>NW_025421998.1:10000000-20000000 GCF_011764305.1 Mustela putorius furo
GGGCAGTGTGGTGTCCATGGAGACTTTATGGAACCTAACTGCCCCGTGTATTCAGGGCACCACCTGTGTCTTCCTGATGTCCTAAGAAAGGGAAAGGCTGGGTCTGGGAAGCAGGTTGCATGCAGGACTGTGGTCCCAGGTGGGATTGGATCAAATGGAAGCAGACACAAGCTGATAGGAGGTTACATACCCAGGGCTCTGGCTTGAGTGCATGACACGCACCATGTGAGTTCACCTCCACACCTTCCTGAGGAATCGGCTTTGTCACCTTCAGTTCTCACGTGGGCACAGGGGCTCAGAGGGTTACACTTACCTGTTTCTGTCTGGCGGCTATGGAGGAACAGGGCGGGACTTGGTTGGTGCTTGTCATGCCGGTTGGGATGGACCAGGACGAGAAGTGAGTGCTTGGGGCCCCGTTCACTGATGCAGAGGATAAGATGAGCATAGCCAGCCAATGGTAGGATGAGCATTTGGTTTGTGTGTCCAAAACCAGTGGTGTTTCCACCCATCCAGACGCGGAAGGAGGTGCTCCCACCTGGGTTCTGGGTGTTTCCATCACCGACCAGGCTGTCTGAGCAGTCAGCTTGCCGGGAACTGCCCCGGTCCAGTTGCAAGGTTGTCATAGTTGCTAACCGATGTATTTTCTCTTGCTGTGAAGGTTCTGCCTCTGAATAAGACTGGCCACCATGAACTCAGGTGAATTCCGAAGGAGAGGGAAGGAGATGGTGGATTTCGTGGCTGACTACTTGGAAGGCATTGAGGGGCGCCAGGTCTACCCCGACGTGGAGCCCGGCTACTTGCGGCCCCTGATCCCCACCTCTGCCCCCGAGGAGCCTGACACATTTGAGGACATCCTCAATGATGTTGAGAAGATAATCATGCCGGGGGTAAGTCTGGACCCCAGGCTGCGAAACAGAAGGGCTAGTGTTACGGTGGCACCTACTGGGTATCAGGCACGTCATACGTGTCATGCTACCTGTCCTCACAGCCACCTTGCTGGCGAGCCAGCTGAAGCCCAGAGAGGCTAGGTAATCAGACTGAGGTCACACAGCTAGTAAGTGACGGAGCCAGGACTGTGCCCCGGATTGTGCGGGCTTCCAGGGCAGTGAGTATGCTTCTCCCCATAGATCCCCAGGTCGGGTCCCGCTCTGAGCCCGGGGTACTTGCGTGAGCCCTCATAGGAACTTCGTTTCCACCCCTAGTGGCTTGTTTCAAGTAAGTTCCTTGCTCAAAATAGAGCAAGCACCTTCCTAACATTCTTGTGTTCAGCAAGGCAAATTGCTTGCCCGGAAGACATTATTTATTTTACTTGAGAAAGGGAGGGGGCGGGGCGTTTCCCTGCTTCTCTGCAAATTCTGTCCTTGGAGGCAGACCTCTTTATCCGAAGTCATGAGTCACAGGGCCACTGACCCGGGGCAGGGCTGTTCCTCCTGACCAGTGTGCCTCTTTCAGACCAGCTGCTCACTTTCCACCTCCCACGGGTTTTCCTTGACATTTGTGCTTGGAGCAAAGTAAGGGTTTCCTGTTCTCGCCTTTGAGGTTGTGCAAACACCCTGAGCTGCTCTGCACTAAGGCCCTAAGCCCCTCCAGGGGAGGTGTGGTTAAATGTCAGGTAGTGGGTGTGGCAAAACACTCCGGGCTGGGTGGCTTGGACCACTGACATTTATTTGCTTCTCATAATCCCGAGATTAGGAATGCGAGATCAATGTGCCTGTGGATTTGGTTCCTGGTGAGGATTCTTAGCCTGGCTTGCCGACGGCCACCTGTGGGCATCCCTCTCCTCCTTGCCAAGGCCCCCAGAGGTCCCACTCCTAATGTGATTACAGTGTGTATTAGGGCTTCCACACAAGAATTTGGGCAGCACAAGCATGTTCCATGATGGGGAATGTGGGAGACGACGGAATTTGAAGATTTCTGGTGGAGTGAGAAGGGGGCATTTAGCAGTGTCCCAGCTGCACTGGTGCGTGCACTGTCCTGAGTCCTGGGGTTCCTGGGTGGGCTGCGGGGACAGTAGGTGACCTCTCGGGGCTCCTGTCTGCAGGTGTGCAGAGTCACTATCCATCTGGAGCGTGGTGTGAGCTTCAGGTCAGAGTGAAAGCAAAGACACAGGGACCCCCAGTTGTCCTTTGCCCGGTGTCAGGGCAAGCAGGGAGGGGACAGGGTGAGGGGACCACTTCCTTCATAGAAATACGGGAATTTGTAATTCACGAAGGCATTGTCATGAACATGAAAACATTTGCATTAGATTCATTTTGTCTGCTGGACCTGAATGTTTACTTCTTTCTCCTGATTCTTCAAAGAAATTAAAGTATTTTCTGGGCCCCCGAAAGCATCTCACCAGCCCTGGTCACTGGGCCTGGCATTCCCTATGCCCCCTCAGGTCCACTGGCAGCCTCTCTTGCCTGAGCTGCCCATGCTGGGACTGTGCTGAGCTTCTAGCTCTCTCCAGACCATTCTTCCCTCCTTCTCAGTCCCCACAAGCTGTTGGCCATACCTGAACCCACCCCAGGCTGAATGCCCTGGTCCTCCCTGGTTTTCTGCAATATGTGTCCATCCCTCCACCCACTCTGTGCTCCGGGAGCACATGCTAGCACCTGGTCCTCCCAAGGAGGGTCCCTGACCTTAGCCTGGGGTGCGGATGACCGTGGTGGCAGCAGGACTGGTCTTAAGTCTCCAGGACCACTCCCAGTTCTCGGAGAGCTCCCAGTGAGTTGCCTTCACAACCAGAGTGGTCTTTTGGGCCACATGGGGTCCAATGGACAATCAGTAACTAGTTTATGACAGAAGAAGTATTTGCATTTTTCTCCAGACTAAGAAAACGAGGAGCGTTGGCAGAACCCCTCCATCCCTAGGGGCGGAAGGTGTCTTAAAGGCTTTATTTCTTCTGTTCCCCACCTGACAGGCTGGTCAACAGCAAGAACAAATAGAACAAGCAGGCACTGCCCCTCCTCTACCTACCTTCTCCCCTCCTCCACCTTCCTCCCAGACTCTGAGATCTTCCCAGGCAGCCCCATGTTCCCAGTCCTAGATCCTCCCACCCCCAGTGGGCTGGCTGGGCTCCTGACACCCCCACTTCCCCCAACACCCCGGTGTGGCCCCACTGCTGCCGTAGCCTGGGACCCTCCAGCCAGGTGGAGACAGAGGAGAGGAGGGATATGGGGGATGATGGAGTTGCAGTTGCTCGAGGGCATGCCTTGCATAGGAGAGTGAGTCGGCGGCAGGAAGACCAGCTGAACAATTGTGAAATCAGACTTGGTTTTTTCTCTAATACAGATTTTACTTTTTTAGAGCAGTTTTAGGAAAGCCATGCTTCTACCCGGAGAGATGGTATTTCCACTTCTGTTTGCTCTCTGACGGGGGCACCTAACCAGAATTTAAAATACAGGGCAGCTTCTGGGACCTCCCCTGCCATGAGGGCCAATGGAGGGCCCCTGGGTCCTCCTCACACAGGGCGGGGCTCCCTCACACCTTGATGTCTGCACACAGGTGACCCACTGGCACAGCCCCTACTTCTTCGCCTACTTCCCCACGGCCAACTCGTACCCAGCCCTGCTTGCCGACATACTGTGTGGGGCCATCGGCTGCATCGGCTTCTCCTGGGTGAGCTCGGCAGGGGGGATCCTGGGGGATTCTGGCAAGGGTGGAACATGCTGCTGTGGGGACAGGGCTCCTGGGCCCACAGGACCTGAGCAGGTAGCTGTGGCACCTGCGCGGACAGAGAGGGTCTCAGCCTTGGAGTGAGTGTCTCATGAGGGAATTTAGAATTCAGGGAAATAGAATGAGATAAAGTCTCCTTTCTAGGAAAAGAAAGCCCAAGTCTGCATGCAGCACTTTTTTTTTAGAGGTACTTGGTATGAATTGAAATCACAACCGAGGCCTTAGACTTTCTGCAGCCTGTGCCTGGGAATCTGCATTCCTGCCAAGCATTCCAGAGGATCTGTGCATACCCTGCAGCTGCCTGGGGCTCATTCCATCTGTTGGCAGCCTGGAGAGGACCCTGCCCATCGGCCGTGTGGAGCCATGCGGGGCAGGTGACTCTGGAAATGGGACCAACTCCCGCCCCCATGCCAGCAGTCCCAGCACCACCTTATCTGGAGATAAAATGCCAGAGGAGCGGGTGGGTTCAGCTCCTCCTTCCAGCTCCCTGCTCCCAGGTCCAGTGCTGCAGGAAGGATTCCCTCCTCCCTAAATGCAGAGCTCAGAAGCCAAGCAGCAGGCCAACAGCATCAGGGATCCCAGGCCTCTTGCGTCCAGAGTGCCACCAGAGTGGTTGGTGCCTCTGAGCTGAGCGTACTCGTGCGTGATGACTCGTGCTGACCCAGGACCCAGGGCAGGGGAAGGACATGTTAGCATCTCCTTGCCCCCCCCCCCGCCCCACCTGACTTGCTGGCTCTTCAGACGAGACTTCCTAGGGGACCAAGTCAGCTGCCCAGGAAGGGTTGGGGGAGGGTCATCCCTGGTTCCCTGCCGTGGGTCTCTGAATTGCTCTCTGTCAGGTGCCCAAAGCAGCATGAGTGTGGACCGGGTGGCCTCGGTCACCTCCCTGTGTCTCTGATGATCACCCCCTTCTAAAGGACACTTTTTTTCATAAGCTACTACAGCAGATTTCATTAGCCCTGCTAGTCCAGAGCCATTCTGTCCCTCCTGGGTGACTTGGTGTCTATCTCATGGTACATGTGCTTTCTGAGGACAATCTGATTCCTCTGGAGCCTGGGCGGGCTGCTCCTTGGCTCCCCTGGCCAAGACATGAGTTCCTAACCGCAAGTGCACTTCCCACGCCTGGAGCTGATCTTGACTGGGATGGGGTAGGACCCTCCCCTGGGGCACACTAGCAGGCAGAACATTCTGCTCCACTTCCCAGCCACGTGTCACAAGCTGGTGTGCACCCTTGGGTTGGGGACAAAGGCCAACCTGCCCTCTCCCCTGTGCAATGACAGAGGAGTGCCCAAAATGGCAGAACACCATCTCCAGCTCATAAAAGGTAAGGTCAGTGGCCTGACCTGGAGGGCTCCCAGGAGATTCGGGCCACCTGGAACCCACCTCCCAGACTGCATCCAGTCTCACTGCACTCCCTTGTGACTGGAGGAGAATCCACCAGTGCGTCTTTCTAGATCTTTCTGTGTATACATGGATGCCTAGATGGGGTTGCACGTGGTGCTGGTGGAGAACAACCCAGTCCATAGGGGTTATTCTGGCCTGAACCTTCCTTCCTGGCCATTCCCCCAGTCCTAGTCGAAGAACACCTATCTGAAAGTCCTTTCAGCTCATTTCAGACATTTGAACAGCATCTGGGGCTGGGAGATTTTAATCTGGGGTTCAGTGGAAGAGTAAACCCTCCTGTTGCTCCCCAAATTCTGCAAGACCTGGCCCGTTGTTCTGACACCAGTGTCTAGAGATGTGTGGCAGAGAAGAGGGGGGAGAGGAGGGTCTCCCTGGGACCCAAGTCTGTGGGTGGGGGACAGGGAGGTCACTGTCCCTTCTGGGGCAGATCTGGGATCTAGGCACTGTGGGTCCCTCAGTTCTCTGAGGGTGAGAGATGTCACATGTGCTAAGCTCTCTGCAGAACACGTGCCCAGAAGGGGCCCCCGTATTGCTTTCAGAGTTGCCAGAGGGAGGGGTCCTGTTGCTGTGCCCAGTTGGGGGGAGCAGTCTCTGTTGAAGTTTCTCCCTGGGACCCCCAGATGGGAGAACATGCCATCACATTAAACCCTCCCGGGGAGGGCCTTTTGGGAAACTGACGCTGAGATTCTAAGTGACAGAGGGTACCTGTTTATGACAAGTTGACAGGCGGCTGATCCCTGTCTTCCTGCCCTGCTAGGCCGCAAGTCCGGCGTGCACAGAGCTGGAGACGGTGATGATGGACTGGCTGGGGAAGATGCTGAAGCTGCCAGAGGCATTTTTGGCCGGACAAGTGGGAGAAGGGGGTGGAGTGATCCAGGTAACACAACAGGGGAGGGGTGCCCAGCTTCCTGGGACACTGGGGTTACACACCAGGGCCACGGGGGCAATTGGGAAAAAAGAGACACTTGAGCTTTCATGGGACCTTCTGGAAAACAAGCAGTTAGGAAGCCTCTCGACCTGGGTAGGGTCCTGGCGCTGTCCACCTCTCCCTCCCCCAGGCTCCGCAGATCAAAGTCGCTCCTGAGTGATTTCCAAGCTTTAATTCATTTAATTCTATAAAAGGCTAGGAATTAGGGGCCTTTTTAACCCCACTTGACAGGCAAGGGGCCTGAGGCTCAGAGCTGTGAAGGGCCCAGCCCACAAGCCACCACCTGCTGGTAAGTTCTAGAACTGGGCTCTCAGCCCACATCTGTCTCACCACAGGGCTATGACCGCCACCACCCAGATCACCATCCTCTGAGCGGTGAGTGCAGCTGTGACTGAGTCATTCCAAGGCTTCTAGAAAGTGCTGTATCAATGAGAACCAAGGTCATCTGACGTGGCCACCTTCTCTACACCCCGTGTCATTCTCTTCACTGGTCATGTGCTGGTGACAGCGACGACGTCCCAGGGTGTGTCAGGGATAAGTCAGGCACCAAGGACGGTCCACGTCTTTGCCACTGGGAGGCTCAGGACAAATGCCACCAAGGAGACGTGGGCTTTGTGCTCTTTTCACTTCCCAGCATGGACGATGGGCTCTGATGAACCCACCATCTTGCTTGGCATCATTTTTCTGGGATCAAGTATATGATAATGAAATTGGGTGAACACTGTTGAGTTTAAAGGCTCGGAGAATCAGTTAAGGCAGCTGTACCTCTGTCCACTGGCCAATGAAAACTCTGAAGCCTGGGTGCCTTTGTGTGCAATCACCTGCCTGGTCAAGTAGGGAGCAGGTCCAGACCAGGGCTTCTGACCTCCATGTGTCTGTTTTCTGTTACTGCTGTCACAGATTTTGGTGGCTTAAAACGGCACAGACCTGGGACACTTGGGTGGCTCAGTTGGTTAAGCCTCTGCCTTCAGTTCAGGTCATGATCTTAGGGTCTTGGGATTGAGACCTGCCTTGTGCTCCCTGCTCGGTGAAGAGTCTGCTTCTTCCTCTGCTGCTCCCTTGCTTGTGTTCTCCCTCTATCTCTCTAACAAATGAATAGAGTCTTAAAAAAAAAAAAGAAACAACACAAAACTATCATTTTATAACATTGTAGGCCAGGTGTCTGACACCTGGGGGCTCCAGGCGAGAATTGTTCCTTATTTTTTTTAGTTTCTGGAAGCTTCCCACAGTGCTGGACCATGGCCCCTCTTCCATCTCCAAAGCCCGCAGCATTCTGTATCTCCGGCCCCTCTTTCATAGTCACGTCTCCCTCTGACCACAGATGAGGAAGGTTCTCCACTTGCAAGTCCGGGATGATTCTTTTAATTTGATGCTTCTCAAAAATCTTACAAATACCCTGTAATCTCAGGTGTGCCCTTCATACCGACAGTGACTTTTTACTGAATGTCTTCCCTGGGCTAGGCTTATTCCTGCTGCTTTATGTGATCCTCATTCAACCTGCAAATACTTATGAGGGTTGACTGCATTATCAAGAAGTTTTCTCATAGCTGAAGGACCTAGAGCCAAGAAAGGGGGCATATCATGCCCAGAGCGCGAGCTAACTAGAGGCAGGTGACCACAAATTCCACCAGCTCAGTCCTGACTTCTTGCTTGGGTTCGTGTCCAGAGGTTCTATCTTGCAATTTTCTTTACTTTAAAGACAATTCCATTTTGCAGAGAGACCTGTAGCCCCAGCATCATTGGGGTCCTGGCATCTTTCAGCCCCTGGCGTCAAATCCCAATTCCCCCAGTTTTGCTGAAGAACACAGGCGACCATGCCTGTTTGCAGCCAGAAGCCCACCTTCCCAGCTGACCAGGCTGATCGTCTGCAGTCCGTGAGGCCCCAGACAGCACGGCTTGGTGACAGCCATGGGGCCGGAGCTGTGGGGGACGCCGTGCCCCTCCGGGCTGTTGTCATAGCTTCTAGACGTCAGCACAGTGACAGGCAACAGAGTCAAACGGCAAATCATCCTCTGAGCTGGACGAACCTGCCCAGAAAATGGTCTCTTAATTGGGTTTGAAAGCTCTTGTGGAAGAAAAGCCAATTGCTCGCTGCATGTGGGGTGACACTTAAAACAGTCAGAGGCGGAAAGGGCGGCTCTGGCCCCTGAGTCACTTGTCACCAGCATTTCCTCCTGCTTGCGTGGCAACCTTTGTCTGCTGCAGTGAAAGCTAAGATGTCATTATGCAGGCTCAGCCTGGAACAGACGCCTGCTCCCCCCTCCCTGGCAAAGCTGGTCTTCCCACAAAGGGCCGAAAAACTGCCTGGTTCCTGTTCTAGGCCTGAGCCTTTGGGCTGCTTGGGAGTCTCTAGAGCTCAGGAATTTCATTCCTTCCTTGGGCCATTGTATGTGTTCAATCACTTTTGGCTGCGTGAAGGAGGGGGACTTATGTTTCAGCACCTGGACAGAGCCCAGAGACAAACCCCAGAGTGAATCAGCACAGCCATTCAAAGCCTTTCATTAGCAAGTGGATCAGGGGAGAGCAGACCTTTGGGGGTCAAGACCTCAGGCAGAGGGTGGAAGGTGGGGGGGGCTTCAGTCCTATGTGGGTGTTGGGGGCAGAACAAGGCAGATAGATAATTCAGCACAGCATGGAGAAGCTGTGTCTTTCAGGAAGCTTCTCATGCTTCACTTCCGATGAGAAGGAATGAGCCAGCGGATCCAGGACGCACACACTGCCGGGCTCAGGAGGAAGCCCAGTGCCTGCTCTCAGGGAACTCAGATTCCCTGTGAGGCCCATCTAGCCTTGCCAGCCCTGTTTCTTTAATCACGTTTGGAAACCTTTCTTCTAACACCACTTCTACAAAGATGGCCTGAAGAAACACAAAACCCACCTCACAGGCCAGATGAAGAGAGGATATCCTGTAGACTCGAGCCCATGCGTTTGAGCTTCAAAACTCTGAGTAAACCTAAATTATGTTCACACTTCACCCGTCTCCCGAAGGATATGCGTCAACTTAAAAGAATGAGTGAAAGCACCGAAATGATAAAATGGAAGAGGAAATCAGGATCCATGAAGGGAAAGGAAGAGAAAACGTTAACGGGGGAGGGTGACCTAATGATTTTCTCGTATATTTCTCTGCAAAAACCGTAAAATCGTACAAATCTGTCATACACGGCAAAAATCTACCTTCTTATATTTCTTCCTTTCTAATGTTAATACTGTTCAGCTCCTGGGTTTCTTCTAGGATTTACTTAAGATGTGGTGGTCATCACCAGTGGGAAAGAGGGGCAAGGCTATACATGTGGGGACCCCCTCCCCTCACCTGGAAGGGCAGCTGGGGCTCACTTCTACCCCTGCCACTTGCTAGCTGCTCACCTGGACCAGGTTAGTTCCCTTCTTGCTGAGCATCCATTTCCCACCTGATGATGACAGACTTTAAAGACAGTTATTGTGCAAATGACATGGGAGAGCACGGCGGGTGCAGAAGCCAAGTCCTCTTTACCCACTCCCAGCCGCACATGTGCGAAGGTTGCAGCGTTCTTTTTGTTGTTGTTGTCGTTGTTTTTAAAAATTTTATTTATTAAAAAAATTTATTTGTTTGACAGAGATAGACAGCGAGAGAGGGAACAAGCAGGGGCAGTGGGAGAGGGAGAAGCAGACTTCCTGCCGAGCAAGGAGCCTGAGGTGGGGCTCGATCCCAGGACCCTGGGATCATGACCTGAGCCAAAGGCAGACATGAGCCTCCAAGTGCCCTGAAGACTGTAGCACTCCCTAATGCTTTGCTAGAGTTAAGGTGTTGACATTAGTTGTGTGAGTCTGCTGACTTCAAGCTTCTGAGTCTCCCGGCAAATGCACCTCATTTTACAAACAAATGCAGATGTTTCTGTCCAAGTGGTGATGAGCACAGAGCTGGGCAGCAGTGCTGGTTCTGCTCTCCTCCTCCAGCCTACACTGGGAGGACTCCCCTGGAAAAGGCATGCCTGGTGCCTTTGTATATTTCTCTGCAAAACCTCGAAAGCTTACAAATCTCTCATACTCAACAAAAATCTACATTCTTTTATTATTTTTTTTTCTTTCTAATGTTAAACTGTTCAGCTCCTGGGTTTCTCCTAGGATTTACTTAAGATGTGGTGATCGTAAGCCATGGGAAAGGGAGACAAGGCTGTACATGTGGTGAACCCCGCCCCCTGCCTAGAAGGGCAACATGTGCTCCAAGTTAAGTGCCCAGAGGTGCTGACTGAGGGGTTAAGCAAAACAGACAAAGCAATGCCAAAGGCCTCTGCCTATGGCTCAGGTCATGATGCCAGGGTCCTGGGATCAAGCCCCATGTCCTGCTCCCTGCTCAGCGGGGAGCCTGCTTCTCCCTCTCCCTCTGCCTGCTGCTCCCCTGCCTGTGCTCCCTCTCTCTTTTTAGAGCGATTCTCTTAGAAGGAATCCTAACACTAAAATGGCAGTCCCAGGGGTTCCGATTTTTCCTATGTGAAGGGGAATCAGCTCTGTGGCTTCACATTCATCTTTTAAGAAAAAGAGGGACACTAGGGATGCCTGCATGTCTCAGTTGGTTAAGCGTCTGTCTTCGACTCACGTCAGGATCCCTGGGTCCTGGGATCAAGTCCCACATCGGACTCCCTACTCAGTGGGGAGTCTGCTTCTCCTTCTGATGCTCTCCACCCCTATGGTCCTCTCTTTCTCTCTCTCATTCTCTCTCAAATAAATAAATAAAAATCTTAAAAAAAAAAAAAGAAAGAAAAGAAAAAGAGGGATGCTAAAGACTCCCCACAGTTCTGATATTGATTCCTTCGCTGCCCCTCGAAGCTCATTTTGACCTTTTCTTCGATCCAGGGAAGCGCCAGTGAGGCCACGCTGATGGCCTTGCTGGCCGCTCGGACCAAGGTGGTGCGCCGTCTCCAGGCCGCCTCCCCGGGGCTGACGCAGGGCGCCATCATGGAGAAGCTAGTGGCCTACTCATCGGATCAGGTGAGGGGGTCAGTTGAGCATGTCGGTCCCAAAGTCCATCGAGCCTCTATGATCAGAATCTTTGTTTTGTGTCCAATCCGATCCAAACAAAACCATGCGACCTTCCCAACATTTCCACAGCAGCCGTGTTTGACATGGGTGTTTGGTGTTCTGTCAGTGTGGACAGGAGGTCATGCAGGTCCAAAGGGGGTTAACGCACCAGGGTCACGGGGGAGCGCCCGGAGGGCTTGGGATCCTGAGCCTCCTGTCGGCCATTGGGAGCCACAGTGAGATCCAGACCCCAGGACAGAGCCAGGTAGGAGACAGCAGTGGTGGGAGCCCCAAGGCAGAGAGGGGCGCCCTCGTAAGAAGGTAAGAACTGGCCTTCCTGGAGTCCTCGAGACACAGTAGATCCAGTATCCCACAATGGTGCCTGTCATTGGCTTCCTTTCTCCAGACACCAGGCACTGAGTGTGGCCCCGAAGCAACCCAGGCCTCGTGGTGAGAGGACCCCCCCAGATAGGAACCGGGTTTGCGCACTCTTTTTCAGGGTGGGCTTTGCAAGCTCTCACTGTTTGCTCACTAAACTGAAAAGCGAGATTCCACAGGACCCAAGACAACAGCAGGAGTGAGGTGCAGGGGAGTGGCGGGGGCCTGCCGCACAGGGAGCTCTCTGCAAAGCGGGGGGCTCACGGCCCCATGCATGGCGTGCACGCATGCAAGACTCTAACTGCGCTGCCTTCTTTCCAGGCGCACTCGTCGGTGGAAAGAGCCGGATTAATTGGAGGCGTGAAACTAAAAGTGATCCCTTCGGATGGCAAGTTTGCCATGCGCGCTTCCGCCCTGCAGGAGGTCCTGGAGAGAGACAAGGCCGAGGGCCTGATCCCTTTCTTTGTAAGTTAACCAGGCATGTCGGGTATGGCCCCCTGGGAGTCTCCAAGCCCCGCCTGGGCCTCTCGGGCAGGGCACTGAGTGCTTGTCCCAGGCTGTGTGGTACTTGTGTGGCCAGCTGGCTGCTCCTTGAGGGAGGCTGGAGCAACACTCCATTCATTTCTCCCTCCACCTAATCCCAGAAAGACGGAAGCGGAGGGCTCAGCCCGGAGCATCCTAATAAGCCAAGAGGTCTTGTTTCTGCTCCTGTCAAAAGTGACATCCTGTGATCGCCCCTTGACACGCTGCCCGCCCGCCCGCCTCCCCGCTCCCCATGCCATGGTAGGATGCTCTGTCCTGAGGAGTGGAGGATGCACCCGTGCACCAAATTAAAAATAAAACCCAGAAGGCCTTGCCGCCTAGATCAGGATTCTGAGCAGACACTAAGACGCGTCGTCAGTAAGGGATGTGTTGCAAACAAGCAGTGACTCGTTATCGGTAAAATATCGAATTAGCCAAACAGCACCAGGTTTCTGCCCATCTGTGCACAGACAGGTATCTTCCAGGGAGGGAAGAGATACTTGGTATTACAACTTAGAGCAGCTGGACATGGGAGTTGTCATCCTGGATGTGGCCATGGCCTGGGGCTGATGTGTCACATTCATGACAAGTAAGAATGACCTTGGCACTAGCCTCATGGTGTTTAGCCTGGCTGAGCCACACGCCAGACGTACCCAGCGGTGCTGAAAATACGTTGATGCCCAGGCCCTGCCCCAGCAACTTTCACAACTTTCACCAGAATTTCTGGGGAGGGAGCCAGGCATTAGAAGCTTTTCACAGCAAGAGTGCCTAGGTGGCTCTGTTGGTTACCTGCCTGACTCTTTTTTTTTTTTTAAATATTTTATTTATTTATTTGAGAGAGAGAGAGCACAAGCAGGGGGAACAGCAGAAGGAGAGGAAAAGGGAGAGGGAGAAGCAGTCTTCCCACCGAGCAAAGAGCCTGCTATGGGGCTCCGTGTGGGGCTCCATGTGGGGCTCGATCCCAGGACCCTGAGATCATGACCTGAGCTGAAGGCAGACGCTCAACCATCTGAGCCACTCAGGTGCCCCATGAGCGTCTGACTCTTAATTTTGGCTAAGGTCATGATCTCAGGGTCCTGGGATCGAGCCTGGGTTGGGCTTCGCACTGGGTGAGGGGTCTGCTTCAGATTCTCTCTCCCTCTGCCCAGCCCCCTTCTAAAATAAAAAATAAACCTTAAAAAGAAATGGGAGCTCTACATGGGAGCTCTACATGGCAACTTCAAGACGCTCATATTACTCCTGAACCCTTCTCAGTATCCAAGTGTTTCCCAGCTGTTAGAGCAATCTAGGTTTGGTAGACTTTTATGTCTACTTACAGACTTTTATATTACTCCTGTCCATTTTTTTTTTAATTTAAGGTTTAATCTTTGAGACAAACTTTTTTCCCTCCAAAAAAATTGTTTCCTTCAGTTCAGATGAACTAGACCTCATTGAAAATCTAACTTGTGACTGGGGAGGGCATGGAGGGTATAATTTGATACAAAATTTGATCCTGATTTATGCAGTTGCCAGGGGAAGCAGGAGCATCACCAAATAATCACCCTGTAGAAGGATCAAGAAGATTCAGATGTAGCTCATGGGAGAAGCTGATGGCCAAGGCAGGTATCCGGCTGTGATCAAGGCTGGGCCAGAGTCACCTTAGTCACCCTGTCCTGCTTCATTTCCCTGTGCTGCAGGACAGCCATATTTATTGGTACGTTTGTTTCTTGCCTCCTTCTTCCCACCAGACTGCAAGCTATGTGAAGGGAGCGTCTGTGTAATCAGCTCGTTATCCCAGCTCCTGGAACCTGCCCAACACTTAGCAGATGCTCAATAAATAAAGATTTGGAAGGAAGACCATTCTAGTTAGAAAGAAAGGCTACCTTTAAAATTCCCATGTACAATTTCAGGAGGGTTGAAAGGGTTCTGTTTAAACGAGATAAATATTTTTAAACCCGTACTGTCTATCTTCTAAGACTCATTAGACTACCCTGCCTAGGGAAAAAGAAATATATTAAAACCCGCTCTTGCAGATTTGAAGAATGAAAGCAATGGGATAGATCATATGAAATGATGGAAGGATTTCATTTCATAAAAACTTCAAAATTCATGGGACACCTGGGTGGCTGTGTTGGTTATGTGCCTGCCTTCGGCTCAGGTTGTGATCTCAGGGTCTTGGGGTCGAGTCCCACATCTGTCTCCTTGCTCAGCATGGAGTCTGCTACTCCCTCTGCCTACTGCTCCCCTGCTTGTGCTCTCCCCCTCTCTGTGTGTCAAATAAATAAATAAAATCTCTTAAAACCCCCCACAAAACTCATAAACAAAATAAAAAAGGAAAATGCTGGCAGGAAACAGAATATATAATATAAAGTAAATCTCAAAAAAAGGCTCACATCTCAATAAGCAAAAAGGCGACATCCCAGTGGGAAAACAGACAAAATACAAAAACAGTTAGTTCCCCATTCCATCCCAAGAAAGCGAGAACACAAAATCAATTTCCATCTTCTAATAACCAAAGCTGTGAGGATCAGCTCTTGAGAGAGGCAAGGGATCATCTCAGCTATGGGTGTCGACATGCCCACGGGCTTCTTTTGTGTCTGGCGGGGTTTATTTCACATACTTTGAGGTTTTAGTAGTCAGTGGTGCAGGGATACATTGTTTCCTTTCCTATCTACAGGTCTCTTCTCATACTCATACTTCTCATACTTCTCATACTCGTGTCTCTTGGGGGCAGCCAGTCATTTTTGCTGGGTGGCTGTTGTTTTTTCATTTGTTTATAAATCCAACATGACATTTTTCTTGATTTTTCTTCATTTACCTAAGGGAAATTTTGATACATTTCAATGAGCATTTGCAATCTTACTATTTGTTTTCCATCTCGCAGGCCTCTCATATGATGGTTTTTCTAGGGTTTCTTGTCTTAGACTACCAAATGTTTTATATTATTGTTTTATATGTTTATATGTTTTATATTATTCTGTTTTCTTCATTGTAGCTTACTAGCTTTATCTTATTATTATGCCTCCCCTCACCATTTGTGCGGTTATTGTCATACATTTTAATTCTACATATATTTAAATCCTGTGAGACGTCATTATTCTATACAACTTATATTTACTTTCATAAATCTCATATTTCTTTTTCCATTGATCTTTCTTTCCTGCATTTTCTTATTTTCATCTGGGATCATTTCTTTTTCTGTCTGAAAAACTATCGTGAGCAGTTCACACTTTGGTAAGTTGTCTCTGTTTTTGTTTTTCTGAAAATGTCTTTACTTTGCCTTTGCTTTCAAATGGTATTTTTGCTGGGTCTAGAGTTTCAGGGTGGGTGGGTTTTTTCTTTGGGCAGAGGAAATACATAAGCCCATGGAACATGGGTTGTCAGCGTCACAGTGGCTTTTAGGCACATAGTGTGGCAATGTAGCTTTTTCCCTCTGGCTGCTTGTACCATTTGCTTTTTGTCTTTTTGTCTAGACAGTTTTACTTGGAGGCAAATCGACTGTTTCTTTGTGCTGATTCTCACTGGGTTTCACAGAAATTCCATCACAGAACTTCCAGAATCTATGATTTGTCATCTCTTTGGGGAAATCCTCAGTTTGGGGACGTTCCTTTTTTTAAAGATATATTTATTTATTTGAAAGAGGCCATGTGTGTGCACACATGCAAGCAAGGGGAGGGGCAGCGGGAGAGAGAATCTCAAGCAGACTCCCACTAAGTGTGGCGCCTGATGACGGCCTCCATGTCGTGACTCTGAGATCGTGACCTGAGCCGAAATCAAGAGTCAGACACGTAACTGACTGAGCCCCCCAGGTGCCCCACTTTGGTGAATGGAGGGATGTAGGAGGTGGAGGTCATGAGGAGGAGGTCACAATGGGACCAGCACGAGGAAGATGGCTTTTTCCTGAGGGTAATTTATGGTCAGGAAGGGAGTTTTAAATGGAAGAGGGACACAATCTGGTTTGCATTTTCCAACACCCTGCTGGCAACCAAGGGGCACGGGTGGGGCTGTGAAGCCTGGCGCACAGAGCTCAGTGGTTAAGCATGACTCTGGGGGTCTGTCCACTATAACACAGGCCAAAAACTGAGTGACAGTCTTCTTCGTGCACCAGTTCAACGTTACCCTATGAAAATAACAGGGCACACTTGAGTGCCATCACTGGGGCGGGGGCAGAGTGGTTTGTGGATGTCCTTCTCACCGCTTTCTTATTGATCCTTCAACCGTGACCAGTGGTCATTAGCAATTAACCACCAACATTGGCAGGGATCGTGACTTACCGTAGAACATTCCTTACCTGAAAAATGGAGCTCCATTGAAATCAGGCTTGGCCCACAGGAGCGTCTTTGGGAGGTAAAAGCTATTCGTTGCATGTGGCAGAAAATCACGATTAATGTTAATAATCACTGGCAGATGGTGAGTGTGGCTGACGGGAGCACGAGAGGCAAGACAAGAAGCAGGAAGTGAAACAGCCTGGCGATTGGTGGAGGAGGATGATGGCAATGGGTATGGAAAGAAGGGACTGAGTTAAGAGGCATTCACGATGGAACTGATGGCCAACAAAACAGGAAGTGAGGGCGGAGCTCAGGAGCAATTCCTGAACTCTGATGGTCCCCCGTTACCCGCCCCCCTACCCTGAGCTCGGAGATCCAGAAAGCCCAGAAACAGGAGCAGCAAGGCATGGGAGAGAGACAGTGCTGAGCTCATTCTTGCAGGAGATGAAGGTTTGCACGTCTCAATAGGGATGCCCCAGGACAGCTGAGTTCACCTGAGAGGGGAGGTCTGATCCAGACACAGGTGTGGGTCCCATCTGAGTTTGGGTGGTCCTGATATCACTAGGAAGGCACAGGCAGCCCCCCACGGACTGGTTGGGAGTCTGGGGAAGAGACCCCAGGAGAGAACACCAACAGATGAAGTGTGTGGGGAGAGAGGAAGCGGAGGGGTGGTATAGGAGCCACACAAAGCTGGGGCTGATGAAGTTCCAGAACCTAAGTCAGGTTCGGTGGGGTGAGGTTTGGAGCTGACGACTAAAGAAAGAATTCTTAAGACATCTTTGGTGCAAAATGGTGGTTTATTAAAGCACGGGGACAGGACCCGTGGGCAGATGGAGATGCTGCTGCCCCGGGTTGTGAGGAGTGGCTGGTTATATACACAGGAGTTGGGTAGGTGAGGACAAAGGGTTGTTCAGAAGGGCTATTGGGATAAAGAAGACTGTCAGGATATGGAAGGCCTGGTTACTATCAAGCCAAGGCCACTTTCCCTCTAATGAGGCACTAACATAAAGACAATTGGGAGTCTCCTGGTGGAATGTTACATTCCTGCTATCAAACGTCCTTGTTAGTGAGATTTAGGTCTTAAAAGAAATTTAACTTTATTTACTTTTCCTTCTACCTCCATCTCCTTCGGTTTTTTTATGGAGGGGAGGGTGACGTTAGGGCTTGAGGAACTGAGTTATGTATCTTTGGAAATTGGGCTATTGATAAGGCAACTTCTTTGTTGTAAATCTCAAGGACATTTGTAAACCAAGAGAGACTCCTGCCTTGCAGGACTGTGATCTCTGCAAGATAACCATTTGCTCTTCTTTTAGGGCAGTCAGGGGTGCCTGTGAAATGTCACACATATTACCAAGGGGAGTGGGTGGAGAGGGGGTGCAAGGTGCCAGCCCCTGCTCTGTTCTCAGCCAGCCTCCTGCTCCCTCATCAGGGCCATGCAGCCAGTAGGGACACGTCCTGAAGGCTGGATGCCTTGTGTGTTTTGCTAAGGGGAGGCAATTTGGGACTTCCTTAAGATTTTCTGGAGTGGCCAGGGGTGGTTGGAATTCGGATTCCACTGGGCTCCCGTTGCAATGAGGAAGCTGGGCATGGATTCATCTGTAGGTGGGATAGGGGAGGAGAGGGCAGTCATGCTGGCTGTGAAGAAATGAGCCCAAAGTGTGTCCACGGGCTCAGTAAAGATGCACAGGTGCAAGTGCTGCAGAGAAGACCCCCTCGCCATCAGGGGGAACAAACCACAGTTTGGTCTGGGAAGACTGGGCACCCAATGGACATGCCGCTATTGGAATGTTGCCCTAGAGGCCAAGATTGCAACAAATGTTTGAGGGCACGTGCAGCGTTCTGACAGAAGCCCACAGGCATGGGCCAGTCCCATGTGTCAGAGCCCAGGGAAGGCTGAGAGTTCATGCACATGTGTGCATTGGCCCTTGAACCTGTGAGGACGTGGTCTCTTTCCTCATGGGATGGTTCCTGGTGGGAAGACATGGGTTTCCCGGTCTTTGCACTATTCGGTGAGCACTGTGCACACACATGGGGCAGAGGGTGTGATTAGCACTCTGCAGGATCCGTGAAGGCTTTGGCTAAGGGATAATGCGTAAGCTGTGTCCCAGAGGATACACAGGCAGCGCTCATGGGCTCAGAGACTTTCTGGTTGAAGAACAGAGTACGACAGAGGTACAGAGACAGGAGAGGTCACAGGAGGTTCAAGGACATGCAATGGTTTTTTTTACCTTACATGGGTCCCTCAGCCAGAGTCCTCTGAATCCAGAGAGAGAAGCCAGGCCATACCTAGGAGGGCAGCAGCTTGAACTTGGACATACTTTCTACCTGCTCAGTTGAAACTATGTATCTAGTGGTTATAGTTCTGCATAACACCTACATGCCTAATTCCGAGATGTGAACCCATAGCCTCCATTATCCTCATAAAGGAGTTGCAGGCATCTCAAAACTCCAGACCCTCTGCAGAAAGTAAAGGACCCCTTTGCCACAAGTTGGAACCAGGAAACATGAATCTCGGCCCCTCCCCTGACTTGTATGGGGTTGTAACAGTCCCCCTCTCTTCCCTGCGGTGGCTTGCCGGCCCGAGAGCCGACCTAATAAGCTCAGGCCACAGACAGAGGGCAGTGCCTGAGAGGTGCTCATCAGAGCTGTGGCAAGGAAGGCAGGAGGGGCAGCTCTGCCTCCAGAAGGGGAGGAAGGGGACGTGAGTCTGGACAGCAGATGCGCCGCAGGCTCTCAGGGACAGGTCACTGGCACCTTCCCCCGCTCCCTCTCCCTGCACAAATGTGATTAGGGCCCTGCAGCGCCGCCCAAATCAGGTTAGTGTCGGTGAGCGGAGCCGGGGTGATCAGACCCTGCAGCGAGCAGGTGCTGGACTTGAAAGCGGCTTGTGAGAATTAGAACAAGCTGGTTGCAGCCATCTAGAATGCAGCTTACAGGGCCCGCTGCCCCACCAGCCGGGCACGTCCTTGCTGCCAGTCCGGTCCCACTGCCTGCCCACGCACTGGGTCAACCAGCAGGGCCGCCAGCCCGGCCCAGGGCCCTGGGTTCTTTCTTCAACTGGCAAGACAAGAGTTCATTACACTGGGGTTCACATGATGGTCTGCCCCCTACCCCCGCCTCTCGTGTCTCCTTGACCCATCTGCAGGGTCTCACCCAGGTCAGCTGCAAAGTCTGGATCATAAACGTATCTCCAAGGGCTGTTGGGGCGGCTGAACAGAGTCTGCGAAGCCCCAGGCTAGGCACGGCCGGTGCTCAGAACACATCTCCACTGAGCTGTGCCCAGGATGACACAGGCAGGACTTTTGTTTTTACAGAAATGCTCCATGTTCGGTAGGCAAACATTGAGAGTGTATTTTTATGTTATGAGATCCACAAAGCTCATCCTAAGAGACAAGCCTTTTAATATTTGGCAAACATCATTGTAGACACTCTCCCGTGCACACATAATTTTAACAAGGGATATTTAATATACGTGTCGTCTTTAAAACATAAGTTATTGCCTTTATTTCTATGAGAACTGGAGGAAAATCAGAGGGATTTGAACAAATTGCTGAATAAAAGGTCATTCCCAAGAAGTTCTTAAAATGGACATAATAAATTAAAAGCCAATATTAAGATGGTTGAGTTATTCTGTAGGTTTTTTTATTTATATCCTTTTTATGCTATTCTTCTAATGAAATAGGCAAAGCATCAGGAAGAAATTGCAAATACCAGAGAGAAATCGCATACTCTCTTGGAGTCCTACTGAGTCATCTTGTCGGAGTGAAGCAACGTGGAGGTTGCTGAGGCTGACGATGGGGAGGCGTGCACAGCGGTGGGGGCCGGGGCGGAGAGCGTCGGGGACGCCGAGGTCTGGAGCATCTGGACCCGGTGGGACCTTGCAGGCTGGGCATTTGTGCTGTACATGGGAAAATGGGAGCCCAGCTAGCTGCTGGCGTGACAGGCTGCAGCCCAGGGGTTTAAGCGCTGTGTGACGGCAGTGTGCGTGTATTCATTTCTGTTTCCTGAATCTCTGTTTTCTGTATGGGTGACATCTTGGTGGCCTCACTGACCCTGGAGGGACCACTCCTCCCAGGACCAGACGATTCCTAGAGATGATAAAGGACCGTCTTTCCCCAAACCAGCCAATCCAGTGTCCACACCCCAAACCTCCTCCACCATGGGGCTCCTACACTCCAAGCAAATGGCTCCTGCCTTCCTCACCCCAGAGCCAGGGGCACTAGGGACAGTCCCCGTGCATCCCAAAGCCCATTGCAATTACTCCAACCAGCGAACCTTCATCCTGCTCGCCCTGCCTCACCTGCTGCTTCCCCTGGAAGCCCCAAGAAAGCCTCTGGGCCTGGCTGCCCCCTCTCCCTCCACCTCCTGACTCATCCTGATGCTTCCTCATGTGGCCCCCGTGTGGCACAGCAGGTCCCCTCCTCTCCCAGGGGCCATAAAACAAGCTGTCTTTGTAATGGCAGCAAGTACCCAATCTGGTGACTTTGGTGTACCTGAATAACCGGAAAAAAAAAAAACACACACACACACACACACACAACTAACTAAATAAATAAAAATGTAAAAAAATTAAAAATGGTAAAAATAATGGCAAAATATAGTAAAAAAAATAGTAATCGAATAACCGGAAAAAAAAAAAAACCACACACACACACACAACTAACTAAATAAATAAAAATGTAAAAAAATTAAAAATGGTAAAAATAATGGCAAAATATAGTAAAAAAATAGTAATCGAATAAAATGTCAACAAAATAGTAAAAGATAATAAAAATAGTAAACAATAAAATAGAAAAAACTAAAAAGTAAAAAAAAAAATAGTAAAAAAAACCCTAAAAAAGTAATTTCAAGCACTCTGCTTCTGTTCCCTGGGGACCCAACTTCCCTGGTCACACCCCATTGCTGCAGGGGTTCCTGCCAGAGTCTGGATCCTGGCCAGGATGACTCCCTGACACTGGGCAGGGGACAGCTCTGGTCCCTAGGCAGCTGCTTTCCGGCCCGGGTGACCGTGTGAGCAGAGAGCCAGGCTTGTCAGCTCCCTCCACAGGGCAGGCACGATGTCGCCCTGGCGAGAGCTCTGACTTTGTCTGAGAGGCACCCTGGGGTCTCAGGGAAAACGCAGGTGGTCCTCCCTCCAGGCTCTCGAGTTTACTAGACGGCATGGGTCCCTGACCTCTTCCTCTTCATCTTTATTCTCAGGGCTCTGAGCGCTGCTGGGGTCCTCGTGGAGGAGGAAAGTTCTTGTCACGCTCTTGTCACGTTGAGGGAGAAATGTCATCACCCAAGGGCAGTGGCGTCATAACTCAGTTGGGCTCCTCAGTTTATAAACATAACACGCTTTCGGGTCACCTGGAGAGAGTCTGAATTCAGCAAATGGGTCTCAGCACCCATTCCAAGTGGGGCCAAGTGCACATTCCTAGCGACACGACGTGCAGCTTGGTTTCAGCAGCTTCGTGGGTCCAGGGAGGGGGCAGCCTCGTGTGTGGGTGCCTGTGTTATCACTGTGCTTCGAGCACCAGCGGGCCTGGTTGTATGACCAAGTGTGCTCAACGCTGTCTGGAAACGTGCCTTTTAAACACTGTTTCCCGTGTCCCTAGGACTTTCTCATGAGTCTACTTGGAGCAGATCTCCATCTCCGGAGGACTGAAGTTCCCTTGGGAGCTGTGCTGAGGGCAGGGAAGGGCAGTAGATGAGAGCTGGGGAGCAGGACTCCTGGTCAAAGTCCTGGGGGCTCGGAGCTGCCCCCAAGGCTTTCCAGGAGTGACATGTCCTGGCGGGGGGCGGGGGATTCTGCTGTGAACTATGGATGCACACACAAAGGAGAGCTCCACACCTCCTTTGCACAGAAGCAAGGATATGGTGTGACTGTAGTTAGCATATATGCATCTGTCAGTAAATCCCAGCTGGGAGACGCCATCCAGGGGTCAAGGGCATCCTCCCTGCCCCGTCGGCACATGGGGAGTCAGTCTTGCGCATGGGCTATTTCCAACCTCACAGC
This sequence comes from Mustela putorius furo, assembly GCF_011764305.1. Classification (NCBI taxonomy): domain Eukaryota; kingdom Metazoa; phylum Chordata; class Mammalia; order Carnivora; family Mustelidae; genus Mustela; species Mustela putorius. Next base: position 10,022,127 of record NW_025421998.1, read on the forward strand.
CTGGTGCCCTGTGGGCAGATGGTTCTCCCGACCTGTCGTAAAGCTGCCATGCAGAGACGGCCAGGTTCAGGTCTCCGGCCAGTGGACGCTGATCAAGCACCAGCTCCAAGGCTCTGGGCCCGTCCGGGGGCAGCTGTAATGCTTGCTTACGTTACAACAGTGACCAAAACATGGTGGCCTAACAGGGGTCTGCTTTTTACTCCCTAGCTGGTGGCTACGTTGGGGACCACGTCCTGCTGCTCATTTGACAATCTCCTAGAAGTGGGTCCTATCTGTAAGTATCTGATCGGATGTTCTTCTGGAAAATGTTCTTGATATATGAAGAAGTGGACCTTCTTCCTTGGGCTCTCCTTCTTCACACTACTAACAACAGGATTCAGGGTCATATTATAATATCATAATAGACTTAGATAGGATAAAGCATATTGTAATGGGATGTTCATATAATAGTAACTTCACATTCCACTGTTTTGCTAGATGCGTCCTCTATTTGCAATGGCATAAGTCTCATTAGCTTGAAATCCACAAACCCAGAAATGCGGCCTAATTGCACCACCGCTGAGCTTGCCCGAGCCAACACGCTATTGGTAAGAAGCAGCTCTTGCGTGCCGTGCAGCGTGGCCACAGTCCTCCAGGGCTCTGTCGTCCCCCCTACCCGCCCCGAGAGAACAAAGTCAGCTTGGGGAAGCCCCATGGGGCTTGTGTTTCTGTAGGACTTGATGGTTACCCATCTTTGAATGGAGCCCAGTGTGTCTTTGTCAGCCTTTCTGGAATGACTGAATGCAGTTAAGCAAATTACCCTACGTGATTAAGCAGATCCAAACCCAAACCTTGGATTTCTCTGGAGAAGGACCAGCTTGCTGGACCTTTTGGGACCACACTCCCCTCCCTCCCTCACGGCACACGGATAGGGTAGCCTTCTGGGGGGATGCAAAGTCAGAGAATCCCCAAGGGGAACGTGAGTAAGGACTGTGCTTCTGAAGTTGCCACCTCAGCCCACAGCTCTGACACCCACTGGGTCCGGGAAGGGTTTCTATGACAGAGACCTTCTCTTGGGCAGGGACATGGCTTCATGACCCCCTGCCCCTGTCCTTGGGGCATAGGGCACCCACTGCCCCAGGACCACAGGGCTGGTCATCAGGGTGCTCTGGGGTCCCATGGAGGTTGTTCAGGCCCCAGACTGCACCCCTGTGGCTTGTGCTAGACAGCACACCACCCATGGGCAGCGGCGCCCCCCAACCCCGTGTGCGTCACCCCCATTTCTCCTAATGGGGATCCACCTGTGCCCATGCTCGGGCAGCAGGGTGGGGCTAAGCTTGGTCACAGCACACCCCGTAGGGGTCCAGCCCGGCCCCTTCAAGCTGCGGGCCCTCCTGTTCTAAGCTTCGTGTCCCTACCTTAAGGCAAAATAGTTGGATTTCAGTCCTTTCCTCGCAGGGTTCTTAAGAAGGTGAGTTCAGGCACAGAAATCGTGGAGTCCCAGGGTGGAGGCAGGCGTGCCAGGGACCTGCCGTGCCCAGGGGCTGTGGGCGTGGATGTGCCTATTCACACCGGTTTCCCTGCAGCACCTGTGGCCGGCGACTGATGGCGGTGAGAGAAGCTGGCTGAGGGCAGTGATACAGAGCCCGAGGCTGGAATGAGGGACACAGCAGGCAGCTCAGGCCGGCGGTTTGCCCACCGCAAACACTGGTGTGCCCAGCCAAGCCGCTGGGCGCCCCTTTGACTCCGATGTCAGGCTGGGAACTGGAAGTCCTTGACGGGGACTGGCTGATGTCACGTCCCGGGCTCTCAGATTTACAGGGCGGAGCTCATTGGCAGGGCAGAGCCCAGGTTGTCCAGCCAGCGGATGGGCCTGGGGAGGCAGTCGGTGTTCACAGAGCTCCAGGGAGTGGGTGATCCAGCCCAGGCTGTCCCGCGTCCTGGAGCTCCCTCTGCTCCCCAGATCCCGGAGCCGTGGGAATAGTGAGCTCCGTGATGGTCACCAAATACACAACATTCACACAGGGCTACTCGGGAATTCCGAGAGGACTCTGTTCTCCGTTATGGTTGGAATAAACTGTTAAAACGATACGGTCAGTTTTTCATCCACCATGATTTGACAAAGACGGTATATGCCAGAATACCGTTTTCTCCAGACTGCTGCTTCAGGAAAGACACTTTTTTTCTTGGATATTTTTAAAATGACTTGCCAGAGAGAGACTTGGTCTCACTTGGTCCACTTGGCTGAATCAGTGGAGGCTTCCAGCCGGTTTTCTTGGGGAGAGGATGAAATGCAGAAAGCAGGTAGCTGAAGGCAACAGGAGGGAGGCGCGACAGTGGGGAGTGGAGGACGGGGTCCCGGGGATTGCAGAAGGGGAGCAGGGTGCACAGGGCAGCCAAAGCCCCACCCAGGGGCACTGGGGTGGTGGGGGGTTGTCCCTCACGACGCAGGAAGAATAGAGGGACCCCAGTCCCTCAAAGACTGCCCTTACTTCCAACACCTTCCCAAACCACCCTCAGGTTCAATAATCTGCCAGAAAGACTTACAGAGCTCCTTGAAATCACCTAGGTGTGGTGTATTGTAGGAAGCAGAGTCATGGGGCAGAATGCAGGAAGGCACCAAACTCTCATCTTCTCCCTTGAGGTTGTGCATAGCTAGGTCCCCTCCCAATTATGGTGACAACACACAGAGAGTGGGAGCCTCCCGTCCCCTGCTACAGAAGCTCACCAAGCCTGTAGCCCAGAGTTCAACTGGAGTTGTCACATGTTCCTCACCTGGCTGACCCGTAGTCTCCAGCTCCTCAGGGGAGGTGCAGCTAATACCTTCCATCCCTACCTCCTGCAGAAGTCCAAGCGAATATGGCCCAAAACTACCATCATATATCCTGTTAATGTACCTTCTGGGGGCCAAAGATCCAGACAGAAAAGGATTCCTATGAGGCAGAGCACTCCAAGGGCTTGAGGTCACCTCCCTGGAGCCAAGGGCAAAGGTCAGAGCTCTTCTGGAGTGAAGTTATGAACCCACAGCTCACCTTCCCCTGGTGCATCTCATTCCCTTCCCTCCTGAGCAGCCCCATCCCTGTCTTTCCTTCCCGTTGCCCCTCTCCGGGTTTCCCACACGTTCCGGGGTGGGTTGTGGTTTTTGCTCTTAGCAAGCATTCCTCTCACAAGGATGATGGCTGAGGGAGGAAAAGAGAGCCCCGTCTGCTGCTTCTGGAACCCGTTTCCCTTCCTCCTGCCTTCATGGCCCATGTCCTTCCTGACTCGTCTGCCTGTTCAGGCCCCAGGGTCCTGCACTGCCTCACCCCTGCCCTCGACAGTTCTAAAGCGGACAGAGACATCAGAGTGTCAAACTCCACGCATGTGCCTTGAACAGAAAAGGAAGTGCCCTGACCGGCGGTCCGAGGGCGGCCCCATGGCCCCATGGAGAGCACAGCCTGGATCTGCTGCTGCTGCCTGTCCTTGGAGAGCCCCTGAGGTTTCTGTGATGCACAGAACCCTCGGCCCTGAGCAGGAGAGCCCTCCAGCAGGAGGAACACGGGCTGTGGCCAGTGTGGGTGAGCTGCCGTCTCTAAGCAGAAATCCCACATCGTCAGGAGGCTCCGTGCTCTGCCTGGCCCTTGGCCGCCTCCGCCCTGAGATGCCCACACACACCCTACACGCCTCTGCCCACAAAACAGGCTTCGGGGTGCTCACACATCAACCACATTGTGACCTTCCGAGGCCATATCGAGTGTGCAGGAAAGGCATCTGGTCTGGATCTCTCCCATCAGAAGCTCAAAGAGAATCCAAGCTTCAAAATGCCTCTTAGAGCTTTCATCAGCAGGGCTCAGAACGACTCTCCACTCCTCACAGCATCGTGCAGGGTTAGAGAGCGTCACCCATGGAATGGTGAACCTTGCATCCGTCCGCCGTCACACATGCACATTCTGAGGGCTGAGTGAACCCTCCAGGCGCTTCCCTGGCCCTGTTCGGGCAGGACAGGACACCTGCTCCCCATCAGAAGGCCCCCAACATTCCACAGTTATGGATTTCATGATGGGCTTTAAGTGCCCAGCACACAGAAGGGACCCAGCACAGCGCTCGTGTGTATGTGTCACCAGCCTCGGGGCTGGCGTCATGATAGGAGGCTACAGGTGTCATCTGGTCTCTCCCCGAGGTCCCAGGTGCTATGTTTGTGTCCGCTTGCCTGCGAGGGAGAATGAGCTTGAAGGGGCATACGGCCGTACAGCTGCAGGATGGCTGGAGGCAGGGGTCGAACCCAGAGAGTCTCAGTCGAGGGAGCTCATTTAATCAGACCCTCTTGCCTGCGAGGAAGACATGGTCCCTTCCTGCTAGAGGATTCTGGCAAGGCTGGAAAACACAAATCATGTTCACGAAGGAGCCTGGGATGATTGCAGGTAGCAGAGAACCAAGAAATATGCTTCGTGTTGAGATGGATACAGTGTGCGGGGTGCGGATAGAGGTCGCTGGGGCTGTGCACCCCGCCATTCCCCAAGAAGCTTGTGGGATGGGTTAGCCAGGAAGATTGGGAGGAAATTCCAGGTGGGTGAGATGGGAGAAGGCCGAGAAAGGGGTGTAACTGGAGTGAGTTTGTGTGAGGGGCCCCGAGGGATCGCCCACCCTGGCCCCTTCCCACATGAGCATCGACCTTCACGTCAAGCAGGGAAGCTGATCCCAGTTTCCTCATCTTTACGCCATCCCTGAGCACCTGCTCTCTGCTAGCGCCATCTGGGGACCTCTGTCCTCAGCTTCCTTGTCTTAGACCCCGGGGAGCCTATTAGGGCCCAGAACCGGGCCAGCAAATGCATTGATGGACTGTATACAGTAAGAGCCCTGGCTGGGCTGGGGTGGTCCTCAGGCCCCCATGGGCAGGGCATCCCCTGGGGAGCTCACCAGTCACCTCTGGCTTTCAGGTAATGAGGAGAACATGTGGCTGCACATCGATGCTGCCTACGCGGGCAGCTCCTTCATCTGCCCTGAGTTCCGGCATCTTCTGAATGGAGTAGAGGTGGGTGTGCTCTTTATCTTTAATAAGATCATTTAAAAATTATTTTTAAGATGTATTTATTTATTTATTGTAGTGGGGAAGGGCAGAGGCAGAGGGAGAGAGAATTCACAAGCAGACTCTGTGCTGAATGTGGGGCTGGATCTCACTGCCCTGGGATCACGATCCAAGCCAAAAACCAAGATTCAGCCGCATAACCCCCTGAGTCACCCAGGCACCCCTCTCTTTACTAGGGTCCCTCTTTGAAAGTGTCACGTTATCAGTGACTTCTCCTTACAAGGTTGTGACACACCATTCGTTTTAGCAACTTACTTCCAATCACATTCTGTGATTATCAGAAATCAGATTTCCTTATAAGGGGGGTTGAGAATCTGCCGAGTCATACGACTGACCTTCTGGAAATTATACCTGACATTGGGCACTCTTTCTCCCTCTGCACAAATTCTGGGCAGGCATCTCACAGTAGGATACATTTTAGCTTCTGCAACTGTGGGGAAATATTTAGGAAGAAAATAAAATCTTAATGCCTTTCAGCTCAAGAGGTCAGGGATAAAAGCAACCTGCAATTTTCTTCGATCTCGTTCAGGATGACAGTGTGGTCTGACCAGGCCCCTGAGCATGGTTTATTAGTTTAACAGATATTGAATGAGCAGCCAGAGATGCATTTAAACGCCCTACACCGCTTTCAGAATTTGGAAACCGTGGCCTGTAATGCCCACGGAGACACCTGCTGCTTTTGAGAAATAGTCATCGAAACTATTGACCCAATACTCTGCTTCTCCATGGGCCTGCCAGGGTAGATGCAGAGAGATGACATTATGGGGGGGCCCTGACATGCCAGTTCAGGCTCAAGCAGGATGTTCCTCCAGCCAGGAACTCCACTGCAGACACAATAAAGGGTCCAGAGAGACAGATTTGCAGGGAGACCAAGGCAAGAAGACAGTGAGAGGAGCCTCGGTTCTGGCTTTATGCTCATAGGCAAGGGTTTCATGAGACCCCGGCCACACCCCATGCAGGGACTAAGGGCGTGATCCTTGGCATGAAGCGACTGTTTGGACGCCAGCTTTACCCGGGGACTAGCCGTGTCCCTGTGGGTAGGTTAGTGGCGTCTGTACATTTTGGAAAGTGGATTTAGTAATGATCTTTCCTTGGAGGGGTTGCCGTAAGTACCCAGAGTTAATCATGCTTAAAGTGCTTAAAAACAACGTCAGGCCCACGGTGAGTCCCCCTGCCTGAGTTGGATCCTTTTATTATCTTTCACCACGGCTGCCGAGCCTGTCCCTGAGAACCTCTCTTCGCTCTCCTGTCTTGCTGCCAATTAATTTTCTAATTGCTCATTTGGATCCTCATCATGTCTCAACACCAGACAAGTGAGTGTAGTGTACAGAGCACGAATATTCGCATCTCGGGAAAGAACACCCGCCCTCCCCAGTTGCTGATGAATGAAACAGCATTCTGTCCGTGTCCCTGGATGTCTGAATCCTCCCTCACTCACTGATTACTTATGGATCCCCAAACATGCTCCAGACCTCAGCTCAAGGCTGGGGAGAGGCTGCTAAGTGCGGCTTCCAAAGGCACCAGTCGGCAGGAGGCAGTGGGCTGTGGTGGCGTGTGAGAAGTTCAGCTGAGCTTCTCACTCATCTCTCACTCACTCACTCACTGACACCCTGCGCCCTGCAGCTCATTGCCGGGAGCTGGGTTTGTGGGTGTTATGAAAAGTTAATCTCTATACCATCTGAATAAGTCCTATTACAGAAGTGATGCTCCTGACTGGGAAGGTTTGTCCCAGCACCTCAGGGATGGAGGGCAAAACCTTCAGCAGGGATCTGTGAGCCTGCCCCCACTATCTGGTCTGTCCAAGCATCAGGTTAAGGATTGTTCAATCTTTTCCCACCACTGCTCTCCTCCTTCCTGTGATCCCAGGACCTGGGATCAGCTTTCACGAGGGGTGGGGTGGCGAACCGTCATGCCCACCGCAGCACCGGGCACTGGAGCACGATGGTATCAGCCCCAGACGGGATTTTCATGCCCGGCGCTGAGTCATTTCCGTGTCTCCCGCATTGTTCCTTGTGGGGCGAGGGCCTCGCTGCTCAGTGGGGAAGATAAGGCGGCTGCAATTTCCTGCCGTGTCCCTAGCCCGAAGATAAGAACTCCTCTCTCTGCCAGCAGGATGAGCACACAGCGCTTGGGTAATGAAGGAGGATTAAACAGACCAGCCCCCCCGCCCCGTCCCAGGGAGCTAATAAAATTCTCGGCAAACAAAGCTCTTCTTTCACATTTTGTCTCTGTTTATCGACAAATGAAACGCATTGTCATTTCCCGTCTCCTTCTCAAAGTCGCTTTTATTGAAACATGGAAGGAAATGAATCTGCTCCCCGAGAACGGGTTGACGCGCGAGGTGGCGGTCAGCCGAGCAGATGTCTCCCTGGTGGCGGGGGCTCCCATCCTGGGCTGCACCCGTGGGCCTCCAGCTGGCCTCCGCCCCAGCTCAGCATCCCAAGGATAAAGCTGGGCATGCATTTTGAAGAATGCGAGATAGCACGATTTAGGATAGCGCCGTGAAAATGCCGCAGTGCCCTCCTCAGATGGTCTCTGTTGTTGAAATCTGATTTTCTGCTTGGAAATAGGGCAGCCCCGAAAATCAATGAGCCAATGCCTGTTGTTGGCAGTTGCTACACATTGTCTTCCAGGAATTATCTTCCATTACTGATAGGCGTGCAATGAACTTGGATATTATCTTTAAAAATAAAGAAGGAAATATTTAGGTATGTGGGAAGATATGTTGATGACAGCATTAGCATTAGTAAAAGAACCAGCCAATTAAATAAAAATTGGGGAGATCCCAGTTTTAGGTATGACATTTTCACCCTCCCTTGGCTTAGGATGAAACGTGTGTTCTGAGAACTTTGCCAGTTCGTGAGTTTCGAGGAAGGGGCAGGCAGAAAGTATTTTGTAGGCCAGATCAATTTCCTACATGGTACCTATGGACTCAAATTAGGATTATTCCAAAGAGTCTAGTAGTTTGAAAGGTAGATACATGTTATATGACTCAGACTCTGCAAACTTGAGAGTGTACGACCTGAAATATGGATGACCTCTCATTTCACGAGGCAAGGTAGAACTGGGAATTTTCCCAATTAAAAATGAGTAGGGACTCATGTGGCTTCAGAGCACCCCCAGCCCCATGAGCTGTGTCACTATTGCTGCTGGGAACGGGTATCTCCTCATGGGGGGAACAGCAGCCCTCCTTGTTTTCTCTTGGGGTCGCCCTTGGGTTGGGTGTTGGGGCTCTGCCTGTTTTGAATTATCCAAGGTCCTCAAAATACAACCTCTTGCTTCAAACGTGATAGCCCTATACCAAGTCAGGATTAACACAGAAATAAAAGGGAGTGATAACGGGAAGGTTCGAGATTAGCGCATTCCAGTCCCTTATTTATAAATTCTCATAGACTCATCCCACTGAGGGCCCTTAGCCAGACAGTGGGGACACTAAGGCCAGAATCTGGGACTCAGCCTGTGCTCTTTTCATCATAAAAGGAATGAAATTCTTCAGTTTCCTCTTCAGATGAACTTTCTGGACGTCTCCTGGGTGCCTGGCGTTGCATCCCAAGGACGGCCAGTGGCCCAGATGGCCTTCGTGCTCAACATCTGTGGGGTGACCCTCTGTAGGCTCCTCCAGCCCAACTCAGCAGGTCCCACTCCTCCCCAAAGCAGCGAGCCTGGTTACCGCTACCCCATGCTCGTTTTCACATTGCATCCTGACGACTGCTCTCTGGCAGATGATCCCCCCTTCACCACGAGTTGCTGGGAGTCAGGAGCCATCACTGTGGTCCCTGGGACCACCACCCGACTGGCTTACCACCTACAAATCTTAATAACCACACATCAGCAACAGTCCTGGCACAGCCTTCGAACCAGAGTATGTATTCCTTGTCAGGACCTGGGCCGAGGGGTTTGTGGCTGTGATGATACCACGATTTCTCCATAAAGCAGCCATTCCCATTCTGGCCCACACGGAGTAAGCTGTTGAGCTGAGATCAAACCCTCCTTGCTTTGTGCTTCAGCCCAGAATCAGTTCTGTTTTCAGCTCCGTGCATTCATGAGCTGTGATGTGTTTTTCCTCTTAAAAATGAGTACGGAGCGGTGCAGAGAGGCCAGGTGACCACCCAGGCCAGTTCTGGAGCCCAGACCTTCCCAGCTGCCCTTGCGTCCGCAAGCCCCATGGCCTCAGTGACTTCCCCTCCGCATGGCCTTACACTCGTGAAACAAAATGGTCGATCACTGGGTGTGAGTCTTGTTTTGTAACTAGACATTCATAACCAAAACGTCTTCTTGTCATTACTATTCCTTGGCAGTTGGCAGATTCGTTTAACTTCAATCCTCACAAATGGCTGTTGGTGAATTTCGACTGCTCTGCAATGTGGTGAGTCTCCCCGTTGGCTAGATGCCCATGACCTTGTGCCCCCTGCGCTTGACAAGAGCGGCTTTCTGGGGGCGGAGCCCGGGAGCGGGGATGACATCACTGGAGGAAGGCGTACCTCCCTTGCGCCTGCTTGCCTCCCTTCGGATCCATGGCCGTGATTCTTGCTAAATCTTGCTCTGCTGGGAAGCTGTTGACCAGATCACAGGATTGCAACACGGCAGCCATGTAACAAAGGCCCCTCAAGGAAGCTCGGTAGCTGGTTCTAGCTAGCGTTAACAAAAAGAACGCAAGGAAATCGCAGGGCATATTTCTAAGTCGGTGGCTTCTGTGTTTTCATTCTTAGATGCTGAACGACTCTAAGCCTCGGGGCTTAATAGCCTTTGCCCAGGCAGATTAAGAGTATTCCTGTTTCCCATGAAGTTCCTGAAAATTGTTAGTAGCAGATCTGTAACCATGCTGGTTGTATATAGAGCAAGAAAAAGAATTCAGAAACTTCAGTGGATGATATTTCCATCGTGTAGATGATGTTCAAAGAAACAGAGGTCACTGGGAGTGGTGTGGGGAGAGTGGAAGCGGGTTCGGCTACGTTCATTACGGGAGGAAGAAGGTTCATCAACCTTTAGATTGCAGACGGGGTGCTTTGCACGAATTTTGTGCAAAATCATTCACGTGTAATTGAGTGAATGGTTTTCACTTTGGCGGGATGAAGAAAGCAGTTCTCACCCACCCCACCCAAGGTCTGTTCTTCCTGTTTACTGAGAGATCCGGGCTTTTTTTGACTATTTCACCCAAAGATAAAATCACCTTTTCAGTGCTTTACTAAAAAAAAAAGTTCAAATCCATTCCTTTTTTTTTTTTTTTTGGTCAGCCTTTGACCCAAACTTTGATATGTGCTTTTAAAGCCCGTGTGGGTATGAGCATTGCAGACGTAGCTCAGTATAAAACACGAGTAAGGATCTCTACAAGCTATACAGTCTGTGCACGTCCGTGTTCCTTTGTACTCTCAGGGCTGCGTTTGTCTATTTTATTGAATGCGGAACAATTGAAGAATAGCATGTGCAGTGTGTCAGAAGCCCCTTTTTTTGAGCTTTAATTGGGACTGAAATGTAATTCTGATCTGATGGTATATTTGGTCAGATTGTGGGTCCTGGACACATTGCTGGCACAGAGCCAGAAGGGGCCGTGCTGCCTCTGTTTTGGGGAGGGGTGGTGGCCTCAGCGTGAGCAGACCGGGGAGCCCACGGTGTCCTTAGCGGCCAGCAAGGTGTCAGACCAAGAAAGTCACACAAACAGCCTGGAGGGTTGTCGGGGGTGAAGCGATGGGGCCCAGGAGGGCTGCTGGGTGGTGTTGGCCAGAGGGGCTTGTGGTTCACCCACACATTTCACTCCTTACCTGGGCAAAATAATCATTTCAGGTGTAGATGTTTAAGGGAGGTCTGGGGGGCTCAGTCGGTTAAGCGTCTTGACTCTTGATCTCAGCACAGGCCTTGATCTCAGGGTCAAGCATTTGGGGACATGATCTGTGATCAGACGTTAATCTGTGATAAGGATAAATACAAAAATGTGGCCTCCCGTCCTTGGGTCCAAAAAGCTAGTATATCAATTAAGAACGAGAGAGGACGGTTGTGTCCATGGCGTGGGGGAGAAGGGTCTGAGCCCGTCACGGGGTGGTGTGACCAAAGCTGCTGTGAGGTGACCTGTGGGAGAGACCCGCAGGGAGTGCAGGGGTGAGGCCATGTCACCAGGAGAAGGACAGAGGCGAGGCTTATTGTCTGCCAAATAAAATTACACGTTAAATGTCAGGGTGAACTCTGGTATTCGCAATTTTGCCCTAGAGAAGGGCAGTCAGTAGGTGGTCCATGGAGAAGACGGGAATCAGTGCTTGAGAAACTCTCTGCCTCCCCCCTGCGGATCTGAGAGCCTGAAGGCATGCCTCACGGTTCGAATTGTGAGAGAGGATGTGCTTTCTGGGTCCTGAGCAGCTGGGGTCCTGGACAGAACAGTTGTCGAGGATTTCAAGGTAATTTCACGCATGTGGGGAAATCTGTCCTCTCCGGAGACCCCAGGGTTCATCCCACAATTTCATAAACACGGGACAGGATCTGATGTTGAAGGATTTGCATTTCAGCATAAAGACGGCTGCTGTCCGTTATGTCAGCCACCGCGCTAGGAACTCTGTGACACAGAGACTTATTTCCTCATGACTCTGGAGGCTGGACGCCAGAGACCAAGGGGCAGCCAGTGCTGGTTTCTGCGGATGCCTCTTTGTGGTGTGCCGATGGCAGTGTCCCTTCTGGGTCCTCTTGTAAGGACACTGGTGACACACCAGTCACGTTGGATTAGGACCTGGGCATGTGACCTCATTTTGACTCATTTTGGCTCTTTAAAGACCCCGTGTTCACATGCGGCCACATTCAAGGAGTTAGGGCTCCAACCTCTGAATTTTGGGGAGGGGGACACAGCTCAGTGCATAGTGGTGCTCGCGAGAAATTATGAGATAAAACCGTAAGGCTGACATTCAGGGATTTCAAACCCTACATAGGAACCTTAATTATGCCAGGTACGTCCTGGTCGGCTTATCTGATTCTTATCAAACTTGGGTTTTATTCTGATCTCACTATACCCAAGCACCCCTTGTGTGTGTGTGTGTGTGTGTGTGTGTGTGTGTGCTGTTGTTGTTGTTGTTGCTGTTGTTTATTGTGTGTTTTTTGTTTTTTTGGTTTCTGTTATTGTTGCTGTGTTTTGTTGTGGTTTTGTTTCCTACAGAGAAGTTGCTTTCTCCTTTCGGCAGGGATGATAATTAGAATCGCCTTGCTTGCAGATGGCTCTTCCCACAGCCGTCCCCACCACGGGGGCTGCACAGTGGAGATGCTGGCAGAACAGTGTCCGAGTTGGGGGTCAGCCCCATCCAAATCAAGAGCAACGAGGAGGAGGAAAGGTCGTGACTTCATTGGAAAGCATTTGGTGTTGAGCACCCTGGAGCTGGGACCAGAGCAGTGTTGTCTCTGTGTCCTAGGGGTCTCAGCCTTGGGACAGAGTTTCCAGTAAATGACGTGGAGCCAAAGTAAAACAAGAAACTACACAAAATCAAGTACAGGCCATTGTAGATTGAGGTCCACTGGGGGAAGGGTTTGGGAAGAGAGAGGGCAGAGGTTCAGGTAAGAAGTTTGGGGGGCCTAGGAGCTGGAAGGTAGGGGGAAATATATGAGGGAGATGCCTCCATGGTCCCATTCATTCATCACCAGGTTATTGCAGAGAGAAAGGTCACAGAAAGTCTTTTTGGTGACATCGCCTTTGACAAAAGGCCATGTGAGGTGACTGACCAAGCAGTCAAAGTACCCAGGCTGGGATTGTTGGGGGGTGGCGCGAGGGGACCATCCATGCAAAGGCCCTGTGACAGCTGTGTGCACAACAGTGAACTCAGGTGCAAGCCACCAAAGACCATTTACGTGGTCCATGTGGATTTAAATTTGTTTTAAATCAGCTCTCCACATTTAAAATTACAACTTTTTCATGACTCACTAATTAATGTGAGCCCTTACAGCATCGTTTGTGTAGGTCAAAGGTGCGGGACTGAACAGTCCTGGGTGGGACACATGCCTTCCTGCCAGACTCAGCCCGGCTGGCCTCCACACTCAGTCCTGCCACCAGCCTGGCCTTGTGCACAGATGAACGCCAGGCTCTTGGAGCACACACACTTTAAGGATTATAGCTGTACGGCAGCTGAGCTGGTATGGGAATTGTCATCCCTATTTTACAGATGAGACAACCGGTTCTGCTTATGGGCTCACAGTTCTCCAGGCGAGAGCCACAAATGTTTAATGGCAATGTGGTCAAGTTTTAAAAACTAATGCTGAGTAGGGACATCTGGATGGCTCAGTCGGTTGAGCGTCTGACTGGTGATTTTGACTGTCCTGACCTCACGGTTGGGGGATCAAGCCCTGCATTGGGCTCTGTGCTGGACACGGAGCCTGCTTAAGATTCTCCTTCTCCTCCTCTCTCTGCCCCTCCCCCCGAATCGTGTTCTCTGTCTCTCTCTCTAAAAAAAAACAAAAAAAACCAGAACAAAACAAAACAAAACCATAGTCCTGAGCAAAAAGAATCAGATAGAGAATTATGAATCTCACAGGATGCAAATTAAGGATCCATGCACTAGGGCATCTGGGTGGCTCAGTGGCTTAAGCGTCTATCTTCAGCCCAAGTCATAATTCCAGGGTCCTGGGATCAAGCTCCGCATCGGGCTCCCTCCTCAGCGTCTCCCTCTGCCTGCCACTCCCCACTGCTTGTGCTCTCTATCAAATAAATAAATAAAATCTTACCCAAAAAACCAAAAAAGAATACACATGTGAAGATCTATATGCATTTTATAAACACGCAGGAAAGAGCATGAAGCTCATTAGAATTGTTCTGGATGGAAGGAGAAGGAATTAGAGAATGAGAGCTGGTTTTGGGTGGGAATGAGGCAAAATCAGGTCCCGTTGTGTTTCCATTTTTGTTCCAGCTGTGAACTGGTTCCACTTTCTCTCTACTGAAAATAGTCCTGGATTTGAGCCCAGGCACCGACAGCAGCAGGCCACAGGGGAAGAGAGGGACTGCTGCCTCCCTCCCGTTTGCCTGCCTGAGCTGTGGGTCCGCTGAGCACGCTTGCCCCAGCTACCAGGGGAGGGGGCCCTGTATATTTGTGGGTAACATAAGAGAAGGCAATATCTTGCAATATGGTGCCAGGCAGTGCATAGAGAATGAAAGTTGAGAGTCTACCCTGAGGCTCCTTTGTACTGTCCCAAATATCTATGGACTCCAGTATGAAGGTTTTGCTATTCTAAGAGCTTATTGCGGTAAAATGCAGTGTCAACACAATAGGAAACAGGTAATAAGACATTTCTAAGAACCAGGTTTCAGAAAGGATAGGCATCCCATTAGATCCCTAAGAGCTGAGAACAAACAATCCTAAATTCCAAATTTTTTATAGATATATCTAAACTTTTGCTAGTACAACAAGTATGATATAAATTTGTGTGTGTCCATGTGTTTTAGTGCTCTCTCTGGCTGTTTGTATTCTTTAAAATCAGAAGAGTCTCTCTTTTGTGTAATGCAATTTTACCAATGGTTAGTCTATAATTTAAAGTAAACATATTGGTTATTTTCTCTAAATATTGAAATGGACAAGATAATTGGAGTCTCAAAAACTTGCAATCATTATAAGCATAGTAAATACATTTCATAATGATTTCATTATTCTGTTCATAAGTTTTTTATTATTCATTTGAATCTTGTAAATATGAGCCATTCTGCCCAGACCTTAGTATCTGCTTAACATCAGATTTTCTCCAAAGAAAGCCTCAGAGTGCACATATGCCAAGGGCATGTATTCCTCTCCCTTTAGAAAGAGGCTTGGTGTCTTTTTACAAATAAAATTTGAGTTTTATCACAAGTAGTTTTATAGATTTTGCACTCTTCTGTTACACTGGATTTCTTCCGAAGTTTAGTTTCTTGGGAAGATGGTCCATTACTCTGTTAAGGCAAGGTTGGATGCTAGAACTTGTTTTTTTGCTTTGTTTTTAAGATTTTATTTATTTATTTGTCAGAGAGAGAGAGAGAGAACATAGGCAGGTAGAGTCGAAGGCAGAAATAGAGGGAGAAGCAGGCTCCCCACTGAGCAAGGAGCCTGATGCAGGACTCAATCATAGGACCCTGAGATCATGACCCAAGCCGAAAGCAGCCGCCTAAACAACTGAGCCACCCAGGCATCCCTTGAACTTGTTTTATAAGCATTAATGCACAGTTTTCTGTGGATCTTTTTGGTTTCTTTGTACTTCGGCCCCAGGGCCCTTTCCCATCCTGAAGGCTTTTCTCCTTTGCTGGCACCAGGACATAACAGGAGCCCTCATTCTGTGAGACTCACACACTCACACAGTGTTGTAGGGTTAGAGAAAGACAATGCAGATTTTCGTACAAGGCAGGAGTCCTCTCCTCTTAGAACTGTCTCTCAGGAATGTGTCTGAAGTCAGGGAGACACCGTCCTCACCATGAGGCCCATTCCGAGTGAGAGGGCTCTGCGGCCTCCACAGGCCACTTCCCTGTTTGCCCGTGAGCACATGTGTGTGTATGCCTGCACACATCTGTTTCAACAGCCTTCCTTCTACGACCCTGTCAACATCATGCCCGACATTGTCCACATGCAACAACCACAAACACATGTGAACAAAACTGACCCCAGAAGAAAGAGAGTGGATAAATAAACCAAAAAATCATACAGCTTTTTTTTTTTTTAAGGATTTTATCCATTTATTTGACAGAAAAAGACACAGTGAGAGAGGGAACACAAGCAGTGGGGAGGGGTAGAGAGAGCTGGGAGCACAATATCGGGGTTTGATCCCAGGACCCTGGGATCATGACCTGAGCCAAAGGCAGCACTTAACCAACTGAGCCACCCAGGTGCCCGAAATCTTACAGCTATTAAAGATGATTATATACAGCTCTTCTTAACATGGCTATATTTGATATAGTTATTAACAAAATTATTATCCATCAAAAGTTAATTTTCTCACTCAACAAGAGCTTCCAAATTCTCCCAGCAGCAAACGCTACCAAGCTGTTAAGCATGTCAGTTTAATCATGAGCGGACTTCACAGAGGGCAGCAAGGATCACGCACGCTCGCTCTCATGCCATGAAGTTCAGGTTCATTGGATTCCAAAACTGGATGAGAAGCTGGGGAAAAAAGCTATGGAGAAAGAAAAGAAAAGCGAGAAAAAAGCACAAAGTTTATTTGCTCACAGATTTAAATATGAGAATCTTGACATCAAATATTAGCATATAAAATTCCATGATGTTTAAAGGAAACAAGACTGTATATCATGACCCAAATGTATTTATTCCAGGGATGTGGGGTGGTTTAAAAATATTAGAAGGTTTTAAAATGTCATATGCTGTGTAAAAAGCCAAGGGGAAGAGAGTCATCATAGTAGGTGCAGAAAAAGCTTCAAGTGCAGTTCTTGATTCAATTCAATTTCAGCAAACAAAAATTTTAGTAAAATAGGAACGGAAGCGAACTTTTTATTCTGATGAAAGCTATCTACCAAAAAAAACTATAGTAAGCCCATTCTTAATGGTGACATATTGAAGGATGCCCTTTAAGATCAGGGAAGAATAAAGCTCCTCTAATTCATGTTCAGTTCAATACCTGCTCTCCCAGCCTGCGTAGAAAGAGACATAAGGAAGTAAAAGTATAAGGATTACAACAGAAGCCACAAAACTCCCATTATTCTCAGATGATGACTGCCTGCAGAAAAAAAAAATTAATCAAAGTATTAGAAAAACACAACAAAATTTCTAGACATACATCATGAAGGCTTTACATATACAATAAACAGCATGTATAATGGGGAGGGAGGGGCAGAAGGAAAGAGAGAGAGAATCCCCTGGCGGACTCCATGCTGGGGTGAAACCCAATGCCAGATCATGACCTAAGCCAAAACCAAGAGGGACACGTAACTGACAGCCACCCAGGCATGTCAGCACGGGTAGTTTTTTAAAATTGTATGTAGTATGGTAAATACTGTGTCTTTACAGTATTGTAATTTTGTAAAATTTATAATATTTGCACAATTTTGCAGTACTGTAAATTGTAAATAAAGAAATACCCTTTATAATAGCAGGATAAGACATAAGGTTAGGACAAAGGAAGGTACCAAAAGACCATAAGTTGTGAAGATTCTTGGGGAGGAAATACACAGGATTTGGAAGCCCATCCGACGTCCTCGCTGAATGAGGGGTGTGCTGTGCTCTGGAGAGGGAGGCTGAGCGTCAGAGCCCAGTAACACCCGAGTAAACATCTGGCTGGGTGTGTTTTTGGCACTCAGTGAAGCTGAGCCTAAGATTTACGGGGGCCCAGAAGAGCCAAGGGAAAAAGTCTGAGAACAGCGTGGCGGGGTCGTGCCCCATCCAACCTCCAGCATTGTGTCCAGGAGCAGCCAGCATAGCTCAAGCCGGACACGGCGGAGCACAGACCAGAGGGGACCGCTCAGAACCAGCCCGCGGGGACTGGGATTGTCTTCCCTGCTCCTTCTGCAGCTTCTCTGATCTAACGCAGGTGACCTGGTAGGAAAAGGAACAAAAAATGGTTTTTCACCGGAAGGAAACAGCAGGGGAGCGTCACAAATGCAAGGTGACTCCGCATCCTTAGAAGTCAGAAATACGCATTAAAATCCCGCCGGGGACATTGTCGGTCCGGTCCGATGATGTCCCCTGCACTGGCTGGTGTCCCGGACGCGGAACCAGAGGAGCTCGAGGCCGCGCTGCCTCGGACACGGCCTCCCCATCCCCGTTCTGTGACTGGACATGAGTCCCAGGCGCTGTCCTCCAGGGCACCGGGGGGGTTGGGGGGTTGGGGGCGGGCAGTGCGGTCTGGCTCACGACGAGGGACAAGCAAGAGGAGAGTGGACAGCCTGTGGTCTGCGGGTGGGGCCGTCCAGTGAGGTGGCCAAGTGAACTAGATCTACACGGAAGCCTGGGTCAGAAGGGCAGGAGGACAGTTGGGAGACAAAAAGCAGGTCCGTGGAAAATACACAGACAATGACGCTGTTCATCTCGAAACAGCTTCTGTTCATGTTTAGAAACGTGCAGGGGATGCCTGAGTGGCTCCCTGGGTGAGGCCGCGGAGGCTTGATTTCGGCTCAGGTCACCACCTCAGGGACATCAGATGGAGTCCTGTGGGGGGGGGGCGGTCTGCGCCCAGCATGGAGTCTGCTTGAGGATCTAGTGTCTCCCTCTGCCCCTCCCCCCACCCACATGGGCACTCTGTCTGTGTCTCTAAAATAAAGAAATAAATCTCAAAAAAAGAGAAGAAAAGAAAAGAAAAGACAGAAAGAAAGAGAAAGGAAGGAAGGAAGAAAGAAAAGCAAAATGATACCACAGATTACGTGGGACTTTGTATGGAAGATTATGTGTGGTAGAACTCTGCAGGGGTAGAACCATGTGTGCCACGTGGCCTCCTCCAAGCACCGGGAGGGGATAGAGCCACCCACTGAACTGTGAGGTGGACATATCATGATGTCCGCCCTCTTGTGGGGCTTGAACCCCGAACACGTTTGCATTACGAAGGCAGCGCTCCAAGGTCGTGGTGGGCCTGGGTGGAAAGGGCGATACGATCTTCTTGTGTGGAGGTCGGAGTTCTACCCTGTGCGTCATTCTGTTCCTCTCTAAGGCTGAGTGCAGAGCTTTCGCCAGTTCAGGGAGACCCGAGAAAGCTCTTAGGGGACATCCTCATAGGCTGCTGGGGGGGGAAGTTGCCTCGAATTCCTGCGTACACGTGCCTCAGGTCAGGTGCGATCCAATTTCTTGTCCAGGGTCAAAGTCACTCATGCCCCGGACGGCTCACTGTTGCTTACTGACAGAGTCTGTCTTTGACCTTTTGTAGAAACAGCACTTGAATGACTCTCCTGCGTAAATCTGGCCTCTTCCCTCCCTCCTCGCTGGTGAGCCACATCTTGCCTCAGTCTTTCGTCGCCCGGTTTTATCTTGTAGACTCTCATCATGTCGTATTTGCTTTCAAGCATACGTGACCATCAGACTGATATGTCTTCTCCAGTTTGCCCTTTGGACAGCCTGTTTGCCATCACACTGCTGCGAGATGGTGTCCGCGCCGGCCAGACCAGGCAGAGAGGCCATTATCGTAAAGCTCAGACCTCCCGTGCCAGCCCAGATACGAGATCCAACCCAAGCTCTCTGGGACCGTCACTGTGTCCGGAGTCTGAGGGCGTCTCATGTAGGACGACCTTCTCACCTTTAGCTTCTGTGCATCCCCCACACACTTGTGAGGCCAGTGCTAGGTCTGGACCGAGAGCAGGGATGCGTGCGCCCCTCCTAGCTTTCCTCTCCTGACATCCGTTCACCAGCTCTGCAGACACCAGTTGGGTGTCCCATACTGGGATTCCATTCCAACGCTCAGTATCTGGAATTATCGCAGACCCCACAGGTAGATGGGCTCCATTTCACAAGTCGTGGGTCCGAGGGGCCCGTACTTCTATCCAACTTCTTGTAAAGCTGGGGCCTCCCAGGAATCCCCTGCTCCTTCAGACTTGATAATCTGCTAGAATAGCTCATAGGACTCAGGAAGGCACCTCTCTTAGGTCTACCGATTTATTTTTTTAAGAAAATTTTATTTATGTATTTATTTATTTATTTATTTGAGAGAAAGAGAGAACATGAACGGGAGGAACAGAGTGAGGGGGCAAGCAGACCGTCGCTGAGCAGGAAGCCTGATGACCAGCCAGCTCTCACGACCTTGAGATCATGACCTGAGCCGAAACCAAGAGTCAGACACTTAACCGACTGAGCCACCCAGGCACCTCATTTACTGATTTATTATAAAGAAAACAAGTGTGTGTGGAGGACATGGAGCTTTCCTGTCCTCCCCCAGGGAAGGGCTCAGTCCCTGCACATTGATGATTTCAGCAACGCCGTTCCTCACTGCATACTTATGATAGATTGAATTGCTGGCTATTGATCACGAACTCAGTCTCAGTCCTTGCCTGTCCCCATGGTTCCCCAGAGGTTGGGCGTAGGGCTCAGCGTCTCACCCTCAAATCGACTTGGTTTTTCGGGCCCCCAGCCCCATCCTGCAGCTCCCCAGGCGGCCCTAGTCACGGAGCCTCTCATTGGCCTACGGGAGCCTTTCTTACCCCTCAGAGCTTCCAAGGGTTTTAGCGGCTGGGTGTCAGGAACCCACGATGAAAAACAAGTATTTGTTTTTTTTATTAGCTGGCCCCCTCAGGTGCTTGGAGTCCTGGAGATTAATGTTTTATTGTAATGGAGTTGGGGATGGTGGGCACACAGGTGAGGGACATGCTGACGGGCTGGGCCTCAGGAAGGGTCTCGAAGCAGGTGTGTCTGCGCTGAGCCCACTGGAACAGGGACCAGGAGGGAAGGTCCATGGGGGCCCATTCAAGGGTCTTCCTCATTAAGCACCGTCCTTTGTCCTCTTGAACCAGGGTGAAGAAGAGGACAGACCTGATAGGGGCCTTTAAGCTGGACCCCCTCTACCTGAAGCACAGCCATCAGGACTCAGGTAGGCCAGGAGCCTGGTTTTCTGCGACTTTCTGGGTTTGTTTTCAACAGAGCCGCGTTTCTCCTGGAAGCCAGAGAGGAAGATTCGCGTCTTTGGGGACCAACCTCTGGGAGCCGCTGCTTCCTGGGGTTGGGGGTTACTGAAGGGACCTCTGGCCGCCTCAATGCAGGAGCCGGGGAGGAGCCCATGGGGCTGGGGGTGGGCACCGCATTGCTGTCTCTACGGGTGTGGACCCCTCCTGTGTAGGACCTTTGAGAGCATGACTGCCCTACTGTCTCTCTAAGGGTGTGTCCACTCACACCAACACCACCAGGGGGACACGGGGTGCGCTGGGGGCTCGGGGCATGAAGTGAAACCCTGATGATGCCTGGGCAGGATCAGCGCGTCCATGTGTCTCTCACCTGTTGGGTCTGTAGACCTGCCCTTTGTGCCCATCATCCCTGGTGGGACCCAAGCCATCTCCAGGCCTGCATCCTGGCTCTGGGCTTCCCGAAGACTGGGGCCGAGAAGGGACATGGCCAGGTGCTTGCGTCATGGTGAGGAGCAGAACATTCCCCAGCACAGACAGAGCAATTCCTAGAAAACACAGAATAGCTCCTTTTGTCTGGCTGCTGTCCTAGGTCACAGCCAAACGTCACATCGTCAGTTAGTACAGATCGAGCCACGAGGGGTGGTGAGGGAGTGGAAATATAGATTCCTCTGAGATGTTTTTTTCCATTTTAAAAGGTTTTATTTATTTATTTGAGAAAGAGAGAAAGCACGAGCATGGAGGAGGGGCAGAGGCAGAGGGAGAAGCAGGTTCCCCACTGAGCAGGGAGCCAGAGCTGGGACTTGATCCCAGGACCCTGGGATCATGACCTGAGCCCAAGGCAGACACATAACCCACGAAGCCACCCAGGTGCCCCTGAGATTCTTACCAAAGAAATAAGAATCAAATATTTAGGAGAATGATCCCAGACAGCAATAGAAAAAAATTTTTTTTTCCTTTTGAAAAGCATGCAATGAAAATTTTCCAAATGTGAATAGTACTTACAGTTGTAATTACATGTGAATTTTCTTAATTTGCTCTATATTTTTACAGTTTTAAGAACATACTTAGAACTGTTTAGGAATTGTTCTCAGGTGGAGTGCAGACATGTATCCCCGTTGATGATTGCAGACCCCACACTCTGCTCAGATTTGCTTAGGACCTAAAACTGCCCTAAAAAATACAAGTCTAGATTGTAGAAATGGAACTGGCATGAAACACTGAAATTCTGAAGTGATTGCCAGGCTCCCATATTACAAAAAAAAAAAAAAGTATCTCATGTTCAGATAATAAAAATCTTTGCAATCGCGACAGTTAAAATGCAAAATGTTGCCCTTAAACAATGAAGTGACTCTTGGAATGAGGTTGAACGAAGGACATCCGAGGACGGCTCAAGGCGTACGGACACATATTTTATGTTGCTTCTATAGGAAGCCTGTTTCTTCTTCTTCTTCTTTTTTTTTTTTTAGGAAGCCTGTTTCTTACTGGAGTATTTGCTGTGGCTGTTAGAGATGAAAAATATTAGTTACTTGTGTTTTCCCCTAAAACAAAAACAAAAACAAAAAAACCCCAAAACCCACAAAGCTCTCTAAGTCAACAATGATGGTGGCCCATTTTGGGTTTCACAAGTAGATCACCAAGATCAGCTTTACGGTTTTATGGCCAGCGGATGTAAGGGCATTTTTATCCACACAGATTCAGCCCTAGTGCCGCTCGGCCTCCCATTCCCTGAAATGAACCGTGTTTAGAATATTCTACAGGGCATTTTAAAAAGATCCTTCCTATGTAATAAAGAAGACTCCTCAACCCTCTCAGGTTGTGGCACTCGGCTCGCTAGGCTGCCGCAGCCTGCTGCCCCGCTTGGAGGTCATTAGGACGCCCCCTGCTCATCAGGGGGCCCTACACAAAAGCCTCCCTCTTGGTGAGGTCTTCCCAGATCTCTCCACTGGAGCCGAGCCCTCCCGTCCCTTCATGGCCCATGAGTCTCGTCACGCGGCCTTCTCGCTCACTGGCTTCATGTCTGTTGTCCCACTGTGTCCCTGGAGCCTCAGACCCAGTCGTCCTGCGGCTGGAACTCCACTGGACCCTGGGGATGGTGGTCGGCAGCAGCAGTGGGAGCGGTCGCCGTCCCAATGCGTCCCTGCTTCTGCCTTGGTCTTTATACATTCATCTCCTTGGACACTTGTCAGCTGGGGCAGCCGGGCATGGGACATGGAACCGGGACCCAAATAAGCAAGATTTGTATTTTTTTATGTGATAGAAAATTCTGTCACACAGGTGGCCATGCACCTGTTGCATAGATTTTTCCAGATAAACTCTTTCACTAAAAAAGCTGTACCTTTGGAAACAAGAAGCATGAAGGGTGAGCCCAGAAGTCCCCAGAAGCCCACTGCCCAAGTACATGGGCTGACATCCCGCGGCGGCGTCTCTTGCCAGTCCCGTGGACGCGTGGTTTGTTTCTGCTGCGTTTACAGCACGCCATTGACACAGGGAGGAGCTGCTCACACCCCATCCCTCCTATGTCGTTGCAAAGACTGACTAGGCACGTGATGCTTATTAAGAAGTCAGCTTCGTGAGGACAGCTGCGGTCGTAGGACACTGTTGGCACAGGGTCTTGCATTCCTCGTGTTCACAGCAGACCCGTGTCAGGGCAGCTCCTAGCCGGACCCGGTCTTCAGCGGGTCCTTAAAGACACAGGGCCACCGAGACGTAGGCTCCTTCTCTCACTTACCTTGGTGTTTAGCCACAGAAGCTTCTGCATCGGAAACCCACTTCGCGCTCTAGTGCTGCGTCTGGTGGAGTCGTCCCTGAAGAAGGAAATGTCCTCTGTCCTGCTCTGTCTGTGTGGCGGCCACTAGCCTCACGTGGTTCGTCAGCCCTCAAAACGTGGCTAGGCTGACCGAAGAACTCTGCGTTTGAGTTTATTTCGTTTTGATTCGGTGTAAACGGCCCCGCATGGCTCGTGGCTGTGGCGATGGCGCAGGGACGTGAACTAGACAGGAGGGTCACAGGTTTGCCTTCACCCAGGACGTCTTCACCCACGAGGTCATCTGCGTTTCTAACAGGCTGTTGCCGAGTGCTCATACATGCCACATAGGTGTTTGCTATTCTGTGCATCTACGCGCCCCTGCCGGGTGCCCCTGCTGTCGATGTTTGTTCGACAACTTTAGATCCCTTGGAAATGTAAGGTACACCGCTCCGCGGAGCGGGGAGGAGGCGTGTGCGAGGGCATGGTGACGGCATTCGGAGGATGGCTGTCCCACCTGCCCTCTGGGGCGGCGGCAGCCCTGTGATGGCCAGCCACCATGGCTCTTCCTTGGGGAAAGGGAGACACCGATGAGCCCCAGCATGCCTCGTCTGGACCTGCACTGGGGGATCGGATGTGCAAAACACAGGACTGCCGCTCAGGTTCATAATTCCCAGCTGATCGCTGACCTAAGACCACCGAGCAGCAACGCCCATCCGAGACTCTTTGCTGGAGTCCTGCCCCTGACTAGGTCCTTGGCTCTGGAGCTTTACGCACAAGGGGAGACTGATGACAAGCCAGACATCTGAAGCCATTTGAATCCAGGATGAAGGCATGAATCCAATGGTGACTCACCAGCATCTGCTCTGTGCCAAACTCTGGACTAAGGTCCAGGCATTCAGACATGAACACGCATCACAGGTCTGATTCGTGTCTTATGATCTAATCATTCTGTAGACTACAAACCCACCTCCCTGTGCATGAACTAGCGTGTGATGAAGGCTCTACAGATCTGAGAGCCAAAGTACTACTGGGCAAGAGAAGAAAGCTTGGGTTTTGTGCTGACAGAAGCAGAGAGAGTGAAGGAATGGGAATCCACTCGTACCCCAGCATTTCCAATTTGTTCTGGGCACCCTGCCCTCTGGAAAGCCCCTTGAATCTGTCACCATGGAAAGTGCCACAGAGCACACCCAGCCCAGCCCTCCGTGGTCTCACGTCTGGTGCAAGAGATGACGGATGAGACACAAGAAATGTATCTTGAAAATGAGAAGGATGGGGCATGTAATCAACCAAAGTGTCTAATGGCTTTTTTTGCTTGTTTGTTTCTCTTTTCCAGGGCTTATCACCGACTATAGGGTAAGTGGAAGATATCTCTTGCTGAGTCCAGGTCTCAGGTAATGGAAAATGTGAACCCAGTGTTGGGTGTTGTCATGGGCTGTCACTTCTGCTGTCCCCAGTTGTGCTCAGGATCAGAGTCATGCTAGAGGACACCCTCTCCCTGGGTCCTAACTAGCAAAACAAGCCAGGAGGTGGACAGCTCTGCTCAGCCCACCGGCTCCAGGTCTTGGGTTAGGAGGAAATGATCTTGCCTGCCCCTCCAGCAAGAGGTAGGAAACTCTGCATTCAGTCTCCCCATGAGGACGGCACCATCCTGACGGCCAGCCTCCTTTCTCAGCCAGGAGCTATGTGCTGCACTGAGCTTCTCACAGATGAGCAAGGCCCCCTTCCTCCCTCCCAGACCCCAAGGCTAGCGGGGAGACAGGGCACAGATGGCCACACACACGAGGACAACCGTTCTGCACACCACTGGGAGCTGCTGTTCTGGGACAGATCTCCATTGTGTTGCTTCCTTTCTAGTGGCTCTTTCTGACCTGAGTGAAAATGTCCCAAGTCCTCAGCTAGCCCTTGGTAGTCCAGCTTTTCCTTATGCCATTTCTAATGCCCTGTGATAACGAAGTCCCAGGCGTCGTGTGCTGCCATCTCACGAATTATATGTCATGTGTGGACAGTTTTCAGTGGGTCCACCTGCTGATCCTGAAGGACCTGCGTCCGGGCAGCAGCCGACCCTCACTGACGTTTGCCAGGCACAAGAGGTCCTCCTGGATAAATGTGCATCCTGTGCTACTGCAACCCCCAGCAGGAGGCAGGGGAAGGCACAGGGGCATTCTCAGCAGATGTTTCACGCGTAATGAATAAACAGATGAAATTTACAGAGGATCAGATTAGAAGGACGGGGGATTATTTTGGAGCCTAGAGTCTTCTAAAAACTGATGCACTTAAGTTAGTCCTTAGAATAGCATCTCCACAAAGTAGGAGAGGTCACATGGGACAAATGCAGGGCATTCCCGCCAGGAAAGAACACACAGAGCCGGAGTGTGGGAGCCTGTGTCTGGGCCCTGGCCATGCAAAGGGCCTGGGGCACCAGTCTCACACTATGAGTGTTGTTCCTTTCATCCCCTTATCACAGGCACAAGTGTCACCTACCTCCCACCTGACCCTCTCCCTGTGCCACAGCCCTACAGGGCCCCTGACCCCATCCTACAGGCTTACTACTATCTTAGCTGGAATGTAGGGACGTCTTTCCTTTTCGACATGCTCTGGAGCTCTTTTAAGGTTTCTTCCTTTAGAATGAATTCTGGACAAATGCCATGGAACCCAGGCGCTTCCTTGACAAGGGAGTGTTGGGCTCAGCAGACGAAGAGAGAGAATATCATAGAACATCATCATTTTGTTCAAAGACATTGGAAGCCCCAGTCTGAGGGGGTCACAGCCTCCAGGCTATGGAGGAGACCCTGGGATTCTGGGCCGTCTACCAGGATAGTTCGGGAAGTGTAGGATGCAAAGGGTAAGCAGCCCCTTGGCAGGGCTGTGGACAGTCAAAGGGACAGTCAAAGGAGAGGGACATGAGGACAGTCAGCACCAAGAGGAGGGAGCTGGGAACACCTTGCCAAGGGGTTTTACATCCTGTCTGCTCACGAACGCAGGCCGAAGATGGAAAGGTAATGCCATTTGCCTTCAATGTACCTGGTCTTGGACAAAGTGAGCATCGTTAAACCCATTTCACAGATATGCGTGCACTACGGGAAGGTCCAGTCTGTGCCCCCCTCCCCCCTGGAGCCCCGCATCCCCCAGGCCCATCTGGAAGCTCCACCCCACAAGGGAAGGTCCGGGGAACAGAGAGGAAGCCTGAGCTGCCTTTGGCATCTTCCTTGTAAATGCCAGAATGTGACTATTTGGAGAGTCACAATGAAGTGTCCCTGCTCTGTGGTCCCAGACGGCCCCATCACCCTGCCTCCCTTCTGGGTCCCTTCTTGCTGGCCTTAGTACATTTATAACCATCGGAGAGCCCCACAGCCGGAGGAGTGCTGACCTGCTGCGAACTGAGGACAAACTAAGGAGACCTCTTTTGAGAACCAGCACATTGGGGCTGCACTTTCTAGTGACCGTTTCTGTTGCTCTGGGAAGGGGTGCCGGGACATCACAGGGACCACACTGGGCAGGAGGTGTGGGTTTTGGCTTCCTACCTTCCTCCTTCCCGCAGATGGAGTGGCCAGCAAGGAACCCTCTCGTGGCCCTGCTAGGTGGTGAGCTCCATCGAGCGCGCACCCCACAAACATTTGCTCCGTGAACACGGCGCCTCCCCAGTAGCAGAGTCTTCCATCCTCATCTGTCTTGTTGCCTTGCAAAGACTCTAGCTGCAGACTCTGCTCACCCCATCGTCAGCTTTCCCATCCACAGTGGCACGTGGCGGCTGGCCAGGGCACCTCCAGGGAGTGAGCTGCCTCGAGAGAAGCAGGTGCCTCCTGGGCCTGAGGAAAGCTCTCGGCACTTTGCTCCCTGATGCAATGTTTTCTGTTCTCTTTCAGCACTGGCAGTTGCCTCTGGGCCGGAGGTTTCGCTCTCTGAAGATGTGGTTTGTTTTTAGGATGTACGGAGTCAAGGGACTGCAGGCCTATATCCGCAAGGTGATGGTGCTTTCTTTATGTATCTGGGTCATATTGGGAAGCTTTGGAGACTGCAGAAACAAAGGAAGATGTCTGAAGAAGCAAATATCTGATAGTTAGTTTGGCCTACTGAGGTTAGGATCTTTAGAAGACAGTCAGTGCATGATTACGGACCTTCTGGACACTTTCATGAAGATGATGGCTGTCAGGTCCAGGGGATTGCAAAGGGAATGCTCCCCACGGCCGGTCCCCATGGTCAGTCCCCCAGCAGGGTCAGGCAACGGTGGCTGGGCAGTGGCGAGAGCTCAGGATGTCTGGTTCCCAGACAGCTAGCACAGGAGTCTTGGAGCTGCTGGGGATGGATGGCCTCTAGCCTGGGGGCGCTCTATGCAACCCCCGAGCAGCAGCGCACGCATGACCTTGGACCTTCCTGGGGAGAGTGGTGTCCCAGCAACCTCTGTCTGAATAAATGAACCACACGGCTGTGATGAGCACTACAAAGTGAGAACCGCTGGTCGACTTCAAGCCCCATCACCCTGCCTTTTATTTCTTTAGCAATCGAGGAAACTGAGGCCAGAGGATGAGCTGGGGACACCCTCCCCCCCTGCCAAGGACCACCCATTTAGCCGGCTACAGACGGCTACTGATTTCAGCTGATTTCTGCCGTGCTGGCCTCCTTCCTCAGCCATGGTGCTGTCCTGATGGACAGAGGTCCTTGGGCTTCATGGGGGCAGGGAACCTGTGGTATCTTCGGGGAA
The DNA here is from genome assembly GCF_011764305.1 of Mustela putorius furo. Taxonomy (NCBI): domain Eukaryota; kingdom Metazoa; phylum Chordata; class Mammalia; order Carnivora; family Mustelidae; genus Mustela; species Mustela putorius. Next base: position 10,050,079 of record NW_025421998.1, read on the forward strand.
AGTGTATGGAGATTATGAGAACATGTTCTCAAATATGATGAGGATTCCGCTTCTGTGGGGAAGGAAGAGAAACGGTTTCTCTCTCCAGATGACTCCAGCTTTAAGCTCCGGGGCCACTGGGTGTGATTCGGCTGCGTCCTGTAAAAACACTCCATGCCTGCTCTGAGCAGACTCCCATCTGGCTTACAGAGAGGGAGGGATGGTCAAAGCCTGTCCCTAGGCAGGTGTCCCAGGTGTGGAAGTGGGGCGACACCTGCCAATGCTAGTCTTTGGTGCCCTCTAGTGGTCATAGATTTATGCTGTGCCTGGGAGCAGCACAAGGACACTGGACACTTGGGGCTGCTCTCGAGTCCCTGAGCACTGTCATGAGAGCACCAAGCCGGTCCCGGGAGGGGGGGCGGGTATGAGCAACAGGTGCACAGACCGTGGCAGGCTTGTTCTCTGTGCACAGACTGTTCGAACCCCTTTGGGGATCCGTGAACACCTAGTTGTCAAATAAGGTGGTGAATTCAGTGAGAGGAAGGCATTAGTTGAATGTGGCGGGGACTGTCACTCTCATCCCTTGGTGACAACCAGCCAGAGCCCCACAGAAGCCAGAGATTCGGTGATAGAATCACCCCCTTAGTTTCCTTATCTGCAGAGTGGGTACAACCGTGGTGTCACTTGCCATGGGCTGTGTGGGGACAGCATGGTGACAGTGCTGGGGTCACTGTCTCTTAACTCACATGCTTAAATACCCATCACGATGTTCCTTCTGAAATTCTAACCAATTGTTTGGTGGAATTAAAAGTCCCCCAAACAGAAGAACGTATTAGTTGGTGTTTCTCTTTCCTTCCCTTTTTTGGTAAAGATTATTTATTTATTTGATTGAGAGAATGACGAAGGGAGGGACAGAGAGAGAAGCAGGCTGCCTGCAGAGCAGGGAACCCGACTCGGGACTCCATCCCAGGGCGCTGGGATCATGACCCGAGTCAAAGGCAGACACTTCTCCAACTGAGCCCCCCAGGCGCCCAGTAGGTGTTTCTCTGAAGACACTAGTCCTTCTGTCAGGGTAGCGAGCTTCTTCCCAGCCTGTGTGGGGACGGCTGGCTGCTGGGTCACATTCACAATTGAGAAAAATGGCTAAGTGAGTGTACATGAATCAGTGGCGTGTCGTCTAGGAAGGTTTTCAGGTGGCTGAGTCCGGAGCCGAGTACTGTCCAGAAACTGAGACAGATGCTCTTCCCTTTCCAGCACGTCCGGCTGGCTCACGAGTTTGAGTGTTTGGTGCGCCAGGATCCCCGCTTTGAAATCTGTGCAGAAGTCACTCTGGGGCTGGTCTGTTTTCGGCTAAAGGTATGTGTGTCTACTTCAGTCTTCATTCTCTTTGATGGTGACAGAGGAGAGATCACTCATCACCTCCATCTCCAAACTGGCATGCTAGGTCCCCAGCAACCAGAGACGTCAGCATGCGTTTTCCCATCTGGGGTTCACCCTCCTGGCCCTGACCCAGCCTGAGTGCCTGCAGAGCCCTGGGCACCTTCCTCCAGGAGCTGTCCGCCCCTCCTCAATCAGACTGAGACTTCTCGCTCGTGTAGATCCTTGGCCCTAGAATGCTCTCCACTTCCTCCACGCACGCATCTCTGTCCCTGGAATGCTCTGAGCACTAACCTGTGTGCGGGCTCTGTCCCAGCTCAGCTCCAGGCCCCAGCCCAGACCTGCCAATCTGGCATCTTACGGAGCCCCTCCAGGTTGCCAGGTGCACGCAGGGATTTGAGAAATGCTGGTCTGTGGCACTCTGCAGGCCTGCTGCCTGATGAAGAGGGTGCTCACTGCATTGGGGGAAGCTGGCCCAGAGGGCGGAGGGCACAGGCCATCTCTGCTGGGAATCACAACTACATTTCTGAGACGTCTCGGAAAGGCGCTGAACCCACAGGTGCCATATTATTCTATTTTGTACAAGGGAGACTGGCTGGGAGCCTCACCTGCCCAGGCTCTCAAGCTGGCTGTGCCTTCCGTTCCATTGGCTTCCTTGTTCATGTGCGTGGAGGCCATCAGGAGGAGGGAGGGGACCCCTGCTGCATGGTCAAGGTGCTGTCATCCGCTTACCATATCCTCCCCCTCGCTGGTCCTTGGAGCTTCAAGGTGGTAATGAGAACCAGTCGTGAGAAAGCCTGGGCTCTACAGAGAGAGTGGGAAGCTCATGTTCCTGTGCAGGGCTCGGTGAGGGGGTTGTGAGCTCTGTGCAGAGTGCACAGTGGTGGGGCCTGCCCATGTGCAGGGGACAGGGGACCGTTCTGTCGTGGTAGGGCATGGGGGAAGCCTCAGAGCATTGGCGTCCCAGCGGCTGCGTCCCCAGAGTGGCCACTGACTGTAGGTCAGCTGACGTCAGTGTTTAGGGGGCATGCTTTGATGCCTTTGCCATGGAGAAGACGTTTTGTTTTGTTTTGACTGCCAGTGTTCTGGACGGACTTCTATTTTTTATTTTTCACAGTTTTATTGGGATGTAATCCACACACCACACACCTTGTCCATTCAAAGAACAGTTAGGAGATGAGAGGCGCTGACTACCCCCACAAAGCCGGAAATCTGTGTATAATTTCGACTCCCGTCAGACTGAACCTCCAACAGCCTACGGCTGACCAGCAGCCTTGCCCAAAGCACAGGGAGGGGGTCCCCTATTTTGTATGCTGTGTGGATTATACTCTGCGGCTTACCTTAAAGCGAGCCAGAGAAGAGAAAATGTTAGGACGAGAATCACAAGGAAGAGAAAATACATCGGCTGTGTCGCGCTGGATTTATTGAAAAAAATCCACGTGTAAGTGGACCTGTGCAGTTCCTACCGGTGTCTGCAAGGGTCAGCGGCACACGTGGTGAGTTTAGCCTAAGTGTGGGGTCGGGCAGCCGTCACCTCCCCCAGAGCAGAGCCCCCAATGCCATCCTTGGGTGCCCCCAATCTGCTCTCGGGCTCTATGACCCCCAAACCCACCTGCGTGTGGTCCCGACCCCTTTTCTCCCGGGTGGCACAGCGCGTCGCCCCATTCCAGAAGCCCCGGACGCTTCGCAGCCAGCAGAAGTGTCCCTCTGTGCATCTGTGTGTTCCTTCCATTCCACTGATCCGGTTTCTTCTCCAGGAAGCTTGTTGTTTGGGCACATGGTTCATGTTTCCATCCTCACATCTACGGGCTCCTCCTTACCTGCCTGTGCTGTGCTGCCCCGGTGTGGATTTCAAGTCCTCTACAGCATCCGAAGATTCAGATACATAGTGTGATTCCCCTCCCCTCCCCGACCTCCCTCTTCTCTCCTTCCTGCCCTCCCCCTCCACTCCCCCTTCTTCCCCTCCCCCTCCTCTTCTTTCTTTCCCTCCCCCCTTCTCCTCCCCACTTCCTCTTCCTCCCCTCCCCCTCCTTCTGCTGGTCCGCCCCTCCCCCTCCCCTCCTTCCTCTCTTCCTCCGGCACCTCCTGACCCTCCCCACTCCTTCTTCTCTTAGGTCTTCTCCATGCTTGGTGTCTTACCGTATTTAAGAGAAGACATACCTTGCCTAATCCATTTGAAAATGGGAAGCACATTTTCCTAAATAATGTGTTTTTCATTTCTGTTAAATTTCTTCTGTTAATTTCTGTTTTAATTTCTTCTGAGTCTTTAATTTCTGCTGAGTCTTCCTGGTAAAAATCCTGCTGCTTTGTCTCATATGTCCTTCCGTCTCTAGCCTCATCCTCCAATAGGACAGGCTTTGTCTAGACCCGGGCACATCAAGGGCTTCTGAACTGCCAGTTGTCCCAGTGCCTCTCCACGGGACGCCAGCAGGAGCCCCACCGAGGCCCGCAGCCAGCAGCTGGGAGGGTCTGCACGGGTCCACAGGCCAGTCCCCAGTGTCTGGCGGGTGTTGGAGCGGGACTGGACTCCTCCTCCCACTGTCCTTCCTGCTTCTCAGTTCTCAAGACAGAGTGAGAAGGCAAATGAGAGAGCCCTGGGAGGGCCACAGACCGGGGATGAGAGGCCCACTCCCCTCCCCCCTTTTACGTTTGATGATGGGGCTTAGGGCCCTGCAGGTGCTGCCTGGAAAGAGAAGAAAGTTGACAGGAGCTGGCGGGGAGGACGCAGGAATGGGAGAGGGGCTGCGGGGGCAGCGGCACCCAGCAGGGGAAGGGAACCCCCCCCCCCCCCGGCCTCAGTGTCTGCTGCCTGGCCCAGGAAGCAGGGGCTGCTCCTTCCTAGATGGGGACCACCCCCGCCCACCAATATCCCCTTAGCCCTCTAGTTCCTGGGCAGTTTTCCCAGAGTCTACGTTGACTGTGCTCCGGTTCTGTGTTGCTGAGATTTCTTCTATATGTTTCGGTGGGACCCCTCACTGGTGCCGCTTGAAGCCTTAGTTCTACCGTTTAAGCTCATCAACATGTGGATGTAGCTGAAGCTCATCACATGCCTAGGAAACTCCATTTTTCTTGAAAAGGCTGGTCCGTGAAACAGTCACCTTTGGATAGTAATTCAACCCTGAAGAACCTGTCTTGTAGCGGAGGCTAGAGTCTTTCACGGCCATATCAGTCCCCTTGAGCTGAATTCCTTACCCTGGTAAAAGAAGGGCCAAGGGTGCAGTGGCCTCTCTCACGGATGCAGAGCGGTATTGCCAAAGGCTGGCCTTCCTTGGTGACCCATTGAAGTCCAAGTCCTCAGGGACCTCAGCATGGCCCCTCTGTCCATCTCTGCAGGGGTCCAACAAACTGAACGAGGACCTTCTGGAAAGGATCAACAGTGCCAAGAAAATCCACCTGGTCCCCTGTCACCTCAGAGACAAGTTCGTGCTGCGATTTGCCATCTGCTCCCGCTTTGTGGAGCTCACCCACGTGCAGCAGAGCTGGGAGCACATCAGACAGCTGACCACCGACCTGCTGAGAGCCCAGAGGGACTAGAAGCCCGAGCCGCAGGGAAGGTGCTGCCGGTAAGCCGTCCCCCAGCTCTGCCACTCCACGCTGCTGGCCCGGATTTCCTCTACCTCCTTTTCCAGAGGAAGGATCCGCACCCTGCTATGATCCTTTAGGAACTGAGATGTGTTTCTGCTCTGAATATTTTCTTTCTCTTTCTTTCTTTCTTCCTTCCTTCCCTCCTTCCTTCCAAGATTTCATTTACTCATTTAAGAGAGCGAGAGAGAGATCAGGAGCAGGGAGCAGAGGGCGATTGAGAATCAGAGTCCTGGTTCAGTCTGGTTCAGATGGAATCAGAGGCCTGATCCTGACTCAGGACGGGATCCCAGGACTCCCCCCGATGCCATCATGACCTGAACCGAAAGCAGAAGCTCAACCAACTGAGCCACCCAGGCGCCCCACTTTGTTTGCTTTTATATGAGACTATCAATCCTCTTTCCAATTTCCCGTCAGATTTCTTCCATGTTGATGGACACTACTTACTAGTATCACAAACATTTATATTAAACTGGACAATGGCAGATAAATGAACATTAAACATTACAAAGGGAATTTGACGTGACTGATGATTTATGCTTCTCTTTTTCTCTCTCCCCTCGCTTCCCTGTTACCCATTTACTATGACCCATGGCGGATGTGGAACCTAAGTGTATTATGTAATTTATTTTATTGATTGCATAAATTTTTATCTTGTTTGCTCTAAATTTTCACTCTGAATATAGGAAGTAATGCTAAAAAAATCAAGAGTTAAAGATCACATTTCATATATGGCTCCCAGCTGTGAGGTCCAAGATGCAACTTCTCTGTCAAAGCCTGTGCAGAAATACCAGATCCTTTTCCTGGTATGACAAGGAGCTCTCTTAAAGGGGCCCAGCCTTCCCAGAGCCACTCCAGACGTCTAGCTTGAGCATCTCTGAAAGGTGCTGGAGAGAGAGCATAGTTTCACTTATTTCCTTTGCTCTAAGATAAGAATGTCTACACCTGTGTGTGGGGCAGGGGGTTTGCATAAGTGCTGTAAGATTTATACAAAACAGGGGCACCTGGGTGGCTCAGAGGGTTAAGCCTCTGCCTTCGGCTCAGGTCGTGATCCCGGGTCCTGGGATCGAGCCCTGTATTGGGCTCTCTGCTCAGCAGGGAGCCTGCTTCCCTCTCTCTCTCTGCCTGCCTCTTTGCCTACTTGGGATCTATCTTTCTGTCAAATAAATAAATAAAATCTTTTAAAAAAAAGATTTATACAAAACAAAACCATCTCAGGCAAACACTCCTGGTTAATATTTTTATGGCCCTATGTTTCCACAAAGCTCACCACAATGTATCATATCAGGATCTTTATTCCCCTGTGTCCCTAACAACAGAGTATCTGTAGTTCTGAAAGGTGAGTGGAAACAAAGTCTCATTCCTGACAGAGGGCACCTGGGAGGCTTAGGTCATGATCTTGTCCTGGGATAAAACCCCGTTTTTGGCTCCCTGCTTAGCTGGGGAGTCTGCTTCTTCCTCTCCCTCTGCCTCTCCCCCTGCTTGTGTTCTCTCACTCTCATATACATAAATAAAATCTTTTTTTTTTTTTTAAGGTCACAATGACTGTGAAGTCATACATGTTATCAATTCAAAAGATACAAATGGGGGGCGCCTTAGTGGCTCAGTTGGTTAAGTGTCTGACTCTGGATTTGGGGGCAGGTCCTGATCTCAGCATTGTGCATAGTCCTTCTCTGTGTTCTAATGACAGGTATATAAAATACTGATTCTTTAATTTTTTTTTAATACAGCTATATGTTCATATATATGCTTTTAGGCTCTGTGCTGGACGTGGAGCCTGCTTAAGATTCTCTCTCTCCCTTTCCCTGTGTCCCACCCCTACCGCTCCTGCCCCCTCTCTCTCTTAAAAAAGAAACAAAACAAACTGTAAATGGGATTAAATTTTTAAAAAAATATAACAATGAATCATAACACATGTACTTTGGGGGGCCAGGTTAATTTGCAATGAAAACCTGAGTACAAGGGCTTTATTTGTGCTTGCTTGAGATTATCCTACCAAATCCACATGGTCATAACTCCAAGAGAGAGAAGGAACTACCCCCATTTCATGGAGGGTAGAATCTCTGGCACAGATGCTGGCTGGCATTGGTAACATGTGTCCAAGAGAAGCCAGGCCAGCCTCTCAATCTCGTGGCTCACAGTTCATATCCGTCTATGATGCACAGTTCCCTCCAGCTCACTGGAGAAATAACATATTCTTCTTCTGCATTCTAATGAGAAGTATACAAAATACTGATTCTTTAATTTTTTTGAATGTAGCCATATGTTGACATATATGTTTTCCCTGTAGAGATCAGAAGATGAAAAGAAGTCTATCTGAACACTGGAAAGAGGAGGCAATAGACATTATTCAGGCTCCGAGGACCCAAGCCTGCATGTGACCTCACCCTTCTTTCTGTGAAGTTCTCCAGAAGCTCGTGATTCTATCTGTTCACTCTCTTACCAATGAAAAAATGTGACTCACTACAATCCCGGTGCATGTAGCTTTTATTCATTATTCAACTGTGACTTTTGTTGATTAAGAAATCATAGGTTTTCACACTCTTTAAGTCGTCAGTGGTGGGAGATATTTTACTGAGATATTTTCCTAAGTGTATTATGGGATCTAGGATCGTGGGACTTGAGATTATACCCGTGGTCTTTAAATTGTTCTGGCATGTGGCTCAATGCTTAATAAACTATTTGCAGTGACGTGGTGACTGTGCCTGGTAAGCATTTTTTGACTCTGCATTGTACCCAATTCATTGTGGTAATGTGCACTTAACCTTTCAAAATGGCTGAAGATATGGATGGCATCCTTGGATATTTTTAAAAATATTTTTATTTATTTATTTGAGAGAGCAAGAAAGGGAGAACAAGTCAGGGGAGCAGCAGAGGGAGAAGAGCACAGAGTCTGATGTGGGACTCCATCTGGGACCCTGAGATCATGACCTGAGCTCATGGCAGACACTTAATCAACTTAGCCACCCATTCTTGGGTATTTTTAAATGGCATTCTTTGCACCAAAAAAATGTTAATGTTAATGTCAGGGGCTGTTCTCGATGCATTAGGAACATACAGGTTTTACTTAGAGATGATTCCAACTCTTGAAGAAATAAATTCAGAGCCAGGACTCACAACCGCAGACCAAATTCTACTGGCGTGTGGGGAAAGGTTACTTTCTAGGGCCTTGATTTCTTTGTCCAAGGACAAATGATCAGTCCGTCTGCCCCATGGTCTCATAAACGATAAACAACCAGAATGCTCTTGTAAACGTAAACACCCATAAGATGCAGTATTTACTTGAATAGCCTATCTTTGTTTGAAACCATTTTTGCTGGTACAAACACTTGAATTTTAATCCCATGATGAGTTCTTGTCCTTTAGAGATGATTTAATTATTGAAAGCAAAGCACTCTCAGAAAAGGCCCTGTCACTATTGATAAGTCTATTTGCATTTCAAAAGTCTCTGATACCTAAATGTAATGAAATGATCTGCTTTTCAGGAATCTGGAAATCTGTCAGAGGCTATGTAGTTCCCCAAATTACACACAAGGTCATTCGTTCTGTACCCATTGGTGAACCAGACCTGCCATCCATCGAGGTGTGAGGACATGGGATGGGCCACTAGGGCCACTGGGACCTCACGTTAAGAGCTATAGGGTGTTGAGCACTAGATCACTGAGTTGAGGTGGAAGTGATTCTGTTCTGCAATGAGATGGTTTTCACCTGAGTATGCTCTTGAGCAAGATTGTTGCAGGGTCTCCAGAATGAGCCACAAAAGTCACCGATGAAGCTCCCGGCTTCTGTGGAAGCCTACACTGAGAAGATGGCAGAGGCTTGAGTCCCAGGCAAGAGCTTGGGTGGCAGGCAACAATAGGAGCGGTGCAGGGAGCCATGCACAGATAGGAGGCAGGAAGCCAGTCGAGTGGCCGAGGCTCCTCAGAGCTCGGCTGGGTTTTTCTGGTGGAGATTCTCAGACATCCACATCAATGTAGACCCAACAGAGATGAAAGCTTGTCTGACTTCTGGCTCATTTCTCGGCAAATCATCACAGTTCACCCCACCTCCTGACCTCTCCAGATATCTAGGGGACGGAGCCATCAGGCCAAACTGCTGAGCGTGGATACAGCAAGAAGCACTGTCTCCCTGTGTATTAAACACACACACTCAGAGCATGTGATCCATGCCAGGCACCTTTCTCAATATTTTTGAAATATTAACTTTATTCCTATTTTTAAATTCTCAGTTATCACTTCCATGTTACAGATGAGAAAATGGGGCTTGTCAAGGTTTTTCAAGAGGTTTAGTGGCTTGTCCCAGTTTCTCGCTGCTAATTGGTGGCCAAGCTAGGACTAGAACTCAGCCAGCCTGGTTCTAGGATCCACACTCCTGCCCACTCAACTGAGCGGCCAAATCTCCTGTCTGGTCTTCAGGGTGAACCATTTCTCGGAGGAAGAGGCAGTGAAGCTGTTTATTTTCTTCTGGGAAGAGTCCATTTTCACCTCCCAGGTTGAGTCTTGGCTCCTGCCTGACCCCAACCTGACAATCCCCAAAGAGCCCCTAGTTGATAAAGGTCTGGGTTACTCAGCCTAATCTCTGATCTGCATAGCATCTGGATGTAAATATACATCTGGTTTGGGGTCACGACATGTCATAGACCGCTGCTGGCACCAAGAGTCACCCCATTTTGAGCAAAAGCACCTCCTGTCACCCACACATTTCCAGGGGTTTCGAAGTCGATGCAAAGCTTGTTGCCTTCGATAATGGCGCCTCTTGCTTAGTGTTGGAAAAATCCCTGATGGCACGACATAACCAGATCCTCATACCCAAACTGTATTTAGTCATAACACTTCTGACACCAAATGAGATTTTTTCCTCCTGGCACCAAATAGCGGTATCTCTGCCAACGCTACTTCTCCAACTCTCTGACACCATCTAACTAAAGTTACAGTCCGAGCCCATAGTTAAGGGCTCAGAACCATAAGTCACCCTCCACCTGATGCCAGTCCCAATCCCGGGCCTCCTGTACTTCTGACAGGTCGACTGTAAAGCAGGGGTTCCCATGGCCCCCTCCTTAGGTTCAGTGCCTTGCTAGAACAGCTCACAGACTCAAGACGCCGTTTCAATCATGTTTACCCCTTTATTATAAAGGATAAGGCTCAGGGAAAGCCAACCAGAAGACCTGCACAGGGCAAGGTATGGGGAAGGTGGATGGAGCTTCCACACCCTCTGAGAGCACTGCTACCTCTCCTAGAACCTGCATGTGTTCCCCAGCTTGGAAACCCTCCCAGCTCTGTCATTTGGGGGTTTTTATGGTGGATCCATGACATGGGCATGGTTGATTAATTCACTGACCAGGGGTGATGAACTCAATCTCTCCCAGAAGTCTGGAGGAAGGGCTGGACATTACAAACCTCTAATCACGCCTGGGTCTCCTCAGTGTCCAGCCCCCATCTGATTCTATCTAGGGGCCAACCAAGAGTCACCCCATTTTGAGCAAAAGCACCTCCTGTCACCCACACATTTCCAGGGGTTTCGGAGTTCCGTTTCAGGTATCAGAGACAAAACTCAAGAATGTGTTGTTCTTATTGCATCACACTAAGAAAATCTCCTGGAATCCTGTCTCTTCTCCAAAATGTGACAAACAGCAAAACTTTCTGGGACTGAAGACGTTCACATAGGGTGGCTTCATGCCCATGTTGAAAGGAGTATGTGGAAATGCCCAAGACAGAACAGAGAAGTGGGAGGTCACTGAGCATCCCTTGCTCATAATAAGGGGAGAAGACCCAGAGGGAAGGCAGGTTTAAAGTGTCCACCGACTTCGTCCCTGTGCCCCTAACTTGCAAGGCCCTTAGGCTCAGTACATTAGAAACTGCTGATATTTTATCCAGAAAGTCTGTGTTTGAGAGTAGGCATGAAAATTGCCTGGCGACCTTTTGCTCTAATGATTATTGCTTTTCTGAATTGTGTAAATCCCCAAGGATCAAATACTAGCAACTGTTTTACTTTTTCTTTTTTACTGCACTCAATACCAGAAACTTTTTCTTCAGCACCTCTGTGCTGTCTCCTATTACCTCTACTTGTCATAAATAATAGAAACAAATTACTAAGAAAGTACTGTGAGAACAGGTCGCTTGCCTCAGCTGGGTCAGTCTGGAACTACTATTTTAGAGAAACTTGTGTGTTTCTTCTCTAAGCAGAGAGGTGACACAGATGGTCGAGGGAAGAGAGAAGAGGAGGAAACAGAGTGGGGTTACTTATAGGAGACCATGGGGGTCCAAGGGCGTCCAAATGCAGACCCCAAACCTCACCATTTATGGTGATACCCCCCGCCCCTGCGCCATCAGAGGGAAACTGAGTCATGTGAGGAGGTTTATAAAAGGAAGGCTATCCAGGGGGAAAGGCTCAGAGAGAGGACTAGGTGTGTTCAAATGTACACCCCTTTTGCAATGAAGAGGCTTTGTGCCTCCAGAAAGTGACATGGAGGCAGGTTATGTTTCAATACAGAGAACTCAAAGGATGGCTGTGAGTGCACAAGATCTGCTTTTTCAGAGGGAGTGAGTTCTCCACCCCTGCGGGTGTTCAAGTGGTAAAGGAAACTCCTCGAGGGAATGGAAAACCTGCCACCTTTGAGCCCTCTCCTGCATCTGCGATTCAAGGGTCTATGAAGACCAGAGAAGTTGGGCTGATGGATCAAATAGCAAGGGTAAGGAGCACAGAAACTGGAACCACCGCCCCAGGACAGTTTCTTCTTCAGTGACAAGCAACTCGTGCTGAGCACAAGGCTTACCTGACCGTAATAACGCGCGGGACTTGGGCGGAGCTTACTGGCGCCGTTCTCATCCAAAGGCTCTTCAGCGATCGACTCGGTTTGGCCCCTCAAGATCCCCGGATGTAGCTCTTGTGCCGTGGGGCTGAGATTTGAACCCTGTAAAGCTGACTCCATGGGCCATGCTCCTGATTACTCCCCCAGCCCGCCCCTAGACCATCAGAAGGCAGTCTATTGCTTTCCTAGGGTTGTGGGAACAAAGCATCATAAACTAGGAGACTTAAAACAACAGAAAATAATTCTTTCAAAGTGATGGAGACCAGAATCCTGAAATGAGGGTGTCCGCAGGGCCACGCTGCTTCCGCAGCCTCCGAGGAGGGTCCCTCCTCCCCGCTCCAGCTCTGGAGGCCGTAGATGCTCCCTGGTTTAGGAGTGCACGTTACTCCAATCTCCACCTCCCCTCTGTACTTCTCTCTTCGTTATAAATCATCAGGCGCACTGGATTAAGGTCCAGCCTGGGCCAGTATGACCTCTTAACTCGAGTGCGTTGGCAAAGACCCTGCATCCAAAAACCATCACATTCCCGGATACCAGAGGTTAGGACTTCGGTGTATCTTTTGGGAACACAATCCAACCCACAGCCTATATGGGATCAGACAGGAAGCAGCTAGACGTGCTGACTCAGGTTGGCTGTGATGTTGCAGAGAAAAGGACCAAAGCTCATTGTCTTCAGTGCTCTGCCTACCCCATTTCCGTTAACCGCGGGGAGGCCACGTCAGGCTCCTCCCCAGGGCTCTTGTGATTCCTTCAGTGCAGCCAGTGAAAGCCTTTTCTGGGATTGTGTCTGCAATCTGTCCAGATCTATGCAGGTCTTCCTGCCCCATAGAAGGAAGGGTCACCCTTGTCAAGGGTCACTGCCTTGTCCCCGAGCTATGGAACCGCTAGTATTGAAGTCTGTGAGAATCCAGCCACACACAGGAACCCGGCCATGAAGGAACTGGGCTCAGGTATGGCTGTTTCACCTGACTCCTGTCCTGTCTATGTCCTCAAACCATCCACCTCCCTACCAGCAATCCCACACATTGACAAACGCATCTCTTTTAAACTTCAAGAGAGTAATTTTCCTGGCACGCAGGAATGCACATTATTTGGGGCCATAGTCTCTCTGTGCTCAAAAATAAATGAGATCACTGAAGTGTGCGCTGGCATTTCCTTGAGACCATGTTTATAATATTCATGAATATGGAAATATGCAGCCATCTCCCAGAATCCCTTGCACTCTGTTTGCTATAGGTGAAAAATGCTTCTCTTGCAGGTTCAAAAAAATTCTACCCAGAAGAAAGAACATGGTCTACGGTCTTGGAAGGAAAGTTTAGCTGCCTAGCTCAGGTAACAAACTCTTCCAATTCCAATAATTGTGTTCACGGAGCAGTAAGTACGGGACAGCATCACAGATTCTGTTAAACGTCTGCACTGTGCCAGCTGCTGCTCTGATGATTTATGGTGTCGCGTGTTAATTTAATCCTTAGCATAGCTTCTGAGTTAGAGAAGTTTATTCCCCTTTCACAGATGAGGAGTTCACTTCGGGAGAGCATGGAAGTGACTTATACTTCTGCCAGCTATGCAGGAAGATGGAGACTGCAGGATTGGGAAATGCTTTCGTATCAAAGGCACAAAAGTGAAATGGCAATGCCCATGTCACCTGCTGAAAAACAGCTGCGGACACTATACATGTAGTTCATTATTTGAACAAAAAACTCTTAGGTGGGTAAGACAGCGGTTTCTGTGAGTTCTCCAAATGCTATCATTAAAATATTAGTGATGAAAGTCACCCAAAATTGCCAGTTACCCTAATAATATTTATTTAAACTTACTGCCAATTACCCTAAGAGCATACGCTGAAGTCTAAATATGCAAGCAGAAAAACAGCTAGTAAACATGCAACTAAGTCAGCCCGGAGATAACAGTTTTCATTTTCATTTTCTTTTATTTTTATTCTCCATATTTTGAGTAATTATGATAATTAGAAAATGAGCTAATAAATCACGAACCTTTAGAATAAAAAGTCTGTTATTCTTACTTCAGCTAAGAAATGAATTGTGAGTGTTTTCTCTTGTGATTGTCTATTTTAAAAAATATATTGTCCAATCCCTTTTGTTTTGTGCCCATTTAAAGAAGAAAGGTCTTTGGAATTTTTTTTGGGGGGGGTCTCAATTTTCTTTAGATCTTGCATTTAAATGTCACGTGCCATCATTTTCTCCCTTCCCTGTGCCCATATTCTCAGGGTGGGATAACTCAAGATCGGGGAGACAAGGAGAGGAAGAGAGGAAGGCTCCTGGGGTTTCCTGGGAAAAGGTTTCTTCCTTTTTTGGGAAAGAGAAGTATTCAGGGGTGAAAGGTCTTTCCTAGTTTGGCCCCATTTCCCCACTATAAATGGGGCTGTGTGAAGCTGGGTTCCTTGACTGTGGGGGTCTTCTCAGAACAGTGAGGTGACAAGCCTGGAGGGGGAAGTCACCGTAGGTGGTGGAGTGGGAGAAAGACAGCAAAATGGAAATACGTACCCTCGGGACATACTTAGGGCCCGGAACTGTCTCCAGAGTTATGAGGTGACACGATGACACTAGTGACAGGGCAGGTGGCTGCCAGTGGTTATTCTGTTGCTCGGTCTGAAACGCAATTCGCTAAACTCATCTGCGCATGCTACTGCCCTCTGAAGCCTCGCTCCAAAACAAAGTCCAAGGCAATGATGAAGCGTTTTCCAAAGGCTTCCTTCCAGGAAAGTGTCCCTAAAGAGTGCAGGGCGGGGGCGGGGAGTGCTGGCTGAGGGACAGGTCGGAGTTGCCAGACTCAGGGAGAGCCTGATTCCCTTATTCCGTCTGAAAAACGCATGTCGATTTGCACCTGCCTCTACTGGGTCCTCTCAGCCAGTGGGTAACCTTCGCCCAGAACGACCTGCTAACATGGAGAGGGCAACGGCCACGGGCCCGCGGGAACCCGACCTCCACTTGCTCCGAGGAGGGCTACTGCCCCCCCACCCCCTCCCCGGTCAACGAGACCTGACCGCTCCTCACCGGCCTGGGCCCGGCCTGTGGCTGCACGGCGGTCCCCGAGCTGCCCGGCGGAGCGCGGACCAGGCGCCTTCTGCGGGGGTCCTGCGCACTGCGCTCCACCCACCGCGCCTCCGAATCTGAAGGTCAGAGGCCGGAGAACAGGAGGCGCAGGTGCAACGAAACGATGCGCATCCCTTTCTGCGAACCAGCCGCTGCCAGCCCGCTTAGGTACCTCACCTGGCAGCGCCCGCCGGGAGCGCCCGACCCCGCCCCACCCCGCCCCGCCCCGCCCCGCCCCGCCCCGCCTCCGCGCCAGCCCCCGCCCCCCGCCCCGCCCCCCGCTACCCGCCCCCGTTCCCTCCGCCCCGCCCACCGCTCGCGCCCTCGTCGCCCCCCGCCACGCCCACCGCTCCGCGGCCCCGTCCCCCACGCCACGCCCCCCGCATCCTCCCGCGCACGCCCCCACCCTCACCAACACTCCCGCGCGCTCTTGCCGTGACCCCCTTCTCCAACAACGTCGCCAGCCCCAGCCAGATCCCCGCGCGGCCGGCCGCATCCCAGACGCTCCTAGTCACCGCCCCACGCACACACGCGCGGCGCGGGCACGAGCACGTAAGCAGCGCGCAGGCGCACACCGGGCCCCGCGCTTTTCGGAGGCTCCAGGTGGGCTAGGAGGCTCGGAAGTCCCGCCGGGGCCGGGGCCGTGGCGGAGTAGGGGTCCCGGTCGGTATAGGGGCAGGGGCCAGGGGCCGGGCGAGGGATGAGGGGCGAGGGATGAGGGGCGAGGGGGGGCGAGGGGGGGCGAGGGGGGGCGGGGCGTGTGGAGGAGCCTGGCCCCGGGCGGGAGCGGGGGTCGCGGAGGGCCGAGGGGTAAGGGGCGGACCGGGGGCGGGCCGGGCCCGGGCTCGGGCGGAGTCTGCGCGGGGGTCCAGAAGGCCCATCAGGGATCTCCGGATGGCGGCTTGGGAAGACAGGAGGCGGGGCCGCCCCGCCTGGACCGTGGGCGCGCTGCCCCTGTGGCGGGCGCTGCGGGGGCGCCTGCTTCCTGGGGGGTGGGGGGGTCCTTGCAAGGACCGGAGACGCCGAACAGTTGTTCTAGTATTTTCTAAGTGCCGAGAGCTGTGCTGAGGGCCTCGCAGAACCGGCAGCCCCCGGGAGCTGGCTTGTGCTGTGGTCCTGACAGGACTTGAGTAGTGCTCCGGGTCCTGGCTGGTGGGCGGCGGAGCCAGAGGACGGGTCCTGCTTCTGGGAGTTAGCAGCCTCTACAAAGGGCCGGCCCTGGGGTCTGGCAGGATTTGAGTAGTTTTTATTCTAGGGCATACCCTGTTCTGGATACCGGGAGAGTACAGATGTTCTAGAAAACAGGTCCTGCTGGCAGCAGCCCGCTGGCTAGCTGAGAATCCCACATTCTCACTATAAGCAGAAATTTACCAGAATCATGATAAAAAAGATTGGAGCGCAGTTCGTGTGTGTTAACGAACCGCAAGTTTTTGGTGGAAGCAATGCCGTGAGAAAGTGACTGATGGTGATGGAGACAGTGGCTGTGTCCTTGGCCAGGGCTGGCCACACAGGTGTTTGGCTGTCCCTGTCCACATAGGGGGTAAATGATGGAGTCGGCAGGAAGTAGACTTGGGAGGTGAATTTCCAAGAAAAGGGTGAAGGTGGAAAGGAGAGGACGGCGTCCTGGGAACAGGGATAGGGCAGTGTGCTGCTGGAGGAATCCCGGGATTGCAGGTGAGGAAGGGAGAGGAAGCCAGGCAGGGGAAGAGGGTGTTCCTCCTGATGAGAAAAGTGATGAATGTTTTCCAAGTCACCTCTCGGTTCCTCCCTTCCAGCACTGTCTAAAAGAGTCTTAAAAGCTAAAATGGTTCTACTTTTGACTAGTTTAATTTAGCTTTATGCCCTGAAGCAAATTAAGAATTTAATTTGAATTAAGAATAAGCCCAAGAATCTCATTGGGCCTTTCATTTTTGTAGGGCCTTATGGGAGACACAGCTGTATTACTTGTGTGCTGGAAGAACCCGTGGATTTTTAGGCTATATTTATAGGCAATTCGGGAGGTAGATTTTAAAATGCATGAGTTCTTGGATTTTACAGCACTCCTTTATGGCAGCACTCCTAGGAAACTTAAAAGTTTTCTTACACATTTTTCTTGTGGCTGGACAGGTAACTTCCACACATCTAGCAATATGATTATAGTCACCAATAATTCTGGTAAAATAATTCAACTGAATGTAAGGAGGCTTACAAAAATAACTTGAGAGAAGAACCCTAAAGTAAAAGCACTTTACTGTTACACCATTGAGACCTAAAGTGTTTGTACTTGAGCAGACTTTTTCTCATATTTCATTTACAAGGTCAGTTTCACTTTTTTTTTTTTTTTGAAGATTTTATTTATTTATTTGACAGATCACAAGTAGGCAGAGAGGCAGGCAGAGAGAGAGGGAGAAGCAGGCTCCCCGCCAAGCAGAGAGCCTGATATGGGGCTCCATCCCAGGACCCTGAGATCATGACCTGAGCCGAAGGCAGAGGCCTAACCCACTGAGCCACCCAGGCGCCCCGGGAATTCTTTTTTAATTCTCTGAGGCCACCCCATCCTGTCCCTCAGGGTGGCTGCAGCAGTTTGCGCCCCCAGCAACACCGCATGAGGGTTCCTTTCCCCACATCATGCCAGCACCTTTGTCTCTTGTGATGCTGGCACTCGCCCTTCTGATAGGCAGGACATGGTTCCTTGAGGTTTTGCTCTGTGTTTCCCTCTGATGAGTGATCCTTCTTCTGGACCTGCAGGCCACATGTATATCTTTGGGAAAATGTGTATTCAAGTCCTTTGCCCATTTTTTTTGGCCCATTTTTTAAAAAAGATTTTAAGTCGTCTTTACACCCATCATGAGGTTTGAACTCATAGCCCTGAGATCAAGAGTCACATCCTCTTCCAAATGAGCCAGCTGGGCACCCTGAATTGAATTGTTTATTTGCCATGGGGTTGTATGAGTTCTTTCTATATGTTGGATATTAACCCCTTATCAGATAGATGCTTTTCAAGTATCTTCTATTGAGTATAGTGCTTTTTATTTTATTGATAGTATGGTGGTTCTTTTTTTTTTTTTTTAAATTTTAAGATGTATTTATATATTTGACAGAAAGAGACACTGAGAGACTGCACAAGCAGGGGGAGTGAGAGAGGGAGAAGCTCCGGCTCAAGCAAGGAGCCCGATGCAGGGCTCGATTTCAGGACCCTGGGATCATGACCTGAGCCAAAGGCAGACGCTTAACCCACTGAGCCACCCAGGCGCCCCCTAAATTCTTTTTTAAAAATTTTTATTTATTTGTTTGAGAGAGAGATAGCAAAAGAGAGCATGAGTGGGGGATGGGGAGAGGGAGAAAGAGACTCCCCACTGAGTGGGGAGCCTGATGTGGGACTCAATTCCAAGACCCTGAGATCATGACCTAATCTGAAGGCAGAGTCTTAATCCACTGAGCCACCCAGGTGCCCCAGTTTCACTTTTTAATACTTAAGGTGAAACTGGAAAATTGTGAGAGATTCTGGGGCATCCTGTTTTTGGTGCTCATTGATGAAGTCCTTAAAAACATTTGGTAGGTGGTGGTGGTTGATGGTTATGAACCAGGCTGCTGTGCCCTTTGGTGGCAGCATCGCGGAGCGGCTCGTGCGCTGTGACTTGCACACTCCCTGGGTGAATGTGCCCGAGTGTGCACCCCAGCCCTGCTGCCTGCCGGCTCTGTGATCTCCAGTGAGCTCCCAGCCTTAATTTGTACATTTGTGTAACAGGCATGAGAATGGTACCTTTCACAATATTTGCATACTCATTATTTGACTCAATTCTTGTGATGATTTCTCTCACTTTACAGATCAAACTGAAGGTACTGTGAAAGAGGCTTGACAGAGATCATTTATCTGGTTTATCTTAGAGACAGAGCTAAACCCCCAGGCTTGGTGTGTCCTGCATTGTCTAGTTCCATTACTCTCAAGTGTTGCCTTTGTTTTGCTGATTAATTTGAAGCCCTTTCCCTCTAAGCCTTAGGAATATTTTCCCCATTTGCAGGGAAAGTGATATAACTAAAACCATTTAACCCATAACAAAGCGTTATTAAGTCTTTATCTTGAATGCCTGAAACACGTGTTTACCTAGCTATTTCTCTTATAAGTGTTCTATCCTTACACGTGAGAGGTCCAGCATACCTTCCTTCAGATGAGCAGGGATTTAAGAAATATGCTTACAATATTATGTCTTTGTTTCCTTCTTCGTACTGACTGTTTTTTTATTTCTGTCATTTGTTAAAAGAACCTCCAGCATGCAGGCCTCCAGCTCCAGGTCTGTGCACCTGAGTGAGTGGCAGAAGAATTACTTTGCAATTACATCTGGCACATGTACCCCAGAACAGAAGGCAGATGCATACCGAGCGCAGATATTACGCATTCAGTATGCATGGGCAAACGCCGAGCTCTCCCAGGTCTGCGCCACCAAACTGTTCAGAAAATATGCAGAGAAATATTCTGCAGTTATCGATTGTGACAATGTTGAGACTGGCTTGAATAACTATGCAGAACACATTTTAGCTTTAGCAAGATCCCCCCAGACCGACAGTGACAAATGGCAGTCGGGGCTGTCAGTAAATAGTGTTTTCCAGTTGAGTGACGTACAGGAGATGCTGCGTGCTGGCAGAAAATCCAGAGACTCTCTGTCGGCCACGGCCGGTGCGTCCGGAGTCATCCGTAATGAGGGCATTGTCCTCGGTCCTCCTCAACTGACTGACTGTGGCGCTTCTGGGGAGAGTGGCCTGTTAACTAACGCAGCTCCTGATACAAGTGGGACCCAAGGCCCGTTAACTAACGCAGCTCCTGATACAAGTGGGACCCAAGGCATCCCAGATAGCAGTCCTTCAACGTGCCCTCAGAATGCCCAGCCACCTGTGCTAACGAACAGCAGTAAGGCCTGTCCTACATCCTTAACACCGTTTGGTGACTTAGCCACTGCAAAAATCCATGCCACACCATTATTTGGAAATGTCAACAAGGAAAATAAGAACTCTCCAAAAGCCAATGTAGGACTAAATATGTTTTCATCTAATCAGTCTTGTTTGCCTTCTGGCTGTGAAAATCCACGAGAGAGAAAAGCTTTGTATGGTCCTGGCACCATTGATGCCCTTTCCACTCCAATAGTGAATAAGGCTGTTAGTAAAACAGAAGATAATGCCCGAAGAGAAGAGAGTAGCCTGCCTACTTTTAAAACTGCAAAAGAACAATTATGGGTAGATCAGCAAAAGAAGTACCAACCCCAGCGTGCACCTGGGTCTTCATACAGTGGTATAAAGAAGTCTCTGGGAGCTAGTAGGTCCCGAGGAATATTTGGGAAGTTTGTTCCTCCTATACCTAAGCAAGATGGGGGAGATCAGCATGGGGGGATGCAGTATAAGGCTTATGGTGCGGGACCTGCAGAGCCGGCAAATCCAATTGATGAGCGTCTGAAGAACTTGGAGCCAAAGATGATTGAGCTTATCATGAATGAGATCATGGATCACGGACCACCTGTAAGCTGGGAAGATATTGCCGGAGTAGAATTTGCCAAAGCCACAATAAAGGAGATCGTTGTGTGGCCCATGATGAGGCCGGACATTTTTACGGGTTTACGAGGACCCCCTAAAGGAATTCTGCTCTTCGGGCCACCTGGGACTGGTAAAACTCTAATCGGCAAGTGCATTGCTAGTCAGTCCGGGGCAACGTTCTTCAGTATCTCTGCTTCTTCTTTGACTTCTAAGTGGGTAGGTGAGGGGGAGAAAATGGTCCGTGCGTTGTTTGCCGTGGCAAGGTGTCAGCAGCCAGCTGTGATATTCATTGATGAGATTGATTCCCTGTTATCTCAACGAGGAGATGGTGAGCATGAATCTTCCAGAAGGATAAAAACGGAATTTCTTGTGCAGTTAGATGGGGCAACCACTTCTTCTGAAGACCGCATCCTGGTGGTGGGAGCAACCAATCGGCCACAAGAAATTGATGAGGCTGCCCGGAGAAGGTTGGTGAAAAGGCTTTATATTCCACTCCCAGAAGCTGCGGCTAGGAAACAGATCGTGATTAACCTCATGTCCAAGGAGCAGTGCTGCCTCAGCGAGGAGGAAATCGCCCTGGTTGTAAGGCAGACAGATGGGTTCTCAGGAGCTGACATGACCCAGCTTTGCAGAGAGGCATCCCTCGGGCCTATTCGCAGTTTACAGACTGTTGACATTGCCACAATAACACCCGATCAGGTCCGACCAATAGCTTACGTTGATTTTGAGAACGCCCTCAGAACCGTGCGGCCTAGCGTGTCTCCTAAAGATTTAGAGCTTTATGAGAACTGGAACAGAACTTTTGGTTGTGGGAAGTAAAGGGGACAAATGGGGCACTTGACGTTGGCATCTTTGTAACACAACCTTTCCCACTTGTTAGCATGAGAAACTGGGAATTTATTCATTGTACTTTGGTGTATATTCTGAATTCTGAACCTCAAATAAAATAGAGTAACAGTAGCTGAGATTTTACAAGTGATTGACTTAGGCTATGTTAATAGAAGCTTGAGTTTTCTTCCAGGTATTACCTCATTGTGAACCTGTTTGCACAAAAGGCAAATCAATGTTCTTTGGTCTCAAAGTGGTATTTTTGGAAGGCATAATGTGATAGCTCAAATTGAAACCAGAAAGTCTCATTTTTGTCTGAGGTGGCATCTGATCGGTATGCATCTTCTTCTGAAGACCGTGTAACTCTTTGCATTGGCTCATATTGTGGTTTGCATTGGAATCAGCTTCGCTTACTGCTGTTGAATGGATTTATGATCTCCCCATATGCCTGAATGCAAGTCCAGTGGTTGGTGCTGGTTTGTAACTGCCTCCAGCTCTCTTCTATTACTTCTGTGTTCAGAAGTAGCCCGGTGTAGTCTGATACCAGACACACATCCACCGAATTGAAAGATGAAGAATGCTGCGTTTTTCCAAGGGGTAGATAATGTTTAAAATTAATACTTCATTTGACAGTACTTTATAGCCTGTAGTATTGGTCTCTCAAAAATAATGTTTCCTGACTTTTATAATGGACAGTTTTGTTTTCTAAAGTAACAGGTGTTCACTGTAGAAGTATTGGGGAAGAGAGATGAACAGCAAGAAGAGAGTAAAAACTGCTGTCGCCCCAGCAGTTTGGGGAACCTGTCATTTCTTCCAGGCCTTTCACACAGCAGAGGGATTGTACTGTGTTCTCCCTTGTAGCCTGCTTTTTTCTCTGTGTCACTGTCACTTCCTGTGGAAACATGCAGTGTCACAACATCTTCCCTCAGGGTCCCATCATGTGGATGGACCGTAATTTAGCTAGTCCTCTGTTGGGGGCATTTAGGAAAGCACATTCAGTGGTTTCCCTTTCGTTCGCCATACACAAAAACGTTGATTGCCTTCGTCATCTTAACATTTCTTAAGCTTCTCGTATTAGAGATGATGCCTAATTTTAACACACCTTTGGCATGTGTTCTGAACTGTCTGCTGGAAAAGCCGTGCGTTTATAGAGTTCCCAGCTGCGCTGAGCTACAGTCCCTGTTTCCTGTGTCCCTGGGGTCGTCACGCAGTTTGGTTAGCATTCCTCTTCCGTTCATTCATTCAGACAGTATTGGATGCTGGGTGGTTCCAGGTGCTGAGCACAGAACAGACAGAAATCCTGGGTCTTACGTAGGTGACATTCGGGTTCTCAGGTTTTCTCTTGACAGCGCTATTGAAGAGAGGGCATGTGACACTTTTAGTAGGTGAGTTGAGACCGTTTTAACTTTTGTTCTTGGCCTACCTTCTACTTTTGTGCTCCTTGAACCGCTATGTTTTGAGACTGTTAGTTCTTCCCTTGGAAACATGTCATTGTTTTTTATTAGAATTTGGATGTGAACTTGTTTCTAGTTTTTTTTTTTTTTTTAAGATTTTATTTATTTATCTGACAGACAGAGATCACAAGTAGGCAGAGAGAGGAGGGGAAGAAGGCTCCCCGCTGAGCAAGAGCCCTATGCTGGGCTCTATCCCAGGACCCTGGGATCATGACCTGAGCTGAAGGCAGAGGCTTAACCCACTGAGCCACCCAGGCGCCCCTTGTTTCTAGTTTTTAATTAAATCTTTCAAAATCATGAAGCATTTCATACATTATGTTGTCCTGTTTCATTTCTGCATAAACAGCACTACAAGTAACCTTGGATTCTTGAGTAATTCTACGGTTCTCTTCCGTGATAGTTGCTGGTTGTCTTTCGGGTCACCTCTCCCCACCTTGGGTGTTACAGTTACGGACAGGCAGCAGTTCTCCAGGAACTGTTCGTGTCTTACTTCACTCTGTAGCTTGCTCTCGGCATTCGCCATCAGTGTTTCTCTCAGCAGCCGCTCCTGCCACTCCTGCCCCTCAGCTCTGTTGGTCACGGGCCACGGGGCCACATCCCCCTTGTGGGATTTAGCTTCTCGTATGTCCGAGAGGAAAAACCTGGTGGCTCTGCTCCCCATGCATCAGGCAGGGCCCGTGTCTCTCAGGCAGGGCCCGTGTCTCTCAGGCTGTGGACTGGCTTCTCTGGAGTTACGGTCTGCATGGCTCATGTGGGAATCTCGTCTTGAAAGGTAGGATGTGGCAGGTATTTTGAACCTGGAAAGAAAGCTTGAGCTGGGGAGTCACTTTGTGGTTGTTCCTGCCTTTTGCCACATGGAAGCATTCTTTCCCTCAGCCTTCTGTGACTCGGAGTATGTTTCCATGGCGTGCGGGTGGGAAGCGTCCAGAAAGTTAGATATCTCAGATATCTTTCTGTCTCCACATTCTGATTAGATAAGAATCTGGCATTAAAGTCCTTCCTCCTGAGGGTGTTCTTGGGGCTGCACTGTCCCCACCATCGTGTCTCTAGAGAAGTGGGCTCTGGTCTGCTTGGTCGTATCTTCAGGGGATCTCTTTACTTCATGGACACGCAGCTTGTACCAACGCATGGACTCGCTTGTGTATCCATGCCTAGAAGTATTGGTAGGGATACAGTAGAGCCTTTAATTAATCAGTCCTTTTAAAATGTTTGTATCATACAGATAATTTGATCTGATGTTCCAGCCTGTGGTCTCCCGTTTTGAAATTCTTTTTTTTTTTTTAAAGATTTTATTTATTTATTTGTCAGAGTGAGCACAGGCAGACAGAGTGCAGGCAGAGGCAGATGGAGAAGCAGGCTCCTGCTGAGCAAGGAGCCAGATGTGGGACTCGATCCCAAGACACTGGGATCATGACCTGAGCTGAAGGCAGTGGCTTAACCAACTGAGCCCCGCAGGGGTTCCCACATTTTGAAATTCTAATTCATGTTCTCAATTCTAAACTTTGGAAAGTCCTCCACACTGACCCCTGATGGCTGGCCGTACCGGTGAAGCGCCTAGACTCTAGGACCCGGCTCCGCAGGTCGCAGATGGGTTCAGCCTCACTTCCAACATGAGAATGTGCCTACCTTGCTTGGGAGGGCAGGTGAGATGCAGCTGTAAAAAGCCTGTTTTGTGATGGCTCAGACATGGTGCATCCTTCTGTCTGTCTGTCTGCCGTGACTGCTTTCATTGCTTGGAAGGATCGTTTTTTTCCAGCTGCTTTAGGTGGCTGTCAACTGTATTTTCTGCGTAATAGTCGTGATATTTGTCTTTGATTACAGATCTTGTCATCTAAACTTAGGCAGTAAATCTAATTAAAAGAAAGAAATAACATTGGGGAGGGTATGTGCTTTGGTGAGTGCTGTGAAGTGTATAAACCTGGTGATTCACAGACCTGTACCCCTGGGGATAAAAATATATGTTTATAAAAAAATAAAAAATTAATTAAAAAAAAAGAAAGAAATATCTTTTAGTTTTGTTTCCCTTCAAGACGTAAGAAGTTTTTGATAGATCCCAGATTACGATTTTCCACTTACTCCTCTTTAAGTCTTATATATTGGCTCCAGAATTTTTAAGGGACATTTATTGGTCCTCAGTGTTTTTTAAGGGACATTTTAAAACCCATCTCCAGAGATCTGATTGGAAGAAGGATTCTGTTCCAGTCCATGGTAAAAGGGCAGGTCAGATAAGGATACTTTTATTTTTGAAGTTTTTATTTAAGTTTTAAACTTCTAGTCAGTTACCATACAGGGTAGTATTAGTCTCAGGTGTACAGTACAGTGATTCAGCACTTTCCTACATCACAGCAGGTGCCCTCCTTCAACCCCACCACCTTCCCCCACCCCCCACCCCCCTCCCATCTGGTGACCAGCAGTGTGTTCTCTAGAGTTCAGAGTCTGTTTTGTGGCTTATTTCTCTTGAAGATACATTTTTTAGCTCCACGGATTCCTGGCTCTTGATCTCAAATCCGGATTGGTGGTGAGCAGGCCAGGGGGACAGCTGTTTAAAGTTTGCTGCAGCCACCTGGCCGAAGGAGGGTATCTTACGTGAATAGATGAATCACCACGTACAACTCTTGTCCTTAAATAAAACTTATCAGGGGGCTTTATAAACCAGCACTGATGAGTGGACAGTTTGTAGTACCACCTCAGGTGACCGCTTTCTTAGCTCTAAAAGTCAGGATGTTGTATTAGATAATCCTGAAGACACACCTCGATTTGCTATTCTGTTATCAGTTACCAAGTAGTCATCGATTTGACAAGGTCTTACAGGGTACCAGGTGCTGGCACTGTGCTAGATACAAAAAAAATAGGTAGTTCTGTATATATTACCTGTCTTGGTGTTACTAATTTGGCACATGATAGAAACGGGGAAGGAGCGCCTGGGTGGCACCATCAGTCAAGTGTCCAACTCTTGGTTCTGGCTCAGGACGTGATTTCAGGACTGTGAGGTTGAGCCTCGTTTTGGGCTCTGCGCTCAGCTCGCAGTCTGCTTGAGATCCTCTTTCCCTCTCCCTCTGTCCCTCCCGCTTGCGCTCTTCCTCTCAAAATAAATCTTTAAAAAGAAAGAAAGGGAAAGGAAAAGAAAGAAAAAAAAGAAAAGAAACAGACACTAGGAAGATATGAAGGGAGAGCTTTGGTGAGAAGTTAAGTCAGCATAAGGTACCACTGAATATATAAATCATGTAAAAAATGGGGGGAAATTTTAAAAATTAGGAATTCCACGTAGGGTGGCATTTGAACTCCCCCGGACCCTGGGAGCTTGGGAATCTCAGCCACAACAGGGAACCTGTGACTGAGGGGGCCTGTACAGCTCAAGAAGGTCCTAGAGCTCTCCTCATTCATTCTTCCCAGAAAGTTAGAGACTCGGGCTAAAAATTGGAGTCTCCTCTTCCTGGGACATGGTCAGAGCAGCCGCCCCATACAGCAGAAGCTCCCCTCCACCCACAGCCCTGGACAGGTGACAAGTGTGCAGTCCCAGAGAGGGACTCATTCTCCTGGGGTCCCATCCTTTGGGATGAGAGTTGCTGCTTATGTATCTTAAGATGTGCTACCCATTTGCTCCTAGGGGAAAAACAAAAAACTATACCAGCTTCTTTTTCTCCCAGAGCTTAAAAAAGAAAGGTCTAACATGGAACTTCCCATTTACAATAGTGGGCTAAGCCATGCATTCACCTTTTCCACATGTGCTGAATCTTCAAATACTGACTCCATTGCAGTGGTACGGGGGAGGGGAAACACGATTTTCAAACAAGACATTGGTGTTTCTAGAAGTTATAGGACAAGTGGCGTTGGGTTGCAGACCCCTGAGCTGAGACCAGCAATCCAACAAGGGCATGGGAGGCTAGCGGAGGCTGGTTTCCTCGTGTGCAGGTGGTTCCGGAGCTCAGATGGCAAAGCCAGCTGTGGGCCGGGCCGGGGGTTGTTGGACAGGGCAAGGATGTGGAGACCAGTGCAGAGCCATACTGTGTTCACATGGAGCCGTGGGCAAGACAAGTTCCCTGAATCAGAGAGTGATCCGTGGCTTGCCTCTGTGGGCTCTGTGGCCTGAGTCGTGGGGCAGAGTGGCAGGTCATTTCCAGTGGCCATGTTAGGCGGAAGCACGGGTGAGAACTCCCAGCCTACTCGCCCCATCCCACTGTGAGACTTGTTGCCTCTTGATCAGTCTGTGGGTGTCGGGCTTCTTCCCTACAGACCCAGAAGCAATGCCCCTCCCCCCGCTGACCCGCGCACACAATAACACACACATACACACACACTGCAGGCTCACGCAGGAGACCACACACACACCAGGCTGCCACATCCCTTCCCGACGGGCCCCCCTGCGCAGTGTACCGGGATTGCTAGAGAAGCGTCCCCCACTCACCATGCTGGGCAAATTTCAAGTATGAGTTAGTTTCTGCTTCACTCCCCTGTAAAAAAAAAATCCTACAACAGATTCCCACTGAAAGCAAAGATCCAAATTCCTGGCTAGAGCTAAACGACCTCCATCTTTACTCTTACTTTGCTTCATTGCACTAGTTCTTGAAGATGCAGCAAACTTTTTCCCTGTAAAGGACGTGTGGTGGGCAGAATTCTGATGACGTCCCCACAAGCTTCCTGTCCTCCAGTTTTCAATCAAACATGAATCTAGGTGCTTCTGGAAGGGACTTGATAGCTTCAGGATAGCTGTGGACCGAGATGGTGAGGTTATCCTGGATTAGGACATGAGCATCAGACTGTAAGAGTGGAGAAGGTTCTCTGCGTGGTTAGAGAAGAAGCAGCAGAAGTTCACTGTAGTGGACATGGAAGTCGGAAATGCCAGGCATGGGAAAGACTTGACAGGGGTCACCGTGCTCAGAGGCAGGGTCCAAGAGCCAGCAGAGAAGCAGAGAGCCTGGCCTTAGAACCACAAAGAGCTGAATTCTGCCAATGGCCTGAGGCTGGACCCTAGTTTCCCCAAAGAGAGCCCCAGGGAGAGCCCAGATAAGCTGACATCTTGATTTCGGCCTCAAGGGGTTCGGGCAGAAAACCTATCAGGACCCACCAGACAGGCACCCACCAAACAGTGAGCCAGTAAGTGTGAGTGTTTCTCTCTGAGTTTGTGGTGCTAGGGCTGTGCTATGGCTGCCATTGGACACACGGGCAGGGACGGAGGGCCTTTCTACTCTCTGTTCCCTGAGTCTCGAGATCAGTTCCCCATCTCCTCCGATGAGCTGCCTCATGTCCAATTGCCTCATGTCCAAGGCCCTCCCTGACCACTGAGTAGGGTGCGTCCACCCATCTTTGTCCCACCACCCTGGTTTTAATTGGTGACTATTGCTATTACTGCCTTTCTGTCCCTGACACCTCCCTGCCTTCCTGTCACGCCCACGAGCGAGTTCCTCACAGCCAGGCACTTTCGTTCACATCGGAACCATGCAAGATTCACCAGGCTGAAAACTCAATGGCTGGAGAGCTGCCCAGAGAAGAACAACTCATCTCAGAGAAACCTTTAAGTCCCAGCGACTGAGCACAATCCTGAAAACTGATCCTAGAAGACACAGCGGCCACGAGATAAAAATCAGCAGCGATTGTAGGAGTTATTACACTGTGGCAGCAATCTCGGCATAAACACAGTGGCATAAAACAGTCTACGTGAATGGTCTCCCAGTGTCTGTGGGCCAGGCGTGACCAGGCTTCTGTGTCAGGGGCTCCCACAGCTGCTCTGGGGGTGTCGGCTGGAGATGAGTCTCAGCTGAGGTTTGACCGGGGAAGGGGCCACCTCCAGGCTCACAGGGCTGCTCGCAGCAGGCAGGACCTCAGACCGCAGTGTCTGCTGTCCACCACTGCTTGTCATGGAAGGCCTTCCTGAGCAGCCTCTTGCTCCCCGAAAGCCAACAAGGGAGAATCTGCCAGCAAGACAGGTATCAGAAGTGTCCACTGCATGGTGACACAGGAGCCCCCCTGTATCCTGTTGGGTAACAAGCACCACGGCTATGAAATTCAGACTCAGGGAGCAGGAAAGGGTCCTAACTGTCAAAATAAAAATCTCAGTGGAGGGACTAAAATATAATTGGAAATGGTCGAAACCAACTGTTGATATGGAAGAATGACTTGCAGGTTGATTTTAGACCACGAAGCAGAAGGACGAAAAGAAGGAAGGGGCACGTTCAGTGGTAGGAAGGATAGATTCCAGGAACTTTATTGGTGTGACGGGAGTCTACAGAAAAGGAACAGGAGAGAGGAGACAATAGCCACATTAATAAGAGCGGATGATTTCCTGAGTAAATAGCTGAGAATTCACAAAAAAACAAAAAGTCTATTGAGCGCCCAGCAGGAATTGAGGATGGGGAGGAAATACTGAGAAACCTCCCGGTGTGTTAAGGCTCTCCAGAGAAACAGGCCAAGAGCATACACAGTCCGAGTGCACTAGGGGAGATTATTATGGGAACTGGCTCCTGGTCGGGGAGGCTGAGACATCCTGTGACAGATGGCCAGTCTAAACATTCGTCCATGGAGAATTTTCAGTCTGCCTGTGGGGTTGTATGCTGGGGTCTGAACGAGTCGGTTGCCTGTTTGTTTATATACTGATTGGGGGGACAGCTCCAGGCACCGCTGGTCACTGACATGTGAACTGCCCGATAATTCATACATACAGTGTGTAAGTACAGGAATGAGAAAAGGCTAGGAGAGTCGGTAGCAATTAAGAGGGCTCATCCTCAGGGCGCCTGGGTGGCTCAGTGGGTTAAGCCTCTGCCTTCGGCTCAGGTCATGGTCTCAGAGTCCTGGGATCGAGTCCCGCATTGGGCTCTCTGCTCAGCAGGGAGCCTGCTTCCTCTCTTTCTCTCTGCCTGCCTCTCTGCCTGCTTGTGATCTCTCTCTCTCTGTCAAATAAATAAATGGAATCTTAAAAAAAAAAGGCTCACCCTCTGGGCGTGGGAGTTGGGGGGTGAGGGGTCTCCAGGTCTCACTTGACATACACAACACAGCTGTTCTAATTGTTTTACTCTTTCCATATTTTAAAAAACTCAGTGAAATCATATTTTTAAAGTACCAAACATAGCTTTGTCGAATAACTAAAGCTTTAAAAATTTTTTTCCCAGCAGCCATCAGGTTTGTTCGTAAGTACTAGAGAGACAAGGGAAGAGTCCTGGGACCCCTGATTGTTAATTACTCTTAGAAAATGTTTCACATTGACTCTTAATCTCACAAAACAAACTGAGGGTTGCTGGGGGGAGGGGGTTTGGGAGAAGGGGGTGGTATTATGGACATTGGGGAGGGTATGTGCTTTGGTGAGTGCTGTGAAGTGTGTAAACCTGGTGATTCACAGACCTGTACCCCTGGGGATAAAAATATATGTTTATAAAAAATAAAAAATTATATTAAAAAAAATAAAAATAAAATAAAATAAAATTAAATTAAAAAAAAAAGAAAATGTTTCACATTGCATGTGGAAAACAGGGCTGAAAAATATTGAATGGATGGAAAATAAGTCTTTAAAAAATAATTTGAGAGCATCGATGTTTTGCACATAGATAAGATGGTATTTAGAAGTAAACCTCAGAATCCATAGAAAATAGCCATTCATTCAAATCCAAATTGAGCAAAGCTGTCAAAATTGCTTCCAAAGTAGCTATGAGGCCAAAGGAGATTTCATCTGCATTTTAAGAAACTGAATGTTCAGAAACCCATTTTATACAGAAGTCTGGGAGAAAGCAACGTGTATGAATAACATTATACCTGTGCCCACAGAAGTGGATAAATTCTATTTATCAGAGTTTGGGGTGCAGATAATGTTGAGATCTCACATCTGGAAGAAATGGTGTGGCCACATGCATGCTTCTGACCCAGTGCACCACCACAACCCCCAAGGTGTGATAGGCTTCTGGAGACATCATTTCACAAAATGCAGAAAATTGCTGTGGAACTAGGGCATGATTGCAATTTAAGGGAAATGGTGCAGATAAATCTATTTTAATGGATAAGCTTAGTAGATGCAAAATAAATATGTCAGTACTTCATTATTTATTCCTTTCAACTGGTTTAAATTAGAGTGGAAAATGCACATGATATCAAATTGTATATATCTGCAATTGTATATATGAAAATGAAAAAAAAATTTGTTTCTCCTAAGCCACGTAAGTAGTTTGGAGAAACTTCTTTCCACGCATAATTAATTTCAAAGACTCTTTCTGACTCTTTCAATTCCACTGCACAGCCTACCATGCACTCCTTGGGTGTCACCCATTACCTAGGCCATCAAGGTGCTCACCACTGAATGGAGTTCACAAATTCTCTCTCTCTTTTCTTTTTAATGTTATGTTAGTCATTAGTTTTTGATGTAGTGTTCCAAAATTCATTGTTTACATATAACACCCATGCAATCCCTGCCCCCTCCTTAATACCCATCACTGGGCTCACCCATCCCCCCACCCCCTCTACTCTAAAACCCTCAGTCTGTTTCTAGGAGTCCACAGTCTCTCATGGTTCACCTCCCCCTCCAATTCCTTTGCCTTCATTTTTCCCTTCATTCTCCTAATGTCCTCCGTGCTATTCCTTATGTTCCACAAGTAAGTGAAACCATATGATAATTGACTCTCTCTGCTTATTTCACTCAGCATAATCTCCTCCAGTCCCATCCATGTTGATGCAAAAGTTGTGTATTCATCCTTTCTGGTGGCTGAGTAATATTCCATTGTGTATGTGGACCACATCTTCTTTATCCATTCATCTGTTGAAGGACATCTCGGCTCTTTCCACAGTTTGGTGACTGTGGACATTGCTGCTATGAACATTGGGGAACATATGGCTCTTCTTTTCCCTACATCTGTATCTTTGGGGTAAATCAAGTGGGCATCTTTGGACTCTAAAGGACAGTATTTCCATTCAGCAAAAAATAGGTTAGTAAGATTGGGCAAGAGCCCTCTGCTGGCATCACTGCCAGACAAAAGGGAGGTTGGTGGTGGACCCAACCCAAGAACCCCCAGAGGCTGTGTCCCCTCCAACTTGGTTACTCTTGGTTTATTGAGCAGTGTTAAGTAATGAGCAAGGCTCACTTTTCTTGCTATCTACACAGCAGATAGATTAAGAAGGGGAACTAAAAGTTTTGCTACTTGAGACGCTCCTAAAATTCTACTCCAGTGCAGGAATCAAGTCTACAGAGTATAGACACATACTCTAAGAATAGGAAATTCAATATAGAATTTCCTTTATTAGATTCAATTGCTAATTTATATAAAACATAGTATACACTTTATAATATATTAGAGAAAATACAACATTTAAAAATACCAGGGAAACAGGTTCCTGGTAACTTGATACATGATGCTATCATCTTAAGATAAACAAGCTCTAAGATTAGCTATCAACTTGAAACAGGAGAAACTATATAAGAAACAGACAAACTGAATTTTGCATGAGAAAATACACTGACACACTTTCTAACGTAACTATAAAAGTAGGTACAAGTGCAGGGCCAAAAAGTGAAATAAATGAAACTGACTCTCTTGGACATAAAACTCCAGAAATTAAAATTGTAGGTGCCAGAATTTAAGAATCTTTGTGTTCCTCATCTCTTAATGTTCTCTGGGTTTTATCTCGTGAGGATAATGGTTTCCACATTATGGATCATGATAAGGAGTAAATGAAAAATATGTATTTGGAACTATCAAGGACATGTCAAAACATTGTTTCTTTTCTTCCTTCCACACTCCCTTCCTTTTCCCCTGTATTCTCTGTATTTTTCTTCAAGTATTATAGGAAACTTCCTGATTAGTATTTGGAGAAATGGAGAAATAAAGTGTTTTGTTTTAAACAGATTTTATTTTTAAGTAATCTCTATACCTAACATGGGACTCAAACTCCCAGCCTTGAGATCAAGAGTCCTGTGCTCTATGGCCTGAGCTAGCCAGGGGCCCCAGAAATAAAGTTTATAAACTCAGAAATTTTAGCTTTGCAAACATCTTGAGACTAGAGTTGATTTTCCTTAAGGACACCTGTGATAAATTCCCAGCTGGAATTCCTATCACAATTCTCCCACTTCCAACCATTAGGGCAATCTTAAATTAAAAATAAAATATTTTAATGCATATAAGGAATTTATTGGAATATATGCTCACTGAAGAAAATTCAAGAAGTACAGAATGTCGGGGGAAGGTTACACACTCGACTGTACAATCTGGAATGGCTGACAGACTTCTGTTCAGCTTATTCCCTCCATGACACACAGAGTACAGTTTTCTATAACTCAAATTATACTGCAGACTCAACTGTCATTAAAATTTAACAATGTACCATACGTGGATGCCACACACGTCCACATGCTTCAGGGTTGCCTACAATTCCACTAAGAGGACGTGCCAGTCCCCTTATGCTGGCCCGATATGGGCAACAAGGTTGTTGAGTGCTGAGAAAACTCTTAAAAGAACAGCAGAGAGGCATGCCTGGCTCAGTCAGTTAAGTACATGTCTTTGGCTCGGGTCACGATCTCAGGGTCCTGGGATCGAGTTCTGCTTTGGGCTTCCTGCTCAGTGGGGAGGCTGCATCTCCCTCTCCCTCTGCTTGTGCTCTCTCTCTCTCTCTCTGTTACATAAATAAATAAAATCAATCTTTAAAAAAAAGAACAGCAAAGAACTACACAGACTTCGGAGAAATGCCTTAAGAGAACCCTGAAATGTCTCCTCTTTGTCACCCGAGTTAGAGAATGTGAGTCACCTGGGTCCCACTCTAGACCACCAAATTGAGCCACGGCATTTAAACAAAAGGTGGATTGTGATGGATGGCAACTGGCCTGGAAGTGGACTTTTTATCCATCAAATCTTTAAATTCTGTGTTTTGTGATTTCTACTAGATTTGATTTATTTATTTGACACACAGAGATCACAAGTAGGCAGAGAGGCAGGCAGAGAGAGAGGGGGAAGCAGGCTCCTTGCCAAGCAGAGAGCCTGATGTGGGGCTCGATCCCAGGACCCTGAGAGCATGACCTGAGCCATAGGCAGAGGCTTTAACCCACTGAACCACCCAGGCACCCCTACCATTGGTTTCTATTTAGAAGCTTCTTTCCAGACAGAGATGAGATGCCTTCCATGTCTCCTGTACTTACATTTAAGTTCTGGGTCAGGGGACCCAGTAGACCTGTGTCCACACTCTGGATCCATAGACTCTGTGTTGTTTTGAGCTACTAGGTTTCTGGTAATTTGCTAAGCAGCAGCAAATAGTAATACAGAGTGTAGCATCTGGAAGTGAATGGTTGCTGTCACAGACACCTGAAAAGGGGGGAATGGCTTTGGAAGCAGACCATGGTGGACGTGCTGACGGAATTTTACAATAATGCCTAAATCACCTTGAACAGACTATTGTAGGATTTATGCCCCAGACAACGCTACTGGGACTCCCACAGAGGTGAAGGGTATGTTATTATGAACCAGAATAGGGGTGTTATGTAGTGGCACTCAGAAAGCATAGTGAAATTGTCTCCTGAAGTTCTACAGAAGGCAGGGCCTGTGAGCGACTGACTGCCCGTGTAGCTCAAGAGATTTCCCAGTCAAGTGTGGAAGGGGCCTTCTGGGTTCCTACTGCTGCTCCCAGTGGAATAAACACAAGGCAAGTGGATTGAGAGAACCAGGACTTCATGATTTTGGAAATCTGCAGCCTCTCCAGACAGCAAAGGTGTTACAAGGAAGAGATTTATTGTCAGGAGAACGTGTCTTGGGACAAAGAAGAGGGTTGACCACACAACATTTTGGCAAAACCTCAGGAGGATGGAAAGCTAAGAATATTCACTCACGCAGAAGACCCTTTGGTGTCTCACGGAACAGACCCTCTTGGTTGAGCACGAGGGCCTCTGGGAGGTTTCGGGGTGTGGATCTTCAGCCATTCTATGGTGGCCATAGGTGATCTGTGGGGACGCCTTTCATGCAACAGGAGCGAAGTCATGAAACCCACAGAAGGCCCATAGACATTGGAGAAAACTGTTTTAGCAGAAACTATCAGCTCAAACTAAAGGGAGCAAAGAGAGTAAAACGGAGAGGTGGGTATCAGACTCCCAAAGTCCTTCTGGGAAGAACAAATGACTCACCCGCTGTCACCATTCATGGAAAAGAAAGGCGTGAGGGCGTGAGGGCGTGAGCTCAAGGGCAGAGCTCCAAACTCAGAAGGCAAAGCCAAGAGTCAGAGGACCTTATTCTCAGGCCTTGAAACTTCAGACATTCCCAATATTTGTCTGACAGAATCTCAGAGCCACTCTGGACCAGCGACCCTGCCTGCCTCCCCTGTCTCCCTGATTTGAATGAGAATGTGCGCAGCTGCCGTCCTGTGTCTATCCTGCCCTTTCTGTGGGAGGTGATGGGGGCGGATCCCTCGCTGGTCCACACATCAAGAGAAGATGTGCCCCTGGAACTGCACTGGAACCATCCCCAAGGGCCTTTTCTGGACCTGGGCTTGATGTAGAAGATAAGATTTGGGACTTGAGTGGTGGCAGAAATGGGGTGAGGCACATGGGAGGTGAATGTTTCTTACAGGTGTCAGGATAAAACCACTGGGGCCAGAGGGCAGATGCTGGTGGACAGACACCAGGATCCTGATTTGTTTTGTCCTGGTTTCCTAGAGTGTGGATTTCTTCTAATGAGCCAAATATAGAAGGGATGGGATGTCATGTCCACAGTTGTTTCAAGGGAAAGATCACAGCTTCCAGCTTCCTCTCCTTTCCTTTTTCTCTCACTTGCTCACTTGAATGATGTCTAGCTGCTGTGTTGTGAGCTGCCCTATGGAGAAGCCAGAGGGGAAGGGCAGAAGGAGGTGTCTGGTCAGTATGGAACTGGCGTCTCCCACCCAACTTCCTGAGAGTAACAAGATCTTGGCGGTCATGTGAATGTGCTTGGAAGCGCCGGCTCCTCCAGCTGAGACGTCACATAAGACCCTGGCTCAACAAATTGAATGTATTCTTGTGGGACACCTTGAGCCAGAAAACCCAGCTGAGTTGCAGCTGGATTCCTAACCCCCAGAAACTGTTGGATAACACGTGTTTCTTGTGTGAGGCCGTTAGGTCTGGGGATCCGTTGTATGCAGCAATAGATAGCCAAGAAGGAGAGTAAAATGACATTTCACAGAGGACCAAGGCCCTTTGGGGAAATGGAAGCTACCACACTAAAAACAGCAGCAGAAGCAGCAAATGGAGAGTAGAGGGAAGAAGGGCGATACTACTTCAGGTCAAGATGTACAAGTGTCATCTCAATGTACCCAAGGACATCCCAGGCGTGTGACTTCCTGGGAGTATGGGTGAAGTTCTTTCCACTAAATTACAGATTCGCTCTCTCAATTCACACCTCTCAGAATGGGCAAGAGCGCTTGTCTGTGATTCCCAAGTTTAAAATTCCGCAGGGATGTTTCATTTAAGATGAAGCTTGCAGTCAAACAAGCACAGACCAGCTTTCGGCAAAAACGTAGACCGTGTTAACGTGGTCAAGCAAGAATGGTAGGTACCATGTAGGAATTCTGCCTACGGGGAGAATACCGGGCTCTTTCTCCAGTAGACAGCCGCCATCCACATGGGATGAATCAGCTTACAAGATGCAACGAAATAAGACATTCACTTCTTTGGTTGTGCTAGTCAGGTGCTGAATAGCACCATGTTTGGTCCACTACTCTGGACAGGGAAGAAGCAGAACATTTTCATCATCACAGAAAGTTCTATGGGACCGTGCTGGTCTAGAGAATGCCAGAATCAGAGAGGGGTAAAGGAGGAGGGGCCGTAACACGTATGTGAAACGAGATATCACATGGTGTGGCAAACGCAGCAGGGTCCTTCCTCTCAATGTCGTTAAAGGTGACAATGGTATTTAAATGGATTTTTTCAAATAACTCACCAATTCTCTCAGCAAAATTTTTTGAACACTCCATGCCACTGATATTTCTAATTCTTTCTTTATTTGTCTTGGGGGACTTTGGGCAATCCCGACCTTCTGGCACCTGAACTCCTGGCTATTCACCCTGGGGGTGTTTTTCTTTCTTGAAGACCAGTTGGACCTGAAATGCTGCCCCAGGGAAGCGTGGCCCTGCAAGGTTGGGTGCTCCTCTGCACAAGAAGCATGTTGTGTAGCAAAGATAAGATAAGCAAAAAAAAAAAAAAAAAAAAAATTAAGACAAAGCATGAGATGATCTTAGCTTTTCCAACCTGTTCTCCAAGAACAGAAGACTGTGCTTGCTCCCACCTCACGATGTCCCTGAGAAGATGATCCAATGTTGGAAATTCCCTAGGATTTGGCCTAGTGTAACACATGCCTAGAGGCATTCATTCATGTCAGTCTTTGGAATCATCTGTTAAATACAGTGAAAAATGATGCTGGCCTCTCTCCAGAGGGAAGGCAGCTAACGACCAGGTTAGCATGGAGGTGTGCCGGATCCCTGGAGCCTCTTTCCCTGAAGACAGGGGGTCGGCAATTTGAGAAAGTGGTAGTGCCCTCAGTCCCCATCTACTATGTGGGCTCAGATCTCTCCCACAGGACCTCATGGCACATGAAGACCCAGCTGCGGAGTTTGACTGGACTTTGTGTAAAATGTGGGGCCAAGAGAGGAAGTAATGAAGTAGAACGGTATATGCAATATGACTGCTCCTGTATATGCAATATGACTGCTCCTGGAGCTCACTGACCATGGGCTCCATGGGGCTCTTCGGATGGCCTCTCTCCTCACATCCCGCCTGTCTCCATGGTGCAGACACTGCTGACCTCCAAACACAGGATGCTTTCTCCTGGTCCCTGGTCCAGCTGCTCCTGGCCCCTGAGAGCTCTTCCCTGTGCTGTAGAAGTTCTTCCTGCCCGGCATGAGGTGGCTATGGAGGGCACTGTAGCTCCCTTCAGGGCAATTCTCCCCGCCAGGCCCCTGGCCAGGCTGTGCTGAAGACTGAGGAGTGTGTTCCTGCCTCACCCATGTAGTCATCCCACTACATTAACACCAGCAATCATAACAGCTGATGAATTATTTCCTACTGTCTAAAATGCTGGCTCCCCTAACACCCTCTTCTAGGACTTCACTCGAATATGGTGAAGTTTGGACTTAATTTGTATTTTATTTTGTATAGTTTCTATTGTTATACTTTGAAGTCTGCTAATCCTTTCTCAGGCAATGTGTAATCTCCCTTAATCCT
Organism: Mustela putorius furo; assembly: GCF_011764305.1. Classification (NCBI taxonomy): domain Eukaryota; kingdom Metazoa; phylum Chordata; class Mammalia; order Carnivora; family Mustelidae; genus Mustela; species Mustela putorius. The sequence goes on from NW_025421998.1 coordinate 10,087,804, forward strand.
AGTTTGGAGAGTGTGAGACAGAATAGGGTTTGAAAAATTGTTGGAAAGGAGCCCACCCTTTTGGAGTGTCTCCTGTGTCCTGGGCACCGTGCCTTTCCCATGCCATCTTTGTGACGACCTTTTAAGGCAGGGACTGTTCCCATCCTGTCCTCACAGATGAATACAGGGAGGCCTACAGAGAGCAGATAACACGCCTGAGCTACCCTAAGTCCAGAACAAGAGCCTAGAGGGGCTAACCTCAGTGTGCACTCACTCACCTACACTAAACAGAGTCCTCTCTGTCTGGGGTCAGTAGGCACTGGAGCAGTGGCAGGCAGAACCAGGGTACCCAAGACCAGAGTGCAACACCGTCTAATATGCCACTCTTGGGTAAGGATTATTTTGAGCCAAAAGCTACTGAGAAAAAGTAGTGATAGGATGAGTTCTCTGCCCTCCCCCATCCTCCCCCAACCAGTTTAAGCAGAGCATAAATTCTCTCTGTGAAGGCGTCTTTCCCCTGCCCAAGAAGAGAATCCTCATCTGCCACAAACTTCCCATAATGTTTTTCGTCTTATAAATCACAGCCCTTGCAAGTTCAGTCTCTTCTCTTTGTCTTTCACTTCTCTCTAGATATGTCTTCCTTTGTCCGAGGAGCATAAAAGCCTTCAAGCCTAGGCATTTCTTTATTTCTTCCATATCATGCAAAACTTTTAACATCAGATAACAATCACACATCTTCTCTCCTGTTGATATGTCTATTGCCTCTTCATTCCTCAGACTCAGACATTGAACCTCAGAGGGCAGGAAGAAATTTTTCCTCCCCTGCAAGACATCGGAGATCTTGGCTCCAGGAACCTGGGGGCCAAGGAGTGGAGGGCCATCGGCGAGAACAATCATCGTCTGAGTTACATTCTTATTGCCAGTGATCTTCTTAAGCTCCTTGCCTGGCTCAGGGCAAAGTCCAACAGAGGCCAGGGTGGCTTCCCAGGTAGACACAGATTAAGAGCATCCATCAAGGTTAGCAGGGTTCTGGACCACAGCAAGGGTGAGGGAGATCCCTATTCTTGGTTTAACAGAGTTTATGCAAAGCTTGATTTCAGGAGGCATCATGGCTGAATGAGATGCAAAGGGGCCATTTGAAATCAACCCATAAGCAAACGATTCTGATATTTACCTGGCTGCAAGATGGTTTTCACCTTTACCTGGCTGAGAGAGTAGGGTATGTTTTTACTGTCCCAGGGCTCAGCTTCTCCCTCCTGCAATGGGGGAGCTGGGCTGGGTGGGAGTGGCTCACCCCTACCCCCAGCCGGTGCAGCACCTCCTGAAACCAGGAAGTTGGTCGTCAGCAGCCCAGATCCTGTCCAAGCCCACATCTGTTCGCCACTAGATGGAGAGCTTCTCCAACCTTTCCCTCAGGGCTCCAGAAAGGCCCTGGAGGCAGCAGTGTGCATCCCTTCCGATGCTGATACCATTAAAGGAATTCCAAATCAGATGTCAGAAAATGTTCTCCTAGTTAATGTGCTAAAACCTCAAATTTTGGGTTTCTTCACTTGTCTTGTTTAATGTGCTGTACTTAACATTTTAAAAAATGCTTAATTGGGCTTTCAACATGCTTTGGTCTGTATTTTTCACAAGGAGATTTCCGGCAGAACCTTCCCTGTGCTTGTTTCTATATAAATTGGAAGTGGCTGAATCCCTTTTAAGTAAGCTGTTCTTTTCTGGGTCAACCAGACATGATCTCACCGAGTCCATCTGCTTCCAGTGAGCGTTTTTCAGCTCTGATTTGAAGAGGAGGCTGGTCAGATTGAGTTATTAACCAGCAGGTCCAACTCCAGCCCAGTACTCAGAGACTGGGATTAGGAATGGTCTTGACTTCCTTCTCGTGGCCTTGAGTGTGTGACAGTCTGGTGTACACAGCCCTGTATTTTGCAGCCTGATATCGACGAGAACCTTCCAGAGCTGTGTCCTGGCCCTGAGGTCCAGCAGGGACCCGCACACTCTACTGAAGGAAGGAGCTGCTGATCTGAGTGAGCACCTGTCTTCAAGCCCAGATGCAAGGAGCGAGGATGTAACCAGGCAAGGGGAGGGTCCCGAAATGCAAGTGCCTCCCAGAGCTCTGCTGTGTGAATGTGTGGAAACAGCCACTTTCACAAGGAACATTTCTCTAAGTGCAAAGGAAATTAGGCAAGCAGTTTATTTAGGAGAAGCAGAAGCAAGTGGAAAGTGATTTGCCTTCTTTTCCTCTTTTTCTCCTGAGAGGAGAATGATCCTGCAAGAACGTACCAGCGGCCTATAACGAGCCCTTCCCTATTTTGCTGGAAATCCCACCCTCCCGCCATGGCTCCTCAGTTTCTGTTTTGCAGCTTGTGGCTTCGGGAAGGGGACTGGAGGTCACAGAAGCAGCCAGCCAGGGCTCCAACACAGCACCGGGAACAGGGAGGAAGTCAGGCAGGTCCCAGATTTCCAAGGCACTGGTGGGGGAAAAGCAGTCCCCACTTAGCCAACACCTTGAAGGCCCCAGTGAGCCTGCTTTATACAAAGCACATGTCCTCAGGCAAATGTTGTGTCCCTGCCTGGCAGAGTGAAAGCCCTGGTCGTCAAAAGGGAAATGAAAGTTTCTGCATAATTTGAATATTGAAGGGAGCGTTAGGGATCCAGTACCCCAGGGCAGGCTTCATGCGGAGCCAGCTGGGAGTGCGTGGTTTACTTGGGGAGGGAATCAATGCTTGGCAGGTACCACCTTTTCTGGGCACCAGGCTGGACGCTGGGAGTCTTCTCAGAGCTATGCCCCAGAGCTTTCCGCGATGTGGAGAGCTGCCGGTATCTGCGCAGTCCAGTATGGTAGCTGTGGGCATTGCGTGGCCTCCTGAACACATGGAATGTGGCTGACGCCACTGAATTTTCTAGTTCTTTACATTTCAGTGAATTTAAGTGTAAGTAGCCATGTGGGCCACTAAGCTACTACTGTATGGAACAGCGATGTTCTACGTTGAGCCTCTGTTTTGGTCCAACACAGGTAGGCCATGATGTACGCGGCGGCATCTCTGCCGGGAAGCTCTGGTCCTCCACGCAAACGGTCAAGAAATCAGCTCTGCTTTTTGCTTCTGAGGGAGATGTCTTTTCAGCTGCTCTATGTTCACATTCTCAACCCCGCCTATATGGGGGTATGCGTGCTCCCAGAGTGCCTGCCGGGGACCAGGTCATCCTAAGGGTGAGGAACTGTGCTCCTTCTGTTTGCTTCAGGTGATTCTGTACACGAGGCCCAGCCCCACTGACCATGGTGTGGTGACAGTTGTGGCTCTCACCCGCTGGGGTACCTCAGGTGAGCGAGGTCCAGGACTCCTTTGCACGTGAGCTCTAAGACAGGAGGTGGTGGCACCTCCATCCCAGGCTTGCTATGCACGTTGCCCCTTCCGTATTCCTTGCTCTGTGCCCGACCCACCGAATATTCATTCAGTGAGTATTCAGTGATTGTGTCTGTGGGCCTGCTGGGGGAGGGCTGCATTTAGCCACCCAGGGGGATGGTGGATGTCCTTCTTCGTAAGGAAGACCCGGCATTGAGCCCCACAGGCAGCGCTGGAGGAGCCTGTGGGCTCCGGCATGGTGGTTTCCTCCCCCTCGGATAGCAGGGCAGAGTGGAAGGCAACACCTTTTTTTTTTTTTCCTTGGTAAATTTTTTCCCACTCAGCTTTCTACTACTTCTGATTCTCTTTCTGAATCATTAGTCTTTCTCAACACATGTCTTCATCCCATCATTCAAATTCAGGCACGCCCCATGGATGAGAATTTTTGAGTTTCTTTATTGTGTTTTTTCCCCAAAACTGTTCTGTCTGCCTGCCTCCCACCCCGAGCTCCAAACATAAAGTGTTGTAAGCAAGATTTACATCACCCAAGTGAAACTGTTTCGAGGGCTCTTCCTCATAATTGCTGGTTGGCAGAGGTGGGGGCCTGGCATAGGAAAAATGGGCGAGGGGGTCCAAAGGTACAAACTTCCAGTTATAAAGTAAGTAAGTCGTATGGGGGTCATATGCAGCCCAGCGACCACAGTTAACACTGTACTACATAGCCGAGAGTTTCCAAGAGGGTAGGTCTAAACGTTCTCACCACAAAAAAAGAAACTCTGTGTGTGGCGATGTATACAAAATATGACTGAGTCTGAAGTGAAAGGTCTGGGTACTGAAAAACAGAAATGTGAATGATACCTAACGGCAGCCATCATAGGAAAATGCTTGGAAAACAAAGAATAATTTATCGGCGTAACTGGTATCTTCCCTTTTCTCTTACATGCAACATAACAGAGTAGATATATTATTAAGAAGTTGTGTTACCTCCACACTGGTGTATTGCTTCTATTTCGCTCTTGCAAACTGTGTTATCCTGGGTATCTGGGGTCTGTAAATGTTGCGTGACTTGGGGAAATGACGCATCCTGTCTGAGCTGTAAGGTAGGTGTGACAGAGCTTGCAAAGATCGCAACAGAACCGTGTCTGGTATCCGGGACCAGCTCAGCACATTTCTCTCTTACTTTTGTTTCCCTCAAGTGTTTTATGGTTGGTCTAGTGGTGTTTTTCACCAAGGCCTGAACCAGGAAATAAATATATTGAAATGGTATGTTGCTCCTTTTCAAATGTCAACACAGGCACACAGGACCTCAACGTGTTTGGAATCATCCAGGCCCAACATCAGGTCCTACGTCTCAATGTCGAGTAGAACCATAGGCTGAGAAGGCGAGTGTCATGCCTCTTTTTTTCCTGCCATAAAGAGAATGAGACACCCCCAATCTCACCTCTGAAATGCTCTAGCTACACCCCTGCTGGCAGCAGAAGACATTTCCCTGAAGCAATTCCACTCTCACAGAAAGACCAACTTCCAGAAGGCAGGAGACAACTCATACAAGCGCCCTCAGTTTCACAGAGGACTTGTGGGGGACACCTTCTGGGGCCTGGGCCTGTGTTTGTTCCTACCCTGGCTTCACTTCTGGATGAGGACATTGACCAAGTGATGGAACCACACCTAGGTCTTCACCCATGACCCCAGATGCTAAAGACCACCAAGCAGGGTGACAGGAAGAGTAGGAGAAGCAGGGCCTGGCACCACAGGAATAGTGTTGTTGAGCAGTGGTCCAGACCTCAGTACTGGGGCATGGCTGGAGGGCTGTTCCTGGAGCAGGGACAGACTACGAGTTGTTCACCACATCCTCCTATAGCAAGTTGTATGTTGACAATAAAAAAGGGGTGGTGGGGATTTGGGGGCATTAAATCCATTTGTGGGAATCTGGATTAAAGAACTGTATTCCATTCTTCTTGGAGCCTTTGTTTTTAAAATTTTATTTATTAATTTGAGAGAGAGAAAGAGAGAAAGCACAAGCACGGAGAGCGGCAGGCAGAGTGAAAAGGAGAAGCAGACTCCATATGAGCAGGGAGCCCGATGCAGGACTTGATCCCAGGATCCTGGGATGATGACCTGAGCTGAAGGCAGATCCTTCACTGACTATGCCACCTAGATGTGCTTCTTGGAACCTTTCAAATGCTACCATACAGCATAACTCTCTGAGAGGGGGCAGAGGTGTATGGCTTTTCCCAAGACACTCTGTTCCATTCTTCATTTTGTATTATGCATAATGGGCTTTAGGAAGTGTGCTCAAGGGTGACTCTCTGTGACCTTGAAAAAGTCACTTTGCTTCCCTGGCCATAGTTTCACTACCTGAAACTGGTGCACACACCCACCTCTGCCCTTCCTCCCCAGCAGCCTGGCAGTTCCGGAATCACAACAGGGCTCATTTTCCACTCCACTCTGGGCCCTGTTCAGCTTTGGTGCTGAGAGGATGCTTCTGGAGCTAAACATGGTTCCCCCTCCTGCTTATCCCCCACTCCACGGCGGGGCTACCTGGAGGCCGCAGGCCCAGAAACCCATCCCAGGATACTCTAGCCAAACTCTGGACCCAGGCTTTCCTCAAACACCACTTCCACACTCGAGCCTTTTGTACCTGTCTGCATGCTGTCCTTTTGCCTTGAATTTTTTTGCTGCCTTTCTTCACTCCAATAACTATACACAGTATAGAATAAATATGGTAGAAAAGTTTGTTTTGGGTTTTCTCTCTTTCCCAATCCCTAAATTGCTGCCTACTATCTGTTGTTTGAATAGTAAAGTTAATATGAAGAACTAGATGGTGGTGTAAACAAATGTGATAATGTTTAATTTTGGTTCTACTCATACTTTTTTGTACAACATTAAAGAATATGAACTTCTTTCTATTTGTATTTTTTTTCTTTTTTTAATTTTCACATTAAACTTGTAAAATTCTTAAAAAAAAAAAAAAGCTGGGCTTTTTGAGCGGCTGGGCTCCGTGTGTTGCAGGCTCCTTGTGTCCTTGTTGATTTTCTGCTTGCTGAATCTGTCTGGTTCTGAGAGCCTCTGACTGCAAGCATGGCTTCGTCTCTTCTCCCTTGCATATCTATCAGTTCGGCTGATACTGTGGTGCTCTGTTAAGACCACACATATACAGGCTTGCTATATCTTCTTGAAGAATAGACCCCTTTATCATTAGGTAAGGCCCCCCTTTGTCCCTGATAACTGTCCTTGTTCTGAAGTCAGTTCTGTCTGAAAGCTTAATATAGTTACTCCTGCTTTCTTTGGATCAGTGCTAACATGGTGTCTCTTCAGCGTACATGTCTTTATGTCTGAATGGGAATTCTTGCGGACAGTGTATAGTTGGGGCTTGTGTGTGGGTCCGCTCTGATAATCTCTGTGCTTTAATTGGTGCCTGTGTTTATTTTTTTAAAAAAGATTTTATTTATTTATTTTGGGAGAGAGCCAGAGAACTCGCACATGGGGAGAGGGGCAGAGTGGGGAGACTCTCAAGCAGACTCCCTGCTGAACACAGAGCCCACGGCAGGGCTTGATCCCAGGACCCTGAGGTCGTGACGAGAGCCAAAATCAAGAGTCAGATGCTTAGCTGACAGCACCACCCCAGGTGCCCCTTTAATTGTTGCATTTAGACAAATGACACTTAAAGTATTGATACAATTGGATTAGTGTCCATTACATTCTTACTCTTTCCATTTATTTGCTCCTTCCTTCCTTCCATCTGTCCATCCGTCACTTCCTTTTTGTCTTCCACTCTTTCTGTCTTCTCTGGTTTTGACTGGATACTTTGCATGACTCTGCTTCTCTTCTCTGCCTTTTTCTCTCAAGGTTTGACTGAGATGCACTGTTCCAGAGGATCCTGGCAGGCTGCCTTCCCTGCTTCTCAGCCCCTCTTGCTCCTCAGCAGCTTCTGCTCAGGACCGTTCAGTCTGTCCCCCAGACAGGACCCCTTTACAAGGACCCAAATGTTAGGATGTAAGACAGGACCCTCCTGGAAAGACTCAGGGACCCTAGGAGCCTGGGCCCTGGGTCCCATTGCCTTGTGCCTGTCTCCAGGGAGAATGACAATGGCCCTGAAGCAAGAGGAAAGATGAGAAGGGGCTTCAGAAAGAGGAGTCATGGGGTGAGGATTCAGGTCACCATCTAGGGCAAGATAAGACCTCAAGGGGCCCAGGAAGCAGAACTGAAGGCCCATTCCACATATCACATGGCATTCTTAGAACTGTGAGTGCCTGACTTTGTTTGCTGTTGGAGGTTTGGGATGATGGCGGCAGCATGTCTGCCCTCCAGAAGCTCACAATCTGATGGAGGAGGTGGACACTTGACACACAGCATCCCAAGAGCCCCTGGCATGGACTTAGCCAAGGACTCCAGGAGCACAGAGACCTGGTCTTGAGAGAGTTCCACAAACCAGCTCAGTACAACGAGCTCAGGCTTATTGAATGACTAGTTCAGCAGCAGTGAGGCTGGAGGGAACCCCATGGAGTCACGTGGTGGTCGGCCTGGATGCCATTCTGGAGGAAGTGGACTTGAAGCCTAGACCAGGCCCCCTGACCTCTCAGGGTTGCCGTGGTGGTGGCAGAACTCCCAAACTCACACTGGATATAAACATGCAACTGATTTCCCGCTGGGCGGCACACCCGCAGTTTTGAAATGGCATCCTCCTGCTTTCAGGGATAGGATCTGGGTGTAGGCAGGGGGGGACCCACAGCCGGTCTTTTGAGTGGCAGCGCCCAGAGGGAGGAGGCCCTGAAAGGGGAATCAGATGAGGGCCCCAAAACCACAGACCCTCCTTGCTGTGGGGCCTGGCCTGCCCTCACCCACAGGAAGCAGGAGGGAGATGTGATGAGGAAGCTGCCACAGGTGCCGGGTAGGCTGAGATGCCCCAGAGGTGAGGCCAGCCCAGCATAGCGGCCAGCAGGACTCTGGAGAGCCTGGGCCCACCCTGCTATGTGTAGGTGTGGGTGCATGTGCTGGGGGACATGTGGGGAGGGGACCCCTGCATGGGAGGCCCAGGGATGAGCAGCGCGGAAGGGAGTCCTGGAGCTGACCCACGGAGGGACAGGCAGAACATTTTGGGACAATTCACACGCTCAATGTCACATCTAGTTGGTCTGACAAAACATGGGAAAGAAGAAGTGAAATTTGTTAGCTGTACCGAGATCCATGTCGTTCACTTCAAGGGACAGTTTTGGTACCAAATTATCCTTGTTATGCAAATTTCCTCCCCAACTGGCTGGTTCCCAGTTGTGCGCAGGGACCTTGGTGGTTGCATCTGCTTCCCGTCGTGCCGATTCACCGGGTAGCCACAGCCCATCTGCTCCGTGGGCCAGCACCCTGCTGCCGGGGAGGAGGGACATTTGGGAAGGGTCTTGAGCAGGGAGGGACAAGCAAGGGGACTTCACCACAAGGTCTGTACCTGTGTCCCTAGGAAATACTGCCCGGCATTTGGCATTTTTAAAGCAGCAAGTCATAGCCAAGGCCCGAGGTCTGTAGTGTACAGGATTCCTGGCTTCTCCTCTGCCAGACCCCCATGGGGGTGCTTCAGGAATGTCCCTGTGGATGTCCTGGACCCTCAGGCAGCAGCTTGTTCTCTGCCCCTTCTCATTTCCACTGCTTCCTTTGACCCAGTTGTGGCCTCTCTTTCTGCACTGAAAAAATTTGGGGTGCTGCACACAGCTGGCTTTCCTTTTGTGGGCTCTTCAAAGCCACTGCCCGGCCTCCCCCTCTCCCTCCTCAGACACATGGCACATCCGTCACTTTCCTTATTACCATCAGCCATCCATGTGTTGGTGACGCTCAGGTCTTGGACCCCTCCTTACAGCTCACCTCTTCTCACCATCTGGTCGCTTAGATAAGACCAAAACCACACTCCCCCTTCGAGCCTCTGTGGTCTTAATGGCTCCTCTAGGATCGGAGATGGTTATTCCTGCAATGAGCAGTGGATTAAATCGCCTTAGAGGATAATGTAGCCTATGTCCATGGAGCTCCACCTTCACCCATGGGGCTGCTGTAACAACATGGCACAGACTCCAGGAGCTTGGAAACAACAGAAACTACTTCCCAGAGTTCTGGAAGCTGCACCTGTGAGATCAGAGTCGGACTGAGGGCCCTCTTTTGGGTTGTACCTTCACGCCGTGTCCTCACGTGGGCACAGGAATATTTCTGGGCCCCTTTTATGAGGGCCCTAATCCCACTTCTGAAGGCTCGGCCGGGATTTCAGCGCGAGGACACGACTGTTCAGACCAGAGCAGGCCCCCAGCCTATTCCAGGCCTTCCTGTTGACACCAAGGATGTGGCACTTGGTACATTAAAAAAAAAAAAAAAATCCCAGGGGCGCCTGGGTGGCTCAGTCAGTTAATGCCCTACTCTTGATTTCAGCTCAGGTCATGATCTTGAGGTGGTGGGGCCGAGCCCCACATTGGGCTCCACATTCAGTGGGAAGTTGACTTGAGATGCTCTTTTCCTTCCCTCTGCCTCTCCCCCAACTAACTCATGTTCTCTCCTTCTCTCTTAAAATAAATAAATAAATAAATCTTAAAAAAAAAAAAAATCCCAGACCACTCTGTTCATGGAAATCACATCCTAGTGGCAAGAATCCAATCCCTCTCCTCTTTGCTTCCCTCTTATCTGGACCCCCTCCAAGGTTAGTAGCTTGACCTCTGCCAGGACATGCCTAGGTCCTCCTGTCCTCCCTTGTTCCCACTGCATCTCCCCTCCGTGCCGCCAGGGACACTGCATCTCCCCTCCGTGCCGCCAGGGACACTGCATCTCCCCTCCGTGCCGTCCAATGTTTGGTCACCTCTTCACCCTCTTCTGGGGGCAAGAACTGAGCACACTTTAGCTCTGCTGGGCTGTGCTGCCTGCTGAGTCTCCTGTCCCCCGTTCCCACAGGGCCAAAGCTCAGTCTTCCTGGGAGTGTGTGAACTTAAATGCTGCCTGTGTCCAGGGGAATACACTGGTCTAATTCAGGGCAAAGGGTTTAGCAAGACTGCTGTGGTCATACACTGAAGTGTGTCCTCTAATCTAGGTTGTATGGGTAACATAGAGATTTATTTTGGTTTTCCACTCTCTGATCCTCTTGTCTCTGAGTTGCTTCAGACTCCAGGGGAAGAGAGAATCATAATTGTTCTTCCTCTCTTAAAAAAAAAAATGTTTGGACAGGAAGAGGGCTAAGCTGTGAACTGTGCTGGGGGAGAAACAGGATGGGGAATCAGCTTCGTTGGTCTGGGGGAGCTGGTCCCATGCCTGGTGTGTGGACTCCATGCAGACTTCCAGTTCCAGAAAGATCAGGAGCAGAGCTCTGGAAACTGCCTTTTTAATGACCCCCCAGGTGATTCTGAGCTGCATTTGAAAACCAGGGTCAGAGGAGATCTCTGGAAACACTGGTGCCAGGGCAGGGGGTGGAGGACAAAGAAGCCTTGAGGCAGCTGGGGATTGGAAATTTGGGTTCAGGGCAGGAAAGGCCTGTGAGAGGACAGGAGCCTGGCTGTGAGGCAGCACTGTCATCCTCAGAGCCAAGGGACTCCACTTTCTCCTGTTAGATGGCTTGAGGGCCAGGGCATTTGGAGATAGGCAGGTAAGACTGCCATGAAGCAGGCAGAGCAAGGAACAGTGATGCTTTGGCAGGATCTCTGAGCAGGCGGGGTCTGTGCCTCCTGATGCCACTTGAGACTCTGGTGCAGAGAAAACCCAGAGGCATCAAGCAGATCCTGGCCTGCAGAGGAACTCGTCCCCGCCAACCCCCAGTCTTGTACCAATCACTGGGTCCCTTGAATTTCCTCTTGTGCCTTGCTCTGTGTTTGGAGTTGAGAAGCCATACCAAAAAAAAAAAAAAAAAAAAGCACAGGACTTTTAGAAACTGCCATGGGAATTCTGTTCCTTGAGAGTCCATGTGTTTTTGATGAAAATGCGTGCTTTCACCAAGGAGTCACAAAACCTCCAAGATGTTTAATTTTGATAAAAAAAATATGGCTAATTAATTAGCAATGGGATCAGGGATCTTTGGCCTCTGGATCCGCAATCCTGGTCTTTAGCTCCCCCAATATTAGTGTTTCACCCTCACATTTAAATGTGACTTTGGTGTGTCTGGGTGACTCAGTGGGTTAAGTCCCTGCCTTTGGCTCAGGTCATGATCTCAGGGTGCTGGGATCGAGCCCCACATCAGGATCCTCACTCAGCTCAGTGGGAGTCTGCTTGTTCCTATGCCCCTCCCCGCCATTCATGCTCATTTGCTCTCTTTCTTAAATAAATAGAATAATAGAATCATATATGTGTGTGTGTGTGTGTGTGTGTGTGTGTGTGTATGTGTATGGACTTGTATATTTATGGCCCTCATTGGGAGCAGAAGCAAAGTGTACAAGAGTAGCAGTTTCCAGCAGGAATGATAAAATCATGCAGGGAAACTCAGCAGCAGCCCTGGGGCTCCCCGTGGAATACAGAGAGGGTGGAGGTGCTCACAGCTGCTCTGGGGGTGCTGGGAACAGTGGCAGGGCACCAAGAACACATCACGTCTACTCGGCCTCCGGTCCTCTGCTCCTGCCGCCAGCTTTTCTCACTTTACCGCATCCCACCTAAAATCCAGCGCTGTCCTCCTGGGGCTCGCCAGGCACACCTCCACTGTCAGTCCACAAAAGTGGACCCCCACCGGGGCAGCCTTACCCAGAGTGGGACTCATCATTCGGGCCCATCAGGTAGATGCACCATGGACTTGCAGGGTGTAGGGACCAGGGACGGCACAGGAACACTAAAGGTTCAGGGTCAGAAGGATGAGCTGAGATAATCATTCTTAGGATTCTTGGTGAAAACTAAGAAATGGAGTTTATTGTCCTACCGATGGCTCTTGGAACTGAGATTGGAAACCTCACTCTCACCCACTGGCCACATTTGGGGCTCCAGGATGAGAGTCCAATGTGCAACTGAGAGACTGGACATCTGGGAGGGATTAGTGCCAGCGATGATTTGCCTCTCAATTCCTCCAGGTTTCATTTATTAAGCTTTGTAAGGATGTGAGCTGCACGGATGCACACAGACACGTTTGTCACTCTCACATCAAACTCATCCTTTTGAGTGACTTTCCTCCCTTTGGCTGAGTTCGGTTTATCTGTAAGTAAGTGCAGATCTGTGATCACGGAGAAATAACAAGGCACAGCTATAACATGGTGGAACCGATTTCTAGTGCATCCCATCACATCAGTCCGAGCAACACACTCCAGAAGTGAGCTTACTGGAGGAGGCTGAGCATTTCCTCAAAAGATGCTGCCTTGTCAGGGGCTGGTTTTGAAAGTCTCCTTTGGGAATTGACGGCCAGGGCTGACAGGGAAGAGCGCGGTCTATTTCACTAGCGTTTCACCTTGCTCCAGGTTGCACCATGCAGACCTGGCCTACCCCATCTTGTTCACTCGGTGGGAACCTGAAGTCTGGTTCTCTCTCCAAAAGGGACACGAGCCTTCTGGCACTGGTTGGCCCTGGTCTAAGAGCACAGCTTTGTAGGGTCATGACACGTGGCCACTGTGATCAGCCCCTGTCTCCCGCGCCCCCACAGCTGCGGACCCGCCTCCCGCGGTATTATGCCTCAGACTGTGAAAAGCGTGGGGCACACCGATTATTGTTCGCCACCGCCACCTGTCTCAAATCCACATTTTGAAGCCAAAGACTGAGACCTCGCCCCCCAAGCCCAGCGCAGCCGCGGAGAGGTCAGTGTGCCGCCGAGCCACACTGCTGTGTTGTGAACGCCATCCATGCCCACGGTCATGTGCCCCCCCTCCCCCCGCCGGGCTCAGCTGCCCCAAGGCCCTCCCCCTCCTCTGGTGGGGAGGAGTCTGCGGCAGGTGGCCTCGCCTCTGGGCCCCGGACTTCACGGGAAAGGAACAAAGTATTTGTTGCATTTATTTGTTCTATCACTACAGAAGAAGCATTTTCAAAATGTGTACAAAAGGATCCTCTATTCCTCCAGGGGGTATGCTACCCCTTGTTCACAGCTAAACAGAAATAATTTAACATCACCAGAGAAGGCGGATGGGAAATACAAGAGCATTTTCTCATTTACAATCCTGTACACATATTTTCCAGAATGGCGTTCGGAGACTTAAAGCTGCACCGGGATGCAAGCAAATTGGACCTTGAGGATCCCCCACAGACAACATTGTAAAAAAGTGTATTAGAAAGTATTTGAAACAATATTGCATATTAATACCTGGTTACATCTGTTCACAGTGAAGGCGACCATACCCATGTGTGGATGTACTTCTTTCTTCTGAGACCTGTCCATCTTAAATAGATCTGACTGTGGTTCATTTTAAAGTTAAACACACACACACACACACACACACACACACTGAGCTGAATGAAAGTTGACTGGATTGTAAGTTGAACCAACCTTATTGCTGAAACTCAAAAAGTGCAGGTAAAGAGAAATACATCTGCTTCGTGATTTGTCTCTGCAAGTCCATCTGATTCCGCTTCTGCTTTGGCAAAAATACCACACTATGAGAGCTACATGGTAATCAAAACAAATCAAGAAACCCCCCCCCCCCAAAAAAAAACCCAAACTGACATCTCCATTAACAGTAGCTTCCTTTGTCAATGAAGATTCTAGGATTTCTTTTTGTGAACGCTTCTCAATTGGAAGTGGAACATGCCAGTCTCTGAAGTGACTGGTGTGGGGATATGACCTTTGGTGGCAAAACAATGGCACCTCAAATCTTTTTAGTGATCCTTCCAATAGGACAGCCTGTGCTCTGAGGTCCTTGTCACAGAAGGGACCTTGTTGAGGAACAGGCGTCCAGGCTTTCTGTTGGGGGAAGCTCAGTGATGGGGACCGGAGGCGAAGGGCAGTGATTTCTTACTGTAATCGACACATTGACCCCAAACTAGTGACCCTCCTGTCTCCAGTGTTTATTTTAAAGATAGGTGTATAAAGCCTAGGCACCCTTCAGGACACAGCAGTTCCCAAGACACACACTCACACTATCCAACAACAGAACAGACCACAGCACATAAAGAGGTGAAGTCATGCAAAACCCTACTTTAACCAGCTAGAAGAGAAAACGTCAACAGCTTTCGTTACAGAATAGGACCATCTTTGTAACATAATTTAATTACTTGTTGCCATTCTATGGGACCTTACCTTAAACACAATAATCTCAAAGAAAAATGGTATTACAATATAAAACCACAAGAAAAAGTGTGTAAATAGACGGTTACATTAGCTGGAAAAGGCAGTGGTGGGGGGAGAGGATGGGGAGCATTTTAGGAAAGAACATCTGTGGCCACTATTTACAGTTTGGGGTTCAGCTTTGTCTGAAGCCACGTGGTGGGGAAAACTTAACTCCTTTCCACCAACTGGCTGTGTGGGATGGGTGGAAAAGAACTAGGCAGGTTCACTGCCAGCAAACCGGAAATCTCTGAAGTCTCTCACCTTGACCATGTTCGTTTGGATGAAATATAGCTTTCTCTGTGACAGAGTGTGGAATCACAGCCGTCAGTAGCCCTGTCGCTACCTGCCTCAGCGCATCCAGGCACCCGAGTCTCAATCCCTGTGACTCTGTTTCCCATTTCAAAACACCACACCGTTTCATAAGCAAAGACACCCACACCTCAAGAATGACATGTGTGGGCTCCATCCTTTCAACAGAACTCAAACGCACACAAGAAGATTTCCTTCTGAAGAATGAGAGAGACTATTTCATTTATAGGATTTTCAGTGAGTACAAAGGAACACAGGTCAGGAGCTAGACCCCCAGAGGGGACAATTCTTCCGGTACCCTTGCTCTTGGGAAGGGTTCCCAGACCCTCGACTGGTTTAAGTGGAGCAGGGGTTCTCAACTCGGTTCTCAACTTGCTTCCCCAGGAGACATTCGTCAACATCTGGAGAGATTTTTGGTTGCTACTGGTATCTGTTGGGTAGTGACCTGGATTGATGCTAAATATTGTGCAAGGCACAGGGGGCTCCCCCATCCCAAACAATGATCCAGCCCCAAATGTCAAGGGCACTGTGACTAAGAAACCCAGATTTAGATTACATGCAGGGGTGCTTATAGACAATTTTTCTTTTTCTTCTTTTTTTTTTTTTTTCATGTTCACCTTGGTTCCGTTTTGGCAAAGACATGTAAACATTGGAAACTGTACAGTTTTTACTTGCCTAGGTGGTTGGGATTATAATCTTTAATGATAGGATTAACCTTGAGGGCTACCCCTTCCAGTGGGGACAAGAATGGCCAAACACCTCAGCGGGGCTCCAGGCAACACGGCTCAGGAAGGTTCTAACTCCAGAACCACCTGCCTCTTTCCCGTCAGACCTCGCTGACGGGTTTCATGGTTGCTCTGCACCTTCTAAGCCCCGGGTGAGAAAGGGCATTCCTATTTTTGGGTGGGCACATAGAGGCTGTTCTGTCTTTACAGGAGAGTTTTAGACTGTTGCAAAGTTTAGTTTGTAACAAGTAGGTTCAGCCTGTTAGCCACATCTCCTGGGCTTTGCTCATCACAGTTCCTTGCTCTGAAAATGACTGATCATACTGCATGCTCCTTTTATGGATTTTAGGACAAGAATAATGTAGCGTGAGGATAGGGAAAGAAATGTACCAACAAACAAACCAGTGACATCATTGAAATGGGGTCTAGGTTGGGCCTCGGAGGGGAAACAGACTTCTGGCTGTCAATGGAACCAGCCAGGGAGTGAAGAGTGTGGAATTTGGATAAAGCCTTGGTTTCTGAGGAATGTTACCATTTGAGAGGTTCAAAGGAATTAAGGTCAGCACTTCATGATGGATGTTGAAAGTGCAGTGTCGGACTCTGGGTATGAGAGGCACAGATGTGAGGAGGCAGAGGGCCGAGGTCTCCAGATGGACCTCCGGGAGTGTGGAGTTGGGGGCGCCTTCCACCTGCTGGAAGCCGGAGAAGGCTGAGCAATGCTACAGCAGTTTGGAAACTGAGACGGAGACCACCAGGTCCTCTGACCCCTCCTTGTGCCCTTTGCCCGGGGAGTCCAGCGTTGCTCCAACAGTGTACTTTTTGTTCAGGCTGTGACTTACAATCACATCTTTTACAAACTGCAGGCTTCCAGACCTAGATGCACGTGATCAGACGCTCCAGCTTGGGTTTCTTGGCCCTGCTGTGTTGTGGGGGGCAGAATCACCTGCCAGGCTGAGGACCAAGGGCTGTGCTCACTGCATCTGGGGCCTCGGCAGCCACATGGGGTGCAGGGACGCTCAGCACAGCTCATTCCTTCCCATGCCCTGACCTATTTTTACCAAACATTCTCTAAAAATGAGCAACTCTTTGGAGGAGGGGAATTCTAGGAAGCGGGGAAGGGGATTTCGGCTAACAGTCTATGAGCACATCTAGTAACATAGCAATTTGGGGGGTGGGGGTGGGGTGTCCACATGTAACCTTGTCTCTAACAGTAAAAATCTCGGCAAATCAAACCCCAGCCAACCAACCGACTTAAAAAAAAAAAAATACAAAACGAAACGAAAAACCACCTAGAAATCAAAGCACAAGGTTCTGGTCCAGTCCCGGCTGCTGGCAGGAGGGGAGGGCCTGGGCCCCACGTGCCTCTCTTGGCCTGGCTTAGCTCATGTGGAAGCGGTGCTCGCCCCTCGTGATGTGGGACGAGAACTCGTACCGGTCCTGGCTGTGGTAGCCGCACATGTTGCACTCAAAAGGGTCGCGGAAGCCGTGGCAGCCCATGTGGATGGTGTACATGACGTGGTCCAGGAAGAGCACCCGGCAGGGTTCGCACTTGTACACCTTCATGGGCTCCCCGCTCGTGCCGATCACGCGGAAGGCGTCCTGGGAGCTCTCGGAGGCCGCCCGCAGCACGTCGTAGGCTGGGTGCTCCTCCTTGATGGACAGGCCGTTGCGGGCGTGCGGGTTGATGTGGTTGGTCAGGTAGATGAGGCCCCGCTGCTCCTCGTTATTGCTCTCCGTGTCCGTCGAGTCTTGGCAGCTGTTGCTCGGGGACGCCTCCCGCTCGGAGGACACCGACTTGGCCTTGGAGAGCAGCAGCAGGTTCTCCACGGCGCTGTCCTGGGCCGAGTGGTTAGACCTCGGGGGGCCTTCTGCGTGGGGCTTGTGGAGCTGGTAAATGGGGTTGATGACCGGCACCACCTCGGAGCTGCCCGGGGGCGTCTGCACCAGCGGGCGCAGGGACTCTGCCCCCAGGTAGCTGATGGCGTTGTTGATGGCTTGGTCCATCACGTGGGTCTGCATAATCTCGTTCTCTTTCTCGTAGCTGGCGCTGCTGTCATAGGGCATGTCCGACAGGCACTTGTCCCCTGTGGGAGGCAGGTGACGGTCAGTGAGGCCAGATTAGCTCTGTGCATGATAGCGACAGCTGAAATCGACACGGGTGGGGGGAGGGGCGGGGGACACCCCAACTCAGGGCATCCCAGTCCTCCCGCAGAGGACAAGCCACACAGTCACCTCCCAGATGGGGAAGGTGGCGACATCCCTGCCTGTGGTCATGCAGCAGAGGGACCTGCCCAGGGTTTGCACTTAAACAGAACTGACCCGACAAATGAATCCCTGAACCAGAGTGAACTGGGGTCAGTATAAACAGCACACCTTCCAACCGAATGCTCACCCACCCCCTGCGTCTCTTCCTCTGGAGGGTATAATCGGATGTTACTATATTTAACTTAAGATTAATATTTAAATGATGTATTTTCAATAGAGCATTCCAAGTGATTTGCTGTAACTAGTGAATCTCTCGTAAATTTAATCAAAGTACATTATTGTATAATTATTCACGACAGAATGCAATGTAGTTATTTAAAACAGCACTAGACGGGGGCACCTGGGTGATCAGTAGATTAAGCGTCTGGCTCTTTATTTCCACTCAGGTCACGAGCCCAGGGTTGTGGGACGGAGTCCCACGTTGGCCTCCACGGTGGATGTGCAGCCTGCTTGGGATTCTCTCTCTCCCTTTTCCTCTGCCCCCTCCACCCCTGCTTACAATCTCCCCCTCCCAAATAAATAAATAAATAGATAGATAGATAGATAAAATAGTATTACATGATAGAAATTTAAATTCAGGGGTGCCTGGGTTAAGCCTCTGCCTTCGGCTCAGGTCATGATCCCAGGGTCCTGGGATCGAGCCCCACATTGGGCTGTCTGCTCAGTGGGGAGCCTGCTTCTCTCTCTCTCTCTCTCTGCCTGCCTCTCTGCCTACTTGTAATCTCTCTCTGTCAAATAAATAAAATCTTTTAAAAAAAGAATTTTAAATTCATAACTTTAATACTCAGAATAAAATTTCGTCAAAAGATATGATTGACATTAAAGTTTACTGAAAGCTGAGTTTGGGCTCTGAGAGTAAAAAGATGCTCAGGGTCCACTGCCCACACCATCCTCACTTCCTGCTCCACTGACCTTTACATCATGGCCGCACCAGAGCCACGTGCCACAGAGGTATGTGTGGGGAGGCTGGTCGCAAACCAAGGAAGCTCAGGGGAGAAGGTGCCGTTCATCTGATCTTTCCAAAAACTACGAGGCACAAACAGTGCTCAAGGGACCACTGCCGAGGACTCTCGGCATGTGAGCTTCACCTCAAGAAATTTCTGGTCTGGCAGCAAGGTTTGCAGCTGTGGGCAAGCTTGCTGCCTGGGAATGGTGAGCCCTGAGACCAGCTCTGGCTGCTGAGTAAATATTTTCACCAAGATGCACCTTCTTGTGGCACCTGGGTGGCTCAGTCATTAAGGATCTGCCTTTGGCTTAGGTCATGATCTCAGGGTCCTGGGACTGATCCCCACATGGGGCGTCCTGCTCACTGGGGATTCTGCTTCTCCCTCTCCCACTCCCCCTGCTTATGGCTTATGTTCCTTCTTTGTCTCTCTCTCTCTCTCTCTCTCTGTCAAGTAAATAAGATCTTTTTTTAATTTTAATTTTTAATTTTTTAAAAATTTATTTGACAGAGATCACAAGTAGGCAGAGAGGCAGGCAGAGAGAGAGAGAGGGAAGCAGGGCTCCCTGCTGAGCAGAGATCCTGATGCAGGGCTCCATCCCAGAACCCTGGGGTCATGACCTGAGCTGAAGGGAGAGGCTTTAACCCACTGAGCCACCCAGGCGTCCCAATAAATAAAATCTTAGAAGAAAAAAAGATGCACCTTCTCAGAATATTGGTTATAGGTTCAGTATGAAACCAGGGCTTAATTAGCAAATTCCCTAACTGTTTGCACTTTACTGTCAGGACTACTGGTTTGCTTTCCTTTCAGGGCTGGTTTATGAAAAAACAAAGCCCCCGAGGCACTCACGAATTGTTTACATTTTACCCCTTACTCTGTTTCTTTTCTTCCTCTAACACATCTTCATTGAGCACTGAGTATCTCCTGGACCAGAGAGGAGGGACAGACAGGTGAGCTGGTAAAAAGCTAGCTAACAGTGGACTGATATTAAGACAGGGCTGCACAAACAGCGTGGCCCAGGCTGTGAAGTTTGATGAAGAAAACAGAAGGCTTGTGTCACAAGGGCTTCTGACCTAGGAAGAGTCAGCCAGGTGAGTGGGCCTTGTGTCCCACACTAGGAGGAGCAAGAGAAAAGCAAGGGAAGAAGGAGCCTGGAGCTTCGGAGGGACAGAGTAAAGGTGGTGAGGCCAGAGCCTGGGTGCAGGGCCAGGTGGAAATGGCATCTAGTCAGACGATGGGACTAGACCAAGAGGAAGCTTCTGTCCAGGGGAAAATGGGGAGCTCCTGAAGAATCTGAAGGAAGTGCCCTTCTGGGTAACGGGCAGAAAAACAGGTTGAGAGACGCAGAGGTAAGTGAACTTAGAGACTCTCCCAGGACTCCAGGTAATGGCCTCTGGTGAGGGTGTGGCACTGGAGGGTCCCCACACCGCCCACACGGACACCTGACTTCAATGTCTCTTGCTAGCTCTTAGCAGCAGGAGAACAAACTCCCTGGTAGTTCAAAACTTATGAACTAACCCTTTTAGAAAAATGTTTCTGACTACTGATAATTGTCCAGGCTTTGGTCCCATCATGCTACGAAGTATCTTTTGGTCTCATTTCTTGCTTGCAGAGGAGATATATCATGAAACGGCTCAGCCTGCATTCATTCTAATCTTCTGGTGGTCAGGAGGGGCACATGCCCTGATAGTGGAACAGTGTGATCCTCAGATTACAGAAAGGAAAACTTGCTGCTGGCCAGTCACACCGCTGCAGAAATGGAACAGAATGGATGGAATCTCTCCAGGAGGTGGACGGCAGGGAGCACAGAGGTGGTGTTTCTCTCATTGAGAGTTCAAAGTAGTAATTCGATAGCATTACTAACATCACAGAGTTCTCCTCATGCTGGTATTAAGGTGGTAAATATCTTGTTGCTCTAACCCCAGAACAGATGGTTTGTAGGGACCCGGGTAAGGACAAGATGAGGCACAGACTTTGAGGTTGATTTAGGTACATATCAAAGTGTTTATAGCCCCACCAAAAATGGTGGTTTCCCACCTAGTCATCCTGCTTCTCCTCAAAGTCGTGATTCCCTGGTTTCCCAAGTAACCATTAAAATCCATTGTTTTTAAAACTTGTTTTCAACAACAAATGGAGAAAAAAATCCATATATTGCAGATTACTGTGGCATATTGAAACCCACAGAATTTCTCCTCCCCAATATTCCACAAAGTGAGAAATATAAAAACCCACACAGTTCACTTTGGCAATCAACTAAATAAGAGAATGGGTTCTGATAAAATAACTAAAAAAAAAAAAAAATCAAGGACCAAGGAAAGGCAATTCTGTCCTGAGACATATGGTAAAAGATTGCTGCAGGTCTGACCTCTAAAAACCTTAAGTATGAGTCAACAAAATCCTCAGCATTCTCCCTAATCTCCTCATATTTGTAGAGAACCAATTCAAATAAACATCTTCTTCCACTTCTGACCAAAAAAAAAAAAAAAAAAAACCAACCAAACAACCAGTGAAAAACCTCTTGCTAGCAAGAACCAGGTGGGACAGGACAGCTGAGCAGTGAAGTTGGCTCTTTTGATAGGAGTCGTGTCCTATATGAGGGGAAATGGCCCAAAGCTTCTGGTGTCCCCTTGTGGGGCTGGGAACCACTCTCTATCCAAGTGCAATGAAAACCAGTTCAGGACATTTAACCAAATCTCAGAACGAGGGAGAGAGAGCAGAGAGAAAGTTTTTTTTTAAACAAAGACTGCACTTTGCCTCACCTGAACTCCCCCCTCAACCCATCCTTGGCATTCTTTCAGGATTTAGAAAATTCGATAGCTCTCACAGGAAAAGAAAAAAAAAGTCTCACATACAGTGGGAAGAATGTCGAAATGTCAATCAGGTTATATCAGCCCAAGCAGAATAGCAAGATGAAAAGAAATGCCATGGTTACAGTGAAAATATTTTCTAGCAATACAAGGGAGGAAAGGAAGTAAAACAGACCAATAAACCCATCCTAGGAAAAAAGCTTAACTCAAGGAAGAGAGGTATCTCATAATTACTTTGTGACATGGACTCCAGAAAAACAAGTACTGAAAGACAGCATGCTAAAACAATAGAATAAGATGAAAAAAGAAGATGTCAGATCTTGGGAAACATAATGAGGTCCCCAAAAGTTTTATTACAGAATGAATCCATAGATTTAAAAGCAGTGAGTAACAGAACATAAGCTACTAAAAGTGGAATGACTGACATAGAGGAAAAAATAAGTGTGAATGAATGTGAAAAAAGACAAAAAAAAAACTTAAGGAAATGCTAACAGATATGGAAGACAAATTATCCAACACAGGACAACTGGTATGCCTGACAGAGATTACAACAGATGGAACAAAAAATTCTTTATAAGGAAAATAATTTTTCAGAAATAGAGAAAAAGGGATTCCCCAGATTAAAATGGCAGGAAATTTTTATTCAGAATACAAAATACCAAGACACATCCTAGTGAGGCTATTTAACTTTAAGGTTACAGAAAGAACTCTTCAAGCATTCAGAAAGAAAATGGAAATCACCTTTCAGAAAAAAAATATCAGATTGGTCTTAGAGATCTTCACAGCAACATTCAAAAAGCAATGCCATCATGTCACCACACACTCTGTCAAGATAGAATGGCAGCAGGTAGACAACCTTGAACACAAAACAATCATGGAAACAGAACACCTATAGCACCTTCCTTTTTCTTTTTTTTTTTTAAGATTTTTAAAAAATTTATTTGTCAGAGTGAATGAGAGTGCACAAGCACGGGGAGTGCCAGAGGGAGGAGCAGTCTCCCCACTGAGTGCAGAGTCCAACATGGGGCTCCATCCCAGGACCCTGAGATCATGACCTGGGCCAAAGGCCGATGCTTAACTGACTGAGCCACCCAGGGGCTCCTTATAACACCTTTCATGCTAAATCCATTCAGTTATGAGATTAATCAAAATAAATAGAAATGGCAGTAAAAGGACTGAGTCTGAGCCTTGAATCTATTTAAATATAGGATTAACAATAAGTAGCTAGACTTCTGGAAGAATTAGGATTATGGAATAGAATGTGAATATTAGGAAGCAAGACCATGTAAAAATAATGTAACTGAACACCAGGGAATAAAATCATGTCCTTATTCCCCAAAGCTACAGGTCTGTACATACTGCCTAAATGAAACAAATGGATTAAAATACTGATTTGAAGGTCTTCACATTTTAAATAAAGTAGTATATCTTTTTAATCTTGGAAAAATCCTTTAAATAATATCTTTTGTGAGAAAACATTTACTTGAAGATCAGCCATGCCTCCAGTTTTGTTGTTTACCTCTTAAATTTAAGACAGCTACAGAAGTAATACTTTCAATTTGAAAGAGCATTTGTAATACGATAGAATCTTTACATTTATTTCACACCTGTCTATCAATCCACCTGTTCATCATCTAGCCCCTCACATACCTATATATGGATAGAAAGATATTTAGAATAATGTCCAGCTACTCTTAATATTGGCAATTTCTGGATGTTGGGGTTTGGGGGTGATTCTAAAACATTCATCTTTCTATTAAAATTCCTTATATTCACCATGGGTCATTTTAATAATGCAACAGGGTTGTGTTTTTATCTCAAAAAAAAAAAAAAGGAACTATACCAAGATAATTATAATGGATAGCCGGAACATTGATCATTGTTATTCTCCCTTATCTCCTCTTCTGTATTTAAAAATCTTTCTCAGGGTGCTTGGGTAGCTCCGTCAGTTAAGCACCCAACTCTTAATTTCAGTGCAGGTCATGATCTTAGTGTCGTGAGGTCAAGCGCCACATTGGGCTCTGTGTTCATCATAGAATCTGCTTGAGATTCTCTCTCCCCATCTCCCTCTGCCCCACCCCTCCTTTCTAACAACAACGAGAAACAACACTTTCTCCCTGTAATCGCCCAACAGACTAAGAACAATGAGTAGCATCCTTATGTAACATTATTATCTCCTTTGTGATGGGCTTCATTGATCCAGTGATCTCAGAGGATGAGATCTTTGATGACACAATTGGTGAGGAATGTTGTCAGCAGAATCAATACCTACTTATAGTCATGCCAATGTGCTAGGTAAAAATTTTAATCATAGATCTCATATCGATTCAACAAAATTATAGACCATTCTGAGCAATCTACCACAGGAAAATAATGTCACCTTACATTTTTTAAGTGCTTTCTTGAGTTGAGAGCAGTGCCACACCCATTGTCCCTTTTGATCTTCAGAATAGCACTGGGAAGGATGCAGAACAGGAGGCATCACACCCATTTCACAGATGGGGACACTGAGTCCAGTGACATGCTCAAGGTCACCAGCCAATCATAGCTGGATCTGGACTTGAACTCAGGGCTCTTGAATGCAGACCTGGAGCCTTTCAAGAGCACCACCCCTGGCCCATGTGTATGATCATGTATGAAAACAGGTGCACTCCTACACATTTTCTAAATTTATAGAAAGGATAAAATCAGCATGTCGAAGTTCAGAAGGACCCCAAGAGATCTTTCTTTCCTTTTTTCGCTCCCTGCTTCCTTCCCTTCCTTCCTGCCTTCCTTTCTCACTCTCTCTCCCTCCCACCCTCCCTTCTTTTCTTTTCTTATTTATTTATTTATTTTTTATTTTAGCGATGGAGACACTGTGACAAGTCAGAAGTGGTTGACTGAAATCCCATCACAATGAAGTGAGGACAAGCTAGGCATTTGGGTATAGAAAGAGGTATTATTTTATAAAGAACTTATCAATCACCAAATTCTTGGGAAAACACCTAACAGAATATGCAGCCATTCCTGAGCCCTTTGTTCCAGTCTCCATGCTTCTCTCCTTGTCCTACTGTTCACATCACATCTTCTCCTGTGTCCCCCTCCCCCCGCAGACTTCTTTCTAACCCTGGTTTGGCTTGGTTAGAACTTTTGTTTTGTTGTTGTTGTTGTTGTTGTTTGTTTTGAACACAGAAGCATCTGAATCTGAAGATAATACCCAACTCGGGACCTCCTCCCAGGTGGCTACAGGAGAGGCTCACAGGTAGTCTCATTTGGTTGGAAGCCTCCAAAAGCTAATATGAGTTGCAAAGATTCATTGATAAATCCTCAGCAGGACTTGTCCAATTTCCCAACGTGAAGGAGAAGGCGTGCCCAGCTTCTCAACGTCAGTGACCACGAACAACCCTCGGGCACATTTGTTACCGGGTCTTTGCTCCATCTCCGCCCCTGGTTACCTGGCCTTCTGCCTCACCTGCCGCCTGCTGACCTCGGCACACCACCCACTGTGCACTGCGCCCTGCCCACTGCTCAGCACCTGTGAGTGCTGAGTTCTCACCTAGACCAGTGCGACTTGAAATCCCAGCACAGCAGCCTGTTCTGTGCTCAGGACCTTGCTTCTGCTCTGTTCAGGAAACGCAGGGCCTCCCTCATTCCCCACAGTCCAAGCCTGCATATTTATGTGGGTGACTCCCCACATGGTGTCTCCAGCCAGTGGCTTGCAAAAGTTTTTGAAACTGGATCCTTCCTTCCCCCAACTCTCCCACCCCCCAACCTGTGACGAGCCTCTAACATCTGATCCAGACGGGGGCTTCCGTGCAAAAGGGAGGCTGGAGCCCCAAGAACGCGGCCTCTCCTTGTCCTCGCTGCTTCCTGCTGTCCCATCTGCCCTCTGGAACCCCACGCCTCATTAACCATTAACCCCATTATAGACCCATCCTCTCCCAACACACGTTTTCCGTGCTCCCATGTGGCCTCGACCTCAGAAAGCCCTTGAAGATGAGCAGATCAAAACCAGAACTCTTTTTCCAGAAAGTGGCTTTATCATTTCTGTAAATGGCGCCCTCCTCTACTAGAACTGCAGTGACTCACGGCTTCCACCCCCCAGTCCTTGCCCTGACCCCCAGCGCCTGTCACCAAACTCCTCTGCTCTGCTTCCTCCTCCTTCCCTGCCACCACTGACTCTCTCCTTTCCCAGTCACCTTCTGGCACTCGTGGTCTTGTTTGCTAAGATGTGGCTCCCATTAAAATTATGCCAGTGCCTTTTCCTGCCTCTTGAGTTAAGGAGACATTTCCCACCTCAGCATTCAAAGGCCACTGATTCTGCAGCCAGAGCTTACTGGGACTTAATATTCTTGCTTCCCCGAGGGCACATGAATTAGCTCGGAACACACCCTGCTCCCCAGTCCGGTCCCACGAGACCCACCCCCTCCCCCGCTCCAACCCATACAACTGGTGTCACCATGTCCCTGTACTTTCATGTCTGTGCAGAATCCTGTCCCTGTCTTCCACTATTAATAATGTGCTGAAATTCTAGTTCCCCATCAAGGTCACTATCAGCTTCATGAAATTTTACTAATCATCGTCTTTCCTGACCATGACCTTCCCGCATGGTCCTCTCTCCTGACCATGACCCTCCCCCAAGGTCCTCTTTCCCGATAATGACCCTCCCCCAAGGTCCTTTTTCATGCACATGACCTTTCCCCTGGCATTCTCTTTCCACATTATCCTACTGATAATAGTTGACCTTTACACTGAGGGTTTCTAAATGTTTTCACATCCTTGGTGTTAATTTATGTTCACAAAGCCACGTGAGGGACATAAAGCATGGAATCAAGGCTAGGAGAGGTCAAGTAATGTCACCCAGGTGACAGCATTAACACACGGCTGTGTGCTGACACCCTCAGGTTGGGCCCCAAGTCGAGGGCATTTCCACTCTTACACCGAGCTAACTCTACACCAAGCTAATCATTCTTCCTGCATTTGCAGTGTGTGGCCTGATGAGGGCTGCTGGTGCTTCTGTGTACCGTCTACACTGGGCAGCAAGCTCCTAGAGGAAAGGGCCACCTTGCTCTTCCCTTCATCCCTCAAAACACCTGGCATGGGCAGAGATCCCACGGTGAGCACAGCCATCGTGGCTGTGCCCCCTCCTCCCTGGGCCTTCTCATTGGCCAGTTGCTCTGCCATTCAAGGTAGCCCACGCAGGGGGTATTATGAACTTCTGAGCTTCTATGGCTCAGGGGGGCTGCTCAGGCAGCAGGTGAATGGGCTGTGCGGGGAGCCCCCAGCCGCGCTAGGCCAACACAGCGCACCGATCCGGAAGTGCATGGTGTCCACAGGCACATCTCCTGGGTGCCTGGGATGCTGTAAGACCATACGGAGGAAAAACTGCCTGGAGAAGACTTCTTCTGTGTAAGAAGTCTATCAGAAAAAAAATCCAAAATATTTAAGAAACGTAAAGCCTACCAATTTTTGCTTTAAAAAAACAAAAACAAAAACAAAACGAGATTCTTTTTCTCTCTCCTACTCTCAACTAAGGACCAGCTGAGTCTAAAACACCCACACAGTTGTTTTTTAAGAGACAGCAAACGTTTGACTCTTACCAACAAATTTCTGAGGCATAGAGCTCTTACGTTTGGCGACGTTACTTGCTAGTCTGTCCAGCACGAGGGATCTCTCTGATCCTATCTTGCACAGATCTTCTGCCATCTCACTGTGATTAGCTTCTTCTTTAATGACTAAAGTCAAAGACAGTTAGAGAGGCCAGTTTAGAAACGCTTACAGTGAAAGGATTGGGTCGCGTCCAGCGTTAAATCTGACATTTGTTACGTGCCGACCAGAACCGGGCCCTTCTCAGGGATTACTCCTAATCTCCCCGGCAGCTCTCCTAGCAGACAGGGGCTGCCTACGGCCACCTGCTAATGACGCCTGGGGACAGCACATTATCTCCCACGACCAAAGCGAACGAGCACCACCCCTGTCACCAGAAGCTGGATGTGGTGAAGCCCTTGTGTCCCTCTGACAAGTCCTCTTAACTTCTCAAGGGCTCCCAAATCCACTACCTCAGTCAGTCCTGACATCAGCCTGCTGAGAGTCCCAGACCTGTCTGAGCTGGAAATGATCGCAGTCCGATGCCGTCGGCTGGCACCGCAAAGTGAGAGGCAGGAGGACTACAGTGAATCCTGGCAGCACAGGGGACAAGCCAGAGCCCCCGACCCCTGAACACACAGCAAACTCGGGGGATCAGTGCTCTCTAACTGCAGAACACCTAGATGCCGCGGTAAGTGTTGACATGGGGAGCATATCCAGCCCGTCTTTATTTCCCAATGCGATCCTTCTTCCCATGACTGAAGAGATAACTCTGTGTCCTGAGGAGTCCGTCTGCATCCCAGACTCTATGGCTGGGTGTCTGGAGTAGAACTCTCTCCTGCCTGCAATTTATCCTAATGGACAAGGAGCTGAAAGTGTCAGTTCCAGTCCAAAAAGCTACCCGGTCTTTCCAGCACCATGTCTGAAGCCTCCACCTCAATCCCACGGCTGTTCGCATGCGCACCCTCCTTGCTCAGCTACAACATGCTGATTTAGCGCAGGTGCGCTCCTATTCTAAGCAGAACTTAGCTGCATGCCAACACAGCACCAGACATGACTCCTCCTTTTTGAAAATGCCAGTCCTCTCCTCTGTTCTTCTAGGCACCCTCACGATACTCCCCTACCACGGACAGACACATTTTACGTGAAAACCAGGCCTGGATTCAGGAAGACAGGAGCCTGCCCTGTCTGGCCCTCCCCCTCATCCCTCCCACCTTTGCTTCTGGCCCCAGCACGGTGAGGTAGCTCATCATGTTCCGGGCATTGCCTGCCAAGATGATTCCTCAGTGTTTCCGGTCTTCAGATGGCCTTAGGAAGGCCATTTTGGAAACATACATTTCAAATTGGTTATTATTTCTGGCAAAGGACATTTTTTAACATTGGAAATGCGTGTTTGCTATTCGATGGGCAAACATAATCGTCTACACCCGATGTACATGAAGGCTACACATGAAACCCACGTGGCCCAATTCCAGACAAGTACGTGTGACCTATTGAGCACATAGGCATCCTCACATGTTCTTCCTTCTCTGTTAAGCACCCCTTCCCTGACCCGGGGCACCTGCAGCACTTATGTCCCCACCCAGCCACAGGGACTCCTGGGAGCAGAGATGCTCAGCGTCATCACAGTGAGGGACAAAACAGTCCAAAGATCGCAGGTTGGTGCTGACCCCGTGTTTCATGCTCTTCCCCCTAAGAGCCGTAACACGATTTGTGCCCCTGACGGATCACCTTCCAAATGCTCAAAAGAAACTCATTTTTTTTTTTTTCCATAAAGGGAATTACAACAGAGGACCAACAAGCCTTTAACTAGGTAAAGTTATATTCAGAAAAGTTAAACGTTCCTACACCCTAGCTAAGCCAGGCTTTGGTTTTTACTAAATCCCAAAGAATGGCCCCACCCTAAGGACTGAGGCAGGGAGAGGTTGTCCAGGGGTCCCTCTGAGTGCCAAGGGGGCTGGTCCCGGGCAGCGTGGGAAGGACAGGGTGTGAGAAGGCACAGGTTCAGCCAGACCTAGCACAGCACAGGTAAGTGAGCAAGGACCCCCCACCCCCCCGCCGTCCACACCCCAGCAGCCCACTGCCTGCCCTCTGAATCCCAGATGTCAGCTTGTAGGACCGGCCCTGAAGTGCTTTTATGGACTCCCTCCACACCCCCAGTGCCTTCACTGCACACAGGAAGCTTCTTCATCTCCCAAGCACAGGGACAGAAGGACAAACCATTGTGGTATTCCCAGCGATCAAGGGAACAAATGAGCATTTCAAGACAGAAATAATCCTGGCTGGCGAGGGGGTAATACATGTGTCGCTGACATATGCGCTCACTGACCCAGACAGCCAACCGAGGACACCCGCCGGGTGTCAAGGCTTTGGTGTCTGACATGTGTATGTTCACGTGAGGACGTGATACGTGTCTACCTTCCCTGCTGTCTCCTCTTTCGCCCAGAGCCTTTCTGCGAGGTTGGCCAGGCAGGAATTACCACTCCTACTTGAGAACCCAAGGTCACGTTCACACATGGATTCGGAGACACAACTTGACCCCAGGTCTCAGAGACACAAAGCCTGCCCTCCCATGGATGAGCCTGGGCTGCTGTCCTAGAGTGTTCCTTCAGTAATAAGATGGCAGAGAAAGCCAACGTGTGTCTTTGAAATTCCATGTGTACAGTTTTAGGGGAAATTCAGATCACTGTGCTAGAGGGCTTGGTATGGTAAATAATAAATGGCAGCGAATATCTTGGGTAGATAAATGCCTTATTGAAACATGGGTCAGTCCATTTTGGAAACATATATTTCAAATAGGCTATTACCACTTTTCTCTGAAATTTTTCAATATTGGAAATGTGTGTTTTTCATTAAATGGGGAGACATAAAAGCACCCCCTGATTTATATGAAGGATACACACAAAATCCATTAAAAAAAACCAATCCTACAGGTTGTACGCTTGACCTGTCGAGCCTACATGCTTCCTTCAATGTCCCTCCTTCTCAGCAAAGTGGGGCATGGTGGCACGTACTTCCAGGATCCACTAGTCTACTTGTGGCAGGAAAACACAATGTCTGAATGTTCAGATTTTATTCTGAAGGATCATCATCATCCTCTCATCCTAGGTGTCTGGCCACAAATGGATGACTATTACATTATCATTACTGTTTTACTACCTGATTTCTTCTCTTCTAGTAACCCTCGATACCCTTCCATCCTAGAAACAGACCTCAGACTTTGAAGAAGGCTAACTGAGAATTTAATGGGATCTCCCCATTTTACAGGCAAGAAGAGTAAGGCCCAGAAAGATCAATGGTCAGCCCCCAGATCCACAGCTGATGGCTGGGGAAGGCAGCCTTAGAACCACAGAGCTCTGGCCATGTAACACATAGCCCTGGTGCCAAATAGATTTGGTTCTTAGAACTGTTCGTCTCTCCTGCTCTCGCTGGTCCTTAATCTGAGTGTTCTTGTACCTACTTGGTCCCTCTCAACCATACACTCAAAAATGGTTAGGACCCTATGTGTATGTGCTACGTGTATTTCACCCTAAGAAAAATCCAGTGAGTAGTCACAAAAATTTAAAATGATACAAGTGATCTGTGTGTTCCCTGGTCAGTTTCCTTTATGAGCCATTCATTCAAGTCAGGGAGCTTACGGAGGTTTTACAAAATTTTCAACTCTTAATTTAACTTCCGCTCCTGAGTCCAGTGACGATCCTTCCCTTGGCGGAGCCGAGCAAACGGTGTTTTGAAAGAGGTTAACTTCAGTTGATCTATTCATAAAAAGTTAGAAAGGGTGCCTTCTAGAGCACCGCCGTCCCTCTGAGTGAATGCAGCCTCCTGCAAATTCAGCCGTCTGTTCCCACCCTTCACTTTACATTATCTAAGATCAGAGTCAAACGCTATCTCCTGACGGGATGCCGAAAGCATCAAGGCTCATAAGAAGAAAGCAGCCTTTCCTCCAACCCTCTGACAGCCGCAATCCTCTGGACTGTCAGGGTTTTCCAAGGAGCTCACCTGCTCCAGGCAGGCGATGACTAAAAACCTAGCCTGAAAGA
The DNA here is from genome assembly GCF_011764305.1 of Mustela putorius furo. Classification (NCBI taxonomy): domain Eukaryota; kingdom Metazoa; phylum Chordata; class Mammalia; order Carnivora; family Mustelidae; genus Mustela; species Mustela putorius. Next base: position 10,118,961 of record NW_025421998.1, read on the forward strand.
TTTTATTCAATCAACCTCATGAAAAAAATAGTTTTTTGAACAAGACTTCATATCTTATTTTGATTATTAAGCACAAAGAAGTAACCGATACTCCAAAGTTTAAAAAAAAAAATCACCAAATCCAAGGAAAAAAACCCAAAGTTTCAGGGGTGACTATTAGATGCTTCCCCAGCTTCCAAGAGGGAAGGGCTCAAAGTCAGGCTCTCTCTGGTGAGATGGGGGCTTCGAAAGTCGGGAAGCACAGTGAGCTCTGCGTGAGATCACGCCGTGTGTGTGGCCCAAAGAGTCCATCTGTCCCGGTGGTGGCGGCATGCACACCGGGAGCTCTGTGCCCGGGGCCCCTCTTCACCGCGAGCTGGGAGGGAGGGCGGGCTTACCTGGGTACAGGGTGCCTGGAAGACCCATGCTTTGCAAGTAGTTGTGGCAACGCTCCTTATGTTCCTCTAAAGAGCTGCGCTGTTTATAGCTTCGGCCACAATATCCACATTTGTGAGGTTTACCAACTGCGGAAAACACAATTGAGTTCGAGACCCCAATTAAGTGCTGGCCTTACGGGTAATGGGAATGCATGCAATACAATTATTATCAAAAAGGCAAAAAAAGAAAAAAAAAAAGGACCCCTCTACTCTTGAGAGCTAAAAGCCTTATGGGCTCAATCAAACTTGCTAAACTTAACAATGTTAATGCCCCAGAGTTTCTTTGATTGAACCAAGAGCTCCTGTGAGTCTTGCTTCATCTTGATTTGCCCATTGTCCTAGCGACCCAATTCTCTTCTTCAATCACGTCTTTAACTGGAGGAAATGGGCCACGGCAGTGGGGTCGGGGAGATGGAGACGTGAGGACAGCATCTTTACTGTGGGCCAGATCCAAATGCAGCCAAAGTGGATTAAATTCCAGGTTGCTCAGCTGGGTAACTTGAGGTCTCTAAGAAACCATAGTGGATAAGTATACACTAATGAAAGAGCATTCATTTTCAAAATGTATTTCCTTGTTCTAGTTTAGAGAAAGCTCTGCATCTCCCCCAAAACTTGCGGATGGTATAGTTTCGAGATCAGCCCTGTCCAACAGAACTTCCTATGAAGATGGAAGTGTTCACCCTCTGCACTGTCTAGTGCGACAGCCACTGTGCTGTTCAATATGGTGGCCATCAGCCCCACATGACTACTGAGCATTCAAAATATGGCTAGAGTCACCACAGAATGAAGTTTTGATTTTGTTTAAGTTCAGTTGATTAAACTTAACAATTTAAGTACCATATGCACCTAGTGGCTACCATATTAAGCATTGCAATTCTACACAATGGGTTTGGTTCTTCCCGAACTTTATTATTAAGGGGTATTTTAGGGAAAGAACACTAATGCAAATTCATATCATGCTTAAGCTTAAAGACTTTAATACACAGCACCTTCAGAGATGAAAAAAGGTAAAGGATCCTTATTTATATGAGGAATATAAATTTCCATCCTCAGACCAGAATCTCCTCTGACTTTCTTCTTAAGTTGTTAGATTTCACAAATTTGAATGTATTGTATAAAAATCCATACCATCCAAATAGGAATGTTTGATAAAATGGTTTAACCAAAGCTTATACTACTTCAGTCTCTTCCCCAGATGAATAGAAACAATGGTTTAAGAAGAGGAACATTGAACAGAGGAGGAAGGGGGTGGGTCTTTATCTGTGGGAAACATTGTATCACTAAGATCAGGGAAGTAACACCGAAATATATGTTGCCTAAAATGGCACACTTTATGGAATACTAGCTTTAGAAATTAGTAGAATATAGACAACCCCTCAATGTCCTTTCCTAGAAAAGCTACCACTTAAGCAAATTCATGTATATACGACCCAGTGTCTGAACATCCATTTTTTCTAAATATAGGATTACTTTTAACTCTGGAACATAAGAAATATGTTCATGGTAAGAAACTAAACTGAAGTACACCTTGCAGCAGAACCCAATATTCTGAAGCAAAGAATGTCTCTAGCTCAGCTCTCAACTCCCAAAGAAAGCAGTGGGGAATGTCTTCCCTACCTTGCCAGATACTTGAGTCCTCCTCTTATCAGTATGGGACACATTTTATACCTACATCATCACCACTAATGTGTTGGTCGTTGGTACCTCAGGCTACCACCAGTGGCCAGAGAAAGTTATGAGGTTGATCATGGCTTTAGTGGAATGGAGAATTGGCCTATTTGGCTCTTCTCTAAGAGTTGTGTGTCAACGGCTCTCTTAGATGTCATTATTACCAGCAGCCCTGGGTCAGTGGTACAGTGTTAGCTGCTCGCTCAGCACTGCATCCATAGCAGAGATAAGCTGCCCGAGTCCACCACTCTTGTATGAAATTACTCAAGTCACTGGCCATGCTTAGAGCAGGACACCACCAACACGCCTTGAAGGAAATAAGCAGGCATGGAGCCAGAGTAACTGAAAATACTGTTATTAGATGTTCCAGACTTCACAGTGGGTAGGAGAGCAGAGAGAGACATCCCTTCGAGTTTCAAGGGCTGATATGCAGGAGAGATTTCTGTGGCAAATCAGAGTCACTGGGGATGACAGTGACGTGGTTGGTGTCACCTAGGGATGGTCTTTGTGTTTTCCACCTCCATGGTGCTGTGCTTCCTACCAACCCTGACGCAGTCCTGTTGTCAACTGTACTGATGTCCACTTGACCTGCATGAATGATATGCGTGAAGTTCCTTTGTCCTAGATCACCTGTCAGGCTCTGCCCACTGCTAGTATAATGGTCACATCTGAAGACTTGCATTTAGTTCACTTCTAGGGGGCAACATGCATGCTCCTCATTACTGACACACTGTAAACCCTGAGAGATGCTCACTGTTGTCCTCCCACTTTGGGGGAGCCAGCGGTGTGAACTGTCCCCTGCAGCAAAGTCTGCCCCAGTCCTCGGCATGGACCCCTGGGGGCGAAGGGCTGGCATTTGGGAACCTCCTCCATGGTGACTACTAAGGAGATCAGCATGGGGAGGAGATGGCGTGGCTGGGCCGCGACGGGGAGCCAGCACTGCCAGGGCGCCTGTGACCACCCCCCTAGCCTCCCTGTGAGCTCGTGCTGGCAGGGCTCCAGGAGAAAGATGTGTGCCTGCAACACTGGCTAAAATGCGTACCACGCCCCCTTCTGGGGTCGCTCAGAGAATTACACATTCCCATGGAACTTCTCTGAAGGTAAACCTCAGAAACTCACCTTCCAGCGTGGACTCAAGCCCCTCGTCTGTTGGAAGTCTCTCTTGACGCCTCCCACCTCGTTGCCCCCTCCGGAGACTGACGGTCCCCTCCCTGCGCTCCCACTAGCCCCTCAAACACTTGTGTTGACACACGGGCAACACGCACTTCACTACTTCCCACCAGGCCCCTCCACAGAGAGAGGGGCTCTGGGGTGCTCCGTAATTGCTCAGTAACAAAGGAAGAGGCACAGGAAGAGGCCACTAGAACCTCGTCACGAACTACAGGAGACAGCCTGATTCTAGGCAGGCTTTCCCAGGGACGCAGCATCCCTGCCCCCGGGGGACAGCAAGGCTCTGGGGGTGTTGGCAGGGAGCTTCCTCCCCAGCAGCGCCACGCTCCAGAGAAGTCGCGGACCAGCCGGTGGTCCAGATGATGAGCTCTGGGCGTGCAGGGGTTAAGTGTTCCGGCTGGACGGAGGGCTCCTCTCTGTTCCTCTGTCCTGCTAGACCACAGAGCCCCTTGATAGAATAGAGGATTCCTCAGGAGGCAGAAGACGGATCCCAAAGGTGGATGTGCGCTTCGCAGGCTGGGAGAACTGGGGAACCGTCCAATGTTTGTGGTAATCACGATCCAGACTCTGGATTACTCAACATGCGTTTGCTAAAATTCTGGTAAGACCCCCAGAGTGGCCTGTCTGCTGAGGCCTGCCTGGCTTCTGGCATGAGTTAGGGTCAGGCCCAGACAGGGAGGCCTGCCTGGGGGTGGGGACAGCCTGGTCCCCAGTCAGGACGCGTGGCCGCAGACCCTACTCACCTTCTCTCTTAGCTTTGAAAAGAAACTACGCCAGTGACAGTGACCACTAGCGGAGTCCTCTGCATAAAGCAGAAACAGGTGTGGCCTGGCCAGTATCATCAAGAAGTGTCCCTGGGAACTTCCTGGGCCTTAGCCGAACACTGGGTAAAAGGAGAGCTGGCGGAGTCCCAGAAGAGCTCCACTGACTGAGCACCCCAGGAAGAGGAGGTCTTTCTGGAGAGTGTCTGCAAAGCAGGACTGTGTGTGTGTGTGTGTGTGTGTGTGTGTGAGAGAGAGAGAGAGAGAGAGAGAGATCCCACCCGCGCCCTCTGCCCCGTGGGGGAGTCCAAACTTGGGGCACAGGGGCACTGCTGCCACAGTCCCTAGGGGGTATGGGGGCCCAGTGGGGGCACAGTGCCTGGGCCCAGGCCCAGCCCACAGTGTGGGGGGGGGCGCATGCGCACACACGCGCGCGCGCGCACACACGCAAGCCCGGCCTGGGCGCCTGGCACCTGCGCCCGGAGGACCTACCGGAGTGCGTCCTCAGGTGGCCCGTGAGGGCATCCCGCCGGCGGCACGCGTAGTTGCAGAGGTGGCACTTGAAGGGCTTCTCCCCGGAGTGCAGCTTGATGTGTCGAAGCAGGTTGCCCTTCTGCGTGAACGAGGCCCCGCACTGGTTGCACTGGAAAGGCCGTTCCCCTGGGAGGGCGAGAGGGACGGGTGAGAGCAGAGCTCGGCGCGGGGACGCGAGGAGCACCCGGCGAGGAACTTGTTTCCCACGGGGCCGGTGACTTCCACCGGCTGTAGGTTTGATAGAACACGAGGCTTTCAGACTAAACCTGCCAGCTCCTTAACGCTTCACTGGTTGGGTCAATTTGATCTGAAAATCTAATTTTTTTTCCCTAAATCAGAATGGCACATCACAATGCAAATTCAAACTCATTTAAATAAAGTGACTGCAACATTTTGTGATGAAGAGCCACTCTTCCTGATCAGCAGTTTTGGAATAAACCAATATCCAATTTTGCGTGTTGTGGCATTTGGTGGGGTTTTTAATGTGGCTTTTTTCAAAGGGTCTTTAAAATATGCCACTGAAGCAGCAAAATAAAAAGGAAACTCATTAAAAATGCATTTCAGGATCACAAGTTCATTTCAGCGTTACATTCTTATATTTAAATGAAAGGCACTTCATTATAACAGTTATAATAACTTCTTTTCATTTACATTTTTCCTGTATTTTGCCTTTCAATTTCTTCTCCATTACCTGTCTGTCCCTACGCAGGCAAATCAGGAAGGAGACAGACAGAGTGTGAGGCTCAGAGAGAGAGAGAGAGAGAAGGAGAAAGATTGAATAAAATGAGAAGTTAAGGAACTGTGAAGGATACTCCACATGGTCCAAAGAGAAGTCCCAGGGCCCCCCGTGGCAGGCTGTCCGAGCCAGACACGCTCAGAGACTTCTGGCTTTTTCCTTCTCCCAAATCCTAAAACCACTAAGCTATCACTGGCCTATTTCTGCAGAAAATCAGGGGGTAATTTCAGTACGAGTTGTCTAAGAGATGCAGTTCCGCTGTGATTGGGAATTCTTTTCGGGGAGCCCCGACTGTGTGTGGCAGCGCCTGTCCCTATGGGTTCGGGATCCGACAAAGGGACGTACAGGCATCTGTGAGAAAGAAACACGCCACTGGGCAGTCCTGGGTCTTGGACTCCAAATCGGTGACCATTTTCCTTAGCTCTTGTGTAGAAAGGATGACACGCTGGTCAGCTTTAAGTAAACACTAAAGCCCTTTTGAAAACAACCGCTTTTTTTCCCCTTCCTTTTTTTTTTAAAGAAGAGCTCTCTGTGCCCACAATATCTGGTGTTGAGATAGCATGAAAACAAAAACAAAAACAAAAACAAAAAACAACCCAAAACACACACACTTCCTGGTAACGGGTTTTTCTTAGGAAAAAAGAATGTGTGGAAATACATACTTAACAATGTTCTTAATTGCTTAATGTGGTTTTGGTGCACAAGGAGGCACTTACCAAAAGCAACTAGCAGAAGCCCATCTGGGTCTATTCAAACCTACACCGGCCTCAGTGGAAAAGTTCAGATTGGTCCTGGGATGTCATGACTATGATCGCTTGTATTTTTCAGTGGGCCGGACAAAGCTGCTATGGTAATGATGGAAACTAGCAATGATATTGAATTATAGGCCTGTTGGAGGGATCCCTATACCCACTGGGACGTATTGGGCATTTTCCCCAGTCGGCATCTGAGGTGGACTTGGTTGGGCAAAAAGTCAGGCAGGTGGGAGGTGACAGTGATCCTGATTAGCTTGGGCTAAAATCTCAGAGTTGGTGGCTGAGTGGTCCCCAGGAGCCTCCACTAGGGAGAGATCATTACCTATTAGAAACACTTCTGAGCCTCCATCACACACACACACGGGCGTGAAGGTGCATATTTTAACTCCAAGTAGATGCACAGGAGAAGAGAAATCACTGGTCGTCAGGGGCCAGGTAAGACCAGCAGGGTGCAATGGATCCTGGCAGTGTGGACCTCTGGCTGAATGTTCCGGAAAGGCCATCAGTCGGGAGAGCTCACACCACCCAAAATGCATACAGGGAGGGCAGAGGCCATACGTGGGAAACAGGTGTGTGTGGCGAGACCCAAAGCTAGCTAGCTGTGTGATGGAGCCCTTCCAGGCTGACGAGGCACTGGAGATCTGAAGGGCTGGAGGCAGAGGGGGGAACCCAAGTCGGACCCTGCCGGGGAGTGCTTGTCTGTGTAGGAGCTGCAGCCGTGGACCCAGGAGGGACGGCACAGTCAAGCCATGCCCCCCGCCCGTGAGAGAGGGCGAGGAGGAAAGCCAGGCGGCCGTTGCTTTGAGAGTGAAATCTGTCTTCTAATTTGAGTCAACAGTTCTCGTGTATCTTGCTGCGCCTCGTGTCTTAATCCTGCTGGCAAGCTTTCCTGGAAATCTATTTGTTTCTGATTGCCTGTGCTGGCATGAATATGTAACATGGGACATGGAGACTCCCGAAGACGGCGTTCTCCGAAGTGACAACCCAGGGCTCAGCTCGAGGTAGTTTCTGTCTGGAGGTGTTGTTAGCAGGACAGGGGGCATGGCCCCGCTGTGGGGGACAGAACACAGCCCCCGTTACCTTTGCTCCCCTGGAGCTGAGACTCCAGCATCAACTGCTTCCCTCCTCAGGTCCCTAACTTGGGGACCTGCTTCTTGCAGCTAAGTGACAGCGAGCTCCCCAAGGCTGGATTTCTTTTCCTTGGTGGGATAAAGGCTTTATCATCCTCATTAACTCAACATTAGGTTTTTCTCTCAGGGTCTACAGGTGCCCATGCCAGGGACCCTCTGTAAGAAGATCTGAGCCCCTTGGATGTCTCCATCATAAAACTGAAGGGGGGATATCAGAAGAAGGTAGATTACAGAATATATACCTGAGCTGGCAGAATGAACTTGAGCCCATGCCAGCCACACCTCGGAGCTGATTGCTCTCTGATGCTGGTGATGGTGGGAACAGGGGAAAGCCTGAGACTGTCCAGAGTCACCATAATTCAGACACGTTTCTTGATCTTGATCATTTACAGTACCATCATTAAGGACGACACTGCTGCATATTTGCGTGGCGGGGTTTCCCCTGCACTGTGTGGCTCTTTCATACCACTCTCCCCTGTGATTTTCACATCAACCCCGAGGTGTTGGTGGGGAAGGCAGTGCTATTACACTTGAGTTTAAAAAAAAAAAAAATGAAACTGAGTGGCAAAACTTGGGATGGAGGTAGTGGGATCCGCACACAGGTTAGCGGGTGGAGCCCAGCACACCTTCCCCAGTCGGGCTCTGGGCAGAGGGAAGAGGGGAGCCTGCCTCTGGAAGCCATCGGGTACCAGGGAGGGAAGCCCTGGCATGATTTATATGGCCTTCGAGCATGAGAGGAAACTGCTCTAGAAACATTGGAAACTCGGAGAATTCGGGGTGGGGACAGACGGGTAGCAAAGCATGCCTTTTCTAACATGCTCCGCTTCAGATCTCAGAGAGATGGAACAGAAACCTCCCTGGTGTCATCTACTTATGCAACCTCGCTTGGATCTGCCTGCCGCCGTCCGCATTTATGCCAGTGGGGACATGTCATGAAGACCATCCATGAGTTCATTGTTTTAGGGTTTGTCGGTTTGTTTTCATAAAAGCCAGACCAGGAACTGTAACACTGACCGTCTGCCTGTTCCTATTTCTGGAATGTACTTGTCCTACAAGGGAAGGAATCCGTTCCGTGCTTGGCACTAAGCTGCTGTTTGTGGGGACAAGTGGGCAGCACGCCGCCGGGGCTACTCTGCATATCTGCACTTGGCAGGTTTATTCATTAAATGCAATTATTCTTTTTATCGGGGCAGGCAGTCATTATGTTTTGGCGATTTAGTATGCCAGGATTTGATTCATTTATCAAATATTTATTTAAGCGAATTTTCACAGTATAGTCGGGTTTTACATGAATTAGCAAGGAAAGTCATTCATTTGTGAGGTCTCTTCCTCCATCAGGAATGTATTAACACGGGTCCCGCCGTATTCTGTTAGGTGTCTATCACGAAGTAACTTACCTTCGCTTTAATTTCCAAGTCATTACAAAAGGGGAGGGCCTGACTACTCTCAAGCTTGACTCAGGCCTCCCTATGAAGGGTCTGTTTCACGGGATAATTGGAAGATGAAGGGATGTATTAGGAAAAGCAAAGTTTGCTTAATTTTAGAAGTTACGTTTTTACTGAAAATGCACGTTTTCCGAAAGTCAACGGGTTTTAGGATTCTCCAGATGTCTTACAAGTGGAAGACATCGTTTTGGAGACTGTGGCGATTCAGATGGGAAAGTCACAGCTCCACCAAGGCCTGTGTGTCCTGACAAGACAGCTGTTCTGCTCAAAGATTTTCCTGCATTCCTGCTTAATTTCTGATAGTCATGGATTTATCTAGCCCTGGGGAAGACACTCACAAGGCTGTGATTTTCAAGTCTTCTTCCTACTTCCTTAAGTTATCTTTAAAATCTGCTGTGCCCCCAGAGTAAGGATTTCAGCCTTTTTTTTTTTTTTAATCCCCTTGCAGACAGTGGTGACAGCAGCGGATGTCGTGGTGACCCACCAAAGGCAGCCCCTAGGCAGCCAAGACTCCGGGTTCGTCCGTTTTATGTTTACACTTTCAGTGACCACTAGAGGTGGTGACTTAATTGCGTTTTGCACACCTTCAGGAGAAAAGAGTGAAGTTCTCTTCAATGCGGGGGACACCTCCTGCACACAGCTAAAGGTAGCACGTGGCCCCATTCATGTCCTGAAGACTGTCTGAGGCCATTCGAGGTGACTCCACAGTCCTGGTGGGAAGGTATGGGACCAATCGTCTGCCACGGCCAAGCACAAGAAGGGGCAGAACTATCTCACCCCCCACCCCCCATGAGCTTGGGCACAGCCGTGGGACGCTACACTGTCCTTGTCCCTTCCTGTTTGGACACAGGAAACCTCCTTCTCTGAGGCTTCCAGACCCTCCAACAGACAGAGGCTCGGATGAGAGATTCTGTCCCTGTAGGAGGTGGACACTCAGCAGCAATCAGCAGTCTTGTCCTCAGGCTCACCTGTTGTCAGGGACACCGCCGGGAAAATGAGCTGGATTTGAGGACATGTGGGACTTTTCCACGGCTCACTCACGTTTCTAAAAACCGAGCTCTGGGAGCCTGGATTTCAAAAAGGCACATTTCACTCCCAGTTTCTCGGGGGAAACCTGGAGGAGCTCATGTGAGCGGCTCCCCCTCTTTTTTGTTTGGTTTCGTCTTGTTGTTTTTTGGGGGGAGGGGGAGGTTACAGGGTTACAGGGGCACTAACCGCACAGCTGCCGCTCGTTAGTGGGAGGCGAGATCCTGGACCCTTGACAGCCCTGGGGAGGCTGTGAACATTCCCCATCCAATGGCTTTAAGTCTAGGTTTGAACAGGTGCGTGTTTAAAGTCCCTCTCGCTGCTGCTCCTTAAGAACAAGGCTACCCGTGATACGACTTGGAACCGGTGATGAGAGACAGGGCATCGCTCTCTTTCTGCTACCCCCGAGGACCTTTCCAGGCCACCAAAGGAGGAACTGCGCCAGGCCTTACCAGTGTGGCTTCGCTTGTGGACCATGAGCACATTGGGGCCGATGCAAATTATCCCACAGACATCACACTTTAGTTTGCCGTTAGGAAGTCGAATGCCTCCAGCTCCTGACAAAGCTCTGCTGCCTTGGCCACCGTGGGAGCCATTCATTTTCTCTCCCGCGGCATCAAGCACGCGTAAGTCCTCCGCACATTCTTCCCCATTCAGCTCACAGGCACGCCCATTCTCTTCATCACTCTGAGCCTCTACTTTAACATTACCGGCTGAAAGACACAACACAGGGGCCACTCAGTGTCATCGCAAGAAAACAGAACAACACAGCAGCAAAAAGACAGCACATCGAAGCGGAGAAGGTTCTCAGCAGCTTGTCGACCGGGATGGCGGCCCCGAGCTGGGCTCTCGGGCAGGTGGGTACCGACCGTGCAAGGTGCCCCCGCCTGGGGCCACCTCCCTCCTAACTGAAAAGCTTCTCCTCCTCGTCAGGCGACCTTTCCTTGTTTCATGAGTTAATACACTCTGGGACAAACTCAGCAAGAGCTCACGGTCCCGTTTCTGGCCACGGACTCCCCAAGGGTTTCCGCAGGAATTCTGATGGTTTGTTTCTTTGGTACACGAACCTCCTATCTCCTTTTTTAGCACCCATGATAACGGAGCGTGCCCCGGGGTGAAGCCACGATTTCCTACGGGATTTCGAGCTGCTGAAGGGTGGATGGCAGCGTCTGTGGAGGTGACAGATCTCGTTAGCATCTCAAGCGGCCAGCCCCATGCGTGAGGGCCAAGGGCTGGCATTATCCTTAAATTATCCTGCTGGGTCTGCATTCCTGATTCCATTAAAGTCACATCGAGGGCAGGGACAGGTGCTGTTTGCAGAGCTTTGTTGGTAAGAAAAATCAGAGACATTTCACGCGCATCCTTCTGACGCACAGCCTGGTGATGAACTGATGAGTCCCACCCCATAGCCACAGGAGAGGACAATGACCCTGAGCGCTAGCACTTCTCACATGGCCTCTATAGATGAAGGAGAACAGGGAGATAAATTTTGTCGAGTACAAGACACAGTGACCTAGACAGTAATTGGGACTACGAGATCTCTGATCGACATTTGGAATCTGTGAGTCTCCAGGCTTGGTCCGTGGACCAGCAGCATCAGCATCAACCGAGAACTTGTCAGAGGAGCAAATTCTCCGGGCAGCCCCAGATGCGCGGAGCAGAAGCTCTAGGGGTGGGCCCAGCGCCCTGTGTTGTCACAAGCCCCCCTCCCGGGGATTCCGACGTGGGGGCATGTCTGAGACCACGGTTTTAAATAATCAACCTAGTTAGTAACCCTCCTTTACGCAATGCTTCGATCATAAGTCAAGAGTCCAGACTCTGAAGCTGACATTCGTGCCTGGGAATGTCCGCTCCGCTTGGACTGAGATCTCGGGGGCAAGTCACACACCTTCCCTGGTTTTGGTTTTCACACTTGTCAAGGCCGGAGGGAGCAGCTGTGGCCGACCAGGGGCGCTGTGGGGACACAGTGAAAGGTCGATGAGGAGTCAGCTTAGGACAGGCACTAGGTGGGCCATGTGGGGAGGGGGCCACCACCCCAGTGACATCTGAAACACGAAGTCTGTGCCAGACACATGGCCCTTTACTTGCCCTGGGGCACTTAGCTCTCATGGGGACCCACTGAGGGGGGTCACGCTGTCATCTTGCGTCCGGGTGGAAGCTCGGGCACAGAGAGGTTGAGCCACACGAGAAGGTCACGCAGCAAGGGCAGACAGGGGAGGCCGCGCGGGCAGCCTGGCCCTGATGCCCACATTCCTAGCTGCTGGATGGCCAAGATTTTCCTTTTGCTCTCCAGGGAAACAAATAAATCAGTAAATGGGACAGCGAGTTGGCACACGGGCCAGAGCCCAGGACGGAGTGTCTCCCCTCATCAGATCCCAGTGTTACATCCAGAAAAAGGGAGTCCCCACCTGTACTTTCCTAGTAGGTCCTGAAGATCGGACCCCCCAGAGCACCCCAGAGGGGCCTAATCTCTCCCAGCTGCCAGAGAAAGGGAGCAGGTCCCACTGACATGGGGAGTACAGGACACGAGGCAGGCCAGGCGGTAGGGGTGACATCAGGCTTTCTGACCTCGGAGCTCTCTGGAGTCCGTATTCCTAGGCACGCTCCCTGTTCCTCTCCAGGGGCAAGCTCATTCTCCAGGGTCTCCTTAGCACCGGGCTCTGCACTAGAATGCTCTGGAAATAGGACCGTCCAGTTGCAAAGGCTTCTGAATGCCTTCAGCTGGGATTATTTGTAATCATCTGGTTGGTGGCTTGTTTCTTGTATCAAATGAGACCGGGGGATGGGAGGGCAGGCGGGGCCCGTGATCGTGGGTGTGAGAGGTTCTTCAGCTAGTGGCGCCGAGACACGGGTGTAGGTCCGCACACCTGCGGCTGGAGAGATGTGGGGACATGGAGAGAAACAACCTTGCCTGAAACCACCACAGCGGTAAGGCAGGTGGGTAGGGCTGTGATCCTGCCATGTGCTGTGTGGCTGTGCGCTGCTGGTGACAGTGTGGGCCCTGCCTGGTGACAGGCAGGAGGGTGGGAAAGCAGTGGGACGACTTTAAGGGTGACGGAAGCCACAGCAGGCCACCTGCAGGGGGACACGCTGCATCAGGAAGAAAAGAGGCGAGGGTAGCCTGGGGGGGCACAGCACAGTGTCCCCTTATGTATGACAGAAGCCCTCAAACCAGACCTGATTCCCATATAGTCCGACTTTCTCATTGCGATGATGCCAGGGGATAGTCGAGAACTGTTCACAGAACAAAAACAGGAGGTTCCAAAGGCACGAGAGCCTAGGAGAAGGGACCCGAGACTCTGCAGGGCCCAGGTGCAGTCTGAGGTCAATCTGCTCAGTGCCGAAGGAGGCAAGGCTCACAGGCTGGATTTCAGGGAGCTGTGCCGTGGCGGGTCTCTGAAGGAGAGAGCGCAGAGAACACCCCAGGTCACGGCGGGGGGGTTGGGGGACCACGACTGGCAGGAGCGTGACGGGGCCCCTGGAAGCAGCCTCTGCTCACGGCTCCAGGTCGGAGCCAGGACCGGACCCCGAGAGACTGAGGGCTGGGAGCTTGCTCGCACTTCGGGGACAGATTCCAGGCCGCGTTAGGGCAGGGAAGGTCTGTAGGGACCGAGGGGAAAAGGATGACAGGGAAGGGCCCGGGATCCCAGTGGGCAACCCTGTCCCCATGGGCACGCCAGAGTCAAGCACCGGCGACAGCTCTCTCAATATGGGCAGAAAGCATTCTCAGCTTAGCTTTTTTTTTTTTTTTTAAAGATTTATTTATTTGAGAGAGAGTGGGGTGAGGGGCAGAGGGAGAGGGAGAATCCCCAGCATTCCTGTCTCTGTGGACGAATGCAGAGGGGTGCTGGCCACACGGAAGACGCCATCCGAGGAGGGTGTCCCTGAAAACGGGGCATCCCCCCGGCTGAGAGGAGAACACAGGCAACAAGGTTTCAGGGCACAAACCTATCATAATAAGTCACGAACGCTGGTCTCCAAATTGTGATCTAGTGGACACAAATATCCAGTCCCCTTAAATTAAAACACACCTTTAAAAAAAAAAAACAACACAAACTCAGGACAGGGGACAGGGGAGGTATCTATGTGTGAACAAGGTTTGGGGTGTCACGGCTCAATTAGTGATGTGCCTGCAAAAAAGAGAGGCAGAAGATGCAGAAGATGATGCAATCTTAGGATCCGGCACGGGGAGGGGATCTGAGCTGCTGGCCCTGGGGCCCGGCCCTGTGTACGCCTCCTTTAAAAGGACGAGCCCAGCCTGAAAGGTTCAGAAGGAAGGAAGTCAGTGGGGGCTGAGCACACTGGGGGCTTCCATGGGGCAGGACCAGCTCGGACAAACAACTCGCAGGCAGGGAGACCAAGGCTGAACAGGAAAGCGGGCAGTCTGGGTGGTGTGGGCCCAGCAGAGGGGGGTGTGGGGGTGCCTGGGTGGGGGGCTCCTTCTGTGGCCGGGCAGGCGGCCTCTCGCTCGTGGAGCAGAGTGGGCACCTGGGAGGTTCACCCCCCGCATGTCCGTGTACACGTGTGATGGAGGACTTGGGAGACCCGTCCGACCACTGGGTTATGTTTGAATTCCACATCCCGTGGAAGTCAAAGGCACCGGCAGTTGCTTCAATAAATGAAGAGTTCAGGACAGATGACCGGCGTTGACTTAAGCCGTCTGCCTGCTGGCCAGGAGCCCAGCCAATGAGGAGGCAAGACTCCTACCCTGGTCCCTTGAGAAGAGTCAAATGGAACAGGACGAGTCCCGCTGTCCTTCAGATTTGGTCTCCTTCCAGTCCCTTCCATGAGACAGACGGTCTCCCCGTGTTTGTGTTTATGGTTGTTTGGTCTGCCCCTTGGACACTGTCTCTGAGCTAACCAGGTTCGTGCTGACGTGCTCTCCTTTCCCTGGACTCCCGAACCCCTCACCCACCCCTCTGAGCCAGAACGGCTCAGGCGGACGATGCTGTCTGTGCAATGCTAGGCTCTCCCTCCGCGTGGGGATTACACTCATCAGTATTTTGCAACTCTGTACCCCCACCACTTAGTAAAATGTCCAACTCAGCGCTGCCCTGGATTGAACGGATTAAATGCAGAACGCGAGGTGAGACTCACGCACATCTCTACCCCAGAGCGTGCCGGCTCAGGCCTACCCCTGTGGCTCTTCAGCTGGTCCCCAAGAGCGTGTGGACAGGGGCCCAATTTTAGTATTCAATAAATGTGGCCTCTATTAAGAGCAGATATCTTCAAATCTTGAGTCCAAAGCTACTTTCCTTCTCAGATGCTGTCTTACATTAGGAAAAATTGAAATATCGTTCCGTAACTTAGAGACCATCTATGTTATTAGTCATGCAGCAGACGGAAGGCAGACCCCAGACCCTGAAGGCTGGGTGGACGTCAGCTCGTACACAGTTGAGCACTCGACAGTCTGCAGAATCCAGGGACCTGAATCAACGGGGCCAGGAGGGCTCCGCTCCTGCCAAGCTTGCACAGACTCATGAATGATTAAAACATTTAAATGCACAGATAAAATGTGCCCTGCCAGTCCCCACCTGACAAATGGGTTGTGATTCTTCCCTGTTTTCCTTGCCCTTCTGGAATGTGTCTTTCTATTTACTGGTCAGGTAAACGTGTGGTCCGCAGACTGGGCTTTTCCATGGAGAAGAGATTCCGAAATTGTCCCGTAGTCCGAATTTTGGCCACGTGTGCCTCAAGCACTCCATATTTTAAACTAACAACAACAATAACAACCAAATGGGAGACAGAAATATTCCTGCCACCTGCGACTAGCAAGCCAAATGCAAAGGGAGTAAAAATATTTACCAGAGATCTTGAATGAGCGTAATTAAAATTTGAGACGAAGAGGAAATACGTATTGTGTGTGTGTGTGTGTGTGTGGCCTCTAAAACAGATTTAGGAGAAAGTTTAAGGATTTTTAAGCTAAGAAAACCACTTATAACTTTTATCATTTAAAATATAGGGGTTTTGGAGCGCTTGGGCGACTCAGTCCATTAGGTGTCCGACTCTTGGTTTCACTTCATACCATGGTCTCAAGGTCATGGGTTCAAGACCCACGTTGGGCTCCACAGCCAACAACAACACCACCTCCCCCCAAACCCCATTAAAATGTAGTATTTTTCTTGTCAAGATGCACAATTTATCCTTATTTGATACTTTAGGCCTTTAAATGAAATGAAGTCAGGGACAGAAAAGAGGAGTCTGACAGTGAAATGATTTACAAGCACATCTACATCTTCCTCAGGTACCCGGGAACACAAACTGGGATAGAGAAGGTAGTGGGGGGTCCAATGGGTTATAGTTTTACTTTTCAAGAAGGAAAACAAAGAGGCGAGGCAGAGCAAGCAGAGGCATTCTCCACCTTGCCCACCAGGTGGCGATGTTGGCCCAGGACAGCTGGGTTGCATCGCGGTGGGGGAAGTCCTAAGGTCCTCCACCTCCTGTGCGGGGGAGGGGGAGGAAGTTTACAGTCTGAGGACATGATATGGGGCGGGGAGGAAAGAGAGAGCTACGAGTACCTTGTGATTCATTTGCATAAGTATATAGACAAGCATATATCAAAACGTGCATCATCTACCTTATGAAATCTCCAAGCGGCATGGATCTTTCCACGAGTACTTCCCAGCATGCTTGCCCCCGAACCTCCCTCAGATTTAGTGATACCCTCTCAGGAAGTATTTTCTTATTCTTAAGTGCATTTGACGTCTCGACATTTGAGCTATGTGACTGTTCGTCTCAACATTAACGTGACTTCTCTGTCCTAATGCCTCCGTGTCTGCTATCATCATAGGAGTGCACACACCTCTCTATACGCACGCAGAAACACATATACATACATCCGTATCTCCCAAAAATAAACCCCAAGCTATTGTTTTCAAGTTGAATTGCAGGAGGATTAGTAAGAGAAAAATCTCGATAACTTTAATATTCTGGGAAAGCAGTCCATTTCCAGTCTGGGCTGTTCCCAAATCCTTTAGATAGCAAAGAGTTTTGATGACCAGGATGTCAGGAACTTACCTTTACCATTACTGACACCTTTCAGATTGCACCTAGATCCGTAACAGTTCCAGGATTAACAAGCACACCCTGTTTGTTGATGTTGCTTTGCCATAGGAGAGAATTTACTAATGCAGGCTTCAAAGGCTTTGCTCCTAAGGGGTCAGGGGTCCAACCTGGGCTACTTTAAATATTTTTAAAGCATTTTTAAAAAGCACACTCCATTCCTTAAAATACTCCCTCAAAGTTGCTGCTCTGTTCTATCTATGGTTTATCATCTCTCAATACCTAAAAATGAAATTAACATCTGCTTTTGGTTTAACAGCTCAGAGCAGGACTGTCCTGAGGACACAGAATACTAAGTGTGTCTGCTTGGGCAGCGAGGCGCCGCACCGCAGGCTAACGGCCCCGAAGCCCTGGGATGTTTCTCTTCTCGGTTCTGAAATTAACAGTTTAGAGCAACGGAGGGAGAGGCTGTCTCTTCCTCCCACAGACTTGTAGAAGTCATCGTGCACACACGTTGGGCTGTTTCGTGGCGACAGGAAGTCTGGCCATTTTATCATCATACTCACTCGAAAGGAGATACTCGTCACGTTAATGGCAGAACAGTTGACTAGCATTTGCGGAGTAACAATTCTAGTATTCCTTCTGCCCCTATTACTCGTCCAGAAGGCGTGGCCCATGGTCTAATCTTCCAATGGTCTGAAATGTTACATGTGCACCTTCTCGTATCAGTGATGCCCCAGATGACAGATGTGTAATGAACGGGATGGGGGTTATTTACCTCATTTTTTTCAAGTATGAAGGTGGGTGATGAAGAATCATGCATTTATATGATATTTGCACGATGGAAACTGAGTATGAAATGAATACATGTTTCTGTTTCTGGAAGCAAGGCATATACTTACGAGAGAAAGATTTGGGAATTAGTGCATGAAAATCCCTAAAGCCATCGGCCCCATATACAACTGCAATAAAGAAGGAGAAAAGAAAGCTGGCTTTTGATAATGTTCATGAGACACAGTAAGCATTTAAAAGAAAGGTTATTCTTTTTTAATAAAGGAGGTGTTATTGCTCAAAACCATTAGTTAACTACTAATCTGCTATGGTCAGCCTTTGTACAGGCGCCTGAAAGGTAACCAGGAGATGCTCAGAAACAGGGCTGTGACTCCAGATTTCTGAGCTTATGCACGTTATCTATGACACCCGCTATGCTACACATCTTGGGGGCTGCAACCAAGAACACATCCTAGAACCATGAGGAACTTTTCAGCAGAATCAGTACACATGGACCCCAGACCTGAGCATCACATCCGGGAGAGCACATATCTTCACAAACGCTGTGTGTTTCTTGCTGGGCTGAATGCATAGCAAAGGCCCTTCATTCATCTTTTCAACGTTTCTTAGAAAGTGTTCATAGAAAATGAGAAACGTCACACGACACATTGGGTGGGGGAAAATTAGTGTTTTCCCCTACCTCAAAAAGAGCTATCAATTTCTGTGGGTATTCCTTATCAGCTGCTTTTATAAATGTTATCAGTGCCTCAAATCTTCAAGTTCTTGTTCTGTTTTTCTAGGTCAGAGCTTCCCACCGTGTGTCTGTGTCTGAAGGGTTAGCTGAGGCCACCCACGTGCAGACACGTGTGGACACATACACGCAGTTTGCTCTCCAATGGCGGCATCCCAATGTCTATCGGGAGTTGTGAGCCCAGCGAGGCTGCTAGATTAAACTTGCTGGGTCGCCCGCTGGATTACAGAGGAAAGACTGCATGGTGTCATGCAGGGGACAGACTTACCTGACTACGGACCCTCCCTATTGTCCCAGGAAACACTTATTAAAATAATGGGATACTGGGCCAAGCTTTTCCTTGAAGTGACCACCTTAATTATTTCCTGACAAACCCTCAGTCTTCCTTACTGATGCTGTCCCTTGACAGTCCGAATCTAACAGAGACTGTCACTATCCTGTGCCCCACCCGCAGCGGCTTGCCCAGGGGCACCTGTGCTCAGTGTCTGCAGCCGCCCGTGAAATGATGCCAGTTTTACAGGTGAGCTTGGCACTGAGCTCTGACCCTTCAGGTCAATTTTTCCAACCCCAGTCTCTCTGTGCACAGGGGTGGGCCCATCTCAGATGATGGGAGAAAAGGCAAAGTCTCGCCTTTTAAAAATGGGGGCATTCCAATAGGCAATCTAAGACTCTGATTAAATTTTTAATCAGATACCACCACATGCCCCGAGATGCTGCTCAGATGGGACAGGAAGGTCAGTTTTCCTGGCTGTCCCCTCAGCTCCACAGGCCACAGCTTGTGCGTCCCGTGGTGGTGGTCAGAGGTGTTCGCAGTCACCAGTAACTTACGGGTATAGGAGCAAAGGGACTTAAAAGATACACTATGTACAGAGTGTCTGATGGTGGAAAAGAGACTTATATAGGGCTTTGAGTCCTCCAAGCCCTGAAATACAGAATTCCCTCACAGTACCTCATTAGACATTCAGTGTTCATCGTTCTCAAGAGGACCCACTCCATGCCTAATATAATTCAAACTTTTTGAATTTTGTCCTTCATCTTTGATTCCCTAGAATGGACAAAAAGCTTAAAAAACCAAACTCGGCTGTAGTTACAGAGTTGTTCTACTTTCCCTTAAGAAAGCAGCGCTGCTGGGAATTCAGTCTTGGTCCTGCCCCACACACGTTCATGCACAACCAGATTCTCAGACTGGAAGAACAGGGCATTCTTACGGATGGTAATTACAGCCAACAGAAAAGCGTGAAACTCACCCTATTCTGTTCTGTCCAGTTTCATCTACTTCTGTCCTGTCTGGTTCCTTCTGGTCCTATCCTATCCTGTCAGCTCCTGTCCAGTTCTGTCCAGTCCTGTGCCATCCCAACCTATCTGGTCCTGTCCTGTCCAGTTCTGTCTATTTCTGTCCTGTCTTATCTGGTCTGGTCCTGTCCTATCTGGTCTGGTCCTGTCTGGTCCTATCCTGTCCAGTTCAGTCTGCTTCTGTCCTGTCCAGTTCTGTGGTCCTGTCCTGTCCAGCTCCGTCCGGTTCTGGCTTATCCTATCCAGTCTGGTCCTATTCTATCCTATTCTATCTGGTCCTGTCCTGACTGGTTCTCTCTGGTCAGGTCCTGTCCAATCCAGTTCTGTCTGGCCCTGTACAGTCCTTCCTGCCTGGTCCTCCTTTTGTCTACTTTTGTCTCATCGAAGGCATTCACGGGGAGTCTGTAAATGCCAGGTATCTGCAAAGAACTTTCCATAAGCCAGGTATCTGCAAAGAACTTTCCATAAGCTGCCTTCAGTCTTCTCCATGGTCCCAGAGGCAGGAACGACCACCAGTTTACCAAGGAGGAGACTGGGGCTCCCAGAAAGTTCTGGAATTTGTCCTCCTGGTGGTTAGCATGGCAGGTTCAACCTGACGGTCAGTGTTCCAAACACACACTCTCCCCGTGCAGGAAGGACCTCTGAGGAGCGGGTGTTCCCTGGCATGGTGCTTCAGAGGCATCAGGAGGGTGTTAGTGGCACTGCGCGCACGCTCCCTCCCGCATGGGGCCCACAACGTGTTTCCCAACAGATTCCATGAGATGTGATGCCCCGCAAGAGGGGAGGACTTAGCTGCCAGCGAGTTAGAAAGCGTGGCCGCTGGCTCTGCCCTCCGTGCGGCTATCCCTGCCCCAGCTCACGTGGGTCCCCTGGGACACTGGGTGACCCCCCACAGTGTCTCACAAGTCCCCGTCTCACAGTGAGCCCGCTGCTCCAGGGCTCGCGCCATCTGACGCAGCTCACGTGCTTCTGGTGAACCCTCCGGTGGGCCACAGAACCCTTCCTCGTGCTCGTGTGAGGAGAGGTTTGCAGGTGCAGACCGGCCCCGTCCCTTAGCACAATCCTGCCTGGAAGCCCAAGACTCGAGGCAAAACTTCCCCTCTTGCTGGGGCTAGATGCCACCCCATGGGAACAGAGAAGTGATGCTTCCCTGAGGGGCTTTCAGGCTTGTGTTCCGTCCTTTAGTCCACCCCACCCCAAACTTTAGGCCATGGTTTTACGAAAGGGCACAAATAGAAAAGGATTAGATGTCTCTTAAGTTTCCCGAACACCATGAAATGCGTTCTTCTTCTCAAGGACAAATTGAGCTCATTGGGTAGGAATTTTTGTGGGCCAAATGGCCACAAACATCATCAAAGAAAATGCTGTCAGTGGCTCAGATTCTGAGTTCTATTCAGACCGCCCCCTTGAAGAACATTCTGGAAAAAGGATGACATGCCCACGAACCGCACTTGTCCGTTTGCATTCAGTCGTGCACGTGAGTCTCTCACGCTGTCCTCCCCTTAGGGAGACATGAAAACAGACCGGAGACTCTCAAAACAGGAGGAGGAAGTCTGCTCCACTTTCAAGTCAAAGAAGGATACTGATGGTTTTCTGGGGAGAGTCAACGTGTATAGATTCGTGGTTAGGAGAAGTTAGAAATATGCTGGGGTCTGATTTTTATACACAGTCTTCAGATCACATTAGCCTGTTGGGCCTGGTCAGATCATTAGTGTCCGGTTAACTCCTGTAAGGATGGTCTGCAGGGAACATTCAAGGCTTACAGATTTGGCATTTCATGACTGGCACCCGAACCCTGTCCAGAGGCCAGCGACAAGGTCCCCTGATTGGGACAGTAAAGAAAGGCCAAGGACAGGACGAGTGACCGTCACCAGAGCACAAACCCCGTGCCTGCACTCCTGCTAGGGAACGCGTTAAGCTGCATGGTTCATCTGCAAATCCAGCTTCTCGTGGAATTCTCCCAAACCTACACATTCCTGGGGTGGCTATTTGCTCTTAACCCATCCTCGACATTGCCCAGGAAGGACAGTGCCAGCAAATGTCTCCTGATGGCTCCTTCCTGGAAGGCGTTGTTGCTCCAGGCTCCTCGGAGAGGCAAATTTAGAGACTGACCCCCAGTCACAGAGCCGGGGAGCGCTGGGGTCAGCTCTTGTACCTGGACTGAGTCAGTGCTAAGCTGCTCCTTCCAGGACACACTGAGCTTCTCACCCCAGCTCCTTTCCAGGCTCCGGGGGCTCTACTGTGCAGGTTACGGTGTCTCCCTCAGCCCAGTACTCTGCATGGCCCCAGCCGAATGCCACGCATGGAGGGGCACACAAAATGTTTGTAGAAACAGGCAGCAGATGTGTGCCAGGGCCTCTGGCTGTGGGAGCTCACCTGGGCGCTGTCACCACCCGAATCCCCCAGATCTGAGCTCCAGGACTTTCTGCAGAGCCACCCGTCCTTCCTCCATCCCACCGGCACCAATGGCACTTGTGTCTGGAGCCCCGGAGCTCGAACCCGTACGGGCCCCCCCTCCACCCTGGACTTTCCCACAGCCGACTTCTGATCCGACAGACCTTCTCAAGCTTCCTGCTTTCCAGTCACATCGCTCCCCAACACCGCCACCCAGCCGAGGCTGCCTTGGCCCGCGCCACATCCTGCCAGGGCTTCCTGGCCGCCCCCGCCCCCTGGCACACTGGTGGGGACACATCCTGTGGACCTTGCCTTCGGGCTACCTTTCATTGGTCTTGCCCCCTGCTCTAAGATGGTCATGCCAAAGGCTGCCTTCCTCAGTTCATGTCCACTCCCAAAGTTCCCACTGGCTGGCACTGTTACTGGGAGCCCCAGACCACAAGGCCTGGGTTTGAGTCCTTCCAGGACTGGTCTGCGAGGACAGTGACCTTCTCAACAGGTCATCTGGCTCAGATAATAAAGTGCATGAGCTTTACAGAAGAATGTAAGAAAAAGCAAACTCACCAAGTGCACCTTATACCCTCCAGCTTTGATTCAGCTGTGCAGATCATTATTTCCTAACGAAGCCTCCGCCCCCATAGGAACATGGTCGCCTCTTGGAGCCCTGGCCATCCCCACGTTCTGCAGGGCTGGATATCCCTCCTCCCCTCTCCCATCCTTGTGATGCACACCCCAAAGCCGGCTCTCTCTCGGGCCATCTCCAGCCCAGAATGGTTGTGGCACGTGCCCTGTTCTGGACTGGATGTGGACCAGAGCCCAATTCCACGCTCCGCGGAAGAGGCTGCATGTGCTGGCTTCCCTCTTCCCCCTTCCCCTCCTCCTGCGCATTGCCCAGAACATGTGAGGTGCTCAGGAGAGAACTGCTGGGTCCTCAGCCTTTCCTACTACTTTCTGAAGACACCTGTCGGGTCTGAACATTTTCAGAAGCTCATTCACATCCAACACAGAGTTGCCAAATACGCAGCAGAAAGAACTTGAATTTCCTCTGTTGGCAGAGACTGAGGCTCCCAAGAAACGGGGGGCTTGTGGAGCCAGTTAGGAACGGGGAGAATCGCTCTTGCCGGTTTCCACTCGGGGCAAGACCTGACTGTAGTCCGTCTACACTGAGCACACACGGACTAACTTTCAGTCTGAATGGGTCCCCTGGCCTGTGTCTCGTCCCCTTACGGGAAGACAGGGCAGCTTCTGAAGAGTGGGGTGCGGCGAATTTTGGGTCGAGGCGTGGTTGGCATCGGCTCCACGTCCCCTCAGCTGTGTGGACTGAGTGGCCCGGGGCCACCCACTCTGAGCCTGTTCTCCGCCACGTGAGAACAGTCGTCAGGTTTACGTGAAGACTCAGGCCCTTGGTGTGCTGAAACTTTTTTTTCCTTAATGGAAAAGCACAGACAGATAAACACCCGCCCTGTCAGCAAAGACCTCCGGGCCTATGGGCTCAGCTGCAGCCCACTAACAGTAACTGAATTTTCTAAATGGGGGGAAAAACCTAAGGAGAATGCTTTGTGGGATCACGGGCTGTGACAAGCCAAACACGTCCTCGGGGAAACTGCTGTTGGCACCGTGACCCCTGCGTCCACGCAGGCTTCCCTTTGGCCCCGAATATTCCTGCTTGGCCCTCCCCTCCATTTGGGAATTACGCTGATGGGGTTTCAGGCAACCCGCCAAGGATGTGCGACAATTTTGGTTGCTTGAACTGGGCTTTGACAAAGATGGCTAAAGTCAACTTGGCTTTACTTCAAACTCCAGCTGTCAGATCTGCCTTCCAGAGCAGACAGGGCACAGGGCTCAGCGAGAGCCCCGGGAACAGACGAAAACCTGGTTCCGACCTTCTCTCTCTTGAGGCAGCAGCTGGGCACCTACTCTATTTTTGTCTGTTTTATTAGTCCCCTTGTCACGTCTTACAGTGAACTAAGGGGCAGAGCAAAAGTTCTGAGGTACAGGACTTTATTTAGAAAGGGAAATTTAGGGAGGGGATTTAGAAAGGGAAGGGCAGTAAGTGAAGGGTTTCCTTCTGAAGGGTACAAGTAAGAAAGCAGCAGGCTGAAAAATGAGGATTCCATTTACGGAATTATCCTTGGAAGACAACACTTTGGTGTCATTTGTGGCCACTTGTAACCCCCCCCCCCCCCGCAGTTCATCACAACTTGGGGTGAGACACCCTGCAGATTAAAGAACAGGGTGAGGAACAGTTTCTGACTCTTAGTCCTACTCTTCTTCTTCTTTTTTTTTTTTTTTAAATTAATGAAAAGTTACCCTTTTTTGGCGGGGCGTAAAAGTAAGATTTGCCTGCACTACAGATGACAAGCATACGGAAGTAGCAAGTCAAGATTTTTGGAAATGCACCTCCCAACCCCTGTAAATCTAAAGAAGTCATGCGAGGGAGAACACGGGGAATGATACTAAAATCAATAATAAAAACAGAGGAACAGAGAGTAATTCAAGCTTTAAAAAGAGAGAAGAGACGTTTGCAGACACAGAATCAGGCCTGGAGGAAATGAAGTTGGCTGGAGAAATGCACAAGTCAGGGTGAGGTCCGGGGCGGCGGGGGGCAGGGGGTAGGGGGCGGACGAGCGGGGTGAAGCCCTGGGCAGAAGGGACAGCGTGCGTGTCCTCTTCCTTTCCACATCTCGTCCCAGGGAGGGGCACTTGTGCCGGGGCACACAGGCGCCAACAGCAAAGGAGGGACATTCTACAAAGTGATGGTGGCTACGGGCAGGGGTGGCCGCCCAGGTGTGTCCGTGGCCCGTGGCTGTGAGTGCAGGGCCACCTTGCCATCAGACCCTGCAAGGGCAGTGCCGTGCTCTGCCTGTGCACAGGGCAGGGCTCACTTCCAACACCCAGAGGAGGGGCGTGGGACCCACTGCTCGCCAGCATCCCGGGCGTCGGCAACTTGGGCAGCCGCGAAGCCAGGCACTGGCGGCCGTTGGTGCTGCACTCCTGCCTCAGATGTGGTTTTCCCGCAGGCACATTCGTGCTGAAACAACCGGCCAAGCCCTTGCTGCCAAGGGCAAGGGAGTGTGGCAAAATGCGGCACGGAAGAGGAAAGGAAGTATTGCAACCTGTTGTTACACCTGCCGGTTCTCCAGAGTGGGGGCGCGCCGGCCTGCGATGCATGGGGAGGCCCGGGAGACGGTGTTCCTGGAAAATGGGGAAGGGCTGAGAATGACAAAACCAGCTCTGTCACCAGCCTCCGGGGACAGGGGCGGAGCAGACACGGCTCCTGTCCAGGCTGGGCAAACGCTCTGGGCCATTCGCTCCCTTCCCCACGGCTGGCACCGTGTCAAGCCCCAAAGATTCCAGGAGCCCAGGCCCTGCTTCAGGGAGTCCACAGATAAAGTAATCTCCCCCAGGACAGGCAGAGGGTGGCTCCCCGGCTGTCCCTCCCTTCCAGAAGCTCTGAGGAGTCCCTGCCAGAATTCCAAGCAAAACATGACTCAGCAAAGGCCGAGCAGGGTCAGGAAGAACAGCCCGGGTGCCCACCTGGGTCCTTGAGCCCAGAGGGTCCGGAGCAGGGGCTCTGGCTTTGGGTGGGCACTGATCCTTGAGGGAAGTGTTCGCTGAATTTGTCTGTCCTCTGAGGCCGCAGCTGCCTTCCCAGGCTGCAGGGGCCACAAGGCCCTCACTCCTGCCTTTCCCAATTCTTCCTGCTTCTGCCCCACAAGCACATGCGGCAGGCAGGAGGGAGCTGGGGTTCGGGGTGTGGGCAGGAAAGAGCAGGAAGCGCAAGACCCCTTCCTCTTGCGCGGAGGAAGACGGGGCTGAGGGCCTGAGGGGCGGCTGGGGCTGAGGCCTGTGGGTGCAGTGGATGCATCTGGCCCGCGTCCCAGGGAGCATGTGAGTGTGTGTGCACACGCACCCACGTGTAAACGGCACAGAGATCACTCTTCCCGTGCAGGTGTCTCCCGAGGGCAGCTCAGGAAAAGAGGCTCGAAGCTAGAGAACCTGCTGCTCACGGTGCCTTTCACGGTTGGAGACAGCAACGTGGTGACCGGGACAGGGAGGCGGGAGCCCCTCGCTCTGAGCACCAGATGAGCCCCGCATTCCTGGGGGCACCTTCCCTCCCCAGCCCAGGGAGCCAGCCCGGACAGGAGCCCAGGCGCCAGACTCCGGCCCCCACTGCTGGGAAGTTACACATCTCCTGCTCCCTCCCCTTCTCAACTGGCAAGGACCTGATGGCAGGACCGCCCTGTCCCCAGCTGACACGGAGGCTGCCGGGACACCTGGCTACGTCAAACTCTTCGGAACTAGCGTTAACGAACTGCTCACCTCGAAATGCTCCTACGGGATTCCTTAACCGCCCGTCCCTCCTTCCCCTTCTTGTTCTCTCTCGTGATTTCCAAACTTAGCTCTAGGCTTCCCAACTGCTAAGCATATGGTGCTTTGTCAACACTCATGAGGAAGCTCCGGGATCTCATTACGAGTGCTGGCTCCAGGGCTGGGGTTCGGACCACCGAACGGGGTGATGGAAGGAAGGGGCTTCGGGAAGGACCTGCCCCCCGCCTCCTTCCCCCTCCTGGAGGCTCTGGAGCTTGAGAGCCCCTCAGAGCCTCAGCAAATCTCCCTCCTCTCCCAGGTGACACTGGGATCCAATGGCTGTCCTGTCCCCACACATCTGGGATGGGTAGGAAGCCCCCCAAGCAGAGCGGCCCGCCCGCTGGACCAGAGCCTCTGCTGCGGGCCCCACAGCTTCCGACTGGGACTCACTCATGACTCAACATCCTCCGCTTCCCAGCACCTCTGTCAAGACTGCACATCTTTCGGGAAGAACCTTCAAATATCACGCTTTTTTTCCTGGTAGATGTCAGCAGCTTCTCAGGACTCGAGAAGCTCAGAAAGTCCTGTCCTTCTCTTCAGCACCGTTTCTTTGAAATGAGGGAGGTTCTTTTCTTCCTTTTCCCCAGTCTCTGTCGCTGTATGATTCAACTCTGTTTACTGGGAAGCACAGGAGAAGGACCAGGGCAGGCCACGCCTCCTTCCATCCAGAATCCAGGTGACGCCAAACCAGCAAGGTCAGCGTCAAGGTCGCCTGGCCCCAGTAGCAGCCGCCACACGTGGCCTGTGAGGGGCTACTGGGCGCCGGCCACCACGGGAAATGCTTTCCATACACCAGTGCCCCATTCTTGGAGGAGCCCTGTGAGGCCACTCTGACCCCAGCTTACAAAGGAGGCAAAGACGGCTGGAGAGGTCAGCGGCTGCCCCAGGCCACCTGCTGGGACGGAGTGAAACAGGGACTTGAACCCGTGCTCTTCACCCCTTAGCTCATCTTTGTCCGTTCAGGCCTGCCCCATACGCCCATCCAGTTGGAAAGACAAACAACACAGAGGTGATGGGAAGAGAATTTTGCCGCAGGTGGGCGGCCCGGAATTCCTCTGGATGTCTCGGTCGGGCAAAGCCGACCTCTGCCAGCACCCCCATTCTAGTCGCTTGTGAGTTAGTGAGATGAGGCCCCTTGATTGAGTCACACTGCACAGCCTCCCAGGAGTGGTTTACCCAGGAGTGGTTTACGTTCCAGGTACCGCACACGAAACCCAGCCCTGCCTCCGGGAAGCGCGGGGGGAGAGGAAGTCCTCATTCCCGGGGGGCTGCATGGTGGGCCGGTGCCACAGGGCCCGGCTTCCTCAAAGGGCAGCATTCGCAGTGAGCAGCGGGGCCGGGGGAGATCTCTGGGACGATCACTGCAGACGAGGCGGTATGGGTGGTGGGTGACCATCCCCACCGCTCGGACCCTGGGGCTGCCGCGGGGGCCGAGGTCTCTGGAAGCCGGAATGACGTCCGAGGCCCCTGCTCAGAGGGTCCGTGGTGGGAAGAGGGGTCATGTGTCGAAATGGGGGTGGTCGAGAAGACGTGGAGGACGCTATCCCCATACCCCACACCCAACAGACAGAAACGGGAAAGCTGGGGGCCAGCAGGGTGGTCTGGGGGAGAGCAGTCTCATTGGCCTGGACTCGGGCTGGGACAGACCGCCGGCTCCCGTGCCCCTGCACCCCCCACGCCCCTCCCCACAGCCCCTTGTGGCCCCTGCTGCCCTGTGAGGCTCGGGCCCTTCTGGAATTAGGCCACAGATGGGAAACTCCAGGTTCTAAGAAAAAGCATCCCAGCTCTTGCCAGCCCTTGGGTTTCCAGAGACCCCAACTTCTGCATTCCAGCCCCGCGCCACACCACCTAACCTCCTCCTCCCGTGGCCCCATCCAGATGCCGCCAGCAGGCAGGGCCCAGAGCACGATTGTGACACAGTGGCATGTGTCATATTGTAACTGGGTGTCCACATCCTCCTGCCCAAATTGTAACAGCCTAGAAGAGGAACCAGGGCCTGGAGTGAAATACAGGAATGCAGGGAAAGAGGAAGCTGCCGCCAGACGCCAGCCCAACCGAAATGCGGAGAATTATGGAGAAGTGATAGAAAGGGAAGCAAGAGTAGGGAATTGCATTCGGTGGCTTGGCTCAGTGCACATGCAGGCATAGACACACACTCACATATACTCCCCCACACTCTGATACATGCACACGCAGGCCCAGACACACACAGACACAGACTCACACACTCACACATACTCCCCCACACTCTGATACATGCTCACACATACACTCACACGCACACTCACACAGTCTCAGACGCACAGATCCATGCCTTTAGACACACGGACACGTACACTTACTTAAACACAGACACACAAAGACACACTTTCATACGCACAGACACATGCTCAGAGACACATATCATACACAGACATACACACACACTCACACTCTCACACATACAAACACATGCTCTCACACACACACACATACACACACTCGCAGATTCACACAGAGACACATCCTCACACACACACCTTTACACGGAGACAGACCCTCACACATAGATGGTCACATGCACACACTCACACACACAGACCCCCACCACACACACTTATACACAAGCACAGACACACACACACACACAGACTCTCACACAGACACAGTCACATGTACATACATACTCATATACACCCACAGAGAGAGACACTCATACACATACGCACATACACACAGACATATACATACACACCTATGCACAGATATAAGCTCTTACACACACAGCCACTCACTATACAGACACAAACACATCACACATACACACAGATACCCACACTCATAGTCTCACATACACAGACACACACTCACAACACATACTTATGCACACATTCAGATATACACACTCACATGCACATATACACTTACGCACCCACACATACACACACACATACACACACTGGTTCACATATACACAGTTGCACTCTCATACACGCATGCACACTCACACACACTCACAAGCCTTTCTTGCATCTAAACTGGACTTCTACGAGACAAGGCTCTCCCAGTTCTTAGCCCCAGAGGCAGGGACCAGTCAGGCCTGCGGTCCTGCTGTCTGAGGACGCCCAG
Source organism: Mustela putorius furo (assembly GCF_011764305.1). Classification (NCBI taxonomy): domain Eukaryota; kingdom Metazoa; phylum Chordata; class Mammalia; order Carnivora; family Mustelidae; genus Mustela; species Mustela putorius. The sequence goes on from NW_025421998.1 coordinate 10,148,292, forward strand.
TCCAAGCTTCCTCTGTGCGACTGTCCTAAACGGTACGAGATGCAGAAATTCCTAACAATTGTAGGAGGCTGTTCTGTCATTTTCCTCTTCCATTTAAACAGTCAGAATAAAACAGGGTAAAATGTCCTTACCTCATCATCAAAAATTTAATTTTGGAGCAGAGACAAAAAAAAACATGGAATAATGAACAGAAAGCATAAGTACATTCAGGCAGATCCCCTTTGGGACAAAAAAATACCGTTTTAAGAAATGAGAACAGGCCAAGAGGAAAACGCCTGAAATTTAGGGAAAAATGAGAAAGAAGTTGTGAATTAACCCGTTTGTGGCATTTTCTGTACGTGGAGATAACCGGTAGCAGAGCTCTTAGTCAAAGGCATTCCCACTGGAGGGGTGAGGAGGTTGCCTAGAAAAATCCTTATCTACCATTTTCACAGGCGTGTGGCGGAGGGCGGAGGGCGGAGGGCCTAGCCAAGGGGGCCTCGCTGCCTGTCCTGCCTCGTGAGACTAATGAACTCACAGGGGAACCTCCCTCCCGGTGGGGGCTTCCAATGAATGCACCTTTCCTCTCCTCTTATTTTCCAAGAGAACCACGGTTACCCCAGGTGCTGTTACTGTTTCAGGAGAGAACTCCTGACAGACCTCTTGGAACTTTGCATGTGTGTGGGACCCTCCCAGGAGTGGTCCTTCTGATTCACTCTTTGCGAGCGTGAGAAAGTTGCCATGAATTTAAGACAGGACAACCTGCCTCCCAGGAAGACTTGAGGCAAACCTTCAGCCTGTGGGCAGAGTTCGGATGCGCGGGACGGCTCAGGACTGGCCCGTGCCCACCCCCAGGCTTCCGGGGGAATGTTCTAGAGGACCTTCCATGCGTCACACATTGTTCCTAACCCCGCATGACGTCCTGGACCCTGTAGTGTGACACCCAGGCATGCCACATAAAACCAAGACGCCTGACGTCTTCCTTCACAGGTAAGCCTGGGTCAACTCCACAAGCCCTTAACTGACACTGGTGTCACCAAGGCTGTGACATCCGCCCTGTGGCCACAAGCCTGCAACCAGGGGCACTAACTGTTGAATTGTGAGACCTTCCCAATATTACAAAAATGAAGACCACTGCTGCTCGCAGGGCCACACAGCCTGTGATCCCCAAATGCCCAAGTTCTTTTTTCCCTTCGGCTTTGGCAACTTGGTTTCCCATCTCTGATCCTGGTTTTTTTTAATTGATGTTTTGTTTTGTTTTGTTTTATACTGTTTCTATCTTTAAAAAAAAAAAAAGTCATGGTGGCAGAGACCTCAGCGAGCTCCATCCTGCCTCGTGGCCTTACCTGCAGCCTGTCAGCTTCTCCTTCACGCCACCATGGGCAGCTACACCCCCACACCTCGTGTCGACTGTTCTTTCTGCCCAGGGCATCAGAGGGTTCAGGGACATCTGTGTTGCTCCGAAAAAGCCCCAAAGCAGGACCTGACTCTCCATGGGGCAGCCATTGGCTGGTGGGGGGGCTGGCATGCTTGCCTCCTCCTGCATCGTGCCTGGGGCTGGGTTGGGATGGAAGCCTGGTCTCCCACAGCGTTGGGGAAGGGACACGTCTGCATTGCTTTTCCTCTTTTCTCTCTCCCCTATCCCTCGGCCCGGCCTCCCATCAGGCTGGGAGAACTACCCAGCTCTTCCAAGTGATGGAGAACTGGCCAAGAGGCATCTCACAAGCACAGAAGGCGAACCTGGGGTTTTTAACCTCGAGTTATGGGTCAAGATGGGTAGAACCCATGAACCAGTGCCACCCAAGACAGGTGCCAGGGATGCTGCCTTCTCTGGACCCTGTCATCGTGCTTTAATGTGATTCCTGCATTCTGGCCCCAGGACAGTCTGGTCCCCATGCAAATGGGTCTCCTACCTCGTAACAGAGATGCTGGGAGAAGCGGAAAGGACGGTTGGCAGCAGTTAATAGAGGAAAGCTTTAGTGACTTGCTAGTAGACTTCAAGATTCACCAACAAGAGATGCCCTTTGATAAAGACGTCGCCGTGGAAGACCCACCGTGGAGCCAAGGCTGCACCTACTGGGCCCTTTGCATTCTCAGCTCTCCCAACCCCAGCCTCAGCCTCCCCACGACTGTCTCACGGCCAGTCCCTCCGTGTGGAGACTCTGGAGAGCCCCTAATGCCATGTCTGGGTCGACATGTGTTGGCAGGGGGAAAACTTCTCTCCTCTTGTCCCTTATAAGCCTTAGCGCAAACACTGGAGAAATGAAACTTCAAGTTCACCACCAAGGAACAGGAAAAGAGCAGGAGACGTGTGCCGGGAGGGAAGCGGACACCAGGCCCACTCTGGGGAGGCACGGTAATGCGCCAGGGCTTGGGATCCAGTCAAGGGAGAGAGATTTGGGAAACTGTAATCTTGCTTATTTAAGAGAACACTGAGTATTAAAAAATTCTAAAATTACATGAGGGAAAAACATACAGCATGAGGAACTCCCAGAATTTTTACCCTCTGCCATGACAAAATATTCATATTTCAGCAATTATTCCAAGGTCTATTGCAGCAGTGGGACAAGTGAAACGAAATGTCTAGTCAGAGTGCCTGGGCTGCTCAGTCTATTAAGTATCCTAACTGCTGGTTTCAGCTCAGGTCATGATCTCAGGGTCCTGGGATGAAGCCCCGCTCGCTCCACACTTAGCAGTGCGTCTGGGGGTCTCTCTTTCTCCCTCTCCCTCTGCCCTTCCCCTGTTCATGCCCTACCTTTAACAAACATGCCCTATCACAAACAAACAAAATCTTTTTAAAAATATCTAATAAAGTGACAAGAAGACATTATTTGCACCATAGATCAAGAATTGTCATCAGAGTTTCCATCCTGATTTGAGGCTTTGGGTTTCAGGGACAGAAGGAAGTACCACAAAAACTTAAATTGGAAGGATCTGAATCAAGATCAAAGACATTACACGTGCAATGCTTTTGCTTCGTTCTGAGCTGCTACACTGAAAAATATGGACTGGGGGAAGTCAAAAGCATCACGAGCTGACCTCATCCCGTTGACATTACACTTACTCAGAATCTGGACATCTCTGTCTGCACCAACTGGTGACAACAGGCCCATAATGAGAAAGTAAAACTTGTCTCTGAGCCCACCATCAAAAAGAGAAGTAAGAAGTCTCTCAACCGAATTCCCGCAGTTTACCCACGGGCGAGTCCCTCCGGTGCTCAGTAAAGCATTGGTGCCCTCACCTTAGGCACCGTGTTGAAGATGATTAAATAGTTAAATGATTAAAACACGCATCGAAGATGATTAAATAGTTCTTTCTTAACACCGAGAAGATTAGAAGTTGCAGTTTAGAAAGCCGAGGAAGACACTCAAAATGTCCAAACAGATAAGAGTGTTCAAAGCCAGGGTCGTTTAGGGAACAGTGATGAGCTCTACATGCACATGACTTTTTGGGATATGAAGTTCAGGACCTCTAAAGGCCGACAAATGCCGCTGTTCTTTCGGTCCTCAAGAGGACTCCCTCTTTGCGATCAGGACTGCTTTGGACAATCTAGAAGTCAGGACCCGCTCTAGCGGAGGCATGAGACGCTGCTGCTGAAGAATGGGACGCATGCGCGGGCCAGGGAAGGCGCTGACGCTGCGATCCTGCCTTCGCGCAGCGTCTACACCCAGCCAAACACGTGCCCACAAAAGACCTCTCCGCCGTGCTAGGGCTCGCATTTACACTAGGAAACCTGAGCACAGAAGAAGAGGTTCAAGTAATTTCAAGATGTACTTGAAGGAATCACAGGAGGGTCAAGGGGGTTCTAGAAAAGTCCCTCATCCAGAAAAGTTAAAATACACCGAAAATAAAACAGGGTAGGTTTGAGTACTTTGGAAATTTTAGCCGAGAAGCAATGTTCCCTTCTTGCAAATGTCAGATGAATGAGAAGTTGGTGGAGAGGCCTCTGAACGCGAACAGGGAGCATGTGTGGCAGACCCAGAATCGAGCCCAGATCCGTGGAGATCGGGCGTTCACTGACCCGCCTGCTGAATGATGTCCCGTGGACTGGGACGGTGAACTCTGCCTCCCATGTCCATTTCTGAGCAGGGAAACTGCAGATTTTAATTGCAACCAAGTGCCAGGTGCATAAATCTTAGGTAGGGGTAAAAGAGTTCGGCGACGATTGCTTCCAGGGTTTCACTGCCGGGAAAGTAGATATGGAGGAAATACAGAACATTCTGAGATTAAAAACAGGAAATGGGTGAATTCATTGCCCCTTCTGGGAAATGATGAAATGAAATGTGTTTCACCCTTAAGGTGTAATCATGCAAAACTTAGTTTATCAAGGTTGTTAAGACCTACGATTTCTCATCAAGATAATGAGTTTTTAAATTTTAAAAACCCAGCGAATGTAAGGGTTCAATCCAGCCCCCTTCCCATACCATAAAACTACAAAGTGTTAGATGTTTGAGTATTTTCTATCAATAGACCATAAGAGAGGAAACACCTCATGAACAATTGTGATGTGACTATTTTCACGATCTCAAATCAGAGCTTGTGATCAGGTTGGTCACTGGTTGTTTCTGTTCGGAGCTGGGCTACGTGACATGAATTAAACAAGGGTCCTTGTGTCAAAATGCCAACCCCTCGTGCCGAGAAGCACAACTCGCACTTTTAAGAGCATGTCTTCAGCTGCGAGCAGGTCAACCAGGAATCCAGTCTGTTGTCTGCTCACTGATCCCTGGTGGCACAGGCAGGACCCCCGGTGATGCCCCACTGGCACTAACAGTCACAACCCAGCACGCAGGGAGGAAGCGCTACCCCCGGCTCAGCGTGCCCCCAGATCTCTTTTCACAGAACAACACACACAGCAGTTGTACCCATCACACTGAAGATCTACATGTATGAGTAACCAATGCAAATGAGAGGGAATGAAAGACCAGAAAATGATGGGAAATCTAACAGCATAAATATTTTCACACTTCAGTGACACATTTCTAACGGTTAGGAGCAAGGCAGTTCTCCGTGTGTGATGTAAGGCCCTCGTCAGAGTCTGCTGGTGTAGCCTGCTAGCACAGCCCAACGTATCCTCCCATCTGCCCACCTCCAAGTCCTGCTGGAGGGTTCTCTATCCAGCTGCCGATCCACCTCAGGCCAACTCTGTCTGGGGATCGGCAGTGGGGGTAAGGACCATGGAGTGGATTGCTGCTGGAGCCACTCATTCCCAAACACGGCACCTGCAGCGTGCAAGCCAACAGGGGTGCGGAGGGACGGGTTTCTCTGCCTTCTTGAGACACACAGACTGGCCTTTGTGACCACACCCCGCATCAGGAGGAAGGTCTGACCCCCCAGCACCCTGGGATTTCCCTCCAGGCTCCTCTGAGTAGACGGCATTGGTGTGTGACCTCATGGTCTCCGACGGTGATTTAAACCCAGGCCTGCTTGTCCCCCCAGGGCACCCCATGCACTGCCACTGCTTTGCATACCTCTGCTCAGACACCTCAGCTGAACTGGGGGTCACTTCATTTGTTTCTCACATGGTTTCTTGTACCTAACTTTGGTGTTTTCAAGCCTGCAGATTTCTAAATGAATGTGTAAAATAACTAAGATACACTGCCTTAGTTCCAAAGCCTTGACTCAACCTTTGTATGGAGGGTCCCTATCTTCCCCCAATTTTTCTCTTACTGATCCTGTAATGTGACTTAAAATAGAAGCATGAATGCCCTAAATGTGACAAGGTTTCAGTTTGGGTGATAGGTGCTGTAAGACTTCTTGATGAAAGGCAAGTGATGGTCCAAGATGCATTCGTTTGGGGGGAAAGTTATGCCAGTGACTCCCCTACTCCCCATCAGCACCATGACCATGACTGCCCCGGGAACAGATCTACTGAAGGCCTTCTCTGAGGTCAGCTCGCCTCCCAGAATCCCCTGAGGCCCACACAGAAACAAAAGATCCCACCGTGTTTTCTGGGCCCTCGGTTGAATCCCACCCAACCTGCTCCTTTCTCCTACTCATCTCTAAAAACTCTACCCATTCTTGAAAGGACAGAATACATGTCATGTCTTCTGAAATCCTGTACACATTCCACCAAACTGATTTTGCTCCTTGCCTGTTTGTGGGTGTTGATACCTCTACTGTAGCATTTCGTGTATCCTGCTCCCTGAGGAAAGCCCAGTGGGTGGGTCACTCAAGCTCTGTGCTCCTCACTATTTGCCCAACAAAGTATGGCATGAATGAGCTAGACTGGCCTGTGGATACCACAACCGAATTTTCCTACCAGTTTCCCAATGCCATTTAGAATACCAGTATTTTTCAACATGTCATTCCACTAATATTTACTTTTGGGATGGTAACAAAGATCCTGAACACACAGGCTTACTATGAAAAGTAAAAATAGCAGCAAGAGAGAGTTGGAAGAACACAAGATTTAGAATCGGAAAACTTGGATTCATATGAGTTGTGTGATCTGGAGTTGGTTAACTGACCTCATTATGTTTATAAACAACCACGGACCGTGGATGGAGGCCCGACAACTCCCAGTACTGACTGCCACCCTGGGCGGTCTGGGCCCAGGGACCCTTCTCATCTGTAAAGCCGAGAGAGAGAGGGAGGGCAGTGTGAGGACTAAGTTAACCCACGTCTCCAAACCAGCGTACTCGATCTCCCACCGATCAGTTCTAAGAGCAGAGGCTGTCAGCATCTGTAGCACGTGTGTCTGGTGTACTTGGGTCTACGGGGGTACCTGGGTCTATGGGGCGTACCACCACAAAAGAGCCATTCCCTTGTTGGGATTGTTTTGTATACTTCTTCCTGTGTCTGTGTTTGGAAGAGTTGCGGGCTTTACACCACATCTGTGGTTCATTCCATTTGCTCATTCCCGAAACAAAATGGTGGCCAGGCTCGGTTTTCGAGTGGGGTGAGCCTCTGTAGTTGGTACATTGGACGCCCACGGTTTCGACCCCACCAGATTCTTGTTCTGATCTTGGCGCCATGATCATGAGGAAGCAGCACCTTACAGAGGTGTTTTACCTCAAAGAATGTGCCAAAAATAACTGTTTCTCAATGTATATAGCCCACTCTCATTTTTCCTTTTGAGGTGAGAATTTTGCTAACAGCCATCTGCAGAGAATCTCATGAAATCCCTCTTCAGCACTTTTTTCTCTTTTGTGGTTGGGATGACAGGCCCTTTCTCATGGATTCTGGTCAGCCATGTCATTTCCAGTAACAGCCATTGAAAACTTCAGAGATTTCATTTTCTTGACAAACTAAAATAATGAATTTCTTTCCCTACTGTCTGATTCAAGATCTGTGACCCGCCGATGGGAAATCAACAGGTACTGTCTCTCTGAAATGGGAATTCTCTTGAAATGCCCCTGGCATATCATGGGAAAATCTTGGGATTTTCTCTGTCTTTCCTAAATAAGGAACATACTGTGTACTTTGATCACAATTAAATGTCACTCCCTTTGCTCTTGGATCTCCTGTCTCTCTGTGGATCTTGGAATGAGAGCCTTCCTGATCCCAAGAGTTTGCAAAGTGGGAAGGAAGAGGCTTTACAGCAGCAGGATGACGTCGTTGGACGCAACACTGGAGAACCATCCACATCGCTGTCATTGTAAAGCCCGCTTTCTACCAATTTCCCTTTCACTTAAACTTTCTAAGAAATCTTTCCATATCTACAATAGGCCACCTGCAACCTGAAAGATTCACGAAATTCTGACACAGCAGCCGACATTTACATGAGCTACGGAACCTCTGGATTGAGGATTTATGTTGTTTAAAGACTGGTTTGTTTAAGGATACCTGGGGGCCTCGTCAGTTAAGCATCAGCTTTCAGCTCAGGTCATGGTCCCTGGGTCCTGGGATCAAGCCCTACGTCAGGCTCCCTGCTCAGTGGGGAGTCTGCTTCTCCCACTGCCTGCCTCTCCTCCTGTTTGTGTTCCCTCTCTCTGACAAACAGATAAATAAAATCTTGAAAGACTGATTTGTTTAAAGATAACATTTCCATTTCCAGGAATAAAAATCAAACTCCACTCACAATCTGATGGACACAGCCACGTGCAATCTGGCCTCGCCTGAAGCAAAGGATTAAAGAGCGTCCCCTGTTGGGAACTGTGGCATATTTTTCTGCTTTGATGCCTGATGTGAGTTCTGCTCCTTTTGAGGAACTTGCAAAAACTTAGTTGTCAATGTTTTAAAGAGCTTTGACCTTTGACCTGGATCATTGATAACGTATCACAAACTGCTTCCTTTTACGTATTTCGGGGACTGCGAGGCCCGTGGTCCCAAAAGAGTCAGAGATCAGCAGCCCACCTGCGCCAGCTTCATCTTTTTTTTTTTTTTTTTTAAAGATTATCTAAACATTAAAAAGAAAAGAAAAAAGGTGATGGTTTCCTCTGGGCTTCTCACAGAGTTGCTGTGGAAATGAGCATCGCAAAGGGCAGAAGTCCTCTCCGTCACCTATGACTCAATGTCTCTGTCTGGGACACACAGGCGTTCCAGAAAGATCTCACCGATGCACTGTCTGAGGCCCAAGTGTCCGACGCACTGGGACAGCAGAGTGAGAGACGCTGTTCCTGGGAAACCGAGGCATGCGGACAGATGCCGTGGGCCGAGGTGTCACGGACCGACCACGACCACCTATGTGTGCTCAAGGTGCACTGGGGGCTGGCATCCTGGGCAAGGCTCTGCCCTCCAGAAAAAGAAGAATCAAGCTCACAAACATGGAAAATGAGTTTAACACCCACGTTTCTCGAGGCGAACAGCGGCGGATCCCCCAGTTACACCCCAGCCCTGGCTTGCTGGCTTCCATCACACCCCAGGGGCGAGCGTGGATCTGGACAAAGGAGCGCTTGCCAGGCGCACGGACTGGGTTTTCTCTTTCATTTGTGCTCCCTGCCAGGGCCCCCGGGGCCCTCCAGACGCTGCGTCGGGTAGGGACTCGGGCACGCCGCCAATGGCCAGGGGTGGGTGGGGACAGTGAGAGGAAGCAAGGCGGTGGAGACTCACGTTGATTTCATCACCCTCTGAGCGCCACAGGAAACGTCAGCCGGCGGAAGGGGATGTGCGGACGGCTTAGCGAGGCTGTCCTGGCGGCCTGAAGCATTCTCACAGCTCAGGGAAAGTACTCACAGCGCAGCTGGCTGCCCGCGCGGCCCTCAGTACAAGCAGATCTGGTTCAAGACTGCGGGTCATCACTGCCTGCCTAGCCTAGACCCAGCTGTCCCAGAGGACGTCCCAATAGCAGGCCCTAATCCATCTACAGTGCTGAAGGACCTGTGCGCGGGGCCCTGTTAGCTCAGTGCTCTTCCCGGAGGAGGCTCTGTGGGAGGGAGACTCACTGCACAGCCGCAGGACGGCGGTGGCCAAACTCTGTGCCGCTGGCTCAGCGCATGGGTGCGCAGAGGAAGGCTTAGTGTCAGCTTTCCTAGGCCTTCCTTGTTGTGTTGTTGTTGTTGTTGTTTTAAGAGGGCTCTACACTCAGCGTGTAGCCCCACGTGGGGCTTGACCTCTAACTCAGCCAAGCTGAGATCTACAGTCAGATGCTGAACGGAAGGAGCCACCCAGGCGCCCCTCCATTTTCCTGGTTTCATTCACATGCAGACAAAAACCCTGAGCCCTCTCTCGGCCAGGGGGGGTTGCTGATACAGCAGCGAGTGCATTTGCTTAGAGTGGCCAAGGACTTGGGGCCACCATGCTGAATATTTTCATTTAAACTCACAGATATTCAAAACCAGGCAGAACGGTCTGCAAGACATGAAGGCAGTTCATTCTGTTTGTACTTCTCTATCTTCCTCCTCCTCCTCCTCCTTCTTCACTGTTTTTCTCTCTGCTCAACTGCGTCCTTTTTGGAACAGAATGTAAGCTTTCTGAGCCCCCCGGAGTCTTCTCTGTCCAGTTGCCCCTGTGCCTCGCAGGGTGCCTGGGACACAGTGGGGACTTAGGAAGCATCTGTCTCCTGAACTGATACTCAAAGTCACCCCACCCCACCTCCAGCTTGCTCCCCTGCATTTCTGGGATGCTGATACCACTCGACCCACACCTGTGCTCGTCCTAGCTTCAGTCCTACCGGAGTGTTCAGTGCCTAGGGCTCCCTGTAGGGATAGACGGTGTGTTTCACTCCTGGAGGGAGCCAGTGCTCCTATGGCCTGGCACCCCATGGCATCAAGCCTGGCAGTTGTGAATGCATTCAGGGATCACACTTGGACGACACTATGGTGTTGATGACCATGTCAATCACCGTCCAGATTTCTTTTCAGTTGCCAAGGCTGCGTAAGACGAATTACATTCATAGTACATAGCTACAAACATTTTGATATGATGATAATTCAATATAGGCCAGAGTAATAACTTCTAATATCCCGAGATGCTGCTAATTTGGATGATGTGTCCCCTTAAGGGTCGGGAGAAGGCCAGAGGGGGTGACCCTCGCAGTCTGTAGACTGCAAAGGAAATTCTCATCACACAGCAAAACTGAAAATACTCATTTCCCTTATCTTTTCCCATCTCTATGTGACTTAAATATTTAGATGACACATCTTCTGTTTCTCTCAGCTGTGAAGCCCTGCTCCTCTCCCTTCTGCATTAACTGTGTTCACTTGTTGGGCTCAAAAGTCGGTTCTGACCTCAGCTCCCTCCTGAGATGATTTTCGATTTCTCCAGCCAGTCTCATGAAAAGACATGGTAAAGAGGCTTTTCACCGTATGCTGAACTGACTGTTTCTGTACGGTGGGATGTTCCTTCTGTTTCTGCTTTCCCCACGGTGTGTTCCGTGATGGAGAAACGAAAGAAGGAGAAATGTGACTGGCCTGGGAGGGCCCTGCAGTCCAAGGGGTCACAGGGCACAGGTGCATCCTGGGTGCCCCCGACCCCCCACCCCCACCCCTGCCCCAGGGGGCAGCTCACACCGAAACATTAGGCTAGGCACCATGGGTGTCTCTACATTTTTTGCACTTCTTGGGTCAACACAGTGGGAGAATTCTAGGTGTGCTCACAGATACCTGGTAAACAGTTGGGCAGTTATGAAGTACGTCTCCTGAGGGCAAACAATGTAAAGGCGAACGGGACGATGGGTCCTTACAGGTTGGTCATGTGCAAAGAGAGGGAGCTTCTGCATGTGGCCCCATGACTCCATCAAGGAAAGGGCGGAGATGGGAACACAGAGGTTGGCAAAGGGTGTGGCCTGTCCAGCTATCTGTCTCCAAGAGATGCATACAGTAGACACAGGGCAAATTTCCATCCTTTCTAACCCAGTCAGGCAGGTTAACAGACTTTTCAGGTAGCACTTTATTCACTGTGCATTTCAGAGGAAGGTGCGATCTATCCAGTGTGTTCTGTACAGGAAGGCCGTGGTCGGCCTCACATCACACTTGCAGCGAGGCTGAGAGCGAAGACTTAACCCAGACCTCTGGCTTCAGAACCTTCTACAACCAGCGCGACTCATCTGCTAGAGGCATTCTTTCAGGGCGAGCATTTACAGCAGCCCCAAAAAACAATTTTCGCGAGTTTACAGCTCAACCTTGTGTTGAACAAAACCACAGGATGGCCCAGGTTAATTCAACAATGTAGTCAAAATTCTACATTCCAAACAGACTTTTGAGGATTTCTGAAAGAAAAAGGAAACCCAGCCTCAAATATCCAACAGTGTGGGCCCGGGGCTCTGTCTGCCGGAGCTGTAGCAGGGGCCTGGGTGTGGGAGCAGTGTGGATGCTGGGGACGATCCCCGTCTCCACACGGAGGCCCAGCGTCACACCACACGTCCGCTCCACTACGGGAGGTGGGCCCTTCAAGCCTACAGACCGCAACCCGCCCAGCACCGTGGTCTTTTTCTGGTTCAGCCCTTTTAGACAAAGCAGCAGATCTCGCGGTCCATAACTCAAGCCAGGTCGTCCCTGTCTAACTCATGGAACAAGCAGCAGAAAGTGAGAGCTGGTGACCTTGAGCCTCGTGGGGCTCAGACTCTAGGTGACCTGCCACACAGATGCGCGGGACCCGAGGGTGTGGGCGTGGTCTTGCCTCCAGCCTCTTGCGATGGTTTAATCCTGGGCAAAAGGGTTCCGTCACTGGTCCCTGGACCTAAGTACTAGAATTTTGAGGAACCTGTATCCAGAACAGGGTTAAAAGAAAGGAGAGGGAGGCAGAGGAGAAAGATAAGTGCTCCAAAGATGGAATGTCACAATCAGAGCCACGCAGCTAAACCTGAGTCTGTGAATTGGGGTGTGTTCAGGAAACACAGAAGCCACACGAGTACATGCTGTCTCCTGAAACGCAGGAAGGGCAGCAGTTAGCGGACGGCGCCCTCGCACAGGAAGCCTGGGGTCTGGGCTGCACGCAGCTGGGTGGGGTTGAGAGCCAGAGCACCCTATGCCCGGGCTCCCGGGACACAGGGACCCAGATGGGATGCCAGGCTTGTGCTCTTGGACTGCCCTAGGCAAGCAAGCTGCTGCTTTCTTTTTTCCTTAGTTTAAAAAAAAAAAAAATAACAAAAACCCTCTCCTTGACCATCTCTGCTACAGTGCTTCCTCGGTTGTGGCAGAGTGCTTTACAAAGTTACCAAGAAGCTTCATTTGACACAATTTTTGCAAACCATTTCACAGATGTGATGCTATCCGTCTTCGAAGCTTGCTTCACTTAGCACCTGTCCTTGGTGGCACGCTCGTGAAATGGGCTTCACGTCTATAAACTGCCTCATTTCAAAAAAAAAAAAGAGGATTTACCAACCCCCCAAAATGACCATAAAGTGTGCATGGGAAGAGAATGAGTGGCTGAAAACCAAAACTAAAAGTACTGTATTTCTGCACCGAACTCAGTCACTCTGCTTTGGAAAACTGCTTTACATTTTGCCTTGTTAATAGTTTTTACTGTGAGTAACTGCCTTCTCGTTCTTGGGCACTTCACCTAACACCTACAAGACGTACAGTTAAAACAGAGCTACGTAAGATAAATCCAACTGGTGTAAAAACTGGACTGGACCTAGATGTTTTCCCTAAATCAAATGTGGCTAAAAATAGAAGAACCAATAAAACAAACAAACCAATTTTCACCTTCGTTGGTGAGCACAACCGAGAAAAGGTTTTGAAGAGAAAACTGATTTAAACACTGCTTTGGAGAGGTGGTAAGTGACCAGCTTTTGGCTAAATTTCAGTAAGGGTCGAACTGAAAGGGGAAGCAGAAAAGGGAAAACTGAGGAGGAACATTTCCTCTCCAGCACTCCGTGTCCGCCCCATGTAGCGTGCGGCCCTCGGCTGAAGACTGTTCTGAACACGTGAAGCCACGCACAGAACTGAGACGCGCCATGCATGTAACCTGTTCTGGCTTTGAGGACTACGTGTAAAGAGTTAAGCAGCACTCACTAATGCTTGCTTAAATTGAGTGCATGTTCAAAAAATAGTACTTAGGGCATTCCCTCTTAAATAAAGTCTCTTAAAATTAATCTCCCCTGTGCCATTTCTCTTTTTGAATGTGTCTACTAGAGACCTGGGAATTACGGTTGTGGGTCTCAGGCGGATTCCTGCGTTTCTTTCTTTTTATCTTTTTTTTTTTTTTTAAAGATTTTATGTATTTACTTGTCAGAGAGAGAGAAAACGCGCACACCAGCAGGGAGAGGAACAGAAGGAGAGGGAGCAGCAGGCTTCCCGCTTAGCAGGGGGCCCGATCCAGGACTGGATCCCAGGACCCTAGGATCATGGGCTGAGCTGAAGGCAGACGCTAACCTGACTGAGCCCCCCTGGTGCTCTTCATTTCCTGTATTTCACGGATAGGGTCCAGGGATGCCCGTGATTACTCATCTCTGAATTCTCTGTCCCCAGACAAGGACGGAAGACCCGCCCCATGTGTCGTGAAGCACAGAGCCCCCACTGCCTGCCTGTCCAGGACCCTTCTGGAAAGCCCCACACACATCTACAGACCGCCCGAGGGTGCGGTGTGCGTGCCCAGGGCAGCCTGACCTCAAGGATAAGCTTCTAGGACACACTCCATCAATAATAAAAGAACAGCGACTGAGGGGCGCCTGGCTGGTTCAGTAGGTAGGGCTCTCGGGGTTGTGAGTTCAAGCCCCATGCTGGGCGTGAAGCCTACTTAAAACACTTATTAAAAAAAAAAAAAAACAAGGGGTGCCTGGGTGGCTCAGTGGGTTGAGCCGCTGCCTTCGGCTCGGGTCATGATCTCAGGATCCTGGGATCAAGTCCCCGCATCAGGCTCTCTGCTCTGCAGGGAGCCTGCTTCCCTCTCTCTCTCTCTCTGCCTGCCTCTCTGCCTACTGTGATCTCGCTATGTCAAATAAATAAATAAATCTTTAAAACAACAACAACAACAACAACAACAACAAAGAATAGCAAATGGACACATACAAACCATCTACAGAATTTTTAACACCCGTAGCTCCAGAGTCAACAACAAAGTTCCGCCTATTAGTAATAATAGCACAGCTCTGAAACTGGGATTAAATGCAGTGTGTATAATGACAAAATAACCCTGTTCTCTTCTCACGAATAAAACCACTTCACTCAAAACCACAGCCTTCTCTTCCGAATGCGAATTGCACTGAAGACAGGTTAAACTATGTCAGAGCAGGATGAGCGGGTTGGTGGCCGCCCCAGGTAACCGGTTGTTCATGGTCTCTCTTGCCCTGATGGCAGGAACAGGAGGCCGTTGAGAGATCTGGGGGCCCTGGAGTGGGGTCCTCTCCACCTTGCTACCACCGCCTTCCACTGAGAGCGAGGATGCTGTGACAGCAGGAAGATTCTGCCAGGTCCCAAGAAGTATACTAAAAATCATCGTCCAGCTGCCGGCGGGGCTGTCCTAAAAGCTCTTCACCTTCTCCCGTTTCAGCCCGGTTTCACCTCTGCTGTGACAGTCCCACGTTCTGCGAGACGGAGAGGCCGCTTCAGCCACATGCTCCGAAGGGCCACGAGGAGCCGGCTGGAGGCCTTCCATCCATCACCCCCGCCCGGTGGGGAAAGATACCGGATGTTCAGGGCTTCACTGGAATCCTGCCCGGGTGATTTCAGTGGAAATCGACAGCCTGCAGCCACATCCCTTGTGGGGGAAGTACTGTCCTGGAAGGCAGCCTTGCAGAGACACACCCAAGACGTGTGGCTCAAAGGTCCCTATAGCTCCCTCGCTCCCCAAAGTAGGGCACATGATGCCACCGTGGTTAATGGGTCAAAGCAAGTGTCAGAGACTTTGAGGCAGGAACATTGGAAAGGACCCCTGTGGCCTGTTGGGGTGGCTTCTGATAGTGTCCCCAGCTGCCTTTGCTGAGAAACAGGCCCACGGAGGCCACCGGGCCTGCAGGGGCAGGCGGCAGGGTCACCCCCTAGATTGGTACACACACCCCACAGTTGTCTTTAATCTGAGACAACACTCGGTCACTGAAACTTCCCAGAAGACCACGTCCATTCCCACACTTCGGAGGATCCTGGGAAGGTCATCGTCATGATTCATTCCCAGAGAGAGCATCGTCTCTGATTCTTTCACGTAACACACACGGGGGTGGCTTCGTGTGCCCAGGTTCTTCAAGCCCAAATACCAGCTGAGCCAGAAAGGAAGACCCAGCGTGCTTTTCTTTCTTTCTTTCTTTTTTTTAAAGACTTTATTTATTTGACAGGGAGAGAGAGATCACAAGTAGGCAGAGAGGCAGGCAGAGAGGAGAGGAAGCAGACTCCCCGCTGAGCAGAGAGCCCAGGACCCTGGGATCATGACCTGAGCCGAAGGCAGAGGCTTTAACCCACTGAGCCACCTGGGCGTCCCAACCCAGAGTGCCTTTCTAGTCATGCACCCCCCAGTGACAAAACCAGCGTGACACCTCCACCAAGAAAGCCAGAGAAGCATTCTGGCTATTAAGACAGCCAGTCCAGATAGCGTGACATTTCCAGCTTGGGACTCCAAGGGCAGAGTCATCTGGAATCAAGCCTCTGGTTGGATGCCCTGCGTTTCCCCTCATGGCCCCCTCCTCCTTACCCTGCTCCACAAACCCCCACTCCTGTCCACACAGCCATCCACCCAAGTGTTCCCTGCCCCCGTGAACATCGGGAAAATAGTATGGTAGACATGGAGTGCAGGTAACCCAGCTCTGAAAAAAAAAAAAAGGAAAAAAAAAGCTCTAATTTGTAGCATTTGCCAATTTTTGTGCCGTCAGTCCTTCCAGCCCGGAGGACTTCAAGTTCCCCCCAGCTGGTCCCCAGCGAGCCTGGGAGCTTTTCGAAGTCTGGACCCATTGGCATATTCCCGCTGGCTCCAGCCATAGATGGAAATGTGCTTTCTGAGTTCCCTACAGGTATCTGGCACTGGCCCCCACCCCGCACGCCCAAATCCTAACAAGCAAAGGGTGTGAGCAGATCTGCGGTAATGTGCTAACGTAGTTCCCGCTTGGACTGTGAAGAACCCCAGGCTTATCTGGCAGGTCCTGTGGCCCGGCCCCAACCACCGCCGAGCCGTGGAAGCAGGCAGTGAGCTGGCTTCCTGGGCCCGCCGGCCTCAAGGCGAGAGCCTTTTCATCTCACTGATCGAGGTCGTGGAAACTTTGCAGGGCAATGATTTGGCTCTGCTCTGCGCCTAAAGCTTGCTACTTTTGCATAAAAGGAGGGGAAGCTTGTTTTTTTTTTTTTTTTCTTTTTTTTTCTGGGTTATATTTACACTTCCCAAATCAGAAAATGTCCTAACCAGATAGGACAGGTGGCAACTGGCAACCACAGCTCAAAGCCTTTTTTTTTTTTTTTTTCCATTTCTTTTCTGAAACCCCATGTAGAAGGAAAGTTAAC
The DNA here is from genome assembly GCF_011764305.1 of Mustela putorius furo. Taxonomy (NCBI): domain Eukaryota; kingdom Metazoa; phylum Chordata; class Mammalia; order Carnivora; family Mustelidae; genus Mustela; species Mustela putorius. The sequence continues at coordinate 10,165,013 of NW_025421998.1, forward strand.
GAAATGTCGGTTGGCTGTTTTATAGTCAGAGCTAAGTATGCTTTCAGCAGAGCCGGAACAGAGCAGAACGGGAAATCGGGACCGGCGACCTAGCACCAAAAATGCTGTTTAACTATTTATTCTGGTAGAGAAGAACCCATCTTTATTTCCTTTACTAAATCCGTGAGGTACGATGTGAGCCTGGCGTTTAAGTTGTCAGTAAAAATACAAAATACTGGTGTCTACGTGTACAAGTAAACAACTTTTCAAAGTGAATGTGCAGCTTTGGAGTCACGAACATGGAGGGAAGGGTCAGGATCAGTGTTTCTCAACTTTCTGCATCCCAGTTTTTCTGCACGTACTCCTTTTTTTAAAAGAAATCCATGGTCAGGTTCCAGGACACCATGACTCTGTGAATGGGCCCAAAGCTGACCGTGTGGGGATGAGGTGCTTGGGCTCGACGGCAAGGCGTGAATCCAGGCGCTCGCCTGGGTAACAGGTGGGGACGTTTGGGGCGAGGTGTGACACCCACGGCTAACATCCTCCAGTGGGAGGGACAGAGTCAACCAAGGAAGGCTTCTCTGCCCCAAATACCAACTACGCCCACAGAGAAACAGTGACCTCAGATAATCCACCTGGTGAACCTTAATTTCAGACCCAGCCTTCGATTCCTTCCCCTTCACTTCCTCTCTCTGGGGTCTGACTTGAGAGAGCAACACCATCCCCATTCTGGGCTCTCATTCCGTACATGCCCTGCACGCCTACTCAGTGCACAGAAGGCCTAGGCGCTGGGGCTGCTGACTGAGCAAATCCCAGAGGAGCGCTTTCTCCCTGAGTGGTGGCAGACCCTGCTGCGAACATGGAGGGTGGGCTCACGTATGGCCCAGAGGGCAGTGGGAGAGAGGCCATGAGGATGTCTGGGGACATGCCACAGATCTGGACAAGGCTAAGGAGGAGCCTGAGCCCAGCTCCTGGATGGCCCCTGTCTGCCTCCCCAGGCCTCCACTTGGGCTGTTATCATGTAATCCTTCCTCTCCACCTGCTCCTTCCTGTTGGCCTTCAAATACACTTTCATACTTTCCTCTTACAAGTCAACCCATGGGCGGGGCTGCCTCCTACCCTCCACCCACTCCTTGGTGCTCCCCGACATTTTCATGTGGGCCTCTGACCCTGCTGAGCTGATTCTGGGGGCCCACCACTCATCTCCCAAAGGCCCCCTTCTCCAGCACAGCTTTATCACTCCCACTCTCGGTTATCTTCTCTCCTTATAGCGGCTTCTCCGCCATTTTTCTTTCCGGAAATTCTACCTGAATCAAAGAACTTATTCTCTGCCACCTTCTTGCCTTCTCTCCTAAACCATTACACACATTTATCTCCCAAGACCCTTGGTGTTCCGCTGTCCCTCCCGCAGATCCTAGAGCTAGAACTAGCTCTCTCTCCACCTCTCACCCATCCTGCCTTCTGGAAGGCTCCTTGGCTACGGCTGGCCAACAGATGTCGAATTGGCCCCAACTCCCCATGTGTTCCCATTCCATTCGGGGGAATCACTGCCGTCACCAAAGTGGAGGCTGAGCCACCTCACACATGTTCCCAGAGCGAGTAAGTGGACAAAGACGGTGGCCACAGAGGACAGACATTCCCATCGCCCTGGCTCCTCCCGCCGCAGCCCCTGCACACAGGCACAAATCATGCCTCCATGCCAACTGCCACCTGTGATCTTCGAGCACACAGATCTGGCAGGGTCATGTCCCAGAGCAAGCAGCTTTGTACCTCTCGTTGCCTGCCCTCCTCCCTCTCACCCAGCCGCCGCTGCTCCTAAAGTCCAACGTGGCTCCCCTCAGCCAGCTGCTCCAATGTCAACACTGGGAGTCCTCCCTGGCCCTCCTCTCCCCTCTGCCCAGCTCAGCCAGGAGCACCTCTTCCTTTGCTACGTCCCTGTCAGTGAGCTCTGCTGGACAGGACTGCAGGGCTTCTGATCCCCACTCCCGGGCCTTGGCGTGAGGGCGTCACCCTGCCACCAAGAAGGGCTCTATCTGCATGAATGTGCTCAAATAGACTTTCCTAAGAGTCGGAGCAGCTGAGGTGGAAACAAACACTACGCCATCAGAAATGGTATCTGCACGAATCCCCACGTGAGCTTAGCCTGCGAAGTCCTCCATGGTGGCCCTGCTCCGGGTCTGACCTTGAGAACTTCTATGGTGTCATGGTCACTGGCATCCAGACACAAGCAGGCAAGGACAGGCTGGCCCTCGTGGGACAGAATGGAACTGGGCTTTGCAGGAGTCCATCGTCCCCATGCACGCCCTCCTGATGGGTGTGTCTTCATGCTGGGTGGGGGGGTGGTCACAAGAACACCGTCCAGTCTGGCTGGCCTCCTCCACATCCCCTGCTCTCTCCTGAGACTCGGAGGGTTTTGCTACACTGACTGTGTCCTGCTCTCCTCTGTGCCTCATTTCTAACGGATGCCGTCTTTCCATGTGGTCACCGTATCAGGGCCTATCCCTGAAGTCTGCTGCCAACACATGTCCCAGGCACACATCTGCCGGGTCCCGCAGGACATCTCCCAGCGATTACACTGCAGTAGTCCCCATGGAGGACTGTTCCCGGGGAACCCCTCTGCCCGGTGCTTCCAGGTGGGCGGGTGACCCCTGTCTGCACACAGGGACAGAAATGATGGGAAGCCTCCTGCCAGGGACAATGAGCCAGATATGATTGAAGCCAGGGACAGAACCCCAGGGCCAGAGACACACCTCCAAGGGAACAACTGTGATCTCTTGTCCAATGCCGCCCAGGACACACACACACACACACCACATACCACACACCACACACATGCACACACACCACACACAATACACACATATGCAGCACGCACATACTACATATAATATACATGCACCACATGCAAACACACACCATACACAACACAAACACACCACATGCAGAAACACAAACCACACACAGTACACATATATACACCATACGTATACTATATACAATATACACACACTACCTGCACACACAACAGGCACACACACCATACTGACACACATTACACATACACTACATATAATACACACACCACATGCATAAACACATACTACATATACTGTACAGATGCACACATCACACACACTATACACACACACAGAGACACACAACACACACATATGCACCACACACTCACATACCACATAAACACACTTAAACACATACCACATACACGCCACATATGCTATACACAAACACACACATATATACCACGCATCACACAGCCACAGACACACACTATGGACAAGATATACACAGCACGTGCAGAAACACACAGACCACACACACACACACACACACACACAGCAGTTTCAGTTTCCTCCAAGGAATGTTCTGCATGGTGTGCTGTCCGATCCCACCCGACCACACCAATGCCTGGTGCAAGATGGTCCCGGAGCAGCCCACGGTCTCTTGCTTTCCCTGGGGGAACCCATACACTGTACTGCTCCGCAGCAGGGCGCATGCCTCCCACATGCCGTGGCTGGCCAACAGAGTGGAGGTGCTAAAAAAATAGTAACTTTTAGATGGGAAGCAATGCACCTGCTATGTCACAGCCTTTCTTTCCAAAACCTGACGGTCTCAGGGAAAATCCTTGTTTTAAGGCTACATCTCCTGTTTGGTGAGATGCGGGAAAATGAGAGTCTTTCCAACAGGAATTGTCTTGGTTTGGAAATGTCCTGGTGACAACACGTCCCCTGTCCATGAGGCGTTCCAAGATAGGGGAACCACAAGATGAGTGATGCAGAATTTTACAAATTTCTCCACTCTTGCACAACATGTCAGCTACCGAGAGGTGCGAGGAAACCGACGCAGCGAGGGGAGCCAGGATCCGAGGGATACTTGGCTTTTAGTTTTTGCTCCAAGGAAAATACAAAAACCCCAAACCCAAGACAGCTAGCCCGCTGAAGTCCAGCAAACAGTTTTTGGCTTTGTGCCCGCAAAGACGCCCACCATCCGGGCACGCTTGGGCTGGCAGCAGCAAACGCTCAGATGCTGCTAGATAATATGTCTCCTTAGCTAAAATGGGGTTTATCAGTTCAGAAGAGATGCGTTTCACAGATAAAAACAACTTCCTCTAACTGCTGATTAGATAAGCAGGCTTAGCATCCGTCCTCACAGCCAGCTGCCCAATCTCCAATTAGACCAAGCTCTTTCCATCGGGAAGAGCTCTCTGCACCTCCCCCACCCCCACCACCGCGGGCTGCCCAGAAGCGCTCCAGCCACAAGTCGCCTCACTGCGCCGTCTTGGGATTCTGCCTAAACTTGACCATGAAGGTGACATGTGGTGCAGGAATAGCCGAGCGACCCTATGTTAGTCTTCTGAGCCATCTGTCCTCGAACGCAGAACTCGGTGAAGTGATTTTTACTTTGGTGGAATACATTAAAAAAAATAATAATAATAATAAAATTTATGTTTTCACATACTTAATCACTTTCCTGGATTCCAGGGAAAGAAAAAAAAAAGGAGAAACAAAATCTAGATTTATTTTTCTTTCCTTTTCTGCCAAGGTTAACCTCACCCTGGACAAAGGATTGAAGAGAGAGACCCCGAGATGAAACCAGTTTAGCTTTGAGAAGGCGACAGCGTCTTGCTGCAAACACCACGCCGTGACACGCGACCTCTGAGAGTGAAGTTCTAAAACACCCCACAGGCGAGACCACGGTGATCACCTCCCAGCTTGGGGGGCGGGTCCCACGAGAGAGCAGCGGCAAAGAGGAGGTGGTTCCAGAACTGAGTGGGGCCTGTAGACGAGTCTGCTCTCATCCACGCACAAGCCCAGGGAGAATGAAGAGTAGTGAAGACCCAGGGATGAGTATGCGAACTCATCCCAATTATCCAATTATCCGCTGTGGCATGCCCTGCTCAGCCCCGGGGGGACCTCCAGTCTCGGCCTCCTGCTGGGCCAGCTGGGCTGTGCTTGGGGGAGCCGCGTCCCCATCAGTCCCACAGCACTATTACGTCTCTGCTCAAGGTCAGGACATGGACACCTGCACCCGCAGGGAGCCCAGAAGGAAGATGGGGAGGGCACTGAAGAAAGGAAGAAAATAACAAAGCTTTTAGTTTTGCTCCCCTGCGTCGTCGTTCCTCCAAAGCCGCTGGCCCGCGGAAGGAACCCTAAGTCGTCCTCTGCTTCCCTGGCCCGGCTGCCGTGGTAGGGCGCGTCCGTGTGCGGCTGCCTTTAGAGGTCACCGAGTACACGGTCTGCGCGCAGCAGTTTCACACACAACCACTTCAGAGAGGTGAGAGCTCTCTCATTTTTACAGCGACCACTTCAGAAGTACAAGCTTCCATCCTCTTAAGTAGACTGAATCCCTCCCTGCCTGCAAGTTCTCCTCTGAGTCTAACTTCAGTGCTTCAAGCTGCACTTCCGAGCTCGGGCCCAGAATCGGGCCCAGAATCGACCAGAGGCCTCCCAAGGTTGCTCTGGCATCTGCTCCCTATCCCTCCTTCCCTCTCTCTTTTAATCCAGGGGGCCGTATTTCCACACGGTCCTCCAGCATCCCCTCAACGTGGGGTGAAGGCCACCTGGGAATAGCCCACTGTCCCTAGAAACACCACCACCCATCACAGGTGGCTCATTTCTACCACTCCCACCAGTATGCTGGAGACTAGGGTTGAGGTTCCACATGTCTACACCTGGTCTTAAGGGCTCATGGCTTTTCTGAAGCATCCCATGTCTCTTAAAGCAGACAGGCAAGGGGTCTGCGTTGCTAAAGATTTCCCACCGTCTGGCATCTGGCTGTTTGTCCTTCTGCTTGGGTCTGGCAATGGCCAGCACTCCTGAGCTCTCCATTCAATTTTTTTTTTTTTAAAGATTTTATTTATTTATTTGACAGAGTGAGCAAGTGTATGTGAGAGAGGACACAAGCAGGGACAGAGAAAGAGGGAGAAGCAGGCTCCCCGCTAAGCAAGGAGCCCGATGCAGGGCTCGATCCCAGGACTCTGAGACCATGACTTGAGCCAAAGGCAGATGCTTAATGACTGAGACCCCAGGTGCCCCCCAAGCTCTCTATTCTGATCCCTCTCTTGTGGTTTGCCTATCCCTGGGATCAATTTCTTTATTATTATTATTAATAAATTGCTCTTCCACATTAAGAAATGTGCTCTGCACATTACCTTTTTTCTCTCTCCCTTCCCTCCAGCAAAGCCCCAACAGGTGCCCTCACCCCTTATCTCCTGCATCTTTGAAAGCCCTATTTTGCACAAATTGCTTTCTTTTTCTGCCTTTTACTGTCCTTTTTCCACCTGCCTTTGCTGCTCTGTCTTCAGCAAAGTGTGTTTCTCTGTTTTCACGTGACCCTGGAAGCCCTTCTGCAAGATGAGTTTCGCTGCTGTTGCGAAAATGAGGAAACGGGCTCGGTAGCAACAGTCTGGCCAGAGGCACCCGGCTGGGAGAGGGGCTGGGATGTGGCCCTTTTGAGTCTGAGTTGCATCTTCTCAGCGTTGCCTTCTCCCCTGCGCCACCCGCCCTCTCCATCCCTTTTCTAGGACCTGTGCTCAACAAAGGCACTTGTCTACGTGCTTGACTACTTCTGGGCAGGGAGGGGCTGCTTATGGTTTCCTGTTGTCTGTCCTCTGACGCTCCTCTGCTCTTCTGCCTTCTTCCCACAGAGCCGGACACATAGCTTCAAATGTGCCTCCCGGTCCTCCTGGGGGACGACTCCCCTGCCTTTCCCCACTGTCTCCCATTGCTCTGCATACCTAATTTGTTTAATGTTCCCTATAATGGGCCACTTCCATCGACACCAACCACTGCACACGAATGCTAGCTGGTTTCCCTCGAAAATCCCCAAGGATGGTTTCTAAAAATTCATCTCCTGGAAGCACAGGTGACGTCTTGATGGCTCTTGGGACACGGGCTTCTGGGATTCTCCGTCTCACTGCCCCGTTCCTTCAAACCCTTCTCCTCTTGCCTGCTTGACTGTCTTCTGTGCTTTTGCATTTCTGGACCTCCTGGCAGAGACCCGTCGCCCCTTTGGCCCTGGCCCCTCCAAGAGAGTGCTGGCTCCCCAAAACAGTGTCTTGCCACCCGCTGCAGATGGCTTTCCTCACCCGCCCTATGGCGTGGCCACGGCTTTACAAACTCAGCAAAGAGGTTTGTCAGGTGTTTTAAATTTTGTAATTCTGGAATTTGTTACAACCTTCATCCTACAAGAAGAAGCGGAAGCAAATCCTATCCCATCGCAGGCAGCCTCGAGGGAGCACCGGCAGGAAGCCGCAGGGAGTCACAGAGAAGCACACCCCTGCCCCCAGCTCCATACCACACCTGCCCCCGGCTCGCTGGCACCTAGAGCTCACGCCTCAGCCAAGAAACCCAGCCCGGGACGCAGTCAGCAGTGCCCACCAGGGGCCTGGTGACCTCGCCCCAGCCGAACCTTCCAGGCCCTGGCGGCTGACAAGGGACAGTGTACCTAGAATATTCTGAAGGCAGCTACAGGGAGCATGTACTGACCGCCACCAAGCGCCCTGCGTGCTGTCCTCTGCTCTCCAGGAATCAGGCGACTTTCAGTTCTCTAAAGGACACCCATCAACACCAGGGCTCATGGGCTGCAGGGTAGCTCTGGGGATGTCGGGGAGTGCTCCCTGGTTTCCCCCACAATGAACCCAGAGTCCTAATGCTGATGGCTAGGCTCTCGGATCACTTGAGAGCTTAAGTGAGCACATATTCACCTAATTTCTTCTGAGCGCCCCCCCATGTCCCAGGTGGGTCATGAGCCCGTGCTTGTTGCCACTCAAAGTGCAGAGAATAGTACCCACGTCACTAGTGGTTTCAAGGTCGGATGAAGGAGACAAAGCAGGGCCGCCTGACATTAGCCATTCATGCGCCACCTTTGCAAGCTTTTATCATATATGTGCACCCTCACTGCCTAAATAGTTTTACTGGAATCTGACTTTCTACCTTATGTAAATGTGTCTTGAGAGGCAGTGTAACAGTAGCATGGTATATGATATACCAGAAACACTTGCAACAAACGCAAGACAGTCTTAAAAATAAATGCATCGATGAAAAAGAAGCACGCTCTTGTGTGTCCCAACTCTGGGAACCCCTGAAATGATGTGTGGAGAGCAGAGTGGAAAATCCAGAAGTGTCTGTGTGTGTCTGTGTGTGTGTGTGTATTTTATATGTGTGTGTATATATATATATATATATATATGAAAACCCTTATACCCAAAGTTTCACTGGTTTCTAAGACATGAAGACACAGAAAATGCATTTCTTAGTTACTACATCAGGATGTCCTATAGAGACAGAGCTGTGATGGTCTTCATAATGAACCCTAAGAACGTCACACGCATCGCCCTCCTTGGCTGTGGGGGCTCACACCTGCCCCACACAGGATCCATCCCACCTCGTGACCTCTGCTCACCCTTCATGATACTCTTTTGTGCACATAGGTGGCTCTTAGTGTCACCTTCTTTTTTTTTTACTTTAAAAAAAGAAAGAGAAAATAGGTATTCTAAGGAATTGCTGACTCATTATCTCATGAGAACATGGTTTAAACGTGTGAAAACTAGTCTTTGAGTTAGAAATCAAGTCTCACATTGACTCTGTGACCTTGGACATTTCGCTGAACTTATTGGGGACTCCGTGATAAAGACAGCAGACCAGGTTTTGCAGACATGACCTGTGCTGTGCACATTAACCCCAGGGAGAGGCTGCAGGAATGTACGTACCTACCTCTGGATGGAAAAGGGGTGCACACAAAGGCATTTTGACATTTAACCATTTCTATGCCTTGAATTTCATACTTGGAGTTGCATTTGGCATTGGAGAAACACGGCTGAGTGGGATAACATAAAATGGACAGGTCTGGCTTGCTCTAAACCGAAGCTCTAAAACAAACTTGTTTTTCCAAAGCACATAAAATGGATCATTTTCACTACCTACAATCCATAATATCACATGTTCCTGCAGCACCGAGGGGATGGGAGATGTTCTAGGGATGTGCCCCCACAGCGGGGAGCTCTTCCCCCCCGCCACATGGTCCCCACGTGGGGGTGTCACTCCTCCGTGATGCCTCTCTAACCTCCGGCACACCGGGACCCCACGCGGCTGCTCTTTATCCCGCATCTCCTTCACATGGCGGTTGAGGAGAAACAGCAGGCCCGATGATCTCACCCCCCAACCACTGACTGTGGAAGGATATGAAGGGACCGAGGTGTTAATGGGCACAGAGCATGTGACAGCCCGCCAACGGGACACCCGGAAGGCCGACTCACCCACTCCTCTCTCACTCTTGGAGCTCTGCTGTCCGCCGGACGTGGTGGAGAGGTCTTCAGGGACCGGCATGGGCTCGTCCCCATCATCAGGGGTGTCACTCACTGGAGGGCTTTCCTTCCCTGAGGAAACAAGCAGCAGCTTGAATTTCTAAGGCTGTGGTCGCCTACAGCACGGGCAGCAGGGACCCTGCACACGGATGCATTTAGTTATATGTTACGTGTAATACACAGTGATTATTTAATCAGAATGAACAGTGGTCGTCGGACATTATCATGGTCACTTTTCCATGCCAAGTGACCAAACTCCCACAATTTTGTTTATGATGTCTGTGTCATACCCCGTTGCATGGCTACTCCAGGATTTATTTAAATCCTTTTTTAATTTTTGAATTTATATGGTTTCCAATCTCTTTCCCTGTTAAGCAATACTGTGGCAAACATCCTAGTGGCCAGCCTCTGCCCGTGTTCTCAGTCAGGTGTTCCAGAAGTCTCAAGAGTGGGTCAAAAGGCAACTATGTTATTTTATTTTTAAGATTTTATTTATTTATTTATTTATTTGTCAGAAAGAGAACACAAGACGGGGGGAGAAGCAGGCAGAGGGACAAGCAGTCTCCCTGCTGATCAAGGAGCCTGATGCAGGACTTGATCCCAGGACCCTGAGACCATGACCTGGGCTGAAGGCAGAGGTTTTTACCCACTGAGCCACCCAGGAGCCCCAAGTATCTGCCCTTGTAAGTCTTACCACCCGTTATCCCACATTTTTTCCTCCAAGATGGTCCAATCTACCCCCTTGTAAGTGGGCTTTGTTCCACCTTCAGACTAATTGTCATTCAAGGTCATCTGACCGGTTATCTTGCTCAGAGCTCTACATTCTGGGTCTGCTCACTGCCCTTTAAAGACCCAGAGAATATTCTGCTAGTGACCCACTTTAATCCAACCAGGTGGGAAAAGCAAGCTTGCAAAGAGCAGGAATGCGGAATCTGAGGCCTCTTGGGGCCACCATTCCTTCTGTGGAATTCTTGTCTTTGAAACACGAAAACAGGATCCACACAACTATCAAGTGGCTTATCCTGCACAAAGTGAGATTGACTGAAGGAAAGTGTTTCCCTGACAGACGGCCATAGCAACTGTGACTGCATCAGAGGCTCCAGCAACAGGGAAACCGCCCCTCCCCACTCCCACCCTACTCCCAGAAATCCAGCACTGGGAAGCCACAACTGGCAGAAAACGTGCTTTTTTTCCTTTGAAACTGAAACACCTGTATCTCCCAACCCAGACATTACTTAAAATTAGGTTAGGAGACACAAACCACATGCAAGGAACAGATGGTAAGGCCCAAAGCTGATGTGAAATAACCCATCAGAGCCGCTCCAGAAGACCAGGGGAGATGCCGGCCCTAAATGATGCCAACAGAGAAGAGGAAGGCAGGGGTCACACGCCTGCTGGCTGGGCTGCTGACCCGGCTTCCAGGCAGAGGACATCCCCACACAGACGAGCCCAGACTTTGGTGAGGATAGTGCTGAAAACTAGAAAACCTGGCCAGGAAGATTGAAGTGTGCTTGCACGTTTTTATAACTGTCTGGAAGAGCAACACCCACACTCCAGGGGACGGACAAGACAAGCTCAAGTGTCCCCGGGAGAGGACGTAACCTCATGGGCAGGCACGGAGGGAATGTTTTGGGGGACAGCCGTGCATTCTCTGGGAACAAGACACTGTAGCAGAATATTTCAGCTTAGCTGCAGCTGCCACAAGTGGCAGGTTTTCAGAAAGAACATTATTGGGTCTATCTGGACAGCGAACGTGAGACGTGTCATTAAAGGCAGGGCGGGATTATAAGGATTTCACAAGAAAAAAACAAAAGCCGGAGAGGAACTGATGGAAAGCCTCATTGATATGCATTAGGTCAGTGATATTTCCAGGGCTCTAAACGGTGAGAAGTAACAGTGACTAAAAGTCTCGTTGTGCTCAATTCCACAAATGTGGAACCACTGAACGGGAGAATGTAGGAGGCAAATGGACCATCTGATAACTGGGTTTTCCTTACCTGTGCCTCGAGCAATGGTTTTCAGACTTAGAGGACTTCAGGGAGGTGGTCAGATTGTACAGAACTTCAGTACATAAAACCAGACTTCAGTGCCAAGTGGGGGCTAATGCGGGGGGGAAGGGGAGGAGACTGGAGACCCAGGCCACCTGCCTTCTCAAAGACCTCCTGAGGACTCCCCCTCCCCCAAAACAGACAGTGGAGACCTCCGGATGAGCCAACTGACTCAAGATTAGAGGTGTATAGAGCAAGGTGGTGTGCACGTGCGTCTTGGTGACTAATCGGGTATCATTATTATGGGGTGGGCGTGGGACGCTGAGCAACAAAACTTTATGGGCATGTTTTATCTTCCCTGTGACACTTCCTTTTGGAGTACTCCATGATCCCCCTGTTTGAAGAATTAGGACTTATCCAATGGAGGCACATGGGTCTCTGCTCTACTTAGCTAAAGCATGTCCAAGTAACTCTAATTATTCTTCTCGTAATTTAACTGCTCTGTGGGTTAGGGAATAAGGCTAATCACACCTTACTGAGGATGGTTATATCTTAGAAGTGCCTGCTAAGGGTTCTGGACGGGCTCCTGCACTGAATGAAATGCCAGATCTCCAGCACCCAACAGCCCGTGCCTCAGTCCTCCCACTGTTTCCTGCATGGGGAGAAAGAGGAAGAAGAAAGCAGCAGGGAGGGTGAGTCCAAGATGCATGGGTCAGACAGAGCAACGGGAGCTCCCTATGTGGGAGAAACACAGGGGCAGAAGGGAGTGTAAACTGTCGTCCCCGGCATAGACCTAGAGGAGAGGGGAGTGAGGGAACAGTCACCCGTCCACCACCTTGAAGGGCCCTGCTGTCACACAGTCTCCGCTCACCTTCGCTCAGTGAGAGATTTTAGGAGGAGGCCTGATTTGCCTAAAACCCCTAAAGTCTGGGTGGTGCTGAGGCTGACTTACTCCCATGAGCCCTGGTGCCCCATGGCCCTGGATTCGCTCATGCTTGGAGATTTCTATGGTGAATACGGACCACTTTGGGAAAACCTTCCGGTCAAGCGAAGATTGTTCATGTGTTGATTTTAAACAAATTCGCCTCATGAACCACTGAAAAGGCAATGTCATGGAAAGATCATAAGAGATACAAAAGTAAGGTTGTTAGATCAAGTCAACGCATCCCAACACACAGTCGACCTGGGATACAGTTCCGACAGAAACATGGAGGAAGTCACCTCTTTAAGAGAGTTTCCTCAACAGATAAATAAAGCTAAAAACCATGATTTTGGCCTAACTCACAGGGCTCCTGTGAAGATAAAATAATAATGTGTGTGAGTGTGTATATGCTGAAGAAGCCTATGGGTCCATTTCTAAATGGCAGCCGACCATGGAAGCATGAGGTCTGTGTGCACCAAGTGCTCTCACTTCTCCCAAGTTCACGTAGAAAGACAGGCAACATGTGGGGCCGTGGACAGCGAGAGATTGAGTGCTCCTCCTGGAATAATTTAGGAAGTGCAATGTAATCTCGCTTAGAAAAATGAAAGAAACTTCTTAGCAATTATTTAATCTTACTACTTGCTTTTGCTTCAAATAAAGCATTACCTGTGAGAAGTGTTTGGGGCAAATTAGATGAGAAAATTGTATAATGAGTTTATCAAAAGCAAGCAAGTTAATTTCTCAAGCAGATTATAATTCATCCAACAAAGTTCTGTGAGTCCCCATCTCCCAAGTGCAGGAGTGGCTTTTATATGCAATTACCCAGGGGAAATCATTCCTGGGGTAAAGAACAAGTCAGAACACAGACTCCCAACTCTAGAACAGTGGAAACGCTTGCATCCCAGCGTCCTGTCTGGCTCCCTGTGGGACTTCTGGTCCGTTCCTGAAATTTCCCCAATCTCAGCTCCCTGAAAATGGAAAATGGTACCTGTATCTTCTTCACTGGGGGCTTGTAAAGTTGAGGAGAGACAACACCCAGGGCAGTGTTTGGTAAACGTAAGCATTCAATCAAGCGATTTCCTAGGAGGACCTTTTCCACTTCTATTTTAGTAGAAATGAGCTTCGTTTCTCTGAGCAGACTATGCTGCCTACAGAGCATACTTCTTGCTTCTGTGTCCCCACAAACATCACAAATACCGTTGAGAACACTTCCTGTACTGCTTTCAGGAGTCAGAGGATCCTTAAAAATCCACTGGCTCACATCTCTCATTTTGCAGTGACATGACAGTGCTCTGTCCAGGAGGCAGAATGGGACCTCTCTCAGGTTCTATAGTTGGGGACAGAGATGGACATAGATACTGGCCTCACTATGTCTCTTCCCTTAGAAATCAAAACAAAAAATAATGCGTAGGCATAAAAATATTTTGGAAAGACTGACAAAGAAGAAAGAGACAAAACAAAAACAAAACAACCATACACACACACAAACTTTACCCAAAGAATGAATAAGATATGCCCTAAAGGAAAAACCACCAGAAAGAAAGGATCAGGTGATTTGGGGGGGAAAAAAGTCAGATATTAAGTATTTCTTTCTTTTTCAGGTGAATATTTCTCAGATACTGATGGAACTGTTGATCCTGGAGCATCTGAACCCAGGAACCTGGCAACTTCCTGGTTCTCCTTAGAAAGTTTGTTGTTTTCTTTCTTGGGGGCAAAACCTGACCAGGAAGAATTTTCTGGGGGAAAGACGGAGACTGAGTAACATATGCCTCCACAGATCAAGAATGTCAACTCCTGTTTGACTAAATGCATGTCCTCCTTCTTTTTTTTTTTTTTTTTCTAAGATTTTATTTATTTATTTGAGAGAGGGGGGGAGCATGGGAGCACAAGCAGGGGGCAGGGGGCAGGGGCAGAGGGAGAGGGAGAAGATACTCCCCACTGACCAGGAAGCCCGATGCGGGACTCGATCCCAGGACCCTAAGCTGAAGGCAAACACTCAACCAACTGAGCCACCCCTGTACATCCTTATTCTATAACTGACAGTACCCTCAATTTTCAGAAATGGAAAAGACAAAGTGATGTGACTAGGTTTGAGTTGGAGAAGCAGCAAGAATTAGAAGATTCCTTCAGATCTTTAGGAAAAATGGCAGGACCCTTCAGATGCCCCATGGGCTGTGCAGGACACTTCAAATTTCATCGACCAAGAATGCTATTAGTGTTTTGGAAGTACCACCTCCCTTGCATACAAACTAAATTTCAGATCCCGTCTTGAACCTTCTTGACCACAAAAGAGTTTCATTTTTCAGGCAGTCTCGGGCCATGGGTGTTACAGGCAAACAATGGATCATGGAATACTCCATCATAAACTAATGATGTACCAAATGGTGAGGAATGTAAAATAATAATAAAAATTTAAAAAGAATAAAATGTTTTTTTAAAAAGAAACCCCTTAAGCCAAAAGCAAAACCTATACCCAAAGGACAAAAAAAAAAAAAAAAAAAAAAAAAAAAAAAACCAAACAAACAAACAACAAAAAAAAAATCAAAGAATTTGTTCAAGGAAAACAAATATGCAAGTAGAACTTAAAGCTAGTAGATACTACCTGTAAAGTAAAGAGCAACCCCTCTTCCACAGCCCGTCCCTCCCTCCCGTCACCAAGCTGCCTAGGGGAAGTCTAGGTTAGTAAATCTCTCTCCAGAATCTTCTCCAGCATGCATGCAAGTGTGTAGGAATGGGGAGTATGTGCGTGCATGTGAGATGCGTGTTTATTTTACAGAATGGATCACACTTTGCGTGCCATCCCGAATGCGGCCTGCCTGTCAGCATAGGTCTCGGACGTGTTCCGCTATGAAGGTGTTCACACCGACCCCGTTTGGAAGAGTGGGACAAACAAGTGTGTAGAGATGCCCCAGGTTTTTGGACATCAGAGCCAATGCTGCTCCAACACTCTGTGCTTATGGGTGCATCTCCAGGGAGAACTCCTTCGTAGCCCCAAGAGCTCAAGCCCACACTTGTCGAATTACCGGAATCGCTGGCCCAAAGGAGGCAGGGGATGTCTGGGACCGTGGCAAGAACTCGACTGTCTCCCCTGCACATGCGTCAGTGAGCGGGCAGCCACCAGGTTGGGCAGCAGCCACTCAGACTGAGGGGCAGAATTCAATACAAACTTGCAAACAGGTGGGGGGCAGGTCAGCCGGGCCCAGATGACAAGGCCAGGCCATCCTGCCCCAGATGCCCACCCAGGACTGGCCATGAGCCTGGGTGGCCCTAAAAGGTAAAATAATAAAAACCCACAGCCCACAGGGGCTGCTCTTGCAGTGGACACCTCGGGGTTTAGGACCAGACACCAGGGGGGCTTCTTATGCCTAGGAACACGGGAGCCATGGGGGCTTTGCTGGACGGGCTGGTGGGTCACCCCGCTCAGCACCGACTAGCGGGATAGTCTGTGACCCGCCCCTTAGGCTTTTATGTCCCATTCCCGACTGCTCCACTTCCTGGTCTCCCAAGATGACAAGAGCCACATCAAATATGGCTTGAAAGAAGATGTAGCTGCTTCCAAGCTTACCAGATATTCTAAGTTGTGCCTCAAAACTATGCTTTTCAATTTCTTTCTCCCGCTCCTCCTCCCCCCGCCCCTTCCTCCATCTCCTGCTTAAACACCTCAATTGGCACCTGCTTGGGGTCCAGAGCAGACTCATCAGTCACTCCTCCCTCCACAAGAGAATCAACATATATTGGACCTTTTCCAGGGTGCTCTCAGATTTTCCAGCAGAACTCATTTTATGCTTGGAGATTTTTCTATTCAGGTTCTCCAATAGGGATGAACTCTAAGACTTGACATAAAACATTGACACAACTTCCATCTTGGTCTTCCCTTCTGCAGGACAGCCTGTCTTCCTCCCTCAGGAAGACAGTGAGCGCCTTGGCCCCGGCACCCTGGAGGGGTCCTCATGGGCCCCCCACACCCCACAGGGTCTCACCTGAAACTCGGGACATGTCTTGACCCTCATCAGCATCCATTGTCCTTGGGTTATCTGAGAAAGAGAGGAAGGGATTTTAGCTTAAAGCAAATTACTAATAAGATAGAGAGAGAGAGAGAGACACGTTCTATGTATTTAACAACAAGGTTATCTACCAAGAATAATGCATTTTCCTCCTCACATACTTGCTGGAGTATCAGACTGGCACAGACCTTGATCCTTTTAAAAACAGCATTACAAAGATTTATAAAAATATCATTACAAGCACAGGAGGACCAAATTTGTTATTTATTGTTAATTTCCTACTGCATAATAACCCAAAATGCAAACTGACTGCAACAAAATTAAGCAGAAAATTAAATGGCCCTGGGTCATTGTAGGCACAGAATTCATTCTCTTGGCTGATCCATAGTTATGTTCTTTCTAATTTACTGAGCATGCATCGATGAACCTTGAGTCAGCTTGGTGACACGCGTACAATCAGCAATCAAAAAACGAAGCAATTTGCTGAAGAATGTCTCATTTACCCAGGCAGGGCTGCATCTGTGAGCAGCTCTCGCACTCCCTCCATCAATAATGAATACACCTCCAGCCTGGCAGATGGGCAACGCGGGCGCGTCCGTCTTTGTCCGCCACCGGCTCAGGGACCCTGCCTCCGACGTCGCCCATGCGCTCACGCAGGGAGAAGGGAAGCTCACGCAGCAGCAAAGCCAAGCGGGGAGAGCACCCACACCTTCCTGTTTGCTGACACATGGCTCGGCTCCTCACATCGGTTTAAAAAACAGAAAACCAACTGGGAAGAGCCGCCCTTGGTGGTGACAGCCAATGTCCTGCCTTGAGGGGCGAGCTGCCGCACGTGCTGGTGGGGGCAGTCGGGGCCCTTGACTGGCCTCGGAGATCATAGGTGCCCTAGGGGATGATCCCTGGGAGCCCAGGGGAAAGGGAGATCTGTGGCCAGCGGCAGATGACCTCAACCAAATCTGCTCGTTTATGCTCTGTTGGACAACCGACAGGACAGAACCTTCTCGAAGCAACACACTGAGTCCATCTGTTGGCTCTAACTCAGGTCACCTCTGTTTCTTGGGGGTGGGGGGTGCCTCGGCCTCTTTGGTTCAGGTGTGTGGATCTGAGTGTGAGGCCAGTTTGCAGCAGACCTGGCCACGGTCGGGGGTTCAGGGGACTGAACCATGCAGGCAGGGGCGGATACGTGCGTGTATAGAACAGCCTTTATGGTCCCCTGGAGTCCATATTTTCAATTTCTGTAGTATCAATACAAGTCACGAAGAAGACACGAATGACTGTCACTTTTTCTGGATGGGGAGGGGTTTTCATCTATTTCTGAAAGTCACTGAACCGGTCTGAAGCATGACCTGATTTTTCCAGGCTGCTGTGGGGCACAGGGGTACGGCCGCTGGCCACAGAGGGGGAAGAAGGCCCTTGACCTCACGTGGGTTCTGCCGCAAGACTGAGGGTCCACGAGCCAGGTGAAGCCAGACAAACCAGCCCTGGGAACCAGCTCGAAACTGCCCGTGCGCCCAATGTCTCATGGCCCCCTACGTGAAAATCTATGATTCTTCTGAAACCATCCGAACAATTATAGAGAGACAGGATGGGCTCCCATGAGAAAAATCTTTGTCATCTTTGGGTGGCATGAATGTGGGGTTCTACTCAGTGAAGTTGGGCACAGTGCGGTGTCACTGACCTGTCTTCAAGCGCCCTGAGTTGAGTGGCGAGACAGAAGGCATTACTCAAATCTTGTTGTGACAAATCCTGGACTAACACAGAATCTGTAGAATGTTGACTTGGACCCTTCTCGCCATGCAAGTGACACATTTTTTACAACTTTGTTTTTTTTTTTTTTAACAAAGACAAGAAAATGCCCATAACTTCCACACACACAGTGCTTTTTACAAAAACAGGACATTAAACATATTCCAAATGTCCTCTTGTAAAGTGTTTTTTCATTGAATCTGTCACGTGTCTTTTATTTTGTAAATCTACATCAATGTCCTCAGTTCAGTGGCTACACACTTCTCAGCTGAAGGACTGATTTATCCGGTACCCCAGTGTCAATCCAAGCTAAGTGCAAGTAGAGAACTACTGTTTCCTCAGGCCCCCATCTTGGCTCTAAGGGAGAAGGTGTCCCCCGTCGAGGCACAGTGGGGACCCTCTGTGTTTGAGGCCAGGGCACGATCCATTCCCACCAGGTTCCCCATCATGCATCTGCTGGTTCATGTGGGAGATGTGACAAGTGCCACAAAGCAGAACACAGATGGTCCGAGTCCCAGACCAAGCTCTTTTGGGTGGGAGAGCCCTTGTCCTGGGCAGTCACCTGGCTTGTGCGTCCGATGTGTTCTTTCCTGGAAGCAGGCCCCCCAGCTCCCCCCCACGCCAGCAGCCTCCTGGACACTCAGGACACTACTGTGCTAGGGATCAGCCACACCAAGCAGAGGACCATGAATTGGTGTCAACGTGCTTGTTCCCATTCTCACTGAAGGTCCACACCCTGTCCCCCCACCATGCGGAACTCCACTGGGTGACCAGCACTGCTGAGATCTCCAGTCACACCCCCAAACGACCTACTGCCTATGGTGTGTGGCCGTGCCGAGAGGGCCCCCTTGCTTGGGGTAACAGTTGCTTGTCACCACTGTGCTGACCCTCTTGACAATCTGGGTGTAGTGCCCACCTTCCCAGGCTGCGCCGGGCCCTGAGAATGCTGCGGCCTGTCCGGCCTGCCATCACACGGTAGGTGTGGGACGTGACAAGCTCCCAAATTTTCATCTCTTGGGATGGAACAGTCATGATTTTGTGGAAAAAGTGACGGCTTTTAGGCAAAGACCAAAGGAATAATTTGGCAACAGGAAACTAATTGAGGGAGAGGAAACCACCTCCTCCGAGAAACCGAGGTCATAGAGAGACATTTGTGGGCATCTGGGAAGGGACAGCAGGACGCCACACCGTCCTGGCCACTGCGTGCACGACCAGGCTCAGTGCTTATTTTCAGGCAGTGTTTACCGAGCTCTCGTCTCCCACATGGAGTTGTGTCCAGGGCCGAGTGGAAAACATGGTGCGGGCTGGATATCATCTCCACGATCAGAAAGATGAGTTCATCCCACAAGTGGATTCATAACCATTATGAAAACCAGCCCTTAAACAAAAACCAGGACCACAGAGATGCCAGAGGCGAGGAATATTTCACAGAGGTGAACTGTGATTTTCTCCCCTGCACGGGAAAGACACAAACAACTAGAAGGCCAGAGTTCCACTGATCGACAGGGCAGAAAACACAACATCAGCAAACACCTGTCACCTGGGCAGTTCCCACAGCCCTGAAAGCTCTTATTGTTTCTCTGGAGCAAGCAGTTCTGCATCTCACACACGGGAAACAGATGCGGAGATAAGTGAAGGCCAACGTGACAGCAGCCGTCGCTGGCCGCCCCTCGACAGGAGCACACCGTCAGAAGCCGCTGCCAGCTCATATCCCACTCCGGAGCGGGCACGGAATGGAACATCTCTTCCCATCTTTCCTTCTGTCTCCTTCAACCCTCCTCCCTCCCTCTCTGTTTCTGCCTCTGTTGTCTGTCTGGTCCTTCTGCTCCAACAGGACTTTCCTAGTGTGCCCTCAGTGGGGTTGGTACCTCAGTGACTCCAGAAAGTGGGGGTTGCAGAAGATTGAGCAAAAGAAGTGAGAGACAGGAGCAAAGCTAGCCCAGAACCTCTGTGCTTCTCCAGCAGCCCCGCCAGAGAAAAGGGGTCTTACTGCCAGTGACGTCCCCAGTGAGTTTCCCTCAGGGAGAGGAAGACTCTGGAAAAACGCCACCTCCCTGACCCTGTCCTTCTTTCCTTCTTCCACACCCACGAGGGCCTAGGACCTGGCTCTCTCCTGGGAAGAACCGCCCTGGGCAGTCAGGGTTCCCGAGTCAGGGGCTGGGCAAGTCTCCAGGAGCGTCTTCACTTGTACCTACGAGCAAGCAGGTAGCCCCAAGAACAGCCCCGATAGCCAAAGGAAGCCCCGACGGCCACTGCCAGGTGCACGGGGCTGGCAGCGGTCCTCGGCCCTCCTCACGAGACCCTGCTTTCCCCTGAGATGAACACCGCTCTTCGCAGCACTTGCTATGAGACAGTAGCGCTCTCCCATACTTCTGAAAAGGTGTTGGAATTAATGAAGTCGAAATGAAAACCCAGGCGCCTGTCAAGAACCACACACTTTCCAAGCAGCCCAACGTCATGGCTATCCCAGCACCGCCAAGTGCACGGCGGGCTAACTGGCCATGAGCCATTCCCTGGGAGCACCCAGCCCCTCCATAAGATTTACAGATCTCAGCTCTCTGTGATTTAAAAAACACACATGAAATTTAAAAAAAAAAAAAAAAAAAAAAAAAAAAAAAGCCATGTTTGTACAGCGGGATGCTGGTAAGATGCTGTCCCGCCTGTTTGAAAGCTGCTACCAGAGTCAATCTTAAAAGTACGAGTCACACACAGGTTTTTGTGACTCTGACTGGTGACAGCTGTTGGTGAGGCTTGTCATGGGCATCAACGTGCAACGTACACAAACACCGCGTCATCGTGCCGTATGCCTGACGCTAATATAATTATGCTTCCATCAAAACAAATACATAAATACCGAAAAACAATGCCTCTCCTCTTCCCTGAGACACATGGTCACCTCTGTCCAGCGCTATCTCATTTCTTAAGAACTTTGTATGTGCCAGTAAAAGATGGTGAAGGAATGGATACTGGTCTTGGCTAGCTTTGTTTAAATGACCGACCACGGCATTTAACAAGCAAACTGCAGAGAACCACAAGACCGTCCACGCTGTCCCCCTCGCCCACTGCTCTGTGTGAGGGCCTGGTACAGTGCCCGGCATGGATCTAGTATTCAAGACTCATTTGCTAAGTGTGTACCTTTAATCTTCACAATGAAGCCATAGGAGTACGATTATTGTACATAATTGTACATTATTTCCATTCGACGGATGAGAATGATGTAGGCTAACCACACATCAGCCCCGCCAAGGGCACGAACTAGACAACAATGGAGTGAACTTGAACCCACAAGTGCTCCACGGAGACGCACTCTTCACTCCACCACTCCAGCCTGTGCAAACCCCTCAGCCCAGTGCCATGCTCCCAGATTTCAGATGGGCAATGGACAAGGAGTGTGAACAAGTTACCTGTGTCCTAACAGAAAAGGAGTGTCTCCTTGGTAATCCTACACAAGCAAGGCAACTTTCATCACAAACCTTCTCCAATAAACTTAAAGTCTCCTTATTTGACAAGGTGCATGCTATTGATTTTTTTTTCCTCCCCAACAAGTGAGGTTGCACTAGAGTTCCATTTTGGGGTTTTTCCCTTATACACTCAAGGATGCTTGTTTTGAAGGGGCTGGGCACAGGGGGAAAACACAGGCCAAGCCTATAAACTATTTAAAATGCCTTAGGTCACAGACCTCTTTAATGAAACCCATTATTCCTGCCCAGAGAGAGCTCTTTCATTTTGCAGATTGGTAGATTTTATTTTTGCAAATCTATCATATTGCTATGAATTACATGGTATCTTAAAAAAAATGTTCCAAGAGAAAGCTGAAGCAATTGGCCAGGTCTTTGTGTCTGGTGAGGGGAACCTTATAGATTTTCCTAACAACTTGACAAAACAGGTCAGGAGAACATAGAAACTTCTGGGCATTCTTATTTCATTTCTGATTCTTTTCATTTTTCAAAAATTAGCTGCCAATCTACACATTTTCATGATTATTCCACAGAGCATTGCTGGCGCAAATAACAATGAAAAACAAGATTTCAACAGGACAGCAGGGAATCCAATTTGGCTTTCAAACGGCTCCCCTCCCCCATATTTAACTGAGCCACAGAAGACGCCTCCAGTGGTTTGTTCTACAGCGAACCTGCTTTCTGAGGGCAAATTAGCTCAGATGTGCAATTCTGTCCTCACAATTTTTTTTCCTCCCTAGGGGCAGAAACTGATATGAAAAGAGGAAGGGTCCGGGGAACTGAGGAAGACTTTTCAAAATACAGCTAAAAACCAAGCTGTGTGAAAATGGTCTGAGCCAAGAGATATTTAGTACAGAAGGGAAAGAACACACGGATATCACTAAATGGTATCACGGAGCCCCCGTCTCAAAGTGAGGTATAAGAAAGATGGGAGATACTGAATTCAACCTTTCTTTCCTTTCTTTCTTTCTTTTTTCTTTCTTTCTTTCTTTCTTTCTTTCTCTCTTTCTTTCTTTAACAGAAAAGGCAGGGGCCTGGGAAGGTCCTGGCACCATGCATTTCTCTTATGAAGAGAAGAGACCGCTCAGGAAAGACCACCTTGCTCCTAGACTGCAGGCTCTCAACATACCTGTAAGTTCTGTGTATGCAGCCACCATAGAAGAGACATACAGAGTCAAAGATTTACATACACGCTTATAGGACTTTTCCCGATTTTGACTGTCATCATGGGCCACTTCCTAAGCAGCTTCCTCAAATATAAATGGCTTTTTACACTTCGTTTCATCACTTAAGTCAAAAATCTAAGTTTAGAATCATTTCCTTCTACCCTCTTCCCAGTTTTAGAGACCTTCATGCATGGTCAGCAGCCATGCAGCAAACATGAGACTTAAACATCTTGAAAAAAAAATGTATATATATATATAAACTGTCCCCAAATAATGATGGTCCCAAAAGTGCTGATGGTTTTGTCATTTATTATGATAAAGCGAGGAGACTGCAGAGCCCAGGCATAATTTTGTATTCCAATTTGTGTGAAGTGTCGTTTCCACTTTTAAAAAAAAATGCATAAATACAAAGTTACAATATTCACAAAGTGTCTTACTCAGCAAGACAATGGGCTTTTCTCACAAAGAAGACAGTATATTATCCTGCCTTTTCAGCAGTGATTTCACTTAACATATTAGCAGATCCTTTAGTGGGGACATGTGAAAGCTCAAAATTAAAGCCGAACATGCAAACCCACTTATAACATTCCAAATACATACATATATTCCAAACACACACACACACACACACACACACACACACACTTGTAATTCTGGGCCTTCTATAAGGTCATTGGGATATTTTCTTTCTTTCTTTCTTTCTTTCTTTCTTTTTTTTTTTTAATTTCAGGGCTTGTGTGAGTTTCTTTGGTGAAAGATCTAATTTATTTAGACCCGAGAAGTACAATTCTCCAAGTCTTGATAGGAATGTCTAGTTGTCGACAAGTCCATACAAATATGTTTATTTCCAATAACTGAAAAGTCATTGCTGATTCGACCAACCACCAAGAACAATCTGCTAGTTACTATTAACCTTTTTTTTTTTTTTTTTCCATTTTGGATAAGTTTCTGTTGTCTGGTTGGTAATGAGACAAGATTTACAAAATCTAGATACACACACAGAGAAAATGTGTTTCGGAGCAAACATGCCCCAGGATTCATCATTACCCTGTTTATTTACCTCTTCTTATTCCTTGCAATGGAAAAGTCTGAGGGCGGGGGTGGGGGGCACCAGTAAGAAGGGAGGTTTCATCTCGGCTCTGGAGAGGGGGCTGCAGACGGACACCCTGATGCCCGCCCCGCTCCCCAACCCCTCAACGATGAGCACACGGACGGCTTCCGGGGCAAACAGGAAATTCTCCCTGCAATATGTGCTCTCTGAGCTCCCCAGTTCTACCAGCAACACTCACAGATCATCAACTAAAATCACTTGAAATAAGGTAACCTCATGAAAATGACGAAAAATCCTATGGTCACAGTTTTAAACTTGGTTCCCAGAACACAGAAATGTGGATTCGCAAATCAGGTTCTCTGAATCCCAGCCCGAGCTCTTAGTAGAACTCTGGAATTCACCTTGTTCACCTCAAACGGTCGCACTGAAGTCAAACCAAGCTGTTTTGAGAAGAGTAAAAGGGAGAAGACATGCATTCGGTAAGTTATCTGGTAAGAATGATCCCTCTGGCAATATACCAAATAATCATAGAAGAGAACACTACTTGATAGTCTCAACTGGCTGTTTAAGTTGGAGCGAATTAGCAAGACAAGTTCTAGATTTCCATTTTATTCTGTGAGAGAGAGCTCAGTCTCCCTGTGCTACAGCCCCAACCTGGAGGGCTCCCGAAGAGAAAACACCCAAAACCACAGAACGAAGGACATGGTCCACATGAATGCAACATCCTGGTGGGTTTGGGGGCCCCACCCCACCCAACATTTAGCCTACAAGGTCCTAATGCAGACCTGGTGGGAGGGGGGTGCGGGGGGAGAAAGCTTACAACTTCCTCATTTGAGGGGCCACAGAAATCGGCGTGTGTTTATTTGTAACCTGGCAGAGAAATGCTCTTGTCCGTCAGAGGGCAAAAGAGAGGAAAACTCATTTTAAACACTACCATCCGATTCCCTGGCAGCCCTTAAAGGAGCCTAAATTATTTATTTTCAATGCTTCACTTTAAGTATTTCACCGTTGCTGTTCAGCAAGTTTCATTTCTTTCACAAGAGCCCAGGCTGCTCTAAACAGAGCTGGAAATTCTTTAAATGCAGGGAAATACAGACAACTCTCGGCAGAAGCAGGAACACACGTGCAGAAAAGCACTAGAAATTTCCAAACCATTTTTAAATGGTAATTAATGGCCTTATCTCTAACAACCTCAGATAATTAGCAGAGTGATTTTGGTTGAATGAAGTGGGATACACAATTTATCAATATGTTTTCACTGTGGATCTCTTTGAATATCATTTTAATTTTCTGCCCTCCACAAAACTCGCCACAAAAGAGAAGGAAAAGGTCACTTTTTCAGGCTGGAAAGTGGGGCTCGCACCAGGGGGTCACAGGCTTGCTCTCTCTCTTTGCCTTAAAAGCACAGGGAGGGGAGGATGTTTCAGAGTGTCTCCGAAGCAAGCTCATAAAAGATCAATTCCTCATTTTCATTTCTCCTAAAGATTCTAAAGCAAACATCCCCCCCCCCCGGGGGCCAAGGAGGGGTCTTTTGTGCTGCTTCATGGGCTCCAGCCTGACCAGTGAAAATCGGATTCCACAAGAGAAATTCACCCCAAACAGGCGAATCAATATTCCTAGCAGAACTCTGTGCTTCAGAAAAGGACTCTGAGCCATAGTGTTCCATTTTAAATAGTTTCAAACTAACAGAAAACGCTTTAGAAGGCTGCTATCGGGATGATCTCCAAAATGGAGCCTGAAACTCTGTCGGGATGCGTACGAGCACTTAAAATGTACTTGATGCTGTTCTTAGTTGTTTCCATGGACTCCCAAGGCAACCTCCCCTCCCCCACCACCCCACCCAGAGAAAGGAGGAAGAGGGAGAGAGACCAGGAGGGAGAAGGAAGAGCTGGGAAGGGGGACAGAGGACCAATGCTGGGTGCCCCCTCCTCACCCCGCTGCACCCCCCTCAACCCCCTCCCCAGCCGGGAAGCCCTGCACCGTGTCCGTGACTGCTAACTTTTGGCGCGAAAATGGCAGGAAGAGAGTCAGATTGCCTTCAGCAGTGAGCTGATTGCTGGAGAAAAATGAATCATTGCACACTTGAGTGAGAAAATATGAAGAAGGCACTTTTCCACTAATTAGGCCCCATTTTAGGCAATCCGTTAAGCCGTGGCCCCGTGCCACCAGCCATCAGGAGGTGGGGCACGGGACAACCCGAAAGCAGCGCATGCCAATGGTGTCTAATGATGCTCTCCATCACCCAGACAGGCTGCGGAGGGGAGCCAGGCCGGGCTGGGCGGGCGCAGGCCACCAGGAAGAGAGGCCATGCTGGCTGTCCCCGTCTCATAAGCGCGGCAGAGAAAGTGTGAGTGGCACTCACCCGTCAACCCGTGCCTCCCAGCGACCGCGGGGGTGCTGCCTTCCCACACCAATGCCGCTTTTGGAGGACGGGGGTCTTCGGACCCCGGGTCACGCACGTGGAGTCCCCTCCACTCAGCCACTTGGGAAGGACCCAGCTGCCCTGGGTGGCAGGCCGGTAGGCCCTGTCCTCTGCCACCGCCTTCACACTCCCCTGGGGCGGAGAGAAAGGTGGAACCATTCGCCAAATATGCAAAAAAGGAGGGAAGATAGTTTTCTCTCAGGAAAACAGGGGCAGGAAGGGAGCCTGGGCTTCCTGTGCCGACCGAAACTGGTTCCGAGATTATTAGGATGTCTCATTCGACAGGCCTGTGGTGGGGCCGGAGCTCTTTTAGTCAGCAGGAATTGTGAGTTCCCCAAAGGCCAACCGACGTGGCCGTGGCCGTGGCCACGGGAGAAGGGAAACAGGGCCGGGCCTGAACCGGGGAAAGACAGCGGACCTCCCACCTGCGACTCTGGGTTTTCACCACTTTTAACAGTTTGTCGCCAGGCGGGTCCCTGAAGACACCTGTGGGTCCCGCCTGTGGCTCACAGTCTACTCTGAGAAGGACACAAAGCCAATGGAAGTGAGGAGGACGTGGCCTTTAGGGGCGCGGCCACCATGGGCGCCCTGTGGGCCCCTCTCAGGAGTGACCCCCAGCGACGCACACACACACACACACAGAAGCGGGGAGTGGGGCCCTGCCCCACCCCCACTCAGGAGCGTGTGCACTGTGTCTTTTGTCTGGCTGTGTTTCACGCTGCACGTTTTGTCACGTCTGAGAGAGAGTTGTCAGAGGAGCATTGCGCGTTTAAAAACGACATCAAACAAAAGCCATCCTCGGAACGGCGCAGAAGGGGGAAGGATGGGAGTGCGTATCCCAGGAACCGCAGAGAGAGACCCCCCGGCTGTGAAGTCGGTTCTTAAACTGCCAAGAACGCAGTAACACCTTGGGTCTCCAAGAAGAAGCTGCTGGAGTCTGGTCTGGCGCACGCCGGCCCCATTCCTATCTCCCTCCCCATCTGAACTTTAAATGCACGCATGTGTATGTGTTCCATACCCATACTCTGCAACACAAACTCTCTAACGTCTAGATCACACATGCACCTGTGCCTGGTGTAAGCCAAACAATGACCCATCTCAAGGTGTAAACAAGATCAAGGTTCTTCTGAAAGCCTGAGAGGATGGGTCACTTGTTGCTTTTACATATTGTGTTTTGAGGACCCAGAATGATTGCGCACGCACCCACACCTGAGGGTTCTCAAAAGAATAACCTACCGACGCAGGGCAGGGAGAAACCTTGACAGCCAGGCCGTGAGGTACAGCATCTCGTGGCCGAAAGCAGGAGTCACAGTCCCCAAAAAGGCCAGTCAGGCTGACAAGTTCCAAAGCTTGCCATAGAACATAAAAGGGGCTCTGTGTGCTCTCTGTGAGCTGGCTCCTTGAATGGGTCTCCATCAGGATAAGTCAACAAAAACCAATACTTATCTCATAGTGAAATTGTTTCAGAATTACAAAGATTAGAGGAGCAGGAAAACAAACACACACACACACACACACACACACACACACACAAACACACACATGCCACGAAATGGTGCTATCCTTGACAGATTCTGGGTTAACAGTGTTAGACAAATACCCAAAGTACTCATATCATTTACATCTACACTCAACAGTATAAAAAGGAAAACCCATCCTGCTTTAGTGAAATGTAAAAACCAACCAAACACACAGAACCTAAATGGCGATACTTTATTACTCAGGTTAGGTTTGTGACATGTGAAGACTCTTTCTCGCCCTGCCCCCCACACCTCTCTCTCTGTGCCCTGTGCATGCTATGTGATTGTGTGTGTGTGTGTGTGTGTGTGCACAGACTCAATGAATTCCTTTATTTCCTATATCTGTCAATGCACACATACTCTTGAGGTATACACAGAACACCTGTACACGTGGGAGGCGGGGGCGTTTCGTCACAGGGCACTCTGTAGGACAGTGTTGTGGCAAATTTGCAAAGTTTGACATTTATGTTGACAATATGCTGCCATTGGACCCAAACATGAAATACACCAATCCAAATGAAGGGAGGAAAAAACAAAAAACAAAAACAACAAAAAAAAAGAACCATCATCCATCCTCAAACTCTTAAGTCCCTAGCCAAGTGATGAAGGCTCGGTGGACCCCAGCACCATGGGGCTTCAGACGTCCTGGCCAGGAAATTCACTAGGATCTTAATTTTTCAACAAAGAAAATGGTGCCAAGGACAGCCTCAGTGTATCCTCTCTCAAGAGACCATGGACCAAGTTCTCAAAAGAATACGCAAGCATGCTTTTTATTTTAGGGACCCACAAGAATAGGACAAAACCCACTTTTATTTAGGGACCCACAAGCTCACCCGGTGAGACCCAGCGGATGAGCTCCTCTTGCTACCATGTTTCTGATTTCCCAGGAGGATGTGTAAGGATGTATCCTTTCAATTAAAACGCTGGTGAATTACACCAACAAGCAAGCATGCTGGAGTTTTTAGAGCTCCTGCCTTCAACTATCACCATGAAACAAAAGGGGAAGAAGCATGACCCTTTAACTCAAGCATCTGCTCTGGCCTCCGCTCTGGGGGACTCCAAGACCGGGAAGCACATTTTTTTTTTTTTTTTGCCACGTAAAAAAAGGTATAAACACGTATGTTCCTGGAAAGTTTTGAAATCGGATGCATTCCATGAAACCAGGAGTGTACAGGATTTTAAAATATGCCATCATTATCCACATCTGTTCATACAAGTTATTTTTTTTTAACATGTTCTGCATATTCTATGATGGAAGCAGGTAATCCTGTCACGGATATTTGGCACTGTTTAAATTTTTTGCCACATATCAAATAACCTCATTTGCCACTAAAATAATTCTGACATTTAATAAAAAAAAAAAAACTGGTACTTTTAAAATTCCACATAAAAGATGGGTCCAAGGAGCCTCACCAAACATCTTCAAACAAAGAAACAAATTCACAAGGCTCCCACCATCTCCTGCAGTTTCCTGTCTATCAACTCAGAACCAAGTGAACAAATCCTTGCAACCATTTCAATTTCTATGAAACTTTAAATATTGTCCGGATTAAATATTTTCAACCTCCATACGTTTTTCTCCCTTAACAGAAGTTGATTTGGCTCTCAAGCAAGTATTCGTTCAACAGCAGTTTGTGTCTCCAAGTTTAAAACAATGTACCTGGGAGCTGAGATGCACAGTCGGAAGCAGGGTGAGCGGCAGGCAAGCTTGCCTTGAACTCGCTCTGGGCCGGCTGCAGCCCAGAGCGACGGTGGGGGCACTGCTTTGGAAAGCTGTGACTGTCCGCTTTCTACACTCTGTGCCTCCGAATTAGAAGGGAAAAAAACCATCTTCTTTTCCCTACAATTCCTTAAGAACCACGGAGGACCCTTGGCGATTTTTTTTTTTTTTAAACATACATTGCAAATCCAGTCGCTAGTAACCTGATGCCTCATTACCAGGGAGTTTAGAAACCCGATAGCCAAAATCGCAGTCAGCGAAGTCCTACTAACTTTTCAAACCGGGGTAATTCTTCATCTTGCAGAAAGCGAGTTCAGGCACGATCTAATTATTTTACAGTATAAGCAAAACGCTCTCACCCCAGAAATAAGAAAGGAAAGCTCTGTACGAACGACTTTATAAAGCCTGACTTCCATGAGCTAGCGGCAGGTCTATACAGTGTAATGTAAGTGGGGCTAGAACGTCCCCCTCACGGTGACAGCAGGGCGCCGCACAAGCGCCCCACTGCCGGCCCGGCCCTGCGCCTGCGGTCGCAGCACAAGTTGGCGGAGGCTCTGACAACCTGGGCGCTCTCACCGTCCGCAGAACCAAGAGGCCGACCTGAGCGAAACCAGGGCTTCCGAATCTGATTACCCCGTCTTCTCATTCTTTCCTTCTCTCTCTCTCCCTCCTCTCTCTCTAATCCACCAGCTACCCGGAGTTTTCCTATTGAAATTCAATTCGAAAACACTCACATGGATGTGTGCGTCGCACTTTGGGGGCCAAGACTGATCCTCAGGCGCGGAGAGCAACCTCGGGGCCGGGGCTCCCTCTGCCCTGCCAGGCTCGCCCGGGCCGGCCGCCTCGCCACCTCCAAAGTCCCGCCCGGGCTCGGCGGCGCTCCGCGGGGACCCAGGGGCTGTCGCCGCAGTCGCCGCCCCGGGCGCGGGCCGCGCATGCACTTGTTAGAATGCCCTGCTAACTTGGCCGCCGAGCTCTTCCCAGCTTTCTTTCACAATGACTTCCTGAAGTTGCTCACTCGCATTGTTCCCCATTTCTCCGCCACCCTCCCCACCCCCCGCCGGCTCCGACCCGGCTTTTGCGCTAGCTGCCGGCCGGCTTGCCCCGAGCGCACAGCGCCGCCCACGGGCCGCGCACCTGGGCCCCTCCGCGCCGCGCCCCGCGGGCCGGCGCTTTGCCACTTGCGGCCGCCCAGATTGGCGGCGGCCGGAGCGCGCGCCCGCCGCCCGCGCACCGCAAACTTTGGGGAGGTGCACTCCCCCTGCCGCGGCGCTACCGGCCCGCAGCCGCCCCGCCCCGCGCGCACGGCCCTGCCCTTGCCCGGCTCGCCGCTCGGGAACACGGAGCGGGACCCGAGCGCGGCGCAGGGCGGCGCGGGACTCGGAGAGGGCGGCGCGGGGCGGCCGCGTTCAGCCGGGCGCGGAGGGGGACTCGGAGCGGGGCGTAGAGATGGGCGCGGGACGGGACAGGGACCGGGGCGCGGAGCTGGGCGCGGAACGGGACGCGCCGCCTCCGTCCCCGCCCCGCCGCGGGATGGCGGCTTCCCGCGGTGCCGTCCGACCGCAACTCCGGGACCGCGCGCACAAACTTTGCCAGGGCGCGAGGCTGGGTCCCGGCCCCCAGGGCTGCCGGGACGGCGGCCGGCGCGGGCCGTACCTGCTGGCACCGCCGCCGGCTGCAGCCCGTTCGCCCGCGCCAGGCCCGCTCGGCGCGCCGCCGCCACCCCCGCGCGCAGCGCGCCCGGGCCCTCCCCTTGCCGCCGCGCTTCCTCATTCCAACGCCGCATCGCTCCGCGGCTCCGCGCGGCAGGTGGCGGCCGGCTCTCTGCGCCCGGGACCGGGTGGCGGGATCGGCCGCGGCGCCGCGGAGCCCGCGCTTAACCCTTGGGGGCCCGGCGCGGCCGGCGCGTGCGGGGCAGCTGGAGGCGGGAGCCGAGCTGCCGGGGCCGCTCGCCCTGGCGCGGGGACCCTCAGGACGCGGGACATCGTGAAGCACTTTCCCCCGGTGACTGGGGTCGTCGTCCACTGCCCGCCCAGCTCTACTTCCCTCGAACTGGGGCCACTGGGCTCCCAGGTTCTGGCTGCGACCCCGGGTGATGAGTGCCCACCCGAGGGGGTGGGAAAAGTTGATCCTCCGCAAGTGAGGGGAAGGTGCAATTCATTTTCCCAGACAACCAATGGAATACCTCTCGTCTCTCTTCCCTCCCACCTGCTCAGGCAGCAGTTAGGATCGCGCCTTCCATCTGGCCTGTGTGCACACGCAAGTTTGAAGGGACAGCTGTGGGAGGAGGTGACACCAAAGGCAATCCTGCAGCCTGGTACAGGATTTGCGGCTCTTGGCACCGCAGACCCCTCCCTCCCTGAACCCTGAAGCGCGAGTGTTGAGGCGCCCTTGTGGGTCTCTGCTGAAGAAGAATGCGGCTCAGATGGAGAACCTCTCCACACTCTGAGAGGAGCCCATTATCATTCTCATGAGCCGGGCCCCACCCCAGTAGGAGCCGGGAGACAGTATTCATTGTGAGCAGAAGTGGGAGAACTGTGAATTCCGTAGATACGCCCTGATCCCCCTTGGGCGTTAAGGGAGGGACAGGGGTGAGTGAGCCGCTTCAACACTCGCACAGGCCTTCCAGGTGGAGACAGGTAACATGTGGAAAATGTCATTTCAGGCCCTTGAGCGTGGCAGGGAATGGCAGCCACCGGGGAAGGCTGTGGCCTGGCCCAGGAGGCTGCTGGTGGCTGCACCCAGGCACTCTTGGGAACTGGCTTTGCCTGGTGCCATCCTGGAGAAGTCTCTCCAACCTTCTGAGAACCACAGACAGCATCTGGACGAGTTCTTCCTGGACCACTTATGCAACACCTACTACTCAATTCCTGCTGACAGACATTTTGATGTTCTGAGCCCTGAGCCCATTGACTCCCCCTGTTTGGAGTCCAGAGGAAGAGGAACTAGTGAAACGTTCATTGCTTTAATTCTTAGTCCACCCCTTGCCTGTATGTCCTTAGGCAAAATACTGAACCTCTTTGAGCCTCACTGTCCTTACCTGCAAAAGAAGCCAGTGCTACTTCGTTCATCCTAAAAGTTCTTGTCAGGACTAAACGAAGCAACAAACACAAGGTTCAAGGCCTTGGGGCCAAAAATATGGTAGTGGAGGGGTTATGGGACACCTCTGGTTCTTGGGCGCACACAGCAGCCTTTGCTCCCCGATGTGTCTATTTAAATGTATGCCATGGTCCCTAGGAGTGGGACTCAAGGACCCAGATGTAGTCTCCAGGCCAAGGCATTTCCTCCTGAGGCGGAGGAATAGGAGGTAAAGGACCCTGAGGGTTTAGGCTGTGGTCCTGACCAAGTTCCTAAACCTCTCTGAGAGGGCAACTTTCACATCTAGAGATTGGTGGTAATAACGTAAGCTACCTCCTGCGGTTGTTTGCAGATTGTGTATTTTACATATGAAAGCTCTTGCCCTCTGCCCACCAAGAAGAGGACTCTGTGAGTGGCAACTAATGTTTGCTATGAAACTTGCTATCTACCTGTGTCCTCTTGGGATGGGGAGCAAGCAGAGAAAACCAGACTGCATGGGCCTCTCCCCTTCTCACACCCAAACAGGCAGAGCATAAGACTGTTACCTGGGGTCTGTGGGTGAACACCATGGCCCTAGAGAGGATACTTAAATCAACAATTAAAGCACATTGGAGGGGAAAATCTATCAGGATAAACTGAAACATGTGATAATTTTAAAAAAATTATAGGTGTAAAGTAATTTTGTTTCTTTAGAATATATACATAATAATATTGCGCTGTTTAATGAAGGATGGCCTCATTTATTCAGACAATAACTGCTAAATTATCAGTTTTTCTTCTTTTGAGATGTTATCAAAATCACAAAGAGCCCCTATATAATGAATCACAAACTACTTATTCAAAGCTTACTGTAATAAGGTATGCAGCTATTGGCACTTTTATGCTGGGAAAGACTGGAGAAGATTTTTTTTTAAATATTTTATTTATTTATTTGACAGAGATCACAAGTAGGCAGAGCAACAGGCAGAGAGAGGGAGAAGCAGACTCTGCTGAGCAGAGAGCCCTATGTGGGGCTCGATCCCAGGACCCTGGGATCATGACCTGAGCCGAAGGCAGAGGCTCTAACCCACTGAGCCAACCAGGTGCCCCAAGACTGGAGAAGATTTTAAGGGGGAATCAGTTTTACAGAGTGAAAGGATGCTTGAGGTGATAGAATATGATCCATTGTTTCCTTTCTTACTCCTTGTGTGACTCTTGGAATGTTACTTAACCTCTCTGGGCTTCCCTCCCTTGTCATCTGCAGAGCACACCTACTTTACAAGGGTGTTGATAGGATTAGGGGAAATTAAATGAGCTAATGGAAGCAATTTCCTATGATTATAACTGTATATTTCTTCAGTTTAAAAATGTCTGCTAAATGGCAACAAATGAGCCCCCCTCCTTCCCCCCCAGCAGTTGGGGAACAGCAGGAATCATTTTTAAGTAACAGGAAGAGATTTGTGTAAAAGAAAAAAAAATTGTATTGTCCTTCTACAGTGTTAAAGGAATACAGAGAACTCATGCAGTTTTTCTGAAAAGGAACAGGAACAGGGGGGAAAAGACTAGGACATGGATGAAACTTTTGCAACAAGGACTCTGCTTCTTTGGTTTCTTTTCCCCAGTTTTCAAAATCTCTAGCTTTTGTTTCTTCTGGTTTTGAAAACTAAGGGTTGCTGGCAGGGGCAAAGTTCTTGACCATCTTGACCACCCCCACCCCCCCAGGCTCATTCCTTCAAGGTTGACTTTTTCTTTTTCTTTTTTTTTAATTATTATTTTGTGTGTGTGTGTTATGTTAGTCACCATACAGTACATCATTAGTTTTTGATGTAGTGCTCCCTGATTCATTGTTTACATATAACACCCAGTGCTCCATGCAATCCATGCCTTCCTGAATACCCATCACCGGGCTCACCCATCCCTGCACCCCTCACCCCTCTAAAACCCTCAGTTTGTTTCTCAGAGTCCACAGTCTGTCATGGTTCGCCTTCCCTTCTGATCCCCAACCCTTCATTTTTCCCTTCCTTCTCCTCCTGTCCTCCATGCTATTCCTTATGCTCCACAAGTAAGTGAAACCATATGGTAATTGACTCTCTCTGCTTGACTTATTTCACTCAGCATAATCTCCTCCAGTCCTATCCATGTTGATAAAAAAAAGTTGGGTATTCATCCTTTCTGATGGAGGCATAATACTCCATAGTGTATATGGACCACATCTTCCTTATCCATTCGTCTGTTGAAGGGCATCTGGGCTCTTTCCACAGTTTGGCGATTGTGGATATTTTTTCTAAGCACTTTTTCTAAGTCACTATATCTAGAAGGGAAGGAACGTGACATGCGGGAGGAGCAGGGGGAGCTTCCAAGGAGTTAGGAGTGCCCAGTGGGCAGGGCTGGGTGGGAAATTCCCAACCAACAGCAAGGAGACCCCCAGGATGTTCCCTTTCCTGCAGCGTTTCCAAGGCTCTGTGGAGGCTCCGTTGTTCCTGGTTTTGAAACTCAGAAATTCCAGCATTCTGTTCATCATTCACGTTTCCACCTCTAGATTTGAATCGAGTATGTGCCACCACCGACAACCAAATTCTTCCCGTTTTATGACAGTTCATTCAATTTATTCCCCTTGGATTTTGTCAGAATACACTTAGATTCTCAAAAATGGCGACTTTTTATCAGTATCATTTGGTTGGAAGAGATTGAAAAGCAAACCAGGTCAGATATAATGACTTGAAGAAGATAGATTTACCTAGAGAACTTTCTGATGAGAATTTTTTGAACATTTTTGGTTGAGTAAAGGAAAAGTAGATCTTGATCTAACACGAACAGATCAGACTAAAGACAAATGGGGCGGGGGGGGGGGTTGTCCTCCAGTTGCTGTCACTGGATAGGAACAAGATTAGAACATGACTTGTAGAACTGTAAGTCTTCTGGTGGCATGGTTCAGTGACAGCCTCCCCTTGCAGGTGGTACATGAGAGACAGGAAGTCCCAATAAGGCATAACATGTGATCTTACAGGAAGGTGCTCCAACCTAGGAAAGTAGAAACAATTTTATTTCCATGCAAAACATGTCTTGGTAAATTCCAGTGCAAAGCCTGCGGATACCCAAAAGTGTGAAGCCACTAAGTGGTTGCTAGATTTGGGAAGGGATTTGTGGAGGCATGGAGAGAAGAGGGGGAAATAGAGAAGGTATAAGGAAATGTTTGTCTTCCCCACATGGTGGGGGTGCTTGAAAAATTCTCATCCAAAGGGAATTAACCAAAGACTGGAAGTAATTCTAATGACTGCTCTACCGAGCCCAGCTCTGTGAAGAACATTTCCAGACATTATTTCCCACCTCAGAATACAGCAAGGCCATCCTGGGGTCAAAGATTAAGTGAGAGTCTGCAGACCAACCATTTGGGTTTCGTAGGTTGAGAAGTCACTAGGCCTCTCTGAACCTCAGGCTCCGTTTCTGAAAAATGGGAATAATGGCTAGATGGATTCCTGACACATAGTCAGCACTGAGTAAGTGTCTGATATTTTGATGTACCTGCTTTTCTTTTCCATTCTTTTCTTTTTTCCTTTCTTTTCTTTCTTCTTCTTCTTCTCTCTCTCTCTCTTTTTTTTAAGATAGAGAGCAAGGGGAGGGACAGAGGGAGATGGAAAGAGAATCCCAAGCAGGCCCCTATGCTCAGCATGGAGCTGGACATTAGGCTCCATCTCACAACCCTGAGATCTTGACCTGAGCTGAAATCAAGAGTCAGATACTCAACAGACTGAGCTACCCAGGCCCCTCTGGTGTACTCAATTTCTAAGTGGTTGGTCTGGGATATACATCTTGGTCAGGTTTCTTAGCTATGCTCCATACCTCTCCCTCCAAGGACCAATTCCTTTAAGACATCCTTCTCCAATTGGAGGGATGTATTTCTTTCCCTCTGGTCCTCTTTCAATTTTTTTATTTTCTATATGGCCAAATCACCTGTCCTGATAGCACCAGCCTTAATAAAGGGATTGGATGGCCACATCCAGGAAAGATTAAGGTTTACAAATGGACTTTCTGATCTGTAAAGCACACAGACATGGAGTCTAGTTATTTCTGTGTTTTTATAGCAACTTTCTCTTTTTGGTGTTAACAAATTACAAATTTTTCCTGTCTAGTCTTGAAAGGAAGTGGGGTAGTTTTGGACAGGGGGTTGAGAGGGGATACTCTACAGTGGAAAATGTCCTAAAACTCTCAGCGTCTCTCCTCTCCACACACAAAGTCGCTGTAGGAACTTACCTGAGTCACCCTACTTCTCTGAGTATTGCATTGTCTTCTCCACAACAGGGAAAATAAATCCCGCTGCATGGAGCTGGCATGAAGTTTGACTGAGAGCATGAATGTAGATCTTTCATCAGAGTACCTGGTAATGAGTGTTACTTTCTTCCTCCTGCATTTCCATGAAGGTTCTTAAGGTGACATCAAGTTGAAAGCAGGTGAGGAAAAAGGCAGAATATCTGAAAGATATTCCCAAATTCACAATTGGGATAGACCTTAATCCGGTTGCAAATAGATTGTTTCTTTACCTGAAAAGAGCTGCAAAGAATTATTTCACAGTGGTTGGTGCCAAGTCTGGCTGGTCTTAGAAGCAGTAAGTGAGGATATCTGGCACTCTCAAGTTTACACAAATTTTCACAAGCATTTTATTTGAACTTGTTGCTATCAGTGAGGTAGACATTCAGGGGGCCACATTTGCCTGGGTTTTCCCTGTGTCATTGGTTTCTTAGTCTCTTGCTTAAAATGGGGGAACTCCCTGGACATAGTTTTTAATGTTATTCTGTACTGATATCTGCAGTTCCAACTGTCCCCTGAAATCAAGACTAATGCATCTTACTGCCTCCTCGACACCTTTACCTGGACATCTAGCTGGCATCTAATATTTACTATGTCCCTACACACGTCCTTGATCTTTCCCCTCAAACCTGTGTCCTTACAGCCTTCTTCACCTGATCAAATAACAACTGGAAATTGCTGAGGCCAGGAGCTCTGGAGGCGTTCTTGATGGCTCCATTCCTTCTATGATCCCTTCATCAGGACTTTCTGCTGGCTCTGCCTCCAACAAACATCCGTCATTCAACCTCCTCCCATTTCCATTGCAACCACACTGGTCCAAACTCTGTCACCTTTTGTTTGGGGGCTCCTAATGGCTGTCTGCTCCTCATAGCCTTCAGGGATGGTCTGATGAACAGCTCATCAGATCACACAGTTCTTCTCTGGGTAGCATGCTAGATCTCTGGAGACAATAGTTGAAGCTCAAAGGTCAGGTGATTCTCCTCTCCTCCACCATCCCTCTCCTCTACCTCTCGTGTCCAGCCACTTACTCTCCCTCTTGCTCACTGCTCTCCAGCCATTTAGCTCTGATTTACTGTTCCTCAAGTACTGGAGGCAGCTCATTGCACCTACGCTTTTCAGGATACCTGCCTGCCTGCCTTCTTACCTGCTTCATGTCTCTGCTCCAATGTCATCTCAGCTTTGGGATAGTCATGGCCCACCCTCCAAGCAGTGCAACAATCCCTACTCCCGCCCAAGCCTCTTCTAATTTCTCTCCTTTACATTTTTACATGCTTATCTTCCAACATGTTGTATAATTAACATTTATTTTGCTTACTCTCTATGAAGATAGAGGGGTTTCTTTGATATGTTTTGTTTCCTCAATGCCTAGAACCAGAATACTCAATGGGTATTTCTATTTGTTGTCACTACTTTAGGAGCATTCATCTTGTTTCTAACTCAGGTGGAATGATTTCCTTTAAATTATATGATGAGGAGTTGACATATTGTTTTTCTACTCTGCAAAGGAATTGTGTTTTCCTAGTCTTACAGCTGGAAGAAGCCACCGTCCCTTTCTGTCCTTCTGTCTGTCTGGGGCTCTCAGCTCATGCATGTAGTCAGGTCTCTTGTTGACTTATTGAATGCTATCTTGGCAGTGATGAGTTCAGAATAGAATGTTTTGCATTTCATTCCTTCCTTGGTCTGTAGAAAAGTTGACAGTGTAGCTCATCCTATCCTCATTTATGCACTGTTCTGTAGTCTTTCAAGTTATTTTTCAGAGGGAAGCAAGGAATAATTTAAAAATATAACCCTTCGTCTTCATAAGGAAGTTTCTGTAATCCTGTTCTGTTTGTATGAAGCAATTATCCTGAGAGAGTTGATGCCTCTTTATTTCTGTAGGATAAGAACACAGATGATAATTTAGTAGGGCCAGGAGTTTTTTTTTTTTTTCCCCTAAATGGGTGATTTAGAAATTATTTAAAGATATAATGCATTCTGTACCTACTCACAGCCTAATGGCTATGTATTCTTTTAATATTTACTCATAATATTCTTATTACTTGCAGATATGTTTTTCTAATGAAGAAAAAGAACTCATTTTTCTATAATAGGCATCTCAGAAACTGGCAACTTTATTTCCACTTCAGAGCTCAAATACACAATTTCCTTTAGCTTAAACAGTGTTTTGCAATTAAACCAAAGGGTTGCCTTCACATTACAATATCCCTTTATTTTCTATGATGATATCTCATGAGCATATTCTGCCAAGCAGCATGTTTTCAATGTGTTGTACCCAATGATCCTGCATTTTGGGAGAAGGAATCTTGTTGTCTTAATTTACAGATGATAGTAAAACCTGTGTTAGAAAGAGAATACAGAAAATGAAGACCTCATCCTTTGTTACAAGTCAAGGGTTGGGATTTGTGTATGTCTGTGAGACAGTTGACTATGTCTGGGGACACACTGTATGGCCATCAAAGTATAATAAGCTAAGTGATTAACCCGGCAGTAGAACCAAGAAATTTGGCTTCCCTGGCCAACTGTAGAGTGCAGATGTGCACTTATTGATCATTTGATCAATATTATAGATTAGAAGAATCTGTATGCTAGTTTAATTACCTTATTATTAGATTCCAATTGGCAAAGGGAAAGTCAGTTCTGTCTGCTCTTACTCCTTCTGTCCTTGTTGGCTTCTCAGGGCAGCCTTTGGCCCTCTGGATTCCAATGCCATTAAGCGTACAAGACAGAGTGTTGTGCCACATGATTGATGCCCTTTGAGCCAGGCTATCTGACAGAGCTGAGTTCTTAAAGCAGATCCAAATGCAGCGATCGATAATCATACACTTAGCAGTTGCCACTCCACTACAACAGCGCTCCAGTAATCATCACCAAAATACCCCAGACCCATCTCTCCCAGCACATATTTCTTATATACTCCTGGAGCCCCTGTTGATTTCAGCAAGAGCTTCAGGCACCCTGGGTAGCAACGCAGTGGCATATGCAGTACTGGGTGATTTATATTTGCATGGCTTTTGAGCTAATCAACAAAAAGCACTCATCAATCTTCTCCTCCTTAGGAAGTTGGATAATGCTATTGTTATGGTTTTTTGGGTGAGGACACTGAGGGATAGGAGCTTCCCAAAGTGAGGAGATTGGGGGAAAAAGACATAAAGCTGCTTCTTGATGACCCAAAAGTCATATTTGACATCTGATCTACCTACCAGAAGGTACTGAGCATTTGGATTACTCAACAAAATGGCGTTTCATGAAGACACCCATGCCAGGGGAAAACACTGCTGCTCCACTATGAGGTTCTATTTTACTTTATGAAAAAAAGAAAACTTTTTTTTTGTTATTTTTTTTTTTTCAGGTAAGGCTTGATCAGCTAATCCATGTGGAAAGGCCAAAGGGACAATTTGTTGCTCGGTGCCCTCTTGATTAAGTCAGAGATGTGCCCAAAGTCATTGCCCATAGGGTGGCCAAGACTCAGCCTCCATAGCCTTGTAGTAATAACTGGCATTGCGTGTACAAGAGTGCAGTGCAGGCCTTGCTTCTTTGCTTCTTCCATGGTACGTTTGTGCTAGAATCATTTCCTAGGTATAATAAATTTAGGAGCCTCCCACAGTGGAACTGACAGCAAAGGCAAAAACTGTCAACCCACCTCCCCCCCGTGATGGAAAACGTTTCAAGGTTTTCCCAGCAGTGCATTAGGCAGCTCTGTAAGAACCCACTGTTGTGCGCGTTTTGAGATTTCACGTCTTCCATTAACCAATTCTGAGACAGAAGACCAGTGTCTGTATTTCCCATGTTGTTGAAGTACCTTTACATAGACTTTAACCCAGTTGCTAAATTGCTTGAATTTGTTAAATGTACAAAAGGGCCCACTCCCCGTTGATGGAGTAAAAGTAGATGTTTGATTAAGTAGATAGCTAGATGTGCTTTTTTTTCTCCCCATCTGGATGTGTTAAGGGGGTATGTTTGAAACTTAGCACTCAGTTCA
Source organism: Mustela putorius furo (assembly GCF_011764305.1). Taxonomy (NCBI): domain Eukaryota; kingdom Metazoa; phylum Chordata; class Mammalia; order Carnivora; family Mustelidae; genus Mustela; species Mustela putorius. The sequence goes on from NW_025421998.1 coordinate 10,205,652, forward strand.
TGCCTTTCATAAGGGGAGGGAATAGGGTATTTAACAAGGTTAATAATGACAGAGAGAGGAATTGACACCACAAAAGAAAAAGAATCATTCTAGCATTTCATGACAGTTCAAAGACAGATGTCGTTGGCTAAGTGAGCACCTCGTAGACGTGGGGGTAATACACACCTTACATGCATATGCATTAGTGCAAGCAGACTGTCAAGTCGGTGAGTGTAAGGTTGTCAAATAGGAGACACAGCTGCAGAAAACCTGGGGAACCACTTACTATTTATTTCTTCTCTTAAAGACCCAACCCTGTTGTCTTTTCCCAGACAAAAGACCAAGTCCTTTAGAAACTGAGGACCAAGGCAGGTCAAGGGTGGGATGGGATGGAAGACTTGGATTGGGGCCTCCTGCGGACAGCAGAGTTGGTGCTCTATTATCTTTGGAAGTCTGTTTTTTATCTTAATTATATGCACACTGTTCTCTTTTGTTTCTGTAGACTTTAGTTCACCCAACTGTGCCACATCGAATTTCATCTTCCTGGTATTCATGATGAGAAATTCTAGAATAGCAATTGATGAGACCGCAGATTGAGCAAGTTACCTTCCAGGTCCCTTAGAATTAATTTAATAATGGCAGTCAAATACGTGGAGGTGATTTTTGCCTCTGCCCTAGCACAAGGTGCTTCTGAGAGACATCCCTGGCCTTCTGAGCTTTGGTAGAGGTTGGGTAGATGCAGAGTGTCACTAGCCACAGACGGATTGGCTTGGTTGGGTTGGGTAGATGAAAGATGTCACTAGTATGAGTCAGGAGACCTGAATTGGGTCGTGCATCTCTCTCTGAGCTAGGGAAAATTGATCAGTCCACCCCCCTAAGCTTTGGTGTCTCTATTCCTGAGATGAGAATGGTTGATGAGATGATCTCTATGACTTCTCCTAACTGATATCTCATGCCTTGCTCTTGGCTCTGGCAGAGTGTTTCTGTGGCTGGCAGGGAGCTGGGAATAGCCTTGGGGAAAAGTTTTGCTGGCTACTTCCCCATTGTCTCTACATTGACCCTACCTCTGTATTTTGGTGTCATGCCATCCCAGAATCCCCCAAGCACTGAGGAACAGCTCTGCTGGTGGTGGTCACAACTTCTTACAGTCTCAAACACCCACAAACACAACCATTAATTCCATCACCTACTAACCCGTGGTGACTAACCCACTTTAGCCAAACCTGGGGTCTGACCTCAAGACTCTGCGAATGGGATGAAGAAGTTAAGGATTCACCTAACCTGAAGCAAGAACCAAACAGATGCGTGCTACAGAGAAAGGCCCACCCCACTGATGTGTATGGAGAAGCAACCTGCTTCTTGCCAGTGCCAGGATTGTCCTTGGAAAGGCCTTCTGAGTAAAAAAAAGACAGGTGCCTGGTAAAGACCAGGACTCCTGGGAAAGGCTCCTCACTGTATAATCAAGAGAGAATCGGGGAAGATGACTTAATATAAACTAAAATAAGTGTATTGATCTGGGGGAAATCCTGAACTCTGTTGTGAGTTAGATGGTGTGGTAAGTGGGAAATGCTTTGGGGAAAAACCCATGACTTCCCCAAATGCCTATGTAAACGCCTATAACATGGAAAATTAGCAGGAAGACCTTGGGGTTTCAGCTCACACTGTCACTTGCATTGGAAATATTGAGCTGCTCCTTAGGAGATCGTGAAAAATAAGAATCACAGCACTCTTTAGGTTCAGAGGCCTCCTACCAACAGATGCTCAGAAAGGAGAGTGTGAGATGTTCAAAGGGAACAGCTGAGTGATGCAAAAATCTTCTGTAGGAAAAGAGAATCTGATAAGAATTATAGAAATGTGGTCAGGATGCTATGCAAAGTAAATAGATGAAATTGTCTCTGGTTGAATAGGCAAAAAGGCCTAAAGAAAATGACCTGGGGGGGAGGGTCTATTTTGAAATGGTTATATATTATCCAAAGGAGTTTTACGTGGTGGGTGACATTTTCTTAGCATTAAATGTGGGTATATTAGAAAATAGTATGTAGTTCTGTGTCAGAATGTCCTCGGTAATAGAGATGCATTCAGATGTGTTATGGGTAAAATGAGCTTTGCTTTAAAATACTCCAGGAATAAATAAATAAATAAGTAAGTAAGTAAGTAAATAAATAAATAAATAAAGTATTCCAGCAAGGAGTGCCTGGGTGGCTTGGTTGGTTGAGCATCCAACCCTTGGTTTCAGCTCAGGGTCATGATTTCAGGGTCGTGAGATCAAGTCCCAAGTTGGGCTCCAAGCTCAGCATGGAGTCTGCTTGTGGATTCTCTCTCTCCCTCTCCTTCTGCCCCTCCCCCCACCCCTCTGCTCTCTCTCTCTTTCTCCCTCAAAATAAATAAATAACTCTTTAAAAAAACAAGATAAAATACTCCAGGAAAATAACAACAAAAACAATTATATAAATAAAAAGAACAGTTGAGAGATGGAAGCCAGTTGGCAATATCTTTAATACTTATTGGCTCTGGGTGGTGTCTCTATGGGGATTTGTCATATGATTGTCTCTGCTTACATACATACCAAAAATGTCTCTGATTGTGTTTTTTGAGAAAGAAAGAAGACGAAGGCCATCATTTTAATATCAGTGATATTTTGAGATAATATTTGCAATGACCATGAAAGAAGGGTTGCATTTGCTCATATACAAAGAGCTTTACAAATTTATAAAAAAATAAAAAGAAAGAACTCAGTAACTGGCAATGCACAAAGGACCCCATTATATGATTTACAAAAGAAATATAAGAGGCCACTGAATGCAAGGAAAGTATCCAATTTCAGTAATAGTTACGAGCTGAAAATTAAAATAAACTGTGTGAAGGGGGTGGAGAACTTGGGGCCCATTGACAGCATTCAGAGGGCAGTTCTGAAAACAGTTAAGCCTGACATGCTGATATAAATCAAAGTATAAATGTACAAATTTTCCAGTGTAACTTCAAAGAGTACATGCTAAGCAAGAGGGTTGTGTGTGTGTGTGTGTGGGGGGGGGTATATCGTTGTACAAGGTGTTTAGAAACAAATATTAAAGACAAACTAAATGTTCATCACAAGATAAAACAATATTTGTCATATTCATAAAGATGAGTATTTGGCCACCGTAAGAGTTGATGATGTCTGTCTGTTCTCTGAGATGAAAAGTTATCAGGTATGCACAGTGGAGTGACAGTTCAAGCTGCAGGATTGTTTTAAGCATTTTGCAGGTATTTGGAAGGGGCAAGAAAATATTTAAGCAAAGACTATTTTGAAAATTCATTGAAATCTAAGAGAGCAGTGAATCTAAAAGTGCTGGATACAGATATGTTGAAAGCCTGGTTTTTAACTTCTTGGGAAAGTGAAAGACTGGGTTTGTTGCACACTAGGAAACAAAACCCAGAGCTGGAGTCTAAGAGTTTCACAAGGCCTATGGATAGGTCTCCAAAGGCATTTGTGAAAAATCTATCACACTCGTCTCGAGCCCCAAGATGTACCACACACGTGTGGAGACCAAATTAACTGAAAAACAAAGTAGTGTACTGCTCCAACCACTATAACAAACAGAATGTTTTTCCATAACATGAGATAGGAGATGAGGAACGTCGTAACTTCCTGCTCCCGTACAGAAGCTTAAAACATAGAATGATTCTATTTTCAAACAATGGAAGCTCTAGTTTCACAAGTATAATTGACCCATGAAACAAATTTAAATTATGCTTTTGAAGCATTTTTCCTTTTTATTGTTGTAAAGGACGCAAAACATAAAATTTACGACGTAACCAATTTGAAGTGTACAGCTCAGTGGCATTAACTACATTCATAGCGTTGGGCAGCGATCACTGCGGCCATCTACTTACAGCGATCACTGCGGCCATCTACTTTCATCCTCCCAGTGGAATCCCACACCCATTAAGCAGTGGCTCCCATGATCCTTTCCCCGACCAGTAAGTAGAGAGGATCACTAATCTGCTTTCTATCTCTAATGATTTGCTGATTCTAGATATTCCCTATAAAGGGGATCAGACATTTTGTGCCTGGTTTCTTTCACTCAGCACAATGTTTTTGAGCACGAGGGTCGCCCGTGTTACAGTATGTATCAGTGTTTCATTGCTTTTTTAGTGCTGAACAACATTCTATCAAATGGATGTTTTGTTTACCCCCTTCATCTGTTGGTGAGCATTTGGGTCGTACCTGTATTTTAGCTAATGTGAACAGAGTTATAGAGTCTCTGTGTTTGTGTACAAGTTTCCATCTGAACACCTTCTGAATTCTTTTGGGTAGATTCTTCCATGTGGAATTGCTATGTTATATGGTAATTCTTTGTTTAATTTTTTGAGGAACAGCTAACCCATTTTCCATAGCAGCTGCACCATTTTAAATTCCCATCAGCAATGTACGAGTGTTCCAGTTTTTTCACATTCTCCCCAATACTCATTATTTGCCATTTTTTGGCTTACAGCTATTCTAAGGGTTCTAAGATGATACATCATTATCATTTTAATTTGTATTTCCCTGATGACTAATAATTTAAACATCTTGTTTGTTGGCTGATTGGATGCCTTCTTTGGAGAAAGGTCTATTCAAGTCATTTACTCGTTTTTTAATTGGGTTGTGTGTCTTTTTGTTGTTGAGTTGTTAGTATTTTTATATATTCTGGATACTTTGTATATTCTGTGCATATACTAGACTTTTTATATTCCTCCAGAATTTTTTCAGATGCATGGTTTGCAAATATTTTGGCCCATTCTGAGGTTGTCTTTTCACTCTCTGGGTAGTATTCTTGATGCACAAAAGTCTTAATTTGGTGAAATATAATTTACAAATATAGTTTACAAAGTTTGTTGTGCTTTGGTGTAATATCTTAATGACATTTTCATTGCATTTTGTGATATTCAAATTTATCCATAAGAGGAATGCTTTATAACCCATAATTAATTATTAAAATTTATTTTATTTCTCCCAAACAATTTCATATTAAATGTCCATTTCTATTTTGTTGTCATTGTTTTAAAAAATACATGCTTTTCAAAAACAATACATGCTTTTCATCTATTTGGTGAAAATAGAAATTTAGTGTAAAATAAGACATTGGGAACTTCTCATTTGTTTTTATTGTTTTCCTTAAAAAAAAACTGAGCTAAAACTAAAGGTTTCTATGTTGGGAAAATAAAACATGGGCTAGAATTGGAAGGAAAGTGACTAAAAGTGCTTTTGAGAGTGGACATTGATTTTATTCAGTGCAATTAGATCTGATGGTTTGTATTCTGTGATATTTAAGGAATTGGAAGGGGTTACATGATGCACCATTACTTACTTGTTGAGGAAAAGAAATAAAAACATAGTCTCCAGCTTTTAAAATGGATTCAGGATGATTCTAAAAATGATAACATGTTGACCAATACCAATTCTTGGGCTAAAAGAATGGTGACTAGCTGTATCATTAAGGGCAAGTCAAATATTTGAGCTCATTTTATTGTTAGTTTTATAAAATAGGGATGCAATTTTAGTTTTGGAAAAAGTTGATCCGAAGTTAAAAACTAACAAAGAAGCAATGCAATAATTTCATGCAGAAACATGCTGACACTGTTTACTCATTGCCAGTAGTATAAAAAGGATGGAAGTAACATGAAAAGATATGGACAGATACTCAACCTCACATGTCATTAAGGAAATGCAAATTAAAACAACAGTAAGATACCCCTCCACACCTATATTTGAATGACCAAAATCCAAAACACTGACAACACCCAGTGCTGGTGAAGACACACAGAAACAGGACTGCTCCTTTGCTGATGGTCGGAATACAAAACGGTGCAGCCGCTTTGGAAAACAGTTTGAAAGTTTTTTGTAAAACTAAACACACTCTTACCATAGGATCTAGCAAACATAATCTTTGGAATTTACCCAAATACTTTGGAAACTTAGCTTCAAAACCTGCACATGGGTGTATAAGACATCTTTATTCAGACTTGACAAAATTTGGAAGCAACTAAAATGTCTTTTATTAGGTGAGTGTTGAGATAAGGTGTGGTCCATCCAGACAATGAAATATTATTCAGCACTAAAAAGAGAGGAGCTGTCAAGCCATGAAAAGACGTGGGGGAAACTTAAATCATATTACTAAGTGAAAGAAGCCAATCTGAAAAGTCTACATACTGTATGCTTCCAAAAACACGACCCTCTGGAAAAGGCAAAACTATGGAGACATTAAAACAATCAGCTTTCCAAGAGTTCGTGAGAAGGGAGGGATGAGTAGGCAGAGTACAGAGGATTTCAGGGCAGTGAAACTACTCTGTATGATATTATAATGGTGGATACATGTTATTACACGTTTGTCAAAATCCATAGAATATACAACACCAAGAGTGAACCCTAATGTAGACCATGGACTTTGGGTGAGGACCATATATCAACATAGGTTCATGGACTGTAACAAATGTATCACTCTGATGGGAGACGTTAATAGTGGGAGAGATTGTATATTCATGGGAACAAGAGGTTAAAAAAAACATCTCTGTACCTTCTAATAATTTTTTCTGTGAACCTAAAAGTTCTCTAAACAACAACATCTATACAAAAGCATACAAGAGGTAGGTCTGTTTAGAATGTCACACAGCAGGATTATTGTAGAAAATTAGGCTGAGAGACTGATAGATTTGGAATTCCCAGAGAAGGTGACAAAATGCCATGTTAAGGCAGTTTGGGCTCCCTATCTTCAAATTAAACCTGATAAAATTACAGGGATTAAGGCAGAATTAACAAGAAAGAATAAAAGCATGTGAATTCCTTCAGGATTCTGAGGGCTATCCTGAACTCATGGGTAAGGGGAAGGCGGGTAGTTGTAGCTGGTGGAGAGATGGGTCAGGGATTGCAGCAGCATGACAAACTAGCAGAAAGACTTTTGACTACTCCTTTTGCCTATGCCTACAAGCAATTTCTGCTTTTTTTCTGTACTTCATAGCTCTTCAGCAAAGGTCCAGACCACTGATGCTAATACCTGTTAGGGGCTATCAGGGGAGAGAAAAAGCTGATTGGTATGAGATGTTGAAGGCAATGGATGGGTAGCTGGGATGATGAGCTACTCTTAGGCATTCAACTCCCTACTGCTCTGATTCTGAACCCCCAAAGTTAGATCACTGTATGTCCAAGCCTATCCCTCTAGTACTGCTACACTGTCTAGGAGTGGTTCTCAGATTTGAGCATATATCCACAACACCTGGAAGGTTTGCTGAACCACAGGTTGCTGGTGCCCCCTCCAGAATTTCCGCTGCACTAGGTCTAAGGGAAGGACAGTAATTTGCATGTCTAACAAGTTCCCAAGTGCTCCTGATGTTGACGTTCTTGGTGAACCACTTGCTATGGGTTTACCAGGTAAACCCTAACTGAAGAGTCTTCTGGAGTATCATAAAATAGGTGTTTGGTTCTGTTGCTCTGGACTCTCTCCCCTCCCCTAAAACTTGTAGGGGCTTATGCAGACCAGAAATGGCCTATTCCTCAATACACATGATTAGAGTAGCTGGTGTCCCTCCAGGAAAATAAACTCACCAGATTAGACATCCGAAGGTGAAGTATGACTACTTCAGCTGGCCACAACAACAAACCAGATAGCAACGCCATCTGAAAACTATGGTTATGTGCTCATGAAATAATGTAAAATTTTCAAACTACACACCTTATTATGCTCCGAATGTTCAGGTCTCCCCACATTCATATGCTGAAGCCCTCCCCTCCCTGCTGTGATGATATTTGGAGGCAGAGCCTTTGGGAAATAATATGGTTTCCATGAGGACATGGGTGTGGTCCTCATGATGGGATTAGCGCCCTTAGGAGAACAGGAAGAACAGCTCCCTCTTTCCTCTGTGGGAGGACACCCTAAGAAGGCAGCTGTTTACGAAGTCAGGAAGCCAGTCCTCTTCAAGAATTAAATCCACCAGCACCTTGACTTTAAAATTCCAGCCTCCAGAACTATGAGAAATAAATGTCTGATGCTGAAGTCTCCCAGTCTATGGCATTCTATTAAGGCAACCTGAGCTAAGACACATGTCATTTCCTACCAGGGCCACTCCTGCAGGTACACTGAGGTGACATCTCAAATCTGCTCTTCCTCCTAACGTTTGGGGCACAGGCTCATCTGAACTTGTTTCCTGACCGTCCTTCTCAGAGACCAGACTGAACACAGAAATGAGATCTCATCTCTGTTGAACATTATATAAAGCCCCTTCACATTTTATCTGATTGTTTGGAGTTCTGGCCACCTTTGGTGTTAGGCAGTGTTTGCCCAGAAGCTAGCCTTGAAGGATTCGGCGCAGGTGGTTTCTCTGGAGATGAACTGAAGAAGCCCCATGGAGGAGCTGGAGAGGGAAAACTACACTGGTGCATCCATGAGCATGTGACCCCATGGGCTAGTGAGACGGAACCCCAAAGGGGCCTCTGGGAGATGATACAATGTACAGCACACTTGTGTTCCACCTGAAAGAGGGTAGGAGATTAGGCCATTGACTCGAATCAATCATTGATGGAAGGCTGCTCCCCAGAGGTAGTCATTTTTGGCATGTCCGTTAGTGGTCTCTATATGTGTATGTATGTGTGCGTAGGATCAGTAGGAGCCAAGGGGATGGGAGAAGCTTGCCCACATGACCTTTCTACCTTATCTTCTCCCAATTACCCAGAGAAATAACAAGGCTTTCATTCCTACACTTTGAGGCCTGATTCTGATCTAAGAAGCATCTTTCTCCCTAACTGGTTATTGATGTCTGATAATACTTGAAGTAGGGTACTTCAATTGGAAAGCAGAAGTTGAAAATTAAAAACACAAACAAACAGCAACAACAAAACATTGAGTGAAATGATAGTGTCGAGTAACCCTTGATCAGAGATCTCAGGGCTATGAACCCAGAAACTGCCTGCAACACTGTTTGAATTTTTGTATTTTACTAAGCTTTCTTCAGATGTCAGGGCAGGCCTGGGGTGCATCCAGCCAAATGCTTCTCCAGGAAAGGTCAAGAACCCACTGGCCCAAGTTGATGAAACACAATCACACTAAAGTGTGTCCCTCACAAAAGCAAAAGACCAGCAGCAGTGTCTTTCCTATAGGACTGGAAGAGGATGCCACTGGAGACATCAGGCCTGAGTAGAGGGCAGGAGTATACAAGTATACAAGAGGAACAGAGGACTCCCCAAACCAACATGGCATTTGGAACTTTTAGCTTATTACAGCTGGGAGAAAGGCCTTCATTCCCCGTCCTGGCACCCGATCTTGGGCTTCCAGCCCCCAGAACTGGGAGAAATGGATTTACATTTTTTATTAGTGACCAGGTCTACAGTATTTTGTTATAGAAACCTCAAGGGACTAAGAAAATGCATGTGCTGAATTCAGACATTATTGAAATCTGGACATAATTATGGCTTGATATTCTACTGTCTTCCATCATCCATGGATAATGTACTTTTTAATTTCAAAGAAAGGTGATACAGTGTTTGGGCTTTGTAAATTTTCTTCCAAGTGGCATATGGGGTTGACTGTCCCCACTGTCTTACACACATATTTTTGTGGTCACCAGCACATTGGGTATGGATTTAGTACTGGTGGCCTCTGTATACGAAAGGACCATGCTACTACTAAGTAACCCATCAGTGAACTAACCCATGATCTCTCACCTCACCAATCTGCCCAGCTGACAATATGAAACACCACTGATCATTCCCAGAGAAGACGCAGACACACCCAATATTTTCTCACCTACTGAGCTATACTCTTAACCAAAATAAATAATGCCCAGGAAGAATGTAGGTGCATCTCTCTCCTCCAAGTTTCCAGAGCTGCCTTTTCCTCATATATAGGGACATGGAAAAGCTTATTAATTACTATAAGCCTATGAAGGTTATAGCTCGTCTTTATAGTAGATAGGTCTTAGGAGCCCACATAGGTCTCACTCACATAAGGTGGGTAGGCATTGCTATTTCAACCATATTTCAACCATCCCCTTCTGAGCACAGTGTATTGAACTAAGTTTTATCTCTAAAATGGACCAGTTTGATTTTAACTCCCAGGAATTTGGACTTGTTCCCTAAGATGTTAGGTGTTATGCAAGAAAGGCAGTGAGGTTGAAGTTAGGGCAGTTATATTTGGTCATCTATGTGCCTCAACAGGAAAATGCATGTTGCAAACTTACAAGAATGAGAGATAGCCAGGGAGGAAGAGAGAAGACCCTGTAAGACCTGATGGAGATGAGAAAGGAACCTAGGAGTCTGGCTGGGTTCATCTTGGACTTTCCTGTTCTTTGTCCCAATTTCCGATAAGCCCAGGGCTACCTCTCTCCCCTTGGGTGCCACAAAGCATCCTCTTTTCCTTATTAGGAAAGAAACAAAGAAAAAGAAGAAAATGAAAACAAATTTCCAGTTAAGGCAGCTTGAGTTGTCTCTGTTGCTTACAATCCGAAGAACTTGACTAACTGTCCTAAAAGAGAATTTCTCACCAGCATGAGATATTCTCACCATTGCTGATTTTAGGCCGTTGAATTTCTTGAGATAGTCCTTTAAAAAGAGATTACTATGATTAAATGACAGATAAATAGAATCTTCATGTCCATCTGCCTGGTTCTGTAACCTTAGACTATAATGGAAGCATCTGGAGAGAATGAGGAACTGTGTGAAAACAGACTAGGTCACCCTGAGGGAAATTAGCATAAGTGTTCTAAAAGAGAGGAACTAGCTATCAGAGGAAGCAGGAATGTCCCCATCCTGGAGATTTTCAGAAATAAGATAACCAGTTGCTTATCTGGGACAGCTTGAAACATTCAGATGACTAAACTACCTTCAGTTGTCCCGTTGTCCCTCTTCTTTTGACCCCTTGAGTCTACGCTCTGGGCTTCATGGACATGTTTTTTGTTTGGGGTTGGGGTCCTGCATGATGGGAATTTGTCTATCTGGCTATGTGGGCATGTGCTCTGATTTCAGGATCTTTGCCACAGATTTTATAAGCAGGCCTTTGAAAATTTCCTACTCTGCAATCCCCCAGATTCTGGTTTTCCAGTAGTCTCACTGGTAATGCCTTTAAGATGATAGGAGAAACAAATGATTCAGAGAAAACCAGTGAACCCAAATAGGAAGTTGGAAAAAGTGAAATTTTACAATGCATTTTCCTGCCCTTCACTTGTCTCTCTTTCCCGGACGGGATTCATCCTGAGAGTCTATTTTTACCCTGTTCCTGACCCAGCGAAACCTTGAGGTTCTGCAAATCTTACCAGATTTAGATTCCATTTGTGTTTTCTCTGTAACCTCTTATTTCTGGGAAAGAGAGGCAATCAGAAGGGACTGCTCCAGCTTATACTCATTTCTCTCCTATCACCCTGAGTGGACCCTGAATTTCTGTTCGGGGTGCCACGTGTAGGGCCTTAGGCTGCCCCACTGGGAAAGCAAAGGTTTACAAACTGAAGAAATCAAGGAAGAACAAATTCTCCAAGGATAACCCTTCTCCAAAAGGGCGCAGGGAGTAGAACACTCCACAGTTTCTCAGTTCTTTGAGACCTTAACCTTGGGATATCAGAGCTGGGTGAGAGGCAAGTCAAAAGTATGCCTTCTCACTGTGGTTTCCAAAACCTGACACCATTTCAGAGCAGTTCCTTCTGTAGATGTAGATGCATGCTGGTATCCTCAGGAGAAAAAAGCCTGCTGTGGCCAGCTCCTGAAGGAAGAACTCTCCAATGCAGAATTTTCCCACACTCAGCACACAGGGCAAGGAGAAACCAAGAGGCACAGGCTGAGCCCTGCGGAAATCACAAGACGTGGTCTGCAGCTGGGGGAAGAGCAACTACATCTCTTGCCATTCAGGGTTTCTTCTGGCTGGAATATTCCCAAACCTAAATCCAATTAACAGAGGATTTTCAGGTGGGCTTGAGTGGAAAGAGCAAAGAATATGGCTATCAAATCTTTCTGTGTCTGTCTTTCTGTCTCTGTCTATCTCTCAGCATCAAAGCAGAACATGCTGCCTTGTCTAACTGAGAGTGAGACCTGAAATCTATTTCTGGTTCTGCCAACTGACTCCCTGGTGACCTCAGTCACTTCCTCTCATAGAGCCTCAGAGTTCCCTTCTCTGAAGAGTACTTTAGAATATTCCTACAACTAGACAGAGCCCCTAAACCTAGAAGATGCCTGTAGACCCAAGTTTTCATGGCTACACTCTGAGCCCCTGTGGATTTGATTTATCCAGGAGCAGGTGAGGTCCAAGGAGAATATTCTCTGGTCATGGTCATCCTGGAAATGAGGCATTCAGGTGAAGTAGTTTCCTCCTGTTACTTTCTCTGGTTTCATAAAACTTTGTGGATTAACTCTTGGATTCCATCCAAAGCTGGGACAGAAGATACTGGGAGAACAGAAGTGAGGCTGAGGAAAATATTGGAAAGGAACTTCAGCTTCAGGAAAATATTGCCCAAATGAATTCTAGAGTATCGGCCACAGTCTTTGTTGGGATCAGCTATAACAAAAGTGTGTAAGTCAGAAGGATGAAGACTGGGTTTGAGGTGTTCTCAGGTCCTAACATAATCTGGATCAAAATAAAAAAATTAGTTAACATTATGCATTAAGTGTGTATATTAAAACTTTTGTGGTGACCACTAAAAATAGGAAGAAGACATACAACTTTCAAAATAGGAGTGAAGAAAAACATACTGAATTCAAAAGGAGAAAAGAAAATAGTATAACAATAAAAAGCAGAACAAACAAAATGCAAAATGATAGAAATAAGTCAGAGCATGTTATTACTTAAATATTCATAGGCTAAATTCTCTAGTTGTGATGAATTGGATTTTGAGTGGATTTTAAAAACAACCCCAACTATATGCTTTTTTATAATGGACATATAGCACAGAAGATTTCAGAAGGATTGAACACAGAACTGTGGGAGAACATATAGTAGCCAAATAAAGACTAAAACAAACAAACAAACAAACAAACAGGTGCAACTATGTTCCAACCAAACAAAAGAGATTCTATCATAAAGGGAATTGTAAAAGAACAAGAAGGCTACTATGTCAGTGTCATAAAAATACAACAATTTTAAATTTGTAAAATAAGAAATAGCCTCATAATATAGAAAAATGCACACACAAGAGTAGAAGGAAAACATAGATGAATTACCTTCATAGTCTTAAGTACCTAGGGAGATATACCATGTTCATGGATTGAATGGCACACTATTGTAAAGATATTAATTTTCCAGATTGATTGAAGAACTCAGTTCCAAATGAATATCCACCTATTTAAATAGTTCAAAAAGATGATTCTGATGTTCATGTGAAAGAGACACAAGACTTAAGAAGAGCTAAGAAAATCCTGAGCCAAAATGTGGAACTGTATGCTTTATCAACTAGCAAGAATTATGAATGACACAGTGGTGAAGATGGTCTGTTGTTGGTGCAGAAATAGATTGCTCAGTGGGCCAGAAAAGAGAACCTAGATACAGATTCATACACATGTGGAAATTTAATTTATAGTGAAGGTAAAATTGCAAATAATGGAGAAGGAAAGCTCTCTCAGTAAGTTGTAGTTGGAGAATAATTTGTTATCCAAGAAGGAAAAACAAATAAATACTAAGCCTTTTTGCAATCCTCTAAAATCAAATCATTAAAAGCCCGACTGTGAAGCACTAAACTTTTGCTTTCAAAGAAAATATAATCTCTTCATGAACTCAAGGTTATAAAAATTTGGCATAAAAAGCATATTTTAAAAAGACGAAGATTATGTGGAGTACAGAGGATTTTTAGGACAGTGAAAATATCTGCATGATAAAATGATGTTTTTGTATTATACATTTGTCCAAATCCATAGAATATATATCACTAAGAGTGCACCCAAACATAAACCGTGGACTTTGTGGGAGATTAATGATGTGTCATTGTAGGTTCTTCCTTGGTAAACAAATGAACAAATGAACAAACAAACAAACAAACAACACTCACCAAGGGAGAGCAATAGTGATGATGGGGAGGTCTGTGCATGTGTGGTGGGAGGGCCTGGAGGGGAAATGTCTGAATCTCCCTCAAAATTTTGTTGTAAACTTAAAACTCCTCTAAAAATTAAGACTTAGGGGCACCTGGGTGGCTCAGTGGGTTAAGCCTCTGCCTTCGTCTCAGGTCATGATCTCAGGGTCCTGGGAGTGAGCCCCACATCAGTCTCTCTGTTCAGCAGGGAGCCTGCCTCCCTCTCTCTCTCTCTGTCTGCCTCTCTGCCTACTTGTGATCTCTGTCTATCAAATAAATAAGTAAAATCTTTTAAAAAATTAAGACTTAAAAAACTAAATAAAAAATAATAAAAATTTTAAAAATAGAAAAATATTAAAAACTACAAAGTGAATGAAAAGTAACCCCCAAACTGGGAGATTCTTTCACTAATACATATAGTAGTCATTTTGAGAATATATAAAAAAACCCTTATACATGGGATTTTTAAGGTCACTCATAAAATAACAGCAAAATAATGGATGGTTTGAATACGCACTTAGAAAAGAGAACATGATGGCTTAGGAGCACTTGAAAAGATGTTCCTCTCCATCAGTCCTCAGGTAGATGCAAATTATAACTACATTACCAGGTCACCAGGTCGGAAGAAAAATTAAAATATAGAAAGAGCAGTAGCACTTCTTGTAATAACAAAGACTGTAAGAAACCAGAAGGCCCACTGCTGAGTATTTATAAAAAGTGTGGTATACGCTTGCAGTGGGATACTACACAGAAATTCAAATGAACCAGCTATACGTTTTCATGCATACAGATAGATGTCACAAACTGATTTTTGAGTAGACTTCTGGGGTGCCTGGTTGACTTAGTCAGAAGAGCCTATGACCCTTGATATTAGGATTGTGAGTTTGAGTCCCATGTTAAGTGTAGAGTTTACTCTTAGAAGATTGTTTTTTATTCTTGTGAAGTCCGAAGACATAAAAAACAATCTATTTATGAGTGGTGGAAAAATAGGAATAATTTTCTGAAGAATATAGGGAAATAAACTCAAAATCTCAGAGAGTGATTTACTCTGAGCAGGGAGAGGAGATTAGGAAGGACCTCAAAGTAATGCTAATTATTGGTTTTCCTAAAATTCTAAGTGAGTTCATGGCTGCTGGATGGTTATTCCTTATACTTCATGTATGTTTACGGTACTGTATCTACTCAATACTCAGCTAAAAAGAATTTAAAAAGCTGTGAACAATTTTCTGACGTCAAATGGTCAGTTCTACTTCATTCTTTTTAGAAATACGTAATATTCTATAATATAGACACATCATTTCGCCTTAATCATTTCCCTATTCATGTAAATTTAAGGATTTTGTTCCCTAATTTTTGGCTTTTCTCATATAACAAAATCTAAAAAGGGATCTTAACAGTTAGTAATTTTTTTTTTTAAAGGAAGCATCTTTGCTTAACAAAACAAACACACCCACGCTTTCGAATTCCTCCAAGTAGAAGATTTGATGACCAGGACATTGGAGAAGAAGGAAGAGAGAACGCAGAGGGCGGGAGTAGGAGACGGAATGAGTCACTGTGTGAGGTATGGCTGATCCTGGCTGCCCAGCTGAGTCATATTCTGTGATGTTGACCTATTACAAGGAACTTGGTCCTCGTTTTTCTCCGCAGTGGTGGACTGGATCATTCACTTTACTGAAACTTCTTCGCCCCCTCTGCTAACCAAATGCACGATTCTCTGACAAGGAAGTCTCTTATCTGCACGCTGGGCATGTTTTCTTTTTCCCTGCAAACTTCAGGAATGGCATTTGCAATATGAGTATCAGGGAAATTTAGAAAACGCGGGAACCAGGATCGGGTTGCATAAAGACATGACAAGGAAAAGGCGTCAGAAGTGTAAAGCTCTTTCTAAATGAACTTTTGCAAAGAGACCCAGGTAAAGTCAATCTTGGGCATATAATGGTGCTATGATGTTTCGTGAACGTTTGTTGATTCCTTAATTTGTTGACCATCTAAAAGATGAAGAAGAATTTATTCAATTTACAGCTGTTAATAGATGCATTCCCTTATTATAGATGACTTGGTTATTTTTTTAATAGGTAGTTGAAAAGATGGCCCAAGATGCCATTTAAATAAAGATGTTACAGTATGTAATGGGTCACAGAAACCACGAACACAATATCCAAGTAATTTAATAACAGTTAGGAATAAGATTTCCATTAGACATGCCTGGAATTGGAGCGTACTACTTTACTGCTTTCTATCAAGAAGACCTCTAAATTCCCAATTTAAAACTGATACGTTTCAAGCTCGTGAATTAGAGTGGGTATCTGAGTAAGAGAATAAATTGGGCCAGAGACTTAGCCATTGTGCTGCTGTGCAAACCTGATTGCTCCTGCGAGATTATTAAAAATTCTGGGCTAATGTTCTGGAAAGAATGAATTTGCTATTATAGCAATCTTCCTGCATCATGGTACCTCTGCAGTTGAAGAGCTATCTCTAAATTTAGCATATGGTCTAGGAAGGAGATTAATTGAATTAAGAACTATTTATTAGAGAAGAAATAAATAGCTTTTGCCAATTAATGAGATCAATCAGCCCAACCATTAAAGAGGGAGCTCTGCCAGAGGTGTTGGGTTTTAAGATATGGAGCCCGATAGGCAATATTCCAGGGGATGTGGAACCCATTCGCGAGCCGTATACGTTTAGAAGCACAGAGCAAATGAAGTGTAAACGAGAGTAATGGAGCCATTGTAAAAATCAGATTAGAAAAATGTATCACCTTTCCCTTCTCTTTCTTTTTTCCGCCTCTCCCAAACATCTCACTTACATAATCCCCTATCTTGACTATCAAAGCAGTATGTATCTAACGATAAGTAGCTGCTTGGAATTATCATCTGATGCTACTTGTCAGTATTTGGACATTACCAAAGCACGGAGAGTTATTTTCTAATTTTATGTTTAAAAAGGAAACTAATTCCATTTGGACAATCTGAAAATGTATCAAATTTTCACTTTGATTTTACGGGAATTTCAATTAAACAAAGAGGATTCCTCTTTTCCCCCCAATATCCCTCTTTTTTTCTAAACATGCTAATTATGGGCTTATTAGAATTGAGAAGTAATTAATTTGTACTTAAACACATAAAAATTATGTTTCCAGCCAATACGTTCTATATAAGGCAAAATAAGTTTGTCCAAGGACAGTCCTCATTTAATTTCCCAACGCAAACATATTTTCATTCGGAAGTGTTCGTGAGCTTGCTGGTGCTGATCGTTAAGTAGGATCACCTCCGCTCCTGGAATAGAGACTGCTTAAGTTAAAGGGACCTCAGGCACAAGTGGTCACATCACTGTGGTCTGGGTGGCCTGGATGCTTGTATCTTCACCAGAACGAATCAGCAGCCTCTCTGCAGGCTCCGAGAACCCACCGGGAGCACTGTAGGAAGGGTAGTACGGCTTGCGAATGGGTTCCACATCTGGTCCTGTCGCACCTCGGAATCTTCATTTGTGAAGGACAGACTCGGATCAGAAGTGATTGGCCACTCCAGCTCACCAAGTAAGGTGGTCGCTGTGTGAACCGTTTTAAAGCATCACTGAATCCCCATAACACCCCTAGAAGATAGATATTATTACCTCTGTTTTGCAGATGAATAAAACTGAGGCTCAGGGCAGCCGGTCAGTTGTGATGTTAGGACTTGAATTTACATATATCAAGAATAAACTTACTTTTCCTTTTTCCACTACCTGCAGTTCCCTCGTCCCGACAGCCCAGCTGAAGGTGCTACAATTTGCCTGTTTGTACACCTGGCAACTGGGGATAGGCTCCCACTGAAGCAGACACACCCCAGTCCTGCTTCCTCCTGTTCCTGAGCCTGACACCTGCTGCTTCCCCACGTGGGATAAAGCACTGTGGTTAAGAGCATGGAGTCCACAGTGAGACTGCCTGGATTTCAATCCTGGCTTTTTCTCCTACTTTCTGTGTGTCCCTGGGAAAATTACTTAGCCTCTCTGTGTCTCCATTTCTTCATCCGTAGGATGGGGCTGATAATAGTACCTGTCCATAGGAATACTTAGAGGATTAACTGAATTAGTATTTGTAAATAATTTAAAGCATGCCCAGTACACAGTCTGTTCTAAGTCACTGTCGTGATGGTCACAGAGGCATGTAAAGGGATTAGAAGGGTACTTGGCACATGGCAGGCACTTAATTAAACATGTTTTTCTAGGAGAACATAATGTGTTCATTTCTGCACAGCTGTTCTTGTGTTTTCACCATCTTCAGAGACGAATGTTTAAACTTTGGTCTGCAGGATGGGAAGTCATGGTCCTTCCAGGAGGGAGCTTTTTGAATTTGTATGCCCCACTCGGATCGCTGCTGCCCACTCGTACCCCTCCCCCATCTCGGTTTAGTTATTTTTGATCACTGTCACATTATCTGTTTGTAATGACAGCGTCCTGAAGCTTTTTTCTTCTATACATACACATGTGCACAATAAATGTTTATTGGATGAAAGTTTGAATTCTTATTGCAAAATGGCAGTCCATGCTGGGGACTCAGAGGTCTGCCACTTGGAGTCCTTTATGTGTGTCCCCATGATTTGGAGGGCTCCATTCCCCAACATCCAGTGGGGTTCATGGCCAGAGGCAGAGGCTGGGAGTTAGCTGCTTAGTAGAAAGGTGGGCCTAGACCCTTTTGGTTCCTACCCAAGGGAGAAGGGCTCATTGTGTTGAACACAATGAAATGGCGCAAGTATACTCAGTAACACAGAACTGAATCCAGCACTATTATTTTTGCTTCAACCTTTCTAAATTTTGGAAATCCTGGACTCTGTCCATATTGGAAGTAGACCAGACAGTGATGTTCAGGCAAAGTTCTAAGTCTCCCTGCTTTTGTTAAAATACTAGTGTATTTAACAAAATACTAGTATTTTGTTAAAATACTTACATACCTTAAAAGTTATCATTAAGTATTGCAATGTGTCATTTCATGCAGAGTGAATGCTACCTGTGGTTTGTTACTCAATTCAGAAGCTGGTTTTCATTAAACATGCTATTCTAGGAGAACGGATGACAACCAGTGGAGGGCTCTTTTGATTATACAGATAGAAGTAACTCACGAATTTGCAAAGCATCTGACATTAACCTTCATTCCCACTTTGCTATAGAATTGGAGACGTCCTCAGCTGGGTGAGGTGAAAAGATGTGGGGTCCTGCTGTTTGTCCGCCTCCTGAATGATCAGATCCAAATCATTCACACATGCCTCAGAGTGTCCCCTGCACCTGCCCCACCCCACATCATTACAAGGGCCTCGTCCTGGTGGGAAGCACTTGACCTTGACTGAAGGGGATTCCCAGTCTGTGTCTGCAAGTGATCAATGTCCTTATTTGGAGTTCATCCCCCACTGCCCTGTTTAAATAGTTTTGGTTGTTGCTGAGTCTAAGGGAGAATCTTTCCTCCAGTTTAGTCTCTCTAGAAGGTTCTGGGAACTTTTGGGTTACACGGGCCTAAGTCCTCTCCTTCCTCTCCCCTGCTTTAGAAAGAACTCTCTGAAGACACAGACACCTCTGTACTCAGTGTCATGGGACCCAATTCTGCCCCATGGTGAATGTGGTTCACTCTCCCACACTGGCTGTGTCCAATTGGCAAATACCCCTCCCCCACCAATCCCCAGCTGCAGACCTTGGAGGTTTTGCTGTTTAACCATTTCACACCCACAGGCTATGCTGGAAAGGCGTTGGCCATGCCCCGTTACATAGTAAAATGAGAAGATTTTGAGTCACACAAAGCCCTGTCACATGATGCCTAATTCAGAACACAACTCAGGATCTCTCTAGATTAAAATAACTTCTTTAGAAGCAGTGCTTCTAAAATAATGCAAAATTTACGGGGGCTGAGGCTGCTCATTTACACACACGTGCACACACACACACACACACACACTGCACTCATGTGGAGAAGGGCGGTCCACCACTTGCGAAGTTTCTCAGCAGAGGCAGCATAATGGAAATGCTTCTCTTACTTAACTCAGAGTTCATTTTTAGCATGCGTACAGGCGGCCGGGCTCGTTATACATTTATTACTCTGTAATGCACTTGGCAGCTCACACAAGATGCCCATAGCTGTCCATAACAGGGAGCAACACTGCTTGAACCAGATCTCCCTCTTCCCCTCAACAGCCACATTAAGTCAGGGAGTAAATTATTAATTGTGCTGACTAAAATCAAAGCCCCAAATGATGCAAATAAAGTTAACCAACATTCACTGGAAAAACAGAAGTATTCTAGGTAGCAAAGAGAAGTTTACTACACCCCCTACAAAAAAAGAAAGCGTGTCTTTAAAGTCATCATTAGGTATTGCAACATGGCATTCTGGGACACCAGGGTTAACTTATTTAAGAATGGAACCTAGAGAATTTGGATACATTGCTACATAACCAATAGTATCAGCAGACAGTGATATTCAGGCCGAGCTCTGTCAAGAATGCTGTTTTCCGGGGTGCCTGGGTGGCTCAGTGGTTGGGTGTCTGCCTTCCGCTCAGGTCATGATCCCAGGGTCCTGGGATCGAGCCCCACATTGGGCTCCCTGCTGTGCAGGAAGCCTGCTTCTCCCTCCCCCTGCTTGTGTTCCTTCTATTGCTGTCTCTCTCTGTCAAATAAATAAATAAGATTTAAAAAAAAAAAAAGAATGCTGTTTTCTTGGTCACCCTACTTTATTTATTGATTTATTGATTTATTTATCCATGAGGCCCCTGGCACTGTTCAGTGACAGAACCTCTGTTTCCAGCTTTGTACAGAGCTTTGGTCCATAGCCTGGTTGAGACATCTGGGAGGCTTTGGGTCATGCACACTCAGGTTTTAAAATGGTGTTTGAAAGACTGGTTTGAGAGCCGAGAAGTTTCTTCCTGGGTAAATACTCACCGATTGTTACTTGATTCTGTATGTTGGGCCAGTGGGGCCTTTCCCGGACTTTCCTGGTAATGGTTGGAGAACAGGGTCATTGGGGGCCTCGGGTGCCATAAGCGGTCAGGCCGGAGGTCCCACATTCTCTTCCAGATAGAGACGAGTCTGCCTGTGGAAAAAAGGTAATACACTGAGATCCTGAAGTTGAGAGAGAAAGAAGTGGGGGGCAGGCAAAGAGCATCCCACACCCACCCAGGACTTCCCCACCTGCATGTTCTTCCCGCGTGCCTCTCACATCTGCAAACCAGTCAAGCATCTCTTAAATAAGTCCTCGGCGGTTGTTCATGCCAATTCAAACTGGGTTTCTGTCGTTAGTGACGGAAAGACCATTGAGAACGACCATAAAAGAAGAAAAAATACAACAGAAAAAACACAAAAACCAAAATGGGTATATAAATTCAAGACCTAATCCTTGGGAAACTTCATGGTATAGACACATTCCAGAAATAAATATAGAAGGAAAATATGTATCAGAAAGTTTTCAGAATATCCAAATTTTGAGCCTATATAAGAAATCAGGAAGGAATCAAATAATACACGTGCAGTATAAACATAGGAAAGCCCTACAAGAAAAAGTACATGATGGAAAGAAAATTAAAAGGAAAGCAAACTGGAAAAAATTGTCAATAAATACAACATAGATTTATTTGGATTCTCATAAAAATTGGTGAGAAAAATATAGGGGCTCCAGTAGAATGTTGGGGATAATGAATGAACAGACATCTCACACAGATTGATTATACAATTCCAATTTGAAAGTTGAACCCCCCCTCCACAGAAGTACAAATTAACCACATTGTTTAAAAAAAAAAAATCACAGAAGAGGAGTAACTTAATGGTAAATTGATGCCAGTGTTGGCATATTCTTGGCTTTTTGATGGCAGAGTATATCCATCCAACTCTTTTTGAAAACAAGTAAAAATTTTCATTTAATTTCTAAAAAAATGATTATGCCTTGCCCAGAAGTCTATTCCTTGAAGTGTATCAGAAGGTAACAGAATTTAAGAGCTGTGGTAGGACATTGGTTACAAAGAATGGAAATCCAGTTGCAATAAACCTAAACAAATAGAGGACTCTATTTCCTCAAGTAATTGGAGAAGCCAGGGAAAGAACAGCTTTGTAGGGCTCTGGGTGGGGGCTTTCAAGCAAGGACCTTCTATTACTGTATCACAAAATGCCATAAAATCTGAATCTTCAGACTATTCCTACTTGTCAGATCACAGCTCCATGGGTTAGAAGTTTGGTCAAGGTTTGACTGGGTTCTCTGCTCAGGTCTTCCGAGGCTGAAGTCAAGGTGTGGGCTGGGCTGAGTGGAGGCTCTATAGTGAGTCTACTCCCAAATCAGTCAGGTTCCTGACAGATTCATTGTTTGTGCTTGCAAGACTCAGATCCCGTCTGTCGTCTGTCAGCAGGAGATAGCTACTCCTACAGGATGCTCATGGTCCCTGCCCAGTGGCCCTTCCATCTTCAAAGCCAGCAGTGGAGAATCTCCCTAATGCCAAATCTCTCTCATGGTTTGACTCTCTCCCTTCCTGCCTCTGAGCTCTAGTGCTGGACTGAAAGGGCTCATGTCCAATTCGATAATTCGTCTCTTGATAAACTCAAAGTCAATGGATCATCACCCTTAATAAAACCCATAAAATCCTTTTTGTCATATAACACAATGTAATAATGGGAATGGGTATCTTAATCACCTTCACAGATTCGGCCAACACTCAAGGGGAGGAAATTTTATAAAGGTGAGGGTCACTGGGGATCAAGTTCGGGTTCTGCCCATCACACTTTCTGTGTCCTGCTCTGCCCCTCTGCATTGACTGTTTATCCAGAATGGGTGTGATGCAAGCTCCAGGCTCACATTCTCCCTGGTGTGCAAACACACATAAGAGAGGGCCTTCTCCAGAGAGGGTGCATGAATCACATGGTCCATAGAATTATTCAGGTAATGGGACATCTGTGTGGCTCAGACAATTAAGCACTGGACTCTTGATTTTGGCTCAGGCTGTGATCTCAGGGTCATGGGATCGAGCCCCATGTTGGGGATCTGCATTCAGCAAGTAGTCTGCTTGAATTTCTCTCCCTCTGCTCCTTCCCCTGCTCTCTTTCTGTAAGAAAATCAACCAGTTAATCAATAAATCTTAAAAAAAAAAAAAAAAGAGAGAGAGAACCGCCCAGGTAATGATTTTGAGACAGTCTCCTTGTCACGTGGTCAAGAAGAGATAAAATTAGTAGTTGGCCTCATGACTTAGTAAAAATGTAAGTTGAATAACACTAAGATAGAATTTAATACTTACTAAGTCATTAATCCTAAACTTCTCGAAACAACCTTGGCAATGCACTCATTCAAATAATAAGTCAATGGCAGGTGCAGGAAGAGCTGGGTACAGCAGACCAGCGAGGAAATCAGTGACTCTCCGTCTGCGAGGTCTGCCTGCTACAACGCCCGCCTCACCCTTGGACTCCTTGAGGTGGCCCTCACCCAGATAAGCTCCATGCTGTCATCCATGCCTCTGGTTTTCAGACACAGCATTTAGAGGAAGGGAGAATATCTGCCCTTGAAGCTCTTGCATCAGGCATAGTTTCTCTTTCCAAAGGTCCTGGGAAACATCACTGGCACTGGCTCTCTCCCTGGCTCTGGCTGTCTCCTTGTCCCTGCCTCTGTCCTGTAACTGACTGCTCTGGTTGGATGATGGGCCACACACCCAGCATCAGTCCCTGAAGGCCTCCTTCTGCAGCTGGCCCTGGAATCAGCGCCACTCACATCGAGTTCTGAGGAGCTTGCTAGAAGAAAGTGCATCCACACATAAGGCATGCCCGGCAGAAAGCCAGCACGGAGCTAGCACGTACAGGACAAGGAGGGGATCCCAACAAAGCATAGAGCCCAGGGAGCAGAGGAGTGGGAGTAACAGCTAGCCGGGACCACCGCCTGCCTGTGAAGCCTGGGTGCTCCTTCCCAACTCAGGCCAGGAAACCGAGCCCCATCGCTGCCTTGCCCGAAGCGACTGCACTGGTTGCAACTGCCTATTTGGAGCTCCTGGTTTCCCCTGCACGTGTGGCTCATGGTCTTCAGGCCTGGGCCACACTCTCCTCCCAGAGCAGCCCCCCCAACTGTGTTTCCAGTAGGTGGGCATCTCACTTCCTTATTTCCGAGCACAAATAATTGCAGATGCAAAATTGCAGCCTAATTTTAGATACAAGGGCAGAGAAGGCAGCTCCTAAATCCTCCAGGAGAACTTTTACCTTTGAGGAGGGTGTGGCCTGATACCCCCCTCACTCCCCCACCCCCTGTGTCTGGCCCCTGAGGCCCTCAGCTTCTGTAGAACAGAAGCTGCAAGACAGAGGCTGGCGGTGCTTTCTCTATCCTCTGACACTCAGTTCCATGCTCCTGGGGCTTCTCCTCCTCCCACCCTGTTCCTTAAGAACTTTCATTGAAATTACCAGACTGCTTGGAGGCCTCTAGGAGCCGATATGTCATCAATAACCTTGGGTCATGGGTACCCAGGCAGAACCAGACCCCTAATGCTCAGGGTCCCACGCATCTTGAAAATACCAGCCCCTGGTCCAAAAAACAGGAAAGGCATTTTCTCCTTCTTTCGTGGTCTCTCTTTTAACTCATCATGATGGTTTTTATTTGCTATTTAGGGTCATCTCCTTGGTGCAGGGGGACAATCACGGGGAAGCGACAGGCCCTCACAGTATGGGGGCCCAACCCCACGACTGCACACACCTGACCCTGTCTGTGTCCCCAGGCACCCCGCCCAGGTCCAGGTCCCAGCTCAGGGCAGAGGGTGGCAGCGGTGGCCCGGTAGAGGCATGGGACAGGCGGTCAAGAACCTGTTCCAGGGAGGGGGCGGCTGCCGAAGGGGGGCTGCTTGTGCGTTGAGGCTCCTTCTGCGCATGCTCCATGATCCACCGGCCTTCACCTACAAAACGCAAATCCAGGGTGGAAGTCCTCACAACTGCAGGATCGCTCCTGGCAGCAGGAGCGCTCACTGCGGGCCTTGTCCTGCTGCCAGACCTAGCAGGCGGGGAGGGAACCAGAACACAGAACAGTGCGTTGGATTTCTCAACTAGCTTCATATTTCTGCTGTTGAGTTGCTGCGGGACCCTGACACGGGAGCTTCTTCACCTCCACGTTGCAGCTGTTCCCAGGGCAGCGCCCAGTGGGAAGGGGAAACTGAGTCCTGCAGACTGCAGGGCTGCCTTAGGATGGGGGTAGGGCCTCAGCAACCGCCTGGATCCGGAGCTGCGGCTGCTGCAGGTGGGGGGCCTGGGCCGGTCCTGTGGGCAGGAAAGCTGGGTGCAGTGGGCCAGGCTCCTGCCGCAGCCCTCTGGAGGGCCTCACGGAGGCAGCTGGAGCGTCCGCCTCAGGTCCCAGCCACCTGCTCTGATTTGGAATCGTCCTCCTTCGAGTGCTCTGTCACCAGATGGCTGAGGCACAGTGGGGAACAGCGTGCCTCCCCAGGTCCAGCCCCTTCGCTGAGCTCCGGAGATAAGAAGCCCACAAGGCTCCGTCCCACGGAGCTCAGAGGCCACAAGCCGCACAAGCCGTGGCAGAGCCACACAGGGCCGTGGAAGGCAGAGGTGAGGCAGAAGGTGGCTGGAGGCAGCGTCAGGGCGGGGGTTGAGGTGTGCAAGTCAGGCTGAGTCTGCAAAGGGCAAGTAGGGGACAGGCAGGAGAAAGGAACAGAGGTGCTCTGGGCAGAAGGAGGGGGTGCCACCGAAGTGGGGAAGAAGCTTCTCTCGGCTCTGGCTCAAAACCAGGGCAGCCTCTGCTTCCTCATTCCAGGGTCTAGGACATCCGGGCTTCCAAGCACCAAGTGCCAGCCAGGAACACATCCCTGTTTGCTTTAGACCCCCACCTCGTGATGCGGGGTGATACCACAAGACACAGGTGCCTCCTCGGGGCACACCAAAACAAGACAGAGCTCAGAGCACGTCAGTGAGGCGTTTTTTGCACCCACCCGGCTGCTTGGGAGGGAGCCCACGACCGGCGTTTGGGAGCAGGGACACGGAGGCCCAGCCCAGGCGTGGCCCAGCACAGAGGCTACTCTTTCCCGGTCCGAGCTGAGAAATGTGAAAGAAGACGACCAACAACACACTGAACTGTGTGCATGTGTCACATAAAACGGGGGATCTCAGAACCCACAGGAGCCTGCGGTTTCTGAAATTCGGGTGGGTGGCTTCCTGCCGCTGCAAGGCATGCTGGGAGGAGCTGGGATGGTCCGGGCACCACCGCAGCCGGCGTTTGCTGCAAGGTTTTGCTCAGCGTTGCTGGCCTGCCGCTTCTCAGAGGGGAGGGAACCCACTCACTCCCAGGGAAGACAGGAGCAGCCAGAGCCAACAAATCAACGAGGCTCCAACAGGGCAAGCGAGGCAGAAACCCATCTCAGGCGAGGGCTGCGGCAGACACGGGGAGACTCGTTTTATTTTGTGCACGCAGACAAGATCGTACTGTTATGTAAATGCAGCCGGCGATTCCTCGTCTATCCTGAAATGCGCGTGTCAGGGCTCTGCGGTAGCGCACCTTGTCCCTGATAGAAACAAGCAGTGTTTTGATACACGGAAGGCTGGTGATTACTCGCTTCTGAATTTTTTTTTTTTTTTCCACTACAAATTTTCAACCGGACAAGCAGAGGCAGTGAAAACAGAGGTGTGACTGCAGGTGCCTGTGAGAAGCAGCTCTGACAGCCCCCACCCGCTCTCCCACCCCCGGGTAGGAGGGGGGAGACCGACAGAGGAGCTCCGGGCAGCTGGAGAGGCCAAAGGGAGGACGAACACTCAGAAAGGCCTGTTATAAAGTGAAATGTACTTGTCCAAACTGATATGCTGGTGAAATCAAGAGAAGAGGCATGAGTATCCACTTCTCCAGGAAGACGGCTCTATTGGTCTTGTCTTCCTTGCAAAAGACTGGGTTCTCTGGCAGGAGGGAATTTTGCCCCATTGCACAGGATGGTGGAGAATTCATAAATGCAGGTCTGTGCAGGTCATAGTGGGTGCCACAGGGGGAGCCAGTGGGGTCCACTGGAGGGGCTGGAACAGGAGCAAGGAAAGCAATGCAACCTTCCACCCCCCATGGGGGCGGATCTGGTGAGCACAGCAAGTGTCTCTCCCTCAGGGCAGCAGATAGAACATCTGTCTGCTTAGTTGGACCCACCACCTTCAGAGACAGCATTTGCCAGGGTGACCAGAAACCAAGTAACACAATCTTCAAGGTTATGCAATCCTATCCCAATGTTAGGACCGACCAGAAATTCACAAGCCGGGGACCCATTCTCTGCCCCACAAAGACCCCAGAAAGCCTCTAAGACTCTGATTTGGTGGCAAGATTTCTTCTCCCACAAGGATTGTTGAAAGAAAGAGCCACTTGGGATTAATTGTCTTTTTGGCAGCTTT
Organism: Mustela putorius furo; assembly: GCF_011764305.1. Taxonomy (NCBI): domain Eukaryota; kingdom Metazoa; phylum Chordata; class Mammalia; order Carnivora; family Mustelidae; genus Mustela; species Mustela putorius. The sequence goes on from NW_025421998.1 coordinate 10,232,955, forward strand.
TAAATCAGAGATGTTATGAATAAACTTTACTCCTTAAACGAATATCCCCTTTTGAACTTCAGGGCCGATGAAGGTTATTTTGCCAGATAAGGAGTAAGATTTACGATGGTGCTCATTTACTATGAGCATTCTGCAGTGTTCCTTCTTGGTCCTTAGCTTTCTGTGATGAGACGGGAAGGCTTGGAGAGGAATCCACGTTGTGCCCCTATACCTTTTAACCTTCGTTGGGGGAGTCTCACCAGAGGTTTACCTCTGTTCCAGCTCTCCATTCCAGACTCACTGATTTCATTCCTCATCTGTTTTGCTTGCTTGCTTAATTTTGAGTCCACTTTAGAACAATTTTGGAAATTAGGGGAGCTGTCTCTGTATAACTCAACACGAAAACCTGTGAAGTGTGTTCTCATGCGAGAAGGCTAGTGCCATGGCCCTTGGGCATTTTTGTCAACTTCATATTTACACACTGTCGGTCGGGGTCAGGGTGACCACCCGTCCCAAGGCACACAGCTTGACAAAGGCAGTCCGGAGGTGTAGTCAGGATTCCTGCTTTGGAAAGTCCATGATGATGGGAAAGAAAATAGTTTTGCCCTTAAAAGAAAGAGGACTCACAGATGAATTACCAGCTACTTCCATCTCTTAACCTGGTTTCTTCATAACGCCTAAAACTTCCCCTATTCCCCAGACCAAGGCACTCACCTCTCCTTCTTGTTGCCCTATTGGTCCTAGAGACTCACTCCTCTGAAATAATCCTGGAACATCCTCCTTACCCCCAAATTCTAAGATGGCCCAGACAGAGTGTCTCATCTTCCTCCCCACATTGCTGTCTCGCTTGCTCAGATGCCCGTCCTTTTCCAGACTCTCGTGGACCCAACTGCCCCACCAGCTCTTCTCCTGGCCCTTCTGGTCCCCGGACTCCCTCTCACTCTGCCTCCACCCCACACTCAACCCACAGGCCCTCACACAGCACTGCTTGTGACCCACACAGACAGAGTGTTTCAGAAGGGCCTCCCCTGTCCACCCACTGACACCTGTCACCAGCCCCTCCACCTGGCCCTGTTATCCGTTGATTCTTCACGATGCTTACTGCCCTCTGAAGTGATGTCTTGCTTGCTTGCTAATTGTTTATCTCCTCCATTGGAATTCAGTGACATTAGAAAAACATCACGTCTCCCTTGTTCTTTTGTTGTATTTCTAGCACCTAGAGGAACGTATTAAAAGAGTCTTAAGAGAATACTTAAGAGGATGCATGAATGAATGAATGAATGAATGAATGAATACCTAAGAGAATAAATCCATAAGAGGATGAATGAATGGCTCACTTCGGCAAGGCCCTCAACATTGTCCCTGTGGGCTCTTTGCACTCATCTCCATTCCTTGCTTTTTATTTATCTTGTATAACAGCTTGATGACTTTTGCTAGAAGGTTCTCTTAACATCCCTTAACCTTCCCTGTTCCCAACACAGAGCGAGGTCCAAACCACAGACCTTGCTCCTAAAGGACATCTTCATTATCAGCATCCAGCACGGTCTCCCTGGAAGCAACCTCCAGTCCAGGTTAGTATTTCTGCCTCCTGCTCCTAGAGCTTTCTCCTGCCATCACCCCTTTGCCAATTCCTTCCTCCTATTTTCCAGTGAGAGAATTCCCACCTAGAGTAAGAATTGGTCCTTGAAGGGTCTGGAAGATTTGGGTTAAAATTCCACCTCCGCTAATTTCTGCATTGCCTTATTTATTTTTCTTTGTAAGTGCAATGTTATTAAAAGAGAAAGGTCAAGGGCATGGCAACATGGCAGCATCCTTGCCTACCTCTCTAGTGTCCACAGCCTAGGAGGCTTGTGTAGTCTTCCCATCCCCCCAAAGGCAGGCCCAGCCCTCTGCCCTCATTCCTTCGGTGTGTTTCCACCAGAATCTGCTATCTGCACACTGTATGTGCACTGACATTTACCTGACACTGTTCTCTGAGTCTCCATATCTATATCATCCCCTGATCAACTAGATCCTGCCCTCCCACAGGGCGGGGGACTTGCTGGAGTTTTGTTTTCTCTTCAGCTTGCTCACTGGAAGGTATTCACGAGATGTTCAATGTTTTAATCAATTCATACCTTTATTTGGTGTTTATGGAGTCCCTCCTATGTGGAAGGTAAGATGCTAAGCCCTGTAGTGGGGTCCACATGGACAGATTTGTTCTTAGGGCACTTATGTCCATGGGGTTTCAATCCACTGTGAAAACAGCATTATAGACAAGCACTGGGTGTTACACGCAACTAATAAATCGTTGAACATTATATCACAAACTAATGATGTACTTACTGTAGGTTGGATCACTGAATTTAAATAAAAACCCCAGCATTATATAACTACATTGATCCTCCCACATGCTGGAGAATCTGCGTGGTCTGTTGGCACCATGGTGAACAAAATAGGCATAGTCTGTGTCGTATATACTCACAACTAGATCGTAATACAGCAACTCCAAAGAGAGCTCGACTCTAATTTTATGGGCATTTAGAATAAGGAGAAAGGAGAAGGATGAGGATGGTGATCCAGCATGAGTAAGAAAGTGTTTCTTACTGAAGTTCCGCATTGAAAAAAAGAAAAGATCAAAATTGTTATTCTGAGATATTTTCTGGATTGGCAATTTTCCGTTGAATTTTGGGGCTGAACACACATCAATTGTGCTGAGAGCACTCTTCCATCCTCTCTTGGTCTCTGTAGACCTCTGTCAGGTCATCTCCATCTGTCCACTTTTGGGTGGGTATGCACTTACTGAATGAGAATCATATCTAGCACCCACTCCCCTAGAGTGCTAGGAAGGGCAGGAGACAAAGGAGGAAGCTCATCCAGCACCCACTCCCCTAGAGTGCTAGGAAGGGCAGGAGACAAAGGAGGAAGCTCTTCATCCCTCCTCCCATTCTACTTTGCAACCACTGCAACCAGAGATAATTCTCCTGAGAGGCTCATGAGGTAGGTATCTCTGTTCCTAATTTTCCAATTGGGAATTTGAGACTCAATGAGTGGAAGGTCTGGGCTGTACTACCTTGCCTCCAAGGAAAGATATAACCAGCAGGTACAGTGAAAACTGGAAATTCCCCAACAGTGGGTAATGGAGCTGGCTGGAGCTGGGGAGAAGAGGTGGTTCCTCAACCTTCCATCTGGCTCTCTCCACTCTGCTCCCTGTCAGAAGCAGCTGGACACCATGGAGGCTTTCCTTTTTTTTCTTTTTTCAAAGAATTTCTGGCCCCTTCAAAAATCAGGAAGTTCTGGAAATCAGGCAACGAAACTTAATCTCATGATATTTCCTACCCAAATAGGCACTGAAAGTTCAAAGTTTCAAGATAAGCCTTCAACTTCTTGATGTTTATCTAACCCCAAAATTTAAGCATTCTGAGGTTCATTGGATTCCAAAGCAGAGTCACACCATCTCCTTTTCCTAGGAATTTTTACCACCTATGCTGCTGTGAATTAGGAGAGGACAGGACTCTATTATTTTTTACACAGTTTTCCAGGAGTAAATATTGTCCAGAAGAAGTTACTGGTGGGGGGAGAGGTAAATAAAAAGTTAAAATCCAATCAGTAAAAGATTGACTTTTCAACAGAACATGGTGTCCTACATATCTGAACACCCACAGATACAGATCTCTCCCACACTCAGGCCTACATAGAAACAGGGGCCTCAACCAGTCACGCATTGTTTGTAGAAAGAGCTTGCACGTGCTTATACAGCACAGTGATTGATTCACAAAGATGTGTCCATTTCCGGAAAAGAAAAAGCAAGGCTGAAGCCAATTACTGTTGATTAAAAGTGCCACCATCAATTTGTATAATGGTTGGTACTTTTCAGAACAAGTTCACTCCCATTATCTTCCTAACATTCCTGATATGCTCACTGATCCTTGAGAAGCCCATTACACAGCTGGAAACATTGAGGCTCATTCTGTTGAGTGACAGGAAGTAATGCACAGCAGTTGTTGGAATCCAGGCTGTGGTTCCCTGTGAGGAGGTGGTGATCTCTATGTACTAACCCTGAAAGGAAGTTCTGGGAGCAGCAGTGGTGGAAACAGCCAAGTATGAGACCATGGCCAGTAAGGCAAGTGAGCCTGGTTTCATGAAAACAAATAAACAAACAAATAAAAATCTTGAGCTTTAGAGCTACAAACTTCTTCTATTCCTGCTCTGGTTTCTTACTATCTATGGGATCCTACGCATATCACTTAGCGTCTCTCAACCTGAGTTTTGGTATGTGTGAAATGGCGGGTTTTGTGAAGATTAATGAATAATGTGTGCATGGTAGGCACAAAGTACATGTTAGATTCCCCCTTTGGTCTTTTCCCTCTTGGATTTACCAGAACTAAATAATCACATTTCTGGAAGTTGTTACTACTGGTAAGCCAGCTGCTTCTCCTTTTTCATCCTAGATATTCCCCAGGATGCCCACACTTGGTGTTATCTCATGTACTCACTGATGCGGGACGCAGGACTGAAAAGATGGAACTACTTTCTCTATGGGGCTCAGTGCTTACAGTGTCTTTTTCCCTTTCTCTTTCTCTCTCTTTCTTTCTTTTTCAGAAAAAAAAATCAATTTATCTTCTATATAAAAATGTGAAAATTGTGGCCCATGGGCCAAATTTGGCCAACTGCCTTTTTGTATTCCATTTATAAGCTAAGGATGGCTCTTACATTTATAAGCAGTTTTCTATGGCTGCTTTCATGCTACACTCAGAAAGCTGCTACAGAGATCCTATAGCTCGAGCAGCCTAAACTCTTTCCCCGGTCCACTGGAGAAAAAAAAGCACAGATCCATGATTTATATTCCATCCTAGATGACACCATGAAAGCCCAGGATAGTGTCACCATGTGGCATGAATTCTTCCTTCTGCTTACTCGAGTATAGTTAGTTCTCCTTTCCTCTAGTTTCTACTGTCAGAAACTAAGTTATTGAGCTGAGACATTCTGCTTATTTCATATACATGTTAAAGATGTAAATCTCCCTGTGAGCGGTGTTGGAGTTGTATCCCATAAATTTTGATATCTGTGATTTCATTTTCTTAAAATTAAAAATATTTCAAAATTTCCCGTGTGATTTTTTTTCACCCACAGGTTATTTAAAGTTGTGCTGCTTAATTTCCAAATGTTTGGGGTTTTCCCAGATTTCTTTCTGCTATGGATTCCATTTAATTCTATTGTGCTCAGAGAACATATTTTATGTGGTTTCAATTATTAAATTTATTGAAATTGTTTTGTGGTCTAGAAAACAGTTTATCCTGGATATTTCGTGAGTACTTGAAAATAATATGTTCTCCACACTCCATGAGAGTGGAAATGTCAGTTAGAAGTGTCCTGTGAGTGTTAGTTGGGTTGATTTGGTGAGAATGCTGCTCAAATCTTATATATTTTTTGCTAATATGCTGATCTCTTGTTCTACCAATTATGGAAATAAGGTCATTTTGTTTCAAGCTATTATTGGAAAATGAAATATTTCTCCTTTCATTGCTGTATGTTTTTGCTTTATGTGTTTTTAGCTCTCTTACGTGCATATACATTTATAATTGTTATACTGTCTTGACATATTAACCCTTTTGTCACTGAAATATCTCTCCTTTTCTTTAACACAATTTTTTTCTTGCAGTTTATTTTATCTGCTCTTAGTAGTCATCTAATAATTTTCATGGTTATTGTTGGCATGTTATATTTTCTCTCATACTTTGATTTCCCATATGTGTCTTTGGATCTAATGTGTATTTTCTGTATATGGAAGATATTTGGGTCTTGTTTTTTTAAATCCAGCCTGACAATCTGTATCTTTTAACTGGGGTGTGTTGTCCATTCACATTTAATGTAATCATGCACAAGGATACTTTCTTCTACTGCCTTCTTTTGTGATATATATCACAAAAAAAGATCTATATCTATATCTATATCTATATCTATATCTATAGATATATATCCACTTTATCAATGTTGGAGAGGTGGGAAGAAGACCTGGAAGAATAAATGGGGCCAAGTGACCCTAGATGGGCACTGGGCACTGAGTCCTGGCCACTATTACTGGTCAGGAAAGACAGAGTTGCCACTGAGTGTACAAGGGTTGGACAGCTGCCAGTAATCCAGGGGCCGGTGCCACTCCACCAGCACATACAGGAAGACTTGGTCATTGACCAGGCCTTGCCATTGCATTAGAAGTTCCAGGTCCTCTGGCCTCATAGTGATGCAGCCAGCATGCATATCAAATACCTCTAGGTCATCACAAAGACACTGGAAATACTTGTTCAGGCACTTTTCCACCATCTCAAGAGCTTTATTCCCCATGGACATCTTAGTGCAGAAGCTAAAGAATTTTACATAGTGCCTCAGTCCAGTCTTATGGGGATCTTGATGGGGCCTGAGGCCAGGGGTTTATGCCCTGAGAGGAAGCCTGGTTGATAGAGTTTCCAGAGGCTCTGAAGGTAGAACTGCAGTGCCAGGCAGTGGGGCTGGCTCAAGAAACTAAAGTCATCTGAATGAAGAAATTCAGTAGTGCTTGAGGCCACCTCTGGATTTGTGATCCTATCAGAGATGACCTCATCCCCTGAGGATCCTTCTGGCTCCTTGGCCCCCGGGATATTTGTCTTCTGTCATTTCTGTTGTCCCTTTGGCTTTTCTGTTCTGACAGATTCTTGTGTTCCTATTGTATCCTTCACTTTGCTTAAACTCCAAACTTCCTCCATTAGATAAATATTCCCTTTTTTTAAGTTTATTTATTTATAATCTCTGTACCCAGTGTTGGGCTTGAACACATGACCCTGAGATCAATAGTCAAATGCTCTACTGACTGAGCCAGGAGCCCTGAGATAAATATTCTTAATACACTATTTTAACTTCTCTGTTTTGTACTACATTTTAAAATTTTATTTTCTTAGTGATTATACTAGAAATTACAATATACACATCTCCTTTTACTCATTCCTCCTTTTACACTATCTAATGTCTATTAGAGAAGTTAAGAAAAGTAATGAGAAAAGTATGTTTATAGAGTGTTTTATATTTATCCACATATTTATGATTTCCAATGCTTATTATTTTGTCCCATTAGAGTTACTCTCTGGTGCTTCTTCCTTTTGGCTGGAAAGATTTCTAAGCTGTTCTTGTAAGGCAGATCTACTACCAACACATTCTTGCAGTCTTCCTTTAGCTGAGAATGTTTTTACTTTTTTTAATTTTTTTTTATTTTTTTAGGGATGCTTTTACTGGGTGTGTAAGTCTTGGTTTGGCAGTCTTTCTTTTAGGACTTTGAATATTTCCTTTCATTGCTTTCTAACCTCTGTTATTTCTGATGAGAATATAGCTTTGTTTATTTTTCTCTTGTACATAAGTCCTTGTTCTCTTGATGTTTTTAAAATTCTCTTCATATTTGTTTTTTAAAAATTTAATGTGTCTAAGTGTGTATCTCTTAATGTTTGTTCAACTTGGAATTTATTTAATTACTTGGGACTGTAGATAAATACTTTTAATCAAATTTGGGGAGTTTTTAGCCACTATTTCTTCAAATACTTTTTTTTTTAAAGATTTTATTTATTTATTTGACAGAGAGAGATCACAAGTAGGCAGAGAAGCAGACAGAGAGAGAGGAGGAAGCAGGCTCCCTGCCAAGCAGAAAGTCTGATGCAGGATTTGATCCTAGGACCCTGAGATCATGACCTGAGTCAAAGGCAGAGGTTTAACCCACTGAGCCACCCAGGCACCCTCTTCAAATACTTTTAATGTTCTTTTTTCCTCTCTCTTATTTGCCTAGGATCTAATTACCTTTATATGGATATACTTGATGTTGTATTACAGGTCTCTGAGAGTTTGTTCATTCTTTAATCTTTTATCTTGGTTATACTGAATAATTTCTATTGCTCTGTTTTGAAGATTATGGAACCTTTTTTCTGCCATCTTAATTTGCTCTTTAATTCTTTAGGGAAAATTTTCATTTCTGTTATTACTATCTTTTCAAATCCAGAATTTCCATTAGGTGTTCTTTTTTTTTTTTTTTTTTCTTATTAAATACTTTATGTTTGCTTATGGAGATTCTTTCTTTGTTGAGTCTATTTGTTGGGTTGCATGCATATCTCTACCAATATTTTGAAGGCAGGGTTTAGGGCTTACCGACTCTTGCACCCAATTAAACCTACACATTCTAAAAAATTGGTTTTATCAGTAAAGAATAAGTCTCACACTGTTGAAAATTGGATCAGGGACACTGGGTGGCTCAGTGGGTTAGGCCTCTGCCTTTGGCTCAGGTCATGATCCCAGGGTCCTGGGATCGAGCCCCACATCAGGCTTTCTGCTCTGCAGGGTGCCTGCTTCCTCCTCTCTCTCTGCTTGCCTCTCTGCCTACTTGTGATCTATGTCAGATAAATAAAAAAAAAAGAAAATTGGATCAATGATGTGGAATAGAAAGAAGGAGAAACTTTACTAGCTCTATAAAGAGAGGGGCAAGGAGATGAAAAAGTGAGAGAAAATGGTAATTCTGGACAATAGAGACAAAAGGCTGACCATGTATTATAGGTGTTGTAGGGGAAGAAAACAAAGAAATAGAACAGAAGTAATATATAAAGTCAAAACTGATGAAAATTTCCCTAAACTAATATAAGAGTACATTGATATCCAGGCACCTGAACAGAAATCTACCTGACCTACCTACCTTGGAGAGATGTTTGAATTATAGAGATAACGGTAGCAACAAAAACTCTTGTAAATATCAGGGGGAAAAAATAAAGAAATTTATTATCCACTAATGTTTAATATGCATCACTATTTTATAGCTTTTCCCATAACAGTTTTATGGGTCAAAAAAAGCAGAAGCAGCATCTATAGAATTCTAGTGCAGAAGATATGACTTGAGAATGTGATGTGCCACTAAGTTTTTTTATTTGTATATGGAGCTCATAAAAGATGTTTTCAAGTATTCAAAAAGTATTCAAAGAAAATGTACTACTTTCATAACCTTCTTTTAATAATTACCTAAAATTATGTTAGTGAACCAAGAACTGCATCAAAATTATGATCAAGACTAGGGAAGTTAAGATATCAAAACCAACCAACCAAACAGACAAAAAAACCCCAACAAGACAAAACAAAACAGAAGATATCAAAGGACCAGAGGTGAAAAATAAATTTAATTTTTATAAAATTGGTTAAATTTGGGGGACATGGTGGTCTGGTTGATGCTTAATCAAGAGTCAGTTGAGCATCTAACTCTTGATTTTCGCTCAGGTTATGATCTCATTGTTGTGAGATCAAGCACTGCATTGAGATATGTGCTCAGCATGAGTATTCTTGGGATTTTCTCTCCTTCACACTCTGCTGCTCTCCAATGCACCCCCCCCCCCGACAACACACATACACATACTCTGTCTCTCAGAAATACATAAATATTGTTTAAATTTGAATCCAAACATTAATGTTATTTATGAAATTGAAAATAAAACAATTTAATAACAATCATCTAAGGGACAAACATTATTGCAAGGATAGCACAATTTTTATCTTGTGCATCACTTTTGATCTCTTTCTATGGCTTCCTATAAAACATGATTGTAAAGAATTCTGAGGCTACATCTTGAATCAAAAGGTAAGGGCTCTGTGATTGATCAGTGGTATTTCCTCTGATTTATCTGTAATTGAGTATGAAGTCTCATGTGTCACATTCATGGCACCATTGCATTTCTATAGCCTGGAAAGAGTTAAAGTCAACATAATTAATAATCTAGACTAATCCTAGTATCAAATATTTATAAAGAGTTAAAATACAAAGCAACAGAATGAACATGCAAAAATTATATATATATATATATATATATATATATATCTCAGATAGAAACTGTAATATATCACAGCTTTGCAAGATGGGGATTTCATTTGCTAATGGTTATAACCAGGAACATAAATCATGCTAGTGAAAAGGTCTGTTGAAACATTTTTTGAATAGTGTCCACAGAATACATGTTCCATGAGATATTAATCTTTATTGGTATGTTAAAAATACAAGTTTTCCAGAACACATAACTGGAAATGTTACACATTAAATCAAAATCATGGATATTGACAGTGTGTATTGGAGTATTAATGTCTTTAGGAAATTCTGCACTACAAATCTGTAGTAATTCTTAACCAAACTTAGCAAATATAAAATGGATAATAGGCTTGGATACCAGCAGCAATAGTCAAAATAATTAAAAATAAAATTCTACCTAAGAATAAAAGATGAATAAGTATAGTACCATTAATAATGCTGAGGAAATATGCAGAACATACAGGGGAAACTTTATTAAGAGGTATAACAGAAAAATTAAGTAGTGAGTTATGCTGTATTTCTCAATGAAAAAACTGAAAATTATAAGGACATCAGTTCTTGATAAATCTCAGCCTAAAACACTATAAAATTATTCTAGTAAACAAGTAATATTACCAAGGTTTATGAGAAGGCATTAAGAGGTGAAGCTAGAGAGAAAATTTATCAATTTTAGGGGCCACCTGGCTGGGTCAGTCGGTTAGGCATCTGGCTCTTGATTTCAGTTCAGGTCATGATATCAGGATTGTGAGATTGAACCCTGCATCAGGCTTCACACTGGGTGAGGCGCCTACTTAAGATTTCCTCTTTCAGGGCACCTGTGTGGCTCAGTGGGTTAAGTCTCTGCCTCTGGCTCAGGTCATAATCTTAGGGTCCTGGGATTGAGCCCCGCATCGGGCTCTCTGCTCAGCGGGGAGCCTGTTTCCCCCTCTCTCTCTGCCTCTCTGCCTACTTGTGATCTTTGTTTGTCCAATAAATAAATAAAATCTTAAAAAAAAATTTTTCTCTCTCTTTCTCCCTCTGCCCCTCCCTACCATTCATGTATGCTCTCTCCCTCTCTCTCTGTAAAAAAAAAGCAGAGTTTGTGTAAAAGTAATACTATTACTATCAGCTATCAAAACACTCAAATGCAAACTGCCTCTATTTGTTTTTGTATATAAAACGTCTAGCATGAAATATGAAACTACTAGGAATATTCAGTAATTGAAGTCAAGATCACATGACCAAAATTAGGAGGAATAACACAGAGTATGATCAAAATCACAGGAAAATCCAAGAATTAGGGTCATCAAACACTGGTTTTAGTTTAATTGTACAAGCTAATGCAGTCAAGGAAATAAATGACCAGAAGAAGAACAACAGAGAGAACAGAAAATAAGGAATAAAATGAAAATCTTTAAAATGTAAAATAATATTTTTATTTTATTTATATTATTATTATTTTATTTTATTTATTTTACATTTAAAAATGCAAAATAAAATAACTGAAATTATAAAGATGCATTTAATACCAAGTAGGCAGACATAAAGTGATAATGAGCGGGAAGGAAATAGCCAGATTAAAACTCAAGAGTGAGAAGTGGGTAGAAGACATAGACGATAACACAGGACACATTTGGGATGTGATGGAGAGGTCACACAGTTATGTAATCAGATTTCCAGAAAGGAGAGATAATGGAGCAAAAGCATTATTTAAAGCAATAATGGCCAAGAATTTTAAAACTTGACAAAAGGCATCAGCCCAGAGATTGAAGGAGCTAAAAGAAGCCGAATAGTATAAATAGAAAGAAAATCAAATCTCAGTCAGGCTGCTGAGACCTAAACCCCAAGAGAAAATCCTAGGAGCTGTTAGCAGCAAAACAAAAATCCTAATTTCAAAAGAGCCTGGAATGTCGGGGTGAAGAAGGTAATCTCAGATCTTGGGACTCAAGCAGCCTCTTGGGCTGGGCCACCTGTGGCTGTGTTGAGGTGTAAAGGAATAATAAAGCAAATCCCCATGGGATGGAGAGTCCCTTCCCCCATCCAGAGATACCAAGCATCCAGGCAACATAGGGGGATCCCACTACAACAGGCCCTGGAAGCAATCTCCCTCCCTGGGGTTTGGAGAGTCCCTTCCTCCACCAGGAGGTAACAGGCATCTCATCTGAGGAAACTCTCGGTGCCCTTGGGCAGCATTGTCAGGGATCATAGGGGATTCCAGCAGAATCCGATACCAAAGAGATGAAAATAATACTGTTAAGGCTTCAACAATAGAATAGTCACTGGGACCATAGTTTATAAAAGTAGACCAGGACCTGTGTGCTAACCCTAAGTAAGGTGACTTCCCACTTTAAAAAATCTAAATAAGATCCAGATTATCCTAACCTGAGAATCGAAATGTCCAGGACATAATTGAAAATCACTCATTATACCAAGAATCAGGAAATTCACAACTTGGATGAAAAACAGACAATTAACTGATGCCAACAATGAAATCAATCAGATGTTGAAATTATCTGGCAAAGATTTTAAATCAGCCATCATAATAATTCCTCAACAAACACATTACAAATTCTCTTTAAACAAATTAAAAATAGAAAATCTCAGCGGAGAAATAAAAGCTATAAAGAAAAGCCAAGTAAAAATCATAGAACTGAACATTTTAATAACAGAAATAAAAAACTCACTGGATGGGCTCAATGGTAAATGGAAATGACAGAAGATAGAATCAGTGAACTTGGGATCAAAGCAATATAGTTGATACAATCTGAACAATAGAGAGAAAATAGACTTAAAAAATGAGCGGAGCTTCAAGTGCTTGAGGGACAATAATGGAAGATTCATTATTCATATGAGTAGAGTCCAATAATGAGAGGAAAAAGAAAACTCTGTATATGTGTTTAAGGAAATCTTGCTGGAAATTTGAGATTCAAGTAATTGGCAGCAGAAAACTTCCAAATTTTGAAAAAGAAATAAACCTACAGATGCAAGAATCTCAAATAGAACAAAAATCAAAGAAATCCACACACAGGCAGGTCATAATTAAGCTTCTGAAAACTAAAGACTAAGAAAAAACCTTGAACACAACCAGAGAGGAACAATGCATTCTCTGTAGGGAACATCAGGTAGTGGATTTCTCATCTGAAACCCTGGAGGTGGGATGGAGACCATTTTGTCAAATGCCGAAAGAAAGAACCGGTATCTCTGAATTTCATGGCTGGGAATACGATCTTTCAGGAATGGAGAGGACATAAAGACATTCTCAAGGGAATGTCACAAGAAGACCTGCCCTTAAAACATGGCTTAAGGAAGTTCTTCAAACAGAAAAGAAATGATGAAAGAGATGTCTTTTTTTTTTTTTTTTTTTTTTTTTTTTTTTTTTTTTAAAGATTCTATTTATCTATCAGAGAGAGAGAGGGGGAGAGAGAGAGCACAGGCAGACAGAGTGGCAGGCAGAGGCAGAGGGAGAAGCAGGCTCCCCGCTGAGCAAGGAGCCCGATGCGGGACTCGATCCCAGGGCGCTGGGATCATGACCTGAGCCGAAGGCAGCTGCTCAACCAACTGAGCCACCCAGGCGTCCCGAAAGAGATGTCTTGAAGGAATGAAGTAGGAACATGAGAAAGAACAGAAATATCAATGTACATGAGTTTTATAAATGATATTCGATGATTGAAACAACAACTATAACATGTTAAAAATACAAGCTTTCCAGACTTTAATTGGATAAGGTGAGGGACCTAAGTGGAAGTGGGGTTTCCACACTTCATTCAACATGGTGAAACACTGATACCAGTGGACTGTGATAAGTCGTGTGCATTGTAATACCCAGAGCCACCACTAAGAACACCTTACAAAGAAATACACTCAGAAACAGTGAAACTAAATCAGAGTAACAATTATATGAAAGAACAGATTTGTGTTGCCAGTCGTTAGGAATGGGGATGAGGTGGGGGTCAGTACAGGAGGGCACTGTTACAAAAGTCCATGAGAGGGAACCTCTGGTGATGAAACTCTTCCATATCTTGACCATTATGGCGGATACACAAGACTATGTATGTGATAGAAGTAATAGAATGAAACACACGTACACACACACACAGGTAATATGAGGGAATCTGAATAAGATCTATGTCACACCTTGGTTGTGATCCTCTACTACAGTTTTGGGAGTTATTAGTATCAGTGGAAATGACAGCCAGGGTGCATAGGATCTCTCCGTATTATTTCGTGCACTTGCATGTGAATCTCCAATTACCTCAAAATTGAAAAGTTACCCATCCCCCAGCCAACATGATAACAATAGGAAGGACACTTTAACATTGCTTAGAAAGTGGTAAAATACTTACAAAATAAGACCAAGGAAACAGGTTGTAATATCTAAGGCAATTGCTTGAAGGACAGGGAAAGACAAAAACTACCAAGTAAATAGAGGGAGAAGAGAAACGATTTTTTAAAAAACTATTTCATTAGTCCAAAATGAGGAAAGAAAAGAGAAAAATGAAACACAGAACTGGTGCAACAGCTAGAAAATAAATTGCAAGATCACAGATTTAAATTTAATATAAAAGTAGTTATCATAATGAAAGCGGCCAATATCACAAATGAAGACTATGGTTCTCAGACTTCACTTTAAAATGATAAAAGAAATAAAGTTTGAGATTTACATTTTAGATATAAATAAACGAATACTTGAAAGGTCTTTTTTTTTTAAGATTTATTTATTTATTTATTGATTTATTTGACAGAGAGAAATCACAAGCAGATGGAGAGGCAGGCAGAGAGAGAGGCAGGCAGAGAGAAAGGAAGGGAAGCAGGCTCCCTGCTGAGCAGAGAGACCGATGCGGGAGTCGATCCCAGGACCCTGAGATCATGACCTGAGCTGAAGGCAGCGGCTTAACCCACTGAGCCACCCAGGTGCCCCACTTGAAAGGTCTTTGAAAAAGCCAGTCAAATTGATAGATCCCTTGGTCAGACAGTTAAATGAATGAGAAAAAGGATACATCGCCAATAATAAAGATTAAAAAAAGGACACTACTAGAGAATCTGTGGATGTTAAAAAGCTAATACTAGAATGTTATTAAAAGTTTTAATGCCACTAAATGCAACAATTCTGATAAAATGGTGAAATCCCTTGAAAAATACAGCTTTCTAAAAATGAAAAAATAAAATAGAATATTTGAATAGTTCTATATCTAATGAAGAAATTAAGTCTACTATGAAATCCTCTCAACAAATAAAAATTCCTCATCTAAATGGCTTCATTGTTATTTACAAATACTTTCCCAAACACTTCCAGACAATAGAAAAATATGAACCTCTCAACATTTTGCAAAAACCTTGATACAAAACTTGAAAAGAACATCACAATAAAGGAAAATTGGCAGCCACATCTTTCTTGTGAACCCAGTTGCAAATGTCCTAATCAAAATATTAACTAAATAATCCAGTAATATAATAAAGAAAAATATGTCACAACTAAATAAACTTGGGTTTATTTTAGGAAGTCAAATTTTGTTTAACATTTGAATAGTAACTGGTGGAATTCACCACCTTTACAGATTAAGGAGAAACATGATTATTTCAAAAGAAGAAAAATCATGTGATAAAAGTGAGTATCTGCTCATGATAAAAAAAAAAAAAACTTAGGAAACTGGGAATAGAAGGATCCTCTCAATCTCATAAAGAGAATCCACAGATACAAACAGAGCAAAACTAGATAAATAAAAACTGATGGCAGGACCCACTATTGCTGAGTAAGCTCCTACTGGACCAAACCTGCCAGACACCAGGCAAAAACTCTGAGAAAAACATAAAAATGTAAGCTGTAGGCACTGGAGACTGAAGGAAAGTAGGTGAATCTTACAACAGAGTTGATACTTGGAAGAAGAAAACAATATAGGGAAAGTTTCCCTTTTGGGAGAAGGAGAGTTTAGCTGACAGTAAGATTTGTGCCATGTAGCCCGATGACTGGTATCTGAACCTGACCAGGGTTAGAGAGGCATCAGTACAGGGGAAGAGGGGACCATGATAGGAGATGAGTTACTTCCAGGGAGATTAATTGAATAAATACTTTAGGGATACTGAAAGTCAGTTTCTCATTGTTGGAGAAGTGGTACTCATCTCCTAAATAGGGAAAAGGAGAAAGCTGAAAACCATGGTTTTCGGGATTGGCACTGGAATTATCTGTGTGAATTCATGGTCTTGTAGGTAGGCATAGATCTACCCATATGTTACCTTTGGATGTGTAGATACACACAGATTTTTCCCTAGCTCCATCTGTCAAGAAAATTAGAAACAGCAGCATTCCAGGGATGCCTGGATGGCTCAGTCACGTGTCTGCCTTTGGTTCAGGTCATGATCCCAGAGTCCTGGAATCAAGCCCCACATCAGGCTTCCTGCTCAGTGGAGAGCCTATTTCTCCCTCTACCTGCCACTCCTCCTGCTTATGCTTTCTCTCTCTCTGACAAATGAATAAATCTCCAAAAAAGAAAAATAAACAGCAGCACTCCATAGCAGTGAGCACACCTAGCCCCAATTCTTGGTTTCTATATACCTCTTTCCACCAGATGGAACTACGGCTCCTAGAAGTAACGGCTGATTCCAGGGAGGGGGCTGAGAAAACATGACATGGACCTGCACTATTCAGAAAGTAAGGAAGTAAAGTTTGAGGGGATACAGAGACCGATTTGAAGGGGCTTCCATTATTCAAATATGGAACACTTTAGTGTCTAAGTAAATAAGGATTGTAATAGATTACAAGTCATTGAATTAAAGAGGAAGCCATGAGCCCATACTGCTATGAAGGATAAATAGACAAATAAATGATAACTTTGGTAAATATGGGATACATATTTTTAAGATTTTATTTATTTGCCAGAGAGAGAGAGAGAGAGAGAGAGAGTGAGAACAACCAGGGGGTGCAGCAGGCAGAAGGAGATGCAGACTCCCCACCGAGCAAGGAGTATGACTTGGGACTCGATCCCAGGACTCTGGGGTCCTCACCTGAGTTTAACCAATGGAGCCGCCCAGGCTTCCCTAAAGCATGGGATATTTACATAGTTTCAAAGCATGAAAATGACTGTTAATTTAAAAAGGGAAAAAGAAAAAAATGATTTTCCAATGGAGAAACTGGCAGATGCCACCTCCACAAAACAATCAGAATGAACGTCTCCAGTATTGGGACAAATCAAGGTTGTGTTTCTTATGGTGGACCATCTGCAGTACACGAAGTATTAGGAGATGCTAGGCAAACACCTGCATGGAGAAATTTCTAGAATAACAAGGCCTGTATTCTTCAAACAGGTCAAGAAAGTGACTGGGAATTACTGAGTATGTTTTCCAGGTTGAAAGAGATGAAAGGGGAATTACAGCTAAACGTGATCAAGTGTAGTGATGCTACACTTGATCCATTGGCTGTAAGGACATTTTGGGGTCAGTTGGTAATAACTGAATAGGGTTTGTGGATTGAATGATAATAATAGATCAGTGTTTATTTCCCATGTTGATGGCCTTATAGAGAATATTTGTAGGGTCATTTCTTTGTTTATAGCGAATATGCTCTGAAACATTTCACATTTGATGGGGCACCATGTCAGCAAGCTAGCATCATATGATTATGGGAGGAGTTTGAATAATTTTGAAAATATTCTTGAAAATTTTCTCTAAGTAGAAATTTTTTTCCAAAAAAAATGTATTATATGAGAAATGTCTTCCAAAAAAAACCACATATATTAAAAAAAAAAAAAAGAACACAGACAATTTACAAAATTACATATATGTCAAAGCATTTGGAATTATCAGCTCCATTTGCAGAAATAGTGAGGGCAAAGAAGGGGACCAAATGATCCATCTCTTGGATGTTTTAGTATTTTAAGGGAAAGAGTATCATCATTGCCAGAGCTTAGCAGAGGGCTTAATAAAGAGGGCTGAAACCCATTCACAGGAGACAGAGTGACATGAGGCAAGTAAGTGACAGGCTGTCCGATCAGGACTCAGGGAGCCATGCTTAAGGCCATGTGCTCAGTGGCCAGTGCCCTTAGAACCCAGCCAGAGAAGGTGGAGGGGAAGGGTCAGGAGGAAGTGAATCCATAGTGGAAGAGAAACACTGGGACATGAAGAAGTGGACATTTTGGTAGATACAATGACAATGATCTCGAGTTGTTCACACTTTCACATGCCTGAAATATGTTCCTTCCTAAATAATTCAGAGAAGCAAAATTGTGTTGCACAAATGAATAGAGGTGTCCCGTTGCATCAGGCAAGCCAGTCACCAGTCAGGCAGACATGAAGCAGAGCCCGTGGTTGGGACAGTCTGAATGGGGGAGAGTTGGAGAGAGTGTGTGTTTGATGTCTATCTGTGTTCGTGATATTTGCAGGAGGTCTTGGGAGCGTGCCAGCAAGGCCCAGGGTAGCAGGTGTATAATGGCATTCCATGGAGGTAGGTGCCTGAGGGCAGAGGTGTGTATCCAATTCTGAGGAGCAGAGGTAAGGCTGGATGACAAGCGTCAAGGGCCTGGAGGGCCCACACGGGACAAGGAAGGGAGAGGGAGTGCGGGCCAATTACAGAGCCGCCAGCGGTGGGATGATGTGCCACCTGCTCCAATGGGACTCTCCTTGAGCCTGCTCTGTGGATGTGCCTCTTGAAGTTTATCAGGGCAGGCATGGAAACAGGCTGGTCAGGAACACACTGAGGACTTCTCTGTTCCAAGAACTGGCCAGGCATTTTAGAGACATTGTGTGCTTTATCCCTGCAACAAGCCCACTGGGAGGGTATTATCTACACTGAGCTTATAGATAACAAGCCCAAGGTTGAGAGAATTACAGTAACTTGCTTACATGGGAAATTCAGCACTGCCTGACTCTGAGGTCCTAGAATTTACAGCACAAACACTTGGCTTGTATTTACAGAAAAGCAGAAAAATATGTAGAGAGATGGCAAAAAAAAAAGCATGAAAGAATATATTCCTTCTATAACATAGTTAGGGTTGTAAAGTTCAGTAGGTAACTGAGAAACCTTGCTGTCTTGCCACAATCGATGGTGCCTTCCAGAATTTTAGAATTTCAAGACTGGCTGGATTTAACTGCCAGTTTATACCCCCCACCCTTTTTTTTTTTTTTAAACCTCCAAAAGTGGGGCAAATTTGCTAGGACATGGATATAAAAGCTCAGAAGGAGCTATTGCTTTGGTTACCTCTCTCAATGGTGTTCTGTCTCTTTCATGAACTCATCATGGCACAGAATACAAAAAAAAAAAAAAAGAAATATCAAAACAAAAAGACCAAAACACACACACACACACACACACACACACTCACACACACACACACACCCTGGCATATGTTTTTAAATACTACCCATAACATTTCATAAACTCATTTGTGACTTACAGATAATAAGAAAGCATTTCATAAATACTGGCTGCTTTCATAGTTATTAGCTTAGTGGTTTTAACAATGACATTAGCGACAATATTTATTTTGTGGTTTTACAAAATATGTAGCTCTCCCTATGATGGCAAAAAGAAGTGGAAGTTGGTTTGCACATTTCTGTGGTTCTGTGAGTAGCATTATTATGTTTTCAGATACTGAATTTTGGTCATGCATTTCAGGTCTACCAAATGAATACGTGAAAAATTCAGTAAGTGTGGTTGGTTTTGCCTTGACTGGGGGGACTCAGGAGCTTAGGACCACTTGGAGCTTCTTCCTGCACTGTTGGTCTTGCCTCGACACACCAGATACGTCCCCTTTGTGTCCTGTCCTGATGCCTTTCAGGCGTGCAAAGTACCCGCAGACCCCCGTCCAACAATGTTGCTGACTCTTGATATTGTCAGACCTCAAAGTTAATGCCAGTCTAGTGCTAAAATTAACATGATTGTAATTTCAATTGAAGATCATTTTATTAATAGTGAGACTAAACATTTTCATGTATTTTTCTCTCAAAGTGGCCATTGGCAGAATTTTCCCACTCTCCTGTTGAATTACTTGTTATTTTTGTTATTTATATACTGGAAATATGTTTATCTGCTTCAGGAAAAATATTTCCTCTGTGATGTGTGTTGCAGATATCTTATCTTTATAGGAATTATCTTTTCACATCATTGTACCTAATTTTGGGGCACCTGGGTGGCTCAGTGGGTTAAAGCCTCTGCCTTTGGCTCAGGTCATGATCTCAGGGTCCTGGGATCAAGCCCTGCATTGGGCTTTCTGCTCAGCAGGGAGCCTGCTTTCCCCTCTCTCTTTGCCTGCCTCTGTACCTACGTGTGATCTCTATCCATCAATTCATTGTACCTAATTTTAAGGCCAAATGACCAACCACTTCCTCAATGGAATGTGCTTTGGTTTTTTTTAAGGGGTGCTCCCCTGTCTAAATCATAGTATTCCACATTATCCTAAAGTTTTGTAGTTCAGATTTTAATATTTGTGTCATAAATTTACCTTGAAAATATCTTAGTGTATCATGCGAGATTGGGATGCTAGTTAATTTTCCTTTCTGTGTTTATAAAAGTCGTTTTCTGAACCACTTCCCATCAATCTCTATTGTCCATTGGAGTCGGGTTTGATCTTTGTCTAAGTCTGTCTCTGAGTCCTGCCTTCTGTTCCATCTGTCCTTGTGTTATCTCTGCACCAAGGAAGCCTGTCTTAGTCATACTGTAAATGATGTGCCTTGATAGATGGTAAAACACTCTGCAGAAGTGCCCTCCCTGCATGCCTGTGACACGCAAATTATAGAGCCTACCTGATGCAGAAAGTAGCCAACAGGAAGTTTGTTTGCATTTGTATAGAACACACAGATCAATCTAAGGTGAACTAACATTTTTTTTTTTAAGATTTTATTTATTTGAGGGAGAGAAGGAGGGAGCATGAGCAGGGGGAGCTGTAGAGGAAGAGGGAGAAGCACTCTCCCCTGAGCAGGGAGCCCAATGCAGGGCTCCCCAGGACCTTGAGATCATGACCTTAGCACTGAACTGACTAAGTCCCCCAGGTGACCCCCCCTTCATTTTATTTTCTTCCCATTCAGGTATCTCCTTTTCTTTGTGTGGGCATTCTACATTTACGCATCTTCTATTATATGCATTCCTGGGTATTCTACAATTTTCGCTTCTACTGTATATAAAAACATATTTTTATTTATGTATTATTGACTATGACATTGGCCTCTTTGACATTACATTGACAGGCAAAGGTACACAGGTATATACATTTCATTGGGATATCCAAATGCAATTGACTGTCTTTTGTCCATTTTGCATCCAACGTTCTTTGACAATTCTATTCTTAACTTTTATAATTCATACGAAGATTCCATCCCTTTACTATAGATGTTATCCACAAATAATAATAGTTTTATTCTGCCCATTAACATTCTCTACTTTTTGTTTCCTTTTTTTGTGGTTGTCGTTTCCAGCTGGCCACAGCCTCAAGTGCAGTTTGAAGGGAAGTGTGATAGAGATGGTTGTCTTCTTATTCATTTTAACAGCCCATGATTAAATACAATGTTTTCTCTAGGTTTTTACTGGCCACACCTTTTCAGTTTAAGACTTTCTTAATTTTCTACTATTCCAAGCCAAATTTTTGTGAATGTTGAACTTTGTTGTTTTT
This sequence comes from Mustela putorius furo, assembly GCF_011764305.1. NCBI lineage: Eukaryota > Metazoa > Chordata > Mammalia > Carnivora > Mustelidae > Mustela > Mustela putorius. The sequence continues at coordinate 10,254,336 of NW_025421998.1, forward strand.
ACTCACTTTCCTATTAATATATTTTTTTCCACTAATGAGTCTTCTGATGCCAAGCTTTATATTCCTAAAATCACATTCTACTTATCTAGAACATTAACATTTTATGCACTTTTAGGTTTGGTTTTCTCTCTGACTCTCTGTCTCTCTCTATTTTTAGAATTATTGAATCTGTATAGATGAGTGAAATGGGTTTATATTTTTCTTTTCCCTTTTCTATGTTGTCTGGTTTGGGTATTTAGGGGAAGCTGGCTTCATTAACTGAGTTGAGTAGCACTCTTTTTTTCCATTCTAAAAGAATTGGTGTGAGATTAGAATTCTTTGTTCTTTCAATTTCAGTTGAAATTCACTGACACAATTATCAGGTATGATGTGTTCTTTTAAAAATATTTTATTTTAAGAATTTATTTATTTATTGGACAGAGAGAGACACAGCGAGAGAAAAAACACAAGCAGGGGTAATGGGAGAGGGAGAAGCAGGCTTCCTGCTGATCAGAGAGCCTGATGTGGGGCTCAAACCCAGGACCTTGGGATTGTGAACTGAGCCGAAGGCAGACACTTAACAACTGAGCCACCCAGGCGCTCCTTAAAAAATATTTTTGGCCACTGGTTCAATTTATTTAATGGTTATGGAGCTAGTCCTTTTTTTTTTTTTTAGCTCCTCTTGAGTAATTCTGTGAAGTTATATTTTTCTAGAAATGTGTCCACTATATTTTGGTTTACATATTATACTGGAATCAAGTTGTACTTAACATCTTCTGCCTTTTATTGTTTGAAACACCCATAGTTGGGCTTCTCTTCTCCTTGAGAAGCTGCTTCTGTGCTTTCTCTTTTTCAAATTTGAAAAATTTCACTAAAGTTTTCTTAAATTCGTGAGACTTGAAAGAATCAACCTAACTCTGTGTTGTTCTCATAGGTCATATATTAGTTTTCTCTTTCATGATTTCATAATTTCTTTTTATCATAATTTCTTATCTGCCTACTTTTTTGGTTTTATTCTATTATTTCCCCAACTGAAATAAGAGTGTTATTTCATTTTTTTTTTTAGCTTTTAAGTCTATAAACTTCCTATTATGTGTCATTTTAGGTGCATGCTATGTGGTTTATTTTCCAATTACTTTTATTGTGGTAAAACACACATGACATAAAATTTATAGTCTAAACTTTTCTTTTTTTTATAGAAAAGCTGTCTTTTTGAGAGAGAGAGAGAGAGAGAGCATGTGCATAGGGGTGGGCTCAGCGGGAGAGGGAGAGAGAGAATCTTAAGCAGGCTCCATGCCTAGCTTGGAACCTGATGCAGGGCTTGATCTCACCATTCTGAGATCATGGCCTGAGCAGAAGAAATCAAAAGTCAGCTGCTTAACCAGCTGAGCCACATGGGCGCTGTAGTCTTAACTATTTCTGAGTGCACAGTGCAGCCGCATCAGGTGCATTCTTATTGCTGGGCCGCTTTGGTAACCATCCATCCCCAGGACTCTTCCTCTTGCAAAACTAAAATTTTGAACAATAACTTTCCATTCTTCCCGCCCCTCTTCCAGTCCTTGGGAACCACCATGCTACTTTCTGTCTCTATGGTTTTGACTACCCTAAACAGCTTCTTTTAACTGGAATCATACAGTCTCTGTGCTTTTGTCACGGGCTTATTTCCCGCAGCATCACGTCCTCATTGGTGCTGTAGCAGGGGTCAGAATGTCCTTCTTTTTAAGAGTGAATAATATTCCATCGTACATATATACCACATTTTGCTTACCCATGCATCCTCTGATGGACACATGGGTTGCTTCCTCATTTTGGCCACAGTGAATGGTGCTACGATGGATATGGGATATACAGATATCTCTTTGAGACTCTGTTTCAATTCTTTCCCGTATAGACCCAGACATAGAGTTGCTGAATCTTGTGGTAATTCTATTAGAACTTTCTGAAGAAGTTCCATACTGTTTTCTACAGAGGCTGTACCATTTTACATCTCTCCTTACAGTGCACATGGGTTCTGATTTCTCCAATTGCCCCAGCACCTCTTAAATTCTCTTTTTTAAATAGTAGTCATCCAATAGAAAAAAAATAAATAAATAGTAGTCATCCTAATTGATATGAGATACTTCTATGTTTTCATAGAGAGCTTTTTAAATAATGTTTGGTTCATAAAATGTTAATAAAGTTCCAAAACTCCAGATAACTTCAGAAGAGTTATTTGGAATTGAGATTTAAATACCATAAGCCATATACAACTCAGTTATCTTTTTGTTATAAATTGCATTGATGTCAGTGTTTATTAAGAATTGCTTTCTGCCCTTAGTATTTAGGTACTTTTTGCAAAGTTTCCTATGAAGAGAAAAATAATATGTATTCTCTAGCTTATGGACACAATGTTTCACATAATTAGGTCACGTTATTACTTATGTTACTGAAATCTAATAAATTTTCATGAATATTTTGGTCTGACCTATTAATATTTAAGCTGTGTTACAAATATACCACCATTATGATTGATTGATTTCACATTTTCTCCTTGCATTCATGTCAGCTTGGACTTTGTAAAGTTGAATCTATGGTATTAGATGCGTATGGGTCTACCTATTGTATCTTCCCAGTGAACTGAGCTTATTGACATTCTTTGTGCTTAATAATCCTTTTTTTTTCTATTTTATCTTAATTTTGTCTGCTGTTAATGTAGCTTGACCAGTTTTCTTCCTTCTTTATTTTTTTAATATAGCTGGGACTATTTTCGTATTGTCCTTTATTTCTTCTCTTACTCTTGTATTTTTGATGTCGTTACATTTTAGATAGGTCTCTTGTAAGCATCATATAGCTGGATTTTTTTTCATTATATATTCTGATAATCTTTTGTATTTTAATGGAATGTGTAGTCAAAATTCCCAAAGCTGTTGAGCATGGAGGTGGCTTCTAGCACCATTCTGTTCTTGTTCAAGATTTGCTCTCAGCTACTGAAAGGCACCTCAACCAGGGTCACATATTTCCAGGGTAACCCACAACCAATGCCTGATCACTCCAGGGTCATGAAAGTCCAATTTCTCCATGCCTCTATTGTGACATTTTCTTTTTTTTTTAATTTTATAATTTTTTATTTTTTATAAACATATATTTTTATCCCCAGGGGTACAGGTCTGTGAATCACCAGGTTTACACACTTCACAGCACTCACCATATTGTGACATTTTCTGAAGGGCCATCCGAGTCCCAGAAATTGCTGTGGTTTTGGCTAAGGCTTTTGTTGTAACTGTTTCACAGCTAAGTATCTTCTGCCATATTCTGCTTATTTCATTCCCCCAAGAGCTGATTTTTGAACTAGTAGTGAGTTTCCTGCATGCAAATCTCTATCTTAGATCTACTTCTTGGAACCTGACCTGTGGCATTAGTGCATTTACTTTTATTTTTATTTTAATGCAATTGGAGGTATGTCCATTATCTTACTTTGTGCTTTTAATACCTTTCTCCTATTGTCCTCTTTTTTCTTTTGTCTTTCAGATTGATTGAATTTTCAAATTTCTCATTCCTTTTCTTTCTCCCCTGATTCTTTCATAACTTATATATTTTATGTCTATTTTTAGTGATGATCTTTGATATCTTAAAAGGAATAATGAACAAATTCTATAGTTCACCAATATATCTGCCTTCCTCCTAAACAATGCAAAGATCTAAGGTTAATTTACTTTTGATTTTGATTTTAGATTAACTGTGCTTTTATCAAGCCCCTAAAATTAAATGTTATTGTTATTGTATTATTTTGTCAAATAGTCGGTTTTAGACTTACCTGTCAGAATTACCAATATGTTTGCCAATTATTTCTTCCTGCAGGTTAAATTATCCATCTGAGTTCACATTCCTCCTTTTAAGATTTTGTTTATTTATCTGAGAGAGAGAGAGAGTGAGAGAGATGAATGTCAGGGGGAGAAACAGACTCTGCATGGAGCTGGGAGCCTGATGAGGGACTCGATCTCCGGACTCTGGGATCATGATCTGAGCCAAAGGCAGTCGCTTAACCCACTGAGCCACCCAGGTACCCACATTCCTCCTTTTAAAAGACCATTCTTTAGAGTTTTCTTTAGTGGATGTCAATAAATACTTTTTTTTTCCCCCAGAGAAAAAACCTCTATTTTTCTTCTGTTCTTTCAAGGGAGTTTCCCTGGACGTACAATTTCATGTTGACTTGTTTTTGCCAGTACCTCAATGATATCATTCTCCTGTGTTCCACTTTTTTCTCAATCGTTGCCACGTTGATGCGTCAGCTGTCAGTGGGATTACATTTATTTTTAGGTGTTAGTCTTTTCTCTAGTTTTCAGATCCTTATATTTGGTGTTCTGAAACACTATTTTGTGTCTCAGTATATATTTTATTTTATTTTGTTTGAGATTGGCTGGGCCACAGAAATCTAATGGGAGATGACTTACAATCAATTCTAAAAGATTCTCAGCCTTTGCTACATAAGATATTGGCTATACAAGGTAGTCTCCACATCTTGACTTTGAACAAATGTGTGTTAAACCATTACAGTCTAATATTTCATGTCTGTTAACACATCTTTATATTTAGCATCTAGTTTTCTTTCTGTGTGCAACCTCAATAATTTCTTCAAATTTGATTATCAGATAAATAATTCTGTCTTCAGGTATATCTAATATGCTGGCTATTATTTTATTTTATTTATATAATTTTTAAATATTTTATTTATTTATTTGAGAGAGAGAGAAAGCACAAGCAGGAGTGGCAGGAAGAACAGACAGAGGGAGAAGCAGGCTCCCCACTGAGCAGGGAGCCTGATGTGGGGCTCCATCCCAGGAACCCCTGGATGATGACGTGAGCCGAAGGCGGATGCTTAATCGACTAAGCCACCTAGGCACCCCTGTGATTTAAATCTTAGTACTTTAAAATTAAAATATCTTTCAGAAGTTCAATATGTGTCTTTCTTTTTTATAATGTACTTGGTCATATTGTCAACTAGTTTTTACCCCTATCTTTTTCCCTTTCTGGTTTATGACACTCTTTTGAAATTTATCAGTGGGAATTATTTGAGATGGGTGAGAATTGAGTTTCCGGGAAATTATTTGTCTTTCCTCCTAGGAAAGTATGGATATCACCAACCTGGGGCCATGTGGATTTGAGTTCTGAGACTTTTCATACTGTAGAGATAGCTGGACTGTAAGTTGAAAATGTATGGGAAGGTCAGGTAAGGATGATTAAGTTTCCCCTTCTACATTGTGTCAAAGCTCAAGGAGGCAAGTTTCTCCTGTGTTTCTAAATCACCTTATCTTTTAGGCTTTTCATTCTCTTTTTTTAGATTTTATTTAATTAATTTATTTATTTGACAGACAGATCACAAGTAGGCAGAGAGGCAGGCAGAGAGAGAGGAGGAAACAGGCTCCCTGCTGAGCAGAGAGCCAGATGTGGGGCTGGATCCCAGGAACCTGAGATCAAGACCTGAGCCAAAGGCAGAGGCTTTAACACACTGAGCCATTCAGGCGCCCCAACCTTTTCGGCTTTTGACTTTAAGTAGGCATCTTTTTGGTGCCCCCATTTAGAAAAGAAGTAGACTTATCGCTTGTCCCTTGTGCTCCGTGTGAAGATACCAAACCAAAACCTTCACTTCAGTAAGGTTGCATTGGTGCTTCTGGGGGGAAAAAAAGAAGCTTAAATTCTTGCTTACATTCTTGGATTTTTTTTCTACTCCACTATTTGCTTGTGAGCAATACACTTAAGTATATTTTTAAAGATGTTTTACACTAAATTGTGTGTGTGTGTGTGTAAACAAATTTTAGGACATCCTGTCATACTGCCAGAAACAAAATCCAGTTTATTCGAAAACAATTTTCTTGGGGTTCAAAAACAGAAGATTTAATTAATCACACACCTTACTTTATGACACATTATAACCATTAGTCCACCTCTCTGTCACTGCAAACAATCATTCTGATGCATCGAATATAGATTTGGGGAGTTTTCTCTTAAACTATGTATCAATATCTCATGGGCATGTATTTATTTACCCATGTGGCAGGATACAATCTGTTTCACTCCCCCCTTTTCCCCATTAAGCATCACTTGAAAAGATTTCTCTGTGTTTCACTCAGTCTGTTGAACTTGTTTCTTGTTACTATTAAATAACAGTTTGTATCCACAACATGTATCTTACACATTTTGCCTATCTGCTATTCTAGGATAAATTCTCCTGTGGTTTTTCAGCTCCTTACCTCCACAAGGAATACTTGTGTGCCCTTGAGAACTATTGCATTATAACTGGGGAGTGATTGTTCTTGACCAATAATGCTCGATTGCCTTCACTAGTCATTAAAATTAGTCTATACTTCTCCTGGCATTGCAGGAGACAATACACATCTCCCATCTCTACTGATGCTTGACTTTATCTTGCTTTCTGATTTTATCTACTAACTTTGTCCATGGTTTTTGTCATTGCACAGAAATGCTCAATTAGGATATGATCTAATAACAGGTTTGGGCTTTTTTTCTTTTACTTAAGTTTTATTCTTTTGCTACTCTTCCAAATCACAAAGGTAAGGCCCCACGTTTTTCTCAATTAACCTTATGGTTTTCTCTTTCACATTAAAATTTTTAATTCATCTAAGTGTCCTGCTAGATGTTGGTATTCAACACTTCAACGGTGACATTTGAGGAACTTTTAATTTTATTTGGTTTTAATTAAAAAAGTAAATTTTAAACATCACAAAAAATTTAAAATAACATGGATAATATTAAAATATACTTTCAGCAAAGACATAGTGAAGTTGATAAGATATCGCTCAAGAAAAGGTTGACAAGAATGAATCACCTGAAATCAGAATTAAATGAGCAACCCAAAAATTTCTGATGGCATTTAATAGACTGGACATGGAATAACTTAAATTCTTGCACAGAAAAAAGTTTTAGACAGAAATATGTTAAAAGAAATTACTAAGTTACACAATTTCTGTTAGAAAGTTGTGAAGGGAAGACCAACAGTGGAAAATCTGCAGTTAAGCCACCAAACGATTGCCCATAAAATACAACAGTTTTCTTTTTTTTTTTTAAGATTTTTAAAATTTATTTTATTTTATTATTTTTTTTGATTAACTTTTTCCTTTATTAGATAATTGGCTGTTTGCCTGACATTCTTCAAAGATGACTGATTTTTAAAAATACCATTATAAACTCATGGATCTAAACATGTCTAATAGGTTTCAAGCCATTGTAATAATTATTCCCATTGAAATTCAAATTGTCCCATCTTTGGTCAAAGGGAACTGAAGGTTGGTTTCTGATTCTTTTTGACAAGATTTTTTTTTTAAATTTTTTGTAAACATATATTTTTATCCCCAGGGGTACAGGTCTGTGAATCGCCAGGTTTACACACTTCACAGCACTCACCAAAGCACATACCCTCCCCAATGTCCATAATCCCACCCCCTTCTCCCAAACCCCCTCCCCCCAGCAACCCTCAGTTTGTTTTGTGAGATTAAGAGTCACTTATGGTTTGTCTCCCTCCCAATCCCATCTTGTTTCATTTATTCTTCTACCCACTTAAGCCCCCATGTTGCATCACCATTTCCTCATATCAGGGAGATCATATGATAGTTGTCTTTCTCTGCTTGACTTATTTCACTAAGCATGATACGCTCTAGTTCCATCCATGTTGTCGCAAATGGCAAGATTTCATTTCTTTTGATGGCTGCATAGTATTCCATTGTGTATATATACCACATCTTCTTGATCCATTCATCTGTTGATGGACATCTAGGTTCTTTCCATAGTTTGGCTATTGTGGACGTTGCTGCTATAAACATTCAGGTGCACGTGCCCCTTTGGATCACTACGTTAAACAACAGTTTTCTAAGAATATCAAGGATCAGTTGATTCAACATTTGAAAAATGGTAAGCACATTTTTTTTAGCTTTAGATGAGTCACCTGAGAAGAGATGCTATTCAGCTAATACCTTTGGTGTTTTTTTCTCCAAGGATTTCCACATTAACTTGGTTTGTCAATTGACAGTCTACAACTTTGAACTTGTGGCATATACACTGTTGGATCTTCTACATTTTTCAAGGAATAATTTGACACACATGAAAAAAAATTAGCTCCTATTATGACAGACAACGTTCCAGCAAGGCTAGGTGAAAAATCCAGATTCACTAGATTTTAAAGTAAGAGATTTGTTTTTCCCTTATTTGCTTCATTTCCATGGCATGATAAATACTGAAACAAGTTTTTGCTCAGTTTTCTGAAGCTTTTATACTTTAATTCAAAGTGTCAAAAATGTATTTGTTAACATCCCTCAGTATATAAATGCAAATGAATCAACTAATAATCTTTGGTATTTGTCAGAACCTGTTGGTTGAGTGGTGGAAGTATTTTGGAAAGTTTTCTTTATTGATAACCATGACTCAAGATTTCTTGAAACAAAAGCAATGCTTGTCAAATATTCAATAATCGAAGACAAAAACTTGTTAAGTACACATTTTCTTACCAACATTTCACTGCTTTTGAGCCATCTGAATCTAAAGCTCCAATGCAAAGAAAGACATTTTTGTGACTTAGAAAGGAAGGAGAATTTCAGTTAAAATAGGTGCTTTCCATCATAGGAATTAACAACAGCAATCTTACGTATTCTCCAACATGGATCAATATATATAAGAATTTAATTACTATCTCCTGCATAATTTAAATTGTCTGCAAAAACTACATGAGAAATTTGAAATAAGCTTTGAGGATATTGATGAATATACAGTTGCCTTGCAAATTACACAATACTCCTTTCAATTCTTTTTTTTTTTCTCTAAAGACAATTATTTGAGAGAGAAACCACATGCATGCATGAGCAGGTGAAGAGGCAGAGGGAAAGGAAGAGAAATCCTCAAGCAGACTCCCTGCTGAGCATGAAGCCCAAGGCAGGGCTTGATCTCAAAAACCTGAGCCCGAATCAAGAATTAGATCCTAACCCCTGAGCCACCCAGGAGCCCCTATACAATACTCCTTTCAATTGTATGTAAATGATGTTGAACTGATACATTAGTTATTGAATTTATCTAATTTGGAAAGACAGTAGTAGTACTAATGTAAAATCAATCCTTATAAAATGTGTGAAGCAGGTTTGTCAAAGTAGATACAAATAATAGGCTAAAATGATTTTTTTCATGCAAAATTCAGTTGTTAAATAGTTATTGTATGTTGAGGACAACCTGTTCATATGAATCGACTTCTTTAACCAAAAATTTTCTGAAAATGGACTATAGATAGACTATTGTAGTAAAATTTATAGGGAGAATAAAAACTTGTTCTAAGTGCAAAATACACTAGTTTGAAGTCTTAGAAAAAGGTAGTAAAATTTCTCAGTAATTTTCTAAAATTGATTACATGTTGAAATGATAATATTTTGGACATACTGAGTTAAAGTATATTATCAAAGGTAATATGTTTATTTTTTAGTGTGGCAACTAGGAAACTTTAAATTACATGTATAAGCCTCTTTATGTGGCTATTGGGCAGAATGGATTTAAAGCCCTCATTGTAGGGGGCTACTTAATTTTTCTCCACATCATGAGTCAGTTTAACCAAAAGTATCTTCCAAAAAGCTACCCATTCATCTGATTAACTACTTTTATTGACAATATATACATCAATCTTCCTCTGAATCTCTTCTGCTCCCTTGGCCTAATTTTCTTGAATTCTGCACTGTTTTACACACGTGTCTTTGTAGAGTTTATGTGGAGTATTTATTTACTCAGATCATTTTGTGTCTTACATAAGAGTTCCTGTATTTTCTCTGTAGATGTCTTAGTTGTTTCCTACACGTGTCAATGTTTTTGCTCCCGTTGTAGTAGAGTTTCTTGTTTTATTTATGTGTGCACACACAGTTGATCCTTATTATTCATGGATTCCACATATGCAAATTTACTGCTTTGCTAAAGTTTATTTGTAACTCCAGACCAACACTCCTAGTGTCCTCTGTAACTCACAGATGTACTCGGATGACCAAGAATTTGAATGGCCCTGCACATCTTCCCAGCTGAGTTCCTATGGAGTCCCTTCGACTTTCTTATCTCAGTCTCAGCTCTTGTATTGCAAACAAACATTCCCTTCACCATCTATTCCTGACACGTTTTTTCACGTTTTTGTTGGTGATCTTGCTATTTATAATGACCCCCAATTATAGGGCTAAAGTGCTATCTAGAATTCCTGCAGGAAGGTTATGATATGCCCTGTGGGGAAAACCTGGGTGTCCGTGGGAAGAGCTCTGTTCAGGCATCAATTGCTGAGTTAACAGCACTGTTGGCTATGAGTTCAGCATCAGTGAATCAATGATATATATTAAATAAGATGCCTTTAAACAGAAGAACCATAAAACAAGGTTATGAATTGATTGACTAATGAAATGTTAGAAGCAGAAGCTTGCTGGAGCCTAATCTTATATTTCCCTATGAGCAAAGGTTCAGCATTTGCTAATCTAGTACTTGTGGTGACTTTATAGAACACAACTGTGAATATAGCCATTGACTGTATCTGTAATTGATTTTTGCTGTTGTGCTAAGAAATATTGTAGACTAAGCCTACGGACACCAAACTGGCTGAACACTTTTGGTTTTCATAGCTTATTTGGTGAGTCTGACGCTTTTCCTGTATCACTGATCCTGTCATATGCAAAGAAGCATGGTTCCCTGTCTTACCTCCAGATCCTTCGCCAGCACTAGGTGAAATGAAGTGGTGATCAGGACTAGTATTCTTCATTGCCAACTTAAATACAACGCATCCACATTTCTTTCATCGCATGTTTGCTACAAGCTTTTGGTATATTCTCCATCAAATTGATGAAGTTCTGTCTCCAGCTTAATTTTTCTCCCTTTATTTAAATAATTATAATGTATTTTTCCTTAATATATAAACATTGCAGGGGCGCCTGGGTGGCTTAGTGGGTTAAAGCCTCTGCCTTCAGCTCAGGTCATGATCCCAGGGTCCTGGGGTCAAGCCCCACATTGGGCCCTCTGCTCAGCAGGGAGTCTGCTTCCCTCCCCACTCCCCACCGCCTGCCTCTCTGCCTACTTATAATATCTGTCAAATAAACAAATAAAATCTTAATATATATATAAACATTGCAAATTGCATTATAGATTTTCTTGTTTCTACAAGCAACACTTGTGTTCCATCATTTTTATGGTAATATTTTAAACATGCTATTGAATTTAGTGACCTATATTTTATTTCAATGTTTGCACTTTGTTCACAAGAGAAATGACCTTATTTGCATGAATCATGTTTGGGAACCAAGAATACACTAACCTCCTAAAGTGGATGGGGATTTTTTTTTTTTTTTAAGTCTGAAACAATTATCTGTTCAAAGTATGGTAGATGTGACCCAAATCCAAATTCATAAGCCAACCATGTCAAATATAATAAGAGACAGTGTAGGTCAAAAGCAGTTAATGCTGTTGATATTAGTTCTGATTGGTCCTGAACATGCTAAAATGTTCTTTTTAGCAACTTGTTTTCCTCCAAATACTGTTTTTCAAGTTTTTATTTAAGTTCCAGTTAGTTCACATACAGTGTAACATTATTTCAGGTGCACCATGTAGTGACCCACCTGGTGCTCCTGATGACAGGTGCACTCCTTCGTCCCTATCACCAGCTCTCCTCATCCCCCCACCCCCCGCCCCTCTGGTGATCATTGTGTGTTCTCCAGAGTTAAGAGTCTGCTTCCTCTCTCTTTTCTCCCCCTATGTTTGTTTGTTTTGTTTCTTAAATTACATGTATGAATGAAATCATATGATATTTGTCTCTGACTGACTTTTTCGCTTAGCATAATACACGTTAGTCCCCATCCATGTCCTTGCAAAAGGCAAGATTTCATTCTTTTTTTTTTTTTTATTTATTTTTTAGAGAAAGAGAGAGCATGCAAGCCAGGGGAAGGACAGAGGGAGACAAAGAGAGAGAATTTTTTTTTTTAAGATTTTATTTATTTATTTGACAGACAGAGATCACAAGTAGGCAGAGAGGTGGTGGGGGTGGGGGCGGCAGGAAGCAGGCTCCCTGCTGAGCAGAGAGCCCGATGTGGGGATTGATCCTAGGACCCTGAGATCATGACCTGAGCTGAAGGCAGAAGCTTAACCCACTGAGCCACCCAGGTGTCCCAAAGAGAGAGAATCTTAAGCAGACTCAGCGTGGAGCAGAGTATGGGGCTGGATATCACAACCCTAAGATCATCACGTGAGTGGAAATCAAGTGTCAGCTGCTTAACAACTGAGCCACCTGGATGCCCCAAGATTGCATTCTTTTTTATGGCTGAATAATATTCCATTGTGTATCTTTACTACATCTTTACTCATTCATCAATCAGTGGACATTTGGTTGCTCCCATGGTTTGGCTATCGTTGGAAATGGTGTTAGAAACAAAAGGGTGTATGTATCTCTTTGAATTATGTCTTTGTATTCTTTGAGTAACTACCTCCTAGTGCAATTGCAGGATCATAGGAAGTTCTATTTTTAACTATTTAAGAAACTTCCATACTGTTTTCCAGAGCAGCTGCACTAGTTTGCATCCCTCTGCCACAGTCCACAGAGGGTTTCCCTTTCTCCACATCCTCAGCAATGCCTGTTGCTTGTGTTGTTGATTTTAGCCACTCCTATGGGTGTGAGGTGACAACTTTGAGAAAAATCCTCGGTAGGTCAGAATGAATTCTGCTAAATGGAGCATATTCTAGTATTTTTTGTTTAAAATGGTACTTAAGCCATATTTTCTTAGGCTTTACCCTCTTGCCTTTATTCACTAGTACTTTCCTTTAACAAATATTTGTAAAAGAGAGCTCTATATAAATCATTTCTTTTTATGAGTCTTCTTTTTTTTAGTTTTATGGTTTTATTAACATAAATAATGACTTGCACACATGCTGTCTGTCTAGTCATTTTCTTTGCTGTGCAGCCTGACATTGGGATTGGTATGCTGATGGCCAGTTTTTAGGCTGCTCTTTTCACAATGGCTTTCTGGTTGTTGGAGAAGACACTGGGACCCATTTCTGCATAGTGAGATTTGTTGCAAAGTAGCAACATTTCAAGCTCCTTGTGGCTGTGAACTAGGAACTTCCAGATACTGTATTGATCTGACTGGTGCTGGGTGAACTTCTTAGTCCTCCTTTTAATGGTCTTGGATTTCATCAAAGGACTGAGGGCTACCGTGATGCCTTGAAGAAAGAGGCTGAGATGGTGTCCAAGCATCTTGGAGGGAGCCTTACTGCTCAGAGCTTGAACATTTTGCAGTTCTTCCAGTTGTCAGCTACTGAACAAGGTGGGAATAGAGCCTCACCTTATATATGCCAGACTTGCTTCCCTTCCCATCCCTGAAGATGACTAGTCACTCTCCAGATGCCACCCTGGGAGGTCACCTTCTTATGATTCTTTTGAGTGTTCTGAGATAGTTCACATTGTGAAACTTCTCCCTTTCATTCCATTCTGGTAGAAAATATGAATGTATCCAAAATAAAAATAAGAGCTATATTGCAATATTGCTTCTATGTATCTAGGTAATACAAAAAACAATATTAGATATTCAAAATTAAGGCTAGTCTGTTGTTTGGACTCTTCTAATGTAATGGTCCAGGTCTTTCTTTGTTTTCGATGTGGAGTAAGATACAGTTGCTGGATGAGTGAGCATGTTGTATCAGCTTCATTTCAAATAATTCCATGTGTTAAAATATAAATTGCTACAGATTTTTAGCAGCCCACTGTTGAATATTTTTGGTTACAGATATCCAATTTATCTTGAATGAAATATCATCCGAATTTACAGCACTTGTTGACAAACTGAATGGCACTATTGTAGGTCCCTTAGTGTGATATACAGCCATTCCTTAACCTTAAATTATTTTCACAATGTGAGTAATAGTGGCACCAAAGAGAAAAAACACTGTGCTGCCCAGGGGTTTTTCCTCTTGTATGCAAATCAATGTCAGGATTTTGTCGTTGACTTACAATAACACTGAGTATTTTTAATGTGTATAAACCAATTTCTTTTTTTTTTAAGATTTTATTTATTTATTTGACAGAGAGAGATGACAAGCAGGCAGAGAGGCAGGCACAGAGAGAGGAGGAAGCAGGCTCCCTGCTGAGCAAAGAGCCCGATGCGGGACTCGATCCCAGGACCCTGAGATCATGACCTGAGCTGAAGGCAGCAGCTTAACCCACTGAGCCACCCAGGCGCCCCTATAAACCAATTTCTTAACCTGTTAGAGTTGTAGTTATTTATTATTTACATTCCAAAACCAATTCCAAGTTGCACATGAGCCTCGTTCTGTTTAGCATTTTACTTTATCAGAATTCGCCTCAAAATATTGTTGCAGACCTGTTAGTTTTGTCTTCAATATTGAATACTTAAACAGGATTTATAGTAAAATATATCATAATAGCAGATACTTCATTTCAACAATGGAATTTCAAAAACTTTATTTTGATTCTATAAGCTATTTTAAAAAATTGAACCATTATTTGGATTTAAAATTTTTTCTATTTGATTCTAATAACACACTTGATATAAAGCTCACATCTACATTATATGTGGACACAGTACTTCTACTAAGGGGTCAACACATTGAAAAGCACACTTGATTATAGACAAGATTAAATTGAAGATAATTGGGATAAATTCCAATTAAAGATAAATGGCATAAATTCCAAAAGGATCATTCGATCCAAATGGAAGGTCAGGTTTTACTGCACTTACACTTCTTGACTTTTTTATCTTCTTGGAATAATTCTTTTTTTTTAAATTTTTAAAATTTTTTAAAAGATTTTATTTATTTATTTGACAGACAGAGATCACAAGTAGACAGAGAGGCAGGCAGAGAGAGAGAGAGGGAAGCAGGCTCCCTGCTGAGCAGAGAGCCCGATGCGGGGCTGGATCCCAGGACCCTGAGATCATGACCTGAGCCGAAGGCAGTGGCTTAACCCACTGAGCCACCCAAGCGCCTGAATAATTCTTAAATTTTGAAGTTGATGTTGGTTCTCCATCAGACTTTTGTCTTCTGGGTTTCTCATGGTGTCTCATGACACTTCAGCTCACGTGGTGGTCGGCTAATGTTAATAAATACTTTGTGTGCTATACAGTCATCATTAAGTTTATTGAGAAATGCAAACGAATTATTTAATCTTTTATTACATATTTACTTTTAAAAAGTTCTTCTTGTCTAAAAGCTTTATTATAAAATTCAAAAAGCATTTCACAATTGTACAGCATTTGTGGAATAACCTAACCGTAGGTGTTAAGACAAATTAGTGGTCTAGCGATGAGGGAGGGTGGGTGTGGCTTTATAGGCAGAAGAAATCCTAGGGGAGATGACATAGTTCTGTATGTAAATTATGGTGTTAGTAACATGAAGACACACCCATGATACACCTGTATAGAGCTGTACGTGCAACATGTGTATGACACTCATGGAAATGGATAGATCATCACTAGTCACTTTCACATTTAAAGTTCAACTTGGTCTGCTCACTTTTGTGTTACATACCCACATGGGACCATGACAAAGTAGATGTCTACAAATCCCCTTGTTGCTTATTTTAATGCAACTATCAAAAAGTGTAGTTTTTCAATAAGCAAATGAAAAATCTAAATGGATTTTACTGAATGAGAGGCAGGGACAACAGTCTCTAACAAGGACAGCCCTCATATCTGTTTTGCAGACAATAGGAGCTTGATGGAGGAAATAGCCCATGACCCAAGGAGATGTTCAGACTTGGAGCTGGATGTAGTAACTGGATTGGTCTTCTGGTTGCCTCACTTAGGGAGAGGGTACACATGTTCTTTGGGGGCAAACAAGTATGTACCTAGAGTTCTGGGTAGCCACGGTCATTATCATGGCAGAGAATACTAGATGGCCACATGCCAACCTCATAAGCTTTGAGATTTATGGAGGCTTCTTCTGTGGCATAATGGATGCTCTATTTCTAGAGTGTGTTACATGTGCTTGAGAAAAATACTTATTCTCTGTTTCTTGAGTGTAAAATACTATATAAATCTAATAATTGGAGAGTATCAATTGTATTGTTTAAGACTTTTATATCTCTACTTATTTTTCACTGCTTAGTCTATCAGTTCTTGAGGGTCATTTGTTAAAATGAGAGCATTCGAATAAAGATAAAAGCAGAAAACTTTTTTTTTTTTAATAAACCCAGTGGAAAGAGTATGTTAATAAATTCAATAGCTGATTTTTTGAAAATAGAAAAAAATTGAACATTTTGGAAAAAATAAATTAAGGGAAAAATAGAAACACACATGAGAGAAAATTGTAATGGAAAACCAGGTATAAAAGAGGTTCAGAGGTATTTAAAATTTAAAATTTAAATTTATTTAAAATTAAAATTATTTAAAATAAAAATTAAATTATATTTAAAAATTATAGAATATTGTTATACATATACATTTACAAATAAGAAATGTAGTCATGAGGGTAACATGTTGAGAAACTTTGTTATTTACATTAACTGAACAAGCAGTAGAAATGTCAACTAAATCAATAGTCAAGGAAGAAGTAGGGAATTTTGTCAAAGAAATTCCACCAAAAACCTGGTCAAAGCTATACCTGACATCGTAGGTAAATTCTTTTTTCAAATTTTATTATTTATTTATTTTTAAAGATGCTATTTATTTATTTGAGAGATAAAGTAAACTTGAATGGGAAAGAGTAGATGGAGAGAAAAAAGTAGACTTCTTGCTGATCAGGGAGCCTGACTTGGGGCTGTATCTCGAAGTCCTGGGATCATGACCTGAGACAAAGGCAGACACTTAAGCAACTGAGCCACCCATGCACCCCAATTTTGTTTTCAAATTTTAAAGGGACTTTTCATTCCAATATCACCTGTGATGTTTTAGGACAAAAAAAAAAAAAAAAAAAAGCTGGAAACCAGGATGATAAGTAAATAGTACATACATAAAGTGCAAATAATCATGCATAAACCAGTATCACTTTTAAATACAAGTGCAAAAACTTTAATCAGCTACTTTAAATAGAGGAAACACCACATGCAGTGTTTCTCTAACAGAAACCTGAGAATGGCTTGATGTCAGGGAATCCTTTGATACAGGTAGTAAGTGTATCACTCAGTCAAATAAGAACTTATGAAGTGATATCCAATATAGCTTTAATACCTAACTTTTAAAACTCTTGATACATTAAGTATAGGATGTTTTAACATGAAATCTATCGATCTATCTACCTATCTTTTTGCAAGTAAATACAAATACAAATATATATTTATTTAAATATATTTATTATTTAATAAATATTCAATAAATATTTATTAAACAATATTTGATAAATAGTAAGTGAGATTATTAATAAATAATAAATATACTATTTATATATACATATATGTATGCATGTGTATATATGTAATGTAAATATATATGCATACATGTATTTTATACACACACACACACAAAATGGCAACAACCTTGTCATATTTAAGAGTAATCCACTGGTGGTTACCACATTAGCAAAATAATAAGATGACTCTACCCATCGTTTCCCATTATTCTCAGCCAGTAAAGCAAGGAATGAAGCAATAATACAGGACAAAGATATTGGAGAACAGAAAAAATTCTCATCATTTGTAGATGATACCACTTATACCTAGAGAATATGAGAATATTGAGTACAAATATTGGCACCAATAAGAGAATTTGGTAGATTGGGCAGACACAAAGGATTTCTTTTAGTACTAGCAATAGATAGCTAGAAAATATTCTTAGATGATCCCAGGAACAGGGACAGCATCAGGGCAACAAGAAACGTAAGCTATGTTGTAATGAATATATACGAACACAGCAAGAACACTGCAGAAATTTCTTACTGGACACAAGGGCAGTGCTTCAATGAATGGATACAGCTGATAGGGAGACAACAGGAAAGACAAATGGGTAACATCTCTCCTGGAGATGTTTGGGATTTGTCCCAATGCAGACATTTCCCATCTCATCCTTGACTCTGCATGTCCTCTTGTGCAAGAAAATATAGTCTGGCCTTTGGAAGGTTCAGCCTCTGACCGTGGGGAAGCTTTCCCCACCTCCCTGTCTTCCTGACCAGGGGGATGGAAGCGGGAGCCCAGCTGCGGATACAGGCTCTGATCTGGTGGTTTTTACCTGTGTGTGGTAGCGTTGCCTTTCCATTTAATAAGGTGAGCCTTAGTGTCCCGTCTCAGGAAGATGGGCCATCATGTTTTAGGGACACAAACCAAGGACCACCCTCCCAAAACCATAAGTGCACATTTTGCCTTGAGTCCCAATGAAGATAAAGATCTACAGAAAAGTAGTCAGGGCATGATGTCACAAGAACATTATGAAGATGCCAGAACAATCTGTCATTGATTTTTTACCCATGAGCAGATTTTTCTTTCTTTCTTTGTAAGCCTCTGTGTTTTCTTACTTCCCAGTGTATTCAATTATTAATTCTTTCCCTGATGTTAATATTAGTGTGCCATGTACCACATACTGTTAGGTATGGGGGTAAAATGGTGAATGGACACATGCATATTCATATATGCTTATGTAGAAATGTATGTGAATGTGTATATGCAAATGTGTGTCCATGTCCATGCATGTGTATGTTGCACACATGCATATGTCTTAATTATGAAAATACATATACAAAAGGAAAGGACTACAAGGTATAGGTAACCTATACAAGGTATAGGTGATGATTTCTGAGAGGATGTCACCTCCCAAAGGTATTTTCTGTTTTTTTCTCTTCCAGATACTTGTAAAAAGCATGAGTTATGATTTTTCACCTAGGAAAAATATCCTGAGGAACATTTCAAAAATTTAGAGATTTGAGGGGCACCTGGGTGTCCTATTTATTTGGGCAGCTGACTCTTCATTTTGGCTCAAGTTGTGACCTCAGTGTTGTGGGATTGAACCCCATGTCAGACTCCGCACTTAGTGGAGAGTCTGCTTGAGGCTCTCTCTCCCCACTCTGCCTCTTTCTCACTCTCTGTCTCTCTTAAGCTCTAGAATAAATAAATAAATCTTTGAAAAATTAAAGATATTTGAGTTAGTGAATGGCAGTCTCTGTGACGATGCCTAGCACAGGGTCCATCCTGACTGTGACATAGATCTCCTCTGTAAGGAGGCAATGCCCAGCTGTGGTTCAGCACTAGTGCAGCTGCTAGTGAGTGGCTCTGATTGCAGGCTTAGCTCTTTCATGATGAGATGCTGGCTTCAGGGTAAATTTGGGTCCTGAATTCTTCCCTTGGGTGACGTGTCACGGTGAGGGGCTCATGTTCCTTTGATGCGCATCTTCTTTCTTTAATGGAGGAGTGCCATGTTTGAGATTGATGGGTAGCCTTGCTTCTGAAATACCGAATCATCCACTTGTAGTGGGGTTTCCCTAAAAGGATGCATTAAACAGAGCTTGGAGACAAGGAAGTATATCACAAGATGATCGGAACAGCCCTGGCAGGAGGTCATCAGGACCTGAACCAAGACTCCTCCACCAGGGGAGTGGAAGGAAGAAGCAGGGATAGGAGATAGGCAGGGGCTAACCAGCAGGGCTCACTGATTGACTGCAGATGGGCTTCCATGGGAGAGAAGGGTGGGAGGGGCAGTGAGGCTCAGGCTTCCAGTTAAGGAAATTCACAGAAGGTGAGTGAGAAAAAATGTCGGATAAAAATATTCAGTGAGCAGTTTCAAATGCAACACGGTCCTGGAGGATTATTTATAAACACACTCAGATAATTCAACGAATAGAGCCTTGCTCGAATGGACCCAGAGATCTCTCATTCAGATGCCCTTATATCTCTCTAAAGCAAGGTAATTTGTTTCTCCCTACCCTGGGTTCTTTATTGCTGGGGTCTAAGTAATGACCTCTGTTTTCAATACAAATCACCCTCTTTGCCACCAGGTGATCCCAGGATGACTGGGTTTTCCCCAGAATCACTTAATTAATTGTTTATGTAGAAAAGTTTCCCCCACAGGTGACTTCTGACCCTCAAGCTTAAAAACTCCCAATCAAGCAAAATCTTTCTGAATGCTGTACACTGGGCTTTGTCATTTTTTCACCCTCGATGGACTCAGCATTCTTCCCAAATAGTCTCCCTAAACAGGTTTACTCTATTTTTTTTTTCACCATCCTCACCCATTCCCATGCTCTCCCCTTTACCAAGTCCTGGGGTGTCCACTTCAACTTTCAGAAATCAATATTGAAATGTGCACCAATGGGAAAAATATGACTTTTACAATTTAATCAGTAACACAGACTAGGATGGGGTAAGGGGGCAACCCTGAATAAACAAGCAAAGAAAATGTGAAAGCAGATATTCTGAGCTTCTTAAGACTAAGACACGTGTACTCTTTTATGTCCTCATTCCTGGTGTTAGCAGGCACTTAATAACCTATATGTGGTTGATATGTGTATTCTAATCACATAGTGCATTTTTGCTTTGTTTTGTTTTGTTTTTAGAGAGGGCATGGGAGAGAGAAGGGGCAGCAGAGGGAGAGGAAGAGAGAGAGAATCTTCAGGAAGCTCCATGCCCAGTGCTGACCCGAACCCAGGGCTTGATCTCACAATCCTGAGATCACAACCTGAGCTGAAATCAAGACTCCGGCACAACCGACTGAGCCCCCCAGATGCCCCCATGTGATGCCTTCTAAATAAGAAACTTTAACATGTAGATAATCTGTACTGGTTCCCTACCCTGAATGCTTACAATTTCAATGAAAGCTCTGGCAAGTTTATAATCATGGCATCCTGGAAGGAAGAAAAGAAAGTACATTTGCCTCATGGTAAGCCCTGTCTTGACAATACATACAGATGAATATTTGAATGATTGTCTGACAGAGTGATCTGAGACCTTGAGTAATGCAGAAGGACCACTCTGTTTGTGACTGTCTGCAAAATTCAGCCACAAGGCAGAGCCATGTCTGGAGCCAATGGGAGATCTCTATTTATATTTTAGGACGAGACTTGCTTCCTTTAAACCCTAAAATACTGCTGAAGATCTAGAGAAAAGAGGAACACTTGTACGTGGAAAGGGTTTGTGTTGTTTTTCTCATTTAATGAGAGCAATTTTGGTAGAAATTTAAAACGAACTATTTGACAAGATAAAGATCAGTTTCTCTTTAACTATAAATAAACACTCAGATACTTTCTGGGTCCTGTCTGGAGAGGAGACTGGGGTGAGAGGGGGGTGAGTCATTACAGGAGGAGGCATTTGCTGGCAGCATGTTAGCTATTTTCTTCTTTGAAATAAATGAATTTTAGGATTATCGACCATTAGCCTTTGCCAAAGAGAATTTCCACCTTGGCTTTAGTGTCTGCTGCCCACACTTCTACTCAGTGATGTGACGGACGACTTGAAGCAGTCCACGAAGTTCGAAGCTGCTGGTGAAGTGACTCCTTCACACCAGCAGCCAGGAAGTTAGGGGAGCAGGGACCCAATGTGCTGTGCTCCAACGGATATTCTTACAGATCTGACTTGTAGTGAGATTATTTCACACACGCAGCAAGATGGGAAAGATATGTTGATTTTGATTCTAACCGAAGCAATGAAACCACATGTACTCGTGTCACTGTGCTCGGCACTTACATAAATACGTGGATTTTTCCTCCTTTCTTCCCATTTTTCAAACAACCAAGTCAAAAAGTGTTATGATCTATGATGGAAAGAACAAAATGGGGAAGGTGACCTTTAGTTGAAAATAGGAAATTAATTCTAAGAACTGCCAGCTTGAAACCTGATTCCCTCCACTAGATAATGACGCAGGGAGTTCCTCTGTACTAGTAGCTGCTCAGATAAGTTGGCTGTTTTGAGAGAATCCCCCAAAATTGGAAACCTTAGTTCTATATAGAAAAACAATTTGGGACTTACCACCCACTTAAGCAAAGAGAGAGAATCCCTGCTCTGCCTTCCCCCACCCCAGTTACCAAGTAATCCAGATCTCCCTCTTCCAAGGACATCAAGGACATGGGACCTCACAGCCAAGGGCTTGCTTTGCCTTAGGTCTGAAGATCCATTTCTGGGAGTTTTCTCTTGTAAGTATAAAAGGGATTATGACGCATATAATGCTAAACGAAACAAATCAGAGAAAGACAAAAATCATTTGACTTCACTCATATGTGGAATTTAAGAAACAAAATAAAAAGCAAAGGGAAAGAAAAAAGAGAGAGAGAGAAACCAAGAAACAGACTCGGAACTCTAGAGAACACACTGCTGGTCACCAGCAGGGAGGTGGGTGGGGGATGGGGAAACAGGTGATGGGATGAAGGAGTGCACTGGTGATGAGTACAGGGTGATAGAGGGACGTGTTGATTCACCATATTGTACACTTGAAACTAATTTTACATTGTACGCTAACTATACTGGCATTTAAAATTTTAAAAATTCACTAAAAAAAAGGAAGAAGGAAGAATGGAGCTGTGGAAAGAACTCTGAACGTAGAATTAAAGTCTTTGCTGAGAAGACATCTACTTTTTATCATCTATGTCCTTGGACCAATCATTTACTTCTTGGGGGTGTGGTTAGGGGACCAATATTAGCCAGACAGCTCCAAAGATTGTTATAAGAATCAAAATTACACAATGGTAGAAAAAGTGCCCTGGGCATTGTGGTATGTATGACATTAGTATCAAGAAATTTTTATTATGTTTTATAATGTTATGTTAGTCATCATACAGTACATCATTAGTTTTTGATGTAGTGTTCCAAGATTCGTTGTTTGCATATAACACCCAGTGCTCCAATTATCAAGAAATTTAAGTGATTTATTTGGAGTACTCTAGCTTTTAAAGTACTAGTGTTCTATTCATGTAAAATCAGGGTATTTTCTGGTACTTTTCAACTCTCTGGCAAATTTTCCAATACAGGTGGATGAGGACTAACTGTGCCTTACCGGGTACAGTTAATTTACATGTCATTTGCTGTTACCATCAGTGTCTATGCAAGCTAAGTGTTAGGTTGAACCGTATGAAATTTCCAATTCTGAAGTTAAAAATGGTCCAGTATTGCCCTTTCTCCTTTCTCCCCGTCTAGATGAGCAATGGGGCTTAGAGAGAGAGGGAGATGGACCCAAAGTCAAGCAGGCAGGGCAGGACCTCGATCTCCTGGTCTGCATGTCCAGCTACTGAGTCAGGAACTTATAAATCCACACTGTCACTTGGATGTACTTTTGCCGGATTTGAACTGATTCGGCACAGCCTGGTGCTCTCTTGTCCCCATTTATCCCGAGCTTCATTCTCCTTCTGTCAGGAATTCTTCCCACTTCTCACCACCACCGCGAGGCCGCACGTCTCTGAACACTGCTTGACGGGCATGGCAGCCGAGTCGTTTTCCACACGCCTCATCTCATTCCAGAGGCCGGACATCCGCTCCTGGGTTTGTCTGGGATTATCCGACCTTTCCATCGTGGGCACGCTCTTCAAAAATCCTGACCCGAGCTGGATGCCTGGGCGCTTCTGAGCATCCTCTGAGTCCTTGAGCATCCGCCCTTCTGAGACTGTCGGGTCAGGGGATTCAACTTCTTTGTCTTTTCTTCATATTGACATGATGGTACCTAGAAAACTGTTTTAGAGAGAAATTCTGTATTTGTCAGTTTGTTTCATCAGAGGACCAAGCTATTTTTTTTTAATTATTGTTGTTATCAATGATTTTCTTAATGTGACTTAACCACTAACATAACCAATACATCATTTATTTTGTGGGGGAAAAGCAGAGGGAGAGAGAGAGCCACCTGAACAGGCTCCATACCCAGCATGGAGCCCAATGAGGGGTTTGCTCTCACCACCCTGAGGTCATGGCCTGAACTGCAGTCAAGCTGGATGCTTAACCAACTGAGCCACCCAGCCGTCCCATAACAGATTGTATTTTGTGGAGACCTCTCTTTGCCAGGCACCATGCTAAGTGCTTTATATTGGCTCAGTATTTAAATCCTCATGCAGAGATTCCAAGTTAGATATCACCATTAACCTTAACATTAACCTTAACTTAACAGATCTAAGAAAAGGAAGGACCGTGAGCCTCGGTCAAGGTGACGCAGGTGGGTGGTTGGCACTGGCATTCACACCCAGGTGCTGAGTTCTCAGTCTTAGAGCTCTGCTGCTTCCCTAGGGTTGGATCCTGAATGATGTCATTTGCTTATCTAAATATTTAATGCCAAGTTGTTGTATGTAAACATGCATACCCATGATCCACTATCCAGGCTAAACAAGTTTTTTTAATCCAGAGGGCCATACATATATTCGTATTTTGTGCCAAGTAAACTGATCTTTTGACAATTGAACACAACTTTTTATTTCTAAGCAAATGTCTGGGGCCCTGGGGAAATCTTTGCTGAGGAACATTAAACGTCCTGAGGGCTAAGCCAGAGTGATAGGCAACATTCCCCTATTGCAACAATTTTGGCATGGGATTATGATGAAGTGGGAGCTTTATGGCTGAGCTCCGGGTCGCCCCAGAACCCTGGCAATAACAGGCTGGGTGTAGGGTTGTGTATATGGTTGGCTTTGGAGGAAATTCTCCGCTTGTTAGTTTATCCTGAGTTCACTTGGGAGAACCATGCCTTTCAACCTTGTGAAAACGCCGGCTTTTTTTCTAGAGGAGTTGGCTCTGTTTTGTTTCTTGCTGCCTAAACTAATGGGGAGTGATGGATGTGCATCACTTGCTTTCCTAAATTATTAACAATTCCTTGAAGTAGAGAAAAAAACAATGCAGGGAATATATTTCTGGCAGACAGCATGCTATAGTGGGTTGGATGTGACTGGCAGAGACTGGAGGGGCTGGCTCCAGCTCTGGATGTGTCCCCTCCACATGGACATACCCATTCACTGCAATTAGCTCCCCCGACACGTCCACTTTCGCCCCCGCTCCCTCCAGGTCTGCCAGCTTGGGAGAGTCAGTTCAGCTACTGAATCTCAGTGTGCTTCTTGATCCCTTTGCTTATTTGTTCATTCATTCACAGCTACACACTCACTCACCTTTTAGGTTTCAGGCACAGGTTCACGTCCTAAGGAAACACTGTCCCCTTTCTAAAACAGTAAGGATAGTACTTTCTTGAGTTCCAAATATTTGTTATGAAGTAAAACTTTCAGCAGTGTGCAAACACCTTGCAAAGTTTAAGCAGGAAACAAATGTTGATTATTACATTAAAAAAAAAAATTAGTGGCATAAGAAAACTATTTGCAGTCATCAGTACTCGTTAGTTCAGAGTTTTTTTCTCACCCCATGTGGAAACTCGGACCCATGAAGTCATCAGTCCCTATTCCTCGCTGTGTGGCTAGACCACGTTTTGTTTATCCGTCCATCTGTGGATGGACATTTCGGTTCTTTCCACCTTTGGGCGCTCATGAACAGTGCCACTGTGAGCAACTGTGTATAAGTTTTTGTTGTCCTACCTATTCTGAATTATTTGGGGATATAGAAGTAAGCGTGAAAGTGATGGGTCATGACGGTAATTCCGTGTTTAAATTATTGAGTAACGATCATACTGTGTTCCACAGCAATCACACCATTTGCCCTTCCCACCAGCAGGCATGCTGGTTCCACTTTCTGTAATATCCTCGCCAACACTTGCTGTCTCCCACTGTTGTCATTATGGCCATCGTCAGTATGAAGTGCTATCTCATTGTGGTTTTGATTTGAGTTTCCCTAATGACTAAGGATGTTGAGCTCCTTTTTCTGTGCCTGCTGGCCGTGAGTATATCATTTTCAGAGAAATAGCTTTTCAAATTCTTTGCCCATTTTAAAATTGGGTTGTTTGTCTTCTTTGCTGTTAAGTTGTAAGAGTTCTTTATATAATCCAGATACAATAGATCCTCATCAGAAATAGGATTCACAAATATTTTCCACCACCCTGTGAGCTATTTTTTCCCCCGTCTTGGTAGTATTCTTTGATGCATGAAAGTTGTTAATTCTGAGGAAATCCAATATGTCTATTTGTTCTTTGTTGTTTGTCGTATCTAAGAAATCTGCCAAATCTATCATCTTGAGTATTTACTCCTATGCATTCTTCTAAGAGCTTTATGATTTTAGCTATTATGCTAAGGTTGCTGATACATTTTGAGTCAATATGTCTATTTTGTGAGGTAAGTGTTCAAAATCATTTTTTTTTGCATGTGCATTTCCAGTTGTCCCAATACCATTTGTGAAAGACAGTTCTTTATCCATAAATGGGTTTGACACGCTCATTAAATATCAGTTAACCATGGATATATGGCTCTGTGTCTGGATTCTCAATCCTGCTGCATTTATCCATATGTCTACCCTCATGCCAATATCCCACTAGAAGTTTGCAGTAAGTCTTGACATTGGAAAGTGTCAACGTTCCAAATTCATTCTTCCTTTTCAAGATTGTTTTGGCATTCAAGGTCTCTTGCAATTTTATATGGAATTTGGGATCAACATTTCCATTTTTGCGGAAAAGATTGTTAGGGCCGCAGAGAATCTGCAGATCCCCTTGGGGAGCGTTGCTGACATCATAATATTAAATCGTCCAATCTACGAACATGATCCATCTTTCCATTCATTTATGTCTCCTTAATAACTCCCAGCAATATTTTATAGTTTTCGGTGTACAAGTGTTGCCTCTCTTTCATTGTATTTATTAAGTATTTTATTCCTTTGGATGCTATTGCACTACTGTAAATGGAATTTCTTTCCTAATTTCATTTTCAGATTATAGTCTGTAGATTCACAGTAGATTTTGTATTTGAAGTTGTTTCTTGCAAATTAACAGGACTCATTTATTAATTCTGACATTTGTGGATTCTTTAGGATAGTCTATATATAAGATAATGTCATCTGCAAATAGTGTTATTTCTTCCTTTCCAAACTGAATATGTTTTATTTCCTTTTCTTACTTAATTGCTCTAGCTGAGACCTCACAATTATCAGAAGTGTTAAGACTAGATACCCTTATCCTGTTCCTGATCTTAAGGAGAAAGATTTAGTCTTTTTTTTTTTTTAATTAAGCAAGTTGTTATCTATGGGTTTTCCACAGATGCCTTTTATTAGGCTCAAGAAGTTCCTTTGTTATGGACCGAATTGTGTCCTTCCCAAATTCATGTGCTGAATATGACTACATTTGGAGATAGGGGCTTTTAGGAAATAATTAAGGTTAAATGAAGTCGTAAGAGTAGGTTAATCCAGTGGTACCAGTGATCTTAGAGGAAGAAGAAGAGACACTGCAGTTCTCTCTCTCTTTCTCTCCTTGCATACCCAGAGGAAAGGTCACATGAGAACACAAGAAGGTGGCCATATTCAAGCCAGAAAGAGAAGCCTCCCCAGAACCAACCATGATGACAACACCATCTTGAACTTCCAGATCCAGGAACTGTGAGAAAATAAATGTCTATGGTTTAAGCAACCTAGTCCCTGGTATTTTGTTATGGCAGCCTTAGCAGACCAAGGTACTACTTATTCTCAGAGTTTTTTTTAGTGTTCCCTTTAATCATGAAAAGGGTTGAATTTTTGTCAAATGCTTTTTCTATATCAATGTAGATGGTCATATGTTTTTGTCCTTTGTTTTATTCATATGTTGTATTACATTAATTGAATTTCAGATGTTAAACCAACCTTGCATTCCTGAGATAAATCCCACTTAGAGTATATACACGTGATTTATAATCTATTTAACATGTTGCTAGATTGGATTTGCTGATATTTTGTTAAAGATTTTTGCATGTATGTTCATAAGAGATATTAGTCTGTTTTCTTTGTTTGGTGACAATAGGGATTTTAGAACTCTCATAGGGTAAAGGGCAAAGACATATTGTTTTCCAAGGCTCCTAACCAACCAGGGAAGTTTCTTAGGATGACAAGACAATACAGAAGGAGCAGGAAAGGCTCCTGTTTATATTTATCCTATGTTTATCTTTGACATTTACTTTTAAGGCTTCCTTAATCCATTCTATCCCTTTTATAAAATTAAGTTTTGAATTGGCTAAGAAGACAGAAACTAAGCTTTGTAGCTGTGTAAGACTTGCTACAATTCTTACACAAAGGGCAGAATGGACCTTTGGGTGACCTGACTTTATCCATCCATTTTGTTCCTTTTTATTTAAGGAAGGACCTAGGAGAAGCCTTTTAAAAACAAAATGAGCCTGTCTCATTTTGTTTGTTAAAGTCAGAGTTCAGTAAATGATAGGATTCCTTTTCTAATCACTGCTTTAACTGGAATTAGTGACCAAGAAGCAAAATGTTTGCACTGTCAACATTTCTGAGATTGTAACCACATGGTATTATTCATTTGATTTCTCCATTGCAAATTGTATACACACACACACACACACACTACATACGCACATGTAAATGTTATCAGTGTGTGTGATTAAACTAAATTCTACTTTTGAATTCTGAGATGGTTCACAGACACTATCTGGGATCATAGAGTCAACATTGTTGTCCTGGGTGATGAACGGAAATACTATATGGGAATCAATTTCTTGGGTTGATCATTTACTATCTTCATAGTATTTCACCCATATATTTGAAGACAGGCATCTTAACTTCAGCTGTTTGATTATCTTTATACAAGCTACAGATGAATGTTCATTGCTGGTACTTTGGTGCATAGCTGGAGGAAGGGTCCCTCCTCTACTTCTCCCACTGGGGAAGGGGCCCTGAGTTCCCAGTGAGAGTCTCACTGTTCAGATGGCCACACCCCTGCCCACTTTCCATCCGGGTGCCTCCCCACAAACTAATCTTCTTTCCATTTCCTGCTGAGCTTCACGATTGCCTAGTCTCTGCCAGTGTTACCCCACTTCCTCTATTTGGAGGTACTCCTCTACCCTTTCCTAATTCATCTTCATGACGTGTGTCAAACTTTTCTACATGAAGCTGTCATTAATCCACTTTCCTCATGCAGGGAGGTAGAGAGGTGGGCCTAGATGGTGTTTAGTCTGCCCACTAGGATAAGCAAACTAGAGTAAACTACAGTGCTGAGAATGTGGTCTGGGACAGGAGAAGGCCAAACAGGAAAGTCCAAGGTCACGTCTCAGTCAGTGTTTTAAAAACACTGTCAGCTTCAGAGTGGGATAAGCAGGAGGTGTTAGGATCTAGTGGTAGATAGGATATAGACCATGAAATGGGTGGGATGGAAACATATAGAAAATTGGTTTCCAGAGACTAGGTTCAGTCACCTTGTGAGGTGTTCAGAGGCCAGGCCTCAAACTCCAGAGGTGCGAGCTCTGATGTAAACAAGAATTTTGGAGGACAGGATAGGAACCAAAGAGACCCAAAGTCACTGTCCACAGACAGGTGCACACGGGGTAGGGAGAGGCAGCCCCTGAGAACCTGAACAGGAGCTCTCCATTCAGCCCAGTGAGGGGAGAGATGATACTAAGTTCAGCCTGCGTGGGTGGGGAGAAGGAAATGGCTGCAGAACTTTGAGCACTGAGTTGCTCAGTCAAAAGTGATTTAGGAACTAAGGATGAGCTAGAGAGTGTGCATTTGCGTATAGGTGATTAAATTGAATCTTAAGAAAATATTGGGAAAAATACAGCATTGTGTCAGGAAAGGAGGCTCACCATCACCAGCTCTGGTCACTCAGTCCTTTGATGGCATTTCCAGGTCAACGATGAAGACCTCTTTCAGGTTGGAGAGTGTTGTCAATGCATCTCAAAGTACCCACATTCTCAGAAACAAATTCATGATGGTCAAACTCATAAAAAGCCAAATCATAATACAAGAATAGTTTTTTTTTGTTAATTTACAGTAAGAAATATTTCTTTCTAGTGATATTCATGCATGCTACCCAAATTAGTAGCCATCAGGATATGATTAGGGCACAGAATGATATTTAAGGAACCTGGGAAAACCCCCAGGTCAATTCTTGATACCATATAATTCTCTTGAATGTGAAAGCCTTCCCAGTCCCTTCTATCTGCTGACAAGCACCCACTCACACCTTGCCCCTCCTCCCTTTAATAAACCTTCTTCTCTGATATGTCACTACCATTGGTTGGACTACTGACCCTTCATTTGATTCCTGCATGGCCATGCTCTGTCTTGCTATACTTTACGGATGCCCTGTTTCCTGGAGACTAACACAGAGCAGTCATCTCCATTGAGTCAGGATTCAGACCATGTAAATTGGAAGCTCAGCTTTGGTCCAAGGACATGCTATTTTAACTCTTCTGCATTGATCAGGTGGGCAAAATATGACACCAGTCTGTCATAATTTGTATCCTTTGAAGACTTTCTGTCCTCAATAATTTTGGTGAATGGCAACGGCCAGATAGAGAGATGGACAAAAAAGCTCATGAAGTTAAAATTCTGGAGGTAATGCAATATTTATAATGGTTTTGACTTTCATGAACTCTCATTTTGTCTTCACTGTATTTGTTGTGTGCTTAATTATCACATTAGAACAGGAATTCCTCAAGGCATAATAGTTTATTATACCTCATTGGGCTTCCACTCCAGATTCTACAGATCCTTCCTGACCTGGGAACATGTGGCTGCCCTAGCAGGATACAGAGACTTGACCTGAAAGTGCACGAGGACCACAGAAAGGAAGGCAGACCCATCACTTGGGAATCTTGAAAGAATGCAGATTCTGAATCTGTCTGAGGTCTGAGACAGGGCTCAAGGATCTGCATTTCTATCCAACTCCCAGGTAACAGAAGTGCCACTTGTCTGCAGCCCTTGCAGAGAAGTGGTCTGCAGACTTTACAGACCTGCAAACCACTAGACAGGGGTCTAGTGGTTTGGAGACTCACTCTCCCGAGGGATTACTTCAGTTTCCTCCATCGTCAGCTTTGTGCCCTTGGGCAATTCCTTTCATCTCTCTGAGCCTTATTTTGGTTCTATAAAGCAGGAATGCTCCTCACTTCTCAGACTCTTGTGAGGATGGAGGTCATGAATATTTAATGCCTTTGATAATGTCTGTCATTTACAATCTTTCCTTATAGCCAATTTCTGGTCCTTATAGCTAGATGACCCCACAGGAGGACATGGGGCAGCTGTCCCTAAGGTTTTTTCAAAAGCTTTCAGTCTGCTCATGCACCAGCTAACCCATTGGTTTGTTGCCAGCTTCTGCTCTCAGTGGGGGTCACCGTTCCTCTAACCCCTGGAGCATGGTTCCCAACACCTGGGCTCTTCCTGAGCCTGGAAATTCTGAACACACCTGGCTTGGACACTCAGCATGTACAAATACTGTTGAAAGGTGCCTTATCTTTGTGACATCATTGGAAGAGGACAGACAATCCCTTTCTCCCACCACTGCAAGGCTGCTACCTGGGGATAGTGATAAAGTCTGGCTTCCAAACTGAATGGGTTTATGTTCATTTTGGGAATACATTTTCCTTCCCTGGGTGATTTACCCCTCTGAGAAGTTGGTTAATAGTCTGTCTTTTCCCCCCAAAATGGAGACCCAGATGCACTCTGGGAAGTGGTTCCTTTCTAGCATTTAAAGACCAGCCCAATTTCATTACCACGTGAAATGTGCAATCCCAGATTGCTGAGCAGAGCTTTGGCCACAGGTTTCCTGTGTACAGTAAGACACTAGAGTCTGGCATTTCTGTTTGAGAGAGTGCAGGATGCTCTCTTAGAGAGAACAAGGGGAAATCATCAAGTTGTCCATGATTACCAAAGGATATGTAAGAAATATGTTGTCTAAGGTGGAAATTGCTACCCTTGGGTAACAGGAAAAAGCTGGCCATTACATTATAAGTAGGAAACGGGAGGTAATGAAATAGAGGCCGAGCACACAGTGTAACCTCGATAAGAAGTTTGCATCACCGCTGCTCGATTCATCCTTTCAGATGGCCCTTCTCCAGGCCGTTGAAACTCAGTCTCTCATATCCATCGGTGAAATGAACAAAGAGATTTGTCCGGTTGTCGCTATTGTTATTGGAAGCTAATACCAACAAAGTGCTAGCAAAATATCCCCACAGCGTCCTATGAAATGGAAAGCACCCTGACAGACCCAAGCAGACCTGTGAGTGTCCATGTCTCTGAAGCACCGTGAGCTCTGAGGGCTGGTGCAAGTCACAGGGAAGTCGCTGTGGATCAGTCTTAATGGACTCAGGCGTCAAATAGTCAGCTTACACAGTCAGGGGGGATGGAGAGGCCATGGTAAAAATGCCTTCCCTGTGTGTGGCTTACAGCTCAGCTCCCTAAAGAGTTTGGGAGCATAATGCCTGGTTTGTTCCCTGGGTGTCCCAGCCGGCTGGCTGCTGGTAGGATTTCTGGCAAGAAATTAGGCACAGTGAACCATGCTCCCAAGATATTGGAAAAGCAACTCTGCCATAAGTGTCCTGAGAACATAAGGCTCTATTCACGTGAGGTCCATTCTGAGCAGTCATTACTACAGAATCTGTGCTGGCAAGTGCCGTGAAGACCACCTCCTCATTTTGCCCCTTTAGAACATGGGTCTCAGAGAGGGACGGTCTTTGATTGTACAAGTCGGGATGAAGGCTCCTGACCCACAATAGGTTCAGTAGGAACCCTGACATCACACCTCCCAGCGGCCCCTTCCCTGCTCTCACAGCTGTATAAAGGGCGGTGTCCAGTGGGGAGATGGGGGTGAGGCTTCCCCGGTCCCCAGTTCTGAGGCTGCCCTTCACAGAGCAGTCCACTGGACCAGCATCTTCTGGAATTATGCAGTGTACCCCCTAGGGCGGACACATTGCCTGTGCTTGGAAATATCTGGCCCAACTCAGACACATCAAAGTCACAGGGGTCCCAAGCATGATACAAGTGGTTGGAGGGAGCTCCTGCTTGGCAATGAAATCCAAGGGATCAGGCCTGGGCTCTTGACAACAGAACTATGGAGGCCTGAGGGCTGACCTGGGCCCGGGTGGGATCCATGCCCAAGGCCTTCAGGTCCGGGAAGGGGAAGTTTGGGTCAAACTGGGAAGTGGTTTCCCCAGTGCCACTCAGAGCATCACTGGGTGAGCCAGGGTGAGGACCCAGGGTTTCTGGGTGCTGGGCCCACACATTCTCCCCATGTTGCCTTAAATGGTAGTGAGAACAGTGCTCTGGGGATGTTGGCTGGAGACACTGATGGCCAGCAGCAGAGATCACCTCTAGCTAGCTGGAGAACAAGAGGACAGTTGTTACAGTGTACACAGGCATCTCTCTCTCAGCTTATAGGAATCTAGTTCGGTTCTGTCTCTCTCTCACCCAGACACATACCTGTGCATACACATTTCTGGCCATCTCTGACCCCTTGTTCCCCTATAGACCACTGCCATGGCTGAATAGTTTTTTTTCTTTTTCTTTTTAAGGTTTTACTTATTTATCTGAGAAAGAGAAACCATGATGTGGGAGACAGAGGGCGAGAGACAAGCACACTCCCTACTGAGCAGGAAGCCCACGGAGCAGGGGCGTCATACCCAAGACCCTGAGATCATGACCTGACCCGAAGGCAGACACTTCACTGACTGAGCCCCCCAGGCAACCAATGGCTCAATATGTCTTAAACCCAACCACCCCAAAACTCTTCTGATGCCATCTCCACATGGAGGCCCAGTTCAGAGGTGTCAGTCCCTGATCTGACCTGTGGTTGTAGGAGGACTGGCAAGACATCATCCAGAAAAGGGGACGAGGGAAGTTGCAGTTGAAAATCCTGGAAGCTGAGAGCATAGAATTATAAATGAACCCTGCAGACACTTCTGTAGGTGTTTCTGTATGTGGGGGTCTTCCTCCTACCCCCACACTCAAGGCAGCCTCATCAAGTCCGTGTCCTCCTTGGCCCCGTGTCTCTATCTTCCCCACTCACCTGATAGGAGCCCAGGGCCTGGAAGAGGGAACAGGAGATGTGGCCTCGTCCCTGCTCAGCTCTGCCCGCTGTGCTCAGGGCCCTGCCAGGAGCCTCAGGGCACCCTGCCCTCCCTGTAGCAGCTCCCGCACTAACAGCTGTGGGGCTCCTTCTTTGCTGTGGGGAGTCTGGGGCGAGCCAATGTGGGGTGTGTGGTGTCCGGGAAAGAGGGAAGCAACCTCTTTACTTACACACTGTGTGCCTTTGTCTCAAAATAACCTCAGACTCCACCTAAAACACAGGATTTGTTGTTCATGGTCCCTGAAGCCTGAGGGCGGGGGAGAGGAATGTGAACTGGGGACCCAGGAGTCAGCCTGATTCCCCTGCATGGTCAGGAAGCAAGCTGCATGGTGCCTTCAGGCCTCCTTGGCGGAAACTTTGAGGTGACCTGTCCTGTTGCTTTCAGCAACCTCCTCCCTGGTTCTTGTTCTGCCTTTGGGGTGAGAGAGAGAGTCAGTAAGCTAGTGGCGGGCGGTGGGGGAACAGAGGGAGAGTGAGAATCTCATGCAGACTCTATGTTGAGCATGGAGCCCAACATGAGACTCGATCTCATGACCCATGATATCATGATCCGAGATGAAACCAAGATGTGGACACCTAACAAGCTGAGCCCCCAAGGTGTCCCTGGGTCCATCAGTCTTTCTAAAGTGAAGCTCAAACTTTGTCCTCCCTTGTTTGAACACTGCCATGTCTCCCCAGGCCTTCCTCCTCCAGGATGGAGGCTCAAATCTGACAGAGCTCTGAAGCCCCATGAGAGCTGGTTGCAACTACCCTCCTGCCTGCTCCCCTGTCTTGCCCCCGAGAACAGGAGCCAGCACCTGGCAGAACGTCCATCCCAAACTGTTCGTCCCCTGTCCTGCAGATGAGGCCCCTTGCTTCTGATGTCCCAATAGCCACAACTGCTCAATCCTGTTTCAGCAGCTGGGTCCCTCATTGAGGGAGATGGCCCTGAGTCATGAGGGGACGTGGTTCTTTCCATCCTGCTCTGCAGGTCCCATTCAGATGGGGGAATTGTGGAGTGTTTGCTCACCAAGAACTTGGTCGCTATTCTAGCAATTAAAGGACACATGACCACATTTCTTCATTCTAACTGCTGTTAGTAAGACCCCAGGAGGTATGTGCCAGGGTCTGAAATGGCAGGAAGCTGTGTTTGAGGTCATTAGAAGGTCATGGAGGGGCTGAGATGTTCACATAAGTGGGATTGATGCCATTGCTACTCTGAGCCAGCCTTTACGCAGTGTCTGTGACAGATGATCTCAGAGGGACCCAGGGGAAAATTGGGGAACCACAGGGAAAGATAGGGGGAGTTTTGTGACTCCTAATATGTGAGAAAAGACAAGCCTCAAGGGAAAAAGATATAAGGGGAGAGGCACATCCATCACCCATCTGGTGATAGGCAAGGTCCTCCCCTACTCTCTTTGTGGCAAAGATGACACATCTGAGCCACGTGCCATGGGCCACTTCTCAGTGACTGGCCCAGCTCCCCAGATCCCCTTTGCACAGAGAGGAGCTTGGGAGACCCCAGAGAGCATAGGGGTGTGGCTGCTGTTCAACACCTGGGCCGCAGAGCGTCCTTCCCAGAGACACATCCCCCGGACAAGCACCTTGGCTACTTGATGGCGTGTCCCTTCCCTCTTTACCGAATTCTGGTAGCTGAGCATCTGCCAGTCCATGCTCTGGGGCCCATGTTCTGTGGCCCTCCTCACTTGTACACCCACCGATCGCCTCCCCCAGGGTGCTCACCAGGTCTCCTTGGACTTGAGGATGAAGGCTCTGCCTGACCTTGGCCTTGAACGGGCAACAGGAGGTGAGCAACCCCCTCCCTGACCCAATCCAGTGAGGCCAGGTCCTGAGTTAGTAAAGTAGCTCATGCTGCCTTCGTTGACTTTGTGGCCTACTGTGAACCAGGAAAAGTGATAATCTCACTTCATCTGCCATACCTAGTACAGTTCCCTGTTTACAGATGGGGAAACTGAGGCCACATCCTAGAGCATGGTTTCTGGGGAGTCTCCTCCAGCCACTGGGGTCTGATGATCCACTCCTCATTCCCCTGATTCCCCAGGAATCAGGAGTGAACAGATTCACTCTCTAAAGCCCTTTCTGGGTTTGATGCTGCCAAAGAAGGGCAGCCTGTATGCCGGGCAGACAGAAGGGATGTGCTAGAAGGAGGAATGAACCCATTTGAGACCAGGCACAGGAAGAACCCCCAGTTCCTGGTACAGAGAGCATGTCAGCACTGTGCTCTGCATTCTGTGTAGACCAAATGACTGGTTGTGTATGTGACATTAGGGTGCGGGGTGGTGCTGAATTCATATAGCCCCTGAAACATTGAGGAACAAAGACAAGGAATGAGGAGGGACAAAGCAGGCACATGTGGACAAGCCAAGAATAGCAGATGGGCTGAGCTCTCGAGCCAGGAGGAGAGCCCAGATCCCGCTGCGTTAAGCAGAGGCTGCTGGGAGGAAGTGGAGGCAGGTGGTGGAGACCAGGCGTCCTCCAGGGTTGGGCAGTTCCCCTCGTGTAGAAGCCAAGGTACGGATGTGGTTTCCAACTCTCTGGAGGCCCCAGAAGATGTGTATCCTGGCCTCATGCATGCTTGATTTAGAGATAAGCACTGGGCTGGAACCGGAGGGAAGGAGGGAGGGGTGCTGGGTGGGGGTCGATCCCCACTCCACCCAGTGGCTCAGGCGGATTCCCTGGCGCCCTCTCCCCTCTTCCCTCCCCCTCCATCCTGCATCAAGTTGCTATTTCCAGTCAGGCTCCGAGCACCTGCCCAGCTGAGCCCAGCCAGCCAGAGCCTGTGTAGGGACCCCAGACAGAGACCTCTTGCTGTCACTGCCACCATGACGGTGCTGGCTCTCCAAGCATTGGGAAAGTCCCTGGATTAGCAATGAAGGGGCTCAGCCTGAGGGGCCCAGGTGCACTGGGGGACTCAGCGCCTGCTTTCCTCAGCCTCGTTTCTTCCACACCATCCTTGAGTCCTATTTGCTGGCACCCTTGGTTGCCAGCACTTCCTTGTCATTCCTGAGCCACAGACTGGGGTGGGGCTCAGCCCACCGTGGCCTCCCTCTGAGCTGGGCTCCAGGAAGTCTCCATTCCAGCCCGGCCTCATGGACCCACTCTGCACCCTCTATCCTCACCCTCCTTCCTCCGATTGGTACCTCCTCTTCATGCACATGTCTATCTCCACCGGTAC
Organism: Mustela putorius furo; assembly: GCF_011764305.1. Classification (NCBI taxonomy): domain Eukaryota; kingdom Metazoa; phylum Chordata; class Mammalia; order Carnivora; family Mustelidae; genus Mustela; species Mustela putorius. The sequence continues at coordinate 10,291,272 of NW_025421998.1, forward strand.
AGTGTCCCCTTCAAGACAGTACCAACTCTCTTCATCTTGTCATCACCCGCCCACTTGCAAAGCCCTTGCTGTCAGCTAGAAGTACTGGAACCCTCCAGGCTCTCCTCCGAGAGTCAGCAGCAGGCACACGGACTGTTTTTCCTCCCACGGGGTCCCAGGACATGGGAAGCCAGACCAGACATGTACCTCTCAGTGGTTACTGGCTTTTCTACCATATCCCAAATGTATCCTCCCCAGGACATGAGACTGCAAAATCACCCCCCAAATTACTCGAAACGGCAGCCTGGAGAGTATGGTCACCAACGCAGGAGCAAGGCTGGGCCAGCAAGACAGCAGGCATGGACCGAGAGGGGGAGGGAAGGCAGAAGGGAGGGAGATGCAGAAGGTGGAGGCCGGCACATCACTCTCGGGGACAGCACACTGCACCCACCTCGTCCTGGTCTTCACTTTCCTCAGCCTGGGAAGAGCCCCTGGCCCGTGGGGGTAGGTGATGGCAGCTCACTGTCTCTGAGAGCACGGAACATGTATGTTACAGTGAGTCCCGCTGTGGGGGCACCCCGGCTTCCACCTTGTCCCCTTGGTGGAAGGGGGAATGGAGCAAACCTTGTCAACTTCACATCTTTCCCTGAGTGTGGCCGCATTCCCCTCAGTCTGTCCTGAAGTGAAGGCGGCCCACCAACCTGGCTACTGGAATGAGGAGTTGAGTGCAAAGGACCCACCTCAGATGCCCTCTCTCCCTCCCAGTGGGGACCATGGGCATTACATTGATTGTTGTGGAAGCATATGGACTCCATGTGTCCACATCATGCATACTGTTAGTAGAGGACATGGGCTAAGTCATTAAACAAAAGTCATCAGGGACACCTGGGTGGCTCAGTCAGGTAAGGGTCTGCCTTTGGGCCAAGTCGTGATCTTGGGGTCCTGGGATCAAGCCCCTGCACTGGGCTCCCTGCTCAGTGGGGACTCTGCTTCTCCTTCTCCCTCTGCCCCTCCCCCTTCTCACTTTCTCTTACTCTCTCTCTCTCTCAAGTAAATAAATAAAATAAAAAATAAAGTCATCAATACCAAGCAGAGTTTCCCACATGGAGCCTACTCAATCATGCTTATCATGTGAATGAAAGAGAGGTCAAGCTACCCTTTTATTAAGGAGGGGTGCACATGAATCCACAGTAGAAGGGGGCACATGGGGAGCGGGGCAACACACACGTGCATGTTCACCTTCACTGTAGACCGCTCGTTTCTTCTCCATCCTACACACATGGCTGGCCTTCTAGATTCCACGCACAGGCACTGCATGATTGTAAGTATTCACTTTATTAATTATAGTCCTCCTCAACTGGATACCATTACATAGGTTTGTAATTTTCTTTTATAAATATTAATACCAGTCATTATTCAACATTATGAAATAGCATATTCTAGCATTTAAAAAAAAAACTGAGCTATTTAAGTGCCCAAACTCATTAATGGTACTTTAAAAAAATCAATTAGATAAGTTTTTTTTTTTTTAAATTACTGTCTGCGGTTGAACACAATTCCCAGTATTGGCCTCCCCCTTCACAATATAAGTGTTTACAATCCACAGGCTCTCTTGATCCCTGATACACCCTGTGAGGTGGCATGATTACAAATATTCGTTCTGCATCTGGTAGGTAACTTAGTAACTGCTCATTTGATCCCAGCTTCTGAAAGAAGACAGCCAGGTATTTATTAGGACATTTTAAAGAGGGTAAACTGAGGCCCAGGTTGAGGCACCTTGCCTCGCCCATCTGAAGGAGAATCAGAATGCATCTCTGGCTCGAGGGGGTCTCCCCAGGTGCCACCCCTCGCTGACCATGCTGTCTTCCAGCATTCGAGAAGAGTAGTGCCACCAGTGGTCTTGGGTAAGAGAGTTCTGGATGCAGCCGGATACAAGAGTTGCTTGGCCAAGCCACAAAGTGTCTTCGCTGGCTTGTGCCGGGCACACAGTGCAAAGCAGACACCACAGAGATAGGGGAGACCTGCATAGTTCCTCCCTGAGTTTGCATACATTCAACTTGACTTGGGTCTCAGACCACGAAATCGCTTGCTGATAGCAGAATTCAGCCAAAAGCAATGGCTCCCTCCAACCTCTGGGAGGTCAGTGTCTGGGTGGTCAGGTGCATTTCCTAGGAACAATGAGGTAAGGTTCCCTGTTGATCAGCAGAATGGACAACAGTTAGGACATGTTCTGGAGGCACAAAGATCCCAACCCCAGCTTCACCACGTTCTGTGTGACTCCGGGCAAGTGACTTCATGTCTCTGAGCTTCAGTTCCACATATGGACATGTGTTATTCCAAAGGTATGTATTTCACTGGGTGCCACGGGAGCAACATAAGGTGATGGATGCCAAGTACCAGAACCTCACAAGTCCAACCGTTGGTCTGTGCACCACAGTCACGGGAATGCAGGGTGGTGTCGGGACACACAGCCATCAGACAAGGCCTCGAGACCAAGGCCAACCCCCTGCACCCTGTTATTTGCTTCTTCAGTGTGAAGTGTGACTGACATAATATCTGGAAATATCTCTTCTGGAAATATCTCTCGTTAGTAGGAGGAGTGCATGGCTGCCTCCAGGCAGCAGCACCCCTTACCACCGGGGCATCCTTTGTACAAAGTTCGGACTCTCCCCATCACCACTGCGACCCCTCCTTCGGGGTCTGGCCACAGTCAGTGTACAGAGAACAATGTGTGGAAAGGACTGAGCTGACCTCAGAGGAATCACAGAATGTCTACGCAGTAGGGGGCATTGCAGGGAGACCAAGGGAATGATGGAAGAGGCTGTGCGGTCGCTTGGTGGGTCCCGCTGAGCTGTGAGCACCTGCAAAACCTCAATGCTGACACACCCAGAGATGATGACTTCCCTGGTGGAGAGCACACAGACCTGGAGAAGCGCTCCTTTTTTGAGTCTGGCCGCCTGGCCCATGGTCAGCATGTGACAGCAGTCGCCCTTCGCAGGAGAGATTTTCGAAGCCTACATCCCCTGAGGGTAACAGCCGAAGGTCTTTCCAGTAGGTTTTCATGAATGTACATGTTTCCTTTGGGTCCTCCAGCCCCATTCTAGGGTTCCACACTGGCTGTTCCATGCGACATTGCCAACAACACCCCTCCTACCCCGAAATCAGCCATTTCTGAGCCGAGTGCACAAACACTGTTTCTTCATTGGTGAAATGCACGCCTAATTTTATAGTTAGGGATGATTGCTAAAAATGCAACAATGTATCAAGGGCTCTGTTGTTTCCACCATATGTTATTGAGCCAGAAACCATGACTTTGCTTTTATGTCTTCGCTTTCCCCACCTTGCTCTTTTCTTAGGAAACCACCTCAAATCTGTTTAAAGTCCTTTCTAAGATTCTGGGACTGTATTCAAACACATTTGGTTCCTGAAAAATAGACACTAGCCCTTTAAGAGGACAGTGTCCTCTGAAAAATAGACAGTCAAATTCAGACAGTTGCCTATCAAGGAGGCACACCTCGGCTCTGGTTACGGCCACAGGATCAGTGGCAGGAGGAGCTTCTATCTGTCCTGCCATGTTTCTCATCCTGAAGATGGAAAAGAGAGCCGCTTCTGATCCAGCAAGACAGGGTTGTATGGTCCCTGGGGGCCTCATTCCACCTGCCACTGTCAGAAAGTATCCAGGACATGTTGGTGGCACTGGTAAAGAGGGAAGGGGTGGCTTTCATTAGTGCCAGGGACATCAAGAAAGAACTCATGGCTCCAGTGGGGAGAGATTGAAGGCAGATGGAAAATGGAGGGGCTTTCTCCTGTCAGTGTGTCCCTGGAGAAGGAGCCGTCTGTGCAGGGGACTGGGTGGGGACTGGGTGGGGACTGGGCGGGGACCGGGTGGGGTTGCCCACGCACCAGTGACCCAGGAGCCCTCACTGTATGTCCACACTTCCCACTCGACCTTCCATGAACCGAAACGTGGCTTTTGCCAGAAACCTCAGCTTGATCTGCCAAAGGTCTTGGATGACATCATGGGGCCATCTCTAGCTGTATGGTGCCGACATCATGCAATTGATCTTTTCTGGGCATTTCAGGACAGTTCCCCTTTTACCACCCATCCCCCTCTCCAGCTCATCTAATCCACCAGTGGGTTCTCACAGCCTGACCCTCGCTTCAGCAATGATCCAAGCCTTCATTTCATCTCCACTGCTGCAAATCCCAGTCCTCTCTCCACGGACCGCAACTGCGGCCTTCTCCTGGTTCCCCCACTCTCATTTTGGCCCTGCAATCACTTCTCCATACGGTGAGCAAAGTGGGGGCCAGACACAACCCTTGGTGATGTAGTTGCGTCAGACCGACCTAAAATCCTCGGCCGCCCCATTCTCAGAGTGTACCCTGTAGCCCCAGCCGGTCCAGGAGCCCCAGCTGAGGTCCCTGCTGGCTCCCACATCCTTGCCTTCAGCCTCTAGCCCAAGGGCTCCTCACTGCTGTTTCTGGTGCCTGGAATAGGGGCTCTGTCACTCAGTCTTACTCGAACATCTCTTCATTAGAGATGGTCCCTCAAAGAGGCAAGGACCTGGGGGACACCAGCCCTCTGTCCCTCCAGCCTCTCCGAGTCTGGGGCAGAGAGAAGAGTTGTGTTCACTTCCTCGGTGACTGCTCTTCTGTCCATGTCCACCTGCTCTCAATAGAACCCGACCTCCCAGGCAGATTGGGCCCAGGGTCCCCCAGGTGTACCGCAGTGCTCAGAGCAGGGTCGGCCTCAGGGTGCATCTCCATGGGTCTGATGGGGGCATGTGATGGGAGCAGCTGATCCCTCCCATTCCTGACCTCAGCTTCCACGGGGCACCCCAGGCTTGTGGCCAGGCTTCTCCTGAGCTCTGGCCAGGCACCTGAGCCCATCTGGGAGGCACAACGTGCCCCGGGACTTCCCTCTTTCGGAGTGCAAAGGTCCCTGTGGCCTGGCTGCTGCTCTCACAGCCCTTCCTGTTGGCCTTCTTTCTTGCATTCGTGGACCCAGGCATCCGGGGGCCACCCTGGGCACTCTGAGCACCTCGACTCTACATCTCTTTGCTCTTCACCCACATGGAGGACATGGTCCTGAACCCAGAAACACAAACTACAACACATTTCTGGAGGGTTCTGGTGTTTGCGGTGTGATGCACGGGACAGATGGTAATGGTGGCACTAGTGTAAGGGGAGAAATATCACAGAGTGTTGGTGGGGGAGAGCAGAGGGTCCCTGGCTTAGACCTGGGGGTCGGGGGTTGGTCTGGCCACCCCAGGTCCCTCTGTCTGTCCCTGCCTTCTGTTCATGGTTGTGGGCTCCATCCTGCTCCCCCTACACAGGAGGGGGCCCTGACCTCCCCATGCAGCCAGCCTGATGACCCGTGTGTAGACAGCCTGGAGCTGCTGCCCTGTCCAGTGGGTGCACATGCAGACGGCCACAGCTGGCCACCTGTCACTGAGCTGGCCCTGCACAGACAGCCTTATGTCTATTTCTCACTTGCCCTCCCTCCTCATGCACCTGCCACCACAGAGGCTTCCACCATAGGCTGCTTTTCTGCCTGGAAGAACCTCACCTTCCTCCCCAGCAAGCAGGTGTTAGTCACACCGACTTCAAACAGGACCCAAATGTCACCTCTCTTTGAACAGTGCCCCCTCTTCCTGGCCCACCCGCCCCCGCCTTGAGCAGGAATGCCCAAGTTCCTACGGGGCCCCAGGTCTCCCCACCCGCTGCAGGAGTGAGACAGGCTTACTACCGACCATGGGGCGCTCAGTCACCCGTGACAGCCCCGCCCCAGAGAAGGAGGGACATAGGACTGCAGCCCTGCTCACTGGCTGACCTTGGTACTCTTCCAGTGCCATGCCTTGGTTTCCCCACCAGGCTGGAGGTTTGTCCACAGGGCCAGGACTGGCAGATGCAAGAACCCAGTCACCACTGCCACCTGCTGGCCGTCTACCCCTCTGGCATGCTGAGCTCCTGCTCCATCTTTCCTATTTTTAGGTTGGCACAATCTCCACTCTCTCCCCAATCTCAGGGTAAGAAGAATTATCGAGGGTAAGGGGAGAAAATTTCCTCCCCATGATTTCCTCTCCCATGCTGCCACCCTAACCCATTCACTTTCCATAGCAACAGGTCCTGGCGGAATCAGAGCCTGGTTTTGTGGGTGCCTACAGCACTGGTCTGTTGTTCACACTTAGAAATCCCCCAGAGGAGAAGGGACACTTGCCAGCAACCCCCTCAGCTGAGAGCCTGGGCCCTGAGGTCCAGAGCAGTTGGGGTTAGGTAGGAGCAGTGTCATTTGTCCTGTGCAAGCCTTTGATAGCATTCAGTTTCACTTAGGCCAAAATGAAGACATTGTAAGAATGTGTATAATAAAAGCAAACCCAGCCAGCAACATGCTTGATCTAGGCCCTCAGATGCGAGAATCAAGTTCCCCTCGAAAGCCAGGGCCCTGCAGGCAGACTGATCAGACTGTCTGGAAGAGCAGCCGACAGGAAGTTGTAACTGGTCTGTGGGTCTCCTGGAAGGGGGGTGCGTCCTCACCAGGAAACTCTCCTGCCTTAGACACAGTTTTGCACTCTTGTTTTTCCCTCGTGTGCGTTCATTGCCACCAGATGCCTTTGGGAATAGTCAATAACCCCAACGTGGAAGTGCTGCCTGATGCAAAGCCTTGTGTGTGCTCTCTGTCTCCAAATTGTAGTAAGAAGTGGATGACACTGAACCTGGCACTGGGGGATATCTGAGGCAGCCAGCACAGGATTTAGATGAGCATTCCCTAGTCTTCCTGGGAGACACCACAAAAGGGACTCCTGGAACAGAGGCAAAGTTACGGGCTCCAGGTTAAAGCCACAAAAGAAAAAGGGGGTCAAAGATGGGCCCAAGCCTCCCAGGTAGGGGCATTACTCTGAGGTTAAGTCTTATCTTGGGACCCCACTTTGCCACCTGCAGGGGAGGCTCAGGGGATGTCTCTGCAGACCACCAAGGGAGATTAATTCATTCACTGATTCATCAGGTAATTACTGAGTGCGAAGGACAATGCCAGATGCTGGCAATAGGAAGTTGCGACAAGACCACCCAGTTCCTATTCTCAAAGAGCATAGAGCCTCATAAAGCAGATGAAGATTGATCTAAACATCACATAAATGATTGCATAATTACGCTGAGAATGCTACCAAGAAAAAATGACTTCTTACATGAGAACACAAAACAAAGGAACTTTATGTGGCCTGGGGCCTGCCAGACCTCCCGAGGAAGGAAGCTTTGCACAGAAAATAGAAAGATCAGTGAGAGTTAACTCAGTGAAAAGAGGGGAGAATGCCCCCAATAGAAGGACAGAGGCTCTAAGTCCCCAAGGCAGAGGGAGAGAGGCCTCTTTGAGGATCTGAAAGAAGGCTGGGTGAACTGGAGCAGGTAGTGCTAGACTGGGTGTCCCCCACCTGATCCCCAAGGGCCTGGGTGGGTGGAGGGGGTGGAACAGGAAGCCCTGGGTGCTTTCCTCCTCAAGGATGCATGGCAGACAGCTGCATGCATGGCAAGACAGGCATCTGGTGTTCGTGGAGAATCATACAGGCAGCACAGAAGTCCGTCACAGACAGCAATATCCACCTAGCATGGAGTCTCGGATGTGACAGGCGCTCTCTAAGACTGTGGAGTTAATGAATGAGAAGTTCCTCTGCCTGAAACTTGGGAGATGGTCTCCAGGGGAGGGATGCTCCCAAGTACTTCCAAGTTTTCCCTCGCCTCCCTTTGTCCCTGGGGTGGGTGGGGATGCTTTGGGATAGCTCATGTCCAGGGATATTAGTTGAGCTGTTTTGTTTCTGGTGAGCATTAGGAAGCAAGATACAATGTAAACACACATTACCTCCCACCCCCCTGACTTTCTGATCTTTCACTCTGGCTTGTGTTCTGTACTAGTTTCACCTTGCTGAACGCTATCCCCCTTCTCTTTACAGAGGTAAGAATGATGTTTTAGGTCTGGGCTGGAGAACCCAAACTCAGAAAGTGGCTTATTCCCCATGCTTCCTTCCGTGTGGGTACATGGTTTTCCTGGAGCCATTCCTCATGGCTTTGAGACTGATGTTGGCATACAGGGCTCCTCATGGAAACTCACCACTGTGGGAAGCTTGCAGGGGTCTGGGTCAGAGATTCAGGAGCTGTTCATGGATGTGGCCAATCTCCCCCTGTTCTATTTTAATTTCAAAGACTATACATGAGAACAGAGGGCACCAGAGGGGAGAGTCCAAGAGCTGAAGAAAGCAGCCCCACGTGTGGAGGTGTGAAAGAAGTTTCAGAAACAGTAAACCTCAGAGGGGCTCAGTAACCGTCTTGAGATCACACAGATAGCTCTTCTGAGTGGGGATGTAAGCTGAGGTCATGCAGGCTCCTGAGCTGTGTTCTGATGGCCACTCTGGTAACCTCAAGGGGAAAAAATGATACAGACACAGCTTACTGCATGCTCGTGGTGGATTGCAAAACATGGGCACGGATTCCTTCTAAAGAAGTGTGTGTGTGTGTGTGTGTGTGTGTGTGTGTGTGTCCCCTTGCAAGGTGACTCTGAAGCATCTGTTTCCCACCTCTGGAAGTGGGGGCATCCTGGGATGGACCATGATCATAACTGATAGTGAGATGATTGGAAGTGTGATTTTGCAAACTCCAGAAGCTAAGACCTGGGAGATCTTGTGATTTTTGCTTTGACCTCTTGAAACTCTGTTCAGAGACCACCGAGTCAGAATGCCTGGCTCATCCTCTGGAAACTGTCTGGTCACATGGTGAAAAACTGAGGCCAACACCCACTGCCAGACATGTGACCCCCAGCTCTGCTGACCTTGCAACTTGATGAAGCTACACAGCTGAGTTGAGGCCACACAGTCCAGAAAGCGGAGTCCAGCGGTTCTCCAGTCACCCCTCACACCCATGAGGTTGTCTAAAGCCACTAATTTTAGAGAGGTCTGTTATGCCTCAGTAAACCACTAAGACATCACCCCTTTGACATTCAGGACTCTCCCCTGTCATCTTTTTCACCCACGATGACCCTGCAGGTTATCCTTTTCCCCTTTTACAGATAAGGAAACAGCTTCACAGAGAGGCTGCAACTCCATTAAGAGACTAGGGCTAGAGTTTGCACTCATGTCTGTGTGGCCCTGAAGGCTACTCTTTCCACAATTCACTCACTTGTCACAAGCCACTGAGATGGAGGAAAGGAAAACACATCATCGTGCCAGAAGCAGAGGCTCAAGTCCCCATATGTAGGTGTCCTTAATTCTTCTGACCACAGAACAAAGGTCAGAACTGGGGAGTTAAGGAAAAATGCAGGGGTCCTCAGGACACTGCAGAGAAAGGGATGGACTTGGACTTGTGTTGACTTTATTAAGCAGACCCACAGGAGTCAAAGGCTATTGTGACTGAGCCCCACAAAGCTGGTACAGCCCTGGGCGGGTGGGTGCCAGAGCTTTTCAGAAAGCACTGGTGGGATTTGTATTAGTTATGATTCTGCTGTGTAATAGCTCTCTCCAAACCAGGCAGACAACCAAGGGAGGCTTGAAACTGCAGGGAAGTTGTCAGCCGGGTGGGAACATGGACGTCCCCTGCATGTGGCTGGTGGCAAGAGGCTTCCGTCCATCACCAGGAGGCTCATGACACAGCAGCTTGCTTTTCTGGGGCTGGGGGAGAAGGGGGAGATGAGAGGGGCTGGAGGAGGAAGAAAGGTCAGCATCTTTTAGAACTTAAACTTGGAAGCTTCCTACCATCCCATTATGCTGCTGATGACAGACCTTTCCCTGCCCATTGTGATGTGGGGCAGGGGCACGGTGGAAACGTAGGAGGGGGCGCGCTGGGGTTCTTGGAATGGCCACCTACCCTGGCTCCTAACAGCCCCCCAAGCATCAGCCACATCACCATGTCCATTCCTTCACGGGGGAGGATGTCAGCAAAGGGGTTCCAAATGATTTCGGGAAGTCTGAGGGTCTCTGCCCCCATCAGAGGGCTCAGCTGGCATTGCTACTTGTGACTGACTCACAGTGATGATTTTTACAGGCTTTCTAAAGAGGTACCTCTCTTCCATCTCATAATGCCATAACACACAGTGGAGGCTTAGCTGATAATTCAAAGCGAAAGAAAAAAAAAGTCAAAGTCAAATGACACAATGGACAATTTCCACAAGTTTCTAAACGTCTATGACTCTGCCAGCCTCAAAGGATTTAATGTTTTCCAAAAGGAAGTAAAGTCATGATTGAGCCTCAGTGATCTGGCAATTCTACCATCTCGAGTCTTTCTTCACAAGGTTGATGCCGCTCCCGGGACTGCCCCTTCCATCACCCATCCTCCAGGGGTCATGATCCCGCCTTGTCCTCCACCCTCTGCCAACCTAAGTAAATCTGTTCGTTAAAGGGGAAACATTCCCCACTCCACCTGTTGATCTGTGATCAAAGCATTGCAGGAGGCAGAATTATTCAGATAAAGCCAAGCAGACCAGAAAAAGAAAGGGAGAAGGGGTAGCACAATATGAGAGACGAGCTGAAGAAAGCCTCTGAGACCAGCCTGCTGCTGGCGTCATCATCTGTCTGTCTGTGTGCCCTGGACAAGTCTGTGTGCTCCAGGCCCTCCCAGGAGGGCTCGGCACAGAGGAGGACCTGGGACTCCAGGCCTGCGGGTTGTTCACAGAGCAGCTGGGTGTCCAGAGGCCAGAATGACCGTGGGGACACTGAACACCTTCCTGAGAAGCTTCATGTCCTTAACAACAGAGCCCACATTTCCAGCAAGGTGACACGTGCTGTGACCTCTTAGTATGGATGAATGTACTTTGTCTAGAATCTAAGACTGAATTATAACTAGAATTCCCGATACAGAAGAACAGTCATGGTTAAACACTGTGTAGGAAAATAAGGAGCTTCGCCGTTAAAAAATAAATAAATAAATAAAATCAGTGAGTACATTCGTATTGTTGTGCAATAGTCACCACCAACTACCTCCAGGACTTTTTCCCCAAACTGAAACCCTGTCCTCATTAAATACTACCCCCCCTTTCCCCTCTTGCTGCCCCTAGCACCCACCATCCTCCTCTACTGGTCTAAGTACCTCATATGACGAAAGCAGGCAGTGTTTGTCTTTCTGCAGCGAGTTTATTCAACTAACCAAGTCCTCAAGTTTCATCCAAGTTGTAGTAGGTGTCAAGAGGTCCTTCTTTCTTTCTTTCTTTCTTTTTAGACTTTATGCATTTATTTGAGAGAGAGAGGGAGCTCACGAGCATGGGGGGTGGGGCAAATGGAGAGGGACAAGAAGACTGTGCTGAGCACAGAGCCCAAGGCAAGGATCCATCACAGGAGCCTGAGATCATGACCTGACCTGATTCAAGAGTCAGACGCTGAACTGACTGAGCCACCCAGGTGCCCGTGTCCTTCCTTTCTAAGGCTGAGTCGCATTTCCTTTGTGTGTATAGAGCACATTTGTTTATCTGTTCATCCCCTGATGAACATTTGAGTTGTTTCTGCCCTTTGGAGATTGTGGATCCCAGTGTGTAAATACACGTTTCAGACTCTCTTTGCAATTCTTTGGAGTATAATCTGGAAGTAGAAGTCCTCGATCCTATGGGAAGTCTATATTTAATCTTTTAGAGGAACTGCCCTGCTGTTTTCCACAGTGGTGGCATCATTTTACGTTCCCAATAGCACGGAAAAGATTACAATTTCTCCCAGTCCTTGCCAATACTTGTTATTTTATCTTTACGTGTTTTTATTTTTTTATGGTAGCCCCCTCATGAGTGTGGATCTTCTTTGTTTTATAGAATAGAAAACCAAGATTTAGTAAATTGAAACAGTTTTCTTTCTGTGGTGTTGCTAATCAGCGGCAGAGTTGGGAACCGTATGGGATTTTCTTCCATTCTCTTGCCGGGTTAACAGTGCCTAAGCTCGGGCTTACCAGGCTCCTACCCCTGGGAGGGAGCTCTGCTTAGTCTACATCGGGCTGATGAGGAACACATAAAAATATCTCTATCAGGTACCAGGGAGTCTGCGATCGGTTCGGTCAAAAACGAGTCAATAACCTGGACCAGATAAAATCAGAATAACTCCTGACCTTTGGTGCAAATGCCAAGGGACCCGAATGTGGATAATTTTGGAAGCCAACTGAAGAGTTGAATTATTACTTGTCTCAATGCTTCCTGCTTTCAGTTGGGACTGGAAATGGAAGCGCCAGGCCCTGCCAGGAAGTCTGCTCTCGTGGTTTTACTGGTCAGGGCTAATTTAGGAAGTGCTGGAAATCTCGCAGAACCCCCTTGGGAAATTTTTACCTTGTTTTCCTGCATAAAAAGTTCCACTCAGTTAAAAAACCTCAGAAATGACATCTGGTCCTTCCTACTGGCTTATCTGGGTTCAGCCTTGTGTTCTTTCCCGGTGCAATTCAGCGTTGGGTGGCACAGCCCGGGGACCTGTCCCCCGCAGGGGCTGGGCGGGGAGAGAGCCAGGCATTCCGCGGGCTCTCGCACACATCTTCCCCTCTCACCCACACGTTGCCCAATGGAGTGCCTATTAATGTTTGCATGTCACCCTGGAAGACCTCGAAACTCCAAGAAGGTGCGTCAGTTGATCCAACATCGCCCCTGCGAAAGAAATGGTCACGACATGAAGCTGGCAAGATGGCACCTTGGTCCTCACCCCTCTCTTGTTTCAGAAGTATCGCAAATCATTCCTTTCTCAAAGGAGGTGTGAATTCTTACCACGAGGGGTGGAAGTTCAAATTCCATCATCAAACAGAAAATGTACACGAGCATTAAGTCCAAACTCAGACCACCACCCTGGCCCAGGATCCCACCAGGAGATCACCTCCACCTGCAGCCACACTGGGTCCTCTCTGCTCCCAGACAAACCTGCACATCTCTGCTTCCCCACGTTTCCTCAAGCCGTTCCTTCACACACCACATCCTTCTGACCTTTTGAGGCCCTGCCCAATGGATCGTGAAAGAAGCCATTCGCCTTCTTTCTTTCCAATGCCCACAGTTCGTGAGTCAGACCTTCTGTGTGTCTCCCTGGGAGCTGCCCCCGGGTCTTATCTGAGCTAAGAGAAGGCATGCACCCAGAACACGCTCCCAGCACAGTGATGACTCGTTGGGGTGTTTGGAAGAGGATTCCATGAATTATGAGTGAAACAATGAGTGGAAAAGATCTATGCAAATTTAGGGGGAAAGAAAATGTGAGCTTGAAGCGGAAAATGAGTCAGCTTTAGAAATTAAGATTTGAATGGTTGAGAGTCGAGGCCAGAGGACCCTGGGAGGCAAGAGTGATGGAAGTAGGAAGAGGTGAGTGAGAAGGAGGCCAGCCTCCGCCCTAGCAGCACTCCCTGCCCCCGCCACCCCGGGAAAGGCAGGGGCTCCCGCAACACGAGACACACACAGTGGACAGACTACAGATCCTCATCGTCTTTAAGGAGTCATTTGGCATTCCTTTGTAAAACAGAGAGCAAAAAAGGAAGTGCATGTTACCCTGCGTACCTGCTTAAAATCAGCCATTCCTCATTCATTTATGCAATAAATCTCTTTGAGTGTTCACCATGTTTGGTAAATAGACGGGTTTCTGCTTTCATAGAACAAGTAGTTGAGCCCAAAGGATCCAGATCAAGACCACACTGTCTTTTTCCTCGACGTCCGTTGAGGAAAGATGCTTAGCAACGGGCAGATTTGAACAAATGGATTAATCGTTCGATCCTGGACAACGGCGTACCCCCGACTTAGTCTGAGTGGTACCAAAGCTGTCATCACAGTCGCTGGTGGGTCCTGAGTAGGAGCAGAAGACCGAGGGATAAAATTCCAGCTCAGTTTTCCTCCTTGAAATCAGTTTTGATCACTAAGACCTGGCTCCCATGACAGAGTAACCCAATTCTATTCCTTTGAAAAATTAACAAGGAAAACTTTTGTAATTGTTCTTGGGATACTCTTATTACAAAGGGGTAAGTGACCCTTGGCATCTTCTCTTATTTTGCAATTCAAATATATTCTAGGCTATTTGGAAAATGTATGTAAGGTTTTTCAAACACAATTTATATGTCCAGAAGCATCTTGAGCTGAAAAAAAGAAAGTAGAATCAAAACATCAACTTTTCTCTGGAAAACAAGACACCAAGGCTGGTGGCTGCCTCTCCATTACTCATGGCCCAATTTCATACGCCCACTCTGCAGGGCATGAAGTGCTGGGTGCCCACAGAGGTGGGCGGTGAGTCAGAGCAGCTCTGATCCTGTCACCCACCTGGGTCTGGCTTGCCTGTGTGACTCACCTGGGGCCAGCCCCTGGGAGCCTCCGTGGGCCCTCCTCAATGGGGCAGGAACTTCCTGTCACTCCATTCCCAGGCCCTAGGCTGCTGCACACACAAAGCACAGCCCACAGACCTCCTCTCTCTGGGTCAGGGATGAATGAGCTAGTTTTAAATGGCGATCAGTTTCTGGAGGTCTCAACAGTCTTGGGGGCAGGTGCTATCTCTTTTCTCGGAGGCAAAATGATTTGATCAGCTTTCCAGTGGTGTTGGGGCTTTCAACGGAAACAGCGTTTGGTAATAGTGGGAAACATCTATTTTCCTGGACACATCTATTTTCTGCCCAGGTGACAGTGATGATGAAAAGTCAGTCGTTCCCCCCTTCTGTGGTTATGGAGGCAGAGCCGAGGTGGGGACAGGTTTTGGGAGTCCTGAGGATGAAGGAGTAGGCCCAGCCAAAGGGCGGCAGTGTTTGGATTGAGTGAGAGCCACAGGGGTGAGGCGGAACCCAGCCAGGAGTGGGAATTGCTGACACCGGCTTTAAGTTTTCCTTTCGACATTGTAATCCTCTTATGTTAAGTGCAGACCTGAGGACAGTCATTAGAAATGACAGTCTCAAGTTTAGCTGTGCCTCGAAGCTAAAAGGGATCAACTTTGACAGTGATTTCATGGGAAGCAGACCAGATACTGCTGGAAACATGGAGAGCTGACAAGAGCCGACAGCCCCTGTCAGGGTCGGTGCCAGGGAAAGGAAGGCTTGGAGGCCGGGGCTAACCTGCTGCTGGCTTAGGGGCTGGTGGAAAAGGTGGAAAAGGTGTCAGGTTACACAGTCCTCATCATTTGATGCAGTTCTAGAAGTCCATTAAAGATCAGAGGTCAAGACGTCCTAAATTTAAGGTCTACTCATAGCCAAGGCTGGTAAAGAAACAAGCCTAAGAGCACATCCCTGAAGGTCAGCTCAGCCAGAAAAGCAGACACGCCCAGAGGTCTGAGGAGCCCTGAGAGAACTAGAGCAGGAGCGTGTGGCCGAGGACACCTGGGGAAAGGAGAAGGGCCAGTCCACAGCCCTGCAGACTGCCTGGGGCTGGAATTAGTCCATATTTAAATACAACTATATGGCCTCAGCATTCTGACCTTTCCACCTAAGTTAATCACCCAGACGTACCACAGAAATGGAATGTCTGCCTCTTTACTTGCTGTAACTATTCATGACGTGAATCAACTTCGCTGTTATTATGACCCGTTTTGGGGTTATAAACCACTCTCGGCTCTTATGTGAAGGTGTTTTTTTCTTGTTTGTTTTTAGATGAGATTAGCACTTAAATCAGGAGACTTTTCATAAAGATGACCCTCCAAATGTGGGTGGGCCTCACCTAACCAGTTGAAGGCATGAGGAGTAACCACCTGAGATCCCTGCAGGAAGAAGGAACTGTGCCTCCAGACTGCATTCGGACTTGAGCTGCAACATCAGCTCCTCTCTGGGCCACACGCTTACTTATTTTCCCTATTGGTTCCAAACTGGCCAGCCCCTAAATTCACATGAGCCAGCTCCTTAGAGTAAATCTCTCCCTTGGAACATACACATCCTACTGGTTCTGTTTTGCAGAGAGCTGGCTAATACACCCAGCATCTGTTACTTTCCCTGGTCTGTCTTGTGCCTTTGATTGTACTTTTCTCAATCTTTGTCTCTCCTTGTCCTCCTTTACTTAGGCTAAGACCCTCATGTCCCCTTCCCTATGCGTCCACCTTGTTGGGACACCCTTTCACAGAGCACGATCCACCCGGCACAGGCAGAGCTATGCGGAACCGGGGCTCTAAGCTTGAACTGCGGTGAATTAGTACATGCCCTTGGGCATACCAGACTGCAGGACTCTTTTTATCTATAAAATGAGAGGCTTGGTCCGAATTAGAGGTAGTTTAGGTTGGAAGGTCGTAATGTAGGTTGAAATCTTAGAAACTGTGTTGGAAATTTTGTGTTTCCGGGGGAGAATGTCCAGTGTTTTCATCAAATTGGAATCATTTGAATAATTAATCTGGAGAAATAGAAACAGCCTTTTCATTATTATAACTATTTATTAAGTTTCAGGAAAAGGAAACATTCAGTAATGTTTGTGCGTGTGTGTGTGTCTCTGTGTGTGTGTGTGCATGCAGGCGCGCACAGAGTTAACTCGTACTATTTCGGAATTTTGGTCTTGAGTACATTGAATGAGTAAGAATTTAAACTGATAGCAGTAAGAAGAGTTAAGAGGTAATATTTTAAAAGCTGTGAGGGTAATTACATAATCTTGAGGATGTGCAACAGCACAGACACATGCCCTCTCCCCGTCATAATAGAATCACCCCCAAAGACAGCTGAACAGTCATCCCTGGAATCTTGACCATGAGTCATTACAAGGCCCAACGACCTTGGAGGGTGTAACAGTGACTGCTAATCAGTGATCTTAAATAGGGAGAGTACTCCAGATTTAACCATGTCAACCCTTAAGAGCTGAGCACATTTTCTGGGCAGAGGCAGGACATGCCACAGAAGGGGAAGTAGAGTGAATTGACGTACGCAGGGGACTTGACTTTTGTGCGGGGACACACCTGGAAGCTGTGAGCAGGAATTGGGCAGCATCGAGGAGCAAAGCCTAGCCCCACTGACAGCCATCAAGGGATGGGGGACCTCCATCCTACAACCACAGAAACCGAACTCTACCAACAATCGGGGTGAGGTGAATGCAAATCCTTCCCCTCTCCCCCTGCCAGAACCTCCAGCTGACTCCCTGATTTTGGCCTTGGAGACACCTGAGCAGAGACCAGAGTGGACTCTGCCCAGTCCCTCCAGTTGACACCCCCCCTTCCCCATGAGGACTCTCCAGTGTGCGAGGATCTCCAGCAGAACCCAAAGGGCATGCTGTGTGCTTATCTAATAAAACCTCTTTAAAAAAAAAAATATATATATATAATATATATTTAATTAATTTATTTATTTGACAGAGAGAGAAAGAGCAAGAGCCAGAGCATGAGCATGAGGGAGCCAGAGAGGGGGAAACAAGGAGCCTGATGCAGGGCTCCATCCCAGGACCTGGGATCATGACCTGAGCCGAAGGCAGACGCTTAATGACCGAGTCCCCCGAGCGCCCCCTAATAAAACCTCTTGACACAATATTGTGTCGACAGAACTCAACATCATTTCCATTTTGGGAGGGCTTCTTCTGCAGGCCTCTGTGGTCCCTGATGCCTGTGCTTTCACTCTGATCTCAGATCGCTTTCCATTCTCTTTGCTTGATGCGGCCATGCGGCCTCTCATCTAGGTCTCTGTCTTCCTGACCTGCTCTCAGCCGAACTGCATCCAGGTCTGTGTTTCCGAATACCATATTGCTGGTTATGCTCCTCTTCTGATTGTCCAGATCTGGGCTCTCCCGGGGGAAATCTCAGCTTCCCCCCGCAACCTTCCTCCACCCCACTCTCCCAGCACGCCTATGGGGACACATCCTGGGCTTTCACACTTATGGCCATAAGGATGGAGCTCTCGGTTCTCACCTGTCTCGAGAAACAGATTCACCAAGTAGCTAGGGCCATAAATAAGTATGACTCTTTTCTTTTTCTTCCCTTCTTTTCTGGAATTTGCCACAGCTTTATCAGGACAGGATTTCATAGCCTAAAAGTCACTTATTTAAATTGTACAATTCAACACTTGTTTTTTGTTTGTTTGTTTGTTTTGTTCTTAGTATATCCAGGAAGCGGTGCAGCCATCAGCATGATCTAAGTTTATAACCTTTTTATCACCCCAGAAAGACACTTTGTACCTCCTGGGGAGCACTCATCATACCTCCCGCCCCTCGTCCCCCAGGCCCCCCAGCAACGAGTCATCCACATTATGCTTCTACAGCTGTACCAGTTCTTCACAATTTGTAAAAGTGGACTTATATGATACATGACCTTTCGTGGCTTCTTCCACTTAGCAGCATGTTTCGAAAGTTCTCCGTGTTTTGCGTGTAATGGCACTTTATTCCTTCTATAGCCAAATGATATCCTGTGATTAGAGCACATTTTGTTCATCCATCCACCTGTGGATGGGCGTGCTGGATTTTGGTCCTTTTTGGATCTTGTGAATTGCCCCTTTTGGCAGAGTATTGGTGTTACAGACTTTGTGGCACACGTGATTTCCTTTCTCTGGCTACATACCGAGGTGTTGCGTCCCTGGTTCATGTCTCGATACCGTGCTTGCCCATTTGAGGAATAGCCAGAGAGTCTGGCAAAGCATTTGATCCACTCTCCGTTATCACCAGCAGTGTGGCGATTCCAACCTCCCTAAATGCTGGCCAGTCTTTGCAGTCCTCTGTCTTCTGATTCTAGCCATGCCATACGTGTAACTGTTTTGGCGTGTGTTAGGAACTGAATTTGTGCCACTTCTTCTCCCATCCCCCCCAGAATTCCCACATTGAAATCCTCAC
This sequence comes from Mustela putorius furo, assembly GCF_011764305.1. Lineage (NCBI taxonomy): Eukaryota > Metazoa > Chordata > Mammalia > Carnivora > Mustelidae > Mustela > Mustela putorius. The sequence continues at coordinate 10,309,918 of NW_025421998.1, forward strand.
CCCCAATGCCATGGAGTTAGGAGGTGAGGTTTTGTGGAAATGATTAAGTCATGAGTGTAGAGCCCTCCTGAATGGGACCAGTGCCATTGTAGAAGAGACCCCCAGGAGGGTCCTGGCTCTCTTTCTGCCATGTGAGGACATAGCAAGAATGTGGCCATCCATGCACCAGAAAGCAGACCCGCAGCAAACAGCAAACCCTTGACCTTGGGCGTCCAGCCTCCAGAATGGTGAGAAATAAACGTCTGTTGTTTAAGCCCCTGCTTTCTAGCATTCTCTTGACAGAGCTAAGACAGGGGGCAGAGCCTTCCTGTTCCACTCCCCACTGCCCAAGTTGTGGAAATATCCATATGAGGGACATAGTTACCCCGCCAGCAATGTCTCTTGAATACCTCCTCTGGGCAAGTCATTTTGTTGCTATTCCGAAAAAAGGAAATGATTAAGGCATGATCTTTGCTCTAAAATAACTTCCAAGCTTGTAAACGAAATGCATTCACACTGACTGGTGCTTGGGGTCAGGTCATATAAAATCCAGTTGAGGGAACCAGTGGCAGTTTCTTCTGGGACTTGGCATTTGAGCAGATGCTGGAAGGCTGGAGTAGATTTCAATAGCTGTGGATGGAAGGGACATGAGAAACTATTCACCCTTCTGCAGGGTTTGGCTCCGACGGTTTGGATAAAGTCCAGGATACTAGTAATATCTCGTTGCCTGACCTTGGAAGCTGCTCCTCATGATGTGTGGCCACCATGACTGCCAGGTTGACAGCCTGGACAGTGAGGACACGTGGGCGTTCATTTGTGGTTCAATCCCTGATGCCTTCCCCATCTCACGTCTTACCTCATCATCCAGCTTCCCTGCAACACTGCTTCATCTTCGTCCAGTCCAGTCCCCCATCTCACACCCGGACTTCACCTGAGGCCTCCATCACACAAATGAGAAGAGTCATAATTAGAGTTTCTCCTGGAAGATCACATAGGTTCTGCCCACCGCCACCACAAGGAGTCCTATCAAAAGGTCTTACTTCAGGTTCAGCGGTGGAGGGCATGGAAGGAATTGCTGAGCTGACAGGGAAATTGCCCTCATGGAAGGTTCTGGAATGGGCGGAGGTGGACTGGCACTATGCTCCTATGCTCGGAAAGACTGGTGTGGGGACAGTGAAGGATGGTCAGAGAAGCCAGGTGAGTGGCCAGGTAAGGAGCTGCCATCCCAGTGCAGGTAAAGTTCACGAGACTATAACTAGAGCAGCAGAAGGCCATTGCACAGGGAAAATAGGATGAGACTCTAGATGGACTGGATTTCAGGGAGGGCTGGGAAAGCCAGGAAGATTCTCAACCACCTTTCCCTCATGTATACTATGAGATTTAAGTATGGGAGATAATATAAGATTTTGCTCTTACATATAATTGGGCACTAGTATTTAAACAACATCTCACTGATGTTTAAATTGTATTTATTTAATTGCTTCCACCCCAACTTCGTGTGGCAGAGGTAGGAATCCACTTTGGAAAAGCTCTTGGTGAAATCATGAGTCCTCTGAGCAAAATCTGTTAGAGTGCAGGAGGATACAGTGTGACATTCGTTGGACTTCAATCACGGTCCCATCCGTCGGGGTCGAGAGCCCCATTTAGGTGAAGAGCTCAAGGCCATTGGGCGTGAAGCGATGAGGACCTCAAGCCTCTCTAGCTAGGGTTTAACTAACACCACTGCTGGGAAAGGAGCCAACTCAGCTGAAGGTCGGGGGGCTGAGCTGATGCTGGCTGCTTTGCTGGCTGCCCAAGACCAGGGATGAAGGCAAGCCATGCTGGGAGCAGTGGATGCACGTGGAAGGTGAGCCAAGGAAGGTATGATCAAGGGGCCCAGGTGGACACCCCTGTGGCCCCTGCCAGTGCCCAGAGCAGCCCAGAAGCCAGTGCAGAGTGACGCAGCCCTCAGCGTGGACAGAACTGGTGTCTAGCTACAAGCGATGGCATGGAGAGGACTGGCCACGTATCCTATTCTCCATCCCTCTGCTTGGAACATGGACATGACAATGGCCCCCTGGACCACGTCAGCTGCAGCGGGGAAATGTGGATCTTCTTGCTAATAAGAGCAAGGGGAAGCTTACGCAATTCCTAGGAAAGTGATTTAACTTATACCCCAGGCTGATAAAACTGGTCATATTCAGATATCAAAGAAGAAGAAGGAGAAGGAGAAGAGGAGGAGGAGGAAGAAGAAGAAACTATTTTCTACTCCAATATGTACAAATAACTTTCTTCTTCAGACCCAGTTAAAGGACCACTGTCACTCACAACCTATGGAAGGAGGCGTGTATTCTTAAATTTTCTGTTTTGTGAGGGAATTACCCATGGGTCTTACAAAATGTTAAGCAAGGACAGAATTGTGATACGACTGTGTGCTGCCTTGCCTTCCCCCAAGGACGCCCTCCTCCACTCACTTGGAATCCAGGCCTGACCTTCGGGTCCCTGGACTGGTGCCAACAACCCTACCCGCCACTGGATAAATGAGGCACGCCTTCCGTGGTCCTTTGTCCTGGGCCTGCACCATCCTCCTTATAATGGCCGTGACTTTCCTTCAAGAAAGAGAGGAGGCAAGCCTGAAGAGCGGTCCCCAGGTCGATGATCACAGTGTATTGTGTGAAATCTCAGCCATATGAGATCGTTTCACTGGGCTTCGGCCATTTATGCGGAAGGGATGCGTGAGACTCAACGATACGAGAAGCCAAGGTCGCCTCCTTCCTCACGTTACGGGCAGCTCGGAAATCGTTCGTCAAATTGTATTTATGGTTAGGCAGGTTCACGCAGTGGCTTCAGAGTCACCCGTCTGGAACTATATTGGAAATGGAAGACAAGGGAGCAGGAGAATAATACAGGGTCAGTTAAGGCTCCGGGGAAGAGAGGAGAAAAAAGCAAAATCAGAAAGAACATTAAAAGGAATCAGAATTTATTTTTCTTACCGATTTAAAATACCAAGGGAAAGGAGTGCATAGACACAAAAGTCTCCACCAGCACGTGGACAAAGCAAACCCAGAAATACATTGGAGTACCAGGCTGGTGTTCACTGCCATCAACTCGGGGGTCAGCTCTGCCTGGCTGTTGGGCGTAACTCTAGCTGCATGTGTCGTGAAACTGATGTTAGTAGCCCAGTTTCACAGGTAGTGACAGTGGGGTGAGGGAGTTGACCCGATCTGCCCAGATTCACCCAGAAGCCACTGATGAGCTGGTATTTGAGCCTCGGCTTCTAATTCCTAAGCTCTGCTGTTTCCACCGGACACTGCCTCTGGCGTATGGACAAGGACGGAAACGCTTTGCACATGCCGGCCCTCCCTGGACCTGTCACTGCACAAGTCACGTGCAATAGCACTGAGCCCTGGCATGGATGGGGGGTGGTCAGGTCCTTCTTTCCAGAGAACCAGCCTGGATTTCCAGCACTTCTAGAGGGAGGCAGACAGAGGCAGGTACTGGCAGCAACTCTGATAGGAAACTGGCCATGGCAGAGGCCAATAGGTGGGAGCTAAGAGCAGGTGTGGGACACTCCTGTTACCAGGTGAGAAGCAGTCAGAGCTACTCATGACCCATCAGGAGGACTCACACGCAATTAGGCAGTTCTTTTCTCAAAGATGGTAACTCTCCAGGTTATAGGAAGATCAAGGGTTGTCTCTTCCAGGTGGGACATTCACATAGGGCTTTGCAGTTTACAGAGTGCTTTCCTGCACAGCAGCTCCTCTAGTCCTCCTGGAACTCAAGGGCTCACTGCTGAGAGCCATTTTACCAAGGAGGAAACAGAGGCCCCCAAACTGCTGGTGAGTGAAGGAGTAAAGTCCAGAGCTCTTCTCACCTTACTAACCTCGTGCAGTGTTCACCATTTCGTGCACATGTTTTCCTAAACATTAGTGATATTTCTTTGCAGATAAAATCCATCCCAATTCCTCAACACTGGGTCTGGAAGGTGAGCAGTGTGCTCCACATTGTGGTGGGCGGGGTCTTGGGGAGGATGGGGGAGCCGTGGTTTAGGTCTTCCCCAGGAGAAGGTGCTCCTAGTTCTTTGTTCTCATTCTGCATCTTGAGCAGAGGATGCCATATCAATGCCATTACCAAACAAACAGCCTGATGAAGGTTTCACGGCTGATGTTATGTACGATCCCGATTCACGTATCACATCTCTTTCCTGAGTACCTGCTACACGCCAGACACATGTGCCAGGGAGTATATTCAGCCCCACAGTCACCCTTCCAGTGGGGCCACCTGTGTCTCCAGTTTGTAAATAAGCCTGAACACAAGGACGTTGAGTACTCCCTGGGCGCGGCCAACAGCCGGCCTGCCCGGACTCCTCGATGGTCCCACTGTTCCATCGCAGGGAGTGGGGGATGGGAGACATTTGGGAGAAGCCCCTTCTCACTCGTTGGGAAGAAGTTATTTGTTCAGGAAACGTAACTTATATCTCCGTGTTGGGACAGGCTTCTCTGTCTCTAACCCACTGTCCCACCACGGCTGTCCCCGAGCTATGGCCACATGGCAGTGGGACGGAGGTTCAGGGGTCATGGCCACGAAGTATTCACTCATGTTTATTGAGAATGCACTATTTTCCTGGATTGTGTTCTTTGTTTCCCAAGACGGGTATTATTATTACTCCCATTTCACAGACCAGGAAACCAAGACTTTCAAGGGTTAAAAATCATGCTCAAGGGCAAAAGCCCAGGGATGAGTAGAGCTAAGATCCGATGCATATAGCCTGTGTACCAGACCGATGAGAGGTCAGAAAAGAAGGAGGTGGAGTTTGTCTTAAGGATAGCAAGGTCAACAGGACTTGTTGCCTCCCAGAACAAATGCGGGCAGCGACCAGCTTATGAGGGCTGGAATAGGAAGTCGTTTTATAAAGCTGTAAGAAGTTGTTAAGGATGGAGAGAAATGGTTGGCCTGTTGGCACCCCAGCACTGCCTTCCAGTGAAGAGAATGTGAGCATTTTAGAGCAGGTGTCCTACCAACTGTGGCTTCCTTGGTCTGGGAATCTGCAAATCCAGAGGCAAAATGTGGGTGTGAAAGTTATGTGAGTACGCAGAGGGCAGACTGAATTCAAGGCTGAACCAAGATGGTCATGGGGAGAGGGATGCAGGACACAGGGGGACCAAGGGTGCAGAAAGGGTCGTCTGCGTTTCCGTCTGCAGGCACCGTGCCGATGGCCGGTGAAGGATGGTGAGTGTAGCTGGGGATGGTCAGTCACCGAGGGCTGTGTGCTGAGGAGTGTGGTGGAGGGGCCGGTGATCTAAGTTTTGTTCTGAAGGATCGCTCTGGTCTCAGGGCAAGGCTAGAACACATGGTGCCCGTCCACCACTGTTGTGTTAACAGCATGGGTTGGCTGTTGTTGGGTGTGTTAGGAGGAGCTGTACTGAGCTGAGAGTAGCAGTGAAGATGACAAGGAAGGTGATTGACAGGCAAGGTGATGGCCTGGCTGCCCTCAGTGGCTACACGGCAGGGAGTAGAAGCTGAGTTCCCACCAACCCCAGCAGCCCATGAATGTCACACAGTGGTAGCTCTCCAGGGTGGGGGAGACGGCTAATGTTTCCTAAGCATTTTCTCATTGTGGCTCTTTATATTAGACACTGTGCTGGACCTCATGATGCCTGATCTCATGAATGTCTTGCAGCAACCCTAGGTGTCAGCTGCGTTTTGACCATGTCCAGCCCATGGATTGAGCACAGACATGGAGGTGTGGTCCTAGCAAAGTCGGGAGAAGCATTCCTCCTCCGGGATTTCCCTAAGAGGCAAGTGGAGCATGTGTCCGGGTGAGCCTGGCATCAGGGATGAGGCACATTCTCTAAAAGGAGAGAGGTTTGGGGTTTTTGTTTGTTTGTTTGCTTGTTTGTTTTTAACAGGTCCATGTTTTTAACAGGTCCATGCCCAAGCCATGGGGCTTGAATTCATGACCCTGAGATCAAGACCCGAGCTGAAATCAAGAGTCAGACACTTAAGCCACCGAGCCACCCAGGTGCCCCTAAAAGGACTGAGAATTTTAATAGGTATGTATCATTAGTACTAGCGGTTTACTGGATAATGGGAGATGGAGGGTCTCAGGAGATGAGCAAAGTCAGCTTGGTGCCTTCGGTGGTGCCTACTCTCACACAGGAGGCAAGAGTTTGTGTCGACAACAGGGGAAGTGTGTGGGACAACATGAGCCATGGAGGAACTGAGAAAAGGAATACCCTTTCAGCTTCTAGGCCACGGCCCCACCAGCTGAAGGCTGGGAGTAAAGGGTAGCCAGCAAGTCGTTGAATGTCTCTGGGCATGACTGACACTGTACGCTTAGACCCTGCTTCTCCCGGATTTTGAGTTCTCTCTCTCCACAGCCATCGGAAAGGAAATCACCATTCTTTCTTTTTTTTTTTTTAAATTTCCAAGATTTTATTTATTTATTTGACAGAGAGAGACACAACAAGAGAGGGAACACAAGCAGGCGAAGCGGGAGAGGGAGAAGCAGGCTTCTCGCTGAGCAGGTAACCCAACGCAGGGCTCGATCCGAGGATCCTGGGATCATGACCTGAGCCAAAAGCAGCTGCTTAACAACTGTGCCACCCAGACGCCCTGGAAATCGTCGTTCTTATTATGGCTACACATTCCCAATCAGGCTGTGAGGCTTTACCAGCTGAAGGTCCCTGGTCTTCTTCCCTCTTAAGACAAGAGATTATAGACACATGTACGATTAGTATTAGTATAAATCATTAGAATAGAATGAAAACTTCTAAAACCTCTTGTTCAAAATTGTAGTATTTTAATAATTTCTGAGCTACCAAACGGAATTTATTTAGGCTAGTTTAAAGGCTAATTGATACCATTTCAATTTCAAATTGAAACACTACTTATAATGCATTGTCATTCAATGTTAATGTGTTAATGTTGAAACATAATTTGAGACTCTTGGAATAAGAGCATCGTTAACCCCATTATTGCTGATCAATGTACCGAGATGTTGAAACCCAGATGCTTGTCCAGTGTGATGGAACACATAGTCTAGTAGCTCCAATCCCGAGAATTTCTGGAAGTAGAAGGAACCGTCTAAATACATTGGCATCTAACTCTTGGGTGAGGAAGAAATAAACAAGAAAACACACAAAGTGCCTGGCCTCGAGCCTGGAAGGCAAACAACACTCAATAAACAGCTTCCATTTCTTGAGTAGATTGTAACTTGTACAGCTCTTTTCCAAACGTTGTGTTTATTTTTCTTTTCTCACTGGATTTAGAATGTATAAGACACAAAGCATCTTAGGATACATATTAATTACAATTGCCACAGGCTGTGGAATGCTCTGTACATGACAGGTGCCCACTCCTCTTACCCAACAGAGGAACCATCTTGCTGGCAACCCCACAGAGTAGGTATCCTTATGCTTTTTTACATATGAGGACACTGAAATTTTTTTTAATTTTTTAATTTTTTTAAGATTTTATTTATTTATTTATCTATTTAGAGAGTGAGAGGAGGAGCAGGGGAAGACAGACAAGCAGACTGTGCTGAGCACAGAGCCTGACACAGGGCTCCCTCTCACCGCCCAGAGATCGTGACCTGAGCCAAAATCAAGAGTCAGAAAGGTAACTGACCGAGCCACTGGGGCACCCCATGTTTTTAAACTGAAGTGTAGTTGACACACAATGTTACATTAGTTGCAGGTGTACAGAGTGATGATTCCACACTAATCATGTTACTAAATGCTCATCAGGGTTGGTGTCACTATACAAAGTTTTACAGTATCATTGAGTCTACTGTCTATGCTGCACTTGGACACTGAGGTTTCGAGTCCCCAGACTCACACGAGGTGCCTATTAAGTGGCCGAGCTGAAATTTCATCTGATCCTGTAAGTCCTTGTTTTTAACAGTGACACTGCCCAGCACCTGGAAGGATCCCCGAGGATGGGGAGCCAGTTTCTGCCTCTGGTCAATGTACACGATGCTCCGTAGGTTTCAGAAGATAGAAGTGTTCTGTGGGACAACCACTGCCCTTCCCACTTCCCTTTGCCTCGGGCCCCTTTCACCTGAGGGGCCCCAAACCCCTCACTGTGACCGTTTCCCTGAATTGACTCCCAAGGGCTTCCTCACTGTCATCGAGGTCATGGTAAGGTCCCAACGCAGCTGACTATCAACCTCATGAGCAAAATTCTGAAGGACTCCCGAGGACTCCAGTGTCAGGGTTCATGTGTCTTAGTGTTTTTAACCATCTCTTCAACAGCAAAGCCCACCGTGACTGGGTCTCTGAAACCTACCCACTGTCATCTTCTCTTTCTGACAGATTGAGGAGGCAACACATAGGTGTTTCCTAGCGTGGACCCGTCAAGCCTGGTTTTAACTGACCATGGAACTGACGTCTTTCAAGAGCGTGTTATATAGCACAGCTCCCAACGCTGGGCACGTGCTCCTGCAAAACTCAGCATCTGATATGAGAGACTTGCCTGATGTGTAGCGCAGACGTGCAGGTATAAGCAGTGCAAAGCCGTAAGAGAATTACTGTGATCGCAATATTTCATTTTTGTCGAGCCCTAGGTGGTAAGTATTGAACGAATAATCTCAATCCATCCTCACAGGGGACTGTGTGAGGAAGGTAATGTTCCTGTACCACCTTAAATGGGAGGAGACTGATATCTACACAGGTACACGGACTTCCTTACTATCATTTGGCCATCAGGAGAGAAGGTCTGCATCTGTGTCTCCTTAGTCTGACTGCAGAGCATGAGTCTTTAATCACAGCTTCACACAGCTCCACGGTGGGTCCAGGGCAGGGAGAGACAGAGAAGGCTGCTTGGACGAGACAGTGTTTGATGGGAACCTTAAGTCTTGAGTAAGAAGTGGACAAGGGAATCAGAACAGATGAAAATTCCTAGCTGAAGAAACAGTATGCACCCAAACCTGAATGTCAAGGTCATCTCATGTTTTGGGAACCTCGTGTGGTGTTACTCAAGTGAACTTCCTGGTGAGGGTGGGGCAGTAGGGCAGGGAGCGGAGGGGAAGTGGCAACGCGATGCGGGGTGAGGTCACAGAGGCCCTTGTGGGCTCTGCAGAGCCTGGAGGTTTGGTCCTGCTGGCTATGGCAGCCCTTGAAGAAGGTGGGGCCTCAGAAGCGGAGGGATCGAATGTGTGTGCAAGGGGGGTTGCTGTGCCGTGTGCACAGGCAGCAGGAGTGGGGTGGGCTGTAGAGACCAGGTGCGTGGGTGTGGGGACAGAGCAGATGGCTCCTGTGCTGGCCTAGGTGGGGCAGGATGCGGGCTTTGAGGCCGTGGCCAGAGGGAAGAGGATTGACCCATCAGGGCCATTTCACGGGCAGAATGATCAGTACCTGGTGCCTGAGTGCATGGGCGCGTGCGGTGGGAGGTCGACTAAGGTTGCCGTGCCCCACGTGACATGCAGCAGAAACTGACTAACTCGAGCCAAAGAGGGGAGTGCATCTGACGGCTGCCGGCTAGCACAGCTCAGAGACGAGAAGAGTTGGAATCCCTACCTCAGTGGAGCATGAAATTCTTGATCTCAGGGTTATGAGTTCAAGCCCCACGTTGGGCTTAGAGATGACTTAATTTAAAAAAGAAGGAAAAGGGATCACTGGATGGCTCAGATGGTTAAGCATCTGTCTTTGGCTCAGGTCATGATCCCAGGGTCCTTGGACCGAGCCCCACATTGGGAGAGTCTGCTCCTTTCCCTTTGCCCCTCCCCCTCAAACTGCTCGTTCTCACTCTTTCTTAAATAAATAAATAAATAAAATCTTTAAAAAAGAAAGAAAGAAAGAAAGAACTGAGCCTTCTTACAGGCAGGAAACCCAATGGTAACATGTTGCAGCTCCTACTAAATCCAGCAGGGACACGGTTAACCCGGACTGCTGAGCCATGTGCCCTTCTGTGGGGCAGAAGTCGGGAGCCACACTCTGGGACAACCTGCCACGGTGGAAAGAGGAAGCTCTGCCTTGTGTCTGTGCGGTCGGTTGGGGGCGGGGGTGGGTGCAGGGTCTGGACAGCCGGGAAAGCAGCAGCCCAAACTTATGGGAGTCAGTAACACTGTCGATGGAACATGAAGTGATTTGAGAGACTAGACGTGTTAACATGGGTGCCTGCGATGCATGCACCTCCTACAGATAATGCGTGGAGGGTGTTAGATGAAATGATTTTTACTGGATGTCTGAAGGCGCCTCGCAGAGCGTCTGACCCGTAGCAGGTGCCGGTAACCGTTTGTGAGTAGATATCTGACTGGCGGAGGGAAGGACCCAGTAGGTGCTAGAACCCAGACTGCAGCAGTAACTAACGAAGCAATGCCAGTTGTTCCAGCTGGTTTTGGGGTGGTGCAGGTGGATCTAGGCCCAGCGGTGACCCAGCACTCCCACTGGCATAGCCTGGCAGCTGAGAATGTGGATGCCGGTACCAGCCGTCCTGGGTTCAAATTCCAGCTCATCCTCTTTGAGCATGTTGCTTTATTCTCCATACCCGGGTTTCCCCCACTGTAAAATGGGATAATAACAGCATGGGGTGTGTGTGCGTGTACGAGTGCACACATGCGGGAGCACATGTGTGAAAGGAATCAATATACGTGAGAAGCTTAGAAGCGCGTGAGCAGAGGGTAAGTCTCTGAGGTTATTAGCTATCAGTGTTAGCTGTAATGGGAGCTGTATTCAGACATGTATTTAATAGCCTAAGTCCCAAATATCTCTGAAGTAGAGACAGGCATAACTACTCCAGAGAGGGCCAGGAGTAGCTACCATCATCTGGCCCCAAATCTCCCTTCATGCTGCTCCCAGACTGTTTCCCAGACCACCATTTACCATGTCGCATCGCCTGCGTCTCTGCTTCCTTTTTTGTCCCTCACAGCTTAAAAAACGACTCACAGGGGCAAGTAGGTTCTTAAATAAAATCATGTAGAAAAGTTCAAAGACTTGAGTGCTTCCCAGGCAGAGACGTGACCATTTAGCAAGGGCCGAACGCCCCTCCTCCCATCTAACCCCAGTGTCATTTCTCGATGTTTGGCCTTTATCTTCCCCGTTTATGGAGCGGCCCTTCATCCCAGGGGGGCTCCGCAGTCCCCACAAACACCCCACCGTTGCCAGGAATGGAGGAATTCGGTGTCCACCCTGAGCCATTGGGAAGGATGAAGCCGGGTGGAATTCCAGAACCTTCTCCGGCGCGACCACTGCAGAGGCCCCCGGGGCCCCCAGCTTCCTCCGCAGAGGGAGAGGGGGAATTTCCGGCTGGGACCCTTGGGCAATCCCCCGGCTGTTACCCAAACAGTCACAGGGCCGGCCGCGGACACAGGGTGCGAGGCCTTCTCTGAAGGCGCATCCTCAGAGGAGATGTGAAGGGGGCAGAGCGACTGGATAAAGGGAACTTCTGGGCTGGCTTTGTCCAGAAATTTCCTGTCGAGTGTTTCACTTCACGTTTAGGAAAGGATTGAGGAACTCTTGGGAATCTGGTTAACAAGGTTAGACCGGCTGAAGAGAAATTCTACCCCCGAGTCTCCCTCCCCGTGGCCTCCCACAATCCGGCGTAGAGGCAGGAGCCAGTTTCCAGAAAGGCCCTCGGCTTCCCGTCTTGTCTTTGTGCCTCAGCTTTGTGGTGGTCCTCGCATGCACTTGGCATTGTCTCCCCCCAGCCCCCACCCCCTCCCAGGGTGTATAAAAAAGAGAAAAAAAAAAAACAGGAAATACAGGAAGTGGCCCCTCCGCCTGCATGCCCTGGGCTCTGTGGACTGCACCGTCCCCAAACGCTTTCTCAATGCTTCCAGCGCTTTCCACCAAAAACCTTCCCCGACCCCCACCCGAGACAGGCAGGTGGAAATAAAGCACCAGGCCCAGCCAGCTAAGAAAATACTGGGATATCAAGCATGGCTGAAAGGGCGTGCAGGAAGAGTACACGGTGTTCAAAGCCGGTGTCTTCTCGGCCCTCCTCCCTGGGTTTTTAAAGAGCAGATTTGGGAAGACCGGAGAGAAAGAAAGAGTACGGGATTTTCTTTTCATTTCATGGATCCTTAACCCATATTTAATGCAGACTCCGGATTTTAGACACAGCAAGTGTGCTTGTAATTATTTCAAACAGTTAAAAAAGCTAGTTAATGATGTTCAACATAAGTAATCATGTTAAATAGTAAAATTTAATTTCTTAAAAACTTAAATCCTCATATCTTCTGGAATGCATTGTACTGTAGGATGTCTGAGTAAATTAAATTCTCTCCCGCACACTAAAGCATCAATTTCCTTATGGTAATTATCTGCTAGATTGGATCTGTCAGAGGCAGGGAAGCAAGCCTGACATTATACCCTCTTTACAAAAAATGATTACAAAAAATTAAGACGAATGAGTAAAATTAAGGCCGCGGCTGGTAAGCCTCCATAAAGCTCTCATGGATCACTCTACATAAGATACCATTGTGCTGGGGACTAAGCTTTTAATGACTAGCCGTATAATCAGGGAAGTCCATTAAAGGACAGGAGAAGTAACCGATCACAAAGATAACAACCAGAAATGATTTTCCGCCAAGGAGAAGCAATTTATTATACACAAAAACGCATTTCTAACGGAAGTGTCTAGAGAGAGGAGCAACTCGCTGGAGATGGCAGAATTCCTGTCCTGGGAAGTTGGACAAGGGGTTGGTGGGGGGACACTTGGGGTCTGGCGGGCTCTGCAAGGTCCCCTGGGGCGCTTCGCAGGTTCAGAGACCGGAAGTCCCCTGGGACTACAGAGCATGCTGGCCTCCTGGGGACCCCTGCCTCTGGGATCTCTGGCCTGGATGTCTCAGGAGCCGCTGATTTGGACACAGAAAGGCTCAGTTTGAGGCTGGACTCACACTGGCTGTGCCGCGTCGTTAATCTGCTGGGTAAAGCCAGCCATGTGTGAAAGCACTCAGGGAATCTAATTGCTTGGCTATCACGGCCTGCACATTCCTGTAATTAACTTGAAGGCTAAGGAAAAAGAAAAATCCCCATGGAATCCCAAGGAGAGCTGCCCTGTCTCCAGATGTCAAACAACAACAACAACAACAACAACAAAAAACATGACTTGGCATTCAAGGCCCTGGAGCGTCCACCACCCGTCACCTCCAGCTCTCCCCTCCTCACCCTCCAGATTTTTCTCTCTGCCAGCCCCACGCATCCCTTTGTCTGGGCTTCTCCCTCTACCTGTCCATCTCGAAGGACACCCGCGTCCCTCTGTATGATGGGATTGTTGCTTCTGTCCCTCTCCAGCAGCTGTCTACTGCATGATTTTCTGCAAGTTACCCATCTTCCCGGGACCTCAGCTTTCTGATCTGTAGAATGAGATTGTTATGACAACACAGCCTCTTGGGTTGACTGTGTGCATTAAGGATGCACTGGGCTCGATGTGCGGTGGGCTGTACGGAGCCCAGGTGGGGTTTGTGACAAACCGTGGCCTCACCTGGCTCTGTGGTGCCTGTGCCCATCACGGGCCCTGTGAGCAGAGAATGTGTTTCATCATAGTTTCAGCACCAAATACAACCACTGACAGGTAGTATGTTCTTTAAAGGATGGTCCAATGAAAATGGAAAGGATTGACATTTTTCTCATCTTGAGTGAAAACCAGGGGCAATGAATTCTCATGTCAAAGCCTCAGTTTACCAGCATTTTGAAAGCTCTCGAGGAGCTGGTCTGTGCCTTCTTGGGTGTCGGGCACTCGGGATTTGCTCTCTGACACTGCACTGTGGGAGATGATTTCTCCTTGATCACATTGGGAACCCAGATCGCTTTATTGGCCAGGGACACACAGGGCAGTTCTGAGGTGATCCCTGGGAGCCAAGGCAGCCTTCTTTGGGTGGCCCCTGGTGGGGCTTAGTCTTGCTGAGCCTGCTCCCGCCACCTCTAAAGAGTGTGCCCAGTCCAAGGTCTCTCTACATTGCTCGTGCCCTGCACACAGTGAGAGCCTTTCCGTACCACAGAGATCCCTGCTGATTCTGAAGCTGACTTTCTGCATGATAACTTCTCTCTGGTGTGCTCAGGGAAAAAGAACTGCTTTCCCTGAACTTTGGTAATATTTCCATGAGACCATTGATGAAATTATAGTGCCGGCTAACTGGATATGTGCCTGTCTCCCCAGGTAGCTAGCTAGGGAGAGAAGAGTCACAGGGTGTATTTTCTATTCTCCATTTACATCCAAATGTTCTGGAAGCCTGTCCTGGTGTAACCCAACACCCAAGAGAAAATCAGTGTACTCTCAGGTGACCATGAATATACCAGGCTTTCAAGAGATGGTGCACCTGTGCAGAAGTTGTGTACCTGTCCAATGGAGCAAGTGTCCTTCCCTCTTAACCCTGGCACCCAGGACATTTGCTCATTCCTCTCCAGCCTTCTCCCATCTGTCTTACTGCCAATATGGCTCATTTCTCTTAGCACAAGCTTTTTTACTGTGGTAAAATACACCTGACATGAAACTCGCCATCTTAACCATTTTAAAGAGTACGGTTCAGTAATGTTAAATACATTGACACTGTTGTGCAACTTTCAGAGCTTTTCCATCTTGCAACACTGTAGCTCTGTCCCCATTAAACAATAGCTCCACTTCTCCCACGCTCCCAGCTCCTCGAAGCCACCACTCTGCGCTTCTGTCTCTATACATCTGGCTTCTCTAAGTACCTCGTTGATGGAGTCACACAGTATTTGTCCTTCTGCAACTGGCTTATTTTACTAAGTGTCGTGTCCTCAAGATTGCTCCATGTTGTAGCACGTGTCAGAATGTGATTGCTTTATAAGGTTGAATAATATTCTAGTCTATGTGTATCGAACCTTTTGCTGTCCATTCATCCTTGGGTAGACACTTGGGCTGCTTCCCCTTTTTGGTTATTGTGAACGATGCCAGCACGCATGGGTATGCCATTACCTCTTTGAGAGCTGCTTTCAATTTTTTTGGATATATACCCAGAACTGGATGGCTGGATCAAAATTTTAATTTCTTGAGGAACTGCTATAATGTTTTCCATAGCTGCTATCCCATTTTACATTCCCACAATAATGTGCAAGAATTCTCATTTCTCCACATCTTCAACAACACTTGTTTTTTTTGGGGGGGGGTTGTCTTTTTTGTTTTTGTTTTTGATAGTAGTCATCCTAAAGGGCATGTGGTAACATCTTACGGGGGTTTTAACTTGTATTTCCCAAAGGAATATTTTTATGTGCTTGTTGACCATTTGTGTATCTTAGTTAGAGAAATATCTATTCAAGTCATTTGCCCATTTTTTAAATTGAGTTATTGTGGTGTTGAGCTATAAGAATTAGTTATAAATCCTATCCTTATCAGATACATGATTTGCAAACATCTTCTCCCATTCTGTAGGTTGCCTTTTTCACTCTGTCAGTTGTGTCTTTTGATGCACAGATGTTTTTAAGTTGATATGGTCCCACATATTTATTTTTAAAATTTTTTGTCAGTGCTTTTGGTGTTTGGCCCACAACATAATTGCCAAATCCAAATTCATGAGGTGTTTTCTTTTAAAAGCTTTCTAGTTTAGATCTTATATTTAGTTTTATTTTATCCATTTGGGGAAGTTTTTAACATGATGTAAAGTCAGGGTTCAACTTTGCTCATAGCAGAAGTTTTGTCCTGACAAGTTTTAGACTTTCCCCCCCCCATTTATAAGACACAACTTCCCCGTAAAGGAGAAGGAAGTTTAAAGATGAAAAGAATATCCTCACCCCCAAACTACTAGAACTCATACAGCAATTCAGCAACGTGACAGGATACAAAGTCAATGTGCAGAAATCAGTGGCTTTCTTAT
Organism: Mustela putorius furo; assembly: GCF_011764305.1. NCBI lineage: Eukaryota > Metazoa > Chordata > Mammalia > Carnivora > Mustelidae > Mustela > Mustela putorius. The sequence goes on from NW_025421998.1 coordinate 10,325,651, forward strand.
ACACTAACAATGAAAATAAAGAAAGGGAAATTAGAGAATCGATTCCATTTACTATAGCACCAAGAACCATAAGATACCTGGGAATAAACCTAACCAAAGAGGTAAAGGATCTATACTCGAGGAACTACAGAGCACTCATGAAAGAAATTGAAGAACACACAAAAAGATGGAAGACCGTTCCATACTCTTGGATCGGAAGAATAAACATTGTTAAAATGTCTATACTGCCTAGAGCAATATATACTTTTAATACCATTCCGATAAAAATTCCACTGGTATTCTTCAAAGAGCTGGAGCAAATAATCCTAAAATTTGTATGGAATCAGAAGAGACCCCGAATCGCTAAAGAAATGTTGAAAAACAAAAATAAAGCTGGGGGCATCATGTTACCGGATTTCAAGCTTTATTACAAAGCTGTGATCACCAAGACAGCATGGTACTGGCATAAAAACAGACACATAGACCAGTGGAACAGAGTACAGAGCCCAGATATGGACCCTCAACTCTATGGTCAATTAATCCTTGACAAAACAGGAAAAAATATACAGTGGAAAAAAGACAGTCTCTTCAATAAATGGTGCTGGGAAAACTGGACAGCTATATGTAGAAGAATGAAACTCAACCATTCTCTTACACCGTACACAAAGATCAACCCAAAATGGATAAAAGACCTCAACGTGAGACAGGAATCCATCAGAATCCTAGAGGAGAACATAGGCAGTAATCTTTTCGAGATCAGCCACAGCAACTTCTTTCAAGATATGTCTCCAAAGGCAAAGGAAACAAAAGCGAAAATAAATTTTTGGGACTTCATCAAAATCAAAAGCTTCTGTACAGCAAAGGAAACAGTCAACAAAACAAGGAGGCAACCCACGGAATGGGAGAAGATATTTGCAAATGATAGTACAGACAAAAGGTTGATATCCAGGATCTATAATGAACTCCTCAAACTCAACACACACGAAACAAGCAAACATATCAAAAAATGGGAAGAAGATATGAACAGACACTTCTCCCATCAAGACATACAAATGGCTATCAGACACATGAAAAAATGTTCATCATCACTAGCCCTCAGGGAGATTAAAATTAAAACCACATTGAGATATCACCTTACACAGTTAGAATGGCCAAAATTAACAAAACAGGAAACAACATGTGTTGGAGAGGATATGGAGAAAGGGGAACCCTCTTACACTGTTGGTGGGAATGCAAGTTGGTGCAGCCTCTTTGGAGAACAGTGTAGATATTCCTCAAGAAATTAAAAATAGAACTTCCCTATGACCCTGCAATTGCACTCCTGGGTATTTACCCCAAAGATACAGATGTTGTGAAAAGAAGGGCCATTTGTACCCCAATGTTTATAGCAGCAATGGCCACGGTCGCCAAACTATGGAAAGAACCAAGATGCCCTTCAATGGACGAACGGATAAGGAAGATGTGGTCCATATACACTATGGAGTATTATGTCTCCATCAGAAAAGATGAATACCGAACTTTTGTAGCAACATGGAAGGGACTGGAAGAGATTATGCTGAGTGAAATAAGTCAAGCAGAGAGAGTCAGTTATCATATGATTTCACTTATTTGTGGAGCATAACAAATATCATGGAGGACAAGGGATGTTAGAGAGGAGAAGGGAGTTGGGGTAAATTGGAAGGGGAGGTGAATCATGAGAGACTATGGACTCTGAAAAACAATCTGAGGGGTTTGAAGTGGTGGGGGGGGGGGAGGTTGGAGTACCAGGTGGTGGGTATTATAGAGGGCACGGATTGCATGGAGCACTGGGTGTGGTGAAAAAATAATGAATACTGTTTTTCTGAAAATAAATAAATTGAAAAAATTAAAAAAAAAAAGAATATCCTGAGGCACAAAGACAGTCTCACTCTGCCAATATTGGTATCCACAACACCCAGCTAAACAGACCTTTGTAGAATGAGTACAGATTTCTATGGGGATAAAGACCAATGCATGCAATGGGCTTGCACCACAGTCTTCCCAGCTCGAATGCTTTGTGTGTAGACCAGAATCTTGCTCCATAATGGGCATTTCTGCCTGGTGAACACCCCCATCATCCTTGTGGGCTTGGGGTGTGAGGGGAAGTGCCCTTTCTGATGTCTGAAATGGGTGATCAGAGTCCATACACCAAGGCAAGGCCCTTGAGACTGGAGAGAGTACAGGTAAGTTGCTAGCTCAGTGCATAGGAATGAGACCAGAAACAGGAAGGAGCCAGAGAGTGGAGAGCTGTGAAGACCTAGGAGCCCGTCAGAACAGGTGGAGTGGCCGTGGGATGACTGCCATGAAGCCCATTATTCCTGCCTCTTGTGGGCACCCCTCCGGAGGCCAAAGGGCACCAAGTCCTTGGATCCTGGGAAAGATGGCATGGGCAGTCCCAGGGAATGGAGACCTGAGCAAGCTGGCCTTGGGGTCTGGCCATGGGTTCTTGAGAACAGCTGGCATAGAAACATAGCTGAAGCTGACTGGATACCCTTGGGTTACTTTTCTCTCTGCTACCCCACCTGCATTCCCCAAAGCCCCACTCAGTGACCCATTGGGTGGGTCTTGGTCAGGGCCTTAAGATTGTGACCTACACCCTGAAAATATAAGAACTGATGTCCATGTTCAGCAAAACCCCATGACCCGGCTTTGTGGCCAGCACACGCCCTATGAACTCCGCCTGCAGGATTCTGTTTGGGGAAGTAGATGCATGATCAGAAAAAACACACAGATGTCCAAGTAATCATCAGTCACTCATACCTATAAGCCCATCAGGCACCTAAGGTATGATATCTTTCTTATGGGTGCTTCCTAGTTGGCTGATAGGGTCAGGAAGATTCTAGTTACTCATGGTATCCTCAAGACAGAGGTGGGAAAGGACTTAGAAAATCCTCAGAACCAACCTCCTCAATCTGCGGAGGGCATCTGAGGCCCAGAGGTGCCCTGTGACTTGCTGGAGATCATGCAGCTTGCTGACAGTCGACGTCACTGACTGAGGCCAGATTTCGTTTCTGCTCCTATGATTCCTTATCAGCCAAATGGCAAGATGTAAGGATTTCTGAGGCTAATGTAAAAAAAAAAAAAAAAAAAAAAGGCAAGCATACTTACTAACTTATTATAGCAAATCCTTTGCCTAAATAATTCTGTATTATTTACCTAAGTTGTAATTATTTAATTGGCTGAAAACAACATTTTGACAGGATAGCTGTGCATACACAGCACTCAATCATTGTGTAGCAATCTCACTAACAGAGAAGCACAAAGTGTGCTTCAAAGAGAACTCCAGAATGATCTGGTATGTTCAGACGAGATCGTGCCTGCAACAGGATATCGAGGGAGCAGGTTTCCAGCAAATGACCAGATGGGGACTCTTCTTTTGAGCTAAAATATCCGAAAACCAGTTTCACGTGGAAGGCTATGGAAAGATATGACAAGAACCACCCATGCATGACCTGGATGTAAGAGAGGGACCTCGGTGGCATAGGAATGTTTGCAGAACACAGCTGGAATCAAGTCATCACAGCCCATTTTGCCATCAGCGTGCAGCCTCTGGAGTCAAATGCATTATATTTTTATTGGCTTCCTCTCCTGATCAGCTCTCTCTGCCAGACTCAGACGGGAAACTCCCCTATTTTGTTCTAAAATAAGCTGGCACAGTAGCCCACTGTAGGGCGGTTTTACATGTGTCCTGCATTGTGACTCTTCACCTGCCGACAGCCCAACCTTTACCTGTTCTCACCTCGTGAGCACCTCCAGTGTGCAAACCTCGTCAGTCAGGACACAACTGCTGTCAATTCCACGTAAGATTTCCAAAGGCCCGTATATGTGGCTCTAGATCAGCATTCTTTTCAGCCAGGTATGTCCCAGGGCCCATTTCTCTCTCGATGCAGAATATACGGTTCCCTTTTCCTGGGATGGGGTGGGTTTTTAATAAATGTTTCCTAAAGTCGTGACAGATTGAAGTAAATAAATTTGCAATATTCCCCGCTCATCTTCAACATCCTAGGACTCGTGTTAGATACGATGGCAGAGGTGGAAAGCAGATGCCATCTTCTATCTTTCATATACATGATCTTCAGATGACTTCTCCCAACATCAGCTGTGTTCCCAATATGTGTTAGGCAATGTCTCTCCCTTCACAGGATGTAGTTCCCAGACTTATGGGCCAAACAAGTATACAGGTAAACAGTTATGAAACAATCCATTAAGTAGATAGCTGTAAGTACAAAGTGCACTACAAATGAGAATCAGTAATGGATTCCCCCAGGGGGTTAGGAAGACCTAGGATATTACCATTGGGTCTTTAAGTTTACGGTGAGGAAGCTGGCAAGGAAGACAAGAGAGCCCATAAAAAAGTGTAAAATGAACGCTGGCAGCCTGCGCAGTGGCAGTATGGGATGGCTTGGTGGCAGGGAGAAGATGAGCCTGGAAAGGAAGGCAGGAGCCATGTCTCGAGAGACCTGCTGAACTCAGCTGAGGGCAAAGGATTTGTTCTGGGGTTTGGTGGGATTGCGCTGAAACTAGAAGAATTCCTATCAAAAAGTTAAATGAGCAGATGTGTGTTTTAGAGCCAGCATCTAGCAACAACGAGGAAGGTGGATTTACAGAGGGCAGAACTGGAGTGAAGGAGGGAGGAGGAAGCAGAGAGCACTACCGCAGACCACTAATTATGAAAGCGTCAGGAATGGAATGAGGATGGCCTGAGCTGGAGGCAGACCAAAGGTGGCAGTGGAGAGAAGAGAAGTTAAGACATTCGGAGTGTTGGGTCCGTTATCAAAGGAACGAGACTGAGATCAAGTTACGCAAAGCCTTATTCTATGCCAAGCATTAGAAGTCAGACTGACCAGCCAGGGCCGCCTCCGAAGAGAGCGACCCACCCCCCCCTTGGTCTTACAGGCTAGTTTTTATAGGGCACAATCGCAGACATCTGCATACGTGGCTTTGGCTGATTGGATGTCTCCTACTTGTGTGTTTTAGTAATGGTTACCTGGAACCGATACTAGTAACTGTTGAGGCATTTATTAAACAACAAAATGGCCTTGTTTTAGTTATGTGTTTTAGTAATAGTTACCTGGAACCGATATAAACAGAATGGCCTTGTTTTAGATGTGTGTTTTAGTAACATTGACCTGGAACTGATATCAATAACTGTTGAGGCCATGCCATGAGAGTGGGTCGCCCCTGCTGTTACTGCCTTGTGGTCAGTCTTTCTATTCAAAATGTCCTATACCCCAATTCAAAGTGATGTTATTACACAGTTCTTGACCATCTTCATTTAAAGTCCTTATGCTGGCATATAGGGATCCTTCAAAATCTGATGCTGGGCTGACTTCTGTTATTTCTTACAGACTCCCTCCATCAGCAGTTCTCAAAGAGTCATCTGGGTGACCTTGGGGTACCCGATATTCTTTTGATATGCATGAGGTAAAATCACAGATGGACAGAAGATCCATTTGGAATGTGGATCTGGTTGAAGGATCCAACAAGAAAAGCAGAAACAGGGACATAGATATATATACATGTACAAATACAGATGTCCATGTATATGGACACACACATTTTTAAATTTCACATTTTTTTTTTAGAGAGTGTGTGTGCATGTGTGTGAGAGAGAGAGAGAGAGAGAAAGAAAATGAGAGGGGAGGGTCAGAGGGTGAGGGAGAGAGAGAATCTTAAGCAGGTTCTATTCTCAGCACGGAGCCCAACACTGGGCTCGATCTCACAAACCCTGAGATCATGACCTGACTCAAAATCAAGAGTCAGACACTTAACTGACTGAGCTACCAAGGTGCTCCACTCACACACACCATTTTTTGGTGAACTTGCTACAGAAGGGTGTTGGCCAAGCAGCCTGCACCAGGCTGTCCCCTCTCTGATGCTGCTGGAGCCCCCAGCCCACCAGCAGGCCATTGGGAAGGAAGATGAGGAGGAGACCAGTACCCACAGGGCAGAGTTGGAGCCTTACAAGGACACACTGAAACCCATGTCTGTTCTCGTGGTCTCTGATCTTGGGGGTGTGGGTATCCTGGGGAAGCCCCTTCCTCAGGTAACTCCACACACATAGCCCAGGAGTCAGAGAGACAGAGGAAGAGCTGAGCAGGAGGGCCTCTATGGGTAGCATTTGCTTCATTAGTATTTGAATAACTGGAAGACAGTGCTACAGAATGATGGCAGAGCAGTCATCACCTGCATTCCACCTCGAACTCTGGGGAGAAAATTTCCCTTACAGCTCATCCCAAGGGGACATATCCTAGAACAGAGACTCTGGGACCCAGAGTCTCCATGTTCACAAAATGGGGGAAGGACCCATTGATTTTCAGTGGAGCGTTGTTCTACTTCTACATGGCATCTAATCTTGAAGAAACTACCACTTGATTTTCTAGATAGAATCAAAGAAAAACATCATGGTTGCCTGAAAAGGCTGCTAAGACACGCCTCTCCTTACCAATGGTGTGTGTTCACATTTTCCCCATACATCAACCAAAGACAAATCTATTGCCATAGATTTGCAGTCCAGAAGCAGATGCAGGAAACCTGCTGCCTTTTAGTAAATGAGACACTAACAAGATTTGCAAAAATTAAAACAAAACTCATTAAATTTCTTTTTATTTTCTTTCTTATTTTTTTGCAAAGTACTTATTTTTCATAAAGAATGGGTTGTGTTAATGCATAATGACTTTATTTCTATGGCTTTAAAATGAATTAATAAATATTTTTAAATTTGTCAGTTCTAACTTCTAATATAGTAAATATCGATGGTATGAGCCACATGAACAAATTCAGAATCTTAATAATTTTTAGGAGTGTCAAGGACTTCTGAGACCATTGTTCTGGAAAACTACCAGCCCATGTGATGGAGGAAGTCATCAAGTTGGGTCTCTAGTCCAGCCACATATCTTCCTTCTTTGCTCTGGCTCCCATGTTACCTGGAAGGTTCTCCCCTCCCCTTCCCTCCCCTTAGTGAAGTTCGTGGCATTATTCAGGGCTCAAGGTCATGAGCCCCAGGAAGCACTGTCTATTCTGTCCTCTGGTAGACGTCTTTAGTTATACCTGTGGCACCCAGAGCCTTACCTTACCTATACTGTTTGTCTCTGCAGCTGAAACACAGCACATCATACCCCCCTGTGAACCTAGCTGTGCTGGAGTGAGCCCCCCACAGGTGTGTTGGCTGAGTAACTGAATGTGCCCTCAGATCTGTGCCCAAACCTGAGACATACACAGGAGTTTTATTAAAGACGAAGGTGGAGGGTGCTCATCAATTCAGGCCAGTGGAGCCTCCTCCCTGAGAATCAGGCCGAGGACAGTCACTTTTCCTGAAATGGAACACACAGAGTCAGAGGTCACTGTTCTGAAGGAATCTGGCAGTTCCACCTGACTTATCAGAATTGTTGGGTATTTTCAAAGAAGTGTTTTCTTCTCCTACAGTCAGATTTTAAATGAGTGGTACTTGATTACCCATAGCTCACAATAATTTGCAATCAGAATAGCAATCATTTGAGCCTGGCTCAGCACAGGCTGTGGTGCTGACCAACCACAGAGGCCATGGGTGCTGAGGAAGCCCCCCCTTGGGGAGAATTCTCATCCCACTGTGAGTTAACGTGCTACCCTGCAGACCTGTCTGAAGTCTAGGTCTTCATCTGTGAACTGTATGAAAGAACACATACCTTTAGAGTAGCTGGAGCAGTTAAATGAAATAATACTTGGACCTGGCACACAGAAACATTAAAAGGTTGTGGCATCCTCGCTTCCCTTCCCTTCCGTCTGCCCAGCCCCTCACTGAAACTGCAAACTCTAATTAGTTTGTGATGTTGTTTGCCTCTTCACTTGGCAAATTCAGAGGAAGTATACTAAAATTATTCAAGAATCCTGAGCATTAGGTCCAAATCAGTGAGGTTGTACTGGATAGAAAAGGAAAATATTTAAAAATTGACATTTGAGATCCTTCTTTATTTTCATTCAAGTTTTAACTCCATGTCCTCATCTTATACAGTTTTTCCCAGCTGCCCTGACCTACAAGTTTCTTTCTTTTCTCTAAGGCTATAAAATGTGCACAATCTACACTATGCAATTTAGCCCTTAGTAGAAGAACTTGATGTGTTCTGTGTCCCAGTAAAATGTGTGTGCACAAGGAGACTGCCCAGAGTCCTGGTGAACCATCGTCCCTCCACCCATCCATCCGTGCATCCATCCATTCACCCATCCACGTGTCCCTCCATCCTTCCATCTGTCCATCCATCCATTCACCCATCCATGTGTCCCTCCATCCATTCACCCACCCATATGTCCTCCATCCTTCCATCTGTCCATCCATCCATTCACCCATCCATGGGTCCCTCCATCCTTCCATCTGTCCATCCATCCATTCACCCATCCATGTGTTCATGCATCCATGGACCCCTCCCTCCATCCATCCATCCCTCCATCCTTCCATTCATTTATTTCACAGACATTTTCAAGTATTACCTAATACATGTCTGGCTAGGTGCAGGGCCCTGGTTGATATGAAGATAGATAAAACATGGTACCAGACCTCAAGGATGGGAAAGAGAAATACATAAATGTGCCTTTTCATTGTATTTTGCATTTGTATTTTCATTGTATTTTGCATACAAAACCAAAGTAAGACAATATGAGGGTCACAGGCATAAGCGGACTTATTTGACAGATGTATTAAAAGCCAAACTGGGTGTAGGATGACTCTCAACTTCTGGCTTTGGCACACGGGTGAGTCATGGTGTCACTGGCTCATCAGGATTGTTGAGGTGGAGCAGGATCAGAGGCCATAGGATGTGGACGGCGGGGGCTGGGCAGGGTGGGGGAAGGGCTGCCTGTTACATGGACAGCACATACAACACAAGAGGGGGAGCTACGATCTGTTTCAGAGGAGAGTCATTTTTAATAATAACAATGTTATTATGAGTTGAATGTCTCTACTGTGCCTGGTATTTATGTATGTTCTCTCCTTGAATGTCCTCAACAACACAGCAATTTTTCTGATACAAAATGTGAGCATCAAGGATGTAAATTTCTTGCCATAAATCAAGGAGAGTACCAGAGTCTGTGCATCTCCCCAGCCGCAATGAGGGGACACTGACTTTGATGTGGACCAGTGTGTCGGCTGCAAGGGTAGGGCTTAAATGCACAGCCCCTTTCTAAGGGAAGAGATCAAAGTCTTCATGGGATATCATGTGAATATTTAGAAAGTTAGAGAAAGAGGAAGATAAAAGATTCAACCAAGAGTAATCAAATATCAAATACCACATTCGGTGGCCAGACCCCAGGAAGGGCAGTGGTGAGATTCATGGTCCCTCCGTACACAGCATGGTTTCTTCCCTTTTGATCCTGGTGAAGACCCTGTCCTGCCCCTCCCTGTCATCACCCTCCACTTCAGCACACACCGCAGGAAGTGAAAGTGAGCAACTCCCTCACAAGGGGTGCTTCTGATGGAAAGGGCACCTCTCTGTAGAGCCTGTGAGAAAGGAAGGGGGGGTTGAAGTTTTTCTAAAGAACAGAACCTTTTTCAGGAGCCTGAGTCTCCTGGCACCCGCAAGGACAAACCATAAAGAATTCAAAGGAACTATGATCAAACCACAGTCAACATTAACAACATCACTCCCCACCTTAGCTAACCTCACCTTTTAAGCAGAAGAGGTCAAGGGTTTTGCAAAGGTCCCTGTGCTTTGGAGAATTACGAGGAGCTGTCACCTTCCTGGTTTGATGGTCTCCATGTCTGAGCTCTTGGGAGCCTTCCCTGGGGGCAGCCAGCATGCACCTTACATAGGGTGTAGCTGTCCAGCCAACATTCTTGGGCCTGGCACAGCCTACCACAACAGCCTTTACAGGAGTCAGTCTCCAACTGGAGGAGCTGGAGGGCTCCTCCATTGTTCTGTGGAGCCAAGAGCTGAATTCGCTGCACAAAAGATCAGAGCTACCCAAGCAGCAGCAGCAGAACTCGTTGGGTGATACGGAGCCCTATCTGTGTTGCTGACAGGAATCACATGTGGGGGATGTTTCCAACAGACTGCCCCTGAGGAACATTGGGAGCAGGGCGCACCCACACCTGTTCTTTCACTATGCACCCTGCAGGCCCTTTGTCCTCACACACTCCTTCAAGAAACAAGTTTGCTCTGGTGCCCTAAGCCGGGACTGACATCCTGGTCATTCAAGTCACCCCTTCCCCTCTACCCAGGGTGTGTGGACATCAATCACCTGTCCCCTTGTGCTCAGAAGGCCTCCTTGAAAGTTCATAGTCCCCGTGTGCATTTCACTGCTTTGTGTGTAAGGTTGACTCCAGAGAAGTCCTTTTATTTCTCAACTGGTAAATTCATTATGAAATAATTCTTGGAGAGATACAGGCCACTGATTTTCTGCAATTTGCAACACCACACTTTAACTTGCGCTGAAAGCTGAGCCTTTTGGTCCTCTGTTTTAGAAGTATATTAATATTTCTGTGACCTTTACCAGATGGCAGTTGAGACATAGTCTTTTAAATAACAAAACTAAGAATACCAATAACCTAAAATACATATTACTGACCCTAGTTTGATGAGCAAATTAGGAGAGATAAGTCTTTTCCTAAAAGGTAAAGAAAGTCAAAAGGTCTTGTAAAGTTGAAGTAGAATGATTAGAGATACATGAATGGATGGATGGGTAGATGATAGATAGATAGATAGATAGATAGATAGATAGATAGACTGATGGACAGGTGAATGGATGGATAGATGGATAGAAAGATGGAGAGATAGACATATGGACAGATGGATGGATGGAGAGACAGATGGATGGACAGATGGATAAACAGACGGATAGAGAGAGATAGATGGATAGGTAGATGGATAGATAAATCCATGGATACATAGATGGATAGATAGACAGACAGACAGACCCTGTTATTTTCAGACATGGATCCAGATTCATCTTCTGGATATGCAGTAGCTCTTTATATACTACTGCATTCTATACTGTATTGTAGGTAATTTCCTTGATTACACATTTAGTCTGCATCTGGATGACAATAAATGTGAGAGCAGAAAGCCTCCTGGGAGAGTGCTGGCATCTGTGCTGCCACAGACATGCCAGCTCCAAGCATGTCACCAGCTACGGGGTTGAATGCCTCTCCATTTGCACTGGGGTTGGCCAAGGCAGTCAGTACCTCATAGGGCCAAATCTTCCCTCAAGACATGGACTTAATTTTGAAGCCCTACACCTCCTCCCTGGTGGGTCCAAGTGGCTAAGTGCCAGCATTTTCTCCCACCAGGTCTCTGCTGTGTGCAGAGTTCAGTGTAAGGTGGACAGAAATCCCAAGAGCTGAGACCAAGCGGAGGCCACGCCAACCAGAGTCATGGTGAATAGAGAGGACAGAAGGGCCAACATTCCCTTAGAAATGTCCATGTCCTCCCCCGGAATCTAGAGTGGCTGTGATCAAGCTGTCTTGGTCTTGTTCAGTGTTTGAATACGGCATCTACGGTTCACAGTGGTCTCAGAGCCATGTCATGAAGGACACGCAAGACAGCTGGCTGAAAATGTGACTACTGAGGGACCCTCTCAGGGAAGACTTTTGTTGCCTTTATCATCTTACCTAATTGCACATAGATGAACGGCCTACGCCATTAAATGTTAGGGGGTATTTACCCGACACTCCAATTTGTGTTTGGACTCTCTGCTCTGCAGAAATCAGACCACATGGTTCCAGGACCTCCTCTTTCCACTCCAGCTGAGTTTTCCCTTGACTCTGCTTTGACCTGCACAGAAGCTCACAATCCCACCTGGGGCCTCAGGGCTGCACTGGGAACTGGACCACCCCACCCCTTCCTTGATCCTAAAGCAGATCCAATGGACTCTCCCTGCCAAGGACCCCGTGACCCAGGGACCCCACACCTGCCCTCCACCCTCCCCACTGCATTGCCAAGTCTCTTCTATGTTGTATCTCGTGGCTCTGCCAACACAGGAAGAATAGATTAACACTGACACTTTATGGCTTTACCTCCAAAGTGCAAAGGCAAGGAAGTAAAGCTGTTCTCGTTTACAGTTCACAGGGTAGAACCAGTGGGGTTTGCCCTCGAAACCCACTCTGGGTGTCTGCGTGTGGGGGTAACACTCAAGAGATTTTCCTGTGTGTTGTGATCCGTGGGTGTGATGAACGAGCAGCCCGACCTTTCGAAGTCAGTGTTCGCTGTGTGTGGGGAACTAGGTTTAAGGGATAGGAAGTGCTCTGGTGTTCACACTTGTGAGTACATTCAAAACAAACTATCAGCACACCCAAGGGCTTGATAAAACTGCAGGAGAGCATCTGAATACCATTTGGAGAGAAAGCCCAAGGATCTTCTGTAATGCAAAGTCAGAGAAAACCCTGAGACTGTGGGGCCTGGATCAGAACACTCGGCTTCATATGCGGGTTTATTGAGAATTTATTGTGCTCTCATTAGATGCCCAGCGCCTTATGGACTACCAATTGCTGCTCCCACATCCCAATATAATGAAATAATTCCCCCTTTTCAGAAGGACTATTAATATGGGTAAACCTTGCAAGGTCTCTTATGGTAAAGATACAGAATTAGTTCCGCTGAATCATTCCTTAAATGTGTGTGTGTGTGTGTGTGTGTGTGTGTGTGTGTGTGCGCACCTGTGTGCACAAGCACCTTTCTTGTGATAGGAAGTCATATTTTTATTTGGAAAAATGCCACATATTTTTTAATGCAGCATAATGTTTTGGAGAAAAATGGACTCGACTGACTACACGAAGGGTTTAATTTTTGTATTTTTGAGAGATTATGCATGTTGGTGCTCTCTGGAGCCTCCTCAGCGCAATCAGTGTTTAATGACTTTTTCGACTGCCCCCCTTGGCTTGTTGACACAGACCCCACAATATCGGCAAGGACCCCGTGGGATCCTGACCACAGGCTTGGCACACACTGCTGTGTCTCGGGGGACTTGTGGAAGGACTGAGTGGACTCGGGAAGAGTGTGGATCACCTGCCCATGTTAAGTCAGGTAATGAGATTCTCCGTACTCTCAGGGCTACTGTTAGACCCGTGTTTATCATTGTAATCACAGCATCATTTCCATTGTTCCATCAGGCCAGTGTTATTTTTCTCCCAGAAGCTATGGCTCGGACCTGGAGAGCTGGTTGGTGCCCTTTCAGAGCGATTGTAGAACCCCTCCTCTGAGTCAGAATGCCTCCTTGCCTCCCAGGGATTATGTGAGATTGGTCAGAGAAAACCCCACCTTCAAAGCAGATATTTTTAAAAAATTGACCTTGAAGCTATATATTTTCTGTAGTTAGTTGTAGCTATTTGTCATTTTTCTTCCTTAGCAGGTTATTGATTATAATGCAGAGCTCAAGATTCCCAGAGATGAAAACTATCCAGCCTGCTTGGGTTTTGTGGAACAACTGGGTGTAATTTAGAAAATTCTCAATTATTAGAACATGGCCCCCAGTGGTCAGGTTGTTCCTGCTACCGGATCGTTGGCGTCTCTAACCCCAACCACCGGCTTCCAGCTGCACCTTCGGGGCGGGAGGGTGACCAACCATGAAGACCCACCCCATTTTCACTCTACTGTCCTGGAGTGGATTTCCCTTCCATGGCTCAGTGCTCCATCTAGTGCGTGAAACACATTGAACATGTCTAATGTGATCTGTGACCTACTGATTTCCCCCTAACAGTCAGGCATCTCCCCCTATCACAAAGATCTTAAAATTAAAACAGAAAAATCTGAAACTGTGTGGAAAGGGGAAAAAGCACGTAGAAAAACAGTGGTTCTCAGACATGCCACGTCCCAGAATGACTCAAGAGGCTTCCTTGGGTAACAGCTTTAAATGCAGAACCTTGAATCAAGTTTATTAATGTCTCTAAGTTCATGTACTGATTTAATTCAGCCTTGAGCTTCCTGGCAGGCATGGGAAAATGGAAGCACTTTCCATTTTAGCATTTTCCATTTAGGGCACCTAAGTAATTTCACACCTATCTATATTACAAACCACCAAATTTTAGAGAAGATGGAGGTGGGTGGCTTACATAATTCTCACACTCAAGACACCTGCTCTTCAGGAGAGCAAATGTCTCCTTGGTACTAAATTCATTAAAGGAAATATCTGATAGTTTAGGGATATAGGTTTTTTTTCTATAACTTCTCAAATTTTCCAATTTTAAAGAAATACATGTCAGTATAACAATATAAAAACACACAATTACCACTAATGTGTTTTATATCTCCCCACATTATTCTGTGTATACCCTTTTAAAATGAAATAGAATAACTAAATACATACTGTTGTAAAATCTGCTTCTTACACTTCCCAATAATTGCATGTACATCTTTCCGTGATAATAGAGACCTCCATTATCTTTTGAATGCACTATTGTATCTAGTATATTCATGTACTGCAATTTATTAAATTTTCTCTCAATGGGCATAAAGTTGTTTCTAATTTTTCTGTCATAAATTGCCACGCCTTCAATTTCTTTATATAAACGTATTTGCTCACTGGTGTAATTCTTTGCTTGGCAAAACCCTAAAAGCAAAATTACTAGGTTTGAACCTTTGCCAGCTGGTAAAGCTCTGGAAACAGTGCTGAATGCCCTCCAGAAAGGTGTGATCAGTGTCGGGTCCTACTCCTGGAAAACGAAGCTGTGGCTCTTTTCTTACCAGTACTGATTGGCAGGTAGAATGTGAAATACTACAGGCATGTGTCTAGTACTCCTGAGATGATAATACATCATTTGGTCTTCGGCCACTTGTATTTCATATTTTTTGAGTGTATTTATTAATATCCATTGTCTTGTTTCTATTGTTGTAATCTCTTTTCCCCCATGATGAACTGCTTTTATAGTGAGGATATGAATTTTTGTCTGACATATTTTGCCAACAGGTTTTTCTTTAAAAATTTTTGGTGGTATTTTTCAAGTTAAAGTAGTTCATTTTTTTCTTCATAATTTCTGGCTTTAGTGGACTCTGGAAAAATTTTCCCACCACCTCATAAAACTAATTCTCTCGAATTCCCAGGTAACATGCCTAAGGCTGTCAATTATCCACTTAAAGCTCTATTCCAGAAGCAGTTTACTTTTGATTTATGGGAAAGACCTGATGTATTTTTCTGTTTTGTTTCCCAAGAGTTGTTTCCGGATCATCTGTTGAAATAAATCTATCCTGTATTCAGGGGGTTGAGATGCTTTCTTTATCTGTTTCTCTCTAGATTTCATCTTCTCTATCAGGAGTATCATACTTTTTGTATTATTGAGTTTGAGTAACATAGTTACAATATTACATTGTAATATCACTATCTTCTAGAATAAGCTTATTGGAATGCATTATCTCTTATGGACGAGCTCTCTAAGACTTTTGAACGCTATATTCCTCCTAAGTGTTATGGAAACTGCAGGGGTTCTCTGTGTTTGGGTCACCCCTAGGGATAAATAAAAGCCTAAAGAGTAAAGCTGTAGGAAAGCCTATGTTCTGGGGAGAGAAGAATGAGCAAGGGGCTAATCCAAGAAGGCACAGGTACATCCATTCCCAGTGCATCAGACTGACCCAAGATCAGACTTCAGAATCTGAAAAGCAGATCCATATCCATTGGGTGCTCTTCCTTGATTTTTACAGTTTTCTTTTAAACAGCTAATGAGGGAAACTGGAATAATACAACCGACAGTCATAGGTAAAGGCCAGGAATTTCTAGGGGCTGGGCTGGTACTTCTATGTTGGCCTCGGATTCAAGATCTACGGTGAGCAGGATTTTCATTTTCTCTTCACAGGAAACAAGTCTGGGCTAGTTATGGTGCAACTGGAGAGCTGCCATCTTTCTTCTGTTGGATGTGGCTTGAGAATGCTGCAGACAAAGCCAACATTCCTCTAGAAGCAGCTTCAAAGGTGCTCAGGGCTCCGAGAGGTGTCCAGTCACCTGCACTGTCAAGGATGGAAGTCATTATCTTAAGCTACAGAAGGTGAAGGTCAGATGCTGCTGGGACTGTGCTATAGAAAGGCCCAGAACAACAAACAGGTGCCCCTGATTTTGAGCAGTAACACCTCCTGACAGAGTGACCTGCCAGGGATGTTTACCGCAAAATGTGATCTCTGGCCCTTGCATTAATTGACTTCCTGTACAGGGCTAATCCCTCCCATTTGCATTTGGGTGAGAATCTTCCAGAGATGAAGATTTTTGTTATGGTCTGATTTTTTTTTTTTAAACAGATTTGCTTGTTCTGAAAATAATTTGGCCACAACACTGGGTTCAGTGAAACCATTCCTTTTCCTTGAAGGCAAGTCCACTTCCCAGAATGAATGGTCACAAGCCTTCCTGTTCTTTCTGGAAGAAAGGAGCTCATAAAGATGGTCTGAAGAGCCAACATCCAGATCTACAGATGTCAACTGAGGCGATACCCAATCCCCAAACAAAGAGCTGATTTTGCCTTTTTGGAAGAATAAGCAGGGCTTACACATTGGCTTAAAGCTCCATAGGATCACTATCTCATTCAGAACCATTTGGAAGAAGAAAGCAGGAAAAACAAACAAACAACAAAAAACCTGAGAAATACCTCTAAAAGGTCTAGGAAATAGGGAATTTTTTTGTCTTTTTTTCTGTTTCTGTTTGTTTTGTTTCTGAATAGCTGTGAAGGCTATCCAATCTGTAGAGAAATGGAGCCACAGTATCTCTATTTGGAAAGCCTGGGTTCTAGTTCTAACCCTACCAATTATTAGTAGCATGAACTGAGATAAATACTGCACTTTTCCTTGCCTTCGTCTGGCTGTTCATAAAGTAGCAAGGATCTTAATGCTCAGAGGATCCCAAAGCAAGGACCATAGAATGCTTATTATGGGTTTTCAGGATCACATGAGCTTAAGGTTTGGGAAAGCACTTTGCAAACTCTGACGGGATCCACAGATATGTGTACACAAATAGAAATAAACTTCACATGTATACAAGTAAAGCTACATTTGCCTGGCCAGAGGGACTCCGCATAGCCCATGTAGTGATTCTGGAGCTGGTGCAGTCTTTGGCCAAGACCCAGGCAGCCCACACACCAACCCTAAAGTGGATATGACTGCTCACTGTTGCCCTGTGAGCTTCATGGAGCCTGGGGGATGCTTCTTTTTCTGAAAGAGAAATATTTCGGCCAGGTAAAGGATGGCTTTGTCCTTTGTTGTCATAGAAGTTGTCCCCATGTGATGCCATATGTGGGAAGAACATACCCTTTTCACTCTCAGCCACTCAGTCTTCCCATTAAGAATATATGGGGTTTTGATTGGATAGTCTGTGTTCACAAAATATGTGATCTGTCCTCTGCAGTTTTAATCACTGCATTAACATGGCCAAGACATGAAGCCTCTAGGTAGACTTGGCATTCCAACTCTAAAGAGGAATCTTCTAAAATAGAATCGCTGCTACTGACGGCTTCCAGAAAATCTTGGCTGCCATCATGGAATGGTGGCACTCCAGGGCCAGGTCAGGTCAGTGACTGAGGTTGGAGCCCCAGACACTCTGCCTGAGGCAAAAAAAAAAAAAGCACCAGACCTCATCTGATCTGTATGAACACACCCAGAACAAGCCCAGGTCTTTTATTCCCCCATCACACCAAAGGCAGTGCCTCACCAAGACTGAGATTTCTAAGTCCTACTCAGAGGGCAGGCCTTTGTCAGTAGCCTACAGTTTCTTGTTGCTTCTTATTGAAGGGATTGTAGGGTTTTACATTTGTGACCATTTGAGACAGTGGTGCCTGGTGACGGAAGACATCAACCTTCATTTCTTTCCGTAAGATGCTATAACAGGGTGGAGAAAAAAAAAAAAAAGAAAAGAAAAAAAAGAGCCATGAAATAGATGTTAAAATATATAACCTGATCTGTTTTCCCACTAATGATACTCATGTTCAGGAGAGGGAATGAGGGTCAGGAGTGCTCATAACAGAAAGGGAGACTGGGGATGATTAATCCTTGTGTGCATTGTTTCATTTGTTTCTTTATTTGCATTCGGCTCCATTTATTGCATTATATGCATCATATTGTAATCAGTTTCATTGACTGAAAATCCGTTCTGTGCATAGAATTATAGTCAGTGCTAAGAATGGATAGAATAGAAAATGTAGTCAAAAGGAGGTACTCAAATGTTATAACAAAAAGTCCCTATGGAAGCAAGCCGGGGCCAAGAGGCATAGAGAGTCACTTCTCTGGGCCAAGAAAGATACCCCCAGAGTCTGTGTCAGTGAGGGGTTAAGTGAGTCATGATGAAAGCAGGGTGGTAGATAAAGAAGAGGTGCATGGAGACAGAGGTGGGAGGCCATAGGGGATGTGGGGAGAGGTTCAGGGTGCGGGTGGGACGGGCCACATATAGGGCCGAGAGTGGGTTTCCCCCTGCCAGTGGGGTTAAGCTGACTGCTCTCACATGACATCCTTAACCTCACATGTCCTAGTTTGCTCTTTTAGCCAGCAGGAGTAATGTTGTCTACTAAGTCTGTTGGAAGAATTAAAAGAAAATAAAAATATAGAACTCCATGCAAATAATGGTTTCCCAACCCTGTTCATACCCTGAGGCAGTCTTCCCGGTATGGACACAGGTCATGCCAACTCTCTTGAACAACTACATTTTGCTGTGAATTTGCTGCTGTTTGAATCACACACATTCCGTGTGGTGTTTGTATGTGGCAAAAGTTACAGAGCCACAGCAACTCAGACTAAAGTGGCTTTTTAAAAATACTATGATTTTTTAAAAAGATTTTTATTTATTAGAGGGAAAGAGAGAGAACATGCACAGGGGTCGGGGGGGGGGAGTAGAGGGAGAGCGAGAAGCAGGCTTCCAGGACTCCAGCATCGCGACCTGAGCTGAAGGCTGACGCTTAACCAACTGAGGCACCTGGGTGCCCCTTTTTAATGCTATGGTTATCATGAAGTCATCATTTTTTTAGTATGTTGTGGGAAAAGTCTGTTGAAGGACCAAGTCAAGCTTCTGCGCAGGTGGTATTCTGATGGGAGGGAATGCAGAGGAAACTCTGAACTGTCCTGGAAACAGGAATGAGGAGAAGCCCCACGGGCATTCCCTTGCTCTTGAAATTGGAGATTCAAAATGTCAGTGTCCTCTACTCCCTACATCCCTGCCCCTCACTTCAATCTCCTCCACTAATCTCTTTCCTTGCTATTCCATGTCTCACTTCAACCTCAATCTAAGGCACACTTGATGTCCTATACCTTGCTTAAAGTGTGTTATTGGGACCACATGGACTGCAACCCCTTGGCATTGACATTCAAGACCTAAACGCTTTAATCACAGACCACTACTGCAGCCTCCCGGGCACAAGGATCCACAGCAAATGCACCAGCGCGCCCTCTACATGAAGAGGTATCATTGGTCCCTTCTCTCCTGGTAGTCTCCCCTGCCTACATCTGGCAGGCAGGAGCATTGTTGACTGGCAGTTTCAGAATGCAGACTCAGGGAGGGAGAGAGTGGGCTGGAAGGGCGTGGAAGCAGACATGGCAGTGGAGACTGGGTGTCCGCCTCTGAAAGAAGCTTCGAAGTGAGAGGAAGGAGGGCAGAGAAAGGGATGGCTTCTCAAAGGGGGTGTCTGTGATTTCTACAGGGGAGGTGGCTGGGGTGGGAGGCAGTAGACTTTCTTCTCAAGCGACAGGAAGGGAGCTGGGTTGAAGAGGACCTGGTGCTCGCACGGAAGACCAAGACCTTGTCTTTGGCGGGAAAGGAGACAGAAGCGATGGTGGGAGGAGAGATTCTGATGTTGGGGGCAGGGAGGGGAGAATTCACCAGAACACCTGGAGATGGGCTTCAGGCACCGGGCAGTGCAGGCTCCCAGCAGCACGGGGGTTACAGAGCAACTGTGAGGCTGAGTACCAGAGCCTGGGCTCAGGAGTGCCCAGAGCATGGCCTGCGTGCAGACAGTCTCTTAGAAACAACAGGAAAAACACAGCAGATCAGTCAGACACCATCAGGAGGAAGTCAGCTCACTAAGCTCTCATGATACTCATCAGAGAGAGACTTCAACTCCCACTTTCATGGAGAATTTTCAGCAAAAATACATTAAAGAGTGTCACAAAAATTGAGAGGTGATACACCAAAGGTCTGATGTTCTCTGATCTCAAGGGCCAGGGAGGTCCTCGTGCTACAGAAAGCTTTTTTTTTGTTTGTTTGTTTGTTTTGTTTTTTTAAGATTTTATTTATTTATTTGTCAGAGAGCGAGAACAAACAAGGAGCAGCAGGTAGAGGGAGATGGAGACGTGGGATGCGATCCCAGGACCTTGGAGCATGACGTGAGCCAAAGGCAGGCACTTAACTGACTGAGTCACCCAGGCACCTCAGAGAAAGCTTTTTAAAATCTGAGTGCCCCACTGTGTTTTCTCACGGCCAAGCCTCAGTGCCTGTCACGCACCTCCATTAGGGGTGGGCACAAGAATGGAGATCTGGAGATCTGACTCAGCAGAGGCTGGTCACTTCCTTGGGAGCGACCCTTGAGTTGCTGCCACTATCTGTGTTTCAAGAGCCCATGTGTACCCCAAGAATAAGAACCCCAGAGAAGCCACCACAGAGGGTCCTCGGTCCCCAGTCTGAGACAAGATGACAAAGCTATGTGCAGCACGTGGGGAGTGATGAGTGTGGGGCTGCCCAGGGCATGTAGCAGTAGCAACACTGGGGGCAGCGGGAACAACAGGAGCAACATTAGTAGCTGTAGTAACAGTAGCGGTAAGTAACAGTAGGGAATGGTTTTCCACTTGGAAAAGCAGATTTCTTTGAAATACAGTGGAACATGGATCAGCTAGATCACATGGTTGGGGAAACATGCTAGACCCACCAGGTGTCGGAGCTGAGGTCGAGACATGTGGGGAGAGAAGATGGATCCTGAAAGAAGGATGTGAATGTTCCCATGAGCCCTGGGAAGACACCGGCCCGTCTCTCCTCTGTCCTTAACCACCCAGACACAATGTATGATTCTAGTTTTGTGGACACTATGTCTAAACAACAGACATCAGAATGTATTTAATTTGCCCTCCTTACTTCAGGACTTCTAGTGAAATAAAATACATGCATTATCTAAATTTCCATCAGTCCTGCCTTTGCAAATGGACCTGTGACACTGGAAAACGTGCCCTGCTTTTCCCTCCACTCAGTCGCTGCCTGAGGGACCAGGTCGTGCATACAGGGTGTGCAATGATCTGGGCATCTCATACACAGGTCCACACAACGCCCTCCTCTGGTTTCACGGCTGCGTGGTGAGGTGCTTCCTGTGTGGGATCCCTGGGACCAGTCCTTTCACACACAGCGTGGCCTGCAAATATCTGTGAGACCAGGGAGTCTCTTCCTCCAAGGGTCACAGTATGACCTGCTTCCTCTGTGAAGCCTTCCTTAGCCCCCTACGCAGATCCCCTGGACTCTTCTGTTTGCCTCATTGTCCTGATCTGTAAAATGGGGGGAAAAGAGCACCACCGTCACAGGGTTTCTGGGTTGGTGACATGAGTTTTTGAGTACAAAGCACTTGGACAGCCTGGTGTAGATGAAGTACTCACCCACATGAATGACAGTACTCGGGTGATAGGCATCATCCTCTACTATCACTGTTTTCTTGTTCAGTGCTAGAATGTGAGCTCCTTGCAAACTGGGACTAGTTTTTGTGAGTTCCAGGAGCACCATGAATGTCCATTGACACAGGGAAAGAACATACAGATGAACCAGTAAAGTCATGAGTGAATGGGAGAATAAACAGCTGTACGGGGGCACCTGGGTGGCTCAGTGGGTTAAAGTCTCTGCCTCCGGCTCAGGTCATGGTCCCAAGGTCCTGGGATTGAACCCCAAATCAGGCTCTCTGCTCAGCAGGAAGCCTGCTTCCTCCTCTCTCTCTGCCTGCCTCTCTGCCTACTTGTGATCTCTGTCTGTCAAATAAATAAGTAAGATCTAAAACAAAACAGCTGTATGAACTGACCATTAGGGCCCAGAAGGCTCTCCCCACTTGCTGCCTTTTGGAGCATATACGAAATCCAGTGGGATGGCTTGGAGTCCACCTGTAGGTCACCTCCTCCCAAAGCCCTCCCTGATTGCTGAGGTAACTCAGCACCCTGGCCAGACTACACCCGACTACACTGTCCCGCCTTTTATTCTTCAAAGCACACAGCATGCTTTCAAATCATTTTATTTCTTCAGTTACTTGTGTGCTTTTGTGCTGTCACATCAGAACGTAAGCTCTTGAGAGCCAGGATCATGCCTGTTGGGCCTTCGTGCTCAGGGCCTTTAACGGTGCCTGGCCCAGAATGCATGCTCAATAAACATTTGACAAATGAACAGATGCTCTACCGAAAGGAGAAAAGGAGCCCTTTGTGGGAGAGCTGCCTCCCAAGCCCTCCAAAACACACAGCGACCTCCCGGGATAGCTTATGTATTTGCAGGAGCCTGCCACTGGACCTGGTTAAGACCACATTTGCATTTCCAAGACTGTGTCATCTTATTTGCAAGCCCAGGACGTCCGTCAAATGTGTTCAGATTTGAGTCATAATGAACAATAAGAAACGCGCTGCTTCTCTCTGGCAGCTCCAAATAAGAGTCCGCGAGAGCCTTCTGTCTGACGTCTCCTGCTTTCAATGTGGAAAACGGTGTTTAAAAATATATGTGACATTCAACAGAATGTTGTCTCTTACAGAAACTAAGGCGGTGATTCACGGGGAGTAAATATGGGGTGCATGCGTTGGGCTCCAGGCATCCACGCATGTTCTGCTGGTTATGCGGAAGGGTGACATGCGTGCAAAGCTGTGAGTCCGAGAGGTAAAGATGCTGCTCACCTAACAGGCTTTAAGCATCTTTGCATGCTCCTTTTAGCAACAGCAGGAACGTGAACACCTCTGTCTTCTGGACTTGACACCCCAGTTTTAATATGATGTAAATTTACTCTTTAAATTGTTCTTTAATGGAATAACCATAATGAGGATCCACCCCGCCCCCTGGCCTCCCGACCACTCCTAGTGTGTCTGAGCACATTGAGTAATAGGACTTGGACTTACCGGTGAACTTCTGAGTCCGGTGATGGGGCTGTTGATGGAATGTCAGAATTGGCAGGCTGTCTGGCTGTGAAATGAACCTTCCCGGTGTATCCTGGAATATTGGCAGAGCTGAAAGAAAGAGTTAAAGATGAGAACAGAGGAAATGAGAAGAGGCATTTGTGAAATAGCCCTGGTCGCCAGCACCCACATACGAAAGTACAAAGGATGACTCGGGAAATTGGGCTGGCAAACAGGAAAGGGTGCAGGTGGGGGCATGCCGACTCGGAGATGCAGATAGCCGCTCTCCTCTAGGACTGAAGAAACTGACTTCCAGCCCATGTTTTTCCTATTATTTGAATTTGCCAGTATTTTACATACATGATTCACCCCTGAGCTGTTTCCTAATGGAGGAGGACATGGATTCTTTACAGAACCCCAGACCTGTGTTCCACACATGACTCTGTCTTGCAGACTCCAATCCTAGTGGACACGCAACTGTGGGTTTTTTGTTATTTAGAGATATTTTTAGAGATATTATGTATTTATTTGGGACAGACAGATAGAGCAAGATAGTGAGAACAAACTGGGGGAGCGGCAGGCAGAGGAAGAGGGAGAAGCAGACTCCCCACTGAGCTGTGAGTCCTATGCAGGTCTCGACCCCAGGACCCTGGGACTACAACCTGAGCCGAAGGCAGGTTGTAGGGACTACAACTGACTGAGCCACCCAGGCCCCCACAGAGCTGTCTTTACAAAATAATGTTTTCTTACCACCATTGTTGTACCACATTCTTGATTTCACATAATTTCTTGAAACTGCACAGATTTAAACAAGCACTGGCTTGTTCAGTTCTATCCCGCTTAACTCTGCTGCCTTCTCTGTCTGTCCTTATCCCACCAGTGAGGGGGAGAGAGACCACACGGGAACATATGGGAAGGTGTTTCACAGCAGATATAATCTCCCTACATGAAAGGCAAGCCAGTATTCCAAAGAAGTATCTTGATAAGCAGTTCGGAGGCATATGAATAATAACTAATATCTTTATGGGCTCAGTCCCTGCTGCTGCTTACGACCTGTGGCCGTGGCCTCCACGGCCAGGGATGGTACAGAATTTAACGTGTATTTCAAGGAGCAAGAACCCAGTACGTGCAAAGCCTGATGCTCGCTCAATTAGTACCCGGTCTTTGTGGACTTGAGCTCCTAGTGTCCTGTTGGTGCTGGAACCTCAGCTTATCGTGTGTGTTCGGGAGGGAGAGGGATGGCTGCCGTCATCATTCATACACCAGCGGCGAGGAAAGGGCCAAGACCACAGGCAGCAACTTCCAAGTGAAGCTTATCCAGCACGGGCAGCTGAAAAGATGTTCAGACAGTGGTTTCCAAATGTCCCCACACACTGAAAATTCATGGGGATTTTTCGAAGGTACCCATGCCTGACTCCCAGCCCCCAGACATCCTGATTTAACTGGTAAGGGAGTGTGACCTGGGATGTGGGGTCTTTAAAAGCTCTCCAGATAATTCTAGATAAGTGATGCTTCGAAGTTTGGAAATCCCCGTGTCAGAGCTACATTTTCAGGTTTGTTGGAGGGACCCGGGTGATCAAATGAGCATTGCTGAATTCTAGGCAGTGCCCTTTAGGATTTCCTGGAATTTTCTTGAAGAAGTGTGGCTGTATGTCAGAGAGGTAACCAAAAACGGGGCAAAATTATTCATGTGTCTGTCTTTCCCCCAAGCATTCTGTAAAGCTTCCATGCATGTTACAGAGGAAATCCCCTTCCTCTGTGTGAGATGTTTTTTTTTTTTTTTTTCCACTGCCTCCGAAACACCTGCAGAATTACAATGCCTCTAAAGTCACGGCCTTCCAGGAGAGCAGTTAAGAAGTGAAAGATGGAGGCAAGTGGTTTGTCCATCAGGAGGAGAGCTTGACAGAGGACATCATACAGCTCTATGTGCCTCGTGGGAGAGGTAATTGATGTGAAGGGATATTTTACACTACATTATAATGATATGATGTTACCTTACATCACATCCAATAACAACAAACCATGAGCCAGAACACTATGTTAAAGATAAGCCACTTAGGCTTAAGAAATGAAATCAGTTGCATAATAAACCAATTTTGAAGTTTGGGCAAATATTTGAAAGCAGAAGTCCTCACCCATACCGCTTCTAGATCTATTCCATTTACCACCTGCCCTTTGTAGGCACATCACGGGGGGACTTTTTTCCCATCTTCAATGCAACATGTTGACCTCCGATCAAGAAGAGAACAGTCTCTGGGGGACAGTCTAGAGCCTTGTTGCTGAGGGTCGACGTGGTTTTCTAGGGGGAGGAGACAATCTGTGAAAGGCTCTAGAATGTGAGGGCTTTGAAATGCACCTCTGGGTGGGTCCCATGGTCAAAGGCCCCCCTGCCCCACTTAAGGGGATCCGAAACAAGCTGGAACTCATTTAAAAATAAGACAAGTCTCCATTGTTTGTCTTTGCACCAGAGCTTCTAGGCCCTTGGGCCCTTCTGGTGCACCCTGATTCTGGAGTAAGCCGGGTACGTGGGAAAATATTATCACCTACATTTGCGACTAACTGGTTTTGTTCTATCTAGTGAAATAAAATACAGAACAGAGAACTTTAGACCATAGCTTAGTGAGCCTCTCAGGAAAGGGAGCACAGAAGGTGTGTGATTCCAAGCTAAACAGGAAGAAAGAGCAGGTTGGGTGGAGAACACAGGTCGTGTGCACGTGGGCTGGAATCTTGGCCTGCACACAGCCTCCTCGCTGTCCCACGGATGGGAGGCCCGCTCACCGAGCCAGCTCGGTTTCCCAGGGGCCATTTGAAAGGCTCGAGGGAATTGACTTAATCCTCACAAGAACCTGTGTTGTAGGTCCTAGAATCATGCCTCTGGTGCAGGTGCAGGAACGGAGGCTGCAGAAAAAGTCCAAGGAATGTGTCCAGAGCCTTGGGGGCCTGCGGGGGCAGAGCCACCCCACCCAGAAGGCCGGATGGAAGGACCGAGGCAGGAGAGCTCTGCTGCCTCCAAATGGTCGCATTTACTCAGGGCGTGGGTTCACACGCAAGTTCCAGTCGATTCGATGATCCGTCATGGAGAGCGGTTAGTGTCGGGTGCACGTCCAGGCGGAAATCAGCCAGGCCTGCTCCTGACTCCTTTCACGTTAGTAAGAACGGTTTTAAATGCACGTGCAGAGATTTGAAGAGCCCAAGTGGGGTGAAGACCACCAATGCAAAGTTAAGGAGAGACGGAAGGGGGTGAATGGGAGGGATACAGAAAGAAACTGGCATGAGGTCAGAGGCAGAGGACAGAGAGGGTGGCACAGAATCCTGGGACTGCGCCTACCAGCCGCAGGGCCTTAGACAACAGAACTGACGCTCTTGGAGCCACACTGTGCTCTGGTCAGGGGACTGTCGTTCCCCTGGAGGGGGCAGCAAGGGGAGGGGTCACGGCTGGCCCAGAGCAAGAGGGTGGGGCGGGGTCAAGACTGGGCCTTCAGGAGCGGGGAGAGAAGGGGGCTGCCGAGCTTCGAGCTTCGTTGGGGAGCCCACTGCTGGAGGGGAGAAGGAAGGAGGGGCTTTGAGCTCGGATGTACTTGTTTTGATTGTTGGGAGAGAAATATAAGTAAGACCACAATCATTTTGGACACTGGGTTTTGTTCCTCAGAATTGAAGCTATTTGGGCCCCAAGATCTTCCCAGAAATTACAGTTTTATTGTTATCCTTATCCACAATAACATTGCTGTTGTTACCATTTACTGTTAACTCATTTTTCCTCTGTTCTTAGACTCTCCTAGAAGGGAAGGGGACACAGAAATAACCCAGAGGCTTCAAACGCCAACAGGGCTGGAGTCTACACCTGATTCCGAAATGTGTCCTTGGGGGCAGGGCACGAGCCTGACCTGGGGGTGAGGGATCCCGTCTCTCAGCCTCTCCTGAAATGAATGCTCTGGGGCTCTTTACATCATGCTCTCCGGCCTCAGCCTCCTCATCTGTAAAATGGGGACCAAACCAGTTCCCGGGCCTCATCACATTATTTTGAAAAACAAATGAAGGAGTAGATGTGAAAGTCCTCTGAAAAGGCAGAAGTGTGGCTAAGGTAAGGAACTACTATTCATAGCCTCATTCTTGAACCTGGGTTGTGGTAAGGTGTGTGTGTGTGTGTGTGTGTGTGTGTGTGTGTGTGTGTGTGTTTAAAGGTGCGGCACACCTTGGTGCCTGGCAGGAAGGCCCCGCCTTCTCCCATCCCAGACCTTCTTGAGCACCTGTCTGAGGATCCATTTTGGACAATCACTGCTTCTTTCCAAATGCTTCATCGCAGAGATGATTAAGGTGAAGTCACAGTAAATATGAAACTGTGTATAGTCCTGAAATGAAGGACTACAACTCTGTGGAAGGCAGCCCCGTGGGGGGATGGGGCCTGGTGGGTTTGGGAAAACAGGCCCATGGCGTCTGGAAAGCACCAGGTGTGGGGGCGGGAGGCACGGGTCCATGGCCAGCTTCCACCTCGCTGGGTTCACTGGGCTGCGTCAGCTGGACGAACACCTCTCCTTCTCTGAACCTGTTTCCCTGCTGGTAAAAGCAGGGCTGGGCCAGGTGAGAGCCACCACCTAAGACCCCAGTTACATAGCTCCAACAGCTGGTTCTTGGCAAAAGAAAACCCACTTCCAACATTTCCTTAGGAAAGAGCAGAATTGTGTGCCTTTAAATCCTGCCTTGGCACAGACAGGCTGTTCCCGATCATTCCCACACTTGGTGCTTTTCACACCGATGACCCACGAATGCAAAGCACTATGGAACCATATGCAATCATAGGTAATTACTAAAAGAAAACAAGCCTCTCGTCAACCTTGCTCATGAAGCTCTTGCTAAGAATATAGCTCTTGCATTCAAGAGAAGCATAAAAAATCAGATTTGGAGGTCAAGGGGTTTCCCTAGTTAGCTTTTCCTTATGTTAGTTTTTGCCTTACTTTTTTTGCTTGACACAGATTCTAAGTGAGAAGTGACTTTGTATTTTTTTTTTAAGTCCTGAATAGTATCCTGATGCAGTAAATAGTACGTGTTTCCCGAAGGAATGAAAAAGCCATTTTTCCTGAGCTTTAGGATTTCCTGTTGAACTCAATGGATATTGTGGATTCACTTAGTTCCTAAACTAGTCTCAAGTTACAAGTTGAACTACAATGCAAACTGCATTAATACTTTGAGTTCCTCAACTGTAAATGTTTTGTCATATCCGAGCACTCCTACAAATCAAAAAATACCTCAATTTTAATGAGAAAACTCTGTTTTTAGGGATTTATTCTACATAAATGCATGCATAATTGTGCAAAGATGTATGCAGAGGTATTTATTGTTACATTGTTCACAATAGAAAAAATGTGTACTAAGCCCTTGGCTTCTGTAAACTATACTATAGCCTTTCAGGCAGCCATTGGAAAGATTTTAATAGTCCTGCATAATGTCAGGGAGACCGTGCGTTGCGTATTTCAACTCTATACCCATCACAAATGTACGCACACAACAATGCACACGGACCTATACTTTGCAGATGCTCATGTGTGTGTGTGGGGGGGAGAGTAAGAAATATATCGAGTTTTAATTTTGGGGTTGAAAATGGAAGAGATGTTTACTTTCCACACTTTAAAATTATTCGAATTGTTTTTTAGTGAAATCATTTGGATTAAAAACAAAAAAAAAAAAAAGATGTCGGGTGAGTTTTAACCCTAGCATCAAAGGAGAGCACAAACATGCAGAATAAATACTTGTTCTGTTATAAAAAATTTCACTCCCAAAAAATGAGTTTGCAACCTGCTTAAGAATGTTCAGGTGTTTTGACTCCAAAATTCACTTGGAGGAGTCTCCCTTAAATAAACAATCCCAAATCATAAAAAAGAGTCACATAAAAAAGTGCTTGTAAAACATTTTATATAAAACAACATTATCTATAAAAAAGCATTGTTTATCATAACAAAAAAAAATACAAAGGAATTGCATATGTCACCTAGTCACGTAAACTAGTCAATGACAAACACATCTACACAAATAAAAATTATAAGGAGTGCATAATAAATGTACCCACAATACTGTTGTAATGTTAAGGTGGTAAATTTTTTTATAATTATAATTTATAATTCAAATTATAATTTATAATTCTAATTATAATTATATAATTATATATATTATAATTATAATTTATAATTCAAATTTTTACTAAAATTTATATCTGTATACAGAATAAAACATTTTTATAGTGGTTATCTTTAACTTATGGAATTATGAGTTATTTCTTTTTACAATTTTTTATTTTATTATTTATTCATTTGATTTTTTTTTAAATTTTAATAAACATATAATGTATTATTAGTCCCAGGGGTACAGGTCTGTGAATTGCCAGGTTTACACACTTCACAGCACTCACTAAGGTGGTAAAATTTCAAAACGTAGTATGACCCAAGCTAGTAAATATAGGAAAGCAAGACTAAAAGTGCATAGGACAGGTGGGACTATGTCAAAACCTTAATAATGGTTGTGTGTTTGTGTGACAGTGTGGTTAAATTTTTTATTGTGACCATTTTCTCTGTGCTTTTTCCCCCTTAATGATCAGATTTAGTTCTATAATAACTTTTTAAGCTCTTTTTTAAACGATTGGTACAATCACTGGCAATTTGAACACCCTGGCTGCATCAGATGACTTGGTAACCAGAAAGCAGAATCTGAAATTAAGGAGGGCAATTTGAAAGATGGTCACTCTTTCGGGAGACTGGTGATCCCAACAGTGGAAGCACCTGAAGGAAAAGACAGTGACCTTGAGCCTCTGAAATCTGGCTTCTGTTGATGGAGTGAAGAGTGCACTCAGCCACCACAATTAAGTCTCACGAACTATGGGGAGAATCCTGATGGTAATACCATGAAGACATTTTCCTTTAAGAAAGTTTAAGATAAGGAATTAAGAGAAGAGTCATATTTGCTTTGGTATAGGATGGCACGCTATATTCTGAACTTGACGCAAAAGTAGTCAAGTTTGTGCATTTCTGGGTGTGGGATTTTATGTAAATGGCATCCTATGGTGGTGTCTTTTAGCTCAATGTAGTTTTGAAAAAACAACAAAATATTTTGTTTAAGGGTCGGTATATATGTAGTAAAACTATCAAGCAAAGCGAGTGAAGGCTAAGCATGCAGTCTGATGGGAATGGCTTCGGGGCTGGGAAAGGGGACCCAGAGGATGGGTTGGGAGGCTCACAAGTGGCTTAAAAGATATTAGCAAAATGTTATCTCTTTATCTAGGCAGGAAGGCTCACGCATTTATATGTTATTTTACTTTATATGTTACATAGGCCACTACATATTTTGGTACCTATCAATATTCCAAAATAAGCGCAAAGCATTTCTTTGTGTTAAAAGGTTACAATTACGTGAAAAACTAAAAGCTGATGGGAAGAAGAAACTTCGCGAACTTGGTGGCCCTCTAGTGCCGAAATCGCACAAGTACAATACACGTCTTCTTTTCAGAGATCCAAGCACCCTTTCACTTCCTTAAAAATAAAAATCAACAGCAAGACCAGGGAGAGTGGCATGGTCCCAAAGTTACTCAGGTTAGATGGTATGTCTTACATCAAATTTTTAAAATACTGCCCGGCTGCTCGTCACTCTCTTTGAAGAATGACCCAAGACCATATGTTTTAATTATTTGGCAAGAATGTTTCATAAAATGTTTCACAATTTAAAGATACATTTCAAAAGAAAAACAGTATTAAATTTTTATACCTCTAGGATCTTTTCTAATTGGTTTCACCCCCATGTCCTTCTTTTAACATCTTTAGAGTTACTACATTTAATAGCACTAATTTCCCTGCAAAATTTGAGGAAGAATCACACCAACAGATCCTTCCTCAAGGTTCAGCTCAGACATCACACGCAGCCTTTGGGTCCCACGAGTGAAAGTGGTCTCTCTGTGCATATGAGCTTCCGAAACACGAAACTAACTTTTCTGGGGACTTATTTCAGCCTGCTTTATATCGTGATTGCTTGTGTACAGCCCTAATCCATCCCTCCGATTCTTAAGGTACACAGGATGAAGTCTCTTGTCTTTTTTATCTTTATGTTACCACAGTTCTTAACACGGCACCTGGAACGTTTTATAGGCTCTTTTGTCTTTTCCTTTGAGTTCCTTTTCTAGAGATTTAAGTGAGATAAGTCATAACTGTATTTTAAAACTGAGGTTATATTTGAAACATATTTTCTAGTTTGGCCAAGCAGTCAAAAGAATTACGTAGTCAGAATAGGTAACCGAGGGGACTGTGAGATTACTGTAGGATACAGGATTGCATCTAACCTGCCATGGTGAAAGGCAACTTGTTGACATTTAAAAGGCACAGTTGACATTAAAAAAAGGGGGGGGGGCGCCTGGGTGGCTCAGTGGGTTAAGCCTCTGCCTTCGGCTCAGGTCATGATCTCAGGGTCCTGGGATAGAGCCCCGCATCGGGCTCTCTGCTCGGCAGGGAGCCTGCTTCCCCTTCTCTCTCTGCCTGCTTCTCTGCCTACTTGTGATCTCTGTCTGCAAATAAATAAATAAAATCTTAAAAAAAAAAAAAAGAATCCATTAACATTGAAAATACTGTCATGATTCAGTTTGGCCTTGCATGAAATGTGCAAGTCTGTCAGTCATCATGGAAACTGAAGGGATCATATCCATGACATTCAGTGACTCAGTGGCATAATGGAAAGAGCGTGGGATTTCAACTTCCAGCAGCACCTGGTGCATCCTAGGGAAGCAATTTCCGAGCCCTAGTGTTCCCACTGGTGAAAGCAAACATACCTACATACTATACATAAACAAGCCATAAATATTTATATGGCTTAATATGTTACAAGTCAAATATATTTTTATATTTATATACGATATATTGTATATAACTTTGTATTATATTATTTTATATTGTATATATTTTTTTTAAATTTGTCAGAGAGAGAGAGGGAGAGCGAGCTAGCACAAGCAGACAGAATGGCAGGCAGAGGCAGAGGGAGAAGCAGACTCCCTGCCAAGCAAGGAGCCTGACATGGGACTCGATCCCAGGGCGCCGGGATCACGACCTGAGCTGAAGGCAGCTGCCTAACCAACTGAGCCACCCAGGCATGCCTATATTGTATATGTTTTATATAATGAATAATGTTATGTTATATGTTATATTATATAAGCATATTCTATAGACTATACTACATATTATTGTATATATTATTTGTATATGATAAAACATATGTGATATATTTAGATTATATATTATATAAGATTATGTAGGTGTATAAGTATACAATAAGTGTATATATAAGATTATAGATGTGTATAAATATTTATAAGTATATTATTATACAATTTTACAATATATTTTATATAGTTTATGTGAGTATATTTTACATATGTGAAATTATATTTTATATGGGATATAAAACACATCACATGAATGTATATCCAGGTGCCCAGGGGAGTCAGTGCACAAAATTGTCATCCTGTCTGTGACAAGTGCTTTTGTGCAGCTGGTGTCTTTCTTCTCAAGCTATGTCCATGGTGACAGTCCTTTATATCTCACTTATGGTAAAGCCCATCATGGTATTCCATCTTTAATGGTAACGTAAGGGAGTGATTATACATGGAACTCACCGACTTGTGTTTGTATAGAGTGTTTTAGAGCTCCGAGGCTTGGTGACAGATGTGATGTCTCCAAAGGGGTCATCCACGTCATCAGCATTTGTGGACTGCACGTAACCACTGTTTTCATGACAAGAAAAGAAAACGTGGGTTTCTTGATAAGAAAAATGGAAGAAAAGATCAACAGGGTCCTAACATCCAAAGGAAATCTTATTTGCTAAAATAGATCAAAAACTGAAAAACCAAAATAAATTAATAATAATAATAATAACAACCATGATGATGGAATAATTTGCCTTAAAAAAAATGAAGGCAGGAGATTTTCCCATTTTCAGAGCAACAGTTTGGAGGCCCTCATGATCTTAAGTTTGGGCCAGAGTGGGAGTAACAGATGGGTTGGGATTTTGTGCCAAGAATCAGGCCGTCTCTGCAGCCTGTGGTGGCTCCTTCCCTGGAGACAAGGATCAAGCCTGGGGCAGGGCAGAGACTGGCATCCACCAGAGCCACTAGGGCTCCTGCTGGGGAAGGAAACCTAGTTGGAAAGACTGGTTGCCTCCATCACAGAGCAGTAATGAGGGAGGGAGAGGGCAAAGATGAAAGACCCATATTCTCAGATTCACTTGGTTCCATGGTCCTATGACCCGAATATTTATGTTCCTCCTGTATTCCTGTGCTGCTATTCTAATACCTGAAGGGGATGGTAGGAGGAGGTGGAGGGAGCGGAGGTGGGAGAAGCTTGGCGTGAAGGTGGAGCCCTCCTGAGCGGGAGTCACGTTCTTCTAAGGAGCTCTCTTTCCCTTTCCACCCTGGCAGCACCCATGGGGAAGTCTGGGACTCGGGAGAGAGTCCTCTCTCCACCATGCTGGCACTCAGATCTCGGGCTCCAGGCCCCAGAACTGTTAGAAAGAAATGTCTATTGTCTATAAGGTGACATTCTGGGTTAGCAGCCCCAAGGGACTCCAAGACAGGGCCATTCCTCAACCCGAAGCAGACAGACCCCTACAGGCTGGACGACGCATGTCTTTGCCAACTATGGAAAGCCAAGTTTAAATCTAGACAAGTAAGAAGAGACATTTCCTGCACTTCAGTGTTTGTGGGCACGTCTGTATCTTCTGCATCGAGTATCAAAGCCTTTCTGCTTGACAACACCCAATATTAGTAGCACCCAGTGTATTTTACTTCGTAAAATAACCAATTTGGGGAAACAGAAAAATACCACTCCCCCTTTCTTTCTTTTATCAAAATCGTTAACAGATCTGTGATGAAAGTCCTGACATTAAGCAGGCTCTGTGCTGGCAAAACATTAGAAATCTGTTTGAAAGTGTTAGTTGTCTTAAACAGTGAATTACAAACATGAATGAGCTGAAGGCAGCTACAATTTAGATGTAAATCTAGTCATTTTTAAGACATTAAGAAACACTCTCACTTACGTATAAAGAGGAATGTATTTGCTTCTGGAACTTGGACTCACGCTTAGAAAAAAGAGAGAATATGGACAATGGACATTAACTTCATAAGCATCAAATTATTACAGTGTTTCTCTTATTAAAAGAAAAGCAAAGTCTTCAGACATACCTCATGGGAATTAACCTCTTAATGTTTGTAACTAGAAACAGAGGTGATTTAAAGATGGAGTTTTAAGTGAAAAATTAAAAAGCAGAACAAATGGACTCCAAGTCTTGAGGACTTCTGGCTTGCTCCCTGTGGCCCTATTTTAAAGCCTCTCCTCTTGGCTTTCTCCTTTGCTGTAGGCTTCCTTCGAAACTAAATGGGTAATATTTGACAAAGCTGAGCCCCCAATTTTCTTCAACACAAGGAATTTTCATGTTGAGTGGCTCCTCCTGACCAGCCAGTCTAATTCTCCATGGTAGAGACGAAGCAGCCAGGGCACGAGGTTTGGTCATTCACATGAGATCACAATTACTTATGAAATCTCAAGGAGATCTGGGTTTATTTTCTATTTTCCCTGCTCTAGCCCCAGAATCAGCCATTTCTCCAGGGGTCTCATAATTTCTTTTACCGAAAAATGGTGATTAAAAGCCAACATCTTAACATAATAAAAAAATTAATGAATTTTAAAAATTTTAAAATAAAGGTCAGCATCTGGGGGCGCCTGGGCGGCTCAGTTGGTTAAGGGTCTGCCTTGGGCTCAGGTCATAATTTCAGGATCCTGGGATCAAGCTATGAATCTGCTGAGTTCCTGCTCAGTGGGGAGCCTGCTTATTCCTCTGCCCATCTCTTCTCTCTCTCTTTTTCATAAATAAATAAAGTTTTTTTTTTTTAAATAAAAGCCAACATCTGGGGGCTAGATATGCTCATGGCTGTTGGGGTAGAGGTCCCTGCTCCTGGGTCCGCTGAGTGGACAGAGCTAGGGACGGAAGTCAGTGTAGGAAGTGTGTAGACCCATATACTGATGTGTATTTCTGTATCTACTGTTTGTAAATAAATTACAGCAAACCTGAGTTCATAGGATCCTTCCTGATCAAATCCAACAGCACAGTTCATTCATAGCCTTTCTTCCTTACTTATTTGTATTCTTCCTGACAGCATGAAACCTGCTTCCTGTTACTGACTAAACGTGTCATTTGTTCAAACCCATACATGTAAGAAGTGTTAGAATCGCCACCCATTTCCCAGGGAGACACAGGCTCTATCCAGAGCACAGTGTTTAGATACGGTTCTTTTCGTCTTTGGCCTGACATTATTCGGTCCAACTACTGTTTCCAGACTTATTAAAACCCAAACTTATCTAGGACCACCCACTTAATGTAGTTATGTCATTTATTTGTAACGTAGAATGTTTTGTCAACATGTGTACTCCGTTCTGGACCCCGCCGACATCCGGCAGGTTTGGCTGTCCGTGTGGATTTGTGCATATATGTATATATTTATTTCACTTCCCATTCACTAAAGTTTGTTCTTTAGAGAGCATGAGCAGGGGGAGGAGCAAGGGCAGAAGAAGAAGCCGACTCCTCACTAAGAGAGCCGGATGCGGGACTTGATCCCAGCCCAAAAGCATAATGCTTAACCACCTGAGGTCCCCCGGCGTGCGGTGAAGTAAGTCCTTTTTAATGACTAGCTCTATGGGCTTCACAAGTACAGAGTCAAGTCAGCCGTCCAGAGCTGTTCGCTACCCTAAATGTTTCCTTTAGAAGCTCTCTGTAATCCCCCTTTCCAGCTCCCACTGCCATTGCTCTAGTCTCATCCCAATAGTTTTGCCTTTTCTAAATGTCCTATAAATGGACCCATACAACACGTGGCCTTTTGGGTCTGGCTGCTTTCCCTGAGCAAAGCGCACTCCACACACGCTGTCGTGGGTTGCATTTAGTTTTGTCATTGCTGAGTGGTACGCCATTGCACAGGTGCATCTAGTATGTTTATCCAGTGCATGCCTGCCCACTGGCCTGTTGAAAGAGATCTGGGTGGCTTCTAGGTTTGAGCATTACGAGTTGAGCCTCATAGATGTTCCAATATGGTTTTACCGTGGATTCCTGGGAGCAACATTTGCACAGAGGAAGGCTCCAGGGTGAGCGCCACTCTCAGGAGTCTGGACACGTGGCGATACTGACTAACACATACAGCTTTTCATTCATCAGATGATTTCCTATTTAAAAAATGCAGTGAGGGCACCTGGGTGGTTCAGTCGGTTAAGCATCTGACTCTTGGTTGTAGCTCAGGTCCTGATCTCAGGGTCATAAGATCGATCCCCACCTCAGGCTCTGTGCTCTCTTCTTCTCCTTCTGCACCCCCCCCCCCCAAAATCTAAAATTTAAAATTAAAAAAAAAAATTAAAAATTTTAAAGGGAATGAAGTCACATAAATGGGACAAATTTTATCCTCTGGGTGGATTATTTGTTATTTCACCACATGCTATATAAATAAAAACATTCTAATAAAGTGTTTTTATTAGTACTCACATAATATTAGGGTTGGCACTGATGATTTGCGTGTTTGTTCTTTTAAGAGATATTTGAATGTGACCACCAACAGTTTCAAAAAATTTAAAAATTTTAAAGGGAATGAAGTCACATAAACGGGACAAATTTTATCCTCTGGGTGGATTATTTGCTATTTCACCACATGCTATATAAATAAAAACATTCTAATAAAGTGTTTTCATTAGTACTCACATAATATAAGAGTTGGCACTGATGATTTGCGTCTTTGTTCTTTGAAAAGATATTTGAATGTGACCAGCAACAGTTTCAGCTTGCTGTGAGTCTTTTATATTTTGTGCAAGTCTTAATCTTTTAAGAATTATTAAATTCTCATCTCAGTTTATACATTGGAATCTCTTTTTTATATTAGGAGGTATTACACATTTGGGAAAACATTTTGAGTAATCTTTATCAAAAAGTTTACACTATTTTTAGAATACGGCTTGAGAAAAACTAACTCGGTTGACAAGACAACATTCTTCTCAGTGTTTTCACCATTTGCAATACTAGACTCAGCAGTTAAACGTGGTGATGATTTTGCCTATTTTCACTTGATTATTCTTTTTTCTTTTAATGATATAAAAATTCATTTCTAAAAGACAATATATACAATTTTATTGCTGTCATACAGAGATTTGAAAAAAATGTTGTCTTTGACATTATTTTTCCATAACTGAAACTTATCAAGAGCTCTCATCCATTTTGTTGACTACAGGTAAAAATCTCCTGGACTTAGCAATTAATTGGGGATTAGGTAAATATAAAATTAAATATACAAGATGAACCTTCCCATTGAGGTGACGATTGACTCTCTAGGACACGTGTTTTTCTTAAGCATTATCTGTCTGTCTCACACAATTCTTTATAAACATCTGTAGTATGTTTTGCAAAGTACAGAGATCTGCTTAGACTTCTGTATGACTCATTATATTTTCTATTCTATTTAATTCTACAAAATGGTGATTGTGACTCACCACCAGTGTTGCCACCAACAGGCTACACTTCACTCATTAACTACTTCGTGGAGTATACTCATTAACCTGTACTAGCGTGATTATTCAGTCATCTGGAGAAATGGATCTCTCATTCACACTCTAAACCTGAGTTGATTTCCTGTGGTTTCAAGAGATAACTGTGAAAAGCGAAGTGTTTTTTAGAAAAAAAGTAAAGAAGAATAATATATTACTTCAGGTAGTGAAAGATCTATTTAAAAGCCTATAAAAATAATAAGACATGGAAGAAAATATTGATGATTTCAGTTATATTAAAATTCATAACTTCAGTTCAGCAAAGAACAGTATAAAACAGAAAAGTCAAAGACTAAAGGAGATATTTTGATGCATGTTACCAATAAACAATTTTTTTGCAGAATAGTAAACATAAAAATTTATGCAATTAATACATAAAAAAACAAGGAATCCAACTGCAAAGGGGATAAAATATGTGAACAGGTAAGTTACAAATGTGAACACCCAAGTAAGTCATAACCAACAAAAAAAAAATGAGTATTGGCTATCAGGTAAATAGAAGTGAAAGTGATAATGAAATACGATTTCATGCTCATAAGAGTAGAGTTTTTTTTTTTTAAATGCTGGCCATGATGTGCAGTCATGGGAACTCAAGCATTGCTCATGGTTTACCCCATGGATACAATTCTTCTGGATAAGAATGTTTTGGTATCTAGAATATAAAGAAGTGCATCCTCCTGAGGCAGCCATTGTAGGCATAAGTATGTACATAAAATCTAGAAATATTTTTGAGCTTGGTACATGAATAAATGAGGACACTGTTTCCAACTGCAATAAAATCATAAAAGGAATTATATTACAAGAAAGATAAATAAATTGTGGTATATCCATACAACACAAGCCTGTCCAGCAAGGAAGGTCAGCACCTAGAGACCTATGTGCCAACTTGTATGCATCTCACAAACACAGCGTTGAACAAAAACATTCAATACACACACACACACACACACACACATATATATACACATACATACATACACACACACACCAACACACACATATACATGCCAATATATTGAGTTTATAACCATGGAACACAATGCCATATCTTGGTTAAAAAGAATGCATATGTTTTAAAGTCTTACAGCAATGTATGAAAAATGAAAAGTCAAATTCAGAATATTAGTGATCCCTAAGGAAGCACAGAGAGACTCACCATCATGTTGGTAATGTTCTATTTCTAAAACTGGGAAGTGAATACACAGATTGCATCATATTCTTATTTGCATGTTTCGTACATATTAAATATTCAAAAATAAATTTAAAACATAAAAACAAAGGATAACCCGGATTGTGGATTGTAGTGAGAACAAAAAATAGGGAGAAATAGTGATATTTTCAATGACGGAAACAAGAGATTTTTTACAACTAAATGCACAA
The DNA here is from genome assembly GCF_011764305.1 of Mustela putorius furo. Taxonomy (NCBI): domain Eukaryota; kingdom Metazoa; phylum Chordata; class Mammalia; order Carnivora; family Mustelidae; genus Mustela; species Mustela putorius. Next base: position 10,364,589 of record NW_025421998.1, read on the forward strand.
AATGACTTTTATGGAAGGATTAATAAATAATAAAACCACAGTTTCTAGCATAAAATAAAACACAAAATAACTATCTGATGCAAAAGTTGATAAAAAAAGTTATAATCCCTTGGAGTCCATGGATTTCAGACTATAATTCTTCATATCAGCGTATTCATAAGGCATTCCTTATTTTTAAATGATTTTAAATTCTTGGTTTTCTTTTCTTTTTTTTTCTTTTTAAGAGAGAGAGACAGAGACAGACAGTGTGTGGTGGGGGTAGGAGCAGAAGGAGAGAGAGAGATTCTTAAGCAGGCTCCACACTCCACAGGAGCCTGACACAGGGATCAATATCAGAACACTGAGATCAAGACCTGAGCCAAAATCAAGAGTCTGGTACATAACCCACTGAGGCACCCAAATGCCCCATTCATAGTCTAAATTGTAAGGAAGGTTAAGAGAAAATAAGAGAAAGCAGGCAACACTGAGAACAAGTGAATGGGATTGGGTTCTCTTTCCCATCACAGGGATGGACCAGAGGATTGGTCCATCCCAGGACTTTGGGTTCAGGCATAATTTAATGCCAAAGAATATGTTTCAAAATGACCAATTTTCCAAAGATGGAAAAATATTTTAAGTAGCCGAGAGATCCTCACCCCCTCTTATAAGCCATGGATGGGAGCACCAGACATATCAATGAGAGAACTGTGATAGGGAAACATCTACTGATGAGCACACAAAAGGAAAAAACTTACAAAGTAATGGGCTTGACCGGTGTCGAGAAGGATCTTGTTTGAAATCTGTCCCAGAGTCCACCAACCACCTAAAATCAGCAGCAAAATGAATGACATATTTAATGCGTAAGTCACTGTCATGTCTTGTCTAGAAGCCACAGGGCTGCTAACTGTCCCTACAGCATCACAGGCAAGCTCCAGGCTCCCAGCAGAAAGCACTCCCCAAGCCTGCTTTGCAACTCAGGGATTTGCCCCAGAGCCCCTCCTGGTCTCTACCCTGCTCTCGGACCCTTAGTTTCCGTTTGTCTTTGCAGGGCTGGAGTCTGTCTCATCACCCACCTCGTTTGGACTGAAGGTATGATTTTGATTTTCATCCCAAAGCCTATACTCACTGCTTTTTGGTCCACCCTCGGCGGCCCCAGGCTGGTCTTCCTTTTCCTGCTCTGCCTATACCCTGAGCTTTGAACCTCATCTTGCTGGGAAGGACTTTGGGTTCTGGTGTAACTAAATGCCAAAGAATATGTTCAAAAGTGACCAATTTGCAAAACATGTAAAACTATTTTTAAGTAGTTGAGAGATCCTTAAAAACAGCTGTAATAATCCAGACACGTTTTCTGTCCTCCGACTGAGTTTAATTTTAATTTCGATGCGCACATCCTGTGCCAAGACTTTATCTTGGAGCCGCATTTCCCCCTCTGTTGCTGCCATTTTGCTCTGTAAAAGCTGACAAAGTTTTTCAAAATCTTGTGGGCTTCCTACCCTGTGGTTCCGAACCTCTTAGGAGTCCGTGTTTAGCACCATATTTATATATAATTATTTTCTTTACTGTTATGTGTTTTATGTAGGAAAGAGTGTTGTTATGAGAGGTGGTCCCGGGCTTGTCAGACTTCTAAGGGATGAGGAACAGAGCACAAGGGCGAGAGATTCAATGCAAGTTAAGAGTTGCTTTGCAAGCACAGAGTCAGGGTTGAGAGGGCAAACGTGAGGTCCGACATAAGACCCAAAGGATTCAGGGGACTTAGCCTGGGGGGGGGGGAGGACTGTGGTAGGGAGAGGAGCACTGTTTGGAGGGCGGGGCTGGGGGAGCAGGAGGAACCCAAAGTGGGGATCAGGCTGAGGAGGTCAAGTGCAAGTAATAGAACTGGGGACATGTCCTGTCAAAGCACAGGGATTTCACTTTCTCGAAAGTCATGGGTTTTAATCGGTGGAGGAATATGAAGTGATTCACACGTTAGGGAAAGTACCCTGGCTGTGGTGCGCATTCAGAAATTCATGTGCTAAATTCTCGATGTTTGGAAATGAAAAAAGAGGGTTGCCTGTGGGGGGCTCTGTTGGTTAATCATCCGACTCTTGATTTCAGCTCAGGTCATGATCTCAGGGTCAAGAGATCGAGCCCCATGTCGAGCACTGTCCTGAGCATAGAGCGTGCTTCTATCTCTCTCCCTCTGCCCCTCCCTGCCCTCTCTCTCAAAATAAAATAAAATGAAATAAAATATAAAATAAAAATGAAAACAGGCATCTCTGGAGACAACTATGCTTTGTTTTACTAGAAATAAAACCTCTATGATTCATGGGTTTTCCCATTCTGTCTCAGAATGTAGAGGTTAGATTCAATTTCAAGAACTGTTCTCAACACAGGTTCTCTAACGGAATCATAACTATTTCTCCATCCCTCAGTCCTCCTTGGGCACTTTTAAAATAAACACGGTCATTGCAAATGACTTTTGAGACAGAGGCAGTCTTTAAATAAATGTTTGAAAAGCCCAATACAGGTAACATCAAAGTATCTGAGGCCATTGATGATTTTTTGTGATTACGGTGTTTTCAATTCCATAAATGTATGTATTTACTGTTCTTTCAATATTTCTTACAATAAAATGAGAGGTCAAGTTTTGGGCTTCAATTTAGAAATAAATGCGTTGTTGCAAAAACGCAACTTTATATATATGGGAAAAGGCATTAGGCACAAGGAATCGAGGTCCTTAATCGCTGACCTGGGTTATTGCTGGGGTCCCTTCATATCTCTTCAGTGTAAAACACTGTGAAACCAGGTCAGCAGCTTTTTCCACTGTTGTTTCCTCTGGATCGAGTTTTGGTGGTAGCATCTTGTCCCAAGGAACAACTTCATAGGCTCTGTGAAATTATGAAATAAGGATATTTTACGAAAAGTATGTATTCAAATGGTATGAGTGTTGTATACCATGTGGCAGGTGGAATTCTAGGGCATCCCTGAGACTCCTGCCCTCTGGTGTATGTACCGTGTATAACCACCTTCCCTCCAGTGTGGGCTGAGCAAAGGAGTATGACAAGGTATCACAGCTGTGATACTCTGTATGCCAACTTTAAATGGCCAAAGGGTGGTGTCTATATAATTAAGGTCCCTAATCGGTTGAACTTGAGTTCATCAAAATGTGGATTCTCCTAAGGAGGTCTGACCCAAAGAGGTGAGCCCTAAAAAGAGACAAAGGCACAGTAGACACTTTGCAGCTGTCCTTCAAGAAACATCTCATGAGGGGCACCTCGGTGACTCAGTCGGTTAAATATCTGACTCTTGATTTCAGTTCAGGTCGTGATCCAGGGGATCTGGTGATGAAGTTTAAAATATAAGGGAGGATTGGTGGGGTGAGGTCCGGAGCTGATGACCAAAAAGGAATTCTTGAGATGTCTTTGGTGCAAAATGGTGGTTTATTAAAGCACGGGGACAGGACCCGTGGGCAGGAAGAGCTGCTGCCCCAGGGTTGTGAGGAGTGAGTGGTCCATTGCTTGTTTGCAAGTTGGGAGGGGTTTAGGGATGATATAACACTCTAAGGAATTTTGGAAGCAAGGTTTCTAGTACCTTGAGGGGCTAGCTATGGTTGGGAAAAGATCATTTATTACTGTCTAATAAAACCTTAGTTATGAGACCCTTCAGATGTATATCGGTGGGCCTTGTGCTTGGGGATGATTGCCTACATGTATCTTGGAGGGTTTAGAGATAAAGGAAGTTTCCAAAGGAATTTTTATATGTTAAAGTAGACTTACAGGATCCTGGCTGGGACGGGGGTGGAGGGCGGTCAGGCTCCCCTTTTCCCTTAGCAAAGTGTTAAAGTGGAGGCAGTTGAGTCCCTAGAGGGAGGTCACTCTGCCTGTTTCAAGGACTTGAAGTCAGTGGGCTCTGGATAGTAAGGATATTTAATAACTGTTCTTGTGTCTCTGTTTCCCACATCAGTGGGGTTGAGCCCCAGGGTGGGCTCCGAGCTCAGCGGGGAGTTTGCTTCTCCCTCTTGCTCTGACCCTCCCCCTGTTCCTGTTCTCTCTTTCAAACAAATAAGTAAAATCTTAAAAAGAAAGAAAGAAAGAGGGAGGAAGGAAGGAAGAAAGAAAAGGAAAGAAAAAGAAACACCTCCTGAGCCCAGCATCTGGAATGAACTGAATTCTGCCAAGAATCCGATCACTCCCAGAGCTCAAGGACCCAGCCCCAGGTGACATTCTGATTCCAGCCTGAGAAACGCTGAGTGTTGACCCCAGGTGGGGCACACCTGGACTTCTGACTGCAGTCATGTGGCTTAAAGTTGGTAAAGTGTGGTCATCAGTCACATGGCAATGGAAAACCAATGCACTGAATTATATGTCTTATAGTAAGTTTGCACACAAAAATGGATTTGACTTTCGCAGCAAGGCAGAAAGACCATTCATTAACTTACAAATAAACAAACTCTGGCTTAGAAAATGAAATTTGTTTGCTTAAGGCACTCAACTACTGATGGTCCAAGTCAGGACGCAGAAGTGGATTCTCCGCCCCTGAAGAGTGAGTCCCATTCCCACTGCCCTACAGCAGGGACCCTGATTATCAAAGTCTGGAGCGTGGTACCCGGAGTCCAGCCATCTTGGATTTCAAGCTTTGAAAGTTCTGTTGTTTTGGACACACACACACATGACAGGTGCTGCTAAACAGACTCCAGTTTGATCCTGAAGGAAAACCGAAGAGCCCTTATTCCGGCGGCGGCATCACGACAGGATAGATGGATAGACAGCCAACCCTGGCACCCAACATCCTGCCCGTACCCTCCCAGCCTTGCCGCAAATGCTGAATGCTCCACTCTACCCCGTCAGCCAGACTTCTCCTTCCAAACAACCCCACTCCTCTCAGCTGGCAAACACATAATTACCAGTGATCCCAGTCCCTCAACAAATACCTATTCAGCGATCCCTATATTTCTAGCACTATGCTTGGGATAAAAGCCTGGATAAGAAACCATATAAAAGTCATATTTACTGCATAGGAATGATGTGAGGGTTTATTAAGTTAATATTTGTGAACCTAAGTAGCACAGTGATGGTCCCACAATGTGGCAGCTCACTCACTCTGAAATTACTGTGTCCTAAAGAAAAACTAACTCTTATAAGATATTTTTAATTGTAGCAAAACCTTAAATGGTGCATTTTTCTTTCTTTCTCTTTTTAAATATTTTATTTATTTATTTATTTGTCACAGAGAGAGAGAACAAGCAGGGGGAGTAGCAGGCAGAGGGAGAAGCAGGCTCCCCCACTGAGCAAAGAGCCAGATGTCAGACTCTATCACAGGACCTGAGCCAAAGGCTTAACTGACTCAGCCACCAAGGGGCCCCTAAAATGGTGCAATTTTCAGACATAATACCTGAATGGTAGTGTCATAAGAAATTCACCTGAATTGAGTTAAATCTTACAAGACGCATCTCTGTTTGAGCTTCTGACGCATTTCACGAATATTTTATGGGAAAATACCTATTCATAAGTGAATTTCATGAACTCTGTTTGTGATGGGTGTGCCATCGGTGTGAAAGGAAACCGTGAAGCCCAAATGTGAGGCACGTCTGCTGGGTTCAGCCCCCGGGGAGGGAAGGATTTTGGGGGGAATCAAGGGCTTTGTGGTGCCTACACACATTGTCTGTCCCTTGTGCTCACGGCAGCCACCCCCCTGTCCCCACTTCTCCACTCTGTGTTGCTCTGCTGACTTCAGAGTTCACTGGACAGCTGCAATCATCTCTTCTCGGGGCTCTCCGTTCTTGACCCTTTGCACAGTTTCACTCCCTCCTCCCTGAACACCCTTAACATGCGTGCCAATTCACACGTGTTGCTACGCCATGACCCCTCCCCTTATTCCTCTGGCTCAGACTGCTCTTCCCAACCCCAGACCCATACACCCTGCTACCTGCTTGACATAGTCACTTGGATGTCTGATGAACATCTTTATATTTGTATTCAGCAGGTTGAAAATGGACTTCAGACGTTTCCCTCCAAACCCATTCCCCTGCTGTCACTGTGTCAAAGGAATGTCAACCTCAGGCCATCCGGCTTTTAGTTCAAACCCTTGGATTGTTCTTGACTCTTATTCCCTTGACACTCATTACCTCCAACCTGGAAGTTGTGTTGACTCTACTTTCAAAATATATCCAGAAGCCAACTGTGGCCGATAGTTTCCCGCCAACCTCCAGCAAACTGTCCTTGCCTGACCTCTACAGATTCCCACGGTACCCTCCCAATTGGCCTCCCCTTTCTGCCCCATCTGGTTGGCTGGGAGCACAGAGGCCACCATGTTGCTTTCTGTAAGTCTGACCTTACCACTTCTCTGCTAAACCTTCACTTCCCTCAAGTGAAAAAGCCCTGGCGTTTACAGTTGCCTAAAGTGCCCCTGGACATCTGGTTCCAGGCAGTCTCTGCTTTTTCCCATCTTCTCTTCCTAATTCCCCTCCTGTACTCTGTTCTAGACACCCCGGCTCCTTGTTCATCCCCAACCCTATGCACACTGCTAACACAGGTCTTCCTCCTGACTCTGGATTCCCTCTGCCTGGAAAATGGTCACTCCAGAGTTCCGCAAGTCACTCCCATTTGTTTTCTGAGCTTCTCTCAAATCCCATCACGGGAGGAGCCCCCTCGCCCCCGACCTCCTCCATGAATGATGCCTCCCACCCTTACAGGGGGCACTCCGATGCTCTCATTCCATTCCACCTCTTCTCTTTAATGCTTCCACAGACTCATCACCTTCTAAGATACGAGCTATTCACATGTTACGTTTGTGCTTATCGTCCATCTCCCTTTCGAATGACAGCACTTTGAGAACAGAGATCTTTGTCTGCCTTATTCCCAGATGAACTCCTAGCCCACGGCACAGACACGCAGCAAGGACTGAATATGGTTTTTGAGTAAATGAACTCCTTCAGGCTTTCTCTGCATTGGTTTTCTGCGATGCCATACTCCTATCTCCTCCTCTCTCTGACCATTTCCTTTGTGCTTTGGTCTTATTCTTCTAACAGACATAGATTTTCTTTAAGACCCTCCCTTGACCTCTTTATTTTAGCCATCAGTGTGAGTGAGTAAATATCTGCATTTGATGTTCTCTGAACGACTCACTGAAGTCCGGACACTGTGGACACAGAGAGGACCTGTCATGAAAGATGTCATAGAAATACTTTTTAAAATTTTTTTTTTTAGTTTTTACCATTTTTTAAAAGTTTTATTTATTTATGTGGAGGGGAAGGGGCAGAGGGAGAAAAGGGAGAAGGAGAGGGAGAGCCCCAAGCAGACTCCCCACTGAGTGCAGAGCTACACTTGGGAAAAATGCTTACTTTTGAGTCGAGGACTTGTAAAATGAGTCCTTTGAACTGTATTTTCTGTCTGGTTGTAAAAGCGGTTCCCGATCCTCCTAGAAGGGGCAAATAATGTGTTAAAGGAGATCAGATAGACACGGGAAGTGCTCACACTTTCTGTGCACATGGTTTCTTGTTCCTCTGTCCCTACTTTTCTCCTGTCCTAGCACCCTGTGGGTGGCCAGGTTTAATGCTCCCCTACTTTGCCCAATTGCTTTGGATATATACATTCCCTACATAACCTCCCAGGAATTAAGTTAAAATCGACAAATTGTGTATTCAAGTTAACGGAAAATCAATTCTTTAGGAGAAAGGTCTTGAATTTTAAATGTTAGCAAATGATGTTTTCAGCACCATGCAATTCAAACATCTTAAAATGTTTGTCTTGTCTTCTGAAGATAGGACATTAGGTCTACCATGTTTCCCGCTTCCTACCTTTCATCTCATTTAATTAAAATGACTTATTATTATAACCATTGCCATTACTATCTTTAAAGAGTATCTGATTAAATTTTCCACAATATTTTATCAGTGGTTCTTTGCCAGCTTTTCCTTCGTGTATTCTATTCATTTTTGTTTTTTAACCCTGTATTCCTGGTTCCATTCTCTTTGGCTGAAGTTCTAGTTTCCAGTATTCTTTCAAAGACATGAACCTCTGCTACCTCAGTTGTTAACTCATCCTCACCCTTCAGTACTGTTCTGGATAGATTTAGAATTCTAGTTTAATGCTAATGTTTATGTCATAACCTAAGTCTATCTCATTGACCTCTGGCCTGTTGTCATTGCTTTGGAAGGACACTGATAAGGATGGTTGGCTCCACGTTCCCCCACTCCCATCCTCTGCTAATATTTAGGATATTTGTCTTGGGTTTCCTTCAAAGAAAATTTGTTTAGGAGAAGATCTTTTTTCATCTGGCTCATGATATGCTATGCTTCTTCAATCTGAGAATGTATAACTTTCAGCAATTTGGACAAGTCTCCATTTTTCTCTTTATTGTCAGTGGATTCAATTTATTTTCTTATGAAGCTCCCATAGACAAATACTAGACTTTCTCGCTCTGCCCGCCAAGTGTCCTAACATTAGCATCTGTTCATCCCTAACACCCATTCTCACCCTATGCACTTTCCAGCTTACCACACTTCCTTCTTCCTGTTTCTAGTCTCTGTTGAAACCTGGTTGTTACATATTTTTTTAATTTCACCAAGGCTACCTCTAGTGAAATCACTGTCATGGTTCTGTTAGCAGGATGAGTGATAGATATATATATATATATATATATATATATATATATATATAATTTAGAAGTGGTTTTTTTTTTTAAAGATTTTATTTATTTATTTGACAGAGAGAAATTACAAGTACACTGAGAGGCAGGCAGAGAGAGAGAAAGAAGGAAGCAGGCTCCCTGCTGAGCAGAGAGCCCGATGCGGGACTCGATCCCAGGACCCTGAGATCATGACCTGAGCCAAAGGCAGCGGCTTAACCCAGTGAGCCACCCAGGCGCCCCAGAAGTGGTTTTAATTTTTTTATTGGTGAATGATTTTGACATTTTCGTAATTTTGCTGTGGAAAATGAAGTCCTGCCTTATGAGAAAGAGAAAACTCCTCCAGACCACTCCCTGGCATCTTTACGTATCAGAGTAGGTCAGCCAGGGAAAGTCCTGACCCTTCCACGTGGCTCCTGGTTCAATCATAATACTGGTAAGAGAGGGCTTAGTTGTGTGTCTGCCAAGCTCTGCCTCGGTGATTTGGGGATTTTTCTGGTTTTGTACAAGATACTTTTGCCTCCAACTGCAGTTGTAACCTGCTCCTGCTGTGGGTTTCGCAGGAGACAGAATGGCAGGAAGCGGGGCAGGCAGCTGTGGGGCACTGCATTAGCATCTCCAAATTTCAACATCCTGTTCCAAGTGTCTGCATTGAAACCTTGGTGAATTCCCTCATTGATCCTCACCAAAAGTACAACTGGCAAGTTGTACCATCAGACAGTTCCCACCTCCATGCTAGAAAACCCAAAGTCACCATCTCCTTCCACCCAGATGACCCACTGCCCTGGGTTTCTGTCTTCAGCCACAGTAGAGCTTGTACTGGCAAATCCCAACCCAACTTCCATTGTTCCAAAAGCACCAGCCTCAAGCCTGTGATGAGGAAGTTGGTTCTGAAGCACAGTGTGTCCATCCCACAGCCATAGGATCTGCTCCTTCTCTTACCACAATACAGTCTCCAGGGAGTTGTTCTTGAACATGGTCTAAAGCCATGTAATAATTCCTAGGCAGGGATTTGGGGGAAGCTGATTCCTGTGCTCTTCCAGCCCACTAGTGATGATCCCCAAGCTGGAGGAGGCGCTCTTCCATACTCACACACCAGAGAAGAGAGGCAAGTTCCTTCCATCTTGAACTGCCATGATTCCTCTGATGCAGCTACCTTGCTCTACACCCGTCCGCTCCAAGTTTTCTACCACTTGTTCTCTGGAGGACACTGCCATGGTGTTTCATCAGATTCTCCAACAGGCTGCTCAAGGACCTCATTTAGGTCTCCTAGCAAAGTCACAGCAGGCCTTACATTATTCCCCAATTCTGCACAGGTATCAGTCATATGATCTCATTCATAGGTGGAATTCAAGAAAATTGAAGGCGGGGAGGGCGGAGAAAGAGAGAGAGACAAACCAAGACACTCTTAACCATAGTGAACACGCTGATGGTCACCAGTGGGATGAATTGTACTGAAGGATGTTTGAAAGGTAAAGACATATTTTCACTCCTGGGATAAACCTCACTTGATCATAACACATTGCCCTTCTTATAAATGACTGGTTTTGGTTTACTAACACTTTGCAATAATTTTTGTGTTTCTGTATGTGAAGAACGTAATTTCCTCTTTTTTTAAAAAGTTCTGTGTCTGGTTCAGGAATATTAGGTTAAGTTGGACTTCTAAAACTACTCAGAAAGTGTTCCTTCTTCTATTTTCTGAAATAACTTATATTAGATTGATGTGATTTCTTCCAAAAATGTTTGACAAAATTCAGCAGTGAAATCAACTGATCATACAATTTTCAGTGTGGGAAGACTTTTGATCAGAAAAATTAAATTTCTTTAATAAATAGAGAGCATTCATGTATCCTATTTCATTAGTATCAATTTTAGGATGTCATACTTTTTAAGGAATTTGTTCATGTAATTTAAGATGCTAAATGAACTGGCATACTATAGTTTATAGTATTTTCTTTTTTGCTTTTAGGATCAGCAGGAATAAACTCTTTAATTTTCTCTGTTGGTAATATGTGTTATCTCTCTCTTTCTTGATTATACTAATAAAATATCTATCACTTTCATTGATCCTTTTAAAGAAATAACTTTTGGCTCTAAGTTTTCTCTCCTGTATCTTTCCTTTTTTTCATTGATTTTTTACTCTTATCTTTTTAGTCCTTTTTCTTTAACCATTCTGGTAGTTTCTTAATCATTAATCTTTAATTTTCAGAACTTACTGGTTTCCTAAAATAAGCATAAAAGGCTAATTTTTTTTCTTTTTAGCAGAATTTTAGCTGCATTATACAAAATTTAATAGGTAATAATTTTATCATTGTTCGGTTTAAAACATTTTCTAATTTTTTTATGATTTCTTTTTTAACATACAGATTATTTAGAAGTATGATTTTTAATGTGAAAGTATTTGATATTTTCTTAAGCATCTCATGGTTACTTATTTTTAACTTAACTCTGTGACAGGTTAAGAACAAAAGTAGAATTATTTCAATACATTTAAATATATGAAGACTTGTTTTATGCTCCAACATAACACTATGGTGAATATATCATATACACTTGATACGTTTTGTGTTCATTTACTTTCAGCCTATTTGCATCTTCAATGTGTAACTCTTGTAAATCCACATATAGTTACGTCTTGCTTTTTTATCCATTCTGATAACCTCTGCCTTTCCATTCAAATGTTTAGTATATTAAGATTTAATGTAACAATTGATATATTAGGAATTATATATAGAATTTTATTGTAGTTGTCTGTCTTTATGTCCTTATGTTTCTGCTCCTCTTTTCTGCCTTCTTTAGATTATTTAAATGAGTGGGGTTTTTTTAGAATACCAGTTATGTCATAAATAGTCTCCTTAACAATAACTAGTTATGGCACATTTCAGTCTTGTTTCAGAGGTTTCATTAATGTCTTTAACTTTCCACAGTTGACTTGGAGTTAACATTGTACCACTTCACATAAAATGTGCAGACACTACAACCACCCATCTCTGTCATTCCTTATTTTACAGCTGTCACATGAGCTATATTTACATTCCTAATATGCTTCAGAGAACAATGTTAGATGTTTGTTTTAAACAGTTATATGTACTTTAAAGAAGTTAAAAGGAAAAAATGATCTTAAAGACCCAAGATTTCTTGTAGTGAATTTCCACTGGCTATCTACTGCCTTTGTTTTTTCTTGTCTTGCAAATTTCTTTACATAGCTTTTTAATATGTTCAATATAATCAGGCCCCCAGTTATATCCACGTCCTAGTCCCTGGAAATTGCATTTGTTAGCTTATACGGAAAAGGGTAATTCAGGTTGCCAATGGATTTAAAGTGTTAATCAAGTGACTTTAAAATAAGAAAACCATCCTAGACACTCACATGGGCACAATGTAATCCTAGGGTCCCTAAAAGTAGAAGGTCAAAGCAGAAGAGTAGGTCAGAGTGATTCCGTCTGATGAGGGAAGAGCTCAACCTACCATCGCTGGCTCTGAGGATGAAGACAAAGCCCAGGAGCTAGAGGCTGAAGACTCCAAGGACACGGATTCCACGCGACAGACTCTAGAAGATATGCAACCTTGCCAGCACCTTGATTTCAGCTCGGCGAGACCCATTTCTGACTCTGACCTCCAGAAGTCTAAGATGATAAATTTGTACTGTCTAAGTCACTAAATTTATGCCAATTTCTTCTTCAGTAGAAGGCCAACCCAGGCTTCGTCTTTGAAAGTTCGAGTTTCTAGGTATAGTATTCTGGTGTGGCGCATTTTTTTTTATCAGACCGTAAATATTTTGCTCCATTGCTCCACTGTCTTCTTGTCTGATGAGAGGACTGTGAGGTTTCAACTTACTTTTCTCTTGCTACTTTCAAAATTTTCTTAGTATCTTTTGAACCTGAATATCTGATGCTTGGGCTTTTTGAAAAATGTTTATACTGTTTGGAATTCAATAAGCCTCTTGAAAGCTGTAAATGTATATCTTGCATCAAATTTGGAGACGTTTCAGTAACTGTTTCTTCAAATATTATTTTCTGTTACATTTTACTTCCCCTTTTATTCTTGGACTACAATTAGTGTATTTAACTTTTTCATCCTGTTCCATGGGTCCCTGGGACTCTGTTCATTTATTTATAGTTCCTTTTTTTCCACCCTCTCCAAGTTCTACTTTAAAATCCTTCATACTTTCCTTGTCATATCCTTTATGCTAAGTAATCCCATATCATTTCTATTTTAAGATTTTGAAATTTTAGTTTTAAAATTTCTCTTTGGCTCTGTTTTTGCATTCTATTTCTTTGATGAAAGTTCCTGTCTTATGATTATAAGTATATTCTCCATTATGGCACTAAGCACAGTTACAATAGCTGTATTAAAATCTCTGTGTGATAATTCTAGCCTCTAGCATGTTCCCATGTGAGCTTATCCCATTTTCCATGGTTTTTTGTATGTTGAGTAATTTTGGATTTTATGTTGGACATTGTACCTTTAATGTTGAGGAGGCCCTGGATTCCGCATTATTCCTGAGTGTGTTTTGGATAATAGCGAGATCTTAGATCAGTACCTTGTTAGCCTTTGATAGGACTGATCAGAATCTGTTTTGAGCAAGGAGAGCCCAGACATCAGCCAAACATGTGGGCTAAGTTCATATGTGGAACTCTGGCTCCCTCCCTGACTGTCTCCCTTCTTGGATTCTTTCCTTTAATTCTTGGTGTATGCTCCATTCTTTCATCTCTTTAGGTCAGAAAGACAGAGATTTCTACTGAAATTTTAACTACTCCAGTTGCCTGAACGTAGCCAAACTCCAGGCCACAAGGGGAAAATCACCCTGAGTTCATCCTCTAAGTTTTAACTCTGAAATTTACCTGATTTTGTTCAATCACCGGAGGTCTTGACCCAGTGGATTTGTGTTTCATCAGAGTCTGGGGTTGTTACTGGTGGGAGGGTTAGTCTTTTAGGAGCTTACTCCACCACAGAGGAAACAAAAATATTTAATGATTTCTTTAAAGATAAATGCTTGATTTTAAAGAATTTGCTTTGTTTCTTTTTCATATCTGCCTGTTCTTTTCCTTAAGTCTTGTTCTTTCCTTAGAAATTCAGTTTCATGAAAGTTAATGCATATACAGATGGCTCTATTATCTGAGGGTCCTTGGGTAAGATGCCCCCCTTATGTTGGTCTGCTGACACCTTCTCACAAGAGACTTTTTTCACATGCAGAGTATGATTTTGACTGTGGTTTCTTCTAGAGATAGCTTTTTTCTGTGGGATGCTACATGTCAATGCCACTTCGTGGAAATGTTGCTGTGGAGCATTGCTTATTTTTTCTGGGTACAAAGCTTTTCTTCTTCTTCTCCTCCTCCTCCTCCTCCTCCTCCTCCCTTTCCCCCTCCTCCTTCTCTTTTTTTTAATTTTAGGATATGGTAGTCCCACACTACATGTGTCCTAATAAATTGTAATCCAGGTATCCCCGTGGTACAGAACAAAGTTTCTTTTTCTTCATGGATGATATATGGTATTTTCCAATTTATTGTCTGGGTCAGATAGCCAACTTCCCACCCATGCGTAAAGATTTGTTCAAATTCTTGCTCATTGCTGAGATAGCCCTTTGTGGTACCTGAATTTATACAGAAAACTCAATTCCAAATATCTATCCTGAGATCTGAGACTCCCATTCTTATGTAGGTATTAAAATCCTAGCCTGTATATTCTTTGGTTTCAGCCAAAACCAGTTCATTCCCCATTTCTACAGTTAATAAAAAAAAAAAAGCCCATTTTTATTTGGACCCATGACCTTAGCTTAAAGATAATTCTTTCACAATTCCTTTGCAGCTAGTGCAATATTGAGTTCAGCCAACATCATTTAAAGTGACGTGTGCATTTTCTGGAACAAGTTCTTAGAAAGAGGAGGATGTCCCTCTCTGATTTTGCTTCTATCCTTCTAACCTGATGTCCAGAAGAATGAATCTAGGAGAGTATGATACACTAAAACCACAAGATAGTCCAGAATCTATGGATTATGTAAAAGAGAATTAAACATCTATAGTGTCCCCATCACAGCATATTGGGGTCACTGTTACCCAAAGCTTCCCCCATGAAAAATGTAATTTCAGTGGCACAACCATTTTTAGAACTAAATTTTCTCTTCCTTTCTGGAAACTACATCTTCTCTCTTCTTTTGCTTTTCAGCTCAGCTAAGTATTGGTTTTAAAATATGTGTAGCACTTTGATACATCTGTAGCACCTCAATATATCTGAGGTGATAGGGAGGATTTGTGGGAAAAAAAAAAACAACAACCTTATTCTTTGACAATTCTGAAAGGAAGCTTCCTAATCCTGAATTCTAGAATTCCGACATTTACATACAGGAAAAGGTATAGATTTTTACTGTACAATTTAATCAATCACTTTGACTTAAATGAGAAACTCATATATATATAGCCAGTATATCAGTCGAAATACAGAACATTTTTGTCATCTCCCCAAATGCTTCATTTCTGCTCTCAGCTGATTTTCACTCCCCATTGACAGCCATGACTCCATGTTCTATTACTAACACTTAGCTTTGCCTGCTCCTGGCTTCATGTAATTGGAATCAGAATTATGTATTTTTTCGAAACTGGCTTTTTTTTTTGACTTATTAGTATTGCCTTTATAAAAAAAGATTTATTTTATTTATTGGGAGGGGAGGGATAGAGGGAGAAGGACAGAGAAAATCTCCAGTAAACGGCCCACTTGGTGCAAATCCTATTGCCAGGCTTGATCTCATGACCCTGAGATCATGACCTGAGCTGAAACCAAGAGTTGGATGCTTAACTGACTGAGCTACTCAGGTGCCCCTTAATATTGGCTTTTAGTATTGGTGAGATTCTCTCATGTTCTGGTTTACACTTTTTTATTGAATATTTTCCATTCCGTGATCTGTTAATCCATATTCTTTTCTACTGATTTTTTGTGTACATATTAATTGAGCTGCTACATACAAGTGTTCCTATACAAGTCTCTTCGTGGACATGTACTTTGATTTTATTGGGTAAATACTTAAAGATGGAATTAACGGGTCACGGTGTAGGCGTGTCCCTTTATAAGGTATGCCAAAGGTTTGAGAAATCCATTTGCTTTCTGTCCTCACCAACATACGGTGTTGTCAAGCATCTTTTTCTTTTCTTTGAAAAAACATTTCAAATTATACACATATTAAAAAAAGAATTCTTTGCCTCTCTTTTTACATCATACTAGCTCCTTGATGGTTTCCAAGCATCGTAATTTTAGTCTTTCTCTTCGGTACTCAGTACTATTCCATTTTGATTAACATTTGTACTTCCTTCACAACTAAAAATGAACACCTTTTCATATGCCTGTTGGGCATTTATATGTCTTCTTTTGTGAAACATTTATTTCAGTCTTGAGGTATTAAAAAATATTTTTGCTATCAAGTCGCGTGAGTTCTTACCCCCACAGATCTTGACAGATTCTGCAGGCACTTTCTTTCCGTCTGTGGCTCACACTTTTACCTTCACAGTGGTCCAAAGAACAAAGGACTTTAGTGTTGACAGAATGAATTTTTTTCTAGACATAGTGATTTTGATGTCCTCTGTAAGAAACTCTGCTCACCAACTGCAGATATTTTATCTTGTATTTTGTTGTAGGACTTTCTTCGTGCTAGCTTTTCTGTTCAGGTCAATGGCCAGCACAAAGTAATTTCTGTGACGGTATGAGAAAGGGGTACAGGGCTCCCTACCACATGCATGTCCAGCTGTTCAGAGACTGTTTGTTGAAAACACTGCATGTAAACCAGTGAACCGTCTTGTTACTTTTGTGTAAAAACTGTCTATTTCTGGACTCTCAATTCTATTCAGTTGATTTCTCTGTTATTACACCAAAACAACACTGTCTTAGTGCGGCATTGCTGTGGGTCTTCAAATCAGGTAGAATCACTTTCCTATGGCATTACTTTTTTTCAAGATGTAAATTAATGTAAATTTCAGAGACAAAAGCAACTTTGTATTAAAAAGGCACAGAATTATGGTAGGGAAAGAACTGCAACTATTTGGAGCTTAATTTGAATATTGATATCTTAAAAAATACTGAGTTTTTCACTCCATGAAAATAACATTATGTCTGAATTTATTTAGATCTTTTATTTGTCTCAGCATCTTGAGATCATTTTCAGTGCAGATCTTTGAACATTTTTTATTAACTTTTTCCCTAACATTATAGTTTTTAAAAATGTTATTATAGGGGCTCCTGGGTGGCTCAGTGGGTTAAAGCCTCTGCCTTCAGCTCAGGTCATGATCCCAGCTGGGACTGAGCCCTGCATGGGCTCTCTGCTCAACAGGGAGCCTCTCTACCCCCTCTCTCTGCCTGCCTCTCTGCCTGTGATCTCTGTCTGTCAAAAAAATAAATAAAATCTTTTTAAAAATGTTACTATAGTGGTATTTTTATAATTTTATTTTTCAATTTCTAAACACTAGAAAAAATGATTTCTTTTTGATTTTGGCCTTCAATCATTGACTGAGATGATTTATATATATATATACATAGATATATTAAAATTCTGTTAATACAATAAATCACAGGCATTGATTTCTGAATGGTAAGCCAATTTTGCAATCCTGGGATGATCTCTATTTCATCATGATGTATTATCTATTTAATACATTGCCAAATTTAACTTAGTAAAATTTCCCAAGGATTGTTTTGTTTGTTTGTAGACATATTAGACTGTAATTTTTTGTTGTAATATAGTTTACATTTTGGTGACAGAGCTCTATTTTCCTCAATGGATTATTTGGATATGATGATATGATTTCTCCCTTAAACATTTGATTTTATTCCTTAGTAAAACTACCTCCACCTAGTGTTTCCTCTGTAAAAAGTGTTATGATAATCCGCAAAAGTATTTTCACAGACATAGGTCCACTGAGGTTTTCTCCTTGTGTCAGTTTTGGAAAGTTGTGTTTTTACACCATTTGTTCATTTTATCTACATTGTCAACCTCACTGGCTTAAAGTGGTTTATAAGACCACTCTTTAAAAGAAAACAGATTGTACGGAGTTGTAGTGTACTTGCAATGAATGTCATCCACTCCCACATACAGTCCAAGGAGGTTGTGCAGTCGTGTACAACCATGAAGTGACTGTAACAGATTCAGAGCATTGACATTTTGCTGAAAGGTTCCTCATGCCCCTTTGCCATCCATGTCTCCCTCTCCTCCCAGACCAGGGCAACAGCTGATCCATTTTTTGTCCATCTTATTGGTTTGCGTTTTCAGAATTTCATCTACATAGAATCCATGGTACATCATGTTTTGTTTCTGACTGTATTCACGCAGTATAATGATTCTGGAAGTTTGTCTTGTCGCAAGGCTCATCACTACGGTCGATCTAACTGCTGACTACTATTCCATTGTACGGATCGGCCACCATCGGTTCACTCTTTCACATGCACATAAACATTTAGTTGGTTTCCATTTTTAGACTGTCACGAATAGAGCTGCTTTCAACATGTTTATGTCCAAGTTTTCACGTGGACATGTATTTAAATTTGTCTCGGGTAAACAGCTAGCCATGGGGTGGCTGTCTACGGCCGGCACAGGTGTAGGTTCACCGTCTAAACAGTGTTCAAGAGTTTCCAAACTCGTTGTACCATTTTGCATCCCAATGCTCTGTATCCTTGTCACACTTGGAATTTCCAGTTGTTTTAATTTTAGATAGGGTTTGCACTGAATCTCCAGGCCAGTTGGAGAAATAGTAATCCAGCAACAAGTCTTCTGACCCAGGAGCCTAGTTTATTTTTCTTTTATTTAAGTCTTTGCTAATTTATTTCACTCAGTAATGTACCAAAGTTTTCAGTTAAAAAAATGCATGGTTTTAAATCAAATCTTGTGTGGTTTTTGGTACTATTGTTAATGGAATGTTTTAACCTTTCATTTTCCAGTTGTTTGCTTCTGATATGTAACATTACAATTGATTTTTATACAATAACAATAAGCCTTTGCGTCTGATAAATTTGATTATTTCTAACACTTGGTTTGAAAATTTCTGAGGACTTTTTACAAATATGATCAGTCAGGGGCACCTAGGTGGCACAGTTGATTAAGCATCTGACTCTTGATGACATCAAGCCCCGCATCAGGCTTCATACTGACCACAGAGTCTGCTTGGAATCCTCTCTCCCTCCCCCTCTGCCCCTCCTGCTCATGCTCTTTCTTTCTTTCAAGTAAATACATCTTTAAAAAAAAAACAAAGCCCTAAATATCATGTCATCTCTACATGAGTTGGAATTACTTCTTCCTTTCCAATATTTATGATTTCTATTTCTTTTTCTTGCCTTTCTGCAATAGCTATCCTCTCCACTAAATAGAAAATGACAGTGGTAATAGCAGGCACGTTTGTCTTTTTCCTGATATTAAGGGAAAGACATTCAGTCTTTTTCATTATTTCCTTTAGCCTCAGGTTTTTCATAGATGCCCTATATCAGATTGAAGACGTTCCCTTCTAAGTCTCATTTGCTGAGAGTTTTGGTCTAAATGACCATTGATTTTTTTCCCTTTTGTTAATAGTACTCTTGGTTGTCTCTGATTCTTTGCTTCTCTGTATCTATTTTATAAAGAACCTGTCAAATTCCACATAAATACAGCTAAGCTATTGATTTGGATTGCACTGAAACTACAAAACAACTTAGTGCTTCCCATCTTACTCTTCTTTTTCTATTTTACATTGTTTTCTTGCAGTCAGCATATAATTGGGTATGGAATTTTTTTCTCTAGCATAAAAACTGCTGACTTTCAATTTCCTTATATTAAATTATATCCAACATAACATCTGACATAACTTGGTTTAAATATAGTTTTATTTATTGTTTATTTCTTCTGTTCTTTTCCTTTTTATGTTACTTTCTTTTGTATTGTTTGAGGTTTTTTTTCTTTTTTAAATTTCATTTTGTCTCCCCCATTAGCTTATTGCCTATGATTGATTGATTGATTGATTGGCTTCTGTTATTACTGTCACTGTAAGACGTATGTATCTTTAATTCTAGGGTTTAAAGTATAATAGTATACCACTTCATGAATAGTGTAAAAAATTATAATAG
Source organism: Mustela putorius furo (assembly GCF_011764305.1). Classification (NCBI taxonomy): domain Eukaryota; kingdom Metazoa; phylum Chordata; class Mammalia; order Carnivora; family Mustelidae; genus Mustela; species Mustela putorius. Next base: position 10,384,242 of record NW_025421998.1, read on the forward strand.
CATAAGTCTATTTTCATCCTGACCTCCCTTGTGCTATTGTTGCACAATTCAGCTCTGCATGTGCTGTACCCCCCAAATACATTGCAACTATTGTTGGCTTAAACATTCAATGATATTTTAAAGAATTTCAAAATGAAAGGCAGTGTTTTCTATTTACCCACATAGTTACCATTTCTCTTGACCTCAACTTCATCCCATTGTATAAACTCAAATTTCCACGTACACCATATTCTTTTGTCTGAAGAACCTCCTTCAGGTCTGTTGGCAATATGTCCCTCAGCTTTATTTTCCTGAAAATGTCTACTCTGCCTTTCTTTTGGAAATTTACTAGTGATGCTTTTTTTTTTTTTTAAGATTCATTTATTTATTTGAGAGAGAGAGCACAAGTAGGAGAGGGGCGGAGCAAGAGGGAGTGGAAGCGGGAGCATCTCGGGAAGATTCTTGCTGAGCCTGGAGCCCCGTGTGGGCCCCATCTCACGACCTGATCATGACCTGATTCAAAACCAAGAAGAGTAGGATGCTTAACAGCCTGAGCCACCCACGTGCCCCACTAGTTAATGTACTCTTAATTAATGTTTTCTGATATTTAAAATACATGTCTCCATATTCTTCCAGCACACACAGATTCTGACAAGAGCCCAGTGTCATTCTTTTTTTTTTAAATTAATTTATTTATTTGACAGAGAGAGATCACAAGTACGCAGAGAGGCAAACAGAGAGAGAGAGAGAGAGGAGGAAGCAGGCTCCCTGCTGAGCAGAGAGCCCAATGCGGGACTCGATCCCAGGACCCTGAGATCATGACCTGAGCCGAAGGCAGAGGCTTTACCCACTGAGCCACCCAGGCACCCCAAGCCCAGTGTCATTTTTACATGTATTCCTCTGTATATAATATATTTTTTCCTCTAGCTGTTTTAAGATGTTCTTTTTATCATTGTTTCCCATAATTTATGTGCATAGTTTCCTTTATCTTTATACAGCTTGGCACTTGTTGATTTCCTTATGTCTGTACATTTATAATCATTTAGGAACAACACTGGCCATGGTTTGCCCATTTTTCCCACTTTCTTTTTTTCTGGGACTCCAATTACAGGTATATATATATATATTTTTTTTTCAATTACAGGTATATTAAACAGCTTGATATCATCCTGCAGCTAACTGATACTTTATTTATTTGTTTTCTATTTCATTTTGGATGGTTCTTGCTACGTTTTGAACTTCACGGGTCTTTTATCCTACAGTATCTGGTCTGCTCCTAAAACTATGCCCATTTATATGCCATTTTGGTTACTGTGTCTTTCATGTCTTAACGTCCTCTTGAGTCTTGTTTACATCACACATTTTCCCCATCTCCACGGTTGTGGTTTCCTCTACCATCCGAACATACAGAACGTATTTGTAATAGCTGTTTGCACATCCTTGTCTGCTTGTTTCTTTGTATCTACCACTTCCAGGTATGGTAATAATGATTTATTGTTCCTCCTGACTCTGGGTGGTATTTTCCTACTTCTTGGCATAAAAGTCATTTTCCTTGGAATATTTTGGATCTTGGGTTATTGCTTCCTAAAACTTGTTTTACTCTTAAATAGTGTTAGATTTTTTTCCAGCACAAAGTTAAGTAATTAAAATCAGGGGGTATTTGAGGGGCTTCTTTTAACCTATTCAAGCAAGCCCATAGGAACCATTAGAGTAGGGCTAATTCAGCCTGACTACGATAATGATATCCTTCTAAACAGTTTGCCTGATATCCTGTGTTCTACAAGTGGGGACCTGGACCTGCCCCATTAAAGCCTCGGAGGACGGTCATGCTCGTGCAGTCCTCTAAAGAACATCTTCCTCCACTTCAGCAGTTTCCTTTTGTCAGTCTACAGATCAGTGTTCGCAGATGTACACACTCTCTTCCCCAGCTCTCCAGAGCACTGGCTCCGCAACTCCCTCCTTTCTGGAACCCCAATCTTAAAACTCCAGATGCCTTGGGTGCTCCAAACTCCAATCCCTGTCTTCCCAACTCAAGAAGGCATGGCCTTCCCTTCCACGACTGGCTCAGAAACTGCCTCCAGGCAGTAAGTTGGTGAAACGCAGGGTTCGCGTGGTTATTTTCCCTCCTTTAGACATTCTAGTCCTTCACTACCTTTTGTCCAGTGTCTGGAAACCATCATTTCTCTTATTTTGTCCAATTTTCTATATGTCAAGGCAGAAAAGTGGGTAGAACAGCTGATACTCCATGTCCTTTGCTTCCTTAATGTCTTTTTTTATTTTTTAAAAAAACTTTATTTTGTACTTTTTTTGGTTTATGTTGCTGTCTGTTGTCTAGCTTCGGAGAGGAACTTTCATCCACCAGGAAGGATGTTACTAGCATCCAGAATGTTGCCTGTGACCTTACATTGCACACAACGGTCTTCCATGGCAAAGAATTGATCCAGCTGAATCCAGCTGAAAATGTCAATGGTGCAAGGCTCACAGACCCTGGTTGAACCAACTAATTCCAGCCTGACCATTGCTTTTCTTTGTTTTCCCTTGGGGGATTCCATATATATATGGAATGTATATATATATATATAGTTTCTTTTTTGCCTTTCTTCCATCTCAACCAGTTTCACTCAGGTATTTTTAACTGATTCTCCATCTTCTTTTCTTCTGCTGGATGTTTTCTTGCCTTTCCTCAATGCCCCTTGTTTAAAACTTTTAAAAGATTTATTTGTATTAGAGAGAGAAGGTGAGCAAGTGTGCAAGTGGGGGGCAGGGGGAACAGAGTGCAGAGCCAGATGCGGGGCTCGATCTCACAACCCCAAGATCATGACCCGAGCTGAAACGGAAGTCAGATGCTTAATTGAGGCATCCAGGTACCCCTGTGCCTCCTTAAATTTTTATTTGAATCTTGTTTCCCTTGGGCACAGTGTAATTCTTAATTTCTGAATGAAATTTCCATTTCTTTCACTTTTTTCACTGTCAATTTTATTTGGATTTATTTTCTTAAATTTCTGTGTGAAGGCAGCTTTTCATATCCTCAAATGATTGTTTGAAACATGTAATTCAGTTTGGAATATTATAGTACAGTTTTCTTCTGTTTTATAGTTGATTTGGTGTTTTGTATTCTTATTAAAGTATTTGTCTCTTCTTTTGATTCTTATTTTCATTAACGTATTTTGATTCTTGTTTTCTGTTTTGTTACCATTTCTTGGAACAGATTTATCCAGTTCTCTTCCATTCATTTGATGGATTTGGTGTGGTTTGAGCTATTTTTAGTTCAATGCTGCCCCCTTCTGTCAGTGTAGCAAAGTGCAGCACTTTCTCTAATAAGTTGTTTTCCTGCGGCAGATAATTGTGACCAGGAGGGTTGTGGAACTTCCACTCAACTCATTCTTTTTGGCTTTTAGAATATTGGTTTTTCCTCTTTCCCTCATTTTTTTTTAATTTTTATCACCCCACCTCCAAACAGTGACTCTTTTGTTTGTCAGAGAGAGAGAGAGAGGGCACAGCAGGGGGAGCAGCAGGCAGAGGGAGAAGCAGGCTCCCCACTAAGCAGGGAGCCTGATAAGGGACTCCACCCCAGGATTCTGGGATCACGACTTGAACGACTTGAGCCAAAGGCAGACGCTTAACCGACAGAGCCACCAGGCATCCCTGACTCTTTCTTTCAAACTTCTCTAACACCATCAGTGCCGCTGAAAAACTGCCACTTCAAATCAGGTGTGCTTTTCAGACTGACAGTCTGCTTTATCTTCCGTCCGTGGTCGTTAGATGAATCCTAGGGTGACTTCTCTCTACCATGCCTTTTTTTTTTTTCCCCCAAGATTGTCCTCATTTACCAATTAATTAATTAATTAATTAAGGGCTCAAAGTATGACTTGTTAGGGTTTTTTGTTTTCTTTCTCTTCTTTTAACTTGCAGTAATTTGAAGTTTAGTATTTCTCTTCTAAATATGTTGAAAGTTTTTGTATGCTAATACTTGTCCTATTCTGCTTTTAAGGCCATGTAGGGGAGCACAGTTTTATGGAGCTGCCATTACATTTGGCTCCTTAACTGCTACATTTGTTTGTTCTTTTGAACAGCATTGGCAGAAATTCATCAATTTTTTTCAATAAACTAACTTCTGGCTCTGGTGATTTTTAAAACCATTTGTTTTCCATTTCCTTATTACTTTATCTTTATTATTTTCTTCCTCCAGCTTAAAAAAAATTGATTTTGCCATGTTTTTCTAGCTTGCTCAGTTCTTAAATTTTTAGGTTTCCTTCTGTTATAACATACTCATTTCAGATTACATATTTCCTCTAGGAATTATTATAACTCATTCTCACAGATTTTGCTACAATATTACTATTATAGTTCAGTTCAAGTAATTTTCTAGTTTCTTTCATGATTTTTCTTCGGCCCATTACTCACTCATGAACATATTTTTACATTTCCAAATACATAATTTTCTAGGATGTTCTGATCTGTCATAATTGTCTTGTGGTCAAAGAACATATTTGTATGATTTAAGATATTTGTGAAATGTACAGAACTGATGAATCTATTATACATCTGAAACTAATATAACACTGTATGTGAATCACAGAAATTAAAAGAATAAACAAATACGTAAGGCAAAAATTAAATATGTATATATATTTGAAAAATTTCTGGTTGTTTTATGGTACAGTATGTGGCCATTTTTATTAATGGTCCTTGCAAAAAGGTGTATTTATATTTATCTATTAGGTCAACTTGCTAATTGTGCTTTGTTATTCTACTATATTTAGTTTTGTCTATACTAAATCTACCAATGTCCTGTTTTCTTGTTAATTGTCACACAGTTTATAATGACTCTGATCAGTAACAGTCGTGAACAGATAATTCAATGTCTTTTCAGATTAAAAAAAGAAATCTATGTTTAGCGTAGAGGTGACAACAATCCACCTAACATTCTGAATGCTATATCCTAATAAGTATTGAATCTCTGCCAAATCAACTGCTGCTACATCATCAGTGTAATTTCTGTATCTTCTCTGAAAATTACATGTGAATGTAAGTCATAATAAGAGCTATGTTAGAGACAGAACCAAGAATCAACTAAAACCAATGGATCTACTGTCAAAAAGAAGGGATGCAGAAAAGCAAAGTCCCATTAATTTTTCACTTGTAGAAAGTATACTAAATCAGAATTGGCAATAATTCATTTAAAATATATTTTATTGGGGTGCCTGGGGGGCTCAGCAGGAAAAGCCTCTGCCTTCAGCTCAGGTCATGATCTCTGGGGCCTGGGATTGAGACCCGAATCAACAGGCTCTCTGCTCAGCAGGGAGCCTGCTTCCCCCCGCCCCCTGCTCACCTCTCTGCCTACTTGTGATCTCTGTCTGCCAAATAAATAAATAAAATCTTAAAAAAATAAAATATTTTGTATTGTGCCCTTCTCAGTGATTCACAAGATCTGTCACAATCACCTGTGTCCTGTGGATAATGCATTGATACGGTTGCTGGATAATGTGTGGGTAAGATCGGTCTTCCTCTTGTAGGGACAAAGATTCTGAAATCTGTGTGTTCTTACTGTTCTTCAACAGGGAGACCATTAATTCTTCTGCACCCATGTCTAAGTCTCCTCTAGCAATATCTGAAATGGATGCTTCCCCCTTTTCTGGAGGTTCATATCACTAGTCATCATCATTTTGGTAGATCATAGGTATCATAGCATCATCTTTCATTGGCATCTGGATTTTTCTTCAGTACACCATTTTTTCCACTTCCTGATTAGTCTTTATAGGCTGCCACTTCTGTATGTTATGTATCTTCAGTTTCTTTATGAAACGTTTGTTTTCAGAAATGTATCATTGACACTGTTTTCTCAAAGTCAATCCTTATAATAGCTTTTCTCTTGCGGCTGTGTCTTTTGTCTCTTTCTGTTCTCTACATGTTTAGTGTGTGCTGTTTCATAAAGGAGGGGCTAAATTTGCTATTTGACTTCAGCTTTAGTGATCTTGGAATCTGGTTCAATGGGAACCTACTGATGCTAGATACTTCTTAGGTTTGGTTACAAGACATTAAGGACATCTTCCTTTATGTCCTAAAACCTTAACATCATTCACATTAAGATCCTTCATCATAGTCAACATCATAAATGCTTCAACTCCTTAGAATTTCTTCACATTTTGCTAGAGCTGATAAAAGATGACGGCCGAGTCCAGATTCCAAACCATGCAATTACCATGAACAATGTGAAAAATTTCAGGAGTTTCCGATTTCTGTCCATTCATGTGTCTTCCATGCTTTGGCTCTCTTGAAAATTGTGCTGCCACTTTCCTTGGTGCTGGGATGAACAGTGACTGTCATTGCTGTGGTATGTGGTGCTTCTGGGGGGCCTTAGTTCCCAGTGTAGAGAAGGGAATGTGAGGGTACCCTCCAGGAAACCCCAGAATTGAGCACATGGTGGATATGGTAATTGCATCTGTGCATGTTGCTTCTGTCCTACTCTCCTATACATCTGGGATTTTGAGTAAATACATGTTCTTCTTTTTCCACTGTATCCTTGATGTTTCTTATTCCATTTCTTGTGTATTTGTGTTTGATCCTAAATGGTATTTCCTCATTTCTCTACCAATCCCCCAATTCTCTGTGTCAGATCTGCTGCACTGTGCACTTACCAGGTCTTTGCTTGTTATACTTTTCCGTTCTGGAACTACTTCTCCCCCCCCCCCAATTTCTTAACTCCTCATTTTGTAATATTTAATTTCTTTACAGAAACCCTGAACTCATCTTTTCTCTCCTTGCATATCTTCAATGTCTAGAATCAATTTGGGTCCCTTTTTGTTTTCTCTCTTTCCTGCTGATTCTGAGTCACGGTGTTCTTTCTCTTTACATGTTTAGCTACCGTTGGTTGTATACCGGACATTATATTTTAAAAGTTATCGATGGAAATAATTTAAGGCTTAATTAGACATTATCTTTCTGCAAAGAAGTTTTGTGTCTGCCTGCATCCTGGAAAGGACAGCATCCTAAGATTCCCTTAATGCCAGTTCAAGACACGAAGTGTTCTCATTTACTTGGACCAAGCCAGGCTTTAATCTGCTCAAGGGCTTTTTTACTATTGATCTAGCCTTTCTTCTAAGCCGCAAGCTTTCAGGCATTCATCCCAAAGCAGTGGATTGTTTTCAGAGATCAATTCCAACATTTGATCTTTTACACCTATGAGACCACGACATCCAACTCAAAGTTGTAGTTTTCCCTTCTAGAATGGTAAATTCCTGTGTGGCCAAAGTGGCCTTGGGTGCGAGGCTTAATTTTTAGAGTTTCCTACTTTTTGTTGACCTAGTAACGTCTCTCTCCATTATTAGCTTTTGGAAATTTTAAGAAAAAAGAAATATTAATCTAGTTGTTTTCCATTGCAAGCATTGTCCCATTTACCTGGTTAAACTTCCACTACAAGAAGTAAAATATCCAGATTTATTTTCGGTAACAAAAAGCCTAAACTTATTTTAAATTTAAATAAGTCTGTGAGTAAGCATTTGCATGACAAGCACGTACTTCAATATTCCAACTCTAAAATAAATAACTAGATAAAGCATGGAGACTTGCCATGAATTTGCAGCTAACATGAAAAACAAAAGGCACCAGTGCCTTCAATTTCTTATAATGTTTACTTTGATTTGTTCTCAAAGGACTTGCCTGCAGGAGCAATGGATTCTTTGAAAAGTCTGAAGATAGAATAAGTGAAACTATTAAGTACACATTTTCTTTACCCTGGTGACAAAATTCTGCATTTTATCTGAGATTGGAATAGCTCAAAATAGGACAAATTACCCCTATTTCTAAGGCCAAGATTTTCTTATAAAGAAAAATCTATAGACAAGGAAAATCAGAAAACCCTGGCATGGGTGGAAGGCATCTTGATAAAGGAGGCATTGATGACATGTATTTTGAATGAATTTTTTTTCCATATTCTTGTACTGTATGGTACGGCTGCTGGTTGCGGGAGGTATTCTCCAGCCCCCTCTGTGGGAAAATTAGAATGGGAAATTGTGAAGGAAGCGGGGGGGAATTAGAAATAAATCTAACACTCCAACCACAGATAAATTCACAGGAAGATCAATTTTTGGAAGGGACTTAAGAAATGGATACTGATTCCTTAAAGTATTCATAACTTCATTGCTAATGGGTATGGGGTTTCTTTTCGGGGTGATGAAATGTTCTATAATTAGATTATGGTAACATTGCTTAATACTGTATCTTATAAAAAAAAAAAAAACACTGGACACTCTAAACGGATGATTTCTCTGGTGTATGAAATATATCCCAATAAAGCCTTTTTTTTTCCAAAGGAAAACCTTGAGATATCTATATATCTGTCGACGTCTTCAACTCATTTAACTAGCATGGCTTTAGAGACTGTTCAATCCACATACAAAAAGGGTGATTAACACAATCCTTAAGTTCAGAAGGATACCTAGGTGTAAATTTTGGTTTCATACTTACTGTGGGGTTTCAAGTCAATTAGTGAACGTCCCTGGGCATTAGCTTTCTCAGATAAAGTGGAGATAACAGCACCACCTTGCCCAGAGGCAGGGACAGAAACATGATTTTTGCTCAAGTTGTGCACTCTAGGAGCACTCTAGGTGAAGAGCAGGGTAGAACCAGGACAAGAAACTAGGGACAATGTGGTCTCAGCAGGACTCAGCTTAGATTTACAGGTTTCCTCAGGGAAGTCAGTCGGCCATGGGTCAAAGTCTCAGGGGACCGTGTGGCAGGGTGCTGTCCTCCGGGCTGCTGGTCGTCTGCCATTTAGGGGCCACCACTCGCTGCTACCAGAAGAGCATGCCCTTGCCAGTAAAGGACACTTGGGTTGGGCACTACTGGCATTTACCACGCCCTCCTCCCCATAGTCTGGTTGTAGGAAGGCGCAAGGTAAGACACACCACGCAATCACTGTGAGGGGCTGCATGGTGCCTGGCACAGAAGAAGTACTTTATGAACGGCAGCTAATTTTTGCAGGGCTTCGAATATCAGAGGCACAAAGAAACTAATTACAAATATTGGGTCAGATAATCTCACCGTACACGTTGATTCTTCATCAAAGGCATACATGTGACTGATTGAGCATACTTCATGACGAGGTGGTAGAGGAGTGACTTTCAGCGGACTTGTCCATCCTGAAAACAAAAATTTATGTGTGTTGGGTTAAAAACGTGATAACGGTTTTTTTTGTTGTTGTTGTTGTTCCACCAGAAATACTTCCTACATGAAAGCTAAACTGTATCATATTATCTGACATGTCCATGGATTATGTAACAACTTTTATTAGCAGTGAGAACCGAATTGCTCTGGAACATGCATGTTAAGGAATAGTAGCAGTGCAGTTGTTACTACTCATTACTTGAAGAGGTCTGCTGAGTACTGCGAATCTGCAGATGAGCATGTGGGTGTATTGGGGGTGGACGCAACACAAAGGAGTCTGTTACTAGGCAGAAAATGTATCTAATGACAGAAGTCCTAAGACACTAGCAAATCGGCACACAGATTATAACAAGTATTTACTGTGCTGTAAATGGAAGTAGATGCACACACAGAGAGGGAAAGGGGTTCCCGGTTTTGTGGTGCTCATGAACAAATGGAAAAGATAGTCCCATTTGTAGATAATTTCGTGTCGTGTAGCAACTCTAATCCTTGTGCTCCAACTGCTGGTGGAGTGCAGAGGAAGAATACTAGCCCAGCCAGACTGTGGGAAGTTAAGAACAGCTTCCTGAAGATAATATTTGCTTTAACCCTGATAAAGGGGAAGTCAGAATGGTCGGAGTCTGAGAAGGTCTCGACACCCCACTGTGGACTTGGAAGACGGAGGAGACCATGTGAGGAGGAGCATCGGTAGCCTCCAGGAGCAGAGAGTCCCTGGCTGTCTGAGACAAGGAAACGGACACCTCTAATGCAAGGAACTGGATTCTAAATGAGCTTCAAGTGGACTCCCCCAGACACTGCAGGTTTGGGTGGTTAGATCCTGAATAGAAAACCAGTTGAGATTAAAAATAGAGCTACCCTCTGACCTTGCAATTGCACTACTGAGTATTTACCCCAAAGATGCAGATGTAGTGAAAAGAAGGGCCATCTACACCCCAATGTTCATAGCAGCAATGTCCATAATAGCCAAATTGTGGAAAGAGTCAAGATGCCCTTCAACATACAAATGGATAAAGAAGATATGGTTCATGTATACAATGGCATATTATTCCTCCATCAGAAAGGACGAATACCCAACTTTTATATCAACATGGATGGGACTGGAAGAGATTATGCTGAGTGAAATAAGTCAATCAGAGAGAGTCAATTGTCATATGGTTTCACTTACTTGTGGAGCATAAAGAATAACACAGAGGACATGGGGAGTTGGAGAGGAGAAGGGAGTTGGGGAAATTGGAGGGAGAGATGAACCATGAGAGACTGTGGACTCTGAGAAACAAACTGAGGGTTTTGGAAGGGAGGGGGTGGGGGTTGGGTGATCCTGGTGGTGGGTATTAAGGAGGGCACATATTGCATGGAGCACTGAGTATGGTGCATAAACAATGAATCTTGGAACACTTAAAAAAATAAAATTAAATTAATTGAAAAAAAAAAAAAACAGAAAAAGAAAACTGGTTGAGTGTGCCCAGTCTTCTCGCAAAACCAGGAGCTAGTAAATGGGTTTTGTGTTGGACTGCTAAGTCTTTGTCACCAGCAATAAGAGAAAATATAGAAGCAGAGGCAAGAGATCAAGGCAAAGTGAGAAAGGCAGTGCTGAATCCCATGATTATTTCAATTTTGAGAATAAGGATAATTCTGTGACCCAGCTGGCTGAAGGAAACCCTCCAGCCGACTACCCTCCAACAGCAGCAACAGCTTTGAAAAAGAGGAAAATAGAGAAAAAAAACAGAACTTAGGACTTGATATTTAAACCAGAGTAGGAGATAGGGAACAGGACAACAGATTACAGCTAAGCACCCCAGGGTCAGGACATTCATTCTTGAGTATGATGATGCCATTTCCATTACCTCGTTTCAGTATCTACTGTGTGAAACAAAGCCCCCCAAAGGCTAGTATGTTAAAACAACCATTCATTGTCTCCCAGGACTCTGAAGCTAGTCAGGGTTTCCTATGTCATGTGGTGTAGGTTGGGATCTCTCAAGATGTCCTAAATTATCTCACTCACTGGCTGGTGAGTGGGTGTTGACTATTACCAGGGATCTGAGCTGGGCTTCCTGACCAGTGACTTGTTATTGTTGTTGTTATTTTTTTTTTTCCCTTATGGGCCTATGTTGAATTTTTCACAAAATAGTGACTGAATCCAGAAAAGGAATCCCAAGGGGCCCAATCCCAATGTGGAAAAAAAAAAAAAGTCTCCACTTGCAGCATGGGTAGAGCCCAGAATCAGTGTGGGAAGGAAACAGACCTCATCTCATGGCAGGAGGGTGGCAGGAACACACAGGAAGGAGTGAACCACCGAGAGCCACGGAGAGCCACACCCTCTTCCTCGTAATCCACAATCTCACTTCACCACTCTCATGCCACCAAACAAATGTCAAGTCCCTTGTCAAGGAAAGTACCGTACCATTTCTTCACGTACTAGAGATCTAACATGTTTGAGACTGTGATACTTTCATCGTGAGTTGGTTTTGTGTGTATCTGATGAAACTGAATGAGTTTGTAACAGTTGCCATAAAACGTATTTTTCCATAGGCCCTATTATTTTTATTATAAAACATTTCCGTAATGTAGTTTTAAAGAAACAAAACCTTAAAAGAGAGATTGAAGGACTATTCTATGTTTATTTTCTTATTCGTGTGTTTTCTCTCCTCTAACGGTTAGAAATACATGTTTTCAACATCTACAATATTGTTTTTAGGGTTTCTTTCTCAATATAGTTCAAGGTAGGTCAATTTTGTTATTTTAAAAGAACCAGTTTCAGGTTTAGTTGATTTTTTTTTCTACTTTTCTGTTTTTTACTTTATCTATTTGCACCAAATATAGACCTTCAAAATATATGATGCAAATATTGACCAAATTTAAGTAACTCTACAGTAATAGTTGGAGACTTTAATACTCCACTTTCAGTAATGGATTGAACAACTCGACAAAGATCAGTAAGGAATACAGGAGTCAAACAATACTTTGACACAGAATATATGCACAGAACACTTCATCCAACAGAATACCCAAGTAGAAACAATATTTTTCTCAAATGCACATGGAACATTCTATAGAACAGATTATATTGTAGGCCACAAAACAGGTCTTCATAAATTTTAAAAGACTGAAATCATGTAAAGTGTATTTTCTGATCACAATGGAATCAAAGTAGAAATTGATAAAATGGAATGAAACTACCAATGTGTGAAAATTAAATACCATACCCTAAACAACCAAAGAAATCCTGTGGAAAATTAAGAATATCTTGAGACAAAGGAAAACAAAAACACAGTACAACAAAATTATGGGATTCAACAAAAGTAGAGCTAAGAGAGAAGTTTGTAGGTATAAATACTTAATTAAAAAAAGATCTCAAATTAACAACCTAAATTTATAACTTAAAAAACTATGAAAAAAAAAAAAAAGAAAGAAACTGAACCCAAAACTAGCAAGAAGGAAATAAAGAGCAGTGTAGATATACACAATATAGAGAAGGGGAAAAAATAAAAACCAGTAGAATCAATGAAATCAAGAGTTGTTTTTTTAAATATAAAAAAAATGACAAACATTTAGCTAGACTCAGATGACTCAGAAAAAAACAGAGGACTTAAATAAACCAAAATCGCAAATGATAAAGGGGACAGTACAAATGATTTTTGTTGGAGGAGGCCATCAAGAGGACGTTACTTCCTGTGAACTGGACTCAGGCATGGGGGGCTTCTCGTCCACTCCCCTGTCCTTCAGATGGACCTTCTGCCCACCATTCCCCCAGCAGGAGCTGTTTTAAAATGTAGCCCAGAGTAAGATGTTGTTGAGACCATCTGGATGGTATAGATAACTGAACCCTGTGAAGGTCTTATAAAAACTTTTAGGATTCCAATGGCCAGGTGTAGAGATCTACTTGTCTTGTAGCTGCCCAAGACAAGACTTGTATATAAGTTCTCTTGCTTATTAACCCTGCCACTTACCCATCTGGAGTGGCCTGCCTCTTTCTTTGTTCTCTCTTTGCCTTCCTTGTATGAGGGCCAGTTTTGGATTTCACCCAAAGAATTCTTGAGTTTGCAAACTAACAACTTTACAGAAATAAAAAGGATAAGAATGTACCATGAACAACTGTGCACTAACAAATTCTATAACCTAGATGAAATAGATTCCTAGAAACATGTAACCTACCAAGACTGAATCATTATGAAACAGAAAATATGAACAGATCTGTAACTAATAAGGAGAATCAATAATCAAAAACTTGTTCTATGAAGCCAACATTAGCTTGATACCAAAGTCAGAAAAAGACACTGCAAGAAAACTACAGATCAATATCCCTAGTAAATATTGATGCAAAAATCCTCAAAATACTAAAAAACAATTTAACAGCACATTGACAGTATTAGACACCATGACCAAGTGAGGTTTATCCCTTGGATGCAAGGAGTTATATTTGTGCATTGTTGGTGGAAATTCAAAACAGAGTAGCCACTATGAAAAACAGTATGGTGGTTTCTTAAAACATTAAACATGGAATTACCATGTAATAGAGAAATTCCACTTTTGGGTATATACCCCATCGAACTGAAAGTGGGGTCTCGAAAAGATATTTGAATCCCTTTGTTCATAGCAATGTTACTCACAATAGCCAAAATGTGAAGCAACTTGTGTCCACGGACGGATAAACAAAATGTAGTATATACATAAAAAAGAAAGTTATTCAGCCTTAAAAAGAAATTCTGATACATGCTACAACATGGACATTGTTATCCATGAAGGCATTATGCTAAGTGAAATAAGCCAGTCACAAAAAGACCCATACTTTTTGACTTCACTTACGTGAGGTTTCTAGAGTAGCCAAATTCTGAGACAGAAAGTAAAATGGTGATTGCCAGGGACTGGGAGGACATAGAAAGTTAGTATTTAATGGGTACAGAGTTTCAGTTTTTTAAGATGAAAAGTGCTAAGGAGGTGAACGGTGGTGAAGATTGCTCTTATTGCCAATGAACCATACACTTAAAAATGGTGGATTGTTATGGACCTCCCCTTCCCCAATTCACATATTGAAACTTTTACGGGATGGCCAGGTGATTCAGTCGGTTAATTGTCTGCCTTTGTCTCAGGCCCTGATCCCAAGGTCTTGAGATCCGAGCCCTGTATCAGGCTCCTTGCTCAGCGAGGAACGTGATTCTCCCTCTGCCTCCTGCTCCCCCTGTTCATGCTCTCTTTCTCCCTCTCTCTCTTACAAATAAATAATTTTTTTTTTTTTAAAAGAAACACTTACCCCCAAAGTGATGGCATTTGAAGGTTGGGGGTATTAGGGAGGGCATTAGGTTTATTTACCATCTGGAGGGTGTGACTCCCGTGATAGGATTACTCTCCTTATAAAAAGAGGGAGAGAGGCCAGAGCCCGTGTGTATCTCTCTCTCTGCCCTGTAAGGAAACAGCAAGAACCAGGCCCTCTGCAAGCCAGAGAAAGGGCTCTCAGCAGGAATCAAGTTAGCTGGTAGCTTGATCTTGGATTTCCCACCCTAAATAAATGCCTGTTGCTTAAGGCACCCAGTCTGTGATTTGTTTTAGCAACTGGAGCTGAGACCGTGGCTTAAAAAGAAAAAAGCAGGAAGATATACAAAGAGTTATGAGTATTTATATTAGGAACCTGAGCGCAGGGAAATCAGTGATGTGACCACCTTTATTTTTCCTGTCATAAGGAAGACGTGCTGTAAAGAGAGGCAAACAGACCAACGAAAGGTTTGAATATAATTAGGGTAAGTTTAGAGTACTTGGTTGGTATCTGAGAAAGAAAGCCAACTAGGAACAAAAAATTACTGAACCCAGTTGTCCAGACAAAGTTGGAATAAAGCAAGAAATTGGCAATATAATCTTTTATATCTTTTTGGTATTTATGAAACCCCACTGAAAAGCATACTGATGTGTGATATAATTAATTTTACAAAGGCATTCTTATAAGAATGTGTTCAAAATTATGTGTATTTAGGTTTGCTAAAATTTTAAAGTATTATTTATAATTAATGATTATTTCTAAGATCTACAAAATCACTGAAAACCTAGGACAAGTTACATTGAACTGAATCCATGGGCCACCAGTATTACTTTTTGAAACTGTAACAGCTAATATTAAATAGCTACTATTAATTGACTGCTTTAGCCAGGTTCCAGTAATTTTGTTAAGAGCTTTACCTGTCTTTATTCATTTAATCCTTACAGTTTTATAAGAGCAGTACTCTTTTTGCCAAGGAACTGAAAATTCCGGACTTTCTAATAGCTTACATTTATTGGTGCATTCCTTCATGTCGGATATCTTTACGTGAGTTATGTTAAATAGTCTCCACTAATATTTTATGAAGTATTACTAGTACATGAATTTACAAATATGGATACACAGGCATAAAGAGCCCTGGGTCATAGTGCAAGTAAGCCTTCTGTCAGGACTTAAGCCCAGAGGGTCTATAGAATTCTGTTGTACTGATCTGGGTAGCAAGTCCTATACTTCAACTGAATTATTGATGTAAAGTCTATTAACTCCATTTTTGTTGTATGTTAGCTTTAATAAATTATTTCTTCAACTTCTAATTTGCTGTAATAATGTTTTGAGAGTCCAATCTTAGGAAAACTTACAAACTAAAACATTGCTCTTAAAATTACACTAGGCTAGGGTTTACTGCTTACAAGGAAAGTGGTATATTTGTCTAGAATAGGACTACTAGAAAAAACAACTTCAGTTCCTTTAAAGACACATTCTTGACACTGACCATTATTTTACATTGAAACATTAGCAAAAGAGTGAGTTCAAGCTCTTTTCCACAGTCGGAATCAGTAAGATATTCTATGTCTGCAAGACTGACCTGGACTCATCAGTGGTTCAAAGCAAAATTACATGAACTTTTGGTAATACTGTATTTCATTAGATGGCATTTCCAAGAGATTAGAAAATACTTATTTGTTAAAATAGGTCGTCGAACCCCATTCATACCCTTTATAAGGAAATTCCAAACTGAGGGATTTCCTGAAGCACATGTGCTAAGTCCACAGCTGAAGTGCAAAATTAAAAGCATAACTCTTATCATATGCTTGTATCTCTCCAAATTGCTCTGCCTGTTCAAAAGTGGGTATTTGCAGGGTGGGGCTGGGAAGAGAGGTCCTTCATTTTTATTTTCTTTTCCTTTATTCTTACCCCTTCCAGGTCCCAAGTGATTATGGCCCCTCTTCATGGAGAAAGGGCAGGGACCCATGGATCCCCACTGCTCCAGCAAATTGTGGTGTCACTGTTTCTCCACATACTGTCGCTTTAGGCCTCTAGTCTATGGCCAGGTGCCTAAGAGCAGTGGAGGGGGGTGAGGGTCTGGCACTAGAGGAAGCGTAGGATCTCTTGCTGCAGCATTTGATCTTTTCCTTTCCACATACTCAAAGATGTTAACCTGCTTGCAATCCCTGCTTGCCAGACACACTTCCATACAAAAATACTCCATGTGGCTTTCCTTTGGAAGTGTTTCTCACTCTTTCTGTACCAGGCCAGTGACACTCTCTGGGAGTTCTCATGGAGAAACCATGAGGTATAGCTATCAGTAAGGGATCATTGATTCTGTGTCCAGGGCTATGGAAGGGTTGCTTTCTAGCAGACCCCCAAATCTACTTTCAACGAACGATCTACCCATTTCATTTCAGCTCCTGTGATCTAGCACTTTATAACCACCAGAGATTTGTTTTTTCAAGGGAGTTAGACAGATATAAAGGCATGCTACACAATTATCAAAACTAAACATACATGGCCTTGTGGAAAAATTAGGTTATCCACATGTCTAGAATAAATTATCTGAAATCCACTTTGTGTTGGCCACTTACCCTAATTAATGCATTTAAAAAATTCTTTTTTTACAAACAGGTTTATAAAAGGCTAATCATTCTTGCTAGTGTTTCCTTGCAATCTATGACTTAAAAATAAGAGTTCCTTATTGGGTTCTTCATAGTTTTATGTGAAATTTTCTGCTAAATACTCATTCTTATATCCATGCTCTTCTTTCTTGTTTGAATTTTTAAAAATTATAAAGCCCATGTCACGTTACCTCCAAGTCTTGCTCTGATAGAAATGTCTGGTATTGCCCTGGAATTCCATCTCCTGTCTTGTTTTAGTTCTTCTAATAAAATGGTTTGTCTTTTCAGTGTTGTTTGAAATCCTGTGTCTGGTCTGGGAACTCGATGTTGTGGTTTCACATCACTGAAGTCCACTAGACTTGGTATGGTTCTGCCAATGCCAGGCTTTAAGTCAGCATCACCACCAGGACTCAAAAACCCTGAACAGGAATCACCCAAGGGCACATCATCCCGAAGTGGAAATAACGGATAATCTCGCCCATATGGTGGGGGATAAGGATAGTGTAAATGGTAGTCCGGCAAGACTGACGGGGGATAGGGGTGAAATTTAAGAAAAGTAGGGTTGCATTTCTTTTCAATTCTGCCATAGTTATGTCTGTCTTCAACTCCCTTCACAAAAGGCATGTTCATTTTCCTTAAGAGATTATAGTAGTGTGGGTAATCTGTATTCTCAACAGCCTTTTTTCCTGAAAGGACGGACCTTTCAGAGATACTTATCTTTCCAGGGGTGTACTGTGAATCCACATCCATGGCCTTTCTTTAGACTTTTGGATGACTGTAAATTAACTGCTTCTGATGACTCCTTTCTATTTAACTATAAAACTCACTATTTGCAATAATTGAGGATTGGTTATTAACATAAAGTTACTGAACTGGAAATATTGAGGTTTTTTGTTTTTGTTTTTTTTTAAAGGCAACTATCTTTTCTCTACCAAAAGAAGTATAGGACATTAAGGGACCAGGACAGAAAAACAAGACAAAAGAGAGCCCTTGTTGCTTGGCAACAGCTAGAACTCTAGCACATTGGACTATTTACTCTATATGTCATAATTTAATTCTTAGGAAAAACAAAAATAGCCTTGTTAGTGATATTTTCATGAGAGTTTTCTTCCCACCATCCATTTGTTACTTACTTTCAAATGTTTCCATAAGTTGGTATTTTTTAAGTAAATGATATTCATTAGAGTACAAAGCAGTTAATCAAGAGAGAATGTATTTTTAAAGTATATATGAGTAAAAAATTAAGTATTTACCTTATAGATACAATAAATTACAAAAATCACTACCTAAATAAATGTAAACTCGAATGCAGTGCAAAGAATGAACAGGTCTTACACTCAGTTAACTCAGTGACCTATTTTTTAAGAAAAATAATAGTCAAAATACAATTTATCTTTCAAATGCCCTAAATTACTTTACCTTTTGGCTTCCAATGTATAGAATAAGAACAATGGGATTTTTTGAACTCATTTCAGAAAACTACAATAAGGTATGAGCTATTAGCTCACATGTAAAAAATATATATATTGGTCATTTAAAAGCTCATTTCAATGAGATAATTTGGACTTGCATGAAAACTGCTACCACAGGAATTATAAATATTGGAATTTGGGCACAGGGCTCACACCAACTCTTCTGGAGTAAAACAAAGCCAAACCAAAACCTATGCAAACATGAATGAGAAACCTAGTTGCGTATTTCCAGCATTTGGCTTTCCCTCTTCAGATCCACAGCACACATGAAGTAGTCTCCAGTGTAACAGCCTACTCTTGGGTTGAATGCTGGGAATTTACACAGTGCACAGTAGGAGGGACTGATAAACTTCTCGATGGCAGAAATAAAAAAATCAATGAAGTCGAAAGTCCATTTGGTATTGTGCAGGTTTACCTGTTCATACAAATTAAGAAGAGCTTTAGCAGTATGTACCTAGACATAGTGATTGGGCTCTATTCAGTAAAATACGTTATTTATTCGATGTACTCAAAGGAACTGCAAGGTCTTGACCAAAATGCTGGCGAGATCCAAACCAAAATAAAGCATGCTCAAACACAGTAAATTTATTTTTTAAAAGATTTTTATTTATTTATTTTAGAGAAAGGGGAGACAGAAGAGACGCAGAGAGAGAGGGAGACTCTCAAACAGACCCATCAACCCACCCTCTCCCTGCCTCCCGCAGGACTGATCCAGGACGCTGACCTCATGACCTGGGCTGAAGCCAAGAGTCCGGGGCTTCATCAGCGGCACCACCCAGACGCCCTTCGAGCACAGTCAATTTAATTCAGAACCTTACACAGACTAGAAAGAATTTCCAAAGATGTAATCTAATCAGTGAATAAATCGTGCTGCACAATTTACCAGTTAAGACACGCATAAAAAGAGCCAGAGAACTCAAGGACCGTCCCGATCCCGATCCCGGATCAGAACGAAGCCTATTCCTTTCTGCTCATTCTTTCCTTCCTCCTTTTTTGGCTCCTTCCCTCTTTTCAAAATTCATCACGACCTGGATGCGCACCGTATGAGATTAAGATGGTGTCAAAACAGACGAGATCTTGGCTTCCAAGGCCCAGACACAGAACGGGGACGGCGGGTCGCACGGGCTGCGATCCGCAGGCACCGAAAGCCGTCGACCTTCCGCACACACAACCGAACAAGCGAGGTGGCTGCGGAGGCGGTCAGGCTGTCCACTTTAAACCCTCTCCTGGAACACGGCGCCTCCGGCGAAGGGTCCCGCCGGTCTCCGCGGGCGAAGGGAGCGGCGCACGTCACCGCGGGGCATCTGCATCCAGCGCGCACACCCCATTCTTCGGTGCGGCGGCTCCCGCTGGCGCTCGTCCCTGGGTTGTAGCTCATCCCCGGGGGAGCTCGTCCCCGCCTAGCCCATCCTTCCCGCTGCAGGGCCGCCAACGCGCGATCCTCCGATCACATCCCGGCTGGAACGCGGGCGGGGGTCGTCACGTGCTCCTCGAACTCGGGAGCAGAAGGCGATCTCCCAGGCCCGGTCAACCTCCTCTGCTCGGCCCACGCGGCCTGTCTCCGGGCCCACAGTCCTCCTTTCAGCCACACTGGGGTGCATGCACTTACGCCCCACTCAGGTGCCACCAATCCCCGGAGCACAGTGGGTTAGCCGGGGCGTCGGGGGTCAGGCAAGCCCCCGCAGTCGGGTCCCACAGGCCGCTGTTCGGGGCGGACCCCGCTCATGACGCCCGGTCAGCCTGCTCCGGAAACGGCCTCCCGGGGCCCACGGGCGCGCACTCCATGGCAAGGTGCGGGCGGCGGGGTCCGCGGCGCTTCTCCCGCACTAGAACCTTCGGCAGGGCCCCCTGGGCAGCGCCCGGGTCCCGAAGGCCCGAGCACGGGTCGGCACAGAGCGCGGAGCGACAGCCCTCGATTGGCGTCGAGGGGCACGGGCCAGGACACACGCCGCCGCGCTCCGTCCCGGCCCTCGCCTCCGCCCCGGCGGAAGCGGCGGCTCGTCCTTCCGGCCTTCCTTCCGGTCCACAGCCCTCCGACTTCCGGCGGGCAGGTGGGCGCGCGCCGCCTAACGACCTTCTGCGCCGACGGTCGGCAGGCGGCGGCGAGCGAATGGAGGCTTCGGCCCCCGGCCGGCGGCGGCGGCGGGGCTGGCGGCGGGCTCCGGTCGCGGGCTCCCCGCTCTTCCGGGCCGCGGTCGTCCTCCTGCTCTCCGCCTTCGTGGCGCGGGCGTCCCCGTCAGGTGAGGCGTCGGCGGCGCTGCCTCCGCGCCTTGGGGCGCCCCTCCCGCCTGGCCCTCAGCGCCATCTATCGGTCGTAGTCATAAAATGCGGGGACGGCTGGGGAGGTCGGGGGAGATGTTTCCCGCCGCCTTTCGCGTCCTCCCTCGTGTCCAAAAAGTTCCATCGTGTTTGCAGATACGCGCGTACGTGCGCGGGAGGGAGGGCTCAGCCGCCGCCGGGTAACCGGGACGGTGTTGGCTGCACGATTGTGTGCTCGGATGTTAGGCTTTGTGAAAATAAAGGGTCTCCTGGCGTCGCATAGCAAAACCAGAGAGATTTGGTCGGAATGCCAAAAATGGCGCAGAGCCGGGGAGACGAGAGCGCTTCTCCGGGAACAGTCAACGTAGGGGGATTGCGGCCGGGGACGCGGGAGGGGGAGCAAGGAGGACGGAGGTGGGGCGAAGCCGTGGTCTGGGCGTCGGGCTCCGCAGGTTCCGTTCTGAGTAGGGGATAGCGGGTGGAGAAGGGGGTCCTTCCCGATCGCGGTCCAGGGTCTTTCACTAGTGGGGTAGTCGTGGGGGTGGGGGTCCGCTGGCTTTAGGTCCAAGCACAGGGCAGACCTGGAGTAAGTGGGTGATACCTTGGTTCCGAAGCGCTGGGTAGGCCGGACTGATGTTCACGTAGCATTTCCCAGTCCGTGCCGCCTTCCTTCGGTCCCTGCAACACCGCCGGGACTGACCAATGTGGTCTCTTCGTGCGGGCGAGGAAAGCGGAGGTTCTAGAGTTTAAGGTGACGTTCCCGAGGCCAGTAAGGGGCTTTCTGACTTTCGGTACACCCGCCTCCCTCCCTGTTAAATGCCCCTGGGTGGATGTTTCACTCTGTTTTTTATGCCGCCCGCACCGCTGGGCCCTTGCGCGCTCTCAGGTCCATTTGCTCATCCAGCAAGGATGGAAGATTCTCAATACATCCTATTCAACTCTCCTTACTCAGTTTGTCTTACTGCAAGATGCTTGGTGCTGATTCTTGATACGTTGACATAAACATTGATCCTACTGTCAAGGCATCCGCCTATCAGTGGAGTTTATAATCTAACGAAAAATCATATACATTGTATACATGTGTAAGAACTGTAGCATAATGCAGCGTAAACGGCCCTGAAAGAGGTGCTGGTGATGGCGGGAAGGGACTATGAGAAGTGGTGAGGACAAACAGAAGGTTTGCAGGAAGAGGGTCTTGAAGCTTGAGGGGTTGGGATTTTGAAACAGTATTCTAAGTGGTTGTAGAAAAAGTCCCGACATGAGCTGCAGTCGGGAAATCAGTGAGTAGGTTAGTTTCACCGCAGCACGAGGGGGAGAGTGATTGGAGGGGAGATGCTGGATGTTGGAAGACATTGGCTTATGGTCCCCCTCCAACCGAGATCAAGTATGCTATGATGCTTTACCATTTGGTATCTTGGAATTTCTAATGAGGCAGGTTGCTGATAATTTCTTTTTGTTTTCTATAGTTGGATATTTGATTCGATTACCGAGAGGTTTTCACTTGACCCAAGACGCGGTGAAAATAGTGGGATCATCAAATTTTCCAGGTATTAATAAATAGATGTTCAGTGCTTTTAAGAAAGTATTTAGCATTTGTTTAAATTTTATTGATCTTGTCCAAAAGGCTAATGTTCCCCAGACATCCCAGTCTCCTAAGGCCTTTTCCTTCTATGAAAATGGATTATAGTTATTCCCATATGGTTTGGTTGATCCAGCTCTGATTCTGTTTGCTGTAACTGCTTCAGTGTGTGAAAATGATTCTCTAGAAGTTACCTAATTAAAGTTGTCTAGTGTTCCTGCTTGTTATTATATGATTATTATAATAATATAATAATATATAATAATTATTATATGATTATTAATAAACATATGTAGTTGAAATAATGCTGAAGTATGTTTCAGATGGGATCTGTATTATTAAGATTTTGGATTCATAAGCTTTTCCAGTAGTCATATGAGAGGCATGGTAATTAAAACTTTCTTGGTTGTGTTTTTTTTTTGTTTTTTGAGGTAAATTTGCATGCTTAAAATTCCTCCTCTTTTTTTTTTTTTAAAGATTTTATTTACTTATTTGACACAGAGAGAGGGATAGTGTGAGAGAGCACAAGCAGGGGGAGCGGCAGGCAGGTGGGCAGAGGGAGAGGGAGAAGTAGGCTCCCTGCTGAGCAAGGAGTCTCATATGGGGTTCAACCCCAGGATGCTGGGATCATGACCTGAGCTGAAGGCAGATGCTGAACTGACTCTGAGTCACCCGGGTGCCCCAAAATTCCTCCTTTGGAGTGAACGTTCCAATAGTTTTTAGTATATTGCAGCGATTTAGTACATAGCAAGGTTTTGCAGCGATCACTGTGTGATACGGCAGCATTTTTATAGCTCCAAAAAGAAATGCCATAGCCAGTAAGCAATCACTCTCCAGTCCCTGGAAACCACTAGTATACTCTCTGTCCCTATGAATTTCCCTGTTCTGGACATTCTATGTAAGTGGAATCATACATGGTGTGGTGCTTTGCATTTGGCTACTTTTACCGAGTATAGTGTTTTTGAGTTTATTCATGTCATATTCCACTTTATGGCTGAATAATATTCCATTGTATGGATATACCACTGTTTGTGAATCTGTCAGTTGATGGAATTTTGGGTAGTTTCCACTTTCTGGCTGTTACGAACATTGCTGTTACGAACATTGCTGTTACCACCATTCCTGAAGAAGTTTATGTGTGAACCTACATTTTCAATTCTTCTGAATATATACCTAGAACATAGAGTAACTCTATGTTTAACCTTCTGAGGAACTGCCAAACTATTTTTTTAAAGATTTTATTTATTTATTTGACAGACAGAGATCACAAGTAGGCAGAGAAGCAGGCAGAGAGAGAGGAGGAAGCAGGCTCCCTGCTGAGCAGAGAGCCCAATACAGGGCTGAATCCCAGGACCCTGGGATCATGACCTGAGCTGAAGGCAGAACCTTTAACCCACTGAGCCACCCAGGCGCCCTGCCAAACTATTTTTTAAAGAGCCTTTACTATTTTACTTTCAGACCAGCAGTGTGTGAGGATCAGATTTTACAGCAGCCTTGCCCATACTTGTTACTGTTTATCTGTTTTTATTATAGCCATCCCAGTGTGTGTGAAGTGGATTTTGAAGTGGTTTTATTTTGCATTTCCATAATGTCTAATGATGTTTAAGACCTTTTTATGTGTTTAATGAATGTTTGGTTATCTTCTGTGTGGAAATATCTGTTCAAGTCCTTTACCCATTTTTTAATTGAGTGTTTTATTATTGAGTTGAAAGTTATTTTGAATACATTCTGGATTCTAAACCCTTACTAGATATTTTATTTACAGATATTTTCTCTAATTCTATGGATTGTGTTTTCACTTGAAAAATTTCTTTCTAATTTTAAACTTTTAATTCTAGCATAGTTAACATGAAGTGTTATATTAGACTCAGGTGTACAATATAGTGATCAACAATTCTGTGCATTACTTAGTGTTCGTCACACATGATGAGTGTGCTCCTAATCTCCTTCACCTATTTCCCCCATCCCTCCACCCATCTCCCCTCTGGTAACCATCTGTTTGTTCATTCTCTGTAGTCAAGAGTCTGTTTCTTGGTTTGTATCCATTACTTTTTTTCCTTTATCCATTTGTAAACAGCCCAAATGTCCATCAGTTGATGAAAAGATAAAGAAGATGTGGTGTGTGTGTATGTATATAATCCACAATGGAAAATTACTCAGCCATAAAAAAGAATAAGGTCTTGCCATTTGCAGTGCCAGGGATGGGGTAAAAAAGTGTATTATGGTATGGGAAATAAGTCAGAGAAAGACAAACACCATATGATTTCACTCAGGTGGAATTTGAGAAATGAATAAATGTGTTTTCACTTTTTAAATAGTGTCCTTTAAAGCCCACATTTTAGACTGATAAAGTCTGATATCTATTTTGCCCTTTGGTACTAGTGTGTTAGGTGTTGCCTACTCAACAGTTAAAAGTTTTACTCCTTTATTTTTTATAAGAAATTCATAGTTTCAGCTGTTATATTTAGGACTTTGATCCATTTTGGATTAATTTACAAGATTGAGGTCAAACCTCATTCTTTTGCTTGTGGATATCCAGTTGTTCCAGCACCATTTTTTCAAGATACTTTTTTATCCCTGTTGAATTTTCTTGGTGCCCTGCTGAGAAGCAGTTTGCCATAGATGTTTGGGCTTTTTTCTGGACTCTGATTCTATCTCATTGATCTGTCCTTATGGACAGTACCATACTGTCTTGATTTCTGTTGCTTTAAAGTATGTTTAGAAATCATTAAGTATGAGTCCTTAAAATTCACTGTTTCTCAACATTGTTTTGGCTATGCTGGGTCACATGGAACTCCATATTAATGCTAGAATGAGGTTGTTCATTTCTGCAGAAAAGCCCATTGGGATTTGAGTTGGGATTGTGTTGAAGTGTAGATCAATTTTGGGATTACTGGCAAATTAATCACATTAACTTTTCCAATTCATGAGCTTGGGAGTATCTTTCCATCTACTAAGATCTTCTTTAATTCCCCTCCGGTTTGTTTTATAGCTACTGGTATATAGGTATTGCACCACTTTTGTTAAATTTATTCCTAAGTATTTTATTCTTTTTTATGCTGCTGTAAGTGGAAAGGTTTTATTCAGGTTTTGGATTATTCATTGCTGTTATTTAGAAATATAATTGAATTTTTCAAATTGTATTCAGTCACCTTCCTGAATCATTTATTATCTCTATTCTTTTTTCTTTTAAGGTGGTGGGGGAGTTATTTCTTAGGATTTTCTAGGTATAAGATCATGTCATCTGATGATAGAGATAGTTTTATTTTTCCCTTACCAATCTGGATGCCCTGTTTTTTTGATTTTGTTTTTTTTCTTGCCAGTTGCTCCAGCTAGAACCTTTGGTTCAGTACTGACAACAACAGATATCCTTGTCTCTTACTCCTGATCTTAGATGGGGGAAGATTTCAGTTTTTCAGTATGAAATATTTCAGTCTGAAATATCAAATATGACTTTATCTGTGAGTTTTTTGTAGGTAGATTTTATTAGATTGAGAAATTCCCTTCTGTTCATAGTTTGTTGAATGTTTTTATTGTGAAAAGATGTTGGATTTTGTCAAATCCTTTTTCTGCATACATTGAGATGATTGTGTATTTTCTGTCCTTTGTTCTATAGATATAATTTGGTATTACATTGATTGATTTTTGTATCTTGAACAAGAAATGCAATCCTGGGATAAATCTTGATTATGATGCATAATTCTTTTTGATGCTGCAGGATTGGCTGCCACTATTCTGAGGATTTTTATGTCTGTATTCATAAGGGAAATTGTTCTGTAGTTTTCTTATGTTGTTTTTGTCTGATTTTGGTTTTAGGGTAATAGTGGCTTCATAGAATAAGTTAGGACATGTTCCCTCTTTTTTTTTTTTTTAAAGAGTTTATGAAGTGTTGTTAATTCGACTTGTTTGGTAAAATTCACTAGTGAATTCACCTTGTGCTGAACTTTTCCTTGTACAAAGATTTTTAATTATTAATTCAGTCACCTTACTCATTGTTTTCATTATGGTTTTTGATGAGAAATAAGGTACTAATTTAACGATCATGTGTATTTAACAAGTTGCTTCTCTTGCTGCTTTCAAGAGTCTGTCTTTTCAGACTTTAACAGAAGATTATGATGTGTCTAGGTATGGATTTCTTTGAATGGATCCTAATTTGAGTTCATTGTTCTTTGATATGTAAATTTGTGCTTTTCATCAGTTTGGGGAAGTTTTATCATTATTTCTTCAGCTATTCTTTGTACTCTTTTACTCTCCACCCTTATGTGGAAGTTGTATTATGCATACAATGGTGTGCTGGGTGGTTTCCCACAGGTCTCTGGTGTATTGTTCATTTACCTTTAGTTTTCTTTTTTCCTTCTTTCTTAGACTGGATAACTCCAAACTGACTTATCTTGAAGTTGTCTGATTCTTGTTTCTGCCAGCTTAGGTCTGCTTTTAATTCTTACAGTGAGTTTTTCAA
This sequence comes from Mustela putorius furo, assembly GCF_011764305.1. Lineage (NCBI taxonomy): Eukaryota > Metazoa > Chordata > Mammalia > Carnivora > Mustelidae > Mustela > Mustela putorius. The sequence goes on from NW_025421998.1 coordinate 10,411,012, forward strand.
TTCAATTATTTTACTTTTTATTATTTTTTTAAGTTTTTTATATTTTTTAAAGATTTTATTTATTTATTTGACAGAGAGAGATCACAAATAGGCAGAGAGGGAGACAAAGAGAGAGAGAGAGGGAAGCAGGCCCCCTGCTGAGCAGGGAGCCTGATGTGGTACTGGATCCCAGGACTCTAGGATCATGACCTGAGCTGAAGGCAGAGGCTTAACCCACTGAGCCACCCGGGAGTCCAAGTTATTGTACTTTTTAATGCAGAATTTCTTTTGGGTTCTTTTTTTTTTTTTTTAATAACTTCTGTTTCTTTATTGATATTGTTTGGAGAGAAATCATTTTCATACTTTTTTTTAGTACCATAGACATAATGTTCTTTAATCATATTTAAAATAACTGATTTGACTTTTCTTTTTCAACATTTCTTTGGCTATTTGGGGTCTTTTATGTTTCCATACAAATTTTAGGACTATTTGTTCCAGCTCTGTGAAAAATTTTGGTGGTATCTTTAAAGAACTTATCAAACTCAACACCCAGAAAACAAATAATCCAGTCAAGAAATGGGCAGAAGACATGAACAGGCATTTCTCCAAAGACATGCACATGAAAAATGCTCCACATCACTTGGTATCAGGGAAATACAAATCAGAACCACAAAGAGATAACACCTTACACCAGTCAGAATGGCTAAAATTAACAAGATAAGAAACAATAAATGTTGATGATGAAGAGAAAGGAGAATCCTCCTTTTATACTGTAGGTGTGTTTGAAAACTGGTACAACCACTCTGGAAAACAATATGGAGTTTCCTCAAGATGTTAAAAATAGAGCTACCCTATGACCCAGCAGTTATACTACTGGGTATTTACTCCCCAAGATATAGATGTAGGGAAAAGCACATGCACCCCAATGTTCAAAGCAGCAATGTCCATAATAGCCAAACTGTGGAAGGAGCCGAGATGTCCTTCACCAGATGAATAGATAAAGAAGATGTGGTTCATATATACAATGGTACTCAGTCATCAGAAAGGACGAATACTTACAATTTGCATCAACATAGATGGAACTGGAGGGGATTAGGCTAAGTGAAATAACTTAGTCAGAGAAAGACAATAATATGGTTTCACTCATATGTGGTACATAAGAAAACAGTGCAGAGGATCATACGGTAAGGGAGGGAAAACTGAAGGGGAAGTCATCAGAGAGAAAAACCATAAGAGACTCTTAACTCTAAAAAACAAGAGTTGCTGGAGGGTAGATGGTTGGAGGAATGGGATAATTGGGTGATGGGCATTAAGGAGGGCATGTAATGTGATGAGCATTAGGTATTGTGTGCAACTGATAAATTATTGAACACTACATCTGAGGCTAATGATGTACTATATGTTGGTTAATCGAATTCAGATTTTAAAAAATGAAATAATTTTAAAAAATGAAATGATTTAAAGTATTTGTTCAGTAAGTCCCAAATTTGGGTTTTCTCAGGGACGATTTCTGTTGGTTGCTTTTCTTTTCCCTACCTATGACAATACTTTCTTGAGTATTGAGTATAATTTCTTGATGAAATGTTTCATATTTTTAGTTGAAAACTAGACTTTCAACGTAATTTAATGTGGCAACTCTGGAAATCAGGTGTGAATGTTATTAATGTCTTGTTATTGTTGGTATGTTTAATGATTTTTCTGAATGAATTCTTTAGTTTCTATATCATTTGTGATATGTAGCCACTGAAGTCACTGCTCAGTTAGCCTAGGCTGATAGCTGGATGGAGATTTTATTGACACCTGGAACTAGTTAGTCTCCTAGTCTTTGCTGAGGTTCTTTGTGTGCTTGTGTGGTACACTCTCAGCATTTAGCTAGGCATTGATTACTTTTTCCTTCACTTGTCTGCTCTGCAGAGCATCAATTTCAGCCAGAGGTGAGAACTTATATTCTGACCTGACTAAGCATGCTGGTCCTGGGCATGTGCATGTGGCCTTCTGTTTATCCAGGGGTATGTTAGAAGTTTTCAGAGCTCCTATGGACTTGTCATTCCCAGATTTTCCTCTTAAGCATTTTGTTTAGCCTGTTTTACCCCAAGCATTACCTTCTGCATCTGGCATTTGCAGAGTTAAAAGAAAGTCTCTAGTTATTTTTGAAAAATACTCTTTGGGAAGAGGTTTTGTATGGTGGTTGTGCTCCGAGTTAAGTCATGTGAAGACAGCTTTTGAGTGCTATCTTCTTAGAAGCTGCCAGAGAGGTCAAATAGTGACAGTTCTCTGGGAAGGAGGCTTTGAAGTCCCTCCAGCCCTGTCTGCCCCTCTAGTGGCTGCCAAGCTGCTGGTTCTTACAGTGATTGGCACAGTGGTTATCAGAGCTAAGGCCGACTGGGGAGGAGGAGAGGGAGATGGCAATGGGGGAACTTAGAATGCTAGGAGCCCCCCAGGCCCTTGTAACAAAATACCAGAGACTGGGTGGGTTAAACAACAAAATTTATTGTCTTCCAGTTCTGGAGGCCAGAGCTCAGTCATGGAGGTAGGGTTGATTGTGCCTGAGGGCTGTGAGGTAAGGGTCTGTTGCACTTCTCCTTCCTTGGCTCATAGGTGCCCATCTTCAGCCTGTGTGTCTTCACATCATGTACCCTCTGTATTTCTGTGTCTCCAGATTTTCCCCTTTCATAGGACACCAGTCACTGGATTTGGGCTCACCCTAATGACTCATCTGAAGTTGATTACTTTTGTGAAGACTGTGTCCAGATATGTTCACATTCTGAGGTATAGGGATTAGGGCTCAAATGTATGCATTTGGAGAGAGGCATAATTCAGCCCATCTGTGCTAAGATTCAGTTGTTTCTCTTGAATAAGTTTTTCACTGGTTGTCACACTTTGATTAATTTCCAGAATTCTGAAAATGTTGATCCTGACAATTTCTGCCAGTTTTTTTTTTTTTAAGATTTTATTTATTTATTTGACAGAGAGAAATCACAAGTAGATGGAGAGGCAGGCAGAGAGAGAGAGAGAGGGAAGCAGGCTCCCTGCCAAGCAGAGAGCCTGATGCGGGACTTGATCCCAGGACCCTGAGATCATGACCTGAGCCGAAGGCAGCGGCTTAACTCACTGAGCCACCCAGGCGCCCCATCTGCCAGTTTTTATATTACCTTTATGAGGGAGATAATTTTTTAGAGTTCCTTCCTCTGCCATTTTCACTGATAGCACAGCTTTTGTTTTAGAACTACAGCCTTTAAGTCTAAATTGTAAAATAGACCCATGATAAATACGGAGAACAAACGGACGGGTGCAAGAGGAGAGGCAGATGGGGGGAATGAGCAAAATGGGTGAAGGGGAGTGGTAGATGTGGGCTTCCAGTTATGGAGAGAATGTGTCATGGGGGTGAAAGGCACAGCACAGGGAATGTAGTCAGTGGTATTGTACAAGCATTGTATGGTGATGGATGGGAGCTGCACCTGTGCTGAGCACAGCATAGCACAGAGACTGGTTGATTCACCGTGTTGTGCACCTGAAACTGATGTGACCTTATGGGTACACTTCATTTAAAAACATGAACATGGGGGCGCCTGGGTGGCTCAGTGGGTTAAGCCTCTGCCTTCGGCTCAGGTCATGATCCCAGGGTCCTGGGATCAAGCCCTGAGTCAGGCTCTCTGCTCAGTGGGGAGCCTGATTCCCTTCCTCTCTCTCTGCCTGCCTCTCTGCCTACTTGTGATCTCTATCTGTCAAAGAAATAAATAAAATCTTAAAAAAAAAAAAAAAACATGAACATGAACTACAGAAAAAAAAAGATTGTTCTGGGAGTTTACTTTTAACTATATTAATGGTATACATCAATAGGAGGATAAATCGACATATTTAAAGTTACCTTATTAGGGATTATGTCTAACTGTGTATTTTTGCTGGTATCTGAGCATATTCCCCACAGTGGCCTTGTTTGATTATTGATTAACTTCTATCTATTGTTCTGTAAATGTCATCTTCTTTTCCATTACATGGCTTAATGTTTTATTGAGGTACTGGGGCATTATTTACTTCTATATGTTGATCTTGTGTGAGGAAACTTCTGGGTTCAGTTATATTTTCTTTGATTTAAACACGTACAGAGGTTAGTGGAGGCTAGAGGAAGGGCAGAACAGGAAGGACATACCTGTGAGGAGTTTCCACAGGTGAGGCAGGGTTTAGATAACTTTAGATAACTCGCTGAGTCAAGCCACACAGGAGTGGTTCAGTGCGCTGCTTTAGGACGGGCTGAGCAGGCAGGCTCAGGGAAAATGGTGTGAGAAGAGATGTAATAAGAGTTATGTAGAAGACAGTTGGTGCCCAGAAGAACCAGTAAGTCACACTGAGGAGAGACAACTGTCTACATTACACAGGTATCCAGGAAGTCAGAAGAAAGAAGTGGAAATTAACTGAGGCGAGTAGGAAAAAAATAAAAGAAGGAATTAGTGAAAGAGACCAGAGAAGAACAGTAGGTTTAATGGAACCAAAAACTGTCTTTGGAACAGTTAGTAGATGGGCTTTTGATAAATGTTTCATGAATATCAGAAGTATAAAAAGTATTATGAATAGATAAAGGTATGCTGAACTTTATAAATTACAACTTAATACTTTGAATAATTTTATGCTACATAAACTTTAAATGAACAAGTCTAATAAAATATAAATTTCTAAAACAGACTTGATTAAGTTACATGTTAGACTAATAATGAATTATGTTTTCCTGATTGGTAATCAAAAATTTGTTTTCCAACTTTTCCCCATTGCCAAAAAAAAAAAAAAAAAAAAAAAAAAGGTGTACCAGGCTAAACAGTTTTCCAAGGACAAAAAACAGTTTCCATATTCTTTCAGAGAAAATTTATAGGAGAAAATCTGCCCAGTTCACTTTATGTGGCTATTATAACCTTAGAGACCTTTCTTAATAATATTAAATTCTAAGTAACTTTGAAATTGGATACTGAAATTGGAAAAGGACAAAGGATAGTATAACAATGACATGCAACTGTATTTCTGAATATAGGTACAACTATCCCAGGATTAATATTTGAAAATTGAATCCAACCATATTTATTTATTTTTTTTAAAGATATATTTATTTATTTGAGAGGCAGAGGGGAAGAGAGTGCATTCACCCAGGGAGGGGAGTGGCAGAGGGAGAGAATCTCAAGCAGACTCTCCTCTGATTGGAAGGCCCATGTAGGGCTTGATCTCATGACCCATGAGATCATGACCTGAGCTGAAACCACTTAAAGTACTGAGCCACCCTGGTGCCCCCTGAATTTAGCAATATTTAAATAAAAGAGCATGATCAGTTAGAATTATTCCAGGAAAGCAATACTTATATCAAACATTTCATTAAAGTATTCAAGAAAAAGAATGACCACCTCATTCAGTATAGAAAAAAATTTGTTTTTTTTTTTTAAAGATTTTATTTATTTATTTGTCAGAGAGAGAGCGAGCGAGAGCGAGCATAGGCAGACAGAGTGGAAGGCAGAGTCAGAGGGAGAAGCAGGCTCCCTGCAGAGCAAGGAGCCCGATGTGGGACTCGATCCCAGGATGCTGGCATCATGACCTGAGCTGAAGGCAGCTGCTTAACTAACTGAGCCACCCAGGCGTCCCAGAAAAAAATTTGTTAAAATTCAACCAGTTAATGATAAAAACAAATAACTAAGAATACAGGGGAATTTTCTTAACCTATTTAAGAATATCTGTCTAAAAACTACATTCGGTAAACGGCATGCTGTATGGTGAAACTTAAGAGACAGTCTCTTTAAAGTTAAGAAAAATTTCAGTTCTCAAGTACAAGTACAGTTTTTGTTTTACTGGATCACAGAAAACTATATTTAGTGAATCAGTTGAGGGGATAGCATGCAATTACTAAGGGGTTATAGAACCTTTTCTGAAAGCTTACTTACATGTAGATTCAAAATAATTGAATCTTTACTGTATTCCTTTTGTATCTCCTAAAGAATACTATTTTTGCCTGTTTAATGATCAGTATTCTTTAAATTTTGAAGCAAAGTGGGAGGGGCACCTGGGTAGCTCAGTTGGTATCTGTTTTTGACTCTGGTCATAATCTCTCAGGTCTCTGGGATCAAGCCCCATCAGGGGCTCCCTGCTCAGCAAGGTGTCTACTTCTGCCTCTCTCTCTCTGTCCCTCCCCCTGCTTGTGCTCACTCTCTCAAATAAGTAAACAGGTCTCCAAAAAAAGTGAGAAAAATGCTTAATAATTAAAGTCATAGCATGTATTTATTGACTTTTTAATCATTTAATTTTTAAGTTCAGTATTTTGTGTCACATCACTGTGAATAATCTATTATTCCTCTAATCTAAATGATTTTATTGATTGCTTTCAGTTCTGGTAGCTTTGCAAAACTAAGATAAAGTGTTAATAATTTGTAATTGTCTTAATCCTTTGTAATTAAAATAATATTCTGAGAATAAAATAAGTTAGTTTAATGAACTCTTCATAAAAGACCAATGCATTATTTTCAGATTGAGATACACACACACACACCCAAATAAAATGCATGTGTGTATTTTGAATGTTAGTTAATACATGGAATGTGAAGAAATTTAGTTTTTATCAAGTAATTGCAATAACCCAAAGAAAAGTTATGAAAGCATGCAGCCCAAACTACAAAAATGTGAGGCATTTTAGAGCATGAAAGAATATAAAATATTATTGGAACATTTTAATGTTGTATTTTCAGTGAAAGTATATGTTATGCTTCATCAAAAGAGTCCACACGTGTTATGTGTAACGCCACGACTGCGAAATTCGGAAATGATAGATCCATCATTCCAATGGCATGGACCAAGAGGAAAAATTATTTCAGGTAGGCTTTTGTTTCAATTATCATAATTACATTAATGTATCTGAAATATATGCAGAACAGAGAGAGTATTCGTATCTCTTACATATGTATGTTTCCTCAAGTTTTTTTGTTTTGTGTTTTTTTTTTTTACCCTGTGGCTCCCTTTGGAGTGAGAGTCTCCATGTGTGTGGAGTTCTCTCGGCAGCTGTATTCCACAAAAATGTGACTTTTTTTTGAAGTTACTAATGTCATTTTCATTACCCCAGTCAAACTTTTCTTAGTCAAGTGTATATAAAGAAGCAGATATAATTCTGTTTTTGTTAAAAGTACAAACGAGCCCTTTGAGCTACAGATGTACAATAAGGTTTTGTTTGTTTTTCTGCAGTCCCACTTTGGGACAACTTGAGACTTTATTTGTAGTTAGAGTCTTATATTTTCTGGTTTTCTATTTCTTTCTGACTAAAATCCATGTGGATTATACTTGGATTAAATATTATTATCCATTAAAAAAAGACTAAATTTAACATTGAGTATTTTAGTATTAAACATAGGCATTTAGATAAGCTGCATGGTTTGACCGTGATTGTGTATTAATATGTTATTGGTGCTGTGCTTACAAAAGAGGGACCGTAGTACTCAGGTGTTCATCTGGAGGAGAAGGTAGACTTGAAACTCTGGATGGTTGCCTTACATTTTTCAACACACTTTTGAGAAAACAGGCTCTTACTGTCATGAAGATACTTCTTTCCACATAGAGACTGCTATTGGTATGACTCATGTGATCAGCATTTTCTCTATTCAACTTATTTTGTTGCTTTGAAATGCATATCTTACTTTTATTCTGATTTTTCATTTGCTAAAAGCTGATTTGTTTTTGCAGCATAATTTAAAAAATATTAATTAGCTTAGCTGTTCTTGTTTTCAGCCTTGATGAATACCCTGCTTATATGAATTTTCATCCTAAAGATCTGTTCAATGAAACACCTAATTATTTTTGCATCCTTTCTGAGGAGGTTTTATTTATTACTTTATTCACCACATTTATTTATTTTCTTTCTTTCTTTCTTTCTTTCTTTCTTTCTTTCTATCCTTTTGGTATTTTGAGAGAGTGCCTCTGTACAAAAGCCTTCAGGTTTATTTTGTTATGTTGGTTGGGGGGAAGAAGTTTATTCATATCAAATATTTGCTCAGTAAACAGTCATTGGAAGTATTTGTTTTGTAATATGTTAATTCACATTTTTATATACTTGAATGATCTCAGCTGTATATTTCTACAATATTTATGCAGATTCTAAAGTAGCTTAGAATTAAAGAGGTACTCCTCTCTTTGGGTGAGGTGGTCCTTCAAAGTGAACTACTCAGGTCTTAATTAGGAAGGCAGCTATGCTCACCACTATACCACCAAGCCCGCTTCAGGTCTTAATTAGGGAGTGGCCACTTGGTGGGTACCATTGCACTAGGCTTTGTGGGAAATTGAAAGATCAAACCCAGCATCTCTGCCTGACTGTAGTAATGCAGGAGGAGGGGATTAGCAGAGATCAGTAGCAGAAATCCTGAGACTATGCACTTAAAAATCCATGAAATGGGCCAAGTATAAGAACATCCAGTACTGAAAATGTAATTGGACTTTATTTTTACTGCAAACGTGTGTTAAATATATTTTATGTCTGGTGTTAAAACTCTGTAAGTTCATGGGGCGCCTGGGTGGCTCAGTGGGTTAAAGCCTCTGCCTTCGGCTCAGGTCATAATCCCAAGGTCCTGGGATCCAGCCCTGCATTGGGCTTTCTGCTCAGCAGGGAGCCTGCCTGCTTCCCCCTCTCTCTCTGCCTGCCTCTCTGCCTACTTGTGGTCTCTGTCTGTCAAATAAGTAAATAAAAAAAAATCTTTAAAAGAAAAAAATAAATAAAACTCTGTAAGTTCAAAACCGAAGTGTTCAAGTATTGTTCTGTTTTAACAAATGTTACTCCTTTGATTTGGAGATTGAAATCTGAAATATTTTTTTCTCTAAGATGCCATGCCAGTCTTGTAGTTTATCTTGCAAAATATAATATATGATAGAATTTTGACTTCTTCAACTGGAAGCAATAATTTAATTTACTCCCTTTCATAGTATAAGATAGATGTTGAAAAATGTCATTATAATAAAATTATATTAATAGTGTTTTTTTATTTATAAAAACTATTCTTAGAAAATTCTGGTATTCTGACATCATGATCATATTTTAGTTTGCAGTACATCATTGCATCATAATTCACTGTCTACCAGTTTTAAAGATCATTTGCTGTACTATCATTATGATTTCAGAAAGAACTGGAAATGTTGTCTAATTTTCCTAAAGCTTAAAAAGTGGAGAATCTCTTTAGAATGAATCTAGATTAAAGTGCACTGTACTTAGTTATCTTTTTATGAATATTCCAAAGTTAGCTTACCTAAAATTGGATAAAAGAAATCATGTGATTATGTAATTACTTGCACATTCTCCTGGAGAGAAATACTCAGATTGTTTAGATGGGTTGTAAAATATAGCGGACCAATCTTAGATTTGGTCTCTTTCTCTTTCCCCACCTTCTCTCTCTCTCTCACTCAGTCCCTACTCCCCCCACCATTTCTCTTTCATTTTTTTCTTCTTTCTTTCTTTTTTCTTTTTTCTTTCTTTCTTTCTTTCTTTTTTTTTTTTTTTTGAGAGAGAGAGCACATGAACAGGGGAGGGGCAGGGGAAGAAGGAGAGAGAGAATCCCAAGCAGGCTCCATGCGCAGCATGTAGCCAAACACAGGGCTCGAACCCATGACCCTGAGATCATGACCTGAGCCAAAATTAACATGTGGACACAACTTCCTGAGACACCCAGGCACCCCTCCTTCAATATTTTTTTTATTTACAAATGTAATACATTTTTTGCACAAAGACCTGTACCTCTTACTCCAGGCTCCCTTCCATTCTCATGAATTAACTCGTTCTGGTGTGTGCACTTCCCCACTTACCTGAACATATATTAACACACATATGCACATCTGTTGAATTTTACCCTGTAACTACACTCTTGTTTCTAATGAGATCATAGATTTTTATTTTACTTTACCTTGATATATTTCTATGGAATGAAGCAGTTCATATATACAAAGTTATATAAGATACATGCAACTTATGACACACAATAAAACAAACATCCCAGAACCTAGTATTCAATATATACCATTACCAAGACTGTTGCACCTTATAGTAAGTTGCTTACAAATCCTGTTCTTCTGTCCCCAAACCCCTGTTAGGTAAACAGTGCCCTGACCTTTTACAGTATTACTCCCTAACTTCTCTTTGTGTATTTGTTGTGTACTGGCATACAGCCACACATACACATACTAGTTGTTTAGTTTTTTGGACAGCCCTCTTCAGTAAGTACAATCATTCCCTCCATTTTATATGTGAAAAAACAGAGGACCTGAGAGAATAAGGTACTTACTTAAAGTCATGTGCCTTTGAAGTCTGGCTTCAGATTTCACAGGTATTATATAAATGAAGTAGGAATAGAATTTTCCCTACTCACCATTTTGTGACTTTTTGTATTTTGTATCTTAAATAATTTGTCCAATTTAGAATCTTCTTTCAACTGTGAAATTTGTGTACATGAAGTAGTTTGTGATACTTTCTTTAATATATTCAGAATCTGTATGATGTGCCCCATTCTGCTTGATACTGGCTGTAATCTGTTCCCTTTCATTTTGGTCTCTCTTGATACAGGTTAAACAATTTTTTCAGTCATTTCAAAGGACCAGCTCGTGGTTTGATTTATTTTTCTCTGTTATTTTTTGTTTTTGATTTCATTGGTCTCTGTTTTTGTTTTTTATTATTTTCTTTCCTCTGTGTGATTTGGGTTAAGTTTGCTTATCTTGTGCTGGTTGTGGATTCTGGGTTGACAGTTTTTTTTCTTTCAACATTCTAAAGCTGCCTTTCTGGATTCTTTTTGCTTACATGTTTTCTAATGACAAGTCTGCTGTAATCTTATCCCAGTCCCTCTGTAGACATTGTGTCATTTTTTTCTAATGGACTTCGAGATTTTTTTCTTTGCCTTTCATTTTCAGGGATTTGAATATTATATACCTTTTTTTTTTGTTTTTTTATACTTTTTTCTGCTTAGTGGTCTCTAAGCTTCTTGGACATTTAGTTTGGTATTTGCCATTAATTTAAAAAAAATTCTTAGCTATTATGTCTTCAAATATTTATTCTGTCCCATGCTGTCCCTCCTCTCCTGAGATTTCTATCATGTAGATGTAACACTGTATGGTACTGTTCCACAGCTCTTGGATTCTTTCTTCTTGGTGGTGGTTGTAGCAGTATTTTATTTTTTCTCTTCGTGATTCAGGTTGGGTTGTTTCTTTGGACCTGTCTTCGAGTTCATCAATTCTTTCCTTAGCTGTCAAGCTTTTTACAAGCCCATGAAGAAATACTTCATCTGTGTTATTGTGGGATTTGTGTGTGTGTTGTTGTTGTTGTTCATTTTGTTTTGCTATTCTGCCATTTTCATTTAATTATTTCTTACAGTTTCAGTTTCTGCTGAAATCTCTCCTATCTGGTCTTATATATTATCTATGTTTTCCATTAAATATTTTGGTACATTTGTCATTGTTATTTTAAATTTACTGTCTAATATTTTTGATATCTGTGTCATTTAAAAGTACCTGGATGGCTCAGTGGGTTAAGCCTCTGCCTTCGGCTCAGGTCATGATCTCAGGGTCCTGGGATCGAGCCCCACATGGGGCTCTCTACTTGGTGGGGAGTCTGCTTCTCTCTGCCTTCCTTTCTGCCTAGCTGTGATCTCTTTCTATCAAATAAATAAATAAATAAATCTTAAAAAAAAATGTCTGCCTCTGTATATTGCTTGGTATTTTGGAAATGTGTCATTTCTTACTTTTGTACATGCCTTCTAAGTTTTTGTTAAAGTTGGATATCTTAAATAAGACAGTAGATAATAAGTATTTTTATGTTTTGAGATCACCACCTTTTTAAAAATAGTGTTATGTCAGGGTGCCTGGGTGGCTCAGTCTGTTAAGTGTCTGCCTTCTGCTCAGGTCATGATCCAGAGTATTGGGATAGAGCCCTGCATAACTTCATTACAAATTATTGATCAGCAGGGAAGTCTGCTTCTCCCTCTCCCTCTGCTCATGTATTCTCTCTTCCTTGCTTAAATAAATAAAATATATATTTTTTAAATAGTGTTATGTCTTCAGTATTACGAGTTTGTGTTCATCTAGTCAAGAATTTGTCTGGGTTTAATATTGGTTGTTGCAGTGGTTATTGAAAGCTTCAGATAGCTTTAAAGATGTTTTAGGTGTAGTCTGGTTTATGAGAAGTTATTTTTCCCCAGTGTCTGATCTTTCTTTGGCTTTGATTTCTCCTTAAAAAAAAAAAAAAATTCTCTGGAAAGAATCTCTTTCTTGCAGTTCTTCTAATTTGATTGCACTGCATTTTTACTAGATTCTTATTACTGATGGGAAGCTGGGGGAGAAGGACAGTCTCTGATGTTCAGTTAAGCTTAGCTTTTGGCAGGTATGGTATCCTTGGGTCTTGGCAGGGCGGGGTGGGGCCATCACAAATGCTTCTCCACCTTTAGGGTTGGCCTAATACTTCTTGCCGATTCTTCTACAAGGATGAGGCTCTTTTTTTTTTCCTTCCTGTATCCTTCCCTAGTGGTACCAAGTTTCCATAGTGCCCCATGTGACTATTTTTGTTCCTTTTTTCCCTGTAGATTAAAGCATTGTTCTTACCAGGAAGTGGGAAATGGGCATGGGTAGATTTTGGCAGTTTGCTAGACCCATCCTTTAGCCAGAACCCAATGGGAGTCTTGCTCAGGATTCCCCTCACCTTCCATTTGACCACTCAGTTGTTGCTGAAGGTAGAGCCTGTAAGAGGGTATAATACCCCCGCCTTCCCCCACCCTAGTATCTGGTCCTCAGAAGCTTGACATGTTGACACTGGTTGACACTGGCTTTTAGCAATTCACTGAAAATTTTTAGCGGAGTCTTCTTAAATACATGGGTCCTTGTTCTCTTTATAGGTTACTGTCTATCTCCAAATTTCAGGTTTGTTGTAATCCCACTGTAATCTTTTGATAGGTTCAAGAAGAGTTGTTAATTGAAAGTTTGTCTTTTTCCTAATTGTAATAGTGGAATCAATGTACTCATAGTCAATTTTCATATCTGAGCAGAAACCAAAAATGTAAACCTATTTTTAAAAATTATAAGTGTGGTGCACCTAGGTGGCTTGGTGGGTTAAGCCTCTGCCTTTGGCTTAGGTCATGATCTCAGGGTCCTGGGATTGAGCCCTGCATCAGCATCGGGCTCTCTGCTCAGCAAGGAGCCCGCTCCCCTCCACCCCTGTCTCTCTGCCTACATGTGATATCTCTCTCTCTGTCAAACAAATAAATAAAAATCTATGTCAAAAATTAATAAATAAAAATATTAAGTTGTAATGAAATTGTGCATAAATTTTGCCATGTAATTTTAGAGCTCTACGACATGGACTTCTGGCAGTATAGTCCAACTCTGAATTTTTAGATGATCAAACTAAGTTGTAGAGAAGAGGTACTGACTCATTCAGTTATTCATTGACTGTACGCTGTGTGAGTTGTTATAGTAGTGTCCCTCAGCATCATGAAATTCCATTCAAACTTAGTTACTCAAAAAGTCATTTTTTAAGTAGCGTTATAGAATGGGTTTTCTATTGGCTGTGGAATCCTCTGGGTATCTTTTCAAGTGTGCCAATTTAAATTTTTTTAAAAATAAGGTGAGAGGGTATTTTGTTATGGATCATATGCAACTTGTTTTTCTGGCTGTCCTAATATTTAACATTATAGTAGGCATTCAGATATGTTTTAATGCACTTATTAATTTATACTTCTGAATTGGGAAAATTTCATTACAAATTATTGCCAAGAATGCATATCTTCATTGACAACATGATATTTAATATCTATGGGCACTTTTTTTTTCCTTATAGTTTGAGAAGAATACATGTTAATTATTTATTTTTAAAAATTTATTTAAATTCCAGGTAGTTAATAGACAGTCTAGTATTAGTTTCAAGTGTACAATTTAGTGATTCAACACTTCCATACAACACCCAGTGCTCATCAAAAGTGCCCTCCTTAATCCCTCACCCATTTCCTCCATCGCCCCACCTATTTCCCCTCTGGTGACCATCAGTTTGTTCTGTAGAGTTAAGAATCTGTTTCTTGGTTTGCCTCTCTTGCTCTCTCTCTCTCTCTCTCTCTCTCCCCCTATGCTTGTTTTGTTTCTTGAATTCCACATATGAGTGAAATCATATAGCATTTCTCTTCCTTGACTGACATATATTAGGCACCTTTTATCATATTTACTATCAAGTATTTGTCTCTGCTGAAATATATAGCAAACAGTTGAAAACTTGTTAATCTGTTTTAGAAAAGAGATGTTATGATAAATCTGTAATCTTTCATCAAAAAATATTCGTGAAGAAATAGGCATTGTAATACAAACAGTCCCAATTTATAACCTGTTTTCCAGCTTCATCCAGGATATGGAAATAGGAATTCTTATGGCATAATTCTCTATGTAAATTCCTTGAGGGAGAATATATCCATCTATCCATTTCTCCTTCAGTATCTGAAGTAGAGCTTTGCATGTACTAGAAACCCAACACATTTTTATTGAGCAAATTAATAGTGAAAATTTCCTAAGAACATTCATCTTTTGTCTTATTTTGAGGACATAAATTTATTCAAAATAAACCTCAAATTGAAAAATATAATAAGTTGTTTACTTAAAGAAGAGAGGATAAGCATTTGCTAGGTTAATACTTTTCATTCTAATGAATGGCATATTAAATTGTTGGGTGAATTTCAATGTAATGGTTTTCAGATGCACAACTGGTTATGAACTTTGAGAATGACAACTTGAATTGCTTAAGGATTTGTAGATTTTTCAAATACTTTAACAGTTGTTGTATTTGTCACAGGAAAACAATCTTGTGAGGTATGCTATCATGTATTATGATTCGTTGTTTCACAAATGAAGAACCTAGACTTTAGAAAGATTAAGGGGTTACCAGAGGGTTAAACAGTTCATAAACAGTTTCTCTCAGTGTGATACTGAGGTAATGAAGCACATGGAAGTCAAAAGGACTCTTACACCCAGTCCTAACTCTAAACACTGCAACTCTGTGCTCTGTGCTTGGACAATTAGGGTGATCTGATCTGTTTTCTTTCTTGAGCAGCCCTTTGGGTTGTAACCCAGCCTTTGCCTGCTATCATGTGTAATGACTAGAAGTACCTAGTTGTTAGTATCTTGGGTTAGCTTTTGTTCTGGGTGCATTCCTCCCTTTCACATGTACTTTGTAGTTTGTGAGCTTACGGAAGGCATAATTTAGCTATAAAATACACATATACATAATTATAGTGTATGCAGATACCTACTGTTTTCATATATATATGAATATCTGTTAGTGCTCACAGCTGGGCAGGGAGATCAGGAGTGCATTAAGTACATGGAATTGTTAGTTTCTTACTACTTAGGTGCCACACAGTTGGTGAACTCAATTAGTAAAAATCAGACACTAAGGTGAGGTGATCCTGATGGTGGGTATTGAGGAGGGCATGTTTGCATGGGGCACTGGGTGTGGTGCATAAACAGTGAATCTTGGAACACTGAAAAAATAAAATTAAATTAAAAAAAAAATCAGACACTAAGAAGGTCATCCTGTCACATGCTGTCAACAAACACCAGGCGCAATGACTAAGTTAGGCCCCCAGCTCCTTTCAGTGATTCTGTAGGTAAAATCTGATGTTTTTAACTCTGTTTAGAAAACACTTTGTCATTTTATCTCAGTGTCATATCGTTTAAGCAACTAAATACTCTATCTTATTTCTTTATTAGAGAACAGCACTGCACAAGTGACATCCACAGGAAGCCTCATATTCCAGAACTTTGAGGAGAGCATGAGTGGAGTGTATACATGTTTCCTGGAGTATAAACCTACTGTGGAAGAAATTGTTAAAAATCTTCAACTTAAATATGTTATATATGGTAAGGAGTGCATTTCATTGTATTTTTAACATTTCTTAATGTTTTCAAGTATTTATGTATCTTTAGGTTTGTCTTAAAAGCATTTTGTCATTTTTTAGTCTTTTAATTAAAGAACAATTCCTCCTTTCCTGTGTTTTACAAAGTACTCTGTAAAGTGTTAGTGGTGAGGGCGGGGCTTGTTTTTTCAGGGGATAGTTGACAGGAACACATAAATTTAAGCTGATGAATGAAAATGGGAGTTACAGAAATTATGTTTTCAAATTATTATAATATAACCTGTACTGCTTTTAAATCCTGAAATTTCATGCTTGATGGCACACTGCTATCCCCCTAGACAGGAGCATGAAATGCCACTGTATAATCCTTTTCTAAAAGCAATTTGATCTCTGGAAGTTTGAGATTGGGAAGGCTAGGTGGGTAATGGAGTAGCCAGGAGAACAGCCTGAGCAAAGGTGGCTTATAGGTTCCCTCTCATGGGGAGGCCCACCCATGTTGGAGAGGTAGTAGCCCTCCCCCATGCAGGTGTCTGATCTCCAGCACCTCTCAGTGTGCTACCTCAAGACAGCAGAAGGGACTCTGCACATAGTAATAAGCTAAGGACCTGGACAAGGAGAGATGATCCTGAGAAAGCTGAGTAGGCCCAGTATAATCACAGGGTCCTTATAAGAGGAGGCGTGAGAGTCAGCAGCGCATAGAGGACATGTCATGGTGGAAGGAGAGGTCTCAGTGGTTCTCTTTGAGGATGGAGTAGGGGCCAAACACCAGGGAGTGCAGGAGGCTTCTAGAAGCTGAGGATGGCAGACAGTTTCCTCTAGAGCTTCCAGAAGGAATGTACCCTGATTCTAGCCTTGTAAGATTCACTTTGGACTTCTGATTTTTAGAATTTCAAGATGATAAATTCGTGCCATTTCCAGCCACTACATTTGTGATGATTTGTTACAGTAGCAATAGGAGAGTAATGTAGCATCTTTGTTTCAACTGAGTTACAGAACAAATGGCAGAATTATTAGTGGTTTCCTAATAATTTTTGGTCACTGAATAAACACTATCCCATATATCCAAAGAAAGACATCATTTTTAAATGAGAAATCATATTTACTATCATTTGCAAAAATTCCTGAATCAGTCATGCTTCACTTTTGTTACATAGTTTTCTCCATCTTGTTATTTTATAGGTTTTGTCTGTACCGAATATAATTTCTGATAAGAGTGTATTCACATAAACTGACAATTGTAGCATTGCCTTAAATGAATGCTAGTTTATGGTAAATGATGAGCATAGCTAATCTGTGCCAAGCAGTGCTGCATTTTTACATGTAATTCTCATACCCATAAAACGCTTGCCTCTGCAAGGCATTGTCAGAAGTGCTTTATTTGTATTCAGCTAATTTAATCCCCACAACAGACTGTGCAGTACATACTGCTGTGGTCTGCCTGTGTACAAACACTGAGGCATAGAGGGGTTAAGTGAATGTGGGGAGACTCCGATGTGAATCTAGGAATTCTGATTCGGGAGTGTGTATTCTTACCTTAAAGTTAATTTTGTTATACAGGCACAAAAGCCAATTAGATTCCCTTTTATGTTTTTAGTATAAGTTCTTTAGTATACATGTTTGGTATATAAATGGTGTTTTTATATTATTTTTGTTAGTATAGCTGACATAAAATGTTACGTTAGTCTTAGCTGTACAACATAGCGATTCCACAACTTTAAACTTTATCCTGTGCTCACCACAAGATACACATGTATTTTCATATTATGGAAACTAAATTGTTAGTATTTCTGTAAGAAGAATTCTATAAGGTAAAATCTTCTACAGAATATTCAGTGTTATTTTTGATAGAATCTGTCAGTTTCCTATAAAGTGTGGACCAATTTATATCCCTGCCATACTATATGAAAACTTGATCTAAGATAGGATTTTTTCTGTTGGCTTGTGTTTGGCTTATGCTGAGTAAGCTTCCCTGAATTAGAGGAACTGAATTCACTTATAATTACATTTTTATATATGGAATGTTTAAAATTTTAGAAAGTAACAAAAATAACATAACATCCAGAATTACTATGAGATTTAAATATGGCAAGACCATAGATTTATGGTGACTCATTCCTTTAATATGCCCATCCTTAATTAGTAAATTTGAGCATTTAAAAGTATTTTTGTTACCTAGTGGATTACGTTGCCTTTTTAGTTTTGATGCCATTTTCATTTTGGATGACTTGCCTTTTTCTTAGTAATTTATAGGGTCTTACCAGTCTGCATATCAATCCTTTATCATACTGCAGTAGCTTCTGCCTATCTCTCAGTATGGTGTTGTTTATACTCCAGAAGGTTCAAATGTTGTTATAGTGAGAGCTACCAGATTTTTTTTTTTTTTTTTAAGATTTTATTTATTTGACAGAGAGAAAGAGAGATCACAAGTAGGCAGAGAGGCAGGAAGAGAGGGAGGGGGGAGCAGGCTTTCTGCCGAGCAAAGAGGGGCTCTATCCTGGGACCCTGAGATCATGACCTGAGCTGAAGGCAGAGGCTTAACCCACTGAGCCACCCAGGCGCCTGCCCAGATTTTTTTTTTTTAAGATTTTATTTATTTGAGAGAGAGAGAAGGAGAGAGTGAGCGAGTACCCACATGAGAAGGGGGAGGGTCAGAGGGAGAAGCAGACTCCCTGCTGAGCAAGAAGCATGATGCGGGACTGGATCCTGAATCTCCAGGATCATGATATGAGCGGAAGGCAATCACTTAACCAACTGAACCACCAGGTGCCCTGATTTACCAGCTTTTTGAATTGTGATTTTTTTTTTTTTTTGCATTTGATTTTTTTTCTGAGATCATTCCTTATACCTAGAAAATAAAAGTTTCCTATATTTATTTGGTTGGCCTGTGTTTATTTTTTTATTAAAGTATTTATTTATTTATGGCAAGTAGGGGAAGGGGCAGAGAGAGGGTGAGAAAATGTCTCAAGCAGACTCAGAGCTGAGCACAGAGTCTGACATGAGGCTTAATCTCTTGAGCCAAAATCAAGAGTTGGACACTTAACCGACTGAGTCAACCATCACCTGTGTTTTTTTAAACATTTTATTTCAGGATAATTATAGATTCATGGGTAGTTGCAAAATATGATCCAGAGATCCTATGTGTGCTTTTACTCAGTTTTCCCCCATAGTGACATCTTGTGAACATATTGCACATAATCAGGCCAAGATACTAAGTTCATATTGTACAGCAATCTGAGTCAGGTTCCTCCAGTTTTATAGTCCTTTGTTGTGAGTTTGTGTGTGTGTTTAATTCTCTAAATTTTATCGCAGGTGTAGTCTCCTGTATGCACTGCTACAGTTAGGATACATAGCAACACTAGCAACAGAAGTATACTTTGGGTTGTCCTTTTTTTTTTAAAGATTTAATTTATTTATTTAAGAGAGAGAGAGAGAGCACAAGCCTGGGTGGAGGGGCAGAGGGAGAGGGAGAAGTGACTTTCTACCCTGAGATCGTGACCTGAGCCGAAGGCAGACACTCAGTGGAAGGCATCTGTGTGTTGTCCTTTTATACTCTACCCATTTCCCTCTTACCACCTCATTGTGACTGATAACCACCATCTTCTCCAATTCTGTAACTTCATCATTTTAAAATTATTATATAAGTACAGGAATAGCATACGTAATTTTATGGGATTGGATTTTCTTCATTTGGCTTAATTCTCTGGAAGTTCATCTGTATGGTGGTGTGCATTTATCATTCATTTCCTTTATTCTGAGCTGTACTTTGCAGCCCACATGTGCCACAGTCTGTTTAACCCCTCACCCGCTGAAGCACGTCCGGGTTGTTTCAGGCTTGGGGCTATAACATGTAAAGTTGCTATGAAGCTTGTGTATATTTTTTTTTGTGTAGGTACATGCTTTTATATCTGTGGGATAAATGCCCAAAGTGCATATTGGATGTGGACATGTGATAGTTACATATTAGGTTTATAAGAAATTGCCAAATTCTTTGCCACAGCGGCTGTGCAAGTTTACATTCTGCCAACAGCTTCTCTATGTCCTCTCTGGTATTCAGTGTTGTCATTATCTTTTATTTTAACCGTTCTGATGGGTATGAAGTGATATTTCACTGTGGTTTTCGTTAGCGTTTACCTAATATCTGTGGACGTTGAACATAATTTATGAGCATATTTGCCAACTGTATACCCTCTTTGGTTAAATGTCCGTTGATATTTTTGCCCATTTTCTAATTGGAATTTTTGATGTGGTATTATTGAGTGCCTTGATTTTTTTAAAATACAGATTTCCATATATATTCTTTGGTAGGTTATGATATTTGCAGATTTTCTCTTCTGGTCTATATCTTTTCAGTGTCTTAATGAGATTTTTTTTCCCCAAAGGGAGGGGATCCAGAATATATTTTTTTAACTTTTAATTTTTTTATCTTGATCCCCTCATCTGTTTTTTCTAACCTTCACTACCTGCCTGTGGCAGCCACCAATCTGTTCTCTGTTATCAATGAGGTTTTCTTTTCTTTCCTTTTTTTTTTTTTAAGATTATACATATAGGAGAAATCATACAGTATTTGTCTGTCTTTGTCTGATTTATTGCACTTGGTGTAATGCCTTCAAAGTCCACCCACATTGCTACATGTATGCACGCATGTGTGTGGTCAAATCCCAAGATTTCTTTAGCCATTCAACTGTCACTGGACACGGTTTCCTTATCCTGGCTGTGGTAAGTAGTGCCACAGTGAACATGGGGCTGCAGATATCTTTTTGTGTTAGTGTTTTTTTGTGGGGGCTAAATCTAGAAGTGGAATTGCTGGATCAAAATGTAGTTCAGTTATAATTTCGTGAGGAACCTCTGTACCGTTTTCCATTGGCTGCTCCAGTTTGTTTCCTGTGTTGATTACAGCTCTTCTGACAGGTGCGAGGTGGTATCTCATTGTGGTTTTGATATGCATTTCCCTGATGATGATGTTGAATATTTTTTTCACGTATCTGTGGGTCATCTCTGTGTCTTTGGAAAAATGCTTATGTAAATCTTCTGCCTATTTTTAATTGGATTGTTTGTGTTTTTTGCTGTTGAGTCGTATTAGGTCTTCAGAAATTTTGGGTATTAACTGCTCATTATACATATGGTTTGCAACAGTTTTCTTCTATTAGTAAGTTATCTTTTTTATTTTGTTGATTATTTCTTTTGCTGTACAGAAGCTTTTTAGTTTTATGTAGTCCCACTTGTTTATTTTTGCTTTTATTGCTTTTATTCTTGGTATCAGAAAAATTGCCAAAGAGCTCATCACCTATATTTTCTTCTAGGAGTTTTATGGTTTTAGGTCTTACATTCAGTTCTTTAATCTACTTTGAGTTAATTCTTGTGTTTGGTGTAAGTTAGTGGCCCAGTTTCTATCCTTTTCTATGGGTGGTCCAGTTTTTCCAGCACCAGTTGTTGAAGAGACTATCCTTTCCATCATCGCATGTTTCTCTCTCTCTCTCTCTCTTTTTTTTTTTTTTTTTGTAAATTAATTGACTGTGTATGTAAGTCTCTTCCATTTATC
This sequence comes from Mustela putorius furo, assembly GCF_011764305.1. Classification (NCBI taxonomy): domain Eukaryota; kingdom Metazoa; phylum Chordata; class Mammalia; order Carnivora; family Mustelidae; genus Mustela; species Mustela putorius. The sequence continues at coordinate 10,432,399 of NW_025421998.1, forward strand.
TGTTTTTTTTTTTGTTTGTTTTTTTACTTTTTTCATTACTGTAGCTTCATAGTACAGTTTGAATTCAGGGAGTGTGATGCCTCCAGCTTTGTTTTTTCTCAAGATTGCTTTGGCTATTTGGAGTCTTTTGTGGTTCCATATGAATTTTAGGATTGTTTGTTTTATTTCTATAAAAAATGCTATTGAATTCTGATAGGAATTTTATTGAATCAGTTGATAGGGTAGTCTGAACATCTTAGAAATATTCTTACAGTCCATACACATGAATTATTTTTCCATTTATTTATCTTCTACAGTTTCTATTCCTTTTTTTTCCCTTTTTTTCCAAAGATTTTATTTATTTATTTGACAGACAGAAATCACAAGTAGGCAGGGAGGCAGGCAGAGAGAGAGAGGAGAAAGCAGGCTCCCTGCTGAGCAGAGCGCCAGATGCGGGGCTCGGTCCCAGGACCCTGGGATCATGACCTGAGCCGAAGGCAGAGGCTTTAACCCACTGAGCCACCCAGGTGTCCCTACAGTTTCTCTTCTTAATGTCTTGTAATTTGTAGTAGTTTTGCAAAGTCGAAGTTTTTTTAATTTCATGAGGTCTGTTTTATCAGATTTGGTTATTAATCATGCTTTTTGGTATCAAGTCTAAAAGTTCTATGCTTAGCCATAGCTAAAGATGATCTATTTCTTCTACAGTCTTAGAGTTTACTTTTAATGGCACAAATTTTCTGTTAATTTTTGTATAAGGTTTGAGGTTTAACTTTTTATATATGGATATACAGTTATGCCAGCTTCACTTCTTGCAAAGTCTGTTCTTCCTTTGATGAATTGTTTTTGTACCTTTGTCAAAAACCAGTTGAGAATACTTGTGGGGGTCTATATCTGTGTTCTCTAATTTCTTTCCTTAATCAATAGGTCTTTTCCTCTGCCAGTACCACACTGTCAATTAATATAACTATATAATATAGAAACATTCAATACCAAGTGGAGTGATTCTTCCCACTATCCTTTTTTTTATGAAGATTGTTTTTGTGTTTTTCGGGACTTCCTCTTTCATATCAACTTTAGAATATCTTGAATGTACCTACAAAATGTCCTGGCAGAATTTCTATGGGAATTACATATACTCTGTAGATAAATTTGGAGGAGAAATGTCACCTCTACTATAGTGAGTGTTTCAATCCATGAACATGGCATATCTCCATTTAATTAGATCTTTCTTAATTTCTTTTATATGTTTTTAAAAAATCTATTCTTATTTCTTTCACGTACATGTTAAGTATATACCTAAGTATATTATTTTGTTTTTTTTTTTTTGAATAATTTTGGATGGCATTAGGTTTTAAATTTTGGATTTCAAATGTTTATTGTTAATATATAACCAAGGATTTATTTGTGTCTTAATCTTATAATCTGTTTTCTTGTTAAAGTTACTTAACAGTTCTAGAATCTTTTATTTTGTAAATTCTTTGTGAGACAGTCATGTCATAAACACACAGAGGCAGTTTATTATTATTTTTTTCAATTTGTATGCCTTGTTTTTCTGACTGTGATGACTAGGACTTCTTATATTTTGCTGAATAAGAATGGTTAAAGCAGACATTCTTTTCTTCCTTGTAAATGTGATGTTAACTGTGGTTTTTATGTAGGTTTTCTTGATTAGGTTGAGGAAGTTTCCTGTACCAAATTTGTTGATTATGTTTGTAAGTATGGAAGTTTGTTGGATTTTGTCAAGTGTTTTTTGTTTTTTTCTGCATTGAGATAATTATGTGGTTTTTATTTTGTAGTGTATTACATTCATTGGTTTTTCAAATGTTTAACTAACCTTGCATTTTGCAATAAATCCCATTTGGTCATGATGTATAATTCTTTCAGTACCCTGCAAGATTCAGTTTACTAGTGTTTTGTTGAAAATTCTTGCATCTGTATTCATAAGAGATTGGTCCAAAGATTTCTTGTGATAAATTTTTTATGTGGTTTTGCTGTCAGGGTAATAATAATATGAATTGGGAAGTTTTTCTTCATTTTCTCATTTTGGAAGAGTTAATTATGAATTGTTAACATTTCTTTAATGTTTTCTAGAATTTGGCGTGCTTGGGTGGCACAGTGGTTTAAGAATCCGACTCTTAGTTTTGGCCATGAATTTCTTTTTTTTAAATTTTATTCAGTGTAGTCAGAGAAAATACTTTGTACTTCAGTCCTTTTAAGTTTATTGAGATTGGTAGCTTAGAATATGCAACATCTTTGAGAATGCGCTGTGAGTACTTGAGAAGAACATTTTGCTGCTGTTGGGTGGAGAGTTCTGTAGGTATCTGTTCTGTTTTGTCCCTGACATTACCCAAGTCTTCTATTTATTTGTTGTTCTCCTACCTATTTTTTCTATTATTTTCAGCATGGTATTGACGTCTCTAATAGTGTTGTCTATTTATTTTTGTCAGGTTTTGTTTTGTTTTGGTGCTTTGTTCTAAGGCGTGTCTATGTTTGTAATTGTTCTTACTGAGAGATTGTCCCTTTTATCTTAATAAAATGTTCCTTTCTTTCCCTAGGAACTTTTTTTTTCTTTTAAAGTCCATCTTGCATGATAATTGTGTGGCCACTTCTGCTTTCTTGTGTTTGTATATGTGTAGTGTATAGTTTCATTTTTCATTGTAGTACTTTCAGTTTATTTGTATCATTTAAGGTAACATGTGACTCATTTAGACACCAAGTAACTGATACTGCTTTTTTAACCCAGTTTCACAGTGTCTGCCTTTTAATTAGATAGTACCATTCTTTCACATTTAACATTTTTATATAATTAGATATATACACTGTTGTTTTGTTTCTTGTTTCATGAATGTTCCTCTGTTTCTCATTAATTCTTTTGAAGTAAATGTATGTTTTTAATGTAGCATTTTAATTTCTTTTTTTTTAAGATTTTATTTATTTATTTGACAGAGATCACAAGTAGGCAGAGAGGCAGGCAGAGAGGAGGAAGCAGGCTTCCTGCTGAGCAGAGAGCCCGATGCGGGGCTCAATCCTAGGACCCTGGGATCATGACCTGAGCTGAAGGCAGAGGCTTTAACCCACTGAGCCACTCAGGTGCCCCGCATTTTAATTTCTTTAATGATTTTTCACTGTATATTTTTGAGTTACTCCCTTATTGATTGCTCTGAGACTACGACATGTATCTTAGCCTACCACTGTCACCTTGACATTTATACTAACTTATTTCCAGTGAGATATAGAATGTCACTCATATATATATATATATATATATATATATATATATATGTATACACACACACACACACATACATATATTCCCTTTTCCTGCTTTTTGTGGTATTAATATTATACATGTTATATTTGTAAATGTTGCATAAGTAACCATACATAGTTATTTTATATAGTTTTATGTGTTTCTGAGAAGCCAGAGCTAGAAAGGAGAGAAAGTGTGTGTTTATAGGTTTTGTTTAATCAGTCTTCTTGATGATCATGTTTTATTTTCTTCATTTGCTCCCACGTATCAAATTAACCATCTATAGTAATTTCTGTAGCCCCACACAGGGGACCTTTGGTACATTGTATACAAATTCTTTTATACAACTGCTTTTTAAATCCATAAAGAGGAAAAAAGTAGAAGAAATATGCACTTATACGGTCTTCGTAATTATATAATTACCTTTACTAGAACACTTTGTTTTTGGGTGTGGATTCATATTATTGACTGAGGTCATGGTCTTTCAGTCTGAAGAACTTCTTTTAGCTGATTCATTTTTTAGCCAGATCATATCTGCTAAGCCCCTTGGTCCATTTCTCCTTTGCATGTTTTCATTTTTCAACTGCAGTGTGTCCACTTGGTTCATTTTTTTATAATTCTAACTTTATAGATATTCTTTATTTAATGTGAGATTGTCATTATGTCTTCCATCTTTAATAATAATCTTCTTGAGTTATGTTAACATTTTCTTTCTTTTTTATGTGCACAAGCCGGGGGAAGGGGGTAGAGGGGAGAGAGAAAGATTCCCAAACAGGCTCTGTGCTCAGTGTGGAACCAAACATGAGGCTTGATCTCATGACCCTGAGATCACAACCTGAGCCAAAACTGAGTCAGATGCTCAACTGACTGAGCCACCCAGGTGCTGGTTTTAGCATATTTATGATGAATGGTTTGAAATCTTTATCTCTTAAATCCCACGTCTGATCATTCTCAAAAGTGGTTACTGTTCCCTCATTTTTTCCAGTACGTGAGTCATATTTTACTGTTCCTTTTCTAGAAATTGGACTTTTTAGATAGAGTATGAACCCTGGGTAGTAACCCATACCCCTGCTCTCCCCAGCCTTGTGATAATTATTTCATGTTTATTTGCTTAGCAAGTACCTACATCATTTCTGTGAAGTTCACTCCTCACCCACCATAACACGAAGACACCCCCCCCACCCCCCGCCCCTGGTTTGTTTTAAGAAGGTGCAGCTTGGGTGTACCCAGAGCAGTTTGATGGATCTTTTGTTTTTGACAGTGCCGTAGACATAAATTCGTCTGAACACTAATCCAGTTAAATTTGGGTTCCTTTGAAAGCGTATTCCCCAGGTCTGTGTTTGAGATTTTTTTCTGACCCCATGGTAGCTCCTCCCCACTGACTTTCCCAGTGTTGTTCTCAGACAAGAAAAGGAGAGGTTTTACTTGCAGTGAGCAAAGAGAACCTCAGGGCTCTTACCCACACTGGTGTCTCCTGGAACAAGAAAATTGGGGAAGCTTTAAGCTGAGGGTGCATCCATATTTATGAAGGGGCTTGCTCAAGGGGGAATACAGGTTGGAGTTGGGCAAAAAGTCATTTAAGGTGGCAGAGTCCAGGTCAGTATTCCGAGGGCAGGCAGGGGCAGGCATGGGCATGTATAATCAGTTCTCTGGCCTGGGTGGGTCCAGCCTCTGAGTGCTCAGAGGGGTTTAGATCCGGTGAAGTTAACGCAAGAGTGTGCTTCAGGTCAGACCTCACTTTGGAATCAGTACTGGGAGTTTGTATGGTTTATTGTTTGCTTACAAATTTTTTGTTTCTCTTTCCACAAAGATTATTTCTGTTATCAGAAAAGTAAAGGATGATAATTGAACATTTGCTGGCTCTGGTTACTGCAAGAAAATATTTAGCCTTCCCTAGTTTCTATACACACTTCTTCTTCCCCTGCCCGGGCCTCAGCCACCAGCCGGTGGAGGCATTGAAGGTTGTGTTGCTGCCAGATGTCATTTCACCTCCTGGGTGGTACCTTATTTCCCATACTCTCACCCAGGAGAATGTGTTTAAATAACACTTTGCATTCCCTGAGCCACAGTGTGCAAGTTAACAAAGAGAGTGGCTTGGATCAGATCTCTCAGCTTTTTTGTGGCTTTGAAGTTCTGACACAGTTAAAAGTTGGTGAGTACAATCCAGTAAACTGCTATCTGCTCATGATTAATTGAGATAGTTGTCATAACTAACTAGCACTGGGAATTTTGTCACTAATTTATTGTTTCTGGTATGATTTGGCTGTCTCCTGGTCTGGCACAGGCTGTTCATTCCTGTATGCTTGCCTAAGATGGCCAGGGCCTGAAATTACTGTTCTTATGCCCAGAGAGATATGACTTTCTTTTTCCAGGAACCCTTCCCTCTTTCTGCTTATGTTAGGACCATTTTCAGACATTATAAATGGCTGTTTTCTAAAAATAATTGATATTGCTTTCATTGGGAAATGAGCTTGTACCGTTTTTCCACATGTCATGTCATGCTACTGTAATTGTTTTAATATTTTTAATCATCATTACTTTATTGGATACGCTATTTGTTATTTAGTAGTATTTTATTTTAAAATATTTGATAGATTTTTCATTGTTGATTTTTATTTTGATGTCATTATGTCAAGAATGTGGTTATATAATATGTATATAATTATTTTGAATTTCCTATGATTTTTGTATTTTTCCTCTCATTTCAGTGGGATTTTAAAATGGTTAGGGAGGAAAGGTTCTCAGTTTCAGATATTGTAATGGAACTCAGTAAAACTGGTAGATTTATAAGAAACATACCAGTTTTTGCCTATAGTTGGTAATTACAGGACTGTTGTTTGTTTTAAGATGAATAGTTAAACTTTGAGAAATTTCTTTCCTGTTTGAGGAAGAATAATGTATTGGTTAAGGACACAGATTACGTATGAGGCAGGCTTCTTGGTTAGAATCTTAGTTTTGATTTTTTTAAAAAGATTTATTTATTTATTTATTTTGAGGGGTGGGGGAAGAGAGAGAGAGAGAACGGACATAAGCAAGTAGGGGGGAAGGGCAGAAGGAGAGGGAGAGAATCTCAGGCAGGTTCCCTGCTGAGTGCAGAGCCTGATATTGAGCTCATCCTCAACCCTGAGATCATGACCTGAGCCAAAATCAAGGGTTGGACGCTTCACCGACTCAGCCACTCAGGCACCCAGAATCTCAGTTTTGATACCATAGGCATGGGGCATGTGATGACATAATCCCTGTCTCCCTCAATCCCTCAGTTTCCTCAGGATGGATATAAAAATACTATGATCTTATTTCAAGTAACAGTTTCATTTTAGTAGTTGCAGTATATTTTAATTGTTTAAATAGCCACTTTTGTGTTGTTCTTTAATTTTTTACAGCTTATCGTGAGCCTCATTATTATTACCAGTTCACAGCTCGATATCATGCAGCTCCTTGCAATAGTATCTATAATATTTCTTTTGAGAAGAAACTTCTTCAGATTTTGAGCAAATTGGTTCTTGACCTTTCATGTGAAGTTTCTTTACTGAAGTCGGAATGCCATCGTGTTAAAATGCAAAGAGCTGGTTTGCAAAATGAATTGTTCTTTACATTTTCAGGTAAGTATATATAGTTCTTTAAAGAAAATGAATTCAAAACAAAAATGAATTACCTGCAGAATTTTTCAAAAGTAAATGTTACAGATCTGAATATGTTTCATGTTCTCTGCTTTGACTTAGTTCTGATAGGCCCCAACATAAAATTCTGATTCACATACTTAATGAAAAGGTAGCACTTTCCAATAACTAAACCTTGCTGTGGTAATTTATTAGAGAATAGAATTTGGTATAAAGAAATGCCTACCTTGATACTTAGCTGGAAAAGCATCTAATTCTAATAACATGAGTTAATATTACAGACCAGAGGGACCATTGTAACAGCTTACCGTGCTTTTCCTAATAACACAGAGTGGAGACCCAATGTATTCTAGAAAACAAAGAATTGATTTTGTACCTACATGTATATCTATAAAGGGCCTGTTTATGAATAAATTTACACTGTGGAGTAACGATTCACATGTTCGTATTGGGTCCCTCTGCCCCTGGCAATAGGACTCCATCCTCTTTCCATCTCAGATGATACCGCTTGCTGTTGTCCTTCGTTCCTCTACTGCTGATGTTTGATTGTACTCACCCATTTCTCCAATTTTCTGGTTTGTTGTTGTTGTTTTGGCCATCTAGAATTGAATTTTTAGACACAGTTGAGATATGTGAAGCTTTACAGGAGAAAAGGTGTTCAACCCCATTTGCACTGTCTTTTATCTTCTTTAATGCTTTCCTCTGACTTCAAAAGAATTTTGGAAGTTAGTCTGTAGCTTCTGAGACAAAGTATCACAGTTAAGATCTTTCTTTAGCCCTTCAAGGACTCACTATTAGCATTCATAAGAGTTATGAGGCCTTTGTACCCAGTGTGTTTAATAGGGGCTATTAATAGGCATTTAATAATCCTTACAAGACCTCGGAAGTAAAGTTTAACCCTCAAGAGAAGAGAGATGATATACAATAGAAATGAGGCATAGTGGGCTCGAAATGCATTTTTCTAATGACTAATGATGTTGAACATCTCATGTGCTTATTGGCCATTTGTATATATTTTTTAGAGAAAAGTATATTCAAGTCCTTTGCCCAATTTTTGCTTTCTTTCCACCTTTATTGAAATAAATGGGCATATAACAGTATATAAGTTTAAGAAGTACAACATAAGGATTTTGTATGTGTATGTGTGTATCCTGTATATACACACGTGTGTATATATGTACAACTATATATTAATGATTACAACAAAGTTAACACATCATCTCATATACTTACAGTTTATTTTATCTTATTCTTCTGTGGTGAGAAATTTTAAAATCTATTCTTTAAGCAGTTTTCAAATATACACACATTAATTATCAACTATACTCACATTATATCTTCTGTAATTCACACTCTGCCTTATATCTGTGTGCTTACACTTTTTATAACTACAAGTTTATACTCTTTGTTTACTTTTATTCATTTGCCTCAGGTCCCACCTGCTACCCCAGCAATCACTAATCAGTTTTCTGTTCCTGTGACTAGTTTTAGTCTATTCTGTATGTTAGTGAATTCATAAGTATTTATTTCTCTGTCTGACTTGTTTCACTTAGCACAATGCCCTAAAGGTTCATCCACTTTGTTGCAAATGGCAGAATTTCCTTCATTTTCAGGGCTAAATGCTGTTCCATTGTGTCTGGAGACACACACACACACACACACACACACACACACACACACAATTATTTCCTTTACCATGAAGAACTTTCCTAGTTTGATGTAGTTCACATATTTTTTGTTTTGTTTTGTTTTCATTGTTTGTGCTTTGGGTGTCCTATTCATAAAGTCATTGGCATGTTTACTGTCAGGGACCTTTCTTGCATGTTTTCTTCTAGGAATTTTATGGTTTATGTCTTAACATTAAAATCTTTAATTCAATTCAAATTAATTTTTGTGAGTGGTGTGAGATAGGAGTCCAGTTTCATTCTTTGCATATAGACTATTTGCTTTTCCCAGTACAGTTTGTTTTAGAGACCACATGTTCTTCACAGAGTATTCTTGGCTCCTTTGACTTTATATGCATGAGTTTATTTCCTGGGCATTCAGTTCTGTTCCATAGATCGTGTCTGATTTCATGCCAGTATCCTATTGGTTTTGATTACTATACTTTGTAATATACATTGAAATTAGAAGTGTATTGCCTCCAGTTCTCCTCTTTTTCAGAAGTACATTGGCTATTCAGTATCTTCTGTGGTTCCATAAAATTTTTATTTTTATTTTTTTAATATTTCTGTAAAAAATGCTGGTGGAATCTTGATAGAGATTATATTGGATCCATACATTGCTTTGGGTTGTATGGACATTTTAATAATGTTGATGCTTTAAATTCATGAACATGAGATATCTTTCTATTAATTTGTGAGTCTACAGTTTCCTTATCAGTATATGTTTGCAGTGTACAGATCGTTTACCTTATTGTTTAAATTTATTCCTAAGTATATTATTATTTTTGATGTTATTATAAGTGGGATTGTTTTCTTTTTTTTTTAAGTAATGTGTCATTATTGTATTGAAATGCAATTGATATTTGTATGTTGATTTTATGTCTGTCAATGTTACTAGATTCATTTATTAGGTCTGACAGTTTTTTTGATGGCGTCTGTTGTTTTCTCTATATTTTGAAACACATCATCTGCAGACAGAGATGGTTTTACTTATTTGTTTTTGATGCAAATGCCTTTTCTTTCTCTTTCTGTTTGCTTGAGCTAGGTCTTCTAATACTATTATATTGGAATGGTGAGACTAGGCACCCTTGTCTCGTTCTTGATCTCAGAGGAAAATCTTTAACCTTTTACCATTGAGTATGATGTCAGCTGTGGGCTTGTAATATACAGCTTTTATTATGTTGAAGTACTTTCCTTTTATACCCAGTTTATTAGGAATTTTTATTGTGAATGGCTGTTGAATTTTGTCAAATACTTTTGTATCAATTGAGATGATCATGGGATTTTATTTTTCTTCCTAACAATGGGATGCATCACAGTTGTTGATTTGCATATGTTGAACCATCCTTGCATCCCAGGGATGAATCCTATACCCATTTCTGGGATGCATGGGTGGTCCAGCCAATTAAGCATCTGACTCAATTTCGGCTCAAGTCATAATCTCAGCATTGTGAGATGGAGCCCCATATTGAGCTCTGCACTCAGTGTGAAGTGTGCTTAAGATCCCCCCCCCTTTCTGTGCTCCTCCCCCCACCCACTCTCTTTCTTTATCAAATAAATAAATAAATAAAATGTTTTTAAAAAAAGAATGTATGCATTTCTTCCAGGTTGTCAAGTTTTTGGTATATTGTTATTCATAGCAGTCTCTAAGGATCGTTTGTATTTCTGTGGTATCAGATTGTAATGTTTCCCTATTGTTTTAAGATTTTACTTATTTGAGCCTCTCTTTTTTTCTTATCTAGCTAAAAGTTATACATTGGTTTTTTTTTCAAAGAACCAGCTATCATTTTTCTTAATTCTATTTTTTCCTATTCCATATTCTGTTTATTTCTCCTTTAATTTGTATAAGATTTTAGTTCCAGTTACTTAACATACAGTGTTATATTCGTTACAGGTATACATTCTAGTAATTAAACACGTCATACATCTCCATGCACTCATCATGACAAGTGCACTCCTTAATCCCAACCACCCATTTAACCCATCCCCTACCAACCTCCCCACTGCACTGGAAAAACAAATATTGTTAAAATGTCTATGCTACCCAAAGCAATCTATATGTTTAATGCAGTCCCTATCAAAATACCAAAATACATTTCTCACAGTAGAACAAACAATCCTAATATTCGTATATAGCCACAAAAGACCCCGAAGAGCCAAAACAATCTTGAAAAGGAAAGGCAAAGAAAGCTTGGAAGCATCATAGTTCTGGAATTCAGGTTATATTACAAAGCTGTGGTGATCAAAACAGTATGGTACTAGCGTAGAAGTAGACACAGAGACTAATGGAACAGATTAGAAAACCTGGAAATGAACTCCTAACTATATAATCATTTAATCTTCGACAAAACAAGAGAGAATATCCAATGGGAAAAAGACAGTCTCTTTAACAAATGGTGTTGGGAAAACTGGACAGCTACATGCAAAAGAATGAAACTGGACCACTTTCTTATACCATATACAAAAATAAAATCAAAATGGATTAAAGACCTTAATGTGAGACCTGAAAGTATAAAGTTCTAGAAGAGAACCCAGGCAGTAACTTGTTTGACATTGACTGTAGCAGCTTCTTTTAAGAGATGTCTCCTGAGGCAAGGGAAACAGAAGGAAAAATAAACTTTTGGGACTTAATCAAGATAAAAAGATTTGCACAGCAAAGGAAACAATCAACAAAACTAATAAGCAGCCCATTGAATGGGAGAAGACACTGGCAAATGATGTATCTGATAAAAGTTTAGTATCTACAATATATAAAGAACTTGTAAAACTGAGCACCCTAACCAAATAATCCAATTGAAAAACTGGACATTTTTCCAAAGAAGACATCTGCTTTAATTTTTATTATTTCCTTTCTTCTTACATTGGGACAACTTCCCCACCCCCCTTTCTTTTTCTTTGAAGTGTAATCTTAGATTATTTATTGATTTTTTTTGTATACTACTTTGTTTTCTTCTAAGAATTTTGAAGTTTTACCTCTGCATTTAGGTCAAAGATTGATTTTGAGGTAATTTTTTTATGTACTGTCAAATACGGGTCCTGTCTTCACTGACGTGTGGATGTTCAGTTGGCCCAGCAGCATTTTTTGGAGACTGTGGTCCCCCTCATTGAATTGTGAGTGTACCCTTGTTGAAAGTCGGGTAACCACAGATATATGGGTTTATTTCTGGACTGTCCTATTTAATTTTTTTCCATTAAAGGGTGTTGAATTTTGTAAAATGACTTTTCTGCATCAAATGAGATGGTCATATAGGTTTTTTGGTCCCTTCATTCTGTTAATGTGGTGTCTTACAATGATTGATTTTTGTATCTTGATTTATCCTTGCATTCTGGTAGTTAATCCCACTTAATCATGGTATATTATCCTGTTAATGTGTTCCTTAATTTGGTTTGCTAGTATTTTGTTGACTTTTGCATCAGTGTTCATTAGTGGTATGGATCTTAAACTTTCTTATAGTATCTTTGTCTGTTGGGAGCTTTCACAGTTCTCTTCCCATCCTTTTCCATTGTTGTCGTCATAAAATTATGACTTTATAAATTGCCCCAAATATAAAGTAAAAATTATTTTAAATGAATTTAGTCTCTCAAATTATGCAGAAAATAAAATGTGAAGTTACAAACCAAAGTTACAGTAATACTAGCTTTTAGACATTTTTAATAGCTTCTTAAATCATGTAAAAAATTGCTGTTAGATTCTAGTCTTACAATAATACTAGCTTTTAGCATTACTCACGTATTTACCTTTATGGAGACCTTTTATTCATAGTGCTTCACGTTACTATCTTGTGTCCCTCCCTTTCACCCTGCAGGACTCCTGCATTTCTTGGAGGGCAGGACTAATGGTAACAAGTTCCTCAGCTTTTGTTTATTTAGGAATGTCTGAACTCCCCCTTACTCTTGAAAGACAGTTTTGCATGTTACAGGATTCTTGGTTGATACTTAAAAACAAACAAAAACAAAACCAAAAAAAGAACAGCTTTTAGTACACTGAATATATCAGCGTATGACATCTGGTCTCTCAAATTTTTGTGGTGGAGTCAGCTCATCTTACTGAAAACTTTTTGTATGTGACATGTTAGTTCTCTCTTCCTGCTTTTGGGATTCTTTGTCTTTCAGAGGCTTCGTTATAATGTGTCTTCCTGGGAGTCAGTCTCTTGAGTTCACCTTACTTGGTGTTTGTTGAGCTTCTTAGATGTTTCTATTCATGATTTCATCAAATTCAAGAAGTTTTCAGCCACTATTTTCTTAAAATGATTGCTCCAATACTTGCTGTCTTTCCTTCTGGGACTCCATAATGTATATTTTGGTTCATTTGTGTTCATTTGATGATGTTCAAAAGTTTTCTTAGGTTCTGCTCACTTTTCCTCAGGCTTTTTCTTTTTCTCTGATTTAATAATTTCTAATGATCTGTTTTCAAGTGGGCTGATTTTTTCTTCTGCCTGATTACATCTGCATTCAGATCATTTTAGTGAATTTTTTGTTTCCTGTCTCTTTATTTTTTTAAAAGATTTTATTTATTTATTTGACAGAGAGAGAGAGAGATCACAAGTAGGCAGAGAGGCAGGCACAGAGAAAGGAGGAAGCAGGCTCTCCGCTGAGCAGAGAGCCCGATACAGGGCTCGATCCCAGGACCCTGGGATCATTACCTGAGCCGAAGGCAGAGGCTTAACCCACTGAGCCACCCAGGTGCCCCTCCTATCTCTTTATTAATACATATTTGCTCATACATAATTTTGACTCTATCTACATATTCTGTAATTCTTTCCCCGTCCTCCAGGGGGTTGTTTTAAAGTCTTAGTCCAATAAACTTGACGTCAGGTGTTTTTCAGGGATAGTTCCTGTTGATTTACTTTTTTCCTTTGAACAGACCATACTGTTTCTTCATATGTCTTATTTCTTGAATACTGGGCGTTTGAGTCTAATAGTGTAAGTGTAAAATAGAAATAAGATTCTTTTCATTTTCCAGGGTTTATTTTATTGTTTTGTTTATTTTTTTAAATCAGTGTAGGCTGTCTCTGTACTGAAGGTCCATGTGAGGTATAAACTTAAGTTCTCTCAGTTCTTGTCTTTCTTTTATCTTTCTTGTTCATATATGGTCACTTCCTATTTATCCTATAAATGTCGTTTTTAGATACCATTCTGTTTAATTCCTGGCTACCCAAAAAAATAAAAGAGAAAAATGAGGCAAAAAAGGGGCACTGACGCTTTCTGGTCTCTACTAGTCATCTCTCACATCTTGTGTGAGAGGGACTTGTGACATGAAAGGATGTGCAACAGTAAGGGCCGCCTGCCTCTTACCTGCATCTCTGTGAAAGAAGAAGCAGTGAGCAAATTAAGCACACATCTGATATTTGGAGGTCAGGGTTGTTTTTTTGTTTTAACTTCCCCATCCTGGCTCCTATAAGCTATGTACAGGCTATTTCAAGAATACGTGCACAGCTGCCGGCCATGGTTCTTTAGGTGTTGGATGGGGAGCCACTACTGTGCTAAGAGCCAAAATTGACTGAAATTAACAACTTGCCGTCCAAGCCTTCTCTTGGAAATTGTCATAATTCCCATAGACTTCCGAATTCCAGAAGTTACATGGCACAGATTCTTCCACTGAAATTGTTGTGTATGAGGGGAGACTTCTACTCCGCCATCTTCTCAGAATCTTCTTCGATGTAAATCTTACCCTTCCTTCTCTATTAGTAAGGAGTATTTTATCCCCTTGCTTCTTTAAGGATTTTCTTTTTGTTTGATTTTCTATAGTTTAGATATGGTAGACCCCTGTGAAGATTTTTCAGTATTTATTCTGCGTGTTGTCTGTTAGTTTCCTGGAGCTCTGCTTTTGTCTGTCATTAACTGGAAAATTCTTATCCACTGTTGCTAAAAAGATCCTTTTCATTTCATTAATTCTTTTCCCTCAGGTGATTCCTATTGTATGTACATTGTAACTTTTGCTAGTGTTCAACAGTTCTTGGAAGTTCTTTTCCGTTTGTTTTTTTCCCATGATTTTTTCACTTTGCTTTTCAGGTTCAGAAGTTTCCACTGACGTACTTCAATCTCCAGTCCAGTCTGATTTTTTCCTCAGCCACATTTAGTCTCCTGATGACCTCATGGAAGACATTCATTTCTTTTATGGCATTTTTGATTCTGGCATTTCCTTTTGAGGCATTCGTAGAGTTTTAATTTCTGTCCTTACACTACCCGTCTATTCTTGCATTGTCTACCCTTTCCATTTGAGCCCTTTGCCTATTGTCATAGTTATTTTAAATTTCCAGTATAATAACGTCAATGTCTCTGCCATTTCTGAGTATGATTATAATACTTGTTCAGTTCCTTTTTTTTTTTTTAAGATTTTGTTTATTTTGTTTTAGAGAGGGTGAGAGTCGGAGGGGGAGGGCCAGAGGTCAAGAGGGAAAGAGAGGAAAGAGAGTATTTGAAGCATATTCCACACTGGCCTTAGAACCTGACACAGGGCTCAATCTCATGACCCTGAGATCATGACCTGAGCTGAAATCAAGAGTTGGACGCCCAATAAACTGTGCCACCCAGACACCCAGCTTGCTGTGTTTTTTGAAACTTTCTTGCCTTTTAGTATTTCTTGAAAGTTTTTATTGAAAACTGGAAATGATATGCCTAATAGTAAGAACTGAATTAGGTGTGTTTTATTATAATATTTTTTGCTTCTCTGTTTAGGATTTGGCCTCTATTTACTATTTATGAGAACTATTGGTTTTAGAGGCTAAAAATTTCTGTGATACTCTTGATTTTGTCTCCTTTGTTGTCTTTGAGTTTCCCTAAAGTCTTCTTCTTAAGTATGAGATTTAAAATCCTTCTGTTGTAATCTCTTGGTTTATAAGATACCCTGTTAATGTGGTGGTAATTTGTAGAGGTAGCAAAAGCATTCTGTCTCCCCACAACCAGATCTCAGGATTTTAGACAGCATACACCTTTTGTGTGAAACCTTCAGCAGTGTTTTTCCTCTTCTTTCTTGATTTTCACTGGTAGTTGGAGTTGGATATTTCCAGTCTGCAAGGTCATTTAGACTCTGGTAAACCTCAAGGTGCTTGAGCTACAGTAAAATATTTCTCAATAAGACAAGCTTTCATTGAAGACATCTGAGTATTTTTGGTGCATTTCAAAATGTTTATTTTGTTCTTCCTCATGCTAGAAGCACTAGGGGATTTGTTTTTAGTCCCCTACCTAAGAACCTTTTGGGACTGATGGGGGCAAAAACTCATGAAAGTGTGGAGGTCCCTGTGATCTGGAATTTTTTTAATACTTGAGCTTTCTCACTGCAAGCCTTCAACAGATTCCAAGTTTCAGGTTTTCCTAGTGGTGCTAGCTCCCCTGGCAGGCTCTTGCTCTGGGGCTTCTCCTCTGGGTAAGCAATAATTCTCCATAACTACCTCTTTTTCCCTACAGTGGTGTGGGCAGCAGTATTCTTTGAGACCTCAGTTATCTGATGAATCAAAAAGGATTTTGTGAGTCTCAGTTTATTTACCTCTTTTCTTGTGAGGACAGTAGTGACAGCATTCAAGTGCCTTTAGTATTGGAGTATAAACCGAAGTTCTCTTTTACCTTTTTTTATTTCTTAATGGTTCCATTACTGATTCTTCTTCTGTTTAATTGACTATAAAATAGCATTTTGATTTTATTTTCATTTCTTTTTCTGACTATATTCTAGTTATTTTCTTGGCAGCTGTCCTGAGTTTTACAGTTAATAACTTCTGTATGTAATTGTATAGTTTGAATACCAGCCTAGTTTGAACAGGGTACCAAAACTCTGCCCCAGTATAGTTTGTTCCTTCCTTCCTGTGATGTTCCTGATAATAGCATTATTATCCATTGTTTAACCACTAACATAGATTTATGATTATTATCTTACATATTTATTTTTAATCATCTACATGAAAAAAGAGTTAAAATAATAAAAATCCAATAATATTGCCCTATGTCTGTGGAGCTGACTTTACCACTGCTCTTTATTTCTTTGCATAACATTGGACTACTGTCTGTTGTCCTGTTACTGGCTAATGTTGCAAGCATTGTGTTTGGTATATTTTACTTTCTTCTTCATTTCTGAAAGATACTTTTCCAGATACAGGATTCTTGGTTGACCGTTTTTTCTTTTAATACTTTAAATGTGTTATGTTATCTCACTGCCTTCTGATAGCCATTTTTTTTTTTACAAGAAATCTGCTATTATTCTTTTTGATGGACTTTGCAGTAAGTGACAACTTCCTTTTCTTCTTCTCTCTCTCTTTCTGCTTTCAAGATAATTTCTTTGTCTTTGATTTTTGCCAGATTTATTATAATGTGTTTCACCGTTGAATTCCTTGCCTTTATCCTCCTTGAATTCCATTGATTTTTTGGGGAGTATGTAGATATATATCTTTTCTTAAATTGGGACATTACTGGCATTTTTCAAATGTTCTTTAAGTTTCTTTCTTCTTTTTCTCACCTATGACTCCCATTATGCATATGTTAGTACCCTTGATGTGTCACAGATCTCTTAGGCTTTCATTTCTCTTCCTGCTTTTTCTTTCTGCTCCTGTAACTTGATAATTTCAGTTTTCCTATCCTCAAGTTCACTTATTTTTTCACAAAATCAAATTTGTACTTGAAAGCCTACAGTGAGTTCTTCATTTTCATTGTCGTAACTGCCACTTTCAGAATTTCTTTTGAGTTTCTTTTCCTTCACTTTATTAATATGTTCTATTTGTTGAGAAATTATTTTCCTCTTTGTATTTGTTAATTACTTTCTTTAGTTTTTTGAATATATTTAATATAATAGGAATTCCAATTTCTGTGCTTCCTCGGGGATTGTTTGTTTGTTTGTTTGGCAGTTGGTTCATACTGTCTTCTTTCTTCATATTCCTTATAATTTTTTGAAAACTGTACATTTTTAATAGTCTAGGAGGTAGTAATCATGAAGTCAGATTCTTCTACCTCTGTTGTGTTTGTTTTTGTTGCTCATGTGAGTTGTAATAATTTGTTTTAGTGACTTATCTAAACTACCTTTGTAAGACTGTTCTTTGTTGTACATGATCTCTCATGTCCTTTAGCTTGTTAGCTAGTGTTCTGATAAAAGTTTCTTCAGGTGCTGTGCATAAGTCAGCTTCTGTGGACTTAGCATTTTCTTCGTTGATGTAAAAATTAGGTGTCAGCAAATTTGATTCTTACTGTTTTGTGTCTTTGTCAGCCTTTCTATGGTAGGATATCACTTGAAATATCCTACTTCACCATTTTTCAGATATCATTTCTTTTTCATTTTTAAATTTTGTAGAAAGTTTCATATAAAAAGACAAAAAAGCATGCATAGTTTTATACAGGATGAGCTTGGCCACCTAGCCTAAGTAAAGCATGTATATCAAAGGAGGCAGGGGTTCAGAAAGAAAAGATGCTTTCTTAGCTCTAGAGAGCTAATTGAACTGATCTAGACAGCATAAGTGTTGTTTGGTTTACCTAAAAAGGTGGTGGGGGTGAATATTGCCTGTTGGCTGTTACCACCTTTAGTACTGGAGTATAACTTAAGCATTCTAGATGTTAATGACTTGATTAACCACTCTCCACACTGACTCTAAAGACTGGATAATTTTTGTGGATTCTGTTATTGTTTCCAACAATTTTGCTTTAGTTTAATGAATAGATTTTTTTTCTTTTTTTTTTTTTTAAAGATTCATCTGTTTGACAGAGAGAAAGAGAGACAGAGAGAGAAGGGAACACAGGCAGGAGGAGTGGAAAAGAGAGAAGCAGGCTTCCCACTAAACAGGGTGCTCAATGCGGGACTTGATCACAGGACCCTTGAACCATGACGTGAGCCGAAGGCAGACTCCTAAAAAATGAGCCACTCAGTTGCCCCTAAATAGTAGATTTTTAAAAACGATTTTTTTTATTTGAGAGAGAGCAAGTGAATATGAGCTGGGTGAGGGGAAGAGGGAGAAGCAGACTCATCTCCGAGCAGAGCGCCCAATCATTACCTGAGCTGAAGGCAGTTGCTTAACCAACTGATCTGCCTGCATACTCCAATAAATAGTAGATTCTGATGGATTTTTAAATTTGCCTTAAACTTTTATATAGACTCAAATTAAAAATAAAATTGTCTGATCTGATCTCATAATCATATTATGATAAAGAGGTAGATTCTGGCCTACTGTCTTCTGAAATACTTTGTAATGAACAGTAGTTTCAAAAGACCTTAGATAAATAATATTTTAAATATTTGGCTACATTTTTAAAAGTACTTTTTTTAAACTTCATTGTATATTTTTGGTACATAAGTCTAGCAATTTTCATTTCCTGGGTCTAGTTTTATGATGGTCTCATTTTAAAAGGATTTAAAAGATAGTCCATAAAGAAACAAAAACTTTTTTTAACCTTATTTACAGCCCTTCTTGGAGGTCTGCTTCAAGTTAACACCTGTTTTGTTTGGTTTTATGAAATCACTGTGATGTACTATATTGTCTTTTTGTGGTATTTTGTAATACTTTATGATATCAGTTGAGAGGGCAACAGGGAAATTTCATGATGTGCACTGTTTTGAAGAGATACTAAAAAAGAATATTGAAGTAATGAAGATTTCCCATTATTCCACAGTATATTCTGCATTATTAATACTTCTGTGGTCAGTTTTATTATTTTCATATCAGTGCTTATCCATCCAACATATTTTATATAATGTGCTAGGCAAATGTTGATAATATAAGCCAGGATCTGTCTTCTCATGTAGAGAATTTGGGGAAAGTAAACTTGTCACAATTGTTTGTGGTTATATTATATAGAACTTAAATTGTTAAGATTGACATTTTAAATCCTATTTTCACAGCTAGGAAGGAGACAAAATCATAATAGCCTCTTACTTTACAGAGCAGAGACTGGATCTCAAGGAGATATTAAATAATATGCCTGTGTTTATTAGTGCTAGACCTAGGGATAGAAATCAGATTTTTAAAATTTTTTTAATTTTTGAATTTCTTTTCAGATATCTTTTTATGTATTTTCATAAATAATGGGAAGTAACAAGGCTTTAGAACTGTGGTAATTAACTTGATGAAATAATCTAGAAAGATTATTTAATCAAAATCCTTAAGTCATCTTTTTCTTATTTCCTCTTTGATTTTTATGTCTCACGAGTTTTTATGTCTTCCACATTGTACAGTTAAGTGGTATATAGTTATTCCTAGTAGCCTTTTAATGATCTTTTGAATTCCCATTTTACAGTTATATAATTTTTTTATTTATAATTTTGTTGGTTTGGGCCCTTCCTTTTTTCCTTGGTTAGTTTCACTAAGGGATTGTAAATTTTGTTTACTTTTCAAAGAAGCAACTCTTCATATGGTGAAGTTTTTCTATGATTTTTCCGTTTTCTGTTTTATGTATTTCTGCTCTAATCTTTCATCATTGTCATCGTCAGGCATTGTTATTTTTACCATCGTTATTATTAACCCTTAGGTTCACTTAGTGAAGTGTTCCTGATTTACATAAAACAAATCTTTGGCTTACATTTATAGCTGACTAGTATAGTTTAACATTAGGAAATTGCTTAATTATTACTGGATGAGGAATATTAGATAAATGATCTATTGTGTATTTCAAAAACTGATTTTCATTTGTGATATAGACTTTGGGCCCTAAAATATAAATAAAATAATAAAAATATAAAATATAATGATAAAATATAATGTATTTTTTCAGTTTCATCTCTAGACACTGAAAAAGGACCTAAGCCATGTGCAGACCATAATTGTGAATCTTCCAAAAGACTGTCTAAGGTATGTTATGTGAGGCTGGAGAAATTTAAAAAAACATGAAAATGCACAGTGTGTAAGTAAGCATCTCAGTAGTTATTGAGCACATCAAATCTACCCCTCAATTTAGGAAATTCAACAGTAAAAATAAAACTTCATCAAATAATAAATGATAAGAACTTAATACAGTTAATATTTTTATGAAATGCTTTAAAATTTAGTATCTTGTAACTGTGTTAAGAAAGGTGATTTTTCCGTTTCTTTGGCCTTATTTGCTATTCCATGTTAATTTAGAATTATTAATCAAGTAGAATTCCCTAAGGATTACCGTTACCCTACCCTAAAATGATAAAATTTGATCTACCTTGTTTCTTAACCATTTTAATGTTCTTCTAAAAGCAGCATCCTGTGTCTATGCTCAAGGCAGAAATTAGGCTGAGCCTCCCAGCAGCAATCTACTTTAGTTTTCTCTTTCATGTTATACTTCACATACTGTTTACACTGTAACTTATGGCAGTTTTGTGTCCTATCTGTGGTTACTCCCCTGTGATCAGAAGCACTTTGTAAAAAAATATTATTTTTAGGGGAGCCTGGGTGGCTCAGTCATTAAGTGTTTGCCTTTGGTTCAGATCATGATCCTGGGGTCCTGGGATTGAGCCCCATATTTGGCTCTCTGCTCAGCGGGAAGCCTGCCTCTCCCCCTCCCCCTGCTTGTGTTCCCACTCTGTCTCTATCAAATAAATAAAATCTTTAAAAAATGTTATTTTTAAATATTTGGAATTTAAGATTACTTATTACATTATGATAGTTGTCAAAATGTCCTTATAAAAGTATAGGTATATTGCATGTTCAGGTCCACAACCATCACTTTGCCCAGTGAAACTGACAGGGGTATGATTTCTTAATTTGTGCCTCCTGAAATATAGCTACCTCATCAATCTGTGTGTTATCTGGTATTCCATTTAGAAGTTTTCCTTAGGGGTTAACCTTCATCTCTGTGATAGATTTGATATTTATTTATTTATTTATTTTTACTTTGGAAATAGGGTTTTTGTTCTGGGGTACCAGAGAGTAGTCAGTCTTATTTTTTTATTCTTATTTCTTAATCCATGGGTAATGTGCTAATCATCCTTTCTTTAATTAATAGCACATCTTTTAGATTCCTACCAATCTTCAAACTTCTGAACAGTCATAGTCCTTCAGTTGGTGTAATTTCTTTGGTGATGTCGGAATGTGTGTTCAAGCAGAGAAATTAGGACTAGGGAAGGAAACAGAGACATTTTATTATTTTCCTTCAAGGTGATTTCATGCTGATATCCATTTGTAGTTTTCTTATATCATTCAACAGTGAGAATTAATTTTATTTGTACTTCTTATATTGAAACAAAAATATCAAATTCTGCATTCCATGAAACTTGCAGTAACAAAGGTGTGCAGTTTTATTAATTCCTTAGAATATTATGTAGCTGTATTACATTGCTATCAACAAACATTCTGCCCTATGATTTTCCTGTCATTTGGATACTTTTTCTTTTCTTCCTTTCTTTTTTTTTTTTTTTTCTATACATCTATCTGCCTTTTTCTCTTCTGCTTTCCTTCCTGCTTCCCTTTTTAGCTTTTCTGGGCATAAGATGGTCTCTTTTTGCCTATTATATTAAAATAGATGGGTGTTTTTTGGTTGATGGTAGTGGAATAGCAGTATAATAGTTAGCACAATAATAAAATGAATTCAAAATCTCCAGACCAGAGTATTTTCACAGAAGCATTCCAGGGGCTTTGATTTACAAATCTGAAAAATTATTTTGTATTGTTGGCTTTATTGTTCATTTCATTCAGTTTTCAACTTTAGGGCCTTTTCGTTTGGTATTAGCTTCTTATTACTAAATACACTTTGAATTTAGCAAGGTCTAGGTAACCTAAAATGTTCCCCCAACTACGGGAAATTCAGACTTACTTTGCCGTATTTGTCCCAGGGGAAGTGTATCTCTTTGAAGATTTGATCCAGATATATTCTGTTTCTTCTTTGATGCACTGGTTTTCCACTCTTCTCTTCCAGTGATGTATTTTTCAGTCTTTATGCCAGTGCCACCCTTTGTTCATGCCTGTACCTTTACAGCAAATCTGATGTCAAGTAGTATAAGTATTTTATCTTGGTTCCTTTTCAAGATTTGTTAGGGTCCATGATCAAAGGAATGAGACTGATACAAAGCGAAGGTCAAGCAAAGCTTTATTTCACGCCAAGCATCAAGAATGACACTGACCGGTCAGGGCTGTCTCTTACGAAAAGGTGACAACGTTGACCCCGGCAAGCCCACTCCCAATGTGGCTGCTCTGGACAAGGCCTCTCCCAGGATGAGACTGTTACTAATGAGGTCGCTCCCTGGACAGGGCTGCTCCCCAAAGAGGCCACTCTGGAGGAAGCCTCTTTCCCACTGATGCTGCTCCCGCAGGGCTGCTCCGGGAGGAGGCCTCTTCCCAGACGAAGCCGCTCCCTGGAATGACGCAGCTCCAGTGAGCTGTGGCTAGGATGACAAGGCCGCTCGTGGCTCGGGGTGGCCAGATCTAGGCCATTCCCTGCAGTGACGCTGCTGAGGGTCGTGGTGAGTGGGTGGGGCCGCTGGCGTCTCGGAGCACTGATGGCTGAACCGTTGGTGTCTCAGGACTGCAGGCGTCTAGGGGCTGCAGGCGTCGGTACTGCTGACAGCTGGACTGCTGATGTCTTGGGACTGCAGGCGTCGGGACCGCTGACAGCTGGACCGCTGGTGTCTCGGGACTGCAGGCATCTAGGGGCTACCAGAGGTGGGACCGCTGGAGGTGGGACCACAGGCAGCTTGAAGCTGCAGGCGGCTGGAGGCTCAGGACCGCAGGAGGCGGTTATAGCTCTTACAAGAGCTGTCACTCCTCTTCTGTTCCCGCCGACTCTTCCGCTCCCCCTGACTCTTTAGCTCCCGCTGACTCTTCTGCTCCCGCCAACAGCTCTCCTGCTTCCTTTTTCTGACAGCCTCACAGACCCAACCTTTATAGGAGTGGTTGAGCCCCGCCCCTACACAGGCAGCCAATTGAATCCCAATTCCCCCAGTACATACATACGCCTCACCGATTGGACATCTCCATCCGGCCTGCCCTGCCCCTACATCCTGAATCCACAAGCGAGTTCCTCTGGAAGGGGCACACCCTCACAGATTGTTCTAGATGTTCTCGGTCCTTTTTAATTAAAGATTTTTTTTTAAGTCTCCATGTCAGATTTCTAAAAACAAACAAATAAAAAAATGCCCTGGATTCTGATAAGAGTTACCATGTATCTATAGGTCAATTGGTAAGTAATATTTTAATAATATGTTTTCCAATACCTAAACATGTCAGTTCTCCCTGTTTATTTAGGTTTAAAAAATTCACCTTTTTATTATTTTTTCTTTGGCAGTTTTTAGTTTAAAGGGCTTGGATTGCACATTTTCTGCTCGATTTGTTCCTAAATATTTTGTGGGTTTTAATTTTTTTAGGGCTGTCTTAAATGGACTATTTAAAAAATTCATTGGCCAGTTGTCCGTAGATGTTTGCATGGTACATATTTGCATATTATATTTATAGCCACTTGTTAAATTCATTTCTTACAGTAGTTGCTTTAAAGACTACTTAGGATTTTCTGTGTAAACCATCATGTCATCAAATGCAAATAAGAGACAGTGTTTCCTTTTTTTCTGATTTTTATGCCTTTTATTTCTCTCCTGATCCTGTTTGAATCTACAGTATGATGTTGAATAGATGAGGTAAGAGTAGATATCCTTTTCTTGTTCCTGATCTTAGGGAAGCTACAATTTAGGCTTTCACTATTAAATATGCTGTTAGCTCCAAATTTCATAGATGCCTTTTAGCAGATCAAGGAAGTTCCCCTCTATTCCTCATTTACTGAGAGATTATGTTATGGATATTTGTTCATTTGGTTCAAATACTAATTCTGCATTTATTGAAAAAACCCACATATGTCTTCATTACAAATTTAACAAAATATGTGAGACCTTTAAACTAAAAACTGTAGTTTGTTCTTTTATTATTATGAAATGTTCCCTTTATTTTTTTTAATTAATTTTTTTCAGCATAACAGTATTCATTGTTTTTGCACCACACCCAGTGCTCCATGCAATCCGTGCCCTCTCTAATACCCACCACCTGGTTCCCCCAGCCTCCCACCCCCGCCCCTTCAAAACCCTCAGATTGTTTTTCAGAGTCCATAGTCTCTTATGGTTTACCTTCCCTTCCAATTTCCCTCAACTCCCTTCTCCTCTCCATCTCCCTTTGTCCTCCATGCTATTTGCTGTGCTCCACAAATAAGTGAAACCATATGATAATCTCTGCTTGACTTACTTCACTCAGCATAATCTCTTCCAGTCCCATCCATGTTGCTACAAAAGTTGGGTATTCATCCTTTCTGATGGAGGCATAATACTCCATAGTGTATATGGACCACATCTTCCTTATCCATTCGTCTGTTGAAGGGCATCTTGGTTCTTTCCACAGTATGGCGACCATGGCCATTGCTGCTATAAACATTGGGGTACAGATGGCCCTTCTAATTCTTGCTCTCAAATTTTATCTGAAATTAATGTTAATTCATTTGTCTAATGCTTACTGTTTCCAAGGGGTATATGTTTCTAACCACTTAATTTCAGTTCTCTGTGTCTTTATATTTAAAATGCATGTTTCTTATAGATAACATATAATTAACCCCTTTGTCTCAATAAAAAAATCTTTAATTGGAGCATTTATTCCAGTAAAATTTAATGTAATTATGATACAGTTGGATTTATGCCTACTGTTTTACTATTGTTGCCTAATTTTGTTCCCTTTTTTTATCCTCTGTATTTTTAGAGTTTCATTTTATCTATCTACCCATTTATTTATATTGAGATAAAATTGACATATAACATGATACTGGTTTTAGACATATAGTGTTATCAGTTTCAGGTATACAAATAATGATTTAATACATGTATATATTGCAATGCTATTACCACATTAAGTTGACATCTGTAAATACACAGAGTTGCACATTTTGTGTGTACAGCTGTACAAGGTAAGTAAGTCTGGGATGTCAGGTACACCACTTTGACTCTGGTCAACAACATTGTATTGTATATTTGGAAGTTGCTAAGAGAAGTAGATGTTAAAATTCTCTCTGCACACACTTCCCATGTTTTCAGTTACCCATGGTCAACTATAGTCCAGAAGCAGATGATCTTCCTTCTTTTGTCAGTAGGTCATTAGTACCCTAATGCTGTGTCACAATGCCTGCATTATTGACCACACTTCTTCTCATCATGTAGGGACCTTTGTCATGTCACATCATCACAAGTAAAACAAGGGGACAAGTGCAGTACGAAAAGATATTTTAAGAGTCAGAGATAAAGAGATTACATTCATGTAAATTTTATTATTGTACATTATTATAATTGTTCTATTTTATTATTATTGTTAATCCCTTACTATGGTATACTTGATAATTTAAACTGTACCATAGGTGTGTGTGGATAGAAGAAAACATGGTATTATGGGGTTGAATAATATTCACAGTCTCAGGCACCCACTGGGGGTTTTGGGACATATCCTCCATGGGTAGTTGGGGGTCAACTGTAACTGGAAGTTTGTACCTTTAATTACTTCTTTATTTTCATTGCTGATGTGCATTTTGAAATTTTTTATTAAAAATCAATTAACTAACTTATAGTGTATTATTAGTTTTAGAGGTAGAATTTAGTGATTTGTTAGTTGCATATATCACCCAGCGCTCATTGCATCAAGTGCCCTTCTGAAAGTCCATCACCCAGTTACCATATCTCCCCTTCCCAGATTGTTTCCTAAAGTTAAGAGGAGTATCTTGTGGTTTTCCCCTTCTTTGATTTTATCTTATTTTATTTTTCCTTCCCTTTCATTATATTCATGTTTTGTTTCATAAATTACACATATGAGTGAAATCATATGATACTTGTCTTTCTCTGACTGACTTATTTCACTCAGCATACAACCCTCCAGTTCCATCCGCATTATTGCAGATTTTCATTCTTTTTGATGACTGAATAATATTCCATGGTATATAGGTACATTTTTTATCTGTTCATGAGTTGATGGGCATGTAATGACTTTTTTGTCACTTACTACATTTTTTGCCTTAAATTCTATTTTGTCTCATATTAAGCATGGCTTCTCCAGCTTTCTTTTAGTTTCTATTTACATGGAGTATCTTTTCCTGTTCCTTCAGTTTAATTTTTTGTGTTTCCTTAAACCTGAAGTCAATTTCATGTAGACAGCATATAGTTCGGTCTTGTTTTATATCCAGTAAACCACTCCATGCCTTTTGATTAGAAATTCTAGTCCCTTCACATTTCAAATAAGTAGTTATGGAAATAGCAGCATTTTTTTGTGTGGCTTTTTTTTTTTAATTTCCTTTCTTTCTCTCTTGCTCACTTTCCTTGCTCCCTTCCTACAATGTTATGTTTAGATTCTTTTCTCTTTGTGTGTTCTTACTATAGGTTTTTGCTTTGTGGTTACCATGAGAATTATGTACAATATTTTACAGTTGCAACATTTTATTTTAATCTGTAATGGACTTAAATTCACATGAATTCTGAAGCTCTTTACTTTTACTCCCCGTAATGTTTTATGTTTTTATGTCCCTATTTAAATCTTGTCTTGTGTACCCATTAGTAAGTTGTTATATTTATTATAGTTATTTCTACTGTCTTTTGACCTTCATACTATATTTAGCAAGTGATTAAACTATTAACAGTAGATTATTCAGAATTCCACTGTAGATTTACCTTTTCCCTTGAAATTTATACTTTCATGTATTTTCCTTTTACTAGTTAGCATGTTTTCCTTTTATCTTAAGGAACTCCCTTTAACATTTCTCATAAGGCCAGTTTCTCATAAGGTGAGGAACTCCTTCAGCTTCTGAATGTATGCAGAGCTCGCTCTCTCCTTTCATTTCTGTCATACAACTTTCTATGGAAGAGCATTCATGTTTGGCAGTTTTTATCTTCTAGCTCCTTGAAAATATTGTGCCATTCCCTTTTGGCCAGAGTTACTGTTGAAAACAGTAGTAGTCCTGTGGGGATTCCCCTGTCTATAGCAAGTTGTTGTTCTTTTGCTGCTTATAAGATTCTTTTTCTGTGTTTAGTTTTTGATAATTTAATAAATGTGTCTTGGTGTGGGTTTCTTTGGGTTCTTCTTCTTCAGGTCCATTTGTGTTTCCAGGATCTGGATATTTTGTTTCTTTCTTAAGATTAAGGAAGTTTTCAGCCATTGTTTCTTCAGATAGCTTTCTGCCCCTTTTCTCTTTTTTTCTTTTAGGGATCCCCATAATGTCTTTGACTCTTTGTTGTCTTCATGCTTTGTGATTTTTCCAAGCAACCTTCTTTGATGTTACAGGTTCCCACTAGTTGAGGGTGTGCCAACATCTGTCAGGGTCCCAAAGGGAAGATCTCCTCAGTACCTATATGTAGGGTGATTGGAAGCCAGGTCCTTAGGATGCAGCATTTAAATTATGCACACCTACCTGTTTCAGGGGAAGAGGGAGAGGTGAGATTTTCTGATTGTTCCCTCTGCAGCAAGCCTTGGGGTTTCTTTTCTGTTGTCCCATTGAATCCCTGAACCTGAGCCCTGCTGGCCACCATAGCCCAGTAATTAAGGAGTGCCCATTTAGTGGCAGCTGCAAAAACCAGGGACTAATATTTACAGGAGCTCCTTCTCAGGAGATAGCTGTCCCAGACTGGGAGAGAGGGAGATACACAGGTTGTACCCCCAGCCTCTCTGGTCTCCAGAAAGTATGCAGTTGTCCCCTTGATGTATGTTATGTTGGAAACCTTCCTGTTAGATTGCAGCTATTAAGTTAAGCAAATGGGCCTCTCAGAAGTTTTAATTGGCTGTTGTCCTCATTGCTGTATACTCTTTGACTTATTTGTTTGAGTGGTTGCTCTAAAAATTGTGATATACATCTTTTTATCATTTCACAGTTCACATAAAATGTGTATTTTGCCCCTTCCTGCTAAATATAGAAATGTTGCCATTTTATAGCTTCATTTAAACCACCCTCATCTTTTTGCAGTCATTCTATCCACCTATATTATAAAAATACTTTGGAGGCATTTGCTGTAAATAGTCATGCATATCTTAAAGATATTTAAAGAACAAATAGTCTTTTACATGTGTAGTACCATTTTCTATGTTTTTCCTTTCTTCTGAGGATCAAAGTTTTTATCTGATACTATTTCCCTTTAGCCTGAAAAATCTTCTGTTGCATTTTTTGTGGTTGTGATCTGCTTACAAAGGATTTCTTCAGTTTTCTTTTACCTATAAATTCTATTTGTTTTTATTTATTTATTTTTTAATTTATGAAGAATATTTCATTGGTTAGGGAATTTTGATCTGGGAGCCTACTTTTTCAACATTTTAGGTTCTTTTTCACTCTCTTCTTGCCTCTGTTGCTTCTGATAAGTCCATTATTTACATTTTTTTAAAAGACTGACATTTATTTTAGAGAGAGCAGGGGTTGGAAGCGAAATAGCAGAGAGAGAGGGGGAGAGAGAGAGAGAGAATTTTAAGCAGGCACCACACCCAGTGTGGAGCCCAACCTGAAGCTAGATCTCATGACCCTGAGATCATGACCTGAATGGAAACCAAGTCAGACACTTAATTGACTGAGCTGAGCCTCTGAGGTGGCCCTACAGGTTGTTGTTTTAATGTGTTGGTTTTTTTCTTTGCTTTCAGTATTTTTTTTTTTCTGTGTCTTTAGTTCTTAGCAATTTGATTATGGTATGCTTTGGTTTGGTCTTATTTGTATGTGGTCTATGTGAGATTGGTTTGTGGTTATTGAATCTATGATTTCATGTTTTTCATCAAATTTTTGGAAAATTAAAGCTATGATTTATTCTATTTTTCTTTTTTCTCTCCCACACTCCATTCTCTACCATCTCCATATTTTTAAACATCCATGTGGTTTAAACTTCTCATAGCAGATGGTTTGTTTCTGAGACAGGGGGTCACCTACTGTAAGAAAGCCATAGGAAGTGAAAAGCATAAACCATAGGCCTTTTCTAACTCAGTTTGGGAGTTATTTGGCATCTTCTGTGTTGTAGTATCTTGGTCAAAGCATTCATAGGTCTGCCTCCTTTAAAGAAGGAAGTTCAAGCACCATTACCGTATGAGATGCATGCTGTAGAATTTGTGGCTTTGTTTTAAAATTATTGTAACAATTATACAGGGACACTCATACATCAGTTTTTTAAAGATCTTTTTATTTTATGTGGAAATACTAAGAATTTTAAGTAGACCTACAGTTGTAAAAATATTATAGGGGAATCCCTTGTCCATTTTGCCCAGTTTCTCCCACTGCTAACGTCTTGCAAACATACTGATAAAGAACAGTATCAGAAGCAGAGATATTGACATTGCTAAAATCCACTGCTCTCATTTAGCCTTGGCCAGTCTACTCAAATTTGTTTCTATGTGTTAAGTCATGTATCCACCACTGTAGTCCAGATACAGACAGTTGCAGTCTTGCAACTTTGTTTGCAGTCTTGCATATTTGTTTCTATGTGTTAAGTCATGTATACACCACTATAGTCCAGGATACAGACCGTTGCAGTCCCACAAGGATCCCTTCTTGCTTTTTAAAGCCATGCCCACCTCTTTCCTGACTCTGCCCCTGCTCCCCCTTTCCTTAACACTTGACATTCACTATTCTGTCCTCTATTTTTAAAGTTTCAGTAATCATAAAGAATGAAACCTTACGGGATTGGCTTTTTTCGCTCAGGATATCCAAGGTGGTGCATGTACCAATGTTGGTTCCTTTATATTACTGCGTAGTGTTCCATGGTGCATATACCACAGCTCATTTAGCTTTTTATCTGTTGTAGGACATCTGGACTGATCCCAGTTTTTGACTGGTAAAATTATAGCTTTTGTGAACTTTGGTGTACAAGTTTTCATGTGAAAATAATTCACCATTTTGGCTTACTAATTCTGGATCATATTATAGTTAATTTTACATTTCCATCAGCGGTGTATGAGTGGTCATTTCTCCACATTCTTATTGGCATGTGGTATTGTAACTATTGTTTATTTTATCCCCCATGGAAAAGTAATTTAGTATTATCCCATTATGATTTTAATTTGCATTTCCCTAATTGCTAATGATGTCGGTCGTTTTTTGTTATGCTTATTTGCCACCTGCACATCCTTTTGATGAACTATCTGCTGCTCATTTTCTATTGGAATTTTTGCTTATTTCATGTTCAGTGAAAAGGGTTCTTTATATATTCTAGATTGAGTGTTTTTCTCATGTGTTGTTTGTAAATATTTTCTCCCGGATTTTAGCTTGTCTTTTCTTCTTCTTCACAAGGGTTTTTAAGGAAAGAAGTTTTTAATATTTATGAAGTCAAGCATCTCCATTTTTTTTTTTAACAGGTTGTGCCTTTTTGGATCAAACCTAAGAACTCTGTATAGTCCTATATTCTGAAGATTTTCCACTCTTTATTTTTTATTTTTTACATTTTACATATTTTTTTCTTTTGTTTTTACAATACAGATGATATCTGCAATCATTTTGAGTTAGTTTTGCTTTATGTATGAGATTTAGGACCAGCCTATTTTTGTTGTTACTGTTTTGCCTGTGGATGTCACATTTCTCCCAACATCCTTTGTTAAAAATGCTGTCCTTTCTCCATTGAATAGCTTTAGTTCTTTTGTTCGACTATAGTTGAGAATATTTGTGTGGCTCTATTTCTGGGTTCTTTATCCTTTTCCCTTCTTTGTGTTTATGCCTCTCTCAATACCTCCCTGTTTTATCTACTGTGGCCTTAATGATGGGCCACTATTCTTCCCATTGTATCCCTGTCTTAGCAAGATTGTGTTATCTATTTTAGGATCTGTGCATCATTAAATAAATTTTAGCAAAAGTCTGTGTATGTCTACAAAACCCTTTGGGATGTTGGTAGGAATTATGTTAGTCAGTCCTGCACAGGCATACCTCATTTTATTACGCCTTGCTTTACTGCGCTTCACAGCTACTGCGCTTCTTTACAAATTGAAGGTTCCAGACTTCAGTGCAGGAAGTCACTGCAGATGTGGTGGAAGCAGCCAGAGAACTGGAACTGGATATGGAGCCTGAAGATGGGACTGGATTGCTACAGTCTCAGGATCAAACGTGAGCGGAGGAGGAGTTGCTTCTTACGGACCCGCAAAGACTGGTTTTGTGAGATGGAATCCGCTCCTGGTGGAGATTCTGTGAAGACCGTTGAAGGGACAACAACAGATTTAGAATATTGCAGGAACTTAGCTGATAAAGCAGCGGTGGTGGAGTTCGAGAGGACAGACTCCAACTTCGGAAGAAGTTCTGTGGGTAGACAGAACTTTGGTACAGGCTGTACCAAACAGCCTCCCATGCTACAGAGAAAGCATTCGCAAAAGCAAGAGCAATCGACGTGGCAAAGTTCACTGTTATCTTAGCTTTAGAAATGGCCATGGCCACACCATCCTTCAGCCACCACCACCCTGGTTAGTCAGCAGCCATCAACATTGAGGCAGAGCCTTCACCCGCAAAAAGATAGGACTTCGTGATAGCTCAGATGATGGCTAGCATTGTTTAGCAAAAGGTATTTTTTAGTTAAGATCTGTACAATGTTTTGTTTAGACATACTGCTGCCATTGCACACTTAATAGACTAGAAGATTGCATAAATATAATTTTTGTATGCCTGGGGAAACCAAAAAATTTGAGTCAGTTTATTGTGATACTGGCTTTAGAGTGGTGGTTGGGGCAAAACCCATAGTATCTCTGATGTGTGCTTCTGTATAAAATTGGGAATAACTTAGCTTTTACTGTGTTCTTTCTTCCAATCCATGGACGTGATCTCTCTCTACATCATTTTAGGTCTTCGACATTTTTTTTAATCATCTTTTTTGTATGTTTTAGCATACATAACCTATACATTTTAATAAGTTTATACTAAGTGTTTCCTTTTCTGTGGAACAGCATTAAGTAATCTGTATTTTAATTTGCTCTTCGTCAGTGTATGGTAATGCATTTTTATCAGCACGTGTTTACCTTGTTTCTAAGGTACCTGCTGAACTTAGATAAGAGCTCTAGGAGGTTTTTTGTATTGTGGAAGGTTTCACATTCCTTGGGGTTTTCTTTGCTGACAGTCATGTCATTTCCTAATTGAGGCAGTTTTATTTTTTCCTTTCCAATCTGTATGTTTGGGTCTTTACTGATTTTTTGAATTACTGAAGTGGCTAAAACATCCATGCTGTGTTTAATATAGGTCGTGAGAGTAGATACCCTTTCCTTTTTTTTGAGCTTATGGAGAAAGCATTCATCTTTCCACATGAAGTACTATGTCTGCTGTAGGTTTTTTGTAGATGCTTTTTGTAAATAATTCTGAGACAATTCCCCTGTAATCTTATTTTGGTGAGATTTTGTTAATAATAAGTATTGGCTGTTGTCTAAGGCTTTTCTGAGTTAATTTTTGAGATCATAGGATTTTTCTTCTTTTATATGCGGATATGTGGATGACATTGATTGGTTTTAAAATAATGAAGCGACCTTGCCTACCTGGAATAAATCCCACATGGTCATGCTGAAAATGTCTTAGACATGGTTGGATTTAGTTTGTTCATACTGTGTTGAGTTCATGAACGATACTGGTCCCTAGTTGTTCTTTGATACAGACTCTGACTGGCTTTGGTTTTTAGGTAATACTAGATTCACAAAATAAAGTGGGAAGTTTTACCATCTCTTCTGTTTTCTGGAAGAGATGATTTAACTTCAGCATTAGTTTTTAAAATGTTTGGTAGAATTTTCTTGGGAAACTGGGAGATTTTTATTTACCGAGCTTTTTCTTACATATTTAATTCCTTTAATCGTTACAGAACTATTCAGATATTTGTTTTTATTTCTTTAAAGATTATTTTTATTTATTTGAGAGAGAGTGAGAGTTAGAGAGATCACAGAAGAAGACGGAGAAGCAGGCTCCCTGCTTAGCTGGGAGCCTGACACAGGGATTGCCCAGGACTCCAGGATCATGACCTGAGCTGAAGGCAGATACTCAACCGACCAAGCCACCCAGGCACCCCTAAATATTTGTTTTTATTGTAGTTGAACTTTTAACTTGGTAGTGTTTGAAGAATTGGTCCATTTCTAATTTGTCATATGCTTGAAGATAAAGTCCTGTGGAGTTTTCTGTTATTGACCTTCAGCACCTGTTGGTAATACTCTCCATTTCATTGCTAATCGTTCTGTTTGGTCTTCTCTGTTATTTTTGTCACTCTTGCTAGAATTTATTAATTTTATTGATCTTATGAAAAACTAGCTTTGTGTGATATTGACTTTATTGTTTTCCTGTTTTCAGTTCCATTAAATTTGACTTCCATCTTATTTCCTTTTTTCTATTCTCTTTCTTTTTTGTCTTCCGGTTCTTTTTATAGTTGCTTGAGATAGGGGCTTTGTTTAGTGTTTTTTTTTATTTCCTTGCCTCATATAAAGGTTTGTGCTGTAAATTTCCACTCAGCAGTGCTTTAGCTGCATCTCACATATTTTCATATATCATTGATTTTATTTTTCTAAATTTTTATTTAAATTCCAATTAGTTCACATACAGTATAATACTAATTTCAGGTGTAGAACTTAGTGATTCAACACTTCCCTATATCACCTGGTGCTCATCATGAGAAGTGCACTCCTAATTCCCCATCTCCTGTTTTCCCCACATCTTACACGCTGCCCCCCCCCACCCCTCTGGTAACCAGTAGTGTGTACTCTAGTGAAGAGTCTTGTTTCTTGGCTTGCCTCTCTCTCTTTTTTTCCTTCACTCCTTTGTTTTATTTTCTTTCTTTTCTTCCAGGATTTTATTTAAATTGTAGTTAGTTAATTTGTAGTGTTTTGTTGGTTTCTGGAGTAGAATTTAGTCATTCATCACTTATATATAACACCTAGTGCTCATTGTAATACATGCCCTCTTTAATCCCTGTCACCTATCTAACCTATCCTCCCCTACTGCCCACTTCCCCTCCAACAACCATCAGTTTGTTTGCTATAGTTAAAGCCACTTATGGTTTGCCTCCCTCTTTCGTTTTATTTCTTAAATGCCACATATGAGTGAAATCATATGGTATTTGTATTCTCTGACTTATTTTGTTTAGTATAATATTCTATAGCTCTGTTCATGTTGTTGCATAGGGGAAGATTTCATTCATTTTTATGGCTGAATAATATTCTATTGTGTATATATACCACATCTTCTTTATCCATTCATCTGGCCAATGGGCATTTGGACTGTTTCCATAATTTGACTATTGTTGATAATGCTGCTATAAACATTGGAGTGCATGTATCCTTTTAAATCAGTGTTTTTGTATCCTTTCACTATTTGCAGATGACATGATAAACTGTACAGAAAATCCAAAAGACTCCACTAAAAAAATTGCTAAAACTGATACATAAATTCAATAAAATCACAGGGTACAAAATCAACACACAGAAATCTGTATTTCTATATAACAGTAAGGAAGCTGCAGAAAGAGAAATCAAGGAACCAGTCCCATTTCTGATTGTACCCAAAACCATAATATACTTAGGAATAAACCTAACCAAAGAGGTAAAAGATCTGTGCTCTGAAAACTATAAAACATTGTTGGTGAGAATGCAGGGGTGGTAGAATACCTCTCTGGAAAACAGTATGGAGCTTCCTCAAAAAGTTGAAGGTAGAGCTGCCTTACAACCCAGCAACTGTACTATTAGGTATTTACCCCAAAGATACAAATGTAGTGAATGGAAAGGGTCATTTTTGATATGCGTGCACACAAGGGGCACACACTGGAATGTCACTCATCCATCAGAACTAATGAAATCTTGCTATTTGCAATGATGTGGATGGAACTAGAGGGTATTATGCTAAGTGAAATAAGTCAGTCAGAGAAAGAAAAATATATGTGAAATTTAAGAAACAAAACAGGATCACAGGGGAAAGAAAGGAAAAATAAAGATGACATCAGAGAGGGAGACAAACCATAAGAGACTCTTAGAAAATATACTGAGGGTTGTTGGAGGGAAGCTGGGTGATGGGAATAGGATAACTGGGTGATGGACATTGAGGGCACGTGATCTGATGAACACTGGTATTACATGCAATTGATGAATAACTGAACTCTACATCTGAAACTAATGATACACTATATGTTAATTAACTGAATTTAAATAAAGTAAGATAAAAAACACAGATAAATGAAACTGAAAATGACATAAACAGACAACTATTCCATGCTTATGGATTGGAAGAACAAGTATTAAGATACCTATATTACCTAATGTAATCTACACATTTAATACAATACCTATCAAAATACAATGAGCATTTTTCACAGAGCTGGAACAAACAATCCTAACATTTGTATGGAACTGAAGAAAACACCAAATAGCCAAAACAAAACAAAGCAAAACTGGAGGCATCAACATTCAAATTTTATTATAAAGCTGTAGTTATCATGACCTGTGGTCCTGGCACAAAAACAGACACATAGATCAATGGAACAGAATAGAAAAACCAGAAATGGACCTACAACTGTACGGTCAGTTAAAACTTGACAAAGTAGGAAAGACTATCCAATGGAAGAAAGATAGTCCCTTCAATAAATGGTGTTGGAAAAACTGGACAGCAACCTGCAGAAGAATGAAACTGAACCACTTTCTCACATAATACACAAAAATAAACTCAGAATGGATGGAAGACCTAAATGTGGGACAGGAAACCATTAAAATCCTAGAGGAGAACACAAGCAATAACCTCTTTGACATTGGCCACAGCAACTTCTTACTAAATATGTCTCTTGAGGCAAGGGAAACTAAGCAAAAATGATCAGGACTTCATCAAAATAAAAAGCTCCTGCACAGTGAAGAAAACACCAAAAAAACTAAAGACAAAGGACAGAATGGGAGACGATATTTACAAATCACATATGTGATAGGATCCAAAATATATAAAAAACTTACAAAACTCAGCATCCAGAAAACAAATAATATAATTTAAAAATGGGCAGAAGAAATGAGTAGACATTTTTCCAAAGAAGACCTACAGATGGTGAACCAACACATGGAAAGATGCTCAACATCTTTGTAATCACAGATTATGGGGAAATGCAAATAAGGTGCAAACCAGGGAAATATAAATCAAAACTGCAATGGGATATCACTTTACACCTGTCAGAACAGCCAAAATTAATAGCACAGGAACCAACAGGTATTGGCGAGGATGTGGAGAAAGGGGACCTCTCTTACACTGTTGTTAGGAATGCAAACTGGTACACCTGCTCTGGAAAACACTATGTAGTTTCCTCAAAAAGTTAAAAATAGAACAACCCTATGATCCAGGAATCTCACTGCTGGGTGTTTACCCAAAGGGTGTCATTGATTTCAGTTCTTTTCGATTTGGTGAGCTTTATTGGAAGGTCCAGAACATGATCTGTCTTGGTAAGCATTGTTTGAGTACTTGGAAAAAAAAAATTGCTTTTGTTGAGTTTCTTTTTTGGTATTTAGGTTATGATAACATTGTTTACATCATTTGACAGTCTTTCTCGTTTTCCTATGTAATAGTTCCATCAGTTGTGGATAGGACATGCTAACTCCTAATTTCCTCCTTCTCTAGGTGCTAGCAGCCAGCATTCAACTTTTTGTTTCTTTGAGTTTGACTCTTTTACATGCCTCATATAAATGGAATCATATAGTAATTGCCATTTCGTAATTGGCTTATTTCACTTAGCTTAATGTCCTCAAGGTTTATCCATATTATACCATGTCTTAGAAGTTTCTTCCTTTTAAAAGGTTGCATAACATTCCATTGTACATAAATGCCACATTTTGTTATCCATTCATTTATTGATAGAATGAGTAACTTTCACCTTGTAGCTCTTAAGAATTATGTATTTATAAACATGACTGTTTATGGAAAGTTCCATATATCTGTTAAGTGCATTTGGTTTATAGTGTTGTTCAAGTCTGGTGGTTCCTTATTGATTTTATGTCTAAATGTTCTGTCCATTATTGCAGTTGGAGTACTGAAGTGTCCTAGTATTATTATATTGATGCTATTTTTTCCTTCAGTTCTATCAGTATTTGCTTTATATGTTTATATATTCTATGTTTGATGCAGATATATTTATAATTATTATATCATTCTTTTGAATTGACTCTTTAATCATTATATAATTACTTTTTTTTATGACTATTTTTTTTTATTTGTGTCAAGGTGATTTTTTCCAGATATAAGTATGGCATCCTTGCCCTGGTTTTCATCGATGGATTTTTTTTTTTTCATTCTACACTTTTAGCCTATGAGTTTCCTTAAATCTAAAATCGCTTTCTTGTACACAGCTTCGAGTTGGGTCTTATTTTATCCATAAAGCCACTCTGTGTTTTTTGACTGGGGGTTTTAATCTGTTTATAGTTAAAGTAATTATTGTCATGTAAGGGCTTCCTCTTTCCAGTTTGTTAATTGTTTTTTGTCTGCTGTATAGGTCATTACTGTCGTCCTTTGGTGCTGACTTCCTTTGTTATTTGATGGTTTTTTTTTTTTTATTATTGATATGCTTTGATTCCCTTCTTCAGCTATTTCCTTTGTGGTTATCATAAAGCTTATATATAAATCTTAGATTTATAACAGTCTATTTTAACTGGATAACTTAACTGTACATGAAAAAAATCTACATTTTTCTATCCCCCCCCCACACTCCATTATTGATGTCACAGTTCACATCTTTTATATTGCGGATCCATTAACAGGTTTTTGTAGTTATGTTTATTATTAATACTTATGTCTTTAACTTTTTTTCTGGCTTTAATTAAATTTTCTGTGTCACCCTTATAGTGTTATGTTATTTTGTATTTGTGTATATATTTACATTTACCAGTGAGATTTATACTTCCATTTTTTAAAAGATTTGTCTTAGAGAGTGAGTGTGTGAGAATAAGGGGCAGATGGGGTGAGGGAGAGGGAGAGAGAATTTTTAAGCACATAGTGCTGAGCACAGAGCCCTATGTGGGGCTTGATCCCATGCCCTGAGATTACATCCTGAGCCCAAACCAAGAGTCGGATGCTTAACCATATGTGCCACGCGGGCATCCCTATGCTTTCATTTTTTTAATGTTGCTATTTAGCATCCTTTTATTTCATCTTGTTGAATTCTCCTTAACACTTTTTGTAAGGCACTGTTCTCACTGAAATGTTGGGGCTTCTGGTCGTATCAAACTCCTTCGGTTTTTGTTTGCTGGCTGAAGATCTCAGCTCCTCTTCTTCTTCGTCTTCATCTTCGTCTTCGTCTTCATCATTGTCTTCATTGTCTTCTTCCTCTTTGTCGTCATTGTCTTTGTCTTCGTCGTCATCTTCGTCTTCTTCATTGTCGTCATCTTCTTCCTTGTCGTCTTCGTCTGTCTTCGTCGTCTTCTTCATCTTTTTCTTTGTCTTCATCTTTGTCTTCTTCATGGTCATCTTCTTCGTCTTCTTAGTCGTTGTTGTCGTCTTCTTCTTCCTTCCCCATCTCCTTCATTTTTAAAGGGCAGTTTTGATGGCTGTACTATCCTTGATTGGTAGGTTCTTTTTCATTCTGCACTTTAAGTGTATTATTACACACTTTTCTGGCCTGCAAGGTTTCTGCTGAGAAATCTGCTGATAGTATCATAGGACGGGGTGTATCCTTTATTTGATTGGTTGCTTTTCTCCAGCTGCTTTCCTAATTCATAATGTTTCTTGGTGTCCTTTGTGCAACTCATTTGCGATTCTTTAAGCTTCATGAACCTGGATGTCTGTTTATTTTCCCGGGATTAGGAAATTCTTTGATATTATTTCTTCAAATTAGCTTTCTGTTTCTTTGTGTTTTTCTTACTTACGGGATCTCCATAATGTGTGTGTTGACTTGGTTGGTGTCAAATATGTCCTGTAGGCTTTCTTCAGCTTTATTTCTTTTTTCTTCTCTGACTGGATAATTTCAAATTATCTGCTTTTGAGTTCACGGATTTCTTTTCTGCTTAATTGAAACTCTTAATTGAATTTTTCAGTTCAGTCATTATATTCTTCACACCAAAATTTCTTTGGTCCTTTTTTTATGGTTTTTATTTCTTTATTGGACTTTTCATTTTGTTCATTTGTTGTTTTCCTGATTTTGTTTATTATCTCTCTGTGTTTTCTTGTGTCTTACTGAGCTTCTTTAAGATTAT
Source organism: Mustela putorius furo (assembly GCF_011764305.1). Taxonomy (NCBI): domain Eukaryota; kingdom Metazoa; phylum Chordata; class Mammalia; order Carnivora; family Mustelidae; genus Mustela; species Mustela putorius. The sequence goes on from NW_025421998.1 coordinate 10,471,895, forward strand.
TTTGAATTCTTTGTTAGGCAGTTCATAGATCTTTGTATCCTTGTAGTCTGCTGTTGGAGCTTTTTTAGTTTGCTTGTTTCTGTTGTCATACTTCCATGATTTCTTTGTGATCCTGGTAACCTTGTTTGGTGTCTGTACATGTAAAGAAATTGTCACTTCTTCCTATCTTCATGTTCTTGCTTTAGGAGGGAATGGCCAGAGTAGAGATTTTGTGGGATAGGGTGGAGTTTCCCAAACCTTTTATTTGGAAGCACCTCCTTAGTTTCTCTAGCTCTTTCCTGGGGGAATGTCTAAGAGTTGTATTCCTTCTTCCATCCTGTAGAGCCATGCTGGGTGCTGAGAACCATAGCAAGTGTTAAGAGCAACTCAGTCGTTTTCTCCAGGGCAATGTCCTGAAATGCTAGGACTTTGTGTGCCAGCTCCCTTCTAAAGGAGGTATTTTATGATTTTGCTCCTTCTCCATAGCTGTAGAGTCATGCCAGCTACCCTAAAGGTCATCTTCCTCTTTTCCCTAAAGCAGTGCACTTAGATTTTGGACCAGTGGGTACAAGCACCATTTTCCTCCCTCTTGAAAGCAAATCATTATGTAGTAATTTACAGAGAAGTCTTTGCTTTCCCCATTGTTCTACTCCAGCCCTTTTCCTTTTCCTTCCCCAGCTTTGATAGAGAAGCTTTCTTATTATTTCCCCTTTGTAGCTGAAGTTTTTTCTTCGTTCATTGTTTTACTTAGTCTTTTTTTTTTTTTTTAACAGATTTAAGGCTTTTCCCCCTTATCTCTGTAGGCTAGCAAATTAGAATACTCTGGAGGATGCTAAATTGGAACATCCTCGAATACTAGAATTAGTATCAAATGAATAAGGAATTTAGCTACAATTACATTTGTAGTTCTCTCCTCATCTTTAGCCTCTCTTTCTCTCTCTCTTTTTCACTCTTTTTCTTCCTGTCTTCTTTCCTTTCTGTTCTCATTCCCTATCATTGTTGAAATATAGTGACACAAGGTCTTAGTCCTCTTATGTTCAGTGAGGTGATTTGTAGCAGGAGGTTTTTTCAGGATATCTACCGTACCATATGGTTGGAAGTGGAAATCTTTTCCTGTAGTTTTAAATGTCATTTTTGTACTCCTACTGCCTGTGGCTTGCTTTTTTCAATTAGAAATATGCTACTTTAAAGTTTTTAAATATAACTGTTTAAATCTCTCATAATTTCAAAACATATAGTTTGCCTTTAGTGTTCTTCTTAAAAGCCTAGTTTTTCTAGTGCACATTGCAATTCTTGTGGAACAACCACCACTGCAGTGACATTGCTGAATGAAGAGTGGACTCTCTTGTCTTTTGCTTCAGGATTGAAGTAATCCCCACAGTACAAAGTTAAAATTTTCTCTTCTGAAGTGCTAGGATTCAGTATGTATCTCTGGAATGGATTACAACTTTCATAGAATTTAAATTGTTACATAAGCTTTTATTTTCTTCCTGTTGGCTTTGGTTCTGATTTGAAATTGAGCTTTATCCAAAAAAAGAAAGAAAGAAGGAAAGAAACTGAACTTTATCTCAATAGTTCTGTGCCCAGTTCACTGTCATGTGTACATAGTATCATGTTACAGTGATTCCACTATGAGAATGACAGCTTTATGTTTCTGTTTACAATACTTTTTTATAGTTCTCCTTTAGGACCTTCTCATATGAGATATGATATCTATTCTTTCATTTGCTCCCAGAGCACCGGTATCACTGGTCTTTTTTATGCAAACTCACAGTTATTTCCATTTTATCCAAGATACCTTTAAGCTTCTGTCTTCTTTATTTCTTAATTCTATCCCCATTTGATTATCATAGTTATTTTCCACAGAGATTTTCAAATATAGGTTCTAACCAAAGATTTCTAGAGGACTCTAACTTACAGGTGTAATATCTGTAACACCTGTAGATACTAGCTCTCCCCTAGTGGATAGTGGGGCTCTGGTTGGACTGTGGTCTTGTATTACGTATGATATGTTTTGCTTGTTGTAGAATTCCCATGATGTTAAGTAGTTACTGCTTTCTAAGCTTTTGGACAAATGTACAATAAATATTAACGCTTTTCCAATCACCTTTATTCACTACCTAACTTGGCATGGTCAATGGAACAGATTGTGTTATTTAAAATAAGCTACTCAACTTCTCTCTTACAGAATTCATGTATTTTACAGACTACTCATTGTTGAAACAGTAATGGCTTCTTGTTCTAGTCCTCTGATTAGTGACCAGTCACTGTAGAATATGTTCCTTCCATAGATGCTTAATCATTGTTTGAAGTACTCTGGGGGGTAGTGAAGGGGGGAGTAGCATGGGCTAGAAACTCTGATGTTTATTCAGTCAGATTAATTCTTTATATCTTAGGCCAGATAATTAATTTATGGAAAGTTTCTATAATTATGATTTGTTCTTACATCATCCAAATTGGTTGAAAGTGTTTTACATTAAAATCTGTAATCCTTACCCAGCTGAGAGAATTTGTCAGTTTCACCCTCTGGTACAAATAATTAGCCCCATGCTAACCATAAACATACTAAATATAAAGAATGTTTTGCCTTATTTTTATTTTTGTCAAAGAAGAGATCTATCCCTTATTTTTTTTAGAGGTAAAATAAGAAATAGTTATCTGATTTATATGATCATTTTTGTTCCTATCAGGTTTTCCCATATCTAGCATTGTTGATTCCCACCCACCCCCCCTTGGAAGTGGGATTAGGAAGCTGAGTGATTATGATTGTGTCTTCTGAAACTTTTAATTGTGTCTTGCATTTAAATATGGTTAATTAGATAGCAGATTTATGTCAAATTAATTCTTAAGCACTTTCTTAACCCAAATTTATGTGTTTGACCAAATGAATAGCAACAAATTTACCAAGATTTATCAAAAGCAAAAGCAAACCATTTAAACTATAAAAAGTTGGTGAGTAATTGACTAATAGAATAAGAGTTGTATATATACTTTAAATGCAATAGTATTGAAAAACATTTGTACTTACAATTTTCATGCAAGGAATGTAATTTGTTAGACATTTGAAGAAATCAGTAAGTTGAAGTACACCTTTGGTGGCTACAGACTGCCATGAGTCCATTCATTCATGTTCCTGACTGCATTAGAAGTTAGAACAATAAAATTGAGGAGAACTAACTGGCTTATAGAGGGTTTGAATTCATGACCCTACCTCACACTTTAACACTGAAAATCATAAGCCTCTTAATTTTAGGAGTCAAGTCAGAATAGTTATTACAAGTAGAAAGGCAATTAGTTATAGATCAGGGTGATGCTTTAGTTAGTTTATAAATTTAATTTTGGAAGAACAGAGCTGGAAATTTTAGTATTTACTGTATTTCCTCTTATTTTTAAACCTAATTTTTCTTTGTGGAAAGAGTGGAGGGTATTCCTTTTTAGGGGATATGCTTTTAAAGTTAAAGTATATGTTTTTAAATACATCAATTGTTGGAGTATGTTTCTTAGAGTATGTTTAATTTCAAAGAGCTATTTTGATTTTGCTCATATGCCATATATTATTCAAAATCCAAAGGGATCAAAATGTTGGTTATATATCTGAATGGTTTCTTTGGGTTGTATTTGAAGTACATTTGGAAATTTTATATTTATAGGTGAAATCTTTTAATTTTTATATGTGTTATGTATATCCATTGACTATAAGTAAGAACCTCAAAAATTTGTTTTCACTGCTTCTAAGTACATAAGCACCCTTATTTGTTCTAAAATTACATTTATTTCTGATAATAATTTTCTCATATTGTATTTCAATTTTAGGCTAAAAATCTTATAGAGAGATTTTTTAATCAACAAGTAGAAGTTCTAGGCAGACGTGCAGAGCCATTGCCTGAAATATACTATATTGAAGGTACTCTCCAAATGGTTTGGATTAATCGCTGCTTTCCAGGGTATGGAATGAATACCCTGAAACATCCAAAATGTCCTGAATGCTGTGGTATGTAATGAACTGTAATTTCATGGTTTATATTTATGAAAACTAACTTCTTTTCATGATGCCTAAGTGAATGCCTATTATTTATTTTTACTGTCATTTAGATATATCTCTAGCCTATTTGAAGCAGTGTTTGAAAAGGCTATGTGAATTTGAAGATCTAAAAGGAAAAAAGCTGGCTTGATTTCAGCCTTTGTAATAACATTATGGTAAAGGGATGGTAGCATTAGGCAGTTGTCTGGGAGGAAGTTCAAAGAATAGTTGTGTCACTTAGAGCTACTTACCCTAGGAGGAGCCTAGTGATGTTATTGTTTAGAATCAGTCATTGACGAGTTTACATTTGTATAGTCTAGAGGAGATATATTTTTACCTTTTTGTAAATTAAGCACAGGAATTGTTCTATTACTGATTGTTTTTTCTGACTTTTGATCCTAGCTCTAAGGAGTGTGAGCACTCTCTGGCTTTCATCTGTCTTTTCTGTTAACAGAGTTCTATAGAGGCTGTTTAGGATGAGTTAATTCATGGATTCAGTGTCTTTGAATTTCTGTTTTCAAAAGTTGAATGAGGCAGATAATCTTCAGTTTTATTTTATTTTATTTTATTGTGTTCAGTTTGTAGTGTTCATTGATTCATTAGTTGCGCATAACAGCCAGTGCTCATCACCACATGTGCCCTCCTTAATACCCATCACCTGGCTGCCCCATCCCCCAACCTGCGCCCCCTCTAAATCTTGTTTTAAAGGCTTTCTAATATCAACATCAATAAATTAGTACCATTGTCATTCAGTCTTCTCTGATGGTTCCTTTCCCCTCTCCTTCTACAATCTTAAGTTAGATCAAAATACTTTTCATATAATAGAGCACTAAATATTCTTGCTTTGCTTTATTTAATTGGCTAGATTTCACTTTGGTGTTATTTTTTCCTTCAGTTCTGTCAGTATTTTAGTTTTTTTCTCTGGTTAGTTTTTGTTAAAGGATATGAAATTTGACAAAAATGTACTTGAAAACTTATCTTAGGAAATATGACACAGATGTAACAAACAAAACACATATGCCAATTTTAACTATTTTCATGGTCTGTAATTATGTATATCACTTCAGAGCACAGATAATGATGAAGAAAGCCTGGAAAACCAAACAGTGAACCAGAACCTGGTAGTTTAACTGTCTATTAAATGAATTTATATTTTTACTTAATAAAGACCTAAGATAAACTAAAAAGTTTAATGTTTGTATCTCATTAATTCCAAAAGTTTCGAAATAGTTAAGCATAGCTCTTTCAAATAAAATAACAAGATTCTCTGAGAAGCACAGAAATTTCATTACTAAAATTTTTGTGCATTTATAAAATTGTGGAGAATAATACAGTTACCAGATTTTCTTGTTTTGCCATGTAATTGTAATGTTCGGTTTGTTATGCACTGTACTGTTTGATGAAGTTATTCATCAGTTATTTTACTCCTGATGACAGAGCATGTAAGGAAACTTACAAGTCTCAAAAATATTTTCTGCCTACTATTTTGTTCTCCCAGAAACATGGTCTCTGCCCACCTCTGTCTGTTTAGAGACAGGAGAGATTCATCCTTGGAACAGTTAAGGAACAAGAGGTCTGCTAATCTGCAGGGAAGATCGTGAAAAGGAGATAATATTAAGGAAACTGAGTTACAGATGGCCTGGGTCACAGGGAATGTGGTTGAGATATTGCTTTGAAACGATGTTGGACTTGTTGTCTTTGAAGGTGCAGGGGTAGCATTTACTTTCCAGGGTAGGGCCTGAAGGAGTGTCAGGTTTCTGGGAGAGTTTTGCATAATTTGGGCTAGAGGAGGAGTAGAGAAGAGCTGCGGGCTTAGTGGGGTTTAGAGAGCAAAGTGGAATAGCTCAACTTTAATGTGGCAGCAGGAGCCACATCTTTTGAGTAGAGGACAGAAATAAATTTATTTTTTTAATTTTATGGGATAATTATCGTTGCTCAGTATACTTATTAACTAGAGATTTGCTAAATTTCATCTCACGCCATCATATGGTAAATATTTTAATTTAGAATCTTCTTTGTGTTGTTATTGTCTGTTAGACGAATGAAGTGAGACTGAACTTGCTTTTTGAGCAGAAATCAGTTAAGTCTAATGTGACCATCATATACAGTGGTTTTTGTCTATCTTACACAGTGGTTTTTGTCTATCTTACAGGAGGCCATCACTCAATTTTTAGAGAACTTTTACTACCCAAAAAGACATTTAAATCATTCTTTGAATTGGAAGGCAGTATAAAATATTTGCCACTGGTTACAGGACAAAATTAACGTATTAAATGAACTTCATTTGCGTATAAATGGACTACTAGAAGGAGCAAATAAAACCTAGGAGGTACTTTGTAAAGCCACTTACTTCCAAAATGAAAACACCATGAGTTTATGTTTAACAAAGGAGATTGGTCAGGACAGGAATGTTCATTATGTGAGAGAAGGTTATTTACTTTTTCAGCAGTAGGCGAAGTGAGTAGTGGTGTTGTCTTTTCTTTTGGATGTCTTATTTCACTCATGTAATTTTACTTGTCCATGACAGATAAAGATTACTTGCTTATAAACTAGTAGAGCCTTAACATTTCTACCTGTGTAGAATTTTTCTAATTTTTGTAACGTTTTAAATTAATTTTCACTGTGAAATACTTCTTTAATTTCACATTTAGCATTGCTTATTATATGCATGATTTTGTCAATCATTTTGGCCCTGAAAGAGAAGATTCTAATTAAATTGTGAATCATAGACGTCTCTTAATTTCATTAATTGTATCCTAAGCATAATACAAAACCAAAGACCAGCTAGAGTATTATACTGTTTTCTGATTTTTTTTTAAAACATAAGATTCTGAAATATTTCCTGGTAATTTCTGTAGTTTCTGTTATTTCTATATAAACCTGTATATCTTGTTTTTTATGTTTATTTTATTCTTATCACCTCAAAAATAAACAAAAAAAAGAACACCTGTATGTTAAATAACATTTTTGACATAATAATCACACTTCACCTTCTTTTTCTTCCTCTTTAAATTATTGCAGTAGTTTTAAAAGTCTAATATAATAGACTAATATAATATAATAATATAATAAAAATACCCAAAGATTTTTGTCAAAATAAATCAATGTATGGGAAGCAGACATCTACATCTGTAACAAGTTTTCTAGGTGATTCTAATACATGTGGAGGTTAGAGATTCCTGAGTGTTAGTGTGGGCATGGCAACAGCTGGTAAAGTGCTTTCCTGTTAGTGTTGGTCTGGTAATACCTCAGGGAAGTGCTTTAATAGTAGTAACATTGGTAAGGCAGTACCTACATAATAAAACTTCCCTTCTACTAGTGAAACATTGTTTTTCACGGACTTCTGAGGATTGATTGTGTAGTTTAGTAATAGTTTATACAGTGTTGTTAATTTCTGTTGCTTTCTTTATAGATAAGATTTGCTGTTGTACATTCAAATTTGGGGAATCCCAGGAAGAATCAAGCAAGGAGATCTTTGATAGTGGTATAGTGTCTATGTGAGTGGTCAGAAATAACTAGGTTACAGGTTAGAGTATTTAAACATCTTGAGATGATTTTGTTAAGTGATTTTAGTAATAAAGTCCTTATGTACTTTAATTATGCAGTGAAAGTGAATTGTTTAATAGATATAGTTGCTTCTAAAAGCGCTCTTAGACTCTGAAATTTATTCTGCTTAGACATGCAAACCCTCAACCTTTGTTTTAATTTTAAATCCAAAAACCAAGAAAAATAATGATTAAAAAGAAAAAACTGATATTGAGAAAACAGTTGAAGGCAAGAAATCTCACTGTATACACAGAGGGCGTTACAGTATGATAAAAGGATAAATCTACCAAAGATGATAAAATAATATAATATTGCTAAATTTGTGAATGCTTAATAAATAACATGTTTTAAATACAAAAACCAAAAATTGTCAGAGAAGTAAAACTGGAATGCCAAGCCATATAGAACAACAGTGAAATTGGAACCAGTCAAAAATCACTTCCAGAGGTGTTGTAGACATAATACATAAAGAAAAACTGTAAATATTTTAGAATATAATGTAGGAAAATATCATCATGTCTTTAGGATCAGAAAAACAATTTCTGAAAAAAAGCACAAAAAATCACTAATTTTATTTTTTAATTTATTTTATTTTTTTTAAATCACTAATTTTAATAAGTGATAATTTTTCTACTAAATTAAGTATTTCTGTTTATCAAGACAGTGCAGAGAGATAAAAGATAATCCACAGAATGAGAAAATTTATTTGTAGTGGACATAACCAACAAAAGACTAGTACCCAGGGCATATAAATAAAGAACCTGTAAAAAAATTAAAAAAAAAAATTTTTAAATAGGAAATTTAACAAGTTTACTTCACAAAAGATTAATTCCAGATGATCAATGGATATGTGAAAATAGGTTCAAACTTTATGTAACTAGAGAAATATGAACTAAGAACAGAATGAGATCCTACTGCCACAGCTGTGAAATTGGCAGAAAGTAAGCAGTTGTGACCAACTAGGTGTTGAAAAGGGTGCAGTGCCCCTGGGGAGCCGCTACGCCCTGCCTGCCTGAATGGAGATCCTGCCACTTTGGAACACAGCTTGGCAGTGCAATAAATGCGCAGTACACCCACTGCGTGACTGGCATTCAGCTCTTAGGGAAAGCTCATCTTTGTATATTTCGTAATAGCCCCAAACCAGAGGCAGCCCAAATGTCCATTAATGGTAAAGCATATGAAGAAACAGTGATCTGTTCATACAGTGGAATGCTTCACGAGAGTGGCAGTCAATGAGTGGGGATCACAAGCATTCGCATACATTTTATAAACGCAGCTCCTGGGAAGGAAGCTAACTACCACAGAACCTACAACTGAGGCATAGCTAACCACTGTTACAGAGATTCATTCATGAGACACAGCAGAGGAGTGTTGACTTCTGGAGAGATGGAAGGGAGTATGATTCGTGGGGGCACAGGAGGAATTTTGGGAAGATGCCAGTTTTCTGTGTTACAGCCTACACTGTTTCTAGATTGGTTTCTATGCAAATATTTGTCATATTGTACATTTATATCTTGTTTTTTTCTCTCCATGGGTTATATTTCATTATAAAATGTGACAATATTAAATTTTTCCCTCAGCTTGAACACCATTGTTAAAGGCGCTGTGAAGAAAAAAAATTAAAATTGCAAGGAGTTTTTTTCTCTAATGATTCAAACTTATGATTTCTGTGTAGTGTCACTTGATCTTTGTCTTCATAAATTTATAATTTTAATAGAGCTATTAATGATGGTTCAGTGGGAATAATGAAATTATTATGAATTATTTTCTATTAAGTTATAGTTCTGTATTACTCTGCTGTCTTTGTACTAGTTTTATTTATTTGAAACAGCTAACAATAAAATTGTTTTAGCATTTTGTTTATGTGGACCTTTAGATTATTTTTTGTTTTTACTACTATGTTAAAGATGATTTATAATTACACTTAATCAACTTATATATTTTCAGTGATTCCTTATACAAATTTACAGAAATGTGAGCACTACTTTTAGAAAGTGAGCATTTTGACTTGGATATTTTTTGGTGTGTTATTTTATTTCAGATTAAAGCTTTTACCCTATTTTAACCTCTCCAACAATAAAGGTGTAATTACAGACTTGTTGGAACTTCTTTTATTGGACTCGGAGCATCACTTCCCAAAGAGTAAAAAGCAGACCCTAAGGGCCAAGTAAAGCAAGGCCTGTGTTACTCACGTCACTGCATGCTCCGGGGGCTCCCACCCTCCCACTCGAGGCTCCTGAACCAAACAACATTCCATGAGGTTTTCTTCCCTTTTCCTTCCTTTCTTTCTCCCTCACTGCCCCCCACCACAGTTAAATTCTATTTTGTGTCTTTCTCCCGAATTTATTTCTCTGTCTCTATTCCTATTATAATTATCTACTTTGAATTCCATTTTCTGTGTGTGCCTGAGACAATCATCTTCTCCTCCTAACTGCCATCCCTCGTCTCTTCAGTCCACACCTCACATTACTCTCACTTGTACTTCTAAATTCCACATGCAATCCCTTCATTTCTTCGCTTCCAAACCTGTGGTAATAAAACCCTGGCTTCAGAGCATAACTTGCTGTACCTTCAATGAGCCAATTCCTGCTTAGCTTTCAGCAACTCATAAATACCTTTATTACAATAATGGCATCATTTTATGCCTTATCCAACCAGAAATGTGTTAGAATCTCGTAATATGTATATGGTACTTATTATTATTAAGTGTAAGGCCCTAGGGATACATTGATGAATGACCTAAAAAGTTACTTCCTTGATGTTTAAATTCATCAGGTCAAACAACTCATAAAGAGAGAAGTGAATAAAATCATCACATGTGGTGATAGGCCCAGTGAAAAACATTCAACAAGGTGATGTGATATACTGTAGTTTATCAGTTGGGTCCAAACAGAAAACAGACGCCTACTCACTAGTATTTTGAATAACATTTAATGAAAGTGCCATTGTTAGAGGTTTGGGCAGAGTGAAGGGGGGCAGTAAGGTATGTTGAGGCATCTAGGACTACAACAGCTTTAAACATTTTCCATCCCTAGTTTTGAAGGATAAAGAGGAGGAAGGAAGGTGCAGAAACTTATAAGGGCTGGTGCTGGAGAGATGGACTGCCTGGTGCAGGCTATGGGCATATGATGAGGCAGTCACTACAGAGAACCCACAGCTAGCAAGAGGGGAACACATGCCCTGCACTGCAGTCCTCTAATGGAGCCTCTCTGGCCAGACGCAAAGGGAAGGGACCTGTGTGACGGAGTCTGTTGATGTCAGTTCTAGGAGAAGGGAGGGAAATGCACTAGGCTGAGGGTTCAAATGAGACTGACCATCAGGGAGAGTAAGTAGGGTTTGGACAGAGGACTGAATGTCTACATTAATTGGACTTCAGGGAAGGCTTCACTCAAAAAGTGACTCTTGAGTTCAGCCCCGTGTGATAAGAAGCAGATCATGCAGAGATCTGTGAACTGAGTTTTCCTGCAGAGAGAAGACACATACAAAGGCCAGACTTAGCATGGCCTGCTTAATAAGGTACTATTGGCCATGACCATAGAGAATGCGATAGGTTTAGTGTGTTTAAGAGGCACAAGAAAAAAAAATTATGCATGGATTGTAAAAGCTTGGAGAAGTTGAGAGGAATGAAGTGTGACTCTTATGTTTAAGCATAAGTGGGTGGTATAGCATCTCTCAGTTGGATTGTTTTGTATTATGTAAAGTAGTACTGTATTAGGTAAAGCAATCTGATTTCATTTCACAGAATGCCCAATTTCACAGGCCCATTCATTGAGAAGTTCATGCTTTGCTGTGTGCTCACTTGTATTTGTATAGGTAGATATGTTTCTGAGCACTTCTTGTTTTGTTACAATACTTACCGATCTCTTCACCAATTAGTGTAACTTCATGAGTTTTGATCTCTGATAAGGCAGGTCCTTTTGCATCATGAGGCCATTGCACCTCCATTTAAATTTTTCAGTCAGTTTGTCAAGTTCTACAAAAATGGCTATTGGATTTTGATCATGACTTCACTGAATCTATAAATCTATTTGGGGAGAATGGCCACCCTACCGATACTGTATCTTCCAGTTAATTAATGTGTGTGTGTGCATACATGTGTGCTTATGGGTATGTTTATGAATCTTCATTTAAAAATCTTCCTTTACATCTTTAGTGAATGTCTCCCCATTGTAATTGTTCTCAGTGGTCTTACAAATATTTTGCTTCTTTTTATATCTAGGTGCTTGATAGTTTTAGAACTTTTTGTTTTGCTATAATAGTAGGCTTCAGGAAAGTTAGAAAAATGTACAAAGCTTTTGGGATACCTTTCACCAAACTTATTGATGTAGACAATATTTGTATCCCCCCAAAATTCATAGGCTGAAACCTAATCTCCAGGGGAGTGGTGTATCGTGGTAGGGCTTCTGGAAATTGACTTTTGTAGATGATGTAAGGTGAGGGTCCAGTGTTACTCACTTGCATATGGGTATTCAGTTTCCCAGAATCATTTGTTAAAAAGACTATACTTTACCCATGGAATGAACTTGGCTTTCTTGTTAAACATTAGTTTACCATGTATGGGAGGGTTTATTTCTGGGATTGCTCTTCTTTTCCATTGGTCTTTGTGCCCATGTTTATGCCACACTGTTTTGGTAACTATAGCTTGGTGATAAGGTATTTTTTTAATTTGTTCTTTTTTTTTTTTTTTTTTTTTTAAAGAGAGATCAAGCAGGGAGAGGGGCTATGGGAGAGAATACCAAGCGGGCTCCACACCCAGTACAGAGCCCCATGTTGAACCCAACACGGGGCTCTGTCCTAGGACTCTTGAGATCATGACCCAAACATAAATCAGGAGTCAGACACTTAACCAAATGAGCCACCCAGACACTCCAGCTTTGTAATAAGTTTTGAAATCAAGAAATGGGATTCCTCCAATTTCCCCTTTCTTTTTCAAGATTTTCTAGTTACTTGTAGATACTTGAGTTTCTGTATGGATTTTAGGATGATGTTTGGTTTTGTTCTGAAAAAAAAAAAAAACTGACACAATTGGGGTTTTATTTGATAGGGATTGCATTGAATCTATAGATTAATTTGAGTAGTATTAGAATATTAACCTTAATGATATTAAGTCATCTAATCCAATAATACAGATCTTTCCAATAGTTTTTGTTTTCTTTAATTTCTTTCAGCAGTGTTGTATAGTTGTCATTGTACAGATCTTTTACCTTCTTGCTTAAATTTGTTTCTGAACATTTTATTCTTTTTGATGATATTGTAAATGATTTTTAAAATTTCCTCTTGAATTGCTCATTGTTGATTTTAGAAATGAGTGTATCGACTTAATATGGTGCAACTTTGCTAAATTTGTTTATTGGACTCATAGGGGTTATTTTTAGAGTCATAAGATCAGATCTATGTACAGAAATAATTTTATTTTTCACTTTCAGTTAGATTCCTTTTTTTTTTTTTCTTTTTCCTACCAGGTTACTGTGTCTAGAACATCCAATATGTTGAGTATGAATGGCAAATGTAGACATCTGTGTTGATTTTGATCTTGGGGATGAAGCTTCAATCTTTCATAGTTGAATATGATGTTAGCTGTGTGTCTTTCATGTATGGCTTTCAACATGTTTAGGAACTTTTCTTCCATTCATAGTTGATTATTTTTGTCATGAATGAGTGTTGACATTGGGAAGATGTTTTTTCTGTATCTGCTGAGAAGAGCATATGTTGGGGTTTTTTCTCCCTTTATTCTGTTAATTTGGTGTATTCCACTGATCAAATTTTCATACGTTGAATCATTCTTGCATTCTGGGAATAAAACGCACTTGGTCATAGTGTATAATCCTTTAATATGTTGCTGCATTTAGTTCCTTGTATTTCATTGAGTATTTTTACATCTATACTCATAAGGGATATTGGACTGTATTTTTCTTGTGCTGTCTGATTTTGATATCAGGGTAATGGTAGTCTCTGGGGGTTTTCCTTCATCTGCAAACTTCTGGATGAGTTTGAAAAAAGAATAGGTGTTACTTCTTGTAAACTTTAGTAGATTTCACCAGGGAAGCTGTGTAATCCTGGGCTATTCCTTATGGGAAGGTTTTTGGTTATTGATCCAATATCTTACCAGTTATATATTCAGTTATAGATCTATTCAGATTTTTTATTTCTTTATGTGTCATTTTTAGTGGAGCATGTGTTTCTAGAAATTTTCCCATTTCATCTAGGTTATTCAGTTTGTTGGTGTATAGTTATTCATATATAATTTATGTAATATGTAAAATCAGTAGTAATGTTCCTACATTCACTAGTATTGTGATTTTAGTGTCTTGAGTCTTTTCTCACTTAGTCTTAGTCTGCATGAAGTTGTCAATTTTGTGGATCTTTTCAAAAGAACCAACTTTGGGTTTTGTTGATTTTTCCATATTGTATATATTATATGTAGTATATATATATGTATTATACTCACCTTTAAGCTTTATTATTTCCTTCATTCTGTTTGCTTTCTGCTCAGTTTGTTCCACTTTTCCTAATACCTTAAGCTTGTTTATTAATTTGAGATCTTGCTTCTTTTTTGTTGTATGTGTTGGTGGGTATAAATGAAACTCTTAGTACATATTTTCCTGCATCCCATAAGTTTTGGTATATTGTATTTTTAATTTTATTTCTCTCATAGTATTTATTTACTTTGTGTTTGTTAATCAATACATTGATTGTTTAAGAATATATTGTTTGATTTCCAAATATTTGTGAATTTTCCACTGTTCATTCTTTATTCATTTCTAGCTTTACTCTCTTGGGATTAGAAAAGATACTTCAGTGATTTCAATCTTTTAAAATGTATTGACTTCTTTTTTTGTCTCCCAACTTATGGTCTGTCCTGTAGAATGTCCCATGTGCCTTTGATAAAAATGTTTATCTAGCTATTCTAGTGCAGGCTTCTGTGTATGTCTCTTAAGTCCTGTTGGTTTATAGTTTTGTTCAAGCCCTGTATTGATATTTTGTTTGGTTGTTAACTGTTAAAAGTGGGGTTTTCAAGTCATTATTTTGAATAACTCTTTTTCCTTTCAATTCTATTATTTTGCTGTATATATTTTGGGACTCTGTTGTTAGGTGCGATGCATACATGTTTATAATTGCTCTGTCTTGTTGATGAACTGAATTGTCCTTCATCAATATGTAATGTCTCATCCTTTTATTTTGTAACAGTTTTTGTCTGAAAGTCCATTTCGTCTGATAATTAGGTATCCACCCCAACTTTCTTTTGGTTCTTATTTGCATGTTGTAACTTTCTCTGTTTTTTGTTTGTTTGTTTGTTTTGTTTTTTGTTTTGTTTTTTACTTTTAGCCTATCTGCATCTTAGGTCCATTTGGGTCTCTCATGGTTAACTGTAGTCACATCATTTTTTATTATTTGCTATGTGGTCTCTTTTGATTAAAGAGGTTAATCCAGTTATATTTAAATTTATTCCTTTTAAGGAAGGACCTCAGGTTTTTTATTATTTGTTTTCTGTGTTTCTTAAAACTTTTTTTTTTAAGATTTTATTTATTTATTTGACAGACAGAGATCACAAGTAGGCAGAGAGAGGAGGAAACAGGCTCCCTGCTGAGCAGAGAGCCCAATGCTATGCAGGGCTCAATCCCAGGACTCTGAGATCATGACCTGAGCAGAGGCTTTAACCCACTGAGCCACCCAGGCGCCCCTTCTTAAAACTTTTTTGTTCCTTATTTCTTCCATTTATACCTTCTTTTCTATTTAGTTGATTTATTATAGTGATACTTTTTGATTACCTTCTTGTTTCCTTTGTATGTATAGCAAAACTATTTTCTCTGTGGTTATAATGGGGATGACATATGACAACCTAACTTTCTAACAGTCTAATGTTAACTGATACAAACTTAAATTTATTCAAATATAAAAGCTCTACATTCCCTTTAAATTATTTGTGTCCCAAATTATATCTTTAATATTGTGTGCCCCAAAACAGAAATTGTAATTATTTTTATGCATTTGTCTCCTAAATCCTTCGGAAAACAAAAATGTGGTTACAAATCTAAATAATAATACTAATACCCATATTTATACTCCTCATATATTTACCTTACCAAAGATCTTTAATAGTTACCTGGCTTTGAGTTACTGTCTAGCATTCTTTTCATTTCTACTGGGAGGACTCCCTTTTACATTTATTTTAGGGCAGGTATAGTGATCTTGAACTCCCTCAGCTTTTCTTTATCTGGGAACAGCTTAATTTTTCCCAGATTTTTGAAGGGCATTATTACCAGGTATAGGATTTTTTTTCTTCAGCGCTTTAAGTATATCATGCCACTTTCTTCTGGCCTGCAAGGTTTCTGCTGAGAAATCAGCTGATAGTCCTATGTAGGATCTCGTGTACATGCTAAGATGGGGCACCTGGGTGGCTCAGTTAGTTACCAAGTTTCTGCCTTCAGCTCAGATCATGATCTCAGGGTCCTGGGATTGAGTCCCTCATCAGGCTCCCTGCTCAGCACAGAGTCTGCTGCTTCCTCTCCCCCTGCTTGTTCTTTCTCTCTCTCACTCACTCTCTCAAATAAATAATATCTTAACAAAATATATTATTTCTCCCTCATTGGGTAGACTGTTCTGTAAATATCGAATGGGTCAGTTTGGTTGTTAATGTTATTTAAATTTCCTATATCCTTACTGACTTTCTGTCTATTATATTAATAATTTCAAGAAGGGTATGTACCTTTCTTATGAAAGTGAATGAATTATGTATTTCTTTTTATATTCCTTTCAGGTTTTTTTTTTTTTCACTTGAAGTTCTGCCATTTTGTGCATAAATGGTTAAGGGTATTATATCCTCCTGTTTATGTTAACACCCTTATCATTATAAAATAATCCTTATAATGGTCTTCCTCTGACTAGTAGTTTGCTTAATGTTAACATTGCCAATTAAGTAATAAAGATTTCTTTTTGTTAGTGTTAATAGGTTTTATCAGTCAAGGTTCCATCAGAGAAATAGAATCAGTAAAATATATACTATATATTTAGAGATTTATTGTAAGAAATTGGCTTATGTGATTTTGATAGCTAGCTAAACAATTTCAAAGTCCATAGGGTGGGCCTGCTGGAAGGGGAGCCTCAGTTCTGCTCCTAGGCCTTTTAACTGAGTAGATCAGTCCCATCAGGGTATCACCTTTAATAAAGTCAACTGATTATAAATGTTAACCACATCTACACAATACCTTCACAGCAATGCCGAGATTAGCATTTGACCAAATAACTAGCAGGTATTACTTAGCCAAGTTGATACATAAAACTGACCTGTATGGGGCGCCTGGGTGGTTCAGTGGGTTAAGCTGCTGCTTTCGGCTGGGGTCATGATCTGAGGGTCCTGGGATCGAGTCCTGCATCGGGCTCTCTGCTCAGCAGAGAGCCTGCTTCCCTCTCTCTCTCTCCCTGCCTCTCTGCCTACTTGT
The DNA here is from genome assembly GCF_011764305.1 of Mustela putorius furo. Classification (NCBI taxonomy): domain Eukaryota; kingdom Metazoa; phylum Chordata; class Mammalia; order Carnivora; family Mustelidae; genus Mustela; species Mustela putorius. Next base: position 10,488,881 of record NW_025421998.1, read on the forward strand.
GATCTCTCTTTGTCAAATAAATAAATAAAATACTTAAAAAAAAAAACTGACCTGTACACATGCTATGCTATATCGTTTACTATTTCCTTACTTTAAATTTGTCTTTGTATTTAAGATGTATTTAGTTTGGCAACATAAAATTTGATTCTGCTTTTAAAAAAAAAATCTAATCTGACAATATCTATCTTTTAATTGGGATCTTTAAACCCAGCTTAATGTGACAGTTGATATTGTTAGGTTTAAGCGTATCATCTCACTGTTTTCTATTTCCCATCCTATTTTCCCCTTTTTTCTCTAGTTTTCTTCATTTGATTAAATCAACTGAATATAGTTTATGATTGCATTAATCTTGCTGTTCACTTATTAAGTACAAGTCTGTGTTTTTATTTTAGTGGTTACTTTAGGCTTGTAGTGTATACCATCACCTCTTCACACTTACTCATCTTGTCTCTGGCAGTGTTTCATAGACCATTAATCTTACCCCGTCCACTTTTTCATCTCACACATCTTAGTTTTGACCTCCAAAAAACGCTTTTTATATCTTCCATATATTAAGATTTGAACTTACTGGAATACTGTTACATTAATTATTTTAATGTTGTTTTCTGCTAGTCCTCACTGATTATTCAGAGGAGATGGCAATTTATTTTTCTTTTTATTATTAGTCATATTTTCTTGCCTCTCATATAGTTGATTTTTCACTGAATGCCAGACATTATGTGTGTCTTGTTGCTTATTGAATATTTCTGTATTTCTCTATTTTGTGTGTGTATCTGTTTGTGTGTGTGTGTGTGTGTGTGTGTGTGTGAATTTTGTTCTGGCACACACAAATAAGTTGTTTGGCAACAGTCTAAGCATTTCTGATCTTGCTTTTAAGGTTTATTAGGCTGAACCAGAGTTCAGTCTAGGCTGATTATTCCCTGCTATTGCAATAATTTTGTCTTGACTCTGGCCATATGCCTCTCATTCATGAGGATTTGCATACTGACTCATGGTAATATGCACTAAAACCAGCCCAGCATCAGCACTGTGGATTATTACAATATAGTATGGCAATGGAATTTAAAAGCTTATGTCCTAAGAAGACAGTGGAATGCTATGTGTTTTATGACCAGCCTCAGGAGTCACCTTGTGTCACTTTTGCCATACTCACAAAGGTCTACTCAAGTTCAAAGGGAGGTGACACAGACTACTGCTCAATGAGGTTGCAATCTGAGAATGTTTCGGATGGGATATATGGTGTTTGCCACCTTTGGAAAAGTTCTTTGTATTTCCATATACATTTCAGAATCAGCGTGGCCAATTTCTGTTTTCAGTAAGCCTGATAGAATGATGACTTGGAGAGAATGTGGCTTTGTATTCATGAGCTGTTTTATTTTTTCATCTTTATCGTGTTACAATTGATAAAATTGTATATAGAATATACAGCTTGATATTTTGATATATGTATACATTGTGAAATAATTGCCACAAGCTAATTAACATATCCATCACCTCCCATTATCTCACATAGGTACCATTCATGTGTGTGGTGAGATCGCTTACTGTCTACCCCTTAAGTAAATTTCAAGTATACAGTATTATTTATTATAGCTACATTGCTATATTTTGATCTCTAGAAATTAATTCATCCTGTGTAACTGAAACTATAATATTTCCTCATTTCTCCCTCTTATCAGCCCCTGGCAACCACCTTTCTACCATTGGCTCCTTTGAGTTTGACTGTTTTAGATTGTGCATGTAAGTGAAATCACGCAGTATTTGTCTTGCTGTGTTTGCTTTATTTCACTTAGCATAATGTCTTCCAGGTTCAGCCATGTTGACACAAATGGTAGAATTTCCTTCTTTCTTAAGGCTGAATAATATTCCATTGTATATATAAATCACATTTTCTTTATTCATTTATTCATGGATAGGCATTTAGGTTATTTCCATATTTTGACTAAATATTTACAAACCATGTATCTCATATGGACTTAATCCCCAAAATATGTAAGGAATCTCCTACAACTCAATAGCATAAAATAAGTAATCCAATTAAAAAACAGGCAAATGACCAGAATAGACATTTCTCCAGAAGACATGCCAATGGCCCACAGGTATATAGAAAGGTACGCAAAATCACTAATCACCAGGGAAATGAAAATCAAAACCACAATGAGATATCATCATATTGTTATCAATAAGACAAGAAGTGAAGAGATAAGTGTTGGGGAGGATGTGAAAAATAGACTCTTGCATACCCTTGGTGGAAATGTAAATTACTATGGCTATTATAGAAACCAGTGTGGAGGTATCTCTGTTTCTCTAGGGCTTCTTAAATTTCTCATCAGTATTTTGTCATTTTTGATGAGAATGCCTTACATATTTTTACTCTATTTTACCTGCCTCCTTAGCGCAGTAGGCAGCGCATCAATAAATTGGTTTTTAAAATTGTTTTCAATTGCTGATTGTTAAAAAAAAATACAAATTTATTTTATATGTAGGATTTACTTCCTGTGATCTACTAAACTTAGTTATAGCAAATAGTTTGTGGACCCCTCTGATCTGCTATGTAAACAATCATATGGGTTAGCAAATAAAGTATTACTTATTCCTGTCAATATTTGTACCCCCTATTTCTAGTTTCTTGTTGCAGGGGCCTTGAGTAAATATTTAATATAAATTATGAAAAGAAATATGCTTATCTTGTTTCTAATCTTAGGAAGAAGATATACAGTATTTCACCTTGAAGTATAATGCTAACTGTAGTGTTTGGTTTTTACATGTTCTTTATCAGATTAAGAAATTCCTATTTAGGGGCGCCTGGGTGGCTCAGTGGGTTAAGCCACTGCCTTCGGCTCAGGTCATGATCTCAGGGTCCTGGGATCGAGCCCCACATCGGGTTCTCTGCTCAGCAGGGAGCCTGCCTCCCCCTCTCTCTCTGCCTGCCTCTCTGCCTACTTGTGATCTATCGAATAAATAAAATCTTTAAAAAAAAAAAAAAAAAGAAATTCCTATTTATTATTAGTTTTTGAGCTGTTTTATTATGGATGAGAGTTGAATTTTGTCAGCTGTTTTTCCACATTTATTAAAACAACAAAGTATATTTAATCTTTAAAAGTATGTATTGAATTTTACATTCCTTGGACAAACTCCACTTCATCATTACATGTTGTTGAATTTAATGTGCTATTATTTTAAGGAATTGTATATTATATTATGCATTTTATTATAATTTCTTTCTCAGTTTTAGCAATCATGAATAGGCCAGCCACTAAAAACAAATTGGCAGTGTTCTTTCTTACTTTGTATTCTGAAAAATCATATATATATGATACATATATAATGTATATATGTGTGTATATATGATACATATATATTTATATATGTATATATGATACATATGTTCATGTGTATGTATGTGTGTGTATATATATAAAGGAAAATACTATTAATCTATAGATAAAAAGGAAAAATACTATTAGTATGCATATTAATCGTTTTTTTCCTCAAGTATTTCACAGAATTTACCAATGAAACTGTTTGGGCTAGGAGCTTTATTTGTGGGGAATATATGTATTTATTTTGAGAGGGAGAATGCAATGAGTGGGTGGGAGGGTAGAGGGAGAAAGGATCTCAAACAGGCTCCAGGCCCAGCATAGGGAGTGATGGAGGACGCAGTCTCATGACCTGAGGTCATGGCCTGAGCTCAGATCAAGAGTTGGACATTTAACTGAGCCACCTGGGCACCTCGGGAAAATATTTTTTAATCAACTTTATTAAGGTGTCATAAATGCACACATTTTAATTTTAGCGTAAACATTTTAATTGCACAGTTCAGTGAGTTCTGACATATCTACTCATTGATTTAACCAATACCACTATAAAGATACAGAAATTTCTTTTCCCCAAATTGTTCCCTTTCACCGCTTCATAATCACTCACAACTACTTAGTAAGTATAACTGTTTATCCATTCAACTTGTCATAGGCATTTCGGTTGTTTCTAGTTTTGGCTATTGTGAATAAGCATGCATGAACATTTCTTTGTGAGTTTTTGTGTGGAGTTATATATTGTTTTCTCTTGGGTAAAATTACATGAGAGTTAAGGTGTAGGGTAACATGGTAAGGTATGTGTGAACTGTTAAGAAACGCCCATGTTTATAGAGTATTGGTTGGACGGTTTTCATCCATGGATGATCTCAGCAATGTATGAGATTTCCACTTGCTGCACATTCTTACAATCTTGATACTGTCCATGTTTTTAGGTTTTATCTGTCTCAGAGAACAGTGCTATCTCATTTGCAGTACAATTTACGTTACCATGCAATAGGTGATACCAAGTATCATCTTATGTTCTCTGCGAGCTCTCATACATATTCTTTTGTGAATTGTTCAGATATTTTCCTCTTCCCTTTTTATCAGGTTATTTTTCTTCTAAACATAGACTTACAAAGATTTATTTATATTTTGTGGAAATAAGTCTGTGTGTATTCTCTGTCAACTTTCTGAATGGTATCTTTCAAATATGAGAAGTTATAATTTTGATAAAACTAAGTTTCTCAATTTTTTTCTTAATGGCCCAAAGATACTGTGTTTATCTAGGAAATTTCTGCTTATCCCAGATTCATAAAGCATTTTTCCTATATTCTTCTAGAAATATTAACTTTGTCTAATGTGGTCTTGCTAAACACAGTTACTGTGCTGAGTTTTGTGTTTTGTTTTGTTTTTTTAATTTTGGGGATTTTTTTTTTATACCTAATCATGTCACATAGGAATAAGGGCAGTCTCACTTTTTTTATTAGTTCCCATCTCCTTTGTTATTATTGCCCACATGTTCAGAAAAGGGCTCAACAGAGTGGTGAGAGTTGGCATCTTTTTCCTCTATCCCTTGTCACAACCCACAGGCTTTCCCATTAGGTGTGACACTAGTTTGGAGGCTTTTCAGAGGTACCATTGATTGATGAAGGAGATTGTCTTCTATTCCTTGTTTATTTTTATTCTTTGTGAATGAGATTGAATTTTGTCATTTTTTTACACACTATTGAGATAATCATGTATTTTTATCTGTTATATTTTATGATGCATTGATGGATACACAGATGTTGAACTGACCTTGTGTAAGTTAATGGAATATAAACTACATGTGATCATCATTTATAATTTCTATATATCACCAGATTTTATGTGCTAACAGTTATGGATTTTTATATCTATTCCTGAGGGACTTCAGTCTGTAGTTTTGAGAATATTTATAAAATTTTAGTATTAGGGTGCTGCTATTTAAAAAATGAATCACAATCATTCCCTCTTCTTGTTTTTTCTAAATAGTTTGCGTAAAATTTATATGATTTTCTCCTCAGGTGTTTAATTCTTTTTGAAGCTATCTGTACCCACATGTTTATTTTTGTTTGGTTTTGCTTTTGGGGGAAAGGTGTGTGTGGGGCAGAGAATTATTATGGCTATTTGGAAATGAATCTCTTTTTATAATGGTATATTTCAAACATCTAGAAATATAGAGAATGATACTGTAAACAACTATGCACATATATCATTCCAGTGAATAAACAAATATGTCATCTATTCAATTTATATTGGCACTTCATATTCTAAGATTTAAAGCAATTTAAATACAAAACAGCTGAAACCTCCTATAAATTAGGTTTTCACAGTCCATTGTCTTTCCTTTATGCTCAGATATATCTGTTATCAGAATTTGGTTATTTTTTATTCCAATTCAGGATGTTTGTCTTCTAACTTTTTTATTACGGTAATCAATAATGACAGATAGCATTGGTTTGCGTGAATACACATTGTCTTCTTTAACTTCTGTAATTTGCTTTGTTTGGGCTCAACATTGACTTAGGATTAACTTCTCATTTTGAAATTATACAGTTTAATGACTTGGACATGCGTATATTCATGAAACTACCACCACAATCAAGAAAAGGATCTTTGTTACGATACTGTATTTTGCTTATGCCATGTTATGATTGATAGTACTTCCACATCCTTTCCCAAATACTTAATATGCTTTGTGTCACTATATATTAGCCTGCATTTTTATAACTTTCCGTAAGTGGAGTCATGCAGTATATAATGTTTGAATACTTTCACTCAGCAGAATGGTTTTGAGATTCACCAGTGTTATTGCATGTATTAATAGTTTGTTGTTTATTGCTGGGTAGTGTCCCGTTGTATGGATATACCACATTCTGTTTATCCATTCACCTGATGATGGACATTTGGGTTGTTTCCAGTTTTAGGCCATTACAAATAAAGCTGCTATGAACATTCCTGTACAAGTCTTTGTGTGGACATATGTTTTCAGTTCTCCTGGGAAAATACCTATGACTGCGATTGCTGGGTCATACGGTAAGTGTATGTTTAACTTTATAAAAAAAAAAAGCCAAATTATTTTCATAGGGCTGTACAATTTCATGTTCTACCAGCAAAGTTGGGGAGTTCTAGTTATTTAATTCCAAATACTTCCCAGAGCATAGTATGGTCACTCTTTTTAATTTAAGCACTTTTAGTGTGTGTGTATGTAGTAGTATCTCATTGTGGTTTTAATTTTAAAATTTCCTTTTAAAAAGATATTTTCAAGTTCCTATTGGACATTGGTATTTCATTTACACAATATCTGTTTAAATATCTTTCTCATTATTTAAGTGGTTCTTTGTCTTACTGAGTTGTAAGAGTTCTTAATATAGTATAGACAAAAGTCACTTTCCAATATACAGGTTTTCCCTACCATCTGAAATTTCATTTTATGCCACTTTGCTTTTATTAAAGACATACCTTAGAATAGGTTTTCTTTACCTAGAGAAGGTTCAAGAGGATTTCCTCTTCCATGAAGTGGTAGTTGCTTCTTTGCTTTGCACCATTTCAGCTTCCAAAGTGTTTCCCAGGTGTGCTCTGCTTTCAGATAGTGAGGGGAACTTGTATGTGCATGAATGTATTCTCCCAGACTGGCCTGCTTTTTTGTTTTGAGAGAAAAACACTGAAATCCAATTTACTAATTTTTTATCCTGAGGTTCTTTTGTTTTTGTGTTCTAATAAACCTTTACATATTCTACGATGACAGAGATTTTCCCCTGTGCTTTTCATTTAGTACTTTTGGGTTATACATTTAAGTCTGTGGTCCATTTGAATTAACATGTCTCTTTGGTACAAGGTAAGGTTGATGATCATTTTTTGGTTATCAAACAGATATCCTGTCCTGGTGATCTAGCACGACTTCTTGAAACACTTCTCTCTCTCCATTAGAATTTCCTGTACCTCTTGTTGAAATTCAGTGGTCTATCCTCATGTAGGCTTGATTTTGCGCCATCCATTAGTATCTTTTATTTCAGGAATACAACAGTGTTGATTCCTAAAGCTTCATGGTAAATGTTACCAAAATGCTTTGGTCATTCTACTTTTTGAAGTACCATATAAGGTTTAGAATTAGCATGCCAATTTCTGCAAACAAGCCTGCTGTGGTTTGAATAGATTACATTGATTCTAGACACAAAATTGATAATGATTATCATCCCAAACAAATACACTCTTCTGACAGTGAATATGGTTATCCTCCATCCGTGCGAATTAAATTTAAATTTGTCTCAAGGATGTTTGGTAGTCTGCATATATTTTCCTTGGATTTATTCTGAAAGATGGTATGGTTTGTTTTTTTTTTGTTCTTGTTTTTAGTAATTTGTTTGGAATATAAATGAAATTGTTTTTTATGATTTGATTTTTTTCAGTTAGCATATAAGAGTGCAGTGGATTTTTTTGAAAATGATATTAAATCATTTATTGATTGCATATGATATGATATTGTATGATACACAGGCTTTGTTCCCATTTATAATTTTATCTGATACCATAATTCAATTTAGGTATGTTACATAGGATATGCCAACAATCATATTGAATAACCAGATAAACCCTTTGACTTTGCTTGGGTAAATGGTGAACTCCAAGTCACAACTGATTTAGTGTGTCATTTCAATTATATCGAAGGTTCTGAAGACAATGGCTTCTGTGCCCGGGCAGGTTGTATATCAGTTTTGAATGGAACCTGGAATCATCTTGAAGGAATTCTAACTTCACATTGTTGGGGTAGTTTACCAGAATGGCTTCAGAGTAGCCTGAGTTTATACTACATTTTTCAAAAGATATAGTCTTTCAGCATCATGATCAGACTGTTAAATTTAGCAGTCAGTAGCATGGGTGCAAAAAAAGGTCTACATTAAAACCCTTTGTTGTAATGCTTTGCACTCTCAATGGAACAGAAACTAAAACAATCTGTTACACTATTCATGACAAATACAGTCCTTGAGTTTTTTTCCATGCATGTGAGTATTGTCTGAAATATGTCTTCTTTGTGGCAGTTAGGACCTGCCACCACTGTGTATACCTGTCATTCTCTGCTCTCCTCCCCTGATCAGCTTTTTTAATTGACATTAATTAAAATGCTCCACCACTGTCATAGCTCCTCTTTCTGCTCTAACCACCATAGCCACCTTTGTTGTGTGGTTTGCCAGAACACTGACCTGTACCATGTTAGGGGTTAGGGCTTCTGCCTCCAAAATTTCCCTTATTCCTTGGGTTCAAAATGAGAAGATTGATTGTTGTAGTTGACAGAATCATTGCATTCTCTCTCACTTCCAGAATAGCTTCCATCATTACAATGTCCATGATAACCATCCCCAGTGCTTCCATATTCACCACCACCTTGACTGCCACCAAAGCCACCTCGTTTCCTGAAGTTTCTCCATGAATACCACCAAAGTTTCCAGAACCACATCGACCTCTTTGGCTGGATGCAGCACTAGCCATCTTTCACTTAGGTAGGGCTTATCTTACTTCACAGTTGTGATCATTCACAATATGGTGTTTCTGAATGATAATCTTGTCTGCAGAGTCATGGTCATCAAATATTACAAAAGCAAAGCCTTTCTTCTGGCTATTATTTTAGTCATGATTTCAATCACTTCAGTTTTCCCATACTTTTCAAAATCTCTTGGGTGATGTTCTTCAGTGTCTTCTTTAATGCCACCAACAAAAATCTTCTTCACAGTTAAGTAGGCACCAGATCTTTGCAGATGTTCTCTTGAGACAGCCCACTTTGGTTCGACAACTCTTCCATCCACCTTGTATGGCATTGTGTTCGTGGCTGCACCCACCTCTTCTGCAGTGGCATATGTGACAGACAAAACCTCCCAAGTGCTTGGTGTTTGGATCTCTCATTACTACACAGTCCATGAACATTCCCCATTGCTTACCATGGCTCCTCAGACTCTTACTGGCTGTTCCAAAGACCAAACCACTGATGATGAGCTTCCACAGTTATCTGGGCTCCTTGGGAGACTCTGATTTAGACATGACAGCAGTGGCAGGGGAGATTTTAATGTGCTTATTCAGTGGCACCCACAGGAAGAAAGAAAGTACAGTTGATTAATAAATACTGACCTGGACCACGTGACTTTTGAATTCACTGATTAGATATCAAAATTATTTTGTGTACTCTGTATTTTTCTTAAATGAATAAATATACCATGTGCAAGTAAAAGCAATTTTATTACTTTGTCTTATAATTATGCCTTTTATTTTTTTACTTGTTTTATTGCATTGGCTAGCTCCTCCAATACAGTGTTGATTAGAAATAAAAAGAGGTATTCTTGCCCCCTTCCCAATATTAGAGATAAATAACTTTTTACTTTCAGTAAAAATAGTAGGATTTTCTTTGATGCTTGTTGTTAGTTTGAAGCAGCACCCCTACCATTCTTGGTTTGCTGTAATCATGAAAAGTTAATGAATTTTCTCCCACACTTTATCTGCAACTTTTAAAATAATCATATGGTTCTTGTCCTCCATTGTTAGGATAGAAATTTGCATTGATTGATTTTCTAATTTTGAAACAACTTTGCATTTCCAGTTTTTCTTTTGATATCTTCTTTATCCTATTGATCATTCAAGAGAAAATAAATTTCCATGTAATTGTGAGCTTTCTACTTTTTCTTATGTTGTGGATTTCCAGCCTCATTCTGTTGTGATTATAAAATGATTTGTATGCCAGTCTTTTTAGGGTCTGCATTGTGGCCCCAAATATTTTTTATCCTAGGAAACAATCCATGTACATTTGAGAAAAATGGGTATTCTGTCACTTTGGGTGGAGTGTTTTTATGTATGTCTGTTAGGGTTAATTGATTTAATTGTGTTGTCGGTCCTCTGCTGATCTTCTTTCTAAAACTTGATCCACAGGCTCCTGGGTAGCTCTGTTGATTAAGCATCTGTCTTTGGCTCAGATTATGATCCCAAGGTCTTGGGAGCAGGGAGCCTGCTTCTACCTCTCCCTCTGCCTGCCTCTCTGCCTACTTGTGTGCATACTTTCTCTCTCTCTTTCTGTCAAATCTTTAAAAAAATAAAACTCCATGATTTGAAGTGAGGTAATGAAATCTCTAATTATTACCATAAAGCTTTGTCAATTTCTCCCTTAATTCTGTCAGTTTGCTTTATATATTTTGTGTTCCTAGTGTCTGTTGTATATATTTTTATAATTGTTATATCTTGGTGAATTGACCCTTTTATAAGTGTATAGTTTCCTTCTTTTCCTCTTATAACAGTTTTTGACTGTTTCTATATTAGTACAGCCATCTAGCTTTTTTTTGTTACTATTTTCATGGAGTATCTTTTTCTATTCTTTCATTTTCAACCTGTTTGTTTCTTTTGATCTGAAGTGAGTCTTCTCCGGGTTGTATATAGTGTTGTGTTTTATTTATTCATTCTGTCAGTCTTCTACCTCTGACCATGGACTTTAATCCATTTGTGTTAAAAGTAATTACAGATAAGAAAAAGCATTTCTGCCATATTACTATTTCCAGTATGTTGTTTTTCTAGTTAACTCTGAGATTTGTTTTGTTTTTTAGTTTTTTTGTTTTTTTTATTTATTTGACAGAGATCACAAGTAGGCAGACAGGCAGGCAGAGAGAGGGGAGGGGGAGAAGCAGACTCCCTGCTGAGCAGAGAGCCCGATGCCGGGCTCAATCCCAGGACCCTGGGATCATGACCTGAGCCGAAGGCAGAGGCTTTAACCCACTGAGCCACCCAGGTGCCCCACTCTGAGAGTTATTGCTTGATTTTTTTTTTTTTTTCATGTTTTTTTTTTTTTGGTTGGGAAAGCCTTTTGGAGTTACCAGTACTTTTGCTGGTATCACTGTCTATTGATGTTTTGAAACTTTTGTTTCTCTTTATTCTGCAGAATGGGCAATTCCTGTTGGTATATCTTCATATTTACTGAAGTATTCTACTTTTGTCATTATTTTGCTACTAAATACTTCTAGGTTTTTTTTTTTTTAATATTTTAGTTTTGGGGTCTAGAATTTTATGTGCCTTAGAACTTCCATTTCTATGATTCAGTTTTCCAATCTGCTTAGTTATTATGATAATGTATGTCCTTGAATACATTTATGCTAGCTGCTTTAAAGTCTTTATGGTGAATTACCATATCTGTGTTATTTTGGATCTGTTTCTATTGATCTTTTTTCTCTTGACTATGAGTCACAGTTTTCTGTGTCTTTGAAAATCTAGTAATGTTTATGATATATACTCAACTTTATGGATAGTACTATGTAGCATCTTCTGGTTTATTTTTCTTCTGAAGATTGTTGATTTCTGTTTTAATAACATGCCAGATTCACAATCTGACCTCTGTCCCCCCAGCATAGTTATCATCATCTTGGTTTATTCAGGCTTCCAACTCTTGCTTTTTGCTGAGCTTCTTAAAATATCATTGACACATGTGAAGGTTATATATACGCAGATTTTAAAGCTCTTGATTCTATTTCACTGAATTTTTCCCATTATTTCTGGTGGCCTAAAATCTGTCCTTTCTTTTCATACCCAGTGAGACTGAATTTCTGATTAATTTGTTATAAGTTAGAATTGGAGTTTTCTTACTACTTGTTTTTGAACATTGTGGACTTTGTTTTTGGTACATATTCTTTGTTGTTATCATGTAGTATGTCTTATTGCCCCTTTTCTTTATTCCTTTCTAGAAAATATTTACCTGCCTCACAATCATTAAAAATTTTTTCTACTAATGAATTTGATTAACGTCAAAATTTTCTTAATCCTCAGATCTAAAATAAGGGTACATACCATATATATGTCTTTTAAGGGGTCCTTCTTTTGTTTTACTGATCTGTGGTAATTACTAAATTTATTAAATGTCTTGATGTCTAGAGAGGATAAACCACCTTCTTTATTTTTTTTTAAATGCTACCAGTTTTAAATTGTTCATCAAGTTATATAAGAGAACATTGTGGTTCATATTTTATTTGAGTGTATCACTGGTAAAAATTAACTTCGTTATTATTTACACAGTTCCTTTAACAGCATAAAGTTGGATTTTTAAAAATCTAGCCTGAGGATCTAATAGTAGGCCATTTTAATTGATGCACATTATTGTGGACTGTATTTGTGAAATTCATTCATATTTTTATGGTTATAGTATCTTTAAAAGTTTCTTATTCTGGGGGTGCCTGGGTGGCTTAGTGGGTTAAAGCCTCTGCTTTCGGCTCAGGTCATGATCTCAGGGTCCTGGGATTGAGCCCCACATTGATTGGGCTCTTTGCTTGGCGGGGAGCCTGATTCCCACCACCCCTGCCTGCCTCTCTGCCTACTTGTGATCTCTGTCTGTCCAATAAGTAAATAAAATCTTTAAAGAAAAAAGTTTCTTTTTCTATGTAATATTCTATTATATGAATATATTAAGGTGTATATATCTGTTTCGTTATTTGAAGTTGCTTTCTATTTCTGTTTTTTTTGCCATGATGAATAATGCTTTATGAATATCTTTGGTTATACATGTTAGTATCTAAGATTCTTCAGAGTCTTTACTTAATACTGGGTCAGAATTTATGAAATTCACTAAAATATATCAGTCTGTTTTCCAAATTTGGTGTATGACACTTTTGTAATAGCAATGTAGGAGAAATCTTGTATGCAGTTTTTGGCATAATCACACTTTACATATTTGTGACCTGATGACTCTATGTAATGTATCACATTAATACATAAGATAATGTTTCAAGCATATTTAAAGGTACAGTTTCATAGCATTAAGTACACTTACATTGTTGTATTAACCTTCAGCACCATCCATCTCTAGAACTTTTTTCATCTTCCTCATATGAAATTCTGTACCTATTAAACATTAAGTCCCCAGTCCCCTCTTCCTTTATGCCCTGACAATCACCATTCTTCTTTCGGTCTATAAATTTGACTACTACAGGTACCTTTATATAGTATTTGTCCTTTTGTGCTTGGCTTATTTCACTTAGCATCTGTGTTGTATCATAAGTCAAAATTCCTTTCTTTTTAAGATTGAATAATATTCCATTGTATGGATGGACCACATTCACATTCTTGGAAATGTGTGATAGGTTACCATCACACATTTTCAACACATTCTGCATTACTTTTCATAGGTTCACATTCCCGTATTTGTTTCACATTAGTTCACCTTAAATTTATGTACCATATCTTTTTTTATTTTATAATTTTTTATTTGAGTATAGTTGACACACAATGTTATATTAAGTTCAGGTGACTACACAGTGATCTGACAAGTTTATGCGTTATGCTGTGTTTACCACAAGTGTAACTACCATCCATCCCCATACAATGCTATTAGAATATAATTGATTATATTCCTTATGCCGTGTCTTTTATTCCTGTGAATTATACTACACCTTTTCTATCCACATGTATGTACCACATTTATATTTTATCCATTCAACTGTCAATGGAAATTGGAGTTGTTTCTACCTTAAGGCTATTGTGAATAATTCTGCAGCGAACATGGTGTGCAGATACCTCTTTGAGATCCTGCTTTGAGATCTTGTGCATAAATATTATATCTGTGCTTTTGGGCTTCTGTAACAAAATCCCAGCCTGAATGGTTTAAACAGTACAATTTTTTCCCCACAATTCTGGAGCCTAAAAGTTCAGGTTCAAGGTTTTGGTTTCCCATGAGTGCTTTCTTCTTGGCTTGCAAGTGGTATGGCATACCACTTTCTCATTATATCCTCAGGTGGTCTTGGTTAATATATGCAGAAGGAGAAAGAAAGTGGGCACTCTGCTGTTGCTTTATAAGGATACTAATACTATCAGATCAGAGTCCCACTCTTATTATGACCTCATTGCACCTTTATTACTTCCTAAGAGGCCCCATCTCTAGAGAGAGCTACACTGGGAGTTAGATTTTCACATACACATTTTAAAGATTTTATTTATTTATCAGAGAGAGAGCGAGAGCGAGTGAGCACAGGCAGACAGAATGGCAGGCAGAGACAGAGGGAGAAGCAGGCTCCCCACCGAGCAAGGAGCCTGATGCAGGACTCGATCCCAGGGCGCTGGGTTCATGACCTGAGCCGAAGGCAGCTGCTTAACCAACTGAGCCACCCAGGCGTCCCTCACATACACATTTTAGAGAGGCACACAACTTCAGTCCATATGCTTATACCCAGAAGTAGAATCACCGGATCCTATAGTAATTCAGTTTTAAATTTTTTGGAGAAACCACCGTACACAAAGCCTCCACCATTTTGTGTCCCCACCAACAAAGCATAATTCAGTCTTGCAGTTTCTCTGCATCTTGGCCAACACTCATTATTTTAAGTGGTTTTTGTTTTGTTTTGTTTTTAAGTAACTTGCTACCCTAATGTGTGTGAAGTGTCTTATTGTGCTGTTGATTTGCATTTCCTTTATGGTTAGTGATATTAATATCTTTTCATGTATTTATTGGTGATTTGTATGTCTTGTTTGAAGAAATGGCTACTTTTGAGCTTTTGCCCACTATTTAATTGACTTTGTTGTTGAATTAGAGTTCTTTATTACTATTATTATTTTGGATATTAATCTCCTTTGCATATAACTATGCTTTTCTTTTGTCCAAATGCTTTTGTTGTTACATAAACAAACCACTGCAAAATGTAATGTCATGCATCTTTTATTCTACATTTTATTCCAGGAGTTTTACAATTTTAGCTCTTCTGTTTGGATCTTTGATTTTTTTGAGCTAACTTTTTACATATAGCATAAGGTAAGAGTTCAAACTCGTACATTTCAATGTGGACATCTCCCTTACCTACTACCATTTGTTGGCAAGGCTGTCCTTACCTCCTTTGATGATCTTGGTACTCTTGTTCCAAATCATTTGAGAGTTTATTTCTTTACTAGTTTATTCTGTTTGTCTCTCTTTCTCTATATCAGAAGCAGACATGTTTGTTTTTGTAGCTTTGTAGTGTTAAAATCAGCAAGTATGAGATTTACAGCTTTGATTTTCGAAATTGTTTTGGCTTTTCTTTGTCCCTTGAGGTTTCAGTGAATTTTAGGATGGACTTTTTTCTTTTTCTGAAAATATTGTCACTGGGATTTTGATAAAATTTGTATAGAATCTATGAATGGTTTGCAGTAGCACTGACATCTTAACAATATTAAATATTCCAACCCATGGACATGAGATGTCTTTCCATTTATTTGTGTCTCCTTTGATTTCTTTCAGTAATTTTTAGTAGTTTTTGGTATACAAGTATTATGCCTTGTTGGTTATTTACTCCTAAATATTATATTTTTGATGCTATTATAAATAGAACTATTATCTTTTTTTAAAGATTTTATTTATTTTACAGAGAGAGAGAGAGAGAGAGAGAGAGATACAGTGAGAGAGGGAACACAAGCAGGGAGTGGGGGGAGGGGAAAGCAGACTTCCCACTGAGCAGGGAGCCAATATGGACCTGGGTTGAAGGCAGATGCTTAACGACTGAGCCAACCAGGTGCCCTAGAACTATTTTCTAAATTTTGTTTTTGGATTGTTCATTGTTAGTGTATAGAAACACAACTGATTTTGCATGTCAATTTTGTATCTTGTAACTTGGCTAAATTTGTTTATTAGGTCAATTAGTGGTTTTTGGTGGATTATTTTTTTTGCATAGAAGATCATACTGTCTATGGACAGGCTAATGTTACCTCTTTCTAATTTGAATTCTTTTTTTTTTCCCCATGCTCTAGCTAAGACTTCCAATGTTGTGTTAAAAGAAGGAGTGATAATAGTCATGCTTATCTTTTTCCTAATCTTAGAGGAAAAGCTCAGTCTCTTAAAGTTATGATACTGACTTTGGGTTTTCATGAATGCCCTTTATCAGGTTGAAGAAAATCCATTTTATTCCTCTCTTTTAAGTGTTTTTTTTTTTTAATTAAATAAGTATCTATTATATTATCCATTATCAAACATGGTTTAAATGATATGAGAGGAAATTCCCCAAAACACACAGAATTTTATCTTGTGGGAATTTTAGGGAGTGTGTAATCTAATGAGATAAAACTTTGAATGTGTGAAAATTTAGGTAGCAGTTAATGACCAGATGTGGTAAGGGCTATATGGGCAATAGAGTTTTGCTATAAGAACTCCAGAATGAGAAGAACATGAGATTGAGTTCTGTCATAGTATCCTGAGTGCTGACTATGTTTTGGTCAGTGCATTAAGCTCTGCTTACCCCATAGAAATATACATTTCACTGATTTCTTAACTTTTTTTTTTTTTTTAAAGATTCCATTTATTTATTTGAGAGAGAGACAGTGAGAGAGAGCAGGAGAGGGAAGAAGGTTAGAGGGAGAAGCAGACTCCCCGTGGAGCTAGGAGCCTGATGCAGGACTCGATCCCGGGACTCCAGGATCATGACCTGAGCTGAAGCCACCCAGGCACCCTCACTGATTTCTTTATCATAATAACTGAAGCTTTGCTAAAAGTCTGTCCAATGTTTTCGTAAATAACAAATATCCTTTTGATGTAGGAAGCATCCCAATTTTGTAATCAAGGAACTTGAATCTTGGCAGTCTTAGGGTACTTGCATGTGTTTATAAAGATGGTAAATGAAAAATTAGAATTTGAAACAACCAAACTTGACTCACTACAAAACTCTTTTTTTTTTTTTTTAAAGATTTTATTGATTTATTTAGTCAGAGAGAGAGAGGAAGCACAAGCAGGCAAGGTGTCAGGCAGAGGCAGAGAGAGAAGCAGGGTCCCTGCCGAGCAAGGAGTCTGATGCAGGACTCTATCCCAGGACCCTGGGACCATGACCCAAGCCGAAGGCGGTGGCTTAACTGACTGAGCCATCCAGGCATCCCTACAAAACTCCTTTTTATTTGGCTGCTTTGCCTTGTGCTCCTTTACTTATGTTCCTGTGGTATTTTTCATACCTATTGAGGTATAATGGACAAAATTGTAAGATACTCAAAGTGTACATTGTGATGACCTGATACATATATGCATGGTGGGAGGATTTCTCCCATCTCGTTCATCAACACCCCCATCATCTCACATACTTATCTTCTATTTACCTTTGGTGAAAACATTTAAGTAATACTTTCAGCTATAAGATGGATAAGTCTCAGGATCTGACATAGTAACTATGGTTGATAACACCCCATTATAAAATTGAAGTTCGCTTAGAGTTTTTACCATAACATGGATGTTGAATTTTGTCAAATGCTTTTGTGCATCAGTTGAGATTATTGTATGTTATTTCCCCCTGTCATTCAGTTCATATGATATAAGGAGCTCTTCTTAGGTTTCATATACTAAACTGTCCTTGTGTTTTAGAAATAAATCCAAAGTGACCATGGTATATAATCCTTTTAATATACTGCTGAGTTGGTTTAGTATTTTGTTGAGGATTTTTCCATCAATATTCAGAAGAGTTATTAGTACGTAGTTTGTTTTTCACGTACAGTCTTTGGCTTTAGGAATAGGGCAATTCTGCCCTTATAGAATGAGTCCAGAAGTTTTCCTTTCCTCTTAATTTATTGGAAGAGTTTAAGAAGGATTGGGGTTAATGTCTTTCTTTCTTTATAATTTATGGTAGAATTCATCTGTGAAGACGTGGACTTGGCCTCTTATTTGTTGGAAGGTTTTTGTTCTTTTCCAATTTGTTTTATTTTTAAAAAACTTTTAATAGTGGTTAAAAAACATAACAAAACCAACTGCCTTGACCATTTTTAAGTATACAGTTTAGTAGCCTTAACTTTACATTGTTGTGCAGCAGATATCTAGAACTTTTCATAAGCCAAAACTGCACACCTCTTGAAGAACAACTTCCATTTCTTCCTCCTTTAGCTACTAGAAACCACAGCTCTTTCTGTTTCTCTGAGTTTGATTTGTTTGGATAGTTCTTGTAAGCAAAATCATGTACTATTTGTCTTTGTAACTGGCCTCAGTTCACTTTGCATAATATTCTCAAGTTTTGTCATATTGCAACATGTTGCAGGATTTATTGTTTTAAGGCTGAAGGATATTCTGTTGTGTATATATACCACATTTTCTTTGTCCATTTGCCCACTGAGGGACCCTTGGGTTCTTTTCACCTCTTGGCTGTGGTAAGCAATGCTGCAGTGAACAAAGGTCTAGAGATGTCCCTTTAGGATCCTGCTTTCAGTTCTCTTGGCTCTATATCCAGAAGTGGAACTGCTGAATCATCTGGTACATGCATTTTTAATGTTTTGAGGAACCTCCATATTTTTCCTATAGCAGTTACACCATTATGCATTCCCACCAACTGTGCACAAGAGCTCCAGTTTCTTCACATCATCACCAACACTTGTTCTGTTCTGTTCTTCTTCTTCTTCTTTTTTTTTTTTTTTTTGATGGTGTCCATTCTAATAGGCGTGAAATGATATCATACTCCAGTTTTGATTGGTACTTCCCTAATAATGATGTTGAGCACCTTCTCAAATGTTTGGTCCTATGTGCTCTCTTCTGATTCCTCTGTATACTTGGCTGCTTTTTTTTGGGGGGGGGGTCTGTTTTTTAATATCTTCATTTCCCTGAGAGTCCACATAGTGCTTCTCCTGTGATCCTTAGGTGTTCTGTCCTATTCCTTAATATACCAGTCTCTAACCCCAGGTATCTGGGGGCTGTCATCACCTTCTGGTTCTCAAGAATGTGCCCAGGGCTTCCCATAGTCTGAGATTTGAACAAGCTCTGAAATAAGCAACATGGAGACTGAACCCCTCAGTTGGCCGTTGGACAGGTGGCTGATCCCATTTGTTTTGCTCTCTGGTCTGTGGGATGGAACCCAGCACTGGGCTGCCTTTCCTGTAGGTCTGCCTGGAAAGGAGCTGGGACAAGGGTGAGCAAAAGAATGCTACAAATTTTGGACTATTTAGAATATGACTTCTCGATTGCGTGTTCGTTTGGTTGCTGTTGATCTTTGACCAATTTCCAGACCTAGAAGGTTATTTTAGCCAGTCTCTAGTTGTTTATTTAATATTTCTATGGGAGCCTGTGGGACCTGGAGCTGTCCTCGTGCTGAAGTTTCCCTCAGTATATTATAGTTTGCTGTTGATTTTCATTCCCAAATTCTTAATTTCTTTGGATAGTTTTGGGTTTTTTTGTGGTTCAGTAAAAATGACGTTAGTTGGACATCTATTTTTTCTCTTTTATTCCTGTTTTTAATTGGTTTTCTGTCCTTTTCTCATGACTAATATGAATTATTTGTATCTTCACGATGGTATTCCATTGGTTATTTAGCTGCAACTGTGTCCCAGTTTTGTTGCTTGACTGTTGTTAATTTCATCATTTTTTAATTAACTTCTTAATTATAATACTACATGTACCCCATGTTTTATATTATGCTTGGTTATTTCCCTTTTTAAGGAAATATTCCCTATCCAAAATTCATGAAGATTTTTTTCTCTGCCTTCTTCTCATTTCTTTGTATGTCAGTACTGATCAGTGCTTCCCTCTCTTATCAAGATTTAATCAGGTTGTTCTCAAAACTGCAGCTGGGAAATATTCTGCTCGTGAGACTAAAACCTAGAAGATAATTTTGCTAATCTTCTACTTTATTTTTTTTAATTAATTTATTTATTTGACAGAGATCACAAGGTCCACAGGCAGAGAGTCAGGCACAGAGAGGGGTTGGGGGGAGGCAGGCTCCCTGCCGAGCAGAGAGCCCAATGTGGGACTCCATTCCAGGACCTTGAGATCATGACCTGAACTGAAGGCAGAGGCTCAACCCACTGAGCCACCCAGGCACCCCAGCTAATCTTCTACTTTAAAGTTAAATAACTTTTGAGAATTTTTCCTCAATTCCACATGAAGGAGAACATGATATTTTAGAATATGTTTTAGGAGAGAGAGATAAGGTCTCTGAAGTATTGTACATACTATGTTATAGAGATTTATTAATTCTGAGAACATTTATTAGATCATATTTATTTAAGTTGGGTTTGGATGATTTCTTGCCAGCGTCAGCTCCACTGGTGATACTGTATGTGTGTAAAGACTGCCTGCACATTTACGTTTCTCTTCTCCCTATGTGTTAACACATACCTTTTCTTAGCATCCATATTTGTACTTTAAGAAATACTAATATGTGTTTTGAAAGAAAGAGTACCATGATCACACACCTTTGAAAAATATCACATCATGACATTCTTACCCTGTACATTGCCACTTTAAATACTGTTATTACTGCAGCAAACAATGGACTTAACTTTGTTTAACCAGTACATATTCCTGAAACATGATTCCCCAAACAAAATATCTATTAAAACCAGAATGAAAAATACTTTCTCTGAGTAATGGTTAAACTATTTCCCAATTTGAAATTTTATTTTTTGAACGAGCGATATGAAATGAAATAATGTACCATGACCCAGATCCAAACAATGGCACGTGTCATTGATCATGGTGCCAGAAAAAGAATCTTCTCTGATGGCCCATAATAGCCATGCCTTAGATGTGCAACTGACATCCCTGTGAATCCTTGGCTGACCAAATTTGCAATAGGAAAAGGAGGAACAGGGTAATCAGAGACCCCAGCCCAGTTTGATAGGTGGGCATCACGTGGCCTCCAGCATGGGAGAAGTGGTCCCACAGACGGCAGAGCATTTATTGAGGCATGGCGGTGTTCTGGTTGCATTTTCATATAAGTCATCTGATTTCAGTCCTCTCATAATAGTGTAGTCTTCCTTGTTACTGGAACTGTTTTACAAATGAGGAAGCTAGAACTAAGAATTGACCACTTACCCAGAATCCAGAGTCAGTCAAAGAGAATATATTTGCCATTCGATTCTTTTTTTTAATTTGTTTTTTATTTATTTTCAGCATAACAGTATTCATTATTTTTTCACCACACCCAGTGCTCCATGAAATCCGTGCCCTCTATAATACCCACCACCTGGTACCCCAACCTCCCACCCCCCCGCCACTTCAAACCCCTCAGATTGTTTTTTAGAGTCCATAGTCTCTCATGGTTCACCTCCCCTTCCAATTTCCCCCAACTCCCTTCTCCTCTCTAACTCCCCATGTCCTCCATGCTGTTTGCCATTAGATTCTTTCTGCCCTTCTATACTTTCTGATAGGCAAAGATCACTGTGGTAACATATTCCTTATATACAGTTATCCATATTTTAAGGATGATCAGACTGAGTTAAGTTAGTAATTTTTTCCAAAGTTAATCTTTCAGCAAGGGACAGAAATAAGACATGAAGTCAGGAGATTATTAGAAATAAGCTGGGGGGAGTGCCTGGGTGGCTCAGTGGGTTAAAGCCTCTGCCTTTGGCTCAGGTCATGATCCCGGAGTGCTGGGATCATGCCCCGCATTGGTCTATCTGCTCCTCAGGGAGCCTGCTTCCTCCTCTCTCTCTCTGCCTGCCTCTCTGCCTTTTTGTGATCTCTGTCTGTCAAATAAATAAATAAATAAAAGAAATAAGCTGGAAGTCCTTCCCATATCTGGGGTATCTTTGCGTTGAAGGCGTGGTTGTTAGTGTGGGCCCTCTTCTGCTCTTTGGCTTCTGATGCAGTCTACCAGGTAACCTAGCTAGCTTTCTCAGCTCGACCTTGTGTGATCAGTAAAACCATGTGGGGTCACAGTCTTGGTCTAAGCCGGGAAGAAGTGAAAAGTTACAATTTGTCACTTATATGAGGTATTTAGAAATAGACACTAGAAGGATTGCTACTAGGCATTAGGGGAAGGGGAAATGGAGAGGTGTTTAATGATATAGACTTGCAGTTTTTCCCAGATGAGAACGTTCTGGAAGTTAGTTGTACAGCAACATGAATATACTTCACACTGTTGAACTGCACACTTAAAAATGGTTAAGATGGTAAATTTTATGTGTATTTTACCATGATTAAAAACAAAAATTATAAAAAGAAAAAAGAGTCTTTTTTGAAAATGTATTCTCCATGTAAAATTAATTGTTGTGGCATTTGAAGGAACTGGTGCTTATTAACTATTCTTTCTTCACAGTGATCTGCAGTCCTGGGTCTTATAACCCCCGCGATGGAACCCACTGCCTTCAGTGCAACAGCAGCCTGGCGTTTGGAGCAAAAGCATGCTTATAGGTCATGAGTTTGAGATCTCTAGTAGTTTGTTAAACACAAAAGTATATTTTTGAAATATTAATACATAATAAATCACTATTATGCCAAAATTAAATATATTAGATTTTACAAAATATGGTGTCATCATTTTAATTGAAACATTGTATATTGTATGTCCAAATGCTTCATGAATGGAGCATCCACTAATCTTTATCCATTAATGCCAGAACTACACATGATTTCAGAATATTTCTTGGATCACTGATTTTTAAAAAGGGTTTCAAATACACTCTATTGGTGTTAATCCCAAAAGACTTTTCCGGATTATTTTAAAACAGCCCATTCTCTTTACAGTATGTTAACTAATCTCAGGTCACCATGTTCTTTTATAATCACTTTAATTTCAGCTTGCTTCCTACCTTTGATTTAATTTTTTGAGATTATTTTCTTCTAGTTTGACCTTCCGTACTTCAAGATCACGTCTTACAAAGCCGGTGCATCTTTTCATTGCAGACTTTTAGCCACTATAGTATAAGGTCAGGTCCCAACAACTCAGTGGGTTTTTAATGTAGTTCAATGTGACCTTCACCTTTTTGGTTTAGAGACCTTTAAATTACCTTTCTGACATTTTAGAGTGGAATAATCATTGTATGTGCCTAAATTAACCTTTGAACTTTCACATTGTGGAGAGAGAGAGATTAGGCAATCTCTTGCCCTGAGGACACCTCTAGGGAGAAGTATCGAACAGTCATCACATCTTTTATTGTATTTCCTTTATCATTAAAGTGTTACATCACAGATGCTTCTGCTGCCACCAGTGTACCCCTCTCTCACACTGGGGTTCTGTATTTGAATATGAAAAATTACCCAAAATGTAAGGGTTTAAGTATTAGAAAAATACCTGAGCAACTTAGAAAATTAGTAGTTTCTCAATTTTTTGTTTCACTTGTAACACTTTCTAGTCTCTTGGACATTCCCTGTTTTTTCCCTTCATATTTCCTTTCTTAAGACATAAGCATTTGTAAATGGCAAATATTCACAGGTGGGGTCTAGGCACAATTTTGCATTGACAGGAAGAAAGTTTACTTATATCTAGGGTCTATTTGACTTTTTAAAATTGACCAGTAGATAAGTTAGTTTCTCATTTGGTCATGCTGTGGGCAAATATTACCCTGGAATTCTCACAAGTACAAAGGGAAGTGAAATGACATTTCTTTGTTAGCCATGGTGATCTTTTTTTAAAAAATTACTTGTAACTTTCATAATGATGACATAAATGTTTTCATAAGATTTTTAGAGGTCTTTTCTTTAAAAAGCCTTCTTGGCTCTATTAAGTCACGTATTTGCAATGATACTCTTTGGGGGCTATGGTTCTTCAGTACCTGTCTTTTGTAACTAGTAAAAGGCCTTCTAAGTCATCATCTGTAAAAGCAGTGTAGCTGCTAGAGCTCTTCAGATTTCAGATTGTGTAATAAGATGGAATGAAATGTATGTTCTTTAGTATTGCCTGACTTTGGGTTAACTCTTTTCCTGGTATTTGAAAATACTGAGGAATTTGACTTAGAAAACATTTTCCTGGGGATGAACAGTATCAGCTCAACAGCTAGTCAGCCTCGGGAAGCAAAACAGAATTAAAATGGTGCTGCAGGTTACTGAGATTGGAATTCAGTCAAGAAGAGAGGGTGATCTGGGATAGGAAAAAACCAACCATAGGGGAGTCATGGGAGTGAGGCATGGAAGGGCCCTGCGAGTATAAATATACTTCAGTAATGAATACTTCAGTAATGAAGTATTCAGTACTTCAGTAATGAAGGTAACCACTGCGTCTGCTAACATATAATGTAGACTGTTGGAAATTGTTTTAAGTGATGACAGTGTGTTAGGTGAAAATTACAGACTAATCCCTGAGAGACATTATTGTCATAAGGCAGTTGCAAGTGTTTGTTGTTTTTGTTTGCATCAGAATAATATCTTAACATTTATATAATGCCTTCATTTTAACCTATTTTTAACAGTAAAATAATGTGATGTTTACATGAACCTGCGAAGCTAAGGTAAATATGATTCCCATATTATATCTTATTAATCAGATTTGTTTCTTATTATAAACGTGTAAATGTGTATTCATTTGGTAATATGTAAAAAAGAGCCCTAACAAGGTTGATCCAGGAATGTCACTTACAGGGAGACTATCAGAAAGTAAAACAGAAATCAGGTGTGATATTATGCCTGATGGTATTAACATCCACATTCTATATAACAATGCAAATGGAATTAATGTTGATGACCTACAGGAGTGAAATGATTGAATAAATTGTGCTATTTCCATAGGATAGAATGTTCTGTACTATTCTTTAGAGTTTTGAATCAAATGAACCAAAATGTTAACAACAGTTGTTTTATGTAATAGGATCATGTGGGAAGTTTTTTTGGTATCCTCTGTTTCTCAAATTTCCTACAAAGAAAGAAATTACTTTTCAAAAACTTGGAAGCGATAAACATACTTGGAAAAATTAAAATAGTCAAAATTGGCAGAAGACATTATTGCTCACCTCTCCAGCATGAATTTGCTTCTGCCCCTCTTCCCAGCAAAGCACCAAGTTTGTTCACTGCAGAGAGAGTCCTTTCTTAACTGTCAGCCCATGGCTTCTTTCTGGAAGTCGTATATTGAAACCATGGACCAACCTGCGGGCACAGAGTGGAGAAGTCCAAGGAACCAGGGCCTTGATGATGGTGTTGAACCGCTGCCCAGGTTGTGTCTGAGACCCAGCCTGCCCTGGGCTTGCCCAGTTGTGTGAGATGAGAACATGCCTTGTGCCAAAGCAAGCTAGATTTTCTGTTTAACTCGCAGGTAAAAGGATCCTAACCGATAGAATATTCACTACAGTAGCAGGGAATGTGGCCTGTAATAGCAGAACCCAGGTAACAGCAATGCTAACATTTCCAGATGGTGTGAGCATTTTATTCATGCTGTAGATACCAGTGTTTTCCTTAATATTAGGTGTATTTTCCATGCTAATTTATTCAATTCATTAACATCATTTTAATCACTGTAATATTTGGTACACTTTAGCAAAGTTAATATGGCTACATGTTTCTAATTTGTGGATGTTTGTACTGCTTTCCAAAGTTTCACTGTTACACATAGCATGACAGCTAACTTTTTCTTTCATAATACTCTGTGATATTTTGAAGTCTTCTCTATGCTAAGTAGCCAGAAGAATACCAGATTTGGGTACTTCTGATCATCTGGACCATTTGCCAATCTCCTTCCTAAAAAAAGGTACCAGTTTGTACTCCTACCAGTAATATATCCGAGTGCACACTTCACTACACTCTCTCTGGCATCATTTTTTAAATTGTTATTTTAATACATGGAATAGTTTCCCACATTTTAATTATGTTGAGTATGGGTGAGTGCTTTCCTCGTAGAGGAGAGCTGCTGCTGTTGCTGATAATTGTCATTTACCGACTCCTTACTGTGTGAAAGGTTTTGTTTGAAATCCTTCATGTGTATTTTCATATTTAATATTCTCAACTCTGTGACTTGCCATTATTCTTCTTGTTCTGTGTATGAGAAAATGAGTCACAGTAATTCTGTAACTTTCCCAGGTTACACAGCTGGTAAGTGTGAAGATGTGTGCCAGCTTTGACTGGGTTCTACTGCAAGTCACAGAGTACTGATTTGGTGGTTTCTTTTCTCTCTGAAGTCCAGGAGGTCAGCTTAGAGCTGGTGCAGTGGCGGCATGGTGCCGTCATCCCCTCACGCCACTTGTCCATTTTTTGGTCCCCCTCCTTAGTGCAGCTTTTGTCCTCACAGTTGCTGGTGGTGGTTGTGCTTCTAGGCCTTGAGTTTACCTTCCATTCAGAAGATGAAAATGAAAACCCAGTATAAAACTTCTAAATTATACTGAACGGAATCATGTCACAAGGGCCCCAGTAGTACAAAGGAGTGGAAGGCTGATAGATTCAGGTTTTGTTCTCATTAATAGAAGAAAGGAATAAAAGACATGGACTTGGGTCTTAGTGGGTCAAGCAGCAGGTGAAGTAATACAGTTTAATGAAGACTATGAAGTAAGGACTGGGTGAAAGAAAACAGTGAGTTGAAGGCTTTGGAGGACTAGAAATCCTCTTTGACTGTAATGAAAGTAGCTCTTTGCTCCTGTGACCACACAGATTTCTAATAAGTTCTAGTCAGACGGTGGGCTGATTGATCAAGTAACTTGAATTCACAACCTAGTAATGTTTCTCATGCTAAAGATAAAACCGTGATTGGGAAAGAGAGTGTAGGACCCTCAAAATTGAGATGAGGGCCTAGGGAAGATCCCAGTGAAGCTGGGCACATTAAACCCAACATTGGACTGGGTTGCTTTTGCCACTGGAAGCTGCCCTTCCACCCCTGAGGAGTAGTCTTCCCATTGTCTGGAGAATCTATTGTCTCTCCTAAAATGGTTGTCTCACCTTCCCAAAGCCATCATCACTGTTTTTCATTGCTTCTCAACCTATACTTAAACTTGAAGTGCCCAGTGAGTAGCTGGCCAGTTGATATCAGAAGATATCTGGGTTATACATGCTGTCCCCAATGGGGATCCTGTCTCCAATGAGTTGTATCCTGTAGAATCCTGTCTGGAGTGTGGGAAGTACCTTTGTCTTGATTGGAGACGATAGAAGATGTCAAAGGTGGGATGGTCACTTATATGATTCCCTTACGTTATGTTAGACTTTGTATTAGCAGACTGGAGCAAGAGAGTCACCATCTGGTCCTGAAGAAATGAGCTGCCATGTTGTGACAGGACCTGTTAGAGATCCTGCAGGGAGCTCTGCACACTGAGAGCAGCCTCTCCTGTCAGATAATACCTATCAGGGCCTCAGTTCTACAAGTGCAGGTAATTGAGCTCTGCCAACAGCCACATGGGCTTAGAAGGGGTGTCCATACTCAGAACAGAACCCATCCCAGCTAACACCCTTGACAAAAGCAGTGTCCTGCACAGAGGACCCAGCTAAACCACACTCAGACTCCTCACTGGCAGACACTGAGAGAATAAATGAATGTTGTTTCAGGTCACAAAATTTGTGGTAATTTGTTACACAGCAATAGAAAACTTATAACTGATATATATGGGAGTAGATCCCAAGGACACCTAGAATAGAAGGAAAATAATGTTGAATTGGACTGAGTTTACTGAAATGGACACACTTATCAGAGGTCTGGATTCAGTGTATTATCTTGAGTAGCTAAGAATAGCACTAAAAGAGTTTGCTCATCTGATTGACTTTGGAATCTGTGAATCAACTTGAATCCAGCAGTGGATTATGCTGAATGGAATTGATGAAGCCAGAAGTACTTGGCATGCTGAATAAGATATCTAAAGTCTGAGAAGATTGGAGTGCTGAAGTAGATTTTCTGTATGGTGACTGCTTGCCCACTCCCCTATCTCTGGTTCCTGACATGTCTAGAGCTTGGAGGAGTTCTTGGCAAGTGGACTGCTGGCTTTCTCAAAATCTCACAATGGAAGCTCTTTGGTCCCATAATGGTAGTTGGAATGCTGTCATTGAAATAGACTGCACTAATCTAATGGTGATGATGACATCTAGTTATTGTGCCAACAGGAGATCAAAGACAGGTGGGCATCAGGGTTGAAATCAGGACGATTTTTGCATGGGCCTGTTGTTCATTATGCCCCTAGCACTGAGAGAAATGGATGGCAGTCCAGACCACCATTGTTTTAGAATCTAATTTTATATATTAGAGCTCTCAGCCTGTTTCAAAGGAGCCTGATTTAAGCCAATGACAGTTGAGTCTTGACTTCTTAGCTAATATTATGAGAATTGAATCACAGACCCACAGATGTTTATACCTTGAACAGTGTGGGACAGGGGCTGCTCATGGCAACTCTTGAGGAAGGATTCACTGCTCTGCCAAATATTTATGCTTGCAAGTCTTTCCAGCCCTCCCTAAGGAGAACCGCATCCATTGAGTAGGGGGACTGCATAAAAGGTTATGAAAACTAGCAAATATTTTGGAGATTACTGGACTCCAGCTCTTACCTGATGCTCCTCCTGAGAACCAAAATGCCTCTATGCTTAGGGTGGAGACTAATAAAGGAATTTAGGGTCAGGCTCATCTCTCTATAAATTGGATGGACCTCCTAGCCCACTGTGAGTCCCAGAAAGTATAGTTGGAATAGCAACTGGACCTATTCCTCTTTTTGGTTTCATGAACTGTACAGTTATGGTGACTATAATAAAAAAAAAAGTCTCAGTGAACTTCTCTAGAACTATCTTTACCTACCAAAATGTTTAACCAAAGCAATATTGCATTTCTGGAGGGCTTGCAGAGACTAATGTCATTTTCAAAGGCCAGAAGGAGGAAGGGATAGTGATTCCTATGCATCACTGAAGATCCCATCTCTTTGGGCTATACCGAAGATAGACATGAATCTCAGAGAATGACCATCCAACTTGTTCAGGTGGGATTCCACTCAGAGCTCCTTTTACAGATATTGTTTATTGACTAGAATAAATTTAGTCCCCAAAGTATGGAATGCAGCTGCAGATCTGGTGAACAGCTTCATCTCTATGCTTTAAGGTAGAGCCCACCAGGAGCAGTTTGTTTTCTGCAGGCTGGCCAGAAGCACTGTCCTGCTGCAGGGATGTGTTGTACTCTAGCCTTGCTCATCAACTTGACTGCTGGTAATTTCACAATTTTGTCCATTTTGTGGTGCACCACACTTATCTACTCCAGTTAGAGGCACCCTTATAACTGCATCTGGTACATAGGAATTATCAAGGTCTTCACACAACTTTGTGAGACGTATGATGTCAGAGGGTTGGATATAAGCCCCCACAAAAATTCAGGAGCCTGCTACCATGGTAAAAATTCCAGGGGTCCTGTGATCTGGGGTATGTTGATGTGATGATGGATGAATTTCTTTATTATCTGACTTCCTCCACAAAGAAGTGCATTACAAAAGAGGGGGGTTTTCTTGGGTTTGAAGTTAGCATTTATGTCAAGTAAGTGTTGTTTCTGCTCATTTACAAAGTAACATGAGAGACCACCAGTACTGAATGAGGCTCAGAACAAGACCTGGCCCGGCAGCCATTATAGCCAGTGCACTAGCCGCTCCCTGTGTGGGCAGTGTGACCTAACCAGTCCAGACACACTAGGAATGTCGCAGCAGATGATGTACTGTGTGCAATTTTGGGCAGGTTTCTAGAGGTGTGGTAAATCGCCGTATGAAACTTTGGATTGGGAGAGAAAACCATGCTGATAACTCTTCTTCAGATAACTGTTCTCCTTTTGAGACACAGCTTCTGGATTGGTTCTGTGTTTTAGAGTTGTTTGCCAAGCTGCTATGTAATCAGAGCTGCTGGCAAAATGTCTTGTTCATTTGTACTCCCAACACATGGGGCTGTGAAACTGGGCATGCACAGGTGTAGAGGCAGTGGCTCAGACTCTCATGGTTCCAAGCCCTGCCTTCTCACTTCCCCCTGCATCCATGACCTCATGTGGTATTCGCCAACACAAATTGACTGGGGGAGAAAAGGTTTGATTCTAACCTATCTGCACCAAATTTTGGCAGCATTGCAAAGTGGACAGCTACAGTTACACTCACAGGGGTGATCCTGACGGGGAGTGGTAAAGAATTCCCCTTCTCCACAGGTAGAACTTGGAACAGTGTACCTGTTTTAACACTTTGTCAGGAATGCGGGATGACTAGAAGTATAGGTCTGTGTAGATTTTTAAGCAACAGTAAGTCAACAGTTTAGCTCACTGATCAGAGACTTGGATGGAACAAGATTGGACATCTGGTGACAGAGTGTTAGAAAATGTGTATGATCTCTCCAAATGAGCACCAAGTGTGAAGGAATGCACAGTAGAGAGAAACTCAGCGGAGAACCTTAATAATCCCATGGGCATGATGACCCATCCATCCATGGATAATGGTCAGTTTCTCTCTTCTTGCCAGTAGGCTCATGAGCTAAGTGGTCATGGTGACAAAGATGGTGGGTCTGCTGGCTACTAAGGAACAAGCTGGCTACAGCTACTTCTGAGCGCCTGACCTTCCAACAGCAGAGTCCAACTATGAGCCCCCAACATGGCAATGTTTACCAGAGAGATGACCAGCCACTGGCATAGCAGATTGGCTACACTGGACCAAGCCCATCATGAAAGGCTCGTCACTTTGTTCACACGGGAACTGGATACAGATTTGCCTTCCCTGCATACAATATTTCTGCCCAAACTGCCATCTGTGGATTTACCAAATGCTTTCATTGCTGTCATTATATTCCTCCCAGCATTGCCACTGACCAGGGAACTCATTTTGTAGGAAATGAAGTGTGGCCGCAAGCTCATAGTCATGTAATTCACTGGCCTTGAAGCCATCTGGACTAAAGCTGAAGACTTGTATGGTGCCAGCCAAGTGACATCACTTACTGGAGCTAGAGTAATGTCTTCCTGGTGTGATGATTTTTGCTCCAAATCACCAACTATTAGCAAATAGCCACATGGCCTTCATCCATTTTGTGCCTGTGGAGTTATAGTGATTATTGTAAGATGGGCATAGTGGGAGACTCTAGAACTATGACTGACTAAATGACACTGATGTATCATGCTGTTGGTGCTATAGTTAAGACTCATGGGTCTCAAGAGTTATATGTGTGTTGGGTGTAGGTAGTAGGAATGGCTTCTGCCTTTCTGCTAGAAAAACACTGGCTTCCTCCCTCTTCAACTTTGGATTTTGCTAGTTTGGAGGTATTATTTACATAGGGAAGAATGCCTCTATTAAATTGTAAGCTGGAACTTCTACCCCATGAGCTTGAACCAAGGGTAAAAAGCTAGTGATTGTACTGGTTTGAACTGATTGACCCAAATCAACAGAGAACTGGATTGCCGTAACACAAAGGAATAGGGATGATGCTAGCAGTCTTCCAAGGCAGGTCTGAGTGCTGCTTTGTCCTGTGGTAAAAGTAAATGGAAGACTAGAGCACCCAGTATAGGTGTGGCTGGCAGTATTGGCATGACTGCCATGACAGTCTTTACTGGAAGGAGTAACTGACTGACGGCCCTGCTGCTACTCTCTGAATCCACCTCTGCTCACACCAATCATGTGCTTCCCACAGACTGCTGCCACCACCAGTGACAGAATGCAGGCCCCTTACCTAGGTCTGTGGGGGCTTCCTGATGGGCAGCTGGGGTTTGAGAACCATTCATCAGCTGAGCCAGTTCCTTCTTAGAACTGTACTATAGTCTACAACTCAGTACCTAAGACCTTCCCTCCTCCTCTCCTCATGGGGTCCAACCTGCATCATTACATGTTTTCTCTTCCTCCCATTTTTCTTTCACAGATATATTCCCAGATTAACCTCTTCCACATCCAGTCCTAGTTTTGTGACTTTCCCAGAAGATCCAAGCTAACCTAAGTAATGCCTGGAGCTGGTCTGAGAATACAGGCAGTAAGATGGGATTTTCTCACTGACTCCCCAGTGGGCAGAGGGATTGCTCTGCTGAATGGCATATCTTTGCAGGTTGTGATGAGTTAGGTCTTTAAAAGATAAGGGAAAGTGATGCCAATAGGTCACTGTCAAGTCAGATTGATACTTTGAAAAGAAAGAATCTGGGGTGCCTGGGTGGCTCAGTGGGTTAAAGCATCTGCCTTCAGCTCAGGTCATGATCCCAGGGTCCTGGGATTGAGCCCCGCATCAGGCTTTCTGCTCCTTGGAGAGCCTGCTTCCTCCACTCTCTCTGCCTGCCTCTCTGCCTACTTATGATCTCTGTCTGTCAAATAAATAAATAAAATCTTAAAAAAAAAAAAAAAAAAGAATGAATCTGAAGTGGAAGTCTTCACAAGCAGTTGAAGACCATGTGTGAGAGCCAAAGGCCCTCCCTGGTACCATACAGAAAGACCCTATACTGGTATGGGCAGGAACTAGGGGATTGGAGTTTGGAGATGTTTGATCAAAGGAACTGGAATATAAAACTGACTATGCAGGAATTTATTACCTAGTATACTTTCAAGGGATATGATATTTAACCCCCTGGCAAGTCCCCTAGGTTATGGGGAAACTTAATGCTTGGGAGATGTCTGGAAAAAGTGATGGGCCACACTGAGCAACATAGAAATGCCAGAGCTGCCCCAGCACATGGTTGACAAAGAAATTTGCTAGAATAGTATTTGCTAATATATATATATATATATATCATTGTGTTCCACAAAAAAGCTCAAGGACACACCATTCACAGGGTCATCAGGATGTGCTGGTCTGAGTATTGGTGGGTTTCCCACAATGGGAGGAGAGGTAGCCAGAGCTATACAAGTCATACAAGACTGAAGGAATGCCTAACTATGGGGCACCAAGTGGCCATGAATCCAGAACTGTGGTAGTGGCCAGAACCCAGAACTGACCTGCTGGCAATCCATTGTTAGATGGAGATGGTACATTGAGAACTGAATCCAGGCAGGACCAGAGGACCCAAGTAGGTAAGCTGCATGAGCAGGTAATCCAGACCTCCATATCACCTATACCAAGTGTACTGCTCTGCTTCAAGCTCACATTAGTTCAAACAGCTGAGGATAAGGAAAAAATCCCAAGCTTGATTTTTGAGTGGATTGGCTTTGCCAGTGGTTTCAAGCCAGAATTTGAGAGTGGTTATCCTATTTTGGAGGTAGCCCTGAAAGACTGGAGAGGGTAAACTATAGTGTTCCTAGTCAGTGGTCAGTAGCCTGGCTGTGGCTAGAGGCCTAGAAGGAAAAATACTAGGAGACTGGAGACAAGGAGGTCTGGGACAGGGGGCCATGGAGTGACATATATCATAGGTGCAAAGTATGAAGACTTTATTTTATTTGAGAAAGAGTGGGGGGATGGGGTGAAGAGCAGAGGGGGAGGGAAAAACAGATGTGCCGAGCATAAAGCCCCACAACCCTGAGATGATGACCTGAGCCAAAATCAAGAGTCAGATGCTCAACTGTCTGAGCCACCCAGGCCCCAAAAGTGCAAAGATTTTTAATCACACACTAGCATACAGCAAAAATCATCCTTGGAAAAGTTACCAAATGACCAAGTAGTTTAAGTATCTTGGCCAGCTTCCCTCATCAGCTGCACTAGCATACATGTCGTATGGACACGTAAATGCAATGGCCAGGAGACAGTGATGGGGCTATATATGGTCCCAATAGCATGGGCTTCCATTTCCCCCATTGACTCTTATAGCCAATGACACCTCTGAATGTCAGATTTATCCCAAACAGAGACCTGATAGGGCACTGTTCCTCAAGGACACCAAACGTCCATGTGGTAATAAACTGATGACATCCAACTCTTTCCAGTGGTTCACCTTTTATGGAATATATGCCTGCCCATTATGTATAGCATAGCTGCCCAGGCCTGACCCCCCAGGCATGGAACCCTTCATAGAAGAACATTCGGCCAAGGTATGGGCCACTGTGCAGTGTAAGAAGTGCAGGAATTGGGCCAAAACCAGCCAACAGGGACATGGGAGTGCCCTCTCCTTCTGTGGGGTAGAGGATGGGTGAGAGGACAGCTGGGACAAGTAAGACCAGGGCTGGAGGTACAGTCTTGCCTTGGTGCTTTCACTTGGTAGGGTGGGTTTATGGCCAGAAAGGTCTTTGGCTACCAGGTCAGTCAGCTTTTTCCCAACCAATTTTTTGTCTGTGTTTGTTGGTGGGCCTGGGATATATGGGGTGCAGTAAAGAAACCAGGGAACTCCAGCAGTGGTGTCCCGCAACTCCTGAGGTTCTTAGGCAGCCTTCTCCTCCTCTACAGATTCCTGAGGTTTCTTAAGCTTGTTTGTTGTGTCAAGGATTTTTAGTAGTAACATGGTGAACCTTGGGGGAATGGGGATACTTTATTTTGGCAGGACCAGAAGTCTCCTGTAATTTAATTTCATTATCTTAGTATCTTTGGAATCTGTGGTGAGTTTGCCTTTCCCATTCCTGACATTGGTTATTTATGCCTTCTATTTATTCTCACTCAGTCACATCAGATTTATAATTTCTGTTGGCCATCTCCTTTGTCCTTTGGCATATTTGGAATTCTGTTTCTTGATTTATAACATATGGAGATTTTTAAAATATTTTTTATTGATTTATAGTTTAATTGAACTGTTGTCAGGATTTATAATCTCCATGATGTCAGATTATAGTATGTTGAGACTTCATGGCTCAGTTTAAAGTCAGTGTTTATAAATTTTCCACGTGTATTTTTAAAACGGTGTATTCTGTAACTTTTTAGAAAGAAATATGTGCATGTCCAGTAGGTCACCTTTGTTAAGTATGGTGTCCAAAACTTCTGAATTTTTTATGTCTCCTATTTATTCCACCAGTTACATATAAAAGTATTACCCTGTAGATTATGCTGTATGTCTTTATCAAGATGTAATATTTATTGGTCCTTTTACCGTTTATATAATCATCCTTTTTTAAAAAGAATTTATTTGAGAGAGAGAGCATGAACGAGAGAGAGAGCAAGAGCAGGGTTGGGGGGATGCACAAGTAGGGAGGGGCCAGAGCAAGAGGGAGAAGCAGACTCTCTCCTTAGCAGGGAGCCAGATGCAGGGCTGGATTTCAGGAACCTGAGATCATGACCCAAGCCAGAGGCAGACACTTCACCAACTGAGTCACTCAGGTGCCCCCTCATCCTGTAAGAATGCAGTTGCCATAAAGATACTTTCAATCAAATGAAAATTGAAAAATTATCACCAGTAGAAATTCACTAAAAGAAATACCTAAAAGAGTATTCTGCGGGCAGAAGAAAAATTATTTGCAGTGAAGCGAAGGAAGAAATAAACAATAACATGGTAAATATGGAGCTATAGCGAAATGAATAGTATATATTAGAAAAATGGTTGTAAGGATTTACAAATTTAAAATATGCAAAACTAAAACAACCAAAACAATAGGTGTAAGTAAGGAGGGGTTCTGTGGAGTTAAACTGTCCTGGGCCTTTTGCATTGTCTACAAAATGATAAAAGCATCAATAAAAAAACTAGATCTTGATGAGGCGCCAAGTGTACTGCGATCTCTAAGGTTCTGTGTCTGTACATAGAATTATTATTATTTTTAAAAATTTTTTTTTAAATATAATTTTTTATTTTTTATAAACATATATTTTTATCCCCAGGGGTACAGGTCTGTGAATCACCAGGTTTACACACTTCACAGCACTCACCAAAACACATACCCTCCCCAATGTCCATAATACCACCCCCTTCTCCCAAACCCCCTCCCCCCAACAACCCTCATAGAATTATAAGTTGGCAGTTATTTCCTTCAGCGCTTTGAAGATCTTTAACTCTATTCGGAATTCCATGGTTTTTGTTTTTTGGTTTTTTTTGATACCATGTTGTTATCATTGTTTTCTGCGTTGTTATTGTTGCCCTCCTTCATTGTCTTTAGAAGGTCATCAGTCATTATCTTTCAACTGTTGCTTCTGTTCCACCCTTCCCCCTTCATCCTTTTGTAGCTTTAAATATTCACTATATTCTTTACTTTCTTCTGCTTGCTTTTGCATTTTCTATCTGTGCTGCTTTTCTTTTGTTCGGTCTTCCAATTCATTATTCTCTCTTAAACTGTGTCTAATATGCTGTGAAGCCCATTCTACCATAACTTCGCATTTTGCAGTTCCAAAATTCTTAACTTTTTTTTTTTTTTTTCCGTTTTGCTTGGTCTGAATTGGGTTTCTAATCCTCTGCTGAAATTTGTAATTTTGTCCTGTGCCTGCTGAGTGCAGTGGACTGGCTTTATATTCTGGATCTGATTACTGGCTCATTAGACAACCTGTGGATCTGCAGGTGCTGTTCCAGATTTCAGCTCCTCTGTGTTGATGTTGTCTCTCAGTTCCGTGTGCCTCTGTAGTTTTGACCATTGCTTTGTGTTTGGTAATGTTTGTCGTCATAGTTCAGGGCCAAAGATGGTATCACTGACTCTTAGAAAGGAGTCAGACACTGCAATGACCTGGGATCACTTTAACTCGGTTTCAGCAACTCTGATTTTTGGGAGTAATCCAATGATTCAGAGATGGGCTGTCATTAAGATGGCACCTAGTTCACCCTCAGAACACCTGTGCACCTTGCATGCAGCCCTGGGGTCACCCACTGAAGTGTGGGGAGGTTACAAAGGTCCCACGCTTGGTACACCCACACTCCGCATATTGCCCTACGCACTCACCCCACATGATGCAAAAAGTGCTGTTCAGTGTCTCTGTTCACTGTCCCAAATAGGAGTCATACTGGGGCAGGAATGCTCAGAATGCCAGGCTATACTGCATATTTGAGTTTTCCAGCTCTTGGTTTGGTAGTTTTTCCTAGGTTTTTAGTGCTTCAGGAGGGATTATATATTCTGTCCAGTTTATTTTGTTGACTTTGGCAGGAAGATTTTTCCAAATTAACATAATGTGCCAGTTCAGGAATGTGAGTAAAGTTCTTAGTTTTAAAAAGATTTTTGTTTTTTATTAATTTTCAAAGAAGCCTTTCTTGATTTTACAGCAAAGAAAACTCTAGTGAGGGGTCCATAAAAAGAATCAGAATTCAAGATACGTACTTACCCTGAGTCCATAGTTCTAGTTATTTTGCTTAAGGAGCATTATATTCACTTTTAGAAATGACGGAGTAAAAACATACCATCATCACGTGCTGTGGGGCATGATTATAGTGTAGATACTACTTAGTATAAAGCAGTATCTGTCCTCCATTTAAATGACACAAGTGAAAGCCAGAATATATATTTGAATAAGCCTCAGGATTTTATTTAAATAACTTAAAATAATTGTAGATTTTTGAGTATTTTTAATGACACACTTTATTCTTGTTTAATCTAGTTTAAAAGGCTGAAATATTTTAGACGTATTCTCTTAAATGTGACTCTGTCTGGAAGTGCAAAACCCAGTTTAATAAATAGTTTATTTTACAAATCAGTTCAACACACATACCCATGCAACAACACATACAGATTGGGCCTAACCATATAAATTCAGCTCCACATAATATTAAGGTATTATAAAACATTTTTCTGGCAGATATTATATATAAATGGGATAAAAGCTATGAGATTATGTAAGTTGTATGTTTTTAATTTAAACATAGGAACAAAATGAGTCCCAAATTAGACATCCACTTTTACTGAATTAGAATCTCCAAAATGTGTTAGTTTTCAATATTCTCATATTTCCAGTGTATTAAGTAATAAACCCCGTTATGAGGACCTTGTGCTTTGTCAATATTATCTATTCTAGCCTGTGTGTTTTACAAATAGGAACGCATGTAATTATCTTCAGGGATGCTCTGCTGTCCCACTTGACTAAAGAGCAGTCAGAAGTACAGAGGTAGGTGTCGTGTACCTGATCAACATTCAGCGAGTGGTAGGATGGTGTTTGGAACCACACCTCCAATGGCCAAAGGCTTTGCTGCTAAATTACATAAAGCAAAGAGTTTGCAAAAATTTTTGAGGATATTTAAATATTACAAGGATGCTTTGGCCTTGGATTTTAGCCATTGCAATTCTGTAAGTGTGGACTAAGGGCTGTGCCGGGGGTGGAAGCCAGGTGCCCACATCCTCTCACTGGGCACCAGAGCCATCGCTCCACCCAGCACGTGCTAGTCTTTGTTCCCTAAAAGCATCGTGGGCATTCCCTTTGGATCAATTTCCTCCCCTCTTTCTCCCTGACTGGAATTCCCCTTGGTATCTTCAGCACTGAGTGTGATAGTCTCCATATGTCAGATAAGCAGGAAAGATAGTGGTTAGAGATTCCTCTGTTACACTTGGTAGAGAAAATTGATGTTGTTGTACCCCGAACATGAACACTTGCTGGCAGACTCACTTTCACTAAAGAACCTATAAAAATATATCATTGTTCTCAGTCTATAGAAAACTGTAATTCATAAATGTAATAAGTACAACATTTTAGTATATTTTTTTCCCTACAACAGTTTGTTAGAAATGAAAACAATTCTAATTATCTGGCACCTTGTAAAGCATCACATATATTTGCAAATGATGCCATTTGCCAAAATCTTTTCTTTTTTCACTTTCAAATACTGGGTCCATGTAATAGGAATTTAAAATTCTTTAAAAAGATCAATTCAAATTATAAGTAGTAAATAACACAATTGAATACATATGTATATATACACATGCTCGTATTTATAGCTATGCAGAAATAGTTACAGGATTTATGTAGCTGCATTTACACAGACAAATGACAAAATCAGCTGAAAAGGGTCTTGGTCTACCCAGTGCACCTGTTACTGCTTATAGCCAGCTTTCTTTGATATCTGGTTTAAAAGGAATGTCTAGCCAATGATACTTCTTGTGTCTTTTGTTTTCATCATATCCCACTTCTGTTTATATTTTAGGTTTCAGTAAATTTAGAAGGTAACTATCCATTTGTATTCATGCATGTATAGAAAGAGAACCTCCAGCTTTTTTGAGGAATAAATTGAGTGAAAATTATCTCACCCATAAACTACTTTTGTCTTATTATTTTCTTTGTTTCCTTAAGAAAGGAGTTCATTATATAACCTTGAGTTTTTAAGAAATACCTGTCATGATTTGAAAAGTTTCTAAAATGTCTTTTAAAATTTGCATTACTCTTAAATTTCAACTTTCCCATTTTGAGTTCCATGTGCAAATTAATCACTCTCTGTACGTTCCCCCCAATTATTATATAAAATTATTTGTCCTTTCAAAGTGTAGATAAACTGTTTATTGTACTAAAAAAGCCCATAGTGTTTCTTTTAAAGACATTTAGTTTTTGGTAAAGGGCACATTTTGATTCTCATTTCAGTGTTGCTAGTTGTAAGATCTTTATATATATTTTTTTACAGTATCAATGCCACAATTAATCTACAACATACAAAAAGACAGATGGGACATATTTTTGTATCAAACCCCTTTATTGCAACAACATCTATTTTTAAATGGGACTATTTTCTTCTAGAGAAACAGCAAGGGAGGGCAGGGGCAGGTGGATCCACCTGGCCAGCAGCCCACAACTGGCAGCTGGGGACACCTTCTCCAACCACTCCCATCATCTCTGAGTTGTTTTGGGAAATAGCACGTACTTTGAAGTCGCAGATTTAACATTACATAACGTGAGCAGAGCACTCTATAATTAATTTATAGTAACTACATTAAACCATAGTTGGCGAGGCTGAGGTGGAAAATGTGTGTAGAATGCGATGGAGAGAGCAGAACTAACCCAAGAAGGCACTTAATTTTTTTTTTAAGTCATTGGTTCCACACAGTATGAGCTTCATCATTCAGTCACCAGCTAACGTATGCCAGGAGGTAGTGCAAATTTGTTCTCAGTTATAAATGGTGTTGCTGATGCCAGTTAATGGCTTTAGTGCCCAAGTTCAAAGTGGCCTGCAATCTCTTCCCTATTTCTGCTGATTTTTGCACCTCTGTAGTGTACTTGACTAAGGGTACACTTGGGAACCATGCATTTCCTAGTCACCGAGGCTGAAGCCAAACTTGACACAGCATATACCCCGTAAATATCCGTAGACGGAGAGAAATGATGGAATAAGGTCAGCAGCTACTCTGATGGAAGAATATTTGATGCAGGTGGTGCGATCCGTTCCAGCCCTGACCACACCCCACGCAGGAAAATGGAACCAGATGGAGATGCCTCACTTCTCTCCCTGACATGGAACAAGTTACCTACCATGTGTTAATTTCCTCATCAATACTTCAGAGTTGACAAAAGGGAGAACTAAAGTGAAAGAATTTGAAATGCCTGTTGGAGTGCTTGTCATAGAATTGGCACACAGTAAATGGCAGGTAGTTTCACTCAGCTTCAGGAAGACTGGGTCCTAACATTTAGCCATATTTTGTAAGTCTCAGAGGAAGGACCATATCTAAAAAATAGACATATAAAACACCACTGAAGCTTGAATACTATTTGAACAAGCAATCTAGGTATTGTTCAGTTAGGGATCAAAATATATGACAAACACTTAGACAAAGGAGGTCAGTATTTTGTGAGGAGCTACCTTTTGCTTTGACAAATATCAAAATAGTTGAATTAGGGGGTCAGGAGGCTGATCCCCTAAATGCCATTCATACAAGTACCATTCCCAGTATTTGGGAGGAGTAGAACCCAAGAGCATTTTGAAAATCTGGTCTTCTATCTAGAGGCCCCTGCTCTAAAAGTGAATGGTAAGACTTCAAAGCCCAAGCTCTCTCATAAAGCAGAGTTTTGTTCTTAATCCCATCAATCACTACACTGAAATTTAAGCCTATTTCTGAACTTCTCCAAGCCCACATTGACTTTTTTGCAAACAAAGGGAGACTATGAACCACTGGGGATACTGAGGCTAAATGAAATAAAAAAGCACCTATAGAACACCTGGGTGACTCAGTGGTTAAACCTCTGACTCTTCATTTTGGCTCAGGTCATAATTTCAGGGTCCTAAGACCGAGCCCCACATTGGGCAACTTGCTCAGGAAGGAGTCTCCTTCTCCCTCTCCCTTTACGTCTCCCCCGACTTATGGTCTCACTTGTATGCTCTGTGCCTTTCAAATGCATAAATAAAAAATCTTTAAAAAGTTAATCATTAAATATTACTAAATTTTAAATAAGAGTGAGAAATGTTTGTATTTCCTGAAAATTGAATTTGAAACTAAGGAGGCAACATTTACAATTGCTTTAACTCCCCAGCATGTGTCAGTGATGTACTAAAGTGACTCTAGGTATATCCTTTGATTATAGTTAACCCTGTACCTGAATAACATTTAAGTCATAGGTTTTGTGTACTTCTTTGAACTCACTGGAGAGAGTTAAATAGTACATATCACTTGGACTGTCAAATGCCCATGTGCCAGAGCGCATTTTCACTTAAATCTTCCTAATGTTATTGACACTTTGGGTGAGCATGCCTGGCAAGGATGTCCCTGTGACGTAGCATTCAACAGGATTTATTCCCTTAAGAATTAATCATTTGGTGCCCTAAGTAACAAGATACCTAGCAATAAAACCTAACTAAACAGGCGAAAGATCTATACTCTGAACATTGTGAAATACTGACAAAAGAAATTGTGGGTGACACAAAGAATGAGAAGATATTCCATGAGCATGAAGTGGAAGAACAAATATTGTTACAATGCCAATGTCACCCAAAGCAATCTACACATTTAATGGGACTCCTATCAAAACACCAACAGCATTTTTTACAGAACAAAGAATCCTAAAAGTTGTACAAAACCACCAAAGACCCCAAACAGCCAAAGCAATCTTGAAAAAGGAAAGCAAAGTTGGAGGCCTCACAATTCCAGACTTCAAGTTCTATCACAAAGCCGTAGTGATCAAAACACTGTGGCACTGTAGTGAGCACTGGGTGTTATATGCAACTGGTGAGTCACTAAGTTCTACCTCTGAAACTAATGCAAACAAACATTTTTTAAAAAAGCAATATGGTACGCATACAAATATGGACATATAGATCAAGACACCAGAAATAAACCCACAATTAAATGGCCAGTTATTCTTTGACAAAGCAGGAAACAATATCCAATAGAAAAAAGATGGTCTCTTCAACAAATGGTGTTGGGAAAACTGGACAGCTACATGCAAAAGAATGAAACTGGACCACCTTCTTATGCCATTCCTGAAGATAAATTCAAGGTAGATTGAAGACCTAAATGAGAGACCTGAACGTAAAAATCTTAGAAGAGAACACAGTGACTTCTTTGACATCGGCCACAGCAACTTTTTCTAGACATGTCTTTTGAAGCAAAGGAAACAAATCAAAAATAAACTTTGAACACTGAAAAAATAAAATTAATTAAAAAAAAACCTACTAGGACTACATCAAAATAGCAACATTATGTACAAGAGCAGAATTATGGAAGCTACCCAAGTGCCCATCAACTGATGGATGGGTGAGGAGGATGTAATATATATAAACAATGAAATGTTTGTCAGAAAAAGAAATGAAATCCTGCCATTTATAATAACACGGATGGACCTAGGGAGAATAATGCAGAGTGAAATAAGTCAATCAGAGAAAGACTGATGCCATATGATCTCACTCATGTGGAATTTAAGAAATAAAACAAATGAGCAAAGGGGGAGAAGAGAAAGAGAGAGGGAAGCCAAGAAACAGACTCTTAACTCTAGAGAACACCCTGATGATCACCGGAGAGGAAGGAGATGGGGAAGCAGGAGCGCACCTGTCATCATGAGCACCTGGAACTCTTGAATCACTCATTGTACTCCTGAAACAGATACAATACTGTATGCCAAGTAACTGGAATTAAAATAGAGATGTAAAAGCAATAAAACATAAAAATAAAAATTAGGTGTTTGGACTTTATTTCTACATTTTTATGTTAAAGTTAAAACACATGCAAAAACAAATAAAAAATTCCCCAAACCCAGGTCCTCTGCAAAACTCAGAGTGAACTTTGACACGCGATGAAATGTAGGCAACCACCACCTCCTAACACTTTCCCAACAGCCTGTGGAAGTGGGTGTTTCTGCAGACATGACTGAGTTCATTGATTCATTACTTTATCAGAGACCTATTGAGTAATTACGTACAAAGATGACAGCATGCATGCATACTGCACTGTGAAAGTCTAAGACAAGAAATTTATATTCTGAAAGTCAGAAGTAAGTAAATAAATACTGTAAAGACCAAAGCTGTAAACTTGATTTGTTTTATCATTACTAAGAACCAGTGTCTCCTCAATATAAGAAATTATTTTCAGCCTCAGAAATTTTAATTAGGCTTGCATCAGAAATGGCCAGCGCCTAAGGGCCATTCGCTATAAACTCTGCAATGGTGGGGATTTGCTATGTCTCAGTTTGCTATACCCTGGACACTGAGGTTTGCACGTCAGCTGAGAAAGCAGGAGACAACAGGTCGGGCAAACAGTCATGGAAGCTTTGAGTTGCTCTTCAAGACAGTCATTGGCCTTAAACATGGACAGCAAAGAACTCTGTGTTAATATATCGAACACAATTCAGCAAGCCTTTAGCATAAAAGTATTGGATGAGAGTCTAGGGACTGAATGTTCTGTAGCCTGAAAGAAAGAGATTTTAGCATGAATAATAGAGCAAACAGACAAAAGGAACTATTTTGCAAAGTATGTTATGATCTCTAAATCATGCTAGCATAAAATACCAGACAGACAGTATGGTAGGTGCCCAGAGCAACTGTCCACATTAGGACGAAAGAAGCTTTCTCAGAAGCAACAGCACGTTAGTTGGATATTGAAAAATGGTGACCGTCTACAAGTGCTGAAAAGCCAGGGAGTTGGGAAACAGAGGCCATGTTCAGAGAGTGGTTGGCGGCACCCAAAGCCTGAGGCTCTCACAGCCAGCAGAGACTCAGGGTGTGGGCTGTGACCTAGCTGTGAAGATGCCAGCCCATACCCTGAGGAGTTTGCCCTGTATTTGTTCAGTCAAAAACATCATCTGTGTTCAGGGAACGAAACTGGTAGACTGGGGAGGCTGGCAAGAATGGCAAGGATGAGCCAGCTCTACAGGGAACAGGGAGAAGTAGCCTCT
Organism: Mustela putorius furo; assembly: GCF_011764305.1. Taxonomy (NCBI): domain Eukaryota; kingdom Metazoa; phylum Chordata; class Mammalia; order Carnivora; family Mustelidae; genus Mustela; species Mustela putorius. The sequence continues at coordinate 10,532,777 of NW_025421998.1, forward strand.
AGCACACAGAACATATGAGCTAGAAACCTTCGTGTATTCCTGAAGGAGTGATTGCTCTCTCTGCATCTGAATACTCAGGAAAAGTGAGGGCACCAGCCATCCACAGGGGCTGCTAGTGGGAACAGAGGGCTGTGCAGGTAAGTCTAGTAACGACAGTGTGTGCCAATTATACTGGCTAACGGAGCAGATGCTGCAACCACAGGTGCCTGACCTGCCTTGTTGTGTGGATAAGGTGGCACCTAATCACTTCCCCTTAATTGTTTTTTAAGTAAACTCTACTCCCAACGTGGGGTTGAACTCATGACCCCGAGATCAAGAGTCACACGCTCTACCGACTGAGCCAGCCAGGTGCCCCTCACCTTTCCTTTTTACATGGCATTGCAGAAAAGCATCTGATTTTTTAAAAGTTATTAAGAGCAGACTCGATCTCTTGCCTATTAAAGCAGATATAGCAAACTGCTGATATTTGTTAAATTTGGCTTGTGTCTATAATTCTGTTTCCTGGATGTTTATATTTAAAAATAATGGATATAATTTTCAGTGTTCGGTTAAGTTAGTGTATACTGGGAGCATTTCAAATAATGGATACATTAAACACCTTTCACTGCTTAAAAGCAAAGCAAAAAAAAAAAAAAAAAGAAAAAAGAAAAGAAAAAGAAAGAAAACACCTAAATTCTTTGAAACTGGATTTTTTAAACATTGTATACATACGACATTTGTGTTGGGGGAACAGAGAGGAGAGTTTCTTAAACATATTCATGTTGCTACAGATTTTTAAAATGGGTAAGAATCTATCTCTTAAACCTGTTTCATTGTGCAAAGAAGAAGAAGAAATTGAAAGTGTCAAAAAGCCCAAAGAAAAATGCTGAAATGTCAGCTTCAAGGCATGTAATCTCCTTGTGTCAAGGACGCTCTCACTTCTGCACCAGCCTTGGTGCTGGGTGGGGACGCGTCTCACATGTGCTGCAAGAAGGAATAAAATGCAGGGCTTTGAAATTACCCCAGACTTCCGTGAAATGTACAAGGGCTGACAGACCCACGCAACGACACAGGAAAGATCCTGTGACTGAAAGAGAACATCTCGCTTGGATGTCTGGGACGCCAGGTTCGATCGTTTCCAGAGTACATGTCGCTTCGCATGGGCAGATATGCAGGTTGAATAACTTGAAGTACATGTGTGCGTTACGTCTGAAAGCGCTATTTCCCTTTTCAACCCGAAGAAGTCACTTAACAACATAAAGGGACCCAAGGAGCAGACCTATGGGAATACTAAGAATTATGGCTCTCCAACACATCTGCATGTGAACTTTGAGGTTCCTTTTCAGGACCGTGTCCAAACCAGAATATTTTGGAATCGGATAACTTGGATGTGTATTTTCCTCTTTTTATAATGCAGTTATTAAGGTTGAATGAATAGAACAATGTCACTGTTAAAAACTTTTGCAAAAGATTCTATGGGAAAAAAGAAAATAAAATTTCAATGTGCTACCACCTTCTAGATGGGGAACCCCACACTCATGGCAAGAACTAACCTAAGAAAAATAAGTCTCTCTTAGACAAAAATGCAAATAGCATCATTCTACATTAAGGATACGCAGTGTCATTAACCCAGATTGGGCCACATGTGTGGTTTACGTAGTGTTCTTACGTGGAAAGAGGAATGAGGGGTTCGTCCCAGAGAGGGACAGGGACTTACTTCAGTGTAAGAACAGCTGCTGTGTTCCAGATCTCCACACTGCCCCTGGGACAAGGGCGGGTCACACTTTTAGAGCATGAGCAAGTCTGTTTCTCAAGGTGCTTTCCTGTTCACTCTATACGACAAAGTCCCAGGTTTCCCGAAATTCTCACAGGTCCCCCTGTACTTACTGCAGAGCTCACCACCCATGCAGGTGGGGACTTACATCATCACGGGAGGCAGGGAGACCCTGGGCCTCTGACTGAGTCTAACTGTAGCATGTTTCCTGGGGAGAGAAGAGGCTACTTTGTGTACTGTTAGCAATAGTCAATGACCCACCTCCCAGTGGGGATTAGAGCCCACTGGTGGCAAAATCGTAATTTATATAACCTCGTCTCCAAAGAAAATCTACCTTTCGATAATAGAGTGATGATGGCCAATGTCTAGTAGCCTTTAGTTTAGTACGGAAGTTTAAGTTTTGGAAAGCAACTGGCTAGTAATTCCCCTGAGTGTTTTCTTGAAAATCTATGTGTGTGGAGCCCATTTGGCCCACGGCGGTTTGTGATAAACAAGATTCAAATTAAGCGTAAGCATATGTAAAGTTCTTGAGGCTTCGGTTAGTGCTGGCTGTACATTTATTAAGGTACATAGTGGTTCATGTTTTCAATAATGACAAATATATCCATTTTTCTTCATTAGTCAACCTTTAATGATTGAAGGGGTTTCTTAGATACTGCGTGATATTTTGGTATTCTCTGCTCTTTTCAGGGAAGTTTTCCAACTTTCCTTTGAAAGTTGAAAAGGAAAGTTGAAAGTCTCCTTGAATTGACCTCCTGCCACAAGGCACTATAATTTCCTACTCGTGTTAAGTCTAGGGCCCAAAGCCCATGAAGACAAGAAACCATGCTTTATTCTCTTTTTTGTCATCAGATGATTTGTACCTAATCGCTGCTTAATTCAAAAATTTGGAATAAATAAAAATATGGAAGAAAAAAAAACCCTTTAAAGATTCAGATAATGACAATCATTATTTCTCACTGTATGCCTATTAAGACTGGTCACCTTCCCCAGCAGTGTGCCGGGGGTCAGTGTGATTGCTAAAGGCAGAGATATTCTGATATATGCATTGCTCAAGGATCGGGATCTGCAGTGGCTTCTCCTGCTCCCCTGTCCAAATGAGGAGAGGCAAAATCCGTTTGGGATTACAGGTAACCACACAAAAGTAGCTGAACACATGTGGGGTGCTGTGTTCACAAACTGGCTGGGACGCGCCTCTCTCTGCTCAGGAAGGACGCCTAATACAGGGCCATCTTTCATAGTCTACACTGCCCCTTACAGAGGGAAGTTGATCGTTCTGGTAAGAAACACGCATCCACTGAGAGGACAGGTGGGAATCCCTGCACTGTGTCTGGATTCCAGGTGGAGACTGCCTGGGGTTTGGGTTTTCCTCTATTCTGCTCCAGACTCAAGAAACCCCCCTATTTCACTGTGCGCTTCAGCCTGGTAGGACGGTAAGGCAAACTGTCCATCCTGCGCCATTGCTTGGCTTACGAGATGATTGAAGGCATGCCCGCAAGAGAAAGTAATGTGCGTGAGAATGAGCCCTATGCTTGTGTTCATCTCTGGTCCCCAACACAGGAGCCTTGAATACACAGAAAAAGTGCGTGTCGGTTAACTTTGTACCTTCCTCTCCCAAATGACTGAGAACAGAGGTGAGCAAAGCAGGGAGTCATCACGAGTAGGAAGCATGTTTGTGCAAAGGAGACCGGATCTTGTAAGGACAGACACGGGGTCTGTCTCTGTAACGAGACAGAACGGGACGGGGGTCAGGATTTCAGTATTTCATTTTCTTACGGTCCATCGATGGGCGCACTGTTCCAAGGTGTGAAGCAGAAGCCAGCCACCACTTAAAAGCTCACATGAGAGAATCGGGAACTGAAGACGATATGCAGGTACACAGTGAGCACGGTTGACAACACGGCATTTTTAATCTGTATCTATAGAAAACATTTATATAAGCTCTCTAATAGAGGGATTATAGAAATACATTTAATATAGAATAGTGTACTTCGGTGTACTTACTGTGAAAATAGCACATTTATTTAGAGAGAGGGTTTATGCCCAAAGTTCTTGTGGACGTTTGGAAACACACCCATTTCCTTCTTTTGCAGTAACTGTTAGCAAGAAACGCAAAAGTACCAACCATGTTCCATTGTCCTCATCAAAAAGTCTTCTCCTGTTGAATGCTATTCCCCAGAGTCATCATCTAGAATGTTCCCATCAGTAAAATGTTCTAGAAAAACTTTTTTTTGTTTTTGTTTTTGTTTGCGGTCCTGGGTCTACATCTGCCGGCACTCGTGCCTCGTGCACATGGCCTGTCTCTCGATCCTCCACGTGCCCTCCTCGTAAGTGCAGTGACAGATGGTGCACTCGTCGGTCTTGACTTCTCTCCCAGCTGGGATGACCGCCGTCTCCGCAAAGCAGTTTGGGCCTGCAATGCAGAAGAACATTTATATTAGCAGTGTGCATGAATACGCAATGCATTTCATTAGGTAGCCAGCTTTACAGGATGTGTTTTATTCCCTCTCCTATGAATGACGGTGGCAAAGTGACAACTTAAATGATACGAAGCACTCCCACGTTTGTCCTGAAATGAAACTGATGTTATTTCCATTTTTTATGAGAGGCCATACTGTGATTTTCACTAACTGTTCCATTCGGGGGCCTTCTACAGAAGTCCAATCTGCAATCATTTAATTTAATTAATTCTAAGGAATCACAGTAAAAAGCTAATTAACTGTGACTTTCAAAAACAACCAGCCTTATTCTTCATGGCACCTTTACAGGAGGAAGTTTAAATAAGCAAACTTCCTGGAGTCATAGTAAGCCCCGTGTAACTGCTGCACCTCTCAGAGCCGGTGTTTGGACATAGGCCCCCAGGGGGCTCTTCAAACACTGGCTGCTAGTCCTAACCCCGCAGTTCTGATTCATTCGGTGTGGGATGGGGCTGGAGAACAAGCTTTGGTGACATGTTCCCACGTGCTATGTGCTGCTGCCACTGCTGGTCTGGGATCCCCTTCGGAAAACACCATTTAGCACTGGACCAGGCCTGTACATTCCACAGGCTTCCAGATCTGCTCTACCTCCGAGCTCCCTGTAAAATGGACACATGAGTACTTACTGGGGCCTAAATAAGGCACCCCACCCCCAGCTTTGAACTTCAACACTGAGTCAGTCTCATTCTCCCTTCTCTGCATCTGTAGTCTTTGATAACATGCTCACTACCAAAATATGTTTAATTGTGATGTTCACAGCCATAAAAGAGATGAGAAACATTCACCTGCAAGTTTTTTTTTTTTTTTTTTAACAAACTAATCCAAACAAGCTCCAGGATAAAAACTGGCTCTTATAATTCTGCTTTTCACATTAGCCAAGGGGTCGATGTCATCCTCTGGAACCTGTACCCCAGTATACACAGCTCCTTCTCCCTGCCAGGGCTCTGGCTTCTTCTTGCCCCTGGCCCTTCCTACTCAGACACAGCCCTAGGATTCAGCCCTTGCCTTATTTTTTCTCCACTGGAGACCTTGAAGCATTCACAATCATCCATCTGAGGATGAATCCAAATTGCGGCTCCGCTCTTCTCTCTCGAGCGCTGGTTCTGTATATCCAGCCTTACCAGGTGTGGTCAAGATCCTCTCCTCTGTCAGTTTTGGTGAATTACAGTATTTTAAATACAGACCCTCACCCACTCAGTCGGTCAACGTGAGATCCTCCATCTCTGCACATTCCCGCACAACCCACTTGGGGCTCCTCCTGACCTCTGTGCCCCAGGATGGCTTCCTCAGCTCTCTGTCTGAGGTGAGAGCCTAACAGTGGCATGGCAGCTGCTCCGGGCAGGACCCACTTTGTCCACACTGTGGCACGTGAAACACCTGTGAAATCTACAGTCCCTCTAGCTGTCTTTAGCATGTTTCTTTATTTCTGTTTGTTTCTTTTGCAGAGTTTAATCTAAGGACACAATCTCCTTCTAATTTTCCCTAATATCTCTCAGTGTGCTCTTCACACAGAAGACACACTTAGAAGACACAACTGTCCAGAAATCCTGTACTTGTGGGTGTAGGTCCTTACAGATCTCCTCTCCAGAAAAATCTGGATTCAAATGTGATACCTCTGCTTAATAGTTATGTGATCTTGGACTAAGTAATTTCATTGTTTTGAGCTTTAATAGCCTCTTTTACAGAATCTAGGCAGAGGGACCCGGATAGACACTTTTCCAAAGAAGGCATTTGGATGGCCAACAGACACATGCAAAGGGGCTCCACATCACTCATCATCAGGGAAATGCAAATCAAAACCACAATGAGCTATCGCCTCACACCTGTCAGAAGGGAAAAAAACGAAAAACAAAAAAACAAACCAACAATAAACAAACAAAAAACAAGAAATAACAAGTGCTGGTGGAGATGGAGAGAGGTGTAAACCCTCATGCACTGTCGGTGGGAATGCAACCAGGGGCAGCCCCAGTGGAATACAGTATGGAAGTTCCTCAAAAAATGAAAAATAGAAATATTATATAAGCCAACAGTCCTGCTACTGGGTATTTACCAACTTGAAAGGGTGCCTGCACCCCCATGTTGTAGCAACATAATTTACAATCACCAAGCTATGGAAGCAACCTAAAAGTCCATTGATAGGTGAATGGACAAAGAAGGTGTGGAATATATATGCACTGGAATATTATTCAGCCATAAGAAAGAATGAAATCTTGCCACTTGTAACGACATGGATGGACCTAGAAAGTATTACGCTAAGGGAAATAAGTCATTCAGAAAAAGGCAAATGCCATATGGTTATATGTTTATGCATGTGGATGCCTAATTATTCTACCACCATTTGTTAAAAAGATCATCTTTTCTTCATGATACTGTGTTTACTTCAAGATCAGGTCACTCTATGTATTTGGACTTATATTTGGGTTCTCAATTCTGTTTATTGAGCTGGTTATATATTCTTTTGCCAATACCAATGACTGTCATTTCATGTGGGTTGTCAAACATGTAGGCACAGAATTGTTCTTAGTATTCCCCTGTTACCCTTCTGACGTCTGTAGGATCTGGAGTGATGTCCCCTATTTCATGGTATTAGTGGTTTGTGTCCTCTCTCTTCTTCCCCTAGTTAGCCTGGCTAGAGGCGTCTCAATTCCATTAATTTTTTTTTTTTTTTTCAAAGAACCAACTCTTGGTCTGTTTGACTTTCTCTGTTTCTCATTTTTTTAAAAAAATGATTTTATTTATTTATTTGACAGAGAGAGAGATCAGGTGCCCCTCTGTTTCTCATTTTGAATGGAATTTATTTCTGCTCAAATTTTTATTATTATTTTTTCTTCTGCTTCCTTTGGATTTAATTTGCCTTTCTCTTTCAATGTTTCTTAGATGGGAGTTCAAATTGATTTCAGTACTTTCTTATTTTCTAATATATACATTCAATGCCTTAAGTATCCCTCCAATCCCCACTTTTGCTGCATCCCACAAATTCTGATCATTGTGTTTTCATTTTAATGAAGTTCAAAAAGTTTAAAAATTTTTAAAATGTTTAAAATTTCTCTTGAGACTCCTTTTGTGATTTGTGTGTTTTTTTGGAAGGCTGTTGTGCCCCTCCAAGTATCTGTGGATTTTTCAGATATCTTTCTCTTATTGATTTCTGATTTAATTCCACTGTGGACAGAGAGCAGACACTGTATGACTTCTGTTCGTTTACATGTGACACAGTGTGTTTTATGGCCCAGGTTGAGCTCCATCTTGGTAAATATGCCATGAGAACTTGAGAAGAATGTGTATTGTGCCATTCTTGGGTAACGTAGCCAATAAATATCAACTATATTCAGTTGATTGACGGTACTGTGTTCAACTACGTCCTTGCTCATTTTTTGCCTCCTGGATCTGTCCATTTCCAATAAGAGATGTTGAAGTCTCCCACTGTAATAGTGAATTCATGTGTTTCTTCTTGCAGTTCCATCAGTTTTTGCCTCTTGTACTCTGAAATTCTGTTGTTGAAGAATACATGTTGAGGGTTATTATATCTTCTTGGAGAACTGACCCATTTATCATTATGTAGTTACCTCCTTTATCTTGGATATCCTTCTTTGCTTTGAAGTCTACTCAAATTAATACAGCTACTTCTGGGGGCACCTGGGTGGCTCAGTGAGTTAAAGCCTCTGCCTTCGGCTCAGGTCATGATCCCAGGGTCCTGGGATCGAGCCCCACATCGGGCTCTCTGCTCAGTGGAGAGCCTGCTTCCCTTCCTTTCTCTCTGCCTGCCTCTCTGCCTGCTTGTGATCTCTATCAAATAAATAATAAAATCTTTAAAAAAAATACAGCTACTTCTGCTTTCTTTTTGTTAGCATTAGAATGCTTTATTTTTCTCCATCCACTTACTTTTAATATATATATGTTTTATATTTAAAATGGGTTTCTCATAGACAATACATATATATAGCTGGATCTTACTTTCTGATCTGTTCTACTTCTGTCTCTTAGGCCACTAACATTTGGAGTGATTATTGAGAGTTGCCTAGGTGGCTCAGTCAGTTCAGGATCCAACTCTTGGTTTGGGCTCCAGTCATGATCTCAGGGTCATGAGACTGAGCCCCATGTCAGGTTCCATGCTCAGGGGGGAGTCTGCTTGAAGATTCTCTCCCTCTTCTCCTCCCCCGACTTGTGCACACTAAAGCACCCTCTCTCTAAAATAAAAAAAAAAAAATCTTTGAAACAAATAAAGTGATCATTGATATAATTGTATTTCTAGCTACCATATTTTTTACTCTTTTCTACTTGTTGCTTTTATTCTTTGTTCTTATTTTTATTTCCTTCTCTTTCTACCTTTTCTGATTTAACTTAGCACTTTATAGGATCAGATTTTCTCTCCTTCTTAAACATATGTTGCACTTTTTTTTTTAACTAATCCAAGCCCACTTTCAAATAACACTATTGAGCTTCAAGAATAGTGTGAATAATGACAAATAACAAATAATCCCAACCCCTCCCTCCCAGCTATTGCAGCTATATTATTATTAATTTCACTTATTCATAAGCATAACTAAAGGTATCTATCCAACTATGTATCAGCATATGTAACTGGATCTATGGTTAATAGTTTCATTTTGAATGAATTATTATCTGTTAGATCACTGAAGGTTGAGAAAAATAAGGGGCATCTGGGTGGCTCAGTCAGATAAGTGTCCAACTCTTGACTTTGGCTCAGATCATAATCTCAGGGTCATGAGATTAAGCGCTATGTCCAGCCCCAAGTTGGGCTCGATGCTGGTCATGGGGCCTGCTTAAGATTCTCTCTCCCTCTCCTTCTGTCCCTCCCCACTGCATGCACACGCTCACTCTCTCTTTAAAAAAAAAAAAAAAAAAAAGATTAAGAAAAATACGTTTTTTTCCTACCTTTCCTTATTCATTCTCTGATGCTCTTCCTTTACATAGATCCAAGTGCCTGCATCTCACCTTCTCTCTCTCTCTAAAGAGCTTCTCTTAACATTTCTTGCAAGGGAGGTCCACTGGCAGAAAGCTCCCTTAATTTTTGTTAGTCTGATAAAGCCTTTATTTCTCTTTCAGTTTTCAGGATATTTTTGTAGGGTATAGAATTCTTTCAATATGAAATATTTTAATATACACTACTTGCTTCAGTGGTTTCCAAAGACAAGTTGGATGTGATCCCTTTATTTGCTCCTCTATGGGTGAGGTGCTTTGGCCTCTGTTTCTTCTCTGTTTCTCTTAAGAGTCTTTCCTTATCTTTAATTTTCTGAAGTTTGACTATGGTATGCCTACGTGTAGGGTTTTTTTTTTTTATTGTTGTTGTTGTTTTGGGTTTTTTTGTTTGTTTGTTTTGGGGTTTTGGGGGGCACTTATTCTGCATGGAGTTCTTGAGCTTCCTAGATCCATAGGTTGGTGTGTATAAGATTAATTTGGGGGGAATTCTCAGTTACTAACTCAAATATTGCTTCTGTTCTTTTTTATGTGTCCCCCCTTTCTGGGATTTCCATTATGCATACATTATACCTTCTGCAGCTGTTCCATGGTTCTTGGATAGTTTGCTGATCAGCCAGCAAAGGCATTCTTTATTTATGTCAGTGCTTTTGATATTTCTATAGCATTCTGAAATTTATTTTTGGTTCTTTCTTAGAGCTTCCATCACTCAACTTACCCATCCATTCTTGTTTGTTGTCTATTTCCATTAGAACATTTAACATATTAATCATAGTTACTTTTTAATTATTTGTTATTTGACAGAGAGAGATCACAAGTAGGCAGAGAGGCAGGCAGAGAGAGTGGAAGAGAAGCAGAAGCAGGCCTTCTGCTGAGCAGAGAGCCCTATGCAGGGCTCGATCCCAGGACCTTGGAATCATGACCTGAGCCAAAGGTAGAGACTTGACCCACTGAGCTACCCAGGCGCCCCATTAATCATAGTTATTTTAAAATCCTGGTTTGAAGGGCACCTGGATGGCTCAGTCAGTAAAGTGGCCAAATCTTGGTTTCAGCTCAGGCCATGATCTTGCACTCATGAGATCGAGCCCCACATTGGGCTCCATGCTCATCAGGAAGTCTGCTTCCCTCCCTCTTAGTTTCCCTCTGCCCTTCCCCACCACCTCTCTTCTAAATAAATCAATCTTGAAAAAGAGTAAAAATAAAATCCTGGTTTGAGAATTCCAACATGACATTATCTGACTCTGGTTCTGATACTTGCTTGTCTCATCTTTATGGCCTTTTAGTATGCCTTATAATTTTTTAAAAAAAATTTTGATAGTTAAAGACATAATATATTGGATAAAAGAAAGCACTGTGAATAAAAGTGTAGTAGCATGGTGGTAAGGTGTGGGGGAGAGGAAGCATTCTCCAGCCTATGACTCCATCTCAGTTTTTTCCCAAGCCATTGACTCTGGACTGTGAACCTCACAAATGCTTCTTATCCCTACATCCACTTTGGCTGTCCAGGATGGCTAGATTGGGCTGGAATTGGGTACTTCCCTTTTCCCATGTGGAAGGCTAGGGCGAGATAGGGTTGGCTATGTCCTGTACCCCAGGTCAGTTAGACTGTCAAATAGTTTCTCCTGAGGGAAAAGAATGCTCTGAACAGTTTCAAAATGGGTATTTCCTCCTTCTCCCTTCCCTAAGACATCAAAGCTCACAAAATTAGTGGAATCCTCCATGACTAGGTCCTGTTGGAGTTTTTGACTCTCAGACTCACCAAGCAACTGAACCTCCAGCAACTTGTCAATTACAAGTTGGGTCTTCATCAACTATAATTTAGGATTTTTAGCCCATCACTGGTTCCCATGGAGGTTCCTTCTCTGCTAAGTTGGCTTCTCTGTATCTGTCTGTGTCTCCAGTTTTAGCGGGAGCAGTTTGCCCTGTGACCTTACTTCTCTGATGAACTGGAAACCACAATGACTGATTTTTGAAGACTAAACAAATTTTGCATACCTTAAGTAAATCCCAACTTGGTTACAGCATAAAATTCTTTTTGTATATTGGTGTATTTTGTTTGTTAATATTGTAGTAAGAAATTTTGTTTTTATTTATGCAGGATATTGATTTGTAGTTAAAAAAAACTGTCTTTTTCTCTTGCCTTTTTTTTTTTTCAGCATAACAGTATTCCTTGTTTTTGCACCACACCCAGTGCTCCATGCAATCCATGCCCTCTCTAATACTCACCACCTGGTTCCCCCAACATTCCACCCCCTGCCACTTCAAACCCCTCAGATTGTTTTTCAGAGTCCATAGTCTTTCATGGTTCACCTCCCCTTCTAATTTCCCCCAACTCCCTTCTCCTCTCTAACTCCCCTTGTCCTCCATGCTCTTTGTTTTTCTCTTGTCTTTACCTGGTTTTGGTATCAGAATAACACCGGCTTCATAGAATGGGTTGGAAAGAATTCCATCCTCCTCTGTTGTTGGAAGACATTGCATTGAGGTCATATTAATTCTTTAAATACTTGGTATTATTCCCCAGTTGAAACCATTAGGGTTTTTAGGGAAGTTTTAAAATTATTAATTCAATTTCCCTAATAGTTTTCATATAAATTATCTATTTCCCATTTGGATGAGTTGGCGTTGTTTTTATTTTTCAAAGAATTGGCACTTATCCTCTGGTTGTGAAATTCATGCATGTGGAGCTGCTGACAGTATTTCTTTGTCCCTCCTTTCATTTCTGTTGGGTGTAGTGTGGTGTATCTTGTTATATTCCTGTTGTTAGTAAATTGCACCTTCTCCCCCCACTAAAGTCCTTCATTTTGCTAGAGGTTTATCAACTTCATGGATCTTTTCAAAGAACCAATTTTTTTGTTCATTGACATTTCTCTAGTGATCTTCTGTTTTCAATTTTATTGACTTTTTTCTTATCTTTACTATTCTTGTCTTGCTGCTACTTTCGGTTTATTTGGCTTTTCTTTCTCTGGTTTCTTGAAGTGGTGACTTAACTGATTTGTAGTGTCAGCATTCGGTTTCATCCATTTCCCCTCCCGTACTGCATTAACTGCCATCTCACAGGTGTGGATGGGCTGTATTTTCCCTTTTCATGAAACAGTCTTACAGACTTATAACTCAAGAACTACTAAGAATCTTGAGGGGAAAACAAACAAAAACCCACCCACTTCTGCTTATGCTAAGTTGGTAAAAGTTGGTAAAACTAAAAGATAAATTATTGAAGAGAATCCTGATGTATAAAAATAGATTCTGGCTACTTTAGCCATTTAGCTGCAAATAAAATTCCAGACAGTTTACTTCATTAGTAAATATGGGGATATAAATAGGTTTTAATCTTTATTAATTAATCTCATTATACTATTTAACTTTCATATTTATATGCTACTTTAGCAGAAACAGGAGGCATAGAGAACAATTTTACAAATATGGAAAATGAGACTTAGAACAACTATCAGTCAAGTCTCACGACTCCTAATCAATTACGGCTACAATACGTTATGTTCATCGGGCCCGGTTGTTCGGAGAGGACCCTCCGGCTAAAGATGGCCGATTCCGAAATGAACACAGTATAGAAGGCTTTTCTTGCCTCTGGGACAGTTGTTCCAGGGGACAGCTGGCAGGCACGGCCACATCAAACTTCTCTGTGCTAACCTGGTGTCAGGGCAGAGGGCTCGCATTGCGGATGGAAGCCGTCATCTGTACCGTCAGGACCTGGCTGCGGCTGGACGAGCCTGAGGCAGGGCATCGGAAGAGCCTGTAGCAGTCCGAGCGTGGCGAACGGAGGTCTGACCACCGGCGGCCGACCACGGCAAGGAGCGTCTCTCCTCCCAGCACGGTCCTCCACACTGCGTCTCCCGAGGTAGTGGGTCCAGTTCCCTGTTCTGCCTTGGTCACCTACACAAGTAGCCCATGACAGGTGTGTCCTCTTAGTGTGTACTCAGCTCAGGGCATGAGGCTGAGCTTACAGATTCCAAGTCCAGAGGCACCTGCTGGGACTTTCGTCATGAGCCACCGCCCTGGCTGCTCCTGCGTGCATCTCCACCGGAAACTCCCGCGTCTGCACCGGAAACTCCCGCGTCTCCACCGGAAACTCCCGCGGCTCCACCGGAAACTCCCGCGGCTCCACCGGAAACTTCCGCGTCTCCACCGGAAACTCCCGCGACTCCACCGGAAACTCCCGCGGCTCCACCGGAAACTCCGTCCACAGTGACAACCTCCGTGGCCATGACGGGTGCTTTCCCTGATGGGGCGTCCCGGCGGGCAGGAGCCACGATCCCAGGGTCTGGGATGGAGCTCAGTTTATTACTGAGTTATGGTTACAGTTACAGTACAGGTACAGACGGGTTGCAGTTCTAGAATGAAGTCATGAATTGACCTAGCTCAGTGAAACTAACACGTCCAGGCTGATGGACAAGTTGCTGATGTGCTTGAATGTTTACAAGCAATGTACGCAGCAAGACGACCTGGTGTTAATGAAGGCGCAGCTACGCAGGTGCCTGGAGGCGTATCGCCTTCTCTTCCATCAAAGACTAAACGCTGAGGCACAGCCCTGCTCCCGAGAATGACAGGGAGCTGGAGCAGAAATCCACAGGGTGTAGGTGCCCAGCGGGGCCAGCACTGGCTCAGGGCAGCTCATGTTATCTGAGGTACCAGATTACAGGCATTCGCTCCCTGGGAACCATGACATTAATATAAGAATAATTTCCAAGTATGCCGAACTTGAACACCAGTTCCTTGACTTGAAACAACGATGTTCTTTCTACCCTATTGTAAGTCACATTTCCTACCCATAAATCTGACTTCTGAATACGAAATCCCCCTGCTGGTATTTACAGGGAAAACGATGGTTTCAATTTCCTTGTCGTGCACCTGGCAGATATGGTGCCTTGCAGGGCACTGGTCTCAGAAAGGAAATACTGTTTCCCTAATGTGCATTCTCATCTCCCAGCCAAATCAAATGAAGTAACCAAGTACATGTTCGTATGTGTGTGCATACGTGTCCATGTGCACACATGTTCTTCAGGGAAGGATCTAGTACAAGATCATCGTTTAACCAGGAAGCAGCAGCAGGACAATTAAAATAAGGATAAATTTAAAATGGCACTAAATTGTGCACGGAAAGGAAATAGGTTTGATTTCTGTAAAACAGACCTTTTTGTAAGAAAGCTGCCTCTGCCGGAGGAATATACTGTCCTCTGGACAGCTCCGGAAGTGAGCAGATGAGGTCGCAATGTCCCACCTTTCCAGTCCTGGGAGCTGATGTTCCCTTCAGCTTCCTGGGAGAACCCCCTTTTTCCGATTCCTGGAACTTAGGAGTAGGTAATCCTGGGTCATCTTACCCCATCCTTCCGAACTGGTGCAGTTTACTCTCTGACCCCAAGCATGCACTGAAATTCAAGAAGCCAAAAAAAGTCCTTCCCTTTGAAGTGACACAATCTCCAAAAACGCCTTAGTTAAGTAATGAGACCTGAAAGAAGCATTTTCCAAAGTTCTGACACATGGTGAAAGGCCTGCAGTTGGGAAGAAGTCCCCACTGTCAAATCACCCGGGGCAGGCCTCGTGGGGTCTGTGCCCTGCAGACCCAATGGGTGTCTTCACTGTTGGATCTGCACTGAGAGCCTTGGAGGACGGGCTCACGTGTGCAGCCTGCTCAGAACTCAGCTGACCATGGAGGCCTTTGTGCACAAATGGTCACTCCTATCCTGAGGGGCATTTTTATTCCGCAGAGCGGTGTCTGATTAGGGAAGCAGTAAGAATAAGTGCAGGGAGGAGACGTCTCCCCCGCCCCCACCGCCACGCCCTGCACAGCACCGCAGAGCCCACAGGTAGACAGGGGGGCAGCACAGGCCAGCTCTCCAGCAGGTAAGCCGGTGCGCAGGGCCATCCCACAGCCCCCGAAATGTTTCCTAATTCAAGCACGCTGTACACCTTGTTACTGGGGCATTTTTAATGCAATCGTTTTATTTTCCAGAAAAAATGTACAAATATTCGGTTGTAAGCTGGGTGAATTTTTCCCCAGTCAACACACCCATGAACCCGCCACACAAACTGAGGATGGGGACAGGACTGCGACCTGAGTATCCCCCTGTGCCCCGGCCCCAGCGAGCCACAGACCTCATAGGGCCACACGTGTCTGCACTTCGTAGGAATAGAACCCTCATGCACAAACTGGTCTGCGGCAGGCAGCTCTTCCCAATGTGATGCTCCCGCCATCATGCGTCTTTAGCTCATTCGTGTTCCATTTTCTGAATATTCTACAATCTGTCTATCCTTCCTATTATTGATAGATGTCTGACTTCCAAATTTCTGAGAGGCGGGCTAGAGTACTATCTGAGCTGTAGGGGATACAAGCTGCTACATACATTCTTAGACTTGATTCTAGTCTGTGCTCCCCCCACCAGAGTGGGGCACTCGGGTCACATGGGGTATGTGACCTTTCAGCCCTAGTAGAAACCCATGCATACACGTTTTCTCAAAGCGACTATAACACTTTAGTCCCCCAGAGTTAGTATGTGATAATTTTAGTTCATTCAGGTCCTTGGCCACACCTGACATTGTTATTTTTTATTATATTTTATCAGATCAAGTGCATGTGTCAAAATATTGGATTGTGTTTCTTAAAATTTTTTAAAATATTTATTTCTTTATTGTTTTCAGGGAAGGGAGAGAGAGTATGAGCAGGGAGAGGGAAGGTGAGAGAGGAAGAGAGGGAGAATCTGAAGCAGGCTTCTCGCGCAGCCTGGTGCCCTGGAGGGGCTCGATCTCAGGACGGTGAGATCATGACCTGAACCGAAACCAAGAGTCCCACCCACTCTTAACAGACTGAGCCACCCAGGCACCTCTAGATGGTGGTTTTAATTTGCATTTCTCTGATCACGAATGATTTCGATGTTGCCTTTCACAGTGTGACATCCAAGTCTTTTGTCTTTATTTTCCATTGGGTTGTCCAGATTTTATTTATTTGTAAGAAGTCTTCACATACGCGGATGGTTCCTGTTTCTGACACATGTCTGTGAATAATATTTCCTATTATAATTACGGGATTCTTGTCTCTCTTTTCAGTTATCTCAATTTTTTAACCTATTTAAAGCTATGCCATTAGGTACATGTATATTTAGATCAGTGGCATGTTCACGTTTTCATTGGTCTCTAGGGATGCTTCTTGCTGTAAAATCTAAATTATCTGATATCATGTATCAGATGCTCCCGTTGGCTACATTACAGGGTCTGTCTTGACCCGTATTTATTTTCAATATTTTTTTTTGACCGTATTGTTAAAGTATCTCTTGAAAGAAAAATCTGGAGTTAGAAAGGCTCTGCACGAAACTCTTAATCTTTTAGTCACACTTGCTTATTTTTATTTGATGCAATGCTGAATACATTTGGGCTTCAATCTATGGTCTTGGGATTTATTTTCTATTTGTCCCAGCTGTTTTCATTGCCTCTTCTCCCTCTGCTGTCTTCTTGTGGATTAATCAAGCACTTTTATTCCTTTTGATCTCTTCTCTGAGCTTGTTCCTTTTCCTGCTGCCTGACACGCTCCTTGGAGCCACTTCAGTAGCTCACGTCTGCTGGCAAAAGACACTCTCTGCTTTCCTCTTCTGCAGTGTTTCCCAAAGGACTGGAAATGGAGCCTTCACTTCCGAAGGGTGATGCTGTGCTCCTAGACTTCTCCAGCATCCTTGCTGACAGCCGGCCTGGACGGGGCTTTGTTCCCCCGAAGATAGCCTGCCGTCCTTCTGCTCGCTCTTGAGACTTTTGTGTCCTCTGGTTTTCCGTGTTTTTAGTCTCCGTCTTGCTGAAGATTTCTCTGTTTTATTTCCTGCTTTGGGTTTCTGCGACTTGTGACTCTGGTTGGACTTCCTGGGCCAATGCCTCTTCAGGTTCATTCCCATTCCATTCTGTCCCTTTCTTTATTGCTTCTGCAGCTTGGTCAGTCCTGCATCAGACCTTCTGTCTTTCTAGAAATCCATTACGTTCCTCCCATTTTCCTCTTGTTTCTTGGGCTGCCTCACCTATTTTCCACAGACACGCTTTCTAGATCATGACCCTGCTCTCTGCTCCACCTCAGCTCTTGGGCAAACCCTTCCCCAGAATCCTGGATTTCTTCCTGCATTTGTCAGTTTTATGACTTTCTCAGTGCAGTCCAGTTCTCTGGGAAATTCTCCAGCTCTTCTGTGTTCCTTGAGCATCTTAACAGAGTTTTAAGAAAAACAAAAACAAAAAACAAGGAACAAAACAAAAAACAAAAAAACAAACCTGTGTGGTATTTACCATATCTTGATAACCTGTGTGTATATTTATTATTTTCTATTTTGTGTTTCTCTTGGTTTGGGTCATCTGGTCTTATTTCTTGGCCTGCCTGGCTGTTTTTTAGGAAATATGAAGGCAGAACTGTAAGGCTGGGATGATGCCTTTGGCAAGATAGTAGGGGACGTGAGGAGTACTGGACCCAGCTGAGAGTAGACTGCTGGCTTTGTTGGGGTGGGTCCGACCGTCTCCCCACACTTGGGTTTAAATGTGGGTCTACGCTATCCTGCCCTTAGCGTGACCTTAAATGGGCTTCTCTTCATCCGCCCTATTTCGTCCTGGCTGAGAGGAGAGCATGGGCTTATAATTTTGTTGTCAAAACCTATTGGACTGACCGTTCTCAAGTGAGGAACAGACCCTAGGTAGCCCTGTAAGGTGGGATGATCACCTGTAGACATCGTGAAGATGCTAACGTCATATAAACCATGGGGGATGCACTGATTTATTGTCAACCATGAAACAGCATGTTAGTCTAACTTAGCAATCTCCTGTGTGCATTCCTTTCTGCAGGAACCATATACGTCCGTGTTTTCTTTTCTTTTTTATATTTTATTTATTTATTTGTGTGTGTGTGAGAGAAAGAGAGAGAGAGAACGCGAGCATGTGGACAAGCAAGGGGAGCAGCAGGCAGAGGGAGAAGCAGACTCCCCGCTGAGCAGGAAGCCCGATGTGTGGCTCGATCCTAGGTCCCTGGGGTCATGACCTGAGCCGAAGGCAGATGCTTCACAGGTGCCCCACGTCCCTGGTTTTAAGCAAGCTCTTTTGCCCTCCTGCTATTAAGTCATTAGCAAATTAAGTACAAGTTTTCATGTGTGCTCTATGTGCTTAAGTAAAAATATAATGTATATGGGGACACAATTTCCAAGTTTGTAGCAAATATACCTGCCCTACCATTAGTAGGATAATCAACACCGCACATGTATGTGGTTCTTCATACCCTCACTTTGTCTTGCCTCCATATGTTCCCATGGGAGAGGCGTGGGTGTTAAGATGGGAAGATGGGAAGGTTGAGGGTTAGGATGTCAAATATCAGATCTGGAACTGGGCATCGTGTCCAGACCTCCCTGACCTACAGATGGGAGGATGGAAGCCTAGAAATACCAATACAGTTGAGGTGAGATTAGACATTAGACTTTCTTTTGCAAAATGTGTCTTTGTCTCTTGAACTTTTGGATGCCTTCTACCGTGCCAGATGGCCTCCCTGTTTTAAAACCGCAAGTGTGAATGACGGTGACATACGGGGACACGTCTGTGCTGTTGCTGAGGACCAACAAAGGCTTCTGGAATTCAAATGGGAAATTTAAAAGCCATGTTAATTAGGCCTGCCAGTCTTTTCCAATATGCACTTTTCCCTCCAACAAAAGTGTACTGGTCACCTTGGAAAGCCACCTGTGGAAGCTCTGAAGAGAAGGGGACCAAGGAGGGAATGCAGAGAGATCCCTGTGTGCCCCAGAGTTCTGCCCAGGCCGCTCTCCTGTAGCCACCTCCTTGTTCGCTCATTCTGTCAGCCTTGGGTCCCCGCACCTGGGGCGTCCTCCTTTGTCTGTCCATCTCGACTGCTGGCCCTCTCCTCTTGTTGTGCAAAACTTCCCGCTGTCCCCACACACAGGGCACAGACCCCTCAAGCACGTGGGAAAACACCAGCATCACCACCTGACTCTTCTCACGGCACCCAGCTCTGTCCAGTGCCATGTCATCAGGCCAGCCTTCAACACGGACCCTATATGGCATCCTGCAAACCCCATGGACGTGGGGGCAGTCCAGGAAATGGCCCTTTTCCGGGCCATGGGAGACAAACACATCTGAGGTCATCATGAAGTGAGCCCATGTCACCCCAAAACGAGGGCTGTACCACTGGAACTGGAAGAGATTTGCCATGGACGTCTGGTGTCCTCAGCAGGGCCCACTCTGATGGCCACAGGCAGTGCCTGGTCTGTGTGTACACTCCCGCCGGGCCTCCCCCTGCCACACAGGTGTCAGGGCTCAGCCTCTGCACCCCTGGGGCTGGGGCTGTGCTGGAACGCAGCTCCCACTACGGCAGGCCTCCCAGGGCCCAGCATTTGCAGCAACCCCTTTGCACAGAGGAGCCACAAGGGCTGAGGGACATCACCAAACCTGACCAGCAAGTTACAAAAGAGGGTGGGAAAACCCTTATATTTCTAGTAGAATAGAACGTACTAGAATAACACCTTTAGAGTCCAATACCTAAACTTATCTGAGCAAGAACTAAACTTAGAACGTTCGGTGACCCACTGAACCACAGCTACGGACAGGAAGGGTCAAGTCCCTCTACCTAGCTCATGCCATTTTATGGAAGAATAAAACCTACACACACAAGAAAACAGTGAATTAGATACCAAAGGAACATCCTGTTAAATCCCTCCTAAAAGTCAATCAGGAGTCAAGGCAGAATCTGCCAAAGACACAGAGGAAGTTCAGCCTTCTGGGGCCCACAAGCAAGAGGGCCACACAGACCACCCGGAGACAGACTCTGCCTCACGCCCTCTCAGAATGTTCAAGAAACTCCAACAGGAACCTACATAAGATACATTTAAAAGACACCAAAGGATAAAAGCAAAACACACGGGTTGAAAGCCAAGAAAAAAACACAAAACTAAAAAAGGATCCATGAGATAGGAAGCAGCAAAGTCTCATGGGGTTCTGCGATGGTGAGGTAAGGAACAAGCTGATGGTTTTCCATGAACAGGGAAGCTGAAGGAAGCAGCCGAAAGTGTGGCCTGCAAGGAGCAGAAGTGTAGACCAACGATCAGAAAATCTGAACAGAAAGATGAATTTCAAAGAGGGGGCCATTCCTATAGGACATGACTCATCATATTACCTAAAGAATGAATATGAACATTTTGTCAGAAAAACAAAATCTAAAATTAGGCTGTACATATATCGAAGAGCATACTTATGAAATACATGAGGAAAAATCCCTTTGAGGTCAAAGCCTCCACACCAGGAGACATTTTAACTGAGGGTTTACAGCCACCCGGAGACATTATCATTGTAGAGGTCGTGCTGATATGGAGAAGCAACCCCTTCTGATATGAATATTCTTCGTGTCTGAATATTCAAGGGCTTTTACTGAAAAGGACTCAGAGCCCCACAGACAATCTCAGTAAACAGAATGCAAGCGCAGTTTGCCAGGGTCCCCTCTTCCGGGGCTGCGTGGTGGCGGCCAGGGTGCACTTGGCTTTCACCCAGCCTGGTGGCCTCAGACCCCAACGAGCCCCCAGCCCCCAGGTTCTCCCTTCCCCACAGCTCCCCAGCTTCGCTCGCCTGACCTCTCCACCTGTCTACACGACACCCAAGGGGCCTCTGGTCGTCCCTGAACTTCCTCACGCCGGGAACCAGTGTCTCTCCTCCACTGTCACTTTTCTTGGCTGTTACGCAAAATTCCACGTTGTGTCGTTTGCTGGGAGAAATGACTGAACCCCATCATGAAGCATGTTAGCTGCCCAGTACTTTATTTTAGGCTGTTTAACTGAATAATTGAAAGCTAATGGAAAATGATCCTTTTCGCTCCCAGTAATGTAACTGCCACACAGGTTTCATGTCTTCCTAGACTTGGTAGAAGAATTTCCAGATAAAATGGTGTTCAAAATGGCCACAGTTGCCAAACTAAGGAAGAAACAAAGATGCCCTTCAACGGACGAATGGATAAGGAAGATGTGGTCCATATACACTATGGAGTATTATGTCTCCATCAGAAAGGATGAATACTCAACTTTTGTAGCAACACGGACGGACAGAACTGGAGGAGATTATGCTGAGTGAAATAAGTCAAGCAGAGAGAGTCAATTATCATATGGTTTCACTTATTTGTGAAGCATAACAAATAGCATGGAGGACATGGGGAGTTAGAGAGGAGAAGGGAGTTGGAAATTGGAAGGGAAGGTGAACCATGAGAGACTATGGACTCCGAAAACAATCGGAGGGTTTTGAAAGGGCGGGGGGTGGGAGGTTGGGGTACCAGGTGGTGGGTATTATAGAGGGCACGGATTGCATGGAGCACTGGGTGTGGTGCAAAAACAATGAATTCTGTTACACTAAAAAGAAATAAATAATAAAAAAAAATGGTGTTCGAACAGGTTTTCAGTCTCAGAAGTGTCTCTTGGCATCTCACTCTTTAAGCTTGAATTGAAACAGACATTTCTTGTATTTAAAAGTGTTTTTAGAGCCAATCCTATCATTTCTAGAATAATTACCCTTTAGGATGTGCTTTGCTTATATTTAATTTACTGTCCTATCCATATTAGTAAGTGGGATTTTTCTGTAGCTTTCCTACAGAGCTATTTTTTTCAAATTTGGTTGTGGCAGAATCATCCTAATCTTATGAAGTGCATTAGAAACTTTCTCTCCTTTTATAAGATCATGACCTGAGCAGAAACCAAGAGTCGGACACTTAACCGGCTGAGCCACCCGGACACCTCTTGAGCTAGAGACATATTATCTGCTCCTTGAAAGCTTTCAAAATGTCACCACGTAAACACTCCTGAAACTAAATTATTTAACAATAATTTCAATTTCTTCTAAGCTTTTAAGACCATTGCAACGTTCCACTTCTCCTTTTGCAGCATTTTTAGTAAACCCCAAAATACTTCCCTTCTTTGAGACTTTCGTATTTTATTAATTATGTATTAAACCTTACACGTGTACAATGGATTCTTTAATATTGTAAACTCAGCCCCACCACTATTATATCCTCTTTACGTCCCCCTCATTTTGTAGGTTAATTCTTCGCATCTTTGTCTTTATTTGACTCGTTGGAGGTTGTACTTTCATTGATTTGGTCAAAGAAGTCTCTTCCTGAGTTTTGGTTTCTTTTTTTCTTTTTTTAAGATTTTATTTATTTATTTGACAGAAATTTATTTATTTATTTGCCTACAGAAATGACAAGTAGGCAGAGAGGCAGGCAGAGGGAGGAGGAAGCAGACTCCCCACTGAGCAGGGAGCCCAATGTGGGGCTCGATTCCAGGACCCTGAGTTCATGACCTGAGCCAAAGGCAGAGTCATTAGCCCATGGAGCCACCCAGGTGCCCCTGAGTTTTGGTTTCTGATCTTGTCTTGGGTTCTCGGTCTCGGAGGACAGACTGGGGGAGAGACACCCCCGGTGACAGAGTGGTGGGGGAGGGGTGAGAGGAGCCCTCATCTCTCCTACAGGCCCAGTGATGGGGATGACTCAGCTTTGGGTGGGCTACTGCTTCAGAGAGGACAAGTCTCAGGAGAATTTAGACGAGAAAAGTACATAAATCTTGCTTAAAAATTGCCTTAATTCCCTTTTGGAAATTAGAATAATCAGATTCCTTTAGATACTTTTCTCCATGCTTCTGGAATAGGCATTTCAAGAAGGGTCCCACATTTATCTCCCCAACTGAAACCTGGGGGTGGGGAAGTCACACGTCTGTCTGTCTGTCTGTCACTCTCCCTCCCCAGCTACACTGTTGTATCCAACCATTATAGTGGAAGTCTGAACATGATGTACGTGGAAAAAGAATAGAAGAGAACACTGAAATGAAGACAGTGGTGGCTTATTGCTGTGAAAGAACAATGTTTTCCTCACTGGCTTTTTATTGCTGTAACATATGTGCAAACATTATGAGATGAGGTGGGGCTAGGGGACAGGCCCTACAGAATGGAGAGAAATATCCAGCAAGCTACGTTCCTCCTCCTACTTGCACATATTGGACGAGTTCCCTGTGAGGAAGAGAGGGCCTCTCCCTTCGTTCTGTTTTCTGTTAAATTAATAGAAGAACAGAATGAATATTAATTGTATCTCCAGTTTATTAAGTGTTATGGCACGTGTAAATCTATTCTTAAATATTTATGCACATTTTCTGTGTTAAAAATTTTTTAAAACCGAAAAAAAAAAAAACCTTCTGTGCACCACAGTTAAGCAAGCAGATGGCACTTTGTTGCTTATTGAGAAGCTGTTTTCGTTTGCTCTCAGGCATGGAAACTGATATAAAAATATAATTTATTTTCAGGACAAGTTTAAACAAAGAATAGCAAAACTTTACTCAATTAAGTCAAGATTGACTATACCAAATGATAAACATTTTTATTTTAGTATTTGTTCATTCTTGGGGCATTTGTTCATTCTTGTGGCTCAGTGGGTTAAGTCTATGCCTTCGACTCAGGTCATGATCTCAGGGTCCCGGGATCGAGTCCCACATCGGGCTCAGCAGGGAGCCTGTTTCCCCACCTCTCTCTGCCTACTTGTGATCTCTGTCTGTCAAATAAATAAATAAAATCTTTAAAAAATATATTTGTTCATTCTTTTTAAAAGGATTTTATTAATAGATATAGATATATAGATATGAGATATGGATAGGCAGGTGTATGTATGTGAGACTTACTCTTCCACAAAGTGCCAGGAGCACAGAGTGGGGAAGGAAAATCTCTTCAACAAACAGCTTGGAGAACTGATTTCCACATACAAAGGGAAGAACCCCTACCTTACACCCTACACAAAAATCAACTCAAAGTGGATTAAAGACTTCAGTAAACATAAAACCTGAAACCATAAAACTCCTAAAAGGAAACTTAGAGAAAAATCTCCTTGACATGGATTTCTTGGATGGGACACTAAAAGCAAAGAAAACAAAAACGAAAACAAAAACAAGTGGGACCATATCAAGTTAAGAAGCTTCTACAGAGTAAAGGAAATAATCAACAAAATGAAAGGCAACCTACAGAATGGAAGAGGCAGTCGCAAAGCATATAACCCAATAAGGGTCAGTATCTGAGATGCGTGAGGAACATATGGGACTCGACAGCAAAAACACACAAACAAATCACCCAAATAAAAAACTGGAAGGGGCCTGAACAGGCATTTGTCTAAGGAAGGCAGGTACGTGAAAAGATGCTCCACATCACTCATCGTCAGGGAAATGCAAATCACAACCCCAATGAGATGCCACCTCACACCTGTTAAGATGGCCATGGTTAAACCAAACAAACAAAAAAGGAAAGTGATTTTTAAAAAGGAAAGATTAAAGGGAACTCTTCTCCACTGTGGGCCAGAATGTAAACGGGTGTGGCCACTGTGGAAAATGGTACGGAGGTTCCCGAACAATTTAAAGCAGGACGACCATAGGATCCCGTGATCACGCAAAGGAAATAAAATCACCGTCTCAAGGGTTCTGCACCCCGTGTCCACTGCAGCATCATTCACCACAGTCAAGATACGGAAACAATCGAAATGTTTGTTGTCGGATCAACGGATAAAGAAAATGTGGCTTTTCTACAATTAAATATAACTCAGCCTTAAGTGGAAATCCTGCCATTTTCGACCACCTGGATGTACCTGGAGGCTATTATGCTCCGAGAAATAAGCCAGACACGGGAATACCGCGCACTTTCGCTTATATTGGAATCTCAAGACGTCAAACCGACCAAAACAGCAGCGCCGTGCTCACCGGGGGCTGCAGGTGGGGACATCAGGGGATGCTGGTCAAAGGATACAAACCCTCAGTTTCGAGATCAGTAAGTTCTGAGATCCGAGGGACAGGTGGTAGCTACGGGTAGTCCGAATGTATTGCCCATCTGAAATTTGCTACGGGAGCAGCCCTTACGTGTTCTCACCAGAAAATAATTAACTACATAATACATAAGGGGATGAACAGCTCTTGAGCTGTGGGACGGGCCGCATCGAATAAAATACCTTCAAACATCCAGAAGAGATCAGGAAAGGACAGGGAAACCTAATGTGAGGGACACAGGATGCTGCCCCACAGCACAACCAAAACGCGGAGCCCAGGCATGAGGAGAGAGGAAGCAGGTGCCTGCTCGTGGGGGTGGGGAAGAGGGGGAGAGGGCCCTGACGGTTTCAAAATCACCACCATACTAATAATTATAGTAATAATAATTTATTACAATTACATTAATTAGAATTCTATTATAATTAATGATAAGAGGCTTAAGTGAAAGTAGCTGATAGCGGCTGTCCAGGGTTTAAAGTTAGGGCCTGACATAAGGCTGTAACCCCCAGCTCCTGACTCTCTGTGTTCACCCCCCCACCCCTAGCAGACACACCGCAGCGGTGACCAATCAGAATCTGTCCACCCATGAGTCTGGGAGAAGGAGGAGGGAAAAGAGGATGAGTAAGTGAACCGGGGCTCGGGGAAGACTTCGGAGCACCCACTAGGTGCCAGGCCAGCGGCCTGTGTCTGCCCACGGGTTTTCTCATTCGACCCTCACACCACCTGGGAGGGATGCCGGTGGCAACATTTTTCCTTCTGGTTCCTTCTGGCATCGCCCCTAATTCTGGAAGAGGCTGGCATTCAAGCAGAAAGTCCGACGCCAGGGCAAACGAAGGAATAAATGTGGTTAAGTGCTCGCCCTCCAAACCCGTCAAAAGAAACGGAGCAAAGGCTCCGTGAAATGAGCACACCAAACGCCCCGCACGGACAAATTTAGACCTTGTGTTTTAAGTTGACTTGGCAGGCTGTGTCATACTCCTTTGCTGTGAGGGTTGAGCAAATAAAGCAACTCCACAACTGTAATTAGGAGATGCGTTTTCAAGCTAATTATGCCGCATTTATGCATACCAAATAGAACTGTAGTGACAGGTGAAGACTGAACACAGATGCAGACTGTCAGAAAGAGGAGGAGGAGGAAGGGGGTCTTAAAATAGGATAAAATGTCAAGGCTCCTGAAAAAGAAAATTCCTCCCCTGACCCCTGTTCTGGGGCTGCCCTCAGTTACACTCATACTCTTCCTGCAAATAGGTCTCTAACTGAAGTACTAAATTAAATACTAATCATGTAAAAAATTATCTCTGGACACTCCTTAAGATTTCCCCTATACTTAGATAGGAGTTTTGGTCTTAAAAGAGATTTGGCATATGTTCGGTGATTTTTAGAACTCTGTGAGACAGGTGTTATGTTCCCACTTTATAGATAGGAAAACTGAGGCTTGAAGTTTAAACGTGACTTGCCCAAGCTCATCAATGACAAAGCAGCAGACGGAAAAAAACCAACATGCTTTTTTTTTTTTTAAATGGAGGATGTATGGATTTTTCACTGAAGCAACCGAAACTGCTCCCCGTGCAGAAAATGCCCGTTTTCCAATTTCCTTGCACGATGTATTTTAGCATCCTAGCGTACTGACAGGACTGACCCAGACTGTGTCTCTTAGCTTAGAAGTCCTCACCAGTGACTTATATGCCTGAGACGGCCTTCTGTAAGTTGTGGGTTACAAAGGATTATTTCCTTTGGATTAGCTTCTAGAAGTACAAGCCCTAGGTCACATATTCTGAACTTCAAAAAAAAATTATTTTGAGAAACAGTGTGTGCAAGTTGGGGGGAAAGGCCAAGGGAGAGGGAGAAGGACCATCTCCCTACGGGAGCCTGAGGCAGGGCTCGATCTCACGACCTTGGGGTCACGACCTGAGCTGAAATCAAGAGTCGGACACTTCACCGACTGAGCCACCCAGGTGCCCTCTTTTATTTATTTCTGATTAGTTGTTTGAGGTTTGTTTTGTAATGCTCCCTTATCTCTGGATTCTTAGGGGTAAGTTCTCCAATGCGTTGGTTCTTTGGGATGTTTTCCATAGCTTTGTAGTTTTTAGCACATTTCCTCATTTTCAATTATCAACTCCTACAAAGGATTTTCCTCTAAGAGGGTCTAACACATCCCAGAGCGGTTTCACAGGTGCTTTGCTCAGGCCCTATGGAATTTACCTGTCATTAGTCAGCTTTTTTTTTTTTTTTTTTAAGTTTCTTGAATTAGACCCCCACAAAGATCAGTGTAAAATGAGATGTAAGAGAGTCATTCCTCTCCAGGAAGGGACTGGGTTGGACTCATGACTCACTATGCATGGGGCGTCTCCCCAGCCCAGGTTCATGGGGGAAATTTTCTATCATCTCCCCGTGATAATGTCATGGATTCCTGGCTCCTTCACCCAAAGGGGAGCCAGTTTTGCCCTCCCTCAGGCACAAGACACCTGTAGCCTTAGCTCACTTGTGCAGGGATGAGACTCTCAACCCTTAAGGCAAGATCTGTTCATTATTACCCAAGTAATGGTCTCTGCTATCACCTACCATTTACTCATCTTTTAAATTTTGTTCAAAATATTTTCTTTATTTGTTTATTTATTGTAGAGAGAGAGCAAGCACATGTGCCTGTGGAGGGGAGCAGAGGGGGAGGGAGATAATCTCATGCAGACACTCCCCACTGAGCTTGGCACCTGATGTGGGGCTCGATCTCATGACCCTCTGATCTCATGACCTGAGTTGAAATCAAGAGTCAGACATTCAACTGACTGAGCCCCCCAGGTGCCCCTATCACTTAGTCACCTTTAAAAATTTTTGGTTACTTATATACAGTTTAAAAATAACAATCTTACAGGTCAGAGGAGTATTTTCATACATAGGTACTTGTGCAGCGACGACCCCAGTCACCAGCAGAAACTTCTTATTTCCCCCGAATGTTTCCTCACGCCCCTCACTAGCACAGACTTCTAACGCGCTCTTTTGCTCACGGCTTCTCTTCCTCAGAAGAGCATTTCTGGACTCCACCATGTGTTGCATCTGAGAAGTGGTTCATTGGTTTTGAAATCTGGAATTGGTCAGTGTGTTAATCCGCCCTCCTCCGGATGGGCACATAGGCTGTCTGGAGTTTTGAGCTCCTCTGACTAAAACGTATTGCACGCATTTGTAAATGTCTCCTGGTGGGCAGGTGCAACTCCTTCCCCTGGCCGGGTCTCCAGGAGTGAAGTGCTGGCCTTGAGGGGCACAGGGGGACGGTTGCTGAGTGAGACAGCGCCCCCTGCTGTATGCCCTCGCTGTTGCTTGCCACGGGTAGGCTTTTGCATTTTAACCATTCTAGGGAGGAACACATTGATTTTTAGGACTCTTATTCCAATGACTTTGATCAACGTGTATCAAAAAAGGGATTTAAATTTTTGCAAAAAGATTGGGGTGCCTGGGTGTCTCAGGTCGGTGAGTGTCTGACTCTTGATTTCAGCTCAGGTCATGATCTTAAGGTCATGGGATTGAGCCCTGCCTTGGGCTCTGTGCTGGCCGTGGAGCCTGCTTAAGATTCTCTCTCTCCCTGTCCCTCTGCCTGCCCACCCTGCCCCGATCACTCTTTGTAATTTTTTTTTTTTTGAGAAAAGATGATGGACATATAAACATCTAAGCTACTCACAGCCTAGAAATACTGTGAAACACCAACGGCAGCACCTCATTTTATCCTTTATGAGACGATTTTTTTTTCCCCTGCCTGGAATTTTCCTACCCTCGCGTGGGCCCTGATTTTTGAAACCGTTCATCTCCTGGACTCCTGCTCCTCCACCTGGAGCGGGAGTGCCCCCTTCCAGCCTTGCTCAGTATGACTTCCCACCGTTACGCCCTGGGGCCCGGGTGAAGGAGTATCTCTGTCCACCCCATGCTTCCTACAGGCTTAACCTACAGCAATTACCACACAAAACGGAAGAGTCAATGTCCGCCTCTTCTCCGAGCTACAGGATGCCATGTGTCTCTCAAATGTATGCCCTCGATCTCCTGCAGCGCTTACCTGGGGGGCCAGTGTTCTGAGGAGAGGTATGGGGAAATCGTGTGGACGTGTCAACAGGCCTTCACTTGCAGCATTTCCAAAAACTCACATTTCAGAGGGAACCCCAATGTTTTTTTAAACTCGCTTTTCCCTCTGAAAGTTATATTCTAGAATACCCTACATATATCTGAGACAAGAACATTTCCCGCCATATAACCATCTTTCATACCTCCTTACATGAGAGCATTTAAAAAAAAAAAGATTTTATTTATTTATTTGAGAGAGAGCATGAGCGAGAGAGAGGGTCAGGGGTGGAGTGGCAGAGGCAGAAGGAGAAGCAGACTTGCTGCCGAGCAGGGAGCCTGACGTGGGACTCAATCCCGGGACCCTGAGATCAGGATTTGAGACGAACTGACTGAGCCACCCAGAAGCCCCTGAGAGCATTTTAATGGTGCATGTGAATGTCAGGAAAATTTATCGTAGGTGTAGGACGATCTAAATACGGGAACATTTGCCAGCACTTTCTCTCCTTCTGGGTGGTCTGCATGTTTTTATGAAACATAACCATAAGCCCTCAACAGGCATGGTGACCTGAACTAGACGAGCTTCATCTCACTAGTACTAAGTGTGTGTACCCTGTCCACAGGTCTGTGAGCAGAGAAGTGAACCACCCATGGATAGTTAGAAATTCATGCAAAATTCCTGTGGGTCAAGAGGACAAAACTTGGTTACTGCCTTTAAAAACAATGAAAAAAAAAAAAAGTAAATAAACAAAAATGTATGCCTTCTGCCAGCTGAACCTAATCTTTCCCTGAGCTCTCCTTAATGTTACCTCAAGGGACAGGAGCACCATCACTGTAGGGAAAGTGGATTATATGGAGTCTTCCTGATCAAGATGTAATTTTCCTTAAAAAAAAAAAAATCCTACTTCTGGGGACAGCGGGCACCTGGAAAGAGTCCATCCTTCCTACAGGTGTCTTGGGGCACATTCCCAGCCCCTGTGTGGGGAAGACTGACAGGGGTACCTTAGGACCAGGGTTGTCCGCACCTCCAGCCCCAGGTCTCTCCCAGAGCCAGAACGCAGCAAGATGAGCTCCTCAGACTCCCAGGTCCTCCCCGACACAGCCCAGAACCTTGACCTCCACAGAGCCTGTGGGCAGCCGTACATCCCTTCACTTACAACCTGCGAGTGTTGGGTGTCAGCGCGTGGGACACTGTTGATTTAGCTCAGTGCGCCATTTCCTAACCTTTTCCTTCCACGTGGCTGTGCAGCAGGACGCCCCAGGGTCGTCCTGACCTGCCTTCCACCACGCTCTCGGCCTGCTCCCGTCTGGGCTCAGAAGCCCAATCCGGCATTAAGTGAATTCATGAGAACACAGCTTTTCCTCATTTTGTTCTTGTTCCTCCTTTCCACCCATCTTCAGGAGTGAAAAATCCTCAAATATATAGATATTTAGTAGTGATACTTCTGGTTAATAAAATGTCTCTGTGGGATCCATAAGGGGTGTGGACAGATACAGGCTAAATCTCTACAGGGCAAGCTGGCTGAGGGGAAAGATGTTTCTCACACTCTGCTCTGTATACATTGGACTCCAGAGAGCAGGGCCCGGAATATTCGCAGGACCCCTGGTGTTGTCATTTAAATTTCATGAGCCATCTGTCTTTCTACATGGAGCCACAGGATAAGGAGCATAATCCTTTCTGGGTGATCCTGCCCTGGTTGAAAGTCTCCCTTAGGAGCCTCTTGACAAGGAGAGGCCACAGAATGGCTTTCCAATCTCTTGTCCCTCTGAGACAGGAGGGTTTGCTTCATTGCTGTGGCCCACTGGAACCACTTTAGGCATGTCCCTGCTTCAGTCTGTCCAAATTGAAAGGAAGCAAATGTGGTTCCATCCCTACCACACAGAAGCCCAGAGACCCAATGCAGTGCGGCTTTGCTCAGAACTCTAACGAGCCAGTGATTACAGCCCCCGGAAGCCGCTGCTCACGTGTCCTCCCTCCTTCTACTAAATGGGAGATCAGCAACTCTCCGGTGTCCTCCAAAGGAGGCCCATCACCAGCCCTTTGCGATGAGCCTTCACGTCTCCTTCCAGGAAGAACTGGAGTCTGTTCCCCCATCTTTGAAGCCAGGATGTGGTTGTGTGACCTGCTCTGGTCCGAGAAGCACCAGCAAGTCTAACACAAGCAGGCCTGAACCTCTCACTCCTTCCACAGCCCCAAGGCCCCAGGGAACAGCCACAAGCTTCTGTGTGCCATCAGCATGAGGACTGGGCCGCGGGCAGAGGCTGGGCGAGTGGCGTGGACCCTGCTGGTCAAGGCAGGAAGAAGGACAGCTGGGGTCAGGTGATGGTGACACGATTAGCCTATGTGACTTCAGGGAAACTCAACAGGAACACATACACCTCACTTGCTTTGGGATGTGTCTGAGGGTCAGCTGCTCCCAGCTGTGTCTGGCAAGGGACTAACGTGCGGCGGGGGAGGCATGAGCCTGAGAAGAACTATTTAGCTTATAGGCAGTATGGACAGGAAACATGGGAAGCCAGAATTTTCTGGGTTGAAAAATAAGTTTCCCATTTCCCATATTGTCACCTAGAGAAAGACTCTAGGAAGAAGGAAGAACTAGTCTTGGGAGACACATAAAGCAAGAGTTTTTAAAACTAAGACTGGGAAGGTTTCAGGAGGTTGTCAGTGAGTCCATCAATGAGTCAAAATGGCTGCCAAGAATCATGAAGTCATCGCCGACAACATCATGAAATGCTACCCAGTGTAGAGGGCCACCACGGTGTGGAGACCAGTGGGGTACTGGGTAAGAACTTGGGGGACTGGGAGGCAGCAGGTGAGGAAATTGAGGGCTGAAGTTTAACTTATCAAAGAGTACCAAATGGCTGGGAGAGAATCCATGATTTGATCTGAAGGAATCTGATCTCTGATCACAACCCATGAAGATGCTTCCAACTTCCCTGCCATGCCCTTGGCCCCTTCCAGAATAGTCTCCTCGTCTTTAACTCCACGTTCTTATAAAATCAATATACAAAATTACATTTCTACATGACAAATTTCAGTTGGAAAACGTGGCACAAACCCCGTACCACTTACAATTATTTACAGTGGCCCATGAGGCCTTTTGGAGTAAATAGAGTGGTCTCAGCAAAATGGTGGAACAGAGGGCTCCACACTCCATCCTCCTGCAGAAACGCTGAGAAACAAGCAGGAATGGTCAGAAATAACCGACAGAACTTAGGAGAGGAAGCCTGTCAATGGTCTACGGCAGCTGAGTGAGCACCGAAGCAAGAAAACGGCAATGGAAGAATGGAAGGAAAGCTCTTCCCCTCCCCTTGTGGCTCCCCTTGAAGACTGCAGGCTGCTCTCCCCAGGGGGACCCTGGTCCTGGGTGCGGGGGAAGGGGCGTATTTGCAAACCATTGTATATGCGTGTTTGAAGCTGCCCGGGGCTACCTGTGGGACCCCGACCAAGTCTGCTTCTTCTAGCTCAGAACCTGTTCCCTTGGGGTGGAAAAGCCCCACAGAGAACTTGAAACCCTCGTACAGGGACAAACACCTGCAGCCACCTGGGTGTCGGACAGGGGTAGCACCCCACCCCCTCCTCCAGTGAAGGGAGGAAGCTCAGGGAAACGTTTATTTGTGATGTTGGAGCATTCAAAAGTGCCCATGCACACCGGGGTCAGGAGGAGATCTAGAAAACAGTGGACGCACCTGAAGCAAGATGCATGGTCAGAAATATCCCAAAAAGACCCTAAGCTTCCATCTCAGGCTGACTGATCCCTACACTCAGCAGAAGTGCCATGGCCTTTCTCCGGCCCACTTGGTGTCTCCATAGGCTAGTGGTCCTTGTCCACCAAAGAGAGGGGGGGGACCACACAGGCCTTCCAGAATCTTCCAGCTCCCCCTCCTTATGAAGCAGGGCACCCCTTCACTCTCATGTCAGTCCACACCTGAAACGGTGGAGAGCCATGGTCTGGATTTATTTGGTGAGAGAGAAATTAGTTGTCAATGCATGTGCTAACAACATATTTCAGGGTGCAGCAGAAAATATAGGGGCTCTCTGGCCAGGGTGCTGTCTCTGGGAGGAGCCCCTTGTTGATGCTCACTGATTCTCAGGGAGCCGGTATGGGCGCTCAGTGGGCTCAGAAGCATAGCAGAGAACCTTCCTCATAAGTAAGTTACCTGACACTAATAGGATCTGCACGCTTCTTGATTTTAGGAACAAAAGGAGATGCAATTTGAGGCACCTGGGTGGCACAGTTGGGTAAGGGTCCAGACTCTTGGCTTGGGCTCACATTGTGATCTCAGGATCACGAGATCAAGCCCCACATTGAGCTCCCTGCTCAGCACGGTGTCTGCTTAAGATTCTCTCTCCCTCTGCCCCTCCCCTACTCATGCACGTGCCCTTTCCCTCTCTCTCTCTCAAATGAATAAATAAATCTTCAAAAAAAGGAGAGTTAATTAATTCATTTATTCATACAATATAATCAGCGACTGTTTATGGAGATCCTACTCTTGTAGACACACGAGTAGACCGATACATGAGACAGACAAGTTTCCTTCTCTCCTGGAGCTCAGATTCAGGGAAGGGTGTTAGGCAGGCTGGGGAGGGCAGAAAGGAGATGGGAGATTCACACACAAGTAAATGGACAACAATGGAGCTAGCATTAGGAAGCCCCATATGACATAGAGTTCTTGAAATGTATCTGCACATGTAATTTCTGACGTTTTTCTGACCCTGTGAAGCAGGGAGTTGGGACCAATTTGTTCCCATCTTACAGATTTGGAAACCAGTTCGGCGATGTCCAAGGGAAGGGACAGCAAACCAGTCATCATCTAATGAGGGCTCTCGCACCCCAGGGCAGCGCTCTTTTGATCCTCCGTCAAAAACCCCATGAAGTATTTCCTCGATACGAAGGAAGGGTAACTTGTGAAAATGAGACAAAGCCAACACGAGGTGTAGGGACCCACCATCAACACATCTTATGAAGACAACTGAAACCACTACGAGACCCTGGATGCTGTCCTGCCCCTAGTCCCAGGAACAGGGTCACCTGCAATATGCGGGCCCCTCCCCACTGTTGGCTCACCTTGTCCTCACTGAGGCATGTTCCCTCTCTCCTGGACCTCCCTCCTCCTTCCCTTGGAACTGCCCTGCCACGTCGTCCCACGAAGTGGGCTCTGGGAGAGTCAGTCTCATCCAGCAGCAGCAGCGGCCAGTCCCCGTCCAGCACATGCACCCCCCAAGCCCAGGCTATCGGGATCCCACCTACTCTGGGCTGTCAGGGACGGGAGGGAACATGAGGAATCCCTAAGAAGGAACATGGACTGTCAATTCACCAGGAATGTTTTCTCCGGCCACTGACTGCAACACATCCCACTTCCAAAGGGGATGCATGACGTGTGCAATGGAAGGAGGTGCCTTTTAGGAGCCGTGAAATAGGCTCGTCGTGGTCACTGTTAAGAACGTAACAGGAGCACACTTCTTACAATCACGTTTCTGCTTCGGTCACACCTGACTGGGAAGCATATTCATTTCTCCGGTTTAGAATACAGAAGCAGGGAAGTCCTGGTCCCTCCAGACAGACACGCGGTCCTTGCATCGTTACCATACTTCCTATTTCTCTTTATTTATTTGCGAGAGCAAGCGAGTGAGAGAGCAGGGGGAGGGGCCGAGGGAGAGGGAGAATCTCAAGCAGAAAGCCCGCTGAGTGTTGAGCCCCACGCAGGGCTCCATCCCACCACTCTGAGACCGTGACCTGAGCCGACAGCCAAGAGTCGGGTGCTTAACGGATTGAGCCTCCCAGGCTCCCACATTTCTGTTCTGATGGCAAAAAATGTTCTCCCCGGCCCCTAACCAGGCAGTTCCCGCAGCTGGCACTGGCCATACTACTCCTGCTCTGTCCTCAGAGCTCGTGTGGACAGTGACAGTGACCTCAGCAGGTGTGATGGCCACGCCGCCAGGTCCCTCCCCCGTGTGGGTACGCCAGCACCAGGGAGGTAGAAAGTAAGGCCTCAGTCACCTGCGAGAGGTCCTCCTCTCCCGACGGTGCTCCCTGCTTCCCACAGGCGTCAGAGCAGACACTATGGCCATCCCCAGGGACCCCTGCCCGACGGCCTGTGACCCCATCAAAACCTCAAACAAGGTTTCAGCCAAGGCTGAGGTCCTGGGGCTTTTGCCTCTGTCCTTTGTTGCTGTTGGGTTTCCTGCGTGGGGCGAGGAGGAGGAGGGCAGGGTGTTGGGTCATGAAGGGCTGTATGTAGTTTTATGGAAGATGATGACCCCGTGCTTATTCTCATCCTCACGGGGGTCCCCAGCCCCCTGCGGGGGATTCACCGCGCGCCCTCTGACTGAGCCCGCAGTTCAAGCATGCCGCCACCAGATGGCACTGCCGTCCAGGGCACGACCCAACTGTGGCTCCTGGGTGGAGGGGCGGTCCAGGCCAAGACTTGGGTGGAAAGCCCAGACCCCAAAGGCCTGTGCAGGACCAGGCTCCGGGAGAAGTTAATGCCGCTCTAATCTCCGGGGGAGGTTGATGAAGCCAGAGACACCCACCCCCCAGACACAGGTCTGCAGGAGCGACACCCAGCCCGGTCCACTCGCTGCTGGGTCACCGGGCTTCCGCTGAGGACGGACCAGTCGCTTTGTCCCCAGGCCATCACTTTGTCCCAGATGAAAGGCTCGACCACACACACACACACACACACACACACACACACACTCACTCATTCAGCCCGCGGGCCCCCAGGGTTTGCTTTGCAGACGGAGTGAGACCCTCTGGCTAAAGGGCTGAGAGGCATCGCTCGGGGAGCGCGCAAAGACCAGCGGCTGATCAGCAAACGTGCCGCTGACAGCAAGTGGCCCGGGCCCAGAAAGTGACCCGCGCGGGTCATCCCGGCTCCTCGGGGAGCCCCGCGCTGCTCTAACGCCCCAAGACCGAGGATGCGAGTGAAGTCCCAGGGCGTGGGGTCACTCCGGTCACTCGGCTGGACGCAGGCCGGGCTTCTGCGGCTGCCCGTGCGCCGGGCCGGTGTGGGGAGGGTCTCACACAAGGCAGGCCGAGGCATGGCGCGTTCCTGCCCGCCGTGTCCACGGGGGAACGTCTGTGCGGCTGGCCCCCCGCCAGCGTCGAGGCCCAACTCTCGGGCAGCTCTTGTGCGCTGCCCATCTGCTCACGCAGATCTCGAAGGCGGGGTGCATGCATCATCGATGGGGGCGCACCTGCCCTCCCCCCACACCCCCGCACCCCGCGCCGCACGGAGCCACAGTGGGAGGAGCCGGCCAGACTCTGTTCCCGAGCGGAGGCAGGGAAAGACCACCCCGCCGTCCGCTGTGGCTCTGAAGGGCTCTTAGTTCCAGGCCGTCCCGGTCCTGAGATATGGTCTTGCCGGGCTCATCCTGAACCCGCCCACCGAGCCCCGCAGGAGCAGGGTCAAGTCAGCCACTGCGTCTGCAGTAAAGGGGGATGTAATTCAGGGCCCGGGTGCAGCCCGAGCAGGGGTCTTTACTCTCAGACCCTCACTGGTGACAGACCCCTAGTGCGTGCTGTGCTGGGGGACTGTGCTCAGTCCTCCTATGTACTTTTCTGTGGTGCTGTGCTCAGTCCTCCTGTGTAATACGTTGTGGTACTGTGCTCAGTCTTCCTGTATATTGTTTTATGGTACTGTGCTTAGTCCTACCTACTGTGCTACAAGACTATGCTCAGTCCTCTTCCCAGCTGTGCTGTGGTACTGTGCTCAGTCTTCCTGTGTACTGTTCTGTGGTACTCTGCTCAGTACTCCTACCAGCTGTGGTATGGTACTGTGCTTAGTTCTCCTATGCAATATGCTATGGGTCAGTGTTTGGTCTTCCTTTGTACTATTCTGTGGTACTCTGCTCAGTCTTCCTACCTACTGTGCTACAGGACTGCGGTCAGACCTCCTGTGCAATGTGCAGTGCTGTGCTCGGTTGTTTTGGGTACTCATTTATGGGACTGTGCTCAGTCTTCCCACGCACTGTGCTATAGGGTCCTACCCTCACTTTTCCTGAGTACTGTGTCGTGGTATGTGCTCCGTCCTCCCAAACTCTTCTCAATTCCACCAGCTGGGCTTCCAGTGCCTTCACAGGTCGGAAGACAAGCTGTGATCCAGCCTGGGACACGACGAGGGCAGGAGCCCCATCTGGACAGCTAGACACACAGTCAGGGCACAGTCAGGGCAGTTGCCCGTGGTGCTGGCCCAGGCAGCCATGTGCAGTCCTCCTGTTATAACTGAAGGGCGAGTACACCTCAGACCCTGACCGACAGCTGCTGTTCTCAGACTGAGCCGGTGCAGAAAGGCAGGTGGAGGCTGGTGTGTCTCTGGAGGTGCTGACATCTGGCCCTACCCCCTGTGGAACAGGAGTACAGATGCCTGGGGGCCGTGGACACTGAGCCCCATGAGGCCTGCAAGCCCCATGAGTCCCACCGGCCCCACAGGCAGGTGCCCTCTCCCAGCCCTGCTTCCAGAGCCTTCTGGGGCCACACATACAGCTCCTTCCTTGGCTACTCGGTCCCCAGTGCTCTCTTTGCCCACCTGACTGCCCTGATGAATGATTTCAGAGCTGGGAGGATGCTATGCTTATCTAAAGGACAATCTGTTTGTCAATGACCTAAGTAGCGTGGACTCAACTCCTGGCAATTGCGTCCATTTCTCCTCCAGTGGGGTGGACGGCACAGCTGTTCTCTGTATCCTTCCCAGGGCTGCAGACCAGAAACTGGTGGTGGGGCCTTGGGGGCAAAGTGGGAGAAGGGGATATGGGTCACAGCTGGACAAGAAACCCCAAGGCTGCAGCTCTTGGCTCTGCCACATACAGACACATGTTCTGGGGCCCGTGAAACACTTTGCTACTTCAAGGATCAAGTGCCATAAAAACACACTTGACAAGTATCAGTATGTTTATATGCTCCCTGTAAGATCATAATGCATCACAGATACGGAGCTTTAAAACAATTCTGGAAATATCCTTAGTGGTATTTATCGCCTAGATTCCTTTCTGGAACTCATTACATTGATTATACTTTTAAAATGCATTTTCTTTCTTTCGTTTTTTCTTTTTTCTTTTTCTTTTTTTGTGGAACAGAAAATAATTGAAGGAGGCTCCTAGGTGGCACTGCGGGTTAAGCCTCCGACTCTTGGTTTTGGCTCCAGTCCTGATCTCGGGGTTGTGAGATCGAGTGCCCCGTCAGGTTCCACACTCAGTGCCCAGAGTAGGCTGGAGTTTCTCTTCCTTTACCTCTGCCCCCACCAAAATAAATAAATAAATTCATTCATATATATCTATATATATGAATATATATATAGATATATATGTAAAATTTAAAGACCAGAGACTAGTTACCAAAATGTCCTTCGATGTCATCAACATGTAAGAAAAATTCTTTATACGAAACATAAAAACAAGTTTGTTTCGTAGATTTTGAACCTATGGGATCTGGGGAAGCAGGCATGAGCAGTCAATGGTTTATAGATGGACACTTTGGGGCAAGATTTCACAAATGGCAAATGCAAGTGATAGCTCCTGCCAGCAGCCAGAGGGGAGAAGGCAGGCCAGTGGGGAGCAGGGGCTGAGACCTCTGCTAGGGACAGAAGCACGTGTCAGGGTACGGGGATGTCTGCCCCAGGCCAGGTCATCTGGAGTCACCTAGAGAACGCTTGTCTGGAGCCCCTGCCCTGGCTCCCACGGGGGAGAACGTCTCCTACTTCCTCTGTTCAGTGGGGCTGCACAAAGGCGGCAGGGCAGGGGCAAGATGGCTGTGAGCAGATCTGATGCCTGCAGTGGGGGGGCTGTGGGACCCCTGGGTAATGGATGGATGGACACACAGAACACAACAGATGCCCCATGGGGCGTGCCATGCTGCATCAGCCTGGTCTGTTTCCCAGGTTTTGAGGCTTGGTCATCGGGGGCCCTGGGGCCTGGAGAGATGGCCCCTCCCAGGGCCTCGAAGCTACGTGGAGGTAGCCAACAGCTACCTGAAGTGCTTTCCAGAAGCACAACATCAGATCCCAAGCCACAACCCACCTGTCCTCCATGGTGGGCTCTCACCCTCGGGGAGGTGGAGGGGGAGGCTATCTCTCCTCCTCATCACTGCAGAGCCAGGAACCAGGCATCAGGGCAGCCCTGGTGCCCGGAATGCATGGAATTACTCACAGTCCTCAGCCTGTTCACCTGCTTCCTTCCCAGGGAGACCACAGGAAAGGGCTGCAGGACGTTTCCTCCGTCTCCCTAGGCCTCCCACTGGACCCTGGTGCTTCCCTGTGTGACCCCCTATGGCTGCTGCACCCCTTTTCTTGGGCATTCATCTCCGCATGCGTTGGCTTGCCACCTGTAATCATCACGGAAGGCACCCCATAAAGCGCATGGCCCCAGGAGGGTCGCAAGGATATCAGGGGGCTGATACGCAGGGACCCCGGCTGGCTCTATATTCAGACCCCCACACTCAGCGCTGTTGGACCCTCGCGACAATCCTGCCACACGGGTCCCATCAGCACCCCGAGTTACATATGAACAATGAGGGTAACGGACAGTATGCAGATTGTTGGAGGTCACACGCCCGATCCTGGTCAGATAAGGAATGTGTCGCCCGACTCAGTTATTGGATTATAAAATGCTCTCCCTATTTACGTCTTAAACTCACATATTGCAGAAGCTTCCTCCCACCTGGGAGAGGCCCTTTTAAAACTCATCTCTTCTTATCACGCTCCAGTCCCTGTAGCTTGCTGTTCTTTTAAAACACTTTGCAAGTAAGAAGCCAACATTTTCAAAGACATCCACAGTCTGTAACACAGACCTTCTGCTCACTGCGAGCTACAGTTAAACTCCGCGTGTAGAAAATTCACAGCCTCGCACTGAATAATTCACATGTGCGGTCTGTCAAACTGCTAATTATTCTTTCAAAGAAAAACAATCAGATATTTGTATCATAATATTTTTCTGCATCCAGGAGAAACTGCCAAGGTGTCAGGGTGATTAGCGAGTGAGCGTGCTTCTCTGCCTGTCAGAGGATGTGGGGGAAATTTACATACGCAGCCAGATACAGGGAGGGAAAAGGCGTGCATTCCTCTGTGGTGAGATGATGAATTAATTCAGGGAATACATCGTGAGGGACTAGAGGGTCAGCAAGTCTTTAGGCCCTGTGGGTACAAGGTGAAGAAATCTGTGTAGTGTTAACAGCTGAACGCAGGAAAGAGAATATTAAAATATTAAAATAATAGAGGATTGTAAGGCAATGCTAATAACAGTGTCATTAGGATGAAAGCAGGGAGTCGTCTTAGATGCCACTGGCTTTCTAAAGAGAGGCTGCTTGAGCTGAGTCCTGCAGGGTCACGGCCAAACCAGGAAGGTGGCAAGGGCACAGCCTGCACGGGGAAGAGCAGGTGCAGAGGCCAAGGGGAGGGGGAAGGTAAGCCGCTCTGCGGGGCTCTGGGACACACCCGTGAGAGTGGGGAGCAGTCTGCCCCTGGAGAGCAGCCAAGGCTGGGGCTGACGGTAGAGTGTTTGGGTGAGAAGCTGGCGTCTGTGTTCCGCTGAATGCCTCGGGACGTCGGGGAAGGACGCACACTGGGTAGTAATGTGAGATTATTTTTATCTTAGACACCATGTGAGGTTGGGAAAGGAATGCAGAAGTGGGAGGTCAGTCTGGAGAGATCCTGAAGAATAGAGAAGGTGGTCTAGGACTCTGTCCAGGTGCTTACCGGTCTAAAATTTCTACAGAAATGCACATTTTCATATACAACCAATAATTTCAATAATACCATTTGTGATTATAACCATCCAAACACTAATAAGAGAGTTACCCTTGACATTTAATAGTTTCAGTATAAAAAAGACTAAAGTGGGGTGCCTGAGTGGCTCAGCTGGTTGAGCATCTGGGTCTTGATTTTGGCTCAGGTCATGATCACAGGGTCATGAGATCAAGACCCGCCTCAGGCTCTGTGCTAGGCTCAGAGTCAGCTCGAGATTGTCTCTTGCCTCTGTCCCTCCTCCCACTGGCTTTCTCACTCTCTCTCAAATAAATACTTTTTTTTTTTTTAAAGAATGAAGTGTAAACAATGAGAGACAGGGAGTGAGAACACAGGAGAAAGGGTTAGTCTGAGAAACCAGTCGGATGTTAACACCAGACGGAATCTTTGGGGCCAGGGACAGTGGTCACTTTTCAAAACCAGAAATCCCTAATGTCAAGACAACAACCCTCCGTGGTACTTCAGAGACAAATTATATTTTCTAGTAGAAGATATTGACATTTTAACACCATGGAAACCATGAACACTTCTCGGTACAAAACAGAGTGAGCTCTCTCCTCCCCTGTGGCAAGTCTCAGAGGGGCCATAGTTCCCAAAGCTTGTCCTGTTGGAGTTGTACGCAGAAGCATCTAGGGAGAAAGGAGGGTGTGTGTGTGTGTGTGTGTGTGTGTGTGTGTGTGCACTCAGTTTCTTTTATTAGGTGTTGGTGGGTAGAGATTTTTCACTGCGGTGTCTCTGGAGCCCACGCCCGTGAATTGTTCGGTTAGATCCTCCCCGGCATGCTCATCATAAAACTCGGCTTTCTGCTCTACAGCTGATCTGTCATCCTCCCTTCCTGAGAGACAGTTGAGGTAGCTTCCCAAAACAAGCATCCCCTTGTTTGACACCGTCCCACTGTCTGCAAGACCTACTGGTCCCGAAGGAGCCTGCGAGTGCCCTGTCCCTCGGAACACGTGGGCCTGCTTCCAGACCTCTCTCCTCTCACCCATAATGGGTGTCCTCAGGCCACGGCTGCTGCTTGCCAGGGAATCGTGGAAGAGCGAAAAACAGCCAACAGGTGAAGTTTGGGCACTTGGAATGAAAACCCATTTCTGGACCTCCTGAAATCATTCACTTTAGGGAATAGGAGAATGTTCCTGGGTCCGCAGATTGGGCTGCTTCTCTGTGGACTGAGCTGATCAAGGGCAGGTCCCCTCTCTCCTGAATGTGAACCAGGGGCACAAGCCCCTGAATCTCCAAAAATGTGTGCCTTGTCAGCCGATGGGCCTCACGGAGCCACAGCCCCTTCACTCAGCAAAGCCATGGGTCTGATAATTCCTGATCTGTGGCCCAAGACGTTCATGGGCCTGGAGTTATCTGGCAGCACCAAGAAAAGTGGCTCATTCATAAGAAAATGAAGTTGAATGCAGAATTTGAATCTGGATTTTCATGAGTATGGCCAAGTCCTGGAATTCCCATATGCACCCCTCCTTGTTATAGGAATCAAGACGTTTTCAAGCAAGAGCCTATGGATGATCTCACAGGGGCATCTAGCACTCATCATGAAGCACAGGGAAATACAGCCTTTCCCACTGGGTCACACTGGCCTCCACGCTCTGGTGGAAACATCACCAAATTCTCACGGAGATTTTCTTCCATCTCAACAGCTCCATGACAATCACTCACTTTGGACTTGCACAACTTATTGTATCATCTCCTAAATTCCTTTTTGATAACGTCAATGAGAGTTAATCAGTATGCAAGTGCATAGAATATTCTGACAAGAACTTCTTAATTAAGCTCACTAACACAGGCTCGGGGGATCTATTTCTGGAAGAATCCTTGAGATGAAGGTGTAGGTTCCTTTCCTGTCATTGAGTATTTCTGGGGTGGACTTCCCAACATTAGTAACCTAACCCATGCTTGGTGCACATGTTCCCTCTGAGTTTTTATATTCTACTGTACTGATTTGTCTAGACTATTGTATCTAACAGGTATCCATCCACTTAAAAATAAAAGTAAAGGAAATAAAATAAAAAAAATAAAGGAAAGGAAAATAAAATGAAGTAAAATAAAAGAAGTCATGGCTTTTTTTTTTTCTATTTTAAATTAAAATCGGTGGACAATAGATTTTTAAATATTTTTTTTATTTCCCAAATGATAGTGTTCTCATATGAGCTACGGTGTCACAGTCGCCATTGTTTATTCATGCAGGTGCATGAATGGGAACTTAGCGTGTATTTCCTGTAGATTTCTATGATGCTAACAACATCGCTAGAAGAGCTGACTTTAAAAGGTTCTCTTCATAAGAGTGGCTGATTTTCTATCGGGTGCAATGTTGCACTTGTCTTGCTGATCTTGAAGGGGTGAAGGCAGGTGCTACAGGTTCTGGTGCTAAGAAATGCAGAGAGGCGAGCACTGATTTCCCACAGAAGCGGGCTCTGTGCAAACGTCTCCTTAAATTATGACACGATTATAGGACAAGTGGACAAGGACATTGAGTGGGATGAAACATTAGAAGAAAAGGGAGCCAAGCTGTGTACATGTATACAGCAGGGCCTCTCACATGTGTCCCTGCCAACTATGAGGTCAGATGGAACACACTCCACATCCACCTTATTTCAGGAAATTTGCTGTACTGATTCTTAGAGATTTCCAATATGCCCTGCCAAACTGGACCTCTGAGGCATGAAACTCCGGAAAAAAAGATACTTGTTCGCTTGCATTTAGGTGAAACTTTTATATCCACATTTAAGTGGTGAATCCCTCACTTAAATTCCACCAACACATTTATTTTCCTTTCTCTACTCAAATCTTTTATTTCTGCTTGCCTACGGTACTTCGAGCTGATAGTTATGCTAACTGCTTTTGCCTTATTCTCTTCTTACAAGAAATATACCATGTGATGTCTTAGGCTCCCTTGCAAACGCGAGTTCTCATAAGTGGCCATAAGTCTCGGTTGTGTTTGTCTGTGTTAACAGGGAACTGTCAGGGTCCTCTTCCTTGCCTCCATGGTGCCCCGTGAGCCTAGC
Source organism: Mustela putorius furo (assembly GCF_011764305.1). Classification (NCBI taxonomy): domain Eukaryota; kingdom Metazoa; phylum Chordata; class Mammalia; order Carnivora; family Mustelidae; genus Mustela; species Mustela putorius. The sequence continues at coordinate 10,576,527 of NW_025421998.1, forward strand.
ACTTAAAGACCACATTCTCTGGAATTCCTCCCAGACGGGAACAGACAGCTTCACTCCCACATGTATGATGTCTCAACAGACAGAAAAAAAATCCCAAGCTACCCTCCTACGTGCACTCAAATAAGACCAAGTGTTTCTACTTCCTCTCCTTCGGGGGGATCTGATCCAGAAGAAAGTGTTCCTTCTACTTCTCCTCCTGATGCCCTCCCAGTCCACCCTCCCCCTCGTCCTCTCCTGCAGCTGCCTCGCTGACCAGCGGTGGAGCCGACCTGCACACATGCCGAGGCTGCCCATGGCCTTGGGGGTTAGAGAGACGATGGCGGCAAGAGACAAACCAAATATAAGGGGGCGTGGCTCCTTGTGAACTCGAACCCCAGTGAAGCTGCAGCAGGAAATCATGAGAATTCTCCTGAAGGCCTGATGCATAGAAATGAACGAGACAGGAAATAGGCAGCTTATTAGGCGTAAAGCTCCTGACACTGCACTGAAGTCAGGGTTTTAGATATTTAGGAAGAAAAAAGAATAATCTTTCCACATCCCTTCTATTCTCGAAATAAATAAAAGCAAAGGAATTTCCAAAACATCTGCTTATTAGGGAACCTAACGCTGACACGCTCAGTGACCCAAAACACCTGCTCCCACTGCCAGACATTACCACTGGCGCTGGAGTCTTCCTGAGTTTTTCTTTCTTTCTTTCTTTTCTTTTTTTTTTTAAAGAGTTTATTTATGTATTCATGAGAGATATGGAGAGAGGGGCAGAGCCAGAGGCAGGCTCCCCAAGGACTAGGGAGCCCAATGCGGGGCTCAATCCCAGGACCCCGGGATCATGACCTGAGCTGAAGGTAGCCGCTTCACCGACTGAGCCATCCAGGCGCCCCTTCAATGACCACAACTTCAATGCTGAGGTGTGTATTCCCCAGGACTATTAGAATATTTTATACTCAGTCTGAAGAGACAGCCCCCCTCAACCCCATGCTCTCCGCAGTTCTAGACCATGGTGGCGATTCTAATAATTTGCATTTAGTATCCAAAGAAACATTTACTCATCTATGAGCCATGTTAGGAAATAATTTCCAAGATTTACTCCACTACTATCCAAAGAACGGTGGCTGCCCTAGGGTAGCCTTCCTTATGTAGAGTCAGTGTGACAGGAAGGGGGGATTGGGTTTGTGTACAGGATGCTCAGTTGACCATGTGGGCCCGAGTGGTGGCTAGTGTGGGAGAAAAGTGTCCCAGCATCCACCTCATGGAAAGAGACATTATGTCCAACTCCCTGAGCCCTCACCATGGCCTTGAGCTTAGGAAGACACGATATGGCCCTTAAAATCATTCATGTGGGAAAACAGTGACAGACACTTAGTTTAGAAAACAATACACCTGTGTTGAATGTTTGTAACTTCAGGTTCTAGAAACACAAGACCTCACAATGAGAAACACAGGGTTCAAACCCCAGCATTAACCTTGAGATAGGGTCAGAGGACCCTCCTTTGTCAGGCTCTTTTATCTCAGAACGTTTCCAGCTACCTGCTAAGCTCCCATGTGCACTGACCCAGAGTGTGTTGTCCTGGACCTTCCAAGCAAGGGCACCACGTGAGGGACCTCCAGCATCGCTGAAGGAAAACACACACCCAGTTCCCGGAGGATAGCCCTGCCCTCTGGAAGGTGCTTTCCTCCCCAGATCATGCCTAGGTGCAAGCTACCAATCCATACACTCTATCTCTGTACTTCCCGTCCCAAATATGTGAAATGGGATTCTAGACATTTCTTAACCAGCAAAGCTTCAGGTCCCCTGCAGTTCCAGGGTCCTAAGAGCACATGTGCCAGAGAAGAGTAAATCACGTGATGTTGCTTATTGCCTGTGAGATACCGGGGCATCTGTTAAAGACTTCGGGGGATACAGAGTCCGAATTCAAATCCTGCCTCTGGATCTGATGTTATACAGTTCAGGCTGCCCTAGCAGACTGGGAAGGGGTTTAAACAACAGAAAGGTATTTCTCCAAATTCAGAAGGATAGCACATCCAAGGGCAAGGTGCTAGGGACTCAGTTTCTGGGGAAAACTCTCTTTCTGGCTTGTGGACAGCCACCTTCTGGCCATGTCTGCATATGGAGAGCACACTCTGCTGTCTCTTCCTCTTCTTGTATGGACAACAGCCCTATCCAATGAGGGTCCCGCCTTCATGAACTTTTTCAGCCTTATCAACTCCCACAGGTGCTGTCTCCAAATACAGTCCTATTGAGGGTCAGGAATGCAACTCATGAATTTTGGAAGGATGTAATCCAGTCTGGAAAACCTCTTCATAGTTGCGTGATGCTGGGCACCATATGTAACCCCCTCTAAGCCTCGTTTCTTGATATACTATTTATACACAGTATATATCTTTTGGAGAGTCACCATGAGGCTTAAGCGATATGGTATAAAATAAAAAGTCCTAGAAAATCCTGCAAACTTTAAAGGTCTTGAAAAATTACTGTAGGTATCATGACCGTCGGGATTTACCAGGATGTTAGTCCATCCCTCTCTCGGAACACGTGTTGCACACGGGATGGTCTACTCCAAGAGCAGTATCCAACCACACACCATTTCCAGGACAGACCACCCTGGAGCCCCATCGAAGAGGGCCCTCCCTTCCCCAGCCCCTGGAGGGATGCCAGCTGTGAGCCTCACGTCCTTAACACCTGTCCCTGCTGTGCTCCCACCGTCAAGGGGTCAAGATGCAAAGCAACAAGAGTCTGCTTCTGCTCTGCCCTGGCTCTGCCAACAGCCAGATCCTTCCGAAAGGTCCAACCCATTATCCTAGCAAATGAAGCAGAGGGCAGATGTGCAGAAGAAGACGTGATTTAAATAAGAGAGCATAGGTAAATCACACTTTAAGCCTTTCACACAATATCATTCAAGAGTCTCTGATGAAAAATGCGTCACACTCACACCGCCGTTCCCCGTTCCTGGTTATGGGTCCCCAGTGCATAGTTACCAAAAAACGAGAAGCCTGATTCTACTCCCCGGTTCTTATCAGAGGCTCACACATCAGAGAGGGATACAGAACAGAACCTTCTAGAAAGCCCTCAATCCCACAGCATGTGTATGTGTACATTTAATGCTTGGATAAACCAGACCACCTGAGACTCCCTTGTCTGGGCTGGAGAGCTCAGACTTCTGATTCACTTTCACTGAGCAGTGCTTGGCCCTGACCCACCAAGTCCACAGAAGAAAGTTAAAAGCATATCCTTGAACTTTATGCTTGCATTTTCTATAAGGATTTCAGAGACTTTATTATTATTATTTTTTATTACATCATAAAGACTAATGGGAATTTCCAAGTTCACCAAAAAATAAAGAGATAGGCTTCTCCTGAGCAACATAGTTTGTTTTATGAGCACTCCACATCATGTGATGGCTTAGAATCCCCCACCTTCGGTTCTAGAAAATGCAAAACAGAATTTGTGTGTCCTCTCGAAGAAGTGTGAGTGACCTTTGGAAAGCATTCAGGGTCACAGCCTGCTATTCGATTGATCTTTTTTTTCCCTTCCTCCCAGATTACGTCGCTTCTTAGATTTCAAACCTTTCTGTATTCTGTATCTGGGGCGAGTGTCATCAAGACTTCCCTTCTTTTCCAGTTTTATTGCGATATCATCACAAGTCCTTTCTGAAAGGAAGTAGGGGTGCAGAGGACAGAGCTCCTTGTTTTTCGTGTATATTTCCCAACTGTGAGTTTCAACGTGTCCCTCCAGATACCAGGGATCGCTCTGAGGACAGGTGTCCAGTGAGTGTCCTATTCTTAGCAGGTGAACTGGAGCCTTGTTCTGAGCTTTTCTATGCCACAAGCAGCCTCCAGGCCTCCAGGACAAGCTTTGCATGAAGGATCTTTTTTTTGTAGCCAAGAAGAGGGGATCCAAAATTCCTCCACCCGCGCTCTCGCCTAATCCAGTAAAGGACATAAACCAGATCACTTGTTATTGGTTTCCTCACACTGAATATCAGTTTTTGTAGAAGATAGACACAATTTTCAGCAATTATTCTAGGAATGTCTGAATTTAATTAAGCTTGATTACACAAGGCAGTATGAAAAACGTTTGCATGGTCCGCCGAGTTTCACAGAGCTCTGGTGGTTTCAATATTCCCTCACTGAATATCACAGTTGCAATTCTTAATTTAAAATCCTCACATCTCTATGGAATATGTTTAATAAAAATGTTTGAAAAGAACTGGGTCATTTTTGTGAAGTTCCTCAACTCACTTCAATAGTTGCCATATAATATCTCGAAAGCCAATTTTTAATGTCACACAGACCAAGTAACTTAGACTTCAAAGACTCAGACTTTGAGTAATTACTGACTACAGTCTTTAGCAGTTAATTGTGCACAAACCCTCATGTCTTTTGAAATTCTGTTCAAGGGCAGGACAAAGGTAGTGCGAACCTCCCACCTTACTTCTCTCTGAGCAGAATACCCAATACAAGCTGTATCCATGATGAAACAGCATCTGGTTTATTTTTGAAGGCACAGATATCGTTTTGCTTTTCAAAATTCTGAAATATTTTTCCAGCCTCCAAGAAAGATTTTTGTAAATTCTGTGCATGCTTGAATATAGATTTCAAATGAAGTTGTAATAAAAGCCAAAGACCAAAACATTAATAGTAAAGATATTAATGGAAGTCATCAACCTACTCCTTTCTCAATTTATTTTAACTCAAACATTGTTACCAATTTGTTTTATGCCCACCAATATACCTTTTGAGTAATCTGGCTAAAATACTGTCTCCACATTAAATTGATGGCTTGACTCCTGTATTGGATTAATCTGGGAATAGCATCTCAGTCTTCTGTTAACACCAGAATGAAAGCAAACCACTTAACGAAGACTCATCCGCCAGCTTCTGTTCATTACTACCTGAAATTATCATGCAACGTCCAGGAATGGAAAACCAAGGAATTGTATTTTCATATAAAGCAACTGAATTGATCTTCAATTGTTTTTGTAAGGAACTTAAATCACGGTAAAGGTTTCAATGTTTTCCTTTTGTCTGATGCTCATTATAACAAATTTGGAAAAAAAAATGTGTCAAGAAGGAAACGAAAAGTATTAATAGGCCAGACAGTCAATGACGATAGGTCATATATGTCCTTGCAGTGACACTGAATCAATAACCCATTTATCACACTTTCTAATTAGTTGTTTTTGTTGTATAGGAAAGCCACTGATTTTTTTTTCTTTTCTTTCCTTTTTTTTTTCCCCCCTTTTGTATCAATAGTCACTGACTCCGATGGCTTCTCTTTAGACTCTTTGGATTTTCCACATTCTGTCTTCTGTGAATAGGACTGAGATCATATGATGTCTGGAGTCCAGGTCAATGGATATGGTTCCAGCCCAAGAGCAAACAAGGTCCTGCGCTCCTGTTATGGTCTTAGACCCCCGCATAGCCCTAGATTCCCAAGAACCAGCGGGGCTAAGGCAGGCCAAGCCGGCTTGAGCTCAGCTTCTTCGTAAGGGTGAACTCCTCACCCTGGGAGGAGCACGAGCGTCATGAGGATCCCAGACAAAAGCCACGCAAAACCTTAAGCCCGCCTTTACATGGGACAATCATTCTGACGCTACATGAAAGACACCCGCTCACCCCAACCTGGGGAGCCAGGAGTTTGGAAGTCATTCCCCGTGATCTCCTTATCTGCTGCAAAGAAAGTCACCTTTGGTGACGACTCTCCACCGCCTATAGCCAGCGACAGCTCAGCACAGAGCAGACACGCGCAGCGGTCACAGCACCGCCCTCCTCCCCCGCCGGCGCACGCTCCTGTGCGTCTGCTACTTCGCTCCTGTATTCCTGAGGACTTCCAGTAACCCGCCAACACACAAATGATGAGAACGGGGAGTCTCTCCTTTTCCTGAAGAGAATGCTTACCGTGTTCCAGCTTTAACTGTGTCTGCGGCCGGTCTTTGTCTTGCTGGCGTCTCTATCAGGTTCTAGACCTTGCTCTCACCCCTCATTTGCAGCGGGTGTTACTGTTTGGTCTGAATAGGAACCGAGGGCTCTCAGACACTTCTTCCAAGCACGGGAAAAGAATCGCACACTTAATCCCCTGTTATCTCTCAACTGCTTTTTTTATGGTGGCCATTGGACTGCATGGAGAAACGCTACTTGATCATCAAAGGGTTTTCGTGTCACTTTGATGGATTCGGTCTGATGACATTTTATGTATTAATTGTTGTATCTGTGTTTGTGCGACCGAATTCCAGAACTACCTTGTCCAAGGACTCTTTTCCCCTCATGAAGCGCTCAGGCACTTTCACATTCTTTCATCACCCACACACTGTAGAGCAGCACAGCGGTTCGCCGCTTCTTGACAGTCTGTAAGACAATCTGCACCTGTTACTTGGGAGCAGGTTTTTAAAAACTAAATCACTAATTTCACTTTTTTTTCAATGTTTGCATGGCTATTTGGATTTTTTTTCTTCTCTTGGATCAATTTTGGAATTTCATCTTTCTCCAAAAATGTTTATTTTGCTCACATTTTCAGTATTTTTGCATACAATTATTCACTGTGTTCTTCTTTGAAATAGTGTAACCTCCATTATCGTTTTGACTAGGTCTTGTGACTTTTCTCTTCCTGAATACTGCTTGTGCCTTTTCTCTATTTTATGCTCCCTGTTGCAAGTTCATTATTATTTTTCACGTGACCTTATTTTTGGTGCAGTTTAATATATTCAGGGATTGCGTTGCTCCCGATTTGTGGAAATGTCCCTGGACTGGTGTGAGCTTCCTTCCACCAGGGTTCCATGGGTCTAAACTTTAATTTGTGGACCTTGAAGTACCTGGTCGGATGGGACCTCTGAGACTGTGCTGACCCCCACCCGCCTAAAGCTGGCTTTTACCTGGGTGCCCCACCGAGGCCCCCCTAGCTCCTCTAGTCTTCGGGGAGTCCTCACTCAAGAAAACGCAAATCTGCCAAACACCACCTCATCCGACCCTCAGCCAAGCCACGTTCGGTCCTCTCTTCTGGTACTTCCTGTTTTCCCCAGTCTCCCAAACCCTCTTCGTTCCTCTTTTTTCACTTCCCCGTATCCGCCTCTATTCCCACTGTTCTCCGCTAGAAACCCTCTTACCTGCCTTGGGTGCAGTTGAGCTCAGTCTACACTGGTCTCTCTCCCCAACTGCAGTGGGTTGAAGAGAATCAGCCTTGCACTGCCCCTGGCAACATGTTTCCGATGCTGCTTGCTGCCCCTTGACAATTTCCAACTGTGTTTTTCTGATCCCCACCCTGGGCACAGAAAAAGTTGTACCCCAAGCCCATGCACATGTGTGGTGGGGGGCAGAATTCTCTCACCTTAAAATGCGCCTCTTTGGAATAAGGACTTTTGGGGGCTGAATATTTTTGAGAGGCTGCAAACACAGGAGACGCTATGCAAACAGAAACTGCCCTTTTGGAGGAAAATTTATATTTATAAGAGAAATCATGATTCATATCCGGAAGAGAAGGAAGGCTAAATCACAAGAAACTCTTACCATTGACAAAGGCAGGGCCTTAAATCTCTCAACAAACTTACCCTAGTTTGCTGTTTTCCTAGTCACCTCCCATAACTGGCTTCCATACCCCAACATCTCTGCCTTTAACCAAAGATGGCTTGGGCCGTCCTGGAGACTTGTTCAGTTTTTCTGGGTCTTTCCAAGTAGACATGAGGTATACAGTTAAAAAGCCTATTTGTTTTTCTTTCATTTAAGTCTATCTTTTGTTTCAGGGGTCTCAGGTAAGAGCTCATAAGGTTAGAGGAAGTTATTTTCCCTTCCTACTTGTGTCACACACAGCCAAATGCCCCGTCCCCACAGGGGATCACAAGGCCAATCGTTGGGGCCTCCAGCCAGTCCCAAACTGCCAGGTCACTGGTATTGACTGTCTAATTTGATTGATTGGTTTCCACTTCATGTCTAACACTTGGGGGATTTTACTTACTTATTCTCTTCCAGACCAGCTACATATTTCAAAAACAAAAACAAAAAGTATGTATTTACCCAGCATTTCTTGCATGTAATAGGAGGGGTTTCATGAGCCTCAGCTCTGTCTGCCATATTGCCAGAAAACCTTGTATTTTCTACTGACACATAGTAGGACTGACGAAATTGCTAAGTAATCAACTTGCTCACCAGCTTATTGGAAGAATATATATTCACATCACCAGAATTCTACTCTTAAAGCTCTGTACTTTATTTCCAACATGGGCTTCTTAATGTGTGGTGAAAGCTCTCTGCCTAGATTCATTCTCCATATAATTGAACTATTTGATTCCCACAGAGTCCCTCCTGGAAATGAATTAGCCACTGGAGATAATGAAAGGAAGACAGAGGAACATACAAATGAGCTGCATCAAGTCAACCTCGATGTGTGCCCCAAGGCCCACATAACCCATAAAATGTTGTTCAGCTAAACTCAACAGCCCTGCTCAATGATCAGAGAAGATTGTTTTGGAAAACAGGAACACTACCTCACTCCCAAATCCTACCCATCAGCCCAGAACTCCGAAAGACCACAGCTGGTCTTGCCCAACCAATCTACTGTCCCTGTGGTACAAGGCCAACTTTCCGGACTGTGCATGTGATGATGCAAGGGCCACTTCCACATGTTCCTCTCCAGACTGGATGCCTCGTGTGGGTTCCAGGCTCCAGTTCCTTAAGTGGTAAAACCATTTGGATATCTAATTGGCTTGCCAAACTTAACTCCCTAAAACTGGACTCCTAAGCCATCCCCACCATCTTGATGCACCCACATTCTCAGCATCAACAAATATCAATCCCATCCTTCCAGCTGCTTCGCTGAACTTCTTGTAGTTAATTGGGATGCCTCTTTTTCATGCCCCAAATCCAATCCATCAGCAAATCATAGGGCTTCCTTGTGTGCTTTTAGTCCTGACTATTCATCCTGATTTCCTGAATTTTGTGCATTTTCCACTCAAAATGTACATAGTCAGTAGCTGGAGTTCTGGAAATGTCTTCCTCCCTGGGATGTTTTTAGTGTGATCTCCTGGGGGAAGGGTCAATTTATGGGCCACACCGTTAACTCCAGGACCTAGTGGAGCACATGGTAGGCATTTGGTAAATGGTCCAGGAAAGCAAAAGGACTATTGGGCACTGCTCACTGTCAAGACTTCTCAGACACAAGAAAGTCTTGACAATGTTGAGTTTTATCTGAAGGTCAAGGAATCCCCCCATCATTTTGCATTCTGGAAAATGGCTGACCACCAAGGATGACTCTTCCCCATGTGACTTAGATGAGTTTCACAGTTGCTCTCTTATTCACCCATGATGAAGCCAGACACAGACCTTCCAAATGTTCACTCTTGATTAGCTGGACTGATATATCCCCAGCAATCGATCAGAACAAAATTTGAGTTAACCTTTATTCAGGGCCACCATCAGTGTGAGGGGCAGACAGCAGCACCCTTACCCAAAACACACTGATCTCGTGTAGAATATTCTCCGATGTACTTTCTGATCCATCCCACGTTCCCCCGCATAGTTGTCTCTGTCTGGCTTATTCCTTTCTAGCAAAGAAAGCCTATTTGGCCTGAGGGCACCTGTGATTTTGCTTTTTGCAACAGTCCCTTCTCCCCTTGCAATGATTGTCTTAAATGAAAGGCTATTTTTACCAAGTTGGAATTTTTAAAAATGTTTTTTTTTACTCCAGTAAAATTAACATCGTGTTATATTAGTTTCAAGTGTACACTATAGTCACCCAACATTTATGTACTTTACTCAGTGCTCATCACGACCAAAGCACTCTTAGTCATTATTAGGAGTCTCTATACTGAGCAAAAATTTTCCACCTGTGCATTCATTCTACCCATAAGGGCCTACTAAGCTACACAGAATAAATCTAGCTCCTTCCCCATTAAATAAGTGCTCAGTTATTACATTTCTCCCTTGAAACGTTAAAACCTTCTCCTCTCCAGATTAAATAATTATGCTAAAGAAACACAACTTTTGTCCTATCATCCCTGCTGTCCATACCACATGGAATGTTCCTTTTTATGATAGTGGCTGAAAATTTTTTAATTAAAGGACAGAATAACATTTAACCAAAAAGAATAATACTTCACTCACAATTATTTAAAACAACTCTGTAAAACCACCACATGAACAAGTGTGTTGGAACAAGAGGAGAAGAGCAGGCAGCTGGGGACAAGTACCCTCCGTTTGGACCCAGGGGCAGCCTCCCAAGCAAAAGAAGAAGCGCAACTCCCTAGAGAAAGTAACAAGAACATCCTATTGTATCGGTCATGCTAGACATGCAGTCGGGGGCTTGAGGATCAATGAACTTTCCAGAAGGTTCAAACCACGGACTAGAGAGGAACAATGAAGGGATTTACCTGAGAAACGAGCTATTCCAGGAAAACTATCACCAGCCAAATGGACAAGAAGGCAAGAGTGACACAAGGTGAACTCACAGATTCTGAAATCACATCCAGGAAACTCCCCTCACTCAGAAATCAAGACCCCAGAGAGATCAGAGAACTCTAACCACAGGGAGCATTCAGCACCCCATGGAGGACCAGTTCCTAAGGAAAAGGCTTTGCTTCCAAGCTGGGACTTTTGCTTGCTAAATATATATGTATTTTTTAAACTCTAAAGGGAAAATGAAGATGCTACAACTTGCGAGAATAGAACAGAGGAGAACGTCTCAGGTTTGCTCCCGGGGACTTGGAAGAAAGGGAGACCTCCAGGGAAGAGCTGAGCATAGCCAGGAGAAGGGGAGCTACCAGTGCAAAAGCCTCACTCCATTCCATGGACTGTTCTTTTGAAGGCAGAAGAAAAATGTCTCAGTAGCAGGAGGACATGAGAGAAATCTGTGAACCCACTCCCATGGCTGTGAACCTCACTACAGGCAGCAACAACAATCTGAGAGCAGGTGAGCTGGAGAGATCACAGCAGCCCAGCACAGAGTGGCTGATCTCCAGATGACTCTCTCTCGGAAGCTCAGCTTCCAGGTGGCTAATGCACAGTCTCAGGACGCCATCCTTTTTCCTCAGAACCAGAAGGCATTGCAAGCCCTCTAGGACCTAAGCTGGGATTGAGGTTTAATGTGCTCATCATTTTGGAGCCAAAAGGCCCAGAGTGGATAAATCCAGAAAAAGACAAGCCTTCCTGGTGACAGAGAGTGACTGACCAGGAGGGGGCGGCTAGAATATTTGCCAATTTTAATAGCCCCCAGCAGATGGCCTGATGCTATCCACCAGCTCTGAAGCCAGTCTTCCCCCCCTCCAACACTTGCCCTTTTCCACGGGTTCATCAATGGCCTAGGGGACGTCTAGGGCAGGGCAGCAGAGCTGCCAAGCTGTCCGGGTCTTTGCTGAGCACTGTGCATGCCCTGCAGTGGCACAGAGTAGAAGGAAACCATGAAAGCCAGGGACACCAGCTGCACAGAGGCAGAGCAAGGGGAGCCCCCCAGGGACCAAATAACCAGTGGCCTGGCTGTAAACAGAGAAAGAGTCTCGTAGTTCAGAAAGCTGTCCACTGAAATAGGAAACTTAAAAAAAAAAAATCCAGGTCAAACTGGTTTTCAGATCCCAAGTCCTGGTAAAGGGATAGCCCTGGTCAAGCTCTAAAAACACCTGACACCAGGGAAGAACTTACACTCCAAGGCCGCAACCTGATGTAGATGCTGGGTGGGGGGTGCCACCATCCACCCCCAGGGAGGCTGGGTTTCCAAAGTGACAATACAGAGTCCTGGTGAGGAGGTTTATCACCCAGGATTCTCACACATTGTTGGCAGGCACGTGAAATGGTACCCAACGCTTGCAAACTGTCGATTTCTTGTGACTTTATTTATTTATTTTTTTTAATTAAGATTTTTTTTTTTTTTTTTGGACAGAGATCACAAGTAGGCAAAGAGGCAGGCAAAGAGAGGGGGGTGGGGAGCAGGCCTCCCCAATGAACAGAGAGCCCAATGTGGGGCTCAATCCTAAGACCTGAGATCATGACCTGAGCTGAAGGCAGAGGCTTCAACCCACTGAGCCACCCAAGTGCCTAAAGATTTTATTTATTCATCTGACGGAGATCACAGTAGGCAGAGAGGCAGGTAGAGAAAGGGGGGAGGAAGCAGGCTCCCTGCTGAGCAGAGAGCCCAATGCAGGTCTTGATCCAAGGATTCTGAGATCATGACCCCAGCCAAAGGCAGGAGACCAACCCACTAAACCACTCTTGTGACTTTAAACATAGACCTAATGTGTGGTCCACTGGCCACTGTTCCCCTAACAGCCACACAAGTGCAAGTCTGTGCAAAGACTGCTACAAAGTGTTTGTGCACCATATTCATTACAGCCAGAACTGGAAGCAACCGCATGTCCATCAGCAGGGGAGAAGATCTCCGGATTGCAGTGGATTGTACCATACAGCACCACTCAGCAAGAAAAACGAGCCCAGATGCAAAGGAGCACGGGTCCATGGAAGAGCATCGGAAACAATGCTTGAGTGAAAGAAGCCGTGCACCAAGTATCCCATGTGTGACTCCACTTAAGCGACGTCTACAAACACACAAAAGTGATCTACAGGGACAGAAACTAGAACCTGGGTTCCTCTGGCGAGTGCACGAGGGTGGAAATTAAAGGCTGTGTGCCTGAAGGAGCTTTCTGTGGTAACAGGTAGTCCGACGTACTTGACACAAATGCACATATTGCAACAAACCAGATAATGAAAATACGTGCATTTCATGGCCTGTAAATCAGGCCCCCATACACGCTCGACCCGAATAGAGAAAAGACCAAAATTCATTCTGAAAACATATTCAGAGATCAGCCTAGGGCAATAAAACGAAAGGACTAAGAAGGGAAGGGAGGTCCATGGCTGGAGGGGTGTGGGGGGGTCCCAATGCTCCATCAAAGAAGCTTCCTAGCAAGTCCGTGAGGCATGGAGTCACTGGGCCATGACAGATGGTGTACAACTGCTCCTTACAGGGAGCAAGTGGACATCTCAGACAGTGAGGACTATGAACAAGAGGATTTCCCATAGGAATGGCAGGAAGCAATGAGAACAATCTTTTTTTTAAAAGATTTTATTTATTTGACAGAAAGAGACACAGCGAGAGAGGGAACACAAACAGGGGAAGTGGGAGAGGGAGAAGCAGGCTTCCTGCCAAGCAGGGAGCCCCATGTGGGACTCAATCCCAGGATGCTGGGATCATGACCTGAGGCAAAGGCAGATGCTTAACAACTGAGCCACCCAGGTGCCCCAAAGCAACTGTTTTTGAATGTAATATTAGTCTAAGTAAAAAAGTCAGACTGAGAAAGACAAATACCATATAACTCAACTCTTAAGTGGAATAAAAGAAATGAATAAATGGGGTTTCTGGGTGGCTCAGGCAGTTAAGTATCTGCCTTCAGGCTCAGGTCATGACCTGGAGTCTGGGGATTGAGCTCCATGTGGGCTCTCTGCTCAGTGGGGAGTCTGCTTCTCCATCCCCCTCTGTCCCTCCCCACAACTGTGTTCTCTCTCAAATAAATAAAACTTAAAAAAGTAGAATAAACCCATTAGATCTATAAATAGAACTGAAGGGGGAAGGGAAAGGAGTGGGGGATGGGCAGAAATGAGTGAGAAGGAGTGGGAGACACAGACTTCCAGTTGTGGTGTGAACAAGTCACAAGTAGAAGAGGCACCACATAGGGAATAAGGTGATAACATAACAGGGTAGCTGGAAGGTATGTTTGTGGTGAACACAGCATGGCGTATAAATCTGTGAAATCAGTAAGATGTACCCCTGATGTAACACTGTGGGTCAACTCCCCTCAGAATAAATCTAGAGAATAAATGCAATTACCTCTCATCTTACAGGAAGAAAAAGGTGGTTACTGTTCCACAGATAGTGAATACAGAACTAAAAGGAGCTGACAGGTGGTCCAAGATGGCGGCACAGGCAGATGCTGAACTTGCCTCCTCCCACAGAAACACTGAATCTACCGCTCCATATCCCCTAATTTCTTCCAAGAAGCACCTGAAAACTAGCTGACCAGCTCCTCCTCAACGAACGATAAAGGAGCTGGGGAAGAGAGACAGAGATGTGGTCTTGACAAAACCCCACCCCTGGCGTGGCAACCTACAATGAAGAGAGATCTCAGAAATCCTGAGCTTCTCTCTGAGAAGCAAGTAGTTCGTGGCCCCCATCAGGCACCCCAGCCCTTGGGAGCTGCACTGGAAAGAGGAGCCCCCAGAACACCTGGCTTTGGGAACCAATGGGGCTCATGTCCAGGAGACCCAAAGGGCCGTAGGGAACTGCAACATTACTCTTAAAGGCCTTGTGTACAGACCCACTCACCCTGGACTGGCACAAAGGCAGCATTTCCAGAAGCCCCAAGACTGTCATGAGGGGGATTCTTGGGCTAATCGTGAAGGATCTGCTGGAGGGCAGGGACCCATCAGAATGGTCTCCAGAAATGGAGGCACTGTTGGTTGCCATTTGTGCACTCCCTCTCTCTACCTATCTAGCACAGGCAGGTGCACACGGTCCCTAAGCTCTCCTGCAGCCCCCACTAGAACAGGCAAGTGGGTTGCAGCCCTGAGTGCTCCTGCTGACCCTCTAACATTGGCAGATGCACCTTGGCTTTGTGCTGTCCTGACACCTTGCCACAGCCAGCTCACTTGGGGGATGCCCCTTGATCACATGGCTCTGGTAGCAGTGGGGGGGTGGGGTGGTGGTGTATTTCTCCGCCTCATGGATCTGGGACAACTGGAAAGACAGGTCTTGGCAGGCTGGAACCCCCAAGTACTTCACACAGTGGACTGAAGTGTAAACCCCCTTTTTTCCATGAAAAAGGTCTATTGACTTGTCCTACAGCTTCAGCCTGAGGGACAGGCTTCAGGTTTATGTCACAGATGCGATGAAGGTGTTTTTGGGAGCAAGGGGGCGCCATCTTTGCATTTTCCCTCAGCTTCACTAAATCTCACCAGTACCTCCCAGAAAGGAGCTTATGCACTTGTCTAGGGCTCTGATTTTTGCAACGACCACTCAGGAGACACCTCTAGACCACCCAGGCTAGTGACCAGCAAGGATTACAAAACTATGGTCCCACAGGATTATACATGTGCCTATTTTAAAAGCTGCTACGGGGGGTGGGGTGCCTGGATGGCTCAGTTGGTTAAGCAACCAACACCTGACTTTGACTCTGGTCATGATCTCAGGCTTGTGGGATCGAGCCCTGCATCAGGCTCTGTGCTCAGCAGGAAGTCTGCTTCTCTCCTTCTCCCTCTGCCCCTCCTCCCACTCACACATATGTCCTCTCTCTGTTTCTTAAAATAAATAAACAAAATCTTAAAAGAAAAAAAAAATCTGCTGCCTGAGGGTCTTCCTGCTCCAGTCTTGAACTCATGACCCTGAAAGCAAGAGTCCCATCCTTCTGTGAATGAGCCAGACAGGAGCCCCACCCCTGTACCCTTCACCACCGACCCCACAACCAAATGCACTTGGCCAATCTCCACAAAGGTATTGTTTGTCTGAAAGGTCAAAGAGCTGCCTGCTCTGGTCATTCTTCGGCTCTTCATTCCCTTGTGAAGACTCCCATAAATGTGTAAACATTTAATAAAGTTTGTGTCCTTGTTTTCTCTTGTTGATCTCTGTCAATCTTCTTTTCAGATCCAGGCAGGAACTCTAAAGGGCCAAGGAAAACTATTTCCTCCCTACACTAGGAATAATTATCTTTTGTCGAGTTAATAACAAACTTCATTTTCAGTGTCTTAACCATACAATCCCATTTTTGAGAGAAATTTTTTTATAGTCTTACTATTTTAAATGTTTCCAAAAAATTTCCTGGAATTTTTTTCAAGTTACCATTATAGCTTATAAATTTGTAATGATTAACATATTGAATTGACTTCTCTGAGAGTATATTTTTAATTGGGAAAATTCTCTCTCTATCGGTGCTGAGCTACCACCTGGCAAACTAAGAGAAAATTTGTGAAATGGAAAAAATCCTCATTTCTAATCATGGTTTTCATGGATATGCCAAATATTTTCATAGGTCCTATACAGCACTATAGAGTGACTTTCCTTAATAAATACATTTTAAGACTCAACGCAACAAATATTTTGTCCCTGTTTATGATTTTTTTTGTGTGTTCATTGAATTCAAATGTTAGAAAAATCACAGGGTTTCTCAACTTTGTGTCATTTCATTACACAGTATCTAGGGATCCAATTTTACATGAGCTCAATCAAAACACTCTTCCCACACACTGATATGTCCCCACACAAAATGATCTGAAGATTAAATCACACACAGGGGTGGCCCCACTCTTTCTATCCAGAGCCATCTACCTACTGTCTGGCTGACCAGTTTGGTTCTCTCAACCATTCCTCTGTAAAACTTCAAAAGCTGAAGTCTTTTTTCTATTTGTGGAATACTGTGACTAAAGACTCCCAACTGATTTTGAAAGAAATACACAGCCAAAATGTAGACAATGACTTTATGTTTAAAACAAAAAAAGCCAAAAAACACTGTTATGCACTCAAGGTCAACTCGACAAATCTTCCAAGTTCACCCGTTTCTGAAGAGAACCCAACTGGTGAAAGTGGCACCCACAAATCTGCCCAAGAGATTTTTTTCTTCACAAAATAATATGCTTAGATTATTTTAAAATCTTGACAATTATAGCTTCCGTATCTATTTCTAGGATACCACAGTTTGCTTGGACGCCATTACAAATACCATGCACGCCACATTCAACTTCAAATGTATTTCTACTGTACCGATTTATGAGGTTAGCAAGATCATGGTGTTTTTGTTTTGTTTTGTGTTATTTTGTTTTTTGAGGAGAGACAGAATGAGAGAGCGGGTTAGGTAGGGGTGGGGGACAGAGGGTATAGGAGCAGAGGTAGAGGGAAAGAGAATCTTAAGCAGGCTTCACGACCCAGAGATCATGACCTGAGCTGAAATCAAGAGCCAGATGCTTAAACGACTCAGCCACCCAGGCGCCCGCGATCATGTTTTCACAATGATACTCTGTTCTGCCAAAAATGTATTCATAATAGCACTCAAACAATAATTTTACTTTCAACCTTGAACTTATTAAAACACGTCTAAAATAGGATTAGTGATTGCTTTAGATGTTTTACCTTTGATAGGATTAATTTCCAAAAGTTTTGCTTTGATTCCAGGAATTGAATTTCAACAACAAAACCAAACAAAACTGACTTTGGTTTTGAAAATAACTGAATTGATTTTCTATCTTAATCTTAGGAGAAACTGATAGAAAATGGACATTTTTTTTTTTTTTGCTGCATTTTTCTTCTGCTATTGGAGAAACCATTTTTAACAGCTGTTGTTTTAGCTTTTGTACAAAAACAAAAAAAAACATGCAGCTGAAAATGAGTGACATTAGTCCGCAGTAAGTGGCTCTCCGTGAGAGTTCATGGTTTAGAGATGAACAGGTAAGTATGCCTTTGTCACCATTAAATCATTGTCTTAAATCATCTTAAATCATTGTCTTTAGACAGTCTTCTTAAAATTACTACTAACTTTTGAGCTGGAAGCCATATTTCTTTATTTTTTAAATTTAATTTTTAATGTTTCAAAATTTATTTGAGAGAGGCAGAGACAGAGACAGCACAAGTGGGACAGAGGGAGTCCACATCCAGACAGATTCCCACAGAGGGGGAAGCTGGATGTTAGGCTCAGTCTCACCACCCAGGAGATTAGGACCTGAGCTGAAATGAAGAGTGAATACCTAACCCACTGAGCCACCCAGGAGCCCCTGAGAGCAATGTGTCTTAAGCAGATTCATGTTTCCAATTTATCTGTATCTGTTCAGAGAATTCACTGTGACCTCATCAGTGACTAGACAAAGTTTATAAATTACGAGTTCACCACCAAGAACCTCGAGAAATGGAAAGTCAACACTGTTTGCTAAATGTTCACTTTCGGGCCATCCAAGTGGCTCAGTTGGTTAAGTGTCTGACTTTGGCTCAGGTCATGAATCCAGGGTCCTGAGATCAAATCCTGCACTGGGTTCCTAGTTCAATGGGCAGCTTCCCCACCCCCACCCCCCGCCGTGCTCTCTCTTTCTCTCTCATGTAAATAAAAAAATCTTTAAAAAATGTAAATGCTCACTTTCCTCCTAATTTTACCCCTTCCTTTTTTTTTTCTCCCCTTCCCCCCCTTTTTTTTTAGCTCATTGCTAATAAAATGTTTAGTTACAAAACAGAGGGTTGCAGAGTGCAGCTCCGGCTGTGGGACGGCTGCTCATTTCTGTGCATGAAGACCTTTTCCTCGGGGTCCCCGGGAGTGCCAGACTCCCCATATACTTACAAGCCTAGGCTTGCACGGCTTCTCTGGGGTGTGACTGTCCCTTTTCAACTCTTCAGGCATTTCAAATGATCGATTTCTACCAGTGTGGTTAGAAGCTGTAAAGGCATTACCTGTTTTAGTGATAGGAAGAGGCAGTTTCGGTGGGGTGCACCTTACTTGTATTCCCAGCATGTGCCTGGGAACATATTTCCATTCCTTCAGAACCACAAGACAAAAGCAAAATTGGTCACACTGATCAGAATCTGTGAACAAAATGTGGGTAAAAGACCCCCTTTTGGCGACACTGGATTTTGTTGTAATCATTATTTTTTAAAATACATTATAATCTCTACAAAGTTCTTCTAAGGTAAGGCTAGACTAGACAAAAATGGATTTCCTTAAAACAAGTATCTTTTTATTGTCGCCTGCTTATAAAATCTTCAGGCTTTTCATTACTCACGGGGCCTGGAGGGAACAGTCCCAGCGTCTTCATTATTCTGAGGCTGCTCTCTTGAGATAATGAACGTCAGCCTGCCTTCGTGATCATTTCGTGGAGTCTGGGGTTTGAAGCGATTGCGTGAGAGATGTTTCCGGCACTTAAGATAGTTCAGAGCCCAGAGAAGCCATGGGGTAGATGGTCAGTAAAGTATTCATGAGAGCTAAAGAGACACAAATTCCTCCTGGGGCTTCCAGAAGCATGGCATGGTCACTGCCACCAAGCTGGTCTCTCTCAGGTGGGCGGCAGGGGTGGATGGAACAGGAGCCAGCAGCCCTGCCTGGCATCTCTGTGCATCTCCTCTACAAGACTGGGAGGCGACACACGCCCTGCTCTCTGTGGGTCTTCAAAAAATAAGTGCGTATCTTGTTTTCAGCGATTATCGTGTTCCTTTACAAAATGACTTACTGACAAAAGGAAGATGAGGAAAGACAAGAAAATGCATGAATTTACCAGAGAAAGGAACACTGCTCTTACTGGGCACTCAGAGTGCATTGCTGACTAATGATGCTGGAGATGCTTATGTGTTAGAGCCAAAGAGGAATAACGTTTTAGCCCTGAAGGGTCCTACAAGTCCTCTGGCCCGGTTAGTCTCTGAACTGGGCTTCACAGCCTCTGAACACCTTCGAGGGATTTTCCTGACGGTCAAAGGCATCCCCCATGTGCTTTTCCATGGCCACCCACTTAGCCTTTCTCTCCACAGTGACCTGAGTGCAGACGCACCAGCATTTGGGGCTCTTGGGGGTGAAGCCCAAGATGTACTCACTCCCGCCTCGTGTGACCAGATTTGTTCCAACAACTGCTTCTGTCTCCCTTCGTTACCAGAATCGAGTTAGAACACGGGTTAAAATAGAGACCCTCTTTTCAGGGTCCCGCAATTCTATGAAATGTGACGGCTTCTCATTAAAGAATTGGTGATGTTTTCCTCCCATAGGATAATACTGTTCTCGCTGTTGGCTGATGGGCTTTGAAAAGACACTCAGCAAATGTGTGATTAAGGATGAATTCAGTGCACAGCTGTCAGGGTTACCAAATTGAAACCGCTCTTAAGTGAAGGCATTTGTTTTAGAAAAGATGAGATACAATTTTCAGAACCCGTGGTTTATGGATCCCTCCTGGGGTAATGGGCTCTTTTATACCTGAAGTTTATCTTCCCGCAAGACAAATAAAAGGTGTGAGTTTTCTGTCGGCGTAAGAGTGGAATGTGTCTTCCGATCAACAGAGACGGGATTTTATATTCCCTGGTGCATCCCTGAAAGCCCTCTCTAAGAATATTCATTGGCTTATTCTCCTGCAGACGGAGACGAATTGGGGAAGCCGTGCACGGGGCTACTTGTCTTCACACTGTCAGCCCATTTCTACCCAAATGCAGCCCGTTTAAGCATTTTGGATGCAGTTCGAGTTTGCTCTGGTAATGGCGCCATTGATCATGCTGTTGGATGTGGCAAAGATATCTGCCTGCCTCAGGATGAATAGCTTTATTGTCTACCGTGACAATTGATTTCCCTTTGGCTAAGGACACAGGGTGGGGGTATTTTTTGGCCACTGTATTAATGACCAAGCGGCTTTTACCAGATGAATAATGGCCAAAGTCTATGAATGGGTAATCTTCTGGAGGACAAAGGGAAACGCAAGCTCTTTTGCAACCTTCGTCTGCCTAAGGCTGGGCCAACTGCCACAGCATCCACGGTACCAATTCAGGGGCTCCTCACAAGAAAATCTGGGGCCAGGTTAGTTTTAAGGAGCCCAGGTGGACGGAGCCCTAGGAGGACAAAGGAGGGAGGAAATGGTCGTTGCGTCCTGATCGGACAGAAGGAGTTGGTGTGTTTGACCCTCTCACCAAGCCTGCTGGGTGCGCATGGACGGTGCTCGTCTGCAGGTGAAGAAGCGGAAGAAGGACACAGAGCAAGGTGACAGGGACTCGGCCAGAAAGTCACATCCGCTGGGCTCCAGAGCCGGGGCTTTCCACGCTACTCCTACAAGGAATTTAGTCTAACTCGACCGCGCAAAACACCGCACAAGGGTATCCACAGAGGCGTTGTCTTCCAACAGAGCCTACAGCCTGCTCTTCCGCGGGATCTGAGCCCACACCCAGAGTGACCACTGCAGGTCAGATACATTTGTGCCACTTCCGTCCTAAAGCCCTTGTGGGGTGCCTCACTGCCTTGGGATTGAATCAGACCTCTTATGTGGCATAAAGGTCCTTGGTGAGTTTGTGTGTGCCCACCCTCGCAGGAGCCCACTCCCTCCTACCTCCAGGCTTGTGGGACTCTCCCAGCCCCTTCACTCCTGTGCATGCCCCACCCAGGGCCACCCTCCTGGCTCCTCCTGCTTCCAGAGCCCTCGGGGCTGCTCCCTCCTCCTCTCCCATGTGCTTCTCGGTTTCGGAGGAACAGGGGTCAGGGGTGGGTCCCAGTTCCCTCACAGGACCTGTGTTTCTAGAATCCTTCCCTTTTGCCAATGTATCTCCTACAGCAGGAAGCGAGGCTCAGCCAATATCTGAATGAATGAAACACTTGTAAACCCACCCTGTGGCTTTGCTGTTTCAAGGCAGCCACAGCTGAAGCTGGATGTCCACTCTATAGATACAGAAAGGATACGGAGAAATCAGGTTACTTGATTAAATTCCTCGCCCCCATACCTCGTTGTATTACAGGGCACTGCAAGAATTTGTTTGCACAGCAATGACTTCCAGACACCAAGGACTCTTGAAGTCCTGCTCAAAGTTATTTATGTTTTTAGTGACTTTTTTTTTATTGTGTTATGTTAGTCACCATAAAATACATCATTAGTTTTGGATGCAATGTTCCATGATTCATTGTTTATTTTTTTTTCCTTTTTAAAGATTTTACTTATCCATTTGAGAGAGAGAAAGTGGGAGAGAGCATGAGAGGGGTGAAGGTCAAAGGGAGAAGCAGACGCCCCGTGGAGCTAGGAGCTCCAGGCGGGACCCGATCCTGGGACTCCTGGATCATGACCTGAGCAGAAGACAGTCACCCAACCAACTGAGCCACCTAGGCACCCTGATTCATTGTTTACGTATAAAACCCAGTGCTCCCTGAAATACGAGCCCTCCTCAATACCCACCACCAGGCTCACCCATCCCCCTACCCCCTTCCCCTCCAAACCCCTCAGTTTGTTTCTCAGAGTCCACAGTCTCTCATGGTTCACCTCCCCCTCCGATTTCCCCAACTCCCCTCTCCTCTCCATCTCCCCATGTCCTCCGTACTATTCTATATGCTCTACAAGTAAGTGAAGCCATATGATAATTGGATCTCTCTGCTTGACTTACTTCACTCAGCATAATGTCCTCCAGTCCCGTCCATGTTGATACAGAAGTTGGGTATGCACTCACACTGAGATACCACCTCACACCAGTCAGAATGGCAAAGATTAACAAGTCAGGAAATGACAGGTGTTGGTGAAGATGCAGAGAAAGGGAACCCTCCTACACTGTTGGTGGGAATGCAAGCTGGTGCAGCCACTTAGGAAAACAGTAAGGAGGTTCCTCAAAAAATTAAAAATAGAGCTACCCTATGACCCAGAAATTGCACTACTGGGTATTTACCCCAAAGATACAGATGCAGTGAAAAGAAGGGCCATCTGTACCCCAATGTTCATAACAGCAATGGCCACAATAACCAAATTATGGAGAGAGCCAAGATGCCCTTCAACAGATGCATGGATAAAGATGAGGTCCATATACACAATGGGATATTACTCAAAGTTATTTTGTTAAGAAGGCAGCAGAGTAGAATACGTTATGGCAGCAGAGGGGGTGGCGAATGCCATGAAATATTTTAGAGTCTAGGTCCTTAATACAAATAAGCAACATATTCTATAAATTAAAATAACAAAAAATTTAGCAAGGTTATCATGAAACCAGAAGCTTTATAAATGCATGAACCATTCTGCAAAACCACATGAAGTTATGTATCTGAATCATAAAAATGTTCTCACCCTTTGACCTAATCATCTCACTGCTGGGATTGCATCCAAAGGACAAGATTCGAAAGCAAATACAGGCCATACACATGGTAATGTTTACTGCCATCTTACTCGGGATTTCCCCCCGATGTCCCTCACTGCTGTCATCATAAATTCCAGCAAAGTAGCAGACACAAGTTATTTACAGGACTACTCGCCCCTCCACCCCCGAGACTATGCGCTCACTAAGGCCGGGCACCATCACTTGACTCATCTTTGTCTCTGCAGTTAAATAAGGAAGACGTGCCTCAATGTTTTCTAAAACACATGTGCCCGCACAAATGTATGAGCACACATGTGTGCACTCACACACTACTCTCCAATAATCTTAAGAAAGAAAAAAAAGAAAAAGACCCCAATGGTCAACAAAAGACCATGTTTCATTATGGTGTCTCCCCAGTTCCTGCATCAGAATACAAAGTGATTAGGGCTCTTGCTTTGGAGAAGAATCAACAGGGCCACAAACTTGCCTTAAGAAATAGGCTAGAGAAGGTTTCCCAGGTGAGGACAGTTGAATATGGGTCTTTACAAAGAGGGGAGAAGAAAGAGGGGCTCCAGGTCTGGCCCTCAGCAAGATCGAATGTACCGGGTAAAATGGAAATGGTCAAGCCTGGTGGACACTAGTTTGTGACCAGAGTCCCTGCCTGCCTGAAATTCATGGCCAAATGCAGTCTGACTTTAGGAAACATTAAAAACAAAACAAAACAAAAAAGCCACAGTCATACAGCTTCTGTCTAGAGGTTTAACTCAGGAAAGCGGTTCTCCATCATTATCCGCTTGCCACCGCTTTGGGGCAGTATGGGTCTCGATTTATTCATCTCAACAAATAGGATTCTGTCCCAAATGTTTGCACACAAAAGTGTCCTTTAGAACTACTGACAATTTTCCAAAGAAGAGTGGCTAATGCAGAGATTTCAGGAGGAGATGAAAACAAATGAAGCTTCTGGATTTAGGATTTCACACTCTACCCATTCTTCCTTTTTGGCTAAGTTATCAGAAAGGAGAAGACCTGGGAGCCGTCCGAGCTTCTCAGACGACCCTGAGGATCTAAGCCTGGATTGAGCAACCTCTAACCCAGAGTGAGGGCCTCTCAGGAGAGGGAGGAGGAACACCAGGGGAAATTTGAGACCTTCTCTAAAGAACAAATGATTAAGGGAGCCCGGGTGACTCAGTTGGTTAAGCGTTCAACTCTTGGTTTTGGTTCAGGTCATGGTCTCAGGGTCATGGAAGCAAATCCTGTGTCAGCAACTTGTGCACCGGGAGGAGTCTGCTTGAGATTCCTTCTCTCTCTCTGCCCCTCCCCCAACTCACACTCTTTTTCTCTCTCTCTAAAATAAGTAAATACAATCTTTAAAAAGAAAGAACAAGTGACTGATGCTCACCGGGCTTTATGAGCATTAATGGGATGCCGTCTGCATCACTGTTCCCACAACACCAAAATGTAAGTATAACAGAAGACACATGAGAAAGAAGACTTAAAAAAATAATCTCTACATCCAACATGGAGTTTGAACCCACAACACTGAGATCAAGAGTCACATGCTCTTCCAACTGAGCCAGCCAGGCGTCCCTAAAACTTTTACAATTGTAAAAAACATCATTTATGTTATTGTTCCTAGGCAAACACTTCACTAGGAAGACATGTCTGCTGAAAAGCAAAACTGGGGTATATTTCTCTTTGTAGGTCGAATTTATTACACTACTCGCTCTTGCTTTGTCTTCTAGGAAGCTTACAGTCAAATCTGCTGCTCGCCTGTCCTAGCCGATGTGTAGGGTGATGGAGAGCATAAATCCTGAGCAACGTTTTTGACTGGCCAGGCAAGTCATTTTCTTTCTGCCCTGATATTTCCATTTTTAAAATATTATTACATGGTACTTATTTCTCTAAACTCTAAAATCTCTAGAGGAACACCAAGTACAAAATAAGGCATTTGGAAGTGCATCCCAATCTCTGAATGACCTCCTGTATGTCGAAAGCCTCTAAACTTCTCTTCTTACACTTGACCAAGACGACAGAGTGAGAAGACACAAGCCTGAAATCATTGGTTCTGCAGGGGCAGTCCCTGCACCAGCAGCAACAGAAACAGAAGCATGCAACTCTTGATCAATGGGTGGGGTTCAAGTCCCATGTTGGGCATAAAGCTTACTTTTAAAAAAAATGCAAATTCTCAGGCCCTAGGCCAAACCTTCCAGATTAGGAACTTCAGCAGTGATGCCCAGAAGGTTTGTTTTTCCTAAGTCCTGGAAGCTATTCTGATGCTTACCAGGGTTTATCTGGGTGAAAGGTGCATCCTGGAGTCTGGGCTCCCACCTGAGACCTGCAGGCACCTAGTGACCCTCATTCTCCCTGCATTTGCAGCCCTAGGATGTAGGAAGTTGAATCATAGAAAGGAAGAGTCTAGAATGACTACAAGGGCGCCATTGAAGGAGGCAGAGGTATCCACAGAGCAACTGAAGAATAACTAGACAGGTGTTGTGTGGGGAGCTGACTTCTATATCCTTGCTTATTTTCTATCTAGTTTTTCTATGATTGCTGCATTGTTTTTTGCAATTTCTAACTACAATTATTTAAAGTTTCTATTTCTTCTTTGAATTGTATCCATTTTTACCTTATGTGTTTTGGGGCTGTGTTAAGTGCATATGCATTTTTATTTGTTTTCTGTAAGCTTCCTGGATTTTAATCTTCTG
This sequence comes from Mustela putorius furo, assembly GCF_011764305.1. Lineage (NCBI taxonomy): Eukaryota > Metazoa > Chordata > Mammalia > Carnivora > Mustelidae > Mustela > Mustela putorius. The sequence goes on from NW_025421998.1 coordinate 10,601,952, forward strand.
TTCATCCCTGACTACCTTTATTATGTTAGATAAATATTTTTAGTGTGTCATGTTTAATTCTCATGTTGATTTTAATTACTCTTCTAAGAATTAAAATATGCATCTCAATTTATCACAATCTACTATAGAGTAATTCTAATTTAATTTCACAAAAACAGGAAATCCAATTTTCTTTCTCTCATGTCTTTGCACCAAGAATAGGTCCTGTTACAAAACCGTAATATTATGGAAGTTGTGGGGAGAGGCAGTACCCAACACTCACTGAGAAGATATGTCTCTCTGATCAGTGGAAGGAGGAAAAGGACACTGAGGTCCAAAGAGAGGTGGGAGTCCCCATTATGGTTTTCTTTCTTTTTTATCTCTCAGCTTTGTCTTTATGTGTTGGAGTTGTTCAATCATTTATCAGATTTATGTGTTGCATTTTTCCCCTATATATTTGGGTTGCTTTGCCCTGGCTTAATAAGTGTTGTTGATGAATAGAGGTTCTAATTTTTTTTTAAAAAACTTTTATTTATTTATTTGACACAGAGAAAGAGATCATAAGTAGGCAGAGAGGCAGGCAGAGAGAGGAGGAAGCAGGCTCCCTACTGAGCAGAGAGCCTTAGGCAGGGCTTGATTTCAGGACCCTGAGATTATGACCTGAGCCAAAGGCAGAGACTTTACCCACTGAGCCACTCAGGTACCCCAAGGGTTCCTAATTTTAACAAAGTCCAATTTTATTAATTCCTTTCAATATGATTAATGTTTTCAGTGTCCTTTTAAACTAATCTTTGCCTACTCAAAATCATAACAGTGGTCTCCTATGTTTTCTACTAAAATCATTATTAGTTTAACTTTCATATTTAAATACTATCTGAAATTGATTTTTTCATACAGTGTGAAGTAGAAGACCTGGTACTTATGTCTTGTATAAACCTAGCACCATTAATTGAAAAGATCCTCCTACCCCAGTGTACTGTGGTGCCAGCTTAATCACACATCTAGTGATCTTTATGTCTGTGTCTTTTCTGATTCTTTTCTTCTCCCAATTGTTAGTATTTTTATCTTTGAGACAATACCACAATACGTGAGTTACTTCTGTAGTGCACATTTTTCAGCTTTGTTGCTCTCCTTCAGCATTTCATTGGCTAGTCTTTTAACTTTTATATTTCCATGTGGATTTTAGAATCAGTTTGGTAATAGCCACACATGTACACACATACACAGCATCATTTCTGTTGTCTTGTTTTTGCTTTTTTTTTTTTAAACTGGAATTGTGCTGAAACAAGAGCTTCCTTTGAGGCAGATAGACATTTTTCACATTATTGAGTCTTCCACTTAATGGACATATTATATCATTCCATTTACTTAGGACTTCTTTAATTTCTCTCAATAAATTTAAGATTTTTAACTGTGGTAATCTTGCAAAATTTTGTTAGATTTACTTCTAAGTATTTAATATGTATGATGTTATTTGAAAGATTAATTTTATATTTTTATCTTTTGTTTCTCCTATTTATTTTCTAATTTAAATTCAATTAATTAACATAGCATATATTATTGGTTTCAGAGGTTGAGTTCAGTGATTCATCAGTCTTATATAACACCCAGTCCTCATTATATCACATGCCTTCCTTAATGTCCATCACCCAGTTACCCTATCCCACAACCTTCCTTCCCCTCCAGCAATCCTCAGTTTGTATCCTATGATTAAGAGTCTATTGGGACATCTGAGTGGCTGGTTGACTGCCTGCCTTCAGCTGAGGTCATGATCCCAGGGTCCTGGGTCAGGTCCCACATCAGGCTCCTTGCTCATCAGGGAGCCTAATTCTCCCTCTGCCTGCTGCTTGTGCTCTTTCTCTCTCTGTCTGTCTCTCTGACAAATAAACAAATAAATAAATAACAATTTTTATTAAGAAAAAAAAGAGTCTCTTGTGGTTTGTCTTCCTCTCTGATTTCATCTTGTTTTATTTTTCCCTCCCTTCCCCTATGATCCTCTGTTTTGTTTCTTAAATTCCACGTAAGAGTGAAATCATGTGATAATTGTCTTTCTCTGATTGACTTATTTCATTTAGCATAATACCCACTAGTTTCACGTCATTGCAAATGGCAAGATTTCATTCTTTTTGATGGATGAATAATATTCCACTGTGTGTGTGTATAATAATGCATATATTTTATATATTTATATATTATATGAAAGATTATTTTTCAATTCATTTCTATTGGTTGCTGGTATATAGAAACATGACTGATTTTTACATATTGACCTGTACAACAATTCTGTATCAAGGATTAATTCTGATACTTATAGTTTCCTTGATATTTTTAATAGACAAAATTCACGTCATTTCTAAATAGCAACCAAGCATTTCCAAAAGATTGGTTTTATGTCTGTGGTAAAGATTTTGGAAAGATTCGATGGTGAGGCCAATGAGAGTAGGTTGTTCCTCGTGAAAAGGATTCCTGATATGAATCTCTCTCTCTCTCTCTCTCTCACATGCAAACACACACCATTCAGTTCTTCCCAACTCACTACATGCAGTTTAATTATTTTATCCTACTCTTTGAGATACATGGGGAAAAAAAGAAACTCTAATTCTTAGTCAATGTTTCTCATATTTTTCATGAAAGTGCTTCTAGTAATTTGAAGTCTCAGTATTTTTCTTACAAATTTTATGAAAATTTTCATTTTCTTATCCAAAAAGCCATATTTATTTTCTTGGAGAAATACAGTTCAAATAGCTAATCGACCCTGGGACAATGTGGGGGTTTAGGGAACTGACCTCTGTGCAGGCAAAAGTCTGTGTATAACTTTTGACTCCCCCAAAACTTAACTTAATTCACAGCCTACAGTAAACCAGAAACCTTAACAATAACACAAAGAATTGATTAACACATATTTTGTATGCTGTATGTGTTATATTCTGTATTCTTACAAGAAAGTAAGCTAGAGCAGAGAAAATGTTAAGAAACTCATGAGGAAGCAAAACTACATTTATAGAACTATCCTGTACTTATTGGGGAAAAAAACCCCTGCATATAAGTGGACCCAAACCCATGTTGTTCAAGGGTCAACAGTATCATTAGTGAGCATGATACTGTCGTGAGATGCACAGTCTCTTAACTCAGGACTTTAGTGCTCTCGAACTACCTCCTACCACCTTGGGCTATTCCCCTTCAGAGAATCAGAGCGGATCCTAGCAAGGCTCAGAGTTAAGGTCGTGCCTGTTCCTATGCATGAAGGAAGAGCGTGTGCATGTGCAGAGCAGAGCAGCTTCACCTCTGCCATCATAGGTGCTCTGAGACCAAGGGGCTTCCGTGGCATGAGTGCTGTGAAACTCACCTCTGAGATGCCCCTGTCACCAGAGCAAACCTGAAATCTTGAAAGTCCATACAAATAACATTTGCTGTTTGTATCACTGGGGAAAAACAAAACAAACAAAACAAAACAAAACAAAACACCCCCCAAAACAAAAAAACAACAACAAAAAAACCCCAGTGCCACACAAGCCATCTTATGGAAAGAAAATCCTTGGCAGACTCATCTATACCAGTCATCAAAGTGGAAATACTAAGTCGTACTTGGTTTGTGATCTTTTATTTGTATCCCTTGCATTCTTGCTCCTCTGACATGAGTGACTTCGGCAGCTTGCTACAGAGCCGAAATTTTCCCTCTGTCAGAAGGAGGAGGCATTCAGTGCTACAGGGGAAGACATTAGAGTATGCAGAGTAAAGGCCTGTCTCACAAGATTGGGACTCAGAATCTTCATACTGCATCCAAGCAACTTCTATCCTGGCATCTAATTTTGGGTAAGGCACTGGTTTTGATGTCTATAGTCTGTGAGCCCACTAGTAGTATTTTCTTATGACACCATTGTTTTGTGCATGCGGGGAGCAGAGATAGACTACTATAAATTATTTGCTAATCTCAGTTAATTACTATAGAGCATTCACATTCCATAGAAATTCTTCTCATTTTCAAACGAATCTTTTGGTAAGAATTCAAAACACCATTGACCCTGTCAAGGTGAGAATACTACAGGCCGCAGAAAGCCATTCCATCTGGTGAATATGGTATATGATTAGGCTCATTTAAACTTCTTTCTCCTTGGCACTCCTGAAAATAAGAAGTTGTTGATGTTTTGACATAATTGGATCAAAACCTTTTAATACAAATCCTTCTTGAATCTGTAATCCTTCTTGAATCTGGTTTTTTTTTTTTTTTTAAATATATTTGTGCTCCTTCTAAGAATCTCTAATATGCCATCCCCCAAATCCTGCTCTATTCCAGCCTGTGCTATCTCTCAAAGTAAGAATCCTTAAACTTTTAGCATATGCACACCAATAAAGAGTTAATTCAAGAACAAACAGGTGACTGCCACAAGGGAGGGGCTGGGGTATGGGAGAAAGGGGTATAAACTTTCAGTGATGAAATCAATGTCCTGGGGATGAAAAAAAAAAAAAAAGAAATTAATCCAGATACTTTCTAATCATAGTTCACCGATTCTCTACCCTAACTGGGATAAATCCTAAGAGCAAACAGAACTGCAAAAAAAAGTCTTGAACTCTATTCAGTAGGCTTCATGCTGGCGTTGGTATAAATAGAAGGTCTCCAGCTTCTATGATGGGAACGAACAAAGAAAGAAATGTGCTGATGGCATTGGGTTATATACAGAGATGGGGGGAAGTGGGGACAAAGACAGAGACCAAAAGAGATAACAGCGAAAATGGCAAAACATTTGCGATAGGTAAATGCAGTGGAAGGTCTACACTTGTTCATTGTACAAGGATTTCAACTTTTCTGTGGGTTTGGAAGCTATACAGTTTCAAGGACTAGCACTTCCTCAGAGACTGAAACCACATCTTCCCAACTTTTGGAAATATACAAAGACATCCTATCAAATGCCAAAACATTGTTTCTTACCATGCTTCTTAAGAAAAAATACACTGTATCTTGGATATTTAACATAACCAAATATGTGAGCACCTCACATTTGAGCCTTCTACTGAATAGCCTGACTCCATGAGAGGTTTCTTGTGCAGTGCACTCCCCTGCCCACTGGCAGGTACTGCTACCTGGATAGGAACCGCCCTGATTTCCTGAGGGATGCCACAAGCTCACCAGTTCCTCAGCAGGCTCGCAGCACTACACACGCCTCCAAGGGCTGCTGGCCTCTCTACCTTCCCTCCCTTCCCCAGCCCAACTCCATTCTGCCAGTCCTAACTGACACCCGCAAAGAAAGGCAAACTGATGTCCTTCCCACCCCATAGCTGGTGGAGAAACCTTATTTGTGAAGTCTGCTCAGAAACTCTCTCCATCTCAGTCTCATGGAATCATGCCTCGTGGTTTCCATTCTTCACGATGGGTGCACACGGAACAGCCCACCCCACAGCAGATGCACTCCCCGACAGCTCTGACATGGTCCACTCTCGTGCAGAAGACTGCACGAGCCAAGCCTCATAGAGTGACCTTCCCCCCTCCCCAGCTGCGGTGAGCTTGCTCTTCGGGGACCTTCCTTCTTCCACTTTCACTGGAAACTTACGTTGGAAAGTTAGTGACATTCCCTCTTCTGTTTATTTACGGTCGTGGTGAAATCTGGTGTCTGCCTGTACCTCGGGCAGGCAGGGCATCCTTGGCACCCCACGGACCACAAAAGTTTGATTGCGGAAACTCCAAATCCCCCCAGACTCTAACAATAGCCTCTGTGTCACCATCTGCCACCTACAAAGCCCACATCTCAGGGCCTCCTGCATGGTCCAGCAATGCCGCAGTGACCAGTGGACCACCTCCTTCTCCGGAGTCCTCAGGTCAGGGATAAGCTCCCATCTTTCTGAGCCAATTTGTGGCTTTGGCCTTGAATCCTAGCACCATGTACTGTGGCCATGCAGACATTCCCCTCCCCCATCCCTCTTGCAGGGAAGGGACTCAAGCTCTTGAAGAGGTGAATCCAGAGCCAGCTCGCTTCCAACCCAACGGCCTCATCAAGCCTCCCTCGAGAGCCATCACGGCGAAGCCCACTGTCCCTGGGAACGCACTCTTGTCATATACCCTCTTAAAACGTGATGCCCAGGACGGCACTCAGTACTTTAAGGTACAAAGTCATTCTCATTATTCAGGATGAGGAAACGCTCTCCCTTTATAAATTATGATCAAGGACATACTGCCATTTCTTTTCCATAAACCAGATGAGGCTTTTGATCTAACACCGGCTCTCACTGGAGAGGGGGTGCTCTTCCTGCCTAATTTACTTATGAAAAATATTCAATTACGTCCCAAGTTTAATTCACTTAGTAATGAAAAGTAAATGAGCCCAACCAGCATGTTTGATTTGTCTTGAAAAGAGAGAAACTGCTTTGCAAGAACAAACAGAGTTAAATTAAAATAAGTGACTCTCCTCGCTCTGGAAATGGAAATTTCTCCCCAAAGCGCTTCTTGACTCAGTCTGTGGAACACGGGGACTGATACCACACCTCCATGCAGAAGGGCTCCCGAATGCGCCCCAGGGCCCTGCAGCCACGTGGTGTGCACATGAGGGTGTGAAGACAGGTGTTCGAACCCACAGGCACACATCTTTCATCCTCCACGAAACAGACCGCGAACTTGGGGTGAACCCCCTGGGGGCGTGGGGGAGGCCGCCCCGTGCTCGACGTTTGCCTCACGTACCATTTTTGCAGATGGGGCAGCACTGGTCAGGCTCGTACACGGGGTCCACACACTCCGTCTGAGGACACGCGGACACGGTGCACAGCACCTCCCCGTTGGCTTCGCAGCGGCACCGTTCACACGGAGACACCTGCAACACAAGCCCACGGTCAGGCTCAGACCTCCCGCCATACTCCCCGGACAAACTCAGGTTTTCCTCCCCGCCGCCCCCCCAATCCCAGGATCTTCTGTGAAGACACCCTAGTGTCTTAGGAGTGTCAAACACGATGCAGCCCCATGGTTTGCAAAGTGCGGAGCCAGGGTGCTGGAGCAAAGCGGGTTTCCCTCCGAAAGCCCCTTTTGCACAGCTCTGCCAGGGCCACCCAGCTAGTTGGGGACACCGCCACACGGGAGCAGAGCAGATAGCAGAGGGGGATGGGACCGGGTGAAGGAAGGAGGTACCTAGCCAAGAGATGGCTGAAGGCGACCTCAGGGAGCACTCACAGCAGCAGTCAACCGAACCCTCTCCCAGTGTGCTGCTGCAGAAGCAGACTCGGGGGCAGGCAGCTTGCCAAGGGGCCTGATTCCAGAGCCAGGCAGGTCTTCCTTTTCTCCCCCACTGCCTCCAGGGGGCCCTCCCTCCACCACTGAGTGAGCGGGGGCCTTCTCTGTGCTGCAGCCCGGCAGCTGGCCCAGATTCTACCTCTCGGATCATTCCCATCAAGCATGACGGCATTCCTAGAAGGGTTGCATTGACACCAACCCGATCGGCCACAGCCACACGCAGGCTGTGATGTAGATGATTTTTTTCCCCCTGGAAATCACCACTAGAGTGACTGTCCATGAGGCTGACCCAGGACAAAGCAGAAACGGCACATGGGGACCCAGCAATCAGAAGCAGGAGCCACCATGTGGAAATAGACGCTTTGAAAGATAGTGGGGGTGGGTGTCAGGCAGAGCGTCCTGGACTGGGGGGTCCTGGGTTCTCTGCTCTGCACAGCACACCCTGACTAACCAGCACTTGAAAGGGAGAGAACACAAATAACACTCACGGACACCTCCTTCGTCTAGCCAAATTTAAGTCCCAAATCTCTACCAAATACCCTGGTTATTTCATGAAATAGAAGCTCATTTTTTATGAAAACCTGGTCTTTTGTCCAGCTCTAGCCCTCAGTCAGTCTGGCTGGGAGCAAGGGCTGAGGCTTATCTGTGTGAGTGTGAGTGCGTGTGTGCATGTGTATGTGTGTGAGTTTGTGAGTGTAGGTGTGTGAGTGGCTACATGTGTATATGTGTGAGTTGTTGGAGTGTGTGTGGGTGTGAGTGTGTCAGTATGTGAACATCAGTTTGTAACTGTGTGTGTGTGTATTTGTGACTGTGTGTGTCAGTGTGTGAGTTTGTGACTAGGTGTATGTGTGAGTGTGTGAGAATGAATCACTGTGTGCTTGTATGTGTGTGTACGTGTGACTGTGAGTGCATGTGTGTGACTGTATGTGAGCCTGTGTATGTGTGTGAGTGTGTAACTATGTGTAAGAGTGTGTGCGTGTATTGTGAGTGTGGGGTTTCTCAGAGTGTGTGTGTATGGGTGTGTGGACTGTGTGTGTGTGCACACGAGCCTGTAGAGTGAGTGAGTATGCATCTGTGAGACTTCAGAGCAGCCCAGGGTAACGCTCTGAGCTGGTGTGCAGGACAGCCTTAGAAGCTGCTGCCAGTCTTGCAACAACACAAGGCACGATTTCCAGGAACACGGTGGCCACCGTGAGGCTCTCATGATGCTGTCACAAACTTTGTTCTTTGCTGCTCTCTTTTCTTTCTGCCCACACTAACTCCTTTGTCAGCCTGTAGCATCCTTCTGTCAAGGCTGTGTTGCCTTAGTGAGCAGGAAAGAAAAGGATCTGGAGTTTTAACAGGAGAGACCTTGAGTCGCAAGAGACACAGTTCATTGCGTGTCCGAGCCTTCAGTGTGAAGTGTTGGACCGAAGCCATACAGCACAGACAGGGCAGGCTGCACGGTGCGGAGCCAGGCCCCCGGCCCCAGAAGAGGTGAGGACAGTTCCATCTGGAGGGCAGGGTAGTCCGAAAGGAACAAAAAGGTCAACAATCACTGGGGTCTGTCCTCCAGAAAGGGGCACAGCCTGACACCACCCTCACGCTGCCTGCACTGTGGGGATGCAGGAAAATGCCCCGTTCTGCTTTGGGAATTTGATGGAAGGGGAGACCAGGTTTCCGGGCTGTCCCCGAGGGGAGCTCCAGGAAAAACCACAAAGGAGCAGACGTGGGTCCCAAAGACGGCAGACACTAGGATACAGGACTGGAGGCGGCCTCACCCTGCAGCTCCCCACATGAGGGAGCGCATCCTGGGCCAGACAGCCCAGAACCAAACACTCCCTCCTGCTCCCGGCTCCACGACCTCCCTGTGTCCACGCACAGAGTGAGGCATGGACGGTGCATGCCCATGGCCCTGAGTGCTCCCTTTGGAAAGATTCTGCAACTTGACCAAAAGTTCTGATGGGAACTTTGCTATCATAGAACACTGAGAAACCCTGATTCAGCTCTTTGGAGATAGGTTCATGTCTCAAAAACAGAAGTTTGAGGGAGACCTGGGTGGCTCAGAGAGTTAAACGTCAGGCTCTTGGTTTCAGCTCAGGTCATGATCTCAGGGTCCTGGGATGGAGTCTCAGGTAGGGCTCTGTGCTCAGCACGGAGTCTATTTGGGATTCGCTCTCTCCCTCTACCCCTGCTTGCCCATTCTCTCACTCTCCAATCAATCAATCAAACAATCTAAAAATGTATATATAAGTTGAGGCTCAGAAGCGGGACCACCACAAGCAAGAGTGTCACACTCAGGCCTCACCTCCTGTCACCTGCTCTGCCTATCCTCACCACACCCCACACCAGGCTCCTGTCCCTCGTCAAAGAGCTCTAGCTCTGCTGAGTCCCACACAGAGCAAAGTGGCCAAGCCCTGCCCCACCGCTCAGAGAACACCGTGGCCACTGCAGTCCCATCTGGGCAAAGGCCCCCACACCCTGTTCATAGGTTTCCTGCCTGCCCTGAGTCAGAGCTCCCCATCTGACCACGGTTCCCGGAACTGCCTGCCCAGGATGGCAGTCTCCCATTGGCAGCAAGGTCCCAGGGCACGGGGGAAGAGTGCAATCCAACCCCAGAGAACTCCAGCTGTGTTCTGTGCATGTCTAGTTTGTGCATGTCTAGTTCTGATCACCAAGGGTCAGGCTTCACCCGGCTCTCCGCTCAGAAGCACAGTTATAACAGGCTCCTCCCCTCACTAAGTCCATCACCTTATTTCCCATCAGTGCCTCATACGGAGCAGGAAAGTTCACTAAAGTGCAAACCACTCCACTGCCACCACTCCAAATGCCTAGGTGAACTCAGTGGCTGGACCAGGAAGTCACAGCCACGTGAGCTCAGCGTCACCACGTCACAAAGGAGAGGTGTGACAGCATCTCAAAGGGAGGTGTGACAGCACCCCGCTGCACTCGGGACAGCTGTTCTCCCTGCTGCCAGTCCCACCCCACCCCTGCACCCCCGACTCCCATGCAAGCGCTGTCCCTGGGTCTGTCGCAGACAGACCTCGTAGAGCTGACTCCTCTACAAGGCAATTGCCGGGGCCCTCCCGTGACTGAGATGGGGATGCGAGGGCTTCCCAGAAGACAGGAAGCCGCAGCCCAGGATCCAGCATGGGCTGTGGCCTCAACGCAGAGGTTGGGTCAGCAGTCATGGGGTGCATCTGGCATTCCGGGTGCCCATAACCCTCTTTCTGGCTCATTTCATTAAGCCACGTATGGATGGAGTCCCTGCCCCCCCGCCCCCCCACCCGCGGCAGCAGGGGCAGGCAGCTGACTCCAGCAGCCGGACTCTGGTGGAGGTTTGGATGGCCCATGAGGAAATTCTGACTGTAGCCACCAGGTCGGAGCTGCCCCAAAGCTGCAGAGTCCTCACGCACCAGCACGAGCACCAGATGGCTTCCCGCCATCCCCATCTTCTCCATCCTGCCATGGAAGCTAAACTTGACCATGCCCGTGCATCACTGCGCCTGTGACCAGCAAGGTGAACTTGCCAGCTGCATTCCGGCAGTCAGACGAGGCCATCCTTTCTCTGCTTCCCACGCTGTTCAGTCCCCCAAAGACATTTCAGCAGGGGTCACCTTGTTCTGAAACAGCAGCCCCTCTCCTTAGCAGGTCACAGCCTACATCCTGGATGGCACGCCTTCTGACAGGAACACCCTTCTCTGCAATCCTCTGGGTACAAACCCCGGTTCTGCATAGACAGAATTTAAACACACAGCCTAGAAGAACAGCTCAGCATGTTAGGAAAAGTCCCCATTCTCAAGGAACCCCCCCACTCCACCGCGTGCCGGGAGGAGACAGGACTTGTGTTGGGGAAAGAGAATAGGAACCGGAAGCGAGACAAGGTCTGTGGATTCGTGCAGTCACCCCTGTCCTGAAACCAGACTGACAGATACCGCTTCCGCCATGTTTCTGGAAGGTAAGAGCACGGGCGGGAGCTGGGCTGGTGAGCAGGACTGCCAGCAGGCCAAGCACCCCAGGCCCAGCCTCAGATCCAGGGTCCAGGCGGAGGCCGCTGGCCTGCCTTACTGTGGTCATCTTCAATGTGCATCCGAGAAGGTTCCCCTCCAACCTGAGGCAGTGCAGTGAAGGACCAACCCTTCGAGCACGCGCTCGGTGAAGCCACCGTAAACACAAGGCATCACGGAAGCTCCAGTGCTATTACCTTGAGGGCAGCTCGTAATTAGACCCTCATAATGCTCGATAATTATTCGCATATCTCCATCACATGTGTGTTGGCTATAAGGACCATAAAGTAAAGATTGCGTCTATTTCCTAACAAAGAAGTAGGAACAGGAACCGTCATTTACTGGGACGATTCTCAAATGTGAAATGACGCCTGCTTAAATGGATATTGCTGAAATCCAGTGCCCCATACGTCCAGATTGAAGATCTCTACGGGAGGGGGACAGAGGTTGAGTGGGACACGTCTCAGTGAGGATTACATAAGCGGCTTCCCATTTATCACCTATATTTTACGTTAATGAACTCAGGTGCAGTGAGGCACCGATGGTAGGAAACGCTGCCTTGTATGATTTCACAACTGTGATTATAATCATTATCACCACGAGAAGTACCAGGCTCTGAAATATTGCAGAAAGCGTGTTGAATAGGGAATCCTGGTCTTGTCCGTGGCCCAAATCTCTTTCCACTCTGGAAGGCACAAGCTCGCTCCATCCTTCCTACAGATCAGGTTCACATCACGCACCAGAAGACGCATCTGCTCTCCTCAAATCCACTTAAACTCGCCCTCCTGTTCTATGCTGCCACAAAGGGCCCCTGGCAGGGGGAGGGGGCAGACAATGCCGTGCATCCCCTGAATCCCACGTTGCCTGCATGGCAACCTCTGCTGTACTGGGATCTGGAACTTTCTGCTGGGATTGCTGGAGGAAATGCCATGAAAGCCCTGTGCCACGAAATGCATGTGCTCCTCGTGGCCAGGAGACAATTCCAGGCTGGGTGCAGATGCTTCCATAGGGACAGACAAGTGGAAGGCAGAACATTCCCGAACAATTGTAGGGTTTTCATAGATGGGTTTAATTTCCACACAGAGAAGAAAGAGAAGAGGAGCTAGTAGTGTAGAACCTTCACAGTGAAAACCTTCACCGTTGGATAAAATCTTCTCCCTATTTCTGTTTCACCCATCAGCAGAGGTGTCCCACTAGTAATCCCCAAACTGTTGGGACACTGCAATGACACGAAGTAAGATTCACATGAAAACAAAGGACGCTGAATTCTGGGCTTCCTTCTCCCTTCCTCTTTCCCCGTGCTTCCCTTCCTTCCAAATCTCTTGAATTTTCCCGGGTGCACCGGGCTTAGAGCATCAAGTCCTTGGCACCGAGAGCCCGGATCCCAGGCTGCAAGTGGGCCAGCAGCTCCTTTCAGGACCCCTCAATACTAGGGCCATGTGTCCGTCACGTATGGGATTGTTACAGTGACTGTCCCCGTGCAAATATCCAGGCTCATTAGATATTGACGGAGTCAAGAAAGAGACAACTGGGAAGAGCTGAAATGAACTTGCATGGCACATGATGAAAAAAATAAAAAATAAAAAATAAAATTTACAGCTTTGCTGCAGTAGGAATTGGCTCAGCACCCCACAAGCTGCGCCAGGATCAGACACCCACATCTGGGGACGAGGGAAGGAGGACAAATCTTTCCACTAAGAGGGATGGGGATTTGGAGGACACATGGAAGAGAAGGTTCAGTCGCCAGCGCAATGTGAACACTGAGGCAGCAACTTCGCAGAAGGGACCTGAGAATGTCAAAAGCATGTATGGGATCTGAGGACCTCGCTGCATGCCTGCGATCACACAGCAGAGCCTCCAGATTCTGCAGGAGTCGAGTCCCGAGCCCAGTGGACAGATGTCACATGTGCTTCCTGCTACAGATTTTCTAACTGTCCTCTTTGCCAGGTTTGCCTTTAAAGAGCTCAAATTTGTACTGAGCAGCTGGGGGTTCAGATTCTGTTACTCAGGCGATGCACAAACTTCTTTTCAAATCTGAATATGGAAGATACAAGGTCTGGACTCGTGCATCCTGCAGACTGGATGATGGACACACAGGTCCTGGGACAGCGACACCAGGACTGGCCTCCCTGGGTCCCATCGCCTGCTCCAACCTCTGTGCAACCCCACCGGCCCCCTGCCCTGTGGAATCCTGCATGTCGAGGACAGATATGAAAAAATCTACAGCTCGCCTCAGTGCTCCATCTGGCTTGGGAGCTGAGGCATAAATAAGTAAAAAAGAAACTAACAGAAGGGAAGAAAGTCACAGACGCTGAGAACTGCAGGTGCATCGTAAGAAATTCTGAGGCGAAGCTGTGGTTTCTAGTTGGAAAAAGAGAGAAGACGGTTAAGGAAGGTGAGGAGGACGGGACAGGTAGAGAAGCGGAACGGCCATAAGGACAGGGAGGAGCTTTACAGCCAGACAACCTAGCAGGGATCCTGAGAGCTCGGGGCTGGGGCAGCGGCAGGGAGCAGAAAGGAAGCCCACAGCCACAGACCCAGGAGGCAGCACAACACCCCTTCCCCCTGTCGTGGGGCTACATGAGCTCCCAGAACCATTTAGTGGAGACGAAAAGAAGGTGAGAGACATCTTCCAAGGGGGGAGATTGGGAAATGCTGAGTAATTACCCCCAATGATGAGATTCCTAAGACCCTCAAAGGAGCATGCTTTCCACCACCAGCAGATGTGGGGAGCCACAGCACGGAAGGACTTCTCCAAAAGCTAAACAAAACCTGCGTTTTGTTTACACATCCAGACCCTGTTATGGAATTAATCTGATGACGGTGAATTAAGCCACAAGTTGCCAGAGACACCAAGCAAAAAGGCAGGTGACTAACCGCGGTCTTTGCTGGGGATGACAAGCAGCTTCCCCAAAAGTCACTGTCACATTTTGATCACCAGATGGCGGAAGCGTCCTTTCCAGCAGCTGAGCCTGTTTCCGAAGGGCCTGGCGTCACACTTACTAGTTAGCAAGTTGCATCGGAGGTAAATCAGAGTCTGCTTCTGTGTAAACCACCAGGTCTTACCAGCTTCCGATGGCCCGGAGCTGTGTTACTTGGCAGCTGGAGAAAAACTCGGGACTGCTGCCTTTCAACTGTGGTTCCTCCCCGCTTCTCCCGTCCCCAAATGAAACACACCCACAAGTCTGGTGCATTGCCAAAGACTACCCCCAAGTCTCAGCAGCAGCCTGAACGCAGGGTCCAGTCGTGGACCACCAGGCCACTCGTGCGATTGTCGTGAGCTCATTGAATTCATCCTCCTCCCTCTCCTGACTCCCTGCACAATCCTGGGACAAGGGACTGTGTGCTGTCACCTGGAACGAAATCCTCCTCTGAGGTTACCTCTGGTTCCTTACCTGAAATCTTCTTATTAAATCAGCCAAGGCACTGCAAAGCTCTGTCTCCACACAGGACAGCAGTAGGGTCCAGCAGGGACACTGAGGCACCTGCTGGCCCTTGTTCTCCAGGCTCCCTCCACCAGTCAGAGCAGCAAGGATGCCTCCGGACCCCTGCGTGCCTTTCTGCCCTCTTTTCTGCACCCCCAATTAATGGGTTTTTGTCCTCAGCCCCCTTCCAGCCCCCCAAACTAGCCACTGGCCCTATAGCAACAGAAAGCTTCTGCTTCCTGCGCCCTGCGGGAAAGATTGTGTTTTTGTTCTCTTTGTCTTTCACTCTCTGTCAGAGAGCGGATTTGCACACAAAGGGACTTAATTAAGAACTGTCCCCAGAAGCTGTCAGGTCTCCAGTGTTGGGAAGAAAGCCGCCCCTCCTACCGCTCAACAGATCAACAGTGCAACAGTCTGACAACCCAACGCCACATCAAAGAATGACTTTTCCTTCTTTACGGCTTAGCTTGTGGCAAGACTGGCTGTCTAAGGACGCCTTTCAAATCCTCTTGTGACGAACTCCCTCAGATTAATACAGAGCATGTGGGATCTCACCTCAGAGAGCGGGGAAGGATGCCGGCAGCGTCTACACGGCGTTTTTCGCTCTGCGGCAAGCAGTTGAACAGCTGACAAAACTGAAGAAGGTTATTCCTTCTGGGCTAAAGATCCAGACCTGGGGAACATTCTGGAATGCCCTGACTACATGGTCAGATCCAAAGCAGAACAGAGAATCTGGCCTTCTGTTACAGACTGCACGTCTGTGTTCCCCCCCCAGTGAGATGGTATTAGGAGGTGGGGATGTCAGGAGCTGAGTCGGAGGGGCTAGGAGCCTAAGTAGGATTAGTGCCCTTTGAAGGAAAGGAAGAGCCTGGTGATCACTCTGGGCTTTCTCTCCACTGTGGGAGAGCACAGGTGGATATGGCCATCTTTGAGCCTCAACAGAATCAGATCCCACTCCCAGCCTCCATAATGGAGAGATGTGTCTATCCATTTCTGTGGTGGAGGGAGACGCGCACTCATGGTGCCTCAGCCCCCAGCCGCTGCAAATAGAGCAGAGCAAGGAGAGACCAGGCGCCATGACCGCAGGCCTCGAGAACCACCTGGGGCCCCTATCCACTCACCCCAGCAGCAGGTGATGTTAAGGTTTTTAAAAGAAGCTCTACTCATTCACAGATTCCTAAACTGAGCCCTTAAGAGAAGGGACACGTTCCCTACGGGGCTCTCCCACCTGCCTGGGGGCAGACCAGGTCGATACTGACCCTGTGAAAAATGTTGTAAAAGCCAAACTTCTCTGTTTTAAAAATGGGAAGATTGAAAGCCTTCTGTTTTAGAATCAGAGTAAAGGGTGAAAAGTAATCCCTGAGCAGAAAGCTTTGTCCTCTCTTAATATAAAAAGGACTGGAATTAAATGTCTTCCAAAGAGGAGGCTTTTAAAAGGTGGGTATGAGGGCATAACATGTGATTGGTTCTCCCAAGGATCACAAATTCAACATTTTTCAGGGGCCTGTCAGGTAAGGAAATAAGGTGGTGAATGAGGTGTAATAGGGAATGGTGGGGACTGTGACAAATTAGAAAAAAATAGAAAAAACAATGCACTGAAATCAAGAGGCATACCTCAATCTAACAGACCCTCACAAGCACACACACACTCTTACCCCGGAAGAAAACTAAACTGTGCTGCTCCTTCTGGCCTTCCTCATTTGAGATGACAGTATAACGCTCATCTTCAGTGGGGAGGAATGAAGACGACCAAAGGAGGGTGTCCATTTCCTCTGCCCAAAGCTGGCCAGGTTTCAGGAACAGGGCTCACCCTCCCCAACTATCAGGTGGCCACGCAGGCACCCGTCTGGACAGCATCTGAGGTCAGAGTCTGGTGGCCCTGAAGCTTCATTCGGCGTGTGTCAGCAGCCAGTTACCCAGGGGGTGCTGGAGCCCAAGCCCAGGTGGGGGCACTGTCAGCTCACACCAGTGGCCCTGCATTCCTCTTGAATCTGAGCCTCTTCCAGAGGATCCTAGAATCACAACAGGACACTGCCAGCTGCTTCTCCAGTGAATGAAGTTCCTTCCTGTGGGTTTTTCCCTTGGGTGGAGAAGATGCTGCAGAGCTCTCTTACAAGAAACATCCTCTTTGGGCTCAGGCATGGGCATTGTGGCACCTGAGGGCTAACCATGAAGTTGTGGCAGCTGCCCTGTGCTGTCACTAAGAGCAAGAAGTTTTCTTCGTTGGCGTCCTGGGAGCCACGGGGACAAAAGGGGATCTCTGCCATCAGTGGGAAGTGACCTAAGCCGAGAGGCTGACGTCACAGCACAGCTCATCCCTCAGGCTACCTGCCTCCCTGCTCTGCACAGGCCCAAGGAAAGGCAGTGGCCTTGTGTGGTTTCTTTCTCTTCCAACCCACGCACCCCTGATATGTCTGCGTGTGTGACACGGTGAAGTCAGCAGTGGGTTGAGGAACAGGTGCACAGGGGAGGCTTTTCCTGTGAGACAAGGGATCGCTGCATCCGGGCCACCTGAGAACTCCCTGCAGCTGTGGCTGTGGGGACAGAGATGCCACTGTGACAGCTTGTCCACTGGCCGACAGCCCTGTGTCCCCAGGACTGTCAACTATTCAAGAGTGTGACCAAGGAGCACAGTTATTGCTTCTAATTCCTAAATGGGAATTAATAAATGAGTCATGGCTTGTTTGAAACTAAGTTTGTGTCTTATCTGCTTTAAGCCTCTACGGAGATATTGAGATAACTTTTTCAAAGTCACATGATATTTGAAAGTCAAATTTAAGTCAGAAACTGTTCTTAAAGTTGAACGAGGTAAATACATTAGTGTAGCCTGTCAGCCTATGGGGATAGCAAAGGGACCATACAGAAGGTCCAGTCTATATGGACCAGTCCATGTGGTAGATTTTGGTAAAGACAATACTATTTATTTCTGAGTTACCTAGTGGACGGCCAAAAGAACTTGGCAGCATCTGTGACCAACAGCCCTGGAAAGCAGGAAGGGCCCTTGGAACTGCTCATCTGTGGCATGACTTAGCCTAGACTGAGCTAGCTGGGCCACGCACAGTAACTTTTTTCTAAGAACATTTACGTCTTATCTAATGGCATTTCGTAGTTGTTCAAGGATCAAGTTCCCAACTCAAAACTCAGCCTGGAGACCACCTTCCCACCCCACCCCAGTTATGACAACCAAAAATGTCCCCATACATTGCAAACGTCCCCTCAACATGACCCCCAATGGAAAACCAGGGGTCTACACTTCAGTGAGCAAAAAGTTTTCTTCTGTTCCCTCTTAGCTCTGTGGATTAGCTTCCAGGGTCACGTTCCTCCTCCCTGGATTTCATCCTTTCGATTGCATTTTGAATTTCTTTCAGCAATGATTTGTTTGATGGCATGCTCTATTTTAAAATATCTTTGATCAAAATGCTCAGTCAGTTAAGCATCCAAGTCCTGCTTTGGGCTCAGGGTTGTGAGATAGAGCCTGAGTCAGGCTCTGTGTTCAGTGCTGAGTCCGTTTGAGATTCTCCCTCTCCCTCTACCCCTCCCCAACTCACTCTTTAAATAAATTAGTAAATAAATACAATTTAAAAAAATAAAAATATATTCATTCAGGTGCCTTCCTAAAGGATAGTTTTGCTGGATACATAAATTGGATTAACTCTTCTTTTCTCTTTGCTCTTTAAAGATGTTCTCCTACTGTTTGGGATTTTCCACTGTTGACAAGAAGTCAGACGTCCGCTAAGTTACTGCTTTTTTGCAGGTCAAGTCTTTTCTCTCTGTTTGCTCGGAAAATATCTTGCATTGGGTGTTCTCTCATCTCACTATGATATGGCTAGGGGTGTCATTTTGTTCATCTTTCTTTAGATTCATGGGGATTCCTGAATTGGAGAACGGCAGTCTTTCCAATAGAAGGTCTGGCATGCTAACCCCTTATAACCCTTCCCATAGTCCCTACTACCCCCTTCCAGAATTCTGATCTGACCCATATTAAATCTTCTCTCCCTGTCCTCCACATATGAAAACATCTCCTTCCTATGATCCATCTGCACATCTGTGTTTCACTCTGGGAGACTTCTTCAAATCTATCTGTTGGCTTGCTGAATTGTCCCATAAACTATCTGACGAGCTATTGAACCCTCAGGAATATTGGTTCAAACTATTCTATCATTCCTTTATACAAGTTCTAACTCCTTTTCAAAACTGACTAGTACTTGGAATATGCTCATTTGGTTTACTCATACAGTTTACTTCAAAATATATATATATATTTGTGTATTAAGTAGTCTCATTTATGTCCCAACATCTGAGTCTTACTGGACTACCTTGGTCTTGGTGGACCCTTGGGGATGATGCCCCTTTTTGTGTGTAATTTTCATTGTGCGGTCACATTCCTGGCAACACTATTTGTGGGGATTCTTTGTAGCTTGCATGGAGTGTGCATTCCTTCTGGGAGCATTTGGTTTTGCCAGGTAATTGTGGCTCCTTTAAACAAAAATATCCCACCTGGACTTTTTATTGGACCACTCAGGGAAGCATGAATATGGGCTTCATGCTCGTAAGAAAGTATGGGCACTAGAGACAACAAATATTCAGAGCAAACCTGTCTGTTCAACTCAGCCCTGAGGCCCATCTGGGGCAGGCAGTCTGCACTGCCCCCTTGTAGGACATGCTCTTCGGGGGAGCACACCCTTATGAGTCACATCCTGATCCGATGCTCTCCGCTTGGGGCCCTGGGCTTGCCATGTGCCCCAGTCTGGCCACGAGTATTGAAGGCCTGGGTCCCAGGTATCAGGGGTTGCTTGCTGATGGCCACCATTATAAGGCTGACTTTCCTGCCTGGATTCTACCTCTGGGGATTAATTTCTCTTACTTTTCTTTTCTTTCTTCTTTTTCTTTTTCTTTTTCTTTCTTTTTTTTATCTGTTTCAGCTGTGCTCTTAAGAAAATGGGTTGTATATGCTATCTGAGACTTCATGAGTTTGGTAAGCGGTAGGTGTTCAGGCTATCATTCTTCCATATTCCCAGGCAAGCAAGGGGTGGTCTCATCGTGTTTAAGGCAAAATCATTTCTGGAAATGCTCAGACCCACGTGACATCTTAATTTTCCATCCCTATACTTTTCTACGGGCCTAGGGCTTCCAAGAGAACTCGCGGGGCCATGGGCAGATGTCTGACATCATCCTTTTCTGCAGATTCGAAAGGCACTCCATGTCCTGGCCGCACCCCAGTGCCCGACAGAAATAGAATGAGAAGTGAAATCCAGCTGGCAGAATCTCAGGCTTGGAACAGAAACAGAAAAAAAAAAAAATTGGATTTCCAGCTATGTGGTCAGAAACATACCACGAAGGATGGCTTTAGGGTATGTAGGCTGGGGTAGAAAACTGTAGCCTCTACCCAAGCTCTATTTGAGACAGACTCTTAACTCTTCCCCAGAAACCTGCCCCAGGATCGCTCAGTCATTTAAAAACCACCCATCAGCCACAGAGTCTGGATGGGCCGTTTCCACCTGTGTACCCCGCAGAGCCCCATGATGCTCCTCACAGCCCATCACACGCTCTCGGGTCACTGCCTGTTTACTGGAAGCACTCCAAAGCTTGACATTATGTCTCCAGCATCTTGTCCAGTGCTTGGCAAATATTTGTCCCAAACAATGTTTTTGAATTAAAAAAAGCAAGAACAGATTTTTGTTGGGATTTATCAGGTTCTGAGACCCCACCTGCCGAGGAAATACATATGGGCAAGCCCCAGAGAGCCCCTCCCTGATGGAGAGCCTTTGCAGGAAGTCTTGCCAGGGCCCAAACACCCTGCTAGGGGGCAGTCATCTCCCCCAAGATGCAAACTCAACAGGACATACCTAGACACCACACTAACCTAGCTGCAGACTTTCTTGGTTTTTGTTTTGTTTTGTTTTTTTAATTCGTTCAGAGATTCGTAGGTTCAAACTGCTTTCACATACACTTCATTAACTTTTCATAAATGGAGAGATAATCAGGATACTCTCCATTCTGTACCATTGGGGGGAAAAAAAAGAGGTCTGAGAATTGCTCAGGGACTCAAGATGCCACAGGAAAATGGCCCACACGGACGTCTTTAGATGGTAAGTACTTAGTCCTCAAAGTTCTAGAAGGTGCTGACTTTCTGCTCCATCTGAAGGGGTAGGATATGACAGCATGGGATCTGGGCTCCTAAGGGGACATTTCTCCCCCTGTGGCCACAGAGGCGTTCCAAAGCTATGTGGCTGTAAAGCCAAGGGTAAATCGTGCCAAGTGGAGACATGGGGAGCTGAGGAGCCAATGCCCTTCGAAAGGAGCAGCCCAGCACATCTCTGGCAGATGGCCACCATTTAGGAATCATTCCATTTTGACAGCAAATTGGCAATCTGGGTATGTAGAAGAATGTCCCATTTGTTAAATATCTATACGGGCAAAGAAATGTCTTATGTGTGGTGGGCCCAACAGGACACCTCGTTGGGCTGGAGTTGGCTTTAGGCCACCAGTCTGCCTGCTGTCGGCCTGATAAAGTCCGGGGTTTTGCCCGCATCTGGAGATTGATGGTGCTGTCCACTGCCCCCTTGCCCTGAGGGAGCTCCTGGAACTCAGCGCTTCTGTTCTCACTGCAACTCAAGATGTCATACTTTGAAGGACAGGATTTCAGGCCTTTATTTTGTCCTAGATGGCCTGAGTCGAATGTAGCAGGAATCCACATAGATAAACACTTGGCCAAGCTGACCGAGCATTTATTGGACACAAGTGTGGGGCAGGTTCTAAACCTGTAGGAGCGGTCCCTTCCTCCCCTACCTAGAATTCACCACATCCCCATTTGGTCGCCGACATAAGACAGTATGGTTGGAAGCACACAGCCTTCACCGGGCCACAATCTAGGATTCAGAGCCTGGTTCCAGCATTGACTAGGCTCCACGACTTTGATCAGGTGACTAAACTGCCAGATCTTAAAAGGTCAACACCCGCCCCCATCTGAAAGTTCCTGAGACAGCACACAGACTTCCTCCTTTTAAAAAACTGTTACTATTTAGGGGCCCCTGGGTGGCTAAGTCAGGTAAGTGTCTGACCTGCCTCTGGCTCAGGTCAGGACTTCAGGGTCCTGGATTGAGTCCCACACTGGGCTCTGTTCTCCGCAGGAAGTCTGCTTCTCCCTCTCCCTCCACCCACTCCCCACCCCGCTCCTGTGTGCATGCACTCTCTCTCCCTCTCTCCCAAATAAATAAAAATAAATCTTTTAAAAAGAAAACAAATAAATTTAAAACAAAACAAAACAAAAAGAACCTGTGACTGGTTAAATGGCTTTGGACAGACAGGCAGAAGCTGATATGTCCATAATTTAGAAAATCTGACTCAGAACTAAGCAGGAGTCGTGGGCTGACCTCCGAACATGAGCCTTACACAGCTTGACACCATTTTCTTTGCAAACATAAGTAAAAATAGTCTTGTTTTCTGTGAAGTGACCATCCGCCAAAAGAGCATAAATACCGGGGAACTGAAAACTATGATGACCGTGTCCTTCTCTCTGCCGCCACGTTTTCCTGTGATAGATCTACTTATGAGAGCTCTGATTCCAAATTTCATGTTTTCATTACTAAATGGAATGTTTTCATGACTAAACTTGTGGAAATGAGATCCTGCCGCACGGTTGATCACGGGTCAGACACTGATGCCCAGGGAGAGCCTGGGATGGCCCAGCGGCCCCAAGTTCCTTCGCCTGTGGATCTCTGCCCAGCTGCCTCCCGTTCCACAGGCCTCCACGCTTTGGAAGACGGTCGAGTGAGCAAGAGCTTTTTAATAATTCAGTTTCCCTTTTTCCTCAAAGACCAACACAATTGCCAATCAGAGCTCCTGCTAACTACGAGAGCCCTGTGGACAGACCGCACGGGTGTCCCACCAGCCAAAAGAATCGTGGAAACTGATTGAGTTCTAGAAAACACAGAAACAAGCTTGCAGACCCCACTTCTAACTTCACGGTCCCCCCAGGGGCTGGGGAGACCCTCTGTAAATTGCAAATTTGGGTTGCTGCTGGTCCGCCTGGTACCCATCGGGGCGAATCTGAAAGGCTCCATAGAGCCCCTGAGAACAACCCACAGATTATATCTGATGCACGGCTCCATGGACATGCACAGTACAGTCATTCCAATGCCAGGCTCAGAATGGAAAGCACACAGAATCAGAGGTTTGGGTGGGCTGCCTGACTCTGCTTCATGGGCACTGAGTTTATCACCAATCACTCTGTGCTTTCTTTGTAAATTCTTTCTTCCATCATAGTTGCTGATGAAGCCTCCCTCACCTCCCATTCCTTGTATTTCCTTGGGCTCATGCATATGAGGTCAACTCTGGCCTTTGATGCCCCTTAGAGCTAGCTACGTTACAGCCTGGATCAGGTCCTCCCTCTCAAATTCACAGGTTCGAGGGCTAACCCCGGCACTTCCCAACATGACTGTATTTTGAGACAGGGTCTCAACTGAGAAAATTCAGTTAAAATGAGGTCATACAATTGGGCCCCCATCTGATGTGAGGAGGGCACATGTGTCCTTCTAAGGAGAGGAGATTAGACCCAGACACCCTGAGGAAGGGCCTGGTGAGGACCTGGGGAGAAGGTGGCCATCTGCACACGGAGAAGAGAGGCCTCAGAAGGAGCCAGCCCTGCCCATGCCTTGACCTCAGACTTCCAGCCTGAAGGACCGTAAATCAATAAATCTATATTGTTTAAGTCGCCTGGTCTGTGGTACTTTGTTATGGAAACCCCAGCGAATGAATAGACCCCAGGAAGCAGACAGCACATGAAAATACCATTCAGGTATAAAAAACATCAACCCACAGACAGGTTTCCTTATTCAAAGTTGGATACCTGCTGGTCTAAGGTGACAAACGCTTGGTATAATTTGAGAGGCAGTGGAGAAAATTCTATCGTAACTACAGTTTTATTTGCATATACAAATTAAGTTGCAAATATCCCCAGAAAAATGCGGATAGGGCTCTAATTATTACCAGCAGCCTCATGGGATTCCGTGGAAGCAGTGAGTGAGGTCTTCTGCTGACATCTGGCTGAGATCAACCAGGCCGTGAGGAACGGAGGCTGTCATGGGGTCGGGAGCTCGGAGAGAAAGGGAAAGGCGGAATTGGCAGTGCAAACTGGGCAGGGAGCCACGTGTCCAAGAAAGAAGAGAGGCTGAGCCCTCCCTGGGGCCGAATGCGCATGACAGGCACAGGACACAAGGGACAGCTCTGCCATGCCCACGGTGAGCAGCCAGCCTCCAGTGCCCAGAGAGAGGGCAGAGAGCGGATGGTTTAAGCGCCTGTGTGCCTCCCAGGGAAGGAGGCCCGGAGCTGGCCTCCGTGTCACCTCCCTCCTTGCTATAGTAAACAGCACCTCGAGCAGAACCTTACTGTACCCACAACCTCCCTTTCAATTACGTCCTCTTCCAAGAAGAGCAAAGCGCTTCAGACAGCAGATGCGTTCACTGTGCTGTGCAAACCACAGACCCCGGCCTCTCTCTCTCTCTCTCTCTCTCAGAAGCCAGAATAGCCTCAGCAGGCAGGTGAACAATGGTTGTGCCCTGGTGCTCAGCACCACAATTCCACAGGACTGAGACCCACAGCACCTCCCTCCCCCGCCCTGGGCTCCCTGTGGACGACCCTACTCCATTCTAGGCCATTCTTCTCACAACCCCCAACGACATGCTGCATCCTTCCTTGGACATGGAAGGAAACAAAAACATGGACACAAAATGACTTGCACAAAACCATGGTGACTTGGGGTCATGCCTACAATGGGAAGAGAAAGGAAGGAGCGTGATAGGTACAATGTCTGGGACTGAACTCATGATGAAGCTGTGCTTATTACAGGAGCAAGCACAGAATCAAACATTCGCAGCAGCCAGGCGACATGCACTCACGCACGTGTCCCTCCCAGCAGCCGGTAATGACGGGATGAAAGTTACAAATAAAGTGTCACTTGAAGATGAAAAGATGCACTTAATACCCTAAAAATGGGTTCACTGGGATCTTGATTCTTCCCAAGATGATAATCTTCCCAATGTCCCATTGTGGCTCTAACATGTCCCGTCTCCAGAGTCTAAAACACAGTCTACTGACTGACCACTGATTTTTGCAAACAGGAATCAGATAAGAACTCCCCCCCATCCCTGAACGCAAGGGCAGCTTGTTGGCAGTGAGCACTTAGCGGTGAGTTACAAAAACAGAAGTTTGGGTTCTCCCTTCTATCTGCCATCTCAGGTAGATGAATGGGCACCTTGTGATGTGTTCTGGCTTTTTAGATCAGAAATGCAATAATTCCTCGGCCAACTTCATGAGACTTTTAAGAAAGAACTCTTAACACCACATAGAGTGCAAGCCATACATGTTATTAGTTAAAAATGAACAATTTTCATTTGTTCTTGTAACTCCTAGATTTTCCTATGAGCCCCAAACTCAAAAGCTTTAGCGGGTTGGGCCCGTTTCCTCTAGCCCTGCCCCAGGCCAGCAGGGAAGGTGCTGCCTCTGCGTTGCACAAGGACCTTTGCCTCCACATGGAAACATCTGGAGAGGCATGGGCCCTGGTTCCCACAAGTCAGAGAACATTTTGAGAACAAGATTCCTACCCCACTCAGGGCCTATGGCCAAAGCCTTATTCATAGGATTTTCTTAATAAATCTGTCTTTCTCCAAAGGCCCGGAGTGAACAACTGTGCTGACCAGGAGGGCCTGGAGACACACTCTCAGCATCAGGTCTGGAGTCTGTGGTTTGCAGATGAGGAAGAAGAACTCCAGAGGGGACCAACGCTTTGTATCTGTCATGCAGCTGGCTATTGGCAAGGCCAGGAGGGACACCCATTTCCTGACTAAATCCTAGCATGCTTGCCATACTTTGTATCTTATCTCCAGATCCATCCTTCCTGGCTGTCTAGTTCTATACCCCTGGGTATTTATTCCTGAAATTCATTCGGTGCCCTCACATCCTGGCATTTCCAAATGTGCAGATCTCAGAGGCTGGCTTCTGGGGGACTCCTGCCTTTTTGCATAGCTTTGGAGGCTGCAAGCCCCAGGGTGCCCCCTTCCACCCAGGAAACCTCCCATGTGCCAAGGCAAGGCCACGTTGAGCAGGCCACAGGTTGAGCCCCCTTGGGGCCATCCAGATGGAGAGTCTCGCATCCTTGCCCAGGCCACCTGTGAGAGTCAGGGCTGTTAGCGCTCCCCCAGCACACACGTGGCCAGCATATCCAACCAAACCTGCACCCACTGGGGCTGGCCTTTTGTTTCCCATAAGATGTAGGGCGAAAGGGGGGCAATATGGAGTAGAACCGCTTGGCCTAGCACAAGAGTCGGCTGAACAGCTGCCTTGTCTTCCCCACGATATTTAAAGATTCTGTGCCTCAGTTTCCTCTTCTCCATCAACTGGAGATCACAGGTAATAATCTCTCTCCCTGCGTGGTATGAGGTTGAACTAAGTTAATGCATGTGGAAGATGCAGCATCAAGCCTGCCACACAGTAGGCCCCTGGGACATGGCCAGCTGCTCTTAATCTCCTTACCAGTCCTGACCTCAAACCAAACAATTTGTAACCATAAACCGAGCTTCTGGTTCTCGCCCTCCACTATCCGTTGGCATCCAATGAGCAAGCATTTTCTTTGCCTTTTCATTCTTTAGAACATTTGCATGATACCCCAACATGTAATCTAGGGAAATGGCTTATTTATATGACTAGTCTTCCTTAATTAGCTATTAGCTGAAGGATGTATCCCAAATGGCACGGCAAATTACCCTGTGTTTGAAAACAGGTTGAGCATTTCAGCGGCAACACTTTTAAATTAGGAGCAGTGGCTGAACATTAACAGCAGAGCCAATGAGTGTTGGGGTGTCCCTGCCCTGCTGCGGGCCTCATCCTCTCTGTACCCTTCTAAGGCGAAGACCCAAAGACCAAAGGCAAGGCCGTGCATTGGCCACATTGCTTTAGAGATTACCTCCGCACTGATATGGGAGATCGCGCTGAGGGGACGCGAGCACAGCGCTGTCCGCCTCTGAGGACCAGAACGAACGCGCCTCTTCTTCAAAGTGGGGGCGCATAGTGCGCAGAGAGGTCTCACCCCGCGGTGGGAGGTGCAAAGTGGCCCGGCGGGCGCTCGCCTCTTACCACGAACTCCTCCAGAGTCTGGTAGGTCTTGCCCCGGAACTCGCAGTAGTTCTTCCTCTCCTTGCACTGCGGGCAGCACTGGCTCGTGTCGACGTGGATGCAGCGCGGGTGCAGCCGCGGGCACTCGGGCTGCGCGCACAGCGGCCCCTCCTCGGTGCACAGGCAAGGGCAGGCCGAGGGGCCCGGCGCGAACTTCTCCCCGATGGCATACACGAAGCCGCTCTCGTCCACGCAGCCCTTGCCGCGGTAGTCCGGGTACGCGTACTCCTCGGGTGGCTCCGGCGTGGGCGCGAGGTCCGGGCCGGTCGCGTCCTGGGCGGCGGCGGCCGGGGGCTCCCCCTGCGGGGTGTCCCCGCGGGGCCGGCCCTGCAGGTCCCCGGCCTTTGCGCCCCCGCCCTGGGCGGCCCAGGCCTGCTTCTGCTTGCTCCACGCCTCCCGGCCGGAGAGCCCGCGGCCGCCCTTGCTCTTCCAGTCCCGGCCGCTGCCGCCCTCGTCCCTCGCGGGGCGCCCGAGCTCGCTCACCCGCCCCGGGCCGTCCCGAGACGCGTGCTCGCGCTTCTCCTGGCCCGGCTGCTCCGGCGCCTGAGCCAGCTTCTCCAGCGGGATGCTCGGACTGCACAGAGCCACCATCAGGCAGCAGGTGACCAGGAGGGAACTGGACAGCGCGCCAACTGCCATCGCAGTGGAGCTGGGCATCCCCTACCACGTCCCGGCGGGCGGGCGGGCGGGGAGCGCGGCCGAGGGGCGAGTCGCATTCACAGCCCGGGGGCGCGCCGCCGCCAGCCGGGAGCCGCCGTCCCTGCGGAGAGAACAGCAGCACAGCTGAGCCCCGCGGCCCGCGCGCGCCCGGCCCCCACCCGGCCCCGCGCCGCCCGGCCCCGGCAGCACTCTAGATTAACGAGTCGCACGACGCGGGCGGGGGCAGCATGCCCAGCGTCGCTGCCCAGCCGGCTTCTGAGACCTCACAGATGGTGGAGACGGACGTGGAAGCGAACTCCGGGAGAAACACCGGCCCGCCGCGTTCCTCCTGTGGCCGCGGTAGGCGGTGGGGACGGCCCTGGGCGGGTGGCGGAGCCGGAGCTGCGGGAAGGCAGCGAGCCGGGCCCGCGCCCTCCTGCGAAACTCGGAGAGAGACACATAATCCGGGAGCCCGGGATGTGCCCCCCTGGGTGCCAGCCACACTTTCCCAACCGTTGCTAAATGGAGAATTCCGCAGTGGAGTTGGACAAGGAAGACCGTGCAGGAAGACAGGAGGGAAACCCTCCCTGTCTTGCCTTAGGGCGTTTGGGAAAAGGGGCGGGAGGGGGTTAACAAAGCTCCCAGGACCCCGTGATTCATCTCCAACAACTTTTTAAATGCCTCGCGTGCAGGGAGCAGACGCCTCTTCCCCCGCCTTCCTCCCCAGGCCCAGAAGCACGGAAGGATGTCACCGACCACCCCTGGCGGCGGGGTCGGGGGTTCCGGAGGCTTCGGCACCTCAGCCCTCCCTCGTCCCCATCCCCACCCCCGTGTACAGCCAGCCACTCGGCGACCGGGAGCATTGATGAGAACCCCCCGTGCAGGCTGCGACGCTGGGCTCCTAATCGCTTTCACCCTGGAGGGGGTCGTAGCGGTGAAGCAGAAGTGCCCAGGCAGCACCACCGTGGGCGGTTGGGGAGGCTGGGGATGCAGGGCGGGGGCGAGTCCCTCTCACTCTCCCCATCTCTGAAAGCCTCCATGGATCCCAAAGTTTCTGTCGCCCAAAGGGGCCAAGAGAACCCTAGACGCTGCAGGGTGCGGGCAACCCAGCTCCCTTCCCCTTGCCCTCCCCACTACTTCCTACCCTCCATCCGGCTCGCTGCAGGGGGTCTTCACACCCCCTAACCCGGTGAAAATCCCCTCCCCCCCGTAGAGCTAGGACAATCTTGTCCTGTGCTCACTTCCTGCCCCGGCCAGATGGACCTCGATTCCCACCCGCATTTGCAAACTCGGGGTCCGGGGGAGGTCCCCCCGAGCAGTGAGAGGTGGAACTGTGCTCCCAGCGCTTCCCGGCGCGCTGGGTGCGGACACCCCACATGCACCCTCAGCCCTGGGGGCTGGCGCCCAGCCTACATACATGAGCGCAGGGCGCGGGCCGGACGCCGGGCTCGCGGCGGGCTCGGGGGCAGCAGCAGCGGGCGCGGTTCCGGGGCGCCGGCGCCCATCCTCCGGCCGGCGGGGGACCCGCGCGGGGCACACCGCGGCGAGCGCAGCCCCACCTGCGCGCTCCGCCCGGCGCGTGCACTCGGCTAGGGCGTCTCCGCGGGCTGGCTCAGCGCGCTGCCCAACTGGCGTCAGTGCCCGCGCCGCCCTCCGCCGCTCCGCCCCGGGTCTCGTCCCCGCGTCTCCGCCGCGAAGCGCGCCCGGGGGGCCGCCCGGCTTGGCCTCGCTTTCTCCACCCCGCGGGCTCGGGGAGATCTCTGCGCCAGGCAACCGGATGCCGGGCCGCCGCGGCGCGTCGGAGGGAGAGGAGGCGCCCGGAGCGCGGCGGGCGGGCGGGTGGCACTGAGGCCCGGCGTGGGAGCCCGCGCGCCAGGCTCCCGCCTCCTCCCGCCCCGCGCGCTCCCCCCTCCCTCCTCTGCGGCCCCCGCTCTCTCGCGAGGCGTTGCTGCGGCGGCCAGCTCTGCGGGGAGTCGGGGACCTCTTGGCCGCTCGCCTCCCTGCCCAAATCGCTAGACCCACCTGTCAGTCCCCCGCACGGCCGCCTGCCCGACTCCTGCCTTGTCGCTCACTCTCCAGGGCACCTTTCATCCGCGCCTCCTTCTTTCCTTTATTCTTCTCTTTAATTTCTTCCTTCCTAATTGGCCCCCTCTGGCTTTCCTCCCCGTGGACGGCTTGGTTTTGCCGCTGTTGAAAAACCTGAACCAAACTGTGTTCAATTTGGAATTCCAAGGCCGCGTCGGCTTAGCAGACCATTGGGAGTTATTTTCCTCCTGGTGGTCAGAAACCCAGAGGTATGGAGGAAAGAACTCATGAAAATCCGGACAGCGTACTTTCTGAATCCTTGTCCTGCCCACTCTCTCTTCTGCCACAAATAGAAACATTTCGGATTAATGTTGTAAGGATGCTAAACTGTTAAGCAGAGCCCTGTGTTGTGCGGTCTTGGGTCTTGGATTCACCCTTTGATCTTGGCCAGTGGATGTGCTACTTTTCTTGGATTAAAGGAAAAAAAGGCACCTGTTCACATTAACTCCCCAAATGGAATTTTTATAAGCATGTGCATTCCCGGGGCAATGTCATCTGAGAATCACTGAAAATGCGGGGGCAAAACAGGCTCTGAGCTGGGGCAAGCTCAGACTCTGAACTGGGGGACTGGGGACCAGAGGACTTTAAGACAAGTTCCTGTTCTCCCCCACCTCATTTGTTTGTTTGTTTAATTATTTAAAGTGGGCTGCAGGTGGAGCCTGGAGCCCAGCCATGGCTTGAACTCAAGACCCTGAGATGAAGACCTGGGCTGAGATTAAGAGAGAGGGATGTTCAACCAACTGAGCCAGCCAGGTGCCCCTCTCCCATCTCTCATCCTCGGCAAAGATGATGTACCTTCCGTTCTTGAAAGGACAAAGAGGCCACAGGAGGCAGGGAGAAGCTTATCCACACACACACACAAACAAACCAAAAAAAAAAAAAAAATTTAAAAACAAGGTTGGTTAGAGGCTCTCTGTGTTCACAATGATTTGAGACTTTCTGCCTTCGAATCCCTACTCTCTCTTCTCTCTGTCGCCTCCTCTCAAGTCACATGTGCCCCTGGAATGCAGCAGCCTGGCCACCTGTTAAATACATTTGTTTTGCACAGTACCGTCAAGTCATGGCATCGGGGTAGCCCCAAGAGCATGTGACTAATAATAAAACCCTACTGATACGTGCTTGTACTTCTGGCTGAAAAATTGGTTGGGGGTCTGATTGAGGGAATCGTGATGTCTCTGTATCGATCCCACCTCAATCACAGTTCCAGTTGAATCAGAAAGCCTTTGTCCCAGCCTCCTGGTCACAGTGGAGAGCCATGATTAGGAGACAGTGGGGCTCACAGGAAGCAGCCTGATAAAATTAGGAGCTAATTGTGCAGCCCAGCATCCAAACCACTTTCTGTCAGATGCTCTCAGAGGTGGTGGGATGAAATGAAGGGGAAAAGCAGTTTTAGAAGGATTTCTGTCCTTCTGAATAACAATACCCAGGCAGCCTTGATTAGCTGAGAAATCCAAGGAAATATTGGGGCTTTGCAGGCATCAGAAGAATTTACAATTTATTGCATTAGCAATAATGACCCTTCCTCCCCCCCTGCCCCCCTTTCTTCTTCTTGTATCATTTGTCTACTGTCTCCTCGGGCTACAGATAAAGAGCAGAAAGTTTTTCCAGTTAGGGAGTGAAGTGACATGGGTGTCATCTCAGCTTTACCAAGGGTAGATTGGGGGACCTGGGGTGAATTACTGGGTGTCTCAGGAGCTTTGTTTTCTCACTGAGAAAAGAAAAAGGAAAGAAAATCTCCATATGGATATGAATCCCCAAAAATGCACTGGTGCCGTGGCCCATTTCTGGCCCCTTGTCCGGTGAACCCAGTCTGTTCCGTCCATGTTTCCTTTTGGGCGCCCGAGTTAAACCCACCAGCAGGAGCACTACCCTGCTCAGCAGGGGATCTGAGAGCCAGTGCCTGTCCTGAGCAGCGGAGAGGGGAGGCTGGTCCCAGGCCAAGATCTAGGTTAACTCTTCAGTCCTCTCTTCTATTTTAAACAAGACTATGACAGAGTTTTATATGTCTACAATGACATATTAACATCCTCTCTCAGCAAGACTTGGTTTATGTCTCCGTGACAGGCAGGTGACTTTCTCGGAGCGGCTGTGTAGCTGCACCCACCTCAGAAACAGGGGCTCAGTGGAGGGCTGGAGCTGTTCATGATTCATCTTTCTGTGCTTAGTCTAGGGCCTCAGTGA
This sequence comes from Mustela putorius furo, assembly GCF_011764305.1. Taxonomy (NCBI): domain Eukaryota; kingdom Metazoa; phylum Chordata; class Mammalia; order Carnivora; family Mustelidae; genus Mustela; species Mustela putorius. Next base: position 10,633,625 of record NW_025421998.1, read on the forward strand.
CTCAAATAAGGAGGGAGGGAAGGAATGACGGATGGATGGAAGGGAGAGAGAGAGAGGGCAAGAGAGGAAATGAAAGGAGGGAAGGAGGGAAGATCAAGAACTTCTGTGGGAGCAAGGGGAGAGAAATCTTCGAGAAACACACTCATCCCTCCCACGGTGCTGGGCACGGTCAGGCGCATCTCATTCCCTTCCATTCCACGCTCCCAAGTCTTGGGGGTGCCATTACTGTCTTCCATTTTGCCAGTGGGAAACCATACCTCAACGAGGTGGTGAGTTCACTAAGGTCAGGGCTAACCGGGCTCCAGCCGAGCTGACACCGAAATCTCAGACTCTTGTCCTGGGGCAGCAAGACAGGTGGTCTCCAGGGGGAGGCGCTCTGTCAGTCACTTACTGTATTTACATCGTTCCTCCAGGCTCCACTATTCAGCCATTCCCATGGAACTGCGCGCCCCCAGGGTGCGGAGAAGCCCTGGGACATGGAAGTGACTAGACCAGGCTGTGGATGCTAGATGTCAGTTGCTGGCACTCTGAGGAATGTTCACCTGTTTATAACGATGGCAGGAGCTCAGCTGACCTTTGCCTAGGAATGCGGGAGCAAACTGAGGGAGGATAACTTGATGAACAGCCTCTCAGACCTAGAGGAGGAGTGAGGAAACAGGAAAAGGAAAAACTGCAAAAACCAGAAGCTGTCAGCCTTCATCAGTCAGGGTTAGGAGGAGTGAAAACTGCTTCCAGCTGAAATCAAGGGGAAGCAGGACTTCCGTGGTCTAGATGGAAGTGGATCACTCGTTCAACCCGAGGAGTGGGAGAAGCCACCTTTGGTCCTCTGATGTCTCCTTATGGATGTGCCCTGAGTAAGCCTGGCTGTTCCGGGAGCCAACAATTAAAGTTCTGCTGTGGACTGGGCTAGTAGACAACAGAGGCAACTGCTCCATTCCTGCTTACCCTTTGATCCATGCCTGGGTGGAAGAGTCACTGCTTTCTGGTGCAGTCCGTGGCCCTGGCTGCCTGATTACAAAGCACTGTGGAGGCTCCTCCCTTCTTGTTATGCCAAAAGTCAGCAGCATCTGTTCAGACCATCCAGTGTATGACTCACAGATATCCTTCTCAAATCAGTGGCAAAACTGCGTTCCTTGAAAGAGGGTTTCCAGGGATCTGTTGTCCATACACTCTAAAGTCAACTGCCACATTAACATCACAGACCACATACACATTGACCAATAAGAAAGTTTCAGAAGCAATCATTAGGAGACAGGGGCCCACCAGAGTGCATTGGCCTGAGGCAATAGGCGGTGAGGTCAGGGGTGTGGAACCTGCTGGCACATTCTGTGGGCATCTTATGAGCCCTGGAAGGAGAGGGCCTGCATGCACTCAGTACTAGTGAAAAGCATTCAGTTGTCTTACTTAAGGTTGTCTCCTTCTTCTAGACAGTTCCAAAGAAGGAAGTCTGTGGCAGGTGCTGGATGCTGTGGGAATTCAGGGCAGGATTTCCCTGGGGTTGGTGAAGAGAATCTGGAGTCCCCTCTGGGGCACTTCTGATTCAAGGTGTGTTTTCTCCTGATCGCTTCTCTGGCCCGTGGTCTTCCCTGGTGTCAGGGCCTGGCCCAGCTATGGCACTACCATAGGCCTAGCATTATCTCTACGCTGTTCCCAGGGCTCCCAGAGTGGGCCATGAAGGGTGTGCTTTGCTGGGCTGAGCTGATCGCAGTGTGTGACGGAGGGTGTGTCCAGGGGAACTGAGAACAGAAATGGGTGGTACATGCAGACTGGTGGAGAGTCAGGCCACGTGTCTTCCTGGGATGACTTCTCCCCCAGGCCCCAAGCCGGTTGGCTTCTGGAACCTTCCATGGTATACTAAGGGGACTTTGAAGTAGCCTGGGGTATCTCACTGTTCTCCCGATGTGATCAGCCACTCTAGTGACAGAGCTCCGAGGATGGGGAGCTACAGGAGTGAGTTCTGGAAATAGTCAGGCAGGGATGCTGCTTGGGGCTGGGAGGCTGGCTGGGCCTCAGACGCGAGCAAGTGTTCCGGTGCGAAGTGTGGAATCACTGTCGTGAGGGGTTGCTTCCCTGCCCCAACTGCTTCTGAATAGAAACTGAACGTGGGACTGCCCAGGTGTCTGGGACTAGTGTGGACGTGAGCATGAGGGAGTCCTAAGACATCTGTGGGAGGGACAGTGGGAATCAAAGTGGGAAGGACAGGCTGTTCAGGACATGGTCACAGGTCGGCACTTAAACCAGAACAAACCCGGGATCCAGGGTAGTGAGGAAAGTGTGTAACAGGTCCACGACCCTACAGTGATGCATGGCCACAGCTGAACAGGGTTTTCTTGCACACCGAGCTTTCCACGGAATCCACCTATTCTGGCCTCATGGGGGTTGCCGGGGAGGGGGCGGTGGGTGGTGATCTGGCCCTGTGAGCAGACAGGGCTGCCACCACATTGCCTCTCTAGTAGCCTTTTGTTGCCCTCCCAAATCTACAGTCCTCAGCATTTGTAAGATGATGTTACATACGCTGATTCAATCACCTCTCTCTACCCTCATACCCCAACCTCCTTACCCTAAGTCACTTCTGTATTTCCAGGATCTCGCTTCTATGGCAGCGTCTGTAGCTCACAGATGAGCTGTGGCAAGCCTTTATCAAAAGAATTAAGGAGGGAGCTCCAACAACACGACACGAAGTGCATTTTGAGATCTGTCTTGCCTCCACCCCCTGCTCCTGTCCCACCCCCACGCTATGCTTGACCTTGAAGACAGTCCACAAGTGCCCTGAGTGCTCCCAGGCTCCCAGTCTTCTCCCTCTGATCCAAGAACATGCAAGTTACGCTTTATCTCTAGCTGTGAAAAGACACTCCTGTCTTTTAGCGCCAGACATGAGGAGGCCTGAAATTTCCCCACCGTCCTGGGCCAAGAAGAATTCTGTTCTATACCTTCTGCATCCTGGTCATTCCCTACTCTCTTCCAGCACTCGAGGAAGAGGTCCTTTGAAGCTTTGACTGAGGGTTGAGGGATTCAACTCCCAGTCCCTACTGCTGGTCATGAAGAGGTGTCCACCCGAAGCGGCCATAGGTACTGACTCCCTGTTACCTACTTGTGGAGTTGGTCTCAGGGAATGAGCCACTTACATCGAGATATTCAACGTGGCCCACGAATCTGGGGATCCTCGTTCTATCTTCCTGCAAACTAACTCACCAGCCAACGTTTGTTTCATCTAGAGGTTTCCTGAGTGCGGCTTGGCGGCTCACCGTCAAGTTTGGGACTTTTCAAAAAGCACACTATGGCTCGTTTGCTTCTGGGTTGAAACTAATTCACTCATTAGTATTTTTGGAGTAAAGTTTTTCAAATTGTTACAAAATTTTTCAAATTGTTACCGTAGGGACCAAAGGCAGGCTGTCTGTCCGTGTGCCACTTTGATAAAAGTTACATAAGAGACCCTTATTCAAGGACACCAAGACCCTCCTCTGCCCCCTCAAAGCAAGAAATAAATCTCTCATGTGGAAGGTACCACATGTAGAAGGTAGAGAGACATCCTTAACACCAGAGAAAGGAAATTTAGAGCCCAGAAGGCTATTTACCGAACCCTTGCTACTTTTCACTAATTTATCTCCCCAGCTGGAATTCTGGTTAGAATTCCTCACCAACTGAAGCTTTCAAAGTTAAGTTTGAAAAGTATGAAAACTGCCTGCCTTAGTCATTTCTTGAGGTTCTGACTTCAGTATTAGAAACACATAATAAAAGTTTGGTTTCTTCTCCTGCAAATCTGTCCCATGTAAATTTAATTCTTGGTCCATCCGGAAAACCTTGAAGGGTAGAAGAAGAGTTTTTCTTTCCCTTCATTCCGTCCATACTGGCATTCAAATTACACTTCTCCCTCGTGGCCCAAAGATACTGTTACTATTTATTCATTCGAGGTTTACTTATTTGTGCTCATAATTATTTTATTGGAGCTCCTGGGCAGGTAAATAGATACAGCTCTTTCCATGACTATAGAAATAAAACTGTTTGAAGCCCATTGCCCGTTTTCTTTTTTCTGGTAACAAACTCTAATCTGATTTTCCTCGAGAGGACCAAGCCCTAGCCCACTTCTCAGCCACCTGCTTCTCAGGTAGAGCTGTCGGATTGGTACTGGTCTGGGCAGTAGTGCGGTCCCTGGGCCACAGTGGGAAATCAGGGATGCTCTGGCTGTCTTAGTGAAGACTATGAGAGTCACACTTGAACCGTATGAAAACGGGAGGTTTTTCTCTTTCCCACTGGACTTGAATCTTTTTTTTTTTCTTTTAAGATTTTTATTTATGCATTTTAGAGAGAGAGCAGGAACATGGGGGAGGGGCATCTGGAGAGAGAGAAGAGGGCTCCAGGGAGCCCAATGCGAGGCTCAATCCCAGAACCCTGGGATCTTGACCTGAGCGGAAGGCAGACGCCCAGCCGACTGAGCCCAGAAGCCGTTGGACGAGTCTTACAACAAATAAGTCCAGATCAGCTGGGGGCTTTCAAAGTCGTAGATTTTACCCGAAATGGAGCCAGCACAGAAGAAAACCAAAGCAAGAAAAGAGGACAAATTAAATCCCCAAAATGTTTATGCAAGAGCCTCATGGTCTCAAGAAGGCTCCACCTGTGGTCTCCACTAGCCAAAGCCAATGTCTTTCTCTTTTGCCCTGGGGTTGGGGGGGTGAGGAGGGGAGTTTGGACTGGAGTTTTCTATCACTTGCAAATGCAAAAGGCGTGGCAAATAAAATAGCTCACTGCTTGAATTCAGTAATCTCCCAATTCAAAGGGCAGCCCCAAGCATATCTGTAGATTCCCCAAATCCCACCACAATGGTCAGACTGTAAATGGCTTCAGCCCCATCCTTGGCAGCCTCCAAAATGCCCCCTCGCTTGGCAGTTAAGCCCGGGCTTCCTTTTGCACAAGAATTCCTTTCATGCAGTTCCAGCAATCTGCGTCTGCATGCTCAGAGGCAGAACTGTTCACGAATTGTGCGAAGAGTCACCCTTGCCAGCTCTGCTACATTTCCCCCCGCCCTGGCAGCCCCAGCATCCAATCGAGATTTCTGGATCCTTTCCAGTTATAACACCATATAGAAATACTCAGCATTTCCCAGCCCTGAATAATGTATTGATCCCTTTAAAAGGAGAAAATATTCTCACAGACCCCCAATGTTTAACTTAGATTCTTTTTATTGTAATCCCACTTAAATATATGCAAACCTAAAACCCTCCAGACTCTCCGGCTTACAGCTTTTAAGCAATGATAAAAATGAATTTACAGATCAGATAGAAAAGAAACTCTAAAACCAATGAAACCGAAATGGACCCCCTTCGGTTAAGGGGACAGAGGAGAGGGATGGTGGCTCCCAGTGCGGAGGCTCGTGTCCTCAGCGACCCCGGTTTTTCTGAGCTCAGTATCATGGCAAGACTGGGGCCTCGTGGCGGCTGGGTTCTCCAGCACGTTTCTCGGTTCAGACTCCTTCAAAGCTCCATGAGCATGGCTCTTACAAAGTCACTGGCCTCTGCTGAACACAGCCACACATGTTTATAAAGACTCGCTGTTGTTCTTTATGAAGTCTGTCAGGGTTACGGCTGTAGCAAGCGTGGTAATCTGCAAGCTCATCAATAGACAGACGTGGGTTGCAGGAAACGAAATTCCATCACGCTCCTCCATCTCCTCTGTTAAGGTCCTCATTGGAGGGTCTACCCATACACTGTGGTTTCTAACCAACTGTATAGTGGACCTGCTTCATATACAATGCACCACACTGCTTTTATTTACCTGGGTGAATGTTGGTGAGGTATATGCGGGTGTGGCCAGCACCCCCTCAAGATGGCCATGGTCGCCGCTTACTTTCTGCTCCGCTGAACCGTATCAGACTGTCCTCCCTGTCTGTCCTTCACATGCCGCCCCCGGGGAACTGCTTTCATTCTGCTGGGTAGCCACTTCCCATACTGGGCATCCTGGAGTACCGCAGAGCCTTCTGGGGCTCGAATTGTCACTCACTGTGATGTTTTCAAGACGCCTACCTGTGTGATGTGTCCTGGGAGACAGGTTTGTTTTCCCATTCACCCACCAAGGGACATTTGGGCTGTTTCTGGCTTTTAGAATAACAGCCAATATGATCATTCAAGTTCAAGTCTTTTTGTGAATATAGGTTTCCATTTTTCTGAGAGGGAGAACTGATGAATCTGGGTATTATTGTTACCGGGGCTCCATTCACTTGGGAATTCTGTTAATTATTTCTTTACATTCCCCAGGATTTTCTAAGCAAAAATTATATGGACTTCAAATAAAGCCCTCTTTAGTTATTTTTGAATCCTTATTAGTTTTTATCTTTTAATTCCTGCCTACATTCTTTGGGGACCACCAACAAAATGTGGAATAAAAGACTCAGAGACTTGTCTCCAATCACACATGGAAAGCATTAAAAAGTACGTGATTAAATATGATACTGGCTATTGGTTTTTTATCTCTGCTCTCCTTTATTAGACTGAAGAAATTCCTTCCTATTTTTTCTTTGCTGATTGTTTTTATGATGAACAAGTATTGAATTTTGTCCATCTGTTCTGCATCTGTTAACCTGATCATAAGATTTTCTCCTAACGTGTGAATTACGCGGATTGATTTTTGAATGTTGAACAAATGTTGCATTCCTGGGATGAACCCCATTAGCTCACAATTCCAGATTCAATCTGGTAATATTTCTTGTGGATTTTTATGTTTATACTCACAAGAAATCTTAGTCTATAATTTTTTTTCTTGTGAGAGCTTTATCAGTTTTTGCTGTTAGGGGTACTGGCTTCACAGGAGAAACCGTGAAGCATCTTCTCATCGTCTTAAAATAATGCCTTCATTGAGTGTTTGATGTAACTCATCAGCAAAGCCATCCACACCTGGAGGGTTGGAGGAGGTCATCGAGAGGACATGACTGCCTGTGGTTCTAAGAGCCAGACCTGGGCAGCTGGTAGCTTCTTACCCCTCCCCTGGTCTGGGAATGTGCCTCCCACTTGCCTTTCCTCCTCCCAGAAGCTGCCCCAAGGACACAGCCTTGAGATAGTCATGTGTGGCAGAGACCACCTAAATGGTACAGGGACTGAGCCCGGTTAGTGCCTCCTTAAGATTTGGGAGAGGGGCGAGAAGCGCCTCATTTCAAAGGCCCTGAGACTAGGGTCCTGTAAGTCACCCAGTTCGTCCCACCTGCCGCTGCCCACCTCTGGCCGCTGCCTTTCTTCCTTCCCTGCCCTCCGAGGCCAGGTTGGTTTGAGATCTTACCAGGGAAGCTGCTGAGGCTGAGAACCAACACTCGTGAGTAGATTTTCAATTATAAATTCTATTTTAGAAATAAATATCTAACAATTCTGATCTAATTTGTACCACGTTGGTAAGATAATTTCAAGAAGTTTGGTTGTTTTATTTAGGTTATCAAATTATTTTGGCATATGGTTGTTCATAATGTGCTTCTGCCATCCTCTTAATACCGGAACCATCCAATCTGTAGTTGTCATTCCAATTTCTTCCTTCTAAGTGGGTTTTCTTCTATTCCCTTGAAAGTTCCCATCAATCTTTTAAAGACATTGAAGTTGGCCTCCACCGATGTGCTCTACAATTTGTTTTCTATTTCATCCCTCTTTTTTCCCTAGTGTTTCTATATTGGCAGCTTAGAGGAGTCACTTCATACTCCTCTGTTAAAATGTAACTATTAAAAACGACTAATTTTACTTTAAAAAACGCTATGTTGCATCCAGTAAATGCCTTCTCATAATTCAGTTCAAAATATTTTCTAATTTTTCTGGGGATTTTTTAATTTTTGAGGACCCATTTCTTATTCAAGGCTGCTGCAAAATTTCCAAAATGTTTTCTACATATTTTATAATCACTAATATTGAATTTTAATGTAATTGAAATGTCAGAGAACGAAATATTTATGATTGCCGTGTTTTGAAATGTACCAAGACTTGTTTGGTGGCCCAGCATGATCTCTCTTGGTCAATATTCCATGAGCCCTGGAAAACATTTTGTATTCTGCAGACTCAGGTGTAATGTTTTACAAATGTCAATTGTGTCGAGAATATTATTTGTATCTTCTATATTCTTAGTGAATTTTTGTTTGCAAAAATATTCTATCATCTGTGGGGCATTAAAATCTCCAGCCATGACTGTTTTCTTTGAGTACTTTCTGTTCTGTCCATGTTTCTTGTCATGGTTTCATATTGTTATGTATTTTCATGCACATTGAAGATTGCTATAACTTTTTGGTTATTTGACCTTTCTGTCATTATGAAAAGATTCTCCTTCTATCTGGCATCAACCAGGAAGGGGCCGTAAAGCCACCAGAAGTGTTAATTTGGGGTCTCAGGGATTACAATCAGGGAGACACAGAGTTGACCCAAATTGAAAGTGTGCTCCGAATGGCAAGTGGGGAGCACAAGCTTACAAAGGCAGAAAACACAGGGTTACATAACTTGTTTTGAAAGAATTATGATTGGTGCTGGGGGAATTAAATGGGCAATCTCATCCATGATGGGCTGTTTAGCTCACAGATGCTGCATTATCTCTGTTTCAGTCCAGAGTGGAGGGATGTGTTCTAGGAGGTGGTCCAGGTGCAACTCACAAGTTGAAATTCATTAAAGTTGAAAGTTCAGGGTGTTTGGGAAATTGGAACAGGAGACCTGCACTGGATGGGCTTTCTTCATATCCTCTGGGCGCTGTTTTGAATGACTTTCCTAGCAAAGCTCTCTTCACTTTGTGATGTCTTGTGTTGTCAATAGTCCTCTTCCGAAATTCTGTTTTGTCTGATATAGTCACACCAATCTTCTTATGCTTACTGCTTCTATGATCTTTTTCTATTCTTTCAATCTGTCTACATGCTGGGTATTTAACATTTTGTATTTAACATTCATCCCTTGAACACAGCGGGAAGGTGGGCAAGGCCAACCTGTCCATCCCCAGACAGGAGCATGTCTGTTCCCCTTCTTGAATGCCTTTTAAATGAAAATCTCTGCCTTTCATTGGAAGCATTTAGTGCATTTCCATTTACTATAATTGTTGATATGGTCAAGGTTACATGTACCATCTTGATATATGTTTTCTATTTTTCTCTTAGGATCTTTGTTCCTCTTTTTGGGTCTCTTTCTGGAATGATTTTTTTATTATGTCATTACATATGTTTTATTGGCTTTTTAAGCTAAATGTCTGTATTACTTTCATTATAGTTGCTCTGGGGATTATAATAGGTACCCTTTACTTAGTCACGGTTTGCCTTGATTGCTGTTGTAGCACTCCATCGAGAACTCAAGAAATATTACAACATTATGATTCCAGGTGTGCCCTCTGCGGTTCTGCTTGCTACTGTGGTCATGTAGTTTACTTCTACATATCTTATAAACACCCCAATCTAGAGTTATTGTTTCTGTACTTTGAACAGTCACTTAGATTTAAAAAATTAAGAATAAAACCAAAATAATATTTCCATTTACTTACATATTTACTCTTTCCAGGGCTCTTTGTTTCTTTCTCTAGATACAGATTTCCACTTGGTATCCTCTTTTGGTTTATTTCCAGCCTGAAAAACTCCCAGTAGCAGCCTTTACAGTCAAGCAACAAAATCGTTCAGCCTTCATTTATCACAAGTTGACTTTCATTATGGAAAATTCTAATCACTGGATATTGAATTCTAGGGTGATAGATTTTTGTTTTCCCCAGAACATTAAAGGTTTGGTTTCAACAGTTTGATCTTCCATTGTTTGGAATGAGAAGTCCAGCAATTAAACAACAACAAAGCAACATTATTTCCTTGTATCTATTGCAGAATTTGCTTTGGCTTCATTTAAGATATTGTATATATCGGTGATTTTAAGCCATTTAACTATGCTGTTCTCAGTTATCATTTCATTTGTATCGATCCTGATTACACTTACAGTGCGTTCTGCATATATGGATTACTGTTTTTGATCAAATTTGACAAAATTTTGCCCCAAATTAAAAAAAAAAAACATTTTTCTCTCCTGGCCTGTCTCTTTTCTCCTATTCTTCTACTGGGGATCCAGGTACACATACTTCCAAATGTTTGACAATATCAGATCACTGGGGTTAGACATGACTTTTACCCAGCTTTATTGAGATTTCATACAACATTGTATTCATTTCATACAACATTGTATTCATTTTAGGTGTATGAGTGATGATTTGATATATGTATACATTACAAAATGATTACCATAATAAATTTGCTAACATCCATTCATCTCATATAGTTATAAATGTTTTCTTCTTGGAGCAAAAACTTTTAAGATCTCCTGTCTTTGCAGCTTTAAAATATATGAGACAATATTGTTAACTTCAGTCGCCATGCTGTCCATAACATTCCCAGAACTTGCTTTGTAAGTTTGTACTAGGAAGTTTGCATTTTTTTTTTTTTTTAAAGAGAGAGAGAATGTGTATGCCTGTGGGCACATGTGAGTAAGCAGGGAGAGGGAGAGAGAGAATCCAAGCAGGGTCCCCACTCAGCAGGGAGCCCAACGTGGGGCTCAGTGTCAGGATCCTGAGATCATGACCTGAGCTGAAGTCAGGAGTTGGATGCTTAACCAACTGAGCCAACCAGGCTCCTCAACATTGTAGCCTTTGACTGCTGACCTTCACCCATTTTACCTGTCCATAACCTCCTACCTTCAGTGAGACAAATCTCTGCTCTGTACCTATCCATTTGGTTTCTATAGAGTCCACATGTAAGTGAAACACAGTGCTTGTATATCTCTGCCTGACATATTTCACTTAGCATAACACCCTCAAGGCCCAACACCTTGGTCACAAATGGCACAATTTCCTTTTTTCCACCTATGGCTGAATAATATTGCATTTGTGTAAATAAACCACATATTCTTTATTTATTTATTCACCTATAGATAACTTGGGTTGTTTCTTTGTCTTGGCGGTTGTAAATAATGCTGCAGTGAATGGGAGGGGTAGTACAAGATCACTTCAAGTGAGTGATTTTGTTTCTTCCTGGTGTATATCCAGAAGTAGGAACAGCAGTGAACCTTGTACCAACTTGCATTTCCCCCAAAGTGCACACTATTCCTTTTTTTCTTCCGCATCTTTGCCAACATTTGTGAGCTCTTATCTTTTTGATAATAGCCATTCCAACAGGTGTGGGATAATATCTCATTGTAGTTTTTACTTGCATTTCCCTGATGGTGGGTGATGTTGACATTTTTTCATGTACCTGTTGGCCATCTGTGTGTCTTCATGGGGAAAAAATGTTGTTTCTCTGCCCATTGATTTGTTTTGCTCTTGATTTTGAGTTGTATGCATTCTCTATGTGTGTGTGTGTATACACACTTATATTTTATTTAAACATCTCAAGTGTCTTACTTGCAGATTTACTTAATTTTACACAAAATTTAATGATTTCTTAGCTCTAAATAACAGTCACACATTTTTATGGTAGAAAAAAGAACAGTTCTTCTCACGTGTACTCATGAGGTTAGTTGGCAGCCTTCAAGGCACTGGGGTGATTTCACAAGCTACACGTGAGAACTTTAGTCAAAATTAAAACAGGGTGGCTCAGTCCTTTAAGCATCTGACTCTTGGTTTCTGCTGAGGTCATGATCTCAGGATCCTGGGATCGAGCCCTGCATTGGGCTCCACACTCAGAAGGAAGTCTGCCTGAGGTTACCTCTTTCTGCGTGTCTCTCCTTCACCTCTAAAAACTAGAAGGGAAGAGTGCAACTAGTCTTTGGAGAAACTGAGAAAGGTTTCAACATCATTCGTGTCAGCTTGAACCTTTCTGTGTACATCCAGTATAGAAAATAAGTTTTATTTTCTTCTCCCAAGTGACAGCAGAGCCATTGTGAAAGCAAATCTCCACTCCTTGGTCTGGCTCACACTGGGTCCTGGGTTCAAGGACAGGCGGCTCTCTGTCTAGAGCTCATCAAACTCCCCCATTGTACCCCCTGTCCCTTGTCATCTCCATGCAAGGTCTGGAGCAGGCAGAGGTCTCTAGGTGTGTGAGGACTATGTATTGTAGACATTAACCCCTTATCAGATATGCCATTTGCAACTAGTTTTTCCCATTTTATAGGGTGCCTTTCCATTTTGTTGACGGTTTCCTTTGCTATATAGAAACTTTTTAGTTTGAAGTGATTTCTCTTTTTTATTTTTGCTTTTGTTGCCTTTGCTCTTGGTGTCAGATCCAGAAAGTCATTCTGAAACCGATGTCAAGGAGTTTACCCCTGTGTTTTCTTCTAGGATTTTTGTTTGTTTGTTTCATTTCTTACCTTGAAGTCTTTAATCCATTTTGGATTGGATTTGGTTTATTAATTAAGACAGAGATCCATTTTCATTCTCTTGCATGTAGCTGGCCATTTTTCCTAACACCTTTTATTGAAGAGATTATCCTTTTTCTGTAATATCTTCTTGATCCTTTTTTGCACATTAATTGACCACATATGTAAATGTGTTGGCCACATATGCATGGGTTTATTTCTGGGCTGTTTCCTCTGTTCCATCCATATGTGTGTCTGTTTATATGCCAGCCCCATACTGTTCTGCTTACTATAGCTTTGTAACATAGTTTGAAATTTGAAGATTATTCATTCTATTTCAATTAAAAATGCCATTGGAATTTTGATAGGGATTGTAATAAATCTCTAGATCACGGTGTGCAGTATGGATATTTTGACAATATTAATTCTCCCAGCCCATAAGCATGAAATATTTTTCATTTATTTGTGTCTTCTTCAATATTTTTGAATCAATGGTTTACAGCTTTCACTGTACTCGTTCACCTTCTTAGTAAATTTACTCTAGGTGTTTTGTTCTTTTTGATGCAATTGTAAATAGGATTGTCTTCTCAACTCCTCTTTCTGATAGATGGTTATCTGTGTATGGAAATGCAACAGGTTTTTGTGCACTGATTTTGTATCCTGTAACTTTACTGAATTTGTTTCTGAGTTATAACAGTTTTTGAGTGGAGTCTTTGCCATTTTCTAGATGTAATATCATGTCATTGGCACCTAGAGAGAGTTTTCCTTCTTTTCTGATTTTGATGCCTTTTCTTTCATGTCCTTGCTCTGGACAGGACTTCCAACACTATGGAATACTATGCATAAAAGGGGCGAGTATGGGCATCCCTGTGTTGTTTCTGGTCTTAGAGGAAGAGCCATCAGCCTTTTACTCTTGAGTAGGATGTTAGCTGTATGCTTGTCACATATGGCTTTCATAGGTTAAGGCATTTTCCTTCTATACCCAGTTAGCTGACAATGCTTAAGACAAGTGGTTGCTGGATTTTGTCGAATCCATTTCTCTGCATCTACTGAGATGGCCATATAATTTAAAAAAAATTCTTGGGTAATCTCTACACCCAACATGGGGTTCAAACTCATGACCCTGAGATCAAGAGTCCCATGCTCTACCGACTGAGCCAGCCAGGCACCCCTATGATCATATTATGTTTATGTTTAGCTCTTTTAATGTGGTGTATCCCATTATTCGATTTGCATACGTTGAAGCATCACTGGAATAAATCTCCTAGGATCATCGTGTGTGATCCTTCTAAGGTATTACATTTGGTTTGCTAATATTTTCTTGAGGGTTTTTGTACTTATGTTCATCAGGCATGTTGACCTGTAATTTCCTTTTCTTGTGGTGTCCTTGTATGGTCTTAGTATCAGGGTAATGCTGGCTTCATAAGTTTGGAACTGTTCCCTCCTCTTGTATTTTTTAGAACAGTTTGAAAAAGATTGATATTAATTCTTACCTAACTGTTTGGTAGAATTCACCTGTGAAGCCTGGGTCCTGAACATTTTGTTTGTTGGGAGGGTTTTGATTATCGATTAAATCTCCTTACTCATTACTGATCTGTTCAAATTTTCTAATTCTTCATGATCTAGTCTTGGTAGGTTGGATGTTTCTAGGAGTTTATCCATTTCTGATAGTTTGTCGATTTGATTGCTGTCTGAGTGGTCATAGTGTTACTTGTATTTCCATGGTATCCGTTGTAATGTCTCTTCTTTCATTTATGATTTTATTTATCCGAGTGCTCTTTTTCTTGACAAGTCTAGCTGAAGTTTTGTCTATTTATCTTTTCAAAAAATCACCCGCCAGTTTCATTGATTTTTTGTAATGTGTTTTTAGTCTCTACTTCATTTATTTCCTCTGTTCAATTTTTTAAAAAGCAATATTTTCCCAGCCTATAATTCAATTGGGTGATTTATATGGACTTTTTCTTCCAATTCACTTTTCATTATTTCTCCATGTCCAATGTGCTGTTAATCCTATACCATAAAACTTTATTTCTGGTATTGCATGTTTTGGTTTTACTATGTCATTTTATGTAGTTTTCTTTTTTTTTTGTCTCTCCTAAAATTCTTCTTTTTACTCTTTTCTTTTACTTTTAAAAAATATATTCATTTAGTAGTTATTTTAAAGCACTTATCTGCTGATTCTAAAAGCTGAGCCATCTGTTGGCTGTTTTTACTGATTGACATTTCTCCAGAGTGTGGTTTGCAATCTTTTATTTCCCTGAATATTTCTCTATTATTTGTGTGCTGATGTGCTGGACATTTTTCTAAGAGGATAATATATGCTGAAAGAAAGTATGTGTGTGTGTGTCTGGAGACAGATACAGTACAGTTCGGCTATAGATAAATACCAATATATGTGATATAGACATATTCTCCTTATTTTAGGAAACACTCTCTTTTGTCTGTTTGGCAACTAGAATACTTCGACTGATCAGTTCTGGGAATCACCCAGAAAGATCTTCGGGCTGCAGTGTCTCACGTCTGGAAGACCCAGAGAAGCTGCCGGGTACGGAAACTGTGAGACCAGGAGGCTGAGGTCTAGATGCTGCAGGGATGAGATTCACAGACAGAGGTTTCATGGTCCAACCCCATCACTACCCCCCAAACTCCCAGCAAAATTCACAGGTTACAGAATTATGGTGGAAAGGATTATCTTTGCCTGTGTGTTTTCCCAAGACTTGGGAGTGGCATGTCGGCCTGTGGGTTTATCAGCAGTCTGTGCAGTGCCTCCTTATCCCAGCACGTTTGTACTTTCTCAGGCTAATGTCCCCAATTCCCGCCACCAAGCTCAATAGTGACAGGAAGGGGTGCTGGGGCCCTCCATTATTAGGACAGGCATGTCTTTCTAGAATTTAGTTCTTTCAAGTTTCTTTGCATCCTACAGCTTCTCAGTGACTTGTTAAAAAATTTCCTTTGTCTCTTTGTTGGTGCAATGGGAGTGACCCCCTCCCCACATCCTTCTAAATGCTAACCGGATGTGGAGACTGCTTATGTGGTCTATAAAAAATATTAGAAAAATGAAGCTAAAATTTTAAATCAACAAAATGGGTACAAATACCTCAATGCCTATGTCTCAAAATGCTCAGGTCCAAATCTGGCAAAAATATTTTAGGCCGTCACAAACCTCAGGAAGCTTCCAATGGGTTGTGGCCTGGCCCTGTGTGCCTTTATATAGAATATCAAGCCAGTGGTCTTATTTAATATGAAAAGTGAATCCAAGCCCAAGGGCCAGGGTAAGGGTCTAAGATTAAAAGATAAATCTTCTGGGGAACCCAGGTGCCTCAGTGGGTTAAACATCTTCCTTCCCCTCAGGTCATGATCCGGGGGTCCTGGGATCAAACTCCGGGTCAGGATCCCTGCTCAGTGGCGACTCTGCTCTGCCCCTGTTTCTCCCCCTAATCAAGCTCTCTCTTTCTCAAATAAATATATAAAATAAATAAATGAAAATAAAAAATAAGTCTTCTTTTCCTGGACCCTTTCCACTTGGGATTGCCAAAAAAAGGCATAACCACTGCGGGAGGCATACTTCTACTAAAAATATTGTATGTTGTTTATCAGAAATTCAAATTTAACTGAGAAGCTTGCATTTTTATTTGCTAAGCCTGACGACCCTACTTCTGTTGCATAATACCAACTCTTTTTATGTTAGCAGTTTCTACAAGAAGACATTTATCATGAAAGTTTCCCCCCTTATTTTTTTTTCCAAATCAAAAGGTGAAAAAATTAGTTTTTGACCTTCATTCTTCTATGTGATCAGTTTGGCTGGTAGAGAATTTTGACATACAGTGAAATCACTTTATGATCCTGGGATATGTGGAAAGGATCGAAGCAAAGGTTTTGGGGATCTAACATTTTCTTTCATTATACTGTAATTTCCTCGAGGGAAAGGACATGCTCTTTTTACTGATATTAAAGATTATATGAATGTCATTTAATAAAAAAATGCTCATATAAGGACATTTGGAAAATTATAACCTTGCATAAGAAAATAAAGCAACAAAAATTCATGACCCAAGAGAACCTCTTTCACATATTGATATGTTCATTTTACTTTTTATGTAGAGATAAGAAGGATGGGTATGTGTATGTGGGGTGTGTGTATGTGTATGTGTGTGTGTGTGTGTGCATAGTTACAGAAACAGCTTTTTAAATCACCTACAAGGTGACTTTTTTAAAAAAGATTTTATCTATTTATTTGAGAGAGAGAGCAGGGGGAGGGGCAGAGGGAGAAGCAGACTCCCTGCTGAGCAGAAAGCCTGACTCAGGGTTTGACCTCAGGACTTGAGCCAAAGGCAGACTGTTAATCGAATGAGCTACCCAGGCTCTCCAGCAAGGTAGCTTATAAATGCTGCTTGCATTCATGTTTATGCATACAATTATAATTCTGCAGCCCTAAAATGCCCTTCTGCTCTTTCTGCTGGTGCTTGCTACTCCAGACTCCTTGCCTCTCTGAATGATACACGCAATCTCAGACATCCCCATTCGAATCTCCTGGTCTCCTCTTGCCAAGTGCCCATCTGTTCTACTAACCAGCAGCGAATTGCTTGCTTTTTTGTAGCTCTGAGTCCAGGGAAAAGCAGTTTTTCCATCCCCTTGGCCTTTGCTGGCAGTTGGGAAAGCTGTTCCCACCCCCTGCCAACATGGCCAAAGGCCGTCTTGAACAACAGCCATTCATTGTTTAAGAAACTATAAAGCTGACCTGAGCACAGAAGGTAGGGGGATTCTTTGGGGTAGGGCTAGGCTGTCTCAATGGTCTAGAAATATCTTCCGGTGCCTCTTTATTGGAAGATGAATCTCATCCACAGCACGTCTACAGTGGTGACAAATAAGAAGTCCTGGGGACAGTGTGGTCGTCTGTGTGGTCAGCCTTCCTGTTGGCTGGTGCATGGAGTATTTCTATTCTACTTTTGCTTCAGTTTAATGCCCTAGGTGACAGGTGACTGGAGATATTTCTCTGCTTTGGGAAAAACAAAAGCAAAATAAAAAACATCACGAGGACTGGCGTCCACCTAGAGATCATAGAGGTTGGGGAGCTCTGGGGCAGAAACTAAAGGGGCGGGGCTGTGTTTGCAGAAGAGGTCCTTCTAGAGACCAAAAACAGGGCTTAAAATTTGCATGTCTTGATTAGCAGGGAATATTCTCTTCTATTCATTCTCTCTCTCTCTCTTTTTGTCTGCATGCATTTTCAGAAAGATTTCCAAGTTTCACAGGTCCACCTGCTTTGGGAATGGGGCAAAGTTCTCCCCTTCTCACCCCTAGAGATCCTGGCCTCCCCCTATCTGTGGCTGTAGTTCTGGGCTTCCTGGATCGTGGCCAGTGTATGAGAACAGACGTCCTGCTGAAACTGGGCAGACAGTGCGGTCGGAAGGAAGCTGCTGTTAGTGTCCCATGACGCCAGGCAGACGCTGGTCTTCACATCCTGCTTCCCCTCTGTCTTCCCGGCTTGTCCTCTCTTCCCTGCACTCCTCCACAAATGTGGGGCTTGCTTTCATGCAAAAGTCTGTTTCAGGCTTTTGCTTGCATTCAACCACTTGCAGGGCAGTGGTGATGGGACCCAAAGTGGGTAGGTTCGAAAGCTAATTACGTGAGGTGGCACTGATGTCCCTTCACCTGCCAGCCGTATGACTGGAGGACACATTTGATGCTGTGAGCCTCTGTTTCTCACTATTTACAAAACAATTAGTAACGTCCACTTCAGACAGGTGGGCGTCAGGGCACACGATTTATGGCCTATGTTTTCCCTTGCAAGGAGAGCTCCCACAGAGGGATGCTTCCTATTCCTCTTCTTTTCTTCTTGGTACATCTGTCTTAAGCAGTGGGGATTTTGTTCATAGTACTTCTGATTAATTTCACTGCCAGCTCTGAGCAGGTGGCCACCATCCTCTCCAACCTCCTCAGTCCAGACATTAGAGGTAAGAACATCTCCACCCAGTGGCTCCCATTACATACTGAGGCTGGGACTGGTGTAGTAGCTCAGGGTTGTCTGTCCAGTAGTGCATTCTGCATAGACTCTTCTTTTCCAGTCTAGCTGGGAAGTTTCCTGGTCGAGTTTGACATGAGACTCTTTGGTCTGAAATATCCAAATAAATGTCCATTTTTTCCATGAAGTCTTCTCCAGACACCCAGCAGGAGATAGCTGTATCTCTGGGTAATCGTGACTCTTGTCTGCGCCCACCGAGGCCACCATAAAGTACTCTTAGTGTGATCTGTTGCTTGCTGAGTTTGTTTACCCACATCCCCGAGGAACTTGTCTCTTTCGCTGTTCCTTAGTAAACGCTGTGAGATCAGAATCCTGATCCACTTTGTCTCTCCTCCATAGACCCTGGAAAACTGCCATGTGTGCAAAAGACTCGCTGCACATGGTTTTTAGTAAATTGATTCATTTATTAAAATATAAAGTGCTCGCCCACACAGTCTCCCAAGATCTTTTGTCATTTTATGTCCTTAAAAGTCCATCTTTATGGATAAAGCTTCTTCTCTAGCCTCTGGCTAAAAATTCTGTGAATTATGACATATTCAAAGCGATAGTTATTTAAAGTAGCCATGCTGTTTTAGTTATTACATGGAAAGCCTTGCACTGGAAGAAGAGAGGTGGATTAAGAAAGATGAAGCATTATACACACGTGTATGTGTGTCAACCCAGAAGAACAGAGCCATTACATTAATAGAGATCCTTTCTAGAAAATTGAAGTCTGGATGACTTTTTTTTTTTTTTCATTTTTTAAAATATGTGTTTCCTATTCTCCCACAGTGACTATAATATAGTTTATTAAGAAAAAAGGGAAAGGGGCGCCTGGGTGGCTCAGTGGGTTAAGCTGCTGCCTTTGGCTCAGGTCATGATCCCAGGGTCCTGGGATCGAGCCCCACATCAGGCTCTCTGCTCAGCGGGGAGTCTGCTTCCTCCTCTCTATATGCCTGCCTCTCTGCCTACTTGTGATCTCTGTCAAATAAATAAATAAAATCTTAAAAAAAAAAGAAAAAGAAAAAAGAGAAAAGGGAAAGAGGGGCCCTGGGTGGCTCCATCCTTTGAGCATCTGCCTTGGGCTCACATCCTGTGTTGGGCTCTCTACTCAGTGAGGAGCCTGCTTCTCCCTCTGCCTCTGCTCCCCCTGCTTGTTCTCTCTCTCCCTGTCAAATAAATAAATAAAATATTTAAAAGAAAAGAAGAAAAGGAAACAATGAAATGTCACAGCTAAAGTTAAAAAAAAATAGAAATATCATAGTTTGTGGCCCCTGGGTGGCTCAGATGGTGAAGGGTCTGACTCTTGATTTTGGCTCAGTACATGATCTCAGGGTCGTGGGGTCAAGCCCCATGTCGGGTTCTGTGCTCAGCGCAGAGTCTGCTTGAGATTCTCCCTTTCATTTCTCTCTGCTCCTCCCACAGCATGTGTATTCTCTCTCTAAAATAAATCAATATGTAAGTCAAACAGTCAATCAATCAAATCTTTAAAAAGAAAAGAAATGCCATAATCTGGGAGCATCCGTCCAGTTTTTAAGGTGTGATGAACCACTATTGCCATGAGGTGCTGGGTGAGCAGCTGCTGGCCTTCCCCGCAGGAGGTTGGACTTTTTAATTTTTTTAATGATTTATTTATTTATTTGAGAGAGAGAGAGCACGAGTGGGAAGAGCAGAAGGAGAAGGAGAGGGAATGGCAAGCAGACTCCCCACTGAGCAGGGAGCCTGATGGGGGGCTCGATCCCAGGACCCTGAGATCATGAACTGAGCTGGATCCAAGAACCAGATGCTTAACCCACTGAGCCACCCAGGTACCCCTGCACTTTTGTTTTTAAAGATGTACCTTTTTTTTTTTTTTTAAAGATTTTATTTACTTGACAAAGAGAGAGAGAGAGCACAAGTAGGCAGAGAGGCAGGCAGAGGGAGAGGGAGAAGGAGGCTCCCTGCTGAGCAGGGAGCTCAATCTGGGGCTCGATCCCAGGACCCTGGGATCATGACCTGAGCTAAAATTAAGTCGGATGCTTCACCGACTGCGCCCCCCCAGGCGCTCCTCATCCTGCAAGACTTCTCTCAATTAAAATAACACTTTGAAGGAAGGCTACAGTCAGTTTAAATGCTGTACCAATATACAAGGAAAAATACCAACAACAATCTATACCAAATTTAATATTGTAAGCAAGGAAAACTGTGACCTTTGAAAATCTATAGAAGTCAACAATTTATGAGCCCTATGTGTTTTTCCATATAAAACACAGTGGGCATGAGACAAAAAGCAGTGTTCCACTTTCTAAGCAGAAACTACCTAGATAACGACCGAAATATTGCTTGTCTGAATGCCATTTTCTAGAATTCTCTACCATTCTGTTGCCACAGGGGCCCTGTGCAGGGCAGAACAGCCACTGACATTCATGCACTACCGGTTAGAAATCAGACACACTTTTATACAACTTTGTATTTTCTGTAATTTACACAACTAATAAGTACTTGGTTTTAATAAAAAATGCATCACGGACCGTTTTAGTTCTTACTCCCCAAAATAGAAGCTGCTGCCTTGGAATCCTTATTAACAGGACCGTTTGGGGAGGTCTGTGCTTCTATTCATTGATTTTCCTGGAAAAGAACATGTGCAGAAACGTCCTCGAGTCTTCAAAAATGTAAAATGCCTCGCTATTTGCTCTCCCTTCTGAATTTTAATTTAGAAGCTATAGGAATGCTTTGGAGATGTTATCAGTTTGGTTCTAAGCTCCGGCAATAAAGCAAATATTGCAATAAAGCAAGTCAAATTAATTTTTTTTTTGTTTTTCCAGTGCATATAAATTCCTGTTTTTACTATTCTGTCATCTGCTAAGTATGCACTAGCCTTGTGTCTCGACAACGTACAAACCTTAACGACAACATACAAATTCTATTTCTAAAAAACGCTAACCATTGTCCAAGTTTCTAGCAAGTCATATTCAGTGAGTGCAGGTCACCATGATAGCTAGAGTAATCACGTGAATGCTCGAAATACTGTGAGTATTATAAACACGTGGGGTGAGCAAATGTTAGAAAGACTTGCTCAAGGGAGAGTTGCCACCAACGTACAATTTGTAAAAACCCCAAGGTCTGCGAAGCACCATAAAGCGACGTGTGATAAGACTGATGCCCATCAAGGCTCAGTTGTCCCCTCTCCTTGTTTTAAGTCCTCTGGTTATTCTCACTCAGCCTGTTGATGGGAAGAATTAATGCAGCAATTCCAGTCTTGGTTCTAAGGCCTTGCATTTCCCATCCCCCCAAACACAATGACTTCTTACTCTAAAACCCTTAAGATGGGATCTGTGATATATGAGGAATTGCGTTGATAGATATTCAAATGTTGAGCAGCTTGCGTTCTAGAGAGAAGCTTGGTCATAATGCATGACTCCTTTGTAGGTGTTTCTGGGTTTTATTTGTGAAGAGTTATTGAAAATGTAGGCATCTGTGTTCACAAATGATATTATACTGTGGTTCTCTGTTTGTAGGACCTTTGTTGGGTTTTGGTATGAGAGTAAGATGAACATCATCAACTCTGTTCTCCCCTTTCATGTTCTGGATGAGTTTGATGACTTTTGTTGTTTTCTCATCATTAAGGGTTTGTCCAAATTGGACAGTGGAGGCATTTTCTGTTGTTTTCTGTGCTGGAAGATTATTAACGGTCAAATTAATTTCTTTAATAGATAAAAGACAATTCAGATAATTTTTTTAAGAAATCTTTTATTTTATTTTATATTTTTTTAATTTTTTATTTTTTATAAACATATATTTTTATCCCCAGGGGTACAGGTCTGTGAATCACCAGGTTTACACACTTCACAGCACTCACCAAACACATACCCTCCCCAATGTCCATAATCCCACCCCCTTCTCCCAAACCCCCTCCCCCCAGCAACCCTCAGTTTGTTTTGTGAGATTAAGAGTCACTTATGGTTTGTCTCCCTCCCAATCCCATCTTGTTTCATTTATTCTTCTACCCACTTAAGCCTCCATGTTGCATCACCACTTCCTCATATCAGGGAGATCATATGATAGTTGTCTTTCTCTGCTTGACTTATTTCGCTAAGCATGATACGCTCCAGTTCCATCCATGTTGTCGCAAATGGCAAGATTTCATTTCTTTTGATGGCTGCATAGTATTCCATTGTGTATATATACCACATCTTCTTGATCCATTCATCTGTTGATGGACATCTAGGTTCTTTCCATAGTTTGGCTATTGTGGACATTGCTGCTATAAACATTCGGGTGCATGTGCCCCTTTGGATCACTACATTTGTATCTTTAGGGTAAATACCCTAAATTGCAATTGCTGGGTCATAGGGCATTTCAACATTTTGAGGAACCTCCATGCTGTTTTCCAGAGTGGCTGCACCAGCTTGCATTCCCACCAACAGTGTAGGAGGGTTCCCCTTTCTCCACATCCTCGCCAGCATCTGTCATTTCCTGACTTGTTGATTTTAGCCATTCTGACTGGTGTGAGGTGATATCTCATTGTGGTTTTGATTTGTATTTCCCTGATGCCGAATGATATGGAGCACTTTTTCATGTGTCTGTTGGCCATCTGGATGTCTTCTTTGCAGAAATGTCTGTTCATGTCCTCTGCCCATTTCTTGATTGGATTATTTGTTCTTTGGGTGTTGAGTTTGCTAAGTTCTTTATAGATTCTGGACACTAGTCCTTTATCTGATATGTCGTTTGCAAATATCTTCTCCCATTCTGTCAGTTGTCTTTTGATTTTGTTAACTGTTTCCTTTGCTATGCAAAAGCTTTTGATCTTAATGAAATCCCAATAGTTCATTTTTGCCCTTGCTTCGCTTACCTTTGGCGTTGTTCCTAGGAATATGTTGCTGCGGCTGAGGTCGAAGAGGTTGCTTCCTGTGTTCTCCTCAAGGATTTTGATGGATTCCTTTCGCACATTGAGGTCCTCATCCATTTTGAGTCTATTTTCGTATGTGGTGTAAGGAAATGGTCCAATTACATTTTTCTGCAGTGGCTGTCCAATTTTCCCAGCACCATTTATTGAAGAGGCTGTCTTTTTTCCATTGGACATTCTTTCCTGCTTTGTCGAAGATTAGTTGACTGTAGAATTGAGGGTCTATTTCTGGGCTCTCTATTCTGTTCCATTGATCTATGTGTCTGTTTTTGTGCTGTCTTGATGATGACAGCTTTGTAATAGAGCTTGAAGTCCGGAATTGTGGTGCCACCAATGTTGGCTTTCTTTTTCAATATCCCTTTGGCTATTCGAGGTCTTTTCTGGTTCCATATAAATTTTAGCATTATTTTTGTTCCATTTCTTTGAAAAAGATGGATGGTACTTTGATAGGAATTGCATTAAATGTGTAGATTGCTTTAGGTAGCATAGACATTTTCACAATATTTATTCTTCCAATCCAGGAGCATGGAACATTTTTCCATTTCTCTGTGTCTTCCTCAATTTCTTTCATGAGTACTTTATAGTTTTCTGAATATAGATTCTGTGCCTTTTTGGTTAGGTT
Source organism: Mustela putorius furo (assembly GCF_011764305.1). Taxonomy (NCBI): domain Eukaryota; kingdom Metazoa; phylum Chordata; class Mammalia; order Carnivora; family Mustelidae; genus Mustela; species Mustela putorius. Next base: position 10,657,384 of record NW_025421998.1, read on the forward strand.
TATTCCTAGGTATCTTATGGTTTTGGGTGCAATTGTAAATGGGATTGACTCCTTAATTTCTCTTTCTTCTGTCTTGCTGTTGGTGTAGAGAAATGCAACTGATTTCTGTGCATTGATTTTATATCCTGACACTTTACTGAATTCCTGTATAAGTTCTAGCAGTTTTGGAGTGGAGTCTTTTGGGTTTTCCACATATAGTATCATATCATCTGCGAAGAGTGATAATTTGACTTCTTCTTTGCCGATTTGGATGCCTTTAATTTCCTTTTGTTGTCTGATTGCTGAGGCTAGGACCTCTAGTACGATGTTGAATAGCAGTGGTGATAATGGACATCCCTGCCGTGTTCCTGACCTTAGCAGAAAAGCTTTCAGTTTTTCTCCATTGAGAATGATATTTGTGGTGTGTTTTTCATAGATGGCTTTGATGATATTGAGGTATGTGCCCTCTGTCCCTACACTTTGAAGAGTTTTGATCAGGAAGGGATGCTGTACTTTGTCAAATGCTTTTTCAGCATCTATTGAGAGTATCATTTGGTTCTTGTTCTTTCTTTTATTGATGTGTTGTATCACATTGACTGATTTGCGGATGTTGAACCAACCTTGCAGCCCTGGAATAAATCCCACTTGGTCGTGGTGTATAATCCTTTTAATGTACTGTTGAATCCTATTGGCTAGTATTTTGTTGAGTATTTTCGCATCTGTGTTCATCAAGGATATTGGTCTATAGCTCTCTTTTTTGATGGGATCCTTGTCTGGTTTTGGGATCAAGGTGATGCTGGCCTCAGAAAATGAGTTTGGAAGTTTTCCTTCCATTTCTATTTTTTGGAACAGTTTCAGGAGAATAGGAATTAGTTCTTCTTTAAATGTTTGGTAGAATTCCCCCGGGAAACCGTCTGGCCCTGGGCTTTTGTTTGTTTGGAGATTTTTAATGACTGTTTCAATCTCCTTACTGGTTATGGGTCTGTTCAGGCTTTCTACTTCTTCCTGGTTCAGTTGTGGTAGTTTATATGTTTCTAGGAATGCATCCATTTCTTCCAGATTGTCAAATTTGTTGGCGTAGAGTTGCTCATAGTATGTTCTTTTAATAGTTTGTATTTCTTTGGTGTTAGTTGTGATCTCTCCTCTTTCATTCATGATTTTATTTATTTGGGTCCTTTCTCTTTTCTTTTTGATAAGTCTGGCCAGGGGTTTATCAATTTTATTAATTCTTTCAAAGAACCAGCTCCTAGTTTCGTTGATTTGTTCTATTGTTTTTTTGGTTTCTATTTCATTGATTTCTGCTCTGATCTTTATGATTTCTCTTCTCCTGCTGGGCTTAGGGTTTCTTTCTTGTTCTTTCTCCAGCTCCTTTAGGTGTAGGGTTAGGTTTTGTACCTGAGACCTTTCTTGTTTCTTGAGAAAGGCTTGTACCGCTATATATTTTCCTCTCAGGACTGCCTTTGTTTTGTCTCACAGATTTTGAACCGTTGTATTTTCATTGTCATTTGTTTCCATGATTTTTTTCAATTCTTCTTTAATTTCCTGGTTGATCCATTCATTCTTTAGAAGGATGCTGTTTAGTCTCCATGTATTTGGGTTCTTTTCAAACTTCCTTTTGTGGTTGAGTTCTAGCTTTAGAGCATTGTGGTCTGAAAATATGCAGGGAATGATCCCAATCTTTTGATACCGGTTGAGTCCTGATTTAGGACCGAGGATGTGATCTATTCTGGAGAATGTTCCATGTGCACTAGAGAAGAATGTGTATTCTGTTGCTTTGGGATGAAATGTTCTGAATATATCTGTGATGTCCATCTGGTCCAGTGTGTCGTTTAAGGCCTTTATTTCCTTGCTGATCTTTTGCTTAATGATCTGTCCATTTCAGTGAGGGGAGTGTTAAAGTCCCCTACTATTATTGTATTATTGTTTATGTGTTTCTTTGATTTTGTTATTAATTGGTTTATATAGTTGGCTGCTCCCATGTTGGGGGCATAGATATTTAAAATTGTTAAATCTTCTTGTTGGACAGACCCTTTGAGTATGATATAGTGTCCTATCTCATCTCTTATTATAGTCTTTGGCTTAAAATCTAATTGATCTGATATAAGGATTGCCACTCCTGCTTTCTTCTGATGTCCATTAGAAATCTTTTATTTTTTTTTAAGATTTTATTTATTTATTTGACAGACAGAGATCACAAGTAGGCAGAGAGAGAGGAGGAAGCAGGCTCCCCGCTGAACAGAGAGCCCGATGCAGGGCTCGATCCTAGGACTGTGGGATCATGACCTGAGCTGAAGACAGAAGTTTTAACCCACTGAGCCACCCAGATAATTCTCAATTCAGATAATTCTCCCCAAGAATTTTTTTTTTTAAGATTTTATTTATTCATTTGACAGAGATCACAAGTAGATGGAGAGGCAGGCAGAGAGAGAGAGGGAAGCAGGCTCCCCGCTGAGCAGAGAGCCCGATGCTGGACTCGATCCCAGGACCCTGAGATCATGACCTGAGCCGAAGGCAGTGGCTTAACCCACTGAGCCACCCAGGTGCCCCAAGAATTTTCTATTTCTTCTAAACCATTGGATTCCAGGGTAGAACATTGTTCCAACATTTCCCTTACTATTCCTTTATAGTATGTGGAGTGTATAAAGGAATGTCACTACGTTTATTCCTAATGCTTATAATTTATTTCTTCTGTATTTTTTATTGGTCATTCCAGTTAGAGGTTTCAAAATTTTATTGATTTCTCTCAAAGAAGCAGTTCTTTGTTTCAGTGACTTTTTTCCCTATTGCTTTTCTATTTAAATTGTATTGATCATGGTTCTTATCTTAATTCTTCTCCTCCTTGCTTTGGATGTACTTTATTGTTTGCTTTTTGGTTTCTGAAAATGACAATTTAAATCATTGATTTCAGACTCTCCTTCCTCTGTAATGTAACCATTCAATGCTATGAATTTTCCCTTAAGCACTGATTTAGCTGCATTTATCAATTTTGATATGCTGTGATTTTATTTCTGTTAAATTAAAAATATTTCCTATTAATTATCTCATTATGGGTTATTTAAGTGTTTTGTTGATTTCCAAATATTTGGGGGTTTTTTTTCCAGATATTTTTCTCTGTTTCCACTTTGCTATCACGGTGTTCCAAGAATATTTTTCATATAATTTCAGTATCTTCAATTTGTTAAGGCTTTTTTGGTGATTATACCATGTGCACTTAAAAAAATACATATCTTGTATTGTTGGAATGTTCCAGAAATATCAGTTAGGTCAAATCGGTTGACAGTGTCATTCAGTTCCATTCTATCTACATATTTTCTATTATACTGATTACTGAGAAAGGAGTATTGAAATCTCCATTTATGATTGCGGATTTCTGTATTTCTCCTTTCATTTTGTGGATTTTGAAGCATTGTTGCTACACGAAAAATTAGGCAACTTCCCTCTTTATCCTTGGTCATACTGCTTGTTTTAAAGTTACAATATCATGGGATGCCTGGATGGCTCAGTTGGTTGAGTCTCTGCCTTCCACTCAGGTCATGATCTCAGGGTCCTGGGATGGAGCCCTGTGTCTGACTCCTTGCTCAGCAGACAGTCTGCTCTCCCACTCCCTCTGCTTGCTGCTCAGCCTACATATGCTTTCTCTCTGTCAAATAAAGAAATAAAATCTTTTAAAAAATAAAGTTACAATGACTGATATTCATATATATGTCCCATTTCTCTTTTGATTTGAATAATATATCTTTTAAATCCATTAAATTTTACCCATTTAGGTTGGTTGGTTGGTTGATTAATTGATTGATTGATTTATATCTCTGCCCAACATTGGCTCAAACTCACAACCTGGAGATTAACAGTGGCATGTTCTACTGACTGAGCCACCAGGCATCCCTAGTCCTTATATTTAAAGTGGATCTCTCAGAGACACCATGTATTTGGGCCTTACTATTGTATCCACTCTGGTCATCTCTGCTTTAGATGCTATCCCTAGAGCATTTATATTTAATGTGGTTTTAGATATGACCACATTAGGATCTGTTATCTTGCTAGTCATTTTTTATTTGTTCTGTTTTTTCACTTTATCACTTTTCCTCTTTTTTCTTCATTGCATTGATTCAGTGCTTTTTAAAATATTTTATTTTGAAGTAATCTCTACACCCAATGTGGGGTTTGAACTCACAACCTTAATACAGTCCCATGTTTCCCTGACTGAGCCAGGCCCCCTTAATTCAGTATTATTTTTTTTTATGATTCCCTTTTATACTCACTTTTGGGTTGTCATTTGGATTTTATTGTTAATATCTATTTTGGGGTGATTTGGGGGGAGATTTATATTATACATTTTGAATTAATTACATACAATCTTCAAATATTATACTACCTCTTGTGACATGTAAAGATCACTCAATTGGATTCACCCAACTTCTTCCCCCCATTATTTGTGACGTTTTGTCATACATTTTGTATATGATGCAAACACAGAATGTGTTGTTCCCATGTTGGTTCTACACAGCTCCTCACATTTTAGAGCAATTAAGAACAGGAAGCAATAGATCTCCATGTACCTTCGTGGATGTCACACGCAGCACACTCATGTCTCCATGCAGATGTGCGTCTCTGCCTGACACCCCCGTGCCCTTGCCTGAAGAGCTTCTGTGAGTAATCCTTACAGTGCAAGTCAGCTGCTAATGGCTTTCCTAAGCTTTTTGCTCATCTAAAAAATTCTTTATTTTGAAAAAATTCTTTATTTTATTGAAAGGTATTTTCAGCAGAATTAATTGAATTCTGGGTTCCCCATTTTTGTAATGAGCACTTGAAGCATGTCCCTCATTTCTTCTCACTTGCAAGGTTTATGGTGAAAAGTCATTTTTCAAGATTTATCTCAAAGTCTTGGTTCTCTGCTGGATTCAAGAACAGGTCTGATTTTGTAGATTATCCCCCCCCCCTTTTTTTTTTCCTTTGTAGTGAGGTATGGAGTAGCACTCCCCAGCTTCTTAGATCTTAATTGGAAGCCAGAAACAAGGCCTTTTAACTGAACCTTTCATGTCCTTTTGTTCTTAGAAGGTTCCTTGAATTACTTCATTGATGGTTGTCTTGACTTTGTTTTCTTGGTTATCTTTTCCTGGAACTCCTTTTACTGGGCTTTGGAGCTTCTGCATGAAATCACATTTCTTACCTTTTGTATATTCCATGTCTTCATCTTTCCAATAATTTTCACAGATTTCCTCGACTTTCCTTGTATATTCTTCTGCTCAGTTTTTTATACATGCTAGCATGTCTTCAGTTTTTATGAATTCTTCATTTTTTGCTGCATGTAGTATATATGACAAATATATACAGAACGTGCATGTCAAATATGTATGTATACATAATTCTTATTTACTAAGAATTATTTATGTATAAGAATTATATTCCTATCTATTAAAAATTATATATAAGAGGGGCGCCTGGGTGGCTCAGTCATTAAGTGTCTGCCTTTGGCTCAGGTCATGATCTTAGGGCCCTGGGATTGAGCCCCATATTAGGTTTCCTGCTCACTGGGAAGCCTGCTTCACCCTCTCCCACTCCCTGTGCTTGTGTTCCTCTTTTGCTATGTCTATCTCTATCAAATAAATAATAAAAAAAATATATATAAGAATATATATTTATATATATTCTTATGAAGAATTCTTATATACTGAGAATTAAAGATTATGCATATGTATATATAATACTGATTTATTAGGCATTCTTATTCATTAAGAATTATATATTCCTTAATAATGTATCAGTATATATAGGAACATATATAATAAATAATATATATATAAAAGATAGCATATATATTTGCACATACCTCTTATTTATATATAATTACTTCCCTTACCGTGTAGGTCTTTTCTTCCTCTGAGCATGTTAATTTTGCTTTGTTTTAGTTTTCTTCAGTCAGCATGATCTCTACTTCCCCCAAATTACTTTGTTCCCCCTGATTATTTCAGGAAGCCTCTCTTTTTCCTCATAGGAGCTTTCTTCTGATATATGATAATACATGGCTGTCCTTTCGTAATTAAGAGTAGGGGATTAAAAAAAAAAGAGTAGGGGATTAAAAGCTAATTGGAAGCTCTGAAATGAGTAGGGATTGTTAATTTCGACCTCAGCTAGTTAGAGCTGCTTGTGAGGGTCATTACTGACACTATTTTAGGTTTTTCCTATGGGGTTAATTGAATTACCCGGAGAAGAGCATTTCCATCTCTTGCTGGGGAGGCAAGGGCTTAACCTCATTCATTATTCTAGGAGCTCCTGGTGGGGAGGTGGGGGGTTGATTTTCTGCCTCCAGTGGTTAGCCTGCATGGTCACTGGACTCTCCCTTAGTGGTGGGCACATTCGGTGCACACCCAGTAGAGCTGAGAATCCCCCAGTGCATTTCCAGACTTCAGGCAGGCACCCAGACCTGTAGATGATAAGAAAGTCCAAGCAGCAATGTTACACATCGTGCCTTTACCCAGTCATAAAATTCTCCTTCTTCCCCTTGTTTTCCTCTTCTTTTTCTCCTCCTCCACTACCTCCTCCTTCTTCTTCTAATCTTAAAAGGTTACTTTTTATTCTAAATAACACATCTTTTACACATTTTAAGGACAATCTCCAACATGAAGCTCTTTTCCTGGCTTCATCAGAACGAGGAAAGGAGACTTAGGTGGGTTCACAGCCACACGCAAGGAGGGCACGGCCCGTCTCTGCCTTCTGATCTCCGGCAGGGTGATGCTTTTGCTCCCAAGGGCACTGACCACACATACAAACACAACAAAGTGGTAGGCAAGATTGGAGACATGCAGACAGGATTTTTGGCTGAAGTCACTTGGCTTCCAGACTAGTTTCTCTAGGGCCACTTTCCCATATTTTCTTCCTTTAACCAATTTATTTATACATTATGTGAACATTTCTATGATTTATTTACTGCATCCACCTTTAGGCTGGTTTCTGATATGTTGTTTCACATAGTAAATGGATGAAAACCCCTGAAGTTCTCTGTGACATTGCAAGAAGGAGCATTAGCCAATAATCGATGACTCACTGTGTTTGCGTAAATGCCCGAAACACTTTACAATCTAAAATTAAATATTCATATATTTTCAGTGTTAGTAGCAGTTATAAATCCTCCAGAGCTTTATTTAATTATATGTTGGCACCAGTCTTGACCAGACTCTCAAAAAGTATGTGAGCTCACTAGTTTCATACGTGTGACAATTTTTTTTATCTAATGGACTTCTGGCAAATACTTTTAAAATGCTGGTGAACTTGATTTTGGGTTCACCTGTTATAAATAAGTTCGTGCAGTGGACTCATGATTTAGACATGCTTCAAGCATCCCAAGAAATACACTCACCCTAGTTTTTCCTGAGAAATACTGGAGTGCATACTTAGGAAGTCAGAGTATCTGATATCCAAAAAAAGCCCCTTTCAAAAGGCCTCTGAGTCGCGTCTAGTGAATCCTGAAGTGTGCAAGCATGAATGGGAAGGCACACCATGCTCCCGCCCCCCTTTCTCACCAGGCACTGGGTCCCTGTAGGTGGGGGGGGGGGCACCCGACCTGACTGATGGGGACTCGTACTCTACAGGATGTGAGTGACTTCAGGGAACGGGGGATCATTCCAGAAAGCTTCGTGGGGGCTCTCTGACTGTTGTCCATTGGTGTCTATGGAGTAGCGGAGTGGCGGAGGGGCTGAAGCCTGTTGCAAGTGTCCTCTGACATTGGGTCTTGTACTGGGTCCAGGGGCCCCGCAGAGCGAGCTGTTGTGTTCAGAGCACACAACTTGCCTTCTGCGGAAGGCAAGTGTCCTAGGCCTCTGAACATCCTAGCACCTATGGAGTCCGTGGAAATAATGCTTCCTGCAGTCCTTGGGCCCCCGGGGTTGCTGGTTTGGGCTGTGGAGCCGGGTCTGCACAAGGTCCTCTGCTCCGCTGCTGACTGTGAGGGCCAGCACCGGCGCTCCGCAAGCCTGCCAGGCCTTGGAAGCATCCTCTGGTCAGTGTCTTCGGTGACCCCAGGTCGTGAACAGACTTTGCGGAGAAGGTCCCGGAGGCTGAGGTTCGCTGGCCATCCCTGAGCTTTGGGGACGAGGACCTCTCCTGGCCTTGGCATGGGGAAGCTGTATCTGGCAGCTGTGTGCCCACTCTGGGGGGAACCCACGGCTGGTTCAGCTAGTCCGTTGGGACTGGAAGTCTCTGGGGAGTGACGGGCCCCACCCTGCGTTCATCCGCGGGGCCGGGCGGGGCGGGGGGCAGTCTGTGCGGAGTGGAGGACCGCAAGGCTCCGTGCCTGCCTCCTCAGTATCTATCCCCATTCTTAGAGTAGGTCTGGTTAGGGAGGAGGAAGTTGTCACTGCAGGATTCCGCGGTTTGAATCCAGCCGCTGGCTGCTTGTCTGTGGGCCGCAGACTCCCCTCCTTCGCTCTGCGAGGTCCGCTCCTGCCTCCTCATCGCGCCTTACTTTTGCACGTCTCCTTTGCTCCCTCCTGCCCCTGTGTCACTGTGCCTGTGAGTTTATGCCTCTTTTCAAATTAACTTTTCTTTTTCAAGTGGACCTGGAAGGAGCACATTTGCATGTGTGGGTTTAATCTTCCGTCTAGACCCGCAGCGGAGCTAAAGGTCCGGTGACTGGATGTAGAGAGTCCATTCTGAGAGTGAAGACAGTGGGTGTCAGACGGTGGCCTGTCTCGTTCTTCACTAAAACTTGTAACATCTAAAGCCATTAAGAAACCCCAGACAACCAGGGAAACAGAAATCCTTCAGTTGGGTTTTGATACACGTAAGCCTTTAGTATATCAACAAAGAATGACTAGAACTCCACAAAACAGAGAATAAACAGTTGGAAATAAAATGCAAAGCGATGAAGTTGTTCTCTATTTCAAAAGTGTTTTCTTAGGACTGGTTTTGCTATAGAGGTTTCATATTCACAGCAAAATCAAGGGGAAGGGGTAGAGATTGCCATACACGCCTGTTACCGCCCTCTGGCACTGGACTGCTCCATGGGTCATGTTGACCCTATGCTGGAATGTCAGACTCCCTCAGAGTCCTAGCTGATGGGAGGATTCGCTCTTGGTGTGTCCATTCTGTGACTTTAAGCAAATGAGTATCATGTGAATCCGTTCAAGTTCACTGCCCTAAAAATCCCCTGTGCTCCATCCATTCTTCCTCCCTCCCCCAAGCCTAGGGAACCACTGATCTTTTTACTGTCTCCATACTTTTGCTTCTTCTAGAATGTCATATTGTCAAAATCATACAGCCCATAGCCTTTTCCGACTGGCTTCTTTCCCATGTGAATACGCATTCAGGGCTCCTTCCATGTCTTTCTGTCACTTGACTGCTCATTTGAATAATGTTTCCTATCTACTCAGCAACTGACGGACATCTGGAGCGCCTCCACATCTTAGCCATTAGGGATAAGCCTATGTGCAGATTTTTGCCTGGACGTAAGCTTTCCACTCCTTTGGGAAAAAATACCAAAGCACGAGATGGCTGGATCATATAGTAACACTTTCTTTAATTTTGTAAGAAACCACCAAACTCTCTTCCAGAGTGGCTATACCATTTTGCATGCTCCCTGGCAATACAGGAGAGTTCCTGTTGCTCCATATTCTCACCAGCACCAGCTTTGTCTGTGTTCTGGATTTTGGCTGTTTTCATAGGTATGTCAGGGAGGCTCACTGAGCTCTTAATTTGCATTTCCCTGATGACACGAAGAAGAGCAACTTTTCATGTGCTCTCTGCTATCTGTGTGTCTATGGTGAGGTGTGTGTTAAGGTCTTTGGCCTATTTTTTAATTGAATTGTTTGTTTTCTTATTGTTGAGTTTTAGAAATTCTTTGTATATTTTGTATAAGTCGTTTCTCAGGTATCTTTTGGAAAGACATTTTCTCTCGGTCTGTGGTTTGTCTTCCCATACTGTTGACCTAGTCTTCCGCAGGGCAGAAGTCATAAATTTTAAAGAGGTTCCGCTTATGACTGACTTCTTTCACGGACTGTGTGAGGAGAGAATAACTATCTCATGGGCTGACATACAAGGGAGGCCACTTTAGAATTTTTTCTAAGTCAACATAACTTTATATGAACTTTGTTCGAACCAGCAGCTTGATTTATGATCCTCCACACATGCACTGTCCATGTGATTTGTGCCTGAGTAGCATGAAGGAAAACCATCTTGTCCTTGAGATAGGGGTCAGCACTCCTACTCTTTGCCTTCCTTTATGATAAAATTTGTGATTCTTGCTTATATGTTAATCTCTAATCTTTTGAACTTTTACAAGATGTAAAAAGTATATAACATTGTAAAAGATATTCATTCTTGAGAACACTCCTTTCCCTGTGAAGAGTGTGTTTCCAGGCAGCTGTCCTAACTTGGGCACAAACACAACTCTCTTTCTTACTCCTAGAGATTCCAAAACCTTTGTTAATTTTGCATTGACACCTGCCTGTGGTGTTGTATCTAAGATTCACCGCCATATCCCAGGTCATGGTGGTTTTCTTCTGTGTCATCTTCTAGGATTTTTATAGTTTTTTTTTTGTTGTTGTTGTTTTTGTTTTTGTTTGGTCTTACGTTTAGGTCTGTGATCCACTTTCACTTATGTGAAGGGTGTAAGGTCTGTGTCTGAATTAATTTTTATTTTATTTTTGTTTTTTATTCTGTTGTGTGTGGGTAACTGGCTGTTCCAGCATCATCTGTTTGCTCCATTGTGATATCTTCGCTCCTTTGTCAAACATCTGTGGATTTTATTTATGGGAGGCTATTTCTTAGCTTCTCCTCTGTCCCACTGATCTATTAATCTATTCTCTCACTAATAGCATACGGTCTTGATTACTGTAGCTTTCTGGTAAATCTTGAAGTCGGGGGCTGTCAGTCCTCCAACTTTGTTCTTCTCCTTCAATATTTTGTTGGCTTTTCTGAGTATTTCCCCTTTCCATATAAACTTTAGAATAATTCTTTCAAGATCCACAAAATAACTTGCTGGGGTTGTGATTGGGATTCCAGCCAACGTCTAGATCAAGTGGAGAGGACTGAATCTTGACAATACTGGGTCTCCCTGTCTGTGAACGTGAAAAGAGTTGTATTTTATTTTATTTTTAAAGGATTTTTATTTATTTGATAGATAGAGAGAGAGCATTTGGTAGAGAGAGAGAGCATAAACAGGGGGACCGGCAGGCAGAGGGAAAGGGAGAAGCAGGCTCCCTGCTGAGCAAGGAGTCTGACCTGGGGCTAGATCCCAGGACCCTGGGATCATAACCAGAGCAGAAGACAGATGTTTAACTGACAGAGCCACCCTGGTGCCCCCCTGCCAAAAAGAGTTTAAAGTAATTTTATATTAGAAGAGGTATGTGCATCCTTATTAGATAATGATGAGAAAATTTCTTTTAGAATGAAAGCAGTAGGTGAAATCACAACAAATATATAATCATGTAGATAAACATTTTACATTTTCTGTATTTCTGGGGATTCTCACTGTACATGACTGATCTCTTAACTCAGGCAAAAGACCCTGCAGGCAAAACATCCCCTGATGGGAACTGAAACTATCCCCTCAAGCAATAAGGACTACCCCAAACCAGCAAGATGTGCCTCTACTCCATTATTGACCCCAAGACAACAAAGGACCTGACCTGTACTGCCCACCTGCCTGTACCCACCGACCTTTGCCCCACATTTTCCTTTTGTCAACCTGGAAGTGTCTTCGGCACTTTGGAGACTGTCTTTAAGATGCCATCCACTGTCTTCTCAGTGTTGGCCTCACGGGAATCCATTTGTTTCTTGTTTCCCCACCACTTATTTTTCTGCCTCGGGATTTTGTCAGTGACGAGTGGTGAACCTGGTCTTCTGGGATCCCTGGAGCCAGGCGTCCTATACCCGCCTGGCTACAGCTTTGCAGTTTGGAACCTTGTTTCTTATTGAGTAATCCGTACCAAGATTTTTGTACCCCTATGAGTGTTCTGATTTCCACAGAATGTTATCTGACAAACACCATTTATAGATGGACTAACATGAACCATAAATCGTTTCCCTTCCAAAGCGGAGATGAGAAATGTCTACACAGTCGCCACTTTGGCAGCACAATAAAATGCCCTTTCTCTCTTAATTGTTTTCCTGTCAGGAAAAAGATAAAAGAAAGACATCAAACACACATCATCCTTAAATACCTTTAGTGCTTGCGAGGACTAAAAGCCTTATTCTCATTTTTAACTAATAAACTCCAGAGTTTATTAGGAACCCACATTTATTTTAGGCTTTATGATTGGTACTGAAATAAAGAGAAAAATGAGAGATGGCCGTTGTCTTGAGATGGCTTATCTGCACAGGTGTCCAGACAACAAACAAAAGATAATTGTGCTATTAATACAGTGAATTGCTGTAATAACATTTTGATTTGTTGTCAACTGTATGGTCTCATGTGGTTGGAAGTTCTGCGGTGGGGAGGGTTTGGGTCAAGGCTTGGGAAATGCCAGATTTGTAGAGTGCCTCAAATATAGGAGTTCCTCCAAGATGTCGTTCTATTCCAAGTGAAAACAACCCAGTAGCTCACGTATCCGAGTGTCGGGCTGGATGCATTTCTTGGTAAGAGGTTCGCCTGCACTTAGCCCAGCTGAGCAAAGCATTGGAGATCAGGCCTCAGCAAAACTGTAGGTGTGCACATGCCACCCAATCGGGGTGACACCCACAAAAAGCATATCCAGATGTTAGCCAATTTCCATGTCAGTGCTGTGCCCGGTTGATTAGATGTACTTTGCACTAAGACTGAGATGTGGGTGTTTGTGGACAGTGTCCCTTCTGATGGAGCTCAATGTCCGTACTAATGGTCAGTATCTAGTCCACAGCCAGGTTAAAGGCTTTGAATGTCGCCTCTGTAGACATTGTAAGGGACTTGAACATCTAAAGGGGGGTGCTCTGCCATGAGATTTCCATGGGGAATTGGGGAATGCAGTTACCTACTTTGCAGGATAAAGTAAAGGGAGGAAAAGTTGCAAAGGAGGAATGGAAAGAGAAAGGGGGTGGGAGCCAGTGATATGGTGTGAGCACAGGGAGCTCAAGGGACGGAGTGGCCTTCTCCTTGAGCGGGGAGATGCCAACTGAGTGCTCAGGCTAACTCTATTTATTTACCTATTTATTTATTTTTTTACTAATATCCAGTAAAGTGTACAGTAATCCAAACAGTCAGATTTTCATCACCTGACTTAAGAGCAGGAACAGAGTGAGTTCCCTGGGAAGCTGTTTCCTCTTGATCTCTATCTTCCTCCTTCTCTTCCAACCCCAAAGAGGAAACCTCTATCCTATACACCATGTATCTCACGTGTGTGGTTTATCCCAATCATCTACATTTCACTTATTGTAGCAGGTTTGGAATTTTACATAGATGTATTACTCTGTGGATTTTTTTCTCCTGAGAAGCATCCACTGTGGTAAGAGGTAATCATAGTGTATCCAGTGTTAGTCTTCCACATAATTTTGTTGTAGAAAGGCACCAAAGAGCATTCCTCCAAATTCTCCTGTTATTGCACATTTTGTTTGTTTCTACTTTTTTTTTCTATGACCATCAGCCAGCTGTGAACAGTGTTGTATTATCTTCTGGCACACATGTGCAAGAGGTTTCCTAAGGATTATGATTTGGAAGGAACATACTAGGTTGTGGGAAATGCAAGTCTTCAACTTTACTGAAGTTCACCAAACTGCTGTCAGGGTGATGGTCCCATTTCCGTACCCACCGATAGTGGTTATAAATTCACTTCATTCCACAGCTCCCTCCATCCCTAGAGGTTGTAAATGACTTCATTGTGGTTTAGTTAATTCTACTGAATTCTAATAAAGTTGAGTTTATCTTCATATATGTATTTTTTGTCATTCATGTTTTCTCTCCATTGAAATACCTGTTTAAGTAGTTTGCTCATTTTTCTTTTTGATCGTTGTTCTGCTAATTGAGTTGTAAGCTTATTCCATATGTGTTTTGTATTGTCTTTTGTTGATTTTATATATATATATATACACATTATACATATATACATATGTCTATATATTTATAGATAAATATATTATATTAAATATATAATATATTAAATATAAATTATATATATTATATATATAAATTATATATGTATATATATAAAGCCATATATATATATATTATCTTTACCAAATTCTGGGTTTAACTTTCATAGACCATAACTTTCATTTTCATATAAATATATATGTCTCTATATAGACGTATATATTATATCTAATATATATATATATTATCTTTACCAAATTCTGGGTTTAACTTTCATGCTTTATAGCTTTTTTTTTTTAACTTTTTGAGGATTTTATTTATTTATTTTGAGAGAGGGAGAGAGTGAGTGAAAGAGAACATGAACTTGGGTGAGGGAGAGAGGCAGAGGGAGAAGCAGGTTCTCTGTTGAGCAAGGAGCCTGACACAGGGCTTGATTCCAAGACCCTGGATCATGACTTGAGCCAAAGGCAACACTTAACTGACTGGGTCACCCAGGCGCCCCTTAACAGAAGTTCTAAATTTTAATGTAGTCAGGGTATCAAACTCTTTTTCTAACTTTTTAGTTTGAAGCAATTATAGATTCATAGGAAGTTGCAAGTATAGTACAAGTAGGTCCCTTATACTTTTCTCTCAGTTTTTCCAGTGGTTACAATCTACAGAACTATAGGAAAATACCAAATCCAAGAGCTAATATGACACAGTGGCCATTTTATCACAGTGTGGATTTATGAAACAACCATAATCAAGACAGGGAACTGGTCCCAGAACATACAGATATCACCCCGCTTCTTCCTCTTCTTTTTTTTTTTTCTTTTAAAGATTTTATTTATTTATCAGAGAGAGAGAGAGAGAGAGAGCACAAGAAGGCAAAAACAGAGAGAGAAGCAGGTTTCCCACTGAGCAAGGAGCCCGATGTGGTACTCAATCCCAGGACACTGGGATCATGACCTGAGCTGAAGGCAGAGGCTTAACCAACTGAGCCACCCAGGCATCCCAACCTGCTGCTTCTTTATAGTCACACAACACCCCCCACTTCTGCAACTAAACTTCACCCTGACAAGGGCAAATTTTTCTCTTTATGTGTGTGTGTGTGTGTGTGTCTGTGCTTGTATTGTTTTTTTTTCCTTTTTTTTTTTTTTTTTTTTTTTGTAAATTTAATTTATTCTATTTTGTTTTAGGTCATCTCTATACCTAGAAGGGCTTGAACTCACAACCCTGAGATCAAGAGTCTCACGCAGGGTCTCTATCAACTGAACCATCCAGGTGCCCCCACTCTTTCTGTAGTTGAAATTCATAGAACATGAAAGTAACCATTTTAAAGTGTAACATCTTTCACATAGCATGTTTTTGACATTCGTCCATATGTTAGGGTGTATCGATAACTTTCTCCTTTTTATGGGGAATATTTCCCATGGTTTCTGGTATACAACAATTCTGGGTTCTTTCCACCTTTGGACTATTGTGAATCAGGCTACCATGAGGACATGTGCACATACATGTTTGAATACTGGTTTTTAATTTTGGGGGTGTATGGCCAGCAGTACAATTGTAGGATCCCGTGGTAATTCTATGTTGAACTTTCTGAAGAATGGCCCTGCAAAAATGTGATGAATTTTATTAATTTTCTGATATTTGGCAGCTATGAATTCCTGAGATTCCTTTGCCATGTATCATATATTGACATTTATTATACGTTATTTTCCCTTATATATCGTATTTTTATATTTGTTAATTTTGTCATTTGTGTTTTGTTAAATACAATATTTTGTCATTTGCATCTATATAAATACTATTATGGTTCTTCTATCCCTTTAGGGCATGTTGAAGATTGTTGCTTTTTTGTGTGTATCCTACAATTACATAACTTTGGAATTATCTATTTCTTGAATAATTGGTAAAATTTACCAACAAAGTCATAAAGTCAACTGGACTTGGTTAATAATTATTCTTATATTTCTTTGAGAAATGATTTCAGTAAGTTCCAAATTTTTTCTCAGAATTTATCAATACACTCTTTGTTTTCAAATTTATTGCTATTAAGTTGATTATAATACACGTAGGTCTTTTTTGGGATTTATTTATTTATTTGAGAGGGAGAGAGAAGATGGTGGAGAGGGGCAGAGGAAGAGGGAGAGAGAAAAATCCGAAGCAGACTCCCCCCTGAGCTCAGAACCCAAAGCAAATCTCATCCCAAGACCCTGAGATCTTGCCCTGAGTTGAAATCAAGAGTCAGACACTCAACTGACTGAACCAGGCACCTCCAAAATGCACTTGTTTCTTATTATGTGCTACATTTTTCATTAGTTAACATTTTTCATTCTTAAAATTGTTTCCTTGTGTTTCTTACCTTTTTAAGGCATGATTTCTTGAATTCTTACTCTACCTCAGGCATCATGACAGACTTTTTCTCTGTGTTATCCCATGTTTCTCTGCCCTGGTGTTATTCTTGCCTCATTTATTATTATTATTTTTTTAACATCTTAAGCCATTTTTAAGTACACAGTTCTGTGGTAATAAGTCTGGTCACTTACTGTAAGTTTGACTATATTACTAATATATTTAAATAAACACCTTTTGGCATCTGTGAGTGTATTTTTTTTTTTTAACTTTCCTAGTTTCTGTTCTTACACACTTCTGTTCATTTCCTTAGGCTATTCTTTTTCTGCTCTTTTTCATGTTCCCACGTTAAATGCTTGCCCTTTTTTGTCCGGCTTTCTTTCCATTAATGACTTCAGCAGTAATGACTATGAGTTTTCATTTAAAGTTCATTGGGTAGGGATTAGTGTTCATTTTTTTTTTTTCAAAAACAAGTATTTTCAAACTGCTTTTTGCTTTCTTCATTGACTTATGAGTTGTAGAACATAGTATTTAAAATTTTCAAATGTATACCTCTTTTTTTCCCCCATATCTGTTTGCTCTTAATCTCTAACTTAATTGTATTTCCTTAAGATTAATTCATGTCTCTGACTCAAAGCTTTGAAATGTGTTGATGTGGCAGAAAAAGAACGAGCTCTCCTCCATGGCTTGTCCATTGGGTCAGGTTGACTCTCCTTCAAATCTTCTCTAGTCCTACACATTTTCAGGCCTGTTTGTCCTTGTGTGCTTGGTCCAACAATTACACAACATGATATGCCAACATCTCCAACTATGGTCAATCCCTTTTCTCTTTAAAGTTCTGCCTACCTCTTACCCCTTGGCTTTATTATACATATTTATAAATATTTTTAAAAGGTGAAAGTATGGAGCGCCTGGGTGACTCAGTCAGTTAAGGGTCTGCTTTCAGCTCAGGTCATGTCCCAGGGTCCTTGCATCTGGCTTCCTTACCTGGCAGGGAGCCTGCTTCTCCTTCTGCCTGCCATCCCCATGCTTGTGGACATGCACTCTCTTTCTCTCTCTCTGACAAAGAAATAAAATCTTATTTAAAAATTAGATAATTAAAAATAAAAATAAAAGGTGAAAACACTTTATAGTGGAGTCCCCGAAAACCAAGACCTGAACATTACAGGTGACATCTCTCTTTTTCCATTTGTACATCCAACTTGTTCTTTGGATGCGTTTCAAAGTACACTGAGATATCCTTCCCTACCCCACTAATATTTCATCATGTAACACATTAACAATAGTTGCTTATGATTCAACAATATTTTGGAGGTTAGGTTTACTTTTAGTAAACTGCACACATTTTAAATGTATCTTCTGGGGGCATCTGGGTGGCTCAGACAGTTAAGCACTTGCCTTCAGCTCAGGTTGTAATCCTAGGATCCTGGGATTTTGCTCTATGTCAGGTTCTCTGCTCAGCGCAGAGCCTGCTTCTCTCTCTGCTCCTCACCCCACTTGTGTTCTCTCTCTCAAATGAATGAATGAATGAATGAATGAATGAATAAATAAAGTCTTTTAAGGTATGTATGGTTCTCTTAAATTTTAACAACTGTATGTACTTTTGCAACCAAAATCTCTATCTATGTACAGGACATGACCAGTACCCTCATGTCTCTTCCTGGTAGATCTCTACCTAACCCTAGACAACTCTCTTTCTGATTTTTTTTTTCTATTATAAGATTACTTTTTTCCAATTTTTGAACTTACAGAGATGTAATCATAATGCATCCTTTTTTAAAGACTTCCTTCGGGCGGTATAGTAATTTCGGTATTTATCCATGTCATTTTGTGTTCTCTATTGTTGAATAGGATTCCATTGTAAATAGAGAAATACCACAACTGCTTTATTCATTTTCCTGTTGATGGACTCATGGGCTGTTTCCATGTCTCAGATTATTGTGTGAAGGTAGCTACTAAGAACATTCTAGTACAATCTTCTACATTTTTTTTTTTTTTTGTGGACATACCTAGGTGTAGAATTATTGATTGGATCATATGACAGATGTATCTTTAGTTTTATAAAAAACAAGCAAACCAAAAAACAAACTAAAAAACAACAATTTTTTTCCAGAGTAGTCATACCATTTTAAATTTCAGGCAATCCAAGTCCTTGCCAATAGTAGATGCTTTTTACTCTTTTAAATCTTACTATTGTGATGGGTATGTAGTGATGAATAATTTTAGTTTTAAATATTGTTTTCTTGATGTTTAACAATGGTGAACATTTCTTATGCATATGGGACATTCATATGTTTTTTTGTGTGTGAAATGTTGGCTCAAAGTGTTTGCCCATTTTTTTCCCTGGAAATCTTCCTTTATTATTGAGTGGTGAGCTTACTTTTAAAAGGGTATACACAATACTTTGTCAGATATATGTTTTGCTAACATTTTCTACCTATTATTTTTCTTAATTATATCTTTTAAAAATTTTATTATTATTATTATTATTTTAGATATTATTTATTTGGGAGTGAGAGAGAGCATGAGCAGGAGGAAGGGACAGAGGGAGAAGCAGACCCCCACCTGAGAGGGGAACCCATTGTGATGCAGGGCTTGATCCCAGGACTCCAGGATCATGACCTGAGCTGAAGGCAGACTCTCAACCAACTGAGCCCCCCATGTGCCCCCTTATTTATATCTTTTGAAAAGCATAGTTTTAATTTTTTTAAAATTTTTTATTTTTTATAAACATATATTTTTATCCCCAGGGGTACAGGTTTGTGAATCATCAGGTTTACACACTTCACAAGCATAGTTTTAAACTTCTGGTGAGGTCGATTTTCTTACTTTTCTCCCTCTTATTGGTCAGGCCTGCTTTTGATTTATATATTTTGAGGTTATAACATTTGGTGAATTCATAAAAAAGTGTTAGATTATTCTGGGTGAATCGTACTTTTTGATAAGTGTATAATATCCTTGCCTTGAAATGTTCTTTACCAAGTCTCTTTCCCCACATACTAATATAACAACACTAGTTTTCTTTTGATTAATATAGCTAACAATCTTTTTCTACCTTTGAAATTTGCTTTCTCCAGATTTTTTAATCTTGCATGAAATCCGTCATTTGTTAAGGATCATAGTTCTTTTACACTTATTTAATTTTGCTATATTTGAACTTATTTCTATCATTTCCTTTGTGCTTATTTTTCAGATCAGATCTTTGTCTTTTTGGGATTAAATATTTAATATTAATCCAAAGTTATGATTTTCATGAATGAAATATAATCTTCATGTGGATGACTTTATTTGGATCATTTCCTTTCTAATTCTTAATGCTTTTTTTTTTCAGTATTTAGTTTTTACCTTGTTTTGTTTAACTCCACAAGTTAGACAGAAGTATTATTGGCCTATTTAGTATATTATGTTACAAATTAGTTATTAAAATAGCTGCTCATCTTATTTTTTCTTCTTCTGAATTTTCAGATTAGGTTATTAATCCCTGGGAATGTCAGCTTTAGAAGTTACTTAAGTATTTGTCAGCTTTAGAAGTTACTTAAGTATTTGTTGGTGGAAAAACTCTTTTCTTTTTTCTTTCTTTCTTTTTTTTTTTTTCAGTAAAATACCTTTATTTCTGTAGCTGATTTCAAGTTTCACTGTGGTTCTGATTCTGAGGTTTGGTGTTTTTTAGCTATTCTTAAAATTGCCAAATGTTGTCATAACGAATATTGCCTCTTGCCCAACCTTTTTACAAGTTCTTTCTTGAATTCTTATTAATAATCTTCCATATATGTCAAACTCTTCTTTGCAATTCTAAGTATTTCATACTCTTCCCTCTGCTGTGATCAAAATAATTTTTCATACTGTATGTTCTTGTTCTCTAATTTTATCTTTAGCTATAGCTAATCTGCTCCTTACTATGTCAATGAGTCTTCAACTTCAATAATTATTTCCTTAATTTTGAGTTCTATTATTTATTTATTTTCTCCCAAATCTACCTGGTTTCTTGCTCCTTGCTTATATTTCAATGTGTTACTTCTGTTTCAAGACATTTATTAAACATAATTTATGTTCTGTCCCTACTCATTCTAGTAGCTTCATTGTAAGACTTGTTTTGATTCACAATGCCTGTTTCCTTGAACGCTTTCATTTATTATTATTTATTTACCTTTATCTTTATTTATTGTTTTATTTATTTTTAATTTTCATTATTTATTTTCTTTTTTTTCTCTTTGAATGATTGTATTTGCAAAGGCATTTTTGGAAACTTACTGGGGGCAGTTGAAATGATGCTCCTTCTGAGATTTTTCTGTCACCTCTGATACTACCAACCAAAGACTACATGAGGCTGAATTCCTCATTTGAGATTTCTCAGGCAACACTGGTGACATAGATTAAGTGTACAAACTCTGGTTAGGTTTTATGAGGGAGATTTTTTAAAAAAATTACTCCTCCACATTTTAGTTACAAAGAATCATGTTTCCTGGTGTTTGGTCTGTTTTTTTCAGGATGGTCTTTTCATTGGCACTCAACCTGGGGGTGAGGTGCTCTTGTCAACCCTCTACACAGAAGTCACCACTTAGCCTCCCAGCCATGAGCCTGTCCTCACGCTCAACACCTGTTCTTTGCAGAAGTATTGTTAAGAATAAGGCTGTTTACATTGATATTCTTCACATTGCTTAGACATAAACTGTTCTGCCCTTCATAATGAAATGTCTTCATTACAGTGGGTTTTGTAGCTATTTTAATTTCTTTGTACCTATGTGTAACCTGGGATTCTTTCTATCAGTGTAGCAGATGGAGAGGACATTGGTAGACTTTCTAGACAATTAAGTCATTAAATTCATCATTTCAGTGGAAACAGTAGTTCAGAGCCAGAGAGAGAGAACCTTACTTACGTAAGAACACATGAAAAGATGCTCAACATCACTCATCATCAAAATACAAATCAAAACTACAGTGAGCTGTCACCTCACATCTATACGAATGGCTAAAATAAAAAACACAAGAAACAGTAAATGCTGGTGGAGATGCAGAGAAAGGGGAACACTTGTGCACTATTGGTCGGAATGCAAACTGGTGCAGCCACTGTGGAAAAGAGTATAGAAGCTCCTCAAGAAGTTATAAGTAGAAATACCATACAGTCCAGTAATCACATACTGGATATTACCCAAAGCATATGAAAACACTAATTCACAAGGATTCATGCATCCCTATGTTTACTGCAGCATTATTTACAATCGCAAAATTATGGCAGCAGCCCAAGTATCCACTGATAGATAAATGGATAAAGATGTGGTGTATATATGCAATGGAATATTAACCAAGGCAAGAATGAAATCTTGCCTTTTACAACAACATGGATAGATCTAGAGAGTATAATGTTAAGCAAAATAAGCCAGTCAGAGAAAGACAAATACCATATGACTTCATTCATATGTGGAATTAAAGAAAAAAAAATGATCAAGGGAAAAACAGAGAGAGAGAGAAACAACCCAAAGAACAGACTCTTTTTAAGTATGTGGAAGATGCTGCTGTTTACCAGATGGGAGGGGGTTTGAGGGAATGGGGGAAACAGGTGATGGGGAGGAAGGAGTGCACTTGTTGTGGTGAGAGCTGAGTAATATATGGAATTTTTAAATTGCTACATTGTACTTGTGAAATTAACAGTACTGTACGCTCACTACATTGGGATAAAAAAGAATGTACGATCTCTGAGAAATTGTCAAAAACAATGTGTCAAAAACATGATGGCTATAAGCTATGGATTATGCACTATAAAACCTTTCTTTTTAAGTTTGCAGGGCCCCCTTCAGATTTTGACAAAAATAAAAAAGTCATTTCTCAATGTCCATTTTAATTTTCGCTCTTTTCTTCAGATTTATGTCCCAATGGAATATCCACTGCAAATGTTAGAGACTTTTTTTTAGAAGACTTCTCTATTGAAACCAACTGCAACACTTGGGAAAGCATTGTTTTTAACTCTTTGTTGTCTTTCATCCAGGGGCTACCAGCGGGGATGGTTGGATGGGTTGAGATGAGTTTGTTTTCTGTGGCTTTGAATGAGGGAGCCCTCTACACAATTCAGCATAGTCATATTTCAAAATAATTTTTTGAACATGTGCAGACCATGGGCAGTATTCTTATGCTGAACAATAATTAAAGGAAATAATTACTTTTAAGAATGAAAACAATCTAATGTTACATAGTTCACATTCTAATGTTTGTTTGGATCTTTATAAATTGTTAAGTGTTACATAAAATGCTGGATTTTATTTAATTCAGATACTAATTTGGCCTTTTTATCAAGCCGACTGTTAATTGCTTTAGAAGAACCAAATGCCTTCCATCAAAAAGAAAATATAAGCAATCAGGCGCTGTGTGAGCATAGCAGGTGCAGGAAACAGAACATAATAGATGGTGCCTGCCCACCAGCTCCTTCCTACAAAGACTTTAGAGCTCCGTTTGTGGTAGTATAATAACTCTGTGGATATGTTTTGATGCCCATGTGCCAAGCCCAGGAGCAGATTTGCTTAATTGGGATCATGTACCTATTGTCTTAAAACACCCATCTGGACAAGCACCTGGGTGGCTCAGTCAGTTAGTGTGCCTGCCTCCAGCTTAGGTCATTCATGATCTGGGAGTCCTGGGATAGGGCTCCGCACTGGACTCTCTGCTCAGTGGGGAGTCTTCTTCTTCTTCTTCTTTTCCATCTGTGCTCTCTCCCCCAAATAAATAAATCATCTTTAAAACAAAAAGCAAAACACCCATCTGGAGAAACTGCTAATGCTACAGGCAAATCAAATAACATATGGGAAATTGATTTAAAACTAGTAAGTCATTACACAAATGTTAATTATTGTTACAATGATTACTTCCCAAACAGTTTTGGTTCCTGTACTCTATCTCCAGATTCTTCTTCTTAACATCCAAATTTAAAACTCAACTGCTGAAATTGAATAATTGAACTGTGTTATAGTTTCTTTAAAAAAAAAATCATTTATTTATTTAAAGAGACAGAGAGAGAACAGGGGAGGGGCAGAGGGACAGAGAGTATCCCATGCAGATTTCCCACTGAGTGTGGAGCCTGATGCAGGGCTTGATCTCACAACCCTGAGATCATGACCTGAGCCAACGACTGAGCCATTTGGGCACCCCTGACTGTTACAATTTCTGATCAATGAGCATACCACAGTTTTTCGGTAATAGAATAGTTTTTATGGTAATAGAATTACCATTTATCAATTATAGTTGTTTTTAACCACAGAAAAGTTCTTTAATATTATCTGTTCTGTCCTAAAAGAAGCCAGGCTATAGAAAATATCACAAAGGAGCATTTCCTTTACTTTCTTGTCGTCCTCCAAAGGTCACAGCCTGGCTTTTATACTTAAATTCTACTTCAAGCAATGGATTATGAGGAAATGATAAGACACATGGGGAGAGATTTATGTGTTAAAGATTTGTGGGAAAACAGATTTGTGTATCACAAAACTATTCATAATATAAAGTATCAGAAGCAACCTCTTTATCTAGTTTATATGATCGAGTAAAACTTGCTATATCCATATGGCAGAATATTATATAGTGATCCAAATATTTATGGGGAATTTTTATGAGATTATATACATGGTATGATTTTCAGTGAAATAGCAGTAGTTGGGATTATTCTACCATTAGGATTTCAATTTCATAGAAGAGTCTGGCAAAAATATTGGATGGAATGCCTATAAAAACCTTTCAGTGGTTCTCTGAGTGGTGATGTGTAGGTGATTTAAGATATTTTTTGCACTTTTCTATTTTTCCCAAATTGTGAACAATGATGACATGTTTCGTTACTATAGGGACAGAAGAATAACATTTTATTAAACATGCAAAGGCCCTCTGTTAAGACAGGCATCCAACTGCTGCCGAATCCAGGTGGCAAACTGGATCTGGAAAACTGTGACTGAGACATGGTCGTCCTCGCTCATTGATGTATCTTCTGGTGATGCTTTGTGCATAACCACGGAGTTTAACTGCAGCAGAGTGTGTGGGCCACAAGCCTGAAGAGTTTACTACCTGGACCTTTGTGAGGGGACGTGTGCTGCTTCTAACTCTGTGTGGTCAGTTCACTGTGAATCTCTCCCAGCCACTCTCATGGGCATGCCTGAAAAGCCATCCAGTGTCTAGCATTAGCCACTGTGTGGTTGACATTGTGCCAGGAATTGCTGTCGGTGCTTCTGGTGGTACAGAGGCCAACGCAGACCCATTTTCCTCCCCGAGGCTACCACTTCCCACAGCAGCCACCACAGTGGCTTCTCTGTGCCTGAGGACTCACGAGAGCCTCTTCAGCTTCTCTTGAGACCCGTATGCACACTGTCTGGGGCCCAGTCTGTCTGGAGACAACTGCACTCGTGTGCCCTTGACTGTAGTCCTTACTCTTTGGCAGTTGGAAGGAAATCTGACCTTCCCATTCCCAAGGAATGCACAGACATGTGAACTATTCTTCAGCTTAAAAACAAAAACAAAATGCAACAAGATGCAAGGTTGGCGTGGCCTGCTAGACTCACTCACCCACATAACGCAAGCACGTTCAGAGAACTTTCTATGCATTATTTATTTTAATCATCCTGAGGACTCTGATGAGTTTTTTGCTATATTATGGATTTCCTAAGTTGCTAGTGATAAATCAGATCTCTGCATGTTGATGTCCTGAAGTCAAGAGCTTACATTGTCTGCTGACACGGAGATTCACATCTCACATGAATGAACTCAGGGCTGTAGTCTCCATCTGAGGGTCCTCATCAGTATACCTTCCTGTTCACGAGCCCTTCTTTCTAGGTCTCTGGAGAAAAGATCTGTTTTCCGTGTGACTCTAGTTGACTCTAGTTACTTCACAACTAGGAATCCTGACTTTTCCCACTTGACTTAAGGAAGCTTGAATTTTGTGTCCAGTAGTTCACATTTCATTGTGGTTGACCTTCTTGGGTCTGCTGTGGGCATGGGGCCCTATAGTTCAGTTGTTCTTACATCATAGTATGATAAATCCAGTTGACTATTTGGGATATTTACCCATTTGTTAGGATCTGATGACGTTGTCGTTCTCCTTCAGATTGATTTCAGAGTGTTCTGTCCTCCCCTCTCAAACTCATATGCCCCAGGAATGGAAGGTATTACAATAGCCTTAGTTTTCCCTTGTGTGCCTTCATTCTCAAGGGCTTTTCTCTCAACAGAGCCCCTCCTGTGAGTACAAGTTCAATTAGAATTTTGCTTATGCAATCAAGATTCTCCAAGACATTGCATTATAGTTATTATTTCTCAGATAAAATGGAGTTGAGCCCATATTTTGAGCTTTGTCAATATTATCAAAAGAGTTAGAGGAAGCTATCAGAATAAAGTAGAAAATGTTCAGAGAAACACAATACCTCCCAAACGGGTAGCCTGAGCTAAAGACCGTGCCCAAGTAAGGTGTGTGTCCAGTTGTAGCTGCTGAGCTGTGAGCTCTTCTTATGGTACCTGTTCTTCCAACACAGTCCTTTTGATATCAAAATGTTTGCTTCCCCAAGGACAGCAGACTTTTTACACACCCTAACCACAGTCAACTTTATCACAGATCTCCCCTGTGGAGAGAATAAGAAACATCGCTGAATATGTATTTTATTTCCAGATTGAATGCAGTTTGCTCACCTACACTCCCAAGCCATTAATCACCGTTATGTGATTTCTTCTTCTTCTTCTTTTCTTTTCTTTTCTTTCTTTCTTTTTTTTTTTTACAAGAAGTGATGTGGCTTCATCCATCGTTTAAAGTCAGTCTTCATAAATCTGAACATGGACATAATGTTCAGAGACCAATATCCTGACTAACATGCAGAATGGAGGACTCATGTACGTGGAGTCAGGGGAGCACTAGATCCCCCGCTGTCTACTTTCTTGCAGTGGGCATTTCTGCAAACACCTTCTCTAGCACAGAATGTGGGTCACATTTTTGTCACATGAGTCTCTCACTCTTTTAGGCTATTTTCCATCTACCCAACGCCCCACCATGCACTGCCCTCTTTAGGAAAGAACATCAGGGTCTGTTGACTGCACCATGCAAAGGTTTCCTCTTTGCTCACTTCTATTACAATGTGCAGTAAACTAACAGCTCCTTTCTGAGGTTCATGCCAGGAGATGGCTGAGTGGTCTGCTCAGCCTCAGACAGAACAGATGCAGGGACATGGCCCCTGAGGGAAAACAAAACCTGGTATTCCTTGAGGGGAAAATCTTCTTCCCCAGAAGGAACCAGTCTAGGATGACATTGTATTTTATTTTATTGTTTTTAAAGATTGTATGTATGTATGTATGTATGTACGTATTTTAGAGACAGAGTGTGGTGGGGGCAGAGGGAGAGACAAGGAATCTCAAGCAGACTCTGTGGTGAGTATAGAGCCTGAGGCAGGGCTTAATCTCAGGGCCCTGAAATCAGGACCTGAGCTGAAATCAAGAGTCTGAACCACCCAGGTGCGCCCAGGATGACATTTCGTTATCTCTTTCCTTACCATTTTAAGCTTTGTGGAATACAAATACTGTCAGTGGGAGGTTTTGACATTTTTAGGAAGGTGGGGTGCCTGGACTTGACAAGGAAGTCTGACTGAGATGGGCACATGATGGCAATATGAGCTGTGACTCAAGTACTCACTAGCTCAGGGCTCTGCCCTTGAACGCAGCTCATGGGTCACTCAGTCTCGTCAGAATAGGTAGACTAGCACTAACTGAACTCTTGACAATAATTTTATACAACAGATATCAGTTTGTTCATGTGCAGTGAAGAATAAGATGGTCAAAGGTTATATTTTCTTGGGCAATGCAGTGTTGGTGCCCTTACTCTGAAGGTAGTGGGCAGCACAGGGAAGTTGGTGCACCCAGGGAGCTGCTTTGGGAGTTCAGAACTGAGCTGATTTTGTTGACTTGGCTGACTTGATGCTTCTACATTCACAGAAGCAGGATAGTTTCTTCCAGGACCAGGGCATGCTCAATTCCGAGGCCAGGCACCTCCTTCCAGGGAGAGACAGAGGAGGGGGGCTACAAAGTTTGCTTTCCTGGCCCTACATTTCCAATGCGTCTGTTGCTAAGGCACTTGCCCTTTTAGGGACCCCTTTTCCCAACTAAATTCAATAACCTCTCAGCCAGGTGTTGTTTTTCTCTGCCCTCTGCCTCATTATGTGAATGTGCATGTTGCTGTCCTGATCTCTTAGAATTTCATTTACTGTAATTCTCAAAAGACAGTGTTAGAACCTGTTAAAGATCATGAGTGGGAGTGTGCAGGCAGGAGGAGGCTTTATGGCTGGCTCAGATTAAAAACTCCTTCTGCAGCAGAGAGGAAAACATGCATACCTGGACTCCTCTTACCTCCAACCCAAGCAAAGATTAAAGTATATGCCCCTTGTCTTCCATGGTATTTCATTTTTTTTTCTTTCTACTCCCTCTTGCTTCTTAGTTTCTACCTTCCTTCCATTCCATTCCTCTCTCTTCTATCCTGATTATTTTGGCTCTTCCTGATATTTAGTTTCTAAAATGATTTTCCCCTCTTTCTTAATGTCAACATCCACCAGTGAAATCTTTCATTCCCTGAACAGAGTACTAGGAAAAAAAGTCAGTTTGATTGTGATGACATAGGGTGAGTTCAAGTTGATCAGCTGTATTCAATCCAGGATTTAAGAGGAAATATACAAAGATCATGGGCCAGTGGAGGGGCTGACCTGCTGGATTTATAAAGCATTTTTTTAAATTACTTGGTGGATTTTTATTAAGTCACTTCTATCTTAGTCCTAGGATGAGGTAATACAGTAGGATCATGAAAAGACTAAAAGAACTGCTTCTGTTCAACATCATAGTGAAGGCTTACCTAATACATCAAGACAAGAATAGGAAATAAAAGGCATGAGGTTTGGAAAGGAAGAAACAAAAGTGTCTTTATTCTTAGCTTATAGGATTGCCTATGTAGAATTTACCAAAATATTATTGAAACTATAAGCAATTGGCAAGACAAAAGGATAATGTATATAAATCAATTAATTTTCTATATACTGGCAATGAACCATTGGAACTTGAAATACAAAGTACAGTGGTAAAAAAAATTGAAATATTTAGGTCAGATCTTAAATACGTATAGGATCTATATGTAGAAATCTACAAAACTCTGATGAAAGATATCAAATTAGATCTAAGCAAGTGGATAGATATCTGATGTTCACAGAGTCCATATTAACATGCCAATTATTCTAAACTTGATATATAGATTCAGTGCAGTCTTAATTAAAATTCCATCAAGTTATTTTATAGACTTTGACAATTACTAAGGTTTACAGGAAGCCATGTAATAGCCAACATGTGACTGAATAAGGAAAAACTCAGAAGGTTGACACTACTCGACTTACCATAAAGCTACAATAATTAAGGCAGAGTAAACAGGCGCCTGGATGGCTCAGTTGGTTAAGCATCCAACTCTTTTTTTTTTTAAATTAAATTTATTTATTTTCAGCATAACAGTATTCATTATTTTTTCACCACACCCAGTGCTCCATGCAATCCATGCCCTCTATAATACCCACCACCTGGTACCCCAACCTCCCATCCCCTGTCACTTCAAAAACCTCAGATTGTTTTTCAGAGTCCATAGTCTCTCATGATTCACCTCCCCTTCCAATTTACCCCAACTCCCTTCTCCTCTCCATCTCCCCTTGTCCTCCATGCTATTTGTTATGCTCCACAAATAAGTGAAACCATATGATAATTGACTCTCTCTGCTTGACTTATTTCACTCAGCATAATCTCTTCCAGTCCCGTCCATGTTACTACAAAAGTTGGGTATCCATACTTTCTGATGGAGGCATAATACTCCATAGTGTATATGGACCACATCTTCCTCATCCATTCGTCCATTGAAGGGCATCTTGGTTCTTTCCATAGTTTGGCGACTGTGGCCATTGCTGCTATAAACATTGGGGTACAGATGGCCCTTCTTTTCACTACATCTTTATCTTTGAGGTAAATACCCAGGAGTGCAATTGCAGGGTCATAGGGAAGTTCTATTTATAATTTCTTGAGGAATCTCCACACCATTCTCCAAAGAGGTTGCATCAACCTGCATTCCCACCAAAAGTGTAAGAGGGTTCCCCTTTCTCCACGTCCCCTCCAACACATATTGTTTCCTGTCTTGTTAATTTTGGCCATTCTAACTGGTGTAAGGTGATATCTCAATGTGGTTTTAATTTGAATCTCCCTGAGGGCTAGTGATGATGAACATTTTTTCATGTGTCTGTTAGCCATTTGTATGTCTTCATTGGAGAAGTGTCTGTCCATATCTTCTGCCCATTTTTTTTTATATGATTGCCTATTTTTGTGTGTTGAGTTTGAGGAGTTCATTATAGATCCTGGATATCAACCTTTTGTCTGTACTGTCATTTGCAAATATCTTCTCCCATTCCGTGGGTTGCCTCTTTGTTTTTTTGACTGTTTCCTTTGCTTTGCAGAAGCTTTTGATTTTGCTGAAGTCCCAAAAGTTTATTTTCTCTTTTGTTTCCTTTGCCTTTGGAGACATATCTTGAAAGAAGTTGCTGTGGCTGATATCGAAGAGATTACTGCCTATGTTCTCCTCTAGGATTCTGATGGATTCCTGTCTCATGTTGAAGTCTTTTATCCATTTTGAGTTTATCTTTGTGTACGGTGTAAGAGAATCGTTGAATTTTATTCTTCTACATATAGCTGTCCAGTTTTCCCAGCACCATTTATTGAAGAGACTGTCTTTTTTCCACAAGCATCCAACTCTTGATTTTGGCTCAGGTCATGGTCTCAGGGTCAAGAGATTGAGCCCTACTTAGGCTCTAGCTGAACTTGGAGCCTGGTTGAAATTCCCTCTCTCCCTCTCCCTTTATCCCTCTCTTCATTGTGCTCTCTTTCTCAAAAAAAAAAAAAAAAGAGAGAGAGAGAGAGAGAGAGACAAAGCAAACAGATTACTGAACAGAACAGAGGGCCCCCAAACAAGCATAAATAAATATAGTCAATATATCTTTGACAAAGGAGGAAAAGCAACACAACTGGACATCCACAGACCTTACACTTCTCACAAAAGTTAACTCAAAATAGATCTTACTCCTACATGTAAAATGCAAAGCCATAAAATACCTAGAACACACAGGAGAAAAATCTCAGGCATTGGGCTTGGTGATGAGTGTTTTTTCTCTGTGTGTGTGTTTTCATACAAGATGAAAAGTATGGATTAGTTGGATATTATTAAAATTAAAAATATCAGTTTTACGAAAAAACACTTTTCAAAGAATGAAAAGGCAAGCCACAGTTGGGGAGAAAATATTTACAAATATATGATAATGCCTTGGAGTCAAAATATATAAAACGTTCTTAAAACTCAACAACAGGAAATCAAACAACCTACTTAAATAATGGACAAAGGACCTAAGAAGACACCTCACCAAAGACAACATATAGATGACAAATAAGCATATGAAAAGTTCCTTAATATCATTTGTTCTTAGAGAACTGAAAATTAAAACAACACTGTGATACCACTACCACTTATTAGAATAGCCCAAATCCAAAAAAACTGACAACACCAAATGCTACTTAGAGGTGGAGCAATAGGCACTCTCATTCATTTCTGTAGAAATGCACATGGAATGGCTACTTTGCAAGACAGTTTTGCAATCTCATACACAGATAGCCTACTGTACAGCCAGCAGTCACACCCAGGTATTCATCCTGTGTGATCTGAACAATAATGTCTATGCAAAAACTTTCATGAGAGTGTTTATAGAGACGTTATGTATAATTATCTAAAATTGAAAGCAATCGAGATATCCTCCAATAGGTGAATGGATAAAAAGCAGTTATCCATTCATAGAATGGAATATAATTCAGAAAAAAAGAAAGAAAGAAAAGAAAGAAGAGAAATAACTGTTAATCCTAAATGCACAGTAAAAAAGCCAGCCTGATAAGCTACATGATTGAATTAAACAACATTAAGGAATCAAAACCATTGTGGCAATGAACAGATTAGTGAAAGTAGGGGAGAAGGAAAGTGTTCAATAGGGGGAGTATAGGGAGTTTTTAGGATAGTGACACTATTCTGTATGCTACTATAATGATGGATCCATGATATTATGCATTTGTGAAAACTTACAGATATTTATAGCCTAATGAGTAAACCATAACATATGAAAAAACTTGATCAAACAAATCACTTGGAATGTCTGGGAACACAGGATGGAAGCAGAATGCCACACAGCAATCTAATTATACAGTTATAAACAAAGTATTACAACCTGTAATACTATAAATGCATGAAACCATCTCACCAATGTGGGGAGGGGAATAAGATGCTGACCCAAGTTACTCTGGAAATGAATGGAGTCTGTCAGAGTAAAGGCAAAAGTAATTTTTAAAAGCACTGTGCTTTAGTGGATAAGGTTTTTTTCCACGAGGGTATTCTTTAATAATCTTGATACTGTTACACATGTATACTGGAATTGAATGCGTAAATGGGTGGTACCTGGCTGGAGCCAGGTGTCTCACTATTGGAGTTGGTGTTCCAGGTAAGTGAGGAGAAGAGGCCAGAATGATCCATGGATTAGATGCTGTAATGGATTAGAGTTGCAGACATCAGTACGAGCTCTTGTTTAGATTAGACATACAAGAGTTATATACAGAAATACTGATAGAAATGTGTGCATGGACACATGTATGTATGTGGGTTTGTATGTACATAGTTCTATCAGCTGAGTGAGGCTGGAAGCAACAACACCCCAGTAACAATGAGCACACCTAGTGCCTGAATCATAGTTTCTAATAGTGTTCTCATAGTTTCTAATTCTCCAGTGTAAGGAAGCAAGCATTCTAGGAGGAATGGCTTAGTCTAGGACTGGAGAAAGGAACGCACAAGATGAGTCAGAATTATCTTATTGGGCCAAAATGTTAAGAAGTGATCAAAACCAAACAAAAGAGCAATAAAAACAGCAATACCCCCCCCCCACACACACACAAATGAAAACGAGCAAAATAAATCTCAACACAATGAACATTTCAAAAGGACACAAGAGATGACTGAAAATCTCCAATAGCTGGAGCTGGAAAATTTGAGCAAATAAAGATATAAAATCATATTGGATTTTAACCTGAAGTATAACACAAATATCCATAAGTCCATTCTGATATCAATGATGGCATAAATAAGTAAATGAAAGTGAGCAGTCTAATCTCCTATACAGAAGAATTCCTAAAGCTTTATGTCGACACTCTGCCCTCAGACAGGTGGAATGTAACTCCTCACTCCTTAAATGTGGGTTAGACATAGTGACTTCCTTCCAAAGAGTGTGCTGGGAACCCATGGTGGAGACACCTGAGAAATAGTACCTTGAGCTCTGTAGTAGCTCATCTTATTAATGTATACCTTTGATATGATGGATGGAAATGGCAGTTTTCCTCTGGTATTCCTTTCCCCCATGGAAATAGGGGTATATCCATATCCCCCATGTAATCATGATTACACAGCCAAGAGGAGCCTAAGGAGACATGGCAACCTAACATGGTACCCAGATTGGGGTCCTAGACAGGAAAAGAGACATTAAAAAAAAAGAAATCTACCCAATGCGACGAGCATACCATACTTATGCACAAAAGTAGACTATTTGTTATTGTTAATAATACTATTATGATACTATTCACTAATGAGTATACCATTAATAATAATGCACTCTACTATTATAATACTGTACTATAAATTATATAACTTTTGCAATATTTCTATAAATCTAAAACTGTTCTAAAATAAAAACTTTTTATTTTAAATAACTAAGAGTTGTTTCACTAAAGGTTTAGCTAAACCACAATGGATCTGCAGCCTTTTTCATAAATGATTTGTACCATCCACAGTGAGGTGACTTGGAATGAGTTGGAGCACGAGCGGTGGCCTAGCCCACCCGGCATCTTGTGGGGAAGGTACAAAAGAAACATTCCTGGCTCCCTTTATCAGGAGCATTACTGGCATCAGTATATTTAATGGCAACATTTTGGGAGGGTCTGACAGTGGCTTCACTGGCTTCTCTGCAGGCTGTTTCTTTTTCCTTTAGCATTAATGCAGGTGTATCTATAGTGAGTGGTGGCTAAAACAAAGGAAATTTTCAGATATTGAAAACTCTGCAGAAGTATAGAGGGATACTTCATGAGACTTACATGCTCCCATCAGGTCTTACCCCTGAGCTCTTTGGAAATGTCCTTCTCCAACCCAGTAATGGAATAACCCACAGATTGCTAGTTTTAAGTGGATCAGCTTTGGGGCAGGTCCAAGCTGTGACATGAACATTCCTGCCCCATGGTTCAGTGGACTTAATGGAGTTCAAGGAAAAATACGTAATAGTTAGAGCACCTTCAGGGCTCCTGGCCATCCCTAATAGGAGAATCACAGAGAAGATCTCAGGGAATAGAGCAAAGCCATGCCTTCCTCTGTTGATAACCATACCCTTTTCAATAGCTTGTTACTTGTTAATGAGTCCTGGTAGAGACTACGACTTGCCATGAGGTATCAGGTGACTATAAGACTTGAGTTTTCCATGATGAACTGGTCAATATCCAATCACAAAACTGTAGGCTGAAGAGTATAGCAGCAATATATTTTTGAGTGGAGAGGTATATACATATAATCAGGCAGATCTATAAAGCACAAACAGTCTGAATGAGAAGGGGACTAAGACTTTTTATAATTTCTTAACCTTCCTGCAGCCCAAATCTATGGCCTCAAGGGAAATTCCCTTTGGCCAGTTACTGAGAAGGAACAAAATCTCAGTCCTGGTTTCCAGAAGACTGTGTAATATACTGGCATCAGCCAAAAGTGAATTGCTGCCCCAATAAAATCCCACTCAGGGGTGGTCCTGGGAATTAGTGGTTACGGACAATCCTTCCAAAGTATAGTACTTCCAGAAGTAATGTCAGGCTCTCCATTTTGAGTGGAGGGAGAAATGGCCACAGCTGTAGACATAACTTAATCATGGGCAGTGACTTATGGTTCGGACATTTAGCCAAGGATTTGAAATTATTGGTAGGGTGCTTTCCAGCATCAACAACCAATTCTCTGGAAACCAATTGGGCATCCAATAATTCAATTCAATTCTGACACTAAGTACTTGGAGTTAGCATCAGATTTCACTGCTTTAAGAGACTGGTCCCACAAGACTGTCCTCACTTCAGACATCCGTCACAAGTCCTGGTCCCACATACTTATAACTGACTGGTTATAAATCGAGGGGTCCCACGATCCTCTCCTCAGGTGTGATAATTCTTTAGAATGGTTCATAGAACTGGGAGAATCACTTTACTTCCATTTACTGGTTTATTATAAAGGATATAGGCAGGGACAGCCAGATGGAATGGAAACATAGGGTATGGGGGAGGTGTGGAGCTTCCCTGCCCCCGCTGGGCGCACCACCCTCCTAGACACCCTCCCAGCCAGTCCATATGTTCACCAACCCAGAGGCTGTCCAAATCTTACTGTTCCAGACTGTTTTAGAGCTCGATCTTAACTCCCCCGCCCCCTTTCCGGAGGTAAGGGGTGGGGCGGAAAGTTCCAGCCCTCTGATTACTTGGCTTTCTGGTGATCAGCCCCATCCTGAGGCTACTTGGGAATTCTGCCCGAAAGCACCTCATCAACATAAACCCTGGTGTGACCTCGAAGGTCTCATTATAGGTAAGACACTCCTCTCCTCAGGAAATTCCTAGGGTTTTAGCAACTCTGTGCCAGGAAGCAAGGACAAGGACAAATATATCATTATACCACAATTAGAGGGAAGGGATTTTAGGGAAACATAGGAGGTTGGGAATATTGCAATGGAGAGAGAATATGAGGATATTTTTGTCTCATACAAATGTTCAAGAAGATCGTCTGTTGCAGAGAAAGTTCTTGCGATGATGTGACCAAGAAAATCCACGCCCTGGGGGTGAGCCAGCCACTCTCTGCAGCCACATGGCAACTGCTCATTGACCCATGTATGGTCACCATAGTGGCAGAAGTGGGGGCTCTTCTTGGACTCAACACAAGGATTTTCCTACACTGAGGCTGGTCTGATGAACACTATTGCTGGACCAACGCTGGGTTCCGGTTCCCTAGAAACAGAGATTATGCTAACATTGTAACCTTCCTGTGATGGATTGGGGGACACAGAGATTTCACTTCCTGGTATAGATTTATTTTGTATGCCCAGAATTCTTCTGCCAGCTGCACTTGTCTTGATATATCCTCTATAATCTAGGAACAGCTAGCCTGATAAATTCCTGTTAAATGTCCACTGATGGCTCAGGTTTTACTAGAGATGTCACCTTTAAGATTGGCTTGCCATTCTGCAGAATGGACTATATACTGGGACAGGACGAGTATGTGGAAAACCTTTGCTGGGCCTTTGCTTCCTGTCCCTTCAGTCTTGACATCTGCTGGTCTAGAGATACTCCTTTCCAAGAAAGAGATGCTGTGTCTGGGGAACAACATCAGTTCCATTTGGTTGGAAGCTGAGAGCACCACTTGGCTAATTTTGTCTCCTTGGGACTTTGAACCAGTTGGCACATGGGACTACTGTCCTCTCTGAGAGGACTGATCCTGATTATTGAGGGGAAGCGTGGCTGCTGCTCACAATGAGAGCAGGGAGCACCCATTTGGGAAGTAGGGGATTCTCTGAAGTAATTCTAGTAATCTAGTAATCTGAAGTAATTCTAGGTTTGATGGTAGCAGTCATATGCTACAGTAATGACTCATTAAGGTGAGGACCATTATGCCCTCCAGCAGGGTAAGAATGCAAATTAGTCAAGGTGTTAATTGAGGGTAAGTGTGCCCAGCAACAGGTGTGGGTGAGAGAAGTCACGCAGGTCAGCCATTGCCTCTTGACCAGTTACAGAAAAGACAAGGGAAGCAATTGTAGATTTTTGCTGTGTGCTCAACATCCAGTGGTTTCCCACCCATGATTCTGTGGGAGGCGTGTTGAGGGTAGCTCAGAGGTTATCAGACCCAGTAGAGTCACACCACACTTCGGCTGGAGACCTGAAGATCCATGGGATCCTGGGTATGAAATGGATGTGATGAGCAGGGGTGAGAGACAGTGTGAGCCTCCTCCAGCCTGCCTCTGTGACTGAGTAAAGGAAATCTCACTGAAAAAATTAAAACCACAGTGAGATATCACCTTACACCAGTTAGAATGGCCAAAATTAACAAGACAGGAAGCAACATGTGTTGGAGGGGATGTGGAGAAAGGGGAACCCTCTTACACTATTGTTGGGAATGCAAGTTGGTGCAGCCTCTTTGGAGAATGGTGTGAAGATTCCTCAAGAAATTAAAAATAGAGCTTCCCTATAACCCTGCAATTGCACTCCTAGGTATTTACCCCAAAGATACAGATGTCATGAAAAGAAGGGCCATCTGTACCCCAATGTTTATAGCAGCAATGGCCATGGTCACCAAACTATGGAAAGAACCAAGATGCCCTTCAATGGATGAATGGATAAGGAAAATGTGGTCCATATACACTATGGAGTATTATGCCTCCATCAGAAAGGATGAATACCCAACTTTTGTAGCAACATGGACGGGACTGGAAGAGATTATGCTGAGTGAAATAAGTCAAGCAGAGAGAGTCAATTATCATATGGTTTCACTTATTTGTGGAGCATAACAAATAGCATGGAGGACAAGGGGAGATGGAGAGGAGAAGGGAGTTGGGGTAAATTGGAAGGGGAGGTGAATCATGAGAGACTATGGACTCTGAAAAACAATCTGAGGGGTTTGAAGTGGCGGGGGTGTGGGAGGTTGGGGTACCAGGTGGTGGGCATTATAGAGGGCATGGATTGCATGGAGCACTGGGTGTGGTGAAAAAATAATGAATACTGTTTTTCTGAAAATAAATAAACTGAAAAAATTAAAAAAAAAAAAAAAAGAAAAAATGGAGTCGGAAGGCCCTCAAGGGGACGCTCTCACACACATACCACTCCTTCCAACCTGCTGGGTCCCAGGAGGAAGAAGGTAATTCTTAATCTTAATAAAAGGAGGCCACTGTTCACTTAGGAATTCTATGTCCTGTTTCAAGAAAGAGAAGGAAGATCTCCTGCCCCAACAACACCACTCTAATCACAGCTTCCAGCCAACAAGAACTGTTATAACCTCAAACTTGTGCTCTTCTCCAGTGAACTTTTGTTCAAAACAATGTTCCTCAGTTTTCTTCTAAAACCTACTAAAAGCTGACCTTCCCTTTGTCTCTTTGGACTTATCTGTGCCTTGCTAAGGTTTGCTTGCCCTGCAAGCATTTCTTTTGCATTTCTTCTTCTATTCTCAAACTGTTTTTTCTAGTAAGATAACTGACTATTGAGGTGCCTGGCTTGTTCATTGTTAGAACATAAGACTTCTGATCTCAGGGTCCTGAGTTTGAGCCCTGCATTGGGCATGGAACCTCCTTTGAAAGAAAAGAAAGAAAGAAAGAAAAAAAAAAAAAAAAAAGGAAGAGTCCTGAATAAAAGATGACCTTGGGTTAAAAAAAAATAAACAATAGCAATTGGTTATTTTATCTTTAAGATGGACACCTTTCAGATTCCATGCCCCAATCCCCCATCTTTCTTCATCTTTGCTTTATCTCACAGTGGTACTCCTTCATGCCAGCTGAGTGCTCAGGTTCCTGTGTCAGCTGCCTCCCCACAAGGATGGGTTTGTAGGAGACACTGTGGGGACCTGGAGGGGAACTATCAGTGCAGTTTTTGTGGGATGCCTCTAGCTGCTGGGCTCTGGAAATCCTTCTTCCTTTTGTCCTTTGACCCTCTGTCTAGAGTCATTGATGATGGCTTCCTGATAGGGCCCATTGTCTGGCTTGTTTTGTCGTCTGTCTTTATCTTCTGAGGTCTCCCATGTCTGAGGAACCCACTTCCAAATTCACTTCTTAGTCTCAAATACTTCAGGTGGCTCTGGTTTCCTGGTTGGATCTTGATGAATGGGACCATGCAGGTGAACAGGTCCCGCTCTTGGAAGGCCCTGTGCTTGGTTTAGTTGTCAGCTGTCACCATATTGAGACATTTCACTTTGGACTGCGTCCCACAGTGGACCTAGCCGGTGTTGCTGACTAACACAAGTAGAAATTCTGAACTGCTGGCTGCTCAAGTCTATAGGGGACTTTGTCCTTTACAGGACCACCTGTCAAGGGCTCTAGATGAGGGGTGGGATGTTCACTCAGACATGTAGACCGAAGGGCCATCTGCAGCTCTGTCAAGGAGAGAAGAAATGCTAGCGAAGGGAAGGGTCATAAAGCAGAGTGACAGAGGCAGTGAGGTAAGATTATAAACAAGATGGTCAAAGACAAAGTCAGCAGCTGGGAGAACTGGCAGTTCCTTGTAGGACTCACTGATTTGCTCTAAGACCATAAGGAGGGTTGGAGTCCCCAGGTGCTGGAAAGCCTCAAGTGGCCCACCCAGGTTCACACATTTTGTGCTCAGACTCTTTTCTTTTCTCTAGAGCATAGCATGATAGACCTGGTTTCCTTTCATGCATGTTAATGCTATAACTGAGTTATCTCGGAAACATGGACCATTTCTTCATTTTGTAGCCCACTTGCCCTAGAAATCCTGAAAGAATGCTTGCACCTATGCCAAGAAAATATTGTTATCAAAATTCAATCTTTTGCAAGTAAAAGTCCAGCACTGCTACCATCCCCAAAGATATACTGAGAACTTCCATCTTGATCTATTGGATCTTTGTAGGAGGTGGCCATCCAGAAGATCATGAGGTCTATAAAACCCTGATGAAGGGAACAAATCCAAGTCTTTGCATCTTATTTATAATGAAAACAATTGCCAACATTTATATAAGACATACTGGATTTCAGGTAGCATGTCAGTAACGTGTATCTCTGACTATCTGCATAAAAACCATCACAGGGCGTCTGGGTGGTTCTGTTGGTTGAACACCCAACTCTTGATTTCAGCTTGGGGTGGTTAAGATTAAGCCCTGTGTTGGGCTCTGTGCCTCATGGGGCAGTCTTGTGATTTCCCTCTCTCTCCCTCTGTCCCTCCACCCCTGCCACCCCTCTCTCTAAAATAAACATAAAAACCACAAGGACATTGAGAGATAGGACAGTTGGTATGCTCATTTCAGTCGAGAAAACCCCAGCTTGGAAAACTTAAACACTTGTTTGAAGTCACATAGACAGTAAATGTTGGAGCGGGGGTTCACAGGTAGGCAGCCTGCCTGCAAAGACAGTCCCCTTCCCCTCCTTGCCCAATGGGAAACTTATGTCTGGCTCCATTAACACACACTGATAATGGTTAAAGCGGCTATTATGATGTTAATTGCTTGGCTAAAACCAACTCTTCTTTCTACTTCCGACCTGCTGCATGATGCCCTCCTCTGCAACCAATTGTGGAAAATTGCCCACCATTACAGTACATAGGTTTGACTGCTGACTTGCTTCCCTGCCCTCTCCACCAGTCCTGGGTCTCTTGGAGAAAAAAAACAAAAAACAAAAAACAAAAAGAAAAAGAATTTTTTTTTTCTTTTTTTAAATTTTTATTTTTGAGAGAGAGAGAGGAGAGCATGCGTTAAGGGGTGAAGGGACAGAGAGAGATGGAGATAAAGAATCTTGAGTGGGCGCCATGCTCAACTTGGAGCTCAATGGGAGGCTGTATCTCACGACCCTGAGATGATGACCTGAGTTTAAATAAAAAATTGGATGCTCAACTGACTGGGTCACCCAGGCACCCCACTACTACATTTCTGATGCCAACATTTAGAGATATGTCTAACACTTAAAATTACCTAACCCCTGTCAACTGGAGGGTGGACTAAGGACTATGGATAATTCTAGAATAGTATTTGGGAGATCAGAGGGGAGGAGCAAGCTTTGCTGCTCTGTCTTGTGGTTTTTCTGCTGTTTGACTTCTGCCCATCTTACCTTCCGTGGCCTCTCTGCTCTCCTGGAAACTGCTGATCATGCCCTTTTTAATCCGGCCTTCCCCAGTGCTTGGCTATTTGCAGTTCTTATGAACATGGCTAAAAGGGAAATTCTTGCCTTCCTGTAGACCTTTCTTCTTCTTCTTTGCTATGCTTGACAACTCCTCCAGAAATCAAGAACTCCATAGAGAGGATTTAGAGAAGGTCCAAGGCCTTTCCAACCAGCAGAGCCATATCAGACTTCTCAAGGAATTTTAACTTCTATCTTCAGGGAAGCCCCTGAATTTGTTGAGTTGAGCAGAGAGTCTTTGTTGATGCTGGAAGAACATAGATATTTGGTAATTCTTCTGTATTCCCGTCCCTGCTTCAGGATAAAGCTTTTATTTTCCACATTGCTCCTCCCGGCTCCTGCCAAGTTAGCATCTTTTTTTGACTAAGGAAGAGCTGGGAGCCAGGAAAAGGTACCAGTTTTATTTAGGTAGTGCAATATTTTATTTCTATCTTCAAAGCTGTTTTTACAGCTTTTGCTTTTCTCATTCCCCTCCAGCCAAGCCATGGCAAGGAGATGGTTCTACAGAAACTGCTCTCTTATTTGCTTTCCTTTCTGACTCATAGGGTAATGTGATTCGTCACTAATGAAAGAGGCCAGAGTCAATCAAATTCACATTGCGATCATGCACAAATGTCGCATGTACAGGGCCATAAAGTAGTACTGTGAGGTGAAGCAAAACAAAGACTTTTCCATGAAATAAAATAAAAGACTTGACTGGCTCTGGTCAAGGCCCAGCTCTGACATTCTCCACATATAGAACTTGGAAAAGTTCCTTTTTCTCTCTGGATCATATTTTCTTTTTCTATAAAACAGAGATGTGAGGGAGGTGTGTCATTATTTAATTTAAAAAACCTTATAAAGTATCTCTAAGGGTGTCTGGCAAATAATAGGGTTCAACTGATTTTAATGTCTTTTCCAATTTTCTATAGCGGAAACTGAATTTCAAATATTTATGTAATGTGAGCACTTCATCCTTTTCTGATTTTCTAACTGACCAGCTGTTCTGTCTCTGCTTGGAAATCTCCGGTGGTAACTCATTGCCTTCTGTGGAGCCTGTTCTAAGTTTTAGAAAGAGTGGAAGGGAGTGACTCTGAGCAGGGGGTGAGCCGTTTTGGGTTTTGTTTCTGTTTCTTCATTTTCTTGCCCCATTCCTCCCTCGTGTGGCTGATAGCCTGTATCATTGCTCCCAAAGACCCCCACTTCTTGGGTCTCAGTCCCTCTGTCCCTTCCCCTTGAGTATGGTCAGGATCTGTGACTTGCTTTTCTCCAACAGAATATGGCAACGGTGACGTCCCTCCATGATTACATGTGGTAAGATTGTGTGTTGGGACACAAACCCTGATCCTCGCCAGTATGACTGGGGTCGTGTGGGATCCTGGGAGAAAACTCCAGGAGATGGAGGGCAAGAGTCCTCCTGGGCCAATGCCCGGAATAAACACGGAGCATCCTGGAGTGCTTACATGTCCTGCTTTAGATGGATCTGGTATGTGTGGAAAATCCCTAACTTTCTCTTGTCATTTAAAGCTAAAAGGTAATCGTTGTTGTTCACTCGTCTCACTTGATTGCCTGCACGAAGCCCGCAGCCTGCACGTAGCCCACGTCCCGCACGTAGCCCACAGCCTGCAGGTAGCTCATGTCTCACACGCAGTTCATGTGCCGCACGTACATCTATATCCTCTTTGTAATCAGATCTTGTGTAAAGTATAAAAGAAGTGACTGTAAGAAATGAAGTCATCTACTGATCGTCAGTCGGTAGCCCCATCCTTTCGGCCCCAATCACCAGGATCCCCACCTCGTGAAGGTGACAATTGTGTGTCTTTCTAGAAGACTCTGTGGTACCCTTCTATGGCAGCACTCAAACTAACTGCTTGTTCACAGCCGTTCAGTGGAAGAGAACACCTTTGGAGCCTCCCTTCAATTTGGGATGAGCCTCTCATAGGTGGGATAGGATAAGATGAAGACCATGTGCACAAGCTTGGTCTTGAACCAAATGTGCGTCCATGCAGGTCTACCTGCTGCCTGCCCTGAGCTCTGGCTTCCTTCCTTTGCCTGCTCATTCCTTTCATCCTTGTCTCCAGTGTTTGGACCACAGCGAACTGATGCTTTCGAGGCTGACTGACTGCTTTACCTGAAGAGTCCTGGCCCACTTCCTGACTTCATGGAGCATTTCTTGGGCAGACTATGTGCAGTTTAGAACTCCCTTGGCTTGACCATCTAATACCCTCTTAGTGTCTCTCAGGCAGCCTCAGTGGACCTACCTAGCATTGCCCATTTTGGTTCCTGTATTGCAAAGTAGAAGTATCTTAAAACAAACGAACAAACAAACAAACAAACAAACAAAACAGGTAGAAGAAAAACTCTGATTCTTTCCCTCTTTCCTAAACCAGTAGAGGGAATTTTATCCTCATTAATCATCATGTTGGCTTTCCCACTGCCTATTAAGGTCATTTGGATGCTGACATCCAGTAAATTTGCTAATTATTCTGGCTTTTGTCCACTTCAAAAAATGATGAATGCATTGCCAAAATCGTCATCGACATCAGTGGTACATTTGTAGGACAAATCTGGATACAAGTTGGAGTCTTATTCTCTAATGTAGTTTGAAAAAAATAAAACAAAGCAAAACAAAAACAAAACAAAACAAAACACATATTTTTTCCACAGATGGTAAACTAAATACAAGGAGAATATTTGTTTTAACACTTAATGAGGGATCTTGGGAGAAATTTATGATTCTTGTGCTTAAGAGATTAAATCCAAATACATTGATTTGTTGCCTTTATGTTTCCTTCAAAATGATAGCGTAGTGGTGCCTGGGTGGTGTAGCGGGTCAAGCGTGCAACTCTTGGTTTTGGCTCAGGTCCTTGTCTCCAGGTCATGAGATCAAACTCTGCGTCGGGCTCCAAACTCAGCATGGAGTCTGCTTGGGGTTCTCTCTCCCTCTCCCTCTGCACCT
The DNA here is from genome assembly GCF_011764305.1 of Mustela putorius furo. Taxonomy (NCBI): domain Eukaryota; kingdom Metazoa; phylum Chordata; class Mammalia; order Carnivora; family Mustelidae; genus Mustela; species Mustela putorius. The sequence continues at coordinate 10,700,618 of NW_025421998.1, forward strand.
CCCACTCGCATGCTCTCCCCCCCTCTAAAAATAAATAAATCATTAAAAAATTAAAACATAAATTGATGAATACCCAACTTTTGTAGCAACATGGACGGGACTGAAAGAGATTATGCTGAGTGAAGTAAGTCAAGCAGAGAGAGTCAATTATTATATGGTTTCACTTACTTGTGGAGCATAACAAATAGCATGGAGAACAAGGGGAGATAGAGAGGAGAAGAGAGTTGGGGGAAATTGGAAGGAGAGGTGAACCATGAGAGACTATGGACTCTGAAAAACAGTCTGAGTGTTTTGAAGGGGCCGGGGGGTGGGAGGTCAGGGTACCAGGTGGTGGGTATTATAGAGGGTGAGGATTACATGGAGCACTGGGTGTGGTGCAAAAATAATGAATACTGTTATGCTGAAAATAAATAAGAAATAAATTTTAAAAAATACCATAAAGTGATAGCGTATATAGCGTGCAGATTTGCACGATGAAGACTTTGTCAGGTGTGGGACACACTGACTACCACGGACGTTCCTTCAACATCATATGACTCTAGTGCCCAGAGAGTCCCAGAGACCACAGCAGAAAGTCCAGCCTCCCCCTGTCGCCTCCCACTGAGCTTTGAAGCCCCAGCAGAAGATGCCACGGACCACACATAACTATGTTTTGTGGGGTTTTCCTCTCTCTCAGGCTCTATGAGCAGGACTGGTAATTAAAAGCATTCCTTTTCCTGCCCCAGACCCATGTCTGTGGCCCTTGATGGAGAGACCCCCCGCCCCCCGCCCTGCCTTCTTTACTGCAGGCCACCAGGCGGATATCACTCTCAGTCTGAGTACAGGGCTATATTCAAACTGACCAGGAAGGAGAAAGTGCCATAGCTTTTTGTTTGTTGGTTTTAAACCTATCCTCAAGTCATCAATTTTTTTTTAAGTGGAATTTTATTTTTTTTTTCAATTAACATATAATGTATTATTTGTTTCAGGGGTACAGGTCTGTGCTTCATCAGTCTTACACAATTCACAGCACTCACCATAGCACATACCCAATGTCCATACCCTGGCCACCCCATCCCCCACCTCCCTACCCCACCAGCAAATCTCAGTTTGCTTCCTGAGATTGAGTCTCTTATGATTTGTCTCCCTCCCCTGTCCCATCTTGTTTCATTTTTCTCTCCCTTCCCCTCTGTTTTGTTTCTCAAACTCCTCGTATCAGTGAGCTCATGTGATAATTGTCTTTCTCTGTCTTACTTCACTTAGCACAATACCCTCTAGTTCTATCCATGTCATTGCAAATAGCAAGATTTCCGTGTTTTTTTGATGGCTGCCTAGTATTCCACTGTATATATAAATGGATGAAGAAGATGGAGTCATTGGTTTTTAAGACACAGAACAATTTTCCTCCTGCTTGTCGTGTCTTCAAAAGGATTGACAGCAGCCTTTGATGCGTTGGGAACGTGTGTCCACATTGAAATGAGTGATAGCTAATAATGCAGTAGACCCCATGCTGGCTACAGATTTTACCACCCACCACTTCCTCATGGTAGGGAGGGGCTGAGAGAGAGAGAATGAGAATCCCAAGCAGACTCTGCACTGAGCCTGGGGCCTGACGTGAGGCTTGATCTCATGACCCCAAGATCAGTCCCGAACTGAAACCAAGAGTCAGAGGCTTTAATGGACTGTGCCACCGAGGTACTCCCATATTTTTCTTTTAAAAACAAGGAAATGGAGCCTCAGAAAAGTGAAGTGCTCAGGTATGTGACTTCAAAGTCCAAAAAAATGAAGAAAGTGGTCATTTTACGAACAGAGATGTGCACACGTATTTTGGTCAGTGCAGTGAGATCAGGTGGTGGGAGAAGGTTGGCATGGCCTAGAAAGTGCTCAAATCAGTCTAAAGACACAACAACAGGATTATACTTATTGAATAGAGATGTACATATACTCAATACAAATAAGTCAGGTGGAAACTTAAGTTTTGCCCACTTACTACTACTACTACTAATACTACTAATAATAATAATAGGAAGAAGTAAGAGAAGGAGAAGGAGAAGGATGTGGCTTCCTTTGAAGTAGGTCTGAAGCCTGATCTAGCTGCCTTCTAGTTTTTTTCTTCTTTCAACAAGTGTATATGAAAACTATAGGAAAACGTGTGCCCTCGTGTATTTGCAGGAGTCGGATCCAACAAGTGTTCAGGTCACAGAAGTCCTTCCCTTGAGTCAGGCGTGTGGATCCCATCACTCTTCTCAGACACAGGAGGACTTCTGTTTCAGACATTTTTCAGGAAAGGGGAAAAATTGTTCCCTCCTCAGACATCTCAAGAACTGATTCCTTCTTCCACAGTTTTTTCTCTCTAAAACAAGTCTGACAGTCTCACATTTGTGAGTAAAAGCAGGCAGAAACTTTCTATTGAAGTCAAGTCCCTTTAGAAGCTGGGGGTAGTTGATTTATTGGCTCCTGCTCCTCACACCTCACAGAGGCAAGTGGACTTCCTCATCCATCGGCTGTGGGCTGTGTCTTGTGACTAGTTTTGGCCATGGGGGTGACAGCTAAGAGGATATAGGGGTTTCCATTGTGCTCGCATGCTGGGTGAGTTCTCTTGAGCTTCTGCCATCATTCTGGAAAGAATAGAGTCTGGTAGCCTGTTGGTCCTGTGTGGAGGAGGAAAGACATGTGCATGGAAGTTGCCCCAACGATATGCTAACATGTGAGCAAGAAATAGATACTTTGATATGTATGGCATTGAGATCGTGAGGTTGTTTGAGAAGTTTAGTTCTGACTTCAGGAATGGCTGGATCCAGGAGTTCAGTGACATCAAAAGATGACATTATCTCAGACAGTCTCTTTATCCTTTACTCTCTTGCTTCTTATCTGCCTGCCTGTCCATTTCTCATTTCACTTATCCCTTCTCCTGAGCTGACTGTATTCTCAGAGACAGGTCAAGGGGTAGAATCAGTCCCATTCCAACCTCATGGTTGATTGCCCAGAGGAAGATGGTAGTGCAGTCACATTGACTCAGCCAGAGCTGACTATTACAAATCCTTTACAACATTTCCCAGAATCTGGATCCTCCTGATTCTTTTGCTTCACTCCCCACCACTTGCCCCCGGTGACTTTTCCCCATTGACTTCCATAGGCTGGCATCTCCTTGAACAGGATATGTCAGCTTATGTTGCTTTCTGGCTGGCCTGAACACCAGCAGTGATTGTCCTCAGCCTTTTGTCTGCCTATTCTGCCTATTCCTCCAAGTGAAGGAGATGCCCATGGGGATGGGGAGGACAGCTTTCGAGCTGAAGTGCTCCACCTGGTGGATCCAGGCTAGCTAAGCCCGGGTGCACATAACCACTCTACCTTTAGTATTCTCATTGGGAACGTGTGGACAACATTATCTCACAGGACTCTTTGTTTTTGTTTTCTTTTTTAGAGATTTTATTTATTTATTTGACAGAGAGAGAGAGAGAGAGAGAGATTACAAGGAGGCAGAGAGGCAGGTGGAGAAAGAGAGGGAAGCAGTCTCCCCAGTGAGCAGAGAGCCAGATGCAGGACTCGATCCCAGGACCCTGAGACAACGGCCTGAGCTGAAGGCAGAGGCTTAACCCACTGAGCCACTCAGGTGCCCCATCTCACAGGATTCTTAGGAATACTGCACATGTAGAAATCATTTGTTACACTAGGGTAACCCACTAATGTGAAGTATTTTTCTTTTTCAGGTGAAATCCATATAAAAGTTACTTTCTCTTATGAATTACTTATTTCCATCTCCCAGGCTTCTCTCTTCTTGTGGTCCAAAAATGACACTTGCTGTCCTGGGCTGAGTGATATTAGGAAGACTTTAAACTCTCCGGTGGGCAAAATGTTTCTCATGCAGTGCTGGTTTGCACATAATAGGGATCACATCTCGTACTGGACTGAGCTCTTGCAGCCTTCATCTGCAGACCCAAACTTCCTGAGGCACACTCCATTATCTGTGTCTCTTCTCAACATCCCTCCAACTGTGCACTGCTTACTTCTTGTAACTAAGAACATTCATCATTCTTGAATGTTTTCTTCCAACAGAACATGATGGACATGATTATTCATATGTAGGGGTAAACAAATTCAGCTTGTTTCCTTCTGGGAACCAATAACCCTAGAAGCTATTAATTTAGTCTGGCGAATAGGAGTTTAAAAAGCATTTCCCTTTTTAATGATGCATTCCTTGTAATTCTATTGTATTACATTTGGGAAATAACATGAGAGTCCTCTTGTGGCTAATTTAACACCTGTTCTAGGATGGAAAGTTCTTTTTTTTTTTTTTTTTCTTTTTTTGGTTGTTGTTGTTCTTTAACCACCAGAGCATTAATTACATTGCCTTTTTAAAGAAGAAAAAATAAGAAGAAATATATTTCAGAAGAATTAAAGAAAAACAAATGAAATTTAGGTTCTGTGTAGTACTGCACTATTTAGACATTTTCAGGAACACCAGATTAAAAGTGGAACGAATGCCATCATTCATGCACATTGCATTTACTTCTGACAGTCTTTGCAGTCCTTTGGTGCCCATTTCTTTGTACCAGTTGTAAGGAAGTAACTTTGTTTTCCATAACTTTTTGATAGCTTTGAAGCAAGTAATTAACTCTTAGGGATTTGAACTTCTAAAGAAAGAAGTCTAATGTACATAGAAGAAAAGAGCTCCCATTTTGAAGTCAAGGAAATGTGCATTTGGGTGACTTATTGTATGACATTAAAAATATATATGTCTTCTTTGTGCCTTGGTTTTATCAGACATAAAACAGGAATAATAATAGAGACAGCAAAATTTATATTGAGATTAATACACAATCTTGGGTCCTTCTACTTGAATAATATTTGTTTGTTTATAAACAGGATGGAGCTCAAGTTCTCAAAACTGGGGGGCAGGTGCTGCTGGGGGTGCTGCCTTCCACATAGGTCCAGGGTAGAAACCAGCTGCTCCTTCACTGTGTTGCTCTGAGAGGGTCATCTGCCCTCTGCATCCTCAGGCTGGTCAGACATGGACAAGGTCAGTTATTAAATTTTAGAGTTATAGAGTAAGAAAGCATATCAGGGGATATAATTATCAATTGGCTTCATAGCATTCCCTTTTTATGTGGACGACTTTAATGAGAGAACATTTACGTACCACAAAGTTCACCTATCCAAAGTAAATAATGCTTCTTGGAATATTTACTAAGAAAAAGCTCATCTCCATAATCCTATTCTAGAACATTGCTGTTACACCCAAAAGAAACCTGTGACTATCATCAGCCACAGGGCATTTGTCCCTGACTGCCCCCACTTTTGATTCTCTTAGGTTCTCCTGTTATGGATATTTCAGATGACAGAATCATAAATATGTGTTTTTTTTTCCCTTTTTCTTTTTATTATTTTGTGACTGGCTTTCACTTGCATAGTGTCGGTGAAGTTCATCCATGGTACCACAAGTATTTTGTATCCCCATCAATAAAGTATCAAAATTTTCACTTCTCCACACTCTTGCCAACACTTGTTATTCTGTGTCTTTTTTTCAAATTTAAATTCCAGTTAGTTAGCATACAATGTTGTCTTTGTTTCCAGTATACAACATAGTGACTCAGCACTTCCACACCTCACCTGGTGCTCATCATAACAGGCGTGCTCCTTCATCCCCATCACCTGTCTCCCCACCCCCCTCCTCCCCTCTTCTCTGGCGACCAGTGGTTTGTTCTCTAGAGTTAAGAGTTTGTTTCCTGGTTTGCCTCTCTCTCTTTTTTTCCTCTATGCTCATTTGTTTTATTTCTTAAATTTTACATGTGGGTGAAATAATTTGGTGCTTGCTTTTCTTTGACTGAGTTACTTTGCTCAGCATTATACTCTCTAGCTCCACCCACATCCTTGCAAATGGCAGGATTTCATCCTTTTTTGTGGCTGAATAATATTCCATTGTGTGCATATACCACTTCTTCTTTATCCATTCATCAGCTGATGGGTATTTGGGTTGTTTCCATAGTCTGGCTCTTGTTGATAATGCTGATAAACACTGGGATGCCTGTATCCCTTAGTATTTTTGTGTCCTTTGGATAAATATTTAATAGCGCAATTGCTGGATTACAGGGTAGTTCTATTTGTAAGTTTTTGAGGAGCTTTTTGGAAAAAGATTTTATTTATTCAAGAGAGTGTGAGAGAGTAAGTATATGAGAGAGCATGAGCCAGAGGAAGGGTAGAAACAGAGGAGAAGCAGACTCCCCATGGAGCAGTGAGCCTGATGTGGGGCTCCATCCCAGCATCCTGGGATCATGAACTGAGCTGAAGGCTGAGGCTTAACTAAGGCCCTTTGAGGAGCTTTCATACTGCGACCACCATGGCTGTACCAGTTTGCATTCCCACCAACAGTGCAGGAAGGGTCCTCTTTCTCTGCATCCTCACTGACCTGTTGTTTCTTGTGTTGTTGATTTTAGCCTAACAAGTGTGAGGTGGTATCTCATTGTAGTTTTGATTTGTATTTCCTTGACAACAAGCAATGTTGACTGTCTTTTCATGTGTCTGTTGGCCATCTGTTTGTCTTCTTTGGAAAAATGTCTATGCATGTCTCCTACCAATTTTTTCATTGTATCATTCATTTTTAGGGTGTTGAGTTTAATAAGTTCTTTAAATATAAGATACCTAGGAATAAACCTAACCAAAAATGGGAAAGACCTGTGTTCTGAAAGCTATAAAACACTGATGAAAGAAATTGAGGATGACACAAAGAATTGGAAAAACATCCCATGCTCATGGATCGGAAGAACAAGAATTGTTAAAATGTCTATAGTACCCAAGGTAATTTGTACACTAAAACAATCCCCATCAAAATACCAACAGCATTTTTCAGAGCTAGAACAGAGAATCCTAAAATTTTTATGGAACCACAAAGGACCCCAAATAGCAAAAATGACCTTTAAAAAGGAAAGCTAAGCTGGAAGCATCAGGATTCCAGACTTCAAGTTATAGTACAAAGTTGTAGTGATAAAACAGTATGGTCCTGTCACAAAAATGGACACACAGAGCAACAGAACAGAATGGAAAAGCTAGAAATGGGCCACAGTTATATGGGCAATTGACCTTTGACAAAGCAGGAAAGATTACCAATGGGGAAAACTGTGTCTTCAACAAATGGTGTTGGGAACACTGGACAGCTACATGAAAAGAATGAAACTGGACCACTTTCTTACACCATGCACAAAAATAGATTCAAAATTGATTGAAAACCTAAATGTGAGACCTGAAGCCATTAAAATGCAGTGATTTTTCTGATATCAGCCATAGCAATTTCTTACTAGATATGTCTCGAGGCAAGGGAAACAAAGCAAAAATTAACTGTTGGACTACATCAAAGTAAAAAGCTTCTGCACTGTGAAGGAGACAATCAGCAAAACTAAAAGGAAACCTTCGGAATGGGAGAAGGTATCTGCAAGTGACATATCTGATTAAGGGTTAGTATCCAAAATACATAAAGAACTTAAAAAACACAACACCCAAAAAACGAATAATCTCTGTCTTTTTTGTTTTAACCAATCTAGTGGGTGTCAGCTAGTATCTCATTTACTTTTTTTTTCACACTTCAAGAAGACATTTACTCTCTGTTTACTTTTAAATTGAATTTCCCTATTTTATTTTAATATTGGGTTATTTGTCTTTATTATTGAGTTGTATGAACTCTTATGTATTCTGGATATACATACTTTATCAGATGTGTGATTTATGAATATTTTCTCTCATTTCTCTTCTTCCCTCCTCCTTCCTTTCTTCTCTTTCTTATTTTCTCCTCCCTCCCTTCCTCCCTTCCTTCCTTCCTTCCTTCCTTCCTTCCTTCCTTCCTTCCTTCCTTCCGTTTCTTCCTGACACTGGAGAGGTTAAAGCAACACACCTTCTATCTCTGCACAATATTAGGGGTCATTTACAATAATAAAGTAAAACCTAAAAATAAGCACCCCTTTTCTTAACATTGCTCTGCCCTGCTGCCCCTCTTTCGGCACAAGCTGTTAGATGACATTTATCGCAGATAACGAAACTCGCCTTTCTCAGGTATAACTGTAGTTTGGTGAAACAGGAAGTATGTGGGTTGGGAGTCAGGCAAACCTGTACTGTTTCTGTGTTGTTGGCAGATCACTTATGTTTTTCTGGCTTGGTTTCTGATTCTGGAAACAAGGATAGTAACACCATCCTCATCTGGATAATAAGCTTGAATGACATCGTGCATGTAAGGGGCTGTATAAAAGCACAAGGCTGGGCCACCTGGGTGGCTTAGTAGGGTTAGCATCCATGTCTTCACGGCTCAGGTATTGAGCCAGGGTTGTGACTTCGAGCCCTGTATCAGGCTCGGTGTTCACCTTGGGATCATCTTAAGATTCTTGCTCTCCCTCTGCCCCTCCCCTTGCTCTCTCTCTCTGTCTCTCTCTCTCTTAAATAAATGCATAAATAAATCTTAAAAAAGAAATAAAAAAAAACACACAAGACAAAAACATAGTGTATATAAGTAAGTAGCTGCTTTTATCCTTTCCTACCTGGGTCATTGTCTATGAATATGGACAAAATAGAAAGTGTTTAGTTCCCAGGAAACCCACATTGACAAATGCCCACCATATAATCTTATGTTTGGCAGTGGATGAAGAAATGAGAGAAACAGTTATATTCTCAGTTGCACAAGTAAATATTCATTATATAAAGGTATTTAAGGCATTTGTGTCCCTTACACTTAACGGCATAGACCTGACATTTTTATACTCTTCTTGTGTTGTCATGGTTTTGATTCCTTGGGGTTCCTTGAAAAGGGAACTTTCATTGTCTGAGGGAAGAGGTCCTTTTGTAGAATTGAAATTCTGTCTTTGGTACAGGATCCTGTTTTCTGGGTGATAATATACTAATGAGATGATCTCCCATACTCCCCTTGGCCCTGTGTTGGCCTCTCCTGCCATCTGTATATCATCTCCCACCTGAGCTCCCTGTCCCTGGTCCTGTTCTGTCTACACCCCAAACAGTGGCTAGAATGGCCTGCTTATCTGTTTGCTCAAAAAGTACAGCTACGTGTTCTGCCTTCAGCACCCCTTTTTCCATTGTCTTCCTAGTTATCCAGAAACCCATGCAAACATCACCTGCTCTGATAAAATGAAGCCTCTCCTGATTTCTCTTACCATGCATCCATTACAGCTTTTCAATCCCTTGTATGTGCAGATTCTACTCTCTTAAATTATGAATTCCCTAAAGGCTGAAAAGAACTCATTAGTACAAGTCTGTCTGATGGGCACACTCGTCCTGCCAATCACCCAACACAGTGTGTGGCTCCTAATACATCTTCAGTTCAGGGTTATTGAATCTAATAATCAACCACCACCAAGGACAGCCTGAGTAGCTGCTGGGCCACCTGGTGAGAGCTGCTGGCCCTCCCCCGGGCAGCGAGGCCATCCCAGGGAGGGACTCTCGCAACTTGCTCTGTCACTCGGTCTATTTCAGATGCCTCAAACAACAGATTAATTTGGCAGTCCAAAGACAATTCCCCACCAAAGAGTCTTCTAATTCTTCCTTTCTGCTTTCATGTAAACATTTGCACTTGCTGACACAACTCCTACTTAACATTTATTTCTCTTTTTACCAAATTAGGCTAGTTACTGGCTCATTTGCATAGAAGACTCACTACTTCGGAAGTGTTCACAAATCACAATAATTAATACTTACTCGCACTCGATATCACCTATCTACAAAGCAATTTAAATTTATTAACTAAGTCAGCTAATTGGTAAACAAGTCTAACCATCGCCACTGTTATGGAGAGTGGGGAATGGAGATGTGGAGGCTCTAACCGATTTGTCTAAGCCATTCAGCAAATGAATTGCAGAGAGAGTTTGCACTGGCCCGTTGCTGGCTCTCAGCCCTGCGTCTAGGCTGCTGGCACTGGCCGTGCTGCACGAGCGACAGAGGGCAATTAGCTATGCAAATCAGGTAATTACATACATAAATACTCATCGCCTCACACCACGTCTCTTGGCTAGGGACAGCCCAGTCCAAGCCAGGTCTTGAAGGACTGTATTAACAAACTCAGCAGGACTTTGTGCTCAACCTCCGTGGGAGAAGAAACTATTATCCAGTGAATCTTGCCTGCCACTTGGGTTGTGTAAAGAAATACCCAAGCTCTCAAGTGCGGTACTTACTGTCTGAAAGGAAACTCTCCTGTCATGTTGATAGAACGTGTGCTGTGTCTTCGAGAAAAGTAGGGAAGTTAATCACATAATAGGTCCTTTAAAGGAGACATTTGATAAGATTCTCCATGGTGGGCGTTTGGGAGTAACGGTGGTGAAAAAGACACAGTATGTTCCCTTATGAGAATTATCAAGGGAAGCTATTGTGTTCCAGATGCTTTGATGTGTCTGGACCTCTTATTCTCCCAGGAAAGCTCTGGTAGGTAGGATTGCTTTGATTTATAAGTGGAGGCTGGGAGAGATGAGGACACTTGCCCAGCTTCAAAGGTAGGAGTGAATGTCTGGAGATAGACCCTCATGTAGCTTGGTGAGTATGTCATGTACACAGCAAAGTGTACAAATCAAAAGTGATAAACATTCTTGCAAAGTAGAATCACCTAAGTAACCAACACTGGATTGAATCTCACTCATCAATAACCAGAGTGAATGGTTTAGAGCACTTGCTGAAAATGAGCCCAAGTTCTAGAGACCATCTCCTCTTAGTCATTGTTTTACAATGAGGGCAAGTAGGCCAAGAGAAGAGCTCACATTTGGTGGAGCAAGGATGACCATGGCTTCCTCTGTGTTCAGGTAGTGCTCATGCCTCATGCTACACTTCCCTTTCTTCTTCATCTACTCCATCATTTTGGAGATTCCCCTTTATGGTCAGAGTGTAATGAATAATTCCGTATTGGTTCTGATCTTCCCAAATGCTCTAGGAGGTCAGCTCCTTACTTGTTGGTCATAGGGGAAACCATCACGTCACACATGGGCTATCTGGACACTGTGTGACAAGCCTAGCCAGTATGTGGTGCCTGTTGTGAAGACGTGAGCCTTGGAAGTACATACACACAGTATAGTAGGAGACATCGAAAGGAAGTATGGTGAGCCAACTGGGAGAAGCTGAAGTTAAAGTACAGACAGCACTGTCCAAAGGCATTCACTCTGCTGGGGGCAGGGAAGGCCAGGGAAAGCAGCGTGAGGTGATGCGGTAAATGGAGCACGCCCTTGGCTTTAGCTAGTCTTGAATGAAGGAGGGTCATATGGCATGTGGGGACGTGGCTCTACTTTGTGCTCTCTCAGCAGCCCTCCCTGGGCTTTGGTCTCCTTATTCCAAAGCACTGGAGTTTTCGATAAAGATGATCTCTATCTTGACTTTAGGACCTCCAGGTTCTGTACTCTTCCTTGTTGTGAGGATGGGTGTTGAGCGTGGCAGGCACCGTGGATCCAGCTGCAAGGACCATTCCCTGCCCCCACCCAGATACCTGCTCTGCAGTTGGCTGGCTGCATGCTTGGGGGCCAGTTATTTAAACTTTCCGTTCCCGGTTTCTTCTTCTGTAAAAATTGGGACAGTGATAAATAAATAAAAAATATTTCCATACAATATTTTTGTGAATTAAAAGAATGAATATGTGAAAAACTTCTAGAGCAGTGCATGGCATCTGATGAGGCCCTGTGAGAGTTTGTGTTGTTATGGGACTTACGGAGCTCGTCCCACCACGAGGCAGGGCTGTGACTCCATGGTTTCCTGCTCCACGCCGATGTGCTGTTGTTGGTTCCTGGCACGCACTGGTTGAGGCTGGAGGGCTGAGTGAAGAAAAGCTATGGAGAGCTAGACTTCATCTCCGGGCTCTGCTAATGTTTTTACCATGACCCCTCATCTCATTTATTTATTCCTTTGAGCATAGGTTTTTAGAAAGACCTGTGTCATTCTGCATCTTCTCTTAACCTTGAAGTAATCATAGGCATCTGTTCTTCAAGGACACACAGGGCTGACCTCTTGGTGAGTAGAATCCTGCACTAATTAGAGTGGGATCGAATATTTTAGGCTTATGTGGACGTGTTCCCTGGCTCTCTCTGGCATTCGTGAGTGAGCCCATCTTCCCACATCACATGGTGGAATGGGAAGGAGGAAGGGGGTCAGGGGAGCAGCCGAGGGGGTGCTGTCAGGAAGGGACTGCACTGAGCAGGTGGGAGGGAGGCGTGTTCTGTAGACCAGAGCATCTCTTTGCGATATTTGTTTTTGGTGTGGGTGTTACATCTTTGGTCCTAAAACAGGATGCTGGGGGGTGTTGGCTTAAAAGTGGAAATTAGGAGGCGCTTTTCAGCATTCCTGCCAGTATGCTGCTCCTGTCTCAATGAGATCTGGAGTGAATCTGATGGGTGTTTTGGGAATAATGTTAAAAACATAAAGTCCAGAAAGCAATCACATTTAAATAAAATAATGGCTACCCCACAATAAATACAAGGAAGCAAATGTTACTCTCAGTGAGAACATCAGACCACTTCATCTCTCACAGTGGAGAACAGACCATCTTCTTTGATGTATCTTTTGCAGATTAATTTTTTTTATTAAGAAGATAAATAGTACACAATCAACACTTCAATCTGGATAATGTTGAAAGCAGCCGATTAATTTAAAATGAGAGAACTGCACTCAAATGAACTTACCCTGCAAGGAGAGCCTCATGTATCATGAAGAAAGGATCAGATTAAAATGGGCAAGCTTTGTAATAAAACTCAAGCAGCAGGCATCTGGGAACTCAGCCAGGGAGATGCTTGTGGCTCTGGTTTTTCAAGAGGAAAAAGTAGAATTATAGGGGGTCCTGGGATAGGTGCTTTTGTTAGGTGGTATTCTATTGGTGGGTGACAATGAGATTTTGTAAAGATAAAGACCTTTGTAATATTTGTATTTTTTGTGAAGTTTTAACATTTATTAAGGTATATGTACATGTAGCACAATTGCTAATTTTTCTACAGAATGGGGTATATGATGGGGGTTTAAAAGCACTGAGGAGAACATTCTAGAAATGGGAGAGATGACAAAGAACACAGTATTAACTAGTTATGCCTAGGACCAGTATCACAGGTGCCCTCTTAGGTCTATTAGGTATAAGGTACTGGGATTTTTAAGGAAGATTTATTTATTTATTTAAGAGAGGAAAAGAAGGAGAGAGAGTGTGGTGGTGAGGGGAGTGGGGGGAGGGAGACTCCCAAGCTGACTCCGTGCTCAGCACAGAGCCCGGCGCCGGGCGAGATCCTGACCTGAGCAGAGATCAAGAGTTGGACGCTCAGCTGATTGAGCCAGTCAGGCACCCCAGGTATCGGCATTTCAAAAAACTAAACAGAGCAGACATGACTCACGTGAAGCATCCGGAGAGTCTGTGTATCTTCATTACAATGTGACACACTCTCTATGGGATCTGTTGATAACACGTGCTGTAACTTCCACACTCAAGTGTATTCCCTTTTGCACTCTTACGAATGTATCCATGGTCCTGAAGGTGGACAGGGCTAATATTTTCACACTTTCTTTGGTCTTCACCATCCTCGCATGTATGGTTTTTGTTTATTTCACATAAGTTTAATCATACTGCAAACAAAGTTTTCTATCAAAACCTATCAATTTAATATAAATAATTAATGAATTTCCATGACCTTGTGCATTTTGGACACCTTTGTGGTCATTGCAGTGACTGAGTGGGAAAGAAGCCAACGTTTAATCGATGGGTCTTCTGCTATTGGACGTTCCCCCCAGTTCCTCCACAGAGCAGTCTCTCTTCACCAGGGCAGAAGCGGATTGTAGATGAGTTTTACTTTGGATGTCGGCACCTGGGTGGCTCCGTCGGTGAAGCGTCTGTCTTTGACCCAGGTCATGATCCCAGGGTCCTGGAATGGAGCCTCACATCGGGCTCCCTGCTCGGCGGGGAGCCTGCTTCTCCCTCTCTCTCTGTCTCTTGTCTCTCATGAATAAATAAATAAAATCTTTTTAAAAAATAAAAAAGAAAGAAGGAAATCTTTCAGACTCATGTGTGGTTTATAAGAAGTTTTTATAGTTCTGGCAAATTCTTTATGTATTTCTGGGCAGCCAAGCAGGTGACCTTCTCTTGGAAACACTTCTAGCACACTATTCTCTGGGGGCAGGGTGCTCCTATGGAACTTTCTGTGGCTGGCCACCAGGATGGGCTTGGATTGGAACGGCACAGCACGGGAGTGAAGGTGAGAGGAACAGGGAACTCGGTAGAGAACGATGGTGATGATGAGGGGATGTAGAAGTTTTATTTGCCACACCAAAACCATGCCAGCCCTCTCCTTGGGTGTGTGACAACCATATGTTCTTGTCGGGTAGTTAATCTAGGCCAATCAGGGCCATCTGGTACCCTAACTGTAATGGTTGGTGGGAGAGTGAACTCATGGCTTGAGGTGGTCCCAACACTGTGAAGGTGAAGCCACTTACAGAATAGCCATGGGAAGAGACTCATGGTTTCCCCAGCTGTGACCCAGGGACACCCTGCATACTAACAGCCGTCTTTCTGGAGGCAAAGTCAGTATGTGCATGGGGCCAGAGCCCACACAATCCCAGAGACGCAGCCGTGGCACCCAGGGTGTCGAGAAGTCTGGGCACGAAGCCTACAGACCTTCATACTTTTCAATTACTGGGTGGATTAAAGTCCTGTGTGATGTACGATCATTGAGTGGCTTTTTTGTCTCCTAAAAATGAACAGATTGCAATGATGCAGGACTGCTGGGTCATGCAGGGAGGAGGAGAAGGGGAGATTATATGAGATAAGCAGTGCTGAGGACAGAAAAAGATCAGGAGTGGGAGTTACAGGAAAACAGACAGGATGTATGCAGGACAGGGAAACAGAGGGGGTAAGAACGTTCTGTGTGTCTGGTCTTGCGATCTCCTGTGAGAAACTGAAGCTCAGGTGAGTTAATTTTTGAACGTAAATTAGAGCATTGATGAAGTAACAAAGCCAGGAATGCTAAGATCTGGATGATTCCATGTGGTTTTTTTTTTTTTTTCCTACTTTATTTTTGCATGATCCTTGTTCACAGGAAGCCTAAATGTCCAGCTATGAGGGTGGATGTGGAAATGCTTCTGTGGTGGGTGGGTGTAGACATTAAATATTCTGTAAGGACAGTCTCTGCGCTGCCAGCGTGGGGAAGTTTCTAACCAGAAACAAAGGCAGGACTCATCTGTTCAGAAGTCTGATTCGGAGAGACATCAGGGACTGGCCCGTGTGTGCAAACGCAGGTGATTTGTTTCATCTGCATGGATCTTGTCTTGCCTTTTGAGTTACAAACTATCAACACCCTCCTAAGGAAGAACACAATGGACAAGCTGCCGATCTAATGCAACTCTAGCCTGGTGAATACTTCATAGGAAAAGACCCAGAATTCTATATTCCTCTTTCATGGGACGCAGTGAAACCCAGGGGTGGCCTCCATGTCACGGACATCAGTGGGACAGAGTATTCAGAATGTGGGTTTAATACTGGAAATAAATGATTAACTTGAATTCTGGTAGAATTCTGGTAGCAGGTGTTCTATGAAACAGTGCTGAGCAAGGAAACAAAGGGATTCTTAGGAGGAGATCTGCATTCACTCTGGTGACTGCTACCTGTCAAAACCTTCAACTCAGTGTCTAAAACTCATACACATTTTTTTTTCTGGGAGAAATAAACCCTCTATTACAGATTTCCATTGTCCTTCTGTTGCTGACATACAATCCTTGCTTTGGACGGACCCATTAAAGAGAGTTGAGATATTTTTGTCTGTCGTCAACTTTAACCCTGGCTCCACTGATGAGTCACGCATGAGGCAAGGGGTCAGGAGAACCAGGGCTCTCTGCACAGCATGGGGGTTTAGCTACACAAACTTGAAATATCTGTATGTATGATTAAGAGGCAAGAAAAACAACGGAGAGTAATTTAGCATTTATGATGTGCCAGTCACAGTGTGACTGGATTTATAGGCATGACCTCATTTTGTCCTCACAATAATCTCATGAAGAAAGCAAGATAACCACCGTTCTCCAGACGAGGAAAATGAGCTTCTTGGAGGGCAACAGCAGAGCTGAGGAGCCCCCATGTTTCTGGGTGTAAAGCCACTGGCCACCCCTCTTCTATCAGGAAAACTAGGATGTGAATCTAGTTCTCAAGATTCCAAAAGGAGTGCTCTTTAGATCAACAAATAGAAATTTAAAAGTATGCTACGAAAGCATCATTGAATAATATATCAAAAACGAATGACATACTATTCTATGTTGGTTCACTGAATTTAAATTAAAAAATAAATAAAAGAATACAGTAGGAGAGAAAGATGCACTAACCACATAGTTTGGGAAATAGTATTAAAATATTTGTGGGGTTCAACATATAACGCTCTGAAAATTAATTCCTAATTTTAGAGAGATCGATTATTGAGCCCCCAAAATAATTACAAATCAATGACAGAATATTCAGAATGGTGGAGGGAGGGACCAGTGATTACAAATATTTGAGGGTTTTAGTTTTTCATTTGTGAAATAAGGACAACATGCCTATTTTTTACATGACTTAACAAAAGGCCTCGTACCTTCCTGAAGCATAGTTCTCAGAATATTGGGCATTTTAATACCTCAGTGGTGATGCGGTCTGTTTTGGGGACGTTAAGCTCACACCAAAAGCTGGACCCGGGTCTTGAAAAACAAACCGGAGCAAACCTCAAAACTTAACACTGAAACAATCATTCTTTTTTTGTAATACCTCTTCACTGTGGTTCTTCTTCCAGAAGCAGTATGTTTTCGGACTAAAGTTTAGAAAATGCAGCTAAAAAAGCCTAAAAAGTCACTAGGAATCAGAACTCTCAAAAACAAAAAATTAATAAGTAAAAAGGGTTTTACTTATAATCGGAATAGAAACCTATTGATTCTTGGATCTCACACCTCATCAGGGCTATCCCAAGCGTTGGGGCAGACCCAAACCGCTGTCCGTGCTGACCATGCTCTCTGCGGGCCTGAGAGGGCCTCTGGGTAATCCCAGCACAGGGATGTCATGGACTTCCAGGAGCTGTTTGTTCCCTCCTCTCTTCACTGTTGTGGAGCTGAGCTCTGGTCCAGGCAGACATGGGAGAAGACTTTTGTCCTCCACTGGGTGTTGGGCACAGCACCTTCCTGGGCCTATGGGGTGCACAGGGCTGCACCTGGGGGGAAGCATCTATGAAGCTCCTATCCAGAGCCATGTGGTGAGTCGAGTCCTCATTGTGAAGCTCTGTGCACCAGGAACCCACAGTCCAGAGGTTTTAGAACCAGCCATTGTCCCTCCCTCCCTGCACCAACCAAGGAGTGGACTCTGGAACCAGGTGGGAACTCAAATGTCAGAATGACTGGCCAGCTGGGTGGCTGAAGACGGTGAGGTTTGGAAGGACAAATGGGCTTTCTTCAGAGTCCCCTGAAGTGATAGCCATAGGCCCCATCAAGCATTCTCCTTTCTTAAAGGCAGGGAAGTGACTCGAAGCAAAGCCAGGCACAGGCCAGGTGCCCAGCAACCCTGTCTCAGGAGAACCAGCTAAGGATAGTAGACAAAGGGCATGGCAATATGAATTTAGCACAGCGTGGCTAGAGAAACAAGCAGTGCGGCCTGGAGAAAGGAGAGGGCCTTCCTGGAAACGGGCTTACCTTGGTAGAAGGGGCCAGGTCTTGCCCAGCTGCACACAGCAGCTCTGGCACGGGGCCGCCCGTGGCAGTGTCCTGAGCAGAGTTTGAAACACTAACCTCTGAGCAGAGCCTTTGGGCACTCTGATTGAATTTGTCCGGGTGTCGATGATGTAGGATTTTCGAAATTCTCCCCAAATGATGCTAAGACCCGGCCGGGGAGAGAAAACCAACAGGACCCTAAAGGGATGCTGATTTCCCTGGATAGTCTTCGCCTGTGCTTAACTGTGTCATGAAGGCACAAAACGTCGAGTAGATTAACCCAAAGGAAATGTCCCAGGGTAGCAGCCTGTGCTGAAGTTCAAGGTCAGAGGGGCCTATCCAGCCAGAAACACACTCAGTCACGGAGATAATAAACCACCCCATCCCAGGAGCAGGAGCTGAGGAATGTCGGGGACCGTGGTGCTCACCAGCTGGCATCAACATTATGAAGTGTGGCCCAGGTCCTGGAGAAAAAGGAGCGGAGAGCTGTCTTGGGTGGCAAGCCATACTTAAGTTTTTTATAGGCAGAAAACAAGCCTCCCTCACAATATTATCAATTAGGTGGGACCAAATCGAATCTTAATCTGTCAGGACCTAGAGCTGGAGGACACGGAGCAGGCGAGAGTGACAGGGCTGTGAACACAGAAGACAATCAGAGGAACGGGAATGCAGAAAGAATGCAGTCTTGGCATGAATGAAGCCACTTCAAGCCCCACCTCACTCAAGATCATCAGTGATTTCCGACACAGAGAAATCGGATTTTTCCCTCAGAATCCATTTGGAAGGAAAGGCTGTGTGACCTCGTTCCCCTTGTCCCCGACAGTGTCCTGAGGGACTCTGGCTTTTCCTGGCAAGCAGTCAGGTCCCTGATTCCTCCTTTCACCAGAGAAGCTCGGCTTTGTACTTTGTTCTGTCCTATATAATGAGATTTTGAATCAGATTTTTTTTTTAGGAAGAAAAAAATGCCTGGTGCTTTAGAAACAGGCAGCTTAGAAGCCACCGCCTTAACTTTAAATATGTATCGTGATCATTATTTCAAAGAGAGTGGGTCCAATTATCCTAAAGAAGTCCTTTCCTTGCCCCTGCTTACTGAGTCATGGGGCCATGTGCTCGCTCTGCTGCCGCTCTAGATACGCAAACAGAAGGTGAACCCCACCTTGTCTGCTGGCCTGCGAGGACAAGATAAGACACAAAGAGAGTTGAGATATTTTTGTCTGTCGTCAACTTTAACCCTGGCTCCACTGATGAGTCACGCATGAGGCAAGGGGGGACGTTGCTTCTGCCCAAGGGTGCAGCCCGCCCTACATAACCACATGGGTTTGAACTGTAAGGGTCCACTCATCCTCAGATTTTTGACTGTGGGGTGGGTGGAGCCACTATCCCTATGACCCCTGAGGGTCAACTTACGTTTTTATGATGTATATTAAATGTATATTAAATAATATCAAATATTATTTAATAAACAAAAGATTGGGACACCAAAGTCATAAAGGGGGGGAAAAAAAGCTCTAACACCAGACTCTTAGTTAATGCATCTGGATATAACAATCAGAATGCCCCTCTCAGGCTCCCAGCCCCCAAAGAAGGATGTGCAAATGAAATGACTTTGTTTATGTAAACAGAGACACGGGATGGCAGTCCAGTTTGAATGAGGGTCCAATCATCCAGTTTCTTCTTCTTCTCCATCAGCTTTTCTAAATTTGTAGGTAGTTCACACTGAAGCCAGAAGACAAGGTGTGCAAACTTCTAAGCGAATGGGGAGGGTTTAGCAGCTCTGGGTGCTTGGATGAGAACGTGGGAGAATGGGGACCAAGGCACATCTCAGGGAACTTGCATACACGGGTGCTCAGGGTGCACGCCTGGGTCCCTGAGTTTGACAATGGGAGAAAGGAAATTGTGGAATCAGGATGATGAGTGATGCTGGGTGAACTGGCATCACTATATTGAGTTTTTTCCATTGATGGCTGGAGCCTGGTATCTCATTTAAACCCCTCTGAACACTTGAACTGCATGTTATGGATGAGGAGGCTGGCTTAGGGGCCACCTTAGAACTCAGCTCCAGGCACCAGAGAACAGCTAATCACCTGAGGTCCCTACCTTACAGACTCTTGCTGTGCTCATCAGCTACACCAGCTCCTGTGTGTTTGCTTTAAACAAAACAAAACAACAACAACAAAACCCCAAAAAACAATAATGGCTCCACACCTCGGAGACAGAGCCCAGTTGGCTGAAAGGAAATCATGGGAATCTGGATGAATCAATCCGGAGTGGTCTCAAGGATCTGATTAAAATTTTTGATGTGTAAACAAGTTTGTAAGCATAGCTTTGTGATTTTCATACCTGGGTTGAAAATGTTGGAGGTTGGGATATTTTATTCTAATTTTATTCTGCATAATACGGTCCATTGAGGATTCCTCCAAGCCTAATGAACCACCACAAATAAGTTATTTCACGTAGGTTAATGCAGCAAACAATAGGGTTTTTCTAACCTTGCATTTGAATCTCTGCTGTGATTGTATTAATTCAAATATTTTTGTTGCTTTTATCACCCCCTTTTCAACAGATGTCTTCATGTTGCCTTTAAAAAAAAAATATGTGGGGCACCTGAGTGGCTCAGCTTCTCTCATGGTCTCAGGACCATGATCTCAAGGTCCTGGGATCGAGCCTCGCATAGGGCTTTCTCCTCAGTGCGGGGCCTGCTTCCCACTCCCTCTCTGCCTGCCTCTCTGCCTACTTGTGATCTCTCTCCATGTCAAATAAATAAATAAATCTTTAAAATAATAAAATTAAAATATGTATATTTAGTTGTCGTATTATTGTTTTATGAAGAACTGGTTTAATGAAACTAATTTTAGCAAAAAAAAAATAAAGGAAAGGAAAGAAGCAAGAAGGGAAGGAAGGGAGATAGAGAAAAAGAAAAAAAGAAAGGAGAAAAGAAATAAAAAAAGAACCTGGAAAGGTAATTAACAAAGTCACAGATTCCTGCATCAAAAAGTAGACTTGGCCTTAAAAGGTCTGCAAGGTAGAGGTTGCTTTCTCTCTCAGTCTGTTAAAAGCCTAAACCTTTCACCTGGGCTTCATAATTCCTCCCTTCTTTTTATTGAGAAAAAAGCAGTAATATGGTAACAATGGAAGAAAAAGGCCAACATTCCTTGTAACATCAGAGATAGTTCACCAAATAGATACTTTTTATCATGAAAAATATAGATGTTTTTCATGATGAAAAACTTCTATATTATAATATAGATATGTGTGGATATCTATTTATCATCTATCATCTATCTATATATCTCTATCATGTATCAGTCTATCTATCTATACATCTACCTATACATCTATCATGTATATATCATGTATCTATCCATCTATCATCTACCTATCATCTATCGATTGATCTATCATCTATCTATCAATCTATCATGTATTACTTATCTATCTATCTATCATCTACCTATCTTCATCTATCTAGCTATTGATCTATCACCTTTCTGTCTATCTATCTATCCATCCATCCATCTATCTATCCTTTATCTACCTACCTACCTATGAAGAAAAGAAACAAGGGAGTTCCCCTCTCACTCCTCACAGACTCAGATTCCATGGGATTGAAAGTATCTGAGAAGGAAGAGGAATCTCTTTCATCATTGGTCATGTCAAGAGAGACTGAAACAGAAAACATATTTTAGAGATGGGAAAGGTAGTTTGGCAAATTCTTTTGTAAGCCTTATTGTTATCTTTTAGGTAAATATAAATCTAATATCAGTGAGTTGTTGCCCTGGGGTACAATATTCCTAGTCACTTTCCATGATGCCAGTTCCTAGGTTTAAAAAGAAAATAGTCCTAACCATTCTTTATCTGATATGCAAATTGGGATCACATAGATTACCCTGGTCCTCTTCTCTAGACCTTGTATTAGTCCTCTTCTCCTCTGTGTATGCTTTCTAGCAAAAAAAAAAAAAAAAAATTGTATTTTACAATTCATTGTTTAGTTTCAAGTTCATAATAAAACATATTTTCTGATCAATATTTTAATTAAGGAGAATTTGTGTATCTATTTGATAAAAACGATCTTTGAGGCTGATTGCAATAAGCTACTACAGTGAAGTTCTATTGACTGCAGAGCTCAACTTATTCTTCTCCTCCTGGAAATTATTCAAAATAAATTTTAAAAAAAGCAGAAAACTCAACTTTTAGTAAACTAAGAAATACATATAATTCCTAGATTCCAACAACATATAAAAGACTAACAAACCTGGGCACCTGGGTGACTCAGTTGGTTAAGTATCTTCCTTCAGCTCAGTTCATGATGCTGAAGTGTCAGGATCAAGCCCCACATCAGGGTCCCCACTCTTCAGGGAGTCTGCTTCTTCCTCTGACCTTCCCCTTTCTCATGCTTTCTCTCTCTCTCTCAGTCTCTCTTTTTCAATTAAATAAATAAAATCTTTAAAAAAGAAAGAGAGAGACTAACAAAGGAGTGAGGATAAAAAAAGTAGGAAGGAGTTAAGGAGGTATAGAAGGCTCAGTGGCTGAGACCAAGGAAATACCATGTGGAAGGAGAAGAGAGAACATTCCTGAGTGTAAAAATCCAGCAGCTGAAACAACACAGCCCAGCATCAGCTCACAGGAGTAGAGAAGAAGCATGAAGAGCACAATGGTGTTAGAAGCATGGAAAATTACTGTCTTCCTCAGCCAGAAAGAACCTTATTCCATAAAAGCCAAGGTGTGGAATGATGAGATGCAGAAAGGATCTACTGTGATACTGATGTGCAGATAGCAGAAGGAAAAAAAAAAAAGAAGAAAAAAAGGGCAGCAAACATTATTACTAACAGAGAAAGAACATTCCCTGGAGAATTTTGCCATAGAGAAGATACAAATTATGACCAAAATTTTTGGCTTAAAGAAAGAAAAACAAAACAATACTCCCCAATTTAGGAAATAAGTGCCTTTATGAGAATAGACCACAAAATAAGAAAAAAAATAATGGAAGAAATGGTATGGCAAGGAGGAGATAAAGCAGAGCTGGCATAACCCAGGAGAGATATCCAACAGAAGGAAAACCATCACAACAATAAAGGAGAGGATGGATACCATGGAATACAGAGCAGGGGACATAGAGGAAAGAAATGGAAAAGTAAACAAAATAAAATGGAAATAAAAATGTGTTGAAAGAATAGAGAGAAAATGAAAACCATAAAACAGCGAAAGGTGATCCAACATATGTACAATTGGAATCACCAAGGACCAAAACCAAAACAATAACATGGAAAAATATTTAATGAGAATTGAAAAAAAAGATAAAATGAAGATTGCAGCTTATATCCTGAAAGATTATACCAGATGCCAAGCAAAACTTTCTCTAAAATGTTTCCTTCTCAGGCATAGAATTGTGATGAGATTGGCACTTACATATAAAGAAATACTTGGGCATCCAGACAAAAAGAGCAAATCATTTAATATGGAAAAAAATAGCCTCAGACTTCTCCATAGCAACATGCAACACATCCAGTACAAGATGGTAAAATTATACCAAAGTATGCACAGGGAAAGAAATGGTGAGTCACATATTTTAAATTCAACAATAGTTCTTCTACAATAAAGGCTATCAAACAGGAGCTTTCAACATTAAAGAACTCGGAATATTTTCCTTGAGAAACTTTCTGGAAGACACTGTTTAGACACTTAAAAACCCTAATGATATAAATAAAATAAAAATGAAATAAATAAATAATATTTACCCCCCCCCAAAACCAAAACAAACAAACAAACAAAAAACCAGAAAAACTATGGCCAAAGACTAGCAGTGGATACTGAACACATTTCCTAGATGAATACCACAGAAGATGCTGTGGGTTTTAGAGTGACCAGAGAGAATGGAGGTGTTGTGTACACTGCAGAAAAGTTGAAACACAATGGCAGGGAGAGGCCAGGCAGTGTGCATTCTGATCACCTCATCCTAAAAAATGGGAGTGGAAGGATAACTAACAGCTTACCAATCCTCTAATAAAAGTCTGGTGTAGTGGGAAGTCCAAAGGGAAGGACTAAGAAAAGTAATGTGGTTAAATTGGATGGGAGAGAGAGAGTTGATGGGAGAAGGCGAAAGAGGTATGAGTCAGCTTTATCATGGCTCATGGTTAGGATTAATAGAAACATCCAAAAAAGTAGAAATAAGGAGAGTGTATCACTTATAATTATAAAGGTAAACACTAGACAAAAATTATAGAACTTTGAAATAGCGTGACTACAAACACACACATGCACACACACACACACACACACACCTCAAGACATGTAATAAAAAACTTAAGGGGAAAAAAAAAAACAACACCAGAAAATAGCATTAAAAGATATGAAAAATTTAGCATGAAAAATTTAGAACACGTGTATGTGTCATATTTATAAATGTAAACAGGCTTAACTTACAAGAGGAAAAGGAATAAAATATTTTCATGTTGGTACCCAAAACAGCACCAAACCCTGTGTTGAATACAAGAGTCACACACACACTGGGTTTCCAAAGGCTGACAAAAAAATGATATTCCAGAGACAAGGAAAATGAAGCAAAAGTAAAGAAAGGAGAACTCATGATGTTACATCAGACAAAATGGAATCCAATTAATATTTATGTCATGAGACAAAGAGGGGACACTTAATTGGGTGTCAAGGACATAATTACCAATGAATATATAATTTAATTCCATCTAAGACAAAAACTAAATTACAGACTTTTTTTTTAAATTTTTTTTTTTTAAAGATTTTATTTATTTGTCAGAGAGAGCGAGCGAGAGCGAGCACAGGCAGACAGAATGGCAGGCAGAGTCAGACGGAGAAGCAGGCTCCCTGCGGAGCAAGGAGCCCGATATGGGACTTGATCCCAGGACGCTGGGATCATGACCTGAGCCGAAGGCAGCTGCTTAACCAACTGAGCCACCCAGGCGTCCCAAGACTTTTAAAAAGAAGATATTCCAAGACATAAGACAGATGAGGAAGAGACAGAAATTCACTAGGACTAGGAGAATTTAATTCAATTTTCTTAGTATGAAAGGATTGGGATAACCCCAAATAAGTAAAACTGTGGGATTCTAAGATAACATAATTAATAAGGATTACTGGTATTTATTAAAATAAGTACACTGGAAAAATATATATCCTTTATATAAGTGCCTCTGTAACATTCACAAAACTAGCCTATACATTAAATGCAAAATATAACTAGAAAAAAACTTTAAAGATCAGAAGTCAGTCAAAATTTTTTCACCTAAAACTTTAAAAATACACTCACTTATCTCTTTGGTTAAGTGGAAACCAAAAATATACACTCCAGAGGCGCCTGGGTGGCTGAGTCTATTAGACTTCCTGCTCTTGATTTCAGCTCAGGTCAGCATCCAGGGTTGTGGGACAGAGTTCCGTGTTGGGCCCCATGCTCACTGTGGAGTCTGCCTGAAGATTCTCCCTCTTTCTCTCCCTCTGCCCCTCATGCTCTCTCTCAAAAATAAAATAAACAAATCTGTAAAATAATTATACACCAAGGAGGAAAAATTAAGAGTGAAAGAAAGGAAAGCTGCAGGTATCAAACTGAAGACCCCAACAAAAAATCATAGCCTTAAGTACTTATAAAAGAAAGGACAAAAGCCAATGACTACATATCTGACTCAGAAGATTTAAAAAGGTATGGAATACAAAAAGGAAAGGAAGGAATTACTAGAGATAAAATCAGAAAATGATGAGGTGTGGGGTGGAAAACACTGAATTAAATAAATCTTTTTTCTTTTAAAAATTTTATTTATTTATTTGACAGATCACAAGTAGGCAGAAAGGCAGGCAGAGAGAGTGAGGGGGAAGCAGGCTCCCCACTGAGCAGAGAGCCCGATGCGGGGCTCGATCCCAGGACCCTGAGATCATGATCTGAGCCGAAGGCAGAGGTTTAACCCACTGAGCCACCCAGGGGCCCCTGAATTAAATAAATCTAAAGTTGATCTGTGCTAATGGCAACAAACAGATGAACTGCTGATGTAATCATGAAAATGCTCAGAATGAGAAAAGAGGGCGTCACCATAGACACAGAGGAAGTATACAGAGTGACGCCTTCACTTCGTTCCGTTCCATATACTTGGAGCCCTGGGGTGGAAATGAACATGACCGTATGAATACCTCTAAATGGTCTGAAAAGCCCTTGGGAAAATATTTTTAAAAGTCTTAAAGCAATCAAATTATTAAGTTGAAAGTCATAGATGCTTGTGCAGCCTGATTAAATGTATCTGTTTCAACTCAAACCTGGGGTTCTGGCAACATTTCTGTAAGAGCCAAGGACGACACAGTGATAAAGCCCACATTCTATTATTTTATGCTGTACTGGAGATATTAGCAAAAACATTTAGCAAAGAGAAAACAGACACACAGAAATTAAAAAGACATTAAGAGTGGTGTTATGTGACACTTATCTGAAAGTATGTTGAGGAAACCCAGGAGAATCAAGAAAAACAAATTAGCAGAGAAGTCAGGCTTACTATAAAAAAAATCAGTACCTTTCATATGTGTATCCACCGTACCCAATTAGAATGTATCCACAGATAAAGCATGCCATTTACCACAAAAACAAACAGAAAAAGTACTTAGGAATTAACTCTGTACAAGACCAGTTGAAAAATGGCAGTCAGTGCATCCAGTGGCTCATTTGGTTGAAGTGTCCGACTCCTGACTTCAGCTTGGATCATGATCTCAGGGTCGTGAGTTTGAGCCCGTGTCAGGCCCCATGTTCAGGACAGAGTCTGCTGGAGATTCTCTCTCTCCCGCTCTCTGTGCTCCTCTACCACCATGCTGTGTGTCTCTCTCTCTGTCTCAGAGTAAATAAATAACGTGGAATAAAAAATAATCAAATACATTGAAAAGGGTACTGGAAAAGTAGAAATATCTACTATGCTGTGGATGAGGTTTGACTTAGTAAATACATTAGTCATACCTAAGGTAATTTATATATTTAATGAATTAAAATAATGTGAATTAGAAATTATATGTTATATAATGATGAATTGTAAATAAAAATGTCAGTAAGTTCTTTTTTGATGTGAATTACCACAAGATGTTTCAAGTTATATTGGAAAAGAAATTTTATTTTATTTTTTTTAAAAGTATTTATTTGAGAGAACGAGAGATGGTGAGAGAGAGCATAAGAGAGGAGAAGGTGAAGCAGCTTCCCCCATGAACAGGGAGCCTGACACGGGACTTGAAATAGCGTGACTACGAACACACACACACACACACACACACACACACACACCCCAAGGCACGTAATAAAAAACTTAAGGGGGAAAAAAAAACAACACTAGAAAATAGTATTAAAAGATATGAAAAATCCCGGGATCCCAGGACCCCGGGATCATGACCTGAGCTGAAGGCAGACGCTTACCTGACTGAGTCACCCAGGCACTCCTGAAAAAGAAATTAACAAGAAAAAAAAAATACTGTACAGAAGTGAAAATGAATGTAGGTGGATGAGTCATAACATTATTAAATACTTCTGTAGAAATTTAGCTGTTAAATAGCATAGCACTGGTCTACTCATACATAGACTAAAGAAAAGATCAAAATGCATGTGTATACATATATATTTAACATAAATTAAAGTTGGTGTCTTAAATCAGTAGAGACAAATAAGGACTATTCGATAAATATATTGATAAAATGAGGCTAACCATCTGGAAAGAAATTAATTTGGATCTCCACCTCATACTGAACAGCTGGAAAGACTCTATGTGGGGCAAGGATTTAAATATAATTAGAAATTAGAATTTATTTATAAACTTGCAGTGCAGAAGTACATTTAACTGTAATTTTAAATGCCCAAATCACAAAAAGACAGTCAGGAAATTCTAGTACATTAAAGGCAATAATCACAACCACAAGACATGTAGTTGGCAAAAAGAAATACAAGTGATTGGAGAAATGTTCCAATTTGCATCACAAAGAACTGATTTCCTTATATATTTCCTTATATATTCCTTTATAAGGAAATACATCCGATAATGTGGTTAACCTCCCTCAAACTCTGTTGATGGGCAAAAAATGGGAAAAGTGTTAATATTCTCTCTTAGTAAGGCTGTGGAAAAGAGGGAATCATATATTGTTAGTGGAGATGTGAATCAGAAAACTTCTATTGGAGAGTATTCTAGCAAAATTGACCAAAATTACCAGGGCTTATCCCTTTGGCCCATGAATGCTACATATAGGAATTTATCCTATGAATATATTCACACATGAAAAAAGTAACATGTTACTGTATTATTCACTGCAACATTGTTTTTCATAACAAAAAAATATCCTGGATTTTCATCAATACTGGATGGTAAAATTAATTCTGAACCCCCCCCCAATAATGTACTATGAAACTTAGGAAAAAAAGAGAGCTCTCCATGCAGCAAATGGGCATCCCTCCAGCGCGCATAGTTAAGTGAATAAACCAAGATCCAGCACGTTCCAGGTCACGTTCTTCCCGTTGTGTTGGAAAGCTGGAACACGAGACAGCATTGTAACTTTTGCTTGTGTGTTCATGGTATAGGGCTAGAAAGGACAGACAACCCAGCAGTAGTAGTGGTTGCCTGGTCGATTACCTGGTTGGAGGGGAGATGCAGAGTGATCATTTAGATCCCAAATAAACGCATCAGCGAGGCTTCTCACTCCTGTCTTGTACTATTTGACTTGGAACCACATGAATAAATTTTTTCCAAAAATTGAGTATCTACCGAGAAGATCAAAGTTACTGTATTCCTATATATCTGGCTGCAGTAGAGCAATTCTGAATGGATCCAAGTGGGATCTCTGAAACATTCTCTAGATCGTCGGACTCTTTGTTTTTTGCTACAGAAATGGCCAGGTGCCTCCTTGTAAATTTTCATGTAACGGACATGATTACTTTTCCCTACAAGCACTCTGGCAATTTTCCTCTCAAGTGTCAGTTATGCCTGGGATGTGAGTTTTCCCCTCTGTACTTTAATTTCCTAACTAATTTTGCTTGAGATCTGGATATCAAGGATTTTATTATAGTTGACCCCTGGATGATGTGGGGGGTAAGATATGCTGACTTCCCCTCACCCTATGTAGCTTAAAATCCACAAATAACTTTTAAGTCTCCAAAAACTTAAGTCCTAATAACCTATGTTGAATTTCTTAAGCCTTATTGATAACATAGTCTATTCACACATATTTTGTATATGCATTATATGCTGTATTCTCACAATAGAAGAAGCATAAGAAGAGAAGATATTATTAAGAAAATCATACAGAGGGGAAAATACATTTACAGTGCTGTGCTGGATTTATTGAAAAACAAAGCTGCATCTAATTGGATCTGTGCAGTTCCAACCCGTGTTATTCAATAGCCAAGTGTAGTTTCAATGGCAATGAAAATTGCTCTTTTAGGTCACATGGTGAGAACTATGTTAAAACTGCACATTTATTTATTGTGTTTCTATTACATGGGATAGATGATGGAATTGACATTTATAGGTTATCCTTAGTCTTGTGAAATTTGAGATACACAAAATTAGTTTTTAATTTTTTTTATTTTAAAAGATGTTATTTAATTATTTGAGAGAGAGAGAGAGAGAGAGAGAACAAGGGAGGGACAGGGGAGAGGGAGAGAGAATCTCAGCAGATTCTGTTTTGAGCACAGAGCTCCACTCAGGGCTCAATCCACAACCACGAGATCATGACCTGAACTGAAATCAAGAGTCCAGCTCTCAACTGACTGAGCCACCCAGGCACCCCACACAAATTTGTTTATTTTTTAAGATTTTATTTATTTATTTGACAGAGAGAGAGAGATCACAAGTAGGCAGAGAAGCAGGCAAGGAGGGGGGAGAAGCAGGCTCCCCGCTGAGCAGAGAGCTGGATGTGGGGCTCGATCCCATGACCTGAGATTATGACCTGAGCTGAAGGTAGAGGCTTTAACCCACTGAGCCACCCAGGCCCCCCAAAAATTTATTTCTTGGTTATACTTCTATATTGACATAATTTAGAGTGACCCGTGGCCTAAAAATAGAGATTCTTTTTACTTATTCTATTATTTTATATTATTCACTTGAGAAAGAGAGAGGGAGAGAGAATCTGAAACAAATTCCACTGTGAGAGCAGAGGCCAATGCAGGGCTCCATCCACAACCACGAGATCATGACCTGAGCTGAAACCGAGAGTCAGATGCTCAACTGACAGAGCCCCCCAGGATTTGATTGGATTTGACTTGATCTTACTTCATTAGGTTTTAAGTTTTTATTTAAATTCCAGTTAGTTAGCATACAGTGCAATATCACCTTTGGGTGTGAAATGTAGTGACTCAACACTTTCCTACGGTGCCTGATGCTCACAACGGTGCCCTCCTTAGCCCCCACAGAGGAGCTGAGGTGTTGCAACAGTAGCAGAAATGATGAGAAAGACGCTGCAGCTGGACAGCTCCTGTTATGCAGTGGAGACACAGGTGTAGCAGACCGGTCACCACTTCCACAGTCTGTGAGGAGTCACCGCCTATGTCCAGGTACTATCTTCCATCTTCCAGTGTTCCTTGTGTTTCCTTTTTGGTCTATTGATCATGTCAGAGAGTGTTCTTCCATTTGCTTATGGTTTTGGATTTGCCAAATTTCCTCACTTAATTCCACTGTGTTTGGAGAACATACTTGGTGTGATTTCTGTTCTTTGGAATTTACTGAGGCTGCGGGATGTTCCCATGTACTTGAGGGGGACATCCGTTGGGTGTTGTTGGATGGTGTGTCCTACAGACGTCTTCCACATTGACTCATTTTACACCATGGTTCAAGACTTCTCTTGTGAGTTCTGTCTAGGTGTTGTATGTAATGCTAGAAAGCGATATCAACGATGATGAAGCAACTCTCTTGTAGGATTGAGCTAAATTTGTGATTTCTTATTTCTAAGTGTGTGTCTCAAGCAATAGTGACATTAAAAAGAAAAATCTAGCCTTTCTAAGATACTTTAAAAATGAGCCACTGCATAGCACTGAACCTTATCTCATTAGGAACCACGTAAAAGACCGAACTAAAAGTATCAAGAGTCTGGAAATAACAATATAAAGTAGGAATTAGGCCACCTAAATTTAGGAGCATCTGAAAATATGAATGTATGCCATTTGTCTCAGGTTTGGATGGGTGTTTC
Source organism: Mustela putorius furo (assembly GCF_011764305.1). Taxonomy (NCBI): domain Eukaryota; kingdom Metazoa; phylum Chordata; class Mammalia; order Carnivora; family Mustelidae; genus Mustela; species Mustela putorius. Next base: position 10,731,398 of record NW_025421998.1, read on the forward strand.
CATGGGCTGCCTGTTCCCCTGTTAGGTAACATAGTGAGTCGTGTCACAGTTTCACAAATTCTGTCGCTCTTTCCTGGTATGCAAGGCTTTTCATATGAAATAACCCAGAATGGCTACTTTTAGTTGATTTATTCTATATCACAGATGCTTGCTGCTGTTTTTCCTCAGATAGTTGTGATTTTTACAACAAAGAATTCTGTATGGAGTGAGGAATTTTGTAATGTTCGCAGCAGGGACACGATGCATTTACCAAAACCCATTCTTATCTCTTCCTTGGCTTCCTTCCAGATGGGTAGCCCACTAATGTTGTGTCTCAGGGTCTCTTTATGCTTTGAAAAATGGTCAGTGACCTTACAATTGCTTTTGTTTGTTTGCCTTCTGTGTTTTGATATTTACTGTATGAGAAATTAAACCGATATTTAAAATAGTTTATTTCAAAATAATAATAAATATACTACATGTCAACATAAGTAATGTGTTTCTCTTGAAAAATAACTATATCCATCCCCTAAAAAAAGTGAGAAAAGTGGCATTGTATGTTTTCAAAGTTCTTTAATGTCTAACTTGACAGGATGTAGTTGGATTCACACACTTGTCTCTGTATTCAATCTGTTGCAATCTGTTGTTTTGCTTGACATATAGGAAAAAGAAACATGACCTCACACAGATACATAGTTTGCAAAATGGAATAACATGACAGTCATCTTCTAATTGTCAACATCAATTGTAGCTATGATTAAAGACATTCTTACTTGATTCTATAGCAAATCTGGATAAGAAGTAATTTCTTAACAGGTGAAGATTAGTTACAAAAACTTTACATATACATGAAAATCCTCTTATTTAACTTGTACTTTGAAGATATTTTTTATTCATGCATGATTTTTGGGACATGAAGTATTGATCGTTTGGAGAATATAGGCTCACCAGTTTATGCAAATCTTCCTTTAACTCTTAGAAATTTAAAAGCCCAAAGGGTGCACATTTTCACAAACCACAGGGTAAAAGGAAGGAGGAAACTCTAAATTGGTGGGGCCATGGGGCGTGAAGAATGATGGACTATGGAGATTCTTCCTCCAAAATAAAATCAGGAGCTAATCAAGAAGCTCCCCCCCCACCCCCGCCCCTAACCAGGGATGGTAGTTACCTCTCAGAGCTGGGAAGTTTACAGCCTTGGGGACACTGATTATCCACATTCTAGGGAGAGATCATTGAGGGGCACAGTGCCTGGTCTCCCATGTGCATTGTGTGTGTAGGTAACAATCATATAATAGTCTTGGTTTGCAAGTCATCACCCCATTTAGAGCCATCTGCACCTGAAAGGTGGATGTTGCTTATCACCTAGATGTTTGTGATGTCTGAGCTGGTCGCTGGTGCTTAACTGGAAAAGGAAGTATCTTCCCTGGGTAAGAGTGACGTTTCCTTCATTTGAGGAAAAGAATGGAATGGGTGTTTGGGTGCTAGAAGGGTTGGCTCTGGCAGAGACTGGCTCTTGGTTCCTCATTCCTATTTCTTTTCCCCCAAGGACTGACTAAGGCTCTGTTTTGGAACATTCCTTGTAGTTAAGTGGGGTTATTAAGCACATGCTGTGTGAAAGTGTAGTCATGCAGCCAGAACCATTAATATGGGTCGTCTCTTGAGTCAGAAGACATTCTATTGTGTTAAATAAGAGATTTATCCATGGCTGTTATGGTCACACGAGCCCGACTTAACTAATACAATGGTGTTCCACTTTTTAATGTTCATGATATGTTTCTTTCATAGTTTCTGTGAGCCATGCAATGCCTGATTTGATAGCAGGTCGGTGAAAAATGTTGTGAGGAAGTGTTGGTTGATTACTAGGTCAACTCTTGTGACCTAGAGCACAACATAGTAGCCAAAAACCTCATGAAAACATCCTTATTACAGTGTGGCAGAATCGGAGTGATGCTCAGGATTCCATAAAAGGCATCCAAAAGAAAGAACGTTTGCATCCATGGCAGCATCGACAGCAATGACCCTTTCTAGGAAAGACCATAAGGCTTCTACATTCAAAAATTTCAGAAATATAAGCTGTACCCTGTTTTCCCATTTGGTCATCCCATAATTTTTTACCTGTGCCATTTCTCTGTGTTTGCTCAATTCTTACTAAGGGGGATTTGGTAGTATCCAACAATATCATCTCGACTCCGGTTAGGACTGTCCCTTAGCACTGAGAATCCTGGGACGGTTTATCTCTACAGGTACCCCTTGAACTGAACCATTTTCTTTTTTACAATAAGCATGTCTAGTTAGATTTTAAAGCCAGCTCTTGGAAATATATTGGTTGGGGTACTTGGGTAGCTCATTCAGTTAAGCATCCCACTCTTGGTTTCAGCTCAGATCATGATCTCAGGGTCATGGGACCAAGCCCTGTGCTGGGTTCCACCCTGAGTGTGGAGCCTGCTTGATATTCTCTCTTTCCTTCTGTCCCTCCCCCACCCCCGCTCACACTCTCTCTAAACAAAAAATGTATTGGTCATTCCAATGATGAAGTATCACATTTATTAATCAATGCATAAACAATCATCTGAAATAATCCAGTGAATAACATTTGGGCATGTGAGGAAAATCTTCCTCTTGAAAGTATTTTGTAAAGTAAAATAAGGTTATAGAAAGGCTGTTACAGATTTCAATTTGATTAGAGAGTATTTTATGTATCAAATAAATAGAGATAGGGATGTATCGAAAGGAAGACCTTAATTAACTGAACAAATTGGATTTGGAAACAGAGTAGGATTAAGCTTGCAGAAAAGTTAATCAGTAATACTTAAGATAAAATTATGAAACAGTGGATTGAAGCAGTTTTAGAAATTAGATGATAACGGGTGCATGGGTGGCTCAGTTGCTTAAGTGTCCAACTTTTGGTTTTGGTGCAGGTGTAATATTGAGTTGCACATTGGGCTCGGCACTCAGCTGGGAGGCTGCTCAAGGATTCTCTCTCTCCTTCTCTCCCTGTCCCCTCCTCCCTGCCTTGATCACACTCATGCGCAGGCTCCCTCCCTCTCTCTCAAAATGTATATATTTTAAAAAAGTGATAAATGATGCAGGACGTATGCCCCCGTGTAATGGAGAGAACACAGCCAGCCGTAAACAAATAAGTGTTTTGTGATTCTATGGATATGAGGACATTATACTTGAGACCAGAAGATTTCTTTATTTTTCCATTTTTATGTGTGAATACATTGTACCATTTCCAATACTAATGCCTCAATATGTGGTCCATGTTAATATTATTGCCTGTCATCAAAACATTACTTGACTTTTTTTTCTTTCCTCCTTATAGATGTCTCAAAATAGATGTACCCTCCAGAAAGCACTGGACTCGTGCCAGAAGCCAGGAGTATTTAAGTTCTAGAGCTCCCTCCACTACACTAGTAATGTGTGATCTTGGGAAAATCATGTAGTGTCTTTGGAGATCAATTTCTTCATTGGCATACCAGATAGTAGTTGATGGATTGGAAGCAATGAGGTCTAACTCCTGCACCGACATAATTGCCACTGTGTGATTTGATTTAAACAACAGCAACAACACTATCTTCTTTTCTCATTAGAAAAGTGTCAACCCCATCCTTCACTACTTGAATATAAGCACTTCAAAACTTTCAGTATGCAGAAAATACTCATTTTTAAAATATTTATTCATTTATTTATTGGAGAGAGAGAGGGAGAGAGGTTGCAGGGGTGGGGAGTGACAGAGGGAGAGGGAGAGAGAATCCCAGGCTGAGTCCATGCTGAGCTTGGAGCCTAACATGGAGCTCAATTCCAGGACCCCAAGATCACGACCTGAGCCAAAACCAAGAGTCAGTCGCTTAACCGACTGAGCCACCGAGGCACCACTACGTAGAAAATGTTCTTATAAAGCTCCAAAGTAAATTATGATCAATCCGTAGCCCATCAATAGCAAGCAAACATGAACATCAAGCAGATACTCTGAATAGCACGCATGTGTAAATATAAACCAGAGTCACCCGTGTGCCTGGTGGTCTTTTCCATAATAAAGTGTACATATTCTTAAAGCGAGTGGGAACTGTGGCAGCTATAAACCCAGGGCTTGCCAGTTTGACAGTTGTTTGGAGACTGCAAATTATTAGTGCTTGTGCTGTACTTGGAAGCCACTTTTGCAAAAAAATAGGAAGCAATTTTATTCTAACATGGATTTTAAAGCAAGTGCATTGGTCTGGAGAGCACACAGGGCAGAGGTTTCCATCAAACTGACACTCTGGATAACGAGCATCGTGGGGAAACTCGGTGTCACTTGCCTCTTGCGAACTGTGACCAGGCTTTGACCTTAGAGGAGCAAAAGGAAAATTTCTTTCTAACAAAATTGGATATATAAGTATGTGGCATGGAGAATCAAAATCTCAAAAAGAGAGAATTCCTCCAGCAATGGGTGAATTATGTGCTCCTTGTATACATTTTTAAGATTGTAGAAGTTACAAAGACAAAAACTCAAACCAACTAAATTCCCATTTCTCAGAAAGTCATGTTACATTTTTTAAAAAATTGTAATCATTTGGCCTATTAGTTCCCCATTCCACTGTTCTTCACTTAACCTCCAATCATATGAATTTCCCTATGCCATTACTTACTTTTTTTTTTAAGTTATATTTTCTGATTGCACCTTGTGGGTTCACTATAGTTTTTTTAAACTGTTATTCTATGTTGGAGATTCCACATTTTTGCTCTTACTTACAAAAGCGTGATGAATATATAAATTTCTGCCTGTTTTTCTGATAATTTTCTCAAAACTTTTGCTGGAAACAAAATTACTGGTCAGAAGATAGCCTAATGTTAAGGTTCTGTAAACATATTTTGAAAATATTTTCTAGAAAATATTTTATCACTTACATCCACCACAGATGTGAATTCTTAACTTTCTTTCTTTGTAAATTTGTATGGATTCATACCGTTGAACAATTATCAGAGTCTTTGACACTCTGACCTTAACACAAACTAGACGGACTTGACTTTCCTCTTGTATTCAGGTCTGCCTTGACCACCCTGGGGAGGTCGGAAGCCTTGTGATAGGTGTTCATGCCAATACCTGGGGATAAATATAGGTAACTGGTCAAAGCAACTTTGAGAATTTGCTTTGACTGGTTTGGGGATTTGTTTGATGTAGCGGGAACTATCTGCTTCTATGAGAGGTTGCAAATAATTAGAACCTCCATGTCTACAGGTTGAAATATTTATTTCTCTGGATATTTCAAATAAAATAAAGGATATATATATATATTATATATATAATATATATATATGTAAGTTCATAATGTATGTTTCTCAAAGTAGTGTAATGCTTAAAATACTTATCATTGCATAATAAGACATAAATCTAGTCATCTTTTACATTAGTTTATTAGACCATCTCTGAATTCATCATATGACCTGGTTCTTATTTTATATGGTAGTTTTTCTGGAAGCGTTTTGTTTTCCTTAATTGTCTTCCTGAATCTCACACCCAGGATGCCGGTTGGAACACTGGAAATATTCACAAAAGTCCTTGACTGGAGGGCTGACTGCACTAATGAACGCTTACAGGAATTTCACCTGTAAGAAACTAGTTGCCAGTATGGTTCCAGGATGGTCAACCAGTTTATTAATTCCCCCGAGGTTAGGTTCTGCCCCCCTAAGCTGTTTCAACAAATGAGCACTATCTAATGCATATTCCATTTCTTTTTTTCCAACCACTTTTGGGGTTGAATTGATTAGGACATCAACATACCCATCTATAAAGTGGGCTCAAGGCTTGTAATTCAAATAAATGGGGACACAATCATGGGGTTGGTAACTTAGAAATCTCAAAAAAATACTATTCAATGTAATGAATTACTATATACTATCACATTCAGAGGACGGAATTCATTCTCACGTCCCCGTTGAGAACGATTCACCCTCTTCCTCCCCGCACACCTGCTTTCCACCTAAGAGTTGTCATTTTGAAGGCTTTGTGTCAAATTCTTCTGGGAGTGGATTGTGTATCTGACAAGTAATTATGTGCTTTTCTTTTAGTTGATTGGTTCTTCTTCTTCTTTCTTTCTTTCTTCCTTTTTTTTTTTTAGTTTAAGATACTTTTCTTTTATTTGTTTTTATTTTTAAGTGTTTATATTTTAAAGCTAAATGGCATTAACCAGCTGAAAACCAATCTATTCTCTAAATCCAGCTTTCTTTAAATTTAGACGTAACTATCACCCAAGTATCATTTGTTTTCGTTTATTTTAAACGATGCTGCCACTCTGTAGGTTTTCCCTCTATTTCTGCTGAATCCTGTCAAAGGGATTGCTCCAACTTGGATCAACAGGTCCCGACTTCACTCCTTTTACTAAAAAAACACAAAACTCAATACATTGTGGCTTTAAGGGTTCCAGTGGTCAAAGCTAAGAAAACAAATCATCAGAATAGTTAATTAAGCTGAATTTTTAAAAATGCATACAATCCATACAATTGCCATTTGATGGGGCCGGCAACCGATTCCTGTTTTCCTGGTAGTCTGATCCTGCTAGATGAGTCCTTGTAATGCATCCTCCCTACTCTATCCACCTGATGATTTGAAAGAGACCATTCCTTCTAATTGAAAAAAAAATAATAACAATTTGATGATAAGATACCCATTGCTTTCACTGGACTGGGGGGCCACTGGTGCATTGGCATGGACTGGCACTTGGGAACTGGTGACAGAAATACCTTATTCTCAGGCCTGAATTCTGTCTTTGGAGTCCTCCCCACTGGTGGTGCTCCCTTGGTTACCATGGAGATTATGACTTCCTTGGGAGAGGTGTTGTGGCACTGAACTGATTTTTGACCATCATATTGGGTAGTGGTTCAGCCTGTCTCTCTTTTATTGTTCAGCTGTTTTATGAGAAATATCTCTCCGTAATTCTGAAATATCAAATGAAGTAACCTGGTCACAGACTTATAATATAAATGGTATTCAAGAGCTCGTCATACGGGGCGATGATCCCTTGTTTCTCTCTTCCCCATCTTCTTTCTTTCAACCTAAGGGTCATAATTTGAATGCATTTTTTTTCATTCTTTGGGAAGTTGATTCTATCTCTGATAAGGATTTGTGAAATAATTGACTGACCACTTGATTGACTTTGCATATATGTAGTGACTTCCTTCCAAGGTCCCTAACCACTAATGCATCTTGGAGTGAATTAGGAAAGGCACCCCTTCCCACCATGTATGCACGGTGGTAGCAGAGCTCACTAAAGGAAGTTGCTGGGATTCAGCTCCCACTCAGCCCATTGGGTGGCCGTCTGTGTACAGATGACATCACAACCACTGCCTAGAGAATCCTTGCTTCCAACAGTGACAGACCAGGAATGGACCTTCCCCGCATCAGTGTCCCCTAGGTCCCCTAGACAGCATCTTGCTTATCCCTGACAGTGACTCCCAGGTCCAGGTCTGGGTCTGATGAGACTTGTGGTTTTCTCCCGTTATTTTTTTTTTTTTTTTTTTTGAGAAAGTGCGTGCAAGCAGGGAGGTAGGAGGGGGAGAGTAAGGGGAAGAGAGAATCCCAAGCAGACTCCATGTTGCACGCAGAGCCAAACACAGGTCTCGATCCTACAGCCCTGAGGTCATGACCTGAGCAGAAATGAAGAGTTGGATGCTTAACCATCTGAGCCACCGGGGTGCCCCTCCCCTGGTAATTTCTGCTGACCTTGGCCTGTCCAGCTTCTGACATGCCAGGATGAGGTCTACCCATACTTTTTGAGTATTAAACCTAATGTGCACTCAGTGTTTCATCTCCGAACTTCCGTGCACAAGCTAACAACACAAAGACACGTTTCCTTTAAATATGACAAGAGGTACGTCCGAATGCCTGCGGCATATGGCTTCCCGGAAGTAACTTGTATTGAGTCAAACTTAGCCATATGCCCCACATAGTCATCTGAGTCATAGATTTTGCCAGGTTTAGGGCATAGGTATTAAAATGAAACTCTATGTTCTGTGGCTTAAGTTTAATTTATGACTCATGACCAGAAGTTGTTGCATTGGATGAATGTACGTTAACGGGAGCTCGGCAGATGTTAAAAATAAAGTCACTCTTGTAAAATATAAAACTTTCTCTGATCTGGGCCAAGCCCAATTATGCAGGGTTATATTATGGACAATCAGAGAAAACGAAACACCAGAACCAATGTGTGGATGGAGATCAGTGGATCCTGGAAACAACCTTTTGGGTTATTTGGTTCATTTGAATAATAACCAAATTCACAATTCTGCTCATTCCAGACGGTGAGGGAGGCTCACTGCATCCTGTAATTTTGCACAGTCTTTTGGAGTGGACCAATGGGATCCACCTAGGTTGCCCTAATCCATCTGTTTTCCAACATTACCTCAGGCAATCTCATAGAAACCCAAAATAATAGAGGTCAACATTTACTGTGCCCTGACTTTTGCCATGTGGCCTTCCAAAGCTTTTATATATATTGTCTCATTTAAGAAACTCACAAGAACAGTGGGATCTGAAACCCTCTTTTTTGGTACTTTTAGGGGCTGCAAGGTCTCTTTCAGGTCTCTTCCCCAGTAATTCTTCTCCTGGCCCATTTCCTCTCTTTATATATGGTCAGAGATGACTTCTAGGGGGTCTGACCCACTCAACTCGCCTTGTGGATGGGCCTTTATGAGTCAGATGTTATCCTGTGTCCAGCTAGCATGGGTCATGAGGGACAGACCTTGCCAGAGGACATCCCAACATGATTCCAGACGTAGAGACTGGGCTGTCAGGTGCCTCAGGTCACATCTAGGGACCCACTGGCAAATGGAACTGCTTGCAACAAGGAGGTCGGATGGAGACCTCTTGGGTTTTGAGGGCAGGATTTGTGCCAGGCGAGTGCTCATGTGAGGTGGTGGAGAAGGTGTGGGAGAGAAAAAGGACATCTCTATCTGTGCCCAGATGCCTTCGATTCCTGGTGATACTCCCTGTGAATGTTTCTCTATGTTCTTACCATCACAAAGGAAATTGATCCTTCCTCGTATAGCATGGACACAATTACCCTTCATTAATGCAAATTGAACATGTAGGTCTATTGCTAAAAATTCATTCGTTGATCCTGTGGCTCACAGCAGCTGCTTTGTGGGACACCAGCTACCCTGGTAGCTCGGGGCTGGTGTGAAGTAGATGAAACTCAGCCCGGCGATGGGGATGGGGTACAGCTTGCATTGCCTCCCGACAAGGAAAAGAGCAAAGTCATGGTAATTCCCCCCTGACATGGTGAAAGAGGGAAAGAGCTCTCGGGGGTCTCTGGGACTCCACCTTCATGACCTACTCACCTCCAAATGCCTCACCTCCAAATACTAGCCCACTGGGGATCCTGTGAATTTGGGCAGGGAGCAGGGCACGAATAGTCATTCTATAGCAGATGGTGGGTGTTTTCATGTTCCTTAGGGAAGAGCGTTGGTGTGCGGCTGCACATAGACCTCCTTGCATCCTCCACACGGACAGCCACGGCTGTCCTCCAGCCTCCCTCCTGACTCTCCTCCTGAGTTATGGCCGCAGCCCAAGCCTGCTGATGACGGCCCATGCGGGGTTGTCCTACAATCGGGAACATCCAAGGTTACCAAGTCACCTTGTCATCATGATCTACCAACCACTGAACTCTGGCAGGGGTGAGCAGATGCCCTGACAGGCCTAGGACTTCCCTGATCTCAGGACTGATAAGACAGAGGAGACACTCCAGTCCTGGGGCAAACCTGGAGGTTTGGTCACCCGCGATCATTGTGTGTGTGTGTGTGTGTGTGTGTGTGTGTTCCCATAGCAGGGGCTCTGCCTCCTTCATTTGTAATCTCTGTAAGTAGCCTGGTGCTGGGGCAGAGGAAATGCTCAGTAAATGTTTGCAGAAAGAAGGAATGAATGGATTAATTGCAAAAGGCTGAACATCAGCAAGGAAAAACAAACACACAAACAAGAGGCAAGCTGCTGATTATATGGAGGCGACGGTGGGTAGGCTTTCCCTGCAGCCCCCCACGCAGCTGGAGCTGGAGCTCTAACCTAGAGGCATGCGTTTCAATGCTAATGACTATATGGCAGTATATGATTCCCAGGGAACAGGGAACATGATGCTGAGTAAGCTGCCCACTTTGGAATCTACTGCATTTTAAGTGGGAAGCAGAGAACAGAGCAAGATGCTCTGAGCACAGGGGCTAAACCTGCTTCAAGCGCTGACTTGCCTCTGTTACTCACTCCTTGCCTTGCTATTGATTGCTTTAGTTCACTCCCAGATTTGTGGCCATATAATTTTCAACCGAGAGTTTACTATTCAGCCACGGTCCTTGTGGCCATAAAAATCTCTATTTCACTGTCGATTTTTCCAGCTTTTGGGTATCAGGCCGTGGATCTGATGGCATAGCGTGTTACGCGAGGGGCTGAGGATGACTTCTCCCATGCCTGGACCCATCTGCACCCCAGTAGATCGTTATAACCGTGTGCCAGTCCAACAAATGTCTACTGGTGCCCATTCTATGCAAGATGCTCTCCTGGCTTGATCCCCCGTCTCCTGAGTAATCGAAAGGCGAACGGCTCCTGGCTCAGCCTGGTTGGGGATCTGAGCCACCCAGGCCAGCTGTGGGGGAGCATGAAACCTGGAGGAAAATCCTGGAGGTGGTGTGGGAGGTGAACATCGGAGCAGGAAAGCGTGCCGTGAAGTCATGAGTCTGAGGCGCTTGGCAGAGGGCAAATCTGGGCATAGGCAGATAAGGGCAGAATCTGGGAAATGACGTGCAGGTGAGGAGGTGAGAGGGTGGAGGGGTGGGAAGCAGACCCTGCTGAAACTCCCTGATCTGAAGACAGGATCCTGAAAAACCTCTCTGCTCCTGGGGCAGGAAGGGAGCCCAGCCAGGTAGTCAGACCCTTTGGCAAACAATGGAAGATCATTAAAAGCCTCAGTTCCTCAGCTCTAAAATGAGGCTGAGAATCCTGCTCTCCTGGCAGGTTGGGGGATAATTAAAAGACCTGATTTATGCAGGCTGTAGAGTATGAGCTTGGGAAGAGCAGTGCGTGGTGGCTCATTCGAGAATCTCTTCTGCTGACTTCTCTACTTACGGGCTTAGACACCTGCTTGCCCCTGCGGGAGGCTCCTAGGGTAGAGCAGACCCCTTCTGGCTCTCGTGGGCTTGCAGCTCAGTGGTCAGGGGGAAAAGAATGTGCAATTAAAGTGAAGACTTGTGAATTGTCAAGAGGTAAAAGTACAGAGGGAGAGTCCCCCAACCCACCCACCCCCCGCCAGCTGGTGAAGGGTTCCAGAATAGTCTGGGGGATCTCTGGAGAGGTAGTAGTTGGACCAGTGGTTCTCCATATGACTGTCATGTGTGGAACTCTTTGATATTAAAGATGACAGCTCCCACGTCTGTGCTCCCGACACCAACGTGGTGGGAATGGGAGCTTCACATGCCATGTGGTCTCCTGCCTGGCACTGGGGCACAAGGAGAACAGGGTCGGGGAATCTAGGCAGAGGCAGGAACAGGGCTCTGGGGGAATTTGGGGGCACCCATGGCCAGCAGCTAGCGGTTAGACTTGGGTACACACAACTGATAGTTAAAAAGAAGGACAGAAGGATGTGTAAGTCAGAGCCATACTGTGACATCTTTAAAGACTGAGCAAAGGGGTGTGAATGACCACTGGTGGTCTTTGAGGGGACTCATCTTGTAGATCTAAACTTGAGAAAGTCTCACCCGGAAGCAGAGAGTACATTCTAGAGACTATGACAAGAAGGTCTTGGTGGGGGAAGATGCAGGACACAGACGCCCTTCTGCAGACAGGTCTGGTCTTTTACTCGTCCCATCACATTAGATAATCTCCCATCCCAATGTCAGCTTATAGGAGTCCTTCATTCCTGCAAGCCGGCTTCCTCCTTGCCAGGTAACATGATACAATCCCAAGCTCCACGGGTTAGGAAGTGGTCGTCTTTGGTGATGGTGGGTGCATTATGACCTGCCTGCCACATCCTGTACTGAGGAAAGACTGACGGACAGATAAAGTAAAATGCGTGCATTTCTAAGGATGTAAACATCTATACAAAATTTCACACTGAAGAAGGTAGCAGTCGACCGGAGCACAGAAGATGTGATCGGGAATAAAATCGAGACTCAGAGATAGTCTACGGGACAAGGTGGTCAACCATGAGGAAGAGAGGGACAGGTGTGTCCTTTGCCTCTGGCTGACACTCAGGGGACCATGCGGGAGGCAGCCCTTCTTGTATGAGCACTCTCGGGCCAACGACTCAGACTCTGCTCCTCCCATGTCTCCTTTATGGGAGAACAGGATAATGATTTATCCTTACACAATTGCTGTGAGGGTGGAATGATGAAACAAGATTTACAAAACTTCTAGCGTGTCTGCTGATTCCCTGATACCTAGGCTAAGAGATTCTGCACGTCCTCAGTAAGTACTTTCTGAACAAAAGAATCCATATTGATTTTTGTGTTGGCACGACAGGGTTATTACTTGTGGATTTTTTTCAGTGGATTTCCATCTTCTCACCGCCCCCCCCCACAACCCGACTTCACTCTCATTAAAACAATGCTTCAGAGGGAGAAGACATACCTGTTCAATCAATAAGCTAGTTCCTCCAGTTTGACTGTCAAGTAGATTTTTGTTTGTTTGTTTGAACCAATATGAAGATAAAGCGATTGTAAATCAGGCTTTGCGGGGATACACAGGAGCCTGTGGGAAAAGCAGGAGGGAGGGAGGGAGGGACGTTCCCCAGGCGGCTCCGCAGCATCCTGCAGTGCCGGTGGAGGAGGCGTACGACAGCGCCCCTCGTGGGAGTTCGGAGTGTTGCACCGGGGCTGCAGGAAATCCAGCCTGGCTGCTCAGAGCAGGAGAAGGGCGAGAGGGCACAGGCAGGGCTAGGGACCTCCAGGGCAACCCCTCAAGCTGTATGAGGTGCCACACGAGGACGGGGACAGGTCACCTCTGAAAGCCTTCTTTTTTTTTTCCCCCTTCCTTCCTTCCTTCCTTCCTCTTTCTTTCTTTTTAAGATTTTATTTATTTGAGAGAGAGAGTACAAGCAGGGGGAGCCGCAGAGGGAGAGGGAGAAGCGGTCTTCCCACTGAGCAGGGAACCTAATGCGGGGCTCACGCAATCCCAGGACCCCGAGATCGTGACCTGAGCCAAAGGCAGACGCTTCACCGACGGAGCACCCCCAAGGGCCCCGGAAAGTCTCCTTTCTCATCCGCTATGTGGGGTTGTGCCTTGACACAGGGATGGCATTTTAGAGACATCTAGATTGATAGCACATATGCTATAGCCATTCGGACTGCAGAGTCCTTGGGGCCAGCGCACACTGCGGTCACATACAGCAATGCTTCTTGAACAGAGTGAACATCTGCATCTCCCAGAGCGTGCTCCAAACCCTTTAACGCCCCATAGCTGAGCTCCATGTAGTTTCTGAATTGGGTCTTCTGGGTGGAGCACACGAACTTGCTCCTCCAAGAGTTTCTCACATGTTGCTTGTGCTGGTGGTGAAGGAGTTGGGTGGTGTCCCTTCAGGTGCCCTGGGCTTCCCTTTTCAGTCAAAGGACCCGGAAATTCTCATGTGCCTCAGGAGGCAAGCTAGAATACAGTGGCCTGGCCAACCTAGGGTCAGGATTAAGATGACCTCACAGGCAGGAGGGTTTGATGGTGGATACTAGAGGCAGGCATCCCAAGAAGCAACACCGCTCAAGGAGCAGGAATCTAAGTGATGGGATATTTTAAGCTCAGAATTCAAGTTTTTGTAAGTCAGATTTGTAAGTCAGCCTCAGTTTCTTGGTGTGTCCTAAAATGTATTGAACTTAATCTTTTACTGGCACTTGACCCATGTGGACCATGGGTCATAAATAAAAGTTAAAAACTGAAAATTTTTCACTGCAATAGTTGGAGTACAATATAGGTAAATTCAGAATCTCATTGTCCACTTTGTCATTATCTGCTTCTGTCCCTTTGACTGTAAGCCCTTTGAGGACAGGGACCTAGCTTGTCTTATTCATCTAAGTGCTCTGCCCTAATTGGTGATAAAGACTCAATAGATACTTGATAAATGAAACATGAGCCAAAGAAGGTTCAAAATATGGTAGCAGTGCCAGTAAGGGTATGAAGGAATATAAAGAAGTAGTACATGGCCATTAAATTATTTTCCAGTATAGTCAAAGTTATATAGACATGGTGACATTATAATGTTAATGGTACAACCCAGAGTTCCATATGTTCCCAATATGCAAAGGAAATAGTCTGACAAAACGTGTCAAATGTCGGCAGTAACTCTAGGAAGGGGGCTTGTGATCATGTTTATTTTTCTCCTTCTGCTTTTCTTCTTTTCCTGAATTCACCTACTTCATGTTGGCACAAGCTCTTGGATAAAAAAATGCTTTGCAAGTAAGTGCACATGAATATTGGCCAACATGTTCCTATTAAAGAAACATTATAGTAAATGAAAGTTATTGCTTTAAGGAATGTAGCCATGAGAGATGCAGTGATCAGAGCATGGGGAACTGCGAATCTAATTTTAAGGACCTAGCAGTCCGTGGCCACATTACAGGAGCAAATGCCAGGGGTAGGAAATAAAAGAGGTCCAAATGCTATTCTTATCAACTGAGGAGTCCTCCCTTCTGCAGGCCTGGCGGGTCAGGATAAAGGAAGCTGACGAAGCAAGTGGATGTCCAGGGGCACTGTGGAGAATTGCCTCATCCACGCTCTTGACCCCTGTTGCAAACACAGCAGAGGTGTTCTCTGTAGAGCTACTGTGGAGGGAATGGACATGAACACATCAGAGATATTCTATTCATTGCCTCACATAGGCATGGGTGGGTTTGGGAATATAGATGTAGATGTGAACATAGATATGAATTATCAGTAGATGTAGATAAAGATGTAGGTGTGGCTCTAGATGCAGATGCAAGTGGGGCTCTAGATGCAGATGTAGGTGCAGCTCTAGATGGAGATGGAGATGTGGCTCTAGGTGCAGATACAGGTGTGGCTTTAGGTGCAGATGCAGATGGAGTTCTAGATGCAGAAGTAGATAGGGCCCTAGAAGCAGATGTAGATGTGGCTCTAGATGCAGATATAGGTGCAGCTTTAGGTGCAGATGCAGATCAAGCTCTAGATGCAGAGGCAGATGGGACTCTAGAAGCAGATGTAGGCGTGACTCTACATGCAGATGCAGAGGGGGCTGTAGATGCTGATGTGGGTGTGGCTCTTGGTGCAGATGCAGATGTGGATATACATGTACCAGTGGATCTAAATATCCCATGATCTGTCCTGTATTTTCTTCCCAAACGTCCTCTCCCTGCTCTTATTCTTCATGGATTACACTTTTCCCCCCCTGTTTTGTGCATATGTCATGCTGTTTTTTGTCCCCTTGCCTTTTCTTATGCTGTGTCCTCCTCCTGGAACACCCTTCCCTTCCTCTTCAGGAATGAGCTCTTCAACAATGAGCCCACAAATCACACTTGCAGGAAAACTTTCCTATCCTCTTAGGGCCAATGGCTGATGCTCTCAACAATCCCTTGGACCCCTGCTTTTTCCTCCATCTTGGCATTTATCATACAAGGAGACAACTGCTATTTTCAGTTATGAGGGAGGTAGAAGAATATAATAAAGTATTTCTCAAACCAGGGTCCCCATTTCTGTAGGAGATTGCTCACTTAAACTTGATCACAGGTGGGAAATTTCAATGGCCACATATTGGTTCGGGTTTATATTTCAGTTGGTGCCAAGAAATGCTTCTTTCTCTGTCCCCCGCTAATGGGAAAAGCATGAGGAGAATTAAGTCCTGAGTGATGTGTTTTCACTGGTGGAGGCCAGATGGCACCACGACACACCACACTAATGAATTTCACCATTGCTGGAACACAGGGAACCTGTGGGAGGCGTGAGTCATGACAGGCTTTTGGGCTCACAGATATACTGTTGCAATTTACTATTGAAAACCACATCTCCTGCCTCATTCATGTATTATATTAAATTATATTGGTGTTGTGGTTCGTCTGTTACCTGTAGATGTGCTCTATATCATATTTTCATGGGATCCAAAAGACTTTACACTTGGATTTATGTCTTTAGGTGATTAACAGTACCATAAAATGAATTATGGTTTGAAGAGGCTATGGGAGCACCTTCCTTCCCCTGTCAAAGTTTGGGAAACAGAGGTCAGGGGGTTAAGCATGTGGACTCCAAAGTCTAATGGTTTAGGGTTAGATTACTCCCTTCCCACTTACTGTGTGGGTGACCTTGGGAAAATTTCTTTTTATGCATCCTTTTTCAATGAGGACTCTATTGGTAATTGCTTTATGTGATTTTTTAAAGGCTCAATGATATAATCCATTAAAGTATTTGGTACAGCAAAGTCACACTGGTTAAAAACTAAATCCATGCCGTGATTACCATCAACTTCCAGGCGGTGTTATATCTTACTCGATTCTGTCCCTGAACAAATTAAGGTGTTTGGAATACACTGACTATTAAAAAAAATCATTAAAAAAATTGTAATCCTTTTCTCCTCTGTAGCTCCTCAAAAAGAGGCTTCCAGCATGACAGTTTAGTGGTACTCGAGTCAGTCCTGAATGAACCAGAAACTGTGTCAACAGCTCTGTCTTTCAACACTTGGACGTTCACAGAAGCCATCAGCTCCCACCTGGAAGGCACGACTCCCAGAACCCAGAATGGATTCCAGAATCTCCTTTGTGCTAATCACACCCAGTCCTTTTATCCTAGAAAACAACTCTTTCACTTCAGGAGGGGTCGTGCAGGACATCACTAAATCCTAGCTTGACTTAAACCCAGCCCTACCCACCCTCTTCATATTAACTCAACATTTCTCATTGTGTAGATTTCCAGCCTGTCTCATAGAGGGATGTCCTTACTTTTGTTCTTGTTCCACGGACCTAGCTTCCAGAGGATGCACATATTTCCACAAGACCTTTGCTATTTTCCGAAGCTTGGATCCCCTCCACAGAGATCCATTGTCACCTGAATGACATCTAGATAGGCCCGACTTGGAGACTTCACCTGTTTACCCACTGGGAATCTCTAAGGCACTCGCTGGAACCTGGTCTGAAATATATCCTCCTTCCCTGGGGACCTGTCTTGAGCCAGATTAATCTCTCCTTTTTCTCTAACTTCCAGAAGTTTCCTTCAGGGTGAGTACTAGGGTAATACAACTTGCTCCAAAGTCTTAAAACAGTAAAACTCATTGCAGATAAGACTAGTGAGAGGAATGACATCAGGTTGGGACTGAAATTGGCCGTGTTTTTTCAGGGTGAGATGCGGAGTCATTTCTCTGGTGATAGGCTCATTATTAGCAGAGGTGATCGATAGAAATATGGCAGAGACCTGAACTGGTGTCCTAAAACATGAGAATGCATGAGCAGCAAACCCACCAACAGATATTCAACAGCTCCAGGAAGGGGAAGTTGAAGACATGTGGTCACTCTGCAGGTGTACAGAAGAGTCCAGAAGTGTCAGCTCTGGAGAGGCTGTGGAACCACAGGGGCCCTTGACCGTGTCCAGTGGATTGATCCCGGGAACTGTTTCTCTGGAAAACAAGTAGGGTTTATTTCCTCAAGCCAAATATTTGCACACCTTATAATGTGTGACTTCTGATAGGTGAATTTACTGTGCTGATTTCAATGTCCACCTTCAAATTAAAAATGAGTCAATATTGGGTCGTCTGGGTTGTGCAGTTGGTTAAGTTGATTTTGGCTCAGGTTATGGTCTCAGGGTCATGGGATCTAGCCCTGCATTGGGTCCTATGCTCAGCGAGGAATCTGCTGGAGATTCTCTCTCTCCCTCTACTTTGCCCCCCTGCCCAACTGCTCTCTCTCATTCTCTCTAAAATAAATATATAAATCTTAAAAAAAAAATGAGTCCACATCCTTTCAAATTTGTTGTCAGGATCGCATCAGATCATGAGGCAATCCTCATGAGACATAGCAGTATGGAGACTTAGAGGGATTGTGCGACCTGGAACCCCAAGGCCATCTTAATATTTGATGCAGGAAAAGATGATTGTTTCATGACCTTTGAAAAATTTTTGTGGAAACATGGAAGACCCTCCCATCATTGGTTACAAATATATAGGGAAATAGAACACAGTAAAAGATGTTTATAGTATACACTAATTTAACACATCAGGAATGTTGACTATCAGTGTTATGTGTGCATTGGGATGGAGTCCCACACTGGGTTCTCTGCTCAGCAGGGAGCCTGCTCCTCCCTTTGCCTCTGACCCTCCCTGTGATTGTGCTCCTTCTGTCTCTCAAATAAATAAAGAAAATCTTTTAAAAAATATAAAGAGAGGTTTGGACAGCATTTGCCTCTTCTTCTCCTGATGTGACTCAGGGGAGCTGGCAGCATCTTTCCTGTGTCTCAGCAAACTGCCTGCACTTTCTACATGTGGATCAGCTGCTGGCCTTTTGTGCCTTGTGCTTTCTGTCCTCTACACTCTCCTTCCATGGGAAGACTTTTCCAGGTGCTGATCATTTCCGGATCACTCATGGCTGGTCTGTCAAAACCACCTTGTTCATCTGTAGGGGAAGTCGCCACAGTGGGCTCCTCTGGGCACCTCCAGAGTGCCAAGGACAGCACCACACACATTCCACCCTCTGCTGTTTCTTCAAAAGCTCCGTTTGTATTGGACTTCACTTTCCCTTCCTACACCCTCACTTTGCCTCACTTAGCTGCACTGTCCTGTTTCTGGTGGCCCGTTTTGGTAAAACATCATGCTTGTTTCTCCTGGGAGATATAGGGTTAACACGAGAATATAATTTTCTCTCTGTTCTCCTGGGATTCTGGTTCCTGGCCCAAGCACTGTGTGCCATGTTCAGGCTGACCATGGACAGTTGCACAGGTTCCAAGTGGCAAGCTCACATGGGAGGCCCTCCTGCTTGCAGAAGACCCAGGGCTCTGCACAGACTCTGTGCAGGCTTACGCTCAAGGACTTTGGCACCCTGGCTTGCATATTGGCACCCCTTATTCAGGCATGTCCATTCCCAGGTGTCTCTCCTGATATGTTCTTCTAAACCCTCTGCTGAGGCGTCCCTCAGCTCATGAGGGGATGGGGAAATGTTGGAGACACTTTCCTGATTCAGGACTCAGTACTTGTCACTCCTGGATGGATCCTACCCCACCCAGTTCCTGGATCCAAAAAAAAAAAAAAAAAAAAAGTAGAAGCCTCTGGATCGGGGTATCCTCAGGAGTGAGCAGACCCCATGTCTATGCTGATCTGACCCGGTACACTGTCCATGAGGACAACGGAACAGCGGAGAGTCAGCCCTGGTCCATTTTAGCCTCTTGCTCGTAGGGCAGTGGCCGAGGCTGGGTTGCTAATTCTGTGTCAGCTTGTTGCTTTCCTCCACCAGGCAGGCCACCCTCTCTGCAGCTAGCTGGAGCTCCTGCCATGCAGGGACCCAGTGGCAGACGAGCAGGGGCCAATGCCTGGCCGACACAACAGGAAAAGATGTCACTGCTCACCGATCCTGATGTACGTCTTTAATTCATGCCATGATTTCTGGCCCAGAGAGCTGCAGGGTGGTTTGAGGTTTTGCAATCACCCACAGCTAATACAGTGGTAGCTGATGATGATGGTGTGGTCCAAGGTGTGAAGGCACAGGAGCCTTTGATATTATGGTAGGTGGAACTTGCATGTGTCAGAACTGCACTGAACATGGATCGCCTTTCTAATAGCCTTATGTTCCTACCAAGCACATAGAAGCTACCAGCACATCGCAGCTCTTTCCCTGGCCTGATCCCATGTCAGCTGCCTTCCAGGTAGGGGGTGTGTCAGACTGACACCTGGTGAGCTCTGCTCCCCTGTGAAGCAATGCGGAAGTCCCCATAGGCCCTCAGTCAGCTCTGCCTTGCCATGTCCCTCTCCCTCCACACCCAGGCACCAGTCAGAACCAGCTGTGTGCCCAGCACCAAACTTCTGGCAGTCAGATCAAAGGTCTTTGAGGCATGATGCCAGTGGTCCCACAGCTGGATGTCTCAGTGTGCTGACACCTCGGTGAGGGGCTGCATCCCCCACCACACGCTGTCCCCTGGCAACCCTGTTGTCCCCACTGAGGTTTCAAGTGTTGCGTTATTGATTGATGGAGCAGAGGAATTGATAGATTTATTCATTCTTCCATTTTGAAATATTTATTAAGTACCTAGCAGGTGTTGGAAATATTTTTTTTTTTAGATTTTTATATATTTATTTGAGAGAGAAAGAGAGAGAGACAGAGCAGGTGAGCAAAGGGAGAGGGAGAAGCAGGCTCTCTGTTGAGCAGGAAGCCTGACAGGACTCCATCCCCGAACCCTGGGATCATGACCTGAGCCGAAGGCAGACAGACGCATCACTGACTGGGCCCCCTAGGCACTCCGTGTGTTGTGAGTAATGGCAGACTCTGCCATCCACGAACAAACTTTGGACAGGGGTCTTTGTCTTTCAGTTTCTTCAGATGCAAAGCTGGACAAGAGCAGATCCTTCCCAGAGAGCTGTGAGGGGCATCAGGCATCCCCCGAGTTGCTGATCTTCAGGTCCTACCCCTGACTTGCATCTGCCCCGGCCCCCACAGCTACCCACTCCCCCCCGTTGGGCGCACGTGGGGATCCCAGGGCGTGCTGGGTTCCACCGATCCTGAAGTGAGCAGAAATGACACACAAGCCTCTGGGTTTGGTGGAAATATTTGAAAACTACAACTGAAATCACCCTGAGGGGAAAGGAACAGTTTCTTTCTGTGTCCAACCTGGCAAGGGCACCCTTCCCTTCCCTTCCCCTGCTCCAGGGCCCTGTGCCCTCCACCCAGATCCATCCCCAGGGCCATGGCGCAGGTCATTTGTTCCAACTGAAGCAAACTATTGAAGCCTAGGAGGGCCTGAGAGTCTTGAAAGGGAGGCTTCCGGACTGGCTGACCTCCGCCTGCCCAGCTACCCTGGGCCTTCTCTGCGGGGGTCAAATCGACGCTGGCCTACAGGAGGGCTGGCCTCTCCAGAACTGGTGGGGAGATGCCGGCTCTGCTCCTCGGATCCTGACCGCTGCCTACGACCTTTTAGAAGCCAAAGCCAGTTGGCATTCATGCCATGGCTGCTTAGTGGAGGTTAGGCACCGGGAACGCATGTGAAAATGCCCACCACCAGGCACCTGGGGGCTCCTTCTGTGAAGCGTTGGCCTTCAGATCAGATTGGGATTCTAGAGTCCTGGGATCGAGTCCCACCTGGGGCTCCCTGCACAGCCAAGAGTCTCCTTCTCCCTCTCCCTCTGTTGTTCCCAAGCTCTCTCTCTGTCAAATAAATAGGTAAATAGGTAAATTTTTCTTTCAAGGGTCTTCCATGTGGAGCAAACCTGGTTCAGGGAAGTGCCAGGGGCTCATCCACTCTGACTGAATGGTACTGGCTGCCTACCACTTAACCCCCAGCAACAAACACCCTAAGTCTCCAACTCTTGCTTCTTTTTTTTTTTAATTCAAAAAACCACAAAGTAGATAATTCTGAGTTGTTTTTGATGAGAAATGAAAAAGAAGCAAAGGCAATTTGATGGAGAATGGATATTCTTTTTTTTTTTTTTTTTTTGGAGAGAGTTCTGAGTGGGGGCAGGGACAGAGGGAGAGAGAGAATCTCAAGCAGACTCTGTGCTGCACACCAAGCCCTGCACGGGACTTGATCTCACACTGCTGAGATCATGACCTGAGAAAAAATCAAGAGTCAGATGCTTAACTAACTGAGCCACCCAGGAGCCCCCGATCATAGATATTCTTTTCACCAGAAGACGCCTGGATGGCTAGGGAGTCACATGCAAAACAGTGACTCCAGACAGAGACTTTAATTTACCCCCAGGACTAATTCAGTTAACTTAGATCATAGGTCTAAATGTAAAATGCAAATCTATAAAACTTCACGGTCCGTGAAGGAAGACATTGGTAAGTTGGACTTCATTAATATTAAAACTTCCTCTCAGTGGAAGACACAGTTAAATGCATGGGAAGACAAGCCACAGGATGGTAGAAATTATTTCCAAAACACATTTCCACTAGAGGACTGATATCCAAAATATCTTTTAAGAAACTCTTAAAACTCAGCAATGAGAAAACTGGGGGGGGAGGGACAATTACGAGAAAGGCAAAAGGTCTAAACAGACATCCCACCAAAGAAGATGGTAAGTAAGCATATGAAAAGATGCATCACAGATCATCTGGGAAATGCAAATTAAAACAAGGAGATACCCTCACACACCAATTAGGATGGCCCCAACCCAGAACACTGACAGCACCAAGGAAATGGAGTAGTAGAAACATTCAATGCTGTTGGGCATGCAAAATGGTAACCATTGGTGGTTTCTTGCACAACCAAACATAGTCTTAAAATAGAATCCAGCAGTCTTGCTCCTTGGTATTTACCCAAATGAACTGAAAACCTATGGTTGTGCCCAAAAACTGCACATGGATTTTTACAGCTGCTTTGTTCATAATTGTCAAGGCTTGGAAGGAACCAGCGTGTTCTTCAGGAAGGAGATGGCTAATAAACCATGGTCTGTCCAGACAAGAGAATATCCTTTGGTGCTAAAACAAAAGGAGCTATGTAATCATGAAAAGCCATGGAGACACCATCCATGCATATTACTAAGAAAGAGAAGCTACTCTGGAAATGTTACATCTTGTATGATTCCAACTGTACAGCACTCTAGAAAAGACAAACTATAGAGATGGTAAGAAGATCAGTGGTTGCCAGAGTTTGGAGCTTGGGGAGGGCTAAACAGGCAACCCACAAAGTATTTTTAGGGCAGTGGAACCTCTTCTGTATGATACTGTAACTGTGGATACATGTATCATCCACTTGTCAAAGTTCATGGCTAACATTTGGGAACATCTGAGAACAGGGTCCCACCTCGCTGTCACTCACGTGTGACCCCTTCTTAGAGTCCACACTCACTTTTGCGTGGGACACGGATGTTGACAGGTTGGCAAAGACGTTTGGCTGACAGGACCTCGTTAATAATTCCACTTGCTCTTCTCAATTGATCTCCTGTCCACAACTTCCTTAATTATAATGTTGATTAGGTAAGGCTCTCCAAAGAAAAGGAAAAGGGAGCCATTTGCACTTGTACTGGTAAATGTCATGTTGACAGAGATGATTTATTATGAAAATTTCCAATGGAAATATCCTTTGTCGATGTAATACATTACCCAGTGTTGGTCAGTTAAACTCTGCTGTTAAAACTGGTGAGTTGAAGAGCTCCTCAGGAACCCCATGTACATGGGGCGGGGCAGGGTGGGGGAGTGTGCCAGTGCAGGGTGGTAAGACAGAAGGGTCTTGATTTGGCTGAACAGTTAACAAACATCTGTCTGCTGATGACTTGATGTGTCAGTCATTAGCTATGGACATCCACTTACATTATGTTGTTTAGGCTTCAGAATAGGTCCGTGAGCTAAATATTGCTACTTGCATTTTGTCAATGAGAATGAAGGCATGGGACTTCTCCCTTGACCCATCATAACTTTCCCAAAGCCACCTACCTTCAAACACTGGTGAAGAAAGAATTTATTTTATTTAAAGATTTTTTATTTATTTGAGAGAAAGAGAGAGGGCATGCGAGCAGGGAGGGAGCAGAGGGAGAAGCAGACTCTCCACTGAGTGAGGAGCCTGATGCGGGACTCAGTCCTAGGACCCTGAGATCATGACCTGAGCTGAAGGCAGAACTTCAACTGACTGAGCCACCCAGGAGCCCCAAAAGAAAAGATTTAAATACTGCTCTTGCCTTTGTATCAACATGTGGGGATAGCCTTCGGGTGGCAACATGGGAATGCTTTTCCCCAGATTCTTGTTAGGGAGGATGGTTTCCAACTCCGGCCATGTATGTCCTATCTCGCAGGTCCACATTCATGGATAAAGGTCTAAGAGCATCTGTTCGCCGTTCCTCCAGCTGCTTCCAGAGGGCTCTCAGCTTCTTCTAGGACACACAGAGGACAGCATGCTCGGGACACAAGAACTGGCCCCCTCTGCAGCAGGATAGGTCTACTTGACAGCTGGCTTTGTACCAGCTGCTGGTGCTTCGGATCATGTACTGAAGGAGCTTTGTGGCATGTGCTGCTGTGTTTACAGTTGGGTTATTGCTGAGGCTGTTGTTTGTCACGTGATGTGGTTTCCACTTATGAACTGCAAGCAGGGCACTGGAGGTGGGCGTCTAGAAGCTGGCAGTATTGGGAGAGATGGGGAGTACATGCACAGAGACCCACGTGCTGGGGAGGGGGAGGTGGTGAGAGGTGGGGTCATGGTGCCGAAGCAACATGGTTCCCAGGAGAAGTCGAGGACCATGGTCAGCCATGGAGGGAGATAAAAAACCTTGAGCCCTGAAATTGGTGTGAGACTGAAGTGAGGAAAAACTCATGGGTTCCTCAGTTGGAAAGCCCAAGTTCAACTCACGTGACTCAAGCTTCTGAGCTCAAGCTCTGCCCTATAACATGGGGATCAACTTCCAACACACAGGTCTTGAGGGTTAAATAAGCTTACACATATGAGGCACCTGGAATGACGGTTGGCGCATCACAGAAGCTCAGAAAACCTGGTAAAAATTTGTGAGCACCAGCACGTGGATTTGGCACCATGTAGAGGTCTGGGTCCTGGAGCAGAAAATCTGAATGTGTGCCCATTTTGGGGGATGACCTACGTCATCTGAAAGGGGTAGCAGGTTGGAAAGCCCTTCTAGATACTTCCACCTCTAATAGGCTTACTTCTGCTGCTTCTTGGAACCCGTCCGCACTCAAGTTCAACTGGAACAGTGGCCAGTGAATGCCACCCCTGCAAGGCCAAAGCAGGCAGGTCCCCCAAGAAGCTTCTGTGCACAAATGCTGCACAGTTAAGTGAAGAAAACCCCAAAACAACAAAAAATTGGGGTTTCCTTTGTGAGGTAGCCCCTGACACTGGTAACATTTCTTTGGGGTATTCTTATATTCCAAATTACTTCCTCTGCTTGGATTCTCTCCCCTGTTTGTCTTGTTTTACCTAAATCTCTTGTAAGCTAGGATCTAGAAAAAGTCATTCATTTAAATCATTGAATTCATCAAATTCTGCTCTGGTAGTTTCCATATATGGCCTTGGAAATCCGACTACAGTGATTTTCTTTGGAAGAAAAAATAATCAGTTGGTCTGGTTTTCTTTAATTATGGGAGATCTGGGTATAAAATAAGGGACCATTAGGGCACCTGGGTGGCTCACTTGGATGAGTATGTGACTCTTGATTTCAGCTCAGGTCATGATGTCAGGGTCATGGGACGGAGCCTCACGTCAGGCTCCATGGTCAGCATGGAATCTGCCTGTCCCTGTCTCTCTGCTCCTCCCTCTGGTCTCTCTCTCTATATATCTCAAATAAATGAATAAATAAAAAAATAAGTAAATAAAATCTTTTTAAAAATAAAGAAAACAAATGACCATCCAGTAAAAAACATCCTGTTTGAGGAAAGAGAGTACTTGGATGTTCTTATCTTTTGTGTCCCCGGGGAGAAAAAAAGGGGATTTTGGTTTACTGGTTGTCTCCTCTGTTAATAACAAGTGTGGAGGGAATTTTATGTACATGAGCTCAATTTTGGGTCACAGCCTTCTGTGAAGTAGTTATCATACTTTTTGTGTTCTAGATGAGGAAACAGGCCATAGGAGCCAAAAATTAGGATGTGGAGGAAGAAAGATTTGGAGACAGGTCTGTTTGATTTTAAAACATGTTCATTTCTATTTCTATCTGCCGACAACAAATTAATACAAGATCCTGTGAAGTTATGAAAATTTTAGCTCAAACACATATCTGTGAAGCATATGTTGATTGTGGGGCTCCGTGGGGTTTGCAAAAAGTGAAAACTTGACTCTGCCTCCCAGATCCTGCTTCTTCTTGATTGCATTCATTTTCCTGTTTTCAGCAGAACCCTAGGCTCAATTACGGGTTTTATGAAACTCTGTAATCATTCTAGTGACCTGAGATCCTGGGGCTCCAGCAATCTTCCTAGATGCTAGGATGAAGTGGGGTACAGGCTATAGGCTAAGCTAGAGGGGTGCTTTCCAGTGGGGGTCATGCCCATTCTGAGGACACCTGTATAAAAGGAGGTCTGCAATGGGGGTCTGTGCATAAGGAGGTATGTGTGTGCAGGTCTATGTGTAAGCAGGTCTGTATGGAGGCTTTTAAATATGGGGGGTCTGTGTGTAAGTGGGTCTGTATGGAGGCTGTATGCATAAGGAGGTCTACATATGGGATCTATGCATAAGGGAGTCAGCATGTGGGGTTTGTGTGTAAAGCCTGCACATGGGGGTCTGTGTGTGGGGGTCAGTCCTCTAGGAGATTTATATACCACTAGATATAAAGGAAAATCCACTCTGTTGGTGAGAGGACCAGAGGCTTTCAAAAGCCAAGCAGGGAACCTCAAAATTTCTGTTGGGAGGGAGCATAAAATTCAACTTTGGGGAAAACTGGCTGAAAAGAAACATAATCACGATTCATTTTCATTACAGATCAAGAGGCAGATCCCTTAGATCCTGTATCACTAATGGGCTTTCTCCTTGCCCTGAAGGTCAGAGAAGACTTTACCTGGCCAGATGCCATACTCAGAAATACTCAGACCAACTTGAAACTTCCGTGCTCATTCCTTCTGTTCCACTGAGCTGAGTGCTTTGTCCTTAGAGATCTGTCCAGCTCTGGGGAGAGCCGAGGATGCTTAGGACAGAAGTGGGAGCCTGTCCCTTCTGCAAGGGTAGGTGGTGGCCATGTGACAGACTTGCATTGCTCAATTTTGACTCCTGGGGGGGGTGTTCAAGGGGGGTATGACTTGAATGCCTGGTACTGCCCTGGACTGCCACGTGGGGTGAGGCCAGTGTGTCAGATCACTAAGTGCTGGGGGCACGAAGTACAGCTAGAACATGCAGTTCTCCAGCAGCGGAGGGCATCTCCTTGTTGGGCCGACTGCCTGTGTCTCAGTGCAGGGACCATAGCCCTGGTCACTGGAAGCAGTACTGACTTGGCAGCCCGTTATTGGGCTCAGGCCCTTGAAAGGGCAGACTTGTGAGTGGGGAGTACGTCTGCCCTTCCCTGACGGCTGGGGAGTCTTTGAGAAGAAGTGTCACTAGCCTCAAGGAAGTGCTTGTTGTCAGAGAACCCAGAAGACATGGGTCAGCCTTGTCTCCCCTTTCTTGGTGCCTCAGGAGGAGGCTGGTGTCTCCTGGAATGCGTTTCTCTGCTCCAGCCCGCCATCTGCCTCCCCGATCCTCCCATCCTCAGTCATCTTCCTTGACTTCTCATCTGTCTCCCGGAGCCCTGCATCTGACTTCGGTTTCCTGCCCTTGTCCGGTCTCTTCCATCTGTCTCCTGCCTGCTGCCAGTGGCTTTCTTTGCCCTGGATGCATTCCCGTTTCTCCTCTCATGCTGAGCTCTGACAGGCCTGTGGTTCAGCATGGAAGAGTTCAAGTTTTTGTTCTTCTAATTCTGTCGAGGGAACAAGAATGCACCTGTGCACCCATGAATTATTTTCTAAAAACTTACTGCAATTAGAAGTCAGCTGTCAGGACGATCCTGGGATTGGGAATAATCATGTGCTTTTGGAGGGATGTGGAGATGCTGTCCTAATGCCTGTCCTCGGTGCCAGTCTGAATGCCCCACGGCCTCCCCGGTGACAGCTGAGAGCATGTAAGTCCTCTAGGTCCCTGCGGCTGCTCTCCAGAGAGTGCGCGCCTGCGGGTTTACCCCCCACCCCCACCCCGCGGTCTGGCCCACACAGCCCCTTGCATTTGGAGGGGGTAGGGGCTATATTGATTTTGGCAACTGTTTCTGATGTCTTCCCAAATTCTCCTAACTCTGCCCTTGGATCACAGGACAAAGATGGTCAGAACAGATGCCCCTCTGTTCCAGTTCCCTGCCTGGTTCCCTGCCGCCCTTGTTTTGGCTCTGCTGAAGATACAGACCACGGGCAGGGAAGCCGGTGTCCTTGCACTTCCTGGCACCCACTCGAGGGAGGCCCAGATACCACGTGACTTTGGAACAGTGCTGCAGGTTGCTGCTCTTCGAGTCTTCAGTGGGGGAGACTGAGGGCTCAGTCTGCCGCCTTTTAACACGTTCTCCTCCCAAAGGCAAAGAAAGGCTGACGGTAATTACGGTAATTACGTTTGGACCCTGAGCCTGTAATATTGACTCGCTCTCCCTCAGTAGACTGCCCTTCCCCCTCCCCCTGAGGTCTGGGGAGCTCCTCCCTCCAGGCTCCAGGTGATGCTGGGGCCGCTGAGGCTCCTTGTGACCCCTGTCTCCACCAAGGATGCCTGCACTCACTTCTATTGACTTGACTGTGTGCAGGCTGGAACATTCTGTCTGTGTGGATGTCATCTTTTAGGAACCCTCCCACCCCCCAGCCCTGTTCTCATACTTGGGACCAATGACAATCTTCCTCCAAAGTTAATTTCGCTTTTATTGCCAAGCTCAAAGAAGCCATAAGGTCCCACAGTAGCTAATTCTAGGGGCAGAGGTGCTCAGATATGGGGCTGCCCTCTGAGTGTATGGGGCCCACAGAGGTCGAGGAGCTCCAGGACATGACAGATTGAATCCAAGTTGAACTTGTGTTGAGGGGGAAACAGACAAAACAAAAAAATAGAAACCCATTGCTAGGAACTGAACTGTGCCCCTTCAAAAAGTTGACGTTGAAGGCTGTGTTTGGAGGTGGGGTCTTTGGGGGAAGTAACTAGATTGAACGGGGCCATCAGGTGGGGGGAACCCTCATCCAATGGGACAGGCATCCTTATGAGAAGTGGAAGAGACACCAGAGGGCAAACAGAAAAAAGACCATGTGAGGGCACTTACCCAGCCGGGAGCTTGATCTGGGATGTCCAGCTTCTAGAACTGAGAGAAACCCATTTCTGTTATTTAGAAACTGCCCAGTCTATGGTTCTTATTCTAGTGGCCCGAGAAAATGAACATACTTTTCAGCTTCCAGAATGGATCCCTGAGCAAGACATGTATGCTAAATATGTGAGGGAGACACCCTAGCTCTAGAGGACACCAGACACGTTATGCCTGACATACAGTGGACACTTGAGGGGCAGCAGGAGGGGCTGTATATTTTGATGGATGGATGAGTTCTGTGGACACTAACTGTTCTACAGGTTGAAAGAAGGTCTCCAGGTATCCTGTGATGTGCTTCCCTCTCAAAAAAAAAAAAAAAAAAAAGAGGGGGGGAGGGTACTTGGGTGGCTCACTGGGTTAAGCCTCTGCCTTCAGCTCAGGTCATGATCCCAGGGTCTTGGGATAGAGTCCCCCATCGGGCTCTCTGCTCAGCAGGGAGCCTGCTTCCTCCTCTCTCTCTCTCTCTGCCTGCCTCTCTGCCTACTTGTGATCTCTGTCAAATAAATAAATAAAACCTTAAAAAGTGTTTAAAAAAAAAAGGTGGTGGGTTTTCTAATTAACACGGTATATGATACAGTACAAAGAATTACTCAAGGTAAGCTTAATCTGAATATATTCTTTTCTTCCCCTCCATGTACTTTAGCATTTTTCAAATGCAAAATGCCTGGAGATTTTGTTCAGTTCCTTTGACAGCAAATATTCAGAAACAGGAAGGAGCTACATTTTTGTGGGCATTTAGGAGTAGCTGAAATCAGGGGCGCCTGGGTGGCTCAGTTGGATAAGTGTCTAACTTTGGCTCAGGTCATGATCTTGGGGTCCTGGAATGGAGTCATGCATCAGGCTCCCTGCTCTGCAGGGAATCTGTTTCTCCCTCTGCCCCTACCCCCCACTCATGCTTGCTGTCTCTCAAATAAATAAATAAAATCTTAAAAAAAAAAAAGCTGAAATCAGAGTCAAGACCCCCTAAGGCTAATACAGGAAGCTGTTAACATGTGCATGGAAACCATACCTCCAGTTTGGAAAGACGTGACTATGTGGGCAGTGAGGACAGTGCTGACCAGGGAGGAACAGGAAAATAGACGTAGCATCTGCAGAAAGGACCTTGGGACATAGAGTCCCTGGGGGGTAGCAGGATGATCTGGAAGAAACAGCCCTGGATTTGGATCCCAAGACTTTGTCTCTTAGTGGATGAGTCTCCACAAGAGGCATATTATCACCCCATTAAACCCCAAATGGGAATGAAAATGAAAATAATTGTCTGGCTTATATCCATTTACATTTCCAGCAACAACTCTGCAAAAACTGAAATTAATATTCCCATTTGTATTGCTTTGGAAATAGTGATAGGCTTGGAATAAATCCTCAGTATTTAACCTCCCCAACAAGGAGGCCATCTGTAGCAGGGAGAGGGAGAGAAGACAGAGTGTGGACTTTGGAGGTGGGGCTCTGCTCCAATGCTGATCCCTGGTGCAGCCTGTCCCAGTGCCCTCGGGGAAGTCAGCGGATCATCTGAGGCTTGGTTTTTCCATCCATAAAATGCGACTTTGACTTTGTCTAGCAGCAGAGTACATTGGACTAGTTCAAAATCTCTCTTGTTCAACACACATACAAAGCCTGGATAAACAGAACAAAGGAAACAAAACCTACATCCAGACCTGGGCTCAAGAGAAAGACTTGAGATGCTGGACAAGGGGAAGTTTAGAAGCAAAGCAAGAGCTCAAGTCCTGGGCCCCTGGGTGGGGCAGTCAGTTGAGGGTCTGACTCTTGGTATCAGCTCAGGTTGTGATCTCAGGGTTGTGGGATTGAGCTCGGCAGGGAGCATGGCACCTGCTTAAGAGTTTCTCTCTCTCTCTCCCCCTCTGCTCCTCCCTCCACTCACGTGCTTTCTTTCTTGCAAATCAGTAAATAAATCATTAAAAAAAACAAAAGAGCTCAAGACCTGGTGGTGTTGTCAGGGACCAGGCACACCGGTCCATGGCAAAAGCTTGTGAGGAAGGGGGGGGACCCACTGGGAAGCTGGCTGCCAGCTGGGGCTGCATTAGTGAGAGGTTGAGATGACCCACTGTGTGTAACGGGGACAAGAAATGGGTATAAAATTACATGTGTGTGATAATATATACAATGAATGATATATAATACATTTATATTCACACGTGTGTGTGTATGCTTCATGCATATAAATTAAATATACATTTATCTGCTAATTCAATCCTGGGAAAATTTAAAAGGTCACAGTCACACAATATTCTATGTTATTAACGGCACAGAAATATTCAGTATGACTATTGAATGTATAGAAAATAAACTTACCACCTTCAGGAAACTCTAGGGATTGAATATGTAAAGAAATGGGACTCCGCTGTGTATGCAATATTTGAAATTTTTAATGGAAGAAAAAATCAAGGAAAGAAAGTGTATAAAGGAGAGGAGGGAGAAAGGAACAGGGAGAAAAGGAAAAATCCAAAGGAAGTATGGCAAATTGCTAAAATTCAAAAAAATCGGGATGGTGTAAGCAGGTATTTTTTTCCTATTTATGAAGGTTAAAATATTTCATATTAAAGGATCTCAAACAAGGGGCACCCGCGTGGTAGAGCTGGTGGAGTGTTTGGCTCTTGGATTCAGCTCAGCTCATGATCTTAGGGTGGTGAGATCAAGTCCTGTGTCAGGCTCTCCGTTCAGAACAGAGGCTGCTTAAGACTCTCTCCTTTGGGGACACTTGGGTGGCTCAGTTGGTTAAGCAGCTGCCTTCGGCTCAGGTCATGATCCCAGCGTCCTGGGATCGAGTCCCACATCGGGCTCCTTGCTCAGCAGGGAGCCTGCTTCTCCCTCTGCCTCTGCCTGCCATTCTGTCTGCCTGTGCTCGCTCTCTCCCACTCTCTCTCTGGTAAATAAATAAAATCTTTAAAAAAAAAAAAAGACTCTCTCCTTTGTTCCTCCCACCCACGTTCACTTTGTGTCTCTCTAAAATAAATAAATAAATCTTAAAAATAAAAGGATATCAAATAAATAGATGGAGATGCAAACACCCGTTTTAAGTTATTATGATTATTATACATTTTATGTATTCTATATCACATAGTGCGACAGATATCATATCAGATATTAAATATATGCATTTATATTTATGTACTTAGGAAATATGTAAATGTGTCCTGTAAGACGAGTCGCACACATAATCAGTGCTTAACAAGCAAGGCTTTCCATCTCGTAGTTCGTATAGGAAAATGGCACCTGTCCTACATGTGTCTTCCTTTCTCTCCATGGCTATCAGGGTCATAAGACTTCTGACATCCACAGGTTAAGGTCTCAGTCCCCTGCACCCCCAGCCAGTGTAGACACCAGTGAGTCTCACGTTGTCCTCTTACTTCTGACTGACTAACTGTAAATTGGGGTTCTCATGACCAGCCACTTGGGTTGTGTAGGTCTTAGAATGGCTCCCAGAGCTCAGGGAAACTCTTTCTTATGTTTACTGGTTTATCACAAAAGAGATAACAAAGGACACAGATGAGCAGCCAGAGGAACGGAAATGTAGGGAAAATTCTGGAAAGTTCTCAAGCACAGGAGCTTCTGTCCCTGTGAAGTTGGGGTGCACATAGATGTGTTCACTAACCTAGAAGCTCCCCAAACTCTATACTTTTGGGATGTTTATTAAGGATTCTTCACATGGTATGACTGGTATCTAACCCCATCTCTAGTCCTTCTCTCTACACTGAAGGATGAGACATGGGGCAGAAAATGACAAGCTTCTAATCATGGGTTGGTCCTTCTGGTCACCCACCCCCACCCAGGAGCCACCCAAGAGTTACCTCATTAGATCCAAAGCCACTGCTGTCACCAAGACAATTCAAGAGACTTAAGAGCTCTGTGCTAGAAACTAGACCAGAGGCCAACACAAATACTTATATTTTCTTATGCATATTTTTTCATTGTGCGTAATACCCCCCCCCCCCACCATTTGTCTCTTGCTTTCAAGGATTTGAACTATGGCAACTTAGGTTGTCCTTAAGCAGGCCCCACGTGGACTAGCCAGTGCATGCTCCCGGGGAAGTCCTTCAGTATGGGGAGAGCAGACAGTATGTGGGTAGCGGCCCTAAAGCTGGAGTGTCCAGAAACCCAGCTCCCCTGCCCCCTCCCCAATGTCTTCACCCCTCCATGTATCCATTTCTCCTGTGCAGAATAGTTATATTCTGGCCCCCACCTCAAAGATCAAAGATCACAGGAAAGATTGAATCCGTTAATAAGTGAAAAACAGAATGCTACCCGCGTCACAGGAAGCACGACGTCTCATTGGTGATTTGGAAACTCACGTCCCCAGAGTGAACATATTTTCACAGATGTAGAGGAAAGTTCACAGCCAGCTTGTGTTTGGAGGCAAAGACCCCGTTCCTCTCCCAGGCCCACTGTTCTTGACTTTGTCCTCGTGTTTGCGGCTGGGGTCGCCCCGAAGCTCTGGTGCCTCCTCTCACATCGGGCTGGGAAATGAGTGGTGAGACTATTCTCTGAGCTTCCAAATAGGAAAATAATCCCTTTCTCTGGGTCTAAAACGACAGAGCATACTCCGTCCACTGTAAAGTGCTGTGTCTGGTAGATTCTGGTCTCTTAGCCCATAGTGCTTTATTTCAGGCTTTACCTCTTCTGTTTCCTTCTGTCTCTGCCTCATATCCCAGTGAAACACAATGCAACAAAAGAAAGAGATGAGAAGAACATTAAAGGCAAGGGTGAGAGCAGGAGCCAATGGTACTTTCAGCTGAGGAGGACCGGCCTGTGGGCTGGGATCCGGGGCAGCTCCCTGCTGAACAGGCTCTCACAATGACATTGACCCGTGGCTGAAGAGCCTTCCAGCACAGCCATTCCTTCTGGGCTTGTGTTTTGTGTGTGGTTTGCGGGGTGCATGGGCGAGAGGCAGTAGCCCTGACTCTACCTTTCTCTTCAAGTCTGCTCTCTGAAGGTCACCGAGAGAGACCCAGAAACATTGCTCTGAAAGTCCACAAATACTGTGTTGGCAGGAGGATCCTGCATGTCTCCACTGAGCGCAAGACGCAACAGGGTATAAAACCGGTTAAAGCAGTGTGAACACCCTTGTGAGTTCTTGTCCTCCCCGGGGAAATGGAAGCATGCTCAGTTCCCTTCACTCCAGAAGGGATGAGAGCACTGGCTCCTTTGAAGGTCTGCAGAAGGCCACACTTCATGGGTGCAAAACTTGCCCGAATCAGAGGCGGGAGGCCTGATGTTTGACAGGGGTATTGAGTCACTCCTAACATTCTATGAAAGCCCTACCTGAATTTTTTGGATGGGCTTTCTCCTCAATTAACCCCCTTGGGACTAGGCCCCTTAGTCCCCTCCTGTTGAAGGCACCCCGCCTCATGATGTCTATTTATAACAATGAAAAATCCATCTGTGAATGAGGTTAATGGGATGGAATGTACCAAAGCCTCATGTCCAAGGCATATTCGTCTGTGTGCGTGGGCTTTAACTGGGCAGTTCCCATCAACAGTAATGGGATTAGGAGGTTAAACTCAAGGCAATGAACAAAAGTCAGTCATCAAGGCAGGTGCAAACAATCCGTGGAAGAAAAAAGTGTTCATAATAATGCGTGTTAAATGTGTATATCGAGCTAGGATTGCCATGGAGTGATTGGTGAGCAGGTTCCTAAAATCTGAGCCATTAGTAGTCACCTAAGCCCCGTGATTGTGGAAATGGGAGTCTTGGCGGGTGGTTCAGACTCAGGGAAGCTCTTTCTGCCCCAAGGGGGTGGGGGGGGCAGTCTCATGAACAGTAGTAACATCTGTTATTTGTGTATCCCCGGAAGGAAACCTTTGTTTTCAATGATGAAATGCTAAGGAGAATCACTGCGCAGTAGGGAAAGTGAGGGTCTCAGCTAGACTATTTCCAGACAAATCAGCCAGTGACAAAGATTACCTTGGCGATGTATCAATAAGGATTATTTGTGCAGTTAGGAATGAAATGAGAGAATGATTTCTAAAAATATACTCCTCTCTGAGTGCCTCCTTTATATTATTTTTCAAGAAATAATTGGAACTACAAAATTAGAGACCAGAAAAATGAAAATGTCTTTCTCTTGCACTATCAGGAAACACCACAGATCAGTTGGCTTGAATAACAGAAATGTATTGTCTCACAGTTCAGAAAGCCAGATGTCCAAGATCGCGGTGGCAGCAGATTTCATTCCTCCTGAGGCCTCTTTCCTTGGCTTGAAGATGCTTGCCTTTTCCTGTGTCCTCATGTGGCCGTTCCTCCGCGTCCACACACCCTTGGTGTCCCTGAGAGTGTCCAAACCTCTTCTTATGGGGACACAAGTCAGACTGGATCAGGGCTATCTGATGGACTTGTTTCAACTCACTATCTCTTTCAAGGCTCTATCTCCAGACAGACACATTTTGAGGTACTGGGGGTTGGGACTTCAACTTGTTAGTTGAGGGCCATATAAGTCTGTCTATCACCAGTCTATCAATCTATCTGTATCTTCCAGTATCTATCTATCTATCTATCTATCTATCTATCTATCTATCTATCTGTCATCTATCATCTATCATCATCATCATCATCATCATCATCTATCATCTATCATGTGTCTATCATCATCTTTTGTCCACCTATCTAGTTTTTAAACCTCCTGTTTTTGAGGTGCCTGAGTGACTCAGTGGGTTAAGCCTCTACCTTCAGGTCAGGTCATGATCTCAGGGTCCTCGGATTGAGTCCCACGTCAGGCTTCACAGTCAGTGAGGAGTCTGCTTCTCCCTCTGCCTCTGCCCCTCTACCTCTTCTCCTTTGCCCCTCTCCCCTGCTCTTCTCTCTCTCAAATGAATAAATACATAAAATCTTAAAAAAAAATGCTTCTTGTTTTTAAAGTTGGAGTGTATAAAATTGAAAATGGCTTGAAAAGGAAAATAAATAAATATATATATTAATTATATATATTCAATCTTCATTATATATATAAACATTTTTAGATGAGGTGTTTTTGACCACTTTTATAGTGACCTTTCCTATTTCCTGCAATGCCCAGTTCCTGGTTTTAGTAGGGAATTGTCACTTCCTACTTCATGAGATTAATTTAAGCATTAAATAATGTAATGATAATGAAAACACCTAGTCCTAGACAAACAGCGATGGATACTTCCAAGTTCCTTTATTTTTGTGTGTATTGTCCATTTAGATTAAAACAAAAAGGAAACATCCTCCAATTTTCAAATATAAGTTTTTTTCCCCCAAGCTATGGATACATTTATTTTATTTTATTTTTTCCTTGTTTCTTTCTTTATTCCTTTCTTCTTTCCTTCCCTTCATCCTTCCTTCCTTCCTTTGTTTTTATTTTAATTCCAGTATAGTGAACATGCAGTGCTATCTTAGTTTCAGGTGTACAATGTAGTGATTCCACATGTCCCTACGTCACCTGGTGCTCTTCACGATAGGTGTGCTCCTTCATCCCCATCACCTACTTCCCGCATCCCCCACCCAGCTCCCCTCTGGTGACCATCAGTGTGTTCCCTAGAGGTAAGAGTCCTTCTCTTGGTTTGCCTCTCTCTCCTCTTTCTTTCCCTTTGCTCATTTGCTTTGTTTCTTAAATTCCACATGGGAGTGAAATCATAGGCTATTAGTGTCAGACTAACTTACTTCACTTGCATAATCCTCTCTAGCTCCAACCACATCATTGCAAATGGCAAGATTTCATTCATTTTCATGGCTGAGTAATAGTCTGTTACATATATATCTATAGATATCTATAAATATAGATATCTATATATCTATATATATCTCAAATCTTCTTTATCCATTCATCTGTCAATGGACATTTGGGTGATTTGCATATCTTGTCTGTTGTAGACAATGTTGCTGTAAACATGGGGATGCATGTTCTCCTATCAGTTAGTGTTCTTGTATTCCTTGGGTAAATACCTACTAGTGTGATTGTTAGATTACAAAATAGTTCTATTTCTAGCTTTTGTGTAGCTTAAATACTGTTTTCCACAGTGGCTGTACCAGTTTGCATTCCCACCAGCAGTGCACGAGGGTTCCCTTTTCTCCACATCCTCACCAGCACCTGTTGTTTCCTGTGTTGTTGATTTTAGCCATTCTGATGGGTGTGAGGTGGTATCTCATTGTGGTTTTGATTCTCATTTCCCTAATGATGAGTGCTGTTGAAAATCTTTTTACGTGTCTGGGGAAGAGAGAAGAAGAGGGAGAGGCAGACTCTCCACAGAGCAGGGAGCCCAAAGTGTGGCATCATCCCAGAACCCCGGGATAATGACCTGATCCAAAGGCAGATGCTTAACCAACTGAGCCACCCAGGTGCCCCTGGATGTCTTCTTTAGAGAAATGTCTATTCATGTTTTCTGACTTATTTTAAACGGGATTATTTGTTTTTTGGGTGTTGAGTTTTATAAGTTCTTTATATATTTTGGATACAGACCTTTTATCAGATATGTCACTTGAAAATATCTTCTCCCATTATGTGGGTTGCCTTTTAGTTTGGTTGATTGTTTCCTTCTCGGTGGAGAAGCTTTTTATTTGGATGAAGTCCCAATAGTTTATTTTCCCTTTTATTTCCCTTGCCTCAGGAGACATATCTAGAAAAGTGTTGCTATGGCTGATGTCAGAGAAATTATTGCTGTGTTCTCTGCTAGGGTTTTTATGTTTTCACGTTTCATATTTAGGTCCCTAATCCATTTTGGGTTTATTTTTGCACATGGAATATAAAAGGGTCCAGTGTCACTCTTCTGTTTGTGTCTGTCCAGTTTTCCCAATGTTTGTTGAAGAGACTGTCTTTTTTCCACTGGATATTCTTTCCTGCTTTGTCGGAGATTAATTGATCATATAATTATGGCTCCGTTGCTAGCTTTTCCATTCAGGTCCATTGAGCTATGTGTCTGTTTTTGTGCTAATATCATATGTGTTGATCACTGCATCTTTGTAATATAACTTGAGGTCCAGAATTGTGATGCCTCCATCTTTGATTTCCTTTTTCAAGGCTACTTTGGCTATCTGGGGTCTTTTGTGGTTCCATACAAAGTTTAGGATTTTTATTCTAGTTCTATGAAAAATGCTTGTGGTATTTTAATAGAGATTGCCTTAAATCTATAGATTGTTTTGGGTGGTATAGATATTTTAACAGTATTTGTTCTTCTAATCCATGGGCATGGGACATCCTCCCATTTCTTTGTGTTGTCTTTAATTTCTTTCACTGGTGTTTTACAGTTTTCAGAGTACAGATCTTTCTTCTCTTTAGTTAGGTTTATTCGTAGTTATCTTATTAATTTTGGTGGAATTTTAAATGTGGTTAATTTCTTAATTTCTCTTTCTGTTGCTTCATTATTGCTGTATAGAAATGTAACATATTTCTGTACATTGATTTTTGTGTCCTGCAACTTTACTGAATTTGTTTATTAGTTCTAGCAGTTTTTTGTTAGACTCGTGAATTTTCTATATATAGTTTCACGCCATTTGCCAATAGTGAAAATTTTACTTCTTCCTTGCTGATTTGGATGCTCTTTTCTCCTTTCCCTTCCCTTCCCTCCCCTCCCCTTCCCTTTTGTCTGATTGCTGCAGCTCAGAGTTCCAGTACTATGTCGAATAAAAGTGGTGAGAGCGCTCCACAAGTAAGTGAGACTATATGATAATTGACTCTCTCTGCTTGACTTATTTCACTCAGCATAATCTCTTCCAGTCCCGTCCATGTTGATACAAAAGTCGGGCATTCAGCCTTTCTGATGGCTTCCTTGTATATATGGACCATATCTTTATCCTTTTGTCTGTTGAAGGGCATCTTGATTCTTTCCCAGTTAGGCGATTGTGGTCATTGGTGCTATGAACATTGGGGTACAGATGGCCCTTCTTTTCACTACGTCTGTATCTTTGGGGTAAATACCCAGTAGTGCCATGGCAGGGTCATAGGAAAGCTCTACATTTAATTTCTTAAGGAATCTCCACACTGTTTGCCAAAGTGGCTGCACCAACTTGCATTCCCATCAACAGTGTAAGAAGAGGGTTCTCCTTTCTCCACATCCTCCCCAACATTTGCTGTTTACTGTCTTGTTGATTTTGGCCATTCTAACTGGTGTAAGGTGGTATCTCAATGTGGTTTTGATTTGAATCTCCCTGATGGCTAATGATGATGAACATTTCTTCATGTGTCTGTTAGCCATTTGTATGTTTTCTTTGGAGAAGTGACTGTTTATGTCTTCTCCCCATTTTTTGATGTGATTATCTGGTTTTGGGGTGTTGAGTTTGGGGAGTGGAACACTGGGTGTGGTGCATAAACAATGAATCTTGGAACACTGAAGAAATAAAATTAAATTAAAAAAAAACCTTCCACATTTTTATTTTACTGAAATTTTTGTGAAGATTAATCTATGGTCAGTTTATATATTTTGTTTATTAAAAACAAATCAACATTTTAAAAATAAAGCTGGTGAGTGTGGACATCCCCATCTTGCTCCTGACATTAAGGGATAAATTCTGTTTTTTGCCTTTAAGGATGATGTTAGCTGTTGTTTTCCATATATGAGGTATGGTCCCTTTAAACCTACTTTGTTGAGGGTTTTTACTATAGCTGGAGGTTGTACTTTGTCAAATGCTTTTTCTGCATATGTTCAGAAAAAATGAAAAAATGTTTGCACATTTTTAATTGGGTTATATGGCTTTATATTATTGGATTTCAAGGATAATTTATGTATTCTAGATGCAAGTCTCTTATCAGATGTATGATTTTCAAATATTTCAATTCTGTGCATTGTCTTATATCCCTCTTGATAATGTCCTTTCAAGAACAAAGATTTTTCATTTTGCCTAAGTACAAGTTACCTTTTTATTTTGTTTGCTTGTGCTTTTGGTATCATATCTAAGAAATCACTGGTAGACCAAGCTCACAAAATTTTGTCCCCTATACTTCCTTCTAAGGATTTTATAGTCTTACTTCTTACATTTAGATCTATAATCCATTTGGAGTTAACATTTATATATGGTGAGAGGTAGAACTTCATTCTTTTGTGTATGGCTATCCAGTTGTTCCAAGACCATATGTTGAAAATACTTCTTTCCTCATTGGGTGGTCTTGGAATCCTTATTGAAAATCAATTGGCCATAGATGCATGTGTTTAGTTCTGGAATCCCTGTTCTATAAGATTGATCTATATCTTTATCCTGATGCCAGTTTCACATTGTCATGATTATTATATCTTGTACTTATGTCTTGAAATCACAAAATATTAGTCCTTGTGCGCTATTCTTCTTTTTCAAGATTGTTTTGGATATTAGTAGTACTTTGCAATTAAATTTTAGAACCAGCTTGTTAAGTTCTATACTGAATTCTTCTATAATTATGATAGCAATTATGTTATGCCTTTATATCATATTATGGAAATATCAATGTCTTAAGAATATTAAATCTTCTGAATCATGAACATGGGATACTTTTCCCATTTCTTGAGACCTTCCTTTATTTCTTTTTTTTAAAAAGATTATTTATTTATTTATTTGATGGAGAGATAGATATCACAAGTAGGCAGAGTGGCAGGCAGAGGGAGAGGGAGAAGCAGGCCCCTGCTGAGCAAAGAGTCTGATATGGAGTTCCATCGCAGGACTCTGAGATCATGACCTGAGCTGAAGGTAGCTGCTTAACCGACTAAGCCACCCAGACACACCCCCTTCTTTAATTTCTTTTAACAATATTTTGTGGGTTTGAGATTACGGTTTTCATATTTTTTGTTAAATTGATTCTTGAACATTTTAGTGTTTTTTATATTATTATAAGTTGAATTATTCTTTTAATTTCACTTATGGATTGTTCATTGTGAATATAGAAATACAGTTTTGCATATTGATCCTGAAGCCTGCAGCCTATTTAATCCATTAGTTCTAATAGTTCCTTGGTAGGTTCTTTAGAAATTTCTAGATGCATGATCACGTGGCCTGTGAGTGGACATGGTTTTTCTTCTTCCATTCTGATCTGGATGCCTGTTATTTCTTTTTCTGTCATAGTTGCCTTTGCTAAGACCTCCAGTAAATTTTGAGAACAAGTGGTAAGAGTGAAGAGCCTTTCTCATTCCTGACCTTATAGTCCTAGTATTAACCACCAGCCATTCACATTGAGTATGATGTTAGCTGGGGTAACATCATACCCCTTTATATTATATATGTTTCTTATATAATAAAAGATGGAGTAGATGTTTCTTATATTATAAGAAACATATATAATTAACATATATTAACATTACATATATAAACATAAATATAAACATATTATAAGAACATATATTATATATGTTTCTTATATTATATATGTTTCTTAACAGGTTGGAGAAGTTCCCTTCTATTTCTACTATATTAATTTGGAGGGTTTCTTTTGATTTTGCTATTGTTGTGGTTTTATTGTTTTTTTTTTGTTTGTTTTTTAAAAGATTTTATTTATTTATCAGAGAAAGAAGGGGGGAGAGAGCGAGTACAGGCAGACAGAATGGCAGGCAGAGGCAGAGGGAGAAGCAGGCTCCCTGCCGAGCAAGGAGCCCCATGTGGGACTCATCCCAGGATGCCGGGATCATGACCTGAGCTGAAGGCAGCTGCTTAACCAACTGAGCCACCCAGGCGTCCCTGGTTTTATTATTTTTAATGAAAGGACATTGGAGTAGATGTCAGCTCAGAAATTGTTATAAATACAACTTCTGGTCACTCTCACGGGAACTTTCGTGTTACATGTTACTGACCTCCTGTGTATATATTCCTGCTCTTTGCATTTTGCATAATTTTCTGTTGCCAACAGGACATTTTAGATAATATATTGTAGCAACCCTGGGTGCACCTCTATCTCTGGAGCTTGCTGTCGTTATTTGTCTGTTTATTGACTAGCTGAGTTATCTTCATAAAGTTTATGTCTCCCATAGCAGGAAGCCTCTGAGGCACATGCACTGTCATTCTGGGGTGACAGTGGTTTGATGAAGACTTTCTCTACCTGCCCCTTTGCATGACTACCTGCCTCCATGGACTGTATCTCCTGGCTGGTAACACCTACCTTAGGGATGAGCCAAGATGAGGGTAACTGGATCCCCAGTGTTCTCAGGGCTCCTGCCAGATATACAGACTCTCAACTCACCAGTGGAAGCTGGGTGCAAAAAGGAATCTGTGATGCCCCAGGTGCAGCTGCCCAGAGTGTAGCTTGTGCCATGAGTGGCTAGGGGACAGAATGAGAGATGCTGAAGTCCTGCTCCTCCTGGGAAGGTATTACAGCCCTTGATTTGCAGCTGGGGGGAATGGGAGAGAGCAGTTCTAGGCTGCACTATCTGGAGTGGAGTTTCTTTTACACTGAACGTGGGGAAAAGGAGGGAGAGGTCATAGTTTGAATGTAAGACTCAGTGTTGTTACCAAGTGATAGTAGATTTTCTTGAATAATTGTTTGGTCAATTATTGTATGTCCTCAGGACAATTTCTAGACATATTTTGTGGTTACATTTTTTTAATAGTTTTCCCAAGTTTCACCAAGGGATTTGTCTGCCAAGATATCTTCACGCTGCCTTTCTCAATGTGGAACTCACCACCCCTACTTTGAAAAAAAAAATTTTTTTTGTCCTTATTTTTTACTGACTTTGCTAAGACTGCCATACACTCTTAGTCTTCACTTCCAGTGATTTGACATGGCTGACTCTATCCTGGACATGAAAGCCAGTAGAGTGAGATGTCCATTAGACCCTTTATCACTGGGTGAATTTGGTTTCCATGACAACTGTTTGACATCTATTGCTAGATACCAAAGTAGCACAGACTTGGTGTCTTCATAGGAGAAACATTTAGTTTTGCATAGTTTCTGGGCATCAGGTGTCCAAGTATGATGTTACAGGATTGATTTCTTATTTATCTTTCACAAGACTGCAAGCAACCTGTTGGTCATGGCCGCGGCTTTCTCTCAGGGTCATTTCCGTGCTTGTGTGGTGTTGACAGTTGACAGTTCCTTGTCAGTTGTAAGCTTGGTGGCTTGAATTCCTGGCTGGCAGTTGGATGGGGCCATCTTCTGTTCCTTGTTTTGTGGCCTTTCCATTGGAAGCTTGCAGCACAGCAGCTTGCTTCATCAAACTAGCAAGAGAGAGGGAGTCTACTAGCAAGATGTGATCATTATATGTGGTAATTGTGGAGTGACATTCCTCTCTGGCATGCTCAGAAGTAATTAGCAGGCCACATTCAGGGGATGGAGAACATGAATTCAAAGAGTTGGATACTTGGAAGCGAATTTAGAGTTGTTCTGCCATGGTTGGGAGGGGTCTCTTTCTGCCTTGATTGATCTCTGATCCTTCCAGAGAAGACAACACTTCCAGAGAGTGAGGCCCTCAAAAGAAAAACCTACTTAGGTCTTTGGGATTTTCCCCGAGACTTCTCTCTTTCATTGCCTTCTGATTATCAATCTATTTTAGTTGTTTTCCTACCACTTCTCAGCCTCTTTTTCTGCCCCATTATGGGTTTGGCTTCTCTCCTTTCTTTCATATGAATACGTTTTTGCTGGATTTCTGTCTTTGTTCCTCTGTCCTTCTCAACCATATGAATTCCTCAGGGGCCTCATTCTCTGAGCATTTGTGAAGACGAAGCCTCAGTCTACATCATTCTCTCTCACCTTCTCTCATCTCCTCACTTGTATTTGCAACCAGGTGCCACTTGGCTATCCTTCAGGCTTCTCTAAAGTAGCACTTTCAAAAATGGACACAAGGACCTGCAGGGGCATATATTTCCATTATCTGAATGACCAGACAACTTACAGTCCGTGGACTCGCTCTGCTCAGTGAGTCAGGTAAGACCTTCTGTATTCCCTTCCTAAAGCTTCACGTGGTCTATATTCATGTGCGTGTGTGCAAGTGCGCATGTGTCCCCCTAAGGATTTGTGATGAGTTTATAATCCATATCACACCTCTTTTTAAAACTTTTGGTATCTTTAGCTGACAGCATGGTTCTAAGTCCCTTGGGTGACAACCAAAGCCCTCTCCACTGTTTACAATGTTCCTTTGCAAAATCAATTCCCACCTCCTTCCTCCACTTTTACAACTCACCCTCTCCTCCAATTATCCTAATGAGTGTGTAACTTCATTAGCACACTGTACTGTTCATGCTTTAATAATGCCACTCATGCAATATTACTCAATACTATGTTCTCTGATAAGAATCCTATTTATCAGAAGGACAACATGAGACCAAAAAGCATAGATAGTATACTTTCATAAGTCAATATTAAAGATTTATATTAAATATACATTTCATATATATTAAATATTTATATTAAATATGCATAATTGATATATAGCAAAGAAGTATATAATATAGCGTATAAGAAGTAAATATATACATACTAAAGAATGATAAAGTGAAAATCCATGTAACCACTATAAAGATTAACCCCAACATGCTATCCCCAAATTGTGTCTCCCCCCACCACTTTCCAAGACATATTTTGACATTTTTAGTAAATAGCCCCTTGCCATTTGTAAATACAATTTTATCACCTGTGCACGAATGTCTAAATATGTGATGTTTGATCTTGCACCGTTTTGAAATTCAGATGAATGTAATCATACAGAGATATTCTTCTGACTTGTTTATTTTACTCAGAAATACCTAAGGTTTATCTG
This sequence comes from Mustela putorius furo, assembly GCF_011764305.1. NCBI lineage: Eukaryota > Metazoa > Chordata > Mammalia > Carnivora > Mustelidae > Mustela > Mustela putorius. The sequence continues at coordinate 10,775,853 of NW_025421998.1, forward strand.
TGTGGATGCTCATGGTTGTTATTACCAATCTTTTTATTGCTTTGCAGTATTCCATTGTATAATATGCTACAATGGGTTAAATATGCTATGAATGGAGATCTAAGTTGTTTCTAGGTTTTGGTTGGTACGAACAATGCTGGATAGTTTTTGTTCACAGATGCAAGGTTTTCTTTAAGAAATATGTCTAGAGGCAAATTTTCTGGATTTAAGAACATGTAAGTGTTAGTTGATGCTGAAAGGTAGTTGTACAATTGACATACTCCCTGGCCACATATGATAGTTGACATCCTCCACATTCTAACAATTGTTCATGTAAGAGATCTTAATTTTTGCCAACCCATTGGGTTATAATGGTGTCTGACCACAGCTGTAATTTGTGTTTTTATGCTTATTAATTATATTAAGCATATTTTCAGGGTACTGGGTGGCAGAGTCAGCTAAGCATGTGACTCTTTATTTTGGCTCAGGTCATGATCTCAGGGTCTTGAAATGGAGCCCCATGTCAAGCTCTGTGCTGGACATCAACCTGCTTGAGATTCTCTCTCTCTCTCTGCCTCTGCCCCTAATCTTATCTAAAAAAAAAAAAAAAGAAATGAAATTGAGGTCTTTAATCCACCTGGAACTGGTGTAAGAAAGTGGTTCGACTTCCTCTTCGCCCATGTGGATACATGTTCTCTCATCTCAGTTGATGAAGATGCTTACAATTTCCCCTCAGTGTGCCCTACTACCTGTGTCATCCATGTGTTTCTGGGATCTCTAATCCCATTGAGTTCATTCTAAACCCACACTGTTCTATGATCATCTCAGAATAACCTCAGTGTTAAGTATGGCTAATCTCTTCACCTCGTCCTGTTCCACCACCCCTCCCAACCCTCTCAGTGTTTTAGAAGTGCAGAGAGATTTTGGACTCTTTTGGCCATGCTCTTCCCAACTCCCTTCCCTACCCCACCCTCCCAAACAACCCCTAGTCAATAAGCAATAGAAAAGCAAAACAAAACAAAGAACCTTGGGGTTTAATGAAGATGACATTAAGTCTAGATCAAATCATAGAGAGGTAGAATTTTTGAAATATTTAGTCTTCCAATACATGAACATGATTTTCTACTACATGTCTATTACCTCGTTTATACGGATTTGGATACTTTTCCATAATAACATTAAATATTATCAATAAAGGTCTCCATAAAAATCTTGCAAATATTTTGTTAGATTTATTTCTAGATACTTTACATTTTTGATGTTATTTAAATGGTATCTCTTTTCTGATACATAAGAATGTAAAAGATTTTTGAGGGGCGCCTGGGTGGCTCAATGGGTTAAGGCCTCTGCCTTCAGCTCAGGTCATGATCCCAGGGTCCTGGGATCGAGCCCTGCATTGGGCTCTCTGCTCAGTGGGGAGCCTGCTTCCTCCCGCCCCCACCTGCCTCTCTGCCTACTTGTGATCTGTTTGTCAAATAAATAAATTAAAAAAATCTAAAAAAAAATAAATTTTTGAATACTATTTTTTATTATGTTTTCTTATATACTTTTATTCACTTTAATATTTTATTTAAAGACTTTTACATTTTCTATTATGCAACAAGTCATCTGTAAAAAAGGTAGTTTTATTTTTTTTCTTCTTTCTGATCCATATAAATATACAAATATTTTTTTCGTGCCCTACAGCACTGACCAAAACCTTCAGTATACCCTTGCATGGTAGGGATAAGTGGACACTCTTGTTCCTTAAACTCGAAGTTAGTTTTTGTGTTGATAGCCTTTATCAGGTCGAGGAAGTCCTTTGTTTTTTATTTCGGTTCACTGAGTCAGTAATTTGCTTGTGTCTGTTAATCTCAAATGGAGCTTGTGTTTTATTGAATGCTTTTATTTAATCTGTTGAGGTAACAAAAACATCTGGAGACCTTAACTCTGTTAGTGTTGATCATATTAATTGACTTTTTAAAATGTCAGATCCTTCATACATTTCTGGAGTAAACCTGGCTTGATTGTGATACATCATCCTTTTAATACACTGTTCTGTTTGGTTTGTTAATATTAAGTATAAGATTTTGTATCCATATTCATAAGCAATACTACTGACCTTTCTTGAACTGTGTTTTTTTTATCCTGCTCACCGGCCCTGATTTACACCGAGCCTACTAAAAATCAGTTCAACGGGCATAAACATAAATTGCTAAAGAAGTACCTGGCTTTCCTTAATTTGAGAGATTAATAGACACGCGAGGACTGTCTCAGCAGTAACTGGTGCATTAAACATGCAGAGTGGATGCTGGCCCAAGGACGAGCACGTGTCTTGAACTAGTGAATAGAATTTGAATTACGACTTCCTGGGCCTGCCAGGTCTGAACGAAAGTTGCCACTCTTTTATGAAAGTCGCCACTGATTTCTGCATCTGCAGGAGGAGCTGAGATGTCCTGTGTCACTGAAAGCCAGGCTGAGGGAGCTAGCGAATCCACGTCTCCAGCACAAATGCACTGGGGCAGACACACCAGGCGGCTAAAGCACCCTGGAACCCATCTCCTTACCCTCGCACAGGGAACAGACTATCAGACAACAGCACCCTGCACAGATGGGACTTCCAATTAACAGTTAGCTTTTATTTTATTTTTTGAATGACTTTATTTATTTATTTCAGACACAAAGAGAGAGAGAGAGAGAGAGAGAGAGAGCGCTCACGAGGGAGTAGGAGGGGCATAGGGGGAAGCAGGCTCCCCACTGAGCAACGAGCCTGATGTGGGACTCGATCCCAAGACCCTGAGATTGTGATCTGAGCTGAGAGCTGACACTTAACTGACACCCAAGTGCTGCAACAGTTAACTTCTAGAATTTTCTTTCTAGAGAGATACTTGGAAAAATTGTAAAATCTCCAAACCATAAAACTGGAAATATTTAGAAGTCAGCCACTTCAGTCTTTCCCTATGCACTCACTCATTCATTCAGTTACTTATTCCTGTGTTCAGGGGGCACCATAGAAACACAGGGTGAGGAAAACTGTTCACATATTTTCATCTGATCCCTTTGGTCATGGTGATACCTCATTCTCGCCTTTAGCTCTGACTAGTGTCTGCTTCCTATGCGGCTTTCTTTAGTCTTTTTGTGAGTCAGATTTATCCTACGCTTGATTTTTTCTCTAGGGCAGAGCTGGGGTAGCTCTGTTGGTGCATGTAGTAGTGGAGTGTCTCTGAGTGTCGAACTGCTCCTCAGAGAGATTCTAGTTAATTTCCTGTGTAAGCTGGCATCGTCCACAGAGTCCTGGGTCTCTCATTTTCCACGTATTTCACCATCCTGAAGAGCGAGCAGGGTGCTTGTATAGTTCGTGCACCCTTCACCACACGTCTCACGTGCTGGACCATCCCCATCCTCATCTTCTAGTATTCTCTGCCTTTCTCATGCCGCCATGCATTTATACATTTCCTATCTTTTATGACGTCTCTAGCCATGGTCCTCTCTCCACATTGCTCTGTTCTTTCCATAGGAAGGATCTTACATTCCTTAGCGATCATTTCACCATGTCTTGCATGGGCAAAAGCTTTAAAGTGTACACAGAAAAGCTCACCATTCAATTTTCATTACCACCTCTGATGAGCTTTAAGCAGAGGAGAGAATTGATTTAATTTGCATTTTAAAACATTTTTCTGGGTGGCGTGTAGAATTGATTGGAGCTAGAGCACAAGGGTAGAGTGTGGAGATCAGTGAGGGGACCATTGCAATATTCCTGGTAAGAAAAATGTTGACTTTTCTTTGGATCTTCGAAATGGGGATGAGGAAAGGCAGATCAACTCATCTGGGAAGTTTTTGGGATTTGAAAGGAAGTTCAGAAATCGTGAACGCATAAAAGGACAGAAGTTGCAGGCAAATGTCCCCTCTCATTCTCAGGAGACTCACAGATCAGATGTGCTTCAGGGAGCCATGCACTCACAGGAAAGTTATATGGCTATTTCAATAAGATGCTACAGGTTGGGTATGCACTAACATGAGAATCAGGAACCCTGCATCCCCACATATCATGGGTTTAACCTCCAGGAACCCCACCATGTCCTCAAGCCAGACCCAGAAACTCCTAAGCACTGTTGCTTTGGCAGAGGAAGGGCATATGCACATTGTGGAACATTTCCAGACCATGCCTCATAAGAAAGACGTAGACTCTAGGGAAAAAAGTTATCTGAGATTCATCCCCCCTTGGAGGAAGGACATTTTTCCTACTCCAGTCCTCTTAACCTTCCATTTTCAATTAAGAGGGTGAAGAGAGAGTTGAGAGACAATTGTGAAGTCAGAGTCCAGGAAGAACACAGTCTCCTGTAGTATCGAGATGTGATCCTAAGGTCCTAGAACTTTTCCATCCCCCTCCTTACCACCACACCAAGGCCCCAGCATAGTGACACAGATTACACTAGAAAGAGCTGAAATAAATTTATGTAATCCAAGGACGAAGTCTCAGGGAAGCTCAAGAACATGACAGGAGGCACAGACAAGTTTGCTAAATGAATGGGAAATTTCAGACATTTATACCTACAGCAAATATTAAACCAGCCTGACTCTTGGCCCAATTAACATAAATCTAAACACCCACCTCTGTTCCTGCTATGCAATGCAACATATCCACCTGCAACAGAAGTTACAGGGCATGCCAGAATGCAAGGAAAAATGCCCAGATATCAATCGATGTGATCTAATTGATATGCACAAAATGCCCTCTCCAACCACAGCGGAATATATACTTCCTAAGCTTGCCTAAACTTATTCAAACAGCCAGCATCCCAGTCCACAAAAGACACCGTAACAAATTTAAAAGAACAGTGATCATAGTCACTATGTCCTCAGACCACAGTGGAATTAAAGTTGAAATCATTAACATGACAATTGCTGGAAAATCCACAACTGACTGGGTTAAACAACACACTTCTAAATAACACATGGGTCGAAGAGGAAGTCTCCAGATAGCACGGGGTATTATATGCAACTAATGAATCTCTGAACACTGCATCAAAAACTAACGATGTACTGTGTGTGTTGGCTAACGGAACACAATAACAGGAAAATAAAAGAATAAAATAAAATAGAAAAAAAATTTAAAAATAAAAAGTATTTTGAACTAAATGAAATGAACTTACAACTTACCAGAAATTATGGGAGACAGTGAAAGCAGTATTTACTTAGAATTTTATAGTATCAATTCCATATATTAGAAAAAGAGAAACACATAAAATTAATAATCTCAGCTTTCATTTTAGGGAACCAGTGAAAGAGTGGAGTAATTTAAGGTAAAGGAAGGAGAAGAATATAAAAATGTAAATTAAAGCAGAAATCAATGAAATTAAAAACAGGAAGACAGTAGAGAAAATCAATAGAGCTGAAAGCTGGTTCTTTGTAAAGATAAATAAAATGATAAAATTCTATTCCAGCTTATGAAGAAAAAAAGAGAGATGACACAGATTTTTAATAGCAGAACTGAAAGAGATCTCATTGCTACTGATCCCATAGACATTAAAAGTTTAATAAATACAATGACCAACTCTCTGCCTATTAGTTTGATTACCTAGATGAAATGGGGCTAATTCTTGCAACATACAAATTTCTAAAACTCACACAAGGAGAAGTAGATCATCAGATAATGGCTAAATCTATAAAAGGAATTTAAATTAATAATTACTAACCTTCCAAAAAAAAAAAAAAAAGAAAGAAAGAAAGAAAGAAAGAACTAGGTCCAGTGGTTTCAACTGATGAGTATTACCAAACTCTTATAGAATTTATGATAGCAATTCTCCACAATCTTTTCCAGAAAACAGGAGCAGAGGGACCACTTTTTAATCCATTGCATTAGGTCAGCATTACACTAATAACCAAAACCAAATAAAGACATTATGAGAAAGAACTCTATAGATTAATATTTTGCATGAAAATCAATCCAAAAAGCCTCAACAAACTATTAACCAATCAAGCCTAATAATGTGCAAAAAGTATTATACAGTAAATATACCAAGTATGATTTATCCAAATTAGGCTGGCTCAGTATTTGAAATTCATCATTTTCATCCGCCACTTCACCGGAATGTAGAGTTTCAAAATATAACATGATTTTATCAATAGATGAAGAAAAAGCATTTGACAAAATTCAACACCCAATTATCATAAAAACTCTCAGTAAAACAGAAATTGAAAAAAACCCTTTCCCAACTTGATAAAGAATATCTATGAAGATACACAGCTAACAGTTAATGGGGAGAAATTATATGCTTTCCCACCAAGAGAAGGAACAAGGAGAGGAGGAAGGCCCGCCACTGGGATTTAAGATTGTGCCAGCAGTCCTAGCTAGATAAAAAGTCAAGAAAAAGAAATAAGAGGTACAGAGATTGGAAAGGAAGAAACATAGCAGCTGCCTCTGTTTAGATGACATGATTATGCAGAAAATTCCAAACAATAGAGAAAAAATCTTCTGGAACTAATTAATAATCAAATATAAAAAAAGTCACAAGAGACAAAGTTATACACAACTAGGCTGTTTTCCTGTGTATCAACAATGGACAGCTGGAATTTGAAATGAAAAAAAAAATCATTTGCAATAGTACCCAAAAAACAACAGTTATAAATCTGACAAATTATGTAAGGGATCTATATGTGGAAAACCACAAAACTCTGAGTAATTAATTAAAAATATCTAAATCTGTGTTCACAGACTGAGACTCAACCTTGGTGACATGTTAATTTTTCTCAGTGTGAACTACGGATTCAGTACCATTTCAACAAAATCCCAAAAAGGTATTTTGAAGATACTGACAAGCTGCTTTTCTAGTTTGTATGGAAGGACAAAAGACCTGGAAAAGCCAGCATAATACTGAAGAACAAAGTTGCAAGATTTACCCATTTTCAAGACTTTGTTTAAAGCTACTGAAAGTAAAGCAACATGGTAGTGGAGGAAGTGTAGACAAATAGATTAATACACCAGATACAGCAGTACAACAACACAGCAAATATACTAATACAAATACACTAATATGACAATTACAATACTACAACACAGCAAATATATTAATACAAGTATACTAATACAATTACAACAACACAACAAATATACTAATGTGACAATTAAAACATACAACATAGCAAATATACTAATACAATTACAACAACACAACAAATATACTAATACAAATGTACTAATACAACAATCACAACAACATAACAACAACACAGCAAATATACTAATACAAATACAACAATACCACACAACAAATATAGTAATACAAATGTACTAATACAACAATTACAACAGTACGACACAACAAATATACTAATACAAATATACTAATACAACAATTACAACAGTACAACGCAACAAATATACTAATACAACAATTACAACAATACGACAACAACACAAAAAATATACTAATAGAAATATATTAACACAACAGAGCCTGCCATGGGCCCCCACACATGCTGACAATGCAGCAAGGACACTTAATGGAGAAAGGGTATTTTATCCAAATGGTGCTGACAAAGTTCGATATAAGTATGCAAAAAAAAAATGTGCAGAAAATGAACCCAGACACAGACCTTACAACCTTCACAAATATTAACTCAAAATCAATCACAGACCTGAATGTAAAGTGTAAAACCCTAAGAGTTCTGGAAGAAAAAAAAAAAAGAAAATTGAAGTGACCTTGGGTTTGGCAATATTTGTGACAACAGTGAAAGCAAAGTGCAATAAAGAAAAAGTGTTCAGTTGTATTTTATTAAAATGAAAAACTTCTGCTCTGTGAAAGACTCTGTTAAGAAAAAAAAAAGACTTTTTTCCGAAGAACTTATTTATTTATTTGACAGAGAGAGAGAGAGGGAGAGCTCAAGCAGGGGGAGCTGCAGGCTCCCCACTAAGCAGGGAGCCCAATGCAGAAATTGATCCCAGGACCCTGGAATCATGACCTGAGCCAAAGGCAGATGCTTAACCAACTCAGCCACCCAGGCACACCAAAAAAAAACTGTTAAGAGAATGTAAAGATAGGACAAAGACAGGGAGAAAATATTTCATGAACATCTCTCTGATAAATAACTTGTGTCCAAATATATAAAGAATTCCCCAAACTCAACAATAAGAAAACAACCCAACAAAAAATGAATGACAGGTAAGGTGGAGTAGAGGTTCCCAGGCTCTGTCTTTCAATAAGCATACAATTAGACAGCTGTCCACAAACGAGAGTAGCTCGGCAAGTGCTCTGGAGTGCACTTGAGAAGCTGTAACAACACATGGGAGCAAGGAACCTGATAACAACCACACGAAAAGGATTGGGAGCATAATTACACTCTGCCTGCATCATCCCATTCCCAGTGCTGCAGTGCTGAGAGCAAGAGGGAATGAACTCCCCCATCCATGAGTTCCTTGCAGGGAAATCATGGTCAGAGTGAGCCACAGCTTTCCCAGCCTTTCAGAGCACTGAATGAAGGACCCGGTTGAGCCTCACAAGATGGCTTGGAGATCAGCATAGCTGAAATGTCTGTATCCGGGTAGGAACAAAGAAGGACAGGGTAACTGTTATAAATCTGACAAATTATGTATGGGATCTATATGCGGAAAACTACAAAACTCTGAGTAATTAATTAAAAAGATCTAAATCTGTGTTCACAGACTGAGACTCAAACTTGGTGACACAGCATGGAAACCCTTCTCAACTTGGGGAGGACCCTCTACGTCATCTCCATGTGAAAGTCCCATTCTGACATTCAGTAGTTCACATTCAATACATGAAGGACTTGGCTTGCAGTACACTAATTGTGGGTGAACCCCTTGGTCACCTGTTATTATAAATACACACAGAGTTAGCCAGACTTAAGGTGCTCCTTAGCTGACACGTCCTAAGCTGAAATCCTCACATTCCTTTGCCTTCAATTAAGACACACTCAATCTTAGAGACACCTGGTGGTTCCATCAGTTAAGAGCCCCACTCTTGATTTCTGCCCAGGTCATGATCTCAAGTTTGGGAGATTGAGCTCTGCGTGGAACTCCACATCTTGCTTAAGCTTGCTTAAGATTCTCTCTCTCTTTCTCCCTCTGCCCCTCATCCCACGGTTTGCCTGTGCATTCTCTCTCTCTCTTTAAAAAAAAAAAAAAGATATACTTGGTCCTATACTACCTGTAATTATGTCTTGAAGGGTACTCTAAATTTAGACTTTTCAGTTGAAGATCCAACTGATAATTTCTGAAAGTGCACTATAAACCAAGAACTCCACTTTTTTGCTCTACAGTCAACTTTTATTTATAAGAAGAAAGCTATATTAACTGAGTTAAGGTAAAGACTCTAAACGTTGTATACTGTAGGCAACTTGAGAAGATGTCTTGTCCCACACAGGCTCTGGGTAGGGTGGTGTGTATTTCTATCAGGACCCATCGTTCACTTCTTTACACATTGCTTGAAGTCAGTCTTCTTATCTTCCAGCATGGCCTTCTCTGGTTCGTTTTCTATCCTTCAGTCAGAGAGAACATTTTTAAATGAACCTGATTATGCCACTTCCATTTACAAAAGCCTTCAGTGGTTTCCTGATGCCCACAGGCTGAAGTCCAAGCTTGTTACCATAACCTGCTACTGTAACACTGTTCACAACCATGGGTAATGTTGACAGCTTGCCAGTTTCTCCACCAGCTTCCCCTCTGTGTGTGTATTATCCTATAGAAATGTAAGACACTTGTATAGGAGGGACACCATAGAATAAGGGGAACTAAGAGAGAAGAAGGTAGGGCATAACACTTGAAACTTTCAAGCCAAGACTTGAAGGTGGTTAGGGAGTTAGCCATGGGGATTCTGGGGGAAGCACATTCCAGCCAAGGTCCAAAGTCATAAGGGGAGGGAGTTCCTGGGATATCAGGGGAACAGAAGAAAGACCAGTATGGTTGGAGGAGAGTAGATGTAGCTACAGAGTTGCCAGTGGTCACAAACAGGAAGGTCCTTGGGGGCCAATATAAGGATCTGTCTTGCCAGTCTTCACCTCTTTTGTCCCTTGGGCCCAGTGACCAGGGCAGGACCAACCAACTTGATTTGATGAGTATAACACAGACACTGTTCAGTATGTAAAGGGGCACAGGAGGAAGGGGTTACTGTCTTTACTGTGAGAGTATTTTGAATTGCAAGGCTGGAACGGCCTGTGGCTGTCTTTTCTGCCATATGTCAGGAGATTGTTTAAGAATATAGTTAGTGTGGAGGAAAACAGTTCTGTGGGAGGCATCGGGGGGAAAATCCCAAATAATCATTTGAGATCCTGTGTCTCTTTGATATCCTGTATCAACCCATCCCTTGACTGTTAGGGTAAAATTAGTTCATTAGAATTAAATTTCCATCTCGGAAAACTAGCATTCACAGTAATACAACTCTTGGTGATCTCAGATAACCCTCTAATGTTCTACTTTAGTGAAATATCACACCGTTTACCAACACCCACCAAGTGTCAGCGATTATCAGCTCCTGCCCAATCCTATTCAATTCAAAGCTCTGCCCACTTTCTACCCCTCCAACCTTTTAGAGTAAATCACAGACATCTTATAATTCCAACTGTAAGTGGAATTGGTATCTCCAAGGATTAAAACCCTTTTAAAAAACATAACCACCACATAAGAGAAGAGTTTGTTAAAAGCCTATCAGTTCTAAGCTGCATTCTGAATCACCAGGTCTGGGGAACTACTTAGTAAAACTGCTTTTTCCAGATAATTGTCATAAGTCAATGTGCAGTAACTTTTCTGCAAAATCTCCAAGGAGGGATTCCAGCGGGAGAGCTGGTTCAGCTGGGACATGGCTTCAGGACTGATGACAGGTAACTCCTCTTGACTGCTTGCTTTCTCCTCTGGAGGAGTGTTCTCAGAGTCCTTCTGTGTGGTGGAGGCTGGTGGAGCACCTCGACCCTTGGGAAACCACAATGCGCTCTTTCTGGGATACTCAGTTAAGGCATCTCTACTGGGAGGACTTACCGCAGGCTCCCTTCACGTGAGGCGTATCCTTGTTCTCCTGCAGGGAGTGGTCTCTGTCAACCTTGCTTTCATCATTATTATGCCTCCCCCTTATGGGAAAAATAAACTAAATTTAAATTTCTCCTTAAATATAAAAGTTAAATACCAACAAATGACATTTTTCTCAATACGATTATTTTCTTCATGGCTACAGACCGTGGCAATAGAGAAGAATTTTTGCCCCCTCCCCTCCCCCCGAGAAGAACCAACCTTCTTCTCTTTGCGGGCAGTAGGACTACCATTTGGAGTGTGTGCTATGTCATGGGATTCTCTTCTCTGGCTTCCTCAATATTTTTTCTTAAGCTTTTGAAAAATATTTTAATTTTTTTCCTTTTATTCTTGTGAAAACAAAACACATACCATGAAGGTTACTATCTTAACCGAAATTTAGTGTAAAGCCATGTTCACAAATTTTCATGTTGTCCCTGGGCACACATCACGCCCTTCTTTGTATCTTTCCAAGTTTAATATATATGCCTCTGCAGGGTGCACACTGCCTTTGATTTCTAGCAACTTGAAGGTTACACCTGAGTGTTTGTGTCACTGATACTCATTTTCCTTGAAGTTCTATGAGATTCTTGGACTTCAGTCATGTCAGGAATTTTGGAAAATTCTTGGCCAAAATTGTTTGAAATACTTCTGTCTTTTCTCTCTTTTACTTCATCTACTGATTCCAACTATGGTATTTTATTGGCTAAATTTCCACAATTCTTAAATGTTCTCTTCTTTAGGAGCTGTTTCCACTCTTATTTCTCTTTTTGCTTTTTTTCAGTTTGGGTTATTTCTATTGGCTTATTTCTATTGCCCACTTTCTACCCCTCTTTTTTTTAAGATCTTATTTATTTATTTGACAGAGAGAGATCACAAGTAGGCAGAGAGGCAGGCAGTGAGAGAGGGGGGACGCAGGCTCCCTGCTGAGCAGAGAGCCCCATGTGGGGCTCGATCCCAGGACCCTGAGATCATGACCTGAGCCGAAGGCAGAGGCTTAACCCACTGAGCCACCCAGGTGCCCGTATTGGCCTATCTTTAACTTGGATTTTTTTTTTTTTAACTTGGATTTTTTTTTAAAGATTTTATTTATTTGACAGAGAGAGAGAAATCACAAGTAGTCAGAGAAGCAGGCAGAGAGATAGGGGGAAGTAAGCTCTCTGCTGAGCAAAGAGGCCGATGCGGGACTCGATTCCAGGGCCCCGATCATGACCTGAGCTCAAGGCAGAGGCTTAATCCACTGAACCACCCAAGCTCCCCTTGTTTTTGTCTTCTAATTGCTAACATCTTCAACAGATTCTTTCTTCTACTTTGTATCTCTCTGGTAAAATTTCCTACCTGAGCTTACATTTTCTTTACTTTTTTTATTAGTGTAAAATTTATCAACCATAGCACTATTGATATTTGGGTCTGGATAATTTTATGTCATCAGGGACCATTCTTTGCAGGATTCTTGGCAGCATCTCTCTGGATTCCGTAGCAACCCCTAGTTGAGCCAATCAGAATATCTCCAGACATTGCCAGATGTCCCTAGTGGGGGCAGCACCTCCCTGCCCCAGATGAGAATCACTGCATTAGGACCACTAAGGTATTCCCCACAGTTCTCCTGACAGGGGCAACCTCCACTTCCTACAGGAGTGTGGTTCTGAGGATTGCTTTATAACCTCAGACTGTGTTTCCTTGCCTTTTCTTATGCACCCTAAGTTTTCACTGAAAACCAGACCCATTGTATAAAACAAAGGATATTGAGGTATTTGTATGTTTGAAGATGAGCACACTTTTCCTTCCGAGAACTTTGTGTATGGATGTTAATTTTATTAAGAGCAGGGTTAGTTTTTACATTTGTAGATGCACCAAAGATGTCAAATTCATCCAGCAAGAGCTCTGTGTCTTGTCTTTCTCACTGCCCTCTGGAGAGGCTGTCCCTTGCAAACCCCTGTGTTTATTCTCCTACTCCTTTACTCAACCATCACCATCTGCAGCAGCCGGAGGGGCAACGAGTTCTCTCTGACGTTCTGCTTTTGTCTCGGTCTTGGGCTACAACTGGTAAAGCAGTGTTCCTGCTCTTCCTCGAGATGTAATTCTGGGTCCCCTGGATCAGAGCTGTTTTTCTATTCCTATTGTTCCCAGCTGAGATTATTTCAACCAGCATCCTCACATTACGGTTTTGATGCCGTATTCCCAGAAGATAAAATTTTTGTTCCCTAGAGGGACAGGAGATAGGTCTAGGTGGCTCATCGTGGTGGCCCTATTCCCTTCACCCAACCAATAGCACACCATCAGCCTACCCATTTGGATGGCCTTCTGTCTGGAGATTGAGTCTTTTTTCCATGGAGCACATGAGCCAGGGAGAAGTCCGAGTATTGCTTGCAGCACGCTCCTGCCCCCAGGCTCTTGCACCATGGAGGAGCTTTCTTACAATTCTCCCCAAATTTTCTGGTGGGTCTTAGTGGGGTTCCTGGAGGAAGAGTCTTCAGAAAGGTGCAAATCCCACAGCTCACATTCACTGAAAAATTATAGCTCAACCTCCTCACTGGCTTATCTGTCCAAGAACCCACTTTCTTCTCTTTGCAGGCAGTATGACTTACATTTGGAGTGCGTGCTATGTAGCGAGTTTCTCTTCTTCGGCTTTCTCAGTATTTTTTCTTAAGCTTTTGAAAAATGCTTGTGTTAGCTAATGTTTGGTGGTACCTACTTCTGTGAACAAAGGCTTGGCTCCCATTTCTCTTGGGTATGGACATTCTGTGTTCTCTACTGTCACCGGGGGATTCAACAAGGTTTCACTATCTGGCTGCTTGGAACTTGAACATCTTCTTTTGCAAAGTTTGCTAGCTTTTCAGCCCACAGCTCCAAGTAGTTTCTCTGGTACTTTTTTCTTGCTATCCTGACCCATACATCCACAGCTGAATAGTAAAGGGGAACACCTATTCAGAATCCTAACGTCTGCTGCAAATTCCAGCTACCCCCAGAGCTCCAAACTCAGATCCCTCCCTTCAGCTCAGAAAACACTGCTGGGTTCCGTTCAGCCTTCCCTGCCCAGTGCTGCCATGTGGAAGGTGCCTCCAGGCGGAACTGGGGTAATCATGATGATGTGCACTGCGTTTGTTTCCTTTCAGGGATTACGTTCCTGTACTGCCTGTTGGCTGATGTCTGAAAACAGTTATTTCATATATTTTGTCTAGTTTTCTAGGCGCTTATGGTAGAAATTCTTGCCTGTTAAAATGTACTCAACCATGGCCACGCAAAGAGTGTTTGATTGCCTGAGGCCCTCCATCTGTTTGCCTGATGCTCTGCTTCTTACTGGCCTGCGTGCTTCTCCACATGAAGACTAATATATTAATTACAAAAGAGTCAATCTAGCCGTCGGATCACAAGTTTCATAAATGCAATATCAACTCAACTTTATTAGTTTGTGCCTACTGTTATCATTTGTTTTTCAGTTGTCTTGGCTCTATCTGCCTGTCTGTGAGAATTTCAGGGAGCACTGCCAATTTTTGTTATGAAAGTGGAAGCACTGATAATTTCCTATCTTCCTGTACTGTCCTCCGCTGACTTTCCTAAAAACATTTTTGGCACTGCCTGTTAATGCACAGCATTTCTCAGACCTTGTTTTGTTTCTCAGACCTTTCCCCACATTCTAAGGCAGACGAGATATTGGGTCAGTGGAATTCTTTTGCACAGCAGTGGTGGGCACAGGGGTAATCAAGTCAGAATGCTTGGAGTTGCTAGGAAATTTAAAAAGGATGTAGGAATTGAAAGAAATAAAGCTCAACAGCAAACCAGTGATGAGCAAGGAGAAGCCGGTGCACAACAATCGTGGCGCACGGACAACACTCAGGCACTATTTGCTAAGTGATGCGAGGAGGAATGGAACTCAGGAATCTGGTACCAAGAGCTGGATGTGGATCAGGAGCTCAGTGAAAACGACGAAAGTGGATGTTTAGGTGGGTAAAGAGAAAATGGACTAATTCCAGAGATATGGAGTCAAGACTCCGCATTCATACTGCTAACACTGGTTCACCCTTAAATACTGCTTAAGGCATAAGCAATATATAGTTAAGTGCTATAAAAATTTTCAAGTATTTGAAAATAAAAAAAATAAATAAAAACAAAAACAGTAAGTGCTTTGTGAAGTGCCGTGTGCACGTGCTCACTTGATGGTCTGTGTCTCGTGGGTATATTATTATTTCCACTCTTCCTATTTTTATAAATGCAGTAACTGTCACGAAGAAAACTAGAGCTGTAGGCATTTATCTAAGTAACTGTCACAAAGAAAACTAGAGCTGTAGGCATTTATCTAAGGTCACATACGGCCAGTAAAAAGTGCCACCAAGTATCCACAGGAGCAGGTCACAGAAGTCCGCCTCTCTGACCACAGCGCTCTTTTGAATTCCATGCACATGGAACCCATTCTCGTATGTGGCTGAAATTACGGCTTCTGGACAGGCTGGCCTGGATACCATGACGGCTTGTGTCTCACCAGCTGGGGTAGATAGCTATCTCCCATTGCTTTATTGGGATTTAGCTGCTGAATTGTATCAGCTTTTTTTTTTTTTTTTTTTTTTTTTAACATGGAGGTGCTACTAAAAAAGGTAAATTTTGATAGAACCCTAGGAACAAGTCAACAATTAATCACTCTGTTAACATAACACATGTCAAATTCAATTAGAAAATAAAGGCAAAACTCAATTAAATGCAAACAAATTTCTAGGGCACATCAAGTGTGTATTCTCTCTCTCCTTTATGAAGAAACTGATGTCAACAGATTCTATATTTGAAGGGAAATTAAACAATGATGGGAAACATACTATCTCGTTACCCTTCAACAGCTGGCTAGGAAAAGGTTTGCCCCGATTTTTGGTTTAACAAATTTCAATTAAACACAATGTAATTATGACTGCAGAGGTAAAAATCTCCCTAAACAGATGTCAAATGATTTTTATAAGACACTTCTGTAATTCATCACTTTGCCATAACATTTCCATAAAGAAAACATGGGCATGCTTTCCAGGGCTTTCCCCTTCTCCGGATCCCTGTCCCTGTTGCTTATGCCATTGTTCTGCTCTTTTGTCTCCTGGGTTAGAACAGTGGTTATGTTTCATTAGGATGTCAATCAAATAGAATAAAACTTGTATGGATAAAATACATTTCCCTAACTGCAATTTATGTCCTTAAAGTTTTATATTCATGATTTTGGAGACACTTTAAGTAGTATGCAACTATATCTTATATAACCTGCAGTTAAAATAAATCTCTGCTTTGAATACACAAATAGAGATATGAATCATTAATATGGCAAAACAAAACAAAATAATGCAAAATTAACCAAATGTTAATGCAGAAATGAACTTTTAAGGCAAACATGAACATCATTCACTTCTCATGAATGAGATGTCCTCTACTTACCACATACCATGTGAATTCCTATGTTATTTTAGAGACCTTAGCTATGATGGGTCAAAGAAAAGCTGGAATTTCTTCTTTAATGCTTTTTTTTGTTATTGCTATTTTTAGTTCCTTATTACAAAGCAATATATGCCGGGGCACCTGGATGGCTTAGTTGGTTAAGCATTCAACTCTTGGTTTCAGCTCAGGTCATGATCTCAGGGTTATGAGATTGAGCCCTGTATTGGGCTCTGAGCTCAGCATGGAGTCTGCTTGAGATGCTTTCTCTCCTTCTCCCTCTGCCACTCCCCTTGCTCTCTCTCTCTCTCTCTTAAAAATAAACAAATAAATGTTTAAAGGAGAAAAAAATAATACAGGAATACATGTTTATTGAAAAATAGGAAATATTTCCCCACCCAAAATTGGTTATGATACCAGACCAAGATGGTCACTCCTAATATTTACTGTAGGTTTTTCTTTCTTGGCATGATTTTTTCATTCTTTTTTTTTATTTAAATATTTTTATTATTTTACTCTATCTTTTTTTTATTAATTAAATTTATTTATTTTCAGCATAACAGTATTCATTATTTTTGCACCACACCCAGTGCTCCATGCAATCTGTGCCCTCTATAATACCCACCACCTGGTACCCCAACCTCCCACCCCCCCACCACTTCATTCCCCTCAGATTGTTTTTCAGAGTCCATAGTCTCTCATGGTTCACCTCCCCTTCCAATTTCCCCCAACTCCCTTCTCCTCTCTATCTCCCCATGTCCTCCATGATATTTGTTATGCTCCACAAAACAGTCTCAAATGTATGTTAAAATAGCAGGAATAACAGAATGTGTCCGTATCTCCATCATTCAGCTTTCACGGTCTCAACCCTGCTCTTTGCCCCACTCATCTCCTTCCAGTCTCATTGGACTGTTTCAAGGCAGTTTCTCTACATCAAATTGTTTCATCGAAAATGGTTTTCACCCATGAATGGTTTTATGTCAGTGTTAAGATTTGTTTTTCATTTTGACTTAACAGTCTTATCTTGTATGAAGCATTTACATATGATAGGAATATAACCACGAAAGTATGCGGTGTTAGGAAAGTCTTGCTTTTACCCAATTTCTCTGCATTGCCGTCCTATTCCTTCCCTCCCCATTAGGAAACCATTTTCATGAGTGTATAAATTAGTCTACTGTCAATCACTATTCCTTCCTTTTTGTTTCATTTCATTTTTTAAAAAATGTATCTTGGGCATTCCTTTTTAGCAGTACTGAGAGATGGTCCTCTTTCCGGTTGCATAGTACTCCCCAGTGGGGTTTAGTAGTCATTTAAGCAGCTCCCCACTGATGGGTATTTGGCTCATTTCCAGTCTTCTGCCCTTCCATTCAGTGCTTCTCAGGAGACATCTCTGTGTACATTTATCTTATGCATGTGCCGGTTTGCCTCTGGGATACACACCCAGAATGTGGGATTCCTCAGCTAAACTGTGACTCAGATAAAATTTTTGCTAGATAGTGCCAATTTCTCTTCTTCACAGTCAATGTTTTGCATGAGAGTACCTGTTTTTCTGCAGCCTTACCATCACATTATGTCATCAGGCATTTGGATTTCACTCAATGTGACATGAGAGTCAAATCTGAGTGCATTGTTTCTTTCCAAATTTATCAAACTTTAATGTATATCAAATACTTCACTAACTGTAAGTGTCCAGACAGTGATTTTTCACAAAGTGAGCATACATGTAGGGTCAGTCCATGGTTTAAGAATATGATCACATCTTAGCATCTCAGAAATCCTCACTCAAGAGCTTCATCTCTCCAAAAGTAATTATTATGTTGATTTCTGAAATTCTGAGTTTAATTTGCCTATTGGTACACCCTTTTATGTATAAATAATACAGATGCTCTTACTTAGAGCTTTTCTTTTGCTTTGCTAACTTTGTTTTTGTGGCAACTCATCTTTGTGGTCATATATAATAATACTTTGTTGATTCTCACTTCTTTTTGGCAGTCCATGGTATAAAAGAATCAAAATTATTTACTTTCTATCAGATAGCACTATAATGTGTTCAGGTTTTGGCTGCTATAGAGGTTGCTGCTATAAGCAAACTCATGTTTTTTTTCTCTTCAACATAAATATATATATATATGTGTGTGTGTGTGTGTGTGTGTGTATGTTTCTCGTCAACATATATATATATGTACACACACACACACACACACACACACACATCTGTATAATTTTTCATGAACAACACCTGACACTAAAGTAAAATTACCAGACATTCCGAGATAGAGGACCCCATGACCAAAAGCAAGAAAAAATATGACAATAGCAACAAATACACAGGTGACCCAGATACTGCAGTTAAGAGGAAATAACTTCAAACAGCTATGACTAGGGGCATCTGGGTGGCTCGGTCAGTTCAGTGTCTGTGTTCAGTTCAGGTCATGGTCCCAGGGGCCTGGGATCAAGCCCCGCATCGGGCTCTCTGCTCAGCGGGGAGCCTGCTGCTCCTCTCCCCTGCTCCTGCACTCCCTGTCTCTCTCTCAAATAATTAAAAAAGATCTTAAAAAAAGAAGAAAACTAAAAAGCTATTATTACAGAATAGATATCTGAAAAAATAGAAACATTTACCATACAACTGGAACATTGATAATTAAATTAAGTTATAGAACTGAAAAAATATTCTCCAGCAATTAAGAACTCTATTGTGGGTTTATCAGCAGATGAGACACAGTAAAAAAAGATTATGGAAGTGGCCTGATTATATTAATCATTTTTATTTTATTTATTTATTTTTAAAATTTATTTATTTATTTATTTTTGAGAGAGAATGCACAAATGTGAGCTGGGGAGGGGCAGAGGGAGGGGAGGAGGAGGAGAAGGAATCTCAAGCAGATTCTCCACTGAGCACAGAGCCCTGTGTGGGGCTTGATCTCATAAGCATGAGATCAAAATGTGAGCAGAAACCAAGATTTGGACGCTTAATGGAGTATACCACCCAGGTGCCTTGTTTGTAGTTGTTTATTATTATTGTTAGTTATTATTATTATTTATAATGATTATGATTAGTCATTTGTTATTATTATTTATTAGTATTTCATTGTTTATTATTATGATTTAGTTGCTTATGATTGTTTATTATTAAATATTATTGGTTACCATTATCATTTATTATTAGTTATTATTGAATACACTATAGTGCTGATAGATGGTAAATAATGATTATTATTTTCACTCTTATTAGCTGTTTTTATTATTATTATTATTATTATTATTTGATTGGTATACAGACCTATCAAAAATATGCAGAGTAAGATACAGAAACAAAATATGTAAAGAAACTCCATTATACTGAAATTAGTAATAAAAAGTGTATCTGCCATTCACACTTGAATTCAACATTATACTGGAAGCCCTAGCCTAAGTAAGAAGAAAAGGAAATAAATAAGGGGAAAGGAACTAAAAAAAGTCTTGTCATATTGGGGCACCTGGATGGCTCAGTGGCTTAAGTGCCCAAATATTGTTTTCAGCACAGGTTATCACCTCAGAGTCCTGAGAGCAAGCCCTGAATCAGGCTCCACGCTCAGTGGGAGTCTGTTTGTCTCTCTCCCTCACCATGTTTGCCCTCTCTCTCTCTCAAATAGATAAATAAAATCTTTTTTAGTATATGTGCTGCCAAAGCGAGCACAATAAATAAAATCTTTTTAAAAAGTCTGTCATATTGCTGGTGACATTATTGAATACATAGAAAATCCAACATCATCATCAAGTGGGCTATCATGTTTATAAATGAATTTTGCAAAATCACTGAGTATATCAACCTAAAATCATTAGTATTTCTATGTTCTAGCAACAAATAAAAATGGGATTAAAAATATCACAATAGTATTTGGAAATAAACTCTTAGGAATAAATGTAATAAATGATAAATGGGACTTATACCCTCAAAACTACAAATATATCAGAGAAATTAAGCATCATACGTGAGCCAAGATATATAATACCTTCGAAAATTAAAGCTTAAAATTACAGATGTAAAAATTTATTTTTTAAAACTGATCTATATAATACAATCAATCCAAAACCTCAGCATTTCTTTTTTTCTGTAGACAATTAGAAGAACATTTAAAAATGCATACAAATTCCCAGGTCTCCAATAGTTAAGACAATGTTAAAGACACAGTAATTTATCATATTATTATCATATAATTATCAATTATTTATCATATTACATGTGTTTTTTAAAAAATTGTGGTAAAAAGCAATATAAAATTTAGCATCTGAATCATTTTGAGTGTACCATTCAATAGGAAGTGTATTCACATTAAAGCAGAAAAAAATTTTCGAAACTTTTCATTGCGTTAATCTGAAACTCTGTACCTATTACACAACTTGCCTTTCCTCCCTTCCCACAGCCCCTGATAACTACTATTCTCCTGTCTGTTCCTATGGATTTAACTGTCTAGATACCTCATATAAATGGAATCAGTATTTGATTTTTTGTGATTGCCTTTAGCCTGACATTTCATTCCTGTTGCAGCATGGAACAGGATTTCCTTCCCTTTTAAGGGGAAGGAATTATATTCTATTCTATGTATATAACTTTTTTTTTTTTTAATATCCATTCATTCATTGGTGGACATTTAGGTTGCCTTTACCTCTTGGCTATGCTATGCTGCTCTGAACAGGGATGTAAGAATACCTCTTTAAGACTGATTTCAAGTCTTCTGGATATTTACTCAAAAATGGGATTGATGAGTCTGTTTTTAATTTTTTGAGGAACTTCTATAATGTTTTCAATAGTAATTGTAACATTTTACAATTGTACCAACAACTCCACCAATAATCCCCACTTCTCCACATCATGGCTAACACTTGTTGTTTTCTCTTTTGACAGCCATTCAAACAAGTAAGAGGTAATATTGCATATTCTTAAAGGTGATGGTATTTAAGACAGGATGGTACTGGCACACACACAACCACAACACACACACACATATGGAAGAGAAATAGGCCAATGGTGTGTCAATAGTAAGGTTAAGAAAACCCTTACCAATATAAGAATACTAGCTTTACGACAAAGATGATATTGTATCACACTGGAAAAAATAATGAACTATGTTGGGTCAATTGAATGTTTATTTGGAAGAAAATTAATCTCATTCTATGCCAAAAAACAAACCTCATCAATTCCAGATGTGTTGTGGGTATAATTATGATATGTTAAATAATATAAAAGAATACATATCTTTATGATTTCAGCATTCGTAAAGATTTCACATACAGGATACTAAAAAAATAAAATAAAATAATTTGCTTGGGCACCTGGTAGCTCAGTTGGTTAAGCCTCTGCCTTTGGCTCAGGTCATGATCTCAGGGTCCTGGGATCGAGCCCCGCATCAGGCTCTCTGCTCAGCAGGGAGCCTGCTTCCCCACCTCTCTCTGCCTGCCTCTCTGCCTACTTGTGATCACTCTCTCTGTGTTAAATAAATAAAACCTTTAAAAGATTGCTTTATATAAAATAACAAAACATTTATCAAAACATTAAGATAATGAAGATACACATTCTAGTATGAAAATGCTGGCAAATAATAAAAATATAATAAAGATAGGCAAAAGGGTGAAACAGACACTTGACAAATGTATGCAATCTCATATTACCTGCCTACCAGCAAAATAAAAATTATAACTTCAGTGTGGTACTAACAATAGACTTCCTAAAATAGACAAAATGAAAAAAAAAATTTAAAAAAGGAACAACACCAGCTCTGTTGCACCAACTTTCTCCCTTGTGGGGAGGTATGGAGTCTTTTTGCTGATACAGAACTTTGGAATTCCAAACTTAGACTGCCTATGGCCCTAAAATTGCAAGGCTAAATACGTAAGCAATACAAATGTATTTATAAAGCTTATCATACAAAATTACAAATAAAAACATGGGTGAGATTGTTCATTGAAGAAGTAACTGAAATTGGCAAACAAATGAAACATGTAAATACTTAATGACAAGGGGAGCGTTACATTAGTTGTGATATATTCTTAAATGGTTACTATGCAGCAAGCTTTATCCCTGTGCCACTACAACCCCCAACACAAGGAACATGTCTTAAAAAAAAATAATGTTAAGGCAAATAATCCAAATTTATTTATTATCCAAGTTTATTAACATAACTTCAAAAGGGGTAAAACTGGTATATGGTTATAAGTCAAGGGGTTACTGTGAACGCAGTCCCGATGAAGGCGAGGAGTGGCCAGAGATGGACTTCTATAGAGCGAGCTGGCATTACTCTGTTTTTTGATCTTGGGACTTTGCAAGTTTTTCTCTTTGCAGAAATTCATACCGCAGTTCACTTATGGTCTCTGGACTTTTCTGCATCAGTGGTACTTCAGTGTTACTTCAAAATAAGTTTGTGAACATTTGAAAAATAAATAATCCAGTAGGAAAATTTAATAAGATGGACCCAAGGACAGATGCAAATATACAGATAGAACCATCAAACTGGGATTACAGATGCCAGGATAGGAGACAAATTCAGGCAATAGGTGGAAAATACCCTCAAGTCTCCATAATTCAGAAGTGGCAAATTGCACATATAACTCATATCTCCACAGTAATGTCTCATTTCCTGTTACCACACTGACTTGTTCTTACATACAATGGAGTACTGATCATTACAGTTTGTGAATGTCTACTGTCAGATTTTGGAAAACATCCTCCTCTGGCTCCTCCTCTGGCAAGCACGATTTTACCAACTTACATATTTTTGCATTAAAATTTATCTAAATATATTTTCCAATCTTTGTTGCTATAGGAAAATATTTGTGATTGTGAAAGGTAAAAATTATGGATATTTTCATGAGAGCCAAAACAGTGGGAGAGTGAAAAACAGAAAGAAAACAATAAATATTTTAAAAAACTTAATTTGTAAAGTAATAAAAAAAACATGGTATTGGCACAAAAATAAACACATAGATCAATGGAATAGGACAGAAAGCCCAGAAACAAACCCATGATTATGTGGTCAATCCATTTTTGACAAAGCAGGAAAGAATATGCAATGAGGGAAAAAGTCTCTTCAACAAATGGTGTTGGGAAAACTGGAGCGCTACATGCAAAAGTGTGAAACTGGGCCACTTTCTTACACCATACACACAAAAAAAGCTCAAAACGGATTAAAGACTTAAATATGAGGCCTGAAATCATAAAAATCCTAGAAGAGAGCACAGGCAGCCATTTCCCTGACATTGGCCTTAGCAACATTTTTCTAGATGTGCCTCCCGAGGCAAGGGAAATAAAAGCAAAAATAAACTATTGGGACTATGCCAAAATAAAAAGTTTTGCACAATGAAGGAAACAGTCAGCAAAACTAAAAGTCAACCCACAGAATGGGAGAAGATATTTGCAAATCACATGTTTGATAAAGGATTAGTATCCATAATATATAGAGAACTTACACAACTCAACACACAAAAACCAAATAATCCAATTACGGAATGGGCAGAGGACATGAACAGACATTTCTCTAAAAAAAGACATCCAGATGGCCAACAGACACATGAAAAAGTGATCCACATCACTCGGCATCAGGGAAACACAAATCAAAACCACAGTGAGATACCACCTTATACCTGTCAGAATGACTAAAATCAACAACACAAGAACCAACAGGTGTTGGCAAGTATGTGGAGAAAAAGGAACCCTGTGCACCGTTGGGGGAGTGCAAACTGGTGCAGCCACTGCAGAAAACACTCTGGAGTTCCCTCAAAAAATTAAAAATAGAATGAACAGAATTAAAAGGTGATCTACTAACCACACTAAAGGGTATTTACCCAAAGCATAGAAAAACGTAATGTGAGACGGTACCCGCACCGCTATGTTTATAGCAGCAGCACTTAAAATAGTCAAGATATGGAAGTGGTCTAAGTTTCCACAGCAGACGAATGCATAAAGAAGATGTGGTGTATTATACTATCAAATACTATTCAGCCATAAAAAAGAATGAGATCTTGTCATTTGCACACATGGATGGAGTTAGAGAGTGGAATGCTAAGAAGTCGGAGAAAGACAATTATCCTATGATCTCACCATAGGTGGAATTTAAGAAACAATACAGATGAACAAAGGCAAAAAAAAAAAATCAGAGAGAGAGAGAGAGAGAGAGAGACAAACCAAGAAGCAGACTGAAGTATAGAGAACAAACTGGCGGTTACTAGAGAGGTGGTGGGTAGGGAGATGGGTGACATAAATGTTGGGGACAGAGGGGTGCACTTGTCGTGATGAGTACCAGGTGATAGCACGGAAGACTTGAATCACTATGCAACTAATAAAACACTGTACGCTAACTATAGGGTAACTAAAATAAAATACCTAATAAGTTAGGGGCACCTGGGTGAGTTAGTTAAGTGTCTGCCTTCAGCTCAGGTCATGATCCCAGGTTGCTAGGATCGAGTCCCGAATTGGGACCCCTGCTCAGCAGGGGAGTCTGCTTCTCCCTCTCCCTCTGCCTGCCACTCCCATGCTTGTCCTCTCTTTCTCTCTCTCTGTCAAATAAACAAATAAAATCTTAAAAAAGAAAAAGAAAAAACAATTTGGGGGCAGCTGGGTGGCTCAGTGGGTTAAGCCTCTGCCTTTGGCTCAGGTCACAGTCTCAGAGTCCTGGGATTGAGCCCCGCATTGGGCTTTTTGCTTAGCAGGGAGCCTGCTTCCCTCTCTGTCTCTGTCTGCCTGCTTGTGATCTCTCTCTCTCTGTGTCAAATAAATAAATAAATAAAATCTTTTAAAAATACTTAATAAGTCAAAAAAATACAATGGATAAAACTTAATTCATAGATACAAGGAATCTAGTTAAAACATTATATATTTTTTTATGAACAATAGTACTTTAGAATATATTTTTAGGTCTAATTGATGTTAACCTATATAAAATTATAATAATACCACTTCAAGCTGTACTTCAGATGACAAATGTATACTTAACTCAAATTTAGGAATTTTTTATTAGCTTATTAAAAAGCATGCATTACTAAACTTTATAAAAACATGAAAATCTTTCATAAAAGCAAAGTTATTCTATTTTCTTTGAATAAAGATAGATAATCTTAAAGGAGTTAAAGCATCAAAAGAAAACATTTCTACAACTTATTGAGAATAACCAGCCCCACTGTGATGAGGCAGTGGGCGGGGGTAGGGGTTGCAATAAGCCTATGTCAGTGGTGAAACCACAAATAGGATAAACAAGCTAAGATGAAGACATCCCTAGAAATCCTGTAAGGGAAAAGCTATAACCCACATGTCCAGTTGCCTCCCATAGGCAGATAATGCCAGTGTCTGTGCCAGTGCCAGTGTCAAAAAAAGTGCTCGATAAAGTGTTTGTTGAGTGAGTGAGTGAGTGAATGAATGAATGAATGAGTAGATGACTGAGTTTGCATCAGTGCAATTTGTTTTTGTTTCTTTTAAAAGATTTACTTATTTATTTGACTCCCACTGAGCAGGGAGTCCAATTCAGAACTCGATCCCAAAGGCAGATGCCTCACCAACAGAGGCACCCATGTCCCCCATATCAGTGTAATTTTTAAAGCCACCACTTCTACTTGGATGTATGGATTTGGATCAACATTTGAGTGGCCAGCCCCTTGAAACCTCATTCAGACCTATTCTTCCTACACATACTTCTCTCAAATGACCTGGTGGCCAGAGGATTGTAATGAATTAATAAATCACAGCTCGGGGATGTTTAGATTTTTCACCTTATTTCAAGGATGTCTTTTATTCATCTTTCCCACTACACCCTACCACTTTCCCAGTATCCTATATTTTCTTTATATATCATCATTTCTGTGTCATAAACCACACTTTGTGTTTTTATTCTCTTATGCTTATATGATATGATTTAAATTAAAAACATCAAGCTTTCATGTTGCATCACCCTGGGAGAAGGGGGTGGGATTATGGACATTGGGGAGGGTATGTGCTTGGGTGAGTGCTGTGAAGTGTGTAAACCTGGTGATTCACAGACCTGTACCCCTGGGGATAAAAATATATGTTTATAAAAAATAAAAAATTAATAAAAAAATAAATAAAATAAAATATTAAGTTAAAAAAAAACATCAAGCTTTTTTTTTTTTTTTTTTTTTTTGAGAGACAGAGAAAGATGGTGGGGACAAGAAGAGGAGAGATAGAAAAAGAATCCCAAGCAGACGCTACGCTCAGTGTGGAGCCCAATGTGGGGCTTGATCCCACAACCCTGAGACCACGACTTGAGCTGAAATCAAGAGTTGGACAGCCAACCTTTAGAGCCACCCAGTCACCCCTTCACATGACTCTTTAACTTCCAGGAGTCTGCTTTCACTTTCAGGGGTGTGAAACATGTTGAGTGGAGCTAATAATTCAGTGGAAGAGAGAAAGTTTAATGAAGGAAATAATTTCAAGATCAGGCAATGGGTCAAGAATATAGACATCAATAAAATATGTAAGTGTTTTGGGGCGCCTGGGTGGCTCAGGTGGTTAAGCTGCTGCCTTCGGCTCAGGTCATGATCTCAGGGTCCTGGGATCGAGTCCCACATCGGGCTCTCTGCTCAGCATGGGGCCTGCTTCCCTTCCTCTCTCTGTGATCTCTTCCCTTCCTCTCTCCTACTGTGATCTCTCTCTGTCAAATAAATAAATAAAATCTTTAAAAAAAATATGTAAGTGTTCTTACATAATCGGAAAGTCAAACATGTAGATTGGTATACATTATATCAGTTGATATACATTATATTGATATATAACACTGTTTCCAAAATCCTACCATACCAGGCAATGGGTCAAGAATATAGACATCAATAAAATATGTAAGTGTTCTTACATAATCGGAAAGTCAAACATGTAGATTGGTATACATTATATCAGTTGATATACATTATATTGATATATAACACCGTTTCCAAAATCCTACCATAAATTTAAAGGCAAAATGCTGTTGGGGTATTGAGAAAGGAAGTGGTGACTCTTCTTTAAGCAGATCATTTGTTTTCAGGACAACGTAGCATTCTTTAATTACATGAATTACTGATAAAGTTATCTTGGGAAAGGTCACTATGGTCATCTATATATAGCTTTCTCCTGTTAAATGTAGACCTTTTGATTTTACAGCAGTAAATGCTTCTTCCCTCCATGGCAATGCAACGTCTTTGGTGGGACCCACCAGGTGTCTTCTGTCCTCTCACTTGCTTCATCCCAGGGGCGGCAGCATGGCTCATTTTGATTGGGAATTTAGGAAGATTACAGTGGGTAAGCTTGTTTAATCTCCTCATTTTGCTCTGTTGAGAGCAGATGTTATGCTGCTTCTGCTGCTCTGTCTGGTCTACCAGAGAGGAGAAAGCCCCAGTGCCCAGCACTGTGAGTAAATGTGCTTAGTTCTGCAGCTTAGTATGCAGAGCCCACTTGTCTCCACACAAGACCATACTCTACCCTCCAGCTTAGACTTTGTCAGATTGAAGATCACATTTTGGTTTCCATCTTATAATCAACTTTGGTTTTCAATTTCTACATTCAATCAGAGGAAAAGAGGTAATATTTATTGGGTGTTTTGAACACCCAATGAAACCACAGCTAGAAAAGATGTATTTGCAAAAGAGCCACCTGGACACCCACATGAACAGGAATTCCCTGCCTCACACCGTCTAGCAGAGACAATAAAGTACCAGAGAGGGAAATACAGAAAGAGAGATAGAAACAGTTTCCCTGCACATCCCAAGGTGTCGCTCTTATACTGAGCTCACCGCTCACACTAATGATCCATCAGGAACATCCTTGAAGAGAGGACAGCAGTTTCTGTTTAGAGTATACTAGTGTCCCAGGGGCACCATGACAAATGACCACAAACTGGCTGACTTAAAACAACAGGGACTTATTCTGTCAGTTCTGGAGGCCAGACATCTAAAATCAAGGTGTCGGCTGGGTTTTTGCTTCTGGACCATGTGAGGGAGACCCCGTTTCATGCTTCTCCCCTAGCTTCTGGTGACCACCAGCGAAGCTTAGCATTCCTTGGCTGTTGGCTGCCATCCATTCTCTGCCTGCACCTTTATAGGACTTTTTCCTCTGTTTCTCTGCATCAAAATTCTCTCTCTTCCTTCTCCTATAAGGAAACCACTCATTGGATTTGGAATCCAACCTAAACTGAGTATGATTTCATCTCAATATCCTTAATTACAGCTGCAAAGACCATATCTCCAGATTAGGTTACATTTACAGAGATGGGGGTTAGTACATGGATATGAATTTTTTGTGGTGAAATAATTCTGTCCAAAGAGACAATTAACCCCATTGTCAACTAACTGTCCTATTATATCTTTCTGATTTTTTTTTTTCTGTCTAGAATCTTCTGAAATGGATGGTAACAGATAAGAACAGGTTTCTTATGTGATTGAGTCTGAATTAGAGAGCTTGGACTGAATCTGAATTCAGTTTTGTACATAGGACAACAGAATTCAGTAAAAATAATTCTGGACTTAGTGTCAACCTTATAATTGGGTAGGTTAAGAATAGCTCATGGATAAAATGGGCTTGTGACTAGAAAGTATGTCTCATGTACCTGACACAGAGTAGATACTTCTTATATATCATATGGCTGTATTAACATTCAAAGGTGGGCTTCACTGATTAAATGAATTAGTGGATGTAGAAGGGAATGAATGAGGAACAAAAAACCATGTGGAGATGAAGCTGGTGGAGGTGTGGCTGTAACCCAGGATGGGTTGGTGTCCACCCATCCACTGGGTGGACAGTGATGTAAGCCAGGCACACAGTTTTGATCCCCAAATATTCAAAGTAAAACCAGCCTGGTGTCATGGGGAAATGGATATGGAATAGCTCAAAGATGTCCTTAAGTGGATGCCCAAGTGCATGTCCAGCAGGTGCAGAGGCCAGCAGACTGTGGATGATGTTGTTGGTATGAAATGACTTAGGGAAAAAGATGAGCACAAGAGCCTACAAGGAAGGTGGGTATGGGTGACTTACAAACATTACTTTAAAATATCTAAGATGCATACCAGTCGCTGATGGGAAGCAGAGATGTAAGCCTTCGGTCACTGTCTCTGAGTCATTGGGGCAAGACGGCCAGATACAGGCGTTGAAGTTTCAGTGATAGTTTTATTCTATTGTGACCTGATAAATAGTGAACTCATAGACAGAATGGGGGTGGTGACTCTTTCTTCTTCCCTTTGGCCAACAAGGGGGTGAAGATCTGTGGAAGGCTTGCTGAGGTTTTCTTTCCCTGTCAGACCAGTGGAGCACAGATTTCCTGGGAAGGAGCTTGTGGCACTTTTGGTCTCTGTCACTTCTGACCGCTGAGCTGATGGAAGGTGGAATCCATACCTGCCCATGGTGGGTTCTACTCACATGGGAGCCAGAGGTAGTAGATGAAAAATCCAACCTTGGTGCCCAGAGACCTTTCAGCAGGCACTCTCATTCCCTTTTTCAGCCAGGATTCTTTTCCTTTATTACTTCTTGGTGGTCCAAATGTCTTTCAAATCCCTGCCCATACCTGTGGTCAGCATGCTGGTCACAGAACATGAAGGGGGCCCTTACAGATACAGTGTATGTTTTAGGCGCCATATTCCCTCATCAGGCTGCCATCAGCATGCTATGTGCAGGCTAACAGTTTTCTCTCAAATGAACTTTGTATTCCGTTTGTTCAACCGCAGCTGCCCTCTGACCTCACCTCGATTCTGTAGAACCCAAATGGGAATATTCCGTAGTGACGACCTCTGACACTTGGTATTTTCTCTCTACGGCTTCTTGTCGACTTATATGTCTTCCTTTGATCAAAAGCCTTCACGTTTTTATTTTTACATAACTGCCCCTGAATCTTCCTCCTCTCAACAGTGCTCATCATATTTTTTATTAAATAAGTTCTGCTTAATTAGAAGGACCACCACATTTAGCAGAAAAAACACAGGGTGCCCCACTACATTTGAATTTCAGAGAAACAGTGAGCAATTCTTAGCATAAGTAAGTACCAATTACTGTCCTCTGTTTTAATTCACTGAACCTGAGGACCCTGGTGTTAACATGGTCTATATGTTACTTTAAAAATTATCTTTATTGTCTGTGTATCCTCACTATAATTTGAGCCCCCTAAGGGCATGGTTTTGGTTGTTTAATTAACTTCTGCCTTCCCAGTACTTAGTTCTTAGGAAATTGCTCATGGTTGATAAATATTTGTGGAGAGAATGATCGAAATGGTCTTTCCCTGCTACTATCTGCCTCTCACAGGCTAGACAGTAAAAGGTAGAGTTTAGTGCTCTGATCATATAATCATTGGATAGAGGTTTTTGTTTTCTGTGTTGTTTTGTTTTGTTTTAGGATGGAGACACTAAATCCTGAAATACTTCTACTCTGCTCAGAGTCATTAAGACATTTATCTGGGATGCCCCCTGTACTAAGATTTCATAATGTATAGAATGTATGATTTTTGAAGTTTGGCTTGTGAATGTGGTAGCTCGTTTCAATAAAGATGTTAATGTTAATCTATTTTTTGACATTATTTTCTTGTCATACTATAGCCTGATAGTGGTTATTTCTTAGTACATATAGATCAATCACATTTTTTTTGTTTATTATGGTGAAATATACATAAAATAAAAATGACCAGGTGGAGGAGGAGTCAAGATGGTGGAGAAGTAGCAAGCTGAGACTGCTTCAGCTAGCCGGAGATCAGCTAGATAGCTTATCTAAAGATTGCAAACACCTGAAAATCCATCGGCAGATCGAAGAGAAGAAAAACAGCAATTCTGGAAACAGAAAAACAACCACTTTCTGAAAGGTAGGACCGGCGGAGAAGTGAATCCAAAGCGACGGGAAGATAGACCCCGGGGGGAGGGGCCGGCTCCCGGCAAGCGGCGGAGCAACCGTGCACAAAATCAGGACTTTTAAAAGTCTGTTCCGCTGAGGGACATCGCTCCAGAGGCTAAACCGGGGCGAAGCCCACGCGGGGTCAGCGTGGCCTCAGGTCCCGCAGGGTCACAGAAGGATCGGGGGTGTCTGAGTGTCGCAGAGCTTGCAGGTACTGGAACGGGAAAGCCGGCTACAGAGACAGAACCGACAGTAAGCTCACAGCTCCGTGTTACCTTGAACCGGTCGCAGGCTCGGTGAGCTCGGAGCGCGGCCGGAGGTCAGGCAGACGGGAGTAACTGGGCGCGGTTCTCTGAGCGCGCACTGAGGAGTGCGGCCCTGGGCTCTCGGCTCCTCCGGGCCGGAGACCAGGAGGCCGCCATTTGTATTCCCGTCCTCTGGAACTCTACGGAAAGCGCTCAGGGAACAAAAGCTCCTGAAAGCAAACCCGAGCGGATTACTCACCCCGGCCCCGGGTAAGGGCGGTGTAATTCCGCCTGGGGCAAAGACACTTGAGAATCACTACAACAGGCCCCTCCCCCAGAAGATCAACAAGAAATCCAGCCAAGACCAAGTTCACCTACCAAGGAGTGCGGTTTCAATACCAAGGAGAGCAGCAGAATTCCAGAGGAGGAGAAAGCCAAGCACGGAACTCATGGCTTTTTTCCTGTGATTTTTTTTAGTCTTGCAGTTAATTTAATTTTTTCTTTTTCATTTTTTTTTTTTCTCGCCTTCGGGTAAAATTCTTTTTTAACTGTTAACCTTTTTCTTTTTTAACGATTTTATACTAGTTTATCTAATATATATATTTTTTCTTTTTTACATTTTTCTTAGGTGTATTCTTTTTTTAAAAATTCTTTTTTTTTCTTTTTTTTTTCTTTTCTTTTTGTTTTTTTTTTTTTTTCTTTCTTCCTTTTTGAACCTCTTTTTATCCCCTTTCTCCACACTCACGATTTTGGATCTCTTCTAATTTGGTTAAAGCATATTTTCCTGGGGTTGTTGCCACCCTTTTAGTATTTTACTTGCCCCTTCATTTAGTCTTATCTGGACAAAATGACAAGACGTAAAAATTCAACACAAAAAAAAGAACAAGAGGCAGTACCGAAGGCTAGGGACCTAATCAATACAGACATTGGTAATATGTCAGATCTAGAGTTCAGAATGACAATTCTTTTTTTTTTTTTTTTAAAGATTTTATTTATTTATTTGACAGAGAGAAATCACAAGTAGATGGAGAGGCAGGCAGAGAGAGAGAGGGAGGGAAGCAGGCTCCCTGCCGAGCAGAGAGCCCGATGCGGGACTCGATCCCAGGACCCTGAGATCATGACCTGAGCCGAAGGCAGCGGCTTAACCCACTGAGCCACCCAGGCGCCCCAGAATGACAATTCTCAAGGTTCTAGCCGGGCTCGAAAAAGGCATGGAAGATATTAGAGAAACCCTCTCGAGAGATATAAAAGCCCTTTCTGGAGAAATAAAAGAACTAAAATCTAACCAAGGTGAAATCAAAAAAGCTATTAATGAGGTGCAATCAAAAATGGAGGCTCTAACTGCTTGGATAAATGAGGCAGAAGAAAGAATTAGTGATATAGAAGACCAAATGACAGAGAATAAAGAAGCTGAGCAAAAGAGGGACAAACAGCTACTGGACCACGAGGGGAGAATACGAGAGATAAGTGACACCATAAGACGAAACAACATTAGAATAATTGGGATTCCAGAAGAAGAAGAAAGTGAGAGGGGAGCAGAAGGTATACTGGAGAGAATTATTGGGGAGAATTTCCCCAATATGGCAAAGGGAACGAGCATCAAAATTCAGGAGGTTCAGAGAATGCCCCTCAAAATCAATAAGAATAGGCCCACACCCCGTCACCTAATAGTAAAATTTACAAGTCTCAATGACAAAGAGAAAATCCTGAAAGCAGCCCGGGAAAAGAAGTCTGTAACATACAATGGTAAAAATATTAGATTGGCAGCTGACTTATCCACAGAGACCTGGCAGGCCAGAAAGAGCTGGCATGATATTTTCAGAGCACTAAACGAGAAAAACATGCAGCCAAGAATACTATATCCAGCTAGGCTATCATTGAAAATAGAAGGAGAGATTAAAACCTTCCAGGACAAACAACAACTGAAAGAATTTGCAAATACCAAACCAGCTCTACAGGAAATATTGAAAGGGGTCCTCTAAGCAAAGAGAGAGCCTACAAGTGGTAGATCAGAAAGGAACAGAGACCATATACAGTAACAGTCACCTTACAGGCAATACAATGGCACTAAATTCATATCTCTCAATAGTTACCCTGAATGTGAATGGGCTAAATGCCCCTGTCAAAAGACACAGGGTATCAGAATGGATAAAAAAACAAAACCCATCTATATGTTGCCTCCAAGAAACACATTTTAAGCCCGAAGACACCTCCAGATTTAAGTGAGGGGGTGGAAAAGAATTTACCATGCTAATGGACATCAGAAGAAAGCAGGAGTGGCAATCCTTATATCAGATCAATTAGATTTTAAGCCAAAGACTATAATAAGAGATGAGGAAGGACACTATATCATACTCAAAGGGTCTGTCCAACAAGAAGATTTAACAATTTTAAATATCTATGCCCCCAATGTGGGAGCAGCCAACTATATAAACCAATTAATAACAAAATCAAAGAGAAACACATCAACAATAATACAATAATAGTAGGGGACTTTAACACTCCCCTCACTGAAATGGACAGGTCATCCAAGCAAAAGATCAGCAAGGAAATAAAGGCCTTAAACGACACACTGGACCAGATGGACATCACAGATATATTCAGAATATTTCATCCCAAAGCAACAGAATACACATTCTTCTCTAGTGCACATGGAACATTCTCCAGAATAGATCACATCCTCGGTCCTAAATCAGGACTCAACCGGTATCAAAAGATTGCGATCATTCCCTGCATATTTTCAGACCACAATGCTCTAAAGCTAGAACTCAACCACAAAAGGAAGTTTGGAAAGAACCCAAATACATGGAAACTAAACAGTATCCTTCTAAAGAATGAATGGGTCAACCGGGAAATTAAAGAAGAATTGAAAAAAATCATGGAAACAAATGATAATGAAAATACAACGGTTCAAAATCTGTGGGACACAACAAAGGCAGTACTGAGAGGAAAATATATAGCGGTACAAGCCTTTCTCAAGAAACAAGAAAGGTCTCAGGTACACAACCTAACCCTACACCTAAAGGAGCTGGAGAAAGAACAAGAAAGAAACCCTAAGCCCAGCAGGAGAAGAGAAATCATAAAGATCAGAGCAGAAATCAATGAAATAGAAACCAAAAAACCAATAGAGCAAATCAACGAAAGTAGGAGCTGGTTCTTTGAAAGAATTAATAAAATTGATAAACCCCTGGCCCGACTTATCAAAAAGAAAAGAGAAAGGACCCAAATAAATAAAATCATGAATGAAAGAGGAGAGATCACAACTAACACCAAAGAAATACAAACTATTATAAGAACATACTATGAGCAACTCTACGGCAATAAATTTGACAATCTGGAAGAAATGGATGCATTCCTAGAAACATATAAACTACCACAACTGAGCCAGGAAGAAATAGAAAGCCTGAACAGACCCATAACCAGTAAGGAGATTGAAACAGTCACCAAAAATCTCCAAACAAACAAAAGCCCAGGGCCAGACGGCTTCCCGGGGGAATTCTACCAAACATTTAAAGAAGAACTAATTCCTATTCTCCTGAAACTGTTCCAAAAAATAGAAATGGAAGGAAAACTTCCAAACTCATTTTATGAGGCCAGCATCACCTTGATCCCAAAACCAGACAAGGATCCCATCAAAAAAGAGAGCTATAGACCAATATCCTTGATGAACACAGATGCGAAAATACTCAACAAAATACTAGCCAATAGGATTCAACAGTACATTAAAAGGATTATACACCACGACCAAGTGGGATTTATTCCAGGGCTGCAAGGTTGGTTCAACATCCGCAAATCAGTCAATGTGATACAACACATCAATAAAAGAAAGAACAAGAACCATATGATACTCTCAATAGATGCTGAAAAAGCATTTGACAAAGTACAGCATCCCTTCCTGATCAAAACTCTTCAAAGTGTAGGGATAGAGGGCACATACCTCAATATCATCAAAGCCATCTATGAAAAACCCACCGCAAATATCATTCTCAATGGAGAAAAACTGAAAGCTTTTCCGCTAAGGTCAGGAACACGGCAGGGATGTCCATTATCACCACTGCTATTCAACATCGTACTAGAGGTCCTAGCCTCAGCAATCAGACAACAAAAGGAAATTAAAGGCATCCAAATCGGCAAAGAAGAAGTCAAATTATCACTCTTCGCAGATGATATGATACTATATGTGGAAAACCCAAAAGACTCCACTCCAAAACTGCTAGAACTTATACAGGAATTCAGTAAAGTGTCAGGATATAAAATCAATGCACAGAAATCAGTTGCATTTCTCTACACCAACAGCAAGACAAGACAGAAGAAAGAGATATTAAGGAGTCCATCCCATTTACAATTGCATCCAAAACCATAAGATACCTAGGAATAAACCTAACCAAAGAGACACAGAATCTATACTCAGAAAAACTATAAAGTACTCATGAAAGAAATTGAGGAAGACACAAAGAAATGGAAAAATGTTCCATGCTCCTGGATTGGAAGAATAAATATTGTGAAAATGTCTATGCTACCTAAAGCAATCTACACATTTAATGCAATTCCTATCAAAGTACCATCCATCCATCTTTTTCAAAGAAATGGAACAAATAATGCTAAAATTTATATGGAACCAGAAAAGACCTCGAATAGCCAAAGGGATATTGAAAAAGAAAGCCAACGTTGGTGGCATCACAATTCCGGACTTCAGGCTCTATTACAAAGCTGTCATCATCAAGACAGCATGGTACTGGCACAAAAACAGACACATAGATCAATGGAACAGAATAGAGAGCCCAGAAATAGACCCTCAACTCTATGGTCAACTAATCTTCGACAAAGCAGGAAAGAATGTCCAATGGAAAAAAGACAGCCTTTTCAATAAATGGTGCTGGGAAAATTGGACAGCCACATGCAGAAAAATGAAATTGGACCATTTCCTTACACCACACACAAAAATAGACTCAAAATGGATGAAGGACCTCAATGTACGAAAGGAATCCATCAAAATCCTTGAGGAGAACACGGGCAGCAACCTCTTCGACCTCTGCCGCAGCAACATCTTCCTAGGAACAACGCAAAAGGCAAGGGAAGCAAGGGAAAAAATGAACTACTGGGATTTCATCAAGATCAAAAGCTTTTGCACAGCAAAGGAAACAGTTAACAAAATCAAAAGACAACTGACAGAATGGGAGAAGATATTTGCAAACGACATATCAGATAAAGGACTAGTGTCCAGAATCTATAAAGAACTTAGCAAACTCAACACCCAAAGAATAAATAATCCAATCAAGAAATGGGCAGAGGACATGAACAGACATTTCTGCAAAGAAGACATCCAGATGGCCAACAGACACATGAAAAAGTGCTCCATATCACTCGGCATCAGGGAAATACAAATCAAAACCACAATGAGATATCACCTCACACCAGTCAGAATGGCTAAAATCAACAAGTCAGGAAATGACAGATGCTGGCGAGGATGCGGAGAAAGGGGAACCCTCCTACACTGTTGGTGGGAATGCAAGCTGGTGCAGCCACTCTGGAAAACAGCATGGAGGTTCCTCAAAATGTTGAAAATAGAACTGCCCTATGACCCAGCAATTGCACTATTGGGTATTTGCCCTAAAGATACAAACGTAGTGATCCAAAGGGGCACATGCACCTGAATGTTTATAGCAGCAATGTCCACAATAGCCAAACTATGGAAAGAACCTAGATGTCCACCAACAGATGAATGGATCAAGAAGATGTGGTATATATACACAATGGAATACTATGCAGCCATCAAAAGAAATGAAATCTTGCCATTTGCAACAACGTGGATGGAACTAGAGCGTATCATGCTTAGCGAAATAAGTCAAGCAGAGAAAGACAACTATCATATGATCTCCCTGAAATGAGGAAGTGGTGATACAACATGGAGGCTTAAGTGGGTAGAAGAAGAATAAATGAAACAAGATGGGATTGGGAGGGAGACAAACCATAAGTGACTCTTAATCTCACAAAACAAACTGAGGGTTGCCGGGGGGAGGGGGTTTGGGAGAAGGGGGTGGGATTATGGACATTGGGGAGGGTATGTGATTTGGTGAGTGCTGTGAAGTGTGTAAACCTGGTGATTCACAGACCTGTACCCCTGGGGATAAAAATATATGTTTATCAAAAATAAAAAATTAAAAAAAAATAATAAAAAAATAAAAAATAAAAAATAAAAATAAAAATGACCATATTAGGGGTGCCTGGATCTGACTTTTGATCTCCAAATTGTGAGTTGAAGCCCCATATTACCTTAAAAAAATTACCGTATCATATTGGGGCACCTGCGTGGCTCAGTTAGTTAAGCGTCTGCCTTCACCCCCTAGTCATGATCTCAGGATCCTGGGATCAATCCCCATGTTGGACTCCCTGCTTCTCCCTTTCCCTTTTCCCCTCTTCCTGCTCCTGTTGTCTCACACTCACTCTCAAATAAATAAATAAAATCTTCAAAAAATTAAAAATAAATTAAATTTAAAATGACCATATTAACTATATTTAAGTGTACTCATAGCAACATTAAATGCATTCATGTTGTTCTGGGGCCATCACCAGAAGTCCATCTTCAGAACTTTTTTATCTTGTAAAACTGAAACTGTCTCCAGTAAACCAAGTCCTCATTCCTGCTCCTAGAACCCAGCTTAAGTCAGTAAGAGAAAAAGATGTGTTTCAAAAAGAAGTAACAAGTAGGTTCTTAGATTGTTTGAAAATTTAATTAATGAAGAAAAATGAATCATATTTACATAGAGACCTTTCTCTAAATGTATTGTCAACATTATTTGAAGAATGACATTGATATAGATAAAAAGTTAAGTCGTACTAAAGGAAGTTGTTATAACAAATAAGTTAATGAGTATTAATTTGAGGGTATTTATTAGTCACTGGTCAATCAGTTTTGGAATGCCACCAATTTTACAATTGACTCACTAATAAAAACTTACTAGAAGTTTTCTCAAATTTATCAAAGCTACCAAAAATTTATAAGTCATTGTCAACAAATAACTGTAGGACCAAAAGAAGAAAAACGAAGTATCAATATCACAAAAATTATTTATATCAACTGTGCTAGAACCAAGTCTGCATAACCTTCGTATGCCCTCTAGAGAGAATTTATAATACATAGTAATAGGACACATGGCGTTCTATGAAAATGCCATTGTTCTGTAAATCATAAGCACGAAGAATTTGGTAAAGAAATATGTAAAAATACAAGATGCAAATTGTTAGAGCACTAGATCAGTTCATTAGTGAATACATACTGTTATTTTTCTAGATTTGTGATGTTGGTGGCATTTTCCAGCTTTTAAAAATGTATAATAT
Source organism: Mustela putorius furo (assembly GCF_011764305.1). Classification (NCBI taxonomy): domain Eukaryota; kingdom Metazoa; phylum Chordata; class Mammalia; order Carnivora; family Mustelidae; genus Mustela; species Mustela putorius. The sequence goes on from NW_025421998.1 coordinate 10,814,635, forward strand.
GTTGTGATTTCCTTTCTTCATCTCAATAGATGTTCACATTTGTACCAATTTAGTATTCATCAAATTCTATTGTCTCTTAAGAAGAGCTTCCAAAACGTAAATTCCCCTGCGGTGGCCCAGGAAGTCATTGGCAACAGCTGTTTCTGGAGTCCTGCCCCAGGTGCAGAGCCCCAGTCCAGCCCAAGCGGCCCCCCCACTCTGCCCCCACCTCCTGTCACCTGCAGGAGATGTTGGGAGCCTGAGTCTGTGTCCTGACCCACGCCCAAGCCCTGGCTCCTGCTGGCCACTTTCCACTTACATTTCTGGCCCGTGGAGTTGATAGCTTTATTTCTGAACATGGCTGTGAAATTTGAATTTTCTATCCTCACATTATCTATAATGGCTGTGGGTTTGTGTTTGGAACAAAGGTGGTGATATGAGTGTATAGATCCATTCTGCCTGGGAATCTCAGGCCATGTTTATTAGCTTTTTAAAAATCTCATTTATTGTTACGTGTCGATGGGGAAGATACCTGAGATGTGACTTTCTGATGCAGCATTGGATGGAAGTCTCATCTATCTAAGATTTCAACTGAATGTAGTTTCTGGTCATATAACCAAGCCAGCCGGGGCAGGCTGTGTGACCCTGACCCTGTCAGGGTCCCTTTGTGACAATCTGTCGAGTGGTGTCCCTTGTGCTCCTAAGGACAGGTGTCTGTTTCCTTGCAGACCTGTGTTCTCTCAAAGACCAATAATGAATGATGGTCAAGGTCATCTCAAGGAATGGGGAAAAGGGGAAGCTTATAAAATAAAACAAGACTGCAACAAGTTAACAAATGTCAGTTTTTCACCCCGTGGTGCTGGGAAGGGGTGCATTTAGGTCTCATAGTTCCTGCAGCTTGCAGAACATGAAGCCACTTTTAGCAAATAAGACAAAACTGTGAAATAAAATGTAGAAAAGGAAATGGATCTTCTCAATGCCTTCTTCTCCTTGGCATTAGAGGAATCCAGCCCATTTATAGTTCTTAATGTCTTTCAATCTTGTGAGCAGATATTTTATGGTTCCTATGCATTTTCCTTTGCTGTTTACTTCCTGTCTCTTGTTACAATTAATTAATTTATTAATTGCATTATCAAATGCTTTCTGACATTCACTCAGTACTGGGCACTGGGCTACACATCTTCACAGGGAAACATTTATGAAGTACTGACTATGTGTTGTAAGTGTCCTCTTGTGGGATCTTCCTCTTGTGGGAAACCCTCCTGCAGGGTTATGGTATTGAAATGGAGTTGATATGGTTATGGAGTTGAAACCCTCAGTCTAGATTAAGAAGGATGAAAAATGGCAAAACTGGGTTAAGAGTGCCAGTTGCTTTAGTCCAGAGCCTGTGGCTTCTCTGAGCTAACACCTCCCCCTCCAGCCAGGGTTGAGAGCAGTGTGGTCAGGAGCCATCAGCTTCTTTTTGTCCCTTCCCCAAGCTTCCCTGAACTTTAGAGCAGCCCTAGGATGTGGCTCTCTGCCCCCCCAGCTCCCCTCCCCGCAAAAAAACACTCCCAGGCCCCTTGAAGCTGAGGCTAGCCACCAACGTGGGGATCACCCAGCCTTCTCCTCTTTGCTTGCCTATGAAACGGGCAGGTAACCTGTGCCATCAGGTGTGTTGTGAAGTTCAACAGGAATCCCAGAGCTTGGAGGGCAACCTGATATGCATAGGGCTCAGGTCTCTTGTCTTGGTTGGAAAGACAGTTCCAGACTGATGCTCAGACTGCCCTGTGCGTGCCCATACTGATGGTTCTGAGCACGAGGAGACACATCCCATCAAGACTGTCCCTCCCCACACCTGGCGACGAGCTCCATTGCATACCTGCCACCCCCACCCCAGCCATGCTGTCTACCCTATACTCTCTGACCTCTCCCAGACCAGGTTGCTCTGCACCTGTGAGTGTGGGCAGGGTCTATGTCACTGTTGAATCTGTTTTCCGCTGCTTTCTCCCTCTGGGCTGGTGGAGTGGAAATTTCCATTTATGCTTGCAAATTGCTATCTCATTCATACACTTATATTCTTCCTAACAGCTCCTCCCAGAAGTGATTCATTTTTTCATCATACGTTTCACACTTGCATCTTGAAAAGAAGAGGAGGAGCTGTTTTCTCAGTCAAAATTAGTGTATTTAATGAACAGGAAAAAGAGTCGTGTGAGCGCCATGAGTAATGGTTTATGGAGGCTGGTGGGTGCCCAGGGAGGGTGGAGGATACTTGAAAGGAGATTATTACATTGAATGTTCATTGTCGTTATCATTACTCTCATTTAATCAAATAATTCACAAATAAATATGAGTACATTCAGCAATTTTGAGTGATTCCATTGACTTCCATGCTTCTTGGGAGGAATATGAAGACATGGTCTTGGGGAAGAACCTAATTTGCCTGTATTAACACCAAATTATAACTAAGAATGAGGGGACCAGGAGACAAGAATTTTATAATGTAGATACTCCAAAATGTAGAAAAGTTACAAAAGGTTTTTTGCTACTCTTATATTGGGGCCTTAAGTTATATATTTCTTGAGAAAACTCCTAATGAAAAGAAAAACAGGTATAGGTTGGAAATAAAAAACCCAATCATTTATTTGTGTGAGACACAAGCAACCAACCTGCTTGACTCAGATTTGCTCTTTGTTTTATTTTGTTGCCAATTTGATCCCCAGTGAATGGTTATTTGAACACTGAGGATCTTCCTTGAAGAGATGCAGGTATTTTTTTCTGGGACATTACACTGTCTTTTGCTGCTGCCTCAAAGACTATTTTTCAGCTGTAGACGATCTTCAAATTTGAGTTTCTTTGCAGATAATGTTGGAAAGCCGCTGTGCCACCCTTTTCAACCCCAACTGGCCTTATTGCTTGTCCCTGCTGCTTCTGCTTTTGCAATATCTCCTCCTATCACCACTGTGACAGATACCACATCCATAAACATAGAAAGCTACTGGCCCAAATACAGTGTCCAGAGAAGTTGTACTTCTTTCAAAGATGCTACCATGAAATTCCTTAAGCTCAGAATTTTGGGGAAGAGTATTGGTCCACATTGAATCATGTATGCAGTTGTGTGAGGGGAGAAAAATAGATAGGCGGTAACTTGTGTTTCTAACAAATGTATGTGTTACATTGTTGCAAAAAATGAGTCGGTTTAAAAGGCTAAAAGGATGAGGCAAGGGGAGAGCTGCCATAGACACTTGAAAAGTTACGAGTTCATCTGAGGTTGTCTCCAGGCTAGTAGGTCACCACCCACCCAATATTAGACTAACATCAAACTTAAAGCATCTCCAACGTAATGGGGAATGTGGAGAAGAACATGATGCACAGGGTCGTGGAGAAGGCACAGGACCCACAGGGAAGCCAGAATAAGTTTTCATGGGAAGATGTGATTGTGCTGACAATTTAAGTCAACAGACGGCCTTGACCCCTGCTTAGGGATAGAGATAGAGGACATTTGGGTGAGTAGATGCCCTATGAAAAAGGCTTGGGGCAGGGGTGCCAAGGTGCATGGTGAAATTGAGAACTTGAGGGAACATTAAGAGAGTTCGAATCACAGCATGAGTGGAGGAATGGCATAGGGCCAGGACCCAAATGTAGCCCCAGATTCTATGGAACATTGCAGGTCCCATAGACTTTGAACATTAGAGTTTGAAAGGCATCTTTGGTTGTATGTGGAGAAGGGAATGAATGGTGAAAAAAAAAAAAAGTTGTGTGTTGATTGTTTAGGAGGCTCTTAGAGTTCCAGAAGAGAAGAGAGATGATGGTTAACTTTGACTATGATATTGAGAGCGTGGCTAAAACAGAGGGAAGAGATTTGCTAGAAATAATAACACACCAGGACTAAGTGATCAATTATCTTTGCAAGAAATGGAGAACGGCATCAAAAACTAACTTTCCAAGTTACATAAAATGTAACTGGTGGTGACAGCAGACAAAATAGAACGCATTTTCTTTTCTTTTAGGGTAAAGACCATCATCTTGGTAATGGGTCTAGAGCAGAGAAGAGCTCTCTGGACTGTCCATGTATCTTGAGGAGTCGATTATGTGAGCGTTGTCATCACATCGTGAGTGTAAGGAAAACTATTTAGGGAGAGGGCAGAGAGGAGGAAAAGCAGCAAAAAGAGAGCTCTTCCTGTCTCAATGTCTATGTCTACCTATTTTACCTGAACAAATACATATAGTAGGTATTATATAAAAGTGACTAAAACTAAGATATTCATCATATGAAATTAGAAACAACAAACATACTTAAAGACAAGTAGCAAAACTTCTTTTTCACTCTTCTCCCCTTAAGCTCTAAAATTGTTGCCTATATTGAGACACACACACATACACACACACACACACACACACACAGTATTAGACCTGTCCTATAGAGGATGCTACCTAGAATTTCAGGGAGTTCCAAAGCCATTGTGTCAACAGGTGCAGAAAGAACTGACTCTATGCCTGGATCTTGCCAGAACTTTTGGGATGGAGGCCTGAACTTTGGTCATGAGAAGTGGGGAGAATACCCTTTCACGTAAACCTATTCTTTCTGTTTCTCTTGTTGTAAGACAAAGTTCCACTCTTGTCTTTGGAAGGTTGCTAGAAACGTTGAGTTCATCAATGAAAGTGAATGGTCTAAAAGATTGGCTTCCACTTTTCTTCTCTTGCTCTCCATAGACTGTCCCTTACCGAGGGAGACCAACAAATGACAGTAGAGTATTCATAGAATGCCTCATCCACCCCCACTCAGGGACAACTTCCTGGGAACTAAAACCCCTTTGATGTGAGTATCAACAAAATGCCAGTAATCCAGGTAGCACACGGAGTCAAAGATGGTAGGGTCAAATCACAAGAATTTGATAAATAAGATAAACAAGAAAAAAAAATCACAGCAGGATTGAGGTGAGGCCATGAATCAACTAGAAACCAGAGAGGAAGCCTCAGTGGGTCTGTAAGCAGCACAATCTCCAGTATCTGGGGTCTCACAGGAAACGTAGTTCAATATATATGAGGTGGATAAATGCAGGACTTAATGTGTGAGCAGCGGAAGTTTCCTCGTGGTAAGTCATGGGGAAATTGGTTGGATTAGGCAGAGGAACAGTATCTGAAAAATAAAGGACCAATTTGAATTAGCTCTTAGTGTTTATGTCTCCCTAGACATCTGAAGTCTATTCCTAGCAGTGATGAAAACAAGACTCTCTGTCATTGTTATCCAAGTGCACAGTACTTAATAATACTATTATTTTCAAGCATCAGAGAAATCCTGACAAGTATTAAGATTCATGGCATACAATAATTTCTTCCTACCTCTTTACTTATGGTGGTCCAGTCTGAGTCCCCAGATTTTTTAATTATACTCATGTTCTTACACACTTGCTTGAGGGAGGCAAGCCTATACTGTCCACTTGTCACTGGCCCCCGGCATATGGAATTTGAGAACAATTACATTTGCTAATACTTAGATCCTTATCATGAAGACACAAAATGAAAACTTTAACCAGAGCTGCAGTGGGTGGGTGGGGGGGGGGGGTTACACAATTATAATCTTTAAACAAATGTTAAACATTTTATTGATTTTGAGGAACACTACCAGACTCAGGTTGAATATTTGAATATGTGAAGGTTTTATTATGATGTGGCATTTAAGAAGGGAGTGTTAAATAATAACTAAGTAGTGCTCTCAAGAAAACCAGAGGACACTTCCTTGAAATAACTTGCTGAAGCCCCCAGAAAAGTAAGATTTTTGTCCTACTATTGTTTTAAGATTCAGTAAGAGCCTCTTATCCAGGCAATGGATTATTACTTTCTCAAATAGAACATATTAATTGTTAGTGCTTGAGCACTTTGAGAGGAAGATTTGTTGACAGTTGACACAGAGAGAACAGATGTTCAGATTAAGAGAAATTCAGAAGAATGGTCTCTTCAGAGTTGGACAGGTAAGGGCTGGCTGTTGGTTGACTTCAAGCTTCATAGTGTTGTGGTCAGAAAATAGACATGGCATGAACTCAATCTTTTAAGGACAGGGGTTTGGGAATCTCAGTCTGCTTTGCCACCCACTGCCTTCACAGAACGTCATGCTGGAGGCACACTGTGGCGTGTACTCTGCTCACACACAGGAAGCAGGGAGCTTGGAGCTTGGACGCTTGATTGGAATCAGGAAAACTACATGTTTCCATTTGCCTATGTGTGCATACACACCCCCCCAAACATTTGCTTTTTTTTTTTTTTTTTCCTGACATCAATAAACGCATTAGAAAAAATACTGCACTGGGTTAATGAGAGTATGAATTTAGGAATTATTTTTCAAACTTTATACTTCACAGCACCATGATTAACACACAGAATACATGTTAGGGTCCCTTGTGGCATATGCAAGTCACTCATACTGTTGCATTATCAAATTCACAGGCATCGTAACGAGCAGGTGTCAAAGGCCATGATTTACAACATGGAAACTGAAGAGAAGAGCTGTCCTGAATATGTCCAAGACCACACAACCATGATAAGAAACCCCGTGTTCCTCCCCCGGCACCAGGGCACGAAAGTGAATGTCCATCTCCACCCTGCTTGGCGGCGGGGAGGAGGGGGGTAGGTTCATGCTGACGGGCTTAATGAGCCCAATTAAAGGAAAGCTCTAGAGCCTGTGAACAGGATCTTACAAGGAATGTGAGATAGACTTAGTGCCCTGGAGAAGAAGAGTGGCAAGTGCCTAGACATCCCAAACACTACTGATAGAGGACTTTCAAAGACCATGGTCAAAGAGACTTTAGAATCCCACAACCCAGGGCCCTCCTGCAGCTCAGTTTTGAAGAGCTTGAGTGATCAGAGGAGAGGATTTCTCTGGGGTGCCTGGGTGGCTCAGCTGGTTAAGCATCTGATTATTGATTTCAGCTCAGATCATGATCTTAAGTCTGTGGGATCAAGCCCCGAGACAGGCTCCATGCTCAATGTGGAGCCCGCTTAGGAGTCTTTCTCTCTCTATCCCCCATCCCCACCAAGAAGAAGAAGAAGGAGAAGGAGAAGAAGAAAAGCAGTTCTCTGAAGAAAAATGCCCGTGTGCTAGAAGTCACATGTCCCCAGTATGTCTAACTTCTGAAAAGTATTCCAAAGAAAGCATTTGAAGACAAAGAAACACATTCTCTGTGTTTTAGGGGACATGTTGAATGGATATTAGGCTTATGCCTGAAAATTACTCACAGACAAAAAGCCGAAGGAAATGGCCTATGGTGGCTACATTCTTATTATCTGAGAGTCACCAGAAAAGTCATGGGATCCACCCTAATTTCACCCAGGTGGCAAGGGAGGCCTCGCGCTGAGACAGGATTTGCATAATGAACAGAAAGTGTGAATAAGGTTAACCCTTGGTCACATCCATCAATTTACTTACTGCTACAGTGCCCAGGAGACCTGCGACCCCTATACCTCCCTACCCCCATCTTATTGTTCATAGGGTAAAGACATTAAATTAAGGATTTGGGGTTAAATACTTTACATTAAAGAATATCCAGAGAGTCATACCTTATCAATGATGTAAATTCAGAAATAGATTACAAATAAGCCTCCACTGGGCATGGCCAGTCATAGTTGTTTACTTGTCCCCTACCTTTCTTCTGGGCCCTCTCATTTCTCCCATGTCTGAGTGGGTGGTCAGAATGAATCCTGGCTCTCTCCCGTTATGCACCAGGTGCCCCTCACTCCCATCTGTATACTTTAGAAGGGCAAAGTGAGAGGCATCCGGGGATGGGTAGTTCACATCTGCCTAATCCAGATAGTCCAGACAGTTCTCTCCACAGATGCAATTCCGGTCCTGCAGGAATCACACTAACTGTATGGAGAATGGACAAAAGGGGGCACTGGTTGGAACAGGGACCAAAGTGTTCTAGTCACCTAGGCAAAGAATTATGGTGCCTTGGACCAGGCAGCAAACACTGGAAGAGGGGGAAGTGGTGGGGATCCGCATATATTTGGAAGTAGAGCCAACCCTATTTCCTGAGCAGAAGGGGTTGGTAGTGGGCAAGCAAGAGCAGAATCAATGACGACTCCCCAGTTTTTCTCTCAATGGAAGGATGGGGTTGCCATCAACTAAAATGGGGAGGCTGCAGGTCCAGTGTAGTTGGGAAGAAAGAGCAGGATTTTGCCTTTGAACAGATGACTTTTGGTATGTCCACTTGATGCCCAGTGGAAATATTGAGTAATCGGATATATCTGTGAATCTGAGGTTGAGAAAAACACACAGGAGCTGCAGATAAAGAGCATTGTCAATAGAGAGGGTAGTAATTAATTTTTTTGAAGATTTTATCTATTTGACAGACAGAGATCACAAGAAGGCAGAGAGGGAGGCAGAAAGAGAGAGACAGAGGAAGGGAAGCAGACTCCCTGCTGAGCAGAAAGCCTGACTCTATCATCCTCTATCCCAGGACTCTGAGATCATGACCTGAGCCAAAGGCAGAGGCTTTAACCCACTGAGCCACCCAGGTGGTAATTAATTTAATTGAAATTTACAAAAAGTTGTTTAATCATGCATTTATATCTGAATGTATGTTAAAAATTGAAAACACATCTGTTACTGTCAGAACCTTATCAGAACACAGTTATGCACTTCATAAGTCTTCTCAGGCACACCACCCAGTTACAAAGGTAACCCTGTCATAGCTTACCATAGATTTGCCTCTGTTTCTGTACTTAGCCTACAGAGTAGACAGCATGGCCCCTGGCTGCTTTTGCTCACATTCGTATTTATTATAGATACCCTGTGTGTTATATTCGCTCTTCAATTTCCAGTAGTATTCTAAGAATACAGCATTGTTTAGTCCCTATTCTATTTTTTTTTTTTTTAGAAATTTTATTTATTTATTTGACAGACAAAGATCACAAGTAGGCAGAGAGGCAGGCAGGGAGGGGGGTGAAGCAGGCTCCCTGCTGAGCAGAGAGCCCGACGTGGGGCTCGATCCCAGGACCCTGGGATCATGACCTGAGCCGAAGGCAGAGGCTTTAACCCACTGAGCCACCCAGGCACCCCCCTATTCTATTTTTGATGGGCATTTTGGTGATGCTTAACTTTGGATTATTATGACTAATATGTCCATGAAAATGTGTTTGGGGATTTCAGGGAACACACACACACACACACACACACACACACTTGTTTTTTGTTGAGAATATACCTAAGGATAGAATTGCTAGGTGACGGTAGGTATGTGTTTACCTTGAGTAGATACAGCCAAATAGTTTTCTGAAGTGATTCAATTAATTCACAATCTCTTTAAGTGTGTTTCCATAGTCCACCTTTGAAATATAGCTCTTCCAACTACCTCACTATGATTTTGTTTGCATTCCCCTTCTAATGAATGAAGTTTGACATTTTGTCAACCATCATGGTCATGGCAATGATCTCTTTTTAGAGGAAAATCCACAATATTTTCCCCATTTTTATGGCACTCTCATTTTAAGAGTGATTAGAAAGAGTTTGAAATATAATTTAGGGGCGCTCGGGTGGCTCAGTCAGTTGAGTGTCCAACTCTTGATTTTGGCTCAGGTCATGACCTCAGGGTCTTGAGATCAAGCCCCACATGGGGGTCCACACTCAGTGAGGTGGTCTGCTTGAGATTCTTTTTCCCTTTCCCTCTGCTCCTTCCCCACTTTCCTAAAAAAAAAAAAAAAAAAAAGGAAGAAGTATATTTCATATGCAAGTCCACTGTCAGGAGTTTGGGAATTGTCTCCTTGACATAGTGCCTGACAGTTTTGCTTTCCTTAGCTATCATAATGAATGGAAATTCTTGCTTTGCATATTTATTAATTTTTTACTTTATGACTAGTGCTTGCTGTGTCTTGCATAAGACATTTTTCCTTTCCTAAGTTCCAGAAGAGAGTCCTCTATGTTTTCCAGGAATATTATTGTTTTACCTTTTACTTTTAGATCTGTAAGATACCTGGTATGCCACCTGCTTCAAAAAGGAATGTAGAAATAAGAATATTCTCTTGATGAAGAAACAGTTACATATAAAAAAAATTAACTCTTTCTTCCTCAGCATGGGTGTCACCTTTGCTGTCAATCAGATGTCCAACTATCTGTGGGTCCCTTTCCAGCCTCTCTTATGATTCTCAGTCCAGTGTTTCCATTTTTGTTCCTGGACAGTGATGTTGTCTTCATTACATCTTTATTGCATTCCCTTTACCCCTGGCAATCTTGGATCTCCAGTTTTGTTTTGATTCCATAGGATCATCTCTTCTATTCTTGGCCTTTTCCATTTCCTTTAAAGATTTATTTATTTATTTGAGGGGCAGAGAGAGGAGAGAGACTCTGAAGCAGACTCCATGCTGAGCACAGAGCCCAACTCAGGGCTCGATCTCAACGACCCTGAGATCACGACCTGAGCTGAAATCAAAAGTCAGATGCTTAACAGACTGAGTCACCCAGGAGCCTGGTTTTTTACATTTTTATATGGATTTAGAACTACTTCATAAATATGGACTGTAAAAAGCTCTGTCGTCTTGACTGAATCAACAGCTCAATTGGAAGTTGATGGCATCTTTGTAAGATTGCATTTTCCAGTCCATCAACGCCTTACATTTTTTCCATTTATTTAGCTCTATAACTTTTGTGTGGAGCCCTTATGTATTGCTATTAAATCTGTTTATAAGTATATTTTGTTAGTTCATGCCATCAATTAATACTTTTTGATCAGCAACAGATTATAGGTCCAGCATGGATCAGATCCAGAACTGAGTGACTTTACCAAAATCACTTATTAACCTAATTTAACGGTGAGTTTTTCTGTGTTTTCTGTGTACATGAGAATGTCATGTGCAAATCATCACAGCTTTCCCTTACTTTGAATCTTCACACTTTGCTCCTTCTGACCTTACTATTGCACTGGCTGGGACTTCCCACACAAGGGGAAAAGATGTTTTGACAGTAGACCTCTTTTCTTCTTCTTCAGATCAAAAAGAAAGCTTTCAAACTGTCACCATGAAGAAGGTGTTGCTTACATATATATATATTTTTGTAAACGATCCTTAACAGATTAAGAAAGTTTCCATTAATTTCAGAATTTTTGAATTCTTTTTCCAGATTTTTCAATTTATCAAATGCTGTACTTTGCAACCACCAAGATTGCTGTCTTTGTGCCTTTATTTTTTAATGTGGTGAATTACACTGATTTATTTTTTTAATATTAAACCAACCTTGGAATATACACCAATTAATCATGGTCTATTTATAGTTTTATACATTGCTGAACTACACTAGCTAATATTTTATTTATTATTTTCATACCTATGTTAATGAGAGACAATTTCCTGATATTTTCCTTTCTTACAGTTCTCTTCTTCAGATCATATCAAGGTTACACCATAGTAACTTCTTAAAGCAAATTTTTTTTTTCTATTTTTATATCCTCTTGGAATGATTTGTAAGAATTTATGATTGAAGTTGCCTGGGCATGGAATTTTCTTTGTAAGAATATATACTTTTTAAATTTTTAAAAAGATTTTATTTATTTATTTGAGAGAGAGGGAGAGAGACAGTGAGAGAGGGAATGCAAGCAGGGGGAGGGGGAGAGGGAGAAGCAGACTCCCTGCTGAGCAGGGACCCAGATGTGGGGCTCGAACCCAGGACCACAGGATCATGATCTGAGGCAAAGGTAGACTTTTAATGACTGAGGCACCCAGACACTCTTATGAGAATGTTTGAAATTAAATACATAAACTCTTTAGTAGATACAGAAGTATTAAGATACCCCATTTATCCTGTGATAGACAATGATGTAATTTAAGGAAAGTATTTATTCTGGTAATGCAGTGAGGTTTGGGGTATATTTGTAACTGCCAGAGTCTAGTCTAACCTTATGTTAGACGTTAACAGTACAGAGAAATTATGTGGTGATATTCAACACTTATTTATTGGCATTAAAAAATTATAGGAATATAGGAAACAGAAATGTTTCTTATCCTGATTTAACAATATTAACCTAGAAAAAGTTCCTCCAGCAAATATCATATTAATGCCGAATTTTTGAAACCTTCCTTTAATTTAAGGCAATTATAGGCACCGACACACAAGATGCCCTGTTCTTACAGATTTGCTCAGTATTCTTTTTTTTTTTTTTTTTTTTTTTTTTTTTTTAGCGAAATAAGTCAAGCGGAGAAAGACAACTATCATATGATCTCCCTGATATGAGGAAGTGGTGATGCAACATGGGGCTTAAGTGGGTACGAGAAGAATAAATGAAACAAGATGGGATTGGGAGGGAAACAAACCATAAGTGACTTTTAATCTCACAAAATATTATTTTATGTTGTTCAGTATTCTACTGAAAATCTTAGATGGTATAATTAGGCACTGAGAAAAAACACACTTGTAAGTATTGAAAATGTAGGAAATTTTTGCCTATGATGACAAACATCCCAAAGAATCTAAAGATAATTTTTAGGAATATCCCAAGGTCACAGAAAATAGAAAATATACCATTTTTAAAAGTATAGTAGGACCTTATAAAATAAATAAAACATGCTTATAACACTTATAAACTTCATAAAGCAGAAACAAAAGTACTAATTATTTAGCAACAAACTTACCAAAAAACACACAATATTTTGAAATAATTTTAAAATGTTATTGGAAGTCATCAGATACTATTTTTTTTCATCAGATACTATTTAATAAAAGCAGAAAGTGATGTGTTCATGAAAGAGATGTGTTCATTCATAGAGAAACTTGGCATCATAAATATATCTTGCTTAAAACCCCACATGTATTAACAGTTTTAAATCTTTATTGTTCTGCATACTACTTTCACCTCCAGTAAATTCTTAAAGATTACAGCGAGGCTTTTCTTGTGTGCATTGCATCGGTCTACATTTATCTGATGAGACATTGAAGTTTAGAACATTTTAAAGTGAGTATTTTTAGCTCTTAAATGACCATAAGAAATCGTTAGATGTAACATAAATCACACATATTTTATGAAAAATAACTGTTGTTTCCATAACACAAGTAGAGTAGCTTTGTTTTCTATTTTTGAAAAGATACTTATTATCTGTTTGGTAGAAGACGGCAGGATTCTCAGGTCTGTTTCTGTAGTCCGTTTGTTGTAACATATAAATGAACAGTGAAAGGAGAATCTTGGGACTCTCCTAAAAGGGTCTTGGGACTTCTAGTATCTTTGGACCCTACTTTGAGAAATGCTGGTCTATATGTCTGATGTTCTGAAGTCCCAAGAAGTTTGGCATATCTGGACATGCACACATATATGTGCATATATGCGTGTACACAAAGCAGGTGTGTCTGTGGTTATTTATGAGAAGGAAAGTTTCCTTGCTTTGTAAGTGTTCGATCAAGGAAGACTGGAGACTTCTGAAGAACAGTGCACGGAGACCTGGGCCCTCACTCAACAGTGCTTATTACAGAGCACTACCAGGTGAAGGTCATGATGGATGGTATTTTTATTTCTTACCGCTGTGGTAACAAATCACATCAAATTTAGTGACTTAAAACAATAGAAACTGATTATCTTAAAACTCTGGAGGACAGAAGTCTAGGTTAAACTCAAGGTGTCCACAGGGCTGCATTCCTCAGTGGAGATGATAAGGGAGAATCTCTGTCCTTGCACGTTGACTTTCTACAGGCCACTTGCATTCCTTGGTTAGTGCCTCCATCCACCGTGGGAGCCAGCAATGGCTGGTGGAGACTTTCTCAATTCCGTGTCTCTGACTGTGCTTCAGCCATCGCCCTTGCTTGATGGGGTTGACTCTCCTATCTCAGCCTTTTGCTCATGAGGAACTGCGCATTGGACCCACCAGAATTGTTCAGGGTCATCTCCCCAACTCAATAGACTTAAGTTAATCACATCTGCAAAATTCATTTTGCCAGTAAAGTAACATATTCATACATTCTGTGGTTTAGCCTGAAGACATCCTTGGCAACCCATTATTCTGTCTATCACAAACGGACACAGAGAAGAAAACAGTTCAAATAACAAATACGAAAGGGTCCAGAAATAGATCTATGCATATAAATGTATTTGATTTGTAATTGACTACATATAGCAGAGTGGTGGGGAATTAGGTATCATTCAATAAATACTTCCATAAAATCGGATTTTTTTTGTAAAAAAAATAAGTTAGACTTGTCTCATATCATAAAAACAACTGAATCGGAGCAGATTTTAAAAATCAAATGTTAGGAGTGTAGGAGTGATAATTTGACTTCTTCTTTGCCGATTTGGATGCCTTTAATTTCCTTTTGTTGTCTGATTGCTGAGGCTAGGACCTCTAGTACTATGTTGAATAGCAGTGGTGATAATGGACATCCCTGCTGTGTTCCTGACCTTAGCAGAAAAGCTTTCAGTTTTTCTCCATTGAGAATATTTGTGGTGGGTTTTTCATAGATGGCTTTGATGATATTGAGGTATGTGCCCTCTATCCCTACACTTTGAAGAGTTTTGATCAGGAAGGGATGCTGTACTTTGTCAAATGCTTTTTCAGCATCTATTGAGAGTATCATATGGTTCTTGTTCTTTCTTTTATTGATGTGTTGTATCACATTGACTGATTTGCAGATGTTGAACCAACCTTGCAGCCCTGGAATAAACCCCCCTTGGTCGTGGTGAATAATCCTTTTAATGTACTGTTGAATCCTATTGGCTAGTATTTTGTTGAGTATTTTCACATCTGTGTTCATCAAGGATATTGGTCTATAGCTCTCTTTTTTGATGGGATCCTTGTCTGGTTTTGGGATCAAGGTGATGCTGGCCTCATAAAATGAGTTTGGAAGTTTTCCTTCCATTTCTATTTTTTGGAACAGTTTCAGGAGAATAGGAATTAGTTCTTCTTTAAATGTTTGGTAGAATTCCCCCGGGAAACCATCTGGCCCTGGGCTTTTGTTTGTTTGGAGATTTTTAATGACTGTTTCAATCTCCTTACTGGTTATGGGTCTGTTCAGGCTTTCTATTTCTTCCTGGTTCAGTTGTGGTAGTTTATTTGTTTCTAGGAATGCATCCATTTCTTCCAGATTGTCAAATTGTTGAAAATAGAACTGCCCTATGACCCAGAAATTGCACTATTGGGTATTTACCCGAAAGATACAAATGTAGTGATCCAAAGGGGCACGTGCACCCGAATGTTTATAGCAGCAATGTCCACAATAACCAAACTATGGAAAGAACCTAGATGTCCATCAACAGATGAATGGATCAAGGAGATGTGGTATATATACACAATGGAATACTATGCAGCCATCAAAAGAAATGAAATCTTGCCATTTGCGACAACATGGATGGAACTAGAGCGTATCATGCTTAGCGAAATAAGTCAAGCAGAGAAAGACAACTATCATATGATCTCCCTGATATGAGGAAGTGGTGATGCAACATGGGGGCTTAAGTGGGTAGGAGAAGAATCAATGAAACAAGATGGAATTGGGAGGGAGACAAACCATAAGTGACTCTTAATCTCACAAAACAAACTGAGGGTTGCTGGGGGGAGGGGTTTTGGGAGAAGGGGGTGGTATTATGGACATTGGGGAGGGTATGTGCTTTGGTGAGTGCTGTGAAGTGTGTAAACCTGGTGATTCACAGACCTGTACCCCTGGGGATAAAAATATATGTTTATAAAATATAAAAAATTAAAAAAAAATCGAAAGTTAAAGTGATCAGTTTCATTCTTTGTGTGTTGCTGTCCAGTTTTCCCAACTCCATTTGTTGAAGAGCCTGTCTTTTCCCTATTGGATATTCTTGCCTCCATTGTCATAGATTAAATACCTAGAAACCATGGATTTATTTCTGGGATTTCTATTCCATTTCATTGATCTATGTGTATATTTTTATGCCACCAACATACTGTTTTGATTACTACAGATTTGTAGTCAATCTTGAAATCTGGGATTGTGATACCTTTAGTTTTCACTAAAACTCAAGATTGCTTTGGCTATTTGGGGTGTCTTGTGGTTCTACACAAATGTTAGGATTACTCTTTCTAATTATGCAAAAATTGCTACTGGCATTTTGATGAGGATTCCATTAAGTTTATAGGTTGCTTTGGGTAGCAATACTGTTCTCTTAATCCATGAGCATAGGATATCTTTCCATTTAGTTGTATCATCTTCAATTTCTTGACTAATGTTTTATACTTTTCAGAGTATATATCTTTTAATCATTTATTTGAGAATATTCCTAGGCATTTTATTGTTTTTGATGCAATCGTACATGGGATTGTGTTCTTTTAATTTCTCTTTCTGCTACTGCATTATAAGTTTATAGAAATGCAACAGATTTCTGTACATTGAATTTTTTCTGGTGGTTTTATTGAATTTATTTATGAGTTCTAGTGGTTTGTTAGTGGAGTCTGAGGTTTTTTATATATGGTATCATGTCATCTGCAAATAGAAAACGTTTTACTTCTTCCTTACTAATCTGGATGCCTTTTCTTTCTTTTTCTTGCCTTATTGGTGTGACTAAGGCTTCCCATACTATGTTGAATAAAAGTGGAGGGAGTGGACATCCCTGTCTTGTTCCTGATGTAGGTGAAATCTGCTTTTTGTCACTGAGTATGATATTAGCTGTGGGTTTTCTAAATATGGCCTTTATGACATTGATGTATGTTCCCTCTAAACCTACTTTGTTGAGCAGTTTTATCATGAATGGACGCTGTACTTTGTCAAATGCTTTTCCTGTATCTATTGAAATGACCATATGGTTCTTATCTTGTATCTTGTTGATGTGATGTATCACATTGATTCTTTTGCAAATACTGAACTACTCTTGCATCCAGGAATACATCCCATTTGATTATGGTGAATAACTTTTTAAAGGTATTGTTGGATTTGGTTAGCTAATATTTTGTTGAGGATTTTTGCATCTATGTTTATCAGAGATATTGACCTATATTCTTTCTTTGTAGTGTTTTATCTGGTTTGGTATCAGGGTAACACTGGCCTCAGAATGAATTTGGAAACTTTCCTTCTTTTTCTATTTTTTGGAATCATTTGAGAAAAGTAGGTATTTGCCCCCCTACCATGAAACTAATTCGAGAAGAAATATACATCCTTATGTTTATTACAGCAGTATGTATATAAAGAAGATATGAAAAAAACCAAACACTCATTTATAGATGAATGGATAAAGAAGATGTGGTAAACACACACACACACACACACACACACACACACACACACACTGGAATATTACTCAGCAATAAAAAAGATTAAATCTTGTCATTTGCAATGATGTGGACAGAGCTAGAAAGTATTTTGCTAAGCAAAACAACTCAATCAGAGAAAGACAAATACCATATGACTTCGCTCATCTCTGGAATGTAGGAAACAAAACAAAGACAAAAAGAGACAAACAAAATATAGACTCTTAACTATAAAGAACAAACTGGTAGTTGCCACATCTCTGGAATGTAGGAAACAAAACAAAGACAAAAAGAGACAAACAAAATATAGACTCTTAATTATAAAGAACAAACTGGTAGTTGCCAGAGAGGAGGTGGGCAGTGTGACAAGTGAAAGAGTGAAGGGGATTAAGAGTACATTTGTCATGATAAACACCAAGTAAAGAACACGATTGTTGTATCGCTGTATTGTACACCCCAAACTAAACATAATACCATATGTTAACTATATTGGAATTTTTAAAAATTAAACTTAAAAATAAAATGTGAAAAATAAAATTTGATAAATTGTGCTAAATTAAATTAAAATTCTCAACCAAATAAAATCACAAATCATATAACAGTGAAACTATGTGAAGAGTAGAAGATAGCTGTAACCAAAAACTGATTAGTACTGAAAACATGAAAAGGTGTCACGAACCACAGAGAAAAGATTAAAACAAACAAAAAATACCATAAATGTAAAGCCAGTAGTAGGCTAGCTAGCCAGTATGTCTAAACAATAAATAAAATGAAATTTAAAACTTAATTTTTAATGTCTGATGTAAATCCTTCTACAACAGTCAATTTGTAGATACAATTTGTAGATACAATACAATTTGTAGATACAATTTGTAGATACAATAGAATTCTGTATACAGAATATCACCTGCTATTGGCCAGTGTAGGTTGGCCAAACCACACCATGGCTTCATCTGGAGATAATCAATGTTAGTCTGTAGATCTTGCAGTATGCTAATATATGTTTCATTCCAGAAATGTATTTAATGGAGAATTATTACTTTATTAGTCAAAATTTTGTCTTAGCAAAATGGTGTATAAATGCATTTATGTAGAAGTTCTTTATAATAGCAATTACTATTCCCTCAAATAGGTGTAAAATTTATAATAACTGTTCTTTATTTTAGATAGCAAATTTATATTCTTTCTGTATATTCTATATTGAGCTGCATAACATGCACCACAACTTGTTTTTTGTTAAAAATAAGCACATATCAGGGTGCCTGGGTGGTGCAGTTATTTAAGCATCTGACTCTTGGTTTTGGTTCAGGTCACCGTCTCAGAGATTGAGCCCCATGTTGGGCTCTGTGCTCACCGCAGAGTGCACTTAGAACTCTCGCTCCCTCTTAAAAAAAAAAAAATGCAAAAAGGAATAAGTAAAAATGGACACATGTCTCCATTCATGTCTTGGCATTTATCTCTAGAAATGTAAATTCTAGATTGAATCTCTTTTTTATTTCACTATTTATTTTTGCTTTCATCAATGTGTCAGTTTGCTGGGGTTGCAGTAACAAAACCCCAAGACTGGGTGGGTGAAGCAATGGAAATGGATTCTCTCAGAGTTCTGGGTGCTGAAAGTCCAAGATCAAGGTGAGAAGAGTTAGTTCCTTCTGCTGCCTCTCCCCTTGGCTTGACATAGCCCAATTCTCTCTGTGCTTTCACATGGACTTTCCTCCACATGCACAAGGAGAGATGGATTTTCTTGTGTCTTTTCCTCTTCTTATAAGGACACTAGTCCTTTTGGATTGGGTCTCCACCCTTATGACCTCATTTAACCCTAATTACTTCCCCCGAAGACACCCATTTCCAAATAGCGTCACATTGGGGTTAGGGATTTAATCTATCTTTTCCTTTAGCTGTTTGTAGTTTTGGTGTCGTATTTAAGGAAGCACTGTCTAATCTGTGTCCATGAATATTTACACCTTTGCTTCCTTCCATGAGCTTTATACTTTCGCTCTTACATCATTATTATTATTTTGGGGAGGGGTCAATTTTGATTTAATGTTATATTGTCTGAGGTAAAGTTTCAATTTTATTCTTTTGCATCTAGAATAGTCACCGAACCATATATTGAAGATACGATTCTTTATTTGTTGAATGATCTTGGCACCCTGTGGAAAATTAATGTAATGTAGCTGTAGGACTCTGTCTACACTGTTTTGGCCTCTTCATTGACCTATATTCTTATCCTATGTCAGTACCGCACTCTTCTGTTTATTTTAACTTTGTAGTGTGCTTTCAAATTGGGAAGTGTATGTTCTTCTACTTCATTCTTCTTTGTTTTGACTATTTAGTGTCCTTTGAATTCCACTTGAGTTTTAGAATCAACATATTCATTTGTTTAAAAAAGTGAAGGGGCTATTGGGTTCTGATAGGGATTGCACTGAAACTGTAGACCCCTTTAGGTAGTATTATTTCCTTAACCATGTTATCTCTCCTAATACATGAACATGATGTGTCTTTTCATTTAATTAGGGCTTCTTTAATTTTTTGAGCAACGTCTTATAGTTTTCAGTGTAAAAGCTGGGGAATGAGAGATGGTAAGCCAGTAATTGAGATACTACAGCTCTTACAAAATTCATCAGCTTCTTTCTTCAGTAAGCATTACCCTGGATGTTTTAAATTTTGTTTACAGATTCTACAGATCTGAAAAACTTGATTCTGACCATTTTTGCCTTTTTATATATTGCTTTTGTGGAAATATGGTGTTTCATAGTTCCCTCCTACACTGACATTTTTGTCATCATTTCTATTATGATGAACTTTCTTGCCATTTCAATGTGTTTATCTTTGATTTTTTTAATGCACATTTTGTATGCTTAGTTTCTTTTTCTACTCCTTTCTTTTTGCATTATCTGTCTCAGTACCATGCCCATTTTCTATTGAACTTTCTGTAATGAAGCATCTTATAATGAATCCTTATCTCTCAATTATTTTGAAAGATGTTTTAGTTTTTTCCCTTATTTTTAAGTTTTGTTTATAGTAAACTTTTAGAATACAAAGTTGCAAGTATTTTTCATTTTTCTTCTCTGATTTTTGTGTATGGTGTCATGATTCTTAGGAAGTCCTGCCCTATACTATAGATAGCATATATCATTGGTTTACATTTTTATTCTCATACTTCAACCTGACTGTGAATTATTTTGCTGTATAGCTTATAGTATTAATCTAAATTAAAATTTTTCTTTTTGGGGTACCTGGGTGGCTCAGTGTGTTAAGCATCCAATCCTTGATTTGGGCTCAGGTCATGATCACAGGGTCATGAGATTGAGCCCTGGAACCAGCTCTGAGCTCAGTGTGGAGTCTTGTCCCTCTCCCTTTCCCACTGCCTTCCCCCAGTTCACATGATTTTTTCTTTCTTTCTCACTCTAAAATAAATAAACTATTAAAAAAAAAGAATTTTCTTTTAATTGGCTTGCTATAAACCCCAATCCCATGATCTAATAAAAGCCATTGTTGATAAACCCTGTGAAATGTTACCTTCCCTCTGTACTGACATTTTACTTGGGTCTGTTCTGAACAGTTGACTCTATCACAATAATATTTAAGTTTCACATCACTTGTATCTTTATAATGTGGTTAAATAACTCCAATACCTTCCCTATTCCAATTCTAAGAATTCTTAATAAAAATTGTCTTGGCCTTATAAGTGTCTTTATTTCTCCAAATCCTTTTGTCTACACTAAATATATATTTGTCACCTTAAATTAGAGACTTTTGATGGTGACTTAAATGAAAATGATCCAGAGACAAGCATGAATACATAACAGAAAAAAAGAGCCACTCACTTTGGTCTGGGAATTGAGCACCATTTCAAATGTCCTCTGACAGGCAAAATCAGGAAAACCTAACAAATTCCGTATGTTTCATACATTACTAAAAAAAAAGTGCAGAAGTGATAATCCTGGAAAGCTAGAGCTATAGTTAAAAGTGCATGATTTGCTATTCAGTACGATCTAGTTACCTGCTATTTGAAACTCAGAATCCCCAAAGGCAGATGAGGAGTCTGAACTGTTAATTGTAAGTAACCATAATTTCATCAAAGAATGATTGCAAGAAATGCATGTGAAATTGCTTGGTCAAACAGAAGATGCTATGTAACTATCAGGCAATCTCACACCTCTACAAATTAATCTCAGTTACTGTCCTATCATGTGTTCTTGACACAGGTTTAATGTGCACTGACCTAACTGTTGCTTTGCATTGTCCTCAGAGCCTCCCATGTGTGATCTGAAACTAGGCCCCTGTGAAGGGCAGGGAAAGACAGAACAGGCAGGCCAGGCCAGATGGGCAGGTGACAGGTGCACTGAGCAAGGTAACTCATACGTAAGGCTTGCCTTGGGTTCTGCAAAACAAAGAGATCTTTGCTCCCACCTGCCAAATCTTAAGGTTTCTGCTGAGGCTTTACCTGGTCTTGGTCAAGCGTACCATCCCAATGGTCTCAGCACCATAACGCTGTCTCAAGGTTATTTCTTTGGGGCAGCTTCTAGTATGGAAGTCCCCTGCTGCTGGGCTCCAGCTCCCAGGTCAACCAGGAGTCATGTCCTTGTGATGGCAGCGATCCAATCCAACAGTAATGATTCCAGGGCTAACAGAGGACGATGCCTTCCTTCCCCACTACAACCTCCACTGAGGAGTTAAATCTGGGGAAACATTCAGGATTTAGCATACTTTTACAGTACCTAAAAGTTCAAGGAAGAAACTGTTTTCCACTTGGTTCTTCAAACATAAAATTGCTACTTAACTATCATGGGTTTCTTCTTTCTGCTACACTGTGGGATGACAATATGGAGTCAGAACTACATCTTAATTGGGGTTTTTACAGGACATAAAGAACGAATGGATAAACACTGCAAGTAAATGTGAAAAAAACTAAAAAAAAAAAAGGTGTACTTGATAGGATGTAGATATAGTGGATGATTATTGAAAATAACATGGATATTATATTATCCATGCAATAAATGCTATTAGAAACATAATAGTTGTGTGTTATTTGTGTCTATAAGCCTGGATTTGTACAAAATTTTAACTGTCATTTTTTTGAAAAATGTTTTGGGTCACATTTACATTAAAGTAAACAATTCCATTTTCTTTCTCATAACCACTACTTGTATGTAAAACATTGCCAGGCTTTCTTGTCTTTATTCAAATATTCTTACTCATGGTCCTATTTTTATTTTTGTGTTTTAGAAAAATAAACCACAACACCAATGAAGAAACACAGGCAGGTTTCTGGAAACTTAATCAAACATCCATTTGTATCAGAATTAAGACTTTTTAAATTAAGTCAAGTTGTGACACTTTAGTTTCTATGGAAACACATTTTAATACTAAGTAATCCAAATAATGAATTATTTACTTGAAGATGAAAAGCTATAGAACATATGCCATACACCTTTTTTTTTCATTTTTTCTTAACATTTTATTTATTATTTATTTATTTATTTATTTATTACTTATTTTCAGCATAACTGTATTCATTATTTTTGCACCACACCCAGTGCTCCATGCAATCTGTGTCCTCTATAATACCCACCACCTGGTACCCCGACTTCCCACCCCCGCCCCTTCAAAACCCTCAGATTGTTTTTCAGAGTCCATAGTCTCTCATGGTTCACCTTCCCTTCCAATTTCCCCCTACTCCCTTCTCCTCTCTATCTCCCCATACACTTTTTAATAGTAATTTCATTATTTTGAAATAGTTAGGATCAAGAAGTTGTCATTTCTCCTAGGTAAATCTACCTATAGCTTTTTACTTAGTTCTTAATAACTCTGCACAGTGGCACCTGGGTGGCTCAGTCAGTTAAGCGTCTGGGGGTCCTGGAATCCAGTCCTGTGTCGTCGGGCTCTTTGTGCAGTGGGGAGTCTGCTTCTCCATCTTACTCTCCCTCTGTGCTCTCTCCCTTTCTGCCTCTCTCTCTCAAATAAATAAATAAAACCCTTTAAAAAAACCCCTATGTAAATAGGAATTAAAAGAGTAGACAAGCATCTTTGATCTGACTAAAAAAATTGATTTTTTTCTCCATCTTTCCTTGAGGTACTTACAAAATTTTGCATCGAGGTTTCTGTTCAACTAAAGGCAAGGCTGAAAAGTCACCCCATGGAATGAATGCCCGGCTTCCCATGGGTTCTGGAACCTCGGAGCCATCACCTACTTCCCACCAACCAGCAGAAAGGTCAGAGTCCTCACTGTGAGCAGCCAGTTACAGGGTGGACTTTCTCGGGCCAGCGGGATCTGCAAATAAGGCATCCTGACAGAGGCTGGCTGACTCATTTCAATGGCTCAGTCCAGCAGTGCCCGGTCAGGACCAAATTGCTTTCCTTTTCAGACCCGAAGATCATCAGGACTCATTTGAGACCCATGTGGAAAATGGGCTGCCATGGTCTCGGTAATGTCTTGCTTAATGGTATTCATCTAATCACCGAGGGTTTGGGAAACTGGATCTTCTCAGTGATATAAAGCTGTGCTTCTCCCTGTAATGCGTGTCGGTGGGTTGTTTGGTTTTCTGTCTCCCCAAATAACAAAAGTAGATAAAAGGATGATGAGGCCCCGGTGTCATACCACACACACACACACACACACACACACACAAATGCACATTTATTTATTTATTTTTTATATTTTATTTATTTGTCAGAGAAAGAGAATAAGCAGGGGAGCAGCAGAGGCAGAGAGAAGCAGATTTCCCACCCCATGAAGCTCAATCCTAGGACCCCGGGATCATGACCCAAGCTGAAGGCAGATGCTTAACCAGCTGAGTCACCCAGGCGTCCCAACACAAACATACGCTTATTTTTTTTTTTAAGATTTTATTTATTTATTTGACAGAAACAGAGACAGCGAGAGAAGGAATATAAGCAGGGGGAGTGGGAGAGGGAGAGGGAGAAGCAGGCCTCCTGCTGAGCAGGGAGCCCGATGCGGGGCTCAATCCCAGGACCCTGAGATCATGACCTGAGCTGAAGACAGATGCTTAATGACTGAGCCACCCGGGTGCCCCACAAATGCCATTTAGAAAACACTTAGCCTAGACATATTCTGAATGTCACTCGTGACTGTATCTTCACTGATCTTTAATATTTGCCCAGATTTGGCAGAAATTAAAAGGTTTACTTTAACAGAAATGTAGGGAATTGTGACTCCTGGCCCCTGTGTTGAATCCACGGAGCACGTATAAGGACAACGAGGCTCAGACAAACCCCCAGATGTGTTCCGGGTCGCTCACTCAATGACAAGCAGGTGTGCATTTTTCAGATTCCAAAGTTTGATGTTTAGTCATTGTATTCCACTGTTCCCACAAATGTTTACTATTTTGTTTACTTTTTTTATCTTTTTAATCTCTGAAATCTCTATCATTCCCACTTTTTGTATTAGGAAATCGAATCTCTGAGCATTTCATATAATGCCTAAGCCTCATACCTTTTTTTAGATCTTCAATTCTAGGTGTTTAGTTTTTCCCACTACACCACACAGGTGAGAAAATGCATTTAAAAATTTTAGCAGTTTACTTGAGCAAAAATCAGCTGGAAGTGGGTAACATCCAGTCTAGCAGATAGGACGGGGATTCAAGGGGCTGTCTGAGATGAAAGACTGTTGTAGACAGAAGGGAGCAGGGACAAGGAAGTTGTGCCAGGTGAAAAAGGTTGGCTATTACAAGGTTATGTTCCTTACAGGGACAGGAGGGTCTGTCAGGCAGGTGACCTCACAGGTGCTGCTCAGGTGACACCTGACTGACTGGTTGAGGATATCTGGGTGAGACAGACCTATAATGACAAAGTCTGGGTTTGGAGACATGGGGCTTAACATAAGTGACTTGAGTTTGGACCCACGGTTTTTAACAGCATGAGTGTGACTGAGATGAAATGCAAGTTGAGCCAAAAAGCTCTCCATAACAATAACTGATAGGAATCAGAAACGATTATGGAATTACCAGGGCTCCAAAGGCCACTGTATCCCTGCACCACGTCTGGCACAGATGAGATGCTTAGAAAAATCTATTAAAAATATGAGTATGGATACTTGATGCAAATTTCATGAAAACAATCTTTAGCCATAGCCATACGCATTGTTTTCCATAAATAAAGAGCCATTTGGAGGTTCCTGGATGGCTTATTCGGTCTAGCGGCTGCCTTTGGCTCAGGTTATGATCCCGGGGCCCTGGGATGGAGTCCTGCATCGGGCTCCCTGCTCACTCTGATGCTCCTGCTGCTTGTGCTCTCTCTCTCTCTTTCTCTGGTAAATAGACGAATAAAGTATTTTTAAAAAAGAGCCCTTTGCAGGCTAAAATCCTAAAGGTTACATATAAAGATACAAAAATGAGGGTGACCGAGGTGTCAATCATTGAACACCCGTAGAAAATGTACCCTGCATTCAGTTGGAAGGAGAAACCATTGTGTCCAGTCAACAGAGGCCCATCTTGCCAGACCTCTCCTGGCTTAACATCTTCTAGGCAGGCTTACCTTTGCTTTTACATACTCGATCTACATAGACTATGCATGTTTTACAACGCATCCTCCTTTCAGGAGGTAAGTCCTGAAAGAGAGAGAGAGAGAGAGATCTGTCCCCAGGACTTCGCACCATGTTTTCAATGAAGCTGGGGAGAGGAGAAGGTCATCTCTCATTCCATATCAAGCCCATGTATCGATTCATCGTAGTCAGGGGTAATGTTTGAAATTCGCTCCAGGTTTCAAAACGAACGTATCTATCTGTTGAATGTTGGCAGCCCTGGGAGGTGCTGTGGCTGCCTACCAAGGGACAGGATGCAAAGAGCGGAATTCACAATCCCTGATCCTAAGAGAAGATTCTCTTCAGCCTTTTACATTTTAAACATTACATTTACATTTTAACATGATAGTTTCTTATATGGAGTGCTTTTACTGTGTCTTAGGATCCAGGCTGCAGACTTTGGATGTCATGCAGATTCATTTTTTTTTTTCACAATTAATTAGAAATGGGCATAGGGTTAGTGTTTCGTGCTGAATGGCTGACGTTAAGAGCGAGATGCTTGTTTAATGAAAGCAGTTTGAAGGGCTAAAATAAAGGTTGGCAGTATGAAAAGGTTCAGAATTATTCTGCCTGTTTTTTCTTTCTGAAGAGCTGTTTTAAATATGTCATGTAGCATATTTAGATGGTAATGGATGAATCCAAAGCAATAATCCGAAATTGAAATGTTTATGCCATAGGAAGACTACTCTGATGATTCACGACAGTTAAGGGGGTACTTTAAGTCTTTTGTTTATAACTCTGGTTGTAATAAAGTTGAGTAGAATATCAAAGACTTTACTTAGGACTTAATGTGTAAGATAAACTGGGAAAGAAAAGGCCTCAGCAAAGTTTGGGACGATGGTGGTAGTGGAAGGAACAAGGGCATGTCTCCCCACACACGGTTTTTTGATGATTTTAAAGATTGTTTTTAGTGAGTTAGTTGCTGGAAAGAGAAGGACAATGAGGCAGGGGGAGAGGTAGAAGCAGGCTTCCTGCTGAGCAGGGAACCTGATGTGGGGCTCGATCCCAGCACCTTCAGATCAGGACCTGAGCTGAAGGCAGAAGCTTAACACCTGAGCCACCCAGAACCCTGGCATAGTGACGGTTTTAAATAAAATTTATTGAAGAAACAGTCAGTTCAAGGACACTCAGACCCTCCTCTGTCCCCCAGAAAGCAGGAAACACATCTCCCGTTGGAGAAACATCCTTCCTCTCCTAACAAGTAAAGGACATCCTTATCTCTGCAGATAGGGACTTGAAAGCCAAGAAACCTGTAGAAACAAATCTGGTTCCTTTTTTTCTTATCTACCACCTCAACGGCAGTTCTGCGTAGAATCCCCTACTAATTAAAACTCACAAAGTTAAGTTTTCTTTTCTTTTTTTTTTAATCTTAATTTTTTATTTTTTATAAACATATATTTTTATCCCCAGGGGTACAGGTCTGTGAATCACCAGGTTTACACACTTCACAGCACTCACCAAATCACATACCCTCCCCAATGTCCATAATACCACCCCCTTCTCCCAAACCCCCTCCACCCAGCAACCCTCAGTTTGTTTTGTGAGATTAAGAGTCACTTATGGTTTGTCTCCCTCCCAATCCCATCTTGTTTCATTGATTCTTCTCCTACCCACTTAAGCCCCCATGTTGCATCACCACTTCCTCATATCAGGGAGATCATATGATAGTTGTCTTTCTCTGCTTGACTTATTTCGCTAAGCATGATACGCTCTAGTTCCATCCATGTTGTTGCAAATGGCAAGATTTCATTTCTTTTGATGGCTGCATAGTATTCCATTGTGTATATATACCACATCTTCTTGATCCATTCATCTATTGATGGACATCTAGGTTCTTTCCATAGTTTGGCTATTGTGGACATTGCTGCTATAAACATTTGGGTGCATGTGCCCTTTTGGATCACTGCATTTGTATCTTTAGGGTAAATACCCAATAGTGCAATTGCTGGGTCATAGGGCAGTTCTATTTTCAACATTTTGAGGAACCTGCATGCTGTTTTCCAGAGTGGCTGCACCAGCTTGCATTCCCACCAACAGTGTAGGAGGGTTCCCCTTTCTCCGCATCCTCGCCAGCATCAGTCATTTCCTGACTTGTTGATTTTAGCCATTCTGACTGGTGTGAGGTGATATCTCATTGTGGTTTTGATTTGTATTTCCCTGATGCCGAGTGATATGGAACACAATTTCATGTGTCTGTTCGCCATCTGGATGTCTTCTTTGCAGAAATGTCTGTTCATGTCCTCTGCCCATTTCTTGATTGGATTATTTGTTCTTTGGGTGTTGAGTTTGCTAAGTTCTTTATAGATTCTGGACACTAGTCCTTTATCTGATATGTCGTTTGCAAATATCTTCTCCCATTCTGTCAGTTGTCTTTTGATTTTGTGAACTGTTTCCTTTGCTGTGCAAAAGCTTTTGATCTTGATGAAATCCCAGTAGTTCATTTTTTCCCTTGCTTCCCTTGCCTTTTGCGTTGTTCCTAGGAAGATGTTGCTGCGGCAGAGGTCAAAAAGGTTGCTGCCCGTGTTCTCCTCAAGGATTTTGATGGATTCCTTTCGTACATTGAGGTCCTTCATCCATTTTGAGTCTATTTTTGTGTGTGGTGTAAGGAAATGGTCCAATTTCATTTTTCTGCATGTGGCTGTCCAATTTTCCCAGCACCATTTATTGAAAAGGCTGTCTTTTTTCCATTGGACATTCTTTCCTGCTTTGTCGAAGATGAGTTGACCATAGATTTGAGGGTCTATTTCTGGGCTCTTTATTCTGTTCCATTGATCTATGTGTCTGTTTTTGTGCCAGTACCATGCTGTCTTGATGATGACAGCTTTGTAATAGAGCCTGAAGTCCGGAATTGTGATGCCACCAACGTTGGCTTTCTTTTTCAATATCCCTTTGGCTATTCGAGGTCTTTTCTGGTTCCATATAAATTTTAGCATTATTTGTTCCATTTCTTTGAAAAAGATGGATGGTACTTTGATAGGAATTGCATTAAATGTGTAGATTGCTTTAGGTAGCATAGACATTTTCACAATATTTATTCTTCCAATCCAGGAGCATGGAACATTTTTCCATTTCTTTGTGTCTTCCTCAATTTCTTTCATGAGTACTTTATAGTTTTCTGAGTATAGATTCTGTGTCTCTTTGGTTAGGTTTATTCCTAGGTATCTTATGGTTTTGGATGCGATTGTAAATGGGATTGACTCCTTAATATCTCTTTCTTCTGTCTTGCTGTTGGTGTAGAGAAATGCAACTGATTTCTGTGCATTGATTTTATATCCTGACACTTTACTGAATTCCTGTATAAGTTCTAGCAGTTTTGGAGTGGAGTCTTTTGGGTTTTCCACATATAGTATCATATCATCTGCGAAGAGTGATAATTTGACTTCTTCTTTGCCGATTTGGATGCCTTTAATTTCCTTTTGTTGTCTGATTGCTGAGGCTAGGACCTCTAGTACGATGTTGAATAGCAGTGGTGATAATGGACATCCCTGCCGTGTTCCTGACCTTAGCGGAAAAGCTTTCAGTTTTTCTCCATTGAGAATGATATTTGCGGTGGGTTTTTCATAGATGGCTTTGATGATATTGAGGTATGTGCCCTCTATCCCTACACTTTGAAGAGTTTTGATCAGGAAGGGATGCTGTACTTTGTCAAATGTTTTTTCAGCATCTATTGAGAGTATCATATGGTTCTTGTTCTTTCTTTTATTGATGTGTTGTATCACATTGACTGATTTGCGGATGTTGAACCAACCTTGCAGCCCTGGAATAAATCCCACTTGGTCGTGGTGAATAATCTTTTTAATGTACTGTTGAATCCTATTGGCTAGTATTTTGTTGAGTATTTTTGCATCTGTGTTCATCAAGGATATCGGTCTATAGCTCTCTTTTTTGGTGGGATCCTTGTCTGGGTTTGGGATCAAGGTGATGCTGGCCTCATAAAATGAGTTTGGAAGTTTTCCTTCCATTTCTATTTTTTGGAACAGTTTCAGGAGAATAGGAATTAGTTCTTCTTTAAATGTTTGGTAGAATTCTCCCGGGAAGCCGTCTGGCCCTGGGCTTTTGTTTGTTTGGAGATTTTTAATGACTGTTTCAATCTCCTTACTGGTTATGGGTCTGTTCAGGCTTTCTATTTCTTCCTGGTTCAGTTGTGGTAGTTTATATGTTTCTAGGAATGCATCCATTTCTTCCAGATTGTCAAATTTATTGCCGTAGAGTTGCTCATAGTATGTTCTTATAATACTTTGTATTTCTTTGGTGTTAGTTGTGATCTCTCCTCTTTCACTCATGATTTTATTTATTTGGGTCCTTTCTCTTTTCTTTTTGATAAGTCGGGCCAGGGGTTTATCAATTTTATTAATTCTTTCAAAGAACCAGCTCCTAGTTTCGTTGATTTGTTCTATTGTTTTTTTGGTTTCTATTTCATTGATTTCTGCTCTGATCTTTATGATTTCTCTTCTCCTGCTGGGCTAGGGTTTCTTTCTTGTTCTTTCTCCAGCTCCTTTAGGTGTAGGGTTAGGTTGTGTACCTGAGACGTTTCTTGTTTTTTGAGAAAAGCTTGTACCGCTATATATTTTCCTCTCAGGACTGCCTTTGTTGTGTCCCACAGATTTTGAACCGTTGTATTTTCATTATCATTTGTTTCCATGATTTTTTTCAATTCTTCTTTAATTTCCCGGTTGACCCATTCATTCTTTAGAAGGATACTGTTTAGTCTCCATGTATTTGGGTTCTTTTCAAAATTCCTTTTGTGGTTGAGTTCTAGCTTTAGAGCATTGTGGTCTGAAAATATGCAGGGAATGATCCCAATCTTTTTATACCGGTTGAGTCCTGATTTAGGACCGAGGATGTGATCTATTCTGGAGAATGTTCCATGTGCACTAGAGAAGAATGTGTATTCTGTTGCTTTGGGATGAAATATTCTGAATATATCTGTGATGTCCATCTGGTCCAGTCTGTCGTTTAAGGCCTTTATTTCCTTGCTGATCTTTTGCTTGGATGATCTGTCCATTTCAGTGAGGGGAGTGTTAAAGTCCCCTACTATTATTGTATTATTGTTGATGTGTTTCTTTGATTTTGTTATTAATTGGTTTATATAGTTGGCTGCTCTCACGTTGGGGGCATAGATATTTAAAATTGTTAAATCTTCTTGTTGGACACACCCTTTGAGTATGATATAGTGTCCTTCCTCATCTCTTATTATAGTCTTTGGCTTAAAATCTAATTGATCTGATATAAGGATTGCCACTCCTGCTTTCTTCTGATGTCCATTAGCATGGTAAATTCTTTTCCACCCCCTCACTTTAAATCTGGAGGTGTCTTCGGGCTTAAAATGTGTTTCTTGGAGGCAACATATAGATGGGTTTTGTTTTTTTATCCATTCTGATACCCTGTGTCTTTTGACAGGGGCATTTAGCCCATTCACATTCAGGGTAACTATTGAGAGATATGAATTTAGTGCCATTGTATTGCCTGTAAGGTGACTGTTACTGTATATGGTCTCTGTTCCTTTCTGATCTACCACTTGTAGGCTCTCTCTTTGCTTAGAGGACCCCTTTCAATATTTCCTGTAGAGCTGGTTTGGTATTTGCAAATTCTTTCAGTTGTTGTTTGTCCTGGAAGCTTTTAATCTCTCCTTCTATTTTCAATGATAGCCTAGCTGGATATAGTATTCTTGGCTGCATGTTTTTCTCGTTTAGTGCTCTGAAAATATCATGCCAGCTCTTTCTGGCCTGCCAGGTCTCTGTGGATAAGTCAGCTGCCAATCTAATATTTTTACCATTGTATGTTACAGACTTCTTTTCCCGGGCTGCTTTCAGGATTTTCTCTTTGTCATTGAGACTTGTAAATTTTACTATTAGGTGACGGGGTGTGGGCCTATTCTTATTGATTTTGATGGGCGTTCTCTGAACCTCCTGAATTTTGATGCTCGTCCCCTTTGCCATATTGGGGAAATTCTCCCCAATAATTCTCTCCAGTATACCTTCTGCTCCCCTCTCTCTTTCTTCTTCTTCTGGAATCCCAATTATTCTAATGTTGTTTCGTCTTATGGTGTCACTTATCTCTCGAATTCTCCCCTCGTGGTCCAGTAGCTGTTTGTCCCTCTTTTGCTCAGCTTCTTTATTCTCTGTCATTTGGTCTTCTATATCACTAATTCTTTCTTCTGCCTCATTTATCCTAGCAGTTAGAGCCTCCATTTTTGATTGCACCTCATTAATAGCTTTTTTGATTTCAACTTGGTTAGATTTTAGTTCTTTTATTTCTCCAGAAAGGGCTTTTATATCTCTCGAGAGGGTTTTTCTAATATCTTCCATGCCTTTTTCGAGCCCGGCTAGAACCTTGAGAATTGTCATTCTGAACTCTAGATCTGACATATTACCGATGTCTGTATTGATTAGGTCCCTAGCCTTCGGTACTGCCTCTTGTTCTTTTTTTTGTGTTGAATTTTTACGTCTTGTCATTTTGTCCAGATAAGAGTAAATGAAGGGGCAAGTAAAATACTAAAAGGCTGGCAACAACCCCAGGAAAATATGCTTTAACCAAATTAGAAGAGATCCAAAATCGTGAGTGGGGAGAAAGGGGATAAAAAGAGGTTCAATAAGGAAGAAAGAAAAAAAAAAAAAAAAAAAAGAAAAGAAAAATAAAAAAGAAAAGAAAAGAAAAGAATTTTTAAAAAAAGAAAACACCTTTCAGAAAGTGGTTGTTTTTCTGTTTCCAGAATTGCTGTTCTTCTTCTCTTCGATCTGCCGATGGGTTTTCAGGTGTTTGCAATCTTTAGATAAGCTATCTAGCTGATCTCCGGCTAGCTGAAGCAGTCTCAGCTTGCTACTTCTCCGCCATCTTGACTCCTCCCCCCTACGTTTTCTTTGTCTTGTCATTTCCTCACCGATTATCTCTTTGTCTAAAAAAAGCATAAACGCTGCCTATCTTGGTCATTTATTCAGGTCTCGATTCCATCATTGGGCCTCTGTGTGCATATAGTAAAACTTTCTTTTTTTCTCTCGTTAATTTGTCTCCTGCCAATTTAATTCCGAGTCCAGATGGAAGACACTGAAGGGTGAAGAATTTTTCCTTCCTTTCAATGGAAAGAATGGAGGAGTGTGTGAAATTGTTTTTGCTTATGTAATTGGGTCATAGCAGTTGTTTTATTATGGGCAAATTTGAAAATTAGTTAAATAGAACCATAATAGGGGGTTAACACTCAGAACAAAGAATATGATATATACAAAGGCATTGTCAGGAAAGCCTGGCCTCAGACACACACGAGATGATGGGTGTGAGAAGGAACTTTTCATTAATGAACTTTATCATAAAATGAAGTTCTACAGAAGGTGCTAATAAAAAAAAAAAATCCAACACAATGGAGTGGGTTCTCAAATACATGGCAAAAAAAACAGGAGAGAAAAATATTTAATTTATGTACTAATTCCTGTTGAAGATGGTGACCGGGGCAAATTTGCTTTTTTTTTCCTTTTCAAGACCTTACTAAATTATAATAAAAATGTGTACTAATTTGAGGGATTACCTAGCAGGTATGAGAAAGCAATAGGAAGACAAAGGGGGGGAAGGACAAGAAAATCCAGCAAAATCAGGCTCCCTGGAAGCATGCCTTTCATTTAGGAGACAACCTTGCAATGGGTCTAAACTCTCGAAATTTATGCTAATTGTTCCCATGCATCTTTTCTTGCAAAGCTACTAAATACATGTTCCAGAAAACTAAGAAACTAAGAAACTAAGAAAAGGTAGGTAGGCATGGGTTTTTTCAGCAGCTCCAAGAAAGAAGGTCAGTGCAGACTGGGTGGGGGTGAAACTTATGGTCTGGAAAGGAAGTAGTCCATGACTACTCAAAACTGTTCACAGATCTGGTATGATGGAGTTCAAAAAATCGTACAATCACTGCTTTGGAGGCTCCGGTGGTGTCAACATAAGGGAAGACAAGAAGAACAGGAAGAGGAGCTAAAGAAGTGTTCTGGAGCGGAGGAGATGGAGATCCAACAGCTAAATACAGTAGGTGGTCCTGGTTTGCAGTCTGGGTTCGAGAAAATTAAAAAGCTACCTAACAACTGGGTAAATTTGAACATGTCTTATATATTATATTAAAACATTGTGAGAATGTGGGGAGCTGTGAACTAATTGGATCGAAGTTCTGTGGAACCCTGCATTGTCCTTAGGGGTCCCATGCAAACGCACTCAGAGTGAAGGGATGAGAGGCTGCAGGTTGCTTTGTTGGAGACGGTGTGCTTGTCGAAGACAGAGAGGGAGAGAAGGCGACTGTTGAAATGCTAGAAGTTGCTGATCTAGGGGAGAGAGTATCAGTTGCCAGTAGTACACTTGCAAGTTTTAGGAAGGTTTAACAACTTCAAAAAAAGAAAAAAGAAAAAAAAAAGATGGCACTGCGAAGGAAAAAAGAAAGAAAAATACAATACCAGAAAAACAAAATGTAGGACCATAATAAACTCTTGGACTCTTCAGTCGACAACATTTAAACAGCTGTCATAGGAGCCTCCTGCTTATTGCTTAGTACGAACCACGGATTGCATTCAGCTGGAAAGGGTAAGAGTGGAGTAGACATTGCAATAAAGCTCAATTTTCTCTTTCAAATCAGGAAATAAAGAGACACTTTATAAAAGGGAAAAAAATCCAGCCACAGCATTGGAAGTATATTATTTCGATGCGTGGATGTGACAGTTTTGGAGAAAGAGTGAGAACAGTGACAAGAGCCACTGCTGTGAAGGACCCCGAGTGCCCCATGGGGGCAAAATCTACTGTTAGTTAACCACTGGTGCAGTGAGTGCACCTGGCAACTGGGCACGTGCGTGCCGTAGTTTTTAAATACTTATTTAAAATTGAAATAACGTTGTGCTCTTTTAGTAGTTAGATCAGGCAGAGGTTCGTAATTGATGGAAGGATACGGGGCGTGCACAGGGCGCAAACAAGCCACAAGAAGGACACGGTGCTGTCTGCACCCCAGGATCCACACAGTAGCTGAATTTTAGGAACACTCACCATCTCCCTTCTCTTTATAAACTAGTTTACTCCTCATTCAGGGAAACATACCTCCTCCCAGCGTTCTTAAATTCACATCTCACCTCTTGAAATCAAGTGCAAGCTCAAAAGTCCACAGGAACTTTACGTCTTGACTCAGTAGCTTTCTGCCCCTGGATCCATTCAGCTGAGGGAAGAGAAGAAGGTTGAAGCAAGGCTGGCACTTTCTAAAGGAAATATCATTGGGAGACTTTCCCCAGCCTGTGTCAGGCTGCCACAGACCCCGCAGAAGACAGGAGATTCTGGGTAAGGAGCATTATTGCTAATGGCCCAGCTGGTTTTTTTTTTTTTTTTAAGATTTTATTTATTTATTTGACAGAGAGAAATCACAAGTAGATGGAGAGGTAGGCAGAGAGAGAGAGAGGGAAGCAGGCTCCCTGCTGAGCAGAGAGCCTGATGTGGGACTCGATCCAGGACCCCGAGATCATGACCTGAGCTGAAGGCAGCGGCTTAACCCACTGAGCCACCCAGGTGCCCCCCAGCTGTTGTTTTAATGACTTCTGGCGATAGACCCAAAATACCATACAGTTCACTCACTTAACATGTACAATTCAAGGGTTTTTAGTATTTTCACACATATTTTCAGTCAGCAACAGAGGCAGTTTTAAATTTGCCTCAAATGTAAAGGCCGACTGCTTTAGCTCTCATTATGGATGTGGTGGGTGGAATAGGATGAAAGGAACATCAAGTAGGACCAGACCCAGCTGATGAACTGAGTAAGAGTCTGCATCTATGGTGGCAGCTCTGGGAGTAAGGACAGCCCCGGACAGTGTGACTGGATGGTTGGCTGGAATGCAGACCACAGTGGTGCGCAGTGAGCAAGTTGGAAATGCCAGACTCACCTTGGTTTAATGTAGAAGGATTTTATAGCTTCAGGGACTTGTGTATTGTGGGTGGGAATGCAAATTGGTGTAGCCACTGTGGAAAATAGTATAGAGGGTCCTCAAAAAGTTAAAATAAAACTACCCTCTAATCCAGTAATCACTGGGATTTACCCAGAGTGCAAAACTACTAGTTCAAAGGGATACATGTGCCCCTGTGTTTGTTGTGGCATTATTTACAATAGCCAAACTATGGAAGCAGCCCAAGTGTCCCTTAAGAGATGACTGGATAAAGAAGATAAAGTATAGCCTTACAATAGAATATTATTCAGCCCCCCAAAAAGAATCCAGTCTTCCACTTGCAACAACATAGATGGATCTAGAGAGTATTATGCAAAGCAAAGTAAGTCAGAGGGAGACAGATACCATATGATTTCACCCATATATGGAATTTAAGAAACAAAACAGATGAACAAAGAAAACAAAAAAAAGGGGGGGGGTCAGAAAGACCAGATTCTTAATGACAGAGAACCAACTGAGGGACACAGTCCAGGAGACTAGGAGAAATAAATTTTGTGAGAGTGGCCCTGGCGGCGGTCTTCACCGCATCATCACTCTGTGGTTGCTGTTTCTGTGGCCCAGACCTTCCAGTGGACACTGCAGCCACTGAGTAAGGAATCCTAAGTCAAGTGTGAGTAATTGGATCCTGGGGTACCAGGGCCACGTGGTGGCACTCAACGTGGTGGTGGCACTCAAGGACCCAAGGCAAGATGGGTGTGGTTGCCGCGATGGGCCGTGGAACCAAAGCAGCAATCAGAACAGTCTGACTCCAGGCAGCCTCCGGCAGTGGGTGGATCATGGTGTTTCTGGAAGTGAAATCATTGGGAAGCTTACTACATTATTCGTAGATCTGGATTAGCAGGAAACTTCTAGGTTAAGGGAAGCAAAGTCTAACCTGAATCATAAGAAGAAAGTCATGGTCCCTCTGTCATTTCCCAGGATTGAGCTAGTCAGCTTAGGACCCCTTGAATGAAAAGGAGGCGGGGTGCCCTCAAGGAAGGAACCGGTACAGTGCCCAAGATTGATATGGTTAACCTTTTGCGCAGCATTCCCCAAAGGCATCTGTGGCCTTGCATCAGGGTAACTGTGCACTGGGGAAAAGGAAATGATCAGAACTTTGAGGGATTACTGGATTCTGGTTCTGAACTGTTACTAAGTCCAGGAGACCCAGAATACCACTGTAGCCCACTAGTGGGAGCAGGGGCTTAGGGACATCTGGTTTAACTCAGGTCCACCTTGCAGTGGACCCAGCAGGACCCTGAGTCCATCCTATGGTTATCATTCCCTTTATATATCTCTTCTAGGGTCAAAGATAACATGCTGTATCTGGTTCCTCCTACAGCCAAAAAAGAGGCATCAAGCCTAGTGGGTCTCTGGATGGGAGGGGAACATATTCCTCATTTGGGCGGGATACTCCGGTCCACTGACTGCATCACTTGGAAAGCTGCTGGTTTTAGTTGAATCAAAGACAAGAGAAGTCTCTGCAACAGGTCTAGACTGCTTTACAAGCTGCTCTTCTCCTTGGGCCAGCTGACCCAGGAGGTCCAGTGGTGCCTGACATGTGATGGCAGACAAGGATGTGGTTCAGAGCCTTTCTCAAGCCCTTTATATGAGAATCACAGTGAGGGATCTTAGAATTTTGGAGCCAAGCCTTGCCACCTTCTTCAAATAACTACTTTCCTTTTGGGAAGCAGCTCTTTGCCGGCTACCAGGCCTCTGTGAGCCACCTAGTTATGGTGCCACTTGCTCTGTCCATCACGAACTAGGTGTTATCTGACACGAGTCAAGCAGGCACACTCAGCAGCTCTCCACCATCAAATGGAAGAGTTACATGTGAGATCAGCTCCACCCAGGCCCTGAAGGTATATGTTCCAGGAACAAGTGTTCCCAAGGCACATGGTCCTGACTCCTGTTACACCTGCCTTCTTTCCCTGTCTGTACCTGTGACTTCATAGTGTTCCCTGTTACCAACTGATGGAGGAAGAGAAGACTGGACCTGTTTTATGGGTGGTTCTATATGGTGTACAGGCTCCCCTTGAATGTGGGCAGCTGTAGCCCTAGAGCCCCTCTGGTGGATGTCCCAGAAGGAGGTGATGAAGGGAAATACTGCCAGTGGGCAGAACTTCAAGGACTGCATCTGTGTTTTCACCTTACTTGGAATGAGAAATGGCTAGATGGGTGATTATATATCAATTCATGGGCAGTGGCCAATCATTTGTCCAGATGGTCAGGGACTTAGAAAGGACATCATTAGCAAATGGATGAAAATGAAAATGTAATTTGAGCAAAAGATACATGGACAGACATTGCTGAATTGGCCAAAAAACACAAATAAACAAACAAAAACCATAAAGGTATTAGTGTCCCATGTGAATTTTTAGCAGAGGAAGATCTCAGTAGGGGATTTTAATAATCAAGTGGATAAGGTGACCCATTCTGTGGATACCAGTCTGTCTCTCTCCTCAGCCACCTTGCCATCCCCGCATGGCCTTATGAACAAAATGGCCATGGTGGCTGAGACGGAAGTTATACATAGGCTCAGTCCCATGGCTTCCACTCACAAAACCTGCCTGGCAGTGGCCACAGACTGGCAGTACCCAGTCTGCCGGTAGCAGAGACCAGCACTGCGCCCCGCCCCGATAGGGCACAGTCCCCAGGGTGCTCAGGCAGCCACCTGGTGGCAGGTTGATTACATTGGACCACTTCCATCATGGAACGGGCTGTGTTTTGTTCTTAGTGGTATAGACACCCAGCGCGGAGGCAGACTAGCCTTCCCTGCACACAACACTTCTGTCAACACTGCCGTCTTTGTGCTTTCAGAATGTTTCAGCCCCCATCACAATATTCCACACAGCATCGCTTCTGACGAAGGAACTTACCTGACAGGAAATGAGGGGCAGCAATGGTTGCTTGCTCATGGAATCCCTGATCTTACCGCATCCCCTGCCCTCCTGCAGCAGCTGGCTTCACAGAACAGTGGAATGAGCTTTTGAAAGCTCAGTTACAGTGACAGCTGGGGCACAATACGGTTCAGGGCTGGGCCAGGTTTCTCCAGGAGAGAGTGTATGCTCTGAATCATTGTTGAATAGGTGGTGCTGTCCCTCCCACAGCCTGGATTCATGGGTCCAGGAATCAAGGGATGGGAATGGTTAGTACAGGTCACTATTACCTCTAGTGACCCACTAGCAAAAGGTTGGCTTCCTGTTCTTGTGACCTTATGCTCTGCTGTCCTTGAGGTCTTATTTCCGAAGGAAGGTCATTTACATCTCTAGCAGGATTCCAGAGAACCAGAAGCAGAGCCCACCACCCACAGAGTCTCTTCATGCATGTGGGAAGAAAAGGGTGTTTCTGTGCAGCTGGGGTGTTGACCCCCCCAAGGAGAAATTGGAAGGCTACTCCACAGTGGAGCTGAGGAAGGGCATGTCTGGAATACAGAGGACCCCTTTGGAAGTCTCTTAGTATTACCATGGCCAGCAATTAAGGTCAATGGAAAACGACAACAACCCAATCTAGTCAGAACTCCTAAATGTCCATCAACAGATGAATGGCTGAACCAAACGTGGTATATCATACAATGGGCTATTATAAAGGAGTGAATCACTGATTAATGCTATGATGTGGATCATCCCCAAAAACCTTATGTCAAATGGAAAATGCTAGTCTTAAAGGTACACATATTCAATGATTTCCCTCACAGGAAATTGTGAAAAAGGGAAACCTATAGATACAGACAGTAGATTAATTATTTCTTAGCACTACTGGGGATGAAATAGCAGCAGGGATAATAGGTCTAGGATAATATGTGTATGAGTGTTCTCCAGAGAAACAGAATCAGTAGGATGTGTACATCACATACACATACATACACATGCATATATATATATATCCCATTGATTCATCTTGTACATGCATGTGATTCTATGTATGTATGGCTGATATAACATGAATGAAAATATAATATGCAATATCCACCGGTATGATATGTCCCTCTATTTTTGTAGGTCTTCAAGGTGGAGCTTATGTGAATCTTTATTTGAATTTATTCCTAAGTATTTCAGGTTGATTGATGAATTTGTAAATGATTTTTTTTCTTCCAATTTCAGTTTTAATGCTTTGGTGTGACACAAAGCAGTGAAATTGGGGTGTGTGTTGACTTTGTATAAAGCAAACAGCTAAAATCATTCACTAAAATTCAAATACTTTCACTGAAGATTCTGTTCCATATTACATACACATGGGTCATGTTAAATTTCTTTTTCTTGATTTATTTCACATTCTAGAATGTTTAGTAAAATGACCAAGTAAGAATTTATAGTGGAGCTATTGTCCTGTTAATGATCTCAGGAGAAAGACTTTAGATATTCACCTTAAAGTACTTTCCAAAGAACTGACTTACATCTTTGTGGATTTTTCTTCGAAGGACATATTTTTCTATCAATTTCTACTCTTATTTATATACTTTCCATTGTTTTACTTTCTTTGGGTCTAATTTGATATTTTTAAAACTTTTTTGACTTATCAGTTACTTAGAAATCTGTTGCTTCCTTTCCACACTTCGAGAAATTCTCCAGGTTTCTTGTAATTACAGATTTCTGCCTTCCTCCCTGCCATCGTGACCAGACAAAAACCTCACTTTATTTTGGTCATATGCAATCTGTTGTAGCTTGTGGTAAGGCAGAAAACATGATCAGTTTTGCAAATATTCCTTTTCCACTTGAAAAGGAAGTATTTTTTGCAGTTGTTGCTTAAAGCATTCTACATACATCAAGTCATCAAGTCAATCAAGTATGTTATCCTTTTTGTTTATAGCTTCAATAACCTTCCTGATTGGTTTCTTAACTTGTTTGGTTTCTGAGATAAGTGTGTTAAATTCCAGCAATGATTATGTCTCAACTTTTGCTCTACATGTTTTCAAGCAATGTGAACAGGTGCAGGCAATTTAAGATTTCCATACTTTCATATTTAATTGACCCTTTTGTCATTTGGAAATGTCCCTATTTATATCTAGTAATATGTCTTAATATTATTAATATCGACCTAATTATACCAGCTTTCTTTAGTTAATGTTTGCATGAAATAACCTTTTTCAACCTTGTACTTTCAAATCTTATTTAAGCACGTGTCTTGTGGGGCACATGGGTGGCTCAGCTGGTTGAATGTCTGCCTTCCACTCAGGTCATGATTCCAGAGACCCAGGATCAAGGTCTCCATGGGGCTCCCCACTCAGCAGGGAATCTGCTTCTCCCCTGATTCCTCCTCCCTCTAGTGCTCTCTCTCTCTCATTCTCAAATAAATAAAATCTTTAAAAAAAAAAAAACAAACATGTGTTTTATAAACATCATATTTTCAAGTTTTGTTTCATAACATAATCTGTCAACTCTTGTCTTTTAATTTGATTTAAGTTTATTGTAAGCGCTATTACATTTGCGTTGACATCTACCATCTTGGTCTTTGTTTTCATGGCCCTATGAATCAATGCCACCAAATGTCTATAGATGCCTTCATTTTGGGAGAAGTTTGCCTGGGGTTCAGAATTCCTGGGTTGGGCAGCCCAGAGGCACATCA
The DNA here is from genome assembly GCF_011764305.1 of Mustela putorius furo. Classification (NCBI taxonomy): domain Eukaryota; kingdom Metazoa; phylum Chordata; class Mammalia; order Carnivora; family Mustelidae; genus Mustela; species Mustela putorius. The sequence goes on from NW_025421998.1 coordinate 10,855,789, forward strand.
CCTCCATCTACCCAGGAGCTTACACATGCTTGGTTTCTATGTTGGTATGTCTTAGTCCTTTCTGAATGATCCCCACTCTTAACATCTATACCCTGGGGTCCCATGTGAGTGTCTGTGGTCTCTTGAGTACTAATCTTTCCCCTTTGGTAGCTCCTATATTTGTTTTGCTCCTCACAACCGTGTGATTGTGAAAATCTTTGCTCTGTTGCTTAGTTGCTGTGCTTATGCTTTTTGCTTCTTGAGCTGAGAAGCCTAACTGGCAAATACTTTAAGGGAGAAACTGGTGATGAGTGCTGGCATCACTTCTCTTCATCCTCCTGCTCTCTGGGGTCCTGGTTCCCTGGGTTCTATGAGCCTCAGCAGGGCCCATGTTACTTTGTTGTCCTCTGTGCCTCTGTGATACCACCCAGAACTCTGAGTGACACTGTGACCCACCAGCCTCCCCAGGCCTCTCTCCTTGCCTGGGTATTATGCAGGACAGAGGGAATAAACAGCCTGCAGAAGGCTCCCTTTCCTGCCAAGTCCCTGTTCTCAGGTCCTGTGTGCCTTGGAAAACTTCAGACAGATTAAAAGATATATTATCATGTCTATTTACTTATGCTCAATAGGGCTCTCAGTCATGCCATCAAGTTAGCAGTAGATATCTATTGTGGTTTGGGTGTTAATTTCCGTTATTGGTCGTGAGCTTGAGCACCTTTCACAGGTTCATTGTTCCCTTTTTGCTGTGCCAGTTTCAGTACTTCTTGCCCATTTTTCTCTTGGGTTATTGGTTTTTGATGAATGGTTTTGTAGAATTGATTCATATATTTTGGACACAAGCCTTTTGATGCTTATATGAGTGGTAAATATACTCCCGTTCTCTGGTTTGCCATTTGCCTCTCTAGGTGATGTCTTTTAAGAAACTAAAGTTCTTCATTTTAATAAAGTCAATTTGTTAATATTTTCCATTATGACAAGTATTGGTTTCTTTTCCTGGAAACTATTTCCCTATGCCTAAAATACAGAGATATTTCCAACATTTTTTACAGTCTTTATTGTTTTATAATTCTCACTTAGACTTAAAATCCATGTGTAATTGACTTCTTATAGTGTAAATTAGATATCAATTTTCATGAACTTCTATGCTGTTGTCTAATTGATCCAACAATGTTAAACAAAAGATAAAGCTTTCCTCAATTACTCTATCATACCAATTTAGTTGCAAATTAAGTATCCATTATATTGGTGTATATTTTTGTAATTCCCATTTTATTCCATTGTTTCTTGATTCCAGTAGAAAAATGTGGTCAAGTCTTAACTTACAATAGCTTTTGAACAAGTTTAATATCAAATAAATTATATTTGTGCAGTAAGCAATTCTTCATTATACTATTTTTCTATGTCTGTCCTTTTTATTTCCATATAAATTATAATTATCCTACTAGTTCACACACACACACACACACACACACACACACCCCACTGGGAATTTTATTTTGAGATGAAACAATACATAGATTACTTCAGAACAACATGGAGGGTGACAGTATCAACCCCCCTTCCCTACACTGTTGAAAATTCACATATCACTTTTGACTTCTCTAAAACTTATCTACTGCTCACCTACTATTGACTGGAAGCCTTATAGACTGGATAAATAGTTGATTAACAAGTATTTTGTGTATGTTTTATATACTATATTCTTACAATAAAGTAGGCTAAAGAAAAAAATATTAAGAAACCCATAAAAGAAAATACATTTGCAGTACTGTACGTAGATTTCTGAAACCCATGTACAAGTGGACCCATGGAGCTCAAGTCCACATTGTCCAAGGGCTAACTACTTTGTAAAATACTGTCACCTTTACAATATTGATCCAATCTGTGTACACAGGATACCACTCCATTTTTTAGGTCAACACCTTTTATAAATCTACATGTCAGCAACCCCAAACTTTAGCTAGTTCATGTTTATTTGAGCTTTCTGTGCTATTCAAATGCCCAGTTTAAAAAAGTATGCATGTAATGATAGTTTATTTCCTTTGAAATATTTGTATTATTTTACCGGATATTGAACTAAGATGTTCAGTACATATTGAAAAGACCAGTGATGTCAGTATTCTTAGTTTATTTCCAAGTTTCAACAAAATTTTTACATTTTCAAGATTGAGTAAAGTCTAATAATATGTTAGGATTAAAGTATATGCTCTGGGTGTCAATACCTTATATCTAATAGAGACATGCCTGGTATAAAGTTGATATTTATTCCATTTTCAAACCTCATCCAATACCTTTATTTTATCCTAGGTTTTTCTCTCTTCCTCAATGTATTATAATTTTGATTCATTAAAAAATTCTGTAATTTTGCCTTATTTTATTATGGACTATTTTATCTCTCCAACTACTCACCACTGTTTTTCTTAGATTTGTTCTTCTACTGTCTGGAATTTCCTTCATCTGTGATTGCTTTTTTTCCTTGGCTTAGTCCCTTAGTTTCTGCCTCATATCCTCAAGTATCTACCTAAAAAGTGTAATAAATAGAATATGTATGTTCTTGCACTTGTCAAAAGGCTTGTTTACCTTGGATTCAAAATGTGTTGGTAGTTTGACTGGATGATGAATCTTAAAAATTAAAGTTCCTGAGAATTTACAGGTAATAGTCTTATGTCTTCTACTACATAGGGTTGGTGGAGAAAAATCTGAAGTTAGCCAAATATTTCATTCTTTGTGATGACCTGTTTTGTATCCAGGAAGTTTGCAGAATGTGGTCTTTATCTTAGATGGGTTATAATTTCATAATTTTGAGTAAGTTGATGATTACTTTTAAAACTCATCATAGTTCACATTCATTAGGAAATCTTTTTTAAATTTCTTTTCAGTGTAACAGAATTCATTGTTTATGCACCCACACCCAGTGCTTCATGTAGTATGTGCCCTCCATAATATCCACCACCAGGCTTCCCCAACCTTCCACCCCCTGCCCCTTCAAAACCCTCAGATTGTTTTTCAGAGTCTGTTTTTCAGAGTCCATAGTTTCTCATGGTTCATCTCCCCCTCCAATTTCCATCAAATCCCTTCTCCTCTGCATCTCCTCATGTCCTCCGTGTTATTTGTTATGCTCCACAAATAAGTGAAACCATATGATAATTGACTCTCTCTGCTTGACTTATTTCTGAGTGAAATGTGTCATTAGGAAATTTTAATAAAAAATAGCCTGTGCTTTGGTTCTGAGAAATTATCTCCCTTAACATCTTTAATAACTTACTCTAATCCATTTATCATGATTTCTATATTGTTAATTTTTTAAGATATTATGGTACATTTATCACAAGTAATGGATTGATATTGATGTATTACTATGAACTGAAGTCCTTCATTTACATATGGGCTCATTCTGAAATACCAACTTGTGGGTTCTCACAAGTGCAAAATGTTTTTGTTTTAGTACATCCTTACATTCTCATTCTACAAGATCCTCAATGGAGACATCAGTAGGGAGCTCCAAGAGTCTATTCCCCCACAAAACAATAAATTAACTGGCAAAATTTATAAGAATAAACTTTTTCAGAACTTTAGAAGTAAAAAAAATAAAAATTAAAAAAAAATTTAAAAAAAAGCTTACCTTTATCAGGAGAACACTTAGTCAAGAAAAAAAAAAAAAAGAATATAAAGAAGAGAATTTTGCAGTGTTTAATTGATGTGGGTACCATCCTTCTCTCCTTGGGAGGCCTTGAATATTGGCCTTGAAAACGTTGTACTGTATTCTTGGTATACAAGGCTATTACTGGAGAGAGCAGGATGGACCTTCTTCTTAAAGAATTGTGGTTGTTTGTTTCAACCCAGCTGAAAAATGGAGTGTCCATGAAGGCTGGTTAAAGTGACTTGCCTTTATTTTTGTATGACTCATAACTCTCCCAGGGCTGATTAACTTAATCAGAGATATTTGTTTAAAACAATTAAAGACAAATATATTGCTGCCACCTGGAGCAGGTATAAATTATAGAGAGAACAACAGATTAAGTGAAAGCTTTAGAGGAAAGGCTAGGGAATGAGGAGCTTAGGAAATAAAGATTTGAAGAGCCCCCACCTATTCCTGGGATTCCAAGATTCCTGGGAATCTTGGCCATGTGCAAGGTTAGGACTGGGCACATAGTCAGGAAAGATCTCAGAGAGAGGCTGTCTTTGGTTGACCTTTGGACTCTGTGCAAATAGGAAGGGAAAATGAAGGCAAGGTTCAAACTGGCTGGCAGAGTGTTTAAGGTATTTCCAAGCACACAGAGCCCATCAGCAAAGACTGGGATTTTTGTTTGCTTGTTTCAGGTATTTAATGAATTCTGTCAAACAACTAGACATCCAGTGAGCTAATGGAACAGGGGCCTTCAGAGGCCACACATGATAAAGAATATGGATTCCATAAAATTAATTTGTAAAAGCCACTAAACATATAACAAGTCCTGCAGTAAGCAATGTCAAATGCTGGTAAAGAGGGAGAACTTGTTTTCCAGAATTGATTGGCATCTTAAACATATTTAAAATGTCTGCTTTGCAACAACAACAACAAAATTGAGGCACATAAGAAAGCAAGAAAACATGACCCATACACAGAAAAAAACAAAAATGAATTAACAACAAGTTTCCCTGATGAAATAAATCCAGACATGGATTTACTAGACAAAAATGTCATTAACTCTTAAATATTTTTAAAAACTAAAAGTCTTTTCTGTTTCACAGAAAGAATAATTTCAATAAGGAGAAAGAAATTCTACAAAAGGAATCAATAAAAATTTTGGAGTTGAAAAGTTATATAAAATGATTAATTCATTAGAAGGGTTTAATAATAGATATGAGTGAAGATATATAAGAGTCTGTGAACTTGAAGCTAGGTGATGATTCAGCCTGAGAAGCAGAAAGAAAACATAATTACTAAATATGAACAGGGCATAAGAGACTGATAGGACACCATTAAATATATCACCATAGATATAGTTGTGATCTCAGGAGAGGAGAAAGAGAAAGATGTTGAGAGTATATGTTAAGAAATAATGATCAAAAACTTAAACAAATTTGAGGTCATACATGATTCCACATATCCAAGAAGTCTAAAGAATACAATGAGAGACCCAATCATTGGACAGCAGAAAGATTTAAAAAAGGTAAATCTTGAAAGTAACAAGGGGTAAATGACTTTAACATACCAGCCATATTTAACAGATCTGCCCTGATTTTTCATTAGAAATCATGTATGATGGAAGACTGTGGGACAACATATTCAAAGGGAAAAAGGTATCACTCAAGAATTCTATATATACAGCAGAACTTTTCTTTAAAAAAAAATCAGTGAGAAATTAAGACATGTCCAGATAAAGGAAAACAAAAAGAAATATTCATTAGTAGGTCTTGTCCTACAAGCAGCGCCAAAGAGGGTTTCAGACTGAAATAAAAGGACACTGGGCAACAACTCACATCCATACCAAGAAATAAGGAACAGTTTTTAAAGTAGCTATGTGAATAAATATAATAGTATTACTGTATTTTTGGTGTGTATGCATTATTTGAAAGACTACTGCATGTAATTTCACAATATATACAGACATCATATCATGTTGAAATATGATGTTATATGTCAATTATAACTCAATAAAAAGTGAGTGAAAAATATTTATCATTTTGATGGATACATATGTATAAAGATGTAATTTCTGACAATAAAAACATAAGTTGGAGACAGGATTTTATAGAAGTAAATATGTTATACTTTTGAAACTGACTTAATATTGATTCAAATATAAGATGTTAACTATATTACCCATGACTTATATAATTAAAAAATAACTGACCTTTATCTTTGGATCTTTAGTGAGACATTGGAAACCTTTGGAATTTCTTCAACAACAGTAATGTCATTGTTATTCATGAACAACTTGAATTGCACTTGACTTTGTGCTAGGAAATGACTCAGGATGGCGGCTGGTCACCAGAAAGAGCAAGCATGTTGGGACACCTGGGTGGCTTAGCTGGTTAAGCATCTGACTCTTGGTTTTGGCTCAGGTCATGATCTCAGTGTTATGAGATCAAGCCCCATGAAGAGCTCCACGCTTACCAGGGAGTCTGTTTTGGATTCTCTCTCTCCTCCTCTCCACCCACTCATGTTTTCTTGCACCCCCCTTTTTTTCTCTCTCAAATAAAAGAAATAAATTTTTAAAAAGAAAGAATCACAATGTTATTAGAAATTTGGAACTTGAGCTAGCATAATACATTTGACATATAATATTATATTAGTTTCAGGTGTCTGACATAGTGATACAACAATTTTCTACAATTTGAAATGCTCACCATGAGAGCTGTAGTAACCATTAGGTCTTTTAACTTTATCCACAGTAGTTCCTTTTGTCAGAATGTCATATATTTGAGATCATACAGAATTTTGGGTTGGCTTTTTCCCCCTACTAAGTACTACGCATTTAAGTTTCTTCCATGTCTTTCCATGGCTCATTTCTTTTTAGTGCTGAGTAATAATCCCTTGTCTGGGTATACTACAGATTATTTATCCATTCACTTATTGAAAGACATCCTGGTTGCTTCCAAGTTTTGGAAATTACAAATAAAGCTGCTCTAAACATCTATGTTCAAGTTTTTGTGTGGGCCTGTTTTCAACTCCTCTGGGTAAATACCAAGGGGCATGATTGATGAATAATATGGTTAACAGTATGTTTGGTTTTGTAAGAAACCAATGAACTGTCTTCCAAATTGACTGTGATTTTGCATTTCCATCAGTAGTGGAGTGAGAAGTCCTGGTGCTCCACATCCTCACCAACATTCATTGCTGTCAGTGTTCCAGATTTTGACTATGCTTATAGTTGAATAGTGGTGTCTCATTGATGTTTTAATTTGCAGCACTTCAATGGCATATGATGTGGATCATCTTTTCATATGCTTACTTGTCATTTGGACATCTTCTTTGGAGAAATGTCTGATATGGTCTTTGGTCCATATTTTAATAGGATTGCTCATTTTTCTGATTGTTATTTTTTGTATTTTCTGTATATTTTGATTAACAGTCTTTTATCAGTGAGGTCTTTTGCAAATATTTTCTCCCATCTTGTAGCTTATCTTCTCATTCTCTTGACTGTGTTTTGTGCAGGGCAGAATTTTGTTTTGTTTTGTTTTGTTTTAATGAAGTCTAGCTTGTCAATTCTTTCTTCCATGATCAAGTCTTTGGAGTTGCAACTAGAAAGACATTCATTGCCATACCCAAAGTCATGTAGATTTTCTCCTATGTCACCTTCAGCAACTTCTAGCCTGTCTTATAGTACAAGAATCTTTTTTATTTTTTTGAGATCTATTTATTTATTTTAGAGAAAGAGAGAAAGCATGGGGTGGCAGTGTAAGGGGCAGAGGGAGAGGAAAAGAGAGAATCTCAAGCAGACTCCCCACTGAACATGGAGCATGACAAGGGGCTAGATCCCAGGACCTTGAGATCATGACCTGAGCTGAAATCAAGAGTCAATTGCTTAATCAACTGAGCCATCCAGACATCCCTGATGGTGTAAGATTCTTTAAGGTGAGTTCTTTAAGCTGTTGTGTGGCAGGAACTTGATGAAGTTAGCTTGTGTTTGAAAGATATTTTCAATGCACAGAGATTTCTAAACCAAAATACACTTTTTTCCTTTCTAGAGCTTTAAAGACAGTGTTCCATTCCCTTTTCACTTTTTTTTTTTTTAAATACTTAACCCTTAGCTGCTTTAATGTTTTTTCTCCCTATTCCTGCTTTGAAGCAATTTGATCATGATGTGCGCTGATGTTGTTTTCTACCTATTTCTGGTGCTTGAGTTTTGATGATTTGCTCAGAGTTGTGGGCATATAATTCCCATCACATTTATATAAATTCGGACCATTATTTCTTTAAATATTTTTTTCTGCTCTACTTCCTTCATCATGGATTTCAGTCAGTCACATATATGTTAGACCACTGAAAAGCTGTCCCACTGCTAATGCTCTTTATTTTTTTCTTAATTTATTATTCCCTGTTTCAAACTGTTGAAATTTTTATTGATATGTTTTCATATTTGCTAATCTTTCCATTTATGTGATACAATCTGCTGTTAATATCATCCAGCACTTAAAGAAAAAATCAGATTGTGCAATTTTCATACCAAAAGTTTAACTTCAATCTTTCTTTATACCTTCCATTTCTCTACTTACTTTTCTAACTTATAGGATAAAGTTATAAAATCTGCATAGGCTTTTGTCTGCTAATTCTAACATCTGTTTGATCTGTTCCAATTGCTTTAATTTCCTCCTTGGTGGTCATAATTTCTCACTTATTTGTATACCTGGTAATATTTGACTGGATGTTAAAAAGGATACATTTTTATCTTGTTTTGTGCTAGTTACTTTTAACTTCCTATAAGTATTTTTTTAATATTTTATTTATTTATTTGACAGAGAGAGAGATCACAAGTAGGCAGAGAAGCAGGCAGAGAGAGAGGAGGAAGCAGACTCTGCTGAGCAGAGAGCCTAATGCGGGGCTTGATCTCAAGACCCTGAGATCATGACCTGAGCCAAAGGCAGAGGCTTAACCCACGGAGCCCCCCAGGTCCCCCCTACCGCCACCCGTAAGTATTCTTGGTCTAGATTCTGGGATGCAGTTCAATTACTTTGAAACAGTACGATCTTTTCAGGGCTAGTTTTAAAAAACAAAGCAAAACAAAAAATTGTTAGGTGTACTAGAACAGTGCTCGGGCTAGGGATTATGTTCTGTGGCTAAATTGAGGAACAGCTGAGTACTTTTCCTGATGCCCCTAGTGGCTGGCTGGAAGCACCGGCTGTTTCTGGAATATATTTGAGCAGGCTGTCAGATGCTTCTTCGCCCAGACTCCTATTTTTCACCTATATATGTGTGGTCAGCTTTCAGATGAACCCTCATAAGGAACCCTCTGTTGGTCTCCAGAATCTGTGCTTCATTCAGCTCTCTCGTCTCTGGCACTCCCTTGTGGTCTCTCCAGACTCCAGGATCTTCCTCTAACTCAGAGTCCACTCAACTCCATCTTGTCTGTGCCCCAGCCTGAGCCTTTGATCTTCAGCCTCACATCATTTGTTTCATTTGTTGGCTCAAAGGCAGTGTTTTGAAACCATTGCTTAACACATTTTGTCCAGCTTGTCGTTGTCGTTGTTACTTTAGGAAGGAGTGTAAATTTTATCTCTTTTTTTTTTTTCTATTTTGGTTGAGTGTAAGTCTTTCCCATTTATTGATTTTTTAACTATACAATGTTATTACAATATTCTTAGATATACTCTCTATGATATACTTTTCATCCTGTGACGTATTTATTTTGTCTTTATTTTTTGAGGTATACTCATCATACAATGTTATATTAGTTTTAGATGTACAACGTATTGATTTAACAGTTCTATACATTACTCAGTGTTCATCATGGTAATAGATAGTGACCTGTCACCATATAATATTATTTTAATATTATGGGCATGTTATCCCTATGCTGTATTTTCATCTCTGTGACTTATTTATTTGTAACTGGAAGTGTGTCCCTCTTTGTCTCCTCCATTTATTCTGCTCATTCCCCTCACCCACCTCCCCTCTGGCAATCACCAGTTTACTCTCTATAGTTAACAGTTTTTTGTTTGTTTTTTTGTTTTGTTTTTTAGATTCCACATATAAATTAACTCATATGGCATTTGTCTTTCTCAGCCTGACTTACTTCATTTTAGCTTAATACCCTCTATGCCCATCAATATTTTTGTAAATGGTAAAACTCATTTTTTTAATGGATGAATAATATTACACTGTATATATGCATATACACATATACAGGTATATATGCATATATACATAATATATATTACAGAATATTTATATTATCCATTTATCTATCAATGCCTCCCTATTTGGGCTATTATAAATAATGCTGCAATAAACATAGGAGTACATATATATTTTGCAAATTAGTGTTTTTGATACCCAGTAGTGGAGTTAACCGGATCATGGTATTTCTATTTTTAGTTTTTTGAGGAAACCCCATACAGTTTTTCAGGTAGCTGCATGAATTTACATTCCCACTAATAGTGCACAAAAGTTTCCTTTTCTGTACATCTTTGCCAACATTTATTGTCTTTTTAAGAAGTTTTTATTTTAATTCCTGTTAGTTAGCATACAATGTTGTGTTAGTTTCAGGTGTAAAATACAGTCATTCCACACTTCTGTATAATACCACGTGCTCATCTTGACTCCATCACCTACCTTTCCCATTTTCCTGTCTCTGCACCCAACTGGTAACCACCAGTTTGTTCTCTGAAGTTAAGACTGTTTCTGGATTTTCATCTCTCTCTCTTTCTTTTTTTCCCTTTTGCTTGTTTGTTTTGATTCTTAAATTCCATTCGTGAGTGAAAATATCTGGTATTTATCTTTTTTTGACTGACTTATTTTACTTAGCATAATACGCTCTAGTTATATCCACATCATTGCAAATGGCAAGATTTCATTCTTTTTATGACTAATATTCCATTGTGTATATATGTCACATCTACTTTACCCAGTCTTCAGTTGATGGACACTTGGGCTACTATAGATAATGCTGCTATAAACACTAGGGTACATGTATCCCTTTGATTTAGTGTTTTTTTATTCTTTGGGTAAATACCCAGTAGTGCAATTGCTGGATTGTAGGGTAGTTCTGTTTTTAACTTTTTGAGGAACCTCCATACTGTTTTCCAGAGTGGCTGTACCAGTTTGCATTCCCACCAACTGTGCAAGAGGATATTTTCTCCACATGCTCACCAAAAGGAATATGTTGTCTTTTTTATGCTAGCCATTTTGAAAGGTGTGAACTGATATCTCATTGTAGTTTTGATTCGAATTTCCCTGATGATGAGTGATGTTGAGCTGTCTTCTTTGGAGAAATGTCTGTTCATGTATTCTGTGCATTTTAATCAGACTATTTGGTGTCTTTTTGGTATTGAGTAGTGTAAATTTTTATGTATTTTAGAGATTAACTCCCTATCAGATATATCATTTGCAAATATCTTTCCCCATTCAGTATGTTTTTTTAAATTTTCCCCTAACTGTGCAAAAGCTCTTTATTTTGGCATAGTCCCAATACTTATTCTTGCTTTTGTTCCCTTTGTCCAAGGAGACATATCTAGAAAAATGTCTCTGTGACTGATGTCCAAGAGATTACTGCCTACATTTTCTTCTAGTGTTTTTAAGTTTTAAGTTTTTTAAGTTTTTATTTATTTATTTTTTATTTTCAGCATAACAGTATTCATTATTTTTGTACCACACCCAGTGCTCCATGCAATCCGTGCCTTCTATAAATTTAAAAGTGTTTTAAGTTTTAAAGACCACATGTAGACCTTTAATCCATTTTGAATTTATTCTTGCATATGGTGTAAGAAAATAGCCCAGCTTCATTCTTTTGCATTTGGCTGTCCAGTTTTTCCAACAGCATTCATTGAAGAGACTGACTTTTCTCCATTGATATTCTTGCTTCTTTTGTCATAGATTAGTTGGCCATACAAGTGTGGGTTTATATCTGGGCTTTCTATTCTGTTCTATTGTTGTATGTGTCTATATTTGTGCCAATTCATTCTTTACTTTGAAACTGTATTTTTTTACAATGCTATTCAGATTTGTCTGTTTTACTACAACACACACAAGCACACACACACACACATAAGCATGCACACCTGTATCAAGTAGTTCTGCTTGTGAGCCATCATCAAAATCCCTCATGAAAGCTGCTGAGATACTTGCAGATGCTGTTTGTGAATGGTGTAGTCTTACTTCTGATCATTCGTGCATCTTTCTCTTTTCCTACCATCGAACTTCAACTGGTGAGTCCTGGCTGAAATATCTCTTTCCAGAGATATTTCTTCAGCGACTATGAGAACGAGTGAGGTGGCTCCTTTTTAAAGTCCACAACCTCCTGAGCTTCTCTTACACAGTAAGTATTGAACTGCATGGTCATTGCTTGCTTAATTTTCCATTTCGACATTAAACCGTGACTTACTTTTAGGTATGGGAATTTTCACAAGTATAGTCTGTTCACCCAGCACAATTTATACAGCATGACTGAAGTTCAGGAATAATTCTTGAATTCCTTTGGTCTATAAAGATTATATTTTAATTTGGAACATTACGACTGTGTCCCTATCCGAGAACAAAACTTTGCCGCCTATTTTAATGCTTGGGGATGTCAATGACAAAGCAACTCTCTCAACCATATACTTGAAAGACCATTTTTGAGATTGAGGGAAATCAGCTGATGTAGTCCTAAGCACTTACACTATTGAGCAGTGTAATTATTGAGGCCTTTTCCTGATTAACCCTTTCAAAACTCCTAAAAAACTGACTAAATATTTAGGAAGCATAGATTATTTTTATGTTTTAATCTACACTGGATGAGTCAGCTGAAAATCAACTAATTCAATCACTGTACTTTGGTTTAAATGAATATACACTCTGATTTTTGGATGATGTTATCATAAATACTAACGAAATTCAGAATGAGTCATAATATTTCTAAGGTATTTAAGCAATCAAGTCTCAGAACCAGCAGGAGGGGAAGTTAAGTGACAGAACTCATCCAGGAAATGGTTATCATTGGAAATGTGATTTTGCTTCAATAGCTTATTTTGAGAGTGCCAAAAGAATTGCAGTGAAAGTATAAGAAAATAATCACATCTTCTTAAATTCAGTAATGGGTGCAGTGGATTCTTTTCAATAAATAGAGCTGCATAAAGCTGTTTGCTGGATTCCCACATAGGAAAAATAGCATGCATGTGCCTGCACGTTAAAAACGTGATGAATGGTTGGGAGGAATATCGGCAAGTGCATGTGGGATGTGAGAGTGAGCAGTTGATGAGGGAAGGGCGAGAGACTTCAAACAGCCACGTCCAGCTCAAGGTTGGGTGAGTTTGTGGAGTGTGAACATTGTTAAGTTAACTCCAGACACAGTTACTTCCTGGGGTTCAAGTTGCCAAAAGAGAATCTTGCCTTACTTGGGTAACTCCTGTAAGGTGGTTAGGAGTATGTCTAATTTAAAATCAGATAACATGAGTGGTGCCTGGATGGCTAAGTTGGTTAAGTGCCTGAATCTTGATTTTGGCTAAAATCAGGAGCTCAGGGTTCTAAGATCAAGCCCCACAGTAGGCTCTCTGCTGATATAGGGCCTGCTTGGGATTCTCTCTCCCTCTCTCTTCCCCTCTGCCTCTCCCAATGCATGCTTTAAATAAATAAATAAAATCTTTAAAAAAATAAGATGAGATAACACAAAATAGGACTATGCAACTTAAAATCTCACATGTTAATTTTATAAAATGTAAGCTTCACTATTTATTTTGATACATATTTAATATTATATATAATATATAAAAATACATCTTTCATTGATATATATATATATATATATATATATATATATATATATAAAACTTACACACACACACACACACACACACACATACATATAACCTATTTAACTTGCAGACATCTGGAAGCAGTGTTAAGACAGGAACCCCGGGGAATCTGAGGAAGTTTAGAAAAGACCCAAACGTCTGATCAAATGATCTAGAGTGCAGCCTGGGTCTTGGTACTTCTCCAGCCTCCTCAGAAGACCTACATGTGCTGAAGGTGGAGAACCACTCTGTTGAAGGAAGGAAGGGTTCTAAACACTAATTTTAAGAATTTCCCACAGAAGCTTTTCAGCAGCTCCAGGCTCTACCCTATGTGTCTCCAATTCAAGTTAGCAGAAGTATTATTCTTAGTGTTGTCCTTCCTGACTAACAAATACAGCAGTTTTCTTGGCCTGTGCATTATCTCCAATTCCCTTTAATGGAATAAATTCAGTGGTCCTGATTTCTGGGGGCCATGGGCTTCCTTCAGCAACTGTCAAAGTGAAGACACATAAGCCTTGTCTCTCAAGGATAAGTCAAATGGAAGATAGTCTCTTTATGGAGCTTGGAGCCAAGGGGGGTGGATCAGAAGCCTTCAGGGACAGATGAGGTGGCTTCAGATAGAAAGTAAGGAAAATGCTAAGAGAAAGGTCACTGCCAAGCTGTTGAAGAGAATATGTGGATAGAATTTTCATGAGAAGGAATTAGGAAAGTCTTCATCCCAAAGAGGTACTGTCATGGAGGCAATGACATTTGACCAGTCACCAAAATCTCACATATTGTAACTCTGTCCTCAGATACCTGTGTGTTGCCTAAGGAGGACCCGAGAATGGAGGACCAAGTCTGTAAAGTGAACTCTCGTTAATTTTGCCCCAAATTCTGGTGATATATCCTAAGTGGCGTGGAGAACTGGTTTTGCCTTGCTGGCTAAAATGGCTGAAAGAGCAGATTGAGAGACTACTTGAGTCTTTTTGCTCCTAAATCTAACTCCTTACCTTGGTCTGCAAAATCATCTGAGGATGGAAGCAAGCGATCCTGTGGAAAAGCAAGCATGGCAATCAAAAGGAAAAAGACAAGGTTGACACCTCAGAGATTTAGAGCAAGCATGTCTCATTGCCCACGGTGTTGGATCTCCCTAAAGCAGACAGATGGGACATACGCCCCAGGGACAACAGGGTGGGGTGACTGGGGAAACTTCCGTGAGCAGATTCAGGGCCCTCCCTTTCCATCCACACTCTACATCTGGCCCCGTGTCAACAAAATGTCTTCTCTTGGCCTTGAACTTCCCACATAGCATGTAGGGCAGAGAGTTCTCTCTCAATCTGCCAGCAATCCGTTGAGTGTGTTTCATCAAATTGTACCATTCTAAAGATGACAGATGATTTCATAGTAATATAAAGTAAGCATGTGCCAGGCATTTTACTCAGGTCATGAATTCTCCAGGGGACACTGACTTAGCCATGTTAATGCCAGTCCAGGCAGCATTTGAAAACCGAGAGATATAAAAGCGTCTAGTGGATGGCTAGGTTAAATACAATGCTAGTTAACATCCAACAGGGCCACTAGCCACACAACTCAGGATCCTGTGTTCCACTGGATAGAAATTACTGGCAGCTCTACTCCATAAAAATTTATAAATTACCCTCTGCCCATATAGAGTTGTAAGCAAGTCTATGAGGTAGAAGGTCGGCACCAGCACTGCACTGAAAGACTTACAGAAATTTCTTTTGCCTTTTTCTAAGATAAAGGTCTTTCTGGTCTGAAGCCTGCACAAGGTGGTGGCAAGGCTGGAAACCACAGGACAGGCAGTATTTTCACGGTGCCAAGAGGTGCCAGGACTTGCATACCGCTACCGCTCACCACACAGTGAGCACTACCACTCATCCCCATTGAGGAGTGGACCACGGCTCATGGAAGTGAGCTAACATCTTCACATATTCTCTGGTTGGGGTAGATGGAAGTCTAATGGAAAGCAATTCTTCTCCCCAATTCCAGCGTCCTGAGTGCCCTCTGCCACAATCTTCTGCTTCTTCTAAGGAGCTGTGTGGCCCCCATCTGAAATGGCAGCCAGCCTAAAAATATGTGCCCTGATCCTTGCAGGAGCGTGATTCAGAGGACACTTTCTTTGTTCTCTGCCTCAATCTGCGTTTCTCTTCAAACTGATACTGACCTACTGCTAGATTCACTGCCTTTTAGCTATTGTGCATGAAGATTCTACCTGGCTTCTTTTGCTCAGGCTGTCTCAAGTAAACATTCTGGGAAGTGGAAGGTTAAGGAGCCGTTTCAGGGAAAAGAGAAAGTGACTCCATCAAATATCCCTGTTACTGCTTTACTGGTGAACAAAACAGTGTCTGCTGGAGAGAAAAGACAGTAACTATCCCTGGGAAATTCAAGCAAAGCATATTTACTTGTTTATGGTTGCTCATGATAGAAACACCTAGGACTATGGATGTATAAGGCATGACAACACAGAGAATGTCGTATAAACCAAACAGTTACCTATAAATAAGTTAAATATAAATCAAAGACGTTTCATGACTCAGATCTCTCTCTTTTCCATAGCATGTAGCTACATACATCACTTAGAGACCACAGATGCTAAAATGGGTCAGCATGTATCCAATGTGGTTGGAAATGATCTGGAGACCCATGGCAACAGCCTCAGACCTGTCTCTGCTTCACCTGCCTTCAAATTATGGATAAACATCATTACTGGAAAAGATATGCAATTTGGACAGTCTACAATTGGACAGTCTGATCCTGTTTTATCTCGATCTATTTGTGAATTTGCCCCAGAAATTCATGGGTCCGCCCTGTACAATTGGGTACATTGGGTACTGCACAATTCTTAAGGACTCTACACTGTAGACTGTGTACAACTCCCTCTCAGTGGCATGGCCTGGTGATCACATGGGTTAACTCTCCCACAAGCTGGCTTCAAAGGAAAATATTAGTTCATAGAAGTCTTCAAATTCTCTTTGACATTTGTAGGAATTGAGAACAAATTGCTATATTAACAAGAAAAATATTTAAATTATGAATTGATTTGCATGATAGGACATGTGCTACCCCAGGCTGTGTTGGTTCTTATAGATGACTTTGTGACTGAACTGTGTTCTCTTTAATACTAACTTGTGAAGATCCACTTTCTATTATGGAGCAATCTCATTCTGGAAAAGCAGACCAGTAATGTTCACCATTACTCATCTCAATCAGTTTCAGAGAAAAATCACGTAACACTGAACAGGCTATTTGATAACAGAGAAGAATACTCTATGAGTAAAATAGGTATCAACATTATCAAAAAGCTGACCAGCTCATGGTCTTGAGCAGTAGTCATTAATTTCTGTATATTAAGCCCAGAGAACATGTATTTTGGGTTTTAGGATCTCCTGGTCTCTGTTGTGACTGTTCATCTCTGCCAGTGTAGTGGGAAGGTACCACAGATGGTGCAGTTGAATTCCATTAAATCTTATTCATAGAAACAGGCAGCGGTCATTGTTACGTGACTGCTGGTCAAGAGGGAAGAGTGTGTCTGCTGATGGATGGTCATTTTAGTACTGAAGAGTAGGGAATGGGTCTTACCTTCCAGGGCTTGCCCACAGAAGTTCTCAGAGATAATTATTTGAGGAAAAAGGGAGATTTCTAAACCCCCTGGGTGTTTACTGCATAGGAGGAGTGCTCTGAAGCAGTCTTTATTTAGTCTCTGAGCAGACAGGGTTTCCTGGGAGAACAGTAAATGTTCCTTGGTGAAATGCCATACCCTCTGAGTAAGTCCTAAGGAGGCATGTTCTCTGATTCTCACCAAACCATTTCCAAAGCCAGTGTTGTTTTACTGATCTCAGAGGGGGATACAGAATCCAGTTCATGAGGCTGAGATCCATCACAGGGCTCAGGCAACAAGCAGTCTGAGTGATTCACAGGCAAGGACTGGGTCTGGTTTCCCACGGGTGGCAGGATGTGGAATTCTCAGGAGCATTCAGGAGCTAGATCCCGAAACATATGATGATTCGGCATCTTTGGGCTTATGCTGAAAGTCAGAGTCATAGAGAGGAGCACGAAGGCTTTGTTCAAAGGCAGAAATTTAAATGAGAGTAGAATAAAACAAACAAACAGAAAGCCAAAATAGTCTTATAAATACAGAGAGTGAATTGGGGGTTGCCCAATGGGCAGTAAGGGGCTAAGTAGGGGAAGGCGATTAAGAGGTATACACTCCCACTTATAAAATAAGTAAGTCACAGGGATGAAAAGCACAGCATAGTGAATAGTCAAATATTGTAATAATTTTCTTTAGGGACAGAGGGTACCTGCAGTGATTGTCTGATCACTCTGTTGTACCCCTGAATCTAACATAACATTGTATGTCAACAAACACTGTCATACACGATTGATGAATCACTAAATTCTACCCCTGAAAGTAACAATGCATTATATGTAAATTAAATTGAATTTAAATAAAAAAATTAAAGAAAGGACCACTGAGATTATAATAAACTCATTAGTAAATAATAAACAAAAGGAATCAGAAATGGGAAAGAAGGTCTGGCGTGAGGACAGGGGAAAACACCCCAGGGATTACAGCAGACATCCCTGGTGTCTGTAACTCGCTGGGTGTATCTGTGTGCCAAGCTAACCTAAAAGCACAAGAGCGATATGGTGAAATTTGGCTAACTCTGGTTTGACAATAACAATCAGAACTTAGGAAGGCTTTTCATTTCCAAGTGTTGGAGATTTCTTTTTCTAAGAAAAAGTTGAAGGATTCTATTGAGAATACAGAGGCTATCTGACAGAACCAAGACAGACAGCCTCAATTATTTGTGCCATCTTGACTTCCTTTTCCTAGTGTGATCCTTCTGGGCCACTATGCAGACCTCTTCTTCCTCCTCCCAAATGGAGAGTGACGACATTCCCCTACACCTGTTTTGCCGGCTGGAGTAGCTTGGATCTGTCTCCCCTGTGGGCACCTACCTCATGACAATGAAACTCCAACTGCTGTTATCAGCTCTCTGATGTCATTGGGGGAATCTTTAAGATATTTACAGTAGGTTTAGCTCACGTAGTAAAGGGATAACTGATTTTTTCTTTTTTTTTTGAATGGGAGCGTTCTATATTATGCTGTTTCTTGAACAAGATGAGTAACACTTTGGATCTGTTGCACAGTTAGGTTGGTAAGCCTCCTTAAGGAAAAAAAAAACACACACACACACATTTGTGGCTTAGAAATGCCAATTCATTTGGCTTCCCAGAATGATTTGCAAGTGTAAAGCATTTCCTCTGAGTAATGGAGTGTTATGGTCTTCAGTAAGCAAGTAGTTTGGGCTGAGGCAAAAGGAAGAAGCCCCCCGCATTCCAAAGGAGCTTAGATCACAGAGAACATCAAATTGTGAATAATGTGCTTTCTACACACATTCCTTCCGCTGGAATTTGGGTTATGTGGGAGGACAAGTGTCATCTGAGGAGGCCAGCTGTCTTCTTAGGCTGCGCCATTTATAGCTTCCCCATGATCTGGATTCTGGTTCTCAGCTTTGCGGTTTCAGCAATTTTGTTTTAAAGGCAACCAGAGTTGATCAGATGCAGGAAGGAAAACAGATGCTGAGTAAGTACCAGGAGACTGGTTTCAAAACCAGAAGGCCAACCTGTGTGACGAGAATGGGAGATGTTCTTTCCCGGGGACAAGGATGATGTCTTCCCTAAGCTGGCAGAAGCTTCCATCCTATCTAGGAGGCTGAACTGGCTGCAGTGTGAGTGGAGTTGCGTTGGTACAACAGTGGACATTTATCTTGCAGAGACCATGTTGGGTATGACATAAGCACTGGATGCATCAGATCTTATTTAAAACTCATGATGACCTATGAGTTAGGACTGTTACTGTCCTTAATTTTCAGACAGGAAACTGGCTTTTCTCAGCCAAAAGTGACATGGCCAATGAGCAGTGGGGTGGGTTGTGACCCCACACACACTAGCACAGATGCTGTTTTTTTTTTCTTTTGTAAAGATTTATTTATTTATTTGAGCATGAGAGAACATGGGAGAAGGAGGGGAAAAGGGAGAGGGAGAGAGAAAACCCCAGGGAGACTCTGTTCTGACTGAGACTGAGTCTGACGCAAGGCTTGGTCTCACAACAGTGAGATCATGGCCAGAGCCAAAATCAAGAGTTTGATGCTTAACTTACCAAGGCACTGAAGCACTCCCAGATGCTCTCTTCATCTTGACCTTGGCACCCATGACAATCAGCACACAGACACCATACTTACTGTAACACACTTAGCAATTCAATGTTCTGAGCTCCTCAGATCAGGTGAGATGTGGTATCTTAACTGGGCCTTGTTTTCAGAGGCCCAGCACTCTGAAAGTCACACATTTGCCAGCAAAGAGAATACCCATCTCCTAAATTCATTTCACTCATTTCAGGGCAACTCAATTCAATATCCAAGGAGCACATGCTTTGTGCTTCGTAGCCAACACACATTATTTCATCCAATCCTTGCAATAACCTGGCTCTCCTCTTTTGAGGTATGAAGACACGAGGGGCAGATATTTTCATTTTCTTCAAGTACTAAAAGTCGCGTTGCAAAATGTTGAAGTGCAAACTTTCAGAAGCAGAGGAACCTGGTTCCAATCAAGGTGCTACCATTTATAGTCTCCTTGATGCTGGGTGATTTATAACCTTGGGGAAGAATATCCCAGCCACGGACAGAAGGGGAGTACTCTGTGCACGTGCTCTTTTAACACGATGCAGCTGTTCTCAGAAAAATGGCATAGTAAAAATCACGCTGCCTTCTCTTCCCACTCCCCCGAACACCAATCAAAAACAAGAACAAGAATACTAGGAAATAGCCCTAATCCTGAGACATAGTGTACAAGGAAAGACTGGTGTGTAGTTGGAGTTCAGGACCATGGGAGGTGGCTGTAGATTCCAGACAAAGCAGGACAGAGTCCCAGAGCCTGTCCTCCTTGAGAGAAGGGTGGCTATGGTGGAGATGGCCTCCACCTGGGTGCTCAGTGCTGCAGGCTGGAGCGGAGCACGTGCACACCATGATCCTGTGGACGGGTGGAAATTCCTGCCAGTGGAACATGACCTGCTCCACCTTCCACATAAACTCTCTGCAAATTCTAGATCCTAGAAGACCTCATATCTCTATATGAATAACGATCAAAAGGCACTCGAGGGTTCCATCCCTGCCATTATGTTGTTAGTACTTCTTTCCCTTTGGTGGCTGGAGAATATTTCATCACATGCATAAACCACATTTTGTTTGATCCCTTCGTCTGTCAGTGGGGAGTGACTGGGTATGAGTCCTCCTGGGAGGGTGGCAAAGATGCTTTTGAGGCAGTTGCTCAACATTGTGAAAGCACTGATGCCACCAAATCGTACACTTTAAAATGATTGATTCTATGCTGTGTGAATTTCACCTCAAAAAAAAAAAAAAAAAAAAAAAAAAAAAAGAATAGGGACACAGAATTGATAGTATGTTCATTAAAAAACAAGCAAGAAAAAATAAACTCCCTCAAAACAATGACCAAAAAATAGGACAAACTAGTGCAGAAAACTATTTATCAAGTTGCATTGGTGGCACATTGATTAGGTGCTCTGCTCAGGACATGATCTCAGGGTCCTGGGATCGAGCCCTTGATTCAGAGGCTCAGAGAGGAGTCTGCTTCTCCCTCTTTTTCTGCCTCTACCCTCTACTTGTGCTCTCTCTCTCTCTCTCTCTCACAAATAAATAAAAAAATAAATAAATAAGGAAACTATTTATCAAGATCCATACCTTGGGGAAAAAAAAAGTCACTGAATATTCTGTTGTGAATTCAGGCACTTCAGAAAATTAACCTTATCAAGACAGATTATGTAAAGGGGCACCTGGGTGATTCAGTCAGTTAAGCATCCAATTCTTTATTTCAGCTCAGATCATGACCTGAGGATCATGAGATCAAGCCCATACCAGCGGGCTCCATGCCGAGCGAGGACTCTGCTTGTCTCACCCCTTCCCTCTACTTGCACACATACTCTCTCTCTAAAACAAACAAATAAATAAAATCTTACTTAAAGAATTTTTTTAAAAACCCAGATTTTGTAAAGACGAATAAGATGGCAGAGAAGATGTAGCCTGGCAGATCTCTGGAAATGATCTTCCCCAAAGCCAAAAGTCAATTCCCCAAAAGACCACCAGAAAAATGTGCTGACCAAGCAAACCAGATTACAAGTCTTTGAAAGGAGGTAACTCTTTGATTCAGGGGTTCCATAACTGGAAAATAAAAAAATTCTAGGTGGACAGAAAGTAGGAGCCTAGATTCTATATAGTTTAGAAACCTATAAATTAACTTAGTTATATATGCAAATGACTCTTAAACTTCTGGCTAAAAAGTTGTAGATGCCTCTAATCTAGAGGAATGGATAACATATATACCTGAAAAAAATCAGTATCAAGAATTGTATCTATATATTTAAATATGTTAGAAGGTAGACCCCCAAATATGTTCCTGGTACCAGTAAAGCTCAAAAATATATACACCCCCAAAATTTAGAGTCTCAATACAACTTGTGAGAGGTTTTTGTTTGGAACTGTGAGAAACATTATGACTATAAAATATAATTGGGGCCAAAATATTCATAGCAGCTATTATCACAGTCATCTAAAATATTGTTGCTTTCATATAAAATAAAATAACAGAATCTCACAATGGCTACAGATTGTCAGAAACCTGTGGGGCTAGCGACCTGACTTCCCCGTGGCTCCATAAAGGAGAAATCCTGCCGTCATGAGAGAAATTTTTAAAAATTAGGCATTGGCTTAAATAACATGTGGTATAACATTAAAACCCACATAAAAACTACTTGGTCAAAAGGTTGGACTCATTGATCCTATACCATTAGGATCAGAAAGAAGGCTAAGTGTCACTCTAACTGTATTCTTTGGGAGACAAAATGCTAAAACATATAATTGAGAGAGAGAGAGATCCAACTAAGTGTGTAGGAAGCGAAGTAGACCTAAGTGCCCTTCAGAAAGCCTGGTATCAAGATTGGAATGTCAACAACTCAAGAAAATATAAAACACAAGAAAGGAGAAAGTGAATAGAAGGTAAAGGCTTGAACCTCAGTGGTTATTCAATGACCCATGATGACAAAATTAACTAACATATCCAGTAATGTAGAGATTGTTAATACGATCTTAAAGATATAGACAACCGGGGAACCTGGGTGGCTTGCTCAGTTAATCGTCCAGCTCTTGGGGTGTCTGGGTGGCTCAGTGGATGAAAGCCTCTGCCTTCAGCTCGGGTCATGATCTCGGTCCTGGGATGGAGCTCTGCATTGGGCTGTCTGCTCAGCAGGGAGCCTGCTTCCTCCTCCTCTCTCTGTGCCTGCTTGTGATCTCTGTCTGTCAAATAAATAAATAAAATCTTAAAAAAAAAATCATCCAGCTCTTGATAGCAGCTCAGGTTGTGATCTCTGGGTCCTGGGATGGAGCCCCCCATCATGCTCTGAACTCAGTGGGGAGTTTGCTTGATATTCTCTCTCTCCTGCTCCCTCTGCACTCCCCTCTGAGTGCACTCTCTCTCCAAAATGAATAAATAAATCTTCTAAAAAACTGATGTAGGCAACCAGAGCAATGCATCCTATGAAACAATCCTGTCTTTATAAAAAAGGAATATATGAAGATATGATATTATCATTCAGTGGATCAAGTAAAGCTGTGGCTGCACAAGATGAAATGAAATATGTGACACAAGTGTAGGCTTTCACGTGTGGACAAGAATTAAAAAAAGAAAAAAAAAAAGGAAATCATGATTGTGGTGGTAAAAGAAATTGTCAAATACATTAGACATAATCTCCAGAGGAGCAACAATGATCACATGACTTTCCTAGGAGACCCGTAGTTAACCAGTCATTCCCTGCCCTAGTCTTTGGAATAATAGAAGGCTAATTCTACTCTAAAAGTAACTGAATTAAATTTGAGAGAAAAGTTTATGGAGGTACCCATTGAGAAATGATTCCCATGAACGATGTCTCGCCTTGTAAGCACAACAGAAATAGACTTGGAAATGTGATGAAAAGCCAAAACCCAAGAATTTCATGTGGGGTGTTAAATATGCATCAAGTAATGAATATGAGAAAAAGGGGGCAATTAGCTCTTCTGGGGAAATGAAGGAACTGTAAGAAACAGCCTCCTCCTCACTTATATCAAGGAAGGTTAAATTTACATAAAGAGGGAAGCATCCTAAAGTCACCAACTGGAGGAGACCATCTAGAAGACACTAAATATACAGAATTAATGATGAAAAAGGCCCTGACAAGGTATAGGCTAGGTGTCATGTTTGGAGATGCATCATCTATTGATTTGGACTCTTGGAAAGACTGGACCCATTGGAATCATTATTTTTTTTTTAAAGATTTATTTGTTTATTTATTTGACAGAGAAAGAGATCACAAGTAGATGGAGAGGCAGGCAGAGAGAGAGAGAGAGAGAAAGGGAAGCAGGCTCCCTGCTGAGCAGAGACACCCCCAATGCGGGGCTCGATCCCAGGACCCTGAGATCATGACCTGAGCTGAAGGCAGAGGCTTAACCCACTGAGCCACCCAGGTGCCCCTGGAATCATTTTGATATTGCTCAGTTTATCAAAGATGTTATTCTAATAGGTGCCTTAGTTGTATTATTGATAATAATAGGCAAGGAGAGACGACTCCTAAATCCTACAGGTGGAAACGTGTGCTGTGCTACAGCCCATAGTATCTTTAGCAAATCTAGGTTAAGAGAATTGATCTAATAGACATGATCATGATACTCCACTATTAAAGATGAATTTTAAAAACTTTCATGAAATATAATCTATATGTGTAGTTTGCCCACTTCAAGTGGACAACTAAATGGCTTTTGAGTATATTTGTGACACACAGTTCTCACCATAGTCTCGTTTTAGAGCATTTTCACCAATCCCCAAAGAACATGGTATCTCTACGCAGCCACTCTCCATGCTCCTTGCTACAGCCCGCACCCTCTCTCTCCTAGTGCTCTGCAAACAGCACTTCCTATTTCTATGGATTTGTCTATCTGGAATTTAATATAAATGGGATCACACCATATGATAATTTCTGACACCAGCTTTCTCACCTAGAATGATATTTTCAAGATCCACCCTTAAGGTAGTGTGTGCCAACACTTTGCTCCTTTTCATTGTTGAAAAATATTCCATTTTTGGGATATTCCATGATTCCAGGAATCCACTCATCAGTTAAGATGTATATTCGAGACCATCCATCCTTCAAAGCTTTCTTTTAAAGACTTTATTATTTATTTATTTATTTATTTTTGGAGTGTGAGTGGAGGAAGGGGCAGTGGGAGAGGGAGAGAGAGAAGCTCAAGCAGACTTCTGCTGAGTGGAAGACTCTATTCCTTGACCTTGAGATCATGACCTGAGCCAGAAGGCAGAGTCAGATGTTTAACCAACTCAGCCACCCAGGAGCCCCAGAGCTTTCTTAACAAGGCCATAGAATATAAAACTGGATTTACGAAGAAATAGTCCTCGTCTTACAGTGATATAATGAGATTTAAGGATGAGATGTCCCAGGGTGGTTGTATGTTTGTGCGACTTAATGCTTACAAGTCAAGTGCTCTCTCACTCTTCATTTTAATGTGTGTATATAAATATTCTCATTGTATTCACAACTAGAATTCCCAACAAAATGTCACCTTGTTGATAAACATGATGTTTTCCTGTTAAACCTGGTCACCTCAACATCGTCGATGGGTTGCAGTAATGTGCTTCGGAAAGCACAGACGCATTCTGGAATGTATTGCTAAAGAGTTGTATAACTCCTCAACAAGTTATATTTTCAGTTATGCAAGAAGTTACCCAACTTTAGACAGAATCAAGAAGAATGTGGTTGATACACCTGTGGGCCAATAGAATGTATGGTGCATTCAAGGAGCCCAGGACCCTACAAATGACCCCAACCTTCCTAGCTGGGCTGGAACATTGGATCTCTTCAACCCCCTTGAGTGTGCTGGGCTGACTGCAGAGAGTCACATAATGACTCTAAGGTGGTTCTTTTTTAACCCCCTCCCCAGTTTTATTGAGATATAATTGATACAGACCACTGTATATGTTTGTAGGTATATAGCATAATGATTTGGCTTACATATGTTGTGAAATGATTAGTGCTATTAGTTTACTTAGCACCCATAATCTCATAAAAATATGATAAAAAGAGAAAACAAAAAAAGAAGAAAAATAATTTTTTCCTTGCAATGAGAATTCTTTGGTTGTACTCTCTTAGCAATTTTCATCTGTATTACACAGCTGTGCTAGCTATAGTCATCCCACTGGACACTGTATTCCTAGTACTTATTTATCTTGTAACTGGATGTTTGTAACCTTCAACCACCAACCTCCTATCCACACTCCTCTCTGGTAAGCACACATCTGATCCCTTTTTCTATGAGTTTGATTTAAAAAAAAAAAAAAGATTTTATTTATTTATTTGGGAAAGAGAGAGAGAACAAGCAGGAAGGAGCAACAGAGAGGGAGGGATAAGCAGATGCCCACTGAGCAGGGAGCCTGATATGGGGCTCAATCCCAAGACCCAGGATCATCACCTGAGCCAGAGAGAGTAGCAACAACTGCTCTGGGTAAGCAGTAATCTATTATGTGGTGATACTTAACTGACTGAACCCTGAGGCACCCCGATTTTCTTAAATTCTATGTATGAAGGAGATCATACAGCATTTGACTTCTCTGATTTTTATCACTTAGCATAATGCCCTCGGGATCCATGTTCTTGCAAGTGGCACGATTTTCTTATTTGTTTTTTTTTTTTTTTTATTTTTTATAAACATATATTTTTATCCCCTGGGGTACAGGTCTGTGAATCACCAGGCTTACACACTTCACAGCACTCACCAAATCACATACCCTCCCCAATGTCCATAATCCCACCCCCTTCTCCCAAACCCCCTCCCCCCGGCAACCTCAGTTTGTTTTGTGAGATCAAGAGTCACTTATGGTTTGTCTCCCTCCCAATCCCATCTTGTTTCATTTATTCTTCTTCTACCCACTTAAGCCTCCATGTTGCATCACCACTTCCTCATATCAGGGAGATCATATGATAGTTGTCTTTCTCTGCTTGACTTATTTCGCTAAGCATGATACGCTCTAGTCCATCCATGTTGTTGCAAATGGCAAGATTTCATTTCTTTTGATGGCTGCATAGTATTCCATTGTGTATATATACCACATCTTCTTGATCCATTCATCTGTTGATGGACATCTAGGTTCTTTCCATAGTTTGGCTATTGTGGACATTGCTGCTATAAACATTCGGGTGCATGTGTCCCTTTGGACCACTACATTTGTATCTATAGGGTAAATACCCAATAGTGCAATTGCTGGGTCATAGGGCAGTTCTATTTTCAACATTTTGAGGAACCTCCATGCTGTTTTCCAGAGTGGCTGCACCAGCTTGCATTCCCACCAACAGTGTAGGAGGGTTCCCCTTTCTCCGCATCCTCGCCAGCATCAGTCATTTCCTGACTTGTTGATTTTAGCCATTCTGACTGGTGTGAGGTGATATCTCATTGTGGTTTTGATTTGTATTTCCCTGATGCCGAGTGATATGGAGCACTTTTTCATGTGTCTGTTCGCCATCTGGATGTCTTCTTTGCAGAAATGTCTGTTCATGTCTTCTGCCCATTTCTTGATTGGATTATTTGTTCTTTGGGTGTTGAGTTTGCTAAGTTCTTTATAGATTCTGGACACTAGTCCTTTATCTGATATGTCGTTTGCAAATATCTTCTCCCATTCTGTCAGTTGTCTTTTGATTTTGTTAACTGTTTCCTTTGCTGTGCAAAAGCTTTTTATCTTGATGAAATCCCAGTAGTTCATTTTTTCCCTTGCTTCCCTTGCCTTTTGCGTTGTTCCTAGGAAGATGTTGCTGCAGCAGAGGTCGAAGAGGTTGCTGCCCGTGTTCTCCTCAAGGATTTTGATGGATTCCTTTCGTACATTGAGGTCCTTCATCCATTTTGAGTCTATTTTTGTGTGTGGTGTAAGGAAATGGTCCAATTTCATTTTTCTGCATGTGGCTGTCCAATTTTCCCAGCACCATTTATTGAAGAGGCTGTCTTTTTTCCATTGGACATTCTTTCCTGCTTTGTCGAAGATGAGTTGACCATAGATTTGAGGGTCTATTTCTGGGCTCTCTATTCTGTTCCATTGATCTATGTGTCTGTTTTTGTGCCAGTACCATGCTGTCTTGATGATGACAGCTTTGTAATAGAGCTTGAAGTCCGGAATTGTGATGCCACCAACGTTGGCTTTCTTTTTCAATATCCCTTTGGCTATTCGAGGTCTTTTCTGGTTCCATATAAATTTTAGCATTATTTGTTCCATTTCTTTGAAAAAGATGGATGGTACTTTGATAGGAATTGCATTAAATGTGTAGATTGCTTTAGGTAGCATAGACATTTTCACAATATTTATTCTTCCAATCCAGGAGCATGGAACATTTTTCCATTTCTTTGTGTCTTCCTCAATTTCTTTCATGAGTACTTTATAGTTTTCTGAGTATAGATTCTGTGTCTCTTTGGTTAGGTTTATTCCTAGGTATCTTATGGTTTTGGATGCGATTGTAAATGCGATTGACTCCTTAATATCTCTTTCTTCTGTCTTGCTGTTGGTGTAGAGAAATGCAACTGATTTCTGTGCATTGATTTTATATCCTGACACTTTACTGAATTCCTGTATAAGTTCTAGCAGTTTTGGAGTGGAGTCTTTTGGGTTTTCCACATATAGTATCATATCATCTGCGAAGAGTGATAATTTGACTTCTTCTTTGCCGATTTGGATGCCTTTAATTTCCTTTTGTTGTCTGATTGCTGAGGCTAGGACCTCTAGTACGATGTTGAATAGCAGTGGTGATAATGGACATCCCTGCCGTGTTCCTGACCTTAGCGGAAAAGCTTTCAGTTTTTCTCCATTGAGAATGATATTTTGCGGTGGGTTTTTTCATAGATGGCTTTGATGATATTGAGGTATGTGCCCTCTATCCCTACACTTTGAAGAGTTTTGATCAGGAAGGGATGCTGTACTTTGTCAAATGCTTTTTCAGCATCTATTGAGAGTATCATATGGTTCTTGTTCTTTCTTGTATTGATGTGTTGTATCACATTGACTGATTTGCGGATGTTGAACCAACCTTGCAGCCCTGGAATAAATCCCACTTGGTCGTGGTGAATAATCTTTTTAATGTACTGTTGAATCCTATTGGCTAGTATTTTGTTGAGTATTTTCGCATCTGTGTTCATCAAGGATATCGGTCTATAGCTCTCTTTTTTGGTGGGATCCTTGTCTGGTTTTGGGATCAAGGTGATGCTGGCCTCATAAAATGAGTTTGGAAGTTTTCCTTCCATTTCTATTTTTTGGAACAGTTTCAGGAGAATAGGAATTAGTTCTTCTTTAAATGTTTGGTAGAATTCTCCCGGGAAGCCGTCTGGCCCTGGGCTTTTGTTTGTTTGGAGATTTTTAATGACTGTTTCAATCTCCTTACTGGTTATGGGTCTGTTCAGGCTTTCTATTTCTTCCTGGTTCAGTTGTGGTAGTTTATATGTTTCTAGGAATGCATCCATTTCTTCCAGATTGTCAAATTTATTGCCGTAGAGTTGCTCATAGTATGTTCTTATAATACTTTGTATTTCTTTGGTGTTAGTTGTGATCTCTCCTCTTTCATTCATGATTTTATTTATTTGGGTCCTTTCTCTTTTCTTTTTGATAAGTCGGGCCAGGGGTTTATCAATTTTATTAATTCTTTCAAAGAACCAGCTCCTAGTTTCGTTGATTTGTTCTATTGTTTTTTTGTTTTCTATTTCATTGATTTCTGCTCTGATCTTTATGATTTCTCTTCTCCTGCTGGGCTTAGGGTTTCTTTCTTGTTCTTTCTCCAGGTCCTTTAGGTGTAGGGTTAGGTTGTGTACCTGAGACCTTTCTTGTTTCTTGAGAAAGGCTTGTACCGCTATATATTTTCCTCTCAGGACTGCCTTTGTTGTGTCCCACAGATTTTGAACCGTTGTATTTTCATTATCATTTGTTTCCATGATTTTTTTCAATTCTTCTTTAATTTCCCGGTTGACCCATTCATTCTTTAGAAGGATACTGTTTAGTCTCCATGTATTTGGGTTCTTTCCAAACTTCCTTTTGTGGTTGAGTTCTAGCTTTAGAGCATTGTGGTCTGAAAATATGCAGGGAATGATCCCAATCTTTTGATACCGGTTGAGTCCTGATTTAGGACCGAGGATGTGATCTATTCTGGAGAATGTTCCATGTGCACTAGAGAAGAATGTGTATTCTGTTGCTTTGGGATGAAATATTCTGAATATATCTGTGATGTCCATCTGGTCCAGTGTGTCATTTAAGGCCTTTATTTCCTTGCTGATCTTTTGCTTGGATGACCTGTCCATTTTAGTGAGGGGAGTATTAAAGTCCCCTACTATTATTGTATTATTGTTGATGTGTTTCTTTGATTTTGTTATTAATTGGTTTATATAGTTGGCTGCTCCCATATTGGGAGCATAGATATTTAAAATTGTTAAATCTTCTTGTTGGACAGACCCTTTGAGTATGATATAGTGTCCTTCCTCATCTCTTATTATAGTCTTTGGCTTAAAATCTAATTGATCTGATATAAGGATTGCCACTCCCGCTTTCTTCTGATGTCCATTAGCATGGTAAATTCTTTTCCACCCCCTCACTTTAAATCTGGAGGTGTCTTCGGGCTTAAAATGTGTTTCTTGGAGGCAACATATAGATGGGTTTTGTTTTTTTATCCATTCTGATACCCTGTGTCTTTTGACAGGGGCATTTAGCCCATTCACATTCAGGGTAACTATTGAGAGATATGAATTTAGTGCCATTGTATTGCCTGTAAGGTGACTGTTACTGTATATGGTCTCTGTTCCTTTCTGATCTACCACTTGTAGGCTCTCTCTTTGCTTAGAGGACCCCTTTCAATATTTCCTGTAGAGCTGGTTTGGTATTTGCAAATTCTTTCAGTTGTTGTTTGTCCTGGAAGCTTTTAATCTCTCCTTCTATTTTCAATGATAGCCTAGCTGGATATAGTATTCTTGGCTGCATGTTTTTCTCGTTTAGTGCTCTGAAAATATCATGCCAGCTCTTTCTGGCCTGCCAGGTCTCTGTGGATAAGTCAGCTGCCAATCTAATATTTTTACCATTGTATGTAACAGACTTCTTTTCCCGGGCTGCTTTCAGGATTTTCTCTTTGTCATTGAGACTTGTAAATTTTACTATTAGGTGACGGGGTGTGGGCCTATTCTTATTGATTTTGAGGGGCATTCTCTGAACTTCCTGAATTTTGATGCTCGTTCCCTTTGCCATATTGGGGAAATTCTCCCCAATAATTCTTTCCAGTATACCTTCTGCTCCCCTCTCACTTTCTTCTTCTTCTGGAATCCCAATTATTCTAATGTTGTTTCGTCTTATGGTGTCACTTATCTCTCGAATTCTCCCCTCGTGGTCCAGTAGCTGTTTGTCCCTCTTTTGCTCAGCTTCTTTATTCTCTGTCATTTGGTCTTCTATATCACTAATTCTTTCTTCTGCCTCATTTATCCTAGCAGTGAGAGCCTCCATTTTTGATTGCACCTCATTAATAGCTTTTTTGATTTCAACTTGGTTAGATTTTAGTTCTTTTATTTCTCCAGAAAGGGCTTTTATATCTCTCGAGAGGGTTTCTCTAATATCTTCCATGCCTTTTTCGAGCCCAGCTAGAACCTTGAGAATTGTCATTCTGAACTCTAGATCTGACATATTACCGATGTCTGTATTGATTAGGTCCCTAGCCTTCGGTACTGCCTCTTGTTCTTTTTTTTGTGTTGAATTTTTACGTCTTGTCATTTTGTCCAGATAAGAGTAAATGAAGTGGCAAGTAAAATACTAAAAGGGTGGCAACAACCCCAGGAAAATATGCTTTAACCAAATTAGAAGAGATCCAAAATCGTGAGTGGGGAGAAAGTGGATAAAAAGAGGTTCAAAAAGGAAGAAAGAAAAAAAAAAACAAAAAGAAAAGAAAAAGAAAAGAAAAGAATTTTTAAAAAAGAAAACACCTAAGAAAAATGTAAAAATATATATATATATATTAGATAAACTAGTAAAAAATCGTTAAAAAAGAAAAAGGTAACAGTTAAAAAAAAATTTTACCCGAAGGCGAGAAAAAAAAAAAATGAAAAAGAAAAAATTAAGTTAACTGCAAGACTAAAAAAAATCACAGGAAAAAAGCCATGAGTTCCGTGCTTGGCTTTCTCCTCCTCTGGAATTCTGCTGCTCTCCTTGGTATTGAAACCGCACTCCTTGGTAGGTGAACTTGGTCTCGGCTGGATTTCTTGTTGATCTTCTGGGGGAGGGGCCTGTTGTAGTGATTCTCAAGTGTCTTTGCCCCAGGCGGAATTACACCGCCCTTACCCGGGGCCGGGCTGAGTAATCCGCTCGGGTTTGCTTTCAGGAGCTTTTGTTCCCTGAGCGCTTTCCGTAGAGTTCCAGAGGACGGGAATACAAATGGCGGCCTCCTGGTCTCCGGCCCGGAGGAGCCGAGAGCCCAGGGCCCCACTCCTCAGTGCGCCCTCAGAGAACCGCGCCCAGTTACTCCCCTCTGCCTGACCTCCGGCCACGCTCCGAGCTCACCGAGCCTGCGACCGGTTCAAGGTAACCCCGAGCTGCGAGCTTACTGTCAGCTCTGTCTCTGTAGCCGGCTTTCCCGTTCCAATACCCGCAAGCTCTGCGACACTCAGACACCCCCGATCCTTCTGTGACCCTGCGGGACCTGAGGCCACGCTGACCCCGCGTGGGCTTCGCCCCGGTTTAGCCTCTGGAGCGATGTCCCTCAGCGGAACAGACTTTTAAAAGTCCTGATTTTGTGCGCGGTTGCTCCGCTGCTTGCCGGGAGCCGGCCCCTCCCCCCGGGGTCTATCTTCCCGTCGCTTTGGATTCACTTCTCCGCCAGTCCTACCTTTCAGAAAGTGGTTGTTTTTCTGTTTCCAGAATTGCTGTTCTTCTTCTCTTCGATCTGCCGATGGGTTTTCAGGTGTTTGCAATCTTTAGATAAGCTATCTAGCTGATCTCCGGCTAGCTGAAGCAGTCTCAGCTTGCTACTTCTCCGCCATCTTGACTCCTCCTCCTGTTTTTTTTTTTTTTTTTTTTTTAATAGCGGAATAATATTCCATTGTGTGTATATGCCATTACTTCTTTATCCATTCATCTGTTGATGGATACTTAGAGTACTTCCTTCCTTTGACTACAATAAATAATACAACAGTGAACATATCTTTCTTTTTTTAAAAAATATTTATTTATTTGACAGACAGAGATCACAAGTAGGCAGAGAGGCAGGCAGAGAGAGAGGGGGAAGCAGGTTCCCCGCTGAGCAGAGTCTGATGTGGGGCTCCTTCCCAGGACCCCAGGATCATGACCTGAACCAAAGGCAGAGGCTTTAACCCACTGAGCCACCCAGGCGCCCCTGAACATATCTTTCTAAACATATAATAATATAAATATAAAATAAATAATATAACTGTGAACATATCTTTCTAAATTTGTCTTCTTTTTCCTTTGGTTATATTCTCAGAAACGGAGTTGCTGGATCCCATAGCAGTTCTAGTTTTAATTTTTGAGGAACCTATATACTGTATTCTAGAGTGGCTCTACAGTTTATGATCCCACCACTGGTGCACCAGAGTTCCTTTTTTCTCCATATCCCAGCCAGCTCTTCTTCCCTCTTGTCTTCTTGAAGACGGCCATTCTTCCAGGTGCCAGGTGGTATCTCCATGTGGTTTCGATTTCCATTTCCCCGATGACTAGTGATTTGAGCATCTTTTCATGTACCTATTGGCCTTTCATTAATGTTCTTTGGAGAAATGTCTATTCAGGTCTTTTGTCTGTTTTTAAAATTGAATTTTTTTTTTTTTTTACCATTGAGTTGTGTGAGTTTTTTGCCTATATTTTTTAGATACTAACCCCCATCAGAAAAATGGTTTGTAAATATCTTTTTCCCATTCTACAGATTGTTTTTTGACTCTGTTAATGGCTTCTCTTCATAAGTTGGTTCCAATCCTTTGTTTTGGGCTTCATCCAAATTATAGTATGTATCAGTAGTAACCGCCTCTTTCGATAAGCAGTAATCTATTAAGTGGAGATACTGCATTTGTTTATCTAGTCCCCAGGTGATGGACATTTGGATTCTTTTTCATGTTTGTACTGTCATGCATAGTCACAAAAAAAAACTTTGTGTCAATAAGTAGTTTTATTTTTATGGGATAAATATCTAGAAGTTGTACTTAGTATTGGAATTACTGGATCATATCATATGTGCAACTCTTTAGGAAATGGCCAGTGTGTGAAAATGGAAATAGCATCTTACATTCTTGCCCTCAGCATCGAAGGGCTGCAACTCTGCCACCCGGTCAGCAACACCTGGTACTGTGTGATGACAGCCATCCTAGTTCATGGAGAATGTGTCTTGTTTGCTTTTAATTCACTTTTTCCTGGTGACTGTTGATACTGAGCATGGCACTGCAGAGTAACTAGATTAGCAAAAGCAGTTTTGAAGAGAAGAAGAAAGAGGAATCATATCACCCAATTTCAAAATTTATTCTGTAGTTAGGACAACTGAGTAGGTGTGACGTTGCCTGAGAGCCAGGTACCTGTCAATGAAGCAGAGTGGAAAGTCTGGACAGAGACCCAGTGAGCACAGCCAGCTGATTTCAGAAAGAAACAAGAATAATGTTATAGTGATGGAATAATTGGACAAATACAGGCTAATTTTTTTTAAAGTGACACACTTTTCATACTTATTTAAAAAATTGTCTGAAGATGGATTACAGTGAAATAGTCTAAAACCTTTACAAGAGAACACAGGACAAAAGTCTGTGACCTGAGTTTAGGTGAAGAGTTCTCAGATGTGACCCCTGCAACATGAACCCTAAAGGTAGAAAAAAATATATATAAACCCGACTACACCAAAATGAAAGACTCTTGCTCTGTGACACACGCTGTTAAGGAAATGAAAAGGACAGACACAGACTGGGAGAAACTATATGCAAGTCACGTTATCAGATAAGGGTCTCACATTCAGAATACAGAAGGAACATTCTGAACTCAACAGTAAGGAAATGAGCAATCTGATGATAAAATTGCCCCAAAACGTAAAGTGACACTTCAACAATGCAGATCTATAAATAGCAATGAGCACATGAAAAAATGTTCAACATGGCTAACCGTTAGGTACATATAACTTAAAATAATTATCAGAAAGCATGCACACATGTTAGGATGGCAACACAACAGAACACAAGGCAACACATTGCAAGTTAGTACCAAATACTGAAGGGGAAGCAGAGAAATAGGATCCCCCTTGTGTTGCTGAATGGGAATGTCTGTTGTACAGACATTATGAAAAATACTTTGGGGGTTCTTACAAAATGAAAGTAAAGTAAACTAAGGTTACTGGATGACACAGCAATCATGCTCTTGGGCATTAATTTTAGAGAAAGGAAAACTGAAACCTGCTTAAGAACCCGTGTTTATTTACAATAGCAGCCTTGTTTATAATCTTCACAAACTGAAAACAACCCATATACCTTTCTGCAGGTGAACAGGCACAGAAAGTGTGACACCTCCATGCCATGGAATGCCACTCCATAATAACTAGAAAATAAATTATTGATACACCCAGCAACTTTTATGGATCTCAAAGGTATTCCTTTAAGTGAATAAAACCCGCATGGAAAGGTAAGATACGGTGTGATTCAATTTATATAACATGCTCAGAGGAACAGCAATAGAGGGCCAGAATGAATGAGTGACTTTTGGGGATTTGGGAGGGGAGCAGATGTGATATAAAAGGGCAGGAGGCTTTTGTCCTGTGTTCTCTTGTAAAGGTTTTAGACTATTTCACTGTAATCCATCTTCAGACAATTTTTTAAATAAGTATGAAAAGTGTGTCACTTTAAAAAAAATTAGCCTGTATTTGTCCAATTATTCCATCACGTGTTCTGTCTGGGCTGTGATGTTGGCTCCAGGAGTCCATTCATGCAGTACCATTTCATAGAACTAAACACTCAGCTATAAAATGGGACACACACACACACACACACACACACACACAGAGATACAACCTGAGTTGCACCTGTTGTCTGGTTCATTGGTATTATGCACGGTCCATTTCCTGGTTTTGATAATGTGCTAACCTTATATAAAATATTACCATTGGGTAATATTCCTCGTGCTGTTTCTGCATCTTCTGGTGAGTCTGCAATAGTTTCAAAAGAAAAGAAAAGAAAAGGAAAGAGAAAAGAGTCCTTATATGAAAGTTATAATATTATCATTTCTAGTGAGGGTATCTTAGTGTTCGTACAGAGACCTGCTTGCAGATCTCAGTATTTCTGTACTGGATGCCATTTTTACAGTGACAACGAGCTGGCGGGGAAAACTGTGGAATTGAGTACCACCACCAAATACAAACATGTGATTGGTAATTCGAGTGCATGAGCCTGAGTCTTTCGTGACTAATTTCTAGGAGTTTACCATCTGAATTCAAACTCTCTGTAACACACTATGGCTCGCTGCCGATTCCTAAGCTCATTTTAGAGAAATTCATAATTTCTTTTTGACACCTCCCCGGGTTACATGATCTTCTAGAAAGTGCCAAAATTTGGCAGATGAAACTCTTTCAGGTGAGGTGATGTGTGAAGAGAGACTTTCTCTCTGAGGCCTTGGGATTTTAGCCCATCAATCCTATAACTGACTTTTATTCTCTTCCCCCTGCCGACCAGTTCTTCCTCCTCCCAGAATGAGCCCTTCTCAAAAGTGATACCTTTGAGCTTTCCCCGAATAACTCATTGCAAAAGAAAGTAGAGGGAAGGGAGCCCTTTGGTACTGTTTTTTAGACGCATGATTATTAGTCGAGAGTCTGGGAATTTTAAGCCTTTCTATGCCTGCTTTACATGAAGCCCATTTGAGATTGAAAGTACTGAAAACTCATTTCTACCTGTCCAGATCCCTGCACAACGTGGTTTTGAACCAACTGCATCTGGAATGTGTTTAATGCTGCTTTTTCCTCAGGTCCCTAACACTCCTGTTGGTTTAGTGGGGATGCGTGGATGGACAGATCCCAGGGAGGACCCTTGAGGTGAGTCTGAGCATTAGACACTAATGTTGGAGGATAGAGAGGAAGGACTGTTTGGTCCTAGACTGAAGGGTATGACTTGAGTGCCTTGTGTCATGTCCCCTCCACCCCAGGATTCCAGCCTGTTGATACCGTTATCCTGACATGATTGGTCCAGCCCTTCAGTGGGAGGCTGGGCCATACTGTGTGGCGTCCCCAAACTATCATCTCAAAGACCAATCAGGAAGTGATTTTTGAAGAGGTGTTTTCAGCATCCTTTTGTTTCCTGGCAGATGCTTCCTCCAGCGTGGGCACTGCCCCCAAGAAGTGCAGCTCCGACAAAAACCCAAGTTTCCAGGCTGCTTGTCCATGGCCTGGAGGCTCAGGTCCACCATCACAGCCAGAACACATCTGCTAGATTTGTCCCAATGGAATAGCTTTGTTCCTCACCGAAGATTGGCTCGTGAGAACAGTAACTACCCCCACAGCGTGGGGTTTGCTCCAGAACTCCTCTTAGCCCAGGAGGGAGTTTATTTTCCATGACAAGCTGAAATATGCTGCTGGAGGAGTCTGTGATGGAGAGATAGGAAGACAGATAAGGTTCTGGGCTGCCAGTGCTCAGAGAGATGACAGCTTTTGTCAGGGACTCCTGAGGGAATGTGTGGACTCCTCCTCTGGTGAGTGGTTATAAATATTTCCACAAGCTTTGGCCCAGTAGGCTCTGACTAGCATAAGCCAATGGTGTCTTCTTGTTTAGCCAAAAGAGGCTTGGTTTCCTGCTGAGCTCAAAAGAGGCTTGGTTTCCTTCTTGGGTTTTTTCTATGGAAGCACACCTCAGTGCTGGCTGAGTTGGAGAAGAAATTCTTAATGCAACAAAAGTAGTATTTCCTTCTAATATGTAGGACAGAATTTACTTAGAGGTGCCTGGGTGACTTTGGCTCAGGTCATGATCTCAGGGTCCTGGGATGGAGCTCTGCATCAGGCTCTGCAGCATCAGGGAGTCTGCTTGGAATGCTCTCTCTCTCCCCTCTGTCCCGCACCCAGCTCTAAAAATAAATAAGTAGATCTAGGGAAAAAAATAAAGAAAAGCAAGCTGTCGGGCTGTGGGTATGGGAAAGTCGGGAGGGGGAATGTGCAAGAATTGACTCTGTAGCTAATGACACTAGTCAGCTGAGAGAGGGAAGTGCTAAATCACTCACATAAGATGAACGGCATTCTGGGGCTTGCTGCCAGTCACACACAGGTTTAACTAGCCTTGAACAGAGACATTATTGGTATCAATGGGAAATGCTTAGAGGAATAAGGGACTTTTCAGAGGAGGCTTCTAGAATGCCTGTGAATCAACTTACTTTCTTGTATATATATATATATATATATATATATATGTATATATAAAATATATATATATATATATTTTAAAGAGCCTACCCATTCGATAATGGGAAAAATAATCCTCATCCAATAATGGGAACTAGCATGGGACTGAAGGGAGAGGTTTGTTGTAGGAGGAACATATTTAAGCAACCAAAGTAGTGAAGATCAAGCACGTCTGTTGCCTATAACAAGGAGAACGGGGTAAACCAGAACTCTCCCCACTTCAGCCTCTAGCAATTCCATATTCAATACAACATCAGATACATTTAGGGAAATGGATCCGAATAAAGATGCAAAGTCCTGTGTGCCAGAAAGGCCAAGGCATCCCTGAAGGGAATGACCATCAAGATGAGCACCTGGGTTTTAATACCACACTGGGTCAGGAGAAGAGAGAGAGGAGCCTCCATAAACATGTGAGATGGTGAGATTGTCAGACAGACATAAAACAGGCGTTCTCAAGAATCAGCAAGCACAGAAAGGGGACAGGCTCTCTTCAAAGGGAATGTGGCCGAATTTCCATGATCAAAGACTGGTGAATCTTAAGTTTGAAGAAACATAGTAAATGCTGAATTGGATCTGTAAAAATATAATGGGCACCTAGAAACAGCAGAGAGAACAGTGGGACATTGTAGGCACTACAAATCTTAAAAACATCTGCAATATTTTTTAAAAGGTAGTGGAACACCAAAGCCCACAAAAATGATTCTAAGTGCTGAGGTAAAGTAATTTCCATCCTACAGCCCGAGTCAACTTGAAACATGATTCAGGAGTGAGGATGGAATTCTGATATTAGACAGTGTTTCCAACCCCATTCACAGACAGCAGGGTATTGTCTACTGCATTCAGTTTTCATTTCCAACTCGTTCATGTAGGATAGGGTTTGAAAAGTACTAAGGACTTGTCCCAAGTCCTTTGCACTCGGATTCTGGATATAACATTGACTGCTGACGTATACTCACCTGGAGTCTGTGAGGGAGAGGAGACATGGGACCCCTCTGTCTGCCTGGAGAGATCAGACCCATGAGGCAAGAATGCTTAAAGGCACTGGACTCTACAACACCCTGAGTCACAAGCTCTGTGGTTTTGTGCCTCACCATGGCAGCCCCCTATCCTGATGCTTAGCTGGCGTTGTAATGGGTGGTCTAGAGGATAAAGATAGCACACATCTTCACTAAACTGTTGAAGTTTCTGTTGGCCAGTGGAACCTATATCCTAACTTGTGTCCTTGTAGGATATTGGAGTTTTGTGATGTACGGGCTGCATGGTCACCATGAGCATATTATGAGTGGAGAATAGCAGAGAGGGGAGAATCCACATTCAACCAGGAAGAACTCACTTCAGCTTGAAGACAATGCCATCTTGTCTGCAAACACAATGACAAAGACGTCTACTAGATAGGATGTAATTAAACTGGAAAGCACATGGGGCTGTGTCCCAAAGCACGTGCCATAGGGCGGAGGGAAGGGGGGTGGTCTATGGTAACTAAAGATGTCTCCTGGAATTAATTTCTGTCATTTCAAGGAGTCTACTATATCATGTTATAAAACAACTTTGACCCGTTTTCTGATTTTTCTGATGTTATTATTCTGCTTCCAGAGTAGTTTGTGTGATTTCTTCTGCGGAAAGTGACGACAGGAAGTGTGTCTTTCTTTTGAACTTCAGAGACGTGACTATCATGGGCGGACCCCTGAGGATGCTTATCAGAGGTAACATGGTCAAATTGCAAATGGAGTAGGAATCCCATAAAAATGAAAACAGTACTTCTTCTTCTCTATTCTGGGCCTTCCTTTGGCTGTTTCACTCAAAAGGGGAACAAAGCCCTTGGCGTAAGATGGAAAATTGCACCTCTTTCCACTGCAAATTCATCACTGTACAATTCTATGTTATCTTTTCTTCTCAGGATTATTATCATTACTTTTAGACTGGAACGGGTCCCGCAGATATTCAGCTATAATCGGTATTTGTAATCTCCAGTTGAGGAGAGATTTACTTCTGGAAAATCACTATCATTATTCCAACATCAAAGCAGATTCGGCTCAGAATTGCCAATGAGCACATGTTTCTCTGGACTCCTCCTTTGCCCTCTTCCACTGCCCCTTCCCTAAGCAACCTTTGCTCGACCTGGCACACAGTGGAGCCACTGGGAAAAATTTACCACCCTCTTCTTTCACAAGATCTAGGATAAACCATTGTTTAGAGGCTGGAGGAATCCTAAAAATTGGAAATTTTAAAAATTGATTTAACTCAATTTTTTATAGATGCATTTATATGTTTGGAGAGAATGGGGGAGGGGGAGAGAGAATCCTCAAGCAGACCCCCCACTGGGTGTAGAGCCTGATGCAAGGCTCCATCTTATGACCCTGAGATCACGAGCTGTGCTGAAATCAAGAGTCAGATGCTCAACCAACTGAGCCACTTAGACATGCCTATTATTCCAACTTTATATTTTAAAAAGCCCTAAGAAAGTTTATTAACTTTTCCAGTTACATCATGGGGCTTGGATTTTAGCCTAAGTTTGCCTGTCTTGGTCTACCGTGGTTAGGAGGGAGACCCAGGATTTGCCACATTTTATGAAAGGTGGGCCTTACAGATTATCTCCAAATCATCCATATTCAGAAAACAAGACATGAAAGCTGCAAATGCTTGACACATGAAGTGAGAACAGCAACACAAACATCCACTAGATGGAATGTAGCTCAGCTGGGCTACACAGCAGGCATGTGTCTGTGTATTGAAAAAAATAGCTTTCCCCAAAGAGAAGCATCTGCCCTTAGCTAGTGGGAAGTGGTCTTGAGGCCCTAGTATGTCCTGCCCAACTGCAGTGTCTTTGTTTTCCTGGGGGCTTTGGTCCCCAGAGAGCCTAATACTGTGATCTCTGGTGTGGGCTTGAGACTCACCATATCAGTTCTTCTGGAAGAGGAAAGCTACTAGTCCTCAACTCCAGGAGGGACAGGAGACTAAAGGTCAGACAGGTGGACAGTTGTGACGGAGTCCCATTGAATCTCTTCACACTGAAAGCATGGGCAAGCTTCCCTGGTTAGCAGTGCCTGGCATGGAATCGCCCTCGTTCTAGGAGATGATGGCCTCTGGCACTCTCTGGGACAGGACCACTGGAAGCTTGGTGTTTGAACCCTTTCCTGACTTCATGTAGGCATCTCTTCCTTTGACTATAATAAAACTGTAATTTTAAATATAATGCTTTCATGAATTCTGTGAGCAATTCTAGCAGATATCAAATTTGAAGGTGATATGGGACACCCCCCCCCAATATGGAGCCAGTTAGGACTGAAATGACAGTGGCCCTGGAAACCCCAAACTTGCAGCTCAAGTGAGGTATCTCAAATGAAGGCAGTCTTGTGGGACTATCCCCTCAGACCATGTAGTTGGCCTAACTCCTCAGGGTCCCAGAGCAAATTTACCCACAAAAAGATCAACACAATGTTATTATTTAAGATGTTTATTAAATAAGTAGCCCTATCAATAAAGAATTACATAAGAACTATTACCTTTGATTGAATGATACAAACCCAATGAAAACAATCTTTAAAAAGAGAAATACATGACATAGAAAAAACTCAAGTTGTAGTGTCTGTTGGAAACATACCCAAAGTATATACACATTGTTTTCTAAGTTACCTGAAGAAACTAATACATCATTAAAAGATAGGAGGAAAGCACATCTAAACCTCATGCGCCATTTAACCTTCAGGCGGGGGACTGTGTGTGTGTTTTGTTGCGTTTGCAGGTTTTTTTTTTTGTCCCCTCCACAATTAGCATCCATTAGCTTTATATAATAAATTTCTTCATGATTTGAGATATAATCAGCATAATATTAAAAGTCCATTATCTATTCAATTAGAACCACTAAATAAGAAGCTTCTGGAGAGGAGTCCTGGGACCAGTGTTTTTAAAAGATTTTCAGGTAATTTTATTGTGAAGTGGGGTTGAAACTCGAAGGCAAGAACAAAAGTGGGAATTTCCAATTCAAGGGAATTGTGTTGTATATATTATGCTATAAAGCTAAGGAAAAGTTAATTCCTTGATTTCCAAAGGACTAAAGAATGGTGTCAGAAGATGACAACATCTCATGGGGTTAGGAGCAGGTGTGAAAGTCATATCGTAAAGTTGTGTGATTATGTGCTTTTCAGGGCAGTGGAAATCCAAGAGTTCAGCAAGGAAGAGATCACAATGATTTTCCTAGATATTCCTAGATCTTTTCTGTAAGAAAATAATGTGTTTTTTTATTTTTAAATTTATTTTTTATTTTCAGCATAACAGTATTCATTATTTTTTACCACACCCAGTGCTCCATGCAATCCGTGCCCTCTACAATACCCACCACCTGGTACCCCAACCTCCCACCCCCCCGCCACTTCAAACCCCTCAGATAGTTTTTCAGAGTCCATAGTCTCTCATGGTTCACCTCCCCTTCCAATTTCCCTCAACTCCCTTCTCCTCTCTAACTCCCCATGTGGTTTTACAGACAGTTAACATAATACAGTCTCCAACTTAAAGAGTTAATGAGTGATAATACCCATAAGCATATTAACAGTTTCTGGTTAACTTAGTTTAATCTGGGATTTTCTACTCTTCAGAGACACTGAATAATTTTTCTTCATAATGCCTATTATGAGGATATCTTGACCTAAAACATACTGTGAACACTTCCTTTATTTGCTACATCAGGGGGCTACTGACACACAGCCCCCGTATCTATATAGACTCATTTTTCTGGAAGAGTGAAGGGGAACTTACCTGGGTAGCAGAGGTATGGAGCCCTGAGTCACTATAGGAGCTCTTTTCTGAAAGAAAACTGCTATAATCCAGTGGCCAAATGGAAAGGAAGAAATCTATTATCCTAAAAAATGCTTCTGAGTGGGAAGAATTATAGATTCTGAAATAATGCTAATGTACCTCCATCAAATACTACCCTAGATTGCTAATATTTAATTACTTGGTCATCATCAACGGAATTCACCATATTCAATCCTCTCCTCCTAGGAACAAAGAAGCTCTCCCAGACCCTTTGCCATATAGTAGGGGACATGTTTCTGTTCTGTTTATTTATTTTTTAAAATATTTTGTTCATTTATAAACTATGTTTCACTCTCCTAATATGAGTGGTGGGGAGGGGCAGTGGGAAGGGGAGACACAGAATCTCATATCTGTGCTGAGCGTGGAGCCTGATGTGGGACTTGGTCACCACCTGAGCTATAATCAGGAGTTCAGAGGCTCAAGGGATGAGCCACCCGGGTGCTTCTCTAGTTCTGTTTAAAAGGCAACAAGTCAAAGGTAGTTAAGAGGTAGTTCAGAGTAAGGGTGGTCTTTTTTATGACACCTCTTCTTACTTTGCTGCAGAAAATACAAAGTTCTATGTCAGTGGGTGACATCTCACCATTGTTCAGTGAATATAAAGTCTCAATTATGCTAGATGAGTACGTTTTGGGATCTGTACCTGTAGTTAAGAGTATACTATATCTGTACCAATACCTGTAGTTAAGAGTATACTATTGTGTACTTCAACTTTGTTAAGAGGGTAGATCTTTTGTTAAGTGTTCTTAACGCACGCGCGTGCACACACATGCACGCAACAAACAAAGAAACAAAAAACTTCAAACAGGGGGACACAAGGAAGCTTTGGGGAGTGTTTGATAATGTCTGTTATGTGGGTATTTGCATATGCCCAGACCCATCACGCTGGATACATTAAATATGTGAAGTTCTTTGTGTATCAATAAGACTATTTAAAGAAAAGATTGATATCGAAGAGATTACTGCCTATGTTCTCCTCTAGGATTCTGATGGATTCCTGTCTCATGTTGAGGTCTTTTATCCATTTTGAGTTTATCTTCATGTACAGTGTAAGAGAATGGTCGAGTTTCATTCTTCTACATATAGCTGCCCAGTTTTCCCAGCACCATTTATTGAAGAGACTGTCTTTTTTCCACTGTATATTTTTTCCTGTTTTATCGAAGATTATTTGCCCATAGAGTTGAGGGTCCATATCTGGGCTCTCTACTCTGTTCCACTGGTCTATGTGTCTGCTTTTATGCCAGTACCATGCTGTCTTGGTGATCACAGCTTTGTAATAAAGCTTGAAATCAGGTAACGTGATGCCCCCCGTTTTATTTTTGTTTTTCAACATTTCCTTAGCTATTTGGTGTCTCTTCTGATTCCATACAAATTTTAGGATTATTTGCCCCAGCTCTTTGAAGAATACTGG
Organism: Mustela putorius furo; assembly: GCF_011764305.1. Taxonomy (NCBI): domain Eukaryota; kingdom Metazoa; phylum Chordata; class Mammalia; order Carnivora; family Mustelidae; genus Mustela; species Mustela putorius. Next base: position 10,899,930 of record NW_025421998.1, read on the forward strand.
TGGAATTTTGATCGGAATGGCATTAAAAGTATAGATTGCTCTAGGCAGTATAGACATTTTAACAAGAAATTAAAAATAGAACTTCCCTATGACCCTGCAATTGCACTACTGGGTATTTACCCCAAAGATACAGATGTAGTGAAAAGAAGGGCCATCTGTACCCTAATGTTTATAGCAGCAATGTGTCAAACTGTGGAAAGAACCAAGATGCCCTTCAATGGACGAATGGATAAGGAAGATGTGGTCCATATACACTATGGAGTATTATGCCTCCATCAGAAAGGATGAATACCCAACTTTTGTAGCAACATGGACAGGACTGGAAGAGATTATGCTGAGTGAAATAAGTCAAACAGAGAGAGTCAATTGTCATATGGTTTCACTTATTTGTGGAGCGTAACAACTAGCATGGAGGTCATGGTGAGTTAGAGAGGAGAAGGGAGTTGGGGGAAATTGGAAGGGGAGGTGAACCATGAGAGACTATGGACTCTGAAAAACAATCTGAGGGTTTTGAAGGGGCGGGGGATGGGAGGTCGGGGTACCAGGTGGTGGGTATTATAGAGGGCACGGATTGCATGGAGCACTGGGTGTGGTGCAAAAATAATGAATACTGTTATGCTGAAAATAAATAAAAAATAAAAAAGAAGAAAAGATTGAAGACTGTCCATCAATGTCAGCATTAGAGTAACCAAGCAGAAAGTTCTCTGCTGACCTGCACTGTACATACAGTACGAGCAAGAAATACACCTGGATATGGTATCATGAAGATTTGGGTGTTAATTTATAACTTCATATGCCCTGAAAAAAAGGCTAATGGTACAAACTTGGATGTGTCTTGGTAGAGTCTAAAATCTGTGTTTTCTTTATTATTGACAGTTTTCTTCACATTTTAAATATCCATTTTGAAAAGCTAACTGAGAGTGATACATACCAGTTCCATTAACAATTCTAGCAATAAAAGTAACTACAACACCAGGAGGGGTCAAATGTGATTTAGGGGACATGTGGTGTAACCAAAACCATAACAAAAGGTGACTGACTCTGGGACACCATCATCATGTTAGCTGGTCAGAAATAAAATATGCTGAATGAATCAGTATCTCCAATAGAGAACACACTTTTCTCCTCTGTTCAAATATATTTGGAGAATTCAAGAATGAACAGTTATGAATGCTTAATCACAGAGTTCAAGGAATGGTCAAAAGGACAAAAATAGGCAGTTACATCAGATATTTTGAAAAGACCTGACTTATGAAAGTGAGATAGGCTTCCCATCTGAGAACAAGCACACGAAACACTCAAAAGTTATAGAAGACATGATTTTGAATGAAAACCTAAGTTTAGAATAATCTTTTTCCAAACCATTTTTTCAATGTGGTCATGCTGTGTTAGCCCTTGTTTAAATTTTTTTTTCCTTTAACTTAAAAATTAATAATGCCTTACTTAATGAAACAGCCGCATTCTGAGGGGCTCTTGTTTTCCCAGGTTCTGCATTTTATGCACTTTCGACTATTCTCAGGGTAGTAAAGGGAGGCCCACACAGCATATCCCAGACTTCACTTCTCAACCTTCCAGGGCCTGCATTCGACACTCAGGATTACCCCACTCTCCAAATTAGGTAACTGGCATCTAAGCCCATGACTGCATTTTACCATGCATACAGCAATGCCAAGTCCTGTAGGTAATTTCATAAGCAGTGGAGTACAGGAAACACGAGGCAACCAGAGACTCTAATTGCAAGCAGTGGACTTCACTTCCGGTTTCCCTGAGTGACTAGGTCAGCTGTCTTCAAACGGGCATTGAGCTATCCCTTGAGGTAATCAAAGATTTCCAGAGAGCACAGAATTGTGGGGTAATGGTAAGGAAATCAACTTCTGGAACCTCCACTGTTGCTGTGACCATGCTGATTTTCAGGTTCCCTGGGCACTGTTAATCATTCCACAGTCACATGGGATGTCCTTGCTTCCACAGTAATTAGGGCTGGTTCCAGTGAGGTTACACAGCCAATTTGATGACTGCCTGCAAATGTCACTCTTATTTATATTTTTACCCAAACCCTCAGCCCTCCTTATATTAATAATTTTAATGTCAGGATTTGGATGCCTGGGGAATTATTGATGTACTGAAGGCAATGAGTGTTGTGTTACTAGTTAACAGAAAACTCATTCAAATGTCCCTCAGAGCTATGTCCCTGCTAACACAGTTGTTGGGGGAACGAAAAGGTGAATTCACTAAGCAAAAACCCTCACCCTAGAAATTTCATATGGAATTCTAATACTATAAAAATATTGAAAGAATGATAATTATTTTAAATAATTTGGCTAAAAAAAGCTTCTACAATGTATAGACTCATCCAATCACTATGTTGTATACCTGAAACTAATATTTGTATGTCAACTATCACAAATAAATGATAAATATACATAAGTTAATAAAGTTTCTAAATCCCCCCCCCCCAAAAAAAAAAAAACAAAAAAAAACAACCTTCTTCACTCTGGGTGGCTGAACGGACACCTCAGCACATCCCAGCATGGATGTTCCACTGCAGGCCACAGGCCAAGATACAGCTTAAGCTATGGACCTGAAGACAAACTGAAGGTTGATGATGTTTTGTTCAACATCTTTGATTTGAAATTAAAGCCTTCTTCTTGTGTGGGCAATGTGCCGTGGCAGTACACTGGATGGACAGTTGTCAGGCCCATCTTTGGTCAAGGGAGAAGGTTAGAAAACATTCCATCACTTTCAGGGAAGCTATGTTCATGAACACAGCCATGTCCAGATCACATAACCAGTAAAGCCTTATAGATGAGATTAGGTAATACAGAGCCTTAGAGAGAAATGGGTCTTTGTAAAGATAGGGCACTTTCAGAATTTGGATACATTTCATGCAACTGATTTGGGCTTTTGTAGGGGACTGTGCCAATGAATCTTGCCGCAGAAAGCAATTGCAATCTCCAGAAATAAGAGCAGCCTCTTGCTTTTATCCATGATTTAAATCCTATTTATTAGGCAAATGTTTTTATTCATGAACAGTTGTTCCTTGCTAACATGGTCCATTCCAATTCATAGGAACCATCGGTTTTGCTATAAAAGTATTAAGCCAAGGACATTAAAATTGTGCCTTTTTAAGAGTAGTGTGTGAGGACCTGGAATTAGTTAGTTTATTTCTCCTCATGGTGGTATGAAATGTTTGTCATGGGGACGCATATGTTTACATGACTGGAGAAAGAAATTCAGACTTACCCTGAAACAAAGTCAATGCTGATCTGATCTACTTGTTTTGTCAATAAGGTCAAATTTTGGTGATCACATTTTATGATGGAAATTTTCTGGACTTAAAATGAGCTCAACCTTCAACTCCAGCATTTAAGCAGAGAGAGGAAAACATGGCCTGGCCTCCTCAGTGCCCCCATGTCAGCCTGGTCTGGAGCCCAACCTCAGACTCACCAACAGGCCTCTCTCTGTTGATGGTGGGTCAAGACAAAAAGCAAGCTTCCCTGTGATGAGGTCTGAATGCCCAGGAACGTAAACATTGTCCAAACACAACATGACCAAACCCTGCTTTCCTGGCTAATAGGAGGGACAGCTGTTTGCTCACCAACCTCACCCTTAGAGACAGTTCACCCACGTATCCTCACGGGTAGGGTTCATTCAAACACTGAGTAAGAGAATTGTCTCATTCCTTGTACCTCCCATCCTTCTCTATGTCCAGCGGGTACAGTGCTTGGGTATAGTGGACAATCTTATAGGATATCATTGTTCCAGGTCTGCTGAGCTGGTCACCCAGCCAAGCCCAGGGACAAAGGAATTCAGGTCTCTCCTCAGACTACAGTTTCTCAGGCAAACTGGGTCTTGGGCCACCATCCTCTGAGGATGTCTGCCTCAGCCTGGTGTATCTCTGAGACATGCGTCATGCAGATTTCTCTGTCTCCTGGAACTGGTGACTCATCCCTGCTCCTTGCCATCCGGTTGGATCTTTTTTGGAGCTGGAGTGATCCAGTCACACCAGCTCCATCTTAAGTGGTCTTTGGTTCTCACAGGTCTTCCAAGACCCACTCTGGCCTTCTTCCCATTGTCTTAGTATAATGCTGGCTCACAGGCATCCCGCTCACTGGCACAAGGTCAACAGGGGCAAATTTAAATTGCAGGGGCAGCTCCGAGGAGCTCTGGGCATGACCAAGATGGTTCACCTGTGAGGTACCTAAGGAACAACTGAAGTACCTTGTGAGAACATTGTCTGTTTGTCTAAAAGACACCTCATTTCATTTAACATAGGAGGTATCCCTCCCTATGTTGCTGTACTTGGATGATGAGTAGTGCTGGCTCCTTAATGACATAGCTCAGTCCAGTGGACAGAGGCCCAAGGTAAATCAAGTCCAGCTGAGGATCACCTACTTTGTGTGTGTGTGTGTCACAATTTCTTTTTTCTGCATCTTTGTGTGTTTTGAAGAATTTATTTATTTATTTATTTTAGAAAGATGAAAAGAGCACAGTGGGGGGAAGGGCAGAGAGAGAGGGAGAAGCAGACTCCCCGAGGAGCAGGGAGCTCGATGTGGGGCTCCATCCCAGGACCCAGGATCATGACCAGAGCCAAGAGCAGATGCTTACCTGACTGAACCAACCAAGCTCCCTTCTTTTTTCTACATCTTAATGTTCTCCCCAGGAAATTAATTAGCCTTTCAACAATGATGGTGCTGTGTCTGTCTCCTTTTCATTTTATATTCTATTAATCTTTCTCTCTTCCTCTCTTAAAAAACTTTTCCATTCTTGGGAAAGATTGATCAAAAAATAAATAATTAATTGTTATGTGTATCTTTTGATGACAATTTTCCAACTATCCGTCCTCAAAGAAATGATAAAGTAATTAATTAAACTGTGGTTCTTGGGTCCCTGCTCCATGGAACCGTCCTCGGCCCACTCCCACTTTCTGACATCTTCCATCTCTAACTGCTGTGGTCTCAAGTGTCCTTCCCAAACTCATAAGCTGAAACCTAACTCCCAAAGTGATGGTGTTAAGGTGTGGGGATGTGGGGAGGTGACATGGACATGAGGGTGGAACCTCATGATTGGGATTGGTATCCTTCCAAAAGAATTGCTACAGAGCTCCCTCAGTCTCTCCATGTCAGGACACAGCGAGAAGGTGGCCATCTGTGACCCAGACCCAGAAGAGGCTCTCACTGGACCATGCTGGCGCCAATCAGGGACATCCAGCTTCCACAGCTATGAAGAGTAATTTCAGTTGTTTATAATCTGCCCAGTCTGTGGTTCTTAGTTAAAGGAATCTGAGTGGACTAAGACTTCTTAGTCTGAACTCTGGATCCTCTTTTAAAAGGACTTCAATGATCAAGTCAGGCCCACTCACATGTAAGGGCGGGTGTGAGTGTACAGGTGTGCACACTAGTGTGGCAGGAGTTATGGGACCATTCTGGAAGTTCTCCCATGACCAACGCAGAGACTGGCACAAATAATCCTCCACAAAACACTTTGTTTCCGGATCCACAAACTCTTCCTTTTCTGTTTTTGAAAGTTATAAACAAGCACTGACTTGATGTGGATATTATCAGAGACCTGGCACTTCCTTCACTTTTCCCTAAGACCTGACAGCAAGACAGAGCCAGCTTATCTCAGAGCGATAGCACCAAGAGCACAATGGGTGAAAACATTCGTTGGTTTAGGCTTGGAATCTTCACTAAACTTACTGGTACTCCAGACCCTAGAGATACTTCCTTTCCGGGGGGCTTTTTAAGATTTATTTTTATTCTATTTAGTTGACATACAGTATAATATTAGTTGCAGATGTACAATACAGTGATTCAGCACTTCTGTACATCACCCGGTGCTCGTCATGACAAGAGCCCCCTCTTAATACCCACCGCCTCATACACCCATTCCCTACCCACCTCCCCTCTGGTAACCATCAGTTTGCTCTCTAGAGTTAGTATGTTTCATGGTTTTTCTCTCTCTCTTTTTTCCCTGTGCTTGTCTATTTTGTTTCTTAAATTCCACATATGTGTGAAATCATTTGTCATTTGTCTTTCTCTGATCAACTTATTTCACTCACCATAATACTCTCCAGCTCCATTCATGTTGTTGTAAATGGCAAGATTTCATTTTTAATTGCTGAGTAATATTCCACTACATCCTCTTTATCCATTCATATATCATGGATATGTGGGTTATTTCTGTAGGTTTGGCCATTGTAAATAATACCAGGGTGCATGTATCCCTTTGAATTAGTGATTATGTATACGTCAGGTAGATACCCAGTAGTGGGATTTTGCTAGATTGTAGCATAGCTCTAATTTCAACTCTCTGAGGAATCTTCCTACTGTTTTCCAGAGTGGCTGCACCGATTTGCATTCCCACCAGGATTTCCCTTTCTCTACATCTTTGTGAACACCTGTCATTTCTTCTATTTATTTTAGCCATTCTGACAGGTATGAGGTGACATCTCATTGCAGTTTTGGTTTGCATTGCCTTAATGGTGAGTGATGTTGAGCATCTTTTCATGTGTCTATTGGTCATCCAGATGTCTTCTTTAGAGAACTGTCTGATCATCTCTTCTGTGGATTTTTAACTAGATTGTTTGCTTTGGGTGTGTTGAGTTCTATAAATTCTTTATGGATTTTATATGTTAATTCTTTATCATATCAGATATGTCATTTGCAAATATCTCCTCCCACGCTATAGGTTGCCTTTTAGTTTTGTTGATTATTTCCTTTGCTGTGCAGAAGCTTTAATTCTTCTGTAGTTCCAATAGTTTATTTTTGGTTTTGTTTCCTTTGCCTCAGGAAATATGTCTAGAAAAAAAAAATCGCTATGGCCAATGTGAGAGAAATTACTGCCTGTGTTCTTTTTAGGATTTTGATGGTTTCAGGTATCACATTTAGGTCTTTAAGCCACTTTGAGTTTATGTTGTATATGATATAAAAAAGTAGTCCAGTTTCTTTCTTTTTTTTTTTCTTTGCAGGCTGCTATCTAGTTTCCTAACACCATCTGTCTCTTTCCTGTAAGATATTCTTTTCTGCTTTGTCCAAAGATTAATTGACCCTATATTTGTGGATTTATTTCTGAGTTTTCAGTTCAGTTCCATTGATCTACATGTCTGATTTTGTACCAGTACCATACTGTTTTGATTACTGAGCTTTGCAATATAACTTGAAGTTCAGAATCATGAAGCCTCCAACTTTGCTTAACTTTTTCAAGCTTGCTATGGGAATTCGGGGTCTTTTTTATTCCCATACATATTTTAGGATTGTTTGTTCTAGTTTTCTGAAAAATGATGTTGGTATTTTGATAGGGATTACATAAAACCTGTACATTGCTTTGGGTGGTATAGACATTTTAACAATATTTGAATATTTGTTCTTCCAGTGCATGAGCCTGGAATATCTTTCCATTTCTTAGTGTTGTCTTTAATTGCTTTCATCAGTGATTTATAGTGTCCAGAGTACAGGCCTTTCACCTCTTTGGTTAGGTTTACTCCTGAATTTTTTTATTTTCAGTGCAATTTTAAATGGAATTGTACTCTTAATTTCTCTTTCTGCTGCTTCATTATTGGTGTAAGAAATGTGAAAGATTTCTGTACATTTATTGTGTATCCTGAGACTTCATTAAATTCAGTTATCAGTTTAACAGTTCTTTGTGGATTCTTCAGGGATTTATTTATATAGTATTAGTTCATCTGCAAATAGTGAAAATTCAACTTCTTTCTTACTATTTAGGTATGTGTTATTTCTTTTTGTTGTTTGATTGCTGTGGCTGGGACTTCCGGTACTATGTTGAGTAATAGTGGTAGGAGTAGACATCCTTGTCTTGTTCCTGACCTTAGGAGAAAATCTCTCAGTTTTTCACCATTGATTTTGATTTTAGCTGTTGGTTTTACATATATGATTCTTACTATGTTGAGGTATGTTCCTTCTAAACAGACTTTGCGGTGGGTTTTCTTCATGAATGGGTGTTGTACTTGGTCAAATGCTTTCTCTGCATCTGTTGAAAGGATCCTATGGTTCTCATCCTTCCTCTTATAGATGTGATGTATCCTGTTAATTGATTTCCAAGTTTGGAATCACCTTACAACATAGAAATAAATCTCACTTGATCATGGTGAATGATTTTTTAAAAATATATTGTTGGATTCAATTTGCTAGCATTTCGTTGAGAATTTCTGCATCTGTGTTTGTCAGAGATATTGGCCTGTAGTTCTTTTTTTAGTGATGTCTTTACTTGGTTTTGGTATCAGGATTAATGTTGCCATCATAGAATGAATTTGCAAGTTTCCCTTTCTTATCTGTGTTTTGGAATACTCGGTGAAGAATAAGTATTAACTCTTCTTTAAATGTTTGGTAAGATTGGACCATGAAGCCCTCTGGTCATGGACTTTGTTTTTTGGAAGGTTTTTGATTACTGATTCAGTTTCTTTGACAGTTATCAGTTTGTTCAAATTTTCTCTTTCTTCCTATTTCAGTTTGGTAGTTTATATGTTTCTAGGGATTTCTCCATTTTTTCTAGATAGTCCAGGGTGTTGGCATATAGTTTTTCATAATATTCTCATATAATTGATTGTATTTCTGTGGTTTCCCTTTTTTATTTCTCTTCTCTCATTAGTGATTTTATTTATTTGGACCCTATATCTTCTTTTCTTGATAAGTGTGGCTAGAGATTTATAAAATTTATTGATTTTTTTCCCAAAGAACTATCTCCTGGTTTCATGGATTTGTTTGTTTGTTTGTTTGTTTATTTTTATATCATTGATTTCTGATCTAATCTTTATTATGTCCTTTCTTCTGCTGGTTTTAGGTTTCAATGTTTTCCTTCTTCAAGATCCTTTACATACATGGTTAGATTGTTTACTTGAGAGTTTCTTGCTTCTTGGGGTAGGCCTGTGTTGCTATAAATTTCCCTCTTAGATCCACTTCTGCTGCATCCAATACATTTTGCATGGTAGGGTTTTCATTTTCATTTGTTTCCATGCACTTTTTAATTTATCTCATTTCTTAGTTAACACCATCATTGTTTCATAGCATGTTATTTAACCTCCATGCATTTGTTGTCTTTCCAGATTTTCTTTTGTGGTTGACTTCCAGTTTCATAACATTGTGGTCAGAAAATATACATGGTAAAGACTTCAATCTTCTTGAATTTGTTGAGGTTTGTTTTGATAGGTGATCTATTCTGGAGAATGTTTTGTGGTCACTTGAAAAGAATGTGTATTCCAGTGTTTTAGGATGGAATGTTCTGAATGTATTTGTTAAATTTATCTCTTCTGGTATGTCATTCAAAGTCATTGTTTCCTTGTTTATTTTCTGATTTGATAATCTGTCCATTGATGTAAATGGAGTGTTAAAGTCCTCTCCAATTATTATATTATTATTGATTAGTTCACTTATGTTCATTATGGACTGTTTTATATATTTGGGTGTTCCTATATTGGGTGTATAGATATTTACAAATGTTTTATATTGTTGGATTGTCCCCTTTCTTACTATATAATATACTTTTTGTCTCTTATTACAGTTCTGTTTTTTGTCTCTTATTACAGTTTTGTTTTAAAGTCTATTTTGTGCAATATAAATGTTCCTACTCCAGCTTCCTCTTGACATCCATTTGCAAGAGAAATGTTTCTCCATCCCCTCACTTTCAATCTTCAGCTGTCTTTAGGTACACAATGAGTCTCTTGTAGGCAGAATTTAATTGAGTTTTGGTTTTTTTACCCATGCTGTCATGCTATGTTTTGATTGAAGCATTTATTCCATTTACATTTAAAGTAGTTCCCTCCTTCCTTCCTTCCTTCCTTTCTTTTCTTTGTTTTTTAAGATTCATTTATCCATTTGACAGAGAAAGACACAACAAGAGAGGGAACACAAACAGGGGGAATGGGAGGAAGTGAAGCAGGCTTTCTGCTGAGCAGGGAGCTCAACACAGGGATCGATCTCAGATGCCTAATGAGTGAGCCACCCAGGCACCCGTAAGTAAGTTATTCAAAGACTTATTTATTTATTTACTTGAGAGAAAGAGAGAGTGTGCACACACATGTGAGAGAGAGCACAAGCAGGGGGAGCTTTAGAGGAAGAGGCCGACTCCGTGCTAAGCAGGGAGCTTGATGCGGGGCTTGATCCCAGTCCCTGGCATCATGACGTGAGCCGAGAGCAGACACTTAACTGACTGAGCCACCCAGGTGCCCCCAAAGTAATTATTGATAGATATGTATCTATTGTGACTTTGTTATTTGTTTTGTGGTGGTTTCAGAAGATTTTCTCTGATTCTTTCTTGTCTTTCTTTCATGGTTTTCTGCTCTTCTTTAGTAATGTTGATTTTTTTTTTTTTTTGCATATCTGTTAGTGGTTTTTGATATACGGTTATCGTAAGATTTGTATATAACCACTTCTGTGTATGGCTGTTTATAATAAGTTGATGGTTGTTTTATGTTTGAACCCATTCTTTACGCCTCTCCTTCCCATGTGTTAAGTATATGCAGTTATATTTTAGATCCTTTTATTTTGTGAGTTCCTTAACTGATTTTTTACAGAAATACTCAATTTTATTGCTTTTGTGTTTCTTACGTTCATACTGTCACTTTTAGTCTCCACTTTCATTCAGATTCTTCTTTAATATTCCTTTCAGGGCTGGTTTAATGGTCATGAGCTCCATTAGTTTTATTTATCTGGAAAAGTTTATCAGTCCTTCTATTCTGAATGATAGCTTTGCTAGATAGAGTATTCTTGGTTGCAGATTTTTCCCATTCAGCACTTTGAATATATCCTGCCACTGCCCACTGGTTTGGAAAGTTTCTGCTAAAAAACGCCCTACTAAACTTATGGGTTTTCCTCTGTATGTTTCAGTCTTCTTTTGTCTTGCTGCTATATATACATGTATATTTTTTTCTGTATCATTATATTTTGCCAATTTAATTAAAATATATCTTGGTGTGGGTATACTTTCATTGATTTTAATAGAGGTTCTCTGTGCCTCCTGGATCTGGATATCTGTTCCCTTCTCCAGGATGTGGAAGTATTCAGTTTATTTCTGCACATAATTTTTTGCCCCTTTTCTCTCTCTTCTTATGGAATTTGTATAATACACGTGTTATTATGATTAATGGAGTCAACGGCTTCCCTAGAAATAATCCTTTTTTCCTCTCTTTTGCTTGGCTGGATTACTTTCCATTACTCTGAATTCTATGTCATTAATTAATTCCTCCTCTTCTTCAGCCTGTTGTTCATGCCATCAAGTGTATTCCTGGCAATAGTCTTGTCCTGCTCTTTCTTTTGGGGTAAGTTTCTCTGTCTTCTCACTCTGTCTAGTCTCTGTGCCTATTTCTCTTCTGCAATAGGAAAGTCAGCTATGTCTCCTGGTTTTCAGGATATTGGCCTCATGAAGAAGAGGTCCTCTAGTGCCCAAACTTGTAGGGCCTCCTGTTCCCCAGGGACTGGTACTTTGGGTGTTGTCTCCAATTTGTTTTGCATATGTTCTGATATTCTGTCCTGGCTACTTTATCTTTTGGGCCACTCATCTACAGAAGCTCTTCTTGCCTGCTATGGGCAGTGCTTGGTCCCTGGTGTGCATGTGGTACATTTTAACTAGGTGTGCTCTCTCTGTTTGTGAAATGAGAACTGTTGCCACCACTGCTGGTACCGAAACTCTGTAAAACTCCTAGTTTGGGATACATGGTGTGGGGAAGGTTTGGGGCCAGTCTTGTAGAGGAGGGGTCCAGCTGCTTTGGACCAAGGCAAGCAAGAGTAGGTGCGGCATTTTAACTAAAGTGTGGGGGGGGGCAGGCTGGGTGTATGCAAGTTAGGTAGCCAGGGTTGGTGCTGACTGTTTCCTATAGGTAGCCCTGTGTTTATGCTTAGGGATAGAGGAGGAAAATGGCATATACCAGTTATTTTATTCCAAAAGGGGTCACTCCATGTATGCTGTCTTTCTGGGATGCACTCCAAGATGAGCGAATAACCTCCCCACTGTGTGTCTTGGGTGCTTTTCATTTTAGTGTTTCCACACTGTATGTTCATGGGTTGTTTGCCTGCCTTTTCTGCAAGAAGCATAACGCCCTCAGGCTCTATCCCAGACAAGCTTACTGACCTTGAACACTTCAGGCTTTAAACCCTGCTGGTTGCAGGAACTCATGAAACTTGGCCTCTCTCACTTTCCCAGCAAGTTGCTATGGGGATTCATGTCCCCATTTTCTCCTGTGTTCTAGTTTGTCTCTGGCCCTTCTCCATAACCACAGCTCGCTTCCCACTACAGTGGCCAGTATCTGTTTCCACAATTCCTACCTTCTTCATTGTGGTCTATTCTCTACCTTAAGTTGTGGACTTTATCCTGGCAGTCTTCAGGTTAATTTCTGGGGTATTTAGCATGATTTGAAAGTTACCTGTTTGTACTCCTGGGATGAGGAGAGCCTAGCATCATTTGACTAGGTGCCATCTTCCAACCTTCTTCCCTACAGATGCTTCTATCAACAGAAAACCTTCAGTACTTTTGAGCTGTTTCCTAGCTGCCACTTGAGTTATTTATTTTTTTGTTCTTTTACACATAACTATACCTTTCCACCTCACCTGAAACCAAGTCAGCTTTTCTTCTCAAGCCAGCTTATTCTCCCAAAAATAAGAATCCCACAATTACTTAACTTCTGTCAGGGAACTACCCATGTCCCATAGAAGTCTTCTAACTAGAAATTCTTGTAGATAATCCTCATTTATGGATGTTGATAGTTCATGCATAAAAAGGAAAGCTAAAGCATGCCAAAGAGACTATGCTAACACAGACAGAAATTTACCCTTGAGATAAATGCTTTCCATAAAAAGTAAATCAGGATAGACAGTGAAATTAATTGCCTTTGCCCAGACCATTCTACTGACACAAGATAAAGCAGCAAATTTTTATAGGTAGGAAGTTTACAAATATGATATTGTGTTATTCCATAAATTTTTAATTTCTTTGGAAACAAAGATTTCCTTATCATTACTGGAAACTATATGAAATGAACTGCAAATTACAAGTTTTTGAGAGACTTTGCTATTAACTAAAGACATACCCATAATAAAGGCAAAATTCAGCAAGAGCACTTCATAGTATTACCTGCAATGGCAGAAAAAATTAGGGCATGACATTGAACTGACATTGACAGGGGGGATTTTAAGAAGTATTGCTGAGGTATTTTCCAGTGCATGTCTATCTACCAATGGCACAGTTCTGACAAGAGTAAACAAAGGACAAAACAAGAATAAAAGCCTTGAGATCTTTTGGTCTTTCCTTATGCTTTGAGTCAGTTGTTTTTATTGCTGGAAAACAAATGTTGTAATAATTAAAACCATTAATGAAGTAACAAATGTTTGATTTTATTTTTTCAACTTGGTGAATCCCAAATTTTCTCTCAAGTAACAAGGGCACATGCCTTATGGGTACTGTATCAAACTGACCTGAAGAAGTTTACTTTTGCTTTCAGAATTTCCACTCCTTACACTCTACCAACCTCAGGAAAAAAGAAGGAGAGAAGAACTAGGAGAATTTAAAACCCCAGATTATCAAAGTTCAAAGTCTTTCAGCTTTCCAATACCCTAAATCCTAGTTTCTCTCCCATAAGAAGCTTGGGAATCACATGCTATTGCAACTTTATTATCAACAGGTACAGGCTAAATTTCCAGGACACCCACCACAAGAGGGTCCCCATGAACCAAAGTCTGAGCAACATCAGATACTCCAGGCTCATCTTGCATCTTCCCTATCCCAACCCTGAAAGTGGTTCTCATGGATCTGTGGGTCTTTTGCTCGGAGAGTGGTATTTAGAACCCAATATCTGAACTAGATGCACTCACTGAGGTGTCATTAACCCTTCTTAGGGGATGGAAGTAGGAACTATATGTAAGTCAGCTAATATGTGTATATACACATCTATATTTATTTTTAAATTTTTATATCTATATCTTAATTTTTACACAGTTTTGAAATGTGGGTCAGCATCTTTTGTTAATTTTTGTTTTTCTGTATGTAAAAGTTTAATTATTCTGGCATCAACTTCTGAAGACTTTATTTTCTTTCCTTTGAATTTTTTTTCACTTTTATAAGAAATCAGTGGTATAGATTTATTTCTGGTCTCTCTATTCTGTTTCATTAAGTTATGTTTCTATAAATCTATACTTTTCCCAACATTATATTTTATTAGTTACTGTACCTTTATAATAACTTCAGAAACCAGGTAGTGTGAGTTCTCTAACTTTGTTATTTTCTGCAACTATTTAGCTAGTGCCTTTGACTTTCGATATATACTTTAGAATAAGCATATTACTGTCTATGAAAAGCCTGTTAGAATTGCATTTGAAATTCCGAATGGAATTGGAATTGCTTTAAACCTATATCACAAAATGGAAGCAGGGATTGGTATCTTAAAAAATATTGGGTATCCATGAATATTATATACCCATCCATTTATTTGTCTTCTTTGATTTCCTTTATCAGTGTTTTGAAATTTTTGATATACAGAAGCTACACATAGCTTGTGAAATTTATAGCTAACTGTCTTTTGGTACTATAGTAATTATGTTTTTTTTATTATTGAATTCCAATTATTCATTGATAGTTTATAGAAGTAAAATTTATTTTTAAGCTTTTCTTATATTCTACAACACTTACCAGATGCCCTATAAAATACCCTCCTCCTGTTGGAGTTACATCCATGGTGTGAGGTCTCCCTGGTTGCCCTAAGCAAATACATCTTTCACGGTGATGTGTGTTTCTGGTGGTCTTGAGCTAGAAAGCAATGTATGAAGCCCATGGCACAGATACTTTTATTTTAAAAAATGATTTCCAAAAATCCATATTGCAATTAACAGTATTATTATATTCTCAGATTATTAGGTTAATCAACATGTGTCTAAGTAGAAGAATAAAGGAAATATTAATAGCTGCTTGAGAATCTTAGTAAAGTCTGTTTGGTACTACCCAGAAACTGAGTAAGGGAATGACCCTAAGTGTGGTTGCCCCTGTCCTTTCACAAGACAGCTCATTTCCCTTCCTTTCTTTTCAACACAATTAAATGAGATTTTACTAAGTTGACACCTTACAGTTAAAATAAATTTGATAATATTTAATGACATGATATTTTTCAAGAAGAGTTGAATATTATTCCTATTTTTAAATCACCTATGTTCCGTTTTTTATATATGTGAAGAAGTTTTCAAACAGTCTGAGCTAATGAAATTGAAATACCTTCATTTATTTCACCAAAGAATGTCTATCCACAGTAGTTTACTTTTATTTGTTTAACTAGGTTTTATCAAATTTTGCATGCATTTATATTGTTTTGATAAATTGTGAACTAATAGTGATAAAAAATGTAACTCAGTCCAATTTGCTAAATTATTGAAAGCCTTATTGTTTTCAAAAATTGAAAACTTTAATTATAAGCATTTCTTCAGATAAAAGGATAATAACGATGAAATAAAAAACTTTCAAGTCTCAAATATATTATATTAGACATGATTTTATGGTGAAAATGAAATTAGAAAGTTACTTTTAAGAATGAAAGTAATTAAAATTATTGCCCAGAAAAAGGAGATTGTTCAAATCAATTTTAAATGAATGATGATAAGTGGCAGTTGTCATAGACTATGATAATTCCATTTTTTTAAAAAAATTATTTATTTTTTTCAGTGTAACAGTATTCATTGTTTTTGTAACACACCTAGTGCTCCATGCAATCCGTGCCCTCTATAATACCGACCACCTGGTTCCCCCACACCCCCACCCCTTCAAAACCCTCAGGTTGTTTTTCAGAGTCCATAGTCTCTCACGGTTCACCTCCCCTTCCAATTTCTCTCAACTCCCTTCTCCTCTCCATCTCCCCTTGTCCTCCATGCTATTTGTTATGCTCCACAAATAAGTGAAACCATATGATAACTGACTCTCTCTGCTTGACTTAATTCACTCAGCATAATCTCTAGCAGTCACATCCATGTTGCTACAAAAGTTGGGTATTCATCCTTATATTTAAAAGATACTCTTCATAATTTTATTTTTGTTATCAGCATTTGTAATCTGCCAAACACAACATTCATTCAAGCTTTTATTTTTTTTTAAGATTTTATTTATTTATTTGATGGACAGAGATCACAAGTAGGCAGAGAGGCAGGCAGAGAGAGAGGGGGGAAGCAGGCTCCCCGCTGAGCAGAGAGCCCCATGTGGGGCTTGATCCCAGGACCCTGGGATCATGACCCGAGCAGAAGGCAGAGGCTTCAACCCACTGAACCACGCATGTGCCCCTCATTCGAGCTTTTAAATACATAATGATTTTTTGATAAGAAATGCTAGATTAAAAAACAAACAACAAATTTTAGGATACAGAAAGAAAAATATATTGACTATAACACTAGATGGCTTTTTGCAAATTTGATCAGCTCTCCTTCCCCTAAAGAGCTCTCCTGAAGCATGGTGCATTCAGGCTAGCCTTGACTCCCAATGTTTCTTAGGTTCAGCATGTCTGCTTATCGTTGCTATTGCCTGCATTAATTGTCTAATCTGTCTGTGCATTAAAACCTCCTGGGAAATTAAAAAAAAAAAAAGATTTCTAAATCCACATCAAACCTAGTTAAAGAGATATTCAGGCAGAGGAATAACCAAAGAGTGTGAGCGCCAGGAAAAAATACATTTTTTAATAGCTCCCTTGGTGAGGATGGGCGGTCTAGGGCTTGGGAGCTGAACTGATCTAAATAGTCAGTATGAGCAAGGGTATTCTGCTGAAATCCTCACTGTGATTAGCCAGCTTCTTCCTTCCTTCCTTCCTTCCTTCCTTCCTTCCTTCCTTCCTTCCTTCCTTTCTTTCTTTCTTTCCTTTTCTTTCTTTCTCTTTCTTTTTTAAGATTTTATTTATTTATTTGACAGAGATCACAAGTAGGCAGAGAGGCAGACAGAGAGAGGGGGGAAACAGGCTCCATGCTGAACAGAGAACCTGATTTGGGACTCGATCTCAGGATCCTGAGATCATGACCCAAACCAAAGGCAGAGGCTTAACCCACAAGCCACCCAGGTGCCCCAATTAGCCAGTTTCTATGAAAACAGCCTGTGCATTTCAGTTATACTGTAGATTTCTTACATGTAGATTTTGAAACACAGACTCAGTGGTCATGTGCTAGAACCATTTTCTCCTGAAACAATAAATCTGGATTTGATTTGATTGAACTAATAACTTCATCTATAACCATAGACAAATAAAGGTAAGAGACCTTAGAAATAAAGCACATGAATTCCCATTTATCATACAAGGATGGATTGGAACATGAGTGAAGATTTCGATGCCAGGAGCTGGAATTGGTTTATGCTGCCAAATCTCTTTATCCTTGGCTATAAATCTTTTTCTCTTCTTGACTCAACAGCACCACAGTCAAGGTGTGATCAGTCAAACAACTTCCTGTATGGAGGCTGCAAGTGGACAGAATCAAGGGCTACCCAAAACTCAATGAGATATCTGAGAATGTAGAAGAACAAGAGGTTCCTTCATGCCCAAAAGTCTTCAGACCTAAGATAACAGACATTTTACTTCTTTTTTAAAAAATATTTTATTTATTTATTTATTTATTTATTTGACACAGAGAGAGAGAAAGAGATATCACAAGTAGATAGAGAGGCAGGCAGAGAGAGAGGAGGAAGCAGGCTCCCTGCTGAGCAGAGTCCAATGCGGGGCTCGATCCCAGGACCCTGAGATTATGACCTGAGCCAAAGGCAGAGGCTTAACCCACTGAGCCACCCAGGCGTCCCCAGACATTTTACTTCTTAAGAGCCAAAGAAATGTGAAATTCAGCCAGTCATAACCTGAGTGGTAGTGGTACCCTCTGTCGGTAGCTGACCTGAATCTGGAACCGAGTGTCCCTCCTATGTCACTGATGTAGCTATATGGTTAAGATTCAGAGTGTCCCATCAGAGTTACAGGAAATTGTCAAATTCTTTGTTATTAAGTAAACTCAGTTAATTGGATTGGAGCTCTTTTCTTTAAAGGATTACCTCTCTTTGACAATGGAGACTTTTATACTTAGGAACAGAAGAGTTTAAGAGGTCAGAACTAGTTAAAATTGTTTCAATTCAGAAAGGACCAGTTCATATTGGCATTTTACGTATCTGTGATGTTGGGATGTTTAAAAGACTTTAGGCTATAATTACAGTCCTCATAGCCGTAATTTTTAAATGTGTACTCAGTAATTAATTTTTACCTGTGAGTTTTAAGTTCAATAATTACTAAATTGTGCACACTATAGGATTATCTAAGAAAACTTTAAGCATCAATTATATTTAAATAAATACAAAGAATAAAGCAATACATGTATCATATCAAGAGAATTTATTTAAACTCTAAAGGATAAATTGTTCTTAGCTACAAAATTAAAATACTTAAGATGGGAATTAAATATATCATTATGTATAAATGGCTTTTAAAGGCGACTATTTAACAAACTTTATAAGTGAGGCCCAATATTATTGAAATGCTGATTTAAAGTGGTTGCTAAAATGTACAAGATTTATAAATAGAACATTTTATAAGATGAATTAAAAGATTAATAAAGGTCTACTTTTTTAAAAAATAGCTTCAATAGCTGAATTGCTAACTGTTTAAAATATCAGTAAAGCTCTGGTAGATTTCTATGGACAAAAAGAGTTCTCAAGGGCACAGAGATCACTGAACGTATGTAAAGGACTGAAGATCCAAAAGAACATGTTTCCTTTCCCCAAATTTGAGAACAAGTTCAGAAGTTGTCACATTTGAAAATGGTCTAATTAATGATATAAAAAGAATGTTTTGAAAAGGTACTTGTGTTATTGAGTGGTTTAAAACATCAGAATAGAGAATGTGCAGTAAACGTTATGTACCAGACAGTGTATTTGGAGCAAGCATCTTTTTAGGCCCTGAAAGCCTCACAGCATTCCTGTGAGTGCAGATACTATTATTATCCCGGTGTCTCCAATGGCAAGTAGAAGTCTAAGAGGGTTAATTAATTCCCCCAGACACCCTGCTGGAGAGTGGAGCCAACTTGCAAATCCTATTCCCTAGGGACAACCTGTTCTTATGATGTGGACAGCACACCACTTCATTCGGTCAAGAACATGAGGTTTCTTTCCTAGATATTAAGAGGACCAGATTCTTTCTCTAACTAAACATGGGACCTGAGCATCTCTTTGGAGAACCCCAGTGAGAACTCATTGTTGAATGGCAGCATGTAAACCTGAGTGCTGATGGTCAGGATGTGCGCACAGGCAAGCTCTGTATGTAGTTGTTTGGGTTCTTGGTTTAAAATCTTCCACACTCCCAGTAGAGATGACTGATGGGGACTTCTCAGATGAAGTCCTAACACAGCAAGGCCAGCAGAGACAGCATCTCTTAAATTGGCCCCAAGAGCATAGAATGAGGATGAATATCCACATGCATCTGGGAGAGGTATCAAGGTGAGAGCCTGAGAATCAGCACAAGAAGGCAGGTGAGCATGCCCCCCTCTAGATGGTTTATGGAGTCACAGCATGGAGCCCACAGGTCTGGGATCCAGAAAAGGTGAGCTGACATAGGATGGCAGACAGAGTCTGGGTCAGGAACAATGACTGCTGCCTGCTTTTAGAAATTTTAGAAAACACACTTTCTTGTGGATCAGATCAACTGAAAGAATGGGAAAATGAGCTAACATGTCTCCCAAGACCCTTAAGTCAGAGAATGGAGATATCCTGGACTTGTCATGAAGAAGCTTAATGTCTTATCATACAGAAGATTTCCTACATATTCCTCTATATTGTAACTTTCCCCCATGAAACAGAACTGAGAAATGCCTCCAGTGAGATCAAGGAGTGGAACTTATCATCCGCAGTTCTTATGCATAAGAGGATGAAGGGTTAAGGGAAACTGGGGTAGGTAAAAGGCAAAAGTGCATGGAAAGATGCATTTGAAATCCAATGCCAGGAGATGATAGCAGAATTTGAGGTCCAATATTTAAGGCAAGGCAAGATAGAGTCATCTCATAAGATGTCTTTCCTTGGGACTGGGTATTGGTTTCCACTCCTTGTTAACCCATTCATTCAAGTGACAATCCCTATCCATTCATTCAGTGCAGTGTGTGATCCCATGGCTGAGTGAGCTTCAGAAGACATCTAGGCAATTGTGTGTCTGTTCTGGGGAAGTCATGCCCAAATTTGCTATCCAAGACAGGGAGCTGGAAGTGACACTCTGAGACATGAGTGAGGACAAGAGTGTCTCTGGAAAGAGAGAAAAAGAATCTGTAGGCCAAAATGAAATTTTTGCATGATGGGTGCTAGCATTGATAAGCTGAAAGAATGGGAAAGTGAGCTAACAGGAAAACAAGAACGAGTGGCAGATTCCAGGTGTTCCTGGGGATATACTGTGTGCATGGTCAGACTGACTAAGAGACTCAGGAGAGGAGATGTCTTCCTTTTGAAGGAATTTTGTGGATCTTTTGGTTAGTTGACTGTGTGGACACAAGGACACCCAAGGAGTCTGGAGAGGAAGGAAATGCTGACCTACATGTCTGAAGAAGAGAATGTGGAGTCTAGTTTTTCTTTGGTTACATTTACTGTACTCTGGTTGCATTTACTGCCCTTCTCTCAAAACCTTCCCAGAGGTGGCTGTATTAATGGCCTCTTCCCCTAAGCTTTGTGGGAGAAAGTATTTCTCTAACTGCTACAAGCAAGGCACTGAGTCATGAGCCAACCGGACCTCTGAGAAAAACATGGTTCAGGCAATTGTAGCAGCTCCTAGATGTCAGGAGATTGACTTCTTCCATCCAGCCCTACTTGACAGAGCACCTGCAGTGGAGCAATTTAGTGATAAATGAACTCATGAACCTTTTGAGGAAGATATTTTATGGGCTAGCCATCACTCTCTAAAGAGAAAGAAACAAGTACGGTTCCCACTTTACTTTCATTTTACTCCTTTTTCTACAGTTGCCTAAATTCTACTAACTCATCCTTGGATCATAAAACTAATCGCTGAGGACACCTGGACACAGAGGCTCTGATTGCAAATATATCATTGGGGTGTTTCTCCCCTTATTTCTATGGCCCCTTTCTGTTATTACCAGTCCCATTGGAAATAGGAATCTTTGAATATGCAAAGATTCTCAGGAGATATCCTGGGATGGACATATATCAAGCAGATAATGTGAGAATACTACTTTTTGCACATCTGCTCTGCAGTAATGAAGAATCAGGGCATACTAAATATAGAAAATGGGGAACAATGCTTGGATTCCACAAGGCCGGGTGAGTTCTAGAGGCACATGGCCCTCCAGGGTAATGCCATTCTTCTGGGGGTGGAGGTGGACACAGACTGACAGCACTGCAAGGACAGGGCAATCCTACTAGGAAATGGGAGTGTGGTCCTGTATCTGAGAACATGCAGTATGGAAGCCAGAGCCTACATTGGGTCCTACATCCATGTATACACCAAAGCAATGATAGTTTGGGATATATCTATCTATCTACATATTTTTTTTTCTGATGGAAAGATATAGAAATGACAACGTTTCAAAGATGAACATTTTCAGATGCAAAATATATCCATTTCAGAGCTAGTGAACTTTAATTATGATTCTTCTTGCTCTTCTGTACATATCTATCATTGCCTTTTAGGGGTGCGGTCTTCTCTAGCTAGGCATAAAGGCAGACCCCTTTCTGCCCATGCCACCTTTGCAAATGCAGAGCTCCATTCCCTTAGCACAATGCTTAGTAGAGTTTTACTTTTTCACTGAAAATGGTCATTTTTTCCTGTCCCTGAAATTTTATAAATAAGAAGTTGTTCTCATATACTTTTGTTTGATATTTCAGATTTACAATGTCTGCATATTAGTCACAAAAAGTCTTGCCCTTTAGAAGACATTATATTTTAAAGCCAAAGGAAAGTAGGGCAGGGGAGAATTTTCTCTAATCACACTAAGAGAGGGAAAGGATTTCAATGTAATGTCTTTTGATATATCAGAGTAATATTTAGGTTTTCTTTCTGAAAAACAACAAAAAAGCTCTTTGAGAAGAGGAAAAAATGTCATCTTGCTTATGAAAATATTTATTTTTAAACATAAAACATTTTTATTGCTTCCTGTGTATAGAGAGTCACAAGTTCTTGAGATAGAAGGGACCCCAAAGGCTACTTGGAGCAGTTTCCTACAGAAGGTCACCAACTCATCTTCAGTTTTGCACTAGAAGGAAGAGCTTAGAGCTTTAGGAGCTGGTCCATGCTACTCATTAGCAATGTTTATTATTTGGAAAGTTCTTTTTTATATAAGGGTCAAAGTATTTCTTTGACACTCCCATTACCAGTTTTAATCCTACAGATTGGTAGAATCTCTTCTCTGCTTTTTTTTTTTTTTCCCCTATATAAGTCCTTCATACATTTAAAGACAGGATAATTTCCTAAATTATCTTTCTGGTGATACATATTCTATTTTTTTTTCTTTTCACATTGATCTGGTGATTATGGTTCAGGATCTCACGCTGGTTGCTAGACACATAGAGGTGAAGGGTATGGTCTTTGCTCTCATTGTCCATTAGGGGAAGGTACCCTCCAAAAAGTGAGCTTTGTGATATAGAGAGATATCTCTGCTCATATTAGTTTGTGTGTGTGTGTGTGCACGCTTCTGTGGGGAAAGACAGAGAAAAGAGTGTATAATTTGTGTTGTGGGGAGGATAGGAGCAAATAAACGCAAGTCCTACAAAATAAATCCTGAAGGATGTGCAAGAGTTTTCTAGGTATATAAGAGAAAGAACTACCTTCTAGACGATGTGAAATTTCATGCAAAAGTAAGAGATAACATGAGTGTATCTTTTCTACTGTTGTTGCTGCTGTTGTTTTCTTTTTATTGGAGTACAGTCGACACACAATGTTACATTAGTGTCAGGTGTACAGCATAGTACACCTAGTACAATAGGACCATAGTACAATCACTGATATATGAATCAATGCTTCAGATAGTAGCTCCCATCTGTCGCCATGCAACACTCTGACAAGATCATTGACTGTATTCCCTGTGCTGTGCCTTTTAGTCCTGTGACTCATTCACTCCCTAATTGGAAGCCTGTGCCTCCCACTCTCCTTCATCTTTTTTTTGTCGATCCTGCTGATCTCTGTCCTGGCAATTATCAATTTGTTCTCTTTATTTTTAGGTCTGATCCTGCTCTTTGTCTGTTTATTCATTTGATTTTTTAAAAATTCTACATACGAGTGAAATCATATGGTATTTGACTTACTCAGTCTGACTTATTTCCTCTATACCATATATCCACTAGGTCCATCCGCGTCATTGCAAATAATATAATCTCATCCTTTACGTAGATGTATATATATACATCTATATCCCATCTTTTTCTATTGATCTATTGATGGACACTTAAGTTGCTCCAGTACCTTGGTTATTGTAAACAATGCTGCAATAAACATGAGGGTGCATATATCCTTTTGAATTAGTGTTTTTGTTTTCTGTGGGTAAATACCCCGTAGTGGGATTAGTGGATCATATAGATTTTCTATTTTTAATTGTTTGAGGATCTTCCATACTGTTTTCCAGCATATGCATAAACTGTGAAGGACAGAGTAAGAAAAGAAAGAAGGGGGCACCTGAGTGGCTCAGTGGGTTAAATTTCTGTCTCTTGATTTCTGCTTAGGTCATGACTTCGGGTCATAAGATTAAGCCCTGCATTGGGTTCTGTGCTTAGCATGGAGTCTGCTTGAGGATTCTCTCCCCCGCCAATACTCTACTCCCCTAGGTTTCACTCTCCCTCTCTCTCTCTCTCTAGCTCAAATAAATAAAGTAAAAGCCTAAAAAAAAAAAAAGGTTTGTTTTTGTTTTTTGTTTTTAACTCAAATTGTAATCAACTAGATATAGACCACTGTATACTTAGGATGTTATATATAAACCTCATGATAACCACACACCCAAAACCTATAACAGACCTAAAAAATAAAGAGAAAGCCAACATAACACTACAGAAAAACAACAATCACAAAGAAAGAGAGCGACTGAACTAGAAAAGAACAAAAACAACCAGAAAACAGGAAACCAAATGGCAATAAGGATGTACCTATCAATAATTACTTTAAATGTAAATGAAAGCATATCTTACTGTGATCAGGAAACACAGGGAGCTTAGTAGAGCTATGGTTCAGTGTGTCTGAAGAAGAGAGGTAAACACAGACTGAAACTGTATGTTGGGGATCAGATTATACAGCACCTTGTGTCACTTTACTGTATACATTGTTGCTGATCACTGAGGAGTGTAAGAAGACTGAAAAGTGATCAGACTCGTATTTACAAAAGTAATTCTCCCCAGTGTGGTGCAGAAACTCCAAAGATGCTAAGGCCAGAGCTGCTCTGTAAATCAAGGAGGAACTCATGATTGCCCAAATACACCGGCGACACTGAGGACATTGAGTAGCACAGAGACTGATCTGATAAGTCTGTAGGTCACAGTAGTAAAACTACCATCATGCAGTGGAATGAGACACCATGGGCATGCAGGAATCAGAGCTCACACAAATAAATCAGAAATAAGTAAAGTGAATACATAGAAATAATAAAACAATGATAGTAACTGCATAAATGAAGAGATTGCTCAAGTATCTGGAAGAAGTATAAAACTAAAAATCAGCTATCTGATTTTTTAGAGAGCTAAATAGTACATCTGGAAGTGAAAAAAAAAATTGGGATGTAAAAGTTGCTGTCGAGGTGCACTAACAGAATTCACCCAGCTGTAGAGAGGATTCAAGAAATGAATAAAGAGACTTTACCAGAATGCACCGCATAGAGATGAAGAGTCAGAAACTATGAAAGAGACAAAAAGCCCGGGAGGACAGCGTGAAAAGCTAGAGGATAGTCCTAAGATGAAATCTGAAAAGAAGAGAAAAACATAAACAATATTTTCTAGAATTAAAAAAAGACAATTCTTCTTTTTTAATTTATTTTTTATTTTCAGCATAACAGTATTCATTGTTTTTGCACCACACCCAGTGCTCCATGCAATCTGTGCCCTCCCCAATACCCACCACCTGGTTCCCCCAACCTCCTACCCCCTGCCCCTTAAAAACCCTCAGATTGTTTTTCAGAGTCCATAGTCTTTCATGGTTCACCTCCCCTTCCAATTTCCCCCAACTCCCTTCTCCTCTCCATCTCCCCTTGTCCTCCATGCTATTTGTTATGCTCCACAAATAAGTGAAACCATATGATAATTGACTCTCTCTGCTTGACTTATTTCACTCAGCATAATCTCTTCCAGTCCCATCCATGTTGCTACAAAAGTTGGGTATTCGTCCTTTCTGATGGAGGCATAATACTCCATAGTGTATATGGACCACATTTTCCTTATCCATTCGGCTGTTGAAGGGCATCTTGGTTCTTTCCACAGTTTGGTGACCGTGGCCATTGCTGCTATAAACATTGGGGTACAGATGGCCCTTCTTTTCATGACATCTGTATCTTTGGGTTAAATACCCAGGAGTGCAATTGCAGGGTCATAGGGAAGTTCTATTTTTAATTTCTTGAGGAATCTCCACACTGTTCTCCAAAGAGGCTGCACCAACTTGCATTCCCACCAAGAGTGTAAGAGGGTTCCCCTTTCTCCACATCCCCTCCAACACATGTTGTTTCCTGTCTTGTTAATTTTGGCCATTCTAACTGGTGTAAGGTGATATCTTAGTGTGGTTTTAATTTGAATCTCCCTGAGGGCTAGTGATGATGAACATTTTTTCATGTGTCTGATAGCCATTTGTATGTCTTCATTGGAGAAGTGTCTGTCCATATATTCTGCCCATTTTTTGATATGATTGTCTGTTTTATGTGTGTTGAGTTTGAGGAGTTCATTATAGATCCTGGATATCAATCTTTTGTCTGTACTGTCATTTGCAAATATCTTCTCCCATTCCATGGGTTGCCTCTTTGTTTTCTTGACTGTTTCTTTTACTGTGCACAAGCTTTTGATTTTGATGAAGTCCCAAAAGTTCATCTTCGCTTTTGTTTCCTTTGCCTTTAGAGACATATCTTGAAAGAAGTTGCTGTGACTGATATCAAAGGGATTACTGCCTATGTTCTCCTCTAGGATTCTGATGGATTCCTGTCTCACACTGAGGTCTTTTATCCATTTTGAGTTTATCTTTGTGTACGGTGTAAGAGAATGGTCAAGTTTCATTCTTCTACATATAGCTGCCCAGTTTTCCCAGCACCATTTATTGAAGAGACTGTCTTTTTTCCACTGTATATATTATTTTCTGTTTTGTCGAAGATTAATTGACCATAGAGTTGAGGGTCCATATCTGGGCTTTCTACTCTTTTCCACTGGTCTATGTGTCTGTTTTTATGCCAGTACCATGCTGTCTTGGTGATCACAGTGTTGCAGTAAAGCTTGAAATCAGGTAACGTGATGCCCCCCATTTTATTTTTGTTTTTCAACATTTCCTTAGCAATTCGGGGTCTCTTCTGATACCATACAAATTTTAGGATTATTTTCTCCAGCTCTTTGAAGAATACCGGTGGAATTTTGATCGGAATGACATTAAAAGTATAGATTGCTCTAGGCAGTATAGACATTTTAACGATGTTTATTCTTCCGATCCAAGAGCATGGAATGGTCTTCCATCTTTTTGTGTCTTCTTCAATTTCTTTCATGAGTGTTCTGTAGTTCCTCGAGTACAGATCCTTTACCTCTCTGGTTAGGTTTATTCCCAGGTATCTTATGGTTCTTGGTGCTATAGTAAATGGAATTGCTTCTCTAATTTCCCTTTCTGTATTTTCATTATTAGTGTATAAGAAAGCCACTGATTTCTGTACATTGACTTTGTGTCCTGCCATGTTACTTAATTGCTGTATGAGTTCTAGTAGTTTGGGGGTGGAGTCTTTTGGGTTTTCCATATAAAGAATCATGTCATCTGCAAAGAGAGAGAGTTTGCCGTCTTCATTACCAATTTGGATACCTTTTATTTCTCTTTGTTGTCTGATTGCTGTTGCTAGGACTTCTAATACTATGTTGAACAAGAGTGGTGAGAGTGGGCATCCTTGTCATGTTCCTGATCTCAATGGGAAGGATGCAAGCTTTTTCCCATTGAGGATGATATTTGCTGTGGGTCTCTCATAGATAGATTTTATGAAGTTCAAGAATGTTCCCTCTATCCCTATACTTTGAAGCGTTTTAATCAGGAATGGATGCTGGATTTTGTTCAAATGCTTTTTCTGCATCAATAGAGAGGACCATGTGGTTCTTCTCTCTTCTCTTATTAACTTGTTCTAGCACATTGATTGATTTGCGAATGTTGAACCATCCTTGTAGCCCAGGGATGAATCCCACCTGGTCATGGTGGATAATCTTTTTAATGTGCTGTTGGATCCTGTTGGCTAGGATCTTGTTGAGAATCTTAGCATCCATATTCATCAGTGATATTGGTCTGAAATTTTCCTTTTTGGTAGGGTCTTTGCCTGGTTTGGGGATCAGGGTAATGCTGGCTTCATAGAAAGAGTCTGGAAGTTTTCCTTCTGCTTCAATTTTTTGAAACAGCTTCAGGAGAATAGATGTTGTTTCTTTTTTGAAAGTTTGTTAGAATTCCCCAGGAAATCCATCAGGTCCTGGGCTCTTGTTTTTTGGGAGGTTTTTTGATCACCACTTCAATCTGGTTACTAGATATTGGTCTATTCAGTTTGTCAACAATTCTTAGTATCAGTAACCTACAAGGGGAAAAAAGAGTGTGATCAGAAACAGTTTTCTTCTGCAGTCTTAGTGTCCATGGGTTACATTTATGGAGAGAAAAGTCACTTCTTTCATTTAGAATTTGATATGTTAAGCGTGCATGGTATAATTTCTAAGTAATCAGGAAGAAAGTTTAGAAAGAGTTTAATGTGAGGTATTGGAAGTTTCATCCAGAATAAATGAGAGCAAAGATGGAAGAGTAGGTATTGTTCAGACATGTAGATAACCCAAGAATATTAGGATGACTTTGGGTGTATTCCCAAAGAGTTATTTCCATCTGTTTATGGAACAAGAGAAAATTAGGAAATAGAGAATATAGTTTTTTTGTTTTGTTTTGTTTTTTTTACCCTACTTAACATCCTATGACTGTAAGAAATAACACAAGGCTAGCATCCTCTGTTTGTCAAATAAATTAGAGAAACAGTAATTAATGCTAAACTCAGAAACAATGCTAAAAAATCATCTGACAGTTGTCATATTTTCATTTGTATTACCTCAGTTGAGGAAATCGTGCCTTAAGAGCACCCTTGGAATTATTGGAAAGATTAGGTTAAGCAGATTCATTTTGATGCCAGTGAGCTAATAAAATATATTTAATAATAGGAACCCTTAATAATAATAATATAGGAGGGGGAAATTCACTTCAAACCCAGAAAGATATAAAGATATAAAATAGGAGACATCTGGAGGTGGATTACAATGTAAAAAATGAGGTTTTGCTCAAATTCCTCAATTCTCCATATATTTTTTTAAAGTTTTATTTATTGGGGCACCTGCATGGCTCAGTTGCTAAGCACCTGCCTTCAGCTTAGGCCATGGTCCCAGGGTCCTCAGATCGAGCCCTGCATCAAGCTTCCTGCTTGGCAGGAAGCCTGCTTCTCCCTCACCCACTCCCCCTGCTTGTGTTCCCTCTCTTGCTGTCTTGCTCTGTCAAATAAATAAGTAAAATCTTTAAAAATATATATTTTATTTTTTTAAGGAATCTCTACATCCAACATGGGGCTCAAACTTATGACCCTTAGATCAAAAGTCACAAGCTCTTCAAAACTGAGCCAGCCAGACATCCCCTTCAATCCTTCATTTTAATAAAATTGACAGTAGGCCTTTAGCTGTGCCTACAAATGGTAAAAGAGCTTTAATTTACCTCCAGAAGTGATCCTTTGCTTGAAACCATGACTTTTCTCAAAATGAGCTGGTAGGCAGGATTTTTTTTTTAATAATTTTTTTTATTTTTTATAAACATATATTTTTATCCCCAGGGGTACATGTCTGTGAATCACCAGGTTTACATACTTCACAGCACTCACCCAAGCACATACCCTCCCCAATGTCCATAATCCCACCCCCTTCTCCCAAACCCCCTCCCCCCAGCAACCCTCAGTTTGTTTTGTGAGATTAAGAGTCACTTATGGTTTGTCTCCCTCCCAATCCCATCTTGTTTCATTGATTCTTCTCCTACCCACTTAAGCCCCCAGGTTGCATCACCACTTCCTCATATCAGGGAGATCATATGATAGTTGTCTTTCTCTGCTTGACTTATTTCGCTAAGCATGATACGCTCTAGTTCCATCCATGTTGTTGCAAATGGCAAGATTTCATTTCTTTTGATGGCTGCATAGTATTCCATTGTGTATATATACCACATCTTCTTGATCCATTCATCTGTTGATGGACATCTAGGTTCTTTCCATAGTTTGGCTATTGTGGACATTGCTGCTATAAACATTCGAGTACACGTGCCCCTTTGGATCACTACGTTTGTATCTTTAGGGTAAATGCCCAATAGTGCAATTGCTGGGTCATAGGGCAGTTCTATTTTCAACATTTTGAGGAACCTCCATGCTGTTTTCCAGAGAGGTTGCACCAGCTTGCATTCCCACCAACAGTGTAGGAAGGGTTCCCCTTTCTCCGCATCCTCGCCAGCATTTTTTTAGTTTTTGTTTGTTTGTTTGTTTTTGTTTTTAATTTACTTACAGAAAGAGCACATGTAAGCAGAGTGCAGGCAGAGGTAGAAGGAGAAGCAGGCTCTCCACCTCCACTGAGCAGGGAGCCTGATGCAGGGCTATGATCATGACCTGAGCCAAAGGCAGCTGCTTAACTGACTGAGCCACCCAGGCACCCCCTGGTAAGCATGCATTTATTGAAACAGTTGAATAGATGTTTTCCTTCCAAAGTGATTAAATTTGTGAACTAGTTTATCCCAGCCCAGAAAAGCATAATAGTCTTGATAAACACATATGCCTACCCCACCACAAAGAGATCAACACATCCTACACCTCAAAAGTTGCACATGTGTTTTTGGAAAGTACTGAATGATGGAGAATGTATTGATAAAGAATGGCGCATATTTTAAACAACTTATGTAAGGAATGCCATGTAATGTTGACAATAACAAACCAGAACATGCTATCAGCTGCAAGCCAATAGAGTGGGAAGCACAGGTCGAGTACCTGGATTCCCAGAGAGGTTTAAGTCCAGCCTTCCAATGCCGTCCTCTTTCCTGAGAGTACGGTTCATTTGCAGACTATCAAACATCTAACAAACATTTACTGCATGGCAGTGAGAAATTCTGCTGTGTGGAATACCATGGTGTCTAGACAAGCTGGTCAGGAATGAATGTTGATCAGGCAATGAGAGATCAGACGTCTGTGACACACGGTTGTGCCCACTTGATGGTCTGCATTTCATGGTTATCAGTGGTGCCCATGAGGTAAGAATGCAGTGCCCACCTTCCTCCCTCTCTTGTCTCTGCTCCATGCTTGTTTCTTAGCTTGCTGGAGGAAATAAGCAAAAATCGGTTAAGCTAAGTGATGATTGTGTGCTATTTATCTTCATACAGTCTGCTCTTGATCTCAGCACAAGCCTTTGTTAGCTTTTGAGGTGTGTTTACCCCGATGACACAGAGAAGCAGCAATTTTAAATTTGTTTGCATCTGATAACACAGTTGCAAAATACTTAAAGCAAGAACGGTCAGGACTACTATGAGAAATTCAAAGTCATGGTATAGATTTTAACACAACTCTCTCAGATATTGAGAGTAGAAAAAACAGTCATTTAGGTTTTAGGAGAACTGAAGAACATGATTACCATGAAGAACAAATTAATATCTGTGGAATTTTATACAGTTATGATAAAGAAACAAGTATAACTACATGTAATAAAATATGGCTTCTAAATATATTATAGTAAAAAAACATTAGATGAAAGTAAATGGATCATATTTTATTTTTATAATGCTTAAAAATAGTCATCTATATTCAATATTACTTGACACATATGTAGGGAATATTATTTTAAAGATGATAAATGCAAGTATTGTTGTAATGAGGACAGTGATTAGCTCAAGTTTAAGAGGAGGTGTGAATGAAGAAGGCATGTGGGGGGTCCAAGAGTGCTGGAAACACCTGTACCTTCATTTGAGTGGAGATGAGGTGAGAGTTTGTAATCATTATTAAACTAGACACGTATACTGATGCACTCTTCCATTTGTATGACATGTATTATGAAAACTATATCAACAATAAGTGAGTAGAACAAAACACACCCTTAAAGAGCTTATAACAATGGTTCAGTGTAGATCAGAGGAGTGGAGCATTTCTGATCATCCCTTCTTTACACATGAAATTTGGAGTGCCTGTATAATTTAGACTTAGTATTTTTTAATACTTTTCCCATATCCTGTTTCTCGATTTTTTTTTTAATCAACACTTGTCATTATAAGAATTCTATTTTGTTTTGCTGCTAGTGTTATACATCAGTTTTCACAAACTATGTTGACTGTGGATGAATCAGCAGAAATCTTTCAAATAAAGCCTTGGTAGATCTCATAAAACCTTTTGTCTACGTTGTAGATGAGTGACATAGTGTTCTAAGAGAAGTTAACTTGGTTCAGGTCTGCTGTGAAACAGGGGCAGAGCCATGACCAAAGCTGGATCCTGGGATTTCAATGAGAGGATTCCCAACGTGGTTAGTACTGTCAAGTGTCCACAGCGAAGGGTGCTGGAGGGAGCCTCTGGAACCAGACAGCTTATCTGTCTGGTTCCATTATGCTCTCTTTGGCTTCTTTGTTGGTTTGTTTTCTCCTGTGGGGTTGCATGGTCATCAGTGGTGTGTGTGTGTTGGGAGAATCATAGTGCTCTGCTGTAGCCACACACACTGAGCACATAGTCTTTGGGCACAAATGTGCTTGACATTGGTGATCTCATACCTGGTCCTCCCAGTTGTAGTTATCACACTTCACGGCTGGTGCCCACAGCAACACCTGTCATCCTCAGCTCACCTGCATGTGTGACAGCATCTAGTTTGCACAGTGATGTTAGTGGACTAGGGGTGGTCACAGCAACCCACCTCTGCCAGCCTCCAAACCATGATGGCATTCCACCAGGGTCCAGGCTTAGAGATGGATATCTCCAGAGTTTTCTCTCTATGAGCATTCTCTTCAGCCAGATGGAACCTTTGAGAGTTCTCTTTACACCTTCATGGATGCTCATCTCTCACAGGTGAAGGGACTCCTCGGGTTGACTTCTATTAAATATACATTACAGTTCCTCTTTTTAAATACCTGTCTCTTTGTTGGACCTGGCCTGATATAATGACCTACAGTAAGAATGCTCTTCACATTAACCATAGTTTCTAAGGAGGTTTAGGAACTGCCACTGGATCAAAGTAAGTTTGTGTGGCTCTAAAACCTACCATTGATGGCCTATATCATTCTGTCCATAGAGAGAACTCTGAGTCCTCCACTACCCCTGGGATTAGAATCATCAGCAAGCCTATATCATGGAGAATTTATACCATGGTTTGGACTTCCCTGAAATCATTCCCTAGCAAGTACTGAGATGAATGTTTAATATATACTGTCAATCCTGTGTCTAAGTCCCTGTCTCCATCTCCAACCAGCTGTCCTTGCTTCCAGACTAAACACTGTTCTGCCTCCCAAGCTGTTTGAACATAGTACACAAGACACAGAATCCCCAATGACATCTTCCCTTTGCTCGCCAGGTTTACTTTCTGTCCTCACACATGACCCTTTGTTTCACCAAGGAGTTATCCTTGGAGCAGCAAATCCTTAACAAGAAAGACTAAGAGAATGACACACTGGAATACCTTTGGATTAAGGGAGCAAATTAAAACAATCTCTGGGAATTAATAATGGACCATCTGATTGAGATGGGGAGGGGAATGAGACAATTTATTTGATGTTCTGCTGATGGTCTGATCTCTGGAATCTTAACAAGGTCAAGGCCTTGATCAGTGGGAAATCAGACTATCAAAGCAAACATGTACAAACTCTCTAAAAGTCTATAGTGAAACTATTGTCTGAAGTTGTATGTAGTTTCTTGAAAGAACAGTGTGTTCAAATATGGTCTCATTTGGAATTCTTTTCATCCATTTTGCAGAACAGCTCATGTTTAACACAACTGTTTACTGCTCTGATCATGATTCCTCTGCCTATAATGTTCAATTATGTCCAACACTGTCTGAAGACAGTTGCATGTGAACTGAATATCAACATATTCAGTAAGTATTTGAAAGCCTTCTGAAAGCCTTTTTATCCATAGGTAAAATTGACCAACCATTGCTCCAAAGTTAAAAACAACAACAAAACAAAACAAAACAAAAACAAAAACAAAAAAAAATAATATTTGACACAGTTTATCACATAGAAAAGACAGGCAAAGTTCATTTCAAGTACATCAGCTTAAGATTTCATAGTTTGAATTTGAGAAAGGCAATATTTTTTTCCAAATTAAAAAAAAAAACCTGTAGAAAATACAAGAACTGTGAGTTTTTTGGTTTTCTTAACATCTGTCAGTTTTATAGAGTACCTATCTAATGCCTGGTCAGTACATATTGGCTACCAAATCAGTGCACACATCAGTTTAAGATGAAGTATTTTATTTGGGTAAATGTTTTGCCAGATTCATTGAAATGAAAGGTCAATTTACTCACAGCAGTTAATCCATAGTTTGATGTAGATACTTTCATGTTAATAAGTAAAAGACATTAAGAAACTTTATTAAAGAAAACAAAAGCAGCTGGTTTAAATCATGCTAGCACTTTTTCTTTTTTTTTTTAAATACCCAACTTTTTTAGCAACAGGGATGGGACTGGAAGAGATTATTCTGAGTGAAATAAGTCAAGCAAAGAGAGTCAATTTTCATATGGTTTCACTTACTCGTAGAACATAAGGAATAACACCAAGGACATTAGGAGAAGGAAAGCAAAATTAACCTGGGGGAAATCAAAGGGGGAGATGAAATATGAGAGACTGTGGACTCTGAGAAACAAACTGAGGGTTTTGGAAGGAAAGTGGTTGAGGGGATGGGTGAGCCTAGTGGTGGGTATTAAGGAGGGCATGTATTGCATGGAGTACTGGGTGTGGTGCATAAACAATGAATCTTGGAACACTGAAAAAAAATTAAATTAAGATGTTAAAAAAAAAATTATGTGTGACTCTCTTCTACATCAGTCACAGCAATTTCTTCCAAGACACGTCTCCAAAGACAAAGGAAACAAAAGTGAAAATGAACTTTTGGGACTTCATCAAGATGAAATCTTCTGTACAGCAAAGGAAACAGTCAACAAAACAAAGAGGCAACCCATGGAATGGGAGAAGATATTTGCAAGTGACACTATAGACAAAGGGCTAATATCCAAGATCTTCAAAGAACTCCTCAAACTCAACACCCCAAAACCAGATAATCACGTCAAAAAATGGGCAGAATACATGAACAGACACTTCTCCAAAGAAGACATACAAATGGCTAACAGATACATGAAAAAATGTTCATTATCACTAGCCATCAGGAAGATTCAAATCAAAACCACATTGAGATACCACCTTACACCAGTTTGATTGGCCAAAATCAACAGGACAGGAGACAACAAGTGTTGGAGACGATGTGGAGAAATGGGAACCCTCTCACACTGTTGGTGGCAATGCAAGTTGGTTCAGCCACTTTGGAAAACAGTGTGGAGATTCCTTAAGAAATTAAAAATAGAGCTACCCTATGACCATGCAATTGCACTACTGGATATTTACCCCAAAGATACAGATGTAGTGAAAAGAAGGGCCATCTGTACCTCATGTTAACACTTTTAACATTGGCTGCCCACTGAAGATTTTACTAACATTATTTTAAAAGTAATATTTTCACCTGGATAATTTATGAGACTCTATTAAAAATAGAATAATTTGGAAGACTACAAATATTAAGTCTATGATTCTTTAATAATCTTAACATTATAATGTAAGAATCATGTTAATATAAAGAATAATACATGATGTGGTATATAATGCATAAAATGTATTACTATTATCATAATTACAGTATGTTTTATTTTATATTAAATAAAATACATGATATCATGCACAATAGATAATATGTGCTGTATTTTAACAAGCTTTTCTCTATTCCGTTCAACTTATGATGTATTAAATAACAAATTTAACATGCACCCATTAAAGGGTTTGTTTTGCTTTAACAGTTAAAGACCCAAGGGTAGAATATTGATTTCTAGAGATTTCTTTCTTTTTTTTTTTCCTAGAGATTTCTTTATTTAAACAAAGTGATCATAGATTCATGGTAAATACAAGATGTCACAGCTTTCTAAGTCAAACTGCCTCTGATTTTATTCCTCACAAGGAATTTGTGGGTTGCTTACTGTTATTTTCACTTTATACACAAGTTCAGAGGATTGAGATCACTTACTCAAGATCACACCGCTGTCAAGGGGCAGACTTGAGACTCAGTCCTTTTGCACTGATCTGTAAAAACATTGATCTCATTATCACCTATCCTTGGACAGGAAACTTCTGTCCAAACTTCTGGGAAGTGAAAATGTCAACCATTGCTATGATTTATGGTTTGGAAAATAAGTTTTGTATGAAGAGAAATGTTTAGAACTTGATACTGGAGCTGACACTTCAGCTGAGTGCCTCCTTGTTGGGGACTGCTGAGGGTTTTTATATATATATATTAAATATATATATTATATAAATACATATTATATATCTATTATTTATTTATATATATAAAATATATATAATATAAATATATAAATGTATATATATTATTTATTTATTTGAGAGAGAGAGAGAAGAAGAGAGCACAGGTGAGGGGAAGGAACAAAGAGAGAAGGAAAAGCAGACTCCCCATTAAGCATGGAGCCCCATGTGGTGCTCAGGCCCAAGACCCCAAGATCATAACCTGAGCTGAATACAGACAGCCAACCAACCGAGCCACCCAGGTGCCCCTGGAATTCTGGGCTTTGAATCTCAAGTCTGCAATGGGCTACCTATTGCAGTCAGCCATAATGGAAAAGCATCCAGTTAGAGAAGGGATGACAACCAATTTCAATACGTATTTCTAAGATTTTTGGTAAGAACAAGAGAATTCCATCATTTTTGAAACAGGCAAATACATTCTGTCTTCTAGCACTCTGGCTAGAATTGAGATTGATTCTCAAAGATTAAAGTATGCATTCCCATCTTCCACCCACACTATACCTGAAACACTGAATTCTGATGTCTTCCATGCCACATTCAACCTAGTGGACAAGGCCCTTCATATAATACCAAGCTAGGTGAATCTTCAAGCCATGAAAATTTCCTATTGGTGATGCTAACTATACCTCCAAGATTTAAAATGTTTTACAGGCAAAAATTTCAAAAGCTGGGAATTAAGTAAGAGCCATACTGATTTGTACTTTTAGGCAAATCAGGACAGACAGGGCTCTGGACATCACTGACATTACTGTCACTGGGAACCTAGTCACATTTGATATAGACAAGAGTCTCAGGGAAATGTACAAAAGAATGATGGACAATGATAATGGAAAACAAGGAAAATGTTGAGTGCATGGTACATGTGAGAAGATAAGGAGCAAGTTATCTTTTTATAACTTTAGCTTTGAATACAAGAGACATAATGAGAAATACAAACACCCAAGAGGATCAACAAAGAGGAGAAACAATTTTTTTTTTTTTAAGTACAATGAGGTCATCTTCTCCTTGTGCAAGAACGCAGATATCATTGGATTTGTTGTAACCAGAAAAGCTGGAGAAGTGGTGAAACCTCATCTCCTCAAAGCATGATGTCACAGTTCCTGGTTAGACATGGGTGGACTGACATCGCAGAGAGCTCTGTCCAAGGTGCTTCCTGGCCACCAGAGCATGGTCGACCCAACTGGTCATACAGCCTTGTGAGGGAACAAATTTTAAGCCACGTCAGGTTTAGAATAGGTTAAAATACATTTGAGTTATGATATAAAGTTGGAGACACTTTGAATACTTGAATGGGTGCATAGTGAAATGTCTGAGCCCCACAGGGTTTTTGCAACTGAAACCATTGCAAAATACAATTTGTATCCTAAAGAGTAATACTCTATTCGAAACTAGTACTGTGGAATAAACAAATACAAGCATTCTTGTAAAAATTTCCAAAAGAAAAATATATAAAATGGAAAGTAAATTCTCTCATAATTAGGGTTACGATTGAAGACTTAGTGTCAGGGATGTCTTTTGCAAACATTAACTTAGTCACACAACAAAATAACCTAGGTGTACATTTGGCAGATGGCATTTTCCAGAACACGATGAGAAATGACTTCATAAAAAGATGTGCCGAGATGTCCCTTTGATGTGAGGGTGGAGGTTGGTGGAGGTGAAGTAAAAAATGGCCGAGTGTTGACCTTTGGAACATAAAACCTGCCTCAGCCTTGACGATCTGATGCTGGATGAAGTAAGTCAGTCACTAAAGAACAGATACCATAAGATTCTGCATGGAGGTGATACCCCGAGGAGGCAGATACCAAGAGACAGAAAGTCGATGGTGGTTACCAGGAGCCCCCAGGGGAGGGGGAAGGGGATTTAGTGTTTGATATGGACAGGGTTCATATGGGAGGGTGAGAGAGTTCTGGAGACGGGTGGTAGGGATGGGGACACAATGATGTGAATGCACTTCAAGCCTTGGAACAGAATCTGAAAAATGGTAAATTTTGTATCATGCATATTTTACCACCAGCACAATGACAAGAATTAACAGCTCTGTTCCTGGATCAAATTTGCTGGCTTACAAGACTCAAAACCACCTGTTTGCTATATTACCACCTCTGGAGCATATATATTCTTTCTTAAGTAGACCCTGAAGGGCAGTTTCCACTCCGACTTTCCACAACACCTAACTTATTCCGAAAGTAGGTACTCATTATACGTTCCTCTTTTTTTGTGAAGTGATAGAAGTTAGCTTACCAGAGAAAACGGTATTATAATCATTATATTGTTTCATTCCTCTCTTCTCTTCACAAATCTGTGTAATTGCTAATACTATGTTGCTATTGTGAGCTCATTACTGATCCAATATTCAGTTAATTTTAGAGAAGTAGGGACAGACTCTTATTACGTGGAAATTCGGGGAAGAGAGTTCAAATGAAAGAATAGAAATTGGAGAACAAAATTTGAAACGTTTTTAGGTTTTTGGGCCACATCATTAGGGGAAGCAATTGGAACAAATAACATTAACGCATCCATTACCATGCCACCTATTGTCCAGTGATTATTGGTCCTTTATGAATAATAAGGCATCAAACTGGGCAATAACGTTCAGGCTAATGTGGAAGAATATGCTCATGTTCCTTACACTACCATTTCCCTTCCCATTCAGATGACACCAGCGGATATACATTTGAAATATTACGGAAAATGCTGCCAATGTTGCTAACTACCTGCCACATACATGCTTCATAATTTGCTGAGAAGAGGCTCTGGGAATGATGCTTTCTGTCCTCAGAAATCGTTTAAAACTCTTCTTCCTTCTGCTTTCTCTGAGTCTCCAATATATCCACTCTAAAAGGATAAGCGTGGATTTTTAACCTGTCAAAGACATGAAAGATGGCCTGGCTGATGTCTTAGAATCCCTTTTATCCTTCAAGTTTATTTCAGAGACTGAGAGCAGGTTTTGAATATTACTCACGAGAGGGGACCATCAGGCAGTGATCTAGCCCGGTACTAAATGAAAATGATGACCATGGAAAATCTCCCAAGTCTCTCGAGTTCTCTGTGTGAAAGGCAGGACTTGGGGGATACAGAGCCGGGATCAGGAAGCACAGCACACCACTGAGCCGGGAGCCTCACCCACAGTGCTGTCAGAGAGATTTCTTTAACTGAATCTGTTCACTCCAGGGACCAATCTCCACCATTTTTTCCTGGTGGAGGGAAATGCAAAGGGAGGGTTCTTGAGCTCAGGATTGCGTGAAGACCTCCGGGGTGTGAAGAATGAGCTCATGCTGGTGTGCAGAAGCACCTAGAATGTGCTGGCATGCACACCAGCACACCAACACAGACAGGCCAACACAAATACACCAGCAGTGTATTTGGATCCTTGTTCTGATATCTCTGCTTTCTTCTTTAATAATAATGATGATGATGATGATCACCGTAGAATTATTTATTATTTAATGAACTTCCTCTATTTGTTCAGGGCATGCCAGCCACACTGAAATTCCTTCGATTTTTTAGAAGACTTACCTAGTCTTCATGGCATTCAGGCTTCCTCATGGTTGCCTCTGCTTGCAGCACTTCTGCCTCCCCTTTACTCACCTGTCTCTTATACATCCTTTGTTTCAACCTAAATAACACTTTCCAGGATGCCTTCTCTTTGGACCTAAATTGACTTAGATTGCCTTTCTCACTGTCCCATTGTCCCTTTACTTCCCTTGATCAAATGGAGACCTCTGCATTAGATGATGTTCTGGGGACGGCATCACACTGTTTTATTCTGTCCTGCTCCTTCAGCATACACCTCATGCCTATACACGATGGGGAGCCCATGGTGTGCATTGAATTGAATTGGATTTGTGACTCAGGCTGAGGTTCCCATGGTTCTAGTGTCATTTACTGTTCATTGTTTGAGTCTCACTCAAATGTATCCTTCCTTTCCAAACTTTACAGAACGGGTATCATTGTTCCACCTTTTGTGGCCCCAAGTACCGTATATGCCTTGCTTGCCCTAAATCCACATATTTACATCCCTGTCCCATCCTCTAGACTGGGCAATGGTGTGTCCTGATCTCTACACCAGAGTAAGCAAGCAGGGAGGGGCCTGAACTGTAATGCATGTTTTCTCAGAGAGCAAGAGGAATCTTTTCAATGCTCAGGAAGGAGAGTTATGTTGTGCTTACAGCTCAGAAAAGGAAGAAAACTTGAGCAGGAGTCACTAAAAAGAGTGAGATGGGGCTTATGTGGGTTACATTCTGAGAAAGATGAAATCTGTAGGTAAACTGCCTCTCGAAATCCCAGTATTGAGTTTCAGCACTATGGTACAGGAATAATTGGACTTTACCACCCTTCCCAAATACAACTTGTTTATATATTGATGCTCCAAATGTTTTTGTGTTTGCAAGTAGTGTACGATTACGGACATAAAAAGAGGTGGTTTTTGGTGGGACAGTGGACGGAGCTCTAAAACCCAAGGGAAGAAACTCAGGGAAGGACAGAAAGAATCTCAGTGGGCTTTCCACCTGTCCAAAACTGAACATATGATCCCTCTCCACTGTATTGTTTTCTATTTCCATGCGAGCATTTTAATCTTTCAAGATTACTGTTGTTCTTGGTTTATGTCAAGACTTACTGTAAATCTGTAGTAAGCAAGACAACATGTCACTTTTGTAAAGAGAGACAAATAGATAATAAAATAGAAGGCCTAGAAATGTACTCACACATGTATGCACAAGTGAATTTTGACAAAGGCATGAAGCCAATTCAGTGAGGAAAGTATAATATTTACAATAAATATTGCTTGAACAATTGGATTTTCTTTTTCTTTTTCTTTTTTTTTAAGATTTATTTATTTATTTATTTATTTGACAGAGAGATCACAAGTAGACAGAGAGGCAGGCAGAGACAGAGAGAAGCAGGCTCCCTGCTGACCAGAGAGCCCGACATGGGACTCGATCCCAGGACCCCGAGATCATGACCTGAGCCGAGGGCAGCGAGCGGCTTAACCCACTGAGCCACCCAGGCGCCTGAACAACTGGATTTTCTTAAGGAAAAAAAAAAAAAAAAAAACAGTTGAAGAATAAGAAGAAAAAAGAAGGAGGAGTAGGAACTTTTCCTCAAATTCAAAAATTCACCCCAAATCAATCATAGATAGAGGACTTAAATAGATAAAGAACTTAACATCAATATAGAACTTAAAACAACAACAATTCTAAAGGAATCCATTGGAGAAGACCTTTGAGATATTAGTTTAGGCATAATTTCCTCAGATAAACGTCAACATCATTATCTATTAAAAATAAATTTGAAAACAGATTTTATCAGGGTGCCTCGGTGGATCAGTCAGTTAAATGTCCAACTCTTGACTGGCTCAGGACATGATCTCAGGGTTGGGAGATCAAACCTAGCATTGAGCTCTGCACGGGGCATGAAGTGTACTTAAGGTTCTCTCTCTCTCTCTCTCCCCCCCCTGCTCATCCATTCCCCACTCTCTCAAAAAACAAACAAACAAACAAAACACACACAAAAAACCAGATTTTATCAAAAATTTAACTTCTGAGCTTTGAAAGGCAGTGTTAGAAAAATAGAGAAATAAATCTCAGACAGTATTTTCAAATCATATATGATAAAGGACTTGTATCCACAATAAGTAATGAACTCAACACTCAATTAAAGAATGAGTGAAAGTTTCAAACAGATACTTCAAAGAGGATACAAGGATCGTAGTTAAGCACGTGAAAGATACTCAACACCATTACATATTAGGGAGAACAGCTAAAATTAAAAAAAAAGTTACATGTGTTGGTGAGACTGTGAAGGAAATTCAACTCTCAAATATTGCTGAAGGGAACATTAAATCATACAAACCACTTTTGAAAAGATATTGGCGCCCTTCTGAAAAATTTGTATGATCCAATCCTTCCACTCCTACATATTTACCCAAGACAAATGGAAGCTGATGTCCATGCAAAGGTTGTACATGAATATGCTTATGAGATTGATTTCCCATATCCACGTGCTCATCAACAGCTAAATACATCACCACATTGTGGTATTTCCATATACTGGGAAATGCTGTGAAGTAAAAATGAACTATTGATACTCGAAAGGACACAAAGGACCACAAAATAAATCTTATGTGTAAAAGGAGACACACTAAAAAGCACATATGATGTATAATTCCCAATATTGAAAATTCTGGAGAATGCAAACTAGGTTATAGTGGCAGGAGCAGGTCAGAGGTGCCTGGAGTGGGGGTGAGGGATGGCGAGAGGCTGACGGGAAGAATTGTAAAGAGCACAAGGGAACTTTCGGAGATATGAGGATCATAATATTGACTGGAGTGAGGGTTTCATGAGTATATGTATGTGTCAAAAACCTTATGAGGCTGTATCCTTTAAATACGTGCAGCATATTGAATTTCAGTTACACTTTAGTATAAGACTGTTGCAATGCATATATGTGTATCCTTGTCATTTGGAGGGCTGTGTGTTTGAAAAATCCCTAAGTGGAAGTGTGTATCTTTAGGGCACATGAAAATGAATATTGATATTCTCGTCAGTATGCAAAATGAGGGGGATGACATATAATAAAATCTTTTGGCATGGTTCACAGAATAAAACACTAGCAACAATCTAAAAATCCATTTTAAGTGAATTGCTTAATAAATTATGGCTCATTGACGTGGCTATTAAAAGAAGAAGTCAAGTCTATTGATGTCTTCATGGGAAATTAAAGAGGCAAGGTGTAATACTGTATAAATAGCGTGCCACAACTTGGGGGGAAATGTAGGTATTAATGTGTATGAGTGTTTGTATACATGTACACCACTCAAGGAAGGACACACACAGAATCAGTATTAGAGGATATATTCAAGAAGGAAACAGGTGACTTAGGTCAAGATCTATAAGGTCTTTACTTTCATTTGTGGGGAAAAAAAATAACCCTTTTGTTCCTGGAGAATTTTTTGCATTGTGCTTATACCATATAATCATTAACAAATGAGGACCTGGTTGGGGAGGAGGAGAAGCAAGTAGGAAAAGCTCTTATAGGGGCACCTGGGAAACTCACTCAGTTCAGTGCCTGCATTCAGCTCAGGTCATGATCTTGGGGTTCTGGGATTGAGTCCTGCATTGGGATCCCTGCTCAGTTAGAAGTCTGCTTCTCCCTCTGCCTCTGCCCCTCCCCGACCCCAGCTGGTGCTCTCTGTCTCAAATAAAATTCTTAAAAAAAAAAAAAAAGAAAGAAAGAAAGAGAAGAAAACCTCTTACATTTTTTGAGGTACATTAAAAACATTTTTGGGATGGCAAATTATGCATTATTCT
Source organism: Mustela putorius furo (assembly GCF_011764305.1). Classification (NCBI taxonomy): domain Eukaryota; kingdom Metazoa; phylum Chordata; class Mammalia; order Carnivora; family Mustelidae; genus Mustela; species Mustela putorius. The sequence goes on from NW_025421998.1 coordinate 10,942,959, forward strand.
TGCATCTTAACTACTTTTAATACCAGGTCAGTAGAGCAAAGATTCCCAGAATAATCTATGGTGATTATGCACATGCACTTATATATAATATAGGTTTATGTAAATACATATATGTACATACGTATATGTATATGCACATATGTATGTGTGTGTGTGGAAGGTCACTGACTTGTCATTCGAGGGCAAGTACACCAGTGAAGAATTTTACTGGGAAGTGAGTCCAATGGGGAATTCAGGTGTTTCAATGTCACAAAGTGCCTGGGGATTGTGGTCATGAAGGACTGGAAAGCTAGTAAGCACTGGAGCTAGACCAGAGTTAGTCCAGGGGTGTGCTTGCACCTGGCTAAAACAACTCCCCTTCTTCATTGGTCACGAAGGGATCTCCACGAAGACTAAGTTTCCAGGATGCCAAGGTCACCTAAATTTAATATTCTAAAGTGTGGTAATCAGACCAGAATCATGAGCAGATCACTAAGTTGTGCTTTCTGCTTCTTGCTGTTGAGCTAATGAAATTTCTCTGATGGTGTCAGCTTAATATACATTATGAAAAAACAATTCAGATTTAAATAAACAAAAAAAAATCTGCCACTTACAAAAATTATACTTGAGGGAGAGAAGAGAATGCAGAAATCTCTTTTTGAGAGACAAGTAGGGCCTTGTCCATGGGGCTTGGGACCTGATGGAAGATAAGGAGGGGAGAAATCATGACATTTGACAAAAAGGGGCATGAATGTGCAGCCATAGAGGCAGAATATGCTGTTTGGAAGGAGCCCTGGTCCCATCTGGACGTGGAGGAATGGAATTCCTAGTCAGGCCACATGCCGCAGACACAGGTATCTTCCCCGCTGTTTTCCCAGTCAGTCTGAGTCAAGAGAAAACTTAGCTGGCTGAGTGTACAAGGACAGTGGTATTTTACATTCCCCTCATTCAATCAGTCTGTCAGTCGTCAATAAACCTGTATGAAGCTACCACAAGGGCACGACCTGATGGAGGTGCTAAGATCTTCAAAGGATTCCAAGGCACTTTTCTCCTTCTTAAGAATCTTAAAAGCCTGGGGCACCTGGGAGGCTCAGTCGGTTAAGTGTCTGACTCTTGATTCTGGCTCAGGTCGTGGTCTCTGGGTTGTGAGATGGAACCCCATGTTGGGCTCCACACTCAACGTGGAGTCTGCTTGAGACTCTCTCTCCCTCTGCCCCCATCACAGGCTCTCTTTCTGTCTCTGAAATAAATAAATAGATTTTTTTCAAAAAAAGAATCTTAAAATCCAAGATAAAAAAAGAACTATAAGTAAACATATCTACATTTTTAGCTACCATCTTTGTGATCTCAAATATGGAAGGCGTCTTCATGGACAGAGAATCCCAAACGTGTGGCTGGTGGAGCATTCCCCCAGGGTGTCCAAGAGGACAGTTCGCTGTGAGAAAGCAGGAGACTGGACTGTCTCCTGGTGATTTATTAATGTGGTCCTCAGGCTGCATATTTGTGCATTTTCTAATCATCGTGGTATTTTATTATGAGAAGACAAGCACATGAGATAGTTGCTCAACTTCGTGGGGTCTGGGCTTAATTTAAAGAGTATGAAGGTCACACATGCAATCTTCCCTTCATTAGCATTTTCAAATTGTATACTGCAGCTTTAAATATCACCACCCAGACTATAATAAACAGATTTCCAGTGACCAACACATCTCATTTCTCACCTTTAAATAGCCTTGAAGCATGAAAACTCTCTGTGGTATTTGCCAAATTCCAGGCAGATCATGTTCCTCTACTCATTTTCTGTTCCTTCCATTGTCACCTCTTGTCCAAGAAGAAATGAGTGGAAATCTGGTCGATTTCTTAATGAACTCAAATTACTTCAGGTGATCATCGGTTCTATGCTAAGCAGCTTTCATGGTATTTTGTGAACGAGCTGTTCCATGGTCCAACTGATGGTCAAACCCCAATTTCATCTATCTCTCTGTGAGCTGCTATCATTACTGTAGCTCTCAGTATTAGGATACAAAGTAACTGGCATAGCCTGCCCCATACAACAGACACCAAGTGAGTGCAGTGATCACTGTTGTTCCTGCTGTTGAATTTCCTTCCCTAAGCAGAGGAGGAAGCTTTTGTTAAAACCGATAAATCATTTTGTTGTTCCTAAAATTCTACAATGCTCTGTTTGGTTATAGCTTTCCAGTAATCTTAGGGACTATTGATACTTTTCTTATTCCACCTGAATTTTTATTTAAAAAAAAAATCCCACTAATAGATCTGTTACAAGTATTACCTAATGAGAGTGCTTCTAACATAACAACATTACATTTTTGAGGGACCTCTGACATTACAATCTTTTACACTACCATAATTACATTTTTGGGTGCTTCCTATCTATTAGCTTTTTTTTTTCTTCTATGATCCCTTTTCCTGACATAAAACGTATCTTCACTTAGAGCGTTTTGTTTGTCTGTTTGTTTTCACATACATTGCCTAAAATTTAAGGTGCATGTTGGATCCCACTTGGTCTGGACGGTCTTGGACATGAAGGTCACGTGATCATCTTTATGCATAGATTTGTTCCCCATTTTCCCTTTATGTACCAGATACTTCCACTTAAACACACAAAGACCTCCTTGTGAGGTCTTCAGGGATTTTTTTTTTTTTTCTTGTCCTCCATTAGTTTTGAGTAAAGGACAAAGTATAGAAATGCAATCTGGAGCCTCTTGAGTTAATCCCCCTTGTACATGGGCTGACCAAAAAGCAGAGAAATTGTTTTTAAGCCACAGAATTGGCCTTCATTAGCTAAGGACATACAGGTTCACAGAATCCTCTGTTCTGAATTATTTGGTTTCCTTGTATAAACTAAGGATTACAATGATAATCTTGTGAAAAGTAAAGAGAACTCTAAGGTAAGACCTTTCCAAATCCCTTCCAAATACCTACAACTGTTCAGTCTCTTCACTCTGTGGATGTTGGGGTCCTTTCTCTCCAGGTATGGAATAGGAGGTTGTAGCTACTGACAAGTTTCCTTTCCTATGGAGGAAGCACTGGCAGTAAGAGTTGCAGCCATGCATGGAGGCATGGCTCATTGGGAAGTTCAGCAAACAGTGAAAGGCAGAGTGGCCACCATTGTCCTTGGTGAGCCTACTCCCCACTGCCACTGTGTTAGCTCAGGAACTAAGTGAGCCTTCCTCATATTATATTCATTGTTTGAAGTAGACTATTAAAGTGCATAGTGGACTTTTGAAATTTCCTCTCCAATACTGATGCAACACGTGTGGTAAAAGTGAGGGATAGCATGAGATTGACTTTCTTAGGGATGTTCTGTCACAGGACTCTGCACACCAGCTCAGAACCAAGAGAACTTTAAGAAGAAGGGGGCCTGAGCTATAAGAATTTCTGTGCATTTTTAACCCAATTTTAGAATTTTAATATTCTTCATTTTAGAAATTCCTTTTGACAAAGAGATAATTGTATTCTCTATACTGCAAACAGGTGACTCTTCCTTTAGCATAAATGTGATGATGGTCTATTTCTGCTTCATAAAATTCAGTGGCTCCTCAAGGCACAGAAGACTTTCAACCTGGTCACTTCTTCCCTTTCTAGCTCATCCCAACACCTACCTATCATTATATGGATGTCAGACACACTCAAATTTTATGCCCAACACTTTACTTGCAGTGGATTATTATTCCTCACAAAAATATTTTCAAGTAGCTACCATTTACCTATATGATTATAATATTAAAAATCAACAAGTTTACATGATTTTCCAGACATCACAAGAAGGCTGACATTTCTTGTGGGTCTGCTGATACTGAATTATTTCCAAATTAAGTGACTGATAAGCCACCACTGGGGAGACTTCCAGAATGGTGGTATAAAGATTTATATGAATCTGTTCATCCACAAAAGCAAATGAAAATGTTATTAAAATGCATCAAAATAAAGTTAGCTCAGAGTTAGCCACAGGCTTGAAAAATTTTGAGGGGTGTTTACTCATGAAAATCTGCTGCTCTTGAGTAAGAAGAGGGGTGGTCTCTAGCTCTGTAGCTTGACTTCCTCCCATGTCCCTGCGTCAGTGTCCTGAGGTCCTGAAATCTCCCCCACTAAGGGGAGGCTTGGAGCTCCTCATGAAGTTTATGATCACAGCATTATCAGTATCACAGCTCTTTCAATATTTACCAGACACTATGCAGAAGATCATGGGGTAAGGGAGTGGAAACTGAATGAGAGGTCATCAGAGAGAAAAAAAAAATGAATGACTCTTAACTGTAGGAAATAAACTGAAGGTTGATGGAGAGGAGTTGGGTAGGAGGATAGGTCAATTTGGTGATGGGCATCAAGGAGGGCACGTGATATGATGATACCTAACTGATATACCTAACTGATAAATTATTGAAATCTACATCTGAAACTAAGTATGTACTTTATGTTGTCTAATGGAATTTAAATTAAAAAATGATTGTGGCACTGAAAAAAATATTTACAGGACACTGATGTTGTTGTACCTCATGTAACCCGTGATACTGGTTACAAACAAAGGTCTAATCAAAAATTTAAAAGAAAAACCTTGGAAAAAATGTATCCAAAAGGTGGCATTGTAAATCTCTGACATTGTGGGAGATCTAGAAGGCACAGTTGGGCACTGTGCATACATAAGACATACCGGAGAGGACCACTGTGGCCAACTTTAGGGTTTTGTGCAGTAGGAAGGAAGGATAAGGCAAAGTTGTAAATTGAGTGCCTAAGGCATCCTCTAAGACATTCACAGTCCTCAAGGCTAAGGGTGGTAAACTTACTGGTCCAAGATATTTCAGGACACCTTTCACCTATCTTTAGCTGACACCAAGCTAAACTAGCAGAGATTCAGTCGCCACACACAACAGGGAATACAGGCAGTAGCATTGGTCCAGGAAAGTGGGTAAGGCAAGTCAGCTGCAGTGGATAAAAGAAAAGAAACAAATATAGCAATAAAATCAAATCCTGTGGGAGAGGGGAAAATCTGATCTCAAGAGTCATCATATCATGCTAACCTAAATAGTCCAGTTCTGAACAAGGAATTATGATTATGAAACATGCAAATAAGCTGAAGGCAGAAACTCTCTCTGCAGGGGCAACCTTTGGACTGATAAGAAAAATGACATGAAATGACCAATTATACATATGTTCTAAGAATGAGAGGAACCATGTCCAAATAATTAAAGGAAAGTATGATGATGATGTCTCACCAAATTAAAACTATCATCAAAGGGATCAAAATTATAAAGAAGAATCAACTGTAAGTTCTGCATTTGAAAAGAACTTTGTAGGAAGGAAAAACTCACAAGAAGTGTGCTCTGACAGATCTGAGCTGACAGAAGAATCAATGAACTTGAAAGTAGGTCAATTGAAATGATATCTTCTGATCTAGCAAAAGTAGGGAAGAAATATGGACAGAGCTTTAGAAACCTTTGGGACAACAGCAAACATGCTAACATATAATAGGAGTCCCCAAAGAAGAGAGAATGTGCCACAAAGTATATTTCAAGAAATTGAGATTTTTAATAAAAAAAAGTTAGCCTACACTGTACCTAAGAAGCTCAACAAACTCAAAATAAAATAACTTCAAAGAGATCTACACTTAGACACATCATAGTAAACTTCTTGAAAGAAAACCACAAAGTGAGGGATGCCTAGGTGGCTCAGTCAGTTAGGCATCGGCCTTTGGCTCACATGATCCAGGGCCCTGGAATTGAGTCCTGCATTGGGCTCCCTACTCAGTGGGGGGTCTGCTTTTCCCTCTGCCGACCACTCACCTTACTTGTTTTCTTTCTCTCTCTCTCTCTGACAAATAAATAAACAAAATCTTTAAAACAAAAAGAAAAGTATAAAAAGAGAGCCTTGGAAGCAACAAAGGAAAAATAATTCTTTGTGTACAATGGGTTTCTAATAAGATAAATAACTGACTTCTTATCAGAAACCATGAGGCATCCAAATCGGCAAAGAAGAAGTCAAATTATCACTCTTCGCAGATGATATGATACTATATGTGGAAAACCCAAAAGACTCCACTCCAAAACTGCTAGAACTTATACAGGAATTCAGTAAAGTGTCAGGATATAAAATCAATGCACAGAAATCAGTTGCATTTCTCTACACCAACAGCAAGACAGAAGAAAGAGATATTAAGGAGTCAATCGCATTTACAATTGCATCCAAAACCATAAGATACCTAGGAATAAACCTAACCAAAGAGACACAGAATCTATACTCAGAAAACTATAAAGTACTCATGAAAGAAATGGGAAAATGTTCCATGCTCCTGGATTGGAAGAATAAATATTGTGAAAATGTCTATGCTACCTAAAGCAATCTACACATTTAATGCAATTCCATCTTTTTCAAAGAAATGGAACAAATAATGCTAAAATTTATATGGAACCAGAAAAGACCTCGAATAGCCAAAGGGATATTGAAAAAGAAAGCCAACGTTGGTGGCATCACAATTCCGGACTTCAGGCTCTATTACAAAGCTGTCATCATCAAGACAGCATGGTACTGGCACAAAAACAGACACATAGATCAATGGAACAGAATAGAGAGCCCAGAAATAGACCCTCAAATCTATGGTCAACTAATCTTCGACAAAGCAGGAAAGAATGTCCAATGGAAAAAAGACAGCCTTTTCAATAAATGGTGCTGGGAAAATTGGACAGCCACATGCAGAAAAATGAAATTGGACCATTCCCTTACACCACACACAAAAATAGACTCAAAATGGATGAAGGACCTCAATGTACGAAAGGAATCCATCAAAATCCTTGAGGAGAACACGGGCAGCAACCTCTTCGACCTCTGCCGCAGCAACATCTTCCTAGGAACAACGCAAAAGGCAAGGGAAGCAAGGGAAAAAATGAACTACTGGGATTTCATCAAGATCAAAAGCTTTTGCACAGCAAAGGAAACAGTTAACAAAATCAAAAGACAACTGACAGAATGGGAGAAGATATTTGCAAACGACATATCAGATAAAGGACTAGTGTCCAGAATCTATAAAGAACTTAGCAAACTCAACACCCAAAGAACAAATAATCCAATCAAGAAATGGGCAGAGGACATGAACAGACATTTCTGCAAAGAAGACATCCAGATGGCGAACAGACACATGAAAAAGTGCTCCATATCACTCGGCATCAGGGAAATACAAATCAAAACCACAATGAGATATCACCTCACACCAGTCAGAATGGCTAAAATCAACAAGTCAGGAAATGACAGATGCTGGCGAGGATGCGGAGAAAGGGGAACCCTCCTACACTGTTGGTGGGAATGCAAGCTGGTGCAGCCACTCTGGAAAACAGCATGGAGGTTCCTCAAAATGTTGAAAATAGAACTGCCCTATGACCCAGCAATTGCACTATTGGGCATTTACCCTAAAGATACAAATGTAGTGATCCAAAGGGGCACATGCACCCGAATGTTTATAGCAGCAATGTCCACAATAGCCAAACTATGGAAAGAACCTAGATGTCCATCAACAGATGAATGGATCAAGAAGATGTGGTATATATACACAATGGAATACTATGCAGCCATCAAAAGAAATGAAATCTTGCCATTTGCGACAACGTGGATGGAACTAGAGCATATCATGCTTAGCGAAATAAGTCAAGCAGAGAAAGACAACTATCATATGATCTCCCTGATATGAGGAAGTGGTGATGCAACATGGGGGCTTAAGTGGGTAGGAGAAGAATAAATGAAACAAGATGGGATTGGGAGGGAGACAAACCATAAGTGACTCAATCTCACAGAACAAACTGAGGGTTGCCGGGGGGAGGGGGTTTGGGAGAAGGGGGTGGGATTGTGGACATTGGGGAGGGTGTGTGATTTGGTGAGTGCTGTGAAGTGTGTAAACCTGGTGATTCACAGACCTGTACCCCTGGGGATAAAAATATATGTTTATCAAAAATAAAAAATTAAAAAAAAAAAAAAAGAAACCATGAGGATACAAAGTCTTGAAAAAAAAAGACAACCAAGAATTCTCTATCAACAAAAGTATCTTTCAGAAATGAAAAAAAAAAATCAAGTGATTCTCAGAAAAACAAACTAAAAGACTTTGCCTCCAATAAACCTGCCCCATGAAAAATATCATAGTCCTTCAGACTGAAAAAATGGACCCTACAGGTTAATTCAGATCCATAAAAAGAAATACAGTGCACCAGCAAAAGTCATTTTATAGGTAAATAAATATGTCATCCAAGTGCAAAAGAGGCAAAGATGTGAAGAAATTGGAAGTGTCATACTCTACTGGTGAAAAGGCAAAATCATGCATCCACTTTGGAAACCAGTTTGACTGTTCTACGAGATGAGGAACTAAGCATAGACCCACTGCATGACCCAATAACTCCAGTCTTAGGTATCTGTTCAAGAGAGACGAAAACATACTTACACCCCAAAAAACATGTAAATAAGTTTTCACAACTTTGTTCATGTGATCAAAAAGTGAGAGACAACCCAAATGTGAATTGACTGAATCACAGATCAACCAAAGGTGTCTATCCCTGCAAAGGGATATTATGTATCCATAGAAAGGAACTGAGTACTCATACATGCTACAATGTGAACTGTGAGAATATTAAGTTCTAGAGAAGAAGCCATCCGCAAAAGGGCAGATATCGTATCCAAAGTTGGTACATGTATAGAGACAGTTAATCTGTGCTTGCCCGGAGATGGATTTGGGAGGGCAGGAAGAGACTCCAAATGGTCCTGATTTTCTTACTGGGGTGATGAACATGTTTTCAAAAACAAGTCATAGCAGGGTGACCTGGTGGCTCATTCAGGTCAGTGACTGACTCTTGATAACAGCTCAGGTCATGATCTCAGGGTCCTGAGGTTGAGCCCCATGGTGGGCTCCATGCTGGCAAGGAGGCTGCTTGTGGTTCTCTCCCTCTTCTTTCCCTCTACCCCTCCCTCCCTGGTCTCACTCCCCCCTTCTGTCTAAAATAAAGAAAGAAATAAAAATAAAAATAGGTTACGATAATGGCTGGATAACTCTGTGAATATACTCAAACCAAGAAATTGTGTAGTTAACTGAGTGGGTTTTACATGTGAATGAATTAAATGTTCACAAAGCTATTGAAACACACATACACACCATTTGGAGGCACTCAGGTTTTGACAGGCAGTGGTAAATTGCCAGTTTTCAGTAACTTCCATTAAGTGCCTCACCAAGCCCCTGTGAAATAGTTGTTGCTGTTAATGGAAGAGAGCTCCAAATCCCGGGGGTCAGAAGGAGGAGAGTTGTGAGTTTTCAGTCAGTCTGATGAAGTCACCCTCCCAAAGGTCCTAACCTCTGTTTTCCCTTATGTGTGAAAAGCATCCCCAAAAACGTCCTCCTTGGAATCACTTGTAATAAATAGCACGGTTCTGCTGAGACCATGTCTGCTTCTGCGTGATCCAAGTTGTTTAGAGATTTTGCATCACACAGTTGACCCAAAGCCCAGGGACTCTCGGGCATAAGATGGCTGTGAGGGGCTCCCATCTCTTGCTGCTTTCAGATTTAGAAGGTTTAATATCCAATAGGTACAGTGGGGAAACATACATCTAATATATCTTCTTCTTTTTTTTTTTTTTTAAGAGAAAACTGGTATCTGAAGAAGTAGTTTTTTCACCCTGGTCCCTGAGATCTCCTTATTATGGGAGTCCAAAGCAAGTTGTAAAGCTGAAAGGACTATAGAAAGAAAAATTTTTGAGTGTCCTTTATTTAACTTCAGTGTGGCCAGTGCTGCCTCCCTTTCAACTCTATTTTTAATGCCTGTGATTGTCCCAAAGTGACCTTTCAGAGGGCTTATAGGTTCTAGAGCAGAAGGAGCAGAAGCCCCAGAAACCACATTAAAGGGTGGGCTCGGTGGTCATACCCACTCCTGCTCAGGCGTCATGTACCTTTCTCTGAGCCTGTGCTAAGCAATTTCACAAAGAGTTGGATTTAAGAAGCCAGTTAAGCCTGGGGGAGGTGAGGGTGGCACTTGGTTGTGCAGTTTGTTAAGCTTTGACTCTTGGTTTCAGCTCAGGTCATGACCTCAGGGTTGTGAGATGGAACCCCACATTATGCTCTGTTCTCTCCATGGAGTCAGCCTGAGATTCTCCCTCTTCCCTCAGCCTCTCTCCCTCTGTCCCTCCCTCCTTCATGTTCTCTCTCTCAAATCAATCAATCCATCTTCAAAAAAAAAAAAATGAACATAGTACATTTTTTCTTAGAAGCCAAGAGCAAATACTATGTACAACACAGAACTTCCTAAATACTCATCCAAAATATAGTCTCAACAACTGACCTCAAGACAGCCTCCCAAGGAGATGGCCAAAGGAACCAGGTGCCAGTGGATCCTGTTTAGCTATTCTGGAAGCAGAGATGTTAGATCCTTGAGTGGGGGCCTCCGTGGATGCAAATGTCCTTCATGAGATGAGATGTTGGGTTGTGTCTGATGTACGGCTGTGTGCTAAGGAGAAGGACCTCACTGGATGGTGGAGTGTAGGTATGACTCGTTCTTCCTTCACAGCTTGATTTTGTGTAAGACCAGGACTAAAACAGACCACCCACTGCAAATCAGGACTAATGCTGGGGCAATTGACTGGGATCAATACTTTGGAATTTTTTTTTTTTTTTACTTTTATTTGTTTTTTTTTTTATTAAATTTTTTATTTTTTTATTTTTATAAACATATATTTTTATCCCCAGGGGTACAGGTCTGTGAATCACCAGGTTTACACACTTCACAGCACTCACCAAAGCACATACCCTCCCCAATGTCCATAATCCCACCCCCTTCTCCCAAACCCCCTCCCCCCAGCAATACTTTAGAAATTTATTTTGGAAGCTTGATCTATCATTATATTTCTCTCTAGGCTCTTCACTACTGGGGAAGTGGGCATAAGTATCTTATTTTCAGTGTTCCCAGGTGGATGGGACTTGAGGGAATGTGCCAACAGAGGTGTGGCTTGTCCTTTGCTCACTTTGCATCCACTTGGGTAGAATGCTGCACCCCCTTTCTCTCCAAGGCAGGATGCCGCTGCTATAGGAGCTCCTCCTTTCTGAAAAATTCTATTCCAAGGCTGAGTGAGTCCTCTAGTTTCCTCGCTCCACATTCATGCACCAAGAGGTGTATAAGCACACATCGAGAACTTGCTCACATTCATTTTCCCAGTCTATCCGGGGCTGTGGAATCTGGCCAGCTCCAGAAATGGACGGAGCCTATTGTAGATCCCTCCAAGACTGCAGTCTTGCTACAGAGGGACAGCTTTCCTCTCTGAACTAGACAAAGTCACTATAAAAAGATGAAGGAGAGACAGAAGGACTTGCTTTTCCCAGGACACGGCATGGTTGTGGTGGGTCACGTCAAATCTTTTGTCTTCTCGATGCCATTGAATGTAAAGTCCTAGTTTTCAACATTCTTAGGATAGTTTTCCTCTTTCAGTTTCTACACAGGCATCTCAACAACTGGGAAAGCCAGAGTGAGAACTGCAAGTCAGATGTCATTTACAACAGAGAATCAAGATGTATTGTTCTACTGGAATCCTGCATTTCAATCAGCTACATTTTGACTTGTATAAAAGCCAGGGCACTGGTTAATTTCCAGCAGCAGATAACGATCTTCATCAGGGAAAAACAGAATCTGATTCTTGAAAATCGCAGGTGAGGGGAAATTGCATAAAAGACCTGACATCGCCTTCACTAGTGTTGTATCTATTTCTATGGAAACATTAGAAACAGCAGGGACTTTCCATAACTTTCTGTGGGAAAGGTGCCTTCTATTCTATCATCTTTTCCAAGTGTATTCTTTAATTCACAGTAGCAAGCAGGCAAGTGGAACTCTTTAGATTTATATTTTAGATGATGTTTTTCTTGTAGGAACCATTTTTTTCCTAGTGAATGGCCACAATTTGGATGTTCTCTTTCCTTCTAGGCAACAATCATACATGGCCACAGGAGGAAAGAGCAGAAGTTATGACCTAATGCCAATCAAACCAGGATGGTATCCAAAGAGCAAGTTCTGAAGTCAGATGCCAAATAATCAAAGTCTATGGCAACTCAAATGTGCCAGAAAGTATTTAGTGACCCAAAATGGAGCTGGGAAAAGGGATAAAGCAGAGGAAATCACCTATAAAGTACATGGATTCATGGAGGTAGTAGTTGTTGGTGTCATTCCAGCCTAGAGAAGTAGAAGGTTAGGATCCAAGTTGGTCTCGGGGTATTCATCAAGATGAGTTATAAAGAATGCTGAGTCTCAGCGGGGAGAGCTGTAATGTTGGACAGGGGTCTCCGAAGTGAGGGCCATGCAGGAACATCAGCTGAGTAACAGGAATAAAATATAAGGGCTTCTCTTTATGATCACTTCTTTCTGAACTTTCTTTTCAAATCTGTTTGATTTTGTTAAGCAAACTTACTGAAGTATAGTGAAAATAAACATACCTTATTTAAAATGGTCTTTTATTATTTTATTTTATTTTTTTAAGTAGGCTCCACACCCAGTATGGAGTCCACCCAACATGGACTCGAACTCATGACCCTTGAGATCAAGACCCAAACTGAGATCAACAGTTGGATGCTTAACCCACTGAGCCACCCAGAGGCCCCTAAAATAGTCTGTTTTAAATATACATGCAGGTCAATGAGTTTTAAGAAATACATGAGTCACAAGAATGACTGAGATACAGAATATTTCCCTCTCTCCTGGGTTCCTTCCAGTCAGTGCACACCCCTCCAAGATCCAACGAATCACTATTCTGTTCCTTGGCTCCAACAGATGAGATTTGCTGTCCTAATTTCACGCAAGAGGAATCAACATGTACTCCATTACTTCTGATTTCTTTCCTTCAACATAATCTTTGAGATTCATCCAGGCTGTGTATCAGTAGCTTATTTTTTTTAGTGTTGGATAGTACTCAACTGACTCATATTCAAGTGCAAATGAAATACAGATACAGTATTGGAGCTATCTTTGGAAACGATATCTGATTCTATCATATGTATGGAAATCTGCCTATCCATTCACCCATCAAGGGACATTTGGGTGTTTACAGTTTGTGGATGTTGTGAATAAAGTATAAGGTTTTATATGTTTTTGTTTCCCCTGACTATATACCTAGAGAGGAATGGCTTGATCATATGTTAAGCATTTGTTTAATTTTTGTTTTTTTCTTTTTGAAATTGTCAAACTGTTTATGAAATGGTCATGGGGCTGTACCTGTCTGCTAGCAATGAATGAGACTTCCCATTGTCTCACATCCTCAATGCACATAACATTGCAATGACTTCTATAGTCATACGGGTGAATGTGGAATCTTCTTGCGGTTGAATCTGAATTATTGAGGACCCATAATGTTGAGCCTCCTTTCATGTGTTTATTGGAGATTTGTATATATATTGTGTGAAGTTCCTGTTCAAATTTTCACCTATTTTTAATTAGAATTATTATGGAATTGTAGGAGTTATTTTTTTAAGTGAGTTATAGACATTCCAAATATTTTCCCTTTGTCTGTGTTTCATCTTTTTCTTTAAAGGTGTCTTGAAGAGAGAAATGTTTAAATTTTTATAAAATTTAAGCCTTTTTTTTCTTTTGTGGTTTATGCTTTTTTGGAAACTGTGTAAAAAATATTTGTCTAAACCAAGGTTACAAATAATTTCCAACTCATTAGTGGCTACTTGGAGTGCTTACTCATGGAGAAGCGGGTGGTATAATAATTTGGAAGTGGTTGGTTATATTTATTTCAAAGAACTCCTCACTGGGAGAAGTGGCTATGTGGCTTAAATTTTCACCCACCCAGTGATATCTCTTGATGGAGAATTGTTTAAATTTTAATGAAGTATAATTTATTAATATTTTATTACTAATCTTCATTTTTCTATTTGTGAAATCTACCCAAGATCATATAGATACTCATTTTTTTGTTATCCTGTGTTTAACTATACTACCTTCCTTATGTAGATTTCTGAATTACCAGGTACTCAGTTTTCTGTAAGATATGATCTGGGGTGAAGTTATTTCTTTTTTATTTTTTAAAGATTTATTTATTTATTTGAGAGGATGAAGGGACAGAGACAATCTCAAGCAGACCCCCTGACTAAGTGCAGAGCCTGATGTGGGGCTCAGTCTCACAACCCTGAGGTTATGACCTGAGCCAAAATCAAGAGTCAGAGGCTCAATCAACTGAGCTCCCTAGGTGGTCCTCTTCCTTTTTCTTTATTGATAGCCCATAGGCCCAGCACCATTTATTGAAAACACTTCCTTTGCCCTGCTCTCAAGTGCCATTTTCATCAGGGACAAAAGTCAGGGACAGCCCTCAGCTGTCTGTTCTGTTCCACTAGAGCATCTGTCAGACCTGCAGCCAATCCCATAGTGTCTTTATTGCATCTTTATAAGACTTGGCATTGATAAAGTTCCCCTCCCTTGTTCTTCTGTTTTGTCAAGATTGTCTTGGTCCCTCTTGGTCTTTTGCACTTCCAAGTAAACCTTACAATTAACTTGTCTATTTCTGCAAATAGAAACCTACTAATATTTTGGTTTGGATTGTCTGTAATTTCGTAAAGTAGTTTGGGAAAAGGTGAATAGAGGTCTTATGTAATTGTGTTTGTACTCACTATTAGATATTTAATATTTTTGTTTTAATAGAGGGCATATTTTTTTAAAGATTTTATTTATTTATTTGACAGAGAGAGATCACAAGTAGGCAGAGAGGCAGTCAGAGAGAGAGAGGAGGAAGCAGGCTCCCTGCTGAGCAGAGAGCCCGATGCAGGACTCAATCCCAGGACCCTGAGATCATGACCTGAGCCGAAGGCAGCGGCTTAACCCACTGAGCCACCCAGGTGCCCCAATAAAGGGCATATTTTGAGTTTATTTCTGTCAAGGCACATAAATATAGTTAGATTTGTATATTGAACTTATATCTTGCAATCTTGCTCAGCTCACACATTAATTCCAAAACTACTATCCTGTCATCTCTGCTAATGAGAGATTTACTTAATTATTTTGTTTTCATACATTTGCATGATTCTCTTTCCTACCACCATGACAAGTATCTGAAACACTACGTTGAAGACAATTGATGATAGTTCGTGTCTATGCTTCCTCCCTAACCTCAAAAGGAAAGTTTTCAACATCTTGTCAGTACATTTACTACAAGTATGTTTGGTCTATACCCTCCATAACATTAAGGAAGTTTATTCCTACTATTAATTTGCCAACTGTTTTTTTAGCCTTAATGAACGTTATATTGGTATAAAGTATAATGGTGCAGTGTGGTATGAGGTGATATAGGGCAGTGGGGTGGGGTGTAGTGTGTTTCCCTATGGCAAGACATGTTATGGTATGGTAGGGTGTGGTACAGTGTGATGTGGGGTGTTAAAAATGACATCCTTGTGAGCTACCATAATGTAGACTTCGTCAAACCACTATGTTGTACAATTAGAAGAAATGTAACCCTGGGTATCAATGGCACTTCAATAATAATAATAAAAAAGGTGGCATCCCTGATGGACTGTATCAAACACTGAAGTCAGAGATCACTGAGTTGATACAAACACTTCTAATAGAAAACCAGAAGCTAGAAACTCTTCTCAACTGGTTTTATGAGATTAGGTATACTTCATACCAAAACCCAACAAGTGAGAACAACTTCGGGACAATATCACACATGAAGATAAAGGCAAAATTGATACAGAAAGTATCACAAGTCAAGCCAATCACTAAATAACGGTGGTACTTAAGGTAATGTTATTAATGTTGTATGTGAGACGCCCTGTCATCCTGGTAACTTTTTCCTTCGGTATTCTCCCCTTCAGTGATATCCTCCAGACATGCTCTGGCTGCCTGCAGAGCTGCCAGAAGCCTTCTGTGACAGGGACAGGATCCTTATCATATGTTGCATCCCTGCAGTCCGTGGCACTGAACTGTGTGAGCTTGGATAACTACCATCCCCCACCAGCGATGTGAACTCCACCACAGAAGGAACCCTGCACCTTCATGTTCACCATGCAAGTACCCAGCAGGGCCTGGAACTGGGGAAAGTCATCAAAACAAAACAGAAAGACAGTCAATCAAAAAAACAAAAATCAGGGGCACCTGGGTGGCTCAGTGGGTTAAGCCGCTGCCTTTGGCTCAGGTCATGATCTCAGGGTCCTGGGATCAAGCCCCACATCGGGCTTTCTGCTCAGCGGGGAGCCTGCTTCCTCCTCTCTCTCTCTCTCTCTCTTTCTCTGCCTGCCTCTCTGCCTACTTGTGATCTCTGTCTGTCAAATGAATAAATAAATAAATTTAAAAAAAAATCATAAGTAAACAAAAATTAAAGTATAGAAATAAGGTTGCCTTAAAAATTGCTTCAGTCAGGGGGAGGAGTCAAGATGGCGGAGAAGTAGCAGGCTGAGACTACTTCAGCTAGCAGGAAATCAGCTAGATAGCTTATCTAAAGATTGCAAACACCTGAAAATCCATCCGCAGATCGAAGAGAAGAAGAACGGCAATTCTGGAAACAGAAAAACAATCACTTTCTGAAAGGTAGGACCGGCGGAGAAGTGAATCCAAAGCGACGGGAAGACAGACCCCGGGGGGAGGGGCCGGCTCCCGGCAAGCGGTGGAGCAACCACGCACAAAATCAGGACTTTTAAAAGTCTGTTCTGCTGAGGGACATCGCTCCAGAGGCTAAACCGGAGCGAAGTCCACGCGGGGTCAGCATGGCCTCAGGTCCCGCAGGGTCACAGAAGGATCGGGGGTGTCTGAGTGTCTCAGAGTTTGTGGGTATTGGAACGGGAAAGCTGGCTACAGAGACAGAGCCGACAGTAAGCTTGCAGCTCGGTGTTACCTTGAACCGGTCGCAGGCTCAGTGAGCTCAGAGCACGGCCGGAGGTCAGGCAGACGGGAGTAACTGGGCGCTGTTCTCTGAGGGCGCACTGAGGAGTGCGGCCCTGGGCTCAGCTCCTCCCGGCCGGAGACCAGGAGGCTGGCATTTGTATTCCTGTCCTCCGGAACTCTACGGAAAGCGCTCAGGGAACAAAAGCTCCTGAAAGCAAACCCGAGCGGATTACTCACCCCGGCCCCGGGTAAGGGCAGTGTAATTCCGCCTGGGGCAAAGACACTTGAGAATCACTACAACAGGCCCCTCCCCCAGAAGATCAACAGGAAATCAAGCCGAGACCAAGTTCACCTACCAAGAAGAGAGGTTTCAATACCAAGGAGAACAGCAGAATTCCAGAGGAGGAGAAAGCCAAGCACGGAACTCATGGCTTTTTACCTGTGATTTTTTTTTAGTCTTGCAGTTAATTTAATTTTTTTCTTTATCATTTTTTGTTGTTTTTTTTCTCGCCTTCGGGTAAAAATGTTTTATTTTTAACTATTACCTATTTCTTTTTTAACGATTTTTTACTAGTTTATCTAATATATATATTTTTTCTTTTTTACATTTTTCTTAGGTGTTTTCTTTTTTTTTCTTTTTTCTTTTTTTTTTCTTTCTTCCTTTTTGAACCTCTTTTTATCCCCTTTCTCCCCCCTCACGATTTTGGATATCTTCTAATTTGGTTAAAGCATATTTTCCTGGGGTTATTGCCAACCTTTTAGTATTTTACTTGCCCCTTCATATACCCTTATCTGGACAAAATGACAAGACGGAAAAATTCAATACAAAAATAAAGAACAAGAGGCAGTACCGAAGGATAGGGACCTAATCAATACAGACATTGGTAATATGTCAGATCTAGAGTTCAGAATGACAATTCTCAAGGTTCTAGCCGGGCTCGAAAAAGGCATGGAAGATATTAGAGAAACCCTCTTGAGAGATATAAAAGCCCTTTCTGGAGAAATAAAAGAACTAAATCTAACCAAGTTGAAATCAAAAAAGCTATTAATGAGGTGCAATCAAAAATGGAGGCTCTCACTGCTAGGATAAATGAGGCAGAAGAAAGAATTAGTGATATAGAAGACCAAATGACAGAGAATAAAGAAGCTGAGCAAAAGAGGGACAAACAGCTACTGGACCACGAGGGGAGAATTCGAGAGATAAGTGACACCATAAGACGAAACAACATTAGAATAATTGGGATTCTAGAAGAAGAAGAAAGAGAGAGGGGAGCAGAAGGTATACTGGAGAGAATTATTGGGGAGAATTTCCCCAATATGGCAAAGGGAACGAGCATCAAAATTCAAGAGGTTCAGAGAACGCCCCTCAAAACCAATAACAATAGGCCCACACACCGTCACCTAATAGTAAAATTTACAAGTCTCAGTGACAAAGAGAAAATCCTGAAAGCAGCCCGGGAAAAGAAGTCTGTAACATACAATGGTAAAAATATAGATTGGCAGCTGACTTATCCACAGAGACCTGGCAGGCCAGAAAGAGCTGGCATGATATTTTCAGAGCACTAAACGAGAAAAACATGCAGCCAAGAATACTATATCCAGCTAGGCTATCATTGAAAATAGAAGGAGAGATTAAAAGCTTCCTGGACAAAAAACTGAAAGAATTTGCAAACACCAAACCAGCTCTACAGGAAATCTTGAAAGGGGTCCTCTAAGCAAAGTGAGAGCCTACAAGTGGTAGATCAGAAAGGAACAGAGACCATATACAGTAACAGTCACCTTACAGGCAATACAATGGCACTAAATTCATATCTCTCAATAGTTACCCTGAATGTGAATGGGCTAAATGCCCCTGTCAAAAGACACAGGGTATCAGAATGGATAAAAAAACAAAACCCATCTATATGTTGCCTCCAAGAAACACATTTTAAGCCCGAAGACACCTCCAGATTTAAAGTGAGGGGGTGGAAAAGAATTTACCATGCTAATGGACATCAGAAGAAAGCAGGAGTGGCAATCCTTATATCAGATCAATTAGATTTTAAGCCAAAGACTATAGTAAGAGAAGAGGAAGGACACTATATCATACTCAATGGGTCTGTCCAACGAGAAGATTTAACAATTTTAAATATCTATGCCCCCAACGTGAGAGCAGCCAACTATATAAACCAATTAATAACAAAATCAAAGAAACACATCAACAATAATACAATAATAGTAGGGGACTTTAACACTCCCCTCACTGAAAAGGACAGATCATCCAAGCAAAAGATCAGCAAGAAAATAAAGGCCTTAAACGACACACTGGACCAGATGAACATCACAGATATATTCAGAATATTTCATCCCAAAGCAACAGAATACACATTCTTCTCTAGTGCACATGGAACATTCTCCAGAATAGATCACATCCTCGGTCCTAAATCAGGACTCAACCGGTATCAAAAGATTGGGATCATTCCCTGCATATTTTCAGACCACAATGCTCTAAAGCTAGAACTCAACCACAAAAGGAAGTTTGGAAAGAACCCAAATACATGGAGACTAAAGAGCATCCTGCTAAAGAATGAATGGGTCAACCGGGAAATTAAAGAAGAATTGAAAAAAATCATGGAAGCAAATGATAATGAAAATACAACGGTTCAAAATCTGTGGGACACAACAAAGGCAGTCCTGAGAGGAAAATATATAGCAGTACAAGCCTTTCTCAAGAAACAAGAAAGGTCTCAGGTACACAACCTAACCCTACACCTAAAGGACCTGGAGAAAGAACAAGAAAGAAACCCTAAGCCCAGCAGGAGAAGAGAAATCATAAAGATCAGAGCAGAAATCAATGAAATAGAAACCAAAAAAACAATAGAACAAATCAACGAAACTAGGAGCTGGTTCTTTGAAAGAATTAATAAAATTGATAAACCCCTGGCCCGACTTATCAAAAAGAAAAGAGAAAGGACCCAAATAAATAAAATCATGAATGAAAGAGGAGAGATCACAACTAACACCAAAGAAATACAAAGTATTATAAGAACATACTATGAGCAACTCTACGGCAATAAATTTGACAATCTGGAAGAAATGGATGCATTCCAAGAAACATATAAACTACCACAACTGAACCAGGAAGAAATAGAAAGCCTGAACAGACCCATAACCAGTAAGGAGATTGAAACAGTCATCAAAAATCTCCAAACAAACAAAAGCCCAGGGCCAGACGGCTTCCCGGGGGAATTCTACCAAACATTTAAAGAAGAACTAATTCCTCTTCTCCTGAAATTGTTCCAAAAAATAGAAATGGAAGCAAAACTTCCAAACTCATTTTATGAGGCCAGCATCACCTTGATCCCCAAACCAGACAAGGATCCCACCAAAAAAGAGAGCTATAGACCAATATCCTTGATGAACACAGATGCGAAAATACTCAACAAAATACTAGCCAATAGGATTCAACAGTACATTAAAAAGATTATTCACCACGACCAAGTGGGATTTATTCCAGGGCTGCAAGGTTGGTTCAACATCCGCAAATCAGTCAATGTGATACAACACATCAATAAAAGAAAGAACAAGAACCATATGATACTCTCAATAGATGCTGAAAAAGCATTTGACAAAGTACAACATCCCTTCCTGATCAAAACTCTTCCACACATACCTCAATATCATCAAAGCCATCTATGAAAAAGCCACCGCAAATATCATTCTCAATGGAGAAAAACTGAAAGCTTTTCCGCTAAGGTCAGGAACACGGCAGGGATGTCCATTATCACCACTGCTATTCAACATAGTACTAGAGGTCCTAGCCTCAGCAATCAGACAACAAAAGGAAATTAAAGGCATCCAAATCGGCAAAGAAGAAGTCAAATTATCACTCTTCGCAGATGATATGATACTATATGTGGAAAACCCAAAAGACTCCACTCCAAAACTGCTAGAACTTATACAGGAATTCAGTAAAGTGTCAGGATATAAAATCAATGCACAGAAATCAGTTGCATTTCTCTACACCAACAGCAAGACAGAAGAAAGGGAAATTAAGGAGTCAATCCCATTTATAATTGCACCCAAAACCATAAGATACCTAGGAATAAACCTAACCAAAGAGACACAGAATCTATACTCAGAAAACTATAAAGTACTCATGAAAGAAATTGAGGAAGACACAAAGAAATGGAAAAATGTTCCATGCTCCTGGATTGGAAGAATAAATATTGTGAAAATGTCTATGCTACCTAAAGCAATCTACACATTTAACGCAATTCCTATCAAAGTACCATCCATCTTTTTCAAAGAAATGGAACAAATAATGCTAAAATTTATATGGAACCATAAAAGACCTCGAATAGCCAAAGGGATATTGAAAAAGAAAGCCAACGTTCGTGGCATCACAATTCTGGACTTCAAGCTCTATTACAAAGCTGTCATCATCAAGACAGCATGGTACTGGCACAAAAACAGACACATAGATCAATGGAACAGAATAGAGAGCCCAGAAATAGACCCTCAACTCTACAGTCAACTAATCTTCGACAAAGCAGGAAAGAATGTCCAATGGAAAAAAGACAGCCTCTTCAATAAATGGTGCTGGGAAAATTGGACAGCCACATGCAGAAAAATGAAATTGGACCATTTCCTTACACCACACACAAAAATAGACTCAAAATGGATGAAGGACCTCAATGTGCAAAAGGAATCCATCAAAATCCTTGAGGAGAACACAGGCAGCAACCTCTTCGACCTCTGCCGCAGCAACATCTTCCTTGGAACAACGCAAAAGGCAAGGGAAGCAAGGGAAAAAATGAACTATTGGGACTTCATCAAGATCAAAAGCTTTTGCACAGCAAAGGAAATAGTTAACAAAATCAAAAGACAACTGACAGAATGGGAGAAGATATTTGCAAACGACATATCAGATAAAGGACTAGTGTCCAGAATCTATAAAGAACTTAGCAAACTCAACACCCAAAGAACAAATAATCCAATCAAGAAATGGGCAGAAGACATGAGCAGACATTTCTGCAAAGAAGACATCCAGATGGCCAGCAGACACATGAAAAAGTGCTCCATATCACTCAGCATCAGGGAAATACAAATCAAAACCACAATGAGATATCACCTCACACCAGTCAGAATGGCTAAAATCAACAAGTCAGGAAATGACAGATGCTGGCGAGGATGCGGAGAAAGGGGAACCCTCCTACACTGTTGGTGGGAATGCAAGCTGGTGCAGCCACTCTGGAAAACAGCATGGAGGTTCCTCAAAATGTTGAAAATAGAACTGCCCTATGACCCAGCAATTGCACTATTGGGTATTTACCCTAAAGATACAAACGTAGTGATCCAAAGGGGCACGTGCACCCAAATGTTTATAGCAGCAATGTCCACAATAGCCAAACTATGGAAAGAACCTAGATGTCCATCAACAGATGAATGGATCAAGAAGATGTGGTATATATACACAATGGAATACTATGCAGCCATCAAAAGAAATGAAATCTTGCCATTTGCAACAACATGGATGGAACTAGAGTGTATCATGCTTAGTGAAATAAGTCAAGCAGAGAAAGACAACTATCATATGATCTCCCTGATATGATGAAGTGGTGATGCAACCTGGGCGCTTAAGTGGGTAGGAGAAGAATAAATGAAACAAGATGGGATTGGGAGGGAGACAAACCATAAGTGACTCTTAATCTCACAAAACAAACTGAGGGTTGCTGGGGGAAGGGGGTTTGGGAGAAGGGGGTGGGATTATGGACATTGGGGAGGGTATGTGCTTTGGTAAATGCTGTGAAGTGTGTAAACCTGGTGATTCACTGACCTGTACCCCTGGGGATAAAAATATATGTTTATAAAAAATAAAAAATTAATAAAAAAAAATTGCTTCAGTCATTCTGGATGAGTCACTTTCTGCCAGTTATTTCCTGAAGGTAGAAGATGATTTCTGCCTGATCCTGTTACCTCCAGTGGTATACAGGCACTGGGCTTCCTCAAGGTACCAAGTATATTTTCTGGAAACTTCCAGGAAACTATGCAATGTTCTGTGCAATTATGGAAAAATGTTTTTCTTCTCTACTCCTTCCTTCATCTCATTTATTGTGATGTTAGGTCTTTTCATGTTGGCCCTAGAACAGATGCTTTGGTCCTTATATCCTCTAGGGGATTTGAGGGAAAGGTTTCTTGAATTTTGCCCAGTGCCCTCTCCTCAGGCAACACACCTGTGCTCTTGGGTGTGTGGACCAGAGATAAAAGTAAATCACAATGAGTTGTGTGTCAACCCTTTCCTCTGTCTGTGGTCCGATTTGCCTGCCTGGGAATTTTAAATATCCAGACTGAGTCACTGTACATTGTAAAACTTATTACTGATTCTTTACACACACCCCACAGTCACCCTGGCTCTGTCTGCTTTCCTCCCATCTTGCCCTCTTACTTGGGTTCTAAAGCACCAGAATCCTGGTTCTGGAATGTGGTATTTCTCTCCACTCTCCTCACACAGAGAGACATAAACACATACACACTTTAGTGTTGTCTGTGAATGTGGCTAGTCCCCACGGAATATACCTCTAAAGGACATGTTGCTTTTTGCATTCTGGACACTACTGAACCTGTTAACAAAAGTTCTGCTTACTTCTAAGTCCTAGCAACATTCTTCTGTGAAGCATTTTGAGCATGACAAAAAGAACAAAACCAAAGACTGATTAGAAAAATATATACAAGGTTGGACCTGCATGTCATCATCTGTTTTTTTATTTTGTTTTGTTTTGTTTTTTAAGATCACATTTATTTATTTGACTGAGAAAGATACAGCAAGAGAGGGAACACAAGCAGGGGGAGTGGGAGAGGGAGAAGCTGGCTCCTCGCCGAGCAGGGAGCCTGATGGCGGGATTCATTCTAGGACCCTGGGACCATGACCCGAACTGAAGGCAGACACTTAATGACTGAGCCACCCAGGTGCCCCTGTCATCTGCTTACTTAACATGTTTATAAGTGGATCATATTTCCTGTATTTGGAACAAATGTTTGGGTTTAAATTATGTTCAAAATATTAACTATCTGCTTTTATAAACAAATGTCTTATTATTCATAAATTTGAATAGTGAACTCTCAAAAGCCCTGTCCACATTAGAATGTCCCATGAAACAGCACAAAGCACGTAAGTGTCCTATTGAGCAGGACAGGTGTGTGGCTGGGCCAGATGCACCTGCATTAGCCAGGACCGCTCTAGACCTACTGCTCAAGGTCCCCTGGGTTGAGACCCAGGGATCTGTTCTAATGAGCTTTCCAGGTACAGTGAGGCCTGTAAGTTTGAGAATCACTTCTCTCAGAGGTGGATGACGATTACACTGTGTTATTCAGGGTGTTCAGGTCAGAGGATCCATACCCTCTTCTTAAAAATTTCACATCCTCTTCTCTGTGCTCTCACCCAGATCACCTCTTCACAACCACAGTAAAACACACCATCAAGCCTCTTGCTTAAATCCAGCCAATCTCTAGCATGTTCTTCCAGTCCATCTGGAGTTTGCTTATGCACCCTGCGGTCAGGGGGAGACACCCCTCCCCCCTCCCCCTGGACTCCCTTTCACACCCTGGAGTTGGGGAAGTCGTTTGAGACCTCATCTGTGAAACAATGACACAAGTTTCCACCACGCTGTTTTCATGATGCTAACAAAAAAACATTCTAATAAAACGCTGACGCATGCTAACCGCTAGCTGGTGCCCATAAGAGGCAAACAGGAAGTGATGAAGCTTTGAAGTCCAAACTCCAACATTTTTTAGGTGGTGACTGAATACACAGTCACTACCCAGAGCCTGGCGCAGAGTGTACGATGAATGGAGCGTGACCACCATGGCTTAGCTGGCCACAAGAAATCCTCTGGAAAGCAGACTTGTTCTGATGCAGGCTGACTGCTGGCTGCCATCCGTTTCCTTCCCTGGAATTGAGTAAGCCATGCTTCCTCTAATCTACTGAATAATTTCCCTGTCTCCTTCATTTCATCCATCTTTTAGTTCCCTACTCGGCGTTAAACATTGCTAGCGCCAGCAAGGCCATCTGAGCGGCAAGTTTTCTCCTTGGCCGGAAAGGTAACCCCAGGGTCTGGGAGCAGAAATGCATTTGGAAATGGCTGTTGTTCTCTTAATAAACTTCTCTCCCAGCTCAGCTGAGAATTCTTTTTTCTTCATATTGTCTGCCATTTCTAGTGTGAAGACCCATCTCCTTGGCAGAAAAAACAGAAACCAAGTAGGATATTGAGTAGTTTTGCTTTTCCCCAGTTAGTGTTGAAGCTGTGCTCAGGGTCATGTGCTGTGCTGCTGAGAAGCTGGGCAAGCTTGGGTGGGTTACTCAGACTCTCTGTGCCTTTGCAATCCTGTATGTAACACAGGCATGACAATAAGCTTAGTCGATATATGAAGTTTAAGAAATAAAGGAAGTTAAAAGCATCTAAGACATAACAAAATCATCCTGATATAGGACCATTTACATGTAATTTCAAATATGTTACATTCTGGGTTCCCTCAGTAACTTAATTTTCCATGGATTTGTGGTAATGTGTCAGTTGACGTACTGCATGTTATTGGAATATTATGTCAGAAAGGTGGTCAAGCCATATTGTATCTGTGGGTTAACTTGACACCAAGTGATGACAAGGCAAGTTATTTACTCACAGTGCCAGTTTCCACCTCAGAAATGAGGACACTAAGAGTACGATGACCTATACTATGGAGTTTTAGTAGCATAGCGCATACAAGTATGATCATGCAATCTGCTATTCACAGAGAACACAGATGGCAGCATTTGGGGGGCTACAAAAATGTATTTGCAATTTTCTGAAAATTTTCTTTATTATCTTGTGATTCGTAGAGTTTTTAAGGTCTGTTTGGAGATTTTTGTTTGTTTGGAGATTCTTTTTTTCTCAGATGACAAGGGAATGCTTGTACAGATACTCAAATTGACACAAATGATGACAAAGACATTAGACTCCCAATATTTGCGAATTCAATGGGGGAAGGGAAGACAAAGATTTTCATAGAAATTTATGGGTTAGTTTTTCAACAGAGGAGTTGGAATATGTACAAAGCTTTTGAATATTTATAATAATTTGGCTGAACTTTTTATGTCTCCTATTATTAAACTATGCACTAAATATGATCATAAAACTCAATTGTAATTCATATTAATGGATGTGCTACAGTTGAAAAATATATTTAAGTAACATAAAGCACAAATTCTATAATGGCAGAAGCAAGACATTAAACATTAAAATTATAAAGTGTAACAAGATAACCAAAATATTAACCAAAATATTAACAACAGATACATTCAATATTTCAGGACCCACAATAATGTATCCGGGAAACAGTTGAAGGTGAAGAGAAAACGGGTCAGACCTTCATCCATATATTCATTTTTTTTCTAAGATTTTATTTATTTATTTGACAAAGAGATCCCAAGTAGGCAGGGGAGGGGGGGGGGAAGCAGGCCCCCTGCTGAGCAGAAAGCCTGATACAGGGCTCGATCCCAGGATCCTGAGATCATGACCTGAGCCAAAGGCAGAGGCTTAACCCACTGAGCCACCTGTATATTAATTTGTGATGGATAGAAACAGAAATGCAGGAATGATATCCTCATCTTATGTGTCAAGGTGTTTGAAGTAAAAAAGCAGTTGAAAGGGATTTTCATGTTGAAGCATATAGAGAAACATAGATACAAATAAGAAGACCCAAACCAGAGAAATGTCTGGGTAAGAAGGAAGTGTCTCAGTGCTTGGCTTGGGTCTGACAGGCCTGCGGGTGGACAGCTCCTTTTCAGGATGCTGGGAGCCCCCCAGGTAAGAGTTTCACACTTAGAAGACACATTCATTTTTGTAGTTTATTGAGGTCACTTATTCCTTTTGGTGAGTGACATCTCTTTCTCAGATAAGTTGCATGGAGTGGAGTGGTTGCCAGACTCCTGTCTTGACACAATACTGTGTCTGGGTGGGATTGAAAGGAATCCATTTCAGGACATGGTAGTGGAAGGAAGTGAATGGCAAGAGTTTTACTAGTTGCTAATTACCGGGATAAAAGCCTTGCATGCCTCATCCTATTTAAATCTTCCATTGCCACCAGGAAGTGCACTCACTTAAAAATGAGGACCTGAGTCTTTGAAGGCCATTTAATGGAATGTCCCACAGGCTGAGCAAGAGGGAGTTGGGAAGGAACCTCCCTTCTCCAGGGTTTACCTGGGGTCAGAGGACAGAGAAGCTTTCCCTCCTTTGTCAGTCTCTGATCTTCCAGGTGATTTTAAATTCAGTATGTTTCTTCCCACAAACTCCTGAGGTTCCCATTGTAATTGCTTTGATTCTGTGGATCAATTTGAGGAAGAAAAAAAAAAAAACAGGTTTCATTACAATATTGAATCTCCCTTCTAGAATATTGAGTCTCTATCTTCTTTTTATTTAGGTCTTAATTATAAACTAAAGATCTGGGGAAATTGCTTTTTAAATTTAAAAAAAAAAATAAAACCTTCCTTAGTTTATTGTCATCATTACATTAGACTTTGTGTCTTAACCAAAATTCAGATGGAGATGGTTTCTCCATTCTCCATACTCCATTCAGTATCTTACTGAATACCATGGTCAAAATGCTGTTAGTACGTTCCACAACCTTCTGCCTGTGCTCAGCAAGCCTTCCTCACTCTTATAGCAGATAGTACATAAACAGATGTGTCACATGTAAGGTTTCACATGGCTTTTCTGTGATTTGTTTTTATAGCAAATATCTGGTTCATCTACAACATATTTCAGTTTAAGCATTAATGTAATACGCACTTGTGTTTCTTCTACACATATCTGGGCAGCTGTTCGTGCACTCCTAAGATCTGTACAACTCACCCATGAAACTTATCCGGACTAGACTATTTTGGAATAGTTTTATTTATTTAAAGGGCATTCCTGAATTCTTCTCATTGTCTATTTAGGTTTAAGAGCTTTCCAGAAAATGAAAGGATCAGGTCCCACTGAGCTCAGGGACTGGCTCCTTCAGGGTACTAGCCTCAATTAGGAAACAGTACTATGGAAATGTCGCTACGACCTATTGAAGTGAAACATTATTTTCTTCCGGGCGTTTTTCCTGAGTTGCTCACAATGTATTAACCTCTATTCCTATAGCATAACAGTGCAGTAAAGGAGGAACAGAAAGTTCTAGCTAAAGTTTTGGTAAAGGGAAGCTGCACATGTTGCATTAACTCTTTATTTCTTGTCATCGGATGACCTTGTCCCCGTGAAGACCATTGGTAAAGCCATGACTACACTGAATTTTTCTATGCATTTCTGATCACCTGAATGAGACCCAAAGCACGGTTCTCATCACGTGTCCAGCACCTTTCTACTCATCTACAGATCTACAGATCGCACAGCAGTGAATGCGAGATCCCCTCTTCTTGTCTTCTCCATTTGCTCTCTTCTTTCCAGTTTCCCGTGGTCCTTCCTTCACTACACGATACCTACACTCCAGTAGCTTCCTGACACACAGTGGCAGGTAAACGCACTTCTGAAGATCTCGATGGTGTAGCAACGTCTCTATTTTGTCCACACTTGACTGATACTGTGCTTGGGTTTAGAATCCAGGGTAGGAAGTCAACTGTCATCAGAATTTCCAAAGCTTCTCACTCTCATGGTGCTGTGGAGAAGTCTGGTCTTTCTCTCTGTAGAAACTTACAGTATCCTCTCTTTGTATATAATTGCCTAAAAGTATGCCTTGACTTCAGTCTATAGAGCCATTTTAGATACCTTGTGGGTACTTTTAATCTATGAACTTCAGTCCTGGGACAACCGTTTTGAATTTTTCAATGTAATTTATTTTTCTATTTCATCTTTCTGGAACTCCTGTTATTTGAGTTCTTGTGTTCATGTGTGAGAAGTTGAATTGCTGTATTTCTGTTGTTTAGCCACTATATCTATGGCCTTTTTTTATGGTAGCACAAGCTGGGTAATACAATGATACTATATCATTTTATTTTTAAGAAATGATGGATGGATGGATGGACAGATGATCCAGCCTTACCAGTCGTGGTGAAGCTTTGGGAGGGAACAAGGTCAGTTGCGTGTATTCAAGATAACATCTTTATCTGGGCTCTGTAAATGAATTATTTATTGAGCTTGTACACCTTAGGATATTGTTGGATTATGTTTCCTATGTCATTTTTATACTTGACTACACTTTTTAAAATTAATTTTATGAGGATTCTAGATCAAAGTAATTGCCTTGGGACTTAAAAATATACATTAAGAAAAGAATTTTGACTCCACTTAAACAGATGTTGAAAATGGACACTAAATTTAAGTGACAACCCAATGGGACAGATGCTACAAAGATGCATTATATTGGCATCCTGATGACCTGAAATGGTACCTAGAATGTAGTAGGTGCTCAATACAGGTTTTTATTTGAAAATTTGACTCCTGGAAAAAGAATAATTGGATAGTTACTAGATTAAGAAACAGACACAAGGCAAGTCCCATTCTTTTTTTTTTTTAAGATTTTCTTTCTTTACTAGAGTTTTGGATTCACAGCAAAACTGAGGGAAAGGTAGAAAGATCTTCCATATACCCCCTGCCCTCACACAGGCTTAGCTTACCTGAAGATATAGCATCCATCCCAAGAGTACTGCATTTGTTACACCTGATAAACCCAGACTGATTGCAATCACCCGGGCCCATTGTCTACATGAGGCTTCACTCTTGATGTTGTAGTTTATGGGTTAGGACAAATGTGCAATGGCAAGTATTCATCATTATCATATACAGAATATGTTCCCTTCCCTAACAATCCTTTGTGCTCTGTTTGTTCATCCCCACCCCCAACCCTGTCTCCATCCTTGCCTCCACTACCCCCTGATTCTGGCAACCACTGATCATTATACTTTCTTTATATGATTGCCTTTCCCAAAATGTCATAAAGCTGGAATAGTACAGGAGGTAGACTTGTCAGACCAGTTTCTTCCACTTAGTCACATGCCTTTAAGGTTCTACCACATTTTTCAGGGACTGATAGTCCATTTCTATTCTTTCTTTCTTTCTTTTTATTAATTTATTTTTTATTTATTTTCAGCATAACAGTATTCATTATCTTTTCACCACACCCAGTCCTCCATGCAATCCGTGCCCTCTATAATACCCACCACCTGGTACCCCAACCTCCCATTCCCCCACCACTTCAAACCCCTCAGATTGTTTTTCAGAATCCATAGTCTCTCATGATTCACCACCCCTTCCAATTTCCCCCAACTCCCTTCTCCTCTTTAACTCCCCATGTCCTCCATGCTATTTGTTATGCTCCACAAATAAGTGAAACCATATGATAATTGATTCTCTCTGCTTGACTTATTTTACTCAGCATAATCTCTTCCAGTCCTATCCATGTTGCTACAAAAGTTGGGTATTCGTCCTTTCTGATGGAGGCATAATACTCCATAGTGTATATGGACCACATTTTCCTTATCCATTCATCCATTGAAGGGCATCTTGGTTCTTTCCACAGTTTGGTGACCGTGGCCATTGCTGCTAAAAAACACTGGGGTACAGATGGCCCTTCTTTTCACTACATCTGTATCTTTGGGGTAAATACCCAGGAGTGCAATTGCAGGGTCATAGGGAAGTTCTATTTTTAATTTCTTGAGGAATCTCCACACTGTTCTCCAAAGAGGCTGCACCAACTTGCATTCCCACCAAGAGTGTAAGAGGGTTCCCCTTTCTCCACATCCCCTCCAACACATGTTGTTTCCTGTCTTGTTAATTTTGGCCATTCTAACTGGTATAAGGTGATATCTTAGTGTGGTTTTAATTTGAATCTCCCTGAGGGCTAGTGATGATGAACATTTTTTCATGTGTCTGATAGCCATTTGTATGTCTTCATTGGAGAAGTGTCTGTCCATATATTCTGCCCATTTTTTGATATGATTGTCTGTTTTGTGTGTGTTGAGTTTGAGGAGTTCATTATAGATCCTGGATATCAACCTTTTGTCTGTACTGTCATTTGCAAATATCTTCTCCCATTCTGTGTGTTGCCTCTTTGTTTTTTTTGACTGTTTCTTTTGCTGTGCACAAGCTTTTGATTTTGATGAAGTCCCAAAAGTTCATCTTCGCTTTTGTTTCCTTTGCCTTTAGAAACATATCTTGAAAGAAGTTGCTGTGACTGATATCGAAGAGATTACTGCCTATGTTTTCCTCTAGGATTCTGATGGATTCCTGTCTCACACTGAGGTCTTTTATCCATTTTGAGTTTATCTTTGTGTACGGTGTAAGAGAACGGTCGAGTTTCATTCTTCTACATATAGCTGCCCAGTTTTCCCAGCACCATTTATTGAAGAGACTGTCTTTTTTCCACTATATATTTTTTCCTGTTTTGTCGAAGATTAATTGACCATAGAGTTGAGGGTCCATATCTGGGCTTTCTACTCTTTTCCACTGGTCTATGTGTCTGTTTTTATGCCAGTACCATGCTGTCTTGGTGATCACAGTGTTGCAGTAAAGCTTGAAATCAGGTAACGTGATGCCCCCCATTTTATTTTTGTTTTTCAACATTTCCTTAGCAATTCGGGGTCTCTTCTGATACCATACAAATTTTAGGATTATTTTCTCCAGCTCTTTGAAGAATACCGGTGGAATTTTGATCGGAATGACATTAAAAGTATAGATTGCTCTAGGCAGTATAGACATTTTAACGATGTTTATTCTTCCGATCCAAGAGCATGGAATGGTCTTCCATCTTTTTGTGTCTTCTTCAATTTCTTTCATGAGTGTTCTGTAGTTCCTCGAGTACAGATCCTTTACCTCTCTGGTTAGGTTTATTCCCAGGTATCTTATGGTTCTTGGTGCTATAGTAAATGGAATTGCTTCTCTAATTTCCCTTTCTGTATTTTCATTATTAGTGTATAAGAAAGCCACTGATTTCTGTACATTGACTTTGTGTCCTGCCATGTTGCTTAATTGCTGTATGAGTTCTAGTAGTTTGGGGGTGGAGTCTTTTGGGTTTTCCATATAAAGAATCATGTCATCTGCAAAGAGAGAGAGTTTGCCGTCTTCATTACCAATTTGGATACCTTTTATTTCTCTTTGTTGTCTGATTGCTGTTGCTAGGACTTCTAATACTATGTTGAACAAGAGTGGTGAGAGTGGGCATCCTTGTCATGTTCCTGATCTCAATGGGAAGGATGCAAGCTTTTTCCCATTGGGGATGATATTTGCTGTGGTTCTTTCATAGACAGATTTTATGAAGTTCAGGAATGTTCTCTCTGTCCCTATATTTTGAAGCATTCTAATCAGAAACGGATGCTGGATTTTGTCAAGTGCTTTTTCTGCATCAATTGAGGGACCTTGTGGTTCTTCTCTCTTCTCATATTAATTTGTTCTATCACACTGATTGATTTGCGAATGTTGAACCATCCTTGTAGCCCAGGGATGAATCCTACCTGGTCATGGTGGATAATCTTTTTAATGTGCTGTTGGATCCAGTTGGCTAGGATCTTGTTGAGAATCTTAGCATCCATATTCATCAGTAATATTGGTCTGAAATTCTCCTTTTTGGTAGGGTCTTTGCCTGGTTTGGGGATCAGGATAATGCTGGCTTCATAGGAAGAGTCTGGAAGTTTTCCTTCTGCTTCAATTTTTTGAAACAGCTTCAGGGATGATAGTCCATTTCTTATTAACATTGTATAATATCGATTGTCTGGATAGACTACAATTGGTTTATCCATTCACTACTGAAGAACATCAGAGATGGTTCCAAGTTTGGGCAGTTCTTTGTTTTTTTTTTTTTTTTTTTTTAAGATTTTATTGGGGAGAGGCAGAGGGAGAGAAAGAATCTCAAGCAGACTCTGCCCTCAGCACAGTTGGACGTGGGGCTTAATCACATGACCCTGAGATCATGGCCTGAGCTGAAATCAAGTCAGAAGCCTAACCAACTGAACCATGCAGGTGACCCAACTTTTGCCAATTATGAATAAAACTACTCTACATATCTGTGTGAGAATTTTTGTATGAACACAAGTTTTCCACTCCTTTGGGTAAATAATAAAGAACGTAATTGTTGAACTGTAAGGTCAGAATATATTTAGTTTTATAAGAAACAAAAGAACAGTCTCTCCAACTGTCTATACTATTTTTCATTTCCACCAGCGATGAAGGAGAGTTCCTGCATTTTTCTGCATTTAGTGTCAGTTGTTCGGCTTTGAGGCATTCTAATAGCCGTGAAGTAATATCTCACTGTTGTTTAAATTTGCGTTTCCCTGATGACATCTGATAGGGAGCATCTTTTTCATAAGCTTATCTGACATTTATGTATATTCTCTGGTGAGGTTTCTGCTAAGGTCCTTGGTCCACTTTTTTAACTGGGTTTTTCTTTCTTTATTGTTGAAATTTAAGAATTCTTTGTGTATTTTGTGTAGTAGTCCCTGGTCAGATGTGTCTTTGGCACATATTTTCTCTTAGTTTGTGGCTTGTCTTGTCTTTGTCTTGACCTTGTCTTTCTCAGAGCAGAATATTGTAATTTTAACAAAGTCCAGCTCATCAATTATTTCTTATAGGGATCATGCCTTTGGTGTTGTATCAAAAAAGTGATTGCCTATCCAAGGTCATCAAAGGTTTCCCATTTGTTATTTTCCAGGAATTCAGCATTGTTTATATAGGTCTATGATCCATCTTGAGTTAATTTTTGTGAAGGATGTATGGTGTGTGTCCACATTCTTTTCTTTTCTCTTTCTTTCTTTCTTTCTTTCTTTCTTTCTTCCTTCCTTCCTTTAACATATGGTTGTCCATTCCAGAGCCATTTTTTGAAGAGATGATCTTTGCTTCATTGTTGACTTGGCTCATTTGTCAAATATCAGTCAACTGAATTCATGGAGAACTATTTCTGGGCTCTCTAGTCTGTTCCATTGATCTATTTGTCTAGTCTTTCAGCAATACTATACAGTCTTGATTACTGTAGCTTTATAGTAAGTCTTGATGCCAGGTAGTGTCAACCTTCCAAGTCTGTTCTTGTGGTTCAGTATTGAATTAGCCTGAGCTTTTTGTCTCTGCATAAGAGCTTTAGAGTCAGTGTGTTGATATACACAAAATAACTTGCTGGGATTTTGATTGGGGTTGCTCTGAATCTATAGATCAAGTAGAGAAATAGTCACATCCCTATTATATCGAGTTTTCCTACCATCATCATGTCTGTCAGTTCATGTAGTTCCTTGATTTCATTCATTAGAATTTTGTAGTTTTCCCCTGTAAAATTTGTATAATTCTTTTAAAGATTGTGTGTATGTATGTATGTATGTATGTATGTATTTATTTACGATAGAGTGAGAGCACATGGGCACATGAGAGGGGCAACGAGCAGGAAAGAAGAGGCAGAGAATCTCAAGCCTGAGGTAGGGCTTGATTTCATGACCCTGAGATCACAACCTGAGCTGGAACCAAGAATCAATGCTTAACCTACTGAGCCACATTGGTGCCCCTTAGGTCTTGTATAATTTTTTAAAACATTTATACCTAAGTATTTTATTTTTCAGGTGCTAGCATAAATAATATGGTGTTCTTAATTTTGAAGCCCACTTGTGGCTGGTATGTAGGAAAGGTATTGACTTTTGACTTTTGTATATTAACCCTGTAAACAGTAGCCTTGCTGTAATTGTTTTCTAGTTTCCAATTTTTTGTTTGTTAATTCTTTTGTATTTTCTACACATATGATTATGTCATCTGTGAATGAAGATAGTTTAATTTATTCCTTCTTGATCTTTATTTATCCCTTTGGGTTTTTTGTCTCTTCTTTCCTCTGACCATGCCCCACCCCCATCAACTTCTGGCTCACAACATAAAGCAGTGACCTTCTGATGAACTCTTTTGCATTACTTCTAGGTTTGCTCTGGTTTTTGTGAAGACATAGTATAGTCAAGTCTGGATAATTCTTATATCCCTTAGTGAGCTATCGTTGTCCACACATTAACAAAACTCTAGACAATATTGAAGAGCCAATATCTAGATGCATTTGTTCTTTCTTGGTCCCTAGTTGGAAGCAATTAGTTGAAGTTCTGAATATTTCATTTCCTGTGAAGAGTCAGGTGGTCTAATTCTGTGAAATTGAGCACATTAGTCAACATGTCTGAAGTTTGAGTTCCTTCTCTATAAATATAGATGATTATATATGTCTAATAGAATATTTGGAAGATTAATGAAAATAACATCTAAGAATATACTTTAAGAGTCAGTTCCACAGTAAGATCTTAATTAATTCTTCTGCAATTAATGATATATAAGGTTCTTTTCTTCTTTAATGTTTGACAAAGATCATTATTCTGTGCTGTATCTCATGGCTAACATTACTCTGTATTTCTTCTAGCTGTATTTGGGGAAAACTTCAAGTGAGGTCTTCTTGTTCACTACAGTAGGGGACAATTGGGCAGCAAGACCAAAAGAAACACAGGAGTTTAGAAATGTTATTTGTTTTCTAAGTACAAGATCATCATGAATGAAATAAGCCCATTGTACCTGGAAGAAATAGTAGAGAAAGATCTTTAGATTCCATGTGTGTGTTTCTTGGTGGTAGTGATATTTCCATATGCCTAAGGAAGGGCAAAGTTTCTTTTGTTTAGTGGATTTGGAGACTTGAAGCCTATCTCTTTTGACTTACTTCCAGGGAAAAATGTAGGCTCTCAGCCTGTTGGACGTTCCCTTCCCCTGATAAACTTTGAGTGCTCCCCTCTCTCATTTGCTCCCTTCACATGCCCATACTTTTGTAATGACCATTTGCTTCATACTTCTTTACTGCGTACAATAAGGTGACCATGATATACTGATCATTATGTGTTTTTTTCTTTTTTCATTTTCCTAATACTACAAACGACAGTGTCTGACATTGAATATGTCACCAAACTAACAAGATGAAAATTTATCACTAGTTTTCAAATGATTTGAAAGGCACATGCTTTTGTTTTATAAATAAATTTGTGATTTTCATCCATCTTTAGTATGGGCTGCCAAAGCGAGCACAATAAATTTGTGAGTTTCAATGTACATCCAGTCCATGTATAAAAGCACATGGATAGCATAAGATTATTGTGATTGTTAAACCCACAAACCAATGCCTTCTCAGTATCTAATACAGAACCTGAAGGACAAAGTTTGCTAAGCAAACGTAAATTTTTTTTTTTAATTTTTATCTTGCCTTGTCCTATATAATGATATATATATATCATGATATTTGTTGTCCATGTGAAGAAAAGGATGGTGAGTTACATATAACTTCATAACCTAGTAAAGTTATTTGGAAACCATTCCAAGAGCTTAGATATAGGCTGAGTCCCCTTGTGGACTTGGGTTTTCCCTCACTGTGGATGCTGGGGTGACAGAAAACCAGATAAGGACATAGGTGTTTGTACTAGCATTTACTTAGATGATGATGGCTTTGGTCATCTTTAATATATGTCTTTAGCATTAGATTGAGGTAGTGAATTTCTGGTAGGCCTGTTTAGAATAGTCTCCTTGGCATTGCCTGAATGTATTTGCACGTCCTGATTCAAGTGCAATGCATGATATCATATCCACCAATAGCAACACCATTCATGCTATGAAACTGCAAGTAACAATAGAATGAGTGACTTTTCCTAGATAGGAGGAAAATGACCACATATGGTATAATGTAGATAGCAGAGCCCTAAATTCAATTCTGCATGACCATGAGAGAGCTGATTCATCTCTCCAGGCCATGGCATCTGCAACAGCATGAGAACAATACCTTTCAGAGGCTAACTTCCTGACAAGCTCACTGCCTCTCTTCAGTAAGGGCTTGGGAGTTCTACGTGATTTTCAAAATGAAAACTATGGGAGGGAAATTCATCTAAGATGTCCTGGTCTCCCTCAACAATGCAGTCCTCCGATAGTAGGTTATAGAGAATCCGTACAATATTGTAATAATCATCTTAGTTCAGTACATGTGAAAGTCCTTCAGCCATGGAGTAATTTTTCCCTTTGAAAAGCCTTTTCATGGTGCTACCTGATGAGAAACTCAAGAGCCTACCTGACAATCACAGCCCCGCTCAACCTCAGGATGTCCGGATTTTGTTCTGTTAGAATGCTGAGCTTGTCAACTGATTATAGTAAAGTCAATAAATATTTATTAGAGAATCACTTTTTTGTTAAAGACAATGATAACTTCAAAATACTGAAAGGCTGTCATATAAGAGAAAATGTACATTTGTGACATCTAAGAAAAGAAGCACAGAAAAAGAGAGCTGCTCAGTAGTGGGTAAGTCACATGGTAAGGGTATAACGAGTGATCCCAGACTAGGGATGCCCAAATAGAAACAGGTGTCTACTTTTTTTGTATCCAGCTATCCTCCAGTGGTCAGAAAGCTAAGCTAGGTGATTTCTGAAGTCTCCAATGTTGCCAAGTCTGAGGGATTCTGAAATAAGTGGTCTACCTGGATGTAATGAGATATTGACTCTGATCATTCTATTCTCTAATTAAAATTTAAATTAAACTCATCACATTAAGATAAAGTTTGTGTTGAAAAGTAAAAAAATTTAGGGGTGCCTGGGTGGCTCAGTGGTTTAAGCCTCTACATTCGGCTCAGGTCATGATCCCGGGGTCCTGGGATTGAGCCCCACATCAGGCTCCCTGCTCAGCGGGGAACCTGCTTCTCCCTCTCTCTCTGCCTGCCTCTGCCTACTTGTGATTTCTGACTGTCAAATAAATAAATAAAATTTTTAAAAAAAGAAAAGTAAAAAAAATTAAAAAAGTAAAACAAAGAAGAGTATATAAATTCATTTTCCCCATTCCTTTATGGAAAAACACCTCTTCTGCAGTCAGAATTTCTAAACCATGAGCAAGTTTCCAAATTTTCTGACTCTCAATTTCATTATCCCTTATCTGTGAAATAGGCATGCTATAATATATTCTCCTTACGGTTGTTGTGAAGATCAAATGTTAAAGTCTTTGTCAGCTCCTGAAGGCAGTGATGATATACACTAAGGTGAATCATTATCCTTTGCATTAAATCATAATTGTCTGCAAAACTCAGGTAGTGGTATGAATGAGGAAGGAAGTTTTGGGGTGATTTTGAAGAAACATCATATTGGTGAGTTATTGGATGGGAGAGTGTCAAGGAAGCTGGAAGAACCAAAGTTGATTCACATTCATGCTCCAAAGTCAAGAGTTTAAGTGGCTATCAGCTCATATGGAGTCTGGAATCCGATCATGAAGGAAGAGGAAGTAAGTCCATGGAGAGGAGATGGCTGACCGACAGGCCCTTATTTAATGTAATGAATACATTAACTACAGACAATAATGTAGAAGCACCTCCCTGAAGTCTCAGGGAGTTCAAGGTCAGAACCGAGTGATGTCTGTAAGGAACTTGCTTTATGAGAACCTGATAACCCTGGGAAGTGAGCTATAAAAGATTTCAATGCATTAATTTTAGTAAGCCAAAAGAAGGAACTTGTTTTATACTGCAAATTTTCAGATACTTGGGATTTCTTAATAAGCACTCTGTGTACAAGAAATCATCTTAACTCAGTATCACAATAATTGGGTGTTCAAAAGGTGAAAGCCAGGTTTGTCATCCAGGGAATAAGGATAATTTCTCTGAACATGAGCAAAGACAACTAAGAAGTACAGATTATGAGGGCAGACAAAAGCAGCCTTTGCTTATGGAAAATATTGGAAAGTAACAGACAAGCCTAATCCTTTAAAAAATATCGGAAAATCCAGGAAAAAAAAAAAAGATTTAAGAGGCTACTGGTTTTTGGTTTTTGGTGCACTGAATGAAAGAATATCACAACTTTCTTATTAATAATTCTTGAGAGTTTATAAAACATGTTCACACTCATTGGTTTCCAAAGTCCTTCCACAAAGTAAGAGGAAAATGTTTCCATTCTATAGGTAATTATTTGCCAAGTTGCATGGTCTGGACTCAAACCAAGCAAGGACTTAAGAATGTAGATGATTTATCTCCATTACTCTATACTTCCTGGTACATTTTCAATAAATTCCTCAAATATCTCTGCTTCCATTACCTTTCTGTATAGTCTGAACTTTCTACCACTCTCTCATTAATCTTCACCATTGTATAGACTACTCTCTCCACTCAAACACATTTTCCAAAATACACATTTACTAAAAAACACATAGACGAAACTCAGCAACCAGGATCAACTTTTTCAAAGCATCTAAAAGTGCTATCTAGAATTCTAACTTACCTCTCCTGACCACTCACTAAACAAGGCCACATTTCTTGGGTGTTAAATCTTTGTGACTATCATTAATCACTGACCCATCTTTTCCAGATCCACATCAACCAGCCAGACTGGCCACAGTCTCACTTCCTCTCTGAAGAAGTACTGACTGACCTGGTAACAGTTCATTCTCAAGAGGTAATCAGCATGGTATTCTTGGGCAAGGACCAGGTATGGAGGCCTTTGAGGATGATGAACAGGAATTTTTATTTTTGTGAAGTTTGATGAAAGGTTACCAAAAAATTTTAAACTGGGTAATATATGTTGAGTTGTGCTGAGTCATGAAGTATCAAACTGAATAAAAAGGAAGCAATTTTGTTCACACAAGAAATTCAGGCTTGTGAGAAAATGCATTTACTCAGGGTCTGATTGAGGGAATACCTCCCTTTATGTTCTGTGAAAGAAGCTATTAATAAATCCAACCTGAGTGTTTGCAGTGTTGATGCCCCTTGTATATACCTTTTCTCTGTTAAATCTCTCCCATGCTTCTCCTTGTCTGTCTCCAGCTCTCTCTGCTGTTCCATCTCTCTCTCTCTCTCTCTCTCTCTCACACACACACACACACACACACACACAGTTTCCCTGGAAGCTCAGTGCCCTTCCAAAGCTGGCCTTGAATATCCCCATCCAGACCCTTCTTGAGAGTCTCCCTCAGGTCTCCAGAATAAACAGAACCCCTAGCATGTTTTGGGTGGAATATTCTCCTGGATTGTGGCCAAGTTCACACAGATTAATTCACTCCCAGCCAAGTGTCTTTCAGTGACAGTAAGGTCTATCATATCTTTGCAGGGAAAGTTTATTTGTTACTTTAAAAAAAATTCTCTGCCATTTCTTCAAATACATTTCAGGAATTGAAACAAAGTTCTATTTGCTTGTGAGCTGGACTCTTCTGCAGGGGAAAAATACCATCAGCTTGTTTTTCACATGCATTTCTCTCTGAGAACAAAATAAAAAGGTGAAAAAAAGAGAGAACTAGCAAACAGCATGATCTTGAAAGTTGTGCAGAGTAGAATCCAGTCAGGACACCTGGGAATTAAACAGTGTCCTTCTTCTCAGACCTACTACCAATACCACCCACATTAAGATATTTATGTAGTTTTTATTGTGTGTTTGTTCTATCTACTGTTTGCAAGCTTATGCTATATCTATGACTTCTTAGAAATCTCAAAACTAGAGGGGCGCCTGGGTGGCTCAGTCAGTTAAGCATCCGACTCTTGATTCCAACTCAGGACATGATCTCAGGGTCCTGGGATCAAGCCCTACACTGGGCTACCCCTCAGAAGACAGAGTCTTCTTGTCCCTCTCTCTTTCTGCTCTT
The DNA here is from genome assembly GCF_011764305.1 of Mustela putorius furo. NCBI lineage: Eukaryota > Metazoa > Chordata > Mammalia > Carnivora > Mustelidae > Mustela > Mustela putorius. The sequence goes on from NW_025421998.1 coordinate 10,983,332, forward strand.
CCAACTCTAAATAAATGAATAAATAAAATCTTAAAAGGAAAAAGAAAGAAGAAAGAAAGAAAGAAAGGAAGGAAGAAAGAGAAAGAAAAAGAAACCTCGAAACTAGAGAGAGCCTCTGGTCCTAGCCTTATTTGAAAATGATGCAATGGGTTTAGGAAGACTGAAATGCATGGCTGTTCACACACTTGTATCTTTCAAATGCAAAATCGGAGACTGTGCTCTGACACCAAGAGGCCTATCATGATAAATTCTGTCTTTCTAACCTCATGGAACTGTACACTGGAGACCGACAATCTTGTGGTTGGCTGCAAATGTAACATCACATGTCAGAGTAGAATCCTGTCCCTGGAGAAGCTGTGTGCCTGGGAATTGGAACATTTGAGGAGGCTCCAAAAGTGGGAAGAGAGATATTATAAATTAAAAGGATTACAGTACCTCTGGCCCCTTGATAAGTGAAAATGAAGTATTTGGATTGTTACCTTTTCACTCAGAATTCGACAGTGTTTCATATTGTCTGACACTTTATGCCTCTTATAAGATAGGCCTTCATCATTTACCCTTGGAACTATCATGGTAGACGCACAATGGGTCTTCCAGGTTCTGGATTCTCCTTCAGACCTGAAGTCCATAATGCTTTCTATAACAACTGAATCATATCACTTTCTCGGTTGAAAATATTAGAATGCTTCCTCTTGCTTTTAGATCAGCCAAAATTAATGAAGCGTGACCTTCAAATTACAAAACAAGACATGATGCTCATGATGCAAGGCTTTTGCTTCCTTGGGCTTACTCTCCCTTAATAAAACATGGTCTGTGCTTCCACGTCATGTCCATACAATCTCTTTGTCTCTCTCTCCTCTCCCGGCTCAATTCAGTCCTGGTGACCCTTGCGGATTTATTTCTGATCTTTTTGGCTCCAACCGGGCCCCAGGCTGGTGTAGGTATTCTGTGTTTTCTACGTATTTTGTGTACCTTCCTGGAAATGATGGAACTGGCATGGCCTGTCTGCTTTCTGTTTCTCCCACTTTGGAGGGAGATGTTTTTCTTAATGAAAACACATCTTAATTATCAAAGCATTTCTAGCATCAGGCATAGGGCCTGGCATTTACAGATGCTCAAGAAAGTTTATGCAATTTAATTAAATTCTAAATATGCAATAGTTCTCTTATTTGGCTTACAGCTTGAGGATATAATTGAATTTGTTCCCCCACAGTTAAAAAAAAAATCACCAGTTATCAGGCTGACTTAAGCACCCTGTAAATTACTAGGGATGGGGTGAACAAGGTGTGGTGGCGCAAGCTTGAGTCTGGGGAGTAAAAAAGGTGGAAAAACTAAGGGAGATTTTCAGACTTGGACAGTGAGTCATGGCCAAGGGAGCACAAATGCTCTTGTACAAGAATCAGTCAGTAATTCGAGAAGTTTCTTGATTGTTCTCATCCGATATTAAAATAAATGAAACAAGATGGGATTGGGAGGGAGACAAACCATAAGTGACTCTTAATCTCACAAAACAAACTGAGGGTTGCTGGGGGGAGGGGGTTTGGGAAAAGGGGGTGGGATTATGGACATTGGGGAGGGTATGTGCTTTGGTGAGTGCTGTGAAGTGTGTAAACCTGGTGATTCACAGACCTGTACCCCTGGGGATAAAAATATATGCTTATAAAATATAAAAAATTATAATAAAAAAAAAAGTAAGTCTGTGTTAGACAGGTAAGTGCAGAATACCACCCAGTCATCTGATGTATGGATTCACCTGTGCCAGGGAAACTGCGGCGGCCGGACAAGGAATTCCTTCCAGGTTGTGTTGACTGGTCATGGGGGAGTTGGTCCTTACTGAGGGCAAGTCACCTAATCACTCTCAGAAAAAAATCATTTCCTTTATAAAATTGGGGGATTTGGCTTGGTGATTCTCCAGTTCTCCAAGGAGCCTGAGCTTTTCTGAGTCTGCATTCTCATTATGGATAAGTGCCATCAAGCCTCTGCCATTATCACAAAGCGATATAATTCAACCTCCTCTTTGCTTGATTATGAAATACAATGGGGCAGCAAGAGCTATGTCAGGCACAGTTCCCTCCAATTTATGGACACAGCCCTGTACAATCATCAGATTAACTGCACACAAAGGCTACTGTTTCTTCATTTTACAGGTAACTGGGGTCTCTAATGTAGACGTGAAGTATAAAGTTTTTCTAGCCCCTTATCCTATAGTTTTATAGCAATTGGAGGCACTTGCTGGGCAAAATTTTATATGATTCAAAAATATACCCAAATCATGTTTTCAGAGACATTTACTTTCTTTTTTTTTAATATTTTATTTAGTTATTTGACAGACAGAGATCACAGGTAAGCAGAGAGGCAGGCAGGAGAGAGAGAGAGAGAGAGGAGGAAGCAGGCTCCCCACTGAGCAGGGATCCCGATGCAGGGCTCGATCCCAGGACCCTGGGATCATGACCCCAGCCGAAGGCAAAGGCTTACCGCACTGAGCCACCCAGGTGCCCCCAGAGACATTTACCTGTGCGAGTGGTCAGGGCTAGTTGGAAACTTGATGTTGGCTGTTCCCAACCCCACCTTAAATTAATATTAGTAGAATGAGTCCTGCCCCACCTGTCCCAAGCTAGTCATGAATGTGACGTCTCTGGTTTCCCATTCACCATCCATCTGATGGTGAGACTGATAGGTCTCAGTCTCAGATTTTCCATCTATGAAATAAAATGGTTCAATGAGATGGATCTTTAAGATTTCTTTCAGCTATTATATTAAGCTAACACATTTGCATTTTAATTATGGCTCAAACTCCTGGGCTGAACATTCATAAGTCTATTCTGACTGTGGATAGAGAATGTTTGCTCATCCACGATACCACATAGAAAAACCACACAGAGTCTGGTACTTCCTTTTCTGAAGTTGTAACACAGACTTTGAATAAAGTCATAAGACTCCACTCTCGTTCTGTGAATCCTAGAGTTAGAAAACATATTAAAAATCACCCCACTGAGTTGTTAGACATAATGAAGGTTAAATAATCCCCCTTTTAAAATACCAGTTAGCTGACAGAATCAAGATAAGAAGATTAGGCAAGTCATAAAAGGATTCCAAAGTCAAAGGAGCAGCAAACTCAGGCATGAGTGTTTTATTTTACTAAGTGTAGATCCCTTCAGCCTCACACTACATTTTCCTCTTTGTAACTGCCAGCTTTTATACGCAGGGAGTTGTTTCTTACCAGAAGAGTGCTGCTTTCACGATGATTCTTGGCACCAAAGGTGGATTACAGAGCACCCTGCAGGGGTCCTCACCACCTGCTTCTTCAGGCTCTGCTTATCCTCATCCCCAAAGAGAGACGATGTTTCCTAATGGATTCCCCTTTCTCCAACATTGACCCATTTGAATCCACCATGAATAGTGACACAAAATCTTAGCATCTATGTCATGAAGCTGATAAAGATATGTGTGAGCTCAGGCACAGCCCCTGTGGATCCCCATCAATCAGAGACGTAGGTCTACCTTTCTGGGACTGGCATTCCAGCTCTGTGACTTGACCTGAGTCAAGTGTCCTCCTCTATCTCTGGACTCCCACTTGCTTTTCTTCTCTAGTCATCCCGAAGTACACACAGCAGTTGTGTCTCAGTTTTATGATGGGGCTGGTGAGACCTGGCTCATGAGAGCTGATGACTGAGGTTCTCAGTTTTGTCATTCAGCTGTTAACACGGCCATCATAAAAAATTAAATGATATAAACTGACAGTTAAATCAATTAAAAGAAATAGTAAATGCTGATTCATCATTTATGGCCTTCCAAGTATTTTGTCCACTTTACTATTCTCTATGCTCAGTGAGGTATCTGCATGGTAGTGAAATCACATCACTAGTTTCCAACCAGCTGACACATAGAAATTGGCAAGTGTTCTAATTCAGAGTTTCTTTTCCCCCCTTCAGAGAGAGAGTAAACATCTTCATCACTCTCTTTTTCATTTTCAAATCTTTCCTCTTCTCTACCCCTCTTTTCTACTAGAATTTTTACTTACTACAACTTTTTCCAACTTACTCCATCAAAACCCTTTTTCTATTTATTACCACACTGTGATTTTTTTTTGGGGGGGGGTGATTACCTCACATATTTGAGTTCAGGTTCAATGAGGGCAAGTGAGCCTGCCTGACTTGTTTGTTTATAACTCCTAATGTCCAGCAGAAAGTCTCGCATGCAGTATGCTATAAACTATTGTTTTTTTTTTAAATAAATGAATGTCCTAGGGATGCCTGGGGGTCTCAGTCAGTTAAGTGTCTGACTTCAGCTCAGGTTATGATCCCAGGGTCCTGGGATCCCGGTCGGGAGTCTGCCTCTTCCTTTCCCTCTGCCCATCCCCTCCCCACTTGTCTCAGATGCTTGGTTGATTCTAGAGTTCAAGGGGCTGAGAATGAAGCTATGTGGGCTGTTGAAACAGGAAAACTATGGTTGAAAGAAATAATTTATTAATTATAGGAAGAGTGGAGTAATGTCAAGAGAAATACTTATTTAACTTCAGGGTGCTGGTTCCGTTGACCCTTTGTGGGGGCATTACAATTTGCAACAGGTTCTGTATTCTGGAAGAATATATGATCTTTCAGCCGAAAAATTAATCATCTTAAGATAAAGGTTCTGCTGAAAATTTTATCGACAAAATCTATTATTAATAAAGGATAGCCTGTGGCTGTATTTCAACTTAGTAAGAGTAGAATATTTATTTTCCTTTCATTTCCTCCCATTATAAATCAGTACCTGAGAGTTGGTGGCAAATCAAGAAATTATAAATAAGAAAACCATTATTACTTATAATCCAAATATCTGAAGGGAACACTTGCTAAAATCTAAGTATTTGATTTTTTTTTTTTTTACCTGTTTAGAATTGTTTTGTATTTACAACTCTGATCACAACATGTTTGGATCATAAGCATTTTTTTTTTATCATAAAGGAATATCTTAAGGCTCTTTAAGAGAAATGATACCATATCAGATAGATTTAGTAGAATTTCCTAAAAAAAATTCTGATTTTTAAATGGTCTCCTAAGACTTCATAACTATAAATGATACTTCAATGAGCATCTTTCAACATGAATCAATGACTGTGTGTCAAAAGTTTTAATAAGACATTTCAAAGCAGAATTGCTTAGGTAAATGGACAAATATGATAACAATTTTTCACTTATATTTTCACATTTATTTTCAGAAACTTTGTCCCACTTCACATAGATATCTCCATGATCTCATAATAATTTTAAAACAAGCTGGATAATTTTTAGACAAAATAGCACTATATTTTGCCAGTGTAGTTTTTCCTCAGTTACACTATTTTTTGTTTGTTTTAGTTTTTTTAAATTTTATTTTATTTTTTCAGTATTCCAAGATTTATTGTTTATGCACCACACCAAGTGCTCCATGCAATACGTGCCCTCCTCAATACCCACCACCAGGCTCACCCATCCCCCCACCTCTCTCCCCTCCAAAATCCTCAGTTTGTTTCTCAGAGTCCACAGTCTCTCATGGTTCGTCTCCCCTTCCAATTTCCCCCAACTCCCTTCTCTTCATCTCCCCATGTCCTCCATGTTATTTCTTATGCTCCACAAATAAGTGAAACCATATGATAGTTGACTCTCTCTGCTTGACTTATTTCATTCAGCATAATCCCCTCCAGTCCCATCCACGTTGATACAAAAGTTGGGTATTTATCCTTTCTGATGGAGGTATAATACTCCATAGTGTATATGGTCCTCAGTTACTATTTTAATTTACTTAATTTTACTATTTACTACTTTAATTTACTTAATTTTACTGTTTTAATTCTACTTATGAGCTCTATTACACACATGCTTCCAATATTATTTGGTCAGATCCGTCAATATTTTCTTTTGCAGTTTTCTTCACAGATTTTTTAATAATTATCTCTTTTAAAAAAACAGTTTCAGATTTATGGAAAAGTGGAGAACGGAGTAAAGAATTCACATATAACCTACACCCAGTACCCATCACCATTAACATCTTCCATTGTCGTGTCCCATTTCTTAGAATCAATGAACCAAAATTGAAATGAGGAGCTAATGCCAATACTTTATTCAAGTTTCCCTAGTTTTTATCTAACACCCTTTCTCTGTTCTGAGATCTCATCCAGGACACCATTTATACTTATTTCCCTTGGTCTCCTTGGTCTCCTCTCAACTCTGACCATTTATAAGTCTATTTAAAATTTTTTAAGATTATTTTTTGATAATTATTACACTTTTGAGAAATACCACTTAGGTATGTTGTTGGATCTGCCAAATGGACTTGTCTGATATGTTTCTCCTGATTACGGGGTTACTTTTTTTATGGCGAAGACAGTAGACATCAAGCGCAATTCTCATCACATCATGTCAAGGGGACATGGTATCAGCATGATCTATCAAAGCTGATGAGATTGTGTAGGCCAGCGTTCTTTGGTGTAAAGTTATTGTTTCCCCATTCTCATGCTGTAAACTTTGGAAGGAAGTCACTCTGCCATAGCTCACACTTAGAGAGTCAGAGTTCAACTCCACTTCTTGAAGGTCTGCGTTTGCGTGGGAGATTTGTCTGGTGTTCCCCATTATTTATGCATCCAATTACTGGTTTATAGCAATACAGGCCAGAGATATTTATTTTATACTTTCTGTTATGATCCAGTGCTACTGTATTTGGGAGCTCAAACTGTTTCAGCTTTGGTTGTTGGGAGCTCTCTTTCAATTGCCCCCTGGGTCACTGTAAATATATCCCCTCAGTCATTCTTTTTCTTTTTCCTCTTTCTTTCTTTCTTTCTTTCTTTCTTTCTTTCTTTCTTTCTTTCTTTCTTTTTCTTTCTTTCTTTCTTTCTTTCTTTCTTTCTCTTTCTTTCTTTCTTTCTTTCTTTCTTTCTTTCTTTCTTTCTTTTTTAGCACTTCCTTATCCACTGGCATTTCAGAGGCTCCAGCTCATCTTCTCTATTTTCTGTCCCTGTTCTAGAATCCACAATTCTGCAAGGAAATTTTAGTGGACAAGGGTATCAGAATCCAAGATACAGCTGCCCTGTGTGGTCCTCACTGTGGGAGCAGAGTCTTTCCTAAGCTCTCAGATGACAACAACCAACACAGAACTGTCAATATTTCTGTGTGTAATCAGCTGTATTCATACAGATGTCTCCAGCTCCTAAGCATTGCCATATCAATCATTCTGCAACCCCTGCCCTTGCTTACCTGTATCGCCTGGCTCCACTCACCTGTCACCCTTTACTTAACGCTCAGCTCCCTTATGCAACACTAACGGCATCAGAACTGTTAACCAATACTCTGCAGGGAATAATTTTATCAACCAGATTATAGTGCTTCATGCAGTCCCTTTTCATAGTCAGTTTTACAGATTCCAATCATTTCCAGAGTTTCCTAGCTCAACACCTCCCTCCCAACTCCCCTCCATCAATGAGGTTATTTAATACATCTGTAATATGGTTATATTATTTCACCAAAATCGACATTACCTCCTGGGTCACCTCACCCCTCAAAATGTTTGTTTGTTTGTTTTTAAAGATTTATTTATTCACCTTAGAAAGAAAGAAAGAGAGTGAGTAAGCAGGGGCAGTGGCATAGGGAGAAAAAGAATCTAATCACACTCTCTGCTGAATACAGAGCCTGATGCAGGACTCAATCCCAGGACCCTGAGGTCATGACCTGCACTGGAATCAAGAGTCAGATCTTAACCGACTAAGCCACCTAGGCACCCCCTCCTAAACGCCACACACAACACACACACACACACACACACATCATGTTTTACTCTTACATTGTCGTGTTTTAAGGGTTTTGCTAATATATAGTGGCTTGTGTCCAGCATTACAATATAATGTAAAATTATTTGACCTAATCACACATTCCCTGTGCTTCACCTGTTATCCATGACCTGAGCCAAAGTTAGATGCTTACTCGCCTGAGACATCCAAATGTTCCTCAAAAAAAAAAAAAAAAAAAGTGCATTTGGTGCTATCTACCAAATAGCTGGCTGTGATCTTTACTGGGGTTCCACTGCAGACTTACATCATATTAGGGAGACCTGACATCTTAGCAATATTGAGTCTTCTAATCCAAGCACAATAAATGTCTCCGTTTACTTGGATTTTCCTTCATTCTTTTCAACACTGTTTTGCAGTTTTACACAAAAAGAGACTACACATATTTGAGGTTTATGCCTAAGTTTTTCCTTTTTGCACACTATTGTAAATTATATGGTGTTTTGCTTAATTTTAAATTCTAATTATCCACATCTGGGTATCTAAGAAAGCAATTGACTTTTGTATATTGACCTTCTAGACTGTGCCCCGCACTTGCTTATTAGTTCCATTAATTTCTACTGTATTTTTATTTCACTTCTTGTGCTTGTTTCACACTTAATTTGCTCTTTAAAAAAAAAATCTATTTCCCTAACATGGAAAGGGAGGCTATAATTTTAGCTGTTTCTTCTTGTCTAGTACATGCATTTAATGTTATAAATCTCCCTTTATGCAGTTTTTGCTGTATCCCACAAATCTTGATAAATTGTATTTTCATTTAGCTGAAAATATGTTTTAATTTCTCTTGTGACTTCTTCTTTGACCCATTACTTATTCAGAAGTGAACTCTTTCATTTCCAACTGCCATGGGATTTTGCTGGTCTTTTCTGTTGTACATTTCAAGTTTAATTCCATTGTGGTCTGAGGACGTGCTTTGTAAGGTTCCTATATTTTCAGACAACGAAGATGTGTTTTTATGGCCGAGATGTGGTTTGTCTTGGTGCATGGTTTGCCTGGGATTGAAAAGGAGGAGTACAGTTTTCATGAAAGATTCCATAAATGTCAATTTGATCAGGTCATGGAATAATGCTGTTCAGGTCATCCACACACTTGTCTGCTTGATGTATCAGTTACTAAAATGGGCTGTTAAGTCTCCAAATATAACTGTGAATTTGTCTATTTCTCCTTTTAGTTAATCAGTTTTGCCTTGGGCCTTCTCATACTCTTCTGTCAGGAGTGTTGTCTTCTCAGAGGAGGGATTCCATTGTCGTGATGCAATGTGCTCCTTCATCCGTGACGACCCTTCTCATGCTGAGGTTTGCTCTGTCGGGAATCGCTGCAGCTCCTCCCCTTTCTCGTGATTATTATTAACAGGGTATGTCATGCTCCATGATGCACCTTTACCCTATTTGTATATTTATATTTAAAATGGGTTTCTTGTAGACAACATAGTTTTTCTTATTTATCCACTTTGATGATCTCTTTCTTTCATCTGGTCTATTCAGACCATTCACATTTGAATGATGATTGATGCAGGTCAATATCTGTGATGTTTGTAACTGTTTTATATCCATTGCAAGGATTTTTTTCCCTTATTCCCCCCTCTTTTCCTGTCTTCTTTGGTGTCGTTTGAACATTTTCTAATTCCACTTTATATTTTTTCTTAAGGTATCACTGAAACTTCTTCTTAAGAATGTGTTGGGCACCTGGGTGGCTCAGTTGGTTAAGCAGCTGCCTTTGGCTCAGGTCATGATCCTGCAGTCCCATGATCAAGTCCAGCATCGGGTTCCCAGCTTGACAGGAAGTCTGCTTCTCCCTCTGACCTCTTCCCTCTCGTGCTCTCTCTCTCTCTCACATTCTCTCCCTCTCTCTCAAATAAATAGTCTTTTTAAAAAAAGAAGATAAAATTAAAAGAAAAACAAAACAAAACAAAACAAAAAACACAATGTGTTCAGTGTGTGCTCTGGAGTTTTAAATACATACTTTTAACTAATCCATGACCACCCTCAAATAACGGATTCAGGCCAGCGCAGGTAGCTGCGGTAAAGTAGTCCCCATTCCTGTCTTCCATACCTTCTGACACTGCTGTCATTCATCTTGCTTATTTATATGCTATCATCGGACACTATCGTGCAATTTTATTGTTACCATTTTTTAATTATAATAGAGGACATGCTCTGACAATAAAAAATACTTTTAGAATGACCTGCTTCAGGCACGTTTTTAAGCTTAACTAGAAATATTCAATCATATGAAAATGTAGAGAGGATTATAATACGTCTTTTAGATCAACGAAGAGTAACAAAAACGGAAGATTTTGTTTTACATTCATTTATCTCATCATCATGTGTCTGAATTTCTGATCGGTACCATTTTCCTTATGCCTGTAGAGATTCCCCTAACGTTCCTTGAAGGGCAAGTTTCTTGCTGATGAATTACTTCAGCGTTTGTTTGTTACAGTTTCAGGAAATTTGCAGAGTTGTGCAACCATCACCACAAAGCGATATTTTCACAATATTTTCATCCTCCCCAAAGATACTCCTTGCATCTGTCTGCACTGAATTCCCATCTTATATATATCCGTGTCTAGGGAACCATGGCTCTGCTTTCTCTCTCCATAGGTTTGTCTTTTCTCTTCACTGTTTTTTATATATTCATAATATTTCCTCATCTAAAAATCAGAGTCTTAGAGTTTTCCAAGATTTTAAAATATAACTTATTTTTTTCTTCAAAATTCTTAATTCGCTATTTTTTTCTTGTTATAGAGGTTAGTGAAGATGCAAAACAGTTTTGGACCAGACTTAATAAATACTAATTTTTAAATTAAAGACGTGCTTCTCCTTAAGTACAAGAAATTCTCATGTTCCATATTATTTCTTCTGTCATTCTTACAATACAATGCACAAGCTAAGGGGATGTGGATGCAAATTTTTTCCTTAAATAGTTAAGAAGTTCCTCAACATCATTTATTAAATAATCCAAGAAGACTTCATGTTTACCAAGTTGTGGTATAATGAAATTATCTTAAAAAAAAAAAAAAACAGAAACACAAAAAATGTGGGGGCACCTGGGTGGGTCAGTGGTTTAAGCCTTTGCCTTCAGCTCAGGTCATGATCTCAGGGTCCTAGGATCAAGTCCCACATCAGGCTCTCTGCTCAGTGGGGAGCCTGCTTCCCCCTCTCTCTCTGCCTGCCTCTCTGGCTACTTGTGGTCTTTCTCTTTGTCAAATAAATAAATAAAATCTTAAAAAAAAAAAAGTGAGTGAACTCTTCTATAAAGAGTTACAGCAGCAGTGGTGTTGTGGACTGTTTCTCTAGAGAGAATTTCACCATCTCTTTCTTCAATGTTTCCATAGTTTGTGTTTACTTATTCATTTGTTTTTTTGAAAAATTTTTATTTATTTATTTAATTTCTTTTCAGTGTTCCAGAAGTCATTGTTTATGCACCACAACCAATGCTCCATGCAATATGTGCCCTCTTTAATACCCACCACCAGGCTTAGCCAACCCCCCACCCCCATCCCCACCCCTTCAAAACCCTCAGTTAGTTCCTCAGAGTCTTCTTACTCATTTCTTATCCATGTATTCATCACTGTTTTGCTATTGACTAAGAAGGATGAACGAGGCAAGGAGCAAAACCTGACTGACCACTATTTTCCTGTTTTGTATATATTCCCCAACCTCCATACTCTAGGGGGACCCTGGAAGCTGAATATTGAGCCCAAAGTGAGTCGCTAGCTCAACTATGGAGCGGGGCAAAGAAGTGAGATCTTTCCTGGAGCCCAGGCATCCTGGAAATGGGGGACAGAACTGGGTAGAAGTCTGGCCCAGGGGAAAAGAAGATTGTGTGAGTTAATATTTAAACAATATCCCTGACAATTGGTGCCTGTAAAGACTGAAGGAAAAGCAGCTGGTGAATGCAGCTAGACAGAAAGGTGGTAAGAGCTGAATCCCTGACAAGGAGGTGGACAGATTCTCAAGGTGGAGAATAATGGTGTGTGCATTGTCATTTATGACCCATGGACAGATGGACTTGCTGGCTAGGCTACAATTTTCGAGTTTAATTGGCTTGTCCCTACAGTTCCTCTGGAATCCCTTTCTGTCTTTACCTTGGGAGTGTTTTGTCTATTCATTTGTTCATTAAAATAATAAACACTGGGCAAAAAGAAAGTAATATAGAAAGGAAGGAAGGAAGAGAAAGAAAGAAACACCTCAGAAAGGTATAGAACATCAAAAAGGAAACTCTCCCCACTTACTTTCAGGTCCAGTCTTCCGAAGTAAATGTTCTTTTCTTTTCTTTTCTTTCTTTCTTTCTTTCTTTCTTTCTTTCTTTCTTTCTTTCTTTTTTTTTCTAGTTGAACAAGGTTTATTGACATGGATTATTCTTAATATCACAAGTGGAAACTTAATATCACAAATAAATGTTCAAGTATTATGTATCTCTTTCAAATGTAGAGATTATCGACTTACTCCTGGTTAATGAATATTGAATCTATTTTATTAACTAATAACATGATATCAGCAGTCTGAGTTATGTTTTCTAAACAAATGCAAGTTTTTATATTTAATTTTAGTTTTTATTATTACCTGGAATTCACATAAAGTTGTACGTAAAACCTGTGAGTCGAATGTACTGAATAAGTATACAGTAGGTGTCCATTCAATGCAGTTAAGGAACTACACACTGGCAGCTCTCCAGAAGCCTCCCACACTCCACTGTGCTCAGACCTCCGTCCACCCTGATACCAGCAGTAGCAACTTTCCTGAATTTGGTTATAATTATGTACTTTATTTTCTGTATCCTTTTAATGACAGATATACAGACTTGTCCAAATTTAAATTAGATTTGCCTCTCTGTTTCCTTATTTTAAAAGCTCTCCAAGATACAATGTCATTTCATATATACATACTAATTTGTGTTTCTAAAAACATAAGCATTTCTTAATAACCATAATGCCATTGGTATTATTTTGTACTATATTCAAATTTCACTGATTTCTCAAAAATGGCTTTTTCTGTTGGTGGGTTGGTTGGTTAGAATAAGAATAAAAAAGAGTCCACACACTGTATTTCATTATTATGTTAAGAGTAATCAGTGAGTTCATTTAGTGACAGCATAGTCTTGCCCCTGACAAATGTCCCATCTAATCCAGTGCTGGCATCTGTTACTGATGATGGCCTACATCCATTACCTTAGAGCTTATAAAATGGTGATTTTCTGAAGCTTTTTTTCTTCCCAGATTTATTCATTAGAAGGCTTCTGCAGAAAGAAACTTCCCCTTATTAACTAGGTCTTAGATCACCCAGAATTGTGGTTCTTACCTGAAGAGTAAAACCAGTGCTTAATCTTACCTTTGAGTCCAATTTTGTGGGTGAGGTTGGAAGCCCAAGTTACTTCTAATTAGACCTGCATTTGTTATTCATTTCTCAAAATAATCCCAAGGCACTTCTTAAAATAGCAAATACTTGTAGTCTAATAGCTTCTGAGGGCTGGGTATACTGGAGAGCCTGACTATCTTACCTTGGGATCTGTGAGGTGACATCAAGTGGTGGGCCATGGCTGAGGCCATGATCCATGCCACATGGACCTCTCGGGAGAGTTCCTCACAGCATGGCAGCTACTTTCCCCAGAAGGAGGAATCCAAAGAGGAAGGAAGGTGGAAACCATTGTGCCAATTGTGACTCAGGAGTAAGAGAACCAGGCCCCCATCTCTTGAAGGGGAGGGTGTCAGAAAACCTGCCCACACATTTCCAAACGACTACAGTGTACACGGGTGGCACCCAACTGGTTTCCTCCCTTTCTTTTCCTATCCAGCCTTCCCTTGCTCCCTTCCTTCTTTTCTTCTTTATTTAATACCACATTATGCTTCTCAAGGCATATATTTAGTGAAGGTTTTTCATTATAATTCATATTTTTATGCTCAAAGTGTCCCTCCTCCATCCCAGTGGGGCCGTTTCTATTGAGTCCTCTGTTCCTTTTCCATGACCTTATTCATCTGGGATACGTCCCTTGCTTTCTGGCCCAGCACAGCAACCTCAGGGCATCTCATTTAATTCTTGCACCAGGCATGGGATCAACCAGGCCTAGAAGGCAATCTGGTACTGTCTGATTGGGGAAACGGTATTTAGAAGCTATTAACTCTAGTGGTAGGTGCGATCTGGGCCAATGGACTGTCATGGCTTCCATACAGTATTAGTGGACAGGACTAGTGTATGTATTTCACTTTTATCTATTTTTTAAAAGATTTTATTTATTTATTTATTTATTTGAGAGAGAGAGCAAGGGGAGAGAGACAGCATGAGCCTGTGAGCTGGGGGAGGAGCAAGAAGGGAAAAGGACAAGCAGACCCCCCCACTGAGCGTGAGCCCACTGCAGAGCTCAGTCTCATGACCCTGAGATGACCTGAGCTGAAATGGAGAGTCAGATGCCCAATTGACTAAGTAAGTTACCCAAGTGCTCCAATGTTTTGTTTTGTTTTTAAAATTTTTTTCAAGGCACCTGCGTGGCTCAGTGGGTTAAAGCCTCTGCCTGCAGCTCGGGTCATGATCCCAGGGTCCTGGGAGTGAGCCCCGCGTTGGGCTCTCTGCTCAGTGGGGAACCTGCTTCTCTCTCTCTCTCTCTCTGCCCATTTGTGATCTCTGTCTGATAAATAAATAAAATAAAATCTTTAGAAAAAAGGAAACAAAAAATTTTTTTTTTCAAATAGTCTCCATGCTGGATGTGGACCCCATAGTGGGGTTGAACTCATGACCCTGAGATGAAGACCTGAACTGAAATGTAGAGTCAGATGCTTAACTGACTGAGCCACCCAAGTTGCCACAGAATATGTGTATTTTAAAAGAAAAAAAAAAATGACTCTACTCTTTTTAATGCAAATTTTACAAATACAGGTTTCACTTAATTTCATTGTTTTTATGGTGTTTTCCTTTTTCTCTCACACTAAAAATATTGATTCCTGACAACAATAGCATATTAATTATTTGTATTTTCTACCACAAAAATGAAATAGCTTTAAACTAAAGATACTAATATTACCAATAAATCTATTCATTGAACTGAAGACATCTTTGCTGCCCTCTACTATATTCTACCAGGTATAGATAGTCAAATATTGTGTTCTTTCTTTCTTGAACTGTTATCCTCATGCTTAAGTCATCACATAAATATGGAGTTAGATTATTACTTTTTAGTATTTAATACAGGAACTTAGAAGTGCTGACCATGTATAACTGTTGGCTCCGCAAAATTTAACTAACAACCTGATGTTGTGTTACCAATCATGTATACAGTCAACCCTTATTTTGTATTTATAGTGTTACCTACTCTATTCTTCTAATAATGTAAGCTAGAGAAAAGAAAATATTTCTAAGATAATCATAAGGAAGAGAAAATACATTTACAATATTCCACTGTATATCTCAACAAAAATCCACGTATTAGTGGACCCGTGTAATTCAAACCCTTGTTATTCAAGGGCCCAGGGTCAACTGTAACTCCTTGTTAGATTTTACTTTCCTAATATGTGAAAGTAAACTAGAGGATTTTTGAAGTTGACACTATTTAGCAAAATATTTTCATTAAAGTCTTAATTCCATCTGTCTTTCTCATCTTCTTCTTCCCAAGCGCTATTCCTTGTTTTATTCAGATTTTCCTTCTGAAAGTATATCATCTCCCCTGCCCTTCCCCCATCCCCTTACCTTTTCACCCCTCCCGAGCTGTAAACGGTAATATCCTATAAACAGACTTCTGCTGGTTTTCATGTACTAAAATCTTCTAGGGATCAATTCTTATCAGAGATCCTTCATATCCTTCTAACAGATGTGTAATATAGCTGGGTATGGATGTATTTATACAGCCAATGTCATATTTATGGAGGTTTGTTGTGCTTTCAATTTTTGCTGTTAGAAATAAAATTACAATAGAAATGATTACTTTTGAAAAAAAAATTAAAAATAAATAAATAAATAAATAAATAAATAATTACTTTTGGCCAGAATGCATTGTTATAAGGAGTAATATTGATAAACTAAGAGGGAAATACATGTGACTTTTTTTTTAGATATTTCTGATTTTTTTCTCCATAGAGAGGGTATAATTTTACATTCCTACCAGGAGTGTTTTATAGTCCCATTTTATGTATAGCCAAAGTGTGTGTTGCTGCAATTTTGCATTTCTGCCAGCTGATAGAAGAAAAATATTATCTCAAAGTAATTTTTATTTTTATCTTTCCTGCAATAAGTGAATTTAAAAATACTCCACATTTAAAGGCAATGTTTTTAACTTTTAGTTTTTGGAATTAGTTTAGATTTACAGAAGACTGCATGACGAGTATGGGGGAGTTAGAACATGCCTTCGTCCCATTTCCCTTAATGTTACTATCTTATAGGATCATGGTAAATTATCAAAACTAAGATATTAGCATACAGTACTAATAAACAAATGAGGCTTTGTTTGGATGTCTTTTTTTTTTTTTTTTTTTTTTCCCACTGAAGTCCTGATTCTCCTCCAGGATCCCACCCAGAACCCACGATGTCTTGTCTTTGGATCTCAAATCTCTTTAGCCTCCTCCCCTTGGAGACCCATTTGCAGCCCACCTTCATTCGTCATGACTTTGATGTGTTCAAGCATACTGGTCAAGTATGTTGTCAAATGCCCCTAATTTGAATTGTCTGGTGTAGTCTCATAATCATACCTAGATCATACATTTTGGGTAGAAGATGACAAAAGTGAAGTACCTTTCTTACCAAGGAACACCGTCTCAACATGGTGCCTCAGGGTAGAGTGGTGTCTGTGGGTGTCTCCACTGTGAAGCTCCTGTTTCTACATGTCACTACTCTGTTGATGAAAGTGGGTCACTAGGACTTCAGCTTCATGTTCTCATGCTAACCTCCTGACCCTTTAG
The DNA here is from genome assembly GCF_011764305.1 of Mustela putorius furo. Lineage (NCBI taxonomy): Eukaryota > Metazoa > Chordata > Mammalia > Carnivora > Mustelidae > Mustela > Mustela putorius. The sequence goes on from NW_025421998.1 coordinate 11,000,011, forward strand.
CAATCCCTCCATAATTTTAACTGAGTGTTCTTAATGGCTTATCTGACATTCAGAGGTATCTCTCAGCAAGCAAATTGCAAGTCTTGATTCTCTCTGAAGGGGCCCATCTTTCTCCAGATTTTGAGTTGGAAGCCCAGCTACCTGAGTTCTCCAGTGACCTCAGGAGACATTTGCTACTTTACAGTTTTCTACTTCATTTTCTTGTAAGGGAGAAGCTGGTGCTTACTCTACATGTGCCCACCCAACAAACACAATATCAGTCTTGCTGCTTCTTTTAAGAACTGTGTTCAAAGTATTTTCCCAAAGTCATCGGGCTTTCTCAGATCAAACCTACTTGGTTGCAATACGATGCATTTTAATTTATCATTGGATTTTGTTTGATGACATTTTATTTAAGCATTTTTATATTGATGTTTGAAAGTGAGATTTGTTTAAGCTTCATTTTGGAGCAGTGCTTATAAGTTTTTGTGTTAATGATACACTCCAGCAAACAATTTAAAAGGTTTTTATTTTTCTTCTACGGTTTTGAACAGTTTTTGTGGGAATGGGATTCTATGTTTTTTTTAAAGAAATGGGGGGGAGATCATTAATTTTTTTAAATAATTTTTCCCATAGAAATTTGATTTTTTGAGTTTCTGTCACCAATACACTTAATTTTATAAGTAAAATATACAAGTAGTGAGTTCATTTTGGAGTAAATTCAAATGTATGTATTGTTTCTCTCAGTGGATGACATATCAATTGTTTGATGAAAAACTCTGTGTTTTGTGCATTCTTATTCTGACCCATTTCATACATTTCGGTGTGTGATAGGGATTCTTCTATTGTGTTGAACTTCTCGAGAAATCAATTAAATGTTTACTCATGTATTGTTATACTCTTCTGTTTCTAATTTATTATTTTCTGGCCTTACATAGCTTATATAATTTTTGCTATCTCATAGTATTTGTGTCTGTATTTGATGAAAATTTCAGGAAATAGAATTGTGGGGATATGCTCTGGTATTCTCGGTCTCATCACAACAGACAAGTATGCCACAATGGAAAGTCAGAGCGGCTTGTAAAAAAATGTATTTGAAAGCAATCACAGCCCCTATGTTAGTAGATTAGAAAGTGGATTGTCATTTTCATGCCTGGATGCAAAGCTTTTTTAAAATTCTATTTCCAGAACTTAAAATGTCTGACATTTATTCATTTATTTATTGAATAAACATGTGTTGAACATTCATTATGTGAAATTCACTGTGAAAATGTTCAAGGAAACAGAGATAAATAAAGAGAGGAATTAGCCTCAGAGAGTTTATCTTCTGGAAGAGACAGGCGGTACACAGGTGTGCACACACACACGAGTGTGCATTCACACATGCAGAGCTTCTGCCTCATGCTCCACTTACTTATAATACTGTGCCATATAATGTATTAGAGAAACTCTGCAAAAACTCTTGAGAACTCAAGAGAAATCCATGAAGTTTAAGTGGAAAAGGCACAGGTCTACATAGAGGTTCAAATACTTGAACTGGACCATGAAGTTCCGTGGGAATATTACCAGTTCTAAGAAGAGGAATCTCTAGCATGGAAAATTACGAGCACTTGTGAAATGGCGAACTTGATAATGAATATGCTGGATAGAAGTAAAGTCGCTGAGCAAAGGGAGTGACAGAAGGGCAAGGGACAAGACCAGCATTGTTGTCAGAGAAAAGACTGTGATGACTCTCAAGGATCTTTTATTTTTTTTTTTAATTTTATTTATTAATTAGAGAGAGAGAAAGAGAGCATGGGTTGGGGGGAGTGGCAGAGGGGGAGGGAGAAGCAGACTCCCCACTGAACAGGGAGCCCAATGTGGGGCTCAATCCCCAGAACCCAGGATCATGACCTCAGCTGAAAGCAGATGCTTAACCAACTGAACCACCCAGGCGACCCTCAAGGTTTCTTTTATAAATATACTTACATTATACCGAAGGCTGGACCTGGGTCTGCATTAGCCTCTGGCTCCTCTTTTCTTCTAATCCTTTCTTCCAGTCTCTTTTTGTTGATAGCGTCCTGACAAGAGCCTGTTCTCTTCCACCCATTCTTTCCATGGTCTCTCCCTCCTGGAATGCAGATGGCGCCCCACTCCATGTGTCTTTTCATACATACTCTCCTTTTTCACCTGGCTGTATCTTCTCCATTTCTACAACTGGAGTATTTCCCTAGAAGCCACATTACCTGCCAGCTCCCGGACAGTGTGGCTCGAACAGTGTGTTAAGAGCTGGGAACCTGCCGCTGACCCACCCATGGAGTTTTGCATGATAGCCAAAAATAATTTTCTTGACTCAGGGAAAAATGATAATTTCATAAAGACCAGTGCCCTGCCATGCATGTAATCTCCTATTTGTAAATCGTAGCTTTGGGGTTAAAAGCCCTTGGGACAGTTCCCATGTTTTGGCAATGGTGAATATGCAGTGTTGAGTATGAGTGCACAGACACCTGTTTGATTCCATTACCAAGTCCCTTCTAGGTATACGCCCAGGGCTGGAACTGCTGGCTCCTGTTGTGATCTACGTCAACTTTTGGGGGAAACACCAAACTGTTGTCCATGGTGCCTGTTGCACCATTTTGCATTCCAGCCAGCATTGGTGTTCCAATTTCCCTGCATTCTCACTAATACTTTTGTTTTCCATTATATATTTTTTTAATAATAACCAACCTAACAGGTGTGAAGTGATAGCTCATTGTTGGTTTTATCTTGTCTTCCAAACTTGTCATCGTGGGACTGAAGACTTAGCTGTTCTCTCTCTTCCCTTTCTCACACATTTCTACCCCTTGTACAATCTTCTTCAGACCTTGGCTGAAATACCGTGGACACACTCATGTATATCATTAGCCCCAAATTCCACTAAGCTCTAGGTCCTTATATGGCATCGCAGAGTAAGTGTTTTTAGTTGGATGTTCCATAGGCATTTCAACAATGAAACGTCGGAAAGAGAAGCCATGTTCCAAGCACCCTGTCTCTTACCACCCTTGAAACTGCTCCTCCCAGAGACTTCCAATGTCTGTCAATGGCATCTCCATTCAACTAGTTTCACAGGCCCAAACTCTGAATTATTCATCCTTTACTTTTCTCTTTTCCCTGCCTTACCCAAGTCCACCAGTAAATCCTATCAGTTCTAGTTTCCAAATACACGGAGGACTTTATCTTCCTCTCTGAATGCTATCTGCACAGGCAGGACTTCTCTGAATAAAATCATTCAATGTCTACAATAGCCAAAATGTGGATGGATAGAGAAGATGTGGTTCATATATACAACGGAATATTACTCAGCCATCAGAAAGGATGAATACCCAACTTTTGTATCAACATGGATATAACTGGAGTGGTTTATGCTGAGTTAAATAAGCCAAGCAGGGAAAGACAATTATCGTATGGTTTCAATAATATGTGGAACATAAAGAATAGCCTGGAGGACCCTAGGGGAAGGGATGGAAAACTGAATGGGAAGTCATCAGAGATGAGAAAAACCACGAGAGACTCTGGAGTCTGGGAAACAAATTCAGGGTTGCAGAAGGGAAGGGAAGAAAGGATGGGGGAACTGGGTGTTGGGCATAGGATGTGATGAAGACACAGGATATGATGAACACTGGGTGTCATACAAAATTAATGAATTATTGGGGCACCTGGTGGCTCAGTCCTTAAGAGTCTGCCTTCAGCTCAGGTCATGATCCCAAGGTCCTGGCCCGCATCGGACTCCCTGCTCAGCAGAGAGACTGCTTCTCCCTCTCCTACGTCTCCTACTGTGTGTTCCCTCTCTTGCTGTCTCTCTCTGCCAAATATATAAATAAAAACTTTGAAAAAATTAATGAATCATTGAACATTATATCAAAACCTAATGATTTATTATACATTGGCTAATTTAATTTTTAAAAAATGTGAGAGAAAAAAAAAATAGTCCCTGACCTGGGCAGCTGGGGGGTCTCAGTCAAATAATGTCTGATTCTTGATTTCGGCTCAGGTCATGATCTCAGGGTCACGAAATCGAGCCCCACATCTGGCTCTGCTCTCAGCTCAGAGTTGGCTTAAGATTCTCTCTCTCCTTCTCCCTCTGCCTCTCCTCCTGCTCATGCTCTCTTTTTCTGGAGGGGAAAAAAAAAAAAAAGAGCCCCTGCCCCAACACGCTCAATGCCCTTACCCTGCCCTATTCTTCATAGCACTCAACATCACATATGCTGTTTAAGTGACATCCCTGAACCACACTGTAGGAGCACGAACTTGTCTGGTCTATTATTGATGATTCTCTAGTGCCTGGAATAGTGCTGATTGAATACTTGTGAAATGGATGAGTGGAGAACAAATGGAAGACATGGTTTAAAAAAAAAAAGTACTTTGAGCTTTAATTGACACAAGCTGTGATAGGCTGTCAGCGCTCCACCTCCCGCCTCCCTGTCCCACCTCTGCTTGCGTCCAGTGACCATAGACTTCATAAAAGGTTAAAGGTTCAGTGGTTCAGGCAGATAGTCGATCCATCCCCGGAGCAGGTGTGTGTGTGTCTGTCGCTGAGCACTCACATCTTTGCTTTTGAGGGTGATAAGCTGGAAGCCTCAAGTGGCTGTTGAATCCTCTCCAGGCTCAAGGGAACGAAGGAGCTCCCACAGTTTGCCCACATGTTCTGTGACTCTCCTTGAAAATCCTTAACTGCTACCCTAGACAATTACCAACTCAGGTCTTGCTTAGTGATCCATGTTCCAAAACTCTGCCTGGGTGGGGAACAACTATGGGGCAACTGCCTCCATTGCCGGGCATTTTAGTTTTCTCGTCTGAATGATCTACCCTTTCAGCTTTACTCTTCCCAAACTTGTCACTCTACTGGCTACATGGACTGCACCTTTGAAATTTATTTTCTTTATTTAGATGAAAGCTAGGCTACCGATTCTCTCTTTCCCCTGTATAGTATTTGCAAGTTTCATTTTCCATAAATTGCCTTGACGTTATTGAATCTGGAACTATGTCATCTGCACGTAGGTTTGGACATCTGTGAATTTCACAAAATTGGATGTAAACATTTCGATTTATGAGAATATTTCTTATATTGGACTCATAATTTTAATCAGCCTCACAAAATATCTATGGTTTCAAAAACAGTTGAGCACCAATCCTTAAGAAAAACAACAACAAAAAAAACCCAGACTTGATTGAAATCCCTTTTAGTCAAACTGTCATTTCTTTTAATAAAATCGTGACGATGAACGGGAAGTTGGCACTTGGGGACTGAGGACTGCGGGGCCCTGCCTCTGAGCGCTGGACTCCTCGTCAGCAGGAAAGCAGCCGCTTCTGGCTGCCTGTCCCTGCTCGGGTCCAAGTGTGAACACGTGTCTCCAGTTCCCAGTGACATGCACAGCCACACTGAGGAGAGATGAGGCATCAAAGGGGGTAACAAAATGGACACATGAGCAGGCAGTACCACCTGACTGAATGATCCTGTGTAGGAACTATGTCCCCTCCCCTTCAGCTTCATTGTATACCAGCATGGCCCCCACTTTGTCTTTTGTCTGTTTTTCTGTCATTCAAGAGGACATGAAGCATTTCCAGGCCCGCCGGTGTATGAAGTAGAAAGTGAAACGGGAGCTCTCTCAGGGGCTGGAGTCCCTTTGTGCTGTCCAGGGCGTCTCCTCCGAGGACTGACACAGTCACTCTCTGTCCCCTTGAATCTGCTCTCAATTTCTTTGCATCTCCTTGTAATGCTTTTCTTTGCCATTTTCCTTCTCCTCATTCTTAACAATTTGTGAAACTACCTTCAGGTTTGCTCTACCTGTGAACATGCCCTGAAGCTGGGAGCCAAGCTTCTGGAACACACTAGGACTAGGTCAGCCCTAGGCACCTGTCCTGGGCAGGAACACAGAAGCGTGCATGCCTGGGGGCTCAACACACACCACTTGAATCAGAAAAATCCATGTCTGCACAGGCTTCTCAGCTATCTGACCTCCAGAGAGGTAGAAAATAAATGTATCTGGGGGCCTTTGCTTGGTTAAGTGGGCTCCCCTTTGGCTCCCTGATTACTTCTGCCGATATCTGGAAATCTAAGCCTAGCTTCCGGGCGTCCTGGCCAATTCACCTCAGTAGGCTGGGTTCTTGTTCATCCATTCCCTTGTTCTCACGCAACAAATACGTAAAACTATGACGTGTTGTGGTAGACTGTAGCTCTCCCATGACAGGAAAAGGTTCTGTTAGAACAGAGGAAGCAGAGACACAGGCACACAATTATGCAAAATACCACGGGGGCTGAGAAACACCTCCTGCCTTCAACAGACCATGTCTTGAGAAAGGACTTTGCAGGGAGCTGGGTAGTATAGAGGAGGAATGTGGACCTCCACCTGCTGGAAGAGTCTGGGGAACATTCTGGAACTCCAAGCGGAGGCTCATGAGGGGGACCCGGTGTTTCTGCATTTCGGTGAACAGTGCAGATGACACGTAAGATGATGGGGGTTCCCAGAAGTGTCCAGAACCCTTTGACCCCCCTTCAAGAGGTGTGTCCTGTGTGTGCTGGACCCTCCAGACTGCTGAACAGCCATTGGTCTTCCCACGTTCTCCTCCTTTGGGCACAACCCTGATATCTGAACCACATTTGGTAAAGTGTCCCACTCCCCATAAAGCCAGCGTTGAGCAAAACTGACCATTCCAGAATGTCTTCAGCCTCTCAAATCCAGGATATCCCCTTGAGTTGTTGTAACTGTAAACTAACCCCACAGGAGAACCAGGGAGAATTTCCACTGTAATAACCACGGAGGAGAATTATTACAGTCTATCAAAAAGTGGGTATTAACATCAGTATTACATTAGAGGCTGATTATTTATGGCGATTAAAATGAAATTAATTGTTCCAATTAAGTCTGGTTTAGTCGTTTAAAAATTAAAAAAAACACAAAACACAAAATAAAACCAATCCAAACACAAAACTTCAGAGGCCCTACCAGTGGCCGGGAATTCTTTAAACCCGAACACAGTTCTGTTCAATTCAATTCAATCTGATGCAACTCGGACACTCTCAAAAGCATTTTCTCTGCCTCTTGCCTCGTGCCAAGCCCTGCAGCAAGGTGGCTCCGCAGAGAACACTGGGGTGGAAAGCCCATGCTCTCTTTGTAAAGCAGAAATATGTTCTGTGTGTTCACATGCAACGTGTTCAATGTACCGGGAACACAGGTGGGTATGACCAGCTTCACCTGGGGACAATGACTAACCCTTCACATGGAGATGCCCTTCACAGTGAGCAGTGAGGGTTGGGAAAGATTTGTCCTGCAGAACAGGCAGAAACGGAAGGACATTCCAGATACGTTTCTGAAGCATGAGGGCACCTCATTTCATTATCTGGGTGGACAGACTGAGGTGCTCATGGCATAGGTTGAGTTGGAGGAGGGCAGGGGATAAAATACAAAAGGCTGGGCTGAGAAAGGCAAGGTTTGCAGGACAAATCCTGCAGTCACATCACACAACAGTATACAACATGGTAAATACTACAGTATCGACACGTTTGACGTCATCCAAGTGGGTTGACAGCTGAACTCTTATCCCCAGTTGTGATCGGGGGTCTTGCTCACGTACCTTTGCCCCCTTTGACCTTCACGCTATAAGCTCTAATCTCACAGAGGTCTCAATAATGGTCAGAAGCTAACGCTCTTGGGGGTGTACTGGGCATCTGGCATGGGAGAAGGAAGGAAAGGATCAGAGTGGGCACTCCCAATAATAGATCAAGGATGACACTAGACCAAGGAGGACAGCAGTGACCAAGGTTGTAACATCCCTTGAAGGGATTCCCATCAATGGGAAGAGATTCAAAGAGAGACCAGAAAAGCAGCACAGTTGCACAATGAAAGCTATGCAAAATACAGTCAAATCGATGGGTTTTCATTGAAGAAACATAAAAACAGGTGACAGGGATCACAGCAGTCTCCCTCTGGCCCATCCAAATCTAAGAAATGACTTTCATGAAACTTGTTATTTGGTCTGTATTTTGTGATAACATGACCTCATTTTTAGGCAATAAAAAATTTATTTCATGGGACACAGATTGGTTGATAATCATGAATATTGGGAATTCTGTTAGAAAGGTTTCCAGGGTTCTCATACATCTTACCATGTGGTGACAGAGAGGTAACGGGATGATGAACACCCAGTGATTGCAGGCAATAATGTCACTCCAATACACAGTGTGGTCTGGTTAATTCTAGCTCAGTTAATTTTTCCTAACTTTATACGAGCATGTTCCTGAAATTGCCAGAGCTAATCACATTCTGAATTGCATGCAATACTTTGGTGCAAGCACTCTCTGTGTTAATTTGTGATTTTATTATTGGATTTTCTTAAATTTAGCAGGTTCTCATATCACAGCTATTTTCCAGTTTATAAAACAATACTAAGCAAAAATTACTTAATGTGGATGGTATATCAAGTTGAACCTTTTTAAGAAGGGATAATAAACGAAATCCAGATATCTTGATACTATTTTGTGCACCAGGTCTTCACACCTCTGTCTCTGTTGCAAATTTCTCCTAGACCGTATTCAGTCTCATACTGGTGGGAAGATCTAGGATTTCTTCCAAAACTGTCTGATCTCACTCTAAGTCAGCTGTTTTGTTTCACCAATGCTTCCTGACATATGAAAATGACACTGCAACTTCATCAGCCCCAACATTTCAAATCCACAGCAACAATCTTTGTATGTGTTACTATGTTATCATGGCTCCCCATATTGTAACAATTTCATGAAACACTCATGATAAAGAAAGCTTGATATAAATCAGAATGTTCTCTCGTTAAATCTTCCAAGGCAGGGACTTCTTATCTTTTTCCCATTGCCACATCTCTCTTTCCCTCTCTCCCTGCAACTGGGAAGGATTCTCTGCTTTGAAGGACTCATGTGATTAGTTTGGGCTCTTGTCCAGATAATCCAGGATAATCTTGATAATCTCACTATTTTAGGTTCACCTTAATCTCATCTGCAAAGTTATTTTGTCATGCAAGACAACACATTCACGGTTCTGGAGACTAAAGATGTGGATGCTTTGGGAGGGGGGCATTATTTTGCTTATTACAAAATGTAAAGAAAAAGAAGGGAGCCACCCTTAACCCATCTTTGGGAAGCTTCCCTCATCCTCCAGTAGATGATGAGTAGCCCTGAGGTGGCTCTTACCTAGATCAAGTTTTCCTTCTGGAAAGAAGCTGCTATAAGATTTCAAGCACAGGTTCTAAGGCCAGAGTGCCTGAGCTGGAAACTCAAGAGTACTATTTACTACCTGTTGAGCTTGAACATGTTACTTAAGTTCTCTGGGTTTCACTCTCCTCTCTAATGGGAATAAAAACAGCATCAGGGTAGAATGCAGAATCAAAAGAAAGAAAGAAAGAAAGAAAGAAAGAAATTAACCTCAGTTGAGTATTTATACAAGCTTTGCACATAGGAATTCTTCTAAAAACTTTGCCTATTGTCTTATTCTCAGCCCAGTGGCGCCTCTGGAAATTCTAGGTATCTCAGTGTTACTAGAATAGAGAAAGGGACAGTCAAAGAGTGATAAATGAGCCTGGAGTACTCAGAAGTCACAAAAAAAAAAAAAAAAAGAAAGAAAGAAAGAAAGAAAGAAAGAAAGATGTCTTCTGACTGCCTTGACTAAAATTTAGCCTTTATCATAAAGGCAGCAGAAAAGGGACACATTGTGTAGAATTTCCAGGCTGAGCATGGCAAGGCTCTTTAGAAAAGCAGCTGCTGGCTCAGATCTGGAAAAGGGAATTGGAAATTCAGAGTGAAAGTGAAAGCCAGGGGACCAGTTAAAAGGATTTTGCAAATCTGTCATCTGCACAGTGGACCATGGCCCTAAATTAAGAGTCACAGGAATGGAAACATTTGGTGAGCTAAAGCCAACAGCACTTGGGAATCGGGATGAATATGAAGGATTTTAGGATCCTAGTGATGTCACATTAATGACTAGATGGAGCTGTTCTTTGACGTTAAATATATATATGGAAGTGCATGAGTGAGTTCTGAAGTCAAGAATGTCAATGCTGGAAATGATTAATTAGTGGCACTTGTAAGGCATTCCAGAATGGTTTTCCAGCAGACTCTTAGACAGATACCAGCATCTGCACTAGGTAGAATATGGCCCCCAAGTTGTCCACAACTAATCCATGAAATCTGTCAAGATGTCACCCTGCATGACAAGAGGAATGCTGATGGAATTATGGACCATACATTGGGGACACCATCTTGGATTGTCTGTGCTTTCCTAAACTAATCACCTGGGTACTTAAAAGAGGAATGGGGGGGGGAGTAAATTGCAGACATGGGACAGAAGAATATACTAGAAGCATGAGAGGAACAAGCAACAGCCTGTGAGGGTCTGGAAGCAGACCGTCAGGGAGCCAGCCCCAGCACACCCTGCCAGAGACCCTGTGAGGCCCGAGGCAGAACCCCAACCCATGGCACTGCAAGATAAAATGTCTGTACTTTGTGCCACTATCTTTGTGGTAATGTGTCACGGCAGCAATGGAAAACTACTCCAACATTTGAGACAAAGCCTTGAGTTTGAGAGTCTTCCCACTAAAGATGCAAATTGAAGCCAGAGGTCTTGTTTATTGTCTGCAATGTAAATATGTATAATTTAAAGCAGTTAGGTGGTGGTGTGGCATGTTTTTGTGTGAAATGACATTAGTCTACGAACTTAGGCTGATTTGCAAAAGTTTAGATTATAAATGTCAGAGATGAACAGCTGAGGTTCAAGTCTTCTCAGTAGGCTTTATATCCCCAAAGCACTTCATGTAGTGCTACCTACATTGTCAATGGAGGTGACTGACGGTAGACAGGAATAATCTTTTGGGATTTAAATGTGTTTAAGGTATTTTCGAGATAAGTAAGTATCATAGAGATACTTCTGTCTCTTATGTGAATGGTGGAACAGAATATGATGTGCCCACCCCTCGAATGTCTTTGGAATAGGTATATATATATACCTATTCCAAAGACATAATAGGTATATATATATATACCTATTAAGATTTAAGATTTTAAATTTAAGATTTTACTTATTTGAGAGAGAGAGAGTGAATGAGTGGGAGGGAGAGGGAAAAAGAATTTAAGCAGACTCTGTGCTGGGTACAGAGTCTAACGATGTGGGGCTTGATTTACAACCACAAAATCTTGACCTGAGCTGAAACCAAGAGTTGGACATTTAACAGGCTGAGCCACCCAGATGTCCCAGTAGTCACCTAGATCTTGAACTCAATTTGGTCCTGGGTTCCCACTTAAAGATGATCTGTGTTGCCTTTTTCACCTAAATGTTTGGCTGATAAGGCGGCAATAAAATATCTTTTTACCCATCTTAGATTGAACCATTCATCTAAAGGCTTCCTGGAGAAACTTACTTGGAACAGAGAACAGAAATTCCAAGAAGCTGATAGGAGGAAGTTATGTTTTGGGTCTGCATGTGGGACAAAATGCATGTTTGTGTGCTTGGCTGATTTAGATCTGTGTTTCCTTTATTTAACATAAAATCTAGTAGCAAGATGTATGTGTGTGTGTGTGTGTGTGTGTGTGTGTGTGTGTGTTTGATCTTTAGTTTTTTCCAAGTACAGAACTGGAGGGAACCCATACTGATAAAAAACAATGCGACATGATCAACAATCAAAACAACTCTAGTCATCCCCTCAGGCTGTGAGAGACAAGGGGACTGAGCTTAGAACACTAGTACATCACTGTAAAAGTCTGTTAAACCCAAGTAAGCAATAGAAATAAGGGAAAATCTAATTATTCCATATCCTACTGTGAAAATGACATGAAGTAACATGAAGAGTCATAAAGATGCACTTTGTTGTCATGCTGAAGTCAGGACATGGCTTTAGATGAATTATGTCATTGAGTTTAAACACAACAAAGTTACTAGTATTGCCTTTTTGCAGAGCAAAGCTGAAGCTGAGAAACATGGTGGAACCACACTGAAGATCCCGTGTGAGATGAGTTTCAGAGACTTTCCTTCCTTTAGGAGGGAGCAGAGGGAAATGGAGAGAGATCCTCTCAAGCAGGTTCCATGACCATCACAGAACCCAAAGCAGAGTTCCACATTATAACCCTGAGATCATGACCTGAGCTAAAATCAAGAGTCTGACGTTTACCTGACTGACCCACGCAGGCATCCCTCAGAGACATTTTTAAACACAGGTATAGAACAGATGATGTCAACATTCTATAACAGCAGAGGGAAGCGCTCCTTTTCTGAACTCCATAGAAGGCTGCCACAAATTATATATTCAAAAGGCACTCACTTCCTTCTCTGCCCGGTGTCACAGAGAAATTAGTTGGGGGTGTGCAAAGGAACTACCAGAGAAAGTATGTTTGGTAATAACAGTTTTTGTTTTGTTTTGTTTTGTTTTAGAGATTTTGTTATTTATTTGTCAGAGAGAGAGTGCAAGCAGGGGAGCAGGCAGTGGCAGAGGGAGCAGACAGACACTCCACTGACCAAGAAGCCTGATGTGAGGCTTGATCCCAGAACTCTGGGATCATGACCTGAGCCAAAGGCAGATGCTTAACCCACTGAGCCACCAGGCATCCCGGTAATAACAGTTTTCTTTAAAGCCATGGGCATCACTCTTGCTGCAAATATTGCATCATTTGTTACAGAAGAGTTGACAATGGAAATGTCCTTCCTTGCTGAGATGAATACAGCACATTCCGTTTTCAATGAGTACAACGGGTAGGGCAGAGGGCCACCCAGTGTGCTCCCTCCCCTGAGCACAGGGAGACGTGTCAAGAGAACGTGAAAAGTATTGGCATGGGATGTGGAGAGCAGCTGACACAAGCGTGCCATCCCCCAAACCAAAATGCTAATCAATATGTAAGTATTTGGGATACCACCAAAAAGGAAATTAAGCTATTAAGCAGGATGCATAATGCAGGTTTTAGTGCATTTTTGCAAATTAAGGTGATAACCATGTTTGGTCTGGTCTTTCTGGACTTCCTGATGTGGATGTTGTCTCATTAGAAGAGATGCCATTAGAAAAAAGAAGGATGTGAGGGCAGAACCCTGGAAAGAAACAGTAAACAATTGTGTGGGTATAAACATGCTCACAGAGAGGCTATCTTGAAAGCTACTGAAAAATCAGATCATATTATGAATATGTGAAAAGCCCAACCTCCAAGTAATGTATAAGATGTTATAAACATATATTGGCTTTGCATTATTCTCATAGAAACAATGCTATTGCTTATTGTCACTTTGTTTTGGCAAATATAATATTGTTATTGGCATTTTAAAATACCAGGTGTTTTTTTTTTTAATTCAGAGATGTTTTAGTTCATTTCTTACTAAACTTATTTACCCAACACATATTGATACATATTGATTATTCACCAGGATATGAAGAAGACATTCTGGCATAAAACATAACCTTGCCCTTAATAAATGCACAAATTGACAATGAGTTTAGACATATATATAGATTTATAGAATCCAAAGTAATAAGTCAGTGATGTCTGTTCACTCAGCAAGTATTTATTAAGTATCTTATATGTGTCAGGCTCTTTCTGGGGTTAGAGCAATAATCAAAATTGATTTTTTTTTTTTAAAGAGAGAAACTTAAAAAAAACAAAACACCATCTTCACAAAATTTACATTTCAGTTGTTGGAAAGATATAATAAAAATGAATACTGAATGTTTAGAATTTTGTCAAGACATCAGTTCTTCCCCAAGTTGATCTGCAGATTGAATGCAATCCTAATTAGATCTCAGAAAGTTATTTTGTAGATAGAAACGAAATGATTCTAAAGTTTACACCCAGAGGCAAGACCCAGAGCAGCCAACACAATATTGAAGGAGTAGAACAAAGTCAGAGAATTTACACCACTCTTAACTTCAAGGCTTACTACTATAAAGCCGCAGTAATTAAGACAGTATGTTAGAAAATATTGATTAGTAGATCAGGAACAGAATAGAGAGTCCAAAAACAGACCACATATATATCGTCAACTGACCTCTAAGAAGCAACAAAGATAGTCATTTAAGAAATGCTGCTGGAGAGGCATCTGGGTGACTCAAGTCAGTTAAGCATCCAACCCTTGGTTTCAGGTTAGGTCACAATCTTGGGGTTATGAGATGGAGTCCCACACTGGGCTCAGCAGGAGTCTGCTTGTCCTTCCTCACCTTTCATGCTGGCACTCTCTCTGAGTCTCTCTCTAAAATAAATAAATGAACTCTTTAAAAAAGAAAAAAGAAATGATGCTAGAACTAGTTGACATCCACATGCAAAAAAGACAAAAGAAAAGGGAAGAGATGAAAGAAAGAATTTAGACCCAAACATTACTTCTTTTACAAAACTAATTCAAAATGGATCACAGCCTTCTACGTAAACTGCAAAAGGTGAACCCCTAGAAGATACTATAAGATCTTAGATGACCTTAGACTTGACAGTAACTTCTTACATGTGACAGCAAAAACACAATGCATGAAAGAAAACATTGATAAGGTGGACTTTTTAAAATTATAAACTTGTAAAAACAACCACTGTTAATATATGAAAAGACAAACCATGGACTGGGAGAAAAATCTTTGCAAAACTCATAGCTGATAAAGACATGGATTTCAGAATATACAAAGAACTGTTAACAACATGAAAATCAATAAGTAAACATGGTCAAAAGACCTGAATAGACACACCACCAAATAAGATATATATGGCCAATGAGTATATGAAAATATGCTCAACATCACATGACATTTGGAAAATGCAAATTAAAGCAACAAATTATTAATCTACACCTACTAGAAGGGGCTAAAATCCAGAAGACTGACAACCCCTAGTGCTGGTGAGGGTAGAGCCACAGGAACTCTCATCTGTTGTTGGTGGGAATGGAAAATGGCACAGCCACTTTGGAAGAGAGTTTGGTGGTTTCTTATAAAACTACGCATATTCTGGGGGACAGGAATCATGCTCCTGTCTATGGAAACAGCAAAGAGGTCAGTGGTTTTCGGGGGCTTGAAGAGAAGGTGAGAAGGATGACTAGTTTGGGCATGGAGGGTATTTAGGACAGTGGAACTGTCCTGCATGATGTTATAAAGGTGGGTACGTGTCACAGTGCATTTGTAAAACCCTTAGAATGTACAACACAAAGAGGGGAACCAAATGCAAACTGTGGACTTCAGTTAGTATTACTGTATCAAGGTTGGCTTGTTGGTAACACGTGGTGACATATTGATAACATTTGTACCACGTGAAAGCAAGTAAGGGTAGTGATAGAGTATATGAGAACTCTTCATAATTTTCATTCAGTTTTCCATTAGCCAAAAAGTGTCCAAAGAATAAAATCTACTAATTTATTTTTTTAAAGATTTAATTTGTTTATTTGAGAGAGAAGGAGAGAGAGGGAAAGGGATGAAGGGCAGAGAGAGTCTTAAGCAGACTCTGTGCTGAGCATGGAGCCTGATATAGGGCTCTATCCCATGCCCTGTGAGATCATGACCTAAGCCAAAAGCAAAAGTTGGACGCTTAATGGATTGAGACCCCCAGGTGCTCCAGTCTACTAATTTTGGAGGTGATCATTCACATCTCATCATATGAACCTGATGAGGGAGCAGGAGGCTGGCCTAAGTCAAAGCAAAATCTGGCACCTTGCACCTCCTCTCCACCCACTCCCCTCGGTAATGTGTGTGACATTCCTCAAGCACCCCTGACTGCCATAAATGAGAAACAAATAGTTAACTTGCAAAGATCACAATTCTGCAAGACAGAATCTCCCTTGGTTTACAAATGTCCTAGAGATCTACAAAGAAGTTACTTATCAATAGCACAATTTCCAGAGGCAAACAACTCAGTTTCTCCAGCCCTAAATAAAGTTAAATTTCTTCTAAACCCAAATCTCACTAACAAAGACGCTTGATAGCAGAAATGTGAATTTCTGTGAATTTGATAGCAGAATCTTGATAGCAGAAATGTGAATTTCTTTGCCAAAAGACAACATTGATCAAGCAACAAGGCCTCCAGTATCCAGGCACCTTGTAGGCCCTCTTTAGCATATGAAAGCTCCATTGAAACCTCACTTCCCCTCACCTTACCCCAACAGCAAGGTACATAACCTGCCATCCCACACAACCTAGGGTAGCAGCTCTTCCTGCCCATGGGTCCTGTCCCCCTGTTTTAATAAACCACCATTTTGCACCAAAGATGTCTCAAGAATTCTTTCTTGGTCATCAGCTCCGGACATCAGCCCACCGAACCTCACCTAGGTTCTAGAACTTCATCAAACCCACAATGAAATTCTGTCTCATGTCCTTATTCCAACTCCTCTATCCAACAAGTAGCCCTGTCAACTCGCAGTCAGGTCTTAGATTATGGTCAAAACCCAGGATGCTCTGATTTGCCTGTGAAGCAATTCCACATATTTGGTTTAATTTACTCCACTTGGCTATAAGTTTGCATCTGAAAAATTAGAGTCTACCTCATCTCAAAGCAAATATCAGATTCAAGAGCATGCAGCTAGAGATTTGATCCAGGGTTACAACAACAGAAGCATCCTTTGTGTTGATTAGTATCTAAAGAAAATGAAAGCACAAGAAAAAAATGAAAGCATATGAAAAAGAGGATCATATTTCCATGTCATGGGAAACACTCACATGAATGTAAATATGTAGGAAATGTATGGTGGGACCTTTATTATGATTTGACCTAGCATTATGGCTCTTGTCAAGGAAGGGAGCTTGGTTTATCATGGCGAAAGCGATTCTTTCTGTTGAGGGCATCTTCTCAAGCTTTTTTGTACCAAATTATCACCTTGGGGAGCTTGTTAAAAAGGCTGACGGCCAGTGCTCCTGACTCCTTGTCTCTGATGGATCTCCAGAATCAGGATTTTAAGAAAACAAAAATCAAACCAGATACTGTTGTAGCTCTTAAACTGTGCTTTGAAAAACAAGGAAGATATTTTAAAAAATTAGTACCTGGGCTTTCAGACCCTACAGCCCCTGGAGATCTGTGTATTGATTCTTTTTCAATTCAATTAAATTGATTTCAGTTCAGCTCCACAGTATGTGTTCATGATGTGCTAAGATAAGCACTAGATTAGCATAGAAAGTGGTACAGCTTAAAGAAAAGGATTTTATCATTCTATACATCTAACACTTGACCAAAAATATATCCTTTTCATTTCAAAGGCAGTTTGCTTTTCTGTTAGGTTTTGTTTTGTTTTGTTTTCTGAAAGTTCTAAAATAGCTTGCAGCTCACATTTTATACAACTTTTCTCAGAAATGTTGATGCCATGACTAATTGATTTGTTTAAAAGACTATGCATTTGTGTAAAGCCTAGCAGACCGCAGAATTAAAAAAAAAAATGTGTTATGAAATGAAACAACTTGCGTTTCCATATTGAGAATGTAAATTATTCATCTGTGATTGCTTAGCTACATTCTTTCAGCCAAACTTTGCAAGAAATGTCACATGGTGATGAGAGCTCAGGCCAATGCAATCATGTGGGTTACAGACGTGCTTCGTTCCTTGAGGGCCCTAATTGGATGATCTCGCCCCACCATCCCCCAGACTTCTTTCCCCATTGAAAACAGAGGTGTGACGAGAACCACTAGAAAGAAATGAAATCAACATTTCTTGAATAATAGCAATCATGAATGTTAGCTATCTTGTATGACGATGTATTTTAATCATCACTGAAACCCTACGAAGTTGGCATCACTAGACCCATATAAATGAATGGGCTAATATTAAAAAATAATAATAAAATTAAAAGATCTTATTGGCTTTCCTCAATAATTCATGAATTGGGCGGCATCCAATCTAGCAGATAGAGAAGAGCTCCAAAAAGCTATACGAGACAAGCAATTTTGTAAGCAGAAGGGAGCGGGAACAACGAAGTTGTGTTAGGCAGAACCTGGCATTAAAATCTAATTGTAAGGTTTTATAGGCGAGATAAACACGACACCAGGTGAAGTGGGTGCAAGGCAAGGTTTATTAAAGGCACTCCCTGGTGAAGTTTCAGGGCTCAGGAGAAGGGGAGCCAAGAAAGTTGCACCAGGAGAAGGTGGGCACCTTGGACGAGGTTCTGCGACTCTGGAAAGCAGAGTGGGGGATGTCGCGCTGGGAGCGAATTGGCAGGGGTCTTTTATCTGTCTCCTGCATAAGGATCCGGTTACCTATGGAGATGTGAACTGGACATACATCCTTTTGGTGGGAGAGTCAAGGGTTAAGGAGTGGGGGAGGCTGGAAGACTGCGGCGAGACGCGCGGGGGTCTGGCGGGGAGAACCCAAGGTGGTCTTCCCGCACTCTGGGAGCCTCCGGAGCCTCGGTCATTTCTATTGTTCCTCCTGCACTCCCGGAACCCACCGACCCGACACTAATGCCAGAAAGCTTTGGATTACTTTTAAAGGAAAAAGTTTGAAAGAGGTGAAGATGTTAGATTTTGCCAACATCAATGACTGTGCAGTATATACAGAAAAGCAGACAGGTTGCCACAGGGTTACCTTCCTTTCAGGGTGTCAGTAGTCCATCAGGCGGTTTCCTACAAATGCTGATCAAGCAATTCCTGATTCGCTGGTTTAAGATTCCATTTCAGGGAAAGCCGAACCACAATTTAGGCAAGTCTGGTTTTGGTTATTTGGAACTTAGCATAAGTAACTCCATTTTGTGTCTGTTGTCTTGGTTTAATATTCAGAAAACTCGAGGAAACTGCCCAAGGGTTTTTCAGTATGATACTTCTAGGACACGTTGAATTAAATTTACAGGAAGGCATCAACACTCACAAAACACAGTTGGTAAAATCAAACTTCTTTCTTTGAGAGAGATGGCTGTAAGTCTTTAAGGCAATTAGGAGAGATTTTCGTCCAATAGTAGCATATTTGGAAACCTTTCAAAACCAAATATATGAATCCTGTGATTCTAACAGTGCATTTTAAAAAGTTTGGGTTTTTTCTCTGAACAATAGGGATCAGGTACAAATGTGCGTTGATTCCTGGATTTACTGAGGAAGAACTCTGCTAAGTTCTAGGTAAGAATATCAGGGCAGAGCTGTATTGGGATTAAAAAAATATATATATATATATATATATAGATATAAAGGAAAACTATCTACCCCCTGCAGAAGTAAACATTTGAGATAATAAAACATAGTTTCTCATGAAAGGATCATTTAGGATGGTCATCAGAAGTTGAGATGATCTAAGGGTGCATAAAACCAGATGAAACATTGACAGTCCATGAAAGTTCCTTATTTATACTACTTTCTTTCTGTGTTTTCTAAACAGAATCATAATCTTACATTTATCTCTTCCTTCAGGTCCTGAAGGAGTAGGGCTGGTATTGTACTCTAATTACCCTCTTATGGCTCCATTTTTCATGCATACATAACTTGTAACATCTTTTCATCATCTGTTTATTTCTTCCTGATAGTGTGCCGATTTAATGGAAACTTTTCAACCTAAGAAGCATATTAATGCGATGGGTAAAATAGTGATTTCATTTTATGTCACAGGCCTTATGTTGTCTCCCATTTAATGGGATATAAATTAACTTGCTCATGGAGGAAAGTCAAATTTATGCATGGTATTCTACTTAATAATTTAAGAAGCTTCAGACTAGATGAACTATGTACTTGAAGGAATTTTTAAAATCTAATGTCAGAAAGCTTTGGAGTACTTTTAAAGAAAAAGTTTGAAAGAGGTGAAGATGTTAGGTTATGCCAACATTAATGACTATACAGTATATAAAGCCACCATCTGTGAAAATAATAAAATAAAGGGGGAGGTATGGACACAGCCAAGCACAGAGTGTTCTGTATATTACTTAAACTAAGCTGATATTAGTCAACTAGATCACTAATATGTTCAAGATGTCAGTTGTAAACCTCCTGTTAGCCACTAAGAAAATAACTAAAAAATACACAGGAAAGGAAGGAGAAATCAAAATAAGATACACACACACACACACACACACAAAAAAAAAAAACCAAAAAACTCAAGAAAATACAAAAAGAATGAAGAAATTGAAAAAAATATTTATAAGGAAAACAAAAAGCTAAATGGGAGATATAAATCTTTATCAGTAATCATGTGAGGTTCAAATGTATTAAATTCTCATATTGAAAGGTATATGTTGACAGACTGGGTTAAATATATAACAGCCAGAACCCATATGTATGCTATCTATAAGAGATTCACTTTAGATAAAAGGACACAAACAGATTGAAAGTAAAAGAATGGAGAAAGGTATTCTATGCAAATAATAACCAAGGAGAGCGGTGGTAGTTATACCATCATCAGACAAAATGGACTCGAATAAGCAGATTTACAATAAACAAAAAAGGACCATGTATCTTGACAAAGAGTCAAAATAGAAAGAAAACACAGTGATCCTAACAAATCTTAACATCTTAACAAATCATAACATCTTAACAAAGGCGTCCTCAAAAATATGAAACAAAAATTGTTTGAATTGAAGGGAGAAATAGTAACATAATAATTGTGGCGACTTCAATGCCTTCCTTTTGATAATGGATAAACCATCCAGATGGAAGATTACTAAGGATATAGGGACTTGAACAACACTGCACACCAATCAGACCTAACCCGATAGCAGAGTATATGTTCCTCTCATGGACATGGAATATTCTCCAGAATAGATCATATTTTAGGTCACAAATTAGTCTTAAAATGCTTAAAGAGATTGAAAAAAAAAAAAACCTTTAAATTGTTTTCAATCACAGTAAAACAAAATTAGAAATAAGTAAGAGATGGAAAAGCAGAAATTCAAAAATGTGGAAATTAACAGACTCTTAAACAACCAATAAGCAAAGAATAAATCAAAAAGGAAATTAGTGGGGTGCCTGGGTGGCTCACTGGGTTAAAGCCTCTGCCTTTGGCTGCAGTCATGATCCTAGGGTCCTGGGATCAAGCCCCACATCGGGCTCTCTGCTTCAGCAAGGAGCCTGCTTCCTCCTCTCTCTCTGCCTCTCTGCCTACTTGTAATCTCTGCCTGTTAAATAAATAAATTTTTAAAAAAAAGGAAATTAGCAGGGGCATCCAGACAGTGTGGTCAGTTACGCACCCGACTGTACAACTGGCAAACTTCTGTTGTATGCATTTTATGACAATATTTTGAAATTGATAATGTAAGAAAAATAATGTAATTTATCAAAGAGCATTGGATTGTACGTTTTAAGTGAGTGAATGGAATGCTATGCAAATTATAGGTGAGTAAATAATTAGCAGACTCAAGGCCAATGCATTTTGTTTCACATGCTAAGCCATTTGAACCCAATTAAATAAAAAAATCTGCAGGGTAAGCATTTGTCTGCTCCTTCTATTTTTCAAGATGGGTTTTATTTACAAGGCTGAGGTCACCTGGTGCTTTGAAGCCCCTGTCACTTGTAGCTCACTAAGGTATTTCTAGGAGGGATTAGGGATGAAAGGAATTTGTCACTGAAGGCAATTTCAGACTTAATGCCTGGTTCACAAAAGGGAAGGAAAAATAAACCCTCTCATTTTTCAGGGAGTCAGGTTTTTAAATTTGTCACAAATGGAACTCAACTCGGAACTTGCTGGGAAAGAGTGATTTATTTGTTTGTACGGACAAATAAAGAAAAACAGCATGAAGTTCCTCAAACAACACCCATTTCAGAAAGTAACTGGAAAAGGAGCAGCAGCCTTGAGGGAATAAGCTTATTTTAAACACTCACACACGCGCATACACTCACACACGCACCCACACTCATGCGCGCGTGCACACAGACACACACACACGCAGACACACACACACAAGATTTTGGTGGCCCCAAAATATGTCAGATGAAAACCTCTGTAAGTTTTGTCATGTGCATTTGTGAATTGTGATTCTTAAGTGAAGTCCGCCGTCAGAGACACCATCTGAAAGTTCAGAGAAAGGTTGTTGGGATCATTACTATGGTTTCAGGTGCCCCACATTGCAAAGATCTATAAACATACACAGTTAAACCTTGTTACTTCTCAGCAATGCTAGAGGTCTCTCCTGCTTGTCTGCTGTCATTGATGAGGGAGCAGGAGGCTGGCTGAGGACAAAGCAAAAGCTGGCGCCTTGCACCCCCTCTTCACCCGCTCCCCTCCATATGTGTAGCATTCCTCAGGCACCCCTGACTGCCATAAAACGATAAATAGTTAACTTGTAGGGATTGCAATCCTGCAGAACAGGAATCTCCCTTGCTCTACAGATGTCCTAGAGACCTAAACAGGGAGGTTACCTTATCAATAGCACAAATTTCCAGAGTCAAATAACTCTTGGTTCCTGAAGCCCTAATGTCCCCCTCCCACCATAAACTGGAGGAGACTGAGGTAGAAGGGAATGTAAATGATAGCAGGATCATAACACCCCACCAAGAATCTCCCAACTATCTTGATGTTAATACCTGACCTAAGGACGACATTGATCAGGCCATAAGGGCAAGGACTCCCCCCGGCACCTTGTAGGCCCTCCCTAACATGTGAGAACTCTGTTGAAATCTCCCATCCCCTCACCACCTCCCCACAACCGCGGGGTATATAACATGCCCACCCTCACAACCCCGGGGCAGCAGCTCTTCCTGCCCACGGGTCCTGTCCACGTGCTTTAATAAACCACCATTTTGCACCAACGACGTCTTAAGAATTCTTTCTTTAGTCGTCGGCTCCGAACCTCCTCACCCCACCGAACCTGACTTAGGTTCTGGGACTTCATCAGTCATCAAAAAGCCATCTCTCCACACCCCCCCACACACACACCCCGCTCCTAGGAGAGCAGCCAGGGTGTTACCAAGGGAACCCCTTTGGGAGTTGGACAGATTCAAGTCCCACCTGCGGTTCCTCATTTGGAGCTGCAAGGAGCAGCCCGTGGATTTCACAGCGGCCCACCTCACTCGTAGGATTATGATAATAATAAAATGGGATTGGGTTTGTTATTTCTTTTCTGATTTGTTATTTCTTTGTTATTTCTTTTCTGATTAAAAATTTGACGGTGCCTACAATCTCCGAAAATGGGTCCAGTTACAGAAGTGTGAGCAAAAGCAAGTGTTCAGCAGGGAATCAGAGAAGATCACTAAATCTCTAGATTCACTACCTTTGAAATCCAGCAGTCCCACTTCAAGGTATTAATTACATCAGCATATGCAAATATGCTCAAAGGGACTTGTGAATGATGCAGGGAAGCATTGCTTAGAGCCTGGGGGGATTTATTTTACAAATGCAAATGCACGGGAATATGACATCTCCTTCCTCTTTCTGAGAAACTTTATTTTTGACTGTAAGTTCTCATTCTGCCAAACTCATGGCAAATGGTAGTTAATGTTTCTGCCAGCCTGGAGACAGGGCGCTTGAAGTCAGCATTTATGCTGATTCATGGGAGGTGGGGGGTGCAGCAGGAGGAAGCCATCTTTGGTAACTCTGAGTTTGTGAACTAAGATTTGCAACCCCCCATGGATCATCTTTTTCCTCCCCAGATATTAAATTGATACTTCCTCTCGACCTATGAGCTAAACCCTCATCCATGATCTAATCAGGTTTGCAACTGATACTTGACACTTTGGAGACTCTGTGTAACTCCTTGTTATGAAAAGAAACCTGAATGAGTTCAAGAGGTTCAAGAGCATACACTTAGCCACAAGTTTACAAGATGCACAGGTGACACAGGAATTGATCATGGCATGAGGAAAGGTGCAGCTGTAAAATTTGGTGAGCAGAGAATTCTATAAGAAAACGCACTGGTACCTTCAATAAATAAATTACAAGGTCAAACAAAGAAAGACGGAGACTCTGGCAGATTAAAATAAGCTTACTAGACACATCCAGCCAATGCAATGTGTGACCCTTAGTTGGATTCTGATTCAAGTGATCAACAATTTTTAAAAAATGAAACAATGGATGAATCTTAAATCCTGATTATTCAAAGATACTACAGGATTATTATGTTTTAGTTGTAATGGTATTTAGGTTATACTAAAAATAGGTTTCGAAAAAAATTTCGAATCTTTAAGAGAAATAGTCTAATGTTTTCACTGATGCTGGGTAGATTGGGATTTGCTTCGAAGTAATTTACCGTGTGTGAGTGTGTGCGAGTGTGGAGCAGGGCACAGGGGAGTGTAGACGAAATAAGATTCATCGTGTAAATAATTGCTAATCTTCTGGTAGATCAGTGGCAATCTGTTTTTCACTGATCTCTCTACATTCTGATAGGACTGAACATTTCTAGTTAAGTTGAAAAATGTGCCTGAAGCAGGAGATTTTAAAATTATCTTTTATTGCTAGAGTGTAACACTAGTTTCCCAATTGTGCCCTTTACTCCCAGATATGGTCATTTCTTAGATTTTAAACCAAACAGGCCAACTTTTTCCTGTTGAGCTCAAGTTTGAGACTCCTTTTGACCAATTCACATCTCAGGTAAGGCACAGAAGCTATGTTTTAATGCCTCATACACTGATCTCATTTAGAAACCCAAGACTGTATTTTTACTGCATTAAAATTGTCTTGTGGATATTTTTGTCTTGCACATTTTATGAACAAATTTCCTTTACCTTTGATTTCCTTCATATGTGAAGGGATGGTTTGCCCTATGTGAACTCAAACATTCAAGCTGTCTAGTTAAATGCAAAGATTTTTTGAGATAAGTTCTCTGAATACTTTTAAATGGAATAAAGTGAACCTTTCTGAACCAAACCTAAATAATTCACTGGTACTGACATTATTGAGGTTTTTTTTTTTTTTTTCCTTCTTTCAGT
The DNA here is from genome assembly GCF_011764305.1 of Mustela putorius furo. NCBI lineage: Eukaryota > Metazoa > Chordata > Mammalia > Carnivora > Mustelidae > Mustela > Mustela putorius. The sequence continues at coordinate 11,024,728 of NW_025421998.1, forward strand.
TGTGGGCACCCATGGAAAATAGAGTCAATGTGTGAAAAACCAACAGACTCCTAGATTCTAGGACAGCTCCACCGGGGTTTTTTCTTCAATGCATTTCTTTCTTTTACCTATAGACATTTTAGTGAGTGGACCACAATCTTTCCCTGAGAATCACTGTGATTTCAACAAAGTCACTTTGATTTAAAAAATTGAAAAGTATGGTAGAAAAAGTAATGTGTGGGTGTCTCAGTGTCTCAGTTGGTTGAACATCCAACTCTTGGTTTCAGCTCAGGTTATGATCTCAGGTTCATGAGATTGAGCCCTGTGTAGGGCTCCACGCTGAGTAGGGAGTCTGTTTCTCCTCTCCCTCTACCTATGTTCCTCCCCCCAGCCCCCAGCTCATGCTCTCTCTCTCAAATAACTAAATAAATCTTAAAAAAAAAAAAAGTGACAGACTATGATAGAAATTGAGATAATACTTAGGTAAAAGAATACCATTATTATTATTTTTGTAACTTATCTTACTAGAATGTTTTATGTTAATAATCATCCCAGCTTTTTTTTCTTTGTCATTTCCGGTGTACATTTAGAATAACATTAGGTGACCATGATCTCCAACTCTTAGAGAGATCAGGCTCACAGGGTTTGGTAACTTAGGGAAGCTCCTTCAGGAAGTGGAGGGAGCATAACCAGTTCTGTTCATTCTAAATCTGGAGTTCTTGCTGTTGCAATGATCATGTTGCTACCCTATATTAAGTGGAATCCTCATAAGCAAATTTACCCAAAGAAACGTATTTGATATCCTTGAAACATCTAATGGTAGTAAAACTTCTGATGGTATTTGATCCTGAATGACCTCCAATCCAAGTTTCCTTGCAAGAGCCAGGAATATAAACTACTTAAAAATCACTGCCAAAGTGGTGTCAGCAAAATGATGGAGCGGGTAGCTCTGAGATACCATCCTGCCAAAAAAACATTGAAAAGCAAGCAAAAATTATCAGAACCAGTTTTGTCAGAACACTAGAAAGCAGTCAAAGGCTTATAGAAACCAAGCCAATTCTGAATTTAGGAAAAGACAGCATGAAATGGTAGGAAAGCCTTGTGGTGTTGTTCATTTTGTCAGATCCCACCCCATCCCTGGGATGACGCCAGTCTTGAAGATGTTGGTCCCTGATCCCCAGAGTGGAAAAGTGGTCCTTAGTTCCAGAGGCAAAAGAGCAGGACACACTAATGTATTATTGTTAATGGCTTCTCTCACCTGCTTGGAGGCTACGTGAAAAGTGGACAGCAAAGTCCGTCTCTGGTTTGCCTAACCGAATTTACATTGGCCTGAAGAACAGTGGCAAAAGCTCAAAAATGCTTTAAGGTAGTGTGATCCTTGTGAAAGATATATTTGGTCGTAGCCTATTCCAGACCCAAAGCTAAAACTTTGGAATTCCCTAAGTGATGAGAGCAATAAAAGTATCTTTTTTATGTTAATGAGCAGACAGTTGAACCTCACCGGAGCTGATTGATGGGGAGGTTTGGAACTTTCAGCCCCACCTCCCTGTGATCTCCTGGGAGGCATGAGAAAATGGTGATAGAATTCAATGGCCAATGGCCAATGATTGAATCATTCATGCCTAGTTCATGAGTCTCCATAAAAACGCAAAAGGATGGGGTTCACAGAGCTTCTGAGCGGATAAACCTATGGACCTTCAGGGAGAGCAGTGCTCTGGAGAGAGCATGAAAGTCCTTGTCCCATGGCCTGTGCATCTCTTCCATCTGACTGTTCCTGAGTTATAGCCTTTTCCAGTAGACTGGTGATCTAGAGGGAGCTGTGCTTCTCTGAGTTCCATGAGCAGCTCTAGCACATTATTCTGACCACAGGAGGGGGTCATGGGGTTCCCCAATCTCTAGCTTGTTGGTCAGAAGCACAGGTGACAACCTAGACATCTGAATTGAACTCTGGGGAGTCATAGGCCTGAGCCATTCACCTGTGGGGTCTGATACATCTCTGGGAAAATCGTATCATATTAGGTTGAGCTGTAGAAAAATCATATCATATTAGGTTGAGCTGTAGAAAGTGAAGAAGAAAGGACATTGGCTTAGTCATTTAAACTATGGTGCTCACCAGGGTGCCTGGGTACCTCTGCCTTCAGCTAAGGTTGTGATCTCAGGGTCCTGGGATTGAGGCCCCATCAGGCTCCCTGCCCCTCCCCCTTGCTTATGGTCTCTCTCTCCCTCACTTGTGTTCTCTCTCTCTCAAATAAATAAATAAAATCTTTTTAATTAATTAATTAATTAAAGTAAAATAAAATACGGCACTCAGATAAAGCATCGTGGTCAAGGTGGTACTCAAGTATTTGCAGGCAAACACTCAAGAGTGGAAGTAGAGAATCCCCATCAAAATGATTCCAGAAAAAGCCAAAAGGCCTCTTGAAAAAATTAATATTGGAGCCTGCAAAATAAATGTTAGAAGAGGCTTATGCAAGCAGTGTTACCTAAAAGCATGTAATGACTAAGCATTAGTATTTCAAATAAGGCTTTGGGCAGTATATATCTCATATAAAAATTTGTTATCTGAAAGAAACATTTTTCTTAAACTTTTCCAAAGTAATTGCCTAAAACAGTATTTCTCAAAATGTTGGTCTTAAGACCCCTTTCTACTCGGAAAATTATTGATAACCCTAAAGAGATTTGATTAATGTAGGTCATATCTGTCAATATTTACTCTATTAAGAATTAAGACACCAGCATACACAAATATGTATCCCTCTATTTGTCTGAGCAATGACATCATCACACCTCATTAAGCTTCTAGAACACTTGTCTGCAAACTCTGAGGGAACAAGGGTGGGAAATGCCAATGACATCTTAGTGTTACTAACAAAATAGTTTGACCTCACTGAAAAGGTCTCATAGTCCCTAGGTATCCTTCAATGGCCCTCTGAGGACCTCTGTCTTTGAAAATTTCTTACAAGATAAAGTTAAGTCAATATCAACCACAAGGACACAAATGAATCCAATAATCACTTGAAATTTATAAAAACAATAAAAAGTTATAAATATCTTCTCCTCTTTCTTCAAAACTTGCTCTGTTCTCCTTATGTTTCATTGACAAAATGAAAGCTTTTATTTATTTGTTTATTATTTATTTTTTAAAATATTTTATTTATTTATTTGAGAGACAGAGATCACAAGCAGACAGAGAGGCAGGCAGAGAGAGCAATCACAAGTAGGCAGAGGGGGGAAGCAGGGTCCCTGCTGAGCAGAGAGCCCCATGCAGGGCTCCATCCCAGGACCCTGGGATCGTGACCTGAGCTGAACGCAGAGGCTTTAACCCACTGAGCCACACAGGCACCCCAAAATGGAAGCTTTTAAATGGGGACTTCCTCCTTCCTCTCTCCTCTCGCTGTATTCTGGAACTATAGGCTGATTCTTTGACCCATGCTCTAGATTCCACACTTTGTACCTCTCCTGAGAACTTCATTTCTTCTGCCATTTCTTTTTCTTTTCTCCTGCTTGTCAATCTCTCTGTAACGAATTAATTCTAACAGGATAATACCCTCCAGTCATCAAAGCTAAAAACTTCGAGTCACCTGGCACATCTCCCTTTTAATCAGTATTGGTATCATTTCATCTGGAATGTCAATTGAGTCTACCTTCCAAATACACGCTTTCACCATGTCCTTTCCTCTGTGTGCCTTGCCAGCACCTTAGTTTGGGCCAACATCATCTCTTGGCAGGATTACGGCAATACCTTTCCAGCTGATCTTCCTCCTTCCACATTTGTATTTTATTTTTTTGAAGATCTATTTATGTATTTGAGAAAGAGTAAAAGAGTGTGTGAGCAGGGGGCGAATCCCAAGCAGCCTGCACACCCAGTGCAAAGCCCCACATGAGGCTCGATCTCACAACCTGGAGATCATGACCTGAGACAAAATCAAGATTCTGGGCTTAACCGACTGAGCCACTCAGGCACCCCATTCCTCCTTCCACTCTTGCTGCCTATAATCCATCAAATAGCCAAAGGAATCTTTCAAAAACATATTCTGGTATATTTCAGATATGGAAGTGTGTTTAATTAATTACGTAATCAGTATGGTGGAACCCACATCCTGGCTAAAATATTGAAATATTACTACTCCGTTTGAAATCCTCTGTATGTCCATGCTTATTCAGTTTCCTCTCTTCTCCCAAAGAACATCGCTGTGCCAAAGATCTGCGTTAATATCCCTTGTTATTCATTATGATTTTGAACATAGGAAATGCAGTCACATACCTTTGGTTAGGCTTTCTTTATCCAAGTATTTTTTATGTTTTTATTAGGTTCCAAGGTAGAATTTAGTGATTCATCAGTTGCATAAAATGGCCAGTGCTCACATTAAGGACCTTCTTTAATGTCCACCACCCAGGCACCCCATCCCCACAACCTCCCCTCCAGCAAGCCTCAGTTTATTTCCTAGAGTTCAGTTTGCCTCCCTCTCAATTTCCTCTGTATTTTAGTTTTCCTTCCCTTTCCCTATGCTCATTTATTTTGCTTCTTAAATTCCACATATGAGTGAGATCATACTGTACTTGTGTTCCTCTGACTTATTTCACTCAGCATCATACCCTCTAGTTCCACCCAAAATGGTATCCAACTGGTGACTCTCTGTGTATTCTTCAGTGATTTATTTCTTATTCAGCTTATGTGTTGAAATTCCTTCACATATCAGCTGTATTTGTAGTTAATCAACTTCCACTGTTGTGGGGACACCACCTTATTTCGTCGCTGTGTTGATGGACATTCGCGTCTGCTCAGGCAGCACAGAATTCCCCCCATTGTTGGTGATTTTTCGATGAGGGGCTGTCAGACTTTTCTTTGGTTCCAAGCCTCTGTGGGAGCCTCCCAGGTAAGATCTGAATTCTGCCTCTTCTATGGAGGGCAGGGAGAGACTGAAGGAAGGGGATGGCCACTCCGGATTGCCAGGCGGCAGGTTAGCAAGCAAGGGAACTTCCACATGAGACTTCTCTTGAGCAGCAGCAAGATGAAGACATCTCTACCTCTATCCGCCAAATCTTAAAGGTTTCTATGGAGGTCTCACCTGGGCTTAGTCACTCACCAATCCAGATGGTCTCAGAACCACATCACTAGCTCAAGGCTGTGTTTTGGGGGCAGCTTCTGAGAGCAGGGGATACTAGTTGGATGCACATTCTGAAGACAGGGAGGGGATGAGGAGCCTCTGATTGCTGGGGTCCAGCTCTGGGGTCAACCATCTTCATGACCTCTCCCAATATTCCACCTCTCATGACTTGGCTTTATAATATTATATGCCCCCTCTTTTGCAATGTGCACAACTGTTTAGGAAGGGGTGTCACTAGCATGGAAGTGGCCATTTTGGTGGCTGTCTGGGAGCATCAACAGTAGATGCTACAGTGAAAATGAGGACACATGAAAAGAAAACATAGTTTAAGGCAATTTTTTTCTTCTTTTAAAGATTTTTATTTATTTATTTGACAGACAGAGATCACAAGAAGGCAGAGAGGCAGGCAGAGGGAGGAGGAAGCAGGCTCCCCACTGAGCAGACAGCCCGATGCGGGACTTGATCCCAGGACCCTGGGATCATGACCTGAGCCAAAGGCAGAGGCTTAACCCACTGAGCCACCCAGGTGCCCAAGGCAGTGCTTCTTGAAATCAGGGACAACTTTTTCTATCAAGAGCTCTGTAATGTGAATGATTGATTTATTAAGTCCCCTAGACTGGGGATTCAATTCCTCAAGGCAATCATTTGTGAATCATGTAATTTATTAAATCGTGTAATTTAACAAAGAGGGTGAATTACCAAACCCATCAGGTATGAATACACAACATTCTCTTTGAATAACGATACAGGTATCTCTTTGAGAGGCAGTAAGGCCATTGTATACTGAGTACAGCTTTTCTCATTAGAGACACTTTAGGGTTCCAGAAGGACAGGCTTTGTTGTCTGTCATTCCAGGCTGGTTGGGTAAAGTTAGTAAGGTCTTTTATGTGTGCTTATAAAGTCCTCGAGGCCAGTAGAGGAAACAAAAACCATGGCCAATGACAGTAGTGTGGAAAACAGAATGAGCCCACGGAGTCCTGAGAAGAAGGGAAGAAGGAGGTTGACAGTCTTAGAAACCTGCCCTAGTTGTACATACTGTACATGCTGGCTGGGGAAGGCAGCATGGTGAGGTGTGAGGAGATGGATTGGGAGTCAACATGCCAGAATAGGGCTCTTTCAGTGATATGCCTTCCATTCTAGGCATAGTGTGTTTCTAGGTCCAGCCTACAGCAAGATAAGGGGTTCCCAGAAGAAACCTAGTAGTCTGGGATGACTTTGAGATTCAACTTGAACAAAGCCCCTTTCCTACACAGATTTCCCCGACTAGCTCCTGATCCACTTCTCTCCCAGCTTCTTCTTCATGTCTATGCAAACCAAGATATATTTAGAACCCTCGCTCAGGGGGGGGGGGGGCAATGTAATCTCTTTGCCAATCTCTTACTTGTTGGGAACTCTGGTGGATGGCTTCAGACTCCTTTGGCAGTTGCTTTGGTCATTGTTTAGAACATACAAGATAGGCAGTTACTGCATGAACCATGCTATTGTATTTTTAGGGCAATCTGGCATCCTTGGCAGTGTGCCATCCTACCTGGGGACAACCATGGCCACTTTTCCCATGCACCCAATCTGCCATGTCTACCGAAAGGTCAGTGTCCAAGGTTGGTACCTCAGTTAGGGTCTCAGCTTCCTGATTGCCAGGGGTGTCAGTGCCTTATGAGTGTTAGGGTCCGTGATCAAAGGAACGAGACTGACACAAAGCAAAAGTCAAACAAAGCTTTATTTCCCACCAAGCATTGAAAATCAAACTGACCAGTCGGGGCCATCTCTTACAAAGAGTCAATGATGACCATGACACTGACCCTGACTACTTCTCTTACCCGAAGACTCCCCCTACCCAACTATTCCCCCTACTGAAGGACGATGCTCCTGGTGGCGCTGCTCCCCTGTGAGGCAGATTCCCGAAGACTACGCTCCGGGTGACTATGCTCCCCAGTGGGGCCAGGCTCATGACTCTCCGGACGACCCCAACACTATTACTACTACACCCCAGCCTCACAGACTAACTTTATAGAGGTGGTTGAGCCTGTCCCACACACAGGTGGCCAATGAGATTGCAACACACAGGCAAAACTGCACAGTCATGCTAGGTCAGCAGTACGGGTGACCAATTGAATCTCAAGTTACCACAGTAAATATATGCACTCCCCATTGATTGGATGTCTCCATCCGACCTGGCCCACCCCTATATCCGGGGTTTGCAAGCAAATTCCTCCAGGAGGCGCAGGGTCAACCCAAGCCCACAACGAAATGGCTCCCTCTGGCCAACCAGGCCCCCACAATGAGCTGGGACATGGAGGACAGTGTGGATTGCCCCAGGGTCCTGCAGATAGATGCAAAAGTCTTCTCACATATTTCCTGACCCCCGAGAATGTATTCATGATTCACCTCTTGAATTTCCATTGTCCAAGGCTATGGCTTGGTTAATCTCCTTAGAACAGCCCAGCTGTCAGTGAAAAGGCTTAATGGACAGGGCTCATGAGTGGTCACCAGCCAAACCACTCTGAACTAAGCCCACTGGCTGCTGTGTGACAAGCTCTTCCCGGAGGAGCACCATGCTCACCTCGGGAACTGGTGCCCTGTGTGTGTGTATTGGCTTTCTGTCTCTTTCCAGAGCTAACAAAATTCTGGGAGCACTCTCTCCTTTTATCCCTGCCACAGAGCCTGACCTACACATGCCAGAGTCAGAGACACATCTAACTCAAATGGTAGCTCTACTTTGGAGATGCTCAGAGCTTTAATCTGCTTCACTAATACTGTTCCTTCTCAAAGGTGGCTTGCTACTCTGATCCCCAGTCCCACACATGCCTTTTCTCTACCAGACAGAGCAAGGCATAATGGCATGGTGCCACGTGGGGTATAAGAGTCCTCCAACCTCTAATTCCTAAAAGGCCTGTACCTCTTTCATATTTTCAGAAGTCAGATAGCCTTGCACCTTACCAATCACAGCCACTGGGACAACAATGCCTCTTACCCAAACATATAACTCCCAGACCTTATGGTGGTACCTGGGCCTTGAATTTTCTGTGGGTCCATGGCCCAGTCTCTCTCTCATACATGCTCCTGCAAAACCTAGAGGGTGTCCTGAAGCAGAGACAAGTCTCTCTATGTGGATATTATATTATCCATATAATTGGGCCTGTTTTAATGATGTGGGGAAGGAGGACAGAGGTAGGACCTGGCTGCCATTATGATACATGGCAGAGTTGGGCTGATATCCTTGGAGAAACACTGGAAATGCTACTGTTGTCCCACCACCTGAAGGCATATTGATCTTGTGACTCAGTGGTCAGGGGTTAATGAAAAAGACATCTGTGAACTGTAGACCAGCAGGTACACTCCTAGGACTGCAACCAATGTAACTAAGATGGCAGCAACATTGGGCACAGCCACATGGAAGGGGAATCGCTGTGTTCAGTTCTCAGTAGTCCTGCCACCATCACCCACCAGGAGCCATCTGACTTTTTCACCAGCCACACCAAGCTGTTGAAAGTATGACGAGCAGGACATACAATACCCACTCAGTACAAGTCTTGGTTTCTCCTTTCTTCTCTTGCCCCCCATCCCAAGAGATTTATATCACCTGACATTACCACCCTTCTCAGAAATGCGGGTCAGGCTTATGATTATGATTATGGGGTTCGGGACAGGGTGGGGGGTCCCTGCAGCAATGAAGTCAAACCGCATTTACTTCTGGGTTCTTTTGCCCAACACATTGTAGTTGATTGAAATAACCTTTTGGCTTTCTGAATTTCCTCTTTTTCTTGGGTCTCCCCACTGGCATTTCCCCTCAGCTCTGGTTTGAGTTCTGTAACCTGGAGGCAGATTTCATTAACAGAGATCTGCAGAGTTTGATCTAGTAGGATATCCATGCCCAGTATGTTCTCTGATATTAGAGAGGTTAAAAATGTCATATTTTCAGGGGGAAGTACACCCAATTTTCAACATCAAAGGGCCTTCCTATCTATAACTGTTTGGCCCCATAATCATAAGTGGTGCTGAAGGGACCAGAAAACTTCTGAGGGGTACCATGTATTGAAGTACACCCAGCTCCAGTATCCACCAGAACCATCAGGTTCATTTCTGGAGGACCATTGGTTTCAGGGAATTCCCCTCTAATGTCCCTCACCTGGAGGCAATCTTGGCCTGAATCCTATGCTAGGGACATGGGATATGACCCATCCCTAATAGTTCTATGTCCCCGAGGTCTCTGCTGAAGCAGGTGGTACATCAGAGATGGGGGAGGGACAGACGGGGCAGATCTGAGCGTTGTTCAGGTTTTAATGTTTCCCACAGAGAGTTGTGTCATCCATTGAGATGTTCGGGACAGGGCGGGGGCTCCCTGCAGCAATGAAGTCAAACCACATTTACTTCTGGGTTCTTTTGCCCAACACATTGTAGTTGATTGAAATAACCTTTTGGCTTTCTGAATTTCCTCTTTTTCTTGGGTCTTTTCCACAACCTGTACCCATTCCCAGGATTTATCAGTTTCCTGGATCAACAGTGAATTGCCCAACATCATAAATGGCTTAACCCATGATGGTGCTCAGCGTGGGTATTAGCGTCGTGGACTGCTGCTGGGGGAAGAACTGGAGAATCTTGGCTCCCGTCCCTGCAGTGACTGTGGCTCCATCAAAGCCTTCAGACACAGGGCTCCAGCACATTCCCTGCTCCCTGAGAATGTGTTGTACCTCCCTATGGATTTTCAGGGTCCAGCCTGGCTGCAGGAGAGAATGACCCGACCTATAAGGAAGTGAGCACCGTGAGTCTCCTGAGCACCAGGCAGGTGCTGCTGGAGGGCAGGTGGGTGGTGGTGCTCACTTTCTGTCTCCTGCCTGCTCAGAGAAATGCCACCATGTCCCCTCTCCCGGCCCCCATATCCCATTGCCACGCCAACCACACATGGATGACCTGACGTTTTCCTAGAACTTGGCAGCTCTATCAGCGAGCCCAGAGAGAATGTTTTCTGCCATCACGGGCATTTCCTGAATGGGGACCGCTCCACGGGCTGTGGATTTGCTTTCCCCTGAATTAGAGACAGAGGTCGGGGGAAGCTCAGGACACTGTGTCTGTGTCTTTGTCAGCCACCACAATGCCCTCCTCTTCCTGTCCTCGTTTCCACAGGGCTCCTCTTGGCCCCGAGCTCAAGCAAGTGCACTGAGGCCACTGGAGTTTTCGGGGTGTCCCTGTTCCCATGCAGCCAGTTGAGAGCTCCCGGGGTAAGATCTGAAACCAGCTACTCAGGGTGCAGGGTAGGAAGAGACAGAAGACAGAGGCCGCCACTCGGGAGGGACAGGCAGCAGGTGCAAGGAGCAAGGGAACGTACATCTGAGGCTTGTCTCGGGTGCCCCAAGATGATCTCCACCCCACTCCCAAGTATTAAAGTTTCTGAAGACGTTTTAACAAGGTTCAGTCACATGGATAATCTTAGAACCAAGCGTCCTTGGGGCAGCCTCTGGGAACCAGAAAGTGAGTGGGATGCACATTCCAAGGATGGGGAGGGAGGGAGGAGCCTAGATCACCAGGGTCTAGCCACAGGTTAACTGGCTTGTCATGTCCTTTCAATGACGTCCTCCATCAATTCACTGAAATTACCTGTTTTCTCCTCACAGTTAATGTTAGGGGTTCGGGGTTGCCTTGAAACTATGTAATATCCCTTCCCTCTCAAACTTTGTATTTCTTCATTTCTTTGCTTTTATGGGTGTGAATGGATGGACTGCTAATTTATTCGGTGCATTGTAACTGGTCCCTAGAAGGTGCACTTTAATGCTCAAATTGTCCTGGATTTTGCCAAAGGGAACCTTCTTTTTTTGTTTTTTTGTCTCATTGGCTGAACAAGATGTTCCATTATGTTCCTTTAACATTAGATATTATTATTTTATGTGGCCAAGGGCTTTTTGTTTTCCTTTGTGCTTACCCAAGGTTTGCGACAACTTTATTTTCTCAAAAGCCTCAAGTAACTGTTTACCTTCCTTACAAATGCCCTTCGGAGGGGTCTGCTGGTTTCCATCTCTGTCTACACTTCTTAGAAAACAGTTTAGCATGGATACATTTCTTTCTGCTGGGGTTTTTCATCCCTCCGGCCAGATGGAATTCTCTACCGCTGTATTCTGGCTCCCTCTCTGCTGCTAAGAAATTTATGCTTTGCCCTTCCTCCCAGCTAAAATGTGTTTTCATTCAAATCTCTCTTGAGGTCTCTTTGTTCTTGCTGTCTCTTCTTGGTATTTCTATCTTCAGTTTTTCTGCGGTCCTCAGGTCGGTCCTCCCTTCCCTTCACCAGAGTTAAAAATTGTTATGTTGAGAAAACTCTTAAAATTTTCCCATGTGATAATACATCTGCCAATGCTTCTTTAGCATTTGTTTGTAAATACTGTCAGTAAGATGTTGCAGGTCCAAAACGGAAAGCATCATAGAGCTGACTTAGCCTTTCATCTGCGAGATAATCTGTATGGTTATCATCTGTACGATAATTTGCCTTTTAAATTTTTGTCCTAGAGCAATACACACACTTCTATTTACGGATATATTCCAATTTATTCCTCTGCTTTATTTTATGCTGCCTTTCTAAATGTTACCGTATTTCTCTATTTATGTTCATTTGTGATTTTATATTGATTCTCTTTTCTATTAATTCAATTTTTCTTAGACTTCTTCATTTTATTTCCATGAGTTTTGAATTGATCCAGTACTCACCTTTTTTAGGGGTTATCTTGCCTTGTGTCCTATTGATATCCCATACCCGAGTTCCAAATTTTAACTCCACGCCTGGAATTTTGTATCAACAAATCTATGCACTCAGAATTTCTACTTACGTGATGGGACGTCTTTCTGGGATCATTTTTCTTCTTCCTGAAATAAGTTTCTGCTGTAAACTCCACCAATCATTTTGTGCTTCAAAACACTTTCTTTTTTGTTCTTCAGTGACAACTACATGTCAGAAACAGACTCTTTATTATTTTTATTATTTTCTTAATTTTTTTTAGAGAGAATTTTTTTTTTTTTTTTTTTTAAGATCACGACCTTCCACGAAGACAGATGCTACACCAAAGGAACCCCACAGGCTTCCCTGAGAATTGTTGTTAATCTCAGGATTTTCACAGTGTTTTGGTTTTTTGGTTGTTCTTGGAAATTAATCATCAGTGTAATTCTTATTTCTTTGTAGTTAATCTTTTAAAATAATTTTAGTAGTTTCTCTTCAATTCCTATACTCCCCTGTAATTTCATTATGACATTTGAAGAATACAATTCTATTTTTCTACCTGGAATTAAATTTATCTTACTTAATTTTGAAGATTGACATTTTTCATCAGTGTGGAAAAAATTGGGGATTTTTTTTTCTTTAACTTTTCCACAATACACTGATTAGTTACAGTAAACAGGTTAGGTCCCGTAACAGAGAAACTTGAAATTAGAGAGGTTTAGGAACAAGCATACCAGTGCAAGTTGGCAGCATTGCCACATTCTCCCCATCTTTCTCACCTGACATTAACTAGGGGATGGATCCCATCTGCCTGGTCGATATTCAGCAGCAGACAGATCCGTAGTTCCACTGAGGGGAAGAAGAAAGGGGCTAAAGAAATGGAATCACAAACATCTCAGCTTCCTACGTGAAGCACACACTGAAGAGAACTGCAAAAATTACCAAATTATTCACTAAGGCATCTAGTCCTAGGAGGAGCCGGGAGGTCTCCCTGCTGTGTATGCTAACTGAACAGGGAGAAAGAGAAGTCCGGAAAGGCCAATCAAGTCTGTAAGTTGGTACAGTGTGATCTTTCGTTAGTCGGTTGGGTTCCGAGAGCCTGGTTTCCTATTTATTGGGGCATATAGTCATCAGATGATTAACAGGTGCGGTGGTTATACAACTGCAACTGTTTGGGGTTACTCGAGAAAAAGGCACCCGATGAGACAGGTGTTTGTGGAAAAGACTATTTGGTTTTGTGATTTTCTAGGCAGCACTGGGGTAAATCGAAAGGGTTTCCCTGAAATTTCTCTTCTTGCTCCCCCTCCCCCCAGCTCTCAGGCTGGGATGACAGAACGGACACACAAAAGATGAGCAAATCATGAGGTTTTCATGTCTACATGGGCTCCGTATGAAGCAGTTATATGTCTTTTCATATAATTGTCCTGTTTCCATATGTCATTTGTAGAAACTCCATTGAAGGTAGCAGAATTCCTTCAGTTTTTTGTATACAGAAACACCCGATATATGGATGGATGGGATGCAGGCCACACTGTGGTATTTAGAGACTTATCAATGATAAACTTGCCAATAGCGATGATTGGGAGCACAGGGAAAAGCAAGATCGCTAAAATTTCCAGAACAACTCCAGACAGCCTACCACGTCCAGTCATGAGAGTACATCCCAAGGATTGCTTTGTCCAACATCAGACAAAGAGCTGGCTCGTTGTTTATTTTTTCTTCAGGACTTCGTTAGTTACCCCAAAGCATTTACTCGCATTCAACAGGCGTTAGCCATCATACAAATGCTAGATTTTTCTGTTGATAGATGACCTAAAGTAACTGAATTGTCAATCACCACCAGAGCAGAAAAGATTATTTCTTTGAGCTTCTGTACAGATCCTTTTCATGGCTGCATTTGAAAAGGACACATTGTCTATTGTAATTCAGTGACCTTAAGACAAGGGAGTAATCAACACATAAAACAATGGAAACCAGAGTGTCTCACACCTTCTGGAAGAGCTACACTTCAGTAAGCACATCAATGAGTGAATGTTTGGTCAATTAAGTTACCACCAGGGAGTGCAGAAGCAAAGGCATTCAAGGTATTCAAACTTTTAGATGGCAGACCACTTCCTCTCTCTCCAGCACACTCACTGTGGGTTGATATAACCTTGACATCAGTGCCAGACACCCATAGATGCACAGCCTGAGTAATTTAGATTTTTTTTGTAAGTAATATCCCAAAATTCAGGGATTGTTATAGCAACACATATAGTAGGTCAGAATAGAAAAATGTAGCTAGTTCAACCACAGTGGAGCATTTCCTTGATGAATTATTGAATCTAAGGAGTTTTCTTGCTTATTATCTGTGATGTAGTACCATCGGCAAGATTTTCCATCATGTATCTTTACAAATAAACAAAAAAAAGCATTTTTATAGCTACATTATTTATGCCAAATTCACAGGAACGATGGTAATACCTGTCCTTCTCAGAAGATAAGATTATTAATAGAATATATAAATTAATGTCTATAGGTAAATTTTATTATAACTGTGGATTATAAATGTTTAGTAGCAGTCTCTAAGGGAAAGAATCACTCCATACATTTCTCTGCAGTGGGTAAAAATGTGACAGACCTTATACTTAGTTAAATCTTGTAATGCAGCTATAGGCTTTCTAAATATAACTAGTGAACTGAACATAAAATAAGTCATTATAAAAATAAAATTGCACATTTTATTGATGAAGCATATTTACCATGCAAGTTAAAAATATCAATCAGTTAGTTACCCTGTAGAGTATACCAAATTTCTTCTGAAGGTCTTATATAAATAGGTTACTTCCATTAAGTCTTCTAGTTTGGACCAGAAGAGCCATGAGAAACCCTAACTCAGTAACTTCTCACAACCTGCCAAAAAGTTGTTCACCTTAATGATGGCAGGATGTACCGGGGAAGCTGTTGTCACGAGAAACAATTCCACCCTTTAGTGGTAAGTGTTAGGGAGGGGAGTGGGGACAGTGGCCTGAAAATGTGTCACTAACTGTATTATAAGTAAGAGTTTTCCATAGAAATGGAACCAGTGGGTTGGATAGATGATAGATAGATCAATAGATAGATATAAATACATATATAGAACTATATAAATACATCTAATTATATATAATATAGTTATCTCCATCTCAGAGGGTGATGAGAGAGAGACAGAGAGACAATGGGGGTGGGGGAAGAAGGGTTTTTGGGAATTGGCTCATGTGATTGTGGGGATTGGCAATTTGAAATTTTTAGGACAAGCCAGAGGGTGAAGCAGGGAAGAGTTGGTATTGTGTCTTTTTGGAGACTGTTTGGAGGCAGAATTTTTTTTTTTTTTTTTTAATTTCTTAAAGACTTCAGTAATTTTTCTTAAGGCTGTCAACTGATTAGACAAGGCCCACCCTATGTTATGCAGGGTAATCTGATTTAGTCAAAGTCCACTGATTTACATGGTAAATTACATGGTAATTGTATCATTAAAAATACCTTCACAACATCTATATTGAGGTTTGACAAAGACCTGGCGCCATGATCTGACCGTGTTGGCACATAAACTTGATCATCATACAAAAGGAGTGATACAAGGTGTTTTTCACATACTGGTGGCATTGTCAGAAACAATAACAGACTATTGTAAGGTATTGGAGACAATGAGGGGAAAGAGAGAGTTTAGATGGGGGTAGCTTGTTGAAGAGTGTTAGAGACAAAGTAGAATAAAGTTAATGTCTGATATAGGGGATCTGAGCCCAAGCAGGTTGAGAGGATACTCCCACGGCTCAGATGGATCAGAGCAGGGGGACACTATGGCCATGATGACAGATTATAATATACAGAGGGACTGATGAAACAAATGATCATTTTTAGGGCATCGCAACTATAGAAGGTGAGAACGCCTTTTAGTGAAGACTTTGTGGTATTGGATTAGAATTTGAGACATCAGTGTGAACAAATGGTTTTCTGTTCATATGAATAAACACACACGCAAAGACACACACAAACTCTCTTCTCGACCAAGTATTAGACAGTTTCTTCTAAGGCTTTTTGGAACTATGTCTTGTCCTTGGGCCTTGTCTTTGGCCTGCTAAGTCCAACTTTAGCAATAATCCTACTACATCATTTAGCAAGAATCTCCCCTTCCAGCAATGTCCCTTTTCCATTACTGTCCATTCACTAACTGCCCTTCTTTGACTATAAATTTTTAGCAATCTCTGTTACACTTGGGTCTGAGCTGAGCTCATCTCTGTCCCTGTCATGATAGTCTTGACACCTATTGCAACAGTACTGAATCAAGTCTTCTTCCATGTGAACAAGTGTCAGAATAGTTTTTTTTTTATCTGACAACACACACATGTATTCCCTAACTCTGTCCAAGGATACAGCTTACAAAAAATGACAGCCCACTAATAATGACCACATCTAATACCTGTCCTCAGTAAATAATACAAGTTTTCACTAAAAGAAACAAGACCTCACCAGATGAATGGTAGAACCCAATGTTGGACAAGGAAGATATGAGTGAGCTTGAACATCTTGTTTCCCCAGAAAGCAAGGGAGCACCCAAAGACCTAGGAAGATGCAGCAGATGCAGAAAAGAATGTAAGGGGATGTCACTAACTCTGTCTAACTCTGGGACAATTTAAACATGGAAATAAATATTGATAGTAACAGATTACAACCCACTGACTATATTTTAGATTCATAAACCCTCTGGTAAAAACAAATAGATGAATGAACTGAAAGAAACCTTTACATAGTCTCAAGTCTAGACAATATACTTATTACTAATTAGAGAGGGAAAGCTGTACCTTTCAGCACAGAAGCCTGGCAGAGCACCCCTTAATCAAAGGATTACCAGTAATTAGATACATCATGACTGTGTTCTACTGGAGAGAAACAATGAGAACACAGGATCACTTCTGAAACATTCCTGCCCAAGATGCATAACCTGCATGTCAATAAACACGAGGAACCATTTAGGGAAACATGAACTGGGGAACATTGTACAGAATAACTGGTCTCTACTTTTCAAAAGTACCAAAGTGCGGTAGTCAAAGAAAAGTTAGTCAAGATTGAAGATTATGAAAATGATGATGGCTAAGTGCAATTTGTAATTACCCAATCAGATCTTTCCCCAAACAGACATTGAAAACGTGGCAGAACCTGGGTGAGTCTGACAATCCCATGGCAGTGTTATAGCAGTGTCCCCTGGCTGGCGTTGGCTTTTATGCGGGCCGTGTACAAGAACGTCCTTGTTTGTAGAATGTGCCTAGTAAGATGCTGGGTAGAGCATTGTGTCCACAAACAACTTTCAAATTGTTCAAGAGAAAAATCTTTATTTAACTTTTCTGTAAGTTTAAAATTGTCCTCAAGTAAAAAGCAAGTACAAACAAAAGATAAATCTATGATATGGTCTTTGGAGAGATACGTTATTTACATTTTGATGATTAGGAAACACCAAGGGCCTTTCAGTCAGTGTGAAGGACAGAAGTAAGAAATAATCTGTGGAGCTTAAACTATTTATTACAACAACCAATAAAACCAGAATAAGTGAAATCAAACCATCAAGTTATGCTGTATCAGTTTATAAGGATTTAGTTAATAATTATATTGATTAAGCTTACATTATGGGTCATTTGAGTATTGGAAAATTTCTAGAGCTTTTTGTTTTTGTTCTAA
Source organism: Mustela putorius furo (assembly GCF_011764305.1). Taxonomy (NCBI): domain Eukaryota; kingdom Metazoa; phylum Chordata; class Mammalia; order Carnivora; family Mustelidae; genus Mustela; species Mustela putorius. Next base: position 11,042,203 of record NW_025421998.1, read on the forward strand.
ATGGTATTATAATTACTCTCTATTAGACCTAAACACAAAATCTTTCTAAAATAAAAGACTTTAAGATGTCTATTATCTTTATAAATGAATAAAAGTGCATCTCTTCTTAATGTGAATGGTACAGAATCATTATAATGTATTTGTATAATAAGTTAATTAAATTAACTTTTAAGAAGGCTGAATATTCCCTTCTTAGAGAATGGAATTTTTAAAGCACTTCTTGCAACAGTGTTGAGCTACTAAATTTTACAGAAACTATGAGTTAAGGAAAAATACTATTTTTGTGATTCCTCCTTTTATAAAGGGAAAGAGCACATTTTTTTCATGCTCTGGTGGACAAGGAGAAGACTTCAAAGATGTTTTGAATATAAAATAAAGCTTGGATATTCTATTATTTTGAATTTGGGATATTAAGTTTGAAAAATAAAATAGCAAATAGACCCACTAGCAATGGCTCTAAGAACAAGTGATCACTAAGTTGGCTACTTCATTAACTAGAGTGACAATCAGAATTTCTTAAATTCCATCACATCTAAAGCATTTACAATTCAATTTTCATATACTCTTATGAGTTTCTAAGTTGATCAGCATTATGGCTCCTGTCTTTTAAGAGGCCTTATGATGTGAGTCATGGATTCTCTTATTTTGATTTTATGCCAGTCTATTTGGACTAAATATTAGAATCACACATCCAGGGGTTATTCAGTAGGTTAAACCTCTACCTTCAGCTCAGGTCATGATCTCAGGGTTCTGGGATCAAACCCCACTTCCCACTTTAGGCTCCCCTGCTCAGCAGGGGCGCTGCTTCTCCCTCTGCCTGCTACTCCCCCTGCTTGTGCTTGTTCTCTCCTTCTCTCTCAAAAAAAATAAATAAAATCTTAAAAAAAAAAAAAATCACACCCCCAATATTTCAGATTTTATGGCCAGTTAAGAACCTGACCATGACAGAATCAAAATTTTGCCTGTCTTTATGTTCTAGAACTTCAGAGAGGTGTGAAACCTTAATAAATTCAGAAGTTCTCCATTCCGGACATAGTAATTCAAAACATTCTCAGCGAGGGGCGCCTGGGTAGCCTAGCAGAATTAGGACTTTGACTCTTGATTTCTGCTCCAGTCCTGATCTCAGGGTTCGGAGATGGAGCCCTGCATCGGGCTCTATGCTCAGTGTGGAGCCTGCTTATGATTCTCTCTCCCTCTCCCTCTGTACCTCCCACTCATGCTCTCTCTCTAATACATAAATAAATCTTAAAAAAAAAAAAAAAAGATCTCAGTGGAAGGCTGACATGCTGCCATATAGTCATAGGAATTAGGCTTGGAATGAGTCTACATGTCAAAAAGAAGCCTGGAGTTGTGGGTTCCTTTCTCATTCCAGGCAACACACCCAGAATCAGGGTGCTCTTTGATGTTTGGTCTCAAGGTCCCATAGTCAGCTATCCAGGAGGGGCAAATATTGGTGGGATCTCCACACTAATAAAGGATAAACAACAAATGTTCCTTGAATGCTTTCACTTGAAAAGCAAAGGGACAGACTCCAGTAATAAATTTACTTAGTAGTTCACTGAAGTGGGAAAAAAAAAAAAAAAAAGGAGCCAGTGAAAGAGTGGCGGGTGTGAGTGTTCGTGGGCAATTAATTCAGGATTGATGGAGCACAGCCTTCGGGTTTTCTATCTCTTGAGCAAGTGCTGCTGTGCGTGGAAAGTTTTATTTTTGCATCAGCTGAGTCAAAGGCAGTAGATGAAGAAAGACAAAAGATTTCCTGGTGAAAAACTAGCAGATTCTACCACAGGCTGCCTCTCTGGCCACTGCATTATTTATGAACATCCACCTTCCCACAGACAGAACTGACTCATCTTTCTTTCCAAAACGCTGACCCCAAATCTGTCCACTGATTACTATTCTCTCCACGGTCAGCCCAGAGCTCTTGCAATCTCGCAACATAAATAAGACAAGTTAGGACACTTTTCCTCAACCCAAATGCCCAGTATGTAGTCAGCAATAAGTTCACTGGGAATAAATAAATAAATAAATAAATAAATAAATAAAGTAGTGTAGAGGGCTAAAATAACTACCAGTTGGAGAAGAAACTATTGAAAAAGCCTCAGCAATAAAGGATTCCTAGCAATAAGGAATTGTGCTCAGGAGCAGACATTGAGAGATATTTTCTTGTTTTGACCTTTTGAATGCTTTGGGTTCTGTGCCTTGGCGATTTTCTGCTACTCTTTGGTCTTGCCCACTGGGAGTTTCCTCCTGGTTCATTTTGCTCTCTGGCCACGTATACATGGCTGGAAAATTTCCTTTCTCTATAGCTTCGATGTCTGCTTTCTTCTTGAGCAGACACCTGGTCTTTCCAAGTTGTAAAACACAATAGGTCTATCAAATGTTTTGCATGGCTTATCAGAAAGTCCCACCAGCTAGCTAGCTTACTGTATCCATTTCCTCTCTAGGGTTTTATTTTAGCCTAAGCCACATAGTTTAGATTCTTGTATTATATCCCTGTCCCAACCTTCCCTGGAAGGTACTGATTTATTTGTGAGTTAAGATAAATATGAAACTAATATAAGGAAGAAACCTTATCATAAATTGCTCAATATACAAAATTAATTTTTCTTAGCCCAAATGACAAACAACTGTGTATATTTTCTAATGGAAAAAATCCAGGGCAAGTATGCATTGTATTATATGTTCTGCATTCCAAGACTTGTTTCTCTCTTTGGGAGCTCATTTTATCTCTTTGTCAAAACTGGGTCACAGACATGTTTGTGTTACAGCTCATTAGAAGAGAACCAAGATGCGGGAGTATATTATAATGTCTTATGGCTTAAGCTTAGGAAAAACAGACAAGTTCTCTTTACATTTCATTAGTAATGATTTGGTCCTGTAGTCCTTTCAGACTGCACTGAAGCATGGGAATATAGTCCTTTTCACCCACATGTCCAGCTCTAATTCTATTACGATGGAAGACAGGGATTGGATTTGGAAGGGCCATCTGTACTGCTTACAAAATCTGTTTTAACTGTGATCTCACCGGGGCTGTGATCTATTGGTTAAAATGATCATAAGTCAATTTTTAGTATATTCAGCTCATTAATTAATGAGGCAAGTGCATGTTGGAAAAGTGAATTCAGAGCATGTGGTTAATTTTATGTCAAATTGACTGTTCCACAGTGTGCCCAGACATTTGGCCAAAAATTATCCAGTGTGTGTCTGTAAGGGTGTTTCTAAATGAGATTTACATTTGAATTGATAGATTGAGTAAGGCTGAGTGCCTTCCTCAAAGTGGTGGCCCTGTCCAATCAGTTGAAGATGGGAATAGAACAAAAGGCCCAGTGAGCAGGAGCTCTTCCTGCCTCACTGATTAAGCTGCGATATTGCCTTTAGACATTGGGTCTTCCTGGGTCTTGAACCTGTCGGCTTTCAAACTGAAACACCATCAACTGTCCTGGATCTGCAGCTCCATAACCACATACCTAAGTAACCGCAGTCTCCATAATGGTTATACTTAATGTACTTAATGTTAGCCAAAAGACCCAGAAGTGATGAGCTGATTCCTTATAATAAATCTCACATATTATCATATCCACATCTTATTGGTTCTATTTCTCTGGAGACCCCTAATTCAAAGAATATTTGAGGAGGTGAGTACTTGTAGGAGATTTAATAAAGAATATTGGAATAAAAGTACTATGTAGAATATGAAACAAAACTAAAGGGAAATAACGGTAATTGGAGATTATTTATACCTCCATAAATTTGCAAATTAACACAGAGCCTCACAGTGTCTGGGCTCTAACAAGGTAAAAAAATAAATCACAGATAGGTATGTCCCCCTGAATAATTACATAATCCTTTGGTGAGTTTTTCACCCAATGACTTGGAAAAGGAAAACAATCTTTATTAACACTGACTTGTCCCTTCTTTATGATTTCATTTTATTTTTTATCATTTATAAGGATTTTATCTTATTTTTTTTATTTTAGAGATAGAGAGAGTGTGGGCAGAGGGAGTGGCAGAGGGAGAAAGAGAGAGGGAGAATCTCAAGCAGACTCCCTTCTGAGTGCAGAGCCCAAGGTGGGGCTGGATCTCACAACTGTGATCACAGAAAGATCACAGAAAGGATATAGAATGAAAGAGTTGAAAACCCAAGCCCCCGCGTGGGGCCTATACATTGAGCGGTGGCCACCTGCAAAGGGAACAGAATGGTTCCCAAATGTAATTTTTGAGCTCTGTCTGTGCATGTTCAGCCCCATGATTGCTTCAGAGAGTTTCTATTAAATAAATAGAACTTCATGGGTGTCTAACTTGGGTAGGGTGCCCCATGAAGTGTTTTAATGCAAATCAAGGATTGCACTGGGGAGCGCTACCCATGTGATTTTTTATTTTAAGATCATATTTAAATATTTTTAATTTTTTAAAGTAAGCTCTATGTTCCATGTGGGGCACCAACTCATGAGCCAGAGATCAAGAGTAACACGCTTTGCCCACAGAGCCAGCTGGGTGCCCCTGAAGATTATATTGTAAATCAGTATTTATTTCTCCCTTCCACTTTTATTAAAGTGTACATATTGCCTTCCCAGAAGTACCTCTTTTTAAACTTTTTTTTTCCCCACTTTAGAAATGAGTGCTTAGCTCCTTTCTGCCCCTAGGAATATTCAAAATGTATGTCATGCTAAATTGATTTAAATCAAGCTGGTCCAAATAAACATTTCAAATATGGAATGTGTGTATTTATAATAAATAAATATATTCACTCAGGAAGATACTCGTTTACTTGCTATGATATGAAGCATCTGCTTCAGCTCAGGTCATGATCCTGGAGACCCACGATCAAGTCCCACAACAGGCTCCCTGCTCAGCGTCGAGTCTGCTTCTCCCTTTGACCCTCCCCAATCTCCTGTATTTTATCACTTTCTGTCTCAAATAAATAAATAAATAAAATCATTTTTTAAAAAAATTAAAATACTCTACCTGGCAAGTTTGTCCCTCAGAATTGAAGAAAAGATAATTTCTCAAACAAAGATTAAAGAGTTCCTCACCGCACAAGTAGCCAAATAAGAAGAGATTTCTTCAGCTGAAATGAAAGAATGTTAACTGGGAACATGAAAACACACAAAAGTATAAATCTCACAGGTGAAGGTAAATATGTAGCAAAAATTATAATATGTTCATTATTTTGGTAGGTAGGTAGTTATTTATAATTCTAATGTAGAGTTTAAAAACAATTTTTTTAAAAAGAATAACAACTACAATAACTTGTGAATGACTACATGATTTTAAAAGATATAAATCACGACATCAAAAAAACATAAAATGTGAAGGAGGGAGTATAAAAAAGTAGAGCTTTATAAGTATTCAATATTCAGTTGTTATCAGCTTAAAATAGGCTGTTATAACTATAAGATACTAGATGGAAGCTTCATGGTGGCTACAAAACAAAAATATGTATTAGATATACAAAAGATAGAGAGAAATCTAAGCATATCACTAGAGAAAATATTGAATCACAAAGGAAGAGACAAAAAAAGTAACAAAGAAACTACTTGAGAGCCAGAAAATGATAAGATGGCTTTCATGAGTCTTTAGTGATAATCACTTTAAATGTAAATGGATTAAATTTTTCTAATCAAAAGATATAGAGGCTGAATAGATTTTTTTAAGGAGACCCAATGATCTGCTGCTGATGGGACTCCATTCAGCTTTAAACTCACATGCAGACTGAAAGTGAAGGGATAGGAAGAGACATCACCTGCTAATGCAAACCAGAAGTAAGCAAGGAGAGCTATATTTACGACAGACAAAATAGACTAAAAACCAAAAAGTGTAAAAAGAGAGAAAGAAGGTCATTATATAGTGATGAAAGAGTCAATTCATCAAGAAAATATAACAGTTGTAAATAGGCACACCCCACATTGGAGAGTCAAAATATATCAAGCAAATCTTAACAGTTTTGAAGAGATAAAAATAGAGCAAAAATAGTAGAAAACTTCAAGTCCTCACTTTCAACAACTGAGAGATGGTTGAAACATAAAATCAATAAGGTAATATTGGACCTAAACTACACATTAGATGAGACAGACCCAATAGATATACAGAACATTCTGTCCAACAGAACACAATAAATATTCTTCTCAGTCTCATGCAGAACATTCTCCAGGATAGATCACATGTTGGGCCTCAAAACAAGTCTTTCTACATGTAAGATGAATGAAATCATATTGTGTATCTTTTCCAACTAGAAATCAATTACAAGAAGAAAACAGGGAATTTCACAAAAATGTGGAGATTAAATAATATTTATTTGAACACCAATGGGTTAAAGAAAAAATCAAAATGGAAGTAAAAAGTATCTCAAAAAATTGAAAATGGAGACATAAAATACCAAAATATCTGGGATACAGCTAAGGGGGCTTTAAGGGAAGCTCATAGCATCAAACTCCTACACTAGAAACAAGAGAGATTCCCCAGAAAACAACTTTATACCTCAAGGAACTACAAAACAAAAACAAAACAAAAGAAACAAAGAAAAACAAATGCTCACTATCAGGTAGTTTCATTGACACCAGTTTTACCCTGATACCAGAGTCAGACAAAGACACTCCAAGAAAAGAAAACTATAGGCCATATCCTCAATTATCAAAAAAGTATTCAAATTGAATCCATTAGTAATGAGAAAGATCATACACCATAATCAAGTGGGATTTATCTCTGGGGTAAAAGGATGGCTCAACATATACAAATCAGTGCATGTGATACACCACATTAAGAAAATGAAGAATAAAAATCATATGATCAGCTCATAAATGCAAAGAAAGTTTTTGACAAAATGTAACATCTTTTCATGATTAAAAAAAAATCTTAACAAATTAGGTATACATAGAACGTGTTTCAACATGATAAAACTAATTTATGACAAACTTACAGGTGACATTAGACTCAATGGTGTAGAACTATAAGTTTTTCCCCTAAATTCAGGAAAAAGACAAGGATGCCTGTCCACTCCCACCACTTTTTTTTAAGCTTATCGCAGGTGTCCTAACCAGAGCATTTAGGCAAGAAATATAAATTTAAGAAATACCTAAATCAGAAAGAAAAAAGTGAAGTTGTCTGTGTTTGCAGATGACATGTTATTATATACAGAAACCGTAAAGACACCACCAAAAACTTTAGAGCTAAAAAATGAATTCAATAAAGTTTCAGTTTACAAAAGTCAGTTGTATTTCTATATACTACCAATGAACTATCAGACAGAAATTTTAAAAAATAATCTCATTTACAATTGCATCAAAAAATGAAATATTTAGGAATAAATTTAACTAATGAGTTGAAAGATCTATACACCAAAAATTACAATGTTAAGGAAAGAAATTGAAGAAGACACAAATAAAGGGAAACATATTCTACATTCACCAATTGGCAAGATTAAAATTGTTAAAATGTCCATACTGCCCAAAGTGACCTTTATGTTTATATATTCAGTGTACTCCCTGTCAAAATCCTAGTGACATTTTTCACAGGAAAAAAAAAAAATCTAGAATTTATATGGAGGCAGAAAAGACTCTGACTAGCCAAAGCAATCTTGAGAAAGGAGAACACATCTGGATGATCCCAATTTTCTATTTCAAACCATGTTACAAAGCTATAGTAATCAGAACAGACACATAGGTCAATAGAAAAGAAGAGATTCAGAAATAAGATCATGCGTGTATGGTCAACAATTAATAAGGGGTTTTGGAAAAACTGGGTATATGAAAACAAAAAAAGAACTAGACCCATATCTTCCACTGTACACAAAAATCAATTCAAAATGGGTTAAATTCGTGAATGTAGACCTAAAACTGTAAACTTCCTAACAGAAGACATAGGGAGTAAGCTCTTTGATGCTGACCTTGGAACTCATTTTTTGGATTTGACACCAAATTTAAAAGTAAAAAAAAAGTGAAAAATAAAGAGATGGGGTTACATCAAATTAAAATGTTTCTACACAGCAAAGGAAACCATCGACAAAATGAAAAAGTAATCTACCAAATGCAGAAAAAATAAATAAATAAATAGCCCAATTAAAAAGTTGACAAGAACTCAATTTGAAACAGATGACACATCCCTTGTCTTGAAGGAAATGCAAATCAAAATTGCCATGTGATGCACCTCTCACGTGTTAGGATGGCATTATCAAACAGACAAGCGGTAACAAATATTGTTGAGGACATGGAGAGAAGGGAATCTTCTTGCACTGTTAGTGGGACTGTAACCCGGGACAGTCACTCTGGAAAAAAGTATGGAATTCCTCAATAAAGTAAACATAGAAGTACTGTGTGACCCAGCCATCCTGCTTCCACATATGTATCCAAAGGAAATGCAATCACTACCTGGAAGAGCTCTCTGAGCTGCTGTTTTATGCAGCGTCACTTACAATAACCAAAATGTGGAAACAAACTGTCAGTCCATGTATGAATGGATGAGAAAATTAAATACACATATATAATATGTAGAAATATAGAAAAATGTATTAATGTAATAAATGATTAAATAATAAGTGTTAAGGAATAAATAAATATTAAATAATATAATAACTTCTATTGTATATATTTAATAGAATATTATTCAGCCTTGAGAAAGAAGACTGAAAGACCCGCGGATCCCCTTACCCAAGAATTCAACACTGCCACAGGATGCAAACAGCAAGAGGTTCTTTATTGTAGCGCAGGCGCTGGCAGGTGGTCAGCAGCTCCTGCTAGCTGAGCACACCAGGCTGGGGTGGTGCAGGATTTTTATGGACAGATACAAACAAGTTTCGGGAGGGGCTGAGCTGACTGATTGATAGTTTGAACAGGCATACTTGGTGTCAGTGGAGTGAATCAGGGGACCCGCGCACGAAAGCAGACAAAGCAATCTTACAGAAGCAGAACTGGCCTGTTAGCCCACGCATGCGAATGAAAAAGCACTATCAGGATATTGAAGGCCTGGTTACTATCAAGCCAAGGCCACTTTCCCTCCAATGTGGCACTAACATAAAGACAATTGGGAGTCTCCTGGTGAAATGTTACATTCCTGCTATCAAACGTAAGGTAACTTCTTTGTTGTAAATCTCAAGGACATTTGCAAACCAAGGGAGACTCCTGCCCTACAGGACTGTGATTTCTGCAAGTTAACTATTTATCATTTTATGGTAGTCAGGGGTGCCTGAGGAATGCTACACATATGGAGGGGAGTGGGTGAAGGGGGGGGTGCAAGGCTCCAGCTTTTGCTTTGTCCTCAGCCAGCCTCCTGCTCCTTAGAGTTGAGGGTTTAAGCAATTTTTCATTTCTTAGCAGAGCATTAGAAGCATTATTATACAGAAGCCAGAAACAGCTGAGTTAAAAACAGATTTTTGCTATTCGTTATCCTGTTATGCTGCTTGCTGACTTCCTTATCTATGGTCAGCTGGCCACAGTTTCTTAGTTAGCATAAGCTGGTTATAAAAAGAATGTTAAAACTTATAGGCTATAGTATAGTTCTGACCTGGGGTCCTTCAAAGACAATCCCGTCATTTACAGTAACATGGCTGAAACTGGAGGGCATTTCATATTATGAAGTATGTCATAAAAAGAAAATCAAATACATGACATCACTTCCATGTGGAGTCTAAATAAAAGTTTAACTCACAGAAACAGTAGTGGGGCACTTGGGTGGCTCAGTTGGTTGAGCATCTGACTCTTGGTTTCAGCTCAAGTCATGATCTCAGGGTCGTGGGATCAAGCATGGAGTCTGCTAGAGGTTTTCTCCCTCTTCCTCTCTCTCCCGCTTTGCTCCCTCCCCTGCTCATGCTCTCTCTCTCTCTAAAATAAAAATAAATAAATTAAATCTTAGAAAGAAAGGAAGGAAGGAAAGAAGGAAGGAAGGAAGGAAGGGAGGAAGGAAGGAAAAGTAGAATAGTGGTTCCCAGGGTTTGGGGCTGGAAGGTGTAGGGAGAGATTAGTAGAAGAGTACAAACTCTCAGTTATAATATGAATGAGCTCTGAAGATAATGTATAACATGGTGAATATTGTTGACAATATTGTATTATATTTTTTTAATTTACTATTTATTATTATTATTATTATTATTATTATTATTTAGTGAGAAAGAGAGTGCGAGGCGGGGTGGGAGTGACAGTGTGAGAGGGAGAGAGAGAATCTTAAGCAGCTTCCAGCCCGCGTGGAGCTGGACAATAGGATTGATCTCATCACCCTGAGATCATGACCTGAGCTGAAATCAAGAGTTGGAAGCTTAACTGACGGAGCCACCCGGAAGCCCAATTCCATATTTTACAGTTAAAAGTTGTTAAGAGAGTAGAATTTAAGTGTTCCCACCAAAAAAACAAAAACAGGTAAATAGGTGATGGGTGTGTTAATCGACTTACTTGAACAAATCCTTCTACAATGTATGCATATATTAAATTACCGTGTTGTATCCTTTAAGTATCTAATCATTTTTTATTATACTTGAGTAAAATTGAAAAAAAGAAAATTATTTCTCATTGACTGGACAACTTCTTTCTTCTATCATCCAGTAAGCAACAGGAAGATAAAGAGATGGTTGCCATGTATGTTCCAGACAGCCTAGTAGGTCAGGTGTTCTGAAAGTATTAAATTTGGGAAGAATCCTACTTCAGACTGTCTTTATTACTTTGAAAGAAAATGATTTTAATTTTGGAAATTCTTGTCAAACCTACAAAAATCAATTTATCTATCTACTGTAGAACCTATTAAGAATGTGGAAGTAGCTTTTACAGTGACAGAGAAATATTCAAAGGTTACTAAATCCAGACAGATAATTTCCTATGAAGCTAAATATTCTTTCAATTTCCTTTGTGTGTCTGTGTGCTCATATGAACACACATATACACACAACTACATGAAGAACACAGAAGTTTATAAGATGTCACACAAACCCTCCCCAATGATGAGTTTGATAGCGTTCACTTCTGTTATTAAAACATGAAAAAAGGTGAAGAAACTAAAATCAGGGACTTTCCTTGGACTCAGAGAATTGAAGTTTCAGATCAAATCAAAAGGCTAAAATCTAGAAGAAATGGCGGAATACAAGAAAGCCCAGAGTAACTTGCCCAGTGCAGAGGCCTCTGAACCATAAACTGGTAAGAACAATGAAATGATCATTTGGCAAATTTTTGGAGGCTGAGTTTAGACCGGTCTGAGAGTGAGAAACTTCTAAGGGGGTTCAGTCTGAGGGACAACAACATATTTATGGGTTTTACCTCAAGGACACTCACTAGGTTCTTGCATTAAAAAGTTGGGAAAAATTTATTCATGTCCTCAGCAGGGAGAGAAGATAACTATTTTGAATTATGCCCAGTACATTCTCCAAGACAAAGGCCTACTCTCCACTGAAAAATACTTCACCAGAACTATAGCTCATGTAGTCAGAAGGGAAATTACCTATTCTAGGTCCCTGAACCTTCCTGAGTCACTCAAGGGTAAGAAAGATTTATGAAGGTGACATTGTGAAAACACAGACTTACTCGAAGACCAAGATTCAACCATAAGATTATAAAATGCTTCCCTCCCACTCCTTACCATATATTAACTATGATATAGTAACAGTGGGCAAGAGGCCCAGGCATTACTTAAGAAGAAGTTCTTAGGGAAATCTAAAGAAATCTAAAGAAAACAAGGAAAACACAAATAAAGACACTAAAGGTATTTGAAGCCTCTGGCCCCAAAAGCTATAGCAAATGCTAAAGACATGCGATTTCCAGTTGGACTATTATAAAATCTCATGCTAAAGACCTATGCATTTCAGTTCCTGTAGATTTTTATTTAAAAATAAAATTGCAAGTTATACTAAAAGGAAAGGAAAACAGGCTGAAGAAATGAAGCATACATCAGAACAAAATTACAAAGGATGCAGGTTTCTATCACACCAGGAAACTACAGTAACTGAATAATACCTCAAAAATACAATGGAAAAAGTAGACAACATGCAAGAACAGATATGTAAGGTAAATAACTTATATGGAAATTCTTCTAGAGAATCAAAAGGAAGGCTCCTACTGACTCAGAGTACATGACTCTTGATTCAGGGGTCATGAGTTTGAACCTCATGTTGGGTGCAGAGAATCAAAAGAAACTGGACAGAAAACAGAAACAGTGTAGCAGAAATGACTAGTGTATTTGTTCCAGAAAAGAATCTATGAACTGGAATATATGACAGAAGAAACTTACCAAACTGGAATAAAAGGAGAAAAAAATTTTTAAAAAGAACAGATTATTGGATAATTGCAGCCAATTACAAATAGTATAAGATAATAATACTTGGAATACCAGAAAAAGAAGAGACAACGAAGCAGAATATTCGATAGAATAATGGCCAAGAACTTTGGAAAGTTGATGAGAGATATCAACCTATAGAATCAGGTAGCCCAGGAAATATGAAACAGGAAAAACATCCTATATTCAACACCTGGGAAGATCATAACTAAACTGCAGAGAAACAAAGACAAAGAGAAAATCCTGAAAAGCACCAATTTGCAGAGGGTTGGGGGTGATCCTACCTATAGAGGAACGAGTATACAAATTACAGCAAACTTCTCATCCAAAAGCATGCCAGTGGGAACCAAGTTGAGTGAAATATTTTAAAAAAACAAAAACAAAAAACAAAAAACCTCACCAGAAAATTCTACACACAGTGAAATTATCTTTCTAAATTAAAGGAGAAATAAAATATTTCTCAGCAAACAAAAAACTGAGGGAAATCATAATCAGCAGGCCAGCCCCATGGGAAACAGTAGAAATTTTTCAGAAGAAAAATGAAAGAGGTAAGAACCTTGGATGTATATTTAAAAAAAAAAAAAGAAAAGAAAAATGAAAATGTTTTGGAGAAATAAGGCACAATGGTAAAATAGAACACTTCGTTTTTCATATTCAGTTGATCTAAGAAATGTTCATTCAAAGTAATAATGGATTGTGTGATCCATCTTTATGAATAAGGGAAATAAATGGTAGTAAGTAGTAAGAGACAGCTGGAGGAATTTGGAACACTGTTTTACAATGCACCCATATCACCCATCAATTGTTACAGTGGTCTTTGAACGAAGACACAGATCAGTTGTAAATACATATTTACAAATTCTATGGAAACTTCTAGAACAATTAAAAAGAATAGTTTCCTTCAGAGATAGGAAAGTTACCAGTGATAAAGAGGACAATTACATAATGATAAAGGAGTCATAATCCAAGAATATCTTTTTTTTTTAAGATTTTATTTATTTATTTGAGAGAGACTGAGCAAGCAAGAGAGAGAGAACAAGAAAGGGTGAAGGACAGAGAGAGAGAGAGAAGCAGACTCCCCGCTGAGCAGGGAGCTCAATCCCAGGACCCCAGGGTCATGACCTGAGTCGAAGGCAGATGCTTAACCCACTGAGCCATCTAGGTGTCCCTCTAAGAATGTCTTCACGGAATCTAATGTGTATGCACCTAAGGACAGGACATCGGTGGATGTGAAACTAAAACTGGTGGAACCCCAAGGAGAAAGATGAATACACTACCATGCGAGCGGACTTTCACAGCTCTCTCTCAGCAGTGGGCAGAATTGAGCAGGCAGAAGGTTAAAAGGCCATGTTGAACTCCACACCACCACCAACCGAGTATAATTGATGTCTGCAGACCATCTCACCCACCAAGAGCAGATTACACATTGTTCTCATCTGCATATTCACCAACATGAACCACACTTCAGCAAATGTAAAGGAGAAGAAATCATACAGTGTCTGATCTCAGACCATAACAGAATGAAAGCAGAATTTGATAAAGAAAGATAGCTGGAAAATCCTGAAATACTTGGAGATTCAAGAATACACTTCCAAAGAAGACTTGAGTCAAAGAAGAAATCTTAAGAGAAATTAAAAAAAAAAGTTTTGAAATAAGTGAACATGAAAATAGAAAAGCAGTACTTGGAGGGAAATTTGTATCAATGAAATGCATGTGTTGGATAAAAATGATCTGAAATCCATAACCTAAGCTACTTTAGGAGTTTGAGAACAAAAAACAAGTTTTCAATTAAATATTTTTTATTCAGTTCTTCTTTCTACCTTCTATTTATTTATTTATTTTTGAGAGAGAGAGAGAAAGAACATGAGTGGGGGAGGGGCAGAGGGAGAGAGAAAATCTTAAGCAGGTTCCACGCTCAACCTGGAGCCCAGTGTGGGGCTTGATCTCTCGGCCCTGAGATGATGACCTGACAAGAAACCAAGAGTCAGGCACTTAACCAATGGAGCCACCCAGGCACCCCTGTAATTTCTAGTTATTTTCTGACAGGACCTATTTCTTCTCTGAAATTCTCTCTCTCTCTCTCTTTTTTTTCATTTGCTTCAAGGGCATTGGCAACTGCTCACCGAAGCATTTTTATTATGGCCGTTTTAAATTCACTGTCAGATAGTTCTAACATCCTCATCATTTCCACATTGGCTTCTATTGTCTTTTTTATTCTGCTTGATATCTTCCTGGTTCTTGGTAGATGAGAGAGTTTCTGCTAAAACCTGGAAAGTGTTACATTCCATTTTGAGGGTCTGGGTAGTACTGACACGTCCAGTTTTAGGGGGGTCTCTAACACCCTTCTGTCCTGCCCAGTCTCCTTGCTCCTGGATGGTCCTGGAAGTCTAGATTCCCCATACAGCCTTCTTGGGCACCAAGGAAGGGGGTCCCCATTACTTTTGGGCAGGAGTGAGTGTTCCAGCTCCATACACTGTCTCTGCAGACACTGGAGTGTGGACGGCTTCATCATGGTGGTACTTTCTTGGCTCGCCACTCAACCCTCTCCAACACCACCCCAGTTGGGAGTGGGAGGCATGTGGTCATAATGGGGGTGTAGGTAGACTCCCAGGCTGTCCTCCACATCTCCATTGACCCTGTGGGTGTTGGAGGGACCTCATCACTGGCTGGAGGGGATGAACCTTACCTTCTCTGACACCAGCTCAGGAGGGATTTGGGATGTTTCCAAAGGTAGCTTCGGGAGGATACCCCTCTAGGCTACCCAGTCTGCCCTGGTGTAGGGGGTGCGGGGGGGAGGACACAGTCCCACCTGTGATGTTGGCTGGGGTAGAGCTGTTACTCTTGGAACGTTGTCTGCTTTCTCAGCTGCCTGTCTCCAGGGCCTTCAGTGAGAAAGAGCAGACTTCTATTGGGGCTTGTTGTGTCTATACCTGAGGACTGTCCCGAGAAGCTGGTCCCTTCAGTTCCAAACGTGAGGCAAAACAGAAGCCCAAGGCCACTCACCTCTGCGCTGTTTTTGGAACCCATGGGCCCTGGCAAGTCTGCCCTTTCTATTCCAACTTGGAAGGTCTTGTAATGTCTGTTCTATCTGTCCTGTCTAAGGACTGTACTTGGGTTTAGCAGGAAGCAGAAGACAAACATGTCTACTCCAAAAACCAGGAAGCAGAAGTCCTCCTCTGATTTTTTTTTTCCCTCTAAATTTTAATTTTTGTTTTCATTTTATTTTTATTTTTACTTTTTTAAAGGATTTTATTTATTTATTTGACAGAGAGAGACACAGCAAGAGAGGGAAGACAAGCAGGGAGAGTAGGAGAGGGAGAAACATGCTTCCTGCCAAGCCCTGATGCGGGGCTCAATTCCAGAACATTAGGATCATGACATAAGCTGAAGGCAGATGCTTAACCCACTAAGCCACCCAGGCCCTCCTCCTCTAAATTTTTAATACACTATGCCCTCATGTAGTGCAGCACTGTGTGTTATGGGAAAGGTTGTGATTTAAAAGCTTAATGCCCAGAAATGTTTATTTCAATTGTGAGAAAAGCCTAGATACTTTTTTTACTTATTTACTTATTTACTTATTTGTTTGTTTATGTAAGAGAGAGAGCACGTACCAACAGGGGTAGGAGACAAGCAGACTCCGTGCTGAGCACAGACTCCCCCTGAGGGTTTCATTCCAGCATCCTGAGACCTGGACCTGACCCAAAATCAAGATTCAGCCCCTGAGACAACTCAGGCAACCAGGCACCCTACCTAAGTAGTTTCTGAAACATTATAATTTGTGTTAAATCTAGAAGAACTTATGGAAAATAGGAGTGACCTAATTCAAAATGTAAAATAATGATGAGGGACGCCTGGGTGGCTCAGTGGTTCAAGTGTCTGACTCTTGATCTTGGCTCAGGCCTTGATCTCAAGGTCTCGTGGTGAGTTCAAGCCCTGTATTGGGCTCCATCCTGGGCATTGAATCTACTTGAAAATAAAATGACAATATTAGTGATGGAAAGTGATGACTGATAGCTGTACACATACACCGGGAAGGCACTGCAACTAGAACCAGAGCACTGTTTCCAATATTGGCATAGAAGTGAAAATAAAACTCCTGACGTTGAAATGACAAGGTGTTGAAATTGGTAGAAATTTGCAGACTCAAATAAGAAAGGGTTAAATCTCTGATCAGTTATCGTCTAATAGGTAGGAAATGTGAAGGAGGTTTCTTAACATGATCCCCAACTTTCAGGGAAAACAAAACTTAACCTTACTATTTTGGAGCAAAAACATTTTTTTTTTTTTTCCCAACAGGACATCACTTTCTTCCTTGCAACCAGTGAATCATGACCGAGGTTTGCTGGTTTTTCAGATGGCTCAGTGTGAACCTGAGGGTTCTTAGCAGTGAATTGCATTCAGTATATGTGATGACGGTGTGTCCGCCTCTTAAAGCAGAGCCATGGACTGGTCCTTGGGACCCACGCTTGCCTGAATGCCCACAGAGGCTGGGCACGGCCCCTCCCCCTGCATCGGGCAGCTTCCTTCTGAATCAGGCAGTTTACGAAAAAGGGTCCCTCTGATGCCTTGGCAAACTGCTTCTCATATTTTTGCTTTAATCATGTGTCCTTTTTGGTTCAATCCACAATTGGCCACATAACACTTGTTCCAAAGCGTGAGATGATCAGATTTGCCCCAGAGTGCCCTGAAGGGGAGATGCCTTCTGTTATCAGTCCTACAGAAACTTTCATATAAATGTTCTTTTAGTGTCACTAAAGACTTTTTTTTTCTCATTTTAGAGTGAACATAGCCATAGAAAAGAGCCATGTGAATTCCCAAAGGGCATTAGCTAAATTAGCGTGGACTTTGCATGCCTTTCTGTTTCTGGATACATCATTTTGCTCCCTGCCGAGGTGTTCACAGCATGAACCACATTTTAAACATTAACGAGTCAATGTGCTTTATCCTGATCATGCAGTGATGGGACTCAGATGAGGACATCCTTCTCCTGCACCCACCCATTTGCAAGCTACTCTTAGCCATTCTGTCATGCCCCATAGTCAGCACCTGGAAATATTTTTCCTAACTTCTTATTCAGCCTGCAAAGCACTGTGAGCTTCTGTGTGCGGCTGCAGGAACTGTGCTGGAGCCAATGTGGCTGGTTGTCAATCTCCCACAGCACCCAGGGGTGGGGGTATGATGGGGGGGATGTTGGGGGGGGCTGCTTGAAAACAAGAGTCACGTTTATTTCTGACAGTCTGTGCCTGACACAGCATCTAGCCCTCACTGCGCACAAAATAGAGGCTAGTTGTATAAAGTACCCTGCTAACCAGTTATCCTGCTCTCTGCAACATGCTGGGCAGAGGACAAGGGAAATCGTAAACATGTGAATGGGAGGGAATTGAATGGAAATATCCTATGTGTCTTGGGAAACAAACAAACAAAATCCAAACAAAACAACCATCAATTAGTTGACTTTTCTATTGAGCTTTGCAACTCGAAATGACCTTCTTTATTTCGGTTATTTACAACTGATCTTATTTTAATCACACTATAATTGCTTTCATGGGATATAACAACATTTTTATAGTGTATGGTGTGACTAAAAAAGTAGGTACGTTTCATAGTCATTTACGAAATTCCATGTAGGCAACTTCAATATGAAACGATAAAATTATGGCATGCTGCTATGTGTTTTAAAATAAAAGTAAAAACTGGGGTGCCTGGGTGGCTGGCTCAGCTTGTTGACTGCTCCACTCTTGATTTCGGCTCAGGTCATGATCTTAGGAGTCGTGAGTTCGAGCCCAGTGTCAGGCTCCACACTCAGTGCAGAGTCTGCTTGAGGTTCTCTCTTCCTCTCCCCCTGCTGCTTCCAGGCCTGCTCTCTCTCTCTGAAATAAACAGATAAATCTTTAAAAAGACAATAAAATAAAGTAAAAGTAAAAAAATGTATAAATTACAAATATGTGAGCGATCTCATGGTTTCCAGATGTACTCTTACAGATGCACGTATCTCCCTCCATACAAATGATTATTATCATGCTACATGCGATTTTTTTAGTGACGTGTGAATGTTTAATACAGAATCAGTAGACAATTGAGTTTCACAGCATTGAGGATGTCAGTTGAGGAAGTCACTGATGTCATTGAGGAAGTCTGCTTCAATGTCGCGCAAACTCTTAGTCTTATAAAGATTGGAGATTAAGAAGTTGATTCTCTAGCTAGGCATGGACTTGAACACTGTGCTCTGGTCTTCATGTGACCCTCAAATTCACATGTTGAAATTCTATGTCCGATTTTGGGATGATATTAGGAGGTGGGGCCTTTGGGTGGTGGTTAGGTCAGAAGGGTAAAGCCCTCACATGGGATTAATACCCTAAAGAAATCCCTCACCCCTTCCAACACATGGGAATATGCAAGAGGTTGTCACGTATCCAGAAGAGAGTCTTCCCAGAACCCAACCATGCTGGTATCCTGATCTTGGACTTCCACATCCATGCTGTGAGACATAAGTATTTGCTGTTCACAAGCTCTCTAAGGTGAACGCATGCTGCTCTGCTGGGGTGGAAGGCAGGGAAGTTTTTGGAAGGAATCCGTCTTCATGCTTATAATTTGCATTATGTTTATTACCATGAAAAGCATTTCAATGAAGCCAGATCTGTGTGTATGGAAAGCCTACAGATCAGGCAATCCTGTGAAAATGTAAAGATCTGGAACTCCTACTAAGAGACCTAAGAACTTACTGGAATTGCCACTGATTTTCTTGTGCAAAGAAAACATTCACGGTCTGTAGGGTGGAAATTAAGGTCATGTGGGGGTAACTCAGACCCTACTTCTCTGTGTCTGTCTTGCCCTGATCTTCCACAGAGTCGTGTATTTATTCAAGTAGCTCATCTTGTGCACAGGAACAAATGAATCCTTTCAGAAGCTTAAAAAAAAAAAAAGGTCATTAGTGCTTAAAATCATGAAAGCTCCAGAAAGGCAATGATTATCACCAATACTGTATTGTGTGACCAAAATTTGCTAAGACGACAGACCTTAAGTGTGATCTGCTCCCATACTCACAGTCAAGTAAGTGAAGGGGATATAATGAAATGGATTGTGGTGATTGTTTCTTAATGTACACCTATTAACATCATGGCACACCTTAAATAAAAATAATACTTAAATGTCAGTGAGATTTCAATCAAGTTGTTAAAACCTATTTCTATCAGGCTCTGACTAAATTCTCTGGGGAACTTTGATCTCCAACCCACCTGAACTGAATTCTTCTGAGTTCTCAACCAGAGGCTCAGTTCCCAAGCCAGGACTAACAGAAGAAATGTGTGCATTCGTCTCCCACACCCCTCCACTCTGGGGAACTCAGAATCTACCACATACTTCTCAGCTGTAGACCCAGTTTCTTCTCTCTTACTCAGGACAGACTTGTGTGAGGTAACTACAATGCCACAGATTCAAGTTTCCCTGGACACGTCAGACGATGAAAGTCCACTTCTGTGGTAGCCCTCAAGCTGCTTCCTCTCCCACAAAAATCAGTGTTCTACCACTTCTTAGCTTTGCAATCTTTACAAGCCACAAACATCTCATCCACAAAATTAAAACGATGTCCTAAACATTCAGGATTGTCATAACAATTCCAAGTCCATGAACATCTCTAGATAAGGCTTCTTTCTTGGTTTCAAATACGTCACCTATAAGTGGTTTTTGAACTCTTCCCAAGGCAATAAGTATGAACATTCGAGTCCCCTGCACAAAAGATTGGCTTGGTTCGGATGTGTGTGTTTCAAGTTAATCTCCTTTCCAAGGACTGCTCTCTTTAGCATCCCCATAGAGGCAGAATAACAGAAAGCTTAGACGTGGAACATTTGGAGACAGTCTTCTTGGTTTTGTATTATGGGTTTGCTTGGGAAATTTTAATTAAGCTACACTGTCTCTTTTCATTTATTGAAATTTTTATTGAGATAATTATAGGTTCACATGAAATTATAAGAAGGAAAATAGATTCTATGTATATACTACATACGTGTAATAACACTACTATGTATCCCTGGTTTCATCCAACAAGAACTACTTTGCAAAAGTGTGGTAATCCGATCACTATCATGTGACCAGGTTTTTGTGTCCACTGAGTAGTGAAGATACGGAACAGATTCATGACAACACGGATACCTCATGCCTGCCCTTGAAAACCCCATACTTCTCTTCGGCCTCATTCCCATTCTAATGCTTGATGAACACTAATCTGCTCCCATTTCCAAACTGTTATTGTTTTTAAAATGGTATAATCGTGCAATATGTAACCTTTTGGGACTGGCTTCTCTCGGTCAGCATTACTCCCTGGAAACTCGTCCAAGCTGTTATGTGTATTATGTTTGTTGCTCTTAATTGCAGAGTAGATTCCCAAACTTGGTTTGTACCAATGTTTGATTAACCATTCACCCATTGAAGGACATTTGGGCTGTTTCCATTATTGAGCTATTACAAATAAAATGACTATGAACATGCATGTATGGGTTTTCGTGTGAACATAAGATTTCATTTATCTGGGACAAATGCCCAGAAACACAGTTTCCAGGTTGTGCCATCTGGTAATTACATACATAAATTTATAAGAAACTACCCATCTTTTCCAGATTGGCTGCATCATATTACTCTTCCAGCAACAACGTATGGATGAAAGAATTTCTCAGTATCCTTACCAGAATTTGACTATTTTTTTTTTAATTTTAGTAATTCTGATAGATGTGTAGTGATTATCTCATTGTGTTTTGGGGTTTTCTTTTTAAGATTTTATTTATTTGACAGAGATAGTGAGAGAGGGAACACAGCAGGGGGAGTGGGAGAGGGAAAGGCAGGCTTCCCACTGAGCAGGGAGACTGACGCGGGGCTTGATCCCAGGACCCTGAATCATGACCTGAGCGGAAGACAGATGCTTAACAACTGAGCCACCCAGGTGCCCCTCCTTGTGGTTTTAATGTACATTTTTCCCTTTTAGCCCATCATGAGGACCATCTTCTCTTACACTTATTTGCCATTGTATATCCTCCCATTTTCCAATTGTTTGTACGTTGTTGTTGGGTTAGAGTGCTATTTATATACTCAGGGCATGAGCTCTTTAATAAAAATATGATTCAGAAAAAAAAAATCTCTGTTTGTAATTTGACTTGATAGCCTCTTATAATTCTTAACCAAGTCTTTCACGGACCAAAGTTCTTAAGTTTTTAAGAAGCCCAATTTATATTTCTTGTTTTTTATGTCCTGTGCCTAAGTAGTGAAGCTTTTCTCTTATGCTTTTTGCTAACAGTTTTATAATTTTACATATACATGTAACTTTATGATCCACTTTAGGTTCATTTTTATGTACGTTGTGAGGTTTATGTCAAAATTCATTTTATTTTTGCACAGGAATTTCCAAATGTTATAACACTGTTTGTTGAAAGACTACCTTCCTTCATTAAATTATTTTGCTTCTCTATCAAAAATTAGTTGGCCATATTTGTGGAAGTTTATTCCTGCATCCTCTGTTCTTCTGCATTGATCTCTATTAATGCCACAAAATCTTTTTACGTTACCCACGTAGTAAGCCTTGATATTGGATAGAATAATGCTGCCTACTTTATGCTTGTCCTTTTTAGTTTAGTTGCTTTTCTTTACATACAAATTTTAGAATTACGTTGACTATGTCCATGAGAAATTTTGTGGACTTGTGATATGAAACCCGTAGCTCAATTTAGGGAGAATTAATTTTCACTAGGTTGAATCCTCCAATCTGAAAAACACTACTACGTGTGCCCATTTATTTATGTCTCCTTTGATATCTTTCTTCAGCATTTTGTAACTCTTGGTATACATATTCATCACATGTTTTATTAATTTATACCTAAATTTTTAGCTTTCTTTCCAATCTGTATCTTTATTCCCCCGTTTCTTAGCCCAGAAGCTTGAATTTGCTGTAATCTGTTGAAGTAGAGTGGCGAGAGCCACCATCTTTGTGTTGTTCCTGAACTTATTAGGAAATCATTCAGTATTTCACCATTACGTATGGCAATACCTTTACATCTTTCATAAATCACCTTGTCAAGCTGAAGGATGGATTTTTTTTCTATTTCCCTCTAATTAGCTAAGAGGGTTTTTTTTTTAATTTTTTTAAGATTTTATATTTAATTAAGAGACAAGAGAGAGAGCAGGTAAGCAAGCAGGGGGAGGAGCAGAGGAGAAGGGAGTGGGAGAGGGAAAGAAAATCAGAGGTAGGCTCCATGCTCAGCATGAAGCCTGTCCTGGAGTTTAATCTCACAACCATGAGATCAAAACATGGGCTGAAACCAAGAGTCAGAGGCTTAGCTGACTAAGCCACCTATGAGCCCTTAGCTAAGAGTTTTTATCATGAATGGGTGTTGGATTTTGCCAAAAGGTTTTCTGTACAAATGGTATGATCATAGGAATTTCCTTTTTTTAGTCTGTTGATATGGAAAATGACATTAATTGGCTTTGGTTTTAGACCAACCATGCATATCTGCAACAAAGCCCATGTGGTCATGGTGTACATATGTATATATTAATTAAGAAATACAAGATATTACATATAATATCACGTGTGTGTCTGTATGTATATATATGTACATACGTATATATATTTAAAAAATACATTATTGCTGGATTTCATCTGCACATATGTTGTTGAGGATTTTTGCACCTACATTCATGTTAGACCTAGCTTTGTTTTGTGTTATCTTTGTCTGGTTTTGGTACCAAGGAAATACTGGTCTCAAAAAATGAGTTGGGGGAGTGTTTCCTCCTCTTCTGTTTGATGCACAAGATTGTTTAAAAGTAGTGCTATCTGGTGAAATCATTGAGACCAGGAGATTTCCTTATCAGAAACTTTAAATGATGGATTAAATTTCTGTAAATGTTATTGGGCTGTTCAGATTATCTTTTTCATTTGGTTGAGTTTGAGTTCTTGGTTTTCTAGGAATTGTTCTATTTCTTCAAAGTTTGTAAACTTTGTAACAAAAGTTTGTAACTTTTGTAAATTTAGGAGATTAAAATTTTCATAACATTCCCTTAACTTCTTAATCTTCAGGAACTATAGTGACATTCTCTATTTTTTTTATTTTTGATATTTGTGATTTGTGTCTTCTCTCTCTTTATTTTTGCCACTTTTACTAGAACCACCAGCATGAATTCACTGGAAAAGTTCTTTAAAGAATCAATCATTTATTTCATTGATTTTTCCCTCTCTATTTTCTATTTTCAATTTTATTCATTTCTATTCTTATCTTCATTATTGTTTTCTTGTTCTGCTTGTTTGGGGTATATATTTCTTTAGTTCCTAAGTTCTGAAGGTAAGAGCTTACATCGTCAGTGGGTCTTTCCTCTTCCCTAGAGGGAAGCAATCCCACAGATTTCCATCTCAGCATTTATTTGTGTCCCACAGCTTGTTCTAAGAATATGCTTTAGAGGATGTTGCTTGGTTGTCTTGTTCAGATCTTGCTTCTCGCAGAGTTTCTGTCTGGTGTTCCATCAGTGGCTGAGAGGGGACGGCTGACATATTCAACTATGGTTATGGATTCGTTTTTTTATTCTTTTGAGTTTACCAACTTTTGCGTGACATCTTTTGCAGTGCTGCTGCTTGGTGCTCAGACATTTAAAATCAGCATGTCTCCCTAATGGATGGATTCTTATATTATTATGTAGCACTTCTTCTTGTTTTTAG
Organism: Mustela putorius furo; assembly: GCF_011764305.1. NCBI lineage: Eukaryota > Metazoa > Chordata > Mammalia > Carnivora > Mustelidae > Mustela > Mustela putorius. The sequence continues at coordinate 11,066,138 of NW_025421998.1, forward strand.
TGATTTCTTTTCCTCTGAAGTCAACTTTATCTGATATTAATATGTCCTCTCCTGTTTTTCCTTTATTAATTTTGGATTAGGGTATAATTTTCCATTCTTCCACTTTCAGTCTACGTATGCCATTGAATTTGACTAGAGCTTCTTAAAAAACATAAATGTTGGTTATCTTTATTTACTCTGAAAACCTCTTCTGATTGATATCTTTAGACCATTTAATTTTAATAACTATCATAAATTATGATAGGTTAATTAATGATATTGTAAATGTTAATTAGTAATTAACATTAACATTAATTATTAATGTAATTAACAATAAGTTATTTTGTTAAGTCTGTCCTTTATTATTTGTTTTCTGTGTGTTTCTTCTGATTCTTGTGTGTCTCTTACTCTATTCTTGCTTTCATATAGATTACTTAACATGATGCAAGGCAAGATTCCATCTTGATATTTTGAATGTATCTCTCTCTTTTTTTTTTAAGATTTTATTTATTTATTTGACAGACAGAGATCACAAGTAGGCAGAGAGGCAGGCAGAGAGAGAGGAGGAAGCAGGCTCCCCTCTGAGCAGAGAGCCCAACTCGGGGCTCAATCCCAGGACTCTGGGATCATGACCTGAGCAGAAGGCAGAGGCTTTAACCTGCTGAGTCACCCAGGTGCCCCTGAATGTATTTCTTTGTATATTTTTTGTGGTTTCTCTGGGAATATATATATATATATATATATATATATATATATATATATGACTTATATATATGACTTATCAATCTCTACTGGTGTCAAGATTTTACCACTTTGTTAATGGTGAAATCTTCATTACTATTTAGCTTCTCTACCTTACCCACTTTTAAATATCATTGTTTCAAATGTCACGTAGTGTTTAGAGTTTTGTTTCAGTCCCTAATATGATTTAGAACATTGGTGAGGTAAAGGTTAATCTATTGTATGTAAAAGCTTATGTATTCACATTTCTGATTGCTCTATTATTCCTCCCTGATGCTCCAAGACCCTCTCTCTCTTTTTTAAACTCTTTCTTGTTGAAAAACTTCCTTAATTAATCTTTAAGATTTGGTCTGTTAGTAACAGATTTTTAAAGTTTTCTTTTATCTGGTAATGTTTTATTTCCTCTTCATTCTTGAAGGATTTTTCTTTTTTTTTTCTTTTTCTTTTTTACCCGATATAGAATTCCCAGTAGACATTTCTTTTATTACTTAAAAACATGGGGTAACTTTTTTCTGGCCTCTGTGGTTTTAGACAAGACATCCACTGACATTTGAATTGTTATTCCACTGTAGGTAATCTATCTTTTCTCCCAGACTGCCTTTAGGATTTTCCCTTCGTCTTTCACTTTTATAAATTTAATGATGAGATTTATTGGTGTGAGTTTTTTTGGTTTAATACTGTTTAGGCTTTGCTTAGCTTCTTTAATCTGGGATGTTGCACCTTTTGCCATGGTAGGGAGTTCTCCACCAGTATTTCTTCAAACCCTCTTTCAGCTCCTCTCCTGTTCTATGACACTAATGGTGGTTAATTTGGAATTGCCCTATAAGCTAACCCTGTGCTCTCTGTTGCCCAGAGTGAGATAACTGTTGATTACATTGCTGTTATTATAATTTTCAGTTTATGATTTCTACTTAGTTCTTTTTTATAACTGTTATTGCCTTACTATCTTATCATTACTTTCAAGAGCTATGAGTTTGGGAAATTTTCTGACTTTTTTTTTTTGTTGTTGTTGTTTTGTTTTCTAATACTTGTCACTGTTTTCCTTTGTGTACCCACATCACCAAGATATTTACGCCCTAGAAATCTCCCACAATTCAATGATGCCTGGATGATATTTTCAGATTTTTCACTCTGTGCTTTATTTTGGATGATCTGCATTGCTGTGTCTTCAAGTTTACTAGTTTTGAATTTCACTATCAACAGGGAAACTTTTTTGTCTTTGTCTACTTATTCTGACAAGTGTTTCATTTGTGGGTTAGGCTCAAAGTATTGCTTTTTTCTTTCATCATTGTTCTTATTTTCTGCACTTTTTTTTTAAAGTTTTTTAATTTAATTTAATTTTTATTTTTTTAATAAACATATAATGTATTTTTAGCCCCAGGGGTACAGGTTTGTGAATCGCCAGGTTTACATACTTCACAGCACTCACCATAGCACATACCCTCCCCAGTGTCTATAACCCCACCACCCTCTCCCTCCCCTTCTCCCCCCAGCAACCCTCAGTTTGTTGTGTGAGATTAAGAGTCTTTTATGGTTTGTCTCCCTCCCGATCTCATCTTGTTTCATTTATTCTTTTCCTACCCCCCAAACCCCCACATTGCATCTCCACTTCCTCATATCAGGGAGATCATATGATAGTTGTCTTTCTCTGATTGACTTATTTCACTAAGCATGATACGCTCTAGTTCCATCCATGTTGTCACAAATGGCAAGATTTCATTTCTTTTGATGGCTGCATAGTATTCCATTATATATATATATATATATATGTATATATATATATATATATATATCACATCTTCTTTATCCATTCATCTGTTGATGGATATCTAGGTTCTTTCCATAGTTTGGCTATTGTGAACATTGCTGCTATAAACTTTTGGGTGCATGTGCCCCTTTGGATCACTATGTTTGTATCTTTAGAGTAAATACCCAGTAGTGCAATTGCTGGGTCATAGGTAGGGTAGCTCTATTTTCAACTTTTTGAGGAACCTCCATGCTGTTTTCCAGAGTGGTTGCACCAGCTTCCATTCCCATCTACAGTGTAGGAGGGTTCCCCTTTCTCCGCATCTTGGCCAGCATCTGTCATTCCCTGACTTGTTAATTTTAACCATTCTGACTAGTGTGAGGTGGTATCTCATTGTGGTTTTGATTTGTATTTCCCTGATGCTGAGTGATGTGGAGCATTTTTTTATGAGTCTGTTGGCCATCTGGATGTCTTCTTTGCAGAAATGTCTGTTCATGTCCTCTGTCCATTTCTTGATTGGATTATTTGTTCTTTGGGTGTTGAGTTTACTAAGCTCTTTACAGATTTTGGAAACTAGCCCTTTATCTGATATGCTGTTTGAAATTATCTTCTCCCATTCTGTCAGTTGTCTTTTGGTTTTATTAACTGTTTCCTTTGCTGTGCAAAAGCTTTTGATCCTGATGAAATCCCAATAGTTCATTTTTGCCCTAGCTTCCCTTGCCTCTGGCGATGCTCCTAGGAAGAAGTTGCTGCAGCTGAGGTTGAAGAGGTTGCTGCCTGTGTTCTCCTCAAAGATTTTTCTGCACTTTTTATGGAACTGGTAATTGTTTTTTGGTTGGCAGATACTGTGAATGTTACCCTGTTGGATGGTAGGTATTTTGTGGTAATTTTATAAAAATTATTGAACTTTATTCTCAGATTCAGTTAACTTACTCAGATATGGTTTGATCCTTTTAATGTTTGCTTTTAAGCTTTGTTATGAAAGACCAGCATAGCATTTACTTTAGGAAAAATTATATCCACTATTGGAGCAATAATGTTCTGAGTAGTCTACTCAATGCTGCTGTTCTGGAAATGTGGGCTACTCCCCATCTTGTGTTTTCTCTGGGTGTTTGTTGTTCTTGTTTTGTTTTGATTGGGGGGGTTGTTTGTTTATTTGTTTTTGTTTTTTGTTTTTTTCTTTTGAGGGAAAGAAAGAGAGAGTATGACTCAGAGCTCCATCTCAGGACCTCAACCATGAATTGAAATCAAGAGGTGAACGCTTAACCTACCGAGCCACCCAGGTGCCCCTTCTCTGGGCATGTTATCTATGATCCATTCCTTTGGTCTTTTTCTTGGCTTTGAGAAACTTTGACACACACTAGCTATGGTGAACACAAACTATTTCTAGCCCTGTCTTAGTTCTGAGACTTTTCTGTATAACTAAAGACAGGTCTGACACAGACCTCAGTTGAAGACTTCATGTGCACACACCAAGCAGTCCTCTGCAGAAGACTTGGGAGAAACTCTGAAGATCTCCAAAGCACTCTGCCTCAGCAGGTTTCTTTCTTCCAATATTCTGCTTTGTGAGCTCTACCCACTTAACTTTATTAGACCTCCACCTGTGCCTTCTCCATTCAAAAGAACTGCAATACACTGCCTGGCTTCTGCTATCTGAGACTTTTCCCCAAAACTGTCTAGTCAGTAAGCCGGGGCCATCCCTGGGCTTCCTTCATTTGTTTCCTCAACTCATATTCATATGTCATTGTTCTATCTCATGTTCAATGTCTGAATGTCCAGTGTTTGGGGTTGTATCTGTATGATCATCACCATCATTGTCATCATTAGGATTATTTCTGGTGGGAAAGTGAATCCATTACTTCATCTTGGTTGAAAGCAGAATTGGCTTCACTCAGAAGGATCTCATAAAATTACATTCATTAGCAGTTACATTCATTACTTCTCATATTGTCCAATATTTGTCCAATGAAGTTTCCTGATATAGGTGCCAATGTCATTTGATTTTTTTTAAATTTATTTGAGAGAAAGAGAAAGCAGGAGGAGCAGAAGGCTCTGGAGAAGAACTCCAGGGAGAAGGACACTCCCTGCTGAGCAGGATAGCCTGACACGAAACTCAGTCACAAGATCCTGAGATCATGACCTGAGGCAAAGGCAGTCGCTTAACTGACTGAACCCCCCTGATACCCCCACAAATGTCATTTTGACTGATTCTTTGTTTCAAAACATTATAAGACAGCCTCCACTATTTTTGTGCATTTCCTGCCTCAGGCTGGTCATCATTTATTCTCCAAGTGCCATGAGCTTTGATTCAGAACTTCAGAAGCTATAAACTACATCTGTTATTTTAAATACTGTGTCACCTTGAAAGATTCACTTACCTGATCTGAGTCTAATTTCTTTTTCAGTTAAGCCCATTGACAGTTAAGACAACCTCTTGTCTTGCTATATTGTTGTGAAAGAGAACTAAATGAAATACTAAATACAAGTCCTGAAACAAATTCTGATATATCATAATTCTTAAAACTCATTATATATATAATCTTTTATATATATATATCTATATATCTATAGATATCGATATCTATAGATATCTATATATATCTTTTATAATCTTTTATCTATATGTTATATAATGTTATATAACATTACATATATAATGTTATTTATATATATAATGTTATATAACATTATATAACATATAGATAAAAGATTATCTATGATTATAGATGATATATTATAAAATTATATATTATACAAATATATCAGATAAATTATAAATATGTATTTATTAAATTATATATAATTACACATTTATATTAAATATATAAATATGTATTATTTATAAATATTTATATATAAATGTATTTATAATATAATTTATTTATTTCTGTTTATTTTTTTTATTTTTTAAATTTCTTTTCAGTGTTCCAGAATTCATTTATGCACCGCACCCAGTGTTCTATGCAATACATGCCCTCCTTAATATCCACTACCTGGCTCTCACAACTTCCCACCCTTGTCCCCTCCAAAACCCTCAGTTAGTTCCTCAGAGTCCACAGTCTCTCATGGTTCGCCTCCCCCTCCAATTTCCCAAACTCACTTCTCCTCTCCATCTCATCATGTCCTCCATGTTATTCCCTATGCTCCACAAGTAAGCCTCCATCAGAAAGGATGAATACCCAAGTTTTGCATCAACATGGACAGGACTGGAGATTATGCTGAGTGAAATAAATCAAGCAGAGAGAGTCAATTATCATATAGTTTCACTTATTGGTGGAGCATAAATATATAAAAGTATACTATATATAAATAAAGAATATATAATATATCTAATATTATATGTGACAATATATATAATCATATGTATATAATTGTCCCTCTATTTCAGAGATAAAGATATATTTCATTAATTATAAGAATCAATGTGAGTTTTTTTTCCACCAGAGTTTTAATTGTCCTATCAAACCAACAATTATTTATAAAAATGATATTTTTAATTTACTTAAAAAAACCCCAAGTTCTCAGGCACAACGTTTTATTCTTTCTATTTTTGCATTCAGATAAGTAGGCACATGATGAATGGTGTCTGCATTCACTAAACATACCGTGCATTAATCTTGGAGCCTGCTGGGTTATTAGTGTTGTGTCAATATATCAAACTCCAACATCCATCTGCCCATCAGAATGTATTACACACTTCACAGCACTTGAGATAGAAAACCAATATCAAGTGACAGGGTATCAGGGCATCTTTAATGTCTGACATAATTCTTTCTCTGCCACTTAATTATGTTAGGAATCTTTTTTATCCCTTTCTTGGGACTTAATAAATTGAAAATCATTAATAGTTCATTTATAGCCTATCTATGGTTTATTTCTTTGATTTCCAAAACAATATTGAGCAAAATTTACCCATTCAAAATAATTTTCTGAGTAGAAAATTACTACCCATTATGTCTGCACTTGGGTTCTTAAAATTCAAAGCTCCAAAAAATGATGAGAAGAAAGAAATGAAGAATGAAAAGAACCTCCTTTCATGGAAGTGAAAAAAAAAAAAAAAAAAACAAACACCACCAACAACAACAAAAAAAACACAAAAAACAAACACTTCCTTAGTGTCTTATTTGACCAAAGATTTGAGTTTCGGACCTCACGTACTCGGTTCTGTGCATTTTGCAGTGCACAGGAGGAATGTGGTAAAGACAGAAAAACAATTGGCTCGAGGTCACAGGTGCTTCATAACCAAGTGTGAGAATGCAACCCAGGCTGAACCACCTCTGTTTAATCTCCCTCTCCTTATCCTTCTAACCCTAATAAACACTCTAAATAAAATTCCACAGGGGAAGGAAAAGAAAAATAAAATAAGATGAAATCAGAGAGGGAGAAAAACAGTAAGATTCTCACCTATAGGAAACAATCAGAGGGTTGCTGGAGGGGAGGTGGGTGGGAAATGCAGTAACTGGGTGAGGGGCATTAAGGAGGGACTGATATAATGAGCAGTGGGCGTTGCATGCAACTGATGAATCACTACATTCTACCCCTGAAACTAATAATACAGTATATGTTAACTAAATTGAATTTAAATTAAAAAGTTCCACATAAGCTAATAGTGATAGGGTATTTGCCCGATACAGACCCTGTGACACAGTGCATAGCTCTTCGGGGGGGATCGTCAGGGACCAGGTAATAAAGGCAGGATCCACATGTCAATGAGGTTAGCAGGAATGGAAAGCAAGATTGAACAATGACTGAGTTCTGAACAGGCCCCAGACCATGCATCTTCTCTGGAAACTCATGAGGCACATTCTGTTATTAAACCCTTTTTACAAATGAAAAGACTTTTGTGGACCGGGCAAAATGGTCTAGAATTGATTTTTTTCCTACACTTCCTTACAAATAAAAATACTAGGAATAACAGAAGAGGTACAAAACAGTAGCAGAATACCTCAAATCTAGCTGAAGAAAGTGAGAGAGTAGCTCATCCCTGGAAGACAGCTGCCTCACCCTGAGACGTGGCAGGGGAGGGGTGGAAGAAACAGTCCCTGCCACTGACTCACAGAAAGACTTGAAAGCCGTATTCAAAGTAAAACATGCAATGAAGAGAAAAACACAATTACATCGAATCAACAGGCATTTCTAAACAACGAGACATCTCAAGAGGACAACTGAATTTGTAACTAGAGTCTCGAAAGGAGGCGTACAAATATTAGAAGAAATAACGGTTCAGATTTTTCTAAAGATTTTCAAAAACTGTAAGTCCCAGAGAGGGGAAGCATGTAGGATGTAAGGAAACCTTCAGGGGGAAGAAAGTAATGACACTGAGTCACATCATAATCAAACTCCTTAAAGTCCATGATAACAGGGCAGTAGGTGGCTCCACTGGTTAAGTGTTGGACTCTGGGTTTCTGTTCGAGTCCTGATCTCAGGGTCCTGGGATGAGCCCCAAGTACCGGGCTCCATGCTCAGCAGGGAGTCTGTTTGAAGATTCTTTCTTCCCCTCCCCTTCCTCTTAAGGACTTTCTCTTTCTCAAACAAATAAACCGTTAAAAAATCTTAAAAAAAATGAAATCCATGATAAAGAGAAAACCTTACAAACAATCGGAGAATAAAAGATACATAATGTTGAGAGGAGCCAAGTTTGGAGAATAGAAACGTGTAGGCAGCCACGGAGAGGCGAGGGATCAGGCCAGGCCCTGACTCGTGCCTCCTGAATATCAGTTGAGCTGCACTTGAGAAAGGGCCTGACCTATGGATCCTAAGACTCTCTGACATGACTGCCTGCATGTATTAAGAGGCAAAACTGGGTCGTACATTTAACTGTTACAAGATTACCCTGTACTTGCATGGATTATAAATTGCACCATTGTAAACTCATGAAATGCTAAAGATTAGCTAAGTAGACAAAAGTTACTGGCATCACAAGATCTGCTACCAGCACTTGGGAAATGGGTTTTGTAAAAGCTTAAGGGGCTTCATGTGAATGTTACCTGTGTATGAGCAATCGACTGAGAATAGACACTTCCTTATAATTGTTTCTGTTAGCTATATAATGCCTCACAGCCTTGAATAAAATTGGCACTGCTTGGACATCATCCACTGTGTCCCTCCTGTCCTCATTTCTTTACAAGTCTTATTCTTTCTCCATTCTCTTACCCTCTCGACCCTGCTCGTGTCCTGGCACCGGCCACGACAGAAACGGATATCCCACCTCAGACAATTCAGTCAACAGAGAGTGGAGCAACACCATTGAAATGCTGAAAGAAAGGTGGGTCGCACTGGAATTTGGTGCCCAGTCACCCGCCTTTCAAAAAGCAAAGGAAAGCAAAGACTTTCTAGAGCTACAAAATCTTAGATTTCATTACCTGTCACTTGTGCTAAAATAATTGCAAATAGTCCTTAAGAAAGAAACGCATTTATCCTGCATAGAATTTGGGATTTAAACAACAAGATAAGTAACATGAGGACTGGTAATTATATGAGAAAATATAAAACTTCATTTCTGATTTTCAAAATCCCTTTTAAAATATAACTGGTTATTTAGTGGCACCAAAGTGGCTCAGTTGGTTAGACTGATGCTTGATTTCGGCTCAGGTCATGTTTTTGTCGTGAGATCTAGCCCCATGGCAGGCTCTGTGCTCAACACAGAGTCTGCTTGAGATTCTCTCTCTCCTTCTGCAAATCCCCACCCCCCATATATATGCTCTAAATAAATAAAGTAAAATATAACCAGTTATTTAAAAGAGGTAAATTAGCAATGCATTTGAGGTATATACCATATATGGAAATGTACAAAACAATAAGGAAAAGTTTTGAGAAGGAGAAACAAAATCACTGCATGATTCTTATAAGTACATAAGAAGGTGATATATCACTTGAAAGTAGAACATATTGGGGTGCCCGTGTGGCTCAGTGGGTTAAAGCTTCTGCCTTTGGCTCAGTTCATGATTCCAGGGTCCTGGGATCAAGCCCCATATCAGGCTTTCTGCTCAGCCGGGGAGCCTGCTTTCCCCCTCTCTCTCTGCCTGCTCTGTGCCTACTTGTGATCTCTGTATGTCAAATAAATAAACACAATCTTAATTAAAAAAAAAGAAAGTAGAACATATTTAAGTTAGACATTATACAATAAACCTTAACTGAACATAATAAATAAATAACCCCTAAGACAACCAGTGAAACAACTAATTAATAATAACTAATATGTCAAAAAAGGGAGATTGAATGTCATCACAAAAAACTTGTTTAGCCAAAGAAAGGAAAAGAAGAAAAAGGGGGTGCCTGGGTGGCTCAGTGGGTTGGGCCTCTGCCTTCGGCTCAGGTCATGATCCTGGTCTTGGGATCGAGTCCCACATCAGGCTCTCTGCCTCTCTGCCTACTTGTGATCTCTGTCCATCAAATAAATAAATGAAATCTTAAAAAAAAAGAGAGAGAGAGAAAGGAACAGATGAGACAATTAAAAAATAGAAAAATGGTAGAACTAGATCATATGTACAATAATCACATTGAATACAGATATTATCTAAGTACTAGACTAATAATCAGAGATTCACATTAGATGAACGGTAGGATTCAATTACATGCTGCTTGTAGAAAGTCAACTTTCAGTATAGACATAGGGAAATTAAAATTAGAATGACTGAAAAATGCATACGATTCTAACACTAATAAAAAAATGTAACATTCTTGTATTAATATGAGAGTAATTTTCAGAGAAAGGAATGTTGCCAGGAGTACACTGGGTCATTTTTTTTTCTTTTTTTTTTTAATGTAAAGGGGGTCAATTGTCATGAATACATAATCTTAAAGGTGTATTCGCCTAAAACAGAGTTCAAAACACACGAAGTCTGGTAAAAATAGTACTAAGAAGATGAATTATAGTTGCATGTTTTTTTTTTTTGAAAGTTGTAATTATTTATTTTAGAGAGAGAGAGAACACAAGTGGGAGGGATCAGAGGGAGAGGAAGAGACACTCAAGCAGCCTCCTGATTAAGCATGGAGCCCTACTTGGGGTTTCATCTCAAAGCCCTGAGATCATGACCTCCATGGAAATCAAGAGTCTTTTGCTTAACCAAGTGGGCCAGCCAGGCGTCCCTAGTTGCATGCTTCAACATTACTTTCTTAATAATTAATAGTAGAGAGAAAATAAACATGGAAGACTGGAAGGGCCTAATAGACAATCAGGCAACAATGCTTCCCAAAACAAATAATATGTATTCCATTAAAGTCCACATGGGACATTTTCCAAGATAATTAATATTCTAGATCATAAAAGCAATATCTGTATTTATGAGTGTTCGCCCAGAGAAACAGAAATGAGAGAGAGAGAATGAGAGAGAGAGAGAGAGAGAGAGAGAGAGTGGTGTATGTTGAGAGGAAGGGGCAGAGAGCAGGGGAGATTTTAAGGACTTGGTTAGGGGGCAGTGTGGGCTACAGATCAGGTTAGATACTGCAGGGCAGGTTGGACACTGACAAGAACTGACATTGCAGCTCAACCCAAAGGCAGGCTAGAAGTAGAATCAGCAATCGTACTAGGGTTCTCATCATACACATTGTGTTCTATGGCTCCTGTGAAATTAAATTAAAATTCAACAAAATGAACATATTTGGATAATCCTCAAATTTATAAAGAAAGTAAAACATGGATCTAAGAAAAGTAGAAAAGAATTAAATTGAATTAAAATGGAGAAGCAACATATTGAAAGGGTGGGGCACAGTGAAACCAGGGCTAAAAGTGAAACGTATAGCACTGAACGATTATACTAGAAAAGAGGAATGATCAGTTATCTCAGCTACCAACTCCAGAAACTAGAAAAGGTAAGGCAGGTGAAGCCCCAGGTGAGAAGCAGATAGGAGATAATAACGATCAGAGAAGAAATCAATGAAAGAGTAAACAAATGAACAATAAAGAAAATTAATGGAACAAGAAGCTGATACTTTCAGAAGATAAATAAAGTTGATAAAAATCCTAGCTAGACATATGAAGAAAAAAAAAAAACTAGAGCAGAGAAATAATCAATATAAAAAATGAGAGAGTTGGCATCACTAGGTCTTACAGATATTAGAAGAACAATAGTGGAATATCGTAAACAACTTCTTTCCAATAAATTCAACAACTTAGATGAAATGGACACATCCCTTAAAAATATAAACCTCGAGGCCAGGCCTCACTCAAGAAGAAATTGAAAACTGAAAAGGCACTATATCTATTTTTTTAAACCTGTTTCTGATTAATAACCTTCCAATAAAGAATACACAACACGAAGATGGCTGAATTATACAAAATATTAAAGGAAGAGATAATATGACTGTTATGCAAGATATTCCTGAAACTTCAAAAGCATGAATACTCTCCAGTTTATTTTGTGAAGCCTGCAGCATCTCAACAAAAAAAGAGGGGAAGAGTATGGAAAAAAAGACCTAAGATTATTCACGCATGAATATGGGAGTGTACATTATTTAACAAAAGTCTTAGCCAATCAAATCCACTGACTGGGATAAATCCCAAGAATGCAGGACAAATGTAATATTTTAAAATTAGTTAATGCAAATCATCATGTAAATAACCACAGAAAAAAAAGTAAGTGATGATGTCAGGAGTTAGAGAAAGAATTTGAAAAAAATCCATTATCAATTTCTGATTTTATAAAACTTCAGAAATGTGGGACTCTAAGAATATTTCCTAAAGCTGGTAAAGAACATCTATAAACTGTCTGCAGCTCATATACCGAACAGTAAAAAACTTAGCACTTCCCCCTTAAGAACACAACATGTCAAGGATCTCTGCTCTCATGACTTCTCTTGAACATCGTGCTATAGATTCCAGCCAGTACAATAATGAAAACAAATAAAATCACAGATGATGTGATCATCTCTGGACAAAATGCCCCTAAAACTATAAAAATGGTACTAGAACAAATAAATAGCTTTAACAAGTACTAACTGAATGTTACAAAAGTATAACAAAATGAGTGAGATAAATTAAAGAAGATGTAAATAAAAGGAAAAATACACCGTCACCATAGCTGGAAAACTCAGTACTGTTATGGTCTCAGCTTTCAAAATTTATCTGTAAATTCAATGTAATCTCAACTAAACCCCCATCAGGTTTCTTTGTAGTAACTGATGAGATTGTTTAAAAATTCCCAGGGAAATGCAAAACTCATTTGATAAAGTAAAACCAAGTTGAAAAGGTATCTTTTGTGATTTTAAGATTTACTATAAAGCTGAAGTGACCAATAGAGTGTGGCATTGTTATAAAGAGAGACAATTTCTCAGCCAAACAGAGTAGCAGATATAATACACATGAACACATATATGGTCAACTGACTTTCAAGAAAGGAACAAAATCAAATGATGTGGAATAAAAGTTAATATTTTCAAAAAATGGGGACACCTCCCTTCGGTTCGGGTCATGATCCCAGGGTTCTGGGATTGAGCCCAGTGTCTGGCTCTTTGTTCAGCCCGGGAGCCTGTTTCTCCCTCTCCCTCTGCAGGCCACTCTGCCTGCTTGTGCTCTCTCTCTCTCTCACTCTCTCTCTGTCAAACAAATAAATTTTTTTTTAAGTAATTTTGGAACAATTAATTTCATCTGGGATAAAAAGTGGCCTGTGACTCTTAACTGCACAACATATAGAAAAATGAACCAACCTTCAATTATAGATACAAATATAAGCATCAACATTACAGAACTTCTATAAGAACAGGAGAAAATCTTAATGACTTTGGATTTGGCAAATTAATATCTACTTATATACAAAAGCATAATCTGTTAAAAAAAAAAAAAGATAAATTTGGAGTTCGAGAGGGTATTTATGGTCATGGAGAGAGACCGTCTCTTTATTGATCATAGCTGACAGTCAAAAGATTGCCTATTTCACCACCAAACCCCTAATCCGTTGACCTGAAGGCCACTGAGGGAACCAGAAGACAAGAGGGAGTCATTATTCTTGGGGAAACCACCTCTTTGCAGGACCCCCATGCCTCCCTGAACTGGAGCCAATTCTCAAGTCTTCTTAAATGCTGTCCTGGAAGCGGGAAGAGATTGGGGTCCCTGGAAAAAGAGAGCAGAGGCAGAGGCCTTTGGGATACAAGGGAAATCATGTTAGGCCCCTGGCTATTTTTGAGATCAATGCCCAACTGGCACTATTTGCCCCAGCACACTACTCATTGAACCTCCTAGGAAGTGTTGGAATCACAAAGGAATGCAGAAATCACCCAAGTTAAGGATTTTAAGGAAACAAATGGAATGCACAGTCTCTACTGAGCCAGGAAATAACCTAACCATATCAGACAGTAAATCATTGATCAAAGGCCAAGTGCTGTTTCCCAACGTAGAGTCTTTTTTGAAAGATTTAAACCCCTTTGAGCACCTGCACATCAGACTAATGAGTCAGATAATTGATGTTACAGACCCTTGCTGGCCTATGGTTTCAATCAACGAGGACCTGGATGCCATCCACTTAACATGACCTTTGCCTCACTTCTATCCTGAGCTCTCCTTTGCCTGACTCCTTACTAAAAAAACACACACCCTTGGCTAAAAACTTGCCCAGTTTTGTTGTTTGTAGAATCACTGCTTTGCAATTTGTTCCTGGTGATCTCTTTCTTTGCTACAAATAAAGATTACTTCGTTTGGCGACACCTGATATAGTCTCTGCCCGTCCCTGACCAAGGTGAGAGCTCATTGGCAGTTTGGTTACAATACCACTGTCTGCATGGGAGACTGACGTATGCAGTCCATCACACCCTTCTGTCCATGCCAGTAAACAAAAGTAAAAAAAGGCGCCCAAGAGCCCTGGGGTGTCCTTCCTTCTCTGTGGACTCTGCATATCACCTTTTCCTCAGTCCCTATCCCCCTCCCCAATCTTTCCCCTGAGCCCTCTGGAAATCAAGGCAAACAATGAAGGAAATTTCATGTCCTTAAACTCAGTGTTAGGAATCGCTTTCGCCTTCCAAGGCAAACATCTCTTCCTACATGGCATTCCTATTTTTCTTATCTTAAAAATGGTGAAACATTCTTGATCTCATTTCCAACTTCTGCTCTTGCTCTATTTTTTAAAAAATTGCTTCATACCATAACTAGACAACATCATCACTATGTGTTCAATTTTTCCCTTTGAATTTTCTTTTTTTTTAAAGATCTTATTTATTTATTTGGTATTTGAGGGAGCATGAGCAAGAGAGAGCATGAGCTGAGGGAGAGGCAGATGGAGAAGAAGAGACAGATTCTCTGCTGAGCAGGGAGCCCGATCCTGATGTGGGCCTCGATCCTAGGACCCCAGCTGGGATCACAACCTGAGGTAAAAGCTGATGCTTAACTGAGCCACCCAGGTGTCCCCAGTTTTCTTTCTTTAAAAGATTTATTTATTATTTCAGAGAGAGAGAGAGAGAGCAAGCAAGGGAAGGGCAGAGGGAGAGGGAGAGACAATCTAAGCAGATTCCCTGCTGAGTGTGGAGACTCAATGTCATGACCCTGAGATCATGACCTGAGCCAAAATCAAGAGTCAGATGCTCAATTGACTGTGCTATCCAGGTGCCCCTCCCCTCCAATTTTCATTTGAACCAACTTTTGCCTCCATAACTCACAAATGGTACCTTTGTCATATCATCAATGATATCCACATTGTCATGCACAATGTCAATTCTTGGTCATCAGCAAAGGACTGAGGTGATCACTCCTTTGTCTTGGAACCACTTGATTCCATTTTGGCTGAAGACATCATGGAGTCTTCTATTTTTTTCTCACTTTTTGGGAGGCCCAGTCTATCCTCTCTATCTTCGGCTCTTCCTTCTTCTCTTGACATTAAAAATGGAAATGCCACTGGGATGAGTCTTTGAATTCCTCCTTTTGATTGCATCTATATTCATTCTTCAGTGATCATGTGAATTTATATGCTGATGCCTCTTAAATTTATATTTTCAACTCTGACCTCTACCTTGAACAGTAGCTTCCCAAATCCTACTGTCTAACTGAAGCTCCAGTGGGAGTCTGATCAGAACCTCCAACCTAAGGTCACAAAAGGAGCTCCTGACATTAGCTCGATGTCTCTCTACCTCAGTTTTTTCTGTTGATGGCAAGTCCATCTTTATAGCTGCCCACTTCAAACCCTTATTCTGTTTTCTTTCTAGCATCATATTTGGGCCACCAGGAAACTCAGTTCCTTCTAACTTCAGGGATGTAAGGAGTCCCATTTAAGATCACCACAACTGATCCAGACCACCTCAAAATCTGACTTCTCCTTTCCTTTCTCTCTTGGCCCCTTATGGTACCAGCCTGTGTGGAGCATGTTCTCCTTCACTCTACACACCAGCGGCTGGGTTGGGAAAGGTACACTTATCTTCTCCCCCCAAAACCAGAAAATCCCAACATGATATAAACACTACACATCTGAGATTGAACTAATTAAATACAATCACAGAAAGGAAAAATATGACAATTGTGAAATGGAAGGAAAAGCAATCTTCTTGACTCTCCCTCGCCCTGTGTTCATTGTTTGCTTTAAGTGCTTGTAGTCACCGAAATGTCATCGCACTAAATTATTTCATTAAATGACCTACTTTACCAGAGAGCATATTCATTTGAACAAAAGGACTACGTATTTTCCTTTGTGATTTCTGACGGTGTCTGGCACAACAATGGTAGCATACGAAGCACACAACAAATATTTGTGGAACTGAATTGTATTCAATAAATATTACCAATCATGAAGACAGAAAATGTTCTGGCAATCAGATGCCATGCCCATCTGAACCAGTTCCAATGTCAAAATTTGTGAAGCTTTCTGAAGGTAACTTTGCCAATCCAATTAGTTTCAAAGAGATTTAAAAAACACTTTTTTTTTTTATTACAAATTACCCCATCTAATACACAACAAAAGCAGAAGTAAGAATTTTGCTTTAAAAGGGGGTCAGTTCAATTACATAAAGTCCAATTCAAAGTATAACCTTCAGCCTCTGCAAAAAATGAAAGTGAGCTCTATTTCCTCAAACAAAAAGGAGATAAGCAATCAGACAGCTTTTGAAGGTAAAAGAGGAATTTTCTAGTTGAGGGATATGCAAATTGACAGGTACATTTAAAAGTATAAAATCAACTTCAAAGATCCAAGATCATCCTTCACCTATAAAATTCCCAGAGAAAAATAAATATCAGATAATTTTAAAATAAATAAAGGGAACATGTTGTTTTGGGACCTGATGCTAAATATACTTGTGAAGAAAGATGTAAACTGAGCATTTTAAGATTTCAAGAGCAAGAAAGGAAAACATAGTGTGAAACATGATATCTGAGAGGCACAACACTTTCGATTAAGAAATCTGCAATATAAGGAACACCTGGATGGTTCAGTCAGTTGAGAATCTGACTCTCGGTTTCAGCTCAGGTCATGATCTCATGGATTGTGAAATAGAGCCCCATGTGGGGCTGTGCTAAGTGGGGAGTCTGCCTAAGTTTCTCTCTCCCTCTGCCTCTTCCCTTCCTCCTCTCTCACATGCACTCTATTCTCTAAAAACAAAGAAGCAAAGAAATAAACAAACAAATAAATATTTTTAAAAGAAACCTGTGATTTAAACTTCTAAAATCACACTGAATTTGTCTTGAAATCTTTGCAAACTGTTAAGATGTTGGAGAAAAACTCTCATTATTTCTAGTTGTTCGCCTAAGAAAATAATTTCAGACCTGGCTTCAAAAATATATTGGAGAGTAATGCCAGCAAAACAATAAAAAATTGGGGAAAACTGTTAGAATTCCTATTTTCAGAACTCTGTAAACTAACCAGGAGCTTATAGAAACCACCAGGGGGGAGCAATTAATTAAAACAAAAAGCAAGCAAAACAAAACAAAAACTCAAACACCTGAACTGAAAGAACAGTGTAGTTATGGTTTTTTATCTTACTCTGGTGCTATATCCTGCCCCCCAGACAGGTGGTGGCCTTGAAGATGACATCCCACACCCACAGTATGGATACTGGCCCCAGAAGGAGGAGAACAGACCTCATTTGAAAAGAACTGCAGTTTGGAGTGGAAGGGTGTCTCATGGCTCCTTGGAAGACCAGGTCAAAGGGCTTGCTTTTATCTCATCTTACTCAGAGCACTCCCAGTTTGAGGCAACTCCCCCGGGAAGATTTGTAGACAATATAAGAAGGTAAATGTATCAGTCATTGCTGCCTGGACCTGCAAATAACAGTTGGGGAAAACAATACACTAACCAGAAAGGTTGAAGAATGAGATTCATTGGGGGGCATAAGAGCTTTACGGTATTCCAACACAATCCTGATAAGCTGCAAATCATGCACATGCCAAGGGCTACACACAGGCCCTGGGATGTGTGCATGCTAAGGGAAGACATAAGATGGCCCTACGTGCTCACCTATAGATGACAGCCAGGCTTTGGGCAAGCAAGAAGTGAAGACCAAGGCAGAGTTGAAAACTGAACACCAAAAGCAAGATCCAGCAAACAGAGCCCATCGATAGAATGTTCAATCAGTAGCTGACCACTACCTAGTGAAACAGAGATGTCAGTACTACAGCCAACAAAGAATACATGCTTTAGAAAATCAGCTTAGTGAAGTCACTGAACAGCTGTATGCTGTCCTAAGATAGTCAAGTTAGATTCAAATATAACAACAAGTTGAAAGAAAAGTTTAGAAAAAGCTTTTCCATGAATATAATAACTAAAAGAGAGCCAGAGTGACTACATTGATATCAGAGAAAATAAATATTGTATAAAAGAGGAAAAGGATGGATAATGACAAAAAGATTATAAATGTACATAACAGCAGAACACCAAGATACATGAAGTAAACAGTGACAGCGTTGAAGGGGGAAATAGTTCAAAATTAGTAAACAAAGACTTCATTAACACATCACTTTCGATGATGCATAGAATGAGTAGATTGAAGAGTAGTAAGGAAAGAAGAGACTTGAGCAACACTCGAAGTCACAGGTACCTGGCAAACATCGATAGAACGTTCAACCCGAGAACACTCGTATTCGTCCTCTTCGTAAATGCACATGAAACATCCTGCAAGACAGAGCATGAGTTAAGCCATAAACTAATTACAGTGAATTTTAAAATTTGAAATTGTATATAAGATGTTCTCCAATTAAAATGATAAAATAAGGAAATATGGGAAATTCACTGAGATGTAAAAATTAAACCACACAATTCTAAATAATCAATGGGTCAAAGAAGAAATCAGATGGGAAATTAGAAAATACTTTGAGATGAATTACAGTGAGAACACAACAAGGGATGTTTGTGTGGTGGTCAGTTAAGTGTCCAGCTCTTGGTTTCTGCTCAGGTCATAACCTTAGCGGGGAGTCTGCTTGAGATTCTCTCCCTCTCCTTTTCTCTCTGCCCGTCCCCTGCTCATGTGCATGCCTGCTCTCTCTCTTTCTCTCTCTAAAATAAATAAATCAACCTTTTAAAAAAGTGAAAACACAAAAAAACAAAAATTACAGAATAAACTGAAAGCAATAGTTGAGGGAAATCTATGGCTATAAACGTGTACTTAAACAAAAACAAAACAACAAAAACATCAACAAAAAACTCAATGACCTAAACTTCTACATTAAGTAATGAGGAAAAACAAACAAACAAACAAAAAACATGAAAAGAACAAACTAAAACCAAAGCAAGCAAAAAGAAGAAAACAAGAAAGATTAAGGTGGAGATGACTGAGACAGATAATAGAAAAACAATAGAAAAATTAAATTCAAGCAAAAGTGGATTCTTTGTAAAAATGGATATTGACTGACCTTGAACAAGACTTATGGTGGGGAGGGGGATCAGAAAATACTCAAAGTAGCAAAATCATGACTGAAAGTGGGGACATTACTCCTAACATTTCAGAAATAAAAAACAACATAAATGAATACTCTGAGCAATTGTATAAATTAGAACACGTTCTGTGACCCAAATACAATAGCAAAAATCCCAGAAGCACACAACCTGCCAAAAGTGAATCAAGTAGTGGTGTGCCTGGTGGCTCAGCTGATTGAGTGGCTGACTTCAGCTAGGGTCATGATTCCAGGGTCCTGGGATGGAGTCCCTCCTTGAGCTCTCTGCTCAGCAGGGAGCCTGCTTCTCCCTCTCCCTCTGCCTGCCTCTCTGCCTGCTTGTGATCTGTCTGTCAAATAAATAAATAAAATCTTAAAAAAAAAAGTGAATCAATAGAACAGAAAATCTCAGTGGAAACTATAAGCAAAGAGACTTAACACATAATCCTAACACCTCAATCAAAGAAAGGTCCAGGATGGTGACTTCACTGATGAACTCCACCCAATATTTAAGGAAAAATTAGCATTGATATTCCCAATATTTTTTTTTCCAAAAAATAGAACAGGCGAAAAAAGATCATCACCCTAGACATAAAGTAAAGCTTTTGACAAAATCTAACACCCTCAAAAAGCAAAAATGCTCAACAAAGTAGGAATAGAATGGAATTTTCTCAACCTGATCACAGACATCAATGAAAAACCCACAGCTAACATCGTACTTAATGGGGTAAAAACCAAACATTTCCCTCCTAAGACCAGGAATAAATGAAACTGTCTACTCTCATCATTTTTGCTAAACACTGTACTCGGTTTTAATCATGAGAAGTGGGCCAGAAATGAAGGTAAGAACATGCAGTCTGGAAAGAAAGAAGTAAAACTATCTTTATTTACACATGACATAATTTTTTTTTTAAGTGTTTGCCATTGGGTTTTTGTTTGGTACATGGCGTGGTTTTAAATTAGAAATGACTAATGAGTCTTCTGAAGACTATGATTAGAGCTAATGAGTTGAGCGAGGTTGCAGGCTACAAAAGCAATAAACAAAAATCAGTTCTATTTCTAAAAATACTAGCAATGAACTCTCAAAAGTGAAATTATATTTAAAAATTGCATTTATAATAGCATCAAAAAACCAAAAAAAACACTTAGGAATAAATTTAACCAAACAAGTGTATGACTTGTACAGTGGCAACTACAAACATCAGAACTGAGGAAAGGTGAATGGAAGATGTTCCATGTTCACAAATACTAATATTTAATATAGTTAAGAGGGCACGCTCCCCAAAGTGAGCTAGATATTCAAAGCACTGCCTGTCAAAATCCTGTTTTGTTTTTTTTTTTTGCAACAATTGAAATGTTGATCCTGAAATTTCTATGGAATTTCAAGGAACATAAAATAGTCAAAACAATCTTGAAAAAAGAACAAAGTCCCAGAACTCATATCTCCTGGTTTCAAAACTTAATGTGAAGTTACAGGAATTGGAGTAAAAGAATGTGTTACTGGCTTAAGGACATCGGTGTAGATCACTGGAATAGATTTTTGTGTCCAGAAATAAATCCATACATATGGTCAACTGATTTTAACAAGCACATCAAGACTATTCAATGGGGAAAGAGCAGTCTTCTCAACAACTGGTGCTGAGATGACAGCACGCACATGCACACCCACACACAGAGCAGACCCCACCTCACACAATGTATAAAAATGAACTCAAGATGGATAAAAAGTCCAGACAGAAGAACCAAAATTATAATTTTCTTACAAAGAAAAATATATGGATATTTTCATGAGTTTGGATTTGATACTAGATTTTTAGATATTCCATCAAAAAAATTTACAAGCAATTAAAACTAGATATATTGGAAAGGCACCTGGATGGCTCAGTGGGTTAAGCCTCAGCATTCGGCTCAGGTCATGATCTCAGGGTGCTGGGATCGAGCACCACATCGGGCTCTCTGCTCAGCAGGAAGCCTGCTTCCTCCTCTCTCTGCCTCTCTGCCTACTTGTGATCTCTCTCTCTCTCTCTGTCAAATAAATAAATAAAATCTTTAAAAAAAATCTAGATATATAGGAATTTATCAAAACAAAATTCTTTTTTTTTTTTTGGTCAAAGAACAATATTAATAAAGTAAGGAGATAACCACAGAGGGGGAGAAAACATTTTCACACTGTATATCTCAAAAAGGTCCACCAATCAAACCAACACTCCACCATTAAAGACAAATAAATCAAATACAAAATGGGAAAAAGTTTTGAATAGACATTTCTCTGAAGAACATAGATACTAAAACCGTATTCAAAAAATGCATTTTGAAAAGATGTTTAAATCGTTAATCATTTGGAAAATGCAATGAAAACTACAATAAGATACTATGTAACACCCACTGGGATGGCTATAATCAAAATGCCAGATAGCAATGCATTGACAAGAATGTGGGGAAATTGGGGCACTCCAACATTGCTGATGAGAATGTAATCCACCTCCCCCAACAAAAGTAGCTCGATTTTACTGCAGGGAAGCTAGGGAGGAGCAGGGCCAGTGAGGGTTTCTGCAAGAGCCGCCACCACTGAGCAGGACTGCCAGACCCCAGCTCTCTCTGGAAGGCAAGGGAGGATTAGAGTCCTGTTTGGTGCATCTTAAGCCCAGAGGTCAGAGTCCTCTTTACTTGGGGGCAAGGTAAGAAATAGCCTTTCCTGTTTTGTCCAGGGTATGCAACTGAGTGTTCACACTGTGCTCAGAGTTGATGCGGACCTTCTTGTTCGGCAGGTCAATGTCAAAGTCAGCTCCTCCCACCTTGTTGAGCTCCAGATTGACCACATCAGAGCAACCTTCACAGGTCATGTCCACAGAGAACTCAGGCTTCAGCAGGACTGTGGATATGGTGGGGGCCGTGGCCATAGCAGTAGTGGCAACAGTGACACAAAAAAGTAAAATTTTTTTTTAAATTAAAAATAAATATATATATTTATATATAATATATTTTATATAATACATATTTATATATTATATATATTTTATATAACATATTTATATATTATATGTTTTTATATAACATATATTTATATATAAAATATGTTTATTATATATAAGTATATACATTATATACAAATAATATATATAATATATAAATATTAAATATATATCTTTAATGATTTTATTTATTTATTTGACAGAGATAGACACAGTGAGAGAGGGAACACAAGCAGGGGGAGTGGGAGAGGGAGAAGCAGTCTCCCCACTGAGCAGGGAACACCATTTGGGGCTCAATCCCAAGACCCTGGGATCATGACCTGAGTCAAAGGCAGACTGAGCCACTCAAGCAGCCCTCAAATATACTTTTTAAAGACTTGTTTATTTATTTGAGAGAGAGCATATGCATGGGGGAGAAGGACAGAGGGAGAGAATCTCGAGCAGACTCCCTGGTGAGTGCAGGGCCCAACATGGGGCTCAATCCCATGACCCATGAGATGATGACCTGAACCAAAACCAAGAGTCAGACACTTAACCGACTGAGCCCCTGAGGAGCTTCACTGAATGTAAAATTCTGCAGCCATCACGATAACAGTCTGGTAGTTCTTCGTGAAGTTAAACACACCATTACCATATGACTCAGCAATGTCAGTCCTAAGCATATATCAGAGAGAAATGAAACCATATATTTACAGAAAAACCTGTACACGGATGCTCACAGCAACATTATTTATAATGGTGGAAAATTGGAAGCAATCCAAGTGCTCATCAACTGATAAATGGGTAAATAAAAAGTTATCCATCCCTACAATGGAATGTCAGCAGACCATAAAAGGAAATAAGAGCCACTACGTTTCATGACATGGATGAACCTTAGAAATACATTAAATGAAAGAAACGGACACGAAAAGGCCATATACAGTATGGTTCCACTTCTATGAAATGTCCAGAATGGCAAATCTGTAGAGATAAAAAGATCTATATTTGCAAGGGGCTAGGGAAAGGGGACAATTTAAACTAATTATTATTATGAAAGGGGTTTCTTTTTGGAGAACTAGATAGGTAATATTCAGTATAGCGAGTATACTGAAAATGCTTTTTTTTTAATCAAATGATGCATAACTCCATAAAAATTGCTGATGTAAAATATTAAGGAACTTGTAATATTTAATTATGGTTACTACTCCTAGTATCCAAATGATGGATATGATGTTTGCTGGTGGAAAACTTGCAGTTTTGTTCTAAAATCATGGGTGGTGACTAATTGGGGAAATGAACTGACGTATTTTGTGTTCACAATTGAGACAGGGGAGGAGGACCTAGAGGTCTTAGAGCTATACAAAATCAGTTGAGGAAACCTTAGAACAGAACAACTAAAAGTTGGTTTTCAGTGAAGTTGTGTCCCCAGCATAGAGAAAAAAGGGTGTTTCAAACCCATCAATACTGGCTGATCACTAGTAAGGTAGGGTTAACAGGATAAGGTAGATAGAATTTAGGCAGTATGGGGGGGATGGTGATTGGTAGGTGAAGTATGCAAGAACTGATAAGAAAAAAGACGTTAGGAATCGGAATCTTTATTTGATTTTAGGAAGGTAGGATATACAAGAAAACAGGAAATGTTGACTTAATGTGCTCATCATGATATAGGTCATATTCCATCAAATGCTCATTTATGGCATCTAAACTGGCTAAATCTCCAATTTACAATTCCTGGATAAAATTATTTTTAATGTAAATTTCTTGACATGGATGTTGATTATGTAAGTGTGCATGATAAGGCTCCTTGATACTGAAAAGGAAGAAACCTTTCCGGTGAAAAACATCTACTTGCAAATAACTTCCATTTTGCATGAAATTCAGATGAGCTCATAGGAAAAAAAAAAAAAATGGGACAAAAGGAATCACATCCATAAAGTTGCCCTTAAAACAAGCAAAATCGATGCAGAGATGTGTTTCTTTATCAATAAGCGGAAAAGCAGTAACGTTGAATGAGAAATATTTTGAAGATTTCTATCACATGCTCATCCTTCAGAAAAAGTGTTGATCTTCTCTCCTGGCCTTTCCTCCATCGCAGTGTTCTATAATTACTAGTTTGTTCTCTGTCTCTATGGATTTGCCTATTCTCGACATTCCCACCTGAGGGACTCATACAATGGGTGACCTTTGTGACTGAGGGCTGTTGTCACTGTCCCCTGTGTTGGAGCATATGTCAGCACTCCATTCTTTTCTTTATTGTGGCCTAATACTATTCCATGGTGTGGCTATTGTACATTTGCTTATCCATCCATCAGTTGGCGTAAGTTTGGGTTATTTCCACTTTTTTACTATTAGGAATAATACTGCTGCGCAGACTTGTGGAAAGCTTTCCTGGGAGACTGATTTCAGTGTTCTCAGATATATACCTAGGAATGGATTTCTGGGTTATCTGGTGACTTGTTGAAGTTTGGGGGAACTTCCCCCACTGCTTTCCATAGAGTTTGCACCATTTTACGTCCTCACTGTGAATAGATGAGTATCCCAGCTCCTACACATTCTTGTTAACACTCGTTACTGCCTCCGTTTTTCACTATAGTCGCCCTAGTGTATTTTGTGTGGCTTTTTATTGTGATTTTCTTTGCATTTTCCTAATGATAAGTGATGAACATTTTTAATGATTTTTCTTTCAGTTGATGGGTTTTAATGTGCTCGCTCTGTTTGCACACCAGATCCTCATGACATATATTACTTAGAAACATACTCTTTGTTTCTCTGAACTATATTTTCACTTTCTTGATGGTGTCCTTGGATTCTCTGAAGCTCTTTAATTTCATGAATTCCAGTATATCTGTTTTGTGTTTTTGTGACTTGTGCATGTGGTATCATATCTAAGAAGACATTACCTCAGGTCATATAGTTTTACTCATTTTTCTTCTGGGCTTTTTACAGCTTTGGCTGTTATATATAGTTCTTATTGGTTCACAAGGTGGCCACCATGCCATGGAGGGCAAGGAGAGACCTAAAAACAAGGCAGAACATTCCAGATTGGTTGGCAGTAGTGTTAAGAGCCAAGGGAACTTATTTTTGATGCTTGTCTTGGGTGACCACAAGACATGTACATCTCCTTACTTTCCTGCTAGAATTTTAAACATTTATATAAAATCCTTCACTGTGTCTAATCACATCTACCATCCAGATGGTCACCACAACACCTTACCCTCTCCAGTCTGTGTCCTTAGAAACAGCTCCCACTGTGGGAATAGTGTACTGAACATACATTCCAAGCACAGGAGACAGGAGGGAGGTACCCCCATTGCCCAAGTGCTGCTAGTAGGTTAACTGGCGTCAGCGTCCTCTTACTGACCTCCACCAGTGTTCTATGCCTTGTGACCTACTCGTGTAATCTTACATACGCTCCTTTTCCACAATGTGCCCTAAGCAGTCAGCAAGGAGTTTCACTAGCATGGAGAGGGCTTTCTGGCCCAACTCATGGGAGGCCCCATTGCAAATTCCAGGACATAATTCCTCTCCTGGGTGTGATGGGGCCTGGTGCTCTTGGCAGCATAGAACACTGATGCACAGTGAGAAGACTGCCCCTGGGACTTCTACATCTTTACCACACTGTATGCTTCAACAGTGGTCCACGGTCTGGCATGTGGGCCAACAGGCCCTACTAGGTAATCATGCAAATGTATGAGAGCACTGGGACAATACTGTAGTCCACTGATTTATGGCGGCTATATCTGCTAAAATGTGATCTGCTGCTTTAATATTCTCTTTTTCCTTCCCACCAACCTGACTGCTTGAGAGTTATAGGGGAGACAGAACCTCGGTTCAATGCATGTGTTTTCTGACCAGTCTTACCTATCATAACCTCTGAAAGGTGACCCCCCCATCACTGCTGATGAGAGTGTCCACACATGGTACTCAGCTTCCTTAGTCCCCTAATGATGACAGCCTGGTTCTCAGGGTGATGGGGTAAAGCTTGGGTGAGGCCAGATGCAGTGTCCACACAAACCAGGGCATATATAGAACCCTCGCTCAGAGGAAGGGGACCAGTAAAATCAATTTGTCAACCCCTGACTTGTCGGGAACTCTGGTGGACAGGCCCGGACCCCTTTGGCAGTGGCCTTGAGTGGTGTTTGGAACACTCAGGACAGGAGCACCTGGGAGACTCAGTTAAGTGCAGGATTCTTGTTTTGGGCTCAGCTCCAGATCTCAGGGTTGTGAGATGGAGCTCCTAGGGGGCTCCCCACTCTGTCTTTGTGGGGAGTCTGCCTGGATTCTTTCCCTTCCTTTGCCTCACCCCTCAAATAAATAAGTAAATCTTTAAAAAATAAAAAGGAATCCAGAAGACATGCTGTTACTGCCTTAAACAAGTCACTATATTTCAAAGGCAAAATCAGCATCTTGGGCAATTTGTCATCCCACCCAGGCACTGGCGTGGCCCCTTTTCCAATACAGCTAATCGGGCAATTGCTAGAGCTGGGATGCGGGTGAGGGCATCAGCCTAGGGCTGTCAGTGTCTCCTGAGCTGAGACTTGGAAAACAGGGAGGACAATCTCAGACTCCTGCAGGCTGACTTTCTCTTAAACACCCTGGCCCCGCAGAGGCTTACTCATTTTAATATGCTCCTTGATGATAAGCCATGCGTGCTCTAATACCCTGTTCCTTCCTTAGATATTCTCCCTAGAGAAGCAATGGGGGCTTAGAATATAGGTGAAGTTCCTTGGGGTGCGGTGCAGAGCCGACCACCAAGAAAGAATTCCTGAGATATGTTTGGTGCAAAAAGGTGGTTTTAGTCAAGCACAGGGACAGGACTCAGGGGCAGAAAGAACTGCTGCCCTGGGGTTGTGAGATGTGGCTGGTTGTACTTGGGAGTTGGAGGAGGTAAGGAAAAGGGAAGTTTCAAAAAGATTTTCATATTTCATATGTTAAAGAAGAGGCCTGGCCATTGTCAAGTTAAGGTTGTTTTTCCCTCTAGCAAGGCAGTAACAGGAAGATAGTTGGCAGCTTCCTGGAGGGATGTTACAATCTGCCCACTTCAAGTATCTGTCAGTGGGCTGCAGGTTATAGGACAATTAATCGTATCTACATTTTCTTCTGGAATCTAGGCCACTTTGCTCTTGTAAATTGCTAAGACTTTTGTAAATAGAGGGAGACTCAAGTTTTGCAGGATTGTGATCTATTTATTTTTCCTTTAGGACAGCCAGGAGTGCCTGAGGAATGTCACATGCCCCCCATGGAGGGTGGATTGTGGGGTGTCGGCTTCTGCCTGTCCTCAGCTAGCCTTCTGCTCCTTCATCAGAAGTACTGTGTACACACTTGGGAGCTCTTGATCTATGTGCTTAGTGTTGGGTCCATGGTCAAAGGAAACGAGACTGATACAAAGCGAAGGACAAGCAAAGCTTTATTTCGCACCAAGCATCGAGAATCAAACTGACCGGCTGGGGCCGTCTCTTGCAAAGAGGCAACCACTCTCTGCCTTACAGACTAGCTTTTAAGGGCAAAGGCGATGTGGTTGGGCCTGGCTACGCACAGGTGGCCAAAGAGATTGCAACACACACGGAGAAAGCTGCCCAGTAATGCTAGGTCACACACGGGTGACCAATTGAATTACAATTTACCCTATAGTAGATATTTGAACTAGCCTTTCACCTAGGTCAGAACTGGTGTCCAAAAGGCTAGACCCACACTCCTTGGTAGCTAGAAAGACAGTATGTGCCCCCACTGATTGAATGTCTCCACCTGGACTGACCCACCCTTGTATTTGGGCTTTGCTACCTGTGACTGATTTCTGGGACTTGCTTTTAAGTAAGTTCCCTGAGGGGGGGGAGGGCAGGATCAGTTTTAGTTTTACTGCATAAACAACAAAATCACTGTTTAATTAGATGGCATCACTTTGGCTAAATAGGCCCTTACAGTTAGATCAGGTTCTTCCTCTTTCCAGAGCTGAGGCCAAAACCCCATCTCTTTCCCTTGACTCTGTTGCAGTGCTCAACCCCTAGGCCATACCTCTGGGGCCACAGAGACATCTAAGTCAAATAGCAGCCCTGTGCAGGAGATGCCAAGAGCTCTACTCTGCTTCCCTAGTATTGATAGGGAAAAACTGTACTGTAAGATGGCCGACAAAACCAGCAAGGGAATTCCAGTCCCTGTCTCAAAGCCCTTCCGGGTTCTTCTTTCCTACCCCATTTCCTGTGTGCACCAAAAGTACCAAGTATGTGGAAGTAGCAGGATATAAATCCTTCTCCCTGCTTGGGCTTGGGGCTCAGACTTTTGGAGAACAACCTCCTCTGAGCTCACCAGTGTTAAACAAACCTCCGAGCCTCCAGAGTCTCCAAGTGTCGCTTGGTTCTTCCACCAGGACCCTGTCCAGGTTCCACAACATTTGGTTCCCTGACTGGGAAACCCAAGCACACTGGCCTGTTGTTGCCACTGGTTTGGGGCAGTGGTGGGGCAGTGACAGAATGGGGGATCAGAAGGGAGAAGGCACACGCTGGCTGATTTCTGGCAGTCTCTTATCCGGTCACCTCAGGCTGGCCCATCACACTGTTGCCACCTGGACTCAGAGGAGACTTGAGAGGTGAGGACCTGGTCCTGATGCTGGGATTCCAGTAAGGCCCGGGGTGACAGGACCCAGTCAGACCCACCCTTGAGAATGGGAGGGGAGACTGATCACCTCCCAGAGACCTCTTAGAGGTCTCACAGGTAGGGCCTATGGGGGGGGGGCTCCTTTGGGTCAGGAACCCCCATAGGGGGGAAGAGGAGAGGAAGGAATTTCCATAAGGAATTCCACAAGTCAGGGCCTCCTGGAGAGGAGGAACTGTAATAACTTTGGTGTGAATGTGGGAGTGAATGTGCAGTTTGACCTGGCTTGCCGGGCGGACTAATTTTGTGGCTCCACCGTTGGGCAGCCTTAGGATCCCCAGAAGCCTATGGAGTCCTAGTGGCCCTAACCTGCTTCCATGGTGACCTTATAGGGTCTAAGGCAAGCCCCTTCGGGTGCCAGTCTGGCGTTCATACGGACTCCCTAAGGCTAAGAGGCACCCAGTTGTTCTCCGGGGTGGTGGACAGGGGAGCTGCAGCTCTTTGTGCCCACAGGTCCTGTCCCCGTGCTTTAACAAACCACCATTTTGCACCAAAGAAGCGTCAAGAATTCTTTCTTGGTCATCGGCTCTGGACCTCACCTATGTTCCAGAACTTCATCATTTGGCACCAGAACGTGGGGCTCTAAGTCTTTACATTTGGACTCTGAGTTTTGGTGCAAAGTTGGTGAGTGCTTTCTCTCCTCTTCCTTTAGTCTCATTTCAGGGGCTTTTCAAGGAGTATGGTCTTATTGGAACACTTTCATGTCGATTGCTCAGGCTGTAATCCTCTAGCCCGTGGCAACTCTATGGGAAGGAGAACATCTGCCTTTTGGCTGGAAGTCAGTACCCTGGCCGGAATGGTAATAAGACCCAGAAACTTGATGCCCTCTCTCTGTTCCTGTACTTATATAAAGAACAGGGCATGGGACAGACACTTAAGTCACCAGGACAGCTGCCAATCTTAAGATGCCAGTGTGAGGTTTCCTCCTGGTTGATCTAATGTGATCTCCTCCACATCCCTGGTCTAGCCACTTCTGGCTGCAGAACATCCACTGGGAGCCGGCCGAAACCAGTACCCGATTGAATTTAAAGGCAACCAGGGACAATTTCTTAGGGAAGTTGGCTATAAGGACCACATGTGTTGGAATGTCACATAGACCATGATGGATTTTAGTCTGTACTGTTACTTGTCAGTGTCTTCTACAAACCACTTAAAGCTATAAAACTGGGTAATTTCCCCTTGCCAAGCTTTTCTAGTATTTCCATGGGTTAAAATGGCAAAACAGTATGCACTCTTCAGGACAGACAATGGCATGGCACAGCACGGTATTTTAGTCCATTCGCCAGGCAATATACCCACTGGCAACCTAGGATGCGATGGGGTAGGGGAGGGGTGCCGGCACCTCTCCAGGGCCTTTTATGGCAGGAATGCCTTTCTGGGAAGGCAGGATTATAATTCTGCCTCCTGCAGAAGGTGTTTGTCCGAATGGGTCAGCTAGTAAACTCCCTCTTGACATATTAGATGATAATTATCTAAATAAGCCTTCTCCTAGTAAACCCAGGTTGCTGGAGGATACACAGGCCATCCCTAAAAAAGGGGACTCTGACTTCATCTCTGTTCTTCCCCAAAGATGTGGTGTTTCTCCCTCCCTCATTCCCAGGTTAATGGCTGTGATTGGAGCCAACTGGGGTAGTCTAACTCGAGACGGAGACTTTAATGAATATTTCCAAGCAGCTGCCAAAACTTCCTTTGTTTTGGGGAAATTCCATCTTCTCTGGCTCAGTATGGATTGTCTATCCCTGCCCTTGTTGGTGGGAAAATATGGTGTGGAGCTGATGGTCTCCTGAACCGGGAACCCTTTCTCTGCCCTCTGGCAGCACTTTGTCTCTTCTGCCTCCCCACCCACTTTTACCTGTTTCTGCACCACCTTGA
Source organism: Mustela putorius furo (assembly GCF_011764305.1). Classification (NCBI taxonomy): domain Eukaryota; kingdom Metazoa; phylum Chordata; class Mammalia; order Carnivora; family Mustelidae; genus Mustela; species Mustela putorius. The sequence goes on from NW_025421998.1 coordinate 11,096,850, forward strand.
GTGCAGCCTGCATTACTGGCTTCTAGACCATCCTCAGGGCCTCAGGTGCCACTGTCAAGGAGCAAGAAGAGCACGCAAGGGCCTAACACCAAATTTCCCCACGTGTCTCAGGTGAAAATTCACCATGGGGAAGATCCTCATGGAACATATTTTAGCATTTAAACTTTAAATTTAATTTAAGTTTCTTGGTTTAGTTCAGACAGATGTGTCTTTGAAGTTATCAGTGGTAAGCATGAAACTTTTATTCTATCAAAGTTTATTGAAGGTCAAATAAGCTCATTATCTCTGTTGAAATTTGTTAGCAAAGTGATGACTAAACTGATGGTTAATTGTCTCACAGTTTTCATGGGTGATTGTCAATATAGCTTCCAAAGTCTTTGATAACCTCAAAGCTTAAAGTTTTGCTTGAATGACAAATGGAATTAAATTTGTTGGACATCTAAGTCTTTTCCAAATAGGATAAAATGCTAAGTCATTAATTACTGGACATAGGTTTGTGCTTTTGAATTACTTCAAAGAAACTAAGAATATTTAAATCTGTTGACAGACATGTTTTGTGCTTAACACATTCACAAATTTGCCATCTAAAGAATTCTGTTGTAACAGTTTGCAAATGGTTAATACTTAGCCATCAGTAGAGACTAAGATGTTTCTAAGCTTACAAAATTCTGCTAACTGTAACTATGACTGATGGAAACAAGGGAAACAACTCTATGTGGAAGAGTAGAAGATATATAAGAAAGATATAAGGAATGGAAATGCATTTTGTTAAAGGAAAGGAAGGTAATTTTGTCCTAAATGAGATGGTTGTTTGGAAGGAAATGGCTTGGGACAAAACCTAAATGTAAAGGAAAGTCGTAGAAGTTTTGTGAAGTGAAATCTTCAGCAAAAGAATTTCAAGTGTGGTCATGATGAACTAAGATTAATATGGAGAAAAAAAAAAAGACAGTGGTATAGAAAGCCAGTTTTCTCTCTGTTTAAAAGGACAAGGTTTTCTTAGGTTAACTGATCTGCAGTTAAGAAGAAAACGTAAACAGTTGTTTTCTCTTTGCCTGTCCAGAAAAACCATTTTCCACATTTTGCCTGTATCAGGTGTTTAACGTCCCTAATTATATTTAGATATGTGCTTTAAAACTTTGTAAGATTTTAGCAAACGTTGACAAGATTTAAATTGTAAATGAAATCTCTCTAACTCATTAGGCTTTTCTTTGGTATGCTAAGTTACTCAGGAAGTACTGCTGAACAAATGATAAACCTTGGGTTACATTTGGGTAAATGCTATAAAGATTCTAGAGGTTGTATACATTTCCTAAAGTTTTATTGTTTTGAAAGGTCATGACTTGGTATTTAATTATTGAAGTGTTATGTGTCACAGAAATAACCTGATTTCCTTGCCAGCTAGATTGTAAACTCTCATCAGCTCTTTAACCATATCTATTCTGAGTTTTTGTCATTTTATAATTGTTTTAATTCTCTTGTAAAATGGGCTTCACCTTAAAGGAGTTCCATAAAAAGGACTTTCAGGACAACACAGGTATTCAATATCTTTAAGATCAGAACTGAAATGAGTAAGAATTTCCAGAACTAACTAAAGTTGCATCAAACTAAACCAGAATTAGTAACACAGGACTAAGTTAACTAAAATATTATAGTGTTGTGTCTTCTTATTTTAAACATTGCTGGTTCTCTAATGTTTGCTTTTCTGCACTAAGGAAAATTTTACTTAACTGTGATTTACAGAAATTAAAATATTCATTTGTAAACAAATCAAAGCATTCAACTTTTCTATCTGAACCCTCTGAAACTCAAAAGGTCTCAGTAAGCTTTCTTCCATGGCAATCAGTCCTTTGCATAATCTCAGTAAGAACCCATTCTCCTTGTAACAAGACACTATTGGAAATACTGGTTATTTTACCAAGGCTTTGACTGGAATGTCATATTTGAGAAAGACATAGACTCAGATATGACCCGAAAGCTTAAAGGAACTAAGGCTGACTTCATGAAACCTGGAGCCACAAAGCCCCTTGGAACTGTTGGCCTGATACCTTGCTTACAGAGTTCCCAGCAGCCTCACCAGGTAAGTAAAGGTGCTTCCTGGCATGTGCAAGAACCTCAGGATACTTTGGGGAACTCATGAAGAGGAATTCACCCAATCTCCAGGTATTGCAGGCATTGAAATGCCAATTGAATATTACCCCCACCTTAAAAGACCACCAGAGACGTGAGTCTGATGGCAAGTACTTGGCTTGACTTCTGGCCTGGAGAGGCTGCTAAAGTTCAACCTAGAGATTCCTTATAAGAAGTTCCAGCAAAGCAGATTCTAAAAGATCTATATGATCAATCATTCTTGCTGAGCTTATGTAAATAATTATGCTGTTTGTTAAAACTGGACTTGTTTTTCAGATAATTTAGTCCTGATTTGGCCACCTCTGGAAATGAAGGTTATTTTAGAGAGAAAAATTATGTTTCAATAACACAACTTTGTGAATGTGAAATTCTAGATTTAATTGTCTTTAAATGTTTGTTGTTTACCTAAGCTAGACAACTTGAGGTAAACTGCACAGAAGTTACACAATAGCTCATTTAGACCATCTTCTTGCTTTTTATTCTATAAGGATAATAACAAGACCACATGGCACATGATTAAACAACTAGAAAATGGTATTGATTCCCAACAATTGTATAACTTAACTATCACCTTGTGTGTGGCTGGGATAATGAAATTGCTTAAAAGCCAGCATACCCGACTCCACAGGATTAACCGTGGATTTGTGGAGATAATAGAGAACCCCACTTTCTTTATGATTGGATTGGATAATGGATGTGGGACTCCCTTATCTCTTGAAAAAGATTCTCCCGCTCACCAGTGATCTTTTGTAATTAGGATATTGTTAAGGCTGGACCACTCAAAAAGGGCTTATTAAAGGTTTCATCCCTTAGTCATATTTATCTTAGAAGCCACCTCTATTGAGGTACAATTACAAACAAAGGATTTCTAAGCATACAACAGTGCCCCTGGTTAAAAGAACCTCAAAGGTCCTTATGGGACAGCCCCTGACTGTAATGACTTCACATCAGGTCCAAAGTGTCTTAGAAACCAAAGGCTGCTGATGGATAATGGAGGCCAACTTATTAAATACCAGGATATACTGACAGAGATGCCTAAAATAATACCTAAAACCTGTCAGACTTTAAAATCCAGCTACCCTCATGCCTGGACCTGAACATCACACTTCTGTAGAGCATAACTGTTGGAGGTCATTGGTACTGTTTGTTCTAGCCAACTGGATTTAAGAGTTTGCTGCAGCTATAATTCACCTCCAAGGCTCTATGGCAAGCCACCCCCTGTGGTAAGTAGGCTTAGAGGAGACCTCAAACAGACTGGAAACTTAGAAGTGTCCCAACACCTCCAAGCCCTGGGAAAAACTCAAAGACGCATCTCCTGAGAAGTTTTAGAAAGGACTCTTCCTCAAACCATGGTGGACAGGGCCCCACACTGTTGTTCTAACCACCTGCAGGGTCTTAGGTGTCACCAAACGGTCCACTGCTATAGAGTAAAAAAGGCCCTCACCAGTTAGATGAATCACACCATGGAAAGCCCAACCAGATCCTATGGACCTGCTGTGGCTCCACCTTCGGTGAGACTCCATCAGTCGGTGGGTCCCTGGCTATTATCGCCGTGACACTGACACCCTCACCTCTGGAGTTAGACTTTACATTGCCCCCCCTTCTGACTAGACTTTCTCGAGAAACCTGTTATTGTTATTGCTTATTGGGCAGCCTTAGGAAACTGAAGATGGATTGCTAATTTCCTGGAAAACATTATTACCAGGCGAGACACTGCCCAAATACCAGCTTTGCAGGGCCATGGTAATAGATGATAATGATGGCCTCTACACTAGGTGATTAAAGGGACATCAAAGGGGGGAATGATAGGGGAAAACTGCACTCTAAGATGGCCAACCAGACCAGCAAGGGAATTCCAGTCCCTGTCTCAAAGCCTTTCTGGGTTCCTTCCTACCCCATTTTCCATGCATCAAAAATACCAAGTATGCGGAAGTAGAAGGGTACAAATCCCCCTCCCTGCTTGTGCTCAGCTCAGACCTTTGGAGAACAACCTCTTCTGAGCCCGCCAGTGTTAAATAAACCTCGGATCCTCCAAAGTCTCCGAGTGCTGCTTGGTTCTTCCGCCAGGATCCAGTCCAGGTTCTGCAATAGTATTTCTGTCTTCTCAAGGTCTGCTTACCACTCTGATCCCCAGCCTCACATGTGCCCTTTCTTGACCAGGTGGTGTAATGGAGGGAAGGACTGTGCCAGGCACAGAATAGAAGTCTTCCAGAACTCCCAAATCTCCATAAAAGCTCTCCCCTCTTTCATAGTCTTAGGGATTGAATAGGTTTGTACTTTGTCCATTCCTGCTTCTGGGACAGGCACGTCTTACCCAAACATAGGACTCCCCAAAACCTTATGGTGGTGTGTTGTCTTCAATATTTTGTAAGCTCACTGCCCATCTTCTCCCTCAGAGATGCATAAGCATAGCCTATGGGGGGTTCCACATCAGAGTCAAGTCTACACACGTTAAAATTATAGCAGCACATGTAAACGGCCCGTTTTACTGCTGTAGGGAAAGAGAGCAGGAACAGGTGCTGGGCTATCATGGGACAACTATGCCGGTGGCCTTGAGGTTCTCATGAATGGCTCACAGTTGCCCCTCCTGCACGAAGGGAATTGATGTGATTCTGGTTACGCGAGGCACATTTGTGGGGAGCCTGGTGCTAAACCGTTCTTAAAGGACCTGCTTCTGGGTTGGCATTCTGTAGGTAGCAGAGCAGCTTCCTCCCCAGGGTCTATTCAAAGTCAGCCTTTGACACAAGCGTTTGTTTAAAAAAAAAAAAAAAAAGAAGAAGAAGAAGAAGCAAAAATAAAAAACAGAAAAATTTTAAAAACCCATTAGAGTATTTTTCATGAATCTCCTTGAAGATGAGACAATTTTGCAGGGAGCACTTTGGAAAAGCATCAGAGCAAAACAATAACTATCTGTAACTGACAAAAGATCATTGTTGAAGAGCTGATGGGAGTCTGTTATAATGCAATTGACAAGGGGGTTTGGTTATTTCTATACACCCTTTTAAAAATAGTAATTAGAGTTATGATTGATAACATTACATCAGGGCATGTCAGATTCTTAGGAATTTTGTACAGTTCCTGGAACACATATATTAATAACTTCCATACCAATATACATGCTCAAGAGAGCCGCACATCACTTCTCCTTCGAGAGTGCTGCTTGTGACAGCATACCAAATAAGCCTGATAGTGTCACATGTTCCTTTCATAGGGAGGGAGAACAGCCCTTTGAGAAGTTCCAGGAAAATCACAGCATAGTTCAAAGGTTGGAAAGACTTATCTAGAGTTTGATTGTTTACAGAAGCATAATCAAAAATATCAAAGTTGACTAAATAAGATCACAGATTTTTATGAAAGTACTAAACTTTCTCTTTAACCAGAAAGATCATAAACTATCTCCAGGCAAATGCAGAAAGCTGCTTCCTGATTAAAAAAACTTGGCTCTCTTTCTAGAGACTTGGCTTTCATAAGTGATCAAAGATCTGATGAAGGCAACATGTAGCACAGGAAATGATTTTGATAAAAGACAGGATCTCTGTTTTCTAAGCAATTACTTAAAAGGTAAAGAAAAACCCTTTCAGTCTTATCAAGAAGATACCAACAGTCCAAGGAAACTTTGTCCTTTTATTTATTTATTTTTTAAGATTTTATTTATTTCTTTGACAGACAGACATCACAAGTAGGCAGAGAGAGGGGGAAATAGGCTCCCTGCTGAGCAGAGAGTCATAATTATATATGGGGCTTGATACCAGGTCCCTGAGATAATGACTTAGTCGAAGGCAAAGGCTTAACCCACTGAGCCACCAGACACCCCAAACTTTATCCTTTTAGCAGAAGAAAGATAATTGTTTTCATTTTACATAAGTATACTATTGATATTAAAACTTACTTCTCTTGGGACGCCTGGGTGGCTCAGTTGGTCGGACGACTGCCTTCGGCTCAGGTCATGATCCCGGAGTTCCAGGATCAAGTCCTGCATAGGGCTCCCAACTCCACAGGGAGTCTGCTTCTCCATCTGACCTTCTCCTCGCTCATGCTCTCTCTCACTGTCTCTCTCTCAAATAAATAAATAAAATCTTTTAAAAAAAAAAAAAAACTTACTTCTCTTTAAGCCCATTAAAGAGATCTTTTTTACATATTCATTTTGAAACAGCCTCCAGAGGTAGAAAAACATCACTATACATAACATATATACAAAGACATACCTAAACACACACACAGACACAGATAGACACCCTGTAGATTTCATTCCAAAATTCTAACTATGAATCACTACGAGGCTGTGAAACTCACTGGTTTATGAATACAGCTCAATCCAGACTGTGTCTCTGGCAGATAGAATGAGTCAAGGTGACCCACTCACGAGGCTACAGCTTTTACTAACACTTGTGGAGAAGAATTTCAGCATTTGTATTTGCCCTGGACCGGCGATCTTAGAGAGCATGGATGGATTCTGGGGAATCCCCAGCAGTCCATATTTTAAAAAGCACCCCCCCCCCCCACGCCACTCTGCCATTTTTTTTTTCCTCTTTCTGACTCAGGCCACCCTGGGATGAGTTTTAGCTCCTGTGGTGTTTACATTCCAAGGATAGAAGATTTACAAGCGAAGAGACAGAAAGCAAGTAAGCTTTCTCCTAGGGGATTTGGGCTCCTGTTTCTCTATTCTAAGACACTTCAGGCAATTACTATTTAAAATTTCCCTTTGTGCTTATTAGAGATGAGACCACCTGGGGCACTCCTCTGTCACTTTGTCAATCACCAGAACAGCATTCCCTTCCGCACTTTCTCTGTGATTCCATCTCTTCGCATCTAATCCTGCGTAGCATGCCCCAATCTATGGGAGCTTGTGACCTCCTGGCTTTGCAGAATGGTACCCTCCCCTCTCCTCGCCTTCTCTGCTAGCCCTGACGCCAGGGGAGTGAGGGAACCCTCCTGTCCCACATCTTCCCTTAATCTCAGTGCTTCTGACTTTCTTTCTTTCTTATTATTTAAGTTCAGGTTAGTTAACATATGGTGTGTTAGCGCCTGCATAGGATGTAGTGATTCCTCTTCTATAACACCCAGTGCTCATTACGTCAGGAGCCCACCTTCATGCCCATCACCCTGTCCTTCCCACCGCCCTCCCCTCTGGCAACTCTGTTTGTTCCCTGGAGTTAGGAGTCTCTAGAGATTTGCTTCTCTTTCTGTTTTTATCTTAATTTATTTTTCCTTTCCTTCCCCTGTGTTCATCTGTTTTGTTCCTTAAATTCCACATACGAATGAAATCGTAGGGTGTGTGTCTTTCTCTGACTGACTTCTTTCCTCTAGGACACTACTCTAGCTCCATCCATGTTCTTGCAAATGGCAAGATTGCATCCTCTTTGACGGCTCAGCTCTTCTAACTTTTAAACTTGAGCCTCTAGCTTGGCATGGATGGCCAGCCCACCACGCAGTCCTGTACCTCACCTCTCTGCCTCGGGGCACAGTTCCTCCAACTGGTGCATCAAACCACCCACCATTTTCAGGGTGCTTCCCCATCCCCATAGGCCCCCAGTCACCCAGTGGTCCCTGAATGTGTGATATAGGTGCTACCCCTCCCCCAGAGGTCACTGGCCAACTGGGATTTATCCATGAACACCTGCTTCCCCTTTCCTTTGTCTCCTGGCTGGTTCAAACCTCAGGAGCTTCCCGGGTGAGGCCTGGATGTGGGGAGCAAGGGAGAGACGGAAGACACAGGTGGCCACTCCACACTCGCAGGCAGCAGGTGTAATGAACAGGGGACCTTACTCAGGAGGCTTGTCTTTGGCCTTGCAGGATGAGATCGCCCTTATCCGAAACAAATTTAAGCCGCATTCCCACTGGGAGAGAAAGAGGAGCCCATTCCAGGGAATTTAGTCAATCCCTAACTAAGCTACACCCAGATCAGTGGGAGAAGAGCGGGTTATACCTATTTACTTGTTCAGCCTCTCTTTTTTAATAAAAAAATATGCAAACATACTAAAAAGTTGAAATAACTTTATATCTACTATCCATGTATCTACCACCTCGACCCTATTATTTTTTTAATATTTTATTTACTTATTTAGAGAGAGAGAGCAGAAGGGGAGGAACAGAAAGAAAGAGAGAGAATCCCATGCGGACACCCTGAGGAGTGTAGAAGCCAACGTGGGACTCTGTCTCACAACCCTGAGATCATGACTTGAACTGAATCCAAGAATCCAATGCTCAACTGATTGAGTCACCCAGGCGCCCCTGAAACAAGGTTTCTTTACTCTCATAAAATCCTGTTTCTGTTTCACACCCACTCACAACAGCTGGTTTCCAGATCCCCTTTACTTTGGACTCTGTCTGCCAGGCGTCTTGCCTCTTCCCATATCTTCAAGCTCGTTGTGCATAAACAAGTTGTGAAATGACCTCTGATTTCAGTACCCATGAGCCCAGCATAGCCTACTGACCTTGGTATTTGTTCGTCTCTGTTCTGGCTTCCCCTCACCCAAGCAGCACCAAGTGCTTCAATAATGGTAACTGGAATTAGAGGATAATTATGCTCAAGGATGTCACTGGATCCTGTGATATTTTGCTGGGAACAAATAAGCCCATTAATCAAAGAAGAAACACTTTCCTAAACCAGAGAAACAAATTAGGAACTTGAGGTGTAGAAACAATTCACCTATTGATCCAGAATGGTATGTGGAGTATCGCTTCAAAAGACACTTATTTTTTTAAAACTTATATTCAATAACTAGAGAAGAAGATGTATTCCTGCAGGTGTATTCCTGAAGCTTAAGCATGATAGGGCTCGGTCACTGTGCATACTTTAAGTGAATATGGTTTTGGCATTTGGAAAATGTGGAGCAGGAAGTCATGTACATCGATGACACAGAATGTATTACAGCACCAGCTATGTCCACTGCCAACTGGTTTGTGGTCATCTCTGGCCTCGTCTGGGCCACCAATAACTATATTTCATTCTTAAGAGCCTAAGTACAACACTGATGAAAAAGTCATGATTTTTTTTTTTTCTCCCATGATGGCTGTTCAGGTCTTGGAACTAGGAAGTGGGTGCAGTTGAAACAGATACTATGATTTGTGGAGCAGCTTTAGAATTGGGTAGTGGGTAGAAACTGGGAGAGTTCTGAGGTGCCTGATAAGAAAAAAAAAAAAGCAAACACAAAAAACTTTGACTGCCTGGAGGAGATGGTGAGTAGAGACATGGGTATGAGATGTGCTTTTGACGAGACCTAAGACAGAGTGAAGAACATGTTATGGGAACTAGAGAAAAAGGCATTCTTGTTATAACACGGTGGAGACCTTTCCTGTACTGTGTCCTAGTGTTTTCTAGAAGGTAGACCATGTACTTGGTCTAGGGACTTGCACAGACCTAAGTCTATGGCCCTGTCTATTTAGTGAGATTTCTAAACAAAGTATTTTATGAGTGGTTTAATTTCTTCTTGTTTAGAGCAGGATGCAAAAGGAAAGAAATACATCCAGGAAGAAACTGTTAAAAAGAAACCAGCTCTTCATGATTTGGAAGATTCTCCATCTATTCTAACAGTGTGCCCTGGAAACAAGGCCAAAGATGTAGCTGGACAGCCATGTGCTAAAGAGATTAGCTGTGTGACTCATGGGTCCAATCAAGCATTTCAGCAGAAGCTGAATGCAGAGAGGCTGTTACCCAGGAAATACCCAGTCTTGTCCAATGATTTGGCCTGCTTGGAACTGCACAAGGGGCCAACGAGTTGTTTTTAGAATTTTATTCCAGCAGCCACACTGCAAGCCTGCCTGCGTTGAATGGGACAGAGAGGATACAAAATGAAGAAAAAATGACTTTAGGGCAGAGCCATGGATTGGGCTGTTGGGCTCCCATGGTCACCATGGGTTGAGGCCTTGGGCCAAGGGGGCACAGTCACCACCTTGCTGGGCCTGGAGGACAGAACGTGAGCCAAAGCAGATCATTCTCAGGCCTTAAATCAGATGGAATTTGCCCTGTTATGTTTTGGATTTCCTTGGGACCCACGATTCTTTCTTTCTTCTGACTTCTCCCTTCTGGAGTGGGAATGTCTCCTTGTGCCTGACCTACCACTGCATTTTGGAAGCACATCCCTTGTCAGGTTTCACAGCTTCACAGCTGGAGAGGAATTCAGGATGAATCACACCGCGAGTCTCAGCGATTTCAGTGATGCTGAGATGAGATTTGGGACTCTGAGTCGAGGCTGGAATGTGTTAAAACTTGCAGAGATGCTCAGATGGGTTGAATGTATTTTGCATGTGAGAGACATGTATGTTTGGCGGGGGGCTGAGGGCAGAGTGTTATGGGTACAATTATGTCCCCGCCAAATTCATATGTTGAAGTTCTAACCCCCCAGTGCCTTGTACATCAGAAAGTGACCTTGCTTACAAACAGATTATTTACCAGTTCTATCAGAATGAGGTCATACTGGAGTAGGCTAGCTCCCTAAAACAATATGGCTATTGTCTTTATCAGTCAGGGACAATGTAAACACAGACATGCACGCAGGGAGCATACCTTCTGAAGAGGAAGGTCGACTCCAGGTGGTGCTTCTACAAGGCAAGGTACCCCAAGGATTGCCAGCCAACCACCAGAAGCTAGGACAGAGTCATAATAGGGATTTCCTCATCCCTGCCCTCAGAAGAAACCAACCCCATTGGCACCTTGATGTTGGATTTTAAGTCCAGAGAGTGAGACAACGCATTTCAGTTTCTTAACCACCCCGTGTATGCTATTTTGTGATGGCTGCCATCGCAAATTAACACAGGTGACAACCAGGAAAGAGAAGACGGGTGTGCTAGACCCCATATTCACAGGAACACACAATTTGCAAATTGGGTCTTCGTTAGTTCGGATGGCCTGTCTATGATCATAAGATTGTTTTAAAAGCTGTTTTATCACAAGTTTTCTTTCCTTGCCTTCTAATTTGTTTCTGATGTCTTTGTGTGGCATGTGAGTTACTATTCTGATTTTATCAACAATTCACACTTTAAGAAAGGGAATAGCACTTATAGTGAGGTACAGTAATTCATATTAACAAATTGGCCTGTTTTAATTTACACCATCGGTTCTGTAGGTGTCTCAAGAGCAGCATATATATTTTCATACAATTTATTCACGTTTCAAGCTGATTAAGTGTGAGAGCTTGAACAGATGCTGTACAATTCTTAATCCTTGTTTCTGATGAAAGAGACGTTTGGTATGAGCAGGACATAAGGAAAATTCATTGTATATAAATTATATTTACCCCCCAAAATTACAAAAACAATTTAAAACAACAACAACAAAATGTCCAGAATTATAGCATGGTCCATCATTTTGGTCTAAGGGACCATGGAGATTTCCAAGATACTCGTCTCAACTATGTAGTCCCTTATCACTCTACTCCAATGATCTCTTCACCTACATCTTTAACCGTGGGTTCTACTTCAAATATTTCCTTGTTTCGAGTTTGAGCCTCTACTTAGCTATCCTGTTCCCACACTCAAGTCATTTTTCATTAAGAATTATCCACTCCCCAACCTACATAAAACCTATCATGCTGCCTCCCTCCCTTCTCTCTCTCACTACAGAATTCTGTCACAACTTCCACATGCTTTTATTATATCAGTTTGTGTTCGGGGGTACCTGCCATAAAGATATAAATGGAAAAACCACTCCTCATTTTCTTTTTCCAGAGCCAAGCCAGTGACTGACACAAATATGCTCAGTAAATAGTAAATGAATAAATATATAAATGAAAATGTAATTCTTTCATAGCCAAAGAATTCACATGAATAGCTTCGTGTTGCTGTCCTTATAGAAATTTTAGCTTCCTAACAGTCAAATGCTTCCCATGGGGAAATTCTTTTTTATGTCTTACCTCCACTGTGGTCAATTAGTCTTCCTTTAGAAGTTCCTAAGTAGTGTGTGTCTACAGTTCTAGACACACGGTTCCCCACAGAGTGTATATAGATATTACTGGTCTCAGTAGCTTCTTTCTGCTATCAGGAAATGATTGTCTGGGTCTTTGGGAGGTGATTACGTCGCAAGAGAACAGCCCTCATGAACAGGACTAGTGCTGTCATAAAAGAGACCCCAGAGAGTTCCCTTGCCCCCTTATATCACATGAGAACACAACAAAAAAGACAGTCTTCCCTGAATCAGGGAAAGAGCTCTTATCCGAACAATGAAGTTCACCCTTGCCTCCATCTTGGACCTTCCAGCCTCCTAAACTGTGAGAAAAAAATTTCTGTGTTTGTAAGCTACTCAGTCTCTTTTGTCTTAGTAACCCAAACTGACAAAATCTTAGTGAAACTAATATATTTTATTTATATTTAAATTACAAATAAGTATATATATTGACTTTTGATTGTTTTTCTATATACAAATTCACTCGATATAGAAAGACAAGTAAGATTTTAAAACTGAACGCTCCATAGACCCTTTTAATGTTGTTTGGCAGAGAACAAGGTAGAGTGGGGGCATCTCCCCCCCACCACCACACCTGCCAACTGAACTCTGTTTCCTATGGCTTCCTGCAATCTCTGGGGGTCTTTTGCAGGTCCTCTGAACAACCTGGCATCCAGGAGCTCTGCCTTCTGTTCTAAGTCTGCCCCCACTTTTTGCCTACACAGAGGTAAACCAACAGTGGACAGAGTGATGTAGTAGAAAACAGATCCATGTCATATGCTGCTGTACCCTAACCCACTCTCTACCAAATGCGGATGGTGAGGGACAGAGTGATGACTCATCTTTCTCACCCCAAACAAGTAACTTCAGTTTTATTTGCATTGCACATCTTCATAATTAAAACCATTATATATAAAATATTTTAAATAATTGTATTGAGTGACAATTGCACAAATTAGATAGATTTTCTTGGGGGTAGATAACACATTTAACCTGCTCAAAAAAAATCAAGGAAAAAACTATTAATAATATTTTACCACCTTCCCATCAGTTCCTTCCTGGTCATTGTCCTGTTCTGCAAAAGTAGGGACTTCCCTGACTTTTTATTTATTTATTTATTTATTTTGGAAAGAGAGAATATGCATGCAGCTGGAGAGGGGGTGAGGGGGCAGAGGGAGAGAGAGAGAGAGAGATGATCTTAAGCAGGGTCCCTGCCCAGCACAGTACCCAATGCAGGGTTTGATCTCACAGCCTGAGTTCATGACCTGAGCCAAAATCAAGAGTTGGTTGCTTAACTCACTGAGCCACCCAGGCACCCCAGGGCTTCCCTCACTTCTAATTGAATAGAATATATGACCATTCTTGAACCATATATAATAACCATGTAAGGGAGGTTTAGAGTATTAACGTGTTTCTTTTTCTGGGCTCTTTTATTCAACATCATGTTTGTGCAATTGATTTACATTTTTAAAAATAATATTATAGAACGCACTTGAGTTAATGGAAACTTGAATTGTTTTCAGCTCAAGAAATATTATAAGTAGTGCAATGAGCATCCTCGAGTTTTGATGAACATATGTTTGTGTTTCTGTTGGAGTGGAATCTGAGAACTGCACAACGTGCATACATTCAGCTTTAATAAATGCCACTGGGTGTTCCAAAGTGGTTGCACCAATGTACATTCTCGATGACAGTGATTGGATAAACATCTCTGCATATCAATGACACTTGAATTCTAGCTGTTTTGGTGGAAATGTATTGATGATTCAGGGTAGTTTTAATTTGCATTACTTGTGACCATGAGTAATCATTAATCCTTTGGCTATGCCCTTTTCTAAATATCTATTATTCTGTTAGGTTATCTATATTTTCCTTATTGATTTATATAGCTAAAAAATATTAAAGGTACAAATACAGTGCCATATATAGGTGTTACAAATATCTTCTTTCACTCTGTGTGATGATTCTTATTTCTCTTAGAGCAGGCATGTGATGAAGTTATTGATTTGAAGGTAGTCCAGGAGTGGGGAAACTTTTTCTCTAAGGACATGAGAGCAAATATTTTCAGCTTTGAAGATACACTTGTCTTGATCACATCTACCTAACTCTGCTGATGTAATGTAGAAGGAACCACTGGACAATATATAAGCAAATGAGTATGATTGTATGCCAACAAAATGTTATTTATGACATTAAAATTTAAATTTCACATAATTTTCAAGTGACATGAAATAGTATTCTTCTTACGATTTTTCGAACTGTTGAAAAATGTAGAATCTATTCTTATCTCAAAATATCTCAAAATGTTGGGTCATATTTGACCCATGAGTTTGCCAATCCCTAATATAGCATAATACATCAAGTATTTTCTGTATAGGTAATGACTGAGAATAGTGGTTTATGGGCACCTTTGCCTATGGACATCAATTTTAATTTTAGCTGTTCTGATCAATCTATATTAATAATTCAGTGTTGTTTTATTCTCCTGTTAATTTTTCTGTTGACCTTTTTATTCACTTAAATAGAATAGATAAATATGATATTATATATATGAAATACACAAGAACTTTGTCACTATATTAAACAGAATTATTTTATTGCCTATATTTAACAATTCCATATAACTAAACCATCTGTTATGCTATTTCTATTGTCTGTTTTTCTCTAAGATTTTGTCACTTGATCTATTATGGTTGTGTGCCTGGTAAGGTGTTATTAAATATTGACTATGAGAATCCTTCTCCCAGCAGGATTTAAATTTTCTTCTGGTAGATGGTTATCATTCTAATCCAGTACATTAATTAGCTGATAAGATGTGGTTTTAATGTTGTCTTAGTTTAGATTTATGTATTTCTGTTTATTATTACTTGTAGATGGTAGCCCTTCATGAATTTAACTGAAAGCCTTGGATGTTTCTCAATGTCTCTATTATGTTGACAGGACTTGAACTTCATGTGTTTTTTTGCTAGGATTATGAAATTACCAACATCTGCTCAAGCTTTTCCAACTAAGGTTGCTAAAGTGAATTGCCAAGTGCCTTGTACTGAAAAACATAGTTGAATTTTGGACTCAATCTCTCCATCCCCTGTATTTTAGTCTTTACTGGCAGGTCTTTACCGGTAACTCTTCAATCCACTGGAACAAACTTTTTTCAATGATATTCAGTTTCTCTAAGAGTTTCAGTAGGATGTTTAGGCTCATACAAGCTAAACCTTCATGACTGGAAAACAAACTTCATTCTTTAGGCAATTATGAATCCCCCCTCTTTTGGGGGGGTACTGAATTAATCTTATATGCACTTTATTTAAAATTGTATAAAATACTTCATTTCATGGATATAAATTCTCATTTCAAAAATTTTCAAACTGTTTCCACATTAGAGCTTTCCCATTTGGATTTTTAAACTTATTGGAGTTTGTGATTCCTTTCTTTATTTCAATTTCTCTCTTTGAATGAGACTATCTACAATTCCCATATTCCCTACTATTGTACCATGCTGGGTTTTTTTGTTTTTTGTTTTTTTTAATTTTATAGTTTCATAGGCCCATAAATAGAAAAGAATTTTGTTCCAGGATGGGTTATAGTGAGTTTTACCCATAGCAGAGTTAAATGATGAGACATGAGACCTCTAAGCTGAGGAGGTTTAGATAGAATTTTGGTCATGGGTTGATGTTTTAATGTGCTAAGACTTGGGGAAATGTTGGCATGAGGTGAATATATTTTCCACGTAGAGTGGACATGAATCTTTGAGGGCTATAAGGTGGACTATGACATGCTGTAGTGGTTCCCCCAAGATGTCCATGTCCTAATGCCCAGACAGCTTGAATGTTTCTTTGCATGGTACTAGGAATTTCACAACTACAATTAATTCCACAGCTCAAGATTTCACAGAGATCTTGAAGTAAGATTATTCTGGATTATCTAGGTAAGGCTTAAATTCTCACAGAGGTCCTTATATGACAGAGACAAAAAGGTCAAGTAAAGAGGGTGAAATAATGATGGAACAAAAAGAGACTTGAACATGTTTTGCTATTGGCTTCCAAGATGGAGGAAGAAGTCAAGGTCCAAAAAGTGCAGCCCTAGAAGCTAAAAGAGGAAAAGGAATGGACTCTCCTGTGGGGCCTCTAGAGTGAGTGTGATCCTGTTAACACCTTGGATTAGCTCCGTAAGATCCATTTCAGACTTCTGACTTTCAGACTGTAAAGGAACAAATTTGTGCTGTTTTCAGCCACTAACTATGCTCTGATTTGTTATAGTAACAACAAGAAGTTAATACAGATTGAGATATCATGGGATGGTTCTCTGTTGTTAGTTTGGGAAAAATTCTTGGGTAAAAAAGATGTTATCTTAAGTATTTAAAAATTATTTCCCAAGTCTGTTGAGTAAGTTCCTTTGCTAATTAGTTTTAATGAAAGGAGGGATGGATTGTCTTGAAATATTAGCATGCATTATTTATGTCTTATCAAGTGGTTCCTATAAACATTTACCTACTTCCAGTTGTTCTGACTGAACTGAACGGATTTTTTCCCCAAATGCTTTTTACTTTCATTTCTTTGCAACTATTACTCTACCTCTCTTCTTCATCACAATCAAAATTCTTGAAAGTGATCCCAGAATGTGTTAATCTGATTACTCCATCTCCTCAAAATTGAAATTTAATGGATATGTTTTAGTTTTTAATTTGTTACTGAAGAGTAGGTGACATTATTGACCACTTCTTCATTTTTAAACTAGCTTTGTTAAAAACCCAATGGCTCCCTAATATCTTGGATTTATTTAATCTCCAACCAATTGCTCTTTATTCATTTGGAAAACTAATTTTCATTTAGATGGGTGTTACTTATTGGCAATATTTACTGTTTGATTATGGTCTTTTAAAATCCTCCTTGTTAATCATCTTTCCCTGGGAATAACCATGCCCACAAAAAAAAAAAAAAAAAAAAAAAAGAGGTTTCCATACCTCTTAATTGTCCATACTGCTAAGGGTATAACTCTAAAACCAAGTTTAAGTCCTGTTCTGAGCTTAAGACTGTCCTCTCTTAAATATATATATTAAAAAAATGCATCTCATACTCCCTATGTTGAAGTCCACATAGACATTACCTGGGACTTCCACTGCAGACAATGATGGCACCACCATTCTTCTGCCACAAAGACAGACAGATACCTGGGTTTCAGACTTGCATCTGCTCCTCCCTCGCTCCTCATGTCCAGATCCAAATCAAACTCATTTCTAGACTCAAAACCATTCATTTTTAATTTTTTTAGCCATCTTTAATGATTTGGTTCCAAGATATCACCATCACTCATCTGGATTACAACTTCATACTCTGGGCTGTGGCCAGAGTATTTTCAGTGTGTATCTGATGAAGCTCCACATTAATGGCTACGGTGTAACACTTCCACAGGCTCTCATTGAACAGGTAAAGACAACGTCCCCTACGGTGCCCCATGGAGTTATTTCTAGTCCTCATACTACTGATCTCTGCAGCACCACATCTTCTGTCCTCCTCCTTTCTCCCAACACTGTGAGGCTCTTACATTTGCCTTTTTTCAGTTCCTGGTACCCCTTATGTCTCCTCTGTCAAAAGGTCATTTTGCATGTTGTTTGCTCCTCCACAAATGGTTCTCCCAAACTACTTTCCACCTTTCCACTTTTCAACAGTCTACATTGGAAAACCTGGATAACTTCCCTCATCATTCATACCTCAGTGCTCATTTCCCAAGGAACTCTTCCCTAACTGTACTCCTCATACTCACCCCTTTCCTCAGCAAACATTTTCCCTTACTTTGTAGCACGTGCAAAATTGTAATATTGCAACATTTCTTTATCATTTGCTTAGAACCAGTTTCAGCTTACCTTAAGAGCACTGAAAGTATGGACCAAGGATACTGGCTTGCTTTTCGTTCAATATTTTGTTCTTATTGTAATACTTAATACTTGATGGATACTTGCTAAGGGCTTGTTTAAATAATTCAGGAAAGGATGAGTGGGACAGAAAGAACACCTGTGCTTTATTCACTTTGACATTGATCTAGAACAAGTCTTGATAAAAACTCAAAGTGAGATTCCTTATATTAAGAAAAATTACTTCACATTTAATCTTTTTTTTTCCTTTCATATGCTCCATTAGTTTAAGCTAAATTCACATTTTATAATGTATGATTTTGGCAAAGAAGATAAAAGATCCCTTCTATTCAGAATAATATATCACAAATTATCTCAGCCATCCTCTCTTGACCCTCTCCCTTTCTCATGTTAATCATTGAAATAATGCTTATTAAATACATGAGTAATAAAGAGATGTCCGTTTTCTTGAATAGACATATCAGCATTTCATTTAAGAAGGGCTATCTTTATATTTTCAGGTTATTGACGAAAAAATAGATGATGTTTAGAAATTGTAAGGCGGCTGATATTTTTACACAGACACAGTGATACATTAGTGGTAAGAAGTTATATGATTTTTAAGTGA
Source organism: Mustela putorius furo (assembly GCF_011764305.1). Classification (NCBI taxonomy): domain Eukaryota; kingdom Metazoa; phylum Chordata; class Mammalia; order Carnivora; family Mustelidae; genus Mustela; species Mustela putorius. The sequence goes on from NW_025421998.1 coordinate 11,115,333, forward strand.
AACATTGAGTTCTGGCTTCTAATACTACTTAAGTTTTAAGTATCCATGTAGTTTTTTTCATGTAGTTCCATCTCTTGGTGGCATTTCTTCTCTAAGCATAAAAGTTTAAATTCAATGATCATCATAACATTATGGCAACTAATTTTCCCCAAAAGTTTCCAGGAAAATAAATTGGAAGGGATAATGGTTTTGGTAAAGAAGTAGCTATTGATGGCTTACTTAATTGCAGAAAAAAAGGGGGCCCATATATTGGTATGGCAGGGATTTAGGTTTTAGATAAGCTCTCAAAAACAGAGTTTGTGATAGGTCCTCAACTGTGTCAGAGGTCTCTGATCATAAATGAGAAGTACTTCAATAGCATTCACCTTATTATAAAAACACAGCAGCTATGAAACTTTGAATTTTCATAGACAACTATAACATTCAAAGCATACCATTGAATCAAAGTAATATTTCTTGGTTGCTTGATATCTGCCATGTCATAATTTGTTTCTTCTTCTAAAATACTGAATTTCCTCTTTGCTCTCTCTATTTCATTTATGTGCACAATTCTCCTCATTTTACAATTTGGAGAACAATGTCTCTAGAGTTGAAAGAACTGTCCAAAGGTCACAGAGATTTCAAACATGTTGAACTAAGTCTTCTGATTTCGTGACTCCTCTTGGGTGTGTTTCTGTGGAAGATAGCAGAGAGGTGAAGTGCAGGGGTGAACATCTGTGTGGCATATAGAACATTCCCCTCACTTGAGGATTTGCAAAACCCAAAGCAGTGGTGTAGGGAAAAGACCAGAGTGAGATTTCAGCTTTTATCTTTGTCTCTAGTGTGTGATCTTGTCAGCCATTTACCATCTCCAGACCTCAATAGCATCATTTGTAATGTAAGGAGTTTGGCCTCTGTGAACTCTGAGGTTCTATGAAGGTCTGTAATTCAATCAATAATGCAACTGCCAGGCAAAGCTGCACCTATTCAAATAAAACAACATTGCTAAGCACAGGGAGTGTGATGCATGGAGAGAGTTTCACTAACAATCTAATTTATTGATACCAAATGTTGTATCTCCTTGTTTCCTCCTAGGGAGACATAAAGCTGATAAATTGTTTGAATCGAAATTAGATTCTTTATACTTATTATCCATAAAGAAATGACCTTTTCTATCACTAGTGTATTTTGTGTGTTTATCAATCAATCAAGTTTTTTTTTTTTTAATCAAAAACCCTATTCCTTCATAAGAAGAAAAAGGCAGGAAAAAAAGGAGATTCAGCAGCAGTCCAAAGACTATTTCAAAGCTGTTAATATTTGACTCTGGATTGACTTCCATCTCTCCAGGCTGTGATTCCACAATTTCCATTTAGAAAAAAGCACTAAAGACTAATATTTTGGTAAGAGTTAAATGCTCTTCAGGAATGTGTTTATGAAATCCCACTTCACACCCACCATGATGGTTACAATGGAAAAAGTCAGATAGTGACTAGCATGGACAAGGATGTGGAGAAACTGAAACCCTCATGCAGTTTTGCTGGTTATGTAAAATAGTGCAATCCTTTGGGAAAACAGTCTGGCAGTTTCTCAAATGACTAAACATAGAGTTACCTTGTAACCCAGCAATCCTACTCCTGGGTGTCTACCCAAGAAAAGTGAAGGTATGTGTCCACACAAAAACTTGCATCCAAATGTTTATAGCAGCATTGGTCATATGAGCCTCATGATAAAAACAATTTAAATGTTCATCAAATAGCAAATACCTAAACATAATCTGATCGACTGAAACAATGGAATATTGCTCGATCATAAGAAGAAATGAAGTTCTGATTCATGCTAAATATGAATGAGTCCCGAATACATGATGCTAAACGAAAGAAATCCGTCACAAAAGACCACATTTTATGTCATTCCACTCACAGGGAATGTTCAGAATAAAGAAATCTATAGATACTGTTGTAGACTAGTGGTTACTTAGCTCTGGACGGAGGGTGATAGGGTGATGAGTAGGGTGTAAATGAGGCTTGCCTTTTGTGGCAATGACAATGTTCTAAAATTGACTGTAACAATGGTTATAACTATCTGTGAATATACTAAGAACAAATGAAGTATATGTTTTAAATGAGTGAATTATATGGTATACATTATATTTCAATAAAGCCTTTTTAAAACAAAACAAAAGAATAAAAGCTGGGGGGAGAGGTTTTTAAGTGAAAATGAAATAGTGATACTTTCTTAATTTTTTTTCCAAAACTTTCTGATGAAAAAATTAATGAGCCCCTTTAAATATGCTCGGTTGAAACTGTTCACTGGGAAACTTACAGATTTTTTTTTTTTAAGATTTTATTTATTTATTTGACAGGCAGAGATCACAAGTAGGCAGAGAGGCAGGCAGAGAGAGAGAGGAGGAAGCAGGCTCCCTGCAGAGCAGAGAGCCCAATGTGGGGCTTGATCCCAGAACCCTGGGATCATGACCTGAGCCGAAGGCAGAGGCTTTAACCCACTGAGCCACCCAGGCACCCCGAAACTTACAGATTTTGATAAAGGTGAATCTTGAAACATTATCTTGGTTGCTACCGTTTTCATGCTAGGAAACTGCACCAGGAGATACAGAAAAAGCTGGGATAGCTACGGATCAGGAGCTAGCTGGGGAAATCTGGGCAGGAAAGGGCCTTTATAGTCAAGTATTTTTCAAGTTGAATCTCAGAGTCATCCCAGCTTAAGATCAATGGCTACTGGAGTCTAACCACAGAGATGGGTGACCTCTGAAGTTTTGGGACTTTTTTCTAGCATCGGGTAGCATCTCAGAGAGTTGTATGCAGAGATCCACAGAGAAGGATCTTCTAGAAGGACCTTGACCTGGAGGGAAGGCAGTACCACACCGTCTGATTCTTGGCTCTGTCTGAGACCTGGTGTGACTAGAGCCTCAGATACTGTTATGAGGGCCAAGAAGGTAAGGACAGAGACACCGTGCCTGAACATAAGAAATGAGTGTGGTTTTCTAGCGTTTGGCTACAAAGCAACCATGTCTAAAAGTGTGATCACAGAAGCTGGACTTACAGAAGATAAAGACAGTGAAAATCATATTCTCAGAGAAAATCAGAGACAGATTGAAAGGTATTTGTTGTTTCCTAGACCTTACCACACATGTACATAGATCATCTTCTGTTCAATTATTTTTCAGTGTCTGTTACGCTGCCTTTGCACCCACACTTCATTTATACTCATGGGGATAGAGACTTTGTCTTGTTTATCATTGTAGTCTGCTGTGCTTGTTAAACAGTGAGCAGCCAGTAAATATTTGTTGAGTATATGCGTGAATGCTTGAATGAATGAATAAATGAATCAGGGACTGATGTTCAAAGAGAGACCTAGAACTCATGTCTAGACTTGAAATGAGAATTCATCCAGAAATTTACGACCCACCAACTAGCAATATATATAACACCTACTTTATATATATATATTTTAGAGAGAGAGAGAGAGTGTGTGTGTATGTGTATTTGTGTGTGAAATGGGAGAAGCAGAAAGGGAGGGAGAGAGAGGAAGAATCTCAAGCAGGTTCCTCACTGAGTGTTGAGCCTGAGGTAAGGCTCAAATCCAGGACCCCGAGATCATGACCTGAGCCCAAACCAAGAGTCAAATGTTTGATGAACTGAACCACCCAGGTGCCCCAAGAGGGTTATATTTTTAAACACTTGGAACTTAATATGGCTTTCATATCTTTGTTCATTTAATTAGCACTACTGTCTTATGGAATTTGTACCGTGATTCCCATCTGAAGATGAGAAAAATGGAACTCCCTATGTGACAAAGTTAGGATACACATTAGGGTCTCCTGACTTCACAATTCATAGCACTTGCACTTGATATCTTAGGGTTTAAAATGCACTGAGAGGATGATGCTGGTTGAGGGATCTGACTAGAAGCATTTGAAGTGAGGCACCTAGATCCTAGTACAGGTACTTTCATAACTTTCCCCCGAAGGCTCCCTCTTCCCCCAAATCACCATCATCCCAGCCCTTCTCTTCCTTCTCTTGAACAAATAACGGTTCCATACATGTTAAATTACCAGTTATGATCCTCCTCTATACCTAAATGTATAGGTCCCTTACCATTCTTTCCCTACCCTCCACAGCAATGTGCTGGTCCAAACATTAAGCAGTAAAGCACAGCAGGAAGTCATTCAGTGGGTGACAGTAGAGAATCCCATATCCCATATCACACACATGCCCTGTCACTTTTTATTGTGTGATGACTCCCAGCACCTACAATGTGCAGCTCAAACCCCTGGGCATGACACGTGAGACCTTCTGAGGCATAACCTTGCTTACTACCACTCCACCTGATGTCTTTCACTGTTCTGTCTCCAAAACAAGAATTCTTTGACCTTTCATGTTTTTGTGTTGATGCAGACGCTTTGCCCTCTGACATGCTCATGTTATTCTTGAAGAAAGTACTGTGTCTTGTTCATTTCCATGACCTACGCTTTCGTGGACTCCCTGCATATAAGAAGAGCTCAGACAATATTTGCCAGTGTGGTCATTCATGTTTGTAGAAGAATAAATATTTATGTAATAACCTCCCCATGCCATGCACTGGGCTTAATACTGATTATGGAAGTATGAATTGGGCATGGTTCTTGATTCAGTGAAGATGGATCAAACACTTTATTATAATTGGGAAAACAGGCAAGACAGCACATGGGTGACATATTTAAGAAGGATATGTGAGCCCCCTGGGTGGCTCAGCCAGTTAAGTGTCCAGCTCCTGATTTCAGCTCAGGTCATAATCTCAGGGTCATGAGATCGAGCCCCATGCTAGGCTCCATGCTCAGTGCAGAGCCTGTTTGAGATCCTCTCTCTTTCTCTCTCCCTCTATCCCTCTCTGCGCTCGCTCTCTCTCTCTCTCTCTCTCTATATATATATATATATATATATATTGATTAAATCTTAAAAAAAGAAGGATATGTACCAAGTTTTAACAGTAGTGAAGTCAAGTGTATGGTAAAAGTTTTCAGAAAGAGGAGATGTTTAATCTAATCCATGTCAGTGGCTAGCAAGACCAATAGTGTGCATCTCTTCCCACCTTTAGCAATATCACACCTGTAGGATGCAGTCAGTCCCTAGGAAATATTTATACCATTACATGGAAAGACGCTACAGAGTAGGACTCCTTACCCCCTCCTGGAGAGACCACATGTCTCATTTGAAGCCACAAGATTTAATTTATAGAAGTGACTAACTACTCAGAGATGCTGGGGCTATTTTTATTACTTGCATTCTCCTGGGGAAGGCATCGGGTTTTGTTTAAGAGGCACAAGCAGGAGCAAAAGGAAAGTCTGCCCCAAAGTCTTTATTGGGATTTGCTCAGGAAAGGCAAAGTGGGGCAGCAGAGTGGCCTAGTTTGACTGACTACAGAGGGTTTTGTGCTGTGGGATGGTCTCTAGTTGCCTAGTGATCCCAAGATTTGGAGCAGGTGGAATAGAGACTTGGTGAAAAAGGGGATCTTCACAGTTATACACTCAGGGATGGTTGGTTTGCTTAGTTAAGACATGCTCCTTAGAGCCCTTTGCTAAGGACTGGCTAGCCTTGGGAGGGCCAGAGTCTCCTTGGCCAGCCTGCCTTTGAAGATGTCAAAACATCATAAAATACAGAAAAGAAAACTCATGATGAATGCACAGCAGGCAAATCACCAGAATGCTGTGGGTCATAATGGAGGAACCCCAGGAAGACGTTCAGAATGAAAACAGATACAACTGACAGAGACAGGACACAAAGACAATGAAGGTGCTCGGTCCATGACCCCCTGGGAACACACACTCAAAAACAGGTACCTGTTCGTCACGTGGATGAACAGATTACTCAAGAAAACAGGCAATGCCTCATGTTTACAGGAGAAAGGGAAGACTTTGTTTTGACACGATGAGATATTTTGACATGAAAATGACAGCAGTGATGTCTGGCAGGCGTATGCGTCCATTACTGCACCAGAAGCTCAGGACACATATCTGGGGTGTAGAGGTAGTGAATCAAAGGTGTCATTTTCACTGTGTGCCACATTCTGCTGCATGTAGTTATAACATAGAACACAGTACAGAGCTTCTCGCCAGTTATGTTTGGTAACATGGCCCCTAACTTTGCAGATCAGGAATGGGGCAGTCAAGAACCATTTAGGTCGGGCGCCTGGGTGGCTCAGTGGGTTAAGCCGCTGCCTTCGGCTCAGGTCATGATCTCAGGGTCCTGGGATCGAGTCCCATATCGGGCTCTCTGCTCAGCACGGAGCCTGCTTCCTCCTCTCTCTCTCTGCCTGCCTCTCTGCCTACTTGTGATCTCTCTCTCTGTCAAACCTCGGACAGTCTGGTCTTGAAAGAAATCCTAGATCCCAACCCCCCTCTCTGGGGATGCTTCAAACTCATCTGGTGGTACAGCTTCTCAGAAACCAGGTAGAGATATCTCAAAAGCTATTTTACAGGGTCAAATAGATAGTTATTATTGGCTTATATCATACCATCCATATATATTCATTCATTAACCTAACAAGCTATTAAGCAGTTAATTCATGGGATACCTGGGTGGCTCAGTCAATTAAGTGTCATACTCTTGATCTCAGCTCAGGTCTTAATCTTAGGATTGTGAGTTCGAGTTCCCTGCTGGGCATGGAAACTTTTTTACCAAAAAAAAAAAAAAAAAAAAAAAAAAAAAAAAAAAAAAAAAGAAAGAAAGAAATTAACTCACATGAAAAACTAGTTGGCACTGAAAAGCATAAATAAGCAAACGGCATCATCCGAGTCTGTTATAAACTGGAAATACACATGCTTCCTTTTGTTGGTGTCACAGTGGAGTAAAATAAGAAGGCAAAATCAAACCAAGGTTGTGGGTGTAGGAAGGGGAGTCAGGAATGTTGGGGAGGAGGCATCATTCAAAGAGATACCAGACTGGGAGCTCACTATGTGGTGTGGATAAAAGCCTCCTTACCTTAATCAGTCCGCTCATCTCTGTAGGCCTGTTTCTCCACCTGGGGACTGGAGGTAACCCCTGCTCACAGATTGATGCCAGGAAGGATCTGACCTCCCCTACTTGCGAGCCCCCACAGGTGCTTGAATGCTGGGAGGGCACCCACGACCCAGAGTCAGAGATGAAGCACTTTTCTCTACAAAATGCAGCCAGGGCCTCAGTTGTGTATCCCAGCCAGGTCCCCTTTGTCCAAGTCATACGTATGGGACGCAGCCCAGGTGGGGGCTGTGCGCACAGTAGGTTTGTTTCTCTCACAGGTGAGGAAGGTGGAGCTTCAGAAAATCAAATTTCATACCAAGGAAAGTCATCTGAACTTTGCCTCGGAGGGAGACATTATTTTATGACAGTGACAAATCTACTTGCTTCTTGCGTGGAAGAGACGGTCTTCCAAGGCTTTTGTAGAATCTTGAAGAGATTATGTAGAAGAAAGAGCTACCAGTGTCTCTGCTCACGAGCTCTCCAGAACCATGAGACCAGGAAGGTTGGTCACCCCCACATGTCCTGCACTTGCCTTTGCCTTTGCTTCTAGAGAGTTTTTCTAAGAGCAAGCCACTTCCTCTGACGCTTTGATTCGTTTGACCAACGCAGAATCAGGCCAAGTCTGTTCAATGCGTTCCATGTAGCACTTGCAATGCGACTTCCAGCAGCAGAATAAAGCCTCCCTATGCTATTGGCCTCCACCATGTCCCCAGGCTGCATATACGTTCCCCAAATGCTCAGAATCTGTCTTTGAAAACCCGGTAGCTTCCTTTTTAGATGTCTGAGTTGACCTTTCCATTTGCCGTAGTGCAAGGGTATGTTGGTAAATGCAAAACCTGTAGTCTGGGCCTCAAGGAGGAAGTCCAGGGCAATCCCAAAGTCCATAGACACTGGCTAGGGGGTGAGGCTGACCCGAATGCCATGCAGAGCGAGGAGTGCCCTTAATCATGTTACCTAAAGTGACGTGGTGGGGAAAACTGTCCACAGGGAAAAGACCAGCTATCCTGGAAGCCCTTCTCAGCCTCAGTAAGCAGGACAGCCTCACTTGGACGTTCTATCTCATTATCTCAGGGCTATGTGACCTACTGTTGGCACTTACCTAAACACTGAAGCTTCTCTAATGATCCCCCCCTAAGGAGCAAGTCACTGTGTTTCTGGAAGAGAGGCACATTATAGGCTGGTTTTCACATACAGAGTGAAGTCATGGAGAACACACAGTGTGTGGCAGTGATGCTGGCCATTGTCTTCACAAGTGTGACCACAGCTGGTTAGTGCCCTCGTTGTGGTCTCCCGACTAGTCGGTAAACCTCTGGCTTTCCAGTTCACTTTATTAATTCATAACAATGACATAAATTTATTCATGTTAATAATAATTGGGAATAGTTCTTGTGTTTTTATAAAGGAGCAGCCAGAAGGCAAGCAGTCCAACCTGTCCTGTGTGTCCATGGGTGGGATCAGACCGGTGGCATTCATCTACTACAGAAACACCAAGGGCCTATGTGGGGATGGAGTAGGGGCTGCAGGAACAGGTGTTTCCAAGTGCAAGGAGGGGCCACCCCTCCAATCTGTTGTTTTTAAATATTTTTATTTAAATCCAATTAATTTAAATGAATTATGTAAATAAATTATATAAATAAATTAAAATGTAGTATTAGTTTCAGAGGTAGAGGTCAGTAATTCATCAGTCTTGTATAATACCGAGTGTTCAGTAGGTCATGGGTCCTCCTTAAGGTCCACAGATCACCCAGTTGCCCCATGCCTCCACCTCCCTCTCCTCCAGCAACCTTCAGTTTGTTTCCTATGATTAAGAGTCTCTTATGGTTTGTTTCCCTCCTAGATTTCATCTTGTTTTATTTTTTCCTCTCTTACCCTATGATCCTCTGTTTTGTTTCTTAAACTCCACATATCAGTGAGATAGTATGATAATTGTCTTACTCTGACTTATTTCACTTAGCATAATGCCCTCTAGTTCCACCCATATCATTGCAAATGGCAAGATTTCATTTTTGACTGCTGTGTAATATTCCATTATATATATATACATATACCACATCTTCTTTATCCATTCATCTGTGGATGGACATCTGGGCTCTTTCCATAGTTTGGCTATTGTGGACATTGCTGCTATAAACTTTGGGGTGCAGTTGCTCCTTCTGATCACCACATTTGTGTCTTTGGGGTAAGTACCCAGTGGTATAATTGCTGGGTCATAGGGTAGCTCTATTTTCAACTTTTTTGAGGAACCTCTATACTGTTTCTTTTCTTTGTTTTTTAAGTAGACTCCATGCTTAATATGGGACTTCAACTCATAACCCTGAGGTTAAGAATCACATGCTCTACTGACTGAGCCAAACAGGTTCCCCTCCAATAGACTTTTTGATGTAGTTAAGGGGATATGGATCAAATCAGAGTCTGAAATATCTGGCAGGGCACATCCAACATCAACTAAAGCTCGGGCATCTGTAGCCATTCCTGAGAGTAGTACAGGGTCTTCGCTTGTTGGAGAAAGACTCCAGGTGACAACTCTGAAGATGCAGTTCTTCCTCCATAAATCCTGGGCCCTATAGTGTCTCTCCAATGGCTGGGGTTCTTGTTCTCCCCCAAATCTGGACATCGACGTCCTTTTCCAAGAGCTTTAACTTCACCTTTTTTCCAATCACCCCCAAACTTAGCCTCGACCTTTCTCCTGGAAGGGCCATGAGCAAGAGGAAAAGGGGGATTAAAAAGAAAGAAAGAAAAAGAAAGAAGAAAGAAAGAAAGAAAGAAAAAGATATCTAACTAGAATTACATTTAAATCATTAAGATCCTTTTGTCCCAGGTGTCAGCTAGAGGGTGACAACCAGGTTGGCTTGGGATTCCATTAGGGAAAAGTCAGATTCCTCATTGATGGGAATGGCTGGAGTAGAATCTAAAATCTTCAAAGTAAGTCTATATCAATTCCTTACCCCTTGTATCCTGACCTACTAGGAAGCAGCCAAGAGGGTATCATCCCTTTCTGGTGACACCCTCACTCAATGACCAATGATCAATGACCAAAGTGACTCTTGGATGTGTGGACTGGGGAAAAGGAAGGAGATGGTGTGTATGGTCTTTTTGAGTTGATTTTTGGGTAGGTCATTCCAAAATTCAATAGTAACAGGCACTGTGTGAATGGCAGGGAACATGAAAAGGCCATCAAATACTCAACTATCAGCTCATTTTTTGAGTGGCTTTCACAATAAACATCTCACTATTCTCAGACGTTAGATGGTCCAGAAAACTGAAAACATGACAGATTACTTTTAAGGACCACAGTGGTGTGGCTGGAGCCCCCTGACCCGACACAACAAGAAGGTAGCCTGACAAAGGGTCCACAGTGGTGAAACACCAGCTGGGGGTGGGGGGTGAGAGGTCAAAGGTCACATGTGGTCCTCAGCCAGGAATGGGTGAGGGACATGCCTTGTGTCACATGGGCTCCCTTCCTGAGGCACATCAGTATCCACTGACTTCTGCATGATGTGTTGGTCTGGAATTCAGAATCTTAACAGTTCCCTGCTGTGTGTAGAGTCTACATCACTGTCTGTGGTGCTGTGTTCACGTGGTGGTGGTCCAAGTCATTGCGGGCACTGTCTGGTCGGTGCAGCCTCTCGGCAGCTGGACCGCATTTGGTCTCAACAGAGAATGGTCCCTTCTGTGGATACATGAGTGACCCAGAGGGTTCAATCAATAACCATGACTCTCCCACTGTCTTCACCCTCTCCTTGAGGTTTAGGAGTAATTTATGAGAGAAAAAGAAAACAGGGAAACTGCCTTTTGTCCCCCAACATTTAACCTGAATTCCACCATAGTTTTTGAATTACAAAGACTAATATTATTCTGCATAATTTCTGTATCTGGATGATCAACACTCCTAATTTTGTCTTGAAAATCTTGTCTTCCAATTGTTCATTCCTTCATATATGGCTAGATTACAATTTGTATTTCTCTTTTATGTTGGTTATATGTTATATTTTTTTGTCCTGCAAGAAAAATTCATTCATCACACACCATCTTAAAAAAATAAGGACATTACTGCCTCATTGTTAACTAGATTTCCGGAGGAGAGAGAAATTTCATTGATTTATTTGATTTTGATTGCATTTTTTCTTAATGATTTGGTGTTGTCTATTTTTACTCAGTTTAACTTTATTGCTGGTAGAGACATGGCTACAGAATTTCTGTCCCTCAAATTTTACCCAGATTATGTCAGAATTAAGAGACCTGTTAATAGAATTCTGACAAATGAGAATGATCTCTCCCAGATCCCCCAACACGAAGCTTCTCACATCTAATTGATCCCAAATAATTTCAACGCCACTCACAGCCTATTTGGTTCCAAAGGGTATAAGAAAGACTTATAAATAAGTAGGCTTGTGGAGAGGTTGGGGTTCACACCTGAACCAGATCTGGTCATCTTATTGTGAAGAAATTAAAAATGATAAAAAGAAAAGACACTGAGTAGACCACCCCCAAAAAAGCCCAGTTCCAGATAGCCCACTGGTTGATTTATATGTGCAATAATGATTAGGAATAAATATTCCCTGTATCTTGTAAATTCTTTTTTTTTCTCAAGATTGTATTTATTTATTTGACAGAGAGATACACAGTGAGAGAGAAAAAAAACAAGTGGGGGAGTGGGAGAGGGAGAAGCAGGCTTTCTGCTGAACAGGGAGTCCAAAGCGGGGCTCAATCCCAGAACCCTGGGATAATGGCCTGAGCTGAAGGCAGACGCTTAATGACTGAGCCGCCCGGGTGTCCCTTTCATAAATTCTTTAAGAAAATAATAGGAAGAACGAGCTTTGTAAATTCAGATATCAAGATGGTACTACACTGACTTGAAAGGCAAATAAACCATAGGAAAGTCACCAGAAAAAATATTTGTTATAAATATAAACATAAAAATCCCTTAAAAAATGCTGTAATTGAAGTTAGTAACCTGTAAAAATGATTTTATATTATAATTTAGTTGGATTATCTCAGGAATTCAATGTTGGTTAGACATTCCAAAACTATATTAATCAAATAAAGGACAAAAGCAATTTAGTCATTTTCACAAATGTGCAAAAAGCGTGAACCAACTCTCCATCCACTCATGACATAACTCTCAAAAATTCACTTTAAAAAAGAACACTCTAAATAAAAAATTAAAAAAAAAAAAGAACACTCTAACCGATCAAGGGGCTACACAGAAACCTACAGCTACTATATTTCAGGATTGAATACTTGAATGCTTTGCTCTTATGGGAAACAAGGTAAAGGTGTCTGCTTTTCCTGCTTCTACCCAACGTGGTTCAGATATTCTAGATAGTGCAATAGGGCCAGCAAAAATTAAATTAAATTAAAGGCACCCTGATTAGAAACATAGTAGTAAAAAAATAAAAGTAAAAGAAAGAAAGTAGTAAAATTATCTTTATTCACAGATGACACAACCCTACATTAAGAAAATCCCAAAGAGGGCACCAGCCACACATTGGGCTCCTTGCTCTGTGGGGAACCTGCTTCTCCCTCTCTCCCTCTCCCTGTCCCTCCTCTTGCTTGTGTTCTCTCTGTGTCAAATAAATAAATAAAACTTTTAAAAAAAAGAAAAGAAAAGAAAAAGAAAATCCCGAGGAATCAAATACTAGAACTAATAAACTCATTTAGCAAGACATAGTATCAACGAAAAAATCAATTGTATTTTTGTATACTTGTAACAAAACATCCAAAACAAAATTAGGAAGTTACATCCTAGGGCACCTGGAGGGCTCAGTTGGTGGAATATCCAACTCAGGTCATGATCTCAGGGTTGCGAGATTGAGCCCCAAGTCAGGCTCCATGCTCAGTAGGAAGTCTGCTTGATATTCCCTCTCTCCCTCTCTCTCTGCCCTTCCCCTTGCTTGCTCATCCTCTTTCTCAAATAAATAAATCTTTTAAAAAAGACACTTCCTTTTATACGAGTATCAGGGTCCTGGGATCAAGCTTCACATCAGGCTCTCTGCTCAGCAGGGAGCCTGCTTTCCTTCCTGCCTAGTTGTGATCTCTCTGTGTCAAATAAATAAATAAAATCTTTAAAAACAAAACAAAACAAAACAAAAAAACTGGGCTGGAACTTAAAAAAAAAAATCCTGGAGGAGTCAAGATGGCGGAGAAGTAGCAGGCCGAGACTACTTCAGCTAGCCGGAGATCAGCTAGATAGCTTATCTAAAGATTGCAAACACCTGAAAATCCATCGGCAGATCGAAGAGAAGAAGAACAGCAATTCTGGAAACAGAAAAACAACCACTTTCTGAAAGGTAGGACCAGCGGAGAAGTGAATCCAAAGCGACGGGAAGATAGACCCCGGGGGGAGGGGCCGGCTTCCGGCAAGCGGCGGAGCAACCACGCACAAAATCAGGACTTTTAAAAGTCTGTTCCGCTGAGGGACATTGTTCCAGAGGCTACCTGGGGCAAAGCCCACGCGCGGTCAGCGTGGCCTCAGGTCCCGCAGGGTCACAGAAGAATCGGGGGTGTCTGAGTGTCACAGAGCTTGCAGGTATTGGAACGGGAAAGCCGGCTACAGAGACAGAGCCGACAGTAAGCTCGCAGCTCGGGGTGACCTTGAACCGGTCGCAGGCTCGGTGAGCTCGGAGCGCAGCCCGAGGTCAGGCAGACGGGAGTAACTGGGCGCGGTTCTCTGAGCACGCACTGAGGAGTGCGGCCCTGGGCTCTTGGCTCCTCCGGGCCGGAGACCAGGAGGCCGCCATTTGTATTCCCGTCCTCCGGAACTCTACGGAAAGCGCTCAGGGAACAAAAGCTCCTGAAAGCAAACCCAAGCGGATTACTCACCCCGGCCCTGGGTAAGGGCGGTGCAATTCCGCCTGGGGCAAAGACACTTGAGAATCACTACAACAGGCCCCTCCCCCAGAAGATCAACAAGAAATCCAGCCGAGACCAAGTTCACCTACCAAAGAGTGTGGTTTCAATACCAAGGAGAGCAGCAGAATTCTAGAGGAGGAGAAAGAAAAGCACGGAACTCATGGCTTTTTCCCTGTGAATTTTTTTAGTCTTGCGGTTAATTTAATTTTTTTCTTTTTCATTTTTTGTTTTTTTTTTCTCGCCTTCGGGTAAGTTTTTTTTAACTGTTACCTTTTTCTTTTTTAACGATTGTTTACTAGTTTATCTAATACATATATTTTTTCTTTTTTATATTTTTCTTAGGTGTTTTATTTTTTTTTTAATTCTTTTTTTTTCTTTTTCTTTATTTTTTCTTTTTTTTCTTTCTTCCTTTTTGAACCTCTTTTTATCCCCTTCTCCCCCCTCACGATTTGGGATCTCTTCTAATTTGGTTAAAGCATATTTTCCTGGGGTTGTTGCCACCCTTTTAGTATTTTACTTGCCCCTTCATATACTCTTCTCTGGACAAAATGACAAGACGGAAAAATTCAACACAAAAAAAAGAACAAGAGGCAGTACCGAAGGCTAGGGACCTAATCAATACAGACATTGGTAATATGTCAGATCTAGAGTTCAGAATGACAATTCTCAAGGTTCTAGCCGGGCTCGAAAAAGGCATGGAAGATATTAGAGAAACCCTCTCGAGAGATATAAAAGCCCTTTCTGGAGAAATAAAAGAACTAAAATCTAACCAAGTTGAAATCAAAAAAGCTATTAATGAGGTGCAATCAAAAATGGAGGCTCTCACTGCTAGGATAAATGAGGCAGAAGAAAGAATTAGTGATATAGAAGACCAAATGACAGAGAATAAAGAAGCTGATCAAAAGAGGGACAAACAGCTACTGGACCACGAGGGGAGAATTCGAGAGATAAGTGACACCATAAGACGAAACAACATTAGAATAATTGGGATTCCAGAAGAAGAAGAAAGAGAGAGGGGAGCAGAAGGTATACTAGAGAGAATTATTGGGGAGAATTTCCCCAATATGGCAAAGGGAACGAGCATCAAAATTCAGGAAGTTCAGAGAACGCCCCTCAAAATCAATAAGAATAGGCCCACACCCCGTCACCTAATAGTAAAATTTACAAGTCTCAGTGACAAAGAGAAAATCCTGAAAGCAGCCCGGGAAAAGAAGTCTGTAACATACAATGGTAAAAATATTAGATTGGCAGCTGACTTATCCACAGAGACCTGGCAGGCCAGAAAGAGCTGGCATGATATTTTCAGAGCACTAAACGAGAAAAACATGCAGCCAAGAATACTATATCCAGCTAGGCTATCATTGAAAATAGAAGGAGAGATTAAAAGCTTCCAGGACAAACAACAACTGAAAGAATTTGCAAACACCAAACCAGCTCTACAGGAAATCTTGAAAGGGGTCCTCTAAGCAAAGAGAGAGCCTACAAGTGGTAGATCAGAAAGGAACAGAGACCATATACAGCAACAGTCACCTTACAGGCAAAACAATGGCACTAAACTCATATCTCTCAATAGTTACCCTGAATGTTAATGGGCTAAATGCCCCTGTCAAAAGACACAGGGTATCAGAATAAAAAAACAAAACCCATCTATATGTTGCCTCCAAGAAACTCATTTTAAGCCTGAAGACACCTCTAGATTTAAAGTGAGGGGGTGGAAAAGAATTTACCATGCTAATGGACATCAGAAGAAAGCAGGAGTGGCAATCCTTATATCAGATCAATTAGATTTTACACCAAAGACTATAATAAGAGAAGAGGAAGGACACTATATCATACTCAAAGGGTCTGTCCAACAAGAAGATTTAACAATTTTAAATATCTATGCCCCCAACGTGGGAGCAGCCAACTATATAAACCAATTAATAACAAAATCAAAGAAACACATCAACAATAATACAATAATAGTAGGGGACTTTAACACTCCCCTCACTGAAATGGACAGATCATCCAAGCAAAAGATCAGCAAGGAAATAAAGGCCTTAAATGACACACTGGACCAGATGGACATCACAGATATATTCAGAACATTTCATCCCAAAGCAACAGAATACACATTCTTCTCTAGTGCACATGGAAGATTCTCCAGAATAGATCACATCCTCGGTCCTAAATCAGGACTCAACCAGTATCAAAAGATTGGGATCATTCCCTGCATATTTTCAGACCACAATGCTCTAAAGCTAGAACTCAACCACAAAAGGAAGTTTGAAAAGAACCAAAATACATGGAGACTAACAGCATCCTTCTAAAGAATGAATGGGTCAACCGGGAAATTAAAGAAGAATTGAAAAAAAATCATGGAAACAAATGATAATGAAAATACAACGGTTCAAAATCTGTGGGACACAACAAAGGTAGTCCTGAGAGGAAAATATATAGCGGTACAAGCCTTTCTCAAGAAACAAGAAAGGTCTCAGGTACACAATCTAACCCTACACCTAAAGGAGCTGGAGAAAGAACAAGAAAGAAACCCTAAGCCTAGCAGGAGAAGAGAAATCATAAAGATCAGAGCAGAAATCAATGAAATAGAAACCAAAAAAACAATAGAACAAATCAACGAAACTAGGAGCTGGTTCTTTGAAAGAATTAATAAAATTGATAAACCCCTGGCCCGACTTATCAAAAAGAAAAGAGAAAGGACCCAAATAAATAAAATCATGAATGAAAGAGGAGAGATCACAACTAACACCAAAGAAATACAAACTATTATAAGAACATACTATGAACACCTCTACGGCAATAAATTTGACAATCTGGAAGAAATGGATGCATTCCTAGAAACATATAAACTACCACAACTAAACGAGGAAGAAATAGAAAGCCTGAACAGGCCCATAAACCAGTAAGGAGATTGAAACAGTCATTAAAAATCTCCAAACAAACAAAAGCCCAGGGCCAGACAGCTTCCCGGAGGAATTCTACCAAACATTTAAAGAAGAACTAATTCCTATTCTCCTAAAACTGTTCCAAAAAATAGAAATGGAAGGAAAACTTCCAAACTCATTTTATGAGGCCAGCATCACCTTGATCCCAAAACCAGACAAGGATCCCACCAAAAAAGAGAGCTATAGACCAATATCCTTGATAAACACAGATGCGAAAATACTCAACAAAATACTAGCCAATAGGATTCAACAGTACATTAAAAGGATTATTCACCACGACCAAGTGGGATTTATTCCAGGGCTGCAAGGTTGGTTCAACATCCGCAAATCAGTCAATGTGATACAACACATCAATAAAAGTAAGAACAAGAACCATATCATACTCTCAATAGATGCTGAAAAAGCATTTGACAAAGTACAGCATCCCTTCCTGATCAAAACTCTTCCAAGTGTAGGGATGGAGGGCACATACCTCAATATCATCAAAGCCATCTATGAAAAACCCACCGCAAATATCATTCTCAATGGAGAAAAACTGAAAGCTTTTCCGCTAAGGCCAGGAACACGGCAGGGATGTCCATTATCACCACTGCTATTCAACATTGTACTAGAGGTCCTAGCCTCAGCAATCAGACAACAAAAGGAAATTAAAGGCATCCAAATCGGCAAAGAAGAAGTCAAATTATCACTCTTCGCAGATGATATGATACTCTATGTGGAAAGCCCAAAAGACTCCACTCCAAAACTGCTAGAACTTATACAGGAATTCAGTAAAGTGTCAGGATATAAAATCAATGCACAGAAATCAGTTGCATTTCTCTACACCAACAGCAAGACAGAAGAAAGGGAAATTAAGGAGTCAATCCCATTTACAATTGCACCCAAAACCATAAGATACCTAGGAATAAACCTAACCAAAGAGACACAGAATCTATACTCAGAAAACTATAAAGTACTCATGAAAGAAATTGAGGAAGACACAAAGAAATGGAAAAATGTTCCATGCTCCTGGATTGGAAGAATAAATATTGTGAAAATGTCTATGCTACCTAAAGCAATCTACACATTTAATGCAATTCCTATCAAAGTACCATCCATCTTTTTCAAAGAAATGGAACAAATAATTCTAAAATTTATATGGAACCAAAAAAGACCTCGAATAGCTAAAGGGATATTGAAAAAGAAAGCCAACGTTGGTGGCATCACAATCCCGGACTTCAAGCTCTATTACAAAGCTGTCATCATCAAGACAGCATGGTACTGGCACAAAAACAGACCCATAGATCAATGGAACAGAATAGAGAGCCCAGAAATAGACTCTCAACTCTATGGTCAACTAATCTTCGACAAAGCAGGAAAGAATGTCCAATGGAAAAAAGACAGCCTCTTCAATAAATGGTGCTGGGAAAATTGGACAGCCACATGCAGAAAAATGAAATTGGACCATTTCCTTACACCACACATGAAAATAGACTCAAAATGGATGAAGGACCTCAATGTGCAAAAGGAATCCATCAAAATCCTTGAGGAGAACACAGGCAGCAACCTCTTCGACCTCAGCCGCAGCAACATCTTCCTAGGAATAACGCAACAGGCAAGGGAAGCAAGGGAAAAAATGAACTATTGGGATTTCATCAAGATCAAAAGCTTTTGCACAGCAAAGGAAACAGTTAACAAAATCAAAAGACAACTGACAGAATGGGAGAAGATATTTGCAAACGACATATCAGATAAAGGACTAGTGTCCAGAATCTATAAAGAACTTAGCAAACTCAACACCCAAAGAACAAATATCCCAATCAACAGACATGAACAGACATTTCTGCAAAGAAGACATCCAGATGGCCAACAGACACATGAAAAAGTGCTCCATATCACTCGGCATCAGGGAAATACAAATCAAAACCACGATGCGATATCACCTCACACCAGTCAGAATGGCTAAAATCAACAAGTCAGGAAATGACAGATGCTGGCGAGGATGCGGAGAAAGGGGAACCCTCCTACACTGTTGGTGGGAATGCAAGCTGGTGCAACCTCTCTGGAAAACAGCATGGAGGTTCCTCAAAATGTTGAAAATAGAACTGCCCTATGACCCAGCAATTGCACTATTGGGTATTTACCCTAAGGATACAAACGTAGTTATCCAAAGGGGCACATGTACTCGAATGTTTATAGCAGCAATGTCCACAATAGCCAAACTATGGAAAGAACCTAGATGTCCACCAACAGATGAATGGATCAAGAAGATGTGGTATATATACACAATGGAATACTATGCAGCATTCAAAAGAAATGAAATCTTGCCATTTGCGACAACATGGATGGAACTAGAGCATATCATGCTTAGCGAAATAAGTCAAGTGGAGAAAGACAACTATCATAGGATCTCCCTGATATGAGGAAGTGGTGATGCAACATGGGGGCTTAAGTGGGTACGAGAAGAATAAATGAAAGAAGATGGGATTGGGAGGGAGACAAACCATAAGTGACTCTTAATCTCACAAAACAAACTGAGGGTTGCTGGGGGGAGGGGGTTCTGGAGAAGGGGGTGGTATTATGGACATTGGGGAGGGTATGTGTTTTGGTGAGTGCTGTGAAGTGTGTAAACCTGGCGATTCACAGACCTGTACCCCTGGGGATAAAAATATATGTTTATAAAAAATAAAAAATTATATTTAAAAAAAAAATCCTCCAAAATAAAACAAAGCAGAGAACTCTTATATCTTTGTTTCACTCTATACCACCATACAAAAGTTGAAAACTAAATTGATTTATACTTAGGTGATAAAACTATAAAACTTCTCCAAGAGCAGAATATGGGAAAATCTTCATGATAATGGGAAGGGCAAAGTGTTCTGAGATTCATCATCATGAAGCATGATCCATAAGAGAATAATTTGATAACTTAAACCTCATCAAACCCAAAGTCTTTTACACTTCTAAGCCCTTGATGAAGAAGGAAAAGTCGAGCCACAGACCTGAGACGAAATGCTTGCTAATCATCTCTCCGCTAAGAGACACACCCAAAAGATATAAGAAGCTTCTCCAATTCTGTGATAAGAAGCCACAAAGAAACCCATATTTTCATAAGGGCAAATTTTGAGTAGTCATTTCACAAAAAAGATTAAAACTCATCCGTTATTTAGTAACAAAACGTTTCATATCCCCTCATTATGTTTTCCCAAACTTTCTTCAGCTGTTGATTTTCTATTCCATCCCAGTGTGACTAAAAAGCCTATGTTACATGATATGAATCTTTTAAAAATGTATTGACACTTGTTTCATGGCCTAACATATGCTGCTCCATTGTAGAAAATGCCAGGAGATACGGGAGTGGAATGTTGGTGCAGGTAATTCCTTGACCAAAGAGTGATCAGCTGGATGGTTGGCTCATTGAACTGCATCCAATGGGGAAGCCAAGAGTCCATTTCTGCATGGTCATGAAACATGCAAATACAAGGACTTGCAGGTGTCCTTCTTGAAATTCTAAGGCCAACGGTTAGTGGGCATGATTTTGCCGAGACCATGAGGCCTCCTTCAGTAAGACTTTATATTTAGCTGAGTGTCATGTAGAGTTAAAATTAGTTTTTCTTTTTTTTCATAAAATAAAAACAACAGCATGGAATGCACTTGAGAAGAATGTGTGTCCCACCACCATTAGGTAGAATATTTGACAGATAATGTGGGTTAGGCTGTTAATAGAGTGTTTCAAGTCCTCTGTGTTTTGTTGGCCTTCTTCCTGCTTATTCCACACATGAATAGGAGTGGGACATCAAGGCGTCCAACTCTCACTAACAACTGGGGTGCTCTCTTGGAAATCGTTGCTTTGTGCATTGTATTCAGAGGCTCTGTTGTTAAGTGCATGCACATTTATAATCGTTCTGTCTCCCATGGGACTGAACTTTTTTAAAGATTTATTTATTTGGGGCGCCTGGTTGGCTCAGTAGGTTAAGTGTCTGCCTTCAGCTCAGGTCATGACCCCAGGGTCCTGGGATCAAGCCCCACATGGTGCTCCCTGCTCAGCGGGAAGCCTGCTTCTCCCTCTCCCTCTCCCCCTGCTTGTTTTCCCTCTTTCACTGTATCTCTCTGTCAAATAAATAAATAAAATCTTTAAAAAGAAAAAGCAAGTTGTTTTTTAGTACATTCAGAGCTACATGAACCTCTCAAGTTGACATTTCGTCAGCACAAAAAGGGAACCATATGTGCTTTAGATTCCCCTGTCCCCCATAAGGTCACCACAACATCACCATAAGCCCAGGCAACCATGGTCTGCTGTCTGTCTCTAGAAACTTGCCCATTCTGGACATTTTGTGGAATGAAATCATACAGTTTGTGGTCTTCCATGATGGGCTTTGTTCCCATTATCACAGTGCCCCTGAAGTCTGTCAATGCTGTAGCAGGTGTCAAGAACTTCCTTCCTCTGGAAACCATCCTTCCTTCTTCTGGAAGTATGGCTGGAAACACTCCACTGTACAGATTGGCACATTTCATGTCTGCTACTTGAGGGGCCTCTGGGTTGCTTCCTTGTTTGGAGCTATTTTAAACAGTGCTGTTGTGAACACACTTGTACAAATTTCCATGGACATATGTGCTCACTGCTCATGTGCATACACCTAGAAGTGGAATCACTGCAAATTCAGAGCCTTTGAGAAGCTTCTGGGCTGCTTCAACAATAGCACAACAAATTTCCCTCCCCATTAACTGCGTATTAGGGCTCCAAGGTGTCCACCCTCGAGCTGTGTTTTAATTTCCCTGTGGCTGTATGTACCAGAGGCTGTGAAGCCCTTCAGTGTCCTAGGTTTGCTTCCTGAGGGGCTTTTGCATTTCCCTAAGAGCTCCTGTTCAGATCAGGCTTCCCACTGCAGAATTTTCTTCTGTAAATGTGCCATTACTCTTGTTGGCTGGTGGAATGGTGGTAGTGTGGGGGGACAGGAAGGATTCTATCATCTTATGGCTAAATAATCACCTTCAGGAGTGAGTATCAGGAGTGGGTGTTTCTTCTCCTACTTAGGAAAGATGGGAATGCATCAGTGTCTGGAGTTGGGTCTGGAGTTGTAAGGATCAGGCTCCTCACAAGTCTTTGCTACAGGGAATCCTCTGGACTTGTTTTGCGATGGCTGCTTTTCCTTTTCCTCTGCCAGAGACAACAGGGAATTTTTTGTGTGTGTTATTTTGTGAGGACTTTGAAGGTTGCCAGAGGGGAACCCATGAACGTGTGGGGACCCCAGCAGTTTCTGTCTTTCATGCTAGTCCATACACCTCCTCCAGCTACTCAGCAAAATGGCCACTGAAGTATTTTGCTCAGTCTACAGCTCCAGCATATGTGCTCCAGGGGAGCTGTTCCTGGCTGTACAGCCCATACTCGCCTGTCCCTCCAGACAGCAGCGTGTCCATTTGTCCTGCAACCCCTGTTCTCTCACAGGTCTGGGAGAGTCACTGGTTTTCATTTTGTTCAACTTCTTTTTGGTGAAAGTGCCTGATCACAACTAATGTGTCTGAGCTGAAACTACACAGACATTTCTGAAGAGCGGATTTACAACACCTGGGGAAATGAAAAGAAGCATAATCTTTACCTCCTCATTTCATTTTAAATATTCTATAAAGTCAAAACATATGAAGTTGTTCATGCAGTACTATATATAAACATAAAAATATGGGAAGTGCAAATTGACCATTAGTATTAGTATTCATGTTCTATTCATAACAGTGGAGAATCACACCTAAATGAAAATGAATGAGCCCGCTTTATACATATGAATGTGAATAAATCTCAGAACACGATATCCATAGAAGCAACTTGTCAAATGTTACATGTGGTGTTGTTTGCATAGTTTATGGCATAAGGAAGCAAGGTGTACATGGGGAAAGAAAAGAGCCATTTCCGGGTGTGGTTATCTCTGAGGAGGCTTTGGCCATACCTGGAAAAAGTATAAAATTTGGAGATCTGAAGCAAAAATGGTTTATTGTGGCAAATGGACTAAACTAGATACAGAAAAAGACAAATACTGAGTGGTAGCATTTATAAGTGGGAATCGAAAAAAGTCCAGCTTAGGAAAACAGAGTAGAATGGTGATTGTTGGGGCTCAGGGAGCATCTGCTGCTCAAAGGGTACAAGGCTCCAGTTATGAGAAGTCAGCTCTGGGGATTGAACATACAGCCTAGTGACTCGAATTCACAACGCAGTAATGCATGCTTGAAATTTTCCAAGACTGTAGAGTTTTCAACACACATGCACATACTCACAAAATACAGCTGATGTGAAGTGTTCTCCCACCTTTATAAATGATCAAATAGGGGCTCAGAGAATAAAGGACCACTCAGCTAGAATTGTAGCTCTACCGCTAACACTGGGAACGAAAGAACAGACACTCCCTGTTTACACTCTCATAAAAGGCAGTGAACTCGCTCTCCAAGGGTGGATGCCAGGAGAGTGAGCAGCACCGGTTCCTCACCTTGGAATGGAGACAGGACAAGGATCCTTGAGGTGGGAAGCGAATATCTCCTGTCTTTACATCGCAGGTTCCTATAAGACCTCACAGGTTCCCAGGACACGTGAGTGGCTTTAACCTTGCCCTTGCCTGGAGCCTTACGCTGCTAAGCTGGGAGCCTTCTGTGCCCACAAGCAGGTGCCTTGCAGGGGCCACACCGCACTCCCATCCCTCTGGAAGCTTGCCAGCTCTCTTTCTCCCCCAGTTTGGCTTAAGCACCTGCATCTCCAGGTAACAGGAAGCCGTGAAACTCTCCCAGGGACAGGGACTGCTTACCTGGTGCATACCAAATTGTATTCTGCCATATTTTCTCTAATTTGCTGCTACCCCACCTTACTCCACCTGCTGCATGAAAAGGAGTGAGAAGGTGGGGTGGCAGTAAGCCCATCTTTCCCCACAAAGGCTCTCTCTCCTAAGCCCCCCTCTCCCATCCATCCGCCTTCCCACAGTCCCATCAGCCCCTTTGACTCAAAGGCTTGGGATTCCCTTTGAAGCTTTTGTTACAGAGATATAAACAAAGAGCTATAGAAACACAGAGGGATCAATCAATTCTGCCATGAGGGATCAAGGAGGACATCGAAACAGAGAAGACTTTTGGAGTTTGGCCTTGAAGCATGATTAGCACTTAACAAAAATATCACCAAGAACTCAAACCAGAAAGAAAATCCAATCTTTTACTGTCTCAACTGACCGTGCTGGGTGCAACCAGGGCTATGTGACACTTTCGGAGTTGGTTGGGTTTTTCTGAGCCATTAAGTTGTGGATGCAGGACAGTCAGGGGGAGGCTTGGGATGATACAGGGAAGTGACTGACTGTGAAGCCTTCGCTGAGTGCGTGTTTATGTTCCCTGCAGGTAAATGGTGGTGTCTTAAAAGCAGCCAAGTTAAGTGAAATTCGAGTGTGTTCCCCCACAGCACCTCACCGGGTCCACTGTCAGCTAGCTCAGCTGGGCCTTGGAAAAAGACACAATCCATGCTCTCAGACAAATGCTGAAATAAAGGCTTGTCCGGTGGTAAAATATTCTAAACCGTGCCTTCAACATAAGACACGAATGTGAACGTTCCCTGGGTTTGAAGACAAAATGTGGAGTCTGTACAGGACAGACCGGTGGCCTGAGGTCTCAGTAAACCAGAATCGGAGTCCCAGTTCGGTCACTAGACAGGGTTCCCGAGGGAAATCACAGTTAATTGCTCGAGTGTCCATCTGCTCACGTTTGCATTGGGGATCGTGGCATCTATTTCAGAGTGAACTTTAGGACTTAGGAACTGTGCAAAGAGGGCACCTGAGTGGCTCAGTCAGTTTAGCAACTGCCTTCAGCTCTGGTCATGAGCCCCAGGATCTGGTTCCACATCGGGCTCCCAGCCACACAGCAAAGCTACATCTCCCTCTGGCCTTCTCTCTCATGCTCTCTCTTACTCGCTCTCTCTCTCTCAAATAAATAAATAAAATCTTTAAAAAGAAAAAGAAAAATGCAAAGAAACAGAGATCCCTGGGCTTTGAAATTGGTTGTGAGCTGCAAATTGAAATTAAGTAAGGAAAAACATCTCAGGGATTCAAATGAGTCACATCACCGAAGAGAATTTTTTTGTTTGTTGGTTTGTTTGTTTGTTTTCCTGTAAGCATCATTGTGCTAAGCTATTTTTTGACTCAGGCCCTTTAGTTGCCTTGAGATCATCATCCAGCAATCCCAAATCCTCACACATTTCAAGGCACAGCTCATGGGCACAGATGATTTCCCCAGCTCTCAGTCATGTAGGTGTGTCACTTTTACAACTGGCAGGACAGGCAGAAATTACATGGTGCATTACAGGGGCACTCTGTATGTATTTTTTATCTTCTTACTCAGTAGGTTTGGATTAAAACACTTGACTGGGGTTTGTATTTTATCTGAGGTAAGTCTTCGTTCAGAGGGTGGAAATAGTAAGGTTAAAGTCCTTAGGCGGTAGTTACCGGGACTCCTGAAACCCGTCTCCTGCCCTTTCCATGCTGAAACAGCTGTGTGTGTCTCAACCGTCCTCCTGCAAATGCACTGAAATCTTGTTTTCCAAGCTCAAGGGATCTGCATTTGTCAAACAGGCTGGGGGACAGTGTTCTGCTTGAAGCACTCCTCACCATACACCTCGAAACCCTCCCCGAGCTGTCCCTGCAGACACTTCAAGGCGTCCCTGGGATTATTCAGACTGTTGAGTACAGGACATGGAGCAATAAGATTCACTTAACCTGAAAATTAAACTTGACATTTAAAAAAAAAGAAAGAAAAAGCTCACAAGCTACTTTCTCCCCCAAAACTACTTTCTCTCCCCTTCCTTAATGGAATGAAGTGTTTTGTTTTGTTTTGCTTCCTCTCTGTGGTCCCAGGGTGATAAAAAATTCTCATCTTCATGTAGGACTGTTGGTCCCAGGGCCTAGAGACAGACGCCGGGTGCCATCCAAGCCATGACACATACCTGATGTATGCCGGGGGCAAATGTCTCCATCTCGTTTTGCTGCAGCGTCTTCCTCTGTAAAATGTGGAGAGTAAGAGTCCTCAGATGGCGTTATAGAATCCTGCACGGACTTCATAGACGTATACACAGACAGAGGGAAAGGTGAAGGGTAACTGCCCGGGGCAGTGAGCTTCTTTACTGCAATGTAAGTGCCTGATATAAGCTTCTGACTGCTCACGCAGACATTTCAAAGACATCCTTCTGAAATAAAGAGTTAGTCCCTACATTATTAACCAGGAGCTGGGCCGCTCTCCCCACCTTTAAGTACCCTTGTGAAAAGCCCTGCGTGACCTAAGTCAAAGATCCCCTTAGGTGTCCCCACTTTTCGTTTTCTAGTTCCCTAATTCTTGCTCTTAAGTTTCAGATTGCCAGGAAAGGGGTGCCTGGGTGGCACGTCAGACTGTCGACTTCAGCTCATGTCGTGATCTCAGGGGTGTGAGATCGAGCCCTGCATTGGGCTCTGTGCTTGGCATGGAGTCTGCTTGAGATTCTCTCCTTCCCTCTGCCCCTCTCCTGCTCACATTTTCTCTCTTTCTCGAAAAATAAATAAAACCTTAAAAATAAATACATAAATTCGCCAATAAAATGTGAACCCACAAAACCCTAGGCCCTCACTCTGGATCCCAATAAAGGCAGAACCCCAGGCCTGCGTGCTCCCTGTCTCTCTCTCTCTCCCCTGTGCTCACTGTGTGGCCCCATGTTCTGTGCACCCTCCAGATCCTCCTTTAACTCAGCAGAATGCTTTGGACCAGTATCCATATATTATGCGTATCAGTGAGAGTTTCCAACCCTTTATTCCATGGACTACAATCAGTCATTCCCTCTGATGATGGCACATTTGGTCATCGGTCTTTTCCTGTTTGGGCTAGTATAAAGCAAGCTTCTATGAGCAAACATTTTGTGCACAGATTTCCTTTCTCTAGTTTAAATATGTAGCAGTGGAATTGCTTCTTCACTCAATAGTTATCTCCAACTTTACAAGACAATTACTGTTCCATCAGTGATCCTTGTGGGCTCTCTTCCCCTCTCTGTCTCACTGCCCTGCTCCCCACCATCCATCCCATATACTTCACTTGGGCTGATATCCCCACTTCCTTGTCTGTTCTAAGCTTTGATTAATTTTTTTTTATTTTATAATTTTTGTGATATCCCCATTCTCTGAGATTTCCTATTTTTTTTTCCTTCTCTTAAAATGGTATCTGGTCGTGTTTCTGTGCTTCTTTATCTCTTTGTCTGAACTGTGTGTATGCTTTCGGTTTGAGTTCTTGTGCGTTTCATACATTCTGTAATGTCTTTAAAATTGCATCCTGTAATTTCTTTTAAATACATAAAATACTTGTCTGTGTGCCTCTCCTGACTCTTAGCTTTTCTCTCTTTGTCCTTTACCCACTACTGATGAATTCTGGCAGTTTTTGACCTTGTCTGCTAGCCGACTGATTTTATTGCAGCGAATCCATTTTCTTATTCAACTCATACTTTGAGCACTTCATTTCAATATTTATATTTATCAAAGTCTGTATCTCTAATTGGTTCTTCTACAGAACTGCTTGTTTGGCTTCTATGTTGTTCTGAGAATATTATTTAAAGTTCCTGTAATGTTTTGCTTTGTCTGTTGCATGGGTTCATTTTCTTCCTATTGCTTATCTTTTTCATATGCTGTTTTCAGTCCTGAGATATGAACATTGGCTCCTGTAAGTGATGTTTAAAAAACAAACAAACAAACAAACACACACACAAAAAGAAACACACAACTTTTTTTTTCTTCTGTCTTCCTGATTGCAGTCAGCCCGCCTTCCTCCCACGACACAGTTAGGGCAGCAATAATTCTATTGTTGCTGTTGTTAGACCCTCCCTCTGTTATTTACTAGCAATGTTACCAGACTGATTTCTTCAAGGTCAATAAGGCTTGTTTAGTGATACCACGGCATGAAAATAATATTAGAAGCTACCCTATGAGGTTATTTGGGAGTGTTAAAAGAGTTGATGTTTATATAATGACACAAAAGGACCTGATTGAACTACACATTTTTTTTTTTAATACATGTTCTTAAAAATGTAGTTGTGGGACACCTGCGTGGCTCAGTTGGTTAAGTAAGTGTCTCCCTTTGGCTCAGATCATGATCGCAGTGTCCTGGGATCAAGCCCTGCTTTTCCCTCTGCCCTTTCCCCTGCTCGTGATCTCTCTCTCTCTCACTCAAATGAGATCCTTGACTGTCTGAACTCCTGGAGCTCTCAGATAAGGTTTGGAAAGTGGTAAACACATGATTTTAAAATGATTATATTAACCCCTGTTTTCTTCATCTTGGTGGCCTACAAATGACGAGTCAGTAGTTGACAAAAAAGGGCAGGATTTGCTGAGTTTATTGGACAATCCATTGTCATCAATAAAGGTTATGTTGCGTATAAATCTAAGAAGTTGCAAACGTAAGAATTAAGAATGAACCTTTTACATGGACTGAAAAATGAAGCATTATGTGGCCCCAGTGAGGATGATGTAGGACCAGAATAGTATGCAATGCCAAATAGTATGGGAGAAATTAGGAAGATATTGGAAGAAGAGAAACCTGATGGGACCAGCTCAGAAAATATTCTCTGAGACAAAGTTACTGATAGACCCACCAGCTGCTTACTGAGAAAAAAACACAATAACGTTTCTAAAAGTGACTTCCCGGGAAAGAGCTTCAGTCATTATCAGCTGCTTCCTAAAAGATATGGGTTCCCAGAGTGAAAATATGCAGACAACGTTTCAGTCTTAGAGACTGCTTCCTGCAGATTGGTACACTATGTTTCCAGTGGTCTTTGATTAAAATATTAGAAACACTTCAAGCTTCTTTAGCTCAACATTTCTCAAACGTATTTGGTCACCAACACCTTAACTGCAGAGGTAAATTAAATTAATACACAAGGACACCACTGGGACCCTTTGATATGACAGGTTGGAACAAAGACTGGCGAGAAGCTCAGGAACCCAGTGTCCTCTTCCTTAGGGAGACAGGAGTGACATGTCTAATCTCTTAGGTTGGACCAGCTCAATATGGTCTAGATGATGGCAGGTGAGTGAAAGGGAGTAGCCTACTGCACCCAGCACAGTGTCGATGCTTCTCAAACATCGTTGAAGAGAATCTGATGAAGCGACCACTTACAGACATACGGAGAAGGCTAGGACACCAACAGGTGATGGGAAGGTATAGGGAATGGATGAGTAGAGAGCTACTATCACTCAGCCCTGAGGGAGGAAGGGCACAGGGACACTGAAAGCTATGCAAACCACAGCCATGTGACTAGAGCTGCCACAAACAAGTCATTCCTGCATGGAGGTGGCTGGAGAGGAATAGATGAAGAGGTACTTGAACCCTCTCTCCTCCAGGCTTCTGATACCCTGTCAGTGCCTCTTATCAGTTGACCCCAGCTGGAAGCCAGAGGTGAATGGAGCTCATGTGAAGCTCCAGGTGGGATGCAGCTTCCACCCTTCCCATTATAGAAATCTCCCACTCCCACCCTTCCATTTTTGTATGCCTCCTTTTCAACATGGCAGCAGCACAGAGTGGAAGGGACTGGATCTGACAGTCACCCACTGGAGCTACCAACGCACATCAGTGAAACACGAGTGAGATAGAAACTTTGCTGTATTAAGCTGCTGAGGCTTCTTATTTTTATATCAGCTGATGCTAATTGCCTTGACTAATACGCTAATCAAAAAGTTTACGGTAGATCCTTAACAGCCTTTGCAAATACTGCATATATGTATTTCTTAATCAGATCTATAACAACATGTGTATTAATTTAATTCAGTTGCACGGCTATATTCATACCACACAACTTATTTTATCATCTTCCTAATGCCTGCAGGAGTTGTGATGAACACCTTCCTAAACGCATCACAGTTGTGGCACCCAAAACAAGAAAACCCATTAAACACCCTTTCTGCAATGCTACTTCAGCCAGATATATTTCTGCCAGGAAGGGTTACATGTTGCAAGTAAATTCTGAGAGAAAGAAAGAACACAAATTTCATAATGATAATGCTAGATAGATGTCCTGCTATCAGTGACCTCCCCAAATAAGCTACAGTTAATGGACAGACAAGGTGGTCTGTTAGCTGTAGCCTGCCACAGTCCAGACTGCTCAAAGCAAGTGTCCTGGTGTCCCACAGTAAGTGAAATAGGAGGGGATGCCATTTAAAAAGAAAATTATCAAAATGAAAAATCCCAGCCTTTTTTTTTTTTTTTAACTACCTACCATTATTTAGGTATAACTTATGCTTATAGAGAATTTAAAATTGCCCAGTAGGGGCGCCTGGATGGCTCCTTCTGTTAAGGCTGGGACTCTTGTTTCCAGCTCAGATCCTGATCTCAGGGTTGGGATCAAGCCCTGTATTGGTCTCCACATTGAGCAGAGTCTGTTTGAGATTCTCTCTCTCCCTCTACCCATCCCCCTGCTCATGCTCTCTCCCTCTCTGTCCCTTTAAAATACATACATAAATAAAATCTTTTAAAAGTACCCACTAAATATAAGCCAGGAGGGTTAAACAGTAAAATGACTTACTCGTAGGCAAGCTAAGGACAAAAATGCACCTTTGTCTAATCTGAGAGCCACCACTTCTCCTCTTTGGCAAACTCCCCACTGCCACAGATACCTTGATATATGACTGGAAAATGGCAGGCACATGCTTATCTAGTGCATATTTTCCTTCGTAGTATTTCTTGTTTGATTTTTACTGTGCATTCAGAATGATTCCTCCCTGAGTGTTGTTCAATGAAATATTTATAACATTGCTGACCATTATATAAACAAGCAATCCCATTTTGGGTTTATTTGCCTGCCCTCAGAAAACCTTATAGTTCTGCAAAGTTCATTCCTTGGACGACCTCACAGGATCCAGCGAATGGGGTACCAGTGGCCATGCTTTCTCTTCGCTCCTGGGGGTTCATTTACATCATACCATGTATCACTGAAAGCAAAATAAGAGAACAGAAGGTAACATTACAACCTGAATACATAGTCGCATTTTGCCATGTTTGATTTAGATTATCTTTAAGAGGCTATACCACAGATATATTTAAAGTTTCATTCAAACCCAACCTCAATTTTCTCTCTCACAGTGGAAAATCATGAAGTCAAAATTGTTTTTTTTTTTTTAACTGCATATCGATGCTCTTAAAATACTATATGTTATTAACTGTGCGTTTTGAAGGCTATGGACATTGTAGCATTGTAGAAATCCTCCGTATCTTTAAAATTCAAATTACTTATGTAAGCACTGTACATGTTTGTGTACAACGATCAGTTTAGCTACTGCTTTCCAATTGCATAAGACAAAAGTTGGGGAGAGAGCCTAGGGATTTTGGCTTGAGCACACAGATGAATAACGGCGTCCGTTTATTGTGGAAGGAAGGCAGAGAGGCGAGAGGGGAGTTCGGAGGTGCCGGAGCGTATCTGGATACGGTTTGTATCCTCTTGAGACACACAAGCCAAGAGCGGGGTGACGGCGGGAGGCGAGGTCGGGAGATCCAGGAGAGCCGGATGGGAGTTAGGAGGGAGAAAGGCGCTAGCGCGGAAATAGAACAAAACGAGGGAACCGTCCAGGGATTAATTATAAATAAAGACCAAAAAGAGGCCCAGGGGCCTTAGGACTGGAGAATCGAGTATTTGGAGATGAAGAAGAGAGGAATGAGGCAGGGAAGTGCAGCGGGCGGGGCGGTGGGAAGAAACCAACCCTGCCGATACACGCTCAGTCTCCGGTGAGCGCATGCGCGGCTCGTGCCCCGTCCCCAGTCCCCAGCTCCTGTCCTGTGGTGTCCCCGGCCTCCCTGTGTCCCCTCCCCATGGCCTGGATTACTGTAGCTTCCCGAGAGATCTTCTCTTTTTCTGCAGCCAGATCCGTCTTCCTTGCTCTGCTTCACAATGGCTTTAACTTCCATTAAATCATATTGGCTCTTTTGATTTAATTTTCAAATATCTTTCCTTATATTTTTCAAAGCTCTATTTCACCTTCGTGCATATTATGACTTCCTTGCCATTTACAGATGACTATATAGCTCACCGCACGGCCAGATCTCGCTTGTTCTCTCCGAGGGCAAATTAGGATAATGTTCGCACACTATGGGAAGGAGTCTGCGAGGAGTCATGGCGTATCAATGGTAATAAGAAGTCTAAATACAACATCCATGGTATTATTGGCCGCTAGAAAAATGATTTAATCCCTTCGTAATTACCCATCATTTGGATGACATGAAATTATGTCACTGTTCTCTTGCTGGCTTTAAAATAACATTTTTTTCTATATTTAGCTCACATAAAATACTTAAAAATGGAAAATAATACATCAGATGATTTTTAGCTGAGTTTATAATATATGTCTTGTCTGGATGAAAAAGCTTCTTTATTGCTGTTTTTTCCATCTGTAACTTTTTCTAATTTCTATATTTATTAGTTAAATTACCAGAGGATTTTATTTAGTGAGGCACTGATTCTTTGACAGCAAAAATTAATAAATGAGAGTGCTGAGCCATATTTT
Source organism: Mustela putorius furo (assembly GCF_011764305.1). Classification (NCBI taxonomy): domain Eukaryota; kingdom Metazoa; phylum Chordata; class Mammalia; order Carnivora; family Mustelidae; genus Mustela; species Mustela putorius. The sequence continues at coordinate 11,147,598 of NW_025421998.1, forward strand.
TACTACATTTTTCTCCTTTATTTTTACTATTTATAATTTGAAAAAAAAATACTAGATCATAAACACAAAGTGATATCTTAAAACATCATTGCCAGACAAACGTGAAGCAAGAATTGGGTATTATGAAATAAAGATTCTTAAATCAACTGACTAAAAATTATTTAAAAGATTAAAAAGTAGATAAAACATTAAAACCACATTCATAAAATGTAAAAGAGGCATTTTTCACAAAGGGTTGAAGTGTTAGATTTTAGAAAGATCAGTCACTGGGCAGCTAGATCTTCAGATGAGACTAGGCTTTACGAGAATTGATTCTAGATGGATTATTTAAAAGAGAAACGGGTGGGATTTTGAGAAAAGAGCACATTTGGTATGATATTTGGTTCTGCCAACTGCTTGGATCTCCCCCACCCCCACCCCATGACCACTCACTCTCAGTCTCCAAAAGGACGAGCACTTTAGTCATTCATTCTGATCCTTGATATTCTGCCTTCAGTATGAGCCAAAATTTTTGATCTGAGAACCACATGATCTCTAATACACACCATCTCCACTGTGATATTGGCCAACATTAAAAGTACTTCATTAAAGATGGAGAACCATAGGCCAGCTATATGCAAAGATATAGCTGTTCAAAAGAAAGAGGCTGGTGAAGGCCATGGGTCAACTTCAAAACTGATGATGTCAGATACATGGAGAATACAATGTCATGTTGTTACCAGTGAAAGCCTTAGTGAGGGGTTTGGCTGAAAATAATCAAAAGGCCCCCCAGTTGCAGGCCTCCTGGCTAGGTGTCTGGTCTACATTGTAGGGCTGAGAAAGGTTGTTTTGCAATGCATACAAATGTTGAATTGCTATATTGTACATCTAAACCTGACATAATATTGTATATTATACCTCGATAAAAATGAACAAAAGTGACTAAAAACAGAGCACTGAGATCTGAAGGAATTGTTAAAAGGTAAGAAACAACTTAAGAACATGTCCTCCGCAGGGGAAAACATGATCACCAAATGAATTCAAGTAATAGTGGCACTGTTGACCAGACTAGGCTTTGAAGAAATTCTAGCCTGTGTATTAAAATAAATGCTCCAGAACTTGTCAGGGAACATTAAAGAAAATTACAAATGTATGAAAACATGAGACAAAATGAACATAGAACTCTCTCTCTCTCTCCCTCTCTCTCGGGGATATTTTTATATATAGTTCTGGAAGCAAACAAAGCAGAGAGAAGATATGTCATCCTTAAAGACGTAAGACATGGAAAGTATTGAAAAGTCCTTAATCTGTACACAAAACGAGTTGAGAGATTCTTTGGTGAAATCAGTTATTCTTTTAAGAAGGTGTTCTCAAATTCCATAACAATTCAGGAAACAAATCGAAAGCATTATGCCATCTAGGGAAAACTGGCGGATTTCTTCAATGAAACGTTTAGTGCAGAAAGGCACTCGTGGGACAGCTCCAGTCCCCACTCTGTGTGGCTGTTATGGTAACTAATGAGAAATGCACCTGAACAGCCCTGCCTACCACGTGCCCAAGGACCAGGGTGTCAGGGATCGAAGAGAATTGTTCATGTTTCAGTCAGAAAGTTATTGAAGCTCTAAGGACGTTGGACTTCACCTCAAAGTCATTGAGGCTCCGTGGGACGACTTTGATTCTGGGAGTGATAGAATTACTTCATTACTTTGAAAGATTACCCGGGCCACAAAATCGAAAAGGGAAAAATCCATGCTTAAAGAAGACTAATTGGGAGGCTTTTAGGAAAGTTAGAAGCCGGCTTATACGTTCTTAAACCAAGTCAGTCCTGAGAAAATGGAGAGGAGGGAATAAATGTGAAATATTTCAGACATGTAATCAATAGGACATGACAGGTGGTTCAAGGTCCAGGAGTGGCCATTGAGAACAGGATATGCTTGATATTCTTAAGGTTGTAAAGTATTTTTAGGTGAAAAAGAAATACGAGTGTGGTGTTCCAAGAAATAAAATTATGTCTCCTACTAGGATGTACTGGGATGACCTTCACTTGGTGTTAATAGCTAAGCCCTGAATACATTTCTGCAATGAATATCTGGTGTTTTCCATTCTGAATTAGGTGTTGGGGATGGAAAGGTCAAAACGCCTGCACCTTACACTTTCTATGTGTGAGGAACGTAGAGTGGAGGGAACAGTATGTGGAAACATGTTATACACACAGAGTCAGGAACAGGATTAGAAATAGTAACAATGAGCAGTGGGTAGGCACAGGGAGTGGCTCTTAAGTGGGACACAGTTGCTGGGAGATTATGTCCAGTCTGCAGCCTGAGGATGAATGGGAATTAGTAGGCGAGACAGAGTGTGGAAGTGAGCCCGGGTGGACGGCGCTTTGGGTGCAGAGTTGGAGTGGCTTGAAACCATGGAAATTTCCAATTTATGATCTTTCTAAAGTCTCAAAGTTTGCACAGGTCGCTGACAGCATACACTTTTGAACTCAGCCAAATGAGGGAACTTTTCGGAAATCATGATTTACAGAAACCCACTGAGCTCCAGTTCCAGGGAGAAAGTAAGATGCCAGGGATGCTTTCCTTCTTGTTACCTGGAAATGTCTTGCTGACATGATGATGATGGTTCCGGGACTGGTGACAGTGACATAAACTAATTCTTACTGAGTGTCGCTACATAAAGTCACTGTTCTTAATCCTTTATTTAACCTGAAAATAAAACATAGGTTGAACCATTTCCTTTTTTCTTTTAGGTATTTTTATTTATTTATTTTTGAGAGAGAGAGAGAAAGAGAGCAAACACGAAGGGCAGAGGGAGAAGCAGGCTCCTCAGTGAGCAGGGAGCCCGATGCGGGGCTCGAGCCCAGGACCCTGGGATCATGACCTGAGCCGAAGGCAGCTGCTAAACCAACTGAACCACCCAGGTGCCTCCATTTTAAATTTATTTATTTATTTATTTATTTATTTATTTATTTTGAGAGAGAAGGGAGGAGTGACCGAGGGAGGGGGGCAGAGGGAGAGGAAGAGAGAATCCTCAAGCAGACTGAGGAGACGTCTGACATGGGGCTCCATCTCACTACCCTGAGGTCATGACAGGAGCGGAAACCAAGAGTCGGGCACTCAACCGACTGAGCCACCCAGGCCCCTCCCCTGAACCACTTATTACCACAGAGATGATTTACGTTATGCTGACATCTCCCTGATAAATAAAATGGATGCTATTTTTTTTCAAACAGAATTTCTTTGACAGGTTCCCACCCACCCGCCAGTTTTTCCAACAGTGGGATTTGATACCACATATCAAAATTCTAACTGATGGCACAGACTTCTTTGTAAAATCTCCTCTTCTGAAGCCTAAGACTCATAAATTAGTGGCAACTTATAGCGCAAATGTAAGATTCCTTTAGCTCTTTGAATGGCTTCCAGAAATATTAGAGATCAGATTTTTTTTTTTTTTCAGAATTACTGGCAACTTCTTTCTTCAAATCTGGAAATAATATTCATTAGATCTCCAAATTTCAGATACGCCCTTTTTATCTCCCTTTTTTTCTTTTTGGTTTTCATGTGAACGCTCTGAATTCTTATTCCAAGGCTTTATTGTAGCCTACTTGAGCCAAGGTTCCTTTTAACTTTTATTAAGAGTGTCCATCTCCAAATTTTTATTCCTTGTTCAATCTCCTGTGTCTTATGACCACTGAGGGTAGGTCATTCACAAAATTGACTTTAGATATTTGCCTGAAGCAATATTTTATTTCCTACCCTAAATCAACCTAATGTGGTGAGGAAAGAATATTATTAAACTAATGTCTATGCTACCTGGAGGTGTGGCTACACTTTTATTTTGAAGGATTGCCTTAAGCTCAGCAATAATTGTCTCAGAGATTTTAATAGACATATTTCAACACAAGCTCAATACAACACAGGCTTAGGGCATTGGTCATAAATCACAAATAGGAGTCTATTCTCTCAGAACATGTGTGTGTATATATATATTGCATAATTACATATATTACATATTATATCTATATTACATTTATATGTATAAAACCTTGATTTTAAATAAATAAATAAATATATATATATATATATAACTATATATATATATATATAGTTAATTTACAATGGCCATGTTTTAATCTTACTTCTTTAACTTAAACTCAGGATATGGACCAAGCATTTTGTCCCCATCCCCACCCCCAAAGTCCCAGGATGAAATCCTAATCTGCAGTGTTACAGTATTAGGAGACCCGGTCGCTGTGAAGTGGTTAGGTAGGCCTCAGGGCAGAGCTCTCTTGATGGGATTAGTGTCCTTCTAAGAGACTCGGGAGAGATTCCTTTCCCCTTCTGCGCTAGGAGTGGTGAGAGGACGAACCAAGAAGCAGGTTATCTTCGACTCCGCACCAGCTGGAGCCTTCATCTGAGACTTCCCCTTCTCCGGAACTGTGAGAAGTAAATGTCTTTGTTTAGAAGTCATCCAGTCTGTGATACTTTCTCACATCAGCCTGAACTGACCAAGGCGCTCAGAATTTGACTGAGAACAGATCATGACTATGGTGTTAAAGTGTGCATACGTGTGTGTGCGCACACAGGTGTGCACGAAAGATGTGCCCCTCTGTGTCGAGAACTTTTTTAAAAAGAGGGTTACGGTGTTACTAAAATAAATCTTGTGGGGGCCCCTGGGTGGCTCAGTCAATGAAGTGTCTGCTTTTGGTTCAGATTATGATCCCAGGGTCCTGGGATAGAGCCTGGCGTTGGGGGGTGAGGGTCCCTGCTCAGTGGGGACCTCCCCCTGGTCAAGTTCTCTCTCTTTCTCACTCACTCTCTCTCTCTCTTTCTCATATAAATAAATAAAATCATAAAATAAAATAAAATAAAATAAAATAAAATAAAATAAAATAAATTTTTGTTATAATCAAGGGTCTGCGATTTGGGACTTCCGTTTTTAATGTGGCATTCTCTAGCCTAGCTGGCTGAAACACATACCACACAGGGTTATTGACATGAGGCACTGAGTTAGACATATAATGGGCTTACACATATAATGTTCTTAACCAACCCCCTTGTCCAGACTATTTATTGAGTCAATGATTAAATGGATGAAAAGCCATCCATTAAAAAAGGGACTTTGAAAGAAACTAAAGTCCATCGTAAAAGGAAATGACTTTTTGAAAGACTTAACATGTCCTTCAACCCACTGAAGATAGCCTGCCAAGGTGGTCCCTCACACATGTTGGACAGCGGCTGGGGATGGTGTCCAGCAGGACCCTGTACATCCTCCCCAGGCGGTGTCCCCAAATCACGGCTGGAGAGCAAGACTCAGGCCCAAGGGAGGCAGGAGTCCCCAGTGCCCTAGGCTCAGGCCGAGCACCAGCACAGCGGTGAGGCCCCAGCAAGGGACGGTGGGATATGGCAGGGCAGAGCCTGGCAGGGGAGAAGGTGGGTGCAGAACGAGGGCAGGGCTCCTGGGTACTGCCCGGCTCCCAGGGCTCAGCCTCAGCCAAAAATAGAGAGCTAGTTCACATTATATCTGGCACCTGGGATATGGTCAATAAATGTTAGCTACAACAGTAGGGGTTTACTCTTCGTTGTTATTACTGTTTTAAGGATATAGTCTCATTGACAGCCCTTGATTGATAAATGTGTGTCAAATCAATTAATGAGCTAATAAAGAATTGAGAATTAAAGTCATTACTACAAGTGTAGGGTCATGCCAGGAAAGCAAAGTACACCAACGGACATAACCAGAAAGGGCTTTAATGAAGGGAGCATTTTCCAGGTAAGGAAAGGGTCAGGGGAAACTAATAGGAGATGTCCAAGTGACCGAGAAAGGCTACAGAAGAAAGCTTTATATCCCTCAGAGCAGAAGTGACAAGGGGGAGGTGTAGAACAGGGCAAGGGCTGTAGCTTAAGCAAGAGATATCTTGCAGAGGGTGGCCCTCCAGGGAGGAAGATGGACTCTGGGAAGTCTTTCTCAGAAGGGTGGCTGCTGGTGGGGGAAATACCCCAACCACTCTCCTCCAGCTCCCGTCTCTTGCTGGTGCCAGCTGGAGCCCACGGTTCAGCAAGAGTGGTTGAAAAAGCCATGGCACTGGCCTCCAGCATGCGACAGCACAGTAACAGCCACTGGGTTCGAAGGAGGCTGAAACACCATATGTGGACCAACCATGCATAACCACCAAAGGGTTTCAAAGTCCATTGAAAAAGGAAATGACTTTCTGGAAGACTTAATGTGATCTCCTAAGCCACCTCCACCCAAATGCCCATCCTTCTGGGTCTCTCTTGCCAGGGACAGGACATCATTGTGTCATCAGAAGAAGTGATTTTTTTTTTAAGATTTTTATTTATTTATTTGACAGAGAGAGATCACAAGTAGGTTGAGAGGAGGGCAGAGAGAGAGCGGAAGGGAAGCAGGTTCCCTGCTGAGCAGAGAGCCTGACTCGGGGCTCCATCCTTGGACCCCAGGATCATGACCTGAGCTGAAGGCAGAGGCTTAACCCACTGAGCCACCCAGCCACCCCAAATGATTTTTTTTTTAGATTTTATTTATTTATTTGACAGAAAGAGAGCACAAGAGAGGGAACACAAGCAAGGCGAGTGGGAGAAGGAGAAGCAGGCTTCCCAACAAGCAGGGAGCCCGATGTGGGACTCTATCCCATGACCCTGGGATCATGACCTGAGCCCAAGGCAGATGCTTAAAGACTGAGCCACCCAGATGCCTCAGAAGTGGTTTCAAAAAGGAAGAGGTCACCTCAGCCCAAGTAAATGACTTTTATTTATTATTTATTGTCATAAAGTGCAACTGAAGCTTCAGTGCCTACAAACTCACGAATGTCCTTTGTTTCAAACCCCTGCTTTTTAGTGTGGAATCAAGGGTGACTTTCAACTCCCCGTCAATATTCTGTTGAATTTGTCTGTGTTGAGTCAATGCATTAACATTCACATTTTTTATTATAACTTAAGACATCTTCTCATCTTTTCACTGTTTGGGTTTTGTACATCCTAGATCTCTTATTTTTCTGCTATACCTTCTATTGGTTTGGTTTTCAGTCACAGTAAATGCTCACAACAATTACTCCAGAACTCTTTATTATATTTTTATATTTTATTATATTTGTTGCAAGAGATATATATATATATATATATATATATATATATATATATCTCTTGCAACAAATATAATAAAATATAATCTATATATCTATATATATAGATCTATATATATCTATCTATATGGTTTTTTTTTTGGCCTTTCCCATAATCTGAAAGTATTACAGGGGCTCTACGGAAAGGATTATAGCTCTATGTTAGCAATTCTTACTACTTTGAAAAAAAAAAGAAAGAAAAATAAATAATAATTTTACTAAAATCTTACCTAAATCCAGTTTTGGCCACCCTCCAGATCTTCATAGTATCACCTTCTTCTGTCCCTATGTAAATGTGTAGGGGAGCTCAGACTGTTAAGTGTCTGCCTTCTGCTCAGGTCGTGATCTGGGGGTCCTGGGATTGAGCCCTGTGTAGTCAGCCTCCCTGCTCAACAGAGTCTGCTTCTTTTTCTCCCTGTGCCCTTTCCCCTATGTGTGATTTCTCTGTCTCTCTCTCTCTCTCAAACAAGTGCATAAAACCTTTAAAAAGTAAAAAAGAAAATGTGTGGGGAAGAATCTGAGTTTTCACATCAGACAACATACATTTGTGTCTAACATACACAAATCATTAAGTAACTTCTATTAAAGATGCTTTGTTTCCTTCTGTCTTAATTTGTTCATTTGTTAAAAAGAACGAACAGTGCCTAGTTAGTTGTGTGTGTGTGTGTGTGTGTGTGTGTGTATATTACTTTCAATACAAGGTAGGATTATTTCTAGCTTACATCATTTTCTTTCTTTAATCTCCGAGGGCTATTACAAAAGAGTGACTTAGAAGGCAGAATATAAAAATTTTAATAGAAAATATGAAATCATAAGTTGTTACTTCTTTGAAAAAGGTCTGCTCTTCAGAAAAGTGTCCCTGAAATGGTCTTATTTTTATTCACATATCGGGTTGAATTGTCCTGGGGGGAATAGTACAGCAGACAAAGAGAACCCATGAGTTATTACCTGTTTTATAGAACCAGAGTGGAGAATGGGGAAATTGGGGGGGGAATTCCTTTAGTGGCCCCGGAATTTCCATAGAGAATAGAGTTGCCCAATATTATAGCTTCTTTCTTGTGAATGAGGCCACCTAGTTTCTGAGACATCATCCCCAGGCAGGGAAGGAACTCTCGGCTGCATACTGGTGACTGACTCCAGAAGAGGTCAGCCTGTGCCATGAGTCCCCTGCTTGGGGCTCAGAGCAAGATCAGTGTGTCCATGGGTAGAGTCCACATGAACAAACACAGATTGTATGCTTTGAATTTGTTTGCTAAAGGAAAGGTTATTTGGGGGAAAATTCAGAGTAATTATGCTGACTCAACCTCAAATGCCAACACTCAAGAAAAATAGTTTAATCTACTCTTGCAAGAGAATTTTGCTAGTGGAAAGCACGGATACAGGAAATTGGCAGAAATATTCTGAGTTTTCTATTTATAGGAGGCTTGGCAGGAGCAAAGGAGAGAATATATTACTTGAAATATGCTTACTGAATTTTTTTCTTCAACAACTCACTGGAAATAGGAAGTACTTATGAAGATTTTTAAAGCCACGTAAAGCCACTTGTCAAAAGTACTCTGCAATGAACAGTATGAACCCATATTCCAAAATTATGTGTTAAACTCATCTAGACCTTCTTTTCAAAATAGCCTGATCATATCTTGGGAATACATTATTGGAGGGGAAAAAAAATCTCATTGAATATGATCCTATTTTTTTCTACCCCTGGGGAACACTAGTTTTCAAATTAATTATAGTTAATTATCAGAAATTCATGGACATTTCTCCATCAATAATGTTAAGCACATTATTATCAAACATAACATTCAGTATTATTCTAAGTGAAGTATGTTTTAGAGGAGAAATATGATACAAGACTCATATATTTGGGCAACCTTCAGTCCCTTGAGAGAAGCATAGATATTCAAAAGTCACCCGTGCAAAACATTTATTCGTGGTGGTCAGACAACCGATACTATAGAACTTAAAGGTTGAGAGACAGGGGTCAGGTGAACCCTATGCACGCACGCCCTTGTGATTTTTCATGGGGAGAACTTTCCATGGTGCTGAATGTTGAGCAAGTATGGGGGAGTGAAAGAAAGAGTGAAAATAGTTCAGACGAGAGACAGTATTTTAGCAGATATGACTTCCTAGTCCTCAGAGAGAGTGAAGGAAAGACTGGATAATTCTCTGGGCATGGTGTTTACAAGTAAAGCTGGACATTTCGATGGGTCTCAAAAAAAAAAAGAGTCCTGAGGGTCCCATCCCACACAGCAGCTCTGATTTCAGAGCTGTTTGAAGGTAGTGAGGACTGAATGGCGAGGAAGGTCTAGGAATGCCAGTGTAGAAATTTCCATCATGTGCTTTACTTTGTGAAGTCCTAGGTCATTCCAGTCTCCATCACTTTGCTCCAGGGCTGCAACTGAAGACCAAATGGAATCCATACGAACTCCCCAAATCACCTTCAAGTGCAGAACTCCATATAAGCATTGTGCTTATCTTGAACCTCTTATCTTTTAAAGAAGAGCTCCTATAAAACCACTACCTCATGTCTCTGTGGCCTGCTTTAAATTTACAGAATTGGACTAGCTTTACATGTGCTGATGTGTATCTGGCTTCTTCAACTCAGTGTTGTTTGTGAGATTCTTCTAAGTTGCACAGTTTTCAGTTCATTGATTTTCATTGCTGTGCAATAGTCTGTTGACAAACGCACCACAATCTATATGACTAACCTACTGCTCATGTGCATTTGGGTTGTTTCCAGGTTGTTTGGATTAATAAGAGTAACACAACACTCCTATGAACACTCTTACTGATTTCTCTTGGTACACACATGCATGTACTTCTGTTTTGAAAATCCTCAGGATTGAAATTAAAGGGTCATGGACTATATGTAAGCTCAAAGTTTGTAAAAAATGCCCAACTATGGGGATGCTTGGGTGGCTCAGTTGGTTAAGCTTCTGACTTCTGGTTAAGGCTCAGGTCATCTTCTCTGGGTCCTGAGATCAAATCCCGAGTTGGGATCCATGCTCATTGCAGAGTCTGCTTGTCATTCTCCCTATCCTGCTCCTTCTCTCTCTCTCTCCAAATAAATAAGTAAAATAAAATAAAAAAATAATGACTGACATATCCAAAGTCACCATAGGAGTTACAGTTCTACCATCAGTGTTCTGGATTCTCATTGAGCTATACCTAGTTATCAAACATTTAGTTGTTTTTTTTTTTTGTTGTTGTTGTTGTTGTTTTTAAGATTTTATTTATTTATTTGACAGAGAGAGATCACAAGTAGGTAGAGAGGCAGGCAGAGAGAGCGAAGGGAGCAGGCTCCCTACTGAACAGAGAGCCCAATATGGGACTCGATCCCAGGACCCTGAGATCATGACCTGAGCCGAAGGCAGCGGCTTAACCCACTGAGCCACCCAGGCGCCCCACATTTAGTTTTTTGTTTGTTTGTTTGTTTTTTCCTTAGTCATCTGGTTGAGTGCATAGTATTATCCTATTGTGAACTTAATTTTAATTTGCTTTATAATTTAAGAGGTGAAGCAAAATTTTTAAAATAGAAGCACCTGGGTGACTCAGTCAGTAGAGAATGCAAATCTTTATCCTGTGGTTGAGTTTAAGCCCTGCTCTAAGCATAAAGCTTACTTTAAAAAAAAAGTTTTAAAAATAATTTTCATTGGCTTTGTAAACATCCTGCTTTAGAAAATGACTCCTCTTCTGCCTATTTTTTTTTATCACACTTGTTGTTTGTTGTTGCTGTTTACTGACTATTTAAGTATTCTGGGTTGCAATCTTCTTCTGCTATTTGTGTTGTATCTCTCACCAGACTTGGCTAGGTTTTTCTCTCCTTAATTTGTGTCTACTGTTAAAGAAGAATTCTAGTTTTTTTTTAAGTTTTTTTTTTAATATTGTATTTATCTTTCTGAGGGAGAGAGAGCGTGAACAAGCGGGGAGAGGGGCAGAGGGAGAGGGAGACTCAGGCTCCAGGCTGAGTGGGGAGCCTAAAGCAGGGCTCGATCCCAGGACCCTGAGATCATGACCAGAGCCAAACCAACTGCACCACCCAGGCACCCCAGAAGGATTCTGCTTTTAATGTAGTCGTAGTCTTTTTTCTATATGGGCTTTATTTTTTATATCCTAAGAAATCTTTGCCTTCCCAAAGTTCATGAAGATATTTTTCTATTTTATTTTATAAAGCCTTTTTGTGTTCCACTTTTGGGTTCCATCTAGAATTGTTTTCTATCTTTATGGAGTTAAAAATCAAGTTTCATTTGAATTTCATAGAACCACCCAAAGGAGAGAAGAATGGAACACTTGCCAGAACCCAAAGCCAACCAATAGGGAGGGAACTGGATGATAAAGAACCTTGATTTGCTCTTCTCTTCCCTGATTCCACATTGGGCCTTCCAGAGGCTGAGACCAACAACCATGAACTTCAGGTCAGCCTCTCAGGGCAGAGAACAAGGGAGAGAGTAGATGAAAATGGAAAAACCAGAGATATTCGGCCATTAGGACCCTTGTGTTCTATTAAATTCAATCATCAAATATGCCTTCAAGTGGATCAGAATGCCCAAATAAGACAGAGCATTGGGCAATCGCACGGCACATCACCTGCTCAAATACAGAGCATTGAATTATCAAGTCCCAATGAGTGGAATACAGAATGAAGCACCTAATTACACACTGTTATGATGTAATCAGTATCTTTAATGGATTGAGGATATCATCCATTTGATCGGAGCTTTTGGTTCAGGATCAAGCATCCAGGAAAAACACTCAATTGTCCCCCCACCTTTTTGTCTCCATCACCTGGCATAATGCCAACAGCACTGAAAGAGTCAACAGTTGCTTATTAGTTAAATGAATGAATCAGTGGTGAAGATTATCTTACGATGAGGTGGGATCTATATTCAATCTCTAAAGTTGGGAGTTGTGGGGAGGAAATGAGTCATATTTACAAGTCCAAAACTAGTGGACTTGAGCTCCCTATGTGCCAACGTGTTATAACTGACCACTCTTGGGACTCCAGATATGACTAGTGAAACAGGGTCCCCATAGTGTTAATACTTTCCCCAAGTTTGATTATTTAGAGGCCCTCGTGGGTCAAAGCTGTTCTTACAGTCTCATATCTTATTAGGAAGTAAGAGTCGAACAGAAACCCAGATGGGGACCCCCATCTATCCCCTAATGAGGAGCTGAGGAGACAGAATTGGAAATGATGGGTTAAGAGCATACTGGCTCTGGAGCTGATACCCCCAGGAAGATGAGCTCACTAGACCTCTCTGTTGCCATAACCCCTACACCTCATACCAAGCCTCACCCTTACTCCATCCCATCCTGACCACTACCTTGCATGTCCCATAGGTCCAAAAAGGGAGGCCCATATTGAAAAGCCAATGGATGAAACACACACCCCCAGAAGCAACAGCATAGACTTAAAGATGCTAAATCATTACCCAGCCTTTTCCGAGGAAAGCAGGGATCAGGAACTCATGGGCAGGTGTAGTCCGTTAAAATCAATTTTCCATTGCTCAACAAATTTCTCTTTTCTTACAACACTATGATTATGCTGAAGTTAATTACGTCTGGCTTAACTCCATCTGCCTCAATAGAAATTCAATCGGATCTATAAAACGTTGAGATAATGGCTTAGCATTTATTTTTTCTGCAGAGTTCATTTGAAGTAGGATCCTGGGGGTGGGGCGAGCAAATAGGAACCTGAGAAAACAGAAATCTTAACAGAGACATAGGAACCGTTTTATCCACAAGATTCACCAGCCAAAGTGGGTAAAGGCAGAAGTCTGTGCATTGTGATTCTAATGGACACAACAGAGAAAAGTCCTGGCTAGTTCTGCAGTTCCCACCCGCAAGTCCCTCCAGGTTAGGTGGAAGTCCCTGGGTCTCCAGCTGTGTTTGATGAGGTCTGATGCACTTCCCACAGTGCTGGACCAGCAGCTCTCAGAGTGCAGACTGTTCGGGGTTCAGAGCCCAAGGGCTGCCAAGTCCTATGATCTCCCCGGCACGCTGCACCCCCAGGCACCCAGGTAGGGAGTGAAGGCATGGCAGGATGTCCACACACCTCACTCTTGGCTTCTGCTTGTGCCCAGCTTGGCTGCCCCAGACCCTGCCTGTACCCGGATAGGACCATCATCCCCTGGAGAGGCTCAATAGAGGTAAGTGCTATTTTCTCTCTTCTTGGTCTTGTCTTCTAGCTATTCTTATTTTCTTAATTTTGTCATGATGCAAGGCAAAGGAAATCACTAAAGTTTGCTCTTTCCATTTTTATGTGATTCCTGCATTTTACCCCAGAGAGCTGCAAACAGTTCATGGGTGAGGAGGCTGGCAGGCTGCCGAGCTCGCCAGGGGCCGTGCTCTGGTGCCCATGTTCTTTGGTGCCCCGCACTCAAGGTCTCAGGTGGCTGGTCTGCAGGGCGCCTGGTCTGCTCTGCATGGGAGAAGCCTCCATGTGTGCAGAAGCTCCCGTGTGTGCAGGAGATCCTGTGTCTGCAGGAGCTACATTGCAGCAGGAGCTCTGGTGCGTGCCACAGCTTCCAAGGTTTTCCTTGTCTACTACCTTGAAAGCCTACTCTGACTTCCCAGGTTTCCAATTAAAACAAAAGAGAGCACTAAATCAAACAAATCAAAATGAAAGCAAGGAAAGATCTCTGGTCTCATTTTGTCAACAACAGCTGACCCAACTAGGCGGCTGGGAGCAGAAGGTAAAGGTGAGAAGTGGTCCCGGAATTTCCTGGCCACTGCAGTTAACAGTCATATGGTCAAAAAACTATGGACGTTTTTTCCCATTCACAGGGACACAGGCAGAGAAGCCTACTACAGAAGACCCTTCATTTTGACTTTGGTAGCCAGAATTTCTAATGCAATCATACCAATTGCAATTTTCCCCATTCACCCCCTAAAAAAAAAAAAAGAGAGAGAGAGAGAGAAGAAATGATTATAAATTCTGCCTATAGGTCTTTCTAATATAGCTGGAATTTAAATGAATTTTTGAGCATGATAAAGAAGACTTAAGGATGCTCCTTCCAAAGTTGATCTCAAAAGACTCCATTACAAAAGGGGAAAATGCATGAATTATTTTCTTATTGACTCTGTATAAAAGCCAACTGATTTTCAAGCTTAGGGAGATGCAGGGAGGTGCAGAAGGGAGATGCAGACACCTATCAATATTCCCAAGTTCACTGGTGGGCCAGGTGTAAACAGGCTCTCCTTTTGCAGGTAAATACCAGTGAAACGCCACCTCTTCTTGTCTGGTCTTCATCACATCTGGAAGCCAGGGTGGTATTTCGTTGGAAGCATGCTGCTAAGACTTCTCGTACGTTCAGAATGCACTTAGTCTCTGTATGGAACAAGACATTAGAGATGCAGCATGAAGTATCTGTCCATAGGAAGCTCCCTCAAGAAATGTATGAATTATTCACACACAAGAGTACCCAGTCTACCCAGAACACTTAATGATGTACTTTTATCTGGCTGGTGGTCACATGCTGTGCACTCAGTTGTAACTGTCCTTAATTGTGAAAACATGATAACATCTGGAAATCCGTCCTGCTAAAGGCACATTTCTCTGCCCAGGAGAGTTTGCATGTGGAGATAACAGATCTTTTTGTATCTGGATCAGACCCTTTCCTTCTCCCGACCAAAAATTCTCTACAACCCTTGGTCCTTCCCAGTCCTAGCAGGATTGGGCACCACTGTTTGCCCTTCCTAAAAATGAAGCCAAGTCTGCTGGTGTGTGGAGAGAGGGTTCGTGTTAGCATCAGACTTAAAAAATGAGGCTCTGTGTCAGTTTCAAAAGCAGCATACAGCAAACACACACACACACACACACACACACACTCTTTTTGTTCAGAAAGAAGCCTGCGATGGTATCGTGGGAGACCAGAGCCGGGGCAGGAGAAAGGCAGATGGGCAGGATATTTTGGGGACCATGACTGGGTGGTGTCCCCCTGCTGCCACCTTTAGGGAACCCCCAAGTATCTCGAGCAGCCAACAGACTGGTAGGGTCCTACAGGCTCCTAAGATGCGCTGGCAGGGGCTCTGCAGACCTCCCTTCTTTGTGTCGAAGAATAACTTGCACCACGCTGGGATGGGTCACGATGTCAGAAAGAAAGAGGCCATTAAGATACAAGAAAGATGGACATTCTAAAAGGAGAAGCAGATCCTAAAGGCGGGGTTATGTTGTTTACCCATAGAACCCTGCAGGGAAGTGAAAGCCCAGCTTGGTGACAAAGGAGAGGGAAGACAAAGTTTGGATTTCTGGCTGTTCGCCTCATCTTTCTCTCAGGAGAAATGGAAAACCTGGAAGAGCATTGACACAAAGTATCACCTTTGGATCAACTATTAACAGGTTGGGACCAAATTCAAAAAAAGATTGTGGGGGCACCAGGGTATCTCAGTCAGTTGAGCATCCACCTTCCATTGGGTCATGATCCTACGATCCTGGAATTGAGCCTCACATTGGGCTCTCTGCTCTCCAGGGAGCTTGTTTCTCCCTCTGCCCCTCCTCCTGCTTGTGGTTCTCTCTCTAGCCTCCTCTCTCCCAAATAAATAAAATTTAAAAAGAAAAAGTAAAAGTAAAAGAAACAAAAGATTATGAAACTGAACAGGAAAGGGGATTGATTTACTTCCAATTAAGAAAGGAATTTTACATGTCACAATGAAAACAGTCAAAGACAGGACAATCATACAACACAGGATGCTCTGGGAGGTTGTTGAAATGTCCTGTTCACAGTCCCAGCTGTAAGATTAAGTGTGCCATTCAGTAACATCCTGAGTGTAACAACACAAAGAAATCAGTTTTCAAAACCAATACCGATGCAACGAATGCATATCCAAGCATCTTTCAAAGAGTACGTATGAAAGGTGTACCCAAACGTGGAGAGGAGAGACATCATCTTACCTAATGGCTGCATTCATCCACTTGACTCTAAAGGTTACAAGAAATAAAAAGAAGAAGAGATCTTACGTGCTTGTCCTTCCAGTTACTGGATACTTAGCTATTCAAATAGAATCTCAGTGATCTAAATATTCATATAAAGTTCTTAAAAGTATTTGCCTGTATGGTGGTGAATAAAGATAAGACAAAAGCATCAAGGCAGGTTATTGTTGTCTCAAAATCTAGAAGTAAGAATCATCTGAAAACAGAATGTGTGTTAACATGAAAAGTCAAATTCACTTGGTTTTTCAGTGAGGGAGGTAAGGTATAGGACTTGGATTGAAGGTTCAAATAATAGATTTCATTAGTGTGCATCCATTCCAGCTGATAGTTCTGGTACCTGCAAATTGGCCAGATACTGTCCACTCGCCTGATCTTATGTGAAAGATCCTACAATTGAATATGTTAGCACATTAGCTCCAGTTGCTGTAAATGTGGGTAAAAGTGAAGTTTTCAACCACTAAGGGAAATAATAGAACTTTTATCTGAGTCTTTCTAGACTGCATTTCTAGATTATCTTTCCAATAATCTTATTTGTCAGTGGAAATGTGGTTACTGATGGTTTATCAAGTGACCAGCAATTAGAGCCTCCACAGGGCATCAGGAGCAAGGGAAGAGAGGGTGAGTGCGAGCCAACTCTCAAACAGGGAAAGCCACACTGAGTGCTCACACAAGTGAGTGCCCCGAGGTCTTGTGGTTTATGATGTAACACTGGTCTATATTTATGAGTTCCCCAGAATACGTCCACAGATGGAATGGTTGGCAATAGACTGACCACTTAAAATACTAGTGTCCAAAAATTAATCAGATCAAAAGTACTTAAAATAAATGAACCAGGAGCTAAAATATAAACCCCAGCATTTTTATGTCAACATTCCTCTTTGTGTGCTAAAATTAACACTTGCATGTGATTTTGGGCAACTGATTAGCTTCCCTTGTAGTTAAGAGTTTAAGTTCTCTCAAATCAACATCTAAACATCTGTGATATTTTGGGGGACATGAAAGTAAGAGGTTCTTTGGCTGGAGATGTTTTAGGTCATCAATTAGAGTTGAAATTTTCAGTGACATAGACATTATTCATTTCTTGCCAAAATTCTTTCTTCGTCTTCTCCTTCTCCTCCTCCTCCTCCTCCTTCTTCTCCTTCCACTTTTTCTCCTTTTCCTTAAGACTGAAGCCCATTTGGGTTTAGAATATCAATATAGCCAGTTAAATATATTCACATATTAAGATGCTCTTGCCACTAGAAGAGATCATGTGACCTGTGATCTGATCAGTGATCCAGACAAAGGCAGCATGCACTGTTGGTACATTTCTTTCCCTTTGTAGGGGAGGAAAACTTTCTCCTTCCCCTCTAGGTTCTCCGGTTGGCCTAATAATTAAATCCACACAAGACAGATTACCAGGAGACAGACAAATTAAATTTTGTACCTACAGGAGCCCTACAAAGACAAGAGAAGCTCCCAGACAGTCAGGCAATTGAGGCTGATGTGCTATCCTGAGCCAAGAATAAGGGGGTAAGGTCTTCAAAGGGGAGGAGGATATTTCACAGGTCTTTCTGATGGAAAAAGTTCTTTCTGATAGAAGCTCTCTTTTTGTTATAGGTTGCCTATCTAAGTCCTTTTAGGCAGCTGACGGGCAGTCAAAAGCTTTTCTGGAGTCAATTGGGCTTTGATTGTCTTCAACTCAAAATAACTCACATGCCGAAGTGGTACATTCTAGGATCATGAATTCTGCTCCCCCGACCCTTTCTTCCTTAAAAAGTCTAGAACAGAGGCATCCAACAGTCATTTGGTGTCAGGAAGGAAGAAAGCCATACACATATGTTGGCAGAACAGGGAGATAAGAAATGTCTGGCATCTCAATGTCATCGTCGGCCTTTTTTTTATTATTATGAAATAAATTTGATGGGTAACTTTGTTTGAGTTTGAGGTATACAATGTATTACTTTGGTACATTTACATATTGTAATATTATTGCCTATACAGTGATGTGTGTCATATCATGTAATTATAGTACAATATTATTCTCTATGTTTATTATATTGGGCATCAGATCTCCATGGCGTATTTGTTACTTGTTACAACTTTGTATTTCCACATCCTGGTAACCAACATTTTATTGTCTTTTCCAAGTTTAATTTTTTTAGATTCCACCTATATGTAAGAGCAGGACTCCCAGTATGGTGACTTCTGGCAGCAGGAGGTGAGGAATCTTTTTGTTTAGACTTTGTTAGTCAGATGTTTTCTTTTGCTTTAGTGTTTGCTTTGTATTTTGCAGATGGACTTGTTCCTAAACGATGCACAGGATTATGTAGTTATCGCTTCACTGCATTGTAGGAGTTACATAATAATTAAATCATGGAGGATAGCCACAAACAGATAGCAGTTGTTTTAATGCTTCCTGATATATTGAGGCCATGTGAGGATACAAGGAAAAAGCTTGCGTTTTTCCCAGAATTTTTTTAAAAATATTTTATTTATTTATTTGACAGACAGAGATCACAAGTAGGCAGAGAGCCAGGCAGAGAAAGAGGAGGAAGCAGGCTCCCCGGGAAGCAGAAAACCCGACGTGGGGCTCGATCCCAGGACTCCAGGATCATGATCTGAGCCGAAGGCAGAGCTTTTAACCCACTGAGTCACACAGGCACCCCTCCCAGAAATATTCTTAAATATCAGAATGAGAGTCACTCATGGATTGCCTCACATAAGTTATTTAACCACTCTGTCTTTGATTTTCTCATCCATAATATTTGAATATTAACATTGCCACATGAAATTCCACTAACTGATTATGAAGGATTTTGCAAAGTGCATGGACTTTGATGGCCAGTGATGATGGGTTCCTTTTCCTCCTATCTTTCCCCTTCACAATTTATTCATCTCATTTATCACATAGATTAAGCATCAAATGAAGCCATGGAGACTCTTCTACAACTTGAAAACTCAGAACAAATTGTTAAAGTCACCAATCACCAATGTCTAATTGATAGGACATGCTGTATTCAAACTGTACTCATGAGTAGATGTCTGTATTCACACACACGTGCACACACATCTGTTGTACAGCCATAGTTCTTGGTCACCAGATGGGCCAAAACACAGGGTAGAACGGAGGTAGCTTCAGCCATGCTGGACACAGAAGTGGCAATATTTTGAAAAATATCTCTCAGTGTGAGAAGCAAACCAACCAAAGACCTGGATGCTGTGAACTCGATAACGTGCAGTCTTCCTAAATTTTTCAAGTTAACATCAAAGGAAAATAAAGCCCATCCCAGTTGCAGTACCGTTCAATTCTGGGCTGTGTAGGAGAGGTGGTCTGTTTCAAAGAAGTTTCGACACAGAACTCTTTAAACATCATCATGTAAGCACTTCAGTAAAGCACAATATGTCACCACTTTCCATACCCTTCCTCCTCCAATCCTGAGACCAAAATATGACATTTTTCTACTTTCTATTATGCCTTTATCTACTTTCTCTCCATATTATGGCTATAATAAGCATCACCTATTGATTCAATCACATATTGACCTATATAAATATGAAATATTTTGTTTCAGTGATTAATTATTAAATCATAATAATATTAAATGTTGATTTTACTGTGGTGACTTTTATTAAAACTTTCTATTATCATAACTGATAGCTACCATTACTATAGAGTCCTTCAATAGGACACTGATTTACAAAGTTAATTTTCTCAGGATGATAAGTGTCTTATATAAGATCTCACAAGGAAGAGATAAGAGAATTAAAGCAAAAACCTTGGTTCCCTACTGTCTTAATCTTATAATCTTTAGAAGAAACATGGAAATCTGGAAGAATCTGTTTGGGCTTCACTTTTCAGTACTAAAATGCATGTATTTTTCTTAATCTCATAAATCTGAAATTTAAACTAATCTCAAATGATTAAATGATATCCCCCAAAAAGAGAAATTGAAAGACTTTTTAATGTAGGAAAATGTTTCCGTGCACATTTAAATGAGGCTTGCCTTAATTAAGAAAGCAAAACTTCTCCTGTGTTCTATTTACTCACTAAGTCTTGAAAGACAACAGACATCTGTATTCTTAAATAAAAGACATAGGGAAACTTAACATGTATAAATCAGAAAGAAGATTTCCATCAACATGCTCTCCAGGGTCAGACATGTTCTCGCTCCAACCGAGAAGTGCATCAGATCTGGACGGCAAGTCGCATCCCAAGATCGACCAGGAGACTTAAAGCTGCCAGCTGACATACGTTTCTGGAAGCTCTGGAAATGTCTAGAACTATAGGTACAAATGAACAGCCACAATTTTTGATGAATAGTGTTTCCATGAATGGTCAGCTTTTCCAAAATTACCTCAACATTTGGAGGAAAACCCCAGCTCTGCCACAGCTGTGTGATTTCATGAAATCTCTTATCCGTCTTAGATATAGTGTCCCCCACATAGTGCAAAAGTACTCCCACCTGGAGGGATAGTAAGAGGGTGAGAAGGAAGGCGAGCATGTAAGTCGCCTGACCTAAGTCAGGTGGCTAGTATCTCTGTCACATTTTCAGGTGGTTTTAGAGTTCAGTCATGAATATGCCACTAATTCTAGTTTGTGGTGAGTTTATTGTGGTCCAAGAGGTAAATGGCCCCTCAGCTATTTATATCCAAGACATTAGTATTTTGGTTTAATGTGAGCCACAGGCAGGGATTTTTGCTTAGTTCATAGTTGTAAGACCCAACTCCGAGACCAGTCTCTGACATATCATTGGTTTTCAAGAATATCTGATGAGTAAATGATAATCCCTTTTTCTAGAGGAATGTGGTTTTATAATACTTCCCTTCTCCAAATTTAGATATTAAAATATAAGACAACTATACCTCTCTTGCTTGGCCTGGCATTTATCTTCCTGGTGAAAGGAAACCCATTTTGCAGCAAATACATTTGCTCTTTCCAAGGTAAATTAGCCTTCTTATCAGGCTAGATAAAACATGATTTAAGGAGCTGGAACAATAGCTGGGTGTATTTCCCTTCTGGAGCACATTATTGTGGATGATTTCCCCCATCAGTTATCATTTCAAATAGTCGATGAAAATGCCATTCCTGGAAGTATATAAAAGGCACAATAAAATGAATCACAACCAAGCTTAAAAGCATTTCTGAAGGCAGAAATGAAAATAAAGGGCAGATTCTTCACCAGCAGCCAAGAATAATTTAGGTCCATTTGCATTCTCTGGTTTGTAACTAAATTAACTTTGCGTATCAGGTGTGACTCAGCCTGCTTATGACTGCCATTAATATTAAAACAACAACACAACATTGTCAACCTGCTGAAGAAACTGATGACATGAGCAAAGGCATAAACACACGCTTCGAGTCCGGTCCCTTCTTCAGAAGACATCTCTTATGCACTTTCCCTATAACATTGACTCCAGTATTGCTGTTTGGAGGATGAAATAAATATTACAGAGTTACAGAGCTCATGACAGTCATCCTTTAATCAGCTCGTTTCTAGAGAACTAAGATTTAGGGGGAAAAAAAAAGGCAAAGATTTAACCTGACGTTTCCAAATCCTGATAATAAATTATTTTGTCCTACTTAGTTGCATGTAATCATTTATTTTGTCCCCGATTTTACCACTGTCCTCCTCCAGAACAATTCCATCCTTGATGAGCTCAGAGCAGCAGTTGGGTAGACAGAAGCTAGAGCTCTCCACAAAGGCAGACGCGGAGCTCAGAGAGTGCAAAGGCTCCCGGTGTCCCCCTCAGGTAGTCATTGGTTGTCCTGGAACTAAGTCCTTTCAGGCACCCAGACATCCTGGAGTGTGGTCCTTTCCCCCAGTTCCCTTCCTTTTGCCTGGACCTCTTAGTGCTGACTGTCCATATGGAGTCAGAGCTGGCCGTAGACACTAGCCCACCGTGGCTGTGGGAGCAAGTCAGTTTCACTGGCCTGTGAGCCAGACTGGTAGGGGAGCACTGTGACCAGAAGGGCATTCCTCATGTTCTCAAACTGTCTACCTCTAAGGATAGATTTTCAGTGATTTACTTTCCTCTTGCTTCTTTGTTTTCAATCTATACGAAATCCATCATTTGTGAAATACAATAAAGTAAATTACTAGAATGGTCTACAGAACTTTGGGATGCCTGGGTGGCTCAGGCAGTTAAGTGTCTGTGTTCAGCTTGGGTATTAATCCCAGGGTTCTGGGATGGAGTCCTGAGTTGGGCTCCTTACTTGGTGGGGAGCCTGCTTCTCCTTCTGTCTGTGGCTCCCCTTCCTTGTGCTCTCTCTCTCTGACAAATAAATAAACAAAATCTTAAAAAAAAAAAAAAGAAGAAGAAGGTAAAATACATATACCCACTATGCCCTGACAGTTAGTTTTATAATTTGGCTCAACAAAAATATGTTTACTTTTTGTTAAATAGAGTCCAACCAAGTACAATATAAAAGGAATTACATAAATAAAAATAATTACAAAATTATACACTTTGTTCCTTGAAAATATGCTTACAAGTGATCAATCTAGAGAAGTGTATGAGCCCTTATAGCTTCCTATGATGGTTCAATAGTAACTAAACAAAAATTATGACTGAAATTTTGATTTCCCATATTATAGGTGAGTTTTTAACACTGATATATCAATATTTAAAGTTTTGAATGTGACCAGTGAAATTCTTGTTTGCTAACTAATCTTGTCCCATTTAGATTGACAACATACTATTAATACATACGAAAAACACCTAAATTGTCTAAGTTTTATTGTAATCAAAGTTTTGGTACATAAACCAGTCTTTCAGGAGTATGGTGATAGGAATGGGAAAAAAATATATTTAAATCAGTTTCTGTAGGCCTAGGACATTTATTTTTAACTTTGATACAAAATGAATCAAAGGATGATTCAAAAGGAAACAAAGAAATTTTCAAAATTAATTCTTAATACATTAATAGCTAATTCAAGCAAAGCATCCTGTATAATTATGGCTAAATTTAAATAATCTTTCGATGAAAGGAATGGATTCTGAACCACTGAAAGATCATTTAAATGTAACCACAATTTTTTCATTTATAAATGTAACTGTAAAACTATAATTTCCTGTCCATAGATCTTCTTTTGTTGGAAAATAATTTTCAAAACATTTTATCAAAAGATAAAGTGCTTGTTGACAGTTTCCCATAGATACTCAACATGAAGATCATCATGTAGTTGATCTAAAATTGTTACATCCCAGAGCTTGTCATAATAATTTGTAGAAATTCTGTTCTTTGGAAGTTTTTAATTTTTCTTTTTAATTATATCTTTCATCGAAAAACATTTCATTCCTTCCCAGCATGGATGTATTCAGATGATTAAAAATGACAAAGATATGAAACAGCACACAGGTCCTGCTCTTCAGCTTACATACTTATACTTACTTCTTATCTCAGAGCACTAAGAGGACATCCTCTAGTGCAAATATTGTCAGATCAATAAATTAAAAGAAAGAAAGAAAGAATAGGGTGCTGAGTGGCTGAGTTTTTGAGCGTCTGACTCTTGATTCCAGCTCAGGTCATGATCTCAGGGTCATGGGATCCAGCCTGGCCAAAGGGCTCCAGGAAGTCTACCTCTCCTTCCTCTCCCTCTGCCCCTCCTCCTGCTTGCACATGCGCTCTCTCTCTCTTCCCAAATAAATAATCTTTAAGAGAAAAAAAAAAAAATTCTCAACTGAATTTTTCCCAGTGATGGCAATTGGGCCTCAGCCTTCATATAGTTATTCATAATCAATACCCACGTTATCAAATGACGATCACAATAATCTAAAAGTCAAAGTATTAGATGGTATACAGCTCAAAGTTTTAGATGGATGTCTCCACGGCACCCTGAACACTTCAGCTCAGCTCTCTTGGCCCGGGGACCCAAGGTCTTCTCCGGGACAGGATAACATGATTCACATTCTGAGGGCAACTCCACAATCTGGGCGATCTGTCTACGCATCCATGTCCTTTCAACAATCGTCTACACCGCGCTTAAACTCCGAAATGCGTTTGATGATCATATAATATGTTGCAGTTTATGTAGTTTGGAGCTAGCTGTGTTCGTCAGAATCTGAGCTGAAAAAAACCACAACATCAATTTTCCTCTATTTTGCCGTCAAGTTGAAATGACACATACTCAAAGAGAAGTGCCCTTGTAGCCACATCTGTGTTCAGAGGCGGCCGTGGTCACGACAGGGCTGACTGCATGTACAGGCCTGCTGGGCCCCTCCAAGGAAGCGTCCCCGGGCAGTCTTTCCCTGCTTTGTTGGCAAGTGCATCTGTAGGACTAGAGCACTGGTCTTCAGACGTGAAATGTTGAACAGCTGCGCTGTTAACTCTTGAATGCCATCTTCTTTCTTTCAAATAAATCTTCGGTTCTGGTCTCCCTTCTGTGTGTTCTGCTTGTAAATGCCGCCTGCATGGTAGTGGCTCACTGCCTCATCGGACAGTGTCTCTACCACCCTGAACGCGTCTGATCTCGGAAGCTAAGCAGGGTCGGGCCTGGTTAGTACTTGGATGGGACACACTCTGGTTTTAGCCCTTGACCCTCAAATAAGGTTTCAAAACAAAATTCAAATCCTGATGAATCATACTGCCAAATAATACTAAAAGAGACATTTGGGTGGGAGGTCGGGGTACCAGGTGGTGGGTATTATGGAGGGCATGTATTGCATGGAGCACTGGGTGTGGTGTATAAACAATGAATTCTGTTACGCTGAAAAGAAATAACTTTAAAAAAAAATTAAAAAAAAAATGAAAGAAAGTTAACCTAACTGCATTTCAAAATGAAGATAGAACTAGACTGTAGAGAGAGGAGAAAAGGAATGTAGGTTGACTTGGATACTCTCAATCCAAGGACAAAAGAACTACGTAGAAATACTATCCCCTTGTTAGTAAATTTGCCTCTTAAGAGGGTGTACATTAGTAATACTGCATGCTGGATTGAACGAATAGGGAAATGTATCAAGGATGATGAAAGTCAAGTTCTTTTTTTAAGGTTTTATTTATTCATTTGAGAGAGAGAACGAGCAGGGGGAGGGGCAAATGGAGGGGAGAAGCAGGCTCCCCGCTCAGCAGGGAGCTGGTCGCGGGACAAAGGGCTTAATCCCAGGATCCCAGGATCAGGAACTAAGCTGTAGGCAGACACTTAATCAGCTGAACCACCCAGGCACCCTGAGAGTCAGGTTTCCAACTGTTGGAGAAGTATGCAGTTATGCAAGAGGGAAAGCCAGAGTAAGACCCGAGGTGTGGGGTTGGCATCAGAAGAATCAAAGTGAGCACACATGAAAAGAGACGTGTACCTTAACAGAATAAATAAATAAATAAATAAATAAATAGGTAACAGTTTCAACAAGCAGTTCAAAAAAAGGCAGAAAAGAGAAAATAAAACTAAACCCACAGTGAGACACTATCACATGCCATCAGAATAATCAACATGAGGATAAATGACAATACCCATTTGTTGCTGAAGATGTGGAAAATAATCTTCATCTGTGCATCTGGGAAAACGGTGGCAAGTTTTCTACCAAAAGGGTCATACGCCTGTCATCTGACTTAGCTAAGGCACTACCAGACCTTAAAACAGAAGTGTGAACTGTAGGTCTGTAATTCACCGACCTTCTTCTTGGATCAACCAAGCAAATGCTGACCTAGACCTAATCACTACAAACTGAATAGGACAGTAGTGTTTTGCTAATTCACTAATTCACTACGAGGTGAATACAGGAATGGTGTTTTGCTAAAAGAAAAATTACCTACCAAGGTCTTTTCAACATAAAAATTACTTTTATCAGCATATACTTGGTATGACCAGCCTGTTGGTTTCAAGTAAATGTAGAATCTCTAAATCTGTTATATAGGTGAATTTGTTCAATAAATTTATGAGTAGAAGTTGGTCACATAGTGTGACTTTCTTTAACTGTGTGTTACTAATCAAATCTAAACGACTTCAACTGTACTGACCTTGTTAGCACTTGTCATTGTTTTTTTAAGATTTATTTTTGCATTTTAGAGAGACAGCTTGTGTATGCACAGGGAAGGGGAGGTAGGGGCAGAGGGAGAGGGGAAGAGAGAATCCCAAACAGACCCCTTGCTGAGCAGAGTCCCAGGAGAGATACAGGTTACCAGAGCCTGGGGAGTGGGGCCAAGGGGGAGTCACTAGTTAATGGGTACAGAGTTTCTGTTTGGGATGACAAACCCATTCTGGAAATATTTGTGGTGGTTATAAAACATCAGGAATGTACTTTATGTACTACCTCATGAATTTCAATGTAATCCTTGATATCTGAAGAGAATTGATAGGACATTCAGAATCTGCTTGTCTTTGGAGAATAGAATTGACGTTAAAATCCTGGAGCTCTGTCTCTACAGTTCTGCCTACAAAGATAATAGAGCCAAGTCCACCCTTTGCCCTGTCCATGGGACCTTCCAGACTGCCAGAACATTCCTTCTATAGAAGAACAAAGCAAAAAAGAATGGCAAGGTGGAAACAAGAAGCCACTTTTTTTTTTTTCATGAAGAAAAGGGTTAAGTTGGGAGAATTGTTCCCTCACTATTCCTGTTTTTATTAAACTCAGCGTGGCTGGGACCAAGACAGAGGGCTGGGCTCACTAAGACCACTGACTGCCCAGACCAAATGCTGCGTGTGTGATTTTTTGAGCCCTGTGCCCAGTACAATAAAGATTGTGACGGAGGAGCACAAGACCAAGTGTGACTAGCTTTCACACCAGACCTCCTTCCTTCTTTGGAATCCAGCTGAGCCCAATTTGCATTTTTGTAGAACAACCTCCAATTCCCTTTCACACTGAGGAAGCCACAGGGATATTTCAATGCAGCCTCATGTTCTCAGGGACTACTAGATTGAGAGTTGGTCTTGATAACCCTGAAGGATAAGTTGGTGATCTTCGCTGATCTGTCCGTAGCATCACCTCTTGGAGAAAGAAAGGCAGGTGGATTTGAGGGCTATAATCCACCATGTGACAAACAGAGGCTGGAGGACACACACAGCCAAAGATCCATGCCAGGCCGAGTCTGAGAAATGTTGGAAATGGCACAAGACAGAACAGGTAGGAACACCCCTCAAACTCTTAAGTAATAAAGGGTTATCTCTCATGGATCCAATCCTATAGAGGAAGGGAGTAGACTGTCAGGCTCCTTGGAGTTTGGGCAAAACCACATCCCCCACCTAGGAATCCTGCTGAGCCCCATTTACAAAGTCACAAGGCAGGCATCTAAATTTACATTGAGCCAGGAGCAGAAATAAGAAGCAATGTTTACAAAGGGTTGCTGAGAAGGCAGTGGAGCTGGGCTGTAAATATCCACTCAGATGCTTTTTGAAGTGCCTGCAACCAGAATCCATGAGGACGGGAGCATCTGGAAGGGATCCAGGGCTGTTACTCAGCAAAAGCATTGGTTAGACTGGGACCGCTCCTTCGTGGAGCCCTATGGGAAGATGGCTACCAGCTTACTGCTGGAGGTTAGGAGAGGCGCGTCTACCATAGAGAGAGGTACATAATCCTGAGACCAGAAATGCCCATCAGGCGGAGACATATTTGCATAGACAGGGTAGAGCTCAGCAGAGCTCATGGATAAAAAAAAAAAAAAAGACAGTGTTTTCCAAAGCCCAAGAGGAGCGGAAGCTTGGTGGAGAGTTTACCTCTTTCAGGAGCAGGCAGCTTTGTCGCTTGTAGAAGTTCCCAGCCGCCACCCCCGCCACCATATTGAACTATAATTCTTTGCAGCCAAAATAAAATGACTTCCTTGTTTCACAAAAGCAGTTGCTGTATTCAGAATCCTATGCTTTAAAGCTGTGGTAGAGAAAGGTAGTGGTAAGTCTGCAGGCTGAGCAGAGCTGAAGCCACGCATTTGGTGACAGAGAATAAGGGAATTAATGTCCTCAGGGGATTCTGAGTATTTAGGGAAGCTTAAGCCAATAGTCTACAGACTCCCTATTGTGAATGCAGCCCTGAGAGATTGTATGATAAGATATAACCAAAGTAAATTTCTATGTAAATTGAGAAGAAAAATTAAGATAAGTCATGCATATACTGGTTCAGAAGGAAATTGGAATACTAACACAAGACACCTTGATCAAATCTCACAACTGGGTTCATTATATGAGCATGCACGCACACACTTATGCACGGTGGATACACCAAAGATGGCACAGTCCTCTTGCGTATACTGAAACAACCCATGTAGCAAGAAACGGAACTCAGTGTCAGGAGAAAATAATCTGAGGATGATTTGAGGTAGGACTGAAGTCCCAAAGACCAATGACTCACACAGCTGGTAAGAGAATTAAATTGAATGTAGAGGCGTGTGTCTGTGTATAGGGTAGGGATGCTTGGAAATGAATGTGTGTCAGCTGGACTCGACACCCATGCTAACCGAGACTTTGCTTTTTCTGCAACAGAAACAGAAGCAACCACAGAAGCCATAGTCTAAGAAAATACTGTAGTCTAGGCATTTACTGCAGATATCAGTCGGACCTACCTCGCTGCATTGGGGGTGTGCATCTCACTGTGGCCAATGTGCAAAAATGGGCAAGGAGATGTCATGGACCTTCCACGATATATATCATTTTTTCAAAAAATCTTCATAGTCTTTTTTGTTTTTTAAGATCGTTGTTTATTTGATTGGAGAGAGAGAGAGCATGCACAATTGGGGTGAGGATCAGGAGGAGAGGGAACAGCAGACCCCCCGCTGAGCTTGATCTCAGGACCATGAGATCATCACCTGAGCTGAAGGCAGACCTTAACCGACAGAGCCCCCTCAAGGGTCCCAGTCTTTCATAGTCTTATGAAAACTGGAATAGGGAATTAAAGCACACAGTGAGAATGGGTTGATGAATCAACTAAATCAAGTAGAAATATGTGTCCTCAGGTTGAAGGAAATGATCCACATTTTCCCTTCTCATCTCAGGGAGGCTTCCTTTCTTTCCACTTGGTCTATCCTCTGGTGGGGCCTGCTCTCTCGTGTGTGCCAATGGAGGGCATTATCGAGTCGTGAAATAAAATGTCCGTACGACTATAGTCTGCTAGCGCCAAACTTAACCTCATACATTCTCACCCCGTGCAGCTATTCTCCCTTTTCAAATCCTCAGGACATCTCCCTGGGAATGAAACAAAGCAGAAGAGGGTGCAAGTGCGGTATGACTAACCGTTCCTGGGTAAGTAGGATTGCCAAACTTGTCTACACAGTATATTGAACTTCTAAAAATATACATGAAAGGTGTAAGAATTGGGAATAAGAAAGCAAACGCCGATATTAATTTTACAAAAACAGTGATGGTTAATTTTAAGTGTCCACTGAACTGGGCTGAGGGATGCCCAGATACCTGGCCAAACTTTACCATACCTGAGGGTGTCTGTGTTGCCATCTCCAGGAAAGATTAGGATTTGAGTTGGTGCACTGAGTGAGAATGGCCCTTGCCAGTATGAAGGGACATCACCCAATCCTTTGAGGGCCTCAATAGGACCAATCAACAGAGAAACAGAGAAAGGGTGAATTTCCTCTCTGTGCTTGAGCTGGGACATCTCCTGCCCTCAGATGTCAGGGTTCATGGGTTCTCCAGTTTTTAGACTCAGATTGGGACTGAGACCATTAGTCTCCCAATTCTTGTGACTTGGACAAGAAGTGTGATCTTCTTTCTCAGGTGCTCTTGACTTCTCAGGGGACCATCTCTGATCACTTTATAAAAGTGCTACTTACTCTCCTCAACTCTGTTTCCATTCTGCACTCTCAGGCCAGTCCTCTTGCTGTTCCATTTGTCCTCATGTTATTCTATCCTCTAATAAACCATTTGTGCTGGTCCCTAGGGCTGCTAGCAAATATTTGAGCATCTCCTTCCCTCTGGACATGGGAGGAACTGATGGTCACACCTTGAGCAGGGTCATGCCACTTTCTTTAGGGTGTGAAGCCCAAGTGTCTGTTCTGTGTGGAAGCTTGAAGGACAAGGTGGATTTGACCTCCATTCTGTTTCCTCCTCAGTGTCAGGCACATTCTAGACAGTGCCCAACCCGAGTCTTTTTGCTTTGTTTTGTTTTGATTGATTTGAGAGAGAGAGCGAAAGAAAGAGAGAAAGGGGAGGTGAGAGAAAATGAGAGGGGTGCAGAAGGAGAGGGAGAGAATCTCAAGCAGACTTCATGCTGAGGATGAAGCCTGATGTGGGCCTCAATCCCATGACCCTGAGATCACAACCCAAGTGGAAATTAAGAGTTGGAAATTTAACTAACTGAGCCATCCAGGCACCACCACCCCACAACCTGAGTCTTAAAATGAGAGATGTCAACATGGGGAGAGCCCCTTGCTAGCCTCTGAAACACACGCAGTGGGATCAAGAACTAATATTTTTACCCTCTCCTCTATCGGTAGACACTTTGATTGTTTTCCTATCTTAGCTGTTGTGAATAATGCTGTTAGGCACATGGAGGAGCATGTATCTTTTGGAATTAGTGCTTTGTTTCCTTTGGATATATTCCCAGATTGGTTCCCAATTGATTCTAATTTCTGTAAATTTTAGAGGAATCTGCATACTGTTTTCCACAGTGGCCATACCGGTTTGCATTCCCACTAACACTGTACCACTGTTCCTTTTCCTCCACATACCTGCCAACACCTGTTGTCTCTTGCTTTCTTGATGGTTTCCCTTCTAGCAGATGGGAGGTGATATCTCATTGTGGTTTTGATTTGCATTTTCCTGATGACTAGTGATGTTGAGTACCTTTTTATGTACCTGTTGGCCTTTCATATATTTTCTTTGGAAAATGTTAATTCAGGTCCTTTGCCCATTTTAAATTAGTTTACTAGCTGTTGTTTGCTTCTGTTTTGCTATTGAGTTGACTGAGATCATTTCACATTTTGGAAATTAACTCCTTCTCAGATACTTGGTTTACAAATACTTTTCCCTTATTTTGTAGATTGTCTTTTCTCTTTGTTGGTGGTTTCTTTTGCTGTGCAGAAACTTTTTTGTCTGATGTGGTCTAACTTGTTGAATTTTTATTTTGGTGCTTACGGGTTAGGTGGGATTTCCAAAAAATCTTCACCAGGACCCATGTCAAGAGGCTTCTTTCCCTATCTTTTCTTCTGAGACTTTTATGGTTTCAGGTCTTACACTTAAGTCCTTAGTCTGTTTAGAGTTAACTTTTGTAAGTGGTGAGGATAGGGGTCCAGCTTCATTCTTCAGTATGTGGGTGTCAGTTTTGCCAGCACGACTTACCAGAGACTGTCTTTCTCCATTGTGTGTTCTTGGCTCTTGTCAAATATAAGTCAAACACATGTGCTTAGGTTCATTTTGTTGCTGTTGATTCTGTCCCATCAGTCTTTGGTTTTATGCCAGTACCATACTATTTCAGTCACTATATCCTTTTACTATAGTTTGAAATCATAAAGTGTGATGCATCACCCTGATCTTTTTGTCTCATAATTTCTTTTTTTTTTTTTTTTTTAAAGATTTTATTTATTTATTTGTCAGAGATAGAGCACGAGCGAAAGCAAGCACAGGCAGACAGAGTGGAAGGCAGAGTCAGAGGGAGAAGCAGGCTCCCCGTGGAGCAAGGAGCCCGATGTGGGACTCGATCCCAGGACGCTGGGATCATGACCTGAGCCGAAGGCAGCTGCTTAACCAACTGAGCCACCCAGGCGTCCCTGTCTCATAATTTCTTTGGCTATCCAGAGTCTTTTGTGGTTTCACATAAATTTTAATGTTTTTGTTTTTTTTCCTATATCTTTTTAAATGAAGTATATGTATTTATTTCTTTGATGGGGGAGAGGGGAAGGGCAGAGGGAGAGGGAGAAACAGACTCTCTGCTGAGCAGGGAACCCAGTGCAGGGTTCGATCCTAGGACCCTGATATCATGATATGCCCTGAAGGCAGACACTTAACTGACTGAACCACCCAGGTGCCCTATGCTTTTTTCCTATTTCTATAAGCAATGCCTTCAGGGTTTTGATAGGGATAAAGATATCTAGATCTGTATAACTGCACACACACACACACACACACACACACAAGAATATTTTTCAGCCATAAACAATGGGGAACTCCTACTATTTGCAACAACATGAATGGGCCTTGAGGGCATTCTGGTAAGTGAAATATCAGACAGAGAAAGACAAACACTGTATAGTCTTACTTATGTGTAGAAACTAAGACAAACAAACCACCAAAAACAAAATGAAGCAAAAACAAAGCTTCAAAACGAAAACAAAAACACAAAAACAAAGCACACAACTCAGTAGAAAAAGGCCAGATCTGTGGTTCCAGAGGTGGGGTGGGAGGATGGGGAATGGGAGGAAGAGCACAGACATCCAGGTATAAGATTCGTGATGACCAGGGGTGCAATACGTGCCATGCCGCCCATAGCCAACACTGCTGTGTGGGGTGTAGGGGAGCTGCGGGAAGGGAGCCTAAGACTTTTCGTCACAAAGAGGGTTTGTTCATTTCTTTTCCTCTATTCCTCTATATTCTATCACTATATGAAGTGATCAATGTTAACCAAACGTCTTGTGGTCATCATTTTACAATATATTTAAGTCACACCATTCTGCTGTAGACCTTGGAGGGGGAGAATAACGTCTTTCTACCCTTCAGTGTTCTCTGTCCGGCCTAAGAGGGAAACTGACAGGAGCCAGATTAACAAGAGAAAAATCCAAAGTGTAATTACGGACACACAGAGGTCCAACAAGGACACTGAGACCTAAAGGAACGACCGTGGCAGGCAGTTTTTATCCTTTTTAGACAAAGAGGCAGTAAATTTGTGAGGAATTAAAAGGACAGAGAAAACTTCATTTTGGGAGCTTGAGTCAGTGGGAAATTCTAAGCAGAATTTAGGTGGGGTTAGGCGGGGATAGCAAATTAGTAAAATTAGTATAAAAGTCACAAGAATTGTTTATACAGCCATCTCGGCTCTAAGATTCCCATGTCTGTGATAAGGATGTCTCTCTACTTCCTGGTGCAAGAAGGGTGCCTCTGCATGGGAGATTCATTTCGGACTTTTTGGAGACAAAGGGAGGGGGTCAGAGTGTTCTTTTGCACTGACTATTTCTTTAGAACTTCTATTTAGAATAATTAATATGCAAAGTGGCACATTCTAGGGTGGCCTGCCCTTGACTCTCTATATCTCAAACTTATACAACTATGTGAGTCAATTATTTCTCAGTAAAAGTGGAAAAAAATAAATGGTAACTAAATGAAGAAAAATAATTTTAAGCCATTTAGGTCTGAGGATTTTTTTTGAACTACACAGTGTAAATAGGCCTATCCTGATGAACATAATGTTAAATGTTTTGTCTTATTTATAAAGTCCTTATCCCCATAAAGATGTAAACACCATAGAGAAGGAATTATGTTACCTGCCCTGCTCCAATTTCAGTGCCTAACCAGTTCGTGTCATATAGATGATTCTTAAAACAACATAGGTGAAAACTGAAGAAATGTCTCCTGGTCTACCAGTTGTGTATCTGAAAGAAGTCCTCACACAGCTAACTAGGAATGGATACAAGAGAACTTGTTGCAAATTGTCATTGAGAAACAAAAAATCATAAGCAAAACCGAAAGCAACTACAAAATCTATCATTTGCTTAGAACAATAGAAAAACCATTGTATTATTTTCTCACAAGGGAGGGGCTGGAGCATAAAATAATAATTTGCAAAAGAGAAAGAACAACCATTTTCAATAGATGCTGAGTTCTCAGGAATCCAGTATCAAGTGGGAAACAACAGCAAGTCAAAGAAAAATATATGGAGTTGGCTGCCATGTATTTAATTTAAAAAAATGACAAAGAGGAAATGATACATTGTTGAAGATACAGTATATGTGTAAAAAAAAATCATATCCAAACTCCAGTTCATTATAAACACAGATTTCAGAAAGATGGTCCCGAGTGAGGAATGGAGGCAGGTGTATGGACAGGAAATGCTCAACAATGGTTAGGGTCTCTTTCTTAAACCAGATCGTAGTTATCTGCCATCTCGTTTAGTTTCTTCTGGACCTTGTAAATGTGTTTATATAATTGCTTTTATGTGTGAAATGTTTAACACATAGGCCCACACAAATTTTAAAAAACCAAGAGAACATCACTCAAGGTGAGTTATGTTCTTGAGGAGGAGCACTGAAGCAGGGCATTGAAATGGAATGCACTATTACCCTCTTCAGCTGTGAGGAACCTCTGCATTGTGCTGTGTCTCCCTCAGTTATCACCCCAACTGGCCTGCCTGCTAAGGTTGGGATGAGAAGAAATCCAGGAACTACAAATGGCATTTGCTCTGTGTTGAGTATTTCCTCAGAGCCAGACATGGGGCCAGGATTGATCTATTATAACCTATGATCTTCTCAACCTATGTCAAGCCCATGGGACCATCTCCATTGTATTAAGGACGTTGAAGATCAAAAGTGTTATGAAATTATTTCAAAGTCAATCAACTGGTAAGTGGAGGGGCTGGAATTAAGACCTCTCTCTTGGCAATGTTAGAGTTCCATTCTGGCAAGTACTTGGAAAGCCCCTGGGAAAGTATTCTGTGAAATCTGATGTACTTCATGCAAATTGCCAAAAAAATATTTATAAAATTTTCTCTACTCTAGCCATCTCATGCATTAGATGGGGCTTGAAATCAGCCTGCCACTTAGTTTGAAAGTCTCATTGCTTTGAGCACAAGATGATGTCTGAAAGTGATGCCTACAGTCTTTGCTATGATGGTGGTGGTTTCTGCCATATGACCTACCCATGGTAACCACAGAAGAACCATGATCTTAACCTTGGCACCAACATCAGTTAATTGTGCTATTGCATTTTTCAGATGACATGCTCCATAAATGCCATGACATGTGCAGATAACTAAACAGCAAATTCCCATCAGCCGTGTGTGTCTGCATTGGACAGTGAGGGACAAGACTTCATCTCAGGATTGAGTGCCAGATGCTGTGTAAGTGGGCACTGGACAAGACAGAATTCCTGACATCCTAGTGTCCTGATGTCCTGATTCCTTGTGTACTGGGGAAGGGAGAAGTAAACAAGGAAGCAAATCCATAGACGGGACAATTCTGGACAGCCACATATGTCTCTGGGACCATATGACAGCATGCAAAGATGGGGAGAGGAAGGGGTTCTTTTGATTGAGGTCAGAGAGAGGCTTTCCAATGAGATGCCTTCTGATCTGAGATCTTAATGTGAAAAGCTATAGAAAAATGCTAGCATGAAGCCCCTGGGTCATAACTGGTCCATCTGAGGGAAAAGAAATATGAAGCCCCAACGCCAGACTGAGAGGGACATGATGAGGAGTCATGTGTGGGAGGTGGTCCTGAGGTGGCCACAGTGCCTGTACACACCCAAGGGAGGACAAAATCCCTGGGGGGACTTACATTTTAGTTTTTGGTCTCCCTGTTACTTGTGAAGGCATTTTTCACAGTGTGATCCCAGATGGCTTTCTCCCCAGCTCCATCCTTGAGTTTAAGACCCGGATTTCTGCCTTAAGGTTCTCAATCACAGCAGGGGCTCTGCACGTCTATCCTCCTGGGTCTCCAGATGTATCCACCCATAGGACAACCCTGGGCCCCACTACACTCTTAATAATGCCACCTGCTCACTAAGGACTATTTACTCTCTCCATTTTATGTGAGAGAAAAACTGATGCTTAGCATTTGAAAGGTCTAATATGTGGACATGGGTCCTCCTGGTCATCTTTAGTGACATGGGCCATCACTGTGCTGCTGTGACACAAAATCATGGCTTCCTTGAATAAGCAACCCAGGTCTGCAGCCTGAGGTTCCCTGGAACAGGCACGCAGGCTCACCCTCTGGGCTGTCCATCTTAATTCCTCTCAGTGCTTGTAAGCAAGTCATCAAACTCCCAGAAAAATATGCATTTGTGAAGTAAAGCCTCCTGTGAACTGTTTGCAATAAGACATCTCCATGGTTTTATTTCCCTTTAGGAGTTAATTATAGTAACCATCCAAAGACTGCAGCAGGAACTGCTTTTCTAGCAAATTTCTCCTCCTGTGAGGAGTGCTGGACCCAGAGCCATACCATTCATGCTGAGGCTGAGGAAAAGTCCCTTCCTCCAAGGCGCAGATGGACAGGGTGCTGGCAGGGACCGCCTGCTGGATCATGCTGGAGCCTTGATGCTCTTCCAGGAGGCCTCCTCTGCTATCGGCACATGCTCCTGCCAGCAAAGCCCCTTTCTGAGTGGCAGCCTGGTAACTGCATTTGTTCTATCCTGGGGAATTCATCAAGGAGGGGTTTTAATGCCTGGGGGCCCTAGTCTCTTCTACTTAAAGGAACTGGTATCAGAAGCAGTGCCTCTCCAAAACACTTGGTGGGAACCAGCCAGGCTCTGTAGCCCTGGCTCCATTTCCTCCTCCAGCTGTCCTGAGAGGGGCAGTGATCCTCCTGCTCAGCACTGGACTCCATTTCCTTTCTCATCTACATAGGGAATAAGAAGAGAAGATGGAAACGGAGACAGGACATCTTTTAAACACTTTCAAAACTTAAAAAAAACAACAACAACAACACAATTTTACTCAAACGCAAATAAAGCAAAAAACCAACATAATTTAACTAACCTCCTGTTGGTTCCTCCTCCCAGGTTACAGGGATAGATTTTGAGCAGATATGCACCCTGGACACAGGTGTGGAGGGAGATTTATTGTACAAAACATGTGTACATGCAGGCACACTATATGCATGTATACAATGCATATGCTAGAGTCTAGATTCGAAAGCACAAAATAATCTCTGTAAAATCACTCACTAAATGTGCATGGTTGCTCCCCTCAGGGTAAGGATAGTATTTTGGGTGAGCTGAGGACATTTAGGGATGGTAAATGGGAACATAAAATTTTGAATCTATAAACTCCTGGATGACTGGGCTCTTTTTATTCTGAAAATATGGTCAATTATTACATAACATAGTCTTAAAAGGAAAAAATATGTTGAAATGGGTGTTAATACTGACAGGGAATAATTATGTGGGAAATACTTGTTGTGTAAAAGGAATACTAAGTTGATTTTATCTAGGGTTTTTAGTTTTTTAACAAGTACGGAGCAGTGAAGACATTTGGTTACAGAAAGCCCCCTGCAGCTGTGTCTCCACATTGTGTGACAGAAACTGACACTGAGCAAAGTAGAAGAGGCTGAGTCCTAGGCCACACGTCCTGCTGTGACACCAGCAGGGAACCAGACCTCATGAAGATTCTGAGGGAACCGTGGCCAGAGAGGCAGACAGGAAACCAAGTGATGGAACAGAGGATTTGAAGTGGTGGGACAGTCCTTCCTTGTACTCGCTCGTGTGCTCTCACAGTGTGGTGAGAGATGGAACAGGCAGTCTCACTGACTTGGGCAGGTCAGCCCAGTGGCATCAGGGCCATGATGAAGGAGGGCT
This sequence comes from Mustela putorius furo, assembly GCF_011764305.1. NCBI lineage: Eukaryota > Metazoa > Chordata > Mammalia > Carnivora > Mustelidae > Mustela > Mustela putorius. The sequence continues at coordinate 11,185,006 of NW_025421998.1, forward strand.
GATTGTGTGCTGAGAAAGGGACATGGACATGTCAGCCTGTCTTTTAAACTCATGGCTCTAGAGTAGAGTACGGGATGTGTGATATTAGTGGGACATGACTGAGGAATGATGCTTTCAAGTTGGAGTCAATAAGGCAAGGACACCCATGGTGATGGAAAAGTCCTGGTGGAAACAGACAGGTTGGTGAAATGGGGCAAAGGGGGCTTACAGAGGAAGGAGCCACACCTACAGTGTGCTTGGCGGGGTGGAGGGGGTCCTGACCCTGCTGAGGACCAGGCCACATGAAGACCAGAGCATCCCTCTAAGAAGAGAAAGGGAAGAAAAGAGGACAAAAGTAATTTCTAGGTAATCTCTTGCATAGAATTACATCTGAGATACAGATGTGTGCCTTCTCTGCATATGCTTCCCTTCATTCCCCTTGGTTCATCAGACCACATGATCTGTGCTTCCAGACTCAGAACACAATTTTTCTCCTTTCTGTTTCTAAAGGCCCGTATGCCCTGAAGAAGAGGTGTGTGAGGAAATAAAAATAATAAGTCATAGAGATGATGAGGGTGATAAAAAGAGCTCCTCCCAGGACAGAAGGACTGAATTCAGAACAGGGGGGGCTGCAGCATGGGACGGTCAGGGGATCCTTGGTGACCTGGAGTCCACATCCTCTGCAGGGGCTCTTGGTGGTATCTAGCTTCCCCTTGTCCCTGGGACTTCTATGGAGGATAGCCCATGGCATATGGAGGCTCCAAAATATCTGAGAATCCTGTTCTGCCCAGCCAGTGACAAAAAACGACATTGATTTATAGAAAAGGAGAAAGGGGGAACTTACTACACTTATTTCTTAAAATGACAACTCATCTTGCCATGTAAACACATGTTACTAACATAGAGCCAAGTCTATCAAATAGCTCCATCTCCTCATCAAGAATAGCTCATCTTCTTGAGATGGTGTGGGCAAGAGTCTTAGAAGCAAGAGGTAAAACGTTACAGGAACTGTTAAAATGATCTTTGTTCAACTTATCAAAATATCCCCTGAGTGTGCAGTGCACACAGTTATAGTTCTGGGCACTGGGAACATAGGAAGAAAAATCTCAAAGCGGTGACCCTCAGGTGTGGGAAATGGGCAAAGAACCTGCTTATGGGCTTGACGTTGACAGGAGGTTTTCATACTCACTGGACACTGCTCAGTGTGGAACTATGATGGTTCTGATGCTCACTACAGCCCAGGGGTGAGATCAAGTGGAACCATCTAGAATGACCACATTAGGAGATCAGTTAAGTCAGAAAAACACTGAACAAGTCTTCATACTCCACAGATTAGATGTCTTCATAAAGTTAAAACAGAGGTGCACTGGGTGTCCAAAAGGGAGAGTTTGACATTATTGATGGTGGTGCCAGAGAAGAGGACCCTATAGAGTTCAAGTTGGAATCCTCCCAAAATACAAGGAATTACTACTGTCAGAGATTGTGGTTTCAGCAACTCTCAGAGTTGAGAAAGTCAGTAATCTACACCTGCAGGGCATTGCATGAATACCAAGATGGATTTCCACCTCAGAATGAAGGCAGTCATTAGGGTGTAGAGAAACGCTTATGTTATTTGTGTTCATGGGTGGGGACAAGGCGGAGGAGGAAGAGTAGATGGTGAAGATCTCAGATGGCTCTTGTTTTTCAGCATGAGGTTGACCATAATGTTGAAAACCAATGACCTATAAACAAGAAGGAGTGCAAATAAAAGGTAATTGCTTTTGGTGATTGGGTTATACTTGAATCTTGACTCTTCCAGTGAATCAGGAAAAGGGCTAATTTAACTGAAATCTGATCATCTAGAAAGTTCTCAAGATGGGTTTGGCTGTGAGAGGATTTTATGTTGGGGAAGCTCCAGAGGAACAATGGGGTGAACACAAGGCACAGAGCAATTCTGGTCTCAAGAACAGCTTGACTTTGGTTGATGGGCACAAGAGTCTTTGTCCCATTGGCTGGCTGCCAAGATCTGCCAGAACTGGGTGTTTAAGAGATCTCTGTACTAATCTACATGGAAGCACTGTGGTTCTAAGATTGGAGGGTAAGTGACAATGGTTTAGTCCATGTTTGGTCGGGAAAACAGGAGCCACTCTTGAACTCAAAGTAGATCAAAGCATTGATGGTTTTAATACAAGGAAATAGAGGTGTGCGCCATTTTGGAAGAGCTGGAAATTTGCTAAGGGCAATCTCAACTGGGCTTGCAAATATAAGACATGCTCACAAGTCAGTCTGTGGCAGTGCATGGTGGCTCTCAGGAAGGTATCAGAAGCCGCAAGACTGCCGTAACTTTTCAAGAAGAATGACGTCTCCTTTCAGCCTCCCTTGAACCCAAAATCATACTGGAAATGTTGTTTCTGGCTTCTTTTCTACAAGGCAGCTGCGGCCTTGGAAGGGTGATGGTGATGCTGAATTGACCACCGGTTATCCAGCACATAGGGTCCATGATGTAATCAAGACCCTAAAGCCTCTTACTGGGAACCAGTGAGACCTTTTTTAAAAATAATTAATTAATCAATTAATTAGACAGACAAAGATCACAAGTAGGCAGAGAGAGAGGAGGAAGCAGGCTCCGTGCTGATCAGAAAGCCCAATGCGGGGCCCTATCCCAGGATCCCGGGATCATAACCTGAGCCAAAGGTAGAAGCTTTAACCCACTGAGCCACCCATGCACCCCTAGTGAGACCTTTTTCATAGTATATCTTATCTCATTCCTTAATCACCTTTTATAAGTTTCTACAATATGCACATATCTGCCTTATGTTAGCTTCTGAGGAGGCATATATGAATACTATACCATTCTGGCCCTGAAAAGAGACCCAGACTGGGGACCATGCTTATTTTTCTAGAAACTTCTTTGGGGGGGGGGGAGGCAGGGCAACAGATAGGTCCCTATGTCCAAATAATTTTCTACTGTTAGGAGCAGAACTCTGAAGACCTGGGGCTGAAATTATTTGGTTCATATAAAAAGACTAATTAATCCAAATAAATGTTAAGTTTATAAATTAAAGGAGGCCCAAACCATTGCTGACCCTTCAGTGGAAAACAATGATCAGGCATGAATATTTCTTTTTTCTCTTAATTTTTAGTCAGTAATTACCTCATTAAGCCCAAGCAGTAACCCCAGTTTTGAGATCCAACAGCCTTCAACACTGTTGGAATATCAAGTTTCAATCTCCTGTGTACACTGAGTGGGAATTCTGGGGGCAGCATGGGTGGAAGGAGGGCTTTTCTGGAACTATCCCCAAGGATAGTGGAGAATAAAGAATACAAATAGCAGCACCATCTCCTGCAGATATCTCTTTGCATGCGTAATCAACTCAAATACCACGTTACATTGATTGGAGATAAGGTGTGCCCCGAATGTGCCAGAAGGTCTCCTTTAAAGGTTGCATTAGTACCATGAGCACTCATGGTGCTTGTGGTATTTTCCTCTCACTGAGTACTGATTTCTCATTAATGCTGACTCATTGGACTCACTTCATTTTGTACTCGGAGAGCATCTGCATGCTATTGGCTATGCTATGCTCACAGGCAAGGATTTGAAGCATCACATCTGCAGAGATGAAATGTGACACAGGTGCAAAAAAGATCTTTGCAAGTGAAAATTCACAGCCAACGGGGAAATTTGAGGAGTAATTTTTGCTAAGTCAAATTGGCCCTATTCTACCTGGATGCCACTCAGGTAGAGTGGCTAAAATGAGGAGCATGAGACAAGAAGACATGGATTTCAATTAATGATACAGTGTTGAGATAGCATTCAGCAATTAGGATCATTTTGGAAGGTATCTATGTTTTCACTATCTGGTAGAAAAATCACTGGGTCCTGAGTTGAAATTTTGGCTCTATGTCTTACAAGCTACGGGAGTCTGGGAAAGTCATTTAGCTACTCTTCGTTCTTTGGTTTTCCTCCATGTAAACTAGATCATAACTATAATCCAGAAATGGCCTGGATCTTATTCTACAAGAGAAAGTTGAAAAGTCAAATAGCAGAAAGAGGTAGACAGTCTCTGGATCTTATAGTATATTTTGCTGAAGAGACACATGAGTCTCCTACAGCCAGGCTTCAGCGTTCCGAGGACCAGGGCCTCCTGGGTCTATCCTGCACGCCCACGTGTGTTTTAATCCCCATAATATACATACACTCACCAGCTTGAGATGAAGAAACCAAGGTGTAGGTTAAGTGAGTTTTCTCAGGATGACTGAGTTTGTGCACTGCACTACTGGGATAAGAACCAAATGGGCTTGAGCTCAAATTCCCCGATTTAGTCACAAATCACAATGCCTTTCAGCTCAGAAATCAAGTTAAATCATGAAGTTGAGGTAAAATGTTTGAGGGCTCCATTTTCCCAAATGGCCAGCTCATTTTTCAGAGACAGTTCTTTAACTAATTCATCCTTTCTGCAGTGGTCACAAAAACACAGTCATTATATGCTTGGTATTTTGGGGCTTTTTATTTAATATGTCACACAGTGTGTGCTTGTTCCCCCTCTTCTTCCTACTAAAGCCCCAACCAAATGGCTATAAAAAGCCAAAAGCCATATAAGCCACAACTGTGTAGAACATGACTTGGGCAGTTAAGAGTTTTTTTGTCTTTAGTAGCAAAGCATCTTTTAAAAATTTTTTATTAAAGATATTATTTATTTATTTGAGCCAGAGAGAGAGAGAGAGCAGTAGCAGAGGGAGGAGCAGAGAGAGAGAGAGAGAAACAGACTCCTGGCTGAGCAGAGTCAGACATGGGACTGGATCCAGGACCCTCAGATCATGACCTGAGGCAAAGGCAGACACTTAACTGACTGAGCCACCCAGGCGCCCAGTAGCAAAGCACCTTATGGTGGATTACATGCTAGAGATGTTTGCAGATTCCATGGACTGTGAAGCTTGAGGTGGATGTTCCAGGACGCCTTACCAGCTCCATAGCAGAGTCCTGACATCGAGTTTCCTTCCTCCTCTCCCGCCATGGAACACTGGATTTTTTCCCCCCCATATGCTTGTCACCTCAGCTTCTCATGCCATCATGTCTTCCCAGTGTGTTCACTGCCAGAAAGAGGTAGCAAGGGTGGAAACATTCCCCAACAGATGGCCCCCCTGGACATGCCTGAAACACTGGAGAACAGAGTGTTCTGGGGTCGGCATGGTGTTTGTAACCCAGTTCCCAAGGGTGTGAGCCCTGAAGCTAAGGGGTCAGCTGAGGGGATGGGCAGTCACCCTGTGCTGCCAGTCAGACCGAGCAGGATTCTTGCCTGCTTGTATCCAGCACATTCTATGTCCTTCTAACCACCACCAAACACCTGTATGGACACTACGTAAGCTTAAGCTGGGTACCTGGCAGCCAGTGGCCTCCATGCTCTGCTCATTAACCCTAGTCTTTACATTAATGTCACCACTTACTAGCAATAAGGAATTACAACCCCCCATGTAGAACCCCCCTCCCCACTTCTGTGTGTGACTTTTGCTGGCAGACTCACCTCTTCGGCCTGGTAGGGATTGTAAATAAAACCTCCTGGAGGGGCGCCTGGGTGGCTCAGTGGGTAAAAGCCTCTGCCTTCAGCTCAGGTTGTGATCCCAGGGTCCTGGGATCAAGCCCCGCATTGGGCACTCCACCTCTCATCAAGGAGCCTGCTTCCTTTCCTCTCTCTGCCTGCCTCTCTGCCTACTTGTTATCTCTGTCTAATAAATAAATAAATAAACAAAACAAAGCAAAATAAAAAACCTGCTTGAAAGGATTATGGGGTCCTCTATCCGAGCATTAGTGTACCGTATTCTTATAATGCTTTACTTCAGGGGATAGACTTTGGAAAATCCTTTACTTTCCACTTTTCTGCCTCCTGACCTGCCACCTGAACCTAATCTCCTACTTCTTTTATAGGAGTTGGGAAAATAATTCGTAAATAAGCCAATAGAAACTGGACATGCTATACTATTCCTATTCTGTCTCCCAAGACTATAGCCATGGTCTGTGTGTGATCTGCCCTACTGATGATGGCCTTGTCGGGGTTACTGAGACCCTGCCTTCCATCCCTGTACAACACGGATGACCAGCTTCCCAGCCAAGAGGCACTCTACTTCCTGCGTCCAACTATTCATGTAGTGAGAACCACCAGCAGCCACTGTCATAGTCAAATTTACCCATTTATTTATTTTTAAAGATTTTATTTATTTATGAGAGAGAGAGAGAATGAGGGGGAAGGGGCAGATGGAGAAGGAGAAGCAGGCTCCCCAACGTAGGACTCGGTCCCAAGACACAGGATCATGAGCCAGGGGCAGATGCTTAAGTGACTGAGCCACCCAGGCACCCTGCTGGTATCATACCATTAACTCAAATAAAGATCTTATTCAGAATTTACTAGGATTGATGCACTTTTGTGTGTGTACAGTTTTACGAAATTTTATTGCATGTGTAGATTTGACTAACTATCCCCAAAATCAGGCACAGGCTCATTCGAACGCTAGCTAGAAATTTCTCCAGGCCAAACTGTAATAGTTGTATTCTTTCCCCAACCTAACCTCTGGCAACCACTGGGGCATTTTCCATCCCTGCGATTATCATTCTGAAGAAGTTACGCAAATAGAATCATATGATATAGGACCCTTTAAGGTTGGCTTTGGCACTCTATGTAATTCCCTGGAGATCCGTCCATACTACCTGTTGTAAGAATCGATGGTCCAGGGCACCTGGGTGACTCAGTGAGTTAAAGCCTCTGCCTTCGGCTCAGGTCATGACCTCGGGGGCCTGGGATTGAGCCCCGCATTAGGCTCTCTGCTCAGCAGGGAGCCTGCTTCCCCCTCTTTCTCTGCCTGCCTCTCTGCCTGCTTGTGATCTCTGTCTGCCAAATAAATAAATACAATCTTAAAAAAAAAAAATCGATGGTCATTCTCTTTGATTCGGGAGTAGCATTCCATTGGATGGATCACTTTTTTTTTTCTCCATTTACCTGACGAAGGGCATGTGGGTTGTTTCTAGTTTTTGTCCATTTAAAATATGACTCCAGGGTACAGATCTGTGTAAATGTAATCTTCTGTTTCCCTAAGATAAATTACCACCAGAATAATTTCTGAATGGTATGTTTAATGACAGCTCCAATTCACAAAACAAAGGTGCTACACATGATTTCGTGTATCATGTTATGTTTGCACCAGCAATGTGTAGAAAACCCAGTTTTAACACATTCTCACCAGAATTTGATGCTGTCAGTATAGTGTACTCTTGTCACTATAATGATTTTGTAGTGTTATCTCCTTATGGTTTTGATTTGTAATTCTCTGATGGTTAATGAAGTTGAACATGTTTTCATGTGGTTATTTGCCATTCTCTATCTACCTGAATGAATTCAAGTTTTTTGCTGATTTACTAATTGGGTGCTTGTTAAAAGAGTGTTTATTGTCATCGTTTGACTATTAAGTATATATTTTATTCACATGAAATGCTGTTTTTATGAATATTTTTTATATTTATACTCTTCACTATTACTTCTTCCATTCTGTTTTCTGTTTTCTTTTGTCTTTATTTAGCATTTTTGCTCTTTACTCTTTTATTCAAAGATTTCATTAGAGATGTGGCATTCAAGGGTCTGTGGACCTTCAAAGAGCCAATCTGTGTGGTGCAGAGAGAAAGGTGAGTCAGGAGTCACTGGCAGGACTCAGGGGAAGGACACTTCCTGGTGGATTTAAACCACAGCTACAAGCATTTCTGTGAATTAGGCCTGAAAAGAAGCAAGATTGAGACTTCCAAAAGAAAATGGGGAAAATAGTATAAAATCTAATGATGGAAGAGATGGAAAAAATAAAGGCCTAGGAGTTACATTTTCATATGACCAGACAATTAATTAGTGATTAAATTATTAGTGATTATCTTGTTTTATGTTGAGGTAAATATAGATTTTTATTCTGAATATTAGCAGGGATAAAATAAAGATTAAACAAGATCTTCACTATGGAATATTCTGGATTCCCGTAACAAAGCAGGTGCTCCAGAGCTGATTTTCCCTGTTAAATGATAAGCTTCAAAAAAAGGTTCTGTGAAAGCTTTCATGTCTTACACGACACTGACCTCTCCCCACGGTGCACCTGTTTAGTGCATTTGGAAGTAGGTGTTTCCAGCCATCCAGGGATGTTTCCTCCAGACGAATATTAGAGTATCTGTAATACAATTATGCCCCAGTTCCCTAGGCTCCAAGCTGACCCAGACGTTCTTCATAAAGACAATGCATTTACAGCTCTTTTTGGAGAAATTAAGGAATGTGTTCTCATTGGATAATCCTCAATCAGTGTGAGTAAAGGAGGGTTTTATTGCCACTCTCAGGAGCCTGGGGAAGTCTCCCGCATGTCAAAGGAAGGACATGAAGAATCCAAATGTCACATCAGTCAGTTTTCCAAGGTAATGGGATACAAGTAAAACAATGATCAAAAATAAAAAAATAAAAATAAAAAAAGATTCTTGGGTGGTCTGCATGCTCAGTTGGTTAAGTGTCTTCCTTTGGTCCCTGCTCAGTAAGGAGTCTGCTTTTCTCTCTCTATCTCTCTTTCAAATAAATAAATAAAATCTTTTTTTTTTTTAAATAAAAGATTTTTCAGTGAGTTAAAGCCTCTGCCTTTGGCTCAGGTCAGGATCCTGGGGTCTTGGGATAGAGTCTCACATTGATCTACCTGCTCAGCAAGGGGTCTGCTTCTCTCTCTCTCTCTCATCAATAAATACAATCTTTTTTTTTTTTTTTCAAGAAACAAATATAACTTTACAGTGGAAAATGCTGGCAGAGACAGCTTAGCCATGGGGTCAAGGCTAATAACACCAGGAACAAGTCGTGTGGATCACATGGACCGTGAGGCTGTGTGTCATCATGAGGGCACTTCACCTCTGTGACTTCTTCCTCCAAGCCCATCAAGCAACTCTAACTATGGGGAAATACTAGTCAAAGCCAAATTTGATATGTATGCTGAAGGTAGGTTTGACAAGATTTGGAGATGGGTTGTATATAGCAGGCAAGAAGATCTCAGTAACAAAAGCTGACCCACTCATTTCTCAATGAAACAATCAGTCCCTATGGATGTAGATAAAATAGGTTTGGGGATGTTTCCGTTCGGAGATCTGCTCGCTGAGACACTCGTGCTGTATGGAGGATCGGTCAGCCCTACAAATTTGCCCAGCTTGCTGTGTGCATGTGGGAGCTGTTAGACCAGAGAGGGCATTTGAATCCACAAGGGCACAGGAGGAGATAAAAGCTGAATTCAGGTGGCAGAGAGAGGACCAAAGACTTTGGGAAAGAAAGCCTGGGGACTATAAGAAAACCAGAAAGAAGGGAATGGAGGGGAGGAGCTCTTGGGAACTCTTAGATGAGCCACCTTATGCAACAGCGTCAGGAGCTTGAGTAAGGAGGAAGATGTCCGCACAACTCGTCAGAGCCCAGGTCAAGGTGACTCTCAGAGGGGACTAGCAGGGGACCCATCTGGGAATCAGCTAGATTGCCATGAGGGGAAGTGAGCAAATGGAGGTTGCATGTGTAGACAAATGCTGATGCGTAAGGGGAGGCATAGCTACAGAAGCTGGTGGAGACAAGAAGCCACAGCAGCTCTTGCGTATTTCTGGTGTTTTCTTGTCCATGTTTGTTTTGCTTTGGGTTTTTGGTTTGTTCGTTTTTCCACGATGGGCAATGTCAGGCCATGGGAATTGCTGCTGAGAATGACTCAGTGCTGGTGGGGGGTGGGGTTGGGGGGACATACCACACACCTCGGTAGGATTAGGCATCAAAAGTTCGTATGCACCTAACTCATGTGACTGGAGTATATGCTAGGATTCTATTTGAAGATACAAGCAGCGCTCACAGGAACTGGTGAGAATGCCAAAGAAACTGCGTTTGAGATGGTTATAGGAAAAAATTGGCATCTTCAAGCCAGTAGTCCTCTCCTTGTAATAATGAGACCTCATAATTCACTGTACTTTGTATTATTGTATTTTCACATTTGCTACCTTGAAACTGTACCTCACCTGATGCTTTTCTACATATGCATGACTTCTTTGAGAGTTTTATGCTTTTTCTCCCTTTCCTGGGTCTTTATTTCTATGTCAATCACCCTTCTACTAACCTTTTAATACACGTACTTCTTGTTAAAGCTCCTAAAAAGAGTCAGCATATAAATAAGGAAAGTTTAAACACTCTTGATTCATGGGGTTATGATGAACAAAACTTGTAATTTACAATTGAATATTAGATGACTATGAATTATTTCAGAGACCGGAATAATCCTTAATGATGTGATTAATTTACATTATTTATTTTTTCTTAAGAATTTTACTCATAGTAGTGGATGAACCACTCATGTGTGGTATATTTCCATGTCAGGGAATTTTAATGACCTATTAACTATTAACTGTTTACACAAGTCAGGAAAAATACACTGCACTTACATAATTAAGCAAAAACACATTAATCACATTTAATTACGTTTTTATTCAGTGGATCTATGATTACACAATTGTATGGTGTCTGATTTGGAAAGGACTAGAATTAGTTGAGAAAAGAAGGCTCTGTCCTATGCAAAATTAATGTGCACATTATGGCTGCAAATGTCATTTGTGATAGTTCTGAAAATAAATAGGATAATAGCAATGATAACTTCATCTCACATCTATGAACCACTCACTGAGTATTAGGTGCCATGCTCAGTGATAAGAGTTTTCTCTAATCTAATCCTCATCAACCCTAGGAGGTTAGTGCTGCTATAATCTCTACACAACCAAAGAGAGAGCCAGAAGAATAATTAATGTGCCCAAGTTTCATGGGTAATAAATTGCAGACACTAAATTTGAACTCAATCAGCCTCATGAAACACAAAAACAAGTTGTCCATAAATTAGAAATATCTGGGCTGTGCCCTGTGCTCTATCCTCACTGACCCTGCTATAGAGGAGGTCATATAATCATGAGCATCTGGTCCATGGCTTTAATACCCTAACCAGTCATCTTGGTGGAAATGTCTTCATTTCAACTTACAGATGAGGCCACTGAAGCAAGGGGGTCTTTGGTACATGCCCGCTGCTCAAATTTAATCATCAGGCAGATGGAAATTAATTTAGCTCATACATCACTTTCATGTGGAACCCAGGACCCTAATATTGCTCCTCATTCTATTCCTAGTCTGAAATCATGCTCTGTAAGTTCTTTTTTAAAAAGATTTTGTATTTATTTATTTGAGAGAGAGAGAGAGAGCACAAGCAGGGTCGGGGGAGGTAAGGGTAGAAGGGGAGAGAGAGAAGCTCAGTTAGACTCCACACTGAGTGCGGAGATCAATGCAAGGCTCAATCTAATGACCTTGAGACCATGACCTGAGCTGAAACCAAGAGTCAGCTACTCAACGGACTGAACTACCCAGGTGTGGTGGTTCAAATTCTTGAAAAGAATATTTATGTATTAATAAACAATTTGATCTCCATCTCCAAGGTCCTTTTAACTTGCACATGTTGGACATCCCTTAGGCTCTAAGACTCAGTGCAAATGTTAGCTTAAGAAAGCCAGCCCAAGAGTTCTGGAGAATTGTTCATGTTTCCTTCCCCAGTGTCCCCTTGCAACTTGTTCATGGCAATATGTTGGCTTTTCAGAGACTGTGAAGATTAGTAAAATGATGTGTTCTCATCTTCCCATCTTCTGGACGGGGTGTTCTTTTACTTATATTCATAGTATAGATACCCAACAAAGTCATTGGGTTAGTGAAGAAACTCAGTACATACACTCCAAAATTTTTTATTATTATTATTATTATTATTTGGATGAAACAAAGTTGCATTTGAAGAATGCCTTAGGAAAACGAGGATCTGAATGATTGTGTCAGCTTTCAGGTAGAAGTATATGAAGGTGGATGGAGAGCCAGAGCCAACACACATGGTATATCTCTCTTTCTTTTCATTGTTGGCAGTCACATTGTCGACTTCCTATCCCAGGCACCTGCCTGAAGGCTTCTCCTGTCTGCATGAACAGGCTCAGCTCTTACACCAGGCAGGCTGGAAGTGCCTGCGTGTTGCTGTCCTAGGAAGCAACTCTCAACGGATGAACAATCAATACTGCAGCTTCTGTGGCTTTCAGTGAACACTGGGGATTGTTTTGGGCAGTTTCCCATTGGGATCGCCCCCAGTAGGTAAGATATACATTCACCCATTCTGCCATGGTCTTTCTGCCTCATTCCTCCATTAACCAGGATCGCTTCCTAAACAAATTACTTGACTCTTATGTAAATTCTTATGTACCAGTCTGCCCAGACACCTAGACAAAAGCACTGATAAGGTGAGGGAAGACCAGCTCACCTGCGTGGGTCCCTTCTTTCAGGATTCCCTTTCTGTTATGGTCACTGCATTGGACCAAAACCAAGCTGGTGAATAGGAAAGGAACAAAATCACCTGGATTTGGAATCCTGGACCACAGTTAGCTGCTGATAGAACTAGTCTGCGACCCCATAGAAATATCACTGGTCATATTTTCCATCACAAATTGATCCCTACAGGTCCTCCCAGGGCTCGCTGGCTCACGTGGCTTCCTGACAGCCATTTGCACAAATTTCTAAAGTTTCCTACAATGAACAGTAGGATGTGGTTGCTGGTTAATGTAAAAGCAAGCTAAAGAATCATTTTGGAAATTTTTCTATGACCATTTCTATAGCTGCTAAGCAGGCAGGTAAATTCTGTGTCTCCCTGGGTTTAGTTCCCACCTGTGAAGGATGGAAAGTCAGAGGTTTATAAACACACACAGCATTGGCTATATCAAGTGTTCAATAAATATTTGTTAAGAAATGTTTGTTCCTATTAATTCTGAGAATGAAGGCAGTGTTTCTTATAGCAGACTACTTAAAAAAATCATGGTTTTTAAAAGACTTGCATTTATTTATTTGATGGACAGAGATCACAAGTAGGCAGAGAGGCAGGCAGAGAGAGAGGAGGAAGCAGGCTCCCCACCAAGCAGAGAGCCCGATGCGGGGCTTGATCCCAGGACCCTGGGATCACAACCTGAACCAAAGGCAGAGGCTTTAACCCATTGAGCCACCCAGGCGCCCCCAAAATCATGGGTTTTGATCCAAGAATTCTCTTTGAAAAGTTTTGGGTTATTACAAAGTCTAACTTCTATTTACTATGTGCAGTTCCTCTGGCTCTGAACAGAAAAAAACTTTGATTTTAAGGGTACCTGTGTGACTCAGTCAGTTAAGCATCCAACTCCTGATTTTGGCTCAGGTTGCGATCTTGGGGTCATGGGATCAAGCCCTTCACTGGGCTCTGTATTCAGTGGGGAGTCTGTTTGGGGTTCTCTCTCTCTCTCAAAAAAAAAAATAGAAAAGAAAAAGAAGAAAAGAAAAGCTTAATCTTAAACTTTTGTTCAGTAATATAAAGAAATCTATTTATTCATCATTGAAGCTTGAAGCTTTGCCAGGCGGAAACTAGCAGGTGTTCCCCCCCATACTCAATAGTGGAAAGCAAGACAGAAAATATTTAACCTTAAATGCTTAACCTGATTTGTCTTTGAATTTATCTGACACTTCTAAGTACTTGCTTATACTCAGATTATTTTTTCAAATGTCACTCTGATATATTTTCACATATATCAATAGTAATCAATTCATTTATTCACAAATATTTTCAAGTACATTTAAATGTCAGATACTGTTAACATCATGGGATACAATGATGAAATAAACCAGGACCTTACTTTTAGGGAGAGCACAGTATACTGTACATTACAGTTAATAATTATATAATGTAAGAGCAGGGGTTTTATTTTATTTTATTTTATTTATTTTTAAAGGTAAAAACACCCTGGTTGGCCAGTCCATGTTTTATTTTTATTTATTTAATTATTTGTTTGTTTGTTTGTTTTTTATTGTGTTATGTTAGCTACTGTAAAATACATCATTAGTTTTAATGCAGTGTTCCATCTTCCAAGGGCTAATCATTCCAGTGAGCGAGAACAAGATCGAGAGGTTTTTCCAATATAAAAAGGAACCAAAGTCTGCTTTTCACATATTATTCAGGAAGAAACAATAGAGAATGTTCTCCAACTCCACAGCATGTTTACAAAACTAAATAAGATGCTATTGAACTAAATAAGATCTCTGTCCTAGACATCCATCTAGTGGGAAAGATACGAAGAATGGGGGTATTTAACATAAGACCATATCTACAGAAGAAACCTAAGATTGTAATACTAGAGTAAACTACCGTATGTAAGCATCCTTTCTAAAGTTGTACGCATGCAAACCTATATCTGTGCCTTTATGTTGGGACTGAATTATATTCTCTCAAAATCCAGATGTCAGAGCCCAGTCCTCCAGGGTGACTGTATTTGGGGGCAGGGCCTATAAGGAGGTAAGAACGGTAACATGAAGGCAGATCCTAATTTGGTGGGACTGGTGTCCTTATAAGAAGAGGAAGAAACACCAGCAATCCCTCTCTTCCTCTCCACACACACAGAGGAAAAGCCATGTGAGGACCCAGAACGAAAGCACTGCTCACGAATTAGGAAGAGAGATCTCACCAGACACCTGACCCAAAGGCACATGGATCTTGCGCTTGTGGCCTCCAGAACCGTGAGGACCTGTTGAGAACCTGCCCGTTTGTGGTGTTCTGTTATGGCGGCCTCAGCAGGGGAATATACTGTGAGTGTGTCTGTACCCGTGCCCACCTCTGTACGTGTCTCCGTGTCCCGCTACCTAGATCTGTATCAGTGGATTCCCGACTTGAAATCGATTTACCATTTTCCTAGGAAATTGTTCTTCTTTGTTTTCACTTTTACAGGGCTTAGTTTAGGTGCTGTACTGAGACCTGAATTAATTAAAGTGATAGTTCACAGTGGGTGTCCTGTGATGTGCGTGGGCATTATTCAGGTGACAGCGAGTCAGATCCAGGAAGGGCAGAGCAGAAGCTTCTCAGCAGCAGTACGACCTGAGGGCAGGTCGTGGTGGTCTGTGGTGGTCCGTGGTGCCTCGAGGAGGGAACCACAGCCTGCGATTACAATGCATGGACGGGTGGTGGCCCTTGTGTTAGATGGGTTGTAAGGGTCTCCAGAATGGAAAGAGCAAAACCTTAACTTACCGTCTTAGCTGGGGATACTAAACCTCATGCACCCAAATTGTTAATGTTAACAGTGGTGGGAGTGCTAGGAACAGTGTTCTGGAAGTGCAGGCCCCGGACCACCTGCCCTTAACCACCTGCGGCTAATGGGAAAATACAGACGAACTGACTGCTTCCAGATGCGGATGCTCAACACAAGCCCCTGCTTGATATTCCCTCTGATGATGAGGTAGGTACACAGCACAGAAGAACAACAATCTGGAGAATGTACCAGTTAAAATGTACAGTGATACCAGTGTGCTTTGATTTTCTCTTGCGACTCTGAAATGGCAGTCATTGGAATGGAGCTACCATTTCCTGCATGTTGAAATCTCTTTGTTGTGTATTTGTCTCTCCAGCCTCCTGCAGATAACCTGTTTCGGCGATGTGGATCTAACAAATGGTCTTAGGGTTCTAGAATGGTGGATGCTTGATTATTTTTTAAATCTGACAATATCGCAATACTACGACTATTTAATCTTGACCACAGAGACTTGGATTCTGCCAGTGCTACAGTTGCAGAATGTTACAATTCTGCAAGGCAGAATTCTATCCCTCACTTAGTATCTGCATGGATCTGCTTTGAGACTGAGGGCCTCTCACCAATGTCGTTCCCCAGTATTTGACAGCAAAACTAGGGACCTTCCGATAGTAAGATACAGGAAGTAACTCTACTAGCAAAAATGTTCTGTGTTTTAGGAAAGGAGCCTGGACTGGCATCCTGGAGAACTTTGTATCCTTCAGAGAACTTTGGGAAATCCTTCTGTCAGAGACATTAATGGAAGGCAGTCAAACTACATTGAAGAGAGGAGAGAATGTGCCATTTCTTAGGGTGGTAGGTATATGGTGTGGGCCATGTCAGTATAGGTATTTTATAGAACACCCCATGTAAAAAGGACCTTCTTCAGTCCAAGTTGGTAGCAACTAGAAAAGTCAACAACAAAAATTCTTAAAAAAAAAAATAGAGAAATATTATTCCACTTGGAAATGATGGTATTAGACACATTTTGGATATCAGGGATAAAAGAATAGTTAAAAAGTTAAAATTCCATTGGAGAATTTCTAGAACGTGATTAACAACTAGATATATAAGAATTTTTCATACATAGCTAAAGCACTGTTCAGACGACAGTTGAACACTTGCAATTAATAATTAAACAATAATTATATCAACTTGTATCAATAGATTTTTTAAAAATAAATAAATTACTCAACAAAAAAATGTGAAACTCTTGAAAACTTAAAAAAAAAAAAAAAAGCCCATGAAGTGAATGAAGAGAAAGCAGAAGGAATGAATTAATCAAGATAAAAGTGGAGAGGAAATTGGGGCAGACAGCTTTAAAACTAATAAAAAGATGCTTCTGGAAAATCAGTGTTATAGAAGAAAGACTACGAAAACTAATTCAAAAAAGATAGAAATTATAAAATTACAAAATAAAAATATAATTATGAAATAATTATCTAAACAGTCCAAACACACACCAGTTATCTTGAGTTCGCCTGTACAAACAATCTGTAAAGCCAATGGGGAGCATAATTTCCCCTCACTGGTCACAATAGGGCTTTAGTATCTGAAGGGCTCATTGTCCATAAGGAAATAAAACGTGGTCCTCTCAGCACAATGACCATGGGGGCCAGGGATTCACATAGTGGTGCTCGGGCCAAGTAGTACAGCTGAGATCATTCAATCAGACGTCAGCTCCGCAGAGATACCATTTCTCTGGAAAAATACAGACGTGTCTGGGAACACAATCTGCTGGTGCCACCATGGGCACACACTCGTAACAGTGCAGGCTAACAAAGTGGACAAGGCAGTGTGCAGACTGTGTTTATCATTCTTTGGGTCCGTTTTGAAGTTCCATGAGTATTTGTGACACAAAATTGTCCAGAACTATAGGCTCCCGGTTGCACCCTAGCTGGTGTGTTATCACTGATAGGATCTGAGCGTGTGTCCTGGGGCTACATCCAGGCCAAGTGCGTAGGGTTGATGTTGTGTCCCAACCATGCAGGGGGGACCAAGGGCCTGTAGACCTCTCTGTAACTTTCTTGGCAACATTCCATGACTTTAATTGTTTCAAAAAGTAAATTCAGGAAGAGGGGGATGGGAAAGTATACATTCTGGTTAAGTAAAAAGGATGTATTTTTAATGTAATATACACTAAATTCTTATCGGATATCTGAGCAAACTCTCTTTAAAAAATAAAGGTGAGGGGCACCTGGGTGGCTCAGTGGGTTAAGCCTCTGCCTTCAGCCCAGGTCATGATCTATCTCAGGGTCCTGGGATCGAGCCCCACATCAGGCTCTCTGCTCAGCGGGGAGCCTGCCTCCCCCTCTGTCTCTGCCTGCCTCTCTGCCTGCTTGTGATCGCTATCAAATAAATAAATAAAATCTTAAAAAAAAAAAGTGAGATGAAGAGACGTTCAGAAAAAAAATAAAACCTAAGAGAATATATTACCAATATATTTGCTAGGCAAACAATATGAAAGAAAGTTGTACAGGCAGAAGGAAAGAAAAGCATAAGAATTTGGGTCTACTGAAACGAAGAACACAAGAAATAGTAATTAGTAGTAAATATACAGTTTCCAGGGACACCTGGTTGGCTCAGTTGGTGAAACATCTGCCTTCAGCTCAGGGCATTATCCCATTGTCAGGGGTCGATCCCCATCTTGGGCTCCCTGTTCAGTGGGGAGTCTATTTCTCTCTCTCCCTCTGCCTTCCCCCATAATAACATCCTCTCCCTCTCTCTCTCTCTCCAGGCCTCAAATAAATAATTAAAATCTTTTTAAAATGAGAGAAAGTTGTGTTTCTTTTTGTTTTTTTTTTTTAAGAGTTATTTATTTATTTATTTATTTGACAGGCAGAAATCTCAAGTAAACAGAGAGTCAGGCAGAGAGAGTGGAGGAAGCAGGCTCCCCGCTGAGCAGGGAGCCTGATGTGGGACTCAATCCCAGGACCCTGAGATCATGACCTGAGCCAAAGGCAGAGGCTTAACCCACTGAGTCACTGAGGCGCCCCAAAAGAGAGAAAGTTTTTAATGTAAGAATTTCTTTAAAAGATAATTTACTGATTATTTTTCAAATGTATGACAATTGCCAGAAGGAAAGAAATTGAAGGGAATTGTCATTTCTTAAACCATATGCACCGTCATATCATCCTATGGGAAAATGGATTGCGACAGGTAAAAGAGATATATTGCAAAGTCAGAGACGTAACTTTTAAATAAGTATTTTTTAAAATAAAACAAATGTCTAATAAGCTAATAATAATGGAAAAAGACTAGAGTCATAAAGACTCTCAGTTATAAAAATAAAGTAAAAAAAGAGGGGGAAAGGACAAAATAAACTGCATAAATCAAAACTAAACTAAACTAAATTAAATTAAATAAATTACATGAGTAGTTCATACATTTCAAGTAAAAAGGCCCCATTTTTCACTGCATAAAAACTGAGACCCAACTATATGCTGATGACCAGAAATCCTTTTTAATATAAAGATACTGAGAGGTAAAAAGGAAATAAGTAAAGTGATGGAAAGCAATAAGTCACACTAACACTAATCAAAGAAACAGAGCGGCTATATGGATGCCCAACAAAGTAGATTTCAGAGCAAGAAATATTGCCAGGTATAGAGAAGGTCATTTCATAATGACAAAGAGGCCAATATTTCAAGAGAGTATTCTTAATATATCAACACCTAATCACAGAGCTTTGGAATACACGAAATACAAATAAGTGATAGAAAGCAAAGAAAAAAACAGACGGATCAAAAATGAAATTGGTGATTTCCACAGCCCCTTTCAATAACTGACAGAAAATAAGGGCAGAGGGTGAGAAAGCACATTGAATACTGGAATGACACACTGACCAATTAACCAAGTTGCTATCTACAGACGAATGCTGCTCGAAATACAAAATGTGTTGTAAGCTATAATATTTCCTCTGAAATGGAATAGAAATGGGGTTTTAAATCAATTTTCATAGAACAGTTATTAAAGAAAGAATTTTTTCACCCTGTATTTTGTGTACAATTTTGTCTTAAACTGCTTATCTGTTTTAGAAGGCTAAGTGAATTAGATTTTAAAGATCACTAATAGATTTTGATGGCAAACCTCATAAATAAATTTCATCATTTATGTATCAAACTTCTGTGCAGTGGGAAGCCTATGACAAATAACAAAATCACATACAGGCTTTGATAAACTATTTATATAATATTTTAAAACTTAACCAAGTATGAAATACATATTTATAATATGGATACCCAGATTCAAAATTGATAAAGTATAATGCCTTTGATGACTTTTATTGGCAGGTGTTTTCTGAGTGAATTGGTAAATTTATTAAAATTTGTATGTATGCACATGGAAAAGCTGGCATGGCATATACTTTTCTACAGAAATGGCTGAATAAGTCTTCACCCTGCTTAGAATGGAATATACCTGCTAGAAGTATATTACCAAAGTTAATTATCCCCCAACAAATTTTGGCCATAAAACAAAGAAATAACATTATTATAATAAGATTTATAAGGAGTGTGTGTGTGTGTGCATGAATTTTTAGTTAAAGTTTTCATAAAAGTTCCAATGTCCTGATGAAATTTGCATGGCAGGAAGGTGTTCTCCATTCTCCTTAAACACTTCCTCCCTCAATTTTCAACTCCAAGTCCTGCTCCCATCCCCCCCCCCCGGGGATTTTTGATAAGATAAAAAGAAGCAGGCTGCTCCTAAAATTAAAACGCACCTGAGTCTCTGCGTTGTATGCCTGAAACTAACACAACATTGTGTGTCAACTATACTCAGAAAGAAAAAGAGGGAAGATGAAATGAAATGAAAGAAAGAAAGAAAGAGAGAGAGAGAGTGAGAAAGAAAGAAAGAAGAGGAAGGAAGAAAAGAGAGAAAGAGGAAAGAAGGAAGGAAGGAAAGAAGGAAGGAAGGAAGGAAGGAAGGACAGACAGAAAAAGAATAAAGAAAGAAAAAAAAATGTACTCTGGAGTCAAGAAGCATGTTCTTGCCTTGGCCGCTGGGCATGCCTCCTGCATCACCAGGATCCCACAGGAGTCTCTTGCAGCACCTGGAATAGAACATCATGGGGGCACATCAGACCTTGGGCAGTCACCTCTCCTGCTGAACTGCACACGGCACCTGCTGATTACCCTGGATGCTTCTGGCAAGACCATAGTACTTCTTGGCACAAAAAGGGAACTTCTTATTTGAAACTAATAAGGCAGAGATGGGTAGATGAGAAATAACACCCTCTAAGACACAACCAGAATGCATGAAGACCTTGAAACACGAACCCGCTCTACACCTGAATATAAAAAGTACAAAAAACATCTGCTGAAAAATTCACTTGACATCCTGAAATATCCTAAAAATTTTTATAGCTCTAACAGTAAGTTATATGTGTGTGTGTATGTGTGTGTATCCTTCATCTGAATGGCAAAGAAGGTAAGGTTTTTAGGAGGTACATTCACACAGTTTGACATTAGGCAAACCCAAATGATTTCAAGTATTTTGTGATTGAATTTTTCATATTACCATATGAGAAAAAAAATGTCTGCACATGTAAAAATCTTTTAATTTCAGTTTGGCCCTGAGAATGCTTGAGTCTATGAAAAATCCATCTTTCTTCTGTTTGAGAGTCATAAATAAGAAAGAAGATTCTATTACCTTACTGAGAAAAGGAGTCCACACTCAGGGAATTGGGGGGATACAAGTCAGATTCTGGGTTTCTTTGGTCCTAGATGGCCTGCCCCACACCCCATGCACCTGTTCCTCCGCTTAGCACGCCATGACCTTCCACAAGCCATGTCTTCATCCCTTTCCCAGGTTTCGTATGTGCCCTCCTTGCGTCTCTTCTGTTCCTGTCCTTGGCTGTCCTGCCGTCCAGCAAGCTTTCACCTAACCTACGTCTCCCAGCCAACACTGTCTTGGCTTTCCTTATTTTTATATCCAGGCGGTGGGCAGCCCACCCTAAGACTCTCCATCAGCAGTGGGCTTCAGACCAGGAGAGGGCCAGGAGGCAGCAGGGCTTAAGAACGAGCAGCAGGGTGTTGATGAGGGGCCCAGGACCCCTGAGGACCGGACCTGATGGGTCTCGGAAGCGGAACAAAGCTGCAGCTATTTCAATTCACCACAGCGTGATGTTTTCAATAGGATTAGAGTGAAGAGAGAAAGACCAACTTCAGGGGAAACATTTTCTAGGGCCACTTGGATGGCTCAGTCGGTTAAGCATTGGACTCTTGATTTTGGCTCAGGTCATGATCTCAGGGTTGTGAGATTAAGTCCTGCTTGGGCTCTGTGCTGGGCATGGAGACTGCTTGAGATTCTCTCTCCCTCAAGAAAGAAAAAAATGAAAGAAAGAGAGAGAGAGAGAGACAGAAAAGAAAAGAAGGAAGGGAAAGAAGGAAGGAAGAAAAAGAAAGAAAGGAAGAAAGAAAGAAAAAAAAGAAAAGAGAGAGAAAGAAACTTTTTTTTTTTTTTATCTTTAGTTTACAAACTTGACAGAGGCACAGAGGGGTCATGAGGAAAGGTGAGAAACCATGACTTCAGGTCTGTCTTCAAAATGGCACCTTCCCAGCAGTGACCCCCTCCATCTTAACTTCAACTGGACCTCTGCACCCTGATTCTGAACTGCCTCTCATTCTCTTATCTGGGCTGGGCTTTGTAATTATTGATGTGGGGAGTTCTGTTTTATACAGTATTGCTAGAAGTCTGATCTCTATTTACTAATTTATCACAGCAAATCACTACTACATGTACTATTACCAGCAGTAATAATCATAAAAATAAAACAAATTTGATACAGAAAAATGTTTGTTGAGAAGTCAGGTATGCTAACAATCAATCAGAAATAATCAAAATGTACATATATAAGGTAACACTTAAGTAAATTTTGCACATAGCCTCTGTAATAGTCATTAGGACAATGTTTGCAAATGATTTGCAAAATGTGTTCTATTACAATTCCGAAAACAAAAGATGCAATGAGCTCCACAGGCATTTAGCACTTCTGTAGAACATGCATACTGAAAACAGAAGGACATACACATTTTATCCATGACTCACTGATAATAATGTATTTTACATTTTAATTTTATTTCCTCAATGTTTTACATCAAAGTTTTGCTTTGAAAATTTGAAAAACAAAATAACATTTAATTAGAAAATGTTTCAAAATTAAATAAAAAAAAAGGATTGCCTGAGAGCATACAGTGAGCATGACTTTTATCATTCACCTTCAGTTTTACCTGAGGAAAAATTGTTTTAAAAGTTTTTTTAAAAAATTAGGGGGCATCTGGGTGGCTTAGTTGGTTAAGCATCTGTCTTTGGCTCAGTTCATGATCTCAGGGTCCTGGGACTGAGCCCCATATCAGGCTTCTTGCTCAGTGAGGAGTCTGCTTCTCCTTCTTCCTCTGCCTGTTACTTCCCTTGTATGTGCTCTCTCTGTCAAATAAATAAAATTAAAACAAACAAACAAACAAACAAGTTTTTTAAAAAAATTTTAAACAACAGAGTCTGCCAATTTAGGATAGTACAAATAAGTATTTCTAAATCTCTCAAGCATTTATAACATTAGAATGCATGCTTACCAAGATGTTATTAACAGAACAATTATTATGAAGCAAGAAAATTATTTAATAAAGAAGTCACTTTTGAGACTCAAAGATTTATGGGATTCTACAGAACATGGTCATAATATATGGTGTATAGGAATCTTAAGAGAATCTTCTGTTACAAATAACATTTGCAAGGAAATTTTTTTTCTTTTCTTTTCTTTCTTTCTTTTTCTTTCTTCTTCTTTTTTTTTTTTTTTTTTTTTTTTTTTTTTTTTTTTTGTATCCAAACACCTATTCCAACTGTGAACTTGTTTTTCAACTTATAAAATTTATAAATTCATTGGTAGGAATGTTGTGAACCCACTAATAAAGTTGTTTATTGACTTACACTCTGATCTTTCTAGGCAAAGATTTTATATGTATTTTGTTATATTTTTTATTGAGATATAAGTGACATATATTTCTTTCATGTGAACAATATAATGATTTGATATTTGTACATATAGTGAAATCATCACGATAATAAATGGAGTTAACATATATCTCTCTATATAGTCATATTTTGTCTTGTAATGAGGACTCTTAAGATCTACTCTCTTAACAACTTACAAATATGCAGTAGAGTACTTTGTTTTTTTAAGTAGGCTGCTCACCCAGCATGGAGCTCAATGTGGGGTTTGAACTCATGACCCCCTGATCCAAACCTGGGCTGAGATCAAGAGATCCAGATTCTCAACTGACTGAGACACCCAGCTGCCCCTGCAGTACAGTACTATTAACTGTAGTCACCACACTATACATGACATTCCCATGACTTATTTGTTTTCATAACTGGAAGTTTCTACTTCTGATCCTCTTATACTTTTCTTTTTTGAGTGAGAATAATATATAATCAAATTGATCAGAATGCCAGGACATAAGCTTTAACAATACGAAAACCAGCAGCTATCACATTTGTGAAACCTCTTGTTTTATGCACCCTTCTGACCTTTGATAGAAGTAGGAAGTCAGCTCTAGACAATTCTGCCAAGAGGGTTCCAAGAAAATACACCTCACCCCTTTCTCCTCCTTCCTCTGATCTCCTGCAAAGAACTCACCACTAACTTAACTCTACTGAAAAGCAGAGCACTAAGGAACAATGGACACAGTCCATACAATTAACACAAGACAAGGTGAAGAAGAGTGGAGAGTCAATTTATAATAACACATTAAGCATTTCATCAAAATTACTAATACTTCTTTGAAACATATGGCACAGGTATAGGGCCCCAGTTTCATGTTGATGTTGCATTCCAAGTTTGATTGGTCCATACTCTGGTTTCTCTTCAGATCGTATAAATCTTTCACCTTTTACCAAGTTTGATTGGTCCAACTGGTCACGTGCATGGCTGAAAAACACAAGCCAGCCTCCCCGAAACTCATCAGGGCTTACTGCTCTGAAGGCTGTGACTTGGAGGGCTATGGGATATGGGCTTCCCACAAGTAATCACACTTCAAGCAAGTGGAGAAGGAAGGGGGTGATCCAGGGAAGTTTAACGTCTTCTGCCCTGCACACCGCACACACTGTGATTTTTCCTCCTAAAGAGAGGAGGCAAGGGAACAGAGTAACTTGGATCATTGGGCTATCATGGGGACACACAAAAACTTGCATTGCAAAGGAATGGCTCATCCTTGTGAACACCAAACACTCTGTGGGTGAGATTGTAGAGTGTGCTAATATCCAGTCCCCTCCCTGTTCACCTGATGCCTGTAACATCCATCGGCCAGCCTCGCCCTAGACAACTATCTCCTTAAGGATGGCAAAAAACTGTACAATTCCAGTGCTAGCATCAGGGTTCCCACAAGCATTACCATCCTTTTGTCAGATGGTGCTACTTGGATTCTGTGGATAAAGACCTTTTTCCCCCTTTAATTACCAACTTTTAGAGTGTTAGAACAATAGACATCTCAAATAGTAACAAATCATTACTCTTTTCTTTCTATTTTTTAAACACAATTAACATTTGAATACTTCTGTAGGCAAGTATTTAAATGTAGGCAAAAAAAAGGCAAACCTTTTTCCCCTTCTGCTTGAGAATTTGACCTTCAGTTAACTTCCTAGCTATGTTTCCCTGGAAACAGATAAAGAGAGTAAGTTACTAAGTAACATTGCTTATAATTAAAAAAAAAAAAAAAAAAGTGCCACTCATTGGCAAATTGGATCTAGCCTGGGTGAATAATGAGATAGAAAGCCATATCTTTCAGCTTCCCTGAGAGCAATAACTCTTGGGACTGAATCTTCTGGAACCTATCGTATGTAGTCAAAAAAAAAAAAACCAAAAAAAAAAAAAAAAAAAACACCTCTCTTTTAGAAATATCTGCAATAACATAGTCTATAAAGCTGTTCCAGGAGCTCAGCTTCTTTGGGAATGAAGGTCTTTAGATAGGGGAGCTTGTACGCCCTGCCATGTGGATCTCATCTCCTTGTACCGGAGCCATTTGATGTGTGGCTGCAGGGCTCAGACTGAAAAGAAAGACCCGGATACCCTGATGGCCAACTCTGATTCCCGTGTTCATACTCTGATAGATTAGTCTCATATAAGAACTATCATAATGCGGTGAGTCTGAATATCTACTCAAACCTAAGAAGACGCTTTGTTGGGCACAGCAGAATGTCTCTGTATTGTGACACAGTAAACACCCCAGCAATGCTTAGTACATTCTCTGTCCCACTGGAATTCGATTCCTTAGATAAGCCCTGGTTCCTTCTAGTGGAAAAATAGATGTGGAAAAAGAAAAATGGGGTTCAGGATTATTATTGTCTTCCAATCATTGTTATCAGAGTGTGATGGTCCCTAGGCCTTTTCCTACACAACAGAGAATCAGAAAAATCTTGAATTCATAATAAAAATTCCAATTAAATTGGGGAAACTTGGCATATGTTCTTTAGTATTATACTTGTAGCTTTTCTCTCTTATGCTGATAACATTAAAATAATCATTTATTTGCTTTACCCTACACTATAGCAATAATTTCAATATAATAATACCAGTAATTCCATGAATAATAAGGTTACTGAATATACTCTGCGATTTCATGTTCTTCCTCAGTCTCTTAGTGCTCTTCCCTCTAAATTATCATAGACTGGTTTATAGACATGTTTTAGATCATCAGAAACAATTCTTTCCTCCCTGTAGTTATCAAAATAACTCAATGTAGAAATATATTCCATTTTGTTTGAATTCAAATTATGCCTTCTACATAATTTAATCTGTTAAACAGCTACATATTTGTCATTCAGTATCAAAACTGTTTAAAAACTGTATGACAAAGATGTCTTGGGACATCTGGGTGGCTCAGTCTGTTAAACTCCTGATTCACTTGATCCTGAGATCCAGTCCTGCGTCGGACTCCCTGCTCAGCAGGGACCCTGCTTCTCCCTCTGCCTGCCACTCTCCCTGCTTGTGCTCTCTCTCTCTCTCTTTGTCTCTCTGACAAATAAATAAAATCTTTGGAAAAAAAAAAAAAAACAAACTCAACCTCTTCCTTCTGCTGCCTGTAAAAAAGAATCTTGTTTTATTTTTATTATTTTTGCAATTTCATTTTGTATAATAAACAAATATATGTTGTTACATATATATTTACTTACACTTGTATTTTAATTTCCTTTTTTATATAAAATATGCTGTATTGCTTTTGTGATTTTAAATTTTTTCCATATAATAAGATTTGTTAGTATGCATAAAGCGGGGACTGTGTGAACAAAACAGGGCATTGTAAATTGATTCCATTGATTGATAATTGTACAGAATGGAGTCTTGAAGAACTTCTGTAGAACAAATATTAGGTTTATAAAAGATGATCATAAAATTATGAAAAATGTAATGCGACTGTATTAAATAAAATGTATATACATGCTTGTAGGTAGATATATACTCTTACACTTATATTTGTAAGTCATTTAAAGATTTTATTTATTTATTTATTTATTTGAGAGAGAGACAGACACAGAGAGAGAGAGACAGTGAGAGAATGAGCGGAAAGAGGGGCAGAGAGAAGAGCAGACTCCCTGAGGAGCAAGGAGCCCAGCGTGAGGCTCAGTCCCAGGGCCCTGGGGTCATGACCTGAACTGAAGGCAGATACTTAAAGGACTGAGCCATCCAGGTGCCCCTTTCTATATAATTTTTAAAACCATTTCCTCATCCCCATTTTTAATGCTTCTAGATCAAAATGTCTTTGCTGGTAGGATAGTGTCCATCTTATACACTGGAATATGATCAGTGCCCACCAAATTTCCTTTACAAAAAAGAATTTAAGGGGTGTCTGGGTGGCTCAGTCTGTTGAGATTCTGAATTCTGATTTCAGCTCAGGTCATGACCTCAGGGTCATGAAATTGAACCCCATGTCGGGATCCAAACTGAACATGGAGCCTGGTTAAGAGTCCCTCTCTCCCTCTCTTTGCCTTCCTTTTTCCAGTTCCCTCGTCTCTCTCTGAAAAAAAAAAAAAATAAATTGATATATAATCAAATGAATGAATGCCGTTTCCAGGAAAGAGTAGATTTTAAACAAAATTTGTAAATTAGAGCAAAATATCAGTAAGAGGACAAATTTCTGAGTTCCAGTTTAGGTTATAACTAGGAATAAAGCTGTGATTCTCAAATCTTCCAGCATCAAAACTTCATCTTTTTCTCCCCAGACATAATGCATGAACTAATCTTTGGGGCATAATCACTCCAACCCCATTTCACAGGACAGAGGAACATCACATAGTTATGTGGTTTGAGTCTGAGATCAGCTGGACAGCCATCTCGTTCTCAGCTGTAGGAATGTGATACTGATGAACCCTGAGCAATTATTTCACAAACCTAAGCTTTACTTTTTTTCTTTATTAAACAGAGATCATGAGAGTTAAGAGTTATGAAGCACAGATAACAGCCAACCATGTCTCCCTGGATGCTTTATCTAATTTGTTACATAAACTCAGTTTATATATGTATACACATTTTGGAAATGTTTTACATACAAAGATGTTATACAGTATCTACTGCATTCTTTGTGGAGTTAAGAGTCCGGTGCAGTAGGATGTTGCCAAGGGTGATGGAATTCCAGCAGGTGGTCTGGTAGCAGGTTAATTACAGGCTCAAGGAAGAAATGAATCACTAATAGCCCAGCTGAAGTCCTTCAGTGCTCCCTGAGAATGTGGTGTGCAGATTACCTATAGGGAACCCCAGAAGTGAAATGATTGAACACATTTCCCCCACTCTGGGCCTCTCATGTAATGGAAATGGCTTCTTCAATGAAAAAGAAAAAGTAGAGTTCCCTGGGGGACTGAGGAACAGTCTTCTTGGGTATGTTTGGGCTAGCTCAGGCCAAAGCAGTCATTCCCCAATAAAAATAAGCTAGGGTCACTCTAACCCCACTTCTGCAAGTACCTAGATCCTTCGCATTCCATGCCCTGACTCCATTTGTACACCTTCATCTCTCAAAATTATTCCCATAATTGCACTTTGTGCAGGTGAACAAAACCACTTCCCCTTGGTCAGAAATTGGAATTCCTGCATTCCTCATTAATACACAGCTGTCTTGTTTTGTAAAGGAAAGCCATACCTTTCCAACGGGAGTCCATGAGTTATAGTGCAAATGTGAGACCGCCAGATGCCATCCACATTGACAGGCACCAGCTCTCGCTGACTGTTTCTTCTTCATGGGGTGGAAGGCGTGGGCATCGACTTTAAATTCCAAGGGAAATGATTAGTTGGAACTCTGTTCTGCTGTTGGCATTTGTGATAGAGTAGGTGCTTGAGGTTTGCAGATTTCATATCCTAAAGTTTTCTCTATTCATGAACCAACGCATCCCATGATTTGTAATTTTGCTGAGGCATGAGGTTGAAGCTCACACACTAGAAAGTCTGGCAGTAACTCGTGAAGTGATGAAAATCTTGTTTCTTTGTGATAAGTGATACCTAAAAGTAACCTAGACTAGTTGGAAATCTGGGGTTACTTGTAGCTCTCTTGGCAAGTTGCTCAAGACATTTAAATGAGCTCTACTATATTGTCCACCAAATTCAAATAAATTGCTGTTTAGCTTTAAGGCACTCAATACATCTGAGCCACAGTGAGCTTTTGAGGAGGGAGGGAGACAGGTTACAATGAGGAGACCACAGACATGTGAAGGAGTCCAATTATCCTGAAGCAAAGAAATACGCAGCATCCAGGGATAATGAATGCCGAGGTCCACGTCCTCCTGACATGTGATCGTGTTGTCACCTACAGCTTCTGTTCCCTCCTACTTGTACGTGTTCATGTACGTCAGACCAGCCACGTGTCTGTCTGTTTGCTGTAGAGCAGAGCTCCGTCTCCATAATGTCTTGTTGTGTGAAGTGATACAATTGCAGCCAATACACTCCAGGTTGAATCATCTATTTGCCCGTTGTCTAGGTACTTCTCTTCTTTCTCTTAAAAAAAAAAAAAATCTGTAAAAATCCAGAAGTGGCACTTATTCTCTTTCTAAGTGGTAAAAATAATGTCCTGCCAGAGAACACCTTCTCTTCAGGCTTCTGTTACAACGGTAGGCAGTAAAATAAAATCTTCTAATTTGGTGCCGCTTGTGAAAACTCACCCTTGTTTCGAAGTTCTGGTTGCTTTTTGGAAGCCAACTTTGCTAACTGCATCTCTTGTTACACCTCTGCCTTTACCCACTGTGGCGTCCTCATGTAAACACAGAAATACCCACTTGGGAGCAGCCCGGAAGGGTTAACAGAGAATTTTTTAGAGCATGCTTGGTACGTTAAATTCTGGAAATTTTAGATTTCCTTCCTTCATCTAGGACACTATCTCCCTCGGCTAGCCTATAAAATATTGCGTGTTCACCCTTGAATCCTGCGGTTTCTAGCATGGTGCCTACTACAGGGGTGCCGGGTGAGTGCGTGTGACCTGTCCACGATATGTGTCAAAGGTGAATGTGTTTGGATGAAGTGGCTGTTATCGTTCGTAAGAGGCATTCTATAAATTCTGACTTCAGATGTCTTCATTTGGATTCAGTCTCCATAAAATGTTCTTTTACAAGGCAAAATATGAAGATTCCCCCAGAAATAGGCTTTTGATGAGCTGTTGAGATTCACATAAATTGTAATGATAAAATTCTGTATGTTTCAAGTGTAACTCTTGATAATAAAATCACTACCATTATATACTGGTCCATTCAGAACACCGTGGCTAATTAGGTTCACACACCTGACAGATGGCTTTTCTCTCCTAAATTGATTAAATGAGATTTAATTACTGACAAAAGAATTCGCAGCTAATTCAGGAAACAAATATGAAATTGATTCATCTGATGAAAAGCGCAACTGTAACTTGGCATCCGTATATAGGTTGCATGTGCTATACTTTTTCTCAGTGGAAGACAGTTCCATAAGAAAAAAATTATCAACTGATTCATCAGTGCCCATGATGTCTTAGTAATTAATCGTAGATTTACAGGGGAAGATGTCAAAATTGATATCCTAAATGGGCTCTGCTGGTTTGAACCAATTAATAGTTTAGTGGGTGTTGAGATTAAAATCCCAGTTCAGCTACTTAATTGATAGGAAACGTCAGTCAAGTTATTTTAAATATCCTGGTTTCATTATCTGTGAAATGGGGCTGAGAATTATTCCTTTCTCGGAGAGTGTTAGGAGGGTTTGGCGACATCATGCGTGTAAGGAACTTAGGGGACTAAGTTGAAAACACTTGAAATAAGATATCAATTACTGCCTTTATGTTTTCTTTTTCTCCTCATTGTCTTTGTTTTTTTAAGTCTTTATGTAAATCCCAGTTGAACATACAGTGTGATATTAGTTTCAGGTGTATAATATGGTGATTCTACACCTCCCAACATCACCTAGAGCTCATCACGGCAGGCACCTCCTTCATCGCCATTACTTATTTCCCCCACCTCCCCTCTGGCAATCATAAGTATGTTCTCTGTAGTTAAGAATCTGTTTCTCAGGACACCTGGGCGGCTCAGTGGGTTAAGCCACTGCCTTCGGCTCAGGTCATGATCTCAGGGTCCTGGGATCAAGTCCCACATTGGGCTCTCTGCTCAGCAGGGAGCCTTCTTCCCCCCATCTCTGCCTGCCTCTCTGCCTACTTGTGATCTATCTCTGTCAAATAGATAAATAAAATCTAAAAAAAAATTTAAAAAGAGTCTGTTTCTCACTTTCTTTCTCCCGCTTTTCTTGTTTTTGTTTTTTAAATTCCACACATGACTGAAATCATATCCCTTTTGGAAACTAGACACGTCTACCCCAAACGTGGAATGTCCATTCCTACCTTTCCTACTGTTTAGACTAAGTGCAGGGTGCTAGTGGGACTGCCCTCAGCGGACCACCCCGATGCTACAAAACGGTGTCAGCAGGCATGTGTGCAACACTGTCTTCTCAGAGCACATGATTGAGGAGATGAGCCCTCACCCCAGGAAGTGCTCTGAGTCATCCCATTGGTTCCTTGGTGTCAAGTAAGTCCTGGAAGTCAGAGCATCTAAAGCCCAGTACCAGGAAAGACAAGTTTTACCGAAGTCACTCTGAAAGTACAATTGCAATTGATTTATCTATGAGTCACTGAGCAAATAAAATACGAGATTCTATTTATAAAATACTAAACACAGTATCAAGAACATAGCAGGTATCTAGTCAATGGTTGCTGGATGGGCCTGTGAAGTAAGAGTCCTCCAGAATCATGTCATGCCCTTCTCTTTCATGGGGTGAGTGCTGATTAGTAAGAGAACAATGTGAAGTGTTTCTTTTTTATTATTTGTTTGTTTGTTTTGTTTTGTTTTTGATCCTGTAGAAGTGATTGTGGTAAAAACAATGTGTATTTGATGGTGCAAGTTCAGGTTAAGTAAGGAAGGTCTTAGGAGTATCCTTATATCCATGTGCACAGTGGACAATCCCTCTCAAAGTTCTTCAAGGATCAGTGATTCTTCTTATCCCCTTGACAAATCATTCCATCCGGTCATAACTAGCAGGAGTTCTTATCAACAGAAGGATTTGGAGGGAGATTACAAAGGCAAGCTATGCTTTAATCTTGTTGTATCTGGCTCTGTGATTCCATGTAACAATCTCTTCCTGCATTTTCCTTGTTAAACCACGGTATATGGCTTCTGCAATTCAGCAGCCAATAGGCCTGTGGTTTTAGAGTGTCTTGGTGAAATTGTACCATAGAGCACCGTTCACAGCTTGCTCCAGATGGACCCAAATTGATGAGAAGAATAGGAAATGTTTTTCTCTAACTTGGAGGATGCAAGGTACAGCCAAGACTGTAGAATCCAACCCACCTAAGATATGATAGATAAGCCACTGTCTCAGGTGGTCTTTCTCTGGGTCACCATGATAAGATCTAGTGTCAAGCAGCAGAGGCCTTTTGATGTTGGCCCTTACTGACAAAGCAGGATTTATCTAGAGTTACCAATGCTCATTTAGCTTAAAACAATATAGTCTTGGTCTCCCCAGAACATGTTTCTTCAAGCAGAAAACAAGACCCTATTTCTACATGAAGTTTATTTTGCTCAGTTTACCAAAGAAACAGGTATTTCTTATCTGTCTCTAACTAGTGTTGTGGACAGGCTGAATCAAGTACCCACAATGTCCCCCCCCCTTTAGAATCATCCTTTTTATCAAGATGTAGTAAAGTGTGGTAGACCAAGAAGGTACTACTTTCTGGGACTCATTTTCCCTTATGCCGTGGGAATGCACACCTCTGGTCTTTGGCTCTGGTTTGCCACTGCCCTAGGATACAGTAGCTGCAAAAGTGGTGACTTGATGGCCATGAGGTCCCCACCAGCTTGTAAAGGAAAGCAAAGAGTAGAGTCAAGTCTTTGCCACATGTGTGGCATCTAAATACTCTCCAGGGCTCAGTCTTCTTATTCTGTTCCCTCCTCGTCCTCTTTCTTTGTTTTCATAAATGTTGCTCTGTCAGGCAACCTTTCCACAGAAGCTGCACCAAAAAGAACACTCTCTTATAATTGTCTTGTTTCTCCCAAAGACAAATTTATTAGAAGTGAAGAGAATTCATTTCTATTGATTAAATACCTTACCTCTTAGGAAAAAAGAAAAAGAAAGAGGTTCAGTAACCATAATCTTACAGATGTCATCAACTGATGAATATTGTTTTTCATCTAATCCCATCTTCAAGAAGACTTACATGTTTCCTAAGATAAGACAACAGCAATAAAATTTAACAAAATTCCTGCTTACAAAATAAAATGTATTTATCAACATCCAGCTTCAGCTGATAAGCTGAATATCATCTTTCAATTTTACCCTGAACACCAAAGGTATGTTTTATTGTTTTAAGAATAAAAAAAAGAAAACAAGGTAACAGAAAGAACATCTACCATAATGGAAAGTATGGGACAAATGGTGCCAATTGAAGGAACCAACAAGGAGAGACTTGTGGGTCCAACGTGTGAGAAGGTCTTCCTGTAGACTCTGGACAATGTAGAGGACCTTCCTATGGACACTAGACTCATATGGAGACTGGGACCTAAGACTGGCATCTCTGAATACCTTATTACATCCTTAAATGTTAAATCTTAACTTAAATCTGTATGGCATATCTTTGGCAAAGAACTTAGGTTTAAAAACTCCATATTCATTAAGCCTAGTTACCACAGTTCCTGTCATAGACTCAACGATACACAAGAAAAAATGAAGTGGTCACAGAAGATCTGTGGAGTGAGTGGGGCCTGAGAAGTGTTCAGGGATCAGATAAAACCTGGGTGTTCAGAGAGAAGAGAACAAATTCTTCCAGGTCAGGGAGCACAGTGTCAGCGTGACTGTGAAAGCTTCAGTGCCTGTCATATGGGACTAAGCAAGCATGAGCATGAGCTCAGTGACCAGTTGAACACACTCAGTGTCTGCTTGGCAAGAACCAATGTGTGCTCCATTGAGCTGGATGTAAGGCGTAACTTCAGCCGATGTTGCCAAATCTTTAAGATCTATAAATTTCTCTGTGGGTAGAACAAGTGAAAGTCAGATTTGGAGATATGGCTGTGGAGTAAAGTGATTAAGAACGCTGGCCTCAAATTCTGACTCTACTATATATTAGTAGGTGATTTACAGAAAGTTACTTATTTTGAGCAAACCTAAGTCTTTCTCCATCTGTAAAGAAAGCATAAAAATATTTCTTGTATGATTTATGAGGAAATCAAATGAAGTAATGAGTAGAAAGTCTCACCTTTATCTCTGGCATGCAGTAGTGTCTTAATGACTGTTAGCAATAAGACTAGTGGTAAATACAGTCCCCCTCACCTTGGACCATGTATGGATTTCATGGTTTAATCTTCAACTTCCTTTTCACTCTCCTTACCTATACAATGCCTACCTACCCACCATCACACACACTATGTTTTGCTCCTTAGGTCTTCTCACACCACCAATTCCACTGTTTCTCCTTGGAAGTCTGTTCTCCAAACTCTTAATATTATTGGTTTATTCCAGCACTTTCCAAGAGCTATCTCAATGTCATTTACTCTCTGGAATCTTCCTTGACATGCTAGGAAGATCTATTTAGTCTACATGTGAGCTGAAACCTTATAGGATCCCCTGACCAACTGCTTGCCATCAAGCATTAATCACCTCTACCAACATATTGAAACTTGTGGGTCATCGCCATATAGATAAGATCCTTAATGATAATATCCTCATCATGTTGGCCAGTAATGACTCCACTTTCCCTAATAACTAACCAGAGGCATAGTTCTAATAGACAAGGCTCATGTTATTTTAAGATAAAGTTATGAGTATTACCTATATCTTAAGATACAAGCAGTATTTTTGTAGATAATTATCATTTTCTAATAGTCATAGTCATAGTACTGAAAACTATTATTTTCCCAAGAAGGAGGGTATCTTTGGCAGGCATCCTCATTTACCAATTTATTCATTCCATGGTTTATTAGTTTCTTTGTTCAAGAAATAGCTAGTAACTCTTATCTCATGGAAAAGGTAGTACAGTCACTGAGATCCTAATGAGAATACAACATACTCACTCATATTAAACAGCTAAACAACTGGTAGGAGAAATACAAAATTACCCAGACAGCCACAGTTAGTATGTAAAGATCATAAAAGAGATACATCCACTGTGTTTGAGAGTACAATGGGCTTTTTAAAGATTTATTTGATTTATTTGAAAGAAAGAGAGAGGGAGAGAGAGTGCATGCATGAGTAGGGTGAGGGGCAGAGGGAAAGAATTTCAAGAAGACTTCTGTTGAGTCTGGAGCTGGATGTGGGGCTGGATCTCACGACCTTGAGATCATACCTGAGCCAAAATCAGAAGTCGGATGCTTAACCTACTGAGTCACCCAGCTCTCTGCAGTGGGCTGCAACTTGAAGAATGGATATAAACTGACGAGGTATGTAACTGGGAAAGCGTATTCTGGGTGCAGTAAACACCATGCAAGACAGCAAAACAGAACGTACACCATTAATGTAATTACAGACAGGCCAATGCAAATGGAGCCAATGCTGGGGAGAAAGTAGAGAGATTGTTTTTGAAATCTATACAGGGATAAAAATGCCTTTCTTTCTCCTATCTCTTCTCTGGTGGGCCACACGCCAGCAGCAGAATGTGTGAAAACGGCAGACGTATGGTGACTGTAGTTAAGGAGACAACAGTAGGTGGGACAAAATTGGGAAGTCAGCGGCATAGAGAGGGCTGTTGCAGATGTACAAGTGTATGAGGTATTCCAGGGGATGTGTGCCTTGGGTAGAACAGTGAGGTTGAACACAGGGAAAGATTTGACATCTAAGGAATATCCTATAGCAGCACCTGGGTGGCTCAGTTGGTTGAGCCTTCGACTCTTGGTTTCAGCTCAGCTCATGATCTCAGGGTCGTGAGATTGAGCCCCGTGTTGGGTTGTAACTTCAGTGTGGATTCTGCTTAAGACTCTCTCATCTGCCCCACACCCCTGTGCATGTGTGCACTCTCTCTTTCAAACATAAATACATCTTAAAAAGAAAAAAAAAAAAGAAGAAGAAGCATTCTGTAGAAAAGCTGTCCAAAAAGGAGACTGAAAAGAGGGAAGTAGAGGCAGGAGGAAGCCAGCACTGTGTGATCTCATGGAGGCCACAGTTTGTGAGGTGCTGAAAATGAGAGGCAGACAGCAGGGTCAATTGTCAAGAATTCCACACTCACTATAAAACTGCCCACGTCGTCATTTCTGCAGGGAAATGGGGATCCTGAAGGGTCTCATGTCACTCTTATGAGCTGTCATTGATTATATGTATAAAGCTATTTTATGAGACGTTTTATTGGGAACAAAATTCTCGTAGGGTTGTAAATCAAACTTTGAGTGATGATCTCTCCATCACAAAGTCTCTTTGGATATGCTGTCATACAACACACCGGATGGTTCTTTAAGCCGGTGGCTTTGTAAGAGAATGTTGTTGTTCTGACTGTCAGATCTGAGTGAAGACTTGTTCTGTGTGAGCTACGGTGTGCTAACGAGTCTCCCTTGGCAGCCACGTTCGTAATTTATACCTGTAAATACACACACATACACAGACATGCACACAGAGGCACACACACACACACACATACACATAAACACACAAAGGTACATACATGAACACATGCACACACAAACACACAACTATACATGCACACATGCGTACACACATACATATGCATACACAGAGGCACAAACATACATGCAGAGGTGCACACCTGCACACACATATACACACAGAGAAGTACACATGCACACACATACATGCACACACACATGCACACATATATGCGCACACAGAGACACATGCATGTGAACACGTATACACACATATTTGCATACACATACACACAGGTATACAGACACTCACTATATGCACACACATACATAGGCACAAACATACCCACAGAGGTATATACACACATATACACATGCATATATATATATATATACACATGCATATATATATATACATGTGCATAACTACACACGCACACATGCACATACACGTCCACAGAGACACATGCACATGCACACGCATGTGTACACACATATACACATACACACACATATTTTAAAGTTTTGATGTACTGTACCTCTTATTACCTCCCAATAGAAAATGATGTTGAATTTTCTTTTGATTTCCTCAGTTTCTCACAGGAATTCTCCTATAATTTACTGTTTAAATAAACTATGGCTTCCTCTGTCCCTATTCCATAAATTACCAAATCACACATCTGACAGAATAAGGACTCCTCACTGCAATAGCAGCTGAAAATTTTGTTTTTACCTCCTTCTTACCTCTCTACCTGTGATGGGTGATTCTCAGAGGGCACATGACTAATGGAGGGTATCTATGCTGGGAACACTTCCATTTTACATGTATTTTTATTCATTTTGTCCTTATTTTTTATTTTTAAATTTTATTATATTTTTATTTTATTTTTTATATTTTTAATCTTTTTGAAAAATTATTTTTTTAAAGACTCATTTATTTATTTGAGACAGGGAAAGAGAAGCAGAGGAGCAGAGGGAGAGGGAGAGAGACTCTCAAGCAGACCCCCCTGCTGAGTGTGGGGCCCAGTGTGGGGCCTGGTGTGGGGCTCGATCTCATGACCCTGAGATCACAATCTGAGCTGAAATCAAGAGTCAGATGTTTAAACCATGCTGACAAGCTGGGGCCTTTTAATTTATTATTATTATTTTTTAAATAATTTTCTTTTTTTTTTTTTTAAGATTTTATTTATTTATTTATTTGACAGAGAGAGAGAGATCACAAGTAAGCAGAGAGGCAGGCAGAGAGAGAGAAGAGAGAAGCAGACTCCCTGCTGAGCAGAGAGCCGGATGCAGGGCTCGATCTCAGGACCCTGAGATCATGACCCAAGCCAAAGGCAGAGGCTTAACCCACTGAGCCACCCAGGCTAAAGTCATCTTTCTTAACCTGTATTGCTAGGCATATGCTGCCATGAAAATAAAAATAGTTTCTAAACCATGAAAGCCTTTGTGTTCTTGTATATTTCCTTTTTTTAAAATTTTCTTTCTTCTTTTTTTTTTGCATGCACACACATGAACTCTTCATCCTGACTTCAATTGGTTTTTGAAAAACGACCCCTTTCTGGACTGCTGGAGCGTTCCTTGCTTCCACCGTCTCCTCGCCAGTTCAATCCTCTCTTCAGAAACCTATCCACTTCACCATCTTAGCAGTGGATTCAAAATACTGTATTCTTGCCTTTAGGCCTCAGATACCACGGGGGCACAAGGGAGTTGTAAACTAATGGATCCCATTGCCATTTGAATTCTTCTGTCTCTTCATCACGACATCCATAGTGTGCTGTCCCGCTGCCTGGCTTCTGGCCAAAATCAGAGCAAGCCCTTCTGTGCTTGCAGACTCTATTAATGGTACAGCAATTACACACCTGCCGGGCCACATGGCCTTGTGAGCCTAGCACAGGTGTCTTGGGATCTGTGTTGCCAGAAAAGAGACCAGAGCTTGGGAAAAACCCTGCCCCAAGACATGCCAGGATGTGGCTTGGCAGAGCGCAGAAGAAAACCTTTTGAATTAAACTTGCAAATTAGAATTTGATGAGCTGGTGATCGACACTAGGAAAAACAAGATCTGAAGTTGAATTTGCTCCTCATCACTGTTCAAGTGCCCATCTTTCTGGATGGGGGAGGCTCTTGGTCCTCTAATTTCGATGATCTTATTTATAAGGGAATAATCGCACCTTGGCCTGCGAGTGAGGGTGTCATAAGCCAACCTGGTAAAGGGAATAAGGAACGAAAAGTGCACAAAGGATGCAACATATGTCTGTTTGGTCCCGATTCTCAGTTTTGGGTCATCACTGGTGTGAGTTCAGGGATGCAGGGGCTGGCCGTGGGAAAAGGCACAGCCTTTCTCATGAGGGGGCTGAGGACACTACAGGGTTTGCTTTGGGGAATTTTGATGGGTTTGGAGGCAAAGGTGGGTGTACTCAGCAAGTACAGAGGAGCCAGAGAGCACCCAGAGGACAAGGTGTGGGGAGAGGGGACTCACATGTCTAGGTAATAATCTCCCTTAGCAGCCAGGCAGGAGACTCTGAGTCAGAGACCATGGAAGGGGAGCCATGGCTTGGGGTCTTCATGGCACTTGGGTTTACCTTCCTTGTGTCAGGTCAGTGTCAGGTGAAGCCCCATGGGGTATGCGAAACAAGTGAGTTCTAAGTAGCTAAAAATCTGCTTATGGGACTGTATCTGAAATCACTGGATGTGCAGAGGCTCCTGGTGGCTCATTCAGTGAAGCCTCTGCCTTAGGCTCAGGTCATGATCCCCGAGTCCTGGGACCAAGCCCCACATTGGGCTCCCTGCTCAGCAGGGAGTCTGCTTTTCCCTCTCCCTCTGCCTGCTGCTCCCCAGGCTTGTGCTCTCTCTCCCCTTTTCTCTCTCAAATAAGTAAATAAAATCTTAAAAAAAAAAATAGAACAATTGGACGTGTAACAGTTTGGGTTTCGTGGCAGCGTGTTTTTGAGCTAATAAGTGCCAGCCTGCTGTGAAAAAGTCAACAACATAGGATAGGACCCACAGGCAGAGGCCATCTTTGGCTCCCTCATATAAAACCACTGCCAAAAGAAAAAGAATGGGAAATAGCCACAGTTGTTTTTTTTTTTTTCTGTAAAGTTTACAGTTTCATGTTTATCCATATATGCACATGGTTCTGTGCATGTTATTTCCTTCCACAAATGATTTATGCATCCCATAAATGCAATACAGTGATAGGGTTGAATAAAATAAAAAATACAAAATGAGGAGAGGAAATGTAAATTAGAACAGTTCAGAGACAGAAGCTGAACTTTCTTGCTCTTTGTAAAAAAGATAGCTTCTGAGAAATTTATGGACTACTATCACTTGAAATGGTTTTGTAATGGAAACATTTGGTTAATTGAATCTCTGATTCACATTTAAAAGACAGAGTGAAAGGTCATCCTTGAAGCTCCAGGGCCAGGCCAATGGATTTAGACTAGTGTTGCCTGAGTGGGGGCCACTCAGACCCCCGACAACGTGACCCCATGTCTCCCCAGTGAAAGCCTTCATCTGAGGGGCACTCAGGATCAGTCACACGTCTGACTCATGCA
The DNA here is from genome assembly GCF_011764305.1 of Mustela putorius furo. Taxonomy (NCBI): domain Eukaryota; kingdom Metazoa; phylum Chordata; class Mammalia; order Carnivora; family Mustelidae; genus Mustela; species Mustela putorius. The sequence continues at coordinate 11,224,735 of NW_025421998.1, forward strand.
GAGGAAGCATTATGTAAGAAACAGCTATCCAAGTTCACACCTTTAGTACTGCAGTTTAAGACACTGTTTAACAAACTAAAAAAAAAAAAAAAAACATCATCTCAGATATCTTAGGGAGAAAAAGTTGCAAAAGAAAGGGAAGGACAAAAGAAATTTAAGTCAGAGAAATTTTTGCTTGTGGTCTTACACCTTTTATGGTAGTTTAATGTTTTAAGGGAATGAGGGCTCCATTAATGTATTTGAAAGTTCAGAGTTTATAGGAGGTGGGTGCCTTTTCCACCAGCCACAAGACTTTGTGCAAATAATGACTCAGTGACATATGCCTTAAAAAAAAAAAAAAATTACTTCTTTTGAAAAGTTGGTTTCAAAGTCTTCAAATTGAAAAAAGACCTAATTTTGATCCGATTAATAATTAATGCCCATGCTTCCAAAATGTCAAGCTTTTCCAAATTTAATGCCAGTTTTCTGAAAGTTCTGAAAATTGTTCATTTTCCCTACTCTTCCTGCTACTTCTTGACATCTAACTTCTTTCTGTGAGTCTCATGGAGACTAACACAACTAAGCATGACTTTTCAATAATTTCAACGCACCCTCACTCACTTTCACATGTCACTGCTTAAATTCCCTCATGTTGAAAAAAAAAAAATGGTATTGGAATGGGCACAATATTTATTTCCCCAAAAACAATCCGGTTCCCTCATCGGGATGGTGAGTCTGCTGGCTGCCAGTCGCAGGGTTTACCCGCTTAGGACCCCTCCATGTTATTTGCACAGTGGAAAGAGAACCAGGTTTAGAGCATAGTGCAATATAATGAAATTTTATTTCTGAAAAGTCTGCAATATGTAGGCAACGTCAGTGGGCGCCAGAATGACCTTGAGCTGTGGTACAGAAGATAAAATAGCCTTTCTAAATTCTTACCTTGGGACAATCTGTCTTTGCAAGGACCTATGAGAGGGTCAGAATAGTCAAAGAACATCACCACAAGGGCTGTCCCCAAATACAACAAATTTTGCTTGAGAAATAGGAAGAGGCAGAGGTAGAGGACACATTGGTCATCAAAGTAGGACTTGCATCTTATCACTGCATACTGTTACTGCCCTCTACACAGTGGGGCCATCTTATTACGTCTAAGCCCATGACCCTCTGCTTGTTCCTTCACGGTGTTAGGAGAGGTTTCAATGAACCCGTGCCACCGCTGTCTCCTGGCTGATTCTGAGCTCCCCGTATTACTTTTCATGTTACTTGAGATTGCATTTATGCTAATAATATTCTGAACTAATAACCATATGTTTATGGAGCAGCAGGAATGAATACAGTATGAGTTAATGAGATAATACAATAGTCGAGAAAATTGCTGACATAATGTGAAATATCTGCTTGCTAAAATTTTCCCCCAAACTTCTCCGGACAACATGAAGGATCCAGATGCTGAGGTGAGCAAAGCTAGTATCGCGAAGGTCATGTTATTTATCATTTGCCTTTTTGTGTCTTGGTTCCTTCCTCTTCTTAAACCTGTGATAAAACCCCCTACGTGAACGCTCAGCAAGCTCAAGGCGAGGTGCTGTGTTGGAAATCATTCTGAGAGGATGATCTCCACACCTGCAAATTGATTATGGAATCGCTTCCATTTTCCTTTCTGATCATCCCACAGAATAGGTCAGTGGAGGCCCCAACGCCCTAGGATTATAGAACTTTTCATCTGTTCTCCCCTGAATCACAATGTGAACCAAGATGTGTGATTGTCACTAAGGGATGGGGTTAGACATCCCAGGAAGTCAGGAAGGTCCTAACAAGAACATGAGGACAAGATATGACCTTTCCACTTCCAGAGCCCAGAAACTCGTGGGGGCACCACAGGAAAGTTATGGCAAAACAGTCAGTTGCTGTGTTAGAATAGCAACATGAGCAAAGGGAGCAGTGCATGCATGAGAGGTTCAGAAGCTGGTGTGGGATGTAAGGGAATGGAGCACTGCTCACCAGATGGTTGTGTTCTGTTCTTCAAAACATAGAACTTGGAGCACCCAGGTGGCTCAGTGGGTTAAGGATCTTCCCTCAGCTCAGGTGATGATCTCAGGGTTCTAGAATGGAGCCCCATGTTGGGACTCACTCTCTCTATGTCAAATAAATAAAGTCTTTAAAAAAATAAATAAAAAGAGAGAGGGAGGGAGAGAGAGAGAGAGAGAGAGCTTGGAGTTCACCATGAAGACAGGAAGCCATTCTTTGCTGTACAAAGGCACTCTTGTTCTGGGAGTGGGTTGAGCGCTAGGGCTAGGTAGTTCCGAGGATATTCTGGATACAAATAGCATTGTGACGGGTTTGAGATCTACTCTCTATGTGACTGGAAGCCAGGTAAGGGTGTTCTAAGTCTAGAGATGATATAAAACTCCAGATAATCATGACTATAGAAACTCTATTGCCCCAATTAGGTACAAAATACATTAGGCCGGGGCAGGGGAATAGCAATAATTAGGTTCGTATTGAAAAATGTGCATCACTTTGAAGTAAATCAGAGTAATTTCAACAGAGAACGAGAGGAATTTGCTTCAGATATTATAACTTGCAGAAAGGAAATCAGCGTTTTGGACGTAGCGGGAGCAAATACCTACAGATATACTCTGGTGGTCCCACTACGGTGTCAACATTTTAAAGGAGCCCTGACCAGGATGTGTGCGTGTGTCGGGGTGAATATCACTTCCAATTAACAACCCCGTGAAGGAAACCTCCCAAGAGCTTCTCCTCGTGGCACAATCAAAAGTACAAACCAAAGGTGGAGCCGACATCCCCTTCAACAACTTGGGAACTCTTTTTCGCAGGGGTTCCTGGGAAGTTTACCGGAGCATTTTATGGCCACGATCCATTGGCTTTCCTGGGAGGTCACTGGACAAAGATTTACCAGCTACAACTTCCTGGGTCTCAGGAACAAAACCCATCTCACACGGGGATGGGAAAGGTGAGCCCACACGTTCGCTGCCGATTTCATCCCAATGGCCAGTTGGTGTTGCTGATGTCTGTGCTCCATGTCCTTGGCCTGCTTTTGGCATCCACAATGGCTCACGTTACTATTTTTTTTCTCTTTTTAAAGATTTTATTCATTTATTTCAGAGAGAAAAAGAACACAAGAGCAGGGCGAGGGGCAGGCTTCCTGCTGAGCAGAGAGCCAGATGCGGGACTCGATCCAGGACCCTGGAATCATGACCTGAACCGATCACAGACATCCATGCGACTGAACCACCCAGGGGTCCCTCGTATACTCTCTGACAGTCGGTTGTCACTGCCCCTTGCCTTTTTAATTCTCTCGGCTCGGTTCTTTTGGAACAGGGATGTTCCATTTCTGCCTCTGGAATGGATCTTTGAAAAATGGTCCATCCACACCAAACGAAGGACCACCTGACAACGTCGTGATTGCACTGCCGTATTAAACCGATGGCTGGCATGGTCAAGTGTGGTTCTGATCGGTGTGTCAGAGAGCACCCTTCTCGTTCCCTTGCCCCTGAACAACCCCCAGCATGGTTGTTGCAGGGAATTACCTTCCCTCACTGGGACTGGAGTCTGCACCTTTGGTTGGGAGGGGGCGGATAGGAGAGGAGGCCAGGGTGTGTCCTGGGTCCCGCCTTGATCGCTGCTTGAGGGCAGCCTGAGCCGGGGTCAGATCTTGGAAGAAGTCGGGTCGGTATTCCTCCATCCCCTCTAGTTCCCCGAGATCAAACGCACCTGTCCTCTGAGCCAGAGCTTCTCGGTCCATCCCTACTTTTGGTCGGGGCAGGAAGGAACAGATCTGGGCAGGTGTCTACCCACTCCAGCTTGACAGCGTCTTGGTTGACAATGCATGGTGTGTGGTCTCTATCCATGGCACTTCCTCTGCTAGCGTCATCCACAGACAGCTTACAAAATGTCCCTTGTATCAATATTATACAAACAATATATTGCGCTCACATATTTCATGACATTATCAATTGCATGACATCAAATGAGGCTAAGAGACTGTGTTCCACCATCTAACATTGTGCTTTGAAGTTAACTCGGGAGGCCCCTGTTGCTCAAACCGCATGCATTCCCAAGGAAGGCCAGTGGTCCTGGAGATAACAAGGTGACCAGAAAGATTTATCCTGACAATAGGATTTACGAGGAATGCCTGTTTTCACCCTGGGAGGCCAAATTTGAGTACCTACAGCAGCAGCTTTGGGGGTGGTGGATCCCAGGGGAGATGCTGAACGCTGGGGCTTGGCTGAGCATCCCTGGTGGGGAACAGCTGTCACAGGTTGTCACTGGGAGGGTTAGTCACCACCCACCCTCCCGTGCAGCCAGGCTGGCCAGGGACACCTGGCAGCTCACACCCGTACCTGGTATCTCCTGCATTTCTCCTTCTCCTCCTGGTTTCTATCCCCAAACTTCTAGTGCCATAAACTAGAACTGTGGGTCTAAGAGCTTCCACAGAGTCTGTGAGTCTTTCCAAAAACTGACAGAATCTGAAGGTGGCCGTAAGGACTCCTGACCCAGAGATGGATACCCAGGGACAGTCACTGACTAAGAGAGTGGCTGCTCACAGGACGTGCCCTGTCCACTTCTCTTCTTTCTCTGTGGAAACAAAACCCAGAAAACTCATCTCTGCTGTCGATCCTCCAACTCTAGCGGATGATTATTTCCTTAAATTCACGACACCCCCAACCCTTGCCATCCTAGAGAAGTAACTAGATTGTCTGTATGGGGGAGACCGCAGTTTGGAAATCTCTTTCCTGGGCTTCGAGGTGCATGAAATGTCATGTGAAATCCAATCTTCTGGGGGGATTTTATGTTTTCTTTTATCAATGTGATTTGCAATTCCCATTTCCTGCGAACATGAGGCATCAGTCTGCTTGAGCTGCCTTAAGAAGCAGCTGTCACAGACCGGGGGCCTACACGTCAGAGATCTCTCTTCTCGCAGTGCTGGAGACTGTGAGCCCAAGCCCGAGGTGCACTCGGAGCTGGTTTCTGGTGAGAGCTTTGCCCCTGGCTTTGCAGATAGCCTGCCACCTTCTCGCTGGGTCCTCATGTGACCTTACCCGTGTGCTTGTAGGAAGCAGCAGCTCTGTGGTGTCTCTTCTGTTTTCCTATGGACGCCAGTTCTATCAGATGAAGACCCGAACCCCGGTGACCTCATTTTAGCTCACTTACCTCCCGGTGTCCAAATTTCATCCCTCTGGGGCTAATGCTTCCACCTGCGAATTTTAGGGAACACAATTCAGTCCATAGAATAACTTCAAAGCTTTTGTCATTTCTTATTTTTCTCCTCTGTGAACCTATCACAGGCACTTAGTCTAGAAGTATATTCTATGTACTTTGGCAAAGAAGGTTAAAAAATAAAAATATATTTTCTGTCTTTGGGGAAAAAACCTTGCAGCAACCCTACCACTAACGATGTGACGAGTACTCCCTAAAATTTTAATTTGATATGATTGCATTAGTCAGCTTTAAGTGCACTGATAAGATTTCTCTCTCCAGCAGAAACTCTTTTTGTTTTTAATCCTACTTATTAGTTTTTGATGTTAAATCATGAATGAATGGATTCATCCATATTTCAGCTTATTTTGAACACCCGCTGTTTGGCTGTCGCTCTGCCTGATGCAGTGGTGAGTTTCAAGATGAATGTTAGGCTCTCCTTGCTTTTCCTCTAGTGGTGCAGGGGTCAAGTGCAGTACAATACGATAATGCTATAATATAGGCATTCACAAGGTGCAGTTCAATTGATTACATGTCATGGGATTACCTTGTTAGGATTTCAAGAATATTAATTTTAGTAGCACAGCCCCCGTGGGGTTCTTATTAACACAGGGAAGGAGGAAACTGGTCAAAACTGAAACAATTTCTGCTATTCACACCTTACACAAAATTCAAAGAACATTTTAATGAAGACAAGTATAAATTAAAACAACCACCTTGTACCCCAGGATCCCATATGTTGAGTTATCCCAACCCCTGAGTCCCTGGGGACGAGAGTTGAGACGACTCTGTCCCCAGCCTGTCAGTGATTTGATGACGGCCTCTTAATGCTTGCCTGTTTTTTAATTTTAATTTTAACTTTTTTTATTTATATATTTTGAGTACAGTTGACACAAGATGTTACATTAGTTTCAGGCATGTAACAGTGCTTCAGTGTGTATTCTGCTCTGCTCACCCCCAGCGTAACTACCTTCTGTCACCCTCCAGCACTATCCCCATATACTACCTGTGCTCCCTGTGTTGCGCATCCTGGGACCTCCTCACTCCATCCCTGCAAGCCTGTGCCTCCCCCCTCCCTTCACCCACTTTGTCCATCTCCCCTTCCCCCTCCCTTCTGGCCACCACCCATTTCTTCTCCGTATTTTTGGGTCTGATTCTGCATTCTGTTTGTCTACTTATTTGCTTCCTGTGTTTTTTGGAGATTCCCCGTATGTGTGAAATGCATACAGTATCTTTCTTTCTCAGTCTCACTTATTTCATTCAACATAATACCCTCTAGGTCCATCGTGTTGTCTCAAATGGCACAATCTTATCCTTTTTCATGGTTGTGTAACATTCCATTGCATAATACATATTTCCTCTTCCTTATTCATTCATCTGTCGATGGACACTTAGGTTGCTTCCACGTCTTGGCTGTTGTAAATAAAGTTGCAAGAAATATAGGGGTGCATATATATTTTTAAGTTAGGGTTTTCATTTTCTTTGGGTAAATACCCAATTTTCTGTACTCTTCTTGCACCTACCACATGTAAGCATCATCAGTGCAAGTATTTTTATTTATAGTATTTATTATATAAGTAATTATATAAATAAATTACATTATTTATATAATAAATACATATAAATTTCTCTATATTTTATGTTATATATAGATATACATTTACATGTATAATTTCCTCTGTATTATTTGTTGTTTTATCCCCAGAAGTTAGCAGTGTAGTATTTACTACATAGAAGTTAAGGAATACAAGGTGTTTTTTTTTTTTTTAAGATTTATTTATTTTTAATTTAGAGAGGCAGAGAGAGCAAGGGGAGGGGCAGAGAAAGAGAGAGAATCCTGAGGCAGACTCCCCACTGAGCGAGGAACCTGATAGGGGGTTTGAGCTCCTGACTCTGAGATCATGACCTGAGCCAAAATTAAGAGTCAGAAGCTTGACCAACTGAGTCACCCAGGTGCCCCAGTGAATACATGTTTTTTCAATAAATTAATGAGTCAATGGACAGACAGACAAGTTGAACTTTCCTTGGCTTGCAGTGCTCAGTTATAAACTCTAAAAAGTTCCATATCGAAACGTGCAAAATCTCAGCATAGATATCAACTTTTGAGTCATTATTCCATAAGTGAAAGCTAAGGGAAAATTATGTAGAAAACATTCTGATGCAAAATAGAGTTTACATTACCAACAGGTGAAAATTCAGGATTACAGGGCCCTAAAACAATGCTTAATATTGGGGGAAATGGGGGAATGACTATCAGCTAAAATAGTTTTACCTACAAAGTTCTGTCGCTTAAGTGGGGGGCCCAGAAAAAGTTTCTCCTGTTAGCTAATATCTCCTAACCACGTGATTCAAATAATGGGACTCAGATAAGGTGTCTTTCAAAAACACCGGTAATGATTACCCGTGCTATTCTAAATACCTTCCATGTGTTCATTTATTAAAGCTGACCTCTTGATTTTCCCCAGTTTTGGTCACCGAGGATCTGAGTTATGGAGACGTTAGAAAGCTCCAACAGCCATAAAATGATAGCACTGGGATTCCACTGAAGAAGTCCAATACCAGAGCCAGTTCTCAACAATACAGCGATTATCCTCACGGCAAACACAAAAACCGTACCTTGTATGTCTTATTCTATAATGGTTGTGTGTATGTGTACAATCAGTGCTTGCTGGTGAGTGAATTTGCCAGTGTGGTCACATATTCTTCCATTGCTTGCTTACAATATGCTTTAATATAGGTGACATTCTTTCTAAATCTTATACAGCATTATTATTTTCAAAAACATTCAAGTCACTTAAAACCTGGAGGAGGAGGAGAAAGAAAGGTAAACACGTAATTAGTCCAGTGCAAAAATTATTCAGATGCATGGTGACACCGGACCCGAACCTGCCACCTTGGGAATGATTTCACATGAAATCGAATTTCTTTTCTTTAAGTATCTCCTCTTGTTCTGCCAGATGTATGATCAACATTATTTCAGGTCTTACTATTTGTTTATGAACATTTATCTTGTAATGGAAAATTTAAATAGAGATCAGCTCTGATGCATTGTAAATCTGGCGGTCTAAAATTGCTTTGTAGAACTCGGTGATTTATCCAATTAGTTAAATAACACCCTTAGAGCGGTGCAAAGATTTATTGACTTTTACTATTTGAGATATTCATGCAAACAACCTTCAAAAATACCTATTTGTAAACATTTTAATCACAAGATCTATGCCATTACTCTGTGGCGGGCTGTGTGGGGAATATTAAGTTGCTAAACAGTAAATCATCCTTAATAGCTCAACACCAGAGCCGGCTTTTATCTTCAGAATGAATTTCCTTCCACTGCGTTTTCAGGGATAGTTCACTGATGGAAATGCTAAGCAGTTAAAGCACTAACCACCTTAACCTTGCAGAAATGCCTTAATACTATCCGAACCATGAGGCAGTAATCTACAGAAAACATGACAAAGCTTAATTAATCACAACTTGCTTCCTTTAGAAAACTAATGTGTGCTCATTCTGTAATTCTGGAGACATCGTCCAAAGATTCTTTGAAGGAAAATTTTATTGTAAATAATGTAAGGGCCACAGACAGACATCATTTTTCTGTCAATTGCTCATGTAATAGACCAATGAATCAAAATCAGAAAATTAAATATGTCTGAGAGTGACCGTGCCATGATTAAGCATGGACATGGGAGTTTAAATAACCTTTGTAAATATAATTGCTCTGTTGAAGCAAAGACACCAAAAAGCAAGTCTTGGAAGATGAGATGAAAGAGTGGTTTTGTTTTCAGTTTTAGTATTTTTCAATGGAAGAGAAAATTCTATAAAAGTAAGGCGGATGCATTGAATGTAGATAAAAGCCAACCAGAAGAAGAGTGAGACCATCACAACTTCACTAAAGCTCTGTTTGTGTTAAGGAAAGAGTCCCAAGCTGTGGGCTCTGTTCCTGACTGATAATTGGGCAAATATGCTCCAAGTATGCACTTGAGAAAATATTCAAAACAAGGTTAAATCCAGCCAGCTCCTAACAGATTGCTTTAAATCTATTTACCAAATAGGTACAGAAAATAAAGCAAACAATTAGAATCTAAAAAGAAAACAAAAACATTTTATGAGGGGAAAATAGAGGCTAAAGAATACAGACAATGGACGTACAATTGATTCCTTCAGAAAATGCGGCCAGTGAAATACCTGTTTGGGGACAGTACATCAAATATTTTATGAGAAAATATAAATTAGATAAAATACACTGAGCAGTTGCAAGTTGTTGGGTGCTTTTCGATTCTAAGTACTTTTTTGTTACAAAAGTCTCTAACACCTTCTGGTAGGGTCTAAGCAATTGGGTGGGGGAGGTGTGCCCAGGGCTGGATATTAGGGTGACCCCCCTGGGGTGGCAGCTCTCAGAAGTATGTCAGGTTGTATGAATGGCTCTGGTGGTCAACAGATTATGCACAGGGAGAATAAGCATGTAAGTAAATATACCAAGTATAATGGGAGCCAGGTTGTAGAGGGGAGTTAAAAACAAAGAAATGAACAAGGCTAGGAGTAACCATGTGGCACTGGACTAGTATCCCAAGGCCAAGGCATGATTTCAAGGATGTTATAGGTAAATATGGAAATAGAGAGGGATGTGTGTGTGTGTGTGTGTGCGCGCGCACGCATACATGAATTTGTTTTCCAGCTCTGTGTTGGAGGGTGAAGAAGTCATGGCCATCCCAACAGTGAAGAATGATTGGTCCTCCACATCAGGGCCAGAGCAGGGAAGGTACGAGATGACCCTGGACTGTCTTGTGCCAGGCAGGATGTGAGGAAGTGCTCAGAGAATGATGAGATGTGTCAGGAGGACAGAGGAGCTTGTTGGAAGGATTCCCGTTGGCCAAGGCTGGGACACACTGAGCTTCTCAATAAATAGTGATAGTAGTGAATTGTGACACACTGAGGTAAGTAGAAATCTATGAGTCTATATGTCCCTATACATCGATACACAAGAGAGAGACATGAGTGCTAATGGGAGAGTACCAACTAATTAATATAAATGGGATGATAGAGGGTAGGATAGCATAGCCCCTGGGTGGCTCAGTTGGTTAAGCATTTGCCTTCAGCTCAGGTCATCATCCCAGACTCCTGAGATGGAGTCCTACCTCTGGCTCCCTCATCAACAGGAATTTCTGCTTCTCTCTTCCTCTGTCCCTCCCTTGGGCTCATATTCTCTCTCTCTCAAATAAATAATAAAATAAAATCTTAAAAATACTTTTTTTGAGATATTGTTTGGAATTGCATCAACCTTATAGATCAATTTAAGGAGAAACAGCATCTTGCCAATGTATATCTTCCAATTTGGGAACACAGTGTGTCTCTTGTCTACTTCGGTCTCTTTTCATTTCTTTTTAATTTTGCAATTTTTGCCACATAGCTTAGCATATATTTTACAATTTTTATAATCCTGGGCATGTTCTCTTAAATTTATACCTATGAATTTCATTTTTGTAAATGTAAATGGTACCCTGATTTTTAAAATTCTGGCTTGCTCTTGTTATTAGCATATGAAAATACAATCAAATTTTGTGAGTTAATTTTTCATTTCCTGACCTTACCAAACTTTCTCAGTAGTTCTGGGAGTTGTGTTTTGTGAATAATGTGGGCTCTTCCTTGTAGACAATCAGACCATCATCTGCAACTAGTGACAGTCTTATTTCCTCTTTTCCAGAAATGATGTGGCTTTTATTTTTCTTGGCTTATTGCAATGGCTAGAATTTGCAGTACTCTACTGAATAGGGGCAGAGAGTGCAAATATAAATGTCTTATTTCTGATCTTTGAGGGGAAATGCTTAGTCCTTAGCTGTTAAATATGATACAGCTCTAAGGTTTTTCTAATAGATTTCTTTATGAGATGGAGCAAGTTTCCTTCTATTCCTAATTGTTAAGTAAACAAAGAGCCATAGACTGAGTAGCTTTAATGACTTGGCAAAATAAAATAAAATAAAATAAGAAATAAAAATAAAAATAAAAAATGAAAACCAGAGTCAACTCCTATAAAACCTCCAGGTTTAGACATTGGAACGTAAGAACAACCAATCACAAACAATCAATTAACCTTTCCCAAATAAGGCAACTATTTAAGCTCTAGCTCATCAAATATTTTGCTTGCTTCACTTGTGCAAAGCTTTCTAAAAGCTTCCCTAGATCCTATGCAGGGGGTGCCCCTGTGTTTGCTCAAATAAACTCTTGAAAAATTTAATGTGCCTCCGTTTATCTTTTAAAATAGTAACAGAGGTCACCTGGGTGGCTCCATCAGTGGAGTATCCAACTTTTTATTTCAGCTCAGGTCATGATCTCAGAGTCATGAGATCAAGCCCCCCCATCAGGCTCCGGGCTGAGCATGGAGGCTGCTTGTGGTTGTCTCTCTCCCTCTCCCTGTCCTTGCTCCACCTCCTGCCCCTGCTCATGTGCTCTCTCTCAATCAAATAAATAAATACTAACAGAAAATTTTTAACACGAATACATAGATTTTGTTAATTGCTTTCCCTGCTTCAATTTATAAAATAATGTGATCTTGCTTTTTAGCCTCTTGATATATTATATTACAGTGGCTGATCTTCCAATGTTGAAACAACCTTGCATACCTGGATTAAGTCCCATTTAGTCACATGGTATTAGTCTTTTGCTATATCATTGCATTTCCTTTTCTAAAGTTGTATAGATTTTTGCATCTAAGTTCATGAGAAACACTGGACTGTGGGTTTTTTGTGGGTATGCGCTATCTCTTTTTTAGCAGGTTTTGATATCAGAGCCATACTGGTCCCTTAAAATAAGTCAAGGAGCATTACCTCTTCTTGTATTTTCCTGTATATTACTGTGTAAAATCATCGCCCTCGCCCCGCAAGGACGACAAGAACCCTGGTTCGGATGCATCCTCTCTTTTTTCTCTTTATTTCCGCAAGTCTACACACTTATATACGCTTACATGACCAATCAGCAAGCGGGGTACAGGAGGGAGCAAATCAGGCTGTGCACCTAAACGAACAACTTCGCTAGCAACCAATGCTGTTTACTTCCTCTTTGGGCGTTCCGCTTAGTCTCATGAGGCAATCCTAACCTGGCAACTAGCCAGGCACCATCTTTTAATGGCGGAGGCCGCCCTGGACAGGGGCCTGCCTCCGACATAAAATCTGTGTTAATTCTTTGGAGATATTTGCTAGTGAATACCAGTGGGCCTGGGAATATTTTTTGTAATTTTCAAAATAATGAATTCAGTTTTCTTACTACTTCTAAAGCTGCACAAATTATCATCTCAAATTATCAAAGTGATTTGTTCTAATTTGTGCTTTTAGAGGAATTGGTCCATTGGTTGTACAATTTGCTGTGTGGTGTTGTCTATAGTGTTTCCGTGCCATCATTTGATATTTGCAGAGTCTATAATAATACCCCTTGTCTCACACCTGACAGTAATAAATTGTGCCTTCTTTTTTTTCTTTTTAATACCAGTCTTGCCAGAAATTTGATGATTTTATTGCTTAAGGAACAATATTTTTGTTTTGTTGATTTCTTTTCTTGTTTTCCTATGTTCAATTTTAATGATTTCTGTTCATCTCTTCATTATTTCCTTCCCTCTACTCCCTTTGGGTTCATTTTGCTCTTCTTTTTTCTCATTTCTTAAGTGGAAGCTTATCTTATTGGTTTGAGACTCTTCTCTTCCAGTATGTGCGTGTACTGCTATGAAATTCTCTCATGGCCCTGATTTAGTTGCATTCTACACATTTTAGTTAAACGTGGGAGGGAGGGTAGAAGGACATTTCGGTCTTTCTTTGGGGGAGACTGAATGCTGGCTTGGGTGACTGTGTCCAAGTGGTCAAAGCTGTGCTAGGCTCCTCCTGAGCCCGCTGCAGATCACCTGAGCACCCCGGTTCCAAGGGGCTAGGGTTCACGTGGGACAAGCACCAGCCTGCTCCAATTAAGAAAACCTCAAACTGTTTGCAGTTTAAATAAGTCCATATGAAACAAACTCCCTGATGAGAAAACAAAGCTCCTTTCCTGCCCCTCCCCCCAGCTGCTTAGGAATTCAAGAAATCAACCTTACTACCTACTTGATCTAATGACAGTATTTCAGATACGAGATTGTCATTTGACCTTTAGGTTGTATTCAGTCACGTTTCATTAAAGGGTTCTGTAGCTGGATGATGTCAGTTTTCGGTGGAAAGTTGGACCTGATTTTCCCTTTTCTTTTCTTCAGTAGGTTTCAATAGGTGTTCTTGAATATCCTTCGGTGATCTGTGAGCTGCAGTCACTCTTAGTACTCTAAGCAAATATGTGAAGATTCCTTAAGACATGAATCGATTAATATGTATTGATGATTGGTAACCCTTGTAACCCTCAGTCTTCATAAACCATTTGTCCTTACCTTTTCTCAAGCTATTCAGAATATTTGGGGATTCATGTCAAACAGCTGCTGACAGTGTAGAAGGTTATTTTATTTCTGTCCTTCTATTATGGCAGGGAGCTAATATACAACACTCTACAATTTATTGCAAAGAAAAGTCTTCCCCAGAGACCACCAACAAAGGAAATAATATTACTCTAATGAAATATGCTTCACCAAAGAGTATTTCCAGCAACTGGTTGAAGTTCCGGCAAGACAGGTGTATCTGTGGATGGCGTCACATCAGTGCACGGAAAATGCTTCCTGCTAGCTGGAATAGTAATGAAGATTTCACCGGAGGTTGAAAGTTTTACTCTGTTTTCTTATTAGAGAGGTAACTTGCCTGTTTACTTGCTGGATGCTGACAGGTACAATACTGGTGGCTTTTTGAAGTGAAAGTGTCTTTTTTGCAGTTGAAGGAGTATGAATAATCATTCTCCAAAGCAGCCTCCCAGTGGGGGCTGCCAGCCTACACCCCCTCTCCCCACCCACCCCGTGAAGAGCACATTGATTTTCTCAGAAGACTCAGTACACCTGATAAAAGAAACAGTGGCTGTGCTCCCAGCAGGGAAACTCATTCTGTTGGTGGTGACATCAGGTATACCAGGAAAGAGACCATTTTAAATTAGAGCAGAGGACTTAAGGCAAGTTACTGTTGGCTCAGAGGGACCCTGCTTGCAGAAGCTCTCCCCGGGGTGCCACCTAATAGACTTGATGCCCAGGAAGGGACCCAGAAACCGAATGACGCTCGATACTGGAGCTTTTCTCAAGGATCATGGGATAGTGTCGCTAATGTTCCTCTGCTGTGTTGTTTTGAGTGCTTTGAAAAACCACACAAACATCTGAAGTAATTGATTTTATGCTTAAGAGATAGATACATGCTGGACAGTCATTCATAATAACATATTGAATATACTTAGAGCAAAACCACAAAACTCTAATGAAGAACTTGACCTGGACTGATGGTTATTATAACTGACAGGAATGTACTTGTTTGAGAGGTCAAAGTTTCCTTTGACATATCCTTACACATAACTGCTCTTGTTTGCTTTTGGTAGGGTTGATAGTCGGGGGTATTAAAGGTAGTTCGTGTGATATTAGTCATTTATGAATGGTTTTCATCTTTATCTCAGAAAATATAATCAATACACAAGCATTACATTATACACAAAAGAAAATGCATTAGGAAAATAGAATGTTATCCAATAACCTAGGAACAAACACACTATATATACGATCTTGGAAATTTCAGTAGGACACATGAATACTGGTATGTGTATGTGTGTATGTTTTTGCAACTATTTAACCGAAATGGGATCTGTTACTTTGTGTACTCAACTGGAACAAACTTTGTAATGTTCTTTTCACTTAATGAAGGCTCTCCTCTTTTGAGATATAAACATATAGATAAAATTTGTGAATGGCTGGAGAATATTTTTATCTAACCTCTTATGGAAAGAATATCTATATTTTCAGGATTATAAAAGCAGTGTGATAAGTAACCTGGATGTATATTCAGTCATTCTACTGGAATAAATTGCTGGACAGGCATCCATATAGTATGTCCTTTGGGCATAGAGTGTGACTCTTAATCTCAGGGTCATGAATTTGAGTCCCATACTGGGCATTGAGACTACCAAAAATAAATACATGAATAAAAATGTTAAAAATTTTAAAAAGAATATGGGGTACCTGGGTGGCTCAGTGGGTTAAGCCTCTGGCTTTGGCTCAGGTCATGATCCCAGGGTCCTGGGGACTGAGCCAGGCTCTCTGCTCAGCAGGGAACCTACTTCCTCCTCTCTCTCTGCCTGCCTCTCTACCTACTTGCAATCTCTGTCTGTCAAATAAATAAATAAAATATTTAAAATTTTTTTTAAAAGAATAAATTGCTCAAAAGTCTCTTTTTATGTTGAAAGCTTACAATTCCTTAGAATTGTTTCTTAAAACAATTCCTTAGAAATGTTGATATTTGTGGTACATTTTCTTACCTAAAAATTATATATAAATATACCATATAATATTAGCCAATCTATGGGAGGATCTAGAGTATCAAATTGTTTTAATCTATAATGTATTAATATTATCCTATTGAGAATACTAATATAATAATATCAAAGACTGTAATTGAAAAATATTTATATTTATATAAATTATATATGTTAATTTTAAAATACATTGTTACGTAATATTTATATTTCTTTTTTAAGATTTTATTACTTTGTCGTAGGGAAAGAGAGGAAAAGCACACAAACAGGGGGAGCAGCAGGCTCCCTGCTCAGCAGGGAGCCCAATTCGAGACTTGATCCCAGGACCCTAGGACAGTGACCTGAGCCAAAGCCAGAGGCTTAACCAACTGAGCCATCCAGGAATCCCATTTTAAATGTGAGTTTCTCTGACTAATGGGTTGTAATGTCTTTCCCTGATGTCTTTTGATCTATTGTTTTTTAGATTCATGAGAACTCAGTGTAACAAAATTATGCCATTATCATATATTTGCTTTGTGTTTTTGAGAGAGAGAGACTGCATTGGTATGAGCATGGGGAGGGACAGAGAGAGAGAGAGAGAGGATCATAATTAGGCTTCATACCTAGCACAAAGCTCAATGCGGGCCTTGACCTCAGACCTTGAGATCATCACCTGAGCTGAAATCAAGAGTTGGATGCTTAACCAACTGAGTCACCAGGTTCTTTGTGTCTGCTTGTATTTTTTAAACCTTTCAAATGTGGTTTTGGTGCTGTTTTCTGCCATCTCTTGTAGAGAGATTAAAATATACATTTAATCCAGTCTATCAACTTTGTTTGAAGCTCAGCTTCTAATAACATGACTTAAACGCTTCCAGCTGCCCTGCATTTTCAACTGTACATACATCAGTTAGTCCTGAGATTCATTCTGAATTCATTTGTGGTGAACTGTGTGATGAGTGAACAGGGTAGACCTTTCTTTTTACAGGGGTCCCTCTACTAAATCAGGATAACTCATTGCTCACCCCTCTATTTGGGATGCAATAAGAATCACACAGGCAGTTTGCACGTCCGTGGACTTCATGTCCTCTCTTGGAGTAAATGTTTGACTTCATGCATTTGTTTGACTCTTCTGAAAGCAACCCAAAATGTGTCGATGACCATACTTGAGTCCCATCTAATTTCGATAAAAACCAAGCTCTTTGCAAAAAATTGACTTTAGAGCCTTCCTCGGTGCCTCTCACATTTATTCATCCAGGTCAGCTGTAGGATTGTTTTGCTGGGTTTTAATAAAAGTATTTTGGGGGTATTGGCCATGAGGTTTTGGATGAAGACCGGGAATGTCTTGCTCCTCTGCCATTTACCCTCTTTACATAGGAATGAGGATGATAAGAACAAGAATAATACCTTACAGAGCTTGTGATTATTAAGTGAATTAATGTTTATAGAAATTTTAATAAAATCTTCAATTAATGTTGGATGGATTCAATCACAAAATTACAGCAATGTGCAATAAATTAATGATTTTTCAGTCCTCTAATATAAGATAATGACATCTTTCAATACAACAGTCTTAATTCATGTTTCTGATTATGTATTATAAGCACCGTGCATTTTAAAATATAATTTTAATTACCTTCCATTTTTTATTTTGATGAAGCATAGAATCTTTTTTTATTACACTTTTGAGCTAGTTATTTAATATAAAAAAGTACCATACTTCATTAAAGTGGGCCAAAATATTAGCTTCCTTATTATTTCTGATTTCTTTCTAATTATTTCCTAGATATTATGGATACACTTTTATATTTTCAACTGTTAGTGGAAACTAACAGTTCAACTTAGTGGAGAGTCTGTACAAGTCTGTACTGGTTGGCACGGGTCACAGAAAAATGAATAGAAATGAGTTGTGAGCTTTGACCAACAGAAGGAAAAACAAACAAATTTAGCATCTAGTTGTGGTGAGCTCAATACAGATTACCAAAAGTTAAACTTTGAACAAAGTTGATAGATTGGACTAAGTATATATTCTAACCTTCTTTACAGAAAATGGCAGAAGGCAGCAAAAAAAAATTTCTAAGTAGTATTTCTAAAAGTAACAGACAGAAGCAAAAAGCAAATACACGACAGAATGCTACAATCCTGATTATACTGAGTTCTCTTGAATCAGTAATACCATTATCAATTCGCTCTTCTGAAACTGTTATCCAGTTTAAGCAGAAAAAATTTTAAATATAAAATGTAAAGAGGAGAAAGGAAGAAATATTAATGTGGTGGTCGGGAAAGAGATATCTAGGAATTTCTGAATTACCTACGCCTCTCCTGTCTCCAAAGTAGCTAGAAATCCCCACACATTCCTCTCTTCGATTTACCTATTGACAGATTCCATATACATCAGCTAAAAAACTTTCATCATGTTTTCTACAGTTAAGAGCATTCTAGTTTCCAGAGGTTTATATCATTGTGTCTCTCAAGATGCACCGTAGCTAAAGCATATTAAATACCTGTATCTCGTTGTCTTTCATCACATGTCAGACCTCAGAAATACTTCAAAGAGGGTGCCTGGGTGGCTCAGTGGGTTAAGCCGTTGCCTTCGGCTCAGGTCATGATCTCAGAGTCCTGGGATCGAGTCCCGCATCGGGCTCTCTGCTCAGCGGAGAAGCCTGCTTCCCTCTCTCTCTCTGCCTGCCTCTCCATCTACTTGTGATTTCTCTCTGTCAAATAAATAAATAAAATCTTTAAAAAAAAAAAAAAGAAATACTTCAAAGAGCTTAGGCTGCAGTGCATTTCTCATGGAAGGATCTCTGCCTTCTGTCACTGATGGAGGTCCGTCTGTTCGGCAGATGTGACATGAACCAGTCTGTTCTGGTTCCTTCAGAGGGAGGATGGCTGAGGGAAGAGTGTGCTCTCGCCACCGCTGATCTGAGATTCAGAGTGCAGCAATTTATTCAATATACAGTCAATAGATCTTATTAGTTTGATTCAAGAAATAATTTTAGCCTAGTCAAGAGAAGGCAGTTAAATTATATGCTTTCTATCAGATAAATCTCCAACCGCATCTCAGGTAAGTTGTAAGGATGTTTTACGGTGCCACAATAATAAGATTTCCTTCTAAACTTCAGCTCTCCCAGTTTTTCAACTATAGAGAAAAATCACCGGAAACATAAATGAAATAATATGTAAGCCATAACATAAAGAGAGCAACTTCTTTCTATCAATAACGCCCAAGGTTAACACAGTAATCATTTCAATCGCATGCATTTCTGGGGGAAACGGATGCCACTTGCTAATTAAGAATCATCTGACATGCCTAGCATGTTTTTATTATGCTAACCTATCAGCCTCCTTTGGATATACCCAGTACCATAGTAGATTCCTATAAAATTACTTTCATTTATGATACTATATTCTTGTCCCAAAAAATGACCATTATAGCAGTCAGAGCTCTAAGATTAAATTGAACTGAGGGAGAAAATGCAAGTGTTTCCTCCAGAGAAAACCTTACTCGTAAATGTAAAATTACGTTTAACACATTAAATGCTATTTTTGCATACTAGATGTTACTAAACATGTCCAAACCACAAGCTGTCTTTTTATGCTTTAAAGACCTTTAGAAAGCCAGAAGTAGTATTCATTACACCTATCAGGAGACCAGGAAGGCTCAGGATTTGAAATACTTACAAATTTGAAATATTTATCGATCTGAAATACTTGCCAATGCATAGTAACTCTTCGTTCAGGAGACATGCCACATCTATGTGATGTTTTCCTCAGCACTTTTTATTTTAAAGATCAAGTCTGGTTCCTCATGCAGGTCATGTGATGCTCTCCTGGATCAAACCATGGAAGCAGCTAGAACTGTCGTCATGATGTGTCTTCCAACGTTCCTTTGAGTCTTTTGGTCTTTTAAGCACTCCTTCCATTGACAGGTCCCGCCTTTTCTGTTAAGCTTCTGATTTCTCATAAGCAGTATTATACTCTTAATTTTATTATATCATGCTGCCTTTTAAAAATATACCCATGTGCTTTTGGAAATGAGATTATGTTTTTCCTTGCAGCAACAGGTCCCTCCCTGTCTTCCCCCACATCCTCCTTCCTAAATCCAGCAACGCTGGGTCATCCTACTGACATCTCTGTGTGTACTGGCGTGAAGTTCACTGCCTGCATTTGGGTTTGGAACTTTCATTACTTTTAAAGACTTAATGACTGGGGCATTCGGGCGGCACAGGCGTGTAAGCATCTGCCTTTGGCTCGGGTCATGATCCCCGGGGTCCTGGGATCAAGTCCCATATCTGGGTCTTTGCTCAGCGAGGACCCTGCTTCTCCTTCAGCCTGCTGCTCCCCGTTTGTGCTTTCTCTCCCTGACAAATAAATAAATAAAACCTTTAAAGAACATAAAGGATTAATGATTTAAGGTTTAGTTGAGTTCAATTAGGCAAAGGCTTCCGTCCTTACTCATTGCTGTTTCCCTTTCTTGCAGACACATAAGATTCTCCCGAAACAGAAGAAATTCGATTGATCAAAGCTAACACCATTTATGTGATTGCCCTGCAGAAGCTGGATGGACCCCCAGACACACAAGTTTGTTTGGATGTAAAGACTAGTCATAGCACGCGCACACACACACATGCACACACATTGTGAGAGTATGAACGTGTTTTGCTTGTTGTTGTTTGTTTTTCTTTTTCACCCTGGAAATCAAATGGCGATTTCTTGCAGAACAAAACATACACGCACTTGCCACATGACTCAGCAATTGTCCTCTTGGGTCTTTAGCCCAATAAAATGAAAACTGGTGTTCACACAAACTGTCGTACGCAAATGTTCATAGGAGGTTTCATCATAACAGGCAGAAACTGAAAGTGACCCAGATGTCCTTCCATGGGAGAGCGGGTGCGGCTTTGCTCTGTGATTTGAAAGGACAAGCCAGTGATCCTGGCAATGACTTGGATGGATCTCAAAAGTCTTGTTCTGAGAGAGAAGTCCATGTCAAAAGGACACGTACTGCACATTCCCATTTATTTTTTTTAAAGATTTTATTTATATATTTGAGAGAGAACAAGAATGAGAGCAAGACAGAAAAAGAGAGAGAGAGCACAAGCAGGGGGAGGGCCAAAGGGAGAGGGAGAAGCGGACACCGCCAGCCCCCATACCACTGAGCAGGGAGTCCCATGCAGGACTCGATCCCAGGACTCAATCCCAGCACCCCTGAATCATGGCCTGAGTCTAAGGCAGATACTTAACCAACTAAGCCACCCAGGGACCCCTGCATAATCCCATTTGCACAACATTCTTAAATGATAAAGTCATTGAGAGGGAGAGGTGACCAGTGGCTGTCAAGGCTGGGGGATGGGGGTAACCAGGGACTGTGCGGGTGGTTATAAATGAGCAGCCTGAGCCCTGTGGTGGTGGTGGTAGTGTGGCTCCTTATGCGGGGGGTTACACAGACCCATACACCTGCTATGACCACACACACACACACATACACACACACGGGAACACATGCAACCAATCACGTCCCAATAAGCCCAGGGGACTGCCCATGTTGGTCACTCACACACAGAGACGTTCTCAGCAGGTACAAAACTGGTTTATGAGAGCTGCAAGGTGCAGAGTGACCTTGGGATTTTCCAGTCCCGGGATGGGACAGAAGAGCGTCCTGTACAGGGACAGAGGTTACACACCCCACAGGGAACCTAGGGCTTCCCCATCACTTGGCCTGAATCTTCAGCCGCAGCAGACACAGTACGGATGGGCCCAAATGTCCCAGATGGGCCAGGTGTTGGATTCCATTTCTTCCATTGGAGTTCACATCCTCACAGTCGGAACCCACCAAGCCGGCATTCTGCGGACCCCTCCTCTTCGCGGTGTGGGATCCAAGTTTTGTGGGTTTCTCTTTTCCATTATCTCTCAGGGAAGGAGCTCATTATTGGTTCTCCCCTCCCTTGTGACTTCAAAGAGGGCCAAGGGATCACTTGAATCACGCAGTGTTTTTTCTAGGATCTAAAGACAGAATTTAACTCAAGAAGCCAATAGAAATAAAAGAAAAAGAAAAGAAAGAGGAAAAGAAAGAAAGGGTAGGAGAAAGAGCAGAAGAGAAAGGAAGGGAGGGAGGAAGGAAGGAAGGGGCTAGTGTCTTCCTTGTGGCAAGTGATTCTTGGCCCCACGGTCACCACGAAGTTCAGACAGTGCCTCACAAGTGGCTTGACCTCCACCATCTGGCTGGCTCAGAAAGTCTGTGACAGGGGCCCCTGGGTGGCTCAGTGGATTAAGCCACTGCCTTCGGCTCAGGTCATGGTCTTGGGGTCCTGGGATAGAGCCCCGCATCTGCCTCAGCATCCCTGCTGAGCGGAGAGCCTGCTTCCCCCTTTCTCTCTCTGCCTGACGCTCTGCCTACTTGTGATCTCTTTCTCTGTCAGGTAGATAAATGAAATCTTAAAAAAAAAAAAAAAGAAAAAGAAAAAAAGTTTAAAAAAAGAAAAAAGAAAAGAAAAAGTCTGGGACATGTGCGGGGAAGTACCCAGCACACCAAAAACATTGGAGAAATCATTGTCCAAATAGAAACTTTCACTTTCTTCCCATGGCTCATGCCTGCTGCCTCTATACATTATAGCAGAACACCGCAGAGACGCTTTTTTGGTGATAGTTGAAAAAGTTAGCTAAGTGCCATCGAATGTGTGTCCTATAAGAAAAGTCATATCACTCTACTTCTCAAACACTCTACTGCGCTCTCGGGGAGTACCAAGGACAGGGTAGTCATAAAAGGGCATGCTGAGGGAATAGAAAATACATCAATTTGCTTTGAGGAGAAATACCCACGTACTTTGTGAACAAATCCTGGGATGACCAGACTGCCGTGTAGAGCACGGTGATGTCCTTGCCAGGTTTCTACGTAGGGAATCACATGGGTTCCTGCCTCGAGGTTAAGAAGGACTTCCCCCTACCCCGCCCCGCTATGGAAGCTGAGGGTGGGCTGCTCACACAATGCCAGGTCCCTAACTACCCACTTTCTTCCAAGGTGACACTCTGTGTGTGTGTGTGTGTGTGTGTGTGTGTCCCACCGGTTTTGGTGAGTCACACATTCTACTGCAACCGACGCAGGAGGAGACACCCTCGCTCCTGCTAAGGTAGCCAGATGCTGGGGGTGAAGAGGGCTCCTCCCTCAGCCAGAACGACTCTCACAGAACGGGAACCCCAAACAGCAAAGCTGAAGCAGGTGCCCGCGTCACACTCTGTACGAAGATCTGTGTACACACAGAAATACCAGGTAAACCGCACGGCGGTACTCCAGGCTCCGGACCAGCAGGAGAACCGCACCAGCTCCTCCCGCGGGTCCCGTGTCCGGCCAACAGACGCCGCCACCCAAGCGGCTGGGAGGAAGGGTCTGGGTCTCGTAGGCGGCTGCGTCACAGACCCTGAGCAGACTGTCCGCGCCCCTGCTCGCCGCGGACTCCGTGCCGTCCAGACCCCTCCTCACTCGGGAAGAAAGCGAACGCAAAAGCAGGTCGGCTATTCTAAAGGAGACGGGGCTAAACTCCGAAGGTACAGAAGAGCGTATCCTGGGGAGTCAGGTAATAGTGGTTGTAAGAAATTGTACACGGAGTAGGACTCAGGAGAACTTCCCTGGGGCCCAGCGTTGCAGAGACGGTGTGATGAAGAACCCGGTGCGCAATGGGCCATGTTTAGCAGAGCAGGGACAGAGGGCGGACCCGCTGCCCTCTCAGATGGGGTTAACGCTAATTGTTTTTGCAATGCTGCAGAATCCGGACTCTCTGGATTGTCTCTAGTTAATTCAACGGCTCGTTTCAGCCCTTGTCCCCCAGCATGCATAGGACGTCAGCACTTACCTCTAGCTGCATCCTCTTTATGTGATTCTAGAAAGCCTGACGCCTGTACGCTCATGGCGCACGTCATGCTTTGCCACCTCAGCTTCCGTCTCTGGACGGTGATCGCCTCTCCTCTGTCTGCTCTCCCGCCTCTCCCCTTCTCTCAGTTCCAGGCCTGGCTCAGTCGCCGCTTTCACAAGGCCCTTCTGTGATTTACTCAAGTGGGTGACCTCCATCACTCCACTCTGCTGGGCGGTGGATCCCAGCGTGTTCCACTACCCAGAAAATTACATTTTGCTTTGTAATGTAGTAATTTGCGCCCTTCTTACTTTATTTAGTAGAAAGGAGTCACTTTATGTCAAGAATTTGCTCACATTCCTGTGAAATTTCCTTCCTGTCCTTGAATAAACCTGATCATACATCAGCGGACATAGCGATAACGTATTTGTTTCATATAGAATATCTTAGGATAAGGGTGTCTGGGTTCAGTCGGTGAAGGGTCTGCCTTTGGCTCAGGTCATGATCCCAGGGTCCTGGGATGAAGTCCTGCATCGGGCTCCCTGCTCAGCGGGGAATCTGCTCTTCCCTCTGTCTCTCTCTCTGTCATGAATAAATGGGTAAAATCTTTAAATAAATAAATAAATATTTATTTATTTATTTAAGGATAATATATATATATATATATATATATATATATATATATATATTTCTTAGGATAAGACATGCAAAATTGAATTAGGGGAAGTTGAAAATAGAGGTCCGAAATCTCAATGTCATGCATGAAATTGTGCTCAAGTCCTAACTACCACCCTCTTTTTTTCCTTATTTTTCTCCCCAGAAATCTGCATTTGACACACTTGTTTCAACAAGTTGTTGATACATGATGTGGCCCTGAGCTGGATTTCCTGGTTTTGCTGGGGAACTTCTTTCTCTCAGTTGAAACAAGGGTCCACCTTGAGAAGAGCAACATTTATAAACTTTCTTTCTTATTCTGTCACTGGTATCTCCAAATCAGGAAATGATGGCAATTGCAACTTAAAGCAGTCTTAAATCCTTTGACAAAGCATTGTGGTTTCTCTTCCTATCTACCTAAAAAAATAATCGTGTTGAATTTAAATGAATCAAATTTAAAGTTGGTTTCCAGGTGTGTAAGGATTAGCTCTATTCTATTACTCATTAGAAACACCTTATGACCAACATGACTCTTCGTTTTTTTTTTTTTCAAATATTTTATGATGATTTGCACACAGAGCATTTTAGATTGTTTTAGCATTACAAACAACTGTGAGAAAGACTGAAATTTACTTCCCTTGCTCATTTTGAGAGGATACATATGGCAACGCACCACAGACACTGGGCCAGCTAATAAATTCTCCTCTGCATGGAAGTTAATTTTCCTGCCTGACATCTTTGTATGAGATTGTTACAGTTCTAGAAAAAATAATACATGAACGTCTTATAAAAAATAAAAGAGAAATGTCACAATCGAAACAACCGATTAAGAATCATCCATGGATATTCCAAAAAAATGCGACAAGATCTCAGAGACAGAGCCATGTTTGGGCTTTGGTGGAGCAGGCACTGTGTTGCAGAATAAGGCAACATATTTTAATTGACAACCTCGAGCAGAGTTATCCGCTAATAAGTGCTTCCAGGTGTTCAAATTGTTACCAGCTGGGAAGTACGGGATTGATAACACCCCCTATCCTGCCAGGGTGCTGTCTCGGGGCTGTGGCCTGGGGCACCTTTCCTGTGCATCTCACTAGACACAGATAGGTAGGGGCAGGGTAGGTGCTCAGGGGGAAAAGAGACCACCTACCCATTTTATTTTCCTTCTGAGCATCTTTATTAAAAGTTAAGTCGCAGGCACAGTTATCAATAGGCAAATGCAAAAATAAACAGGCTTTATAAGACAGTACAGACGGTGCTTTATCTGGAATCCCCACTGAACAGAGAAGGGCTGAGCAGGTGCCCCCGTAGCCCCCCCAAGAGAAGCAGAGCAGGCCTGACGCAGAAGGGAGATGCTTTTGCTGCCAGGGATACAGGGAAGAGAGGCAAAGAAAAGGATGTCACAGAGACTGCCTGCAGACCCCGAGTCACATTACCTGCTGCCAATCTGGGAAGTGAGGGCCACGGGGGAGGGGTTTGGAGGTGGGGCTCTGGGCTCTGGCTAATGCAGCCCTGAGCAGGAGCCAGCAAGGGGGGACCCAGAGCTGCAGGACAGTCTGTCTAACACTCTTGTGCACGGGTGTGCAGGAGGGGCTCCCAGGCTTCCGTGCTGGATTTACTGACCTGCCCGCAATGCTTAGGCTTCTGGGCACCTCTCCTGTCCAGCTGCCTCTTTGCAGGCCCTGGGAGTGGCCCCAGCAATTGCTCACAAGTGTACACATATATTTGGGCAAGTAAGACATTTTAGATGTCCCTCACACTCCTGCAGGAGTTGTAGCATGCTACTGTGGTGGGTCTGGGCATTAGGGGCTCAGCTAAGGAACGCTTACATGGGGATGCAGGAGTCTGGGTTTATTGGTTTGGGGTTTGCCATTGCACTCCTGTAGCCTTAGTTCTCTGCTAGTTGAGCTGGAATTGGGGTGCGTTCCAGGACCACCACCCCCAGCACTCTGCAGACTCACCGGGCACGGTGGCTGGGGGTGGGATGGAGGCTGGTGACAGGGTCATTCACAATGGCCAATTCACAACCAGCTGCCAGGCCTGGCAGCTCACAGGTGTGGTAAGGATAGGGAACAAGGTGTCCAAAATACAAGTATAGAATTTCTCCCAGAGGTCATATCCCAGAGAGGTCTGATGGAGACTATTCCTAATTTAACATAACCCTGCAATTTTACACCACTTTGCCAATAAGGAAATTCCAAACTCTCCTTCATATTTTTTGATCAACCATACGAGAAGACTGAATTATCTACTACTATCTACTTAAAACAACAGCAGCAAATCTATGCTCCAAATAATTGCCTATAAAGGCACAAAGAGAAGGGAACACGATGAAGAAAAGTATCAGATGTTTCCAGTAGTTTATTAATGAAAGCAGTACATGGTTTACCGGGATTTGGGGATGCTTCCACTATTTGCAAGCTTCTTAAAATTTGCGATTCATTGTGATGTCTTTCCTCATCTAAACTCACGTTTATTTCTTTACCTAAGATCTTTGTGTGTTTAATTTGGTCTCTTCTTCTGAAAAGGGTCATCTGACCTCCATAAGTTCCAGCCCCCACAAAAACGAGATTTTCATCTCGACTTTTCTATGGTTTATGGTGGCAATATGAGGACATTGAAAGTGAATTCCCCCAGCTGTCATTGTGTTTGTTGATGAAGATGTTCAGGGTGGCCAGGATCATGAAGATGACAACAGTGAGGGGACAAATATGCCAGATGGGGAGAATTCTGGGTTTCTGGACTCCATCTGAAGGATGGGTGAAATCTGCAGGAAGTGCCTCGCACAGTAGGAAACTGTTCTCAGCCCCGGTGGCTTAAAGACATGGAGGCAGAAAGTGTGTTTTCACCAGAAATGAAAATTAATCAGATGGGGCTGGCAGCTGGGGGTGTCCTGAGAAGAACGGGCGAATGCGAAATGGTAGAAGAAATACCAAGTGGTCAGGGTTGAGGCCAGGTATCAGAGAGCATTGAACTCTCAGGGCAGAGGGGGCTTCCCTGGGTTAGCAACGGGACACCTCTTGTCACGGAGGGTGTAATGCAATTCTCTCTACATCTGGAATCAAGCAACTGTGTCCAGAACAGCTAATTATCTTATTTCTAAAACATTCCCATGTACCCTTTCCAGAGCACATGTGTACGTCCCACAGCAGTCACATCAGTTCGGAACCGAAGGAGAAACAACTCGCTTTTGAAAACATGGAATTAGAAAGAAATCAGATGCACTGAAGATGATGCTACAGATGTTTCCACAGCGGCCAGCCTGAAAACGGTGGTGGCTGTCACCGACTAGTCTTCAGGCACGTTTGATGAGGGTGAATGAAGCTCTCATTAGGCAGTATTTGTACACGACAGAAATTAGCATCTCTCTTCTCTTCCCTCCACTTTTTTAGGGTCTGGTCCAAGATTGGTCTCTCTCACCCCCATCTGTTTATTTCCTTTGATGTTCTCTGCAGAAAGTGACAGCCACTTGGGTCTCTTAGCTATCATTTACGCAAATAAAACCTGACGGGGCTTTCATAAAATAATGTCAATAGTATATCAAATTTCTCCCAACATAGTCACACGCAGCTGCAGTAACCACAGGGAACAAAAAGCGCCTTCAACCATAATTTATACAATCATAAATGGAGTGCAATGTTCTCCTTAAAAACAGCCCGGATACCCTATAAACAGGATGAGAAATCATCAAGTCCTTGTTGTTGATTTCCTTTCCTTCTTTTGAGATCACTGGAAAAGTTCTGTTGCCTTGCTTGTTGGCTTACCTTTCATCCTGCCTCCGGTTAAATTGCATTATAAATGTGGTCTGTATTTGTGAAGATGGGATCTTGAAACCCATGGGCAGATGGAATAAAGAAGCATTTGGAAACACTAAAAAGGAGCTCATTGCTCTGTTAATAAGAAGTTCTGTAAGTTTTGTATTAACACTTCAAGGTTGAAGAGGACCGCCTATTGGAGTGGAGAACATTTGGAAGAACTCGAGACCGAGTCAGAAATGATGATGCCCCGTGTTTGGGAAGGTAAGAGGGAAGTGTGTCGACCCCAGTACAAAATGAGATTCCTTCCTTTATTCTGAAACCTTTATTATGAGACTCTGTGAGTCTAGGCTATTTGCTTATCAGCATAAGAAGCTTCAGACACAGTATGATCAGGAGTTCTATCAGGATGAACACACCACAGCCAAATAGCTCTACCTTCAGGATTCAGAGAACTAGTGCAGGTGATGGGAAGGAGGAGGCAGTGGGTCCCTGGTCAAGGTCAGTGTGATTGTTGTCTCCGCAGTCAAGCAGAGGTCATGTTGGGGTGGCACAGAAGCTAGATACCCATGAAGAAGTCCTAAGCACACCACAGATGTGATGTGTTTGTGGGAAAGCAACATCTCTGCAGAGACCTCAGGCAGTGGACAGATTTGTAAGAAGAAATACGAAGGTGGAGAATACGGAAAAGCAGATGCGGAAAGGTTGAAACCCATTTGGGAATGAGAATAAACTTGGTTGTGAGCACAAGAGGCATTTCTGGAATACAAGTCTATGGCAAAAAATTAATTTGTAAAATGTTGGCTTGACCAAGTAAAAGCTGTTTTTCTTCTATAAAATGGATCGTCAGAGGCCATGGTTTGCCGTGGGGAGAAGTTGTTTCTCACTTGCACCATCCCAGGGACTGAGATCTTAACTCCTGGCCCACATTGGTTGTTGAGCTCCAGCCTCGGGGTTCCCAGGAGGGCTAATGAGTGGCTCAGCCCCAGCCAACTGGGTTCAGAAGAAACGGAGAAAAGAGATGGTGGACAGCAGCCTGAAGGTTCAAGTTCAGGAGAAGATGCATTTCCTACCAATGACTGAAGCTTGCTGCTATGCACCCTGTTATAGACATTATTCCTGCCTCTGTACCCCTGCCTGGCCCAGATGGTGATCTGCCCAGGATGATGGCAACAAAGCCCTACCTTGAGTCAAAAAGAGGGTTCCCAAGGTCCCCTTGTGGACACAAGTTCTAAAAGGAGAATCTGTAGTCTTTAGAATTCATGCACGTGTATTCTCTCTACCTACCTTTCTCTACCTCCTTCATTACATCCATTCATCCATATATAACCACTTGTCTTCTGGTTTGTGGGTGCAGTGGGGCAGGCGACATTGGTCACAATACTGTCTGTCACAAAATCCCCACCACCACAACCATTTGAAGGGCAATTCCAACAAAAGTGACTCATTCTGCCAGTCTCTGCATCCGAGAGTATTTGAGAAGAGCCCACTTACCCTTCTTTGCCTTGTGCTTGTCTTCTTAGGACAAAGGATTTCTTCCTTTTCTGAGCTCTACCACAAGCTCTGGACACAAGATGAAGTGGGGGCTCTTTTGAAAGCTGTCATCAAACAAAGGCCATCTTCCAGTTGTCTACAAGCTCAGACTCTGCTGATCAGGAGGAATCCCTTCATCGTCCTGGATCTTGGGATCTGCTCTTTCTCTTGGATGGAGAATTCAGCCTCTAGAGTCATGGTATTCCCCGTAAGGGTTTATATGAAAATCCGTCCCTTGGCAGTGCCTCCATCTGACGTTGAGTGAAAGGAAGAGACGGTTCAGTCCTGGGGATGCAGCACGAAGCGGGACATGGAGCTTGCTGGCCAAAATGCGGGACAGAATTTTTACAAAGGTCTTCTTACAGACGACTAGACATTTACATCTGGAAGAACAATAGCATTATCTCACTGTTCCGGAAGAACTAATGAACGAAGGTGAGTTCCTGGGCACTAATTTGGAGGCTGACTGGCGTGAAGTTTATGACATGTCTTATTTCCTTAACTTCTCTTTTTTTGTGTGATTGACCGCCTCTCCAGTGAATGATCTTCTCATCCTCTTTGGCAGGATGGGCACATTAACTCCCACCACATGACCCTCTGACAACACGCCCTGAATGCTGTCACCCAAAGAGCTCTCTCTCTAATTGAATCTGAGACATAAATAATAATAATAGCGCCTTTAATTCTGTGAAATAGCCATACAAGGGAATGCAGGTTAGAGCATACACACCGTCCTGCAGAACAAAACCAGTGGGTATTTACAAGAGACTTGTCTGCTACTGTCTTTGTCCAGTTTGGCTTTCATTCTCAGTTCATAGGCTCTAACTTAATGTGTCTGAGAGTCAGTGGTTCAGTGGCATCTCCTGGGCAATGCAGCTGGAACATGATGCATGGTTCAGGAACTTGGTCTACATAACACGTCACTCCTCCAGTTTGTCTTTCCCATATCAGTTGGCAAATCCCTTTGAGTAGAAGCACACACGCATACACACACCTGCACACACAAGCTCTCTCTGTTTGTTCAAATATTTATTATGAACCTTTTCATGAGAATTTAAAGTGGAAGCTCAAGTGGGCACTGTCTCCAGGCTACAGTACTAGGGAGGTTGAAATCAGCAGTGGTTTCACTGGTACGCTGCTATGAACCAGAGCGTACCATCTATAGGCAGGTTTGATGATGTTGGGACCACAGGCTGCCGTTGAGTACAAAGGCACAGAACTGACATGGGCTGCATGGCCATGATTGGACCCCCCAGTGCCACCGTGTCTATGTCTGCACTGGCCACATACTCAACAGGTGGCCTCCCTCTGCCTGAGAGAGCCTGAGGGACAGGACACATGGTCACTTTCATTCTCCATTGTTGGAAATGTACCCAGACCACTAATTCAGACAGGAAAATAGAAATGAAAGTAGTGCCAATGGCAAATTAACTGGTCAAAGAAAATATTTGAAAACTCAGTATTTCTATAATTTTCCTCCCAAAAAACAATGAGACAAAATGTTTACATTCAGGCTTGCCTTGAATGATTGAATTGGACAAGACAGTCATTGGTTTATGCTCATAATGACATAATCGGTGTTCTCTCCACAGATCGGGTACAGATACATGCTCACGGCACTCTGGGAGGCCACGCTTTCTTAACAAACAGGAAGTGCAAGAAGCCAGTGTGGCTCCCTCTCGGGGAGGGGGAGAACCCCAGCTGTCTTCAGCCTCATCTAGGCTTTCAGACCATAGCAGACTGTACCCCACAGAGGGGACAGGGCACCCAACCCCAGTACTGAGCTCTGGGCTTCGAGTCTACCGTTGTGGATGTTGACAGGGCTGTGCATGTGTGGACTTACCCAAACCTCACTGCAAGTCTTGGAGGTACATATTGTCATTAACCCCATTCACAAATGAAAGAACTAGGGCACATAAAGAGTAAGGAAACTGAACTGAGCTCACGAAGCTACTACGCAGTAGAGCCAGGATTCAAACCCAGACCACTGGACACCAGAGCCCTCATCATTTCCTCACTGGGCTACGTGTCTTCTATTAGCCATTGATGGCAAGGTGGCATCTGCCTACCTGAGGTGAAGCTTCACTTCCTGCCAACGCCCTGTGCTATTCTCAGGCAGGGGCTCCCCATCTGATGGACCCGAGACCCCAGGCATAAGGCTCTTCTGCGTCCCCCTCTCGGCCACTTCTCTGAGAGGTCACAGCTTGGGGGGATGGGGCACGCCATGGGTTAGTTAACACACAAAGACAGCTATAATTCGATTGAGCACAGAAGCCCATAGTGTGGAATGAGGCAGTTTGTTACTATTGAAGACTCATGGTAGGAGTTGAAGGCTTATGGTAGGAGTTCACAGGGTCTGGCAAATATAGATTTCCCAAGGCAGGCAGCCTAGGAGGCAGAGGGGTGATCACGCTCCCAAGAGCTGAATAATCAGATCTTTTCTCTGCCTCAGGGTTGCTGCATTCTGTAAAGGATCACAGGGCTTACTACAGACTCTTCTCTGGGAGGCAGGCCGGCCCGTGGCGGGGGTGGGACAGGCATGGGACTGAGCCCTCAGGGCCAGCGGCTGTCCAGGATGGGGCAAGGAGCCCATGGGAGTTACCTATGGTTGCTGAGCAAACCATCCAACACCTAGTGGCTCAAATGACACAGGAGTATGAATTCTCAGTCCAGCGGGGCTCTCTAGAGGGGCTGAGCTCCCTCATCTGGGTGCTTCTCCACCCGGCATCCCAGTGTCTGGTCTCTGCTGGCATTGCATCTGCTGATGTCCCCTCAGTCATCCCAAGCCCCACGCCAAACCCCAGGCAGGGTCGAGGAGGGCAAGACCTGACCATGGAAAGGACCTTGCACCAAATCATGGACCTTTCATGGCCTTTTTCAGGGACAACTGCACAGAAGCCATCACATGCCCTTGGGCCTGAAGTCCTGATTTCCACACCTGGAACCTATTGGTCACATGTCCAGCAGCTCAGATTGCCCTCCCTGGGATGACTCAGGCTGGTCTCCTACTCCCCAGGGTTAGAGCTGGCTTTTCTCATCCTCACTCCTGCTACAGACCTCTTATACTAGTTTCCCTGCACCTCTTTTGCCTGGATTATATAAAGTTAGCTCGCATACTACAACAGCAAGAGAAGAAATATAGGATCAAAGTAAGTTTGATTAGTTTTGGCAGACTTCTCCATTTTATGAGGGCCCCTGCAGGTGTCTGGGTCACATCTCCCTGTAGAGAATGTCTTCATCCCTGAAGATTTCCGATAGGCTGACCGCAATTCCCACTCGTCTGTGCAGTCCTGACAGTCCGGGCCACCAGAGAAGGAAGAGGAGGGGCAACGAGACCATCCAGGGCTCAGACAGATGTCTCCACAGAGACACCTTCCACATGCTCCCTTTCCTCTTGGGATGCAAAAGCATCAGGAACACACCTTGCTTTTGTCTTAGTCGGACCTGTGTCTCTGGGCAAGTGCCTGTCAGCCTCTCTCACAGACAGTACATAGGTTTCCTTTCACACCATTGATTCATTTTATTCCTGTCCAAACATCCTCAACTATTCTAAATATTTGAAATACCCCTGATTACATTTTTCAATTCTTGCTACAATTTCTAGATATCCTGATAATCTATCTATATATATATACATATATGCATATATATATATTTTCTGATCAGTCTTGCAAGTACTTCAGACCTGCAAACCTCACAGTGAGGATAAATCTAACTGTTCAGAGAAAGACATTCTCTTAGTTGGATGAGCCACAGAACTGTATGACTCAAGGTTGCTGAAAGCATACCTTGCACACATTCGTGCTAGTATACTATTACTGAGATTTCAGTGGTTTTTCTTTTCTGGCAACAATGGGAACACAGACTCATCTAAAATAGTAAAGTAAAGTAAAATAGTAAAGGAAGACAGAAAGCCTCCTCAAGAACAATATTTTATTTACAAATGTACATTTTCATGTTCAAGGGATTCACAAATATTCCTACTACAGATGATTCAAGGAACATCAAATGTGTGAAATGACATTTCCGACCCTCCGTCCCCCTCGCTAGCCTGACCACACCTACCTGTGTGCAGGTTGCTCATACTGCACAGATGGTTGGTGCCGTCCTGTGTGGACTTGCCTGACTTAGGCAAGTTCACACACAATGCATATATGTACAATTTAAATTTTATCTAGTCTATCATTGTTATTTTCATTCTAACAACCATATTAAAGTTGTTCCTTCAACATTTTTGCAAGTGCTACATTTGATACGTCCAAACATTGTTGCCATTCATCATTCCACAAATTCTTGGAATGTGTTCTGTATCTCATGAATCCTGTATTATTTAAAGTTAGTGAATACTCCAGGGGGAAAACAATGCCAATTTGAACTCCTCCTAGTTTCCCTTCTCTCTCACTTTGTTACCCTGAAAATCTTTGAGGCCATGGTAGTTCTGTGATCCTTTCAAAAATATTTATTTTTAATATATCTGGTCTAGATATATATTTGTTGTCTGTAGAAGGCTGATACAAAGCAACCAATCAGTCCTTGCTGGAGGGAGACATTTTACACAGTTTTTAAGCATAAACAAAGGAAAAGACACATACCTACAGCTCTTATTGATTCTGCAGGGCTGTGACCAGGGAAGGAGAGTGAAGATTACAGATGGAGAAAGTGGAGAAATACACAAGTGAAAATGTACAACACCAATGTCTTATGTCTAATTTCCCTATTCATATGTATAATATGTCACCTCCATATTAATAGAAAAATATGACACAAATGAAATAAAAATATTTAAGATAAGATTATCATAGCAATTGCTGTAAAATCATGGGCATATTTTCCCTAAAATACTTGATAGCTTAATACAGTGTCTGAAATAAATTAACATAAATAGAGGTAGTTCCCTCTCTCTTTGGAAATGGAGTAGTTAACTCTGGAACAGAACTTCCACAGATATGGTAGGGAAAGTCTGAGAAGATAGATCATGAGTCTGAGGCCAGTGGAGGACAGCAGAGGGAATCAGAACTTAACAGCTGATGCTCCAGAGAGGAACGGGTCTCCAGGGATGAAATTCTTGCTGGGGAGAGAGCACCGGGGTTTTAGCTGATTTGGAGCAACAGGCAGGAGGCTGAACGTTGCTGCAAG
Source organism: Mustela putorius furo (assembly GCF_011764305.1). Classification (NCBI taxonomy): domain Eukaryota; kingdom Metazoa; phylum Chordata; class Mammalia; order Carnivora; family Mustelidae; genus Mustela; species Mustela putorius. The sequence goes on from NW_025421998.1 coordinate 11,259,221, forward strand.
GCACAGAACACAGGAAGACCCAAAGTCCAGACCAGATTTGGGTGCACATCTAAGGTGGAGGACTGAGCACATGCAGTGACCCTTCCAGGACATTTGTTGACCTGTGGGGCTGCATGGCACAGGGTGATTACTGAAAAACAGAGTATAGGTAGAAGAACTACTGTGAGATGATCAATGTTCATGACCCACTAAAGCCCACAGTAGACAATAATATATCTTATGATCACTATTTTAGATGCAGAAAAATGTCTGATTGATTCCAGCAATAGCTCAGTATTAAAAATTCTTAGCAAACTAGATCAGAAGGTAATTTCTTTACTCTGATGAATAAAAGTCATACTAAATTTACTGCAAAATGTCATATTCAATGGCAAATTGGTGAAAGTTGTCTCTGTGACCATCAGGTAGAGCACGGGGACACTTACTGCTACCAGCGTGCTCAGCAGTGCCCTGGAGGGCCTGGCACATAGGCGAAGGGAAAGAAGAGCAGAAAAGAAAAAAATAAAATAATAACTTCTCATAGTTGGCACGATGATGCACAAAGATCCGAAAGAGCCCACAAATTAACAAACACGCAAACATTGCAACATGAGTTCAACATGCTGTCAATATGGCAAAATCAATGTATTTCATATATCAGGAATGAACAGAAAATGGAATTTCTAGGGGTGCCTGGGTGGTACAATTGTTGAGAGTCTTACTTTTGATTTTGGCACAGGTCATTATCTCAAGATTGTGAGATCAAGCCCCAGGTTAGGCTCCACACTTAGTGGGAGTCTGCTTGAGATTCTCTCTCCTCATGCCCTTCCTCACTCTCTCTCTCTCTCTCATTCTCTCAAAAGAAATAAATGAATAAAATCTTTTAAAAAAAGAAAATAGATTTTATAAAATAGCACTTAACATAGCTCAGAGAAATATCAAATATGTAGGAATAAATCTAAAGAAAATGTACAGAAAGCCTAGACACTAAAAAGCACAAAACATTATATGGAAATTAAAAATAAATAAATAAGTGGCATGTAATACCGTATTCAAGATTTGGTAGATTTCATTCTGTAAATTATCAATTCTTCCTCCAAATATCCTACAAATACAATGCAATTCCAATAAATACCAAGTAGGTATCTCTTTTTAATCTAAGGTTTTCAAACATTCTAAAATCTGTATGAAAATGCAAAGTTAAAAATAAAATCTAAGGCAGTCCTATAACAGAAAAAGCAGAAGGAAGAGGAAAGGAGAGGGGCAAGAGGTCAAGGAAGAAAACAAGCTAAAGGAGGAATCATACTACCTGACACCACGAAGCTACAGTTACTAGGAGAGTGCGCTCTTGGTGCCTGCGGCCACAGAGTCATCCAGAGACACAGCAGAATGCAAAACCGGACCCAACCACCTAGTCACCTGACAGCAGCAACACCAAGCCCATCTGTGCTGGGTTAACTGGATATTCATACAGGAAGAGAAAAAAAATGGCCCCTCATTCCGACCTCATGCCACACATGGAACTCAATCTTGGATGACAGCATGCCAACATGTAAAAAAAAGAAAAAAAGGAAATTTTTATAAGACATTAGAAAACATGTATATGCCCTTCATATAGGCAAATATATTTTTTAAACAGTTCACAAAAACCACTGCCACAGTCTGAATGTTTTTTCTCCTCAAAATTCATATGAGGCGATACATATATATAGGTATTTATGTATTTATATATGTATTACATATATAATTTTATACATTTATATATTATATTGATATGTATTTGTATATTTATAATCTATGTTTTTAAATATGCATATATATTACATTTATCCATATAAATATTACATATTTTTATATATGCATCTTACATAGACTACAGTTTTAAATCCTAAAAATAACTCCTCCTGGCAGATTCTTTTTTTTTCCTTTTTCTTTTTTTTTTTTCCAAAAGAGAAATGAAATTTGAAAGTGCTCAGTGACATCGTTGAGAGCACCTCACTATTAATTTCCAGACTGTGGATGTATCCCACCCAGTTGGCCCTGGTGCTGGAGCCTTCCACAGGGCACTGCCCTCTCCTGCTCCACCATCTGGACATTTCTGTATGGGGGCTCAAACCACCAAGTAGAACATCACCTTGTCCTTCCTCAGCCGGGACCATGTGTTGGGTGATTCCACTCAAAGCTCTTGCCATTCTGCATACATACATGAGGGGCCACAAAGTGCCATCTGTGAGGTAGGAAAGACGTTAGGGTTTGAAGCTGTTGTCCAAGAAAGAATTCTTGAGACATCTTTGGTGCAAAAGGTGGGTTTTTTTCAACGGGGACAGGACCCATGGGCAAAAAGAGCTGCACTGCGACTCTGAGGAGGGGCCCATGATATACTTTCAAGTTGGGAGGGGGTTAGGGATAATGTAAACCTCCCAGGTATTTTGGAAACAAGGTTTCCAGAATTCGGGGGGGGGCTAACTATTGTTAGGAAAAGGTCATTTATTACTGTTTGGTAAAAACTCAGTCATAAGGCTCTTCAGATGTATATCAGTGGGTCATATGCTTGGGGATGATGGCCAGCATGTATCTTGGGGGGTAGAGATAAAGGAAATTTCCAAAGGAATTTTTATGTGTTAAAATAGATGAAGAGGGTCCTGGCGGTGGGCTAAGATTGCGTTTTGTTCTTAGTAAAGCATTAACATGGAGGCAGCCGATTTCCTAGAGGAATGTCACTCATGAGGGAACAGAAAGCTGGTTGAAGACAAAGCAAAAGTTGACACCCTCCAACCTCTCCCCCACCCCCACCCTTAAGTAGGACACGTGTGACATTCTTTAGGAATCTCCTAACTATCTTAATGTTAATACCTTGCTAGTGGCAGGGCTTCAGGACCTCAGGTATCTTTCAGGTTCTCTTTAGCAAATGAAAGTTCTATTGAAACGTCCCTTTTCCTTATTTCTCCCAGTCCCTTGTACATAACCTGCCACCCCTCACAACCCCGGGGCAGCAGCTCTTCCTGCCCAAGGGTCCTGTCCCCGGGCTTTAATAAACCACCATTTTGCACCAAAGATGTCTCAAGAATTCTTTCTTGTTCATTGGCTCCGGAGGCCATTCACCCCACTGAACCTCACCTAGATTCTAGAACTTCATCATTACTGCCTCTTTCAAGGACTTGGCAATGGATTATAGGTGTTGGGTCCCCCAAAATTGGGTACCCCAATAATGGGTCCGTGACTGAAGGAGCAAGACTGATACAAAGCGAAGGTCGTGCAAAGCTTTATTTTGCACCAAGCATCAGGAATCAGACCGACTGTCAAACAGACTGGTCAGGGCTGCCCCTACAGAGAGGATGACGACCCCTCCCTGCTCTCCAGACTAACTTTTATAGAGCAAAGGCCATGTGGTTGGGCCTGGCCACACACAGGTAGCCAATGAGATTATAACACACACAGGAAACTCCACAGTGATGCTGGGCGACCAATTGAATTACAATTTACCCTAGTAGACATTTGAACCAGCTTATCACCTAGTTCAGAATTGGCACCCAAAAGGTGCCCAAAGGGCAGGGGCCCATACTCCTCGGTAGCTAGGAGACAGTATGCGCCCCCCACTGATTGAATACCTCCACCTGGCCTGACCCACCCTTGTATTTGGACTTTGTTACCTGGGACTGGTTTCCCGGACTTGCTTTTAAGTAAGTTCCCCTTGGGGGTGGGGGGGCAAGGTCAGTTTAAGTTTTACAACAAAACGGCCGTTCAACCACGGTGGGGCTGCTCTGCTGAATAGGCCTTTACATAGGTAGTAAGGCAATTTAATAATTTTTCTTCTGCCTTTGTTGCCCACATCAATCTGTAATGATTTTTAGGTTACAGATAAATTTTAGCAAGTAGGTAAAGACACAGGATTTGCAAATAATGAGGATCCAATGCATTTATCTCTTACAAAAGAATCAAATCAACATATATAAAGACCTTTTCCAAATCAAAGAGCAGAAATAATTTATCTCTATTAAAAAAAAAAAAAAGCCTTGGGGTGCGTGGGGACTCAGTTGGTTAAGGGTCTGCCTTCAGCTCAGGTCAGGATCCCAGAGTCTCAGTGTTGAGGGAGCAGAAGGCTAGCTGAGGACAGGCAGAAGATGACAACCCACAGCACCCGAACCCAAGGGACACAGGTGACATTCCTCAGGCACTCCTGGATGCCCTAAAGGAAAAACAAATAGTTAACTTGTGGAGATCACAATCCTGCCAAACGGGAGCCTCCCTCAGTTTCTAAGTCTTAGCAGTCTACAAGAACAAAGCATTTCCATCAGTGGCCTAGCTTCCAGAAGGAAATGTAGATAGGATTAATTGCCCTATAATCTTCAGCCCATTGACGGATACTTGAAGTGGGCAGAATGTAATGTCCCTCCAGGAAGCTCCCAACTATCTTCATGTTATTGCCTTGCTGGAGGGGAAAAAACAACCTTAACTCCACTGCGGCCAGGCCCCTGGAATCCTGTGAGTCTTCTTTAACATACAAAAATCCTTTTGAAACCTCCCTTTTCCTTACCTCCCCCATCTCCCAAGAGTGTAATCAACCACACCTCAGAAACCCCAGGGCAGCAGCTCTTTCTGCATTTGAGTCCTGTCCCCATGCCCTAATAAAACCAGCTTTTTGTATCCGAGACATCACAAGAATTTTTTCTCACCCCCCACCCCCCACTGAACTTCACCTACATTTGACGGGATTTGATCCGTGGTCACTGGGATCAAATCCACATCATTAGGCTCCCTGATCTCCCTCTGCCCCTCCCCCTGCTCATTCTCTCTCTCTCTCTCTCTCTCTCAGATAAATAAACGTTTTTTTTTTTTTTTTAAAAAGCCTTGTACCAGCACTAAATTTTCTAATAAATGTAAAGTTTCTCTACATCATTAGTCCTCAGGGAAATGCAAAGTGAAACCACCAAGGGCACACTAGGTAATTGTGGTCAAGGATACTGGGTACAGTGCTCCTGGGACCTGAGATTCATGCAAATGTTTACTCCAGTAAAATGTGAGTATCTGGTCTGGCTCCATATTTTCCTCTTCTCTCTCCTCTCTGCTCCTCTCCTGGGCACATATGTGTAGACAAGCTCAGTGAAGGAAACACGTAAGATAGCAGCACAACAGGAAAGAGCAAAAACTGAGGGGCAAACAGATATTAGCTGAAAAATTATAAACAACCTGTGACATATTTATGTTAAGTAATGCTTTACAGCAACAAGAAGGAAACATATATAATTACCCTCCTCAAAGTGGATAGATCTCACAAACCCGGGAGTGAGGAAAAGCCACACACAAGCCCTGTGCTCCCAGTATGAGTCCATTTACATGAATTTCCAAACAAGCATAACTAATTGTTGGTATTGAAATTCACAGTAGGGGTAGCCCAGGGGGGGTGGGAGAGTGCGGATGCCTGGGGGACCCAAGGTTGTTTTTCAGTCCTGTTCTTGTAGTTGCTACATGACTTTGTGAATTTTAGGAAAACATATCAGCAACTTCTGTGTATACATAACTTGATGTGTCATAACATGCCCATGAAATTTGCAATGAAAAATGTTGTTTTCCTCTTCCTGGAGACTGTATTCCTGTCATTAAAAGCACATTAGCTCACTTGTTAAAAAATTAGTTACCATTCCAGAACAAAAAAACATATGCCTCTCTTACATGAAAATAAGCTTTGAGATACATTGTCCTTTCCAGAACACAGGCTTTGAAAACTGATACTTGAATGGGTGTCTTAGCATCTTAACTATCTAAATGCTTCCACAAATGATATACTTCAAGTGTGAAAGATTCAGTAAAAATAAAATAACTTTAAACGGAGATGGATGGGACCTATCTTTGAAGAAAGATTAAGAAAGTAATGATGAATATCTTCCCCACGGTTTCCTATATGTATTTTTAATTGAAAGATTTTGTATAAGCCCCCTGGTTCAACCAGACGATTCATCACAGGCTCCTCTGCCTTTCTTAGTACAATATACAAATGATCGTCTTGTCATGGGGAAAGATCGTTCCTTTAAGGGAAGGATACAGGAATTGGAAATAAATTTTATGAGCAAAGATTAAGTGATTTGGGCTTTTTGAAAAATAGAACAGTAAATGGAAGATTTAATAAGCTGTCTTCAATTTTAAATGGGTGATTACATGAGCAATAAGCTGTCAATTTTTCTCCATTTCCAAAGAAGTGACAGGAGAATTCTTTTTATCTTAAAGTTGGAGCTCACACAGGGCTGCAGGGTAGGGAGCTGGGGAGGGGGGAGGTTCCCCTCATGTTCGGCAATTTTTTTTTTTTTTTTAGATTTTATTTATTTATTTGACAGACAGATCACAAGTAGACAGAGAGGCAGGCAGAGAGAGGAGGAAGCAGGTCCCCTGCTGAGCAGAGAGCCCGAAGTGGAGCTTGATCCTAGATCTCTGGGATCATGACCTGAGCAGAAAGCAGAGGCTTTAACCCACTGAGCCACCCAGCGCCCCCATGTTGGGCAATCTTGAAAGACAGGATCACATACATCATCTGTCTGGGAAAGACCAAGAGATTAGAAACATCCCCAAATCTCCCCCCCCCCCCCCCCCGCCCAGGCCACATTATATCCTAATGTTGGCAAATTTTCACCTTCTGCTTAAAACTTCATCCAAATTTGTGTCCCATTATGTACTACATCCACTTATTATAGCATATTTTCAGTAATTCGTTGGATGATTTTTCCTTAGAAATCTTTAAAAGAAAACTAAATTTAAAAAAAGTGTCTTATTTTCCTCCCTTCTGGATATGCCTATCCCAGTTTGAGAAACACGGGCTTGATTGATCTTCATTTTGTAAAGGGAAGATTTAGAAAAACAATTTAAAATAATATATTAATATTATAGAATATACAATGATAATAGCTCATTATAAGGTACTATTTCATGAATAGTAATAACACTATGGCTGAAGGGGTTTGTTTCTTTTTGTTTTTGTTTTTGATTTTTTATTACTTTTTAAATTTATTTTCAGCATAACGGTATTCATTGTTTTTGTACCACACCCAGTGCTCCATGCAATCCGTGCCCTTTCTAATACCCACCACCTGGTTCCCCCTACCTCCCACCCCCCGCCCCTTCAAAACCCTCAGATTGTTTTTTCAGAGTCCATAGTCTCTCATGGTTCACCTCCCCTTCCAATTTCCCTCAACTCCCTTCTCCTCTCTAACTCCCCATGTCCTCCATGCTATTTGTTATGCTGAAGGGTTTTTTAAAAGTGTCAGCACCAGTGGGGCACCTGGATGGCTCAGTCAGTGAAGAGTCTGACTTTGACTCAGGTCATGATCCCAGAGTCCTGGGATTGAGCCCCAGGTCGAACCAGGCTTTGGGATCAGCACTTAGAGGGAAGTCTGCTTCTCCCTCTCCCTCTGCCCCTCCCTTGCTCCCTCTCTCTCTCTCCAATAAATAAATAAAATCTCTAAAAAAAAAAGTGTAAACACCAAGAACTCTATCTTATAAGTACATATAAAAAGACATGAAATCATACAAAGTTGCAGATACAGTGGCAATCAACGTGAAATTCAGTTGCCTTCAGCCTGAGTAGTTTTTTCTAGCATGATCTCCCCAGAAGGGAAGCCAAGTGTAGCTCGTTTGTCACCAACTGTCCACATGTTCTGAAATCCACAGGAGCTCAGTCAGGGAAAGCTGGCTTATTGACAGAGTATAACGCAGTGGAAATCAGCCAACAGCTTTATTTGTTATCGTTGTTTTTGTTTGCCCTCCAAAGTACCATCTCTCAAAGCAAGTTTATAGGTTCTCCCTGTTCTGACGCTGGCTTACACAACAGACCCTTCCTCCAGCTCTTTTGGACTCTGTCAAAAATTAGTGAGCAGTCTCACCTTCAGAGGCAAAAACCCCAGTGCAGGGAACATCCGGCCTCCGGTGACTGCTCTCTTCTATAGCTAACCCTCCTCCCTGCCCCTGCATCCCTCAGCCAGAAACTGGAAATTTCCAAAAAGGCACCATCTATTCCCTATTGTGCTCTCCTTTCCAAAACCCGCGGTCCCTATTCCATCCTCCATGAATAAAAGTTTGAGGTTCACAAAGCTGGAGGGAAATACACATGTATTAGCATTCCCACCTCTGGCAACAAGTTGCCCAAAGTCACGGCTGACGAATTTGGAAAACAAACCCTTGAATCAGAGGCTGACTGGGAAGGACACCTTCCCACTCACAGCCCCACTGGTGTGCACCTGGTCACTGCACCCTGTGGGAAGGGGTCACGTGCACATTAGAAATGGTTCCAGTCTATTCTAGGAAAAAATAAAAATAAACTAGCATCAATAAGGAAAGTAACCACATAATTTGAAGTGCAAAAAAAATCACATTTACAACAGTATAAAGACCAACGCAAAGGAAAAATGAAGACAAGAACAAGGTGAATTAAAAAGGCATGGAGGACAGACCCTCCAGATTCTTATAACTAGCTACTAATGACACGTGTTCCTCCCGGTGGTTAAATAGAACATAACAGAGAAGGGAAGTGAAAACATTAACAAAATAGAGAGGGGAAGGATTTTGCCCACAGACATCACTGTCAAAATACATTCTATTACAACAACTAAAAGTCAAAGAGCTTATGTCTGGAGAATTCGGAAGCAGGCAGATTCAGTTGCTTTCTGGTTTAAATATCTTTCTTTCCCAAGTTCTGTTGGTGAAACGTCCCAACTTGGCGCTCACAAGTTCCAGCTGAACTGTCAGCAGCCAATCGTCTATTGCGAATTATATTCAAATATAAAGTGGACTTACCCTTCAGTGACAAACTGTTAGAAGAGAGCTCTAATAGCTCACTGTCCTCTGAATGTGCCCCTCCCTATGTGTGACAGGTGGCAACCTGGGTTCTGCAGACAACCTGGGTTCTCTCACCTTCAAGGAGAATACCATACGTGTCATCCCAAGAAATCATGAATTTATTGTACAGACAATGTGACTTTACCAGTGACTCACACATAGAACAGAGAAAGCAAATGGTTATTGCATGGTTTACTGCTGGCATCTTTATTCTGTTTATTTTCTCAGACAGGGGTGCCAAGGGGTGGTCTTCTAAACAATTCTGATTTTTCAGCATTAACATTTGGAGAACACATTTTATCTCCTTCCTTAGATCAGGGAAGGCTAGGGTCTTGTTCATTCATATTACAAATAATTACCAGGCAATTTTTGTGTCTGCTGTTCTGATAGGAAATATAATTTACTTGGGTTTTTGAAGATAATGTTTGTATACTTTCAGTACTTATTAAAGTAGAATTTTATCCTAAATGTACAGATCAAAGATGTCTTCAGAAAGCCAGTGTTACACTCATTAACTTGAAACAGAAGCACAGAAACATCAGAAAGATTAGCTGAGAAACTAACTGGAATCAGACTTTTTGTGTGTATAAATAGGAAATAACATATTTCTTAGTAGAAATCCATAAAGATTCATTATAAGGATACGAATGAAGAAACAGTGAATAATTAATCACATCAAAGCAAGAGAAAAATAAAATATAAATCCTACTATGTATTAGGAACCACATCAAACCCTAGGTCTCAGGTCTCCACCCCAGTCCCACCTTTTGAGCAGAAGAGACAGACATTCGCCAACTCTGAGCAATACAGCTGTCATTTGAAAATTGTTTTACAAAATGTCACTCAACATCATATCACATTAGCAACTCCCTGTTAATCTCCCACAATGTAGATTTTTCTCCTGACACTAGCCTGCAGAATTTCCTTAGCTGCCTGCAGACTTTCTGGACAAGCCCATCATGTAACAGGATGTTCAGTCTTAACTCGTGCGATGCAATAGTAACCTGAAGTGATCATTGCAATCGCCACAAGGGAAGACCTCCAAATAAAACAGTCTTATGAAATGATCATCAGCAATCACTTGAGTATCTGGAGCCTCTCCTGCCCGCTGGATCTTGTGCTAATGTGGTACCTCTCCCCCTCACTGTGCATGTCCTGTTCTGTTATCTACTTCAGCTATTCCCGACTTGCTTAGAGCACTGTGAAGTACGCCGTGGGTTTGAATTCACTTCTGTAAGTCTATTGGACACACCGCGGAGCTCAGTTGGTTACAAGTCCCATCAACAGCACTCTTCCATGCATTCACCCCTGACCAGTGACAGCAGTGTGCTCTTCAAAAACAATTTTGATCAGACTTAATTTCATGTAAGAAGGCATTGAAGAACCAAGGAAACCTACAGCTCCGTTAAGGACTTTAGGATTTTAATTACAGGTGCATTTTCCAGGACGTAATCTTCCATGGGTATTGAGATTTTCTCTGATGGTCTTGAGGCACTGGATTGACTGGGCCTTCCTGCGGGGGGGAAAAAAAAATAGGAAGAAATCTCAAGTAGAAAGAAGAGATCGAAGGAGCCATTTCTTCACACATGTGCATGTCAATTTAAAGACAAAAAAATAATTCCACAGAACTATTTTAAGATTAAATTGAAGGGAAGCACTCAGTAACACAGCAGCCATTACGAATGGCATCATAACCTGCACTTTCAAAGGCCAGCATTTCTCCCAGGGCAGGAGGCTTTCTAAAGTGCGTGCCATCACAGGTTCTGTGGCAATCTTGAGAAAACCCGCCTCTCCCCAGCAGTAGGGAAAAGCTTTTAGAGAATACGTAGAAATACTCAGTACCTTTTAATGGTTGACTTTTCCATCTGAACTGTCCTTTTTCTCCCATCTGTGTGGGCTCTTTGGCTTGTTTTTGGCTGTTTGTAATGAATTGTTTGTAAGGAAGCTACAAGACTAGGAAGAAAGTATGAGAGGGAAAAAGGGCACAGAGAATAATTCTTATGACAAGCTCACCACTCTAGCCTGAAATCCAAATATAACCTGGTATTAAAGTTGCTTTGTGAATTAACAATTTGGGAAATCATATCTAAAAATTCACATTGTTATTGTTAAATCTGAGGCATTTGGCTGCCCATGTGATCACCTTTCCAATGAAAGAGTTGCTTTTGTATTGGGATTTAAACCATCTTCATTTCTTGGGGATGTTAACACTGCATTATGAATTACTGCATGGCTTCTGATGAGTGTCTTGAAGCCTCTGAACACTGAGTACTAGGATACTTCTCTGTTAATTCTGTAGTGCATTGGTTAAATGAAATGGTGTGATGCCAACCACAACAGAGTGGGACTTCTACAACGTTGGGGTCACTTCCCTGACTGTAGAAAAGTGCAGCACCGTGAAAAAAGTCTGTGCTGAGAACGATGGGAAAACATATCTAAATAATCCAATAGAAAATTTTTCTATGGAAATGCAAAACATTTTTCCCACCTTTAGAAGAAAACATGAATCTATATTCTATATTTTATGTATGTATGCATTTATTTTAGATAGAGAGAGAGAGTATGTGTGTGTGTGTGTGCGCGCAAATAGGGTTAAGTGAGGAGCAAAAGGAGAGGGAGAGAAAGATAATCTTAAGCAGGCTCCATGATCAACATGAAGCCCGACGTGGGACTCGATCCCACAACCCTAAGATCATGACCTAAACCTAAATCAAGAGTCAGATGTTTAATCATCTGACACCTCCCCACCGCCACAAGGCACCTCTAGCTTCTATGTTTTAAATTAAATTTGAAACTATCTAAATGAATAAATGGCATTTCTTTTAGGTGAATATTTTTTTTTCTTTGAGTTTATTTAGAAATTAATTTATGTCTTCACACATGTGTCTCTTATTTTTGATGCCTACCCCATCTGTGTGTGTGTGTTTGTGTCTGTGTGTCAGAAGGCATAAGAACTTTTTGAGGAATGAAGGGCCGAGAAAACAGGTGGAAAATCTTGTTTGACATCGGTGTAATTTTCTGATATTTGAAAATGTTGAAATAGCCACCTAACACTGTAGATTTAAAAAGTGTTATTTATGTGTGTTACAAAAAGCACCCTAAAACATCATGTAGCTTTTATCATACAGCAGGGACGAAGAGGCTGGATCTAAATAAAAGTACCCCAGATACAGTCTCTGTCACAGACGGTCTTACAGTCTCTAGGGCAGGCAGGCGAAATGCTTTTAGCCAATCTTACAGCATAAGAAGAGTACGCCTTTGTCCAGAAACTCAGAGCGTCCAGCTTAGAAGCCAACAACTTGGCTCGTTCTGTGACGGACACTGTACAGAACACTAGTTAGGAGGAGAGGGAAGGAGAAGACCGATGCCGTGTACGGGGACAAGAGCTCAACCAGGAGGTGAAAGCTGGCAGAATCAGCTTTGTTAATTCCATTATTAATGAACAATTCAAGATTGTTAATTCAATCTTGCTTTTACTACAAACAAATTCTCGAAACGTAAGAATGTTTGCCTTTAATTTTTATTTTAGAGTGGAATAAAGTATTCATAGTATTCAATATTATTGAAAGCTATTACTGAATGTATTCAATAGTACTAAAAGCTGAGGTATGACGCTTTGTCCCAAAGAAGACATTTCACACACAGAGTGGTTGCGGGCTTACCACCAACATGAAATCCAGGCCACTGTCAACCTTTGTGACTCTTGATCTGCTGGTCTGGATGTGAGATTAAAAACCAATTAGGAGCTTGGGGTTGGCAAAAATGTCTTGGGACATGAAATGCACTAACTCTACAGGAAGAGTGATAAATGGGGCTCGGCCCAAATAATAAATAACTTACCTGACACCTGGAACACCATGAAGAGAAATGAAAAGTCTGGAAACAGACTGGAAGAGAATATTTGTAGTCCAGAACACGTGACACAGAGTTTGCCACCATAATAAATAAAGAAACTTCCAATTAAATAACAAGAAGACAAATATTGTAGTCATGAAAAGAAGGGCAAAAACTTGCACAGACTCTTCACAAAAGAGACACAAAATGGCCAATAAACACATCTAAAAAGTGCTTGACCTCAGAGGCTTTGAGATTAAATTAAATCATGTGACCACCATTGCATACATGTGAAGGAATGAAATTGGACAGGCTGATGGTCTCGATTTCAATGAGGATTTGCAGCCAGTAAGGCTCTCGCATGTTATTGGGAGTAGTAAAAACTGATAGAAACTGTTCGGAAATGTCTTACAAAGTTAAACATATCTTTGCCATAAGAGCAATAAATTACACTCCTAGGTGATTATCCCAAATAGATGAAAGTATACATCTCGAAAAAAAATCGTGCTTGGATGTTCACAGTTACTAAACTCAAGATTGCCAAAACTGGAAACAATTCAAATATCCATTGACAATGATACATCAGAAATATGTTAAATGGAAGGAATAAAAATTGCCTAATGTACGATTCTGTTTACATGCAGTTTTAGAATTATGGAAGTCATTTTGTAGTGATAAAAATTTGGAGCAGGGATGGAAGGTGGAGTAGGAAGGGGGTAAGCTAGCTTCCTGGGTGATGGCATGTTCTAGAATGACCGCGGTGGTGGTCACACAAGTATATTCAATTGTCAAAGCCATTAACATGCACACTTCGGACAAGCTCAGAATTCCGGGAAAGTCAAACCAAGTGCAAGGTCAGTGTGTTGTCAGTGAGTAAGTAAGCGAGGGCTTTCTCAGCCCTGAGCAGCCCCTTTTCCATCCCAACCAGAACTTCGGAGTTTCTTGATTTTACATTCAGAAAAGAAGCAGTGGTGTTCTGAGAAATCCAGATGACCAAGGACCCTATCCCGTCCTCTCCTACACCTGTCCCTTCCCTTGTCCGCCACCCTTTCCTACTGGAATGGTAAGAAGGACAAGGATAGAGAGCCTCCAAGTTCTTTCTCTGTTCCAGTCTATTTCAGTTCCAAGGTACTTGTCAACAAGCCAGAAGTTGACACTGTTGACAGAATGTGCATCGATCAAGAAGTAAAACTAAAAAAAAAAAAAAGAGCTACTTTTATGCAGCATCTCAATTCCCTTGTTTGAGAGCAATGAAAGATGCATGCTTGTCTAAGTCAGGAAACACAGATTGTGAAATCCGATGATTCCATAGGCAGCGAATGCTCTTACATTTGCTTTCAAAAGTGTCATTTAACAATATAAAGGTAAATATTAAGCTCTATACTATTTTTTAAGAGATTTTATTCAGTTGCTTGAGAGAAAGTGAGAGAGTGAGAGAGAAAGAGCATGAGCAGGGGAAACCGCCCAGGGAGAAGGAGAAGCAGGCTCCATGCTGAGCAGAGACCCTGATGCAGGACTCCATCCGAGGACCCTGAGGTCATGACCTGAGCTGAAGGCAGATGCTTAACCCACTGAGCCACTCAGCTCCCTCTTTATTTTAGTGCCTTCAAGAGAACTTTTCTCTGGGATTTTGAGCAGGGATGCCCACGGTCTCATTTCGTGCTGAGCCCTGAAACTTACGTGCCCTGCTTTGTTTAATAGCTAGAGCTAGTGTCCCTGGGTCTTTGTGTTCTCTGGTGTCTGGACTCATGACAACAGACACACACACACACACACACACACACACACATTCTTCCCTGTCTTCCCAACATGACACTTTGTCATCTTAGGAATGATCTTGGATGTCCCCAACCGCCCTTTCTCTGGACAGTAGGACTTCCATGCTGGCTCTACTCCTTCCAGACTCTCAGATAGTGCCACACTCTGGGCCCTGAAATGATTGGCTTCCCCCGGAGCTGCTAATGCGGAGGAATGATGTACCTCTAAATTGTAGAAGAGTTAGCTAACCTCAGAGTGAACTTCAGTCGAGAGGAGACAGAAGGGAGGGAGAAAAAGACAAATTCCACACCCAGTCCTTTAGCTCATAGGCTTGGTTGAGGTGCCGTTTCTACTTTGTGGCTGGGCTTGTGGAGACATCCATGAGCCAGGTGGCAGGCTGGTTCCCGCGGTGCTCATCTGGATGCTGGCATCTGCACAGAGACACATCAGCTTGCACTGACTCCCATGCTCCCTCTCAAACCCCTCCTCCTGCTGCTCATGGCCAGGACTGCCTCTCACGGAGAATCATTCACCCATAATCTTTGTTTCAGGTCTGTTTCTTAGGGGATCTGGCTAATACAGGGCTAGCCATATAAATCAGACCCTCGGGAAGGGATTTTGGAATTGGATCATAAATCTCTCTGATAGATGTTGGGAGCCCTTAGATTGCCGTCAGTGGAATGGCAGTGACCCTGGCATGCAGTGAGTTCTGGTCTGCAGCTTATAGGTAGTTGGAATCTGGTACGAGTGGAAGGCAAGTGGTTGTGGGATCAGTAGCTACCTCCTGCTTTGGTTAGGGTGATGTTAGCATGACGAAGGATGATAGCTGTTTTAACAGGTTCTGTGAGTTTGGACACCTTCGACAATAGCGTCAGATCAACGAACGGACAATCGGAAGCAAACTCTGAGAGCCCACAGGCACCTGGGGCGGTTACCAAAGGACTTGTTCCTCTGTCTTGGCTGAAACCAAATTAAGCATTTAAATGGTCCGTGGCCACAAGTGCAAAGTGGTCTTCTCTGCCAAAGTCAGGGCTGCAATCAAAGTCAGACCCACATCCCGGGATACAGATACTTCAGGAAATGCTCCTGGAAATCTGAAACTCTCCCATTTTCATGGACCTTTCTGGCTATGGGCAGTCATATCTTTCATCCTGTTGAAGGAGAACAGACTTCCCTACCTGAAGAGTGACCTCACCTGTGGCAGGTGCCGGTTCTCCACCATTGCCAGAGTCACGATTCGGCAGAGCTCGAACGTGAATGTCCGAGTTCCTCCAAATAGGCTGTAGGTGGAAGAGACTGCTGGACCTGGCTGACACGTCCCAGTAAGAAAGGGGGTAAGATAAGAAAAGGGAGATAGCTCCAGAAATGGGCTCTGGAGGGTGTGAGAACCGGATGGCTGCGTGATATTACCCAAGGTAGGAGAAAATCTGACAGGGCCATGCTCATGTCATCCTTGGCTTTCAGCTGATTCTAATCACTCACTGGGGAGGCTGGTTTAAGGTCTGGACACAAAGGACTGCTCTAAATATTCCTTCTTGACCTAATACTGGAAAGCAGTAAGATGCTTAATCTGTAAAATGGGGATCCTAAACAAGAAACGATATTTCTAAGAGCCTGGCATATTTCCCAATATGTAGTGCTCCCTTCCACTTCTATTATTCGTCATTTTTGTCCTGACATCCCATCTCTGAAGCACCGATTCACAGGGTGAGGGAGTAAAGAAATTTGTAAGTGGAGGGAGCATGCGTATAGTGGTTTAAATTGTAGAGAAAAAGGAAGGATGTTGAAGGGCTACAGAGATTTGCACTGCCACGGAAATTTTGGAAGATGCGTGATGTCTTGGCTCCAGCTTCTATAAGAGGACACCATGGACCTGGCAGCGTAAACAACAGGCATTTATTTCTCCAAGCCCTGGAGGCTGGAAGTCCAAGGTCAAGGGATCTGCAGATCGGGTGGCTGAGGAGGGCTCTCTTCCTGTTTTGCAAACACCAGTCTTCTCTTTACATCCTCACGTGGCATTGCTTCTCTTGTGTCTCTTCCTACAAGGTACTGACTCCAGCAGGAGGGCTCCACTCCCATGACCTAATCACTTCCCAAAGGCCCACTTCCTAATACTGTCACATTGCAGGTTAAGATTTCAACATAGGGATTTGGGGGAAAAAACATTCAGCCCATCATACATGATGAAGGACCTCGCCCTATGCCCCTTCAACTCATCTGTCTGCTCTCCACAAAAAAACTGGGTGATGATGGGCTGCCATCAATTTAATTAAATGGTGCCATTATTACAGATAGTGACATATTCCATCACATGATATGGATTATTATTTTTTTTTAACTTTACAAATACAGCAGTTTGACCGTTCATGGCAAGGAGAGTGGTTCCCGTTCACTGTCTTGCTCCAGAGTTGCGTGAAATCTTGTTTTTATATAATCGACGAAATCTTTGTTCATCATTGTGTTTGATAGAATATCATGTAAGTCCACATTATGATAAATTCCAGCTACTTGGAACTGGCACACAAGAAGTAAGAGAGATTTATACTCTGGGTGGCTTACCACCTATGCCTGGGAGAGGGGGAACTAAGCTCCCAAAGATTAACTGGCCTGCGGAATCAGGGAGGGTTTTCGGACCCAGAGGCTTCTTGCTTACCAAGACACCCCCTCTAAGTTTGGGAGGAGGTGTTGCACCTTGCGTAAAAAAAGGCAAGTATGCTTAGCAGGCTTTTAAAAGTTGGGAAGCTGCAGGACTTCTGGAAATCCTGAAGCAACCCATTCATTGGTGGATGTTGCCAGTTTCAGGTGGGTCCCCGAGAAAGACAACGTTCTGCATCACATCCAGGCCAGAAGACACATCCTTCTGCCCTTGAGCCCAATGACCAGTGGATCTGCTAATGTTCAAAGGATGTGCTGTAGATAGGGACATTACACAGAGTCTCTGACAAGCCCACAGAGGGAGGCGCGCACTCCTGGCATTCTGGAGAAAGGCCTCCTTCTGTTTATAAAGCAGCTCCTCATTTTCAGTCGAGGTTAATTAAGCATCTGATAGAGGGAAACCAAGGTGCTGTCACTAGAGTGGTCCATCATGAGCTTTGTCTGGCTCACCATGGTGACTTAAAACCCACTGCATAACATGTAACAGATCTCTCTGTATTACATCATGTCAGAAGATCTATTTGGTGTCTGTCTTACCACCGGCTACCATTTTCTGAGACCAATTTTACCATCTTTTTACTTCTAGCATTTCTAGGCTTCATGTGTCTATCCTCTATGCAGGGCATATAGGTTTATTTCCAGTCTAATCAGTTCTAGTTTTAACAGGCAAATTCAGTTCATTTGCATTTGTGGTGGTTAACTGGGCTCTCTTTGGAATTTTGTCCTCTTCCTTTTGAACTTTATATTTCCTCCTCTTGTTCATGCTCTTTCTGTCTCTCCCATGGTTTCAGAAAGCAAATCTGTTGAAGTACAGGAAATGCACAGATCAATGCATCATCTTAACTGCAGAGCCCAATGAGTTTCTGCCCAGTTTGGCAGCATTCTGAAGCCTCTGTCCGCTGGGCCCCATCCCTAAAATGTCCACCCTCCGTATGGCTGGGCAGAACCAGGAATGGCTGGATCCTGTGAACTTTGGACCGTTCCTTCTACTCCTTTCGGGTGACTCCTATCCTGGTGCCCCTCTCCCGTGCATGTGCTCATGTGCTATGGTCTGAATCATCAAGGGGCCACTTTGGAAATCTTGAGGGAAGAAGTCCATGATGTGTTATTTTTAATTATATTTATGAATGGTTGTTGATCATAAATAGATTGTGTTTATAGCCTAAGAGCTTGCTGGCATCTCTGATCAGATTTTATAGATTATAGAAACATTTGAATTTTCTTTTTAAAGAGTCCTTTAAAATGATAAAATATTGATTCATTTCTTTCACTTTGAAACCACTTATTTATCATTCTAATATTCCCCGCTAGGATTTCTAGGATATTATTGAATACTGCAAGTGACAGTTTATTAAAGGCTATGCTCCCATTTGTTACTGAATGCATTTTTTCCTTCAGGATGAATGCAACTTTTTTCTTCTTCAGGATGAATGCATTTTTTTTTTCTGTTCCCAATGTGCTCTTTATTTGCTTTATCTTTTTAAATTCTTTTTAGATTTTATGTAAATTCAAGTTAGTTAACATATAGCGTAGTATTGGTTTCAGAAGTAGAGTTCGGTGATTCATCACTTACATAAAACACCCAGTGCTCATCCAACAAGTGTCCTTCTTCATACCCTCACCCATCCAGCCCAACCCGCCACCCACATCCCTTCCAGAGACCCTCGGCTCATTCTCTTACCTCACAGTCTCTTATGGTTTGCCTCCCTCTCTGTTTCTATCTTATTTTATTTTAATGTATTTTACTTGGAGTGGTGTTTTAAAATGTAGTAATGCCTGCACCATGATAATTTATGTCATTAAAAAAAAATCAGTTATTTTCTTGTCTCTCTTTCTCATTTGTTCCTTTTGTCTTATTATTGGTAAATAACCTGTTTCAGGTAAACAGAGTCTGTTTGAGATTTCTCTCTGTCTTGGCTATTCTGCAGTTTCCTTCACTTTAATCCTTAAATCTGAGGATAACGTGTCATTATTTTTGTATAATTCTCAGACATTTTAAATACTATTTTTAAAAGATTTTTTCTATTTATTTTAGATAGAGAGAGCAGGAGAGATACCATGGGGGGGCAGGGCAGAGGGAGAAAGAGAGTTTTTGCTTTTTTTTCTTAAGATTTTTATTTATTTGACAGAGATCACAAGGGGACAGAGAGGCATGAAGAGAGAGAGGGAGGGGGAAGCAGGCTTCCCGCTGAGCAGGGAGCCCGATTTGGGGCTCGATCCCAGGACCCCGAGATCATGACCTGAGCTGAAGGCAGAGGCTTAACCCACTGAGCCACCCAGGCGCCCGGAGAAAGAAAGCCTTAAGCAGACTCTCTGCTGAACACAGAGCCCTACGCTGGGCACGGCGCTCTATCCAGTGATCCTGAGATAAGGACCTGAGGTGAACCCAAGAGCGGGACACTCAACCAACTGCACCACTTAGGCGCCCCTTTATTAAGTACTATTTTTATGTAATTTATTGCATTTTTTATTCTAGTAAATCAATTGGATATACTTCAAACATTTATCTTACTTTTCATGTCATATATCCTTTTATATATACATCAATATAAATAGAGCTGTATAGAGAGAGACACATGTAAATGTTATATGCACTATTTATTATCTAATTTAAGTATAATAATATAATATCTATTATATGTATGTGTAAATGATGTTACCCCATACCTGCTTGCCAGTTCATACAGTCTTTCTGTAACAAAGTTTCACGTGTTGTTCATCTGGTCATAAGTGTTCACTTCCACCTACTGTATGTTTTGTTTCTTTCTGGGGTTCCTTCTCTCTCCTTCTTACAGCCATATGTTCCTTAACCACAAAGTACGCTTTTCCTTTTGATTCCCATTCTTTCTTATATTTCTCCAGTTATCTAAGGCAGCGTTATTTGGTATCCTTTATGTTACGGTCTCTCGTTAGGTTGACCTACAACGTGGTACTCTTCGAATGAGTTACTCCAGTTTCATTTCTGTGGCGTTGAGCCCAGGCTGACCATTTGCGGAGACCTTTCTCCCTCTCATTTATGTTTGCTCTCGTTTGTTGACTTCGCTTCCGTGAAGGTCTTGTCATTGTTCCACAAGAGCCTCCTTGACCTCAGTGTGGGTTCTCCTTGGAGAGGTGCTGCGTTTGTCTCCTTCCCATGGCCAACACACACTCACTTTGACTAGGTCACTCTGGCGTCAGGTGAATAGTGAAAATTTAGACTATCATCGTGCATTTGGTGTGATGTTGGGGGTTTAATGTCCCAAGTGAAATTAAAAACTTCTTTTCAATTCATACTCTTAGGCAGGTACAATCTTTACAGCTGGTACTTAGACACATCAAAAGTCTTCCTGTTCTCCTCTCTCTGATGGGACAGCTCCTTGAGGTCCCAACCTGATGCCAAAGCTGTTTCCCCGTGTTCTTGAGGCTTTCTGCTCCACATGCTTAACAATGTTCCTTTCCACTTTCACTACTTACTGTGGCCTTGGGACTGTCCTGTAATATTTCTGCATCTACACTTCCTCGCATTTTATCTGGAGCTTGAACAAAACGATAGGAAAAAAAAAGTTTGTCTTATAATTCTGTGTTCATATCTAAACTATACTGCTATCACCTAATGTACTAAAATGAGATATGGGAACAATATTTTCATAATAGCATATTTAGAAGGCAAGGAAATTATTTAGTATTACTGCTTCAGGCATTCCCATCATTAAAATATATGATCAAACTTCAGCACTATATGGACAAGAGGAAAACATACTTTTACAAAGCAATCAAGTGCAAGGTATTACTGGTTATATTTGACTTGGTTTAAGAAGGAACTGATTAGGGGTGCCTGGGTGGCTCAGGTGGTTAAGTGACCGACTCCTGATTTCAGCTGAAGTCATAATCTATCTTGTGGTTGTAAGATTGAACCTCGTGTTAGACTCCATGTTCAACTCGGTGTCTGCCTCAGATTATCTCTCTTTCTCCTACTGCCACCCCACACCCAGCTCACATGCTCTCTCTCTCTCCTCCAAATAAATAAATAAAATCTTTAAAGAAAAAAACAGAAGGACTCTGCTAACTCATCTCCCCTTTGTACTTAATGACTCTGAAACACAGAGAATAGCAGTCTCAGTGTAGGCTTTATCCGATGACTCACACTACTGTTATTTCAAGAAATCTTTAAGCCTGATCCAAGTAAATGAGAACACTGTGACAGAAGGAAATAATGGAGGACTTGTACTTGAGAGTTCCCCAAAACCATCCATATCGATTTGGGGACTATGTATTTCATCAGATTAAAGTCATAGAGCGACACACCTGCAGTATCTCATGACTTTCATCTTTCATCCGAATAAACTGTTATAGAAAGTTACATAAATTCTGCTTGTAGAATGTGAAAGATTTCATTAACTAAGATTTGGAGGGGGAATAAAATAGTCTTGCTCATAAATACAATATTGTCAAAATGAATTCTCCTGACAAAGAAACAAATCAACTCTTAATTACGTTAATGCAGTGGATGACACCATTTCATTATTAAAAAGGAAATTCAGGGTAGGCAAAATTTTATTTTCATAATTTATAAGTACAGATGTTGCTGAATTTTTAAAGTTTTCCCTTTCTAAAACCATAAAGCAAATCTTTCCCTCCTCCATCTTCAGCCACAGGAGCAAACATCCCATCGAGTTCCTTTTATATGTCTCGAGACCAGAGGGATCTGCAACTTTGCATAAGAAATGCTTTCCCTTGTTCAATATTGATCCTGTTACTCTGGTGACATTGATTCCATGAAGGAGGTGTTTAAATTCATGTGATTAGTGTGGAGCCATCTGAGCAAACCAGGTGTCTCAGATTTTTTTTAAAAACAGAGAAACTTAAATTGTATTTTCTCAATAAAAATGCATACCTCAGGCAGCTCGGGGCAAAGGGTTGCTTTAGTTTTGCTGCTATAAAATAAACGTTTCTTCTTTGGATTTTGCACCTCCAAGGCATGGTCTAAAATGTCTTTCTGTTTTTAGTCTTCAGTTAGATTCTATCAGGAATTCACACTTGTGGTCATCTGCTGCCTACCGATAGGAGGCGCTAACATGCCCAAGAGTTTAAACAAACCCAAGAAGAGTCTGCTAACCCTTCTTGTATTCTCATTAGAAGTAAGCAGAGGAAAGTCTGATAAATAAATATAGGATTCCTCAAGGGTTTTTATTCATCTTCTGTCACGTAATCCTGCAAATGTGTGACATGTTTTATTTTGCCTTTCTTTTATTTAATGAAAGGAAAACAGACCCAGAGACGTTAAGTAATTAGCTCAAGTTTATAAATAGACACAACGAGGACTTAAATCCAGTTCTGAATATAAAGCCAATTATCTTCTTCCAATATTATTTCCTGGAGAAACAATAAATAGAAAGTGTACACATTTCTCTAAGGTGTAAATTTCTTTCTAGCTGCCAAAATAAGATACTGGATGCATAAGTCACTCAGTAATTTCCTGCCCACAAATAATTATGCAAATCATAAAGATCCATATGGGTGCTTGTCGTAGGGTGCCCTATGTGCTAGGCACTCTTCAGAGTGTTGTGCCCTGTTACTCATTTACTCTCCACTACAGTCCTGTGGCTCAGATACGAAGGTTATGCTATTAAAATATTTTAATATATTAAACCTTTTCAATATATTTTAAAGTAGTATTTAAAAATATTATATCCTTCAAAATAGTTTAAAATAAATATTTAAACATAGTAGGCCCATCTTTAGGGGCACCTGAGTGTCTCAGTCAGTTAAGTGTCCAACTCTTGATTTCAGCTCAGGTCATGATCTCAGGGTCCTGAGATCTAACTCTGAGTCAGGCTCTGCACTCAGTGTGGAGTCTGCTTGAAAATTCTCTCTTTCCCTTTCTTGCTATCCCTCCCTCACTTCTATTTAGAATAAAAAGAAATGATTTAGTTAATATATTTAATATTAATTTTATTAATAAATTAGTATTTAATATTAATATTTGATATACAGTCATACTACGAAATAGTATGCCCACTTTTAAAAGGAAGAACCTAAGGGTATCTTTTTTTTTTAATTTTAAAGGATTTTTATTTTATTTCTTTGACAGACAGAGATCACAAGTAGGCAGGGAGACAGGCAGAGAGAGGAGGAAGCATCCAGGACCCTGGGATCATGACCTGAGCCAAAGGCAGAGGTTTTAACCCACTGAGCCACCCAGGCGTCCCCTAAGGGTATCTTTAACGTTAGGACTGCATTATAAACCTAGGACACCTGACTCTGGTCTCAAGTCGGGGATCTTACACATGACATTGTCAGTTTTTCCCATATAAGTTTCACTGACTTTAGTTTTATTTAGGAAGTGTTTCATAAAGAGATTCAAATATTAAGATTCATTGTAGGATGATCTACAGAGAAATCAACAGAATATCTGCCCAAAGAACTGCAGAGTGAGGAAGATCCCTCCCCTACAATGAGCTGGGCTGTATTTTAGCCCAGGATAAAGCCCTGAGAAATGTGACCCAGTCCTGCCTGAGGTGGGAGCTGTCAAGGGAGACAGAACCTGCCTAAGTCACCTTTCTACAATAAACACAGAAAGGAAAGAATCACACAAGTGATAAGCATAGCAAAGCTCTCTCACAGATATTAACTACTAATGTGTGTATAATGGTTTATTCCTCGTGCTTACACCATATCCTTGAGACCTGCTTATAGACAGTCAGTAGTCAATTATACAGGTCTTAGCTCAGGAGACAGATATGTCTGATCTACTTATTTGCATGTTAAACCACTCTACTAATTGATCTATTCCTTCTTTAGAGCTATAAGCAAGAGAAGGGTTTTCCCAATCTTGAAGCAACCTAAGAACATGGAATAGAAGAACCAAGGTATGCAAATGGAATAACGGAGCCCAGAGGAAAATAAGTGAGGCAGGAGACAGGAGACAGTTGGAGAATATTCCAGATCTTAGCGAATACTGCAAGCCATAAAATAACATGCTGTGAAGTTAAATGCATGCAACTAGAGAAACAAGAACAGGTATTAGAAACTGAGACCACATTTTCCCAAAGGAAGAACAAAAATCAATAATATAAATTAACAAGAGAAAACATAGAGAAATACAAAATGCGTGCAAAGATGTTTTAAAAATCCAGATATTCGGAGGAGGAGTCAAGATGGCGGAGAAGTAGCAAGCTGAGACTGCTTCAGCTAGCCGGAGATCAGCTAGATAGCTTATCTAAAGATTGCAAACACCTGAAAATCCATCGGCAGATCGAAGAGAAGAAGAACAGCAATTCTGGAAACAGAAAATCAACCACTTTCTGAAAGGTAGGACCGGCGGAGAAGTGAATCCAAAGCGACGGGAAGAGAGACCCCGGGGGGAGGGGCCGGCTCCCGGCAAGCGGCGGATCAACCGCGCACAAAATCAGGACTTTTAAAAGTCTGTTCCGCTGAGGGACATCGCTCCAGAGGCTAAACCGGGGCAAAGCCCACGCGGGGTCAGCGTGGCCTCAGGTCCCGCAGGGTCACAGAAGGATCGGGGGTGTCTGAGTGTCGCAGAGCTTGCGGGTATTGGAACGGGAAAGCCGGCTGCAGAGACAGAGCCGACAGTAAGCTCGCAGCTCGGGGTGACCTTGAACTGGTCGCAGGCTCGGTGAGCTCGGAGCGCGGCCGGAGGTCAGGCAGACGGGAGTAACTGGGTGCTGTTCTCTGAGGGCGCACTGAGGAGTGCGGCCCTGGGCTCTCAGCTCCTCCGGGCCAAGACCAGGAGGCCGCCATTTGTATTCCCGTCCTCTGGAACTCTACAGAAAGCGCTCAGGGAACAAAAGCTCCTGAAAGCAAACCAGAGCGGATTACTCACCCCGGCCCCGGGTAAGGGCGGTGTAATTCCGCCTGGGACAGACACTTGAGAATCACTACAACAGGCCCCTCCCCCAGAAGATCAACAAGAAATCCAGCCGAGACCAAGTTCACCTACCAAGGAGTGCGGTTTCAATACCAGGGAGAGCAGCAGAATTCCAGAGGAGGAGAAAGCCAAGCACGGAACTCATGGCTTTTTCCTGTGATTTTTTTTAGTCTTGCAGTTAATTTAATTTTTTCTTTTTCATTTTTTTTTTCTTCTCGCCTTCGGGTAAAATTTTTTTTTTAAATGTTACCTTTTTCTTTTTTAACGATTTTTTACTAGTTTATCTAATATATATATTTTTTCTTTTTTACATTTTTCTTAGGTGTTTTCTTTTTTAAAAAATTCTTTTCTTTTCTTTTTTTTTTTTTTTTTCTTTTTTTTTCTTTTTTCTTTTTTTTTTCTTTCTTCCTTTTTGAACCTCTTTTTATCCCCTTTCTCCCCACTCACGATTTTGGATCTCTTCTAATTTGGTTAAAGCATATTTTTCTGGGGTTGTTGCCACCCTTTTAGTATTTTACTTGCCCCTTCATTTACTCTTATCTGGACAAAATGACAAGACGTAAAAATTCAACACAAAAAAAAGAACAAGAGGCAGTACCAAAGGCTAGGGACCTAATCAATACAGACATCGGTAATATGTCAGATCTAGAGTTCAGAATGACAATTCTCAAGGTTCTAGCCAGGCTCGAAAAAGGCATGGAAGATATTAGAGAAACCCTCTCGAGAGATATAAAAGCCCTTTCTGGAGAAATAAAAGAACTAAAATCTAACCAAGTTGAAATCAAAAAAGCTATTAATGAGGTGCAATCAAAAATGGAGGCTCTAACTGCTAGGATAAATGAGGCAGAAGAAAGAATTAGTGATATAGAAGACCAAATGACAGAGAATAAAGAAGCTGAGCAAAAGAGAGACAAACAGCTACTGGACCACGAGGGGAGAATTCGAGAGATAAGTGACACCATAAGACGAAACAACATTAGAATAATTGGGATTCCAGAAGAAGAAGAAAGAGAGAGGGGAGCAGAAGGTATACTGGAGAGAATTATTGGGGAGAATTTCCCCAATATGGCAAAGGGAATGAGCATCAAAATTCAGGAGGTTCAGAGAACGCCCCTCAAAATCAATAAGAATAGGCCCACACCCCGTCACCTAATAGTAAAATTTACAAGTCTCAGTGACAAAGAGAAAATCCTGAAAGCAGCCCGGGAAAAGAAGTCTGTAACATACAATGGTAAAAATATTAGATTGGCAGCTGACTTATCCACAGAGACCTGGCAGGCCAGAAAGAGCTGGCATGATATTTTCAGAGCACTAAACAAGAAAAACATGCAGCCAAGAATACTATATCCAGCTAGGCTATCATTGAAAATAGAAGGAGAGATTAAAAGCTTCCAGGACAAACAAAAACTGAAAGAATTTGCAAATACCAAACCAGCTCTACAGGAAATATTGAAATATTGAAATATTGAAAGCGGTCCTCTAAGCAAAGAGAGAGCCTACAAGTGGTAGATCAGAAAGGAACAGAGACTATATACAGTAACAGTCACCTTACAGGCAATACAATGGCACTAAATTCATATCTCTCAATAGTTACCCTGAATGTGAATTGGCTAAATGCCCCTGTCAAAAGATGCAGGGTATCAGAATGGATAAAAAAACAAAACCCATCTATATGTTGCCTCCAAGAAACTCATTTTAAGCCCGAAGACACCTCCAGATTTAAAGTGAGGGGGTGGAAAAGAATTTACCATGCTAATGGACATCAGAAGAAAGCAGGAGTGGCAATCCTTATATCAGATCAATTAGATTTTAAGCCAAAGACTATAATAAGAGATGAGGAAGGACACTATATCATACTCAAAGGGTCTGTTCAACAAGAAGATTTAACAATTTTAAATATCTATGCCCCCAACGTGGGAGCAGCCAACTATATAAACCAATTAATAACAAAATCAAAGAAACACATCAACAATAATACAATAATAGTAGGGGACTTTAACACTCCCCTCACTGAAATGGACAGATCATCCAAGCAAAAGATCAGCAAGGAAATAAAGGCCTTAAACGACACACTGGACCAGATGGACATCACGGACATATTCAGAATATTTCATCCCAAAGCAACAGAATACACATTCTTCTCTAGTGCACATGGAACATTCTCCAGAATAGATCACATCCTCGGTTCTAAATCAGGACTCAACCAGTATCAAAAGATTGGGATCATTCCCTGTATATTTTCAGACCACAATGCTCTAAAGCTAGAACTCAACTGCAAAAGGAAGTTTGGAAAGAACCCAAATACATGGAGACTAAATAGTATCCTTCTAAAGAATGAATGGGTCAACCGGGAAATTAAAGAAGAATTGAAAAAAATCATGGAAACAAATGATAATGAAAATACAACGGTTCAAAATCTGTGGGACACAACAAAGGCAGTCCTGAGAGGAAAATATATAGCGGTACAAGCCTTTCTCAAGAAACAAGAAAGGTCTCAGGTACACAACCTAACCCTACACCTAAAGGAGCTGGAGAAAGAACAAGAAAGAAACCCTAAGCCCAGCAGGAGAAGAGAAATCATAAAGATCAGAGCAGAAATCAATGAAAGAGAAACCAAAAAAACAATAGAACAAATCAACGAAACTAGGAGCTGGTTCTTTGAAAGAATTAATAAAATTGATAAACCCCTGGCCCGACTTATCAAAAAGAAAAGAGAAAGGACCCAAATAAATAAAATCATGAATGAAAGAGGAGAGATCACAACTAACACCAAAGAAATACAAACTATTATAAGAACATACTATGAGCAACTCTACGGCAATAAATTTGACAATCTGGAAGAAATGGATGCATTCCTAGAAACATATAAACTACCACAACTGAACCAGGAAGAAATAGAAAGCCTGAACAGACCCATAACCAGTAAGGAGATTGAAACAGTCATTAAAAATCTCCAAACAAACAAAAGCCCAGGGCTAAACGGCTTCCCGGGGGAATTCTACCAAACATTTAAAGAAGAACTAATTCCTATTCTCCTGAAACTGTTCCAAAAAATAGAAATGGAAGGAAAACTTCCAAACTCATTTTATGAGGCCAGCATCACCTTGATCCCAAAACCAGACAAGGATCCCACCAAAAAAGAGAGCTATAGACCAATATCCTTGATGAACACAGATGCGAAAATACTCAACAAAATACTAGCCAATAGGATTCAACAGTACATTAAAAAGATTATTCACCACGACCAAGTGGGATTTATTCCAGGGCTGCAAGGTTGGTTCAACATCCGCAAATCAGTCAATGTGATACAACACATCAATAAAAGAAAGAACAAGAACCATATGATACTCTCAATAGATGCTGAAAAAGCATTTGACAAAGTACAGCATCCCTTCCTGATCAAAACTCTTCAAAGTGTAGGGATAGAGGGCACATACCTCAATATCATCAAAGCCATCTATGAAAAACCCACCGCAAATATCATTCTCAATGGAGAAAAACTGAAAGCTTTTCCGCTAAGGTCAGGAACACGGCAGGGATGTCCATTATCACCATTGCTATTCAACATTGTACTAGAGGTCCTAGCCTCAGCAATCAGACAACAAAAGGAAATTAAAGGCATCCAAATCGGCAAAGAAGAAGTCAAATTATCACTCTTCACAGATGATATGATACTCTATGTGGAAAACCCAAAAGACTCCACTCCAAAACTGCTAGAACTTATACAGGAATTCAGTAAAGTGTCAGGATATAAAATCAATGCACAGAAATCAGTTGCATTTCTCTACACCAACAGCAAGACAGAAGAAAGAGATATTAAGGAGTCAATCCCATTTACAATTGCATCCAAAACCATAAGATACCTAGGAATAAACCTAACCAAAGAGACACAGAATCTATACTCAGAAAACTATAAAGTACTCATGAAAGAAATTGAGGAAGACACAAAAAATGGAAAAATGTTCCATGCTCCTGGATTGGAAGAATAAATATTGTGAAAATGTCTATGCTACCTAAAGCAATCTACACATTTAATGCAATTCCTATCAAAGTACCATCCATCTTTTTCAAAGAAATGGAACAAATAATGCTAAAATTTATATGGAAGCAGAAAAGACCTCGAATAGCCAAAGGGATATTGAAAAAGAAAGCCAACGTTGGTGGCATCACAATCCCGGACTTCAAGCTCTATTACAAAGCTGTCATCATCAAGACAGCATGGTACTGGCACAAAAACAGACACATAGATCAATGGAACAGAATAGAGAGCCCAGAAATAGACCCTCAAATCTATGGTCAACTAATCTTCGACAAAGCAGGAAAGAATGTCCAATGGAAAAAAGACAGCCTCTTCAATAAATGGTGCTGGGAAAATTGGACAGCCACATGCAGAAAAATGAAATTGGACCATTTCCTTACACCACACACAAAAATAGACTCCAAATGGATGAAGGACCTCAATGTGCGAAAGGAATCCATCAAAATCCTTGAGGAGAACACGGGCAGCAACCTCTTCGACCTCTGCCGCAGCAACATCTTCCTAGGAACAACGCAAAAGGCAAGGGAAGCAAGGGAAAAAATGAACTATTGGGACTTCATCAAGATCAAAAGCTTTTGCACAGCAAAGGAAACAGTTAACAAAATCAAAAGACACCTGACAGAATGGGAGAAGATATCTGCAAACAACATATCAGATAAAGGACTAGTGTTCAGAATCTATAAAGAACTTAGCAAACTCAACACCCAAAGAACAAATAATCCAATCAAGAAATGGGCAGAGGACATGAACAGACATTTCTGCAAAGAAGACATCCAGATGGCCAACAGACACATGAAAAAGTGCTCCATATCACTCAGCATCAGGGAAATACAAATCAAAACCACAATGAGATATCACCTCACACCAGTCAGAATGGCTAAAATCAACAAGTCAGGAAATGACAGATGCTGGCGAGGACGCGGAGAAAGGGGAACCCTCCTACACTGTTGGTGGGAATGCAAGCTGGTGCAGCCACTCTGGAAAACAGCATGGAGGTTCCTCAAAATGTTGAAAATAGAACTGCCCTATGACCCAGCAATTGCACTATTGGGTATTTACCCTAAAGATACAAACGTAGTGATCCAAAGGGGCACATGCACCCGAATGTTTATAGCAGCAATGTCCACAATAGCCAAACTATGGAAAGAACCTAGATGCCCATCAACAGATGAATGGATCAAGAAGATGTGGTATATATACACATTGGAATACTATGCATCCATCAAAAGAAATGAAATCTTGCCATTTGCGACAACATGGATGGAACTAGAGCGTATCATGCTTAGCGAAATAAGTCAAGCAGAGAAAGACAACTATCATATGATCTCCCTGATATGAGGAAGTGGTGATGCAACATGGGGGCTTAAGTGGGTAGGAGAAGAATCAATGAAACAAGATGGGATTGGGAGGGAGACAAACCATAAGTGACTCTTAATCTCACAAAACAAACTGAGGGTTGCTGGGGGGAGGGGGTTTGGTGAAGGGGGTGGGATTATGGACATTGGGGAGGGTATGTGCTTTGGTGAGTGCTGTGAAGTGTGTAAACCTGGTGATTCACAGACCTGTACCCCTGGGGATAAAAATATATGTTTATAAAAATAAAAAATTAAAAAAAAAATCCAGATATTCAAATATATATGAGAAAGATGAGGGGGAAAGCAAGAAAATTTCAAAGTAGGAAGAGGAGCTTGAAGAAACCCAATGCCTGATCAATGTGAAAGAACAGAAAGGGTATATTCAGAAGAAATAATTTATTAAATAAACAATATATAAAAAGTTTCTGAATTGAGAAAATTTACCTTCACATTAAAAGTACTCACCACCGACTGAGCAAGAAAAAACAGAAACAAGATTAATGTATAGCCCATGGGAACAATCATAACAAAAACTCTGAACTCTGAAGATAAAGATAAACTGCTAAACATTTTGAGAGTAGAAGAGAAAAATAGTTTACCTACAAATCAAAAGAATCAAATCTGCAAACCACATCAGAAATGCTAATTTATGAAAAATTTTAAGTATGAAATAGGCACATAATCTACCTACGTCACCGATTTTCATGTTTAGTAATTTCTTATTTTTTTATGATTTTGTTACCATTTCCCTATAATATACTTTGTATGTTATACATATTTTTGAATTTTACACAGTCAGAATCATCTTCTGTGAAT
Source organism: Mustela putorius furo (assembly GCF_011764305.1). Taxonomy (NCBI): domain Eukaryota; kingdom Metazoa; phylum Chordata; class Mammalia; order Carnivora; family Mustelidae; genus Mustela; species Mustela putorius. The sequence continues at coordinate 11,290,344 of NW_025421998.1, forward strand.
TCTTCTATAAATTTTTATTTTTATCCAAAAGAACATATGTGAGATTAATCATAGTTATGTCCATAATGGACTATCATATGTCTTTTCTTTGGTGCACAATTGTCTTTTTTGAACATAACATGATTTATCCATTCTCTTTGTCAGTAGATATTAATATAACTACCTCAGCTCTCTTATGATTACTATTTCCATAGTATATATTTTTCAATTATTTTCCTTTCAGTGTACTTTTATGTTTGAATTTGAGGTATGAGTCTTGAAGACTGCATATAATTGGATCTTGTTTCTTCATGTACTCTGATAATCTCTGCCTTTGATTGGAATTTTAGTCCACACACATGTACTGTAATCAATAATGTGTTTGTACTTTATGTTTTATATTTCCCATCTTTTTCCATAAACCATACATTTTTGGGGACACTTTGATTTTGTTTTCTTTTAAAAATATTTTTTAGTTGTATAAATTTAGTCAACTTTATTAATTTCTCTGGAGCTGATAATATGCATGTTTGATTTATCACAATCTACCTTAACTTTGCACTAAAATAGTTTTGTCTCCACCCTCCAAGCTATCATTGACATATATTTTTCAATGATATATGCTATGAACCCAACAATACAGAATGCAATTTTTGCTTCAGTATGAGTATGCATATGTATATGTATATACACAACATTTTCTCATATTTACCCTCATATTTACATTTTCAAAGCTCATTGTTTATGCCTGTGGATTTTCTTCCAGGACAAGTCTGTGAGCAACAACTTCTGTTAGTTTTTGTTTATATAGATCTGTTTTCATAACACCTTAATTTTTGAGTGATAGTTTCACTGAATATGAAGTTCTTGGTTTATAGATACTTAAAAATAATTCAACGCTTGAATTTGCCATTTTACTGCCTCTGGCCTTTGATGCTTCTCTTGGGAAATCAGCCATTAAATGAATATTCCTCCTGTGTGATAAGTCATTTTCTCTTCCTGTTTTTAAGATCTTCTCCTCCTTCTTCTTCTCCTCTTTCTTCTTCTTCTTCTTTCTTCTCTCCTCCTCCCCCTCCCTCTCCCCCTCTCTCTCTTCCTCCTTCATCTTTGGTTGTTCGCAATTAGACTATGATAAAAATAGATCTGATTTTCTTTGTATTTACCCTATGTTGAAATTGCTGAGCTTCATGGGTCTGTGTTTGTGTATTCCATAAAATTTCTCACAGGACTTGAAGTTTCCATTAATTTGTCTTCAGTCTTTTTCCTGTCTTGTTTCAGAGTAAGTAATCTCTCCTCATAGTTCTTCAAGTTTCCATACTCTCCTGATATCTCAGTTTCACTGTTGTAACCACATAGTTAATTTTTAATTTCAGATTTTTTACTTTTCCACTCCAGAATTTCCATTTTCTTATCATTTCAATCTCTTTTGACTCACTGCAAACATTTTCAGTCAATTATGTAAACTTACTTTTATTTAATTATTAAAACATATTTATAATACCTACTTTGAAGTCATTGTATAACCAACGAATGGGCACACTCAGATACCATTTCTATTGAAAGTTGTTTGTTTGTTTGTTTTCCTGAGTATAGGTCACAATTTTTTATATGAAAACTGTATTTTATTTTGTTATTTTTATGGATCTATTTATTCTTACTTTAGGGAGAGAGAGTGGGGAAGGGGAAGGGGGATAGAATCTTCAAGCAGACTCCCCACTGAGCATGGAGCCTAACACAGGGCTTGACCCCGGGACTGTGATATCATGACCTCAGCTGAGATCAAGAGTCATATGCTTAACTGACTGAGCCACCCAAGCGGCCCTGAAAACTATAGTTTAGTTTTGTATTTTATATAATATATTGTAGCAACTATCAATTCTTTTCTATTTTTTTGGTGAGCATTGTTTATTTTTAGTTAAGTTACTTCCCTGGACTTAACCTTCTATGTACAGGTACTGATGGTTTTGCTATTTTTTTTTTTAAGATTTTATTTATTTATTTGTCAGAGAGAGAGGAGCGAGAGTGAGCACAGGCAGACAGAGTGGCAGGCAGAGGCAGAGGGAGAAACAGGCTCCCTGCCAAGCAAGGAGTCCGATGTGGGACTCGATCCCAGGACGCTGGGATCATGACCTGAGCTGAAGGCAGCTGCTTAACCAACTGAGCCACCCAGGCGTCCCCCCCCCCTTTTTTTTTTTTTTTTTAATTTTTAGCCCATTTCCCTTGAAAGGTTGCTCACGGACCTGCATAGTCTAATGATCAACCACTTTGGGGAAGGGGTATAGATTATACCTAAGTACTGTTACAGGCTAACTTACATTTCTCTTAAAATTCCCTCTCCCCCAGACTTCCAAATGTGAAAATATTTAGAGGCAGAAACTTTAATGAAATAATAAAGGTAAAATGAGGTCACATGCCTAGGGATCTACTTCAGTATGACTGGTATCCTTCTAAGAAGAAGAAATTAAGACACAGATACACACACAGAGGGAAGACCGTGTGAGGACACAGGGAGGAGACAGCTGTCTACATACCAAGGAGAGGTTCCTCAGAAGGAACCAGCCCTGACAGCTTTTGGTCTTTGATTTCCAGCCTCCAAGATGTGAGAAACAAGTTTCTATTGATGAGGTCTCCCCAAACTGTGGTACTTTACTGTGGGAGCCTAACCCTAACACAAATACCTTAAACTGGATAAGTTTCTATCTTCTGCCAGCTCAAGTGTATGTAGATTATAGAATTTATCCAACTTACAGCCAGCTCTTTCCTGTCTGTCGCATTTCCAGTCTTGTCTCAGCACCTCTGAGCCCAGTTTATAAAGTTTAGCAACAAGCCATGCATACATGCATTGATTATCTCAGCCCATCTATGTCTTCCATGTTTTGTTGAATTTCTGGCTTCCAATGCTTGCCCTAAGTTGGGTCTACAAATGGACAAAAAGCAAAGACTGTGGCTTTTTCTATCTCTTCCAAACAAATTCTTCTCCTTGTATGGATAAATCTGTGGATCTTCACCTAGTACACCAATCCCCAGATGGAGCCTACCACCTCTTACTACACAGAGGCTGCTTTTGACTACCACCCCCTAATTGGAAGACATGCATTTTTTTTTCTTTTTTGCAAATCGAGTAGAGAGTTAGGTGGGAGTATTCCCAGGCAAGAAACTCATAAACTCCTGTTGTTCTTACTCAAGCAAGAATCAACAACAGTCAATGCATTATCTTCCTTTGTCCAATTTCTTATGTTATAAAATTTTTTAAAAGTATTGATTTTATGGCTGATAAATTTGCTGATAAATTTTAACTGTTTTCCTAGGGAGACCTTTCCAACTTCATGTCATTAGTAGCAGTCCTTCACTCTCTCAAGTGTTTGTTTGTTTGTTTGTTTTTTAAGTTTTTATTTAATTTCCAGTTAGTTCACATATAGGTTAATTTTTGTTTCAGGAGTACAATGTAGTGATTCATCAGTTCCATCCATCACCCAGTGCTCTTGATGGGAGTTTCAAAGATACTGCTATTTTGAGAGAAATTTTACAGTATTATTCATAATTAATACTATGCATGCTCTTGGACCCAGCCATTAGGCAATAACATTTCTGAGCATCTATCCATTAAAAATTTACACAAGTGCAGGAGTGTCTGGGTGGCTCAGTTGGTTGAGCATCTGATCCTTGGTGTTGCCTCAGATCACAATCTTCGGGTTGTGAGACTGAGCCCCACAGTGAGATTGTTTTCAGCAGGGAGTCTGCCTGAGATTCTCTGTCTTTCCCTCTCCCTCTGCCCCTCCCCCTAAACATGCATGTGGTGTGTGCTCTCTCTTTCTCTCTAAAATAAATAAATAAATCTTAAAAATATTTACATAAGTGTGAGAAACAAATATTCATTGTTATATTGAATACCAATAAAAGTGGAAATATCCTCAAGGTTGGACAGTAAGTAGATTAAATGATGTATCATACTTAAATAAGTTGATTTGGAGTTGATATACTCATAATGTAAGTAGCTAATCATAATCACACTTGGAAAATATGTATATATTTATGCATATATATGTGTATACACTATATATGCACATGTATAGAGAAGCCTACCTATTGAATAGCTAAGTTCTTTTAAATTTCTGAAGATGAGAAACCAAATTACGGTCACGGATAATATTCAGTTTTCAATCTAAATCTTTCTTAAATGCTTAAAATTTTTAAAATAAAATAAGATACATTAATTTTTACCACTTGAAATCCATGAGAAGCAACAGAAACCAAAGAAAAGACATTATTACATTGGTCTGCACTTGGAGGATGGTAAACAATGGAGTTTCTGGGTCTGCAAAACTAAAGCAAATTTATACTCAATTTTGTGAGTCTCCCACCTCCTAGGACAGCGAGAAGGTTTTCTTTTGATATCACATTTCCATGTCAATGCTGTGTGTGAGAAAGGTCAAGCCATAGCTGAGTGTATCATGAGGCTATAACTAAGTCTTCCAAGCTCATGCCTGTTGATTTATGTTGGCCTCCTCTCAATTCTCTCCCCATCGATCTCCAAGTAGACTCTGCTTTAACCTTGTACCTTAACAATTAAAATATGTTTTGTGGGATGTTGATGTTTTGGCTCAATTGTGCAGGGAGTCCAGCATGTACATGATTTGTCCAGAGGCTGGAGTCTGAATTCTCTGCAAGATGATTTCCACAGGCTCTCAGCAGGTCTGGTGGTCCACCTGGTGCATCTGTCATAGTTTTCTTTGAAGAAACTTTCTCTATCAGAACTGACTCCTTCAAGGCTTGTCCTTTTGGAGGTTTTGTTGAGTTGTATTTTATTTATATGTAATTGAATATTTTTCTGTACACTCTCCCTTTTATTGAGTAATTACCTCACTTACTCAAATATATTCTGAGGCTCTCTTTTATTTCAGATGGGGAATGTAAAGAAATGGTCCAAAAGGGATTCATGAGAATATTTCAGACATCAGATCAGGAGTTGGATGTATTCTACGCTCTAGCCTCCAAAGAGATTTTTAATCTTGCCCTTTTGATAAAATTTCTGACCTTAAACATAGCCTTTTCTGTAATATTATTAAGGATTATTCCCTCCACTATGATCATAAAGTCACTGATACTAATTATGAGCCCAGTGATGGCTGTTCTGCCATCACCCATTTGCTTGGGTGCAGAGTTCTGTCATTTAGGGCTGGCTACACCTTCCACTCTGATGTGTGAGTGGGGAAAGGGGCCTGTTACTACTTTAAGTAGAAAGATCAAATGTTTGTTTGGAAATCAGGCTCAAAACAGATCTCATCTACACGAGCGAAGACATACATATGTATTTTTTTTTTATTTAGCACATTTAAACAGCAAAACTTTCCCTAGAAACATGGATACTTCATTCTATAACTATATAATAGTATTTTTTCAGGCGTCATCAGTTAATCAGCTCCTGAATAAGAACAAAAGCCACAGGGGGGAGGTTGTATAACTCACTCCACTAAAGGCACATGGTTCCACTTATAAAATGATACAGATTTATTGATACAGACCTAAGATTAGAGAAAGAATAAAGCAGCAGATCACCCTGCTCCTTGGTCTGTAAAGGGCCATTCATAAGCCAAGAGATGGACATGCAAGACAGACCATCCCACTTCCTGTTACATATGGATAGAGTAGCTCAACAGGGGTTGAGAACACCTGGTAACATGTACTGAGATATCTCCAGGCACAGGAAACAGAGCTAGGGAGGTTACCTACAAATGTGCTTGGGAATGACTTACTTCCTCTGGAGCATCTCAGAGAGTCTTTGTACCAAGAGAGCTGACATTTGCCAGAGACCCTGCTGAGCTTCCACGGGTGGATTCCATCCCATTGACTACTGATAACAAGGTGGAGAGGTATCCCCATGGCATTCCCACTGAGACCAAGAGTCTGTCCCCTTCCACTGGGTATGCAAAAGAAAGGTGGAGACTGTTATTTACATTTGAATTAAGAAACAAAATTCAACTTGATAATCTCCACGTCTATAAAAGGCCGCTTTCTTGTCTTTAATTAAAAAAAAAAAAATACTCTTGTACTTAAAGTGAATACATTTATTTTTTTCTAAAAATAACCACTTTTAGACTATCTCCTATATATATATATATATATATATATATATATATATATATATATGAGTGAGCTAGACCCCATTGCTCTCAATTTCCTTATGAATTCAAAAAAGCCACAATTCACCTATGTTTTTAGCCTCCTCAAAATTAATACTCAGTATATCTAAATGTCTGCTAAAGAATGCAATTATGGAGTTTACAAAGCACATTGGACAATTTCAATTTGAAACTCTTTTAAAATTGCATTTTTATGTCTTTATTACTGACATATATTGATGCACAATGTTATATTAGTGTCAGGTGTACAATATAGTGGTTCAACAATTCTATACATTAATCAATATCACCATGATAATCATATGTTATTACACCATCTGTCACCATATAAACTTATTATGATATTATTGACTTTACTCCCTGCGCTGCACTTTTCTCCTCTGTGAGTTAATTATTTTACAACTGGAAGTTTGTACCTCTAAATCCTCTTTTTCATCTATTTTGCCCATTTCCCCTCACCCCTTCCTTCTGGCAAACACCAGTTTGTTCTCTGTATAAAATTACATGTTTTCAGTCAATTTCTTATCTGATATACAGACTGTATGTTACACAAAAGACAAAATCAGAAATAACTTTGCTGAAATTTACATTTAGCCTAAAACAACAACAACAACAACAAAAACAACAACCCAGTATCAGGATGAGAGATCCTCAATGGTGTGCAAGTTCTGAGGTGAATAATTTAATGTAAAAAGATCGGGGGGAAAACCATACTCCTCTAAAACCACATTGTGCCATGTTTGCAGTCAGTCTGTGGAAAAAACCATTAGGAAATTGACCCACATTCCCAACAAAGGGACAAGAGTAGCTATTCCCCATGATTGGCCCATATGTCTTGTGTACTTCATGACACGGATGTCTTAGGACACATACTGTCCATGACCATCGCCACTTCCTTCTGCAGCTCTGAATCAAAAATGGAAGGGAAAAATCAGGAGATCAGCAAGAGTGATAGGAACTAAGCAAACATTTCATACCATAAGCACATTTTTGATCCAAATAATTTCACTTCTTTTTTTTAAAATATTTTATTTATTTATTCGACAGAGATCACAGATAGGCAGAGACGCAGGCAGAGAGAGAGGGCGGGGAACAGGCTCCCTGCTGAGCAGAGAGCCCAATGCGGGGCTCAATCCCAAGGCCCTGGGATCATGACCTGAGCCGAAGGCAGAGGCTTTAATTCACTGAGCCACCCAGGTGCCCCCAAATAATTTCACTTTTTAAGTGATGTGGCAACATAGGAAGTCTCTTGTTGATATATGAAGAAATCCTAAACAGTTAGAAACAAGACCTGCCCATTTAGATAACTGGGGCACAAGCCTCTCTGACAATCTGTTATATGTCCTGACAAAGGTGTGAACAGATTGAGAAGAATGGCAAATACTGAGACCTGATCCAGTCATTCAAATACTCGGAAAATCAAATCTCTGCATGTTTACAAAGGAGAGCAGATAATTAAAGATCTCACCGAGAACATTTTATGAAGTCAACTCTTTCAAGTGACCTGAAGGGCAGTAAAAATAGCCCACAGTGATCCAGCTAAACATTTTCTTTCTTCTGAAAGTGAAGTGCTTGTTTTCAGTGTCTTTTTTTCATTATCTCAATGGATAACATAAAAAAAAAAATATGTTCAAGAAGTGAGCTAATTTTGTTTGGAGAACTTGTGATTTGTGGCCAGACTGCTGATAGAGTCGCTGTTATGCCATCCTGCTCAGAATGAAAGCTTCCAGAGGAATCAAATTGTGCATTTTGGTAGGCAGGGGGGGATCATCTCGCTTGCTCTCAGCACTCAGGAGGCAGGGACTAAGGGTGACCTGCCTTGATGCTGCCGGGTGAATCACAGCAGGTGGGAGGCTGGCCCCGGGGGTCCAGCCCCACCCATGCTGCCTGGTGTCTCCCCTGCCTCCTCTCCCCCTGTCTCACACCTGGCTTCTCAACCCACTCCTTCCTTCAAAAAGACTGTGATTCTGGCATCACGCTTTTATCTCTCCAAATCACATGTTTTCAGTCAATCTCCAAGCTGCTCTGTAAAATAGAACTGATCTTCTGTCATCCTCTTCCCTTTTTTTCTCCTTTCGCTCCTTCACAGTCTCTGTTTTTCCTTTACCAGTGCTTTGAGCCTTTCAGGAGACACAGAGCAATGTTTCGAAAGACTCCTTTGCCTTGTTGGCTTTCTGCCTCTGGGCGGATATTAATATGGTATCGGAAATAGGCCACTTGACTTTTGCTGCAAAAGGCCCTTTTGGCCAATATCTACAGCACATACATCTTTTTAAAACTCTAACATGAAACCCAAGGTTGAGTTCCCAGCTGAATTTTGAATCACCTACCATGAAACACAAGTAAAAACTCAAGGTAAGAATACTGATATTTTGAGAATAGCCAAAAGTTGGATATTCTAATAGTTGATTTCTCATGATTCTTCAAGCTTTATTCCTAATTTTTGCTAGATCAATAGGAAAGCACAAATCTGCTTTTTTATAGCACCAAAAATTTTTCTGAGAATTCAGAATTGGAAAATTATTACTCTACTGTGGGGAATAATATGTTCCAATTTGTTGGATTAAGCAATAGAAACTTTCTTTCTTTCTTTTTTTTTTTTTTTGGCCCAGAAAATGTGCTATTACAATGAGTTTTCTTAACATAGTTTTACAGGAAGAGGATTTCTTTCCCTTCCTGCTGATCAAATGTACCTTTTATTTCAGTTCTATTTAACTACCTCAAACTGCTTTCCAAGAAAACCCAGTAGGATCAACTAATCAGATTCATTGTTCCAATGTCTTTTCAATATGAACTGAGAGAACTGGAGATTTGATATTATCATCAACATCATCATCATCCTGGCTTTAGCCAATTGTAGCTCTTATTTCCCTTGTCCTTACTGAACTTCCCTTAGATTCATGCCTGCCTGGTCTCCATGTTTTCCCAGCCCACACTACTGTTGGATCCTGAATATCACACTCTTATTCCAGTAGTCTGTCCTTGCGACCTAATGAAGAACCTGGAATGTTTGTCTTAATAAGTACTCCATGAAGGTGTCTGGGTGGCTCAGTCCATTCAGTGTCCAACTCTTGGTTTCAGCTCAGGTCAAGACCTCAGGGTCATGAGATTGAGCCCCACAAAGGACTCCAAGCTCAGCTCAAAGTCTGGTTGAGATTTTCTCTCTCCCTCTGCTCCTCCTGCAATGTGCACCCTTTCTATCTCTTTCAAAAAATAAATCTTTAAAAAATAATTACTGCAGGAAATGATTATGTAACTTTCTTGTAGGAGTTTCAGAGGGGTATATTTCAAGCGCTGGGTAGATGGTGAGACTACATTGTCTAGAACTTCTTTTTATACATTGACATTCCTTGTGCTTGATACATTTTCACATGTTAAAATAAAATCTGTGTGCCAGACCCCAAGTTTATTTCATTACACTAAGTTATCCCACATAATTGGATGCATTTGAATAAGCTTCGTGTCATCTGTCCCTTATATGCTTGTATCTTTTAAGACCCCTTCATTTGTTTTCATTTATATGACTTTAAGGTTTCTTTCACGTGTTCTTATTTACAGATCAGTTATGGTGCCTTCAAAGCTGCAGAATCTGAGGGTCTAGAATGGGCTCCGAACTGTTGAACTGAAAAAATACAATACAGTTGTCTGATTCCATTAGTTACTAATCACTCAGCAAGAATGCGGTCAGCTAGGATGCAGACCAACTTGCAGCTTTGTTGAGAGAATCACGTTGGTTTCCTCCATTTTTTGAGCTTGCTAAAGCACATACCTACCAACACACACTACACATTTCAGTGTCTGCTGTTTAATAAATGTGTGCTGAAGTTTTGCTTTTGGGGGGGGGCTTTTTTGTTTTTGTTTTTGTTTAGTTTCTGATCATTTTATCTCAATGTGAAATGTATTTTCCACAATTAAAAATGTAATCCCTAAAAAAAAAAAAAAAAAAAATGTAATCCCTGGGGCACCTGTGTGGCTCAGTGGGTTAAGCCTCTGCCTTCGGCTCGGGTCATGATCTCAGGGTCCTGGGATTGAACCCCGCATCGGGCTCTCTGCTCAGTGGGGAGCCTGCTTCTCCCCTCTCTCTTTTCATGCCTCTCTGCCTGCTTGTGATCTCTCTGTCAAATAAATAAATAAAATCTTTAAAAAACTGTATTTCTCACACAGCTACACTTCTCATAAATTTGGGACCTGTCTTCTAATTTTATTAAAAGGGAGTTTTAAAGCATCTCTAATCTTGTAAATGAGTTGCACAGTTTCTACTTAGTTATTCTAAATGAAACTGAGCAGATATGACATAAATCCCAATGAGCAAAGGATTTTTTTTTTGTCTTTAAACCAAGTCATGGCCTGCCATACTGGCTAAAGCTTTTTTAATATGGTATTGTTGTTTTTAAAAAATGCAAAGAAGTCATTACTTTTCTGTAATAATTTGTATGGATTTATTACTTAATTAGTTTTTTACCTTAATCTGACAGGGGTTACTGAGGGGACCTCTACATAGCCAGGATGAAATCTAACTTATCTTTTATGGAGTCCCACATTAAAATGCAATATAACCAGACAGTAAAATGTATTAATACACCTCAGAGAGTTTTCAATTTGTCATATCTTTCAAGCAGTTGGGAAGATATGTATTCAAGGAGTGATTTATTTTCTAGGAGAAAGCAAAACCATTCAACACAAAAGTGAAATTAATTACTTCTGCCCAATTGAAAATGGTCTATATCTACACAACAACATATTGCATTGTGTGTAAACCAAGACACTTCATCATTAAGCAAAATAGAGATCAGATAATTATGGGAGGAAGTAATATTAACCAGAACACAGTGAGCATTGCAGATCATTTATAGAGAAGACTAGACCCAGATACGATGCATGTTAGAGCTCAATAATGTAACTGATGTTGGTGCAATCATTATTGTCTCTATTTATCTGTACGGTCTAGTACTGACGCGCACGACAAAGGTCTGTTGGTAGTCAGGGTGGTAGATGCAAAGGGCCAAACAATCATATCCCAAGATAAACCTAGAGTTCTTTATGCAAATATGAGCAAAAGTTTGAACATGAGTATTTACCAAAAAAATGGATACTGTAGATTTTACCTGTTGTCAGACGTTCCTCAGGCCCTCTGAAATTCACTCAGAATGGGGATGGCAAAGTGTCTGATGCTATTTTCAGAATGACCTATTAAGTTTTCCAAGAATCTTTGTTGTGATTTTTAGGGTTTTTGCCTGGGAGCTGACAGAAATAGATGGAATGGAGAATTAAAAAAATAAATAAATAAAATCAGCATGACCAAATTTATTTCTTTAAAATGGACAAAACTTCAGATGCTCCAATTATGAAAAGCAGGAATGGTTAATAGAATATCCCCACTAGGGATGCCTGGGTGGCTCGGTTGGTTAAGCCGCTGCCTTCGGCTCAGGTCCTGATCCTAAGGTCCTGGGATCGAGTCCCACACTGGGCTCCTGGCTCAGTGGGGAGCTTGCTTCTCTCTCTGCCTCTGCCTGCCTCTCTGCCTGCTTGTGCTCTCAATTGCTCTGACAAATAAATAAATAAAATATTTTTTAAAAAAAGAATACCCCCACTAGCCCTCCAGAGACACATCAGGCTCCTTGCTCAGTGGGGAGCCTGCTTCTCTCTCTGCCTCTGCCTGCCACTCTGCCTGCTTGTGCTCTCAATCGCTCTGACAAATAAATAAATAAAATATTAAAAAAAAAAGAATACCCCCACTAGCCCTCCAGGGGCATAAAGGGATATAGGGAAATACTACACACACATAAATGCTAAATCAAGAACTGCTATGTGTGTCCCTCCAAAACTCATAGGTTGAAACCTAATCTCCAGTGTGATGGTGCTTGGGGATCGGAGATAAGCAGGTCATGAATTCCTCATGAATGAGATTGGTGGCCTTAAAAAAAGAGACCTAGAGAACTCTCCTCTCTTCCGAACAGATGAGGACACAGTTAGAACGCAGGTGTTTGTGAGCTGGGAAGTGGGCCTACACCAGACACAAAATATGCTAGCATGAACTGGATTTCCTAGCTTCCAGAACTGTGAGACATGAATTTCTGTTGTTTATAAGCCCCTCGGGTTACAGTGTTCTGTTAAAACAGACCAAATGGACTAAGACTCTAGCCTGAGTGAAAGGAACAAATTCCTGGAAGGAAGCAAATTAGTGAGACTGAATCTAGAAGAAATGGAAAATCTGAATAGGACTAACAGATTGTTACTAATAAAAATATTTCTTTAAAAAAAAAAAAAAAGATCCAGGCCCACAAGCCTTTACAAGCAAATTTTTCACACTTTTTTGTCAAAGGTTTTATTTTTATTTATTTGAGAGAAAGAAAGCATGAGCAGCAGAAGAAGCAGAGGCAGAGGGAGAAGCAATACCTCATTGAGCAGGGAGCCCACTGTGGGGCATGATTCCAGGACCCTGGGGTTACGATCTGAGCCAAAGGCAGATGTTTAACTGACTGAGCCACCCAGGCATCTTTCAATCTTTTTAAAGAATTAACACTAACCTTTTAAAAATTCTTTGAAGAAATAAAAGAGGAGGGACTACATTCTAACTCACCCTGTGAGGCCATTATTACCTTGATACCAAAACTAAGAAAGAAATCATAAGAAAAGTACACACCAAATTCTTTTATGAATATAGGCACAAAAATCTTCAAAAAAATACTAGCAGACTAAATCCAGCAACACATAAAAAGGATTATTCATCACAGTGGAGTAATATTTATCCCAGGAATGTAAGCTTTGTTTAACATACAAAAACCAATCAATATAATAGACCATGTTAATAGAATGAAGGACAAAAATCATATGATGATTTCTATAGGCTTAGAATACTCACTTGGTGAAAATCTAATACCCTTTCATTATTAAAAAAAAAAAAAAAAACTAGGCGTGGAAGGGAACATCCTCAATTTTATAAATAGCATCTAAAAATATCTACACTTGACATAATACTAAACGGTGACAGACTGCTTTCTTCCTATAATCAGAAACAAAAACGATGCCCTCTCATACAACTTCTATTCCACATTTACCAGAGATTCAAGCAGGGCAATCAGTCAAGAAAAATAAGTAAAAGTTATTTAGATTAAAAAAAAAAAAAGATTTAAAACAGTCTCTATGCACTGATGGCATTACCTTATACATAGAACATCTTAAGGAATCCATAAAAAATCTATTTGAACTAAAAACAATTCAGCAAAGTTGCAAGATACAAGATGAAAATACAAAATTAGGTGTATTTCTATACATTAGCAATATGCAATCTGGAAATGAAACTTTAAAATAATTCCATTTAAAATAGAATCTGAAGAATAAATTACTTAGGATTAAATTTAATAAAATGCAAGATTTGCACATTAAAAACTACAAAAATTTTTGAAAGAATTAAAGGTAAAGGAAAAACATCCTTATGTTTAGGTACTGAAATACTTAATAATATTAAAATGACAACAATTCTTAAAATCACTCACAGGTTAGATATAATCTCTGTTGAAATCCAGCTGCTTTTTGACAGACACTGAATATCTGTTACCAAAATGCATATGAAAAGTAAGTGACTCATAAGAACAGAACGATCTTGAAGAAGAACAAAATGGGAAGAATCCCACTTCCCAATTTCAAATCTTACTGTAACCTATGCTAATCAAGACAACATGGTATTAACATAAAGATAAACACAGACACCAATGGAGCGAGACTGAGAATCCACAAACAAACCTAACATTTATGGCCAGCTGATTTTTGATATTTCCATTTCAAGCATGCATGGCCAAACTGCTCTCCAAACACTGAGGTGTATAAAACTTCCTCACCCTTGTCTAAGCTATTATCTTTTGAGATATGTCAATTAATTTTCCACAATGATGCAAAGAAAATTCAAAAGGAAAATAGCATTCTTTTTTTAAAAAATGGTCCTCAGACAATTCGATATCCATACGAAATACCGATACTGGAAGCCTTCCTTACACCATAAGCAAAAATAAATTTAAGTGGTATCAAAGACCTGAAGAATGTAAAAGCTAAAACTAAGAAACTCAAAAATGAAAAGAGACACAGATCTTTATGATCTGGGATCAGCAACAGTTTCTTAGATCTGCCATCAAGGAAGGAAAAAACAGATAAAATTGGACTGTATCAAAATTCAAAAATTTGTGTTACCGAACACACCATGGGGACAGGGAAAGACATTTTATAAAACGGGTAAAAATATTTGCAGAACATATATCTGACCAGGGACTTGTATGTATAATATATAAAGAACTTTTAAAATGCAACAGAAAGGTATGCCTGGGTGGCTCAGTTGCTTAAGCCACTGCCTTCGGCTCAGGTCCTGATCCCCGGGTCCTGGGATTGAGTCCCGATTCAGGTTCCTGGCTCAGCGGGGAGCCTGCTTCTCTCTCTACCTCTACCTGTCACCCTACCTGCTTGTGTTCTCTCTCTCTCTCTCTCTCTGACAAATAAATAAATAAAATATTTAAAAAAAATAATAAAATGCAACAGAAAGATAAATGACCCAAATTAAAAAAAAAATAGGCAAAGGATTTGGGTAGACAATCCTTTAAGAAAGATATACAAATGACTCATTGATGTGTGAAAATTTCTCTAGTCACTAAGGGAATACAAAATAAAACACTAGACACCCCTTCATAGTGCCTGGATGGCTAGTATCAAAGGTCAGGTGGTATTGGGCATTGGCAAGAATGTGGAAAAAGGGTAACTCTCATCTGCTCCTTGTAGGGATATAAAATGGATATAAATTGGAAAGCAAGTCTGGCACTTCCCTAGATGACTAATCATAGAGTTACCATACGCCAGGGATTTCTTTTTAGTGACCTGTAGGACACTAATCAGACATCAACACCCACCTCCGTATCTATATTTTATATGGGTATATATAATAAGCATACACACAGACAAATATTGACTCACCCCATTGTGTTGGCTGGCAAGTTGGAAGTCAATGGATCAGGCCTGCAGGCTAGAAACTCAGGCAGAATTTCCACATCACAATCTTGAAGCAGTATTTCTTCTAGAAACCTCAGTTTTTGCTCTTAAGGCCTTTAACGGATTGGATGAGGTCCAACCAGATTGTCAAGGATAATATCCTTTATTTAAAATCAACTGATTATGAGGCACCTGGGTGGCTCAGTCAGTTAAGGCTCTGCCTTCTACTCAGGTCACGACCTCAGGTCCTGGAATCAAGCCCCACATTGGGCTCTCTGCTCAGTGGGGAGTCCCATCACGCTCTCCCTCTGTGCTCTCTCTCAAATAAATAAATAAAATCTTTAAAAAATAAAGTCAACTGATTATAAATGTGTATCATAGGTACAAAGCAACATCTATATTGGTGTTTGACCAAAAACTGGGTCCTGTAGTTTAGCCAAGTTAACGCATAATTAACCATCACCACCATAGGAGCCATCAATGACTATCTTAAATACGTGCCAAGAAAATAGAGAACATATGTTAACACAAAAATCTGTACAAGAATGTTTATAGCAATATTATTCATAATGACCCTAAAGTGGAAACATACGAAATCTACTCACTTACTAAAAGACCAACAGAATTCAGTGCATCCATGCAGCATGATGGACAACATGGAAGTGCTGAGCCCAAAAGCATTACACTGAGTAAAAAAAAACAAACAAAAAGAAGTCACAAAAGACTGTATGCTATCAGCCTCCATTTTTATGAATCGCCCAGAATGGAAAAATCTACAGAAAAAAAGTAGATTAACAATTCCCTTGGCCAGTAGAGAGGAATGAGGAGGGATGGGGTGGGGGATGGTCTGTTAGTACCAACTTCTTTGTGTTCAGGGGTGGGGGAGTGGGGTAGGGTGGGGAGTATGGGGGTAACGAAAATGTTCTAAAATTGGATTGCCCTGATGGTACACAACTCAGTCACTATCCTGAAACCATTGATTAGTACCCTCTGAGCAGGTGAGGCTCGTGGTATATATATATATATATATATATACACATTGTATCTCAATAAAGCTGTTCTAAACCAAGTGCTATTCTGCCATCTAGTTTCCTGCTGTTAGGCAAGAATTCTCCTTTCTATTCTTTAGGCAGTGGTACCTTACTGTTGCAACTTCTAAGCACAATTGTTACTCTGTCTAGGGCGGAGAGGACAATAATTCTTCCCTCTGCAACCAGGACTTCCTGCTGGGTGCTGTGAATACAGCAGGGGCTCGTTATGCAAATCCATAGTTCTATAATTAAATACTCCGATTACTTGCAACACCTGAGATGCATTGCTATAAGTGAAATTAGCCTAGTTATTAAAAAACTTCTAAGTCATAAAACATGATGTACAGACAGCAGCCACTTTAAGTTATGAAAATGGACAATTTATATTAAAATATTTTTCTGAGGAACTGAGTTCTAAAATGATGACCAGAGGTGCCTGGGTGGCTCAGTCAGTTAAGTGTCTATTTTCAGCTCAGGTCATGATCCCAGGGTTCTCGAATGGAGTCTTGCCTGGGGCTCCCTACTCAGCAGGGAGTCTGCTTCTCCTTCTCCCTCTGCCCTTCCACCCTGCTTTTGTGCACCCTCTCTCTCAAATGAATAAATAAAATTAAAAAAAAATAAAATAAAATGATGACATTGCACAGAAGACCCAAAGGCATTTTCATGTGAATGTACTTTTAAAAAATCTTTCTCATTTTGGAAAAAGAATCAAGCCTATTAAAAATATTATTGATGTTAATGTATATTTTAATGCTTATTATTTTATTTCTGATTTTACAAATAATGCTTTCTTATTATAGAATAGTTACAAGGTAGAGAAAACTGTCATTAAGACAATTTTCATGTCATGACCTCCATAAATATGTGCATTTCTGATTTCTTTTATTTTTTAAATTGTGGTAAAATACATACAATGTGAAATTTACTATGATAGCCATTTTTAGGTGTCCTATTCAGTAGCTTTAAGTGCATTCATTTCATTAGGTGCAACTGCCTTTTAAAATGAAAAAACAACAACAACAACAACAACAAAACGAAACAAAACAAATAAAACTGGGCGGGGGCACCTGGCTGGCTCAGTTGGTTGAGCATCTGACTCCTGATTTTGGCTCAGGTCATAGTCTTATGGTCATGAGATCAAGTCCTGCATGAAGTCGGCTCAAGATTCTCTCTCTTCCTCACTCCCGACTCATGCAGTTCTCACTAAATAAATAAAGTCTTAAATAAATAAAGTCTTAAAAAATAGAATAAACAAAATGAAGATAAATTATGTACTTTAATCCTGAGAAAGCCCAGAGAAATTTTTAAAGGCCTCCTAAAGAAAAGTAAGAAAAGACATTGAAATCAAACGGGCCTTCATTTATATATACTTACTATGTGACTCTATTAAAAACAGCATTTGGGTTTTTAAAAAAAATATTATTTATTTAGAGAGAGAGAGATGAAGAGAGAGGGTGGAGGAGCAGAGGGAGAGGGAGAAGCAGACACCCCACTGAGTAGGGCGCTGGACACAGGACCTGAGACCATGACCTGAGCCAAAGGCAGACGCTTAACCCACTGATCCACCCAGGCGACTCCCAAAACACATTTTTTTTTTTTTAAAGGAGTACTACTGCTTTCAGGAAGCTCAGGCCTATTTACAGTAGTGAAGGAATAGAGATCACTTAATTTCAGAATTCCAGTGATTTGAGATAATTTGAAACAGAAAAGCCAAAGGCACTCCTGCTCCACAGCTGAGATCTTTTGTGGGGGCTTGTGTCCTGACGCCTGTCCAGCACATCCTGGATTCAGGGCCAAGTGCTCGCAGTGGCATGTGTATGTCCCCATCAGGTCCTGGGAACAATGAGCCGGTTGCCCAAAATGAATCCTTCCCCTGCTAAAATGGAGAAGTTTGGACACAGGAATCCTAATTCAGAGAAACCCAGAATTATTTTATATTTTATTTTATTTTATTTTATTTTTTTATTTCCAGTCCATTAACATACACTATAATATTAGTTTCAGATGTACAATACAGTCATTCAACATTTTCTGTATCACCTGGTGCTCTTCACGACAGGTGCCCTCCTTCATCCCCATCACTTTTTTCTCCCAACCCCCACCCACTCCCCTGAGGTCACCGTCATTCTTTTTCTAGAGTTCAGAATCTTTCTCTCTCCCTCTCTCTTTCTTTTCCTTTGCTTGTTTCTTCTGGTTCTTAAATTCCACAAATAACTGTAATCATATAATATTTGCCTTTCTCTGACTGACTTATTTCCTCTAGTATAATACCCTCTAATTCCATCCATGGCATTGAAAATGGCAAGATTTCATTCTTTTTTCCTGCCTGAATAATATTCCACTATATATATATTCATTATGTATCACCTCTTCTTTATCCATTATTCAGCCGAGGGCAATGGACACTTGGACCACTTCCATAATTTGGCTATTGTTGATAATGCTGCTATAAACATCAGGGTGTGTATATCCCTTTGAATTAGTGGTGTTGTATTCTTTGCATAAATACCCAGTAGTGCAATTGATGATCTATAGGGTAGCTCTAATGCTAACTTTTGGAGGATGTTTGATACGTTTTCCACATGGCTGCACCAGTTTGCCTTCCCACCAACAGTGCACAAGGGTTCCCCTTACTCCTTATCCTTGCCAACATCTGTTGTTTCTTCTGTTGATCTTATCCATTCTGGCAGGTGTGAGATGACATCTCACTGAGGTTTTCATCTGTATTTCCCTAATGATGAGTGGTGTTGAACATCTTTTCATGTGTCTGTTTGCCATTTCAATGTCTTCTCTGGAGAAATAATACCATAAAATTTATATTTTATATAAAGATATGAATAAAAGAAGGAGACCCCAAATAATTTTATGATATTAATATAATCTTCACTCCCAACACCACACAAAAGAGTATAAGAAAATACAACTAGTACCAATCTCATTTATTAATATAAACATAAACTTCCTTAATAAAATAATTTTAATAATCCAAACATCAATGTATAAAAATAAGTCATTTGTATGTGTATCTTTCTTCTCAACATCAGAAAAATCAACTAATACAAAACTCATCATTAACCACTAAAGCAAAGAAATCCTATGTGTGCAAAATGCATGCAAAATGGTTGCACACAATCAGGTGCATGCAAAAAAAAATCATACAATAAACTAAAACACATTTCTTATAAAAACCATGAATAAGGAATTGGAAAGAATACCTTTCGGTTGATAAAGGTGTCTACCAGAAAAATGCGACAGGTTTATAAATAACGGAGATCAGGTCAGGAAGGAAATGCCGAATCTCACCATTCTGGGTCACAGCTGCCCTTGAGGTGCCAGGCCAGAAAAATGAGATAAGGACAACAAATAAACAGAATGATATTAAAGAGGAAAAAAATACTACTTTTTTTTTTAGATGACATTATATTGTAGGGGAGAAAAAAATGACTAAGTGGGCAAAATCTTGACATTGGTATCAGAACCAATAGGAATATCTAAAAGAGTAATATCGTTCCTATAACTAAATGAAATGTTTAATATAATGAAGGATCTGATTGACAGAACAACATCATTTAGTGGTCTATTAAGAATTAAAACAAGGAGATAAAATAAAACACAGTATAATCATCGCTAGTAGGTTGGACTCAGCCTGGCATATGGTGAAATCTTTCTGATGTACATTACCAAGAAAATATTTTCATTTTAAATATATACGAAGAACACCTACAGATCATTAAGGGAAAGACAAAGACAGCCACCTAAGAGGGAAGTTGGAAAAGGGCTTTCAGTGGGCGCTTTTCAGAACTGATCAGAATGGCCCAAAACCTACATGCATAAGTCCATTCATGGTCAGCAAAATACTTAATATACAAAAAAATCATTTTACATGCATGCAGTCTGCACAAATTTGTAATAAAACCAGCTGTTTCCAAGGATGGTGAGAAACATGAACTCTGGCATACATTGTATGGCGGCATTGCCGGTGGTCCGACCATTAGGAAGGGAAATTTAGATATCAGCAAAGCTGGGGGGAGGGGCACCTGACCACGGGGGTATTGGGAGGGGCAGCTGGAGGGAATCTCTTCTCTACCTGCCCACTCACCCCATTTAAGATTCAGTGTATTATTAGAAAGTCTGAGGTGTAATTAGGCCCACAGATCAGGAGGTGATTGCAGTTAAAAGCACGGTTTCTGACTGAGAGATCCCAAGAAGAGAGGGCACAATGCCCTGGGGGTCACATAGAGAGGAGGGAGTCTCAGGTATCAGAAGGGAAGCAGAGGGAGAGTGGGCACTGTGGGCAGGAGACTGCATCATGATTTCCATGGGCAATCCCGGCAGGGTAGGGCCAGCAGCCT
This sequence comes from Mustela putorius furo, assembly GCF_011764305.1. Lineage (NCBI taxonomy): Eukaryota > Metazoa > Chordata > Mammalia > Carnivora > Mustelidae > Mustela > Mustela putorius. The sequence goes on from NW_025421998.1 coordinate 11,310,816, forward strand.
CAGGGTTCAGGAGTTTGAATGACCACAGTGGGCTGTGGGGCTGAGGGGCTCCCCCCACTTGTCTAGTTCCAGGCCCTGGGGTGATTAGGGAAGATGGACATTGCCCGGAGTGTGAGAGCCCCGCAAACATAGGAGGAGGGTAAGAGTGAATTGGATGCTTTGTATTTAGAACACAAAGAGAGGACTCCTCTGGGGTAGGTGGGGGCGGGACCCATCACGGGAGGCAGGAGGCCAGTGTGAGGTGGCTCAGGCGTGTTGGGAATTCCTCCAGACAAGGTGTCTCTGGCATATGCATGCAGGGCAGGTGTTAAAGCCTCATGTTTCCAGAAGCCAGTGACATGTAAATACATGCCCCCAAATCAAATCAAGCCAGACTCAGGGACTTATCTTCGAGGGATGGTCATGGTGATATGCAACAGGGACATAAGAAAGTGGGAGGTGGGGGCGCCTGGGTGGCTCAGTGGGTTAAAGCCTCTGCCTTCTGCTCAGGTCGTGATCCCAGGGTCCTGGGATCGAGCCCCACATCGGGCTCTCTGCTCAGCGGGGAGCCTGCTTCCTCCTCTCTCTCTGCCTGCCTCTCTGACTACTTGTAATCTCTGTTTGTCAAATAAATAAATAAAATCTTAAAAAAAAAAAAGTGAGAGGTGGGGAGCAGGCAGTGGGACATGATGGCGAGGAAACAAAAGCTTCTTGGGGAAATATGGAGACACACTCTGTGTCTTCAAATCCTGGCTTTGTCCCAGCTCAGTCTCAAATGATCGGACCTGCAAAATGCATCAGCTAGCCGGGGGATGTGGTGGGGTCAACTGCCAATGAGCGGGCAAGATTAAGGATTCTCCCCATCAACAGCGAAGCTGGACCAATGACTCGATATGAGGCCAGAACAGAGCTGTATCAGATTTGGACTGAAAGGAAACAGCCGGTCCCTAAGAACCCTCTGCCGGCCAGCTGGGCAGGCTCGAGCCAGTCATTTAATTGACCTCAGAATAATCTCATTTCCAATGTTATACAATTTGGACTTTTGGACTCCACTAGTTGGGTAAGGTGATCTCTTCAGGTTTCTGATTCAATTGTTCTTCCCTTTCTTCAACTTCACTTTTCGGAACATGCTACAGCAAGGCTCTGGCACTGGTGTGCAAGGGAATCTACTCAGGTATGTTCCCTTTAATGCTACAATAACAAAAAATTGGAAATCATCTCTATGTTCATCAGAAGCAGAATAGATCACTGAGTCACTAAATAGTTATACAATGAATTCTTTACTGAGCATGTGTCAGATGGATACATCTCTATTGAGAATGTAAATAACAGCATGAATATTTTACAACATTTAAGAAAAAATTTAATGTACAAAATATGTCTTCTGCTTCTATAAATGCAATAGAGGTATAAAAAGGATGAAGACAAATAACATCTCCAGAAAATTAATTTCAGAGACAATATTTGAAATATTTAACAGCTGTCACAGGAGGAACTCTAATCAGTTACAAAGAACTCTGACGATGTGTGGGCACAAGGTTCTTGAGCTCGTCGCTGGACCAGACCAAGTACTTTTACTGGCAGTTTCCTTGGGAGAGCCAGAAGGCAGGGTCAGGGTGACCAGAGTACAGTCTGGCACCTGGACAGGGAGCAGAGGGCAGAGAGCAAGGGATTTTATTTTATCTGACATTGTAAATGCATTTCAATGATTTAATATCAGATATGGACATACTAGCTAAATTATCAGCTCTGACAGAAGAAAAGAAGTGACTTGGGGAAGATTAACAAATGAGAAATATAAATTTATATATATTTTATGTATGTATGTATGTTGATCTTATTGGCGGGTGCCTGTAGATTTGACTTTGACTTCAACCCTAGTTGAGTTTCCTAGTTTGCAAAGGGTCCTTCTCCCCTTATATGTACATACATGTACACATACATATAAACACATGTGTACTCTCATACATGTATATACACATATGAATATATACATAATCTTCCTTCATAAACCTTCATAAACCTTCTCCTCCAAATTTCCTTTTGTCTATTACACTTGATATTAAACATTTTATTTATTTATTTTTAAATATTTTATTTATTATTTGACAGAGAGAGACACAATGAGAGAGGGAACATAAGTGGGGGGAGTGGGAGAGGGAGAAGTAGGGTTCTCGCTGAGCAGGGAGCCCGATGCGTCCTGGCTTGATCCCAGGACCTTAGGATCATGACCTGAGAGGAAGTCAGACGCTTGACAACTGAGCTACCCAGGCGCCCCAATATTAAACACTTTAAATCTAGACACAGATATGTGAATCTGTGCACGTTTTATTTTGTTTTTAAAAATATTTACTGCTAAAATGACAACAGTCTTGTATTGATGAAAGAAGTTTAAGATGTTACACTCAATTAAAATTTCCAGTAAAATTAGCACAAAAAGTTCATGCTTCAGAACTCTCCAATGGATAAAACAGTTTTTTTCTAAAAGTGACGAAAATGATGAAACTTGGACCAGGATTTGTCCAAGATTAGACCAAGATTGTCAATGTCAGGCTCTGAACAAGAAATTTTCTGGGTGCCTGCGTGGCTTAGCTGGTTAAGCATCTGACGTGATCTTAAGCTGATGGTTTCAGCTCAGGTCATGATCTCAGGTATCCAGCCCCGCCTCTGCGCTCATCATGGAACTTGTTTGAGATTTTTCTCTCTCCTTCTCCCTGTGCCACTTCCCCCCACATCAAATAAATTAAATATAAATAAATAAATAAAAAGACTTTTTTGCCATACTCTTCTCCACAGTACCATGTGGTACCTAGGTAGCTGGTGAAGGAAATATCTTCATGACCACAACATTTTCAACAAGAATTGTTCTCAAAAAACAGCCCCTTCATGGGTGGCTGGAGTTGGGGATGACAGAAAAGTTATGCTATTATTTCTAAGAACATTAAATTCTTACTAATAGGCTTTCCTTAGATCCTACTGTACTTCCCCTGAATACAGTTTTGTCATCTGCCATGATGAATCATTAAACCCCTTCCTTTCAATTGTTCCTACATATCTACTATCTTTTTTATCTTACACAATTGGTTAGAATACATTGTAAGTGACCAGTAGAATGGTGATGGGGATTTTGTTTTTTGGTCTTGTTTCTGACAGCAACAGAAATGCTTCAGAAGTCTACTCTGGATGCCCTTCCTGGTCTATAGATCCAGCAGACCCATATAAAAATGTGAAATGTTGGGTAGGAAAAGAATAAGCTGGAATTCTCCTGCTCCGCTGATGGAGTATAAATTGGTCCAGCTGGTTTCAAGGGAGTGATTAGGCATCATGTGCTCAAACCATGAGCTTAGACTGCCCCTGAGTCTCTGGGCTTACTTCATACCAACACTAGAAACAACACACACAGAGAAAGACACTTCTTCACGGTTGTGGATATTTGATTACGTAACTTTGCTTTTAGAACACTTCTAGAGGAGAAGACTTCTCATAAAGCTAAAGATGTTCAGTAATTTGGAGACCCACTGACTCTGATGGTGTGTTTCGAATAGAAAATCTCTGATGATGCCATTCTCCATCTTATCCTGTGCCCTGTGCTCTAGGCACACAGAGCTTATTTCAGGTTTCACTATTAGGGTGACCAGATAGCATAACTGACAACTAATTTTTTTTAAAAGATGTATTTACTTAAGAGAGAGAGAGAGAGAGCATGAGCAGAGGGTGGGAGGAGCAGCAGAGGAAGAGGGAGAGAGACTCTCCAGCAGACCCCCACTGAGTGAGGAGCTTATGTGGGGCTCCATCCCAGGGCCCTGAGTTCACACCCTGAGCTGAGATCAAGAGATGAGCACTCCATGAACTGAGCAACCCAGAGGCTCCCCTGAATGTTTTGATCTACAAAATAGTGATGTCATATGACTCCATCCTTCCATAAGACCATGACATGTCTCCCTAGAAGGCTTCTCCCACATTCACCTTTCACCTAGTTCATTCCTTTTGGTTTGTAATAGGGCCATGACATCATCCTAGAAGCCATCAGCATATCTAGGACAGTTCTTTCTCACACACCCTCTTTGCTTCCTCTGGATCACCTGATGCCATGATTCAATGCAGGGCTCCTTCCTCCAACAGATGGTGAATCAGTGACACCAGGAACCGTGTTCACTTGCTCATTCTTCTGTACTCAGACCTAGGAACCAAAGTTGGCACCTCGTACCTGGTAAGTGCCATGCAAAATTGTAATGAATGGGTGAAAGTTTAAATCTATAAATGCTCAACATAGAACTTGATTGCTAAAAGAAGGTTTTGTGATTATTTCATGGTCTCTTCTTATTTTACCAAGGGAAAAAAAATGCTTGAAGAGCATATAATTGACTTATAAAACTGACTTGCATAAATTGCTTAGTTCCTGAAAGTTAGCATACAAGATAAGAGCCTAGTTTAACATTTTACATTATTGATTATTTTTTTGAATTTAGCTTCACACTAAATTTCCTGTGCATAGTGGTCTCCCACTGAGTTTTAAAACGCTACATGGATATTTACTAATTTCCTGAGGTGTCAGGCGAACGTGATAACCACTACACTACGGAAACACTAATTTCCTGAGGTGAATCGAAACATCTTTATCGTTGAGGAAAAAGATCTGAGCATCAAATATGAAATTTTTAAAAATCCCGGGGTGCCTGGTTGGCTCAGTCAGTTAAGTGTTTGTCTTCAGCTCAGGTCATGATCCCAGAGTTCAGGATAAAGCACCGTGTCTGGTTCCCTGCTCAGCAGGGAGTCTGCTTCTCCCTCTTCCTCTCCCCTGCCCCCCCTGCTTGTGCTCCCTCTCTCTCTCAAATAAATAAAATCTTTAAAAAGAAATTCTATGGCTCTAAAGTTAAATGAATAGTAGAGGAATTCAGGGTAGCTGTGAGCTACTTATGGCGACCAAAAATTAACTGCACCATAGAAGACATGAAGTTCATGAAGAAATGTTAAGTATAGAATTTGATATTTAAGTCTTTGCCTCTACTGAGAAGCTGGGGACAATGAAGGGCTAGGTCCTGGAACTAGATACATCTAGGACCAAAGGGCAGTAACTGGAGACCTTGTCAACTTGACCCTGAATTCCTCTCAGGAACTTAAGCACAAGCTGTGAGGTAAGGACATTTGTCAGGTCAGGTTTTGTTGCTGGAAGATCATGAGCGATCTTTGAGTATGTAGAGTAAAATGATGGATTGTGAGAATAACAACAGAAGTAACAATGGTTCTTATCAATCGTGCAGTGCCTCAGTGTCAGCCACCATCTTGTTATTCACCCAGAATTCAAGGACATAGTAACCCTTGATATCAACATGCTACAGGTGAGCGTCCTGTGACTCAAGTCTTCTTATTGGCTTGCCCATGATTACTCAGCTAGTGAGTTGAAGAGCTGAGGTATTAACTGAGGTCTGAGCATGCAGTGTTCTGGGAGGTAAATTGTGGGATGTGGTTGGTAGAATAATTGCAATATGGTAAACATATCAACTGGCCATAGGATGCTTCTAGACACATAAGTAGTGTTGGAATCCTAACCTGCTCTCCTGGCCGTTGGAGTCCTTTTTCACAAAGGTGTTCTTAATCATGTGAATGTTCTGCACTCTACATGATACAGAGACCTGATTGGAATCAAAATTTCTAGCAGAAGAGACCTCAGGTATAGGTATAGGTATTACATCATAGCATGTAATACTGCGAGGTCCAGGGAATTAACAGAATCTCAGAGATTTTTCACCATTGAGGATTTTCCATAGATAGATTTCAGAGGAAAGGATTGAGGTCTTTCAGGGACTGGTACTAAGAGAAAAGAGAGAACAGAATAAATTATTCCAGCAGGGACCAAGACAGAAATTAATTACTAATTTTAAAAACAAGGAATTAGAGAGAATGTTTGAACTGAGATGCAGAGCAGAGGAGCTCTCTGTCAGAAGAGGCTGAGCATGTAGGAGCAACCAGGGCCCTTACCGTGTGGGGATCATGATGCAGGGAACTGGCAGGCAATGGGACTAGGTGGTTTTCCTCATGTTAATTCTGTCTGTCCTTTATACCTGGTAGCTGTAATAATTCTAAACTTAGCGATAAGAAAATTCAGACAAATCAAAACTAAATAAATGCATACTACAACCAGCTTTTGTACCTGAGTTACTGGAAAAGAAAACACACTCTAAGACATGGAAAGAACTCAGTGGCACTGCCATGGCGAAGCAGAGGCGATGAAGCAGCTGCTGGTAAAAGGAGTAAATACTAGAGCACATTTGCGGATGACAGTGAAGAAGATAACGTGCCCATTACCATGAAGTGAGCTCAGTAGCTGGAAGGAAGGAGGCCCTCTTGGTTAGGACCAAGCACCCATCAAACTAACGTAACACTATGATAGTGAGTGACTGTACTCAATCAAAAAAAAATGTACACATAATTATTTCAAAAATTATGTGTTTTTTTGTTTTGTTTTGTTTTGTTTTACCACCTTCTCTAGGAATGTCATTCCTGATAATCTGACAAGTCTCCAAAATAAGGATGAAAATACTAAACACAATGAAATTTTTAAAAAAATGAAGAAGAATGTGGGCCTGAAAGTAGCTTCTGGTTTCTTAGGTAGGTTCTAGAACCTTCTACCTGTGTGAACTTAAGACAAATATTTTATTTATGCATAAATTAGCCTTCTCATATAAAAAAATGGATTTGAGGGCTCTGAATAATAAATAAATAAATAAATAAATAAATAAATAAATAAAACTAACGAAAAAATATTTATAAATAACTAAATTATTTATAAGTAATTATTTATAAACTAAATATAAATAAATAAAATATTATATCATCCATAACAATAACAAAAATGACTAAAAATAACTAACTAAATCAGCAAGTAATAAATACATAAATAAAAACTCAGTAATAAGATGTTTTCTCTCATGTAATGCAAAGCCTGGGAAGTCAGTCCACAGGCAATGCAGTCAGGATTGGTTCCCCATCCCTCTCTCAGCCCTGACTTCCTCAGTATGGACTCCATCCTCACCCCCAGGAAGGTGGCATCCCTGGCATCACAGTCATGCCTATTAGAATCCAGAGGAAGAAAACAGATGGGATGGTCCATCTCGTGAAGAACAAGGAATCCTTTCCCAGAAGATTCCAGCAGTTGCCCTCTCCACTGGAAAACACAACTTTCCCTTCATCCGGTGGGATCATGTGCTCTTCCCTAAATCCATCAGCAAGATTGTAACACTGTACAAAGGGGTTAATTTCATCCACGTCTACACCTGGGCTGAAATGGTGTCCCCTTCCTCTGAGACACGTTAAGATGAACTCGAACAAATCTGATTGTTTTGGGAATGAGAGAAGGAGAAGGCACATAGTGTTTACTCCGTACTGTTGAACCGAAGCTTAAAGAACATAATACATTTAAAGCAACATAATATTTCTTCAATTAATGGTGGCCTTCATTACTGCTGTGTGCCCAACACTGTGCCAACACTTCATGCAAGCTAACTGTTACCATTAATCTATGAAATATGTAACATATTCTTTTTTTTAATGATTATTATTCTGTAAATGAAAAGAACAGAGAATGAAAAAGATTAAGGAATTGACTTGAAGTCAAAAATATGATCAAAAAAAAAAAAAGGTGAAATTTTAATCCAGAATTATCTGAGTGCAAGACTCATGACCCACAATGATTTTGTTGAGTGTTTCCCCCCAGATGAAAGAGAACTTGAGTGTTATCATGGTATGGGAATGCAGCCATGATACCCTCTTGCCGTAGAGTCTCTCCCGTCAGACTTCCGTCACCTGGAGTGGGGACAGGGGGAGAAGCATTCAGAGCTGCCATGTCTGGGAAACCAGAGTGTTGAGGGGCCCTTGCTTGGGAATCACATTTTCCCCTTGGGTCACTTTCATGTTGTTGAAGAGTGTTACAGAAGAGACACCATTATCTGTTTCTTATTAGGATCCTTTTCTTCTACTTTCTTCCCTTTGCTGATGAGAATAATGGATTTAGTCTCCTGAATTATCCATGAAAGAAGATTCTGTCATGATACAAATTAATTGCTTATTAACAAAGAAATGCAAATGACCTCTACTGATTTTAAGATACTTGGAGAAGAGGACCCCAAAACATCTCTGGTTTCTCATATATTAAGATGCTAGAGAGTAGGAACATCGCCAAAGGCAAGGGAAGCAAGGGCAAAAATGAACTATTGGGATTTCATCAAGATCAAAAGTTTTGCACAGCAAAGGAAACAGTTAACAAAACCAAAAGACAACTGACAGAATGGGAGAAGATATTTGCAAACGACATATCAGATAAAGGACTAGTGTCCAAAATCTATAAAGAACTTAGCAAACTCAACACCCAAAGAACAAATAATCCAATCAAGAAATGGGCAGAGGACATGAACAGACAATTCTGCAAAGAAGACATCCAGATGGCCAACAGACACATGAAAAAGTGCTCCATATCACTCAGCATCAGGGAAATACAAATCAAAACCACAATGCGATATCACCTCACACCAGTCAGAATGGCTAAAATCAACAAGTCAGGAAATGACAGATGCTGGTGAGGATGCGGAGAAAGGGGAACCCTCCTACACTGTTGGTGGGAATGCAAGCTGGTGCAGCCACTCTGGAAAACAGTATGGAGGTTCCTCAAAATGTTGAAAATAGAACTGCCCTATGACCCAGCAATTGCACTACTGGGTATTTACCCTAAAGATACAAACGTAGTGATCCAAAGGGGCACGTGCACCTGAATGTTTATAGCAGCAATGTCCACAATAGCCAAACTATGGAAAGAACCTAGATGTCCATCAACAGATGAATGGATCAAGAAGATGTGGTATATATACACAATGGAATACTATGCAGCATTCAAAAGAAATGAAATCTTGCCATTTGTGACAACATGGATGGAACTAGAGCGTATCATGCTTAGCGAAATAAGTCAAGCGGAGAAAGACAGCTATCATATGATCTCCCTGATATGAGGAAGTGGTGATGCAACATGGGGGCTTAAGTGGGTAGGAGAAGAATCAATGAAACAAGATGGGATTGGGAGGGAGACAAACCATAAGTGACTCTTAATCTCACAAAACAGAGGGTTGCTGGGGGGAGGGGGGTTGGGAGAAGGGGGGTGGGGTTATGGACATTGGGGAGGGTATGTGCTTTGGTAAATGCTGTGAAGTATGTAAACCTGGTGGTTCACAGACCTGTACCCCTGGGGATAAAAATATAAGTTTATAAAAAATAAAAAATTATTAAAAAAATGATGCAAGAGAGTTATAAGGTCAATTACCCATCTGTGCAAGACCCACATCACAATGGTTTTGCAGTCTGTGAAATATTGCAAGTTTTCACATTTCACTCTTGCTTTGATAAGCTGTGATTTTATTCACTCGGAAAGCAGTGAAAGTAACACATCGGGAAATGCCTGTGTGTATAAGCCGCAAAAGGAACATACTCTCTTCATAAAGGACTTCTAATTACAAGGAATATTCCAATGAATCTTATTTAGGAAGTGCAGAAATTTTCACAAGAATTTTAAGTTTTGCCTTGAAATCAGCCTAAAGCCAATCAGATGATTCTCAATATGTGCAGAATGAAACTTTTCCAAAGTTGTGGATGTAGGAAATGAATGACACATGATGATGTTGAATTTTTTTCTCTCCTTTGAGACTTTCAAATGAAATATTTATAGCCAGAACATGTTACCTAATTACCGAGGTCTGAGGAATCATCACAAACACACTATGTGTCAACATATGCCGGATGTTGTTCTAAATCCTTTCAATTTGTTAACTCACTTGATCCTCACCTAACTGACGGGTTCAGAATTTTTTTCACATTGGCTTTTTTAATAGTTATCGCAGGCACTGATGAGGTAGTAGGAGCTTCATTTTATATATGGGAAAGTCAGCTCTGAAGATCTGAGAATTTAGCTGGCATTCTTCCCATCAAAGCTGCCAGATAATTGACGACAAGTAAGGTCTAGTATGCTGCCTGGCAAATAGTCATGGTACGATGAATAATTGTTTCCTAATTGCCTGGGGGAAGTTACAGAGAGCTTAAATTGTAATATGATTTGGTGTTTGTCTGCATGCCCACAGAAAGCCCAAAAATACCATTCTGCATGAACAGAATTGACCACAGACCCAAACATGAGAACATAGATGGTCTTGATTATTGAGAGAGAGAGAGAGCAGAAGTTCCCAGGATCAGAAGCAGGAAAACCATGCTACCGAGTGCAAGTGCTGCTCTGGGTTTCCATATTTCTACCATCGAAGCAGCCCCAGCAGCCCCAGCAGCTGAACCCATCCCAAACCCAGAGTGCAGGCCCAGTCCAAGTCTTCTCTGAATCCACTATCACACACATCTCCAGCATGCTGACTCCTGTCTGGTTGCTTCTGGGTCCTTCTGATTGATCTGTGGGTTTCTACTCATATTCACTCGCTTGTAGTCTCTTTCTCAAATACTCAAACTTATCAGTTATCATAAAAAACACAAAACAAAATAAAATGTCACTGGTTTGCTTAAAATGTTTCAGTGGGCTTCCACCATAAATGGAGAGAAATCCAAATTCTCATCAGATCCCTGGTAGCTCCAGGGTCCCCTAGCCTGACACTTCTTTTGGTTCACTATGTTCCAACAATGTCCACCATATTTTTTTCTGCCGACCATTTTGTGTTTCTTCTTATTTCTGCCCCTGTGCACTTCTCCCTCTGTCTGCTGTGAAAAATGTTCTTCTTCTGGACCTTCTTATGATGGAATCTCCATAATTCAATTACAGAACCCATGGTTGCTTCCCCCCAAAAGGACTCCCTGAACACCACTCAAGCTGAAGTACACCCTTCCTCAACACCTCAAATCACTGCCTATATAATTAATTATCTTCCTTATTTATGCCTCAAATAAGACCCTTCCAAAGAATGCAGAAAAAGAGAGGAAACCATCCTAGGGAAGCTTATATTTCCAGAGACTTTGCTCTGAATGAGAAAGTAGGAGTGTGCACAGGATGGTAGGATTAGACCTCCTCAGATTCCTCTATGACCCATCTTTCCTGTGACTCAAAATAAACCCTGGGCAACTTGAAACATCGAGAGCTTCTTGGCTCATATCTAGGCATGGACTGATGATCTATGCTGGAGATGCCTGATAGTGTTCTTCAGCACTGGCTTTCCTCCACTCACCTGGAGCCCTGTGTGTGGCTCACACCTGGTTTAGCTTCGGTTCTGGGAGGAGCACATCCCAGCAGTCTTCTTCTTCTTCTTCCTCTTCTTCTTCTTCTTTTTTAAATTAATTACTTTACTTGAGAGAGAGAGAGAGCAAGCAGGGGACAAGGCGGGCAGAGGGAGGGAGAGGGAGGGAGAGAGAGGGAGAGAATTCTGAAGCAGACCCCACACATAGCATGGAGTCTGACAAAGGGTTTGATCCCAGGACCCTGAGATAGTGACCTGAGCAAAAATCATGGATTGGTCACTTAACTGACTGAGCCACCCAAGCCCCCCAAGCAGTTTTCACCACAGTTCCTGGATGGACAGGGAATTAAGATGCATTGGAAAAACATCATGATATTCATGATGCCTCATATGTGTCTAAGATGTCTGATATTTCCAAATTGGTTTCTTCCTTACCCTCAGCTGCTTGGGATCCCACCCATAGCATGGCCTCAGTTTCCATTTCTGGCATCAAAATCCCTCTTTGCATGGATGTTCTGGCCCCAAAGTCCTCTGGCTCCTCCATGAAAGGCTAAGGCAGGCTCATCAGTGCTCTAGCCAGTGATCAGGAACATTCTAAAATTGTTAGACTGCTCAGGTGCTTACCGTCATCCTCATGTTTTCTTGCTGGTTACATGAAATACAATTTGAAAGTTTTAAAATGTAAAAGTTTTTGACAAATCCATGATGCAGTATGCCTACCACCACATTTAGGATATGGAATAATTTCATCACCCCACAAAGTTTCCCCTTGACCTCTTGTCCTCAGCCCCAACCCATCATGACCTAGACCCTGGCATTGTGACTTTTGTTGTATCTCTTCTAGAATTTCATATAAATAGAATTGTACCGTTCATAATCTTTTATGTCAGAAATAGAGACTCATTAGGATAATATAAAAATGAGAACTGTATTTTATAACCACCTAAAATGAACTGATGGGTCATCACTTTTTTGATTACCTGAACTATGAATATTAAGCAGAGGGCGCTGTAGTACTAATAAGGCCAGCCAAGCTAATTTGAAGTGTTAAGGAGATAAGAGAAAGGTAATAAATACCTTAAAGGTTTAAAGAAAAGACACTTAACCTAATACTCTCCAGAGCCATCCATGCTGTTCCAAATGGCAAGATTTCATTCTTTTCCATGGCTGAGTAATACTTCCATGTAGATATGTGTGTGTGTGTGTGTGTGTGTGTGTGTGTGTATACACACATACCACCTGTTCTTTATCTATTCATGTACTGATGGAGGGGGCTGCTTCCGTAACTGCCATAAACGTAGGGGAGCATATATATTTTCAAATAACTGTTTTTGTTTTCTTCATGTAAATACCCAGCAGTGCAACTACTTGATCATATGGTATCTCAAATTCCCATTTTTGGGGGAACATTCACACTGTTTTCCATGGTAGCTGCACCAAATACACTCCCAGGAGCAAAGTGAAGTCAGACAGAGAAACACAATACCACATGATTTCACATACATGTGCAAACTAAAAAGCAAAACAAACAAACAACGACAAAGAGAAAAACAGACTCCTGGGGTGCCTGGGAGGCTCAGTGGGTGAAGTCTCTGCCTTCAGCTCAGGTCATGATCCAGGGTCATGGAATTGAGCCCTGCATCGGGCTTCCTGCTCAGCGGGGAACCTGCTTCTCCCTCCCCCTCTGCCCCTCCCTCTGCTTGTGCTTTCTCTCTCTCTCAAATAAAAAATAAAATCTTAAAACAACAACAACAAAAAAAAACCCGGATTCCCAAATACAGAGAATACACTAGTGGTTGCCAGGGGCACAGCGGGGCAGGGAAGAGGGTAGGCAAATAGGTGAAGGGGATTCCGAAGTACTGACTTCCAGTTACAAAGTAAATAAGTCACAAGGACGAACAGTACAGCATAGGTATAAGAGCAGTAGCACTGTCATAACTTTGTGTGGCGACAGGTATTAATTACACATCACGGGGAGCATTTCCTAATGCATATAACTGTCAAATTACTGTGTCACCTGCCTGGAACTAGTATAATATTATATGTCATTATACTTCAATTTCAAAAAAAATTTTAAAAATAACAAAAAACAAAGAAAAAAACACATGAGATAAAAGAACATGATTAATTTTTTTAATATCAAAATATTTGAAAGCTTAGCGAGTTGTTTCCCAAGGCTTCTTATTTCTCTCCTATTGGTGTGGAATTGATTTTGCTGGGTAACATTTGCTTTTGATTGAGAATGATTCAAATGGAAAACATTTGGCAGATTTTCAAACGAAGAGACATAGGGTGAGAATGTTTTCTGCACTCATTTGCAGCCAATTTGGTCTGGGCATCTCCAAGGTGCAGCAGGTTATCCATGACTATGGAAACGGCTCTCACTCAAACAGTGCCTCGTAATGAGATTCAGCCCAACTGGATGGAGGAAAATAAGTTTTAACATGTGCACTGTTTGTGCTTAGGAATTTCAGTGAGTACAAAGCTTCATGAACCCTCTCTGAACATAAAATAAAGCCAACCAGAGATACCATTAATAAAGTGAAAAATGGCACCAAGCAACTCCCTAGTTTAAGACTCATGTCATCTGTGTTCACAAATGTGCGTAAACCAGTTTGAGCTAAGGAATCCGTCTTACTGATAATATTTCCTTCCACGAATATTAGCTGCATGCTTGCTGGGCTGGTTTTACATTTGATTGTCTTGGTTTTCAGAAAAGCATGTATTATTTCTTCGCATTGACTAATTGGTTGGTTCTTTCTTCTTTTCTCTCTCTCTCTTCCTTCCTTCCTTCCTTCCTTTCTTTCTTCCAGGAGACTCCCTCCCCAGTACATAGCGCCATGTGGGGCTTGAACTCATCACCCTGGGACCAAGACCTGAGCTGAGATCAAGAATGCTGTGTTCAACTGACCCAGCCAACCAGCCACCATCCCCCCACCCCGCCTCAGACTTTCTTTTTCACGCTGAGGTAGTGTCTTGTGGCAAGTATTTGCTCTTTTCCTTTGAGATTTTGGATGCATTAGATGCCAACATTATGTACTCCTAGGGACCATGACCAGATGTTCTGGAGTTTAATGGAAAGATTTGGGATTAGAGATGGATGAGGATTCATATCTTTTCTCTGCAAATCATAAATTTTGCACAGAGAATATATGATTTTACCTTCCTGATCATTAATCATCATCATCCTGGATAATTGTTACATAGCTTATGAGATAATGTAAGTAAAGTAAAAATGATGTGGGACAGAATAATGCCTCCCTCCATACCCTCTGTGGCCAAAATCTAGAAACCTGTGAATGTGTTACCTACAAGACAAAAGGGACTTGGTGTGATTAAGTTCAGGGTCTGAGGAGAGGAGGTTACTCTGCATAGTGTGATCGATGTCTCTGTTCCAGAAACCCCCTTTTCCATTTTCCATCACCCTGGGACAATGACTGCCTATTTAAGCACGACCTTTGCTGATATCAGTGCAGATAATCACCAGGGCTGAAATGGATATAAGCTACCACCAGCTAGTAGAGGTGGTAAGTGTATGTGTAGCAAATCCAGACACGCCCTTCTCCCGAGTCAGAATCCATCTCTAGCTTAGCCATTATATGTGCCATGGGGAGTATATTTCAACTGCTCCAGCCCTACACCTTTTCTATTCCCTCTACTAATACTGAGCTATTTCTATTTCCTTTGGATGTCTGCATTCACCATCTCATCTATTTTTTTGTTCATGTATCCATTCATCAAGGGGCAGCCATTATGGAAAACAGTGTGGAGTTTTCTCAAAAACCTAAAAATAGAATTATTCCATGATCATGCAATCTGTCTTATGGGTTTATACCCAAGGCAAATGAAATCAGGACCTGAAAGAGGTATCTGTGCTTCCATGTTCAGTTCAGCATTGATCATAACATCCATGATATGGAAATGACCTCAGTGGATGAATAAAGAAGTTCTGATTTATAGATACAATGGAATATTGTGCAGCCTTTAAAAAGGGGGAAATCCTTCCATTTGCAACAATGTGAATGGACCCAGAGGACATTAAGCTAAATGGAATAAGCCAAAAATAGAAAGTTCAAAAACTGTGCAATCTCACTTGTATGTGGAATCTGAAATAGTCGAATTCATAGAAGTAGAGAAGAACAATGGTCAGCAGAACACGGGAGATGGAGGAAATGGGAAGATGTTGCTACAAACTTGCAGGACCACTAGAGTTAAGAGTGCTGGAAATTTGTTGAGAGTGGATTTCAGATGCTATCACCACACACCAAACATGGTAACTATGTTAGCAGATGTTATAGTTAGGAGTGAGTTGGACAGTCAGGTGATGAGGGCCAGGGTCCGCAACAAGGAAATAGGGAATCAGGACAGCTGAGATCAAACAGCACTAACATCTGTTCTGCAGTGTACACAAGACCACACTGACATGCTGCTTTGCAGCCTTTGCAGAAATGACTTCCGCAAAATGTCCTAAAATAAGACAACCACGAAAACATTGTCAGTATCACGGGTGAGGGGCAGTTAAGACCTAGCCTGCAGACGTCAGCAGAAAAAGACCATCAGCATGTGGGCATGAACCTAACAGCTAGACAGATTACGTGACCAAAGTCCTGGTTGGCACGACTCAGCATGCCCAAATTGCTTAAGAAAGTTCTCCAAAAGAGCTCATAAAAGTCCCTAAACTTAGAAACTCCAGGGGCAACCCTCTCAGAGCCCTCCTCCCTCTCTGGGAGCTCTATGCTCTTGCTCAGAAAACTGCTCTGCTGCCCATCACTCTCTCTCTGGTCTACCTCTTCCTTTTTTGAAGAAGAGCAACCAAGAGCCACGGGCACTCAGAGGACACAAATCCTGTAACAATATGTTAGCACCACTGTAGTATTATATCACTACGTATATGTATATCAAATCATCGTGTTATATGCCTTAAATATCCACAGTTTTTATTAAAAGATAAACTCTGGACTCAATTCAGTGACAAGAATGGAATAGTAACATACATGCTACTATAGTTTGGGTATGTTACAGTGTAACCACCTCATTATTATTCTTTTCTGAACACTTATACTTCCTGGAATTACAATTTGAGGGAAAAAATCATTCAATCTATATTCTGTCTAAACCAGAGGCAATTGGAGATTTATGTTTTAATCGCTAATTACTTGAACAAGTATCCTAGCAGGCACTTTGCAATTGCCCCATTACTTTTCAAAGCCACTTTAATCTTCTTACATTTCTGATCCAATTATGCTTCTGAAGTACCTGTCATTTATCCCATTATCTGAAAATTTCTTCTATCTGATGTATTTAGAGATACACATTTACATTTGTATCCTTCTCGGGAGCATTATTCACATCTAGTACCTTGAACCAATTCCTGTCTGCCTCAGTCTCTCAACTAAAAGCTGGTCCATCTCCCCCCATCATTCCTCCACAATGCTTTCTGCTGAATTCTGGTCTCAGGAAATCAACTCAGTGAAACAATGTGAACAGTAAACAAAATAAACGCTCAGACAATAAAGAAAGTTTGATAAGAGTGCATATTTTCTATCAGTTGGCCTCTATCCTATTCATAGTTAAGATGATGGAAAGTTATTCTGGGCATCTGCTATCTGCTGAGTTACCATCCATTTGCCCATTCATGCCGTTGGTTCCCTAGAAAGGTTCTCCCCCAAATGCATTGACAGATCAACTGAACAAAATAAATGCCTACTCCTTGATGTGTTGACTCATATGCAGCATTGAGACTCTTGGTCTTTGGTCCTTAAAATGTCCTCCTCCCTGGGTGCGTGGGTGGCTCAGTGGGTTAAGCCATTGCCTTCGGCTCAGGTCATGATCTCAGGGTCCTGGAATCGAGTCCCACGTCGGGCTCTCTGATCAGCAGGGAGCCTGCTTCCCCCTCTCTCTCTCTCTCTCTCTGCCTGCCTCTCTGCCTACTTGTGATCTCTCTCTGTCAAGTAAATAAATAAAATCTTAAAAAAAAAAATGTCCTCCTCCCTTGGGTTGCAGGATGCTCTTCTCTCCCAATTTTCAGCCCACAGCAAGGGCAACAGTGAGTACTTACAGGGTTCCCGGCCATATACTCAGTACTTTATTCCTGGGATCTGGCTCAACTTCAGAGGAAATCCTTGAAACAATTGCTATCTGCTTATCCCCAATGGGAAACCAAAGCTGGATGGCATCCAAGGTAAGTAACTAAGGGAAGTCACATCCCAGCTGATAGTGCTTGATGTTGGAGATGGGACTCCAACAGGAAACCTGCTCCTCCATCAGGCTCACATTCACCCTCTTGCTGCCATTTCTCAGTGTGGTTCTTACCCCCAACCTCCCGTGTGGCTCCTGTGACAATCTGCTTTGCCTTTCATCCACAGACATGGTTGCACGGAGCATGACTCTAGATGGGGTACCACAGATGTTCATGGAAGCAATGAATTAGAAAATCCCAGAGATGTTGGACTGGCATCTCCAGCCCAACATGTGTCAAACCAAGCTTATTCTTTATCCCATGAACCTGCAATTCACCCTATGCTCCTTATCAAGTTGCCCACACTTAATTAACCAAGTACCAACTTGAGAAGCCAGCTGTGTTTGTCTATTTCCCTCCCTCCTCTGACTGGCCATGAAGTCTACTGTCTAAGAGTATTGGGGGAGTACTTCTGGAACCCTCCTAATTCTCTTACCTTAGAGACTCATTGGGGCTTACTTTCTCTACTGCAAATAGAATTGAATCCCAGTTCCTAAGTTAACATAATCAGTAATTACAGGTGAATTCCTTTCCCTTTTGGGGAATGTCATTATCTCATCTGTAAAGGAAAAGAAAAAAGACATTGATTATAGTCAATGTTCAAAGATAATTTTTTCTGTACCCCCAGTCTTTATGTATGTCAACTCATTTAATTTCGAAGTTTGATGGAACTTTTGGCAGAATTCTACAAGCGAGAGAATGAATGAAGTGCGAGGAGTTTCCCGTAGTCACACAATTTTTACAAATGGCTTGGGACTCCTTCCCAGGCAGTCGGACTCCAGACCCCACTCTCAGCACAGGGCTCCCTGACCCCCAGCAGAATGCTGCAGTTCTCTATGGCTTCTCGGGAAAAGCATAAATACTAGATCAAGCCAGATGTTGGTCTAATCTTGGTCTACCACTGATAAGCTGTGTGACCATGGGAAATCAGTTTTCTTTCTGAGTTTCATATTGTTTTTCCCCTGAAAGAAAAGTAATAATCTTTTTACATGGGATTTGTAACAGAAATTGGGAGTTATCATCCAATATCAATTTCCTCTTTCTTCCTTGATAATGGAAGTTCCCATTTTTAATAGGCATGAGGCCACCAGAACACAGTTCCCTTGAAACTGGATGACCATGGGATTAAGTCTGTCCAAGGAAATTAGGAGGAGGTGGTAGTTAGTAGAATTGTTTCTCTAGAAGATTGCTGACAAAAACCTTGCTGCCCATTTGTTCTTTATCATCCTGAGTAGCAGGATGCAATGGCTGAAGCAGAAGCCTTATTTGCACAGAACAAGATGTGACCTTGTTGAGTCATGCATAGAAGGGCAGCAAGACGCAAGGAATCTGGGATCTTGGCCATTTACGGTGACATCACTCTTCCAGGCTGCCTACCATTGCACTGTTATGGAAGAGAAAAACATTCTTTCTTGTTTAAGTCACTGTCATTTGGCCTCTACTCTCTTCAGTCAAATCCAATAGACTATGAAGAACCAGAGGGGGCCCAATTCCGTTCTAGGCTGACCTGTGACCACTTAGCACAGATTTCTTCCATTGGCTAGCAAGTACGTCTATTCTATTTTTTGCTTTCTGGATGCCCTCTCAAGACTCATGTGTATGTTCACTTACTCCTAATTTAATTTCTTAAACTCAATATTGTTCATCTTTTCCACTAACACAACAAATACTTCAGTGGTCCCGTGTGTCCCCAGTCTGCCGTCCTCACTCACCCAGAATCATGATGATAGGAGCCAACAGGTGGGTTCTGGGTATTTAGAAATACAATTTCAGATCATACTTTTTAGTTTTTCTTTCATTTCTCAGTTTAATAATGTTCTGAATAACCATAAATTCACGAGGTTTGGTTATTCAAACTAGGAGCATCTTCTGGGATCATTTTTCCTCTTAGTTAAGTAAGAATATTGTAATGACATCGTGTTTGAAAGATATATTTTCCAGATGTAAAATTATAGCCTCCTCTTTTTTTGCCTTCAATATTTTAAAAATATGACTATGCCATCTTCTGCCATCTGGTAGTACTATTTAGAGGCTTGTCATCAATATAATTCCTATTAATTTTTGTGATCTCTTCTTTCTGTCAAGCTTTAGAATTTTCATTTGTCTTTGGTTGTTTTAATTTCACGGTAATTCACCATATATGGGTTTTCTTATATTTCTCTGTGTAGATTCTAAATGGCCCATATAATATTGCCATTTTCCTGGGAGTGAGGATGACCAAGGGGATTAGAGACCAGTTCTGGGACCCAGTTCTGCCATATGCTAGTACATCATTGATCTGTGACCTAAATGCGTGGTGACTAGGTTTTCTTATCTGTAAAATAGGTAGCATGAATACATAAAGCACTATTTCCAAGAGCTTGGCCTGTTTCCCAACGTGTGCCTCTTCCTTCCTTCCACTCCTATTGTGTTTATGATTTTTATCCTGTCATCTCATCTCTTAAGCACCAATTCAGAAGGTAAGAGGGTAAGGAAATTTAAAAGTTGGAAGGATGAACATATTCATTCGTTTAAACTATAGAGGGGAAAAAAAAGGGATATTGATGGGTCTGGTTCCTTATCATGAAAGACTCTTTCCAACGTAAATAGTTTTAAGTTTTAGGTAAAAATGTAAAATATACAAATATTTTTTAAAAAATAACAAATGCCATTTTATGTCTTTCTCAATTTACTGCCAGGTGCCTCCACAGTTCAAGGTGCCGTGAGTTTGAGAACAGCATTTATGGGAGCCAACAGAATGATCCTTTCAGTCTCTCCATGCCCAGACACTCAGTCTTCACCTGCACACGGGTTTCAGGGAGATTTTAGCCGGCACACGCTGTCCTCAGTGCCACAGTGTTACGTTCCCAGCACCCATTCTCTGAAATGCTTTTCTAAGATGGGATTTTTTCATCAGCATTGAGGTCCATCACACATTATGTCAATGATGAAGCAATGATGAAGTTATTGAGAGTGCGTGTTACCCTGAAGTTCTGTGAGTTTTCCCCTTTGATGTCCCCAATGGTGACAGTTCTCCCCATTGATCACAATTTCATCATCAGACGCTCTGTGGAAAGATAGAAAACAAATATAGTTGGAACCAAAGCAAAAGTTAATACAAACTACGCCATTCAGTTCAAGGATCCATGAGCTCAGGTGTGTATCCTGTGGAGAAAAGGGATTTTTTCCTGGTCATATGATTTTTCTAGTAGTAAGTTAGTCATTGAACACTTTCCATTAAACATGTCCACATTTCCTGACATTACAGTTAATCTTAATCAATCTCTTTGGGCTGCAAAAGCATGATATCCCTCTCTCAGCCACTGGGTTGAGTTTAGCTTCTCCTTATCTTGACCCCAACATGTAAACCCCAACGTGTGTCCAAATGGGCTCCTTCAAAGGTAGGGTGCTGAGCTCCCTGCCATGCTTCGGATCCAGTGTTTCCCAACAGGCATCCTAGCAAGGGTGCCGTTGGTGCTGGTCCCTCTCATCAGGGACTGTCTAAGTGACATCTGAGTCAGGAGGCTAGCATGGTTTCGGCTGTGCTGGTGAGATTCTTCTAGATCATTTGTTGGTGCCAGAGCCAACATCCCAGGTCTGTAGCATCCCACTTGATTCTCCACTTTCCATTCATATAAGCCGTTGAATTGCATGCATTATTCCTATGCAGAAGGACTTACCAGGTCCACTGTTTCTGATCATTTACTGCATTGGGGTAGAAACAACTGTGTTGGGGTTACAGAAAATTAGAAGTCTGTGTCAGGCCCATCTACCTAAATCCACTCCCATGGCAGACACCATCTGGAGTTTTTCAACTCCTCAGGTTCTTACTGAGTAGAAGGACTTGGCTTTCCGATGTTTGGGTCATTGTCCCTCCTGGGACAGCACAAGATCAGCTTTCGGGCACCTGGGTGGCTCCTTTGGTTAGGCAACTGCCTTCTGCTCAGGTCATGACCCCCCCCCATTGGGCTCCTACAGGGAGTCTGCTTCTCTCTTTGACCTTCTTCCCTCTCATGCCCTCTCTCATAGTTTCTCTCTCAAATAAATAAATAAAATCTTTAAAAGAAATCTAAAAAAAAAAGGAAAACAAGATCAGTTATCTTAGAGGTCAGAATTCCAGGGATTGACATCTAGTTCAGGGTGTGGCAAATGTTGGTCCTAGTCATCGTGCACTCTAACCTTTATTTTTCTTTTTCTTTTTTTTTTTTTTTTACATTTCAAGCTCTTTTGTGTGTAGAAAAGTTGTTTATATTTTATTGGTGTAACACATGTTCTCTTCAGGAAAGAAATGGCACAGAGTCGACCTTCCTGAACTGGGATAAAGAAAACGAGACTCAAACAAACTAGGGATAACAGCAGTACTAAAATCTCTGTAATATCTTCTCTGTCATGCTGGTAGCCAAGGCTTGATAAATGCTACCGGCTCACCCATGAGCTCCATCCAAACAGTCACCAGTTCTCTTTCCAAGGGTTGCTGTTTCTCAGTCCCTTCACTAAGTGAGGAGGTTTGTCCCATTGTGTTATAAATGTTGAATAAAACAAGGGGGAATATGGACATTTTGTATTGGGGTAATTTCAGAAGCTCTTTTCAGTGGAGAACCACATAGGTCTTTCTAGAAACAGGGCTTCAACCTTGGTAGATGAGGGAGATAGTTGCAACAGTAGGATGATGGTAGAGGTAGAACAGAACTGTGTGTCTGTATGAAAGGGATTTGGGAAATGACCCATCCCTCCAAGGAGAAACAGAGGCCCAGGGAGGTGACGTAGCTTTTCCTATGGCCATCCTGTGCGAATGTCAAATGAGTATGGGGTCCATGATCTCAGGCACCACTGTCCCTTCCCTTCCATATGGATGGGTGAGTGGGGTAAAGTAAAGGTACTGAAAATTGGGTGCAGTAGGCAAGCTCTGGAAGTGTTTATTCAAAGGAGAAATGAAGAAGACAGAAGGATCTTGTAGATCAGCTTGCATTGAAGGCAGAAGGAATGGGAGGAACCAAAACCTGGAACTGGATTTCTAAAACAACTGGCAGTTGCAGAGACCTAATAAATGCCAGGCCCTGTGAGGGGTCCTCCACTGCCTCTGTTCCATCTGCCTTCTGCTCCCACCCTTGGGGAGGACATTCCAACTCCCTTCACAGATTTGGATCCTTCTCAAGATCAAGATGGAGGGAAACAGCAGGATAGCACTTTCTAGAGTTAGCCCCATGTTCTTTTGAGGCCCAACTATTTACAATAAAGCCTTTTCCTCTACCCTCCAAAGTATTTTTTTTGCTTCACAAATCATGTATGGGAATTTTCAGAAAGGAAGAGATCAACAGATTTAAAAAAGGAAAAACAATCACTTGTTACTTTCAATCTTACTCTTAAGAGATGGTCATTGCTAATATATTGATGTGCATTTTTGCAAACTTCTTCCTCTGATAATGTGTATATAAGTAACAGAATATATATGCATGTATGTGTGTATCTTGTATATATATAATATATATGGATATGGATGAGGCAGAGAGAGAAAGAGAAAAGAGAAAAACAGTGTATGTGTGTAGATTTTTCCAATCCTTAGCAACACATGTTAAACTTTTTTTGCCAATATCGATGTATCTAAACCTTATGGTCACATTTTCTATTTTCTGCTCCCTACTGAATTATTAATAGATCATTAGCTATATCTCACAGTTACCTGATTATTTTTCACCTTTTTATTTCATATAATTTTATCAAAAGCGTGTATCATATTCCTGTAACAATGCTTTTCCACTAACATAACCAGACCTATGGGCTCATGTGGATTCCAAGATTAACCAAATAAGTTGAGTGTTGTTGTCTTTTTTTGAGATTTATTTATTTATTTGAGAAAGAGAGTGAAAGAAGGCCAGGAAGGACAGAGAGAGAGGGAAAGAGAATCCTCAAGCAGACTCCATGCTGAGCGCTGAACCCCGCGTGGGACTGGATCTCATGACCCTGAGATCACCACCTGAGCTGAAACCGAGAATCAGGTGCCTAACTGACTGCACCACCTCGGTGCCCTTGAGTGTTTTATTTTTAAAATAGTAAAACAATGTAACAATTAAAACGTGGAAAACTAGAATATTCTCTATATCAGAAATTATATGAAAAATTATGTGGACTCCACAAAAAGAATAAGTTTTATGTGGCAAACACACATATAAACAAGCTTGAGTAACAAATTTTAAAGATGATTTTCCATTAAAACGTGTGGTGGTTTAAAAGAAAATGTTTACAGATTATCTGGTACTTCTTACTTCAAAAGGCAGAGCTTGATGCCTTTCCCTCGGAGTATGGTTTGGGCTTACTGATTCTTTTCTCATGATTAGAATACATCAGATATCAAGGGACACGATTTTCAATATTTGGATATAAAAAGACTGTGATTTCCAACCAAGTTGGTTATTTTTCTCTCCTTGAATCATCGATTCTGGGGGAAACCAGCTGCTTTATCATGAAGACATTCAAGCAACTCATGAAAAAGACCTGTTGATGAGTCATTGAAATCACCTGTCAACAGCCATCTGGGAACTCAGATGGCCAAACACCACAGGAGTGACCTTGGCAGTTGATCATCCCCGAGGCAAGCCTTCAGAAAGCCTGGTTCCCTGACCAGGAGCCTCTATTTTATGGGAGACCTTGAGGCAAAGCACCACCTTGTGGTTTTTCTGACCCCCAGAAATTGTGAGACATTAAATGTTCATTGTTTTAAGCCACAGAGCATGAGGATAGCTTGTTACATAACAAATGATAAATAACACAACACTTTCAATTACCATTATCGTCAGGAATGTCCACTTGACCTAAAGATGGAAGAAACAGAAAACTCAAAAATGGGAAAATAATCAACTAGGCTTTTCTTTACGAATAAATGTGATTAGATAATATGCCTATAAAAACTGTTCTAAGTCATAATTAACCAAAAATATGCAAATTAAAAGAATAACAAGCACTTGAAATCTACTAGCTTTCAAATATCATCTAGGAAGAAACAGATAACCTGAATAGTTGTATGTCTATTAAAGAAATGTTGTTTATAGTGAAAAATCCCCCACCCTAACTGTTTTTGTTTTTTTAAGCTGTGTAAAACATATATTTTAAAAAAGACTTTTATAATTATATTATTATTACATAATGATATTATATTAATATTATTATAATATATATTTTATAATATATTATTATTAATATATGTAATAATATATAATTATAAAACATATTAACATATTTATTTATATGTATGTTTAAGATATATAACATAAAATTTACCATCTTACTGTATTTTTAAAAGATTTATTTATTTATTTTAGAGAGAGAGAGCGTGAGTGAGAGGGGCGGAGGGAGAGAGAATCTTAAGCAGACCCCACGCTGAGTGTAGTGCCCTGAGCTGAAATCACAAGTTGGACTCTTAACCAACTGAGCTATCCAGGCACTCTGATACTTTGTAACTCCCCTTGTGATTTCTCCTTCAAATCCCTGGTTATTAATGAGTGGGTTGCTTTATTTACATATATTTACATACATATGTTTAATTCACAGATATTTACACACATATGTGTAATTTACATGTATTTGTGGATTTGTAATTTTCCAGGGTTTTTTTCCCTTTGCTATTGATTTCTAGTTTCATTCTCTTATGATCAGAGTAAATACTTTGTATAACTTAGTGTTTTTAAATTTTTTATGATTTATTTTGTGGTTTTACATATGGTCTATCCTGGAGAATGTTTCATGTGCTTTTGAGAAAAAAAAAAGTGTATTCTGCTATTGTTGGGTAGAGCACTCTATATAGTTCTATTAGATTCATTTGTTCTGTATTGTTGTTCAAGATTTTTATTTCTTTATTGACTAAGGCTCCAAACACCCTTTGTCGACCATGGAGATGTCAAATACCATTGGATGTACTGGATCACATGGCCCAAGGGGCAGAGTAGCTTGTGACCCAGCCTGGACCTGTTGCAGAGCCCTCTCGTGTTCTGATCTCCACTCAAACCCAGTAGCTCTTGGGGTACTTGGTAGATGGGCCAGATAACACACCCCAGTGAGGACCACGTTGCTTCCAAAGATCATAGAGGCTTAATTTGTAGTAACAAAAACTGGAAACAGCCCAAATATCTATCAACAAGATAAAAGGGTTTTGTTTTGTTTTTTTCCTTTTCAACTATGGTAGATTCATCCTATGGCACAACAATAAACAGTATTGAGGGAAAATTTTATCTGATTACTGTGATAGGAGCATCCACAGTATTTGATGTATAATGGCTAATGAACCATGTGGCATGAAGGGTGATATAGATTACACTGACTAGGGTGTTGTTCTATGTGCATTAAAAAGTCAAAATACAGTAATCAGAAATCTTTTTTTATGCTCTGCAACAGAAAATCATGACCTTTCTGTCAGTTTTCAGATCTAAGTCAGAGCCTGAGCCCATCCAATAAAAGAATGCTCATGTTTCTTTGACCAAAAGACCCTACAAAGTCATTGCAAGTATTTGAAGTAAATATTCTCCCAGTCCTTTTACAAAGGGCCATGGCTCCTTTCCAAGCTAACAATGCCTTGACAAAGCTGACTCAACAAAATGTTTAAGGACTGATGAGTATGGAGTCTGAGCTAACATCAATGTCCCTGAGCCCTCAAGAAAGAGCTATTAAGACAAGTCAGTGTATTAGTTTGCGAGGGTCACCATAATAAAGTACCACAAACTGGTTGGCTTAAAACTACAAAAATTTATTCTCTCACTGTTCTAGAGGCTGGGAGTCTAAAAAGAGAGTACAGCTTGGCTGGTTCCTTTGGGAGACTTTGAGGGAGACTCTGCCTCATGCTTCCCTCCAAGCTTCTGGTGGCTTCTAGCCATCATTGACACTTGGTGGTTTGCAGATTCATTACCCCCAAACTCTGCCTCTCTCTTCACATGGCATTCTTCTTTCTGTACATCCATGTCTCTATTGCCTCTGCCCACCCTAATCCGCCTTACCCCATTTTAACTTCATTAATTATATCTGCAAAGATCCTGGTTCCAAATTGTCACATTCTGAGTTTTCTGATGGACATGAATTTTGGGGGTCCACCATTCAACCCACCTTGCGGGTCCAAGGGGAAGTGCCTGAAACTACTCACCTTCATGCAACAAAAAGAGGGAATCAGTAGCAATAACATATCCCTGGGCAGGCTATAAGGCTATTCAACAAATGATGCCCTGTTGGCCAAATTTGGTCCACTGCCTATTTTCTGAAGTAAAATTTTATTTAATACAGCCATACTCATTCATTTATGGATTCCTTATGGCCGTAGAAGTCAGTTGTTATGGCAGAGAACTTTTACCCCACGAGGCCTAATATATATCTGGTTCTCTGCAGAAAAAGTTTGCCAACTCGGGACACAAAGGATGCAAGATCAGTAATTGACGTGATATCCTGTCCAATTCACCGTTCTGACTCTTGCTAAAACCCGAAAAGTTGTGACAGATGCTGAGGATTACTGTAGTTGTAACTAGGTGGTATTGCTTTTCCTAATCACAGCTGCCATGCTGGTGTCGTAGTTTTCTGAAGCGTATCAATACCGCTGGCATTCACTGTACAACCGTTGATCTGTGAATGTGTACATTTTGATCCCCATCCGTAGGATTGATCAAAAGCAGTTTGACTTTATATGGGAAACTCAGGAGCAGACATTCATGACCTCCTTAGGGCAGTATGAACTGTCGAGAACGCTGTCACCCAGTAGTCTTTAAGGATTGTGTTTCCTTAATATTCTATAAAGCTTTGTGTTAGTGCACTGCCTTAATGACATCATATGGACCGGTGAGTGACAGGTGGGAAGTGCCATTAATAACCCAGTATGACATATGAATCCCGCAGGGTGGGCAAAGGACCAATCCTATTGCTGAGATTTGGGACTGCCATGGTATATGAAATGCGAACATATCCCCCCAGGAAAAAAAAAGTGGGGGGGGGGGAAGTGGCCCGTCATACACAGAGAGAGTACGAGTGCAGATCCTTGTATTTCAGGAGAAATGCCATGACCTTGGCAACCACATAAATAACTTTTCATGTCATCAAACAATTTCTACCCTTCTACTGGGTCCTGAGGAAGACTGACCACATGGATGGCTGTGTGTTTCTGTTGCTAAAACTACCAATAGGACCCGAGATTGTAAGATTCAGCCAATCACAGACTTACATATGTGTAAACAGAGCAATCCAAATTGTGTTTGTTCCTGTGGAAGCATCAGCAATCCAAACTGTATGGTTGGATGGTACACATGGAATTGGGCCCTGGGTCATGGAGTGCGCAGAGACGGAGTACGCACACTCCTGTATCCTGGGTCACAGAGTGTGCAGGGACAGGGTGCACACACTCCTGCATTCTCCTCATTATATTAAACCACCATGTCTCTCTTATAAGCAGGGTTCCTAACAATAATGGACAGAAGAGAGATTGGTTGGCAGATGAGATGACATGTTTTGGAGTCAGCACCGAAAGGAATTATGCCACAATATGGCCACATGTAGGGTTTTGATGGGCTCTAAAGAACAGTGAAAAAGCAAAGTCATTCCAACCCCCTGAAACAGCTGACAAATGGTACTGTGCCCCTAGTAGCCTGGCAGACACAGGCCCCGGAGCTAAGGGATGGAAGGAGGAGTTTCACTCCCCAGGCCTTGCTTTAGGGATTTGGGTTTCCTGTTCTAGACCGTGTCAGGGGACCTGATTCCCAGGAGGTGCACTGTGTCCACTGGGGAGATAGAAAGGGTTGCTGCTTTCATACGTTGAGTCCCTCATTCCAGTGGAATTGTGAGGATGAGCTCTCCTGATTGCCAAGGAGACCTCAGGCTGCTATTATACACCGATGCCCAGACATAAGTCAGGAAGCTGGGGCATCCTCTGGGTGTCTCTTGGTGTCTCCTTCTGGGTGATATCAGGAATGGTGCATGAGAACACCAAGACCTCAGAGAAGGGAGGTCCATAGATTTCGTTCCTCTGGGGTAAGGACCAAGCTATCTCTCCAGACAAGCCACCCAGAGCAGTGGAATGACTGGTCGAGGTAGAGTAAGATGTAGAGTAAAATGGAGGGTATTTACAGGAGACAATAATGACTGTGCTGAGGCTGAGACACATGGCCGTAGGGACTGTCGCCTGTTTCATTTGCCTGTTTGCTCTCAGTTTTTGCAGAGACGGTGGCTGACCGCCATCTCTAAGCAGACTCTGTGGTCGACTGACTTATATCTCTACTTTCCCAGGAGAGCAGCAAGTGCTTCTTTTTTTCCACAACACTGAGGCCAGAGCAGTGACACAGGGGGCTGGGAAGGTCATGGATGATACAGGGGTGGCCTGTGTCAGACTCCCATCTCAACCTTACCTCCTCAATGTCCGTGGTTCCCCATCCACCACGCTTACCTCATGAGAGGAGGTACCATATAGAAGTCTCTTCTAAGATTCTGCTTTTTAGGGAGCACAGCCTGATAAGATGTCAGTGATTTACTATAAAATGAAACAGACCAAGCTTTATAATATTACATAAAATATTTCAAGTATGGATACATGCACACAGAGAGAAAAAGAGACACAGAGAGAGGAATAAAGACAGGGATAGCAGCAGAAACTTGTGCCCAGGTTTTCTATTATACCTTTGTTTTTACCCAAGGAGAACAGGCTGGTTTATGGAGAATGTTAAAATTTTAAGACATTTCTGTGTAGTTAGAATGCTTTCATAGATGACTTTGTTTCTTGGTAAACTAGAATGGGGGGAGGGGGAAAATATGGCTTAGGTTTCTAGGACTAAAGCAAATAGAATGAGCTAGAGATTGTCATCTGAAGGTAGTAATATGCGCCTGAATATATGAATTGAAGCATCCTTAACCCAGAGAGGAGGTGCTGCGGGAAAGTTTAGTTCTCAAACACATGCTTTTTCTTGGGAACTCAGCTAAATGATTTCCATTTATTCTTCTAGTTTTTACCTCTTTCCATCACCCTCAGCATATGTACCACAAATCAGCAGAGTGAAGCTTTGGATCCAATTGTTTTTGATGCCCAAGTTCATGCCCTTCTCCCTCAAAGTCTTATCAGGCCAAGCCCAAGGGTGAACCATCTAGAGCCAGGGATGCGAGAATGGTTCAATCCAAGGACTGTGTGAGCTCACATGGAAAGCCCCCTCCCCCACCCCGAGCTGAGAACCTCTTTGGGAATTAGGAGATTTGTAGTGCAGTCTTCAGGGTTTTCTTAATTAGTTTTATACCCTTCAACAGTTCAAGCACCACCTGAGTTGTTAGCTTCCTCACCTGTGAAATTAGGTGTTTGACCTAGATTCCCCCCAAGTTGCATACCTTCTGGCTCTAAAATTATATGATTCTGTGGATAAAAAGCAACATCATTTTACAGCTTTTAGATGACATGGGTGTAGCAGTTGGAAAAAAAAAAAAGTAATACTTGTGAGAATTCATCAGAGGTGGTTTAAATGCATTTAGCACCTGACTTTCCATATTGATAAGGAAAGAAAGTCATTGTGAATGGGAAGCAATCAGAAAGAAATCGGGAGAAACACTGAAAATCAAACCAAATTAAATTGGAGTTACGAAATGAAGAGAAAAGTTCATCTGAGCTTTAGCCAAGATTAAGGGAAATGTTGAAAGCAGAAAGCCCCTGAGACAAGATAAAACACTTTCGGACTTTTTTCTATCAATGAGATTGTATTGTTTCCCTTCCCTGACAACCTTGAACTATTTTCTGCTCTTCCTACAACTGAAATACCAATCAGAAAAAAAATATCTCTTCAAAATCCTAAGGGAACAAATTAATTATTTTTCCCCTTTGCCTTTGTATTTTTTTTATAAGATGAGAACTGTTCTTTTATTTCTCCTCAGGCAGCGAGCCCTCAGTGGGAGCTATGTGTAAATAAAGTAGAGAATCGGAGAATGAAATGAACTCGCAAGTCCAGGTGGAGAGGTCAGCTTGGGTCTTGGGTGGCTGTTTTTCTCTTGTTCTGTTCTTTGTGTCATTTTCAAGAGTTTCTTGCTCCTGGTCAACATCTCTGAGCCCATAGACCTTACTCTGGAGAGGCTAAACTTCAAACGACTCCACGTCTCCCGTTCTAGCCATTACCACAGCCATCTCTTAAAGACGGAATTAGAACTCTTGTAGAACTTCTTAAAGATGCTATATTTATTTAACACTGATTTATATTGTACTACAATCATGAAAAAATTATAAACACTGGTTAATTAATACAACAAACACACTGGAATCTACAATGTGCCAGGAACTGCTAAAACTCAACACAGAGAAGAAACAACTTTCCTTGTAAACAAACTGTCCCCATTCTGGCCAGGACACCATTGACACAAACAGCCACCCTTAAAATGCAACCAAGGAGGTGACCAAAGGAATTGGTTAATGAGGAATAGAGGTATATATGTCTTTCCACCTGGCAGAGGTAGAGTTAAATTCTCCCACAGTCTAGGCATCCTGACATGAGAGTGCTGTGTAAATGCTGTTTGCAGGACGAACTAGAGGAAGAGTGGTTTTGGTGTCAAGAAGTCAGAGCCATCTGGTAAACCAAGCCCAGATTGCACCAATGTCTTGTTGGCCAAATCAAGTCGTCTGGTCTGCTCTGGAGAGTTCAGGGAGCCACCCGAGCTTTCAGGTTGGGGAGTAGCTATAATTTAGTGGTCTCTTGAAGATTGCTTTCCAGAAGATGTCAAAGGAACCTACTAGATTAAAAGGAACGATGACTTTGGAAAACAGAAAAAAAGAAAAAATTTCCCTGTTCAAATATTCATTCCTTTAATTTCCCATGGGACCCTAAGCACACAATTCAACCTCTCTGTGCATTAACTTCATAAACCAGTGCCTTAATTTCCTCTCTGTAAAATGTGGAAACATGCAAATGCAAACACATAAGATCATGTTTTTTGTTTGTTTGTTTGTTTTGTTCTGTTTTCCTCTGCTGCAATATGTATATGGTTTTTGGAGTCAGGTAATGCATAGCAATGCCATATGCCTTTGCATGATGTGTATTAGGTGCTCAGTAAGTGTGTGTGGTTCCTTCCACCCATAGGGAGCTCAAGTACTAGAGAACAGCAGATCAGGTGAACAGAGGAGCTTTATGAACAGAGCTCTGCCAGTCACCACTGTCTACACCATAGTCACTGGGCTCAGTCCTAGCCTGATTAGCTCCCTCCTGCTCTAACGGAATGCCCTGTGCTGGGCCAGCCTTCGTCCTTGCAGCTGGGATGCCCGCTGGGCACACTAATGCTGGGAGCCTCCTCTCCTTGAATGACTGAGCATTCATCCAGGAGAGGGTGACTGTCCCCTATGGCTCCGCCGCTTCTCATTTCATCACATTATATAACCCTCCACGTCCATGAACACTGCCAGTGCCTGGCATGCCCATTCTTCTCCCCCGGACCCTGCTGCCATCTGCCAGATTCCTGTGGCCATTATTTGAAATCCTGCTTCTGGTCACTTCTTTCTGATATAGGAAAGCATGCTCTCTGGCTCTTCATTCGCTTGCATGTGGTCGTGAAGCGGTAAAACATCGAGCATCTACTGTTAATCAAATTGAGATAGAGTCAACACTCCCCCGTAAGGTCATTACAGACTAATAGGAGGAAAGAAATAGAGAGAGATCATTTAAATGAAGAAGCAGGTATAAGGACGAGAAGCAGAATCATCGTATGTTGGCCGGCCAGTGGAGAGAAAAGTTAATCCTGAAGGAATCAGGGGAGATTTTACAAAGTCATTTCTTGTGGGCAGAGCAAAGGTCCATGTGATGGCAGTGTCCCTCCAGCTCACGGGCCCATGGGGGTGCGGTGGGAGCAGGGCTAAGCAAAGGCAAAGATCCACACTAAGCAGGAACCATGAACTACATTGGAATGTGTCCTTAAAATGGCTGGCGGAGAAGATCTGCAGATAGGTACTTTGGGGAGCTGATGCCAACCTACAAAATATTCCATAGCTAAAAACTGCCAGACCGAGGGTTTGGTTTTTTTTGTTGTTGTTGTTGTTGTTTTGTTTTGTTTTAATAAGTTATTTTTAAAAATATTTTATTTATTTATTTGACAGAGAAATCACAAGCAATCGTGAAGCGGTAAAACATCATGCAAAGGCTATGCATTGCTATGCATTACCTGACTCCAAAAACCATATACAGCAGAGAGGCAGGCAGAGAGAGAGGAAGGGAAGCAGGCTCCCTGCTGAGCAGAGAGTCTGATGTGGGGCTCAATTGCAGGACCCTGGGATCATGACCTGAGCTGAAGGCAGACGCTTAACCCACTGAGCCATCCAGGCACCCCAATTTTTTTTGGCTTCTTTTTGTTTGTTT
This sequence comes from Mustela putorius furo, assembly GCF_011764305.1. Taxonomy (NCBI): domain Eukaryota; kingdom Metazoa; phylum Chordata; class Mammalia; order Carnivora; family Mustelidae; genus Mustela; species Mustela putorius. The sequence continues at coordinate 11,343,542 of NW_025421998.1, forward strand.
TCAGTCATAATAGTGAAGCTACTCGATAGTAAGTCCCTACTCTGTTTTACTATTTAACATGTTAACTTCATGCGTTGTTTTGTCTGTTTTGTTTTGTTTTGTTTTGTTTTTTATACATTTGTATCTTTATGAAGACATTGTCCAGAGCGGAAAGTTAAGAGACTGCTGATGATCAGACCGAGAATCCAAACAAGGAAAGGTGTGAGCGCTGTTTATCTGGACAAGATGGAACTCTCCATCGCCCGGGTCTGCCACCCTTCCTTCTTGGTCAGCCGCATTTCAGTAGGCACCTGGAAGGACTCCGATGTGCTCAGCGGCCCAGTCTGGATCCTGTCAGCAGGAAGCAGAATCTCAATACTCAGGTTAATACGGGACAAACAAACAGTAAAGTTAAAACTGAGATTTATTTGCACCAGGATATACTGCTTGAGTCCACATGGCTGGGAAAGAGCCCTAAGATTTGCCTTAATGAGGACATCAGGGAAGGTAAGGAGAAAAAATAAAGAAAAAAAAATCCTGAAGTGTTTTAGGAATAGAGCTCTAAACAAGTCCATAAAATTGATTTACAAACCAATAAAAATGCTTAATGATTAGCCTATCTACCTAGTTAACTACTAAGTATTTGCTAGTGATTTACTACTTGAAGGAGTCTCATCCCTAGTAGCACAAATAGAAGTTTAATTATAAATCATACTTGCATGTCACACCCTGTCTATGAAATCCAAATCACTACTCCACTTTCCATGGCTGGAGCGTTGGCATTTATCCAGGAGAGGAAATGGAGCCCAGTTGTAAATTCGAGATCTGCTGGTTTGTGAGATGTTTATTCCAGAAATATTTCATATCTAACCAAAGAAAGTATGTATCATCTTGAATCATGTGGCATTTCCTGGGGTGGGGTATATGACTCCATGGATGGATAAGAAACAGAATAGATCAAAGAGTAAAACAGAAGTTACAGCAAAACACTCTTGCCTCTCCTGGCTTTGGTTGAGATAAAGTGTTAGATACTAACAGTGACTCATCTGTCTGCAGGAGAAATTAACAAATCACATTTTGTTATGGACATGAAGGCATGACTTCGATTTTGCATCTTAATTGTATCACCACGGACTAGGAGTCACTATTTAGCAAGTCAATTATGTCTTGGCTTTCTCATAGGGAAAATCTAGATCATAACGCTGACCTAGGTTAAGAAACAAAGGAGCAATCAGAGAATAAAGTACTTTACACATGATATTACATATAAGAATAAAGAAAAAAATGTTAATGTCCGTTCGATTATCGCGATATCCACGGTTGTGGCAACCCTTTCAGCTTCAATATTCTGAGGATCTGAGCCCCCCAAATATGCCAGTGGCTCTTACAAGGAAGGGAAGAGCTTAGTTAGCTAGCTATGGCCAAGACCCTATACTTCACCCTTTATCTTCTGTATATGTCATACTAGTGTGGTAAATTATTTTTGTCCATTTCTTTAAAAATGCTACAGAGATCAGGTAACTCAACGGACCTGATACAGGAAACGTCAGAGCTAAGATGTGAATCCTAGTGTGTTTGACTGCCACGTTCACATCACCGCTCCACACCCTTCCCCTTTAGTATTGAGCCCTGATGCCTGAATAGGACATATGTGCTGGAACTTGCTTCTGGATTAAGGATCCAATATGGACTATGCCAACAGGCTGATTGTTCAGTTAGCACCTCAAGCCGCCAGTCCCTTTCTTTCCATATCCTTACTTTCCAAATGTAAGTGGTATATATTCCCCTTTATTATTTTGTCACACGTAGTTTATTTGAATACCATTAAATACATGTGAATTTCTAACCATGGATGATATTCAGTTTCAAGTCTTCCTATTCCATAGAAATATAGGAGATGAATCCATACATCTTGAAACTTTTTTAAAAAAGGTTTTATGTATTTATTTTTGGGAGAGACAGAAAAAGAGAGACCATGAGTGAGGGGGAGGGGCAGAGGGAAGAAGATCCCTCCTCTGAGCAGGGAGCCCGACATGTGGCTTGATCCCACCTGCTGTAAGTTTTCTCACCATTATGAACCTAGAACTCACCACTTATTCACATCCCGCTCAGCTTGAAAACTGAAAAGAGAATGAAAACATGAAACTGTAAAGAGACTTGATGATCTCTTCCAGCCGGGTCAAGAGTCAGAGAGAGAGATCTGTATCAACCATGGCTCCACATTAAGATCCATATGTAAGTTTCCTTCTTGCTCTTTCCCTCTCACTCCCTCTCTCTCTCTCTTTCTTTCTTTCTTTTTTTTTAAGGATTTTATTTATTTATTTGACAGAGAGAAATCACAAGTAGACAGAGAGGCAGGCAGAGAGAGAGAGGAGGAAGCAGGCTCCCTGCTGAGCAGAGAGCCCGACGCGGGGCTCCATCCCAGGACTCTGAGATCATGACCCGAGCCAAAGGCAGTGGCTTAACCCACTGAGCCACCCAGGCGCCCTCTCTCTCTCTTTCAATCTCCTTTTTTTTTCCCTTTCTTATTTTCCCTCTCTTATCTTCCCAGCAGCACCTCTGTCCTTCTAAGACTGCACACCAGATCTTTGGAAGCCTCTGTTTTGCAGATGGATTAATTGCCAGCCTGATTCTGCCCCTAAGGGACAGCAGTCACCCAGGTAAAAGGACCTGCGTCCTGAGAACGACTCCCCAGAGACATCTCTGTGACCTTGCTTCTTGCCTCCTGTGCACCCTGGCGCCTACCTCGTCCTCAGCAGTGGTCGGATGATTCTTCCCTCACCGGCCTGTCCCCATGCATTACACTTGAGACAACAGTCTTCACGCTGCGCTTTTCAAACCCACGATGACAGGTTAATTACTTACACTCATGAAATAGCTAATCATATTCTATAAGATAATAAACAAGTCAAGTTGAAATAAGAAACATCAAGAAGAGAGATAAACGCTCGTGAATTCAGAAAACAATAGACAGTAATGGCTTTTTCAGAAGAACTGAGGGGTGTTGTAAAGAATATCCAAATGTCGATGTGATTTTTCTGGCTCTTAACCTAGAGAAAATTCAGGAGTTCCTTCTTAGGTCCAGAAATCGTTTTTAACAAGCTTTTCCTCCACAGTTGTTCCCTTACATGAGCCCCCATGGGGAGTCTCCTGGTGGCACTTGTCACCTGGACTGTTCCTCTCTCATCTGAGTCATCCTCCCATTAAATCCACTGCCTCTTGGAGATGCTCATAAAACACAAACATCATCACGTCACTAATTTTAGCTTCTGGATCTTCAATGACCTCCCACACTTGATATTAAAATTAAAAGTTTCTCAAAGTCTGGTCTAAACCTTTCTTTCCAGTTCCTTGTCCTTCTATATTTCTTTCATGTCCATCAATTGGCAAAGATTATACAATGTTTCTTTTCTTTTGTAATCTTTCTGCATCCTGGAAAACTAATATCCATTAGTTTTCATGGAATGGCCTTTCGACTTTTCTCATTCTACGGAGACTTCTTTTAACCCAAAGACTCAATCTATTGACAGTATTTTGTTCTATTAAAGTTTATTTCCATTCTTGCTTTATCCCGGGAGATTGTGAGTTGCCTAAGGGCCAGAAATTTTACACTGTGCTTCCCCTGCCCCTTGAGAGAGCACAAGGATGTAAGAAGCGAATGAAGGAAATCTATTTATCATATTTCCATGAAACCTGCAAAAAAAATCCTTTGGGGTCCTAATTCATCTCTTTATCTATATATCATCTAGTTAGCTAGCTCGCTAAATAATAGATCAGACAACAGAGCAATGCTTGAGGAGAGATCACAGAGGAGACAGTTGCTTCTAAGCTATTAAAGGCGATTAGCATTTAAATGATCAATGAGTGTGTGTGACATCAGGCAGAATTGAAGGAGAAAAATGTTAAATACGAAGAAAGAACACATCCATTGTGCATCAGCAGAAAACACTTGTGGAAGAGATATCCTTAGGGATGAGACTTAAAAGGCCGATGGTTTCAAAGTTCAGAATATATGCTGAGTCATTCTAGGTACTGAAAAGCCAAGACAACAGCAACCAGAAACACACAACCCTGTACATGGGGATCGCGGGGCTAAAAGAGGGAGGAGGGGCAGGTTCAGCACATGGATGTGCAGGCACTGGATCTCAGTCCTGTTCCTCCCCTTCCAGAGTCCACAGTCAGGAGCACTGTGTCTGAGTCCCCTTGAAGCAGTGGCCTCTGCCAGCCAGGGCTGACCTGGTCGTGGAATGTCGTGAAGAATATGATGTTATGATGCTGAACCCCCTATACAGCTTCTTGCGGGATAGGGTGTCCACTCCATCAGGCCCAAGACCCTTTGTAATTAATATATAATCAGGATATTAATAAAGGATTAATATCATCAATATAAGATAGTACCAATATACTCAATATAGTATTATGGAAACAATATCCCTTCACCTATCCCAAAATACAACAAAACCTCATGCACATTTCTAAAAGTCAATCTTTTGTATAAAAGAAATCATACTGGGCACCTGGGTGGCTCAGTTGGTTAAGCATCCCGCTTGGATTAGGCTCAGGTCAGGATCTCAGGGTCATGAGATCGAAACTTGCCTGAGCTCCACACTGGGCTCCCAACCTGCTTAAAATTCTCTGTCCCTCTCCCTCTCCCCCTCAACTCCTCCCTCTCAAAAAAAAAAAAGAAAAAAGAAAGAAAGTAAAGAAATAATACCAAAGGGGTTTTAAATAATCATACACTCACAGACAAACACATAAATGGTGCTTTGGCGCAGCTGACTGAAACATGGTGAAGTTGCCAGAAGCCTAGAGTCCTGTTGGTGTTTGTGTTTCTCACAGTGAGAAATAGCTTCCATGAGGCTCTGCATGGACAGTGGACCCCCTCCCCCTCCAATCAATTGGCGGTAGCTGCATTCATGAAAAAAAGTAGTGTACAATAAATAATGTAAAATATTCTCTGTTTCTTTCTAGGGAGAGAATTAGGTTCTAGATTTCACAGGTATTTCAGGTGTGTAAAGCTCCCGGGGGGATAGTCTAAGCTGTAAAGAACATGAGGCATCATTGCTTCCTGGTGTGAGACTGTTGTACGTGTCACAAGATGTTTTCTCAAACCTACCTCCTGCCCACAAGTCCCAACCACTGAATTTTATTTATCTACTTACTTTAGAGAGAGACGGAGAGGGAGTGCAAGCAGGGGAGGGGCGGAGAGAGGGAGAGAGAGAGTCTCAAATCGAACTCCCCGGATGGGCTCCATCCCAGGACCCTGAGATCATGACCTGAACCAAAATCAATAGTCGGATGCTGAACCAACTCAGCCACCCAGGCGTCCTTCCAGCCACTGAAACTTAAAAGGCACAAAAGTGCTCCGTGGTTGGCCAAAGAGCATACTTTTGACCTAAGGTTTGGTTGTTAAGATCTATCTGCGCTGCGCTTGTCAGCAGTCCGCTGGCTGTCCAATAGCATTGACATGGACAGAACCCTGCATTCAATCTGGGCATCTAGGTGGGCTGCTTCCAGGGTCAGCCTGTCATGAATAAAGTTGCTGCCCACGTTATGTGTGCGTTTTCTGGTGGAGAAGTGGGGTGCTGGGCCACCTCCATGGTCAGCTTTATGAGAAACTCTCAGACCAGGGCGGAGTGTCCTGCACACTCGCCCTCGTGGAGCCTGGCAGCTCCCCATCCTCACAAATCTGCTTTTCCCAGTCTCCAGGTTGTTTTTATTAATTCCAGCGCCACTCGTGGTGGCTTGGCGGTATTTCATTTCCCTGGAAACAGGTGACCGGTGCTTTTTCATGTTCATTTGTCAATCTTTCCCCCTCAAGGAACAGATGCAGTACCTGTAGAAGTGCTTTTGTCCATTTTGTAACTAATCGTCTTTTCGCTAAGGAGTTGTATGAGTTTGTTGACATATTCTAGATACGACTATTTTATTGTAGGGGTATTGGGAATATACCCACCACTGGATGGCTGGTCTATTCATTATTTAACCTGTCTTTATGACGTACAATTTTTTTTATTAACATATAATGTACTATTTGTTTCAGGGAAACAGGTCTGGGAATCACCAGCCTTACACAATTCACAGCACTCCCATAGCACATACCCTCCCCAGTGCCCATCACCCAGCCGCTCCATCCCTCCGACCCCCCTCCCCTCCAGCAACCCTCAGTTTGTTTCATGAGATTGAGTCTTTTATGGTTTGTCTCCCTCCCTGGTCCCATCTCCCCACCCCTCAACGACCCCTTTCTCTGCCTCTCAAATTCCTCATATCAGAGAAAGGAAGAACAATTTTTTTTTTTAAACTGATGAAGTTCATTTTGTCACCTGTCTTTTATGGTTTAATTGTCTAATGTATCCTAAGAAATCTCTGCCTGCCTCAAGGTTGAGAAGAGGTTGGTCTCTGGTTACTTTTGGAAGCAGTACGTAATTATCTTTTACATGTATGTTTGGGATACATTGCAAAGTACGTCTTCAAATAATGTTAGACATGATACCAGCATTCACAGTTTCTCCATACAGAAGGCCAGTTTTCAGGACACTGCACAGTGAATAGACCTCATTACTGCTTGAACAGGATTGGCACTATATTTTTAAAACCAGTCGCTTCAAAAATATGAATCTATTTCTGGACTCTATTCTGTTTTATCGATTTTTTAGAAATTATCTCCTATAGTGTATCTTTGTAATAATTCTCAGTCTCATGTAGTGTACGTTCTACAAATTTGTTCTTTTTCTTAAAAATCATCGGGCCATTTATACTTCCATATACATGACAAAATCAGAATGTCATTTCCTAAAAATTAACAGAGATTTCAATGGGACTGCTTTGAATACATGTATCAGTTTGGGGTTCTTGCCAACCTAACATTGACTCAGCCAGTCTACAAGCGTGACTTCTTGTTCATGCTATTTAGGTTGTGTCCAATTTATTCTAGCAAGTTTTGGACTTTTGGGGGCACAGATGCTGTATATATTTCTTTCAATTTATTCCTAGAGATTTTATTTTTATTTTATTTTTTTAAAGATTTTATTTATTTGACAGAGAGAGAGAGATCACAAGTAGGCAGAGAGGCAGAGAGAGAGAGAAGCAGACTCCCTGCTGAGCAGAGAGCCCGATGTGGGGCTCCATCCCAGGACCCTGAAACCATGACCTGAGCTGAAAGCAGAGGCTTAGCCCTCTGAGCCACCCAGGCACCCTGAGATTTTATATTTTTAATGCTGCTATAACAATAGTGTTCTAAATTTCGCTTTCAAGTATCCAGCGTTCATTCTTCTATAGTGACCTCCGTCTTGCTCTTTTCTCAAAAAGTTTGTTTAAAATTGGCATGAATTCATCCTCATTGACATGATGGCGTTGGTCACTGAGGCTGTCTGGGCCTACAGTTGCCACTGTGGGAATTTTTAAATGCCAGGTTCAGTTTCTCTAGTGGATGGAGGCAAAATCTGCTTTGCTATTTCCCTGTGCCAGTGTTGGTCATTTGTTTTTCAGATATGTGCCTGCTCTTCACTTCTTGGCATATGTGTGTTCCTAATTTTCTTATCATTTGAAGGTTTGTAGAATCCGTAGTATACCATCCCTTTCTCTCCGCGTATTATTGCCTGGCATTTTCTTTTTTTCTTAATTAGTCTAGCAAAGAGTTTATGAGTTTTATAAATATTTTAAAAGAACAAAATTTTGGTTTCATGAATACTCTATGGTAAGGGTCACCATTGCTATTTATCTGCTACTTCCTTCCTTATGTCTCCTTTTGGCTTATTTACTGTTCTTTTCATATCATTTTTAGGTAGATGCTCCATTATAGATCTTAAAAGCATCAAACATGAATATTAGAATTATAAATTGTAATGAAAGCACTTTATCTTTGCTTTATCCTATGCACTTGAACTTGTGAGTTTTTTTAAAATTTCCATTGCATTTTTTTTTTTTTTTTAATTTAGAAATGTGTTTCTTGTTTTCTAAATGCTTGCCAGTTTTCCAGATGTCTTTATATTGGGGTTAGAAAACGCCCTCATTCTTTTAAACATCCCAAGACTCTGTTGGGAGGCTCCTATGCACATGTGGGATGTTTGCATCTTTTTCATACGTTGGCTATTTCCTCATTCATAGACCTTTTTACCTTCAGCTACCGTTCTTTTCTCTTTTATATGAAGAGCCATTCCAGCTCCCTTAGGATTAGCGCAGGCATGGTTTGTCCTTAATACCCTTTATTGTGAACCTACTTGTGTCTGTTTACTCAAGTAAAGCTGCCTGTAGCTGGGTCTTGCTTTATTTTTGCATTATAATTGAAATGTTTAGTCATTTAGATTTCCTAGTATTTGCACTATTGGATCTAAGCTGAACATCTGTATTAATTGTGCCTTTTTCTTCTTTCCTGCGTTTCTGAGGCAATGACCTCTGAGGCCTTACTGACACTTGCCTAGGGCTAGCCAGCTCTGAGAGGCAAAGAACATCTCTATGGGAGCTGCCTTTCATTTGCAAACCAACCTGTGCAAGAGCCCATGCCCTTCACCCTCTTCTTTGAACTCTGGAGCTCAGGGCCACCGTCCCCCTGCCATGATCACCCCAGAGCCAGGCACCAGACAGTCCCCAGAGTCATTCAAGCCAGCCAACCCTAGATCAGCCTGCTCTGTCTTACTTGCTCTTTCCCTTGGAAACCACAATAAAGTCTCTGGCCCCTGCAGTCCCCTCTTCCTCCACTTCCTGATAGGTCCTGGTGCTTCCCTGTGGGGTACCCTGTGGGCGCCCCTTCTTCTGGGGAACTGGGAGTAGGAGATTTTCTTTTTTCTTTTTCTTTTTTTTTAAGATTTTATTTATTTATTTGACAGACAGAGATACAGCAACAGAGGGAACACAAGCAGGAGGAGGGGGAGAGGGAGAAGCAGGCTCCCCACTGAGCAGGGAGCCTGACTTGGGGCGCAATCCCAGAAGCCTGGGATCATGACCTGAGTCGAAGGCAGATACTTAACAGACCGAGTGACCCAGGTGCTGAAATGCCAATTGAATATTACCCCCACCTTAAAAGACCACCAGAGACGTGAGTCAAAGCCAATTAGCAAGGGTCGTTTATTGCAGGTTCGAACCTGGACCTCTGCGGCGCTCGTTGCCAATAACACCGAGAGGTCCAGAGCTGGGTCGGTGCAGGATTTTTATAGACAGATACAAACAAGTTTCGGGTGGGGCTGAGCTTATTGATTGATAGTTTGAACACAATTGGGAGTCTCCTGGTGGAATGTTACATTCCTGCTATCAAGTATCCCTGTTAATGAGATTTAGGTTTAAAAGAAATTTAACTTTATTTACTTTTCCTTCTACCTCCGCCTCCTTCCGTTTCTCATGGAGGGGAGGGTGACATTAGGGCTATTGATAAGGTAACTTCTTTGTTGTAAATCTCAAGGATATTTGCAAACCAGGGGAGACTCCTACCTTGCAGGACTGTGATCTCTGCAAGTTAACTATTTATCGTTTTATGGCAGTCAGGGGTGCCTGAGGAATGCTACACATATGGAGGGGAGCGGGTGAAGGGGGGGGGTGCAAGGCGCCAGCTTTTGCTTTGTCCTCAGCCAGCCTCCTGCTCCTTCAGTGCCCCTCAAACTATCTTTTCTTAAAAACCATCTTGGTCCGCTGGTGGGGCCCTGCCTACATCATCATGAAACCCACATCATTGTCATTTTGTAGCACCATCTCTTTGCTCTTTCCTGCTTTCTTTTGTATTGATCATCTTTTCTCTCCTCCATGTCATCTGAATCCCTTACTGGCTTATTGAACATGCTACTTTGTGTTATCTCAGTGCTTGCCCTCCAACTGACAGTGTGCCTCTGAGACGTTCCATGTAAGCTTTATTTTTGTTTTTTAAAGATTTTATTTATCTGAGAGAGAGACAGAGCATGAGCAGGTAAGAAGGGCAGACAGAGAGAGCAAGAGGGAGAAGCAGGCTCCCCGCTGAGCAGGGAGCCTGATGTAGGACTCGATCCCAGAACCCTGGGATCATGACCTGAGCCAAAGGCAGAGGCTTATCTGACTGAACCACTCAGGCGCCCCTCCATGTAAGCTTTAAGTAACTTCATTCCCTTTTACGTATGTTGAAAGAAATTTATAACCACGGGCAGTTATTTTTTCCCCTCAGGTACTTTCTGCTATTATTTCACATTTTCTTTCTAAATATGTCATAAAGTATAGACTACAATGTTATTTTATGTGCTTTAAGTCGCAAGTTGGCACTTAAAGCAATTAAATGGGCACTTAAGTACATTTCTTTTTTCATTTATTTTTTTTTAAGATTTTATTTATTTATTTGAGAGAGTGAGAGAGAACAGGAGCAGAGGAAGAGGCAGAGGGAGAGGGAGAAGCAGACTCCCCGCAGACTGGGGTGTCCAACACGGGACTCCATCCCAGGACTCCAGGATCATGACCTGAGCTGAAGGCAGAGGCTTAACTGACTCAGCCACCCAGGGCCCCACTAAGCTCCATACTATTAATTCCAAAATTGCATTTTCCTTTATTTAGAAAAGTAAATACGGGCACCTGGGTGGCTCAGTGGGTTAAAGCCTCTGCCTTCGGCTCAGATCATGATCTCAGGATCCTGGGATGGAGCCCCATGTCGGTCTCTCTGCTCAGCAGGGAGCCTGCTTCCTCCTCTCTCTCTGCCTCTCTGCCTACTTGTGATCTCTCTCTGTCAAATAAATAAATAAAATCTTTAAAAAAAAAGTAAATAGCCAAGGGAAAAAAAAATCATAAATCAAGTAAGAGAGCATGGAAGAAAGGAAAAAGTTTTGTATTTTAGTAACTTTATTTATTTATTTATTTAATAGAGAGAGAGAGAGAGAGAGAGAGCACACAAGGGGTGGAGGATGGAGCAAACGGAGAGGGAGAAGCAGACCCCTGCTGAGCAGGGAGTCTCCACTGGGAACTCGATCCCAGGACCCTGAGGTCCTGACCTGAGCTGAAGGCAGAGGCTTAACCTACTGAGCCACCCAGGCACCTGCCTCCTTTCATTCCTAAACATGGATTTGCGGTTTTTCATGGTCCTCTTTCCTGCTCTGGATCCCGGTCTTGATCAGATTTGCCTCCCCCCCACCACCCCGTCACCCCGCAAATGGATCCCTCCTACAGGTACATATCTCTGCTGCTGAGGACTCTGCCCCTCATTTCAGAAGCCTGTGCTGGCTGATCCAGGAACACAGATGGCCACTATTCTCCACTCAGCACAACACATTTTGTCCCACGGGCTTCTGCTCCTTCTAGTTGCTGGTGCAAAGTCAGCAGCTCCCTTCCCTCCTGCTAACCCCAGGGGCACAGGGTGCATCCTGTCTCTTCTTTTTTTCTGTATTCTCCTTGGAGATTTTTCTCTTCATGCTGAGCTTTCAGCAACGTGATGAAAGCGTTCATCCCTTCGCCGTCTTTCATTTGTTCTGCCTGGAGTTGGTAAAGTGTTTTGGACATTGGGTTCACATTTTGCATCACGTTCATGGCCAGTGCCAGTTAGTATCTATTTGACTCAATTTCACCGTCCTTTTCTGTCATTTTAGGAATCTTAACATCGCCCCTGTCTGGAGGGGCTCTGGACTTTTCAAGATGCTTTTCTCTGGATTTTAGTTTGAATATGTTCTTAGGTTCTTTCTTCCTTATTAATGATAATTTGAATTATTCCTCTGAAAAAGCAAATGCTTCAATGCAAATATGTTCCTTTTCATTTCTATAATTTCCATTTGGCTCTTTGTATCATTTCTATTTCAGTTGTAACATTCTCTTTTGTTCCCTGACTAGGTTGATATTTCTTTTAAGATCTAAGCATGTTTGTAATAGCTGACTCAAGGTATTTACTCATTACTTTATAGACATATGAAAACGTGAGCCTTTTCTAGGCATGGGCTAAATTTCTCTGCATCTTCACATCTGTTAATTTTTTATTTTTTATTCTGGGGACTTGGGGTGTTACCTTGCTTGTTATTTTGTTTTTTACCCAAATACTGTCTGAATATTGTTGTCTTTCATCCGGCAGGCAGTTTCAAGTCTTCTTTCAGTGTGTTCCCTGTGAATATTGCTTGTAAGCTTTTACAAAATGAGTCAAGTATCTTTACACTTGGGTGGTATTAATATGACCCCTAAACGTGGTGTTACCAAGAAGTCTTCTTAATGCTTAGGTGCTTAATAAGACTTAATAAGACCCTCACTCAAACCTTGCTGGGACCACAGCAGCTCAGGAAGGGTGTTTTCTTTGTGACTGCTCTTTGGGTGGTCTCATGAAGCCCCATCCTACACATTCAGCTCTGTGTCCCTAACCCTGTGCAAGTCCCTACAGCCCTTCTTCCCTTGCATCCTTTCTCTCTGTAACCTGCCCCTTAAATTCCAGACTTCTCGGTAGCCTTGAGCTCCTAGCTCTCTCTCCTGGGTTCTGCATGACCACACTGCTGAGCCCACATGCCGCCCACTGTTTGCCACAGGAAAGGGGTCTCTAGACCAAAGCAGGTATATCGTATGGCTCCCTTCTCTTGTTTCTCTTCATTCTGAGTCTCTTTCTGCTCAGGCTTCTCAATGTGCCACATCTCACCACTTTCTGGAACACCCACCCCAACCCTCACCTGCTTAAGTTTTACTCGTCTTCCAAGCTTCTTAGTAAAGACCTTATTCTTCAAGAACGTGTTTCCCCATATGCTCCAAATATGGGGTCAAGGTCACTTCATGGTTCCCTACAACATGAATTTCCTTAAGATAAAACACAGCATCCTGGGAGACGCAGCTTACCTGCCTGTATACCCCCATGAAAATAGAACAGCTTTGGATCAGGAGTGTCTTCATAGTGTTCCTTCAGGTTTCTAGCACCTAGCATAATGTTAGGGTGGTGCACAATGAACCAGGGGTTGTAGAAAACATAAATGAGGTCCAGTTCTAACTCTTGAAAAATGTAAAATGCTATTAGCAAACCCAGACTGAAACACAACAAATGGAATGCAAGCAACAATGATCAAAACCTCGGAGGTTTGGGGCACCTGGGTGGCTCAGTGGGTTAAAGCCTCTGCTTTCAGCTCAGGTCATGATCCCAGGGTTCTGGGATCAAGCCCCACATCGGGCTCTCTGCTCAGCAGGGAGCCTGTTTCCCCTTCTCCCTCTGCCTGCCTCTCTGCCTACTTGTGATCTCTGTCTGTCAAATAAATAAATGGAATCTTTAAAGAAAAAAAAAAAAAACCTCGGAGGTTTGAAACAACATGTACTCATGCATGGTTTGGGAGCTAAATGTCCCAGACAGCCCATGAGTTGGCAGGCCCATGATCACTCAGAAGACTCTAGGGGAAAACCCGTTCCTTGCCTCTTTCCTCTTATGGAGGTTTCTGCATATCTTGGCTTGTAGCTGCATCTCTCTGTTCCATGTCCACGTGGTCTTCTCCTGTGTGTAGTGGTGGACTTTCCTCTGTCCCTCTCTCTAATGGAGAGGGGTGGTTGCATTTAGGCTCTGCCTGGATGATCCAGGAAAACCCCTAATGTCATCACACGGTTTGCCACATAAGTTAACAGCCAAGGATGATTGGGGTATGGACCTTCCCTTGCAGCTGGCATCCACCCTGCCGTAGCAGTTTACAATGGGTGAGTTATTTTTTTCCCAAATATTTATTTATTTTAGAAAGAGACGGAGTGAGCAGGGTGTGTAGGGGGACAGAGGGAGGGAAAGAACCTCATGCAGACTCTGTGCTGGGTACAGAGTCTGATGTAAGGCTTCACCTCACAACCCTGAGATCGTGATCTGAGCAGAAATCAAGAATCAGAAGCTTAATCAACTGAGCCACACAAGCAGCCCTGATGTGAGATACCTTAAGGGGAACAGAAATCAAGACATGAGCTGTTCAGAAACGTGGGAAGGATTTGGCATTAAAACAAACAAACAAAGGAAACTACTGAGAATCAGTAGGAATTCTAAAACCTGGGAGAGAGAGACCATGATCAGATTAAGCTCTAGAACATGGAATACAGGAAGGAGTATTTTGGGGCAAAAGACCAGAAGGATAGTTTGGAGAAGAAAGCCGATGGTTCCAGAAATAATCCTCCAGAGTTTATATTAATTTATATTAATGTGTATTTAAAAGAATGTGAAAATTTTGAGCCAGAGAATGCTTAGGTTCTCAAAGATTACGTGAGCAGCTGGGTGCATGGTGATTTAGATGTGGAAGGCCATCTGTCCATTAGCCAATCCCATACTGAAGGTTATTCTTTTTCTGTTGAATATTCTTTAATGGCAGGAAGCCTTACTGTGAGCATTAAAAATATATAAATCTTAATGTCATTAAATACATGAAATCAAATATGTTACACAGGTTCTCTGCAAAGAATAGAAGTTTTAAAGAAATGTTTTAGTAACTATACTTCTTAATGTTGTAAGATACATAAAAATTTAACAAAATTTAAGCCTTTAGAGGTGTGTTAAGATTTTGGATGAACATTAGCTCTGACGTGAAAACTGCCCTTGTCACCATGAGATTAAATTTGATTGTGTGCTTTGCTAGCATCATTTTCGGCAAGAAAAGGATTAGAATTGTTCATGTGTTGGAGGAGGTCATTAAGTAGATGTGACAGCTGGTTGACCCATGGGCTGGACCCAGGCAATCAGAGGCTCCCCACCCTTTCGTCTGTGCTTGGAATCTGCATCCCGCTTTCCTCCCTGCTCCCAGAAGCTGCCCAAGGACACAGAGAGAGAGTGACCCAGTGCTGAAACCATGTGGACCGTGCATGTGACTGAGCCCCACTAAAGCTTCTGTAGAAACTTTAAGGCTCGGGAGTGGGATGGAAATCATTTGCTACATATGCCCAGGGCAAGCCTCAAGTGTAAGTTACTCCTTACACCTGTCCCCTGCCCCTCCCGAGTGGTGGCCTCTGTCTTCCATCTCTTCCTGCCCTGCACGCCCAGTGGCTACTTTCAGATCTCAACCCGGAAGCTCCCAAGGATGTGAACCAACACTCGGTGTTGAACAAGCCAGGAGACTGAGTAGATGGACCTTGGGCAGGAGGTGTTTGTGGGTAAATCCCGAGATGACAGGCAACCACTGTTGGTGGGGTGTGGTGGCCCTTGTGGCAGCTACTTGTGGACCCCTTTGTGGGTATGGGAATATCTGGGGAACTCCAGCTGCTTCAGTGCACTCACCTGAGGGACTGTCTGAGCTCACGGTGAGAGAGGACCCTGGGGAACAGAGACCGGGAGGAGGAGGCAGCGTGGTGCCTGATTGTGGAAACAGGTGGATCCCTGAGCCCTGTGACCCCTAATACAGAGGAATGCAAGTGCAGAGCCACAGAAACCCAGCCAGCTGGGCAGCCCCCATTCAGGAAAGGCTCATGATGAGAGAATGAGATGAGAATACTTCTGCTGAGCTCATTGATACAGGGCCATGTTCCAGCAAAAGACCAGGAGAGCATCCAGGCCTGGTCAGTGCAGTGACAGGGCACAGGAGGGAGAGCATTTCTCTGAGCCGATAGGAGACAGAAAGTGAGCAGCACCACCACCCACCTGCCCTCCAGCAGCACCTGCGTGGTGCTCAGGAGACTCACGGTGCTCACTTCCTTATAGGTTGGGTCATTCTCTCCTGCAGCCAGGCTGGACCCTGGAAATCCATGGAGAAGTACGACACATTCTCAGGGAGCAGGGAATGTGACAGGCCCCTGTCTAAAGGCTCTGATGGGGTCACAGTCACTGCAGGGACGGGAGCCAAGATTCTCCAGCTCTTCCCCCAGCAGCGGTTGGAGAGGCAGATACCCATGCCATCATGGGTTAAGCCATTTATGATGTTGGGCAATTCACTGTTGATCCAGGAAACTGATAAATCCTGGGAATGGGTACAGGTTGTGGAAAAGACCCAAGAAAAGAGGAAAATAAGAAAGCTGAAACATTATTTCAATCAATTACAAAGTTCTGGGGAGCGCCTGAGTGGCTCAGTGGGTTAAAGTCTCTGCCTTTGGCTCAGATCATGGTCTCAGGGTCCTGGGATGGAGCCCCACATCGGGCTCTCTGCTCAGCAGGGAGCCTGCTTCCTCCTCTCTCTTCACCTGCCTCTCTGACTATTTGTGATCTCTATCAAATAAATAAATAAAATATTTTAAAAAATAAACAAAAAATTACAAAGTATTGGGTAAAAAGAACCCAGAAGTAAATGTGGTTTGACCTCGTTGCTGCAGGGACCCCCCGCCCCACCACCAACATTTAGATGGACGACACAACTCTCTGTGGGTCGGCCTGTGGGAAGCATTAAAACCGGAACAACAGCTCAGACCTGCCCCGTCGGTCCCTCCCGCATCTCTGACATACCACCTGCATCAGCGGAGACCTCAGGGACACAGAACTATTAGGGAATGGTGCTTCTCACATCCCATATCTCAAGCACAGAATCCAGGCCAAGACTTCCTCCATGTGAGGGACATTGGAGGGGAATTCTCTAAAATCACTTGTCCTCCAGAAACAAATCTGATGGTTCTGGTGGATGCTGGAGCTGGATGTACTTCAATACATGGTACCCCTCAGAAGTTTCTGGTCCCTTCAGCACCACTGATGATTATGGGAGCAAACAGTTACAGACAGGAAAGTCCTAACACTGCAAATTGGGCATTCACCAGTGCCCCCTCCAAGACTGTGAGGTTTTTATCCCTCCAATGCCAGAGAACATACTGGGCATGGATATCCTACGAGGTCAAACTCTGAAAATCTTTGTCAATGAAGTCGGCCTCCTGGTTAGAGAACTCAAACCAGAGCTGAGGGGAAATGCCAGCCGGGAACCAGTAAGCTTGCCCGCCACCACCAGTGAAGGGCAGTAATGTCAGACAATATAAATTATCTGGGATGGGGAGCATAAGGAGATAAGACAACTATCCAAGAACTACCCTGAGTGGTACTGTATACCTTGCCCATAGAACACGCAACAAATAGCCCTGTGTGGTCAATAAAAACAAACAAACAAGCAAACACAACAACAAAAAACCAAACAGCTCATGGCAGCTGAGCATGGACTACTGAGCACTGAACAAGGCGATACCCCATGCATGTGGCTAGGCCCAACGTTACCAGATACCTTAGGCACGGTTATAGGAGGGTACTACACCACTCTGGACTTAGCAAATGCCTGTGTCAGTACACTTTGGGGAACTGAATCACAGTATCGGTTTGCCTTCACATGGGAGACTCCACACTGACTTTCAAGTGCTTCCCCAAGGTCACTGACAAAGCCCTACTCTGTGTTAGGGTAGTAGGCTGGGACCCATCCTGTTTTCCATCCCCACATCGGTAAGGTGACCCCATTACATTGGCAATAGAATGTTAACGTGTGAGGACTTGTCTGTGCTGCAGAACAGGCTGCAGGCTTTGCTGGGGTATCGTCAAGGGAGAAGATGGACCATGAACCATGGGAGATTCAAAGCCCAGCCACCCCCATAAGGTGCTGGGAGTTGTTTGGTTGAGTAAGACATGCGCTATCCCAGAAGCTATGATTTATAAGGTGCGATCCTGTCTGACCTCTATGGATGTGATTTCGTTGGTTTGGAGGACTTTTATTCCTCACCTGGGAAAGTGCCTTCATCCCTTACTACAAGGTAAAGAAAGGGCATGTGGGCCTGGGGACTAGAGCAGCAAGCTCTCTTTGAGAAAAATACTAATGAAGCCAGTGAAAACTCTGGGCATCTCCAAAGCAGGAATTCCGTTTGAATGAGATGTGTCTGGACTCTAGAAAATGTGGGTCAGACTTTGCGGCAGACACAGCAGAAGGCGACAGTGCCCCTGGGATTTTGGCCCCAGCTCTGGAAGAGGCAGGAACCCTGATATACCCACACAGAGCAACAGTTCCTCACAGTTGTATGCAAAATTCCTCCAGGTCGAACTTCTCACACAACAGCTGGGACAGCGGCCAGTGGGCTAAACTCAGAGCAGTTGGGCTGGTGATCACTTTTCAGCTTGGGCTTTAACTCTTTCAGTGACACTTGGGCTGTTTTAAAGAAACAAACACTATGGCTTGGACAATGGGAAGCCAAGGGGAGGGATGATCATGAGCAAGCCCTTGTGGGGCCAGGATATTTGTGGGGAGACATGTGTGTCCATTGCAGGAGCCTGGGGCAGTCCTCAGTATCCTCCATGTCCCAGCTCATGAGGCACTGACATTCCCTGGCAATCAGGAAGGTGAGGCCCTAGCTGTGGTACCAGCTCCAGGCATTGACCCTTCGGTAGACACAGCGGATGGAGTGCTTAGAAGGAGGGACCACATGGCACCAGGTGGGATGGTGTATTGCCAAGGATGCCAGATTGCCTTGAAATACAGTGACTTGCTTCAAGCAGTAACAGCATGTCCTGTGTGCTCTGAACAGCTTCCAGTGCAACTGCCAAAGAAGTATGGGGCCATCCACCGGAGTTCCCCACAGGCGAAGGTTTGGCAAACTGATGACCCTGGCCACCTCCCTCTGAATGACGGTTCTAAATATGTCCTGACTCGTGTGGATACTGCATCCAGCCTCACCGAAGATTTGCCGTCACCTCGTAACCAGGTTGCCAGCATGAGGATGAAAGAGGCTGACTAGCCCGTGTGAATACCATCCTCGAATAGACAGTGACTGGGTCACAACATATTATAACAACATATAACATATAAGACTGAGCCAAAGAACATGACTTTGACCTGAGGAAGCCTCTGGTCTATCACCTGCAAGAGCAGGTTGGCAGAAAGGAAAAATGGAAGGTGAAGGCATCAGGGGGGCCACTTCCATGCTCCTGACACCCTTTGCTGACCACTCAGGGCGCCCTGAGGAGACGGGAGTGTGTGAGATTGTATGAGCAGGTCTGGAGGGGTGGGGTGTCGGGGAGTTCATGGAGAGGACGTGACTCCAGCTGACCTGTGAGAAGGACCCAGGCAATCAGAGGCCTCTCATATCATGCTAGTAATGTGCATCCTGCTTGCCCTCTCTCCTCCCAGAAAATGCACCCAGGGCACAGCCCTGAGGTAGTGATGTGTTGACGAGACCCTCTGGATGGTGCATGTGACTGGACCCTTTTAAAGCTTCGACAGAAGCCCTTAAGATTTTGCAGGCAGGTGCAGAGACTTTGTATTGCAGGGGCCCAAGACAAGCCTCGTATGTAAGTTCCCCTGCTCATTAAACCTGCCACCTGCCAACCTGGTGTGGCCCCACCTTTGTTGGGTCACTCTCGGACCACTGTGTACCAGGGCTGGTTGCAGATCTCACCTGGGAAGCGCCCAAGGATGTGACAGACTAAAGTCATGACTTTGTTCTTTTTAAAATTTCCATTTATTACCTGAAAATGAAGTAACATTATGTATCAACTATTCTCAAATATTTTTAAAAATTTCAGTACATATATAAACAAAATAAAATTTCTATTTTCTCCCATGGCAATGACGTCTGGTGCACATAATTGAATACATAGTAATTACAAAGTTTTATTTGCAAAGCCAAACAGATTTTCACCAAGAAACAAGACACTTACAAAGAAATGCTTATGTATGCATTGTTATGGCGAGTTCTAAAATTTTTATTACACTCTAGGATCATTCAACTCTCACTTTAGTGAGTTCATTCATCAGAGTGTTTTACTTCTATTTTTATTGTATGTTCTCTTCTGTTTCAATAACATGTTAACTCAAAAGAATATCAAGAACTGTGATTTCCCAAGATACTGTGTGAACTTTTAGATCCTAAGAATCAATGAACTAAAAGAAGTCATTTTCTGAATCCACATAAGACAGCTACTACTCTTGTACAAAGTGACATTTACCTAACATTGGAGTGGAGGGGGATTGTTTGGGAGAAAACAGATGGTTCCCTATTTAAAAGGAAAGCTTTGATGTGATAAAAACATGACATCTCCCTTTCTAGAACATAGTGGTGGGAACTGACTTCTAGCTTTCTTTTCATTTAAACATCAGCATATATGATCCCACCGACCTTTTCTCAAAACTCAGCGTTCAGGAAAATCATTGGTGTTTAGTGTGACGAAAAGCACATCTCTACCTTAAATTCATAACACCACCTCTACCTGTGCATTATCTTTGATAGAAAATCTTCAGGATCCATCCTGCAAAGACTTTAGAGCTAATCTGCAGGGTATGGGGAATTCAAAGGATAGAGGAACATGTTAAATATCACCATGAGGACTGTCGACTAGGACTGCGGTCTTCAGGTCCACATCACAAGCATGTGTGTTTAGACGCATAGAAGGTTATGCTTTCTGTTTAAAAAATAACTAGCACAAATTCAGTGGGGAGGGGGCTAGATACTTTCTTATTATTTTAAAGATTTTATTTCTTTATTTCAGAGACAGAGAGAGTGTGTGACTGGAGAAGAGGGGCAGACAGAGAAAGAGAGAGGAAGAACATCAAGGAGACTCCACCTTGAGTGGGAACTCTACTTGGGGCTCTATCTCATGACCCTGAGATCATGACCCACACTGAAATCATATCAAATGCTTAACCAAATGAGCCACCCAGGCACCTCCATACCTTCTTTTAAGAAAATATTTTGATGTGAAGTTTGGAAGTGGACTGAGTGTTAGACGTTAGTAAGGAATGATTTTTGTTTTGTCAGTTGTGGTAATGGCATTGTAAGCATATAAGAAAATGTCGTATTTTTCTACATGTATATTGAATTATTTAAAGTAGAAAGTCACAATGCATGTGTTTTACCTTAAAAAATATTTTAGGAGGAACAAAAATTATTAAAGGATGAAAGAAATATCCCAAAATATTAGTAACTACAAATCTAGGGTATGAGTTCACAGGGATTCATTACATCATTGTCTTTATTTTTAAACACATTTGAAAATGTTTTAGTAAGTGTTTTTTTAAAAAATGCTCATGAACGCTAAATCAAAAATCAGTATTTAGGATTCTTGAAAGTAAAAAATGAAAGATATATAAAGCATACTGCAAACCATCAATAGAATTACTTCATCCATTTTTGCCTGATCAAAATTAGCTTATGAATATATAGATTATCATTAATTTTAAAGTAACAAGTTGAATTGTTTCAGTCTGGGGAATTTGAGGAGACATGGTTAAGACAAAGAAGACGATAAAGTTTTGTAGGTCACACCATATTTCACTAACATTTACTTTTACTAAGGATTTGGAGACCCAATGTTCCAGTCAAATTTTATTTGTGGTTTTGATTTCCAGAATGTTTTTTCTTCTGGAGACTGAAATTTCTGTTTTTGAGTATGACAGAGTACCACTCAAAAACTGCATCATCAAAGCTGGAAAACACAATAGCCAAGCTATAGGACTTTCAGTAAAATGTCATACAAACCCTCAACAACCTAAAAGTCCAATACAGAAAGTGTTTTCTTTTTAAAAAAGACTGTTGTATTCCGATAATGTAGTATTCTTATATCAACATAACTGAAAGTAAAATGTTGGTAACTACTATTCTTTCTTTCTTTATTTTTTTTTCAGTATTCCCATGAGCTTAGTTGGATTATCTTTAAATTTCATGGAATGTCCATTATCTGAAACTGTTTCTTTTGTAACACTTGGTTCTTCTGTAACACTTGGTTCCAGACAATAACTGACCCTGAACTACTAAAGGCAAATGGAAAATTATTTCTTACTCATTGAGCTCGTCCCATCATATCCTTCTTCAAACCCTCAGAGTAGATACTGTATCTCAAGGGGAAGCATGTTCCTGCCACATCTTCCACCCACACCACCCAAAAGAGAGCCATCGAGAGAAGCAAGCACAGTTAACCTTTTACTCTGCATGATGCAGCAACATTGCGTTTTGCAAGGACATTGGTTAACTTGAGAAAGTTGATGCCAATGTCTATACTTAAAGATAAAATATGGGTCCAGCTAAAGGGAAAGAATCTGTAGTCAGTAATGAAGTCACAGAAAGAAAATATTGTATGAAAGAAGCTAATCATGGAAGAAACAGTAATTATTTAAGGTCTTTGAATAATGTTTGGTTCAACGAGGCATAAGGTCATCAAAGAGTAACTTAACACCTCCACTCATTCCTTCTTCCTTCTAACATATAACCTATTCTATCCATGCAGCTGTGTTCTCTTGAGTTCCCCTTCTGCCCTGAACAACGCTCCTCTTCCCCGTCTCTGCTCTTCACACTGTTACCTAACTGAAAATGTATATGATGATGGTATATATATATAAAACCATCATGGTGGTCAGCATTGTCGAGACTCTCATGCCCATAACTAGTGGGTTTTAACATTTCCACTTTACATGAAACTTAACTTAATTTCAGGAGGATTAACTAAATTGGTCAAGGTCACGCTCTTAGGAAGACAGAGGCCCAGGGTTGAATGCAGAACTAAATGGTTACAAAGTCCCTGCTGTATCCACCATGTTTGCTTTCCCTGAACACATCATCTTTGGACACTTCATAATACTCAGTAGAGTAGTTCAGAACAAAAGCATATAGATAGGAGAAAGGAGGCGTAATCAGCACCTTCACAGAATCAATGGGTTATTAGCATAGGGTCATAGGGAGGACATTTCTGAGAGGAAGTGTCAATGATCCAGTCACAGGTGGCTTGCCATGGCCCCACTGCAGAAAGACGGTTGGCTCCTTGTCATAGCAGGCCCTGGGATTGCATTGAGTTTGCAGAAGGAGAGGAATAAGATGGCTAGCAAGGAAGAAGTGATGCCTGAGCACACACTCGGGTGGAGACAAGTGAGTTGGCAGGGACTTGGAATGGACACTCAAAGAAGGAGAAGACAGTGAAGAGCCCCTGCCCATCTCAGCCTAGTGTGGACATCCCTAGAAGAGGGATGTACACTGGCCACAGCCTCCAGATGGTGGGGCATTTGCTGCAGGGGCCCAGGTCAAGAGATGGCAAGGAGGAACACCCACACTGGAAGTATCACAGATGCAGTGCTACTGCACAGTGAGAGTCACCAAGGAGCCACCACTGGATGAACTTCAGGGGACTGGGAACCAGGGAGCACAGGACCAAAATGGAGGAGGCCTCAGAAGCAGGAGGAGCTTCCTTTTGCAGTGTCCCACCAGTGCCCTCTCCCGTGGCAGACGACCAGGAGGGTCCCGCTTGCGGGGTCCAGCTCCAAGTGCCCCAGGCAGGGCGAAGGAGCTAAGCCAAGAGCTGCGGGCAGAAAGTGCAGGACTGGTGCTCCTAGGCTAGTAAGATCCTAAAACTCCCTCCTTTGATAAAGCACCTTTTATCCACGTGTGTTTTCTAATTTATCTTCACTGAGTTACCTATCACTTCACTATGTGATAAGGCCTTTGAGAGCAAAATCCATGTTATTTTACTTTTTGGCAAATATGCAAAATAACCACAGTGTACTGTATATAGTAAGCCCTCCAATATTTGTGAAAATCTGAAGAGTAATGGAGAGGTGGTCATGGCTAAGGCATGGTCTTCAGTGAATTTTAAATGCTTTTTTCCTCACTGTATAAAGTGCAGATAGTCTATACTAAAACAGATGTGATTTTTTTAAAAGCGATTATACCTGGGAAGATTTTTTTTAAACTGTTTCAATTTCATCCATTTCCAGGGAATACATTAAGAAAAAATTGTCGCTCTTATTATTGTCCAGAAATTTAATGAACCAGAGCCTAAGGGGATCATGCCAACATACCAGTCTAAAACCAAGTCACTAAAAAATTGGGTCAAATATTATAGTAAAATGGATTTGCAAAGTTCATTTGAAGGGCAATGGGGTAGCAATTAATTATAAAGGCCTTTATCAATACTCCAGACAGGTGAGGAGAGTATCCTCTGCAATGATTAATCATAGAGCACTTGGCCAGGATCGGGGAGCCTTGGTGAAGGATGGGGTGACCACCGAGTGTGGACTGGAGAGACCATGATTAAAACCCAAACCTGGTTGCATCTGAGGTTCAAATTGTTCATTTCAAATTAAGAATAATGTTAATAATAATGTTAATTGATCTGCCAACTCTGTCAAGTGTGTGTGAGTACTAACATACCTAAGGAGTATCAAGTTTCACTGGCAGGACATTCTGCAAATCCAGGATTTAAAAATTTTTTGTACATCCAAGATCGTGTGAGCTCTAGAATAGCCATTTTACTAATAGTGGAAACTTAATTTAGGCTAATCTGGTATACTTTGTCTGATTCCGTAATTCTTTATTCAAATTCAAATATCATTATCTCAATCACTGTCCAATTCAATCTTCAGCTCCCCTGATTTCTTCCCCTTCTCAAGCATTTCCTGTTTGCGTCCTCCCAGTGCGGCTTCTATCTTATGGGGCCTCGTCATGCAGGAAGGAAGGTGGCTGATTGCTCACAGAACTGGTCCCAGAGCAGTAGGGCGGGTTGCCATCTTTGGTCCTTTGAGGGCTTCTCAGCTTACCAGGTGATGAGGCTTCAGGGACAGAGGGCTGCAAACTGGGGTGGGGCCAGGCAACATCCTTGGGCTTAGTCTGAGTCCATGTGACATCTGTGATCTCTGCTGTCCCAGGGCAGTCTCAGCCAGATGGAGATGGCAGTAGCTTCCACAAACACACCCCCCGGCAACGCGTGGCCCTGGCTCTCAGGTGACTCTTAGAAGCTTCCCACCTTCAGAGGGAGCTTAGACGTCCATTCCCTACCCTCAGAAACACTTTCTAACTGCAGCCTTCGGCAGGGAGGATTGGGAGCTGGAGACTCTTCAAATCTGGTCTGTACCCAAAACTCTACTAGGACACAAACAGGGACTGTCCCTCTTCCCCACGTGCCTTCTTTCGAGACTGTGTGGTGCCTTGTGTCTAGTCCTCCAGCCGAGTGGAATGAAACAAAACGCCCTTTCCTTCTCATGTTTTTCCATTTTGCCTTTTTCGTTGTTTTATCTTTTGTTTTGTTTTTAAAGATTTGTTTATTTGAGAGAGAGAGAGAGAGCAGGAGGGGTAGGGGGAGAAGGAGAGGGAATCCAAAGCAGACTCCACACCAAGTGCAGAGCCCATCGTGGGGTTCAGCCTCACTGCCCTAAGATCGTGACCTGAGTCGAAACCAAGAGTCCAACACTTAACTCACCGAGCCACCTGGGCGCACATATTTTGTTTTATTCCCCCCTCAAATTATTATTTAAATTCTAGTTAGCTAACATACAGTGTAATATTTGTTTCAGAAGTAGATTTAGTGATTCATCACTTACATTTAACACTCTGTGCTCATCGTAACAAGTGCTCTTCTTAACATGCATCACCCACTTTATAATTAGGAAGGTGGTGCAGGAACCCAAGAGAAGTCAGTCATTTAGCATGAGACAAGGGACAGCAGAGTCCTTCACAGCCACACACCTCACTCAGTTATAACTGAAATGAGCAAACACAGTTTGAAAAAGGCAAAACTATACACACCTAACAAATGAAAGTTGTACCATGAAATTGCTTACAATCAAGGATACGCCCTGCTAGAGGGAACTTTATTAACAAGGGCCACAGAACAAAATAGTGGTTTAGAATTTCCTTGTAATCAGGGTCATAGAAATCATTACATCACTTTACATCACAGACAGTTGACCCTTGAACAATGTGGGGGTTAGGGGCACTGACCCTTCGTGCAGTAAAAATTCCACGTATAATGTTTGACTCCCCCAGAACTTAACTAGTAACAGCCTGTGGTTGACCAGAAGCTTTACTGATAACATGAACAGTAGATTAATACATATTTTGTATGTCATATGTATTACACACTATATTCTTATAATAAGGCAAGTTGGAGAAAAAGAAATGTTATTAAGGAAGACAAAATACGTTTACAGGGCTGTGCTGTATTTATGAAACAATATGTGTGTATAAGCAGTTCAAGCTCATGTTGTTCAAGTCAACTGTACATATTTCTGATGAAGAATTTATGCATTTTCCTAACCCAAGGATGCAACTGAGAAGATGTTAAGTGTTCACGAGTGGCATTGAAGGTTTCAGTTCTCATTCACAAAAACTGAAGCAGAAAAGATGGAATGGCTCTAACCAAGGTAGATATCTTTAAAATAAGAGGAAAGAAGCCCTCATGACAACCTTATTTCTTCAGTATGGGGAGATACAAGGTATAATAATGAGGAGAAAATATTTCTCTATTTTGTTTATTAAATGGACAATTTAACAAGTGTGTGTGTGTGAATTGTGCTAGAGATGCCATAGCATTTTTCTAGTAAAGTTTTATTTCCAAATAATCTCTGTACCCAACATGGGTATCGAACTCATGACCCCAAGATCAAGGATCACATGCTCTTCCCACTGAGTCAGCCAGGTGCCCCTCCTAGCATTTTTTGATTGATCAAACCATCAGAAGGTTAATAAAATCCCTAAGATTCTGCCAAGCTGACTAGACTTTCTCTGATTTAAGTTATACTAGATTGCTGGGGTTTTACTGCTATGGATAAGGGAACTTTCCCATGACAGTAAAAATTTATAAACTAATGAACCATTGGAATGTAACTCAGGTAAGGCATTTGGCTGCCTTTAAAATGACATGTATGGGGCGCCTGGGTGGCTCAGTGGGTTAAGCCGCTGCCTTCGGTTCAGGTCATGATCTCAGGGTCTCTGCTCAGCAGGAGCCTGCTTCCCCCCCCCCTCTCTGCCTGCCTCTCCATCTACTTGTGATTTCTCTCTGTCAAATAAATAAATAAAATCTTTAAAAAAAAAATGACATGTAATCTTTGTTCACCTAAATATGGCAAAACTTCCTTACCAATATATTAGTAGATATTTTATGGAGTGAATAAATGTCTTGCACTTTCTAATTCCATGCATGTCATTTTTTATAGAAAACAATATGCATATTTTTATTATATTCTGTCAAATTTAGGTGCTAATTAACACTGTTTCAGGCTGCAGAAGTGCATCCAACCCTGAATACATTAGTCATTAATTTCAGCAAGTAAGAGGGGGTAAGGAGTGCATAAAAAGTAGTGTTGGACACAGTTCAGAATGTAGAAATTCAAGGGAACAGTTAATGCACTGGAAACTTCCATTTCATAATCAACTCCTCACCAATGAGAAACTGAAGTCAATTTGGCAAAACAAATATCATTTGAGCATGGGCTTTAATGAAAAAAATGACATGAAATCCATCACTGTCAGCAAGAATCTTCCTCCAAAGTGTGTTAAGCGAGAGACCCAACTTTGGAAAATGTGTCAATACGTGTGTGACTCAGATACTTGTCTAATGTACCCACAAATTTTTAGTTTATAAGCCCAACAAGTCATACAAAAACAGTTTTGGCTTCAGAAAACCTTGTTAATTGCTACAAAATCTTAGTTTCAAACAGTTAAACTCACAAACCAGAGGCTTCTTAAGCTTATGACTTATATAATGTTAAATGTCCTCCTAATATTTTTATTATTTTTTAGTATTCTAAATACAATACTTTGGCATATAGAAAATAAAATTAAATGAAAACAATTTTAAGAATCATCCTATGCTAAAAATAAAAAATGTTCATCCGCATGTATATGGTATTTTCACATTGCAATTATAACTTATATATATATATGTATTTAAATAACATAATATGTTTTTTATAAATATGTTGTATGCAGAAAATTATTTTTCTACTCCTTTTAATGATTTAATTATATTCCATTGAATTAATTTTTTTTTTAAACTTAGCATTTACTCATAGCATGAGCTATGCTAAGTGACAAATCTAATATAATAGGTAGTCATTCCACTTTCCTTATTTTGGCTTCTTTTCCATGTATTGTTTACTATTATAAATACCAATTCAACTAACATATTCATGCCCCAAACACTTTTTCTTTCTCTCTTTTTGATCACTTTTCTTAAAATAACTCCGTGAAAACAATAGTGGAGTGAAGAGGTCCTTACCAAATTCTGATTAACGATTTCACAATTATACCAGTTATCCAGTGGTATCCTATTGTTCTCAAATCTAGCCAGGGATGGGTATTATTATTAAACCTATATCACCTTTTAAAAGAAGTTAATGTTTTTTCATCCAAGGCTCAGTGTCTCAGTGTCCCTTCTAGGTAAACTATTGAACTCTGAAAACTTCCTTACAATAATGCATCATAGAAGGATAAGGTTTTGTCATGGCCAGCAGGGAGAAGCTCTTTGGTGATATAGTTTCTGATCCACACTAAGAAACAGTTTAAGTGCTTATTGACAGAAAAATGGGAACATTTCCTTTATATGTCAATAAAATTCGCTATGATAATGGATTACAGGAAAGCAGAACTAAGCAGAGGGAAAGGATAAGGCAGGGTGAGGGATAAGGGAAGTTGACAAAAAGAAAAACGATAGGAGAGATAAATCAGGAACAGAATCATGGAAGGAAGTTGTTGGGATGGAGCAATACAGAGTAGCCGTGATGGACAGCACACCAGGAAAGAAGGAAAACATCGCATCTCCCTTCACCCCTTTCCCGGTGTCTCTGTGGTCATTATCTATACTTAGAACCCTTAAGTCCTGATTGAGGACATGGGTATTGTAGCCAGTGGCATCAGTGAACCCCTGGGCCATGTTGGTCAAGTGTACTGATGCCCCCTACAAGTAAAAGCACAAAAGCATTGGCTTTCTGGTTAGAGGCACACAGAAGGGCAGAGCAGAGCCCCTCTGCAGGGAAGCATGTGGCCTCAGGAGTCATCAGCGGTAGCATGGTATTTGGGCTGGGTATTACAGGGAAGCTGAGGTAATGATTACATTGGTGACCCTGAGTTATTAAATGAATTAAAATCCTCATCCATGCAGTTCTTTCCTGGTAGGGCAGGAGCATTACAAGGACATGAGAAGCTTCAGGATATAGAGCTTTCAACTACATTTGATTCCTTCCCTTGCTTCAAGGATACTGGGGAAGTTCAGGTAATCATTTTATAAGAGCTAACAACTTTGGTAGGTTTGACTGCAATTATGTTGCCAGTATGAGTGGAATTTTTAACCCATGGTCAGGTACACTGTCAAGTTCTTTATCTGAGATACACATTAAACACAGAGGAGGAGGTGATGGTATGTCCAGGGCAGATGCCACTTGATTATGAACAGAGGAGTCTTCTGGGAGCTGAAGAACTAGTCCCCATGGTGTGCATTTAATACTGCAATTCCATGAGCAGAGTCAGTCTCTCCTTGTTAAATTTGTAGAGGTGTATCACAAAGTCATGTGTCATAGCACCCATTACAGTGAGATTGGGGGCTGAGAAAGAGGGGGACATCTGTAGGTTATTTTAAATACCTTCCACCTGTGCAGTATGTGTGCTCCAAGGAAGAGGCTGAGCAAAGTTGGTGGGTTTGGGGCACCTGGCTGGCTCAGGAGGAAGAGTATGCAACTCTTGATGTTGGGGCCATGAGCTTGAACCTTAAGTTTTGTGTAAAGATTACTTAGAGTAAAAAAAATAAGTTTTTTTTTTGTTTGTTTTTTGTTTTTTTTTAAGGTGGCAGGGTTAATGCAGAGGGAGTAGCACCTGTATCCACCACTCATCAATATGAGGGTGGTCATCTATATTTATAGTGAACTCATTCTGAGTGTTTAAGGAGATGACAGGATATAGGCCACTTTTTCCTTCCTAAAAGCTCCCTCACTGATCTGAATCAAGGGAATTTTTACTTTGCCCTTCATAAGATGGAGCTTTTTGTTTTTCAACATCCCCTCTGTTCAGATCTTCAAGTGGTTGGCTGGGGAATGGGCTGCCTAGCTGTTTGATCTACAGAGCCACACATTACTCTGGGTTCTGTCTCATTTTTGTTCTAAAGCCCTTTCTTTCTTTCTTTCTTTCTTTCTTTCTTTCTTTTTTCTTTAAATGTTATTTATCTATTTACTTATTTGAGAGTGAGAGAAAGCATAAGAGAGAGAGAGAAAGAGAATGCACAAGCTGAGGAAAGGGTAGAGAGAGAGCCAGACTCCTCACCCGAACAGGGAGTCTGACTCGGGGCTTGATCCCAGGAACCTGGGATCATGACCTGAGCCGAAGGCAGCCTCTTAACTGACTGAACCACCCTGGAACCCCCTAAGGCCCTTTCAAAGTAGTCTTTCAGATGCTGTAGTTCAGCTAAAGGGACTGTTTCTCATTCCAATTCTTCTGTTTTCAAATTACGTCTCCACTTCCAAGTTTCACTCCACTGACAAAACAAGATGAGGTGATGACTGTTGTACTGGTCTTTCCTTAAACTCTCAAATGTTGTCTAGAAGGTATTTTCTGGTCTACCACGAAAATTGACAGTTTCATATCTTTTTATGGTTTGTGTAACTGAATTATAGTCCAATTCATTTTTACCAGAGATGTTTCAGGTATGGTTTTTAAGAAATTTTGATCTACTTTTCTAGCCTTTCTCTTTTTGTTTCTGACCCTCCAGTTGACTGTGGGGAATGGATGAAAGACAAAGAGTAGGTCCCTCTCCAGGTAAGTCCAGCCAGTGTTTATGCAGAAGCAACATTCATGGTTCTGATGACCAACATATGTACAAATTGACATAAGTTAGGTAGTCCATAAGCAGGCTCCACACCCAGCATGGAGCTCAACATGAGGCTTGATCTCATAACACCAATAATCTTCAATTTTATCTCTGAAGTTCAGGTCTGGGCCCAAGGTTTATTAAATTCTCTAGTTGTCAGCATGCAACTGACGAGCACAGGTCATGAGAGGGAGGGATTTTTGGAGGCAACTGCCACTTTGGTCTTTTAGGAGAGTCACCAGGAAAAGGCAGAGGATGTGGACAGGAGAAGAGGAGGAAGGGGACACAGGAGGGAAGGGATCAGCATGAGGAGGAAGTAGGAGCACCAGAGAGAGGATCTACTTGGGAAATAAGGCTCATTTGTTCTTGCTTACAGTTGTCAAATTGCTCATTAACTTGGATCACAGATTCTTTTAGCAAAGCAATTTTTAATTAAGAATTTCATTTGGAGACCTCTGTATAACAATCAAGAAATGCTGCCCATCGGGCTCATGAAATCATATCCCTTTTCTAAGATACCTAAGTGAGCAATGTTGCTCAGACCATGCCTTTGCAAGAGTGGCTGCTGAAGGCCCAAGATCATCCTTGCTGAGGTTATGCCATTGAGAAAGGATCAGGAGTGTGCAGGGGGTACATGTAAGAAGTGGGTTTTTCTCAGGGAGAGCAGAAGACACAGGTTTGCATGTCCTCATGGTAGGGTGACTGTGGGTAGGACCGGAATACCTAAGTGTGTCATATCTTGGGCCTACACTTGATGGTGGGCCACCCCCAGATGGAGACCCAACAACTAAACCCTGGCAGGTAAAACACCAGAGACAATGCTGTCTCTGAATTGAAGTCAAGCTTTCGCGACACAAAATCAAGGCAGAAAGAGAATGTCATCCTGTTTCATGGTGGCCCACAGCCAAGTTTATCAGAGATGATGATGGTCTTATGATAGCTGTGAGTCCTGTGAGGCAACCTCAAATGGGTTTATGGGGGCTACATCCTACCCCATGACTCTCCATATGACAAGCACCCATTTAGACAGAATGACACAGAACAACAACACAAAAGAGCAAAAAAGGATGAAAAGAAGTGAGCTGATCCCACCAAGGATGCCAAACAAAGGGGAGTGAATCACAAAACCCAATACCTAACTGAGAACCGATGGCTGAGGAACTCAAAGCAAGACAAGCAGAGTTCAGACCCCACGCTTACTTACCACACCCTCATGGACTCGACAAGCCCTGAGCAGCAGGGCACAGAGGGCCTCTGTGGGGAGTCTGGGGCCCACAGTAATGGGCAGTACAGATCAAACTTCAGGGATGCCTTCACGATTAACTGTAGGCATAAGAGCACATCTTGGTTGAAGAGCAACCGAATGCAAATAGTGATATTTAATTATTCAGAGCTTGTCACAGCGAGAGAATTAGCCACCACCATTTGTGTTTGGGCAGAGATCAAACAGCAGGCAGAGGAGTGGGAAAGCTTCATGGTTGAGGAAAGGAAAGACACAAATGGGCCCCCGAAGGAAGCTGCGTACCTAGGGAAGCTGGAGGTGGTTACGAGAAGTGGGGAGTCCCATGTGAAGGGATAAGGGGGCATATTGTCTCTCTCTATTGGTCTTAAGTTAGAAGTGGGACCAAAAATTAGGGAAACTATCTGTTATTGTTCATGTTCTGCCATTTGGGGTCAACCATTTCAGCAACATGGCTTCCTGACTTATTATATATAAGGGTGGGGGAGGTCACTTTCCCTGGCAGGCTGCTACAGGTGGTGGGTCAGACTTCTATTGCTCTATATGGTCCAGCCATGGACTGCTTTATATTCCGATGCTCTTTTGTTCCCTGGCCAGATGTGCTCCACTGAACCAAAGTACTCATCTGGGTACTTAGGGACAGTGGCCACTAAGTTCTCACACTGTGCTCTTCTCCAAATTGATATTCTCACTGATGGGAACGCTGGCACTGTGGGAACATGGCTGATGGACTGATGTGCCCCTGCCCCTGGTTAAGACAGACTGAACTGTGCACCATATTTATGACAGAGCTCCCTATTGGATGAGGCTAAGGTTGTGCCTCTCAGGCAATGGGCATTTGCCCAGCTCCTCCCCTGCCATACTCCGCTTCCCTCGCTTTTCTGCAGGTTTCTCCTGAGAGCACCCACCCAATAAATGGTTGCACAGGAGTCCACATCTCAAGGTCTGCTTCTAGAGATCATTCTCCAAGACAGGAAGTGCTCTGAATTGTGTCTCTACTACATTTCACCTATCCATCTGTGCCGTCATTATTGGTGCCACAAAAGTCTCTCTAATTTGTATACTTGTAAACCTGTTGGAAATGCTCTTTTCTCCGTACATTCTCAGGAGTGGAATTGCTGGGTCCTGGAGTGTGCCAGACTGTATGAGAATAAGAACTCCAGCTTGCTCTACTTAATGTTTACATAACTCTCTAGATTCCCACTCTGGGAAGTTGAAACCCCCTTCAATTATTGCTGAAATTCTGTTTTAATATTGACTCATCTTCTGTCATTAAATCTAATTTTATTTTATTTTATTTTTATTTTTTTTAAACTAATTTCAAAAAGTAATGGGTTGTCCCTATTTATCCAATCAACAAATCTACCGGTTCTCATGTAAACCAAACTGTATAAACGGTGTTCTGGGCTTTGGTAATAGGATGATTTTCTCACATTGAACACCATCCCCATGTAAATTCCTTAACCCTTTATCTTCCTGTCAACATCTTGATCTTAAACTCTCCCAAATTATCAGGGAAATAGGTTAGTGATGCTCAAGTTTTCCTTTCATTCAAATGACACTTTTTGAAGGTTTCAATCCAGTCAACAGCTATTGTTGTGTACACGTTGTGTGCTAGGCACTGGAGTGGGCTCTGGGGCTACAAAATTTTAATAGGCATATTTTAGCTAATTTGAGTATTGGTCAAATCAGTATTTAAGCTGCCTCTTGGAAATAAACCTAATGATTTGGTTTGGCTTAGCAAGCAGTGTGTCTAACTGCATGAGTCAGGGCTGTGGACCGATTGATGGGGAGGCTAGGGCATGGTGACTGCAGCCTCCCAGCCTGTGACGAAGTGGAGCAACGGCTCCACTTAACGAGCAACGGCTCGTTTATCCAGATCCTGATACTCTTTCTAGGGCCACAACTGATTTATATATACTAACATATGTTATATGTTAGTATATATAACATATGTTAGTATATATAATATATATACTAATATATAAAGTATACTATATATACTACTAATAATTTTGTATATATATACACAAACTAATTGTGTGTATATATATATATACACCCACACATACTTAGTATATGTACATACATATATATGTACACACATACATACATATATATGTACACACATACATACATATATATGTACACACATACATAGTATGTGTATGTGTGGGTGTATATATAATTACTCTGTTAGGCTCAAGACATAGGGCAAGTGAGAATTTGCAGATTGTTTGGTAGGGTCATGGATAAGATAGGAATTAGTTTAAAATACACAGATTTCACAGCTCCACCATGACCTACAGAAGCATGATCTCTAAGGACACTATCAGAAAGTCTCCACTTTCACAGCACTTCAAAGATGACTACAACATAATTCCAAACTGGGCGAGTACTAAGCTGGAGGTTGCAGGTGGCATTAAGGGTGATGATTAGAACAATCAGCCTGCTAAAAAGGATAAACAAAGTAGCAGCAGTGGGGCAATGATAATATGAAGGTTCAATGGAGGGGGTGGAGACAAAAGACCAAGACTCAGACAGAAGCTGGGTTGACAAGAGAAAGAATGGTATCCAACCTCTGGCTAGGAGTGGGAAGCGCGCTAATTAAGAAGACAAGTGAGCAGAATGGTTGACTGAAAACACTAAGTAATCAAGAAATGTCTGATGGGAGCTGGGGTTATTTTGATGGATTCTGTTACGAATCGCTGGTCTTGCGACACCCTCACTGCATAGTTAGAATTTATTAAGGTATTACACTGGAGTGTTAGTATATATAACATATGTTAGTATATATAATATATATACTAATATATAACATATATTAGTATATGTAATATATAGTCTATATATAGTACATACATATTAATATAATATGTATATATCCGTATATATCCATAAAATTTCCCCAAGCCCTACTCTAGCCCCAGCCAATCCTCATGTATTTTTTACTTTTTCCCTTCCTGCAAATTGGATTATGACCTCCTCATCTCATCTGTCTCTAAAATGGGAACTTACAAAGACCTAGTTCCAACCTGGGTACACTCACCCGTTTGGATAACCCACAACTAAATTGTCCCAGAAACATTCTGAAACTACCAGATCCCTAAATATTGTCTTACGCCTGGTCAGTAGGCAATGTGATAAATTAACATCTTTTGAAGAAAAACAACATAGTCCAGTCTCCCTGTGTCACATTATCTGTAAAGTCCACCATCTATTTTACTAGATTTGTAAAATAAGCAAATAACTAGTTAGAAAATGTAACCCATAGCCAAAAGAAAGAGCAGGCAACAATATGGAACCCAAATTAGAGCAAACAAAAAATTATGAATGTTTTCAAGGATTTAAAGAAAAGATGGGCAATATAAGTACACAGGTGGGCTATCAATAGAGAAATGGGAACTAAAACACAAAGTCAAATGGTATACTAAAACTGAGACATAACATATTTAAAATAAAGAATTTGCTGGATGGACTTAACTGCATATTGAACACTGAAGAATAAAAAACTCAGTAAACACAATAATAGAAATTACCCAGTAAAAGAACAGGGAAAATCCTAGGTTGGAAAGAGATAACAAAGTTTTAGTAAACATTGACACAACACCAAGTGGTCTACATATAAGTAATTTGAGTCCCAAAAGATAAAAGAGAGATCATACTGTATAAAAATTAAAAAATGGATGAAATTTTATGTGGAGATAAAGGTATCAGCTTACAGATTACAGATAATGTTAATTGTTAGCAGACTATGACAAATTAGGAAGACATGTTTTAGTGCTTAAAGCAACCTATAAAGGTTAGACAAATGTAATTACATTATTAAAAATGCAGATAATAAAAATAAATATTATACTATATTTGATTAAGCTTAAAATCAAATAGTAGAAACAAAAACCAAAACTGTGATTAAACTTAATCAACACTATATCAATAATTCCACTAAATGTAAGTGTGATAAACACTCCAACTTAAAGACAGCGCTTGTTGAAAAGACAGCACTTTTCAACAAGAATTAAAAAAGTAAGACACAACTACTTTCTCTTTAAGTCACAGTCAACATAAATATAAAGACCCAAAGATGTTGATGGTCAAGGGATGAAACATTAGGTCAAGTACACAGGAGAGTCTTGCTTCCATAGTAGATAAAAATTACCTGTGGATCAAATGCTTATCCTGCCCTGCCTAACAAATCATACAACACAAGACACAAAGGAAAAAAAATCTTTCATATAACTTATCTGTATCCCAGGACAAATCTCAAGAACATTTATAAGAATAATAAAAATTGTCATCCAAGGGAAAAATAGACAATTTTTGGTATCTGATCAAAGATTACCAGACATTCTATGAAGCAGAAAAAAAAAAAAAAGGAAGCATATGAGTAGAAAAATCAATCACTAGAGACTAAGTCAGAACTGGCATAGAGGTAGGAATTAGTGAACAAGGGCAATAAAAATATTTACTGTATTATATCATGTAGGTTCAAAATGTTAAGCAAGAATTATTGATGAAATGAAAAAGGCCCAAATCAAACTTTTAGAGATGAAAAACATGATGACTGAGATAAAAATTAACACTGATGGAATAATACCATATTAACTATCACAGAAAAAAGATCAGTGAACTATAAGACATAGAAGTTGAAACCACTCAAAATGAAATATAGAAAATAGATTTCTTTCTTTCTTTCTTTCTTTCTTTCTTTCTTCTTTCTTTTCTTTCTTTTTTTTTTAAAGAAAAGAGTATCAGTTTAGGGAGAACCTTGAACAGTCAAATACATAGATAATTAGAGTTCCAAAGTGAAGGAAAGGGGCAAAAATATGTGTAGAAATGATGGTGAAGAAGTTACAAATTAAGTGAAAACTGTCAACTCACAGTTCAAAAAAAAAAAAATCTCAACAAAACTCAAACACAAGACATATGAAACTACATTAGGGCACAAGTACTATCAACTTACTCAAAACCAGTGAAAAAGAATTCTACAGCTAAAGGAAATGTATGACACATTGCATACAGAAGAACAAAGATAAGGATGGGTAAAAATTACATTTTTCAAAGGAATCAATCACATGAGAAGACAATGGAGCAATATTTTTCAAGTTCTGAAAGAATAAAATCAAAACTCTCAGTGCAGATATCTGCCCAGTGAAAAACTATTTTCAAGACAAAGGCAAATAAACAAATTCTTTTACATAAAATATACAAGTTGGAAGAAGTAGGGAACCTGCGTGGCTCAGTCCATTAAGCACAGGAATCTTGGTTTTTGGCTCAGGTTCTGATCTCAGGATTGTGATATCAAGCCTGAGGTGGGGCTCCAGGCTCAGCCCAGAGTCTCCTTGATCTTTGCCTCTGTCCCTTTGGCTGCTGGCATGTGTGCATACCCTCTTTCTCTCTCTTTCTCCAAAATAAATAAGTGAATAAAATCTTTTAACAAATAGTTGAAAGAATGGATCAACAACAGTCTTTCAGATAGAAGAAAAATGACATTATGTATAAATATGTATTTACACAAATGAATAGGACACCTGGAATGGCAATGGCATGGGTAAATATATAATATTATTTTCTTCTTATTTAAGGATTTTAGAAAAGATAGTTGACTACATATATGAAAATTTAAAACAATGTATCATTAGATTTATAACAGATGTAAAAGTGAAACATGACAAAAATGGAGAAGAAATTATAAGGTACTTAATCTATAAATAAGGTGGATAACATCATGTGAAGGCAGATAGTGAAAAGATGAAGATTTAAAATATTAATTCTTAAAAAGAGACTATTTCTTTTAAGTGATGTAGCTAGTAATTCAAAGAAAGAGATAAAATGAAATGATAAGATGTACTCATTATCCAAAATAAGGCTGAAAAAAGATGGAAAGGGGGAACGTAGAACAGGTGAGACAAATAAAAATCAAATAATAAGATGACAGACTTAGGATGGCCACATGTGTAATCACATTGAAAGTAAATTATCTAAATATTTCAATCAAAAGATGTTATTATATGAAGACAATCAAGATCAAGACCCGACTTTACACACTTACAAGGAACTTACATTAAATAAAAAGCTTACATAGAAATGGTCAAAGTAAAAAATAATAAAAAGGATATGCTATGCTGTCCTCAGTAAAAATTATACTAGAGTGGCTAGTTCAATAACAAACAAAGTAGATTTCAAGTAATAAGTATCACCAGGAATAAACGGGCCATGTAATGATAAATGATAAATGAGCCATGTAATAATAAATGATTAATGATAAATAAACAACAAAGAGGACATAAAACCCCTAAATGTTTATGTACCTAATAACAACATTTCAAATACGTGAAAAACTGTTAGAAATTCAAAAGAAGTAGATGAACTCACAATTATACTTAGGGATTTATGAAGTCTCTTTCAATAAATAATAGGAAAAGTAGACACAAAATCCATGAAGGTAGGAAAGATGTGACAAACACCATCAACTACAGACACCTAATTGACATTTATAAGTGTCAATATTTGAAAGTTACACATTGCTTTCCAAATCACACATCCCATCTACCATGATAGAGCATGTTAAAAGAACAAACCAACAAAAGCCAGTAATAATTAATTTTAAAGGATTCAGTGGAATTAATAATAGAACTCAATAATAGAAGATACTGGGACAATCACCAAGTAAGCATTTGGATATAAATAAAATTTCTAAAGAACACATGAGTCAAAAAGAAATCAAAAGGGAAATAAGAAACTATTTTGAACTGAAGGAATGAAAACACATTAGTATTTGTGAGATGCCACTAAACAATATTTAGAGTTTCCCTCTGCAGTATATTTCCTACTATGATTTTCAAATTAGAAAGAAGGCATCTTAAGTTGATAGTCTCCAAATCCACTTGTAAATTAAAAAAAGAAGAGTAAATGGGCACAGCCATCCAACTCTTGATTTTGGCTCAGGTCATGATCAGGTCATGAGATCAAGCTGTGTGTCAGGCTCAGCAAGGTGTCTACTTGGAACTTTTTCCCTTTCCTTCTGTCCCTCCTCCCCCTTGGGCTCGCACTCTCTCTTTCTCTCTCAAATAAATAAATGAAGTCTTAAAAAAAAATAAAGAAGACCAATGAAATGCAAAATAAATTGAAGAAAGATAATATAGATCAGAGAAGAAGTCAATGAAATAGAAAACAGAAAAAGAGCAAAGTCAATAAAACCAAAACCAAAACCAAACCAAAAACAACAACAACAAAACAAAAAGCAAAAAACAAAAACCCTATAGCTCGAGGGGCATTCATTGATCAATTACAAAAAACTTTTGGGAAGAAATAATACCAATTCTACGAGAAACTTTTCCATAAAATTAAAAAAAAATAGGAAATAATTTCCAACTCATTCTGTGAAGACAGCATTATAGATGCCAAAACAAAACAATGATATTAAAAGAAAAAAAAAAAATCCACAGCCCCAAATCCCTTACAAATACAGAAGGAAAGCTCTGAATATAATTTAAAAATATGCAACAAAACATAGAAGAGGATAACACATCATTACCAAGTGCATATGATTATTTTTTTAAGATTTTGTTTATTTATTTGACAGAGATCACAAGTAGGCAGAGAAGCAGGCAGAGAGAGAGAGGAGGAAGCAGGCTCCTGCTGAGCAGAGAGCCTGATGCGGGGCTCCATCCCAGGACCCTGGGATCATGACCTGATCCGAAAGCAGAGGCTTTAACCCACTGAGCCACCCAGGCGCCCCAGCATATGATTATTTCTTAAAACTACATATGAACCTGTAATTATCTCAGAGTAAAAGTTTAATTAAAAAAAAAAAGACTGTTATGCTATTCACAAAAATAAACTCAAAGTAGATTAAAGATCTGAATGTGAGATCTGAAACCATAAAATTCTTAGAAGAAAATATAGACAGTAATTTCTTGGACATCAATCATGGAAACAACTTTCCAAATATAGCTCCTCTGTTAAAGAAAACAAAAGCAAAATTAAACTATTGGGACTACACCAAATAAAAGTCTTTTACACAGCAAAGGAAGCCATCAACAAAATCAAAAGGCAATCTATGGAATGAGAGAAGGTATTTGCAAAGGGTATATATGTGACAAAGTGTTAATATCCAAAATATATAAAGATCTCATACAACTCAACACATCCCCAAAATAACCCAATTTAAAAATGGACAGAGGACATGAATAGACATTTTTCCAAAGACATACATGGGACCAACACAAACAGGAAAAGATGCTTAACACCAGCAATCATCAGGAAATAAAGATTAAAACAACAATGAGATATCACCTTACACTTGTCAGAATGGCTAAAATCAAAAACACAAGAAACAACAAGTCTTGGCGAGGATGTAAAGAAAAAAATTCTCCTACATTGTTGGTTGGAATGCAAACTAGTGCAGTCACTGTGGAAAACAGAATGAGGGTCCTTCAAATAATTGAAGAACTGCCCTATGATCCAGTAATTCCGCTACTGGGTAGTTACTGAAAATAAAATGAAATCACTAATTCAGGAAGATACATGCACCCTTATATTTACTGCAGCATTATTTACAATAGGCAAGATATGAAAGCAGCGCAAGTGTCCACCCATAGATGAATGGATGAAGAAGTGTAAGGTGGAACGTTACTAAGACATATAAAGGGATGGGATCTTACCATTCATAACGACATGCATGGACCTAGAGGATATAACGCTAAGTGAAGTAAATCAATCAGAGAAAGACAAATACCATATTGTTTCACTCATATGTGGAATTTAAGGACCAAAACCAAAAGGCAAAAAGGGAAGAAAAAAAAAAGGAACAAAAAAAAAAACACAGACTCTTAAAAACAAACTGGTGGCTACCAGAGAGGAATTGGGTGGGGGATGGGTGAAAGAGATAAAGGGGATTAGGAGTGCCCTTATTGTGAAAAGCACTGAGAAATATTATAGAATCATTGAATCATTATATTTTATAGCTGAAATGAATGTAACACTATACATTAATTTCACACCCCAGCAGATGTCTTTTTGGTGAAATTTGACAAGCTGATTCAAAAGTTCGTATAGAAATGTAGAAGACATAAGCAAATTGATCAATGGACCAGCACTAAAAGTCCAGAAATAGTTCTGTATGTTGTATGTGGACCACTGGTCTTTGATAAATATGCAATGCCTAACCAGACGGGGAACAAATAGTATTTCTCCACAACTGCTGCTGGAAATTTGGATATCCATTTGCAAAAAATAAACTTGAGTTTATACCTCACACCACACCCAAAAATTAACTCAAGATGTATCATAGACCTAAACACAAAACCTAAAACATGAAGACTTTTAGAAGAAAATATGGGAGGAAATTTTTGTAAGCCTTCCTTAAACATTTCTTAGGTTACAAACCAGAAATATGACTCATAAACTTACTGACAAATTAAACTTCTTCAAAATAAGGAACTTGTCAGAAATGTGAAAATAAAGGTCACAGACTGTGAAGATAAT
This sequence comes from Mustela putorius furo, assembly GCF_011764305.1. Lineage (NCBI taxonomy): Eukaryota > Metazoa > Chordata > Mammalia > Carnivora > Mustelidae > Mustela > Mustela putorius. Next base: position 11,384,599 of record NW_025421998.1, read on the forward strand.
CTTTGGAAAGATATATCTGATAAAAGGCTTATATCTATAATACATATATGTCAGATATATCTGATCAAAAGATTATAACCTTCAAAATTCCATAATACAAAAGAAGGAAAGAGATAAACCAGTGGAGGTATTTTAGGGCAGTCAAAGTATTCTGTCTGATTATAATGGCAGGTACCTGTCATTGTACATTTGTCCAAACCTACAGAATGGACAACACTAAAAATGAAGTTTAATATAAAGTATGGACTTTGGGTGATAAGGATGTAGCATCATGGGTTCATCAATTGTAAGAAGTGTACAACTATTGATAATGCAGGAAGTTGTGTATGTTGGGGATGGAGAAGGGATTACACAGGAAATCTCAGTACTTTTTCCTCACTTATTTTTCTGTGAGCCTAAAACTACCCCGAAAATAAGATCTTCAGAAAAACCTTAATAATAAATAACCAAAAAAAATAAATCACAAAATAGGAAAATATGTGAACAGATATTTCACTGAAGAAAATATATGCATTGCAAATAATCACATGAAAAGATACTTAACTTCATTAGTCACTGAGAAAATGCAAATTAAAACCACACTGAGATGCCATTGTACTCCTGTTAAAACAGCTAAAAACAAGAACTATTGGAAAGAATGTGAATGAATTTACGGGACATTAGCATTGGTGGTACCACTCATAGATACTGCTAGTAAGTAGTGTGGTAAGATGGCGGAAACATTTTGGAAAACATTTTGGAATTTCTAAAAAAATGGCATGTACACATACCATGTGTTGCAACCATTTGCTTACAGGTAAAACTACCCAAGGAGAAGAGAATAAATGTCCGTGTGGACTTTTGCACACAAATGTGCATAGAAGTTTTATCTATGAGAGTCCATTGCAACCTATGAATAAACAAACACATAAGTAAAAGAACAACTAGCCATCAACAGGTGAAGAGATAAACTTGGTATATCTACAAAATGGAACACCTGGGTATATTGATATGAAGTAATAAAATCTATATGTAGCAACAATCATGAAACTCTTTTTTAAAAAGATTTATTTATCTGAGAAAGGGAAAGAAAGAGAGCAAGCCAGGGGAGGGAGGGGCACAGGGAGAGAAAGAGAACCTCCAGCAGACTCCACACTGATTGTGGAGCTAAATGCGAGGTTTGATATCATGACCCTGAGATCACAGCCCAAGCTGAAACCAATAGTCTGATGCCCAACAGAGTAAGCCATTCAGGCTCCTCACAATAGTCACGAATCTTAAAATAAAGGTCAAAAAAAAAAAAAGCCAGACCCTCTTCACCAAACAAACAAAAAAACCCTGTGTCATTCCATTTGTGTAAGATTCTGAAGTCCAAAATATTTTATAGTGAAAAAAAGCATGTCATCCATGGTTTTGGAAAGGAAGAGTCAAGAAGGAGTGGTCCATAAGAGGCATGAGCAGATTATTGGGGTGAAGGATATATTCCATATCTTGATTGTGATGGTAGCTTCAGGAGTATATACATATACCAAAATTTAAAAAATTATAAACTTTAATTTATTTAAGTTTAATTATATGTTTAATTAATTTAAGTTTAATTATATGTTAACAAAGCTGTTAAAAATGGGAAAATACTATTTGCAGTTAGTCCGTCAAATAGTGGACAGTTAGTCCATGAAACTAAAGTCACACAGGACCCTTAAACTGAACAATTTGTTACACAGAGAAACAAATAGACATGCAACACATTCATGGATTGAACACTTAACACTATTAAAATTTTAATTCTCTTTTGGTTAATATACAGATTCAATGCAATTGCAATGACAAGTTTTTTTAAAAGTTTGACAAGCTGACTCCAGAGTTTCTAGGAAATATGAAGACAGTAGATCCAGAGTACTGAGAAAGAGGAATAAAGCTGGAGAACATGGGGGCACGTGGGTGGCTCAGTTAGTTAAACATCAGCCTTCAGCTCAGATCATGATCTCAGGGTCCTGGGATGGAGCTCTGCATCAGGCTTCCTGCTCAGTGGGGGGTCTGCTTCTCCCTCTCCTTCTGCCCCTCCCCACTGCTCCTGTTCTCTCCCTCTCTCTCCAATTCTCTCTCTCTGTCCCCACCCCTTTCTCTCAAATAAATTTAAAAAATCTTAAAAAAAAAGTTGGAGAACTTGAGCCTCTTGACTTCAAGGGATGTCATAACTCTGTAGTGATCAACAGGATGTGGTATTTGCTTAAGAATAGGCAAGTAAATCAATGATACAGCCCACAACAACTGTGCCAATGCCATCCAAATGGGGTCAGATAACTAGATAAACATAAGGAAAATGATAATCTTCAAATCCTACATCATACTGTAGACCCACATCTCAAATATAATTTGAGATTTATTATGGGGCTTAAAGTAAATGCTAAAACTATAGTTTTTAGAGAGGAAGTAAAAAGCACTTAGTATAGAAGAAAAATAATTGATAATTTAGACTTTATCAAAATTTAAATTTCCTGTTCATGAAAATATACCATTAAATGAATGAAAACACAAACCACGAAAAAGAAGAATATTCATAATACATATACCTTCCCAGGCACCTATATTTAAATGAGTAGCTCATCAAATGAATAATCAAAGTAACCCAGTTAAAATGGGCAAAAGACATTGTTGGGGAAGGTCATCATGAAGGCATGCTCACCCATGGACCCATGAGCTGGTTCCCAGGCAATCAGAGGCTCCTCACCCCCTCTCCTGCCCTTGGGATGTGAATTCTGCTTGCCTTTCCCACTCCCAGTTGATGTGGGAAACAGAGACAGAAGAAAATCATTAAAATTCCTTACCTACTGACAAGCCCTTGATACAGACAGAGTGGCTCTCCCCTGGAGACTCAACTGCCCTCACCTTGAGGTTTCGCTAAGGATCCTGTAAGTCTACTTTAACAATTCCTTTAAGAAACTTTAAACTTCCAAGATAGTGTTGAGAATCATTCCCAAGCATATGGCCCACTGATATACATCTAAAGGGTCTCACAAGAAGATTTTTACTACTAATAATAAATAACCTTTCTCCCAACAATAGCTAGCCCCTCAAGGTCCTGGAGACCTTGCTTCCAAAATTCCCTAGAGACCTACATCATCCCTAATCCCCTTTGTCCTCACCCACTGCCGAGTCCACCCCTACTCTGCCTTTAAAATCTCTAACTGTAATCTGGGTCAGGGTCCAAGTCCCTACTCTTCTGTGTCAGGTATACTTGGGCCCAAGCTTAAGTTTGTCAAATAAACCTTTGTGTGATTGCATCGGTGTTGGTTCCTTGGTGGTCTCTCAGACGCGAAAACTCGGCTACAACACCAATGTTTTCTCTAAGGACACAGCCTTGAGATGGTGACATAGTGTTGAGAATAACTTGGGAACCTAGTTAAGGCCTCTTTATAAACTTATAAGGTCTAGCCAGCAGGTGTAGGCCAAATGTCACCCAAGACAAGTTCCCCATGTGAGATCCCCTTGCTTACTAGAATTGCCCCCTTCAAGCTTTGAGTGGCTCCCTTTCTTTGCTCCCTGGGTGCCCTCCAGGTTCAGGGCCGGGTTTCAGATTATGTCTTGAAAGCTCCTGAGAAGGTTGTGAGCCAAAAGCCTTGCACAGACGTTTAACAGAAGAGATACGAAATGCCAACAAATAGATGGCAATGTGATCAGCATTGTCATTAGCAAAGTGCAAATTATAACCCACCGGGTACCACTGCATGTCTATCAAAAGAGATGAAATGAAAAATAATGACATAGGTGTACAGCAACTGCTTCTCATACAGGGCAGGCGGAATGTGAAATAGTAGACACACATTCGAGATATTTTGGCATTTTCCTCTAAAGTTAAACCATCATTCACCTTCGTTCTGATGGCTCAGTCTCAGTGGGCCTTTGGTGTCACCACAATAGTACAGAGGACTGAAAGGAAGGATTGTAAGGAAAGGAAGGATAACTGGTTTGTCATGGGACACAGCAGCTTCCCACAAATATTGGGTTAGCACTTCTATCTCTCATCTTGCAACCTGGGCATTCCCAATGCCTTAATTCACTTCTTCATGTGGCTAGCATTCCTATTCATCAACTCTGAGCTCAGTCATCTCTCCTAGGAAGCTTTATTGGACTTCCTAGTCTAAGTTCTAGAACTTTCCATGGTGTCTCCCCAGCTCCTTACTCCTGTGCATAATACTTCCAGAGAATGCCTCACTTTTTTCTCCCAGTAGTGCTTTGGGTAAAAACAGACTGTGTCCTTTGTGTCCTTTGGGTCCTTTGTGCTACTAAATCTTGCCCAGATTTTAATACTGGCATACATGGAGTCTTTGATAACTATTACTAGAATGAATAAAGGATTGACTGAGTCTGCAATTCTAATATTTTGAACATTTAGAAAAGTTTCTACATATTAATATCTTAATTCTGTTCATTTCCAAGTTCTGTTGTGCCTTACCAAGTAAATATTATCGATTTTTCCTCACCGTGTAAGCAAGAATTATCAATTACAAAGCTTCAATATCAATCCTGTGCCATTAATTATACTTCAAATCTTGGATCACAGTTGTAAAGGCAGACTTAAAATGAATATAAATAGTATTTTGATAGAGAAGTTCAATCAAAATTATGACTCTGCTTTTAATCACTTGCAATTTAAGTAACTAAATGCAGGTATTCATAAGCTGAAATCATGACCTCATCTGGAGGGAATAGGGATAGAAGCAAATGCTTCACACAGATGCTGTGGTTCCATCACCAAGCACCAAACACTAGGAAGAGCCTTTAGACGTCCTGTTGACTGGTTAGTTCCCTTCTCTAGGTACAGCTCAGCACCTGCCACACAAATCCTTCAAGTCAGTATTTACAGGAATGTTTCAATTATGGTTCATATTTGGTGAATTCCTCTAGCTGCCTAAAAATATTAAAACAGCATTTATGAAGGTGAGTACTCCCACCAAAAAACCTTAACTGGGGTTAATATATAACTGACCATTAGGTAAAGCTTACTTTAAGAATAAAATGATCTTTTGCATTATTGTTTCAGTATAATAACACTGAGCTTTTAGTATAAATGAAGAAACATAATTATTTTGAGAAAAGATCCTCTTCAACTCAGTCCCACTCAGATATGGCATGATCCTTGTTTTGGACAAAGTATACGACAAGATCACCACTCCAGAGACCCTCATCTTTGCAAAAGCTAGGTGTTTTTCTAACTGAAATAACAATCAGGAACTCTAATTTAGTAAACAATAAGAAAATTTAATATTCTTTGACCACAGTTCATCATGTGTCAAGATGCCTTTCCCATGAAGCATCCTATAGTACATATTAAACTTGATTTCTGGTTGACACCCAACTGAGAAATTATATTGTGATCAGAGGAGAGACATGGTGGATGGCAATACATGGCCACATGGGAGTGAAGAGAGGTTGCCACCTGTTACCATCCACCATCTTACTACAGGTAATATACATACCCCTAGCTTTCTAGGGAGTCAAGAAGATGAATTTAGAGTAAATGCAGACACACAAAGGGAACAAGGTCAAGCTCCCACATCAAGCTGATCTGACCCAGACATGGGGACACTTCAGTTCAGAAGTAAAGTTGAGAGGCTGCTGTTTTTTTATCCAGTAGAAAGAAAGTTGATTAAACTAAGATATTGATAATCATAGTAGATTGATCATTCCAAACCTTCTTGTCTAAAATCTATCAGAAAGAAGGGACAGGAGCCAAAATTGAAAGTTTGATAGCAACAGTGAAAGCAGAGGAGATCCTGAAGTGGCCAGATCTAGAGACTGCTATCCATTGAGTCTTTAGGGTTGGCAGTAATGCGGCTCTAAGACCACCCTCTGTGCATGCACCTAGCAGTGTGAAACCAAAACCCAGGCTACAGAAAGAGGGGAACCAACATACATGGCATCAGATGCCCTTACTGGTGTTGTGGCACACACTACATCCATTTCCCATGACAAACCATTAGGCAGCTAGTCTCTTCCCTTTGCAAATGTAACACTCCAAGATTAACTAATTCATCAAAGGTCTCAAATATGGCAAGTACCAGAGAAAGGATTTGAAGCTAAATGAATGTAAAGTTAATATTTAATAAATGTTTAATGAAGACTGTGTTCTTTCAGCTCACAAGAATGCCTATCCCACAACTGATGGAGGTCTTCCATTCCTCAGGCAATGGGGTCTCCATGGCTATTCCCTGAGTAAGTCTGATGGAGTTACAGTGTGTCCAAAAACATGTCAACCAATATATCTTAACAGATGACACTGATGGCAACTCCTACTGAGTCCTGATAGACTGATGAGAGCCTCCTCCGGCAGAACTCCCTGGAAGGAAGATCAGGTCATATTCATAATCAATCATACTCAGGAATCAATCTTTTACTTTCAGCAACTGATGTGACCTGGAGTATGGGTTATACCTCCCTAAATTAGCAGAAGGGCATGGACTAAAATAAAATACAGACAAAATTCTTATATCTTCACTCATACTTGAACTTGATCATCTTAGCTTTCCCAGAGGTACCTCTCTCCACCTCCTTCAGCTGTGAATTCACACAGAATGGGCAACACCCTGATCATGGAGAACGTGCCCCCAAGATTCTATTGCATTCGTACCATGGGCTCCAGCTGAGCCAAGGAATGTTCCATAGGGAGAAACTAAAAATTAGAATCCCATCAGTTAATAGGTACTCTTCTCTCTTGTGCTGCTACACCACAGGGCAAAAGGGAGTGCTCAGAAGGTGTAATTAAATCATTCCAGAAACTATTTTATTTGCCTTTATCTGCTTCCTAATTGGTTTTTTATTTGCCTTTAAATTTTAATTGTTCTGATTTATGTGTATTTCACTTTATAATGTTTCTCAAATCCTTTGTGGAATAGGCTATAAAATATAAGTTCTTTAAAAATATATTGTCCAATAATAAATATCTATGTAGATACACGGAAGATCTGGAGGTGTGATTGTGGAGCACTCTTTCTCTATAAATACCTAACTAATCTTGCAAAATGATTAAGCGCATACGCTCAGCTTCATTAGCCGACTTCTGGTACCGGGAGCAAGATGGCAGAGATAATCCATTCTTGCTACTACTGGGGAAGGCATTTGTAAAATACTTACCTAACAAAGCCTGGGTTGGCTTTTTAACTTCTTATTCCTCTACCTTGACCACTTGGGCATAAGGTAGAGTCTGATTTAATTTCTTGCAAGATCAGTAGAAAATGGTCCCAAATATTTGTGAAATTCTTATTGATTGTTTTGAAAATCAAATACCACCACATTTAAAGTCATCATATCAGAATTAAAATGTGTTTCTAGCGTAATTTGAAATCGCCCTCACTGTGACAGAACACAGACATATACTTGTTTAATTTACTTTCAATTAAGTCATTATATAATTGAACCTCACCAAAATTATTGGATTATGTCACAGTGGAATATACTGAAAGGGTTTATTTTATCTTTTTGTTTAAAATCTCCAGAAAAGCAATCTAAACGAATTTCCCCATTGCTTTACTTTATTATTGAATATATGAGAAAATTATCCTGGCATGAAGAAATGTTAAAGAAATATGAAATTAATCTTTCTTTGACTGAAGCTGTTCGCATTATCCATTACTGGCTTAGAGTCCTTGTTTGAAGTTCAGTCAAGCATCATGTGCCATCAAATAATCAGGTTCCAGGAACATTTTTATGCAAATGCTTAACTTGACATCTTGTAGATGTCAAGACAGTTGTTGACGTTGGTTGTGGTATCCAGAGGATGGAGGGGTCAATAAAATGATGATCCTTACAGGCACAGCTCAAGCTGAATCCTGAGTCCATTTTTACCTCTTGTAATTCTGTGGTCAACAGACCTCTTGGCACTTCCTGCATGCCAGATGCTGTGTTTGGCATCAGAAATTAAAGGATGAAAATCCTTCTCCAAGAGCATACACCACTGCATAAGTAAAGGCAAGGAGGAGGAGCGGTCACCTATAATATGACAGGTTGTCATGGAGGTATGAGTATATCTTAACTGACATACAAAGAAGATGCACAGAAATAGGAATGAAATGTTGGGGACATCTTCTCAGAAAACTCCTTCTGTTGTGCCTTGGAGAATGAGTACAAATTCTGGCTGGTAAAGGTAGTGAGTCCTTCCCACATGAGGGAGAGCAAAAATGATCTGTCTGGAGAAGGGCGCAGCTCCCTCCTGCTGGAGCACATGCTTGTCAGGGAAGAACTACAGACACACAGGAGAGAAACAGGGGGCAGAGTGTCTCGTCAGTCGGGCCAGTGATTGTTCACTTTCACATGTAGCTCGTGGGCAGCTATTGAAGTCTTAGAAGCCAAGGAAGCAGCATCACTGGGTAGTGCTAGCCAAAGAGGGAAATGACCTAATTGTCAACTATGACAGTAATCTGGAGAAGAGATAATGAGAGATTTAAAATAACAGAAACATGAAAGGAGAACATAGGTCATTTTAATTACGACTATTCTTCTAACACATTGACAAGTGGCTTAAAAAAAAAAAAAAAGTGGATTTTGTTTTCCTGAGACTGTTGACCTTACAGATGGATGGGGCATTGACTTGTTCTATCACCTCCTAAGTGAAAGTAGCTTGAAAAAGTCCAATTAATGTATTTATTTGTAGAGTCATTAGAAGGTTTTGGTGAATTGTTCAAGCACAAGATTAGTTTCTTTTTTTTTTTAAAGATTTTATTTATTTGAGGCAGAGAGCATGAGAGAGGGGCAGAGGTAGAGGGAGAAGCAGACTGCCCGCTGAGAAGGGAGCCCCATGCAGAGCTCCATTTCAGGACCCTGAGGTCATGGTCTCAGGTGGACCTGAGGTGGATGCATAACCAGCTGAGCCACACAGGGGCCCCAAATTAGTTATATATGAGGAAAATCTATTAGAGTGTTAAGCTTAGAAAACAGTTGTCTTACTCAGCATTCGGGAAGGGAAGGGACAGCCAATTCAAAAGGACTGACCATAGGAAGTCTAATGAACCCACAGACTATGGTGATGCGTGAGGTGAAGAAAATCAAGAAGGGATAGAGGACCGCAAGGAAAGCCACCTTTGCACTCCCAGAACTGAGGGGGCAAGACAAGAGAAGTTTACTCCCAGATCTGTGAGAGCCAAATCACTGGACGAGGTAGGTGGAACAGCAGGCAGGGAGGGGGATCTTACCTTTGGCAAAACCCAACTGAGGAGAACCAGAGAGCGAAGGACAGACACCATAAACTTCTCTCTTCATTTCCGATGACTCTCCTGGTGGTGTCATCATGGGACAAAACAAACTGTAAGAAAGAGGCCAGCTAGGCATGAGCAATGCTGGGCAGAAGGACCCCCATTCAGGGCAGAGAATGGGGGAGGGGAAAAGTGGGCAGGGTTGAGGGGGAGCTTAACATGCAAAGCTTGAGCTCTTCACTTGGGTTGTTGCTCTTTGCCTGCTTTGCACCCACATCCCTACTTTGCCTTTCAGATGTCCACGTTGGCCTTACTTCGGTACCACATCTCCACTGAGACCACTTCTCACCCGTTAGGACCACTCCTCTGTGCTTTGCTTTTATGTTCAGTTATGCTCTTAATACCAGAAGTGTGCCTTGGGCATTTCTGTATGGAAGCCTTAATGAATAAATTAAATAAGCGAAAGAAAACTAGCAAAGACCTTGATAAATTATCCTAAGAAAGCAAAACCTCATGAGTGAATTTCCCAGGATCAAAGAATGTGGATTCCTTGGGCATTAGGGGATGTGGGCATTAGGGGATGACCAAGGGGTTGTTTGATCTCACTCAGCTTTGCTCCAGTTCTGCTTTCCTTCCAGTCTTGCCAGTTAATCGAGTAGTGATGAGCTTTCTTTTCAGGCAGACCAGAGGGATGTCTGTACCAAGAGGGCGGGGGAGGGGGCGGGCATCAGAAAAGAGTCATTATTACATGGTCTGCTAGCTGAAATAATATTTGAGTGCAACAAGAATTTTTGCTCAATAGGTTTCTAGTGCATTAACTCAGCCAGTTTTCTAGAATTATAGAATTGTTTCAAAACAAGCAATCTACTTATTATTCATAATCTTCAGAGCAGTAGCTTAATGTTAAATAGCCCTTAAGATACTCTCAACATAGAGTAGTGCCTGTTCCCCAGTTTTACTCAGAGACCCGAGGTGTTCCTCTCCAAGGCTCTTTGCAGATGTTCGAAACTCAAGCTATCAGTTTTCAGGCATGGGTGTTTTAATCAAGTGCAAACAAAGGCATGTTTCACAGCCCCTGGAATTCAGGGTCATAAACAACAAATAACGCAGAATCCAAAAAGCCAACCAATCCCCTAAGATTTATAACCCTGGTGCTTTGTGGAGAAACAGAAAAGGAAACACGTCTGCTAAAGTGTAGAGTCTTCCCCAAATGCCAACGCAGCTGATCATGAAGAAAGAGGAAGCCCAGAGACAGGTTCTGGGGAATTGGGACCCTGAGCACCCTGTACCAGCAAGGGGGGACAAGGTGTGACTGTAAACTTAATCCAGAGCATTGTTTTAAGGGAGGAAATAATAAATGTGAAAGTGATTTGTCCATTGTGCTGGCTTTATAAACAGTGTTTATGACACTGGGCCTACTAATATATTTCTACAACATCTCAGCACTTACTCTATTGATCAGAGACATGTATTGATAGGGGAAAGCATTAGTATTTACTCTTGAACACTTAGTGACTTTAATGCACATGTGTCTTGCATCGTGGGCAGTCCCACTGCCCCGATCGCCTGCAGTCCAGCCCCTACAGGTGGATTCAGCTCCACAAGAAGGGTGGAGGGTGTCAGTGGGTTCCAAGGTTTGGTCGTTGAGAGCCCACTAAGTCTGATGAGCTTTCTCCTTGCAGATTCAGTCTTCCTCTTAACCACGCAGAGCAAAGCCCTGGACACTTCCCCAATGCCTTCTCCCCCACCCATAGCTGCCCTAACTTGGGTTGTCATGATCCCTGGTCTAGACAACATATTAACTTCCTGCTTCCCCTTCTTTTTCTTTCTCCTCCAAACTGTTTCTCCATTAAGCCATTGCAGACGCCAGGCAATCAGCGCCTAACCCCTCCTGCTGCTTCTAGGTGCTCCAGAATCCGGTGTCCACTGCCTGCCCCAGTCCCTGCTGTTGTCGCTTTTTCTTGGGCTTTCGTGGACATTAATACCCCATGGTAAGAGTATCCCACTAAAAAAAAAAAAAAAAAAAAAAAAAGCCTTGGAGAGCTGGAATTCCCTCTCCAGTCCTCAAGTGGGAATGGCTACTCATCCTCCAGACCAAGGGTGAGGGCGCAGACTCCACGTCTCCATCTGCGCAAAGTGGGTTGTACATGGTCTGTCACACTCTGTTCCCTTGACTATTCCTCTTATTCGGTGGAAGGAAGCTGCAGCATCTACAGACGCAAGGTGACCCGCACTGCATCCTATAGATACTACACACCGGGAGAGTCTGTGTTGTCATCTGGGGTCTCCCTGTCCACCTCTACAACGCGCATTTCGACACTGGAATTAGCCTTCCATCACTTCCATAATGCAGAACGGGCTGGTTTCGATCCACCGTGGACCTCCTGAGCGACTGTCCAAGTCCTGTAATTCTTGGTCATCCCCTGACAGATGGGCTTAAGCCAGGAAGCTGATTATGATGTGAAATACATATTGCAGGAATTGAATCTACCTTTATTTCTTTTAGTCATTAAATGTTCAAAAGTGGATGATAAATTTTCTTGACTTCAATATATTTCCCAGACATAAAAAGCACTAAAAGGGAATTAAAGTTTCATAAAATCTCTAATATGCACTGTACATATTTCCCTGTCAGACAAGCTGTTTTTAGTAAAGACTTGCAGGATATTCGGTTTCAATCAGTGTAAATTTAAATAAATTCATTCTAATCCCCACTATTCCTTCCAGCTATAAATCTGGGGAGACCTGCAGAATTAATCTATGCTCCTTCTCAATGTAAGATCAATGGGAAAGACATTTTATTGCTATTAAACAGAAAATTACAATAGCCAGTTAGACTAAATCTCTGGATTGGAAGATATAATAATAGAATTAAATTGAATTCTGTCACCTTAAATCAAGATATTTAAATGTAAGCTCTTGTTGTCAGGGAAAGGTAAAGTGACTCCAAAGGATACTTAATATACAAGAAAGAAAGAAAGAAAGAAAGAAAGAAAGAAAGAAAGAAAGAAAGAGCAAGCAAGCAGGAAGAAATAAAGAGGAAGATACTCTGGGGACTCTCTGCACAGGTATAACCAACTTCCCTCATAAATCACCAAAGTTCATTTAATTCTCAAGACATAGAAGATTGTTGCCCCCAGTACAAGTCATTTATTTATTTTCCTGTTAATTTAACAGCAAAGACTAGGTGCTCTAATACAAGACACAACCATGGTCATCTCTCCGGGGTAAACAAAGTCACCTCCAATACCCATCTTGCTGTGACATTCCAAGATAGTCACTGTCCACACCAGGGGCATGGCCCTGAAAATGGAAAGAGCAATCACAACTTGTAAATCTGTTCTGTGATTTTCCAAACAAATCAATGGTACCAAATCCAGCCTGGGCACTGCTGAAACTCTTGAAAACAAAAACATAATTACGGAGCATGTGTTTTAGGTACTAAGACCATAGTTAAAGGATATCCAACCAGGAACTTAGCATGGACTCATGTTCTGAACATAAGTTCACTGGCCGCTCCAGTGGCTGGCCTCATTTATAAATTCTGGTCATAACTCTTAGGACCGTCTGGCAGCCAGCTCTCAGGTTCAAAACAGTAGAAGACACTTCTGTGTCACTCATCTTTTGGAATATCCCAGTTTCTCATGGTGTACACTCCTGTCATCCACAAACACCGCCAACCCTAAATCCATTTGAGTCCTTATGCTCCTCATGGTCTTTAATTACGGAAACATTGTAGTTGCTAAGATTGAGTAAGCTCGTGCATCTGGTACAGGATAAGTTTTAATAATACTAGATATTGCTACTGGGCAGTTAACTCACTGTCGGTGAACCCTTTTTGCCCTGCTTGGCTAGACTGCAATGGTCTCTGTCATCATTCTTCTTCAGCAGCTGGCACCATGGCGTGAGATGGGGGGACACTTCTGCATATGTTTCAGCTTCTGGGTGAATCTAGAGCCTCTGGTTCTCTATGCCGGGTGCTTGCAGTCACCCGACAGCTCGTGCTGTCCTGCTTCCAGCCTTACCCACGGTCTCACCAAGCCAACCAGCCAACTTTCTCACTACTTCCGGGCCACAGACACATCCAGCCAACAGCTCTGAAAGTCAGCTTTGGGAGAGAACATATCTCCATGTCTGCTCCTCTCTCTGGGACTCTTTTGGCCCTGGGGTCTTTTTCAGAGTCCCTTTCCTTCCTGTTCTCCCTAGCAGACAGGAAGCCTCCAGCAGCAATGCTGGGAAACCAGCTGGAGAGCAGTGCCTCTGGGTTGTACAAACAGTCAGAGAGAAATGGCACCAGTGAATAATTCCTGTGTATTAAAATTTCCTGGTTCAAATGACTAGTGTGTTTTCGGTCTCCTGACTGACCCTGATCAATACAGCCACTAAAAAATCTGACCTTTTTTTTTTTCTTAAATTTTATTGAGGGGCACCTTGGTGGCTCAGTGGGTTGAGCCTTCGGCTCAGGTCATGATCTAAGGGTCCTGGATCAAGCCCCGCATCAGACTTTCTGCTCAGCAGGGAGCCTGCTTGCCTTCCTCTCTCTCTGCCCACCTCTCTGTCTGCTTGTGATCTCTGTCTGTCAAATAAATCAATAAAATATTTTAAAAAGATTTTATTGATTTATTTGAGAGTGAGAGAGAGAGAGAGAGAGGTGGGAGGAATAGAGAGAGAGGGACAAGCAGACTTTGTCTTGGGCACAGAGCCTGATGTAGGGCTCAATCCTATGACCCTGAGATCTTGACCTGAGCTGAAATCAAGTGTAGGATGCTCAATTGACTAAGCCACCCAGGTGCCCCTAAAATACTGCTTTTTCAAAGGGAAACTTATTTATATGGATTTACTTCCATCCAGACGTATCTGTTTCTCTTACTTCTTTTGGCCCCTTGACTCTGACCAATGAAACCTCAACACTTAACCTGTATGGAGGCTATTTTTAATTTTAATGACTTGCAATTCTTAACTTACGATTCCTTGGCAAAGATAATAGTTTTGCTGAGCTATTGCCCTCCAGGCCCAGTTGGGGGAATTTCCAGTTGAAAGCCAAGACCTACTCTGACCTCAGCTTCAACAAATAACATTTGTACTGTAATGACATCCAGTTTTGCATCACTTTCCTTCTTCTCTGCCTATCTGCATTGATCTTCCCAATAAAGGAAGAGTGTAGGCAAAGTTAATGACAATATTAATAATAACCACAGTGCTAGCACTCATCACATGCTTGTTTTTTGGTCAATCACTGTGATAAATATATTTTAATATATTTAATCTCTACACTGGTCCTACCAGGTAGCTATTATTCTCTATCTATCTTGTAAGTTATGAAACTGAGACTTGGAGAAATTTAGTGATTTGGCCAAAATCAAGCAGCGAAGACGTGGCAGATTGGTGGTCCTATAAAACTATGGGTAATTATGCGAAATGAAACAATTACCCTGCAGCCCATGTGATTCCAGTTGTGGTCACTGTCTCACTTCCTTGTGGCTGTTAAAATCTGTTCTATTTTCAATGAATAGTCTCTGACTTCTGGATTTATTCATAGCTCATGGTGTTTAAATGAATATCCCTGTTTGAATATCCCTGATACTGTGACATTTGATTTAGTAATTATTACAGAGATGATAAAAATTGCTGCAATGTCTTTGGAACTGATTTGATTGACTTATGCAATGTCAGTGAGTGCAAATATGTTGCCCTTGATGGCCCCAACGACTACATTTGGGTGACAGTAAGATCAGTGACGATATTTTTGGTTCAATTTAATTAATTAAACTAGACTCTTGTTAGTTAAAATGATGATTTATTCTTTGAAATGTAGTTCATAAACTCATGCCTGGAGTATATTTAATCCATTTTAAAATTAACTGTTGCTGTTTGGGTAGATCAAACGAGTAAATCATTTTAAAATATAATTATGCAGGGTTACCATATAATTGGGAGGAATTGGGAGGCTAGTAACCAGAAAATAGACTATAAATGCAATTAATTAGCTTTTATTCAGCAAAGCGTGCAGTTTAATTTCTCTTGGAGCAGGTAACACCCGATGTTGGTTCTCTCTCTCTTTCACAAGTTTGATTTAGAATAAGGTAATATTCATGCATAATTTAGGAGAAGCCCTCTTGATGAAAAAAAGGGTCTGCAGAGTTCCCTCGTCCCCGTGGGGGCTTGAGATCAACTCTCTGCAAATACATTTTGAGATGGGAATTATAGGCTCTGGTAAGTGTTAAGTGGTGGGTTGTGTGTATGGGTGAAAATAGATAGGATTGTACAAATATTCATGGGTAGCAGTAAGATGCCTGTTGGAGACTTCTGGTTTGGTTCACTTTTTTCCATGCTGCCTCATTCTTAGCTTTATCCATCCCTAACACTAGTCTTTATTTTTTTTCCAATATCTCCAATTTTCATATATTCTAAAATCCGTAGAACTCTCTATTTCTTCTTATAATTCAGAAGATTCCCTTCACCGTCATAGCTTATGGAATTGAGGACTGAGGTGGGGAAGACAGCAGGGAAACACTAGGAATCTTCCACAGGACATGGGGAGTTCCAGTACCATAATTGTGATGGCATCTGGAATATCTTCACTTTTAATTTACATTCAGTAAATTTCAATTATTAATATTTATAATTCTGTATTTTTAACAGCTTTTTTGAGGTCTAACTGATCAGCATTGTACATACTGAGTGTGTACACTGTGATGAGTCTGGATACAGGCAAACATTTGTGATGCCCCCCGGTCATACTCAGTTGATAGACATCTGATTCTTCCCAAAGTTTCCCTGGGACCTTTTGGTTTAGTTTGTTTTATGGTAAGAACACACAACAGGAGACAAGTGAAAATACTGTATTGTTAAATTTTGGAGTTCACAATATCATATAAATCATAGTGTCTGCCGTACAGCAGATCTCTAGAATTTATTCATCCAGCAAAACTGAAAATTTTCTAGCATAACTCCCCATTTCCCCATTCCCCAGACCCTGGAAACTATTATTGTATTCTCTGCTTCTGTACGTTTAGTTATTTTAGATACCTTCCATAAACGGAGTCATGCCACATTTGTCCTTCTGGGACTGTCTAATTCACTCAGAGCAGTCTCCTTGAGGCTCATCCATGTTCTTGCAAACGGCAGTGTCTCCTTCTTTTAAAGGGTCCGGGAGATTCCACTGCATGGATATACTATCTTTTCTGGCTCTGTTAATCTCGTAATGGGCACTTGAGTTGTTTCCATACCTTGGTTATTGTGGATAATGCCACCGTGAACCTGGGGCAGTGGAGACCTCTTCTGTCAGCCTGGAACTCTGTGACCACCATCACAGCCAGGATGTAGATAGGTTTTGGCATGGTTTCATTTCCACAAAGATTTCCTTTGTTCTGCCCCTTTGTTTTCCATATACTGCTTCTCACTCTAACTCCTGGCCACTACCTGTCTCTCTGCTCTCTCTACAGTTGTTCATTTTCCAGAACATTGTGTACATGGAATCATTCATTATGTATCCTTTTCAGCCTGATTGCTTTCAGTTGGAAGAGCAGAACTAAGATTCAACACGTGTTTCCAGGTAACGATAGAATGTTACTTTTGGGGAGTGTTCAAGGAATATTGTATTGCATAGGTTTATCAGATTTAATTCATTCCTTCATCTACTGATGGGTTATTTCTAGTTTTTGGTAGCTGTGAATAATGCTGCTATGAACATTTTTGTGCTTTTGTGTGGACACACATTTTTATTCATCTAGTATAAATACTTGGGAGTGGATTTGTACATTTATGGTGTGTGTTTCACTTTGGAAGCAACTGCCTCCGTCAGAAAGGATGAATCCCCAACTTGTATCCACATGGCTGGGACTGGAGGAGATTATGCTGAGTGAAATAAGTCAAGCAGAGAGAGTCAATTATCATATGGTTTCACTTACTTGTGAAGCATAAGGAATAACATGGAGAACATTAGGAGAAGGAGAGAAGTGAGTTGGGGGAAATCAGAGGGAGAGACAAACCATGATAGACTGTGGACTCTGAGAAACAAACTGAGGGTTTTGAAGGGGAGGGAGGTGGGGGGATGGGTGAGTCTGTTGGTGGGTATTAAGGAGGGCGCATACTGCATGGAGCACTGGGTGTGGTGCATAAACAATGAATCTAGGAACACTGGGGAAAAAAAAAGTAGACTTACCCTTCTGCATTCCCTCAAAAAATGAATGAAATTTCTAGCTGATGCATGTCCTCGTCATCCCTTGGCTATGTCAGTTCTTTTTTAAATATTATTCATCTTAATAGGTGAGAAATGGTACTTATTGCTCTAATTTGCATTTCCCAAATGATAATGATGCTAAGTATCTTTCTTTATGTGATTATTCTCCATTTATTTATCTTCTTTGGTGAAGTGCTTTTCAAATTTGTCATATTTAAATTGGGCTGTCTGTCTACTTATTGTTGACTGTCAAGAGTTCTTTATATATTATAGATATGAATCCTTTGTTTAATAGGAGATTTACATACTTCTTCCCAGTCTATGTCTTGCCTTTTCATTTTCTAACTGTGTTTTCACAGAACTTTTTTGTAAAGATTTTTTTTAAGTCATATTTTTTATTATTATTTTTATTTTTTTAATAAACATAGAATGTATTATTAGCCCCAGGGGTACAGGTCTGTGAATCTCCAGGTTTACATACTTCACAGCACTCACCATAGCACATACCCTCCCCAATAAAGATTTTATTTATTTATTTGACAGACAGATCACAAGTAGACAGAGAGGCAGGCATGGAGAGAGAAGAAGAAGCAGGCTGTCTGTGGAGCAGAGAGCCTGCTGTGAGGCTTGATCCCAGGATACTGGGATCATGACCTGAGCCGAAGGCAGAGACTTTGACCCACTGAGCCACCCAGGCACCCCAAACATTTTTTAAATGACATCCAGTTTATCACTGATTTTCTATCTAGTCACAGAGCTTTTCCCCTATATTTCCTTTTGAACTCCAAGGCTTTGTATTTTACAATTAATTCTATCATCCAATTTGCTGTAATTATTTAGAAAGTTTGAAATAGAGGTCAAGATACGTATTTTGCTTATATATAACATTCCAGAGAAGAGTTGTTAAAAAGATCATATTTTATCCTATTGAATTGTCCTTACGTTTTGTCCAAAACCTATCTCCAAAGAAGACATACAAATGGCTAAAAGACACATGAAAAAATGTTCATCATCACTAACCATCAGGGAGATTCAAATCAAAACCACATTGAGATACCACCTTACACCAGTTAGAATGGCCAAAATTAACAAGATAGTAAACAACATGTGTTTGGAGAGGATGTGGAGGAAGGGGAACCGCCTTACACTGTTGGTGGGAATGCAAGTTGGTGCAGCCACTCTGGAAAACAGTGCAGAGATTCCTTAAGAAATTAAAAATAGTGAGGCACCTGGGTGGCTCATTGGGTTAAGCTGCTGCCTTTGGCTCAGGTCATGATCCCAGGGTCCTGGGATCAAGTCCTGCATCGGGCTCTCTGCTCAGCAGGGAGCCTGCTTCTCTCCCACTCTCTCTCTGCCTACTTGTGATCTCTGTCAAATAAATAAATAAAATCCTTAAAAAAAAAAAAAAAGGAAATAAATTAAAAGTAGAGCTTCCCTATGGCCCTGCAATAACACTACTGGGTATTTACCCCAAAGATACAGATGTAATGAAAAGAAGGGCCATCTGTACCCCAATGTTTATAGCAGCAATGGCCACAGTCACCAAACTGTGGAAAGAACCAGGATGCCCTTCAATGGACGAACAGATAAGGATGCTATGGTCCATATATACAATGGTGTATTATGCTTCCATCAGAAGGGGTGAATACCCAACTTTTGTATCAACATGGACAGGACTGGAGGAGATTATGCTGAGTGAAATAAGTCAGGCAGAGAGAGTCAATTATCATATGGTTTCACTTATTTGTGGAGCATAAGGAATAATATGGAGGACATGAGGAGATGGAGAGGAGAAGGGAGTTGGGGGAAATTGGAAGGGGAGATGAACCATGACAGACTGTGGACTCTGAAAAACAATGTGAGGGTTTTGGAGGGGTGGGGGATGGGAGGTTAGGTGCACCTGGTGGTGGGTATTATTGAGGACATGTATTGCATGGAGCACTGGTGCATAAACAATGAATTCTGGAACACTGAAAAAGAAATAAAAAAAAATTAAAACTAAAATAAAGAAAAAAGAAAAAAAATGACCATTTATATCTATTTTGTTTCACTGGCCTATTTCTCTAATCTCTGTCAATACCATCTTTTCTCAGTTACTGTAGTTTAAGAGTAAGTCTTGAAATAAGGTAGCCTGAATTCTCCCATTTTGTTCATTTCCACAATTATTTTTTAGAGATTCTGTTTATTTATTTATTTTAGAAATTGAGCATGAGTGAACGAAGGAGCAGAAGCGGAGAGAGAGGCAGAGGATCTGAGGCGGATTCCACGCTGAGTGCAGAGCCCAGGACCCTGAGATGAGGTGCTCCAGTTTACACAATTATTTTCAATTTCCTTATCAGTTTTACGACCAACTTGTCTACATCTACAAGAAAAAATCTGCTGACATTTTGATTGTGATCATATTAAATCTGTAGATCCATTTAAGGAAAATGAACATCTCAATTTGAGTGTTGAATCTTCCAATCCATGACCATATGAGTCTCTCCACTTCTTTCAGTTTCTTATTTATTTTATTGGTGTTTTGTAGTTTGTGACAAATAGACCCTGAACTTATTTCATTATGTGAAAATCTAAATATTTCATTTATTGCAGCTTACTGGTACACTTATCTTGTTCAATTCTGTTAGGAATTTGGTCTCCAGTTGTTCATTGCATGACTATAGACATGTAATTGCTTTATTATGTCAATTTTGCCTCCTACAGCCTTGTTAAACTCCCTCATTCCAGCAGATTTGTTCTTTAGATTTCTAAGGATTTTCTTTCAGACAACTATGGTGTCTGAATAGAGTGAGTACCTTTCTTTTTTTCCAGATGTCTTATATTTCTTTTCCTCAATGTATGACATCAGCTAGGACTTCTTTTACTATTAAGAGAGATGAGAGTAAACATCTTTGCCTTGTTCCCAGTATGAGAAAGAAAATATGAACACTTTCACCACGAATTAAAGCTTCAGTTATGTGTTTTTACTTGTTTTGGTAGACACCTTTTATCAAGATAAGGAAATCCCCTTCTATTAGTTTTGTGAGAATTTTTCTTATGAATAAAGGCTGTTTTGCTAAATCTTATTTTTCTTCTGCATCTATTGAAATTATCATGCCCTTTACCATCTGTAACCTGGTGGTTTTATTGATTTTTCAAATGTTGAACCAGTATAAACTCAATTTGGTAATGATGGGGATTCCTCTTTTTATATATTGTCTATTTGGTTTGTGAACATTTTGTTGAGGATTTTTGTGTCTAAATTTATAGGGGATGTTGGTCTATACTGGTCTATAGTTTTCCATTTATGAATTGTTTCTTTCTAATTTTACCATCAAGATAGTGCTAGCCTCATAAAATGAATTGAGAGGTACTCCTATTTTCTGGAAGAGATTCTTGTATTAGTATAGTATACGGTAGTAGTATAGTATTCTAGAGATTCTAATATTCTTTCCATTTGTATTTGGTAGAATTTCCCAATGAAACCAGTTTGCCCTAGAGTTTTCTCCTTTGGAAAATTTTTAACAACAAATTCCATTTCTTTTATAGACATAGGACTATTTTGGTTACCTGTTTCTTTTTGAGTGGCTTTCATGGTATTTCTTATATGAGCATTTGGTCTGTCTGTTTAATCTAAATTGTTGAGTTTTGTACACAGTCTTGTTTGCCCTATTCCCTTGCCTTTTTAACAGCTGTGAGTTCTATAATGATGTCTCCTCTTATATACTGGTATTGGTAACTTGTATCCTACCTTTTTCTCTTCTGGCTTTGTTTCGAATTTGTCAATGTTGTTTTTGTTTTTGTTTTCTTTTTTTAATTAGCTTTTGGCTTTTTTATTGGTTTTCTCCTATCTATTGGTTTTACTCTTTCAGTTTCATTGATTTGTACTCTCTCATTTATTTTCTTATATATATTTGTTTTCTTTTGTTGTTTCCTTTTAAGTTTCTCAAGGTGTATGCTTAGATTATAGGTTTGATACCTTTGTTAGATTATGAATTTAATGTTTAAAATTTCCTTCTAAAACTTACTTTAGTTGTGTCTCCTGAATTTCCATGTGTTATTTTTATTTTTATGCCATTCAAAATATTTTATAATTTTTCTTGACACTTGGTTGACCCATGAGTCATTTGAAAGTTTGTTATTTAACTTCCAGCTATTTGGCAGGTTTTCTAGTTATTGCTATATAATTGAAATTGATTATGTATGTTTTATAATTGATATTTAATTTTAATTATGTGAAAGAATATGTATTTTAACTTTTCAATTATTTTAAATTTGTTCAGTCTTGTTTTATGACTGGAGATATGTCTTACTTAATAAATGTTCCATGTGAACTTGAGACAGTATGTCTTTTGCTCTCGTTGGGTGTTGTGCTCTATAACTGCCAATCTGTTTCATTTGGTTCATGTTGTTGTTTAGGTCTTCTATATGCTTGCTGATTTTCTGTCTACTTGTTCTATCTCATAATGGTATGTTGTCTACTTCTCCATTCAGTTCTGCCAGGTTTTGCTTTTTGTGCTAGGAAGCTCTGTTATAAGGTGCATACCAACTCAGGAATGCTACATCATCTTGGCAAGCTGACCCCTTTATCACATTTAATGTCCCTTACTAGTTGGGGATGACTTTTCTTGTATAAGTCTACTTTGTCTGACAGTAATATTCCCATTATAGCTTTCTAGTGATTAGTGTTTTTATGGTACTTTTGTTCATTTGTTGTTTTATATTGTTTGTGTCTTATCATTTTAGTTTTATTCTGTTAGCATTAAACTGTGAGTCTGACTCACTTTCTGTAGATACAGTGTGAATTCAGTTTTCAAAATGTGTGCAGTGATATCCAAATCTGCTCTGTGCATGCTCCCTCCAGACCTGAGTCAACATCCTGATCATTAATCTGCACCATAGTTCATTTCCCAGTTTAATTGAGTTTGCTTTTTCAAGTAGATTCTATGCATTTGAAGTTCTAAGTTGGGTCAGGATTTCATATGCAGTGTTGTAGGATCTCTGTCTTGAGCCCCCTCCTCTCTATGATCTCTTCTATTCTCTAACACCCAGTGGCTTCTCTTTCTGGTCTATCTGCTATAAAATTATGAATTCGTCCATCCAAATATCCTCATGCTATCACATACTTCCTGAAACTGTGTCTACCTCTCCAAAAAGCAGCAGGAAGACAGATAGAAATGTAGCAAAGATTCTCCACTATTTAGACAGAAGAGGATGTTCTCCCAGCCAGTGTGGTCAGGAAGGATTTTCTCTCAGTGTTAGGTGTCTTAGCAACAACTATTGCCACAAACTCCACAGACACATACTTCTGGGACTGAGATCTACTTAGAGGCTGGGCTGGGAGAATATTAAAATAAAACATAATAGAGAAACAGACAAAATAGGGGATTTCTTTCTCTACTCCTTGGGGACCTGGTCTTTGAAACAAAAATAGAGTTTATCTTGGAGCTTTTCTGTTCCTGCCTATTGAACAATCAGGGGTTCAGGTTTTCTGGAGTCTAGATTAAGAGTTCTGGCAGGGAAAACACACATGTACACACACCATACATACATATATCACACCACACACAATACAAACACAGATCATACCACACATACACTATATATATATGCACAATACAACACAGACACACACATGTACAACACACATACCATACCAGATATACAGCACACACACACACACACACACACACACACAACATACCTACACTCATCATACACATACATACAATATGCCACATAAATACACACACAACCATCACACCTATGCAACATATACACATCACACACACCCCACACACATACCGCAAACACACATCACACACAAACACACATATACACACAGCCACATACCACACCAATATACATACACATGGGGCATCTGGATGGCTAAGTAGGTTAAGTGTCTGCCTTTGGCTCAGGTCATGATCTCAGGGTTCTGGGATTGAGGCCCGCATCAGGCTCCCTGCTCCGTGGGGTCTGCTTCTCCCTCTGCCTTTGTTCCCTCATCCCTTCCCCCTGTTGGTGGTCTCTCTCTCTCTCTCTCTCTCTCTCAAACAAATAAATTAAATCTTTTTTAAAAAACCTACACACAAATAAACATATATATGTACCATATACACATACATACGCCAGTACACACACATCTGCCTACACACACAAATACAGCACCCATACAAATACACACACACACACCACACAAAATAGATACACATACATATACACACACCAAGACACACACTACACGTACACACACAATCACATGAAATATACTTCCCTTATATTATTGTTTTATGTTTTCCATCAAGATCTTTGGTTGCCATCAGTGGAAAAGATAATGTGAAATATCTTTGTCCTTAGAAAAAACCAAAACATTCTTTTTGTTCTTGACCATGCTGCTAAGACTCAGTGTATGTAACCCTTTAGAGCTTGTCCAATACTTCCTCTGGGAAACTTTGGGTTCAGGAAAATACCACTCTGACTCCTGCCTTCAACTTCATTATATCTCAAGGGGATTAGCAAATGGCCAGGCAGCAAAGAGCGGAAACATTTTAATGGACCCAGAGTGTTAACTCAGATCTCAAAGCCTCATGCCACAGAATGTCAGCCCCCAGATACTGCTCTTCCAACCCAACAGGCTCATCTAGGAGAAGAGAGATTGGAAGGACTGCTCCCTTAGCTGACGAGGCAAGTTGAGTCAAGAGACTGGTGCTTTAGCCCAGAGGGTTTGGGGTGAATAACTAACAGTCTCAATAAGTAACACTTCTCTTGAGGAGAAGTGGTTTCTGCTTTTCTTTGTCTCTTAATTCTAACCAGACAAATGAAGCTTCCATGAGATCCTGCCTCACTCACTAGGGTTTTATATTCATTCGTTATTGTCTTTTGTGCAAATACTCCCTTCAGGCACCTAGCAATGAGTCATAGTTTTCTAGAACAGTAACAGTTTCCTAGATCCATTGTCCACTCTTTGACTTAATCTTACATACAGTTTTAATGTGATTTCAGTAATTGCTAAAACCGACTGCTGTTCCACATGCGTCCTCGGCCAGTCATAGAACCCAGTCACTGTAGAGCTCCTGTGAGGTCCCCACACAGGGCAGATCTCCCCCTAACCCCTGTCAAGGAGATGCAAAACCCTTGTCACACCAGAAGCCCAATCCACCAGACTCAGACCCCAAACGCAGCTCCCTGGGCTTTAGTGTACCTCTTAATCTCCTTGAGTCTTTTCCCTCACATGTGTGTAAAGAAAACAGCGTTCTCTACATCACTGGTTTGGGTAGATTCAATGAGGACATGCATATAAATCACCTAACACCCGTAGCTGGCACCAAATTGTTCCTGAAAGAAAGATAATTTACCTTCTCTCCCTCAAATTCTGTTTCTGGGTAGGAATTTTCCAGAGTGCTCCACAGAACCCATCCTGTAAAATGGCAGTTTGGGGGCTGGGGAGGAGACAGAATTCTGTGGTGGAAACATCTGGGTACTGCCAGAAAATCTGAACTTGTGCCCGAAGGCTCACAACTCTTATTGACATATTGAGGGCTCTGGAAAGTCTCAGGTGACAAAAACCGCAATCTCTATTTATTCCTGAGAACCACAACCAGTTGGGAGTTGGGCCATTTTTTTCCTTAGCTAATTTTCCTTATTTTCTGGTAAAAGTTGTTTTCTGGTACCAAGTTTTCTCTCTTGAGTTACTATTTGCCCGACTAAGAGGGTAAGTCTTAGCACCCTCTTAACTCACAGAGCACTTGGTCCACACAAATCCTGCAGAGCAACATGCCAAAATGCTGTGTTTACCCTCCTCTGCCAGCCTATGCACCGGGCGTCCTCTGGGGTTCCTGCAAACCCTGTGTTTGAGCCAGTCTGCTCTCCCACTCCCCCAGCCCACTGCTAATCTCCACTAATCTGCAAGGTGTCGGTGATTAGCTCAGTAATTATCACAGCGACAGGATGACAGCCGGAAAGCATCTGAGCTTCCAAGCTGTTTTTATGAAAATTTTGTCTGGAAAGGTGATGAGGGAGAAGCACAAGGAAAGCATTACTGGGCCAAAAGTTTAACACATGCCTTCCCACACGCCATCTGGCTTTGTTGAGTCATTACACAACGCTGGATGATCAGCCATAGATGAGTCTTTCTGGGTAATGAGGCTTTTCCTTCCTCTCCACTCCGTATTTGTGGGCATTTTTACCCTCCTTCTGAAATTGAGCAAATACTTAATGAGTCCCATGGAGTGGACTAGAGAGAATAGAGGAGAAACAACTTTTTTTTTTTTTTTTTTTGGTCCTTCAGAACTCAAATTTTAGCAGCCAGCCCAGGCTTATATGTAGGCATCATCAAAGGGTGGCTTTGATAAATGCCATAACAGGGCCACAGGGAAGCAGTTAGGATGGTGACAGACAGAAAGGCAGACATGGCCTCTCCTGGAGGCATGTGAAGAAACTTCTTACAAAATAATGGGATGTGGCCAAGACTGAAGGGAATTATCTGTTAGACTAACCACAGCAAGTGAATTTCTTCCTGGAGTTTCTCCAGCTCATGGCACAATGTCTGGGAAAACTGAGGATTCCTAAAAAGTTTTGGGTTCTGTTATTAAATGCACAGGATCTTGAAGATTAAATTTACTCTTATGGGGGGACAAGCATTTGGGGTAGGAATAAAATCCTAAATAGATGTATAGAGATGGTTATAATGTTCCAAGTGGCTTCAGGGATCAAGGAATGATGGATCACCAGGGAAGAGCTGAAGATCTGGATTTGAGTCTCTACTTTGCACAAACGTTATAGGCATGGTTGGGATGTAGAATCTCCCCATACCTCTGTGTCCTCAAGTAGAAGGTGCAGACAATGGTATTAACATTTATGGTTGTTTCCAACCACAGTTCCTGGATCCAAACTTTGAAAACGACTCCAGGTGTGGAGGTGGCTTTGGAGCTGAGCATACATACATTTGAGTTCAACTGTACTCCTCTGAGATATAGTTGGGTTTTGCTGGTGGTGGTAGTGGTTGGTTGTTTTCCTCATTGGCAGGAGGGAGGACGATATTGTTTGCTTCATGGGGGATTATTTTTCTGAATAAATCTGATGGTCAATGTGAGAGTCTAGATGAACATGGCATATCAGTTTCTTAACAAAGTTGATTCCTTCCTGGCAGGATTTTTTTTTTTTTTTCCCATTGCTGACTTAGAGGAAGCTGTTCCTCCTCTTATGGTGTTGCTTCTGGGGATGGTGATGGGTTGTTTTTAATTTGGCAAGCAAGTGAGGTGTGGAGAGAAGGCTTGAGACACAAACTTACGTAGCAATCCCAGGTCCCAAAATATATATATATTTTTTTTTACCAGTGACGTAATCTGGGACAGGTGGATCCATTTTTTTTTTAAGATTTTATTTATTTATTTGACAGACAGATCACAAGCAGGCAGAGAGGCAGGCAGAGAGAGAGAGAGGAGGAAGCAGGCTCCCTGCTGAGCAGAGAGCCCGATGCGGGGCTCAGTCCCAGGACTCTGAGACCATGACCTGAGCTGAAGGCAGCGGCTTTAACTCACTGAGACACCCAGGAGCCCCAGGTGGATCCATTTTGTGCTATTCTATTTCCCAGGCATAGGAAGAAGTACTTGCAGAACTTTCTAATATTGAAATAACCATTAAGCAAGGCTCCCTTGTACCTTCTGGCACACAGAGCAGGGGGCCTGAGCATTCTGTTCCTTCTCTGTGCCAACCCTTCCTTGAGGAACTTTCTATCAGGGCATCATCTGCCTCTAGGTTTCAGTAAACTGAGCTGGCAACCAAGATCCACTCCATTCATATAAAGATGCAGCTACTCCCTGAGTGTCTAACTGGGACAAAATTGAATAACTCCTAATTAGTATTGAAAAATAAACTGGAGCATTCCAGTGGTGCCATCTGAAGCAGAACATGAGGAGAGCTGAAGCTGTCCCCTGCAGGCTCCTAAGAGGACAGGAAGCATCCTCTTTCCAGCTACATGATGTCACGTGTTGTCCTTCCCTTTGATTCTCTAGAATAGTTTCATAATTATACACTTCATTCCACACACAGGAATAATCCTTGATAATTTTTTGACAGATTTAACAGGAAAAGATCATCATAAAAAGGGGGGGGGAGATTATCCTGCTATATACATCTCTGGTTAATTCATTTGCATAATGCAAACTATGAAGAGAGATTTTTTTTTTTGAGGTATGAAAAGTTTTCCTTATGAGAACCCAAAAAAGGGAAATTTTTCATTGAAAGCTGGGCCACGAGTTCTGAATTAGGTATAGTCGGGCAAGAGTTCCAACCATATGAGGACTTGGCGCATCCTTAGCGGCCATCTACCCAAGTTCTGCATTTTGGGGAATTCAAATCCGAACACACTGGAGACTGTGGTCTGCCGTCCCACATCAAGGTGCTGGCAGGAGGAGAACCAGCTGCTTTTCCCCTCACCTGCTGGGCCCCGATTAGACACTCATTAAGGAGACCTTGTGGCCCACATGGCAGCCTGCACCCAGCGCACTCTTCAGTCAGAGCACCCCCAGGGAGGAGGCTGGGTATCAAATAGGCACTAGTTTTTCTTTAACTTAGAAGAAACACCAGAGCATTTCCATTGATCAATAGTGCACGTTTTAACACCACAACAAAATGTCTCTATTTTTGCTTGCTCACGGCCACGTTTACAGCTAAGGCCAACTCTCCAAATGATGCTGTCACTTTCTCACCTCTGACAAGGTTAATTCAATCCCCCAGTCTAACCCTGCTGCCAGCAGCTCAACGGCTGCCATCTTGATGCCCTGTATTGCCAGAGCCTTCTTCCTGCTACTTGCTATTCCTATTGTGAGCTCATGATAGAAGTCTTTTGCACATGGGTGCAAAAGAAGCCTGGGCACATGGGTTGGCTCAGTGAGTTGAGCATCTTACTCTTCACTTTGGCTCAGGTTCTGATCTCAGCATTGTGAGATCAAGCCCTGCATGCGGCTCCGTGATCAGAGGGGGTCTGCTTGGGGTTCTCTGTCTGCCTCCCCTCTGTCCTTCCCCCTGCTCATGCTCTCCCTTCAAAAAAACAAACAAACAAACTACAAAACAACAAAAAAACAAAAACAAAACTTCTGTGACAATGACACATCTAACTCCATCCCTGCTGAGAGGTCTCTCTCAGTATCTTCAGGCTGACATGTAAACGCCTTAGTGAACATAAAGTTGCTGAAGATCTTCAGGAACCCCCGCTCACATTCTAGCATGTTCTTGACATTTGCAACTGAACACATCACCATAAAGAATGATCGTGGCTGCGTCTCCTTTTCCAAGTCTCTATGCCCCTGGTTTGCCTGGAATACCATCTCCGGCCTTACCCCTTGTGGATTCCTATCTATGATTCAAAGTCTGGGTGACGTGCAGAAGTGGGTCCTCCCCAGCAATGACAGTGGACTGGAAGAGCACCAGAGCCTCTGCACAGACAGGAAACGACGCACACTCTGGCCCATGGCAGAGCCACGTGCCAAGGAAGGAGGGAGGGATCGAAGCTGTCACCCCAGTGTCAGCACAGGGATGCCTGGAACTTCTGGATCGTGTTGACGTTGGAGCATTCTTTCTGCCCACTGTGAGCTCCCTCTTGCATCACTCTGATGTGATCTCCCCCACGGCGGTCTTTTTCCAGATGCATCACTTGGGAAATGGGTTATTTCTTGCCAAAAATAAGACATGAAACGGTCACAGGTCTGCAGCTGTTGCACTTCAGAACCTTGAAACTGGCTCAGAAGGAAAGAGGTAGGAGTCTGAAGTTCTTAAGAAGACAAGTGTGTGAGTGTGCGACTGCGTGTGCATGTGTGATTATGTGTGCACATGCGAGTTTGTGTGTGCGTGCACATGCATGTGGGGGAACGTGTGTGCATGGATGTTTGCGGGAGTGTGGACATGTGTGTGAGAGTACATGTGTGCTTGAGTGTGTGTGCAGGCATGTGTGTGTCTCATAACAAAAAATACCATACACTTGGTTGACACACCAAACAGTTCTGCTGAGATTTTTTAATAAGTCCTTGTAAGATTGAAAGCTGGACAGAATAAGTAAATGAACTGTGAGGAAATATTAAAACCGTAGCAACCTCATTTGTAGAGCATATGCTTTATTCTACATTCTAGTAAAATCTCATTTTTGTCAGAAAGCTTATGCTACTGTAAGGGCAAATACAAATTTTAAAGGAAATTTAAAAATGTCCCTGGTGAGCAGAGGAAAGAGACCGCCCCTGTGTTCTTCTTAAAGTACTTCCTTTAGAAAATGTAATTGCAAATCCTTCCTCTGTCCCTTCGAGATGTACATAAACCTTTCAGAAGCTAAACAAGCTTCTCTCCAGTCTGACAATCAAGAAAGGTTTTTCTTAAAGGCCTGGGAGCCATCTCTTTGAAATGTAAACATCAAAAAGCAAGCGCCCCATCTCCTCTTCTGAGGGGAAGTGAGAACGGAGCTTAGAGTCTGGTCCCGGCCACAAACTGACCTGCTTAGCATGCAGGCATGGAGAGCGCCATCTTTCTCCTGGATGAGGGTGATTAACTGAAGCAGGGGGCGACCTTAATGACCAGAACTTAGGATATCCTGAGCCACGCGTGACTGTTGGTGTTGCCATCATCTCTTACCCGAGGACTCGTGCACCTTTATCCCGAGCCCTGGGTCGGATCTGCCTGTCCTTCTGTCTGTTTCTGTGATCTCTCTAGAGGGCAGTCTCTGCTGGTCATCAGTCTGGCTGGATGCCTGCATAGTGATAGAACCTTCTCCTCCACACCTGCAAGGATGTCTCCTGAGTTGCAGATTTTCCTTTCCATTACCTCCCAATACCACGACAAACTCTCTTTGCCCTGTATTGATTAATCTAGGAGTTTGGGCAAATAGTTATCTTTGTTTATTAAGAAAACTAGGAACCACAAGAATAAAAAGAAATGTTGAGGTCACATCTTACCTTTCCAGGTAATTTGGTAGAGGGTGGACCTTAGAATGTCCATGGTCCTGTCAGCATTGTAGGTTTGTCTTCCGAATACAAATAATGAAATGCATTTATTTATATATGCAAATCTGTTGGCACTAAGCCTACGGAGTGTGGCTTTGTACAACATTTATGTGGCAGACAATTTTCTAACAATTTTTTGTTTACAGTGCCAATTTCCAAAGCATCTAATTTATGTCAAAAACTAAAAATACCGGACTTCTTTTTCTTTTTCTTGTAATGAATGGAAGTACTTTCGAAATAAAAATATGCAAAATATTTAGATCTTGAATTTTTGCTGTAACATTCAGGACAGTCAAAATGATCAGTTTGGTTCATTTTCTTCCAAGGAACAATTTCGATTGAGAGATAGAACTTACTTTTTATGAGGGTGTCAATTAGTCCTCTGACTAATTCCAGAAGCTTTAGAAGCTGCAGTGAAGTCTGAGTCAGTCCTGTGATAGAACCACAGGTACATCGATCCATTACACAGTTCAGTGATGAAGAGATGAACCAAGGGGACCATCCGTAACGGCACTATGCAGATTACGGGATCTAACACAATGGGCGGGACTGTCAAATCAGATCCAAAGGATCAGGGATCTTACCAGGAACAGGATCGATCTACTGATAATTTCAGAATTGCCATCTCAAAGTTCAGACACAGCATCAAGAGCTCTGGGGTATCTTCCCCAGAGCCTTCCCCCCCAGCTTGGACACTCCCCGTCTGACCCAGGCTGGAACGAGTGCTCCCCTCGCATAGTGGCAAGTATTTGTATAATGAAATATCTCCATTGTAGAGACCCACAGAGCTATGTGCCTATAGAGCACTCCCGGAGCAGCCCTCAGATGTCTGCAGGTTGCTGGGTTCTTTTCCATACACAGACTGAAGCCAGAAACACCAGCTATTAGCATTCCATAGATAAGGGCTTTCCTTTGGCCAAGATCAGTCCTCTTCATGCTAAGGGGGTCAAATGACCAAGTTTGTTGTTTTAAAGATTTAATCATTTATTAGAAAGTGAGGAAGAGAGAGAGCGAGAGAGAGAGAGAGAAAGAGAGAGAGCACACATGTATATGCATAGCAGGGAGGGGCAGAGGGAGACAGAGAATCTTAAGGAGACTCTATGCTGAGCACAGAACTTGTCGTGGGGCTCAACCTCACAACCCTGAGATTATGACCTGAGCCAAAATCAAGAGCTGGCCTCTTTTTTTTTTTTTAAGATTTTATTTATTTATTTGACAGACAGAGATCACAAGTAGGCAGAGAGGCAGACAGAGAGAGAAAGAGAGAGAGAGGAGGAAGCAGCTCCCTGCGGAGCAGAGAGCCCGATGTGGGGCTCAATCCCAGGACCCTGAGATCATGACCTGAGCCGAAAGCAGAGGCTTTAACCCACTGAGCCACCCAGCTGCCCCAAGAGCTAGACTCTTAATGGACTGAGCCGTCAAGGTGCCCCTCAATTTCTCCTCCTCCTCCTCCTCCTCCTCCTCCTCCTCCTTCTTCTTCTTCTTCTTTTTCTTCTTTTTTTTACAAGATCAGACCAGGTGGCCAGTCCTCTGGTGGATGGTTCATCCAGCAGCTTTAACTCCTTCCTCTGCGGGAGGTAAGATGAGATGAGAATCTGGGCTTCACCAGCCCACAGCACTCTGATCTCACCCATTTTCCCTGAATCCTAGCATTTATGTTTTTGGACCTCTCTTGATGTCAGTTGTGACAACTACAACCAGAACCAGGATTTCCTAGTCCTTGAATCAAGTCCTGGTATCTACCATCACCTACACATAAAGCAGACCTAAAGGCATGCAGAAAAAAACCCAAAATTTCCTCTGTGGTCACCTGCATCAAATCACCTCGAGTTTGTTTAGTTTTAATGAAACTGTGGGGCCCCATCCTTAATCTACTCAATCAGAGTTTTGGGGTCATTGAACCCACGAAAAAAACTGTATGTTTAGATTTCCTGGGGTAATGTGTATGTACACCAAAGTCTGAGATGACCTGTTCCACATAGGGTATAGGGGCACGGAGCCGGTGGAAATTAAAGATAATAACCATGAAATATCAAACAGTGTTCAGCCCCTGAGATACCTTGATTAAACTGCTTTGGTGATAAGAAACTCAGCCCATGCCCTTGGTCTGTTTCCTGCGCTCAGATACTTAAGACTCATCCTGTGGGATCATGAACCATAGTTTCTTTAGGTTAAACTGGAGGTGACAAGGATAAAACAAAAGAAAAATAGTTTGGCCCAAAGCAACCTGGTCATACTTTCCTAGAAATGCCCAGTCAGCAGAAAGTTACCAGGACCCAGGAGCTGCATACATTTCTACAATGCTTTATTGACAAAACCAGCATTGAGTGAACTCACTGTCACACCATGATAGGGTCTTTGTTAATCTCTCAGGGGCTGTGTGGCCACCCCGAGGAAGCTGAGAACTGGGCAAATAATCACCTTGCCTACTTCTTTAGTTTTAGCTTCCTGACTGCAATAGACACAAGGAAAGAGATCACAAATCTGAACTCAGGTCCTCTGTGCCTGGACAAGCTCCTTTCCTTTCATCTTCCCCCAAATTATCTTTCAAATGTAGCCCCAAACCAAAATCCAGAAGTATACGTGAGAACACCCAGCACAGTGCCTGATGGTATAGGCCTTCAAGAAAAATGCTGTCCATGCCCTATTTCAGGTTTCTTTTTTTTTTTTATTAAATTTAAATTTTTAAAAATAGTTTATTTATTTGAAAGGCAGATCACAACTAGGCAGAGACACAGGCAGAGAGAGAGGGGGAAGCAGACTCCCCATTGAGCAGAGAGCCCAACGTGGGGCTCAATCCCAAGACCGTGAGATCATGACCTGAGCTGAAGGCAGAGGCTTTAACCCACTGAGCCACCCAGGCATCCCTATTTAGGTTTCTATCACAGCAAAATATGATCAATAGTACGTATTTTTGTCAGAAGCTCTCCTCCCTTGCACAGATCTTAAAATGTAGGGAAGGTCCACATGAGCAGACTGTGTGGTTTGGTCTTTAAATCTGAGTTTTTCCACCAATTGCCTCTTTGCTCCACATCCTTATGTCTCCAGGCTGTACTTTTTTTCTTGGCTCTGACAGTTTGCTCCATGAGGGATCGCAGACTTGCTCACACATCGGGCACAGGGTGTCCTCAATAGTGGCCGTCTGCCTGTCATGGGTAGGTTCCCCAATTGAAGAAGCTGTGGTCCCAAGTGCCTCACTGGCTCTGTGCCCTGGATCTTGCCGCTTCAGGGAAATGGTGGTTCTCCTGACCTCCGCTAACTACTGAGTTCCTAGGTTTTTGCTTAACTGAAGAGATTTGCTGTCTTTTATCTATCTTCTATCATCTATCTATCTATCATCTATACTTAACTTAATGTCTCCCTATACTTAACTTAATGGCATAACATTATCTATGGGTGATTTGGTTATTTGGAAGCACTTCTGTGTATTTTTAAGCCTCTGCTGTTGGATTTTTTTTTTTTATTCTTAAAGATAAATGCATTCTTCAAATCTAATGGTATCTTATTTCAAGTATGTTAAAAAAAAAACCCTCTATTTCCAACACGTTAAAAATTTAATTATTAAACACTGGATCAATTTTGATAAAATTTATGAGTGACTGGGGTTAAAGCATGCAATTTTTTTTTAAAATTTCTTCAATTGGGTGAGGGAGTCAAGATGGCGGAGAAGTAGCAAGCTGAGACTGCTTCAGCTAGCCGGAGATCAGCTAGATAGCTTATCTAAAGATTGCAAACACCTGAAAATCCATCGGCAGATCGAAGAGAAGAAGAACAGCAATTCTGGAAACAGAAAAACAACCACTTTCTGAAAGGTAGGACCGGCGGAGAAGTGAATCCAAAGCGACGGGAAGATAGACCCCGGGGGGAGGGGCCGGCTCCCGGCAAGCGGCGGAGCAACCGCGCACAAAATCAGGACTTTTAAAAGTCTGTTCCGCTGAGGGACATCGCTCCAGAGGCTAAACCGGGGCGAAGCCCACGCGGGGTCAGCGTGGCCTCAGGTCCCGCAGGGTCACAGAAGGATCGGGGGTGTCTGAGTGTCGCAGAGCTTGCGGGTATTGGAAGGGGAAAGCCGGCTACAGAGACAGAGCTGACAGTAAGCTCGCAGCTCCGTGTTACCTTGAACCGGTCGCAGGCTCGGTGAGCTCGGAGCGCGGCCGGAGGTCAGGCAGACGGGAGTAACTGGGCGCTGTTCTCTGAGGGCGCACTGAGGAGTGGGGCCCTGGGCTCTCGGCTCCTCCGGGCCGGAGACCAGGAGGCCGCCATTTGTATTCCCGTCCTCCGGAACTCTACGGAAAGCGCTCAGGGAACAAAAAGCTCCTGAAAGCAAACCCGAGCGGATTACTCACCCCGGCCCCGGGTAAGGGCGGTGTAATTCCGCCTGGGGCAAAGACACTTGAGAATCACTACAACAGGCCCCTCCCCCAGAAGATCAACAAGAAATCCAGCCGAGACCAAGTTCACCTACCAAGGAGTGCGGTTTTAAATACCAAGGAGAGCAGCAGAATTCCAGAGGAGGAGAAAGCCAAGCACGGAACTCATGGCTTTTTTCCTGTGATTTTTTTTTTAGTCTTGCAGTTAATTTAATTTTTTCTTTTTCATTTTTTTTTTTTTCTCGCCTTCGGGTAAAATTTTTTTTTTAACTGTTACCTTTTTCTTTTTTAACGATTTTTTACTAGTTTATCTAATATATATATATATATATATTTTACATTTTTCTTAGGTGTTTTCTTTTTTTAAAAATTCTTTTCTTTTCTTTTCTTTTTTTTTTCTTTTTCTTTTCTTTTTGCTTTTTTCTTTCTTTCTTCCTTTTTGAACCTCTTTTTATCCCCTTTCTCCCCACTCACGATTTTGGATCTCTTCTAATTTGGTTAAAGCATATTTTCCTGGGGTTGTTGCCACCCTTTTAATATTTTACTTGCCCCTTCATTTACTCTAATCTGGACAAAATGACAAGACGTAAAAATTCAACACAAAAAAAAGAACAAGAGGCAGTACCGAAGGCTAGGGACCTAATCAATACAGACATCGGTAATATGTCAGATCTAGAGTTCAGAATGACAATTCTCAAGGTTCTAGCCGGGCTCGAAAAAGGCATGGAAGATATTAGAGAAACCCTCTCGAGAGATATAAAAGCCCTTTCTGGAGAAATAAAAGAACTAAAATCTAACCAAGGTGAAATCAAAAAAGCTATTAATGAGGTGCAATCAAAAATGGAGGCTCTAACTGCTAGGATAAATGAGGCAGAAGAAAGAATTAGTGATATAGAAGACCAAATGACAGAGAATAAAGAAGCTGAGCAAAAGAGGGACAAACAGCTACTGGACCACGAGGGGAGAATTCGAGAGATAAGTGACACCATAAGACGAAACAACATTAGAATAATTGGGATTCCAGAAGAAGAAGAAAGTGAGAGGGGAGCAGAAGGTATACTGGAGAGAATTATTGGGGAGAATTTCCCCAATATGGCAAAGGGAACGAGCATCAAAATACAGGAGGTTCAGAGAATGCCCCTCAAAATCAATAAGAATAGGCCCACACACCCCGTCACCTAATAGTAAAATTTACAAGTCTCAATGACAAAGAAAAAATCCTGAAAGCAGCCCGGGAAAAGAAGTCTGTAACATACAATGGTAAAAATATTAGATTGGCAGCTGACTTATCCACAGAGACCTGGCAGGCCAGAAAGAGCTGGCATGATATTTTCAGAGCACTAAACGAGAAAAACATGCAGCCAAGAATACTATATCCAGCTAGGCTATCATTGAAAATAGAAGGAGAGATTAAAAGCTTCCAGGACAAACAACAACTGAAAGAATTTGCAAATACCAAACCAGCTCTACAGGAAATATTGAAAGGGGTCCTCTAAGCAAAGAGAGAGCCTACAAGTGGTAGATCAGAAAGGAACAGAGACCATATACAGTAACAGTCACCTTACAGGCAATACAATGGCACTAAATTCATATCTCTCAATAGTTACCCTGAATGTGAATGGGCTAAATGCCCCTGTCAAAAGACACAGGGTATCAGAATGGATAAAAAAAAAAAACCCATCTATATGTTGCCTCCAAGAAAACACATTTTAAGCCCGAAGACACCTCCAGATTTAAAGTGAGGGGGTGGAAAAGAATTTACCATGCTAATGGACATCAGAAGAAAGCAGGAGTGGCAATCCTTATATCAGATCAATTAGATTTTAAGCCAAAGACTATAATAAGAGATGAGGAAGGACACTATATCATACTCAAAGGGTCTGTCCAACAAGAAGATTTAACAATTTTAAATATCTATGCCCCCAATGTGGGAGCAGCCAACTATATAAACCAATTAATAACAAAATCAAAGAAACACATCAACAATAATACAATGATAGTAGGGGACTTTAACACTCCCCTCACTGAAATGGACAGGTCATCCAAGCAAAAGATCAGCAAGGAAATAAAGGCCTTAAATGACACACTGGACCAGATGGACATCACAGATATATTCAGAATATTTCATCCCAAAGCAACAGAATACACATTCTTCTCTAGTGCACATGGAACATTCTCCAGAATAGATCACATCCTCGGTCCTAAATCAGGACTCAACCGGTATCAAAAGATTGGGATCATTCCCTGCATATTTTCAGACCACAATGCTCTAAAGCTAGAACTCAACCACAAAAAGGAAGTTTGGAAAGAACCCAAATACATGGAGACTAAACAGTATCCTTCTAAAGAATGAATGGGTCAACCGGGAAATTAAAGAAGAATTGAAAAAAATCATGGAAACAAATGATAATGAAAATACAACGGTTCAAAATCTGTGGGACACAACAAAGGCAGTCCTGAGAGGAAAATATATAGCGGTACAAGCCTTTCTCAAGAAACAAGAAAGGTCTCAGGTACACAACCTAACCCTACACCTAAAGGAGCTGGAGAAAGAACAAGAAAGAAACCCTAAGCCCAGCAGGAGAAGAGAAATCATAAAGATCAGAGCAGAAATCAATGAAATAGAAACCAAAAAAAACAATAGAACAAATCAACGAAACTAGGAGCTGGTTCTTTGAAAGAATTAATAAAATTGATAAACCCCTGGCCCGACTTATCAAAAAGAAAAGAGAAAGGACCCAAATAAATAAAATCATGAATGAAAGAGGAGAGATCACAACTAACACCAAAGAAATACAAACTATTATAAGAACATACTATGAGCAACTCTACGGCAATAAATTTGACAATCTGGAAGAAATGGATGCATTCCTAGAAACATATAAACTACCACAACTGAACCAGGAAGAAATAGAAAGCCTGAACAGACCCATAACCAGTAAGGAGATTGAAACAGTCATTAAAAATCTCCAAACAAACAAAAGCCCAGGGCCAGACGGCTTCCCGGGGGAATTCTACCAAACATTTAAAGAAGAACTAATTCCTATTCTCCTGAAACTGTTCCAAAAAATAGAAATGGAAGGAAAACTTCCAAACTCATTTTATGAGGCCAGCATCACCTTGATCCCAAAACCAGACAAGGATCCCACCAAAAAAAGAGAGCTATAGACCGATATCCTTGATGAACACAGATGCGAAAATACTCAACAAAATACTAGCCAATAGGATTCAACAGTACATTAAAAAGATTATTCACCACGACCAAGTGGGATTTATTCCAGGGCTGCAAGGTTGGTTCAACATCCGCAAATCAGTCAATGTGATACAACACATCAATAAAAGAAAGAACAAGAACCATATGATACTCTCAATAGATGCTGAAAAAGCATTTGACAAAGTACAGCATCCCTTCCTGATCAAAACTCTTCAAAGTGTAGGGATAGAGGGCACATACCTCAATATCATCAAAGCCATCTATGAAAAACCCACCGCAAATATCATTCTCAATGGAGAAAAACTGAAAGCTTTTCCGCTAAGGTCAGGAACACGGCAGGGATGTCCATTATCACCACTGCTATTCAACATCGTACTAGAGGTCCTAGCCTCAGCAATCAGACAACAAAAGGAAATTAAAGGCATCCAAATCGGCAAAGAAGAAGTCAAATTATCACTCTTCGCAGATGATATGATACTATATGTGGAAAACCCAAAAGACTCCACTCCAAAACTGCTAGAACTTATACAGGAATTCAGTAAAGTGTCAGGATATAAAATCAATGCACAGAAATCAGTTGCATTTCTCTACACCAACAGCAAGACAGAAGAAAGAGATATTAAGGAGTCAATCCCATTTACAATTGCATCCAAAACCATAAGATACCTAGGAATAAACCTAACCAAAGAGACACAGAATCTATACTCAGAAAACTATAAAGTACTCATGAAAGAAATTGAGGAAGACATAAAGAAATGGAAAAATGTTCCATGCTCCTGGATTGGAAGAATAAATATTGTGAAAATGTCTATGCTACCTAAAGCAATCTACACATTTAATGCAATTCCTATCAAAGTACCATCCATCTTTTTCAAAGAAATGGAACAAATAATTCTAAAATTTATATGGAACCAGAAAAGACCTCGAATAGCCAAAGGGATATTGAAAAAGAAAGCCAACGTTGGTGGCATCACAATTCCGGACTTCAAGCTCTATTACAAAGCTGTCATCATCAAGACAACATGGTACTGGCACAAAAACAGACACATAGATCAATGGAACAGAATAGAGAGCCCAGAAATAGACCCTCAAATCTATGGTCAACTAATCTTCGACAAAGCAGGAAAGAATGTCCAATGGAAAAAAGACAGCCTCTTCAATAAATGGTGCTGGGAAAATTGGACAGCCACATGCAGAAAAATGAAATTGGACCATTTCCTTACACCACACACAAAAATAGACTCAAAATGGATGAAGGACCTCAATGTACGAAAGGAATCCATCAAAATCCTTGAGGAGAACACGGGCAGCAACCTCTTCGACCTCTGCCGCAGCAATATCTTCCTAGGAACAACGCAAAAGGCAAGGGAAGCAAGGGAAAAAATGAACTACTGGGATTTCATCAAGATCAAAAGCTTTTGCACAGCAAAGGAAACAGTTAACAAAATAAAAAGACAACTGACAGAATGGGAGAAGATATTTGCAAACGACATATCAGATAAAGGACTAGTGTCCAGAATCTATAAAGAACTTAGCAAACTCAACACCCAAAGAACAAATAATCCAATCAAGAAATGGGCAGAAGACATGAACAGACATTTCTGCAAAAAGAAGACATCCAGATGGCGAACAGACACATGAAAAAGTGCTCCATATCACTCGGCATCAGGGAAATACAAATCAAAACCACAATGAGATATCACCTCACACCAGTCAGAATGGCTAAAATCAACAAGTCAGGAAATGACAGATGCTGGCGAGGATGCGGAGAAAGGGGAACCCTCCTACACTGTTGGTGGGAATGCAAGCTGGTGCAGCCACTCTGGAAAACAGCATGGAGGTTCCTCAAAATGTTGAAAATAGAACTGCCCTATGACCCAGCAATTGCACTATTGGGTATTTACCCTAAAGATACAAATGTAGTGATCCAAAGGGACACATGCACCCGAATGTTTATAGCAGCAATGTCCACAATAGCCAAACTATGGAAAGAACCTAGATGTCCATCAACAGATGAATGGATCAAGAAGATGTGGTATATATACACAATGGAATACTATGCAGCCATCAAAAGAAATGAAATCTTGCCATTTGCAACAACATGGATGGAACTAGAGCGTATCATGCTTAGCGAAATAAGTCAAGCAGAGAAAGACAACTACCATATGATCTCCCTGATATGAGGAAGTGGTGATGCAACATGGAGGCTTAAGTGGGTAGAAGAAGAATCAATGAAACAAGATGGGATTGGGAGGGAGACAAACCATAAGTGACTCTTAATCTCACAAAACAAACTGAGGGTTGCCGGGGGGAGGGGGTTTGGGAGAAGGGAGTGGGATTATGGACATTGGGGAGGGTATGTGCTTTGGTGAGTGCTGTGAAGTGTGTAAACCTGGTGATTCACAGACCTGTATCCCTGGGGATAAAAATATATGTTTATAAAAAAATAAAAAATTAAAGAAATTAATCAGGAATTCGCCAGAAAAAAAAAAAAATGAGTAAGAAATATAAGAATCAAAAAAAAAAAAAAAAAAAAATTTCTTCAATTGGGTGAAAGCTATAGGGGGATACATTTGTCGTTATTTGATTTTTGACAAAGATTCCAAGGCAATTCAGTGGGTAGAAGATAGATTTCTTTCTTTTGGTAAATGATGCCAGAAAAAGTGGTTATTTAGAAGCAATAATGTATGTAGACCTCTACTTCATACATTATCCTAAAATTAACTGAAATGAAAATTAACTCAAAATGCTTCATAAAAGGAAATGTAAGAATTAAATAATGAAACTTTTATTTTATTTTTTAAAGATTTATTTATTTGAGAGAGAAGAGGGAGAGAGAGCACGAACTTGCAGTAGGGAGGGGCAAAGGAAGAGAGAATCTCCAGCAGACTCCACAGTCTGAGTTCAGAGCCTGGTGTGGGGTTCCATCACACGATGCTGAGATCATGACCTGAGCCAAACTGTCTATACCACCCAGGTGCCCTTAAATCCTAAAATTTTAGAGAAAATCTTCATAACTTTGGATTGAGCAAAAAGTTTTCAGACTTGACACCAAATGCATGATACACAAAAGAACAAATTGAATTTTCCCAAATAGTAAAACTTAGTGCTTCAAAAGACATCAGTAAGAAAATGAAAAGGCAAGCCACGAGCTGGCAAGAGACACTTACAAATTGTGTATTTCACAGAGGGATGGTAAATGACTCTTGATTTTTGATAATAACAAACAATTCAATTTGAAAACAGGCAAAAGATCTGAGTAGATATTTAATCAAAAAGTGACATACAGACGGTAAATCAGCAAATAAAAAGGCACTTCACATCATTAGTCACTAGTAAAGGGCAGATGAAAGCCCAACAGAAAACACTGACTCTGACTCCCACTGGAAAAGCTAGCATAAAAAGGGGAGACAAAACCAAGTGCTGGCAGAGATACAGAGAAATGGGAGCCCCTGCCCACTGCTGACAGGAATGCAAAGCAACATGCTCACTTAGAAGATGATTTGGCATTTTCTTAAAACAGGCAACACTGAGATGCCTGAGTGGCTCAGTCATTAAGTGGCTGCCTTTGGTTCAGGTCATGATCTCAGGGTCCTGTGATCCAGTCCCACACTGGGCTCTCTGCTCAGTGGAAAGCCTACTTCTCCCTCTCCTTCTGTCTGCCACTCTGCCTACTTGTGCTTTCTATCTCTTTTTCAAATAAATAAGTAAGTAAATAAATAAATAATATAAAATAAATAAGTAAATAATATAATATAAATAATATAAAATAAGTAAATACTAAAGGAAGAAAGAAAGATATTAAGAAACAAAAAAAAAAAAAAAAAGAAAAAACAAAAACAAAAACAAAA
This sequence comes from Mustela putorius furo, assembly GCF_011764305.1. Taxonomy (NCBI): domain Eukaryota; kingdom Metazoa; phylum Chordata; class Mammalia; order Carnivora; family Mustelidae; genus Mustela; species Mustela putorius. The sequence continues at coordinate 11,426,351 of NW_025421998.1, forward strand.
AAAACAGGCAACATCAGCTTAGGACCCAGAGATTGTGTTCCTAGGACTCTGACTGAGAAAAACAGTAAGGTACATCTTCATGAGGCGATGCATGGAAATGTTCACAGTGTGCTCGTCATCATGGCTGAAACCTTGAAACCATTCAAAAGTCCATCAAATGGGGTATATTGGATGAGCAAAATGGTAGGACAGCCATTTAACTGAATACTGTTAGGCATTTAGAAAGACATGTACCACACTGTGGATGAACCTAAAAACCCATTATGTGAAGAAAAGCAGCAAACATGACATACGATACAATTCCCTTTACCTAACATGTCTAGCATGGACAACTTTTTGAGGACAGAAAGTAGCTTGTTGTTGGTGGTGGCAGGATCAAGGATTAACTGTAAACAGACATGAGGAAACATTCGGGGATGTGAATGCATTCTAGATTTCAGAGATGGTTGTGCAACTCTGTGGGTGTATTCAAATCATTGAATTATACATGTACAACAAGGCAATTTGATGACATGTAAATTATACTTTAGTAAAGCTTTTTATTTATTTAGTAAAGCTTTTTATTTATTCCTCTTTGGAGGAAGTTTGTCTTAGGGGAATTCCACAGACTTTCTCTTCTCTCCCAGCTATTGGGGTCTTTTTCTCTGCTGGGTGTCTCTGTTAACAGTATTAGATAGTACTCTAGCCTCTCTATCTTAAAAATACTCTTAAAATTAGCCTTCCTCCATGGGTCCCCACCCACCTCTTCTCATCTGATTCTAAATATATTACCGTCCACCTTCTGATCCACCCTTTATGCCTTTTTTTTTTTTTAAGTCACTGGTGGCTTTCTTGTCATTGGACTAAATGACTTTTATAAGTCTTCAACTCCTGAGAACTTTGTGTATTTTATACCACTACTGATTGCTCCCCTTTGTATAGAACTTCTTCACTCTTGGGTTTCTTGGCACCAGACCTCCCCTCCTCCATGTCTGACAAGCGTATAAGGATCACTGAATGTGCCTCTTGGGGTCATCCTTTCAGTGTTGAGTGAGTCTGTGTCCCAGGCTGTCTGGACTGTCATTCTGGGTCCATGTGTGATGTCAGGAGCCATCTGAAGCCAAGCTCATCCCTACCCTCAAGGCTGACTCTCTATTCTCCATCCAGTTTTCTATGAATGGCCCCATTGGCTGTAGGTGGCCAAACCAGAAATATGACCTCACCTGGGATTTTCCTTCTCCCTCACCGCTCCACATACAACCAGTCACTGAATACTAAATATGCATTTCAAGTTGTCCTAACAAACACGAGCCTCTGCAGGAGACCCGCCGTTTACAGGAAGAGAGCCCCCAGCTGGCATCTGCCTGCAGCATGACTGTTCCGCATCCAGATAAACACTCCTCCTCTGAAGCTCGAGAGCTCCCACTGCTCCTCTCTTGTTACTCTACAGACAGTCGCACTATTGAATTAACTGACTTTCTTACACCCTTGACTCTAAGATTTCTGAACTCCCAGTGGGTTTCCAGGGGCTCCCGTATGACGCTGTCACAGGGAACAAATAAAGGCATGGGTTTAAAAACTAAGCCTCTCTGTCTACTTGTGATCTCTATCTCTGTCAAATAAATAAATAAAATCTTTTTATAAATAAATAAATAAATAAATAAGTAAGTAAGTAAAATAAGAGTTTTCAGTAGTAAGCCCTGAATTATTCAACAGGGTGATATAATTTTAAAAATCCTGACCGGGACCCTCAGCTGCCTAGAGAGCATGCCTTCAGAATAGTCAGTAGTCTCATCCCTGACAGGTATTTACTTGGCCTAATTGGAAGGTCCTGTCAGTAACAAGCAAAACCCCTCAGGAGATACTGGTGAGTAGTCTCCAAACTCCATTAAATGAAAGAAAGGAAAAAAAAAAAAAATCTCAGTGGGAGGTACCTGGGTGGCTCAGTCAGTGAAGTGTCTGCCTTTGGCTCGTCATGATCTCAGGGTTCTGGGATTGAGTCCCATATCGGGATCCCTGCTTGGAGTGGAACCTGCTTCTCTCTCTCCCTCTGCTCTTCCCCCTTCTCATGCTCTCTCTCCCTTTCTCTCTTTCTCTCTTTCAGTCTGTCTCTCTCTCTCCCTCTCTCTCTTTCTCTCTGACAAATAAATAAATAAAATCTTTAAAAAAAAGTCAGTGGGAGAATGGAAACCTTTAAAAAGGAATTTCAAGGCTGTCATAGAGATAGGATCTCACTTTTTCTTTTCCACATGGTCTGTGATGAACACCACAGCAGGGAAGTTAAGAGTATGTTGGTTTCAGTTCAGAAAGAATTTTTTGTCGGAAAAAAGGACCCAAGATGGAACAGAGTGATTTTGACTTCCTGTCGCCGAAAGTATTCGACATGATCAAGGGGCAGGCTGAAACTTGGCCAAATACCAGCAACCGCTGAAGCATTATAGGGAAGTGTTGACTCTAGTGGCTGATCACCTTTCTCTGGGTCAGGAGCAACTACAGTAAAGAAGGAAATTATACCTAAGTGCAGATCAATAGTTATTCAATGAAGCAATCAGAGGTATGATCTATTAACAAATTCCAACTCACCTCAAAGAGTTAGACTTAACCTAAAATAGACTTTACTGAGCGAACAATAAAAGCAACGTTGTAAATGCCAATACATGAATCTTGTATAAGTGATTTATAATTTAGCAGAAGTCAGAGAAACATCCATTACCTTGGAGAATTAACCCAACGAAAATATAGATTTTAGGAAGAGAAAATTCAGTCAGACCTAAGCCAGCCTATCCTGCCTAGTGAAAAATTAATGATGGGGAAACTAACAAAGCCTATTTTGAAATTTCCTATTGCAGAGATAAATAATATGGAAAAAGGAGAAATATTCACTGTTCCTTGGCAGGAACAAAATAACCAACAGATCACACCGAGAGAGGTGAGCAGCGTACAGATCCCTCTAGGGGTGCTAAGGGATAAGCAGGGGGGGCGTACGTAGGTGAGAAGACACTTAGGTGAGGCATAAGGCAAGGCCAATGTGCTGAGGGAGAGCCGAAGAGACGGGATATGCTGGGAATTTAAGGCGGAAAAAAATGCCACCCTCTGAAGGGAATCAGTTCCTTCCTGGAGTGTTGGGATGCAAGGGGTCCCCTACACTGGGAGACAATAGCCCCTGAGGCTCAGACACAGAATGTGCAAAAACTACGGTTCCGGTCCTTCTATTATTTCTCAGGATTGAAGTGGGAGGAAGAAAGAAAGGAAGGAATGGGTGAGAGTTGATCATGTTTATGGGAAGTCGGGGCTGGCTGGGTCCCCTCAGGCTTTGCGAAAGAGAGAATCCTAGAAAAGGAACAGTTAAAAGCCTTGCACTTTCTGTTTTGAACCAAGATTTGGCCAATTACTGCTGACAAGCTTGTGAATGTGACAACCCGCTCAGCCTCCTTCTTCCTTCCACACACACCCCCGCCCTGCCCCCTCCATACACAGTGGTCTTCTACAGCATCCATCACCAGGCTCCCCCTTCCAGGGCCCTAAGCTGTGCTTCTGCAACATTAAATCCTGAGGTTTCCATACGAACCCCTGTTGCTCGTAACTCTTCTCTATTGTCCCTCAACACCTGGTCACTTTTATCTCCGGAACATACTCACCACTAGGTCTGCGCACATGTGTTCACTCAGGCCCACGATTTATTAACTCCGTCATAGTCACCGACATAAAGCGTTTGGATGTGACTGCAGAATTTGCTGCTCCCTCTGAGATTTATTTCAAGGCACTTTGTGACCCTGTAAGTTTGAGAGGGCCTATATAAAAGGAAGGTTTATTTTAGAACCACCACAGGCAGGGTGCCTTTCGTTCATGGGTCCTGTGGCCGCTCTGTGACCTCTTCTCTTTTTACTCCTGTGGACAGGGTCTCAGTTAAAATATAACACATACAAATTCAAGTGGACAGGGCGTGTGTGTTCTGAAAATGCCATCCCAGGAGTCTGTCCCTTCTCAGGCAAGGAAATAATACATTTTTTTCACAAAAGGAAGCATGACAGAAACCTGGTGGCTGTATTATCCTTTTATATACCAAAAAACATACAAACAAACAAAAAAATCAGTATAAGGAAAAGGTGGGCTAGCCTGATGGCAGGGGATTATCCCTAACAGAGCTCCAGAGCCTGATGTGTGCAGGCTCTTTAGAATTTCCTTTCCTCTAGGAATACAGTTACTTTGGAATTACAGCAGACACGAAGAAACCAAATGGGAAATCAGCTGTTGCTTGGACCTATGATGTATGCCGGAGTTGTGCAGTGCACAACTGCAACACTTGAACTTCATTATCGATCTTCAGTTCCCATGAGGACAGCTGGCTTTGCCAAAGACAGCAGCTGGCCATTGCATTCCAAAGCTGCGCACTGTTTTACCGATGCTTCTCTATGGAAAGGCCGCTTTCTTTTGCTTGTCTGGTAGCAATTACACCTGATAGTAAATCATCCCAGGGTAACGGAATAAAATAAGAACAAAAGAAAACACATTGACCCGTCCATCTGCTTATAAGACAAAGAAACTTATGGGCGGAAACATTGTGACTGAGGCAGGGATCATCTTGGCAATTCTTTGAATTATTAACCATACTAAACTCTTCTCTCAGACAAGAGAATGACTTTGCACTCAGGTGGTTCCATTAAGATGTTGAAGCAGAAAAGAAATCTGCTACTTGGTTTAGGCCTCTCAAGGAATCAGGAGTTTCCGGGACCACCACTAATCTCAGATAGGGTGTCGAGAGCGCCATGAATCCCTGCTTCCTGGGGTACCTCCTCCAATATGTTCAGTGTGTGTAAAAATCACCGAAAACCTGGGGTGCCTGGGTGTTTCAGTCAGTTAAGCATTTGCTTTCGGCTCAGATCATGATCTCCAGGTCCTGGGATTGAGTCCCATGTTGGGTTCCCTGCTCCGTGGGGGTCTGCTTCTCCCTCTGCCCCTCCCCCTGCTTGTGCATGCACTTTATCTCTCTCAAATAAATAAATAAAATCTTAAAAAAAATTATTGGCTTGGCTTAGTCGGTTAAGCATCTACCTTTGACTCAGGTCATGATCTCAGGGTCCTGGGGTCGAGCCTCGCATCGGGCTCCCTGCTCCGTGGGAAGCCTGCTTCTCCCTCTCATATTCTCCTTGCTTGTATTTCCTCTCTCACTGTCTCTCTCTGTCAAATAAATAAATAAAATCTTTAAAAAAAATTACTGGAATCCATAGACAATGTCCCAAGATTTGTGAGTTGCCCACAAGAACTGCTTAATTTTCTGTCTCCATTTTGAAGATAATAATAAAAGATCCCCTTGAAATATGTGACACCAGCATTACCATTGTGCCACCTGGACAGTGTCAGCTTGTTACATAATGATGTAGCTGATATGTGCATGTGTTTGTGGTCAAATGCATTGCAAGTATTATTTTTAATGTCGTCAGGAGTAAAGAATTAAGGTAGATTCCTCATGTAAATTGTGCATTTGTATCAAGTTACTTTGATATACACTGTCCAAATGAATGTCTCACTTTTCTTCATTGTGCAAACATTTTTGGAGTGGGTTTTATGCACCAGGCAGGCACGCCTCTGTCCCTCGACCTAGAGAAATGGTCTTTGAAGGAGAAAATGTACTCTCAGGGAGATGTATCCTCTTGAGTCAGACAGAGAGGAAACCAATGAATTGATACAAACACATTCATTCATTCATTAAAAAACTAGAATATCATATAATGTGCTGAGAGGGGAATACGGTACTGTTGATTTGCCTGGCAAGCCGGCTAAAGGCTCTCTGGTCAGAAAAGCTCTCTCTGATCTGATTAGTAAGAAGGAAGCTGTAGGATACATGTCATTGGAAAGAGGGTCTCATGTTTTCTCATATTTTTTATGATATTTCATGAAAATGTGGATAAGGTATAAGGGGTCAGGTGATATCACACTGTGGTTTTGATTTGCATTTCTCCAGAGATTAATGACATTGAAGACATTTCATGTGCCTGCTGGCCATCTGGATGTCTTCCTTAGAAAAAATGTTTATTCAGATCCTCTGTACATTTCTTTTTAAATTTTTTTTTAAGATTTTATTTATTTGAGAGAGAAGATAGTGAGAGAGCGTACCATCAGGGAGGAGAGGGAAAAGCAGGCTCCCTGTGGGATAGGGAGTCCCATGTAGGGCTCGATCCCAGGACCCTGAGATCATGACCTGAGCCCAAGCAGCTGCTTAATAGACTGAGCCACCCAGGCGCCCCCTCTGCACATTTCTTAATCGGATTCTTTGGTGTTTGCTTTTGAGTTGTGTTAGTTGGGAGTATCCTACTGATTGTGCAGTGCTATGGCAGGGATGGGGTTTGTGGTGAGAATGTCTCAACCTTTCCCTCCCATTTTAGTGATGGTGATGTGGTTATTTTCTGAATTGCCCAATATGTAGGACTTAGCTATTTGACTTAGCTGTTTTCTGGAAACTGTTCTATGTTAGCTGTAGACTGCATCCTTGTGAAGCAGTGAGTTCTGGAGGTTCTTATGTCCCCATCTTGGACCTGAGCCCTGGACAGTTATAAATGGATGGAAATGTAAACGGATTTTCACTCATAAATAACAACTCAGGCTGTTGTGGAGGTAAATAGCCTGGGGAGTCAGGAGACAAAATACATAAACAAATGGTTTAGGTGGCTCTTATGATCTAGATGAAAGAGGTCAGACAGAAGTGTGATGGAAGCAGTGGAGGGGAGAAGTGAAATAATTCAGGATATGTTCTAAAAGTAGAGCTGATGAGGACTTCCTAAGAGCTTGAGTGTGGCAGCTGTAGAAAAGAAAGAGGTTGAAGCCCACCCTGGGTTTTTGATTTGAAAAATGAAGGAAAAGGGCAACGACAATTCACTGAGACAGAGTAGACTAGGGAGACAGCAGGTTTAGGGGAAAAGAAATCAAGAGTTCTGTTTGCCCGTATTTGCTTTAAGATACCAATTGGGTGGCAAAGCAGTAATATCAAGAAGTTTGTGGAATATGAGTCTGTAGATGCCAGGACCAAAGGAATGTACAGATCCTGTAAAAATCCATGGGATTCAATAACATGACACAGAGACAGAAAGAATGAGAAAGAACCCTGGAACACTCTCGAATTTTGAAGTCAAGTTCAAGTGATACCTTCCACTTGTCCAAAAACGAGTAGGCAGGCCTGTAGAAAGGAAATTATTCAAATTTCCATGTCCCTGAAGTCAAGAACAGAAAATGTTTCCAGAAGTAGAGAGAGGGCTGAGTGGGATAAGGATGTGTGATCATTGGATTTGACACCAGTGTCACTGAGAACCTTCTTAGGGAGAATATCAGAGGGGACACAGCTGCAAATGACAGAGATGAAGATCAAAAATGATGTGAGGAAGTAGAGGAAGAAAATTAAGGTAATTGCTAAGAAGTCTTCCTGTGGGAAAGCTGAGGTCAGGCACTACGCAGAGGGTGGAAGGATTTGGATTTTTTAAGGGATTTTCCTTTTACACTGGGAGGTATAGAACAAGGGAGGACACTGATGGGCATGGTCCGGAGTTGAGGGAGAAATCCGTGTTACATGACAGACTCAGAAATTGTTAAGCTGAGAGGATTTGAAATCCAGACATGAGTAGGAGCATTGATTTTTTTTTTAAGACTTTATTTATTTATTTGACAGAGATCACAAGTAGGCAGAGAGGCAGGCACAGAGAGAGGGGGAAGCAGGCTCCCCGCTGAGCAGAGAGCCCGATGCGGGCTTGATCCCAGAACCCTGAGATCATGACCTGAGCAGAAGGCAGAGTCTTTAACCCACTGAGCCACCCAGGTGCCCCAGGAGCATTGATTTTGATAGGAACTGGGACGTTTAATCCAGGTTATTTATGATGAAGATCTAGAGAACATGGAGAGAGATGCATGTGAAGTGGTAGTGACAGTTGTGGGAAGATAAAGAACCATATTCTGAGGGCTTCTAATGTCTCCCCATCATGTGAACAGGGCAACTGAGAACATTGGTATATGCATGTGTGTATACTTGCTAGTGACTGGGCAGCAGTGTAGACAGGGCTGGGAAGAGACAAGAAATTGTGAAATGGAAGTTCTGGAAAATAGAAAAACTAATATATGAAGAACATGTAGTAGGATCTGGGGACAGTCTTTAATTCCCATTTGAGATTTTGAGCATGAGTTTAAAGTAAAATCTGACAGCAAATGCTTGTGTTTTCCTCCAGTGAGGTGGAGAAGACCTGAGTGGTTAGGTTGAAACAGACCTTGGACATCACCAGTGTGTTGGACGAAAAGAATGGCCAGAGTTCAAATTGAGTAAATATGTGTGGACATCACATCCCATGCAGTGGGAGTACATGGAACTCAGGAGAGCCCACCCCAGGGGAAGATCACGTTCCCATCATGATTAGCAGTTTAGCCTCAGAAAATCATAACACACTGTATTTAATTAAAGTGAATTGGAATTTAAATTCTGTCAGTGCATTTTTGACCTTGTAGTTATGTTGGAACTGTAAGCGTAAGCAGTTTACACAGAGATTTACATCTTACTATGATGAGTACATTATAATTCATTTAAGTCAATCCTCATTCTGTCCTCTCTTATGGAGAGTCCTCCCTTCTCAAAGTTTAAGAAAATCTCATCAGAGTGATGCCCCGCATTAACCAGATGGACCACAATACCAGTGTTTCCAAGCAGAGTGAAAAATGTAATTGTTAAACTGATGCCTGTGCCTGATGCTCACTTTGCATACAAGCATTGTGGGAGAAGATGAGTTAAAACCAAGAATTTGATTCATGAAATCAAAGAAAGAGGCACGGGGGGGCCATTTGCCTTACCAGGTGGATGTCAGGCTGGACGTGGCCATCTGCATGTTGGAGCCTCTCATGACTTTCCTTCCCCCATCAGCTGGCCCAGACCTCTCTCTTTAACTTGTAGAGACACTGTGCCATATTTTTATTCTGCAATTCATGGTCTTTCCTCTCCCTACATTCCAGGTAGCCCACTGGTTATTAGACAGACTTGCATGATTTTTTCAAATTTGCTATTTCCTAAGTGTAAAACCCAGAATCTTGTCTCATCTCTTGTCTTTGTTATTCATATCCAGCAACAATTCAGAAGCTCCTCCTTACAGGAAGAGTTTGGAGAATGCCCTTGTCTCTTTTGAGAAGCATTTGTCCCCAGGCAGGGTCTGGAGTATTGTCTCATCATAGTGTTATCTTACAGGTTTTTAGGAGAGCTGCCAAGGCCCATCATTAACCTGGGGAAGTTGTCCCCACAACATTTGGATCATTTCAATCTCCTGACCAAAGGGATTTTGGTTAAACTGTACATCTGCCCTTTCGCAGACACCAGGCATCCAGATTTGGTGAGTTCTAAACCTTCCCCCTATCCAGAGTCTAATCATACCCAAGAATCAAAGGAGATTTTTTTTCTTACCCCCGAAGGAGATTTTTAAATGCTCTCAGGTTGAGAATGAAGTGAGATGAAATAAAAAGGCTAAAGAATGAGGTGTTTTTGTTTTTTTGTTTGTTTGTTTAAGATTTTGTGTATTTACTTGATAGAGAGAGCACGAGTAGACAGAGCATCAGCTAGAGAGAGGGGGAGAAGCAGGCTCTCCGTTGAGCAGGGAGACCAATGCAGGGCTCGGTCCCAGGACCCTGAGATCATGACCTGAGCTAAAGGCAGATGCTTAACCAACTGAGCCACTCAGGTGCCCCAAGAATGAAGGTTTTTATAACTGTTCATTTATCAAAAGTATTGATTATATTTGATTTGTTCCAAATGAATACATTTTGCAAAAGACACATACGATTCTTGCCTACGACAATTCTTTTTGCCAAAGTTGGATTAACTGGAATTAGTCAAATGTGATGGTTTGTTTGCTCTTTACATATTTGATACGTTATTTGTATGGAAAATAAAAAATATTAGAACAATGGAGGAAACAAAGTTAAAGAAAGTATACCAGGACTAGGGACCTCTCTTGTTAAGCTGTACACGCTGTAGTGTTTGTGGTTTGAATCAGAAGACAGACTTTGGTCAATGAACCATTTTCTGGTTTGGTGAATCCTAGTTGACTGCCCTTGTTCCACTCATCCCTCATATGAAGGCCATAGCTGCTTGGACTCTGCATGGTGCCTGATACATTAATATACTATGATATAATTATTATACACATATATGATACATTATCATCTATGCTTTATTTTTTTTAGGTGGGCATCTTTGGGTCCATAAAGGTGGCTGGAACAATACCAAGGGATGTGGGTCCATATTCTGTCTTAATTATGTGATCTGGGTCCATATCCTTTGCATATGTGATCCTTCAAAGATTTCACAAAGAGATTTTCTAGGTCAGCACACACCTGTGAAAGACAGCTGTCTACCAGACATTGTGTGTGCTAGGAATTTCCTGTATATTGTACCTACAATTTAGCAAATTCCATGAGGTGGGGATAGTTACCCCATTTCACTCCACCAGCAAATGGTAGAGCATCTAGGTTATAGTAAATCCAATATCCTTGGAATAATGGAAATAAAATAATGAATTTGGTCATACTCCTTCTTCTTTTAGATTTTATTTATTTATTTATTTATTGAGAGAGTACACATACAAGCAGGGATGGGGGCAGGGTGCAGAGGGAGAGAATCTCAAGCTGACTCCACACCCAGCACGGAGCCTGACATGGGGATCAATCCCAGGACCCTGAGGTCATGAGCTGAGCAGAAATCAAGAGTCAGACTCTTAACCAACAGATCCCCCCAGGCTCCTAGGCAATACTCACTCTTTTTTTTTTTTTTTAATTTAATTTCAATCAGCCAACGTATAGTACATCAGTAGTTTCAGATGCAGTGTTCAATGATTCATTAGTTGCATATAACACCCAGAGCTCATCACGTCAGGTGCCCCATCTCCCCACCTCTCTCCCCTCCAGCAACCCTCAGTTTCTTCCCTCGAGTTAAGAGTCTCCCATGGTTTTTCTTCTCTCTGATGACTTCCCATTCAGTTCTCTCTCCCTTTCCCTATGATCCTCTGTTCTGTTTCTTATGTTCCACATATGAGTGAAACCATATGATTATTGTCATCTTCTGATTGACTCTTTCGCTCAGCATGATATGTCCCAGTGCCAACCATGTGGCTGCAAATGGTAAGTATTCATCCTTTCTGATGGCTGAGTAAGATCCCACTGCATATATATACCACATCTTCTTTATCCATTCATCTGTCAATACTCATTTTTTAGGGAAAATATAGACTTAGTAAGGAGAATGTGGCCAAAGAAAGAGGGTTAAAAATGATATTTTAAAACTGTATATTTTTCCTAAACTTGAAGATCCACTATGGGAAATTAACAAGACACCATCTTTTGTGATAAAGGGAAGAGGAGATTTCCTTTCATTCTAAGTTGCAAAGGTATCAACTCCTACACACTCATCAGAGATGCCAAGAAAGAAGCAAAGTGGGAGCCTGTCATTTCAGTTACCCCTTTCTTGTACTGTTTCCCACCATGTCTGCTCACGCCCCTATATTCACACAAACACTTTAAAGTCACTCTCACAAGCAAAGAAGGGAAAAATACCAATGACGTGAAATGCCATCCAGCTGGATCAGCATTAAACCAGACTGAGGTAGACTAGACCAGGGTGACAGTGACCTGGGGCTGGCATCTGTGCCCTCCTCCCACTGGCCCCCTTCTTGAGTCCTCTCAGCTCACTCTCACTGCAGATGAGAATCAATACAGTTGGGGCACCTGGGTGACTCAAGTCCATCAAGGGTCTGATTTCAGCTCAAGTCATGATCCAGGGTCCTGGGATGGAGTCTCTTGTCAGGGTCCCTGCTCTGCTCAGTGGGGAGTCTGCTTCTCCCTTTCCCCTCTCCACCACTTGTGCTTTCTCTGGCTCACTCTTCTCTCTCTTAGATAAATTAAGAAAACGTTTAAAAGAGAGAGAGCGAGAGAGAGAATCAATACAATGAAAAGAAACAGAGTGAAATAAAAATAAATAAAATAAATTAGAGTATGGGCCACCATTCTACTGAGAAGAATACAGTTGATTCTACTGCCACACTTGTATCACTGAATACATTATGCCCCCCCCCCCCCGCCCAAAAGCTTATAAATTCTGCTGGAAGACTTCCTGGTGAAATTAACCGAAGTTCATAAAATACAAATGAAAGCTAATTGAGACAACTTTTGCCACAACATGAATGAGGACCTGAAAGATGTTTTCCAGAGTGATTTCCAAGCTCACATTAATAACCAGATAAGACGCCAAATCATTTTAAGTGGAAGTTAGCTACCGAGTTCAAAGAGATATTTCCATTTTGGAGGGGATTTAATCTATGTCTGTTTCAAGTTTAAAAACAGCTAATAAAGGGAAAATATTTTGTGAGGTCTGAAAAATCCAACACAACATTACCTTTGCTCATCAGGCACCCCAGATATTAAACTAAGCTAAGACTGATGTGTCTGGACCCATACTCATAGACAACTCTATATTTCAGTTGGGTCACACCATAAATAAGGCTACATCAGCCGACTTCTGCCTCTAAATATAAATCTTATGTTTAGGCTAAAAATAGTTAATTCACATGCAGTGCAAGAATTCTGGCTCCTGAAGTTTATTTTGAAATTGCCCTATTCTGAGTTGAATGGCTGTTCTGTAATTTATCCATGCTTCTGTGGGGGAATGTACCAGAAAACTGTTCATTTTTAATGGAACTTCTACGTAAATGAAACTATCATTCTTCAAAAATGCAAAGAAAATATAGTTTCTCTGTTTTGACAAACCCTCACCAAAAGAATAGAACATTCCACAAAAGTATTGATCGGACTTTACTGAACAGCTTTATCCTTCGGAGTAATCGTGGGCCAATTTAGTGTTTACCTGGCTCTGTGATCAGGGCTGTTGGACAGTGAGAGCATTTGATGATTCTGGCTCACTGAGGTGAAACACAAGGTTGGAGTTTGGAGACCATTTGTATATTTAATGGCCTTCTTGAAAACTGTTCTTGGGGGCCCTGGGCCCTTCAGGCAGGTGTTACCTGGATATAAGGCTTTTCCCTTTGGATCCCTTCTCACTGCTGTCAGCTTGTAGCCTCTCTAGACCCTGAGTCATAAACAACACGACCCAACTTGGTTCAAGTGTAGCAGTTTGGATTCCTAACACAATGCTGGGCTTGGGGTTTAAAAAGTGTGCTGGAATCATCTGAAGAACTGGCCAGTGGCCAGTGGCTTGCAAACGAAGACAAATCCTTACCCACTAGGTCCTGTATGGGGTCTCCTCTGGGGCAGCCCTCGGGGCCACTCCCAAGTCTATAGTAACCCTTTTCTACCGCCAACCCACCTGGTAGACCAGCACTCCAGAAAGTCCCAGAGGTCAACATCCACTAACCTCTGAGTGGAGGGCTAAGACTGGCCACCCCTCCAGGCCCAGAGCTGGGGTCTGAAGTCACTGCAGGGGAGAATGGCCCACAGGTAGGGGGGACGGATGCCCTTGGAACTGGGAGCTCAGTCCCGAGTCAGAGGAAAGTCATGTTCATGTCCATGTTTCAGACCACGAGGCACCCAGGTTTTTGGTTAAATATTATTCTGGTTGCATTTGGGAGGGTGTTTCTGATGACACTGGGATCTGAATCAGCCCAATGAGTAAAGAAGAGGGTCCTCCCTCAGCCAATCCACTGAAGACCTAAATACAACACTAAGGTGAAGAAAGGAAGAATCTGCTCTTTTTGCCTGGCTAGACTGGGCCATCAGTCTTCTTCTGCCCTTGGACTGGGGTTCTTACACCACTAACTCCCGGTGTTTGACCTTTCACACTCCAGGTGGAATGGTAGCACTGGCTCTGCTGGGTCCGCACCTTGCAGACTTGGGATTTCTCAGCTTCCAAGCATAATCCTGTGAGCCAATACCATGCATCTATAGACCTTGTCTGTCCTGTTTTTCTGGAGAACCCAGTTGAACACAGGACCTACCTGGACCTCCTACAGGAGCTGAGTGCCCAGACCATGGGCAGGACTGACCCTGATTGCTGAGTAAGGACACCCAGACAAACAAGACAGGCATCCAGCTTAGTGGCCAGGGCTCATGAGAGACACTGGGGCCCAGAGGAGTGACTGACTTGCCCAAAGTTATGGAACCACTAATTTTTATAAAGTCACAGTCATTGCATCCACTGGTGTGATGATGCGCCTCTCTGTCTGGATAGGCTGGATGGGCAGGGAGGACAGTGCAGGGAGGAGGAAGATCAAGGCAGGTGCACCGAGACGGCTGTCCCGAGGGGACATGGTGAGAAAGAGTGCAGATGAGCATGTTTCTGGGGGCATTCGCCCGCTGATCACATGACTGCCGCTTCATTTATTCATTCATTCACTCATTCATTTATTCCTCGGTCCTCCCACCAAAACCTAACATTAATTTCCCGCCTCACTGCTAGATGAGTTAAGATCTCTCCATTCAAAAAGCTGAGGAAAGGTCTGACGACCTTCTGGGGAGGCTTCGGGGAGGGAAATCTAAGCTGCGCAGGTGGGTCCCCTCTGTCCACACACTTAACTGAGCAGAGAGCGGAGGCCTGTCTTTCCCTCGGGGAGCTCCCCGCACTCTGTCTCTGTGTCCCTGGGCCACCTGTGAGGACCCTGCGCCGTGGCTGGACCCCGGGTTCCTTCCACCGGACATCGTGAAGGAAGCCCGAAGACGGTGTCATCACAGCGACAGCCTCCCTCATGGTCACAGCACCCACAAGCCGGCTAGACGGGCGCCACACGCAGTTGAGGTCTGTGGCTTCACCCAGACGCCCGGGCCATGCGCTTGGGAAATAAGTAAGCTTCCCAGCCGCGTGTGGACAAACAGCAGCAGAAAACAGGTTTTGCACATGAAAATGTGGGGAGGGAAGAACACCTGGGAGGGGTCCGTGCAGCAGACCCACGAGGTGAGAAAAAGCTGTATTTTGTGTGTCCAAGAGCTCGCACGGTTACCAAACGTCGAGAGCAGACCCACGACGGTACTGCACCGGGGGGAACTGAACGCACCGTCCAGGAGACGTTCCCCTCAATTTAAAAGGGAAACGTACAGATGAAGACAGTTCGGTGAAAAACACAAGAGCTACAAGCTATAGATCCAGGAGGAGGATAAACAGCTCGTGTGCACGCAAGCGGGGGGAGCACACGGGCGAGTGTGTGTGCGCATGCGCGTGCACCTGCCCCTCTCCAGGATGCGCCCAACAGGCAAAGTCACAGGACTCACAGAGAAAAATATTCTAAATCTGAAGAAAGTTTTCAGCGGAGAAAGAAAATAATGAAAGGAGGGGGATCTCCAGACACGCCTTGGCAAATTTTCTGCTTTTTCCAAAATAAAGGGAACCCATATAAAAATGTATAGGGTAAGCTAGAGGAGGTGGGGGAGGGGAATGACGACCGACAAAGAAAACAAAAGAGGAAGTTAGCATTAGGAAGATAATAAAGTCCATAGAGAATTTTGTTAAGAGCAAAGCAAAACCACGTGGCAGCAGATGCCCACGTGGGGCGCGGACCAAGCCCTGAGTCAGCTTTCAGGGAGACGTGCCCTATCCTGTGGGAGCTGCCTCATTCTGCCCTCTCCCTGGTCCCCCTGTGGTGTGGGCATGGACCGTACATAGCTCTGGAGGCACCTGTCCCCAGAGTCAGAAGCATTTGAATTCTGCAGGGATGGGATTTTTTGTTGTTGTCTTTTTTTCTCTTGTGCTCCTGTTTTGCTTTATTTTCTATGCAGCTCCCTTAGAAACTTCCACTCTGTCATCTATTGCAAGAGGCATCGTTAATATATGTATCACTAAGAATATGAAAACAACAACAAAAAAAGCCAATTATACTCAGACATCTTATCTGATAGATGTTAAAATGTGGAGAAGGAAAACCAAGAAGAGCCTTAAAATTGGGGACATTCACTATTTTCCAGGTAGTTCTATGTTGATAACCGTACCCAAAATTCTTTCGGAGGTAGTTCTCAAAATCTCCATATTTTTTTGATGTTGGCCTTCCAGGGTCTTCTGGGAACCTGAACCAGACTGCCCTGGACTAACCTGGAACAAGAGGTGGGAAGTTAGTTGCTGTCCCTGGGGCTTTGCCTGGGTTCCTTATAACCCAAGAGAGGTCCCTCTAGGTCTGTGATGTTCCTGGCCTTTCTGTCTTATAGGGGCTTCACAGAAACTCGTGTTTTTCACTATGTAAAACTACACATTTGGGATGTCTCTGTCCCTTTTCATTTCTGAGAATTGGAGTATCCATTCTATCCACTTGTATTAGCTGAAAACTTGGGGTGAGTTCCTTAAACACAGATTCCTCATCTGGAGAAATGAGCTGTGGAGTAAATAATTGGGTGTTTGAAAAACCCTAAGAGACAGACTATCACATCTATGTGCCTCCAGACTGGCCCCTGATGGCTCGTGTATGACTCAGGTGTCTGGGATGTGGAAGTGAGAAGTGGGCCTGCGCCCCAAGTTCTGTCCTGGTGGGTTCTCGGAGAAGACACAGCTCTGCTGTGGCCTTAGCCACCTCCTAGAATCAAATGCGCGTTTGTGTTAACCATTATGCCAGAAATGGACGGATTCAAGCATGTGTTACAGAGGCCTGAGATGAAGAAGCTTATCCGGCCGAGAAAAGGGAACTATTTTCTTTTAAACTATTTATTATTGAGAAAAACACATAATACTATTACCTTTGTTCTGCAAAGAACTTAGAACTTTTACTCAGTCAGTGGATTTTGATCTTTGGTACTGAAATGTGGCATGTAGCCAGTGACCTTGTATAAACAGTCCTGTGCTGAGAGCCGCCCCATCTGGTCCAAATCCTCACATTCAGTGTGTTTTAATTCCCATTGGCATTTCCTGCCAGTCAAGATGCCCATGCAGGATGTCTGCCCCAAGGCCATTTCCCACTGAATCTTTTGCTTAACTAAGAGGTTCATTCAGGTGCTGTGGGGGGAAAGAGGAGGTAGGTATGGAATTGGAGTTGCAGAGGGGAGGAAGGGCAGGTGTGGAGGGGAGGGAGATGTCATAAGTGAAAGATGTTTGTAAATCTTCACAGTGCAGAAATAGTAAAGGAGCTAATTTTTCTAAACATGTCACCCAGGAAATCCCATACCTGGAAATTGAACTCTAGTCTTTTCATTTTCTGAAACCCATACAAGTAAAACCCCAGAGTTTCCTCTTATTTTAAAATTTAATGTATTCATTTTCAAATATTTAATCAGCCTCTGAGTTTTAGTGCATAACATGGTTTTTAAAAAGGAAAATAATGCAAGCACTAAAAAGGCAGGTAGGATAAACTGCATGGAATCACACATGAAATCCTCCCGTGCCCAATGTCAGGACCCTTTGCGGAAAGAACCACTGTTAATAGGATTTCCTGGACACCTTCTACGCGTGTACAAGTTGCTTTGTTGGATTGTATTTTTAAAGAAATGGGATCATACTACACATGATGTTCTATAGAATGTTTCTCTTTCAAGTAGTAGATAAAAGCCAGGGGACATCAGGACAGAAAAGTATATTTTCTTTAGGATGAGAGCTTGGGTGCTGCAGGTGTCCAGAGCCTGGGTAGACACCCAAACCCTTCAGCCCATCGTAGGGGCTGACAGAGACAAAGCCCACGTGAACACATAGGCTGTTCACCCGCCAAAGTCGCTGGCTCTGGGAGGAAATCTCTATCCAGTGGGTCAGTGCCTACACGGACCGGTGAACGCCTCTTGGGAGACCCGAGTGCTGTGTGCCATGCAGGACATGGCAGAGCTTAGCTTCCTGACCTGGTCTCAGACGCTTGCATGGATCTCTGCCTGGGCTTGTGCGCTGAGACAGTCTGCATTTTCTGTGAGCTGAGTGGGCATTGCTTGTCCCTTGGAGACTGATTTCTGGACATGCTTTGAAGTTTCCTAGGCCAGGAAGCCCCTCCTCCCCAGGCGGGTCTCTGGTCCTGAGAAGCAGCACCCCCCCCCCCCCCCCGCCTCCCCCATCCCCAACCCCCCGCCCCAGGCTCCCCCAGCCCACCCACCCTCTCCTCCTCTTCCAGGGCTCAATGCCTGGGGGTTTCCCTACTCTGACAACCCTCACAGCCCAGTCACCGTAATGAAGGAAGCCTCGAAAGTGCTCTTAGAAGGAGAATAGCATCTTAGCAGGCCCCTGGGACCGCTGACTCAGAAGACAGAAATCCCAATTCAAGGTCCACTCTCTGCCAGCTCCTGGGCCTGGAAAGCCCTCCTATGCTCCCACCACCGTCTTTTTCTGTGAGTTTTGTGGGCCGGACCTCGACAGGCATCACGATCTCTTTTCCTAGAAACACTTTCCTGAACTCCAGTGTTCCCTGCATTTCATCCTGAGGGCATTTTTCCATTCTATTCTCCTTTTCGCCCTGATGTTTAGTGCCCACTTATGAGTTAGTGACTGTTGGGTTGGCGGTTCCGGGAATGCAGGAGGAACAATAGAAATGACCGCCGCGGCCGCCATCTTCCAGCCCCCTCCCCACCAGCTTCCTTAACCCTAGACTCTCCCGCCAAAAGGTGTATACCGAGGTCACATCTCCCTAGGTAACCTGATACCTATGCAGGAAACAGGAGTATCACAAGCCCTCACCCCAGACCTCCAGATCACCAAATATGGATCTGAGCCCAAGCCCTGCCTTGGCCCAATAAAAGACTCCTGCCAACCCCCTCCCAGCGCGACTTCCCCCACCCCCCTTTCCGAAGTCCAGGAGCCTCGCCCGAGGGTGCCCACCTCCTCCGGGCGAGACTTTCCTGGCTCCCCTTCTCCTGAGCCCAGAAAGTTCACCAGAGACGCCTTTAATAAATCTTGCCTTGCGCCTACCTTGCCTGGTGTTGTGTTTACCCCGCCTGCGAAACTTTACAGTGACAAGCAAACTGAAAGTGAGAGTTAAGCACCGTGTCAGAGAAATGTATAGATAGATATCTGTATCTATCTATCTATGAGATTATTTTTTCCAACAAGAGCACCTGCTGGAAAGGCACAGACATGGGGACATTCAGTCAGTCGATGCCCCTCCCAGGGGCACTTGCATGGATCCAAGCTCCCAGGACTTTCCTGGTCACAGGGGTGAGGAATAGCTGCACTCAAGGACCTTAACCCCAGGAAGGGAAAAGGCTTTATTATTCCCAGGGAGGAAAGTCTGAATCTTTTCACTCTCCTGAGATGGACGTGTGGTGGGGGGCACTTGGCAATCCCTCAGTATAGTTTCTCTGGGGCCAGGCCACCCAGATGCAGACCCAGATGCCAGGACATGACTTAGGTGATGTGTCGTCTATTTTCCAATGGCAACCCCTCCTTGCAGCTTGGCCTCCCCCACATCCCTACCTCACTCACTGAGTGGCTTCACCCCTTCAAATGACTCAGGTGAACACGTGAAAGATCCTTCTGGGGAAGCCAAGAAGCAGAGGTGTGGTTCCCTCCCCAAGAGCACACATCTAGGCCTTGGCCACACTGGCATGAAAACCACCTCTTCCGAGCAACCTTCCCTCCATGTGCTCCATTATTGTTGTAATGGCTTTAAATGCCTGCATCTTCTTCTAGACAGACTTGGATCTGGAAGTCTCCAGACCCACAATAATCACGGAGTGCGTGTGTCACGGGGAAGGAGGAAGGAGGAACACGAAGGGTTTTCAACCACAGGACCAGGTGTTTGAGAGGCCAGCAGAATTACAGCCGCTAAATGAGCCCCCTGTTCCACCCCACAGGGGTGGAATGTCTTCCAAAGGTATGAAAGACATATGAGAAGTGTTTGTATATGCAACCAGGAGGCCCCAAGCCTTGAATATATTTTAAATCAAACAGTCAGATGAAAGAATCATCTGTTTCTTTTATGTCTAATCCCTCCTGATAGGTCTGCCTCAGCTGTCACTGGGGGACCCCCAGGTGCAGACTGGCCATGTTGCTACTGTTGGTTAAGTTGGCAAGGAAATGCAAAATTTATTTCTTAAGAGATGATTTTGTTCAATGAAATACCATGCAATTTGTCAAATACTTTAAATGTCAGCATCAGGGGAACCTGGGTGGCTCAGTCAGTTAAGCATCTGCCTTTGGCTCAGGTCATGATCTCGGGGTCCTAGAATTGAGTCCCAGGTCAGGCTCCTTGCTCAGTAGGGAGTCTGCTTCTCCTTTGCCCTCTGCCAAGCTGCTCCCCCTGCTTGTGCTGTGTCTCTGTCAAATATATAGATAAAATAAAATAAAAATCTAAAAATAAATAAATTCTAAATAAATAAATAAGTGGCAGCATGAGTGAGAAATGTAAAAGATACTGCTATGGTATTTTAATCAATAGTTTCCTTGGGAAATATCAGAATATACACCCAAATATTAAAGCAGCCCCTCCCTCTGGGTTTCATTAACATCCTTGCATTATTAAACCACCACAGCTCAATGGCTTAAAAATTCAAACGTTCTTGAAACTAATAAAAAAAAAAATACTTAATCCATAATGTTTACTTATAATGTGTATTTGACACAGTTTTACAAAATTACAAGAGTTTTAAGGTATATATTACTTTGAAATTGAATTTCAGATTTTCAATTAGTGGAAAAACACAAAGTCTAAATCCAATTTCTGGGCCAAATAAAGTGATTTATTTCTCAATCAATCCTTTTTAATTATTAAAATTTCAGCTTACACATTTTAAAAATAGTGCCCTTTATTTAAAATTTATCCAGAAATTCCCCAACTATCACATTCTGTTTAGAACCATTCTTCTTAAAGACCTAAAGAGTGCTTTTTTTGGCTCTTTGGAGGTATTTCTTGTTACTGTTGTTGTTGTTTTTTAATTATTTTAGACGTTTTTGTGCCATTTCTGTGTGTTTACCTGGAGTTCCTCCTCTTGGTGTGAGGAGGTGCGAGGCAGTAGCATTCATTACAGGCACGAGCCAACAAAGCCACCAATATTCACTTTATTTTGTCATTTCCAGTGTCTCCCCTCCCAGTGTCAAGACTCCTTCACTGCCATCTGTTCCAGCTAACAGATCCCTTCTGCTCCAGGAGGCTCATCTGTTTTGACCTTGTTTGCATTCAGCTGCCCCTCCTTCATAACTCCCCTGCATGTTCCCAGCTGGCCAGTACTGACCCAGAGGTAGGGACATCTCTAAACAGGAGGGCATTACAGAAGAAGAAACTTTCCACCTTCAACAGCCTTAAAGATGTGAGGGTCAAAATTATTCAGGGAGTAAACGTGAGGGAACAGAAGGCTGGCTGAGGACAAAACAGAAGTGGACCCCTTGCAACCTCCCCCACCCCCTCCTCCTGGTGAAACCTGTGACATTCTTCCAGGAATCTCCCAACTAACTTCCTGGTAATGCCTTGCTAGAGGGAAAAACAACCTGAACTGGACAATGGCCAGGCCTCTTCTTTAACATATGAAAATCCTTTAGAAACCTCCCTTTCCCTTTTCCTTATCTCCAACAACCCCCCGGGGGCAGCAGTTCTTTCTGGCTGCAGGTCCTGTCTCGGAGCTTTAACAAAAACCACTATTTTGTACAATAAATAAACAAATAAATAAAATAAGAAAGAAGAAGAAGAAGAAAAATAAATAAAGCCACCTTGCTGTCATTATAACCTGTGCTAGGGGAGGGATTGTGTGTGAACAGGCTGCTTGCCCACGCCCTCCAATACAGCAGACACCAGTCCTGGGGCTACAGGGCAAGCGGAATGTGGCTGGTGGATGGCTGGACTGAATTTTTCATTGTATTTTAATTAACTAAAGTTTAAATAGCCATCCAGGGTCAGTGCCTGCTACACTAGTCCGCAGAATTCTAGGGTCTCCACAGCACACAAGTGAAAAGAGGTTTCTTTAGTTACATGGAGGAAGAATGCATCTGGGGTTTGGTCCTCTGGATACTTACCCAATCATCAGCTTCCTTCTGTTGCCCTGCCACCCTGAGACTGGGCTTGGAGGGCCATCGTCCTGTGGGCACCTGTCTCCAGGCTTCAGCCGGAGCCTAGCTCTTGTGTTTCCCCCACAGCCACGTCCACCTGTTCTAGAGACTCTAATGATGGGGTGACGGGGCCAGCCAACAACTCCTGCCAGCCTTGGGGGACCAGGTGTTGAGAGCGAGATAGATAGATAGATCCTGAGCCTCTTCATGTCCACCGCATTGATAGAGGCCTTGAAGTTGGGATTCCTTCCCTGATTCCTTCATGATGATTCTTCTGCTGAGAATGCATCCTCCAGTTTTCTGATTACCTGCTCGCATCTTGGTGGAACCCGGGCACCAGGGCTGCTCCCTGCATTCAGCCAGTGGTAAGCCAATGCCAATAGGGTAGCCAGACTGCCTGTCGTACAGAGATTTCTCTGCGGAGAGAGCCAGTGCTTCTGACCCAAACCTACCACTGCCCCATCCACCCTCCCCCCATCCCCCATCAATCAATCCATCAGTGGCCCGAGTCTGTTATGACTGGTTAGTGCCCACATTTTGAATGTCACTTCTCTCTGATGTCTGTGGCACCTGCCCGGTGACTGTCTGCTGGGAAAACACCCTCCTCCTTCCTGCCCTGGGCTTCTCTCCAATGTCACCTTTAATAGGGTTTGTTTCACATTATGAAAACTCCGTTTGTCTGAAGTGCATTCATTCTTCCCCATTTAAAAAAAAAAAAAAGATTTTTATTTGTTTATTTGAGAGAGAGTGAGCATGAGCAGGGGGAGGGGCAGAGGCAGAGGGAGAAGCAGACTTCCTGCAGATCACGACAGGAGCCTAAATCAAGAGTCGAATGCTTAACCGCCTGAGCCACCCAGTTGCCCCTTAAAAGATGGCAAATACATTTTAATAATAATAATAGTGGTTTGTCATAAGTGATGGGATCGGGCTCAACATTATTATACCCTAAGCATTTCTATAATTTCCAAATATCATAGAATAAACATGCCACTTTCTAAAATCAGGATTGATTTTCAGGTACAGAGCATATGTGTATGTACACACACAAGGTCAGACGAGCCTGGAAAGGCAGACAAGACTCTATCACTGGATGTGCTCTCAGCTTTGCTTAGTGGAAGAATTTAAATATATAGAGAGAGAAGTAGATTAAGAAGACAGAAAAAGGTGATTGGGATTCTCACTGGATACACCTCTGTCCTTTGGCAGTGTTTTCTGCATTGATTTCAATGAGAGCAGGCTTGTTGTAGAATCAGATGGAAATATCACAAGGCAGGGGGACAGCCGTGGTGATGGCTGTGTCCCCACGGGTGCTCACATCCTCCCACACTGACCAAAGAGTGGTGTACGCTCGCTGCAGGCTTTACCCACATGCTTACACACATGCTTCCCGTAGCCCGATGACCTGGGTTGGCTCTGGTGTTCTCCGGTTGGTTAGAAAATGTAAGAAAACAAATTGGTCTCCCCAAAAAACCTGGGTGTTGATGAGGTTTGGGATATTTACTTCTTGTTCCATTTTGTTTTATTTTACTGCTACTGTAAAGCAAAAAGAGCAGAAGCACACTTGGGATAGAGCCACCTCCTGAAAAAAATGTGGACCTAGCCAAATCCATTAAATAATACAGTATCTTTGCATTACCCTTCCTCTCTCATTTCCCCAGCGATCTTCTTCAGCATTCCACTTTATCAAGCTGGAAGAAGCTTTAACAATCCCAGGCTGGGGGCGCCTGACTGGCAGTCCTGTGACAGCGGTGACAGGAGGGTCCCTCCAATAAAAGGCTACAGCCATCTGCACCTGCAGTGGATTTGGAGAAAGTTGATTTTTTTCATCCTTGGAGATATTCCAAGCTTGTGTTCAGAAAAAGGCGATCACCCATCTCCCACAATCCTTCGTTTCCACGCAGTTGTTGCTAAAAACAACTGAATCCCCACTGAAGCAATGCCCCCCCAGAATGAAATTCAGTCACTCCAGACTCATCTTTTACAAATATTTCTGAGACTTGAGCTTTTCTCTGTCCCAGTCGAATGTGTTAGGAAGCAAGATTTCAAGCAACTGGAGACATGTCTATTCCCAAATCTCTAATCGGTTTCTGTCTTCCTGTAAGTCTCTGGGGGGAGAGAGTGTCGGAGGAAAATCAATGCAGACTAAAAGTCAGCATGGGCAGGACTGGGAAGGGAGAAGGCGGTTTCCCATTTCAAGTGACACAGCAGAGATAACCGAAGGGAGACAAAGAAACCAAGTGTATTTCACCTGTTTGCAGAAGAAGGCTTCTGGAGGTTTCCCGAGGTTTATTGATCCCCCCCCCCATCGGTGCACATTTAAGCCCTTTGTGCTGGAGGCTGGTGGTCTGTTAAAGGACAGGACAGGAGAGCCAAGGGAAGGTGACTGGCTTTCTTGGGATGGACCGTGCCAGTGAGTGGCAGGGAGTACACCAGCCAGTGATGCAGACATCGAAGGGTCATGATTTTCATATTTGCAAAAATTGGAAGTAGCCCATTCCTTGCAAAACAGAGATTGTAGTATGGACTGCAGGCAAAGATCCTCTGATCATTGGTGACAGTCAGACTAGTCCAACCTTATGCATTTTAATGAGCCCATTTTCCCTACACAAGCACTTTTAAAAGATAGCACCAAGGTTTCTGAAGGAAAAAGAGATTGTTTTCATGGTGATTGTATTGCCTGTGAATTATACGATTGTCCCATGTGTCTCTTTTTGACTTCAATCTAATCTGCCCCTAAATATAAAGAGGACATCCTTCTTTATCTTGCTAGAAAAGATTACAGATTTTTGTTGCATCCCTATTCAGGCTGTATTAAAACACAAAAACATGTGGAGAGAAAGCAGAACTTGGGGTAGACTGCCCAGGCTGCCCAGGGACCTCTGCCCTGGGTGGGCCACGGGGCCACAGAGCACCTGCTGGTACCACGTCATCCATGGAAGCAAACGCCAGGTGATGGGAAGAGTCCATGCAGAGTACCCTACTCTCAAGGTTTACATGGCGACACATCCCTCATTAACCAACCATTCGCTTCATCATCAGGTTTTTGTGGCGCACCCAGTATGCTCTAGGCTTGCCTTAAAGGAACAAAAAGGAAAATCACTACATCCTACTATACGCATGGATTTATCTATGCCTTTTCTATTGATCTATTTATCTAACTACCGCTATGTAGACAAGCTGATTAATTGAGAGATCTAAGTATGTGTGTGTATAGTGATCTATTTTTTTAGAAAAGATTTTATTTATTTATTTGAGTCGTGCTTGAGAGAGACCACAAGGAGGGGTGGGGACAGAGGCAGAGGGAGAAGCAGGCATCCCCCTGAGTGGGAAGCCCGATGTGGGACTTGATCCCGGGGCCCTGGGATCATGACCTGAGCTAAAGGCAGACACTAACCACTGAGCCACCGGGCAGTACAATAATGACCTCTCTCTATACCTACCTATCTCTCGATTTCTCTGTCTTCCACCGCAGAGGGAAAGCTTCCTTTCTGCCTCTCAGGTGCTGTGGCCAGCCTAAGAATTAAACCAACCTCAGACAGACTTGCAGGTGAAAAGCCTGCATGTTTATTTGCCCCTTTTACAAGGGAATCTTCAAAAGGAAAACAGGGACTCGCTGGAGCGGCCGGGCCCAAAAGATTCCACCTATTTCTACACAAAGAACGTCCCACCATGAGGCTGCGATGAGACTCTGGCGGGCCGGGGATGGGAGAGGCCCTGGGGAGCCTGTGCAAGCTCAGGCTTATTCCAGCCCCACATCAGGGTCAGCTTCCCATCTCTGGTAAAAAGAACATTGTTCTCTTCCTGGTGCAGGGGCAGCCTCTTCCTCAGGGGAGATCTCAGGAAGCATTTTCAGGTAGGAAAGGGGAGATGAGAAAACCCTTCTCGAACTCTTTCTCCAGTGCCTTCAGTGGAAGAATCAACTGACAAAGTGGCATACTTAGAGGTGGCGTGTTCTCCCTTACGATCACGTCCTCCCTTACTATCATTTATTGATCCAACCATCCATCTGTCTATCCAACCATCCACCCCCCCACCCCCCCACCTATCCATCCATCCATCCATCCATCCATCCATCTGTCCATTTGTCTGTCTATCCGTCTATCAGTCCATCTGTTCATCTATCTATCTATCTATCCATTTATCCATCTTTTATCCATCCATCTGTTTATCATCCATCCATCCATCCATCTGTCCATCCATCTATGTATTTATCTGTCCATCAGTGTGTGTATCTATCATTCTATCTATCTGTCTATCCAGCTATCCATCTGTGTATCCATCCATCTGTCCATCAGTCTGTCCATCTATTTATCATCTATCTATCCATCCTTCTGTCCATCTATTATCTATCTTTCAATCCATCCAACCTTCCATCCAACTATCTATCCATCCAACCATCCATCTGTCCATCTATCCATCTGTCTGATTGTCTGTCCATCTACCCATTTCTCTGTCTATCTGCTATCTATCTGTCTATGTGTCTATCTATTTCACATGTGTGGAAAGCCTCTGTGTGCTAGTGCTTGGGCCCTGCCAAGAAAGATCCTGCCCTCAGGACAGTCAGGGTCCTTTTTGAAAACTTCCTAGGACCTGGGTCCACTCACCCATTGCTTCCCCAACACCATAGAGCTGGGGTCCTCTGACACCTGGCTAAGGTGTCATCTTTCCTGGGAATCACATGTACCTCACCTCCCATTCCACAGAATAGTGTTTCTTGCAGATCCGTTGGCAGTTGTCATATTTTATAAAATTTTTGGTTTCCCCATCCGTTCCTCACACGTGACCCTCCTAGGGCTTTTTCATCAGTACCCTCCAAGTGCCAGGAACAAAACAGGCTCTCAGTGCATGTGAAATTGTCACCACGGTTTGGGCATTCTCTCAACTGTGCATAGCCCGTGGAACATGGGCAGGGCAACTAGTAGTTCGTGTTCCGAAAGCAAAGCTTCCCAAATGAGGCGTCTGGATCTGAATTCCCCACCGTGCAAAACGCCAGGGGACATTTATACCCACAGGAATTATGAACATGTTGAGCTTCTTTTGTGTTAATTAATTGCATAATCCCATTCATGAGGGCGGAGCCGTCATGACCTAAATGTCTCCCCAAAATCACACCTTCTAATACTATCCTCTTGGCCATGAGTTTCCAACGTATGACCAGGCGGGGGCGAGGGCAGACTCAGAGTATAACAATCTGGAGACAGAAGATCCCTGGACAAGGCGCTAACTGATAACGTTGTCATAAAATTGGTCAAAGACGTAATACGCGGCCCATTAAAATGACGCTTACCAAGTGCAATGCTTGCTCCGTGGGTCGTGGAAAAGCAAAATACACAACTTAATTAAAGCATCATGGCAACTATGATCTAAAACTGTACTTAGAACCAAGAGGAAACACAATAAAATGCTAACTCTGATTTTATAGCTGAAAGGGATTTGGGAAACAGTGTCCTCCGATTATATTTTTTAAAATTTTCTACAGTTGGCACGTTCACATCTAAACAAATGTAGTTTTACATAAGGGGGACTCATCACTATGCCAAAAGCATGTCAACACACTTCTGCCTTGGACACGCTGTTGCTGCATTGCTGTGGGAGGTGGCGGGAAGAACGGTCACCCAGGATGGGTTTGAGCACCAGGAGCACCAGCGGCTGAAACTCAGTAGGGTCCTCCCTGGTGGTGGCTGCTAAGAGTGGGTGGGCTGGGTGGGCTGACATAGTCTGCTCTCAGAACCTCTGTGAGAGCGTGGACATCTGGCCCACCATAGACAGAAAAGTCCCATTTATATCTGTTCACAGGAACTCTGCAGCTTCTCCCCGAGGACCCATGACTGGGAAAAGAGCTCTGGGTTAGAAACCCCACCTAATGCTTCCCTCCATCTCTGTGGCTGCAATCCCCAGTCCTCATTGTTCAGGCTGACACAGACCTAAGACCTGATTTGCTGCCACGTGGAGGAGACCCAGATACACCAAAGATGGTCCCAGTTCATGTAGGACAGAGCAGGCTTCTAGCTGCCAGTGAATATGTGAGACGTTCTCAACTGTGGTAGATGCTCAGGCATTTTGAACGAGTCATCCAGACACATCCTCTGGGTCCAAAAATCCAACAGTAAGGAATCTGGGGGGTTATACCCTAATGCAGCTTCTTGCACCCACCACCCCTGCCCCAGGGCTCTGGTTAAACAAAAGGCTAAACCCTTCCATTGTTAAAATCTCCAGAGAGCTGGAGGAAGGAGTCGAAGAAATTCTCCCACTCCATGCAGAAGAAAAGCTCTGGCGTTAGTGGTTTGGAAGCTGGTACCCAGCGGAGACCAGCAGCTCCAAATATGGTCTCCGGCCTCACGGACATTGGCATGTCAGCTATTAAGAAAGATTGCTGGTGGGCGCCTGGGTGGCTCAGTGGGTTAAGCCATTGCCTTCGGCTCAGGTCATGATCTCAGGGTCCTGGGATTGAGTCCCGCATCGGGCTCTCTGCTCAGCAGGGAGCCTGCTTCCCTTTCTCTCTCTCTGCCTGCCTCTCTGCCTACTTGTGATCTCTCTCTATCAAATAAATAAATAAAATCTTTAAAAAAGAAAGATTGCTAGCAACGCTGTGAATGGGAGGAATGGCTAACAGTGTTAGAATCACTGAATGTGAGGACCCCCCCCCCCGGTCTATAAGAAATGTAGACATATGATTGATTTTACTTCTAATAAAGATGTTTCCAAAACTGCTCAGACCGGCGTTGCATCACAGAATGGAAGGTTTCATTTTGTGTTCACTGAGCTCCCCGCTCTTTCTTTTCCCCTCCGTGATAATGAGGGATTACTATTCTTAGCTTTCCTGCTGTAGTCCTCTGAAAGGCTAGGGACAAAAAGAGAGGAATATCAGTAAGAAGAGTGAAAATGGGCCCATTTCTCTGCAACCGAAGAAAGGCATGTATTATTCCTTTGCATTGAGAACTGTGCTTGCAAGAAGTTTTGAGTATTTGTGGGAGTTTTTGTTTGTTTGTTTTTTAGCAAAAGAACAAAAAGAGTTTATTGCAATTTCTACATCAGACAGCTGCTAAATTCTGTGAAAGGAAATTGACCTGTAGGAAGTTGTAATTTTACTGAAGAGTCTGTGGTCTTGGTAGTGCTGGTAATTTTTTATTTCTGCATTCCCAAGGTAAAAAAAAAAAAAAAAAAAGGCATCAATTCAGTTTTTGTTATTTTTTTTTAACGACAATCTTCCTCAATCTCCTATGGCTTTGTTAGACTTCTTATTTTAAAAAATAGGGTTTTCACGTACTCAATTAAACATTGGCAACTTCCTGTGATAAAGAGTATTTGTAGGAACTTGTTATGGAAGTCATAAAATTATAAACAAAATTGAAAGCAAGCAGTAATTTAGAAGAGAATACGTACGATATATGACAAATGATTACAGTCATTATTTATGAAACTATCTTACAGCTCAATAAGAGAAAAAGTCTTCTAGGAAGAAATGAGTAGAGATTTGAAAAGACAATTGAAAAAAAAAACCTGAATAGCTAATATGAAACTGTCAGGTGACAAAAGTAATCAAAGAAACTCAAAAAGCAATGAGAATACATTTTTAAAAATCTATCATTTGTAGGGATGCCTGGCTGGCTCAGTCAGTGGAGTGTGTGACTCCTGATCTTAGGGTTGTGAGTTCAAGCCTCACATGGGGTGTAGAGATGACTGAAACATAAAATCTTTTTAAAAAATTTATCATTTTAGAAAATATTAGATAAAATAAAGCCATATTGGCAAAAAAAAAAAAAAGTGGAGAATCAGGTATTAATAAAAGAGGTGTTGGTGAACAGTGGATGGAAAATCAAAAGCTCAGTTTCTAACAAGGGAACCAAGCTTGGAATATGTGTTCATTTCTCCCCCTCCTGAATCACAATGAGAGGACACTCTCTTTACCCTGCTGTGTTTTCCCCCTGGACAGGTTCATATGTTGTCATTTGGGGGGAAAGTTTGACTCTCATGGATTCTATACCTCCCTGCAGAAGAACTTGAGGAGGGAGACGTGAGCCAATCTCCCCCGCTTATTTTCATACAACAGCTTTATCGACATACAATTCATGCGCCAGAAAATTCATGCTTTTTAAAGTATGCAACTCGGTGGCTTTGGTACATCCTCGGAGCCATACAGCCAACACCCCTGTGTAGCTGAGAGCTTGTCACACCCCAGAAAGAAGTCCTAGTTCCTCAGCAGTCATCCCATTACCCAGTAAAGGCTTACACCAGGGAAAGGGGAAAACACAAACCCTCTCTAGAGAAACACTGTCAGTCATGCCCTTGGGATTCCCCAAGAATTAGAGAGTCAAAAATTAACTCAAAAATAAAAAGTGAGGGACGCCTGGGTGTCTCAGTTGTTTAGGCATCTGCCTTCAGCTCATTCCAGGGTCTTGGGATCGTGCCCCATGTCGGGGTCCCTGCTCAGAGAGAAGCCTGCTTCTCTCTCTCCCTTTGCCCCTCCCCTGCTTGTGCTCTCTTTCTCTCTCTGACAAGTAAATAAGTAAAATCCTTAAAACATAAATAAAAAGTGAATAAAACAAAGTGCAATGGGAGATAGCCAGCTGCAGTGGGAGGGAGTCTAGTGAGAGGAGCAGAGAAGACAGTTGTAGAACCCCAAAGGTGATTCAGATTACCAGAAGCAGAACTGAAAGGGGATATGTCCAAAATGTTCGAAGTAAGTAACTGAGGATGTTAGGGAAGAATGAGTGACTATGATAAATAGCATGGCTATTTAAAAAAGATAAAATTCTAGAAATAGAACCATCAACATCAGAATGAAGCTCTGGGTCATTAAAAACTAGATGAGGCATAACTGTAGAGATCATTTATAAATTAATATATAAAATTAGGAGAAATCTACAAAAAGAAAAGAAAAACAAGTTTTAAAAAATATGAGGGAGAAACCAATGTCCAGAGACAACAAACGTGTAGGTCTAAGGAACATCTCGCCGGGTTCTGGAGGAGTGAATCGAAACAAGGGGACAGACGGGAGTTTCCAGTCTCTAAAATCGAGCAAGATTTGAATCTCGAGATCCAAACATCCAATCATTATAGACAAGGTACATGGACAATCTTCACCTGGAAATGTCGGGGACCAAGCATTACACATAATCACGTAAGTGCGATTCACAAACATGAAACCCACAGGCAGGGGCATCTGGCCAGCCCAGTCAGTTAAATGTCTGCCTTCAGCTCAGGTCATGATCCCAGGACCCTAGTATTCCCATTTTTTTTTTCCATAAAGATAATATACACCAGGAACTCCTGAGTGGCTCAGTCTGTTAAGCACCGACTCATGATCTCAGCTCAGGTCTTGATCTCAGGGTCATGAGTTCAAGCCCTGCACTGGGCTCCATACTAGGTGTGGAGCCTACTTTAAAAAAAAAAAAAAAAAAAAAAAAAAAGATAATACACACAAATCGGACTTGTACACTTCTTTTCAAACAAAGAAAAAGGAGTAGCAAAGACTGGTATAGTGGAAATGCTTTGAAGTTAGGAAAAAAATAAAAGCTAACAACAACAAAATGTTTGAATCTCTCCTCGCCCACTGCTGGCTCAGTGATCTGATACGTATTCTTTACCTTGACAGCTAGGCAAGGACTGGGTTGTATTTGCGTTGTGTCCCTGGCACATAACATACATTCAGGCATACAGTAGGTGGGAAATAAATGTTTTTTGGGTGCATGAATCTCAGATTTTTAATTCATGACAATAGGATATGGAACATGCTTGATACACAGGAGATGCCCCTAGATGAGATGAATTCAGATGTATTCTCAACTCTCTATGTAGCTATTTTCTCAATATGACTTCGAAAAAGATTTGTATCCTGAAGGTCTCTACCTAGTTATCTTCCTGGTCTTTGTACTGGGTTGCTGTCACCCCATCTCAACCCCTAGACCTATAAATGTCAGTATCATTTGATAACCCTCCATCTCTTCCCCCTCTTCCCCAGACCATCTTTAAGTTGGTTGCCCTGTCTTGCAGATTTTGCTTCTGATGTGTTTCTCTAATTCTGTAGAGATGCAGGGAGGTCCCCGCACCATCTCTTGCTGGCTACGTGAGGTGCTCAGCAAGGGACCCGCTTTAGGATTCCTACAGGAGGCTCAGTTTTCCTGCCCTCGGAATGGCCTTGGATCATTTTTGTCAATCACATGACATCATGCACATGTGAAAATGCTTTAGAAACATACTAGACGGGGCGCCTGGGTGGCTCAGTGGGTTAAACCTCTGCCTTCAGCTCAGGTCATGATCTCAGGGTCCTGGGATCGAGCCCCACATTGGGCTTTCTGCTCAGTAGGGAGCCTGCTTCCTCCTCTCTCTATCTCTGCCTGCCTTTCTGCCTGCTTGTGATCTCTGTCTGTCAAATAAGTAAATATATAAAAAAAAAAAGAAACGTACTAGACATCCTCATGAATATGCAGATAATATTGTATCATATCGACGCAACGTATTGTCAGTTGTTTCTAGTTTTCTATGATTGGAAATTTAGGTCCAGTGAAGAATCTCATGGAGAGTTGATGATAACTCTGTTTTCTTAGTCTTGATATGAGATAGAGTCTTAGCACATCGACATTTTTTAGTACATGGACATTTTTGAGATTCCCTGTGCCAAAGGGCTTCTAGAGTGTTCCTACCAACTTATACACCCTCTCACAGTAGGGTTTTAGTAGACCGCTCTTTCCACACCACTGCCGGCACTAAAAAGTATCATAAATACTGTTTTCCTTTGTTTACTCAAAGGCAACATCAAACCAAACAAAACCAAAAAGCCCTTCCTATGTTCATTATTACTTTGAATTTTCTCTTTTGTGGATTGTCTCCGTGTCTTCATTGTCTATTTTGTTTCTGGACATTGATGTTTGACATATGCAAATTCTTTGTATTTTTAGAATAATCCCCAATGGCATGTATTTATCCTCCTCTTTCTATAAATTTTAATTGTTCATTTTTTTAATTTATAATTTTAAAACTATTACTTGTTTGAACCCATCCATATTCTTCCTGAAATATATTGTCCTATCTTGGAAATCAAATAAGTCTCAGTTTTAGTTTTCTTTACATACATGGTTTTGGGTTTCGTTCTTTAAAATTATGTTTTTCAGCTTTACTGAGGTACAACACAGTGTGCGATATGGTGATCTGATGCATACATATATATTGGAAATGTTTACCACAGTAAGGTTAGTTAACTTGCTCTCCATCTCCTATAATTACCATTTTATTGTTGCTATAATGAGAATATGAAATGTCTACTTGCATCACAACTTTTAAGTATACAACAGTCTCATTATCTACCATCATCATGCTCTACTAATCCATCTCATAGCTAACTGTTTGCACTCTTTGACCAACATTTTCTCATTTCCATCATGCTCACCCCTGGCAACCACTGTCCTGTGTTTCTATGACTTCAATGCTTTTAGGTTCCGTGTATAAGTGAGCTCAGATAGGATTTGTCCTTCTCTGTCTGACTTAGTTCTCTTAGCATGAAAGCCTAGAGATCCAACCACGTTGTAACAAATTGCAGAATATCCTTTTTTTTTTTTAAGATTTTATTTATTTATTTGACAGACAGATCACAAAGTAGGCAGAGAGGCAGGCAGAGAGAGAGGAAGGGAAGCAGACTCCCTGCTGAGCAGAGAGCCTGATGCGGAGCTCGATCCCAGGACCCTGGGATCATGACCTGAGCCGAAGGCAGAGGCTTTTACCTACTGAGCCACCCAGGTGCCCCCAGAATATCCTTTTTTAAAGCTAAATGATATCCCTGCATATGTGTGTGTGTGTGTCCATGTGTATACGGACACGCACGTGCATGTCCGTGTACATCACGCTTTCTTTATTCATATGTCCATCAGTGGCCACCCAACCTGTTCCCAAGTCTTGGCTATTGTGAATAATGCAAGAAACATGGAAGTACAGACATCTTTGAGATAACAGTTTCATCTCCTTTGGATATGTCTGGTAAGGGGAATTGCTGCATCTTAGCATAGTTTTATCATTCATTGTTTGAGGACCCTCCACACTGTTTTTCATAGTGGCTACACCACTCTATGTTTTCATCAGCTGTGCATGAGGGTCCCTTTTCTCCACATCCTCACCAGCATTTGTTAAGTCTTATTTATTTTTTAAGATAACCCTTCTAACAGGTATGAGTTGTTACTTCATTGTGGTTTTGATTTGCATTTATTTCCATGTTAATTAGTGATGATGAGCTCCTGTTCATGTACTCATAGCCATATGTATCTTGTCTTTTGGAAAAATATCTATTCAAGGTCTTTACTTTTCTTTCTTTCTTTCTTTCTTTTTTTTTTTTTTTTGCTATTGAGATGTGTGGGTTCCTTAAACCTTTTAGATATTAACGCTTTATCAGATACATGGCTTGAAAAATATTTTCTCCCCTTCTATAGATCACCATTTTATTTAATTGTACACCTGTTTCTTTTGCTGTGAAAATGCTTTCTAATTAGATATAGTCCCACATTGTTTTGGGTTTTGTTGCCTTTGTTTCTGTCATCAAATCCCAAAAAATATCATAAGCAAAGAGATTTCCCCCTATGTTTTCTTCTGAAATTTTTATGGCTTCAGGTGTTAGACTTAAGTTCTTAATCAATTTCGAGGTAATTTTTGTGAGTCATGCAAGACAAGGGTCCAAGTTTATCTTTATGCATGTAGGATGCCCAGTTTTCCCAGCATCATTTTTGAAAAAGTTTTCCTTTCCCATCAAATATTCTTGGCTCCCTTGTCCAATAGTATTTAGCCATATACTCATGGGTATATTTCTGGACCCTCAATTCTGTTCCATTGATATATGCCTTTGTTTTTATATCAGTACTGCACTGCTTTGATTACTAAAGCTTTGTATTTATAATTTGAAATCAGAAAGTATGATGCCTCCAGCTTTGTTTTTCTTTTTCAAGATTGCTTTGGCTCCTTATGGTCTTTACAAATTTTAAGACTGATTATCTTTGAAAAATGTCATTGCAATTTTGTTCAGAATTGCATTGAATCTGTAGATGGATTTGGGTAAATTACAGATATTTTAACAATATTAGCTTGTCTGTCCATTTACACAGATATATTTCCATTTTTATTTGTGACTTCCTTAATTTCTCTCATCAATGCCTGGAAGTTTTTAGTGTATAAATCTTTCATATCCTTGCTTAAATTTATTTCTAAGTATCATAATGTTTCTGATGTTATTGGAAATAGGATTTTCCTATTTCTTTGTCAGATAACTCATAGCTAGTGAATAAAAATGCAATTGGTTTTTATATATTGATTGTTACTCCTGAAACTTTAACAAATTCATTATGTTTAACACTTTCATGATGGATGCTTTAGGATTTTCTGTGTATAAAAGCATGTTATGTGCAAAATGAAACAATGTCACCTCCCTCCTGATTTGGGGACCTTTTGTTGGTCTTTCTTGCCTAAATGCTCTGGCTGGGTAGAGCAGCCAGAGCTCTGTTGAGTAGGAGTGGTTGAGAGTGGACACTTTTTTTTCTCCTGATCTGAGAGGAAAATCTTTAAACTTTTAACGATTGAGGATGATGTTAGTGTGGGCTTGTCATATATGGGCTTAATTATGTTGAGGTATGTTCCTTCTATAACCAATTTTTGAGAGATTTTTGTGATGAAGGATGATAAATTTTGTCCAGTGCTTTTTCTGCATCTATGGAGATGGATTTTGTTTTCTGTTCTACTAACGTGAGGTACAGATGGTGAACCATCCTTGCATCTCAGGGATACAGAACGCAATCATGATGTATGATACTTCCAGTGTACTATGGAATTCAGTGTCCTAATATTTTGTTGATAATTTTTACAACTATATTTGTCAAGGCTATTGGCCTAATTTTATTTTATTGTGGTACTGATATATCACTTTGGCATCAGGGTAACAGTAGACTTAGAAAATGGGTTTGGGGGTGCCTGGGTGGCTCAGTGGATTAAGCCACTGCCTTCAGCTCAGGTCATGATCTTAGGGTCCTGGGATAGAGTCCCGCATCGGGCTCTCTGCTCAGCAGGGAGCCTGATTCCCCCTCTGTCTCTGCCTGCCTCTCTGCCTACTTGTGATCTCTCTCTCTGTCAAATAAAATAATAAATAAAATCTTTTTTAAAAAAATGGGTTTGGAAGGGTCCCCTCTTCATCATTTTTTTTTTTTTTTTGGAAGAGTTTGAGAAGAATTGGCTGAATCTTTAAATGTTGTGCAGAATTCACTCATGAAACCCTCTGGTCCTGGGCTTTCTTTTGTTTAGAGGTTTTTGA
This sequence comes from Mustela putorius furo, assembly GCF_011764305.1. NCBI lineage: Eukaryota > Metazoa > Chordata > Mammalia > Carnivora > Mustelidae > Mustela > Mustela putorius. Next base: position 11,462,491 of record NW_025421998.1, read on the forward strand.
TTACCGAGTCAATATTCTTACTCGTTACCAGTCTATTCAGATTTTCTATTTCTTCATGACTCAGACTTGGTAGATTGTATGTTTCTAGGAATTTATCTATGTCTTCCACATTGTCTTATTTATGGCATATAATTTTCCACAGCAGCTCTTATGAACCTCTGTATTTCTGTGGTTTCTGTTGTAATGTCTCCTCCATTTATAATTCCGCTTACTTTTTTCATGGTAAGTATAGTTAAACATTTGTCAATTTTACTTATTGTTCACAAAAAACCCCAGCTCCTAGTTTTGTTGATCTTGACTATTGCTTTTCTGGTATCTGTTCTATTTCTTTCCACTCTGGTCTATGTCATTTCATTCTTCCTATTAATTTTTGGTTCGGTTTGTTCTGGTTTTCTAGCTCCTTGGGGTGTAACGCTAGGTTTGTTTGAGATCTTTATCTTTTTCTTTATCACCATTTATCACCATAAATTTATCACCATAAATTTCTCTCGTGCTTCTTTGGCAGGACCCCATAAGTTTGGGCATGTTTTGTCTTCATTTTCATTTGTTTTAAGATATTTTTGAATTAGTTTATTATTTCACTTCTAACTTAGTAGTTGTTCAAAAATGTATTGTCTAGTCCCCACCTGCTTGTGAATTTTCCAGTTTTCTACATTCCTGATTTCTAATTTCCCACCATTGGGTAAAATCATCCTTGGTATGCTTTCAGTCTTTTTTTTTTTTTTTTTAAATTTGCTGAGACTTGTTTTGTGACGTAAAATAGGATCTATCAGGGAGAATGTCTTGTGTGCACTTGAGAAGAAAATGTACTCTATGGCTGTTGGATGGGATGTCTGTACATTGCTCTGCAACCCTGCAGAGCTGCCCGCACGTTCGGAGAAGCAGTAATCTCTTCCGGACTGACGTTGGTGAAAGAAGACATTCACCTGTTGGTGGGGACCTGCTGGAAGATGCCAAAGCTTCAGGCCTACTGGTGCATGGTGTTGAAATGGGGGGAGGTGGTGGCTCCTGGTTCAGAGAAATGTGATCTCTCTTTTAGGTCAGGCTGCTGGTGTCCACAGCTTTGACAACTGGTGAGTGCTGGGGGCTCCAATGAGACTGCAGAGGCTTTCGGGATCCTCAGTGGTACCTCCAGATCTAGCAGCTGGAGACCAGGGCAGTTAGCAGTTGTGGATGGAGTCAACTACACGGGCTAGCTGCAGGTGTCCATGTAAGTGGCAGGGGTAGGTTGCAGACGGATAAATAGTGGTGGAGGCCAGAGCAAGCAGAGAGGGCCTGGCCTGCTGCCAGCTCTGGGGACCCTGTCCATCAGTTGCACCACTCTGGTTCTGAGCCTCAGCACAGGTGTTATGACCTAGAGGCCAGTGTTAGGAGTCAAGTCTGGGTTGTGCTACAGGGAAGCCCACAGGGCAGGCTAGTAACAGAAGTCAAGGTTGAAAGTAGTCCCACAAGCATGTTTGAGGGACTTAGCTTTTGATGCACATCAACTGTGGCTTCAAGATACTGCCCTTGAGGCACACACCTCAACGGAGGCCAGGGATGATAGCTGATGGTGTGCGAGTGTGCTGCTGGAGGGGCTGGCCCTGAGTGCACACAGGGTGGCAGGACCCAGCTGCAGGGGCCTAGGCTGGCTGCTGACATGGATGCAAAGCTCCAGGGGACCCAGGAGCATAGGGACTAGGGAGGGACTTGGCTGGTATCAGTGAGAAACTGGAGAAATCTGCAGAGGGTCCAAACAGCTGTGCTGGCCTCTAGGGGTCATTTGCAGAAGTCGCTGGGAACTGCAGCCCTCCCTGTGCCTGGCTTAGGGGGGCAGCCCCTATGTTTTCTTCCTTGTTCCTGACCTTCTCTGTGTATCTCAGCCTCACTGGTGTGGGTGGGGTGAAACCAAAGCACGTTCTTCAGCCGATGCCCCAAAACCTGGGGAAGCTTGTTGCTCACAGAAAGAGGGGGCCTCTTTCCAACTGGGGTCTCCCCTCTGGCCACTGAGTAATTCTGCTGGGGGATTGGATGATGCAGGCACCATGAGACCATCCTCTTTCTCTTCTTGCGTAGTTCTTCCCTAGAGTTTAACTTCACTGTGCTTCCTAAGAGAACTCCAGAGCTCCGGTAGAGCTGTTTTTGTTCAGAAATAGCTGTGTCATTGTTGATCCTTGTGGGGGGATGGAGGCTGGGGTTTTCCATGCCACCATCTTGGTCATTCACCAGATTCTTGAAATCCATTTGACGATTACTCCAGTAAATATTTACTTTGATGCCAACTAGCCGGACTTTCTTGGTGGACAATTTCCCCAGCTAATTTATTATAGTCCATGTGTTCATCACTGATTGAAGATTTTCACTGATCATTTATTGGTTTGTATGCAAATGAGGTTTGCTTTCTGGGCTTCATATTCCAAGGTATTGATCTATTTACCTCCTTTTGTGAAACAGCCTCAGTTGTGTGATGACTCTTATGATTTCATTACATTTTATTCTCTTGTAAGTCAAGTTCTCTCATCATTTTTTGTAGCAGAGATGTCTTAGCTAAATAAAAAAAAAAAAGATTTCTTAGCTATACATAAAGATGAAAATATGCAAAAAGAGAAAAGAAGAGAATTATTGCCAAACAAGACAAGAAATCTTTGGGATATTAAAGAAGGTATGATATTCCAAAGCACACCCTGAACCCCAGCATGCTTTCTGACCTACTTCCTATCGCTGCGAAGCCGAGCCGGATCAGTTATAATTCTGAGGCCGTCAAGCGTCACCCTTCTGCTCTGATTTGTGGCTGAAGCTCAAAGCTGTCTTTCATCTCTGCCACCTTGCTTCGTGCATGCAAAAGAGAAGGTTGCTCCAGAGAATCGGCTACTCACCCAAGGGCAAAGAGATGCTTTGTGGAAGTTTCCAGCCCCGTGCAGATCTTGCAATTACAGAGCGAAACTCCACAAAGAAGATGGATTTTTTTCTCCCTCCCTCTAAATCTCACTTAGAGATCTAGGTAATACTATGCAAATTGCTTAGGATAAAAGGTAACTTGAAAGCCAGAGGATTGGGGAAGGGCATAGCCATCAAGAGGGCTGATATTAGACAGGATGATTGATTAGGGCAAGGTCTCAGAAGTGTTCCAAGGCCGTTGGAATAGCCACCTTCCTTTTTAATGCTTTCAAATATCCAATCCCTGTGTAGCAGCTCTTCAGACACTTTTAAAGCCTATTTGCTGTTGAAAAGGCTGCCGAGAAAAGAATATTTATGTATTTCCACAGCAGATGTTTATAATTCCACGAGCAAGAATTATAGTTGCTGATGAGAAAACCAAAATACAAATGAGAGGTTAAGTGTGGTCGCGACCTGGGATCGGGGGCAGACTCCATTGGGCTTACCCAAGTCAGGTGTGAGCCCATGGCTGTATGACTGGATTGGGGAAAATAAGAGTGCTTTCAAGGACAAGCCAAGGCAAGAAGAGACAGTGTGTCGGACAGCTCTGTAGATCGCGGTACGTGAGTAACTCTGCGAAGGAAAGAGGCATCTTTGGAGGACCCAGTTGGGAAGCTCTCACTGAAAGCTCTGCACCAGTGGCCATGGCAGATGAAAGTGTGCTGGAATCCACAGAGAGAGCCATCAACTTGCTCTGAGGCTGTCAATGAGGTTACCCCATCAGGCTGAGAATCGGTGTCTACTCCTCAGGCTTTTGTAAGAAGTGGGTGTCTGGGTTTTCCCCTCAGACTCCTAACTCAGAAAGTCAATGTTCTGCACTTTGAAGATAAAACTGTCCAAGTATTTCTGAAGTTCAGCCGCATGGGTTGCACTGGTGTGGACCGAGGTATCTGCGGTGCCCACTTTCCAAGGAAATGACCCACGCTGGGCTATGGGATTGGTGTCTTTTGATGTGTCATAAATTGAAACAACAGATTTCAGAAGCATCTTTAAAATTCTGCCTTTAGAAGCTAACACATAGTTATCCCTAAATTATTGTATTTCATTAGACTATATAGCTTTCTTTCTTGCTACCGAATAATCCATGGGAAAATCACTAGTCATGTCACCCCAGTTAGTGACTGAAGCGTCCACTGTGTAGGATTCATCAGACTTCAGTAACCCAATGAACAACAAACTTGCTTGGAGTCAGTGAGGAGTGTCAAAGTCGCTGACTATTTTTACTCTTACAAAACTCTTCTTCCTCTCCTTGGTCATTCCGTGAGCTCTACTGTACAGCGCGTCTTTATGGCACACGTACTTCTCTCGTGGTGCCTCTATGTGTGTCCCTCTGCTTCCCCCTCCCACAGAAGCACACGTTGAATGGTCACCATTAATCGTGACTAATTTTTCTATGACTTTCTAGAGCCAAACCAACTGCCTGACCTATGGGAACATTTTAGGGGATCAGAATGGCCATGAATGAGAACAGTCGCAGGGCAGCAGCAAGGTAGCAGAAGCCAGCACGAAATTCTTAATGTCACCACCTTAGTTTTTGAAAACAGAGCTTTTGAGACAGCTGGGTGACTCAGTGAGTTAAGCGTCTGCCTTTGCCTCAGGTCCTGATGCTGGCTGGGGTCCTGGGATCAAGTCCCACATCAGGCTCCCTGCTCAGTGAGGAGCCTGTTTCTCCCTCTGCCTGTCACTCCTCTTGTTTGTGATCTCCCCCTCTCTCTTTCTCTGATAAATAAGTAAAATCTTAAAGGAGAGAGAGAGAAAAAAAAAAAACAGAGTTGTTGTTTCTTTCGCTCTTAAGAATTAAAATCAGCTCGTGTTTTGGTGTTTCGGGCGCTTGAATCACACTTTCTTCCCCATCTATAACCTGCAGGCCACAGGGTTATCCCTACCCATCTCTGAAGACTGTGGACTGATTTCATTCAACACAATGTCCCACAGACCAGCTCTGCGGTCCCAGCCTTCTCTCTCTCTGCCCGCCTGGTGTCGACTCATTTCCCCAGGAGCCCATTCAAAGGATGATGCTTGGAAACGACATCCCTTCTCATGTTTGCCAGTCTTGGAGGTGCATATAGCACTAAAACATTCTGATTTAATTTCCTTTGAGTAAATGCCCAGGAGAGGGAAAGCTGGGTCCCATGTGTCTCTATGCTTGATTTTCTCAGGGCTGTCCACACTGTCGTGCACAGTGGCTGCACCACTGTGGCTTTACTCCCACCAACAGCACACGAAGGTCCCTTTGCTCCACACCTGCACTGACATTACCTGCAGTGTCTCCCTTCCCTGGCAGGCATCAGACCAGTGGGGTCCTTACAATTTCTGGTCTTTGCAGACAAATCTGGTCCAGGGAAGACAAATCCTCCAAAATGCACTGGAAGCTTGAGCTTCCTCTTACCCTCTCCAAAGCCATCCTCAAAGTTTCCATCTTGGTCCAATTTTTTTTTCTGCTCTCCTGCTTCCCTGTAAGGAGACTGGCCCAGCCTTGCAAAGCATCATTTTTCATCCTCTGAGAACACTGTTGACTTTGCATATCAAAGAATCATTTGATGAAGTACACTATGATTTTATTACTAGAATAGTTTCTGATTGTGTTCTGTCCACACATCATTAGTCCTGGTATTAGGACAACTAGAACCATTCATTTCCAAGATGAATGGATGTCCCTACCTGGGGCATTGACAGAGAAAGCATGCATATTCATAAGGAAAACTGCTTTCTCCCAAATACTTAACTGATTTTTGTTATGCTTTTATAAGAAAAAGAACCAGAAGTTCAGGGAATATGTTCAGACCTTGGATCACGTCATTCCCGGCTATGAAAAACAGATCTTGGGTATCGCTTCTATCTGCAATATGATTGCTTTTATCTGTAAATCCAGGATATGAATATATATGTGTCATTGAAAGCAAAAGAATATCACCTATGTATAATTATCTCATGTTCGTCACTGATTCTGACATATGGTAGGTGCTTAATATACAATTTCCTTCCTCCAAAAGTAGCTCATCTCAATCGGTGCTCGCTTCACAAACTTGGAGGAATGAGTGTAAGGCATCTTATTCTTTTCATATATGAAGGATTTAAGCATTATGTTCTGAATAAGTCACGGTATGAAATATCCTCTGTGTAAGGAGACTTGAAAAGTTCACTGGAGAAGATCTCCTTTTATTTTATTTATTTCTCATACAGATTTTATTTATTGATTTAAGAGAGAGTGAGCGAGTGAGAGAAAGCCCAAACAGGGTGAAGGGCAGAGAGAGTAGACTCTCCATTGGGCAGGGAGCCAGACGTAGGGCTCGATCCCAGGACCCCGGATATGACCTGAGCTGAAGCAAGACACTTAGCAGACTGAGCCTCCCAGGCGCCCCGAGGATAGCATGGATATAATACATTGGGATATAATTGAGCAATACATCCCCACAGATCCTCTCATGGGTCCCTACAACTGCTCACATCCCACCCGGTCCGGAGTGTCGATGCTGACAAGCCCACCGTCACTCATTTAATTATTTGTCTCACATTCTGACCTCTAAAACCATTCACTTTCTCCTCATTTCAGTTAAAATATTATCATCCACATGAAGCAGTATGGTATATCCAATTTCATAATACGCCAATATTTTGCAATTATCCTCAACATTTGTGTTTATATTGCATTTGTAAACTTTATGTGCTCTGTTTACAAATTATGAAAGGTGAGCTTGGAAATAGATCGCCAAGTTTTGCTACTGAGTATGTGCAGTTATGTCTCATTTAATAGGTTTCTCTTACAAATAAGTTATTTTTAAGCAGAAATCCGACAATCTTTTTTTTTTTTAAGATTTTATGTATTTATTTTTAGAAAAAGATAGAGAGCATGAGCAAGGGGAGAGGTAGAGGGATAGAGGGAGAACCCCAAGTAGACTCCACACTGAGTGCCGAGCCCAATTGGAGGCAAGTAGACTCCACACTGAGTGCCGAGCCCAATTGGAGGCTTGATCCCACATCCCTGATATCATGACCTGAGCTGAAACCAAGACTCAAACACTTAATCAACTAAGCATTTAGTTGATGTGGGCCTTTCAGAGATATATGTCCAGTCCCTCCCTGTGCCCCCAAGCTTTGTTCCCCGCTCTTGTAGGGTATGTAGTCCTACACCTGTCTCCCCACAAGGACTCAACTGAATTGCAGACATAAAAGAGATTATAAAATAAGGTACAGCTAGACATATGTGGTCCCCCAAATCAAAGCTTCAGAAAAGTATTAAACTTGGAGGCACAAGGCCTGGTTTCAACCCTACGCCAAAATGTCCATTCTTAAATGTAGTAGTTAGAATGGGTCAGGTCGCTTCTGGATAAAAGTCTCTGTAGACTTTTGCAGATTGTACTTTCTGCAGTTCTAGTTTATTAACCCAAACGAAAACGCAGCAGGCTACTCTTCATTGCTCCTCAAAACAAGAGGGTGAAGGGAAGAGTGTTTAACCACCACAAAGAACAAAGCCAGCCTGTGCTGGGGTCTGTCCATCCCGCCCCGTGTGTCACCTCTTCCCTTCCATCCCCATGACCTGCAGGGCAATCTGGGGTTATCAATCCTATGGGCCTGAAGCCAGAGGCCTTCCAAGGAATGGGGTGCTTCTGAAGGAACATGTCCCTGGGTCCGTCCTGGTCTCAGAGTGCACTCTGGGAGCATGCCTCCCGAAAGCCACAGCTGTCTTCTACCGTATCCCCAAGGAAGCAGGTGAAGAGCAATGCGCATTGTCATTTACTCACACCATGGAATGTGCAAAGACATGAAAAGAACAGAGCACACCTCAACGTGGGTAAATCCCATTAACATTCTGCGGGGTGAAGGAGACCAGAACGTGGTGTACGAGACTTCACATATGAGCTTCGAGAGCAGCTAAGACACATTCTGACGGAAGTCACAACAGGAGGCATCTCTGTGGTGAAGGTCAACTGGAAAAGAACATGGAAGAACTCCCTGGGGTGGTGGAAGACTACGTCTTTATCCCATGGCAGCCACCCAGCTATAACCTCACTGAGAGGCACATTAAGATTTTTACGTATTATTGCATATAAATTATACTTCAATTCTTTCAACAGAAGGTGGTGACTCAGCAGTGGGATCCCCCAATGGGCTGAATGCTAGAGATTTTCCCAACATTGTGAAAAAATACAGTTTTTAATTTAGAAAGCCCAGCAAAGGTAAACAACATCACCAAAATGTTCTTTAAACACAAGACAAGTACAAAATATTAGTGCTAGTTTTTGTATACACAGGTGCCTCTATCTTTTTTTTTTTTTTCTTTTTTCCCATTTAAAATACTTCCAAAGTGCCAACTGGGCCCCTATGATTGAGCGTTGATGTTATAGCAACCCCAAAACACAGACTTTACAATAAGAACCTCATCATCTAGCGTACCTTTTTTTTTTTTTAAATAGATTTTCCACCCAGTGTGGAGACCAATGTGGGTTTGAACTCACAACCCTGTGATCAAATCCTGAGCTGAGATCAAGAACCCAGGGCTCCACCAACTGAGCCACCCAGACTCCTGGGAACCTCATTAAAGGGAACTGTAACGTCTTTTATAATATTAAGTCATATTTACCTAGTGCCATCTACTTACACTACATGCTAAAGGGGTCTGAGTGCTTTATTTATAACTAATTCAACACACTCACAACAGTGGTCGGGTTAAAAGACTTGCCCCAAATCACAGTATGGTGCAAGGTAGATTTTGAAAGTTCCCACCTGGTTTGGCCTCCATGGCATCTTTGTGTGTGTGTATATATATATATATATATATATATATATATATATATATATATATTTGACTTTTTTTTACCCTGTTTCTCTCCCATCCTTGTTAGGCTCTCCTGCGGGTTCAATTTGACCTACCCAGCCAGGAATAGCGTATTCCCCAGGATTTTTCTTCTTTTCTTCACACTCTCAGTCCTTCCTGAGGACATCACATATTCCCAGGTTTAGCCAGTGTGTATTCTGCTTTCTGCGGGACATGTGTGTCCACCCGCATTTTCCAGAGGCACTTCTAACTTCCCTGGTCCATAACTTAATGCAGTATCTTTGTCCCAGTTGTCCAGTTGTGCAAGTTGGACCTCCTACTCAGTTGTGGTCTGTGGGTACCTGTGACTGCCCCACACCTGCGTCCTCTGCAACTAATGCTCCAGGACATTCTGTGCCTGTGCTCCCCCTTCGCTCAACCCCACTGATGTCACTCAGTTCAGCTCTCATCATCTTGTGCCTGAATTTCCAGAAGAACCTTTAATTCCACCCACCAAAATCTGCTCTCAGAGCATGGAACCCCACGGGAGGCTTCCTAAACTTCCAATTCCAGGATTTTAACTCTGTTTATACAGCCGCCCTTGCTATGGGATGAAGTCTGCACTGGTGATCCTGGCGTGCAAGACTTCTGCCCTCCAGTGCAGACCTCCCACTCTGAACTTGTCAGCCCTGGGGGTCGCCGAGGCTCTCGCAGGTAGCCGGGAAGAGTAGAAAATGGGGTTCAGAGCCGCACTGGTGATGTAGGATCTGTAGAGAGAGGAGGCACAGAGGTTGTTCTGGAAGTTGATGGGATTAGCACTGATGCTTTTGAAATGTTCAATCACATCCTTACTATTCTCAGGAGAGTGGCAAATTTGCCAACTTGACTTCAGACTCAAATCCCAGCTATCTCTCAGCCCCTTCCCCCTACCCCAGATGCACCTGTATGCTCTCTTCCTTGAGAGAAGAATGAGAGAGAAGAAAGGTGAGGTTCGCAGGTCACTTTCTACAAGCGGGTCTTCTGGGATTCTCCACTTTTCCGCTAATCCTCGTTGTACACCACTCTCTTCCCTCTGCCTCCTTTCTGGAACCAGGGTGGGCTCCCAGAACACCCTTCTTTTCTCCTGATTCTACGGTAGAGGCAGGAAAGCTGCATTCTCCTGTGTGCCAATCTTCCGTATGGCATCTGCTGGTCATGGGCCCCAGATCCGGTCCCTACAGCATCAGCAGACCCACGCTGTTGCTGCTGCTTCTCCAAGGCTTTCTTCCTGAATCAAAGGCAGACGTAATATTGGAGCTGCGGCAGGAAAAACTGACCATGTGTCTGCTCAGGAACACCCCCGCCCCCGTATGGCAGAGTAGGGGATGGATGTGAAAGGGTCACACTGGCCGGGGACCCACCGACTCAGGGCTTCCCAGGATGCAAGGCAATAAAGCCCTGTTTGTTTGTGGTAGAGCGGGCTGGGGTCTCTACTCCACACAGCTGATATGGTCTTTCCCATCAATCAGGTCTGAGATGAACAGGATTATTCTTTCCAGATGCCTTGCAGCACATACAAGCAACTTGCCTCGTCTGGTGTAGCTTGCAGTGAGATCCAAGCCGTTCTGCAGGAAACGAAGGAGGCCATTTTCCACTGTAGGATCCGGCCTGAGGTGACATCCAGGAGCTGTTTTGTTCTTTTGGAGAAAGAGGCCAGGTGCACAGAGGCACTGACATTTGCCAGGACCTCAAGCAGGTTCCTTCGATGGTTGGACGCAAAATCACTGCAGCCAGCGCAGCCAACCACTGAGAAGCCTCATGCTGTCTCAGCGCAAGGAGCTGTCCTAAACATTGATGAGAAATTTGGCATCCCTGAAAATACAGTGCTAACAGTTATAGATTTCCTCTGTCCTCACAGGTAACTTTGTACGTTATTTCTTAAATACAACAGCTTAGTGGGTTGTGCCTCTGAAGATATGCATCTTACTCTAAAATTTGCTAGTGTTACACTAAAGATATAAGAAAATGTGGCCCTGCTTGACAGGGGTCTTTGGATTATGACCCCAGAATCATTAACTGTTTTTCTTCTTTCAGTAACCTGTTCCCGAAGCATGCAAAAGTATTTCCATGAAGGAGACAGAAACTGCAGAGCCACCGATACCAATAATCATTGTCAGAGGCTAAAGAGGGCCGAGGGCCAAGCTGAGGCATGAAGGAGAATTCTCTGTCATGTATTTGGGACGTGGCAATCCCAAGTTCCTACATAAGGGAACTCAATGCAGATACATCATTAAGAAAGGACCTGTGGGTACTATAGAGGGCATGGATTGCATGGAGCACTGGGTGTCATGCAAAAATAATGAATACTGTTATGTTGAAAATAAATAAAAAGAAAAAAAGAAAGGACCTGTCACCTAGGACACCCCCACACTTCCCCCTTCCCCATCCTCACACATTTATCTTTTCTGATTCACAGTTCATATCTCTGAGAGTTCCTGCTTCAGGTGCCACCATGAGCCTAGTCCCACACTCGAGCTCTCAACTCTGCTGCTGACCCACTGGGTCTGCCACTGGGGCTTATGCAAGAGCCTTCTCATTTTCTCTCTCGGGATCAGAGGTAAAACTCCATCTCCTGCTGGAGCCAGAGCATGGACGTTCTAGTGTATCCCAAAGAGAAGAACGGGACCAAGTGGAGGTCTTGGCCCTTTGTGGCTGAGAGCACATGTTCCCATCTGAGTCCCTGTATCTGTGATTCCATTTGGTCCTTCTTCTATCAGGACAGCTCCGAGGATGAGTTCCTTTTGTTACTCTTTGTCCCAGAAAGTCTTCCTCTCTTCTTCACATAGTCACTTATTGCTGCTGCGTATCTGGAAGATCATTTGTTCATTTGTTTGGTTTTTCCTTTCAATACTTGAAGATGCTGTGCCCCTGGATTCTTGTTCACGTGAGCTCTGATGAGAAGTCTGCCGCCCTTCTTAGCCCTGTTCCTCTGTAGCTGATGCGTGTCCCATGTGTCACCAAGATGCTTCTTTGTCCTTGGCTTTTGGTAGCTTGGAAGTTGTGTGATATGTGTGTGTTTGGATGTGTGTGTGTATCTGTGTGTGTCCGGTATTAATCCCAGTTGGTGTTCTCGGAGCTTCTTGAATCTGTGGTTTGGCTTAGTGGTTGGGAATGTTCTCAGACATCATTTCTTCAAAACTTATTTTCTGTCTGTTTCTCTCTTCCCTGCCTTTCTGTGTATGATAGACCATTTTAAAAAAGATTTTACTTATTTTAGAGAGAGAGAGAGCTGGGGTAGGGCAGAAGGAGAGAGAGCATTCTAAGCAGGCTCCCCACTGAGCATGGAGCCCAACTTAGGACTCAATCTCATGACCCTGACATCATGACCTGAGGCAAAACCAAGAGTCAGACAATTAACCAACTGAGCCACCCAGGCCCCCGTGTTAGACCATTTGATATTGCCCACAGTTCTTGGATGTTCTCTGTGTGTGTGTGTGTGTGTGTGTGTGTGTGTGTGTGTGTGTTTCTTCTATTTCTTTTTGTTCTTTTTTGTCTCTGCATTCCCATTTGGGAAGTTTCCACTGATCTCTATTCAAGTTCACAGATCGTCTCCTCAGAGGTCTTGAGTCTAATGATGAGCCTAGGGCCTATCAAAATAATGTGTCATTCCTGCTGCCGTGTGTTTATTTCTAGCATTGCCATTTGACTCTTCTGGTACATTCCTGAAGAAAACCTAAAAAAAGGTGGGGATCTCTCCTAAGACTCTGACCCTTAGGACCTTCCCACCCTCAGCCTCTGAGAAGTCTATAAAGTTTCCATTTTAATTTTTCTGCTAGTTTCCATGGTACCCTCTGGCTCCTGCATTAGGTAATCCAATGCTAGGGGCCTTTTCTCCAGATCACAGGATGTCCGTTTTCCTAGAAACCTCAGTTCTCTAATGGGTCTAAGAAGAGTTACTGATTTTCAGCTTGTTTGAATTTTTTGTTGAAAACGTGGAAGTGATGACTTCTGGCTCTTTATATATCTGAGATGAAACTGGAAATTTGTAGGTCTGTTGTAAACACTGAATGCTCAATGTCATTCTATTTTACACCATGATCAAGGAGTTATGTCCTTTGTGTGAGGAGTCAGGCAATAGTCTAGTTAGAAACGATGCCCTCCCCACCCCCCTCCCCCATAGCGGGGACTAATCACAGGAAGAAAAATCGGATCCATGCTTCGTGAAGAATTAGTAAGCGAGCTTTGAGACTGCTGGATTTGCAAGGATTTTCCTTAAAAATTACAGCTTGGATGGCTTTAGGCTGAACAAAGACTAGAACTCCTGTCCCGTCTTTAAGCTGGTATATTCTCCCCAAAGCAGTGACTACTTAAAATAATAATCTCTGAATGACATTCCTCTTAGGTAGCATTTCAACATGCTTCATTTGAGCTTAAAATATGTGTTAGTACTCTTTGTAGCTTAGAGCACACTCACTGTGGCAAATGCATGGTAAACACACAGTTCTGTGCTCTTGGGCATACACTCCACCATCGTGGTGCTTGCCCGTCTTTGGGGGGCAGAAGATGCCAGGAGCAGAAGACAAAAAAGTATCAAGAGCAGTGGTGGACGAGGGAGTGCGAAATCCAGGCCCATCGCAGAACACACCAGCTTAGAGCCCTGATACTGAAATGTTGGAATAATGACAGATGACAATGTCCCATCCAGCTGGGTCATTTGGGAGAGATTGCACAAAGGACCCACTCCTGCCTCTAGCCCTGAAGATGGAATTTTTCTGGGGAATTAAAAATAAAAGTAAGCAATCTGGCTATGTGCCATTAACAGGAAATAAATTTGGGTTATTCGAAAAGAATATCATCAAAACTAGAATTCCACATGGGGCCTGTGGTCCAGTTTCTACCCAGTGAGCTGTCCTGCATGCCCCATATCCTGCTTCCTTATTTGCAGAACTTGCACAGACCCTCCCTTGTCTGGACCTGCGAGGGCTCCCAGAGGAGCTGAGTGAGGAATGGGGGCCAACGCCCCATGCAGCAGGAGACTGAGTCTTTCTGACCCCCACCCCCACCCCCGTGCTCCCTTTCCTGTTCTGTGCAGCACTGAGTGACAGCTGCCCAATGCACCTGCCTCACTAGGCAGAGAGCCCTGAGGCTCATCCTGGGTGGGCTTCAGGCAGCGGCCATGGGAAAAAGTGAGAAACCCATTCTTTGACAGTGACCAGGGTTTTTGTTAATACTAAATTTTAATACCAATGGATACCATGTCAAACTCCCTCCATAGCTGAGGCTCTTCGGTGAGCTAAAGGGAGTCCTGCAGCAACAATACAGTCCACTTTCAGGGACACATTTATGACAGTAACGTTCAAATTATAAAACATGATGGGCATCTGAAAGAGAAAATTTCAAGTACGTCTGCGTCTGTGTGTGTTTGCTATGTACTAGTATTAAAAGAGCATCCGAGAATCCCAACAGTAATTAAGTTTCCTAAATTGTTTTCACTGAAAATAGAGAAGTCTTGGTCCAGTGATCTTCAGCAGATCTGCCATTCCACCCCCTAATCAAAACTCTCAGTCGACTTGGCTTCCCCTTTCGCTAATGACACTGAAGAAAAGCCTGCTGGCGATGTCCTTTCAAAGGAAATACATACTGAGCATACCCACCACCCATGGCCAAAATATCTGCTATAGGCACATGACTCCAACATCCTACATGCGCCCTTGGCCAAGAGAAAGAGAGCAGCATTTGCCGTGTTACAGCACATAAGGAGGTCCGTCCTCACGCATCTTTCTGTCTCTAAAGCCTCTCCCACCTCCAGATGCATTTTTCAATCTATGAAAATGCACAGCATGGGACACTTAACTACTGTCAATAACTTCTCTGTCTTTTTTTTTTAATCATAAATGATAAGTTCACAAATACCAATTTTCAAGATATCTATTGATCCAAGAGTAAACTTCCGAAAGGCCATAGGAGAACCTCAGTACTATAATCTCTGAAGCTTTCAGAACCTTCTGCTTTGCAAGGAATGAAATCTTAGTTTTCCACACCAGGCACCCTAACACAGCTGCACTGCATAAGGGGCCGTGGGATGAGAAATTATGTCTAGTGGGTGCTAGCTAGCGTCATTTTAGTGTCAAGTAATGCTTGGCATGTCTCCATCACATAGGACACAATTTTTAATTTCAGAAGGAGAAAGAAAGTAATTTCAAGTAGACCTCGGGCGCTGAGGTCCCTTGGGTAAGGCACAGATTTTGTGTGATTTAAGCACAGGTCTGCTGGCTTAAGAGCCCGGGCATGTGAAGTGCATTCTATCCTACTCCAGCATTAAAGGGGTTCATTGTAACAGCCTGGAAAAGTTGGAGGAGGACAAATATTCGTAATGGTTTGTATTTTCAAGGTAAAGCATCTGACTTTCGCGCTCGACCTACCCACAATCCTGGGTACTTCGGGAGAGAAGGAAGAAAAGCCCAGGGTGGTCTGCACCCCTTCCAGACCCTCCCTTCTGCATCCCCCTGGTACCCATCCCAGCACTCACACACCTCACACAGCCACACACTCCATCACCTGCCAGAGTCATGCCCTTGAAATGCTATTCTTGTCCCCCCACATGTCTCTACCTTCCACCTGGAAAATCCCACTCAAGCCTGATGCCTCGCCAACGCCTCACCTTTTTCCTGAGGACAGCGAGTCTTCCTTCTGTATTCTAACAGCCATTTTAAATATCCATTTTATCCGCTTGTACCTACTGAATGTCGGGATTATGACTGTCCGTTGTGTTTCTCTGCAGCCCGGCACCCAGCTCAGAGCCCAGGACACAAAAAGCATTTGGTAAGGATCCGGAAACCAGAACATCAGAGACTAACCCCCACAGACCTTGACAAGAGCTCCCATGTGTGACGACACCCATCTGTCAGCAACGCACTCTGCTCCTCTCTTCTTCTCATTCCCCGTGTGTTAATGAAAAACACTTCAGTTAAGTGCTTAATAAACAGGCAATTACTAAAAAGGCACTTGAGGTCTGCTTTGTTATTGTCTCTAACAACAACAACAACAAAGATCTAGCCAGAGGTACAAATAAAATCCCTACATTAAAGGATCAAAACAGCCCATTCAAGATTATTCTGTGTCATGTGCATTCCCTCCCTGTTCAGCGGGTTGCGCTCTTTGCTAATTGGTTTGGGAGTCGTGGGTTAAAGTTTAATACAGAACACCTTTTTCTGAGCACTAACTGACCCCAGTAAGGAAGCCACACAGCACTGAACTGGCTAATTTTACCAAGTACCTTGTCTTGGTCTGTTTATATGTGGGTTTGCTGATTTGTTAAGACTGACATCATAGGTAGAAAAGAAGAGAACTTCGATGCCAGTGGACCTTGGAGGTCCTCATCACCTATTATCTTCTTCTCATCATCTGTTAATCCCGACTGAACCCCCCAGCCCTCTGCAGTGAACTCCTGCCTCCCATTCCCAGGAGGGTATCACAGAGATCAGACCTGGAAGTCCCAGGCACAGAGACAAGTCTGACTCTGTGACTTCTAGCTGATTCAGTTGGCTCAGCTTCTCTGGGCCTCAGTTTCTCCTCAATAGAATTGGAAAAGTAGGACTTCATAATAATCTCAAATGTTCTTTAAAAAAGTTTCCATTTACTCTAACTCCTAATGATTGCATTTATTTCTCTCTTAATGTTTTATCAGAAAAAAACACATTTGGGTATTGTTAGGGTCCGTGATCAAAGGAACGAGACCAACATAAAGCAAAAGTCAAGCAAAGCTTTATTTCATACCAAGCATTGAAAATCAAACCGACCAGTTGGGGCCATCTCTTACAAAGAGGCGACGATGACCAGGACACCGACCCCGACGATTCCTCCTACCGGACAATTCCCCCGACCAGGCGATGACGCTGTTCCCCTAGGAGGCCGCTGCTCCCCACCACGCTGCTGCTCCGGATGACCAGGATGCTCCCGACAACCCTGACAACTACCCCATTGACTCCTCCTCCTCCTACTACTACACACCAGCCTCACAGACTAACCTTTATAGAGGTGGTTGAGGCCGGCCCACACACAGGTGGCCAATGAGATTGCAACACACAGGCAAAACTGCACAGTCATGCTCTGTCGGCAACATGGGTGACCAATTGAATTCCAATTCACCACAGCAGATATATGCGTGCCGCAGTGATTGGATGTCTCCATTCGGCCTGGCCCGACCCTATATCCGGGGTTTGCAAGTAAGTTCCTCCAGGAGGGGCAGGGTCAACCCAAGTCCACAAGGAAATGGCTTGCTCTGGCCAACCAGGCCCTTACAGGTATTAAAATAAAACCTTCCCAAATTACACCTTTCTCCATTGCTAATTCCCACTGCTAGGGGCATGGACTTGAAGCTTTAGCCTTTTCTTCTGGTTATGATGTACACGTAAATTTCTTTTTTTAAAAGATTTTGTTTATTTCTCTGAGAGAGAGTGTATGAGCAGGGAGGACAGTGGAGGAGGGAGAAGGAAGCTCAAGCAGACTCCACACTGAGTGTGGAGCCCGACGCGAGGCTCAAACTCATGACCCTGGGATCATGACCTAAGCGGAAACCAAGAGTCGGATGTTTGACCGACCTTGCCACCAGGCACCCCTACACCTGAACTTCCAAATATTGGCATACACCATGAAATCTCATTGCTCAGTTTTGAGCATTGCCTACTGAAAATGAGAATTATATTGTTAGATACCACACACATGCACACACAGACACACACACATATATACACATGTGCACACATACACATACATGTGTGCACACATGCTTCGTGTCCTCCCATCTCCCTAGTAAAGTTTTGATTATATCAATATCCTATACCATAGTTTTATCATGAAATATATATTATCTGCTTCTGATAAATGGGATATATCTAAGTAAAATTCTACTTCATATGCATTTTTTATCATTATCACAGCCTACATTTCAATTTTCTGTACTCTAAACTTCTTCATGACTCCTGGCCTAAGTCTAGCTTCCTCCAAGCTGCACAGAGCCTTTCCATGAGATATCAGTGACCCAGAAAGCCCAGGCTCCCTGCAGGCAGGATCTTGGATGGGCCAGAGCATCAGCAGGGGTCCAGAAGTTCCTCCAGGAATGTAAAAGGGAGGAAGGAACCTCTCCATATTTATAGCTTTGTATCTCACCATGCCTCAGTTTGAGCTCTCGGAAACAAGGCGCCCAGGACCACATTCTGGTGGAGAAGGAAAGAGTCCACAGCTGATGAATGCAGCTGAGGGGAGAGAGAGGTCATGGTTGGTCGACATAATCCAACTGCAGGTAAGGATGTGGGCTGTCAGCTTGGGTGCCTGCTCCTTTATGATGGCAGCAGCAATATGCCCTTTCCTGGGATAACCTGCTTGGACTGGAGCACACCTGCACCTGGCTTCCCTCACTGATCTCCTCAAAATTCTCTCACATCTCCAGTATGTCATCTCCTTCAGCCTGGCTTCAGCATGGGCTTCACATGGGAGAGCACATCCTCGTTCAGCTGACTAAGAGACAGTGAAGGGAGATGAAGTGTAGAGACCTTGCATGTAGGGAGGTATTTGTATCAACTCTAGTACTGAAGTGGCACATTGGTTAAGGGTAGAGCTGTGGATTGGACATGATTTCCTACAGTGCTATGATGTCATTGCTCTCAAATTCGACATCTGAAATCATTCAAATTCTTGACTGTTGTGCCACATTCTCCAAATTGGGTGCCTTGGGAATTATGTCCAAAAACCTTTTATCCTCATCTAACAAGAGCATATTCCCCTCCACATTCTCTGTCTGCTTCGGACCAAACTGGTAATTTCTTGAAATACACAGTTGGCTCTTGAACAATGCAGGGGTGAGGGGCACCGACCTCCTGCACAGTCAAAAATCCATGTACAACTTTTGACTCTAAAACTACTACTAACAAAGAGCCTACTCTTGACTGGAAGCCTTACCAATAACACCAACAGTCAGTCAACAAAACCTTAACAAAAGATTAATATGGCACTTTTGGCTTCTTTAGACCCCCTTTTCCTGGCTCTATCCAGGAATACAGTTTGAAAGCATTTCTTCATTTGGGCATTATTTCCTAAATGGTTGCTGCCTGTGAGATCACGGGAGAGGAGAGAAAGATGTCATAACTTGAGGGCTTCAGAAATTATTCGCCTCTCCATAGAGTGTGCTAGTCCCCCAAACTTACCTCTTCCCATTTTCCATACATGTTACACATTAGACATCTTGGATTGGTCTTTTAATTTTGTTGTTCCTCCTTTCTTCCGTCTGTTTACTTTTTCAGCAAATTCTTGTTCATCTGTCCCACTCTTGCCCTCCCTGGCCCCTCCATCTTCACTCCTGCTATTCCATCTTCAACCCCCAACCCTCTGTCTATTCTTGAAATACAACCTACCCTTTGAGCCAGGGCCTGTGGCCCAGGGGTCGAATTGGCCCCCCAGCTGATTTGTAAGCAAAATTTTATGGGCACAAAGCCCACTCATTCATGCAAATGTTGTTTAGCACCATTCGTGCCACAACAGTGAGGGTGGGAGGTGACTCGAGGCCTGACAGTGGACTCTGGCTCTTTCCAGGAAAAGTGTGGTGGCTTCTCAAAGTATACCTATAATAGGTTACCACCTTCTTCCCTCTGCTTAGTCTCTATTTTCTCCAGGTTTTTTTTCTTCCCTTTATTTTTATTTGTCTGTTTGTTGAGGTTGCATGTAACAGGGACCTCTGAGATAACTACAGATCTCTGTGGGCCACCACTGCCTGTCTGCTCCCACCCGAGTGTGTGGTCTCACCTCTGGGCCAGACCATCTCCTTCACTGTCCCCTCAGTTTGTCCTGGTACCACCACTGGGATGTTGCCAGTGCTGTCTCTCAGCTGAGAGAGTCAGATGTTGCTTTCAATAATACAAATGGAAATTAGAGTTGCTAAAGTGTGAATGTTGATGACGTCATAAGTACGTCTGCAGAAGTTAGCAGAGTCTATGGTCATTTGAGGTATCACTTAATAAAGGAGTATTATTCGTGAATTATACAAAATTATCACACAAAGATTATTTCTTATAATAATTAGGGCACATTTTTGTTATTTTTGTGTCACAATCTGCAGGGTCGCAGCCCTCTTGGGAGTTTTCTGTTGCAATCTGAAACTGACCACACTCACAGAGGGTCAGCAGACAGCGACAAAAGAGGCAGGGTCACTCCATGTTGGCAGGTGGCAATTTCGATAACAGCAGAGGGACCTTACATATGAAGTTTACCTTAGGCAACAGCAAGATGAATTGGTCCCCGCACCCTACCCCACAAAGAAAGCCTAACTCAGCTCTGTCACATGTACCCTGTAGAAATTTTCTTTCTTTCTTTTTTTTTTTTTAAAGATTTTACTTATTTATTTGACAGACAGAGATCACAAGTAGACAGAGAGGCAGGCAGAGAGAGAGGAGGAAGCTGGCTCCCTGCTGAGCAGAGAGCCCGAAGTGGGGCTCGATCCCAGGACCCTGGGATCATGACCTGAGCCGAAGGCAGAGGCTTTAACCCACTGAGCCACCCAGGCGCCCCGAAATTTTCTTTAAAAAAAAAAAGATTTTATTTATTTATTTATTTATGAGAGAGAGAGAGAGAGAGAGAGAGAGAGCATGTGAGCAGGGGTAGAGGCTGAGGGAGGGAGAGACTCTCAAGCAGACTCTCTGCTGAGCTCAGAACCTGACGTGGAAATTGACCTCACAACCCCAAGATCATGACCTGAGTTGAAATCAAGAGCGGGACACTCAACAAACTGAGCCACCCAGGTGCCTCCTTTGTAGGTATTTTCAACATTGTGTCACTGTCTCAAGGCTGTGTCCTTGGAGAAGCCTCTGGGAGCATGACAGGCAAGTGGCACCCACATCCCATGGACAAGGATGCAGGTGAGGAGCCTCCAAGTGCCCAATGGCCAGTTCATGGGTCCAATCACAGTCATGTGCTTTTTATCACATTCCCCAACCTCCTAACAGCTGACCTGCTCTTACAATCTCACACATCCCCCTCTCCTGCAACATGTCCTGACCCATCAGCAAGGGGTTCCACCAGCTTGGATGTGGCTCTTGTGGCTGCTGTCTGGCTATATCAGAGGTAGATGCCATAGCAACAATGCAGACACATGCAAGAGAAAATTCAGATAAAGACAATTTCTAAAATCAGTGACAACTTTTTCCACCAAAGGCCCCAGGATTCAAACTATTAATTTATTAAATTCCTAGGTTGGAGCATTCAGGGCATTGACTTGTGTCTTCATGTGATTTAATAAAGATGATACATTAGCAGACTCATTGGGTATGAACACACAACATTCTCTCTGGGTAATGACACAGGTGCCTCCTTGAGAGGCAGTAATAATGTCCAAGGCCATCTTATTTTCCGGACAGTTTTTCTCATTAGAGACATTTCAGTGTTCAGGAAGGACAAGCTTTGTTGTCTATCATTCAGGGCTTGCTGAGTAAATTTAATGAGGGCTTCTATGTGAGCTATAATGTCCTTCAAGCCTATGGAGGGAACAAATACAGTGGCCAGATGATCAGACCAGTGAAAGACAGCATATACCTGGCCTTGAGAAGAGGGAGGTTGGCAACTTTAGAACCTTGAGCTGGTTGTGAACACCATACATGTTGGCCAGGAGAGGCAGCATTATCAAGCATGAGGAGATGGACTGAGGGTGAGCTATGCCAAACCAGGATCCCCACCTTCTCCCCTGTCTCAAGGTGGTTTATTTCAGGCACAGTGAATTTCAACAGGTCTATCTGGTAGCAAGACAGCGGGATCCCAGGGGAGATCCAGTGGTTCCCTCTCACCCAGGGGTGTGAAGTAACTCTCTGACCTTGGCAGGACATCCCATGGCAAATCCCTGTACGTAGATCCTTTCCTAGGTGTGATGGGGCTTGGTGTGAGTGTAGGGCATGGATCCCTGGTAGTCAGAACAAAGACTGTATCCCACGACTTCCACACTGTTTGGGGTTGGATTTCTTGGCAGGGTCTGGAGTTTGGCCTGTGGGGCAGCAGGTCTCACTGGCTGATCACCTGATTGTGTTAAAGCCTGGAAGGTGCCTGGGTGACTCTGTCAGTTAAGCATTTAACTCTTGATTTCAGCTTAGGTGGTGATCTCAGAGTGCTGAGATAGAGCCCTGCTTTGGGCCATGCTGAGAATGGAGTCTGCTTAAGATTCTCTCCCTCTCTCTGCGGGGTGCTCAGTCGGTTAAGCATCTGCCTTTGGCTCAGGGTCCTGGGATCGAGTCTCTCATTGGGTTCCCTGCTCAGCAGAGAGTCTGCTTCTCCCTCCGCCCCCTCCCCAAATTGTGCACACACACACACACTCTCTCAAAAATAAATAAATAAAATCTTAAAAAAAAATTCTGTCTCTCCCTCTGCCTTTTCCTTGTCCCACTCACACTTGCTCTCTCTCTCAAATAAATAAATAAATGTATTAAAGCCTGGACAGTACTGTAGTCTATCTGGCCAAGGTGGTTTTACCTGTTAACAATTTAATTTGCTGTTTTAATATCCTTTTCCTTTTTCCCTTATCAGCTCTGTTGCAGGTGGTTTATCAGGGGGAGGGGGATGGAATCTTTATTTAATGTCATGGGTTTTTTGGTCCAGTCTTGCATATTGTGACCTTTTAGATGGAACCCTCCACTCACGATCTATTTGATGAAGTTATTGATATGGATCGATACGTAATCAGTACTTAATTTTTCCAATCCCTGGTTTATATGCAATAGGGGAAGGCTTGGGTCCAGCCAAGTGTAGGGTCTCCATAAACAAGAGCACATTTAGAGCCCTCACTCGGAGGAAGGGGGCCGATATGATCAACTTGTCACTCCCTTACCATTTGGGATTGCTGGCAAGTGGCTCTATATTCTTTCGGCAGGTGCCTTGGGCAATCTTTGGAACACATGGGACAGGCTGTTACTGTATTAACCAAGTTACTGTATTTCAAGGGCAATAGGACATCCTTGGCAATGTGCCATCTGACTCAGGCATGGCGATGGCCCTTCCTTCCATGCATCCAATCTGTTGTGTCTACTGAGGGTCAGCAGCTAAAACCTGTATCCAAGCCACAGCTTCCTGATTGCCGGAGGCATCAGTGCCTTATGAGCTGGGACATGGAGGACAGGGAAGACTGCCTTAGGTTCTGGCAGATGGACCCACATGTCTTTTTACACATTTTGACCCCATACAGGCTTATTTATAATCACCCACCCCTCCACTTTCCATAGTGTTAATCCTCTTAGATGGCCCAGCTGTCAGTGGGAAGGGTTAACAGCCAGGGCTCATGAGTGATCAGCCGCCGAATTGCTCTGAGCTTAGCCTACTGGCTGCTGTGTGAGAGATTTTACCGCTGGGAGCTGGTGCCGTATGAGGGTATGGGGGCTTTCTGCCCCTTCCAGAACTGGGCCCAAAATCTAGGGGCATTCTTCCCTTCTGGCATTTTTACCATAGTGCTACCCCACACTTTCTGGAATCACAGATACATGGAGCTTCAGTGGGAACCCTGCTTGGAAGATACCCAAAGCTTTAACCTGCTTTCCTAGTATTCTTGCTTTCTCAAAGATAGCTTTCCTGCTCAGATTCCCAGATCCATATGTGCCCTTTATTTTCTACCAGGTCACATAAGGGATGTGCCAGGTAGGGAATAAATGTCCTCCCAACCTCAAATCCTTATAGAGGCTTGAATCTCTTTCACTTCTTTGGCATTAGATAGGTTTGTATCTGATCAACCACAACTTTTTGGGACAATATGAGTCTTACCCTGTAGGGTACTGTAGTATATTTTAGTGTGTTACCCAAAACCTTACGACAGCGTGTGGGCCTTGAATGTTCTGTGAGTTCGTGGCTCCTCTTCACCCCAATGGATGCTTCAGCGAACCCTGCAGGGTGTTCCACAGCAAGACAAGCCTTTAAATGTTAGCATGATATTGTTAACATAATGGCTCCTCCCACTCATGTGGGGGATGAGAACAGAGACTGGTGCCCAGTTATATCCCATAACATAGAGTGAAGTTGTTCGGGTCACCTTGGGGGAGCACTTGAAAGGTGCATCATTGCCGCTCCTGTAGGAAAGCAAATTGATTTTAATTATCAGGAAGCTGTACTTGCCATAGACTTTTCCATGACCTCCTGGAGGTTGGAGCACTTTGCAGGAACACATCTTGACAAAGCATCAGGGTAAAACAATAACTCTGGAAATAACAAAAGACTTAAATTAAAATGGCCCTATAGCCAAAGACCTAATGAGAGTTTCTTATACGCTTTGGTAAAGGCAAAACACAGAAACTTTGTTTTTCTGGGCAGAAAGAAAAACCTTTGTTCTTCATTTCTTCTCAAGAGCAGACCAACAATCCAAGAAAATTTTGTCTTTTTAGCAGAGAGAGAGAGAGAAAAAAAAACAAATCTTTTACCACTGTACTTTCAAAACCACTTATCCCAGTCTTAGTCCTGACCACGCATAAAATTCTTTCATCCCCAAAATTCCCCTTTGCAAACCTTCTCAGGCTTTCTTTTCTTATTTAGATTTTGTCCTGAATTGTCTCTCTCTAAAAAGCCAGTCTCATTTTGGGATAAAATTATATTCTTTCCCCCTCAACAACAGTGTACCTTCTCATTCCTTATGCTTTTTCTGACACAGTTCCTATTTTCCCTATAAGAGGGGTCACATTCCTTATCGTGTCTGGCAGTCTGTATTTCAAAGAGCCTTCCCTCACATTTTCTTCCACATTTGAGGGTGATGTTTTGGTTATCATCTGGGCAGTTCACATTTTAAAAACAGGAAAAGATTTGCAGCTTCGAGGGAGACAGGTTGCGAACTATTCTCCGAAGGGTTTGGGGTTAATTTCTATTTACTACTTTGCTTTGTATTAAGAGTCAGAAGACTCGTGGTGTTTGTATCCTTATTAATTACTATAATTAAAAAAAAAATTCATCACTTTTTTAGGGATTCCACCTCTTAGTTTCCTGAATGAACTTTGTCACAAGTTCTCTGACCTACCTTCCTTCCTTCCTTTCTTTCTTTCTTTCTTTCTTTCTTTTTCTTTCTTTCTTTCTTTCTCTCTCTCTCTCTCTTTCTTTCTCTTTCTTTCTTTCTTTCTTTCTTTCTTTCTTTCTTTCTCTCCTCTTCCTCTTCCTCTTCTCCTCCTTCTACTTCTCCTTCTCCTTCTTCTTCTTTAATAGTCTCCACACCTAATGTGGGGTTTGAACTGCAAACCTGAGATCAAGACCTGAGCTGAGATCAAGAATCAGTTGGATGTTTAACCAACTGAGCCACCCAGGTGCCCACAAGTGCCCTGACCTTCGTCCCTGGTGATTTGTGCCCTCCCTGCTTTGCAAATGGCATGCACATTTCTCTCACTTACTGCCCTCCTCTCCTACCTTGTCTG
Source organism: Mustela putorius furo (assembly GCF_011764305.1). Taxonomy (NCBI): domain Eukaryota; kingdom Metazoa; phylum Chordata; class Mammalia; order Carnivora; family Mustelidae; genus Mustela; species Mustela putorius. The sequence goes on from NW_025421998.1 coordinate 11,487,547, forward strand.
CCAGCCCCAAGAGCCGGGAGGCTGGAGAGCACTCTCGTTCTAATCCCAGCTTACCTTTTAACATCCAGACATGAGTTTTAGCCTCCAGCTGGGCATCGGTGGCCAGCAGAAGTGCCCACAGTAGAGGCCAACCCACTGCAGCTGCCAGGCCACCACCTGCTTTCCTTCCCTTCCACAGTGTGCAATGCCCAATTCCTCCAGCAAGTGGCATTAAATGGGCTGGCATTTTCCGGGCATCCTTACCGTCACGTTGCTGTCTACAGGTATCTGATCTAAGGGCCACCCCTCCCTGACCGGGTAGTTGCTGGCTAACTGGGGATTTCCCCACTGGATGCTTTTTTCCCAAGATCCATTTCTTTGGTCTCTGCTTGACTGTCCAACTGCAGGTTCTCAGTTGTTTTCAGAGCTTTCCTGGTATAGTCTGAAACCGACTCCATTCACACAGGGCAGGGAGAGAGCAAAGAACGAGATGGCCACTCCAGGACAAACGGCAAATTAATAATGTAATGATTAATTAAATTAATGGTTGGGTGGATGATGGTTGGGTGCCAAATTAATAATTGCAAAGGAAACTTACATACAAGTTTCCTTTGAATAGATCTTTGCATCTGCCCCCAAATCTTGAAAGCTCAAGAAGAGGCGCTAACTCAGCTCAGTCACATACAGAATGCAGGTGTTTTCAAAATCATGTCACCATTTCAAGGCTGTGTCCTTGGAGCCGCCTCTGGGACCAAGAAAGGCAAGTGGAACCCACTTTCCAAGGTCCACAGAGCTGTAAGGAGCCTCCAAGTGTCCAGGTCCAGCCCTCTTCTCCATCAGTGGTTGTTCCTTTTTGATCTTCTTCCCCAACTCAATTATCCTTATTATGTGTTGTAAAAATAAAATATAATTAAGAAAAAAAAAGATTTATACTTGAGTACCTTTATGTGCAGCTTTTCACCCTGACTTTTGAAGAAGAGCTCCCTTTTTTATTCTGCATGGAACCCCAAGAATTGCATAGGCAACTCTGAAAAAGCATTTTGAATAGTATCACTTTCTCGATAAAGGCACAAGGACTCCCGCTTCTCTATTCCTCTCAAGAAACCAGGACAATATATATAAAAGAAAACACCCCAAAATGTGATAAGGAGAGAGCAGACTAGCCAGTGAGCCTGAAACCGGGGAAGGGCATGGTGGTGAGTTCCCAGAGTTTTATTTTTGCCTCATGCATACCAAACACATTGCGGAAGGAGCTAACCAACCAGAGAGCCCCAACAGGAAACAAAAGCTACTCTCTCTGGCCAAAGGCCCAGGAAGAAGAGTTAACCTAGGAGAGCTTCCTTTTATAAAATGACCATTCGTCTTTGACCAAACACCTCAGAAACCACTATGGCCCCACCGCGCCTGTGTCAGCCAAGGCAGAGTGGGCACCTTAGGCTTACGTCTCACCACACTGAAACAGAATCTCCAGCATCCCACCGGATGTGAAGAAGGCTAAACCAAAGGTGGACAATTTCATCAAGCTGACCAGTCACGAAGCTCCCATGCCCCTCAGTATCAGTGGAGAGAGCGTGAGGAGGGGGGACTCCCAGCCCACCCAGTGGTGACAAGAGGTCTCTTGGGTGGCCCTGGATTTACAACTCCGTTGCCAGCAGTGAGGTGACATCATCACCTCCCTTCCCACACTAGAGACATGTTGAAGAAAGCCAATTAAGTCAGAAAGTTTAAATAACACTCAGAATTCTCAAAACGTAATGTGACATGTCCAGTTTCCAATCAAAAATCACTTGTCATCAAGAGAACTTAGATCTCAAACTGAATGAAAAAAAGGCAATTGATATATGTCAACTCTCAAATGCCAGAGATGTTAAAATTACCTAACAAAAGATTAGAGCAGCCATGGTAAAAGGGTTTAAACAAGCAATTACAGACGTACTTTGTTTTTTAATTACAGACAATGTTGACACAAGTTTAAAAAAAAAAAAAAACAAGAATGCCTCAGCAAAGCAATAAAAGACATAGAGATTTTGAGATAAAAGAGAGAGGTGCTGGGGACAGCCACTCTAATGCAATGAGGAGAGTTTTGTGGGAATGGGTCTTTGAGAATTTTTACTTTCTGGACGTATTTGTTTGATGGGGCTGCCGTTGCTCCGTTCCACAACGTGGTGCCCTATACTTCCGGAGGCTGGAAGTCTGAAAACAAAGTGTGGGCAGGGCTGTTTCCCTCAGAGACTGAAGGAGCTTCCCCAGGCCTTCCGTGTTATGTGTGGACTGCCACCCTACTTTTTTGCCTCCTCACCCCCCTTCCCTCTGTGTGCATCTGTCTCCAAACTTCCGCATGTAAGGACATCCCCCACACTGGATTAGGGACCCACCTTGCTTCCAGTGCGGCCTTGTTGTAACTAACACAGCTGCAACCACCTTAGTTCCCAATAAGGTCGTCCTCGGAGGTGCTGGGAGTTAGAACTTTGCTGTAGGGATTCCGAGGGGACACAGCTCAGCACAGTAGTATAAATGGATCCCCTCCGACATGATTTTTAGAGCTTCCAGGACAATCCAGTTGTTTCTCAGCTGAGTGAATGAAGTTTTCTCTGAGTGTGGCAAGAGGCGCGGGAGGCCACCGGGCTGCTTGACCACAAATGGCGTTTACGGGGATGAGAGAGTCTTAGGTCTGCCCGTCGTCCTTTCCATTGCCCCCAGCGTGGTACCCGGAGTCAGAAGGGAAGGGCAGTTTGTGAAAAAGAGTGAGGAGAATAAGGATGCTCAAACACGTTTATTCTAGATACTATAGCTCTGTTGAAATCGATCTCTTTTCCTTCACTAGGTGAAATACTTCACTAACAATGAGCCAGATGAAGAAAACAGCCCTGTGTTGAGGACGTCCCATAGAGCCCGGCGATTCTGCTCCCTCCGTCCCATCGCGCTTCTGCTCCTATAAAGAACACAGCCGGTCTGAAGATTGGACGTGCACTGACTATCTGAACGTATGTAACGGATAAACATTCCTGGAGGTAGTGGTCATGGGCTCAGCTCTTAGGAAAAAAAAAAAAAAGAAAACCAAAGTAATGACATACTTTTATGTGTTATATATATTAACGTTGCATTTCTTTAAAGGTACAGCTTTCTAATTAGTTGCAAAATTTCTGACTTTATTAGCAATGCAAATGTTTTCAGAATCCAAGTTACAGTGTTTTTATTATAATTGGATTTCATGAATGCAAACAGAAATGTATTTGGAAGAGGTGCGTAGCCCTGCTGACCCTGTTAGCTTATTACATTCTATTAGACCAGAAAATGAACAAGCGCTGCAAAACCCAGTGTCAGAGAAAGTGGAATGTTTGCCGAGTGCTGTGACCCCACTCAATTTTCATGATTTTTCTAGCAGCTTCGATGTCTTAAAAACATTTTTTTTTTTTATTTTAATGTTCACCACCAGATCATTTAAATTGGAGCTGGCATTACATTGTCTGTTTCCTCAATGCTTCCTGATAGTTTTTGACTCATTACTCATCACTGACATGAAGGGCAAGCGTCTCAGTGAAGGCATTCAGAAACCTTGAAAATCTCATTTTCTATTATTACACGGAAGGGGAGAAAACACAGTTTTTAAAATTTTGCCTTAATTTAAAGACGTCTAGGATAGTATGCATTTTGTGAGTGTTTTAAATGGTTCATAAGCATGAATCTTTCTAACTTTTCGATGCAATAAGGGAAAACAGAAGAATGCATGGATGAAGCCCACAATTAAAAACTTTCTTTTATGACAATTATCTTGATTGCATTTATCTATTTTCTCTGTAAGTTAAATAATTCCTAGCTTAAAAAAGATTAAAAACTAGATCATTTAATGTTATATCATTTTTCACTAAAGTCAATTTCACAATGTCTGTATTTTTCAAAGTCTGTATCCCTTCTTCTTTTATCCAAAGGTTATTTATTTATACTCTCCATCCATACAAAAGGCAGTATGAGATAAGCAGATGAGAGAGTAAATTGAATGTATTTCTAGAAATTCGTTTTTTATGCAGAAGTATGTAAAGTGAATGCTCCAGCATTGTGACAAGAAAAAATAATAATAATGAACTAAAATGCAGGTTCTTAGGAGCCATCAATGTTGGACAAATGTTTGTAAACCAAGGAGGAACATTGGGAGGAGATCTATCTCAGGCAGAGGGAACCGAATGATCACAGGTCTCAAGGAGAGTGCAGGTTTGGAGGTAAGCTTGTGTGGAGCTCAGGTGAAAGGGAAGGGAGATGAGGAAGGACCCCAGGACTGGAGAGGGGACCCCAGGACTGATGTTGTCCTTCTGCCTCACCAGAAGCAGGAACAGGCAGTGGAGTCAGTGGGGACAGAGGGCAGGGATTATCTCTCCACCATAAAAACACAGGAGAGAGGTGGGACTGGCCATGTATTTAGGGTAAGATTACCAGGAGGGGCAAAGATGAAATCCAGGATTTGGGGTGCAGGGAAGACCCAAAGAACAGAGACCAAGGGAAGAAGGAGAAATGGGAAGGAGCTCACATCACCAGTGGGACCACCTAGAGAACATCTGTCTAGAGCACCCATAAGTATGACCAGTGGAGATCCCTACTTTTTTTGGATCCAAGCATAGGGAATAGCTTAATTTTCCATGCAGCCTCCACTCTGTAAAGTATGGATAAACCTGGAGACATTTAATCGATTGCTTTTTAAACCTTCTCCTCATCTGTATATCCTAGCTCCAACAGAAATGGTGGTCAAGATGAGAAGTAGCTTGGAATGGGGAATAAAACTTTCTCCACATTCAATACCCTTTCTGAAGATTACACAGTAAAAGTAGCAGGGCCAAAGGGGATTCAAAATGGAAAAGAAAGAACCAGTCCAGGAAGAACAGAGCCCTGTAGTTTCCCTTGGTAGAAAGGTAATCATAGACACTCTTTGCTCATTCCTTAGTTAGCTGAATAACCACGACCAGGCAAGGATCATTTTTTACAGGCACAGAACTCTCTCAAACTAGCCAAAACAAGAAAAGGGGAGTGGGGGAGGGAAGATACAAGATTATGTCCAGAATTTAAGGATGGGAAGATCTCTCAAGAGGCAGGTGCCAATTACTGGAAGGGAACCTCCTGTCTCCTTGCTATCACTCTGGTGTCACATGGTCACCACTCTTTCTCACTGGATGTCTCATTCTTTTTTTCTTCACTGAGCTCCAGGGTTTCTCCAGCTGTCTCTGTTCACTTTGCCCCTTTTTCAGAAGTGACTTCCCAGATCAAGTTTTAGTGGAACATTCCATGCAGGGGTCCTACAGAGGATAACGTGGGGCTCTGAGACTCACCTCCACTTCACGGGAATGGGGTAAGAACCTAATCGGGCCCCTTGGGCTAGGTGCCCAAACTATTTCCAACCACTGTGATTAGGATTTTTGTTATCAAAAGGCTGTGAAGGTGTTAAAGTTGTAATTAGACAAGCAACCACCTGCAGCAGGGCCAACTTGTCTCTCTTGTCAAGAGACAAGTATAGAGCAAAGAACAAGTATTCAGCAAAATGTTTCTGAACTTGTTGACAAATGATAACGAAATGTAGGGAAAATCACCCTTCCCAGCATGTACTTCCACAAGCATTGTGCTTCCTCCAGGAAAGGGGTGTTCCAACATGAACAGGGAAAATAAAACACGTGCACTTGCTGGGGATACTGTTGAAAGGATGGAGGCATTGGGACAGTGTTGGACAAGGTGATGCAAAGTCTTCATTGATGGGCATTTTTATGACAGACTAGAAGCTTGACTTCTTCAAGGCCAAACAAGAATCCTTACCTCCATCCTTCCTCTTCCTGCCTGGTTTTCCTAATCTCATTCCTGGATCTGCATTTACATTTTACAGTTTCATGGAGTCTAACTCATCTGGGACATAGGGTGTCCCTCCTGGTGAACGCTAGAAAGACACAAACGCTGAGGAGCAATTCCACCAAACACGAAGAGCCAAGAGAAGCTGTGTTCATACTCAGTGCCCTCAGGAACAACTCACAGCTTTCCTCCACCATCCAGAACTTGAAAGCACAATTCTCTTGGGTTACCCTTGCAGTAATGCCAGCTGGGTGGAAAAATCTCCCACCTGTGTGACCATCTTAGGACACACTGTTTGGCTCTTCTAAACCTTTGCTGTGGAAATTCCACATAAAACAGACAAAAGAAATGTCATCTACTTAACAATTGCATGTTTCCATTTTTAAACATTTCTAAGCTTAGGGTATTGGGAGAGTTGGTCAAATAGCAATATTTCACTGTGGACTCATCTCCCAGTGGAAATAGTTTTCAGTACCAACAAGTGGTGCAGTTTCCACTGCCAAGTACATCCTAAATGGGCTCTTCAGGAAGACTTCTGGTAACATGGTCGCACTTGAAGTAGCACCTGTGGTTCAGCTGAATTTCCAAAGACAGAGAGGTTTCAGACCCAGGAGACCGCTGTGACAAGAGCACTGAGATTTATTTATCTCACTCTTTGTGGCTGTCTATGACACAGTTCCTCAGCACCTGGTTTGCAGAAGCAAAGGAAGCTGGAGCAAGCCCCCCAAATACGCTTGTTAACAAAATCACAGTGAAGTTGGAAGGTGTATGCGTTCACACTTAGCACTTTTGAAATCCCCGCAGGAGACATCTGCCTCCACTGCTAGGTTCTCTATGACAAGTGATGTCACTCATGAGGCCTCTTGAATTCAGACTGCCGCTTCTGGGACACAGCAAGAGGAACCCTGTGTGGATTCAGGGGCATAGATGCAATGGAAGAAGGAAATATTTCAGAAGATTCAAGGGGCATGTCTAGCACATCCCTTAGTGACTAACAAGTGCTTAATAAGCATATGTGAGTGGAAAACAAACACCAACATGCCTTGTGCTGGCTCTCCTGAAAGATATCAACCTGAGAATTCGCAGCACTTTAGTGAGGTGCTGGGAGAAAGAGGGAGCAGGTTTCTATTTCCCAAGACCAACTGAAGAGTCAGTGGCATACATTGCACTCGGCATGACTAGGACTGTGTTGGTTATGAATAACAGAATGCTGGACGAAGATGACCTTATGTTTCCTCCTCAACAGGAAGACTGTGGGGAGGCAGCTTTCTGTGCCCTGGGTTGGCATTTGGGGTGATTTGGGAGCATTTTCAGTTGACAAATCCTGCAGCAACTTTAGGCTCCAAGTCCAGGATCACATTTGAAGTCAGGAGACTAGAAACAGCACATTCTTCCTTGGTTTCCTCTTAGTAAATTGTCTTTGGAGAGATCCCACCAGGAAGAATTCACCTGAAATCATTGTGCTCCATCTCTCCTAGCAGTTCTGGGAGGTTGGGGTCTGGCTTTGCAAGTGTCTGTGGGAGAAGGGGGCTGGGAATGCCGTGGCCACCACATCTGCCACAATGTTAATAGCAACTGCAGAGACTTCCATCTCAACTCATATAGCAGTTTCCAGGACTCCGGGAACTATGAAATTTCTGGTAAACTCATTGGTATTCACAGAAGCTACCTACTCTTTGGCAGGTGCTGAATTATGCACTAAGATTATAAAGTCAAAAGGATCAGAGTGTGCTCCGGAGTAGAGTTTACAATCTAACAAAACCCCAAGTTGCCAATGGTTCTAGAAGAGTGCCAGCTAGGAGCTCAAACTGTGCTCGGTCCTCCCCTCCGCCCAACCACACACTCCACGGAGGACAACCTTCAGAAGTTTTCTTGGTAGGATCCCGTCTTTCACAGGGGCAGCCCTATTCCTCCTCTCACCTAAACTGTGTGGGACCAGACATGGCCACTGCCTTAATTCAAATCCTAATCCTTCTTCTGCATCACCAGTAGCCCCAAATGCCTCTCTGTTGGTTCCTTTTCAATATTCAGTCTCTCCTCCATGCTCAGGCTGACAGGACATTTCTGAAGTGCGGAGATGTTGGCTGCCATCAACCTGATGTATACGAACTTTTCATCCCTGATTTTACTCCTGCTTCGGATGAAAGCCAGTGGGTATGTCTGGGATGGGCTGAGGGTGCACGAAGGGCAGAAAGAGATTTTAAGTGATTCAAAAAGAGATTTGAAAGGGGGAAATAATCATATTCACTCAAGCACATCTGGATTTACTTAATTTTTTAAACAATCGAAATAGAAGAACAAGAAGAGAAAAACAAGAAGAGCATAGGGGTCTACGGAAGACGGAAAATTAGTTTATGCAAATATGCCCATCTACCCTAATATTTTACATCAAAGAGATGAGGTGTCCATACCAGAGACAAGTGTATGTATTTGAAAGTGATTTATCTAAGAACCATGGGAGAAACAGGGTAGGTAAACTACATCTAGACCCTACAGAAGCCAAAACTCCAAGTGCACAAGGTGTGGGGAGACACACACAATGCCAGCATAGAGGTCCTCAGGCAGGTCTCCCCAGTGGTCTTGCCAACAAGTGTTTTAAAGCACGTCACAAGCTCAGGGGTAGCAGGAGGTCAGAGTACTTTAGCTTGTCCATGTGTTGTGTGTGGTGGCTCACAGTGTGGCCCTCTTACTTCTACTGATGATGTTTTTGTTTGAACAGTTGTGTGGTTAAGAGTTCTGGCAGGAATTTAACAGATGTACCTTATCTACCTCTCAGTTTTCCCAAAAGCTTCTAAAAGAACCTGCCAACAGAGACAAACAGCAATGTAACTCTTTAACCCAAGAAATTTGGACCTAAGCACCACTGAGCAAGGGACAACCCAGCGTGAAATCATTTCATCGTTTCTTCCAATATCGAAGACATGCCAAAGGGCTTTGTTGACTTTTTATTAATCTTAAAAATTGTGCCTGATATTCATAAAATGTTTGGGAACAGAGTAATATCTAAACAAGAATACAGCAACCATCTCTACACTCCAAGCTGTGATAGTGCATCCTGGCTTTTTATTTGACCATAAGACATAACTATTTCTCATGTCATAGTTTAACAGTTGCAAACTTTTTTTGTATGGATGTGCAATAGTTTAGTTCACCATTCCACAACTTTTGAACACTTGTAAACTTTGTGCTTCCTTTTTTGGGCTCTGTCATTAATTTCCCCATTCCAAGCAGTGAAATTTATGATCAGCAAGTAGATTATTTTTATTATCGTTAATACATATTGGAATTTATCTTTGCAGATCATTTTTTACCACAATTTTTTTCCGAAACTGGGTATGCTCCTTTATTTTAGTACTATAAAGGTAAATTATAATTCATGGTGTTGTTATAATTTCAGTCATTTGAATACTAGCGAGTTTGGATTTCAGTACATTTTAGTACATTTATTAATCATTTTTATTTTGTTATCTTATGTCTTGACATTTGATAGACACGGCCTTGCCTGGGTTATATGCTTTCCTTAATGCTATCTATCTTGCTATATTTATTCACCTGATATTTTAGGAAGTTGAAGTGGTGGATAATCAAGGTGGTAGAGGTCTGGCAGTCAGACTACAAACACAGGATGCAGAGCTACTGACATTATTTTGTGTAGTACCTGCAGTGAGTCCCACCTGGGAGTTCATGTGTCTCATCAAAACCTTGATGAGTCCAGTAGAGGGTCCAGGGCATAGTGAAGCTACAGAAGGACCTCTGTGTGTAGGATAGCAGGAAAGGCTTGCAATGGCACTGGGGGAACTCCCAGCAGGAGCAGAGGGCATTGAACCATGTCTATGGCTCTATTTTATCAGGATCAGCCATGGTGCTTTTCTTCCCAGAAAGAATGATCTTGTTCAACTAATAAGAATAATATTGACTTGTGAAAATTTCTATAAGTTCAATAAGATATAAGGCAATTCTTTCAGAAACATCTGGTTTTATCTTTAGATAATGCCGGGGACACGAGAGGTTCTTCCTGCCCTCACTGAGCATTCAAAGAAGAACACAGTATGGGTCTCCTATCATGTTGAATGCTTAAACTGAGAGCACTCTAGTTGAAGAGTGTAAAGACACCATTTCTAGCTTCAACTTGGACAGGCAAGGAAAGCACTTCTTCTTCCCTGACTCGTTGCCAGGGCTGGCTTGTATCTGAGGACACAAAGGCTTTCCAGGATGAACTGGACTATCATGTGAATGCAGTGGGTTCTAAAAGAAGGATGAGTCTTCACAAAGAAGTCTCTAGATCGGCAACACTTGCTTATGGACTGGTAGGAATCTAGTCTGGAGGCCACGGGTTTCCTGGTTAGCTATAGGTGAGACTGCATTGTTTCTGGTGATGACCTCTAGTACACATTCATACAGAATTCAGAGGAAGGAGGCAGGGGTTCGGCAGCAAGGTGGGTATTCCTTTCCACTGACCAGCACTCAGTCCCCTCAAATTCAGCCCACTGGAATGTCCCCATCTGCTCATTTACTTCTAGTTGAAGTAGATGTATGACTTGCTTTGGAAACTGTCTTGTTGCAGATCAGATGTAATTGGTTAAAATGAGGTCACACTGGGGTGATTTGTTACTGCAAGATCACAAGTCTTCCTATTCTATGCAGAGATCATATTGGGTGAGCCAGAAAGTAAGTTCTTCATAAAGTGTGTTGTGAACCTAGAGACTCCAAATAGGCTTTGTGTGGTTCTCCATGCCTGATCCACACCCCCTTGAGGTCTCTGGGGCTCCTTTGATCTGTTTATGAAGCGTGCACCCAAGGGAAAAGAGTGAGAAGCACTGGTGTTCAGAACCCTGGATTGGTTACAGGGTAAGAACTACTCTTCTTAATTCACCCATAAAAATGTAGGGTTCAAATTTCTAAGGACCAGAGCCCAAATCATGGGGTCATAAGTGGTGGAGCTGATACTGAACAAGGCTTGAGACTCTGGTTTGTCAAGATGAAAAAATGTCACATGGTCTGAATTCTTGTTAGCTGATCACTAGTTTCATTACAGTTAAAAAATATATCCCCAAAATAAAATCTCTTCAAAGGTTTATATCTAACCTAAAAATATCTTGAGGAAAATTAGGTTATCTTTGAACATGTTATCTTTGTCATGTTGCACTTTTCTTGTGAATTCTTAGGATTATCCTCATTAATCTTTTCAAAGTCCTCTATTGTGAGCTAACCTAGGGCTTTACAGCTGTTTGACCATGTGGCTTCACACCATCTCAGGGCCAGGACTAGACCCTGTATCTCCAAGGCCTTGATCCTGAGTCTCAAAATCTGAAACCCAGTCCAACACTGGGGAGCCCTCTAGGCCTCACACAGGGCACATCTTGCTCAAATGTGGACAAACAGAAAGACATCTGGTTGGTTCCTCGGGACGTGGAGTTGGACCCAGAGAAAGGAGGAGTTTGGAGGAAAGCTTTCCAGACTGTTCTCTTCACCAGCCACACAGTACACCTCTCTAGCTGCCCACCTGCTGCCTGCTTCCATGTGGAGAGAACATGCCCCCCGATTTCAGATACTTTCGCCACATTTTATGAAGAACAATTCATCTTGGACCTTCTGATTAACATGCCCTTACTTACTATGACACTTAGACATATTTTTTAAAACCTACAAATATAGGAGATCACACCACAGAATGACCTGAAAGTCTTAGAAAGCAGGTTATGTGGCTGGGGGAGAATTATGAATAATACCATTTTGTCTTCCCCTTGGATTTAAATCATTTTAATAATGATGTAACTTACAAATAATGAAGTGCTCCTTAATGTACCCAATGCCCGATCAGCATTTCTGATTTTATTACTTTTATTCATTTATAGGCATAAGAGTCACTAAAATCAATAGCCTTTTTAATCCCAATCTGGACCACAATTTTCAAAAAATTACACTTTCACAAAACTCTCATTTTCCTTGACCTTCAAGATGAAACATAGTTCTGGTTTTTCTTACAACTTGTGGCCGCTCTTTCTCAGTGTCCTTTTGTAGATTTCTTGTTCTTTTTCTAAGTAATACGTGCATATTGGTGTCTCCAGAAACACATTTCTTCTTACTGTATACACCGTCCTTTGTATTTTACTTACTCCTAGGTAATGAAAGACTCCCTTTAATGATAATCATTTCTAAATCTTTAGCTCTTGAACCCGATCTCTCCTCTGTGCTTCAAGGCATCTGCCCAACTTTCTCCAGGGAAAGTCCTCCTGGGTGTTGGGAGGCACCCCAAGTCCTAAAGTGAAACTTACTTTATTTTCTTCTCGATCCATGGAGAAAGCTTTCTCCATCACCATTGTGAGATAATAGAGACTAAATAGGTCTCCATCCCCTGTTCCTGACACAGGGCTCCTATAACCCTAGTGATAAGAACACCAGGAGCATCTTCTGTTTCAGTGAGGTGATGCTGGGTGGGTCCCTAGTTGAGGGCTGCTCACCAGAGAGACCAAGCCATGATTGGAAGCCTGGGATTTTTGGCTCCATCTCTATCCTCCAGAGAGGAAAGAGGGACTGGACACAGGGCTCAGGGTAGATCGTGTCTGATGAGAAAGCCTCCAGCAGCAAGGGGTCAGAGAGTCTGCAGGTGGTGAATGCATCCATGTGATAGGAGGAGGATACACCCAGCACTATGCAGACAGACGCTCCTGTGCTCAGGAACCACCCAGACCCACTTTAGCATCTCTTCATCTGTCTATTCTTCTGTGTCCCTTATGGTGGCCTTTAATAAACAGGCAAATGTAAGTGAGGTTTTCCCTAAGTTTATGAGCCACTTGAGCAAATTAATCAAAATTGAAGAGGGCACTGTGGTAGCCTCCAATTTATATCTAAATCAAGCAGAAGTTGTGGGTAACATGGGGACTGACTACAGTTGGCATCTGAGGTAGGGGGCAGTCTTATGAGACTGAGTGCTTAAACTGCAAGGAACCTGACACCATCTCAGGTAGATAATGTCAAAATTGAGTTAAATTGTGGACACCAATCTGGTGTCCCAGAGAATTACCTGGTGTGAGGACAAAACAAAACAAAACAACAACAACAAAAACCCACCCACACATTTGGTGACCAGAAGTGTCAGAATAAAGTGTCTCACGTGAGGGTAAAGGAGACCACAGGACAGAAACACAGGAGGTAGACCAAACAGGATTTTCCTTCTAAACCACACACACAGAATCCTAAGGCAGAAACTCTGAATCTGTCCTCTTCTTTCTTTTTCCCTACTCCTACCTCCAAACTAGTCACCAACAGTTTCCTTTTTTCCTTCAAATCTCCCTTGATTCTATTCTCATTACAAATGTCCATGATATAGAACATCATTCTAGCTATCCTACCATCAAGCTATTAACTTGTCTTCTTGTCTCCATAATTATCCCATTTTCAGAAATTTTACACAGTAAATCCAGATTACTTTCTGAAAATGAGATCCGAATATGCCATCATCTTGTTTGAAATTCCTTGTTAAATTCCTATTGATTGGAAAATGACCTCCAAACTTTTCACAGTGCCCTGTGAGGAGCTTCATGATCTAACTTCAGGACAGCTGCCCAACCCTCATCTCTCTTTCTCTTCATGTCCCAAACTCTTCCAAGTCTGCAGATGTGCTGTTATCCCCTTCCTCTCTGGGCAGTGGCAGAAGACAACTTGGTGTCATTGTTTGGAAGTTTCAGGTCAATCTTCAGAGAGCACTTCCAATATCATGTCATCAGGAAGGTCTTTCTTGAGAAGGATAGTAAATAATGCTATCAAATAAGTGAACATCACACATTTTTACAATGACTAGTTTAATTATCTTTCCTTAGAGTATTATATAAGCTTTCTGAGGGCAGAAATCACTTCTCTTACTTTCATGAAGGAGAAGGTACATACCTAACATTTTTTTTTTGTAAATCAATAAATGGGGAAATTCCCTAAATCTTTGAATTTACATGATAAATTTAGTTGCCATGGAGAACAAAGGTAAATCTATCATACAAATTATCTATTGTGGGGTGCAGTCAGTTAAGTGTTTGCTTTTGGCTCAGGTCATGATCTCAGGGTCTTGGGATGGAGCCCCGCATCAGGCTTTCTGCTCAGTGGGGGATGTGCTTCTCCCTCTCCCTCTACCCCAGCCTTTACTCTCTCTCTCTCTCTTTCTCTTTTTGTCTGTCAAATAAACAAAATCTTTAAAGAAGAAAAACAAAGAAATTATCTACTGCTGTGTAAAAATTTACCCCAAGCTTTGTTCCTTCAAGCAAGCATGTATAATCTCCAGTTTTCTGTGGGTCAGGAGCCCAAGAACATATTATCTGGGAGGTTCTGACTCAGGGTCACTTACAAGGGTGCAATCAAGGCATTGACAGGGCTGCAGTCTCATCTGAAGGTTCTCATGAGGAAGATCTGCCTCTGAGCTCATACAGCGATGGCCAGCAGGACTCAGCTCTTTGGCAGTGTGGGCCGTTGGCTGTTCCAGTTCCTTGCCATATGGACCTTCCCAGGGCCAGGGCAGCTAGCTTCCGCCAATCAAGCATATCACAGAGAGGCCTCCTGAGACAGAAGTCACAGTCTTTTCTGCAACCTAATTGGAAAAGTGACATCTCATCTCTTCTACTGCCTTTTGATTCACTTGAAGTGAGTCACTAAATTCAGCCCAGACTCAAAGGGTGGACATTCCATGAGGCATCAACACCAGAAGGTGGGGATCTTCATAAGCCTATAATCACCATATGTGCTGTTGCATCATGTTGGGTATTTTGTTATCTGGAATTTTCACATATAGATTTCAAGTGTGAATCATCTTTTATTTTTGTACTGTCTTTGTTTTTTCTGTCATTATAAAATTGGTGAGTTCTCTCTGTCTCCTTCTCTCTGCCTCTCTCCCTGTCTCTCTCTTTCTCTCTCTCTCATTACTACTTTCTTTTATAGCTTTCATAATGTTATAATTATAGGAAATAATTGGTCATTTTAAAATGAAAGTAAATAATTGTCCTTCTTATTGTTATGCCCCCTTCAACCTTTGTTATATGAAGGTTTCCCAGTTTTAGGAAGATTTTAGAAGTGTTGGAGGAGGGTTTCCTGCACAAATTGCCCCACATTTATTTAAAGCTATTACCCTGGTGAGCTTAACTTCAGTCTAATCCAAAGGCATCCTGTGTTTTTAAAATGGCAAAGAAGCAGGAGGAGAATGCCTCAGCACACATAAGAATGGGAAGGAGGTGATCAGGTTGGCTCAGTCCCCAGGCTGCCCTGGCCAAAGACTGTGTGACAGGAAAGAGGCAGAACAGGTGTCCCATCACCAGGCATCACGGAAATCCCTTCTGTGGTCATATTCCAGTGAGAAATACAACATCTGTCCTATCAACGCACAGACACAGAAAGCTGCACATAAACCTAGGGCACAGGATTGTTGGATTAGAAAACATGCAGAGAATTAATATAAATAGCTAGCCCTTTGCAGAGGGCATTCCGTGTGAATAAACACCACCAGATACGAAATGATAAAGACAGGAACTAAAATGAACATTGGGCAAGTCCCCGAGGGCGGCAGGGTACTGGAGTGGGGATTCTAAATAGATACACACCCAGACACACACAGCACCAGACACATACGTACCCACACGAATATACATGTCCCTACACACACCAACGCAGACACACACGCAAAGCTCCAAGCACACACACCAATCCAGAAACAGACATGGAAACACAAACACAGAGACACACTCACAAGAGACCCAGACCAAGATAAACACACAGATAATCGACATAGAGACGCACACGTGTTGCCAGACCCGAGGACCATGTGGGCCATGGAGGTGAGACACGAGAGTGACACACATTGGCTCAGAGACCCCTGCAGGATGGCCTCCTCTCAGAGCATCCCCTAAGAGACCTCCAGCTCCAAATGAAAAAGCATTGTTCCTGAGAAATGATGTGACTCCATGGGCTCTGTGGTTGGTGTAAATATTAAATTCCAGGTGAGAGTTCCAGAAAACGAATATTGCTCGCGCAGGATGTGAGCTCACTGGCTCCCGAGAACCCAGTATGGAATCTCACCTGTACTCCAGGGACCCCGGAGGCTTTGTTTTCCACAGACTGGTGAACAAGTGCACCCCAGTGCCATGGTCAGAGTGCTCTGTTCCAACAGGGTCAAATGCAGTAAGCGAGCTTTCCAGAGAAAGCCTTCCCTCCCGGGTACTCTGTGCCCATGCCTGCCGCCAGCCACACGTACACACCAACCTCCCGCTACCTGCTGATTGAATCTTCAGCACGTCTTAAAATATAATTTTATGCATATCCCTTAGCTAATACATTACTGTATTGCATTCTGAGAATTAATAAAGTGCCTGAGAAGAACAGTTGCATTTTAAATAAATACTATTAAGGTAACGTGGTTACAGATAATTTCATTTCCAATTGCATCTCTGATGTGCAACATGACACAGCAAGACAGAGAAATGAAACAAAATTGCTTAGAAACTAGTGTGGTCTCCTGGTTAGATAAATAAACGGACTACAGTCTGACGGTTTCATTTCAATTCCCCAGTGTAATTTGGATTAAAATACCATGCAATGGAAAAATTTTATTTTCAGGGAAAAAAAAAACAGTGCTCGGGAAGTATTTTTGTGGCAACTCTCCTCTTTATTTTGTTAAAGATTTTCACATATTATTCTCCTGCTTTGCTTTCCGGCTTTATTATCCTTCTAAAAGCCATTGGCACAGGTTTAAAACAGAAGAAAGTGGCGTTGTTCTCACTGATCTTTCTGGATTGAAAACATTTTTGGGGTTTTGGTATATCATCCTTTCATTTCTTCAGCAAGAAGAGGAATCCCACAACGCATGTGCTAGGGTCTTGCTGGCACACGGAGGGAGGCTGGGGACAATCCCCTCCAGTGTTGATTTATTCTGATAGCCATGCAAGATCCCTCCTCTGCCATGCCCTGTGGTTCCTCTTGTTCCACCTGGCCCTATGCTACGTCCTCCTGAAGAAACGATACGTCCCTTTCACTTGCAAACAGAGCAGTATGGATGACTGGCAATATGGTGCGCAGACTGCATCTATTCGGGGGCTCAGTTGGGGCCACACTGTCTGAAGACTTGGGAACAATCCTGATCTGGGCAATGCTGTGCACCGTGTAAGTCTGCACAGAGTGAGCAGAACATTCTAGAAGCAAGTCTCAGCCTCCTGGACTGATGAGTACATGCTGTTTCTGGAGTGCCTGAGAAGGAAGAAGGGAGAGGGATGCCCTCTCCTCTCAGCCCTCATGCCAGCTCTGTCTTCCTTTTGTGCTTTTCTTCCAATCCTCTGCAGGCTTCTCCCCTGTGGGGACGAATCTTCCTCCTTCTTGTTCTGCTCTGCAGACTGTTCAGATTGTCCAGCCACCTCCAGTCCGGTGAAGCCTAGAGCAGAAACAGCCCTCTTCTGCCTCACAGTGTCTCAGGATCAGACGGCCACATCCTGCAGCTGCCCCTTGGGTTCCCACCCCATCAATTTCCAGCCCAGGAGCCTCATGGGCTCCATCCATCATTGCACTGTGACCTGAGCCCCGGAGCTTCTCCCCGGCACACTGCAGTGCGCAGGACAGCACAGCAGAGACGGGCTCATCACAGAGCAAACTGCCCCCCTCCCCGAGTCTGGTCCAGCCTGAGGATTTATTCCCTTCCCAGCTCCAGCACTGGGAGTGTTAAGTACTTTCCATTCCCTCCTTTCCTCTGAAGTGCAATTCCATGTGATACCAGCGAGGTGTGCTTTTTAATTTATTTTTAATAGCTTTTCATTTAAAGTCATCCCCATCCCCCACTAACACATCTCAGAGCCTCATCTCTCTGGCCAGCCTGTGTATTTGATGTCCCGGGGCATTACTATGTTTCTCCCCCACAACCAGGGCTGTATGCATTATTCATTGACGAGCACTTGTTCAACAAGAAAAACATCAGTATATCTACAGCTTTACATCGAAGTCTCTGATGTGTCTTAAGATTGGGACTCATATTCCTGGCTCAGTAATCCCACTTCAAAGAATTTGTCTTCAGTGATCAGTGATACAACCAAACATGTACATGGCTGTTCAACCCAGACCGTGTAAACCTGGGAGAAGTCTGTAACAATTTTAGTGTCCATAGATAATGTTCAGAATCCTTCTGCCTAATGCAGTCTTTGCTTGGTTAACGGTGAAATCTGGGTGTCAATAAGTAGAGTTCCTCGGAAGGGACAATGAAATACAAAGTACAAATTCAGAATCATAAATGTAGAAATGCCATGAATAGGAAAAAAAAAACAATAACTTTGGGGTGATATTTGCAGTCATACTATTCATTTATGAATTATGAAAATGCATTCTTTCTTGGGTAATGTTTCAAGTCAGTGGAACCTCTAGTTGGCAAGCTATGAAGAGAGAGGATATACTAGAAAAATAACTGCCCTTGCGGCACCTGGGTGGCTCAGGCAATTAAGCATCTACCTTCAGCTGAGGTCATGATCTTGGGGTCCAGGGATGGAGCCCCAAGTTAAGCCCCCCTTTGGGGCTTCCTGCTCAGCGGGGAGTCTGAGTCTTCCTCTGCCCCTCCCCCTGCTCATGCTTTCTCTCTCTCTCTCCTTCAAATAAATAAATAAAATCTTAAAAAAAAATAACTGCCCATTTTTCCTGCAAACCTGTGAATATAAGTTAATCGAAAAATCCATCCGTCTTTAAAGAAAATTCTGGGGAAAAAAAAAAGATGACCTCAAAGCTCATATCTGGAATTGTGCTTGCCCAAAGCATCAACAGGTAAAAGTCACCCAAAACCAGCTTTGCTGAGAAGCAAGAATCGTAGCTCTGCACAAAGGTGCAGGATTCCAGGACCTGAGGGTAAGTGAGGAAAGCAAGTGTGTGGAGTGTGACATAATTTGTGCAAACAAGTGAAGTATATGTTTGCATATGTTTATATCTATTTTGTCAGATATACATATATATTCAATATTTCTGTATGTTCTATGTATATTCAACAAATGTCTATGTACATCCAAATGGACCTATGATCAGTGCTTACCTTTGGGGATGAGGCTTGTATGTAGGGTGTGGGCATGAATTTCATTCATGTTCATTGTTTATTTTTCTCTATTCTTGGCATTTTCTCATTTTATTTTATTTTTTAAGACTTGATTGATTGACTGATTGATTGATTTACTTGACAGAGAGAGAGCCCAAGCAGGAGGAACAACCATTAGAGAGAGAAGAAGACTCCCTGCTAAGCAGGGAGCCTGACTCGGGGTTCGAGCCCAAGACTCCAAGATTATGACCTGAACCGGAGGCAGACACTTAACTGACACAGCCACCCAGTGCCCCTGCATTTTCTCATTGTAGTCATTCACTTCCTTTGTTTTAAATATGTGTGCCATTGAGGGCTATTTGGAAATGAGATTAAAGACCACATTTTGTGTGTCTCTGTGTGCATCTTCCGTATCAAAAAGACTGCCTGAATAATATAATTGGATAAATCCCATTCCCCTGTGATTAACTGGAAACTGGCTTGCTTTCAGTGATTTCTTGGGATTACAGTTTAATGGCAGCATATTAAGGATAAATTATGGAAGGACGTTTGGATGGCAGTGGCAGGTGCTAGCAGATCCAGATTCAGCCTCCATATTTAGATAGACAATAGTATTCTTGACCTTCACTTGACCAAATAACTTAGTAGACTCCATAATGTGGTGGGCTTCTGGATTTCAGAGTTGAATTTTCCTCTGAGACTCAACTTCTTCATCTTTAGAATGAGGTAATCTCTCTGGTTATTTCCAGTCCCAATGTCCAAAGATTTTGGAAAGTACAAGAACACCATTAACTCATTTTGTCCTTGTCAGGATGTTGTAACAGTTATGCCAATCTCATAAAATGAGTTTGAAAAAACTTAGTTTAGCCTTTGGAGTAGATTTTTATCTTTGGCTGACTGGGAGTTTAATCTTTTTAATTAAGATGTATAAAAACTTTCAGTTTTCCATTTTTCTCTGTCCATTTGTTTTTCTAGGATTCGGTTCATGCCATCTAAACTTCCAAGTTTGCTCATATAGTTGTGTGTGAAGCCATCCTCCTGTGTTTTGAATGTGATCACATCCTAGTGATGGACTTTTGTCATTCACGGTATTGACTATATGCTCCCTCCCATGTGCACACACTCTCTCTTCTCTCTGGTCTAGTCTTCTTTTCTGTGTCATTATTTCTTTTCTATTCTATTATTGCCTTTTTTTTTTCCTTCCTTTGTGTTCATTAAGTATTCTTCTTTTTTCTTTAGGTGGATCTTTGGAAAATAGACCTTTACCTTCTGTCTTTTCTAAGGTATTTAGTTATGACTGTCATGGTCACTCCCACCATGGCTTAGCTGTATCATACATCTTTAATTTTGAACATTTTTACTGTTAATCAAACATTTCCTAATCGCTACTGATTTCTTCTTTGATAAATGAGTTATTACAAGTGAATTTCTTAATTTCTTATAATGTGGGAATTGTCTAATATTAATTAACCCAATTTACCTTCTCTCAAATCTATACTCTTGTTTTCTTGCATATTAATTTTTTTGATTATAACCACATTATAGATTATATAAATGCATCCTTCAGTTGCCCCTTGAACAACACAATCTGAACTGCGCAGTTTCATCTATTGGAGATAATTTTGGATAAATACAGACCAGGACTGTAAATGTATTTTCTTTTCCTTACAATTTTCTTAATCACATTTTCTCTTCTCTGGCTTACTTAATTGTAAGAATACAAAACATAATAAGTTTAACAAACAAAATATGTGTTAAGTGACTATTTATATCATTGGTAAGGTTTCCAGTTGATAGTAGATTATTAGTAGTTAAGTTTTGAGGCAGTAAAAAGCCATAGGTGAATTTATGACTACATGAGGGCATGGCCCCCAAGCCCCAATGTTGTTCAAGGGTCAACTGTATGTAAAAACATATAATATTTATGTCCATGAATGATATAAATAACACATAAAATGGACATGAATTTACTCATAGACATAATACATCATTATTAATGAATGTCTGTTTTAATCTTAGACCATTTCCTCCTGAATGAAAGGTATCTTTAGTTTTTCTAATGAAGATTTCTTGGTGACCAATCTTGTTTGTCGAAAATGGATTTATTTCTGGGGTTCCTGGGTGGCTCAGTGGGTTAAAGCTTTTGCCTTTGGCTCAGGTCATGATCCCAGGGTCCTGGGATCGAGCCCCACATCGGGCTCTCTGCTCAGCAGGGAGCCTGTTTCCCCTCTCTCTCTGCCTGCCTTTCTGCCTCCTTGTGATCTCTGTGTGTCAAATAAATAAATAAAATCTTTAAAAATAAATAAATAAATAAAATGGTTCTATTTCTGGGGTACTTGCATGACTCAGTGGGTTAAGCATCTGACTCTTGGTTTCAGCTCCAATTATGATCTCAGGGTGGGGAGATGGAGCCTCACATAGGTCTTCACACTGGGTGTGGTGTCGGCTTGAGATTCCCTCTCTCTCCCTCTCTCCCTCCCCACTTTCTACCGCTCTCTCCCCCTCCCCTCAAGAAGAAAAATGTATTTATTCCCATGGTATCATTGATAGATGCATTGTCTTGAAGACTGATGCTTGTGTGATGTTTTCATTCTCTTGCCAAATTTTTCTACCCCTTTGCCTGGCTTTCTAGTTTCCATTGATCCTGTGCAGATGTCCATTCAAGTTCCCACTGGGGCTTTTTGGACATTGACCTTATTTTCTCTCTCTTCCTTAAGGTTGTTCTTTTAGTCTTTACCTTTTGACTTTTTAAAATCACCTTCTAGGGGCACCTGGGTGGCTCAGTCAGTTAAGCATCTGCCTTCGGCTCTGGTCATGATCCCAGGGTCTCAGGGAGAGTCGGCTTGTCCCTCAGCCCCCTCCCCCCCTCTTTTGCTCTGTCTCTCCTATAAATAAATAAAATCTTTTTAAAAATCATATTTCTAGGTATATTTTTGAGATGCACGCATCCATCTCTTGGTGCCTCTGAAATCTGGGGCTTGACAACAGTAAACATTTTTAGAACATTCGCACCATTATCCCTTCAACTGCTACTTCTGTCATTAGTATTCTCCTTCTGGGATCCCAATTATATGTAATCATATTTCCTGCATCTGATATATCTCATGGCTTTTTTTCTGAGTGTTTCACGCTTTTGTCTCTTGATGTGTTAGTCTGGATATTGTCTTCTAATTCATCTAAGTCACTAATCTTTTGGTCAGCTATTCATTATGTGGTCTCATGTACCCATTATCTGGCTCTCCACAGACATGTTTGAGTGTAGTTGCTCTGGTTTTCTGCCACGTAGTCTTGTCTTTTCAAATTTCTGATTGTTTCCACTGTACGTTCGATATTGTATGTGAATCCTCCATGGGTGATCTGAGGCTAATAAGATGTCACCTTCTTCCAGGGCCACTTGGGATCCCAGATCAACATAATCCAGTCAGACGGCAAAATGATTCCCAGCGGAGCTTCAGTCCCTGCGAGGCCTGGTCTATCCTGTGTTCACGTTTGCTCTCGGCTTTGTGGAGCCCAACACAGAGCCTGGGATGAAGCAGGGACCCTCTGCCTTGTGGTCTGTGAACTCTGGCTTTTGTCTGCTTGTTTTTGTGACAGCTGGCTTGCTTCTTGGCACCTCCCCAAACTTACGAAGTCCACAGAGACCTCTCTGTCAAAAGAGCCCCAGAATGATGTGCTTAACTCTGGGCATATCTCTTCTCCCAGATTCTGGGTGGCAAGTTCTCGGTTCCTTGAAGGTTCTCGAATGCCTTTATGTATGTTAATTTTGTGTTACCTGGCCTGACATTCTGATTTGATCTCCGTGTTGGCATTTACCTGAAGATCCTTACCCGAAATGCACATTAGCCGAATTCCCCACAGTTATATCTTAAAACCTAATTTAGAAACGTGGCATCTGATATTAGCTTTCCTGGAGTATGTACAATTCACCTGTGTTAAAAGAACTTGTCATATAATTTTACATCACTCTTGATTAAATACTCACAGAAGGAACAATTAAGATTGTGTGAAGTTAAAATCCCACTTAAAATTATCTTATGAAGATCAAAATTATATTAAAATTCAGCTGACAAGAAACGAAAATAGCTCAAGAGGCCAAGAAATCACAATGAATTGCATCTAAATATTTGATCCTTCTTCCCTCCAGGGTAAATTGTGCATTTTTCCATCTCTAGTGGCAAAGATAACAGGGTTAAAGTATGTTTCCATATGCTCTTTAGGAATATCACGGTAGTAATTTTTCTGATGGGAAAAGAATAGAACATCATATATCATGTCAGCTGGGATGGAATGAGGAATTTATTACATGAGACAATGGATAAGAAAGCATTATTAATTTTGAACATCTTGAATTTTTCATGTGTTGTCATGAAGTTTTTTGAAAGCAGGCATAATACCATGCAATAGTTTTCATTCAGCATTTTGGACCAGGAGGCTGAGAGCTCTAAAGTTGATGCAGAGGGAAAGGGAACCTGCCTCTGACCCAGCACCGTTCAGCCCAGTTATCTCAGTAATCCTCTAAGGAGTGACTCTTCCTAATTATTTTGACATAAGGACCCCAGGGCTCAGAGAGTTTCTGCGAGTTGACCAAGGTACCCCAGTAAGTATAGTAGAATTGGAACTCACATGTCTACCACCCAGGGCCCTCCCCCAATCTCTCATAGTTCTAGCTTTTTCCCACCGTGTTCCCCAAGGTGGTGGCAGTCCCTCTGCCCTTGTCCTCCAGTATCCGAGGCGTGCCTGTAGAATGCCCAGGCAGCCCATGTCTCCGGTGAGGATTCTGCTGCATGTCTGTGGTCATCTGCAATCCTCAGTGATGAAAACTTACCACGAGTGATTCATGCCACTGTACCACAGAGTCTCCTTTTCAAACTCCTGCCTATCTCTCCCAGAATAGAGTCTGAATGCATGTGGAAGAATGTCCACCAGCGGGGCAGATCATTCCTCACTCAGAATGGGGATATATTCCCTGAGGGAAGGACATGCTCTCCTACATGGTTTTCCTACTTCCTTGTGTTTATGTTGGGGAACCCCTTTCCTTCTGTCTGCCTACTTTCTCTTACAGAAAAAGAGGACATTCTTTTCAGCTACAACATGTTTCCATAATTTCACAAAGGATTATGAATCATTTCTCATAGTGGATCTGCGGTGTTTGTATTGGACATCCAAAGCTCTCTAACTTGTTTAAAGTTTGGGGGCTGCCGATGGGAGAATAATCTAAATCACAAATGTTTTGCTGACTATTTAAGGTCATGTTGGGTTTATTTTGTTGAGAGAGGTGCCTGTTCCTCTCTAGAGGGGCAGGTACTTCCCAAGGGTCTTGTGGTATCATAACGTATGCTAAGACAGTGCTATCCCACCAGGGTTCCAACCCATCCTCTTCTCCCCGCAAGAAACCATGCCCGACTAAGGAGTAATATTTATTATTTGATAAACAAGCCCACAGTTGTAACCCCCTCCGGAATCACTCCAGTGTGAAACTGGCGTTTGTACCGACATGGGGAAGAGCTCATTCTTCATGAAGCGGAACATGGCTGCAGAATGTACTCAGCAAACCGGTGGAATCACTCAGCGGAGCCTGGGAGAAAAGGTCAAGGCGATAAAATAAATTTGAGGAGAATATGGAAGTACTCATCAAGTCACACTTGGGATGTCTTGTTGACCTTTATGTGCAAGGCAGCATTGTTTCTCACATTTCAAAGCAATGCCATTTAAAAAAAATTACATTTATTTAAAAAAAAAGAGTTAATTTTGTTAATTGTGCTTAGTGTCTGGTGTGAGGTGGAGAAATTTGGAATTTGATCTGACAACTGACCATTCCTGTAGCGTCCTCTGCTTTCTTTCATAGTAAAAAGAGTTCCTGGGCATCGTGTCAGGTGATGGGTCTCCTCTGTGACCCTTTAAACAGACACACGGTCACCTCTGTACCAGCTCTATCAAGTCCAGTTTCTTGTTCCCCATTCCCGTTCTATAGACAAGAAAACCCAGGGAAGGAAAGTCAATTAAAGACTAAACTTTTGGATCGTCTGCCATAATTAAATGATCACCAGTTGAATTTTAAAGAGAGTTTTTGGAATTATAATAGATCCCGGGGCACCCAGCTGACTCAATGAGTTAGGCATCTGACTTGGTTTCAGCTCAGGTCATGATCTCAGGGTCGTGAGATCGAGCCCCACCTCAGGCTCTGTGCTCAGCATGGATTCTGCTTGGGATTCTCTCTCCCTCTGCTCTTACACTCTCATTCTCTCTAAAATAAATAAAGTTAATTATAAATATAAATATATAAAATAAATCAATAAAAATTTTAGGTCTTGGATTTCCGCCCCCTTCTCCCCATTCACACGGGCAAAGCAGAGCAAATTCTCAGGTCCCATGTACATGTCAGTCTGCATTCGACCCCTTTCCCTCAGCCCACCTCGTGAGGTCTGTCCCCATCCTTGCTTCTGGCAGAATCCACTCCCTCCACCACAGGACATTCCATTGACAGAAGATCCCATAGCCATACTATTATCAGTATCCTCATATCTTCAGTTGCCTGCATTTATTATTATTATTGTTACTGTTATTTTGCTTTCATAATTGCTATTGCTACTGAACATTCATTCAGGGATGAATACACAAGTGCTCCTGGAGGCTGTTGCCCGGTGTTGCCTCTTTGGCTATTAAAATGCAACAAAGAGGGACACCTGGGTGGCTCAGTTGGTTAAGCAGCTGCCTTCGGCTCAGGTCATGATCCCAGTGTCCTGGGATCGAGTCCCGCATCGGGCTCCTTGCTCCGTGGGGAGCCTGCTTCTCCCTCTGACTCTGCCTTCCACTCTGTCTGCCTGTGCTCGCTCTCGCTCGCTCGCTCGCTCTCTGACAAATAAAAAAATAAAAATCTTTAAAAAAAAATGCAACAAAGAGAGCCCTGGGTGGCTCAGTGGGTTAAGTCTCTGCCTTCAGTTCAGGTCATGATCTCAGGGTTCTGGGATCGAGTCCCGCATTGGGCTCTCTGCTCAGCAGGGAGCCCGCTTCCTCTCTCTCTCTTCCTGTCTCTCTGCCGACTTGTAATTTCTCTCTCTGTGTCAAATAAATAAATAAAATCTTTAAAAAAATTTAAAAAAAAACACAACAAAGGATCCCAAAAGGACTTCTAAAAGGATCATAGCAAATTTCTGTCCCATGAGCACTGTTCTTGCTTTACATGTCGCCAACAGCAAAAGTAATTAATTAAAGTATTTTTTTAAGATTTTATTTATTTATTTGACAGACGGAGATCACAAATAGGCATAGAGGCAGGCAGAGAGAGAGAGAGAGAGAGAGAGAGAAAAGGAAGCAGGCTCTCCGCTGAGCAGAGAGCCCGATGTGAGACTCGATCCCAGGACCCTGAGATCATGACCAGAGCCAAAGGCAGAGGCTTAACCCACTGAGCCACCCAGGTGCCCCAAAGTATTTTTAATAAATGTCTCCCAGGAATGTGTGCACAAGCATGTGTGTGCATATGTGTGTATGCAATGCTGTTCTGTGACTTGAACCTGTAATCCCGAAAGAATTGTAAATGCAAACTCAATTTGTAATTAAGGGCAAGAAAAGTTGTTTCTTATGTTATTTATTGTGGCAGGTTTGACTACAAGCAGCTCTGTGTCCATGCTCCAATAGTTCCCACACAGGGAGAGCCCTGAAAGAAAGCTGGGAGGTGGGAACAGAGTAGCAGGCAGACAAGGGCCGTCCAACGCCACTCTTTGTCATCCGTGGTCAGACGAAGCATGAGATACTGTCAAAAACATCACCCACTGTAAAAAAAATTGAGAGTGAAAGGTGAAGCATCATATTTCTCTCCTGGATGAAAACTCTCCTGGAACATGAATCACAGCTGGAGGCTGAACAGGAGAGGCAACAGTATTCACCACAAATAAAAAAGGGGAGCACGATGTGTTTTAGATGTCATTTAGCATCCAGATTGATTATTCTGTAACTCTAGTTGTAACAAATTTCTTAATAACTCCATTGGGGTAGCTGATAAATGGCACAGAGGCAATACACAGAAAGATTAACTGGGGATGAAAATGTTCGCAGTTATTACACAGCAGAAAGTAGATAACAAACAGGATGTACCAAATGACCCTGATTCCGTGAAAATATACCTACATGAATGAAAACACATTATAAGGACTTCTAGAAGTAAACATCATGACATTTTTGAAAGACAGATGCCATTTCTGAATTGTGGAATTGTGTGTGGTTTTTGTTTGCTTATTTATGTTTTCATTTCTTTACGTTTCCCTGGATTGGGCATGCACACCTCTATAGTCAGAGAAATTGCCTTGAAAAACCATGAATCACTGAGTCCAGCAAAGGGTCCCACCTGCAGCCAAATTCCCTCCTACCCTGGACTGCACTGAGGGTGTCAGGAGAGTTCTAGGGTGAGACAAAAAATATGCAGGAATAATGGGAACAAAACAGCATTTGTGATTATGTAGGGCTGAGTGTGTGTGCGCACATGTGTGTGTGTGTGCACGCGTGTGTTCCAAACTGGTAATGACCATTGAAGGAAGTGAGTTTAGAGGTGATAGGTATTTTTCACTATGTTTTTTCTGTTTCAAGAGTTCCTTTCCATAGATTTGATCATCTGTTAATGCTCACGGGTTAGCATATGTTCTGTTGTTGTTCATATTTACACAATCTTGGAAATTATCTGTGCAGCTTGGTCTTAGGAGCATGTCAAAAACCTTCAATACCAACCATGGTCAATGCATCCTTCCTAGGGCAATATAGGCCAATCATTAAAATCACCAGAGTTATTTAATCAGCTATGGGAGAATCTGGTTAGTTTATAGATTAAAAAGGGCAAGAAGCTTTCTGGTATTCAAGAAGGTTAAGTTTCACAATCGAAGCTCATAATAAATTAAAAATGTATTACATGTATGGCAGACAAAAAGACAAATATACATGATTCTTCACTATTTTTATTTATTTATTTATCTATCTATCTATTTATTTATTTATTTGACAGATCATGAATGTTTTGTTTGTGCCAGACACAATTCCAGACTTGGAAGATACAGCAAAGAACCCAATAAGCAGAACTCCTTCCTGCCTTCTGAGAATTACATTTCAGATAGATAGATACAGATAAACAATAAAATAAATAGGTAAATTATACAGTATAATGGAAGGTGATAAACACCATAGAGAGTTATAAAACCTAGAAAGAGAAACACAAAAGTGGCATATGGTTGCAATTTCAAGCAGAGTAGTCAGGAAAGACCTTATGGAGAAAGTTGTATTTGACCAAATACTTGAGGGAGGAAAAGAATGATCCAGACAGATCCTCGGACTAGAGCAACAAAGGAAGAGGGAAGAGAATGTGCAAAGGCCATGAGGCAGGAAGGACCAAAGCAGACATAACCAGGGGCAAGGGGAATTAGTAGCAGTAGGCTATGGAGCATTCTGTAGGTTCTTATAGACCACTGGTAACACTTTGGAACTTGAATCATATGAAAAGACATTTTGCATGGATTTTCACACAGTTGGGAAGAAAAACACAAAACAAACTATACTATCATGAACTTTGTATTTTCTAAAATTATATACAGATTTTGGGGATTTTTTTTTATCTTCTTCTCATTGGGGCATCGGGGGCTTTGAGACTTTGCCTTTATGTAACTCCAACATCTTAGCAGCCAGCTTCAGCGTCTGCATGACCACTTCAACAAATGTCAGTCTTCAAAGATTCTTGTCATATACAATTGCATTAACTTTCTTCTAGAAATTATTTCAGCATCCCTCTGTTAGGTCACAAACAATTTCTTCTCACACACTACCCTGAACCAACCCAGCTCTAATGATTTAACTCTCATTATGGTATGTTTATATGTTAATCACAGGATGCAATGGAGCTCTGACCTGGCATGGTCTCTGAAGAGAGTGAAGATGAGATTGTCTACACAGTGAGTAGGAGTGAGGCAAGCAGACCATGTGTGTTGGTATGCAGGGTAGAGAGAGTTTCTGGCACAGAGTGGAAAGGAAGGCAGTGAGCTGGCCTTTGGGATCAAGAACTCCATTTTCTGTCCTCCAATGGCCAAAGATTGGTGTTGTGGATCCCTGATTTTTAGGAGATTCAGGCTTGTTTTGAAAACAGTCAAGGGAAGTCACTGAAGAACCAGGACAATGTTGACTTCCCCATAGGTGGAAAAGAGAGAAGAGGAGAAGGACAGATGAATCCCTTAGGAGGAACCAAAGAACAGTGCTCCAGAGGAAGAAACACAAATGTCAAAGTTTCAGAAGGTTTTTGAGACGATCAGCAAACAGCTTTGATAAAGCCTGAAAAGCCTTTAGCACAGTGCTTCCATCATTCTTACAGTTAAATCATATAACTTGGTCTGGTGCTAAGGTCAAGGAGGTTCTAACAGCCCCCCTCCAAAGAGCAAAGACTCGGATTTTGGTTTGGTATCAGCTCCACCACATATTAGATGATGACCTCTTTAAGACTCTGTCTTCCCTTCAGCAAAACTGAGGACATCACTGCATTCACTCTTTGGGAATGAACACACTCAGTGAGGTAATTGCATAGAAAACAATTTTGTAAAGTATGACACATGCCATGAATATTTAATAGCTGTTAGCTATTAGTATTTGTCTAATCAATATCTACCAGACACAAAAGAAGTCAACTTTCAAACCTTTGTTTCTGATCTTTGGTGATCTGGAACAAACACACGTGCCTTGAAAGGAGTATGGAAGAAAGCAAATGTAGTTCCATCTCAATGGTAACACTGGCTTGAGGAGAGCAGCTTCTTCACAAACTCTGTCCCAACATGTTATTTAGTGAGTAAGAGTTGTCCCCAGCTTTGAAAAGTTTAATGAAAGCATTACCATGTATCAGCAGTGCTGGATTCTTTTCCAAAGTATAATGGGTTATCTACCACTGAAATGCTGTTCAGGGCTGAGACACCAATGTATTATGCATTACTGGAATGATATCAGATATCCAGTTGGATGACCTTCTCCTCTCACCTTGTAACTCTCCTAAGAAGAGGAATCAGAGTGTTACTAGCTTTGTAGAGAGGTAAGTGTTGGATGCCTGGGTGACTCAGTCAGTTAAGCATCTGCCTTTAGCTCAGGTCATGATCCTGGGGTCTTGGACTTGAGCCCTGCATCGGGCTCCCTGCTCAGCGGGGTGTCAGCTTTTCCATCTACCCTTCCTTCCTGCTTATGCTTGCTCTCTCTCAAATAAATAAGTAAAATCTTTTTTAAAAGAAGAAGGGGAGTAAGTGTTGGACAAATTCTGTGGGCAAGAGACTTTTTCAGTTCACTAGGTCTCCATGGCTGAGATCTGCCAGGTGTGGATCAATACTGCGGCTCACTCTTTTGGCCCCCAGGAGAGGAAGATGTTGTCAATCTCTCTCTTAATTTGTTTCTTCAATGCCATTCATTCATTTGTTTATCCATTCATGCATCCACTCATGCATTCATCCATCCATCCATGCATCCATTCATGCATTCATCCATGCATCCATCCATCCATCCATGCATCCATCCATCCATCCATCCATCCATTCATGCATTCATCCATGCATCCATCCATCCATGCATTCATTCATCCATCCATGTATCCATCCATCCATCCACCCATCCATTCATCCATGCATCCATGGATCCATCCATCCATGCATGCAGCCATCCATCCATTCATGCATTCATTCATCCATTCATTCATCCATTCATTCATCCATCCATCCATGCATCCATGCATCCATCCATTCATGCATTCATTCATCCATCCATGTATCCATCCATCCATCCATGCATCCATTCATCCATCCATGCATCCATTCATCCATCCATTCATGCATTCATTCATCCATCCATGTATCCATCCATCCATCCACCCATCCATTCATCCATGCATCCATCCATCCATCCATCCATGCATGCAGCCATCCATCCATTCATGCATTCATTCATCCATTCATTCATCCATTCATTCATCCATCCATCCATGCATCCATGCATCCATCCATTCATGCATTCATGCATTCATTCATCCATCCATGTATCCATCCATCCATCCATGCATCCATTCATCCATCCATGCATCCATGCATCCATCCATTCATGCATTCATTCATCCATCCATGTATCCATCCATCCATCCATGCATTCATCCATCCATCCATCCATCCACCCATCCATGAATCCATGCATGCATGCATGCATGCATGCATGCATGCATGCATGCATGCATCCATCCATCCATCCATGGATGCATCCATCCATCCATTCATGCACTCATTCCTCCATCCATGTATCCATGCATCCATGCATGCATGCATGCATCCATCCATCCATCCATTCATGCGTTCATTCATCCATCCATCCATCCATCCATTCATCCATCCATCCATCCATGCATCCATCCTTCCATCCATCCATTCATCCATCCATCCATCCATCCATGCATCCATCCATCCATCCATTCATGCATTCATTCATCCATCCATCCATCCATGCATCCATGCATGCATCCATCCATTCATTCATGCATTCATGCATTCATCCATGCATCCATCCATGTATCCATCCATCCATCCATCCATCCATGCATCCATCCATCCATCCATCCATTCATGCATTCATCCATCCATCCATCCATCCATCCATGGATTCATCCATCCATCCATGCATCCATCCATCCATCCATCCATCCATCCATTCATCCATCCATGCATCCATCCATCCATGCATCCATACATCCATCCATTCATGCATTCATTCATCCATCCATGCATCCATGCATCCATCCGTTCATGCATTCATTCATCCATTCATCCATCCATCCATCCATGCATCCATCCATCCATCCATCCATGCATCCATGCATCCATCCATCCATTCAGCAGGTATATTGAGCAGCCTACCTGGCTATAAAACATGGCTCGACACTTACAGTTTTGCAGCCTTGGTGGGTTGAAAAAAAAATATTAAGGTAGAACTGGATGATGGGAGGGTTTATGGTGGGTGAGGTCTGAATTCAGCACTGGCAGTGAGATGTCAGCATCAGTGAGTGGAAGGAGGCTTTCAGGCCACGATCCTAAAGCAGCAATGCAGAGGCTTATGACAAGAATAGTCAGTGGTCCTTCTTGGTTTTTCATCCCAGGGGCAGGGTGGAGGGTAGTCGGAGCTAAGGATGTGCCTCTCAGCTCGAACTGAACACCCAGGACCTAGAAATCCTAATTGTGGGGAAAATCCTGGTTTCTAATAATTGGGTAATATTTTGATGGGATATTTTACAGGGGATGTAGAAATGTCTAATTGCTTCTGTATTATGCTATTCACTTCTGTGAGTTGCCTCACAGAAAGAGCATGCCAAGGGAGATGACAGGACTATTTATATGAGGGATTCTAAGCCAGAATTGTAATACCAATGCCTATCGAAGTAGGCGGAACAATATTGATTGCTTCTTTTTCCTCTTTGCTGGTATTAGTCCTACTTTGCATGGGCATAATCTGTAGGAGTGACTGCATTCTATCATCCATGCTCTTGATACCCACAGCGTTGGGACAGGGATTCTCAGAAGAAACATTGCATAGGTCCCATAGATGTCTGTTCTTTCTTAGGGAACAGGTAGTTCTCTTGTCACGTCAGGCAAACGTGCAGTGTTTTTTGTAATAGCCAAAATGTATTTCTTGCTTTAGGGGAAAATACTTCTCCCACTTCCTGCTAGAAGCCCACCTTGGGAAGGAGAGTAGGAGACGGGTCAGTGAAGGGGGCACACTTAATTTCTCCTGCCTTCCCATGCTGTGCTTCTTGTTCCTCTTCCAACAAATGAGCCAAACCAGTTTGCAAACCTCCTGCAAAGTTCTTAGCTTGATTGGTCCTTTCTGCTGACTGGACATCAGGGTTCTCTGGTCGCGGCAGGTCTTTATACCAGGCTCTCTTTCTCATGAGCATTGAGAATATCTCCCTTGTGTCTCCCTTGCCATGGGCGACAACACACCTATTTGTTTATATGTTATTCCAGTGTCATAAATCCACCTCCCTCTTACTTATACAGAGAGCATAGACAATCTTCTCCTTCTTATTATGATCTTGGGGGGAACCTTCAGTCTTTCATGAGGCATCATGCTGGCTAGAGGATGCTCACTGGTGCCCTTTACACTGGAAAGCAAGAATCCTCTCCTACTACTGTTTTGATGAGAATTTTTCAAGAATGGATGCACTACTGGATGTTGGATTTTGCCAAAATTTTTCCACTCCTCTTCTCAGATTGTTACACAGCTTTTTTTTCTTTTTTAAGGTATTTATATAGTAAATTACAGTAATTGCTTCTTTATTATGGTTAAATTCGTATTATGTGCAATTAGCCATCACTATGTGCCCAACCTTTAGGGCCCTGGCCGTGTCATAACCCACCATTTCTCTTCACGTCCCTATGAGACATCCAGGTTGGAGCATGGATCAGTGCCTCATTTTTTACGGCTGAATAAATTCTACTGCACGTATGAACAACAATTTGTTCATCCATCTCTCCATTGGCAGAGATTGGGCTGTTTCCAAATTTGGGCTCTTGGAAAGAATGCTGCGATAAGCATTTGTGTAGGAGTTTCTGTGTGGACATTACAAGTTGACATGTGTTCTTCCCTCTTGTGGATACACGCCTAGGAGTGGCATTGCCATATCATATTGTATGGGAGTTCTATGTTTTAGAGGCATAGCCAGACTCTCTCTTTCCTGCTTCCTGTCACATGTCTACAAGCAATGCATGAAGATTCTCATTTCTCCACATCCTGGCCAACACTTTGTTAATTCCACTTTAAAAAAAAAAATTCTAACCATCCTAGTATGTGTCAAGTGACCTCCCATTGTGATTTCAGTTTGTATTTACTTAATGACCAATGACGTTGAAGTTTCCTTGTGTGCCTGTTGGCTACTTGCATGCTTTGTTTTTGGACAGATCCATTCAAGGTCATCGTCTGTTTTTAAGACTAGATTGTGTGTCATTTTGTTGAGCCGTAAGAGTTCTTCATGTATCCTGGGTGCCACACCCTTATCCGATACATGATTTGCAAATATTTTCTTCCATGTGGTAGGTTGTCTTTTTACTTTCTTGATAATGTTGTTTGGTGCACAGAAGTTTTGAATTTTAATGAAGTCTATTCTAAACTATGAAGTTTATCTACTATTTATTTTTCTTTTGTTGCTTGTCTTTTTGGTGTCTAAACCGAGACTCTGTTAATAAATCAAGGTCATAAAGAATGATCCCTATGCTTTTCTGTTATAATTTTATAGTTTTATATTTTATTTGTAGGCCATTTTGAGTTCATTCAGGCTGTTCTGGAAATGAAATGTGATCCTCGCCGTGCCTCACACAGAAAAAGCTTAAAAAGCACTAGGTTTTATGTTATTCTAGAATGCCAAGGTCCAAATTCATAATCTACCAACTGAGCAAATAAAAGCCCATAAATTTGAATAGATTTCTTCAAGATCACACACACACACACACACACACACACACACACACACCATATTTCTACTTTCTGACTCCCACTAGTACAGATGGAAAGTCCTGCCAAGGTACTGCTCTGTGCCCAGCTTCAAGGTCAAGTAGCCGCTGTTCTAGCAAATATTCCCTCTGCGAGAAAACAAAAGGGCCCCTTAAGACCCTGGTGGTTCTCTGCAGGACATGATGAATGTCTCTCTGGAAATATGGATCCTAAGAGGGAGCCCTGCTGCCCAGTGGTCATCAGTATCCTGGCGTCTGCTCCCCAGTCTTTCAGATTGAGCTTCTCTGGAGCACCAAACAGTTGGACATGAGTAGTAAGGAAAAGACGGGCCTAAAGTGCCACATTATTGGGGAAGGTATGAAAGAGAAAGAATTAAAAATACAGCACTGCCAAGTTTACAGAAACACACATGTATGCCAACAGAGTGCTGGAGACACCCCACGTTCTTGGAAAAGACCTGTGTTCTTTTTTTTAAATATATATATATTTTTAATTTACTTCTCTGAGAGACAGAGAGTGTGTAAGAACAGCAAAGGAAGTGGCAGAGGGAGAAGGAGAAGCAGACTCCCCACTGAACAGGGAACCTGATGGGGGACTCAACCCCAGGACCCTGGGATCATGACCTGAGCTGAAAGCAGACACTTAACCCACTGAGTCCCCATGTGCCTAGAGACCTGTGCCGTTGAAGACACCTGCACTGATCCCACCCAGAACTCATCTCCTGGGCTCTCACCCACAGTCAGGGACTGTTCCTTCTCTGGTACACGGCTATCTAAATTCACGTCTTCTCTCATCTGGCTGGAGGCACCAACCATCCTTCCCACAATCAGTTTAAAGCTGTCACTTCTCCCAGTTTTAGTGGGGGAGATTCTTAATTCATGGAATTAAGACACAAAGGGAGCTTAGCAAGGTACTGATTTGCTTTGAAAATACTGAGCAGATCTTAGGTACATTCAACGGTGCCAGATGCCAGACATAACATGGCTATGTAAGAAAACTATGTTTTTTGTCTTCTTCAAATGTAAAGTCCAGTCAGCGAAGTGGAAATTAAGTAAGTAATTAACTATACCCATTAACTCATGCTGTGAAATAAAACAAGGCAGGACCTGGTTTAAAGAAGGTGGTCAGAGATACAGAAGTAATATTTGTGGAATTCCCACTGAAATTCCCGTGAGGTACGTACATTTACATAGCATTCTACCCAAATGTTAGTGATCACTAGCTCTGTTTTATAGGAAGAAACACACACACATATATATTCATTCTACTGAGTGTTAGGACCGCAAAGGGAAAGGGCTTAACCCAAATCAAAACTCTGGCTCTTGTTACATTTTAAAAGTTGGCATCAGATAGCAGCTCACCAATTCATAGGGTCCCAGCATGTTACTCCAAACCCACGTTAAGTCCCATGCTCTAGGTCTTAAACCCTCAGACTGAGTTCCAACTAACAGGTAGTAAACGCTGAGTCCTAATACAGGCCCAAGATTTGGATGAGGGAATGTAGATCTGAATCATGGGCTCTGGAAGACCCACACTGCTCCGGTACTGCTCTGTGCCCAGATTCCAGGATTTAAAACATCCCCAGCTGTGGTTACAGAGATAAAGGCAGACCATATCTAAACATTACCTTGTTATTGGTTAAATTTTCGCTCATGGGTTTGCCTTATGAAATGTTCCTTCTGTTTCTTAGATATTAAAATAGAAATTCCTAGCACACACACAAAAAGCCTATTTCTTTTTAACTGTATGTCTGTAGGAGGCAGACAAATCCCCCTTCCCCAGCAATGGCTACAACCCAATCTTCGGACCTTGTGAATAGGTCACCATACATGGAAATGTAACTATGGAGAAATGACCAGAGGTGCCTTCTCTCTGGCTTTGGAGTTGAGGAAATGGAACCAGGAGCCAAAGAACACCAACAGCCTCTAGGACAGAGAAAATATAATGGGATGGGCTCCCCACTCCACCCCGCCAGGCTCCAGAACGGAACCCAGCCCTACTCCCACCTCGGCGGTAGCCCCCAGGACTTAACCTTGGACTTGAAATACAGAACCTTGTGATAATATATTTGCATTGCTTAAATCACTAAAGTTGTAGGTATTTCTCAGGGCGATCATAGGAAATGAACACCATGATAGTGTTTCTCTTTTGTGACTACCTACAACCTCATTTCTCTGTAACTTCCTTTTAAGTATAAATACTGTTTCTTTTTTTTTAAATTAGCCCATTAATAAAATATTTCAGTTAAAAGCATTTGGTCTTACACCTCACTGTAATCCGTGAAAGAATGTATCCACCGTAAGCAGAGATGGTCTGAGATAACGAGTTTGCTTGGAGGAGCCAGTGTCCCTGACTAAGGAGCAGAAAGCAAGAGGAGGGACCAGCAGCGAACCTTGGACACGGCAGTGAATTCTGGAAGGGCAGCCACCACGCGGTCTCTTCCAGGTAGATCAGTAGATGAAACTAGGTGAGGAGCACTGAAAGCAAGATGCAAAAACAGCTTTAATGCTAAAAAGGATAAATTTATGAATATTGGAGGTTTAGGAGATTGGGCTGGGAAATTAGTATATTCGCACATAAATTTTCAAAGTTAATGTCAAATACTAACGTGAAAAGATGTTCAGCCAATTAATAATATTTTAGTGAAATATTTTTATTTGGAAAAATTATGTTTTAAATTAACAAGACCCAGGATTTGCAGTGGTATGTGAATGGGAGATCTAATGTACTCCTGCTGTGAGTTATAAATTAAGAAATTTCTCTGCAAAGCAATCAAGCCATATTTTAAAACCATCTCCAAACTAATAAGAAGCAAATCTTTACACAAAGAAGTATCCAGTAATGTATCTCAAAGAAATAAAACTCACAGAGATGTATACATGTAGATATTCACTATAGTCATTTTAGTAGATTTTATTTTTTTTTAATCTGTGTTAGGTTTATATAAAAATTGAGAAAATAGTGCAGAATTCCCATACACCTCAATCTGTTCCTTCCACTGTTCCCATCTTAACTGAGTATTATACATTTTTTACAATTAATGAAGCTTTTTGCAATTAATGAAGCTTTTTGCAATTAATGAAATTTTTTGCAATTAAGAAAATTAATTAATGAAAGTCCATAGTTCACTTAGATTTTCTGAATTTTTACCTAATGCCCAATTTCTGCTCCAGAACCCCATCTCAGATCCCACAACACATTTGGTGGTCATTGGCTCTTGGTTGTGGCAGTTTCTCAGACTTTCCTTGTTTTTGTGCTTTGCATTTCTCCTTCTAATGACCATTGCCAGTTTTGAGGAATAAAATATGGGGCACCCAGGGGGCTCAGTCAGTTAAGCATCTGCCTTCGGATCCTGGGGTCCTAGGATCGAGCCCCACGTTGGGCTCCCTGCTCAGTGGAGAGGCTGCTTCTCCCTTGCTTCTGCCTTGCTCTCTGCCCTTCCTCCCTGCTTGGGTTCTTTCTCTCTCTCTCTCAAATAAATAAAATCCTAAAAAAGAAAAAAGAATTGAGGAGTAAAATATGTGTGATCATTTTCTCATAATGAGACCAGGTGGAGGGCTATTAGGAAGAGGACCGCAGAAGTGGAGGGTCATTTTCATCATGTCGTATCACATACATGACATCTATGAGACTCAGGACTATTAATGCTACTCTTGGTCACCTGCCACGTGTTTGGGGTCAGGTTTC
The DNA here is from genome assembly GCF_011764305.1 of Mustela putorius furo. Taxonomy (NCBI): domain Eukaryota; kingdom Metazoa; phylum Chordata; class Mammalia; order Carnivora; family Mustelidae; genus Mustela; species Mustela putorius. Next base: position 11,525,546 of record NW_025421998.1, read on the forward strand.
TCCACTGAAAAGTTACTTTTTCCCCTATTTTCCGGCTGGCACACTTGGAAAGTCCCTCTGTGTCGTCCACGCTCGGGAGTAGGTGACTATGCTTCCCTCCTTGAAGACCAGCGTCTAGGTGAGGATTTGGAATTTTTCATCACGGGAGCATCGCCTATCCTCTCAGGTTATGAATGCATTCAGTCACTTATTCCCATCAGCGTGGACTCAGATATGTTTATTTCAAACTAGGAGTGACAATCCAAAACTATTTAATATATTTTGTTGCCAAAATGGTTCCAGTTTTGGATGTTGACAGCACTATTGGTGAGTTTCTGGGCCGATTTGACATACCCCAACAGTGTGAGCGTGGATGTGTGTGCACACCCATGCATACAGTGTGAGTGTCTGGGTATGTGTGGGGGGGTGTGCATGTAAGGTTGCATGTTAATGTGTGTGCTTGTGTGTGTATCAGTGTGTGTGTGTGGTGTGTGTGCATGCGTGTGGGTATGGGTGGTATGTGGGGATGTGTGTGTGTGCGTGTGTGCATCTGCTGGCCCCCTTTCTTTCTAGCACTACAGGATGCTCTGGGTTCTTCTTGTCTGTTTCCTTCACAAACCAGTCCCTTCCCCAAGGAGCCCTGATTGCTTTGGTTGGCAAGTGATACTTAAAACCAAGATTTGAGTCTGAGGTGTCCTTCTTGTTAGTGCGATGTTCTTCCTTTTACACTCCTCACTGGCCAGAGCAAAAAATACACACGTTTATAAGGGCTGTGATATACCACACATCTCTCAGTGTTCATCTACGCAACCATCTGTGCCTACGGGAAGGTATGCACAGCCCCCATAGACGTTCCCTAACCTTAAACAGTGACTGCAGAGATCCCTCCAGCTCCCTCAGTTGCTTCTCTGCAAACTCCCACCCCAGAGACACGAGAGCTCTGGCCCCACCCTGCCAACCACTTACTGGATTCTTCGACCTCGGTGTGTGGGTGGTCGTCGGTTAGCAGGGCAAACCCAAACGCCCGTGAAAATAATGCGATCGACGGGTGTACTACACAGACATGCGCTTTCCTCTAGCCTCACAGACTCCATTCACTGCAGTCACTCACATCTTACAGGACTCGTCCCCAAAGCCCTCCCCAGAGACCCTTTCACGACTCTGTAACTCAGTTAGATCCACTTCCCCCTGCCCGCTTTCCTCCTTGAGTCCACAGCCTCCTACATGATTTTTTTAGGTGTTCATACATTAAGTTTCACTCTTTATGCCATAAGTTTCTGTCAGATACCCATTATCTCTACATTTTCACATAGAATGGTTTTGCTTCCCCCCAAATTCCCCTGTGTTTCCCATTTTCATTCTTCCCCCTCCTCCCGGACCCTAGAAATCAATAAGCATTTTACTGTATCCACAGTTTTGTCTTTCCTGGGTTATTCTATAACTGGAATCGTCCCACGTGTATCTCTCTTATGCTTTCTCTCAGCAATTGTTTCCTCCATGGCTTTTTATGGCTTCATAGTTCATGTCCTCTTATTGCTGAAAAATAGTGCCCCACTGGATAAATGCACAAAGTTGGCTTATCCATTTACCTACTGAAGGGCATCATGGGAGCGTCTAGATCTGGCGATCATAACTTAAGCTGCTGTAAACATTTGTGCAGGTTTTTGTGTGAATGCAAATTTTCAAATCAAGTCATTAGGATTCAATCAGTCAACTGCTGACTCATACAGTGAGACTATACTTCGCTTTGTGCGAGATTACCAGACTGTCCTGCATTCTCACCGCTACTGACTAAGGGTTTCTGTGGCTCCATGACCAGCATTGGGTGTCACCCATGATTTGCCTTTTAGTACTTCTAATAGGAGTTGTCCCGCTTACAATTCCTTGACAGCAAATGATGATGAGAATATTTACATGTGCTAATCTATCCTATGAATACATAGGTATTCATGCCAAGGTCCCTGGTTTTTACCCATTTTTTTAAGTCGGTGTTCTCCTCCCTTATTGTTGAGTTTCCATAGTTCCTTGTATATTTTGGAAACCTGGCCTTTGCAGATATGTATGTTGTAAATATTTTCTCCAGGTCTGTAGCCTGCGTTTTGATCTCTCAACAGTACCTTCAAAGAACAGGCATTTCTAACCTTAGTATAGTCTAGTTTATTATTGCCTTCCTTCATCTGCCATGGAATCATATGTAAAAAACTCATTGCTGAAATCAAAATTCATGTGGAATTTCTACAATTTTGTCTTAAAAATTTTACAGTTTTGCCTTTGTTTTTATTTAAGGGTATGACTATTCTGAGCTAACTTCTGTGGCGTATAAAGTCTATAGATAAATATAGACTTTATATAGTATAAAGATTATAGATAAATAGTATTTCTTCCTATGGACATCCAGTTGTACCAGCACCATCTGCTGAAAAGTCTGTCTTTTCACTATTGAATTACATTGTTTCTATATCAAAGACCAGTTGAAGTATTTGTGTGGGTCTGTTGCTGGGTTCTCTGGATTCGTTGTCTTAGGTGTCTTTAGTTTCCACCAACAGTAAGCTACCTTGATTACCGTAGCTTTATATTAACTCTTGTCAGTCCTCTAACTGGGCTCTGTGTCAGTACCACGCTGGCTCTCTGGGGCTTTCACCATGGAGACACTAGAATTAATTTGTCAATATCTACATACTGGATTGCTGAGATTTTGACTGGGTCCATGTTCAATCTCTAAGTAAAGCTGAGAAGAGTTGACGTCCTATCAATATGGGACTTTCCAATCTGCGAACACACAATCTAGATCTTTGATTTCTTTGCTCAGAGTTTTTTGACTTCCCTTCTACATCCTGTGCATATTCACCAGAGTTATTTAAATTGTCCATCTGATGATTCCGGATTGTGCATCAGATCTGCGTCTAGGCGCTCTCTCTCTTCAGACTGGGTTTTATCTTGTCTTTCAGTATGCCTTGCAACTTTCTGAAGCCCAGATGTGACGTATCAGGAAGTAAGCAGGGAGGTAAACAGATCTGCATGTGAAGTTTACATTAATCTGGCCATGAGTTGAGCTGTGTTTAAAGTTTGGGGAAGCTGTAAGAGACAGGAAGCATCAATTTCCTTGAGCATCCTTCGTTCGATCTCCCTGGTATCTCTGGGTTTCCTTATAAATTCCTTCTGTGTCTTGCAGTTCCCTGATCCCCGACTTCTGTTATGCTCCCAGAGTCTCCTGATTTGGTCGCGTCTACTTCCTGGTGATTACAGCTCAGTCTTTAGAGCAGCTGTGTCTAAATGTTGGTGATCATAATGTTTCTCATTTCTATTGCCCATCTTAGGTGGACAGGAAAGCGAGCAGAAGTGGGAGTTGGGAAATTTCTCTTCCCCCAGGTTAGATAAGGTCCAGGAGAACTCCTCCCCCAAGGAGTGTGGTTTTCCTTACAGAGAACATTCTGGAAATTTTCAGAAATGTTTCTATATCCCCACCCAGGCCCTTCCACTGGGAATAGGAGGGTTTTCCTTGGCTTTTTACTGTGAGAGCTTATGAGGCTCACAGAAGTAGAAACAGGGCAAGTGGGAAAGTGTGGGGCCTCCCAGAGGCCTGTACTCTGCCTCCAGCAAAAGGGTCAGAGGCTAAAATTTAAGTTCTCCTGCCACTTCCAGAGTTCCCTTTTTCTTGCTGTAAGAGCAGGGACAACGAAGCTCTTCACTTGTGGGAGCCAAAACTAGAAGTTCCCACAGGTCAATCTTAACAACAACCATTTAGAAAAACAAAACAAAACAAAGCTGATGTCCAAAACAGAATTCCCTGGAGAGCTGTGGAGTCTCTAAATGACGTAAAACTCCCATGATTGACTTGGTAATATGTCATTCAACTAATATTTATGTGTGGGCCAAAAGAAAAAAAAAAGCACAGAAATTAGCTAATTCCCCAAATCTTCTAATTGTGATTTAATTCCCAGTGGCCCTGTGGTTTGGAGGCCTGAATATTCACCTGAAACTCCACAAAATGAATGGTAATAAGGAACACACTTAGTCTGGTGTCTGTAACTCAATTCAGTATATGTTATCATTCTGTCTTAAGTTCGGTTCATAAAGAAAGGCAAAAAGGTGGGCACCTGGGTGGCTCAGACAGTTGAGTGTCCATCCGACTCCTGATTTCTGCTCAGGTCATGATTTCACGGTCTTGGGAATGAGCCTGGTGTGGGGCTCTGCTCTCAGCAGGGAGGCTGCCCCCCTCACCGGGCCTCCCCCCCCAACTCTTTCTCTTTCAAATAAATAAATAAATAAATAAAATCTTTTTAAAAATAGAAGAGAAAAATTGTTTAAACCCAAAAGTATTAAAATGAATTAGCAAAATTCTTAATAACAATAATTTTTGATGGCCTAATGACATATCTTTAAGCACACACCTTGGGTCTGTGAACTGAAATATTTGTCTCAGAAAAGCTGTTTGGCCCAGATTTCAAGAGCCCAAGGAAGCATTCAGAGTCAGGTATGTCACTCCTGGGGACATATGACAACACTGTTTTGGCCAAAATTTTAAAAAGTAAAAAAGACAAAGCAGGGCCCAAAAAAAAAAAATCTATAAAACTAAAAATAATTGTTTTATTTGGTATTGTGTGTTAATGAAAAATTGGACATCAGAAATTTTCAAATCTCTGAAAATTTCCAGAACTAAGGTGGTATTTAATTATACAAAGGGAATTGTGGTTTATTGGCCTGGTAACAAAAAAAAAGGATTTATGATGATTTTAAAGACTATGTATTAGCCTGAGAAAATAATTCTATTAGTATAAAGTAACAAAAGGAGGGGAACCTGGATGGCTTAGTTAGTTAAGAAACCCACTCTTGTACTCTTGGTTTCTGCTCAGGTTGTGATCTCAGGGTCCTGAGTTCAAGCTTCAACCCCCACCTCTCCCACCCATCCCCCCACAGGCCTCCCTGTTCAGTGGGGACACTGCTTGCTCTTCTCCCTTTAACCCTCTCCTGTTCTCTCTCTTTCTATCTCTCTCAAATAAATAAATAAAATCTTTAAGAAAAAATAAATCAACCAAAGGAGAGGACAAGATGGGACTTCACTGTGAGTATAAATATGCAGGAAAAAAAAGAGAGAGAGAGAGAGAGAGAGAAGAAAGTGAAAAAAAAAAACAGAAGGGGATTATGAAATGACTTTTGTCTTAAAAGCTGGAATTATGGGGCACCTGGGTCTTTCATTCGGTGAAGCATCTGCCTGCAGCTCAGGTCATGATCTCAGAGTCTTGGGTTGGAGCCCCACATCAGGATCCCTGCTCAGTGGAGAGTTTGCTTCTCTCTCTCCCTTTGCTTATTCCCCTGCTTTTTTCTCTATCTCTGTCAAATAAATACCTAAAATCTTTTTTTTTAAGCTAGAATTATATTGTCTTTAATATTGATGTAATGAACTAAATATGTCAGAACTTCAATACATTTTTAAAGCTATAGTTTTCTCAAGGGATTTTGCAAGTGCTAATATTAGTGAGTGATACATTTTGAATTGGAAAGATTGTGCACAACCTTGACTGTTAGCCTCAATATTGTAGAAAGGACTGACCAAAGGGAGGATTTTGTTTGTTGGAAAGAGGAGAGGAAATTCTTTGCCAAGAGTCACCAAAATAAATGGTAGCTTTCAGCACGTGTAGCTACTGAGAAATTTATCCCTGTGTGTTCATCAAATATATAACATTTTGAAAAGTCCAATGCATCCCTGAAAATATTAGTTCAGTGTCAGTTTTATATAATCACCAGCGTATCATTTGTTCCAGTGACTAAGATGAACTTAAACATGTTATGTTTGAAAGATTCACTGAAAGAATCTGGTCATCAAATCATGGGTGCTGCTCTGTGCTGCTGAGCGGGAGGGCAAGAAGTAAATGCTGGAAGGAAATTTGGTGTAACTAAATAAGAAAACCACAGAAATCTGCTTTCTGGATTCTGTTTACACCCTGACCCCACGAGGCTGCAGATCTGGTTTCACTTCTGTGCCCATTTCCAGCTGTAAAGTGCATAGACCTCAAATACAAATACAGACCTCAAATACAGGGCCTGCCACAAGGGTAATTCTTCTGAATTGTATCCAGTCCTGGAGTAACTCTTGTTATTAACAAAGTGGCAACTTCTGGCGCAATTCACCAGGAGCATTGTTATTAAAGATGGAATGATGACAGTTTATCCAAAGCTAGCAACCAAGGGAGCTGAGACGTGGGGAAGGAAAGAGGAAGAAGGAAAGGAGACAGATTGCAAAAGATTACGTCAAAAAGAAATGTATTTGGACACTTTAACAGGAGAGATGTTGTATCTCAAAGCAGAAGGAAAGCTTAGAGGTTTTGCTGGATCATGTAATAGTACTGATGACTTGTTTCTTCTCGTGGGGATGGCGTGACTTTGGGAGCTTGGCCACCTGAATTGCTCTGCACAGTGAAATAATACGGGCAGCTACATGAGCCACCGGCAGACAGGACCTCTAAGAGACATTGAGTGAGATGGGTCTTTCACTGCATGCTCTATGGGAAAATCAGAGTCCTGGATCAGGGCTCTATGGTCAGTTAGGGTCCCAGAACAGAAATGCAGGAGGAGAGCTGCGGCTGACCTTTACGTCCCACATAAGAGTGAGAAACCAGACACAGTCTTAACACTCCTAGAGTCTTTATGCAAATCAGGGTATGCTGAACCACCAAAATGATTTTAAGGAACACATGAAGACATGTATTTATAGAGCATTATGCCACAAAATGAAACACGAAATCAAATCTAAATCTCAAAGCACTGTTATGTGAAATCATTATTACACTTGAATCCAGTTTGGAAAAACAACTAAAAATATAAGAACTATGGCATGCTTTACTTTTTTTTAATAACTTATTTTTTAAGAGCTCAAGAAAAGGTATCTTATAGATTATAGCATAAGCAGCCTCACATTTTCTAGTAATATTTGATTGCAACTATTCACACACACACACACACACACACACACACACACACACCATATTTACAGAGCTTTGTTTGTCTTCTGCAGATGTAGCTAGTGAAGAATAAATTTCTGGTGTCTTTCCACACCTTCTTGGTTACAAAGGGCACTTGGGCAGAAACAGGAGGGAGTCAAATTCATCTAGAATTTGGAAAAGCTGCAGTGAACTAAACAGATTACCAGAACTATCAATCAGAGAAACACCCCATCTTTGATTCCTTCCCCCACACCCAGATGCCTCAGAAGGACATCGAGACAAGAGAAATGGCCACTCTCCCACTCAGGCTGTGGCCACAGAGAAAACCTTGGATGCTATTTGTTTGAAGTCTGTTTGAAATGCCTGTTTTTCGACCTCCTCATGCCGGACCCCTCGAATGTTTTCAGAATGTCTCCAGATTTTTGTCTTGGAATCATAACATTTATGTATGTGAAAGAAACTCCATTAGAACCATTTGGACTGAAGCCAGAGTTAATCAAAGAGTCTGTCTAAATGATTTGCATTTCTAAACCGCACGCCTGCATTTTAATGCACTTAAATAAGAGAATAATCACCCGGGCTACTTTCTGAGTCTGACATAATACATGGCAAACAGTTACTGCATTTAGAGGAGCCAGCGATAAACCACACAGTTAAATGACAACATTTTTATGCACTGTGAGATCAATTCACTTGCAAACAGCTTTTTGTTTAATATTTAAAATAACAGAAAGCCAAACATCTTTATATCATAGCCAAGCCCCCTTATGAGGCCATGTGGCAGAAACTCCTCCCCTATCCTTTTCGGGAAAGCAGGGTTTCTAGAAAACTAGCTAGTTTGCTCACGGAGTTGCTCACAAAGACACAAGACTCTAGCAACTGTATGTGCCTTTCCCCTCACGCTGGGTGTTAAGGGCTCAGGAACAGATTCATAGTGACTTCTAGAAATGCTCTGTGACTCTAGGCCATGTGTTTGATGCACCACCGTGCTCCTGCCCGTGGTTTTAGTCATCATTTGATCTCCATCTGGATTCGTCCTACCTTTACCTCGATCTCATATTATCTCTGTTTTTCTCTTCATTGCCTCCTGTAGAAGTAAAGGAACATGGAATACCTGATTTGCTTTCCTTGAAAAAGAAACAGGTTGGACAAGCTTTCTGGACTTGGTGACCCGGCCTATGCTTGGGCAGGAACAGATCCAAGGCCTTCCAAGTGTGAGCTCCGGAGAACATGGCCTGCAGAACATGGGGAGTTGGTTCCTGACCCCTGGGAGGCCACTGGACACTGACTTCCTGAGGGATGACCTGTCCAGCGTGCCGGGGCAAAATTCACCTTCCGTGGCCTTGCTCCCAGGTTCCCCAGCTTGGTCCCCTATGTTTCTTTTCAAGTCTGTGACTGTTCTGAGAGCTCCAACCCTTAACCTTTTCCTTCCTTGAAGAAGCAAGCAAAATTCTCTTTCCAGAGACAGTGGTATATGAGGTGCTGTCATCTCATGAGGGCGATTCTCATAATTAAGATTTAATTAGTCAACCATGTGTTTCCTTAGAACCAGGAAAGTCAAGTTGGGAAATAGGGGTGTAAATTTTCTACCGCCCAGAGCTCCATCCCCTACCCTGCTCCCCCGATCCTGTGCTGGGCCCCTGGGCTAGGCTGTGGCAGCCCACAGGCCTCCTCTTGCCTCCACCGAATCTCTAGGCTTGTCTGGGGTCAGGAGGCTTGGCTCTTTACGGCATAAAGCCAGGTCTCTGAAGTGCAGATCTAATTGCCTTTAATCGTGTCCCTTCAAGAGAGAGCAAAGCTGGAAGGTTCTGCCAAGTTGGCCTGTGGGCAGGACAGGCTTTGCTTTCCTCGAGTTCTTTGCCAAGTTCCAATAAGCCAGCAGGCGAAATGTGGACACAGGATGCCTTCCCCTGCCCACCTTCCCCTACTCCTCAGGCTAAGGTTTTGATCCCCTTGCAGGACCACTGAGCCTGAGTTCTCCAGACCTGAGCCCTGGGCAAAAACAAGGCTCACCTACCACCTCACACCCAATCATAACTCAGAGTCCTAGCTCATCCCCATCCATTCTGTCTGTTCCTCGGCTCTCCACCATAAATAAGTCTGAGAGTTGCTTCCTGGGTGATGCTACTCCAGATGTCCCAGTGGATGGATTAGTTGTTCTGGGTTCATACCTACAAAAATGCAAACATGGACACAAGCACTTGGGAGCTTTTAGAGGAATTTCACATGGAGACTGAATTGAAACAAGATGGGATTGGGAGGGAGACAAACCATAAGTTTTTGAGCAAAACAAACTGATAATAAATCATTGGGGAGGGGGCTTGCAGTAAATGATTCAGACCTTTGCTTTTTAAAAAAAAAAAATTGTTCCTAGTGTTAAAAAAATAAATAAAAATAGGGGCACCTGGGTGGATCAGTCAGGTAAGCATCTGACTCATGGCTCAGGTCATGATCTCAAGGTCATGAGAAGCAGCCCCTGGGCTCCATGCTCAGTGGGGGTCTGCCCGAGATTTTCTCTCCCTCTCCCTCCTGCTTACTCTCTTTCAAGTAAATAAATAAATCTTTTAAAAATTATATATAATTTATATGTATAAAGATAAATAATATATAATATATGAATAGTATATAAAATATATAATAAATAAAAAATAAAAACAAACATCAAAAAATCAATAATAAGTAACTTCCTTTCTAGTGTCTCATCTTCATTCTGTTTTAAATGTGTGGATCCATCATTGGCTGAGGATTAAGAGAAGGGAATGGGGGCCGTCACCATAGTGGTTGGAGAAGCCCCATGCTGGCCTGCTTGTCTGCAGGTGGTTCTCACCTGCTCGGGTTCCACAGAAGAAACGGCATGATGCCTGGTAGCCGGGCGTCACACAGCGGCTTCCTAGTGGCCCTGTTCTAGTTTAAATTTATAAATGTGAAAAGTCCATGTTTAACCTTTAGCATTTAATGAACCAACAACATGGTCCCACGCTGCTCTTACCACCATCAGAACAAACACTCCTCTACACACATCCCTGGCATTTACACGGCCTTTGTATCTCTTTATGCAAAAATACACATTTTTGCAGTGTTATCTCAAAAATACTCTGCAGCAGAGGTGTTACTTTTATCTCAAATGTACAGAAAGGAATCAGGATCCAGAGGCCTAAGTCATCTGTTCAGACTGTAGGAATGGCAAAACCAAGACCTAAACCCATGAGATTGGATGTAAAATTCCATGTGTGTCCCAAAGCCCCAGGCATGCCTCTCCATACAAACATTTGTTGTGCAATATCTCCATTTCAATGGGGAATGATGGGCATTTCAAGTCTAAATATCCAGCACAATTCTGTCCTACCTCCCCCGACCCCAACAGCCCCTATGGGACACCCAGCAACTCCTGCCCATCCCTGTCCATCCACGCCCACCCCTGCCAAAGCCCACTCACCCTCACCAATGCCCACCCGCTCCCACTGATGGCCACCCCATCTGACCCTTACTCACCTCACCCCCCCCACACCCACCCAACTGCCACTGTCACACCATTATGAGGGTATAGCATCACTGACTTCTCATCTACTCATGCCCAAACGTGGGAACCAAGCTTGCCTTCAATATCCCAACAACACATATGGTTCTAATCCTCAAATCTCTTGAATATATCACGTTTCCTTGCATAACTGTAACCATGTGTATCAGCCAGGCAAATAGAACTAGTAGTGTGTGTTGTGGGGGGAGAGAATCAGCTCGTGTCACTATGGGGGCCAAGCCCACACGTGTAGGCAGAGTGTCAGGCTGCAGAACCGGGAAGAGCTGATGGTGCAGCCTGAGTCTGGAGGCAGAGTCTCCTCTTGGAAGACCTCCGCCTTCACTCCTAAATTCTCCACCTGGTTGGGTGAGACCCACCCATGTTATGGAGGGTCATGTGCTTTACTCAAAGTCCACTGATGGACAGGTTAATCTCCTCTGAAAAAGAAAACACCTTCCCAGAAGCATAAGCATCTGGAATAATGCCTGAGCAAACCCTGGGGGCCCTGGTCCAGCCAAGCTGACCCACAAAATTACCCATCACCCCAGTTAGTGCAGCCTAAACCACCATGGACACTTCCCCAGGCCACTGCTGTGACCCCACTTGTATCCTCCTACAAAACCTCCTCGCTCCAGAGAGATGTTTTAAAAAGCAAAGAGGACCCCAGACCCTCAGCTCCCCATCCTCCTCGGACTCTTTCATCCCAGGCCTGCCTCAGTTGCCACCAGTCCTCATGGCTTTTGGGCCCCCTGGTTTTGATCTGTTCCTCTAGCTGGTGCTGAAACCAGGTTTTGTCTCCAATTTCCCGGTTGTCCCGTGACTGGCCCTAGTTCATCATTTAGTCTGAGCTCAGATGTCACCTGCTCAGAGAGGGTCCCATCTTTTCCACAGGCAGGGAAGATATATTTTATACACACCTGTTAAACAAATGAGCGATGGCATGTGTTCCCACATTTGTTACCGTGTCACCTGGCATAAGTCTGGATTCTCAGCAGACGGTGAGACGGTGGTAGGAAACAGTTAAATTCTTCCCTCCTCTGGCCCTAACATTCCGAGGCCATACTTTTTCACTCACACCTGGCAGAATTATGGCAGGGGAGCCTGATGGCCAGGAGTGAGTTAGGTACCAAATGGGTACTTGAAATGTAGAAACCTATCAGTCAAAGTGTGCTAGAGGCATCTCTTGATTCCAGAAAATGAAAAGTTTATGAGCTTCATGTCTTAGAATCCTTAAAGACCTTAGGGTGTTTTCTGAATTATGGTTTTAAAAGAGCAGAACCATTTTAACTCACTGATTAAGTCAGGGATGTTGCAAATATAACCATGTTACCGGTCCCTTCCTTATTGATTAAAACACAAACTCAAACCTTATTTCAGCAACTCAAACTGTAGACTTTTAACTGCTATTGCTTATCGAGTGGACCTGCCTCTGCCACAGGGCATTGTGAAAACTCCTGAGTCTTGAAGAGGGAATGACACCACAAAATAGAAGAAGTAAATCTAAAAAGACTTATTATGATAAAAAAGTTTAACACCTGCTAAATGAATAGCATGGAAAATTATGATACTTTAATGGAAAAAGGAGTCAGATACTTTTTCTCTTCACCTAGAAAGTGAGATCTATTAAACGACATCTATTTAATTTTCTCACCTGGACTGTGAAGTGAGACCCTTTTCTCAATACATTTGACACACTTCATTCTATTCTTAAAGGCTTGCAAAAATATCATTAACATCTTCCAAGGACAGAATTATGTGCAAATGAAAGGTATCCTCAGGTTTTAGACATTTGTCTTCTTTATAGGACTAATTATGATGTGACCTAACTCTCCAGCCTGGTCCCTTTGGCTGATGACAAGTGAGCCATGAGGATCAGGGGGTCTCAAGAGATGGACGTGTGGAGAGGTGCAGCTCTGTGCCTCCAGGCAAAGAAGAACCCACTTCCAGGGCAGATTTCTCTGGCATTACCCAGGAAAAGGAACTACAAATTCACTTTGAATTATTGTAGGAACAATGTCCTGCGAACCTCCCAGAAAATGTCTGATGACTTTTCTCTCCTTTTTCCTTTGTTTCTTGACATCGCTTTTTGTAAGCATGTGCAGAATGCCCACAAAGTCCCAGCAACAGTGCTGGATACCAGAAGTAAAGGTGAGTGGGATGTGGTGTCTGCATGACAGACCACAAACTCAGTGGGTCGAGCAGATGAGTAAATAAATGCACGATGTAGACTCGCATGTACCTCAGGTAATGGTGGACCAGGAGATTTGGATCAGCAGCTCTGATAAGGATTTTCAAAACTACTGGCATAAACATGTCTCAACAGTTTTACAGAAAGTACTAGAATACTAATTAGTCACTTAAGACTAAGTGCAGGAGAGGGGCACCCTGGTGGCTCGGTGGGTTAAGCTTCTGCCTTCAGCTCAGGTCATGATCCCAGGGTCCTGGGATCGAGCCCCACACCAGGCTCTCTGCTTGGCGGGGAGCCTGCTTCCCTTCCTCTCTCTCTCTGCCTGCCTTTCTGCCTATTTGTGATCTCTGTCTGTCAAATAAATAAATAAAATATTAAAAAAAAAAAAAGACTAAGTGCTGGAGAAGGAGCAGCTTGGTGTTCTCAGCTCTACATTGGAAGTTGGTTGTCCCTGTGCCATTGGGGAGTCTGAGAGGAAAAGAGTCTTATGGTGATTCTGCAACTGTGAATGTCCAGGGAGAAAAGTGTGAATGTTTGAGGATCCACAGGGGGGTGTCCCTGCAACTGTCCTTCTCTGTGAATGGGACCTAGGGGGCACAGACCCTCCCATGGTGAGAAACAAGCTTCAAATGATCTCTCTTCCTGCAGTGACACCAGATCACCATTTTTCCAGGTACCTGGTGAAAGCAAAGCAAACTCTTTGAAAAAGAGAGAGCATCCTCTTAGGCTTCAAATCATAGTTTACAAATAATTTTTCAAATTCACAATTTATGGAACACTGCTGAAAATAACCAAAAAGCTTCAGTGAGACTCAAAGGAAACAAACTATAGAAAGGAACATAGAGGAAATCATAAATAAGAGTTATTAGCTAAAGATTTTAAAATAACCATGTTTTAGTTTTTAATGAGATCAAAGAATAGATTGAGAATTTTGGCAGGGAATTAAAAATGATATAAAAGCACCAAATAAAACTTATGGAGCTAATAAGAAAAAAATGACGGATTGACTGAGTTTAACAACAGATTAAATATACACAAAGAGAAAATCAGCAAACTACATCATTGGTCAAAAGAAAATATTCATAATGAAGCTTAGAAAGATAAAAGGTGAGAAAATACATAAAAGGAAGTAAGAGAGCTACAGAATTCCATGAGCAGAACTAAATAATTAGAGTTTCAGGAGTGGAAGAAAGAATTGGATGAAAGCAACATTTAAAGAGACAAAACCCAGGAACTTTCTAGAACAGATGAATTATATTAAGTCAAAGTCTCAAGAAGGCTTTATGAAGTATGATAAAGGATGTGTGTGGCAGTAGTGGGGGGTAATCTAGATTTATCATAAAAAGACACTGAAAAACAAAGGCAAACATAAATTAAAGTAGTCAGAAACAAAAAAGTAAAAATTGGGCAAATGGTAGGTTTTCTATGAAACAATGGAATCCTGAAGAAAAAAAAAAATGGAATCCTATCTTTACATCACTGAAGAAATGTAATTACCAGGTTAGAATTCCATGTTTAGTGAAAATTGGTTTTAAAAAGGAAGATGAAGTAAAAATTTTCAGTCACAAAATCAGAGAACTTCTCACTAAATCTGCAGGAAAACCATTCCCAAAAGGAAGTATATTCTAGATGTAAACTGAAAATGCTGAGTGATACAGTTCAGCTACAGGAGACATGACTGCGGTAAGACAATCCACGTGCTCATAATATAAATGAACACTTCCTTATAAAACAAGGACAATAATTTCTTGCACATTATTAAGTAGCATATTAACTAATAATGTATGATTATATTTAACGTGATATAATATGTGTGATTAAAATACAGAACAAGTAAGGCAAAATACAATGAACTATTCCAGGAAAAGGACTAAAATGTCAAATAACATGAGTGCTAATGAACAGATGGCACCTACTTGATCTCAGAGTAATTATTAAGGAATAATAACAGAGTGCAGAGTAGCCAAACTAATGCAGAGGTAAGTAGAAAAGTTAAAGCAGGCAGTGTGAAAGAATGGAAGAAAGAAGGGGGCACAAGGGGCGCCCGGGGGGCTCAGTCAGTTAAGCCTCTGCCTTTGGCTCAGGTCCTGATCTCAGGGTCTGGGATGGAGTCCAGAGTCAGGCTCCTTACTCAGCGGGGAAACGGCTTCTGCTCTCTCTCTGCCCCTCCCCCTACTTGTGCATGCTCGCTCTCTCTCTTTTTCTCTCTCTCACTCTGTCTCTCAAAAAAAATAAATAAAATCTTTTTTTTAAAAAAAAGAGGGGGGACTAAAAATGGCAAAGAGAGGGCAAACAGAAAGGTAAGTTATATATTTAAACCCCAAAATATCAATGATTGCAATTAATAAATATACCAAACACTCTAAAGACAATGGTTTATTTTATTTTATTTTATTTTATATTTTTAAGGCAATGATTTTAGAACTGGACTTTAAAACATCAAGTTACTTGCTGTTTTGAGAGATACTTGGAAAACATTAGCATATGAACAATGTATCACAGGAATACCAGCCCCAGGGGAGCTGGTACAACCACAGGATAGAGACTTTAGGATGAACATATAGAGTTAGTGTCACCCCTTCTATCCATGAACACTATGAAGCTATCAGAAATTTAAAATAAAGCTAATTACATCTAAAACTAATGATGTGCTATACATTGGCTAACTGAATTTAAATTTTAAAAAAATTAAAAATAAAAATTAAATCATGCTAAATTAAATCAGGCTAAAAATTAGCACGTAGTCAAAAAGTGTATAAGGCAGAAATTGACATAACCAAAATGAGAAATAGGAAAATCTGCAATCATATTGAGGGTACCAAGCACACCTTCCTCAGTAAGATTTACACACTCAAAAGAAACCCTATAAACATCCTACTTTATGGTGAAATACTAACTTTCCTTAGATATGGGTAAGGAGAGGGGCTGTTCTACTTAGGGTTTCTGAGAAGCTCTTGGCCAGGGCAGAAGGGCAGGGGAGTGAGATGGGATAGAGACTGTACAGAGAGGAACAAAAGTGTCTCATTCATAGACGATATGGTAGCTTAGGTAAAAGGAGTCAAAGATAGGCACCTGGGTGGCCCAGTTGGTTAAACATCTGCCTCTTGGTTACAGGTCAATGATCTCAGGTTTCTGAGATTGAGCCCCAAGTCAGGCTCCATGCTCAGCAGGAATCTGTTTGTCCCACTCCCTGCCCATGTCCATGGTCACTCTCTCTCAAAGAAATAAATAAAAATCTTTTTAAAAAACAAGTCAAAAGGGGCACCTGGGTAGCTCAGTGGGTTAACCCTCTGCCTTTGGCTCAGGTCATGATCCCAGGGTCCTGGGATCGAGCCCCACAACAGGCTCTCTGCTTGGCAGGGAGCCTGTTCCCCCCCACCCTACCTCTCTGCCTACCTCTCTGCCTACTTGTGATCTCTGTCAAATAAGTAAATAAAATCTTAAAAAATATAAAATTAATTTTTAAATAAATAAAATAATAAGTGAAAAGAAACTACCAGTAATGGATAGAAATGATTTTTCACCACAAAGGCACCAATGGCCCTTTTACAACGTATGTTACCAAGAAAGGATTCCCAGTGAGTAGGACTGAGTAAAGATACTCATGGAAATCCACAAGGAAAAGATGGAAACACAGTGTAAAAGCAGATAAGAATCTTGCTCCGAAACTCCCCCACAGGCAAAAGGCAAATCAATACTACACAACATGGGTTCTGCTTCGTTAGCGATTCGATGCATGCAAACTGGAACCACAGGGCCATGCGTGGAGACCACACGCAGCAAAGCCGGTCCGCAGACTGCTGCCTTGGGTCTCTTTGCAAACTCATTTTTTTTTTCTTAATTTTAAAATTTTTCTGAGATCTTAAACAGAAATTTTATTTTATTTTTTCAGTGTCTAAAACTTTCAACGGTGACAGCAGGTGCACCCCATAATCTCTAAACCCCAGTCTCAGTTTTACACCCAATAGAAATGTCTGTGCTGTGCACTGGCGCCATGCATGAGAATGCTCATAGCAGCTTATTCCAACTCCCACGGCCGAGCGCTACAAACAAGCTAGATGCCCATCAACAACAGAGGGGACAAACTGTGGTTTGCACCAACAGTGGGAGATTAATATAGCAACGGCCCTTAAAGTAGTCCGCCTGGACATCACAGCACAGACGAGTCCCAGCGCTGAATGCTGGGACAACACCAGGAATGCCCTACAACCCCTGGGCCTGAAACAGCAGGTAGAGAATGTGACGTGGTTTCCTGAAGGTGGGGTGGGAGGAGGGGAGCAGCCACAGTTAGGAACTGCCAGTGGGTTCACGGGGTCTCAGTGCCTCCCCTTGGCTGAGCCAACCAAGGGAGGCAGGTGAAGTTCCCCAATCAGAAAGTGAGATGGGCAAGGGCAGAGAACGGAACCGGGGGCAGGGCAGGTGCAAAACAGCCTCCACCATCCAGCCCTTAGTCCACTCAGAGTCCATTTGTGCATGCCACTCACATGAAGAAATCTTCCTGTCCAATGCAGAGTAGACCCTGATGTCCACCTGGGGCCACACGCATTTCTTATCATGAGAAAGGAGACTAGAGAACTGTCAGCGGACCTAAGACGTGGCTGCCACATTGCCTGCAGGAGGACGTGGGACCAAGGATGCTAACAGAGCTTGCTTCCTCCATAGCTGTCCCCCTCTTGCCATGCGAGCACAGGGGTGGCTTATCCACAGAGAGGGCAACCGACTCCCTCCGCCCCAGCTTCCCAGGTGTGAGAGGTGATGACTTCATTGCACTGCTGAGTTTCCCATCAATCATGAAACATGCATGAATCCCCCGAGTCCCAAACCCAGTCCTCTCTGGTGACATTTTTCAAGGAGGTACTCAATCTCCTCTGGAGATTTGAAATCAATGACCCTGGAATAGGAACCCCTGTCAACCAACTGTCAACCGAGTGGCCTGAGAGTCCTCCCCCAAGAAAAGGCCAGGGCACTCTTGGACATCATGATAATGAAACGGACTATGACCCTTGATGGAGGAATTTGTTTTGTTTTGTTTTTAATGAATCGTGACTTCCCAAACCCCCCCAGGTCAAGTACACAGGAATGGGAAGTAAGAGCTGAATAGGTAGCTGTCTCCCTGAGGATTCCCCCCCTGCCTGCCTTCTGTCCCAGCTTACATCATGTTCCATCTCTGGCACGGGCCTCACTCAACAAACAGTGGGCACGAAAACCCCGTATCAGACCCTTCCTGTCCCTCACTCTCAGAGCGGACTCCCAGAGTGCCCTCAGTTGGCTCCCCAGTGTTGGTCCCAGCTCAGATGTGAAAAGGAAGAAAACGGAATGAAGGCAGGTTCAATGTCAAGCTCCTGAGTAGAAGACACCTGAACTCCTCCCTGTGGCCCGTTCTATAACACAGCTAGAGACGTTGCCTTTTGACAACGTCCAGCTACTGGCACCATCCTACAAAATACCCTTTACTCAGAGTGAAACACAAACAAGACATGGATAACGGGAGGACCTTGTTTTCATCCTGGAGTAGGAAGTATTGGCTGAACCCCTCTGTCACTGAAGGAAGCAGATTAAACTCAGCTCCATTAATCAGAAATGAAATAGCACATTAAGAGGTAAGACATGCAGTGTTTTCTGAGAAGGGCAGAGCTTGTAGCAAGAATTTGGAGCCAGGTTAAAACTCGGTCCCCCTGTTTCTCTGGACTCTTGTCTTGTGGCTGGGTCAGCCTCACCATCACCCTGGTCAGCTTTCCTTTGGGGCTGCTTGGTCTGATTCCCGGTCAGCGTCAGACTCAAGTCAACCCTTCACACACTCGTGTATCTAATTAACTTAGTGTTTAAAGTCTTCTGGCACAGAGGTGGAAGGCTGTGTGTGTGCAAACCCATCTCTTGAACTTTCTCAAGATATACACACTCCCTAAGAACAGAGCGTGGCTGCTTTTTTTTTAATCTGGCAGATCCAGGTAAAGTGAAAGGTAGGGTCTAAGCAGACCAGGTCTGTCTTCAGTCTTTCTGCCCCACAAACAACATTGCCCCTTGGGACCATGATTCTCCAAGAATCAGCCCTATAGGTTCTGCTTCTCAGGAAAACTCTGACTGATGTAGGCTTAGATTACGAGATGAGTTCTCAGGGACTCGTTAGCTGAGAAATTACATTTTGCTTTGAAGAAAAATGAAAAAAAAAAAAAAGTTCTTTGGCAGAGTAAAGTATGTTTGCACTTCCGGATATCAATTTTGAGGAGATGGAACAATTTGCAAGCACGCATTCGCTTACAGTGAGAATAAACGAACGTGTTTGACGAGCAGCCCTTGATGTCGGGGAGCTGAGCTGGCCCTATCATCCAGGATTTTCACAGGGGACCTCAGCCTTGGTGTTCTCCTGTTGAGCATAAACAATTTTACGGAAAATTAACATCATGCAAGGCCACTCTGAGAAGGTCCTAGAAGAGCCTAAGAACCTGTCACCATAGACAAAATCACGGACACAGTCCAAACCACAAAAATGACCCATCAGCCGCCATCCTGGCTATGATGAGAAAGTGACTGCCACTTCTCTACTTATAGGTCTTTAATCTCCACTCATTCCTTCTAAGGAATGGTGAGATGTACTTTGTCTTGAATGTGGGAGCCATTTTCTTTAACCCTAGGAAAAATTACCTAACTTGAGTAAAAAGTCTGTAATTATTCCTAACATCCTTTTAAGAGGTCCCATTATTCCTCATGGTGGGTGATCTTCCTCCTTGTTACAAGTCATAAACCCAAATTGTTCAATTATGGATATGCCTCGTGCTCTATGGTGAGAGGATATGGACACATAGTAGGTAACCCTATGACTTGCCCACGGCCGGGGCTACGCTTTCTTCAGCTCTGAGTTTAAATATAAAAAGAGAGGGACAGTGAGAGAGATAGAGAATAGAACAAGGCTTCTCTACCCCAGTTTAGCTCTTACAGTATAAAATATATGTACAGGATCCCCAAAGTGTAGATTAATTCTCTTTCTTCATGTCCTTAAAGGGAGTGAGGAGACAGAAGACTCGGCCGTGTTCTACTGTCATGGGAAACAAAGATGATTTGGCCTGTTGGAAAGATATTCTTCACTGTCCTTCTGTTCTTGGCCAGACTCCCAGACAGAAATGACATAACGACATGCTGACATGCTAGCAGGAGCGAAATGCAGCCATGGGACACCTGTCCCTGACCAACCTTTGCCCTACTTCTCAGCAAGACGAGTAAGACCTCAGTTTCTAGACCCCAACCCCAGCTGGCAAAAATATAATAATACTGCTAATAAAAAGAGTCATATCCTTTTAATACCCAAATTACAACATCCTGGAGTCTTACCATGAAGTCTGTACTCTGAATCTCCACCTTAGATATTTTTGAGGTTATTTTCTAGGTGATTATGGACCAGAGCTCATAGTCTGTGAAGGACTTGCTATGGGTCCATGCCTACAGAAATGCAAAAATTGAGACAGACCCTGCAAAGATTTGTTTTAAAATCAAGCCTACAGTGGCTGTTCTGTGCCCTTGGAATGCAAGCCAGATTTTCTCTAAGTCATTTTTAGGAAACGCCCTGCAGCCCAATATAGGAAAGTAGTTCCTTCCTTTCGTTTCTTACAAAGGCATTGACAGAAATGTTGCTGATTCAACAGAAATCTCTGGGTTTTATTTATTCATTGAAAATGGGCTACTTATAGAGGTGCCTGGATGCCTCATTCAGTTGAGCATTTGACCCTTGGTTGGGTCATGATCTTGGGGTTGTGGTCATAATCTTGGGGTTGTGGGATCAGCTGCATGTCGGGCTCTGGATTGAGCATGGAGCCTGCTTAAGATCTCTCTCTCCCTTTCCCTGTGTCCCTCCCCAAATCTGCACTCTCTTTTTCTGTTTCTCTCTCTCTCAAAAATAAATGGGTTACTCATAGATACGTATAAAATGTCAGATCTGGGTAAGTCATTATTCAGTCTAATGATTACCTTTTATGGGAGAAGGAGATTCTGGCAATGCAGTGACCACCGCGCCCCCCACCCTGAATGAGACAGCAGAGTCGTTCTGGGCTAGTTGGCTAAGACCCTGGTTCGCAAAGTGTGTTCCCCAGACCAACAGCATCGGTGTCACCTGGAAACTTGTGGAAATGCAAATTCTTGAGCCTCATCTCAGGTCTACTAAATCAGAACATTTCCTATGCTTAGAGAGCAAGAAAGAAAGAAGCATAACGGACACACATGATGACGTTAGTTTCAGGCGTACAACAGAGTGAGTCAACAACTCTGCAGGTTATCCTGCGCTCAGGACCCTCATAGATCCCCTCCATCCCGTCCAGCACTCTTATGATGCCCCTGACTGTATTCCCCATGACTTATGCATTCCATAACTGGCATAGCCAGTTGCCCTTCTCCCCCGTCCCCTCTGACACCCGTCAGTTTGTATTGACAGGTCTGATTCTACTTTTGTTTGTTCATTTTTTGTTGTTGTTGTTTTAGATTACACATATAGCTGAAATCACACGGCATTTGTCTTTCTCTATCTGACGAATTTCAGTCAGACTAATACCCTCTAGGTGCATCCACGTTGCCACAAATGGCAAGCACTCTTTCTTTCTTAGGGCTGAGTAATGCGCATGTAGACCACACCTTCCTTACTCATACCTCACAGACAGTGGTGTTGCTTCCATGGCTTGGCTATTGTCAGTGATGCCGAGATAAACATTAGGGTGCATGTATCCCTTTAAATTACTGTTCTTTTGTGTTTGGGGGTCGCTATCCAGTAGTGCAATTGCTGGGTCATAGGGTAGCTCTATTTTTAACTTTCTGAGGAGCCTCCACGCTGTTTCCCACAGTGGCTGCACCAGTTTGCATTCCCACCAACAGCGCACAAGAGTTCCGTGTTCTCCACACCCTCAACGCTTGTTACAGAAATGAGTTTTTAACTAGCCCCCTTGGGGCTCCCGAGACATGCCAATACTTGCAAGAAACACTCATCTGAAGATCGGGACACTCTCCAGCATCAGGAGCAAAACCCATTTTTCTTTGAACAGTGAGCACGTGTTGCATGATCTGTTCTCAATCCTCGTTTATTAAGTAAATGATTGAATTCCACATTCATCACACAAATGTGATGCTTGGCTTTCGTTTTCCCTTTTGTGATACATTGGCTTCTGCTTTCTATCAAGTCGAAAACTCAATCAAATAAGCATCAGCGGAAATCTTAATACATTATGGCATGGCAGCAGGATTGAAGTTTTTAAAAAGGCAGTCTCCAGTTTTAAGGAATATATTCAAAGCCCTGATGTGTGAACACCTGGGATGAAGCCCTTATACCATGGCTACTTGTGGGGGAGAGAAGCAGATACTCTTATTCCTTTTCAGACAATTTCTTGAAAGAGCAAATGGCTTGCTCGGGACCTGGAAGATCTCTGAGGACAGAGATGGGGCAGGGCAGGAGGGAGGACCTTTCAGGGAGCAGGACCCGGATCAGGGAAGGTGCATCAGGGAGGAGAGGGGAGGGTGGGGAGCTGCCCGGGGCATGGGCAACAGTCCTCCTAGTAGAAGTCCAGGCATGACATCAGGGGGGACACTCTGAAATTAAATCTATGAAGTGATGGGCTATCCGAGGCTGGTGAGCTTGTGTAGCCCTGGGGAGGTTTCCACGGTAGTGGCACAGAGGAGCAAGGTGATGAAAGCCACCGTGTGGAAGATGATTCAAGGGACCATGTGCTGGGGAGGCAGACACTGAAAGCATCATTGTAGAGATAAGGCAACACATCCTGTGATAGAAAGCCAGATGGACGACAGAAGGAAGGCTATAAACACGATGCTGAAGCAGGTGTTTGGGGGCTGGTTCCATGGGGATGGAGGGCCACGGAACTGGGGTGTTCTGTGTCTAGCGTGCAGATTCTGGGAAGCAGCTGGTGAGGTGAGACTTGCTTGTAGTGGATACAAAGAGCCCTAGAGACCCCAGAAGGAACCCTCACAACAGTGTTTTGAAGGGGGGGATTAGTATGATTCCATTGTGCAGATCAGGAAAACTGAGGCCCATAGAGCCTGACTAACCCATCTTCACTCACATAGTGAGAAAGCAGGAAAGCCAAAGCACCAAACCCAGGCTCAAGACATGATGCTTTAGCCAGGACCTAGGACATTTCAGAAGCATGTTCTTTTCTGCCCAGCGGCACAGAGGGAGGGAGTGCAGAAGCAGCCCATTCAGTGTGACCGCCACGTGCATGGACCCATGGACTGGAAGCTGATAGCGATTGAGTTAGGGCAGGACACTGGAGATGCGGGCTACTCTTTAGATGATCTGGGGAAGTGGAGCCTAGGAAAGACAGGTCACTGGGGACTTGCAGATTTCTGGGCTGGAGGAACTCCAAGTGTTAGTGGCTCAGGGAAGGAACAAGTGAAGAAAGGGAATGAGGGACAGAAAGTGTGACATGCTCATGCCTCAGCGGGGACGGGGGTCTCTTTGACAGAAAGACAGGCATCTCAAATTCATGATAGAAGGACAGATGTGATTCTTCTGCCAAGCTCCTTGGTCACAGAAGGGAATCAGCCTTGAGCCACACAGATAGGAATGTCTGAGTGTGGGTGGGCAGTTCCTACCTACTTGCACATGCAGGGAAGCCTGATGGGCCCCAGGACCATGTCTATACCACTCTGTGGGCAGAGGCCAGTGACAGGCAGCCCCGGCTCTGGGATCCCGTGGGCCCCTTGTACAGCGGTATCCAGGACACATGGCCCCATGCTGGGATGGGGTGTCTGGCTGATCCACTGTGGGACTGAAATGGCTGCCCCACTCTGAGCCACAGAGAGTCAAGCTGAGCCTCAAGGTCTGGGCCTTCCCGGCTCTGTTACAGGCCCCGGGATCCCAGGACGCGCGGATCTGAGGCTAGCTCGGGGGCCTCTCCATCCTCAATCCATAACTTGCCGTTCGGCTGGCCAGTCACCAATTTGGGGGAACTTTAGCGAAACTTGACAAGTCTGCCGTGACATTTGCTAAAACCAGCGCACAGTGGTTCTAATATAACCTTTGAGAAAATTCAATCTGATGCCAGAGATTTAAAGGCCCTCATTTTGTCAAATTGTTCAACGTTTTTGGAAATTGGGTGGAAGACGGCAAAAGTAAGGGACCCGGCTTCAGCATCCGTGGAAGGGGTGCTTCGGGACAATTCTCTTCTGCACCCCACCCCAGCTTTGTAATCCTCCCTGGTGACATTTCTCTCACTTCTGCCCCCGTTGTTCCAATTTCTTCCTCCCCCCAGGACCTCCTCCACTGAGATGAGAAACACAGCATGGGCTTCCAGGCCTCAAGTTCCATTTAAAATCCCTCTGTGCCCCCTGGAATATCTCTTCCTCCTTCCAGCATGTCTCACGTCACTTTCCACCTCTGTTTTATCCTCGAAATTAAACCGTCTCTTTACACAGACCCAGCAGACTTTTTGCAGGAACTGGAATTTATTTTACCTTATATTCTATCATATATTACATAATGTTATATTATTATATGATATGTATTATAGTATTACATTGTTTTAGTATAGTATATCACATTATATTATATAAAACTATATTATATATAAAATTAATAGATTTGCCTTTAATAAATGCCAACCGGAACCAGGTACTTCAGCTTCCTGAGCCCTGATTATCCAGTGAGTCCGGTAGTGGGTGAACATCTACCCGTCCGCCTGCACATATGTTGCGAGAATTATGTGAAAACATACAAATCACCATCTGGCTCGCGATGACTGGAGGAGCACAAACCCTGAGCCTCATCTTCCTCTTCGGTTCGCCTACGTGATCTCGACACAAGAGGAAATAGTTCTGTGCCATCACATCTAGCACACACAGCCAACTCCGAAGGGATGGAGGGTCTAGAGGACAAATAAATGACAAGGAAGGCTGCTGCCAGATCCCAGACACCACGGCACTAGCACACAAGCATCTGTCCCTGTCTCCCATATTCCGAAGCGCATCTTTGCGTTCCCACACCAGTTGCGGTTTGTAGAGTAGTTGTGCTCATTCAGCACCTATTGGTGAATAAAGGAAGGAAGAAATGGACCAATGAGTGACAGTCAAATAATTTATATGACCTGGGCAGTCACGCGTTTTCCCCAAGAAACTGTAGACCCCACCCCCGCAGCACCGACCCTGATCCAGACTGTTTCCCCTCTGCAACTCACGTCTTCCTAGACTGAGATTTGTCACTGGGAGCCCTGGCTGGGGCTCTGAGCACGTGACAGCACTCCTCAAATGCCTTGGTCCCTTGTGAGCAGTCGTCTGCTGGGAAGAAAACACACACAGCACCATCGGTGGCTCCATGGACCAAAGGCGCACCTGTCAGCAGGATGGAAGGAGTCAACAGATGACAGTTTGAAGGCCTTTTCCTAAACTTCAAGGCACTCCTACCTTCACATACAATTGCCTCTTGGATTTCTTCATCAGAATACCTACAGCGCAGCGTGCTTGAATCTAAACTCATGAACATTTTCTTTACCCAAGATCCCACACAATGATGGGAAGCCGAATCCGTGGGGCCTTCTGCGAGGCTCCCGGTGATGACAGATTTCTCCCTTGCTCTGGGTTCTGCCTCAGGCCCGGTGGCATCCCCTCTTTGAGCCCCGACTGGGTATCCTTCCTGCCTTTCTTTTCAAAGATCTGTAAATACCCGATGATCTAACTTAGATGTGGAATTTAAGAAACAAAACTAATGAACATGGGAGAAGGGAAGGAAAAATGAAAAAAGATGAAATAAAATAAAATGAAATAAAAATAAAATAAGATGAAAACATCTTACGGGAGGCAAACCATGAGACACTGAACTCTAGGAAACAAACTGAGGGCTGCTGGACGGGAGGGGGGTGGAGGAATGGGGCAACTGGATGAGGGACATTAAGGAGGGCACTGGATGGAATGAGCCCTGGATGTCATACACACTTGAGGAACCACTAAATTCTGCACTTGAAACTAATAATACACTATATGTTAACTAAATGAATTTAAATGTAAATTTAAAAAATTAAAAAAATAATCTGTACTACCATGCCCAAATGTAGGATTTGCCAATTCATAAATGGACTTATTTAATATCTATTGTCTGTCTGTTGGATTATGCCTCCCCTTTTTTTGGTAGGGGGGAATAGGATTCTTGTGTCAGGAGAGGAACATAAAGCACAGGCGAGCATGCGTACCAGCAACCTGTCACTCTCTCCCTTTCACGTACCTCCACCACCAGTGTATGGTCACAGGAAACAGACTGCCAGCTGTAAAGGATTGACTCTGACAAACCGAGTCCAGCCTTGGTAATGCCCTCTCCTTCCGCTGGCTGTTGGGTTAGGAAAGGCACCAGATACAGTTTGCCCAGAGACAGGATGAGAAGTCCAAGGGGGACTCTTCTTTCTTGAAAAGCGATTACACCTTCATGTGATGGGGACACCCACGAAGG
Organism: Mustela putorius furo; assembly: GCF_011764305.1. NCBI lineage: Eukaryota > Metazoa > Chordata > Mammalia > Carnivora > Mustelidae > Mustela > Mustela putorius. Next base: position 11,551,594 of record NW_025421998.1, read on the forward strand.
CCGTCCCACATGCATGAGCAGATTCTAAGAACAAAAGCCAGCATGCAGAGGAGGAAACAAGCAGACAGGAAGCAGAAGTCTTACTGAGCTACTGAATTAACCGCCGCCAGTCTGCCCTTCTTGGGGGAGGGGACACCTCCCCCTTATTTCTTTAATATCAGGTGAGCAGGACTCTCCCCATACCCATATTCTAAGTGTTACCGAAAGTTCATATGTAAAAGTAGGGATGATACTACATGGAAAGATTGCTTCATATGAACTAAAACCTTGGCGAAAGCAAAAATATAAATATAATTGTTATGAAATGCCCATAATATCAAACCTGGCCATTGTACAGAACAAAAAGAGAGAGAGAGAGAAGTTTCTCATGTGAAATAAAACAGAGACCAACAACCCAAAAGAGAAGTTCCTTCCCTCAGCTGTAACAAAGAGGACAAAAGTTTGTATGTTTGTGTTTCTTTAAAACCCCAAATGTTCAGGTAAACCACTTCCCCCAGGGACCAATGTGCTGAGAAGGTGTCCACTTAGCTATCTGGTGATTTCCATTAGCTCCATGAACAATATCCAGACACTCAGATTCCAGCAGATGGGACAGGTTTGTTGTGTATCTCGTAGTCCACGAATAAGACATCTTGCAGACCTGGACTTGGTAACAGATGGACGGTGGCGAGTCTGACCGGACCACATTTATCCTTCATTTACTCTGTGCTATCTTCGGGGTCTGGCATATAATACATACTCAATATATATGTTGGATTTTTAGTGAAGAGTCCTTAAGGGGTCAGACCCTCATTTGAATAATTCTCGGTCATCCTTCAGAGTTCTTCTGCTCAAATGTACGCCCTTTGCTTTGATCCCCTAAATGAGTAAGATGGTGGAGACAGACTGACTGAAAAGTCTGAACCCAGAAGGTCCCAATTCCTCAGCTTCCCTGGATCGGCACATGGCATGGCTCGATGACCTACAGAGGTTTTAAGTAGGCAGCCTGCCTTCTCATAGATTTCCTCTATTTCGGAAAATAGAGAACAAGAACAAAGTCAATACTCAGGAGATGAGTTGTGTTTCCAGTTTCAGGACATAACGAGAGACAAATGCTCATTCCAAGATGAGGTTTTACTGCCATGCTTCCTCAGGTCATCTGTGATGGTAGCAGCAGCCACCATGGTCCACACAAGGGCATGGCACAAGCAATCCACACTGTACCCGTCCCTCCAGCTATGCTGTGAGGCAGCCAGCATGGCCATTATCTCTCAGGTGACAAACATAGCTCAAGATTCCACCAGTGCCAAAGGGGCATCCAAATCTCAATCCAAACAGCTTTCACTCCCCAGTGATGTTCTTCAGCTCTCCTTGTACCCTTGGTAATGTCTTTGGTCTATCTTCATGTGGTTTGAAATGGTTCTCTTTTAAAATAAATAATCCCCATGTTCCTGCTTCTCCTGCTATTTCCTGCCTTAACAATTCTATGACTGTTTTATTAGTAGAATTATTTCACGTTTTGCCAGAGGGAGCTTCTCTCCAGCATCTACCCCTCATGTCCTTGTGCGGTTGACTCCAAGGCTGACGTACCCTCCAAGAAGCTAGCCTGACCAGAGTGTCACTGCATCCCCTCAGACCACACACACATCCAGGCTGTGACAGTTGCTCAAAAAGGAGTCCAAACCACAAAGGGCAGAACATTCAGTTCCTCTCAGGAGAAAATTGCCACTGTTTAAAGATGTTAGTCACCAGGTCAAAAAAAAAAAAAAAAAATCATGTTTTTTTTTTTTTTCTTATTTAAAAAAGAAAAGAAAAAAAAAAAAAAGAAAAAAACAGAAAACTCTTCCTGCTGAAATTCAGTCAGTGCCCCCAGTGCTCAGGGTGAGTGTGGCCACGTGATGTATTGCAACTGAAAGTTGAGAAAGGCATAATCGCTGTAATTAGGTAAACGCTCTACTACCAATTTTAGCAAAAACATAGCAGAGAAAGCTATAAATTTTCTGTTTAATATATGTAACTATTCCAGTGAAATCGCCTGTGCTCACGGGGGAAAAATTGGTGTGCAGACAATGCTCGTTAGATGAATTTAACACTCACCTTAATTGGGCAATCCAATATTTCATTAATTCCAAAGTAGCACTAATTTTTCAATATGGATAATTAGGATACACAAATATTACCATCTTTATCATTGCTCTGTAACATTCGTGAGCCTCCCACCCCTAGAAATCACAGTGCATATAGGGAATTAAAGTGATACTTGTAATTCCTTAAATTATAATAATAATGAGATAAACATGAAAAGTATCTTATAAAATAAAACAGTTCCACATGCTTTTTCTCACTTAAATGTCACAGCACCCCTGCATGACATTTATAAGGCCATTAGAGTGCCACCACTTTATAACCGAAAAACAATTAGAATTCGTGCCTTAAAAATATCAGGTGGATGACCCTAACTTGAATTTTTTTTTCTTCATTCGCTAATTTTGTATCACATCATGTTTGTTTGTTTTTTTTCTTAGTGGAGAAATATTTTTAACAATGTTACACAATGTTCAAATTCTCTGTGGCAAAGAGACGCATTCTGACCCTCCTGAAATGGGACAAGCAATTCTGTAGGATTTTCTGCAATACCTTTTTGCAAACCGTGTTTCAGCACCATGGAGAACACCCAACAGGGCTGAGGGTCCCCCTGACTTCACATGGATCCGTGATTCTCTAACTTTCCGAAACCTTTCTTCTTATTTACAATTGGGTTAGTTATTCTGACTTCTGTGTTTGTTGTGAAAAGTAAATGAAATAATATAACCAAAGTCCCTGGGCCAGAACAGATGCTTGGCAAGTGCCCCCCACCCCCACCCCCCAGCAACCAAGACAGAATTGCAGCTGCAGGGGAGGGCTCTATCTACCCCAACAAAATCAGATCATGGGGCAGAGAACCTTTTCTACCTGCAATGTGTTAGTTTCTCATGGTGGCCAAAATATATTTTCACAGACACAATACAAATGTATTCTCTTATATTCCCAGAATTCAGAAAGCAAAATATAGTTCACTGGGTGAAAATAATGATGTCAGTAGGGCTGAGCTGCTTCTGGGAGGTTCCAAGGTAGAATCACTATTCTTGGCTTTTCCCACTTCTAGATGCCATAAGTGTTCCTTAGCTCATGGCACTTCCTTGCATCTCCAAAGAAACCAGTGCAGCCTCTTCAAATCCCTGTCTTTCTGCCTCTCTCTTTCACTTGTAAGAAGCTTTGACCCACCAGATAGTCAAGATGATTTCTCCACTACAAGATTCTTAATCATATTTATAATGTTCTTTTTGCCATATGAGAAGCCATGTTCACGGGTTCCAGAGATTGGGATGTGGACACCCTTGGGGTACACTATTTTTTTTAAGATATTTATTTATTTGTCAGAGAGAGAGAGAGGGAGAGAGAGCGAGCACAGTCATACAGAATGGCAGGCAGAAGCAGAGGGAGAAGCAGGCTCCCTGCTGAGCAAGGAGCCCAGTGCGGGACTCCATCTCAGGGCGCTGGGATCATGACCTGAGCCAAAGGAAGCTGCCCAACCAACTGAGCCACCCAGGTGCCCCAGGGTCCACTATTCTTTTGTAGTAATTAAAAACTAGCACTGACCTTACTAGTACAAAGCTATCATTGATCATTAGGAGGAGATACATTGGTAAAGATTGCAAGTTGTTTGGATCCGGATTGCCATATGTGATATTGGAGTATGAAATAATGACAGCAGTCTCTCAGCTAGGTTGAGGATGGACAGGGCTTAGGACTAACCCATATCTGTGACCTTGTTCAACATTTGCATCATTATTTGGGGTACAGAAAGAGTAGACCTTCATTGGCTAGTTAGTTATTGTGCAGTTTACAAGACACATAAAGCCCCGCTCATATGAGGATTTGGGAAGTTCTTCAAAGGCTTAAGTAATAGGATTAACCTAGTGGGATAGAATTCAATATACATTAATGTGAAACCTCATGCTTGGATTCAAAAGAGAAATAAAATATCCACAGGGTGAGAGAAATGTGCTTCTGCAGCAGTGGTGGCAAATTACGGCTCTCAGACATAACACCTCAGGGCCCTTGTTCTCCCTCTCTCTCTCTCTTTCTAACAAGAATTCCCATGTGAGTCAAGATTGGAAACAATTAGCCTTTTATAAATGGACACACACCTCTCCAAGTTTCTATGAATTAATTTTCCTTAATTCTCACAGAGATTTTGTGTTAAATTTCATTGTCTCCACTTTACAGATGATGAACTTGGGACTCAGAAATGTGGAGAATGTTGACATGTCAGGTACCTATCAATTACTAAACATAACTTGAACTCAGACCTTTCTGACTCCAATGCCCTTGACCTTCCAAATACATATGCTCGGAATAGTGATTGCTAAAATATCTATGGCAAATGGTTAGTCCAGAACTAGAAGTACTCAAGTTATAAATAGGAAGGGATTCCATTATGGGTCAGAAAGCTACCTTTTGGGAATTCAGTAGAAGAGGTTCTGGAGCATAGATATCTGGTAGAATTTTCCATAATGATCTAAATACACTATGCCATTGCTACTCAATACAACACCCACTTTAAAAGTATCTAGAGTGAGATGTAAAGTTGATTTTGAAGCTCCCATTCATCCCATCTATGATTTGGTAAGTTCCAGCAGCTGGAAGGTGATGGTTGCTGGCAGAAGTACATGACAAGTCGCCCTTTCACTGAAAGGAAATCCACTAAAAATTGGAGGCTGTTGAAGAATGATTATTCTTTTAAATTATGACAGCAGAAGATCTCCTCCAACTCTGAGTAAAAAAAGGAGCAGCAAAAAGAGATGGTGGGCCCAGAAACATGTATAAAGTTCATGGGCGACAGAGTTCCTCTTTGTTATTGTTGTTGATGGTGATAGCAGATGGTGGTGGTGGCAGTGGTGGTGATGGTGGTGGTTAATTTCCCACACTCATCATTCAGGTAGAGCAATTCTCCTGCAGGTTAACTATTAAAGGAAATTAACTCCAAGCCAGGACAAATCCCAGGTGATTGGAACTATCTATGCAATATTTGGGGCAGATACAAATTTACTTACCTTATATTTGATTTTTATTACTGTGATTTAGATTAAAAGCAGAACTCAATGTTTCCAGGCTTGGCCAATACACAATAAAGACTCTTCACTTTACCTCTCACACTATTATAATCAGAAATCTTGGACAGAACACACAAAGTCACCTTGATAAGATATGAAAGATGGAGAAAAGGACACTGAGGAACATCAGGACTCAAGGAACAGCTGGCAGCGAGTTGCCCGAAGCCCTTTGATCATGTGTATGTTTCTCATTTGTTTTGTTTGTTTGTTGCCACACATATGTCCTGGCCTGAGTGCTACAGCAGTCCACAACCCAAATCTGCCATCAAATAAAGAATAAAAAAGCCAAAGAAAAGCCCATTCTTGTCAGAGTATCAGGAAGAGGGTGACCGGCAGGACGGAAGCATTTGGAAGACACCTAACACATTAGAGAAGCGCCATGCAAGAAGAGCTGCCCCCTACTCCACTGACTCAGCAATTAAAGATAAATAATTATCCCCATCCTGTTCTTAGCAAAGGTAAATGGAGGTGGGCCCCGACTGCTCCCCACCTACACTGGAGCCAGAGACACTGTGGAGTGGAATGTTGTCTGATATCCCTGCTTTGCATTAAACAAATCCTACAAAGTATCAGTGTCCCATTTGCACCCAAGTAAAGAGTAAGGGATGACAAAAAGGAAAAGTAGCCAGAGAAAGGAGTTGCTTAAATTTCTGGATGAAATCCGCCTTGAACACACCAAGTCAACACACTGAAAGCTTAAAGAACTGAACCACAGTGTAGAACAGAGTCAAGATTTCTTCTTTGTCTTTAAAAAGCACAAAAGTGAGCATAACAGAACAAACAATACAGCAGAAAATTAAATTGACATTCAAATGCAGCCTGGGGAAGTGGGCCCAGATGTGTGTGCTGAGCCCACATGGGTGAAGTTCTTGATAAAGAAGAGATTTGAACAGGAGCATCTGTTCAAATCTGACAGCATCATACTCAAAATACCCAGGAAATAATGCAAAATTACTTGGTGTATCAGGAATGACTCCAATTTGAAAAACAAATCTATACGGGCCCACACCACGATGACACAGAATTGTCTAACCAGGACTTTACAGTACCTTTCACACATATACTCCAACAAGCAGTGGTGAACACTCTTGAAACAAATTAAGATCTAACAAAGCAATAGAAAATAAAACAATAAGAACCAGGGAGCTGGTGTGGGTCAGTTAGTTAAGTGTCCAATTCTTGATTTTGTCTCAGGTCATGATTTCAGGGTTGTGAGATCAAGCACCACATCAGACTCCACACTGGGTGTGGAGTCTGCTTGGGATTCTGTCCCTCTGCCCTTCCCCCCATGCATGTTCTCACTCCCTTTCTTTAAAATAAGTAAATAAATAAGTAATTTGTTTTTTTTAAAAGGAAATTAAAATAAGAAAAACAATCAGAAATGTTAGAAATAGAAAATTTCATGACATAAATGAAGGTGACAGAAGAGAGAATGATAATAGATCAGTAAAAATAACTCAACCTAACTAACAGAGAAATAGGTTGGAAAATAGACTGCACCTAACGGCCTGTGGGACAATTGCACAAATAATCTAGAAACAAGCATGTCATTGGCATCCCATAAGAAATAAAATGAGGGCAATGCTGCAAAATACTTTTACAGATGTAATAGCTAAAAACTTCCCAATTTGGCAAAAGACATAGCAACGTAAAAATTAAAGAAGTTGAGTGAAACTTAAATAGGATAAGCCTAAAGAAATCCGTGCTCAGATACACTGCAATCAAATTTCAGAAAATGAAAGATAAACATCTCAAATCTCAACCTAACATGATACTTTATATAAAAATAACAATGAATCACAGATCTATGCATAAAATGCAAAACTATAAAAATATCAGAAGAGGGGCCCCTGGGTGGCCTAGTTGTTGAACATCTGACTTGGTTTCAGCTCAGGTCATGATCTCAGGGTCATGAGTTCCAGTCCTATGTCAGGCTCCATGCTTAACACAGAGTCTGCTTGAGGCTCTCTCCCTCTCCTTCTGCGCCTGTCCTGCCACTTGCACACATGCATGTGTGTGTGCTCTCTCTCTAAAATAAATAAATAAGTCTTAAAAAAATAAAATTAAAATTAAAATCTTGGAAGAAAACAGAGGAACAAATCTTTATGACTTAAGTTTAGAGAAAGAGTTTTAAAACTTGACCCCAAAGCAATGTAACAGTAGAAAAGACAAGTGACAAATTAGACTTTGTTAGAACTGAAAATGTTCTATGAAAGACATTGCTAAAAGAAGGGAAAAAAATAAGGCACAAACTAGAAGAAAATATTTATAAGACATATCAAAATATGGGTATCTAGAATATATAAATAAATATTTACAGAGAGAGAATATTAAAAGCTCTGTGAATGCAACCAGAAGAAAACAAATAATCCAGTTTAGAAATTGGACAAAGCAAAGAAAGAAAAAGAGAGGAGAGGGAAGGAGAGGAGAGGAGAGGGGAGGGGAGGGAAGAGAAGGGGAGGGAAAGGGAGAGAGAAAAAAAAGAAAGAGAGGAAGGGAGAGAAGAAGGGAGAGAGGGAGGAAGGGAAGGTGAGAGGAAATGGATGAAAACCTAGAACAGACATCTCACCAAAAAGGATATATGGATAAGAAAAGAAGAGCCACATGTACCCCAGTGTTCATAGCAGCAATGGCCACAATTGCCAAACTGTGGAAAGAGCAAAGAGACCCTTCAACAGATGCGTGGATAAAGAAGATATGGTCCATATATACGATGGAATATTACACCTCCATCAGAAAGAATGAATACCAAACTTTTGCATCAGCATGGACCAATTGGAGGAGACTATGCTGAGTGAAACAAGTCAAGCAGAGAGAGGGATTGTAGAGGGAGATGAACCATAAGAGACTGAGGACTCTGAGAAGCAAACTGAGGGTTTTGGAAGGGAGGTGGGTGGGGGGTTGGGTGAGCCTAGTGGTGGGTATTAAGGAGGGCATGTATTGCGTGGAGCACTGAGTGGTGCATAAACAATGAATCTTGGAACACTGAAAAAATAAAAAAGAAATAAAAGAAATAAGCTAAATGAAAGTCTTCTCACCATCATCATCAAACTGATGCAAAGAAATGCAAACTGAAACTACCATGAGATACTTCTATCAGAATGGCTAAGATTAAAACATTCTGATAGTTTCAAGTATCATCAAGGATAGGGAGTAACTGCCCCTTTCATAAAATGCTGGTGGAAATGTAAAGTTTCACAACTGCCCTGCAGTACACTTTGTCAGTTTCACCAAAGTCAAGCTCACACTTACCGTAAAAATCTTGACCCATAGCCAACCCCAAGGTATTTGCCCTAAAGAATACTTATATTTACATAAAAACCTGTACGTGAATATTTACTGTAGTTTTATTCATAATAGCTCAAACTGGAAACAACCCAAATGTCCTCCAGTAGGTGAAGCGCATTATTCATGCTGAACATCATACAATGGAATAAACTGTGAAACAAAATTTAGCTGAATAAATTTGAAGATCTAATTGGCTTTATCAAGCAATTCACCAATCAGGCAGATTGTCATCTAGGAAGCAGAGAGATTCTCCAAGGAGTCACACAAAGTGGAAAGCATTTATAGAAAAATAAATGGGACTTACTTGTTATTAGCAAAGGAAAAATGAAAGTTCACTGGAGCCAAGTGAGAGTTGAGGGTGATGACGTGTTCTTGTTGGCTGAGCTGCACCATTTCCATTGACTGGGCTTCTTTTGGGGGCCAGAGGAGAATCTTCCTCCTGCCACGGTGGGAGAGTAGTGATGCCTCCCTTTTGGAGAAGCAAGGTAACTCTCTTCCTGTTTAGGATACTTGAGGAGGAGTGGTAGGGTGTGACAGCATCTCCTGCTGGGCTCCTGACTCCAATTTTAGTTGGGGTACCCTTTATCAATGTTCACGTTTCCCCCTTTTGATCAAGAGCTTTCTCTGAAACATCACTGATCAGGAGTGAGGTTTTCTGAATTCAAGATCCTCTGTCCCTCTGCTCCAGGAAGGACTTTTCAGGGGTGTCATGTCCTATGTCAGAGGGAAAGTGTATGAACCAGAAACCACTAGAGGTCACTGATGAGTAACAAGGAAAGGTAAAAGGAAGGACACTCAAGCATTTCTTACCCAAAGTCAGTACTTTTGTCAAAGTCTTAAGGTGGAGATCATCTCGAAGGCTGAGTTAGCATCACCTTATGAAGCAGGTCCTCTCTAGGGACGATTGTATTTATCCATTCAAGTCAGGAGACTAGTCTGATTTTTAATGCATGTGAAGAGACTCCCCTAGCCTGACACAGAGTTACCCTACATGCCTTGCAAAGACAGGTGCTGCTGGAGAAGTTTCTTAGGGAGCAAGGACAAATCTGATCTAGATACCATGGGAATGTGGGGGAGAAGAGAGGGCATTGTCCTCCCAAGAAAATGTCAAAGTGAAGGGAAGAAAAAAGGGAGGGTCTCACATTCAGCTGAAGTATGAATGCATTAAACAAATCCTACAAATTAACAGCATCTATCTCCATGTCAGTCTATCTCCATGTCAGCTACTTCTCTTCCACATCAGTTGGATCTGGAGGTCTCTAAAACCTGCACAGGACCAGGTGTGAGGTGGGGCCTTCTTTATCTGTGCCATGTGCACCCAAATCTCACTATCTTTCAGTTTTGCAATGATGTCAGTGTCAGGAGCACTTGGAAGGTCCCTTTCAATGGGGTTCAAAGATTGTCATCCTCTGATGACATTCCCAAGACACCCAGCCACCAGGTTCCAGACTGTAAATAACAGGATTCTTTGAACTGGGATCTGGGGAAGCTTCTTTAACCTGATGATGACAGGCTTAAGCATAATACATTAAGGACTTAAAGCAGGTGGTTATATCGACATGAGACAAGGGATCAGCAGAAGGTGGTATACCAAGAGACATTGGTCTGCCGGTGAATTTTTCCTGTGAAGAAACTTGTTCTCCAAAGGGAGTACTGCAAACAGTCAGCAAAACTAAAGGCAATAATTTAAGCCAAGAAAGCCCAGTCACTTTGGCAAGCTTAGAAATCATAAGTTTAAGGATCTCATTAGTTCTCGTGACCTTGCCTAAAGATTGAGGGTGACAGGGACAGAGATAATGCCAGGAAGTTTGCAAAGCTTTCATTAACGCTTGTATGACTGCCCAGTGAACTGGGGGCCCCAAACACAGGAGATTGTGGAGGGTAGGCCCCAAAAGGAGAACAAGTTCTCCAATGATTTCTTTGCCACCTGGAGGGCATCTGCCTTGCGACCGGAGAAGGCTTCAACTCTTCCAGAAAACACACCTACAATAGTAAGATATTGATAACCTATGATAAATGGTAATTAAAGGGAGCTCATCTGCCGGTCCTCAAAGTGTCCAGAAAAAGGAGGTCCGAGGACTCTAAAGACAAAAACAGTTTACCCAGAATTATGGACCTGACAAGTCAGACATTAATAGTAGACTGTTTTTGCAATTTTGTAAAAGCTTCCCCACCAACACCTATTCATCATTTGAGACATCTTAGTTGTACCATGGTGGGTGAAGGAATGTAAAAAACAAAAAGTTGGGTTTGCCAGAGAGCCAGGAAGAACAAAGCAGCCATCTCGGGTTTCCCAGAATTTGATTATTCATTTAATTTACAGCCATTGTCCCCCTCCCAATTACTCTGATTCAGCAGTGGACTGTTGCCATATTGCAGGGACATCAAGATGGCAAAAGTCTGGCCTTGAGGGGCCAGAACTGAATGGACTTCCTCCATAGCTGCCACAGCTTTATAGATTCCCTCACTGATGCCTTTGCGTGAAGGTCAGCTGGGGTGGTTCCCTGATGCTCAGGTTGTCTTTTTAGTGTGAGCCTCAGTTTTGATGAATGAGACTTCAGAAGGTGAGGGAATAGCAGTAAGAAGATTGTTTACTTTAGTACATTTTTGATTGGGGTCAGAGAGGATGCGAGAAAACCCCTTGTTTCCACAACCCCCAAATCACAGATGATCCCAAAGGCATGCTGGCTGTCAGATGAATGTTGATAGTTTGTTCTGATAACTGGAATGTCCTGGAAGGGCCTGAGGCTCCTCTTGTTGGGCTGAGTTAGCGTGTGGGAAATTTCCCTTCTGAAGTAGTTCATATTGGTTATAACAACAGCATTACCAGCTTGGAAATTCCCCTCTGCATTTCTACAGTATGACCCATCGACAAACAGAATTAGATCAGGATTAGTCAAAGAGGTATCTCCTAAATTGGGACACAGTATCATGAAATGGGGCATTATTACCCCACAGTCGTGGAGCTCACCTTCCTTCCTCGGGGGGGGGGGTAGTAACGTAGCAGGATTGTGAACATCGCAACATTTAAGATGCAGATTTTGGGAGGGCGGGGGAAGCAGAAGGATCTCATAGGAGGCTAGTCTGCTTGCAGTGAAATGTTGAATTGATTCAGAGTTAAGGCTTCAGGCAGAGTGTAAAGTTTGTGAATAAATATCATTTCCTAGGGTTGAATCTGCTGAGGCTTCCACCAACTCTGCAGCTGTGGCCATGGCCTTAAGGTAGCTGGGATAGATAGGAGTAACAGAGCTAGGCTGTGTGCAGGAACAGGCAATTGGCCAATGTCCACTGCCATGTTCCTGACTGAGTGAGCACTCCTGTTATCTCTTTCACACACAAACAAAGTGAAAGGTTTTGAATAGTTAGATGGACCTGAAGCAAGTGGCTCTTGTAGCGCTTGCTTTACTCCTGTTTATTCATGTTTGTCTTCCCAAGAAAAGGGCTTGGTAACTGAAATTTCAGTAAGTTCATAGAGGAAAATTAGGAACCCACAGTCTACCATATCCAACCAGGCCTAGGAATCCAAGAGCCTGTTGCTTAGCTGTGGACCCAAGGAATTCTTGGATTAATCTAATTCTTTTTAGAGATAGGCAGATTCTTTTAGTGCTTAGACTGTGACTCGGCTACTGAACAATGTCTGGAAATAACTACAAATTTTCCTTCATGTCCTTCTTCAGCAAACTGTTGCAGCAAATAAACAGAATATTTTATGGATGCCTCTAGGGTAAGTGAGTAGGGCAAGTGGTCATCTACACACTAGAGAGGGTTGATTTCCCAGGGAACATGAGGTGTTTGTTCTTGGTGGAGCACTTGGGAAGAACAAGAAATGAACACTCAAGGCATGACAATCTGGGATACTGTTGATTGTTCCAAGTCAAGCAAATAGAGATTGGATGTTGGGGTCCATGGGGAATGCTGGAGACAGCTGAACATAGGTCCCCAACAGTGACTGTGGGTTGGGAGGAACATGTGATAGAACGGTGTCTGGGTTTGGAACAACAAGAAAATGGGGAACAACGGTCTTGTCAGTGGCTCTCAATCCTGGACAAATCGCCACCCAGACCTGCAAGATGGCCTATTCCAGGGACTGTTATGGGCAGTGGTTAGCCCATGGGAGATGCAGCCTTCCACTATGGGCATGCATATTTGAAGTTACAAAGGGTGACACTAACTTATGTCCACTTGAATTTTTATAGACTCTGCACTTCTCCAAATGTCAGTATGAGAGATAGTCCATAGATTTTCAGGCACTTTGATGAAATTAGGGGGCATTTGTTCAAATTCTTTCTATTCTATATCTAGAACAACTAATAAGGAACACAAAAGATCAGGTTCGGGTAATTCTATGGTGAGGTCTCCCCATGGTAGAAAACAGATTAACTCATTTTCATTTAGAAAGGAGCGCTCTGCCAAACAGATCTACTAGGGCTACATCACACAGCAAAAAAGGGATGGTTTTCAGTAAAGAATCCCAGAGTTATTATACTGGTTGAGACAAAAATTATCTGTGGACTTCATCTGATGCACCTAGTTTGGAAACCTTCACTCTGAGGGTGTAGTTCCAAGTAGAAAATGTGGCTCCAAAATTAACTACAGTGTGGCAAGGTTTTCCATCAATATTAATTTTAGTTTCTACTTTGATGTTTAGGGGGATTATTGGTAATAATTTGGCAGCAAACCCCTTGGAGCCCTTGTCACGGGAGGGACCCACATGGGGCCCGGGAGGGAGACACAAGGACACAAGAGAAGAATTTGCATAGGACCTTTGAGGGCAACCTTGTTCCAGTGTCCCAGTTGAGTAGAGCTGTGACGTTGATCTTTGCACCAGCATTTCTTTGAAGACGGACCCCTCAGGGTATGTGATGTGGAAGGCCTGAATGTTATTTTGGGTCTCTGGCCGGGAGCTGTGGGAGCTATAAAGATATCAGCCTGGCAGACTTGTGTTTGCAGTCTTGCTCCACGATCCTTTCAAAATGCTCAGCTGTGGTCACAGATTCAATCAGGCTGTGGCCTCCCATTCTATTTTCTGCCTTTTGTCCCATCCACTAATCTCAGGAGCTAATCCATTTACAAAGAGGGCATCTGGAGCAGGCCGGGTGACCTTATTTATTGTGTGGAACCTGAACACTGTGAAAAGAGAGCTTCCAAATGGGCTCTGAAGCCTGCCACAGGTTCATCTTTCTTTTGTTGGTATGTTCGAATAGAAGACCAATCAGTATGAGGAAGCCTTGAGGAATGGCTTGTAAAAGGTCAGTTGCATTTATTAAGCCCTTCCAGGTCAAGGATCTTAAGGATTATTTTGGGGTTTTTGCCATTTTGTTTTCTGCACAGGTTTCCCCCACGTTCTACCAACTCATGTCTAAGCTGATAAAGATCTGGCAGCCCAGGGTCAGAGGCCCTGATGACGACCCTGAATTCTTCGAAAACCCTTCTGGGGCTCCTTCCTCAGTTTAGGAAATTCTCTATAGCTATTTTTAGACCAAAGGGCAAAGGACACCTGAGAGGCTCTTGTCCCTCCTATTGTCTTTTGTTTTGGGTACATTTTGTGCCCTTAATTTTTCATTAGCTTTTGTAACAAGTCATTTAATGAAGCTATTTTGGAATCTCAAAGATTTCTGTAAGCTTCTGCATGCCAATTAGAGTAGGCATCCTGTTCAATTTGTCCAATTTAGGATCCCTTGCTCTCTAGCATATTTCTTAAGTGAGCCATCTTGTCTAATTGGAATGTTCCCCATAATAGTCATTGCAATTCTGGGTTATTTTTAGGAAAATCTTGCCATCTTGTTAAATATTGACAGCTTCAGGGACTAGAGGGGTTAAAGGTAAAATAAGCAGGTGTGCATGGGGGAGGTACACTCAACTTCCTGGATGTAAAGGACCCATTTCTTCCAGGAGGGCTTTGGGTTTCCTGGAGCCACCCTAATAATCTGGGGGGTGGGGTAAGGACTGAACCCACAGTGCCCAAGGAATGGAGACTGTGGACAAATTCCAAACACAATGTCAACTAAACTGCCCCTAAATTATTAGTAGTTCTGAGGGTAGAGCCTAGGGTCAGAGCGAAGAGTTGGGATTCTGTACCCCAGGAATCATGAGCAAAAAGGTGAGGGGCTCAGCTCCATTGCCTCTGAGCAGAATCCCCCACCAACTCAAGCTGCAGCAACTACTTGGTAAAGGAAAACCAACTAGACCAGGAACTCACCCTCAAAACAGAGCAGAGTCCAATCCAGAAGAACTCAGCAGCGGCCCTTAGTAATTGTGAGACAGTCAGCTCCAAGCCTTGGCAGGAACCAAACATGCATATCTGCTCATTCCCACATGCAGGCAGAAGTTTGCTTTGATCCCACTACTGCCACCAATCTGTTAAAAGCCAAAATTCAGCTGAAAATTCAAAATTCCAATTTGGATTTCGTTGGATCTTGTTGGCTTTATCAAATGGTTCTTGATTCAGGCAGTATCTCATCCCAGCAAGTGGAGAGACACTTTGAGGAGTTACATAAAATAGAAGGTCTTTATATACAGGATGATGGGGTGAGGAAGTCATTAGCAAAGGAAACGAGAGATCCTTGGAGGAAAGTTAAGAGTTCAGGAATCAGGGTCTTCTCTACTGGCTGAGCTATATTTCCCATTGGCTGGGCTTGTGGCCAGGCAACAAGGGGGTCTTCCATCCTCCTGCCCAGGTGGGAAATGCAAGGGGCCTCTCTTCCTGTATGGGACAATCCAAAAGGTGAGGCTCTTCCCACAGGCCTTCCTGAGTCCAATTTTAGTTGGAGTGTCCTTTGTAATTTTTACAAAAGAAAATGAGAAAATGATGAACAGTTTATATAGATGCAAAACTGGACAGCTCTGAAGGACACGGTAGGTATACAATTCTCAAAAGGACAAAATTATAGTCATGACAAATTGGTTAGTGGTCCCCAGGATTGGGAGGTAAGTAGAAGACGGCTGAGCTGTTTTAACACTCCCACTAATATTTATGATGGGTGACATAGGGGATATTTTTAGGGGTGATGGACCTGTTCTGTACCCTGACTGTGTTAGTAGTTAACATATATCAATACACATGGTTAAATTCATAGAACTATATACCGAATTGGAGGAAAACAGTGGAGTTTAAAAGTTGGAGAAATGATCTATAGTTTAGTTGATACTGTTGTAATGTCAAAGTCCTGGTTTTAATTTTTGTACTGTAGCAAAATAATAATATTAGGAGAAGCTGATTTCCCACATACTGTACTATGTTGGACATGTTTTTCTTTGAGTCTAAAAGTACTTCAAAATATAAGGAAAAACTTTTAAATTACAGTAGCTGTTTGATGTTTAGGAAAAATCTTGATATAACAATTGAAGAAGTGAGAAATGCCTTGTAGCAATAAAAGCATTCAAATAAGATTTGGAAAAAATATTTCTGTTTAGTTATTATCACCTGGCATCTATGGAAATAACTGTAATCAAAACAAACCATCACCTGTGAATTTATCTCTGTGTAACCAGTTCTGGGGTAGTGACAGTATTCAGTGTAAACCGATTATTTTTTCAAGCATTTTGTAATGAAAATCTTCAAACATACAAAGAAAATTGAGACAGTCAGACAGTGAACACTCAGATACCCAGGACCCAGATTCTATAATTAGTAATTGCATGGTTTTGCTTTAATATGATAGCTACCACCATTCACCCCCTTACCCAATATTCTAACTCATTTTAAATGTATTTCAATGTAACTCACTCATTAGTTTTCTTTGCACCTGAAATATTCAACATGCATATCATTAACTAGACATCTAATAAAATAAAACTAGTGTTTTTTATTAGTTATGGAATGTCTTTGAGGTAAACTTAGAAACAGTGGCATGCAAAAACTGAAGTATATTATCAGTGAATTTTGACAAAACATACTTACCATGGAGGTCCTCTCCAGATCAGGGTGAAGACTATCACCCTCTCCCCAGAGAGCTGCTATGAACATTTTGGATAAGGCTGTGTGGACAGATGTTTTCATTTACTTTTTTTTTTTTTAAGATTTTATTTATATGTATTTGTCAGAGAGAGAGAGAGAGAGAGAGAGAAGCAAGCACACAAGCAGGGGGAGCAGCAGCAGAGGGTGAAGCAGGCTCCTCAGTGAGCAGGGAGAACAATGTGGGACTCTGTCCCAGGACCCTGAGATCATGATCTGAGCCAAAGGCAGACTTTTCACCAATGGAACTTCTCAGGCATCCCCAGTGATTTTATTTCTTATAAACACTTAACAGTAAAATTTCTGGGTCATAATGTAGGTATAAATTTAGAAAAATCTGCCAGGACTTTGAAGTGGTTTCACCACGTTTGCGCCTTTACCAACATTTGTGAGATTTCTAGTGATTCCTTGTCCATCCATGCATGGAAAGCTAAGGGAAACAGCTAAAATAAAAAAGTACGGTATGTTCACCTTTTTATTTTATTTTATTATTCTATTTTATTTTACTGTATATTTTGTGGTAAGAACACATGAGATTTACCCCCTTAAGTGTCCGTGTACAGTATGTTATTGTCATCGGTACCTCCAATGTTGCACAGCAGATCTCTGAGTTTTTGCCTTACTTCACTGACACTTTATGCCACTGGATCAGTAACTCCCCATTCCTCCTCTCCTCAGCCTCCACAATCATTGCTCCACTCTCTGACTCTACGAACTTCACCGGTTTCACTTCCTCACGTTTGTTCTTCTAGGACTAGCTTGTTTCACTCCCACTAATGTCCCCAGTCATTCACATTGTCACGTTTCAGGATGTCCTTCTGTCCCCGATAGTCCTCCATGGCATGCGAGATACACATTTTCTTTCTCCGTTCGTCATTTTCTTCTTCCACTCCTCTGTAGGTCAATATTTTGATTGTTTCCACATCTTGGCTCTTCTGCAGAACGCTGCACAAACGTGCAGGTGTTCACCTCCTCAAGACCCTGATTTCAATTCTTTTGGAGAAATTCCCAGAAGTGGGATTGCTGGACCTCAAGGTAGTTCTATGTTTAATTTTTTGAGGAACCTCCATATTTTCTTTCCACAGTGTCTGCACCATTGTGTATTTTCAGCTGTGTTCAAGGTCTCCCTTTCTGCTCCTCACCCCCACTTAACTTCTGAATTTTTATTTAAAGATTTTATTTATTTATTTGACAGATAGAGATCTCAAGTAGGTGGAGAGAAGGCAGAGAGAGAGAGAGAGGAGGAAGCAGGCTTGCTGCTGAGCAGAGAGCCCAATGCGAGGCTCAATCCCAGGACTCTGGGACCATGACCTGAGCCAAAGGCAGAGGCTTTCACCCACTGAGCCACCCAGGCGCCTCTACTTTTGGATTTTTGATACTAGCCCTCCTGGCAGGTATGAGATGATACCTCATAGTGGCTTTTGATTTCCATTTCCTTAATGATGAGTGACACTGAACATTTTTTTCATATACACATTGGCTGTGGGGTGTTTCCTTTGGAGAAGTATCTTTAACATTAGTTGTT
Source organism: Mustela putorius furo (assembly GCF_011764305.1). Lineage (NCBI taxonomy): Eukaryota > Metazoa > Chordata > Mammalia > Carnivora > Mustelidae > Mustela > Mustela putorius. The sequence goes on from NW_025421998.1 coordinate 11,569,496, forward strand.
CAAGGAGATACATAATGAAATCTTATTGAGTTTAAATTTGTATTTTGCTGATAATTCATAATGGCGGGCACTATGCATGCTTATTGATTATTTGTACCTCTTACTTTCTATTGTGTCAGTTCAAATATATTGACCATTTTTATTACAGTTATTTGCTGCTTTACTATTGAGATTTAGGACTTTGCATTTTCATATTATACATGATCAATAGCTATCTTTTCTCTTTTTAAATAGAATGAGGTGCTGTTTCTTTGAAACACTGTAAGACTATTGAATAACTGGACAAGCTATCTTGTCAAGACTCTCTAGGAATCAAGCCTTTTTGGGATGTTGACAGTTTTAAGAAATAGCTTGTCTAAAATTCATAATATTTTTTTCTTTGCAGAAAGTGAAGATAAAAACTACAACACACACACACAAACACACACAACAACAAAGATGCAGCTCAGGAAGAAATAAAATGAACACTGTGGAGCTTTCTTTTCAAACAAAATGGAAGACAGGAGAACACTTCATATGGTGTAGTAAGGAAGCAGGAATGCCACCTGGAATAAGTATTTCCAAGTTAGCAAACAGGTGTGCATTGTTCCATGCTATTCACTGTGATCACCACCATTTTACAAAAGCGCCTGTACCACTAAACTTGGGCACATATCCTTGGTTTTCCCAGTAGGTATTCTCTTTGTTGGCAACAACACTGAGGATTTTCTTTAAAGAATGATCTTTGTCTCTACTTACCAGGAAAGTCTCCTGCTGGGAGCCCAGGGGACTCATGAGACTGGCTTGGCCATGAATAACACTTGTCTACCTGACCACACTGACTTGTTCTGCCATGATTTCATCACACAACTTAGCAAATGTGCCAGTGACACACTCTATGGGTGTTTGTTGTATTCGCTGAAGCAGAAGCTCACACATTCCACTAAGGTTGTAGCTATGACAATGCAATCCTAGAGCTGATGGGGCCCCATGGAGGGAAAGCCTGATCTTAAAATGAAGCCAGCACAACAGAGAGAAGAAATACACAATGAACACATTTCTAAACACATTGACCCATGTGTGCCTGAAGTTATTACCTGTGGAATTTTCAGTATTGTGAGCCCATAAATTCTGTTTTGTTCAATCTAGTTTGAGTTGGTTTTCTCTCACTTTCTTCCAGCAGTGCTGCCTATTCCAAACCTGTGACACCAAGACTGCTTGTTTTAGTCACAAACTTTGGTGACCTCATTCTTTCTTTTTACAGATAAAGATGTGCCTCTTGGTTTGGTCCATGGGGAGTTTGATCACAGGTAAAGGTTTGCTTGTGTTCATGATAATCTCTTTTTCCATTCATAATTTCATTTAATCTTCTCAACAACCTTTTGAGTTATATTTGCATGTTGTAAGTGACCTAACTGAAGTTTATATAATTTTCCACTATAGTACAGTTACCAATTCCTCAATCCCAAAGTGACTCTCTTTTACTTTGCTTTATACTTGTCACAGTAAAAACACACATTGGTCATAGCAAAAGCCCACAACACATTCCTCATCCTTGAACTGCCTACTTGATTTGTCTGCCAAGGCTGTTCCCCCAGAAGCACATGAAGACACAAGAGTATGTGTATGTAAGTAGCCCCAGGAAACAGATATAAAGGAATGGGGACAGGAGACAATAAAGCAAAGGAAGCCCATAACCAATGCTAGCTTGGGCTGTGAGCAGCTGAAGTTCAGTGTTGTGGGGAACTCTGGAGAACACTCACTACCCAACATCCCTGAGAGTCAAGTCAGCTGATGATGGATATGTTACGTCTCAAGTCCAGATTCATTCGATATCCACACTACAACTGTGGGCAGAGTTCTTCAGACAGCACAGACCCCAGGTCCTCAACAGAGGACTCATCGGCAGAGAGGATGGGGACTCGTCTCCTGTTGCCAGGGCTGTATGGCTGCTCAGCAGTGTGGGTGTGAGGATCCACCAATGCTCTGCAACCTTGTAGCTCCAGTGTAGTGGGTAGGTAGTCACCCACCTGTGATCCAACCACATGGACACCATACTTCAGACCTCCTGCCTACTAAGGTGTCCCATGGCCTCTGCACAGACACTCACCTGCCTGGGCCCCAGCTGTTTCCTGAATTCTCGGTAACTGCAGATCAACTCTGCCCCCAGGAAACCAGTGAAGACTGCCATCTGGCAGGTGCACTGGTAACTTGCCCAGTGATCTTGGCTTCCCAGCTTGAGGTGGGGTCTTCTGTGGAGTTTGTCCACTTCGGGTGCTCCCCTTCCACCTTACAGGGAATTCCAACATTTCCTTATATCTTTCAGTTACTTTTTAATAACGAAATGTCAACAGTGTGCTTTCAGTCTCCTGATTGGATCAGGACTGACATGGGGGGAGCAGACAGCTGGCCAAGGGCTGCTCCCAGGCTGGTGTGGGGTTCCCAGCCAGGATTCAAGGTGACTGTTTAGGTATTTTTCCCTCGGGAGTCATTGCGTAAGGTGGTGACTATCATGGGTATATAGCAGGGACAGTGACAGAGGTCTGCTCAGTCCAGCCCTAAGTCTGGGTTCTCTCCATGAACAAAGGAGGTTTGGGGTGTGGTTCTTTAAGGTCGGGGGTTGAGGTCAGGAGGACGAGGAAGGCAAGGCATCAGGAAAACCCCACTAACAAGTTTATTCATCACTACCTAGCTCTCCTGCCCTTGGGGCCAAATGAGGAACACGTACACCGGGACAGCATTCCAGAGTGAGGCGATGAAGTGCATCTTCTAGGACCCAGGGCTTGTGATTCTGGAGCACCTCTGGGGTGGAGTTGAACTGGGGAAAACAAGCCCAGGGAGGAGGTCTGGGTTTGAACTATGGCCCCGGCACTTTTGAGCTTTGCATGGTAAACCACCCTTTCCAAACATCCCTGCTCAATAAGACAGGAGTGGGCGTCCCAGAGACATGATTCAGGGCCTATTAAGGGGGGATCAGCAGAGCCCAGAAAAGGGGCCCGATGAGAACAAACTGCTCTCTGCCTCCATGGTGACCCTAACTCCATACAAGGGTCTGGATGTGGACTGGAGACTGCTTGAGATCACGTACAATTGCCTGGAGCCCAGCCTACGTGCATGGACAGGTCAAGTATATAGAAGGCTATCTGAAGTTTTGACTTCAGTGCCATATGAAACTGTTTTTCTGTTTTTGTTTTTTGTCCGTTTTATAAATACGGACGTTAGCAAACTCCTCCAGTTTGGCCATGTTATTCATAGAATAGGTTCTGAATTGGGCAGATTATTCCAGATACTCAACATCTAGATCTTAATAAGAGAATGGAAAAGCAAAAACAACAGCCCCCTTTTCCCAAAATGCTCAGTTAAAGAGGGCTATATCTACTCAAAAGCTCTATACACTAATACTAGAATGCATTGTGCACTATTTCAATGCTGTGTTGGTTTGCATTCAGCAAATGCTGACCACACATGTGTTTTGTGTCATGCACCGTGTGAGGCCCTGGGATGCACATGGGAATAAGACTCCTCGTCTGGACTGAAAATCATTTCATCTAGCCAAAGAGGTGCACAGCATGTACTGAGATCTTTCCAAATGCCTAGAGAGAATGCAGAGTGTATGGGAAAGCAGACTTGTGAACTCCATTCCTAGAGCAGTAGATTGGCAGAAAAAGAAAATTTCAGGTAAGCATTTTAAAAATACAAATTTCTGTGTGAGAACTTTCTAAATCTGAATTCTTACAATTGAACTCCTTTTGCAATCAGAGTTGATCAGGCCATTTTGTTCACCATTGACTGAGTAAAGATATAATTATCAAAAATAAATAAATAAAATTTAAAGAAATTAAAAATACAAATTTCTGCAGCTCAACATCAAAACACAAATAACTCAGTTTAAAATAAGGGGCAGAGGGCCTGAAGAGACATTTTTCCAAAAAAGACATACAGATGGCCAACAGATACAGGAAAAGATGCTCAACTTCACTCCTCATCAGGGACATGCAAATCCAGACCACAGTGAGATACCATCTCATACCTGTCAGAATGGCCAGAATCAAGAAGAAAAGAAACAATGGTGTTTGTGAGGAGGGGAAGAAAGAAGAGCCTCCTAGCCTGTGGGTAGGAACGCAAACTGGTGCAGTGACTCTGCAAAATAGTATAGAGGTTCCTCAAAAAATTAAAAAAAGAATTACTGTACGGTCCAGTAATTCCATGACTGAGTATTTACCCAAAGAAAACAAAAACACTAATTTGAAAAGATATATGCCCCCCCATGTTTATCGCAGCATTATTTACAATAGCCAAGACATAGAAGTAACAAGTGCCCATTAATGGATAAATGGATAAAGAAGATGTGGTACACACACACACACACATATCCACACACACGCACACACACACACACACAGGAATATTACTCAGCCATGAGAAAGAAAGCAATCTTACTCTTTATGACATTACGGATGGACCTCCAGGATAGCATGCTAAATGAAATAAGTCAGATAGACAAAGACAAATACCATGTGATTTCAGCTACATGTGGAATCTAAAAAGCAAACAAATGGAGAGACAAATGAGTAGAAACAGGCCCATAAGCACAGAGAAGAAATTGGTGGGTGCCAGAGGGAAGGGGATGAAGGAATGAGCAAAACGGGTGATGGGGGTAGTAGATATGTGCTTCCAGTTATGGAATTCATTAGTCAGGGTGATGAAAGGTCCAGCACAGGGAAAGTAGTCCGTGGTATTGCAAGAGCATTGGGTGGTGCTGGATGGGAGCTATGACTGTGATGAGAACAGCATAATGTAGAGTTGTCAAATCCTGTGTCATACTCCTGAAACTATCAGAGCACTGTGCGTCAACTCTACCTCAGCAAAAAAAATACGATATTCCACTACTATCATGCATCATGATGGTTAATTTTATGTGTCAGCTTGGAGCCCATGGTTGGATGAGAAGAACATTGGAATGGGTGAATTTTGAACAAGCCTATTGCCCTCCATCATGTGGGTGGGCCTCACCAATCTGATGAAAGTCTGGCTTGAACAAAAAGACTGAGCTCTCTTGGGGCTCCTGGGTGGCTCAGTGGGTTAAAGCCTCTGCCTTTGGCTCAGGTCATGATCTCAGGGTCCTGGGATTGACCCCCGAGCCAGGCTCTCTGCTCAGCAGGGAGCCTGCTTCCCCCCCCACCGCCTTTGCCTGCCTTTCTGCCTACTTGTGATCTCTGTCTGTCAAATAAATAAAGAAAATCTTGAAAAAAAAAAAAAGAAAAAAAAGACTGAGCTCTCTCGAGAAAGAGGGAATTCTCCCATAGATGGCTCACACATTTTATCTGCACCATCAGCTGTCCTGGGTCTTGAGGCTGCTGGCCAAACCGTGCTCTTGGACCCACCAGCCTAATCATATCCATAATCACATGAGCCAATTCCTTATAATAGATCTCTTCATGCTGCATATGTGTATACACTCTCTCTCTCTCTATTAGTTGTGTCTCCACAGAACCCTAATGTGCAAATGTCCGTGTGTGTCTGCCATTCACAGGACCATCTAGAGTACCTAGAGTAGACGGTGACCACCTAGAGTACAGGCAGGTGATCTGTGACCTCAAGAGCGGAAGCTGATGCACAGAGGCTTTAAACTCACCCAAGCTTCCGGAAATCCAAGCCGCTGGTGCTCTCAGCTCTCTGTCAAAACCTGTTAGTCAGCCAGATATAACGGGAGCTTTTATTGCCTCTGGTCATTTTCCCGGAAATAGGGATTGTCCATTTAGTTGCAAGTGGGCAATTCCACTACTAGTCATCTCGTAAATTGTGTGTTTCTGGTACAAATTGGGTGTATGACACATGTGGAAAAGCATTTCAAAAGAAGTTGAGAAAAAAGACCCGTTTTCACAATAATGCACGCAGTATGCTTCCTTTGGATGAAGCCCAAAGCCTGCTCCAACCAAACAATCTATTACTTAGAGATGCATTATGTTGCTGGAGGAAGAAAGAGAACAAAGGAAAGAAAGCAGGGGCATAATGAAGACAAGAAGTGTGATCGTGACTGTGGTTCTCTCTCCATAGGGGAGGGGACTGATGTGAGCAGAGAAAGCAGACAGGAGCTCCAGCAGCACGGTAGCCTCCTGTTTGTGTCTGTGGCTCTCTTCAGTACAGTTCCCTAAAATGTGCGTGTGCGCATGTGTGTATATGTGTGTGTACTTGCGTGTATATGCATACACATAATCTCCAGCCAAGTTTTGCGCATGTAAATGAAAAGAAAAAAGAATGCGGTCATCTTCCCTTATCTGCGGTTCCTCTTTCTGTGGTCTTACCCGTGGTCAGCCACAGTCTGGGAACAGATGGTCCTCCTTCTGACCTACTGTCCAAAGTGACTAGTAGCCTAACCCTATGGCACAATGCTTCCATGACACACACCCTGCATCACATAGCCAGATTATCACCACATGTCATCTCAAGAAGAAGAGTGGGTACAGTACTTTAAGATATATTGAGACAGAGGCCACATTCACATAACCTCTTTACAGTACATTGTTAGAATTGTTCTGTTTTATTATGTTATTGTTGTCAATCTCTTATTGTGCCTAATTCATAAATTAAGGTTTATCATAGATATCTACGTATAGGGAAAATCATAGTACATACAGGGTTTGGTACTGTTTGTGGCTTCAGGCATCCCTGGGGTGTCTCAGCGTATCCCCTGCAGATAAGGGGCGACCATTGTACAGGATATGTAATGTACTTAGTGCTTCCTGGTCTAAAACAATTCTGATACAGAACAAGCCTAATGCAGAAATCCAGAAGGAAAAAAAAATAACAAATAGGTACTCCTATCTCACAGTGCATTCACACAGTGGCTGGCTGCATGCATTACTGTCATGTTTAATTTGTTAAAGGCAATTTCCAGCCTCTGTATGAAAATATAAATTACCCAAATTTAGTCCATTGCCAACATATCATGAATAAATGGTGAGCAATGGGTAGAAAGCTGGGGGATAAAAAAAGCACATTTTAAAATGCAGTTTATTCTAATGCAATACATCTTTACCGGGATGCTCTTTAATAGGAAATTTCAAATGATTAAATTTGGGATGCTCTTTTACGATCAGAAACATCGCAGCATTTGGTAAGGAAAACATACAGTAGCCTTAGCATTGCTGCCGTCCTGCTGGACCATGTTTTTATTGACCACAAATTGTAGGGGATGTGTGCCAAAAAGCCTGGTCTGGGATTGGGGTGCTCAGATCCTGCCCAGCCACACACCATCTCTGGATCTGGCCTAGGATACTTCCTCCATCTCCTTTACCCATGATTTTCCCTATCAGTATATAAAGATAGTAACAAATGTTTTATTATAGGAGGTTTTAAAAGTAATAGGTGTGAATATATTTTTCAAAAATATGATGGGAGGGGAGCCTGGGTGGCTCAGTTGGTTAAGCAGCTGCCTTCAGCTCAGGACATGATCTCAGGGTCCTGGGATTGAGCCCCACGTCAGGCTCCCTGCTCAGCAAGGAGCATGCTTCTCCCTTTCCTCTGCCTGCTTGTGCTCTCTCTCTTTCTCAGATAAATAAATAAAATGTTTTTTAAAAATTTAAAAAACAAAAAATATGATGAAAAGAAAAAATCATGCAAATTTTAATCACAATCTAATAATGTATAATAATAATTTATAATTTTATAATAATTTAATAATTTTATCATACTTGTTATGATTGTTATGATTGTTCTAAGGCCTAATAGTTAGTGTTGGGAAGACAGATAAGGGCTGTAGTAGAAAGTACCAGAGTAGATGTACTATTCTGGTTTCTATAGTAAAACGGAATGAATAATTCATTCATATGAGTGAATTACCTTGAGGAACTGGATTGGCTTATGGGGTTGCAGAAGCTAGGAAGTCTCACCTCCACAGTCAGCAAACTAGAGACCCGACAAAGACAATGATAGAGTTCCAGTCCAAGTTGGAGGAAAAGGCAAGATACCCCAGATCAAACGTGGTCAGCTAGAGGCTCCAACTTTTAGTCTAGTCAAGCCCTCAACTGATTATATGAGGCCCACCACATTGGAGCAGGCATTTGCTTTACTCAGTCTATGGATTTAAATGTTAACCTCATGGAGAAACATCCCTATAGATACATCCAGAATCACCCTGTGCCCTAGTCAAGTTGACATGTAAAGTTAACCATCACAGTGTGTTAGTGCTCTGTATGCCTCACATACAGACTCACACACATGTCTTGAAGGCAATAAATCTACAGAGGCAGGTCTGTCTTCCTTGACCTGTAGTAGATGCCCTATTTGTCCTCCCTCCTCAGCCCTGTCACTCTCTGCTTTTTTGCATATGGATAATGCTCAATCTTTCTAACAACCAAACTCCCAGTCAAGGCTCTGCTATGTGTTGGCCACAGAAACTCATGCAAGGCCCCGAGTCCTATTTCCTCCTGTGAAGGACATGTCTGTGCAAAATCGGTCATTTTGAGAGCCTCGGTGGGAGGAACTTATAAAATAAGAGGTATTTTTAAAACTATAACATAAAGCAAAATAAATAATAATACATCATACAACAAAAATAACTAAAATCCTAGCATTTTAAAAAACTGAAAGCTCTGATCCCAGTGAATATCCCAGCGGGTTATTTTATAGATATCAACAAACTGATTCTAAAGTTTGTAAGCTGGCAAAAGACCCAGGATGGCCAGCACAATATTGAAGAAGAAAAGCAAAGTGGGAGGACTGACACTGACTTCAAGACTTACTGTAAAGTTACAATAATGAAGACAGTGTGATATTAGGGAAAGAATAGAGAAATAGATCAGTGGCACCGAAGAGACAGCTCAGAAATAGACGCCCCCCACCCCAGGGATACAGTTAACTGGTCTTTGAAAAAGAGGCAAAGGCAACACCATGGAGCCATGATGGTCTCTTCAGCAAATGGTGCAGGAACTACTGGGCACCCATGTGCAAACAGACGAATCTAGACACAGATCTTACAGTCTTCACAAAAAGTACTTCAAAATGGATCACAGCCACACATGTAAAACACAAAACTCAAAAAATCCTGGGAGATAACATCACAGAAATCTGGAGAGCCTTGGGTAGAACAATAGCTCTTTATCTATAACATCAAAGATACAATCCACAAAAGAAAGTTGATAGGCCGGGCTTTATTAAAATAAAAAAAAAAAATTCTACCCTGGGAAAAACAATATCAAGAAAATTAGAAGATAGTCCACAGACTAGGAGAAAATATTTGTGAAAAATATAGGTTATAAAGGGATGTTATCCACTATACATGAATAATTCTTATAACCGAACAACAAGAAAATGAACAGGAGGTTTTTAAAAATGGGCAAAAGACCATAACAGAAACTCATGAAAGGAGGTACACAGATGGTAAATACAGAAGTGGAAAGATGTTTGACATCAATTTCCATGAAGGAGATGCAAATTAAAACCACAATGAGATAACGCAACACCCCTGCTAGAATGGCTGTAGTCCAGAGCACTGAAGACACCCAGGGCTGGTGAGGACATGGAGTCACCGGAATGCTTACTCATTGCTGGTGGGAATGCAAAATGGCGCAGCTGCTTTAGAAGATAAGTTAGTGATTTCTTACAAAACTGAAAATACTCTTACCACAGTATCCATTAATCAAACTCCTTGGTATTGGCCCAAAGGGTTGAAAGCTTCTGTATACAAGAATGAACACTTTATGTAAGCTTTAGTCATAATTGCCAAAACTTGGAAGCAACTAAAATGTTCTCCAATAGAACTCAGGTGGCTGAGTAAATAAACTGGTGCATCCAAATAGTGGAATGCCATTTAGTGGTAAAAAGAGAGAAAAAATCGTCAAGCCATGAAGAGATGTGAAGGAAACTTAAGCACATATTCCTAAGTAAAAGAAGCCAGTTTAAAAATGCTACATGCTGTATGATTTCAACTCTCTGACATTTGGGAAGACAGAAAACTATGGAGACAGTAGAAAGAACAGTAGTTGCCAGGGGTAGGGTGGGGAGAAGTAGATAGGCAAAGCACAAAGGATCTTTAGGGCAGTGAAAGGACTGTGATGTTGCCGTGTTGGATACATGCCATTACAGATTTGCCCAAACTCAAAGAATGTACAGCACAAAGAATGAGCTCTAGGACAAACTACGGACTATGGGTGATCATGGTGTATCCGTGTAGGTTCAACAACCGTAACAAATGTACCACTCTCATGAGGGATGTTCACAGGGGAGGCTGTGCATGTGTGTGGGCAAGGAGTACATGGGAAATCACTGTACCTTTTCCTCAATTTTGCTGTGACCCTAAAACTCCCCTAACAAAAAGTATTAGGATGGCTTAGTCAGTTAAGTATCCAACTCCAGATTTCAACTCAGGTCATAATCTCAGGGTTGTGAGATCAAGCCAAGAGTTGGGCGTTGCACTGGGTGTGGAGCCTGCTTAAGGTTTTCTCTCTCCCTCTCCTTCAGCCCCTCCCTCTCTAAAAAGTAAAGTAAAGTTTTTAAAAAACAAAAAATGTAAAAGTTCCATAAAAAATAACATACAAGGGCTGCCTGGGTGGCTCAGTGGGTTAACGCCTCTGCCTTCAGCTCAGGTCATGATCCCAGGGTCCTGGGATCGAGCCCCGCATCGGGCTCTCTGCTCAGCAGGGAGCCTGCTTCTCCGTCTCTCTCTGCCTGCCTCTCTGCCTACTTGTGATCTCTGTCTGTCAAATAAATAAATAAAATCTTTTAAAAAATAACATACAAATAAAGCTTAATTCATTTTTGAAACTTTTAAAATTGACTGGCCTCCTCATGATGAGTGATCTTAACAAGTAAACATAATGAGTTTACCACAATAAGCAAAGTATAGCTCATACAACACAACTAACAGATTTGTCATCAAGCCAATCAATCCATTCAATGGAGTAAATTACCATTTTGCTTCATGTCACTTATTTTCATGTTATAGTTCTTAATTAATCCATAATCCCAAAAATATAGAGGAAAGCTTGCCTTAGAATTTCATTAGACATGGAAGTATGTATTTCTGCCTCCTAAGAAAAAGTTCCAATACTGGACAAATTATTTAAACATTTACAATAGATATGGTGAGGATCACAGCAAATTAGTATGCACCATGACCACTATGCCACCCCCATGCCCCTCACTGAGCAAACTGAGAATGCTTGGCGATAATCTAGTGACCTAAATTCTCAAACCATTTCTCTCTTCTTTCAAATTGGAAGCTTTTCTGATTAAAGATGACCTGTCAGAACTAGTGGTCTCTCCTTGTTTTCTCTGGGCACTTACCCTTCTCAGGGTACCTTAAGACACCTTGAAGACAACTGTGGCTCCAAAGTCTAAGTGTGAATCCCTTGCTCGAGGCCAGTCAAAGTCCCTGAGGAGACATGGGTGGAAGGATTGAGGACAGAAAGATGGAGGATAGACTAATAATGGATGGAAGGATGAATGAATGCATGGAGAGCAGGATGAGAAGATGGAGGATAGAAGGATAGAGGATGAAGGATGGAATGATGATAAGGTGGATGGATAGATAGCAGGCTAAGGGGATTAACGGATTGAGAGATGGAAAGATGGAGGGTAGAGTGATGATAAGATGATGGATAGATGGGTGGATGGATGGGTGGGTGGGTGGATGGATGGATGGATGGATGGATGGATGGGTGGATGGATGGATGGTGGATGGATGGATGGATGGATGGATGGATGGATGGATGGATGGATGGATGGATGGATGGATGGGTGGGTGGATGGATGGATGGATGGATGGATGAATGGATGAGTGGATGGATGGATGGGTGGGTGGATGGATGGATGGATGGATGGGTGGATGGGTGGATGGGTAGCAGGATGAGAGAATGGAAGGATGGAGGACATAGTGATAAATGATGGAAGGAAAGAAAGATGGAGGGTGGAATGATGATAAGACAGATGGATGGATGGATAAATAGGAGGATGAGAAGATGGAAAGGTGGAGGACAGAAGGACAAAGGATGGAAGGAAGGAAGGATAGAGGGTCGAATAATGAAAAGATGGTTGGATGGATGGATGGATGGATGGATGGATGGATGGATCTGTGAAGGAAATAAGGATGGCTGGAAGATAAAGCTATGGTTCATGAAGCTGTGGTTTTGGGGAGTCATGGTAGCTGCCGTAGGCATAGTGTTGACCATTAGTAAGGGCCAACTACATACTAGATAATTGAGCTAAGCACCTTATCTTCATTATCTTAAGAAATCTTCACAGGACTCCTACGAAAGCGTTTCAATTATTTTCCCTAAACCTGAAGAAAAGTAGCCCTTTGGTTATTAAGTAAGGGATCTGGAACTTGTGTCCTTATCTGTCTAGCTACAAAGTCTGTGGTCTTGACTTCACCCCTGTGCAGCCACACAGGAGAGATGGAGCCTGTCGGCTACAAGGCAGTAATGATTTCTGCCTAAGGGCATAAAGCTGGGCTCTCATCTCTGATCAGCCTACTATTACTGCTTCTCAAAGTGAGATTTTGTTTTCTCCCCCTACTTGCGCTGCAAAATCTTCCCTTAAACAATGTTCTCACTTAATCTCTTGCTGAGGCCACTTTCCTTGGCTCTGGTTTGTAAGTAGTTCACACTTATTATGAGCCAGATTCTGGGATTTGCAAGCATTAGACTCATTCCAACCTTAAACCACCCTGATTAGGTCGGTGAGATTACCACCTCCAGTTATTGGGTGAAAAAACTGAGGCTCATATGAGGCTTCTGTCCAACGTATACGGAACTGGCAAAGGGAATATCCAGGATTTGATCCCAGGTTTTGTCTTTCCCTAGAGCTTATGCTCTTAACCCCTGTACTTAGAAACAGAGCAAGGCACTAGCTGAGGAGTAAATAAATAACAAAAGGGACCTTCCCACACCCCTGCCAAGGACTTTTCCGTTTGTCCCCAGCACTGTCACATGGAGAAAAACCCATCCCATTTCTACTGTATAAGGAAGTGTCAAAATTACTAACACAAGCCATTAGAATCATTCAGTACATTGTTTTTCTCCCCAGACCAGCTTCATAGAGCCATCTTTGTTTTTGGTTGGAGAGCCATTTAGATGTTACCACAAGAGAAGAACATGTGGCCAAGAGAGAATAGGACATAAATGTTCAAGAAAGGTCCTAAATTAAAGACTCACATAGAAACACCAGGAGAAGAAAGGGTCAGTTTCCTCCAGGGGCTCTAGTGTTCCAATGGACACTTTCTGGAAAATAGAGCCTCAGGGCGCCTGAGAGGCTCAGTCAGTTGTCTGATTTTGTGAAGATAATGGTCCAAACATATGCATGTTCTGTCCATATTCTCTACATAGAGTGCATGTTGAATAAAGGTTACCAAAATTTCCAAATCTTACATTTTCTTTTCTTACTCTTCCTGTGGTTTTTCTGTCGGAGAGTTGTAATGACATTGGATGATAAAGCACCAGAGGTAAAGGATAAAGCAAATAGGCTTTTAATTTGCATTTTTGGAAGATCACGCACAACACACCCAGAGTCTCTGCATCCCAAAGTCATCACTGATGGTCTGAATGTGCCAATAATTTATCACCTGCACGGCTCCACTGCAAAATCTATAAGAGAAATGGAAAATGTATTTTTCTGCTCTAGTAGCAAGAAAATCAATCTGTGGCCGCTTGACAGATTCTGATCTTATGATTTAGGTGTCCTTAATCAGAGAAGTCTCATGAAGGGAGAGCCGAGTGCATTGGAATAATAAAGAAGAAACCCAGAGACATAGAAAAGTTACTCCGAGCAAAGAACCGCCCGCCATCCTCTCTTGCAGCTGTGGCAGAGGAGAAAGAGTAGCTCCTTTATTCCCAGAGAGCCCTGGGGACCAGTCGTCACTCAGGCAGTTAGTGAATGCACTGACCACACAGAGTTTCCATGTCCTCATCTATAAACTCTTGATATTGAACCTGACCTCGTAGGGCTCTCTGATGATGGCACAAAACCTCATGGAGGATTCAGCACTAGAACTCGTGTGCGTTTGTGAACACGTCACAGCTAGTACACAGCAACAATAGGTGATGTGTTCCTTCCACACATCAGGACTTTTTCAGAAATGATCCCTTCCAAAGCAAACTTTCTGACTTAAGAACTCATCTACGCTAACCTGGAAACACTGGAGTCAGTCACCTCCTTTGGAGATATTTGCTCTATTTGTCTTCTATCCTCCAGTCACTTCTCCCAGCTCTCCCTAAAGGGCACAGAGTGCTCAAACCATACCCATGGGAGGCGGTGGGAAATTTTGTGTCTCTAACTCTTGCCATGACCCATGAAAGTCTTTAAAGTGGGCATAAAAACCCAGTCATGGTGTCGCAGGCAAAACCAAGTGTGTGTCTACCCCAAACACACACTTCACCCATTCACCCCATTTCTGACCTTGACAGTGTAGTACATAATTCATTGAGTTATTTATAAAATAAGGGCAAGATAACACAGAGGAGCATGCTTTCCCAACTGTATACTGCTTTATAAATAGTAAGAAATGAACTTCCCGAATCAAATTCAACAGTAAAATCACAATGCTCATCCGTAAGCAAGGGAGAACAAGGAGATCTCTCACTACCCTCTCCCCTTACAAAATGTGGGAAAGGTCCTTACTTAAAGAAGACGTTTGCATAAACTCTCCACACTGAGGGATGTCCGTCCATTTTTGGAACTGCGCTATTACTTGGGTCTTTGCCAAGAGGAATGCAAAACAAGTGAGCATAGAGAAGTAGTGGTTCTATTTTATAAAAAGAAACCAAGAAATGCAAACCAGGTTCTCTTTGCCTTCAGGAACTGGGCAGAAAGCTGAAATTCATGAAAGAAGAAACTGCGCGTTTCAAGGAATGAGTTCTGTGGCAGATGCCAGAGACCCAAGCCCATCCAGTGCCGCCCCCCCTTTTTAAGATTTTATTTATTTATTTGACAGAAAGAGGGAAAGAGAGAGCATAGCAGGGGGAGTGGCAGGCAGAGGGAGAAGCAGGCTACCTGCCGAGTGGGGATCATGATGTGGAACTCCACCCCAGGACCGTGAGATCGTAACCTAAACTGAAGGCAGATGCTTAACCCACTGAGCCATCCAGGTGCCCCTCACAGGCCCCTTAGGATGAGGGTCCAAGGGGACCAAAGCTGCCTGTCTCTCTGCAAGAAAAGCTAGAAACTTTGATTAATATTTCATTGCTGGCTCGAACTTAAACACACAAACAATATATTAAAATGTCAGTGCAAGCTTTTAAAAAATAAGATATGAGAGCGAAACCAATGCATCTGAGGGCCATCATGAAGGTCAAGCACTGAGGACTCCTGACTTGGAGCTTCACCATCACATGGACAAGAGGACAGCCATCAGCACAAGGAAGAACGGTCCGCTAATGACACCGCGTCTGTGGGTCTAAATGTATCTACGCTGAAGTTAATCACTTGGTTAATAGCTATTTCATGGTGCCATTGTTTCTTTCCAGTGGGTCATTTTGTTCCTTTTTTTTTTTTAAGTATGAGTCACTCAGCTACTTGAGTATAAAGAGAGGGAGGCTTACCACCGTCCCTTGGAATTGAGAATGGGGGTCCCTGTTTGAACAAAGGAGAAAGCACAAATTAATGCCTGCATGGTGTGAATCGTCATGTCCCATCCACGGAGTTTAAAGGGCACACAGTGGGAAGCATGTCATTTGCCACCTTCTGAACCAGGCCTGGCTTCTCCTGCTGCTACAAGGAGCATAGCTGACATTACCACAGATCCTCCCTTTCCCCTCAAAGACGGGCTAGTGGTACGTCTACATTGTGTGGGTATCGTAAGAATGATGGTTTGGACTTGTGCTCTCCCACATGGTAAAAACCGGCCACTCCCCTTGTGGTAGATATCTGGTTACTGAATACTTAATGTGCACCATCCAAACTGAGATGCCCTGTAGTGTGAAATGGACACACTGTATTTCAATGTTCAATGTGAAGAAAGAATGTAAATTAGCTTATTAACACATTTTATATTGATTACATAATAAAATGAAAATATCTTGTGTATATTGAATTAAGTTAAGTATAGTTAAATTGACCTGTTACTTTTTCCCCTTTTTTAATAATTATTATTATGTTAATTATCATATGGTTTCACTTATTTGTGGAGCATAACAAATAGCATGGAGGACATGGGGAGTTAGAGAGGAGAAGGGAGTTGGGGGAAATTAGAAGGGGAGGTGAATCATGAGAGACTATGGACTCTGAAAAACAATCTGAGGGGTTTGAAGTGGCAGGGGGTGGGAGGTTGGGGTACCAGGTGGTGGGTATTAGAGAGGGCACGGATTGCATGGAACACTGGGTGTGGTGAAAAAATAATGAATACTGTTATGCTGAAAATAAATAAATTTAATTAAAAAATTAAATTAAGTTAAAAAAATTATTATGTTCAATTAGCAAACATACAGCATCTGTTCCTTTTTTTTTTAAACAAGTCTACTAGAAAATTTAAGATGGTGACATGGTCTCCTTACATGTATATTGGACATTTCTGGTTAGACCCAAGAAGAGAAATGCAAAGAGATTGTGATATTGGCAATTACAGTAGCAAATCACAATGCTAATTGTTAACTCTCTCTGAAGTTGAGTACCCACTAATGAAACCATCAAAAAGTTTCATTCTTCATTTGGAGAGGCAGGGTCCTGAGCAGACAGATGAAGATTGATGTTCCATGTGACAATCTACGTGGGTGCGTATACAGCAGGAAAACCAAGCTCAGTAAAAGTAACACAATCAACCTGCCCAACTACATTTTACTGAATTTGTTAGGACAGGTTTGACTGTTGCTAACAACAGCAACAATAAATCTTAATTCAATCTGGCTTACGCAATGAGGACATCTATGCTGTCTCCTGCCCTAAGACGTCTGGAAGGGGTATGTCTGCATTCCAGCGTAGTCCTAAGGGTTCCTTGGCTCTCTGTTGTCCAGGCTGGGAGTTCACTGGCTGCTGCACCTTGGACAGCCACACCTGACCATGAAAGCAAGCCTCCAGCTCCTACTCCTGGGCCAAGTCTGGTTCCATTCCCATTCGTAAACCACTTAGGCTCCCAATGGAGTTGGCATGCCCACACTAGCCTTTTCACACATAGTGGACTTCAGGGAATCGAACACCATTGTCAGCATTGAGAAACTGAGAAAGTGGACCATGTGGGTGTGGTAAATGATCACTCTTTTCTACCACGACCAGGGAGTACCACGACAGGGAGAGAGGCCGGACAGGCACAAAACACTGACTCTGAGAAGGATGGATATCAGGGAAACTTCCTGGATTTTGTCTGAGACCATGAAACTACAACTTGTGGATGATATGAAATACAGACCTCCTACACAACACCACCCCAGGGCGGCTCACTCTGGGCGGTTACCAAGGAGGTGTGTGTGCGTGTGTGTGTGTGTGTGTGTGTGTGTGTGTATGTGTTCACATAATATGTGTGTGTTCACATGTATGTGGTTATGAGCATAATACATGCTGAAAACCGGTGGTTTGTCTTAATCAGCCTTCCCTCGGGTTCCTAGAGTAAAACATACTGCCTCCTTTATATATATATATATATATATATATATATATATATATATATATACACACACACACACACACATATGTATAAAAATAAATTTATATATATAGAAATATATAAATATTTATAATTTATTTTTTAAAAATTATAAAAATATTTATATATTTTTTTACATAGATATGTATATATGTGTGTATATATATATATCTATGAGATTTTATATTTAAAAATATATTTGTATACATAATGTATGGACCTAATTTTACCTTTTCTCATTTCTGGTCACTTCTGTTATTTGCATTCTGCTTAACGTGCAGCTATGAAGATTTGACATTCAACACTGACTTTTTATTCTTATGTAGGTGGTGAAGGTGTACACTAGGTTCTATTTTTTATAACCCACAGTTAATCTTTTGTACCCAGAAATTTCTGAATTTTTAGATTAAAATGTGATAAACAAAAATTTCAACTAGGATTTAAAAAAAATAATGGAGATAGATTTTTAAAATCCCTATTTTTTAGGTATTCCATTTTTAAAATAAATTTTTAAAAAACCAAAATGTTGTTAAACATTTTTTTAATGATAAACTTTCTATAATGTCAACTACAAAAACTTTTTAGTTCTCAAAGGCCACGCATAATTAACCTCTGTCACCCAGACTGTCAGAAACAATCCCATAGTGTTAGTTGAGAGGCCAGAATTAGCCAGATGTGCACATTTTTGCCTGTCCATGAGTGGGATTCACATCAGGCATTCCCAGAGGGTGTAAGTTTCTGACAGAAACGTCAGAGTTTTCTAATCAGACCTGATCCTGTCTCAATACACACACACATTAATTTTTTTTTAAACTGGGATCCAACAAAGCCTCCAATCAGCACTAAATATGGTTAGAAAAAGACCAACAGAATAGGATATAAGTGATAAAATGGAAAATCTGAAACCACCTTGGTGAATGCGAAATAACCACCTAGATTATCTAAGATCTCATTCATAAGAGCAACTGTAACCTAAAATCCTTCAGAATAAATCTTGCAATAGAACTGCAATAGAACACTATAAAATTTACAGGAGGACATAAATGATGGTTCGAATCACTGGAGAGAAAAAAAACAAAAAACAAAAAACCTTTTCCTGAATGAAGGCAACAAGGCAACGTTCCCAAACCAATTTTAATGAAATATCAGAAAAAAGAAATCCAAAGGAAGAGCTTAGATAATAGTGAACTGATTTTAAAATCCACCTGGAAGTATATTATATATATATATATATATATATATATATATATATATATATATAATGACCTCATCCAAGATGGTCTCATGAGGGACACCTGAAGTGGCTAGTCCAGCTACAACCATAGCCAAGGCACACGGAGCATAACCCAGGTCAGGTCATCGTTAAACCAGTAACGAAATGTCGACTCTTCTGCACATTTGTATATTTAATTGTGAACACGATGAACATGTGCGGCCAAGACATATCAGCAAATGAATCCAGTGGAGAACTTGTGAGAAATCAATAAATGTTAGGCTGAGATTAATTACAGTTCCTGGCTTAGACTCCGAGGGAAGCCGTCTTGCATGGGATCCGATTAGCTTTGACTTCCTGTGGTTCTCCTATAATCAGCTATAATCATAGTGAAGTCTCAAACAGATTTATTTTAAGTATTTCCATCAAGACAATATTTAGACCATGTAGTCATTACCTACTCCTGTCTCTATTACATGTTGAAACGTTGACAACTTGACCCCATCGGGCCTGTCTTCCGTGATTTCCCATGGTGGCAGTGGTTGGGTGGGCCCTCCTTGCACATCTGGTGGGTCCTGCTGAGGATGTGTCCGGGTTATATGAACTCTGCACACCCCTCCCTTCCTGTCTCCAGCACCTCCCTAGCTCATCCGCAATGGATGCCTGCCTTTCCTTCCCAGGGTCACAGCATTTTCATCCCACTCTCGTTGTGACAGTAGTAATTACCAAGTCCGTGCCCAAACTCAAAGACTGTAGACTTGTTCATTCTTTAGTCATTTACTAATAGTAATTTTAAAAAAAAAAAAAAACATATAAAACACAAACAATTCAGGGCACCTGGGGGGCTCAGTCATTAAGCGTCTGCCTTCAGCTCAGGTCACGATCCCAGGGTGCTGGGATCAAGCCCCACATGGGGCTCCTTGCTCAGCGGGAAGCCTGCTTCTCCCTCCCCCACTCCCTCTGCTTGTGTTCCTTCTCTCACTGTGTCTCTCTCTGTCAAATAAATAAATAAAATCTTAAAAAAACAAAACACAGACTATTCCATTAATACTTCTAGTATCTGCATTGATTTAAAATGCTGAAGAGTACGTGTTTTAGATGGTCTAAGTTAATTTAAAAATTGGATAAATAATTGCCTAAGAAGACACCCTATAATTAATAATCAAGAGTTTCTTTCTCTGAACAAAACATATTAACAGGTGTGATGCGGCTGTGGTCCTGGGGCGCGAGGTATGTTCACGTGATCACTGATTACATCACTCTCCTGAGTTCCTCACCTATCAGCTGATTGAAGGGAAATTGTCTCTCAGCCTGTTCAACTGGCAGATGGAGAGAAAGAAAGAATTATTAAAAGTCTGCTACTTGCTTAGTATCCAGATAGTTGAATAAAGGAATGGAGTTCAAAAATTGACAATTGATTCTTTGTACATCAAGTATTCAATATGCTTCAAGAGATTCCTACAGAAAGTGTACATGCTGTAAAGTCGACCAAAAAGTTTATGATGCAGATTTCCTAAACATAAAATATGCAAACACAGAACGAAGAAATACTACATTACTTGAATATTAAAGAGTTCTAGTCAATAAAAATCAAACTTCCCTTTAAAAAAAAACTGAAAATATTTAATTAAATGTTACAGTTATTTTCAACTTCTTGTGAAGTGATCTTAGAAATTAATAAAACACTCCAAAAAGTAAGCAAAATTGATTTAAAAAAATTGATTTAAGAAAAATTGATAGAAGGCCAAAGAGTGAGATACAAAAAATTCTTACAAATTTTATCTCCTAAGCATCATATGAAAGCCTCTAATCCTCTCCATCTTCATTATTACTTGTAATCTCCAGACATTTTCTCTTGTGAGCTCCAGGAAGGCAAGACGTCTATCCATGATAATCATGGCTGTGTCACAGATCTCTAGAAGAATGCTAGGCATGTAGCCTTTTTTTTGGTCATTATTTGTTAAGTAAACAAATGAGTGAACTTTTAAAAATCCTCAGTGGTCTCACTGAATCCATCTTCTTTCTCACATGACCCAGTTTCATGATGTTGACCAAAATATTGTTTTTTACATTTATAAACATATAGTGTACTATTTGCTTCAGTGGTACAGGTCTGTGAATCGCCAGGTTTACACAATTCACAGCACTCACCATAGCACATACCCTCCCCAATGTCCATAACCCAGTCACCCCATCCCTCACCCCTTTACCCCCCAGCAACTCTCAGTTTGTTTCCTGAGATTAAGAGTCTCTTATGGTTTGTCTCCCTCCAGATTCCACCTTGTTTCGTTTTTTCTTTCCCCACCCACCATGAGCCCCTGGCCCTGCCTCTCAAATTTCTCGTGTCAAGGAGATCATATCATAATTGTCTTTCACTGACTGACTTATTTCGCTCAGCATAATACCCTCTAGTTCCATCCACGTCGTTGCAACTGGCAAGATTTCATTTCTTTTTATGGCTGCGTAGTATTCCATTGTATGTATTTACCACATCTTCTCTATCCATTCATCTGTTGATGGACATCTAGGTTCTTTCCATAGTTTGGCTATTGTGGACATTGCTGCTATAAACATTTGAGTGCACATGCCCCTTCGGATCACTACGTTTGTCATTCTTAAGAAGCACCTAGGAGCTTGTTAGAGATGTATCATCAGCAACCCACACTAGACCCATGGTATCTGTTTCTGGTTTCCAAAAGACCCCAAGTGCTCTCCATGCAAGGTAGAGTTTGTGTGCCCTACTCTGGGTGACCAAGTTGTGGCTCAAGGATGGGATAAATGCATTCTTGTTGAAATAGTGACTAGTGAACTGCAGAGTTAATTTTAAAACTTATATTTAATTTACGTGATTGGGAAGGGAAAAGTGGCTATCAGAATATAAAAACTTAATACAGATACAGACTTCCAGTTATGAAACAGCAAGTCACAGAGATGACAAGTACAGCCCAGGGAATACAGTCAGTGATGTAGTACTAATGTTTTGTGGTGACAGATGGTGACATGCTGTGGTGGTGAGCCTTGAGTAATGTATAGAATTGTCCAATCTCTATGTTGTACACCTGAAACTAACATAACATTGTATGTCAACTACAGTAAGAAGTGTTTTAAAAAATAACCGTAACCATCTTATTCAAAAATTTATTAGTAAAGCGGGCACCTGGATGGCTTAGTCAATTAAGTGTCAGAACCTTGATTTTGCCTCAGGTCATGATCTCAGGGTCATGAGTTCAAGCCCTGTGTTGGACTCCAGAAAGAAGAAAAGAAAGAATGAAAGAATAAAAAAAAGAAAGAAAGAAAGGAGATTGTAGAAATGTAGTAGTAAAATTTTAACAAAATTAAGCAATATCTTCAGAGATAAAAAGATAGGAAGAGGAAGAAATGAAATACAATGAAATGTTCGCCTTACTTTGAGAAGTATTGTGTACCTGACATATCTTCATTCCCACCACAGTTAAAGATGTGAAGCATCAAGTATGTTGAGAAATCATCAGAGGGTGGATACTGGGATTTTCAAGCCGACGGGGAGAACCGTGAAAACTTGAGCCAGGTGGTGTGAAACAGGAAACGCACACAGCAAGGACACACACAAGACAAGAGAAACGAACGTCTCCCTGCTTTGTGCTGTTTGTAGGAGACAGACCTAATAAAGCAAGTGACGCAAAATGCTTACAAATTAAAAGGTGGTCAAATCCATTAAAATAAAAGGCAAAATGGAGAACAAAAAAAGATCACAATCAGGGAAGAAAAGTATTAACAAAGCAGAACAATACTCTTTGTGGTACAACCCTGCAAGCTGACTTCTTTATTGTTTAAAACATTTTATTTATTTATTTATTTATTTATTTATTTATTTGCTTACTTACTTATTTATTTATTTGAGAGAGAGAGAACAGGGGAGGAGCAGAGAGAGGGGGACAAGCAGTCTCCACGTCGAGCATGGAGCCCAACATGGGGCTCCATCTCATGACCCTGAGATCACAACCTGAGCCAAAACCAAGAGCTGGACACTGAAATGACTGAGCCGCCCAGGTGCCCCTTACCTCCTCATTCTTACGCCATTCCCCCGACAACCCACTTTTCCAGCTCGTCCGTGACTCCCTCTTCAGATCTGCCACACTCACAGACACCAGGCTCCCTCTCTGCTGAAGCCCTGGCTCTTCACCTCACAGAGGACACAAGCATCCCGAAGCAAAACCACACAACCTTCTACTCCCAGCCCCTCCATCTATGCCGTCTTCCTTCTCTCTGTTCAAAGTTAACTGTTCCCGATTCCCTCTCAGGCTCAAATGTTCACATGCTCTCTCCACCTGCCTGTCAAGGGTATCTCTAGGAACTTTCCCCTCTACTTTGAGAATCATCCGCTCTCCAAAGCTACTGGATCACTAATGACTTCTACACATTTATCTCCAGCTTGCGGTCCTTTCTGACCTCCAAAACCCATGCAGCCAATGTCAAAGTCAGCGTCCCACATGGTTATGTAACAGGGGCCTCAGACTCCCCAGTCCCGGAATCAAGATCCTCAGCTCAGTTCATGGCCACTTCATCCACCTGGCTGTCCAAGCCAATACCTCGGTGGCCATAATATTCTTCCCTATTTATTTATACCAAAAATATCCAGTATCAACCAATATCGTTACTTTTTAGTCCCTCCACTGCTAGCATCCTGTCCCACTGCATGCTTCCTGGAATAACACACTTGTCTCGGGCTCATGTCCCTAAATGCTTCCCTTGCTCACTTCCTCTGGCCCCAACCCACACTCTGTCGGTAACATTGCAGCAGAACTCCCATAAAAGGAGATGTCGTATTATATTAAAATTCCAGGCAAAACTGCCAGCAGCTCCCTGTTTCTGCCCAAGCCAGATTATTAGGTTTTATTGAGATGTATTTGACGTATAACCTTATATTGATTTCAGGTGCATGACATTCTGAGTTCATATATGTAGATATGGTGAAATGATCACCACCCTCAGTCCAGTTACCAGCCATCACCATGCATACTTTTTGTCTTCTGATGAGAATTTAAAGATCTACTCTCAGCAACTTATGTTTTTTTAAGATTTTATTTATTTACCCTACAGATAGAGATCACAGGTAGGCAGAGAGAGAGAGAAGAGGAAGCAGGCTCCCTGCTGAGCAGAGAGCCCAATGTGGGGCTCAATCCCAGGACCCTGGGACCATGACCCAAGCCGAAGGCAGAGGCTGTAACCCACTGAGCCACCCAGACGCCCCATCTCAGCAACTTATTTTTAAAAAACTGAGTTATCTATCCAATTCTCCCAGGACCTCGGGGACCTCACGTCCCTACTTCTCCACCCTCTGCTTGCTCCAGTCCCAGTGTTCCAATATCGGATGTTCTAGGCAAGGTCCCCCCCCAGGCTCCCACGTTGGCCTTTCACCCGGATCTGCTCATAGCTCACCCTCCGGATAGATAATAACTTGTATCTTCCCAGTGAGACCATACTGGCCATCTCGTTAAATGCTGCACCCTGCTCCTGGGGGTCTCTGTTCTCTGTCCCTGATTTGGTTGCTCTTTCTTGTCCCATCCTCTGCCTCACCTTCAAATCAGGTATGCTGTTCATTTCTCTACTTATTAGTTACCTTTTTCACCATGTAAGAATGTAAGCCCCATACAGACAGACACTTTTGTCTTTTTTGCTTACTTCTGAAACCCCAGTATTTTCAGACAAAAATAGAGATCTTGCCGCCAGCACATTCCCAACATAGCACAACATGTCCAGACATACCCTGATCTCATGTTCCATTTCCAGGACTCTGGTGGGAAATCTGCACTTTCTGCCTTCCTGGCACATAGTTGGGTCATATCCTTGGGTCCGGTACATGAGATGTGGGCCCAGGTGGTAGATATGGCCTCCTGGTCACAGCACCTGACAGATGATAACCCGTGTTCTCTTCTCCCCTATGGAGACCAGTGTTCATGTCACATGATGAGGACTGCAGGGAAGCCTAGATCCCTGGGACATAATGCAGGGAAGCCAGCCCAGGTGGGCGCCATGCCTGCATAAGACAGGACACAAGTGACAAAGAAACTCATGATGTGATGCCGCTGATATTTACAGGAGACTTACAAGGAAAGCTCCATTTAGTACAGCCTGGTGAGTGTACGCCCTCCGGGTAATCATAATCTAAAGAATATGCATAGGCAGAAGGAAAGCAATCACAGGTGAATTATCTCAAAGGCTAAACTTGATAAGCAGCAAAGATAGTAATAAATATATGGGAAAATCCAAACGAATATTAAGGTATAAAATAATGAAAAAATAATGCTGGGGAATGAAATAAATACTTAAATGTTCCTAAGATATAATCAAGAGAATAACCTATAACTGAGGTGCTTTGATTGTCTAGGAAGAGCATAGAGGTATTACCTCAAGCTATTACTGAGTAAGAATATTTAATTTCTAAGGTGACCACCTAAAGAATAGTGATGACATGTACTACTTCTGTTTCTAGAGGGGAAATGAAATGATTAAAGATAATCAATCTATAAGAAGTCAAAATACAGCTGAAGAAGAAAAAGCAAAAAGATCAATTCACAAGTACAAATCAGTATGTATCAATTCTAAATAGTCAAAAGCTAGATCAATAATTTGAATAAAAATAATTGGATTAGATGCTCCAGTTAAAAGATGAAGACCCTCAGGCTAGAATTACAATAAAATACAACAATATATGGTTTTCAAAAGATCTACCTAGGGGCGCCTGGGTGGCTCAGTGGGTTAGGCCGCTGCCTTCGGCTCAGGTCATGATCTCAGGGTCCTGGGATCGAGTCCCGCATCGGGCTCTCTGCTCAGCAGGGAGCCTGCTTCCCTCTCTCTGCCTGCCTCTCCGTCTACTTGTGATTTCTCTCTGTCAAATAAATAAATAAAATCTTAAAAAAAAAAAGTTATCCATTAAAAAAAAAAAGATCTACCTAAAACAAGAGGATATCAAATACAATAAAATGAAACAAAAGAAGTTGAAGATACTTTTAATTATTCGTCTTCACTGGTGAAAGAAAAAGATGATTTTTGAAAAGATGATAGAGCATCTCTCTCAAGCCAACCCACTCGCTATCAATCTCAACACATCCAAATAAAGGTGAAAATAATGTGAGAGGGGAAAAAATGGCAAGCTGCCCAACCATATAAATTTTAATGCCAACAAAGTATGACTAGTATAAAAACGACCACATTCTGCTGGTAACATCCAATTTACTAGAAAAATATAACAATCATTTTTAAAACACCCTTCTAAGGATATGATATGACAAGTGGACAGAAATTGAAGACTTTGAGGATTGGAACAAACTTGACCAAGCATCATTAAAAAGATAAATTCAATAATCACAAAATAAACATTTTTTCAAACACACATAAAATACGTGATGTGGACAGAAAATGACACATTTTTCGAGTTAAATTTTACAGAATTACACAGTATGTACTATATCTCCTCACAATGCAACTGGAAATTCATAAGAGAGAAATAACTGGAAATTCTTACATCTATTTAAAAGATTTAAACCACACATCTTGATAACACATAGTCAAAGAAGATATCATGATGGAAACTATAAATTGTTGTGAATTACTGCCTGTGCTTGCTCTCTCCCCCTCTCTCTCTCTGATAAATAAATAAATAAAAAATCTTTAAAAGGTCATGAAAATAATACATCTCAAGACCAAGTTTACACCTAAAACCCCAATTAGAAGGCAATTAGTGGTTGTATGTGACTTTATTGGGGAAAAAAAATGAAAGGAAAAAGGGAAAGAAATCTATAAATCTTTGAGCTAAGCATCCCTCATGAGAATGTAGGAAAACGAACACATTAGAAAAACCACAAACCACAGCTAAATAAACAAGGAAGTTATGATTATATATATGAGTAGACATTAAGGAACTAGAAAACAAGCATAAAAAGATGATAAATAAAGCCAAAATCTGGTTCTTTGGAGAGAATATTAACACGCTTTTAGCAGGTTAAACAGGAAAATGAAACAGAAAACAAAAAGAGCCGATATAAAGAATGGAAAACAGAACATCCCTCTTTGTCCTGCAGGTATTAAGCAAATATTAAAAAGGTATTATGAATAATCTTGTACCAATCACCTGTAATGGAAGAAATAAACCTAATTGATTCAAAAGGAAATGAGTAACTTGAAAATCTTCTAGCAAAGAAATTGAATTGGTAATCAAACATCCTCCCATGAAGAAATCACAGTCCTGGTGTTGTTGGCAAATAGCATCAGATATTCAGGAAAGAAATATCCCAACCTGTACCAATTCTTAGGGAAAACTTTTTTTTTTCTTTTCAGCATAACAGTATTCATTGTTTTTGCACCACACTCAGTGCTCCATGCAATACGTACCCTCCCTAAAACCCATCACCTTATTCCCGCAACCTCCCCCACCCCCCCCCCGCCCCTTCCAGACCCTCAGGTTGTTTTTCAGAGTCCACAGTCTCTCATGGTTCACCTCCCCTCCCAATTTCCCTCAAATCCCTTCTCCTCTCCATCTCCCCATGTCCTCCATCTTATTTGTTATGCTCCACAAATAAGTGAAACCATATGATAATTGACTCTCTCTGCTTGACTTATTTCACTCAGCATAATCTCTCCTCCAGTCCTGCCATGTTGCTACAAAAGTTGGGTATTCATCCTTTCTGATGGAGGCGTAATACTCCATAGTGTATATGGACCACATCTTCCTTATCCATTCATTCGTTGAAGGGCATCTTGGTTCTTGCCACAGTTTGGTGACTGTGGCCATTGCTGCTATGAACATTGGGGTACATATGGCCCCTCTTTTCACTACATCAGTATCTTTGGGGTAAATACCCAGGAGTGCAATTGCAGGGTCATAGGGAAGTTCTATTTTTAATTCTTGAGGAATCTCCACACTGTTCTCCAAAGTGGCTGCACCAACTTGCATTCCCACCAACCGTGTAAGAGGGTTCCCCTTTCTCCACATCCCCTCCAAAACATGTTGTTTCCTGTCTTGCTAATTTTGGCCATTCTAACTGGTGTCAGGTGATATCTCAATGTGCTTTTAATTTGAATCTCCCTGATGGCTAGTGATGATGAACATTTTTTCATGTGTCTGATAGCCATTTGTATGTCTCCATTGGAGAAGTGTCTGTTCATATCTTCTGCCCATTTTTTGATATGATTGTCTGTTTTGTGTGTGTTGAGTTTGAGGAGTTCTTTATAGATCCTGGATATCAACCTCTTGTCTGTACTGTCATTTGCAAATATCTTCTCCCATTCCGTGGGTTGCCTCTTTGTTTTGTTGACTGTAGATATTGTGCAACAAAAACGAGCTTACAAGTCATCACATTCAGAAAGATGCATATATTCCAAACAAAATATTAGCAAACTAAATTCAGGATGGGGGAAAAAGCAAACATAAATGGCCAACTTGTATTTATTCTGGAAACACAAGCTTTGGTCAACATTAGAAAATTATTTAACCTAATTGAAAAAATGCATAATTACCATTTTAAGACACAGAAAGCAGCTGATAAATTTTCATTTCCATTCTTAACAAAAATGTTTTTTTTTTAAAGATTTATTTACGCTGGGGAGGAGTCAGATGGCGGAGAAGTAGCAGGCTGAGACTATTTCAGCTAGCCAGAGATCAGCTAGATAGCTTATCTAAAGATTGCAAACACCTGAAAATCCATCGGCAGATCGAAGAGAAGAAGAACAGCAATTCTGGAAACAGAAAAACAACCACTTTCTGAAAGGTAGGACCGGCGGAGAAGTGAATCCAAAGCGATGGGAAGATAGACCCCGGGGGGAGGGGCCGGCTCCCGGCAAGTGGCAGAGCAATGGCGCACAAAATCAGGACTTTTAAAAGTCTGTTCCGCTGAGGGACATCGCTCCAGAGGCTACCCGGAGCAAAGCCCACACGGGGTCAGCGTGGCCTCAGGTTCCACAGGGTCACAGAAGGATCGGGGGTGTCTGAGTGTCACAGAGATTGCAGGTATTGGAACGGGAAAGCCGGCTACAGAGACAGAGCCGACAGTAAGCTTGCAGCTCAGGGTGACCTTGAACTGGTCGCAGGCTCGGTGAGCTTGGAGCGCGGCCGGAGGTCAGGCAGACGGGAGTAACTGGGCGCTGTTCTCTGAGGGCGTACTGAGGAGTGCGGCCCTGGGCTCTCGGCTCCTCCGGGCCAGAGACCAGGAGGCTGCCATTTGTACTCCCGTCCTCTGGAACTCTACGGAAAGTGCTCAGGGAACAAAAGCTCCTGAAAGCAAACCGGAGCAGATTACTCACCCCGGGCCCTGGGTAAGGGTGGTGTAATTCCGCCTGGGGCACAGACACTTGAGAATCACTACAACAGGCCCCTCCCCCAGAGGATCAACAAGAAATCCAGCCGAGACCAAGTTCACCTACCAAGGAGTGCGGTTTCAATACCAAGGAGAGCAGCAGAATTCCAGAGGAGAAAAAAGCCAAGCACGGAACTCATGGCTTTTTCCCTGTGATTTTTTTTAGTCTTGCAGTTAATTTAATTTTTTTCTTTTTCATTTTTTGGTTTTTTTTTCTCGCCTTTGGGTAAATTTTTTTTTTAACTGTTACCTTGTTCTTTTTTAATGATTTTTTACTAGTTTATCTAATATATATATTTTTTCTTTTTTATATTTTTCTTAGGTGTTTTCTTTTTCTTAAATTCTTTTCTTTTTTTTTCTTTTTTCTTTTTTTTTCTTTTTTTCTTTCTTCCTTTTTGAACCTCTTTTTATCCCCTTTCTCCCCCCTCACGATTTGGGATCTCTTCTAATTTGGTTAAAGCATATTTTCCTGGGGTTGTTGCCACCCTTTTAGTATTTTACTTGCCCCTTCATATACTCTTATCTGGACAAAATGACAAGACGGAAAAATTCAACACAAAAAAAAAAAGAACAAGAGGCAGTACCGAAGGCTAAGGACTTAATCAATACAGACATTGGTAATATGTCAGATCTAGAGTTCAGAATGACAATTCTCAAGGTTCTAGCTGGGCTCGAAAAAGGCATGGAAGATATTAGAGAAACCCTCTCGAGAGATATAAAAGCCCTTTCTGGAGAAATAAAAGAACTAAAATCTAACCAAGTTGAAATCAAAAAAGCTATTAATGAGGTGCAATCAAAAATGGAGGCTCTCACTGCTAGGATAAATGAGGCAGAAGAAAGAATTAGTGATATAGAAGACCAAATGACAGAGAATAAAGAAGCTGAGCAAAAGAGGGACAAACAGCTACTGGACCATGAAGGGAATTCGAGAGATAAGTGACACCATAAGACAAAACAACATTAGAATAATTGGGATTCCAGAAGAAGAAGAAAGAGAGAGGGGAGCAGAAGGTATACTGGAGAGAATTATTGGGGAGAATTTCCCCAATATGGCAAAGGGAACGAGCATCAAAATTCAGGAGGTTCAGAGAACGCCCCTCAAAATCAATAAGAATAGGCCCACACCCCGTCACCTAATAGTAAAATTTACAAGTCTCAGTGACAAAGAGAAAATCCTGAAAGCAGCCTGGGAAAAGAAGTCTGTAACATACAATGGTAAAAATATTAGATTGGCAGCTGAGTTATCCACAGAGACCTGGCAGGCCAGAAAGAGCAGGCATGATATTTTCAGAGCACTAAACAAGAAAAACATGCAGCCAAGAATACTATATCCAGCTAGGCTATCATTGAAAATAGAAGGAGAGATTAAAAGCTTCCAGGACAAACAAAAACTGAAAGAATTTGCAAACACCAAACCAGCTCTACAGGAAATATTGAAAGGGGTCCTCTAAGCAAAGAGAGAGCCTACAAATGGTAGATCAGAAAGGAACAGAGACCATATACAGTAACAGTCACCTTACAGGCAATACAATGGCCCTAAATTCATATCTCTCAATACTTACCCTGAATGTTAATGGGCTAAATGCCCCTGTCAAAAGACACAGGGTATCAGAATGGATACAAAAACAAAACCCATCTATATGTTGCCTCCAAGAAACTCATTTTAAGCCCGAAGACACCTCCAGATTTAAAGTGAGGGGGTGGAAAAGAATTTACCATGCTAATGGACATCAGAAGAAAGCAGGAGTGGCAATCCTTATATCAGATCAATTAGATTTTAAGCCAAAGACTATAATAAGAGATGAGGAAGGACACTATATCATACTCAAAGGGTCTGTCCAACAAGAAGATTTAACAATTTAAAATATCTATGCCCCCAACGTGGGAGCAGCCAACTATATAAACCAATTAATAACAAAATCAAAGAAACACATCAACAATAATACAATAATAGTAGGGGACTTTAACACTCCCCTCACTGAAATGGACAGATCATCCAAGCAAAAGATCAGCAAGGAAATAAAGGCCTTAAACGACACACTGGACCAGATGGACATCACAGATATATTCAGAACATTTCATCCCAAAGCAACAGAATACACATTCTTCTCTAATGCACATGGAACATTCTCCAGAATAGATCACATCCTCGGTCCTAAATCAGGACTCAACCAGTATCAAAAGATTGGGATCATTCCCTGCATATTTTCAGACCACAATGCTCTAAAGCTAGAACTCAACCACAAAAGGAAGATTGAAAAGAACCCAAATACATGGAGACTAAACAGCATCCTTCTAAAGAATGAATGGGTCAACCGGGAAATTAAAGAAGAATTGAAAAAAATCATGGAAACAAATGATAATGAAAATACAACGGTTCAAAATCTGTGGGACACAACAAAGGCAGTCCTGAGAGGAAAATATATAGCGGTACAAGCCTTTCTCAAGAAACAAGAAAGGTCTCAGGTACACAACCTAACCCTACACCTAAAGGAGCTGGAGAAAGAACAAGAAAGAAACCCTAAGCCCAGCAGGAGAAGAGAAATCATAAAGATCAGAGCAGAAATCAATGAAATAGAAACCAAAAAAACAATAGAACAAATCAACGAAACTAGGAGCTGGTTCTTTGAAAGAATTAATAAAATTGATAAACCCCTGGCCAGACTTACCAAAAAAAAAGAGAAAGGACCCAAATAAATAAAATCATGAATGAAAGAGGAGAGATCACAACTAACACAAAAGAAATACAAACTATTATAAGAACATCCTATGAACAACTCTACGGCAATAAATTTGACAATTTGGAAGAAATGGATGCATTCCTAGAAACATATAAACTACCACAACTGAACCAGGAAGAAATAGAAAGCCTGAACAGACCCATAACCAGTAAGGAGATTGAAACAGTCATTAAAAATCTCCAAACAAACAAAAGCCCAGGGTCAGACGGCTTCCTAGGGGAATTCTACCAAACATTTAAAGAAGAACTAATTCCTATTCTCCTGAAACTGTTCCAAAAAATAGAAATGGAAGGAAAACTTCCAAACTCATTTTATGAGGCCAGCATCACCTTGATCCCAAAACCAGACAAAGATCCCACCAAAAAAGAGAGCTATAGACGAATATCCTTGATGAACACAGATGTGAAAATACTCAACAAAATACTAGCCAATAGGATTCAACAGTACATTAAAAAGATTATTCAACACGACCAAGTGGGATTTATTCCAGGGCTGCAAGTTTGGTTCAACATCCGCAAATCAGCCAATCTGATACAACACATCAAGAAAAGAAAGAACAAGAACCATATGATACTCTCAATAGATGCTGAAAAAGCATTTGACAAAGTACAGCATCCCTTCCTGATCAAAACTCTTCAAAGTGTAGGGATAGAGGGCACATACCTCAATATCATCAAAGCCATCTATGAAAAACCCACCGCAAATATCATTCTCAATGGAGAAAAACTGAAAGCTTTTCCGCTAAGGTCAGGAACATGGCAGGGATATCCATTATCACCACTGCTATTCAACATAGTACTAGAAGTCCTAGCCTCAGCAATCAGACAACAAAAGGAAATTAAAGGCATCCAAATCGGCAAAGAAGAAGTCAAATTATCACTCTTCACAGATGATATGATACTATATGTGGAAATCCCAAAAGACTCCACTCCAAAACTGCTAGAACTTATACAGGAATTCAGTAAAGTGTCAGGATATAAAATCAATGCACAGAAATCAGTTGCATTTCTCTACACCAACAGCAAGACAGAAGAAAGAGAAATTAAGGAGTCTATCCCATTTAAAATTGCACCCAAAACCATAAGATACCTAGGAATAAACCTAACCAAGGAGACACAGAATCTATACTCAGAAAACTATAAAGTACTCATGAAAGAAATTGAGGAAGACACAAAGAAATGGAAAAATGTTCCATGCTCCTGGATTGGAAGAATAAATATTGTGAAAATATCTATGCTACCTAAAGCAATCTACACATTTAATGCAATTCCTATCAAAGTACCATCCATCTTTTTCAAAGAAAAGGAACAAATAATTCTAAAATTTATATGGAACCATAAAAGACCTCGAATAGCCAAAGGGATATTGAAAAAGAAAGCTAACGTTGGTGGCATAACAATTCCAGACTTCAAGCTCTATTACAAAGCTGTCATCATCAAGACAGCATGGTACTGGCACACAAACAGACATATAGATCAATGGAACAGAATAGAGAGCCCAGAAATAGACCCTCAACTCTATGGTCAACTAATCTTCGACAAAGCAGGAAAGAATTTCCAATGGAAAAAAGACAGCCTCTTCAATAAATGGTGCTGGGAAAATTGGACAGCCACATGCAGAAAAATGAAATTGGACCATTTCCTTACACCACACACAAAAATAGACTCAAAATGTGCGAAAGGAATCCATCAAAATCCTTGAGGATTTTGCAACCTCTTCGACCTCAGCCACAGCAACATCTTCCTAGGAACAACGTCAAAGGCAAGGGAACCAAGGGAAAAAATGAACTATTGGGATTTCATC
Source organism: Mustela putorius furo (assembly GCF_011764305.1). Classification (NCBI taxonomy): domain Eukaryota; kingdom Metazoa; phylum Chordata; class Mammalia; order Carnivora; family Mustelidae; genus Mustela; species Mustela putorius. The sequence goes on from NW_025421998.1 coordinate 11,603,132, forward strand.
AAGATCAAAAGCTTTTGCACAGCAAAGGTAACAGTTAACAAAATCAAAAGACAACTGACAGAATGGGAGAAGATATTTGCAAACGACATATCAGATAAAGGACTAGTGTCCAGAATCTATAAAGAACTTAGCAAACTCAACACCCAAAGAACAAATAATCCAATCAAGAAATGGGCAGAAGACATGAACAGACATTTCTGCAAAGAAGACATCCAGATGGCGAACAGACACATGAAAAAGTGCTCCATATCACTCGGCATCAGGGAAATACAAATCAAAACCACAATGAGATATCACCTCACACCAGTCAGAATGGCTAAAATCAACAAGTCAGGAAATGACAGATGCTGGCGAGGATGCGCAGAAAGGGGAACCCTCCTACACTGTTGGTGGGAATGCAAGCTGGTGCAGCCACTCTGGAAAACAGCATGGAGGTTCCTCAAAATGTTGAAAATAGAACTGCCCTATGACCCAGCAATTGCACTATTGAGTATTTACCCTAAAGATACAAACGTAGTGATCCAAAGGGGCACATGCACCCAAATGTTTATAGCAGCAATGTCCACAATAGCCAAACTATGGAAAGAACCTAGATGCCCATCAACAGATGAATGGATCAAGAAGATGTGGTATATATACACAATGGAATACTATGCAGCCATCAAAAGAAATGAAATCTTGCCATTTGCGACAACATGGATGGAACTAGAGCGTATCATGCTTAGCGAAATAAGTCAAGCAGAGAAAGACAACTATCATATGATCTCCCTGATATGAGGAAGTGGTGATACAACATGGAGGCTTAAGTGGGTAGAAGAAGAATAAATGAAACAAGATGGGATTGGGAGGGAGACAAACCATAAGTGACTCTTAATCTCACAAAACAAACTGAGGGTTGCCGGGGGCAGGGGGTTTGGGAGAAGGGGGTGGGATTATGGACATTGGGGAGGGTATGTGCTTTGGTGAGTGCTGTGAAGTGTGTAAACCTGGTGATTCACAGACCTGTACCCCTGGGGATAAAAATATATGTTTATAAAAAATAAAATAAAAAAAATAAAAAAAAAAAAAAAAAGATTTATTTACTTATTTAAGAGAGACAGAAAGAGTGAGAGAGCTGGGAGAGGGGCAGAGAGAGGGATCTCAATCTGCCCTGAGCTGCCCTGACGCTGCCCTGAGCAGAAAGCCCCATGCAGGGTTCAAACCCACCACCCTGAGATCATGACTGGAACAGAAATGAAGACTCAGATGCTCCATCAACTGAGCCACCCATACATCCACCATAATAAAAATTCTTAGCCAACTAGAAATTGGGAAAGTTCCTTGTAATGGTTTAAAAAAGAAAAAGCAAGAAAGCAAGCAAGAAAGCAAGGAAAGGAAAGGAAAGGAAAGGAAAGGAAAGGAAAGCTGAGTTTAGTGACTAACCAGGCAGCAGAACACACAGATTGGTGAGGAACTTGACTGAGCAGCTTATGACAGGGAGTGGGGGGTGGGGGGATGGGGGGTCTCAGCGGCTCCTTGTTGAGGGGAGGGGGGCGAGGGGAGTGTGTAAGGACGGTGCAGGTGACTGGGGATTGAAAAGGAGCCCCACAGAAGGCAGAAACTGCAGATCATTCCCTGGCTCAGCATCGTTTTTTTTTTTTTTTTTTTTTTTTTTTTTTTTTTAGATTTTATTTATTTATTTGACAGAGAGAGATCACAAGTAGGCAGAGAGGCAGGCAGAGAGAGAGAGAGGAGGAAGCAGACTCCCTGCCGAGCAGAGAGCCCGATGCGGGACTCGATCCCAGGACCCTGAGATCATGACCTGAGCCGAAGGCAGCGGCTTAACCCACTGAGCCACCCAGGCGCCCCTCAGCATCGTTTTAAAAGAATTTCCAGTCTGCAAATATCAGTGGGTCTGTAGTGTCCAGTTCGCTTGGGTCCCCCTCAGCTTATGGCTTTTGAGCAGTGGCATCTGGGAGGAGAGCACCAGTAAAACAGCTTTCCAGTTCGGCATCCCTGGAGCGGGTTCTGATGTCTTTGATGGGTCTTTGCTTTGATGTCTCCATACTTCATGGTGAAACCTTTGCTCCTGTGTTCTGCAACAAGACCAGGAAACCTCTGTCATCAGTCCCGATTGCCACGTGCTCGAGTTGCTAGTGAGGAGGCCACCGAAGCCCGAGAAAGGGGAAAAGGCTTGAAAAGGAAACCGTTATTTGCAGATAGGGGATTGTAGGCTCCCAAGAGTGTATATAGGCGTGCATTTTTTTCAATACATACAGTACAGAACTGTAACCGTATTTTCTCTTTCTTAAGGTTCTCTTAGTAACATGATTTCTCCAGCTGACTTTACCGCATGAGTACAGTATATAATAAGTATGACACCCACTATTTAGATCATGGGTGAGGTTTCTGGTCAATGGCAGGCTACCTGTTAGTAGTTAAGTTTTGCAGGAAGTCAGAAGTCATATGTGGATTTTTCTTTCTTTCTTTCTTTCTTTCTTTCTTTTTTTCTTTTTAAGAAGTCATGTGGATTTTTGACTGCACAGGATATCAGCGCCTGCTCAAGGGCCAACTGTATACACACATTAAGACTATACCACGGTGCAGAGGTGTTTCTACATACCCATGGACATACTTTGAAAAATTAAATGGCAGGAGCACCAGGAAAGATGACATACACAAGAATAACTCTAGTGAGTCCTCTAATAAAAATCAGAAAAAACTGGACAGCCATATTTAGAAAGACATAAATAATTGGACAGACACACCACACTCATGAATTGGTGGAGAACTGATATATAAAAATGTCAAGTTTCTCCAAGCTGGTCTGCGAATTGAGTGCCTCACTGGTCTCAGCGAGAATTTGCATGAATGAGCAGGTGGAAGGAGTGGCCAGGACACACATCGGGGACGCAGAAGTGACAGGTCCCTCCACGGCAGCACGTGCTGGGAGCCACGTGGGAAAACCAGTGACTCGCATGTCTCAGCACCCTGGTCTGAAGACTGGGGAAGAACAACAGTAGGGAATGTTTGGGGGATTAAACACGTTTAACATACGGGGAAACACTTAGTGATAGGGAGTAGAATGAAATATAAAAGGAGATCCAAGTGGACATTGGCATGAAGCAGACAGAATCAGATTAAAAGCAACTTCTCCCCAAAGAAGCTAAAGCTGCAGAGAGGGCTCAGAATGCTTGAGTCAATTAACACCAGTCAGAGTCTTCAAGATGCGCTGGAAGGGAAGAAGCTTGTTCTTTGTAAAACGTGAATCTCAGAAGCATGCTCTTTGATCTTCCCTTGTGTTAGGGATCTGAGTCCTAGTCTTGACTCTTTTTAGAGCAAGAAAGTATGTTCTGTACTCACAGGACCTGCACAGTCTCTGGCACATAGAAGATGCTCAATTAAGGTCATTTGAAAGAATAAGTAACAAGGCTGAGCTGACCGGAAGCTGTCAGAGCCCGGCTTTCCCTGAGGCACCTGCTGGTCCTGGACAGCAGAGGGTCACACGTGAGCCAGGCAGGGAAGCCCTGCTGGGGAAGCAGAAGCCAGTAAAGATGGAGCTGTCCGCAGAGGCGGGAGAGTGACATTGGGACTTGGCAGAGCTCAGACACTGGTTCCCCCAAAAATATCTGCCAAGTACTGGGGGGCGCTGGAGGTGGGGGTTGTGAGCAGAAACTGCTAAGTTAGAGGGTGAAATCTGTACTCCCATCATTGTGCTGAGGAACCTTGAACCCTTCACATAGATGAGACATCTACCACTTTTCTCTAAAGAAATTCAAATAAAAACATACAGAAGTATTTATGCATTTGTCTATCACAGAATTATTCTGGTATAGAAAACTTGGATATTATGTAAATGCCAAATAATGGTTACATTATGATGTATATAAAAAACTTTGCTGCTATTACAGAAAAATATGGAATATGTGAAATGTTTCAAATGAAAAGAAATGTTAAAGAGCATTCAGTGAAACTAATGATTCCATTTTCAGAAAATAAAACCAATCTTCATTTAGAATAAAAGGTAAGCTCAACTTTCAGTCCTGGAAAAACAGAAAATGAAAAGCCTAAAGATGTTTACACCCCTTACATCAAGATATTCAAAAGTAAAAATGCATAAATCAGAGAACAGAGGATTAACACAATAAATCTAAGAGCTGGTACTTTTCTTAAAGGTATATTAACAAGTGAGCTTTTAAATGCAGAATATAATCAAGGAGAAAGAGAGAGAACCCAACTTCAGAAGCATGGGCCTGGAGGAGATTTGTAAAAGAGAGTCAAAAATCATCCTGTACAAGGACGTCATCCCTGTACAAGGACATCACCCTCTACAGTGCTCTGGAAATGAATTTGAAAAAACATTACATCAACAGTCCAGTCAAACAGTGACACAAACATTTCCAAAAGAGGACACAATGGAGCTATATATACTTAAAAAAGTTCAATTAACCAACCTATCAGTGATCAAACTGCAGAGTTTAATGATCCAAATATGGAGCGTATTGAAATGTTTAAAATTTTTTTTTTTTTAAAACTTTTTATTACGTTCAATTAACCAACCTATCAGTGATCAGTACATCATAAGTTTTTGTTGCAGAGTTCAATGATCCATTAGTTGCATATGACACCCCGTATTGAAATGTTTAAAAATTTTAAGAAGCAGTTTTCAAGAGTTGTCTATCCATGTTGATTTTATAGGGATTTTGCTATATTAATCCAAAAATGATCAAATATCTTGCTATATAAAAAGTTTGACACTACAGAAAAAGGAATTGTCTTCATAAATGCTGTTATCCTAAGAGCAATATTGAAGAAAACATTCAGGAAAATGAGAAAAAACATTATAGGTCAATCTCACTTATGAGAATAACTGCTGAGGTAGACTGTTGAAGTTGTCCCCTCCGGGACGAGGCCTCGTCATTCCCAGGGCCTGTGACGAGCTCACCTTACTGGAGGAGAGGTACTTGTGGGTGTGGTTTGGCTGGGGAATCTTGCGCTACAGAGATTATTCTGGGTAACCCAGGTGGCCCGTCATCAGGGTCCTTAGGAGGAAAGTGGGGGACTGGACAGGTGTAACGGGGTAATGGGGGACACAGCCATGGATGCCGATGGAAAAAGCCTCAAATTGTCACCCAGAGTCTCGGGGAGGAGCTCAGTGTGGGAACCTGGGTTAGGATGCTCCCTCCGAAATGCAGGAGGGGGGATGAGTTTGCACTGCTCTCATCTACCACGTCTGAGATAATTTCATTACAGCAACAACAGAAAATAACACACAAGCTATAACCAAAATGAAATGTGGCAAGTCAAATCTGGTAGAGTCCTTATTTAAGGTCAGCTCCCCAGAAGCAAATAGTACAATGCAGAGAGCAGAGTCCGAGGTGGCTGATCTTTTCAGGAAATGCTCGCAGGGAAAACAGGAGAGAGAGGAGAACAGAGGGCAGAGGAGAGGGAGCTGGGAGGGCATGAGGCAGACAATCCCAGGGGGAATGGTTTCATCGAATCCTGAAGGGAGACCCCAGTCCTCCTGCATCTCAGGGTGTGTCCCAACTCCAGATGAGAAGCTGGGTGTCCTGCCCTTTAGACGCTGGTTGCCAGCAGCTTCGGGAAATGGAAAATTGTAGACATTCTGTCCTCCGTGGATGTGCAAAGTGGCTCCAGGAGTTTCCAGTGGCCCAAAACATGTCCCAGATGTGGGCTATTCCGAAGCTGGAGGAGGGTGAACAGAGCTTACAAGGGAGAGCCCAGGGGATCCGGACAGAGCATGGGTAGGGTTCAAAGTGCCTTCGACATATGGTATAAATGATCACTTAAGGCATAACTCTGGAATGCACCAGTAGTACTCAGTTAAGAAATCTGTTAATATAATCCCATAAATCAATAGGCAAAGAGAAAGAAGCAGCGTGATCATTTCGCTGATGCTGTAAAGGCAGGCATCCGTTCCTATTGAAATGTCTTAATGAAGCGTATCTCTTTCCAAACTCACAGTCAAGTTGAACGCTTTTCCTCTGCGTCCCAGTCCTGCCTGCTTCTCGCCCCGCCTGTGTGGGCACACACCCTCACAGACGCATATTTCCAAGAGAAAGGTGGGGGGTAGGGGCACCAAAGGAAATTTGAAATAATAACAGAACTTTCTTTGCTGTTCAGAATTTTTTTTTTACACCAAAATAAATGACAGAAATTATTTTAGGCAAATCTGCACTAACCAAATTGATTTATACTCTACTGATAGGCACTGCACGTTATTTTTAAAACCAAAATGATTAGCCTCACCCCATGAAGACAGTGACCATGGGGCACTGGAAAGAACGTCGTATATAAAGTCAGAAGACTTGGACCCAAAGCTTCTCGGCTGCCTCCCGGTTGTGTGGCATTAAAGACTTTCTTTAATTCCCCTGGGTCTTTGTTTCTTCTTTGGCAAAGTTGTTGTGTACATTTATTTGTTGAACAAATGTATTATTGGGAGCCTGCCATAAACCTACCTGGTCTTTCAATAGGTGAGAATGTCCATGCACACATGAACTGTACATGAACTTGACCTCTTGCGGGTCTAACACTGTCACCGTCGTGAGACACGCTGCTCCCGAGTGCCTAGTTGTTACCTTCTGTAGCATGTCACTGACTTGATTTCCCCTTCCCAGGGTTGAACCTCTTCTGATTCCAGGTGATAAAAGCAGTATTCTGCAGCTGTGTGCAGAAAGCACCATAGTGATGGCCACTCGGGCAGCCAGGGTTCACCACGGGCACGTGTGCGTGTGTGTGGGAGCATGTGTCTTAGCTGAGGCCAGTACCTGTTGGAGAAGGAGATCTCAGGAGAGATCTCTAGAACTTGGCCACACCATTAAACACAAAGAAGAAAACTTGAAAAGCACAATTTCTGTCCCTTCGCGTGGATTGTAATTTATGTTAGCAATATTTCTTTCAAAGCAGAATTGAGGAAGGACATTTCATTTTATTGGAAACACTGGAGATAAATATCTCCAAAGGTAACTGCCCATCCCCAAGTCTTACTGTCTTAGAAGAGTTTCTTTGTTTTGTTCCGTGAGCACTGTTTGGAATTTAAGGGATGTCTTCCTGTGTGCCGGTGGGAGAGGGCTGTCACTGGGAGGCTGGTCCTTGGGGCTTGTTTTCTGTTCTCTGCTGGTCTGCAGTACTGCCAAACTTTGAAAAAACTAGAGTCCCTAATTGATTTAAAAGCAGCTTTTCTAGGTCGGATATGCAATGGGAAAAACATTTTCTTGCTGTATCTTAAAATTATTTAACTACACAGGCCACTTGAAAAAGGGAAGATCAACACAGGCTTTTGACTGCCTGGGAAGTTACCCAAGCTCACTGTGTCTCATTCCCCGCCTCTGTAAAATGAAGATAAAGCAAGGACCTCAGGCGGCCACTGTAAGCATTAAATTAAACTAACTTGTACCTGCAAGTGCTTGGAACGATGCCAGGTCCATAGCAAATTCCATAGATATGTGTGGGATTAAAAAGTGATCAGTATCCAAAAAATAATAATAATAATACATTATAGAACCATTAATTAGTAATTAATAGTAAATTTATTTAATAGTAATAAATATATATTTTTTAAGTTTTCTATTATGGAAAGCACAGGGTTTACTAGACAGAGGGGAACACAGTCTCTGTTTTCCTTCAAATCAGGGAGAATGCTAGCACATCCATTCAGTTGGTCACTTCCCCACACAGCTGGGAGTGGTCTCGAGTTGTGCAAGTGACAATCAGTGCAGAACACAGCTTTTTGCTCAGAGGAGGGAGAAGTCGGAATATTTCACAGACGTGGATTCTCCAGGTTTCAGCATTATCTTGTTGGGTCAAGAAACTGAGAATTGGTTTTTGAGTGACTGAGAGGAGATTTATAGAAATAACGTGCGGCTCCTGTTTCTCTGGCAGTGGGGAGGGGGCAAGAACTGGAAAGGCTTCAAAGCCATATTCAAGTCTCTGCTCCATCCCATGAAAACAGAGAGGGCCATTGGGCCATTTGCGTGATGATCTGGTCCATGGAGTTGTTGCTTCTGTGTTCTTCGGGTTTTTGTCTCATTCCCAGCTGACGATACTCCATCCACCTGAAATTCTCTCTTTACACTTTTTTTTGTTTTTATTTATTTTTTAAAATTTCTTTTCAGTGTTCCAGAATTCATTGCTTATGCACCACACCCAGTGCTCCATGCGATATGTGCCCTCCTCAATACCCACCACCAGGATCACCCATCCCCCAGCCCACCTCTCCTCCAAAACCCTCAGTTTGTTTCTCAGAGTCCACAGTCTGTCATGGTTTGTCTCCCCCACTGATTTCCCCCAATTCACTTTTCCTCTCCATCTCCCAATGTCCTCTGTGTTATTCCTTATGCTCCACAAATAAGTGAAACCATAGGATTCCTGACTCTTTCTGCTTGACTTATTTCACGCAGCATAATCTCCTCCAGTCCCGTCCATGTTGCTACAAAAGTTGGGTATTCATCCTTTCTTTCTTTTTTTTTTTTTTAAGATTTTATTTATTTATTTGACACAGAGAGATCACAGGCAGAGAGAAGGAAGCAGGTTCCCTGCTGAGCAGAGAGCCCGATGCCGGGCTCAATTCCAGGACCCTGGGATCACAACCTGAACTGAAGGCAGAGCCTTTAACCCACTGAGCCACCCAGGTGCCCCGTATTCATCCTTTCTGATGGAGGCATAATACTCCATAGTGTATATGGACCATATCTTCCTTATCCATTCGTCCATTGAAGGGCATCTTGGTTCTTTCCACAGTTTGGTGACCGTGACCATTGCTGCTATATACATTGGGGTACAGATGGCCCTTCTTTTTACTACATCTGTATCTTTTTTTTTTTAAGATTTTATTTATTTGACAGAGAGAGATCACAAGCAGGCAGAGAGGTAGGCAGAGAAAGCAGGGGAAGCAGGCCCCCTGCTGAGCAGAGAGCCCTATGTGGGCTCGATCCCAGGACCCTGGCACCATGACCTGAGCCGAAGGCCGAGGCCTTACCCCACTGAGCCACCCAAGCGCCCCGCTACATCTGTATCGTTGAGGTAAATACCCAGTAGTGCAATTGCAGGGTCATAGTGTAGCTCTATTTTTAATTTCTTAAGAAATTCCCTCTTTAAAAAAAAAAAAAAACAAACAAAAAAAAGCTATGGACTCTGAATTCTAAGTCACCAAACAGCATTTCTGTGACATTCTTAGGGACAGTGGATGTTGGGACTTCAGACTTTGGGGTTCACTCACTGAGGAAGCTGTTGACCCAAGGAGATCAAAGAAATTGCTCGAAGGCACCCAGACATGATGGCAGAGTCATGGCCAGACACACGACCTTTCACAGTATCTATTAAACCACATGACCTCCCCCACATCGGGACTCCTACCCGCCTTCCCAAGGCTTGCTTGCGAATTCGGTGATAAATACATCCACCATCAACTCCGTAAAGACACCCTCTAGTCAAACTCATTTTGTTGAACTCACTCGTTAATCCTGGGAAACTCCCCCAGGGTGGCATACCCCCAGGACATATTTCTTAGAGTCTGGCAATTTTATTAATCACCCAGAAACTTAGAATAAATTTAGACCATGTGTTCACTGTGTACCGGGTCCGTACTCATCAACTCTAAGACCTGGGGGCTGGAAGTTGCCATAGGAAATAGGCAGCAGGACCAGCTGATAAGACAGGGGAGACATTCAGAGACACTGAAGGATTGCTTATAGAGAGAGAAAACAGGTAAATACCATACAAAGGATACCTGTGGTCAGCAGAATTCTGAAATTCTGAAATTCTGAAATTCTTCAGAGACACTGAAGGATTGCTTATATAGAGAGAAAACAGGTAAATACCATACAAAGGATACCTGTGGTCAGGAGAGTTCTGAAATTCTCTAGGGGCACCCCCGTGGTTCCATGGGTTAAGCAAGCACCTGACTCTTGATTCCAGCTCAGGTCATGACCTCAGGGCCATGGGATCAAGCCCCGAGTCGAGCTCCCGGCTCAGTTCAGCTTGAAGTCAGCTTGAGATTCTTTCTTCCTGTCCCTCTGCCTCTTTCTCCACTCCAGCACATACTTTCTCTCTCTTTCTCTCTCTCTCTCTCTCTCAAAAAAAAAAAAAATTCTTTTAATTTAAAAGAAGAAATATTTCTAAAAGTTGGCTTGGTTAGTTCACTGAAAACTTGACATAATAAGAGAGTACGTTCAATAAAGTAGAGACATCAAACATTCTATGCGACTATCTACAGGAAGGCTCCCAAAGGTCTGAGGATACCAGAATGTCAGGGTGTATGAAGCATGAACATTGCCTATGTCCTCGGAGGGCCCAGGACATGCCCTTTGCAGAGGCATTATGAGACCCACTGCTGAGGCTACGCTGCACGCTTCTGCCCCCTGCAATGGATGTACTGAGTAGGAGTGACAGTAGGAGATAATTAACTGCTTCTTTTAACTTCTGCATCAGGGTGCTTTGACCTCTAAGGCCTTACTCACCTTGGAGGGACCACCCCTCCCAGAGTTAGCGACTTCCCAGAGATAAACACTCCAGACCACGATACACCTGTCCTAATCACCCTAGAGCCCTGTACCAGACAACTATAGACAGCCCAATGCCCCAGAGCTCACTGAATTTGTTTAAACTAGCCAACAGTAAGCCTGCTTCCCCTGCCTCTCCTGTTCCTCCTAGTGAAAACCACAGTAAAGGCCCTTGTCCACAGTTCACCACTCCTTCTGCCTCCTGCCAGATCCCAGCGTTTCCCGGTGCTCCCAACCATGGCACGCATGCTTCCTCCTCTTGGGAACCATGAGTCATTATCTGTGTTCGTAACAGGGATTGCCTCCTGATCTGCTGGCCTTCCTGTAACGCAGAGGCTATTTTCAGGCACTACAGGAAAACAGTGAGGTTATCGGGGTATCAAGGCTTTGACTTAAAGCTAACAGTAAAATATCAGCCTGGCAAGGCCAGGTGGCAGTGTTTAGCCGCTTAGACAAGGTGGGCAGGGTTTCCGGAATAAGCAGCAGGAATGAAGAAGCAGTAGATGTGGTTTGGATCACAGGCTCTGGGCTGGTCCTCCTCTGCTCACTGGCATCCTGATACCTAAATGCATGGGCTTCCAGTTTCACTGGGCATCTACAACTAAGTAGACAAGAAGAGCTCCATTTTTGGTAAGCAAGGAGCATCCTATCACCACAATGGAGAACTCCGTGTCCTTCCCAAGCCTGAGACCTAAGTCAGTGGACAAACCCGGGCTCCTTGACGCAAGCGGAGAAGAGTTGTCCCTGTGGAATGTCATAAATACAACGTACGTGTCCTCTGTGCTTTCCTCAAGGTGACGTACAACCAGGGCCCAGGGTGACAGTGCTCGGGGGGTGAAGAGCCATGCCAGGACTTAGGCAGGACTTTGAGTCTGTGGCTAAATGCTGATACACGGACTCCAGAGATACCCCCCATCCGTCCTTGGTGAGAATGAGAGAACAGGGGGGGAGGTCGGAAGACAGCAGACTTCTGACCCAGGCCTCTCTTACAAAGGCCCAGTGCCAATGAATGTGCGCACACACACACACACACACACACACACACACATGCACACACACAAATACAAACACACACACACATACAGACAGCTGCATATGTACATATACACACATGCACACACATGCTTATGGACATATACTCACACATGCTGGTTTAGTATTAGGACCTGATTTTTGGAACTGTGACATTCTGAGACTGGCCATGAGGGCAAAATCCACAGGTTGAGCAAACAGAAAGAGAGGATCACAAGCCCATGGCATTCCAAGGCCACAGGTCAAACTTGTCCCCAGGCAGGCCAGGCAGGAGTCCTCCTTTCTCCCCGGAGAGGGTCTAATCCCATTTTTAAGGCCTTCTGAGTAGTTAAGCCAAGTCCCACCAGTATAATCTCTACCATTTACAAACAACTGATTAGGGGGCTTCTGGGGAGGCTTAGTGGGTTAAGCATCTGCCTTTGATTCAGGTCATGATCCCAGGGTACTGAGATGGACCCCCACATTGGGCTCCTTGCTCAGTGGGAAGCCTGCTTCTCCCTTTCTCTCTGCCCCTTCCCCACCCCAGCATGCTCGCTCTCTCTCTCTCTCTCTCTCTCTTTCTCTTTCAAATAAATAAATATTTTTCTTAAAAAATCAACTGATTAAGAGTTCCATCACAACGACAAGTCCTTTCACACCAGCACCTGGGGCAGGATTCAGTTGAATGCCTTGGGTGACCAGGGCATGAACCTCAAAACAGCTGCTGCTTCCCTCCATCCTCCACCTCTGACGGGAGCACATCTCCTGTCCCCTCCCTGAGACACACCAGAAAGGCAGTTCTGGGGGATGTCGTCAAGCCTGGGGAGCTGACCACCACTGCCATCACTGCCCAATGCTTCTGAACAGAACACTCACACACACATAACTCCTGAAACCCCACGTGCCCTCTGAATGCACTCACCGACTCACATGATAGGGACCCCTGTGCACCACTGACGTGGGTGAACCCCTCCTCAGAAAGAGTGTGGGGTCCTCGAGGGACATTCACACTTCTCCTGGGGTGGCTCACAACTCACATCCTGACAAGCAAGTCAGCGATGAGGAACACACATGGTGTTGGCTGACAGAGGGCAGGAGAAGGAAAGCATGAACACTGAATGCAAAAGTGTATCACATTCTCCTAAAATTCGTATGTCGAAATCTAATCCCCAAGGTGACAGTATTAGCAGCTGGGCCTTTGGACAGTAATTAGGTCATGATGGCAGGGCCCCCCCCCCACAGGGATTAGTGTTCCTGTAAGAGAGATGGGAGAGATCGCTGCTTTCTCAGCGGGGTTCACCACCGTGTAAGGACATGGCGTGGTTGGCCACCTGTGAGCCACAAAGCCAGTGCCACCAGACACTGGATCTCTAGGAGCTCTGACCTGGGAACTCCCATTATCCACAACGCTGAGAGACAAACTTCTGTTAAGTCACACAGTCGATGGTATTCTGTCCGAGTGGCCCAAACTGACTAAGACCACAGGAAAACACATAACATGAATATACATAATCATACTTATATTACAGTAAATGTAATACTCGTATTATATATTAACGGACATATTCACATTGAGATGAGGAAGAAATCTCAGTGGTCTTTTCTAGCAGGTGTAGAGAAAAAGCATTCACTGGATTGGTAGCCGTAGGCCAGGTACCAGAGGCTCACTGACCTGCTAGCACCACCCACCCCAACGGGAAGAGCAGCTGCCACTGGCCCCACCACCCGACCGCATCTGTCCCCGAGCTCCGTCTGTCTTCAGCACGTGCTAAGTCAGCTGACCGTGGATGCGGAAAGAACGACCGTCCCTGTCTTTTTAAAAACCTCAGTGGTGGCCCTACTATCTGCCCTCTTTCTAGGAACGCAGTAGTGTTTATGGTTTCCTGGTTTTGTAGGCAGAGGCAAGAGGAAACCACTAGATGTACAAACATATAACCCAGGAAAATGAGTGACATCATTGCAGATGGTGAGGGGTGTTATGAAATCTGTAATACTTCAGCAGAAACAATAACTCTGGGTGTAACAAAGCCCCTATTTCTTAATTAAGCTTAATTTTTCTTTCTTAAGCTTAATGTTTTAAAATGTTGTCTTCCGGAGTGGCTGGGTGGCTCTGTGGGTTAAGCATCCGACTCTTGATGTCCGCTCAGGTCATGATCTTGGGGCTGGGGGATTGAGCCCCGTGTCGGGCTCCACACTCAGTGGGGGGTCTGCTTGAGGTTCTTTCCCCCTCCCTCCCCCTCTCACTCTGCTCCTCCCCTCCACCCCGCTCTCTCTCTCTCTCTCTCTCTCTCTCAAATAAATAAATAAATAAGACCTTTAAAAAAATCAAGTGCTATTTTCAATCATTCCAAAAAAAAAATCGAATATAGATTTCAAAGCTACTATGCATCTCCATGTCTTTGGCCTTGAGGCCGATTTAAACAGTCGTGCAGAATCACTGTGACATTATCAGAGCTAATGAAAGAATAATTCCCTCATGCTCAGTCCACATTGAGATTTCCCGGTTCCGCAGAGTCCGAGGTAGAACGCAGACATCAGCACCTTCTCAAGGTCAAAGGTGATCTCACCGCACAGCCAAGGTTGAGAGGCAGGGCTCCTTCCTTACCTTTCCTGAATGAAGTTTGGGTCCAAAGATTCGATGAGATTGGATTAAGCATTTGTGGCAAGAGTAACTTTTAGGGGATGCCGTGGCTTTCCTGACCTGCCATCAGTGGGCATGTGCTATTCAGGAGGCCTCGGGCTGGGAACTTTTGTATTTGCAGTGAAAGCTCCATTTTCTCTTGCCACGTGAGTTATCTGGGAGATGACAGTTTGCTTTTTGCACTGTGAGAATTCTATTCACAAGCAACCTCCATGATTCAGCCACCCCTACACATCTCTGAGTTCACTATTTCTAGAGTGTGGAAAATGGTGATTTTTCCTGATTCTATCATTCTTTCTATATTTCTGAGCTAGCATTATTTTTTGAAGCAAAGCTTGAATTTCCTTCATCAAAAGTTTTTAAATGATCAATATTACTGTTTCTAATAATATAATTAATAAAATCGTAAAGTTATTTGCAATTTTTTTAACCCATAGATTAAAATCAACTAAGGAATGCATCATCACATTATCACATTTGAATGATTAATTATAATAATTTTATTTTTGTGGTTATATTAATATATGGGTTCATTTGTTTCTGTTGGTCTTCAGCCTCAGGGTGTGCTTTTTAATTAAATTTTGTTTTTTGAACATGCAAAATATTTGCTTAGTTCAGAAGTCCAAATTAAATTAAAAGATACACTTTGTGAGCCTTGCTTTCTTGCCTACATCTCCCATCCAAATCCGCCCTCCCTACACAGTATATTTTTGTATCAGTTTTTAGTTTTTTCTTTGCACATATCTAGTTTTCTTTCTGCAAATGCAAGCAAGTAGTGGATCCCAGAGATCACTCCTTAATACAGAGATTTCCTCACTTGTTTCCTTTACAGCTCACCAAAATTCAATGCATTGGCAAGTGTTCTCTGGAAGACATTTGCAAAGTAAACATTTTTTTTTCTCCCACTGAAGCATGTCTGAGTGCTATTGACCAGCGATGTCTAGCAGGGGGAAACAGGATGGATCTTGTCTAAGTCTGAGACGTTTGCCTCCTGCCTGGTTGTGTGCTGGTTTCTGATGAATAGAGCACTACTGTTCCAACGTTACTCTCAGATTCCCTGTACCATCAAAACCCAAGGAAAAATATTAGTAAGAGCGCTAATATGCATGCGATATTCTGAAACAAGAGTGAAGAGGGCTCCACGGTGCCTGCGGATGAAAGGCTGCTGTGAACCCGACCTCTGGGAAAAGCAAGGTCAGTACAGATGCCCAGTCAGAGGAAGAGAAAGCATCATTTATCAACGCTTTCATCTACTTATTCACCCGACGTTATAAAGAAAGTGCCAACTATGAGACAGTGTGCTCAACACTGGGAACACACAGTGAGCTAGACAGACTTAATGCTCCCCTTCTCGGATATTACAACTGAGCGAAGGAAGAGCTGTGAAAGAGTAAAAGTCATTGCAAACAAAAGGAGAACCTTGTAAATGAAGAAGGTTGGGTGAAAGTGGAACGTTTCATCCAATTAGGGATTCAGACATGGTGTCCCATGGACACTTGCTGGACGAGCAGGTCCTCCCAGAAGATGTCGGTCAGCCTGAATATTTGGGCAGCTGGAGGGCTTGTGCAAAGGGCTTGGTCACATGTGAGAAATTACAGAAATCGAGTTGTGCGAGAGCCTCCAGCTGAGCTCATCCTTCTCTCCAAAAGTGTTCTTTCTTTCCTAGTTTTTGTTTGTTTGTTTGTTGGTTGGTTGTTTTTTGATTGTTTTTTTTTGTATTGTTTTGTTTTGTTTTGTTGTTGTTTTATCTCCCTCCTAGGATCCCAGTCCCCAATTGGAAAACAGCACCGTCTTCCACCGTTCCTTGTTCAGACGCCCATCCACGGCTTCATAGCATCCTGATCTGATCTCTCTCCGCTCCTCCACATCTCTGATGCTACATAATTCAGAGGTCAGTAGCCTCTCATCAAAACGATATTTTCTGCATCTTCAAATAAATATAATATACGTCTGTGCACTCAGTTCCATTCCTGGGATCATCCGTTGAATTCCAACAATATTATCACAGTCACGCTACCTTACAAAGTGGTCCCTTTGGCACAGAGAGATAGCCCTTCATTATGTTTTCTCCTCTTGTCCTTTTTCAGGATGCCTAAACACAACCCCAGTATTTTCACTGTGATAGACTGTGCTATTCTCCCCATGTGGCACTCCCCTGGGCACTCCCCCTCATGCCATGTAATTTTGCAGTTTCTCCCCCTGAAGTACAGAAGCATGAGGGGCTGGTCACATTGTTCCAGGGCACACAAGGTTTGGCCCTTGCTCAGTCCCGGAGTGGTCCTCTGAGCCCTTGGAACATCCTGCTGGGAACTCTCAACATCTTGCTTTGACCTACCGTGAAGCCAATTTGGTCCCTACACCTTTGTCGGGTTGACCTCGCAAGACCACCTTCCTAAGCCATCATCCCTACTCCTAGGAAAGACAGCGCAGTGCTCTGAAGAGCGGGGTTTCCCAAGCTCACAGAATCCCCAGGCTCCGCTCCAGGGATAGACCAACAGTATGAGCTACGTCTGCTCTGTAGAACTTCTGCCCTCTCTCTTATAGTTTGTACCTTGATGGGAAGCAAGAAATATCTTAACCTTAGTGGAGGCAGATCAACAGGAGCAACTAGAAACAATAAAACAAAATGCTGGTCATAAACATGCATTGTCTTTCCAGTTCACTAAAAATCTCTGCTCTGATCTTTTTCCCTGGCTTTGCTGCTCCCTCACAGTGTAACGCTGTGTGTCCTTGAATAGCATCCAAAACCTCTCTGGTCCCGAGTATCTCATTTATAAAAATGACAAGTAATGATGAGTTCATTAAAAACTGTTGTGAGTTCTAGAAGTGAACACATAATATGTACTTACAATAATGCCTAGAACATTCTTGGAATATTGTAATATAAAACTAATTATAATGATTATTATTATGTTTATATAAGTACCTTTTTTTTTAAAAAAAGATTTATTTTATTTATTTATTTATTTATTTACTTGACCAGGAGAGAGAGAGAGAGAGAGAGAGAAAGAGAGAGAGAATGAGCAGGGGGAGAGCCAGAGGGAGAAGGGGAAGTAGACTCCCTGCTGAGCAGGGAACTTGATGTGGGGCTGGATCCTAGGACCCCAGGATCATGGGATCCTGGATCCCAGGATCATGACCTGAGCCGAAGGCAGATGCTTAACAGACTGAGCTACTGAGACACCCATCATATAATCACTCTTAACTTTCTAGGATAAGAGCCAAGTTCCTTAGGCTTCCATATATAACATCTCTCTTTTCCACAGTGCTCCTGCACTCCAGTCACAGGGCTTGGATGACTTTAAAGAGCACATTTTCAGGTATTAAAACTTCACCTGAAGCCCTAACTGAGAATAAAGGGTACTACTTGCTCACAAATTTTAAAGAGATTCAAAATGATCGAACTAGACCTGCACTCCACCCAGGAACAAAACTTGAGAGACAAGAGCTCCGAGCTGACTTTTAGTTAAGAATCTGTTTCTTGGTTTCTCTCTCTCTCTCTTTTTCCCTTTGTTCATTTGTTTCATTTCTTAACTTCCACATATGAGTGAAATCATATGGTATCTGTCTTTCTCTGACTGACTTCTTTCACTTAGCATAATACTCTCTAGCTCCATCCATGGTGTTGCAATTAGCAAGGGTTCATTACATTTTATGGCTGACATTAGCCAGACATTAATATTCTATTGTGTATATAAGTCATATCTTCTTTACCCATTCACCTATCAGTGGACACTTGGGCTGCTTCCACGTCTTTGTCATTATAAATAATGTTGTAATAAACATCGGGGGGCATGTCTCCTTTGAATTACTATTTTTGTGTTCTATAGGTAAATACCCAGTAGTGCAATTACTGGTTTGTAGGGTAGTTCTATTTTTAACTTTTTGAGGAAACTCCTTGCTGTTTTCCACAGTGGCTGCACCAGTTTGCATTCCCACCCACAGTGTCAAAATATCTGGTGAATCCCAATGAAAATTTGGACAAACCTGAAGAAATCTACACCAAGACACATCATACTTAATATGAAAACTAAAGACAAAGACAAAACTTGCAAGTAGCCAGAGAGAGCTGACGTATTACCTCTCAGAGAACACCAGCCTTATGACAGTAGATCGCCCAACTGAAGCCACAGAAACTGGAGGAAAGAGACGTGACATTTTTTCACATAAGTTTTTTATTTTAATCCCAGGCTAGTCAACACATGATTGATTAGTTTACTTTCAGATGCACAATAACTACACCAACACTTCCCTACATCACCCAGCACTCAACATTTTCCAGTGACACAAAAAGGACCAGAAACCATGAATTCTGTATCCAGTGGAATGATCCTTGGGGAATAAGGAAGAAATAAAAACCCTTTCGGATGAAAGAAAACAAAAAAACTTGCCACTCACTGACCTACCCTGAGAGACTGGGCTAAAGGAATTTCTTTAAACAGAAAGAGAATATTTAAAAAAAAAAAAAAAAAAATCTTGGAAAGAAGAAAGAACCAAAAGAGCAAAAACATGGGTACTTGCAATAGATCATCCTTCTTTTGAGTTTTGTAGAATAGACTGGATGATTGAAATGGAAATCACAAGACTGGCTGGTGCTCCAGATGATGACTTTTACCAGGGAAGGAGCGAAAGGGACCTGCCTAGCAGTGAGGCTTCCGCCATTCAGAGCAGTACAAGACCGACACCAGTGGATTGTGGTGAGTCCCATGTGGAATATGTAATATTTAGAACAAGTCTAAGAAGACTATAAAAGAGATACACTCCAAAGCACTATAAATAAATCAGGATGGAATAAAAGAATAATGCTCGAGGAAATTGACAGGGCGCAGGAAAAGGGAAGCAAAGAGATCAGAGACAGAGGGAACCAACAAACATCCAGTAATAAAATGGCTGATTTACGCTTTACTGTAGCAAACATCAATTTAAAGGTAAATGATCTGGATACACCAGTTTAGACGAAGATTTTCCGATGGCATACACAACCTGCAACTATTGGCTATTTATAAGAGATTCCCTTCCAATTCAAGACAGAGACAGAAAGTGCAAAAATGGGAAAATATACCCCATACAAACATAATCCCAAAAATACCAGTTGTCTTAATTATATTTGAACTTTTTAACATTTTTAGAAAATATTTTATTTATTTGACAGAGAGAGAGAGAGAGCACAGGCAGGTGGAGGGGCAGAGGGAGAAAGAGATGAAGACTCCCCACTGAGCAGGGACCCCCCAAATCAGGACTCCATCCCAGGACCCTGGGATCATGACCTGAGCCAAAGGCAGACGTTTAACCGACTGAGCCACCAAGGCACCGCTGAATGTTTGGACATTGGTGTCCCTCTGTGGTGTATATAATTTGAATGTGTTCTAAAGGTTGTAGAGCACAGACTAGTGTCTGCAGTAACGGACTTAAAAAGGCCAGCCCTCTGCCTTTCCTGGAGCTATTTAGAGGTGGAGAAAATTATACACTACTAACTCAACCAACTTTGTTAAGTTTAAAGGTGCTGAAAATTATGTGGAGGGCAGTCCCAGAAAATACTGAAGCTTTCTCAGGCTTCTAGGGGTGAGTTTACAATTTTCAGTGCTGTGTGCTGCAGAAAGACATGGACGGAGATGACCAGACTTTAAAGAAGAATCCTGAGGTTTGATGGCCTCAGAAAGAAAAATAACAATGTGAAAGAAACACATTTTCCTCACTGACTACATTATTTTTGATTGGGGGAAAAATGCTGACAAAATAAAGGCAGAATAGAGAAATCTCTGACCATAACTGCAGGTATAAAAGGATGGTTAGGTGCCTGGGTGACCTAGCTGGGTAAGCAGCTGACTTTTCATTTCAGCTCAGGTCACGTTCTCAAAGCTGTGACATTGAGTCCTGCCTCTGGTTTCCTGCTAGGCATGGAGCCTGTTTCAGATTTTTTTCTCCCTGTCCCTCTCTCCTCGCCCCACCAAGACAAATAAATAAGTCTTTAAAATAAGTAAATAGGAGCACCTGGGTGGCTCAGTGGGTTAAGCCGCTGCCTTCGGCTCAGGTCATGATCTCAGGTCCTGGGATCGAGTCCCGCAGCGGGCTCTCTGCTCAGCGGGGAGCCTGCTTCCTCCTCTCTCTCTGCCTGCCTCTCTGCCTACTTGTGATCTCCGTCTGTCCAATAAATAATAAATACAATCTTTAAATAAATTAATTAATTAATAATAAATAAAATAAAATAAGTAAATAAAAAGCATTCTCAGGGGCCCTAGGTGGCTCAGTCAGGTAAGATTTGGGTTCCGGTTGTGATGTCAGGGTTGCGAGATGGAACCTCTTCTCAGAGTCTGTACTAGGTGTGGAGCCTGGTTGGGACTTTCTCTCTCCATCTGCTCCTCCTCCCACTCGCTCTATAACTAACTAACTAACTAAATACATACATACATACATACATACATACATACATAGAATTCTTAGTAAGTGAAAGGACGAGCAAATAGTAGAAAGAATATAAAAGTTTGGAACAAGATTAGTAAGTTGATATAATTAATATACCTAAAACTTGTACACAAACCATGTGCACATTGACTAAAATTTATCAAATACCATGTCATAAGGAAAGTCCCAGAAAATTCAGAGGTTTCGTCTGATCACAGGGAAATTAAAATATGATTTAAGCCAATTAACATTTTAATGATATTAATGATAAATGAGGTAAACTTATTAATAAAATATCTAAAGAAATCCCAGAAGCTTGGAATTTAACCAATATGCTACTAAATGTCCCAAGGGTCAAAGAAGAAATGGTGACAAAAGCATCTGTCTTAAGCTCAATGAAAATTGAGGCTAGGACATCAAAAATCATAGACTGGATCTCGATCCAGTGAATCTATTTAAAAGCAGAAAAATGAAAATCCGAGACCTGAGGTCCCACACACGCATCTCTGTGAAGGACCAAGTTCTGGAAACGGTGATGTTTTAACTCAGTGAGGCGTGGTTAGTCTTTGTCCATGACAGCGCTGCTCCAGCTGGCTGTCCCTCTGGAAAAAGTCTGACCTTTGGCATTGACCTCACCAGACACACACCAGGCATTTCTCACCACTTGTACACACACCAGTCTGTTCTGGGTACACCACGGACTACATGAGAACATTAAGCCAATGAACTTCCAGAGAGTAATGCAGCATAGCCCCATGGCCTCGGAGGGAGGGAGAATTTCTCACACAGCTCACGAAGCACAGCAGGCAGCTGATACCCTGGACTTTGGTGGTCCCTCTATCATCAGAAGATACCACCGGTAGAGCAAACACGCAAGCCACACAGCAGTAGAAGGTGTGGAAATGCGTGTATCTCACAGAGGACTCAGATCCAAAATACACAACGTACTCCGACAAGCCAATAAAGAAAAGAGAGAGAGGCAAATCAAAATGGGGAGGGGGACAAAACCATGGAACAGAGATTACCGGAAGTCTGTCTTAACCAAATTATGCTGGGTGAGGTATCAGGGGACCAGACACACGTCAGGAGACAGAAACTTTGTTAAGCTCACAGTCCTGGGGGAGAATTCAGCATGCCTCGCCACACAGAAATAGTCACGGGGAGCCAGGTTGCTTCAGGGAGAGTGTGGTTTCTATAGGAATGACAGGGCTGGGCAAGGTAAACATGTTTAAGGTTGGCTAATTTGGATAATTTCAGCAGCCTCAGGGCAGAAGGGCTATGTCTGGTGGGCTGGTGCCGGGCCCTGGGGCTAACAGGCCAGGTACATCATGGTTTAGAGTTTGCCAGAAGAGGAGCTGTTGGGGTGTTCAGAAAGGGGAACTGACCCGCGTCTAGCTGGGGACTCATAACTGGGTCTAAACAGAACTTTTTAAAATCTACGTTCAAGTGTCAGTACACATTTGTAAAGGTAATCGGTGTCGTTATCCATCAGGACAGGATTCCAACCACAATGTGTGCGAAGGTGCCACTCAGCCACTCTGAGGTCTAGCATCTGTAAAACTTGGCAGGATCGAGTGTGGAGAAAAGTGTGAAGGACTGAAACTCTCAGGCATGGCTGGTGGGGGATAAGCTGGCACCATCTCCCTGCAAAACCGTGTAACTGTAGACCGGGCGTTAAGTGTGTGGAGCGACCGTGGCCCCACAGGGCCACCCAAGGTGCATGCGGCTGTCCAGTGACCATGGTCATTAGCAAACACTGCAGGAATACCACTGAGAATACTGAAGCCACACAAACGAACCAGATGCCCATCGGCGGTTGAAGGGATAAGTATAGCACAGTCCCTTTGCACGGTGGAAGGCCACGCGGCAAAGACAAGATGAAACTGTCGGTCAGCATGGCGCATGAGAAATTCCACAGATGCAGCGCTGAGGGAAAAAGAGAATCCAGAGGCAAAGAAGTCTTTACCCCCTAATTCCATTTATAGTAAATCCCAAAATGGAAAAAATCCAATTTGTAGCGATCGTTATCAAAACAGCAATGATCTTTTTCAGAACGTGTGTGCTTTAGATTACAGTGCGATGGGTAATCCACAATGCGCCCGAGAAGGCGACCTTGTCGTGACAGTCTTGGAACTGTGCCCGTACACACCATCTGGCCGCTGACGGTAGTCTGTGCTTTGAGCCGGCTCCCAGTTACCTGGGTGTTTCCACCTGCAGAATGGATTAAGGGGGTGTATAATCAAGATTTGCTAACCTGATCACATATATGTTTAATGGACATTAAAAAGAGAAAGTAAGACAGCTCACTCTTGGTTCGGTTCACGGAGATGCCATAACCCTCCTGAACCTATCAGAGGAAGAGTTATCTTGACAAAATCCGGGCTTAGCGGGAACTGCGGGATGCCACTGAGGGGAAGAAGGATAAATCCATACTAAAAATGATAATTCTCCTTAACGAATACCATTTTGCAGACATTATTTTATTTGCTTCGTGCGATAATCCTAGAAGATACTGCAATATATAACTACTTCCTTAACACATGTGGGGGCCCGTAATCTTAAATAAATAGCCCCTCCAGGCATACGCAGCTGGTCAGAAATAAATATGAATGACACATGCTTTATTCCAAAACCTGTGGCATTCCACAACACTGTCTTCCTTCTAACAATTGCCCCACACTGACAGAAGTTCCATCCTGTTGGAGAAAAGCTTGGAATTCAAAGTATAGAACACGCTACTGGTCAAGGCTTAGAGCTGGGGTTCCCAGACAAAAGGCTGGACTCCTAGTTACATTTGAATTTCAGATACACAGTGTGCCCTCAAGCAATATTTGCAATATATCAAGCATATTGCTTGGACTTACATCTGCTAAAAACTTTTTGTTGTTTATCTGAAGTCCAAAGGTAATTGGGCATCCTGTATTTTTACTCGCTAAGTACGGGATACTAGTGAGGGCAGAGCTTTCCCCATTGGCAGTATTGACATTATGGACTGGATAGTTCTATCCTATGCATCATAGTATATGCATTATAGGATATGCACAGAGCATCCCTATTTACTAACCAGTAGATGCCACTTGCCTCCTCCCTCCACAGTTGTGATGACACAAAATGCCCGCAAACATTGCCAATGGCCACTTGGGGGGGGGGTGCGTGCAGACTCTCCTGAAGTGGAGAATCCACAGATTAGGAAAAGCCAGGATGTGGTCCACAGCCCTGACATCACTGGTTGAAGAGCCACACCCAGACTGGGTGCTGCAGAAGCGAAGGTGATACCCAAACTCGGCGTGTAGCATAGAGTCTGTTATAAAAAAACACTCACAAATGCATTCGACTGCCAAGTACCACTTCCTTTTGTACCTTCACGCATTCCCAACGTTGTTTTTCCTCCTTTATTCTCCAGGCTTGGTAACTTTATTCATGCAGTGGGAGACCCTTATAATGAATCTGAATGAACTTTGATGACTACAGAGTTCAGTATCAATATGGTGCTCCTGGATCTCAGATGCAGGAAAAATAAGAAACAGTGGGTCTCTTAGAATGGCTGCCCTCACCAGAAGTCAACAAGGGTTTTTAAAAAGATTTTATTTATTTATTTGAGAAAAAGAGAGAGAGAGAGCATATGAGAAGGGGGGGAGGGGCAGAGGGAGCAGATTACCCGCTGAGCAGGGAGCCCAAGGGCTCCATCCCAGGACCCTGAGATGGTGACCTGAGCCAAAGGCTTAATCCACTGAGCCACCCAGGCACCCCTCCATCAGCAAGTTTTTTGAGCATCTGCTACATATTCTCAATGAATTTTTACACATTACTCGCACTTCCAGCATCTTGGATCACTCCGTCATTGACCAGAGCTTACATCCTGTAAAGTGGCTCTTCCCTGAGGCATTTCTGGAAGAAACAGCCCCATTCTGCCCGAGAACACAGAATACCACATTCCTCCGTACAGCTATCACCCTCCACATTTCTGCCAAGGAGCTCCAGACATTCACGGGCCCAATCTCTTCAGGTGACTGATGGAGGAATCAATGTTTGCAGGCAGATTAATTAAATGTCAGGTTTTCTTAGGTTCCCAGAGCCCCATGGTCACCTGGAACTATTTCCCAACCTGTCTAAACAAGAGAGAATTAGCTTCTTTCCTCGCTCACAGCAGGTTGGAAGAGCAGCAGGCACAGACACCACACACTCACGGTAAACTCTCTCCATCACCTCCCGAGAGGGCGGATGGATCGGAACTCCATGCCTGTGGGACAGAAGCACTAGGATTCTCTTAGAAATTGTCTTCGAGATCAGGGAAAACCACTGATGAATTCATCTGCCAAATGCTAGTTTATAGCAGTAAGACCATGCACAAGGCAGCCTGGCTGAGGGTTCATTTCAATGCTGTACCCAGAGATGCTGAGAGAGAGTCCCCGTCTTCAGTGAGGCCATGTCCTGGATCATTCTGTGCCCCCCAGATCCACTTGTGTAGTAGGATTGGGCTGATGGGAAACCCCCGCTGGTATAAGCAGGTGGCTAGAGATCACCCTGTGTGTTCGGGCTCACCTGCTTGAAAACTCAGCCTGCCCCCACCTGCTGTCACCAGCACTGCAGTCCAGAGGCTGAACCTCAGATCTCAGCTGGTCCTAACCACGTTCCCAGTGGTTTCAGATTCTAAGATGTGGTACTGGGTGCTTGGCATCCGGTCACCTGGTGGGAGAGCCTCACACCCACCCCTGAAGACTTGCCCTACAGTGTCACCTCGGCTGAAAGGAGAGTACAGCATAAAGCGGAAGGCTTGGAAGGGATTTCCACCTCAAACCCCCCCTCCCCTGATGTTTTCTAGGCACGTGACTTTGGGCAAGTCTTTACCACTACAAACTCCCTCTTTGTTCTTGTACAATCTGGCATGATAACCGTACTTCCTAGGGGTTAATAGGGATTGAACGAGGTAACCTAACTGCCTTTTTCTGACTCTTTCCCCTTTCTAAGAGCTTGCTGTCCGCTCTGCACTGGACTCTCTTCTGCTGGGTCTCTGAGTTCCTGTCCTAGGTCCGGGGTGGCCGAAGGTGCTGCCCGTGGCCACAGCTTCTGGCTGAAGTCTGTCTTTACAACTAAAGACCCTCACACCCAGAGGGTCAAAATAAGAGTTCGCTTGAGTCTAGGAGAGCGTCAGGGTCAGAAGCCAGGCTGCTGGAAAACTCGCCCACTGGCTGGGCTCCCTTGGCCGACTGAGTCCACGACTGTGATCCCCTTTCTGACGTTCCATCTGGACAAGCAGGACAACCAGGGCTCAACTGGGAAACTTTGCTGGACCTGGGGGTCCAGTCCTAAGAGTGGGTTCGTTCCCCCTCACTACAATTGACTTCTCCCAGGCTTCATTTCCAAGTCCTCATCCCTGAAGTAGTCCCTTGTTGCAACGAGAGCCACTTTGACTAACGTTCAAGGGGCAGGAAGCATCTGCATGGAAAGATCAGCCTCTGGGGGCCCTTTGCGGGGTCCTTTGCAGGGACCCTACCTTGGAAGATAAACTTTGGGGGACCTTTGGAGCACAGAGCGGGACTGGCACAGGGACTCGCTGCCATGCATGGGACCCAAGCGGTTTCCCATCAGCAGCTGGTGTGTATGCACCAGTCGTATTTGAATGATACTTGAATGACCCAGGATAGAAGACACACCTGCATCCATATTCGCTGCTTACCTATCCCTTCTGAAAACAAACGCTGGTGATTTATGCACTGAGAGGTATATAAATGTGCCA
Source organism: Mustela putorius furo (assembly GCF_011764305.1). NCBI lineage: Eukaryota > Metazoa > Chordata > Mammalia > Carnivora > Mustelidae > Mustela > Mustela putorius. Next base: position 11,629,422 of record NW_025421998.1, read on the forward strand.
GGAGGCTTCAAAGCAAAGGGGTCAACTTGGAAATAGCAAATAAATGACAAATGCAGGGAACATTTTTTTTTTCCAGGGAACAGTTTTAAAGAAAACCACATGAATAACGGATTTTGAAAAATTCAATAAATAGCTCCTTTCCCCTTCTAATTTTAAAAGTTGGGTTATTCATTTCCCCAAGACTTTCATTCGCCTTAGCCAGCACGTGCTGCTCAAGCCTCCATTCTTGTCACAAGCGCTATTCAGTGAACATCTGTGGGGAGCAGCTCTCTCTCTCTGCTTCCAGGCAGAGCCACGGCCCTCTCTGAAAGGGAGCCGCCTTGCGCTGCACCATCCTCTCGGGCTCAATCTGGCTGCCGCTTTCTGATGTGGAAATCCACACGCTTTTGTGTGCAAAGCAGATGCTTTTGCCATTGAAGACTAAATTGCCCTGAGAGGTTGAGGAGAAGGTCTCAGGATGAGCCAAAACAGGAAGCGTGGCTGTCGGTTTCAGATGCTGCTGGAATCTGGCCGTTGGTTTCTGTGGAAAAGAACAACACAGGGAGAGCCGGACCCATGATCCAATGCATCAGGCTCCAACCCAAGCTGAGGGGGAAGAAAGTTAAAAACCTCCCAGAGGGTTTTTCTGTTGATGGCAGCATGTGGTCGAGTTTGCCTGGCTGGCAGGGGTTGGGGCACTGGCCAGGGTCCTTCCGGAGGGGAGAAGCCATGGGACAGAAGCCTGCGGGGGAACTTAATGCAGCGACCTGACTTCACCGCAGCAGTGGGCTGCCCACTCCCTGTGATGAAACGCCACAGCTCGCTGTCATGCCCGGACCCCGCCTGCTGTTTCTTTTCATAACCATAACACTCTTCTTCAAAAGCTAGTAGAGTGTCTGAGTGTGTCCTGGGCGGAGCTGGATGAAAGCTCAGACCTGGCTCCTGTCCACTTTGTGGTCAGTTAGCAGTCACCAAAATAAAATAAGGACATCCTTGTTGAAAGGATATGGGGATGTACCCAATTTAAATCTGGTGCTCAGAGCTCAGAAATAATGCCCATCATGATCAGTGATGTTTGTATTGTGGGTTTTTTTTTTTTTTAATTGGGAGATGGTCTCATTTATTTGTAACCCATACCCAGCAATATGTTCCTTATGTTAGACCCCCTTAAATTGTTCCTCCACTCGTTTGTTCCCCCATTGGATCCTAAACTTTTAAAGTCAGAGGTATTATCTGGGCTCATGTTCTCAGGGTTATGAGATTGAGCCCCATGTAGGGCTCTGCACTCAGCAGGGAGTTTCCTTCATACTCTACCCCTGCCGCTCCCCTGATCCCTCCCTCTCTCTCTCTCTCCCTCAAATAAATAAATAAATCTTTTAAAAAATGATAACTAGAAACATTTCCACCCCAGCTTCTAACAGTGTGCATACCCACCCCAACACCACCTGTTACCTTCCCTTCATAGTGCACAGTTTATGATATACTCACACCTCTGAAGAATGTATGGGTTTGTTTCTCTCCTCTGGAGGGTTACAGAGCTTATTTCGTTCACAGAGCTGCTCGCACATGCACAGGAGAGTGGGTACTCGGGGTGAAGGCTGAGCAGAGTCTGGGACCCCACTGGTGTGCACCGCTGCCTGCTTCCCCGTCCTGTACCCACAAGACTCCTGTGAGACATCATCACTGTCTCCAAAGTGACGTTCACTCTCTATGGCTGCGTTTTCTTCAATTACCTCAACAAAACCAGAACCAGAAACTGGTTTAGGAATCAGAGGAAACTTCCGCTATTCAATGGAAAGAAGCTCAGTAGTTTAAAGTGAGTTCTAGAATGTGGTTAATAACTTTTCTCTGTAGAGCTGTGTTTCTTTAGGCTCCCAATACTTGTATTTGTGGTTTATTTTCTTATGGTTTATTAATTCCCCCAGATATTTATGTATTCCATTAGCTTTATTTTTTCTAACAACACACATTTAGCGTTATTGGCCGTTCTAGAGTGTTTTCTATTCATTACTTGTTGCTATCATCTCGATTACTATTTCCCTCCCCCTATTTCCTTTGAGGTTAGTTACTGCACTTTTGCTACAGTGGAATATAGCTGCTTAGTTTCCAACCTCTTATTTGTTGTTGTTGTTGGTGGTGGTGGTGGTGGATGTTCCTCTAAATCTTCCTTTAGATCTTCCCTCTGCATCCCCTAAATTTCCGTACATAATATTTTCATCATCTCTTAGCTCTGAGTGTTTCAGTCTTTAGGTGATTTTGTTTCGATGCAGTTATTTAGAATTGTATATGTCTTATGATTTTATTTCTTTATTTTTATTTTTTACACTTCTTATTTTTAAGATTTTATTTATTTGAGAGAGAGCACACACAAGCAGGGGGAGCGTCAGACAGACGGAGAAGCAGGCTCCACGCTGAGCAGGGAGCACCATCCCAGGATCCCGAGGTCATGACCTGAGCTGAAATCAAGAGTCAGATGCCCAGGACGTCTGGGTGGCCTCATCAGTTAAGTGTTCAACTCTTGTTTTGGGCTCAGGTCATGATCTCAGGGTCCTGAGACCAAGCCCCACATGGGCTCTGTGTTCTGTGGGGGGGTCTGCTTGACATTCTCTCTTCCCTTTGCTCCACCCCCTGGTTCATACACTCTCTTTCTCTCTCTCTGTAAAAATAGATGAAAGGAAATTTTGGAGGTGAATCCAATGTGGCCAAACAATAATGATTTCAAGCTTTGTGAGCATTTTGGGGGGCATCCAGGTAGAGTGAGGACAAGATGCCAGCAGAGAAATTGAAGCAAGAGGAGCTCATGGACTGGGACACACCAGTGACACCTGAAGCTGGGAATGATTAATGTGGCCCCAGAAGTGAAGAAAAGAGAATTGAAGACAGACCCGGGAAAGCTCTGACCTTCATCTGAGTGACACATGGTATAATGCGGGGAGGAAGAATCCAGATTTTGAGCTTGGTGTTCCCATCCGATTGTTAAGTTCCTAATTGGCCCTCATCCATCTTTTATTTCACAAGTAAAACAAAATGGCTCACAGACATCCCTCCCTCTTTGTTTCAGAGTCAGCTGCAGAGCTGAAAAATCACACCCCCAGACCAGCACAGAAAGTCTCGGGGCAGGAGGTGGAGAACCCACTGATGTGGAAGGCAGAATCTCGTGCGCATTTGAGAAGGGGCGGCAACAACTGTGTGTTTAAAAAAAGCTAGAACCTGCATCCCACCAGCAAACACACCTTGTGGAGGCCACGACGGATAAGGAATCGGTGACAGATGGAGGAGATGGGATGCGGACCCAGGGTGGAGGGTGCCGGGTGCCCAAGAAGGAGGTGCGGAACAGTAAGGGGCGGGGGCGATTCCCCGGGGAGGTGACTGAACTCAGAAATGGTTTGGACAAGTCCCAGGATAGGGAGGAGAGGATGGCTGGAGACTAGCCCCACAGTTATTTAGGATATGGCGGACAATCTGGTAAGGCTACACAGATGAAGATTATAGGACATGGAATAAAGGGATAGGATGCAGAGATTTGTGGCAAAATACATTTCTCAAGAAGAATCCAGGGTCTTTGAAGGCTTTTCTCTTCCCAAATGAAAAGGGGAGTCAATTAAATGAACATAAGAGATATCTGACCTGAGAAAATGCATGCACGTTGGAGTGGGCAACACGGATAGGAGATGGGGAGCTGGGGGGAAGGTGAACCGCACACCCCTCCCTCCCCCATTCTTGAGGAATAATACAGATGGCACCAAACTCCCGCCTCAGAGTCAGGGGCTTTAGAACACCACAGCGAATGCCACCAACCGTGACCTAGTACACAGCCTCTCAGCCTCGCTGGAAATGGGGCTCAGCACCCCAGAGCTTCATGGGTGACCAAACACAGGTTCAGAGCAATAATCGTAAGGTAAATATTTACCAAAGCCCTGACTGCTTATAGGGGGAAAAAAAAATAGTTGTTTGCCTGAAACCAAATATTTTCCCCAGCTGAATGTAACCTCTGATTTATGTATAAACACAACAAAGAGATTACTAAATAAAAATGATTATTCAGAGGGAAAAACAGCCCTTGTTCCTGATATCTTATCCTGATTCATAAACAGAGTTGAGGATAACACCACTTTGATGATGGGGTTCACAGTCTCGTTTGCCCTATCAGCTGGCTCTTTTCATTAAAATATAATCAGCAGATCCATATACATCCCACACAAATTGAAGAATTTTAGACAATTTTAAACAAGTACACATATCAATAAATCAATTAATTAATTTTAAAGGATGAAGGAACAAAGGTAAGAAATTAAGTTTCATCCAAGAGAAAGATTGGTTGTGAAATGTATCCTGTGGGATCTTCTACCTGTGCTAACTCTGGAGCACAGACACAGGTAGGGGCCTCTCAAGAGCCAGAGACAGGAGAGGAGTCCCCCCAAGTAAAATTCCTAGTCTCATTGCCAAGATAAAGCAGGTGCACAGGTCTTGTGGTTACTGAAGACTGTTACAACTTCCTCGATAAATACGGCCCCGGTACCATCATGTAATGCACCCAGTCCTGTCCTGCAGTGTCCCAGGCTCCTAGGCTGGTCTGCAAGAGGCACTGGTTGCTTCCCACACCACACATAACAGGATCCCCCAGCTTCTCGAGCTGTGGTCAGTTATTATTAGCAACTGGGCTCAGGACTTCCTCACACTTCCACCTTTCTGTCACCAACTCCCCACTCAGCATCTCAGTTACCAGCGGTCTCAATGACAAGCTATAAAAAGTCCTGGCAAGAAGAGGTATTACACCTCCAAGGTGTACGTCATGACAACCACTAGGAAAAGGCAAACCGGCCACTTACGAAGGTGAGGTCTTCCCCTTCATCATGCCCGTGTGACAGGTTCTCTGGGCATCGGTGTGGCTCCGTCACTGTGCCTGGACCACAGCTAATACCTCTACGTGGACTTAATAGGCAGTGCATAAAGTAGCAAGGATAAAATAAATCACTTAAGGAAGACAGCCTTAGGGATGGATTATCTTAGTAACCACAAGACGGAAGGTAACGTTCCTTCTCCTGCTACCATCGCACCTCAAAGAATTACGTGGGAAGAATCATAAGGTTCTGTCTTTTAAAGAGCCCAGAATTTCTTCTAAAAAATTACCAAAGTAAAGTGGTTCCTGCACTTTTTTTTTTTTTCCCAGTCAGTAGAACATCTGACTCTTGGTCTCAGGTCTTGATCTCAGGATTGTGAGTTCAAGCCCCGTGCTGGGTACTTAAAAGAAATTAGCAATGAAAAATGATGACAAAATCTTCAAACCCTATGATGAATCAACACATGCTTTTAAAAATAATTCTTCTTGTATAAACTCCAGTTCTTCTGGTTAACGTCCTCTCATTTGCTTTCTTTGCAAAAGGTCTGTTAGTATCTTACAAATCTTACGAACGAAACTATTAACAGTTACCGTAGAAAGATGTCAGTCACTGGGCGGGATAACGGAATACCACATTCCTTCTGTTTCAGGCTCTGAGTGAAGCATTTGTTACGTGATCGAACTTGGAGAAAGGATTCTAGAACTCTCTATTTCATCCATGTACAGGAGATACAGCCCAGCAAGGAGACAGAGGGACGGACCTCTTCACAGTAGGGTTCAAAGCTTTGCTCTCTCATTCCACGGTGGTACCAGTGGACTTGGACAAATTAGTGAGCCCTCCCGACTTCTTCTCAGCTATAATAATGAAGCAAAATGACCTTTGTCTAAAGACTGTTACCAGATTGACTGAGAGGAGGCAGACACAGCTCATGCTGTTGGCCTGGGGTGTCTTCCCTGTCACTGCGAGTGCGAGGCTCCCCATCCTGCTGGCTTCCTCCCTCCTTGGCTCCCTCCTCCTCTCCCTCACACCCTCCCAGGCTCATCGTCAAAGGAGCTACTTTCAGTCAAATACTTGTCTCAGAATTACTCACCTTGCCTCTGCCTTGGGGAGAGCCTGAACCAAGACGACCTGTGGAGCCCCTGACCTGACCAAGGTGGTCCCTAGAACACCTCCCTGTCTTGCATTGCCACATACTGGTGGCAGTATGTGGTTGACCAGATTCTTACATTTCTTTAAGTACATTTGCAGACCCAAGCTATGCAAATTTGAATGACTTTTCTTCTTAGGATTTGCTGAAAAAAAAAAAATTCTATAGCAATTTGATAAACAATATTCACTATTGCTACTTGTCCAAATATGAGAAGGTCTCAGTTGCCCAGGCAAGTTCAACACAGTCCCCTAAAACTGACTTTCTAAATTTTGTTTATCTGGGGAGGGAATTTCTAATCTGTGACCCCAACACAGGAACTTGCTTTAAGTCATAGCTTCTCCCCATAACCGAAAAACACTGCTATTGGCCTTCAAAAAAAAACGAGACTGGGGAAAAGAAAAGACAATTTGGGCCAGAGTGGTTCTGCCACCTGTCCCACTAGCTCATGGGACACTGGATATTCAAACTGCAATAATCGGCAGTTAAATTCTGTTCAGGAAATTATACGGCCCATGCACCACGTATCAGACCCTCTGCTAGAGAGCAGATGAGGAAAACACCGATTTTTCTGATCATTCCCAACAAAGGTATAAAGAGACCATTAAAATGCAAGGTGTCTCTGCTGTGACCAAGTGGACACAGGGCTGTGACCATGATTGGTGCTTTTTTGCTGTCCTGATGCAGGCCTGCACCTGCCTGATGCAGTGCACTGGCTGGGACCGAGGAGGGACCAGCACGGCAGCTGTGGAATGACTGGATGCCATTTTTGCACGTGCTTGAAACCCAGGAAACATTCTACGTCTAAGGAAGACGGATGCTCAGCAAATCACCATCGATCCAGGCGGGTTAAAAACCAACCAGAACTGTGCTAAATGCAACTATTTTACCCCTGAGTATAAATTATCTTTAAAAAGCTCAGAGTTAGGTGCTTTAGAGAGCTTTTTGGTCCAGGGCAATTTATAGAGACATTGGGCCGATGCATATCTTTTTTTTTTTTTTTTTTTTTATGAGCTGAGTGTATTGGGGTGGCATCTGGGCAGTGATCCAAGAGTCCTTGTTATACCCTGAGTGGAGGGATGGTTTGTGGCCCACGACACTATGTGCTCACAGTACGACACCTCCCCTATTAAATTGTAACTGGGAACCTTTCAGAATTCGAAGTCAGGCGGGTATCTTTGTGGGGCTGTGTGACACCTTGAATGCGTGAGGACGCAGAGATGGGCATTGTCAGCGGCATTTTCTTCCACACGTGCACCTGCTCTTGCAATCTCCGGGACAGCACAAAAAACAGAGGAGTCGAAGCAGTCATTGTTTCTGGGGACAGATGTGGACATTCATCAGATGCTATTATGTTTCTAGAATGTGAAATCATGCATGATGCTTTCTTCAATAAAATCTGGTCATCTGTTTTTTTTTTTTTTTTAATGTTTTGGGGATTGTTCTGGGTTTTTCCCCTTGATCTACAAGCATCTGAACACGTGAGGCTTGAAGTTCTTTTTTTTAAATTAGTGAAAAGAAATACAAGCAAGCAGCGAGCAAAACCACCACACAGGCCGACAACTCTACGATACACATGCATGTTGCTAACTTCCACTATCACATAATGTCTTTTTACCTAAGAATATTTTTGCCATGTTCCTATCTTGTTGGATTTCTGAATGATCCACAGTGTCATGTTATTTGATTTTTGTCATCTCTCCAGTCTCCTCAAACGAATGTATTATCGAGGACGTTAGTTCTCCTTCAAAGTCGCCCAGGACGGTGCTTGCTGGTCTTCTTCTGAAAGGAGGTGGGGCAGGGGGGAGCTGGAGATCAGAGAACTTAATTAATTAGCTGAGGACCGCACGTGAGGGAGGTCACTGTCCAAGCGTCAGCACGTCACCACCTCTGCCTCCTTCTGTCCTCCTCGCCTGAAAGACACCCCTCAGCGCTCCTCTTACTGAAGAAACGGAAGGAAAATTGCACAACACAACCAGGCAGTGTGATTCATCATCTTCCCGTAAGGTCCAGTGAACCGTGAACTCTGTAAACTATGAACAACATAACTTCGTTCTAGACCAGGCTTCCTTGGGAACGCGGTGACAGGCACGACAAAGTTTGTGGTCCTAGGGAACTCAAGTCAAATTCCTTCCCAGGGACCAGCATGAATCCCAGAAATTTGCTAGCTTCTCTGAAGTTCAGTGTTGCCGTCATGATTTACAACTTCTGCTTATTGTGAATCATTAAAGGGAAAAAAAAACCCACCAAAATTTAAAAATGAATATTTAACATAAAATGGATACTGAAATGTCTGCCTCAAAGTAAAACAAAATAGCACAGAAGTTAAGGGAATGAAATTAGGAAACCCATTGCCATGTCCACATGGACACTATGAGCTCCCAGCTTCGTGACCCTTGAAATGCTTCCTGCCTGGTCTTCTGTTTTCTCATCGGTAAAAGGGGCTCATTCTTCCCTGTCCAGCCGGTGTGTTATAACCTGGAAAGTATAATATGTGAACAGCACAGCACACATGAGGCTCATAGAAGTTTTCATAAAATTCTTATGATTATGATAAAACATTGGTTTGCAGCATTTTGGAATCATTCTTGCTTCCAGAGAAAAGCATCTCTTTTCTAACGTAGACATCCATATCTCAACTTTTGCACAGTAAGTTTTATATAGGTATTGATTTATTTTTATCATGGCCTGGAGGAAGGAGCTGCATCCTGTTGGGTTTAGGACCCTCCCCCTGCCTGCCACGCTGCCCTGCACCTGCTGTGGGGATGCGCGTGCCCTTGTTACTGGCTATATCGTGTCAGACCTGCTGAGTACCCACCTGCAAGGTCTCCCCAACCTCATCGTGTAACTGGGTCTAGCCACCCTCTGGACCACCAGGCCTGGAAGCAGAAGGAAGTTGTGTGAGGCCCCCACAGCAGTGAGCAGGAGTTTAGAATTCAGGAAGAGGCTACGATGTCCGCATATTCTGAGGTTTTGTCCCAACCCTGTCCCCAGCCAAACACCAGGAGAAAAAAAAAATGATTAATCTTTATGAACAGATGGGATTCTTTAAATCGGAAAGTATACATCCCAGCGCGACGACAGGCCCTGGTAGAGACGCCGCGGACACCACATCAAACATCCAGGCAGAACTCTGCTGATGGAAACCCAGCACAAAGAAACAAAGCCCACCGTGTGCTTTCCTGCCTCTTTCACATACAAGGGAGAAAAGGTTGATAGAAAAATAACTTTCAGTGATCTTATTATGCAGGAGTCATCAGCTTTCTGCTGAAACTATGCAACAACGACCAAAAAACCAGCTTTTCTTTAATTGTGTTATGTTAGTCACCATACAGTACCTCCTTAGCTTTTGATGTAGTGTTCCCTGATTCATTGTTTATGCACCACACCCAGTGCTCCATGCAATACGTGCCCTCCTCAATACCCACCACCAGGATCACCCATCCCCCTAACCCCTCCCCTCCAAAACCCTCAGTTAGTTCCTCAGAGTCCACAGTCTCTCATGGTTCGTCTCCCCCTCCGATTTCCCCCAACACCCTTCTCCTCTCCATCTCCCCATGTCCTCCGTGTTATTCCTTATGCTCCACAAGGAAGTGAAACCGTATGATAATTGACTCCTCTGCTTGACTTATTTCACTCAGCATAATCTCTTCCAGTCCCTGTCCATGTTGCTACAAAAGTTGGGTATTCATCCTTTCTGATGGAGGCATAATACTCCATAGTGTTAATGGACCATATCTTTATCCATTCATCCATTGAAGAGCGTCTTGGTTCTTTCCACAGTTTGGCGACCGTGGCCATTGCGGCTATGAACGTTGGGGTACAGATGGTCCTTCTTTTCACTACAACTGTATCTTTGGGGTAAATACCCAGTAGTGCTATTGCAGGGTTAAAGGGAAGCTCTCCTGTTAATTTCTTAAGGAATATCCACACCATTTTCCAGAGTGGCTGCACCAGCTTGCATTCTGCTTTCTCCGCATCTTTGCCAACACCTGTTGTTTCCTGACTTGTTAATTTTTGCTGTTCTAACTGGTATAAAGTGGTATCTCAATATGGGAGGGAAGAAAAAAAAACCTTCCTTAAACAAACTCCTACATATATACACGTTGACAGACTGTTAATTACAGTAGAGGCAAATGTATTAAATGTCTGTGACAATTATTTCTTACTCATTAAGAGCTGATGTTCACAAGCCAGAAGGGTTCCAGGCAAGCTGATCCTTGGCAGTGCTCTTGCCAGACTCAGACCCCTCCAAGACCAGCGGTCCCCACACCCAGGCCTTCCCAGAGATGGGCACGAGACTGCTCGAACCCCAATCCCTCCAGAAAGTCTGGCCCCATCTGACTCCTTGAAACAACTTTTCTCCCTAAACATGTTTCTTCTCTGACACATTTTCCATTCCAGCAAGTGGAGAGAGCTGATTTATGGTTACCAATTAGGAACCAAATGGTATTCAGGTTAAAACAAGGCCTCTTGACTTTTGTCTTTAAAAAAAAAAAAAAATCCCAGGAAAAGGACTAAGCCCCTGGAATGCATTTCACTAAGAATAGTAGCACCTTATTAATGCTGTGCATTTTTCTAACACTATTGATTATATTAGACTTTTTGCAGACACAATTTTTGTCAGCAAGGACATTATTATCTTTCAGGGAAATTTTCCTACCCAAAAGCAATGTAGAAAGTTCTATATGATGAAATTTGAATTAGCAATTGCATTCATATGCAATGTAATTCTTAGAGCAAGTAATTATCCCTGAGATTATGAGACCCGAATGAATGCACATATACACAGAATTACTGGCTATCTGAAGACACCAATGTAAATTTCCTCTTTTGTGTGTGACAATCCCTTTGGCAAGAAAACGAATACATCTCAAAATTATTCAAAGCTAAGGAATCTCAAAATGGTAACTCTATTAAAATCTTCCACCTTAGAAATTATGTGCGGCGCATTTGCAAATCAGGATAATTAAACCTTAGATGGGTCATGTACCTGAAATTAGATGTCTCTACCTGCCAGACTTTAGTAAAATTAAAAGAAGGTTAATTACTGAATCCGTAGGCTGTAGATATAGAAACAGCTGTGTATAGAGACATGGACATATATTCTTTAAAATGTATGATGACCCTTCAAGATTCATACAGGTTGCTCATCTTCCAGAAGACGTTTGTAGGGAGAGCTCACGTGAAGACAATCAGGCCTTGAAACATAGGCACTGGGGCACCTGTGGGTTAAAGGCTCTGCCTTCAGCTCAGGTCATGATCCCAGGATCCTGGGATCGAGACCCACATTGGGCTCTCTGCTCGGCATGGAGCCCGCTTCCCTTCCTCTCTCTCTGCCTGTCTCTCTGCCTACTTGTGATCTGTGTTTGTCAAATAAATAAATAAAATCTTTAGAAGAAGAAACACAGGCACTTCCAAATCTGTGCACCCTGTTTGCAAATGTGTCAGCCCCTAAGATGAGCTACACAGCCAAGTTCAGAATAGAAGGCTTGGACACAGTAAGATCAGAACAAATCAGGCTCATTCGTTTCTTCAGTCAAGTGGCCACGGTCAGAGCTCCAGGATGCCGCAGGATGAGGAACTCAGGACACACACATCCCAGAGCAGCAGTCTTTAACACAACAGGTGATTAGTACCTGTTTGTTACCTTGCAGTCGTTTGAATAAATGTCCCCTCTCAAATTTGTGTTCACCTGGGACCTCAGATGTACTTGCTGTCACACTTCACAGTTGTAATTAGTTAAGATGAGGATATACTGGATTAGTGGGTCCTAAATGAAGTGGCTGACGTCCCTATAGGAATGGGAGAGGACACACGGGTACAGACACACGAGGGAAACGCCGCGCCACCATGAAGGCAGAGGTTGGACTGATTGTAGCTACAGACCAAGGAACACTGAGGATTTCCAGAACCCACCAGAAGCTAGAAGAGACGAGAAAGAATCCTACCCTAGCGCCTTCAGAGAGATCATGGCATTGTTTAAACCTTCACTTTGGACATCAGTAAGGAACAGAATATCTGGTTTTTTTTAAGCCATCTAGTTTGGGGCAACTTGTTACCACAAACCTAGGAAACAAATGCACACACATAACTTTGAAGTGTGGTCTTGCGGGGTGGTTATCAAGGAAGTGTCATTTCAACAATGATTCGTGCCAGGCAAGAATGGTGGCCATGCAGGTGTCTGTGAAAAGAACTTCAGGGAGAGAAGGCAACGAAGCAAAGTGCCCAAGGTAAGACTATGCCTAGAATAGTAGAACACTGAAGGAAGCCTGTGTGAGCAGGGGAGCAGAGAGCAGGGCAGCAGCGAGCAGGTGGGCAGTGAACAGGTGAGCAGAGAGCAGGTGAGCAGTGAGCAGAGAACAGGTGAGCAGTGAGCAGAGAACAGGTGAGCAGAGAGCAGGTGAGCAGGTGAGTTGTGGGCAGTGAACAGGTGAGTAGAGTGCAGGTGAGCAATTAGCAGGTGAGCAGAGATCAGGTGGCAGGTTAGCAGTGAGAAGGGAGTAGATGAGCAGATAACAGGTGAGTAGTGGGCAGAGAGCAGGTGAGCAGTGAGCAGGTGAGCAGGTTGGCATGGGGCACCCTAGGCAAGGAGATGCCAAGGACAGCAGATATGGCCCTTTTCATTTGTGCACTTTGCTTTCTTCTTCACGTCCTTTTAAGGTACTAATTTAGGAAGAAAATCTTGAGGAAAGGGACCAAGTTAGTGTCAAAACAATCTTGACTTGAGCCACAGCTCTGCTATTTCCATGGTAACACACTGAGTATCATTTTCTTTTCCATTACAACCTCGGTAAAATGGCCACAATGACACCCCCCAGACAGTGTTGTGGGGAAGAATAGACCAGGGAAGGCATGGAAAAGGGCAGTCATGGAGCAAGGGCGTGACAAAAGAGAACTTCCATCGTGATCGTTCAGGATGATCAGTGGTGTCTCCCTATGTAGACTCCTGCAGGTGGAATTTGTGCGTGATTCACCTTCACGCTTGCTTCCTTTCTTTCCTTAGCTCTTGTCATCACAGTACAAACATCATTGAAGGCACATGTCATCACAGTACAAACGTCATTGAAGGAAGGAGTGATAGAGCCAGTGAATGAATGAGTGAATGAACAAATCTGTCAATGTGTCTCCTAGTGTACAGTCTGTTTAGGATGTCCTTTCTCTGTGCTCTCCTAGGAACTTCTACTCACCTCTCCAACTAGTTGTCTCTCTTCTGCACCAGAATGTGAACACCTTGAGATGTTCTTTATACTTCATTGTTAATAGTCCCACTAATTGAATTTAATCTAGTAGACAAGACAAGAGCCTGAGCTCTGCTAGACTTACTTCAAAGCCTCATGAACTCTCCCTTTCTCAGTTCATGAGATGCTGTAATACTGCTAGACAATTTCTTAAAATTGGTTAAGGTTTAAAAAGAAAAAGGAGTTGGTGTTAGCACAGTACAAACTGGGAATTTCTTAAAAGCAGTCAGGTACATAATTGAAAGCTAATTGAATGTTCTAATCCATATGCATGAAAAACAAATTTGCATTGCTTCATTATTTAAAAGCAGTATAAAGAGGCGGTGGTGGGAATCTACTTGAGGAGTGTTCTTCCAAGAACCTTCCTGCAAAAGGACGCTTAACTCTTTAGATCTTGGAAATATATTTTGGAAATACCTACATACTGCAAATAACCTGTGTTTTGATATTGATTTCAGATTCATAAATATTGTACTGGAGCTAGTTATATCAACATTCTGTTTCATAACAGAATTCTGATCTTAAGACTGTTTCCCCTAGACAAAGAAAAAGACTACTCAGAGCTCAAGTTAAGTATCATTTGAAGTCTCTGTGACTGCATGATTAGCATCTCCAGAACAATTGTTGGTTCAGAAGGACGAACAGAATTCAATGGAAGGAAATATACAGAACTGGAGAATATCACCATTGCCCCCTACCACAATATCAGAGTCATCCATCCAGAGCAAACACTAGCTTGGACACTTGGACATAAGTGGTGCTACTCAGTTAAGAGGTAATTCCAATATTAGTGGCTTACTTCAGATAGTTTTGTTTACTCTGAGATATCCCAATGGAACTACAAAATGGGATTTACTGTACCTCTTAATTTGGAAAGTTCTTACTATCTGGTTTTCACTGTCCTCAGTCAGAATGGTATTTACAGAAAGGCTTTTGTTTCTGATAAGTTGGAATAACCAGGAACCAGATTTGCCTTCCCACTTCAAACAATTAAAGAAATTTGGGGGGCGGAGAAGGAGAACATATGAACTGATGGTTTCTAGACATTAGAGATCCTGAGAGAGGCAAAGCATGTGGTTAGAGTCCCTGCATCCTGCCTGAAGGAGATTCAGGGTCATGGCAACTGGAGGAGGGATGCAGGTGGAGCCCAATGACAGCCTGCCACCAAGACAGGGAGTGGGAGCTCCAAGAGAACAAGATTTGGGAATTGCAGGGAGGGTTCCACGGAGAGGAGAGTGGCATGGGCCTGATCCCCATAGTCTGCAGGGAGACCCCTCAAGCAGCGGTAGAGTACTGGCCCATGTGTGTGCACATGTGAGGAAAATACCCAGAGCCTGGGAGAGAACCACCTGGAAGGAACAGGTGGAAGCATCATCAGAGCTCACACAAGGCTGGGACGGTTTGTGTTTCTGCTGAACAAAGTAGAAAACAATCATAATACACAGAGAATTTGGAAGGGTGAATCTATGGGACAGTTTTGCTTCAATAGTGGGGAAAGTACATCCCCCACTAAATGGTGGTCTGGTTCAGTTTAATAAAGCTTAAAAACACGTCTCAAAAATATTACTGCACTGTTGAAAAGTAATTTAACTGAGAGAAAAGAAAGAATTGCCCAAAGTAAAAGGAGATACAAAACCCAAAACAGTAACGTCATAGCATCCTCAGGGACCTAATTAAAAATTTCCGGACAGGGGAGGCCTGGGTAGCTCAGTTGGTTAAGCATCCAGTTCTTGAATTTGGCTCAGGTCATGATCTCAGGGCCATGAGATCGAGCCCTACTTTGGGCTCTGTACTCAGTCCAGAATCTGCCTGAGATTCTCTCTCTCCCTCTGCCTCTGCTGTCCTCCCCCCACTCATGAACTCTCTCAAATAAATAAATAAAATCTTTAAAAAAACAAAAATGAAAAGAAAAGAAAAATCCTGACAGGAAAAGAAGCACACAGAAGAAAATCAATCAGCTCCGATCAGAGCATGGTGCCAATGACAGAATCATAATGTAAGGGACCTTTGTATGCTTATCACAACTGTATTTGATGTATTCAAGGAAGGAGAGCCCAGTGTGAGTGCAAGACACAGAAGATTAAAAAGAAAAAAGAAAAAAAGCCCCAAATTGCGTTTCTAGAGTTGAAAACTACATCTAAGATGAAAAATATCTGGAGGGGAGTGGCAGCAGATGTAACACAGAGAGAAACAGATTAGTGAACATGAAGACACAGAGGCCAATATCCAGAGCCAAGCCCATGCAGACTGAAAGCAGCTGAGTGCCAGGAGCAGACATGGGCTCTCTGCAGAGCTTAGGTCTTTCCAGTAACATGACTGACGTCAGGGGCATGAAGATGCAAATAATTTAATCTTTCTGGTAGGAAATACACATATGTGCATAATTAACATGCTGATCAGCAAATACAGAGAGGACAGCACTTCTAGGAAGAGAAGAAAGGTTGAAAAATGGCATCCATGACATCCATGTGGGACATAATAATGTAGGAATAATCATAGTGCTTTGGACTGAATGTTTGTGTCAGAGTAAAGTACTGTAAAAGTAAAGTAAGTGGGTGTGTCAAAATTCATGCACTGAAGCCCTAATCCCCAGTGTGACTGTATTTGGAGACAGGACCATCACAGAAGTAATTAAAGTTACATGAGGCCATAGAGTAGGATCCTGGTCTGAAGAGATTCATGCCCTTATGAGAAGAGACACCATCAAACTCCATTCTCTCCCTCTCCCAGAGAATACCCATGAAGAAAGGGCCATGTGAGCACATAGCAAGATGGCGGCCCCCTCGAGGCAGGGGAAGAGATCCCAGGATCTCCAGCACCTGGACCGCAGACGTCCTGCCTCCGGAACTATGAGGAATAACTGTGTTTTATGTGTTTCATAACACACCTACTTCTTCCTGCTCATGTCTGAGTTAATCTTTTCTAGTCTGAAGACAGTTCAAGCTCCTTTTCACCCTTCCCGAAATTAAAACAGCAGCATCTTCTAGACAGACTGTCTGCCCCTCAAATCTCTCTCTCCTGGCAACCATCCCACCCTTCAGAGACACTAAAGACCCTTGGTTCCTTTAATCCAGCCATCCACAGGCAGGCCACCTTCCCAGTTTAGACACAGTATCCACCTTTCCTCTGAACTTTGGGAAGCCAAAAATGATGAAAATTGTCTTTGTTTCACAGTACCACAATCACTGATTTTGTTCTACAATAAGATCATTGCATTGCCAGTCTTCTGAGTTATGGATATTTAATGAAGGTTACTTCCTTCTCTTTGAACACATGAAAATTTGAGAATATTCAGGAATTTATATGGAGGTCTACACTGATTTAATTTTAAAAATTTATATCTTGTGATAATTGCAAAATTCCATAAAAATTCCAAAAACAGTACAAATAATATTTTCCTGAGCAACTTCGGAATGACCCCTAAATATGTTCGTATATAACCCCAAGATAGCCATCACAGTCGGAGACTTACATTAATACATCAACACCACCAGATCCCCTTCACATTCCACCAACTGTCCCAAAATAGAATGAACAAAGAATCTAGAGAAGAACCACACATGGCTTCAAGTAGTCACAGTTCCTCAGACTTGCCTGGTCTTTTATACTGTTGACCCTTTTGAAAGATAAAAGACAGTTATTTTGTGGAATGTCATTCCATTTGTGTTTTCCTGACATTTCCTAAGGATTAGATACAGGTTCTTCTCATTGCACCTTACCAGGTGACATGCGGTGTCAGTTTGTCCCTTCACTGATGACAAACATTCGCTTTGATAGCTTGACTAAGATGGTGTCAGTCAATCCTGTCCACTAGAAAGTTTCTA
This sequence comes from Mustela putorius furo, assembly GCF_011764305.1. Taxonomy (NCBI): domain Eukaryota; kingdom Metazoa; phylum Chordata; class Mammalia; order Carnivora; family Mustelidae; genus Mustela; species Mustela putorius. Next base: position 11,646,454 of record NW_025421998.1, read on the forward strand.
CTGTCCCTTTTATAATTGGTGCTTGTTTTACTGGGAAGTACTCTAAAGCTACCTGGATCTCTCCTTCCTCACTTAACTTTGAATTTAATCTTTCTTTTTTTTTTTTTAAGATTTTATTTGTTATTTGAGAGAGAGAGAGTTTTGGCAGGAGGGGCAGGAAGGTAGGGAGAGAGAGAACCACAGGCAGACTCCACGCTCAGTGTGGAACCCTATGTGCGGCTCAATCCCAGAACCCTGAGATCATGACCTGACCTAAAACCAAGGGTCAGATGCTAAACCAACTGTGCCACTCAGGCACCAGTAATTCTGTCATTCTTTTGTTAGATTTCTGTCAGTATAGACTCACATTGTGTTCAGTGGATCATAATTCTCTGTCATTATGATAATGATTGCATGGTCTAATTGTCACATATTTGGCCAGAAAGAGGTCCTTGGACTGCTTATCATGTTTCTTTGTGCTTTTGCTCTTTTTTGGTGGGGAAAAAAAAAAAAAGATTTGTCATGCTCATCTTGTAATTTCTGTTTCTACTCCAGGATCAGCTGATTCTTCAAGGAGCTCCAGTCACTTCCAGAGATGTTAAATGTCATCTGAACACAACACCTGTGTGTCACTGACCCATAGGCTTCTTTGCTGAGCCACACTAGGGAATATAGATGCATATGTATGTATTTATATATAGGAATTTAATCTATATTTATTTTATATATATGATACATATTTCAAAACTTACTTCATATAGATATCTCTAATTCCAACCTAATACAATAAGGTTCATTCCAATTTTTCCCCTTCCAAATACCCTCCTTGAGAAGATGGGTTGTCCATATCCTCATGTGATTTTCTACTTGATCCATCCCCCTGTATGTAATTGACTTCTTGCTACCATTGCATGTCCCTCTTTCCCCTCAAATGTATTGCTTGGCCTAATTGATGGTGCTGTCTTCCCCTCCCTCATATGACCCCTCTAGGTCTCTGATGTCCTAGCCAGACCTCTGCTTCCCATCTATCACTGTGCAGAATTCAATATTGCTCATACCTGCCTTCTGACTTTAGGTCTGAATTGTTAGGAAGAAAGGGAAGAGAGGGGAAGAGAAAAGGCTTTAACGAGGTTTCTTGTTCTCTTGAGTAGGTAAGGAGCTAAATGCCGAGTGTGCACCTGCTGCTGTTGTTTTACTTCCTGCAAGGGATCAGCCACTGCACGGCAACATAAAACTGGCAATATCACAGACTGGAGGAAGGACAAAGTTTCATGGATAGCTCAGGTCAACGTGTACTTCTGAATGGGTCTCCTAATGTATCTCAGCTAGAGATTAGCATCTGCTCAGAGAGCTCTCCCTCATTTGTCACACTGAGGCTATGCATCTTGGTCTCCTCACACAGAAGGATTGTTTGGGGGTTGTCAGTGTACACTTTGAATTGTCTTTTAATGTATTTATGATGGGAGAGTTTGCTGTTGTGTGTCTTAGCAACCAGAAAATCTAGAATTCAACATTCTCCTAATCCTTAATAGCACTCATTCATGCAACCAAGAAAGGTCAGAATCTCCCTGGCTAATGGCTTCTCCAGCACAGCCTCTGATGAGACCAATATAATCTTTCTGGGGAAATATTGGAATCTACCAAACTACTGAAAAATGCAGAGATGCTAGCAAATACCCCTGGTGCATTTAGTCTTCTCTTTGATGGAGGACCTAATGAGTTTCCAGTACCCAGGAAAACACTGGGTCACCATCCCTTGCTCATCTCTCTAGCATGAATACAGTTAGCAATGATGAGCTTGACATGTTTCCTCCACTATTTCTTCAATTATCCTAACCCCACCTTCTTGAAGTCTTGAAGACTCAACCATCAATGATATATTTGTACTTGATCAAATTTTTATATCCTACTATAAACATAATCTTAGAAATAAAAGATTCCAGTAACTTTTTAGAAGATATTCTATTGTTGGTGGTTGTGGTCGTGGTGGTGACATAAATATTGCCTTTGACTATAACTCAAGCTGCCAGGCAAGTTGAAATTTCAGTCATCGCCTTTCACTTTTATAAGTCTATTCTTCTTTAACACTGGCTTGAATGGACTTTCTCAGATTCCTCATCTGAAAAGGGAGCTAGTCTGTGGGAAGAGTAAGGAAGTCTCCTCTTCCTGAGGGTACTGTAATCTCCTAAGTCAGGAATCATCACAGGGTGTTATCACCCACATAGTCTCTCTCTGCTTCCCCAGTAGACTATCAGCACCTTGGGATCTGGGACTTAGAAACCTGGTTCTGAGCATGAACCTGGCATGGGGCAAGTAGCCAATTAATACCTGTTGAAAATAGAAGAAGCTTGGGTGAGTATCAGCCCAGTCACCTGTATTGGGCCAATGCAGCACTGCCCTCGGTGGTGTGTCGGGCTTAGCAGGACTTACGCCTTCTGCTCAGGTTCTACCAGTGGTGTCAGATCCAAGTGCTAGTGATATTCATGAGCTTTGACTGCATCACATTTTCATGTCAGTGGCCAGGAGAAGTATGCCAGAAGGAACAGCCTGAACAAAATCACAATGTCCTCATGCAGCTGCTAGCTGTTATATGCCTCTCACAGCACTGTGGGTAGAACGTGGTTCTGGACTTATGCCAACCACCTTGGCATCAAAAAGAACCTTCCCCAGCTTCGGTGTGCCTTGGAACACATGCCCAATCTGATCCTGCATGGGGCAAACACAGGCTTCCTTTTGCAGGCATTGCTTTAAACACAATGATGTTTAAACTTCCTGCACCAGCCCTTGCTCGAAACAGTCCCCTCTTGGGTGATGGAGCTGCTGATAAAGCCTCGGGCTTTGAGTATCAGCAGCCCCCTCTTTCTCCAGGCAGCTTGCCTCTCCATCTACTCAACCTCCTTTAGTCCCTCCCCCCATGGCACCTACCACTTATCCTTTAAAACAGTCATGTGCCTACTCCTTAAATGGATACAACCTTATATGTCCATTGTATTTCCTAAAACTGAAAGAAAAAATAGCCAGTCTATTACTTACATGCAAAATATGTCTTTTTAATAAGTTACTGCTTTGAGTAAAATCAGGGGAAAAAAAAGGGTTATCGCAAGATTCTTCTTAATGTCAGAATAATTTCTGTTGGTTTCATATAGTAAACTGTATTTAAAAAAAAAAAAAAAGGACATTTTCCTTTTCTGGACACTAAAGTCCCTGAGGGTAGGGGCTCTATCTGTGTTTCTCCCTATTCTTCTTCAAATCTCTTTCCTGTGTATCTATCTCACTCCAGGGTGAAACCAGATTTTATATATATATACCCCATTGCCTAACACACAGTAGGATTCAAGAAATACTGAATTCTTCAAAGGATCCTCGAAACAGGCCAGGGAGATGGTGATATGAACGTCATTCTTGAAGCTGTAGATTCAGTTTCCATTTCCTGGAAAGAGAATCAGAGGCTCCGTGGACGTGGCTTTGACAGAGTCTTGCATCCAATTTGGAGACTCCCTGGAGGTGTACGAGAGTGAAGGCTGGTGCTCCCTGCACATTCCGTACACACAGCCACAAGGAGGTGTTTGCCGAGGAAGACACCTACGTAGTCACACTTGTGTCAATATACGTGTGGCTGAAGTACAAGCATCCATCGGTGTCAGCATCGAGGAATCACTTTTTATCATCTGGGCACTGTCTTCAAGCACATCACAATATGTGTTTGCCTTGCAGAGACTCCTAGAGCATAGACAGAGACCACCTCTCCTTATTGAGGGAATGTTGTTCAGGAAAAGTTAAATATCTCACCTGAGGCAAGACCAAGCACAGGTTAATACTTGATGAAGGTCCAAGCCAAGGCTCGGCTGATACCACAGCCCCCGTTATTAACCTCAGCGTTCTGCTGCTTCACCTGCTCCGAGGAAATCACAGAGCACGGCCAGCAGAGCACTTCCCAAGTCATTGCAAGGACTTTCTGGCTCTTTTGCTCTTTAGACATTTTGGCTTTTGACATTGACTCTTGGAAAGAGGTGGATGGAGCACAAGTCAAAATGCAAATGATATTGGGCTAGTGCCACACCCCACATAAAGCCCTTCTGGGCTCCCAGTGCTGGTGGAAAGCAAACAGATCACCCAGGCCTGGGGCCAAGGTCTTCAGTCTTCCCAGCTCCTTCCCTTCAGACGAGCTGTCTTGGCTCAGCACGTCTCCACCCCAGCCCACTTCTGGCACACAGTGCGCTTCCTTCTCTCCTTGCCGTCCGACGCACTTCACCCTGAACACAATGCCTTTTTCTGCTGTTACAGAATTTATGGAGACTAACAAATTAGAGATCGCCTTTCTCAAATGTATCGAGAGGATGCATATTTGGATATTCTCCAAAATTTCTGCGAAATTAATCCCTCTGTAAACTCGGGCACTAAACATGAGCTGTGGGAGGAGGGAGTGTAGCAAACAGAGGTGTTGGGGCATTTCAGTTGTGCTTCCGTCTGGCTTCAAACTCTCGTCCCCGGGGTAGGAAGTTCTCCTGGTCAGCCCTTCTCTCACAGCATGGATACAGTTGGCAGAAGAAATTATGTGGATGAGGGGCACCTGGGTGGCTCGGTCCATTAAGCATTCAACTCTTGATTTTGACTCAGGTCATGATCTCAGGGTGATGAGATCAAACCCCACATCAAGCTCCATGCTGGGCGTGGAGCCTGCCTGGGGTTCTCTCTTTCTGTCTCCCTCTGCCCTTCCCCGTTCCCTCAAATAAATAAATAAATCATTAAAAAGAAGAGAAATTATATGAATGACCTCTGTGCCCCTCCATTGTGTAGGCACCGAATCATTTCTGGGGCAACCCCTTCCTCTGCTGAACCAGGCTGTTAGTATTCGGTAAACCAGTTTCAGCCGCGATCTCCCACCATTCATTCTCCACCACCGCATCCCATCTTGGTCTTTGCCCTGGAGGCTGGTCCTTGCAAACTGCACCATCCAAACACAATCTGACAGCTGGCTTCTGGTTGGATTCAGCTACTGGGAAACCCTACAGAAAGCAGACAGTGGGGTGAAAGAAAGGTCAGGGTACTTCCTTGCTTCTCTCTGCTGTAGCACCACACCTCTGTAAGCATCTGTGCCCCACTGCCCCCCTGACCACGACTGTCCCCGTTTCTTAGACTCTGGGGATCCTGACTCACCAGCCTCACCTCTATTAAGTGTCCTTATTGAAGTCCTATTTGAGCCCTAGGGGGTGAGTTCTCTTTTCTTTATTTGTTTGTTTGTTCACTGAGAGAGAGCATGAGTGGGGGGAGGGGCAGAGGGAGAGAATCCCAAGCAGACTCCCTGCTGGGCAGGGAACCCTTGAGATCACAACCTGAACTGAAATCAAGTGTCGGACACTCAACGGACTGACCCACCCAGTGCCCCATGGGATCCTTTCTCTTTTCTGTAAGGAACCAAATGATACCTCCAGAAACAGAAGGTTATTGTCATCTGATTGTACAAAGCAGAACAAAATATTCTCCAATCCACTGTATACTTCGTGGTGAATATTTTCACCATCTGAACCAAAATCATGTCAATGTAGCCTATGCTTGTATTTTTCCAGAGAGAAAGAAAAATCTCTAGTATGTTTTTTGGTGACAGCCCCATCTCTGACTCATCTTTCAGGATTCAACTTATCACATGGTGCTTTCACGGCTTCCAGACAGGGCTAGGCTAATCTTCCATCCTTCCCTTGGGATTCCTGACATATTAACCAACTGCAATTGCTTTTCTAATTGTTTCCAGGACATGTAAATAGAAGGAAGGAATAGGAGGAGAAAAGCTGTGGGACCTGAATCTCTCCCTTTGCATAGTCACAGATGTCATTTGGCAACACTTCAATGTCAACTCATATAGTCCCCAGCTTGCCTGGCCCACACCTCGCACCCTCATTTCATTAGATTTGACCACCTTTGGCTGCCTATTTCCAGCCATCTCGGTGCTGCTTCCAGTAATCGATGCTTCTGCAATAAGCAGGCCAATCCCAAGCAAGGAGGCATGGAGAGCTCCCAGGTGATGGAAACATGCACACATGTATCTTGATTTGGCACATTATCGAGGCCATTTACCTAAATCCTGCTCTTCCACAATCACTTGCAAACCCTCAAAGCAAGAGATTTTGTTTTACTTGTGTTTATGTTTATATCTGGCACTGTGTAGACACTCAATTAGCGTGTGTTAAATATTTATCAAAAAATCATGCGATGAAAAGTAAGTTGCTGGACCAAATCATTCAAGAAAGAAAATGCTTCTAAATAGCGTAAAAATTGTTAGCTTTATGGCCAAATCCTTTTTAATTCTATCCATTATGTTCAAATACATGCACTGAATTCTGCAGTCCCCAATTTTCTGATCGATCTCTTCCACTCTTCTTTCTTATGGCACAGACGATCCTTTCAGCAACGACTGGGAATTCTTTGACAAAATGGAATAACTACTATATACTTAGAGTTTAAATGAAGAGCACTTAAAGCCTTCTCTGAGGCAGCTTCTGGGAAGTTCAAAACTAATGAGAAAAGCAGACAAAGGAACTCTCCCAGATGAGTTGATGTCTCTCACTGATAGATGTTGAATGGTGCAGTGTTCTAATGTGATAATGAACAAGGAATTCTCTGAGAATCATCAAGGACACTTGGACAAATAAACAGCAGGACATACTCTTTAAGGAGTGCTGGACAGTAGTGAGACTCCAAAGAACAATCAGATTTCTTTGATTTATTTACTGGCATCCCTCCTACAAAACAAGGTATAATGAGAAGGAATATGGAAAGGGTGAGTGTCTATGGCCCAGAGATCACAAAATCATTACTTGTCTGCTGCTTCCAAAGATACATGAAAATAACAGGGAGAAGAGACTCCTGAACTTTGAAGAAGTCGCCTGGAGAATAATTCAAAGTGATCCAGGAGAAACAGAATACAGACCTGCTGTCCTGACCCGTTGACTGGAGAAACCGCACGATGGGTTTGTTAAGGAAGAAATGAGGGTTGGGATGGTGACAGGCACAGGTTTCCCTGCATAGCACTGAGCTTTCAAAGCGGTGACTCACAATGGAGTTTAGGGAACAGAGAAGCAGTTCCGAAAAGAAAAAGCAGCAGAAACCAGATGTACCCTTTTTAGAAAAGTACAATTTGCTAATTCAGCAGTCAGCAGTGCCTATGCATGTTTTGTGTCTAAACCGAACTTCACACCCTCTCTCATGATGCCCCTGAGCAAACTACTTCTGGACCTCCCATGGTTGCTGGGACAGCCCAGCATCTTCCCGTTCTATCGCCAAGCCAGGTGGTTCTTTCTCCACAAGCATTTCCCTGACCTGGAAAGAACATATCCTACCTCCTGGCTCTCAGAGGATACCAACACTACTTCTTTGGTTTAAGGAAATCCTACACGACACACACACACACACACACACACACACACACACACGCACACTTGAATCTAGAAGACCAGGTAGCCCACCAGGCACAAGAGCAAAGCTGATGACCCTGAGCCAACAATCCCACATCATGGGGCCCAGAGGGTGGCAGATCCTTAAGGCAAGGTGACACTGGGAAGGGAGCCCGCGGTCTTGAGTCTAGGGTCTGGTGGCAAGCCAATGAACAGCTCTGAGAGTGGCAGAGGCAGAGGAGAGGTCTGAAACTGTCAGTCCCATTGTGCTTCACAGCACTCTGGGCCAAGTGCTGTATGACCTGCCAGATGGAAGGGCTGCCATCACAAGGGACACCAGAACCCAAAAGAGTCCCCCATAGGAATTTCCTAGGTTCATTCACTGGAAGGCCTGGGGGGCATTCCAGAGAATTCCCGGGGTGGGGGTGAAGCATAGAGTCTCATGATTCTGTTTTCATTGGTCCATCCTGTGGTCTGAATGTTTGTGCCCTCTCCCAAATTCGTACGCTGAAATCCTGGTGCTCAATGCGATGATGGTATTAGGACATGGGATCCTTGGGAGAAACCACATGAATAAGATGAATACCCTTAGAAAAGAGACCCCAGAGAGCCTCTTTCTCTCTTCCACCCTGTGGGAACACAACAAGAAGTCTTTGACCCAGAAGAAGTCCCCCATCCAGCCATGCCGGCACCTGATCTGGGACTTCCAGCCTCCAGAACTGTGAGAAATGAATGTGTGTTGTTTATAAGCCACCAGTCCCGGGTGTTTTGTTGAAATAGCCCAAAGGGACCGAGACAGTCCATCACAGCTCCTATAGCATCAGCTGCTGGAGGTGCTCTGGACTTACCGCTGCCACGCCCTCGCCATCAGAAGCTGTGTTTCCTTCTGGGTGAGGTATGTTTCAGACACGGAGAATAAATGGCTGAGACCAGACCCCATGAGCATGAGTCGTAAGTGTTCTGAAAACCATAGGTTTGATCCACGCTAGCTCTCGACGGCAAAGTGGAAGGAAGGAGGTGGGATTCGGCGACCCCTGGGAACTGAAATACAGACGCTTACCCAAAACGTTACCCCTGGGAGCGGGTGTGGCCAATCCCACTGGGAAGAACCGAGGTGACAAAGGTTAGAGGCAGAATATTCCACAGAAGAAATCCACGGCAAGAACCAAGAACCCCCAGCCCGAGGGCTTGGAGGGGGAGGGGGGCATAGCTTCGATGGTGGGGGTGCTGGCTGCTCCTTCCGGCTCCTCCCAGTGCACCTGCCACTAACATGCTCCCTTCCTTCACTTTTAGGGTTCTTACTGTTGCCTGGTTCCCTTCCCCTCTCCTCCCTCAGTTGTCCAGAGGGGCTCCTTTCCCTTTGTTCTTTTGGCAGACTTTGGCTCCTCTGGGTTTGTGTGTGTGTCCTCCCCTCCCCCGCTTGCTCCTTGTCAGTGTTCACCAGTCGGTGGCTCGGCTCCCATGACTCCCACTCTGCTGAGTACCCAGGGGCAGAAGCAATTGTCTGCCAGGCCTGTTTCAAAGCCGCTTCTGGACTCCCTCCCAGCCAGCCCCAGCCGGCCACGCTCTCCCAGCATTACCACTCAGGCTCCGGCAGCGGCCAAGCCGCTCTGGGCTCATCCTGATTTCCAAACAAACCCGATGGACTCCAGAGCTGTCTCTCCTACGTGCTGCTTCTATCCTCCATTCGTGACCCTCCTCAGTGAGTCCCATGTCCAGCGGTGACTCCGCAACACCGGGGTGTCCCAGAATGTCCCAGAGACATTGTGCAAAATGCACTTGCTCAGGAACCATGAAAGAAACCTCCCAGAGAGGCTCCCATGTGGTTCACTGTTGGAGTCAAGCTCAGACTCTGAAGTCTGGTCCTTCGAGATTCTGCCCACCAGCACACCCAGCCCCAAACCTTCCCCATGCCTGTGCCTGTCTGTGCTCCAGCAACACCGGCACATGTCTGCTGTTCTCAGAACTTACTGGGCAGGTGCCCACCTCCACCTTCTCACTCTCTTCCTGTGCCCTGGCTGGCCAACCTGGTCTATCTAGCAAACACCCATCTCCCTGAGGATAGGAAAAAAGATTTTCTTCTGTGACGCATTCCCTGACTTCCTGCTCAAGAGCCACATGCTCTTCACGAGGGGCCTTCCTGTCACAGCGCAGCCGCTGTGGGCGTGGAGTCCTTAGGCCGTGTACCCACTGGACCGGACGGCGAGCTCCTGGGGCGTCTTTATATTTACAAGTGGTGCCTTGCACGTGAGTGATAGCAAAATTTGCAGATGAGTGAATGACTGAGCAGCAGATACAAGTTTGGGTTCAAATGATACAGAACATGAAATAGAACTAACAACAAGGAAACGATTGTGCACATTCAGGTGACAGTGTGGAGTTCACACTCCATTTGACTTGTAACTTTAGTAGGTTAGCAGCCACTGTCTAGAGCAAAGTTCATAGCACTTTTTATTTTTTTTAATTGCTGTGGAAATTATGGCTCTTAGCAGTTCAGGCAGGCTGGGCCAAAGCTCAAACACCCACAAAAATAATCACCCTCCCCTCCCTCCACTTTCCAAGCCTCCTTCCCCGGCCCCGTGGCCTCAGGCTATGGAATGCTGAGTAGGAGCTATCCCCAGTCCCACCTGCCCCACGGGGCCGCACTGATGCTCAGAGCAGTGGTCCAGGCGTGGGAGCTCAGGATCCCAGGGGAGAGTCTGGCTTTCCTGGTCGCTCACCAGGAATACTTTCTGTTTGGCAGATTGCCCCGTGAATCCTGCTGCATGATCTGACCCTGGTCGGAGCGCCTCCACAGGGTCCCAAAGCCAAGCCTGCTCATCTCGGCCAGAGGGAGAATATATCCAAAGATGATTGATAGATAGGTAGATGATAGATAGATAGATGATAGAAGTGCCAAACAAATATAGTTATCCTTATTATAATTTTACTTCCTACATTTACCAAGATAAGATTGCATTGTGAATATCATTCTGTGACTCCTTTAATTCGACTTGTGGACAGGACTTCCTCACACCACCAGGGAATAACTTCTCTATGACACTTTATACTTTACTGTTCGGATACTTTTTATTATGAAGCCACAGTGAGATTAATTTAAGCAACTAACCCCTTACTGTTGGATACCGAGGTCATTTTTAATGATCTGCTCCATACGTTTGATGATACATGTGTTTGCAACTACATTTTATCGTGAGTTATTAATTTTTGATTAATTAATTTAATTTGTTCCTTGACGTACATTGGTCGTGTGCAAGAATAAGTGATGTTTCTGACTATTTACGCCAACCTCTTTGGACAGCCTTAACAATGTATGATTTCTCCCCAGAAGCACAGAAAAGTGTAGCCTCCTGCTTCTCGACTGCAGAGATGCCTGGAGTGTGGCCTCTTTTTAAGTCTGACACAAGCACTTGGTGATAATGAGCTGTCAGCCCACTTACTTAAGACAACTCACATTTTAGCTTCAGCAGTGCCCTGTTTCCACTAGAACCTGCTGGCTCTGTTTACAGAATGGAAAGGAGCAGAAGCACCACTGTGTCAACAACACATGATGATTCCAGGCTGGTGTGTGTTCCCCTCCCCTCCAGGGCAAAGCCCCAGGCTGTCTGTTGGGTTCAAAGGAAGGTGCCCAGAAACCAGTGCCTGGCTTGATTCCTGCAGGCACTGGTGGGTCCCCTCAGGCTGGTTGTCCTCTGCATAAAGTTGAGGTTGTGACTCAGCGAAGTGTCCCATACCACATGCTTCCTCCTTCTCTCATATCTGCCATCCACGGGAGCCCTTCCTCCAGGAAGCCCTCCATCTCCATCATGGTGACTGCTCTTTCTGGTGCCCCTTAGCCTGTAGGCTTGGCTCTAACTCTATATGGGAAGCCTCCCTACCCTAACCAGCACCCCTGACACACCCAAGGCCCAGTAGATCTTTCCACCTGGGGAGCCCAACTTCTGGAAGGCATGCCCACCGGCTGCCCTCATTCCTGGGTCAGGACTAAGGGGCGTCGTGGGTCCAGGTTCTCCACGGGAGAGCCTTCCACAGGAGGGCCTGAAGCAGGCTTATTATCATAAGAGAAAGCGCTGCCCTGCACACCTGTGAGGCACAAGGATGGGAATTTCTGAGGAGTTGTAAGATCCACGAACCTTTTCAGCAAGCTCCTGTTTTTGAGAAGACAAATCGCTTCGGACCTTCTCTTTCCTCTTCCCCGGTGGCTGATATCTCCTTTGTCTTCTAACTCAGCACAGGGGGAGAGAATTAAGGATTACTTTATGCTGTTACTTGCATCTGATTAGAACTTACTCTGTTCTCTTTGATTCTTTCTGGCTCTATTTATCTGTCTTAATTTGCTTTTCCTGAGTGGAACATGGCTTCGAGAATGTACGGCTCCAGATAAAAACATAATGAAACGCTAACACTCTTGGTTCCTGACTTGAATCGTCAACGATGTCACCTCCTCAAAATGCCTTGGCCACAGAGGTGGCGATCGCTAGGGAAGAGGTCCCTACCTTAACTCAAGATATGACGCTGCACAGCTTGGCACTTTCATCCCGGGAAGGTAGAAATCTCATGGATGTGGAGTCATTTGTAGAGTCTGCTAGGTCACCAGCTGCAGAAGCCATCGTGGTGTGGGAGCAACGTGACCCGCTCAGGCTGGGCATCATTGCTGGGGTCCTCCTGGGCTGCCATTGACCTGCTATTGCAGGTCCAGTCCACACAGCAGAGCCTGCACTGTGCCCGCTGACTCGGATCCTAACGCAGGTGGGCGATGAGAGAACCCGCTCTGTTGCCTCCATCCTTTAAGCCCACCATGCCCCACACAGCTGGAAACCCTGTCCACTGGCCTTGGAGATACCTCTCTCAACCTCCTCTTTATGTCAGTCTCCACCTGTCTCACCTGGCTGCACACCCTCACCTTTCTACGTGGATACCTACAGTCAACAGAATACCGTGTACGTGCCCTATACTCTGGGACCTGGGAATGTGTCCCCTTACGTGGACTTTGTGGATGGAATAGATTGAGGACCTTGAGATGGCGAGATCATCCTGGCTTCTCCAGGCAGACTCAAAACAATCTTTCCCTCTGTATGAGGGAAAGAGGTAAGCCCCCCATGCCGAGAGCAGGTGTGTGGGACTGATGGGCTGGGAAAGCAGAGGGAGGGGCCATGAGCCGGGGATGCTGGTCACGTCCAGAAGCTGGAAGGGATAAGGAAACGGGTTCTCTCCTGGAGCCTCCCCAGGGAGCAGACACGGTGAACAGGGTTTGGCCAAAAAGTTGATTAATTAGATATCGAGACTGAAGACCTTGGGGCCGTTCCGAGGGGATCTCCTGCGGTTACCTGCACTGACCAATCTAAGACTCACAAGGAGTTTGCTCACGAGGTAAGTTTCAGCTGTGGGTTATTCAAGCTGCTGTCCGCGGTGCCCTGACAGCAGGAAGGAGAGATGCAGAGGCACCGATGCTCTCTTTGTGGGCTGGGGGTTCTTCCCTAACTGGAAGCCTGTGCCTCCCACTCCCCTTCAGCCATTTTTTAAAAAGATTTATTTATTTATTTTGAGAGACAGAGCAAGCATGGGGTGGGGGAGGGGCAGAGGGAGAAGAAGAGACCATCTCAAGCAGATTCCCTGCTGAGTGCAGAGACCCATGTGGGGCTCAATCCCATAGCCCTCAGATCCTGATCTCAGCCAACATCAAGGGTGGGGTGGTCACTGACTGTGCCACTCAGGGCCCCTCCCCTCACCCATTTTGTGCATCCCTCTCCCCTCTCCCCCCTTCCCCCGGCACCCATCAGATTGTTCTCTCTGTTTATGGGTCTGTTTCCGCTTTTTGCTCATGTGATTGTCGTGTTTGTTAGATCCCACATGTGAGTGAGGTCCTGTGGTGTTTGTCTCCGTCAGACTGACTTCACTTAACATAACACCATCAAGGTCCACAGGAAATTTCTGTTCTTTTAAACCATTTCATTTGTAGGGACTTTGTTACAGAAGCCCTAAGACCAAGACATATGGCCCTGACCAGCTCTAAAACACTTTTTTTTTTTTTCCCTGCTTCAGGGTGAGGCTTACAATGTCAGTCCTCAGGGAAACTTTCACTGACCATGATTAATTTTTAAATTATTTATTTTATTTTATATCATCCTGATACATGTACTCTTTAATCCCCATCACTTGTGTCCCCTAACGCCCTCCTTATAGCCCCTCTGGTGACCCTCAGTCTGTTCTTTAGAGTTCAGACTCTATTGCTTGGTTTGTCTCTCTTTCCCCATCTTTTCTTCCCCTTATATTTATGTGTTTTTTTCTTAAATTCCACATATGAGTGAAATCATATGGTATTTGTCTTTCTCTGACTTATTTCACTCAGCATAATACCTTGTAGCTCCATGCACGTCATTGTAGATGGCAAGATTTCATTCTTTCCATGGTTGAATAATATCCCAGTGTGTGTGTATCTCACTTCTTTACCCATTCATCAGTCGATGGACACTTGGGCGGCTTCCACATCTTGGCTGAAGTAAATAATGTTATAAACATAGGGCTGCATGTATCCCTTTGAATTAGTGTTTCTGTATTCTTTGGGTGAATACCCAAGAGTAGAATTACCAGATCATATGGTAGTTCTATTTGTAAGTTTTTGATGAACCTCCATACTATTTCTAAGAGCGGCTCTGCCCCATTAGCATTCCCACCAACACTGTAAGAAATTTCCCCTTTCTCTGCATCCTTGCCAAAACTTGTGTCTTGTGTTGTTGAGTTTAGCCATCTGACAGGTATGAAGTGGTATCTCATTGTGTTTTGATTTGCATTTCCCTGATGATGAGTGATGTGGAGCATCTTTTCATGTGTCTGTTGGCCATCTGGATGTCTTCTTCAGAGAAATGTCTTCCGCCCATTTTTTTTTAAGATCTTATTTATTTATTGGACAGACAGATATCACAAGTAGGCAGAGAGGCAAACAGAGAGAGAGGAGAAAGCAAGCTCCCTGGTCAGCAGGGAGCCCGATGCGGGGCTCGATCCCAGGACCCTGAGATCATGACCTGAGCAGAAGGCAGAGGACCTAACCCACTGAGTCACCAAGGAACTCCCCACTCATTTTTTAAATTGAATTGTTTAGTTTGGGGTGTTGACTTCTACAAATTTGTTATAGATTTGGGATACTAACTTTTTTTTTTTTAAGATTTTATTTACTTATTGGACAGACAGAGATCACAAGTAGGTAGAGAGGCAGAGAGAGAAAGGGGAGGAAGCAGGCTCCCTGCAGAGCAGAGAGCCTGGTGTGGGGCTCAATCCCAGGACCCTGAGATCATGACCTGAGTTGAAGGCAGAGGCTTTAACCCACTGAGCCACCCAGGTGCTCCTGGGATACTAACTTTTTATCAGATACCTCATTTGCAAAGCTCTTTGCCCATTCTATAGGTTGCCTTTCAGTTTCATTGATTGTTTACCTTGCAATGCAAGGGAAGATTTATTTATTTTAGAGAGAGAGAGTGGGGAGAGGGGGAGAGGGAGAAAGAGAGAGAGAATCCTCAAGCAGACTCCATACTGAGTGAAGACCCTGACGTGGGGCTCGATCTCACATCCCTGGAATCATGACCTGAGGCAAAATCAAGAGCCAGATTTTTAACCAACTGAGCCCCCCAGGCTCCCCTGTGTGGAAGCTTGTCCCATAGGTTGTGTTTGCTCTTGTTTCCCTCGCCGCAGGAGACATATCTAGAATGAAATTTCTACAGCCAATGCCAGAGAAATTACTGCCTATGCTCTCTTCTGGGACTTTTATGGTTCTGGGTCTCATATTTATTTCCTTAATCCATTTTGAGTTTATTTTTGTGTGTAGTGAAAGAAAGTGACTCAGTTTCATTCTTTTACATGTCTGTCCAAAGACCCCATTTTTCTACTATGCCTTTCCACTTCTGAGCAAGGTGTTCTGGTGGTATGTTTCTGTACATCGGTTTGGATGGCTGCTACCAGTAAAGGCCTCCTGCCCTCACTAAAGGTCTTTCCAATGCCCAAGGACAACAGGCAAGCTGTCTAGAGGCGGCCTCTGGCCCCTGTTGGGAAGCGGAGGCTGCTCACACCACACTGAGAAGCACTCATTATTTCAGGTCATGGTGCTTCAGTGTTCGCCCGCAGCCTAAAATGAGAACCACAGGGGGAATTGTTAATCGTGTTTTCTATGTTGAAGACCAGAAGGAAGATAAGGGTGAGCTGGAAAACGGGACGGGAGACCTGCCAGCATCTGGAGGGCAATAGAAGGATGGAGAAAAAGTAAAAATTGAGACCTAAGAAGAAAGATCCAGAAACAAAACCTGTCTTAGAAAGGCCCAGCAGGTGCTCAACGCATATGTTTCTGTTCTTCCACTGTCATAAATCCCATGCTCTCGGAGGTTCTCCTGATATCCAGGCCCTGGTTCCTTCCACCCCAGAATGGACACCAGCACCAGCCAGGTGATTCCAGGGTGAGAGGCGAGATGTAGTGGGGCTCTTGTACACCACTGAGTCCCCTGAGGCTGCCAGGGTCCCATCATTGCCCTCATCATCCCCATGTGGACCTCTGGCCATGCAGACAAGGACTGCCCTGCCCCAGCTCCCGCTCTCTGAGCCTGGAGGACACCTCTCCCAGGATGCACTATGCACTATGCCTGGTCCCAGGTCCATCCACATCTTGTGTGTCTGTGTGATAATCATCCTTAAAATGTTGGCACTGCATGTCTGCTTTCCACAAGCATGAGACACATATTATCATGGCTAATAGTGGCGTTTTCTGTTTGTATCTGATGGACAATGCACTCCCTTTTTCAGACACATCAAATTCCTGTTAAGATCTTTGTTACTGGGCACCTGGGTGGCTCAGTCACTTAAGTGTCTGCCTCTTGATTTCGGCTCAAGTCATGATCTTGGGGTGGTCCTGGGATAGAGACCTAAGTTGGGCTCTGCACTGGGCAAGGAGTCTGTTTAAGGATCTCTCTCTCGGGACGCCTGGGTGGTTCAGTGGATTCAGCTTCTGCCTTCGGCTTAGGTCATGGTCTCAGGGTCTTGGGATCGAGCCCTGCATCAGGCTCTCTGCTCAGTAGGGGGCCTGCTTCTCCCCTTTACTTTCTGCCTGCTTGTGATCTCTGTCAAATAAATAAAATCTTAAAAAAAAAAAAAGGATCTCTCTCTCTCCCCTTCCTCCCTCCCTTGCTTGCTCTCTCTCTCTCTCTCTCTCTCTTCATTCTTTAAAAGAAGAGGAAGAGGAAGGAGGAGGAGGAGGAGGAGGAGGAGGAGGAAAGGGGGCAGTTATTACCAACTTGCTTGAAGGTGATTCAGTTTAGTTAGTGTGCGGTTAATGTGTCTTGGCCATCCCATTTATAAGCTGCACACCTGGAACCTAGAACCTGGCCATTCTCTTTTCCCTGTGGACATTATGGTTACATGGGGAGGAGGGAGGGTAATTCTACATTTTTCACTTTGAATAACTTGAAAGAAGACGTCTCCACGTCTCCTGCCTCTAAGAAGCCAGTGAGTGAGGGAAGGTTTCCCGGGGTAACGCAGGTCTTGCTCACTCTAGAAGACCAAGACACTCCAGAGAGGGACTCTGGCGTCGGGGACGATTGCCGGTTCATGCACAGGTATTTACAACCAGCAAGGGCGCTTCCTGGCGGCCAGGGCAGCAGACACAGCCGAGCACCCGTGGAGCCTAACCTGAGGCTAAGGTGTGCTGGGCTCAGAAAGATGGAGCAGTCACGGCAGGATTTCCTGCGGGGTCCCCTAACAGGAAACATGCGGTTCTAAGAGTAATGTGTGTCCTGCTTACGTCCTCCTCCTTCTCTGTCTGTTCACTCAAATGTGTGCAAGAACATTCATTCTGGATCCAACATCAGGCTCCAGCACTAGGACTACCACAGCACGTCTGAGTTAGAAATGATTTTTTTAAAGACGCCTGGAAGCGTGGGGGGCATGCCGGGTGCCCACCTGCAGAGCGGCTGCCCAGACCCTAGCTCACCACCCTCCCCTCCTGTTGCACCTGCTTCCTCTTGTGCAGGCTGGGTGCCATCAGACCTCTATGCCTTTCTTGGCAGCACGGAGGCCCCTGCTCAGGTTATGGCTGTTGGCCACAATCATCTTCCACGTCAGCTCTGCTCTGCGTGTCCTTCTCTGCCAGCTTCGCGTCCCCACCAGACGTAGCCCTGGAGGTTATCAGGCAGCAGCCTGGTTATCCTGAGAGCAAATCAATGGCCGTTCACTCATTCATGGAATCCTCAGCCCCCCAACCGTCCGGGGTCACCGAACTGGGGCCAGGCATACGGGAATCCGATGGAAAAAGGAAACACACCCATGTACACATACACATGTCACGTCACTGGTCTGGTGGCAACCACAATTGAGTGGGGAAGATAAACTTGGTCAGATAACTGCTCACAGGTGACACTGTCCCCATGGTGCGTGTTGGGAAGGAGATGATGTACACAGTTGCAATGGCAGCGATTGTGGAAGGAGGAACCTGGGCAGGGAGCAAAGAAGCATCCAGAAAGGACAGCGCTCAAGCTGACACCTGGAGGGGACAAGTTAGCACAGTGGACTGACTTCTGTGTACACTCCTGTGGCAGCTGGGGATTCCTTCCAACTGTGTAAAGAAGGCTAAGGCAGTTCGAGTGACGGGGGGAGAAGTGTGTGCAGGGCAGCAAGTCGGGGCGTCCAAACCTCACTACTGATCCTCTGGTTTACTCTGACAGCAGTGAGTTTCCACCCTACCAGCCTCCACAGATTAGAAAGCAGGAGGCTGGCAGGCAGGGCGTGGTGGGGCATGTGGTCAGGTAAGAGTACCATAGCATGACTGCAGTCCAGTGGGATGTCCCGTCACCCTTCCTCAGGATGGTGAATGACCAGGTGGGGAAGATGTCAGTCCACCCCTAAATGGAAGCCCTTGCTGGTCTCAGCCAGGTGTTCTGGTGGCATGAATAGCCGTGTCCCAAGCGCAGTAGGTGGGGGCAGAGGGAAAGTGGGCAGCGTAGGTCTGGAGGGCAGCAAAGGCAGCAGAAACTCTGGCCCTTAGGCCAAGAAAGAGGGAGTTGGGGGACTGGAGCCACTGACAGGCTATTTCCTAAAATTAGACAGACATTCAAGGGCCTTTTGAATGTTGAAGAAGAAGACGCAGGGCCAAGAGAGATAAAGAAGAAAGAAAGACTCAGTAGGGAAAAGTCCCCAAGAGAGGAACTGTGTATTTACACAGAGCAACACAGGTCAGCTTGTAACATTTCACGTACAGGATCAGATATATTTTATCAGATTGTGGAAATTCACTTGCAATGTTAATTTTAACAAATATTAGTATCCTAATATAGTTTATTTGTTTCATGAAATATTTGGTCTGCATTTCAGACAATTCACATTCTTACCTTTGAATGCAGTGGATTGCATTAAGTTTCTCATTTAAAAAAAAAAAAAGATTTCTATCTATTTATTGGACGAAGAGAGAGAGCGCACAAGCAGGGGGAGTGGCAGGCAGAAGGAGATGCTGGTTCCCCACCGAGCAGGGAGCCCAACTCTGGGCTCGTGATCCTGGGATCATCACCCGAGCTGAAGGCAGATACCTAATGGACTGAGCCACCCAGGCACCTACCTTTGTCATTTTGAACCACTGTTGCAAACCTTAGATAAATCATACTGATTATAAGCCGTATTCCACCCACTGCTGAGGTCCACTTACCAATATTTCTATATCAGTGTTTGAAGTTGCTCTATACTTGCTTTACCTTTATTCTTGGAAAACTTTTTGTGCCAAGTTTATACTGGTTTCAGAAAGTGAGATTGATAGCAATTTTTTCCTTATTTCCTAAAATAGCTGTATAACATAGAGTTTATCTCCTTTGGTATGACTCATAAAACCATCTGGGTCTCCTGTCTTAGGGTAAATTAAAGGCAGGGTGATTACCCATGGCTACCAATTCATGTTCTCATGTGGCTAGTGTTTTCTTGACATACCTTGATCATTAATGGTTTTCAAAAAAATCTCATCTATTTCATCTGTCTTGAAATAATCTGCATAAAGTTTGCCATATTATTCTCTTATATCCCATTTCTATGAGTAGATCTGCTCCATTCTCTTTGCTAATGGCGTATATTCGTGCACTTCCTGTGGAGGTTTGCTGATTTCACTAGGCTGTTTAGAGATCTCATCCTAATCATAAAAGTGAAGAAAATAGAAAATCAGGGTTTCAGTGGAACAGATGCCACTCGAGCCGGAAATCAAGCCTGATCTCCTGATGCCCAGCCAGTGGACTCCCCGGACGGCTGTCTTGCCCTCGTCTGAGATCCTAATTCAATTAAATTCATGCTGGGGCAAAAGAAGTCTTTTCATGACTACATTTGGGCAGAACATGCCCCGTGTGCAAGCGAGTGACAAACATGGTACCCACGGACCCATCACCACTAGGGCGTCTCAGGAAGGTTGATCTGAAGTCTTGTTCCCAGTTTCTCAAGGACAAAACCACAAACCAGGTAACATACCACCACAGTTTGGTAATAGGTGAAATTCACAAGACGAACCACAAGAATGAGATGTAAATGCCATGCCCAACACAGTGGTCACAACATTCCCTTCTGTTTAAAAGGAAGATATACTCCAGGCTTTCTTAGATGTATATTTTAAGCAATGAATCTTGCTCAGTTTCAGATGTAAATTTCACTCAGTGGACCCCATTTTTCCTTAAAACACTCACATGTAAGGACAAATGTGATGGATTCACTGATAAGGTGGTGAAATGTTTCTTTTGCAATGATAAAGAAAAGCAAGTAAGTAAGAAAAAATGCTTCTGAATTCTTTCAGCAATTTGAAACCCTTTCCAGCAGGAGGAAAAATTATCTATTAATACTCTTATAAGGAAATCCCACTGTGAGTAAGTGACAGGGCTATTTATTAAGTCCAAACAGAAAATACCCATAAGCTTCTTTCTCCCCTTAGCTACTACATTCTACTTGACAATATCTTTATAAATACAGATGGCATCTGACCCCTAGATCTTAACATACTACTTTAACTCTGAAAACAGAAATCTTCAGAACATGTAAGCCTCTGCCTTTGGCTCAGGTCATGATCTCAGGGTCCTGGGATCAAGCCCCACATCGGGTTCTTTGCTCAGCGGGGAGCCTGCTTCTCCCCTTTCTCTGCCTGCCTCTCTGCCTACTTGTGATCTCTCTCTCTGTCAAATAAATAAATAAAATATTTTTAAAAAGAAGAAGAAATCTTCAGAACATGGACTGACCAAAGATAGTCCTCATTTGCCATTAGTTGGTTTACTCAACATGCCCCCAAATTGATTTTATTCCATTCTCATGCAAATGGCACACCACTTGGTCTGTGTTCCTACAGTAGAGATTGCGGGCTGTCTATCCAGCACCCATTTTGATCTTACATAGAATCAGAACTCTCTTTTCACATTTGGGATTCAACTAAAACTGTATGACAATGTCCCCTACACCTGAGGATGTGGAACAGACCGCCACATTTATTTATTTATTTATTTATTTATTTGACAGACGGAGATCACAAGTAGGCAGAGAGGCAGGCAGAGAGAGAGAGAGAGAGAGAGAGAAGCAGGCTCCCTGCTGAGCAGAGAGCCCGATGCGGGGCTTGATCCGAGGACCCCAAGATCATGACCTGAGCTGAAAGCAGAGACTTCACCCACTGAGCCACCCAGGCACCCCCCAGAAAACCTCTAAATAGTGTGTTTTTCCCCCCCTTAATTCAGTTTGTTTTCTGCTTTGAATATTGTGAAAGCTGGTGCTCCAGCAGCCACTTTGGCATATAAGAGGAATTCTAAAGATGGCAGAGCTGGGTTTTTGATGTCTGTGGAGCCACTGTATGAGCTTCTAACAGAATAGCAGGCAAATATCCATTGCCCATCGAGAACTGTTGATTTGCTCTGATATACCCTTTGTTCACGTTTCCCCCTCTGTGACGGTCCACCCAGGAGGTAACTATTCTATGAAGCTGGTTCCTGCACCCTGAGTTAAGAGGAACCACTACATGGCCCCTGAGCAGGCAGGGCTTGTTGCCTGCAAGTCCCACCTGGCCTTCCCCACCTACCTGCCCGCTTCTCAAGGACACAGACAGGGGGTCCTTCCCACCCTCATGTTTACGTACCAACTGCCTACTTGTGTACACAGAATGGGCTCAACAGTATGGACGAAACAGAGGAACATGTGTGTGCATGTGTACGAGTGAGGGCGTTACTCGAGGATGTGAAACTGGGTGGTAAGGCCACCGGCGTACCACACCAAAATCATCACAGACCTGCACTACTCCAACACACCACAGCAAAGTCAAAGACGGTAACATGCTCAAACCAGTCTGAACATTTTAAATGTCTATATCCCACATTTGGGGGGGGGGGGGGTGGAAATTTGTGATTAAGCTCAAGCATTCACATCACACTCACAAACACCAAACAGCAATGGAGGGTGTGGAGGAGGTATATTCCGTGAAAAGGTGTGGAGAGGTCGTGTTGGGCTATTTCTCGGTTCAACATTCAACATTCACTGAACCAAGCTAACTATAACCTTAAGTCCTCCACTGTTTATTGTTCTAAAAATACACTTCGTGTTTGCTTTCTCCAGTCCTGCTTTTGCGTGTGGGCTTTCATACATCCTCTGTTTAAATATCCGGGTAAAGATAAACCCTATAATAAAGCTGGGTTCCTGGGACAGGAATAATCATGATGATCTCGGCCTTATGAAGGACTCGACTCCGAGTGCTTTCAGAAGAAGGCTGCTTATTTAAAAGTCTCCATTGTATGGCCATAAGCCCAAAGGTCTTAAGACAAATGTTTAACTCTACAGGCATAAAACATCTGCATGACTTAAAAATGCAATGACATTTTCAACACTAACATAAGATTTGACCTTTCCTGTCCAGTCTTCTGGGGTATGGTGCTTTCACATACTGAGTTTCTTTTTTCTTTCTGTTTATTCTTCAAAGGCTTACCTGAAAGCACAACCTCGAAGACTACAGCGGCTCAAAGGGCGGGAAAGAATCCCTACGAGCAGAACATCACAGTCGGAAGCTCAATCAAATTATAACCTTTTCAAACTTTAAAAGATCTTGAGTAGGTATATTACCTCCCTAGCTTGGTTAAACGGGATCCCTAACGATGCCAGAAAATACACAAGTTTATTCCAAGAATCAGGTTCAATCAAAGCACATCTCATTTATTCACCGCAGTGAAAACACGTTCCTGGGTCACAGATTTTTATGGATGGATTCGACAACAATCATCACGAAGGAGTACATCTCCCATTTTGACAGTGAGACTGTTAGAACTGGGGGGGGGGGGTGGCGGGATTCCTAAACCTTAAACTGTAAGAAATCCTAAACCCTAAACCTTAAGAAAGCATAATTCATGGGATTTACGTGGATCAAATCATTCAGCAAAAGTCTCTGTGATTGGCTGAATCCTGACAGGTTAAAAAGATCTCCAGTATCGAATGATATCAGGAAAGACAGATTTCCGGTGAAATCCTGCGTAGTAAAGTAATGTGCTGGCAAAGCGGCTCCTTTGGCCACAAGCTACTATCACTCAAAAATTTAACTAGATAAGGTCAAATTTTAAAATGAAATTAACGCAGCGCTCCATGGTGATTTGAGAAAAGCGTTATTCAGAGAAGGTTGAGAAGTATCTCGTGGCTCAGAAATGTCCAGCTAGAAACTGTTTTCAGTGGTGGTCAAAAGGACTTGACACATTTCGCTCTCAGGTGCAGAATGTGAAGTGTCTCTGGCCAATGTCAAGTGCCACAGCATAGCACTTTATCTCTAAAAATGCTAGAAAAGTCATTCTGAGAATGGCAGAATTGTTAGAAAATTTTAAAGTTAATGTTTATTTCCTACATATGGTACTAATTTTGCAGGTACAATTTCAAGTAACTAGACAGTTTACAGCACTGTTCTTTTTTTTTAGAATTATGATGTTAGTCATCATACATCATTGGTTTTGAAACTAGAATATGCTTCAGAATACCAGGAGGCATTAAGGAAACTGAGAAATGAATTAAAAAGAGAAAACACATCCACATTCTTTTTCTTTCCATCCCTGCCTATATTTAAAATCTACGAAAATCTGGCATAAGTTTTATATACAACATAGAGTATCCAGTTCAACTGACTTAATTTTGCTAAAGCGTTTGCTAAAAAGCTCCGCATTCCAATTTTTTAAAGAAACATCTTTTGTGTGAAAGAAGTGGCAATTTTTATATGTCTTCCCATATAATATCCAGTATTACAAAAAACCTCTTGATCTCTTATCTGATGATGAAAGAGGACAGAAACAGGAAACAGTATGTGGTACTATTTCCTAAATAAACCAGTTAGGAAAGTTACCAGCCCTGGCCACCTCGGTTTCCTTAAAAGTACAGTGGAGTGTTCGGGAATGGCCAGCCTTTGACAGCTCCAAATGTCTCAGGTTGGACTCTGGGTTCACTTGCACCCATGTCATGAAGGATCTGTCATGTCCCCCCCACCCCAGTTGTCAGAGGGATTAGCCATGTGAGAGGAACTTTCCAAAAGTCTACAGAAACAATCTTCCAGCCGGCAGGTTATGAGTTAACCAACAGCTTCAAAGAGGAAAGGAAGAGAGAAGGGGTCCGACCACATGGAGCCTGACTCCCAGGTCCTCCGAGGTGATAAATTGGAATAAAAGACAAGGTATTATTCCTCTTAGAAACATCCCCTTAGGTCCTTAGACAGGCAGGTGAGGGGGCTGGTAAGAGCCAGTGGGGGCAGCCGCGCTAGATGGTGAAGATTTCGGTAGCTCAGTAGCAAAATTAATAAATACCTGAAAGAAATGATGAAAATCATTATGAACCTGTGAGGACACCAGCCTTCTCTTCTCAACTATTGCACAAAGGGACATCTCCTCCAAGTGCTGCCCAACTTTTCAAAAAAAAACCCACAAAGCTTTCATTCATACCACCCATTTGGAAACCTCCATAAACAGGAAAATCCTTTGAGGATGCAGCTCAATGTAGGGATGGTCACTAAGCCACCTGGAAATCAGGATGCCTTGAGCATATGGCTTAAGAATGAAGGTGGCATTTAATTCTATCTTCTGGCACTCAGTTCACTTTGCTTCCCAAAGTGAGCAATGGCTCAGCTATGGTGCAGTCCCCTTAGACATTGGGGCGGGGGAGCCAAACGAAGAAGGGAAGGCTAATGGGGCATGGCTTGCCCAGTGAATGCCCAGTGTAAGTGTGGACAGATGGGAGCCCTGCCGACCACATACCTTGAGTGGACAGCAGACAGGAAACAGACCTCCTCACTCTAACTGTCTTATTCAGTAAAGCCAGTGATTAATTTAAGGAAAAGACAACCTCAAGAAGTCATCTGGCTCATTTTAAAATTGGCTGTGGGAGGCCTCGAGCCCACACTGAAATGCAGACGGCCAAAGCATTCCCAGTACCATACCTGTTCCAAAGTGGTTGGGTTGATGGAGTAGTGTTTGATATGCAGCAAGGTCTTGTTGTTCTCTAGAACGCGGAACAGGTCTGCTAAGCATTCCCACTGTTTCGGAACATGGTATTCCAACAAATTCAGACGCTGCCCCTAAAAACCAAAAACAAATTGTAAATTGCATCACATGATGAGCAATCAGTAAGATGGACCACACTGCACTTAAGTGATAAATAAATTATCATTTCTTCAAACCACACGTCTCCATAGCAGCGGGAGGGTGGGTCGGGTCTGAGGGTCTCCGTTGCACACGTGGAGATGGTGACACAGCTGGTACGTGGTCCTCCTCATGCCTGCATGGCTCTGTCATCCCTCGTACATCCCCACCCTGCCACAGCATGTGGAAGCCCTCCCTGGGGGTAAGAAGGTGCCTTGCCCTACTGAGAAAGAAGGAGGAATTTACGGTGGAGGCATGGTCGCCCCTGACCCTCACTCGGGTTTTAAGCAGAGCTCCCTGCTGTCCTCCCCGTGAGCTAGCAAGCAGCTCTTGGTAAGAGAGGAAATCTTCCACCCTCTTTTCACATGTGCAAGGGACTCTCAGCAGGGGTGTTACTGGAAGTCTGGAAGAGACCCTGAGCATGAATGCCTGGTCTCGTACAGCATGCTTCTTACCAAGGCGGGGGGTTACTCCGTGACTCTCGTTGGAATTCACAGGTGATAGGTGATAGGTGATACACCCTATGTATGACCCACTGGAATCGCATAGTTATCCAAGATCCTGTGGACGGGTGGTGCTTCTAAAATGTTAATGTGCGTAGGTGTCCCCTGGTCCCCTTCTTAAAGGCAGGTTTGGATTCAGGAGGTTGGGGCCTGAGATCTTGTAGGTTGAAGCAGCTCCCCGGGGAAGGAGATGCTGCTACTCCAGGCATCACACTTTGCATCTAGTAGAGGATTAGGGTCCCAAGCGCAGGGCATTCGTTGTAAAGTAAAGCTGAAATCAGCAAGTCTAGAAACCCAAGAGCCAACACCTGGAAGGCATTACCTTCTGCAATCTTCCTTCCTGAACAAATCAAGCCATGCAAGAGGGCTGTGCCCACAGGTCGTGGGGGTATGTAATCACGGTCCACTCGGGGACTCCCAACAAAGCAGTCAGACAGGCATGGTGTCCAGACTCACGGCAGCCACGCGATATCCACTGGCCATGCTATTGTGAGTGGGGACGTGTGGCCTGTGCTTTGCAGACAGGCCACACAGCAGGCACTATCTCTTAACCACGCAGAATTAAAACAGGGAAAAGGACAAACACACTCAACTGATTTCTCAGGCTGAAAACAAAGGAGGAATGCAGGATTTTAGTGCTACCTTAAACTGGATCCCTGGAAAATGGAGCTTCAAGCAGTCCGAAATCGCGTTGTGCCGATTTGTTTCCTGACCGAGCCAAATCTTCACTGAATACCCATCACCAAACCTGGAAGTCAGATGAAATTGAAACACGGTCACAGCTGTTCGGACCTAAGAGGGGAAATTCTGAGTCCATGTCCCGTAAGGAAACGGTAAAGGAAAGCAAGTATTCCAAACCGATGGGAGAGTCTGGACTTTCAACAATGCTTAGCGAAATAAGTCAAGCAGAGAAAGACAACTATCATATGATCTCCCTGATATGAGGAAGTGGAGATGCAACATGGGGGCTTAAGTGGGTACAAGAAGAATCAATGAAACAAGATGGGATTGGGAGGGAGACAAACCATAAGTGACTCTTAATCTCACAAAACAAACTGAGGGTTGCTGGGGGGAGGGGGGTTGGGAGAAGGGGGTGGGGTTATGGACATTGGGGAGGGTATGTGCTTTGGTGAGTGCTGTGAAGTCTGTAAACCTGGTGATTCACAGACCTGTACCCCTGGGGATAAAAATATATGTTTATAAAAAAAAAAAAAACTCTACAGAGAAAAAGCAAAAAAAAAAAAAATGCAATACTCAGACGTCAGAACTCAGTTACGCAGTTTTCTGTAACCCACCGACACAGATACGGATTTATCTTTAAAACACAAAATCAGCAGATCCTGGCTTCAATCTCTGTCAGTAAAAGACGGAGGCTGAATGCACACCAAAAGCAACGCGCTGAGTTCAAGAAGCGGAACCCGGGCCGGGACCGACCCCTGAGAAGCATAGCGGCTCCCAGGTCCCTGAGGATTACGTGTGGCAGCGGAGAGGGGACAGGGGTGCAGAAGGAATGAGCAGCATATAAAGCGGATCTCCCGCCTGGACCCAGACCCAGCAGGTGCAGGGACAATGGGGGAAGCTGGTCTGAGGGGTGCGGTCCCCCCCCATTGTGGAGCTGTGGACAAATGACCACGTGTGAGGTGATAGTCACACCGCAGAGCGATCTCAGGGCCACCTGCAAGAACTTAAGGGGCTTCCAAAAACTGTTATTCTACTGCCTGTCCCAGGTGCCTAGCTTGGTGCGGAGCACATAATAGCATCTCAGTAAAGACCCGTGAGAATAAAAACAAAGACATAAACACATCATGATGACAGAAGTTTGTGTCAGTTTTGCTCATTAACACATCTACCCCAGGTACCTAGAGCTAATAACTATGAGTCAAATGATCCAGTGAATGAAAAGAACGGATCCCATTCCCAGACCTTTACAAGCACCCTCATTTACTTCAGCATTCCACACATGGACACGGGAATCCATCTGGTGCAGGAGGAGGCCCAAGATAACGTGACTTTGCTCACTGACTCGAAGCACCCCGAGATCCTAGTCCGGGTTCTGATTTTTGCTCCTCCCCCGATTTCAAATTTCCTCCAGATGTGAGTGTGGCCCCAACCTCTCCCGTCATTCAGGGCTGATGGTCTCAAATCCATTCGTGGCCGAGAGGTTGTTGATGAGGTTGACAAAATATGGATGGAAACAGGCAGAGAAGCCTCCTGGGGCTTCTCCTGCACTGCGTGGAGGAGTCTCTGACGGAGGTGTGTGTCTTGGCCACTCCTCTGCTCAGCCGCAGGACCTCCACACTGAGCTGCCCACCAACCTGGCCCATCCAACCCCACCTTCACCACGGCCTCCCACGTCGGTGTGTGTTTCCACGTCTCAGGTGGGGAGGCCCTGAGGTCTGGACGGCTGCAGGCACATGGGTCTGCAGAGCCGTGGGTTCCGTCTGCCATGTGAAGCTGTATCCTGGGGGCACAGGAGAGCACGGAGCGTGTTTCTGGTCTGATGGTCATGACGTCTGACAGCGTGTGCTGCCGGTGCTGGGCCTGGCTGGCCGGCCGGGTTGGAAAGCTTCCCCTCCCTCCACGTACCAGACGTGGGACTCAGGAGTCACTACTGTCTGATAAGGATGCTAGGCGACGGCATGATTTCCTTGGAACTTCTCTGGGGCCATGTCTGGCACTAAGCGAGGCAGTGAACAGATACCCAGGCCAATTTGTTTTCTGCGCAGGCTACGATCCAAATGAAAGAACCCTTTGCTCTGGCGTGAAGCAGCTCACATTTCTTCAGCAAACAGATGAAAGCAGGTGAGCCAACGAGAGCGGGGGTCAGAGCACGCACGACAGGAGGCACCAAGGTGGGAGGGACAGCGTGCACGGACGACCTCACTTCCTACGCATGGGAGGTCCCCACGCACCGCTGCGCAGGGTGCAGCCCCGTTGGCATACTTTGCTTATCCATTTTTAAAAATTCACGCTAAATTCCAATCACTATCTAATGAAGTCTACTATGAGCATATACATACTAATTTTTTAAAATTCTCTCAGAATGAAGTTTCATTGGCACTAAGCGACGTCAGGCTTTGCTCTAGACAACTTGAATTATGAAGCTCTTCGAGGAAAGGAGAACACGTGCAGGAAAACATTCCTGAGAGAGGCTGGCTTGTGTGTCAGGACGTCTCTGGAGTAGTCAACGAGACCCCTGGACAGAGAGTTACAAAACCAGGTCATGACTGGGAGAATCTCTGCAGGTCAGTGAATTCGTGCATAATGCAGGAATCTAATTTACGGCAGCTTTGCTTTCTCCTTTCTGCCTGTCACCTGTACACTCAAGCCATGATCTAACTTCCGTCAGGGATTTCTTTGATTCGTGCACTTTCCAGTCTAAAAGCTTTCAAAGCAGCCAAAGATCCTTCGTCTATGCGTGCGGTCACCACACTGACACGGCTCACCACCGTGCCCCCGCCATGCGCACAGCCGGCAATCACGGAAAGAGAAATGAACAGCGTTATCTGCTCACAGAAGTGCCTGTAACCTTCATTTGGCCGCTGTCCAGGATAGAGTTTGGTCCACATACACTGAAAGTCATCTGCGTCACTAGTGTTCAAGCAAGGACAAGCAGTGTGTCAGTGGGAGACACACATGAGAATAAAAACAAAGACATAAACACATCATGATGACAGAAGTTTGTGTCAGTTTTGCTCATTAACACATCAGATGTCAGCGAGCGGGGAGCAAGCGAGAAGAGTGGGAGGCAGGCGGCTGGCTGTGAGAGCACCCGACTGAGCCGGACACTGCCGCGTCTCCTCGTCAGGGTCCGAGAGATGATCCTGTCCACAGAAGTCGCGAGCATGGGGCACACGGGTTCCATCGTGAAGCACTGAGCACAGATGCCCTGTTCTGTCCCCAAGGACCTCGAGGCTGCTATGTCGGTCCCTCTTTTACAAAAGTGAAATGAGATAGCCTGGAGGTTGGGTGACATGCTCAATTGACACAGCGGCCAAGGAACAGAGGACAGCATGGCCCAACTGTGGTCAGCGGAGTGCCAACACGGCACAGGGCGGGGTCCTGTGTCATGGTCCACACACTTGCCTTCTTCCGACCTCCACCTTCTCGCCAAGTATCCTGTGTCCACAGAACATGACAGATGGCACTGCCTCTTCATAAAAGGTGGAACTGGGAGACGCAAAGAGTCTGGAGACTGGTCACTGTCACGCCGCTCCTTCTGGCAGAGGTGCAACACAGCAGGCTGCCTTACTCCAAAACCAGTCCCTTCATCACGGCTGCCTTTCTTACTTCAGCCCCAGTCAAGTTTGGTCCAGAAAACATTCTCATCCCTGCCTGCGCTGATCAGAATGGTTGCAAGGAGAGCGGGCCGAAGTTATCTCAGCAGCTTGTGCCCGAGCTTCTCCTGGGGGACAAATGGTCCTGGCAAAGACCCTCCACAGCCTTCTGAGTTTACAAGCAGCATCTCAGTGGGTCAGAGACACAGCCTCACAGTAAAGAGAAGCTTGGCCCGCGTTGACACACCTCTGTCCATGAAGCTCCCCTCTACGGCCAGAGTGTCACTTTCCAAATTGATTCTGCCGGGTGAAGACCCCACTGAGCTCCTGGGGATCAGGGTGCCCTTCCCTTGTGCACGCAGGGGTACAGAGCAGCCCTCTCGCCCACTGGATGCCACAGCAGAGCCCCCATTTGATGAATCACCGGTGCATTAAGTCCCTTGTTAGAATCTGATGACCTAACAACAGGATTGCTCTCTTCTCCCATTAGCAAAAATGGACTTACATTTCTATCGCTTTTTCCTTTCTTCTTAGAATAATGAAAGGGACCATTGGAGGCGTGCAGCAACAGCCACATTGGCAGGAGGGAGAGAAGTGGCCTCATCTCCGACACGATAGCATTTTACCCGACAATCAAGAACCATGCAACGTTTTGTTTTCAGCGGGTGGGGGTGGGTAGTGTGCAGTGAGGTCACAGCTGTAAGACTGACTCTCTCATTCGGTCTCCCATGTGTTTTCATGATCTCTGAATGCCTTCCTTCATTTCAGAAAGACTCCAGAATCTAGGTAGATAAACCATGCCTTTTGTCAAGCTGACAATGGTATGAGAGATTGTCTACATTTCTCCATCCTGACAAATAGGCATTTCTTCCTTATTTCCCTTATCATTTCTAAAGAGAAAGTTGGACTGTAAATGGAGCCATTATCCACCAAGCTGAAATCCCCACACCATGGTTTCCATGTTGAGTAATGGAAGACGATGTCTGCTTGAAGCAGAAGGATCTGAAAAATGTCTTCATTGTTGAAATGAGTTATGTGTGTGATTCTGATCAACAGAGTTACAGAAATCCTCCAACAGGCAAGAAAAGCAAGCGTCTCTAAGACAGCCACCAACATTATTTCAGTGAGCAGGGTGGGTCAGTTTCCAATTTGTATTTTCTTTCTGTGGTTCCAAAAGCCACAAACAAACAGAGAATAGACAGAAAGGAATTCATGTGGTCTTACCGCTCTTCAAGGCTCCAAGCACGGCCCCATTAAATCTCCATAAGAGAACAAAGATCCTAAAATGAAAATCCTATTGGGGCACCTAGGGGTCTCAGTAATCAAGTGTCTGCCTTTGGCTCAGCTCATGGTCCCAGGGTCCTGGGATCAAGTCCTGAATCGGGCTCCTTACTCAGCGGGGAGTCTGCTTCTCCCTCTCCCTCTGCTGTTCCCCTTCCTTGTGCTTTCTCTCTCTCAAGCCAATTGATAAAATCCTCAAATTAAAAAAAAAAGAAAGAGGAAAGAAAGAAAGAAAGAAGAAAATCTTACGAAGTGGCACATTGTCCTAAAGGAAATAAAATCCAATGCTGATTATCAAAGAGAATGAAATTTCTGTGGGTCGGGTGTCCGTCCATCTGGGGTGACATAAATACTGGAAGGGTAAGGGAGGTTTCTAGCAGCTAAACCGATGTCCTGCCACATCCAGTGTCGTACTGTGGCCACCACTGGAGCTCTCGCTGCTGTAAGAGGCCACCCAGCTGGTGTCACACCCACAGGCACCTGGAAAGGCAGTGGGGACAGATGCAGCCATGTTCCTCCCGGTTTGTCTCCGTGAGCTCAGCAACGGAATTAAGCAAACGCTCCAGGGAAACAACCGGGCTGGTTTGGGCCCCGAGGCCGTGCCAGGCGAGACGTGGGGGAGGAGGACCACACCACCATTAGCAGGGGGAGCCTTCCCAGCCAGACCCCTGCCCTGCTGGGCCCCCACACAGAGAGCACGGCCGAGGAGGGGATGGTTCCACTGCAGACACACCAGCAAACGCACTTCTCTGTGGGGCTGTGATTTGGGGGGGGGGGGGAGCGGCCCTCTGGGAATGCTTCTCCACATTCAGTTTCAGAGGATTCCCAAACAGTCCCTACTGATTCCAGCTACCCCATGTAGCACAGCCTCTAAAACAATAACAGAAGGATCAGAAAGATGAATGTCTTTCTTAGCAGAGAGGAACGGCTCTCAGGAGCAGCCTCCCTCTCTTTGCTGAGAAGACCTCTCAGGCAGACAGATTCTGGGCAAAAGTCCCTGGTGCCAAAATATGGCTGGGACTTCCGCGTGGGACCCCAGGGCGGGCCCATGTCAGTAGCCTGGAGAGGCAGGAGAGCCAGCAGTCGATGGTACAGGGTGGGCTAGGTGGACTGAAAGTTCTGCGGCACCCCCCCCTCCCAGCTTCACATTCCACGGACATCAGGAAAGTGACTGAGGTCAGAGAATACTTCCGAGAACGATGCCGGGGGTGCTGCGGACAATAGAGGGGCCACCGCAGGACTGACCTGGCTCCCACACCAGGCAGCAGGTGCTTGGGTAGGACTCTCCAGGGGCAAAGGGCACAGGGATGACCTAATGTGCCAGGAATCAACAGAACCCCCGAGGGCATCAAAGCAGACAAGTCTTCCTAAGTCTATCATGAGCAGGGAAGACTCCAGGGAGGAAGCATCAAAACACTATTTTCCTAGTATTTCTCTGGATCCCTAGAATGACAGATCGAAACCCAGATGGTCTATAACAAAGCGCATGCCAGCGGGGGCCGGCTTCTCATGACGCAGCGTGAGGAAGTCGGTACGCAAGGCAACTCCCCGGATACCCTGTAAACAACCTGTTGCAGGGATTTCCTAGACGGACCCTCATCCAAACACTGGTACCTCCCCTCAGGGAGTGTCATTTAATCACTCAAATGTGCTTTTATAAGCAAGTACATTAAACTATAAACAGGTACACGAGCGGGAGGGAAGCAGGGGCATTAGGAAACCAGATGTTCACGAAAGCCTCAGAACAATTAGCGTGAACACTCCATTGTAAGGTCACAGTCGTTCTGGGTATCGGTGTAAGACCAGCAGGAAGTGGATGTAAGCAGATGCTTCTGAAAACAGATGGCCAGACTTCAGGCAGGATGGTGTGAAAAGTTCCACAAACCTGTTCCCTAGCAAAAACGATAATAACTATCAAAGGCAGCATTTAAAATCTCTGGAAATGGTCATTAGGGCATACAGGAAGTCAAAGAAGATACATTTAAAAAGACGAGGGGACGCCTGGGTGGCTCCATCAGTCAAACATCTGACGCTTGGTTTCAGCTCAGTTCATGATCTCAGGTCATGCACTCAGCACAGAAACTGCTTGAGATTCTCTCTCTCTCTCTCTCTCCCTCTGTCCCTCCCCCTGATCACCCTTTTTCTCCAAAATAAATAAATAGGATCCAAAAAAAAAGCCCTTATTTGATTGGATTAGACTGTGGACCAATCTGTGTCCTAAGACATAGTCGAAACCAATAGAATAGTCGGTCCACAATCAGTGATGCTAACAGCTGAGTGTGGGCGTGTGGGCAAGAGGTGAGGTGGAGAGCTCTGCCCAAGGCGCCACCACCCACACTCCGGGGGACCGTGGGCACACCCCAGGCTGCCCGCTGAGGAGCAGAGTGGAAAATTCACCTTGTAGTGCGGCAGAAACAGGTCCACTAAAACTATCCAAGCAGTCACTAAACACAGAATCAAGCAGAAAACCACAACAAGCCCCAGTGGCGGGAGGCCCGAGTCCAGAATTGCAGCAATACATCCTCAAAACTCCCAGTTTCCAATAAAAAATGATGACACATATACGGAAACAGGAAAGAATGACCCATATGCCAGGAAAGAAAGTAAAACAGGAACTGCTTGTGAAAGCAGCCAGATGTTGGATTAACAAAGACGACAAAGTAGCAATGATAAATGTATCCAAAGAATCCAAAGAAACCATGATTAAAGAAGCCAAAAGAAGGTATGATGCTAGTGTCCCATGGACCAGAGGCAGAAATGATGAAAAAGGCCCACATGGAGATTCTGGGTTAAATAATACAACTGAAATAAAGAAGCTCAAGAGTTTGACTCTGCAAAGGGAAGAATTAGTAAGCTTGAAGATAGATTGATGGAGATGTGACCCAACAAGAAAAATGAGCAGAGCCTCACAGAAGTGTAGGACGCCATAAACAAGATTAACAGTTGACTTCTCATCAGAAATACTGGGGACCAGAATCCATTTAACTGTTACCATTTAGTAATATTTAAGCATCTAAACTTCTAAAACACACACACACACCCCCCAAAACATTGCCAACCAAGAATCTTATGTCCAGAAATGTTATTTTTCAAAATGAAGGCAAAATGAAAATATTTTGTGATAAAAACAGAGAGAACTGGAAGACCCACCGTCCAAGAAATACTAAACACTCATTTCAGCCTCCAGACAGTAATTCAAACCCACATGAGAAAACAGACAGTATGAGTAAAGGTAACGATCCAATTACAACAGACAGTACAAATGCACATCTTTTCTCCTTTCCGCTCTTAGGTGAGTGTAGAAGCAATCATAGTAATGATACACAGCTGTATTATTGGGCCTATGACATACAGAAATGTAATAAACTTGCCAGTAACAGCCCAAAGGAGGTGAGAGAAGGCAAAGCTGTGTCCGAGGAAGAAAAGGGCTCCAGATGGTAACTTCGATCCACAGGAAAAAAGGACGAGAACCAGAAATGTTACATAAGGAAGTTAATAAAACAAAGGCTGTAAATATATACTTGCTCTCCTTTAAAAGACATAAAAATTAAATGAGTCATAATGACAGCAACCTATTCTTAGTTGGTAACACTGATAAATGCTACGTCTCTCACATAACACCGAGAGGCAGGCAAGTGATCTTGAACATTTTCACATCTCACTGGAACTAGGTTATCTTAAACATGAAGTTTATTGTGACGAGTCAGGATGTATCTGGCAAGCCCTGGGGCATCCATTAAGGATATAACAAAAAATATAACTATACGGGAAAAATCATTAAGAAATTAAGACTCTGTTAGAAAATACCAGGAAATACTCACTTCATGCAAAAAAAAAAAAAAAAGCAATAAAGGAGAAACAGCTAAAGGAAAGCAACAGAAGACTTACAGAAAGCAAAGGTGAAAGTGCAAACCTAGCTAATGACAGTAATCCAATTCTATCTATAATCCATAACCAATAATAATATTAAATGTGAATGGATTAAATGATCCAAATAAAAAGCAGAGATCGTGAGACCAGAAAAGACCCCAAAATATGCCACATATGACATATGGGAGATACACTTCGAATTCTTAGATGCAGAGAGACTGGAAGTAAAAGAACAGAAAAAGATGTATCATACGAACCGGTAAATAAATCTCCCAAATCCTGGCCCACCTCTGGCAACCACCAGTTTATTTTCTGTATCCACAGAAAATAAAATAAGGAAATTAGGAAAGGAATTTTCTTTCCTTCTTTCCTCCCTTTCTTCCTTTAAGATTCCACATATTAGTGATATCATATAGTTTTTATCTTTCTCTGTGTGACTTAATTCTTAAAGAAAAAATGTTTTATTTATTTATTTAGAAAGAGCAAAAGCAAGAGAGATCACAGAGGGAGAAGGAGAAGCAGATTCACCACCAAGTGGAGAACCTGCCAAGTCCTTTACCCCAGGACCCTGAGATCATGACCTGAGCCAAGGGCAGATGCTGAACCGACTGAGCCAAGTAGGCACCACTCCTGTCTGACTTATTTCACTCAGCATAATGCTCTTGTGGTCCATCTCTGTTGTCACAAATGAAAGACTTTGTTCTTTTTATGGCTGAGTAATATTCTAGTGTGGTTTTGTATGTGTGCATGAGTGTGTGCATGCAGACCACATCTTCATCATCCACTCATACACCAGTGGACAGGTGGGCTGCTTCCATGCCTCGGCTGCTATAAACAGTGCTGCAGTGAACATGGGTGCAGGTATGTTCAAGTAGTGATTTTATTTCCTTTGGGGAGATACCCAGCAGTGAGACTGCCAGATCATAACTTTTTGAGGAACCTCCATACTATTTTCCAGAGTGGCCACCCCAGCTTGCATTCCCACCAGTGGTGCACGAAGGTCCCCTTTCTCCTCCTCGCCAACACCTGCTGTTTCCTGTGCTGTTGATTTCAGCCCTTCTGACAGGTGTGAGGTGGTATCTCATTGTGCATTTGAGTTGCATTTCCCTGATGATGATGATGTGGATCATTTTCTCATGTGTCTGTCGGCCACCCGGATACCTTCTTTGGAGAAATATTCCAAATATGGTTCCGACCTAACAGGAGTCCATCCCCTGGTGAGGCTGTCTTCTCAAGCCCAGGCTGCATTTGCGATCAGAATTCATGATCCCGTTGTTTATGGTGGAGCATTAGAAAGGCACGTTTTTGCTTTCTGGGTTGCACATTAATTGTCAGCAGACCAGCGGGCATTGGTGCTGAATGTAGCCATCCAGCAGAGAAGGTGACAGGGACTATTACCAGGGCCATGGCTGCAATTAGGCCCAAATCACACACCTGGAAGTTCCTGCTAGTAGAGAGACGCTGAGTACAGACAGAGCCCAGTCTCTAAGGCAGCAAACCAAGTGTGGGTGATGCAGAGTGTTTTTAGAAAAAGCAGGCTTCACCCTGTCTGGAGCTAAGTGGGAACTGAATGAAAGTCAACCAAAAGTGTTGATTATTATTGTTAGTACTGGTTGTTTGTTCAGTTAGACAGAACCCAAGGGCTGTCATAGTCAGATTCCTTTTTCACGTCCAGCTGTGCCCACCTGACGGGACAGACTGCCATGTGCAGAAACTCGACCTTCATTCACTCGTTCCCTTACTCTTTGTTCAACAAACACGTTGAGCATCTATCACAGACCAGGCACTGTCCCAAATATCAGGAACCCAGAAATAAACAAACAGAAAGGCCTCCTCCCAAGAGAGCTTCCATTCCACTGGGAAGAAGCTGAAAACAATCCAGTAAACAAATTAACACTGCAATATGTGCCAAGGTGTATCCATCTGTTCAGATTCGTGTATGAGTGACAGAAAACTCTGAGGAGGAGGGACATTAGCAAGCTGAAAGTCTGATGTCAGACAGCTCAGAAAGGGTAAGTCACTCATCTGGCTCCTTCTGTCCCTACTCCTCTGCTCACTGGCCTCCATCATGGAGGCTGCCTCATGCTCCAAGATGGCTGCTTCGTCTCTAACCATCACATCTGTAATCAAGAAGGGAGGGAGGAAGTGGCACAGAAAGCGATGTCGCTCCCTATGAATCCATACCCTTGAAGCTGCAGGCCCCTCTCCTGTTTTATCTCTTCGGCCCCTCTGCAGCAGGTCCTCACAGCTGGGAAATGCATGGCCAAATGCCCAGCTAATATCTGGGGTGACTTACACTTCTACAAATGGGCATGGTCTCTCTCTTGGTGCACTCGGTCAGGGCCAGTGACCCACACACATAAAGGTCAATGCAGCCCACTATGGAAATTGTCCTAAGCCTGGGGAAAAAGATATTGGCGGCACAGTTGAATGACGTCATCTAACACTACCGGGTTTTTCTGAAGCACGAGGGTCTTGACATCTGGTGGGGAAGAGACCATGCCATTGTTGTCTCTCCTAAGACCAGCATTCACCCCATGTGTACCCACGAGCAGAATCACAATGTGAACCTGAACCTGAACCCGTGAAACAATGTCTCAAACACTTCTACTTCCCACCTTCTCTACCTGAGTGTTCTTATCAGGTTGTATTAGAAAGGGAAAGTGGAGTGTCCCCTTTGGTGAAGTGACCACTCTGGATGACATTGGTCATGACCCGAATTTCCAAGACCAGAGGCATCCAGCTGAGATGTCCAGCACGAGAACGTCAGGTGGCCCAGAAACCCTTCCTGGGGAACCACATCAGAGCAATGTGGATTGTATTCTTGTGACGTGATGCTATGAAAGCAAATGGAAAGACAATGCTGTGCATCATCGTGAGGACACATGCCGAGGGAGTAAAAGCCAGCAAGTGCCTTTCTCTGAAAAGAGCCCTGTATGGTAAAGGCAGTTAATTCAGGGGTGGGCAGAAGCAGCTGAATTCAATGATGCCTGAACACAAAGCAAAATGCAGGATAGAATTCAGCGGCCCGTCATCCCACAGCTGCACGCCATGGCAGAAATCATCACACGGGAGTGTGTGCAAACTTCCCTCCCCATTTATGACAGTGACATAAGCGTATTCAATTATCTGTTTCATTTTTAAATTTTTAAACCAGTTTATTATTGGGTGGTGTCATCTTAATCTAAGCTTTGATAGTCGTAGCAATGTTTTCTAGAAGCATTAAGTCAAAGCTGCCACACTGAGCATATGGTGTCATTGAAGGTGACGTGTTAATTTTCAGCCAGTCAGATGGCGGTAGCTTTAGACCTCCACCATCACAATG
This sequence comes from Mustela putorius furo, assembly GCF_011764305.1. NCBI lineage: Eukaryota > Metazoa > Chordata > Mammalia > Carnivora > Mustelidae > Mustela > Mustela putorius. The sequence continues at coordinate 11,684,698 of NW_025421998.1, forward strand.
CCTTCTTCCATTTCTTAGAGAAAAACCTACAAACAAAATTTCCGGAGTACCCTCTACATTCTGAGTAAAACGGCTATATACCTTATTGATGGCAGCCTCCTTCAAAATTGATTCCCTTATTACTTTTGATTCCTGAAGTCTTCAACTTGGATGACTCAAGAAAATAAAAGATCTCAGGGTGACTGAGTGGTTCAGTTGGTTAAGCCTCTGCCTTTAGCTCAGGTCACGATCTCAGGGTCCTGGGCTCGAGCCCCACATCGGGCTCCCTGCTCAGTGGGGAGCCTGCTTCTCCCTCTGCCCCTCACCCCACTCATGCTCTCTCTTTTGCTCACTGTCCCTCTCAAATAAAGTCTCAAAAAATACAAAGAAAAGTTCCCATAATCTTGAGGATTTTATTTCTAAAGCTTTTGTTTTGTTTTGTTTTGAATACGTCAATAGCCTCATCCTCCTTCCCCACTAAGAAATCGGCCTGGCAAACTTCCAACCTCAAGGCTTCAGAAGCATGATTGATTTCCCCCACACTAGGGAGGACTTCTTTTACACTCAGACCTGATTTTCTGCTTTAGTCAGTCCCAGGGTAGGGGAAAGCAAACAGGTGCCATAGGCCGATGTGGCTGGTTCCCGCCAGGTGGGTCGTGAACATGCTCACAGCCCGCTGGGTCTCAGGACGCCCTCCGGGTAGCCCTGGAGAGAATCTGGGGATGCATCCCCAGTTCCTGGGTCTCAGGACGCCCTCCAGTTAGCCCTGGAGAGAATCTGGGGATGCATCCCCAGTTCCTGGGGACCGAAGTGTCAGTGCCCCAGAGCATGGGGCATCCCCAGAGCCCTTCCTGGCCATCAGGAGGCCTCCCCTGCATTCCAGCTCCTCTTTGTACACACACACACACACACACACACACACACACACGTCCATCCATGCGTGCACACACACAGTAATGGCTCCCATAAGAGCATACACTTTTCAACCTAATGAGCTATGCCCATCTGAGGAAAGAATCCAATCAGGAGCATGATAGACTGTAGACAGCCCCCCAACATCTTGTCCCTTGTCTTATCCCTCAGCAGAAACTTTATTTAAGTGGCAAAATGCCCAGCTAAATTCTACATTTCTTGGGCTTCCTAGTAACCAGGGCAACTGACAAAACAAAAGCACAAGTGGGTGGGTAGGGCTTACAGACAGCTTGTCTTTCCCGCTCCCTCTTGTTTGTTGCCTAGAACAAGGATGTGATGGGTGGAGCTTCAGCAGCCATTCTGGGACCAAGAAGACTGTAAAGACTTAAGCCACTGAACCAGTGCCAAAACCAGGTACTTCTGGACTTTTATTGCATGTAAAAAGTGAACATGCCTCAGTCAATGGATACACTTACATCAGCGTGTCTGATGTTCTGTTACTAAGAGATGGACATAGTTCATAACTGAAACAGAAGATCAAAGATAGGAGAGAAGAGAAAATCCCCCAAACGAAGGTCTCAAAAGGAAAGGAGATCGTGGGATGGTCACACAGGAAGAAGACAAACAGTTGATAAAGAGGCAAATATCCTTCTCAGAAATAGAAACAAAGGCAGAGAAGGGTGAATGGCAGTTAGTGAGCCCACCCTGAGGGGTGGACGGACAAGCGGCTTCTACCATCTCAGGATATTAGAGAGCACTTGTTAAATGAATGGGCATCAGGGCCTTGGCCAGAATGGGGGCGTGGGAACACCGTCCAGAGTTGGGTTGCAGGAGAGATCGGAGCCCCAGCCCCACCAGCCCCTCTCTGTGGTTACCTAGTGGGGGTTGTCCTGAGAACATACACCACAGAACAAAGCGCAATCAGAAGCCCAAGTTCCAATCCCAGCTCCTCCGCCCACCAGCCAGGAACAGGCTCCACGTTTCTCTGACTCATGTTCTGTACTTGCAGAGGCAGGTAATACCGAGAGCCAGCTCACAGGGGTGCGAGGAGGAGCCAACTAGTTCGTGCACAGAGCACCGAGAACAGGCGCAGATTAAGGCCCGCAGCTGCCATGGCTCCTGACATCACCCCCGGATGCCAGAAGAGCTGTGCCCAGAGCTCTGGCCGGTATGGAAGGGATCACATGTACTGAACGGCCACCAGACGGAAGGAGAGAACTGGGACAGTAGGAGAGGGGGATGGCCGGACACCGGAGAACAGAAAACAAAGGTGGTCCCCGAGAAGGGGCCAGACCTCATGGAGAGCTGCTCCAGCACTGCAGCTCATGGATGCTAATGTCAGAAATGATGACTGTCCGTGGCCAGAGAGCAAAGGGAAGAGGCCAAAAGGGGAGAAGGGCATGTGGCCCGGTTTCCTGAGCCTGAAAGGAGACCATCCAGAGCACTGGAACAGGGCAGAGGAAAGCCAGAGGTCTCGTCCAGGCTCTGTGGCCACTGAGGACAAACTGGTGTGGGGGGGATGTTTACTGGGGGGGGGAGGCCCCCCAGGAAGAGTGAAGACATCCAGGGTGGGTGTGGTGAAGGCGCTGGGGAAGGAGGGAGGCTGAGGCAGCATCTGAGCCGTCTTTGAGGACCTCATGGCCAGCAAGAGGCACGCGGCTGACACGGGGTAGGGACACAACTTCTCAAGTCTAAGAGGCCGGAGGTCACAGTGGTGGGAGGGAGGCAGGGAGGCATAGGGACGAGGTCAGGGTGTGTGATGGGGTTGGGGAGAAGGCCACTTTACCCAGAGAGGCCTAGGTCCTGACCTCCTGTTCTCTGGACCCCACCTGTCCTTCGGGCCAAGCAGCTCCCAATGTCAGATAAACTTCCCACCTGGCCTCGAAGTGAGATAGGAGGTTGCTAGCTCAGGAGAAGCTGCAGGGAACAGGAAAACCCAGGCCAGAGTCAGGAGAACCCCATAGGTTGTCCAACTAGAAGTCTGTGATTGGCTTCTTCATAGAAATACCAGAGGATGACCACGGTCGCTAACCTTGGACTTGGTTCTTATGAGCAAACAGCATTTTAGTGGTATGTTGGAATTGTACAGTTAGATACAGTGTGTACTGCTGCAGAAATAATGCACAAGATGCTCTAAGAAGTTCTAACAAGGTCCAGAACTTGGGACACCAAGTCAGTAAAGGAGTGAATTAGAGCCTGGCAATGTTCCTCCTCCAGGGAGTGAAAGCCTAGACATCTCAGGACTGTGACTGTCCTCTGCAGGGTGGCTCTCCTGCATTTCCCCGGACAAGGCCTCCAGCACCGGCTCTCAGTGCTCTCAGAGGGCATCTCTGAAAGAGTGAGGAGGTCCCAACGATGCTGGACGATGGGAGACCGTGGTTGTGCTATCCCAGGGCGCAGTGTCCAGCTGGAATGAAGCAGGTTTGAGGAAATGGAGCTGTGCACAGACCGACCCCAGGGCAGGGAGAACACACTTAGATGCCACAGAAGAGAAGCTGCTCGTGGCTGGGAATGGGAGCGCAGAGGGACAAAAATGCTGAGCACCGGGAAGCCAGGGGAGGGGAGCGTGGAAGAAGGAAGCCTCCAGGTGGGGGGCAGGGCAGCAGGGTGAGGATGGTCAGGGCCAGGGGCGCAGCAGGAAGGAGTGCCTGTGGGAGGCTGGGGCGGGTGTCTCCAGCCCAGAGAGCCCCTTCCCTGCCCTGCCCTACCCTCCACTTGGCTCCGTGAGTCCTCTCCATCCAGCTCCTACAGCTCCTGGCATCAGCTACCCCATGAGGCAGATGCCTCGGAGCCAAAGACAGGCCCAGCGCACCCACCCCTGCATCTCCACAGGGAAACCCCTCATCTGAGCTCAGGAGGGTCTCTTCCAAACGCTGTGTCAGCACGCCTCCCTCACCCCTGCTCCACCCTCACTGTCTCCTCCCTCTTCATGTGAGTCCCAGGTTGATCTTGACCCCTCCTGTCCATAGTGGGGGCCAGCTTTGCGGCTGCTCTGAGACTCAGACTTGCCGGGGCTGAGCTGTGACTTTCAGGTTTCTCCAGGGCAACTGCCACAGAAGCTCCTCCCACCTCCCCCCCCCCCCCCAGCGCCTCTAAAGCATCAGCCTCTCTGCATATCGCACGTGGCCTGAGCTAGGTCCTCCTCTACATGTTGCACACTCGCCTGGCCTCACGGTGACCCGTCCCCAGCCAGGGACGCTGGACAGACAGGCTGTGTGATGCCTACAGGGGCAGTAGACAGGGCCCCCCTGCAGGTGCCCAGTGGCCCCTCTCACACAGCCCTGGGGCTCAGCACAACATAAGAATAGACCAAAATTCTAGGGTAACCACCTCTCCGGGTCACAACACATGGAGATGCCATCAGACAGCAGGACACCCATGTGGGGGACAGCAGGGCTGAAAGCCAATGTGGGCGTGTCACATCTGCTTAAAGCCCACCGAGGAGGGTGACGTGCCCATGGGCTATGAGCGCAGAGGAGTGGGGAAGGAGCCCACACTCCCCATGCAGGAAGCCCCTCAGCCACAGGGACCTCAGCAGGCACAGATGCTGGGGACTCCTGGGTCCACATCAGGATTAACCCTTCATCTTCCATCTCATATTACAAAAACAGATGTCATCAGTTTATTTGCTGCAGGAAAATACTAGTTTCACAAATCACGTTTTGCAATGAGTTAGGGCAAATCCCCCACGAGCCAGTTCCTGCTTGGTCACTGTAGGGCTCACACATTACTAACATTCCACCTTCAGCCACAGGACGCATTATCAGAACTAAAACCAGGAGCAGGTGAGACACAAACCACCCCGCTGGAGGAGTTCGGTTCCCCTATGCTTCCCCGGGCTGCCTCCTCCAGCCAACTTGCAAAAAGCTGGAGAGAGGAAGGTAGCTAAGCTAAGACATAAATCAGCTAACAATCAGGCATGGGCTATAAAACTTTATGTAAGCATTCATAAAGGTTAGGGAGTGTGAAATATTATTTTTCTTTTGATGACACTTATTAAAGGTGAGCGGAGTACATATTGAGAACAGTTTCCAGCAGGTTGATCTGATAAGTGACCGACCCCACATGGAAGCAGGAGCAGGGTCGGCTGTCCAGGCAGCACCCAGCTCCGAGCCACTGGAAAGTGGATACTCGCTCCCCGGGACAGGACAACAAGCATCCTGTGATATTTGCTCTGTGAAATAAACACATTTCAACTTAATATATAGATATGTTTAACAAACCTCTGCCTGCAAATTCCAACTTCAAAAACACTGGTTAAATGAAAAAAATTCATCAACGTATATTAATAAATTATTCTGTATCAGAAACAAAAGTTAAACAGCAAGTTAAAAGGAAACCAGAAACTGTGAAAATAGTTTAGGTGACCCGAAGTTTCGAAGACTTTAATACTGGTACAGAAACATGCTTGTAGAGATTGACAGCAAAATCATGACGATCCCAAAAAGTCAACAGAAAAGACATGAAAAGACAATCGGCAAGGAAGAAATCTAAGGGGTACACAGGAAAAATCTTCAGTCCTTACGAGTCCAAATGAAAATCAACCACAACAGCCCCGTGTTCCCTCCTGACTCAGAGCAGACCTGTTCCACGGCACGGCAGCGGCAGATAACACAGGCCCCCCCCGATCTACCCTGGACGAGGGTTGGACAATGGTGTGGAAGATATTCTGTATCAGCAAGGATGTTTTTGTCCTCTCTCCATCTTGACTGTCACAAAAAGAGTGCCTGTCCTCCCGGAGGAAGCCATGAACGTGGCGGGGAATGGCTGGGTCCGTGTGCATCCCGCCCACCCTCACCTCCTCAGCCCTTGTCTCCCTTCCCAGGCGGCAAGGGGGTTGGATCGTGCCGGCTCCAGAGCATCATCGGCAACAGGTGCATCACGCTGCTGACTTAGGGCAAACAGTTCAATGGGACGAGAAATACATGTGCAGCACATGCACAGCAAACATGTATACAAACAACACACAGCGTTCATGCAACATACCTGTCCTTAATGTGCTGTGGGGAGCCGAGGCACCTGAAGCTGCCCTTGACCATTATGGCAAGTCTCGTGCAAAGAGCCTCACACTCCTCCATGCTGCGGGGAAAGACAAGAAGCCCATGAGTAAGCCCTGTCCTAGAGACGCCAGGCTTGGACCACACAGTCAAACCAACACGTAGATAAAGACACTATTATTGTTGGGGCAGCTGGGGGGCTCAGTCGGTGAAGCATCTGCTTTCGGCTCAGGTCATGATCTCAGGGTCCTGAGACTGAGCCCCCTGCATCGAGCTCTCTGCTCAGTGGGGAGTCTGTTTCTCCCTCTGCCCCTCCCCTAACCCCTCCCGCTGCTCATGCTCTGTGTCTGGCATTCTCTATCACATAAAAAAACAAAATATTAAAAAAAAAAAAAACCCTACTGTGGTAAATTCAACAACTTTCTCTATGCAAATCTTACAGAACCCCCCAAAACACTTTTTAAGTGGATCTTTTATTTAGACAGCCCATGACACACGTGTCCAAAGACTTAGCAGCATTTCAATATCTGAGGAGCAACAGCTACAAGGACAGAACCTTTTAGCGACAGTACAAAAACATGAACGAGAGATGAGTGACCTTCACGGAAAATGTGGATGTGTTATGAGAAATAAAAGCAATAAGATCTACTATGAACCTAAATGAAATCCTAAATCAATAAAAAGACATGTCAAGAAAAGGAAAACAGAGAATATATTTCAGAAAAAGGAAATTATCATATGAAAATTACTTTTAAGAAAATTATTTTATGAAATATGTACATACAAATATAAAATGTAATAAGAGAATTTTATATAAAATACAAATATGAATTCTATTTTATTATCATACATAATATAAAATACAACAAATGACATTTTAATTTGCAACTATAATTTAGTTTGTAATATTGTATAATATCTTCATATAAAATATGTAATAAAGGCTTGTAACTTGTAAAAGTATTATTATAATTATATAGAAAATAACAAGTTATAACAAGGATATAGTATAATGCCAGTCAGTTACAAAGCCTATCTTCAAAGTTATTTAGTGAGAGGCAGAAAAACTGTCAGTAGGAAGAGAAATAAGCCCCAGAAACTATTAATATTTGCTTTAAGGCTCAAATAATTTATTTTTTTAAGATTTTTATTTAGTTGAGAGAGAGAGAGAATATGACAGGGGGGAGGCAGAGGAAGAGAGGAAGCAGACTTCCTGCTGAGTAGTGATAAAGTTCAAATAATTTAAATAAAGCAATACGCTAAAGAATTAGAAGGCAGGTCCCTGGAACCAGTAGAGACAGTGCAGAAGGAGACCTTCACACCTTAAACATCAGAGGATGGAACACCGCATCTAAGCATAACAACAACAAAAGAAACTCTGAAAGAAATGTTTGGCAGTTGACAATGCAAAACTACAAACTTCTAATAAATGTGTCAACACAGAAAACTAACATTAAAAATAATGACAACGAATGCAATACGTAAGGGTTGATACATTCAGTATAAAGAATCGATACATGTTAGGGTAAAAAGAGAAAAGTGAAAATGCAATCCAGGGAAAAGGGCAAACCTATAGCCTTTTCAAAGAACTGCTCGCTGGTAATACACATACCCACAAATCAGAAACTCAGCTACCAGATGTGGGATCTTAACATCATTTTCCAGCTGGAAGGCATTTGCCATGTATACTTTTGTACGTTAAACAGGAAAACACATTTCCCCCCATCTCCAGGGCAAATAAAAACAATGATTTCTCAGATAAAAAAAAATCTCAAAAAAGCTAAAAACATCTTCTCTATGATCCTAAGCAGCACCCCCCCATACTACTGGTGGGAGTGAAAAACTGGTATAAGTTTCCAAAACCCACATCTGGCAATAATCCCTTCTCTAGGAATTCACCTTAGGAAACTCAGAAAATATGAATGCAACCAAGTTGTTTCCCAGAGTAAATATCCAGAAATCAGTTCTACAATAGAATAATATAGCACTCACACAAATGCGAGTGCACCCACGCGTTAATCAGCCATTAAAGTGAGGTTTTCTACACTCAATTAATTGCACAGGGAAAAAGTAATGATAAAATGACAATGCATGTTAGGAACATTGTACCTGTATGTGGAAAAAAAAAAAAAAACTGGAAAGGAAAAACACAAAAAGGTATGATTGGGATTGCACTTTAAAAGGTTAATGGTGGAATGTCTTTCCTTCTTAGAACTCAATGCACCATCCAAGCCACCTATGGGAACATGTATTGTTTTTACTGTTAGGAAATGGACATTAAGCAGTCTGCTCATTAGGACATGGCACGTTCAGATCAAGGCCATACTGGGCCAGCCTTCTGTGCAGCTAGAGGCAGACATCAATGTGAAGTATGATATCTGGGTCGTGTCAAAATAAGACAAGCCACTTGTCCTGGATATTGGTTCTTTCCACTTTCCATGAGGGGAACTAGAAAGCTGATTTCAAACATGAAGATGAGGACAAATTTACAGGTGACCAAGTGGCATGGTGGCAAGACCCTGAGTCCTTGGATGACCTTGGACTCCAGCACAACCCACCGACATGACCTGTCAATGGGGAAAAGGAACACAGGTCTACTCGGAGCCACTGTGACTTGGGGTCTTTGTTATAGTAGCTTAACATGAAGTCTGCGGGATATATGCTATCCACCTTCTACATGTGCTTTATCTATCTTTCTATGCAAACATATCTTTCTCTGTTTCTTTAATCCCAATTTGAAACAATCTAATTCCATTTTTATGAGCATGTAGTAGGTGCTGTAATTAAATGGGCAGAATAGGAAGCCTTTTCTGTATTCGTTCAGATGAGTGGAGATCCACGTAACAACAGATGTCGGAGGAATGACTTGGTTGTTTCAAGTGAACTGTCATTAGCGGTCAGACAGATAAGGTCCAAACAACAGGTGGGAAATCACAGCATCTCGGCTTAGGGGGAACAGCGGGATTTTGGTGATTTTCAGCATCAATCAGCATATACAATGCTAGGGGTTCAACATCAATGAAAGCAATCTCTGACCATTTACTCAGAAAATGAACACTGTATTTCCTCAGGGTGGCTAAGCTGACTGGAACAGAACTCTGGTCAGGGCAGGGGGTGGGGGAAGGGGACAGGCACAAAGATTTAAGGGTTTATAATGGAATGTATAAGTCAGGGTTTGATGGGCAAGCAAAAAACACTCCAGGTCATTCTTGGATAGACTCTTTTTTTTTTTTTTTAAGATTTTATTTATTTGAGAGAGAAAGAGAGAGAAGCAGGAGAAAGGGCAGAGGGATAGGGACTAGCAGACTCCAGGCTGAGCACGGACCCTGATGCCAGGCTCGATCCTACCACCCTGAGCTCATGACCTGAGCCAAAATCAAGAGTCAAATGCTTGAACAACCACCCAGGGTGCCGTGAATGGATTCATTTTAATTCCTCTTCCCACCTCATGTTTCTATCATGGTCCTCTAGGTAAAGAATTAAAAAGAAAAGAAAAGAAAAGAAAGAAACAGAGACAAGAACTCTAAATTAAGAGGAAACTGTGTGATTTGGAAACTTTTCAGCTGAAGACAGCTGTTTTAGAATCACAGAATCAATCACCAGCTGCCCAACTCTTCATTAATCGTGAGTCATTTAGACCTTTGTATTGCATGAAAACGGACAGATTTATAGAAATGAAGATACATCGTTAATGTGAAGCTGTATGAACAGGAGGACATAAAACAGAAATTACAGTGACGTGTGGTCTTTCTGAGAACTGTCGGCAATAATTACCTGCTCTACGGAATTTAAGAGGCATTTTTAATGTGACACCAGTTTATCCAATCCTAGAACCTACCTATGAACGTGAGGACTTACCAAATGCCAACATAAGGAGCAGAGCTTCTGAACTTGGCATGGCCAAAAGATTGTTTTCAGGTAAAATGTGTATATAGTATCAGGTAGAGGCTGTACCCAATTTACTTGGATGTAAAATTTTATTTTCGGAAGAAAAACAGAACCAAGACAAAAAAGCTGGAGGACGGCTTTTGGCTGTGGCCAAGTAAAAAAATTGGCAAGCCTTTTCCCCCAGAAATAGCTATAAAGCTGGACCAAATGAACCCAAACACCCATTTCAGAATTCTGGAAATTGACCGAAGGTGTGCAACCATCTGAGAAACACAGGTGACAAACAGATGAATGAGGGTAAGAAGACAGGTAATCCAGGATTGGCTTCACAAACATGTACCTGCTAGCAGGCAGGGCAGACCTCGGGGATTAGCAGAGTATTGGCTCTCAGTGTGGACCGCTGGGAAATGCTTGTACCCAGTGACATCATCAGTGTAAGTGAGTTCTGTAGAGTCCGGCAAACAGGAAGGGGCAATAGCTCTGGCATCTGGCCCAAGGTGGGCTCCACTAGGCTAATACTGTATGGATATAGCTCACTGGGGCTGCATGTATATGTAGGAGAGGTCAGAGCAGGGCCATGCCAACTGCAAGCTGCACCTGAATCCAGGGGCCACCCACGTGCACAGCCCAGAGACCAGCAGAACCCAGGAGAAAGCAAAACTGGGCTATCGATAAGAGGCCTGAGCTTGGAATATTCTCTCCTGTGCACACACAGATCCATTGGCAGAGGACAGAATCTTTGGTGCCTTGAGATGGCTGAGGGCTGCCTCTGCCCGTGTACCATCAGTGTGGCTCCAAGGAAGCCGGGCATTAAAACACGAGCACAAAATTTAAAACACAAACTGAAGGCAGGCATCGGGAGTACTCGCTGCAGGAGAGAGAGATCTCATAGATGCATCCCTGGCGAAGAAACACTAACACGCAGACACAGAAAAGGAATAAACCAGAAACAAAACAAAACAAAACAAAAACAATAAAACCCGAAAAAAACCTGGCAATAACAGCAACTTTGGGGCATGCAGAGAAATCAAACCAGAGATACTACAGTTTATTAAGTATTGTGAAACATCCATCTTTTGACAAAAAATTAAAACCTGCAGAAGAAACCAGAAACTGTCACTCATCCTTAGGGGAAAACAGTCAGCAGAAACTGTTCCTAAGTGTCCCTTAATGCTATAGTTAGTAGAAAAGAATCTTCAGTGAAACTATTCTATGTATGTTTAAAGCACTAAAGGAAACAATGTTTCAAGATTTTTTTTTTTTTTTAGTGACAATAGTGATCAATAAATAGAGGTTCTGAAGGTAGATTGGAATTTTTTTTTTTAAAGGACCAAATGGGACACTTGGGTGGCTCAGCCAGTTGGTCCTCCAACTGTTGGTTTCAGCTCAGGTGATGGTCTCCAATTCATGAGATGGAAGCCTGCACTGGGGTCCATGCTCAGTGGGAGGTCTGCTTGTGAGTTCTCTCCTTCTCTCTCTGCCCTTCCCACCCGTGCTCTCTCTCTCTCCAAAAATAAACAAACATTAAAAAAAAAAAAAGACCAAATGGAATTTTTTTGGTTGAAGATATGATAAAAAGAACGAAAATTTCATCATGGGGCCAAGAGTAAAGTTTGAGTAGCAGAAGAAAACATCAGTGAACTTGAAGAAAGATCAATAAAGCTTATTCAATCTGAAAGAGAAAAAAATGCTAAAAAGAAATGGACAGAAACCCAAAGATCCATGGGACATCATCATACATACACAGAAAGTACCAATGCATCAAAAAAATACAAAGAAATATCCAGAAAAAAAACACTGGAGTAAGTAACGGCCAAAATATCCCCACATTTACTGAAAAACATTATTAACCCATGGTTTCAAGAAGCACAATGAACCCAAGGTAGGATAATCAAAGAGATCCACCTCTGGACACACTGAAGTTTAACTGTGAAACGTGAAAGTCCAAGGGAAACCCTATGAGCTGAAAAGCAGAAATGACCCATGATGTTCTGGGCAACATGAGAATTAGCACTGGCCGGCTTCCTATAGGAAACAATGCAGCTGAGAAGAAAGAGAGAGCACACTCATCTGGACAACGTGAATTAAAATCACACTTTGCCAGGATGGCTGCAATCAGAAAGACAGAGTGTTGACAACAGTCTGCGGAAACCGGGAACTTCATCTTTGGTCCTGGGAACATGAAATGATGAAGCTGTGTCAGAAAGCAAAAGCCCTACTCTGGCTTAAAGGATTAAACACAAGTTTACCACACCATCCAGCAATTCGGCTCCTAAAAACCATCCCAGACAAATAAAAAGATATACCCACACAAAGACAGTCATAGACCGTTCACAGCACCTCATATTGGAATCAGTCCCAAGGGCCATGGATTAGGGAAGAATGCATGAAACCGGTCTCAGGGAGCACCGTTCCGCACCAAAAACCAGTCCATGGCTGACACACACCACCACACAGATGAGAAGTCAGACACAAAAGACCACACTTCTGGGGCCCCTGGGTGGCTCAGTCCGTTGGGAGACTGACTTTGGCTCAGGTCAAGATCTCAGGATGCTTTGCCCAGCAGGGAGTCAGCTTCTGTCCCTCTGCCCCTCCCCCAACCCATGTGCTTGTGCTCTCTCTTAAATAAAATAAATAAATCTCTTTTTTTTAAGATTATTTTTATTTATTTGACACAGAGAGAGAGATCACAAGGAGGCAGAGAGGCAGGCAGAGAGAGAGAAGCAGGCTCCCTGCTGAGCAGAGAGCCCCACTCGGGGCTCAATCCCAGGACGCTGAGATCATCACCTGAGCTGAAGGCAGAGGCTTAACTCACTGAGCTTTCCAGGCACCCCTATAATAAATAAATCCTTATATATATATATATATATATATATATATATATATATATATATATATGTTGGGTAGAAAGACACTGACACCTAGCATCAGGAGGACTGGGGGAGGAATCCAGCCCCACAGGAATGACAGATGGGCAAGTGTGTGCCTGTGACAGACTGCTGGGCTCAGACTCTAGCTCTAGGCCACTTGCCGCCTATGTGGCCTTAGTTCTGTTGCCTGACCCATCTCCACTTCAGAGCCCTAACCTGTGTGGGGGGGCTCACGGCTACGTCCCCATGGCAGCAAGGCTGTCTGGACACAGGAGCACAGGGGCCGTATGGGCCTGACCCCGGCCGCTCCACGGCTCTTGCCAGCACCCCCAGCCTGGCCCCCAGACTGGCCGCGAGGTCAGGGGCTCACCTGTGGGAGGTCAGCACCACCGCACAGCCTCCCCGGGCCTCCTGCAGTATCATACTCCACAGGTGCCGCTTGGAGCAGGGATCCATCCCGGAGCTGGGCTCGTCCTGAAGGAGAGAGCACACGATGGTGGCTGTTGCGGGTGCACACTGGGACACACAGGCTGCGTGAGGCCGAGCCCAGTGCGGGGCGGGGAGCGACCCCACGCTGGTTCTACGGACAAGCACGGCTTCACAACAGCTGGTGGTCCAAGAGGACAGCCCACCTTGCTGCACCGTCCACCTCCACAGAACTTCCAAAGAAAGACAGGCAAAAGGAAGCCGCCTCAAGGAGCACCACCAGGTAGCGTGGGCTCTCTTGGAACCCGGAGCCTTCCCCTTCAGTAAACACCAGAGCACTTACTGAACCACTTTTGAGAGAAATGGTCCGGGACCGCATGATACATTTCTGGGCTTTTTGCAGTCAGGGAGGACTAAACACATTTTACTTAAGAGCTTAGGGTCATCAACTTCTCCAAAAGAAAAACAGATGGAAAGTGGACCAAAAAAACGGCACCGCGCAGAAAAACCAACACCTGCACTTTTCTGCAAACTGGATGACATATGTGTGTAGTTAGAAGAGTAAGCAAATAGCAGCGGTGGTCACGCACTGCTCGGCAAGAAAGCTGACGGGGAGCTCTGCATTTTCCTGACCCCACGCCGCTGTCAGACATGGGAACCATTTGTCTTTCCTTGGGGGAGAATGTGGAAGGTCCTGCAAGGCATGTCTTGAACAAAAATTCCAAAACAAGTCCCCTTCCCCACGGTCACTAAAGCCCATAGGGCACCACGTGCCATGGCGATCATTCCCTGGCCTGCTTTCAGCATCCCCAATACACAGGAGTGGATCCCAGCCACTTGCCGATGACAAGGAGGAGGAAACCTGTGTTCTATTAGCCAGGCCGCATGTGTGCAGGGAGGTGCTTCTAGAAGCAGAACCTGGACCCTGGCAGCTGACTCAAGTCTGACCTCTAAGCCCAAGTCTAGGGCCACCAAGGGAGCCGAGAGTAAGGCTGCAAGAAGCAGGCGAGGGATGCACTCCTGTTTGGTGTCTCTGTCCTGATTCGGGACACATGCTGGGTGAGACTGAGCCTGGGGAAAGTTCTAAGAAGGTAACAGACACCATGCCCCATGAGCCCTTCGATGTCGGCCTCCTCTTGTACGGAAAACCTAGTTTAAAACCTGCAGAACGGGACAAGTGTTTGCATTCACTCCCGAATGTCAGGAGATGGCATGCTGCCGCTGTCCTTGCCTTGGGACCGTGCAAAGAAACACGCTTAGAGCAAATAAGGAAACTCCCCTGCGAGTCCAGAAGATACCCCACTAAATAATGAGAGGTCCCTCTTCCAACACAGGCCTCTTGTGTCCCCTTTAAAATCGTTTCCATTGAATGAACGAGAACAGAAAAGAATCTGTTTCCCACCCATTTTGCAGCCCCTCTGACTTCATACACGTGGGAAGCCATGGGATGCCCTCCAAGGACTCGTATCTTGTCCATGGCACCCAAATTGTGCCTGTTGTATATTGTTTGCAGGATAGGACTTTGAGCTCTTTGGAAATGCAAGACCATTGGCTCTGTTTCTTGATGCCCCACCACCGGTTCATGCTTTCATCAGGCTGAACTGGACTCATTCCAATTCCCAGACAGACTACGGACAGTCTCATCTCAAAGCCATAGGTTCACACCCCGCTTCCTGCCGAACGACCCGCTCTCCCTGCCATATCTGTCCTGCACCTGATAGCCACTGACAGGACTCCCCACGGACTCATGTCACAGCTGCTGTGACAACACTTACCTGTACATAGAAAAGACTCAAAAACAACATGCTAGATGTCAAGCGCATGGTTTTCAAATTGTACTCAGGTTCTGGTGTTATTCTACAATACTGCTATTAATGGTAAATTTTCACTGCATCCTCAATGAAATAGATAACAGGGACTCTCAGTTTGGGAAAAGTTGTCTTAGGGCAAAATGTTTATTTGTTCGGAGAACTCACACTGCAGGTGTGACTTTCCTCCCTGGAGGGGCATCCTGGTTGAAGACACCCAGAGACCACGGATCTGTCCGCGACTCACCAGCAGCAGCAGGTCAGGTTTGCCCAGCAGGGCCAAGGCTGTAGAGAGCTTCCGCTTGGTTCCCCCACTGTAGGTGGCCACCAGTTTGTCCACATGGGCCTCCAAGTGTAGACGCCTCACAAGGTCCCTGGCCACCTGCAAGACAGGCGCAGACCCTGAGTGCATCGCCATGCAGCGAAGGCCCCCAGACCGCGCGCTCGGCCCTTCGTGCCTTCCTCCCTCTCGTTGCCCCTGCTCACCCCACACGCACAGCCCCATCCAGGCTGGCAGAGGATGAGCAGGTGGGAACTCGGGACCACTCAGCGCTGGAGCTCCGAAACCCCGTCCAGCCAGGGTGCAGACGCACAGCCACATGGGGGCCGAGACCCAGGAGGAAGTAAGGGAATCAGCCAGGGAGGGGGAGGGCAGGACGGAGCTTCAGAGAGCAGAGTACGGAGAAGAGAGCTTTTAATTTCCCCCAGGCCAAAAATGCTCCCTTTCTACCAAGGAGCTGCTACCAGAGATGAGCACTCAGGGAGATGGGGAGCAAAGATGGAGCATTTTTCACCGGCGACTGCTGGGACACGCTGCACGAAGCCGGGAGGACGGTGACTGTGCATGACGCCACAGGACAGGGGTCTCTACCTTGAGCACACACAGCACGTCGGGCCCCCTCTACTCCTCTCCCCGCTCCCACCTCCACCTGCCCTCCTTCATACACCCCGGGACCCCACTCCTGTCCTCTCTCCCCATCCCCAGCGGGCAGCAAGTGTCCGTACAGTCCTTCTGCTCCAGTGCCCAGCACAATTCCCACCATCCCGCATCTCGTCTGCTTTCCGTGCCGGCGCGGTGTAGCTTCCTCTGGGGCTGACACCGAGTGACAGACACAACTTAAAACTTTGACAAAAGCATTCTACGTGACTCTCATGACCACAGAGGCATTGCTGTGTTCTGTTCTGTGGGTTGGTTTAGACATCATCACATGATCAAACTGGCTGCGATCGTGTCTTAATTCAGATTTAGGAGAGGTGGGGAAGGCTCTGTGTCCTGAGTAATGAAGAAAATCTAAGATAAACAAGAAAATTTAAAAGTAAAATAACTGATTAAAATACATATTTAAATAAGATACAGGGACTCATGTTCGTGATTTTTTTGGACAAATGCATACCAGTTGGGATAATCCTAATAGTAATGATGACATCCCAAGAACGTCGGAAAATACCAGCATGATATGTATGCCTCCCGAGAAAACCCCCCGACAGAAGCACTCAAAGCATTTTTTGCGCCTCCTCAAAATAACACAGAAGAATTAAGAATCTTGAGGACAGAACTAGATATCAGAGAGTGTAAGTCAAGGGGACACAGAGAACTTTGGAATAAACTCGCCAAACTATGACTGCTGATGTTTATAGGTCCTGTTTTCCCAGTTCCACAAAAGGTCAATGTTAGATGCCCAGAAGGGTTCAGTCGTTTAAGGATCTGCTTTAAACTCAGGTCATGATCTCAGGGTCCGGGGATGGAGCCCACACTGTGCTCCTGGCTCAGCGGGGAGGCCGCTTCTCCCTCTGCTTTTCTCCCTGCTTGTGCTCTCTCTCTCAAATAAATAAATAAAATATTTAATTTAAAAAAAAGTCAGTGTGGCAGCCTACCCATCCTGGGTTGGATGGCCATAGGGAAGGGTCCAGAACACAGAGAAACAAATGCATTGGTTCAATCCCACGCTTCCTAAAAGTCGCTATTTTCAGAAAATCACAGAAAACAGCCTGATAAGCTCTTTCGGCTGCATTTCTGCACTTGGGACTCCTGTCAAGATTACAGCAAATGTGCGGCCCTAGCAATGGTCGGCAGAACACCATGCCAACTCCCAACTGTGTTCTGCTTAAGGAACCTCTCTCTGCTATTGGGTGTTTTACTCCCGTAAAGTTCCCAGTCTTTCTACACTCAAGGCAAGAGTTTAGGATTCACTCCTCCTTCCATCCCCCCTGCGTAATCATGACCCACACTTAGTAGGACTTCTGTAAGCCTCGCCTGAAACAGTATAACCCTCCCAGAGGTCCACACATGGATTAGTTTGCTTACAAAGCCAAATTCCGGCCACACCATGCTGACAGCCATGTCCAAGCTCCCCAGGAGATTAAAGATCAAAATGAGAAGGATAAAGGGGGCCCAGGATTTAATACAGAAAGCCTTTCTTCCAGCCCCCTCCCCTGATTTTCCTTCTGCCCCCCATTCCTTTTGCCATCACTTTGAGCTCCTTCTAGCAAAACCGTCTGTGAACCGAAAAAACTTGCAGGGTAAGAGGCATGTCTGTGGAGAAAGCAGGAGGTAGTGAGACATGGGGTGGGGAGTGGGGAGAGGGGGGCTCTCCCTGGTAGGTGAACACGGGGCGGAATGGCTTCTTCTATCCCAGCAAGACCACACTCTAGAAACCCCAGTCCTCATCCCCAGCAGCACGGTGGGTCGGTGATTCCAGCATGACACAAACCCTTAAATTACTCTACCCATTTCTCCAGCATCACAGACCATGCCACCCCTGCCTCCTGAATCATTTTGGAATAACTTGATGTAACTTCAGAAAAAAAAAAAAAAAATAAGGTTTACTGAATTCAAGCTCAAATATGGACACCACAAAACTATCTAGTGTGGACAACAGGGGATAATTGAAAACCATTATATCAGCCTGCCAAGCCTGAATTCAGGCCAAATGAACACAGCCTCTCTTTTCCACCTTACTGGGCCTTCAGAGGGCTAGGGGCTGGGGCCGGGGCAGGGGGGTGGTGGTGGTGTGTGGCTGTGAGGAGGAAGAAAACTATACGCAAAATACCAGAGACTGGGCTGTGCATGAGCTGGGACCCTGGGACGCAGAGAAGCCTGGGTGCTGAGGGAGGGAGGGAAGGAGGAAGGGAGAGAGGGGTGCAGAGGGGCTGTCAGGAGGGGCTACCTGCTGGAACAAGGGGGGGCTTCCTCTAGAACCATGGAGGACACAACTGGGG
Organism: Mustela putorius furo; assembly: GCF_011764305.1. NCBI lineage: Eukaryota > Metazoa > Chordata > Mammalia > Carnivora > Mustelidae > Mustela > Mustela putorius. The sequence continues at coordinate 11,702,797 of NW_025421998.1, forward strand.
CTGCCCAGGTGAGTAGAGGCAGAGGTCAGCTGGAGGAGAGAACCGGGGTGAGCAGAAGATAAGCCAGGAAAAGACCCCAGCTCCAAGTCCTGGGAGAACGCAGGTGCGGGGCTCAGCTGGGACAGTTCCAGCCCTGAGGAAGATGTGGAATGGGACACCCCAGCCCAGGGGCCACAAGACAACTCCACATAGCTTCTATTCCCGTAGCCACCAAAGGGGCACAGAGAGGAAGACCAAGCCCCTTGGGGCACTAGAAATTGAACAGTACTCGAGGAGCGGCACACATCCAGATTCTGCCTTCATCAAGAACAGCTACTCGGATCTCCAAGGAACCCCTGCCACCTTCTGACCCTGGGGCTTAGGTAGTTTTCCCAGCCCAACTGTGTCTCAGCTTCCCCACTGGCAAAGTAGGGAACGAGCATCTTATCAACCTCTTGTGGTTCTGTAAAATACTTAGAATAGCGTCTAGCCCAGAGCAAATACTGACATGTTGGCCAAAAGGATTTTTTCCTGTTAGCCTGTCATAATCCCTTCTGGGCTGCCAGTGATAAGCACGTTCGAACAGACACACCTGCTCTCTATTTCCCTAAAAGGGATGGGCATCTCCTGGCCGTCAAGGGAGCTACCCCACCTGGGGACACATGTGTGGCCATCAGAAGGCTCCCAGCATGTAGCAGTTTCATCTGCAGAATGGTTGTGGCTCTATGCAAGAAGCGAGGCCAGCTCCGAATCTGGCACCAGGAAAACAACGTTCCTTCATGGAGGAGCTCTGAGAAATGAGCCGGTGAGTGCGCCGAGAATCAGGAGGTGATCGCCCCGGTGACAGAGTGTGCAGCCCTACTCTATTAAGCAGAACTTCTCCCCCGGGGGCTGGCGAAGGGGCCAGCAGAAGGTGGACGCCAAGCATCTGCCTCTTTCATCAGAAACGAGCCGGGGGAGCTGACAGAAATAAACATCTTTTGAAGACAGAGCTCCTGATCAGTCCTGGGTTTCAACGGCTGCTTCACCACGATGAGCAGACCTCTAGAGGTGGACAGTTGTCTTGGCTTGATGAAGACGGGAGGTCAGGGAAGGAAGTGGGGCCCTCCGAGGATGAGGAGGGTTTCGGTTTTACTTGTGCTTAAGTTACAGAGCATCAATAAGAAATGAAGGCTGAAGAAACATTACACACCAGCTCATGGAATGAATTTTCATGGGCCAGTGAAAGTGAGGCTGTTAGTTTTGTCTCCCGTGAATTCTGAGATGCTCCCTTTCCTGCAGAATCTCATTGAAAATGCACCACATAAGCCACTTTTCCTGTTCCTTGTACAGAATCCAGAAATGCAAAGAGCATTCCAGAATCTCTACAAGAGGCAGAAAAGGTAAAGCTGTGCCCCCAGCACCTGCCCTTCCAGTGGCTAGCCCTTGGCACGTCCTCTGAGCTGTCGGTCAAGGCTGTCAGCTCTGCTTGGCTGACCCCCGCTCATAGCAGGCGGATGGCAGCTGCCTCTGGCTTTTTCATGACTGTGCCCACCCCCAGCCCCACAGAGACAGAGGAGGGGCGCAGTCTGCCACCTCACCATCCTCCAGAGGCCACCCGGGGAAGGAGCTGGGTGGGCAGGGGTCAGCCCACTCACCGGGAAATCCTTCCAGCAACCCACCCCATTCCGCAGGCAGCCTGAGCCCTTCCCTGAAAACCACAGGGAGGGTCTAGGATGTTCTCTCCTAAATAAAAGTAACAGCCTGGTAAATGCAAAACGGGCTTGGAGAGGAGACAAAGTTGCAAACAATGTTAGCTTTAACCCCAAGCGACTTCCCCTCTCACATCTATTTTAAATAAGGGACTAAATGCCACATTAACACCGTTACTGTGTTTCCTTCCGTGTAATCAGATTGGAAACATCTTTCGGGTACATTATGTGGTTTATCGTGGTTCCTTCCCAAGGGGTCAGAGAGCTCTGTTGGGACTGGAGGAGTTAACCAAGGGTTCCTTAGCGGGACCCTCTTCTGGAAGAGTCCAGGGAGTCTTACGTGAGGGATGCTCGGCTTGGGAATCCCCCGGAGGCAGCAGTAATACTGAAGGTGTTCCCAGCCGGTGAGGAGCTCGTCCAGGGCGTCCTGCTGCGGACAGTAGCCAATGCGAACGCCGGCGGCACCCGCTGAAGCCAGATCCACAACCTCTCTGCAAAGAGAAACAACAGTACAGCCCAGAAAATCCGGTTCCCCAGACAAACACCCATTTCTTTGACCCGGTTCATCCATGCGAAGTTCACCATTGGTTTTTATGTAAAAGGAAAACATATGCAGGGGCATCTTGGTTAAGATTCTGACCCTTGAACAACACAGGGAGTTGGGGGCACTGACCGCCAGGCTGGAGAAAATCCACATATAACTTGTGACTCCCCAAAACCGAACTACTGACAGCCTATATTGGCAGAAAGTGTTATCAATAACAAACACACATTTTGTATGTTATAGGTAGTATATGCTGTATCCTTAAAATAAAGTGAACTGGGGCGCCTGGGGGGCTCAGCTGGTGAAGCCTCTGCCTTCGGCTCAGGTCATGACACAGGAACCCGCAACCATCAGACCCTAGCTGTTCAAGGATGGCCTGTACAAGCGTCAGGCTTTGTTTTGAACCACTGCCTCTGGAAAAATTTTACTCCATTAGTTTTTTGTTTTGTTTTCTTTTTTCTATACCATCTTTTATCTTCCATTGTGCTAAAATATACATCATATAAAATTTATCATTTTAGCAATCATAAGGTATAAAAGTCAGCAGTACAAAGGGCATTCAGGATGTTGGGGCCCATCACCACCATCCAGGTCCGTGACACTTTTGACCCCACAAAAGAAAACCCCACACCCAGAAAATGGCCACCGTCCCCCCAGCCTCTGGCAACCACTCAATGGCTTCTGTGTCTGTGGATTTTTCTATTCTGGGCAGTTTGCAGAAACTGAACAACATAGGGCCTGACTGCTACGAGCGGCTTCTGTCACTCAGCATGTCTCTTTCCTTTTATGGTAGACATGCACACAGCCGTTATTATTTTTTTTTTTTTAAGTCCCACTGCCGTTTTATAAAACAGAAGTCCGCGTGTTACGGCGGTGCCCGCATTAACGAACGGACCAGTTCCGATAACTCCGTCCCGCACCTGGAAGTCTACCGCGTTTTTTCATTCCGTGACCATGAAGCACAAGAGAAAAGAAGCACATAAAGAAGGAAGAGGGGGAAAATAAGACTAAAAAATAAATAAATAAAAATTTAAAAAAGGAGGAGGGGGAGAAACAAGATTTTAAAAAAAGGAAAAGGGGGTAATCGTCTTGGTAATGAATAGAGTTCTCTGGCTGTTAGAGCAGCCTCGGTCTACAGGAAAGTTGCACAGAAAGTGCGTGAAGTTCCCACACCCTGCCTCACCTCTCACCCAGAATCTCGCCCCCATCGTGACCCTCTCGCTTTGCTCTGGTGCTGTTGTTTCAGTGCATGAACCCAGAGTGAGACACTTACTCATTGAGGTCCTTACTTGATATTCGAGCTCACTCTGGGTGCTGTGCATTTCTGTCTGCTCTGTCCCACTCACAGAACCCCGTATCAACAGTATCACAGAGAACTCTCCATTGCCTTAGAGATCCTCTGTGCTCTACCCCATGCACCCCGCCCTCCCCCTCCTCGGCAACCACTGGATACATGGATACTGTCCACGTATCTTCGCGTTTTCCAGAAGGTCGCAGAGCTGGAATCATGCAGCACACAGGTCTTCGGAGAGCCTTCTTCCATTAGTGAAACGCATTTAAGGTTCCTCCCTGTCCTCTCATAGCTTGACAGTCATTCCTCACTGATGAATAATATTCCATACTTCAGACGCACCCCGGTGCATTTATTCATTTGTCTACTGAATCTTGACCATTTCACTGCCGTAATTTGATGATAACGCTGCTGCAAGCATTAGTCTACAGGGAGGGTGGGGCGGTTGTACATGGAAGTTCTCAGATCATCTGTACGAATACCCAGGAGCAGGACGGCTGCATGATATCGTAAGGTCATGGTTCATTTTGTAAGAAAGTCACAGACTGTCCTCGGGAGTGGCCCTACCACATTCATTTCCAGTGAACAAGAGCTCATATTCCTCCCCATCCTCACCAGCGTTTGGTACTGTCAGCATTTGGGATTTTAGTCATTCCAGTGGGTGTATATATACTCACCATATGCGTGTGCAATTCCGTAACAACGTACGATGTTCCCTGTCCTCTCCTGGGTGATCTGTACATCTGCTTTGGTGAAGTATCCCTTCAGTCGTTCTGACCATATTCTATTTGGGTTATTTATTTTCTTCCTGTTGGGTTCTTTGTATCTTTTGGAGCCACAAGCTTTTTATCAGATACACCTTCTGAAAATATTTTCTCCCCATCTATGGCTCATGTGTTCTGTCCCCTCAAAGGGCTCTTCAAGAGTAGACTTTCTGTTTATTTTAACAGAGCCCAACTTACTCTTTGATCCGTATGTGAATTAGAAGTGTATTATTTAATCCCTGAAAATTTGGGGACTTTCCAGCTGTCTCTCTGTTATTCCTGACTTAATTCTATCGTCCTCTGAAAGCATATTTTATACGACATCTACTTTAAAAATGTTCAGGTGTGATTTACCGCCCAGAATGCCGTCCATCCTGATGATCTTCCATGTGAGCTGGAGAAGAAAGGGCATGCTGCCGTTCTTGAGTAAAATACTCTAGAAATGTCAATCAGGTCCATTTGATTAATGGGCTGCTTGGTTAAACTCTACCCTGACCCCATTTTCAGCCTGTGGGATCTGTCAGTTACCGAAAGGGGGATGCTGATGTCTCCCCGCTGGTGCGAGATGCGACCTCTTCTCCCTTGGCTCCGTCACCTGTCTTCCCAGATTCTGACATGGTGGGGCCCTTACATCCTGCAGAGAACTGGCTTCTTTGTCCTTCAGTAATATCCCCCTTTGCTCCTGACCATTTTCTTTCTTTCTTTTTTTTTTTTTTTTTTTTTGCCCTAAAGTCTGCTCTATCTCAAATTAATGTGGCACCTCGAAATTTCTTTTAATTAATGTTAGCACGATGGATCTTTCTTTTCCCCATTACATATTTGGATATTTGTAACCTTTTTAAAAGTATTTTATTTATTTACTTGATAGACAGAGATCACAAGTAGGCAGAGAGGCAGGCAGAGAGAGAGGAGGAAGCAGGCTCCCTGCTGAGCAGAGAACCCGATGTGGCGCTCGATCCCAGGACCCTGAGATCATGACCTGAGCCAAAGGCAGAGGCTTAACCCACTGAACCAGCCAGGTGCCATTTGGATTTCTTAAAGATTTCATTTAGTTATTTATTTAGTTATTTATTCTTATTTGCAGTGGGAGAGTAGGGGGCAGGGCGGAGGGATGGAAAGAATCCCAGACATACTTGGTGTTGAGTGTGGACCCCGACATGGGGCTCACTCTCATGACCCTGAGATCAAGACCTGAGCCGAGACCAAGAGTTGGACCCTTAACTGACTGAGCCACTCAGGTACCCCATCTGCTATGTTTGAAACACCTTTCTATTCGGGCCACTTGCTTCTCTTCCCTTTCTTTTTCTGCCTTGTCTGGTTTAAGTTGAACATTCTATGCGATTTCATTTCCTCTCCTCTCTTAGAATATCCATTATACTTCTTTTTAAATTTTTTTGCGGTTGTTCCAGAGTTCATAATATACATTCACAACCATTCCAAATCCACTTGCAAAAAAGTAATATTAATAAAGTGCAAATATCGTAATAACAGAGTGTTCTCAATCCCTCCTTCTCTTCCCACACAGGATTACCACCACTCCTGTCACTTAGCCCGAAGCTACGAGAACTGAATACAGTGTTGCTGTTATTTTAAACAAACTATTACTTGCATGATCGATTAGAGATGATAAATGTAAAAGGTCTTCAATTATGCTTTCTCTAATGCTCATCCATTCTTTATGCAAATCTGACTTTGCAACCTCTATTATTTTCCTTCTTTCAACATTTCTTGCAAGACAGGTCTGCTGGTGACACAGGCCTTCTGTTTTCATTTCTCCTTCACCTTTGAAAGATAATTTCATTGAATTCAGAATTCTCGTGTGTGGTTATTTTCATCTGAAAGCTTTAATATTCCTTCCCGTCTTCCTTCTTTCATGGTTTCTGAGAATCCAATGTCGTATTTATCTCTATCTCTGTAGGTAAAGTTATCGTTCCCCCATGCCAGCTTCCTTCAAGAATCAGTCTTCGAGGGGCATCTGGGTGTCTCTGTGGGTTAAAGCCTCTGCCTTCAGCTCAGGTCATGATCTTAGCGTCCTGGGATCCAGCCCCCAATTGGGCTCTCTGCTCAGCGGGGAGCCTGCTTCCCTTCCTCTCTCTCTGTCTGCGTCTCTGCCTACTTGTGACCTATCTGTCAAATTAATAAATAAAATCTTAAAAAAAAAAAAAAGAATCAGTCTTTGACTTTTTACAGCTTGAATATCATATGATTAAGTGTAGGTTTTGGGTATTCTTCTTATTTGGTGTTTTGTCAACATGCTTATCTGCACTTTGTGATCCATCATACATTTTAGGGGAAAAAACGCCATCATTATTCAAATATTTCTTCTGTCCCTTTCTCTTGTACTCCTGCTGGTATCACCATTATGTATGCACGTCAGGTGTTGTAACTATCACAATTCCCTGATATTCTGTTCCATCTTTTCTTTTTATTTCTCTTAATGTATCTGCAAGTTCACTGATTCTTTCCTCCACCATGTCGAGTCAACGGATGAGCTCATCAGGGGCGTTCTTCCTTCTCTCATTCTTTTTATTCTCATTCTTCTCTCTGACCGTGTTTCTTTTGATTTCTCGCATTTTTCTTCTTTTTTTTTTAAGATTTTATTTATTTATTTGACAGAGAGAGAACACAGCAGGGGAAGTGGGAGAGGGAGAAGCAGGCTTCCCATCAAGCAGGAAGCCCAGTGCGGGGTTCAATCCCAGGATGCTGGGATCATGACCTGAGCTGAAGGCAGAAGCTTAACGACTGAGCCACCCAGGTGCCCCTAGCATTTTTCTTCTTAAACAGTGTCCATCTTTGTGCTAACATTACCCATTTGTTCTTTCACAATGTCTACTTTTACAGTCCTTAGTACATCAATCAGAGTTATTTTAAATTCCCAATCTGATACTGCACCATCTGCCATATCAGAGTCTGGTTTTAACTCTCATTTTGTCTCTATGGAATGTGTTTTTTGTCTTTCAGTGTGCCTTGTAATCTTTTGGTGGAAAATTGGACATTATTTATCAGATAAAAAGAAATTTAGGTACAGGGTGCCTGGGTGACTCAGTCAGTTAAGCTTCTGATTCTTGATGTCAACTCAGGTCATGATCTCAGTGTCCTGGGATGAAGCTCCACATCGGGCTCCCCACTCAGCAGGGCATCTGCTTGTCTCCCTCTCTGTCTGCCCCTCCCCTCACTCACATGCTCTCTCTCTGAAATAAATAGGTAAGTCTTAAAAAAAAAAAGAAAAGAAAAGAAATGTAGGTAGATGTGTCTTTCTTGTGAAGGTACATTTATCCAGCTTGGAGTTAATTTGTAATTATCATTTTCTGTAGATGAAGTATCAGAGGGCAAATCTCCTCAGGTGTCCTATTTTTATCTCGCCTGTTGTCTTTGAGCTTCCTGCAGACTTCATCATAAACAGGGTCTGGAGGTCACTTCTTTTAGCTGTGATTCCCTGTTACCACACAGAAGACTTACTGAAGAGGTGGGGAGAGGTGTGTGGAAGGGAAGTGTCTATAAACCTATCTTTACAAATCAGTATTTTATTTTAATGTCTTAAGGAATCTTCACACTGTTTTCCAGAGTGGCAGCACCAACTTGCATTCCCACCAACAGTGTAAGAGGGTGCCCCTTTCTCCACATCCTCTCCAACACACGGTGTTTACTGTCTTGTTGATTTTGGCCCTTCTAACTGGTGTAAGGTGGTCTCTCAATGTGGTTTTGAGATGAATACTTTTGTATCAACATGGATGGGACTGGAGGAGATTATGCTGAGTGAAATAAGTCAAGCAGAGAGAGTCAGTTATCATATGGTTTCACTTACTTGTGGAGCATAAGGAATAATACGGAGGACATAGGGAGATGGAGAGGAGAAGGGAGTTGGGGAAATCGGAGGGGGAGATGAACCATGAAAGACTGTGGACTCTGAGAAACAAACTAAGGGTTTTGGAGGGGAGGGGGTGGGGGGATGGGTGAGTCTGGTGGTGGGTATTGTGGAGGGCACAGATTGCATGGGGCACTGGGTGTGGTGCATAAACAATGAATCTTGGAACACTGAAAAAAATTTTAACTTAATTTTTTTTAAAAGGAAAAGAAAAGAAATCAGTATTTTAGCGAACCTGAGCTGGGCTTTTCCTTCCCCCACATCAAGGGCTCACGGGGACTGGTGTGGGGTGTTGCCCTTCCCCCAGGCTGGTTACGCACTGCTAAAACACCCACTGGTTACGGCCTAGTAAAAATATTTCCTATTAGGAAGAACAGAAGTCTTTGGGCATTTTTCAAAATGATTACTCTTCTCCCCCAGAGAAGCACCAAGAGATTTTTCTACAACAGAGTGGCAACCTCATGAGGCTCTGGGAAATAAAACTCACAAAAGTGCACGGGCCCGAGACCAGGCCCACTGGGTGTCTTCATCTCTCAAGGGAGCCCACACTGAACTTGTAACAACTCATCAGTTAGAGCTTAAGGGTTCCTACTGATGCTAGTTCCCCTGGTGAGTTGGGACGCTGTGACTCTACTGGTCAGCCTCTTCGAGTGGGCAGGCTAAAGAGTGCTCTGTGACCTCAATGGTCTGACGAATCTAAGAAGAGTTGCTTATTTTTGGTTTATTCAGTTATTTTCCTGTTGCAAAGATGTGAAGGAGGATTTCCAAACCCTTGACCTGCTGGACCACAGTTCAGCATCAGTAACTCTTCCACTAGAGTTGTGTTTCGTTGTTCCTAGGCTGTCTGCCTCTGACACACGAAGAACCACATATTAAATATCTCTCTCCATTCCCTATGTTATCTACCTCTCACTTACTCATCAATTCAATGAATTTTTATTTTACTTGTATTTTTTTTTTAAGATTTCATTTATTTATTAGAGAAACAGAGAGAGAGAACATGAGCAGAGGAGATCGGCAGAGAGAGAGGAGGAGGAAGCAGGCTCCCTGCTGAACAGAGAGCCCAACACGGGGCTCAATCCTAGGACCCTGGGACCATGACCTGAGCTGAAGGCAGAGGCTTCACTAACTGAGCCACTCAGGCGCCCCTTCAATTAACTTTTAATCTATACTTGGAAAAGGTACATCTATGACACTGTTAATTTAATATTTGATACTTTTAAGCCTGTTCTTATAAATGACAAATATACCAGAAAACTGCTGCTATGACCTACTGTGTACTATTTTAAAGATTTATTTACTTATTTTTAGAGAGAGTGAGCACAAGTAGGAGGGGCAGAGAGGGAGGGAGAATCTCAGGCAGACTCTGACACGGGGCCCGATTTCACCACCCTGAGATCACAAGCTGAGCCAGACCAAGAGCTAGACACTTACCCAACCGAGCCACCCAGGTGTCCCACTGTGTACTTTTATTCCTTTATACAGTCCATATCAGGTCCATATTCTTTTCTCTTTAAAGTTCAATGGGGGATTCTGTCATGAAACATTTCCCCCTTCATGTTATAGAACTTTCCCTTTTCAAATCCTAAGTATATTGTTTTAGTAGTTTCTTAAAATTTCATAAGTCCATACATTATTTTCACAGTTCTACTCCTTCTTCTCTGTTCCAATCAGTTTTTGAACAATAACAGTCGTGTTGTACCTGTTTAGCTGTTCACTCATTCTTGTACAAGGCAAGAATTGGTTATGAAAAAAAGACACAAAAAGTAAGAAGTATTGGTAGGATACAGAAAGACTGAAGCCCTTGCACACTTTTGTTTAGAATATCAAATAGTGCAGGTGCTATGGAAAACAATATGGCATTTCTACAAGAAAACTAAAAAACAATAAACATCGACCATATGATTCAGTGATTCTACTTCTGAGTATATACTCAAAAGAACTGAAAGCAGTAATACAAATACACTCATACATCAATTCATGCATCTGTGCCCACAGAAGGATTGATTACTCACAACAAATGGCGGATAGAACAGTGTTCACTGATGAATGATTTGATAAACAAAACATATATATCGTCCTTGAGAAGTAAAGAAACTGTGACACATACAGGAAAGGAAACAAAGGCAAAACCAAACTACTGGGACTACAGCAAAATAAAAAGCTTTTCAACAACAAAGGAAACAATGAACAAAACAAAAAGTAACCTAGTGAATAGGAAAAGCTACTTGCAAATGACATATCCAATAAAGGGTTAGGATCCAAAATATATAAAGAATTTTTAGAACTCAATACCAGAAAATCCAAATAATCCAACTGAGAATTGGCAGAGGACCTGAGTAGACTTTCTATTTCAAATAAGACCCTCAGATGGCCAGCAGACCCATGAATAGATGCTCAATGTCACTCATCATCAGGGAAATGCAAAACAAAAGCACCATGAGAATCCACCTCACACCTGTCAGAACGGCTAAAATCAACAACACAAGAATAACAGGTGTTGACAAGGATGCAGAGAAATGGAAAGCCTTTCTCCCTTTGGGTGGGAGTGCAAGCTGGTACAGCCGCTCTGGAAACAGCATGGAGGTTCCCCAAGAAGTTGAAAATAGAGCTACCCTACGACCCAGCATCTCACTACTGGGTTTTCACCCAAAGGATATAGAAATACTGATTTGAAGGGGCTCCTGTGCTCCTATATTTATAGCAGCGATGTCCACAATAGCCAAACTATGGACAGAGCCCAAATGTCCGTGGACTGATGAATGGGTGAAGAAGATGTGGGGGGTATGCCCAGTCGCGGAAAAGAATGAAATCTCGCCATTTACAATGATACGGATGGAGCTAGAGTGTATTATGGTAAGTAAAGTCAGAAAAAGACAAAAACCAGTTGATTTCACTCTTATGCGGAATTTAAGAAACAAAACAGATGAATATCGAGAGAAAAAAGAGAGAGAAAAACCAGGAAATAGACTCTTAACAATAGAGAACAAACTGAGGGTTGCTGGAGGGGAGGGGAGTGGGGGATGAGCGTTAAGGAGCCGCATGTTGCAATGAGCACTGGGTGTTGTACGCAAAAGATGAATCTCTAGGGGTGCCTGGGTGGCTCAGTGGGTTAAAGCCTCTGCCTTTGACTCAGGTCATGATCTCAGGGTCCTGGGTTCGAGCCCCGCATCGGGCTCTCTGCTCAACGGGGAGCCTACTTCTTCCTCTCTCTCTGCCTGCCTCTCTGACTACTCGTGATCTCTCTGTCTCTGTCAAGTAAATAAATAAAATCTTAAAAAAAAAAAAGATGAATCTCTAACTTCCACTCCAAAACGAGTATGTTTCGTATGTTTAGTGGAATAAATAAAAAATTGAGGCTACAAAAAGTAATAATAAATTTTAAAAAATTTAAACCCTCCCCCAAAATATAAAAATGCAGCTTATACAAGTGGTGGATTTTTTGGTAAATCATATATCTAATAATGTCCTTGTTCTGGAATACATAAGTAATGCCTACAACTTACGAACAAAATTGCAAGTAACCCAACTTTTTAAATGGGCAAAGTATCTGAATATAGATTCCTCCAAAGATGCACAAATTGTCAATAAGCATAGAAAAAAAATATGATTGGCACCACTAGCCATTGGGAAAATGCAAGTCAAACCCACAGTGAAGTACCGCTTCACACCTACTAGGTGTGAAGGGACAGAATACATGATTGGGAGGGCGTGGAAACATTCTAACCTTAGTGCACTACCGGTAGGGATATAAAATAGTGCAGCTGCTTTAAAAAGCAGCTTGTGTTCTCAGCTGCTCCGCTGATTATCTGCTGTATGTGACCCAGGATGACTCTCAGCTAGCCACTCAAAAGGTCTGAAAACATACAGCCACAAAAAAACTCACACATTCCGCGTTTGTGACAGCATGACCCAGAGTAGTGAAATAGCAGAAACGCCCTAATGTTCCTCCGTTGAGGAACAGATGGAGAAAATTTGAGACATTCATTCAACTGAACATTGTTCAGTCATGGAAACAAAATACTAACACATGCTACAACACAGATAAACTTTGAAAACAATACGCCAAACAAAAGAAGAGAAACACAAATCGGGTTGTACGAGTCCATTTTTTTTTAAAGATTTTATTTATTTATTTGACAGACAGAGATCACAAGTAGGCAGAGAGGCAGGCAGAGAGGCAGGCAGAGAGGAGGAAGCAGGCTCCCTGCCGAGCAGAGAGCCCGGTGCGGGGCTCGATGCGGGGCTCAATCCCAGGACCCTGAGATCATGACCTGAGCCGAAGGCAGACACTTAACCCACTGAGCCCTGCCGTGTGGATGCTTCTCGACTGAGACAGTCCATGATGGGGGCTTCTGGGTCCCGGCATGGCCTCTGTCCTGGGGGAAGACCATGTGCATGGACTATCACAATAAAAATTCATCCAGCCCCGTACTTATGATTTTTAGCTGTTCTACATCTCCATGTAAAGTTCACATTTTAAAAATGGTTCATCTGCACGTGTTAACTTATAAAACTCCTTGCACCGGCTTCAGCATGGAAATACGTTTATCTGGGTTCTGCTGGAATGAGTTTTCCTGGTCTCTTAACAGCCCTGCCCCAATCAGCTAACTAGCTCTATGCGATTTAGATTTATTTATTTATTTTTAAGGATTTTAATTATTTGAGAGAGAGAGAAAGAGGGAGAGAGCACATGAGTAGGGCAGGGGGAGCAGCAGAGGGAGAAACAGACTCCCTGCTGAACAGGAAGCCTGAACCAGGGCTTGATCCCAGGACCCTGGGTTCACGTCCTAAGCCAAAGACGGATGATTAACAGACTGAGTCACCCAGGTGCCCCGAAACTTCTGTGTAAACAGTACAAGCCATTTAAAGATGTGGGAGATCTATTTAAATGTTTCTTCTCACTGCTCAGTGGCCCCAAGGCCTCTCCTGCCTCCGCAATGCTCACACCCATGTTTATTCCTTCCCCGTTGGGGTCTCTGAGATGCAGAACAGGTTAGTAATGGCAGCTGGGGATGTGGGAATTTAACAACAGAAAGAGTACGATCGTCCTTCTGTCTTCAGAACTACTCATCACCCAGGACCCTAATGGCTGCCTAAATTTGAGTGACAGGGGAGTGATATTTTTATTTTATTTTAAGATTTTATTTATTTATTTGACAGAGAGAGACACAGCAAGAGTGGGAACACAAGCCAGGGGAGTGGAAGAGGGAGAAGCAGGCTTCCCACTGAGCAGGAGCCTGATGCGGGGCTCGATCTCAGGACCCTGGGATCATGACCTGAACCACTCAGGTGCCCCTGGGAGTGACATTTTTAAATTAAGGACAAGATTTCACACTGGAATGGAATGAAGAGCCCTTTCCTCTACTGTCAGAGCAGAACATCTTCTGTTGGCCCTGCAAGTAAAAACGTTTGCATTTGCTCTCAGTTAATGGACACTGCCCCGCTCAAATCTTACACATAAGAGATCTGGCATTTATTATGAATGGTATCCACTGCTGTGGGTAGTTTGGCAGATTGTCTGCAGAAAGGAGCCGAGGCTCCTGAACCAAAGTGGGGCTAGGTCTTTAAGTAGCATTAAAGACACATTAAGTCAAAGCATCCTGTGGCCTCTCTAGGTCTGTTTTGTTAGCCCAAATACCTGCTGTTCTGTGAGTAGCTAAAATACTTTATCAACATGTAGGAGAAAAGAATTGTCTAGAGAGATCGATCGATACCTCAGAGTTTAGGTGAACAGGACCCATTTCAGTGGTGCTTTGTTATAAACCAGATGGAGACACCAAGTGGGCACAGCCTTGTGGAAATCTGCACAGAAAAGGTCACATGACAATGACGCTATGGGATGAGGCCAGAGTCTAACATCTAAGCCAGAGTTCATCCCACCTGACCTAGAAGATGAGCCTGTGGTTAAAATCTCAGCCTATCTGGGAGTGATGCTACGAACCATTGTGTACATCAAGCCCACTATCAATCACTTATGTTATTAGAAAACGCCCTGCCCTATCTCATGGTTTGCACACCCCCGCATGTTGGTTATCCGCACCCGATAAAGGAGGTCACAATGTTCTGTACGCTTTATGCTTCCGCACCTCTTGGAAAGGCAAGACATTTTTCAAGTAAGGATCTGACATAAAAATGAACTCCAAGTGGCTTTTATCAGGATGTGACCTGACCAGCTTTTTCCCCTGCTTTCTTTATTTAATGATGTAACCCAGCAAGGAATTCTGAAAATTAAATAGAATGTTTTGAGTCTTCTGAGAGGTCTCTGCCAAGCCAGTGTTTCAATATTCAGGAAGACTTTGCCTGGGTTCTACCTCTCACTTCACGCATTTAATTCCCTTTATATTATCAGCAGTCTTTAAGCCGTCAGAGTGAGTTATAAAAAGAGCCAACACAGAACAGCTTTCCTTCCGAGTCAGATTTTTAAACCTGTCTGCCTTCAAACTGCTTGATGCTTTATGGCCACTGTGCACACATCATCCCAGAGTCTACTCACTAGTATCCCCCAGAGCCTTCACCAGGTGAATTCAGGGCTGTTTTTACAACTGGTTCCTGAGTAACTGGACTGTCCATGAGCTGTTCATTGGCTCTTGGACAGGAGCCATGTGTTGGGAGAAGCTTCTGAGCCCATGAACAAAGGCAGTAACTGGATCTGCACCCTCCACGCTGGCTGCACGTCATTTCAGAAAGAATATCATGCCTCCATATTGTTTTCTTTCCTAAACATGGGTCAGTAAGATGTTTTTACCTCATCTTCTAAAGGCTAGAATAAGTCCATTCCCTGGGTTTAAACCTACACACACACACACACTGCAGATTTTACCATCTATACTCATAAGCGATATGGGAAATTCAAGATATCAACCATATTTAGAGGTATCATTCCTGTGAGAAACCAAGTCTTTCCAACCAGCCTAAGAAATAGATACTGATGTCCACACAGTTTCCAGTTGTTCAGCCATAGGTACGCCAGGTCAATGACCACTCTCTCATCCAATCTTAGCATCATCCTGCCAAAGCCATACCTGAGTGAGTCGGACCATCAGCCCTACCACATCTGGCATGTTCCTTTTGCTTCCTCCCACAGATGTTAGAGAGAAGGAGGAAGGGAATGAGTGCTGGGACTGAGAAGACAGTCACCACTAACTCCACACTCTGTGACCAAGGCAAGGGTTTCACCGGCCTGGCCTTCAGCTCTTCACCCATAAGAGGAAGGGGTTGAGCATTTATTGAGGAACTACTAGGTATCGATTCAGATAGCTCGTGATCCAGCAAACTTACCTATGAAATATGAAACACAATGTGACAGGATATGTTAATGGTAATATGGTCAAGTGTTGCTTGGGATGGAGTGAGAATAATTCTATCTTCCCAAAGGGTGGCCATAGACTTGTTTGTGCTTGACTCTGATGGACAGCTGGAGCTCACCAGATATAAGAGGTACACGGGGAATATAGAAAGAGGGTCAAAGAAGGAACACAGAGAACATGATGGGCATCAGAAATCTTATGCAATGCTGAGGAAGGCTTGGCTCCCAGGCAGGGAGGGCACCCACAGGAGAACGGTGTATACAGGGGACTTTTATGGAGAGCTAATGAACTTAGAAAATATACAAACTGATTTTTTTTATTTGACAGAGAGAGATCACAAGTCGGCAGAGCATCAGGCAGAGAGAGTGGGGAAAGCAGGCTTCCCGCTAAGCAGAAAGCCCAAAGCAGGGCTCAACCCCAGGACCCTGAGACCATGACCTGAGCCGAAGGCAGTGGCTTAACCCATTGAGCTGCCCAGGCACTCCTACAAACAGATTTTAACATTAAAATCTCGTGTTAAAACTTTCACACAGCTTGATAGATAACCTCTAAGTTTGAGATTGCTTCTGACAATCTTTGGACAAAGGAAATCAAATGTATCAAGTTGGTATTCTTACCAAGCCTGACCCCCAGCAGCCTATTTTATTCGTTAAAGAAAATAGGGTCCCATGTTAGAATAACCTCAGGGAAAAAAGGATTGTAAATTGATGAAGACTTCAATCTAGCTTTTGTGTTTAAATGTCTACAAAAGGAAGCAATAGCCCCGATATTCGTCTTCAGTGAACATTATCCTTTAATGAACAAAATGCTGAGGGACATTCTCTGCCAGAGGTTTTCAGAGTTTTTCTAATATCCCTTTGTAATGAAACAGATAACCCAAGATGATTTCATTCCAGTGGTAGGTCAGTATAGAAACCCAGAAAGATGTATGTTAGCGTAGGATACAGCCCCAGTGCGGGAATAATAAATTACGCCCCACACTACATGTGAGAGGTCAGCAGTTCTCCACATACTGAAGGAATTTTCCATGAACAAAGGAAATGATAGGGGGACAGGGGCCTGGGTGGCTCAGTCAGTTAAGCGTCCGACTCTTGGTTTCAGCTCAGGTCATGATCCCAGGGCCATAGGACTGAGCCCTGCATGGGGCTCTCTGCTGAGCCGATCATGGAGCCTGCTTAGGATTCTCTCTCTCTTCTCCCTATGCCCCTCCCTCCATCCTCAAACTCTCTCTCTCTCAAAAACAAATGAATGAATGATTGAATGAATGAACAAATGAATGAATGAAACTCTCAGCTCTAGTGGTGCAACAGCTCTGTTGGTCATGGGTCAGAATGACACCCCGAATAGCGTAGACCCCATCTAAGGTAATATGTTAGCAGATGTGCAGTAAATGTGGGCAGGTAATGTGCACAGAACCAAGCTTCTACACTCTGAACTCAGGGTATCCCCTTCCCCTGGGAAGCCTGAGGCAGAAGGCACCACGTATCTCCTGGAAACCATCAGTGAACAGTGACAATCTGGCCTGCC
Source organism: Mustela putorius furo (assembly GCF_011764305.1). Lineage (NCBI taxonomy): Eukaryota > Metazoa > Chordata > Mammalia > Carnivora > Mustelidae > Mustela > Mustela putorius. The sequence goes on from NW_025421998.1 coordinate 11,719,768, forward strand.
CCAGTGACATCAGTGTTGATGGCTGGTCTGTGCCCCCCGCCATGTCTAGGCTCTCCACACAACAGACACCACTGTCTCTTACAGAATAGGAAGGTTGGATCCAAGAGACACTTTGCTCCAAGAAAGGAAAATTCAAGAATACAATTGTGTTGAGGTGCCTGGGTGGCTCAGTCAGTTAAGTGTCTGACTCTGTTTCAGCTCAGGTCATGATCTCAGGGTCATGAGATCAAGCCCTGCATTGGGCTCTGAGCTGGGCATGGAGCCTGATTAAGATTCTCTCTTTCCCTCTACCCCTCCTCCCTGTGTTTCTCTCTCTCTCTCTCTCTCTCTCAAATAAATAAATAAATCTTTTTTTAAAAAATGAGATTAGAGTTAAAAAAAAAGAATATAATTGTATGATACAGAAATGGCTCAGTACGTGCAGATGTAGAAATCCAGTGAAACAGGAGGAGGGCATCAGTATGGAAAGTGCGGAACACGAATGATAAACTCCCGTGATAGGATGTGAAAACTGGAAAGCCGGATGAAACGAGTGAACAGTTAATACGATTATAGCAACAATGTGTCTTTATGTGTGTGTGTGTATGTCTGTGTGCAGGACAGGTAAGTCAGAGATGATGGAGACATGATAGATACATGAGAGACATGATAGATACACACATGCATAATACATACATGATAGATGGGTACATATAACTTATTGATAAATATATATATAATGCATACGCACATGATAGATGATAGGTATGGATAGATGATAGAACTTATTTTTTTCAAAACTGGGACTTCAAGAATAAAAATCACTTCATGTAAGATTATAGATGTTTTCCCTTCATTGTTTTTCTAAGCTGACATTGGTATTGTAAATCACCATTTAATTTAAGATGGGAGAGAAACAAATTTTCAAGTAATTCCTAGTTGGTGAGGTTTAAATTACCCTGATCTGGGACTCATGTTAGTCTAAAGAAAAATCTGGCTTTTATAAGCAACAATGAGTGCTATGCCTTTTTTGTAATATTGGTATTACAGTGGTTTAAATGAAGCACAGTAATGTGTGTACAAGTTCCTAAGTGTGATACCCAGAACACCTGGCAATGTGATGGTTATATTAGTGCCTAATGGTTATTGCTCCCAAGAATTCTCTGATAGTGATCAATCAAGACAGAAGGAAGCCAACGGGGGAGGACAGAGAAGAAAGGTCTGTCCCAACTGGATGCATTAAAATGTAACAGACTCCAAAAATGTTGGTCTGACGTGTGACAAGAATGCCTGTCTTTTTAAAAATTTGATTTCTTTGAGAGAGAGAGAAAGAGTGAGCACAAGCAGGGGGAGCAGCAGAGTGAGAGGGAGAAGCAGACTCCCCGCTGAGCAGGGACCCCAATGCAGAACCCTGAGATGCTGACCTGAGACGAAGTCAGACAATCAACCAACTGAACCACGCAGGGACCCCGAGAATGCCTATGCCTTAAAAGAGTTTTTCTAGTATTTAGTATTTGATTGCCTGACAATTTAACACATGATCATAATACAAGATATGGAAAGGAAAGGAGCAAACAAGGAAGAAATAAAAATTATCCATAATCCTTACTCAGGTGTACAGCTACTGACCACCTGCTGAGGCTTTCTTCCAGCTCCTTCCTGCACGCTGCCGTTCTGTCCTTTCTGTTTATATTCTTGCTGCTGAGAAGGTGGTCTTTGGTTTAACTCAGCACAAGCTCAAGGGAACCTCCTGTAACCGTGGAAATGTTCTGTATCTGACTGAAACAGACACTGTTAAACTCATATACTGCCCTGCTCGCGCCACTGACTTGGATTTATAAGTGAATGTATTTAAGTGGAAGCTTGAAGGCACCCGGGGGGCTCAGTCAATTCAGCATCTGACTCTTGATTACAGCTCAAGTCAGGATCTCAGGGTCCTGGGATCGAGCCCCGTGTCGGGTTCCAGGCTCAGCACGGAGTCCGCTTGGAATCCCCTCTCCCCCTGCTCCTCCCCCTCAGATAAACTTAAAAAAAAATTATGAAGCTTCGAAGGCACACATGGTGAGTGACTGCTGCTTTGAACAAACACAAGCCTAATTTTACTTCTTTATGGTCTTTTTCTCTCTTCTTTCCTTAAGATCTTATCTGTATGTTTGGATTCTGCAGTTGTCCTATAAAATGTCCAGGTATGAGTATCTTCTTAATAGTTCTGCTTGAGAAGCATCGTGGTTTTCTATGAGAACTATTACGTAATGGCCTCAGGGAAATTTAGTAACATCATTACTAAGTTAGAAGCATCTTGAAATACATGAAGTTGTGAAGTTTCTGAAAGGGAAGTTAAAAGTTCCCTACAGTGGCCTGGAAAATCGAGGAGCTATACTTCGAGATCTCTGACCATTCCTTGTGGGCAGCTTGTTTGCTTTCTAAAGTGCAAATTAAAGTGATGGTGTTTCACCAAAAAGATTACATATAATTTTATATATGTACATATGTACTATATGTGTATGTATAAATGTAATATAATATATAACAATACACATGCATACACATATATATATATACACATACACATATATGGCCAATACAAATTCAGAGAAATACTATAATGTGAGTGTATATATGTCTGAGAAAGCTAAAATTTTGCCATATAAAAGCTCTTTTTGAAAGAAATACTTTATACATACACGTATATATATATATGTGTGTGTGTGTGTATATATATATACATGTATATATATACATGTATATATATATATGTGTGTGTATATATCATATATATGTGTGTGTGTGTTATATATACACAATCATGTTGCTGATCAGAGTGAAAGTCTTACCGATTACGGGAAGTAAGAAGCAGGATCAAGAACAGGCAGGGGCACCCGGGTGGGCTCATTCCATTGAGTATCCGACTCTTGGTTTCAGCTCACCCCAGGGTCCTGGGGAGTCGGCTTGTCTCCCTCTTCCTCTGCCCGGCCCCCTGCTCATGCTCTCTAAGATAAATAGAAAAATCTTTTAAAAAAACAGATCAAGGGCGCCAGGGTGGCTCAGTGGGTTAAGCCACTGCCTTCGGCTCAGGTCATGATCTCAGGGTCCTGGGATCGAGTCCCGCATCGGGCTTTCTGTTCAGCAGGGAGCCTGCTTCCCTCTCTCTCTCTCTGCCTACCTCTCCGTCTACTGTGATCTCTGTCTGTCAAATAAACAAATAAAATCTTAAAAAAAAAAAAAAAAACAGATCAAGAGCAGATAAGAGAGGTGAACTGAAAGGAAACAAGCTAACAGGGTTTGGAGTTTGCTCAGATTTCTGTCACCCTGTAGATAGCTACCTGTGGGTAATCCTCAGTCAGCAGGACCAGCACAAAGCTGGCACAGACTGACAGACACAAGGCTGCTAGCAACTCGACATTGATGAACTCATGTGACACACGGAGTGCGAAGGGCTGGCTGATCCAAGAGCTAACAGAACCACACCCGAGCCTCACGCAGACTGTCCGTCCCTCGCAGCCAGCCAGGACTGAGGAGTGACTGCCCTATTGTGAGGCTACGCAACTTATCCCTCTGGAAAATTCCAGAGTCTGATCTGCTTCCAGAAAGGGACAGGCCGGCATTGGTTGGCTCTGAGGCAGTGCCTGAGTCCTCTGGCTACTCTAGTGACAATCAGTGACCTGAATTCCAATAGCAAGCGATCTGGCAACTTCTACGTTGAAAACTTGGATTCACATCCTCTGCCCCTTTCCAGAAGTCCTGACTTCTGCACCTGGGGGTAGTTTGGTCAGGATGAGGTCCCCCTCCCCAGGCTGTCACAACCATCAGATGAGATCACAAACGCCAAGCCCCTCATGTAGTGGGATGCTTGGTGAACACTAGAGTCACAGTACTTTGTAATTACTGTGATTAGCATTTATTCTGTCTAGAGAGGCCACAAACAATCTACCTACACATCCAATGGTGTCACAAACTAGGCAATGGGGAGGGCCGGGGACTGTGACAAACTAGGAAGCCCATTCTGACCAAGTGCCGTCCAGTTCCAACATGCATATGCGATCGTTGGCCTGCGGTCTTTCCATCTGTGACCACTGGCCTTGGACCAGGAGCTACAGATAATTTAAACCAAATTATAATGGTCAGTTATGAAATTCTAGACCTATTCTCCAATTGGAGGACATGCATTCATAGACATTAATAAATTAAACAAAAAGAAAACAGCTCTGTTCCTGATAATAGAACCTCAGAAAAGACACAAAGGGGACCTCAAAATGATGTACGACGGTGCCGATGTATTCCAATTAGCTGTCAGTAAGTTATGAGCTTCATGGGCAGGAAGATACATAGTGGCTCTCTATGTAGTTAAAGATTCCATTGTGTTCTAATTACCCATTTAATTCCTTGAATACCAACGTGCAATTAACATTACAAATAATCAAGGTTAAAAATATAATTAATGCAAGTGTGATTTAGTTATAATTAAACTAATTACGCAGATATGTAGCATAATAAGGGACTTGCAGGCCATGAAGGAGATGTAAATGTATTCTTTTTTTCAAGAACAGCTATTTGAATTTCATTTTCCAATTAGTTTACAAATGATGGGATGCGATTATGAACAGGAGTCAGGCTTCCAGGGATGAGGAAAATAGACCATATATTTTTTTTTTGGCTTTGGAAATTCAGATTCTTTTGTCCATCTGTACTCATAGAGACGTTACGGAAACACACCATGCACACACACACACAACACACGCACCGAAGAAACAAAAACACACCTCTTCCTTCTACAGTTGCAGGGAAAATCAACAGCATAGTAACCTGAGACAGCTTCCTTTCTATAGACGCAATTCCCTTCCAGAGTCTGCAACAGGATCACATGTAACTCAAACACTCCCCAGCCCATTGGTTCTGCTGTCTGCTGTTGAACAGGATAGTTCGAAATATTGACGTTTTATCAACTAACGCAGACCAATCAAAGCATAATTGTATCTTTGCCCACCGACACAGCAATTACAACAGTAAAGAGCCAACACAGACAGGGACATCTGGGCGGCTTAGTCAATTGAGCATCTGACTCTTGGTTTCGGCTCAAGTCACGATTTCAGGGCTGTAAGATCGAACCCCACATCGGGCTCTGCACTCAGAGGGGAGTCTGCTTGGGGCTCTCTCTCTCCTTCTACACCTCCCCCACTTTCCCTCCCTCTCAAAAAAAATATCAGGTTAGGTGTTAGTCTAGGATCTGAAGGGTTTAAAGGGTATTGGTCTTGTTCTCTTTCTGCGCTACATACAGACTATAAAAGTATATCTGCTTTGTAAAAATTCACTGAGATCTTCCTTTCTATTTATGACTTATTTATATATCTTTTATAAATTATAAATAACTTCTATTTGTAACATTTCTATTTATAACTATTTTTCTATTTATAACTTACTCTGTGCGCATGTGTGTATATATGGAAAGGTTCTTGAAATGAAATTTTTTAAAATATTAAACCAAGAAACACAAGTTTTTGAATCTCAGAAATGCTCTTCCATCAAACTTTCTAAAAGATTAACGCAGAATTATATATGTCATTTAAAAGACAGTGACAGTAATAATACTTTTTACATTTTCAGGATCAAGATAGAGCTGTACAAAGAAGTATGTTTGTACACTTAATGATTTGATCATTTATTTAGGGGAAGAAGACTTTAAAAACCACTCAAATCAAGAAGTTAGAATCAGTTAGAAATTAAAAGTACTTAAAAAATATTATTTTTTGGCAAGTCTAAAATTATTGTATATATTTATTTTTTATTATGTCCCACACAATTTTTATTTATTTATTTATTTATTTGAGAGAGCTTGAGAAAGAGAGAGAGAGTGGAAGGGCAGGGGGCTGAGGGAAAAAGGAGAAAGGGTCCCAAGCTGACTCCCCGCTGAGCAGGGAGCCTGATGCGGGACTCGATCCCAGGACTCTGAGATCATGACCTGAGCCCAAGGCAGATGCTTAACTGACTGAGCCACCCAGGGGCACTGAAAGAGTTAAAATTATTAAATTAAGTAAATGGGTCTTTCACACAGTATAGTCAAAATTACAACAAAGATTAAAAATCAGAATAATTTAACAGGAGGGTTAGAAAATGAAAGTTTTCAACAACAAACTACTTTTGTTTAAGTAAACAAAAGGAGATGTACATCTGTGATAAAATTCAGTTTACTGCAGAAAGGTAGGAAGAGCTCAGTAATCAAAAATCTTTCCTTAATGACATAAATATGTCAAAAGAAAAAGAACTACAACGGGTTCATCTGTATGAGTGTTAAAATGATAAATTTAATGTTTGCCTTGAAGAACTTTAAATAAAATTGCAGAATAACACTAACAAGACACATACTATGCACATGGGTTTCAAACCACCACATTTAACAAAACAGAACTACTACTACTGGAGTGAACAATAGATACACTACCATTTCATAGTACTTTGAGAGCTCTTGGATAGTGCAAGGTTTGAGGAAGAATAAAAAGGTTTGCACAGAATAAAAATCTCAGTGCTTTCCAAATTAATCTATAAATGCAACATAAAATCAATTAAAATCTCAGTGGAAATTGCGGGCACAATGCTTTGCAAGTCTTTCTGTACACGCAAAAAATGATGACTAGATTTTATTTGCTTCATTCTTGTTATGTAATTAGTGTCTAGAAAAGAAAAACATCTCGAACATCTCCGGGCATCAGAAACAAGGAGGAAGGGAGACCAGGATCTCAAGCCACTGCCTGCTGGGTTTTGGCTCCAAGTTACATAAAGCATCTGGAGGTCTGGCCCCTGCAAGACTGAACACACTCGTAAGGGGGACGTAACGGGGACTGAACACACCTCTGTGTGATGACAAGGGACCAGAATCAGGTCCAGTGTGGTAACTGGGTCTACAGCACAGCCTCACTCCTCCTGAAAGAGGCTGAGAGAAGCGGGCTGGGAACTCGGGGTACAAGAAGGCTGCTCATCCTCCAGGCCTCTCAGCAGGTCAGCACCAGGCAAAGCCGTGCCGTGACTGGAAATGGGATGGTTTCCCTATGGCTGCAAGCAGGAACCCTAAAGTCTTCAACACAAGACCTGGTTCTGCACGGGAGAGTCAGAGAATCACAAGAAGGAACCACCCAGCTGACAGAAGGTGTCACACAGGAAAAGAGAGAGCAAACGGCAAACACACAAACACACTCCCTGTGAGTGTGGCCGAGTCCCAAGCCATGAGAAAATTGAAGAAAAAATGAAAACAAACAAACGAGATTAAATGTTTCTTGATGGAGACAGATTCATCTGGATGAATAAATCTAAAAAAAATATGCAAGGAATGTATAAGGAAAAGTCCAAAATGTGACTAAGTGATATTTTTTAGGGACACCTGGGTGTCTCAGTCGGTGAAGTGTCTGCCTTCGGCTCAGGTCATGATCTCAGGGTCCTGGGATCGAGCCCCGCATCAGGCTCCCTGCTCAGTAGGAAGCCTGCTTCTCCCTCCTCCTCTGCCCCTCCCCACTCATGGCCCACCCAAATAAATTCTAATAAATAAATACATAAAATCTTTTAAAAATAAATGAATGCTATTTTTTCAATGACCTAAATGTCTATATATACCACAGTCATGGAAAAGGCAAACAGAATTTCATCAAGACCTCAATTTCCTCAAATTATAGTATAAAAATGTGATGCAATCCCAAGAAAGATGTAAATATTGTGACATTTTTATAGAGAGTGGTAAAAGGATCCTAAAAGTAATACATCATAAAGGTGCACAAGAGTTCAAACAATACTGAAAATTAAGAACCCGGAGGACAGGCAGGCAATGTAGCCGCCTGGGAGGAAATGCGAAGCAGGAGAAACCAGAGCTGAGAGCCCAGCCTGTCCGAGGACTCACTATTACAGAAGTGCCTTTTGATGGACACAAAGACACCTTGGTGAGGAAGTGGCATTAAGCAAACTAGAACTCAGAACAGAAAAAATATCAAGGGGTGCCTGGGTGTTTCCATCAGCAGAGCTTCAGACTCTTGATTTCGGCTCAGGCCCTGATCTCAGGGTTGTGGGATAGAGCCCCACGCGGGGCTCAGTGCTGAGGTGAGCATGGAGTCTGCTTGAGATTCTCTCTCTCCCTCTACTCCTCCCCGCCCCCCCACTCTGTCTCTAAAAATAACAAAATAAATAAACACATATTTTAAAAAACATCAAATTCTATTTCTACCACATGGTGACTCTAACTATTAATTAAAGACAATTTTAAAGTTTTTGACCTCAGAAAGAGAAGAATTTGTTAAGATTCTAAGAATAAGAAATACAAAGGAAAAAAAAAAACACTAAATTGGCTTCGTCAAAACTGCAAACATCAACACATACAAACTTATAAAACAAAGTTAAAATTCAAGGTACCAAAGAAAGATAATTCTTAAAACACATAAAACATGCAAAAGATTAGTTTCCAGTTGGTAGGGATGCCAGTTGGTGCAGCCACTCTGGAAAACAGTTAGGATGTTCCTTAAACAGCTACAGAGATACCCTACCATCCAGCAATTGCACTATGAGGTATTTACCCAAAGGATACAGAAATACTGATCTGAAGGGGCACATGTACCTTAATGTTTACAGCAGCAATGTCCACAACAGCCAAACTATGTCTATCAAGTGGTGAATGGATAAAGATGGGGTGTGTGTATGTGCACACAGTGTAGATGTGTGATGTACACACACATGCACACACACACACACAGTGAAATGTGGCTCAGCCATCAGAAAAAATGAAATCTTGCCACTTCCAATGACAAGGATAGAACTAGAAGGTAATATATGAAGTGGAATAAGTCAGAGAAAATCAAAAATCATTTCACTCATATGGGGAAGTTAAGAGACAAAACATGTGAACATAGGGGAAGGAGAGGAGAACTAAACTAAGATGAAAACAGAGGGAGGCAACCCATAAGACACTCTTAAGCACGGAGAACAAACTGAGGGTTGCTGGAGGGAGGGGGTCACTGGGGATGGGTATTAAGGAGGGCACCTGTTGGGATGAGCACTGGGTGTTGCATGTAAGTGATGATCCCTAAATTCTACTCCTGAAACCAATATTACACTGCATGTTAACTGACTTGGATGTAAATGAAATTTTAAAAATAAAAATTTTAAAAATAATAAAAATTAAAATTAAAAAAAGATTCGTTTCTGGTTACAGGTATGAAAACTCTTACATTAAAGCAGAACAAAAAGACAGACAACCTTATAGAGAAAAGGGCAAAGGGCATGACAGGCAATTGGCAGGAAAGAAACCTACCAAACAAATAACTGTGGGAAAACACTCGAGTTCATGAATAATCAAGGAAGTGCAAACCAATTGAACAATGAGATTTCATGCCTGCCCGATTTGTAAAAAAGAAAAACAAGAACTATTATTGAAGGGGATTGGGAGATGCTTATGGAATAATATAAAGGAGGAATACCAAGTAAATGATCTTTATATGCTTGTCTGATTTTAACATGTGAATCTCTCCACATAAATACATTTAACCACCCATACTTCACGTAGGGATAATAGATAAAATTAGATATAGGGGCACCTGGGTGGCTCAGTCAGTTAAGCATCAGCCTTTGGCTCACGTCATGAGCCCTGGGTTCTGGGATCGAGTTCCTGGTCGGGCTCCTTGCTCAGTGGGGAGTCTTCTTCTCTCTCTGCTGCTCCCCCTGCTTCCACTCTCTCTCTCTCAAATAAATAAACTCTTTCCAAAAATAGATACATACACATAGAGATGAATGCATGTCTAAATTACACTAGCAGGAGACGTGTAAATGTTAACACTGTGCCTTAGGAGTCCAAGAAAACCTCCCAGTGCCAGGCACATCATAGAAGGACAAGAAGTATTTGTTGATGCAAAGAATTAGCCAATTCATGGGTGATTTTCATATTTTTGAACAACTTTTTTTTCAATTATTCTATTTAAACCCATATATACAAATCTCAGGTGCATGATTTCCAAGCGTGCTTAGGAGAGACTCTGCGACCCCAGCAGACAGACTGTGAAATCAACCAGGGTACTCAGACGGGAGCTGCTTATAGAAGGACCATCGGAGGACGTGGTTTTCCTTATATAAGTTGAGCAACAGACGTGTGAAATCTATTATAATCATTGTCAATTAGCAATCAATTTGCTGCAGTAGAAAAAAAAGATATATGCCAGGGGCCTTGTAATTGGTATGGAAGGGAAAAAGTGTGCAGAGATGGGGCCATGGAAACGTTTGTATTGGGACACATGTGACAGCATGTGAAGGGCTCGTCCGGAAAGAGCCCTAAGCTTGCAAGTGGACATTTTAATTAGTGTGATCAGGACAAGTTGGCTCCTCGGGCAAATTCAGAGCAAGAATCAAGCAGCCCATCCTGCCTCCAGAGAGGCTTAGAACCAGGAATCTCCTTCTTAAGAGAGACGAGAACTTCTAACGGTCCAGACCAGGCAGAGATAGAGAAGTGGGCCTTTTATCTGACTGGACGATCTCGCCTCTGATGGCGCCCACCCCTGGGGACAGTCCCCAAGTCACAATGCAGTTAAGAAGGAATCAGAGGATGCTTGGAGGTAAAACTCTCTCTGGGGGGTTGCCCATAGAGCCCCCATGGGACCCAGTGGCCTCGGGCAGCCTGTGGCGTGCGCAACACCCAGCATCTTGCATGGTCTTTGCAGCAGGGAAAATACATGTCTTCCCTGCTCCCCCAGATGCCACCATCTCGATTCTCATGTGGATACTCACTCTGACCCAAGGCTGTCAACCACCTGAAAGAGGGGTCTGGGTGGCCAACGAGAGAATCAATGCCACTCCCTGGGGCCAATGTCCCATAGGTAGGGGTGTCTGAAGCTGGATCTGTTGGTGAAACAAGAATGGCCACCCTCTGGCCATTTCCCACTCACCCACATCAGCAGCCAGACACCTCAAGCCCACGGGGGGGGTCACCAAAGAGGTCAGCCCTGCCTGCTTTCTGCAGACATGTCCTTGACCCTGTGGCCAGATGTGGGCAACTTATCTCATTGGCCCCGGAAGTTCCTCCCTATCTGAGGAGAGGCTCCTGGCAGCTAACCGGAGGGTAAATCTTGAGAGAAGTGTGTCTCAGACTCCTGGCACAGGACTGAGGGGATGAGGGCTGTCCCTAGGCAGCAAGAGCAACTGTCTTGGATTTACCCTGTGGCAGTCCTGGCGACAGCATGTCCTGAGGTCGGAGGGGCGTCCCCGTTCAGCATCTTGAATGTGGTGCTCTTCCCGGCCCCATTGGGCCCCAGGAGCCCAAAGCACTACATAGAGAAAAGACACAGGTGAGGAACAGCTAAATCACCACAGACAGCTTTGACTTCCAGATGGCTCGGACCCCACATTTCCGGCTTCTTCTACTCGTAGACCTTCAAATGCACACGACTGCACAAAGCACTTTGCAGAAGACCGTGGGATCTGAGCAAGGTGACCGTATCGACAATCGCCCAGGAAGAGTGAATCTGCGTAAGGAGCACTGCAGAGGGTCACGGGTTAGTGCCTGCCCCCAGGATAGTGCTGAGATTAACCGTCCCTGCGGGGTCGTTCCAACAAGGTCCTGACTGTGTCCCTGTGTGGAGGACGAGTTTTTGAAACTCACTTCATTGTACTCATTATCCCCTGAAATACATCCAGGGGCACGGTTAGGGAGCTCAGTCAGTTAAACGTCTGGATCTTGGTTTCGGCTCAGGTCCTGATCTCGAGTTGTGAGAGTGAGTCCTCAATCAGACTCCACGCTCAGTGCAGAGTCTGCTTACGATTCTCTCTCTCTTTCTCTAACTTCCCCCACCCCGCACTCACTCTCTCTCTCTCCAATAAATAAGCAAATAAAATCTTCAAAACATAAAGTATGTTAAAATATCCTCCTCCGCACCCCCAAGTCAGACTCTAGGCTGCTCCGACAGGAGTTAAGAAGAGAATTATCAGTTCTAAACTCTGACATCAGCATCAAGACAGCATTGGGCGGGGGGGCGGGAGGGGTTGGTTCAATGTTGTCTTATATCCCATGGGACAAATGGCTTTCTTGCCATCTTTTCTAGACCTAGGCTTTATCTCTCAGTATGTCCATAGCTACAGGTTCTGTGGCAGAGCCTGAGTCTGTGTGGTTCTTAAAATCTCCTCGAAGACCTCCGTTTTCAGCTGGCTTTCTGTCGACTGACCTCAGGTGACTTCCCTGCCCCTTGAATCTCAGGAAAGTGCCTATTCTGGCTTTCCTGGCACTGGCCCTCCCTAGAAACCACAGGGCCCTATTTGGGATCTCTGGATGAGAGGTGCTTCCTTGAATTCCCACCTGCTTTCATAGCCATGCTTCCCCCTGAACTCCACTGATCCCTCCCACCATCTCACGCATGGACCCAGCTGCCATTTCCGGACAGATGGCTCCAAGGCAGTACCACCCACGTGATTTGGGGCAGCACACATGAGGGTACCTAACATGCTATGTGATCATGGCCTTCCCTTTCAGATCCCTGGAGCAACTCCTTTATGAAGCATTCCAAGGTTTCCTCTTACTCTTCAGCTTAAAAGTACCCCAACAGGTAGCAGCAAAACTAAAAAATGATTTTTGAAGTGGAAGTAAAACAAATAGTTCAGTATGATGTCGAAGGTTGCAGAGTTAGTCTTTGGGTTGAGTGGCCAACAGTAGCTGCCAAAACACCCTCCTTAGCATACTGTCCTTGTCAGCCACAAACCACAGGACAGACAGCACATGAGGATACTCCTGGATCAACTTGGATGGGTCCCCAGGCTTCTCTTGCCCTCAGAATTCTCCTCTCTGAAACACCTGCTCTCTGCCACAGCACAGCATGCTTGGCCATCCCATAAGCCGGTAACCTGCCTCGAGGTTCTCAGGAGCTGGGCACAACAGCAATGCAAGGAACCTCTTATTTTTCACAGTTAATTAATGGTAATCACTTTCAGAGTTGATTTCTCTTGAGGCAATTAAGCACAAATCAGGAACAATTTGCATGGCTTCCATCAGTTCTGATTAAACATTTCTATAAGAATTGATGCCATATTCCCCCCCCCCCCAAAAAAAATTCTAAACTCTGGCTTTGGTGCCAGTGCTCTTTTCCTCCCCAGGGAGCATTTTACTAGATGGGCTTAACTGGCCAGTTAAAAAGTGTGGATGTCCAAGTAAGAGTTAGAAGAGGTTCCCTAAATTAATTGGATTGATAAAATATTTCCCTCAATAAAATGTCATCCCATAGCCCAAGCAATGACTAAAACTCTTCAAACGCATGAAATATTGAAAACTGTGAAATGATAAACTCCCATCCATCAGTCAAAGTTTTCCCCACGGGAGGAGTCAATAGACTCTCTACTCAGATTCTGTGTCTAGTGATTTTTGCAGAAACGTCAGAAATCGGAAAGCTCTTGGCTCTAATCGCAGATACTGTGAGCCTACCACAAGCAGGTGCACAGTTAGAGATACACGGGTTCGTAACAGAGAGGATCACAAACAGAAGGTCCTTCCTTACCTCTCCTCTCTGTATGCCCAAGCTAATATCTCGCACAGCAGTGGTCCTCTTGAAGAAGCTTCCGTAGCTTTTACTAAGGTTGTATAGCACAAGAAGGTCTTCACTGGTTCTTCCTTTCAACACTCTTATTTGCTCTTTTTCCACGTCTATGTCCTTGGAAGATGTGACTGTGCCTTGAATGGCAGACGGACCCCTGGAAAGATGAAGTCAGAGTTAATTCACAACTGCGACCTGGAAGGGGAAGAGTCAAGACAGACAGAAAGTTCAGAGACTCGTTGAAACAGACGTGGGTGGCTTTGAGCCACACTGTCAGCTCTGGTCTACACACCCTACTTCTGCCACTGTGATTAATCATGAGCGAGAGTCCAGGGTGCCTGGGTAGGTCAGTTGGTGAAGCAGATGACTCTTGATTTGAGTTCGGGTCATGCTCTTGTGGTTGTGAGTTTGAGCCCTGTGTCAGGTTCTGTGTTCAGGGCAGGGTCTGCTTCAGATTTTCTCTCTCCTTCTCCCTTGGATTTGTACTTTCTCTCGCAAATAAATAAATAATATATTTAAGAAAAAAATAACAAGCAAAGGACCACATTCATCCCCAAATGTGAAGGGAAAGACAGCAAAAGGGCGCCTGGGTGGCTCAGTAGGTTAAAGCCTCTGGCTTCAGCTCAGGTCATGATCTCAGGGTCCTGGGATCAAGTCCCGCATCCAGCTCTCGGCTCGGTGGGGAAGCCTGCTTCCCCTCTCTCTCTGCCTGTCTCTCTGTCTACTTGAGATCTCTCTCTCTCTCTCTGTCAAATAAATAAATAAAATCTTTTAAAAAAATAAAAAATAAAAAATTTTTTAAAAAGACACTGAAGTGGACAGATGCCCAACTAGAGGTACTTTTCAATTTTATAAATAATAAAATCTGTCAGAGTTCTATGTGAGGTAGAAAAAGAATGTATCACAAGATTAACTGTAACAAACATTATGGTTACATAGAACACATTGGATTGTATAGCAAGTACTTTGCACAACACGGTGCATGAGAGACTTAGTAAGTGTTTGCCAGGTGAATACCAATTTAATTTTCGATTCAAATTTATTTGCTCTAAATCTGAGCAGCTCCCTTTTTAATCTTCATTATGATTTTCAACCTAGCACATTTTGACCTTAAAGCAATTTCAATTCCCCCCTTAAGCTGTAACATACCACCATTTTAATCATTAAATGGGTACAGACCACTGAGTTAAGGCTGTACCAAAATCAACTTCCTGGTTTTGCCCAGGTGATCTTGTCGTGTAATATGCAACCAAATTATCATGGTATCCTTGGGAGAAGCTGAGGGAAGGCTGCACAGGGACTCTGTATGAATTCTGCAATTTCTTATGAGTCTTAAACTATTTTGAAATCAAAGGGCATTTAAAATAAAATATCCACTGTTGGCTCCCAGAGTCCTAGGTCCTCTCCCTGTGTTGTTTGTTTTTTCTGTGCCTAAAATCATCTTTGAACAAATACAAAATCTACTGAACACACAACCTAGGAGACAAGAGAATACAGCTAGCTACTTGGAAGTATGTATTACCTGGAACCATTCACACAACATTCAAAAGCATGAGAAACACATCACTGGAGATAAAAACAAGATCTGTGGGAAATTACAGAAGTCGGTACTCCAAGATCATTATATCAGCATGAGAGTGCTCTGTCATATTTATATTCTGTATTGGGAACAAGGATTATACGGTGGATTGGAATTGTGTAACCTAGGCCAAATGTGAACTTCATGTATTGTATAGAAAGATTGATTGATTGATTTATGTGGGGGGAGGGGAAGCAGGAGAAGGAGAGAGAGTCTCAAGCAGATGTCCCGCTGAGCTCAGAGCCCAACATGGGGCTCGATCCCATGACCCCGAGATCACGACCTGAGCCGAAACCAAGAGTTGGCCGCTAAACTGACTGAGCCATCAAGGCGCCTCTGAACTTAATGTAGTTTAGTGAATAAAACAGAATGGCTTTTAATGTGTTTTAAAAAAAAAAAAAAGAAAAGAAAACAAGAACAGTGGTTATGTCCAGAGTGGCTAATGGAACGGGCCGCGAAGGCAGTGACGTGTTTGCTCTCCCTTCAGTTTGTGAAAAGTCATCCAAATTCGCACTTTTCAGCGTGGTGGTCTCTTACCCCTTTTCTGGCTGCAGGCGTGTCCCTGGACCCTTCTGCTGGCCTGGCCTTCCGCTGTCCTTTTCTGACTTAAAGAGTGGAGAGTCCTTCTTCCTCCCTGTCTCCGAGACCCATGCCCAAGTCCCCCCTTCAGCAGCTCTGACCCTGTCCTCACTGGGAGCACCTGGGGAGCTTTACGGGTCCCCCCTCAGGCTCATCCCCAGAGTTTCTGATCTCAGGGTTCCAGGTGGGGAGGAGGCAGGAAAGTGTATCTGTTTACAGTGAGTATGGGACAGTGGCCCCAGGTCGCTTCTCGCTGGCCACCTCACAGCCCAACACACAGGGCTCCGAAATGCGCCACTGCACCCCCTTCCAGCTGACTAGCACAAAACCAGCCTCTCCATGACAGAGGAAGGAGACGCCCAGGCTCCAGAGAGTCCAAATGCCCAGCAGCAGCAGAGAAGTTCTCCCGGGCCACCTGCCTGCTCGCACCTGGCAGCACCTTGGACGCACAAGGTCAGGTGAGCTCCAGACTGGAGAGAAGAGGGGGAAACGGTCCCAAATGCCCCCGGGCTGCCTGGTATTCAGCCAGGGCTCAGGTTCTCATGGAGATGTGGCTTCTCAGCAGACAACCAAAGGCCAGCAGCGGACGCAGTTCAGGACCTCAGCAAGCCCAGCAGACAGCCAGGAGGAGGTGGCTGCACCTGCTCATGGACACTGCTGGCCCAGGTCGGGGTGGGGGATGGTGGGGGAACGGGGGGCGACAGACACTAACTCTCCCAGGTGCTGGGGGCGGCGTCTTCCCATCCACGCACGATTCAACACCAGTGCACGGTACTCCACATGCAACGGAGCGGATGGTCAGGCACAACAGAGTGACACATGAACACTAGAAAGCCACACTGGAGCAGAGAGAGAAAGGCCACGACAGGAAGGCTGAGAAGGCATGGGGGGGGGGCCCTGGGAGGTGGGGAGCAGCACGAGGTGGGTGCTGGAGGGCAGGAGATCAGTCCCGCCAGAGGCCCCGATTGAGCAGACCACCAGAAGCAAATGTCACCCTTGGGGGTCGAGGGGGTGGTCATGGAGAGCTTCACAGGGCATCACATGCCCGACTCAAGGGGGCCTGGCTAAGAACCTTGGGGTTTCTTGTTTAGGCAATGATTAGTCACGTGGTCAGACGTGGACTTTATTTTTTTCTTTTTTAAGATTTTCTGTTTATTTGAGAGAGAGAGAGAAAGAGCACAAACAGGGGGAGCAACCGAGGGAGAAGGAGAAGCAGGCTCCCTACTGAACAGGGAGCCCAACGCGGGACTCGATCCCAACACCCCAGGACCACGACCTGAGCCGAAGGCAGACGGTTCACCTACAGAGCCCCCCAGAGACCCCCAGATGAGGACTTAAAAAAACAAATTAATTTAGCGAGGTGGTCGCTGTATGGTCCCCAGTAAGGAGGCGGCAGGCAGCAAGCGTCCCAATCAGATCACCCGCACCTCCATGCAAGCCTCCTCGCTGACAAGTAACAATAAATATTAATGACCCCCTGTGGAGAGCAAAGGCATTACTCTAAAATACCATAGAACGCAGGCTCTGCCAAGTAAGAAAGGGAGTTTGCTCTTTCAAAAAGAAGTCCTCTGATGGTCCTGGCGAGAACGGGGCACCCTGAAATCCACCCAAGGTGGTTCTATGGTTTAGGTTTCAAAACAGATTAAACTCATGAGGGGCAATCACGGAACCAATTATGCTTGAAAGGCACTCAGAATTCTCTTCCACGTTCATTCAGACACTGGAAATCTGGGGCCGGAGAGATCAGGGCCAATTCAAGAGAGCTTTGGGATGGATAGTCAAGGCAGCTCGCGGCTCTAGCAGATTGAAAGGAATTCTGCAGGAAGCATGTCGTGAAATGACGGACGGAAACAATTCTACAAAGACATCGCCACCAAATAGTCACAATGTGGCCACAGTCCTTAACAGCTTCTCCAATGACACGGTCCTAATTAGTAATTTCTTCATGAAGGGTCCGTCTCAGAGATGAATTTAGAGACACATGCGGCTCTTGGAAAGACCAAAGCAACGGATGGGGGCCTGGTGGGTCACAGGAAAACACACACACTGTGAGGGGACACAGCAAAACACATTTCCTCCCTGTGTGTCTGTCCTGACATTACGTGACAATGCTCGAGACACCTGCACAAAGTCGCCTTAAATCCCACTTAGGATGACAGAGATTGTGTGTATGTGTGTGTGTGTGTGTGTAGATGGGCCACATTATGGACCTACAAATATATACACAGTAACATAAACATAAATAATATATATATATATGTTATATGCAATTATGTACTTATATGTGAGATATATATAAATGTTAATATTAACTAAAAATACATATGTGTGTATATATATATATATACACACACACACACACATCTCCCTGTGCTACTTGAAGTTCATCACCGAACAAAGAGAACACAGCATTAATGACAACAGACAGGATCTGGCAAAGGGCAAGTTCTTATCAGTGCTGACCTTCCGTCCATTCCTGATGTTACAAGTTTAAGTCATTTAGCCATAAAAATAAATTATGTGAGGGGCGCCTGGGTGGCTCTGTCGGTTAAGCATAGGCCCTCAGCTCAGGTAATGATCCCGGAGTCTTGGGATCAAGTCCCACATCGGGGTCCCTGCTTCGCGGGGAGGCTGCTTCTCTCTCTGCCCCTCACTCTGCTCATGCTCTCTCTCTCAAATAAATAACTAAAATCTTCAAAAAATTAATTAATTAATTAATTAATTAATTAGCTTTGTTATGGTATCAACTAAACTTGCCCTAGATGCTACAATCAAAGTAAGAGGGGATTTAATCACAGGGGAAAATTAATAATTAGAGCAATTATATCACAGGTCAACACTTCATCTTTTTTGATATTCTCCTTCACAGAGTGGGTGACTCATGTCAATAAAAAAAGGAAAAAAGAAAGGAAAGAGAAACAAAAGCAACATAGAATCAAGATCATCACTCATCCGCATGGCATATCACACAGATCAGACACATTTGTTGTCTTGTGCTCTCTGGGACGGAGCTTTCTCTCCTTCTTTGTGGAGCAGCTGGTGCCCTCCTAGGCTGAGCCCTGCAGGACATACCGTGGCCGCTGCAGAAGGTCCCAGTGCAGCACAATCCTCAGGAGGAGAAGCACCGTGCCTTGCGAGGCCAACTGTACGAAGATCCAGCCCAGGAAGTTCATCTCAAAGGGGCTCACGTAGGAGTCAATGCCGAAGTTGTGGGTCAGGTCGTATTTGATCTGATTGTAACAGAGTTCTATGAGTCCCTGCCCCAGGCAGAACTGAGGGAAAATGGTGAAGACCCACTTGAGGACGTCATAGATGTTCTGTAAATTCTGTACAGTGAGAGAAAGGGGAAATAAATCAACCTGAAATCTCTCTCCCCTGCTGTCCCCCCGTCACAGCCACTCAGTGACAGGCACAGATGGCCATCAAACCTAAGAGGATCGGTGTCAAGACTCAGGTCTGGTGGTTTTGCCTTCTGGGTGATGGACGTGCTTGGGAGCCCTCATCTGCTTCTTCCTTCTGAGTTCGGCTATTGGCCGGGCATGCCTATCCCGAGCCTGTCCCACAGCTGTGCTGTGCTTTGGAGACGCATAACTAGTGCTCCTCCCAGGCTCACACATGGAGGGGAATTCTGTCTCCTGATGCATCACACCCAAAGCCTCTCCTGCACCTGATTCAGGTGAGACCTCGGTAAAGACTTTCAAGTTGAAGCTAGGATAAGGCAAGACTTCTGGGGCTGTTGGAATGGACTGCATGTATTTTCCTGCAAGAAGGACACGCGTTTGGGGTAGTGCGTAATGAAATGTTATGGACTGAATGTTTATGGCTCCCAGATTCACAGGTGCAGCCCTGACCCCCAGTGCGATGGTATTCGGAGGTGGGACCTTAGGGAGATGATTGAGGTCAGGAAAACAGAGCCCCCACCATGGGATCAATGCCCTCCTGGGAAGAGTTAGAGACACAAGAGCTTGCCCTCTCTGCTGCTTGGAGATGACTTGGAAGTCATCTCCAAGCCAGGAAGCAGGTCCTACGGAGGAGCTGATTCTACAGGCACCTTGAGATCTCAGATGCACAGCATCAGCTTGTCAGGCCCCCCAGCCTGTGGCAGGTGTTACAACAGCCCAGGTAAGACATACAGGGAACATCCCAAGTCACGGGCCGAAGAGTGTTCAAACAAGCAGACAGTACTGGGAGCTGTCACTGAGAGCAGGTAAATACCATGGAAGGTGCCTAGTATGAAATTAGCATATAGTAAATGTTGAATGTATGTAGCTGTCTCCGTGAAACATGTTACAATCGAGTGTTATGACAAGGACAAGGACGAATAAGGGAGCAGATGGAAAGAGCATGCACAGAAAATAAACATATACAAGACAGCCTGCATATGTTTGGGCAATATCATTTTTAATTTAAATGTATATAAAAATTCAACATCTCCCATAGAATTTGCTTTTTTTTTTTTTTTAACCATCTGGTGTTTTAGGAATGTTCGCTTTATTTTACAAGGAGATGAGAATTGTTCCCATGTTAATCATCATCTGCCAGAACTTTCTGGAAAGTATCATGTGTTTGTACCTTGATGGAGCGTCACTGCATTTTACTCCCCCAATAAACATGCAGAGTGTTGAGAGGTGAACCCAGCGACCATGCAAGAAACAGCCTCAAGCAGCTGATAAATGTGTTCAGGTTACTTAGTGGTAGGACAGGGACACAACCCTGATCTTTCTGGCCCAAGGAATAAAATCCCTCCACCCAGGAACACAGCCTGTGAAGAAAATTCATGGCAAAGGGGTCCTTTGAGCTGACTTTTAGACAGGGTGTAGCTAAGCGTGGAACCGCAGCTGCTTGGCAAGTCCATAGAAATATCAAGAATTAGCCTCAGGGCGCCCAGGGGCTCAGTCAGTTAAATGTCTGCCTTCGGCTCAGGTCCTGGGATGGAGCCCTGCATTGGGTTCCCTGCTCAGCGGGGAGCCTGCTTGTCCCTCTTCCTCTACCTTTCCCCCTGCTGGTGCTCTCTCTCACTCACTCTCTGTCAAATAAATAAATAAAATTTTTTAAAAAATAATGAGACTCACTGTTTTACAGTCATTCTCTCTCTGTTCCAAAAAGTTCATCTGAAGAGTAGTATTTATAAGGAGCAAAGGCATCATGAGGAATACATTATAAAACATGACACGGGATGTGCCATATCACAAATACTAAGGAAAAATTCACAAAATCATCGATTATATATTTCATCCTAGACAACGTCCAGTTTTCCCTTATGATGCAAAGGGACAGCTTGACTTGTGTAAATGCAGTCTTAAATAACATGATGTGGGAGCAACAAAGATTCAACAAAGGGGCATGAATTGTTCTATTATGGCTGATTGTCTTTGGTATACAGACACGGAGAAAACACGTACGCTTCCTTTGATTCTTCCCTTAGCTCTTCTCCTGTCTACCATCTTTAAGGATTGCAACCAGTCTTAGAGGGGCTTATCAATCCCAGCTTTTACAAAACTGTGCCCATCCCTGAGTCAAATAATGTGCCACGTGACAGCAGCTTCTCTCCCTGGTTATAACGTAGCAACAGTAGAACAGGACAGCTTCCGACTCAGGAGCTGGGACCTAAGGAACAGACATAATCATGACGAGGACTTTAAATCTGCCTTAAGGGAATCACAGCTGTCCCTACTGCAATGAGAACAGAGCCGTCCACGACACCTGAACACAAAGGTAGCATACGACAGGACGTGACTGCACAAATTCAGGAAATAACACTCCATAAGTGTCCAATCTAGGATAACTGCGAACTGATGAAGGGTGCAAAAAAAGAAATTACTGGAACTATGAGCTACTGCCCTCCGGACATTCCTCTACCCAGCCACGCCCCACCCCACCCCTGCCAACCAGGAGATCCTCACCGGTGGGAAACGAAGGTGTTCGAGATGGCGGGTTAGAACCCAAAATGCATTTTCTATAGACGTTAGCTTAAAAAATTGTGATTTGGTAAAAATTAAATTGCCCTGATGAACAGCACAGTTTGGACACACAATGGTTAACCCTGGTCTCCTGGCTCACGTAGCTGATCTGAGAACCTAGTCACCCTTGACTGATTCTATAAGAATATATTTATCGGTCCACAGCTTACACTGAAGATCTGAAATTACCCATTGCGACACTGGGTTTCTTCAGCAAACACCACCAAAATAAAGGGCAAAGGAAAAGAGAGACCTTAGCAAATGATAAAATGTCTCTTTTTATTTGTGAACAACTAAGCCTGACCCTTTTTGTAACCGGACGCGGACGTCAGAGCTGGACTGTCATGGCACAGAGCCTCCGGGCTGGTCTCCTCTCCTGGTCCCATTGATTCCTCCTTTTGCTCTTGTCCTGTGATCCTGTACCCTCGAGCTTTGTCTTTCGCACTGGAGGGAGTGTCCATCTGCCCTAGTCTGCCCCCTCTTCTCAGCTTAGGTCACGGGGACACCCTGCGTGACCCATGCCCTCTCGGGGATCCGTGGGGCTGGGAGGGAACACTTGCGCAGTCTCGGCTACCTCCGTGTCCTCCTCAAGCGAACGCCCCGTAACTGTATCGGGGTTTCCTACTTATCAGCCAGACACGTTAACACAGACTAGTGACAACACTAGCTCTGCAAAAATCACCAGAACAGATTTCTTCCTTCCCTGAATGCATAATGAATATTTCCGTACTTAATGCCTCCATGCCAATGTGGGCCACGACCCCCCAAAAACAGTATGAGCCATGCTGGAGAGTGGACGGTCTGCACAAGCCCAGGGCAGAGCAAGAGAGCCTGCCCCATGAGCAGGCATCCACCCATCCCCGACTCACCTGTGACAGGCCAGGAGCACCGCCTCCGGAACCGGGAGGGCCGGCCCTTTCTCAGGCCACCTTCTCCACCCGTGAGTCAATCAAACACCAGGACGACAGAGGGACTGGGGTTCAGGCAGACAGCAGGGAGTCAGGAGGGACAGTGGTCTGAGCTGAGAGCAGAGAGCAGGGATGAAAAGGACAGAAAGCAGAGGACAGAGGGCAACGCAAAACTCCAACGTCTGTCCCCAGAGGTAGCGCAGGGGAGGCTGAGGAGGGTAAAACAGACAAGACCCAGGGGGGCTTCAGGGGGAGGAGGGAGGAGGGAGGTGGGAGGAGCACGGCAGGGACACAGCTGTATCCGGCTTGACAGAGATGCCTGCGGGGGGGTCGCCTCCCAAAAGTGACTCGCCAGTGTGAACACCCGTTGGAGACAGGGTTCCTGGAGAGGGGTTCCCTCACCCTCCCCGGGGGAGAGGGAGCCCCTTCTCGGGGCAGCCCTCTGCTGCGACACTCTGAACGTAGCAGATCTGGGTATGTTCCAGGGGTCGGAGAGCGTGCTCGGCCCCAGCAGCCAATCCCACCCTGCAGCACAGGATCCCAGACAGAGGGATCGGACCCTTACTCCTGTGACACCTGGACACCCATCTGTCCTTCCGACCGTGGATCAGGAACCCATTAACAAACAAGGAGGTCTGAGCTCAGCTCTCAGAACAGTCCCAGTGTTTGCGTGCCTCAGGGGTGGCTTCTCTATCTGGGGGCTAGAGACCATGGACAGCGGCTCATTCCCCTTTACCTCCAGCTGGAGGAGCAGCAGAAAGGGCACGAGGCAGCACTCCCCGCTGCCCTGAGAGTGGTGGCTGGAGCCCACTGACCTGAGCCTTGGAGACGATGGCCAGCAGCCGGGGCATGGTGGTCATCAGCATGGTGCAGAGCCCGAAGATGAAGTTCAGGGACACGTAGGAGATGAAAGCCACGTCCGAACTGGGGAAGATCCGGGACATCAGATACATCCACGGGAGGGTTGCATATCTACAGAGTAAAGGGAAGAGTCACGTTTGTCTTCCTGTCATGTGTCTTGGGACAAGGACGGAAGCACAGATGAGTCTCGTTGGCTGGGTCCTCTTCCCTCCCACAGGGAACAGAATCCCACTTTTATAACAAATCCCACAGTGTTTCCTGAAAACAGAGTACTTTTGGGGAGCTCCAGGGAGCCCTGGGGACCAAGGCAGCAGCCCTGGAGAGGGTCAACTGCCAGGCCACAGGGTACCTGCCCCTGGAGCTCTGTGAGCTGGAGGAAGTCGTGGACGTCCCCACCGCCCCTCCCCCAAGGGTCAAGCCTGGCTCTGGCTTCTTTGCTTCTTTGCTTCTTTGCACAGAGTTCCTAGGTGTAGAAGGAGAATCCAAAGCTGTCAAGAAGGGAAATCAGCAGAGCTCTGTAGAAAAAGTAGGCATGAAGTGCTCCTGGGTGGCTCAGTCGGTTAAGCGTCCACCTCTTGACTCAGGCTCAGGTCATGACCTCAGGGTCATGGGATGGAGCCCTGGGTCAGGTTCTGCTCTCAGCATGGAGTCTGCTTGAGATTCCTTCTGTCCTTCCTCCATGCTTGCTTTCTCTCTCTCTCAAATAAATAAATTTAAAAAAAAAAAAAAGAAAAGAAAAGGAAAAAAGAAGGCTTGGAGGTAAAACTGGAAAGCTTCCTTCTCAGTGTCCTCTCCATGTTGGGCACTGTGCTGTGGGACTCCACGATGAGACTGTGTCCTCCTCCCTCTCCAGCAGCCTGGGAGACAGGTGTGTGGTCCCATGATACAGATGGGGAAGGGGTCACAAAGTCAGGAGACCCAGATGGAGGCTCTGCCACTGACAGCAGGTGAAGCTGACCACGGGATTCATTTGCGTGTGGCTGCAAAGCTGGGGAGAAAGGGGTCTGACATTCAAGGCAGCCCATACCCATGTCTGATGGCACTAGGTTCTAAGAAACACACCCGCACATCTCTCTTCCTCCATACCCTGGAGCTGAGCTGCATCCCTGGCTCACCTCCCACGATGTCTGTCACAGAAGCACGCGCCCCGTTCAAGGGCACAGGTCTGGGAGTCATGGCTCCAAGAATCAGCGGACAAGTCACTCACTGTAAACCGCAGCCTTTGTCCCACGTCCTCATGTGCAGCTTGGAGGCAGACGTGCTACTGCGTTCCTAGCATGACTCGGCAGCTGCACCTGAAATCCCTCAGCATCTCCTGAAAGCCCGGGTTCCCTTCTGTGTTCGCTGGTTCCACAACGTACGGGACTCCAAGCGGTGGGACACGGGCCTGGCCCTCGAGGTGGGCTGCTATCTTCCTCTAGTTCCTTCTTCTATCTGAACCCGTGGCATCAGAATGAGTCCTTGGGTCAAAGGATTCATCCTCAGAGTTCCAAAAACACCGTACGTAGAACTATCACACATAAAATCATACGCTGTTTTGGAGACTCGCCTCAACAAAAATCTGCCTGGTCACGTGAGCACGATGGAAATTATTTTAGAGCATACAAAGTTGAGGGGAGAGCTTGGAAGCAATTATTCTTAAATACCCACTGTACCAAAGAATCTAATTGTCATTAAATAATTAAATCAATTACCCAAGAGGTAGGTCATGACTCCTTGGTGCTTTGAAAGGTCCAGCCCGCACCTGAAGAAAAGCCCTGCAGGGAGAAATCAGACCCCACACCTTTACTGTCCCTTCTGGGGCAGAAGTCCAGTGCGTCCTCTCTCACGCACCTGCCAGGACAACCGGCTGAAGC
The DNA here is from genome assembly GCF_011764305.1 of Mustela putorius furo. Classification (NCBI taxonomy): domain Eukaryota; kingdom Metazoa; phylum Chordata; class Mammalia; order Carnivora; family Mustelidae; genus Mustela; species Mustela putorius. The sequence goes on from NW_025421998.1 coordinate 11,745,019, forward strand.
AACAGCATTCCAAGTGGTCCTTGAAACAGAAATGTAAATGCCAGCAGTCTGTGAGAAAGGGCTTGGGGCAGCTATCCCTGCCATGAAACGCCCTCTCAGAATGACCCCAAAATCTCAACACCACCGATCCTAACTCTATCTTCTGGAGCAGCCTGTGACCAGTCACTTTTCTTTCCATAGGACAGCTCTTGAGTTGGCTGACAGTAAACACCACGGTCCTCTTAGGTCTCCAGCACAAAAGACCAGGTGTCCCTTGCTTCCGTACAGGACACAGTGTCCAACAAAGTCTCTCGCTTAAACCTCACGATGGGGGGCTCAGGTGTTTGGGAGTAAGGACACCTGACCAGGCGTGTGATGCAGTGAGGTGGGCACCAAGCACAGAGGGATGTTGACTCACAGTCAGGAGGGCCATCCAGGAACGGGGCAGCTCCCTGTCCCACTCGGAAGCCCCATCCCCCGTTGGAACGAGAGGGACCCACCAAAGAAGACCCGTCCAGCCCCACTGCACTCTGTTCACGGTTGGTGTTTTGTTACTCAGTAGGGAGAGCTCCCACGCAAGGTCCTGTTGCTGAGACGCTGGACCAGGGGATCGGAGCGTCACGTCTTTAAGCAAAGGAGGAATCAGCAACAGGGCCACAGACTGACCAGACCTGCCACCAGCCACACCTGCCGCATCAGGGGACAGTCTTCGCGCGCGGTTCTCTGATAGCTGTGCAGCCGTTTTTTGTTTTTTTGGTTTTTGTTCTTTTTTCCTATATATTCATTAGTCACCTTTCAAATACTTGGTTCAAATCAACATATTAACAGCTCCACGATCCCTACCTTTTTTTTAAGTAACAAGTTAAATGGGGCAGGGGTGGCGGGGGGCACTTGGGTGGCTTAGTCCAGTCAGCGTCCGACTTTTAGTTTCAGCTCAGGTCCTGATCTCAGGGTCCTAGGATTGAGTCCCACATTGGGCTCCACGTTCAGCAGGGAACCTGCTTCTTTCTTTGCCCCTCCCCCGGCTCATGCTCTCTCCCATTCTCTCTCTTTCTCAAATACATAAAATCTTTAAAAAAGAAAAAAAAAAGTATGCTCCTAGGGCATAATTTATCTTTTAGTGATATCTACAGTGGTTTCTAACACTCTCTACTTTCATTAAAATGCAATGTAATATTTACTTACTTACTGGCTAGTGGCACCCTGTTCACCATCCTTCCAGAATTTGTGTGGGTTTCCTCCTTTTGAAAGCTGGCCCCTCCCCCCGTGAGTGAATTTTCTAGGACCTGGATCAGGACTCTGCAGCCTAGCCCTTACAAGCCTTAAGCACCAAATAATCCCTGCTTCAATGATTACAGATGCTAGCTTCTCTTTTCTTTCTGACATTCCTTTCCCCTTTTTGATGCTAATTCTCCTCACTTTCTAGCTAAAATATCAAGTTTTCTTGGCTAGAGAGAGCAGGAATATTCAGAAGAAAAAAAAAAAAAGACAATTGTCACTGGGGCATTTTTTTTCTATCATCTCTTTCAGACTCTACGCCCTTGTCCAAACCCTAATTTCTTTGGATTCCAAATCCCATTTAATTGCAAGTCCCTTTTCATGCCTGTAACGTCTTCAGGTTGCAGGGCACTCTGGGGGCTGCCTTCCCGAGACTGTCCTCGGGGTCCCTGCACCTCCCTCCTTGGGGATGGAGGGGTCAGCAGATGTACCTGCCTCCCTGGGCACAGGGGACAGCAATGGCCATGCAGTGTCGGGTGCGAGGCAGGGCCCAGTGAGGGGAGAACCACCGTGTCAATGGGAACAACACGTGGTCCCTGGGCTGTGGCTCTGTGATTCCAGCCGGCCACCCTGGGGCCCTTCTTCACTGGGACACTGTGGCACCATCCGCTGTTTTCAGACCCCTCAGTCCATCTGACAGAAGGATTCTTGCCTGGAGATAAAACCTCAGGCTGGCCCAGGCTGTCAGTCAAGGGATCTGTGAATCTCCCGCTTTCTTCGGAACACGCCATGGCCGCACACGTGGCTTCACCCGGACTCCCAAAGGTGTTCACGAGCCAAACAACCTTCAGGACAAAACACGTCTCCTCCTCAAAACACGTCTTATCCATTAGATTTTGTCTGCTCTGTTCCGTCAGACTCAAAGAGCTGTGCTTTCATGAGTTCACGGATGGGGCACAGCGAGTCTGTTCAACAACACCATCAGCAGTAGTGGTTCAACGCCACCCGCTCAGCTGGATTCACGCACGGAAACCAGACCGTTTCCTGAGAAGCAGGAACCCATGCACGCGGCCCTTTATACCCGGGAAACTAAATTTCCAACTGAGCACGATAGACTGGTGCAAACACAAGCATTCATAGCTTCAGACATAATATCCTCTGCACAGCAGCACAGCTCTCGTAGCAACAATGTGGCCGAGAGTCATTAAACGGGACCTGTCACCACGCACTGTGAGGTTTGTACGAACTACCAAACTGAACAGAGCTGAAACTCCACACAGAACACGGTGGGGTGTGGAGGGGGTCATGACTCTTCCCAAGGCCACAGAGTTTGTGAATGGCCATATCACGGTTCCCACAAAGGTCTGTCTGTCCTGTCTGTCTATCCCCCTCCACCCAGCCATCAGCCATCTAATAATAACACATGCGCCTTCGTATTAAATCCTGTTCCCTAGTTAAATGTTTGGGTTCACTGACATCACCGGGAGCTGCGTAAAAATCATTTAACTTGTCCCCTTTGGCCTCAATAAAGCAAAATGTGGGTTTTCAAAAATTATCCACCTCGCATTATAATAAATAAGTAGTTCATTATCTTCTCTCCTCCTGGCAAGTCTCTCTCCCATGCTCAGCCTAGATAGAGACATATTTTTGATACTAAGTGTATACAATTGGGGACCACTGGCAATGAGCCTGCTCAGTGTGTTTGAAAATGAGAAGTGTGCACAGCGACTTCTCAGCCTTTGCTGTTTTTTCCCCGGAGAAAAGCGACAGCAGCAACCATACGGCAGCCTTCTGGACCACCACGGTCACAGGAGAGCAGAGACACGCCAGACAAAGGACTCTCTTCTGAAAGGCAATTTTGGAGCTAACGGGATTGCATGTTTGAGCTCCAGATGAAGCCCTTGTGAGGACAGCCCAGAACCTGCTTGTCCTCACCCGCGCCCGGGGTGGAGCGGGGTGGGGAGGGGTTGATTCCTCGAGGCACCAGCCCGCACCACCTCCGTCCCCACCCCACCGCCCACCCTCCTAGGCGGGGCGCTCTCCGCAGCACGGCTCTCGCACAAGCAACATAATTGCTTGCAGAGAGAAAAAATCATGCAGCCAGCGGCAGGTTCAAAGCCATCCCGGGGGGGGGGGGTTCTCTTCCGGAAAACAAACCGTAATTCTGCAGCCGTGTTTCTCATCACATACCCGAAAAGCACCAGCAGGAGGGCCGTGGCTGCCAAGTTCTCTCGGAAAGTAAACGCTGTTAACTGGAAGGCGACGATGATGGTGACACACAGGCTCACGGAAACCAAGTAGAAGACCTGGGGGACAAGGAACAGGGGATGGCATCCCACATCCACTTCGGCTAGTTTGCAGATGAAACACAGGCAGCAGTGGAGGCCCAGCTCTGCCTGGGCTGTGCCCCTGTCCCCCACGCATCCGCTGAACCGCCAGACCTCAGAATGGGACTGGGTCTGAAGACGCACCTCTAAAGGGGTCAAGGAGGGTAAGCGAGGTCGCCAGAGCAGCCCTGATTCAACAGGCCCGGCATCCTTGTGATAAGAGGACAGCAGGACACAGACACGCGCGAGGACACGGGGAGACACGCCAGCCACACGCCCAGGGCAGAGGCCTGGGGAGGAAGTGGTTCCACCACGCCAGGATCTGGGATATCCAGTCCCCTGGCACTGGGAGGGATAGACGTCAGCGGTTCAAGCTGCCCGTCTGCCATGTGTCCTGAGGGGAAACCACGCTGACCACCGTTCCCCACCTTCCCATCGTCCAGGAGACGAGGCCTCTGGGCACACCTGTACTCAAGGACAGGCTCCTCACCTGCCTTCTGACCCTCGCTGGGTGCCCTCCCCAGGGCTCCCACACCCCCGCCACCCTCCCCCTGGGGTCTCTCTCGGAGCCCCTCCTCATGTAGACTCCATGGGAGCCCTTTCCTGAACCCCTGGTTTAAGTCCTGCTTCCTCTTGTGAGAATACAAGTTCCAGGGGCAGAGAACGTCTCCGCCTTGCTCCCTGTTTTAGTCCCTGCACCGCGGACACACCTTGCCCCGAGCAGACCCTCAAACCTTTCTCTTAAATGAGTGGTCATCCAGAAATGATTGGACGAAGATGAAAACACGGTCAACCAGGAAAGAGATAATCCTCCCCTCCCCCCCTCATAACCTCAGGCAGGAATCACAGGGATGAAAGGATCATAAAGTCTGGACTGCTAAAAAAAGGGAGACTGGCTGGGGCCTGGGAGACTCTGGGTCCCCCCTACCTGGGGGTCCTAGAAACCGGCCCCCACCTCTTACTATCTTGAAGCCCCCTTTTTCCCTCCCCAGGGCAAGCTGGGTCCCTACACCATAACACAGAAGGTGTGGCGGCGCAGGACACCGACGTACTGATGAGGACAGACGATTGCTTTCCTACAATGCGACAACTCAAAGCAGCCACGGAAGTAGCCGTTGAACTTGATCCCTGTTAAATGTCTACAAGTGCAGGGAATAGAGGCCACTGCTATTGTCCTCCGAAAACAGAAGACTATAGCCCGCAGGGCGTCCCCTGGAAAGCGGCACCCCTGCAGAACAGGCCAGGCTGCGGTCACCCTGGAGGGGGCCGGCAGGTCAGCTAGGAGGGCCTTCACCCTCTCCCGTCCCACCCCTGTGAACAGTGTAGTTAATGTGATCACCGTGTCACCTTCCCGAGGAGAAACTCTGCATGTCTGGGCAGGTCCCTGAGCTCCCAGAGCTCCAGGGAGGGCATGGCTGTCCATCCTTTGTCTTACAAAGTCAACCTTAATGATAGACGGAGACTCAGCCAGACCAGTTCTTAGCAGTGAAGTGATACCTTCTCCTGTGGACAGCAGGAGGCGCCGCTTCCTACACGCACACACGCACGCTCACACACACAGATTGGCGGCACGCAGGCCCCCGGGATGTCGTCTCTCCAGGCCTACCATGTCATACAGGAAGTTGGTGAGCCAGTACGTCCTGTAGCCCAGGCCGCTGAGGTGCTGCAGCCTCTTGGCTCCGATCACCCTGTCCCTCACCACGGAGCTCGCGATGGATGCAGACAGGATGGAGAACCCCAGCACGATGCAGAGCGCAACGCCACACTGGCGGATGCTCTCCAGGCTGCGGGCAAGACAGAACAGTGCGTCAGGTGGCGCACGAAGGACACAGATCTTCTTTCCCTCGGGAACAACCGGCGACAAGGAGAAGAGCCGAGGAAACCCCTGTGGGGAGCCGATGATGGGCAGGACATGCTGACAAGTCTGTCCTAAATGCCATTGGCGACTTTTCCGGCATGGATTAGCTCTGCCAGCTTCTAGAAACTTCTCCAAGGTTTACTCTTGACCACTGAGCCCGACTCCCCAGTTAAAATGAAAGACATCTTCAGCGTGGGGTCCATAGCAAGCTGCGGCCTCCACCCACATCCGGACCCCTACCCCTGTGGGGACCCCTGTGACATGGGACCCCCGCCCACATCCAGGCCCCACCCATGTCGGGACCCCTGTCGGGACTTGGAAGGGGCATAGCTGCAGCTCCGCAGGTGGCTGGCTCATCTCTGAATTTCCTCTCTCCAAATACCGGAATGATTTCGTACCAGGGGGAGGTGCACCAGTAATTGTAATGACACACACTGTGCACCTTCCTGGTCACATCTTCATCAGAACACTACCCCATTACCCCTCCTTAGCAGTGCCCAGTGCACACACAGCATCTCAGCTGGCCCATGGAGAGAAGGGGCTCATCACCAACTGTCCACTGCCTGGCACCCTCTTTTCGTCAGTGAGCCCACGGCCAGAGCTGTGGGCGGTGTCAGAGACCGCTAAAGGGGGAAGCTGAGAATGAGTGCAGGGAGGGGAGGCAACACCACCTCGTGCTTCCTGCCTCCCTGACACCTCTGGGAGAGGACACCTGTCGACCAGATCTGCATCTCCAGCTCAGTTTGGTAGGTCCTGGGGGGGGTCAAGTTATACACAGATTTTCTACTGTGCAGAGGGTCAGCGCCCCAACACAGTTGTTCAAGGGTGCACTGCACTAATTCTGCCTACTATCGATGTCTGACCAAAGCTTAGTCATCAGTGCACAGGAAAGGGAGGTGGGAAAAGGAGGAGACAGGCAGAAGTGCCCTCCACCTTCCGTGGGCTGTTGGTGGGGTGAGTGACTCTTGATCCCAGGGTTGTGAGTTCAAGCCCCACATGGAGTACAGAGATTGCTTTTAAAAATTGTCTAGGGACACCTGGGTGGCTCAGTTGGCTAAGCAACTGCCTTCAGCTCAGGTCATGACCTTGGAGTCCCAGGACTGGGTCCTGCCTCCTGCTTCCTACTCAGCAGGGAGTCTGATCCTCCCTCCTCTCCCTTCTCATGCTCTCTTTCTCTCTCATTCTCTCTCTCAAACAAACAAACAAAATTAAATAAAAAATTCTCTAGGGGCACCTGGGTGGCTCAGTCAGTTAAGCATCTGCCTTCAGCTCAGGTCAGGACTTTAGGGTACTGGAATCGAGCCCCACATCGGGCTCTAAGCTCAGTATGGAGTCAGCTTGAGATGCTCTCTCCCTCTGCCCCTTCCCCCATCCATGCTTATGCACGTGCACACTCTCTCTCGCTCTCTCTCTCTTTCTCTCTTAATAAATAAAATCTTCAAAGAAGACTGTGTCCCCAGAAAGCATCTGGAAGACACGGGGTCCCTGAGCTCCAGGGAGATCATGCCTGTAGAACAAGTTTACTTAGAAACACAGTGGAGCCTGTGACGGGCTCAGTGAAGACGCATTCTGCAATCACCCAGTCTTCACACTTGGTAAAGAAACACCCAAACCGGGGCAAAGGAAGAAGGTGATCCCAAGCCCCCCTAAACAACCCAAAGACTCTGTCCCATCAACAGGGCCGTCCTCACCCAGAGGTCCTTCAACTCACATCTTGTCCTCGTTCAGCAAGGCCCCTCCGTACGGCTGGCTGTACAGCGTTATTCCTGCGGAAGACAAATGCTGGACGTGAGCCCCCGAGCCCTCTCCTGGCACGGCAGGTGGACGCACAGTGCCCACACAGCGGCTTTGGGCTGCTCTGTCCAGGCCCGCAGGTGCCAAGAAGGGCACACGCCACCATTCTTCTCTACTGGCTTGTGCAGGCACCTGGCAGGCTTGTGACAGGAACAGCCGGGAGGTCTCACACGTGCCTGGAGGGGCAGGTGCTGGTCTGACCTTTTATGATCTGATCCTCAGAAACATCCCTGGGCATAAGTCTGTCATTAGCCATGTTTTGCAGGGAGACACAGACTCAGCAAGACGACAAAATGGTATGCGAGGGGATCATTGGATGCAACGCGGGGCAAAACGCAAACACCCCCTCTCGCCAAAGCCAAGTCTAGGCCTATAGGAGAGTGAACCATCTCGATGGTCCAGCCTGGTGTGCGGAGCTGCCTGTCTGCATTCACTCTGCTTGCCTCTCGGGGGCTTGGCCTCCACGTAGGACATCAGCCAGTATGGAGAAATCGCCGCCAACTTATCGATTATAATGGTTTTGTCACAAAGGCGGTGCATGACCTCACATGGCATGCCGTCCCCCCAACCTCACCCCAGCCAAGGCTGGTCCACACTGCACCATGGACTCCATAACCCCGAGCAAACGACAGCTAGTTTCAGGTTATCGCCAGACGTCAGACCGGCGGCGCGGCCCTCTCGGATGGGCTATTGCAGAGCTAAGTGTGTGGCCGCAGGGGAGCACATCCTAGCCCCACGCCACGGGCCACTCTTGCGTTCCCCTTCCGCTTCCACTCACTTAGTGCAGCCTGCCACCTGTGGTTTGCATTCTCTTACGAAGTCATATTAAATTTTTACCGAAGCGCCGCGGGCTACGAGTGAATATAAATAAAGGAAGAGGCACGGACCCAGAACAGAGCGGAGTCCTCCAAATCTCGTCCTGCCCTGAGAGCCTTGTCGCTCAGCCTTGCACCAGCTGCTCCCCTCTCTCGCTCTGCCAGCCTCTCCCCTTCCATCCTGGGCTCCGCCACTCCCTGATGCAAGTTCCCTCCCAGTGGAAAGGACAGGGGAAGCCATTGGTTCAGCAACCCCACTGTCCAGTTTTCCAGAACAATTTGTTTGGCTTTAAATTAATATTGTCCTGATGTTCTGCCGCGGGCTCCCGCCATGTGTGCGGAAAGCCGGCCGGCTGCTTCCCTAGACCCTGGGCAAGATTATACATTTGTCCTGAGCCGAGTTGCACGGTCCTGACCCTCTGCCTGTCTGGACCAGTAACCCCCACCTGTTTTTCTCCCATCCTTCTTTCTTCCCTTGAGCTTGATCTCTACCCCTCCACCCCCGTCCCTCCAGCACACGCCAGCTCTCACTCTTCCTGGGCAGAAGAGTCGTGGGGCAGCTTCTTGGGCAGCCCGGCATGTGACCTGCAGCCACCAGCTCTGTCGGGGGCTGTGCAGAAGCTCACAGACTGTCGAGGGAGCTTGCAGAACCGCGGGATCCTGCAGGAATGCGTCAAGTGTCCCGCTGGGATCTGGAAACAGCCGAAGTGTAGGTGCAGTGCTGTGCGTGGCTCCTGGCTGATCAGGGCAATGAGAACTTTCCAGATGAGAAAACGTCCAGGACGTGTGGGGAGCAGACGAGGGCTCAGGAACTGGATTCTTTTAGGAAAGTGGATGCATCTTGGAATTGTCTAACCTGTGTGTGTGTGTGTGCACGCGCGCGTGTGTGTGCACACGTACGTGCAAGCACACACACGTACACACATGGGGCAAGAGGCAGTGTGCAGATGCTTTCTGACAGCTGAAGGAAGGCGATGGAGCCCAGGACACAGACTCAGGCTGTCTGGGAAGGTAAAGTTGGTCGAAGGAGTCAAGTTCAAAAAACAAAGGCTATCACCTGACTTGAGGGTTGGAGCGTCAGGCCTGCTGAGCTCTGGGACTTCATGGAAAGAGGATGTGGGAGTGTGGGTTTCCCCCGGATCAGGTGGCTGGCAGCCCCACTAACTGTAAGCATAGGGCTTTCTGGTCTCGTGAGGCATGCTGGTGCACCCTCGAGCCAGGTGGGTCACTACACCCAACTGGTCAGAATTGGGGGTGGCCTGGGCTCCTGGGACTGTCACTAGCTTGGAAGTGAGGGTGCGGCCCTGTGGGGTCTGCATATCCTCCAGACAGCGCCAGGACTGAGCTGGGATCACAAAACTGGGGTGAAGCAGGATTCCCTCTGGAGCTGGATTTTCCTCCTCCTCTGAGAGTCCCGAGCTCTCTGTACCCTGCAGTTTCAAGAGCTCCCTGGGTCTCCTCAGGCCTCCCTGAGGGTCCCAGGTGTTTCTTATGCACCTGACAGGAGCGTCAAATCCCAAACAGAACCTGGGCTCACTCAGCCTGCTCCTACGCTTCCCACCACCTGCTTGGAAGGACCATTCATGTCCCCGTCATCTTCCGAGTCATCAGACTCAAACCTACATCAGCCTCCCTCCCCTTCGTCCCCTCCACACACATCCAAGAAGAGGTCAGGCTCTGCTGCTTCCCACCACCTCCATGCCCTAGTGCCAGACCCCATCCCGCACACCACACCCTGCCCCGGACAAGGGGGACATGCCTGTCTCTCAGCTCGCCTCTCCTCAGTATCCCCAAACCCCTCCAGTCCTTCCAGAGAACTCCCGCAGAGAAACAGAAAGAAACACAGAGCCCATATTTTTCACCCGGATATAAGACGCCTGTAGGACGACGTCCAAACTCTCATGTCATCCGATGGCCCCACTGTTGCCCCTGGAAAACCAGGTCACTACTGTGTCTCTCTTCTCCCCCTGGGGGCCTGCCCTGCCTCTTCCTATACAGACATCCCCGCCTTAACATGATTCCACTTAGCACTTTTTGAGTTCACAGTACAAGTACTGTGCACAAGTACAGGTACTAAGTACAAAGGGATACACGTGCAGTAGCGACTGTACTTGGAATTCTGAACGGCGTCTCTTCCCGGGCTGGTGACATGCGCCACGTCCTCTCCCGGGATGCTGGGGGCAGCTCGCTACCCGGGAGGTGCATGGTCCCACGGGTGGACAGCCGATGCCCCGACCGCCCTCCTGAGCCCACACGGCCTCTCTGTTTCTCACCCTCAGTACCGCATCCAGTCACTCATAGCAGACAGTCGGCGCTTTATTACAGAATCAGCTTTGTACCCAAGGGTTTTGCCCGGTGTCGGCTCATGAAGTGTTCTGAGCACGCATATCATAGGCTGGGCTAAGCTCGGTGTTCGGGAGGCTGCTGTGTTCAGTGCATTTTTGATTTACGATATTTCCAAGTAAAGATGGGTTTATCAAAACAAAAGCCTGTCGTACGTCGAGGAAGATCCTTGCTTCTTTGTCCAGCCCACTCCCTCCTCACGGCTGCTCGGTGATGATGTCCTTTTCCGAACACCATGAAGGGAAGGGAAAGACGGTCCTCGGGTCCTGAGCCCTTACAGACTAGTGAGCAGAGGCCAGGTGCCAGTATCCCGGTGTCGGTGAGGAGCCACGTATGGTCACGTGTTGTCTGTGGTGCAGGACGTCAGGCACGTGCGCAAATTCCTACAGAGCAGCTCTGTCTCATCCATGCGAGCTCCCCCATCTGCAGAAGCCAGATCTCAAGAGCAGACACCGAGAAAGCCTCCCACATCTGGCAGCCTGTAGCTAGGGTTCCAGACTCCCAGCGGCAGGTGCCACCCCTCTGCGTTTTTCTGACTCGGTCACCAGATGATGACTTCCATGATACAGAAGGTGGCATAATGCTGCGTGACTATCTTTGTTAGTCAGCCGGTAGCATTCAGGAACTGGGGCAAACGGGACCCTGTGAAGAGTTCCAGCTTGGACACACCCGGGTCTTCCAGAAGCCACAACAGCAGTGCAGAATGGTGACAACTGTCCTGAGCCGGTGACACGGGCAGGACACGGGCAGGACCCACACTTGCAGGGTACCAGGCCTGTGGGTATCTTCAACTCACCTGCCAGCACACAAGGCAGCAAGAACCCTCCCTCCACACGTGACACGGTGGTGGCAAAAACACGCAAGCACAACCGTGAGCATCTCCCTAGAGCAGCAGGGAGAGGAGATGACGCACGGCACAGAACCGGCCGCCAGAGAGAAGCAGCCGCACCAGCCATCCCGCTCTTTTTTTGGCTCTGGGGTCTGCCTACACTGGGTGTGAGAAGGACAAAGCTGGTGAACCCCACCAAGTACCGCGGCTGGCCCTCCCCTCCCGGGGCCTCCGTGCCTCCATATCTCGGGGGGACACAGCTCTCCATCCAGGGCTGACTTTCAAGACTCCTCCGATTTACATATTCTACACACAGTAAATATTTAAATACATTCTTTGGAAGAAGCCTGCATGCTCCGTGGCTGTCTCCTGGGCTGGTGGGGGGGTCCTCATGGCCCTGGAGGGCAGCCCTCCAGCTCAGGGCTCAAGGCTGCAGAAGGGTCCTGGGTCTCTGCTTAAAAGGCCACCATCCCACCAGATCTTGATGGCTGTGGTGAAAGTGACAAATGCTCTTTGAAGAATAAGATATGGAGAAAGGCAGGGCCGTACAGCACAGTGCTTAAGAAGGAAGCCATCGGATAAGCAGGAAAACCCTTCCACCTGCATTCAGAGTCTCGAGTCCCACTGGGCATTTACCACCGGATTTGGTCAGCCGGCCTCGCATCAGCGTCAGAGCTGCATCAACAACATCCTGATCGTGCTCTGCTCTGAGCAAGAGAAATCTGGGCTCCAGACGACAATGACGACGTCTCCTCCGGGTTTTGTAGCGATTTGATGTGCCCTTTCAACAGGCTCCCCCCGTCGGGCCCCTGCAGATGGGTGCAGACAGGCAGCCTCTCCCCTCGCACCTGCAGAGCTCCCGTTCCCCAGTGGGACTCAGTCCACTCACGGGAGGACACAGAGGAGGCGGCACCAAGAAGGGAGTGGGTGGGGAAGGACCCCGGGGAAGGACTGGGCGCCGATGACAACACGCGGTGCCCAGTGCTGGGCTGGCAGGCAGCCCCTTGACCTGAAAGCAGACAAGAGGCAGGCAGGGGCTCACCAGGAACCCTGGCGCGGGCTGCTGCTAGGGTTACCAAAGCTGCCCAAGCTGCTCATTTCCACACTGCAATTTGCTATCCCTACGTTCCCTAGAAGCAGCTCTGCAGGAATGAACATATGTATGTCAACATCCAAATGACACCTCCCTACACAGGTGCTGAGATTTTGTATTTTGCAAGAAGGGGTGGGGGAACTGAGAGTCAGCGCCGTGCGGGCCTGTTTTCTCAACAGTGACAGAGCGACAGGAGAAAGCACAGAGGAGACGACCCTCTTCTTCCCTGGGAGCCCCGAGTTTCCCTCGACCCTCCGAGGAGAGGCGGCAGGGAGAGCACGGGAGTCCACACGCGACCTCACACCCTTCGCATTCCTGCCGGCTGCTCCTTAAAAGAGGAACTTCAGAAATCACAGCTCCTGGCACAGATGCACGGAGACGGAGGGGGCACACGACCCTTCTCACAGATCGGCGCCCTGCCACGTGCTTGTCCTGGGACAGCCCTCAACTTAGAGACGGGGCAGCGGCAAGGGGTGGTGGGGCGGGAAACACGGGGAGGGAAACCGAGGCACAGGGAAGTTCTGTCGACTTCTCTAGGGCCGAACGCAGCAGAGTGAGACCACAACCCTGACTTTCTGGATCCCAGTTTATCCTTTTTTTGTCAAACAATCAAAATAATGTATAGCCTTTGACGTCCTCTCTGTGAAAACCACATTCTTGCAATGCACAATCTCCGTAACTGGGCTGTTAGTCCCTTTGTACTGTGTGTGCTCAGAACTGTATTTAGGTGACAACGGCATTGTGAGGGCATCTGGGGCTGACAATGTTAGCAAGGGGTCCAGGTCCCTCCCGGGAGCCGCTGCGGTTTCAGCCCTCGAGGAAAGGAAGGGGCTCTGGGGCGGCAATGTCACAGGTCTTCAGAAATGATGTTTCAACATGCAAATTCTGCATACACTTGAATGATCTTTGTTTGATTACTCTCCTCATTTATATTCTGGCTTTTCTAAGGATTGGCCCACAGCAATGTATAAATGTGTAACATTAGCTCCTCATCTACTATTCTCATCATGGTTTCCAGACTCTGTATATCTGTCATTTGTAAAAATGCACATCTGTGCTTTTGTCTGATCTCCATTATGATAGAAGATACTTAACTTGTCTCTGATCCAACAGTCATTTTTGGGTCCATTCCTCTTATAAAATGTACATCTCTGCAAGTATCAAGGCCCAGATGTGTGTAGGCATCTCCACCAAATGAACAGACCTGCCTCCGTCTACGCACCAACCATTGTTTTCTTTTGATTAATTCACTGTGAGTCATCGGTGTGATCCGAAGGACGAAAATGTTCTTTTGGTCCAATAGAGTATTAAGAGAAATCTATGAACTTTTCAAGAGGTATACCAATGGCTTTCTTTCTGTCTTCCTCTCTTCTTTTTTAAGTTTTTGCATTTTTAAAGATTAATTTATTCATTTGGAGAGAGAAAGAGCACGTGCACACTCGGGCAGGCAGCACAGGCCGAGGGAGAAAGAGAGAAGATCTCCAGCAGACTCTGGGCTGAGCATGGAGCCCTACGTGGGGCTCAATCCCACGACCCTGAGACCACGACCTAAGCTGAAAGCAAGAGTCGGACGCTCAATGGACTGCTCCACCCAGATGCCCCTCTGTTTCCCTCCTCATATTCTCTCCTGGATTAAAGACTGTTTTCCCCGCAGTGTTAAGGATATTAGTCTTATTGAATAATAGACGTCAACTGTAAAAAGCTTTGAAAGAAAGAGTCAAAATAAGTCCTAATCTAATTCAAAACCAACCAGAGGTAATCATTGTTTGCACTTTGATATCAATTACTTCAAAATGTCCAAGGTCTTCTCGGCACATGCATGTCATTATTGAATTATGCTTCACTTTCTTTATCTTCTACCGCATCAATCATTCTTGACCTTCAACTAATGTTTCCGTCACACACGTGCAAACGTTCACATCCATATGTTTCCCTAGGACCAATGTTCATCAAGTTCTTTTATTCATTCTGTGGATTCAATATGGTTGTGATCTTATTTTTGATTAACCTCTCAAGTGACATCCTTGGGTATTCTTTTTTATTAGGATATGTCTATGGTGGGTTTCTGAGACACATCCAACATAAGTCATCTCTATGGCTTGTTTAATTGATGGCAACATCTTCATTTGGGACCAAATTTGGGGTGTAATTTTTTTTCTTTCCATATTCTGTAGGCAGTGTTCCCTGACCCACCAGCTTGTGATGTTGTGATTAAAAAGTCAGAGACCAGATGCTGGTTCCTCCAAGCTGGAGGAGATCCAACCCTGCCAGGTCCTGTCCCTCACGAGGACCTGGATATCACACAGCAGCAAGCACAGAAGCTGACAGGTAGGGGACAGGATGTGAGGAAGAGTGTGGCGTGTGGCAGTGAACTTCCTGGTGTCCTTCGTGCCTCTCACAACCCCAGATGAGCCACTGCAGAAGCCTGCAGGATGGGGACTGCCGAGAGCAAGGGACCCTGGGAGTCACCCCTGTATTCCTCACACTACCACCAAGGAAAGTGGATGAAGGGATATACCAAACACTCTGTAAATAAACCAAAATGGAAAAGCTGTCCAAGTCAATGACAGGAGAGCACACGGGAGTCACTCACAGGAGAACAAGAAAAGAACCAGAGGAAACAAAACAGGTAATGAAGTACCAGACTTGAGATCACTGGTGCCTGAAGCCCATCGATCGCAAATACACCAGTCAAAAGGCGAAGACTGATAGAGTGTACGCACCAACCGTCTGAGGCCTCAAAATACAGGAATCGAGAACCAATACAGCTGAGCGGAGAAACGGATAAATCCACAATTATACTGGGGCATTTCAATCCTTCATGAGACAATGGTCCCGTCGGACAGAAAACCAGTGAAGACAGAGAGGAAGTGAGCCTTACAACCAAAGGACAGAGCCTGACTGACATATATGGAGTGGTGCTACCAAGGGCAGCCAGAGACACATTTTTTTTTTAAGATTTTATTTATTTATTTGACAGACAGCGAGAGAGGGAACACAAGCCAGGGCAGAGGGAGAGGGAGAAGCAGGCTTCCTGCTGAGCAGGGAGCCTGACATGGGACTTGATCCCAGGACCCCGGGATCATGAGCTGAGCAGAAGGCAGACGTTGAACCACTGAGTCATCCAGGCGCCCCCAAAGACATGTTTTTAATCATCCATGGAAGCTGCACCCACACAGACCACGCACAGACCACAAAACAAGCCCCCATCAAATAGAAGATGGTGAAGATAGCAAAATGCATGCTCTGACCAAAGACAACAGGTGAATCTCAAAACCTAGAATTTGCACAACACGCTTCAAAATCATGCCTGCATCAAAGGGGACATCTCAAGGCAAATTTTCCAGAGTCAGAAGTTGGTCTTATTTGTATTACTTTCAAAGTAATCTGTTCTTGATACTTATAGCTTTGTTTAAAAAAAAAAAAAAAACAGAAAACAACAACAAAAAAACATTTTTTTCTTTATCCTTGAATTTTTGAGAATTCAGCAGAATTGCTCATCGATGATGGCTATTTCCATAACTCCCGGCTCCCAGCTCAGGAAGGTTGCCTGGGAACTGCCGAGAGCAGTCTAACTCTCACAGTGGCCCAGATTTGTTTGTTCTTGCTGCTACTTTCCTTCCGACATCATGGCTTTGTTTCCTTAGTCACTGTTCGTCCGCTTTCCTGCTCCACCTAATTCCTCTGGCTCTTCTGTTGTCAGTTTTTATATCATCTTTTCCTCTGGGTTCTTAGGGGATATTTTGTGCTTATCCTTTTAATCAAAAATTCTGAGTAAGGGAGAGAGCTGCAATCAATAAGGTGATTCTCTGTATCTAGCGAAAATGTGTATTACCAGCCCCTTTCTCACTGAAAGGGGCTTCAGCCAGCTCCTTTCTCACTGAAATGTATCTGACACTGAACATTGCGTACACTGAAAGCATAGGATGTGCAGATCCACTGCATTTTTATACTGTGATGGGATCGCCATGTAGCAGGTCCCAGCCAGCTTCCGCTTACCCCACTCTGAACCTCAGCCTGGCCTTTCCCACTGCTCTGTCTTCGGTTCCCAGAGTTCACACATTTCCCTGTACTTGCGTGAGTGTGAACTCACAACATGTTGTGACTCCAAGGTGTGGGGCAGCTCTGGGACCACACTGGATGTGACGGCTGGCGCATCCCTTGGTTGCTGTTCCTCCGAGATCCCTCACTGAGATCCCATCTCAGTGCTCAGACCCTCACTCCCAGAGTGTCCCCTACGCTTCACCCCAGTGCTCCCAAGTCTCTCCAGACCCCTAAAGCAGAGGAGGGAGCCCGACATAGGACTCCATCCCAGGACTCTGAGATCATGACCTGAGCCGAAGGCAGACGCCCAACCAACTGAGCCACCCAGGGGCTCCCACTCATTCTTTTTCTTAAGACACTTTATGGACTATGAGTGATGGACATATAAAAAGCAGCAGATACAGGAGCCTGGGTGGCCCACTCGTTAAGTGTCTGCCTTTGGCTCAGGTTGTGGTCCCAGGGTCCTGGGATTGAGGACCATGGGGCTCCCTGCTCGGCGGGAAGCCTGCTTCTCCTTCTCCCTCTCCCACTCCCCCTGCTTGTGCTCCTTCTCTCTTGTGTGTCTCTCTCTCTGTCAAATAAATGAATAAAATCTTTTTTAAAAAGCGGCAGATATTTAATGTACACAACCTGATGAGTTCAGAGCTAAGTATACACCTGTGAAGCCACCACCACCGTCATTTCCATAAGCACACCCTTTGCTCCCCAGACATTTCCTCCTACCCTATCCGAATCTCGGTGTCTCTCTACCTACCTACCTTGTCTTTATTTTTGTGATAATAAAGCAATCTAAGATCTACTCTTTTAGCAAATTTTTAAGAACACAATTCAGTACTTTAAACTCTAGGCTATAGGCCGCACATTACATCTCTAACACTCATTACCTGTATAACTGAAACTTCATACCCTTTGACCAGCCTCTCCCCATTTCTTCCTCCCCAGTGACCCTTGGTATCTGCCATCCCACTCCTCTCTGCTCCTGTGACTGTAGCCCTCTTAGATCTCCCGGACAAGTGGGATCCTGTAGTTTTTGTTCTTCTGTGTCTAGCTCAATTCACGGAAACAATCAAACAAAATGAAAAGATAACCTATGTGATGGGAGAAGATATTTGCAAACCAAATATATAGAAAGTTGATATCCAAAATATATAAGGAACTCCTGTAACTCAGTATCAAAACAATAACCTGAATTAAAAAAATGGGCAGGGGACCTGAATGGACATTTTTTTTTTCTTAAGATATGTTTATTTAGGGCGCCTGGGTGGCTCAGTGGGTAAAGCTATTGCCTTCGGCTCAGGTCCTGGGATCGAGTCCCGCATCGGGCTCTCTGCTCAGCAGGGAGCCTGCTTCTCCCTCTCCGTCAGCCCCTCCCCACCAAATATTCACGCTCTCTTTCTTGCTCTATCTGAAATAAATGAATAAAATATTTTTAAAAAGAATGCACAAGGTTGAGCAGAAAACGGTATAGAAAGAGGGACAGACCATGTTGACAGAGACAAGCAGGTACACAGGATGACAGGTGTACGGGGTTGGCGCACAGAGGGGCGGACGCACAGAGGAGCTGCGGTCATAGTGACCGGGAACACCTGAGGTGGGGATCTAGGGGAGGTTCCGGGGAGACCCCCAGGGGTGGGCCGGGCAGGTGGAGAGAAGCTGAGGAGCCACCGGGCCAGACGTGGGAGGACCCGTAGGTCACGGGGGAGGGTTTGTTTTTTATTATTAGTGATGATTAGTATGACGAAGCCAGAGGGATGTGTGATCTGAGGAACATGTTCCATGGGTGACTGTGGACACTTCCAGAGACCCAAGACGTGGGCCGGGGGCCAGGGGAGCACAGGGGGTGCCCCCAAGACCTCAGTCCTGGCACCAGGGTAAGAGCAGGCGGTGCCTTGGGCCAGGGAAGTATGTTGGTGAAAAGACAGACATTGCACTTCATGTGCAGAAGGGACAAGATTTGCTGCTAACCATGGGACGTGCATGGAAAGGCACGGTTACGATTTGGGATTGGGCCTCTCCACCGACCCCATCTCCCCTGGAATCCTGAGAAGTATTACATGGCAAGTATCCCAACTCCTCGCAAGTATCCCAACTCCCAATAGGAAATGCGGGAAGGAATAAAGCCACAGATGTGCCCTCCACGCCGTGGTCTTCTCCTCTATGGACAAACTCCCATGGCCGCACCTGCATCCCCCAGGCCTCGGGGAGCACCAGCAGACCACCCGTCCCAGCACCCAAGTGTGTCCCAGCCATCTGCACAGTCACGGAGCAGGACACCAGTGCAGGAGGAAGGAGTCTACCTGGAGAATTCACTGTGCAAACCGCATCTGCTCTTGGTAAGCCAGCGCCGGCCTCCCGGGACTGAGAAGACGACTCCATTTAAATGGATTATACCACACACCTGCGTTACGTTGAGCTTGTGCTTACGAGGGGCCCCGAGAAGCTGCCCACGTGTTGGGACACAGCAAGGGGGCCCACCCCAGGCTCTGGAGACTCCTTTCGGGGGTCTGAGTCTCTAAGGTCTCTAAGGTCTGCCTTAGAGATGCAGGAAGTTCCTGCATCTCTAACGCAGGGATGTCCATGTCTTGAAGACGCTGTCACAGGCCCACCGTGATGAGAGCAGGCTGTGCTGTGTGGTACAGTGGTCATACAGCTGGTGTCACCAGGGTGCCCCTTGTAGCCCGGTTCTGGGGAGCTGCTGGGGCCCAATGAGGAGCAGGGCACAGGCTCTGCTCTCGGGGCTCATCCAAGCTGTAAGTCGGCAGCTTTTGTTTCAGTGTAACAATGAAGCAGGGAGTCTAGCTCTACCCATTCCCAGCTGCTGAGACCAGCACCCAGGGGAACCCAGGACACTCCTGTTCCCAGCCCTCCGCACAGGGTTCCTAATCAACCCTTGGCTACTAATGTGCAAACCTTCTCCTGGGCGCTCTGATTGGTATGTCCCCTCTTCGCGGCCCAAACCTTCCTTTTGCACAACCACCACCTCAACAAGGCACATGAGAATTGAAATTCTGACAGAAACAAATAAAATATCTCTAAAGTTTCCAATAACAGAGGATAAATGTATTTTTCAGGTCAGCATGACTTTTCAACCAACAAGGATTCCACTCCTTAGAAGAGACGTTCCCGGGATGCATGTCATCTCACCTGGGAAGCCAGCCCCACGGCACACAAGTAGACTGACCCCCACCTCAGGACACCATTGTTCCCGTGACCCCAGCCAGTGACCCAGGACACAAGGACTTGACCAAACGCTGGACTCAAGACTGTGGCTCACAGCTGGAACCCAATTTAACACTTACGTGTTTAACTCAAGCTCTTACAAGTTAAGGTTCCTTTTGTAACGACAGCACTCTGTTCCTTGGGCATGGAAATTTTAGTTGCGATCATGGTTTTTATCTCCTGGGACACAGGTTTCAGCCCCTGCCTGATTCCTCCTCTCATCTCAGAGCTATCTAGACAGCATGCCCAGTCAAGCCACGAGCCCCTTAGGATCTCATGGCAACATCGGATCTCCACCGTACCCAAAATCTCTACTCCTTTATGGTCCCCCCCCCCACACACACACACTGTTACTGATGTCACACAATTACACTTCGTATGCCCCGTTCCCACTAACTCAGATCTGTAGTATTTGATGCTTTTACCTTTATACCTTGTATAAGAGTAAAATGTAAAGTTAAAAACCAAATGTTCCCTTTCACTCTCTCCTCCTTCCCAAACTTCCAGTCACTCCTTGTTTTGCACACGCACGTGTGCACACACACAGTTTCTGTTCTCACTCATTTTCAGCAAACTTCCACAGAACAGGGACAAGTGTTCAGTCTCCTACAACCCATAGCCTCTCTCAGCGTCTTTCCACCCATGGGATCTCCATCCCTACACTTCCACGGGACCAGCTCTCCGGGGGTGACCAGCCTAAGCCCTGCCTTCTCCCACCTCCTAAAGCCCCATGCAGGATGGCTCCCTGACGGGCTTGACCACCATCTTTATCAAGGGGAAGGCTGGAGGGTTTCGCTCACCCTCCTTGTACTGAGCTTGTGTCCCTCTCCTTTTCTGAATCCTACGGCACATGTTCATTCAACGTGTGACTCAAACCAGGCATCTCTGCGCCTGTACGCACCATTTTACCCCTTCACTGAACATGCATTTCTCCTGACTTAGATCTTTATAATCCCGTCTGGACCGACCAGGACCATCCTTTGTTCTTAAAACCTCAGATTTCTGATCTATATCCTTTAAACCTTTCTTTACATTTCCTTACTTGTCAAGTTCTTTAAATTCTCTCCTTTCCCCACGACTAATGCCTCAACCTTTTCTCTCACCTGTCTGCATGTTATAATTTCATTTTTTTCCCTCCAGAATCATGCTAGTCTTACATGTGAGCAACCAACTTCCAACAGGTCACTTGACTGCCACCGACCTCTGCCCTTTAGCCCACGGCTTCCCGGTTATTTAGTCTAATACATCACTTTGATCACAACATTCTCTTTCTCCATTAGAGGTAAAGGCTGTCTATAAGGAAAGTGTATAGTCCTCACTCTGTTAGACAAGGTCAAACAGAATTTGGCCTCAACCAACCGCAGTTGTCTCTCTACACTCACCTTTACAACAAGGTCAAAGTGGACTCTGCCACTGAACTTGAAAGGACACTATGATTCTCCCGTGCTAATAATACAGTAGCTTTCAATCAAACTTATGCCCATCCTTCAAGATCCAAGATCCGTGGTTCGCGACACCTGCCCAGGAAGCGGTTCCGCTTGTGCCCTTCAGAAGTGACCCCTCACTTCCTGCAGCAGTAGAAGGAAGGCTCTGCTGTCAACCAGACCTAGAGCCACAGCACGGCCCCACGGCCTACCCTGCCCAGAGCCATCGCCAGTAGGCAATTTCTCTTAACCTTGGTTTTCTAATCAGTGAAGTAGGTTAATACTGGCCATCTTACAAAACCGCTGTGAAAAATGAAATGACACCACGGGTGTTACATCTCTACTAGAGACCCCCGTACACTCAAGGCACTTACTGATAGGGCTCTGCTGTCTGTCATCTGAGGGACCTCCGTGTTTTTCCTATTTTTCTTAGGCATGCATATTTTCACTTTTGTATATTACCTACTATTGTTCCAACATAATTAAAGTGTCACAAAATAATTTAATCTTATTTTATTAAAAACTTGGTGGATAACGGGGGGGCCTGGGTGGCTCAGTGGGTTAATGCCTCTGCCTTTGGCTCAGGTCATGATCCCAGGGTTCTGGGATCAAGCCCTGCATCGGGCTCTCTGCTCAGCAGGGAGCCTGCTTCCCCTTCTCTCTCTGCCTGCCTCTGCCTACTTGTGATCTCTCTCTGTCAAATAAATAAATAAAATCTTAGAAAAAAAAACTTGGTGGATAAAGGAAAACAAATATGGAAGTAAAAGATAGGGCTAGGGTAGAGCAAGAACATTAGGGTAATCGCTCCACGTTTATGCCCAGGAAGACTGACGCTTCAACAAGTACATCTTGTGAATATATTATGATATGTGTGGCCTGCTGGTGCTTACACACTTGATGACTTTATGACTTTATTTTTTTTTTTAAGGAATCTGGAAGAATTTGATAAATTACAATGTATGCCACCGCAGGAAACAATAACATCCCCTTAAATCAATAGCTTCACTCTGGATTCCAGAAATGAACTTGTGTCAATTTTTTCAAAATAAGTCTTCTTCAACTAAATATCAAATAATGTCATTATTTCAGTATAGGAAAGCACAGGCCATGAGTCCTCGATCAGCTTAGATAATTGATGAGTTGAGGGCCCAGCTCAGAACAGACGATGATGTTTGCATTCCCTACAAGATGGGTGATCTCTACTATCTACAAGATTACTCCATATAAAAACGTCCTAAAAAGAAATCATTTTTGGTTCTGTAAGATTAAAGTCACAAGGGGGGACTCTCCATCATCTCTTACCCCCTCATTGTGCAGATTTGGCCATAAGTGCGAGAAGCTAAGACCAGTTAATGATCCCAAACAGAAGCCCATAGGGCCTACCACTTTGCATGTATTTATATGGGAACAGGCTGCCCTAGGAAAACCTTCCCACCACGCTTCACATTCATAGGCTTGATCTTTTCTACCTCCTCCACCTTTAAAGACATTGTGTTTTGAGAGCAGCAATTGATAATGCATGAAAAACGACATTACCGTATTGTCTCCAGTCCCGGTCGGGTGGTAAGTGTCTCCACAGTATCAGGTTGTTCAGATGATTCAAGTAGGAAGGTAGGGAATGGAAGCCCTTCTGATTGTACCACACCTACGAGAGAGAGGTGACATAATGGCTCTCGTGAAATTAGTTCCTCAGTCTTCGTCAGTAACTCCTGGACAAGAAGGACACGTGTCCGTTAGGTTCAACAGCACCTGAATGTCGGGCCCAGCACCGTGTCCCCGCATGGCTGGCAGAGAGCAGTGAAATTCTCTGTCCGCTAATTTTATATTTATCTCAAGCATATAATTTCCAGCTAAAAATAGATGAATTTTCCCCAGAACAAATGTGAATGTTGCTCTATAATTATATTCTCACAGCGAAAAAAGAACCTAAACCCATCATTTTTTTTTTCTTTCCCTGTTGGTAATCTAATAAAATTTGACCTGCAAATTAAAAGCTGAGGAAATGATCAGAAAAAAATGATTACTTTCAAATTAATAACTGAATGTGGAACATTATTTCTCAAAATAAATGGAACTGAGCATTTGCTGAGCGTGGAGAATAAAGTCGCGCGTCCGTGGGACAGGCAGAAGACGTGAGAGAGAAGAGGAGACAGACAGTGCTATTACAGCCGAGATAATACGGAGCAGGGAAAAGGACTAATTGAACCATTAGTATCTGTATTTCGAGATATCAACATTTTAATGAACTTTTTTTTTTCTTTCTTTTTTTTTTTTTTTTTTGAAGTACACTCACTGTGTAAAGCTGGGGAGCTGTCTTGGAGAGATCTGAGGACATCACCGTCCACTTCTGGTCTTGACTCCATTGACTGGACAGCTCGCTTCTCTAGCGCTGTCTTTTCTGACCCAAAACCACTCTCTGCAGAAGCAGATCTGATCCCCATGAAGTCAGAACCTGCTCCGAAGAACCTATCCAGGCCCACACCGTTTGCAAAGTGAGGGCCACACCTCAAGTCCCTGGCTCTCAACTACATTCTTTTCCACTTCATGCCACTAGAACCTGTTGTCTTCCCACCAGGATCCCGGGGGCAGCTGTGTGTTCATGGGAATGGCTGAGGGACACACTATCTCTCATTACTTTCGAAAAAACAACTCCCTACCAGACAAGGTTCCCCGAGTCTTTCTCCCATAGCTCACTTCCTTAAGCAATTCAGAAAACAGACCCCTTTCTCTGTCATGCCAGCTACTCACCCTCCTCTTGGAATAGTTTAAGGTCACAGAGATATTTTTGTGAATTTTTTTTTTTTTAAACTCCAAAGAGGAAGGCGTCCCATTTGGGCAGGACTAACCATGGGACCTAGGACATCGTACGGTCTTCTAGGGTGAGTCTGAGCAGATCTAAGATTGTGTAACAATTTTTTTTATTTATTTTTATTTTTTTATGTTTGTATTTTTTTTTCTTTTAAAGATTTTATTTATTTATTTGACAGAGAGAAATCACAAGTAGATGGAGAGGCAGGCAGAGAGAGAGAGGGAAACAGGCTCCCTGCTGAGCAGAGAGCCCGATGCGGGATTCAATCCCAGGACCCTGAGATCATGACCTGAGCAGAAGGCAGCGGCTTAACCCGCTGAGCTACCCAGGCGCCCCATATGTTTGTATTTTTTAAGTAAGCTCTACGCCTAATGTGGGCTTCAACTTGTGACCCCGATCAAGCACTGCCAACTCCACTGACTGAGCCGCCCAGATGCCCGCAAACTTTAAAGACACAAATGTGTGTTTGCAAACTTACAGATGTGTGGAATTCACACACTTCGTTCTGAAAAGCATGGGAAGGCACAGTTTCTGTGATGGGGGGGTTGGCACTAAACTGGGGGCTCATGTCACAGACCAGGGCCACCTTGTGCATCCAACAAGGATTCCTCCCATACAGACCCATCCTGCCACGCCTGGTCTCTCAACCCAGGTACTGCCATATTTCTGGAATCCTTCAGCTGGGATCCTGCTGAAGTCAAGGGACAGGTGAATACAGTAGAAAAAACCCTGCCAGTAGACACTGGAACTCCTGGCATGGATGTCTAGGACCTGGCTCTGCCCCACGCCGTGACTCCCTGACTGCTTCACCAGAGGGCAAGAGGAGAGACTATAGTGGCCTTTTCCCTAGGTCAGGGTTTTCTGTTTTCATTGTGTTTCATTTGTTTGTTTTAATCTAATTTATTTAAAAGCAGGGTGGGGTTCTTTTTGACTGAGGAAGGACAGGGAACATGGGTATGGAGACTGAAGTGTCATTGCTGTAGTCGGTGGCAGCGTGGCTGGGAGCTCACTCACTCCCCATCCCACTCTCCGGAGGCTCAGAAACACCTGTGTCTGATTGCATTTATGACCCGCGTCCTCCACACCCTCCGTGCAGCCCTATGCCTCCCCCCTCTGAACATGGGCTCAGTTGCGTGGCTCGGTCACGTGGCTCTCTCTGGCCAACAGAATGTGGCACAGGATGGGTTTGAAAACGGCTCCCCTGTGCCTGCAGCCCCTCTATGCCTCTGATGAGTGGAGTCCCCCACATCATGCTGAAGAGGCCACAGCCAACCCCCCACACGTGGGCATGAGTGACCAGGTCCATGCCACTGAGCCTCCAGCAGGAGGATCCCTGGACTCCGGACCTGATAAAGACGTACTATGGCAGCCATGGGGATCCAGGGCAGCACTGTCGTGGCAGCGGGTGGCTGATACACACATTGGTACCGTACTCACAGGAACCTCATTACAGTCACTAACACAAAAAACAGATGGCATTGATTTTAAGATCAACATGTGGGTGACAAAGAAACATTTAGAAAAATCTGGAGATTATGGGAGAAAAACTTTAGAAGTGCAAGGGGGGAATGGCAAGAAAATAGATATCGATAACAGAAGAGATGCAGTTCAAAACATCTGGTAAAGCATCACCTGTGGTAACTTCAAAGATAGAAATTGTGCCCAATGCACTCCTTGGCTGGGGTCTGCAGGTCTGGAGACAAAATGCCAGGAGATGGCCGCAGAATGGAGACCAAGTCAGGGGTGTGGCAGCTGGAAGCTGCAAGGGTGGTGCTAAGTGACCCTCTCAGGGGGACAGAAGGTCATCTGGGAACCTAAGGGAGACGCCCCATTGTACCCTGACAGTCCCAAAACACCAGGGCATCCATTTTGCAGGAGCAGCGTGTCTCAGCAAGAACCGTGTGTAGCCACGGACCTCAGGCGGATAAACAACCCACAGGACCTCCCAGGGAGCGAGGTCAGGAGGGTCCTGCCAGCAGAGGACACCAAGGGAAAAGGGGTCTGAGTCCAGTTCTCTATAGGCAAGAAGCAGCCTGTTGCCCAAAAGGTATATTTCCAAATGTCCCCTCATAGGTGGCCATCGAAGATGACAAAGAAGCAAGGGACAGAGAGCAACCAGTGGCCGTGGAGAAGGTAGAGCGAGACCACACCCAGGGAGCAGGACCAGCACCAGGTGAAGGGGCCTCAGCCTGGGGAGGGACGCCGGAACACTTGCTGAGCACGGGCCCCTCGGACCAGTGAGCTCAACAACCGACCGTCCCTTGTTGATGCTGGTGACGGCCTGGGGTTCTTTGCCATACAGAATCACCTTGCCAGGGAACGAGTAATTCACAGAGGGGGAGCATTCTTGACCTTCTGTTTCAGTTCTGTTAACTGGCCCTTCCTTGGGATGAATTTTAAATTCTTTAGGTAAGTTATATATACTTTAGGGTGATCTGAAAATTAACATTTCAGACTTAGCAGAGTCCAAAGGAAGAGCTTTTTTTCCTTCCTCCCTTCCTCCCCGTCCCCCCGGCTCCCTGCCCCCCTCCTTCCCTTCTTTTTCTTCCCTGAAGAAGGATTTTCTAAAACACGAGGCTATGTTCTGCAAATAAGATGTGGGATTTCCTTCCCCGCCAGCCTGGAAGTCAGGACACAGGAAAATCTGGTCACCGACGGAGGACATTAATCTGCTTTCAAGAACACATTATGACACCTCAAAACAGACCTTTCCTCTCAGAGCACGAGTAACTGTGTTTTAGAAAAGCAACTAAGTAGCTGCAAGGAGGGAAAAAGATCCCTCCCTGGACGTTCAAACGTCTCAAATCCCTCTGAGCATGGAAGACTGTGTGTCAAACCCTGGGCAGGGAGCGGTGGCCTTATCTGAAGTGCCTACATTCTGGAAGGTGTTTGGATTAAACAAGCTGAACACTCCAGATGTGTACAAATAACAAAGGCCCCAGGACAGCCATTCTACAACATAATACTTTCATTCACCCTGGTCTGTTTCTATGCAAATTTCCCATTTTCTCTACAAAGAGGCTATGGAAATCAGACAGCCTCTTACAATCATACCCTAAAGGCCAAAGCCAAGGCCAGTGGTAATTCCTGAAAAGGGAATGCAGTGATTTAGTCTGACATCAGCCACCAAGAGCTCCTGGGGACCTTCAGACAGCCAATGCCTTCACAGCCACTGAGGCACCCTAACTCCCTAGCTCCTTACAAAGGGGATTGTTCCCCAGACATCCCAATACAATGCACATGCTGGCCTGTGTCTGGAAAATGACATTAGAAACTGCAGAAGTGGGGCATCTGGGGGGCTCTGTCAGTAAAGCATCTGCCTTTGGCTTGGGTCATGATCTCAGAGTCCTGGGATCAAGACCCCACATGGGACTCCCTGCTCAGCTGGGAGGCTACTTCTCCCTCTCCCTCTGCCTGCCACTTCCCCCTGCTAGTGCATGCGCTCTCTCTCGCTCTCTGACAGAAAAAAAAAAAAAAAAGAAAGAAAGAAAAAGAAAGAGAAAAAGGAGCAGGTTCCAGGAAGCCCAGACTGCCAGTCCCACATGTCTGTACACCTACACGCTCTGAAGATTGTTTTGGACTGGTATAGATTGAAAAGGTAAAATATTCTCAAAGGAAAAGAACAGATTCCTTATACCAATTTGGCACATTTTAGTACTAGCTGTATCAGACATTCAAGAAGCCAGCGAAGGTATTTTAGATTATTTTTCTCCCAAGCTATGAATTCTGATATTTTCCTCGTGAGCAATCAATCTTCTCTTGGGTGCTGCCCGCAGAGGAAGAGAGACAGGAAGAGTCCTCAGCTAAAGGAGAAATTTGTGACCAGGGGTACATGGTGATGGTCATTCTTTGTCCGCGATTACCTAGTGAAATACGACGGTTAAAACTACCATAGGGGATTATACTGTGAATCATGAATATGAAAACTTGCTCAGGGATTACACTCTGAAATACTTGTGAAGATACTTGGTTCCACCAAGGGGAGCCCCGGCAGTCACTCGCCCTTGCCGTGGTCCACGAAAGTCCGACCACAATGCAGGACCCCCCCACCACGCAGGAACCCCCACCACCACACTCTATCCTTTCTAGATTTCTCTCCCAATAGGCACCGACACCAGACTAGTTCACCCATCCCTGGCAATGAAAGCTTTGAATCTCTGGTCTTTCCCCATCTGAAAACAGTGTCCTTCCTTCCTTGGAGAATTTCTGCTGTGAGTCACCACCTCTGAGTTATCATTGGTGGACCAAGGCATGTTTCCTTGGATCCACTCCCATTCCACACAACTGAAGAGCCCTCCCACATATTCTCAGCGATACCGAGGGAAACATTTCTAATTCACTGGGATCGTCCCAGCAGGGCTTGAAAACCAGATCCATACTAGCAATTCTGAGTAAAAACGTCTTCTCTGTGCTGGCTTTCAGTCCACCCAGCCTTCATAGTAAAAAATGCTAGGGTCTGTTTCGGTTCCCCTCATGCCCGTGAGTATATCTACATGCCAAGTTTCCCCAGATACTCTCTAACACAGGAAGGAAAAAGAGGGAAACTCTTACCTTCGCCAGAGTGTCTGGTTGCGATGTATTTGGATTTGCATCTTGACCTTGATCAGGGATCTGCACCCCGAAAGACCAGCCCCCAAGCCTGATAACAGGAACAGGTGTTAGTGCTTTATTTTCTATTTTGTTTACTTTTTTAAGATTTTGTTTATTTGACAGAGAGAGAGAGAGAAAGGGTGAGCACACACAAGGGGCAGGGAGAGACAGGCAGAGGGAGAGGAAAAAGCAGGCTCCCCACTGAGCAGGGAGCCTGATGCAAGTCTTGATACCAGGACTCTGGGATCATGACCTGAGCCAAAGGCAGACGCTTAACTGAGCCCCCGAAGTGCCCCAGGAGTTAGTGCTCTAACCATTGAGCCAGGACATCCAAGCACAGGACACTCCATCACCACTAAGTAGTTAGGATGGCCTGAGAACAGTAGCCCCCTAATCATCCACCTTTGGTGATACGACTGCGCAGGGGCTCAGGGTACAGACGGGCTTGGTGGGGCTCCTGGATCAGACGTCCATGGTGGACCTTGTGTATTCAGCAAGTGTGGCTAAGACTTGCTGTACTGGAAAGTGTCCTACGGGGACTGATACTTGGTTAGGAAATGCCTGTCATGTCCAGGAGGGGGTGATCACCAGCAAGCTAACTATTTTAATTAAAAGTCACTCCTCCTGCAGATTGACTATTCTGATTTACATAATCATAATTTACATAGTTTACATAATTTGCATAATTTACATAATTCACATAATCCATCACTCTTTCAAGCTACCCCACTTTGCACTGTTTTGCTTCCCTTCTCTGGCTTCTGTCCTGTGAATCACCCCATCCAGGAAGGTGTCCAGAGGACTTCAGCTGGGGTCAACTTCCTCCTCTTTGGGCTCTCACAACACCCAACATCCCCAAGCATTAATTCACCTGTCAGCCCAGGTTTCCACGGTCTGTCTGCTGGTTTATCGCTCACGCGATAAACTCTGTGAGTTTCCCTGGGTGGGGACAACACCTTTTCCCTCCGTATCCCACGGGCTGTGCTCTGCAGTATCTGGAACCTGCAGAGCTCCCAAAACTGTGGGGCATTAAAAAGGAAGGCTCCTATTTAATTTTGGATAGAGTAAGACTGAAGAACAGCCTTCCGTGGACAGTCCCGCTTCCCTGAGCAGAACTGAGGCAAAGGAATAAGGATACATTCCCACTGGGCTCAGTGCATTCATTCATTCACTCACTCATTCATTCATTCATTCATTCCAGGGTGAATTCACTTGAGAGACAATGAATGGGCACCTTCTAGGTGCCAGATATTATGTTGTGCCCCAGACATATAAGTCCCGCCTTTGCCTGGGACATGTGTAAAAACACAAGAGGTGATCTTGGGGGCATCTGGGTGGTTCAGTCAGTTGAGCTTCTGACTCTTGATTTCGGCTCAGGTTGTGATTTCAGGGTCAATGGATCGAGCCCTGCATCAGGATCTGTGTGCAGCTTGGGCTCTCTCTCCCTCTCTCTCTCTCAAATAAATAAATCTTAAAAAATAAATAAATAAATAAATAAATAAAAATAAAAAATAAAAAGATCTAAGAGAGGGGCAGCAGGAGTGGCAGCGGAAGCACACTGGGAGGTGTCGGGGGAGGGAGCGCTGCTGGGGCAGCGAAGGAAAAGTCACAGGGTGTCCCAGGCCCTGCAGAAGGGCCCAGGGAGGCTTCTGTATTGAAGAAACAGGATGCACTTGAGGTCCCAGGAAATCTGCTGGCGTGGCAAACGTGGCCTCCGTCGAAAGTGATGAGCAGCGCCTATCCCCACACTCCTCGTCCAGATCCCCACCCCCACCAGGCTCAAGGAGATTCAGCACCAAACAAGAGCCTTCCCAGAAACTGCCTAGGATGGCAGTCGGCCCCACGTCCACATGTCAGATGCTGCGCGGAGAGGGAGATCTCAAAGGAGGCCATTTCATTGTGCTGGGATGTTAGCTGCCCTTAACCTCCAAACAGGTAAACCACCTCTCGGCTCCAGTGAGGGAATCTCCATTGATAGGACCCCCACCTCACCCCTACCCACCAAGTGGGAGAGCGAAAACCAGCAGTGAGCAACCTTGTTAAGGTCGGCAGCATTTCTTTGGAATTTTTATGAGCATCAACGTTAAACATTTGACTTTTTTGAGTTTTTAAGAATGTTGGCATTTGAGGGGGTGCCTGGGTGGCTGAGTTGGTGAAGCATCTGCCTTCGGCTCACATTGTGACCCCAGGGTCTTGGGATCAAGTCCCACATCAGGCTCCCTGCTCAGCCAGGAGCCTGCTTCTCCCTCTCCTGTTCCCCCTGCTTGTGTTCTCTCTCTCTCTCTCTCTCAAATAGATAAAATCTTTAAAAAAGGAAAAGAAGAAAGAAAGAAAGGAAGAAGAAAAAAAGAGAATAGAGAAAAGAAAGGAAAAGGAAAGGAAAGGAAAGAAAAAAGAAAGGAAAAGAAAAGAAAAGGAAAGGAAAGAAAAAGAATGTTGGCAGTTGAAACAATAGGCTTTCCATAGTGACCTGAAGAACAGAAAAGACCCAGGGACAATCTGGACCCACCTGGGTCTCTCCGACGGCACCAGCAAGTACTCCTCCAGGTGGAAGGCTGACAGGTCCAGCAGAATGTGCCCCTGGCGGCTGGTCAGGTAGGGAGCCCCAGCGCTTGTGTTTGGACACTTCTGTAATTGTTTCCAAAGAGGGAAAATAGAAACTTTGTTATAACCCACACACAGCCTCTCTGAAATCACTTTCAACATGACTTTTGCCAGTTTCCTTTTCCTTTTCTCATAACTTCTCTGTGGCTTTTCCGTGCTCTGGTTTGCTAAGCTCCTTGAGAGTCCCCTGCGTTTGAGAATTATACCAGAATCCCACCGTGACCTTTGCCTGCAGTTTTGACCAGGAACTTCACATCCTTCTCTGCAAGCAAGTTTGGGTGAATTTGCAAGAACTCAAAAGGGAACAATATTTCCACGGGGAAATCTGGCATCTGATGAAATTGAGGCACTGAGTTGAGGGCCACTACGCAGGAGAACTCAAGGGACAGTGTCTCTCACAGAAGTCCCATAAGTAGAAGCCAAACGGCTCTGGTCCAGCACTCACTGGGAGGGCTGACACCTGCCCAGAGCCACGGACTCCTCGCTGCTCAGAGAGGCTCGCCCCAGCACCGTCAGGATCCAGACTCTTGTTTCCCAGAACAGTCCAGAAAAGACAACCCTCTCAGGCAGCTACACCACCAGGACTCCCTTCAGCTTCTAAAGCTTTCCCATCCGCATGCTGTAAGTGAACCCAGCCTCCCCCAGCTCCTAGGCTTTCTAGGGATCGGACACCCATAAAAGGACGGCAAAGTAAGGGTCATAGATAATTCCAGATAAGGCTTCCAGGTTTGTGATCAAACGGACAGGAAAGGCAGGGAAAGGAATGAGAGTCATTATCAATTTCTGCCAATGTCAGTGACCTCAGTCCAGGGGAATGCAACACCCTGTCTAGTTTCCCTACCTCCGGCTTCCTTTCTAATCCATCTGGATTAGATGGACACATCTCTCTAGAGCAGCCGGGTTCACCCAGGTGCCCGCCTTGCAGAAAAAATCAAATTCCAATCAAGAAGTCAGGGGCACTAGAACATGTCCTCAGTTTCTGTTTCTAACCTTATCTGTTTGGTTCCACCCCAACATGCCCTCTGTAAGCTGAATACTGGCCTGCGAAGGTGTCAGGTCTGAAACTTGGGAAAGTACTTGAAAGGGCTGAAAGGGCTTCAATGGCAAACTTTGCAGACGTTATTCAAGTAAGCATGGAAAGGGGAGACTCTCCTGGATTGTCAGGGTAAGTCCTAAAGCAGGCACATGCACCCTTGGAAGAGGGAGAGGCAGAGAGAGAGGAGGAGGACAAAGAACAGGAAGGAAGGAGGCAGCAGATGCTGGAAGGAATAGGAACAGACTCTGTCACCGCCTCCAGGCAGAGCGCCCTGATTTCATCCCTGTACACCGGTTTTCAGACGACTGACTCCAGGCAGTGATAGGATGGACTTGTTGCTTGAAGGCACCCTATCTATGACAAGTCATTACAGCAGAGACAGGAGGCGAGTTCCCCCTTCACTCAGTCTGTGGGAAGCCACGCTCTTTGTCGATGGTAGGCTTTGAGTCATATCTTGGGGTTCTCCCGGGACAGTGAAGCCTGAAACAACCCCTGGTTCTCCGGGGCCAGCTCGATTCCAGTGCCCTTGCAGTGGCGTTGTCTACCAAGCAACATGTCCCCCTCAGAAGCAGGATTGCCCTGGAACACTGCTGTAGGTTCGGAAAGACTCACACAATCAATGAAAACCCCAGGGAATGGGCGTATTCATGCACACCGGGGCCTCTGGATGATACATGTGAATTTAAGGGGAGAGAAATACTTTGCCTTCCAGTAACTGGGCTCAGCATGATCTCTGGAGAGTGGAGACCCAGCGCTGGGTTCTGGCCATCCTCCCGCACACCGTGTGCGGCCCCTCTGGGCCAGCCTGTAAGGCGGCACCATTCCGTGCGGCGGTTCTGAACTCCACCCGGACGTCCTGTCTCCTGGACCAGAGTCCTCTGCCTCCCAAAGTGTGGAGCAGCATTTCTCAAAGTGCGTCTCAAGGAACCCAGGTCCACAGACAGGAAGGAGTCATTGGTCGAGTAATCAGCAGGGAATCCTGTGTCTGTTCTAACCCACCATCGGCGCCAGCACGAGCTGGCATCAGGATGGGCTGCAGCAAGGGGACCCATTTGGTTCCTCTTTATCTGCATGTCCGAGGCTTGTCTGGCTATGTCACAGGAGCCTTTCTTCCCTCCGTGCATAATACTGCAATGTTATGGTTCACGCAAGTTGGCGTGAATTTAGGAACATCTCTGTTCCTTTGCCATGGACACCCAGTCTAGTGACAACAGAGCTAAGGCAGCTCATAGGAAAAGGTGCTGATTGAACAGAATGATTAAGTCAAGGCCAGGAATAAGGGCACAGAATGAAAAATTAGTGGTTTCATAACAGAAGGGAATAAACAAGAGAGGGAGGAATCCATCATTGCATCCAGAAAACCGGGAGCCAGAGGTAGCTGGGCTCTCCCTGCAAAGAAGCACGCAAGAGGGCTGAGCAGCCAGATAGCCAGGTCCCGGGGACATGGGTGGAGTCTCAGCAAACTCTCAGGTCAGCCACCAACCATGCCTCTGCCACGGGGCTGTGCCACTGCTCTCACTCACGTGCCACACTCTGCGTCAGAGAAGAAAACAGGCCAGATCCATCCAGACAAAAACCTCCTCAAGTCACTAAGCTAGTAAAAGAAATATATCCCATGTTCCACTAAACAGAAAATCCCTGAAAACATGGGCTTCATGGGACCATGTTTTCCTAACAGACCCTTGGTCCATTTCAACTGCTTTTCCTTTCTGGAAATGAGGATTGCACATTAGCTTGGTGAGTGTGGCTAACAGGCTTTCTTATTAATTACCTTTTGAGATTTGCTTTGAGATGAGTTCCAGTCAGCTTTCCAAATAAGTTCCAATTCCCACCCTGGCGCAGAGTGGAGAGCTTAGAGCCCCGCTTTAACAGTGGAATCCGTACCCCCATCTGTTTCTATAGGACAGCCGTAATCCAACAAGACGGGTGGTACCTTAGCTTCTAATATGTAGCTCTCTCCACACTCCAGCACGTATAAGACAGGACGCTGGAGGTCATCCTGCCTTAAAATTGGGGGAAATGTCTCCCCAAAAGGCAATTCTAGCTTCTTTCTCATGAATCGAAGATTAATTTGCTCACTAAATGCTGTCAGAGATGTCAATGGTCATGAACAGCAGAAAATGAGTAGTAGGGTCACTGTAGAGCCCACAGAACATGCCAGGTCACTGGGGAGCCCACAGAACATCCCAGGTCACTGTAGAGCCCACAGAACATGCCAGGTCACTGGGGAGTCCACAGAATATCCCAGGTCACTGTAGAGCCCACAGAACATCATATCATGTAAATGTCCACTCTGTGTACTGTAACTTTTCCCAGAACCAGCTAATCAGGTCAAGCAGAGAGTCACAGAAGCTCCCTGAGTTAACGGTGATGAAGACGTAGACGTCGTAAACAGAGTACGCTCATTTTTGTGACTTGAGGTTTGAAACCTACAAAAGATATAACACACCATAGAAACCTACCAGGCAGCCACAGGAGTCGGGCGTTCGGGCCTGAGACAGGGGATCCGCGCGCCAGCATGAAGAATTCCTCCTAGCAAACAAAGGAGAGACTCAGGATGATCTTTCTGATAACAGAGCTCCTTGATTTCCATAAAAGTGAGTTGCACCAGCCCAGAGCCGCTCAGGAGATAGTTATCTCCTGCTGCAGAAGGCAGAGCTCTTACATTTGTTTTCACAGCTTGAGCTGCTAATCTGATGACAACGTTTCATTACAATGACAGTATTTCCATTCTATTAAATGATGCTCACTTGGTTGGCTGTACGGAAAGTGCTGCCAAGGCTCCCAGGAACGTGCGCCGGGGCCCGGGGCTCATCTGCCTGCGCAGACACCTGCTCTCAGGCACTCTGCTCTGTGCACCACGCCAGCCAGCGATAAGCATAGGAGCTGCTAATTCGGCTTCGTGGAGCGACACAGCGATTTAATCAGCATTTAAAGACAAACAAGGATTAATTTTCCAGTATGAAGAAAGGCCGCTGGACAGAAGCGGTGAGGAAAGGACCTCGTGGAGTGGCTCCAAACCTTTCATTCCGAAGTTTCCCGGGTGCTCTCACCCTTGGAGTCTCCGTCTCTTTTTTCCTGATGCTCATAAATCAGAAGTTGCTTTAGTAATAATCATCCCTCTCTCCTCAAAACTTGGTCAAGAAGGGAGGAAATGAACATTTCCCGAACAACAGACACGCTGCTGGGGATTTTTGCCAAAACGTCCCGCTGGCCCCGCTTTTCAGAAGGGGAAATGGAGGCTCTCAGAGAGAGCTCGTCCAAGGTCACACTGAGTAGGACAGGTCTTTGGTGCCCTGAGCTCCTGGCTCTGGGCTGTGCTGCTCCCAGGTGCTCCCACCAAGGTGCAGAGCTCCAGGCGACGACAAGAAGACCCTTGCTGTGTCCACAGAAGCAGGTCAACGAGAGCCTGGCTTCTTCCGGTCTGGGATGTGGCATTCAGGAATGCTGGGTTTCCGGTCTCCGGAATGCAGGGAAGCTGAGATTCCTGTCTGGTATGCATTTTGAATCTTGGAATGAGGGAGCTGCCCTAAGGGCCTGATCTCAGGAGGAAAGGGCCCTGAGACACAAACTTGCCTAAAGGAACAACAGCCTTTCCCACGGGGGCAGCAAGGGCACCCCAGCCCGTCTCAAGGCTGGCTTCAAGCTAACACTGCCTTGCTCGTGGCCTAAGTCCCTCGGTCTATAGCAAACCTCACTCACTCGCCTTGAGATCTGCAGACCACTGGCCTGGAGAGCGAAGGACCAGAATTTCCCAGAAGACCAGCCCTGACTGCACTTGAGAACACCTGCCAATGCCAGCAAGTCTGTTCAGGGTCCTGTGGACAGGTGACTCAGCACCAAGCACTCACTTCTCTGGCACGGAGACCCTCCCCCTGCTTTTCCAGCACCCTCCCCTCTAAAATTCTCCCGCTTGGCCTGGAGGATGGCCTTTGGGACCATAGCCCACCTTATCTTCCCAGATGGCCAGCTTCCTGAATGAAGCAGACTTTCCTCACCCACGATTCCTCGTCCCTCAAGTATCAGGTTTCCAGGGGCGAGCCATGGAACCTGAGTTCAGAACAGGTACCCGGTCCAGTAACAAGACCACCATAGCACGTGAGCTGAGCGCTACTCTTTCTAGAGAACCGGGAGCCCGGGATGCAGAAACAGAGCCCACGACACACAGCAAAGACAGGGTAGAGCTGAGATGTGGGCTCAGGCAGCGTGCCTGAATCCGGGCTCTCTGCCCCTGCCCCACCAGGGCAGATCTGCGCACTCCTCGGGATCTCAGGGCTTCACCTCAACATCCTGAGTCTCCCCCGAAGCAATGTGTACTGACTGCTCCTAGCTGCGGACCCAACTTCAGGAGCCCTGGGAGTCAGAGGACAATGAGACGGTTCATCATACTGCTACTGACCGTCGAATCATGGAAATGACCTTCCACCTCTCCCCACCTGGCTTTCACAGTTGAGTGAAAATTAAAAAAT
This sequence comes from Mustela putorius furo, assembly GCF_011764305.1. Taxonomy (NCBI): domain Eukaryota; kingdom Metazoa; phylum Chordata; class Mammalia; order Carnivora; family Mustelidae; genus Mustela; species Mustela putorius. The sequence goes on from NW_025421998.1 coordinate 11,781,470, forward strand.
CTGCTTCCTTCCACTCTTGTTCTCTGTAAAGCATCAACAAGCACGGGTGGGCGAAGGGACCATTTTGTCTCAGAGACGGAGGGGAAAATGTCACCAAATTACAAACCTGGTAAAATGAAATTAAATACTGAAAGCTACAGGTTGCCTTTCAAAAACTGGTAACTTTAAGCACATTTTAAAATTTAAATAACACATCATGTATTATGATGGGAAAACTTGTATTTTAGGTCAGGCTTATACCACAATTAATTTTTTTGGAGCTCTTTATTACCTTCTGTACAAAAAGAGGTAAAAGTCAGGCATTCATCATCATACCCTTACATAGGAGACTCAGAGGAGCTCAACAGAAAAATAACCCGTAAGCAGAATCCCACTTAGTATCTTAAAGATTCCTCTAATTTAATAATCAAATGATTGGTCAGGTATGCCAGGAAAGGAAAATATAGATATCCCTAAATTCAAGACTAGCTTTCACTTACAGAAGGAAATTTACTTGTCTTAAGGAAAACATTTTGCTTTCATCTGGGATCTTAGGAAATCAAGCCTATTTTTGTCACATGGGCAGAAATTATTAATATATTATTAATTATTCATAGTGAGGGGCCCAGGGCTGTCTGCCCCAAAATATGCAACCGTGATATATTGATTATTTTGGATTAAATTTACAGAAGAGCTCTTGCTGGTGGAGGCCAGACACTCAGACCCTTTGTCCTGAAAGCAGGAGAAATGTCTCCCTGAGGAAGGTAACCTCTCTTCTTTTCTGGAGAATCCTGTATAAGCAAACCTTGTATCTTCTTTACCAATTGCCTACCCCAAACCCAAACCTCTTTGTTTTGTAGGTTCTTTACAAATGTATTGTCTCTTAGTCTAAAAGGTGTCCAGCCAATTGCTTTGGTCACTTCTTTGAGCTCCCATACATACTAATTAAATTTGTTTTTCTCCCGTTCATTTGTCTTACATCAATTTAATTATTAGACCTGCTAAAGAACCTAGAAGGGAAGAAAGGAAAAGCCTTCAGCCCCTAAAATAACATTCTTGAGTGAGGCAGCCTCCCCTCCCCCACCCCTGGCCTTTTGTCCTGGTGACCAAGACAAAGGGGCAGGAAAGGTTACAAAATAGGAATGGTTAAGAAGAGACCCTGTGCATTTCCCCAGAAAAAAAAGGAGAAAACCAACACATAGATTCTGGAAGGAAAAGAAAGGCTGAAGAGAAAAACCAAGGAGGGTGAGCTAGCTGCAGGGGGGTGGGGAGGGCAGCTGAAGGAGGGGGTTCGGAGCCTGGGGAGGGGTGAGGATGGGGAGCCATCCAGAGTGCCAGGAAAGGAACTGCAATGCTAAATATGTTCTGCTGTTCTTAGCACTGAATCTACTTTTTCCCTCTCTGGAGAAATTTGATAAAGAGATGTCCTTTGGGGGCACCTGGGTGGCTCAGTCCTTAAGCGTCCACCTTCGACTGAGGTCATGATCTCATGGTCCTGGGGTGGAACCCTGCATCAGGCTCCCAGCTCAGCAGGAAGCCTGCTTCTCCCTTTCCCTCTGCAGCACCCCCACTTGTGTGCGATCTCTCTCTCGCTCTCAAATAGATAAATAAAATCTTAAAAAAAAAAAAAAGTCCTTTGATCAGTCAGCCACACTCCACAGGCAGGGCCAGCCCAGTTCTCCGCAGGCCCTGGGCTGCTGGTCAGTTTCTCCAAGCCTGTTTTACATCCCACACTGCCCCCCACCCCCGCCTGGACACAGCAAAGGGACGGACACAAACGTATTGCCATGGAAGCTCCTGCTTAGTAAATGGAATTACTTTGTTTTTCAACACCAGACTACAGTGAGGCGACATAATTAATTTCCCATTAATTCGTTCATACCAAGCCCCTAATAGTTATTCCCTCCTGATTGATGACTTGACTAATGCACCGATGTGTCCTTGCCCATTAGAAAAAATTGCATTATTGTCTAGATTTTTATATTTATGACTCCAAAGCGTACACTTTGGTACTTAACACATCCTTGTGGTTTTATCATGTTCCCCACGTGCTCTTCCCAGAACTGTCCATTCCTGGAGCAGGGCCAGGTCGGACATCAACCCTGGTTCCTCCCACAGCACTGCTCTTACAGTAGATGCTCAATAAGTAATAGTCAAGCAAACTGAGAGAGGAAATTCTTTACAAAGAAAGGCAGGCTTTCACAAGTTTCATTAAAAAGTTGTCTCGATGTTATCACTTTCAAATCTTAGAAGGAAAAAAATCTTCAACGTAATTCACCTCCAACAGGTGAACCATTTTAAGTTCCTTTGGTTAAAAATAAAAAATACAGTCTTTCCATAAGTACAAGTTTTTCCTAAAAGTAAATTACCACACATTTCATATTTACTTACTACTTCATGCTTTTTATCTTTGGGTTTTATCAGACAAATTGAATACTATTAGTTATTAATTTTTTAGCTATAATATAAAGCTTGTGTTTGTGTTTACCAAGAAAAGAAGGGACAACTATGTAGCCTAACTGACTCCTTAGGCTAATGTATGTCACTTAACATTGCAAGGGGGCTGGGTGGGAGAGCTGAGTGGCTCAGTGGGTTAATCCACCCACTCTTTTTTTTTTTTTTTTTAAGATTTTATTTATTTGAGAGAGAGAGATGAGAGAGAAAGCATGAGAGGGGGAAGGTCAGAGGGAGAAGCAGATTCCCTGATCAGGAAACCCGATTCAGGGCTCGATCCTAGGACTCCAAGATCATGGCCTGAGCTGAAGGCGGTCGTTCAACCAACTGAGCCACCCAGGCACCCCAAACACTCTTGATTTCAGCTCTGGTCATGAGCTCAGGGTAACGGGGTGGAGCCTCAGATGGGTTCTGTGCTCACCATGGAGTCTACTTGTCCCTCTCCCTCTGTGCCTTCTCCCCCATCTCTAAAATATATAATTACAGTCTTTTAAAAAGAAAATAAAATGAACCTGGAAGGGGAAAGACCAGTCAGGCAGGGAGATGGTTCTCAAGGTCTGCAGAGTTGTGGGTGGAGGGCACACTCTCAGAAAGGCAACCAATACTTACAGGTTTGGGTTCAAATCAGCACAGAGTGGATCCTGATCTCCAAACTTCCTCAGAAGCACATGGGTGAGCTCCTGGCCCTCGCTCCCGCTCCCGCTGCTGCTTTATCGGAAGACAAAATAAGGTGGCCATGTTAGTACTTGTTGGCAGAGATCACAGGACAGCACGTCCTAGCTGAGCTGATCCGGGCAATGGACTCTTAGATCTGTGATCGCAGATAACGCTTTCTGTTGAGTTAGTATAGTAAAGCGAAACCATTGTTACATATTAATTGTTACATATTAATGCTCACACTGTATTCTTGTCCTCATCTTCTCACTTCTGCAACATTGTCATCTTTGGCATTTTTGCATGGCTTTTTAAAACAAATTTTAAAGGCTGCAAAAGGTTTCATCACATTAATATATTAAAATCTATTTTTAAAATTCTCTTAATGTTGGAACTCTGGTTTTTTGAATATTCTATTGGCCACTCTGCAATAGAAGTTTGTATTTTTATGTTTTTGTTTTTTTTTTCTATATGTGAGCTATACGGAACAACCATTTTCTTGGTAAATCCTGTGTGTGCTTTAAGTAGACAACGATTATCATATTTATTTTACTGGCACAAGCATCAGAAGTCAGGTGATAGTTGCTGAGGAATACCCAAGACTTAATTTCCTTGCTGAAGATACCGCGGGCGTTAAGACACACTATTCCTCTAACCTGGGGAGGTGTGGAAACAAACTCTATTACATTCCATACATGGAGTGAAAGAGATACCTTGACTTGAGAAAATGGAGAGGAAAAGAGCATTTACATCTGTCTAAATTGTACTCATTGGGAGTGGCCTCTTTGAAGTAATTAAAACTCTGAATTACTACTGCATTTCCAAAAGAAAGGAGGTTTATTACTTCCAGAACTTATATCATTTATTCAAAATGCTTCTGAATAGACATGGTAGGGAACACTTCCCGCATAAAGAAAAATGATGTACTACTAGCATGAGCGGTTACTTACATGTAGAGGGTGGCCTCTAATCTCTTTGGAAAGCAGCAGGTTCATTAACAAATGCGCAAAGAATGAACAAAGGTTCATTTTAAACAACTTAAAACAGAAGCTTTCCGTAAGGAATGTAAGACCCCGGTGTCATGTCCAAACACGGACAGGGTTCTGATTCCCGAACAGGGTTCTGAATCGCCCCAGCAATCAAATACAGGGGGGTCGAGATGCTCAGTCTTACTGAACCTCCACGACCCAGAAGCACCAATAAAAGCCCAAAATGAAAAGGAACCTCATTGTTTCCCACAGTGCAACCTTATGCCCAGATCAGATTTGACAGAGATTTCAAATTTTCCTAATCCCCTCAGTGAGCCTCCAACACACCAAATAATGTTTCCTCAGCTTCACATTGACCAGCTGCCACCCCCGTGACCTTCCTCGTTACCTACACGCCTTGAGAAGGGAACTAAGCCCCCCCAGCACTCCTCCGACCTTGCCATCTCTGGGCAAAAGCTGCCCAGCACTGTCTTCCAGAAGGCTGCACGGCCGCCCCACTCCTCCCCTGCCCCGCCCAGTCCAACCTCACCCCACCCCACCCCATCCCACCCGGCCAGACCCACCTCAGCCCAACAGAACCTCACCTGGCCCCGCCTCGCCCCTCCCAGCCAATCTCAACTCCACCTGACCCCAGGTGGCCCCGCCCCTGACCCCTCCCCCGCCCAACCCCATCTTGCCCCGCCTATCCAGGCTTGCCCTGCCTGGCCCCGCCCAGTCCCACTAAACCACCTTGATTGGGCAGCTCCTCCCCTGCCCTGCAGCTTCCCCAAAAGTGCATCCCCTCTCCCTGCACTTGCTTCTAAGTCATCTTCAGCATTTGTGCTCTGAGTTCCTTCTCCTGTAAGCCCTCCTCTGCCTCCTCTCTCTTCTCTCCTGTTCCTGCCCAGTGGCCTGGAGACCTTCACCACTGGCTTTTGACATCACCAGTGGTTTTAAAAACCACTAGTTTTTAACTGATGATCTCCTCTCATCACAGGAGAATACGACCCAGGGGAGAAAGGACACCAGGCTTAGGACTGCAGTTGGAACACAGTAGATTCTCAAAAATAATTCATGAAGCAAACTGTGATCTTATGACTGGGCTAATCCTTCATCACTATCCAAATATTTTACCTCCTTAAATATAGTCTTCCTCGACCTCTTAACTTTCAGAGAGGAAAAATTTTAATAGAAAAGAAAGACCAATCATGACAACAAATTAGTTTTGTGTTTGCTGAGGACAACTCTTTTCAGCTCCATACCTGTGTATAAGCTTAGGATAGGAACATGGCTGTAGCATCCAGCACAAAGTAATTATTTATAGGAAAACACCATCTTCCCGACTGCATAAAACACAACAAAGGTTTTTAAATATTCGGATGGTTTACAGTTGACCTAATAGGATTCCATACAGCAGTGGACAGAAAGGACAGTGATGAAACACTGAAATTTACACCAAAGTAAAGTCTCCTAAGTTGGTGTTATGACCTCTACATAAACAGGCTCCCCGTTTCCGACAAATGAGAAAACACGTTTACAAGGAAAGGGACATATTTTTTACTAAAATGTTGCCCATAAAAAGAAAACATTATTTGTGGCATCTGTAGAAATACTCTGGATTGCTTTCTTTTGACCCATTAATCTAAGAACAAATATGAAAGTTTAAAATCCTTTTTTCTGAAAAACATACTGACCTACAAAGTGGTTTGCTTGGAGCTTACTTACTAGACTTACTAAGTGCAAGTTTAAAAGTTATGGTTTGCTTTCTACTAGATTTTTGCTTAGGTCTAGAGATCACTGCTTTAAAAAAAAGAGAGAGAGAGAGACTGGCTTTAAGTTGTCCCTTGTGGTCTGAAGATTCAAATGCTTGTTCCTAAAACTATTACTTTGTGCTTGTCTTCAAATCCTCAGCTATATTTTAAAGTGCTGTTAGAACCAAGTGAAATCTGTCATTACCAGACTCTAGAAAGTGAAAATCAGTGCCTAATCCTGATTCTGGAGGCAGTACCTTACGGGATACTGTTTCTCTCTCCCTGTTACTCACAAGCATCAGAGAGACCCAGGGAGCTTGCTGGTACAGAACAAATACATATTTCTAAACATCACCCCAAAGGGGCTTCCTGTTGCTAATGGAGCCCCCTGGACTGAAATCCGCAGATCCCTTGAGAAAAAGATTAAAAAAAAACAAAAACAAAAGATCCAACACTCTAAAAACAAAGAAGAAATCCTACAAGCTTACAGACAGAAAATATTATCTAAGAAGAAAAGAGAACCAGGCAAACAGGCAGCTGCAGGGGTGGTGGGGACTGTGGGAGGGTGGTGGTGGGGTGAGTGGAGTGGGGGGGTGGCATGGGGGGTGGGGGAGGGAAAGGCGCTATCTACCATCTCCTGATAACTCTGAAAAGGACAAAGCATCCAGAAACTCTGATTGCAAACCAAGGTAGACTATGGCTCCCCAAAATACACCTCTTTGGCATAAACATTTTCCTAAGGTGGCTATTTTTAAGAGATACATAAAAGCACTGAAGAGGATATGCAAGATTGTAACTGCTTTGGAAAAAGTTTGGCATTATCTCCTAAAGTAGGATATTTACATGCTCTGCAAGTGATCAGCAATTATGTTTCTTGGACCAGCCATGAGAGGCTCTTATATGGGTATAACTATTATTAGACATTTATTAGAATATACTAGAATGTTCATGCAGCACTGTTCACAATGGCAAAAACAAACGAACAAGCCAAAAACAAACAAACAGCAAACAAACAAAACCTGGAAAGAGCTCCTAATGCCCATCATTAAGAGAAAAGATTAATAAGTTGTGGTATATTCACACCACGAAATACTGTCCAATATTCAAAACAAATGATACGCAGAAACATGGAACAATATGGAAGTGCATAGTCATGCACTATGAAGTGAAAAAGGTCATTCTCAGATGCATGGGGTTCTTTTGTACACTTCACAACAGATACAGAATCGGGGTGTGTTTAGACAGAGGCAGAGGGCTGGGATAATGGGGTATGGAACATGCGTTCAGTCGTAGCCTCCAAAGGCTTCAGAGACATGCTCATTGCAGGACTGACTAGAAGTCAGCAAACAGAGGAAATCTGGCTCTGTGTGGCCAGTTCAACATACTAAAAGCTCTGAGAAGTTTATAGAAAAGAAACCTATTTAACTTTGTTTTGCAACTCAATCAGTCCCAACAGGAAGAGGGATCTCTTCAGCGGCATTCAGAATGGATACCCAAAGGAACAGCTCTAGCTCTCGGTGAAACAACCATTTAAGAGATGCCATTGTAAACTAAACCGGATTAGATCACGGCCCACATTTCGCAGCCTCTTAATGCTGCTGCTCATTGTCCTTGAAGGATGTGGCCTCTGCCTGGAATGCCTTCCGCACCTGCCAGGAGAAAGACTTTTGCCGGATTACCTCGTTACCCTTCATGTGACTCATACTTCTTCCTCTATCTGGAGAAACTTCTTCTACCTGCCTGGGGAGCACCAAGCTATCATTGAGGAGACTCAGTTCAGGCGCGATAGCCTTTCAAAGGCTTTCCTGGACACCCACAGACAGAGCACCACACCCTGTCCACTTTGTCACAACCCCACACTGTGTATCTATGCCTATCATTTTCCAAGAAACACACTTTATAATTAAACAACTCAGGATAGTTGCAGCTCCTTCCCACTTGGGGAGTGTGGCAGAGATGAGAACATTGGGCCAGAACGCCTTAGTGGACGCTGTCCTTCTGGTCTGTTCCTTTAAAACAGTTAGAAGAAGATGAGGGCAGGAACATAAAATATCTAGGCAGAAGGAAAAGGAGCCCACTTGCAGAGGGAACCCACGGGGCCGGCCCACATTTCCCGAAACAGAGCAGAACTCTTTGTGAGTTAATCTCAGGCTCCATGGATCACAAGGACACACAGAGGAAGAGCACAATTAACCGAAGGACCCAGACATGAACTGGACAGTTTGTCATCAATTTCACCTTCTCTGCCTATATTTGTCTAAATCTAATTCCAAATTACACATCGTTGTAAAAGCAACTAATACTGGGAAGCACCAAGAGTCTGGCTAATTAAGCTTGTTTTTTTCAGTAAGAATAAGTAGTTGACAAAGGCAGAGCTCATCGTGCCCTCCACACCATGCGCCCCCTGGGTCATATGCGCCGCACCCGGTCCCCAGATGTCTGAGCATCACCTTCCAGAAGGAGAGCTGTACCTGGTCATTCAGGTTGGTGATGCTCTCAGCACGGGGCAGAGCTCAGGGGACAAAAGCTTGCCTCATTCTGGGGAGCCAGGGAACCATCTCAGGTCCCTCCATCTGGCCCCCAGCAGTAAAACTAACCCACTAGAAACACACTTTGCAAATTCATCTCCTATAAAACTCCAAAATTACAGGCAGCAAACCTGGACTTCCTCCAGCCTGGAGACGCATATGGGTTCATTCCCACCCTGAGAGAAAAGTCAGATGTGTCTCTGCAAAGACAGGCGTGCAGCTCCTGGCTGTTGTCCCAGAGCCAACCAGGCGGGTTCTGTGAAACCCAATAGTCCCTCTTATCCACAGCTCTGGTTGTGGATCACCTACAGTTGTAAGAGGCTTTCCTCCAGGCAGACCTTCAAGTCATTCATCCTGAACTCATCACGTCGGCACTAGAACTAGGTGAGTACCGGGGAGAGCCCACATTCACGTCACTGTAGACTATCTGTTGTTCAGAGTGCTCTGTTATTGCTGTTGTCAGGCTCTGCCTGCGCCTGATTTAGGGGTGAAGCTATATCGTTGGTCTGTAGGCATGAGTAGGAAAAAACTCAGTATCTCCAGTCCATGGGCTTACCCTATTGAACCCAGTGCTCCAAAATCATGAAACCTCACATATATTTGAGATTCTTAAAAGTATCAAAGCTACTGGGACACCTAGGGAACCTCAGTCACGTAAGCATCTCCCTTTGGCTCAGGTCATGATCCCGGGGTCCTGGGAGGCAGCCCTGCATCAGGCTCCCTGCTCAGCAGAGAGTCTGCTTCCCCTTCTCCCTCTGCTGCTCCCTCTGCTGTGCTCTCTCTCTCTCAAATAAATAAATAAAACATTAAAAAAAAAAAAAGGATCAAAGTTACTGTTATTCATAATCCTGACATAACTTGGAAGTAAAAGAGGGGAAAAAATAAGGTTCTTACCTGAAAAAGGAAGCTTCAGCCCTGTCGTAATGGCCTGGTGTCAGTTTGAGGGGAGGGTAGTCGATGGCCAGAGGCCTCACCATGAACAAGGCCATGGCCAAGGCCACGAAGAGGACGGGCAGCAGCAGGTCGGAAAGGGCGCCTTTCCAGGCCCGGCGTGTGTGGCGGAGCCGCTTAACCAGGAGGGCGGTGGCCTGATCCAGAGGCCGAGGGCTGCCCCACACGGGCGGGGTCCTTGCTGGGGCATCACCTGCAGAGACAGGGACATGCAGCCAGCCTGAGGCCAGGGGACCCCCCCTCACGCACGCACACACATATGCACACACACACTCTCTGGGTTCTGGGGATCCCTCCAGGGCTCTGGCAGCTCATGGTGCAGGAGCACCCCCGTTCTCACTCCCCACACTGAGGGGGACACTGGAAATTTACATACACAGGATGTCTTGTGACCTGGCAGGGCACAGACGGAGTTCTCCTGTTGGTGAAAATGCAGCGTGCTCCTCAGTGTGGACTCAACCATGTCCCCAGGTGCATGCTGGGGGGCGGGGGAGGGGGTGTCAAGGGGGGCAGCCCCCTCCCTGCCTCCCTTCTCCTGCTACATCTCTTGTTCTCATGGCCCAGTCGTTCCTGAAGATGCTCAGGTGACGTCCAGGTCAGGCCCAGAAAGCACCATCCCCCAGCCCTGGAGCCTATTCCCCCTGCCGGGTGGGGGCATCCCTGGTGGAGAAGAGGCCAGCGTGGTCTCCAGGAGCGCATGTCCAGCTCCAAGTGAGTCCCCCAACCCTCCAGGCTTCAGCCACCGGGCCCTCCTCTCCTTCCACCACCAGCTCCACGCTCACCGAGCCATGCTCAGAAGGGGAGGCTGGACAGCAGGGCCTGAGCACACATTGAGGCTGTCCTGCTCCCCTTGCTGGGTCCCTATCGGAGGGGCCATCTGGGGCCCACACAGAAGAGGCTGCAGTAGACCTGTCCCAGGGTGGGCCAAGCAGCTGGTACCGAAAACTCTCACATCCAGTGTGAAGATGACAAAAACAGGGGAAAGTGAGAGGCGGACCGAGGTCTGCAGCCCCGATCCCTGTCCACAGGAGGGACGCAGCCATGCCCTGGCTCCCCCCAGCAATCCCTTCCAAAGCCTTCCAGAAAACCCAACAGGAAGTACTTGAATGGGAAGGGTGGCCTTCTAAGAGGTCAGGTGTGCTAACTTGATGGCCCTGCTTACAAATATTCAGCGGAAAGGCAGTTACTAAAGCACAGTGGATACGGTTCAAGTCCCCCAGAGCAATCATTTTGGAAGATAAATTATTTATAACAGCAGTGAGCACAAAGCTGGAGAGGAGCAGCTGGGGACAAAAACACGTCTGTGGACCAAGTCCTTCCTTTGTCGCATATGCATGGAGTGAGTCAATGTCCTGCGGCAGGTTCCGGGCTATTCTGGCTTTGCCCTCAAAAAAGACATGACCTAGGGGCTGAGAGAAAATTATTTAAAAATGACCCAACCCAGGGTAATTGAGTGCTGCAATCAGCATGGGCAGAGCCGAAAGGGCTGGTACCAAGAAAGCCTGGAGAAGGTGAGAACGAGTATGGGGCATGTACAGACAGACCCGCTGAGACCTGTACAGGAAGTCAGGTCACTGTCCCTCCTGAGCACATTAATGCGCAGACCCTTCTTACTCCGTCCTCCTTGTGAGTCTCTCTCTCTCTCTCTCTCTTTTTTTTTTTTTTTCTTAAGATTTTATTTATTTATTTGATAAAGAGGCAGAGAGACAGATGGAGCATGAGAAGCAGACTTCCTGCTGAGCGGGGAGCCCGATGTGGGACTCGAACCCAGGAACCCGGGCTCGTGACCTGAGCCAAAGGCAGAGACCTCACCAACTGAGCCACCAGGCGTCCCTTACCTTCACAGAGAACCCTTCACTTTTGACATTTCTGGTCACCAAATGTGGGGCCTTTCCCCACACATCAAGCGATTCTCCATGACACCACCTGGATGTCCCACAACCAGCTCACTCCATCTCCCTGGAGAGTGTGAGACCCCACAGGGAAAGGTTCAGTCATACAGAAGGGCCCATTCCCAACGTGGGACACCCACCACAGGCCCAGCTTGTTACCTGGGCCTTCTGAGTGACGAAGCGTCCATCAGAGTCTCCCATGACCCTTGCCTTGGGTCTGACTAATGGGCCAGAGTGTTCACAGACTCAGGGACATGGGTACTTCTATTTGCCAGCTTACAAAGGGCTGGGATAGAGGACACAGACGAACAGCCAGGTGGAGGCGATGTGTAGGGTGAGGTATGTGGGAAGGGTTGCGGGGTTTCCAGCACTCTTCCAGTACATTTCCAGCACATCCCGGCAGCTCTCTGGGAGCCCTTATTATTTGGATTTTATGGAGGTTTCATCACACAGACATGATCCACCCTGAACTCCATGTCCAGCCCCTCTCCCCTCCCTGAAGGATAGAGATGTGGCTGAAAACCCCAAGCTTCTAATGATGGCTTGGTGTTTCTGGTGAGCAGCCCTATCCAGGCACCCACCCAGTGTCTCCTCATTGGAACAAGCAATGCTTCTAATACTCTTCCCTTTCTCTGCACAGAAGCACGCCTTACCCTGTTTAGGGTCAAGAGGGATAGAATGATATAAGAGGACTTATGACCCCACTACGCCACCGGGCATCGTATATCAAAAGCCACACTCTGTGAAGTCACCTATAAGAAGCATCTTGTGACATCCCCATCTAGTTGCCCACACTCACCTGCCTGCCAGTCCTTGCACCTGCTCAAACATGCCTACATTGGGAGGTGCTTACAGACACCTGTTTATACCAGGGAAGGTTTCGTCTATGCAGCCAGATGCTTAGAAAACAGAAGCAGAACACAACTTTCTAGATGTTGGAGTCTACCTCATACATTTGCCTGCCAATGGAGGAGCACACTCAGAGAATGGCCATCTATATGCCCACAGGCTTGGATCAGAGAGGACCAGTCATGACAGTCACTGGGAGACGGCAAAGTCTATATTGACCCAGATCGGAATCCAGACTCAGCCACCAACCAACGTGTTGTACAACTTCTGGAAAATTCCCCACCTCTCCAAATGTCAGTTCCCTCAGCCAGAAGATAGAGAGTTATAGTGTCTCCCTAGGTAATGAGGACTCTTATCACCACCCTGGTGAAACGATCAGAACAGGTATGATGGGGAACTCCAGCCATCGTAAATGCTCATCAGACAGGCTCAATAACTCTGTGGGGAAAGACGTTTCTCGTTATTAAGAAAAATAAATTCTCCCCACCTTCCCGTATGTTCACTGAACATAAATGAGAAAAATGAAGGACTAAAATAGTTTATGGTCATGAAGGAACCACCAATCAAATATTTATGGCTAAACTCCTAAAGTATTCACATGAATAATTTAACAGACAAAATTAAAATGCTGGACCAAATTGTTATGAATTGTCTTATTTGACTTATGAGTGTAATTCTATATAAAGAATCTAGTGACACCTATAATTAGGTATTCCAATTTACCCCGACCATCAAATTAGTTAGGAAAAATGGCCAAAGATTCTCTCTCTCTCTCTCTCTCTCTCTCTCTCTCTCTTTTTGGTCTGGTGGCTTCAATTGTTTAAACATTAATACCTTGTGGGGGATACCTTAAATTCTCAAGGACTCAGTGTACACCCCAGAATCTGATCTTCACATTACTAGATTCCTCCAAATATTCTCAAAGCGTTTAAAACAAAGTATCACAAATGTAATACCTTCAAGTCAATTTTTAAAAAATGAATATTCCAAACAAAAAGTGGGCAAATAGCATGCATGAATATGTAATTCACTAAAAAATCTACGGGAAACATATGGGATCAGGAGGGAGACCAACCATAAGAGACTCTTAATCTCACAAAATGAACTGAGGGTTGTGGGGGAAGGGGGGGAGGGAGAGGGGCTGGTGTTATGGACCCTAGGGAGGGTATTGCTATGGTGAGTGCTGTGAAGTGTGTAAGCCTGACGATTCCCAGACCTGTAGCCCTGGAGCAAATAATACATTATATGTTAATTTAAAAAAAATTTTTAAAAATCTACAGGAGAGCCAGTTTATATTAGAAAATAGGGCAACAATGAAGTTTTCAGATCTGTAATACAGTAAAGATCAAAAATAACATGAATGACAAAAATTATTGCCTTTTTAAAGAAATGGGCTTTTTTATTCCATGCTAACAAAACAGATGAGTATGGACTTTCTGTGGGAAACAAATATGAACCATCTTTGATCAATGACTCCCAATCCAACAGTGGTATTATTAAAAAAAAGAATGGGGTGCCTCAATGGTTCAGTTGGTCAAGCATCTTAGTCTTGGTTTCAGCTCGGGTTGTGATCTCAGGGTCCTAGGATCAGGACCTGTCAGATTCCACACTAAGTATGGAGTGCACTTGAGATTCTCTCTCCCCCTCTCTCTCTGCCCCTACACGCACCCCACTCCCCTGCACACACGCATGCTTTCTCTCTCTAAAATAATAAACACATCTTTAAAAAAATAAAAAAATATAAAAAATGGAAATTCATCAAATGTATCAAATAAGGTGGTTGTTACATCTTGCAGAATATAGTAGCAAGATGTTACAACACAGCTCTACTACTATATTAATCTACTATAATACAGATGACATCTCACTGATGGGAAGAATGTTTATTACACAGAGTCAGTGAGTAAAGCAATTAAGATAGGCTTATATCATCTTTTGAAAAAAAAATGTCTATACACAAATATGGCTCAATAAAATGGGGCGGGGGTGCTGGTGGATGGAGAAGTATGACCCAAAATATTAACAGCACTTATTAGCCAAAAAGAGATAGGGTTAAAGCATTAAATATATACTTGTAGGAAAATATTCATAATATGCCAAATAAAAAACTGTTACAAGATAATGCATAGAATTAATAGAACTTACTAAATATACTAATATTAAGCTGTAAAAGTTAGTATTTTGGTAAATGTGCTTAGAGTGGAAAGTTCTTTTTGAAAAAAAAAAAAGATTTCTTTATTTGAGAGAGAGAGCACATGCATCCATGCAAGTGGGGAGAGGTGCAGAGGGAGAGGGAGAGAATCTCAAGTAGGTTTCACACGCAGCATAGAACCTCGTGAGGGACTCAATCCCACAACCCTGAGATCATGACCTGAGCAGAAACCAAGAGTTGAATACAATAGACTGAGCCACCCAGGTGCCCCATAGTGGGAAGTTCTTTTATGGAAAGCTTTCTGTACTCTATATACTATTTGATAAAGTGTGTGTGGGGGGATGTGTTTTAATTCAGAAAGTTAAAGTAGTACAGGCATCTCAACCTTCTTAAAAGTTTATAATTTGTATTTCTTTGTGTGCTAAGAACATGGCTACTTTAATTTTCTTCACTGTTTTTTTCAACAATAAATATTTATACATTTTGTAGTCAATAATTGTTTTTGCCAAGACTGTATACATATTCAGGAAATGAAGCACAGCTTTATGAAATAGAAACTCTCATTTTCTGGGGCTCCTGGGTGGCTCAGTCCATTAAGCATTGGCCTTTAGCTCAAGTGATGATCTCAGGGTCCTGGGATCGAGCCCCACATCAGGCTCCCTACTCAGTGGGGGGGAGTCTGCTTCTTCTTCTCCCTCTGCCCTCCCCCTGTCGTGTTTTCTCCCTGTCTCAAATAAATAAATAAAATCTTTTTTTTTTTAAGGTATCATTTTCTGTTTACTGAGTTACAGAATTTTAGAGATAAAACAACTCTTAAGAATCATGTAATTGAAAAAATAGTAACAATATAATTGAAACATTTCACTTATTTATAAATACACCCAGTTCAGGAGAGCTTCTGAACTAAGTTAAATTTGGAGACTAATACACAATGAGTGTTTACTATGTATAAACTCTATCCTGGGTCCTTAAGTTATCTCTTCGAATACCGTTCTCAAAGGAGGCTCTTAAACTCGTAAAAGAGTCAAACATGTCACAAAACATGTCCATTCAACCTGAACAACACAGGGTAACATATATAATGGTGGGAGGGAGGTTTCTTCAAGGAGTCAGCCATGCCAGGAGTTCCCAAAGTAGAAAAAATATTGGCTGCCAGGAAGGGAGGGTAGCCAGTATGTGTGTGGGTGGGGGGTGGGGGGTAGAGGGTGTTCCAAGAACAAAAGAAATCTTAATGCACGGAGATTCTAAGACAGAAATATGGTAAGCTGGTT
This sequence comes from Mustela putorius furo, assembly GCF_011764305.1. Lineage (NCBI taxonomy): Eukaryota > Metazoa > Chordata > Mammalia > Carnivora > Mustelidae > Mustela > Mustela putorius. Next base: position 11,796,919 of record NW_025421998.1, read on the forward strand.
GAGGACAGGGCATTACAGATATTTTTCCACAGCACCCCAGTCATGATCTGGGATTTCTAAATCATTAGCACACAGAAAAAGGCTGAAATCATTTCATCTCTTCTCACCAACCCAGCGAGATAGAATCAGGTGAGCTGTCCAGAAAGCATAATGATACGGTTCCTTGGGAATGGGTTTTAATTATAGGCACGAGACACATTGTGGGTTCAGTTCCAGACCCCCACGATACAGTGAATATTGAAATAAAGTGAGTCAAATAGCTTTTTTGTTGTTGTTTTCCAGTGCATATAAAGATATATTTACACTATGAAATATGCAGTAGTATCAGGTCTAAAAAAATACACTTCCCTTAATTTAGAAGTACTTTATTGCTGAAAAAATGCTAACCAGCCTCTGAGCTTTCAGGCCATCACGGTATTTTTGTTCGTGGAGGGTCATGCCTCGATGTTGGTGGGTGCTGGCTGATCGGGGTGGTGGTGGCTGAAGGGGAGGGCGGCCACGACATTTCTTAAAATAAGACAACGGGGAACGTTGCTCCACTGATGGACTCTTCATCTCTCGAATGCCTTTTTGATAGCTCACACGATGCGGATGGATGACACTTTACCTACAGAACTTCTTTCCAAACTGAAGTCTGTTATCTCAGACTGCCACTGTTTTATCAACTAGGTACATGGAAGATCCTAAATCCTTTGCTGTCATTTCAACAGTCTTCACAGCATCTTCACCAGGAGTGATTCCATCTCAAGAGACACTTTATTTGCTCACCCCTAAGAAGGAAGTCCTCATCCATTCAAGTTGGAGTGTGAGAGGCAGCCAAACAGTCCCACCTTCCAGATCCACTCCTGATTCTTGGTCTCTTGCTGTTTCCACCACACCTGCTGTGGCCTTCCTCACTGACGTCCTGAGCCCCTCAAAGTCACCCGTGTGGGCTGGAGTGAACCTTTTGCTAAACTCCTGCTTGTGTGGATATTCTGATGTCTTCCTATGAGCCCCAAGTGTTCCTCGTGCAATGGTTCCTCTAGAATGGTGAAGGCTCTCCAGAAGGCTTTCCAATGTTTTGCACGGATCTGCCAGAGGAGTCATCCTCTGTGACAACGACAGCTTTGTGAAATGTATTCCTTGAACAATACAACATGAACGTCAAAATTACTCCCTATCTCATGGGCTGCAGAACGGATGCAGCATCATCAGGCATGAATATGGCATTCATCTTGCTGCATGTCTCCATCAGAGCCCTCAGGCAACCAGGAGCATCGTCTGTGATCAGTCAGTCATGTTTGGAAAGGAGTATTTTCTTTCCGAGCATCAGGTCTCAACAGTGGGCTTAAAGGAGCCAGTGAACCATGGGATAAACAGATGTGCCACCATCCAGGCTCTGCGATTTTATTTCTAGAGTACAGGGAGAGTCGACTCAGCATAATTCTTAATGACTCAAGGATTTTTGGAATGGTCAATGAGCATCAGCTTCAACTACAAGTCACCAGCTGTATGAGCCCCTCCCCCAAGTCAGCCAGACACGGACTTCTCCTCTCCGGCTATGAAAATCCTAGTCAGCATCTGCTCCTGGAAGAAGGCTGTTCCATCTACACTGAGCGTCTGTTGCTGGACATAGCCACCTTCCTGAATTCCCTCAGCCAGATCTGCTGCTGACTTGCTGCTGCTTCTCCATAAGCCCCCGCTGCTCCCCCGTGAGAGGTTTCTTTCCTTAAACCGCATGAACCTGCCTCTGCTAAACTCAGACTTTTCGTTGGCAGCTTCCCCGTCTCTCAGCCTTCACAGAACTGGAGAGTCAGGGCCTTGCTCTGCGTGGGGCTTTGGCAGAAGGGAATGCTATGGCTGCTTCCGTCTTCTGCCCAGACCGTCAAAACCTCCTCCTCGTCAGCAACAAGGCTGCTGTGCTTTCTGACCATTCATGAGTTTGCTGGAGTAGCCCTTGAATTTCCTTCAAGAACTTATTTGTGTTCACCATGTGGTTCATTGGTGCCTTTGAACGATGCTGGCTTTCAACATGCCCTCCTTGCTAAGCTTAATCATTCCTCGCTTCTGACTTAAAGTGAGAGATGTGTGACTCCTTCTGTCCCTTAAACACTCGCAGGCCCTTGCAGGGATTTTAACAGACCTGATTTCAATCTTGTTGTGTGTTAGGGAATTGGGAGGCCCGAGGAGTGGAAGAGGGATGGGATGGGGGACCAGCTGTCAGGGAGCATTTGCCAGTTAAGTTCATTGTGGTACTATGAGGGCACGGGTTGTGGTGCCCCAAGACAATCATAAGAGTCACCTCCAAGATCACTGATCACAGATCACCCTAAAAAATTCCATAATAATGAAAATTTTCACATATTGAAATGCTCCGAGAATTACCAAAGTGTGACACAGAGAGACCCAAAATGAGCCAATGTTCTTGGAAAAACAGTGCCCACAGATGTGCTTGACCAAACCTTCCATTTGTTTAAAAAATAAAAAGGCAGAGTTTGCAGACCCTGATAATGTGAAGTGTGCCTGTGAATGAGTAGAGGCCTTGGGTGGACATTCTCTGGGGGAGACCACCACCAAACACCAGCACCCAGGAGTCCCAGCCCTGCCTCCCAGGACGACCTCTCACCCTGCAGACAGGCCGAGGTCTCTGAGATTCTCATCTATAAAACAAAGGTTTTGCCCAGGTCATCCTCAGTCCTCATTCCGGTGAAAACACATATTATATGACATTTATAGGCATCATGACAGATTTGGGATTTTTTTCTTTTCAAGGCACCAAAAGCAGGTCCTTCCAAAGCCCCTCTATGGTCCCACCAATGGGTTTTCAAACCTGAAAAAAGAAAGTCCCTCTGAAGTTCCACTGGATGGCAGGTAATAAAAGCAGGGCTACTTTCTCCTGCACTCGGTGGGCATTCCGCCCCCAGCCCTGTTCTCCAGCTCTGATCCCAGCAAGGGAGTTTTATGATGTGCACTCAATAATAAAACTGCAACCTGAAGACAGGACCAAGGCCGGCAGTTTTGATCTATTTTAGACAAGGAGACAACATATTTGTGAGGACTCGGCAGAGCCAAGCAAACAAGCATTTGGGGGCTTTAAGGAGTTCTGGGCAGAATCAAAGCTAAGGTGTTAGATTAGGAAGAAATAGCAAGGTTTGTTTCTACGGCTTCCTTAGCTCTCAAGTCCCGGTGCCCGGTGATGAGGACATCCCCCCGCCTCCCCTTTCACAGGGGACATTCATTTCCTGCTTTCCAAGGCGGGCGGACAAGAGGATCTGAGTGTCCCTGTGGCACAGGCTTTCCCCTAAGTAACACTTATTTAAAACATTCAATATGGTGGGGCACCTGGGTGGCTCAGTCGGTGAAGCATCTACCTTCGGCTCAGGTCATGATCCCGGGGTCCTCGGTTCAAACCCCGCATCGGTCTCCCCGCTCAGCAGGAAGCCTGCTTCTCCCTCTCCCTCTGTTCCTCCCCCCCCCCCCCGCCCACCCAGTCATGCTCTCTCTCTCTCTCAAATACATAAAATAAAATAAAAAAAATTCAATACACCGAAATGGCCCAATTCAGGAGGCCCATCCTTGACCCCTACAACAGAGGTGCCAATAAAGGTTCCCCAGAGCTACTCCCGCCTCGACTGGCCCAGTGTCTCCACCAGAACATCGAAGGTGAGGACCACACGGGAAGAGGAAAGTTCTTTGTCGAATATTCCACAGGAAGGTGAGATTTCAATTCTGGGGGTGAGGCTGGGCAGCCTCCCCCACCAGCCTCCGGGGCTTTCTCGGGCAGCTCTGAGAGGCAAGCCTCACTGCCTCTCCCTGGAGTCCCGGACTCCAACTCCTCACAGCCCCTGACGGAAGCCAAGCCGCTGATTCCTGGCACCTGCTACCGGCCGTCATGCTGCCGGGTGTGTTTCGATCTCGGCTTTATTCCGGCAGACCGTTCATTGCGAAGCACCCTGCCGTGAACTCTCTGCTGATTTCAGTGAACCTGGAACACCAGCCTTCCTCGGCAGGTGTAATTGGCAGCAGGCACGTTTCCTCCCCACCTTGCTTGTGGGGAGGGCATTTTTTGAAGTTTGAGGAAAGGTGGGCAAAGCAGAAAAGACAGCGCTCGGGGTTGAACCCCGCAGCTCAGCCCACAAGACCCAGGCAGAATCTGGAACAGCACTTTGGACAGGCCCAGAATTACCGGCTCCCGCATGGGAGAGGCTGTTCAAACAGGATGGTCTGGAGAAGCAAACGAGAGGTTGCGGACCCGTCAGATAAATCACTGCTAAATTGCTTTCCATCACCACAAGAAGCAGCAATTAGGAATGAAACACGCAGGATTACATTGTGGGAGGAAAGGAGAAACTTTTAGGTCAAGTGGTACTGAAGAAGCAAGGCTGAGAAATTCACCGCAACCTCGGACTTCACCTAGGGAGTCAGGCTTCAGGACTGAGGGGAGAGGGAGGGAGAGAGGTGGGGGGAAGGGGAAAGGGGAGGGAGGGGAGAGAGGGGAGAGGGAGGGAGAGAGGGGGATTGGGAGGGAGGAAAGGAACAGGGAGGGAAGAGGGAAGGGAGAAAGGAGAAGAGAAAGCCATGGCAAAGCCTTGCGAAGAGAAAACCACCTTTCCCAGATTCACTCTGTATCAGAAGGGTATGCGACTGTTCACCTGAACTTGGCGCTTGACAAGACTCTAACCAGGTGTTTCTCACGGTGGTGGCCACAGCCCACCTGAATCAAAGGACGCCGGCCTGCTTGTTAAAACCTGTAAATGTCTAGGTCTCAGAACTAAAATTTATGGAAGTTGGGCCTAAGGCATTTCAATAAGCATCCATGTTTTCTTTTTCCGTTTTCTTTTCTTTTTTTTTGGATGACTGCCATCCTACCAGGCACAAGGTTTGGACCGGTTCCCTGATGATGACTGATGCGGAGCACCTTCCATGCACCTGTTGTCGGCTTTTATGTTCTCTTTGGGGAAATGTCTGTTCAAGCACTTCACCCATTTTTTAACTGGGCTACTTGCCTTTTTGCCATTAAGTTATAGGAGTTCCCGATACACTTCTCACATTAACCCAATATTGGGTATGTGGTTTGCAAATACTTTTTCCCAGTCAGTGGATTTCGTTTTCATTCTACCAAATCCTTTGCTCTGCAGAAGATTTTGTCGGGAATGAGGAGAAACTGGAACCCTGTGTACTGTGGGTGGGAATGCAAACTCGTGCAGTTACTGCGGAAAGTAGCATGGAGGGTCCTCAACAAGTCAAAAACAGAACTACTGGAGGGCACCTGGGTGGCTCCGTCGGTTGAGCGTCCAGCTCTTTACTTCTGCCCAGGTCATGATCTCTGGGTCCTGGGATCAAGCTCTGTGTCAGGCTCTGTGCCTGTCTCTCCCTCTTTTTCTCTGCTCCTTCCTCCGTTCTCCCCCGCCAACACTGATGCATGTGTGCTCTCTCTCTGTCTCTCTCTCTCCAAAATAAATAAATGTTAAAAACAAACAAACAAAAACTACCATATGATCCAGAAGTCTCACTTCACGGATACCCATAAAAACAGGATCTCAAAGAAACCATTCAATGCTGTCATTCTAAATGTGCTATACATTATACACAACAGCAAAGTCCATCAGCAGATGAACAGATGAAGACAATGTGGCGTGTGAGTGTGTGCACACTCACACGTAAAATATAGTGAAGCCTTAAGTAGGACGGAAGCTGACACCTGCTGCCGCCTCGATGAGCCAGGAGGACATTATTCCAAGTGATATAAGCCACTCACAGCAGCACAAATACTGCTTGATGCCACTTATCGGAAGAATCTGAAATAGTCAAAGTCTTACACACAGAGCAGAGCAGTCACCAGGGGCTGGGGCGGGGGACACAGGAGTCGTTGCTCCCTGATGAATCAGCTCCAGAGCCCTGCTATACTGCACACCGGGGTTCTCTTCTGTTGCTTTTTCCAAAGGAAGATCTGCAGACATTTACATCTCAGTCGGGAGGTTAGACGTCCAAGTTCAAGGTGCCTGCCTGGTTGGCTTCCTGGGAGGCCTCCCCCTTGGCTGGCAGATGGTCCCCACAGGGCCTTCCCGCTGTGGACACCCAGCCCTGCTATCTCTGTGGCCAAATCTCCCCTTCTTATAAGGACACCAGTCAGACTGGGTTAGGACCTACTCATATTTCCTCATTTTAACTCGATTACCCTTCCAAGATCCTGTATCTCCAAATACAGTCACATGCTGAGGTACTAGGGGCTCCATGTACAAATCTGGGGGGCACAGTTCAGTCCACAACACCAGCACATCGCTGGGAATCAGGAGAAAGGAACAGACCCAGAATTTGTGATTCTAAGAATTTTCCTTTAGCTAACACACCGAAGCAGCGGGTGTCAAGGGGTAGTGCCTCGACCCACAGTATCGCCTGGGAGCCCACGAGAAATGCAAGTTCTCAGGTCCCACCCAAGAGCCACAGAAACAGAAAGTCAGTCTGTGCACAAATAACAAATTCTGTAGGTCAGCATTTTGCTGTGAGATCACTACATCTTTTGGGAAGTCAAGGAGTTAATCTGGTCACCCATGCCTCTTTCAAACACTGTGAGAGATACTAGTTGGGGGGCTTGGAAAAGGCTTTTCAGGAAAAGGGACAGACTCAAAGAGATGCAAGGAGCAGGTTCTCTGGCTGGGTGGGAGTTTTTTTTCGTGTTGGACCTACCAGAGTCTGGGCAAATCAGGCAAGTTCTCTACAGCTTGGTGTCCACACCCAAATAACAGCTGCAGAAAGCCTATTTCCAAGCTGAGAAGGAAGATTGAGTGAGAAAATGCACAGAGAGTGCAGGTCATAGGGTCCAGCGTGCTGCGGGCAGCTAACAGACGGCCCCATGCTCCAAGGAGTGAGTTCCGCAGCCCACGTGGCATGCCCAAGGACAACCATGCCATTCCAGGCATGGGTCTATATAACTCACTTCTATGGCACTATTAGGGCCCCCCCCAACGTTTAACAAATATATATTTTCTTTTCTTTTTTTTTTTTTTTTTGGCCTTCATCAATCTCTCAGAGGAGCCAGAAGTGAGTTATCTGAGAGCTAGCCCCAAAGAAGACTGTTTCTGAAGACATATGGCGAGCGTAGAGGACCGCAGTACCCACAGGCAGGGGCAGCCTGGAACAGGAATCATAGCAAAAAAGGAATTTCTGAGGGCACCAACAGGAGGAGAAAGGTTTTGTATGTGATGATTCTAGAAACTTCCTCTCTCTAGTGTGGATCGTGTTGTGTTGCCGTCGCCAAAGATTGACGAAAGTACTGTACCCAGAAGACATTAATGAACACTGTCTCCAAAAACCCTGATCGAGCATTTTGATGAAGTCCTATCTGCAAAATAATGTGAATTTCACTTAAGTAGATATCTCCTGTTGCGTTTCACAGGAAGATTTGCAGAATACAATAAAATTGGCAAATGCAGGCAATGTCATACCAATTTTGTGTTAATGCATCCCGGTCTAGTGTCTTTTTTAGTAATGAAACACTTAAATAGATTTCTTAATGATGTATTTTCCAGTTCCATAATTTGTAATTTGAATGACAAATAAAATCTCATTTTTAGATCATATTTTACAATGGTAATAGAAAACACTATAACATTCCTTCCTCCGGGGTTCTTCTTTACATTTAAAATACCACCCTTTTTCACCTAATGTTAGCTTTTTTGACACATGCTTTATTTCTAACATATTTGCATGGATTTTCATAATGTTCTCCAAATTCAGAACATGAAATTATCATTTTTTTTTCGAACCAAGTGCATAAGCATAATGAAGAGAATGTATGCAGCCAATACATTTCCAATGTAAATCACCCTGAGTTCTCAATGATGACAAAATGTTTATGAGAACATAATCATATTTTCCTTAAATTCGTTCTTACATAAGAAAGTCACTAACTAATGTACCTTAAAATAAATGAATGTTCAGAAGTGAAACCCTTTAGATAAAACACTAATAATAAAAAAAGAAAATAACGTGTATGCCCATTTGAAGTAAAATTTGTTAACACAGGGAGAGAGAGAAACAAATTACGATATGTACAGTAGAATGTGACTATGAAGAAATGACACAAGCACGAACATAAATGGATCTGAGAGATAAAATACGAAGAAAAACAGACTCCCACGGATTCACGGTGATGCCATTCACATGATGCCCAATGCAACACATGATTATCAGAAGGTAAGAGCATCATGTTTGGGGGATAGGGTCTGACTAGGAAAGGGCAGAGGGGCCCAGTCAGGTGCTGGGAATGCTCTACCTTGACCTGGTGGTGATGACACAGGTGTGTACCGTGGAAAAATTCATCAAATTGTGCTATCAAGAAATACACCATTTGTGATAAGATGTAAGCATTAGAAGCTAGCAAACCAAATTTAAGACACTGTTTTTCAAAAAATATAAAATTTATGAGCAAAAGTAAGCAGCAATTGTGTCATAAAATGAGAAATTTCAATGGCTAATAAGCATGTAGGGGAATTCAGTGTAGCATATTGTAATAATGGTTTTAGTAGGGAAAAGCCTATGATTGGTCCCCCAATCATACCTACCTCATAGAAGGTTCCAATCCCCTCCCTTTGAGTGTGGATAAGACCTTGAATGTGTGGCTCTTACTCCTATGATTACAGTGTACAGAAGAAGATGAAAAGTTTTGGCAAATCTATTCACTCTCTAATCTGTTGACTTTAGGTTAATCAAAACAGAGATTCCCCCTCTGACCTTAAAGAGGCATGTTCTGTTCTGAGGGACCATGTGGCTATGATTCCAGGATGACTTTTAGGAACTTGAGAGCAAATCCAACAGCCAGCCAAAGAACACATGCAGACCTCAGTCCTAAAACCACCAGGAACTAAATTCTGCCAAAGAGATGAATGAGCCCGGAGAGAGCCCTGATAAGGGTTGGTGGTATTGTGATACTGTGATTTATAATATGAAGTGTGTATTTGGTCTTTGTCCATCTTGTTTCTTGCAGAACTCCTAGGACCTTTGGATTTTCCTAAGAGATTAAAGAAACAGGGTGCTGTTGTTATGTCAATGGGCTTAATGAGGTGACTTCTGGAATTCACCAAACTAAGGACCAGGGAACCACAACCTAATTACAGGGTTGGAAATTTCATTCCCTTTCTCTTGACCTCCAGGGACTGGAGAGGGGCTGGATCAATCACCAAAGGCCTGTGATTTCATCAGTCATGCCTGTGTAATGAATCTTCCATAAACCCCCAAAGGATGGTGTTCAGAGAGCTTCCAGGTTGATGAACACTTGGCAATTTAGGGAGAATGGCTCCCAGAGAGGCTGGAAACTCTGGGACCCTTCCCACGTATGCCATCTTCTCCATCTGATAAATTCAGACATGAGCTATACTGTGGATGAACCTTAAAGCCATTACGTTGGTTGAAATAAGCCAACCACAAGAGAGAAAGTATTGTCCAATTCCTCTAGTATGAGGTATCTAGAGCAGTGGAATTCATACAGACCAGAAGTAGAATTGTGGCGGCCCGCAGTTAGGAGGGGGAGGGGGAGCTAGTCATTACTGTGTACAATTTCAGTTGGAGGAGGGGAAAGAGCTCTGGAGATAGATAGTGGTCATGGGTGCAAAATAGTGTGAACGTACCTGATGCCGCAGAACTGTACACCTGAACATGCTGAAATCCATATCAGGTATATCGTACCCCAGTAAATACAGGAGTAAATAAATAAATAAATAAATATGAACAATTCACTAATTTATTTACCCAACATTTGACATTCTCCTCTGCTAATAAACTCTCTACAAAAGAAATAGAATAAAAACTATGACTGTTTCTCAGAGACCTATTCAACCAAAGCAGAAGGCTTCTAGAAAGTTTCATGGTGTGGTCACCTCTGCCCCCCACCATCTCTGCAGAACCACAAACAGAGAAGAAATGATCTCAAAATGGTCTGGAATTGAGCTAATGGAGGAATACTATCAGAATCCAAGGAAGTTCCATGAAGTTCTTGAGAAACTGGTTCATCAGATACAGTGTGAGCATGGACTAAAAGGGTCAAGAAGAATACAACAAGGAAAATGACTACAAAAAAGATGAAAAAGCTTTCCATCAGGAAGAGATTAAAAGTAATATTTGTGCAACTGAGGAACCCAAAAACACATGAGACAAAATCTGACAGAAGTAACGGGCAGAACAGGCAATCCAGCAATGAGTCAGAAACAACATCACGCAGCTTTCATTAATGGATAAGATAAGCAACCAGAATATCAACAAGGACAGAGCTCTTCTGTTTGAATAGCCTTGTAGACAAGGTGGACACAAGGGTCATCAACAGATCACACCATCCTTCACAACAGACACACATTCCTCTCAAGAGTATAAGGAGCTCTCTCTAGATAGACCATTATTCTAGCCCATAACGCAAGCCTTAATAAATTAAAAAAAAAGGTTCAAAATGATATGACATTTTTTCCGCTAGTCCAGTAGAATGCTATTAGACTTTAATGACAAAAAGTAATTTGGGAAACTCATAAATATGTGGAAATTTAAAAACATAATCCCAGGAGTGCTTGACTGGCTCAGTTGGAAGAGCTGGAGACTCTTGATCTCAGGGTCATGAGTTTGAGCCCCACGTTGGGTGTGAACATGACTTAAACAAATAACTATTTTTTTAATGTTAAAAAATAAAAACATAATCTTAAAAAAACCAATGAACCAAAAAAGAAACCAAAGGGAAATTTAGTAAATACTTGTAGATAAATGAAAGTGAAGATATGAGATCCCAAAACTATGGGACCCATGGAAGCGGTGTGCAGAAGGGAACTTATAGATGTAAATACTGGTATAAAAGAAGAAATATCTCTAATCAGGAGAAAAAGAGTAAACCAAATCTAAAGGGAGCCAAAGGAATGAAATAATAAAAATCACAGCTGAAATCAGGGACCTAGAAACTAGAAAACCAATAGAGTCTCACTGAAAATAGAAGCTGATTGCCTGAGAAGATAAACAATACTGACCACAGGTTAGCTATATGAACCAAGAAAAAGAGAGAAGGTGTATATTTTTACACTCAGAAATGAAAGAGGATTGTTCCTACTGACCCCAGCTAAATAAAAGGATCATCAATGGTATCAATAATGCTATTAATAATGATAATATTATATTAATAATATTTATTTTAACACAATATATTATATTATTAATAATTATCAATACTAGCAATAATGTTATAGACAGGTATAGGTCAATAAATCAGGCACCTTACATGACATGGATGCTTTCCTAGAAAGACACAAAACATAGAAACCGATTCAGGAACAAATACATAACCTGAATAGATGTATAATAAGTAAAGAAACTAAAATATTAATTTTTTAAAGATTTATTTATCCATGAGAGAGAAAGAGAAAAAGTTTGGGGGTTGGGGAGGAACAGAGGGAGAAGGGTGGAGAGAATCTCAAGCAGACTCCTCACTGAGCACAGAACCCATCATGGGGCTTGATTTCACAACCCTGAGATCATGACCTGAGCCCAAACCAAGAGCCAGCCACTTAACCAACTCTGCCACCCAGATACCCCAAAATATTAACTTTTAAATAAACTACCCACAAAGAGAATTCAGGCCCAGATGTCTTCACTGGTGAATTCTACCAAACATTTAAAGAATGAATTCTTCACAAACACTTGCAAAAAATATAAGAGAAGGAAAGACTTCTCAGTTCATTTTGGGGGTGAGTTATACCATAATAGCAATGCTAGGCAAAGACATCAACAGAAAAACAAAACCAACAAAATTATACACCAATACTTCTTACAAATACAGACTCAAAAACCTCAACAAAGTACTAATGAATCAAATCTATCAGTCTATTAAAAGAATTATGTACTATGAAACCAAGTGGAACTGGTCTGAATTGGTGAATGGAATGCTGCTTTACCATCTAAAACTCAATTCTTCTAATATATCACGTCAATAAAGAAGGCCAAAAAACCCACAATCATCTCAACGGATGCAGAAAAGGCATTTGGCAATTCTCACCACCCTCGCATGATAAAACCTCTCATCAAACCGAAATAAATAGGAACATCCACAACTTCATAAAAGGCGTCTATGAAAAACCCACAGTTCACATCACAGTTATTACAATTTCATCATAAAAGACTCTTGCAACTCCAGAAATCAAATTAGCCCAATCTTAAAAATGGATAAAAGATATAAAGAGACATTTCTCCCAAGAAGATGTGCAAACACCAGCTCACGGAAGGAGAGTCGACATCCTTTGCCATGAGGAGAGTGCAAGTCCAACCACAGCGAGTCAGCACCCCACCCCACAGAGCTGTCTGCGGTCCAGAGCACAGGTGATCACAAGAGCTGGTGTACAAGGACAGACACAGGAGGCGCGTCCTGCTAGGGGCATGTCAAGCGTGCAGCCCCTGGAGAGAACAGTGCCGCAGCCCCATCCATCACGCGGGTAAACATACGATCCAGCAATAAGGCTCCTTGGCACCTACACCCTAAAAATATATGCCCACAAAAGGCTTGCACACAGAGGTGTCTGAGTGGCTCAGTCGGTTAAGAGGCCATCTCTTGATTTTGGCTCAGCTCATGATCTCAGTCTTGGGATTGAGTTCTGCATCAGGCTTCCTGCTTAGCGGGGAGCCTGCTTCTCCCTCTCCCTCTGCCCCTCTAACCCTCCACCCCCCAGCTTGTGTGCATACGCGTGTGCTCCCTCTCTCTCTCTGTCAAATAAACAGATAAATAACTTTTTAAAAAAATTTAAAAACACAATGAGAAACCTGCAAACCAGTTACAATGCTTAAAATAGCGTTGTTTTGGGTTGTTTAGTTTTGTTTTTTGAACCCGGGAATACCAAGCTCTAGGGAACACAGGGCAAACGGACCTGTCCCATGCTGCTGGGAAGTGTGTGACACGACACACCCCAGACACAATGCCCCTAATGTATATAATTTTTGTTGCTTCTCCCTAGCCCTGGGTGGCTGGTGGACTGGAGTCCCCCAAGGAAGACATGTGTCCCGCTGCCTGCTCACAAGCAGCCCTGGATTCATTGGAACTGGAGGCACACACCCAGAAACCAAACCCGAATCAGTCCAGTCTGCAGTGTCCATGAACGCGCTTGCCAGGAGACCTGGTCCTCAGCATCTTGGTCTGCACGGAGCTCCAGCATGGAGAGAAGCTCCAGGAAGGCGAGGCTCAAATGGAGTTTTCTCATGGGGGTTTTCTCCATGTAAACCCACTCCTGGCAACGTGCCTGCACATCCTATGCACCCCAAGAATGCAGGCTGGATTGGTTGGATTCGGGGAACAAAGGGAGGAAAGATGCACGCCTTTCGGGACTGATTTTGCATGTTAAGAAATTGCTAATGTAACACATTGGGTTCTGAAGAAGAGAGAAAGCCGCACGGTAAACCCACCATTGTTTTACACAAGGTAAGATGAAACCCTCAGTTTTCTGCCCCTGAACGATACCCTGTCTCTCCAGTCACCCTCTCCAGGCCTTTCTATCAGACCTTCACACGAGGGCTTTCGAGAGAAGGATGCTGACATTCTCCCCGCAGCAGAAATGCAAACAATTCCGCGTACTTACAGTAGCCAGGAGCAGGCTCTGGAGGCTTCTGGTCCTGCAGCTCCAACTCGGCCCCCGGCTGCTTCTTGGAACCTTGCAAAAGCATCAGGAACACCTTTTGGAACATTAAAAAGAGAGCTTCATATTATTCATATTCATTTCCACAACACATTGCTTTTCCTGGCTTCAGTCACCCGACGAGGTCATGATGACAATATACCCCACGCTCTCACACACATCGTTTACTTTTCGTGGTGCTGGCCTGGAGCCAAGGCCACTCAGCTTGTGGCAAACTGTTCGTAAGGCTACTCACAGGGCACAGGGGAGGAAAGCTGACCATGGACCTCAGGGCACTTACGGGCAGAGGCCGGTCCAACCCAAGGGCAGGAGAAGGCAGAGCACAGCAGGTTCCGAGAATGTGTGCCCAGCACAATGTGAATTTGGGGCTGGCTGCACCAGCATCCTAGACACTGGGTGACCCAGCTTATTCAGCATGTGGGATGCCATGCGTGAGAACCCCCACCAGACGTGTCTTTCCCATGGTGTGCCATGTTGCCCAGAGCAGTCTGTTTGGCTTGTAGGTAATGGCTTGAGGCCCCTATTCAGCTGGTGCTGGAAACCCAAGCCCAGCTTCAGTGTGTTCAGATCCGAGGACTGGGCCCACATCAGCGAGAGCAGTGAGACGCCCTCTGAGCCAGAACGCCTATCCAAGCCCCAGAGCCACACCTGGAGGTTCGACGGGGTCCTTGGAGGCGCGAGAGGGCGTCCCTAACATGACCTCAACAGGTGCGAGTGAGAGGTGGGCATTTCCTGCATGAAAACCCTGCAGCGACCATCGCCAGGCTCCTTGCGGCAGGTAGGACCAGCTCCGCACCCACAGGCTGGGGACCCAGTGCCTAGAGCGTCACCTGCACAGCCTCCGGAGCAGGGGTGGCGACAACTAGTGGCTGAGGTTCGGCGGATGATGGCCGGCACCCATCCTGCACTGTGGTGTCTGTAAACAGCACCCCTCTGACTGCGCCAATGGCTTATTTGAGGAAATAAGTACAAGGCACTGACTGTCCCTGGGTGCCCGGAGGACCCTCCAGCCTGCAGGGAAGACGGGGAGAGGGCTGTGGAGAGAAGAAGCAAGCGAGTAGGGCTGAAGGGAGAGACGCATACTCCGTTCGGGACAGAATCCTGCTGACAGAGATCCCGAGCCCTGCCCAGGTCAAGGCCCAGCAGGTTTCATGAGATCTGGTGTGCTCACTTGTATTTGTAAGATAACCTAACCTCGTGGATTCCCAGTAAGACCCCAAGGAAAAGAGACAAGCCTCAAGGCCACGACGGGAACCACCACCACCAATAATAATAATACTGATTAATAACTAATCGCAGCACGGTGCCAGGGTGTCCCCTGGGGAAAGCGATTCTGCCTCTCTGACTTAGTTTCCCCTTAGAATAAATGTTAATAATAAGATATGGGACAGAACTGTGGCAAGCAGGGAGTGTGTTTTAGAGCAGAAAGAACATGCTCGCCCAAGGGAAGCTTCCGGACGCCTGGTCTTGGGAAGAGCCAAGTGGGAGGAGGAGGAGGAAGTATGAAGGGGCAAGCCCATGATGTGTTACCCCAATTAATTCGCAGGCCAACCAGTGACACCAGGACTGTTACCCCCACTTGCAAGGAGGGCCCTGAGGCCTCAAGTGAGAAGTGTTCTGCCAGGGCATTTATAAAGATTTTTATTTCGGGGTGATGGCATGGCTCAGTTGTGTGGAGCATCTGATTTGATTTTGGCTCAGGTCACCATGTCAAGGTCATGGGATCAAGCCTTGTGTCAGCCTTCATGCTGAGTATTGAGTCTGCTTGAGTCTCTCCCTCTCTGCCCGTCCCCGTGCTCAACCTTGCTCTCTCTCCCAACAAATAAAAAAATCTTTAAAAAAATGGGCAGCTGACCTAAAAAGACATGCAGACAGCCAACAGACACATGAAAACACTCTCACCATCTCTCAGCATCAGGAAAATGCAAACCAAATCTACCACGGGAAGCCAGCTGACCCGTCAGAATGGCTATCACCCAAATGACAAGAAATGACAGCTGTCCGCAAGGATGTGGGGAAGAGGAAGCCCTACGTGCACTGTGGGTGGGAACGCGGACCAGTGCAGAGTCTCGGGAAAACAGTACAGAGGGACCTCAAACAGTGAAAAACAGAATTACCCTGTGACCCAGCAATTCCATGTCTGGGTGTTTATCCGATGGAAGTGAAAACACCGCATTGAAAAGACAGCCGCTCCCCGTGTTTCAGCAGCCAAGACGCGGAGCGAGCCGGAGGACTGAGGGTCCATCCATGGATGAGCGGATATGGAAGAGGCGGTATATGCCTGTGCACACACACACGTGCATGTGCACACACGCGTGCACATACATGCACACACACGTGCGTGCAATGAAATATTATGCAACCATAAAAAGGAAGGGACTTTTGTCATTTGCAATAACGTGGATAAACTGTGTGGAGCGTTGTGCTAAGTCAGACAGAGAAAGAAAAATACCCCATGACCTCAGCTATAGGTAGAATATTAAAAAGAAGAAAAGAAACAAAGAAACAGAGAACAGACCCCTTGGTTGCTGGGGGAGCGCAGGGGCCGACGTGGGTCCAGGGAGTCAAAAGATACAAACGCGCGGTTATGAATCAGTCCCAGGGAGTTGATGCATGGTGTGGAGACTCTGGTGGCAGCACCGGGCTTTGCAGCTGAACGCTGCCGAGAGAGTAGATTACGGAAGCTCTTTCCAGAAGAGAAGAACCAGGCCAGGGGAGGACGTGGGCGGGACCGTTGGGGGTGAGGATGTGGGCGGGACCATGCGAGGGGAGGACGTGGGCGGGACCAGGGGAGGGGAGGATGTGGGCGGGACCGTTGGGGGTGAGGATGTGGGCGGGACCGTGCTAGGTGAGGACGTGGGCGGGGCTGCCAACAGCCTTCCGGACAACACAGACACACACTAAATCATTACGTCGCACGCCCTAACTGCACACCACAGTGCGTGTCACTAAAACGGGGGGAAGAAACAAAATCTCAAGGGCCCTGGCCGGTGTGGAAGTGACTTACACTGCAGCAGGAGCACGACTGAAGGGCCCAGCCTGTAGCATTTCTGCTCTTTTTTCTCAAGAAGTGGCACAGGCAAAGTTTCCGGAATCTTCGTCTGGGGGCTGATGCTTTACCAGTTGAGGAGCGCTGTGGGGTGCGAGCCCTGACGGCAGCCCGAGGTCAGCTCCACACGGAGTATGCCGTCAATCCCTCAGGCCGCGGGGTGAGGCCCACCCCCTCGTCACATTGTCTCAGCCCCCGGACTCACTGCATTTAAAGTGTCAGTTTGATGGACTTCGTCCGGGAGATGCGCAGCGCTGGCGGCATCCGTGAGGCTAGCCCACTCTGCGGGACAGGGACGGCATCGTCCCACCGATGAGGGCACGGGAAGAATTCCCAAACTTCAGCCACAGCCTGACCTCATCTGTGTGTTTTATCAGCTCCCCAGAAGAAAGTCTTTTAAGATGGTAAAACCCATGGAGAGAGCTCTGGTGCTAAGGACCGTGAGGGTCACTGGCCAGTCCGGGCAGATCTGTCCCCTGATGCAGCTCATGGAGCACACAGAGGGATTTTGTCAATCTGGAGGACCTCGTGTCCGTTCCCGACGGCTGTGGTAACAAATGTCTGCAAACACGGGGTCATCAAGCAGTGCCGATTTATCCTCGGTTAGCTCTGGAAGTCGAAAGTCTACTGTGGACGTCCTGGGCTGGTTCCTTCTGTGAACCCCAAGAGGGAATGCACCTCTTGCCTTTCGCAGGTCCTGGTGGCGCCTACAGGCTCTGGTGCCCGTGTTCTGGCCCCTGCACTCCATGCTCAAAGCTCACCACCCCAA
The DNA here is from genome assembly GCF_011764305.1 of Mustela putorius furo. Classification (NCBI taxonomy): domain Eukaryota; kingdom Metazoa; phylum Chordata; class Mammalia; order Carnivora; family Mustelidae; genus Mustela; species Mustela putorius. Next base: position 11,814,362 of record NW_025421998.1, read on the forward strand.
TCCTGGCCTCTGCGAAGAGGTCACCTCCCATCCGACACCTTCCTATGTCCTTCCGACAGGCAGGCTTCTGATGACACCGCCCCACCCAGGATGACCTTCGCCTTCCTGGCACGAGATCTGTGCGGCGGATGAGTTCTGGTCTGGGGATTAAGGACACAGACACTCTCGGGGCCATCATCCTTCCCAGCACCAGACCCCATGCCTCCAGGGCAACTCTGAAACAGGGACCCATGGCCCCTGGAGGGGAGGGACCAGGTTCCAAAGGCGGGTCATTGAGCGGTGGTGCTTGAGCAGCTTCTGGAGATCAACCATGTGCAGGTGGATGGGAGCAAACAAGGGAAGACCCTGAGAAATGGAAGGTGTGTGTGGCCCAGTCAGAGCGCGAGGGACACATACGAAGAGGGGACGCCGGATGAACCCAGTGTGACTGGCTGGGCCTTGGAGGGACCACGTGGAGGTGAGCTCCCGGTTTTCAATGTGTGGAGACAAAAGAGCCATGCAACAGGGACTTCCCAGGCCACAGCCAGGACGGGAGCAGGGAGCTGTGGCACCCCAGGTTCAGGCCTGCACCTGACAGCCAGGCCCCCTTGCAGGTGCAGGAATGCACCCGGTGTGCCCAGAGCACCCCCTTAGGTCAGAGAGCAAGAAGACATGCAGATGTCATGGGGACACATTAAAGATGCAAACCCAGGTTGGCTACATGCAGTAGGATTCCAGCATCCAAGTGAACAGGATCGTGGCAGACCGTGGCTCGGTGCATAGGGTAAGAAGCCACAACTCCTTATGGATACAGACAAGTAAATGGGGTGAAGGGAATGTGCTCCGTTTCTGTGCAGTGCCAACCAAGAAATGCAGAAGGAGTCACAGAATGAGAGAACCTACCAGCTGGCAAATGTCAGGGTCCTAATGCACTCAAGCCGGGGACAGGGCAGGGGACTCGAACCAGCACCATGAGGAATGGGAACTGAATGAGTCTCAAGGCGCGTCCTCAAAAAACAATGAGAAATGAAGAGAAAAGGAAAATTCACTGTACAGTGGAAATGCCTAGTAGGTGCCGTGGACCTGGCTGAGCCACGTTCTCGCCGCCCCACGGAGCAGACTGCCTCATGCATCTCAGGCAGTCAGAAGCAAGAAGCCACCATGCCACTCCTGTCACAGGGCAGCCTCCAAAATGCAGAACCTGGTCTGTGAGGAGGACAAACCCACATGGGAGCTCACGGTGCAGAAGGGCTGTTCTGGAATCTGCAGACACTGAGGTCACCAACCTCCCGGAAGTAGGCGTTCTTGCAGAGTGACAGAGAGTAAGGAGACACCTGATGCGCCTCAGTCGTGACCCCAGATCCGATGCTTCTGCTCCTTGGGACACGAGATGCACAAAGGAAACCGGAAGGCGAAGACTCTACAGAAATCCTTGGTTCCTAGAAATTGCCGTCCCCTCTGTGGGATGCGGGCATCTGAGCTCATGAACCCGAGGGACTGACATCCAGAACTTTCTTGACGGAGGCACAAAGGGAACCCACTACACAGCACGTACCAGGCTGGATGGGAAGAAACGGCCCGTCTCACACAGGCAGGCTCTGCTTTCTAGATTACCGAACACGTCACAGTTGTTAAAAATGTACTTCAATGTTTATAATTGGGAAGGCTCTGGATAATTGGGGTGGGCAGGAGACACATGGGAAATCTTTGTACCTTCTCCTCCGTATTGCAGTGAACCTAAAACTGCTTTAAAAAGTAGTTGATATGTATATATATATATATATATGTGTGTGTGTAGCAAAGGCGTGGGGTCGTGGCGTGGGGTGTGTATATATACACATACATATATATATATATATATATATATATATATATATATATATATATATATACCACTAAAAATCTAAAATTCACTCCATTTGCATGACATCGAAAGATTTTGCCCCAGCTTCAGAGCTGGCTCCGCATGTACTTCTGGTGCACAGCTGGTGGGCGGGGGGGGGTCTCCAGATCTCCCTGGCCCCCTAACCACACCAAGGAAGGTTTGCTCCATGCACTAGGACACACATGGTGATCACAACATCAGGTTTTTACTTCTCAGCCTCCCTGGCTTGGAAGCCCGTCTAGGGGCCCTGAATCACAAGGACATTTACTGGGGTTTAAAAAGAAACCCGAGCTCTAACTGCAGAGGCAGGGGTGTCCCCGGCAGGCCCTGTGCACCTGCTGGAGTGTCGTCAGGAAACACACAGGAGGACAAAGTGGGAGCACGGGCCACACGCCCACAGCTATGCTCACTGCGGATCGATCACAGACACAAGACAAGAAAGTCAATCCTGGCCGGTGTAAAAAGACAAAATTGGCTGAGATAGATACGTTATAGACTCCATCAAACAAAAGAACATTTTTAAATGGCTTAATCATGTTTCCAGTTTAAGATACCTTTGTCAGAGAAGTCTGAAGACTCTAATATTATATTTTATTAAGTCTGTATTTAATATCTTTGTTTATGGTTGCCCTTAAGATGGAGAGCGTCTTTATGACTGTCTGCACGTGCACGAGAGAAAAGCAAGCTACGTGAGCGTGGGCCAGCCAGCCCCTGTTCAGTATCTCTCCTGCACAAAGCATGTATGGAATGTAGCAGGCAGGAATGACCGCAAGAAACGGAGAAGCGCATCGGAAATCTCCCAAGGGATTAGCAGGAGGTTCTTTGCTTCTTATTGGGCTTGTTTTGGGGTAATTAGCACCAAGGACAAAAGACGGGGGAATCTGGAGAAAGAAAAGAAAAAGCAGGTTGCCGAGAACCAAGTTGAAGGGAGGGATTATTCCCTGAAGAAGGGGTAAGGACGGAATCTCTCCGTATTTTGTTGGTGTTGATGGTCACATGACACCATGCCTCTGCTAAAATCTACTGAGTGGATTTCATGGTACCACAATTACATCAATAAAGGATTTTTTTTTTCCTTAAAGGGGGCAAAGATGAGGATGATTAAGAAATTGACCAAAGGGGCATCAATGGGTATAAGTAAGAATATTTTGGAGAAGAAAGGCAAATACAAATAAGAAATAGGGATATTTAAGGAATTAGCATCAAAAGAATTTCCAGGGGGCACCTGACCGGTTCAATAGGTAGAGCCTATGACTCCTGATCTCAAGGTTGTGAGTTCAAGCCCCACGCTGGGTGTAGAGATGATTTAAAAATAAAATCTTTTTAAAAAAAGAATTTTCTGGATGCCTCGGTGGCTCAGTCCGTGAAGCGTCTGCCTTCAGCTCACGTCATGATCCCAGGGTCCTGGGATGCAATCCCACACTGGGCTCCCAGCTCAGCAAAGACTCCGCTTTCCCTCTGCCCCTCCCCGCCCCTGTCATGATACCATATGCACGCACTCACTTTCTCTCTCTCTTTCTGGAAAAAATAAGTAAACAAAATCTAAACAACAACAACAAAAGAATTTTCAGAACTTATGCCATGATGACGCATTGCCATAACATTAAAAATATAGAAGGACTAAAATACAAAAATGCTTAATTTCTGAATATACCAGCGCATGTGTATTCTGAATTAAAAGAGCAGTACTCAGTGATACTGAGAAGTCCTCATGTTTGCATGATTCCTTGCTGTTTGTGATCCGTCAGAATTATCGTGTTATCAGATCCCAACACACACAGTGTGGGAAAGTTAGGAGGAATTTCTATGTCCTCGATGAGAAAGAGTGGCGCTGTAGCCCAAGGGACCGTCCGGCTTCACCCTGACTGTAGATCTCAGCCCACCCACATCTGGGCCACTCCCCCAGCCCCGGCGGCCCCCACTGCACTCAGCCCCTGCAGGAGAACCTCGATGCTGGAAACCGGTCACAGCGGAAGGCAGGTGGCCGCTGGAGGAGTGGTTATGGGAAAAACCGACACGGCTTAAGATCAATATCTTAATCCGGCAGCTCCTATTAAACAATGGCAAATGCAGAGACGTTTCCAATCAGACTGAAGATCATGACCCTGGTCGCCCAGCACATCACTGCAAAAGGATCCTCTCTCCAGGGAGGAGGGGCCCCACACACAAAGCCAGCTCCCAGACCCAGAGCTGCCCACAGCACGGAGGACCCAAGGGAGCCCCCGCCTGGAAGGGACGCAGGGGCAGCACCCAGCCCAGGGCCCTTCCGGGGCAGCTCCTGGACATTTCGTGGCATCATTTCAGGCTGCACCAGAAGCCCACCCCATCAGCCTCACCTGTGGCTCCTGGTAGCTCCCAGGGACACACTCGGCCAATGGTCTGGAGTTAGGATTCCAACCCAGGGGCTCTGCACCTGGGCACCGGGACCCCTGTTCAGCCAGAACCCCTGAAGCCTTCCCCGCGGGGTAGTCCTCACCACCCTGGGAACAGCAACCACAAAGCTCTCGTTTCTGCTTCCACTAAACCCTATCAGAAACTAAAAATTCCTGATGTTGAAGGTGTGGGTGACCTGCGGTGTCCTGCATCGGCCAGGCTGGCCACGGTCGCCCCTGACAGAGGTCACCTCGCTGGCCCTCAGGCTCGCAACAGCAGCTTGCGGTGGCCCCTGTGAGTCAATGTCCCATTGCTTTGTCTGGCTTTTACTAAAATAACACCTGTAAAGGAGACGAGTGGCTTAAAAAAGATTCTGACCGATAAAAGGAGCGATAAAAAGCATACAAAAATGAGTAGAAAGCAATGCTGACACCTTTCCTGGCCCAGAGGTTTCTTTGATTTAATCCAAGGCTGTGGCTGGGAATCCAACCAGACCTGATCCAGCCTGTGGCTGGGAATCCAACCAGACCTGATCCAGCCTGTGGCTGGGAATCCAACCAGACCTGATCCAGCCTGTGGCTGGGAATCCAACCAGACCTGATCCAGCCTGTGGCTGGGAATCCAACCAGACCTGATCCAGCCTGTGGCTGGGAATCCAACCAGACCTGATCCAGCCTGTGGCTGGGAATCCAACCAGACCTGATCCAGCCTGTGGCTGGGAATCCAACCAGACCTGATCCAGCCTGTGGCTGGGAATCCAACCAGACCTGATCCAGCCTGTGGCTGGGAATCCAACCAGACCTGGCAGAAAGGAAGGGGGGAGTGTGGGTGAGAGGGAGGGAGGGGAAGAAGGCAGGGCGGGAGGAGGGAGGGGTGGGAAGGGAGAGAGGAAGGGGTGGGGGGAAGAAGGGAGGGATGAGAGGAGGAAAGAGAGAGGGAGGGAGGTGAGGGGGGAGGGGTGAGAAGAAGGGAGGGTTAAGAGGGAGAGGGAGGAGGGGAGAGGAGGAGGGGTGTGAAGAGAGGAAGGGAGGGATAAGACCGGGAGGGAGGGGTGAAGGGAGGAGTGGTAAGAGGAAGGAGGAAGGAGAGAGGGAAGAAGGGGAGAGAGGGAGGGGTAAGGGGGAGGAGGGAAGAGAGGAGGAGGGAGGGGTGAGGGGAGAGAAGAAGGGAAGAGAGGGAGGGAGAACTAAGAGGGAGGGGCAGGGAGGGGAGATGGAGGGGTGAGGAGGGGAGGGAGCAAGGGAGGGAGGAAGGAGGGAGGGAAAGAAATACTAAGCATATGCAGGCATCTTATATACCCTGCAATGATTAATATGCCTCTCCATCACCGTCCATCTGCCCTGAACTATCCATTGCATAATGATTATCAAAGGATCTAAACGCTAAGCACCCACGCGGATCGCAAAGACCCCCTCGCCATGTTTGACTGTGCTTAAATTCATGCTTAATTCACACACCAGTTAAGCCCAGCACGCCACAAAATTCTGCTCTACCTAAGGACAACCATCGCAAGGACCCCTCAGCTTGCCTACTGCATCAGCAACAGACAAGACGTCGCGTCCACGGAGCGCACACGCGTTCTTCCTGCCACGCGTGTGTGTCGGTGAGGAAGCAAGTGTAAAATGCCGCAGGTGGATGCTCACTATTTTATCAATAAGTGTGTTTGGTCCAAATTGTCCCCTATTCCCCCAGGCAGCCCTGCCCTCTTCATGGGTGGCGACCCACACGGGCCATGGGCGCGCTCAGCTGGTGTGAGCGCGTACAGAACCGGGAGCGCCTGCGGACACGGACAGATGCCGCCACGTAGCCAGTCTGGGCTTCACCGGCAATAGCCTCGCCTCACAGTGCAAAGGAAGTTATTTTCTATAAATCTCCCCTTTCTCATGCACAGCTGATATCTTCCTTTCCTATTTTACTAAGAAAATAAAAGCAATTAGAAAAGACAAAAAAAAAATTATTTCTTTTTCCTTTTCAAATAACCCAAAATGGCACCATAGCTCTCAAAGTCGGCGTCTCTCTGTCTGCAGGGAAATGGTGATTCCCAAGTCCCTGCTCATCACGGTTGCTAGCTGGTTGGTACGGTCGCTGGCTTGTCATTCAGGGTCCAAAAGATGGTGACACCCGGGGTGTGGCATCGCCCCGTCTGAGTCCCTGATTACTGAGCTGCCTTACGGTCCTTTGCATTCACGTCCGTTGGGCACACCAGACGCACCCTGCCTCACCGCCATCAGGGGACAGGGGCTTGGGAAACTCTCCCGCCTTCTGCTACTCCACGGAGGCCCTGGCGTCTGCCCCAAGTCCCTGGAAAAGATGCGACTTTCCTCCACTGTCACTCCAAAGCCATGACGACAATTTCATACCCTGTGTTTCCTTGGGCAGGAAGAATCTTTTACCACTTCTGGCGGGCTCGTTGCAAACATTAGGATATATTATGTGTTATTGTCAGTGCACGGAATAACCAAGTAAACCATTCTAATTACTTCATTTCAAAGATCAAAAACCCAAGGCTCTCATGAGTTGAGTGATTTATCCAAGTCCCTAGGCACTGGAAGGACACGGATTTGGATTAGCACCGGCTAGGGCAATGCTCATGTCTTTTCCACTACAAAGCTCTCTCCCAGAGGCTGGACATATCTTTTGAACTGTCCTGCTCACGGTTCATTGAGAAAGTATTTATTAGGCAAACGCTGGTGTGGGGCATGGCACTGGGCACCGTGGGGTGCAGAAGAGTCAAACAGACACACGGCACCTCCTGCAAAGTCATGGGCGCATTCGGGGACCCCACCTCGTGGCCGCTGATGAGCTGTGGATTTAGGGTAAAGAAGCCAGCCTCTCTGAGCCTCACCCTTAATATGGGAAAAATAATAAGGGACAGCATTTGCATTTAAATAGTTCAGAATATAGCAAATCTTATTATGTTTTACAACCTTTCATGACCACTTTATTCCAGACCAAAGCTGCCGTGGGCGGTGTCTACTTGGAACGATACTGATTCACACACACATGGCTGTTTCTCCTCTCACAAGGCTAAACCAGGGATGCACCTCCAGCCCCCAAATCCGTCAAATACAACCCAAAGTTCAGACTCTGACACTCTGAAAGTCGTGATATTTTAATTCTCATGTAAGGTTTCTAATATTTGTTCAGATTCTGTGCCAACCATGAATTACAAAGCTCACCGCCACTGAAACTAGTCTGGACTCATAGAGACAGGGTCCAAGATTCCTTCCAGATCCTTAAATCTTAGGCTGTGTCACTGGATCTTTATGTTTTGTTTAGAGAGAGAGAGTTTGGGTGAGGGAGACAGAGAGAGAGAAAGTCCTAAGCAGGCTCCACACACTGCGTGGAGTCCAACCCGAGGCTCGATCCCACGACCCTGAGATCATGACCTGAGCTGAAATCAAGAATCGGACCCTTAACCAACTGAGCCACCAGGCAGCCCAGCGTCACTGGATTTTTATTCTAAATCTGCAGCACTTCCTACAATAACAGTGTGAACTTAGAACTCGACTCAAGCTCAGCTGACCCCGAGGCCCCCAAACAAGGTTTGCCTTTGTTTCAGTTACACCCGTGACCACTCTTCTGGGAGGGAATGCCCGGCCCTGCCTCCCACTGGCCGCTTGCTGCTGAGAAACCACACTGAGATGGCGATGTCACCCAGCTCAGTGCCAAGGGACAGGGAAGTGGAACTGGGGAGCAGTGTGGGGCTCGCCGTGAACCAGAGGAGTTCACGAGCTTGACCTGCACACCCCCTCCTCCTGTCAGTGTGGGGCCGTGGGCGCCGGGCAGAAGCAGGTCCACGGAGGAAGACAAGGGCGCCTCCAGGTGAGGAGACATGGCCCGCCATTCCCGCAAGTTCCTCAAAATATCACAGTTCTCAAATCTAAAAACGCGCCTTTCCCTTAAAGAGCGATAGGGATGCACGGGGTGAGCTAACCCTGCCTGTTGGCTGCCATCGCAACCTGGAAATAGTAAAAATGGCCGAGTTCTCCCTCATGGCCTCCCCATGGCCTCCCCCGCATCTGGGCACCGAGCAGTTCTTAAGGCGCGCTTGAGCCTACCTCCTCCAGCGTGGTGTCCGAGATCCCGAAGCCTGTCACGTGCAGACTGTGCAGGTTCTGCTCCAGGGCCTGGAAGAGCCCTTTGAAGCAGGCCCTGTCCGCGTCCTGGGGAAGGCCGTAGACTAGCTCCCCGCCGCTGCTGTCTTTGAGGAAAGCTTGCGGGATGTAAGTCTGGATCAGAGACGTGGCTCGGGCAATGTCCTTCGGGTCATCAGCCTCCAGAACAGAAGGCTGTCCCAAAAAGGAAAGGGGAGCCTTAGTCCCAATACACCAAGTTTCCATCATCTAATGTCACGCGCGAAATTCCAGTGCGAAGCAGCGAGAGGGAGCGATATCACTTGAGCCCCAAGCATTGTAAGGATACGTTGAACATTTCTGACAGAGGGGAGCCTTCCACGTCCACCTTGGTGTTGGTTCCCAGGTGCGTCGGGCAGGCCTGGGGAGGGCTGTGCTCACACACACATCCCGCTCCTGGGGAGAATCCCTTCTGGGTACAGGACACAGGGTCAGGTGTTCTTAAAGGGGGACAAGGGTCTCCCACCCACAGAGGGAAGGAACCACCGCAGGGTAGTGAGATACTCATCCCAAGTCAGAGAGGAAGCTTGACTCAGGGCCCACACCCCCTGGACCCCAAGCCCAGAGCCACCCCTGCCCACCCCGTGCTGATGGGGCCTCTGACATGTGCCTGTTACCCTACTCATCCCTTGCTGCTTTCGAGCAAAGCTTTAGCCTCCTAGATGGACCCTTGCTGTCAGAAAAGTACTTCTGGAGCATCTGGCCCATGGTGCTGCCTGGCCAGACACGGGATGGGCTAGTACCCATCAAGGACTTCTGACCGCCATCTGGCTCCTCTCCGTCACAATGCACTGTGGTCACAGGGGCTCACGGCCCTGCTCAGCCCAGGGATATTCATTCCGCATCCCAGCTGCTGTGCCCAGAGGCTCTGACTCAATTGCAGACTCCCTTTCTAGCCCACCCCTCACCAGTGACTCTGTCCGGGCCACCAGTGACTCTGCCCGTAGCTCAGCCTCCCCTGTCCCAACCCACCGGGAGCCCCGTGGCTGCCCTCCCCCAGCCCCACGTTGCCAGCCGCCGATCCCACTGCACAGACACCAACGTCACCACATCCTGGCTCCCTCCTGCTCCGGTTCCCCATCCCTGCACCTGTCCCAGGCCTCCTTTTGGATTCTGGGAGCATCGAGGACCAGAGTGGACACAGAATCAGCACTTGCCGGTTTACTTCAGCTTCCTACCTGTTTGTTGAGGGTCAGGCTGAGCCCCTGGCCATAGGCCTCAGTCAGGCAGAAGGGGGGCGCACAGCAGCGCAGCCGGCCCTGCTCCAAGAAGGCCACACGGTCACTGAGCGCCTCCGCCTCGTCCAGGTGGTGGGTCGTGAAGATGATCGTCCGACCTGAGTCCCGATAGAGATGGGTCAGAGCCGGCACCATGATTGCCTTGGGGCGGGGGGGGGGAGCAGGGCCCAGAGACGATTCAAAGACCACCGCTAATTTTTACGTCCGAGAAAGTAGAGACGCGCAGAAGTGACTTGGCCACAGACTGGAGGGGATGCTTCTTCCTCTGCGGGTCCCTGGGGTTTTGATGCTATTTTTACAAATGCTCCATCCCCTGGTGAGTCACAGGGGCCAGGGACATGCACAGAGGGTGACACAGAGGGGCCCATGTCTGGCCACCCCTGCTGCACTCAAAGGCACAGCCCTGCAAGGCCGTGGAGGAGAAATTTTTGTGCACGGATTGCATAGAGCACTGAGTGTGGTGAAAAAATAATGAATACTGTTATGCCGAAAATTTAAAAAAAAAAAGTCTGGGAGGGCCTCTCTGTCTCTCCTCTGATACTCAGGCCCCATCATGGGTCTTCAGAGGATAATCTCGCAGCCACTAATGGGGAAGGCTATATTTATTCCACCAAAGTGGCCACTATTTTGATTAAGGTGGGGCAAGTGGCCACGGTCTGCACTGATTTCCTCCGGGGTCTGGGATGATGTGACCACGCACAGTCACCCATCACACGTGACAGGAGAGAAGCAGCCACTCTGACTGCAGACAGTGGGCTTGGGACATGGGCAGGGGGCCGCCTGAGGGCAGGTGGGGATGCGATCCAGGGGACATGCCAGGAGCAGACCTCACAGAGCCCAGGGGCCACCTTTTGCGGAAACAATTGTTGTTTTTGGTCTTTTACTTTATATTTATTTACTTGATAGAAAGAAAGTGAGCACAAGCAGGGGAGAAGCAGGCAGAAGGAGGGGGGAAGCAGACTTCCCCCTGAGCAGGGAGCCTCATGCGGGGCTGGATCCCAGGACCCTGAGATCATGACCTGAGCCAAAGGCAGATGCTTAACGGACTGAGCCCCCCAGGCGCCCCTCTTGTCTATTTTAGTAACAGTAACAATAAAGTGTCATTGACCGAACCCCCAGCTGCCCGTACTGAGCCACGCCCTTCTGTAGACAGTACATCTCCTCCTCCCAAAATCCCACAAGCGAGAACCCTGATGCCTGAGGAATAGGATCATTTCTCCAGGGTTGGGCAGGCGTGGACAGCAGGAGCGTGAGCAGAATCACTCATCATGCGCTAGTTTGTTCCAGCATCTTCCCCTTCCTGACTTCTTCCAAGGGAGCCCCATCCCACTCAAGGGCTCAGCGCCGCGCATCGCAGGAGGGAGGGAACGGCGGATCAGATCCCAGTACCCCGAGCCCCGGGCGCACGGCTGTGCCCCCATGGGGGTCCCGCCCAGCAGGGAGAGAGTGTGTCCAGCCCGCAGATCTGCATCCCAGACACCGGGGGTTCTAGGGCTCTGTCCAGGACCAGCCACACATCCTGACTCTTGAGAATTGATTTCCTTGTGGTCCCGCCTGTGTCATCGGCTCACGTCTCACTCACTGGCCCTCCAAACGCCAAAATCACTACTCACCCACCAAGGACAGGGAGAAAACAAGGAAGTGTAACAACAGAATCTGAAGACAGCGGTCTGTTTCCGAGAATTACATCATGTCGGGTTTGCTGTGGGAAGACATGGTCACACTCACGACTCAGTGTTCTGACCACTGAGCCTGGAAGACTCCATCTCTGATTTTTAAAACCAACGAGAGCAGCAGGCTGGGTATGGAATGCGTGCGGAGACCGCGGGCTCAGAGACAATGGAAGCATGTGCTGCTCTGCTTCCCGCCTGTCTTCTTTATCAGCCCCCCTCGGGAAGGCGGAGAAACCATTCAGTGCAGACTAAATTAGCTTCGTCTCTGTTTCCTCTATCCCTCCAGTGGGGCTCGGGGTCCCATGCACAGAAGGCTCGGGGGTCCCCATTCTGTGACTTCTCACAGCAATGAGTGAGGACCAGGATATCTGGCACTTTGGTCAGCATCCTGTGATCTTGGGGCAATGCACTAGTTTAGGCAGAGCCCCAAAAGGATCAGGTCATAGCATGGAGCACCCCTGCTCCTTGGGCCTCACCTGGGTCTGGCTGGCGGCTGGCCTTGAGCCTTCATCCTGGCTTCCGTGCCCTGCTCTGTGCCTATGCCCAGGGCCCACGAATGTGTGGGACACCAACTGTGGGTGCCTGCCTGGGCTCTGGCGCCCTGCTTGGCCTCAAAGACCATTGTGAGGTTGCATGTGACTCATGGTGACGTCACATGAGCCCATGCCATGGACACAGCCTTGCTTTGCTGGTGCAACTGCTCCCCCCACTCAGGCCAATACCCAGAAAGGAACAGAACGTCACATCAGCTTGTTCCATTTTCCTGCTCCCCTGCTGTCTTCCCGGCCTGCAGCCCCCATGTTCCTGGGACAGAAAGGAACACGATGGCTTTTTCATGTTTCCTCAGTGTCGTCCTCCTCCCTGATCCCAGCCTTATGACAATGCATAAGGGACAGACGAGGCATCTCTTCTTCCTCAGGACAGAGATGATGGCCTGCGTCCTCTGGGCGCGGCCCTCTGAATGCTCAGAAACATGGGGTGTCTTTCTGGTTGTTTGTCTTTGTGGGTCTCCCGTGGCAAGTCCTCATCTCCCCGGGGACACAGAGGCTCTAGGTGGGGTTAGAAGGTTCCACATGCAAAGATTAGAGAGAAAAAGCAGAGCAGTTTCTCAAGAGTTGGTGGTGACTATTCCATTACACTCCTATACCCAAGCCCGGTGTCCCTCCTCCTGCCGCTTCCTTCCAAATTTGGGTGTTTCTACATGAAATACCTACACCAGGTCTTCTTAGCTGTCAAGATCAGAGAAAGAGCCATAGATGGGGTCAGTAACTGCCAGCCCAAAGCCTCACCTGGATACATGGGACCCGGAAGGCCTAGCCCAGCACCCCCAGCCACCAGGGGCTTAGCGAGCTTCTGCTGGAGCCTTGAGCCATCCACACACCCACCTCTCTGTGCCCTGCTTCCCTTACCAAAGGAGAGGAGGCTTGTGCCACACACCAGCTAGAACACCTGCTCTAACAACCTGGGGTTCCAGAACGGCACCCAGTTTGGATGAACATGATTTCTACTGAAATCACATCTACTGAGCATTGGTCATGGTCGGTTTAGGAGATGAGACACAAAGTGGCGAAATCCTCGCAGACCAGAGACGTTATGGAACAGATGCACCTCGGGGCCCCCGGTGGCTCCGTGTGTTAAGCTCCGACTCTTGGTTTCAGCTCAGGTCATGACCTTGAGGTCGTGGGATCGAGCCCTGAGTCAGGGTCCACACTCAGCACAGAATCTGCTCGAAATTCTCTCTCTCCCTCTCCCTCTGCCCCTCCACCAGCTTGAGAACATGCCTCTTTCTGAGATAAATAAATACAAGTCTTTTTAAAAATAAAAAAACAGGGGCACCTGGATAGCTCAGATGGTTAAGCCTCTGCCTTCAGCTCAGGTCATGATCTCAGGGTCCTGGGATCGAGCCCGCATCGGGCTCCCAGCTCCGTGGGGACTCTGCTTCTCCGTCTGCCTGCCTCTTCCCTTGCTGTGCTCTCTCTGTCTCTCTCTCAAATGAATAAACAAAATCTTTAAATAACTAAATAAATAATGAAAATTAACAGATAGATCTCTATACCTTCTTGTGACAATTCCTTCTTCTGTAAAAGGCAATGTGTCCTTACGGGGCTCAACCTGGCTCCTTCCACAATATCGACAGGAGGCACAGTGGAAGGACACCCCGTTCCTACCTTCACGGTACTTGAGGAGAATGTCCCAGATGCCACGGCGCGAGCAAGGGTCCACCCCGCTGGTCGGCTCGTCCAGAACCACGGTCCTCGAAGTGCCGATGAAGGCAATGCCGATGGACAGCTTCCTCTTCATGCCTCCGGACAGGACGCGTGTCTGTTTGTGCTGATGCTGCGTTAACTCCACGTCCTGGAGAGTCCTGGAAGAAAAACAAAGCCCTCATTCTTCCCCCTGAACGCCAGAAAGCCTTGCTGCAGATTTCGGCCCACCAAAAAGGACCACTAATGGCCAAGAACGTGTGAGCCACAGACACCCGGAGGAGGCCTAGAAGCCTCCTGAGTCCTGACGCTCATGAGTCCTGGCACAATGGTGTGGACCTTCTTCAGGTTCAGGTGGAATCTTGCCCACGGGCCCTGAGTGAGGGCTGGACAGCAGCATTCACCAAGGGCTGTTTCTGGAAAATGCTCCTCTCCTCCCTGGTGGAGAATATTCTCAAGGGCCCTACATTTCCTCAGGATGCTGAGAGCAAGTGGGCTGGTTGGGGGGGAGGAGGGTCAGAGGGAGCGAGGCAGAGGCCCAACTCCAGCTCCCACCGAGGGACGGTCTGCAGAATCCCAGAGCGTCCAGCCCACATGTTCTACGCTGGCAGCCACCCGCCTTCCTGATGGAGAACTTCCTGGGAGATGCCACCAGCAATGCACAGTTCATCAGGGGCCGTTCTTGTGGAAGTCAGCTGCCGGCTCCCTCCCAGGGAACGTCCGAGCGAGAGCTCCTAGTCTCAGACACCTGTGCCAAGAAAGCCTCCCCAGCCAGGCCTCGCTCCTGTGGCCGACTCTTTGCTCACAAATAAGCATCCCACTGTCCACTGTCGACTCCACAGATCCTCATCCCTGTCTTGCCCCTCTGACATGGCCCCCGCCCGCAGCGGCCTCCCCAAGCCTTGCCCAGGGCACTCAGACCAAAGTTGATTTCCGCCCCCACCGAGCTGCGGTCATCCTTCTCACTCCCAGATCGCCAACAGCCAGTCAGACACGAGGCTGGATGGGAGACAAATCATAAGGCTTCCACAGAGCTGAGCATCAAGAACCATCTGGTTCCAGAAAGTTCCAGAATCCTAGGCAAAGATTTCGCCCAAATCCCTAATTAAATGTGTCCTGTCCATTTCATTAGTCACACACTTTCCGTCCTGGCCCAGGACGAGCTCATGGGACTTCCCAGGGCCTGACCCTCCTTGTGTTTGGAGCAAGTGTGACTCGGCATTTTCCATTGGGTGAATCTCAACCAAAATTTATACCAGTCACTTAGGAGCCTGCTTGTCAGGTGTTCCCATTGGAGACAGCACCCCGGTTGGGGGGAGGGGACAGATGGTTTGTTTTCATTAGACAACCTCTAGTCTAGACCCTCCATTCCCACGGCGATGAGGCCACCACCCCCACCTGGTGACCGCACTAGAGCAGAGTTCATGACTCCTAAAACCACCTCACCCACCCCAACCAGAGATCAGTCGGCCAAGAAGACAAACAGAAACCGAGCCAGTAAGAGATCAGGTGACCTCAAGCATGTGCATCCTAAGAACATCTCTGTGGCAAGCCCCAAACCCCTCCCATCTCTGGCAAGGCCTGAACCCCATCACACTCACTCACAGCCAGCAGCACCCTGGACCTTGTGGTTTTGTGACCCGCCCCCGCCCCCAGAGGTCGACGCCAGCTCCTCGTGGCTCCCGGCATCACTCAACCCCACCACACGCAGCTGCTCACTGTCCTCCACTCACCCCAGGCCCTCCCTCCCTTCCTCTGCGAGTGTGATGTCTCCACGCTCTGCTCACCTCCGCCCATCTGCCCTGAGCGGGCCCCGAGCCCCTCGGCCCCCCTCTCCCCAGCACAGAGGGCAGCTCCCGGGCAGGTCGTCCTCTGTATTTCAGGTCACTTGCTCTGTATGTGAAACACCCGTCCTCTCCCCACGTCACATTCCCATCTTGTTACGGTCCCCCTCTGCTCCCTCTCTCTTCACTGTCTCTTTAATGGGCTCCAAGAACATCTTCCTCCCCATCATGTTCCTAAAACTGCTTCCATTTCCCGCTGCTCACCAAGGACCTCCATGTCCTAAATCCACACGCGGTTCCTCAGTCTTCATGGCCCTTGACCCCGAATAGCATCTGATGTGCTTGACCACCATCCTTCATGGACCTGTCTTTCTTTTCCTTCCCCCCGGTCTCTCCTTCTCATCCCTGGCTGGTCCCACTCATCCCCTGCATTGTCTTCACATCCAACTGCCCAGCACTCAACCCTCTGCCTTCCCTTGTCTACCCACTCTCGGGACCTCAGTAACTATCACCAATGACCTACCAGCGTCATGCTGGAGTCCCCCAGCACGCCCCACATGCCCAAGAGCCAATGAGACCGCGTAACGACATCTCAACTAAAGTCCTGATAAAGTTCCTCTTCAGACTTCTCTTATCCCCTCTAGGCCAATTTAAGGGCAAAACTGGAACGACCCGCCCTCCTGACAGATGCTCTCTCTAAAGATTCTTCCAGGGATCCCACCTCCCTTGGAGCACAGGCTAACAGATCTACAAAATCTAAGGCCTGTCCTGGACCCACTTCGGACTGTGCTGGCTCCAAATCCCTGGCTTTCAGCTTCCGCCCCTCTCACTGAGAAGCGCTGTCCTAAAACATGATCTCTCTCTGATTGCTTTTGTGCAAACTGGCTTCTTTGCTAAGTAACACACAGCACACTGGTAACTATTACGGTGGCCTACATCCAAAAAAAAAAAAAAAAAAGAAAAAGATGAAGCCTTAAGCGCAGTCACAGAGTTTGGTGGGACCCAGTGTGGCTGCAGGAAGGCGGCTGGACCCCCGCATCCTTGCAGCAGCACTGCACAGCTGTGAGCTTACAGGGAGGGAGGGCCAGGCAGGGGGACACGGCGGCTGTGCGCACGGAGTGACTGGACGGCAAGTCATTTCACCTGCCAGGCTCGGTTTCCAGTAATACCACCAAAGGTCATAAACTACCATGTGGGTTCTCATGGGCCCTGTTCACAGTGGTCTCTGCCCCCAGTCTCTCCCAGCGCTGGGGTCACAGGATAAGTCTGTGCCTGATCACCGCAGCTGATCACCCCCCCAACGGCCCCGCCCACGAGCACCTACTTGTGTGAGGAAGTTCAACCCCCTCCTCAGGACCACTTGGACTCCCGGCAGCCAGTTCTCAGCCCACCCCCCATTCTGTCATCTCCCGAGCCCCAGACACAAACTTTCCACATGCAGCCCGGGCCACACATTCCCAGTTGTGCTCCCCAGCTCCCCCCGGAGAACAGACCAAGTCCCGTTCAGAGTCTTCCCTGAGAACCTTCACTGGAAATCCAGCGCTGGCAGCGCTGTCCTGACTCCACAGGTAAGAGCTATTTGCTAGTTCGGGGAGAGCCTATGTGGCTCAGCCGGTTAAGCAACCGACTCCTGCTTTCAGCTCAGCTTGTGATCTCAGGGTTATGGAACCAAGCCCCGTGTCAGGCTCCCTACTCAGCATGAAACCTGCTTGGGATTCTGTCTCTTTCTGCCACTATTCCTGCCCCACCCTGCCTGTGCTCCCTCTCTCTCTTAAAAAAAAAAAAAATTTGCTAGGGGTTTCTTCTCATAAATAAAGACATCAGAGATATTTTTAAAGACTCTCTTCCTACACCCACCACTATCTTATGGGGCAGAGGGCAGGAGGAAGAAGACACGGCAGGCACTGACCTATTGACTTGCTGACTCAGTTCCTTCCAGGTCCACTGTGGAGCCTTTACAGAGGCAAAGAGCAGCAGGTGCTCGCGGACAGTGAGGTTGTCGAACAGGACCCCCTGCTGTGGACACACGCCCAGCTCCTTTCTGATGGAGGACAAGTCTGTCTGCAGGTTCCTGCCATTGATGATGATGGTTCCAGAGGTGGGAGCGTAGAGTCCCGTCAGCATAGATCTGCCAGAGAAAAGAAATCAGCAGAGGACGGAGGCAGTGGCTGCTTCCAAGGTGGGCAACCCAGGCCTCCCCCGGGCCTGTTTCCCACTCCTCGGGACGTTGGCTGGTTTCATCTTGGAAATGTGGGCTTATGGCAATGTTTACACTCCCCTCAATATGCTGATCAGAGACCATTCCAGTGCGTGGGAGTTTAAAATTATAAATATAGCTCCGTTTTACAGATAAGGAAACCAGCTCAAGAAAGGCATGTTTGGGGCATTCGGGGGACTCAGTCGTTAAGCGTCTGCCTTCAGCTCAGATCACGATCCCAGGGTCCTGGGATCGAGTCCTGCATCCGGCTCCCTGCTCGGCAGAGAGTCTGCTTCTCCCTCAAATGACCCTCTTTGGAAGCTCGCTGGTCCGAACTGACCTAAGGAAGCCGGGGGACCCCGTCATCTCAGGACATTTACTGTTTTGAGACTGTTTTCACGTTTCTAAGAAATTATACATACCCCCATCACAGCACGTAGCAAATCCCTAAGTACTTATGTAAGAGATGGGGAAACGTGTGTCTACAGATGGTCGCAGCCACTGGAAATGCACTCATTGCCACCCACACCAGGAGCAAGGACAAGCACCCTGTAGGCTATACAGAGCCCAGGGCCGGGCGGTCAGCCGTGGAGGCATTACCGCTACCAGGAAACCCCCAGGCATCAGCACAATGAAATAAGCCAGACTGGATTCCATTTACATGACATTCTAGAAAAGGCAGCCTCCTTTACAGCGACAAACCTCCGATCTGTGGTCACTTGGGGGTCAGCGTCAGGGGGCACAGGAAAGCACCAAGAGGGGGAACGTGCTCTGTTTCACCACCATGATGGTCACTGGTGCATGAGCCAAACCAGGTTTGGAGCTCAGCAAACCGTCCAGAGGGACTCAGACACGTCCTAGACGTGTTCCCAAAGGAACGCATGCAGGGACCTCGAAACTTGGAGAAACTCCAAATTTAAGTCTAATTGTTCTGCTGAATGCAAACACCAGGTTTTGCTTTAAGAAACGCGAGCTCGGGACGCCTGGGTGGCTCAGTTGGTTAAGAAACGCGAGCTCGCCAGAGCACGATGTGGAAGGCCGACTTTCAGAGCCGTCGTGCCACGGAATGCTTACTCCCACCCGAAAACACAGCAAGCATACTCAGTGGCCTCTCCGGCTCCATTCAGCATCGACGCCAAGAGAAAACTTTCTTTTTTTTTTTCTCTTTTGATTTCCCTCCTAGTTGAGATTTCTGAAGCTTTCTGCATGTTAATTTGCTACTTTTCTCAAGAAGTTCAAAGGAGAGTAACTCAATCACAGAAAGACAATGATTACATGATCTCACTCCTATGTGGAATTTGAGAAACGAGACTGATGAACACAGAGGAAGGGGAACACAAATAAAATAAGCGGACGTCCGAGAGGGAGGCTGACTATAAGAGAACCATAACTGTAGGGAACACGCTGAGGGCTGCTGGAGGGGAAGTGGGGGAGGGGTGCAGAAACTGAGTGGCAGGCATGAAGGCGGCCACGCGACAGAATGAGCACGGGGTGTTAAATGCAACTGATGAATCGCTGACCTCTACCTCTGAAACCAATAATGCACTCTATGTTAATTGATTGAATTTAAATAAAATACAATAATTTTTTTTTTAAAGAAGCTCAAACTTGGGGTGCCTGAGTGGCTCAGTGAGTTGAGCCTCTGACTCTTGATTTTGGCTCAGGTCATGGTCTCAGGGTCCTGGGATCCAGCCCCACACTGGGCTCCCTGCTCAGCGGGGAGCCTGCTTCTCCCTCTCCCTCTGCTCCCCTTGCTTGCACTCTCTCTCTCTCTCTCAAATAAATAAAATCTTAAAAAAAAAAAAAAAAAGAAGTTTGGCGCATATAGTCCTTTTCATTGTTTAACTAAGCATGCTTGAGTCCTACTGAAAAAGAACAGAGAAACGGGTTTATTCGCAGGACAAGTTTGACAATGTCCATGGTCTAACCTAAATGGCCTCGGGCTGCTTTGCGAACCCTCCACTTTCAAGCTCTTTATTCCTCTGGGATCTCGTGATCGGATTCTTTAATCAAATGTGGAGCCAGTGGACCCCAAACGAAAAATCAAGCCTTCACAAAAAAACCAAAGAACAAAAAAAAAAAAAAAAAAAAAAAAAAAAAAAAAACCAAAAAACTATAACCACACAAAAAGCAGAACATGAAAAAAAGATTACTGAGACGATTAAAACATTTGCAGACATCGTGCCAAATTTCATCTTCCCAGATAAGAAAGCAAAATTCAGCGTAGCGTAGGACAGTGAGAAGTGTCCTTGGGCTCTCAAAGAAGTAAAACCATGGCACATTACTTGCTGCGAATAAAAGAATTAGGGAAAAGACAACCCCCACCACCACCACCACCACGAAACTGTGTACCCAGAGCACGGAGCAGCTCGGGCGAGGGCTCGGTCCTCTGTCTCCAAACAGAAATGAAGGAAAACAAGTGTGATCTCACGTGAGCTGAGACTGTTCTTCGAAGTCCATGTGGGACGAGGATGAAATGAGACTCACATGACGGTGGTTTTCCCGGCACCGTTAGTCCCCAGCAGGGCAGTGATCTGGTCTCTGTGGAAGGTGAGGGTCAGGTCCCGCACGGCTGCCTTGTGTGGCTCGTACTCCTTGGTCACGGACACCAGGGCGACGCCCGGGGGGTCTCCTCCAGGCTTTCCCTCCCCGTTCTGCAGCGCGGACCCTGAGAAGAGAAGATGCAGGCTCTTCCTGGTGGACCCCGCAAGCCCCCAGGGTAATGCTCCTGAGCACCCGTGCAGGGCCTGCCGTGGACTTGAGCTGCAGCTCTGGGAAACACACAGCAACTCAAAACCCTTCCTTACCAAAAGCAAAGGGAGAAATTAGATTAACGGAAAACTTAAATGAAGTGGCTGGTGGCAGGGGTGCCTGGGGGGCTCAGTCAGTGAAGCGGCTGCCTTCAGCTCAGGTCATGATCCCAGGGTCCTGGGATCAGGCTCCCCGTTCATCGGGGAGCTTTCTTCTCCCTCTGCCTCTGCCTGCCGCTCCCCCTGCTTGAGCTCACTCTGTCTCTCAAATTAATAAATAAAAATCTTAAAAACAAACAAACAAACAAACAAAAAATTGCAATGTTGACTGTGGTATCAACTATCATGATGGGAGCTTGTGTATCTACAGACTGTCCCCAAAGTCTTCATTTCATGGACCAGCAGGTGTAAGTGACACACAGAGGGCCACAGGGACGGGGGTGTGCCCTGTCTCCCTGGCCGCACGCTCCTTGCTTGTAAGGGGCAGCAATGGTCTTGCTTACATGACCATGTTGGAGACACTAGCACTGGCGAGGTCGTCAGCCCACAGCCCCGGGAAGCTGTCCCCTTTGCTTTAGCTCCTCACACACATTCATGCTGCACCCAGCACACAGAAAGGCTGCAAACAGCAGTTGGGGGGGGTAACACCCCAGGGCTCTGGCCCCCAGGCTCAGCATCATCAGGGAATTCTCTCTGGCCACTTGGCCCCCAGCTGTGCTTCTGAGCCCAAGACCAGCCCCGGCCAGGCGACAGCCACAGAAGGTGCACCCAGTTACAGTGCCTTGACCCAGATGAAAAGCAGAAGCAAAACCTGCCAGAAGGGAAGACACATATCTAATACCGCTACCGCTCACAGACCTTTGTTATCAAAGTGCTCGTTGATGAAGGACAGGTCAGAACCAGTCACCTGCGGTGTTTTTGCCATGAAACCCCACAAACTCTTCCAATATGATGCAGTAAAGGGAAAATACCATGGTTTCCTTAAGCCAAAATTTCCTAAAAAACAAGACACAGTTAAAATCAGTAGACTTCTTGTTTTCTATTTGGAAGATTCTGTACGAGAATGTCTTCACTAATTAGTACGCAATGTTATTCCATGTTAAATTGTTGAAGGCACATCCCACATGTGACCCAGGGACAATCCGGGGGATGAGGTGTTAGCCGTGTGGGGAGCCCCCACGCTCCATCTTCAGCCTGACCCACGCCCCCCTCCCCCAAGTGCTCCGTGAACGGGCAGGTATTTATTAAGAATAAAAGTAACATTGAACGATTGCTGAATGTTCCCCAGAGGAAAGCTCGCCTAGCCCCACTGCCCCGTTACGGAGCTGTCACTCTCTTGTCCCGTCTTTGATGTTTGCATGGTTCCTAGACACAGATTAACAGCGTGAAGGAATTAATCCATTAGAACATCGACAAAGAAGAACACATAATGCAACATTTCCATATGAAACATCGACATTCTTCAAACGTACTCTCCAAATTCATTCCAGCCCACTTACTTAATAGTCATTTTGCCCTCATTATATGTTGAAATGAAAGTGGATTTAATTATTAACACCTCTCAATTTTCTTTAACACATCCATTCTAGCCTAAATTCGATGCGTGTTCCAAATCCTCCAAGCGATTGAAGAGATAAAGGCCTACGCGAGGACTGTTTTGACACTTGGACCCTCCCACCGAGGGGAGGTGGCTGACCTCATCCTGTCCAAGCCAAAGATTCAGAGATGTGATCACAAAGCAGAACGGGCAAGTGAAGGAGGGTGCGGGGCTGGTATCCTGTCTAACGGTCACTTCTGGTACAAGTTGAGCTGAGTGGCCCCAAATTCATGTTGCAATCTGAACCCCCAGGAACTCAGAATGGGGCAGTATTTGGAGGAAAGCTTTCAAGAGATAATTAAGGTTCAGTGAAGTTGCTGGGTCAGCCCTCATCCAATCTGGTGCCCTAATGGGAAGAGATTAGGACACAAACAGGGAGCACAGACAGACCAACAGGACACGAGGAGAAGGAGGAGACCTCAGAAGAACCAGCCTTGTACATGCCTGGATCTTGGACCCCTCCAGACTCCAGGGCAGGAGAGACTGGATTTCTCTTGGTTAAGCCATGCAGCCTGAGTCATCACACCCGCCCTAGAAAATGTGCAACACGCAGGCAGAATGTTCTCCAAGACTCTAGCAAACCACTAACTACCCCTACCCAGTAAGAGATGAGCAGCCCACGGATAATGATATCCTCCACATGCTCTCCCTTCTGACCCTGCCCAGGAGCCCCACTGTGTTCATTCACATGGGCCTGCGACCACGCCGTGTGGGGGTCTATGACCACCTCTCCCTCCCAGGGGGAAGGACACAGGCGGCTGAACTATATGCAGCAGCCCCGCGATACAAGCCTCTCTGAACGCAGCAGTGACAATACTCCGTCGCCCTCGATCCAAACAAGACATGGCACGGGAATGGAGGGCAGAGCTCCTGCCCGGGGCGTGCATGCTGAGTTTGCAGAAATAAAAGAAGAGAAGCCAACAGAGGAAGCAGGAGACTCTTTCACCAGAGCTGGTGGCTGCTACTCCAGCCCCCGCATCAAGCTGCCGTCTTCTGCTGAGGGACCCTGTTCCATGACCTTCAGTCACTGTCCTTGACAGCAATCCTGTGAACGGGCGCCACCTGCTGGATGGGCAAGTGGGCGACAGATCCACATGCCCTCGGTGGGGGCAGATCAGAGTCTGCGTGAGCAGGGGCAACGGCAGCACCGGGACACATGGACAGGAGTTCAAGGACCCTCAAACCATCCCCAGGAGGTCCACGGAGACCTGATTTGGGGTCATGGCTGCAGGGACGGGAAGGACGAGAGACACGGGAGGGACCTTTTGAAATTGGAAACAAATTGAATATTAACGGCCAGTTTGCTAATTAAGCCATCCAGCTCTAATCTGTTTGCACTTTTAAAGTCCTGCTAATTAATCTATTAATGTAAATAGAAGGGGGTGGGGGGGGAAGGTTGCCAACTCCGCTAGCAGGGAGGCCACTCAGCTCTGACGCTATCCTCTGCTCTTTGCTGTTGCTTGTAAATCCAAACGTGTTTTATGAGCACTCCATGAGCACGGGCTTCCCACTCACATCACCATATGTAGCCGGGCACAGTAATATATGCAAAGGCCCTGCGCTTCTCCAGAGCTCTTCTCCACCCAGGGAAGCTGCCTGCTGGCTCGCGCAGGGCAGGAAACTCATTAGCATTGCCCCCCAAAACCTGACAGTGATAAAAGCAGAAGTCAATGAAACTAGACAGATCGAGTGAAATCAAATTTAATTGGAAGCACATAAAGAAGAGTTTGTGAAACGAAAAGACTTGGAGAGGACCCGATGTCAGCCGGGGAGCTCTGCACAGGCACGGAGATCGGCACCTGACCTTGAACCTGGCGGGCCAGGAGACCAGGCCTCCCGCTCAGACACCAGGGTGAGACATGCAGGGGTCTGGACCCACCCCATCACTCCACGGACAGGACAGACAGAAGGACACAGAGAGCAACAGCAGACTTGCAAACAGCGACTCTCAGCTTGCTGAGACCTCATAGAGGGGTTCTGGAAATGTGGGAGGGAGGGGGGACTTTGGGCTGGCAGAGCGAACAGGTGTTTTCAGTTGTAGGTTTTATTATTATTCAGGTATGTGGAGTCCGAGAAATCAGGAAACCAGCCTTTGAAAGGATGGTTTGCTATTCAGGTCCCAGGAGGAGAGGGCACCGGGGTAGGGGGGCACTCAGGGAAGCACCAGGTCCGTCAAAAGGCGCAGGGAGAGGGCAGTGAAGGCTAGACCCTTTACTGTACTTTCTGGGGAAGGAGCAGCTGAAGCAGGGTCAGCAGGCTCTGGGGCACAGGAACTGTCCCAGTTACTGGGTCCCTGGCCCTGGGGCCATGAGGGCAGGGGACAGGAGAACCTATAGACGGGGTGGCAGGCTATAGCTCTGGATTGCTGGCTTTGCAGATGAAAAGG
Organism: Mustela putorius furo; assembly: GCF_011764305.1. NCBI lineage: Eukaryota > Metazoa > Chordata > Mammalia > Carnivora > Mustelidae > Mustela > Mustela putorius. The sequence goes on from NW_025421998.1 coordinate 11,838,564, forward strand.
AAGCTCACAAGCAAATCCTTTACTATCTCTAGGAATTGCTACCCCTTGGGGGACAGTCCCTCCGGAGTCCCTGAGGCTCCAAGTTGTCAGATTCTCAGATATACAAAAAATGAAAAGGAAGGTTGATAAATGGGGGGAAGGGTAGCACAGGTGGCCTTTAGGGTGCTGGCATCTGGGGTGGTGGGTGTCCTTCAAAGGCCTGAACAATCCAGCTCAACAAACAATTGCCCTTGACCTGCCTTTCGTGAGGCTCCTCCCACACAGCCATGCAAGTGAAAAGCCCCTTCTATGGGTACCTGGGGGGCTCAGTGGGTTAAGCACCTGCCTTCGGCTCAGGTCATGATGCCAGGTTTCTGGGGTCAAGTCCACTTTGGGCTCCCTGCTCAGCAGGGAGTCTGCTTCTCCCTCTGCCTCTGCCCCATGCTCATGCTCTCTCTCTCTCTCTCTCCCTCTCTCTCTGTCAAATAAATAAATAAATAAAACACTTAAAAGAAAAAAAAATGAAAAAGAGAAGCCCCTTCTAGCAAGTCGAGCCTAGGACCTCTGAACCCAAAGCTCGTGGCTAGTTCTAATACACGCTGAATTTTCCAGAAAAGCAACCACCTTACAAACCACTGAAAAATTATAGTCTGGTACAGAAGCATCAGAATTTCAGAAAATTGCATCGGGGGTGCAATGCCAGCTGGACGTTTTTGAAAACTCAAGGCCGCACGTCTATAGCAGCTCATGTGGCTTGTGACACGCAAATTCAGGACAAAACATCTGAGATGGCTTTTAACAAACTTAGAACCAAGTATTGTCAAAATCAGCAGAGTTTTGTGACGTGCACTACATTTTATTAATAAAGGGTTTTTTTTTTAAGCTATGTCATGTTCACATCATTCTCCATATTTTTTAAGCTGTATAGCAAAATAATAAAACATCTACTTTGTAAAATCACACACTGAAATGATTACTAGGGAAGCCTCCCATTATGTTCGATCTTACTCTGATGCTGTCACCAAGTATCTACCCCGTGGCTCTCTGAAATCTGAATCATGTTACTGTTCCCTGGCCCTATCCACCCTCCGTCCTGCCGTCTGCCCAAGGATATGATCGCCAGAGCCTTCAAAACACTAGGGACGAAATGTAGGCACTGGCATGGGTGAATTATGAGACAGGGGATGTATCCTTGGTTATGCTTCATCATTACCTGCCCCATGTTTTTTTGTTTTCTTTCGTTTTTTAAGATTTTATTTTTTAGAGAGGGAGTATATGAGTATGTGATTGGTGGGGAGGAGCGAAGAGAGAGGGACAAGGAGATTCCGTGCTGAGCGTGGAGCCTGACATGGGGCTCAATCCCATGATCCTGAGATCAAGACCAGAGCCGAAATCAAAAGTCAGATGCTTAACAGACTGAGTCACCCAGGTGCCCCGACCCATGTCTTATCATGAAAAGTTACCTGACCCCACACTTTCAAATAAGACCCAGATTATTTACAAAAATGTCATTATTTTATCCACTTCCCTTGGCTCTGTTTCATCCCACATTATTCCTACTCTAATTAAAATTACTCCCACATTTCTTGACGTATAGAAATAATTCTGGTTGCTCTGAATGACCTCAACGTTAGTTTTTATAAGAGTTTTTATACCATTAACTCTGTCATATATATTTCTTGCTTCCAGTACCAAATGCGGTTAGGTCTTTTTCCTTCCCTTAAATCCAAACTTACTCCTCAGAAGTAAGAAAAACATCTGAGTACTTCCCTCCTTCTTGTAATAACGTTATGCCTGGGCATTGTTAAAATTACTTTCTTTTTATCTCTTTTATATTACAGAGAAGACAGTACATTAACTTCTTGAATCAGGTAGGTAAACAGGCCTTATTATCTGTGAATTCTATTTCAGGAGAGTAAAGGAGCATTACAAAATATTTGTCTTAAAAAGAACACATTAGGTCAGCGAGCTCCTCAAAATTGCAATCCCGCTTATGAATCTGAAAGCCCATCTGTATTTTCTGGTAATTTCATTTTTTGTTATGATTGTCAGACTGGGTGGGAGTTAAAAATAAATAGTGTAATTTGTACAGTATATACATTATTGAAATGTAATGTAAACAGTGCCACTTAAGGATATGTAAGCTATATACAGGGCAATTTAATGACATGATTTAAAAAAGGAAGACAAATCTATTGTCATCTTTGGCCAACTCCATGTCTTTTTATTTTTAGATATGTTTTCAGGGCACCTGGGTGGCTCAGTCAGTTAAGCCTCTGCCTTCAGCTCAGGTCATGATCTCAGGGTCCTGGGATCAAGTCCACATGGGGCTCTCTGCTCACCGGGGAGTCTGCTTCTTCCTCTCCCTCTGCCTCTCCCACCCAGTCATGCTCTCTTGCTCTCTCTCTCCAATAAATAAAATCATATTTTAAAAAAGAAGCTATAAAACTCAATACCCAATAAAACAAATAATCCAATTAAAATATGGGCAGAAGACATGAACAGACATTTCTCCAAAAAAGACATCAGATAGCCAACAGACACATGAAAAGTTGTTCAACATCACTCACCGTCAAGGAAATGCAAACGAAAACCACAATGAGGTACCATGTCACACCTGTCAGAACAGCTTGTCTTTGTATCCCTTCATAGTCCATGTGTGTATGATTAGAATCTCTCTGTGTGTGTCTCTGTCTATCTCTATCTCTGTCTCTCATAGTTCTTAACTTTTAAAGATTAGACTTCACTTCAAATATCCAGATGCTTTGGAAATTAGAGACAAAATCACAAGTCATTTCAGCAAGGGCATAGACTATCATCAAAATACCACTGCTAAAAATATAAAATAAAGAGACTTTGGGGCACCTGGGTGGCTCAGTGGGTTAAAGCCTCTGCCTTTGGCTCAGGTTATGATCCCAGGGTCCTGGAATCGAGTACCGCATCAGGCTCTCTGCTCAGTGACAGGAGCCTGCTTCCCTTCCTCTCTCTCTGCCTGCCTCTCTGCTTACTTGTGATCTCTGCCTGTCAAATAAATAACTAATTTAAAAAATAAATAAATAAAGAGACTTTAAAAGCTGTTTCTGCTCTTTTCATCCTGACCCAGGTGTGTGGTAAGGGTACCTTCTTCCCCACGAACATGGCAGGGAAAACCATTACTATTGGTGGCCTGGCTCCCCATGGCCTCCAGGATGCACCTGCTGTTCCACGGAAGAAATCTCACACTTGACACTGCTGACACTCTGAGTTTGGAGGTGACACCTGACCCCAGCCCCCAGCACAGCCCCTCATCCTCAGCCTGATTTCCCACCAGGTTCTAGCCCCCTGCCCTGGCAGAGAGCAGGGTCCCTCCACTCCTGCTCCACACTGTCTCTGACTTCTGCCCAACCTGGTCCCTGTGGGGCCAAGGACACACATGCCCCCAGACTCTCCTGTCCTCACTCCCCACATCCCTGATCCAGAGAACCCTGATCCTATTCATTGACAGAAGCCCACCCAGGGAGCCGCTTGGTGGCCCGGGGAGGGGAGGCGGGACAGGGACGCTCCGTCAGCCTCCAGGCACTTGTGTCCTATCCTCATGTGGCCTTTACCGTTCCTTCAGGACCTGGGCAGCCCACCTGTTTCTCAAGCCTTCACAGCTCCCTCTCAAACACATCCTACAAAACCCCCTCTGAGTTCTCATTTAAATTTAGATAATTATCATTCTAATATCCATGCATATTAGATTTAAATTCTATCAGATGAGATGATTAGATATAAATGCATGATTTAAACCGGTTTTTAGCTTCTTTGGGGCAACTTTGATGACACAGAATTCTTACCGGGAATCAAGTTGTTCAAGTACCAACCACATAAGAAATAAAGGCCTGAATCGAAGGCCATCATCCAGCAAACCCAGCCGAATGTCATGCCCGACGGTTCCGGAGGCTGGTACATGTTACTCCACTGGACCCCTGGAAGGAAGGGAAAGGCAGAGTCAGAGCCTCACAGCCTCTCTCGGGGCAGATCTGGGTGAGTAAGTCCGTGCATTCTGGAAGCTCAGAGCAGAGCTGAACGCAGCAGAGACAAAGGCAGGCCCTCCCACGGATCACGGCTCCTCAGAGGAGCTGGGAGCCTGCCCAGTCTCCCGTGATTTCAAGGAAACCAGGTGGACTGGCTTTACCCACTTTCAAATATCCAACATTTTGTTGTTGTTGTTTTATTTTAGTGTTGTTTTACTTCTACCTCGTTTCTTGTCTCACCAAAACGCATCTATTGGGGCCACTGGGCCGTGGGGGGTAATCACACACCCTGAGGCAAGCCCCAGCGCCTTGTTCCAGACATACTGCTTTGGAATGAAGACCTTGTCCTCTGCCCTTGTAACAGGACACTTGGAAACACCTAGAAGCCTGAATCCCTGGTCTCTTCTGACCAAGGCTTCTCCCCTTCCTTACCTGCTTCTTGCCCTTCTAGGAAGGTGACGAAAAACACTCCTTGTCCAAAGGCCGTGGTGGAGAGCAGGCACTGCCCACAGGGAACGGAGAGAGAAACAGCACATTAGCAATGCCCTGAGACCCCAGAAAACCCACGGCGCTACATGCAAACGCAGAAGCCGCACGCGCACCCCTGCCCCCCGGCGATGGCAAAGCATCACACCAGGCAGTGATTTCGACATTGGACCCTGGGAGGCCGAGCCAAATGTCAGCCCACTCTGGTACGCTGATAACAAGCTAGTTTTTAATGGGGAAGGGAATTCCCTAAAGTGCCAGAGACCCGAGCACCGCGCGTACAGAAACGTGTAACAGGAAACAGTGGAGAAGGGAACGCAGCGATTTCTTGTTTTTCATTATTAAGTGGATGGCCTGGAGCGTGCCACAGGCAGACCTACAGATCATCCCCGCTATTCTGCGCTAGAGAGAGAGCGCCCTGGAGGAAAGCGCTGCTTTGTTTCCACTGGGCAGGTCCTACATCCACGAAAGAACCTGCTGAACCGTATTTCACACTTAAAAACATCAGACACCAGAGTTAGGGGTTTTTGTTTTTGTTTTTGTTTTGTTTTGTTTAGTTATGTTTTTTGTGTTTTTTGGCAAGGAAACGTTTGAACATGGGAAGAGGAACTCAAACATTGTATGCTGGAACGTTTAAACAAAGGCATTGAAGTAAAGGCACCGCAGTATTTGAAATTCGGGCCATGTAAGGAGTAGCGGAGAGTGGGGTTGGGTAAAGGGTCCCAGTCATTTTCAGGATTCTCAAAACAGCTAACAAACACTAACCCAAAATTACTGGTTCCGCTATTTAGAACGGGTGAACACCCATCAATGGATAAATGCTGATTAAAAGTGGCATTTCGGGACACCTGCGTGGCTGTTGGTGAAGCGTCTGCCTCCGGCTCAGGTCATGATCCTGGGGTCCTGCGATCGAGTCCCACATTGGGCTCCCTGCTCAGCAAGAAGCCTGCTTCTCCCTCTGCCTGCTGCCCCTCCCTGCTTGTGCTCTCGTGCTCTCTCTCCCTCTCTCGCTTACTCGCTCTCAGGTAAATAAGTAAGTAAATAAATAAATAAATAGAATCTTAGATAAATAAACACGTAAAGACGGCATTTCTTCAACGGAATGCGTATCCATGGCCAGTAGGAAAGGCGGAGGTTCACAGATGCTGGAGAAAAATAATGGGGCTCTCACAGAGGTATTCTCCCTGAGTCTCTAAGGGAGCAGAAGAAGTGACGCTGTCCCTACAAGCAAGGGTCCATCAGCTGTCATGGTGCCTTGTGGGACAGGTGACCTCCCATGGCCTTCAAGGGTCCTGTAGGAGCCCTGAGCTCCTAGCCCTCCTGGGCACCTCCCAAATTCTCCCTCAGTGTCTCCAGTCACACCTCCAGTCAGACTGTATTTGGGGAACCTGGCCTGACCTGTGTGGGGAGGAGAGATCTGGGGCTGGCTCTCTGCAGCCGACCGTCCTCACGGTCATGCATGCGTCCCTTCCCCATGGACAGAGCTCCCAGCGCCCGCCGAGCACTTCTCACCCAAGAAGGAATGGGTGTGTCTCTTCTGTGTATTTTGTGTCACACACCCAACAGAATGATCCTACCCATTCAGGCAGGCACACTTTAAACGGTGAATGATTCTGACGTCGCTAACAGAGGGATGGTTCCCCTCAGTGTGATGTCATTCCTGATGTTTTGAGAAAAACACTTATTTTTTGCTGCTAAAATAGCTTTGGAAATCTATGTCTTTCCATCCGTGAAACACAGACACGGAGGTCCTACGCTGCCTTTGGGGCGTGGCCGATTTCCAAAACGCCCCCAGAGGAGAGACCCCGTTACGTGGGAAGTGCCAATTCGTCATGGGCTCCCTTCCAGGAAAATCACTACAATGCCAGTGCACGGAGGCTGCAGGGTTGGCCTCCAGGGACCAAATAAAGAGAAGGAACTAACCGGGAGCCCACCCAGATCTAGAAATGACAGACCGATGGAGTAAAGTCATGACTGATTTGTCGAGTAGACGCAGCAATTAAAAAAAAGAAGAAACTTACCAGAAACGTCTGCACGACAACACTGAGTTGGTTATGGAGAACCAACAGCACTATGTAGGGCAGAAAGCTGATCATGTACACCAGGCTGGTACAGAGGGCAGCTGTGTTCGCTCGGCTGAAAAACACACTCAGGAAGTAACTCAGCATGACGACCGACACCCCAAAATCCAGGAGAAAGAGGAAAATGATACAGGCGTTGCTGTGCACAAAGATGCCGCTCGCTTTGAGAATGACGGCCAGGGCAACACTGCTCAAGGCCAACACGGCCATGTTCTCCAGGAACCAGGCCAGGAAGAAGACGGTGGGATGCACGCCCATCATTCTCGTGTACTGTCAAAAGAAGGAAACGCAGGGTTATCACCGGGATCCTTGAGAAAGAACAGATCTTGTCAGGGGAGGCAGGTGGCACTAGAAATTCCCATGCTGGGGCCAGCCTGGCCATCAGCCCCGCGCAGAACCTGGAGCCCAACACCCCTTGTAGGGAACGCTCCCCGGGGAGGTCACAGCCATGAGCCCACACCGCAGAGGGGCAGGACCAGCCCCCAGCTCCCAGGCTCCAGCGATGGCCATCATGCCTTGCGCCTCCTTATCCAATCGGACTTTGCCAGCTTTGCTTCTTTTTCCTTTTTTTGTTTTTTCAGTTTTTTTTTTTTTTTTTGTTACTTGCCCTTTTAATTTATTTATTTTTTTTAATTTTTTATTTTTTATAAACATATATTTTTATCCCCAGGGGTACAGGTCTGTGAATCACCAGGTTTACACACTTCACAGCACTCACCAAAGCACATACCCTCCCCAATGTTGTTTTTTCAGTTTTTTGCTTTGTTTGGTTTTTGGTTGTTTTCCATCTTTTTTTTTTTTTTTTTTTCCCTTATTTCAGTGGTGTTGGTTTGGTTTAAGGAAGACAAACAGAACAATGAAGGGAGGGGGATACTGGACCCTAAGCTGTTCAGGTTGGGGAGGGGTCTCTTGCATGACTGTTAGAGGGCATTTTGCAAGAACAACTGAGCCTGAAGTAATAACGAGATGAAGGTCTCTGGTAAGCTGCTCATTTTCCATCTGTAACTTCGGGGTATCTTGGAGGGTGGTGGGGCTGCTCCCTGGTAAAAGGCGACCAAGTCAGCATGACTGACCCCCAGTCCTCAGTCCCCATGCCCAGGGTCCTTGCTGGGTGGGTGAGGAGGAAACACAGAAATGCAGGAAAATTCCATTCTGAGTAGGTGAACAACGTGGGAAACAGCAGTGCCCGTCCCAGTCAGACTGAATGCGAACTGAGACCTTGACCTCGCTGCTCCTTCACCTTAATAACGCAAGCAAGGGGGTGCATGCGCCCATCCCCCACAAAGGCCAGCCTTCACTGGGTACTTTCAGGAACGTTCCTTCTTAACCACAGATGTGATAGTTTCAAGTTTTAACGGTAGTAAAACAAGAACATCAAGGCTGTCATGAAGGGATTTAATCCTAAATCAAGGTGGGGAGTCTGCCCTTACGTCTTTCCGGGTCGTTTAAAACTTGCTGAATGGGCGATGCTGGCTCCTTTCTTTGAACCTGGCCTGCCTGTCCTTGGGCTTCCTTCTATCCCCGCAGAAAACACCTGTTAGCCTGGCAGAGCGTCAGCTCCGATGTGAAACGCTCTTCCCGGGGCCCCCTCCCGGCTGCGCACAGGGGCCCCAACAGAGGGGAGGGCAGGTGAAACAGAGTACGGGGGTTAGTCATGGGACAGGATTCGGCTCCAAAGCCCCCGCCGCCCCCGCTGGTCCCCCGAGCAGGCGCTCGGCCGATTACCTCTTCTATCTGGATCTCTCGCTCGTAAACCAGCTTTCGGACCATGCTGCTCACAGACACCATCCACGTCAGCATCATTATCAGAGGGAAGAAGAAGCCGACGTTGTTCAAGAATCTGCAAGGAAGTAATCCCGTCAGCACCCAAGGACGAAGGAAGCGGCTCCAGGGTAGGGCTCCTGCATACACGTTTTCACGTTGTCCTTACGCGCGACCAAGCCCTTTCAAGGGGCAACATCTCGTCTGGCCATTTCAACGGGATGGCTGGCTGGCGTCCTGATTTAGGAGGCGTGTGAAACTCACAAAGGAGAAACACTGGCTGGAGGTCCCTCACACAGCCACTGTCCCCCAGCCCCAATTGCTGCCCTCTGACGCCTTCCTAAGCAGAGCTCGTGGGAAGGACACAGGTCACTCATTCATGACTACAACCTCCCCTACTTAGTTGGGACTCCTGTGTGTCTTCAATCGAAAATCTCAGTTGACCATAGATTATGGCCTTACAAGATATGTGAAAACTGATCGTTGGAATTCTCCCTGTGGCCAACCACCTGGGTGGCTCAGTTGGTGTCTGACTCTTGGTTTCAGCTGAGGTCATGATCTCAGGGTTGTGAGATCGAGCCCCGAGTCAGACTCCATCAAAGAGTCTGCTTGTCCCTCTCCTTCTGCCCCTCCCCCCTCCCCTGCTCTCGTGCTCTTTCTCTCTCTCTCTCTTTCATAAATAAAATATTTTTTAAAAAAGAAAGAAAAGAAGTCTCCATATCTCTTCTTCAACCACTCACTTCCCACTCCCGCTCTCCGGCTTCTCTAACACACACTTGACATGGCCCTTACCTAGAACGCCCATGACAGCCACTCCTCAAACCCAACGGGACATTCTCCATTGTTATCCGTCTTCACTTCTTGGCTGTGTTTGGTGCCAGTGACAGCTCTCTCCTTCTTTCCTCCTTCTGTACCTTTTATACCACTCCTGGCTTTCTCCATTTCTCCTCGGTCTCCCTTACTGTGACTTCTCAGCCCAGCCCTGGGCTCTGCCTCCTCACCTCATGCCCCCTGAGCTCTAGACCCACATATCCATTATTTGCTTCATCAAGGAGGCCGCCCAGAGGGGCAAGCCATGTGACTGGGCGTGTGGTCCGTGAATGAACCGAAGAGAGAAAGGTCCTGTTCTGAAACATTCTGCATTCTGACGGCCAGGTGGGGGCGGGGGGTGCACCTGATGTAAACCAGGACAAGGAGATACACAGTATGGCATCAAGTATGAGGAAGTACAGCTTCCGTGGGTAGGGATGCTATCTCAAACAGGTAGCTGGGCAAGGTGTTTGTGGGAGAAGTGTCAGAGCAGAGAGCGGATGAAGTAAGGAAATGAGTCCCCCAGAATGTCAGGGATCTGAAGGAAGATGGCTCCAGGCAGAGAGGCAGCAAGGGAAGGCCTGGAGGCGGGAGCACCGAGGCACAGCTCTGGAGCGGCCAAGGACCGCATGGGTTGGGAGATGGTGTGGCGCGTCAGCTGGGGCCAGATCCCGCAAGGATTTTCTATACCCGGGTGACAGCAGATTTACTCAAAGAACAAGGGAATTCCGCAAAAGGGTTTTAGAAGGGAAGAGGGAAATAGGGAGGGGACCCATTAGGTGTAAGCTTTTTAGAAAGACTGAATGCAGTGTAGACAGAGAAAGTCCATGAAGAGGGAGGGGGAAAGCCACAGCAAATGTGCAGCCATGTAGACAAGACAAGGGGGCGGGCAAAGATGCTGACCGGAGACAGAACCAGCTCTCTGGTCCCTGTTGCAACAGCCTGCAAGGGCACCCCTGCCCAGACCTCCCCTTCAGAGTGCTGGCCCCAGTGTGGACCATCTGTCCTTCCCACTGGACGGTAAGGCCTCCCCCTGCATCTCCTCTGCTTGGCAAAGGCTGTCCACGTAGTAAATGCGAAAATATTTGTTAGGGAAACTGTGACTAAGTAAAAAAAGAAGGGGGGTCGGATTGACGTCTTTGTTTTTATTCATTTCCCTGCCTGAGATGATTATAATGACCATCAATTTGGTGAATCGCATTTTAAAGCTAAGCATCAGCTGACTCCAACATGATCCAGAGACACTAGAAAGTTAGCTCCCATGCCGCTCAGCTTGGCAATTTTTCTGAGGCTTTTTAGTCCTTGTTTTTTTTAGTGTCCAGTGCACGTAGAAGGCTAGGAAGAGGAAGCACCATATCCTATATACACCTGCACATCCCACAAGTGACATCTCTTCTCCCAGATTAACCCAAGTTACAGGAAAAAAAAAATGACACTTGGATCACTTGTAAAGCTAAAAAACAATGAATACAGAGCTTACTTGGGGGATGGGAGGTATTTGAAAAGAGCTTGTCGATGTTCATGAACTTTATCTTTTCTACTTAAAAACACTGGACCTGGGGACCTGGAGGGCTCCGTCGGTTAGGCATCTCCCTTCGGCTCAGGTCATGATCTCAGGGTCCCCCCAGGTTGGGCTCCCTGCTCAGCAGGAGGCCTGATTCTCCCTCTTCCTTTCCCACCCCACCCCCTTGCTCATGCTCCTTGTCTCTCTCAAATAAATAAATAAAATCTTTAAAAAAAAAAAAAAGGGCACTGGAATTGATAGCTATTGACCTCTGTTCTTCTAGCACCTTGAGCCTTACAAAAGAGCCCATAAGTATCCCACACAAATATTAAGATTCCATCTGAGTGGGGTGCGTGGGTGGCTCAGTGGATTAAAGCCTCTGCCTTCAGCTCAGGTCATGATCTCAGGGTCCTGGATTGAGCCCCACATTGGGCTCTCTGCTCAGCGGGCAGCCTGCTTCCCCTTCTCTCTCTGTTTGCCTCTCTGCCTACTTGTGATCTCTGTCAAATAAATAAATGAAAATCTTAAAAAAAAAAAAAAATTCATCTGAGTTACTGCCCAGAAGTCACACTAGGTCAGGATTCTATTGAGCCTGGGGCTATGATGTACGCGTCCTATGAAACCCCCATCCACCTACCCACATCTTCGTAATGACAAAGTTGTTGTGTCAGGCTTGTGAGTAAACCCAGCTCTGGAGCCCTTACAGCCACAACCGCAGATTCCAGGGAACATCCAGTCATTCTGCACGTACCTGGCTGAGTGAGGCTACTTGGGAGAAGCGGACGGAATGAGAAATTGGAATACGTGGCTTGTGTGCCTCACCCTTTCCTACTCCACTCCTGAACACCAGTCCCAAATCAACAAGAGTTGGGAAAAACGTCCATTTCAGTTTTGACAAATGCCTGGAAGTACTGGAAACAATCAAGGTCAAGAAGGCGGCACGCGGGGCGCCTGGGTGGCTCAGTGGATTGAACCACTGCTTTCGGCTCAGGTCATGATTTCGGGTCCTGGGATGGAGCCCCGCAGTATCGGGCTCTTTGCTTGGCAGAGAGCCTGCTTCTCCCTCTCTCTCTGCCTGACTTGTGATCTCCTTCTCTGTCAAATAAATACACAGAATCTTAAAAAAAAAAAAAAAAAAAAAAAAGGAGGCAGCACACAGGAACGCGGATGAAAGATGTCAGCCGCGAAACCCCGCCCCCTGCAAGTGTAGAAGATGCCATCAAAACTGCACCTTTGAAGGTCTAGGGGCATGACCTGAGGGTATAGGACAGTATGTGTTAAGTGGGTGCCAAGCTGCATGTTAAGGTGGGTGGTGTCAGAAACCACTCTTGCACCCAGACCCTTTTGCCAGGGAAAGAGAAGAGGAACGTTATGTGAGGAGCACATGTATCTAGTGGAAGCGCTCGGTCCTTGTGGCTATTAAAGTCACCTGGTCCTCACCACTGACGGGACCCCCTGGCAAATGACTGGGCAGGAAAACCCGATTCATTCAGAACCAATAACAACCAGAACAAAATCCAGCACATCCGTACAAAGAATAAAGGTGGTTGAGTCCCACCATTACCAACAAATGAAAAACACGTGCCCAAAAAGACAAGGTCACACGAGGCAGATGAAAATAGTGAATGTATTACTTGCCATCGATGGAAAAATAGTTAATGAGGCAATTCCGCATATTGAAAAACACACCCAGCAGAACTGTTACAATTGGGTGATGAGGTGATAAGATAATAAGAAGATAGGAAATCGGAACTGGGAGAACCTTGAAAGAAACAGAAGAGAGAGAGTAGCCATCAAACAAGATATAGTTAGAAGACGCACTGGTCAAATTAATGCCGCACAAAACGTGGTATGGGACATAAAAAACTGACATAAGAAACACAACTGAAAGAAACAGAAATAAAGAAAAAGGTATTTTTTTTTAATTAAGGAAATGTTATGGATAAAAAATATGGGGAAAAGAAATCTATGCAATTGGAGACCTTGAAGAAGAAAATCCAGGGCTGGAAGATAATAAATCGGTAATGCTGGAACCCATCAAAAGTTTCCAGGCAAGAAAACTGAAATCTACACATTGAAAGGTCTTATCCTGTGCCATGGACAATTATTCTAGAATGGTCTACAGTGAAATGTATCCCACTAAATTTATTGAATTTTCAAGTCACTAGCAACTTGGCAAAATTACCAGGTCAGATAAAAGCAGGAAAATATCAGAATGGCCTCAGATTGTTCCATAATCACATCCAAGGCCAATGATAATGGAGTTATTTCTACAAAATACTTGAGGAAATACTAAGTCAAGGATTTCATATCTAGCCGGGCTGCCTTTCAAATATAAATGCTGCAAAGAATTCTAAGTACGTAAGAACCCAGGTTACATTATCTCATATGATCATCTTAAGGAAATTACTAGAAGACAAATTTTAGCCCACCCAAGGATGACCAGTAAATTACAGGGTAAGGATAATAATAAGCAATGAACATGTGTTCTGGTAAAAGTAAGACTAAAACAAAAAATGGAAATTCAGATGACAAGACAGACTGGAAATGTTATGTTCCCTGAAATGTAGAAGTGATATGACAAACAAAAATTGGAAGGTTAGCAGAAATGAATCAGAAAGAAAGAATAAATTGATGACTATCAAAATCAGAGGCTACTTGTTCAGGATTCACAAATGTAGAATATAAGCATAGGCATCTTTCATGGTATAAGAGAAGACATTGACATAATATCAACCAAAATGACATGGTGGAGAGGAAAATTTAATGACAGAAGAAGAGGAATTTTTATTTTGCATGGTAAAAAAAATATATACACACACACATATATGGTTAATATTATTATATATATAATAAATATATTATATATTATTTTATATTTATATATTTTATATATATGGTTAGTGTTATTTTATTATTATTTATATGAAGTTCCAATTATAAGATAACCACCAGCATGATAAAGCATTATTAAATATAAGTTTATTTTTTTAAGATTTTATTTATTTGCGAGAGAGAGAATGAGTGGAGGGAGAGACAGTGGGAGAGGAAGCAGCAGGTTCTCCACCCCGCAGGGAGCCTGACTCATGAGGATCTGAGCCAAAGGCAGAGGCTTAACTGACTGAGCCGCCCAGGTGCCCCTAAATATGAATTTAAAAGTAAAATCATAAGTATAGGAAAATACTTAGCTAAGAACATATATCCATGGAACTTTATTTCATGCTTTATAGACCTAACCTTGCCTAAATAAGAAGGTATATGAAACGTACAAGACACACACCTGAAACAAAACATTTTGGAAAAAGTCTAAGGGCAAAGGCACATCAAACAAATAGGAATACAGAGATGTAGGGGGAGAGAGAACAGGAGGGAGAAAGGAAGGGAAAAAAGCAGGGATCATCAAGTTACTTTCATACAAGGTAGATTTATGTGTAAAAGGAGGACTCAGAAGACATTTATTAGCCTCTGTACACAACATTCAAATGCCACCAGCACAGGAAAAGGGAGAGAGACAACCAAGTAGGAGGGGGACCATGATTTATCTGCCTTAGTCAAAGACAAATGCAAGGTTGAACTTTAAGGAAAGAGAATTCCTAAAGAACAAAATGAATATAGATCTGATTCTGTATTCCCAAGATAGGAAATTAGAAATTCTTTCCAAGTGCCCATAAATCATTCACCAGAGTAGATTATATATTAGTTGACAGAGAGAAATGCTATTAATTCAAAATGTGGATGTGATCAAGATGTTTCCTGGAGGCAATGTAAAAATTCTCACGTAGCCACAGGAACCGGGAGTTAGTGTACAATTCAGTTTTCAGCTTTGGTCAATTTGATTGAAAAAGAAATGTTAATATGGAGCAGTTTTTTTTTTTAAAGATTTTATTTAAATCTTAAAAAAAGAGACACAGCAAGAGAGGGAACACAAGCAGTGGAGTGAGAAAGGGAGAAGCAGGCTCCTCACCAACCAGGGAGCCCGATGTCGGGCTCGATCCTAGGACCCTGGGATCATGACCTGAGCCAAAGGCAGAGGCTTAATGACTGAGCCACCCAGGCGCCCCTGTGCAATTTCAATCTATTCTTTTTTCTTATTATAAGTGCACTGAGTAACTTCAGAAATTCCTGAGAAATTCCACTTGGAAATTAAAAGAAACTTCACTCAAACAGCTCCTGGGAAAAGACCATCGACACCCGTACTGCAAGAATGCAGACAGAATCCACAAACTCTAAAAATAGTTCCATGAAAATGGAAAAAATAGAACCAGAATATACTGAGGGCACTTGTCACAGGTCTGAATTTTAAAATTGCAGCCCCTGACGGGCTCAGTCGGTGGAGCATGTGACTCTTGATAATGGCGTTGTGAGTTCAAGCCCCATGTCAGGCATAGCATGTACTTAAAATCAATCAAACCATTCATCCACCTGGGCATGGGGGAAGCATGTCATAGGAGGGATACCCACAAAAGGAGGGAGAAAGGGGAAGACAGGAACCATTGCCTGGCTTCTCCTTTCCAACACCTTAGCGGCAGGGGGAGGTTGGCAGGAAAGCTCCCAGCCTCCACCAACCTCCATATTGGGTGACGGTCTGACGAGGCCCTTTGGCGCTTTCCTTCAGGACCTCCACAAAGGAGGGGACACTGCTATTGGCCTCCCTAGGGTCCTCCTGTCCCCCAACCTACAAGCCTCCTGCAGACAAGAGAACATTTTTTCTCATGGCCACGAATGACAGGCAACTACCATAGCCGACATAAGGCAAGTGCTGGACACACAGTTTTCCAAAGAAGGATGAGCACAGACACTCGACTCCTAGCAAGATGCATGATGTCAGGCATATAAAAGGCACATTACCACAACACATGAAGGAACAGTCCCCAAACAAAACAAAACAAAATACGACCAATGTGTAAAAAGACAGTATGAAGTAGGATTTTTTTTCCATTAGAGTCTCGACTCTTGATAGATAATCATTTGCTTGTAACACTAACAATAAAAAAAGAAACGTATTAAAATCCAGGAAGTCAGAACAGGATGTCCACACGCTCCCTACTGTCCAGACAGCATAAACGACACGAGCATGTTCCAGATTCTTCCGTGTATTCATCCCTGCTCTGGATCCCAAGCAAGAGCACTACCAATAAAAGTCTGAAAACATGGGGTTCCTGGGTGGCTCAGCCCTTTAAGTCCTGCCTTCGGCTCAGATCATGATCCGTGGGTCCTGGGATCCAGTCCCAGATTGGACTCCGCTCATGGGGGGACCCTGCTTCTCCCTCGGCCTGCCGTTCCCCCTGGGGGTGCTCTCTCTTGCTCACTGTCTGACAAATAAATAAATAAAATCTTTAAAAAAAAATAAGAAAGGTCTGCCAACAGGAAATCAAACGCTCTCATTGATGTAAGCCTCTTTAAAAGGACAGTCTGATCTTCATAAACATTCATTGTCACCAGCTCTTTTTCTGAAGGTGGCAAATGCTCGATTTACATTCCAATGACCCCTCACTAGGAGTGGGCTCTCTGTGGCCAGCCTCTATTAGCACCATCCAGTGAGTTCAAAGACTGGCAAGTGATAAAGGCATTGCATGGGAGTCACACAGTGGGGAAGGACCACAGAGACATCGGCTTTGGTTTTGTCCCCATCAGCCCAGCCTCTGCACACTGCACACAGTCCAGAGCCCCTGGACTGCATCACAGAGGAATGCGGGACAAAAACCCAGCCAGGCAGCTGCTGGGTAGAAGGACCACCACCTTCTTACCTTCCTGTCCCCTCTCTATTCCCTCTGGCAGAGCCGGGCCAGCAGGCTGAGATCCCATGCCTACCCACCCACGGCCCCCTGCCTTCACCAGCGGCTTTGACCCCTGTGACTGGTGCCTGGGAGGGGAGGGTGGCCGGGAAGGGGGGCTTCTGAGCTGCCCTCCCACCCAGCCTGCTCCAGAGGGACCTACACAGGGTGTCTGTGAGTGACAGGAGATTGGATGTCCATTCTTTCGTTTTCTTGTTCCAAGTTTGCTAACTCCTGGGAACGTCAGGGGGAAGGGAAGAAGCCTCCTTGCCTGCACACCTCCAACCTTGGATCTGACCCCGGACCCCAGAAGAACATCCCAGCAGTGAGTACCACCCAGGAGCACGTGGGCTCTCACAGGCCGGTCCTGCCCCCTTTCCAGGTCTGGTCTTCACAAGCACCTCTGTGCAGAGCCCCATAGGCCAGTGAGGAGGAGCGATGGGCAACGGCATCCTCTTTACCAAGAGGACCCCGGCCAGCGTCAGTGACAGATCCCTGGCCCCAGCTCTGTGACCAGCAAGAACCGGACCTGGACTCCAGGGGCAACTTTTCTTTCTTTTTTATCTATCTATCTATCTATCTATCTATCTATCTATTTATTTGACAGACAGAGATCACAAGTAGTCAGAGAGGCAGGCAGAGAGAGGAAGGAAGCAGGCTCCCTGCTGAACACAGAGCTCAATGTGGGGCTTGATCCCAGGACCCTGGGATCATGACCTGAGCAGAAGACAGAAGCTTTAACCCACTGAGCCACCCAGGTGTCCCCCACCCTTTTTAAAAGATTTTATTTATTCATTTGAGAGAGAGTACAAACTGGGGCAGAGGGAGAAGCAGTCCTCCTGCTGAGCTGGGAGCCCAATGCAGGACTCCATTCCAGAACCCTGGGATCATGACCTGAGCCGAAGGCAGAAGTCTAAGAGACTGAGCCCCCCAGGAACCCCCAAATGCAACTTTTGATGCCAGCATCTCATGATTCCACATCTGGGATTTGGAAGGGGATCTCAAATGCTTGAAGGCCGTGCAGCATCAGAAGGCAGGACTGGCTGCCAGGACCTAGCATGTCGAAGAAACAGACTTTGGAAACTGTTAGCTCAGACTATGGGTACAAAACTCCCTCTTCATCAAGCTCACCTATTAAAAGGTCTGAGCCCCAAGCCCAGCTTGGAGGTCAGGGGCTCCCCGACCACCAAGAATCCTCATGTGCTAGCTGGGGTCCTACAATACAACTCAATCCCATCACACACAACCTGAGGTAGCCCCATGTCCCACAGTTAGGGGCTCATCACACAAGAGCACACATAGTCTCCTGATGCCCTTCTGAAACCCAGATTGTTACCAGAGACTCTGACGACCTGCGGTGAGAAAGAAAGCCACAGACCCCAGCTGGAGTCACTTGCTTCCCAGTACAGCAAACCAAGACTTCACTATAATTTCAATTTCTCCAGGAGTGAGATCTTAAGTCCATCAATCTAGAATGTTCTAATCTACGTTGATGAGGTAAGGTGTCAAAGAGGTCTTCTCCTCCCAGAGGAAGATGAGGTGATCCACATACTACGCCCCCAGCCTTCCCCACAGGGAAGGCCACTTTGCCTGAAACAATCCTTTCTTGTCTTGGCTCCTAACTGCTTTACCCCACGTTCCTTCCTAGAAAAACCTTCTATTTGGTGCTGCCCCGGAGTTCCCCTCTGTTTGCCTGAGGGAATGATGCCAGAACAAGAATCACTTCATAGAGCCAACTAGATCTTCCAATATACTCAGCTGAATTTTTTGTAAGAGAGTTAACTCAGGAACGCACTGAAGAGCAGCCTGGGATGAGGTCTGGGGAGGCAGCGCCGGGCTCCCCCAATCCACAGCCCACAGTCCCTGCATCTCCACCTGCTCCCCAACCTGGAACTCTCCAGCCCCCGTCCCTTGGAGATCTTATGGCAGCTTCACGAGACGGGCAAGGTTGGACTAAGTCATCGGTCATCGGTGATTGATTCAATCTGCTTAGGAGACAATTTGCATTGCTGTCCCCAGGCACAAAACAGACCCAGGCTTCAGGACACCCATACCCTCCCGCTGGTCCCAGAGCTCTTCAGAAAATGGAAGAAAATATAAGTCAGATGTTCACAGATGACAGAGTGAAAGGGTAGCGGAGTGACCAAGGGGGTACGCATGCTCCCACACAAAATGTTTGTAAGCACTGAGTGGCGATGACTAGTTCCCTGAGGGCGTGAAGGGCATTCAGAGAGCAGGAGACCTTGTGGGGAATAACAGGACCCGTGTGAGCCTTACCAGGCTCTCGATGGCTGAACGAGATGTGTGGGAAAATGTGACCCAGTGTTCAGAGGAGCATGACTGTGGCTACTGGTGATGGGGAAGACTGGGGGAAATGGGACACACCATGACCTGGGGTTTGAACAAAACAGCTCTGTGGCCAGCAGGGAGATGGATCCATGGGAGCTTTGAGGGGCACGAGAAAGGATATAAAACTGCATTTCTGGGGGTGCCTGGGAGGTTCCGTCGGTTGAGAGTCTGCCTTCGGCTCAGGTCATGATCCCGAGGTCCTGGGATGGAGCCCCATGTCCTGCTCCTTGCTCAGCAGGGAGCCTGTTTCTCCCTCTGTTAGGGTTCTCATTTTGCTGAAAACCTTTTTAGGAAGTTGTCTTACTCTCTAACCACCCGGGAATCTCGGGGCTGGAAGGAACCTTAAATTGTATTGCACGTCCTGCTCCCACCCAAGTCTGCCACCCCAGAG
The DNA here is from genome assembly GCF_011764305.1 of Mustela putorius furo. Classification (NCBI taxonomy): domain Eukaryota; kingdom Metazoa; phylum Chordata; class Mammalia; order Carnivora; family Mustelidae; genus Mustela; species Mustela putorius. The sequence goes on from NW_025421998.1 coordinate 11,857,697, forward strand.
GAGCGTTTCCCCGTGTCTGCCCCTCCAAACATCAGCTCCAGGGGCTGCTGGCAGATTATAAAGGAAAGAGACAGATGGAGGGAGGAAGAGGAGGAGGAGGGGGGAGTGTAAGGAGGGAGGCATGGAGAAGAGGGGGTAGGATCCAGGAGGGAGGAGGGAAGATGGAAGGGGGAGGCTTGGAGGAGGGAGGAGAGAGTGGGGTGGTAGAGATGGAGGAGGCGAAGAGAGAGGGAGGGAGGCGGGGGGGGGGAGGCGGGGGAGGCGGGGGAGGAGAGTAGGAGAGAAGAAGGAAGAAGGAGGAGATATTCATTATTATTATCTCTTCCCTCCTGCTCAACTATTCCCAACAGATCAGACCCTATACCAAAAACAAATAACATAAAATAATTTAAAACGAGACAAAACCCTCTCTTCTGCTGCCCGATTCCCACCCGCTTCTCCCCCTCCCCCCGCATACAGTGGGCTCCTGGGAGGTCCACACTCAATTCTCCAGGTGTGCTGTCCCTATCTCCAGCCTCTCCTGCCCGCCCCCCCCCCACACTGGCTACCCTCCCCTCCACGGAGGCAGCTCCTGGAGAGGGCCCTGGGGACCCATCTGCCCCACATGGGAGCCTCACCCACTGGCCCCAGACCACTGCCAAAGCCTATCTCAACCCTCAGACAGTAGTCCAACTCGATGTCTCTCCATCACACCCTCCTCAAATCTGTCACCTCCCTTCTGAAAGCAACCAGAATCTGTCCCTGGGTTAGACCAGGCCACAGTCACGTGGGGAAACACGTCAGCCTGCTAATGATGAAGGCCCGTGCCAGCCTTCATGCCATGAGTCAGATGGCATCACTCCAGCTCAAAACCGTCCAGCGGCCATACACACCCCTCAGCCCACCGGCAGCCGGGATTTCTGTGGGTAGCTTTAGAGTTCCACTCCCACCCTCTCGCTCTTGTGCTCTCTACTGCAGGCCGCCCTTGCCCCAGGGCCCTTGCACTGGCTGCTCCTCTGGTTTAGGGCACTCCCTGTGTTTCTGGGAGAGAGGCAATGTGGGGGGGAGTAGGGAAGGCCCTGGGTGGCTCAGTCGGCTGAACATCTAACTCTTGAATCCAGCTCAGGTCATGATCTCAATGTTGTGGGGTTGGGCTCCAGCCTTAGCCAGGAGCTGCTTGGGATTTTCTCTATCCTTCTTCCTCTGTCTCTCCACTCTCTCTCTCTCAAATAAATATATATATATATTTTTAAAGATTGAGAGAGAGAGAGAGAGAGAACAGGCCTGTAAGAGTCACTTGGGCTGAACCCAGGTCAGCGAACCAAGAGGTCATACTTAGCCTAAGTTCCAGCCCACTAGGAATGTACATAAGCTTTAACCGGTCAACCCGGGATTATCTGGTCAGCAGGAGAGCGAGCCCCGGAAAGACCCCTTAGGCTCCCCTTGGGAGGGCAACCTTGCCTGAAACAATGTGTTCTTGGCTAATAATTTCTTTAAAACATTCTTGCTTTGCCTTTAAAAGCCTTCCCCTTTCTACAGCTACGGGCACGCCTTCGTGTTTGCTGAAAGGGACGATGCCTAACGCCTGATTCATGAATCCCTGAACAAAGTCCATTTGATCTTTAAATTTACTCAGTGGAATCTTTCTTTTTTAACAGATTGAACGTCACCTTCCTGGCAAGGCTGACCTTAACCACATTAATAATTTTCCGGGCACTCCTGGCCACCCTCATTCCTACTGGCCGGGGCTTACCTCCTCCCTGTATTCAACTCAAGCTGCTTCCTGTATGCGTGGACCGCGTCCCTGAGCTCGGGCTCAAGAGCAGGGATTCAGCCTGTCCCTTCACTGACTCACCCAGGTCTCGAGACCGATAAACGGTATAGAAATAGAGTTGAACAAATAAGTCAATTAACGACCACATAATTCGTCAGGCACCAAACATCACAGCAGCCTATGTGTCAGGGTGTTGTGGGGATGGATGAATGACCTGTTTCCAGGTACTTGGAGAAATCGACTTTTTATGATGCTATCTTCTCAGTTGGATCTCGGGAAGACGGTACTCTGTAAGCCTCTGTCTAGCTAGTGATTATATGCGGACCATGTAATCCACGAGTAGTAGGGAGCTACTGAAAATTTCACAGGAGTGTGCTCTGTGGTAGAAGCCGGACTTCAGGACCATCCCTCAGATGGCTGAGTGTCAGGATCTTATAGGATCTCCACGGAGCCTCAGGCTCCTGCTGGTACACCCAGCCCTCAAGAGACAGGCACCTTTGGAAACTATTAATGAAAGAAGGATATAAGGCCATGAGAGCCTCCAAAGCTCGACTCTTTCAGAAAAGGACAGTAGGTTTTCACCTCCTTCAAAGGAGTAGAATAAGACTTCTGAGAAATAGCACCGTGGGAGCCCAGGGAGGAGATGAGTAAAAATGAGTCCATGACCCAGGATGGTAGCAGGACACACCGGTCAGGCAGCTCAAGACAGAAATGTTTCCACCCATTGGAAAGTGTCCCGCTGTGTATATGTACTCTATGTCATATATTCATATATGTATTAGGATACATTATACACAGATATTTATACAGATGTGTGTGTGTGTGTGTGTTACTCAGCCATAAAAAAGGATGAGATCTTGCCATTTGCAACAACATGGATGGATCTCAAGGGTATTCGGCTAAGCGAAATAAGTCAGACAAAAAAACAACAAATACCAAATGATTGTGCTTATATGTGGAATCTAAAACAACAACAACAACAAATAAATGAATAAATAAAATAAACAAACAACACTAGCAAGAAAAAAAAACAGAAAGCAATTTGTAACTACAGAGAAAAACTGGCAGGAGAGGGGAGGGGGATGGGCGAAACAGGTGATGGGCTGGAGACCGACGCACTCCCTGCTGTAAATTAAGTAAGTCCGGGAGATGCCACGCATGGCTTGGTCCATAACATGGTCCAGTAGACGGTGACAGACGGCGACACAGAACGTGGGGAGCCACACACAGCTGCGGAACACCCACGCACGTCAGCCATGCTTCAACAACAGACGGGATCAAGGAAGCCTGTGACCCCGGAATCCCGCCAGGGCACTCAGCTCACTCCAGCCCGAGGCCCGAATGGGCCTCAGTCCAAGAGCTTACCTACCATCAAGTGGTGAAGAGGCACACGTTAACGTCCCTCTCCTCCCCCAAAGTCCGCTCACCGAGCACCACGGTCAGCAGGAAAGGAAAGCGGACCACATGGGCCACCTTAGACTCGCCATGAAGCCGTTGGCAGGGTTGGGTGCTGTTCCGTTCTGCCCAGCATACCCCCGGGGAGCCACCCTGCGTGGGGGCGGGCGAGGTAACCCCAGCCTCCTCTGTGCGACAGACCCAAGGGAACCTCCTCTCCCCCCTGCAGGCCCAGGGCTCCTCTCCCACGGTGGAGGTCACTAGCTGGACAGGGCTTACAGAGGGCCGTCTTCCCGGGATCCAACTGAGAAGACAGCATCATAAAAAGTCGATTTCTCCCAGTACCTGGAAGCAGGTCATTCATCCCCACAACACCCTGGCACATAGGCTGCTGTGATGTTTGGCACCTGACGCTTTGCCAGAAAAAGGCTTTTTCTCAAATTCTACTCATGAAGCAGCTGCCGCCAAGAAAAATAATGTAGGAGCAGAGAAGCAGTGGCTGAAAATGTTCAAAGCCAAAACGATCGTCATTTGGAAAGGAAAGAAATGCTTTTATTTTATGAAGAAGGAGGTGAAGGGGCTTCGCAGTGATCTGCACAGTGAGGCGGCCCCTGGGTTAAAATGACACCCTGGTCTCTGTCTTTCTGACCCTCTGGTCTGTCTGCCACACTCTAGTCCCCCAAGAGAGTCACTGTCAGGACGACACAGGCTCCCCTGTGGCACCACCTTTGGTTTCACGAAAATGCACTAGTGAGTTATAGTGTGGAGAGCACGTGCCCAGACAAGGAGGGCATAAGACATCAAGACGCCCATCCTGCCAGCGTGACCCCAGTGCCCCTGCTTCTGTGTGGCAGGTGTCCCACTAAAGGACAGCATCTGCTGCCTGCTCTCCTAACAAACAGATCCCAGGTGGTCCCCCTGATGACCTCCCCTCCGGCCCTTTCCTCCTGTGCTCCCCAGCCTCGTCTGGGCCTGGGGCAAGAGGTTAGAGGAAGAGTATCGCGCAACACTGAGTCCCCCCACTGACCTCAGCCACGTGGCTGTCAGGGCGCTGACCACCCGATTGCACCCAGGGGTCCACATCCCAGTCAGACACGGCCCCCCACTCCACTTTGTGAGCCCTGCCTGGCCTGCCCCCCACCTTCAAGTGCTGTGGTCCAGCTGCGCTAGCCTGTAACTGACCACCGCTTCTCTCCCGCAGGGACGGCACCTGCCAGGTCACCAATGAACTCCTATGTGTTCGCAGACTGTCCCACACATCCCCAAGGCACAGTCCCCAGCCTCTGGGGATCTCGCTCTTCCCCGCAAGTAGGCCGAATTTTTCTGGATTGGCACAGGAGAGGACGTGACCTTGTCTGTTTCCCTAGCTCAGATGGGGGACATCTGGAGTCCGACACGCGAAACCCTTGTGACTACTGTCCAGACTCACTCTGAAGGGTCTTTAGAGCTACAGATGCCTGGTGTCAAATTCAAAGTCCCACAGGATCCCGTCATCTCAACAATCACTTCTGTGTCTGGATGGCCCTGGGCATCATTAAGTCAATTGGAAGGAATTAGAAGGGGAAATGGACTTTCTTTAAATGTTCTTTGGAGGGCACCTGGGTGGCTCAGTGGGTTAAGCCTTCGGCTCAGGTCATGATCTCGGGGTCCTGGGATCGAGTCCCACATCGGGCTCTCTGCTCAGCAGGGAGCCTGCTTCCCTCTCTCTCTCTGCCTGCCTCTCTATCTACTGTGATCTCTGTCAAATAAATAAATAAAATCTTGAAAAAAAAAATGTTCTTTGGAGCGACTACAGAGAAGCTCCAAGACTTCCTCTAGGCAGGGGTCCAAACGCAAAGCGTATCCCTCCATAAAATGGGGGTGTGGGTGAGGTAGATGTGTGGTGTCTACTCACAGGTCCCTGGTGTGGCATGGGTACGGCATGGCCTGTGCCTGCACAGCTGGTTCCACATCCTCCCGCCCGGTATGCACCAGGATGATGGCTCTTTCGATCATGTCTTGCAAAGGGACAAAGATGTAGTTGTACTTGAACCCATCGGCTGGTAGGCTCTGAGGATGAAACTTCCAGGAAGGGTTTTTCACCAAGTCTGTCCTCATGCTGTATAAGATGCTGGTCCGGATAGTGTAGGTGACGTGGGGTGCCAGCCGCAGGGACGGGGCCCCCAAGTTCCTGTCCGCCAGGGAAGTGTTGAATATGACACCTGTCGGCAGAAAAGGGAAAACAGGGGTCATCACACCCTAAGGGCAGGAGTCGAGGGAAGGTGGATGAGCCGTGAGACTCAACCCCCTCTTGGGGAACCGACCACGCCCTGGAGAGGCATCGCTGAGTCTCGCTGTCAGGCAGGCAGGCAATGCTATCTATATAAACACCTGCTGTGTGTCCCGGTTATTTGCAACAAAATAGCCTACTAATGTAACAAAATGATTTCTTTTGCATCTTTCCAGAACTTGAAACATGACAGCAGGCTGCTCAGATAATCAGACTTTGCTTTTCTGGGATAGAGATGCATGCGTGAGAATGAGGCGCGGAAGGTGCAGTCTTGGGTTGTAGAAGGAGAAGATTAGGGATGGAAGGAACAGCACAGGGACTGTGGTCAACATTATGGTTACAGGAGGTCTCGCGTTGCCTGTGGTGAGCAAGGCAGGACGTAGAGTTGTTACACTGTACTGATGTCATGTGTGTCAGCTAGATTTCGATTTCCGAAAAGGAACCAATGTCTTTGGGGTTATCAATCATTCCTTTTTTTTTTTTTTAATTTAAATTCAGGGGCACCTGGGTGGCTCAGTGGGTTAAAGCCTCTGCCTTTAGCTCAGGTCATGATCTTAGAGTCCTGGGATCGAGCCCCACATCGGGCTTTCTGCTCAGTGGGGAGTCTGCTTCCCCCTCTCTCTCTGCCTGCCTCTCTGCAAACTTGTGATCTCTGTCTGTCAAATAAATAAATAAAATCTTTTTAAAAAAAATTCAATTAGCCAACATAGAGTACATCATTGTTTTTGGAAATAATGTCCAATGATTCATCTGTTGCATATAAAGATCATTCAAAATGTGAACATAGGGACTCGATTCTGGCACATGAATTCTCTGAATTTCATACACAGTGCCTGTTGGGGGTGGGACGGGACAGTCCTGAGGTTCACATGTGCAAGTCCTAACCCCCAGCAGGTCAGAAGGTGAGCTCCCTTGGAAAGCGTGTCTTCACAGAGATGGTCAACTGAGAAGGAGGTCCTTAGGGTGGGCTCTCACCCAAGGACTGGTGTCCTCCATCAGGGGAAATGTGGACCCAAACACGCACAAAGCCGACATGGTAAGAGACCCAGGAGAAGGCAGCCACTGACAGGCTGAGGTGAGGCTAGAGCGTGCTCCCCTCATGGTCTCAGAAGGGGCCCACACTGCTGACACCTGGATCTCAGACTTCTGGCCAGACCCAAGAGAATAGAGATTTCTGTCGTCGAAGCCATGTGGTCTGTGGTCCTGTCATGGCGGCCCTCAGCAAACTCATACAAACCCAGATTTAAAAAAAATAATGCAATGTCCATTCAGGATTCGAGAACACATCGTGCATCCTGAACCAATGGGCATCAATGGATGAAGTCGGACTGGCTGTTGTCTCCCCGCTCCCTGCGCACTCAGAACGTCAAGATACTAAGAAAAGAGTCAAAGTGATGTGAGCATAACTTTAACCAGGAAAGATATAATTTTATCGTGTGAGATTTAATGGTAAAATGACACCATAAACTAGTAAAAACAGGTGCCGGGAATGGTGTGGGGCCAAGGATCTGAGACACAGACAGACACAACTCATTGACTCAAGGTGAGTTTCTGCCTGGTTTCGTTCTGTCGGGAAAGGAGGTCTTTTTCTGAGTTACTGGCCCACACGTTTGGGGGAAATACGCAAAATGGCAAGCCCCCGGGGAGCCGGTGCCAGCAGGAGTGCATTTTCTCACAGAATACTTACTAGCCAAGAAGCTGTTCTGTCGCATAAGCTCACGGGCTTTCGCCTCCAGGCTGGCAACAGACTCCAGTGCCTGGAAACGGTCCAGCACCACGCAGGAGGAGAGGTTCACCAAGATGCGGCCGAGGACACGGATGTGTCCGGCACCTCCATGGGCAAACATCTTGTCCAACTTCCCTCCTGAGGACAGTAAGCAGGACAGGATGTTACAAGTTCACTCAGTCCCGGGGAGGAAAAAATCCCTTCTTGAGTCACACTCTGTTCGTATGCAAGATATGCTACCTATTGGCTGGCTATCAATTCTGCCTTTTGGGTTTTGGTTTGGGGTTTGTTTGGGTTTTTTGTTTGTTTGTTTGTTTGTTTTTGTTTTTGTTTTTAATAGGCTCCGAGAAGGTGGGGCTCAGATTCGTGACCCTGAGAGCAAGAGTCTCGGGCTCCACTGACTGAGCCAGCCAGGAGTCCCAACTGTGCTCTCTGAGCACAGTCCTGTGACGCCGTTCCTTACATGAGAATGAAAAGCCGTGGAAGCTCAGCGGGTGAGCCTATGACCCAGGGATGCTGGGCGGTGGGTGACACACAGAAGCCGCCGATCGGAGGCAGTCTTGCGAGCAGCACGGAAGGCCTTGCTCACAGAACCCGGCAAAAAAACACGTTACTGTTCCAACCTGGCACTGAGAAATTCCAGAAAACATGCCTTCACCATCACACTGGGCATTTTGTGAAAGTCACTCGCTTTGTCATATTAACTTTGCAGAGACAGTGACCCAGGATCAAGGGGCATTGTCACCACGAAAATCCGATCCTAGTGCACTCTGCCCAGGTTTGTGCCTTTGAAATGGAAATAGACCCGGGGAGTAAAGCGGGCCCATTCTTCAGCACGGAATGTGGAGGAGGATGCGGTATGTGAGCTCTGGCTTCAGGGAAGAGCTGGACCACAGGTCAGAGAGATGTGGGAAAGCCAAACGACGCAGAAGAACACGAGAACCCTGCCCGGGGAGGGACACGATTCCAGAGGTGTTCAGCATGATGACAGGGAGTGGATAGGGATGATCGTGGGTCGGTGATGTCACAGTATCACCGTGGGCTGGTCGACGATGTCACAGTATCACCGTGGGCTGGGGCAAAGTGTCTGCAGTCCACTGGGGCAGGCCACCCCATCCCTCTGGGCCTCCTTCCTTAAGAGACCCCCAGAGACTAAGTTGCTTCAGACTTCATAAGGAAGAAGGGGTAAATGCACATGGAAACACACTGACATGTTTTTACACACCTACGACACACACAAACACAATGAATCATAGAACCACGTAGACATAAGACAGTCAAGGGGCAGCTCTTAAACACCGTAGTGGCCCTTCCCTCAGCCACTGGACCCACTTCCATAAGGACCATCCCTGAGCAGATTTTCGGGATCCTAGGCCGAGACACCAGGCCAACTTCCACGGGGCCAGACATTCTCTGCTAAATGGGAGCCCACAGGGGTTTGGTTGAAGGAGAGCCTCTCAGTTTGGACCACATCTGCTGCGGAGACGGAGACACAGCAGGCCTACTATTGGGGAAAAATGTTTGGGGCCTCACGGCCAAGGGTCAGATAGGGTACACACCCCCTGCTCCCTGAGAGGCAGCTGTGTCTGCTCAGCCCTGACACCCTACATTTCTTGCTTAGGGAACAGGGATGATGATAATCTGCCTGGTGATATCTTGCTAAAGATTACATGAAATAATGCCGGTAAGCCTTCGGGCACTGCCGGTGTCCAGAGCAGGCCAAGCACGCGATCCGTGCGTCCTGATACCACAGTTAGGAATATATTAGAGAAGATCGATCCCTGCCAGAGGCACAGACAGAATATGCATCCTTGATCCGATCAGATATCAGCTTATCAGACGCTGGTTCAGAGGATAGCACAGGATCAGAGCGATGCCCAGCCTGGGGAGCAGACTTCCAGATCACCAACCTCCAGCTCCACCCCAACCGAGAAAGAGCGCTAAGCCCCGGTTTGTCTGCTGCAGAAACACAGATGCCAGGCTCTGCACAGCTGCAGAAACACAGATGCCAGGCTCTGCACAGCTGCAGAAACACAGATGCCAGGCTCTGCACAGCTGGCTCAGTTCGGCCGATGCAGGGACAGAGCCGAGGCCAGAAACTGTGCAAAAGCATCACGTGACTCTGCTTCAGCAAAGGCTTCTGGGCGAGGCACCATGTTGACTCCGTGACTCCCCGGGACCTGGGATGCCGTGTAAGAAGCATCCACGCACCACATTCTGGAGACGTCATTTACACTGTGAAATGTTGCTGTGAGGGCAGGCGCCCATGCGTGTGCAGCAGCTGTGCCGTCTGCTCTGTGGGGGGGTTCATTCTAGCACGGTGGGTGGGGGCTGAGGTCAGAGGTTTCCGTGTGCAGGGACACACACAGCCATCAAAAGCCACAGCATGAGACACATGGGCTGGGTGGGGGCAGCTTGGGGCACAGGAAGAGTGACACCATACCCACGTAGTAACTGCTACAGGGAGCCCAAGAATGGTAGCAGGGACGTCAGCAGCACACGGCTCTGCACCTGGAGCAGATTCCATGTTTTGCATTGGAAAGTGATTTTTTTTTTTTAAGATTTTATTTGTATACTTGAGAAATAGAAGAAGAGAGAGGACGTGCACATGAGCAGGGGAGGGGGAACTGAGGGAGGACAAGCATATATAGGAGTTTGATACAGGGCTCGAACCCACGACCCTAAGATCATGACCTGAGCCAAAATCAAGTCAGATGCTTAACGGACTGAGCCACCCAGGCACCCCTTGTGTTGGAAAGTGATTTTGATCTGCAAAGTTTCATCATCTTCGTCTTCCACGGGAGGAAAACCATCTTGCCTGTGTTGTTGTTCTAAGAAGTAAAGTTTGTTCAGTGCCCATGTAAGAAGTGCTCACGCTGACATTAAGAACTGCTGGAGAAGAGAGCCAGGCCCAGTGGTCTCCATTTAACCCTTCAAGATGACGGCAGACAGAACAACTAGAAAGAGGGAGACCAAAGCATGCATTGTGAGGGGCTCCTGGTATGCCTACTGCTCGCTCTCTTGTGTTGGAGGGACACCCGCAGAGTATGGAATTTTACAGGACGGTTCAAACCAAGGGCGTGTTTACATTGTGAATGACGCATCTCAGAACATGTGCTCTGTAAGCTCACCCACTGGGGTTTAATTCAGAGCCATGGCTGAGGACAGCTCCCGGGCCTTTCCCACCAGAGAGCGTGTTTAGGAAACCGGGAGTATAATCCGGAGTGGCCAGTCCTGCTCCTGCCCAGGCAGGGGAATGGAGACTCGGCCCCACCTGTCACTGACATGGTCTTCTGGCCCCACATGACTGGAGTCAGGCAGCCCATCAACACTCAAGCCGACACAGTAGATGGAGCCCGCAGGCCAGTTCTCAGAACGATGAACAATGGCCTCGTCCCATCAGGGACCTTGGGGTGCATGCAGGTTGCCTCGAGTTAAGACAAACAAGGGGTGCTTGGGGGGCTCAGATGGTTATGTGTCTGCCTTCAGTTCACGGTGTGATCCCGGGGTCCTGGGGTCAAGCCCCGCATCGGGCTCCCTGCTCAGCAGGGTGTCTGCTTCCCCCACTCCCTCTCCCCCTCTCCGCTGTTCCTGCTCTCACTCTCTCTCAAATAAATACTTTTTTAAAACAAATCTAAAAAGACAAAGGGCCTTAGAGCTTTAGGGCTGCTTGTCCCACCATGCCCCAGCCAAGAATCTGTTTGAAGTCCTGCCGTGGCTGAACACAGCCTCCAGCCTCTGTCTCCAGGGACCCTAATCAGAGCGCACTCACAGCCCTGCAGGCAGCTGAGCAGAAGGCAGAGCCCATGGCTTCTCCCGTCGGCAGAGCAGGGGGCTCAGCGCACACTCTGCCCCATTCAGTTCCCCACACCATGAGCTGTGCAGGCTCTGGTCCTGTCCTGATGGCCTGGTTCATAGCCCCATCTCCTAGGGAATAAAATATGCTGTCTCGACCACCCAGGAAGCCAGGCCAGGGACTCAGACAAGGAGGAGCCCTTTCGAAAGCTTCAGGTGGGCAGGGAACTGAGCCGGCAAACTCCTGCACCCCAATCCCAGAGAGGAAACGCTGTTTTACCTGAAAACAGAACATAATAGCAGGCCTCACCCGCCACGGACACTACCAGCAGACTCACCCAGCAGCCCCAAACTAAGCCGACGGAAGAAAATATAAATATCTAACATGTTAGCAATAAAAGACAAAACACAGCCTCAAACTGTATAAACCCTACATTGACAGAACATAAGGACAAACAGACAAGTCCACATTCCGAATGGGAAGTTTCACACACACCTGTGAATAACAGATAGAATGATTCTACAAAAAAACAGTAAGGGGGCACCTGGGGAGCTCAGTCAGTTAAGCACCAGCTCAGGTCATGATCTCAGGGTCCTGGCATCCAGCCCTGTGTCATGCCCCTTGCTTGGCAGGGAGCCTGCTTCTCCCCCTGCCTGCTGCCCCCTCTGCTTGTGCTCTCTCCACCATGTTCCTAACAAACAAATAAATAAAATCTTAAAAAGTAAATAAATAAATGGAAAATCACAGATATTTAGAAAATAAGCTATAAACTTTCAAACAACCCAAGGATCAGAAAAGCACACTACAGTGAATGCTAATGAAAACAGAACACATCAAAACCTATGAGAGGCAATGAGGCAATGTCTAGAGGCAAGCGTGTCATCATAAGTATGTGTGTACACACACACACAAAGAAAGAAAAAGAAGGTGGAAATCACAGATCTAAATCTCTCTCTCTCAGGAAGTTACCAAAAGAAAAAAAAGAAAAAAGGTGACAAACCAAAGAATGTGAAAGGACAGAACCAGAAACAAAACACAAAAACATGCAAAAAAACCCAGAAGTCAATGAAATAGAAAATAAACACAATTATCACTAAAGCCAAACATTTGTTTTATTAAAAAAAAAAACAAAACTAACAACATTTATTACCCTCTGACAAGACTGATCAAAAAAATAAAAGTATGAAGAGGGAGAGAGAGAGAGGAACACAAATCAAAATGTATCTGTGAAATTGGGAATATTCCCACATACCCTTCAGATGTAACAGTGAATTTATACAGTAAAATTGCTCAGGAAATGCTTCTCCCATGCACCCTCTTGCAGACTGACATTTTAAGATATCAACCAGCAAAACAGGATCATAAAACAAGAGTGGGGAGGCTGAAGAGTCCAGGAGACTCGGTCTCCCACCTGGGAGAACAGAGCAGGCAATTCCTGGGAGCACTCAGGGGCACCCGCCAGCCCCAGGGGCAGGAAGGCAAGCCAGCAGGTGTCTGTCCACACAGATGGAGGGAACCCGTCCCCCCGCCCTCCAGAAGGGTGGCACATTGGCATGGAGGGCAGGGGACTTGGGGAGCCAAAGAACAGAAAGCCTAGGAAGAGGGAAACATTGTGAGAAAGGAAACATCATTATAACCTGCAGCCTAATTCTGCACAGAACTGTATTCATCTGGTCGTGATGTGGCTATAAGGAAAACGATCACATCACCGCAGGGGAGCGATGGGGCCAGGAGGAAGAAGCAAGGCTGTATCTCTCCCAGCGGGGGAAATGGATTAACTGCTATGTAAAGATAGAACTATACGTAATGTATCAGGCCATGATACAAAGATACAATCCACAGAAACAGCTAAATAAGTTTAAAGTAGGTTGTGCTAGGGGCTGGATGTGGTAGGGGGCTGGACAGGAGACTTTTAGGAACAAGAAGTCCTGAAAGACATGAAGAATCTTTGCAACAGAATCCAATTCTTTATTTTTTTAAAGATGTTATTTATTTTATTTTTAGAGAAAGAGAGAAACAGCACCACCAGGAGGGTCAGAGGGAGAGAGAGAAGCCCAAGCAGAACCCCCGCTGAGCAAGGAACCCAATGCAGGGCTCCATCCAAAACCCCTGAGGTCATGACCTGAGACAAAACCAAGAGTCAGATGCTTAACCAACTGTACCACGCAGGAACCGCCAGCATCCATTTATGAGCTGTTTGCAGAATACTGTAAACAGTGTGATCATTTTTGTGAAAATACACATACCCGCGCTCGCATGAGCCGTGCAAATCTGTCTGAAAAATTAGCCCCAGGCTGCCTCTGATGATGAGATTATGCATAGATTTTTTTTTTTTTTTTTTGGTTTCTTTGTATTCCTAATATTTCTACAACAGGCATAAATTGCTTTTGTAACAATCCAACAGTTACCTTTAAAAAGTTAAGGAATAAAATCAAGAGCCTGACTGGACAAACCTTCTGTGAAATTGCTACAAATTACTTGCAAATGCTCTTTTTTTGGCCACAGGCTCCAGATGCTGGTTCTAATGCAGAGAAATAGATGATCTCTCTAACAATTTTATTTTTTTGTTGTTTTATTTATTCATTTTTTATGCAATCTCCACACCCAACGTAGGACTCGAACTCATGACCCCAAGATCAAGACTGGCAAGCTCTTCCAATGGATCCAGCCTGTGATTTTAAAAGGATGCATGGAGTAAGGTGATCAAATTCTCTACCTACAGAGTTACAGAAAGAATCTTTGTAAAACATACAGAAGTACTTTTAATTACTTGAAAAATGACTTAAGGCAGTGACATTTATTTTCAAGTATCATTAACCTGGGGTACCCTGCTGGATCAGTCAGTTAAGGGATGCACTCAGGTCTTGATCTCAGTGTTGTGAGTTCTAGACCCACATTGGGTTCTGCACTGGGCATGTAGCCTGCTTAAGAAATAAAATAAAAGGGAAATAATTTAAATTCATTACCTTTTCTATGGGAGTAAATTCACCATGTCTGTGTTTTTCAGAAGAGGGAAGTATGGTGCCTCTCGCAATGCCTAGCCCTCTGCCCCACACCACAGGTGGCCACCAGCCCCTTCCCGGGCACAGGCAGCACCAGAAGCCAGAGACTCCCTCCCTTCCCTCAGGGGACCACCCAGCAGAGCAGGGCTCCTGAGATCCTGCCTGGGATGCTCCTGACAAAACCCAATGTTGCCACCGCATCACTGTTCCTAACATGGCCATCTGTGCCCTGGGCTGTAGTGAGCAGGGGCTCCAGATCCTGACACAGGACCCAGCTCTCTTAGTGAATGGTTGTTCAATATCTAAATGAACTCATGCATTAACTAGGGAGACGCAATACAACCACTGGTGGGCTGATAGAACTTTTTAACCTGAGCTCCAAATTTTCAAGTCAATGTATCTGCTTTCAACCAACTATTAACTCAGAAACACTCATTTGTTTCAAAAACTCATTAATTGTTTTAAGTCTCATTAATTCTTGCATTCACATCAGAGGCCTTCCTTTTTGACCACTTTCCTTGCTACTCAAGCCCTGACTCCATAAATCAGAAAACTTCAGGTAGGAGGAACCTCGGAGGAAGAGCAACCTGTCAGTGTCACCCAGAACCTTGGAGGTGGAAGGATGAGGATGAGGGCGCCAGTGGCGGGCCATTGGGTAAGTGGACTGTGCCACGCCCACCCATGTAGTGGACACGCCCGCTAATTTACATGGATACGCCCACATACAAGACACACCCACTCACCTAAAGGACACACCCATGGACACGCCCACCACTTATACTCACACACCCCACCTACTTACCATAAATCTGGAGCTTTTCCGTCAGTTTATCAACATCAATGTGCAATTGGCTCTCTATAAAGTTTCTTATAAACTTGTTCCTCAGGGCTTCCTAAGGAAAATAACACAGCGTAAATAAAAATAATCTCATTTCCTCTTACTAAATGATTCTTCTTAGATTTATTTGAAGTTTCATCATACAAGAAAAAGACACGTAAAATGAATCTTGGTCAAAGAGGTTCCAAAAATCATGGTAAATGACAGGATAACTGTTGATTAGGACCCCACCATGAAAAACAAGAGTATTGACCCTGACAATTCAGACTGTCATCAAAATTATGCACGGCCACTGAAAACAAAGAATGAAGTAAGAGTTGACTTTTCAGGAGAATTTTCTAACAAGAGGAGAGGGTGATTCTTTATAGAAGCTCATTTACAGGGTGCCTACCTAGCTGGCTCCGTCAGTAGAGCATATGACTGTTGCTCTTCTGGTCATGAGTTCAAGCCCCATGTTGGGCATGGAGCCTACTTTAAATGAAATAAAATAATCCTTAAGGCTCTCTCTGTCCCTCCCTCCTGCTCACACACCCATGGGCACGCACACGCTCTCTCTCTAAAAACAAACAAACAAATATTAAACTAAAGAGATAGCTTTTTTAAAAGCTCTTTTCCAGTGTGTTTTCCACATGCCAGTTGTAGAGACAGGGTCCCTCACAAGAAACCACTGTGGAAGGCTTTCTGTATTTCCTGAACCTTTTTTGGCCATCAAATGTCATCTTCGGAAGAAACTCACAGATCATGATCCACGTGATCCCTCTTTCATACTGATGGCTCCAAATCTTCTTCGCCAATGTTTTCACTAAGGAGGGCTCCCCAAGGAGCTTGGAATGAAAGCCTGCCTCCTGATCAATGCCCCTGGCAACGGCCAACAGCCCACTGAGACCGAGGGGGACACTCTGAGATCGTGAGGCCAGAGCCAGGACTTAGCAAGGAGGGGGCTGGCAGAACGGGGACTGATTCTGGAACTTGTCCATTCCCTAGAGAATACTGACACATGACCTGACTCTGTGTGAGCACACAGCCTCGAAACTTAGGACTTCCAGGAAGGAATTCTCAGTGTCCACCCTCTAAATTCAGGTCTGTGATTCCTCAGCCTCTGCCTCCTGGATGTGAGGATTCTATGACCCTTGCATACGGATGACAGGATTTCCTTATGAAACACTGGGGCGCACTTTTATTTTACTTTTATTTTTACTGGAATTTTGTTGGGCATCTGCCGCAGGCCAGACCAGGGTGAGCACTTCCTGTGTATTAATCATCTGTGCTCGTCCACATCTCTGAGAGGGGATCGTTTGCTTTTCACTGAGCAGAAAGGGTCTGGTCTGGTGGCAAGAGCCAGGCATGGAATACAGGCGTCAGACGGTATACCCCCAAGGGCTCTTCACACTCCCCGATCATGATTGCCACACTGGGAGATGGGGAGCCACTCACCACGCTTTGTCCTCAAAGACGAGAACCTCAGGCAATGGAAGAAGGAGTTGTGTTTCTAACACGGCTGCTTGGCACACGGTGCTGGCTCATGGGAGGACCTCTCCCCGGAGCCACGTGGATCCCGGGGTTGGGGGTGGTGGGGAGTTAGGTGCTCACATGACTTCGGAAACTCTCCGTTTGTTGTTCACGATGTTCCATGTAATTACTTCCAATGGCAGCATAGACTCTCTCAAAGCCTAAGCTATCTATGATCTGACCCGTTAGAGAAAAAGCCTGCTGATCCCAGTATTAACAAATTAATCTGTGAGCAAACAAGTTCAAGAAGATGACAATAGCCCTTGCATTCACACAGAGGGGGCTGCTGAGAACCAGCATCACAGACTGTCAAACACCAGGATGGGACTCATGGCTGTTTCTGGGCTCTGAAACCACCTGGGTTTGCCCCAGGCCAGCAGCTCCCTGCCAGGCCTACTGCCAGAAGCCAAGGGACCCCTGGCATGGGACCCCCCAGGGGAAACTGCCCGCATCTCTGGGACAGTTCACTCCACTGCTGGGCTAGACCAGGAATCAAAGCCAGCCGGGCAGGCTCCTGAGCTATGAATCGCTTGGACTACTTGTCTGGTGCATAAGAAACAGACCAAACAGAATAAAAAGGTAACCCTGATTTCTCCTGCGGTCAGATTTAGGGGACTTCTGGTTACACAAACGTCCCCAGGTTATGATGGGGCCTACCTCCTGTGAAGTTCTGAAGTTCACAGCCTTCGGGCAGGAGTTGGCCATCTTAAACCACAGCCCCCAGAATTTTGGAATATGTTAGGTTGTAGATACAGCATGTCAGGGAGTGATGACTGGCCCTTTAAGTAGACCCACAATTGGAAAAGTACGCAAACCACTCAGAAGAGCATTAAGGTACAGAACTGTGCCTCTGTTTACGGAATTTTTTTTTAAAAAGATTTTATTTATTTATTTATTTATTTATTTGACAGAGAGCGAGCATAAGTAGGGGTAGGGGCAGCAGGAGAGGGAGAAGTAGACTTCCCACTGACCAGAGAGCCCGATGCGGGACTTGATCCCGGGACCCTGAGCTATGACCTGACTCAAAGGCAGATGCTTCCCTGACTGAGCCACCCGGGAGCCCCTCCATTTATGGAATTTAAAGAACAGGCAAATAAATTATTCATCGTGCTCATAATAATGACATCTGGCACGAATCAAGCCCTTGACAATTCACAAAGCTGATTTACACATTCAACTCTAGATCAATATTATTAGTCAGCAGACAACCACACCCGAGGGGCTCTGTGGGCTCCTCTGAGGGGCCACTCCGAGTTCAAGGTGCACCCTTGCAGTTGCTCCCACTGCCTCTACCCCTGGTGTGAAGGCCGCTGTCACTCACCTGCATCTGGTTGAGCATCTGGTCACTTCCTCCATTCTGAAACATGCTGGACATTTTCAGCAGCATTCCTGTTAACGTCTTTAGCTTGTCCACGAAACGGAACGTATGATTTGCCTGCAAAACAGCACACGTGGGTGTCTCCCACTCTGTCATGCTGCCTTAGGAAGATTCTTAGGGGTTGTGTGGGGACAAGAGGGGGAGAAGCCTTAGAGACACGACCGGCCACCAGAGGAAAGATCCACCGAGGTCACCAGCAGGACGCCGATGCCTCCCCAGGCCAGGTGACTGGCTCTCGCATCCTCATCTCAGAGGTGAGCCCTGAGAACACTCTCATGGACTCTCCCTGCAAACGCCGTCCACCATCCAGCACGGGGGCCCCAGAACTGAGCTCATTGTAGGAACAGCAGATGTCCCCAGTACACGCCAGCTACATAAAACATAAAATCATGATTGTCCACATTTCCTCCTCCAAAATATACTCTCTGGGGGCACTCGGGTGGGGGCTCAGTTGGATTAGCGGCTGGCCTTGGCTCAGGTCAGGATCCTAGGGTCTTGGGATCAAGTCCCGAATCAGGCTCCCCACTCAGCAGACAGTCTGTGTCTCCCTCTCCCTCTGCTCCTCCCCCTGCTTATGCTCTCTCTCAAATTCACTCTCTCTCTCAAATAAATAAATTAAAAATATATATGTTCTTGGGTAATACCATGTATTTGTTCTACGATACCCAAGACTTGCTGAAGATAGAGGACAACCACCTATATTTGATCCTTTATTGCCGCTGGCAGGACAAATGAGCACCAGACTTCTGTAAAACAATCTGGTATCATAAACATATTCTTAGTCAGTGAACCCCACACACAAAAATCCCATGCCTTTTTTCTAAAGATAAAACAACTCTATCCTCAGAAATGATTTAAGTGAAATAGAAAATGATATCCAGAAAAGTGACTAAGGCAACATTACTCTATTTTTAATCCTGAAATGGTCTACATGCCATAAAGACAAGGCTGAGTAAAGAGGGTCTGGGAGGTCAACCACACGTCCCTGGGGTCACCAGGAGACT
Organism: Mustela putorius furo; assembly: GCF_011764305.1. Lineage (NCBI taxonomy): Eukaryota > Metazoa > Chordata > Mammalia > Carnivora > Mustelidae > Mustela > Mustela putorius. The sequence continues at coordinate 11,876,367 of NW_025421998.1, forward strand.
CTCCTCATGTCCCAGGCCACACCAGCACAGGAGCCAAAAACAGCTGCCCCAGAAGAGAGAAGATGCTCTGCAAAGTCATGGTTTGCTGCCAGCCCAAAGACAGGGCAGGGTCCTCCTGGGCCATGGCTGGAGCACACTTGAACAGTGCCCTCCAACCCCAGCAAGGCCTGGCGCCTCTCCTCCCTCAGTCCATTCGCACTCATACCCTTGCCATTGTTTGCCTGCATGGGCTAAGCGCGATCCACTATGTCTAAGGCTTGCATCGTGACCCTTGTGGTCAAGTGATGAGGCCAACGCGTGAACAGGAGAGAGGAAGCTCTTCATCTGAGCTGATTACATGAACGAGAGGAGAAAACATAGACCATCTCGGCCTTGTATTTTCATAACGAGTCCAGGAGGGTCAAGAAAGGAGTAATTAGAAGCTGCAATCTGGGCTGAAGACTGACCTCTAAGCCGCTGACCCTACCGTCAGCCAACGGCAGATGGGCAGCATCCCCGGAAATGGCAATAGGACAAATCTCCATGCAGAACCAACCTAGGATGCATCCCATCCCCCAGAGGACAACCACGAGACACAAGGAAAATGAGACAATCCAGGACAGATGTGGGAGAGCCAAGCCTAGGAGGACTCCAGACCCAGGGGAGGAAAGGGGCCAGAGCAGAGTCAGGAACCACAGAAGGAAGAAAACTCCCTATTGCTCACAAGAACCCCTGAGTCTGTGTGTTTCAGAGCCTTTCTTAGAACAGGCGCAACCATTCAAGCAGACAAGTATCTAACAGATCTCATAAAATCTGGAATTCCAATTGAAAGTGGAATACACATCCAAGAGTTCACAAGAAGCTTCTCTCCTTTTTAAAGATTTTGTTTATGTTTTTGAGAGAGAAAGAGAGAGAGAGAGAAAACATGAGCAGGGATGAAGGGTAGAGGGAGAGGCAGGCTCCTCCGTGAGCAGGAAGCCCAACTCCAGGCTCCATCCCAGGACGCTGGGATCATGACCCGAGGTGAAGGCAGACACCTAACCGACTGAGTCACCCAGGCGCCCCAACACAAGAAGCTTCTTAAGATGGAAAAAAAAATTAATGTAGCTTCAGATAGTTTCTCTGCAAAATTAAAGGTCCGTGTTGGTGAACCACAAACTCTGGCTCTAAGAGGAAAGAGGACAAACCCAGAACTCCTGCGCGCAGGCCATCTTCAGATGTCCAAGCAGAAAGAACCCAGGCTACCTGTGAACGCTCCTAAAATAAGTTCCTGGAACCCAACCTGAGGAAGAGTTAACTCAGTGTAAGAATACAATACATCTCATAGGGCACCTCCCCAAGGGGACCCCATCCCTCCCACCCTCTCCCCTCCAGCAACTCTCAGTTTGTTTCCTGAGATTAAGAGTCTCTTATGGTTTACCTCCTTCTCTGGTTTTGTCTTGTTTCATTTTTCTCTCCCTTCTCCTAAGACTCTCTGTCTTGTCTCTCAAATTCCTTGTATCAAGGAGGTCATATCATAATTGTCTTTCTCTGACTAACTTATTTCGCTCAGCATAACACCCTCTAGTTCCATCCACATCATTGCAAATGGCAAGATTTCATCTTTTGATGGCTGCATAGTATTCCTGTGTGTGTGTGTGTGCATGCGCACACGCATGCATGTTAGTGTGTGTGCATGCATATATATATAAAGTCACATCTTCTTTATCCATTCACCTGTTGCTGGACATCTAGGTTCTCTCCATAGTTTGACTATTGTGGACAGTGCTGCTATAAACATTCGGGTGCATGTACACCTTTGGGTCCGTACATTTGTATCTTTAGGGTAAATACACAGTGTGATTGCTGGGTCGTAGGGTAGCTCTATTTTCAACTTTTTGAGGAACCTCCAGGCTGCTTTTCAGAGTGGCTGCACCAGCTTGCATTTCCAACAACCGTGTAGGAGAGAAAATAAATAAAATCTTTAAAAAAAAAAAAAAGAATGTGATACATCTCTGATACCATCAAGATGGTGCTGAGCCATGAAACCATTCAAATAGAGAACTGATTTTAAAGTTTATTTATTTTAAGTCATCTCCACACCCAACATGGGGCTCAACCTCATGACCCAGAGATGAAGAGTCATGCGCTCTTCCAACAGAGCCTTCCAGCAGCCCCAAAATTGATTTTTCAATAATAGCTAACAAAGTCCTAAGTTGAATCCATATGTCCGTGATAATTCTTAAAAAGAACTGTGAACATTAGAAGTTTATAATGGGAAGGTTATAACTGAAATTAGAAGTCCCAATGTCTGATGATTATGATGCCAGTTAATAGGATGATAATCTTTAGAACGGTAGGCCCCATCAGCTACAGAAGGGGCGAAGGGTGGGCATGGAGATGGGCATGGAGGCAGGACCTCCCACCTCAGTGAGAGGCATTCACTGTAAGAGGGAAGCTCAGCATTGAAACACAGAAGGGAGGGACACTGGCACAAAGTGTGCAACTCTTGATCTTGGGATTGTGGGTTCGAACCCACATTGGGTATAGAGAAGACTTAAAAATAAAATCTTTTTTTTTAAGATTTATTTATTTATTTGACAGAGAGAGAGTGTGTGTGCACAGAAGCAGAGGCAGCAGCAAAGGGAGAAGGAGAAGCAGGTTCCCTCTGAGCAAGAAGCCCAGTATGCGACTTGACCCCAGGACTCTGCAGTCATGACCCAAGCTGAAGGCAGACACTTCATCAACTGGGCCACACAGGTGTCCCTAAAAATAAAAACTATTAAAAAAAAAAAAGAAGAAGAGTGGAAAAAGGTAACCACAAGAACAAAAGTAAATTTTAAAACTGTAACAGAGAATTAAACAATAACTCTAAACTTGCCACTCACAACAATAACTTTGAATAGGTCCAAACATCCAGTTCAAAGGGTTTCAGACCCAGTTAATTAAGTTAGTCAGTAAATATCTATATTTATGGTGTGTCTGTAAGCCAGGTCCAGGTATAGGTGCTAAAAATATAGCTATGCACAAAATACACAAAACTGTGTTCTTTTTATTTGAGAGAGAGAGAGCATGTGTGTTTAGAGGCGGAGGGGCAGAGGGAGAGAGAGAATCTCACACAGACTCTGCACTAAGCACAGAGCCTGACTCGGGGCTTGATCTCACAACCTGAGATCAAGACCTGAGCCAAAACCAAGGGTCAGACGCTCAACTGGCTGAGCACCCAGGAGCCCCAAAAAACTCCTTTCTCATTTAAGATTACGATCTACTGCACAGACAATGCTATGAAAGGCCAGCTGGGTTGTTACACTGCACTGAAAACAAAAGATTTAAATATCAAGCAAAACCAAAAAAGCTAGAAATGGTAACAGCCACCAAGATAAAACTCGTGAATAAACAGAACAAAGCTTGTCTTATTATGAAAAAAAAAAAAAAAAGGAAATTTATGGACTCGAGAGCATATCACCAAAATACATGAAGTCAAAAGGACTAGAAGTAAGGAAGGAATTTGATAAGACCAAACAGTGGATGGCGTTAAGCCTTTGTAAGACCAGGCCGAGAGTCCTTGAAAAATCAAATCGAGCAGATGGACCCCTGTTTCGGGTTAAGACCTTGTCTCTGCTGCTTATCAGCTGCATGCTCTTACCCAAATTATTTAAACTGTCAGCTTCAAGCTTTGAGAAAAGTGGGGGTAGTGGATGTGGTGGTATTAAAATAAATGGACCTTCTGGTGTCTTGCGGCCAGGCCTGGCCCATAGCAGGTGCTCAGTACACATGTCCCACACTGTCAGTCCCCACACACGTACACAGATGTTGGGTGGCGTGAGGGGAAGATCTAAAAATCTTAAACCTACAAATAAAGAACGCACACACACCCCAAATGCAGACATATATTTACATATGTAATGTGTTTTATATATGTATAAACATCTATATGTGTCTTACTGCAGTTTAAATTAGTTCAAATATCCTAATTTATCATCTGTATGCATATATACCCTCACTTTTCAAACATCCAAGAAAACTGTACTGAAACTGATATGCAGTAAAATCCCAAACTATAGGAATCATTTAGGTGCATATTATGAATTTAGAATTTCTTAGCCAAAGTTGGTGTCAAGTTCTCAGCCAAGGTTGTTTAGAAGTAACAGGTTAAAAAGTTTAGTTATCACAAATAACTCCTGACTTACAGACATTATTTAGGACATATTCATCCAAGAAATTGTACAAATGTTAGCTATAACAGCATACCAGACAAAACCAAAATTCAGACTCAAATACATTTGTTATTAATTAAAAAGTGAAACTTAGTCAACATATCACAATAACACAACAAATCTGAGGAAAGCAGCAAGAGACTGATAGAAATAAACTGTGAGAAGAAATGACTTCAAGGGCACCTGGCCAGCTCAGTCTGATGAGCACTTGATCTTGGGGTCGTGAATTCAAGCCCAATGGTGGGTACAGAGATTATGTAAATAAATAACTTAAAGAAGAAGAGGAAGAAGAAGGAGGAGGAGGAAGGGAGAGAAAGAAGATCACCCACCCCACAAAAAAAAAAAATAAACAAACAAACAAAATGCACAGTTTGATTAAGAAGGGTAATTAACTGATGGCGATATTGAGATAAACCAGAGGCTAGAATGATCCAGCAAAGTATTTGAAAGCAGCTGTCCAGTGCTTCAACAAGTTACTACAAACTGTCTTGAAACAAACTACACAGCCGAAAGTCTCAACAAGGAAATGAGTCAGACCATGGTGCGTTCCCCTGGGAGGATGAGGCATAGGGGAACCTCCCAGTCGGCACACGTCCGCCAGTGCCCGGATGAGAGCAAGTGATGTCCCCGGGACCCTCCTTCCCGCTGCCCAGTAGATGTCTAAGAGCCCGTCCCCATGAGGACCACAGAGCGGGCACGGTCAGCAGGTGGGCTGGCTCCCTGTCTCGGGCTCCCAGAGCCCTGCCACTAAGTGCTCACACCCGGGACACCTGCAGCGCTAGGTCTGGCTCTCCATCCCAGTGCAGCCGGCACCCACACCAGCCATGCCAGCCACACCAGCCGTCGCAGTCTGCCCTTGGGCTCCAGAAACTCACTGAGGCTCAAATAAGTGGGACCCATAGGATAGACGCGCCTCGTGTCTGCTTCAGCAACTTTGGAGCAAAGTACTGTCACAATCAAAATGGCGTTCTTGGTCCTCTGACAGAGGTCTCTGGGGACCCCAGGGACATGGAAGAGCACTAGCTCCGACATTTGGGCGAAGTATTTTAATTACGAAAACAGTTTGAACCATATCTTCTCCTCCTCCGACAGGCCCTGAAAAGGGAGATCTGCAAACTTCGTGCAGACTTCCTACCAGGCAACGCCTGGTTATCACGCTGTGCTGGGCTCTGCAGGTGACACAGAGATGTCAGTGGGACCCTGCCCTGGGGAGCAAATTCATGGGCCATGAGGGTCAGGGGAGAGCTCCTGTGAGAGCCCAGGGCCAGGTGACGCAGACAAGTGGCCCTGGGGCTGGTCTCTGGGGGACTCCTGCCTGTTTTGCAGAATCGAGCCCCTTGTTCACATAGTCATCAGCAAACCAGCCCCCCTTGGGTTCCTATCTTCCATGCAATTCCAGAACCGGCTGCAGAACCTGAAGGACAGAGCTTGAACGTGTCCTCGACGGCCCCACACATTTCCATGTTCAAGCGGCAAAAGAAAGGGGCAATGTTCTGCGCGGGATCATGTCTTCCCAAAGCCATAACCCCCAGGACCTCAGAATTTGTGACGGTGTTTGGAGATCAGGTCTTGAGATGGGTGATAGTTAACGTGATATCACAGGTTGGGCCCTAATGAGCGGGGTCCTTATAGGAAGAGGACATCAGGATGCAGACACACAGCAGACGACCATCTGCACACCCCGGAGAACGGACCCTGCCCACACTGTGACCGTGGACTCCCAGCCTCCACGACCGGGACAGAATCAGTCTCTGTTGTTTAACAGAGTCTGCGTATGGGTCAGCGAGGACAGGCAGCGTATCACAGACTTGAAAGTGACAGAGGTGTCAATTTCCAGTTCCACCTCTTACCAGCTGTGTCTCGAGTCTGCTCCAAGCCTTTGTGTTCCTGTCTGTAAAATGGGGATAATTAGTACCTCCCTCCAACGTTGTTGGAGGGGTAAATGAGATGGTCCGTGGCAGGGGCCTGGCCAAGTGTGGATAAGGAACAGTGAGGACCGCAGCAGGGCACACTCCCTGACTGCGCTCATCCCTCAGGCAAGATGACGGCGGACGGGCACCTGAGCACAAGTGCCATCATGAGGGACAGGGCACCCGGGGACGCGGGGAGGGCAGAGTGTAATCTGTCCCTGGCATATTTGAATATACACACTTCTCTCAGCTCCTGTTCCCAGGCACTTGGCCCAGGCTGTCCAGATATAGCTGGGCTGAGGCCATCCTGGCACTAAGGCCCCCTTGCCCCTTGGAGGAGCAGGTGCTTGGCAGGTCACCAACGTCGGCTCAGGACACAGACATCCATAAAGCCTGGCTTCCTTCCCCTGATGCTAGAAGAGACTAATTCAGGTCTGTCCCCCGCCTGACCCCTCTGCTCGGGCCACCACGGTTCTGAGACACACACGGGTGAAGGCCAAGTGCTCTCTGCTCTTGGCTTCCCCTCAGCCCACAGCTCCTCTCACTCAGCCCCATCGCCAGGTGCTGGACAGGCAGCCCCTCCTCTGTCCCTCTCTCTCCTTGGGCTCCCGCCCTCTCTAGATACACTTTTCTGCCTCAGCACCCATGACATTCTGCACCAGAAAAACCTCCCCAGGACAGTGGGGGCTGTCCTGTGCATTTGGGGGAGCCTAACAGCATCCCGGCCTCCACCCACTGGGTGCCCGTAGCTCCCCTCCCCCACCTCCACCCCGGTTGGGACACCAGAGATGTCTCTAGACGTTGCTTCCGGTCCTCTGGGCACAATATCATCAGGCCCCACCCCAGCTGAGAACCCCCGGGCCCCCCAACCATGTCTGCCTCCTTCCTCAGGGGACATCTGCCCTCCCCAGGCCTCTGGCAAACAATGGCGGAGCATCCTTAGGAGATCGCATTCATAGAGAAGACCCAGACCTACATTAGTTGCCTCTTTTCTAAATATCCTTTCTGATACTTACTCTTTCTCCAGTCCTCCAGACCGCACGCACTGTGAGAAAGCCACCCTTAGCGCGTGGGACAAGGAAACTGAGCACAAGCCGTCAGACAACGTTCCCGGGACTGACGTTTTGCTTCTGACGCTGTTCCTGGCATGCTTCTGATTCTTGGAAACCCACTCTAGTTCTTTTATCTGTGCTTTCTACCTTTCTAACCTCCCTTAAAGCTCACATGGCGTCTTCATGCTGTTCTTTAATTTGACATCAGCCCAGGGCCAAGACCAAACACAATGCTGACCACAAAATTAGAAGAGGGTACTGATGCACTGGCACCGCTTGGATAAAAACACGGAAAGACTGTGGATTCTTGCCTAAATGCCTTTAGTAGGAGCTGAGTACTCCCTTGAAATTGTAGCCGTTGCTTTGTTGGGTTCAGGGAAGTGCTCAGTGGAGGGGAACAACCCCCGGGGAGCCCAGGTAGGCAAGGGCATGGGAAGGGCGCCGGGGACTGTGGTGTAACCCGTGAAGAGTGATCTCCCACGGGAAATCCTTGATCTCCCTCATGCCTCTCTTTTGCAGGTGGAGGAAGAGTTCTCTATAGGATAAGCCCAAGGTCACACAGAAGGTTGGGACAGGGAGGGTGATCCCCAGCCTTGCCCATGGGCACACCTGTCCTTACCACCACCATGCTTCTTGGTGATGCCCTCCATGTCAGAAGTTGAACCCCCCAAACTTACACTTTTTCCTACACACGTGTCCACTGTAGGTGGTTCCACGTAACAGAACATAACGCAGAGGACTAAGTAATTTGCAACATCGAGCCCTGTACCCTACAGATGATGTAGCTTTACTTTGCCCAAGTGGCAAAGTTTCCAGGGTCTCCCACCCACGTGGGACTTTACACCAAGGGTCTCATGACCAGATCCAGCTTTCATGAAACCAAGCAGCCGAGGCTGACTGCCAAAGTGAAGTTAGACTTATATCAGTCCAAAACAAGGGTACCCACCGGCCAGGTCACAAGCCGCGTGGGATGCATGAGAAAGACCAGCTCCTGTTAGTGCCTATGAAATCTGAAACGGGGTAAGCCAGAATCCGGGAAATCTCTGGTTTCTCTAGAATCTTCATCATCTTCAGGCTGCACGGGGCTTGACCCCTCCCCGCACCTGTGTCCTGGCCAACCTTTGGCCTCCACCTGCTGACGGAGGCCCGGCGCATGCCCTGCCCTCCAGATGCCTCTCCGTGCGAGAGCTGCCCACCCCTCATGCTGAGTGAGTTCCTCCTCTTACAAATAAATCACTTCTTTGCTTGTCTTCTCTTCCCCACGGCAGCGTGGGCTCTCCAGCATCAGAGGGGGTCGTACTAACCGTTGTATCACAGAACACAGCACAAGACATAACACTATCATATACAAATTATTAATAACACTAATGGATAATATATAATCAATTAAGAAACTCAGGGCTTATTTATTCTTTTTTTTTAAGAGAAAAAATCCTTCACATTTCTTTCTTTTTTTTTTTTTTTTAAGTTTTACTTGTTTAAGTAATCTCAACGCCTGACGTGGGGTCTGAACTCAGGACCCCGAGATCAAGGGTCACATGCTCTTCCAACTGAGCCAGCCAGGCACCCCCCTTGTTTCTGAAAATTAAAATTTACAGGGACTCCTGAGTGGCTCAGTTGGTGAAGCATCTGCCTACAGCTCAGGTCATAATCTCAGGGTCCTGGGATCTAGTCCTGCATTGGGCTCCCTGTGCAGTGGGGCGTCTACTTCTCCTTCTTCCTCTGCCCCTTCCCTTGCTTGTGTCCTCTCTGTCAAATAAATAAATAAAATCCCTTTAAAAATAATAAAATATAAATTGAAATTCACAAGAGAGCTGTGATATAGAGTCGTTTCCTATGAAGTTCTTCAAAGAAGCCTAACCAGGAAGGGAATCCATTTGCCCCAGGCCTGTTGGAGCGTCTCTCTGGAGAGACGAACTCCTGGTGCTTATTTAGATTAACACCATTTCACTGTGAGAGTGAGGATTTCTGTAAATAACCCCGCCAAGTGATATTTTCAAGACCAAAACAGAAACTATTGGCGACATTCGGAGTGCAGGGGGTAACTGCAGCCCCAGAGCTCTCACGGGGGTATGGAGCCACGGGTCTCCCTCCACTGTGATCCCACAGGATGGCCCCAGGGTGCGCAAAAGCCAGACAGACCCAGATAAACACCACGATTCCTGTGACCACACGCCAGCGCCGACTGCTGCACTTTCAAGTTAGTGCCACTTGGAGCTTGAACGTGGATCATTGAGGGAACTCAGGATCTCCTCTCCTGGGTGGGAAAGTCGGATCAGATCACCCACATGTCTGTCCTCTGTGAAGTCCCTGAAAGGAGCCTGCAGACTTCCTTACAAGCCACCATCAGGCACAAAAACAAAACGCAAACCACAGCACATCCTTGGAAAAGAAAGCACTGATAGGAAGAACCCCACACCCAAGAGCACATGGGTGCATGGCACTACGTGAGGTCCAGAGGGAAAACCAAGCAGAACCCCATGATGTCTGCTCCCAGGGAAGCTGGTTGTGCCTCTACCCGGGCTTCTCCTCCATAGAGTAAGACTGACAGAGCCTCACAATCAAACTGGCCCAGGCCATGACCACAAACACATCGGGTCCGACTCGTCCTTAACCGCCAGATGCCCCACGCCAAACCGACCAGCTTCTGTCCCCCATGTTCTCCTCCCGCTCCAGGGAACAGCCTGCCCTTCTGTCTAGTTGTCCTCCGAAGAACACCTCCTGCCCCACTGTGTCCTCTAGGACAGTGACCCTGGGGGACAATAGGAGCCTGAAGAGGCCAAGGTGAACCGTAATCCCCACACAAAACATTATGCAGTCCAATCTGGAGAACGCTGCGCTATCTTTAAAGATCTCTTCTTTCTTCTGTGCCTGTGTGCTCAATAAGATCTCACTCATTTGGACTCCACTATTTTTGTTTTATTTATTTTAGAGAGGGAGGGGGAGAAAGAATCAAGCAGACTCCCTGCTGGACGTAGAACCTGATGCGGGGCTCGATATCATGACTGTGAGATCATGACCTGAGTCGAAACCACGAGTCGGATACTCAACCCACTGCACCACCCAGGCACCCCCAGACTCACCTTTTGGATGACCTCATTAATCTCTGGAGTGTTTGGTGTGTACAATATTTTTCCATGTAATATTGGTTTTAGGAAGGACCACACCAAAGCACCATTTGGAGACTGCAGAATTTCTTGATAGAGGTCCAAGCAAAATGGTGCTGTCACAATTACAAGGAAAAAAAAATTACTCACAATACGGGATGCCCTGGCTAATAGTGACACTCGTCTACATACCCATGATGGCTCACTTTCCAACGGGTGATGTGGATATGTTTTTCATGCCACAGTTGAATTTGGGCAGTAAATTCAAGAATAAGTGTTCTTGTTGCTATCCTTAGCACCTCTCACCTCATGAGAAATTTCAAGATAACATGTTCATTTCAGTAATTGCAAAGAAAGGGAAGCGTGACCTTCACATATGCAAACTAAGCCATCAAGAAGAGCACTAACTGTGACAAAGACACCTGCCAATAGTAATAGAGAGAAATGCATCTGATCTCTAATGTAGAAAATCATCAACACTTACAGGATTGGGAGAAGAATTAGATTCCTCCTATGAAATTAGCTTTAAATATTGCTACTGAATTTTCTTCCCTGCGTCTACACAGCAGTGTTGACCTTACTGCTTTTAATATATCAAATCACCTTGTTTTCACCCAAACCCTTGTTCCCTCAAGGTGGGGGATCTACATTGCTGGATGATAATTGGTTTTAATCAAAGGTTGACTCGACTGATCTAACTGAATAGGTACCCAGTGAGGGTAGAGCCTTCACCACCATGAGGATTAGTAGTAACCAAACAGTGTATGGTTTGTCTTTGTTTTTTTTTTGTTGTTGTTGTTTTTTAAGCAGCCCCATGCCTAGTGTGGAGCCCAACACGGAGCTTAAATTCATGACCCCGAGATCAAGACCAGAGCTGAGATCAAGAGTCAGACACTCAACTGACTGAGTTACCCAGAGCTCCAAAATATTGTAAGGTTTTAAGTTAGTGATGAATACTTCAGCTTGTTCTTTTACCTTGCAGCAGACATTTAAGGTGGAAATACCTTAGTTTTAATAGCATAATTCTTGACACCCAAGCTATGAAAAGTGCAGTTGTGATTATCTCCATTATTAATTTCATCTTCCCAAATTCTCCATTTGAAAAGGAAAAACCAGTTCTTTTTATTCAACAAGTATAATAAAACTGATAGAAAGAATCCCCTGAGATATAATTAAGAGCATGACAACATAATAAGTTTTTAAAGCATACTTACAAAGATTGCTCTTACTGATATTCTTTAAAGTTACACTTTGTAAGAATAATTTAAACAATCATGATTTTCATTTCAGAAAAGACATAACCATATATAGGTACAGAGCAAGAAATCTGAAACCAGGCATCCGGACCTCTGCCACTTGAGAGCTGTGTGAACTTGCTTAAGTCACTTAACCTTCTCTGAGCCTCCAGTACGTCATGTGGAAAAGGAGGGTACTAATATTGTCTATGCTCAGAATGACAATCATTTGAAATACAATGTATGAAAAGACCAAGGAGGACTGGTCCTCCATGGTAGCCAAATGACTAGATGGAGGAATGGTTGAGTGGATGGATAGATGGAAGACGGATGGAGGATGGAAGGATGGATGCATGGGTAGATGGATGGACAGAAGGATGGATGGAAGGATGGATGCATGGGTAGATGGATGGATGGAAGGATGGATGCATGGGTAGATGGATGGACGGAAGGATGGATGGAAGGATGGATGCATGGATCAATGGATGGGTGGGTGGGATGGATGTAGGGATGGGTGGGGAAGGATGGATGGATGGATGGATCAATTGTTGGGTATATCGACAGATGAATGGATGAATCATTGGATGGGTGGAAAGAAGGACAGATGGGTGGATGGATAGATGGACCCATGGATGGGTCAGTTGATGGGTGGGTGGAGGAATGGATGGATGACTGGAGGATCAAATTTGATGAGCAAATAAAAAATCCTCAAGAAACTCAAATGCAAGAAAAAAAAAGAATGGGAATTAGAGAAGTAGACAACAAAAATTATCAAATATTAATAATATTGATGTGTTTATACTGCCAAATTGTGTTATATTTGGCAGCTACACAAATTATCCATTAGCTGATGAGCACACTGACACACTGTCTCTGACGTGGCTACGAGGTCGTTGCTACGTGGCTCTATCCTGCATCTCCAGCTCTGCAAACAGCCACACTCCTCCCTTCCCCAGTCCCACCAACACTCTATCCATCCTGGGCATGCCATACATAAACACAAATTTAAATACCTATTTTTTACATTAAATAAATATATATCAGTATATAATATGTAATTTGTAACTGACTATATATATATGTATATTTGGGGGGCAGGTGGTAGGCAGAATGTTAATACAGCCCTCAGATGGACTTCACACCTTGACTTGCAGACAGGACCTGTGAATGACAGATGTCACCCCCCTCAGTAGGTTACACAGGCACTGTGAAGGAATTCTGAAGATGTTAATAAGGTCCCCAATCAACTGACTCGGAATTCATCAAAAAGATTATGCCTGAGAGTCAGACACCCCTGAAGCCCAGTGCACTTGGGACCCCTGGCTGACCTGGACTGGTGAGGGGTCCATGCACAGAGACCAGCACCACCATTTTGGCCCTGCAAACCCCCTACACCCTACAACAAGGAGAAATATATATGGTCTCCTCCAAATCTGTCTTCTATGAGGCTCAGTGGCCAAGGACCATGGATTGATAAGCGATCTCCTGGCCACTCTAGGTGGACATGCTCTAATTAGGAAGGCAGACGGAACATGCTGGCAAGGGTTTGGCGTGTGGACAGGTCAGTGTTTCCCACTCCCGGCAAGTTATGCCTCTTTGGCCATGTGATTTCATCTCTGATCACGGCGGTCCCATCCATGATGTGGAAAGAATACCGGTATCACTTACCCGCCAACACATGGAGAGGATGGGCCCATGCACACAGGCGCTGGGGGCTTCCAAAGCCACCTGCTGGGGCAGTGTATGGTGGCCTTATGGAAAGTGAGGGGTAGAGCTAAAAGGACAGAGACAATTCTTTGCCAGTGTGCACCCACCTTCACACAGAATGTTCCGTACAGACCAGGGCTAAAAGCCAAGACAAAAACCAATCTCAATGCGTGCAATAAATTACTGTCATCTTACTTGAATCTTCAGGAATGTTGAATTTTTCTTTGTCCCCTCCCAGGAGCTCGTTAATTCTGGGCAAGTTAATGAATGAGTTAGAGCCACTGAAGAACGATGCTTGATCCTTGCAAACCTTCTTCATGACGAACTGGAAAGAACCAAAGGCTGAGCTTCTGGACAGGCCACGCTGTGGAGCCTGAGAACATGAGAAAAAGAGTAGCATTTCAACACGTGGTGGAGATTTCTGAAAGGGAACCCATTCTCCACCTCAACACCCAAGCTGTTCCACAAGTCTAAGCACACAGTCTCTGCTTTGGACGTCTCTGACCTTGAAACACTCAGTAGATCAGGCGGTGATTTTCCTGGCCTATAAACCTGTCACAGATACAAAAGTCTCTCTCTCTCTCTCTCTCTCTCTCACACACACACACACACACACACACACACACATGCGTGCACCAGCAAACCCTCATCTGTCTGGTGATAAGTGATCGATCTATAAGATATCACTCACTCCAACTAATTAACGGTCTTCAAGTGCGTCCCTACTGCCCGGTTACCCAGATACTTGACAGCTGTCTACATCACGCATCAGCTTGCTGGCGGAGCACTGTCCTGCCCAAGGCCACCTTGCTGTCTGCCACCACCCAGACCTGGGCCTCTGTGTGTCCCCACACATCTGCTCTCACCACGCAGCCCCTCCTGGTAGATGGCATCTGGGCAAAAGCTAGCATCACACCACCGACCGCATTCGAGTCTGTATTTGCGTGTGCAGCAAATTATCTGTACTTTGTAAGCCAATTATTTATATTTATATGTAAGTAAAGGTTTGTGAGAGCAGTTCACTCTCGGAATTAAGTTAAACTGGCCCTTGGAATCTCGTTTGTGCTGATACTCGGTTTAGTGATTTCTGACTTCACAGATGATCTGTGAGCTATCCCCACGTACCACGTGAGTGCGTGTTGCTCAAAGAAGTCCCTGTCCCCCTGTTCTTAGGGAGACGGCTGGCCTTACTGCCGTCCTGTTGCCACCAGACCAGAAAAGGTAGTCTTTTTCCTATATTTTGTTCTCACACGCAGACTTTAGACATTAGAAGAAAGAGAAATACAGACAAAAGCAGCAAACACCAAGACACAGCAACCCTGAACTTTTCCCCAGGGGCCAAGAGCAAACACACACCTGTTGGAAGTCGGGCATGTCCAGCAAGGTGGTGATCTTATACGTGTGGAGAAATTCGGGGAGGTATTCCAGAACGTGGCCGGCTTTAGCAAGCAGGTGGTTGAGCCTGGAGACCACATTCAACAGGGAGCTGAGTGCATCGTGGGCTTCTGAGGGCATCAGAGTCTCAAAGGAAGAAACACAGCACGAGAAATCACCATTGGACTTGCGACTCTCATGAGCATGCTTGAGCCATGAAAACCTGGTTATTCGATTTTCTTCTCTCTTGAGACAACTTCATGCCATATAAAAGTTCCCTGTATCAGAGTACCCCTTGCTCAGCATTTTGGCACACAGAGCACCCACAGTGTTCAAACGTACACCAGGGATAGATATACTCTGTTGTTAAAAATTGATCATTTTCAAAATATTTCTCTTTATGTTGGAGGTGCCTAAAGTGGACACTTAAGAGGTCAAAACAGAACGATTCTTATATGGGAAATGATTTCCATTTCCCCGCCGTGAACCATTTCCATTGATCCTTCTCATCCCTCTAGGCCATGCTAATGTTCATTTTGTGGACAAAGGGACAGGGGCTGGAAGACCCCAGGACATCCAGGAGTCTCACAGTCAGAACGACGGGGCTGGGCATTTAACCTGGGACTTGAGAAACAGCAGTGCCCTTGAAACCTACTTGTGCTGTGACCCTGACCTGCTAAGTACTTTACTTATCGTTCACATCTTGTCTGTCCTGGGCTGTAGATTCCTCGTGGGCGGGGATGCGTGCCTGTCCCATCCCTTAGGTACAGCAGCAGGAGAGCATGGGCGGTATGATGGCTCAGAGTCTTCTGGATACACGGACAAACGAGCAGAAACTGCCTCTTCCCACAGGAAGGGAGGAGTCACGGCGAGCCTCCTCTCTCTGCGCTCATCTGTACACTGAATTTTCAGGCTTTTGGACTCAGGCTGAGGCCCTGACTGTCACAACTTCTTATTCCTCCTCGTTAGCGTCCTGTACCTGCCACTTAGCCATGGGCTCTGTGGCTGACCTGCAGGCCCCGAGATCACAGCTCTCTCTTCCCAGCTGGGCTCTGCAAATAAGGATGCCACTGCACACAATCAGTCAACACGCGGGCAGCGGACGTGGGTGCGGGCTCTGTGTCTGTCTCTGCCTGCCTTTATCATGGGTCTGCGCCCCAGGAGGGGTGCCCAGCGCACCACATGCATGGTGGAGATGACCAGGAAGGGACCACAGTGCTGACAGACAGAGGAAACCGCAGATCCACACGGCAAGCCATGGTCTGCAAGCAGCTCATGGATTCACCATCAGGGCAACAGAAAGTGGGTGGACCTGGGAGCCCGGTGTCAATGCCACTCGCCCTGCAGTTTGGGGGCCACTGCACCATCTCCAGGAGTATGCTGTCCATTGGCTTTCCTACAGCCGTGCTCCTAGAAGGCTCCCGATGCATCATAGTGTGTGTGGTGAGTGGTGGTGTCCTTCTGCTTCCATCTGGGAGACTGACCCCAACCCACATGTCATCCTCACGCCCCTCCACAGAGGACTTACTTGGAAGCACTAATTTCACTGGGGGCGGGGGAGGGGGTGGGGGTTCTGCATGCATAACAGAATGGCACTAAAACCCTGGCTCGCCGTTAGGCTGCGTCCGTGTCCCAGGGGACACGGGGGGAATTGGGACGGGGTACTGGATCTGAAAGTTAGCACTTGTGCTCAGAATGGGTGTGCGTGTGTGTAACCCGATACTTAACCATGGGAGGGAGACCACAGAGGAAAGAGGGTCAGGATGGCAAACCTCTCCTTTTCCTGACCCCAATGCTCTTCTCCTGGTGGGAGGCACCGAGAGCGCCCTTGCCGGATTGGCAACACCTGTGGCATCTCTGATTAGCCCAGAGGTCGACAAATCCACCCCAGGAAGTAACGGGGAACAAGACTGGTCCCTAAGGGTAAGAGCTAAGTCTCTGAGAGCATAACTAAGACCCGAACAGTGGAGGACAGATGAGGAACTTCTCGAAGAGGTAGAGTCCAGAGAGCGGTCAATGGAGAAGTAATCAGGGGTGTCCCCAGGTCAGCTGTGCTCACCCTCCACACGGGCGGTCAGTGGGGGTTAACCAGGGGTGTCCCAGGGCAGCTGCGCTCACTGTCCACGGTCAACTCTCTCTAGCACACATTGTCATCTTTGGATTTGCCAGACCCTTCTCACCCTCATCCCACTGCGTGCAGGAGTGTGTAGGGCAGGTAATGAGCTGGTTCCCAAAGTGACCAGAGCCTGGCCCGTGTTCCCTCCCACCGGCACACCTTCTCCTGGAAGGTCCTGGCAGAGGCGGGCATGTAACCCTCACAAGACAGAGGCTGTGGGTCTCAGGACACAATGGGGCAGAGAAGCCACAGCCAAGGAGGGGTGGGAGCAGCTCCTGACTCCGAGGGGAGGGGGCATGGCCCGAGGAACCCAGCTTCCCCAGAGGTACCCCAGGAAGTGTTCTTAAGGAGGAGTGGAACCCAGCCCTGAAGTTAGGAGGGCTTTTCCTAGTGGGTTCTCCTGTGCTGACCACGCTGACAGCCAGCAATGCCGTGCCAAGTGTCCCCACAGGCCTGACCCCAGGGACCCCCTGGAAGGTCTCCTGAGCACCCCCAGATTCCAAACCCCACCCCAGAGTCAGCACACATGAGACAGGGAAGTTGGCTAAGGCACCTGCCCACCCCTCCCCACCGCCCCTCTGCAGATGGCACACGGCCGCAGTCAGGCTGCCCCCAGGGTCACCCCCTTACTTTGTAAATGACATTGCGCAGATTCAGGTTCTGGCTCATGGACACGATCAAAGCATACACGTGGGGCCCGGGCAGGCTGCACAGTTCCTCTGCTGCAGCCCGGGACCCGCGGGCCTCGGGAAGCTCCAGCAGCAGCCGGAGAGCATCTGCATCGCACCTCCCGGACAGGGCCATCGTGAGGGCCCCCGAGAGCACCTGTGTGGGTGGAAGCAGGAGAACCAGAGGTGAGCCCAGCTGGCACCTGCGGCCCCAGCAAAGCGCTTCCTCAGTGAGGGACCCCCACCCCGAAAGCACGTTTTCCCAACAGGCTGAGGATTTACCCATAAAAACACATGGAATCCAAACCTCTGTGTGGTTCCTAACATTCCTAGTGGAAACGTTTCTAAAAATGTGCACATAATTCTCCAATTTTGAAGGGATCTGCCCTTTCTAAGGACACGGGAGCAGGACCACAGGACCCTCCACCCTCGACCCCGTGGGCCCCACACACAGCCTCTGACTCTTCCCCCGACATGAGGTCTCAACCTTCACTTCTCAGCTGTCAGTGTGAAACTATTCTCTTCCACAACCGAAATGAAGACCATTTCTCCACGCCTGTTACCGTTTCGAAAAGAAAAAGTGCGCCCACTCAGAGGAGGGATGGGGACATCCAGTACAACCGTTACATGTCACAGGGAAGGGATCTGGGACACGTCTCCATTTGGGGATGGCTTTCAGCTAATGGCCTTCAAAATGGACAAGGCATAAAGCAAAATTTCACAACTGCACCTCCAATGTCTGTCTACACTGTGATGCGTATCACTGGTGTGAATCATCCAGACCAAGCAAGACCCTTTGTGAACCAAAGCTACTGTTTTTATTAGGAGCCTCCCGAGCACACAGGACTCACCAGATGCCTTCCTATAACACCAAAGAGGGTGCAGGAAAGCCATTAAGAAATAGAAGACAGTATTAATCAGGTCTATCTGTCAAAGCCAATAAGGTGCACATTTATGGATATTTTAAGGAACTGGCTGGAGTGATTGTGCAGGTGCAAGTCCAAAATCCTCAGGGTGAGCCAGCAGGCTGGAGACCCAGGGAGGAGCTGCAGTTGGGAGTCTGAAGGCAGAACTCCCTCCCTGCCTGGGGACCTAAAGTCTTTTCATGTACAGCCTTCAACTGATTGGACCAGGCCCACCGGCATCATGGTCTTTATGCAACCATCTACTGATATAAAAGTTAATCTCCTCCAAAATTACCTTCATGGCAGCAGTGAGACTGGCGTTTGACCAAACACCTGGGTGCCACGGCTAACCAACCTGACATACAAAACCAACTATCACAAATGGCTAGGACACTCTCTTATGCTCATGTACCTTTTGAACCTTTGTGAGAGATATATTTAGTGTTTTCACACCTAATTAACCAAGAAACCCTTTTCCATATGGGACGTGTAGGGTGCAGACACAACTTGGGGAAGATTTTCTTAATGCCACTGTTTTCAAATGTGTTCTCCTGGGGGTGGAGTGCAGTTGCCATGGAGCGGGGCAGTGTACACGCCTGGGGCCGTGGGACGATGGGCGTGATGGGCGGAGTCCGAACATCCAACATTTGCTTTGACTGGGGCAGCCTGTGTTTGGTCAGTTCCACGAAGTGGGCTTCTGTATGAAATTTTCCTTGAAAACGGGATCCACCCAAGTCTGCAACTCCAGAGGCTCGTCCCTGCCTTCGAGTGAGTACCAACCAGAATGAGCCAATGACAGCTCATTTGCATTTCCCCCCGCAGCCCGGTCTTAGCTGCCATCTAGAGCATCACCCGGTGGCCGTCAGGGAGGGTCACGGTCAATATCTCTCCTAAAATTTGTCCCAGGGCAAAAACATGTCTTAAAAACTTGTGTACACCTATTTAAACCAAAAGCGAGGGTCCCACCCCAACATATGGAAACTGAGGGCACACCGTGTGAGCACGTCATATGTGAGCATATCTGCCTCCACTCTTCTGTTGTCTTCCAAACCTTATTCTTCATCCTCCCTGAATTTCACGACGTCCATTTCTCCAGCACAGAAGCCACCTGAAGCAGGTGGAAACAGGTAGGGAGGAAAGAAACAGAAATAACACTCCGTTTTGTCGGGTTGGAGATGCCGAACCACACTTCTGTGACCTGTGGCTTCACTTAGATCAGAAGCAGAGAGGCCGAAGTGTTGACACTTGGCTCGCACATCTGTGTTTGGGGTCCAGGAGGGCAGCTCCCTGCACTGAGATCCTGGCGCGCCTAGGGGACGGCCCCTGCTCTGTGCAGCTGACAGTTTGCAATGCGGAGGTGCGAGGAAGCATGGAAATGGATGGCCACTCTCTGCCTAATTATGACCAGGCGGGAAACATGGCCAGTAATGCAGAAGGACTGGGAACAGGGAAAGCAAGTCAGCCGTGTCTCAGTGGTGCTGAGAGAGTCAGCAAGATGAGAGCAGAGGGGAAGCACTCCACCCAGCACCAGCAGAGAGGGGCCTGGGGCTCTCTGCCCCCCATGTCCCATTGGGCTCTCAGACCTGCTCCCTCCATGACGAGCTCCAAGCACAGACAAGTGCCAGCATCAGGGGTGGGAGGGAACTATGAGGACCTGTCGGGAAGGACAGCAGACCAGACAGAAGGGCTCTAGAGGAAGGCCGAGGGCACCTGGGTGCTGACCATGGCTCTCCCTGTGTCTACAAGGCCCCCTCTGCCCACACCGAGCTGCAGGCTGACCCCTGGGGCAGCAGTCACATCCCTCCTTGTCCACTGAGGCAGATCCCAGCTTTGCAGCAGTTCAGGACCGGGGGTGGGGGGTGGTAGGGGACACAGCTCCCACCTGGCTCTCTGTCTCCACTTCCAGAACATTTTCTCCTCTCCAGACTCCAGACAAGATAATGGGGATATTATCTACAATTTTTAGGAAGTCATGGAGGAGGCATCTGGGTGGCTCAGTTCTTAAGCATCTGCCTTCAGCTAAGGTCATGCATGATCCCAGGGTCCCAAGATGGAGCCCCGCATTGGGCTTTCTGCTCAGCAGGGAGTCTGCTTCTCCCTCTCCTGCACCTCCTGCTTGTGTTCCCCCTCTCTCTGTGTCTCTCTCTGTCAAGTAAGTAAATAAAATCTTAAAAAAAGAAAGAAAGAAAGAAGAAAGAAAGTCATGGAGGAAATGAAATCTACCTTAGTTTTCTTTCTTTTATTTTTGAGAGAGAGAGAGTGAGAGTATGGGACAGCACAGAGCCTGACACGGGGCTTGACCTCATGACCCTGAGGCCATTACTTGAGCCAAAATCAAGAGTCAGATGCTTACCCGACTGAGCCACCCCGGTGTCCCAACCTCAGCTTTATTTCTTAAAGTGGATCCTAGGGATTGGCAGCACACAGCAGGGCAAGCACCTGGCTCAATCCTGACTGTGGGTCATGCACGAGCTCCTGGAGAGCTGCAATGGCCACAAACCATGTTAGAAGAGCCACCGTCAACAAGCCACATTGATACCAATGTCTCTATTTCAGACAGCACACTAGGGCGTCCAAAGGCTAGGACATTGCCAGGACCCAGGTTACACACAGTGGCTGATTTAAGAGACAAACTTACAAGCAGGTGCTCCTGCACCTGCCCAGACCACGGCCAACCCTCTGCACTCCTGACCTGAACAAACACACACTCGGTGTGCCCCCCTCCTTGGGGAGAGCAAGGCTGAGAGAGATGCATGACACTTTGCCAAGTCGAGCCAGGATGAAAGATTCACAGAAGTGAGGAATAATTGACTGCAACTAGCAAGAGGTACTTGGGCAGAGATCAGCGCAAATCCTATAAAACAGGTTCAAAGCTATTTGCATCGGTGCGAGCAGGGAGAGATGCACCCCCTTGGGAGCAGGGAGGGATGGTTCTGCTTTCAGAGGTGGCAGAGTGGCAGAGAGGTCTGGATTAAAAGGACCACACATCCAGGCTGAAGCCCAGAGATGGGGCCCCTTGCGGGAAATGGGGGAAACTTAGCTTCCAGGATCACATGCCCCACAGAGCTGGCCGTGTCTTCCAGGGGACGCCTGACCAGGATCCTCCACGTGGGCCAGAGACCATCAACACCACTCACACACTAATTATTGTCTTCTCTCTGGGGTGGAGCTGGGACCTGCAAAGGGTGGTTGCTGGAAAATGCTGATTTTGCCTGTCTACCCCGGAGGGAGCCACACCAAGAACAATGTTTTGCAGCTTTTCAGGGGACAAACTCCATGTGCTGCAACAAATGGGATGTGAGCTGTTGGGTAAATCCCCATCCGGCATCTCTCTGCTCCCAAACCACACCAGCCAGCTGCTCATGACGCCCACAGAACCAGCCTCAAACGAGAGGTGCATGCCTCTCTGCCCAAGCGAAATAAGAGAAAGTCTCAGAACACCTTCCCAGGGAGGGCTCTCTGGGGGCCCCCTCCCCCTCTTCCTCCACAAGAACCCCCATAGGAGGAACGAACCCATTCAGGACCATGGACAGCGACCCTCTTCCCAGACAGGGCCCATACACTCCATTGTTTGGAGAAGAAAATAACGGGATAGGAGACAGACTCCCAGTCTTTCTGGGTCCTGACTCAGACCTCGTTGCAATTTTAAAGAATCAAAATGTAGCCAAATACAAGGAAGGAAGTGACCGCTGATTTAAGGCCCATGACAGGGCATCGCAGCATGAAATGCCTGCTCTCCTCACAGGGCGGGTGGAGGGGTCGCCCAGGACGCAGGCAGGCAGGGCGGATGCCACATGCCCGAGTCTGTGATTCTGGTTTCATGGTGAAGAATGCAGCACTGCCGGGGAGGGAACTTCCTGAGGCGCCCAGAGCCAGAACCGAGGCCTGAGATCAGTGGCGGTGCCTCCCTGCCTCCAGCCCTGTGTCCTGGGTGTCCAAGCCTGGGCCTCTCCCATGTGGCTCTTCACAGCCCATGGCTTCTGGTCATGGCTGCCTGAGCCCCTGCGTGACCTGTCTCCACTGCTGACGTGTCACCCGCACGTGGGGTCTTCCCCATACAGCACATTTATGTCTTTGTGTGCCACTGCCATAGAAGGTTCTGGAACATTTGCTCCCTTAGCACTTGAGGAAGGACCCCTCGTGGAAAGGGAGCTTTTCCATGAATGAACGAACGAATGCGGGTTCTGGTCCTCTGCCAAAATGTGACAGATTCGCAAACTGACGGAAAGTAGGATAGACAAGCCCAGAGAGGAAGCCGTCGAGCTTACCATCAAAAACACGGTGCTGCCGTCAACCTGGCAGTCCAGAAAAAACCAGACCCCACAGCGCAGTCCCCTCCCCGAACACAAATTCCTTCCCTAGGACCTTGTAGACACAGGTGGGTCCAGGGATACATTTCGCAAGCAAAGCAGATAGCTTTCGGTATCTCGTTGAAGGGCAGAAATGCAGGCTTGCAAGAGCCACGCAACCTCCCAATTACCCACTGGCCCAGCTCTTCAAGGGACCACAGTGGTTTACACCGTCAATGAGGCAAAGCGAAACCCGGGAATGTGAAGCCTCCGGGGAGCCAGTGCGCCCGGCCCCTCTCAGGATAGAGCGCCAGTGACACCTGCTGGCCGCCTGCTGCCTCGGGCGGCCACCATCCCCAGAGTGGAACCCACCTTCCCTCCTCTGTATGTAGGAGTAAGTTCCTCTCTTTTCTGGGGTCTCCTCTTGTTTGTTCATTTGCCAAGGGGGAGATGGGTGGAGAGACGGGCAAACCGCGTGACAGGGATTAAGATCACAGTACAAACGTCCAGTTGCAAGAGGAATAACTCGGGAATGAAAAGTACAGCCTGGAGGATACAATCAATGACACTGTGACAGACGTGTCAGGATGAGTGTCTCGTAATGCGTGTGACTGCTGAACTGCCATGCTGGACACGCAGAACTAACTTCATATTACAGGTCAGCTACACTGCAATTAAAAAGTATTTAATCATTGAGCCTAAGCCCAAGTCCTATAAGCTTGGCAAGGGACCCTAGGAGGGACTCCCCGCCCCCACTAGAAGTTCCAGTAACTGAGGATTCCAAACCGAATCTGATCACTGCTTACATACAAGGACATGCTCTCTGACCTACCTTATCCCCAACCCCCACCCCAATCTGTATGTGGTGCTCAGTAGCCACCGGCAGGATTTTTCCTTGAAGACAGACACTGTGTGACTCACCATAAATAACTTGGTGATACTATAATTTGAAGTCGGGGTTCCTGGCTTCTTACTGATGTCTTTCTTGATGCAGTTACTACTGAACACTATGTGCACCTCTGGGACCCTGCGGTTCACTCCCAGACTGCTCCAGTATGGCGAGTATCGCAATAATGAGAATCAAATGAACTTTTTGGTTTCCCGGTGCACTTAAAACATAGGTTTGCTCTGTGCTGTCGTCTACTAAGTGTGCAATAGCACAGTGTCTTTTAAAAGTACATTTGGGGGTTAAAAAAATGCTTTATTGCTCAAAACAGCTCACTGCCATCTGAGCTTTCGGCAAATCCCAACTATGGCTCCCAGGTCTTGGTAACAAACATGATAATGATGAAAAAGGTTGAAACATCACAAGAATGACCAAAATGCGACAGAAACATGATGTGAACAGATGCTGCTGAAACTCTGGCATGGATAGACTTGCTCGATGCAGGGGTGCCAGAAACCTAAAATCTGTGAGGCTCTGCCACGCACACTAAAGTGAGGTGTGCCCGTAACTGATCTACCTACCAGAGCTTGCACAGGGCCCCAGTTAACCAAAATCAGCAGGAAATTAAGTGTCTCCTGGGGCCCCATAGATTGTCAATAAAAAACATCCACTTGGGAGCCATCTTCACGGTTACTGCTTCCGGAATCTTCTCAGTGGAGAGAGTAGATGCCAACTAGAAGTGCTTGGAAAGCTATCTCACCAACAGCCAAGGATCCGGTGATACCAGCTGCGGGGGGCATGGATTCACTCTCTCCACCTCTGTGCACAAACCGCACCCACCACCAGCCAGCACACATGCCTCTCCTCCCTCTCTCGGTGTGCTGACCCTGTGTCCTGGCCATCGTGGACAGGACACACACAGCTCATCGCTCACCTGCTTGTGTGATAAGCCGCCCGCTCTGCACACAGACAGCACACAGGTATTCTTGACTTAAAGACTAGCACGGCTGACGTTTAGAGCTTTCTATGTGTTTCTGTTTTCGCATATTTTTGAGAATTCTGCAACCCCTACCTAAACAAGCAGGACCCTCCGGGGGTGTCGTGCATCAAGGCTAGAAATAACGGGAATAAATATCATCGCCAATTTTACGCTTTCTAACCCTAATAAGACAATGTTATGAAATTAAAGATCCCAAGTTTCGGATGCAAGAGAGACATACTCTCACTCTTGGCTTGCCCTCCCATGTCCTTTCTGCCTGCGACTAGCCCCTTGGCACAGGATGGAGAGGCAGGTGACAAGAGACCACAGAGCCAGGCTGGCCCCAGGATAGCAGGGGGCGGGGGGACAGGGGCGCATCAGCTCCGCACCTGTGAACGGGAGATGCTGGCTTCTAGAAGGCTGTGGATAGTCTCGTTGGAGATGTGGATGGAAGACTGAAGCTCATGAGTTAGCTTGGAGATGTTCTGCACCAAATCTTTCACTTTTACATCTGAAAAATCGTCAAAAGGAAATCCTGTAATCATAAACGTCTGGCTAATATTGACTGTGAAAACACAAATCCATGCTAAACCCTGGCAAGGATCGTCCGGTCCAAAGCACACACTGGAGGACACCATGTCCCCTACCCTAGAGAAGCTGAGGTCATTCACACCGAAATAAAACAGACCCAGGGTATGTGGTCTTTCCTGCTCTCCTGACCACTCTAAGATTAGTGTATTTTAGGATTTACTCTACAAAGACCTTTTTCATAGGGAAGTGACCGCCTCCTGGAAAGACTCGTTCTATGTCTTTCCTTATCCCACTTTTTTTTTTTTTTTAACCAAGAGGAGGATCACATAAGGAGCTTCCAGAACTCTCCACAAGTGGCATGTTGGTGCTATGAATTGTACAGATAGAGCGGATGGAAAGCAGAGACATACGGACACCACATGGCTTGTCCAGGGAGGCAGGGACAGGATGACACAAAAGCTTCTCTTCTACCCCGGTTCTGGTTTGGGGATGCAGGATTCCAGAACTTTCCTTCTTAACCCCAAATACATGAGAGCAGCCAAGTTCTGAATAGTTTGTCACATACAGTGCAACCTTCCCCTTGTACGTTCTACTTCAGTAACGTATTTGTGGGAGAAAGCACACTTCCTTCGTAAGTGAGCTGAGCTGGAGGAAACACATCTTACCCTCCGTCACTGTGAAATTGCTGAGAAGGGTCAGCACGGGATTCCCAGACAACCAGGTCTTCTCGAGGCTTTGGGCCAACCTAAAACGGCAGAAAATCAAAGCAAACGTAGGCAAGATAAACACCAGAAACAAGACTGGAGTGAACCATCCGGCCTCTGTTTCCAGGAGATGAGCTGGATAACATCACATTCCCAGAAAGTTCTTCAGATAATCAGACACACCACATCTCCTGACGCTCTCCACACAGGGATGCCCGTGACTGTCACAACCCCAGCACGGTTTCCTTGGGGCCCCGGCCAGGCCAGATGAGTTAGGAGGACAAAGAAGTGTCAGTGGCTTCTCATAAATGTGGAAAAAACGGAGAGACTAGATCAGGGAATGCGTGAGAAGTTGGGATATTACAGAGTCGACAACCCTTCTTTCTGTGCATAAGTCTTTTTGCAGAATGCAGAGTGTGTGATCTCCTCTTCCACTGGTTTGCACATGGAGGACACAGGACACAATTAACCCAGTAAGAAGGGAATTTGAAGAATCTTTGCCCGCTCTGACAAAACATACTGAACACCGTGTTACAGCGTCAGATCTTGGATCTCACACCTTGCCCATCAGTAAAGCGAGCCTGCCCGTGAATGCCGCCCGTAGATTTCACCACTGAAATCTTCCAGCCGTGGAAAACTCTGCTGCTGTCTAGACACTGTAGGTGACAACCATCATGGTCCAGGATGGACAAACCGAGATTTAGAAACTCAAGACATCCTCCTTATGAAGGAAAACACGGGGGCGGGCAGGGGGCCCCGGGACATACGTACTTGCGCACACGCTGCCGAGCCAAGTCCAGCAGTGGCCGGCATTCACAGTCCCGGTCAGTGGCGTGCTCCAGGCTGCTCCTGAGGCTCTCCAAGGAGCTAGAAAGGTTCCTGCTGAGACCTTCACAATTGAGCTGAAGGGATGAGGACCACATCTTCTGCATTTCCTAGAAAACAGCAGAGATCCAGTTAGAAAGACACACACTTGTTCATGGAGGCTCGTGCCTGATTTCTGGGTAAACGTGTGCCCCCCAGCCCACCCCGAGGACTCCATATGATGCAAGCATTCTGCTTGCCTCCTCCGCCTGGGAAAACACAGTGTTGGAGACTGAGGACATCCCAGCAGGTCTAATAGCGTCTGCCCCTTGCAGAGCGGCAGAAGGAGCCCTTGGCTGGGCGCCGGGAGATCCCGCCTCTTAGTCCTGGCTTGGCCTCGCATGGTCCAGGCAGGGTGGCGTGCTCTCCAAGGCCTGCCAGAGAAGGAACACCGTCCAGCTGGTGACCCGAGTTCATTCATTCTTCGTTTGAAAACTGAACCTTTGCAGTGTTCCCAGCCACAGAGGCCACTTCTGAGAAGAAATTGTATGTGGCTGTCCATAGGTAACGTGGGGAAATCCTGGGTCTCCCCTGCCCTGAAGGCCCCTGCCCACTCCCTCGGTGAGGAGCACAGTGAGACCCCCGGTCTAGGCCCAATTCTAGGGTCCTTGGCTACCTTAGCATCCTCTTTTCTTTTTTAAGATTTTACTTATCTATTTGAGAAAGAGAGAGCACAAGCAGGGGGGAGGGGCAGAGAGAGAAGGAGAAGCAGGGTCCCCACTGAGCAGGGATCCCAATTTGGGGCTCCCTCCCAGGGCTCTGAGATCATGACCTGAGCTGAAGGCAGACACTTAACCCACTGAGCCACCCAGGTGCCCCTGTCTTAGCATCTTCTTTGAAGCATGATCCAGCCTTATGAAATACCAATCATTTCTCTCTCTCACACACACACAAAATAGAGTAATACCTACATGAAATACCTATAAAATGCAAAACATTCATCGTATGTAAAATCGAGTGATGAACACAGTAACGTAAATTGAAAAGAACAGGAAAAACAGCCCACGTGTCAGCGTGCGTACAGACACGCGTCCCAGTGCCTTCCCTGGACACAGAAATTCTGCTGCACAGAACGGAGGCACATCGCCAGAATTTTGTCATGTCATCTTATTTTATTGACATCCCCCAACTCTTCCTGAGGGCAGAAGCCTGGCCCCAGCTTCTGCCAATGAAGGTGAGGAAGGAATCAAATGTAAGTCCACCCTTACATAGCATTTCTGCTCAACAGAACGTGTAAAAATGTCCCTCAAAACCACCATCAGTTTCTCTTACAAACGAAACCATGAATCATTTTGCTGGTCAGAGAGACCTAAGACATCGATTTCCCAAGGAAAGTGAATCGTGGAAGATACTGAATGGTACCCAAGCCCTGGAGTCACCGGACACAGCCGAGCGGAACCCGCCTGGGGACCCAGGAGTTGCCAGGGTAACAGGGGAGCACTCACGGGGAGCAGTGACACGGGACCAGGGCACCCAGCAGTACCTCAGAACCGTGTCACGGGGGAGCCCACCCAGCCAGCAGACCACCACACACTGGGTGCCCACTAACTTGCCCAGGATTATGAGTCCCTTTCCAAGTTCACATTTTCCCAGTCATTGGGGGTGGGGGTGAAGCTTGAACAGAAATCCTACAGAGCTGTCCATCCAATCATCCATTCATTCATCACCTGCCTCCCAGAGGCTTGCATCCCGGGGAGGACGCCTGCCAACAGAAAGCCATTGGACTGGCGGGGGGACATCCAGTCCCATGTCAATATTCCCCCTTTGCGGAGGCCCCTTTGCCTAGCACACAGGTGCACGGATTCCCCTGAGTCAGAATGAAGGGTACAACTCCCTTCTGAGAACAGAGGATGAACGAAGCCCACTGCCCCGGGGCTCTGCCCCAAAATGCCTTCCTTCCTAGAAAAGAGCCTTTAGTTCAGAATTCAGTAATTTTATGCCAGTTTTATGTAATTCTACTCATTTATAATATTCCCACTGTGGATTTATTCTTAATTTTAGCCACACAAGGATTTTGAAATATGTGGGGTTGTGGAGAAGGACAGTGGACGTCCCGTCCCAGCAGCAAGGACACTGGAAGGTGAGTTCTGGCTTCCTTTGTCACAGACGCACTGCGCTCCGTGCAAGGAGTGTCGGGTGCAAAGGCCGAGGCTGACATCCACAAGGCTGGACTTTGGGGACAGGATCAGGCCACCAAGTGCACAAGTTAGGGTCTGACCACCAGAGGTCTATAGGAACCGCTCAGGGAGGTGCACCCAGCTTGCTGTGCAGAGGCAATACAATCCAAAGGTGGGTCCAAAGGGCTAGACTTGGGTAGAGGGTTGGAAACCCAACCTGGGTTCCAGCCACATGCTCCACGTCTCGACTCACTGGGCACACGCATCTCCTTGCTGCTGTTTTCCACCACCGAGAGCCAGGGCGCTCCCTTCCGGGGCAATGCCTTGTTGGCACCAATGCAACCCTCTGTCAGAACGTTCTGTCAGACACTAGAAAACTAAAAACAGCTGTGCCTTTGGCTCACCCCTGCGGGGCACGGAGCACTTCACACCCCAGAGCCTGGGAGCATTTCTGTTTCTAAAAGCCTCGCACTCTGGAAAACCTTGAGCTGTCCTAGAGGCTTTGCACCCTGAGATCAGCCCAGTCCTATTTTTGTCATCAAAGACAAGAACTCCTGCTCGCTTTCCAGACGGACCTAACTGTTGGCAGCCCGAGCTGTTGACAGCCACTAGTAATTGGAAGCACGAAGGCAGCCTTCGAGGCAGCTTTGAAAGCAGGCGCGTTTGCCTTCCTTTATGACTGCAAACACCACTCGGCACTCAAGGAGGCGTCTGTCGGGGTTTTTTATGGGTCTGCATTTAATACAGGACGAGATCTGCGCATCCCGGAGATAAGATTTGGATGGTCTCATAAATCAATGTCCTTAGGGAAGAGTGCTGGGTCACGACTCTTCCCAAGTCCAATGCAGGGACCACCCGCTCACACTTTCCCCGCACCATGTCCGGGGGCGTAGCCTGACCACCTCCCGCCTCCCTCAGCAGCACCCTTCTCCTGGCTGTTGTGACCATGCAGCCTTCCCCAGACACGCGTTCAGGTGGCGTTGCTGGAACACAAAAACCATTAACAACATACAGGTCAGGCGCTTGTAGATAGGAAGGCGCTCAGTCTGTCACCAGACTGACGTCACTGTCCTCCACCCTTCCCCAGCAGGTCAGGCCTGCTGGTGGGCCCCGTGGCCTTGGCTCCCAGGGGAAGGGAGTCAGCCGTGGGCGAAAGGCATGACTGCGGGCTCAGCTCCAGCTCAAGGCCCCATGCGGCTGCTCACTCGGCTCCCATCCAAGTCCATAAAAGGAAGCTTTAAGGCTGGTCCCCATACAGCGAAGGGCTCTTGGTGCTCACCCATGTGTGCTAAGAGTCAAAACCCAAGGTGGGCTGGTCAGTGTTTAATAACTAGCTCTCCGGGGAGAAAGATCTTATTTGTAAAATTTGCCAATTTCCACGGTATAAATGGTGTCACCGTGACCTTGCTTGAGCCACTAAGGCGACATCCCTGAATACAAAATTGGTTAGAGAGGCACAGCGGCATGTAAGGTGCTGCCATCATACAGGAGCAGGAGATGGGAGCCATCTCAAGGACACAGTCAGCAGCAAAACCCCCACAGGACACCCGGGCGGCTCAGTCGGCTGGGCATCTGCCTTCAGAGCAGGTCATGGTCTCAGGGTCCTGGGATCAAGCCCCACATCCGGCTCCCTGCTCAGGGAGCCTGCTTCTCCCTCTCCCCTGCTGCTTCCCCTGCTTGTACTCGCTCTCTCTCAAATAAATAAAATCTTTTTTAAAAACCGCACTAAAATAATTAGATATTGATGAACCTTCATTCTGCACACAACTGACTCTCACAGATGTTCGTATCATTGGCTTATCAACGACGCTGAGGCTAAGAACCCGCTTGCTGGAGTCCTGAACACAGAACATGCCGGTCTCACTTGGCAGAAGCCAGGGGAGGAAGGCCATGGGCTAACCTCCGGCGTGGCCAAGCCAACACAGCTGTGTGGTTACAGGGACACAGCCAGCACGCTGGGTGTGAGCAGACTGCCTCACGTGGCCAGGCATGAGGAAGACAGTGGCAGAAGACAAACCTGGTAGTGGTCGTGCATCAGGGCGGCGCCCTGGAGAGCAGGTATGATCAGCCGCCGAGTCACACCCTGCTTGCAGCTCAGAGCAGCGCACAGCATGTCCTTGGTCAAGGAAGGGTTTTCTGTCAGAGGAAGCACAGGGACACGTCATCGGTCAATGGTCCTCTCCCCGGCTGAGGGGCTCTCCCCAAGTCATTTCTGAAAGACCCAAAAGGATGACAAATTCATGAACATTTCTTAAATCCTCAAAATCCACTTTCAGAATATGAAGGGGAAGCTGTGGTTTTGAGCTCCTGGCATTTGGTGTTTGTCTGGAAGTAACTGAATGTACAGAAATTAACACCCTCCACCTCCCCCGTGGTGGCCCATCCTTCTATAGCCCTTTGGGAAGGGACCTCGTTCACCAGGTCTGCCCAGGATGGCCCTGGCTTCCTCAGTGGCCTGGGAGTAGCTGTGACCAGTGCCCTCTTTGATTCCCCAAAGTGCCCCAGCTCGAGGGGTGCATTCCTCACATGGTCAGTTTGAGGCCCTCCCCATGACTGTCCCCTACCTCACACCTCCCAGCCCACCTCTCCACCTGCTCCTAACACCTCCCACGGCTCTCGATGCCCTGTCCCAGCCCCAATTCATCTTCACCTCTGAGTCACAGGGCTCCTCCTAATGGGACATGGCTGATTCTAATGACAAAGGAAATTCCCAACCTTTCCCACTGGTGAGCCCTGCTCCCAGGCTCCCAGGGAAGCTGTAACTCAACGTTCACCAAGGTCCAAGTGACTTCACCAAGGACTTCACCAGACCTCAGAGAGGGAGCTCTATTTCTCCCCTGGCACACATGGTACACCTGCTTCCTTAGCAAATAACCAAAAAGAAACATTTAAAACTAAAGACATGATAAAAATCTCCCCAGGTACCCATACCTACAAATCTCACAGCCTTACACATACTAATAGCTGAAGGTTGAGTTTGTAATTTTCTGGAACATCCTTCTTCATGATGCTTTGGAACTGACGTAATAAGAAACATACAACCCTGGGTTAGGAGTGAGTTGGACAGTCAGGTGATCAGGGCCAGGGTCCACAACAAGGAAATAGGGAATCAGGACAGCTGAGATCAAACAGCACTAGCATCTGTTCTGCAGTGTACATAAGACCACACTGACATTCTGCTCTGCAGCCTTTGCAGAAATGAATTCTGCAAAACATCCTAAAATAAGGCAACCACAAAAACATTGTCAGTATCACGGGCGAGGGGCAGTTAAGACCTAGCCTGCAGATGTCAGCAGAAAAAGAGCATCAGCACGTGGGCATGAACCTAACAGCTAGACAAATTACGTGACCAAAGTCCTGGTTGGCACGACTCAGCATGCCCAAATTGCTTAAGAAAGTTCCCCAAAAGAGCTCATAAAAGTCCCTAAATTTAGAAACTCCAGGGGCCTCTCAGAGCCCCCCTCCCTCTCCGGGAGCTTTATGCTCTTGCTCAGTAAACTGTGCTTTGCTGTCCATCACTCTCGCTCTGGTCTACCTCTTCCTTCTTTGAAGCAGAGCAACCAAGAGCCATGGGCACCGAGAGGACACAAATCCTGTAACACCTACACCACACCTTCCTTCCTGGGAGCACCCTTTTCCTTGGGCAGACTGTGTATCCGGGCAACTGCCTTCACTTGGGTTCGAATAAAACTGTCTTCCTTTTTGCATAATTTCTAAAAGATTTGTTCATTTTGTGTTGAAAATAGGAATCTGCTCAAAGGATGGGGCAGTATCCACAATGTTGTGCAGCCACCAGTCACACCCCACCCCTGCTCATTCCCGGGACTCCTTCCCACTCCCCAAAGCCACCTGCACATCCTGCCCTGCCCAGAGCTCCTCTCCTGACCCTGTCTTTCAGAGATCTGCCTCAGGAAACCTGCCTCCCGCCAGCGCTGAGCCCGCCCCACCGCACCCCAGCAGGTAAATGCATGCTGCCCCCACCCATCCAGGGCCTCTGCTCGAGTCTTGTCCCAGGTCACTGTCTGCTCCTAGCACACACCTCTTCACCTAGTAGATGCCTGGTAAACATTGCTGCCTTGCTCTATACAAAATGAAATGTATTGCCAGGAGTAGCAAAAACTTTAAAATAATTTTTTTTCAGTTTGGAAAAAAAAAAAAAAAAACTCAGTTCTGCTTCTTAACATTATTATATTATTTCTCCAAAGTAATTTTTTAAAAACTGTTTTGAACTCCTGAAGACACTTGAAAAACACAGTTTTGAGCCACATGAGTCTACAATATGCATGGATTTTTTACAGGACAGCCTACAAATGCATTTTCTCCTCCTGGCAATTTTCTTAGTAGCACTTTCTTCTCTCTAGCTTACTTTAGCGTAAGAATACAGTGTATGGTGGGGGGAGGGGTCTGGCTCGTTCAGTCAGTGGATCTGGGACTCTTGATCTCAAGGTCGAGTTCAAGCCCCACGTTGGATGTAGAGATTATATAAATAAACTTTAAAAAGAATAGAGTGTATAATACATAGAACATACAAAACACATGCTAACTGACTGTCTATATTATGGATACGGTCAACAGCAGACTGTTAGTAGTTAAGTTTTGGTGCATCAGAAATTATACGAGAATATCTGACTGCACAAGGGGGTGGCGGTCCCAAAGCCCACATCGCAAGGGGGTCAACTGCCCACAGGATGCCGACCGCACAAGATACACCCAAAGTCATGCATTTCAGAAGCAACCCTCCTCATTGGTTTAGTTTCTTATTAATGTCACTATTGCTCTGACTTTGAAAACAGATCTCTTTACAGTAAAAAATGCAAAATGTGTCTCTTAAGCAATCGCCTATGAAAACACAAACAAAAGGAGCAACGTGCTATGTAAGGCGCCAGCATCCGCCTTTGGGGACAAAAGGAGCCTCTGCTTTGGAGAAGACAGGACAACGTGTTTGGGAGCTATGTCACCCAGACCTAATGGGGCCAGACGCTCCAGGAAGGGACTCCCTGACCGCATGGATTTAGGCAACGACCGGGTCCTCCCTCCGCTTTCCTGGTAAACCAAGGAAGGGGGAGAGGTGGGGACCGGGGCCTGGCGTTGCTGGAAGGTTGGTCAGGGAGGATGTGTGGGTCTGTCAGATCTGCCCCTGCTTCTAGCACACCCTTGAAGGGACCACCCTTGAGGCCGGGAACCTGCAAGCCCGCCAGAGCGTCTCCCTCCACACTCCCGTCCATGCCTGCTGCACCTCAAGCTGCTTCTACAGACCCAGCTCCAAGCCCCGGCTCTTCCCACCCACCTGCAGGGGCGCCTCTGGGCTCTGGGACACGTCAGAGCCCCCCTCTGGCTTGGCAGTCCCACCCCCTCTCCAGACCCCCCCCCCACCGCGCCTCCCCCAGTCCCACAGGCTTCTCCACCAGACGCCCTGACTTCTTCACTTCCAGGTCCCGGGCAACCCACTGCCACTGTCTGGGCCTCAGTGTACCCACTGGGGACACCAGAAGGTTGAAGAAGACAAGTCCTCTGGTTCAGGGAGCCCCCCAGGCCTCACCCCCACCCTTGTGCAGACATCCTCGCAGATTTCAGATATCAGATCTGGAGGACAAAAACGACAGCTGTCCTCACGAGGACACCGAATTTG
Organism: Mustela putorius furo; assembly: GCF_011764305.1. Lineage (NCBI taxonomy): Eukaryota > Metazoa > Chordata > Mammalia > Carnivora > Mustelidae > Mustela > Mustela putorius. The sequence goes on from NW_025421998.1 coordinate 11,910,615, forward strand.
ACTCGGGTCCTGAAAATACTCCATTTCCAAGAGTAGCCGTCACCGGTCTGAGTGCTACTCCTTTTGTGTCACTGGACAAGAGCCAGCGCCCCTTCTGGACCCCCACCCCCCAATCGTCGCTGGCTGGTGCTGACACCTGTCCCCGCCTGTCACGGCCCCCTCCTATTCTAGAAATGCATGACGGTTTAATGAGGAAAGTGGACGACGGTCTGAAGGAGACCCAGGCATGCCCGAGTTTTCTTGAAATGAAACAGACAAATCCAAAATTAATTCTGTTGCCAACAAAACCTAATGTCAAGTCTGCAACCTTCCTTTAGGGGCTGCACTGCAGAATGGCAGAGGAAACATAAACCCAGCTGATAGTGAACATCGAATTCATTTAAAAGTCATCACATTAGACTTCAGCCATTACGTCTTGACTGAGAAATGTCTGAATCATTCTGCGTCTGAAGGCAGCTAGACCCAATGTCAGGTGAGCCCTGGGGACGCAGGAGAAAGATGCGATTTGCAATTGACCTGAGCGTGAAAACATGTGTGGCCTGTCCTAGGGTGTGCTCAGATATTCAACGCTTGGTAAGTCAACAGAATTTTGCCATCATTCACAGCATCTCGAATCAGAAGTAGAGAATTTCTTTTTTAAAAAAGGAGAAAGATCTACATGCCAGCTGGGGTTTCATTTACATCAACAGATGTGTCCCTACCTCTGTGGCACATGCACACGCACGCATACACGCGTGTACACGCACACATGCACACACATACATACACGCACAGGCATGCATGTGTGCACGCATGCATGCATGCATCCCCTTTCCCTGTTTCTTAGCCTAAACAATCCCTGTGCTGGTCCCTAAATTACTATTTCTCATCCTCAGCTGGCACTGTGCGGGGCGGCTGAGTGTGGGGGGAGGGGGCACCCACAGCACACAAGCCCAGGGAGACAACCTGAGCTCCCATCTGCTTTTATGTACCTCCTCCTATCTGTGCTTTGAATGAGGCATGGCTCTCACTCTGGAGGGCTGAGCAGGAAGCTGCTGGGCAGGACCAGGGCTCAGCCTGTTTGATCCTGAAGCCCCCGCCCTACCTGGGTTGATTCCCCTTCCTGTGGGCATGGAGCTGGGTTTTGCCTCACCTGGGATGCCTTAGAGTGATTACCTGGGCAGCCACCTGGGGGAGGGGGAGAGGCAGCCCTGCAGAAGGGGAGGCTCAGATCCTCCACTCCTGGACTCTGGTCCTGTCCCCACATCCACTGCCCTGCACCCACTGTCCCCACACCCACTGTCACCCACCCCACTGTCTCTGCACCCACTGTCTCTGCAGAGACCCTCCGGCCTAACAGCATCGCCTCTAGGAGAGGGAGATGTGGAAGCTAGGGCATTACAGTTGCGTTCAACAGAGGTCTGCTCAGCATCCCTGCCAGCGGAGAAAGAGGGAGGTCGTCCTTCTAGAAGAGCTGCCCTCCTCTCTGAGTCAGAGTCCAGCTGGAGTTCAGGTTGGGGAGACAGGGACGCGCGTGCCAGGAGCAAAGATGCAGACCAAAGCCCAGCTCAGGGGCTAAGAAGGCCGCGCGGGCCTCTAAGAGAAAGTCAGGGGTAATCTTCCCATCCCTGGGACAACAGGTCCCTGAAAGCCTGCACGGGACAACGTGTGGCCCTTGTCACATGCACAGCCCACCTGCAAAGATGCTGAACACACGGAGAACCAGCACCGTCACTTTCTGCAGGATCACGATGGCTTCCGGGGGCTTCTGAAGCTGCTGGAAAATTTGACACATTTCCATGCTAAGGGAAAAAACAGACAATGGCATGAAAGGGAGAAAATTGGCAAGCCGTGTGCATCCCTGCTGTACACAGAAAGTTGTCACTGTCCCCCCTCCACGACAGACCCCAGCCACACAGGTGGCCACCCAGACCTCTCAGCAACACTGGGGCCCCCATTCTGGAAGCATCGATTCCGGGGCTAGGAAGCCGGCTATCTGCCCTTTCCTTGCCTTGATCCATTCTCAAATGCAAAGGTTCTGCCTTCCTTGGGGCCACGGGTGGGAGAAAGGGAGCAGGGGAAGCCGGTGGAGAGAAATCTGACGGTTTACTATTTATGTGCAGAGAACTCACAGCAGTGGATGAATTCGTATGTAAGTTTCTTATCTTTCAGCAAAATAGGTGTAGCGTGCATGTGTGTGGGTGTGTGTGTGCATGTGTGTGTGTGCGTGTGTTTGTGTGTGGGGGGGGTCTTCATGGGGTCCAGTGGTGGTGTTGGGATAACAGCGTCCACACCACTGTTTTTTACTAAGCAGTAATGCTGTAAAGTCCTAAAGGCTGGTTTTTCCTTTTGTAATGCAAGTGCCCAGTGCAAACTTTAGTGGCAAATGTATGCAAAGGTATCTCAAAGCCGCACATTACCAGACACACCCCACACAGGAGCCTCTGTTTGAAAGATCTAGGTTGACTTTGGTAACTGCCCGTTCCCACCCATCACTTCTCCTCTTCCTGCACTTATGTGCCTTCTCTTAGGCTTTAAACTCACCAATAGAGAGAAAGAGCCTAGAAAACCTTAGGTTTCCACCCTCCGCCCCAAGGAAGGCAGAGCACCCAGCCGGCACTCTTTCCCATCTGTGGCCTCACTTTGTGGCCCCAGCTATGCCATGTAGTTCCCAGAACTCGTCAGTCACAGCCCGTTACTGTTTGCAGAGGGTCACGGAGGTGGCTACTGAGGGCTGGCCCACCACGGCAGCGGTTCTGGACGGGCTGAGACCCCCCACACAGCAGGGCTCCTGCTCAGCTCTGCCATCATGCCACTGGCCAAAAGGGCTCAGGAATTTTTTCTTGAACCCTGAATGGGTTTTGCGTCACACTTAAATGAGCCAACACTGTTTCCAAAACTCAAAATTATCCTCAACGTCTGACAGAACTGAGTATGTAAGTAACGAGACCTGTGAAGCACCTGCCAAGGAGTTTATCCAAGTGTGTGTATATTCTTTTTCTTTTCTTTTCTTTTTTTTTTTTTTTTTTTTTTTTTTTGACACTGGGTCCCATCGACCGATGAAGGGTACAACTGCCCATGGAAATTCCCCAAAATTCCTTGAAAAGGCACATCCTTGCTGAGGCCTGGAGATCGACAAGCCTCTCAGCTTCTAGAAACTCAGTGTTGAGTCAACCAGGTTGAGTCAAGTGCGTGCACGCCGAGGGGACCGACATGGCGACATCACAAGCCTGAATCCATGCCTCACTCGGAATTCTCCAGAACACTGTGACCACCAGAACAGTGGTCAGTGCTTGTTTAAATGCAAGGCAATGCTCCTACAGCGTGCTGTTTTAAATTTACTTTCCCCAAGGAGTGAAACCTTCTGGAAAAAATAATAAGTTTAAAATCCATCCTGCTTTTTGGAGCTGACTCCAAAGAGCCACTTGCTTCAACACACCTAATGGGACCGGGGACCGCCACCTGTCCTGGCAAATGTGGATATTCTCCAGACGGGGTATTGTTTGTCCATGGTTGGGAATCCCCCCAGTCCTTAGAGAACACAGTTATCGCATGTTAATGTGGAAGGTTCAGCATGGGGGTGGTGTGTGTGTATTTATCAGGATGAGAATGAGTTTACTGATTCTGTGCACTTTTGCTTGGGGTGTGGGCATCCTTGAGGTGATTAAAAACTGCAGTTTTGGGGCGCCTGGGTGACTCAGTTGGTTGAGCCTCAGATTCTTGGTTTCAGCTCAGGTCAGGATCTCAGGGCCTCGAGATCGAGCCCTGCATCAGGCTCCATGACCAGTGTGGAGCCTGCTTAAGATTTTCTCTCCATCCCCCACCCCTCTCTCCTGTGCACTCTCTTTCAAATAAATGAATAAATCTTAAAAAAAAAAAAAAGTAGAGTTTCTTTATAGTTATACCAGCTAATTGCAGATTCAAGAAGATCTGACATTGTTTGATGCTTTTGAAGGTAAGACAAAATAATACAAAATCCTCTCGGGAAGCCAGATTCAAGGGCAGTGGGTTTCTCTAAAATAGAGAACAAAATGGAGAGGTTTTATTTTTAGGTATAATAAAAATACAGGGGAATTGGAGGATATTTGGGGGGCAGAAAATAGTTACTCCTGAATTGGGTTTTAGTGCCACAGAAAGACAAACATTTATCATTGTCATTTCTGGGCCAAATCAAACATGATGGTGTGTAGAGCTGTGTAATTGTCACCATCTGGTAGTGCATACTTTGGTAAATTGTGGGATTTAAATTATTACATTTTAGTTGTGCCTAAAAGATGATGGACCTGGAAGCAAAAGGAACATGATTTCATTTTCTATACAGACACCAAAGGCCACTATCTTCCTTGTGATGTGGGTGTGTTGTATTGAACTGCTCCAAATCTGGGCTTCCCAGCCCCCAATATGAGGAATGTGGCGTTTGAAAGACTAGAGCATGCTCACAAATCACCTGGGCATCTTGGTAGACCGTGGGCCCTCAGTAGGCAGGTAGGAGCACCTGCTCTCAGGTGAGCTGCTGGCCCCACAAGCTCCCACCACAGAGAGAAGGGCTCCATCAGACCTCAAACCCATGAGCAATCTGATGGCCTCTTGGGAACATTCTGTATCATCCCCATGGAAGAAGTCGATGATAAGAAGAGTGAAAACAGGGAGAGAAGGAAAGCAAGTAATCGCTAAGCGGAGGACACAGGGAACGTAGCCTTGTGAGCTTAGTGACCAGGTGTCGGCCACACAGCCAGTGCACAGCCCATTTGTTCCTACCCTTGGTGGATGGTATAAATGCCCTCCCTGGAGAACCGGAAACATCCAGTGAAAACTGGTGTTGGTGGAGTATACGTGTTGCCAAGACTGCCTCCAGCTCACTTGGAAACTCAGAGCAGAGTGTACTATCCCACACAGTGGGGAGTGGGATCAGAGGCAGTGCAGAGGCGAAGCGAAAAGCTCTGGAAGGCAGTGTGCAAATGTCAGAGGAGTGATAGTTCTTCAAGCCAGGAGACCCTCGTCTCACTAACCAAGGAAATCCTGCCAAGTTATAAAAAACGGCTGGATCGAGGCACTGCCCTATTGCAACAGAACCAGCAGAAAACAGATCAAATTCTGGCAGACGAGTGAGGGTTTGGTGGCACCTCCAGTCTCCCATGGGATGAAGAGAAAGGTAGGAGCAGGCAGGGACCACAAGCCATCCAAAGGTACTGTCACACACAAAAAGGAAGGATTGGGACAGAGCAGTGTCTCAGAGATTCTGCACACCCAGGACACAAATCCTCCAACCTGAAGTAGTAGAAACTTCTAGAACACGATGAATGACAGGATCAGAGCAGGGCTCCCCTCACCTGTCTCTCAGACATGGGGCAGAGTTTGGAGCTGGATCAACCACAGCATTGGGTTGAACCTAAAGAGGGAGAAAGCCAGGGTGGCTGTCGGTAGAGTACATGACTCTGGATCACGGGGTTGTAAGTTTGAGCCCCATGTTGGGTGCAGAGATAACATAAAATCTTTAAAGAGAAAAGAAGCCAAGAGCTGCCCGTCCCTCTCCAATGGTGGTTACAGCTGAAAGCGCAGTTGTCTGCATGGACCGCAGAGTCTTACACTCTTACCTATCTACCAAACAGAGGGATCTTTGGCAGCCAGAGGATAGAAACAGAAAAACTGTGTATGCACCTAACGCGGGACAAGTGAAGAGAACAAGAAGTTTTTACTTTTGAAAATAGAATAATGGACTGTCAAACACCTCTGGATAAATCCAAAACATATCAGAATGCCAAATCACAAGTCAAGTCACGAAGACACCAGACTCGAGTCACTGGATGTTGGAACTGACTCTAGCTTGCAATCGAGATGAAGTCCAGAACCATACCTTACCTGGTTCCAGGCCATTCCTGGAGAGTCCTGTTTTGCAGTTACTGTAAGGGGGGAAAAAGGAAGTGAATCGGGGCTTCATTACCTTTGATCCATCAATGGGACCTCTTGCCAGTACTCAATCAATGCGATTAATCCCTTCAGGAATTGCTCGAAACTTGATGACAGCTGGAGGATGGAAGGAAAACCAGCCGTCACCTTTTTGGTCCTCCCTCCTTTTTCCAATGGTATCTTCTTTCCAGTGGCTACATGAACAAGACTCTCAAAAATGGGCTGGAACAAAGTTCTTGCGGCATTTATCCACTGAGAGTTATTTAGGGGAAGCTCCTTCCTCAAGAGAGCCATTCTCTTTAACACGATCTGGACTGCTTCTTCAAGCTGTTGATGAGTTACATTCTGAATCAAAGACATGTTGGAAAACAAAGGTCCACTCGGGCCATCTCTTCCACGGGAGACCTCCCCAGCTGTTTCTATGGCTTTCAAAAGGTTATCTGGATGCTCAGCAAATGCCAGCCACAGATTAAAGACACGCCAGTCATCCTTCTCTAAGTCACTCCAGAGAACTTCCAAGGTGAGATCAATCACCCTTCTCAAGTAAGTCCCAATTTCCATGATGTCTTTTGATAGCATTTCATCCAAAACCAGGATCACTTCCTGGATTCTTTCCCACATTGTATCTTGAGGGTAACTATCATTGGGAAGTGGACGTAAGAAGTCTATCTGGTTGATGACATTATTTATAGGAACTAAGTAATCCAAAACTTCTTCCCATATGCTGACTGAATCCATCGCAAATATTTGGGTCCCATTATTAAAAGCTACCACAAGATGCTCCATGTCTCCCAAACTGCTTTTCAGAGAAGTTAAAAATTCAGTGATTTCTTTCAAAATATCAGAAAAGTCTTTGGACTGGTTCATATATGAGAATGTGCTTGTGGACACATTAACATCAGAGTCTTGCAAAATATTAGGTTTGACCCCAATCATCCCAAAAGCCAAGTCAAGAAATGGTGTCAACAAGTTGCTTATATTTTCTGATATGAAATGGTCTACGTTCTTCAAAGTACCTATTTCTCTCACAACATTTCGAATACTTTGTCGCAAAACAGTATAGAGAGTGTCAAAGAATTTCATAGCATCAGTGGTATTGGGGATGGAATGAGTTTCAAATATGGTGGCCACCTTCCGGGCAACTCTTGTGGCTAGCCCCAGAAGCTCCACAGCGGAGGTCACTGAGGTGGCAAGGTCTCTCATCTCAGCAATGTCTCTCACCAGCATGGTCAGGGTATCAGACATCTCCAAGAGAGGTTCTGGGGCGTCACTTTCTCCACCAGCTCTTGAGATAACACCAAGCAATCTCTTGGTAATGTCTAATGTTGCCCTGTTTCTTAGAGGGAATGAATTATTTATGAAGGAAAGCAAACTAGTTAGATTGGAAAGTATAACTTCTCGGAGTGTAGGATACAAGTCACGGAAGCCCTCGTGAGGAGAGTGTACAAGCACGTCCAGGAGATGTGCTACCTCTGTAGAACTTTCTCTCACAAGTTGGAGAGCTGACCTAAGATTGTGACTGAGATGGAGGAGATCCTCAGAGCTGTTCGTGTGGAAAAGCAACTGACTCACGGCCGCAAGAAACTCCGAATTATTTTCAGTCTTATTTTTCCCTGGGGTTTCCCTTAGAAGATCATTAAATAAATCTCTCATGAACTTCAGTCCTCGATGATGATCAAAATGAAATTGTCCATTGTCTAAAATAAATGAACTTTTGACTAGATGATTTAGAATCTCCTTTAAACTTGAGAAAATGCTCATCAGTCTGTCTTTTTTTGAGGCGGTAAGAAATTGATCCAGTGTCAGAATTTCTAGGATTTTATCCCTTGGGACGAAACTGCAAATAAACATTTTTGAATTTCATGTTTATCAGTGGAAGGATCAGAACTGAGAGGCCTATGTTTGTGTCACAGTAGCACTATGGGGGAATCACACTGACTACAAGATGACACGCTAACACACATTCCAGATGAAAATTAATATTTTGGTGCCAAATAATGAGAAGCATGGAGGAATTTCACAGAGAACCCCATCGCTATGCCTCCAACCTAGCTGCTTCAAAAGCCACAGACTTCCAGTTTTAGAAAAGCCAGGAAGGTGAAGTCCATATAAATTGTTTCTCACTGCAAGAGGTAACACCCTTCTGAAAGTTTGAAGTCCCAGCAACTCGCTCAGATGAGTGATGGCTCTGTACCACGTTAGCGAGGCGAGGCTGGGTGACAGCCCACCCCCTAACTAACTAACTAACTAATGTTAGTCTCAGTGGATTCCCTCAGGAGAGTGGAGGATGAAGGGAAGTCAATAGCCAGTGTGCAACATAAACACTAACCCAGGTGCTACTGGGAAACGATTGTGCAGGTGTGATTAATGCCCCTGATGAGTAAACTCGGACATAAGAAGACGGGATTTTGTCCTGGGTGGGCCAGACTTCATCAGTCGAAGGCTTCGAACTTCCCTGACCTCGCAACCCCAAACAGCAACTGCTCTTCTCTCCAATCACCCTGCCCCCCACAACTCTCCTGTGTCTCCCTCCACACAGCCTGCACTACTGCCTTGGCACCTGCTTAGCCAGTGCTCACAAGCGGACAAACCAGTTCTTTGAATTAAATCCCTGTTCTCGTTCTACTTCAGGGGCCAGGCCCTAACTGATACAGACATGCCAGGGTGAATTGAAGTATCCCTCCTGCCTTCTCACCAGCAAGCTTCCAATATAAGGAAAAACAATAAATATGAGAGAAACATAATGTGACCACCAGTTATAAAATGTTAGATTAACTGGAATAAAAATATTTAAATGCCCCACTGGTGATGAGACAGTGACTACATCACTTCAAATAATGACTAAGTGTATGCATATACATATATAAAAACTAATGCTGGGAGTGCCTGGGCGGCTTAGGCAGTGAAGCGTCTGCCTTTGGCTCAGCTCTTGATTCTGGTGTCCTGGGATCAAGTCCTGTGTCTGGGTCCTTGCTCAGCGGGGAGTCTGCTTCTCCCCTAGCTTGCCATTCCCCCAGCTTGTGCTTACTCTCTCCGTCTCCCTTCCTCTCTCTCTCTCTGTCAAATAAGTAAATAAATAATCTCAAAAAAAAAAAAACCCCAACTAACTAATGTTTAAATTCCATATAAAATAGAATTGCATAACCCAAGAATGTAAGAGAGCATAAGTGATTAATCACCAGGGGCTAGGTTTCTGTACGTGTTTACTACTTAGATGACAATCATCAAAATTATTTCACCATGATTTTTTTTAAAGATTTTATTTATTTATTTGATACACAGAGAGAGAACCACAAGTAGTCAGAGATGCAGGCAGAGAGAGAAGGGGAAGCAGGCTCTCCGATGAGCAGAGAGCCCGATGCAGGACTCTATCCCAGGACCCTGAGATCATGACCTGAGCTGAAGGCAGAGGCTTAACCCACTGAGCCACCCAGGCGCCCTTCACCATGATATTTTAATGAAATGTCCATTAAGACAAAATTCCCTTCAAAGATCATCCAAATGTGATGGGTACAGAAGTGCTGTTACTGATGTTTATACGCTCCAGGAAATAAAAATCAATTTTAACATATAACAGCCTCATTTACTATACAAAAGAAAGAAAGAAAGAAAGAAAGAAAGAAAGAAAGAAAGAAAGAAAGAAAAGAAAGAAAGAAAAGGAAAGAAAGAAAGAAAGAAAAAAGAAAGGAAAGGAAAGGAAAAGAAAAGAAAAGTCTCAGGGCACCTGGCTGGCACAGTCTGTTTAGTGTCCCACTCTTGATTTCGGCTCAGGTCATGATCTCAGGGTTGTGGGATCGAGCCACTTTATGTGCTCTGCACAGAATCTGTTGGAATCTCTCTCCCTCTCCATCTGCCCCTTCTCCACCACCCCAAGCATTTTCTCTCTCTCCCTCTCTCAAAGAAAGAAATAAATCTTAAGAAAAAAAAAGAAGACTTACCTCAACTCTGCAACGATGTCTTTGTGGAAGGCCTTTAGCAGAAGAGATATTCTATTCTCCGAATTTTCCTCTAGCAAAAATGAGAAGAATGTTTCCAAAACCTGTTCCATGAAATCCAGTATGCTTCTCGGAGGAAGGACTATTCTCTCACCATTTTCTGACTGTGTCCTGTTCAAGGTGAGCTTAATGAAATTCATTATGTGAAGGTCACTATCACTTGAATTTGAGGCTGCCTCTGGAGACTTCCCAGTTAAATTACTGATTGAATTAATTAGGAAACGTTCAAAAAGGAATTGAACAAGTGAGAAATTAGTTAGCTGTTCTTGGCTTAGCAATTGCGTAAGATGGGCAACATCAGAATTACCTTCCCTAGAAATGGTTTTAAGAAGCCCCCAAAAGGTAGCAATATCCTTGGTCAAAAAAGCTAGATCATCAATTGAGCTCTCATTGGCCATAAGCAAAAATAATGTTTGAATCATTCCAGAATCATCTTCCTTTGCCCATTTACGAAGCCATTTTTTTATGACCAGCAGAAAATCTTCAATGACTTCTGATATCCTCAATGACGATGAGCCCAGACTTTCGAAAAAATGGGCAAGTTGCAAAGTTACATTTTGAAGAGTCTCTGAATTAAGCATCTGAATTTCTTTGATAATTTCAGAAAGCCGGGGTTTGATAGGAAAGTTGTGGCTTAGATTGGCCATGATTTCTTCAAGCTCAATCCCTAGATCCTCAAAGTAAGAAGAGTTGAAAGTTTTCTCTCTTTTTTTAGTAAAACTTGATGGTGCTTCTAAACTACTGCCTGTCAGGTTCGCATCTAGAAATGTCTCAAATGGAGGGTCTAGAGAATGGGTACTCTTTTCTAGGTGCTGATCCCTAGAAGGCAACTTCATGATCTTTTCAAAATTTAAGGAAATCTTATTTCGAGCAGATGCCTCTGTGCCTTCACTGATGTTAAGGATCTTGTTTAAACTAGCTAGTGTATCAAGAATGTGTTCATCTAATGGAATTTTTGTAAAGTTGACATTTTTAAATTTTGCTATGATTTGTGAAACAATTTGCCTTATGGGGCCACTGGGACAAAGTTCAGAGATGCTACTGTTGCTTTGATTTTCAAAAGATGGGACAAATGGTAACACTTTATGCCAAAATTCCTTCATGGTCTTCACAAGCGAAATTTTAACATGGAAGACTTCTGAAAGCTCCAGAAGAATGGAATTCCAGTCCACTAGTTCACGAATTACACAGACCATCTTCCTCGTAATCGCCTTCTGTGAACCTTCGTCCAAACATTGTAAACCTTCACCTGGGGGAGAGACATGGAGGTAGTCGAGCAGGCTGGCCACTTTGGTATAAAAGGAAGATGACATGAGCTCTTGGGATTTACAGCCTTCTAACTTCGGATTCTGCTGAAACCCAGAAGTTGTGTGATTCCAGCACCAAACCACAGGAAGGCAAATGAAAGCCTCAGAAAGAATTCCTGGTTTCTCCGCTATTAATTCAATTGTGTCCAAAAGAGTTTTTATCACGTTAGCAAAGTCTTCTTTGGTGACATTGGAAATGCTTATGCCATGAAGGAGCGTGAAGTTATAGACATCCTTGAGGAGTTCTGTGATGTTTTTGTCAACTCCCCTCTGCAGGAGCCTTACAGCATGAGGAAGCATGTAGTACACATCTACCACGACATTCACATCGTCCTTAGGGAACAAGCGTGAGAACTTCAGCAGATGATTGACATTCCAAGAATGTGAGCTGTCTACAAATTTCTCCACCAAGCCTACAAGCAGGTTGGTCCCCAGATTGTGGGTACCTAAGCTACTGATATTCTTAAAGAAATCTGTTAGGCTTTCGCTAATTTGTTCAAGTTGGTCAACCAGCAGGTCTATGTCTGTCTTCTTGAGAGTGCGCAGGAGAGATGCTACCTTCTTGAAAACTTGAATATCACCCAGATCTTGTGGAACATTGTGAAGAACTGAGGGAGCCAGGGAGTTGAACACATCCCGAATCAGTTGGATGGTAAGACCTACAGCGTTCATGATTTTGTGGGACATTACTGGTGGTGGATTTTGGAGATCATGAGACAGGTTGAAGAGAAGGTAGCTGGCTAGATGATAAAATGAACGGCCTAACCTGTTGACATCCTTTTCTTTTGAACTGGTAGCAAATAGGTTTAGATACTTTTCAGATGTAGAAGAGGAGTCATTTTCTAGGAGGTGAGTGGAAATACCTTTCATAAGTTTCTGAATTTCCTTCCCCAGAGCTACTAAATGCCGCCAAAGATGTGTAAACTGGCTAGGTATGTCATCGGACAACTCTAGGGGTCTTAGAATTAATTCAGTAAGATGCGTCCAGTTGGATTGAGATACAAAATCAAAGTCTCTCGTCAGGTTGTTGATAATCATCCTTACTTGGTTTGTGGAATCATTGAAAAGGGTTAGCAAGATCTCAAATTTGGGTACCTTTTCCCTTTCAAAGACTTCGGTGAGTATGGCATTCAGAAAGTTGGTTATATTTTTCAATACAATATTCACACAGTTTGTATCTGACTTATTCATTGTGCAGTGAGGTCCCTTCATACTGAGAATCCAAGTAGCAAGTTTCAGTGTAGAATTAATTTTGTCTCCCACATCTCTGAAACTCCTCCAGTTACCCTGAGGATAGTTGTGTGCAACGCTGGAGTTGTATATCACGTACAGATGGTTCATGATGTCTATCCATGTAACACATCCCTTCAGTTTGCTAATCGTGTCCTCGGAGGAAAATGTGGAATTTAACATGGCCAGAATACGTAATGTCTTCTGTGACATGTTTACGTATAAACCATCTTCCAAAATAAACTCGGTAACATTTTGGAAAATCCCAGCACAGGACAATAAGTCTTGGTCATGTGACACATTTCGAAGCAATAACATTGTTTCTCTTAACTCCGTGATGATACTGTCCAGCCTCACTCCATAATTTGTAATGTTATTTGTAAGAAAGTGATTTATCAGTTGTACCTTTCTGTCGATGTATGCTGAGGTGTTGCTCAATTCCATGAAAACGTCAAGCAGAGAATAGAAAAACTCTCTGCTTGCATTTGTGTTTAATGGAAATGTGTTTAGCTGATGCAGGGCAGTTTCCATGGTAAGAAGGGACTTCCTTACCTGCTCGGGGCTAAGTGACTTTACCCTAACTAATGCATCACCTAATACTACCCAGAGGTCTCTGAGAGCCAAAAAATCATCCCAATCATGAAAGCCTTCAGCTTGAGTTACATTTTTAAACAAATCCAATATGAGTCTGGCAGGACGATGGGTGGGAAACATTCCCGGACAGCTTCCAGAAATTCTCACATCACTTTCCAATTCATCCAGAAGCTGAGTGAGACCAACATGGAGAGGAGTGAAAACATTCATGTCAAGCTGGAAGAGATGAGATATGCCTCCCCAGATTTCAGTCCACATCTGAAGCCATGAGACTGTACAGTGGACAGCCATGAACTCATTGAACGTCCTGCCGTCTTCTGAGAGGTTGGAAAGAATTTGTGTCCATGGAAGAATAAATAAAGACCCTCTATCTTTTGAGTAGTTCACAGAAAAGATGTTCTTATCATCCAAGGCAAAGCATTCATTGCCCAATGGGGCTTTGACTGATTCGTTGAAGAGTTGGCTCATGTATTGAAAGAAGGAAATACGGAAATCTTTGTCTACGAGGAGCAGCTGTTTGAGGCCTGTCAAAGTAGCAGGAATCACTTCCAGTTCTGGGCCCTCAATAGACATCAGGGATTGGGCCTGAAGCTCCAAGTAGTTAAAAATTGAAAGCAACTGCTGACAATGAGACCCCTCAGAAAGTCCCTCAAGAACTCCTGTTGTCTCATACAAAAATTCAAATGCTTTACTGACGTTTTGAAAATCAAATTGCTTTATGATATCCAAGATGCGCTCTGAGGTTTGTGCAAGGAAAGATAGCAAAGCCTCTGTACTTGGAATGCTCAAGAGTTTATAAATATATTCAAAACATGAAGCATAAATCTTCAGAAGCAAAGCTGAATCATTGTCCTGGAAGATGTCTAGATATATCTTAGTCAAGACCGTGTCCACGGCTCGTCTTTCGGGCTCAGAAAGGGCTGAGAAAAGTTCAGACGCATTCCTTATAGCATAGACTGTGTCTAGAGCTTCAAAGACTTGTCCTTCCTTCAGAAATCCGAGCTCATAGAGACTGCTTATCACAGTTTCACTCAAATGTACAAAGTCCATTTCCATAGCTTGCGATTGCAGCCAGTCTGACTGGAACAACTGGGAAAAGTTAAGGCTCTTGATAAGGACCCTCTCATCTTCTGGGACAGAAAAATTAAGAAGTGTAGACACGGTTTCCAGCCTGACTCTTTCTTCTTTTGAAATGCCATACATCCACAATTCCAGGAGCTTGGGATCAATTTCAAAAAGTACTAATTCCATGAACCTCAAAATATTATCTGATTCGTTCTTTATCCAGAGACTTTCAAGAATTCCTATTTTGTCAATCACCGCTTTGCCAAATTCCAAAAGTTTCTGAGTAGCAATAGCAGATGTGTCGCTCTCTAAACTTCTTGAATGGTTGACCCACAAGTGGCTTGTGTTCAGAAGAGTCTCACTGAGAGATGGGAGGTCATGGAATTTGGGCACGCTGGGCGAGTCGAAAGCATCAGGCAATAATTCCTCCAAAAATCTCACAAAAGATAAAAAAAAGTTTATTTCCTCATCCTCAAGGGAATGCAACTTCTTTTCCATCATGAGAAGTTCCTTTGTGGAATTCAAGACTCTACAATATTAATGGAATTGTCTTAGTATCCAAATAAATAGATAAATAAATTCAAGACAAATTCAATGTATCAAATTTTCAAAGTAATACATGTATTTAGAGGAAAACATAAATGGACTGTTTGCTACACAGTACATTTCACAACTGGAATTGAATTGTTGTGAGTATTCCAAAGTAGAAAGTTACAATGCAGATGCCTATATGTAGCTTAAAATCTGCCTCCTGCACCAAAAACAATGCATTTTAAATTATTTTATTCCATGATTTCATATGAAGGATCATTAAAGGTAAGTTTGCTACATATGCCAGAAGAATCTGAGGATTTGATTCCTTGTTGTGTCTCAGAATGTCTTGGCTAGAGCAGGAAGAGGGGTATAGGGAGAGGGAGAAGCAGACACCCCGCTGAGCAGAGAGCCCAATGTGGGGCTCCATCCCAGGACCCTGAGATCATGACCTGAGCGGAAGGCAGATGCTTAACTGACTGAGCCCCTCAAGTGCCCAGAAACTCATGATTTTAGATAGTGTACTTTCTCTCCAGGTGACTACTTGTAAAATGCACACAGTTCTCAAAAGAGCACCTCAGGGGTTCCGACAAGTCCACACCCATAATGGAGGTCCATACGTGGAGAAGTCTACTAACTTCCACTAACTCGGGAGTCACCAGTCCACTCTTTAAATCCTTGGGGCCCTATGTGCTTGAGTTTAGAAAGACAACAAGAGCGGGGGAGGCACCTGGGTGGCTCTGTCGGTTGAGAGTCTCACTCTTGATTTTGTCCCTGGTCACGATCTCAGGGTCGTGAGACCAAGCCCCACGTGGGGCTCCACACTCACCCTGGAGTCTGCCAGAGAGTCTCTCTCTCCTTCTCCCTCTGCCCCTCTCCCGCTCATGCTCGCTCTCTTGCTCTAAGTAAAAAGAAGTAAAATATTTCAAAAAATGTAAAAAGATGACATGGTTCATGTATCAGGTATGTATTAATGCCCCCTCCACCTGTGGGGACTGGGGCAGACCCCCAACTCATGAACACTCCCGGCAGTGAGACCTGAGATGGCTGCACTGTGTTGGGGTCTCTGTGGAAGGAGCTGTGAGGCCCCCGTAAGAAAAGCCTTCATGTCCAGACTTCGAAAGACACATTGAAAAATTGTGGATAAGGATTTTGACCGGTATTGGCTGCTAATACCTTCAAGGCTGATTTCCTTCCTAAACCTCTTTCACTCTATAATCCTGTCGGCTAAGGCACAGTCTTGAGAGAGGACAGACACAAAAGAGATGAAATGATGAATGTTGCTTTCTCCCATCTAATAGCTGGGATCTGGGAGCAGAAGGTACAGTCTTCATTTAGTTTACTTTCTTTCTTTTAAGATTTTATTTATTTAAGCAAGAGAGAGAGAGAGAAAGCACACGCTCAAGGGAGGGGCACGCCATCATTTAATTTACTCTTATTTGCAAGAGAGTAGCGACTTTGAACCAGGGAACACTGAGAACATTCTCCAAGGAACTTCTCCAGCAAGAACGAGAAAGCTGTGCTATTAGGAATTCCGTACGGATCTTGTTCAAGTCCAGCCTTGCATAGAAATACATGCACAGCTGGGGCGCCTGGGTGGCTCAGTGGGTTAAACCTCTGCCTTCAGCTCAGGTCATGATCTCAGGGTCCTGGGATGGAGCCCTGTGTTGGGCTCTCAGCTGTGGGGAGCCTGCTTCCCACTCTGCTCCTCCTCCCACTCGTTTTCTCAATCTCCTCTCTCTCTCAAGTAAATAAAATTAAAAAAAAAAAAAAAAAGAGCAGTGTGAGCAAGGGCTGCAGTAGAAGTAACTGGAACCACTGGTAGAAGTACGGCTCTGTGTTGTTACATCACTTTACAGTTTATAAGGCACTTTTCTAAATACAGTTGTAGTTTGCTCCTACAGAAGCCTGTTGGGATATACACCAGTATCTCCAAGTCACAGAAAAAGAAATATTTCATATGTATATATATGTATATGTATATATATATATACATATATACACATATATAAATATATAAATATACATATATAAATTTTAATACATAGGAATTTAATATATATACAATTTTAATATATAGAAAATTTTCTATAATATATAGAAATACAATTTTAATATATAGAATTTTTTTTTTTTAATGAGCAGATTCAGGCAGCTATTATATGGCTGGAACAGGACATGGCCCAGAGTTTTTCTTTTGCCAAATAGCTTTTGGAACTTTGGTGTGCACCAGAACCACGGGAAGAATTCCTTAAATCTACAGAAAGCCTGGTCCTCCACACAGCCAAGGTTTAGCATTTAGGCAGGCTCCAGGAATTTGTATTCTTAACAAACTTCACAGATAAATTTGATCCGTTCCCAAATGTAAAAGCTATGTCCTAACATAAAGCTTCTGTCAACACACCCCACAAGCAATAAATAAAGTGTCCTTTAAACCACATACAGGGGACCTGCATGGCCCAGTCGGTTACCCATCTAACTCTTGGTTTCTGCTCAGGTCATGATCTCAAGATCGTGGGACTGAGCCCCATGTCAGGCTCCGCGCTCACTGCAAAGTCTCCTTAAGGCTCTCTGTCCCTCTCCCTTCACCCCCCAACTCTCTGAAATAAATAAATAAATAAATATTAAACTACACGCCATATCCAGGGTGCCTGGCTGGCGCAGTCAGGGGAGCATACGACTCTGGATCTCAGGCTTGTGAGTTCAACCCCCACACTAGGTGTAGAGCTTGCCTTCAAAGATAATAATAAATAAATAAAGTGAGAAGTTCATCTATTAAAAAATTAAAGAAAGAAGCTGTGTACCATCTCCATAATTATACATGAGAATTTCTGTCTGAATGCATGAGCAGCATATAATCTGGCGATTTAGTTCCAAAGATCAGTTCTCTCCCAAAAGTCCCCAGAGCTCCTAGAATCTTTAGTCACGAATCCCATGTCTAAAGTATGCAACTGGATGAGACTATAATCCAACCATTCCATTTTTGGAGCATCTATTATAAATCATGCTTTTAAAGGAAAATCTTAAAACTATCATTTGTGTTTCTTTTCAAAATCCATGGAAACAGGAGTCATAAATGCTATGGGGTAAATATTATCGAATGCCTAATATGAAATACTGCATCCACAGTCACATCATGAGTTCATATTTTAAAGCAAGCGTTTCCTGAGGCGCCTGGGTGGCTCAGTTGGTTAAACGTCCCACTCTTGATTTCGGCTCGGGTCATGATCTCAGGGTTGTGAGATCGAGCCCCACTGGGGGTTTCACACAGGACATGGACTCTGCTTGAGATTCTCTCTCTCCCTCTCCCTTCCCCCCAAACCCCCGCTCACCCTGCCTCTCAAACTCTCTTTAAAAATAATAATAATTACATAAATAAATAAAGCAGGCATTTCCTATAAATGGGTTTTGCTTGTCTTAGATAATAGTTAAATCAAAACCTGAAAATTGAATTTTGAAAATTTACCTGGAGATGGAAGCAGCTGGAGACTTGAGTAAGTTACCCAAAAATGTGAAATAATTATCAGTGATGGCTTCCCAATCTATGTTTTCTTCATAACAAGGAGATTCCTCAGAGAAACCTAAACAGAAAGGCATGTCATGTATTGATTTCAAGTTGGATACAACAGTCAAATCTACCAAAGTGAAGAACGCTTTAGTGTTCTTAATCTGGTTGAAAATAATAAAAGAAAGATTAGAAATCCTTATGATTTGGCTTCTGCGTCTGGCCAAGTTCAACTACCACTGGCCATCAAGCAGTATAGACAGTGATCCACAGAAAACAGAAGGTAAATAAGGTGAAACCCATGATTATCCCATCTGTTGCCTTAAGGAAAGTATCGCAGGACTGCCCCAGGAAGTAAACCAAGTGGAACTGGTAGGCACCTTGAGTAGATGGGATGAAGGTTGGAGTACAAAAGACTGCACAGACACGCAGAACAGACTCCAAGGAGAGAGCTGCACAGACAGAGCACTTGCTGATGCCTCCTTCAAGTATTCAGCTGAGGGTAAATCAGTGCACGCTGGTGAAGAAACCCCCTGAGACCAGAGAAAGATCCACCCACAGTCACACTTGGTCCCACGGTCACACTTGGCTGGCTCCCTGGTTGCGGATGTTGCAAGTACACAGCAACTCTGACTGTCCATGCACAAGTCTCAGATAGAAACATGCTCTCTTTTCTTTAGATGCAAAATGGCTGGATTACACAGTGTCTGCATATATGAGTTTTGGAGATGCTGATGCTGTTTTTCAAAGTCGTCATCCTGTTTTACATTCCCACAACACCCTATGATGGCCCCAGTCCTTACGCATTCTTGCCAACATCTGGCACGACCTCTTAAACATGCGAGTCATTCTCGGGACGCTTGGGTGGCTCAGTCAGCTAAGAGTCGGACTGTTGGTTTCAGCTCAGGTTATGGTCTCAGGGTTGTGGGATCAAACCCCACGTGAAAAAGCCCCCCATGAAAAAATTAATTAATTAAAAAAAATAAAGAGGTAGATGAGAAATAGGTAAGATGTGGATGATTAACAAACTTGACCTACTTATTATATATAATTACTACAGCCAACAAGGACAGAAGTGACATGGTTTTGAAGAACTCACACATTTACCAAAACGGACCATGTGCGCCACAAACACATCTCAACAAATTCCAAAGACTGACCATTGAGAATGTTCTCTCATTAAAACAGATGAGAAATTTAGAGTCTTCTTTAAAAATCACTTGAAATGTCCTCAAATGTCAGTAAAAATTTAAAAATATCCTGAAATCATAATAAATATCAGGAAATTTTGAACAGAATGTTAACGAAGACTGTGACCTATCAAACTGTGTGCCCTATACTAGGGTTCTGCATAGAATAAATATTATAGCTTTAAAAGTATATTATTAGAAAAGAAAATTGGGGCATCTGGGTAGCTCAGTCATTAAGCATCTGCCTTCAGCTCAGGTAATGATCCCAGAATCCTGGGATCAAGTCCCGTGTCACATTCTCTTCTTGGGGATGTCTGGTTCTCCCTCTGCCCACTCCCCCTGCTTGTGCTTTCTCTCTTTTCTCTCTCTCTCTCTCTCTCTCTCTCACTGTCAGATAAATAAATAAAAACTTTTTTAAAAAGAAAAGAAGAAAATATGAAAATCAAGAAGCTAGAAAAAGAACATCAAACTGAATTTAGTAGAAGGAAGGGAGGAAATAATACAGATTAAAAAAGGAAATTCATGAAACAGGAAACAAATCAGAAAATCTGTGAAAGAGGACACAAATTCACAGAACAGAGAATCAAGAAAACTCCGTTCTCGGACAAGCTCTATTTCCATAACAGAGCAAGCCTTGAGGCAGCATGATGTGCCCAGTGAGGATTGTCCAAATAGAAGGGAAGTTCACCGGCTCCGGAGAGAAACCTCCTACAACAGTGTCTCGGCTTTGATACTTGGAGCTCGGTGGTCTATATCAGAATTTAATCTCCACGAGCCTCAGTATTCCCAACTGAAAATCAAGTCAAAATGGAACCCAGCTCAAGGGTTGACATGGGGATTGGATGAAATAATTCATACAAAACACAACAAACGTTGTGACTGTCAATGTTATTGAGAATTCTGAACTCGGGCTTCTCACGGATGCCAAATGTCACTCTTGTCGCCTATATTTCTGGAAATGGTCAGGAGCCAGCCAAGCTCTAGCACTGGAGGAACATGCAACCAAGGAGGCACGGCTGACAGCCCAGCTTTGCCGCCGCCAAGGGCAGAGCTCAGTGTGGCCCGCCTGCAGCCGAGGCAGAGACCCAATGGGCAGCTCGTGGGTTTGACACTGACCGCCACAGAGAAGGGTTTCTCTGGCAGCCTCTAAAAGCAGCGGTTGGAGTATGGAGAGTCCGGGAAAAGTTAAAAATGGAACTACACTACCATCCAGCAATTGCACTATGAGGTATTTGCCCGAAGGGTACAAAAGTACAGATTCAAAGGGACCCATGCACCCTGGGGTTGACAGCAGCATTATCAACCAGAGCCAAACCATGGAAGCAGCCCAAGTGTCCATGGAGAGACGAATGGATGAAGACATGGTTCATATACACAAGGGAGTATCACTCTGCTGTCAAAAAGAATAAGATCCTGCCATTTGCAACAACAGGGATGGAGCTAGAGCACATTGTGCTCATCGAGACACGTCAGCCAGAGAAAGACAAATACCATATGCTTTCAGTCATACGTGGAATTTAAGAAACAAAACTACTGAGCAAAGGGGAAAAAGAGAGAGAGAAACAAAGAAACAGACTCTTCATTGCAGGGAACACGTTGCTGGTCATGGCGGGTGGGGGAGGGGGGTCCTGGGGGGGATGGGGAAGCAGGTGGTGGGAGGAAGGAGGGCACCTGCCAGGACAAGCACCGGGTGACGCAGGGAAGTCCTGGGTCCCTGTATTGTACACCCGAGACTAATATTACACCGTATGCTAACTATCTGGAACTTAGATTAAAAACTAATAAACAAAAATGAAAACCCCAGCAGTTTGAGGAGGAAGGAAGGGAGTGAGATTCGGTGGCTGTGGCCACAGAGCAGGAACCCCGAGTCGAAGCAGAGGTGCTCCAAGGGCAAGCTAGTAACCCCCACGGGGCTGGAGCACACACGGCACAGCCAGAGGGATCGCGGTCCCCAGGGAGAGCTGGACCCAGACCACCAGCTCTCCCCTGGGACGAGTCAGAAACACAGGTCCCACCCTGCCAGCGTCTTCTCAGAAAGAGGGCCCTTGGGACGAGGGAATGTCTGCCTGGGGGTCAGGCCATTGCAAATCTGTATAATTCATATTTGAGGGGATTTGGGGTTTTGAAGATAGTACGGAAAGAGGGGAGCGGGCTCGACATGGGGGTGCTGCGCCGGGAGGGCGGGGTGAGTCTAACAGCACAGGAGTGATGAGGCCCCACAGGCAGCAGCTCTGGACTTCTCAGAGTCCGTCATGCCTGGTCCACCCCGTCTGTGTTTATCAGCAAAACCAGGACAGGTTGAGAGGAAAAGAGGTCACTGGTAGAATGAGCAGCGACAACCAGTCAAGCCAGGGCCCTGGTCAGTCTCGCCATAACACATGGTGACAATGCACAGTGGGCATCCCAGTGGCAAATCCTCGGCGAGCCTCTCCTCCGGCCCCCTTCATAAATAGGGCGTCTCTCAGCAGCAACGTGGGGAAGGGGAAGCAGCGCCCAGGTTCCCACAGCGAAGACGGCTGACCTACCAGAGAGACCATTCTGGACACTTCCTTGCACATTCGCAGAATGGACCAGTTCACAGGTCTTCCTGATAAATCCGGTGAAGCCTTTCCAGTAGGGTGTTTCCTCCAAGGATGACTGAACTGTTCCTAGTGCGCGGAAGATCCTACAATCAGAGAAGCCAGAGAAAGCTCGCCTTTGGTCACAGTTTTCAGAACATGACAGATTCCTCTACAGGCCAACAGTCACGGGCACCTGGCAGTCACCTGCGTCAGAAATAAGAACCTTCTCAATGGTCTCCTTACTAGTATTTGATTACTTACAAATGCCCCCACTCAATTTGAAGAGCAAAAGTGATGCATGGGAATATATGAAACATAAGACACAGCATGTCAAGAGAACAGAAAGAGGAAAATAGGACTTAATATAACTTACTATAACTTTGCAGCCAAGACTGTTGCAGAAGGTTAAGTCAATGGTAAACCTTTAAAGGGCTTGTTTAATATCTTATATTTTTACTTTTTTCAAAAGATTTTATTTATCTACCTGAGATTATTTATCTACCCCTAATATTTTGCATTTTTAAATGCTTTCCAATAGTACCAAATAGGTAAGTCTTTTTTTAAAGATTAAAAGAAAAACTATGCCTCCACCAGAAAGGATGAATACCCAACTTTTGTAGCAACATGGGCGGGACTAGAAGAGATTATGCTGAGTGAAATAAGTCAAGCAGAGAGAGTCAATGATCATATGGTTTCACTTATTTGTGGGGCATAACAAATAGCATGGAGGACATGGGGAGATGGAGAGGAGAAGGGAGTTGAGGGAAATTGGAAGGGGAGGTGAACCATGAGAGACTTTGGACTCTGAAAAACAATCTGAAGGGTTTGAAGGGGCGGGGGGTGGGGCGTGGGAGAATAAGGTGGTGGTCATTAGAGAGGGCACAGATTGCATGGAGCACTGGGTGTGGTGCAAAAACAATGAATACTGTTATGCTGAAAAGAAATAAAAAAATTAAAAAAAAAAAAGAAAAATTATGCCTTCCCCCAGAAATAGAATATACTAGAAACAGAATATATACTAGAAATAGGCTATACAATGTGGATCCATGTTTCGGTAGATGTTTCCCAACTGTTCACCAGTTTCCCATCACACACAGACTCACACTGCTGCTGCAAGCTGGTCCTTACAGTCACCGGCAAGGTCGCGGTCCCCGGGTGAGGCAGCCGCTGCCAGCCGCTGGGAGAGCCGCCTGCAGGAAAGGCCCACGTCCTCCAGCTGCGCTTCTACTTCCTGCCAGCCCAGAAGTCCTTCGAATCCTGAATCTGCCACATCTGTCCGCCCAGTGACGACTTCTTGCAAAAGGCGATCCTTGACAGGGGAAGAGCACGTAAGGACAGGGTGGCCCCGGGAAGCAGCGCATGTCCCGTCTCCCATACCAAGGGCTCTCTTGAACTGTGACTCCAAGACCGTGCCCTGCAGACCTGCTTTTGTAACCTGAGGGACCGTCCTGGACTTGCCTCTTTACCCCCAAATCAAGGCTGTGTCCGAAGGGACACAGATGTGAAGCCCATCTGTGCTGGCTAGTCCCCCAGTCGCCCCACAGGACCCAGCCTTCTCGGAGTCACGCTCCTGTGATTCTGTTCCACAGTTAATAGCCCACATCCTCCAACCAAAACAAAACAAAACAAAACAACAAAACAAAACAAACAAACAAAAAAAAAAAACAAAAAACCACACACACACACACACACACCAGAAGCGGCACAGGTGCTCCTTCCAGCCCAACCCTACCAGGCAGCATGAGAAAATAAGAAATGAAACACGCCATACAGAGGGAAAAAAATGAACAGCAGAAAAGGGAATGGTACTATCACTTGTAGTGCTCGGCGAGAAAAATATGGGTCGAAGGGGACATCATGAATTTTACTAACAAACGGCTCCCCACTCTCTCAAGCTCTCAGCAAGGGGCGGGGACATGGAGAAGCAGGGCTGGCCGCGGCTCTGTGCTCCAAGCTGGCCGATGCCTGAAGTTATGTGTCCGGCCTCTTGACGTCTGCAGCCAGGGATGGAGCGGACGGGGAGCCCGGAAATCAGGCGGGCGGGGAGGCGCGGTCTGAGAGTTTAGGGTGCTCTTGGGGAAGACCGCTGTCAAGGAGATTTGGGCCAGATGGGTGACGGGCAGCCTCCTGAGTGGGGCCGGAGGAGAGATGGAGCAGGGGTGGCTGGATTTCCATGGCGGGGGGAGGTGGGTGTCTAACCTGCAAAATCAGCCCACTGGCATCAGCGGACGAGATCAGAAGGCGGCTACTTACCGCGTCCTCCGCTGACTGCAGTAGCTCGTTGAAAACGCTGCTCTTGGTGGAGTCGTGGGGACACGACAGTGCCCGGAGGCGCTCCCAGGCACCAGGGTTCCCACCACACCGGAGAGCCTCCTTCCCAGACAAGCTGGCATTTAGGCACCTGTCCATAGCCTTCTTCACCAAGACCTGAACAACGAAGGGGAGCAGGAGGGGGTGACTCCGAGAGGCTTGTGCTTGCCCCCCAAGGGTTAGAGAGCAACAACCAGACACCAGCAGCCGTCCGAATTCCAAAATTAAGACAAAGCTCTTCAAGAATCGTCCTCTTTGCTGGCACATGTTGCCAGCACAGCTCACAGCAGGGGCAAAACAGAAGAGAGCACGAGCGGCTTGAACGTTTTCTCAAACTCGTTGATTTGGAACCCTGTGCTGTGCTTTACCTGCTTCCACCGAAGGAACGCGTCCCTTTCTGGGTGCAGTTGCTCGGGTCCGCCCAGTGTGGCGCTGTAAGCCGGTCTCTCCGGGCACGTGAGCACTGCTGTAAGGTCGACAAACGGACGCATGACTACTTCCCCTCAAGCACACTACTCCCCACTCGCCTCCTCCACGAGGCCGCGACGAGCACAGGGAATTCAGAAAACCAGCAGCTCAGCAAACTGCACCTATTATCAGACATTTTATGATCTCCCTGAGAGAGGAAAACAGAAAAGTCATTGCACTGTCCTTTCATACGTCCTCAAGACGCGTGAGGACGGCATCAGGGGAGGGGAGAGCTTCACTCCAAAAGCGACATCCATCCTCACTTCTTCCCTCTCCACCATGGAGAGGGAAGAGGCCCCCGCCCCACTCCCCAGCCTCCCCAGCCACCCTGCAGAGCATAAAATGCACCGTGACAACTGTGTCTGAGCCCAACAAAGGCATCAGGCAGTTTCAAGTCTGCTTTTCAATCAGTCTCATGTGGCCTCCTAGCGAGCGGGCGACAAGTAAGACCCAGCCAGTTTACCTTGGACAAAACGCAAATTCTGGGCTACCGCGTTCCTGAGCGCCCCAAGGAGCAGAAGCAGTCTCTTCAGGGCTGGCCATGGGGGCAGGCCTCGAAGGACATTCTCCAGCTGCTGCAGATGCAGTAATCTGAGGGCACAGGAAACTATTTTAAGAAGAGTGTCAGAATGCCGCACTCTGCGTGGTGGGCGCGGGACCCATCGAAGGTGAATTAACAGCAGCTATAAGAGTCTCCAGGGCCAAGAAGGACTCCCGGCAGGACAGCTGGACACCTGCAGCCCCTGGGCAGGGAGTGGAGGGAAACAGAGGCCCCTGGTGCAGACACAGGCGCTCCCCAGCTGACCGCTGCAGAGACCACGCTCCCCGGGAAGGCAGGCAGTCACAGGGCTGGGGGAGTGGGGAACACTTGTCCAGCTGTCCCAGACAGCCAAAGCTCCCCCCCACCCCAGAGGCTCTCTGTTGCCCTAAGAGGGTGCCCGACTCAGGAAGAGGGAAGGAGCCACCCAGACAAGCAGCTGGAAAGACAGGGACTCTGCAGCGAGAGAAGCTGACGCTGGAACAGAATGTTCGAGTGAAGAACCAGGTGGGGGTCACCCTGTGGGAGCAAGTGCCCAGCGGGAGAAGGCAGATCCTCGGGTATCCCTGCAAGCACAGGGAATCTCCTGCCCAGGAAGAGAAAGTGAGCTGGAAGGTGAGACCCAGGAGACGCTCTAGGGGCACCCGTGCAAGGTGCCCGAGGCTGGGCCAGCGATGGGTGGCACCCGGTCCTCATCTGGCCCTACCTGGCCCCGTGCCCACACCGGCCCGCCTCTCCTGCATCTCATCACCCCGGTGCAGGAGGTCCAGGCAGGAACAGGCGCACCATGAGCACCCCCTGCCTCCGATGACGTGTGTGCTCGGTCCCAAAGGAAGGCTTGGTGGGTCGTCCGGTTGGAAGTTGGGACTTGGAGGAGAGAAGGTGTGAGCATTCGGCAAGAACAGGGTAGAAGTAAGGAGCTGTGGTGCTCCGGCCAACAGTTTCCCACCAAGGGCAGTGTGGATGGTAGGAGGATCCAGGGGCGCCGCCGGCAAACGAGGACTAACCTCAGGACGGGCAGGCGGCGTCTAAAATCATGACGACAGCAAGCGCTCAGTGGGACACCCTGAGGGATGCCGGGAGGGGACGCGAGCCCAGGGGCCGAAGCAGGTGTGCACACAGAGGACGGCGCTGGGACCCGAGCCACGGCCGCCCCCACACCGAACGCAGGAAACAAGCTGCTGCGAAAACACGGGATTCACAAGACAAGACTGGATCGGGAGGGTCTGTGCCAGGGGACGTCGGAGGAGGAACCTCGGTGAGCCTGGGGGTGAGTTGAGGAGAGAGAGGTAGATGCCGTGGGAGGCGTGAGACGTGGGAGTCGTGAGAGACTGGGTAGCACTTGTGAGCCGCCACTAAGTGTGGGGTGTCCTCAACCCCGGGGTCTCCCTGCTGGCCATAACAAGGGAGGGGGTGGGTCCTTCCTTCCTTAGAGGGGAAGACATGAGGCCACTGGGGGGTGGGGGGGTGTCCCGCATGGAGCCAGCAGCAGACCAAGGGCTTCATAACTGGTAAGGGACTCGGGGGCCACCAAGAAAACCAAGAAATGCCATCAGCATGGGGAGGTGGAAACCCAGGGACCAGAGAAGTGCACAGGCCACAGACTTGCTTGTTACCCAGACGGCCAAGTGGAGGCCATCTGTATCCCCAAACAGAGGTGGGTGTGGGGAGAAAGGGAGGCTCCAGGGCCCCACGGCTGGCCGGGTGCACACAGTAGCTGCGGGAAGACCCCCCACCTTCCCATCCTGAGTGTGGGCGGAAAGAGAAGCCCGGGCCAGCCACACCTGGTCCTCCAAGGGAGTCTCTCACATCCCTGCTCCCTGGAGGATCTGAGATCCAGAGTGCCCCAGGGCTCTCTGTCGCCCGGGCAGAAGTGGCAGGGGCATGGGAGGTTTGTAAGGTCAGGAAGGTGACCTACTCTATCGCTAGCACCCAGGAGATCTCTAAGATAAAACAGGAAACTAGAACCTTCAAAAGCAAGATCCTCCTTCCTTACCAGGTTCCAGAAAACTCGAGGGAGTTGGAAATGTGTCCAGTTATGAACACACCTGTATGTACATCATGTGTGCCCTGAGAACACGCCCCGACCCCGTGCGATTCTAACGATGCAATTCTCTCTCGTGCTGTGTAACAGCAGGCGATCTGAGGCCCGTGGCTTGAAATGGCCCCTTCGGAGACAATACTGAGACATTCTCTGCTCGCTTCCAAGGAAAGCCTACACCTGAGGCATGTAATGGGGCCAAGTTCCTGCCAAGGGCAGGACCCGCTGAAAAAGACAGCTGAATACTGCAATAGAACCACCCGTCGGGAATCCATTCAGCTTATCTCAAAAATGAAGAGGGTCTACATTTCCCCATTTTTGAAGTGTTTCCAGACCTTCTGCAAACAATTCAATGGTGCAAAACTTCAAAACAACCGTAAAAACAGTTTCTTCCATGCGAGTGCCTCCACAATGCTTTTGTTCATTTTAGATCTGAAATCCAGAAGGCTGACCCCCTTCTTGGATATGCTCCCCCACTGGGTTGTTGCCCTCCTCTGAACAGACATAGGGGGACGCCTGGGGTAGGGTGAGGGGTGTTCCAGTGGGTTATGTGTCTGCCCTTGGCTCAGGTCATGATCTCAGGGTCCTGGGTTTGAGTCCTGCATTAGGCTCTCTGCTCGGCAGGGATCCTGCCTCTCCCCCTGCTTGTGCTCCTGCTCTCATTCTCTCTCTCTCTCTCTCTGACAAACAAATGGGTAAAATCTTTAAAAAACAAATACAGACATGAGTTTGGGGCAAACGATTTGGGACGGTCCCCACGACACCATCCTGGAGTCATCTCCCAGCTACTGACTAGGAAGCCACTGTCTAGCTGTGGTCCTATGAATTCTCCTCTCGCTGTCTTATCACGCGTCCTTAACATTCAGGCTCACGAGCCTAACCAGTAATCAAACAGGAAAGCACGCCTTACATCTTGGGAGATGGGCGGCTGCCGGTGGGGCCATCTGCCGCCACGCTGTCACTCAGGAGGGGAAGCAGAGCCTGCAGAACCTTCACCACCTGCTGTGGCTCCTGCCCTTCCACAGTCGGACCTCGGAGAGCCTCCAGGCTGTGGGTGACCCCAGCGAGCACCTGCTGGAGAACGCCAGGGAGCACCTGTACACGTAGAAAAGGAAACAGTGTTATGAACCATAACCAGTAGACAGGAGAGCGTGTGCATGGGATATAGTAACAGAGTCTTCTAGAGGATGGATGGCCCGTGTTTACGATGTTGCCAGATTGAAAGGTCTGTCACGTGCCGTAGGTTTTAATTTCTACTCAGAAACTAAAGATTAGAAATGGCATCAACGGCTGCATGCAGCGTCTCCATTGGGCTCCCTTTTCTCTTCCCTTTGCCCCAGGGCCACGTGCAAAAGAGAAGGCGGGGGCACCTGGGGGGCTCGGTCAGTGGAGCATCCGACTTTCGGTGTTGGTTCACGTCGTGATCTCGGGGTTGTGAGATCAGGCCCCATGTCGGGCTCCACACTCGCCCATGAAAGTAGGTAACAGCACCTTTCTCTGTTTCCCTTAAAATGGTTATGGTTTGAGTACGATGCTTCTCGTCAAAGCCAGAGTGAAAGGATAGGCTGAGTGGTGCCCCCCACCTCTAGAGCCCCAGGGGACTGGACCCCTGCTTCCGAATGTCCTAGGTGGTCATCCAAGGAGCCCTGTGGAAACCCCACATGCCAAAAACACACTATGGCTCTTGTCACGGCCACGTGTGTGTCTCAGAGTAAGACAGGCTTTCTGGGGACATGTGCGGTGAGGCCCCAGCGAGTCGAGGCCAGTGGACACACGCAGGAGAAGGGCACTTAGTGGGCAGGATGTGGGGCTCCCAGGGCTCGTCTCTGGAAAGGACAGCAAGGAAACAGGGAACAGAGTGCAGGGAAAGGGAACAGGTTCTCAGCTTTGTAGCTGCACAGAACCCTCGTCCAACACCACGGGCCACATTTATGCCCTGTGTTACCTGTGTTCCCAAAAAGAAATCAAATGCTATAAAAATCAATAAAATCAGAGTCTGAGAGACGGAGAGGAGAGAGATGGGTGCAGACACACTGAGCGGGTCTCTGCGGAGGGCACCTGCTTGGACGCTTGCAGCCAGTTGACCGCATGCACCAGGTAGTCTGTGGCCTCAGACCAGCGTGGGGGACAGTCTGCGGGGTGACCCTCCAGGACAGCTTCGTCCTCGGAAGTCCGGGACAAGATGGAACATACCATCTGCTCCAAAGCTGCTTCTGTGGGAATCTGCCAAAGAAAGGGAACATCGTTACAAGTCTGCTTTTTTCCAGAATGTTCCCCTCTGAGAATAATACCACAACCTTGGCAAAGGAAGAGCTCAGGGCTTTGCTTGACAGGAGAAGGAACAGGCTGATAAAGGGTCGCTTGTGTGGTCAGTGGAGGGACACCTTCTGGAATGACCTGTTTCAGGATCGTCCGCAAGCAGTGGAAACAGCAGTTTCTCCGGGTCGAGGACATGGGATGAATCAAATACAGCTTTTTTCAGTCTCTGGCCAAAAGCAGACAGCGGGCCAGCCCCGTTCACCTGGCACGGGGCACCCCCGAAGCAGCTTTGCCAGAAACATTTTCTCTTCCAGTTACCAAAGGTGGACAAAGTCAGGACAAGTCACACTGGACTTGTGGGTCAGAAACGGTTTGACATTTTGGACCCAAATCTCCCTTATTTCTGTACATGAACTTCTACACACAGTTCTTCTCCTGTAGTTCTGTAAAAATACTTGCGTGTGCGTGGGAACGAGCCACGCTCCTGTTACGTGGATTTACAGTAACTGCACACCACGTTCCAGAACCTCTACGGATGATGACAGCCAAAAGTCATTAATGTCCCACAGCCTCCCTGGAAGCTTCCTTCGGGACGCAGAGAAATGACACTCACTGGTGACTATCACAAAGCCACGGTATCCCGTGAGGGAAACATGGCCCCTTCCCTTCCCACAGGATTCACACGGTCCCTGAGACATGGACACCGCTCAGGCTCCCTGCAATGGCCTCGTGAGGGGTCATGGGGGAGAGAGTACATGGGGGTCCCACAGGGACATGAGCCGTGATGTATCAGTCTTCTCGGCGGGCAGTGGAGAACAGAAGCGGGAGAGATTCCTCTCTTCCAGGGGCAGCACATGCAAAGGCCCAGAGCGGCAGCGCCCACAGTCAGATGGGACCAGGGGAGGCCCTGGAAGGCTCTGCGAATGCTGGAATGTGAGGAGCCTCACGTGGGTGGGGGGCAGGGTGATGGTGGGGGGACGCACTTCTCTGCGTCCCGATGGTGGGGGGCAGGGTGATGGTGCCCCGAGGTGCTCACCTCCGAATCCCCAGAGCCTATGAGTAGGTGTTCCCTCAGCAGGTGGAATTATAGTTGCTGACCAGCAGACTCTGAGAGGGGGAGACCACCCTGGATTATGAACTGAGCCCACCGAAATCACAGGGCTCCTTACACGTGGGAGGGGAAGGCAAACGCTGTGTGAGAAAATACCCCATCACCACTGCCCTGAGGGGAGAGGGGCCCGGAGCCAGGGCGTGCAGCGGCTTCTAGAAGCTAAGAAGGGAAGGAGAATGCACGCCCTGGAGCCTACAGAGGAACACAGACACCCTGATTTGAGCCCCCGGACACCCGTTTGGGACGTCCGACTTCCAGAGCTATGCCATCGCAACTGTGTGTTGTGTGGGACCACCAGGCTGGCAGAGATGTGTCCCAGCAGCCAGGGGAGCCTCGGACCTGTGACATGTGCTCTGCGCCCTACCCAACCATCGCCCTCATAATTCTAATCTTTTTTAAGATTTTATTTACGTATTTGACAGAGGGAGCTAGAGGCAGAGCATGTGCAGAAGCAGGGGGAGCAGCAGAGGGAGAGGGAGAATCAAGCTCCCCACTGAGCAGGGAGTCCAATGTGGGACTCGATCCCCAAACCCTGGGATCATGACCGGAGCCGAAGGCAGACGCTTAACCCACTGAGCCACCCAGGCCTCCCTGGAATTCTAATCTTGAAATACTTACCATTCTAAAGTAAAGGTTCTGTGTAATGTGATGCAAACTATATTCCAAAATAATGAGAAAGCAGGTCCTAAGTCTAGAGAAAGCCAAGTAGCATCAGCCCCCTGGCTTTCCCCCGTGCCCACGACAGGTGCCACGGGGCCCAATTCCAAGTCCCACGGGAGGTCAGCGGTTAATGAACTGGTGCCAGGTGCAGGAGGAGCCCAGGAACCCACCCCTCCTGGCCAAGCCTGAGACCCACTGGCAGAAGGAATTTTCCAGACAGACAGCTGTTAGCAGCAGCATCCGGCGGAGGCCAGCGGCTGACCCCCAAACTCACAGCACCAACTGGTAACCCAGAAGTGAAGAGCAACTGTGCACACGCACATAGTGGCTATGAGAATGTGAGAAGGGCCAGCTGGGAAGCGCCAGGTGCTGGACCTCGGAGAAGTGAGCGAAACCCACACCCTGGGCACAGAACAAGACCCAAGCCAAAGAGTGTGGGTCTTGCCCAAACGTCCGACCCCTCAACCCCGACCGGCAAGGCTCTCACCCTGGAGGGATCCATGCAGCCAACAGAGACAGATGCACGGTTTCCGGACCCTACCCCATGCAAAGCAGGAGTGCTGGCAAACACACGGGAGTGACGAAGGAAAGGCGCAGAAAGAACCTTCTAGAACCTCAGGAGTAGCAGCGGCGAGCTGGGTCTCCAGGGGTCAGCTCTTCCAACTCCTTTAGTTTATTCAGTTTGAAAAGGGAGGCTCCTATCTGGTGAGCCCCCCCAGCTCCTGCCCCTCGCTCCCGCCCTGACCCCTTATAGGGACCGAGAGAGAGAATGACTGTGACTAATTATTCTGTTACTTCCAAACCACCTCTGGGGCTGGGATACAATGACCAGGTAAGAGGAAGGGAGACTTCTAGAAGGGCCAGACCGATCCAGGCGGCTCCGAGGCTCGCAGAGGACTCCCTGTCCTGCTGCGTCCTCCACCCCTTCGCGCACCCTCCCTGGGAGCACCCTCAGAACCCCACAGAGTGAGAAGCCTCAAGCGAGAGTACCTCCTGAAATTCCGCGGAGTAATTCAGGATTTGCTCTGCGTGAAGGTCATCGAAGCCAAATCGGGATCTGAGGTCAGCCTGGACCTTCTGTGGGTCCCACACCAGCTCCCGCAGGGACAGGTTGTATCTGGACCCTGCAAGGCAACCAAAGAGTGACGATAATGTGTAATGTGTGTAATTAAGTTAAGGTGACAATAGTGAGTCAGTTGAGGCGGAAACAGTGGGACACACGATTCAGAGCGTGACGCCTCGTTCACTCCACCAGGAAAAGCAAGTGGAGACCAGATGCTCTCCAGGCACTCAGGTTGGAGAAGCAAACAGAAGCGACCACGGGATGCCTCGCAGCTTGGTAGGGTGGTCCACGGCCCTCGTATTCGTGACCGCAGAGTTTCCAGAAGGAATATGACAACGTATTTCAAGAGCTTTATGAAATTCCAATCACCGAGCCCAATAATTACACTTTCAAAAAATCCTTCTCGAGAAGCCTAACCAGATGCATGAAGAAGTAATGTACAACACAACGCTATGGCACTGGTCTTACACTGAGTCAGTACTAAAACCTGCGAAGCGTCTAGCAAGGGGGAAAAGGATAAATGGCAGTAAATTCACAGCAGAAAATACCGCCCCCTTTAAAACCACATTTCTGGGGCGCCTGGGGCGCTCGGTCAGTTGAGCATCTGGCTCTTGATTTCAGCTCAGGCCATGGTCTCAGGGCCATGGGATCGAGCCCTGAGTCACCTCCGTGCTCTGCGAAGAGTTTGCTAGTCCCCGCTCCCTCTGCTCCTCCCCTGCTCTACCTCTCTCTCAAATAAATAAATTAAATTAAATACTTTTTAAAAAAATAAAAATAAAACCGCATTCCTGAAAACTACTTAAGGCCACAGATAAAATTTCCCTTAAAAGAATTAATCAAGGTATAAAACTCATTGGGACCCAAAGAACCCAGCAACACTCCCTGAAAATAGCACATACAGAATATAATTCCAAATCCCCCCCTCCCAGTTTTGACATAATCTCTGTGACTGTGGCCTGTCGATTGCAAACCTAAAAGCTTATAAATTCCAAGGTGAGACTTCCTCTGAAATCCCAGCAGTGAGACAGTGTTCAGATTGTGAACCACAAGCCTCTCCTAGGCATCCACACATGCAAAGGACCACAAAACCATTCTCACTTGTGTGACCTCTTGGTACCCTTATTTTTTTCTAAGTTCTTATTTATTTACTTGAGAGAGAGAGACAGAAAAAACACAAGCAGGGGGGAGCAGCCGGCAGAGGGAAAAGGAGAAGCAGGCTCCTCACCGAGCAGGAAACCCAACATGGGGCTCAATCCCAGGACCCCAGGATCATGACCTGAGCCAAAGGCAGGTGCTTCATCGACTAAGCTCCCCAGGCTCCCTCTCTCAGTACCCCTAAATTAATACTGTGGTTCTCCAGGAAGGACATAGTTCTGCCACTTACAAAAGGCCCAGCCCTGGGGGACTTTAGGAAGGCATCGAAGATGGGGCAGATCCCAGAAATCTGAGACCCCTTGCTATTAGTCTAGCTGTCTATGCATAAAGGGGACAAGGTCTGGTTCTATGGTTTTATTTTAATTTTAACATTTATTTATTTACTGAGGGGGAGGGGCAGAGGGAGAGACAATCCTAAGCAGACCTAGCACTGAATGCAGAGTCCAACGTAGGGCTCGATTGCAAGACCTCGAGATCAACACCTAAGCCAAAACCAAGAGTCGGAAACTCAACAGACTGGGCCAACCCAGGGCTCCTGGTTCTGAGATTTTAAACTGGCATTTATTGTGTGTCAAAGAGGCAGTCCCTAGGCTAGGACTTTTCCTGGACAAGTCTTGCTAAGTTCCCCATAACACACCAGGTAGGTGTAATAACTACCCTCTTCTGGGGGAGAAGGAAGCAGACTGGGAGTCATATGATCTCACACCTCTGGCTTTAGTCATGACTCAAATCCAGATCTTAGCCCTGACCCTGCGTGGTAACCATTAAACTCTGCTGCTCTCAGAATGTATTAGGGTTATGCACAGAATTCCAGAAGGGAGGGGAAAATAGTGACACCAGTCACTGAGGGGTATCAAACTATAAAATCATTCTAGGGGCACCTGGGTGGCTCAGTCGTTAAGCGTCTGCCTTCAGCTCAGGTCATGATCCCAGAGTCCTGGGATCAAGCCCGGCATCAGGCTCCCTGCTCCGCGGGGAGTCTGCTTCTCCTTCTTCCTCTGTCTGCTGCTCCCCCTGCTTGTGTTCCCTCTCTCATTGTCCCTCTCTCTGTCAAATAAATAAAATCTTTTTTAAAAAATCAATGAACCTTGGAACACTGAAAAAAATAAAATTAAATTAAATAATAGTAATCATCATCATTCTAGAACAATGAGAAACATAGGGCTTGACACTCGCTGCTGGACAGCAGAGCTCAGATCACAGGAATTCACAAGTTTAGTGAAGCACGTGCCTGGGACCTTGACCCCAAGTCACTGACAGGGCGCATTCCTCCCCTTCCCACACCGTGATCTGCTCATTAGCCAAAGGTACTTTTCTTGGACACAAGAGAAAGAGGATAATTTTTAGTTGCCTTGAGATGCTTCGTCATAATGTTTCTCAGCTCTGACTCCCTGGCAACTGAAAAAATAGCTTATTTTAATTACATTCTTAGCTGTACTTATAGTTCCAGTTATAAGGTGAATAGATTGTTGTAATTTGGATCATGTACGAATACTTGAGCTTCCTAATGAGTCTTGTCACCACAGACATCACCAGGGAGGTTCCATTCTGAGGGTAAGGACTGCTGGTTCCCACTGGAGAAGAAGCACATTCGACATTAATAACTAGTCTTTCCTCTTGTAGATCCCAGAGGACAGGGGCTCTCCTTCTCAGGATGAACTCCTCCCTATGCTAAGCCACCAGAAACAAGAAGAACCTGAGTGTGACTGGGGGGGAGAGAGGGTGTCATATCAGGTTGTTCCAAGGAACCAGAAAAGTCTGGGAGAGGTAGAAATCTGTGGATAACCACCTCTTGACATAGGTCAGGAGACAGACTTCAAGAGTTAGCAGCAGGCAGAGAACATGATCCTGGGCTCCTGGCCCCAGGTCTGCCTGCCTGCCCCCCAGTCTGGCCCTCACATCTGTGCCAGGAACGTCTGTCCACAATGCTGGTCCAAAAGCTGCCCCAGCATTCTTCTGTGATCTGGCTCAGGATACTTTCTGGATTACCCCCTGCCATTGCCCACTGCCCCAAACACAATGGGCATAAAACACACACAGCTCTTGCCAAAGCCAGGAACTTCATGCACAGTTCTTCCTGGTAGTGCTCCCTTGTGTCTTTGATGAACTAGAACTCATCTTTCAGAACCTCTCCTCAACGCTTTTCCTAAGAGGCCAGATCCCTACTCTGTGGGCTTTGTTTTTTCTTTATTGAAGCATCTCTCTCCTGTACTAAGCAGGACCTCCCTGAGAGCAAGAACCATGTATTACTCCGTTTCTTATTCCCTCTCCTAGGACAATGTTTGGTTCATAGGAAGTACTCAGTACATGTTTATTGAAGGTGTGGATGGATGGATTGGTGGATCGGTGGGAATGGATGTGTGGATGGATGAGTGGGTGGGTGGGTGGATAGATGAATGGATGGGGGTGTGTGGATGGGTGAGTAGATGGATAGATTGATGAATGAATGGATATATGGATGTATGAATGGATAGATAGATGGATATGTAGATAGATGGCTGGGTGGGTGTATGGGCAGATAGATGAAAGGATGGATGTGTGGATGGGTGGGCAGGTGGATGGATGAGCAAATGAATGGATGTTGAGATGGATGGATGGATCGATGGACGGACAGATGGGTGAGTGGTGGTGGATGGATGATTACGTGGTTGAATGATGGATAGCTGAGTGTATGAATCCTAACTCCACTGTCCGTTCCCTTGAATTTCCCTTACAGAAAGAGATAGAAATAGAGAAATAGAAAGAGAAAATTAAAACATTCAGGTCCAGTTGGCAATTGAAGAAATAATACCCTGAACGGAGAGTAGAGGAGTGGCTAAGGGGGACCTGAGAGTTGGGAAAGTGGGAGATACTGGTCAAAGGATACAGACTTAGTCATAAGGTAAGTAAGTTTTAGAGATCTAATATACAGCATGGTGACTACAGTTACTAATACTGTATCATATGCTTGAGATTTGCTAAGATGTCTTCAGTGCTCTCACCAAAGGGGAGGTAACTCACTGTGGGAGGAGAGAAATGGGCTCATTAACTCCACTGTGATAACTGCAACAACGTACGCATGATGTCTCAAACCATCACATTGTACACTTTAATTAGCAATAATCGTGCCTCGGATAAACCTCATTGGCTATGATACTGCCACTGCGCAAAGCTACATTGTACACTTTAAACCAATGCCATTTTAAAGATGCCTGGCTGGCTCAGTGGAAGAATGTGGGACTCTTGATCTCGGGGTTGTGAGTTCAAGCCCCATGTTGGGTGTAGAGGTTACTTACATAAATAAAACTCTAAAAAACATATTAACGGGGTTTGTCTGTTTGGGCTTTCCAAGTCTACATCCATCTGACTTTCTATTTTTCAAATATTTTTTTTTCCAAATAGGAGCAGAGGAGAGAGGAAAGATTCAAATCACAGAACCAATGACAGGTCTAACCTTCAAGGACATCAAATAAAAGAATTTTAAAAATCAATCATTTTTTACTTAAAAATAACCCATTTATGAGCAGTGGCCACAGAGTTTCAACAACAATAGAAAGTCAAATTCTGGTTTGAATTCCAAATTTTCAGTCTACTTCCACCTTTTAGAAATAGGAACCATGGTTTCCTTTCGGCGTTTGACATTTTGATTAAATCGTTTTTTGAACAGTTTTGGAGCTCTGCGGTGGCTATTGACGAATGTGACCAGGGAAACACATGGAATCCCACACGAGCTCTCGAGTACACATACCAGCGGCGGCCATCCCGTGCTCCTGCAGAAATGTCAGCGTCGAAATGGTCACGTTCAGCACGATTTCAGAAACCGTGGAGAAAGTGTGGTTGAGGGGCAGCCATTCTAAATCTTCCAAAGCTGCCAAGGAACTGGAACCAAAAGAAAACCAAAGTAAAGTGAGTGGGCTTTGCAAACTGAGGGCAATGGACCCAGAATTACTTGTGACCCGGCAGCCAGGTCCCAGCCCTTTGCAGGATGTGGACAGACCATGGACTTACCAGCTCTCAGCGTGGCTTCAAATGTGGCCCTGACTCCCTAGACTAGGGACCGATGATTCTGACAGCCAGCAAGGCCAGCCGGGGTGCAAGGTATCATCACCTCTACAAAGCACGTGGTCAGACACCCTCACTGCTTTGAGCTCAGGTCATCAGTCTGAACTCTGGAGGTCCCCTTCTAGAATAGCGAGCCCCCCAACCCCCCACTGTCTGAACCCATGCATCTCAGGATGTCAGGGGCACCATCAAGGGTCAGCAACCGGTTTCACAGAACAAGGGGCTCTGGGGAGACCGCATATATATTGCGTTCATGTTATTCTTTAAATACCGAAACGTTGTATTTTATAAGTAACTATATTAAGTCTAATTATAAATAGTAAGCCTGTAAACTAGAAAATCCATATGTCTAAATCTTAGCAGCAAGAGACCAGCAACATATAAGCTGTGCATCAGACAGGACACTTCCCTGCAGCTTCCCCTTCAGGAACGTCTCGCACGGTGTCCCCGTGTGATGAAGGGTCTCATGATGACAAGACAGACTGTTAATAAATGATCAGCCTGCCCGATACCACATCCTTTCTTCTTTGTAAGGCTTTACTTATTTATTTGACAGAGGAAGAGCGAGCGCACAAACAAGGGGAGCAGCAGAGGGAAAGGGAGAAGCAGACTCCCTGCTGAGCAGAGAGCCTGATGCAGGGCTCCATCCCAGGACCCTGAGATCATGACCTGAGCCAAAGGCAGAGGCTTAACCCACTGAGCCACCCAGGCACGCTGCAAATACTTATTTCTAAATCGAATGCCAATTTTCTTTTTTTTTTAAAGGATGATAGTTGTTTTTTGTGTGTTTTTAGTTGAAGTAGAGGTGACTGCATGAGGACTTTCCTGACCTTGCGTCACCGAAGCGGAATACAGAAATAAGATTAACGCTGGAGCTGACATGGCTCAGCAAGCGTCAGCGATACGCTCTGATCTCAAACTCTGTCTCTCTCCGGAGGGCCCAGTCACCGCCCACGCTAACACATTCAAGGCCCAGAGAGCAAGGACAACTGCGAAAACGCACCCACTATATTCAAATATATGACTTGTCAGTCAGACCCACAGACTGTCAAAACATGCCCCATTGTCCTCTGTTGACTGATAGGCCTTCATAAGAACGTGGAAAGTCATGTTCAAATTTAGAATTTTCTGAACTCGGGGCACCTGGGGGGCTCAGCCTGTAGAGCCTCTGCCTTCCACTCAGGTCATGGTCTCAGGGTCCTGGGATTGAGGCCCACACTGGGCTCTCTGCTCGGTGGGGAGCCTGCTTCCCCCCTCTGCCCCTGCCCCTCCCCAACTCATGCTCGATCTCTCTCTCTCTCTCTCTTTCATTCACTCTTGCTCTCTCTCAAGTAAATAAGAAAAATCTCAAAAATCAAATAGCAACCATTAAAAATGATCATTTGAAGAGGCCCCTGGCTGGCCCAATCGAGGGAGCACTGCCCACAGCACTGTAAGTTCAAGCCCCACCATGGGCAGAGGTTACTTAAAATGAAAATATTTAAAAACAATCACCATAATAAAAATGATCGCTTGAAGATAATGGGAACGTATGAAAAGTTCATGATGAAATGTTAAGTTGCCAAAATCTGGACAACATGACTGCCCTTGTATAAAATATCTGCACCAGTAGACCAAGAACGGACACAGAGAGCCATCTCAGGGTGCCGGGATTCCCAATCACTTTCTTGAATGGAACAAGAGATCAGCCAGACACACAGATGTCCCCATAAAAGAGCGAGGAGAAGAAAGCCAGCACACCTATCATGGGGTAGATTCCTCTTTTGCACTTACTTCAAAGCCGCCTGGAGGAGGTGTGCCCCGCCACGGAGACGGTCTTCCAGGCAGATGTTGTTTGTGTACAATCTTGGCAGAAGAAGTAGAAACTTCCAGATGTGGGGCTGCTGGTGGAGCTTTTCCAGTTTCGAGATCACCTCCTCGGTCTTATTGAGATCCATCTGTGAGGAAAAAGCACCGAGAGTTCCCCCTTCGGTGTCGTTCACAACTGAAGAAGCAGTGGGGCTGGGTTGGCTTCCAGAACCTCAGCAGACGGAGACGCGGGCCTGGCGCACCACCGCTTTGAACAGACAAGGTTTGAGGATCATCCCTTTGGGTTGGGATTTTAAATATTGGGAGGCTGTGGACTTCACAGAGACAGAGAGGTACGGGTCTGTTTTTGTCACAAGCTATGTCATCGTCTATGATCTTGAGACTTGGAAATATATGATTAGTTGTTCAGACAGAAACGGAAATGGACCCCCTGCTGCTCCCCCGCAGCAGAACACAACCCTAATGGAAGCGCAGCGTGAA
Source organism: Mustela putorius furo (assembly GCF_011764305.1). Lineage (NCBI taxonomy): Eukaryota > Metazoa > Chordata > Mammalia > Carnivora > Mustelidae > Mustela > Mustela putorius. The sequence continues at coordinate 11,950,414 of NW_025421998.1, forward strand.
CAATTAAATCCCAGACTCCGTCTGCACGAGATCCCCATCCCGCCTTCCCCCACCACTGTGTGTCATGGCCCCACCTTACAGCCTTGGTCTGGAGGAAGGAAAATAAAAAATCACAGCTAAAAGAACATCCCAGCAATACAGCCAGGGAATAAGAAACTACAGACCAGATTTCTTTCTCCAGGATTTAAAAAAAAAAAATGAGGGGCACCAGGCTGGCTCAGTTGGAAGACCAGGCAACTCCTGATCTCAGGGGTCATGAGTTCAAGCCCCAGGCATAGAGATTAGAAATAAATAAATAAACAGGCAAATAAACTAACTTCAACTTTTACAAAAAATGAGACTGGGGGCGCCTGGGGGGCTTGTTTGTTAAGCGTCTGCCTTCAGCTCAGGCCATGATCCCAGGGTCTTGGGATTGAGTCCTGCCTTGGGCTCCCTGCTCTGTGGGGAATCTGCTTCTCCCTCTGCCCTCTGTTCATGCTTGCTCAAACAAATAATTTTTTTTTAATTTTTAAAAAATAAAATAAATTTAAAAAGTGAGACTGCAGGTTAAGAATTTAAAGTGTGTGTTTCAGTGGGTAGATGTGGGAAGGGCTTCCTCCCGGGGAAAGGTGTGTGGGGAAGGGGGGACTGGCTCCATCTCACTGAAGCCGTAAACCAGCTACTTTAAACACAAGCCTGTAAGCAGGGCAGGGAAGGTCGGGTGCCAGGCAGGACTGAGATGGGTGTGTGGGAAAAAGGGGAAGAAAATGCATCTTCCAACAGCATGGCCGGCTTGGTCAGAAGGCACCCATCTGCGCCAGCATGTAGTGCAGAGACTCTGGAACATTCTAGATGCCTGAGCTTTCCATACCACAAACTAGCTATGGCAAAGCGAACACCGAGCAGGTGGGCCTCCAGAACATTCCTGAGCCAGCGTGCTCCCCCAGGGGAGTCACACCCCAACCCCCAGTGGCATCTCTGGGAAAACAGGCCCAGGTCTGGGCTCAGCAGGCCCAGCCCAGAGTCTCGCTTGAGAAAATCAAACTGCGCCTTGCAACCCATGTCTTGAGGGACTCTGGCTGTCTCAAATACAGTGCTGCTGAAAACACACCATTGGAAAGAAGAGTTTGGGGACCTCTGGCCGGTTCAGCCAATGGAACATGCAGCTCTTGATCTTAGGGTCATGAGTTCAAGCCCCATGTTGGTCGTGGGGATGACATAAAAGGAAAAGTATTTGAAAAATAAAATAAAAACCAGTGCTTTGAACTTAACCACCAGGTCTCTGGAGACTAAGCTTCAAATGTTTAAGATACTTACGGCTAAGAAACTGGAGCTTGGAGAAGAATCTGCAATAAAAGAGATTTCAGGTGTTAGTTCAGAGAGCAGTCAAGCATTGGCCAGCCCTGCTTTAGTTCTAAAACCAAGGCGGCTATCATGAATCCTGGCCCCAACCTTGAGGACACCCACACAGGGGAGCAAGTCTGAAGGACATGGTCACTGTGGATTTGCAAAGCAAGAGAGAATTGATTGGGTACCCAGGAAATGACTCAACGGGTCAAGCAAACCTCAGTCATGGGCCAACAAAGTATTGATTACTCTATCAATTTCTATCAATTGATTACTCTATCGATTTTTTTTAAAGTATTACTATTTTATTTTTTATTTTGTTGAATACACATTTCTTTCACTGGCAGTCCAGATGAACAAGTATACAAAGGAAATATTTAAATTTTGCTTTTGGCAGATGTCAAGATAAACTGTGCAGATTAAAATGCCTCAATTTAACCTGAAGAAATGGTTTTGAATCATACAAATTTTTAAGAAGAAAAATAAAGACTGTCCAAAGGGATTCTCCTAGCTTATAACACATTTCCAGAATAACTCTCAAAAAAAAAAAAAATTCAAAAATACTCATTGACTACTTTAAAAATAGGTCAATACCATTTAGCTTTATGAAATAACTTCTAAAATTTATATTTTTTTATTTAAAAAGGACCCCAAGTTTTAAATAAGCCGCTAGCAATATAATTTTCCTCACTTAAAAGTGCATATCTCTGAGGGTGGGACATACATACTTTTTTTTTTTTTAAGATTTTATTTATTTATTTGACAGAGAGAGATGACAAGCAGGCAGAGAGGCAGGCAGAGAGAGAGGAGGAAGCAGGCTCCCTGCTGAGCAGAGAGCCCAACCTGGGGCTCGATCCCAGGACCCTGGGATCATGACCCAAGCCGAAGACAGTGGCTTAACCCACTGAGCCACCCAGGCGTCCCAATACTTTTTGAACAAATAATGATTTTTACAAATTTTTAACACACACACACAAAAAAAATTACTTAAAATATTTTTAAGGGGGAAAAGAGTTTTCACCAAAAGTCATCTTTAAATAGACTGCGGTAGATGACACTGTTCCTTTTTTTGTTTTTTAATACCATCAGAATTCTCAATGAGATGCTTTGGCAGAGTTTTAAGACATATCATGGTCTCTACCAAGTGACACTGACATTAATGATGTCAGGCATTTTGAGTACTCAGGACAAGTACTTGGGCAGGACAAGAAAGATAAAGAAAAAACCTCGAAGAGACCAAGAAGAACATAGTTATGTTTTTTTCAGATTCTCTGTGGAGTCACAGTGGGACATGGTCAGAGAGGCACAGACCGGTCTCTGCTCCAGCATTTCTGGAGTGACACAGTGACAGGACATCCTTTGTTATACCGGGTCTTGGTCCCCAGCCCTTGACAGGAGAACCTGTAAGACTTTGGGAATTTCTGGAATGATAAGAGTGTCTTTGTGTGCTAATGAGATGCCTGGGGGCTGCCCACCGCCACCCCCCCCCCCCGGCATAGGGCCAGGAGAGGGGCAGATCCCCCGAGAAAGACCATGATTCGAGAGCTGAGACTTTTTGGGCCCCACTCCCTTGACATCCAGGGTGGGAAGAGGGCTGGAGGCTGAGCTAATCACCAATGACCACTGAATTCGTCAGGTACACCAACCTGATGTACCACCAGAACCACCAAAAAACCCCGAAAGATGGGGTTCGGAATGCTTCTGGTTCGTAAACATATTGACAGGCTGGGAGGTGGCCCGGCCCAGTTCAACGGGGACAGAAGACCCTTCTGGGTCTCTGCCTATATACTTAATTCAGGGGTCCCTCTGAACCCTGTATAATATAAAAAAACAGTAAAGGGGCACCTGGGTGGCTCAGCCGGTAAAGTCTCTGCCTTTGGCTCAAGTTATGATCCCAGGGTCCTGGGATCGAGTCCTGCATCAGGCTCCCTGCTCAGTGGGGAGTCTGTTTGTACCCCCACTTCCCACTTGTGCTCTCTCCCTCTCTCTGACAAATAAATAAAATCTTTAAAAAAAAAAAAGAAAAGAAAAAAGTAGTAAACCAGCTAGAGTTCTATGGGCTGTTCTAGCAAATGAATCAAACCCCAGAAGGGGTTTGTAGTCACATCGAACAAAACTGGGTACCTGGGACCCACGACTTGGAATTGGGGGTCTGAAGTGGGGCGGTTGGCGGACGGAGCCCCTACCCGTGGGGTATGAGTCACGCCAGGTGGTTGTGTCAGAACTGAATTAAATGATAGGATGCCCCTGGAATCCCCCTGGAGTGACAGGCCCATACGCCCGTGTCGGGAAGTATCACCTATGAAGACACAGGTTTTCTCTGGCGGGTGCGTCGGCCTTTATGAAAAGTGGCTCAAACAGCAAGGAACTGGAAACAAAGTGGAGATAGAAATTCTTGTTAAAAAGAAAAAACTAGTTCTTGGGGCGCTTGGGTGGCTCAGTCGGTCGAGCATCGGACTCTTGATCTTGCCTCAGGTCTTGAGCTCAGGGGGTGGTGAGTTCAAGGCCTGCACTGGGTTCCACGCTGGGCGTGGAGCCTACTTTAAAAAAACAAAAACAAAACAAAACAAAAAGACAGTTCTCTGTTTCCAGAATACAGAAAACCTCATTTGAACACCACATTTTATAAAAGCAGAATGATCTCGCGACAGTTCCTAATAGAAGAACGCTTGGTCTCTGAAGGGCTCTGGTCTCCTGCTGACGCGTTTGGGTCCGTTGTGAAACCAGCCTGGCCTTGCCCGGCCCTGGACGAGGGCTGCTTTCTCTCTCAGAAATAGCACCTGGTGTCACCTCGCTGTCCGTTTTCCAGTCATGCTCTTGATCCTGCCCCCTTGTATATAATCCGTGAGAAGACACCAACTCTATAAAGAGAAGCCCTGGAGGCGGGTTCTGAGGGTCTCCAGACTTCACCAGGGAAAACCCCGGGTGGGGGAAGTGGTCAACTTGAATTTCAGGTAAACAACGGATACTTTTCACTCTAAGTACATAATCTTGGAGACAGGCTTATCCTAAAAACCTGTTCATGGTTTCCCTGAAATTCAAATTTAGTTTAGCTAAAATTTAATAGCGGAGGGCGGGATACTATTTAAGGGAGCGGGGTTGGGTAGGTGGGCTGGGGCTCCAGCTTGCTGTTCAAGCTGACAACCACGGCGGGCTTAGGGCCAGGAGACGGGTGGCCTCTCACGGCCCACACCTCCCTGCTGGTGATCCAGGCTCCAGCGGCTCTGTATCTGATTCTCCGTCTCTGTCACTGATTCATAAATAAGAGTCAGGGCCTCCTAGGATGTAGACACACTTCATAAGGCACAGACCTATCTGGCCCCATAACCCGAAAGATCTGTCAAGCAAGATAACCCTCCAGGACCTTAAAGCATCACTGTGTTGAAGACCCATCCAGCTCAGCCCGGGGGAGGGGATGAATCTGGAGAACGTGCGCGCGTGCTTGTGTGCAGGGGACATGCAGGGAGACAGCACAGCAAGGACGGCTTGTAACCTCTCCAAAGGTTGCACCCGCTCAGGGCGCCTTCCCAGGCAGGAAGTGGTAGACACGTGGCCTCTCAACGAGCCCCGGGGGCTGGGCCTCCCACACAGAGAGCGGACCTCTTTCCCACAACCCCACAACCTGATGCCATGAGGCAAACTCAGGCGTAAACAGGACGTGAAGGACCTTCTGGGTGCTCGGCCTCCGTGAGCCCGTGTCTGGGTAGAGACTGACTTGCCTGGAGACTTGGATCTTCCTGCCCACAGTTCCTGTAGGGTTTTTGCCTTGTCCAGGATTTCACAAATTTCCTCGGCAAGGTCCTGTATCTCCTCCAGGAAGGCCAGGTCGTTGACCTTCTCGCGATGGCCATTTGCAGCCTGGAACCTAGACGAACTTTAAATAAGTGGAATGAATATCACAAGATTGCTTCACACACGGTCCCAATTCTTGGGCATTTTTCAGATTCTTGAGACCTAGCACAAATGCGCTCTTGACCAACCTGGCACGCGTTTAGGCCTCCACCACCTACCCTGCAGAGCTCTCTCTCCGAGACCTTCGTCCCAAAGGGAAATGATCATTTTACAAAAATCTCCAGCAGCAGGAGATGAGACAGTCCATCATCCGTGATGCTCAACCCTGTGTCTGTATATTAGCGGTTCCCCGTGTCTGGTTTACGTGGCACTTGCCACGTAAACCAGCACATCCTGGGACAAGCATCGCTGGGGATGACAGAGCCTCTTTTCAATTCCAGAAGAATGGCTGTGGGGTGTAGGCGGGGTTCAGGAGCATGGAGTGGAAGCGGACTACCAGGCTTTGGAGATAGAGAGGTGGAGACGCACATCCCCCTGGAAGGGGACTGAGAGGATATGGAAAGAACCCCCTGGGGAGTGCGATGCCACACCCCTTTTATTCTCTGTATCTCTGAGGCATTGACCCCCGGGGCCTTGCTGACTGCTGCCAACTCCCTCCAAGGGTGACCCAATTCTTAGAGACAGCAAAGGGCTCACCAGGGAGGGATTTCCACGTCGGCACATCTTGCACACCTGATAGGACAAATCTCAGGTGTGAAGACAGGAGCTTTGGGGCGAGGGAATAATGCAAGACATCTACGGTAGCAGTGGGAAGGGGGTCTCCACCCAGGACAGCAAGACACCTGTGCAGGGACATGGGGTGTCTCTGAGGCCCCGTGGACACCAGGACCGAGGCCAGAGAACCCTTTCCCCAGGGGGTGGTGTTGGGGGAGGGGGTAATGGTCTGCCGTGAGGAGGAGGTCTGCAGGGAGCTGGATATTTAAGCCTCTGACCCATTTTCGGTTAGGATGTTCACAGTCTTCTCTCCTGAGGTTTTAAACACAGTATCACTTCCCTTTGTCACATTTGGGAGAAATAAGCCCTTGGGTGTTTTTAGTTACCTCTGAGTTTATTTTCGCTTTGAGTAATCTCACCGCTAGCAGACAACAGACGTAAAATACATAAGCAATACCATCCGTCAGAGCAGTGACCTCAGCGGAAAACGCCAGGACACATCTCAGAAGAGTCACACGCATAACCACACGTGCTTTGAAGGAGGGTCCCCTTGACCTCAACAGCGGGGCCCTGGAAGGCGAGTCCCGCGGGGACGGTCAGAGTGGAGGCCCCCAGAAGTTCCAGACACAGATGTGCATGGACTAATGTCGTGCTGGGAAAACGCACACCATGCAATTCTTCTTGGAAAATGAGAGCAAATTGCTATCCTATCCTCTTCTTAACCTTACGTATCTCACCTACGGCAGGAAAGAGGGTTTTCTGACTAACTTATTAACTAGTAAATAAAAGAGAATTCTTCTCACCATCTTTGGAATCTGCACTGACCATCCGGTCTACAGAGAGTCTCCAATTCAGTGGAAACTTATTTTTAATCAATAAGACACAGCAGATTTAAAATAAGAAATCATTTCACAAACTGCTAGGTGTGTGTTGTGACCAGGTGTCCAATCACAGGCAGTGTGTCCAAGGCAAAGAAAAATTAAAACTGGGGGACATGTTTCCTGACCAGGAAGTGGCAGAGCTCGTTAGATCATGACTGGGCTTGCATGACCCCAGCCACGGTCATGTAACCTTAATAAGGTCAGAACAGATCCAACCAACACTGACCGGTGGATAAAACCAATTCAAGGTCTTTAGGGTCAAGGTCCACTTAGACACAAAGAAATGAGGCCCAGAGAGTCAAAGTGGGTTTGCTGAAAGCGAGCACAGTGACACAGCTGAGCCAGGACCAGACCCTCCCAGCCATGCACTCGCCGTCACCTGTCACCTATCACTGACACCCCACAGGAACCTCACCTGTTAAAGGGCGCACTTCACCTCCAGTGGGTCAGAATTCTAAAAGCCCAAGAAAACACTTATCATTCCTGAATAAAGGATTAAAAGGAAGCTCTCCTGGGAACCCAGAGAATTAGCACACAATAGAAAATACTGTAATTCAAGACAAATTTCCCTGTGAATAACTGGTTGTGTGGGGTTTTTTTTTCCTTTCTTTCTTTTTTTAAAGATTTTTTAAAAATATTTTATTCATTTATTGGAGAACGCAAGGGAGCACAAGCAGGGGAGGGGCAGAGGGAGAGGGAGAAGCAGACTCCTCGCTGAGCAGAGAGCCCGATGTGGGACTTGATCCCAGGACCCTGAGATCATGACCTGAGCCAAAGACAGAGGCTTAACCCACTGAGCCACCCAGGTACCCCTAAGATTTTATTTCTGAGTAATCTCTGCACCCAACATGGGGCTCAAACGCACAACCCCAAGGTCAAGAGTCACACGCTCCACCGACTGAGCTGGCCAGGCATCCCATACTTTTTTTTCTAATTGTTATTTCAAAACTACCTCGATTGTCTGGAAAACCAGATTACGAACTATTACTAACATGAGAAATGTTTATAGCAGAAAAAAATACAAAGAAAATCCCAGATTAAATATTGGTGTGTGTGTGTGCTCATGGTGCTCCGGGGAAATCCCAGAACTGTAATAGGATTGGGGTGGATAGCAATTTCCACGTTCCTGAGTCCAGATGTGTCTTTGGTCTGTTACCAAGGAATATCTCGCAAGGTATAGAACGCTGTAGGGGGTGGTGGGATCAGGACCCGTAAAAAGGCCACTTGCAAAAGAATCAGGAAGAAAAGGAAAAGGAAAAGTCACTTGCCAGGTGACGGAACTTCCTTCTCCACCCTCAGACCACTAATGAAACCATCCTTTCAGAGGACCAGGAGCCAAGGATCAGCTCTAGCAACACTCACTCACACGTTTCCGGAAAACGGTCTAAGGATCTCAGAAGCAGGAAAATTGCTCAGGTCCACCCCTCAGGTTCCCAACGAAAGGTTCCCGTGGGGTCATAGTGTTTCTCAAATGGTGTGTCCCTTGAAAAGTCCTCTGAATTACATAGTAGGGTCCACATCCAGTGTGGAACGTGGGGCTTGAACTCACAACCCTGAGATCAAGACCTGAGCTGAGGTCAAAAGTGAGATGCTCGACCGACTGAGCCATGCAGGAGCCCCAGAAAATCTTCTTTGAAACAGGACCCTAATATTACGTACCTAACAGGGTTGGTGGAGGGTCAGCAGAGGGAAGGTGCGTAAGACCTCAGCCCAGAATCCAGCACCCAGCTGTCTGTAAATAAGAATGATGGGCAAAGCTAACACCCCTGACCCCGGGATAGGACTCATTTTTAGCCTAAGAGCTGCAGGGACAAGCAAGCAAGATAAAGCAATAAATTTTTCTTTCACCATCTCTGCTATTTTTCCCTGTTAGTTAGGACAAGACCATTTCCTACAGAATTAGAATGATTTCTTAAGACATCAGAGTCAAGGGCGCCTGGGTGGCTCAGTGGGTTAAAGCCTCTGTCTTCAACTCAGGTCATGAATTCAGGGTCTTGGGATCGAGTCCCACATCGGACTTCTCACTCAGCAGGGAGCCTGCTTCTCTCTCTGCCCTCCCCCTGACTCATGATCTCTCTCTCTCAATCTCTCAAATAAATGAAATCTTTGGAAACAAACAAAAAAAAAGAATAAACAGTTGGCACACCCAATAAGACAACAGACCTTAAGAGCATTATGATCTTCAGAAAAGGATAAAGCAATCTCCTGAAGATATAATCTATATAATTCAACTTATGTAACCTTATATAAATGTATCTAAATTCTGTATGATACATAATATAATTTATATGTAATTATATCTCAAAGGAGAAGAGTAGGGAGGCACAGAACATGCTAGCACTTGCTGGGGACAAGATGAGGATAGGGGGTGAGCACGGCTATACAGGAAGAACATGGGGATTTTCTATGCATTGATCAAACCAATACAAGATATTGATTGTGATGGTGGTTACATGAACCTATATGAGAGATCAAATTGTATAGCAACACACACACACACACACACACAAATGAGTGGATGTAAAAGTGATGAGAATAGAATAAGACCCATAGTCTACTTAACAGTGTGGTACCCATGTCAACTTCCTGGTTTTGATATCATACTAGAGTTACAGAGGATGTCACTATATGAGGAAACCGAACTCAATGAACTGTTTTACAACTCTTTATATCTATAATCACTTTAAGATGGATTAAAAAATAAAGTCAAAAATAAGTGTCAAACTCAGGCAACAAAATTTACAACTTATACGACAAAAGGTTTACCTCCTTAATATGTAAAGAAGAAAAAAATCGTGAATCAAGAGAAAAAATGGACAAAGGACATGAATAAATATTTCCTAGGAAAATAAGTAGAAGCTGTACATGGAGATACAGAAATAGGTTCAACATTCCCATAATAAGAAAAAAGCAAATAAAACGGCACTGATGTCTCATTTCTCATCAGTTTCCTGACAGAAATGTAGAAGTTCAACCACATCTTTCCTGGTTTCACCACAGGGGGAACAAAACTATCCTCACATCTTGGGAGACAGAATGCAGAATATTACAATCTCCATAAAGGAGCCTTTGGAAAACACCATCAAAATTAAAAATTTATTCATCCCTTCACTTACAATTCTGCTTCTAGAAATCACTCCTACAGATACACATACGCAAGTATGAAGCGGCCAAGTCCATTAGGAAAATACAGCAAAACACTGGAGTTAGTAAGTCAATAGTGTAGAAAGTGAAATAAAAATTACACCATTTACATAGAAAAGCAACAAAGAGGAAAACCAGAGTATAGTAGAGACAATAAAAGGAGAAAGCAAGTGCCAATACACAAATCCAATATATCAAGTATAAATAGTCCATACATTAAACGGCAAAGACTGTCAGAGTGGATAATAAAGAGAATTAACTATATGCTGTCTAAACTGCAAATCTGTAAAGACACAGACAGCCAAAAGGTTAAGAGATGGGAAAAGATCTATCATGAGACACTAAGCCAAAGAAAACTACAACATCTACATAAATATCCAACAAAGCCGTCTTCAAAACACGGGCTATAACCAGGGAGAAAGAGATTACGTATCCTTCTATGATACATCGTGTAGTAGGCATGTTATTTGTTGCATACATAAGAAACCACATTCTGTGCATCATATAAGTAGTACAGCATCCCTCGGTCACATGAAATGAGTCCTTGAGGAAAACCTAACAATTTGAATGTGTGTCTGCTAACACCAGAGCTTTGAAGGAAACAGAGCAAGAACCAAAAGCACTGAAAAGAAAAAGAAAAATCTACAATTGTGATTTCGGTTCCTTTCTTGTTAATTTATAGAACAAGTGGACAGAAAATCACTAAAGACTTGAAGACTTGCACAACATCCTACCCACCAGCGGAAGGCAAATTGTTTGTTCAGGTTCACATTAAATATTCATCAAAGGAGCGCATAGGCTAGGACGGTTAAAAAATAAAACAAAAACCTCACAAAGTTAAGAAGACTGAAATCACATAGTGTTCTCTGACCACAGTGGAATTACATATAAATTTGTAACAAAAAGACTTAAGGAAAATCTTCAAATGTTTAGAAAGAAAGCATCTGATCTACAAATAACCCACAAGTGGCATTCAGTTAATATTTTGAACTTACTGCCAATGAAAAGACATCATGTCAGAATTTATGATGGTTTAACACAGTGCCCAGAAGAGAAAGTGGGTAAACGAGAACACGTGGATGCAGAAAGTCCTAAGGGATATATTACAAAGGCACTAGCAGTTAGTGTCCACATTATGAGTTTTTCGAACAGGGTCACATGGGTGGCTCAGTCAGTGAAGCTTGCGAGTCTTGAGCTCAGGGTTGTGAGTTCAAGCCCCTTGTTGGGCATGGAGCCTACTTTAAAAAAAAAAAAAGATGCCCAAGTTCATCAAGATCATAAATCATCGGGGAAATGTAAATCAAAACCACAAAGAGACCCGGATGGCAACACCCGAAGGACAGGGCAGGGTATGGATCAACTGAGCCCTTATGCACCGCAGCTGGGAAGGGGAGAGGGAGAGAGCCATCCTGTAAACAATGAGTTTCTTGAAACATTAAACACAGTGTCGTCATCTGACCTCCCATACACCCAAGACAAACGAAAACCTAAGTTCATACTTACACTAACTTAAAATGCATAGTCAGAGCAGTGTAATTCACAATAGCCAAAACGTAGGAACCCCTCAGTCAGCTGCACAACAGAACTTGGCAGCAATGAAAGGGAATGAAGGGGCCGACACTTCCCACTGCGAGGAACCTTCGAGACGTCCCGCTAAGTGGAAGAAGCCAATTACAAAAATACCCGTAAGTGGTGTCTTTCCGTCTCTGAGACTTCCAGAGCAGTCCAATCTCTAGCCCCAGAAAACAGGTGAGTGGATGGGTAGGCTAGGAGCTGGGGAGTTGGGGAGGAAATGCTAATGAATACAAGTGCTTTGGATTTATTTTGGTTGGGGGGAGTGATGAAAAATGTCCTAAAATTATGGTGGTGGAGGCACAGCTCTGTGAATACACCACAAACTATCAACTTCCACACCTTAATTAAGGGTCAATGTTATGGTATGTGAATTAATTCTCTATAAGGCTTTATTTATTTTCAATGTAATTCCAATAAAAATCCCAGCAGGCTTTTTTGTAAGAATAAACAAGAGGATTTTAAAGTTTACATGGGGATGCCTGGGTGGCCCAGTTGGTTAAGCAGCTGCCTTCAGCTCGGGTCATGATCCTGGAGTCCTGGGATCGAGTCCCTGCATCAGGCTCCCGGATCGGCTGGGAGCCTGCTTCTCCCTCTGTCTGCTGCTCCCCCTGCTTTTGCTCTTGCTCTCGCTCTCTCTCTGTCTGATAAATAAATAAATAAAATATTTAAAAATAAAATAAAGTTTACATGGAAATTCAAGAGCTAGAAGAACTAAAATAATTTTGAAAAACATAATGAAGATGAAGGTCTTATTTTGAGACCTCATTTCGAGACCTTCACTACAGTGATGGTTACTAAGAATATTTGTCATAGGATCACTAAAATAGGAGAGTGCAGCAACACAACTACCATATTATTATTGGATTAGCCAGCTCTTAACCAAAGCACCAACATGGTTTAGTGGGCAGAGGATAGCCTTTTCGAAGAATGGTACTAGCACAGCTGAGCTCCCATAAGTTAAAATACAAGGTAAAGTCCAACACGTGCTCCACCTCGTAGATAAAAATTAACTCCAAATGGATCGTGCACCTAAACAAAAAGTTAAAACTGTAAAACCTCTAAAAGAAAGAGAAAAATCCTCTTTCCTCTAGGAGGACATCTTCAAGACCTTAACTGAGGTAAATTATCCCGTTAGGAAGCAACACAAAAAGCACCAAAACAAACAAGAAATCTGCTGCTCTTCAAAAGACGGGTCACAGCTGGGAACAAAATAGTCATGATACATCTTTCACATCAATGACTTGTATCCACAATATGTAAAGAACCCTAAGGATTCAATAAAAACCAAGACTAAAATGCAGCGATTAATTGTAAAAAGATTTGACCAAACACTTCACACATACAAAGTTCACATGGCCAGTAAATACATGAAAAGAGAATTCACCATCTCTCTTATGGCTCCCAGACCCAAATCCAACATGTGGAGGGTCCCCGCCCTCTTCACAACACCAAACAATCGTCAGACACCAGCAGAGTGTCCAAGGATTCCGTGCACTTCTGACACCATCTACCCAGAGACAGCATCAGACCCCACAGGTGAAGGGCTCGGTTCCCTAGCACCGTCCCAACTCCTCTCCAGACGCCAGCCGTTGTCATTGTTGTCAATGGTGCTTCTCACCACCTGCTACACACTGGAGGCTCCAACGGTCCCCTCCAAAGGCTTGATTAATTTGCTGGGATGACTCATAGAACCAGGGAAACACTTAGGTTTACCAGTTTATTAAAGGATATAACGAAAGATACCAGCCAACAGTCAGAGGGAACAGCTGCCCCAGAAGAGGTCTGGGGAGGTGGTGCAGGGCTCCCCTGCCTCCCCAGGAAGCACTATCCCCAAACTCCCTGTGGTCACCAACACAGAAGCTCTCCGAACTTTGTCCTTTTGGGTTTTCATGAGGGCCCCCTTACATGCACAGGATTGATTAAATCATGGGCCATTGGCAGATTGAACCTTCAACCCCTCACCCCTCCTGGGAAGGGAGGGGGAGGGGTGGGGAGTGGAGCCTGAAAGATCCATCCCTCTAATCACCAGGTTGGCTCCCCCGGCAACCAGTACCCACCCCCACCCTACCCCCACCCGAGGAGGGACCCCAAATCACCATGATTAGCAAAACAAAGACAAATCCTGAGCTAAATTTAGGAAATCCCCCCAGACTGGGGGTCCAGAGCCAGAAATCAGGGATGAAAACCATCAGTCAGATGACCACAGACCTGTTTCTTAGAAATCACGGTATGACTGCATCGTTCATGATTAGAAAAATGTCAAAACTACACTCGGATAATGCAAGTTGACCCTGAGAATGGCTGAAAGTAACAGCAAGAAGTGGGGCGTCTGGGCCCCTCTTACACGGCCGTGAGGAGCAGAACATTGTACACGTGCTCTAGGAACCAGTGCAGGGGTGTGTTATGCAACTAAACGCCCATGAAACCCCCATCCCAGGGGAGATGAGCGGCACACCCATCCTTGAGCAAGGAACAGATCAACACGATGGAGGGCCTCTACACCGTGCAGCGTGGAGAGAGCAAGATAGAGACCCTTGCACTGAACCATGGCGCCAGCAGCCATGAGACAAGGCCCTGGCCCGATCCAGCCGATGACACCCCCAGAGCAGAGGACCAGCAGAGCCGAGGGGCTGAGCCAGTACTGGTGCTGGGCGGGCTCTTGGCTAAGCTCCGGGAAGGGGCCTGGACATAACCCCCAGGATGCTGTGAACTTGACTTTCCTCTGTGGCTCCTTAGAGAGGAAACTGTAAAGGAGAAGGAAAGGGCCTGAAGGCGACAAAGAAGTTGAAATTAGTTCCATGGTTGCAGCCCCATAGAAACCATGCAGGTCCGTCAGTGTCACAGACAAGGGCATCCTGATGTTCCCGTCTCCCAACACCCTGATGATTCCCCTTCATTTCCGAGGTCACGAATGGAGAGGGGACCCAAAACGTCTGGAACAAGATCAACCCCAGGGGCCTCTGGTCTGGTGGAACAAGTCCAGGGGTACAGAGTCCGGAAGGAAACACTCCTAACAACGATGCCACAGAGAGGCCACAAAGAAAACTACTCCAGGGCCAGGGTTTCCTGTGGAAGGGGACCTGTGACCACGGAGGGGTAAAGCCTGACAGTGTGAGGGCTAGAGGAGGGAGAACGTAACGGGGAGGGGACAGAAATGTGTAATCGCAGAAGGACCGACGGGGCCATGAGCATGGACAGAATCCTCCTGGACTCCCACTAAGCACCTGGACTCCTGGACGTCCCCCGCATCCTCCATCCTTTGAAGGGACAAGGATGGAACTCTTAGCTGCCTTGGAAGGAGATCGAGGCTTCGGCTCGTTGTAAAGGAGCCTGGAATGGACAGAAGTGGAAAGGCAGAAACGGGGCCGACACGCAGGGCAGGGTGCAAAGCGTGCTCAGGAAGCCCAGAAACCGGGAGGAGCGGCAGGAGTCAGACCGCAGGGCAGGAGGGACTGGAGGGGATCCTCCAGGGCTCGGGGTGGACCTGAGAAGGAAGAAACAGGACAGAGCCAACAGGAGGGCATGAGGACCGCGGGAGAGCAGGGCGCCCCACACTAGAGAGAAGACAGTCCCGGGGTGCGTGCTGTCTGCCACGGAGCTGACCACATAGAAAGGGGGCGATGGGTATGTGGGCATGAGATGTGCTTTTGTGCCATGGCTTTGCCTTAAAAGCACAGGAATGATGCTGGACACCGAGTGAGAACGTCCGCTTAACCTGCATCCCGGGATGACTCACGCGGGAGCCCTGGGACCCTCCTGTCAGGGCCAAGGCCAAGCTCCCCACAAAGTCACAAATGCAGAAGTCGATTTTCATACTCACTTCCTCCAGCAGGTGAAACAGGGGACTTGTGCCCAGGATGAACTTTCCCAGGGGCATGACAAAGGGCGTGAAAATCCACACACAAAACTCACCGTGATAACGTTTAAAGAGACTTGAAACGGACACTTGGGCTCTCTGACACGTGGAAGCTGAGCCAGTTCCCACCGCAGGGCGATCGGAAGGGAGTCTTGGCACAGCTTTGGAGGTCAAGGCCGTTCACAGCTGAACCAAGAGGGGGACAAGCCCGCAGTACGGCCAGGTGGCAGGTCCCAGCTGGGAGCTGCAAGAGGCGGTGTTCTCACTCCCCTGCGTCTGTCCCCAGCACTGTCTGCGGGTGTCTTTTTCTGCCTCATCTTGCACCTGTCAGACCACTGCCTCAGGCACCTGTAGATGCCCAGAGGCATTTCATTCCTGCTCCCTGCTGCCCCCTCCAGGCACAGGGGGCCCCCTGGATGAGGTGCGAAACCCTGGCAGCAGGTTTGGGACAGTCCCTGCATTTCAGGGAAGTGAAGGAGGGGGTAGGGAAGTGGTGAGCACGGTGGGGGAAAGAGGGTAGCTCTTTCGTGGTGAGGACCCACAGTCTCTCACGGTTACAGCCGAGCAACAAGAACTCGCTATCACTACCGGGCCACGCATGGTGCCAGGGGTCTCTTGGACTTTGTCCTCCAAACTCATGGCGCTGGAGGCAGGGAAGCGAGACCCGAGATTCAGAGAGGTCGAGGAACGTGCACAGATGCCCAGAAGTAAGCAAGAACGGGGCCATTGTTTGGGGGCAAAGCCCACGTCTCCTACTTCAACAGCACCTCGGTGTCCATTCTGAGGGAGGAAGCGATGCGGGGCCCTGGGGCAGAGAGGCCGGCAAGCTCGAGGCCTCCTAAACCTAAACCAGCAAGAGGCCTTTACACTTGTATACTCCTACCCTCGCTTCGCACGCAAGAAGACGCCTCACTGCTCCGGGGTTAAGACTTCAGACGGCTCCTGAATGATTTTCTCTCTGTCATACTTTTAGATCACCTGTCGCAAAAACATCTCTAAGCACCCCGGATAAACACCGTACCAGATGTGTCCAAAATGACCTGGAAACTTCCCTTTTTCTGCTTGTAACTGCAAGTGGAGAGATGAAGATGGGAGAGGTGGTAGAGCAGCCAACGCCGGGAAGCGCAGACGAAACCAAACCCAGATTTCATGCCTGGCCCAGTCGACCCATCAGCCCCTTCCCTTGGTCTCTACCTCTGCTGAAAGAAGCTTCGAGAGCACTCAGGATCCTCAAAGCCAAACCCCCCTTTTCCTGACTCTTCTCCCAGGACACACATAAGCCCTTTCTCTATATGGTCTTTGATGCCAAAAGACCCCCCCCCCCGCCAGGCTGCCACAGGGTGCCTTGGCTCGAGGAATTGCCACCTGTCCCAGGTAGGTCAACTAGAAGGCGGTAAACACCACTGTGTTCACCTGATCATAGCCACACAGGAGCCAAGTCCGAAAGAGCACAGCAGGAAAACCCCAGTGGGAACCCCTCACAGATGCTGGCTTGACGGCATCCGGCACCAAAATGCACTGTTGGCCAAAAGAGTAATTCCGAAGCCGGATGTCTCAGCTACAGAAAACAAACTTACCCGCAAGTGACATTTGTGAATCAGCGGTCGCTTTGTGGTCCCAGCGACAGCCGTGAGAAGACCTCCCGAAACCAGTCGTTACCGCAGACGTTCTCATGGGAATCTGCACTTACCACCACTGATCATCTTGTAACCGTGAATCCTGGCCTGTGCGGGCTCTCCGACCTCCCCCGAACCATGGCCTGTGCGGGCTCTCTGACCTCCCCCGAACCATGGCCTGTGCAGGCTCTCCGACCTCCCCCGAACCATGAGGCTTTCCGCAAAGCATCCCGCCCGCTCCCGTGAGTTCCAAAGGCGGCGCGTGTGTTTCTCTTACCGCAAATGGCGCTCCGTCGGGCCCACATAGCTCTTGTTCCTGCAGGCTGAGCCTGTGTTGCAGAGAAGGGCCTGAACAAAGGGGAACACGCCTCGGCTGGGCAGGTCCCGGGCTTGCAAAAAACCTGAGAGTCGAGGCAAGGAAGAAACTAGTTCACACAACCGGGACCAGACATCAATGCGCATTCGTCAGAAGGGTAGTGTCTTAGACAGTGTTATTCTGTTATTAATCTTGTAATTAATTTAAAGGATTGGGGATGCCTGCATGGCTCCCTCCGTGAAGCGTCTGCCTTGGGCTCAGATCATGATCCTGGGTTCCTGAGATCGAGTCCCGCATCAGGCTCCCTGCTCAGTGGGGAGCCTGCTTCTCCCTCTCCCTCTGTCCTTTCCCTGCCCCGTTCATGCTCTCTCTTGCTCTCTCTCAAACAAAGACATTAAATCTTTAAGAAAATACAAAAATAAAAGTCAGAGAGCTCAAAGAAGTGAGAGGGAGGGAGACAGGAAAGGAAGGAAGCCTTCCTACGGAGCAGCTCTCCCGGGGTCCGCGCTCACGCTGCAAGGCCGTGGCCTTAGAACACCAAGATTCATCAGGTCGCTGTATTCCCTGCTCTGCCCCCTCTCCAGCCCTGCCTCCAGATACAGTGCTCCCTAGACACGCACGGGACGGAGGTTGTTAAAGATCATATCTAGTTGTTAAAGATCATATAACGCAAAGAAGTTTAAGAAAAGTGGATAGGATGCAAGGGTTTTCGGGACAAATGCTGCCACAAGGCACCTGGCTTGATCATGCGTGGGCCATCCGTGTCCCCCCGCCCTGCCCACCCTCCAGGCCCCCGATGGTTGGACGGCAATGGTGGGGATGCTGAGGAGTGCGGGCAGCTTGGAAGTTCCTGATCTAACAGGAGCAGCTCGTAGAACCGGGGGAAGGCTTTCACCGTGAATCCAGTTTGGTCCGGGAAAGGATCATGCTCTCCAAGACAGGGAGACGCACGATGCCCAGGGTTCACTCAACATGATGTTTGACGTGCAGAGGACAGTCAGTAATCATTGGATGTGTGAATCCATGAACGAATGAACAAGCAAACGAATGAATGAATGAACAAAAATGAATGATCAGGCTTTTAAGCTAGACAGGCAAATGGAGATCTTAGCTAACACAAGGCTCAGTGCGCTAAGGAGACCAGACAGAGATGTGGGGTCACAGCCCCAGCTAGTAGGAAGAAGCATGTTTCCCGACTGTGATTTCTGGGTCCTCCCTGCCTCAGGGACATGTGTCAGGAACGGTGGCCCCCACAGCGGGTGCTCAGCGGGTCAGCGATAGACGACTCTAGTCCTGGACGTACTTTGTCTCCAAGACTAGCAACCTGGCGTGGGGACTGTGGGAAGAGTGGGGGAGGGGTTACGAATATGTCGGTCCCCTCTTGTAGGTCAAGCCCTGTGCTGGGACCCTCACAACTGGCTTTCTCACTGAGTCCTCCGGACAGTTCCGGAAGCCGGTAAAATTCGCTTCTTGTCACGGAGAAGAGACTCCCCGAAGCGAGCTCACGTGCCCACGTCCGCACAGCCTGGGGGTGGCAAGGTGAGGCTTCCAGGCGTGGTCCTTCCGGGACTGTGGCTCCCGGGCCCCCTCGAGGCTCTGACAAAGCCTTCTCCTCCCTGCCGTCGCTCACCGGCACCCACGTCTCAGAAGCATCTTCAGGGGTCTCCTCGCCACTTTCTGGCAGGGACAGTGTTCCTGATGACCACGGCCGGACCGGGTGTCAGCGAGTAGTCAGATAAGGAACATCACAGGCGGCTCCTCCCGTGGGGCCACCGGGACTGACTAGCGGACGTTGTACTGTCCTTTCAGTGCTGTTACTGACATTAAAACACTCAAAAACATTTTTCCACTGTTTCCTCAGGCCCATCCCTCAGGTCTTCACGCTCCAGGGTCTCGGGCTCCCACATGCCCTTAGGGGTTGACCATCCTCGGCAGCAAACAAAGCCTTTGAAGGATGTGACCTGCATGTGTACTCCTCCAGCCCCGTCCTGCTTCTTGGGCGTTGGGACTCCTTTTAGTCCCACTTCTCCCCAGGCTGCTTGCCCTGCCTGGCTCTTTCCTCTCCTGCACACCTTAGTCCAGCAAAGTTTCACGGGCCAGTTCCCCGGTAGCCTTTCCCCACATGGCTTGGCCACCCGCCCTCTGGACTCACGTGACACTTTTGCCACTGTACTGTACTCGTCTGGCCCAAAAGCAAGTTCCAGAAGGACAGGGAGAATGGCTTGTCCACTACGCTATCCTCAGCAAGGCCTTGGACATGACCGGGCCGCAACGCGTGGTTGCCCAATGAGTAAATAAATTATTTTGGATAGTGACATGCTATTTTACATAAAGCCCATTCCTTTTTTTTTTTTTTTCAATATTTTATTTCTTTGACAGAGAGAGAGAACACAAGGAGGCAGAGAAGCCGGCAGAAGCAGCATCCAGCTGAGCAGGGAGCCCGACTTGGGGCTCGGTCCCAGGACCCCGGGATCATGACCTGAGCTAAAGGCAGACGCTAAACCAGCCAAGCCAGTTCCTGTAACATTTTCAGAATTAACCACAATATCCATATTTCCAGTGGCATAAATCCAGTAGAAAGAAAACAGGCCGTCATTTCTCAAGCGGCAATGCTGTTAAGATTTCAAACCAGACAAACAAAGGGTCTTTTTGATAAAGTTCCTGAATCAGAGGAAGTTAGTCAGTAATGGGTTATCAGTGTGTCACCACCATCATTTTCACCTCCATCATCACCACCTTCATCACCATCAACACCTTCATCACCATCAACACCTTCAACACCATCATCATCATCACCATCACCATCATAACCATCACCATCACCATCACCACCATCTCACCATCACCATCACCGTCATCATCATCACCGTCACCATCATCATCATCACACATCATCACTATTATCACCATCACCATCACCATCATCATCACCATCACACATCATCCACCACCATCATCACCATCATCATCACCTGCATCACCATCACTATCATCATCATCACCATCACCGTCATCATCATCACCAGTATCATCACACATCATCACTATTATCGCCATCACCATCATCATCATCATCACCACCATCACCATCATCACCATCACACATCATCCATCACCATCATCATCATCACCATCACTGTCTTCATCATCACCAGTATCATCACACATCATCACTATTATTGCCATCACCATCATCATCACCATCATCACCACCATCACATCATCACCATCACACATCATCCACCACCATTATCACCATCATCATCACCATCATCACCATCATCACCATCATCTTTATCATCTCCGTCATCTTCGTCATCACTATCATCCCCACCTCCATATAATCACCATTGCCATCAGTATCATGCTGGCAAACTATGAAATGTATCTCCCACTTTTCAAAGAGATTTTATTTGTTTGAGAGGGAGAGAGAGCATGAGCAGGGGGAGGGATGTAGGGAGAAGCAGATTTCCCACCAAGCAGGGAGCCCAATGTAGGGCTCGAACCCAGGACTCCAGGATCACAACCTGAGCTGAAGGCAGACACAAACTGACTGAGCCACGCAGGCACCCCTGTATCTCCCACTTTTACGGTGTCTTCTCCTCTTTGCATGTTCATGAGAGCATAGAAACCTATGGCCCAAAAGGCAGTTTAGTTAGAGGAATAAATCTCTCTGCCAGATGAAGCAGACATGTGTGAATTTTATTCTTAAGAGAAAAAATAAATAAAATGATGGTAAACTGGCATGACCCCAGAGATACAGCTATGATGACATTACAATGAATATTCACTCATTCCACTCTTCTGAGTCTATAAAGTCTATAAACTCTTCAGAGTCTATAAAGAACAGAGAAAGAGAGCTGCACTTCTTTTCTCCAGAGCTCCATAGTTCAAAAAGCACAGCGAACGTGAGACTTACAGTTGTCTCTGTGTCTGGGAGGTTCTTGAAAGCGTAGCACTGTCAGAATCATGAACAGGATACATGGCCAAAAGAATTCAGCAAGAGAAAGGACCTGCAGAAGATATTTAAAAAAAAAAATCAGAGCTTGAGTAAATTCCTAATTATGGTGGTATCCTCCGTTCCTGCAGGACGGCACGCTGGCCAGGTCAGGCCTCCTTTAAAGGAGGCCATCATCATCCCAACGGTGCATCTCTGAGAACAGTCATTTGAGACAGGAGCCCACTGAAGAGGCCCAGTTCATTCATCACCACATCCAGCCCCATGACAGTGACCTCCTTAGAGTTCTCCCAAAAAGCACGTCTTCCAAGTCTTTCTTCTTTCTCTACATTCCTATTTTATGACAAGATCTCATGGCATTAAAGAAATTAAATAAGTAACTTCAATCATACTACTCATATTCCAACAAATTTACTTTTTTTCTTTTCTTTTTTTTTTTTTAAGTGGGCTCCACGCTGGGCCCAACATGGGGCTTGAGCTCACAACCTTGAGATCAAGACCTGAACTGAGATCAAGAAGCAGACACACAACTGACTGAGCCACTGAAGTACTCAACATTTTTCTAATTTCTTGAACATTCCTGACTTTTCCATCCAATAGACATTTTCCTAAAGATGGCAGTGGCACACACATTGTCTAAGTATTTTCCTTTTTTTTTTTTTAAGATTCTTGTTCATTTATTTATTTGAAAGAGAGACAGAAAAAGCACAAGCAGAGGGAGGAGCAGCAGGAGAGGGAGAAGCAGACTCCACCCTGAGCAGGGAGCCCAGCACAGGACTCAATCTCATGACCCCAAGATCATTACCTGAGCCGAAATAAAGAGTCAGACACCAACCTACTGTGCCACTCAGGTGCCCCTTCTGAGTGTTTTCTAGTGTTGCCACACAAGGTTCATAACTAACATTTTACTGGTTGCGTAACCTTCTTACCAAATGGGCATACTGTAAGTCACATTCTCCCACCAGTGAATATTTTTTATCAGTAATTTTTCTTTTGAATTGTTTTCTCAAGATTGGAACAAATTCCTAAAATTCAGATAATTGGAGTCAAATCTTTTCACATAGATAACAAAAGATCTATAGATAAGGGGCCACCTGGGTGGCTCAGTCAGTTGGGCATCTGCCTTTGGTTCAGGTCATGATCCCAGGGTCCTAGGATCAAGTTCTGTGTTGGGCTCCCTGCTCAGAGAAAAAGTCTGCTTCTCCCTCTCCCACCACCTGCCATTCCCCCTGCTTGTACTCTCTTTCTCTGTCTAGTAAATAAATAAAGTCTTTAAAAAAAAAAAAAAAGGAGCTACGGAAAAGGATTGCAATAACTTGCATAGCCTTGAATCTTTAAAGTAAAAAAGAAACAAAAAACAAAAAACAAACAAACAACAACAACAACAAAAACCCACACAAGGATACATGGAATTTATTTAAGAAAGAAACACCCAAGGTATAAACCAGTGAAAAACTAATTAAGAGAAAATCCTCAGGCTGCCTGGGTGGCTCAGTTGGTTAAGCAACTGCCTTCGGCTCAGGTCATGATCCTGGAGACCTGAGATCGAGTCCCGCATCAGGCTCCCTGCTTAGCTCAGTTGGTTAGGCGTCTTGACTTTGGCTCAGGTCATGATCCCAATGTCCTGGGATCGAGTCCCACATCGGGCTCCCTGCTGAGCACAGAGTCTGCTTCTCCCCACCTCTTTGCCCCTCCCCCCTACTTGTGCTCCCTCACTCTCACTCACTCTCTCAAATAACTAAATAAAATCTTTAAAATAAAAAATAAATAAATGAAAAAGAAGAAAAGAGATCACCGTCTTTGAAACAGTTCCTGGAGTAATACTCCTCATGCCAGCAAGTGTGTCATTACGCAAAGTTTCTGACCAATTACTGATTTCAGTATCATAGTCCCAAGAAGAGGGAAATCGTCTGCAGGAGGCCACCCTCTGACTCAAAGGATGGTAATTACACCAGAAGAGAGGTCAGAGCATTCAGAAGACACCAGATCGTTAAGGTCACCTTGTTCATTCTCTGCTAACAAATAATCCTTTCCTGAAGTCTGGGAGTAGAGCTGTAGTGGGGGGGATTTCCTGATTAATTCTGAACACAGGTGTGCAAAGCAGAAAACGTCCCCAAATTCAACAATGACTGGACAGAATTAAGAAGGATAAATACATAATGAATTTGGGGGGGGGGTAGTTAAAAATTTTTAAATGACATATGGCAGCCATTTTTTTTAGACAGAGAGGTAGAAAGAAAACAAAATGGTTTGGACCCAACATCCATATAATAACTTCTGATGTTATACATAATTACATACATGCTTGGTTAGGAAATTCAAAAAGTACAGAGAGAATACAACCATTCTCCCAAAGGATAAATTCTCTGAACAGTTTCCTGAATTCTTTTTTAAAAACCTATATCAGCAGGGCACACCTGGGGGTGCAGTCATCTAACCATCCAACTCTTGGTTTTTGGCTCAGGTGGTGATTGTGGGGTGGTGAGATCGAGCCCCACATCGGGCTCCACACTCAGTGCAGAGTCTGCTTGGGATTCTCTCTCCGTCTCCCTCTGCCCCTCCCCCTTGCATGCTCTCCCTCTCAAATAAATAAACGCATCTTTAAAAATGCATACACATAGGTAATGTTTTGGGGAACAATTTTTCATATCAGCCCTTATAGATCTACCTCATTGTTTTTACTTTACTCATTTATTTTTTTAAGATTTTATTTAATTATTTGTCAGAGAGAGAAAGTGTGTGCACAAACGGGGGGAGCAGCAGGCAGAGGGAGAAGCAGGTCCCCCACTGAGCAGGGAGCCTGACTCAGGGCTCAATCCCAGGACCTCAGGATCACGACCCAAGTCAACGCACTTAATTGACTGAGCCACCCAGGTGTCCCCACCTCATTGTTTTTAAAAAGTGCCCAATAACCTACTATAGAATTTAACTTATTCAACCTACCACCTATTTATGGAAACTTACACAGTCTTCTGTGTGGGGACATCACTGTCATGAATTTCTGCACACGTTTGGCTGACTTCTGTAAGTCTCTTTATGGAGTACCACTACCAAGTGAGACCACTGAGTCAAAGTGTGTATGATGTTTAATTTGCATAGCCACAACCAACATGCCCTCAGTAAAAGCTAAACCAGCCACCTTTCCTCTGATCCCACACTCAGTAGCACCCGAGATTAACAGGCTTTTAAATGTCTGTCCATGTTTTATCAAACCAAGATGCAAAAAGAATTTTTCTTTAAGTATTTAGGTCAAGCATTTCATGGATTAGTATATAATAATTCCTTGTCCATTAATTCTCATTCTTCCCTGTATCCATGTTTCTATTATATTCATACACACACACACACACACACACACACACCTATATAGAACGAAAGTTTACAGTCAGACACAAAACAGGCTAGACAGTCAGTAACGCACGAACAGGACTCTATACAGGTCAAGAACTTGAGGACACTCAGTCTAACACTAAAGAGAGAGTCTTACTGTTTCAGAGCCCATTCAATGCATTTTTTCTTTCTGCCTTTTTTTTAAGATTTTATTTATGTATTTGACAGAGAGAGAACACAAGCAGGGGGAGCGACAGAGGGAGAGGAAGAAGCAGGCTTCCCACTGAGCAGGGAGCCGAATTTGGGGCTGGATCCCAGCACCCTGGATCATGGCCTGAGACAAAGGCAGATGCTTAACCGGCTGAGCCACCCTGGCACTCCCGGCCTTTTTTTTTTTTAAACTCATTTGTGCATCATTGTTTCTTCTTCTTTTTTTTTCCCTATTTTCTTTTTGAATTGAAGAATTCCTTAATTGGTCCTTTGTTGGCTTAAAGTATTGCAAATATTTTCTCCAGTGTCTTATTTGCCTTCTTATTATCAAAATCTCTGATGCAATCCATGTATCAATCTTTTCATTTCTAGCACCTGGATTTTCTTTCTCCTACACGGGAAGACCACCATCATTTAAGGGGCCTTGTCACAGAAGAATTAAAATAGGCGGTAAGCAGCCATGAAGCTACTTACCCCTCCCACGCTCAAGTCAAAGGGGGATCTCCAGTTTCAAATGGAAATAACATTGTCAAAAAATATAAAACTCCACATCGTATACTTGAGAAGTTTCTTGGCGATCTTGAAATAAAACAGAACCCTGGTTAACTTCAAAAAACTGTATTGGGTCTCTGATTACAAGCCCATCCCCGGCTGCTCGGAAAAGCCCAGGTGGAAAAAACCTCCCATTGTTCGGAATTTGAAATAACTCCGCTCAGAAGCAAAGTCTCTGAACAGCGGGTTCTGCTGTGTCACTGCCCATTGTGAGCGCGTGAATCGCCGCCTTTCATGAGACTGTTTCTCTGAAAGCTTGCAGAGGCTGCCTGCTCTCGCTCATCACAGCTTTGTATCACGCTCTTCATCTGGTCTGTCCTCATCATCCCGGAGTCTTGTCTGACATTTCTTTTTCTTTTTTTTTTTAAGATTTTATTTATTTATTTGACAGACAGAGATCACAAGCAGGCAGAGAGGCAGGCAGAGAGAGAGGGAGAAGCAGGCTCCCTGCTGAGAGAGAGCCCGATGCGGGGCTCGATCCCAGGACCCTGAGATCATGACCTGAGTTGAAGGCAGTCTTTAACCCACTGAGCCACACTGGCGCCCCTTGTCTGACATTTCTCATCCCATTCCTGCTAAATGGGAAGGCTTCCCACCGTGGCCCACACCTCAGGTCCACCAGGAGTGGTTTCCCTGCACTAGGAAGGGCCGAGAACAGAGCACATTCGTGTTGTCCAAGGCTCTCAAGAGCAATCAGATGGGGAACCCGTCTATGCTCGTAAACCAGCAGCCCCCCAGTCACGTAACCTCACATTAGAGTCCTGGGCCAGAAACTCCCACCAGGAGATAGAAGAAGTGCCCGGTTCTGTGCCCCGACCTCCACATCCGAAGTGGCCCTTACCACGACTTCCATGGATGGCCCTCCTTGGTTCCTAAAAGCACGGCTGAAGGGCAGTGGCATTTGCTGAGACCTTAGCATTCCATACACAGACACGTATGCATAAAATATGGACACTTCCTTACAAACGTTCTCTCCTCCCAGACAAAAGGAGGGGAGAAAAAGAAAAGAAGGTAGAGGAGAAAGACAGATGACATGTCTTTCCATAATACAAAAAGTACAAAAATGCCAAGGAACAAGTCTGGAGCAGATCAAGCAAGCCCATGACAGGTCAGTCCTGACTCAGCCCCACACCTCCAAAGCTGTAATGTTGCAACCTGCAATCCCAGGACCCCGGCCCCGACACCCGCATCTGTGGGGTGAGCACTCTCAAGGCGTCGCCTCTCTCCCTCTGGCAGGAGTCAGGGAAATGTGGCTGGGCACGAGAAATGCAAAAGAGAAATGAGCAACGAGCTTGACTCCATTGGAGAAGCTTCCACGGCTTCACATAATCAGGTGGAAAGAATCCAGAGCTGGAGAACCATTTCCCCAACTGGATGCAATGAACGTGGCTAAAACACTGGACAAAATCCCAAACCAGAGCACAGAGCCCATCTGGTGCAATAGTGTCTGCATATCCTCTCACTGGCAGCCTGGCCTCCTGCCCGTCTCCACTCTCATCCCAACCATCCCTCCTGCACAGAAAATCGGCCCATATAGGGTGTCTTCAGAGACTGCGCTAGAGTTTGAGGGAGAAATCAAACCAGCCTCAGATTTACGGAAAAGAGAGTTGAGAACAGATATAACACCCGGCTGAGCTCTCCAAGAATGAAACAGATTAAAAGGAAGAACGAAACAGCTGTCTAAATATTCCGGAGAGAAAGAAACAAATAAGCAAACCAAAGTCATAAAGCATGACCGGGAAGTAAACAATGCAAAGAAAATGAAGAAGTTCTTTACAACCACTTCATAAAGAAAAACAATTTAATAAGAACATTCAGAAAACAAGAGCTCCAAAAAAAAAAAATAAAAAGACAGTAAATGAAAAGAGAGGTTGCAGAGCTAATGAACACATAACAATGACTGAATCATCGCTGCGTAATTCTAAATGATTCAGAAACCACACAAAAAGAAGAGACGCCGGTTAAATTTTGATTTCTGCATTAGAGGATCAGTTTGAGATAGCAACAGTGATTTTCTTTAAATCATTTTTAAAGGTAGGACTGTAAACACAGAAGAGCATCCCTGAAGTAGAGAATCCAGCAAAATGTGACAAAAAATACTCCCAGAGATAGAATACAGGAGAACTTTTTGGAAATAGAGAAGAGTTTATCTGAAGACGAGAAGACTATGCTGTATTTCGGGGGGGAAATTGAAGCGATAACTGAACCATGGCTCTTGAACTCCAAAGACAAAAGAAGGATACCACAGGAATCCAGAGGGGGAGAAAAAAAAAAAAAAACAAACAACTCATTAACAAGTAGGGAAAAAATCAGTCCAGCCTCAAATACATCCCAATAGCATTCAGTGGTAGATGCCAGCGCATCAAAATGGGCAAAGTTCAAAGAGAAAGTGTGATAAAAATATGATAACCAACGAAATTGGCCCTTAAGTGTGAACCAACATACATATATTCTCTATCATAAAAAGAAAAAACACCGATCATTCATTAATCATGAACCCCACGGGGGAAAATCTTGGCAATGACACCCAACCAAAATAAAAGTGGGACAAATATTAAAATCCAATAATGTCACTTCTGTTTCCAAAAGCACACTGACTAGAAACATCAGGACTCCTGCCACGAGAACACGGTTTTTGTCGCATTGTTGGTCTTCCAGAGTGATCTCCAGAGAACAGGGACAAGGAGAGGGACCATAAATAAATAAATAAATAAATAAATAAAAAAGAAGATTGAAGGGGCGCCTGGGCAGCTCAGTGGGTTAAAGCCTCTGCCTTCAGCTCAGGTCATGATCTCAGGGTCCTGGGATCGAGCCCCGCATCGGGCTCTCTGCTCAGTGGGGAGTTTGCTTCCCCCTTTCTCTGCCTGCCTCTCTGCCTACTTGTGATCTCTGTCTGTCAAGTAAATAAATAAAATCTTTGGTAAAAAAATAAAAGAAGAAGAAGATTGAAGTCCTTACTTGAATCTTTAAGTGTTAAGATATAGTGAGAGAGGAGAGTCCCTTCAAGGGGAATGGAGGGGAGGCAGGCAAGGCGATATTCAAATAACAGATGGCTGAGAACTTTCCAGAACATACAAAAGACACAAATCCATTGGTAAAGGAAACATAACACTTGCCAGGAAACACAAACCCACTGTAAAATTCACCACGCCTAAGTCCGAGGAAAGATTTCAATAGCAATTCAAGATATAAAGCCACACTACCTCAGAGAAATGGTTGGACTTGCCAAGAACTCATCAATAGCAAGAAACGAGAAGAAGTTAAATATCTGTAGGTGGCTTAGAGAAACTCGATCAATTTAGAATTACGTACCCAGAGAAATGACCTCTCAAGAGTGACGGTAAAAGAAAATTTTCAGTGAATTAGAAACCGAGTTATCCAACCAGAGACCAACGCTAAAGAGCTTTGCAAATAATAGGCTTAGATTTCAAAAAATGCTTGGATTAAGCTCACTGTTTGAAAGACAAGTATTTTCAGGTTTCATTTTTTTAAAACTATCTGTTATTCGGAACAAATAAAATTAGACTATAAGGACACCGACCGGTTGAACTACAAAGACAAAAAAGAGGGGTGTTTGCCCGGCTCATTCAGTGCAGCATGTGGCTCTTCACTGACTCTTGTCACAGGGCCATGAGTTTGAGCCCTGTGTTGGGGGTGGAGCCCAGTTAGAAAGTAAATTAAATAAATAAATAAATAGAACTATTTCTTTTTTAAAAAAGCAAGAGATGAAAAAGACATGCAAGGTAAATATTAAAACTGGCTGGTGAAATCATACAGGAGGCTTTAAGACAATGTTCTTAGGTCTAGAAAAAATCACTATATAATAATGGAAGTTTTAGAATAGGAAGATGAAATAATTGTAAGCATTTATAAGCCTATTAAGTATCCTCAAGAAATACGAAAAACAAGTGATAGAAATACAGAGAGAGAATTACAGGGGCACCTGGCTGGCTCTTGTCAGTGGACTGTCCAACTCTTGATTTCAGCTCAGGTCATGATCTCAGAGTTGTGGGATCGAGCCCCGTGTCGGCTCCGTGCCGATCGGGGAGTCTGCTTGGGATTCTCTCTCTCCCTCTCCCCCATTTGTGTGCACATTGTCTCTTTCCGTTTAAAATAAATAAAATCTTTAAATAAAAATAAAAATGGGGGTGCCTGGTTGGCTTAGTCCATTAAGCATCTGCCTTCGGCTCGGGTCTAGATCCCAGGGTCCTGAGATTGAGTCCCGCATTGGACTTCCTGCTTAGTGGGGAACCTGCTTCACCCTCTCTCTCTGACTCTCTCTTACTTTAGTTCTCTTGTGCACATTCTCTCCCTCTCTCAAATAAATAAATAAAATCTAAATAAATAAATAAATAATTTTCGAAAACGTTCAGGCTAATTGTTTTTGAGAAGATAATTACATACATGAGTCAAGAGGTGTGCTCAACTGGGGGTTGTGCATAACCAATGAGTCGGGAACACTGCATCAAAAGCTAATGATGTACTGTGAGGTGACCGACACAACACAATTTAAAAAAGAGAGAGAGGTGTGCTCAACAACGCTTCTCTTATCTGTGAATAGAAAAAACCTAAGTTATGCAAAAAATAAACAGGACGATGGATCATTAAGTTGCTGTGCACTGGAGGAATAAAAGTCAGTGTATTTTTTTCAAAGATTTTATTTATTTGAGAGAGAGAGAGAGAGAGAGCACTACTGGGAGTGGAGGTGGGGTGGAGGGAGGAAGCAAGCTCCCCTCTGAGCAGGGAGACGGATGCAGGACACGATCCCAGGAACTTGGAATCATGACCTGAGCCGAAGGCAGATGCTTCACCGAATGAGCCACGTAGGCGCCCTTAAAGTGAGTGTATTTTTCATTCATTCATTTGTCCGTTTGTTCATGCATTCATTCATCAGGAAGTGTGCTCATCCCGTGCGTGGGACTCTTCTGGGGACACATGCATCAGGATGACCAGGCCCTGCCCTCCTATCCTATCCAGAGCCCTGTACCGTCTACAAGCTTGTGCTCTTCCATTATTTCAGCCATACAACAGCCAGTGAGGTAGGTAATTTTTTGCCAGTTTTCCGCATCGGAGATTGAAATCATCAGTATTTTGCCCTACATCCTGGACCTAGTCTGAAGTAGATGGTGGACTGAACCGCAGGCCTCAGCATGAAATAGATGCTCCTCCGTCTTCCAGGAATGGAACATCTGGCAGGTGCGGTTCCATGAAGCTCATCCTTAAATCCTCCTGGTTGCTCCGGCAGCAAGGGGTATCGTTTCTAACCGAAAGCCACAAAAAATAAAACACCCCCAGTACAAAAATGAGAATTAGCAGTGAATCAAGGAGGAAAGAGGGCTTTCCAGAAGGAGAACGTGGTCACGAGACCTACTGGCCGGGCAAGGAGGAGGCATCACAAGTTTAGAATATCACGGAAGCTGGAGCAAAGCGTGTAATTAGTCTGCTCCCTGGTCTGTGCAGACAAAGGGCTTTGCAGAGAGCGTGAAATTCTATTGTGTCTCTTTGGGGTGCACGGAGGGCCTCCGGATGCCAGCCTTTCAGGAGAGGAGACTTTCCCAGAGGTATTATGAGGTCCCAGCTATAAAACAGTGTCACAAGAGCAGCCCATTGCCACTGGGAGCTGTGACTCCCCAGACCTCTCCGTCGGTGTCCAAAATCCCCCCCTAAGGGAGTCCCTGCAAATCTTTGAGCTAGCCACTGAGTTAGCCAGGACGGAACAAGATGCGCCCTCTCTCTCACTTCCCTTGTTTGGGGGTTTTGTCTGTTTGTTTTGCTTTGCTTTTTACTGTTATGGCTTTTTAAGCTTTATACTGAAAAACACTTGCTTTTCCTTTCACACTCTTGCATCAAACATTCATATGGTGCCTACCATGGCTGTCCAAAAACAGACTTGACCACGTTTTAAATATATGACAAAGTAACCTGAGGCAGAGAAGACCATTGCATGGCGGTGGCGGGGCGGGGGGGGGGGAGTCTGGCCACCTGAATTCTAGGATGTAATTTTTATAAAGATAAACTAAAGCTTTGCAGAATACCCCCAAGTGTACCTTAAGTAGGTAGAAGTCCAAAACAGAGAAAACTCAAATCTAATGAAACCAGTAGCGAGGGGACTGTCGATCCGACCTGTGGGTGAATAAAACATGCTTCTTGCAGGGGCGCCTGGGGGGCTCCGTCGTTAAGGGGCTGCCTTCAGCTCAGGTCATGACCCCAGGGTCCTGGGATCGAGTCCTGCGTGGGCCCCCTGCTCAGTGAGGAGTCTGCTTCTCCCTCTGCCTCCACCCCTCCTCACTCGTTCTTTCTCAAATAAATAAGTAAAATCTGTTAAAATTTCAAAAAGTACTTCCTGCAGTTTTGAAACTCTAAAAGACGTGTTTGAAGGAAAAAGGAAAGGTGAGGTGGCAAGATACACAAACGGAATCTGAGCGATGGAAATACAGAAACCAACCAACGAGAAAGGCAGCGAGGTCTCCACGACCTCCTCCCAATTATGGAATTGGAAAAGAATTGGATGAGCAATTTATTATTTTCTTTAATATTTTATTTTTAAGTCATCTCTACACCCTACGTGGGGCTTGAACTCACCACCCCGAGATCAAGAGCCACACGATCCACCGACTGAGCCAGCCGGGTGCCCCTTGGCCATTTTATATAAGAGAAAATACAGAAAATATGTTCCTTCTTACAGTAACCTTTCAAAAGAGAAGATTGGATTAAAAAAAAAAAAACCTTCATATGCCCCTGGACATGGATGAAGTGGGCCGGCAGAGACCACAGGTACCTACGTCGTAGGGCCACCGCGGGCCGGCAGGACACAGCACCGGACACACCAGCTGGCACCATGTGACCTGCACATCCCTTCTGAGAGGAAGTCGGTCGGCGGGTAGCATGACCCACAGCGATGGAAGGTAGTGTGAGGGCTTTTGGCTCAGACGTATCATTGTGTGGAATTTATTCTAACGTCACTGTGTTTGGGGCCAAAGAAAGGCCCCGAACTCAGAAGCCCCCTGAGGGCATACACAGCACTGTCTGACCTTCCATGTGGGTCCCTCCTAGCAGCCTCGTGTCCCACACACAGCCAGGATCCCTAAGTCTGGGACAGAGGACAGGATGGGTGGCGGGGACACACCTCCCTGCCTCTTTCCCCTCGTCCCTAAGGAGTGTTTTCCAAACGGAAGCTCTCGGGTGCACAGGTTAGACTCTGCCAGAAGGTCCAGCTTCGAGCCCGCAGGGTGAGAGGAACCTGTGAGGGCCACCTGAGACAAGCCCTGGCTGCCTGGTCCAGGCCACCAGTGACCAGGGTAGGGCTGGGCACAGTGGGGTCCCTCCCTCGGGTGCGTGTTGGCTGATTCAGCCCAGGGGAAGAGGTGGTGGGTTGGGGGGTAGGTAGGCACAGCTGAGTGGCAAATGCAGAGCTGACCTCGGAGGCCCAGGGTGATAAAACGAACATGCTTCCCAGGATACTACCTGGGCCTCCAGTACAGTCTCTCATAACAAGCTGAGGTGCCCTTGGCCCTGGTCTCTGGAGGGATTGTTATCAGGAAGTTGGTTTGGCTCGTGTTTGTGAACCTTTCTTGTAACTGAAAACCTGGGCTTATCTGAGATCAAAGAGAATAAAGCAGGGAAACTCCAGGTTTCCCAACCAAGACCGACATTCCTGGGTAAGGAGGAAACCCCTGTGTGGAAAGGAGGAGGACCCTGGTTTTGGAGTTTCGGTCATTTGCTTGTAGCTGCTTTTGTTTTGTTTTTGTTTTTCGTGGAAGTCACACAGACCCCCATTCTAAACAAAATCTAGGGGCCCCTGGCTGGCTCGGCCCATTAAGTGTCTGCCTTCTGCTGGGGTTGTGATCCCAGAGTCCTGCGATCGAGCCCCACATTGGGCTCCCTGATTAGCAGGGAGCCTGCTTCTCTCTCTCCCTCCACAGCTCCCTCTGCTGCTCCCCCTGCTTGTGCTCGCTCTCTCCCTCTCTCAAATAAATCAATAAAATCTTAAAAAAAAAAAAAAAATCTTCCAGAACTAGCTTTTTGAGGATCTCGCCATTTTCCTGCCCTTATGTAGGTCATATTTTCAGCAGAAAAGCAATAGAAACAGAGTTTTTTTTTCCTCTCCACCCTGACAAACAACCACATTGGGAAGAAAGAAATCGCATGCCTTTTTCCTGAAACCCAGTTTGTTTTCTACACATTTGAAAGTCTGGGTTTTCTCAGGCGCCTGCGTGCCTCAGTCGTTTAAGCTTCCCACTGTTGATTTCTACTCAAGTCATGATCTCAGGGTCATAAGATCTGCACTCAAGAAGTTTGTCATTTTCCCTCTGTTCCTTCCCCTGCTCGCTCACTCTGTGTGTGTGTGTGTGTGTGTGTGTGTGTCAAATACATAAATAAAATCTTAAAAAAAAAAAAAAGAAAGACAGACAGACAGACTGGATATCTTTGGGTTTTTAAACTTGGACCTCGATGCAAAGCAGAAGAACACTTTTGAACTGTCTCATCTCCCCTAATATAAATCTATCCTATTTTGTAAAAGATTTTATCTTTACATAATCTCTACACCCAACAGGCTTGGACTCAGAACCCAAGATCAAGAGTCATGTGTCCCACCAACCAAGCCAGCCAAGGGCGCCTTTCTGCTATTTTTTTTTTTTTTTAAATATATGACTGTGGCATGTTATCAGGAGCCAGCCTTCAGTCTTTTTTCCAACCTGCCTAGCAAAGAGGTCAGCTCTTACCCTTTGGGCCTCCGGTTCCAACAAACACTCTTATAGGCCTTTATAGCGAACCTGACAACAAGTAACCGGTACACTATAATTACACAAAAACCAGCCAGCATCCATCTCTAAGACCTGAACAGTCTGCAAAAGAAGTAAGAGCTACTTTACTCCAAGGACTTTACGGCTGTGACTTCCTCCAAAGTCAGAAAAATACAGACTCACAGCTAGCATGCTGTTTCCAAAGTGAAATTGTGTTGGGACACTAGGTTAGGTTGGTAGCACTTGTTGGGGTGGACAAAACTCAAAGATCTCAGGAAAGGAAGACACACACACACACACACACACAACAGTTCGGAGGTCTACAGTCGCTGAAACTTGGCTGGAGAATTGGTTCTTCATATGTGGAACCAAAACAGTGGTTTCCCAAATGGCCGGTGGTTTCAAGGACCTGCCCTAACAGACTTGACCCCGTTGGGTGGGCTCACTAGGAGCTCTCCCATGGGAGCAGGGAGGAAGGAGTTGGAGCCTGGCTTTGTGCTGAGTGGGGAGCCTGCCCGTATGCAGCCAACCCAGCCTCGGGGCTTCCTGGGGGCCGGGCCAGAAGGAGCAGCTCTGGTGAAGACCCCATCACCCTTTTCTGTGTCTAAGAGCGAGTGTGTTTTCTGCCAGATACTTGGTCCTTGAAAGCAAGAGTACAGGGCTTCGTGGGCACGGAGGGTTCTGGGGTGGGGGCGGGTCTCTCCGCAGGGGAAAGTGGCTCCTGTTTGACTAGGTGGTACGGGGAGTTTCGTGATTTCCATCATCTCCCTCTCACCCCCAGTGGGGGGTGGACCACACTGTTTTAGGACAATGCTGTCCTTGCATCAAAGTATACTCCGGTCCCCCCTCCACTAGCCCAAGTCCTCAGCAAAAGTTCACCAAACCAAGCTTCGCAGTTTTCATTAAAGGAGGGGGGAACCAGAAACGCAGAGCAGAGTATGACTTTAAGACATACGGGAGACTCCGAGAACCATCCCCACTCTGTGACTGAGGGGCAGACTGGGGAAGCTGTGCCATCCACTTGCACAAGTGAAGGGTCAGACCCCCTCTTAATAAAACACAGGAAACCCCCCCAGAAGCTGCAGAACAAGGATACATCCTGTTCTTTCTTTTCACGGTTGTTATTAAATTGTTAAAGTGAGAAGCAAAGCATCAGACTCATTTACATTAATACGAAATGCAAAAGTACACCTATAAAGTCACAGGGCAAGGCTCCCGGCCAGTGGCCAGTGGCTGTCTGCCAGTGTTGCCCAGGTTGCTTGGAAACGGCCCAGGTGGGTGCTCCTGAGGGTCCCTGTTCTGGACGTGTCCAGCCCAGTGCCTTTGCCTCTGACCCGGAAACCAGCTGCAAGAAATTCATTCAAGGGAAATACCCTAACAAAGATGTGTCTGTCATGCAGAATGAAGATGTCAGCCCCAACAGTAGGAACCAGGAGGAACCTTACTGCCCAGAGTAAGGAAACGCTTGAATAAATTATGTGTATTCTGGGCACCTGGGTGGCTCAGTGAACTCAGTGTCTGCCTTCAGATCAGGTCATGATCCCGGGGTCCTGGGATCGAGTCCCACATCGGGCTCCCTGCTCAGCACGGAGTCTGCTTCTCCCTCTCCTTCTGCAGCAACCCCTGCTTGTGCACTCTCTCTCTCTCTCTCTCTCTGTCAAATAAATAAAATCTTTTTTAAAAATCAGGTGTATCCAACTGGTGAACTATCTTTCAATAAATGCAATAAATATGAAGACCAAACAGAAACTTTGGAACTGTTGGGTTTCCATGCGAAGTGAAAGCAAAAAGCAAAAGGCTGTGATTTTCATTATTTAAAAATATCACACTACCGACGCCTAATGACAAGAAAAGGCAAAAGTAGTAGCAGGCGCATTCGGATAATGACATTTTTAGAGGGTTTTCAAAGTGTTTCTTATTGCTACAGCGTCCTTTGTGCAATAGATAAAAATCAGGAGAGAAAAAATAAGTGATATTAAAATAATTACAGAAACAGTCATCTTTTTCAAGGCATTTTCTTTCGCAAGAAGAGTAGGAAATCAGCAATCTCTGAAGCGAAGTGTGAAGACAGAGAGGAGGCTATTATTCATGCGTTCTACACTATTCTACTTTTCCTGGCCTCAAATGTCCGTAATAAGGTGCTTTCTAAAAGAACTATAATAGGGACGCCTGGTGGCTTGGTCGGGTAAGCGTCTGCCTCGGGCCCAGGTCCTGATAGCAGGGTCCTGAGATCGAGTCCGCATCGGGCTCCCTGTTCAGCGTCGTGCCGGCTTCTCCCTCTGCTCCCGACTCTTGCTCTCTCTTGCTCTCTCTGTCCCTCTCTCTCTCAAATAAATAAATAAAATCTTTTTTAAAAATCAAAAATAAAAGACTACAATAATAAAACATAACGAAATGAAGATGAAATGTAAAAGCGCCTCTATAAATTCATGTGTATAAAAAAAAATTCAAGTTTTTACAGAAAGTGTCAAAGCCACCCGAGGTTCTGATCTGCATTTCCCTGATCATGGTTCCTTCCGGTGTGTTTGTCCTGCACACAGGGCCCGCTCCTTATTCACTACGGGAACATTGTCTCCAGACCCTGTGACGTTGCCCGTCTTGGTCAACGTCTGAACAACTTTGTGCAAGTGTCATTTCCCATTTGCGCAGGGACATCTGTGGGATCTATCCCCAGAAGGAGCTCATCAAATAGGTAATTTTCCCCACTGCTTTCCTGGGTCCCGAGCTCTAGGCAGGGCACACCTTCGTCTGCTTCACCAAGCACCGAGCACCCAGCAGAGATGCCAGAAGTCCCACACCGCTTTCTTCTTCCCTCTCTCAGCCAATATCTACTAAACACCTGTTGTGCTCCAGGCACCGTCTGGGCACTAGGGACTACCCTGGCGAACACATCAGAATGAAACACCCCACTCCCGGGGATCTGAGATACGAGGAGGTCTCCATCGCAGGGTAACAAGTAAGTGAGCCGGTGCTATGCCGTAAGGGGAAAAATACTACAGAGAGAAACATGGCAAAGGAGAGGATGGACGCATGGTTGGATAATCAACGCGTTGAGTGTTTCTATCTGATGCGCACACTCATCTCGGCAGCATCAAACCAAGACTGTGTTTAACCCCCAAAGCACCTGAGGCTGCGAGGTAGATGGTCCCTCTGCACCCATACCCACCCCCTCGGGCTAATACACAGAAAGCAGAAATTGTGGTACCTGGCCAGTTAATTTCATCCAACACGTTCTATAGTAGAAACGAGAGGCTCAGCCCTCAAAACCTATGTCCGTAGAACAGATTCATTAACTGAAAAACACCTACACAGACCCCAAGCCAGGAGCAATAAAGGACAGAACGCTCTCTTGTTGGTTCCTGATCCTCAAACTTTTGTGCAAATTCCCCACCCAAGTTGTGCGAACGCTGAAGAAAGAAAACACCTTTCCTGACATTCGCCTTATTTGGGGGCAAGAACGTTCTAGATAATGAGAAGTTGGCAGAATGAAACCCAGGGTCGGTTACTGAACATCTTCCAACAGCAGAGTGGGTCAGCAGGGCAACCCCATAGGCTGTGTGGACCTTAGAGTTCGAGAAGGACCTGTCCCTGCTGGAGTGACGGGGACACGCGTCCGTGTCAGTCTGGCGGAATGAGAAGTAAAGGAGAGGTCGCTGGCCAGATAGGCAGGCGATTTCTGCATCTTAAAATGTGAACTTACAGGTGTTTATGTAACAGTTAGCACAAGGCTGGTCTGAGCCATTCCCATCCACTCTGGAGCGCCTCCCTGTCCTTTGGATACAGCTCCAAAAAGCTGAGAATTAACAGGAGGGGACGGCTCGCGCCAGCTCTGGAGACAGCCACCACAGCCTCCTGTCCTGGGGCTGCAGTGTGGGGACCTGTAACCTACTATTAGGAATCATACCTTCCACTGGAGGGATCTGCAGAGGCTCAGAAAACACGGGCTGTGGTTCAAAATCCACATTCATTTTTTTTTTTTTAAGAGTTTTTCTCATCTAGCCCCTTTCTGACAAGGCGGCAGCCTGGTTGTGACAGTTTGGCTACTTGGGCCCTGGATGACCCAGCCTCCCCCCAGATCCCCGCAGGGTGGGGCAGACAGGCCAGACCAGCACCCCCTCATCTCCTCCGATCCTGCCCCCACCCCTATTCCTCACCTCCCGGACCCCAGGCAGGCAAGCTGCACTCACCGGGTGCCTGAGTCTGCAGAGCCAGTTCTTCCAGAGCAGGGCTACGAACTGGCGCCTCACCGGCCCCATGCCCGCCCTCCTGCGCTGGGTCAGGAAGCCAGAGAAGCGCGGGCTTATATCTTCAGATCCGGGAGAAGGCCGGGCGCGCATTAGTCAATCCCAACAAAAGTGAGTGATGCAAGACAGATTACTGGTGGCTGAGCGCGGCGGGCATCGAATGTCCCTCTTGTTCTGTTGAGAAATCTTGCCTTTTCACGGGCTGCCCGCCGCTGTTGGGAGGGTTGGGTTACTGGGGGCAGCCCCAGGGGCCATTTCCGTCGTGCGCGCGTTTCCAAGAGCGCACACCGCTGGGGGCGAGGGGCGGGAAACCCCGGCGCCCACCGTCGCGCCGACCCCTCGGTCCTGATGTGAATTGCCTGGAATCTTCCTCTCCTCCCGTGACTTTTCAGCTATCACAGGAGCCGTCAACCAGAGCCTTTTCCATTTCGGAGGCCCCCGGCAGGGAACCAATCAGAGGGAAAAGAGATGGAAGCCCCGTGGGTGTCCCCGGCAACAGGGCAGGATGGCTCAGGTCAAGGACAGCCCAGCGCGTGCACACTCGCACCCCTGTCCCCCCAGGGTCCGTGCTTCCAGGAGGAGGCTCCGCAAGGAGGGTCCCATCAGCCTTTGCTGGGGGCCTACGAGCAAACCTCAGATGACTGGCTGAGACAGGAGCGGTCAGCCACTCTCCCGTCTGCCCCTGATCCCGGCGGAGGGGGCTCTCTGGCACCTTCCCGGAGCGGGCAGGACTCAGCAGGCCTGAGGGTCCCTCCCCCGGCTGAGTCTTGCACACGCCACCTCCTCAGCCAGCCTGCGGGAGTGAGCTGGGAAGGGCTTGCTCCACCCGCCCAGAGGCCGAGGCTCCCAGGTTCCTGTTTCCCCCAGCTGTGGTCAGAGGGATGTCAGGCAACCAGAACCCTGTGGTCTTCCATGCCATAAAGCAATTTCCACAAGCCAAAAACGCTCCATCAGTGGCTTTGGCAACAGGAAACAGGGGCACAGGCTTCAGCAAAGGGATTGACTCAACGACCCCATCACATTTTTTAAAAGAACACAGTTTAAAAATTGCATTCTGTTATCGGTTCTGTATTTCGCAGCACCAGAGGGAGGGCCGGACTGGCCGCGTGGGGCCCAGCGCAGGAAGCCCGCGCACCACGCCGCCCTTGGCTCTCACCCCTCCAGCCACGTCCTGTTCCCCACGGGTGGATACCCAGGCTCCCTCTGCAGACAACACACTTCACAGCACCAGGACCGTCGCCACTTGTTTTTAAAACTCCAGGACAATGAAAAGCCCTAACTATGGTTTTTGTTTTTGTTTTCGTTTTCCATTTTATGTTTGCAACAGCCTTTTTTTTTTCTTTTCTTTTTTTTTTTTTTTTTTTTTCCACAGACCTGCACGACTCTGTGCCCTGCTCTGGTGGGGGAATATGCCGTGACCATAGTCTTCCCAGCACCATTGTTCCCATGAGGATGGGCTGCGACACATAACAGTTTCCCATGATACCAGAAATATGTTTCATTTTGTTTCATTTCATTTCATTTTAGAGGGAGAGAGCGCGTGTGTGCGTGGAGTGGGGTGCGGAGGCTAGGGGGAAGGAGTGAGAATCCCAAGCAGACTCTGTGCTGAGAGACGCGCCTGACGTGGGGCTCGATCCCATGACCCTGAGATCACACCTGAGCTGAAACTAAGAGTCAGATACTTAACTGACTGAGCCCTCAGCTGCCCCTCAAAAAGGACACTTGAGCATCTCTACTCTAGGTATGTACCCCAAATCGTTGAAAGCAGGGACTCAAACGAGAGCACGTGCACAACACTATTCACAACAGCCAAACGTTGGAAACCACCGGCACTAGGTGCTACCCAGGGATGGAAACGTCCAGGATAGATAAATCCATGCGCAGAAAGCAGACGGCAGGTGCCAGGGCCTGAGGAGGGAGAGACCCGAGGAAGAACTGTAAGTAGGTGTGGGCCCCTTCAAAGATAATTACTTTTAGTCATCTCTGCACCCAACGTGGGGCTGGAACTCGTGACCCAGAGATCAGGAGTCGCACGCCAGCCAGGCGCCCTGCGAGTTTGCCTGCGGGGTGAAGACAGTGTTTTGGGAACGAGGGAGAAGGGAGGGTTGCACAACGATGGGAATGTACTGATTGTTCGCTCCAAAGGGCAGATTCTGAGTTAGGTGACTTTCTCCTCAATACATGATTTTCTAAAGTGCATTTCACCACCCATCTCTTCCCAGCCACGAGCCAGGCTCCCCTAAACACAGGGTACCCTGGACGGGTCTGCACCATGAGCCTGGCTCCTGACCACGCTCCTTCTTCATGTGTGCCCCCCGCTTTGTAAACTGTCACAGCGTGACTTCAGGCAGTGGCTGCTCAAGCCCTCCTTGGAGGAGTCAAAGCCAAGGTCTCCTCCCCAGTGGCCACTGCTGAGCGTATCTTCTGGGGGAGGCGGACATGGTCCACTCCATGGACTCTGGGCCCCGGCCCATTCCTGCTCTCACCACAGCATCGAAGGTGCCCCCTCAACCCCACACACAGGACTGGCACTCCAGGTGCTCAGAGGTTACGACCTGAGCACCACTGACTGGAGGAGGTCATCTGGAGGACGTGACCGCCAGCTGACGGATCAGAGGGACCCCGGCCATGGGAGACTCCTGACTCCCTCCCTATTTGGGAATATGTATCCCATATGCCTCCCCTGCTCTCAGAGGTTGCCCCAAGGACACGGCCCTGGGAGAGGGACAGGGTGTTGAGACCATCCATAGAATACACATGACTGAACCCCATCAAGGCTGCTTTAGAAACTCTAAGGTTTGGGGGTGGGGTGGAGATCTCATCTTGGGGAGCCCAGAACAAGCCTCGAGTGTAAGTTCCCCTGCTCCTTACGATGTGAAGTGCTGGGCTCGGGAGCAAAGGGTCAAGAAAGAATTCTGGAGGCATCTTCAATCCAAGAAAGATGTTTTTATTCAAGCACGGGACAGGACCTGTGGGCAGAAAGAGCTCCCCGGGGAGCATGAGGGGTGACCGATTCTATACTTTCAACTTGGGAGGGGTTTGGAATGAGTGTAAGTCTCTAAGGGATTTGGAAGCAAGATTTCCAGGACCTGGAGGGGCTACCTG
This sequence comes from Mustela putorius furo, assembly GCF_011764305.1. Classification (NCBI taxonomy): domain Eukaryota; kingdom Metazoa; phylum Chordata; class Mammalia; order Carnivora; family Mustelidae; genus Mustela; species Mustela putorius. The sequence continues at coordinate 11,991,777 of NW_025421998.1, forward strand.
TGGCTAGGACAAAGTCATTTACTACAGTCCAGTAAACCCTAAGTCATCAGAACCTTCAGATGTATATCGGGGGCCATATGCTTGGTGGGGGAGGATTGTTAACATGTTTCGTAGAGATAAAGGAAGTTTCCAAAGGGATTTTTACAGGATCTTGGAGATTGGGCTGAGGTCAGGCAAAGGCTGCCTTTTGCCTCTAGCAGAGTATTAACATCGAGGCAGCTGAGCTTCTGGAGGAAGGTCACTCTGCCTGTCCTGAAAATTTGTCAATGGGCTCTAAGTTACAAGGAAGTTTAATTTTTTTTTTCTTTTGCCTTTGTTCTCCATGTTGTGGACACCCGCGCCCACCCTTCTGCAGTGCTGCCTGGCGCTGAGCTCCGCGAGCAGGTGTCAGCTCTCACCCCCGAAGCCTGAGGCTGTGAACTAGCACAGCTCTGCCTGTCACCACCTCTGTCCCCTCCTGACCCCTTCCCCTTTCCCTAGGATCCCCAGGAGCCCTTTTGAACAATAAAAGAGGGCTGCTTGGGGGATGAAAGGGAGACAGAGTGGGCTGTAGCGGGGTGAGTGAGACAGTCAGGCTTCTGGGGCCCCGTGAGGCAGGGACAGACAGAGCACCACTGAGAGGTGGGCACCCCATGGCACTTCCACAGTGGGGTGCTAGGCGTTTCTCTGTTCCAGTCCAGGTTCCCCAAAGCAGGTGCACCTCCCCACTCTCCAGCCGGGGCCCTAGGGGACAGTGGGACAAAAAGATGGAAGGAGCCTGGATCCTGGGATCCCCACATGTGATGAAGCCCCCTGAGCAAGGACCATTCCATGGATGCTCCATGATCGGGACCCAAATGTCCCTGAGCCGAGCCATGGAGGTGGGACTTCTGCTAGTTAAGTGGTCGGTGTGCGGCATTCTCTCTGGAAGCATGCTCCCCCTCCTTCCCTTCCTGCCTCCCCATCCCCTGCTGGGGCCACAGGTCCCTTCGATGACCCCTGTCCGCGGCACTCTAGCAGCCTGGATCATGGTGGCCTCCTGCTGCCACCAGGCCAGAAAGGAAGGAATGGCAACATCCTTACAGAAAGAGAGAAGGGGGAGAAGCCACGCCTGGTGAGGGAAGACGTATAAGGATGTCACCTGCTTGACCCCAGGAGCTGGCCTTGACCGCCCACCTCTGTCTTACGTCTCCCCCCAAGCTCTTCTTTCCGGCTTTCCTCCTAACTCGGGCCAAGGAAAACCCAAACCTGATGAGACCCCCTCCCTCACCCCCGCCCTGGACCATCCTGACTCGCACTACCCTGAGTCCCCTCTGGAATGACCTACAGTCACCTTCACCTCATTATATAACACACAAAAACTGCTCCAACAGGAATTAGGAAATGGAAACTTTCCCATGAAACCTACATAATGGGGCGCCCGGGTAGCTCAGTCAGTTAAGTGTCTGATTTCAGCTCAGGTCATGATCCCAGGGTCCTGGGATTGAGCCCCGTATCAGGCTCCCTGCTCAGTGGGGAGTCTGCTTCTCCCTCTCCCTCTGCCCATTCCCCCGCTTGTGCTCTCTCCCTCTCTGCCTCCCTCTCTCAAATAAGAAAGAAAGAAAGAAAGAATGAAAGAAAGAAAGAAAGAAAGCCACATCATAAGGAAAGTGGAGGAAGAAAAGAGGGAGTCTTGGACTGAATCGTGCCCTCAAAATTCCCATGTTGAAGCCCTAACCCCCACCCCCTGCCCTGTGACTGAATTGGTTGAAATACGGTCCTCAGAGGGCCCCTAATCCATAGGACTGATGTCCTCAGGAGAGGCAGGGACACCCAGGAGGGTCTCTTTCCATGTGTGCCCAGAGGAAAGTGAGTGTGGACACAGCGAGAAGGCAGCCATGTACAAGCCGGGAAGAACCTGACCTGCCCACACCTTGATCTCGGACTCCCAGCCTCCCCCACTGTGACACAGAAGGAGTGTGTTGCTAAGCTGTCCGGCCCACGGCAGGAAGCTCCTATGGAGGGTTTACAAAAGCAGGTGCAATTGGGGGCTGAGGGCTGAATTCACCTGTGTACCTGCTGGTGAGGCTGGCCGAGCCCTTCACGGCCCATGCTTGCCCATGACCTGGATTGGGGAGATTCTTTGACTCTGGAGGACACACAGGAAGCCACAGAATTGCCAGAAAGCTCTCAGTGTAACAGCATCCTGACAAGGAAACTGCCTGGTCCCCTCTCAGACGCCCTGTGCAGAATGATGTGCACAGGACACACGGCCACTGCAGACCCCAACGCAGTAGCTACCGGCCCTTTGTTGTGACGTGTCTCCTACTGGCTTCTGGAAATGATGCTTGGCCTTCTGGTTGTTAGACTTGCCCCACTGCCTGCTCTTTGCCACCCTTGTCCTACCTTCACCCCACCCCGTGCTCCTGTGCACTGAGGTTTGCTTTCCTGGAGAGGTGGATTGGGAACACGGCACACATACAGCAGGGAAGGGGACTGAATCCAAAACAGCAGGGCAAGAAGAACAAGGCACTCCGAGGGCTGAAAACCAGCCCCACCTCTTGCCCAGGCCAGCGCTGCTTGAATGAACCCTTTCCAGCGTGGTTTCCTCTAGCGGGGGCCAGCGGTCCCCCCCCAAAGAGCCAACCACAGCCTCAAATAAACATGCCTGAAATTGAATGTGGGAGATTATGAGACACACACTCTGCTGGACCCTTTGAAAGGTTATGGTAATGCAGGTTGAGTTAGAATGTAAATTATTCCGGATATTCAGGCAAAATCGCCTCTTTGTCTCCATTAAAAAGTTTTATTAAAATTACAGACGATTGGAGATTAAAAGTTCCATCGTTTAAAGAACTTCAGTCACCCAATTGTCTCTTTAAAAAAGAAAACAAAACAACTTGCCGGTGATTTACTTTTCTCTGGTCCTAAAATGCTATCTTGCTAATTTCAATTATTTCTCATGAATCTGAAGTAGTTTCTCTTCTTGTTGTGATAGAAAACCATCTTTCCAACTTGTCTCTGAAGGATGCTGGTTCAAAAGAAGTTCATTGGAAAACATGGTTTTCACCTTCTAGTGTAATCTGGTGCCCACTGAGCTAAGAAAATTAACCAGAACTCCGAAATCGAGAAGATATTGAGAAGAAATATCCACAGACCTGCTGCGGACTCTCCGGGCAGTGAGTAGAGCTCTTCTCGGTGTCCTCGGGGCGGGGGGGTACCCACCTCCATCAGCCCCTGGCACCTGCCCGTTGCCAGCAGCTGCATTTCTCCGGGTGAAACCAGGAAAGCTAAGTTCCGTTTACACCGAGGCCAGAGAGTCTAACTCTAACTCGGGAGCAAAATCCAAACCCCAGGGTAGCGGCGGACTCAGGATCGCCGTCCTCGAGGTGTCCGGGTGAGGGCGGTAACAGGCTGGCGACGGGTGTCATTTCCCAGTGTGCGCGCTGAGGCTCGGCGCTGGCCCGGGAGGGTGGGGCAGCCGGAGGGCAGCTCGCGCGCAGCTCCCCCTCCCCGCCCCCCGGCTCTGTTCGGACTCCCGCGTGCCCCCCGCGCCTCCCGGTCCCGCCGCCCGCGAAGGGGTCGTACCGGGAGCGCGCACACGTACATGAGCGCGCACACGCGCGCACTGGCCGAGCGAGCGTAGCTGCCGCCACCACGAAGGCCTCAGCCACGGCGCAGGACTTTGTTTGAGGGGGTTCAGACCCTTGCAAAGGTTTCCCACAGCCTCTCAGCTCCGCCCGCTTCGGTGCCAGACCCCCAGCGGTCGGGCCGGGTCCTCACACTCCAACCACAGTCCCCCGCAAGCCCGCGCTCTTCCGGATCTAAGGCCACACGGAGCCAGGCCCTGCCTAGCGGCCCCGCGCTCCTTCTCCTCTCCTCGCGCCGCCCTGGCCGTCCTTCCCAGCCCGTCCCGCTCGTCTCGCCGGTCCTGGACGTCCGGGTGCCCCGCGCCGGCTCCCTGCGCTCCGCCTGTGCGATGCACCTGCTCGCTGCGCTCCACCTGTGCGGGTGCACCTGCTCTCTGGGCGATCCCGGCCCCGCCTCGAGCCTCGGTACCTCCCGGACCCGGGCTCCGCAGCGCTCTCTTCCCCCACCGCATTCCCGATGAGGACTGCCCGCAGGCCTCAGCACCCCTGCGACTCTATCACACTCTGCCATGGTGCCTGCATCCCCACGGGACTTCTGGTGCCCACCCCCACGACCTCTGTTGCCCCTTGGGGGCTGTGTCCTCACGTTCTGGCCCCGGGCCCCTCTGTCCCTCGCTGCCACGCTCCTTCCAGGAGTGCAGGGACCGCCTCTGCTCTCAGCAGGGTGGGCCCCCCTGGGTTACTCCTTGGGTTCGCTGCCCCAGGGCCCGGCTGTGGTCTCTGCTACCCTCACCCGTACTCTGGAAGCTTTCAGCCTCCAGGCAGGACTTAGGGTTCTGGCTCTAATTAGGATGGATTAAGCACGTTCATCCTCTCTTCCACTGATTGCAACTAAAATCTTGGGACAGACTAAAAACACCAGCTCTTGGAGAACTCTGAAAAGTAAATAAGAACAGATGGATGGGTAGAGACCTCACACGCCAACAACAACGTATGGTGGTGAGTTTCTTTTTTGCTGGGGTGCAGGGTGCTTCCTTCCATGTTGCCTGACTAAGAGTTTAGGGAAGCCCAAATCCTGGAAGTGTGGGCAAACACAGACCGGCAGAACTCCAAAAAGGGGGGCCTCTAGCCAGAGAACATGCAAAGAGATGTTCGGCTCCCTCTCCACACCCCACTTTGGGGTTCCCGAAGGTTAGTGGGGGTGGCAACACCCCCAAGGCTTGGTTGTCTGCTGCAAAAAGTGTGTACTTGCTCGGGACACACCACAGCCCAGCTTCCTTCTTCCTGGTGGGGCCGGTGGGGGGGGCAGGGAGGGCACACCAAGAACCGGTGAGCTGGGAACTGCTTTGTGGGCAACATCCCAGAGCAGATGGGGCCAGAGAAGATCCTTTGGCTCTGTGTGAGAAATCCGGGGGTCCCGCTGGGCTGTGCATGCAGGGAATGAACAGAACCCTCATAGCAGAGACTTTAAGAACTAACCCATGAAGCAGACACTACCCAGTACCCTGATTAGTCCCTGGGGGCACGGATATGAGGCGGACCAGAATAGCCCAGCAAAGGCTCTGGAAGTTGAATTAACATTGGATGCAGAGCTCACAGAAGATGGGTCGGGACCTACAGAGTGAAGCTAGCTAGGCTGGCAGTCTGCTGAAACAAAACAGGGGCACCTGGGGAACTCAGCCGGTGAAGCGTCTGCTGCAGCTCAGGTTAGGATCTCAAGGTCCTGGGATCAAGCCCGGAATGGGGCTCCCTGCTCAGCAGGGTGTTCTCCTTCTCCCTCTGCCTTTCCCCCCTACTCATGCTCTCTCTGTGTCTCAAATGAATAAATAAAATCCTAAAAATGAGAGAAAGAAAGAAAGAGAAAATGGTAAAAAAAAAAAAAAAAAGTCATGGAAGCATCTATCTTCTAAATTTCATGGCACTGTATGCCAAACAAAAGACACCAGAACAGCCACCAGCTGGCAGGGCTGTGGTCTGATTGCTTGGGTGGCCCCAATCCTGCCCACTGGGACTGGAAGAGAGGAACCTGTCCTCTGCCTTCAAAAGCAAAGGGCTGTCTGTGCAGCCCAGGGACTGGGACAGGATTGGGAGGGGGTCTCCTGTGACTCCGGGCTCACAGAGGAGATATTTAGGGAGGGCTGTTCTGTGGCATCTGCAGGGAGAGACAAGGGTCTCTTCCTGAGCAGGGAACCAGCTGGATCTTCCTTGGTTAGGGACGTCAGAGACACGTTGTTCTGACCCTTGAGTGAGTGTCCCAGTGGCCATGGGGCTGTTAGATGTAGACTGTGGGTCTCACACACAGACTTTTTTAATTCAGGAAGTCCAAGGCCTGAGGATTTGCATTTTTTTTAAGATTTTATTTATTTATTTGACAAACAGAGATCACAATTAGGCAGAGAGAGCCAGGAGGAAGCAGGCTTCCCGCTGAGCAGAGATCGGATGTGGGGATCATGACTGGAGCCTAAGGCAGAGGCTTTAGCCCACTAAACCACCCAGTCGCCCCATTGAGGATTTGCATTTTTAACACATTTTTAAGTGTGGCTACTGTTGGTAGTTGAGGACCTCCCGTGGAGAGCCGCTGTTTACTGTTTCCTAATCTGCTCTGAGCTCACCTGTCAGGCTGCTGGTGCTGCTGGAAGGGAACTTACCCAAGTCCTCAGGGGACTGGACTTCCCCCAGGACAACGCCCTCCCTGGGTGCAGAACAATAAACAGGTCTTAGACAGACGGTGGTCACTGAGCACGCCATCCACGTGGGGTGATCTAGGGAGTAGCAGTAACTGAATTCACTTTGCGTCCTACAGCTGAACCCCAGGGATTGCGTGCTGCCACTTGGGAAAGCCCACGAGCTCTGTTGAACACTGATTATGAAGGGGTGTTGGGCCCCTTTGAGAGGGGATCTAAACAATGACAGAGCAATGTGGCCGTCCCCGATGGAGGAGCAGGGAGCCAGCTAGTACCCCTCCACGGAAGCCGGGGGAAGCCTCCCCTCCAGCCAGCTCCAGACTGCCCAGGTGCCCCTGTCACTTTAGTGTGTCCCGCCGCTCAGAGAGTGGGGCCATGTGCGGCTCAGTACACGAGAGGTCAGGGGAGCCCCAGCTCTGCGCCTGCTCTCCAGAGAGGGGAAGACAGTAACGTGACCTGGACATTGCCCAGCTCACCCCAGTCACTCCGGGCAAGCCCTTGGAACTCAGGACCCCCACACCCCAGGTCACTCCCATGGCCAAGGATGGAAGCAGACATCAAGGGACAGGCAGGGACTGGCTCGCAGTCACGGAGGGTTGGTGGAGTCAACCCCACGAGCTATCCTGGGGGAACAGCAGATTAACCCCCAACCTGAGTTTCCAGGGTGGTTTTCTGATTTTCTTTCAGAGGTTTTATTATTTTTTAAAGATTTTTGTTTGACTTTTTAGAGAGAGAGCCGGGAGGAGCAGAGAGAGAGGAGAGAGAGAGAATCTTCAAGCAGACGGGGCGCAGAGTGTGAAGCCCGATGCGGGACTCGACCCCAGGACCCTGAGATCGTGACCTGAGCCAAAACCAAGAGTTGGAAGCTCAACTGACTGAGCCCCCCGACCCCACCCCAGGTGCCCTGACTTTCCGATACAACAAGGAAGGCTGGAGCCCATCTCTGAAGGCACAGATTAGGCTCACTGTCTCTTAAAGCAAGATTTTCCTTGATTTCCTCAGTTGTCAAAGGAGAAACTAGGGGCACTTTCCCACCTTCACACTGGGTCCCTAAAGGTGGCTTGGTCAGGGACAGTTGTCTCCACAGCTCAGCAAGCAGACTGCGAAAATATCCCGTTCCGTGCTCTGGCTGTGCAGTACGTCGTAACCTGTCTGCTCGTTAGATGCAACGTGAATTCTTCCGGCTTTGCTTTCTAGTACACAATGAGAGGAGCCCTTCCGGCTTTGCAAACGTGTGCTAGACTGCGTGCTAAAGGATTTTTAGACACTCTTCAGACAGGCGACTCATTCCAGAGGCATTTTACACGCACAGCTTATTCATTCGTAACTTTTAAATGTACGTCACAGAGGTACGTTACGGTCCAGTAGGAAAATGAAGGGAGGCAGGAAGGGAGGAGGGAGGAAAGGAAGGGGGGGTGAAAAGGGGGAGGGAAGGAGGGGGAGGGGAGGGAGGGGGAGGGGAGGGGGAGGGGAGGGAAGGAAAGAAAGAGGGACAACACAGCCATTAGGTAGCAAAGCAGCAGAACAGGGAAGGCAGGTGTCTTCGTGCTCTCAGACGCACGCATGAGCTCTCCCACCTGCACCAGGGAGCGTCCCTGGGCTCCTCTCAGGTGGTGGGTTATACCCGGCCCCTGACCTGTGCTAGGATGGTAGACCTGCAGCATGAGCCTAGGCTCCTTTCCCTGCAGATAAGGGTAGCCTCTCTGCAGAGAGGACTGGGAGCTACAAGTCTGTGGCGGCACCACACACCTTCCCTGCCATCCCTGGGGCCATGGGAGCCACAGCCATCCACTAAGAACAAGAGAGAGGGCAGCAGGTCTGACGACATCATGTGGGGCCCACGCCCTCAGAGCCCTGATCATCCACCCCCGGGGGCATGTGTCTCTGGGGCTCAGGAAGACGATGACGCTTTTGTCACTCAGCTGGAGGGGAAAGCACGCCGCCCAGCAGTCCCAGGGTTATACGGTGGCCGGTCCTTTGGTGTAAAAGCTTCCAGACCCAAACCTGGTGGCGTCGTGAGGAGGCATGACAGCTCCTGGGGACAATCCAGAGACATCCAAGTCAAGAGGGTCTGAGTGGGAAATGGGAAGCTGACCATGTCGTTCTCTCGGGGTGACGAAGGCTGGCAAGCCTCGGTGCCCCACGCACTGGCCTGTCTGGCCGTCTGCCCACGCCACCCCACGGAGGTCTTCAGAAGGGAGGGATTCCGTGCCAGTGACATCAACCGGTTATGGGAATCGGATTCCCAATAGATTTCTACCCGTGTAGAAGTGTGAGTAGATTTGGAAAGAGTCTTCTTTTTTTCTGACAGGAAGTCTATGGTGACTGACCGGCAATAAGGCTGTTTTTTCATTCAAAGTACGTGACACGTGCCTGAAACTGACTGGACTGTGTCTTCAGCTCTGAGGCTTCAAAGCAAAGGTACAATAGGGCCTCCTGGTTGGCTCAGTTGGTTGGGCCTCTGGCTCTTGGCTTCAGCTCAGGTACTGATCTCAGGGTTGTGGGATCGAGCCCTGCGTGAGGCTCCCTGCTCCGCTAGGAGTCTGCTTGAGACTCTCTCTCTCTCCCCCTCTGGCCCTCCCCCTGCTTGCACACTCACTCTCTCTTTCTCTAAAATAAATAAATAAATCTTTTTAAAAAACTTAAAAATGAAGCAATGTTACAGTAGGGGCTCCTGGCCAGCTCAGTCGGTGGAGGTTGATCTTGGAGTCATGAGTTCGAGCCCCACATTGGGTGTAGAGATTACTTAAAAAAAAAAAAAAAGGAATGCTACATCAAAAACTAATGATGTATTGTATGGTGACTAAGTTAACACAATAAAATTTTTTAAACAGAAATATAAAAAATAATAGTAAAAAAAGGAAATTAGGCAAAGGTACCAAAAAAAAAAAAAAAAGAATCCCTGAAATTTCATCCTTTGCCTCTGTTAAACTTATGATAAAAGTTGACATAACTTTAAAATTTCACCAGGGGTATGCAGATTTTCAAAATTATTCTCAGAAATGCATGCCAAAAATTCACAGGCCGCTGCCTTAAGGAGATTCCCGCCATAGCAACATTATGAACCGATGTGGTACTCTAGCCCTCTTATCTGGTCTGTATCTCAGGCCGGCTCTGCACAGAGCCCCCAAAAGTGCTGAGCGACAGCACGGGTTCCTGCTGTTTACCCCCTTTGGGGACTGAACGTTTGTGTCCCTCCCAAATCTGTACATTGAAACCCACCCACCATGGGATGGTTTAGGAGGTGGGGCCCCTGGAAGGCGATCAGGGGTAGATGAGGTCATGAGGGCGGGGCTCGTGACGGGGTTAGTGCCCTTGTACCATGGGCAGACCAGGGCCCCCACCCCCCCGCCAGGACACAGGGGAAGGCAGCGGGCTCTAAGCTAGGAAGAGGGTCCTCACCGGCACCAGATCCGCAGGCGTCCTGATCATGAACGTCTGCCCTCCAGAACTTCCAGAAGTAAATTCCTGTTGTTTGGGGAAACCAACCACGTGATTAGAGGTCTGGACACTCAGCTCCCCGATACTGACCTCCGGGAAGGGCCGGGGAGCTGCAGACACTCAATCGTAGGGCCAGTGGTCTATTCCGCCACATCTAGCTGATGAAAACTGGATTAAAAAAAAACTCGGAACAGCCAGATTCGAGGGAATATATCATCTGTGCGGTGAACATGCCCGGAGGGAGGCTCACACTGGCCCCATGTACAGAAGTTCCTCCACCTGGGACCGTTCGGCTCAGCCTGTGCACCTGCCTTTCCGGCTGTTCTCTTGTATCCTTTCTAACAAGACGGTATCCAGAGGTGTAGTCTTTCCCCGAGTTGTGCGAGTCATTCTAACAAATCAGCAAACCTGAAAGGGGTTGTAGGAAGCCCCAGATGTGAAGTGTAGACATCCCAGAACCGCCCCCCCCCCGCCTTGCCGCTGGCATCCTAAATAAGGACCACGTTGTCAAGTCAAGACCTTATCCTTGAACTCGTGGGCTCTGACCTGACTCCAGGTAGTTCATGTTGGATTCGAGGCGAATCGTAGGACACCCCCTGGTCCCCCCCACCCCCCACCCCTGCTGGTGGCAGAGTTACGTGAGAGCAGGGACTGCCTCTGCGCCAGGCACTCTTAGAATCCCAGAATAGGTACGGAAGCGCTGTTACTATGTAAAATTCGGAAAGTCACATCGAGGAAAAACAAGTTGTTGGTGGTTTTTTAAGGGTTTATTTATTTATTTATGGGAGAGAGAGCTCAAACAAGGGGAGCAGCAGGCTCAGGGAGAAGCAGGCTCCCCACCGAGCAGAGAGCCCGATGCGGGGCTCGATCCCAGGACCCCGAGATCACGACCTGAGCCGAAGACAGACGCTTCAATGACTGAGCCACCCAGGCGCCCTGAAAAACAAGTTTCTAACAAAAAAACCTATGACAACCTGCCCGCAGCGCTGACCCGAGTTACACGAGGCTGCGTGGTCTTGATTCATCCCTGTCGTAGGGTTTGCTGCCCCAGACCTCGCCGTGTCTGCTGTGTACCTACCATGTGATCTTTCCAAAATGCAACCATGGCTCCACTCCAAAGCATGTCGTCCCAGAATACTTTCCCATCAAGAAGGTAACGTCCTGACTCTCCTGCATACGTAGAGCGGACACATGTCAAGGACCTGAATCCAATAATTCAGGAGGAAAGGGCAAAGGGTCGCATCAGCTCCAGAGAGCTTTCAGGAGGTCAGGGTTCCCGGCTGGTGTCCTAGCGGGCCCACGTTCCGTGGCAGCTCTCCCCCGGACAGAAACGCTTTGCAGCTCTACCAGAAACCGTTCCCCGGTGAGCCTGGGGCTTCACCACGTCTGGGACACCTACCTCAGAATAACCCTGAGTCAACCCAGCCCCTTCCCTTGACAGACCTTGTGTCGCCTGTACCCTCAGTGACGTGGACAGGTCACAGCACCCACCTTGGGACCTCCTTTCCATGATCCGCATGATGTTTCATAGCGGTACCTAACTTGGGGAGGTTCGATAGAAGACTGGGGCCCGTGCAGCGGCCTCCCAGTCTCCTGGCTATTCTCATGGTGCTTCTGGAGAGCTAGGGGGTCCTCCTGACTCCTCACCTGTCTGGTACCCACAGAGGGCTCCGTGTTTGGGCAAGCTCTGCCCCGTCTGGTCCTCACCTGCAAATCTCAACAGATCATACCGGTGAGCCAGGTCTCTGCCCTCCCCTGCTCTCCCACTGCCCCCACCCTGGCCTCGCACCTGCCTGAGCCCTCGTTCCCTCCTCCGGGCCACTCTCCTGCTCCAGCTCCCCGCCAGCCCTCCTGTAAGGATGTGCCGGGCAGTCTGTGCCGGGTCTAGGGAGCTGATGGTGACATTGTCGAGAATTTTACCAGCCCGCCGTTCACCATGTTCTGAAAAGCTGAACTAACGCACCAATTACAGAAAAACTTGAGAAAATGCCCCTGGGGTCTTCGAGGACGATCAAGTGTTTGATACATTAAGATGACGGAGGTTTCCGCTTAATCCGTGGAAGTCAGGATTCGAAATCGCTTGCCAGCAGGGTGCCCGTTAGAGTCAACAATAGTAAATGTGTTAAGGAGTTCACAGGTGGGACCCCTCTCTGTCTGTCAAGCCAGGGCCACATCCGAAACCCGCAGCGCTGGCTAAGACCACCAGACAGCGCTCTGTGAGAACCAGAAATTTATAGCAGAGATCGTTGTGCATTTTGTTACTATTTCTAAGTTGTATACGACACGTTCTTGTTGATGCACGGATGATGCTCAGCGTTGCGAAACTAAGGCACTGAAATATGCGTACGGACGACTGCAATGGCAGCTACTACCTGAGGTGTATTTCAGCGCAATAAAAAAGAAAGGAAAAGAAAAAAAGCCAGTCCAGAGCACGGACGTGCACCTGCCCTCTGAACCCCCATGTCCCGCCCCTGACAGGGGTCAGAGGGACCCGACAGCCGAGATCCCATCACAAGGAAGAGGCGAGAAGAGCAAAATCCCAAACCCTTGTCCCAATCCAGAGCCACCTTCTCTCTCTGCCACGTTTCTTACTTGATGAGCAGTAAACAGATTTCCTTCTTCAGGAAAAAAAATAATAAACTGTGTTTCCGTAGAAAACTGTGTGTTGTCTGCAGACACCCTTCCCGACCATCTGCTCTGCGACCCAGCCGGGATCCACAGCCTGGCCCCTGGGAGAGATCTGAGTGAATTCTCCCCCTGGGGCTCCTGGAGGACAGCCACTCCCCAGCCTGCAGTGCACCTGTTTCAACACTCCCTGGGCTCTCCTGGTATGGAGAGTGCTTTTCCCATTCTCTGAACCCTCTATTTATTTTTTTAAATTAATTTATTTAAGTGATCTCTACACCCAACGTGGGGCTCGAACTCATGACCCCGAGATCCAGAGTCACGAGCTACACCAACAGAGCCAGCTGGACGCCCCCATTCTCTGAACCCTTGAGAATATCTGACCTGTTCCCTCACATGAGTGAAATGCTCTCTGTACCACAGGCTTATTTTTATGCTTGTGGGAGAGTCATGATTTTCTGTTTTTCTGAAAATTCTCTTCGTCACGGCCTGGCGTACAAAGAGGGTGCCGCCCTCTGGGCAGGGTGGGAGAGGGGGCGTGGGCGGGGCTTCCTGGACAAAAGCCTGAGATTTCTGGCTTCACTGACCAAGCCCCCCAGGGCCCCTGGGGTTTGGGACTTCTTGTCTTTGTTACATGTGGAAGGGGATTTGGCAGGAACCTATGAGAGGGAGTTTTCCTGGGGGGCGGGTGCTGTGTCATCCTGGCACGGAGAGATGCCGGTTCAGGGAGCTGAGTTTGGGAAATGTCTTCCGCGCCTCCAAAGCCTGGGTTTCTGGTTGTCCTCAGTTTACCAATGAAATGTCTGCTCCTCCTAGGTGGAGTGCTCGGGGCATCCGTGGGCTGGAACGGCAGTAGCTTCCGTGAAGGGTCCCGGCGGATTTGTTGAACCGATGTCCCGTGGCACCTGGACAAGTCCATACCAGCTGTGGACTGCAGGGACCTGTGCTGCCCACGGGAGTTCGTGCACTCCAAACCTCGAGTATTTACAACAGAACCGAAAACCAGCAATTTGCAACATTGAGGGGCTCCTGGGTGGCTCAGAGGGTTAAGCCTCTGCCTTCAGTCACATCATGATCTCGGGGTCCTGGGATCGAGTCCCGTGTGGTTTTGGGCTCCCTGCTCAGTAGGGAGCCTGATTTTCCCACTCCCTCTGCCTCTCAAATAAATAAATCTCTCTTTTAAAAAAAAAGAAAAGAAAGAAAGATTAGCCACATTGATTCAAAAGTGTGGAGAAGTCACCTAGGACAAACAGAAGCCAGGGATGTCCCAAGACCCAAGCATCCCTGGGATACCCCAGAAGTGGGTGCTGCCACTCACCTGGGACAGGAGAGGACACCTGGGGTTCTCCCACCCGGTACCCTCAGCCTTCCAGTCAGGACCACTCTGTGACCGACTCCAGAAGGATGCTAAGGAATGCGGAGGCTGTTGCTGACCTTGCAGGAAAGTCTGAGCCCAACACACCGGCGAGGACATGCAGAGCAAGGGGTCTCAGAGCCAGGACGTGTCCTTCCCATCCGCAGGGACTTGGACCCAGACCCATCTCCCCAGCAGTGTGGAAACAGAGAGGGCACCATCACCGTGTGATGACGCAGGCACAGAATATTCCAGAAAGTCATATGCATAAGGGCATCTGACAACCACGAGGTTTCAAGACTCTGAAAATCTTCTCCAGAACTATTTTAAATATTCAGAGGAACGTCCTTAAACAAAACCCACCCGAAGCTGATGTGGTCAAAAACAGCCCAAGGAAGCTTTTAGAAAAATCTGTGCTGCTAATGCAGGATTCTTTGCCTCTGAAATGCAACCCAGTTCCCACATCCTTGTGTCAAGTATGCACAAAGATATGCAAAAGGAGATTTCCTTTTTTTTTTTTAAGATTTATTTATTTGACAGAGATCACAAGTAGGCAGAGAGGCAGACAGAGAGAGGAAGGGAAGCCGGCTCCCCACTGAGCAGAGAGCCCGATATGGGGCTCGATCCCAGGATCCTGGGATCATGATCTGAGCTGAAGGCAGAACTTTAACCCACTGAGCCACCCAGGTGCCCCACAAAAGGAGATTTCAATGGTGATTTCTTTTTAAGTTTATTTATTTAAGTAACATCTAGGCCCAGTGCAGGGCTCAAACTCGGGACCCCGCAGCTCTCCCATGTCCCCGGCTCTCAGGACTGAGCCAGCCCGGTGCTCGATGGTGACTGTTTGCGGCCACGACGACCTGCACCTTCCGAGCCTCAGGGGCTCTGGGCGGCGGCCAGGCGCTTCTTGATGAAGTGGCTCACCAGGCGTTGTGGTCGCTCCTGGTACTCAACCAGCACCTCGTGGGGGCTGCTGACCTGGTCGCCCTCCAGGCGGTCGAGCAGAGTGACACACACCACGGCCACTGCAGAAGCAAACCCCGCGTCATGGCCAAGCTCCGGCTTCCTCACCCCATTCCCTAGGGCAGACGCGGTGTCCGCTCGGCCGTCCCGCATGTCTGCCCTGCTGCCCCCCCCCCGCCCCAATCCCTCCCAGCCGCCACCTCCTAAAGCAGCTCCCAAGCAAGGCCCTCGAAAGCCCAGCGTCCTGGAATTCTGGAAGGCCGTGCTGGATGCTGCAGGGGAGCCCGGGAATGTGGGGGCGGACTAACCCCAAGTCAGAAACTTCAGGCGCTCTGAGAGCAGGTTCACGGCCACGTCCCTGACCGGAGCCCAGGTGGGTCTTTCTTTTGCCTCAAGGAAAGCAGGTGCTGCCGTCGGGCGGGGGGCGGTGGGTGAGGGGGTGGGAGGAGGACTTGGACGGGGGCCTGGGGGCTGCGCCATGCACGAGGGACCCCGGTGACAGCACGCTGGCCTACCTGGGATGTTACACGCGCCACATATGGCGGCCACGACCGAGGACTCCATCTCGATGTTGCAGACGCCCGCCGCCTGGGCCTCCTTCAAGTACTTCTGCTTGTCCTGCTCCGTGTAGGAGCAGAGAGCGCCGTCCAGACGGCCTTGCCCTGAAGACATGTGGAGATGCGCCAATGCTCACCACTGGCACGTAGTATGCACCTACTGCATGCCAAGATGGTGCTACCCACTTCGGACCCCTCCCGGCCCTGCACACTCCTACACAGCGCCCTCTAGGCACCGAGGAAACGCGGAAGAGACGGGAGCCCTGGGCAGGACGGAGACCACCCCCCCTCACCTTCATAGAAATCTGAGGTGCACATGGTGTTCCCCAGGACCGTGGGGAACGTAAGCAGTTCTAAAGCGCACTGCATGAGCTCCTGTGCCACCTTCTCGTCCAGACGCGTCCTCTGAACCACAGGCTTCCCCAGCACCATCTGCTCGAACACCGGCTTGAAGGAGGCGTCCAACGCCTGCTGGGTGATGACCACGGAGCCAGGCTTCAGACCTGAAGAGAGAAGCAGTGTCGTGGGCACACAGAGCAGACGGGGAGGGCACGGCAGAGCGCGCAGAAAGGAAAATGACCCGTCTATACCCCACAACGCGGGACACCCAGTCAGGTTGTAAAAGGAAACCGCTCGGGATGCACATTCTATATCAAATTCTTGTTTTCTGATGATGGAAGTCACGCGTGAGGGCCGTGGAGAATACGGAAGAGAAAAGGGCGAGAACGAGACTGCCGGGGCCCGTCCCCGTTACATGTTCCGAGTCCTCCAGTCCTTGCGGATTGTAACTGGCACGCCACCACTCAGCTGACCGCCGTGCCCTCACCTGGTCCCCGCTTAGTGTTTTTTCATTATTTAAGATTTCAAATAACTACAGAGGTCGAATAGTCCAAGGAAACCCTGTCCAGGGGCACCTGCGTGGCTCTGTGGTTAAGTGTCTGCCTTGGGTTCAGGTCCTGATCCCAGGGTCCTGGGATTGAATCCTGTGTCAGGCTCCCTGCTCAGTGGGAAATCTGCTTCTCCCCCTCTCTCTGTCCCTCACCCTCCTGCTCCTGTTCTTTCTCTCTGCCAAGTAAATAAATAAAATATTTTTTTTTTTTAGAAAAGGAACCCCTGTGCACCCCAAACCCAGCTCCAGCACCTCCTGACTCCAGCCCATCCCCTCTCTCTCTGATCCCGGCCATGCTAGGGTTCCGCTTCCCAAGTTTGCCGGGCAAATGCCCCTCCCAGGGCATTTTCGCGTTTGTAGGGACATCGCTCTACTCCTAGTCTTTGATCCTGTGATACCGTTGTTTGGGATTGACTGTGAGGCTTTCTGGATACTTACCTGAATGGGAAGTTGGGTTTCTTCAACACGGAGGAAGGAGGGAGGAGGAAGCCGGGGGATCATTCTGGAGCCCCCACCTCGGCTGTTTCCATGAAATGTTACAAAGCATGTTGTGCTCCCTGAGTATTTATCTGGACTTTCTTTCCTGTGCTGTTCTGATCCCTGTTCTGGTCAGTGTTCTGCTCCCACCCCGAGGCTGACCCTGCAAAGCGCTCGGCTGCTGGCCCTCCTTCCCTCATAAGCCCGGGGAGTTCTCGCCCCTTCTGCTGTCTGCATCGCCCTCAAGCTGGGGCGTGCGAGCCCCTCCAAGGGGGAACGGGTGACAGGGAGGCTACTGCAGGCTCCTCTCTCGGGCAGCTCCAACCCCAGGGCGGGAATGTCAAAGTCAGAGAGCCCGCAGCTTACTGAAAGCAAACGTGCCCCACATCCCGTCCTCTGTACCTCTCTCTGTGGCTTTCAGTGACAAACAAAGCATGCTCAGAGATCAGCCTGGGGACCCTTTAGGCAACTGAAGGACACTTAACTTTGTGTTCCATCTCTCTCTGTGATTTTCCTGCTGGTTTTCTCCTACGGTGGTTCGAATCCTTGCAGGAATAGGGAAGCGCAGAGGACAGGAGAAAGGCAGAGAAGCGGTTAGAAGGGAGCGAGGCAGGCAGACAAGGAGGCTCCGAGCACATCACCCCAGGAGGACGAGGCCCTGCAAGGTGGGCCCAGCAACATTCCGTGACCTGTTTCTGGGGGAGGGTTGGGAGAAGCGGCTGGGCGAAAATAACAGAACAAGCTTCTTTTCCTGCTTCCTGATCGTACGCCGAGTCCCTAAGCCCGCCCTGCATGGGGCCTCCCGCAGGAGGGTTTCGGTTCCTCGCGTGCGTGCGGGATGCTGGCCCCAGGGGGAGGCCCTCGGCACACTTACCGATGCCGCCAGATGTGCCGATGCGGATGATGGTGACGTTGGAGCAGCGGGCGTGGTACAGCAGCTTGATGAGCTCGTGCAGCATGACGGAGGTGGACGGGATGCCGATACCGTGCTGGAACCGGGGAGAGACGCCATGTTACATCAGGGTAGGGGCGCCTCTTGGCCCGTCCAACTGGCAGTCAGAGAAGACAGACTTCCAAATGTGACTTTGGGACATGCCAAAGCCTGCACACAGGTCACATGGTGGTGACTCAGGCCGCCGCCCGGTAAGGCTCAGTGGGGAAGCAACAGCCTGCTCCCGTCACCTGGAACCGAACACCGTCTCTGCACCCCGGAGTGCTCTGGACGGCTGCTTGCTGTGCCCACTCTGACAGAGGACACAGACGTTGAGGGGACCCGGCCCATGGGTGCAGAGGGCAGTGGGGGGGCTGGCCAAGCCTGAGGCCCAAGCCCCGCACCAGGTCAGGTACTCACGCTGACAGACAGCACAGGGCCCACTTTGAACATGGCATAGCGGTCCGTCCCCCCGCAGATGTTGGGATACTCTGCACCTGGGTGGTCGAGGCCCAGCTCCTTGGCCATGTATTTGGCGAAGGCCTCCATCCGGGTAGGGCTTCCCCCAATACACACGAACTGCAGCCAGAAAACAGAGCCCCATTAGTCCAGGCACAGTGCACGTCTTCAAAGCAGGGCTCCCTCCAACAAGGGCCCCCGGCTAACATCAATGTCACCTAGATGTTGCTGGAAAGGAAGGTCCCTGGCCCCAGGCCAGAGCTACCGTGTCTGGAGATCCCCATGGTGGGTGCTTCTGTGAGTGACTCAGACGCTGGTGATTTCGATGTTCACCCAGTCTGAGAGGTACTGACCGGCTCATGGGATCACGGCTCCATGCACAACCCCCTGTGGAATCCGTCCCACACAATCCAGGAAAACCAGACCCATGCGTGCCCAGTCCCTGTCCATCCTGTGCACAGCTCGGTCGGCATCCTGGAGGAAGCCTAGGTCTGGAATAAAATGACGCAGGCTCCTCACTGTGCGATCAGGACCCTACAGCCCCTCTGCAAAATGGGCTTCTAACCAACACCTCCCCAGCCATCCAAGAACCAGACAGCTATGGCATAGAAACAGCCAGGAGCCCGGTGGGGGCTGGGGAATTGGGAGCTCTCACATGGGTGGTCGGCTCTCAGGGACAGAAAACCTTTCTTATGCAAAGCACTACGTACAAAAACTTATTTTTCATTGTGTTTTGCCCACGGGGGAAAGGTATATAAGCCAGTTTCAAGGAGTTTGATGATGAAAGAATGACTCATCTCTAAACATGACAAACAATGTTTCCATAGCCTAGAAAAAATTATAGGTTAAATTCTAATGCATGGAAATCATATAAATTAAGACCACAATCACAGCCAAGGAAACCATCGACATAATGACAAAGCTACTGAGTGGGAGACGATGTCTGCATATGACATGTGCAAGTCACTATCCAAAATGTACAACAGACCTACACAACTCAACAGCAAAATAAACCAAATAATCTGATTTTTTAAAATGACCTGAAGAGACATTTCTCCAAAGAAGACATTCCAATGGGAACAGGCACATGAAAAGATGCTCCACATGACTTGGAATTGGGGAACTACAAACACATCACAGTTAGATGCCACCTCACACCCGTCAGAATGGCCAAAATCAACAACAGATGAAACAGCAGGTGTTGGTGAGGATGGGGAGAAAGGGAGCCCGCGTACTGTTGCTGGGAATGCACACTAGTGCAGTCGTTCTGGAAAACACTATGGAGGATCCTGAAAAAATTAAAACTAGAAATACCATATGATCTAGTAATTCTACTACTGGGCATTTACCCAAGGAAAATGAAAACACTAAACAGGAAGTTATATGCAGGGCTGCCTGGGTCGCTCAGACCTTAAGCAGAATCTGCCTTCCACTCGAGTCCTGATCTCAGGGTCCTGGGATTTAGTCCTGCTCTCTCTTTCTCCCTCCCCCCACCAAACCGGTGGTTGCCCGAGGGGAAAGGGGAAAGGGTCTGTGGAAAAGTGAAAGAGATAAGGGGATTAAGAGACATAAATTTTCAGTTGCAAAAGAAGATAAAAGTACAGTGTAGGGAAGGTGCTCAACAGGACGGTGATAACATTGTTTGGTCACAGATGATCACATTATCCTAGTAAGAAAGGAGCACACAACTGCTGAATCGCTATATTATGGGCCTGAATCTAATATCAGACTGTATATTAATACTTCAATTTGCAGAATACTACTAGCATAAGTCATCAGATCAAATCCTTCTTATAAAAGAAGAACACATGGGGAGTTGTCTCATGGTTTGAAATGAACACGGCCGCTGCTGGGACAGACCCCAAGGAGCAGCAAGGAATTTCTGAGCCATCGGTTGTTTTGATTTTGAATCTAAACATGAGTCCATCTGTACCCACAGGGATCAGACATTCCAAACATCCTGGGCCAGGATAAACCAGCCCCGAGGAACTCAGGACTCTGGGGAAGGGGCAGGGGAAGGACTAGAAGGATAAGTGTGCACAGCAAATCACAAGAAGACACATGTAATACTCAATATCCCTTGCTCCTCTACAGAATGTTCTGTGTCCCCTTTTCCCTCTTCTCTCAGTGGAGCATTAGGAAATGTGTTGTGTGTGGTTTCCATTATACACTGAACTTGTAAGATATTACTTAGGGACCAATATGCAGAACTTCTACCTTTCACTCATGAGTTTATATATTTTAAAAGTAACAATTTGCAAAAATCTGGTGAAGATAAAACTTTTTTTTTTTTTAAGATTTTATTTTTACATTATTTCCACACCCAACCTGGGGCTCGAACTCATGACCCTGAGATCAAGAGTCACAAGCCAGCCAAGGGACCCCTTGGTGAAGGTATAACTTGATGATCCAGTCCTCTGTCACCAAGTCCACCCATGTCATCCACGAGGAGGCTGACCTTCAGGCAAACCCCAAGATCAAAGCCTTGCTTTTTACCTTCACATCTCCGAACATTGCGGGGAAGTCATGTGTGCTGGTGCTGAGACTGAAATGGTAGAGGACGTCTTCTTTCATTGCTGCTATATTTGGGTTGGTGGGCTGTACGAGGTGGTCACTATATAAAACAGGAAGGTGAAAGGTTGATGGAGCACAAGCGCCCAGCGGCTACCATAACAGAAGTGCCCTGTGTCAGCGAGACGCATGTAGCATGTAGTGGGGTGAGCTGGGCTGCCATGAACCACAAATGCTCTCCCTTCCCTGTCTCCATTCTGCCCCCTCCTCCTCCCCCATATCCCTTCCCTCACACCCGGGGCCCCTGCTTGGAGGCTCATCAGAAAGAGCTCAAAAGAGCACAGGAAAGTACAAAGATCAAGATGTTAAATCACCCCAGAGAAAGAGTACAGCCAGTTGCTGCTCAACCTCAGTTCATTCAACACATGACCCTGGCTTTATTTTGAAAATAATACATTCACATAGGAAATACGGATGGAAAAAGAAGTGCCTCTAGTTTTCCCTTCCAGAGATAACGTTTCCTATCTGTACACCTTGTATTTAATTTTTCTTGCCTTATTGCATTAGCCAGTGCTTCTGAGTGATGTCTAGTGAAGCACCTACTTTAGAAAGGAAATGCAAAATGAGATAAGACATCTTTCCACTTTGGTTATCTTTTCAGTGGTTTTTACTTTCCACTTGAAAAGGTGTGCGACTCCTGTTATTATTTCTACCGGACAGCACACTGCTGGCCTAGAACAGGGGTCAGCAAACATTTTTTATAAAATGCCAGATAGTAAATATTTTTAGTTTTGCAGGTCACAAGGGGTCTTGTCATGATTCAACGCAGCTGTTTTCACATGAGAGCAAGTGGGGTTGTGTTCCAATAAAACGTTATTTGCACAAGCAGGTGTACTGGTCTACACTGCATACCCAGCTTGCCAACCTTACACACACCTCCTTTGACATCTACGCCTGCCTGACTCCCATGGGCAGCAGTGCTCCCCAAAACCCTGGCCCGCCGGGCCCCAGGGGTGCAGCGACACACATGGATCCCTGAGTCAGGGTACTCTGGACCTTCTCGTTCTTCTTTCTGAGCCTGACTTTCTGTCCAGAACCCATGGATCTGTTTTCTCCTCGATCTAACTCTGTACAAAAAGAAAGAAAAGATACAAGAGAAGCAGCTCGCAGCTGCCTGTGACTTGGAAGCAAGGACACGGCAGGCCTCCTCGGCATGACGTTCCTGTGACTCAGGCCCCCAGGGCAGCAACCACTTCCTTTGCAGGGGGGAGTTGGGGGAGTGTTCAGCAGGTATGTCTAATATTTCAAAATCTAACTGGAAACACATATTCCCCAACCAAACAGGTGCTCTGGATAGCCATAATACCAATTTCCTTTCCTTTTCTTTCTTTCTTTCTTTCTTTCTTTCTTTCTTTCTTTTTAATTTTTGCCACAGAGGCGACAACAGGGGTGATTTCCCAGTAAACTGCTGGCAAGTCAGTCACGAGTCCCCACCCACTGAGAGTACCAGCCCTGCCCCAGACCCTCAAGACCAGGTCTGCTCCGAGGTGCTGGAGTTGTGGCAGGGAAAACAGCAGTAAGCTGTAGTCAGAGCAGTATACATGCCACCCAAGTGAGCACCGGTGACTTCTGCAAGCTAGGGGGCCGGGGAAGGACAGGATCTGGCTTGCTCACCAGCAGCCCAGAGTCGGTCTGGGGTTTTGGGTTTGGGGTCTTGGTGGCTCTCAGCCTCTTCATCCACTCCCATACTCCCCGCAGCTGCAAGGAAAGCTCTGACCTCACACCTTATGTTGTAAGATCCTCTAGTGACAGTATTGCTGACATGGGTGGGTCCTACACCCTTTCCGGATGTCGTGAGCACAGCGGGGACTGAGCGCGGGTGGACAGGCAGGAGTCAGAGCTGACAAAACAGGACATGATTGCGACAACTCTGCCACGTATTTCAACATATTTCAACTTCCTTTCGCTCTCTGATTCCAGGTAGAGAAGGGGAAGCAAACAGGCTCGAACTGATGAACAGCACTGGTTTTCAAACACAGTAACTGGGCACATAGCCCAAGGAACCAGAACAGCTTTCAGTGGACTTCTGGAAAGGTTCTAAAGTAACACATCAAAGACCTTATTTGAAAACCTGGTTCTCTATTCTAGATACAGTTTCCAGTGACTTTAGCTTGCTTGATGCTGTCACTGTATTCATTTCACAAATACTCCTGGAATACCTACTTTGGAAAGGAAATGACAATTGGTGCAGGATGGGAACAGGAGCTCCAGGACTGGAAGAGAGGAGGGCGGGAGTCTGGGGCAGGGAGGGAGGCAGGGACCCACAGGGGGCCCTGCGCTGGGCACAAGGAGGACAGAGTGGCACCTGGGGGGGCAGGAGGCGCTGACCTCGCCACAGACACAATGTTACTAATTCCGGGCCAGCGAGTACTTCTGCACTGAAAGGTCACAAGCAGCCAGAAGCTGGGAGCTGGCACTATCCCCACCCTAGAGGCTCACTTTCAAGATTAGTATCTTTCCAAAAAGAAAAAAGGAGGGGTTCCTGGGGGCTCAGTCGGTTGAGTGTCTGACTCTTGGGTTCTGCTCTGGTCATGATCTCAGGGTTGGGCGGCAGAGCCCTGGGTTAGGCTCCACGTTCAGCAGGGAGTCAGCCCAAGATTCATTCTCTCTCTGCCCCTCCCCCAACACTTTCTCTTTCTAAAATTAAATGAAATCTTGAAAAACTTAGACTTTTTCACAAGAGGCTGCACCCCTGAGCTGGCCTTTGAGCTCCCAACACCACACCTGCCTCTTAGCCAGGGGGGACGGCAAGAAGCCAGGGGTTGGTGATGGCAGCGGTGAGGGAGCGCAGGGCAGGGGGAGTGCAGCTGAGTCCCGTCCATGCCCCTGATGCTTCACCCTCCCTTCTCAGCCTCATTTCAACCCCACCCCTCTACCAGCATCCGAGGGGCCTGGAAAGGGGACAGGGAAGTTTGGGTTGCAGTGAACGGTTAAAACTCTCCATTGCCCGGTCCACGGGGCAGCCCGGGCAGCCCGAAATGTGAGAATGGCCGTCCCAGCCTCCAGGGAGGGATAGGGGTCCGTGCGGGATCTCCACCACGTGGGAGTCCAGGGAGGCCCAAGGAGGACATGGGGAATGCCTGAACATCCTTCCCCAAGAGACGGCCCAGGAGCCCAGGGTTCCGTGAGGGCCACATACAACCCCGGGGTTGTCGAGGAGGAAGCCAACAGGGCCAGCCAATCCCCTGCAGCACAGGTGGGGGACACGAGGGGTGGGGAGTGAGGGAACCAAAATTTCACTGGATTCAAAACCCATGTTGGAATCAGAATGAAGGCAGGAATTCTCCCGTGGCCCACCTCGCACAAATACCACAGGTACACCTGTGAGCTGGGCCGCAGCATCCAGGGGCGGAGTTCTGGAAAACCGCGAAGAAAGAATTTAAGATTCAGAACCCCGACAGAGCTGGGAGACAGCAGGGCTGTGTTGCACAAGAGAGTCCTGCCCCGTAGAGACCTCGCAGTGTCGGGGCCTCAGGACCTCTCCTGCTGGGCCCCAGTCACCATCTGGAGAATCAAGTATGTTCCTGTATGGTTCCCCCTGGGAAAATGTGTGTCACCAAGTAATTGCAATAACCCCCAAAATGCAACCTGGTCCACTGCCGGCTAGAGCCTCACCTGTGATTGTTGCCTTTCTTTGTCTGGGACCCCGAGGAAGCCATTGTCTCAACGGAGGCAGGAGCCTAGGAGAAAACAACACGGAGTACTATTTCAGAATACACCCAGGCACATACAAATCTCACAGTTCCTTTGGCAAAACTACTGGAACGGGGCAGCGTCGAACTGAAAGTAGGAATGCATCTTCAGGATCTGGAGAGACTTTTCCTTTTATTTGTTCAAGATTTTATTTATATATGTAAGAGAGAGAGAGAGTGCACAGTGGAGAGAGGCAGACGGACAAGCAGGCTCCCCGCTGAGCAGGGAGCCTGATGCGGGACTCGATCCCAGGACTCCGGGATGGTGACCTGAGCCCAAGGCAGATGCTTCACCGACTGAGCCCCCCTGGTGCCCCACAGGTGGTCACTGACCATTTTTAGCAAATTCTGAAACCCAGAGAAAATGAGAAGCCGCAACGCTTCCAACCCCCAGCTTACTCTGATGGGCTTCAGTCCCTAACAGCCTCCCAACGGACCCCTTCTCCTCCTTACAAATCATGCCTCTCCTTGGTTTCAACGGCCGCTGTGTCCTGAATTAGAATTCGCTTTCATTCCCAATAAAGCCATCAGCTGCTGGTAAAGTATGTGGCCGCGGCTCTTTCTAGGGTTAATGTGACTTGGTGATCAGAGGTGGGAGCTGGAGGAGACTTGGGGACTGGTGAGCAGACAGGTCCCTGAGCCACGGGGCTGCTGGGCCCACTGCTTTCTCACCGACGCTGGGGTTGGAGATGAGTGTTCTCCTGCATTTGGAGCCCCATGCTTTGTGCTCAAGCCCTTCAGGCTCTGTTCCGGATTTACCAAGGCCTTGGCATTGTTTTTTTTTTGTTTTGTTTTGTTTTGTTTTTTTAAGCAGGTCTGAGAACATTCATTTGGCCTTCAGTCTGATTCTGACAGTGTCTGATGGAAGCACATTGACCTTGGGTCTGAGTTCTGTTTGGGATTGGGCCGCCCTTCCTTGAAACGGTGCGGCTGTTGCTTCTGGAACCAGGCTGTTCCTGAAAAGCCTCAAAGAAATGGGATCCCAGTCATCAAAATGCTTTGCGGAGGCTCCCCCTTCCCCCCACCACTGGAACTGCGGCCAGCATTAGGTTTAGAAATGATGGTCCCTCAGCACACAGTTTTATTAAAAATCAGACTGCCTTAACCAGTAGTAATTCAGACTCCCAATGGCCACCATGGAGAAGTTCCCATCTCCCCAAGTTTAATTTTCTCAAAGCTGAATTGGACAACCACGGTCCTAAAATTGACAAAACGAAATGAGATTCCTTCTACAATTTGTACTTTGAAGCTTCCAAGAGCTATCAGAATCTAGAATTGCCTCTCTCTAAAATACAGTCTGTAAACTAAATGAGGCAAACAAACAATTAAAAAGGGGGAAAGGGGGACGCCTGGGTAGCTGGGTTAGTTGAGGGACTGACTCTTGATTTCGGCTCAGGTCATGATCTCAGGGTCGTGAGATCGAGCCCCGAAGTCGGGCTCTGCACTCAGCCTGGAATCTGCTTGTCCCTCTGTTCCTGCCCCTAGTGTCTCTCTCTCTCTCTCTCAAATAAATCTTAAAATATAAAAAAAAATAATAAAAATAAAAAGGAGAAAGGGGGGTCTTCTGAGACCTGTCCCTCCCCCATTTCTCTGTCCACAGAGGCAAGGCCGCCGTCCTGCCCTCAGGCCCTGGAGCCTTCTGCCCTACCTTCGCCCTAGCCTTGTCATCCTTCTGTCAAACCCTCTTTTCCTCTGACACTCCCTCTGGTCCCTCCTCTCCCGAACCTATCAAAACCCCCGTTCCTTCGAAGCTAGGTCTTCTGGGGATGTACACATACCCCCCACTTTTCTAAGTTCCCTGGACTAAGGCTGAACCTCTTTGAGGTAAAGAGGTTCCCTGAAGTGCCCGAGGCCCCCCATGGGTTGGCTGAAAATTTTAACAGCAACTCAGCCTGACCCACCGGGTTTCTGGGCTTGGTAGCACATGGTCCACTGGCTTCTGGCTGAGGGCCAGCCCAAGCCTTGGATGAAACCAGCCCAGTGGGAACATCCTGAGTGGGATTTTAGACAAACAGACCGCGAATCTTGGCGAGATGCTGGAACGCTCGCTGGACATCATCCCCGAGCCCTCACAATGGCTTGGCGCAGACCTCAGGCTTGCACACAGACGCCCGAAGGATCCGTTCCCGAAGTTACGACCAACTCCAAACTGATTTTAACGAAAATTCCGGTCTTCCTTTTAACTCTGTGTTCATGAGTGGGCTGATGTGGGATCTTTTACTTTTCGTTAAAAGGCCCAGGATAGATGGGAAACAGATTCGATGACCCTGGCAAGCCAGCTTGCTCACACCCTAGCTGAGTCACCTGCAGGAAAGGCCACGAAATGCCCAATGTTCACATCCATCCGGAGAAGGCCCCTGGCAAAAAGCCTGGTTTCTGCTGTCACTTGCCTGGGACGGGGACAACGGAGGAAGGACCCTTCAAGATTTAAGCTCTTCAACCTCCGATTCATCCCCAGGGCTGGGGCTCTTTAAGGAACTCAGGGAAACCACTCTCCAGATTCAGAATGCATCTCCCTCCTTAGTGACTCAGGACCTACATGCTCAATGCCCAGCCCCACCGCAGCAGAGCAGCCCCTCCGAGGGACAAATGCTTCAAACGGTGGGGATCTCCCACCGACCTCAGCAGGTTCCCGCCTCTGAACCCACTCCCTCGGAGGGGTACCCACTCTTTTCTCCTCAGTCCCTCCGCCTCTACTCCCTAGGCTGGGATTCCTTACAAAAGTGTCATGCCAGATTTCCTTTCTCGCTGAAGGGGAAGATAATTCTAGAATCTGACAGCAGCGATCAAAGTAACCAACCAGGGGGTTAGATGATGCTCTGATGTCTTTTATCTGCTCTGCCTCTGGTGGGACCATCGCAGAGTCTGGGAATACCCATCATTTATTTATACTGGATCAACTAACACCCTCTTTTTGGGCAAAATCCTCAGCTGATATTGGTAAAATCCACAGCGCAGCTCCCAAGATTCAGCTAGATCGCTCAAAACCTCTCCCTAGAATTATCAATGCCCTAAAAATACAGAAGTCCTTCAGGGCCTCAAGCCCGTAACAGAGAATTTCGAGGCTCAGGGCCTCACGATCCCCTGTACCAGTCCCTGTCACAACCCCACTTTACCTGGGAGGAAACCCAATGGCCAGGGACGGACCTTTGTCCAGGACCCTCAGCGGGACCCCTCAGGCCCCTGCTATTCCTAACCCCTACGTGCTGCTGGCACCCACTCCCACTGCAAACAAAGTTTCCACGGTAACTGGCCTGGTGTGTGCTTGGTTAGAACTCCAGTCGGTAAGGATAGCCCATGTCTTTCTGCCTTCACTTGGGAAGAACAGCAGGACACCCCGGTAGCCATGACCCAGGGTGACCCCGAGGGTCCTTCAAAGGCTGACTTGGATGACACAAAGTTTTCGACAGGCTGGACTTGGTTACAATGTGTAGAGAATTTGCTCTTCCGCTCCCTTCCCAGACATGTTCACAGGGAGGCGGTGTATCCCGTCAAACTTCTGACCTGAAAGGGACCTACGGTCTCCAAAGAAAAGTTGCAGTTTCCACCAAGCCAGGCTCAGTATTTATGGTACCTGGTCTCCGAAAGATGACTTGATGGGGACCCAGGCAGACTCGAAGGCTTCCTGAATTTCCCAAAACCGAAAACCAAGCGCCAATCAGGAGGCTTCCCAGGGCTGGCTGGCTATTTTCCACACTGGATTCCACACTTGTCCCTCATGGCTCAGTCTGCATAATCTTTACTAAAAAAAGGACAGACTTGACCCTATTATTTGGAAAGAGGTAGACGACATGGTCTTGGAGACTTTAAAGAAAGTCTAACCAAATGCTCTGCCCTCAGACATCCTGTTTATCAACAGCCTTTTTCCCTCCAGGAAGGGGGTACCCTTGGAGTGCTCACCTCCAAAAACAAAGGGGCCACCATGGCACCAAAGCCAAAAATTAGGCCCTGTGGGTAGGGGCCATACCCCTGGCCTCACGGCCATTCCTGTTACTGCCCTCTTAGTTAAGGCCACTGCAGAAATCATCACCCTACCTGTACCCCACACAGAAGCCCTGATAAATTCTCCTGACATTCAAGCCTTTTTAGCCAGGGCACTCCTGGGGGGGCTCAGGTCATGATCCAAGGCCCTGGGATGGAGCTCCGCGTCAGGCTCCCTGCTCAGTGGGGAGTCTGTTTCTCCCTCTCCCTCTCATCCTCACTCATGCTGTCACTATCTCATCTCTCTTTCTCTCTCTCAAATAAATAAAATCTTTTATCTATTTTTTTTAAAGACTTTTCAGCCAGTCACCTCACCTCCTACGACACCCTCCTGGTAACCATTCTTCTTACAATAACTCTTTCTGGTCCCGGGAGTCTCGTCTTTCTCCCCTCCTTCCAGGATTACCCCCCGCCCCCCACCAGGACAGCTTCACGTGGTCAGATCACCTGGTGACTCCTGATAACCATTTCCAGGGACCTGCTCTAACCAGTGCAGACTTTTCACGGTTTCCTGATGGTTTCTTATTTAAGGGATGAGATATCGTGCTGGGTTTGCTGTTGCAAATCCCTGGGAGTCGCTGAGGCAGGACCTTTAACTCTGGCTTCTCCCACCCAAACGGTGACTTATACGCCCTTACCTGAGCTGTGTTTTAGTCATGGGCAAAACCACAAACATTCATGCTGACAGTCACTATGCCTTTTGGGAAGGAAGCTCTGGACTTGGTAATGGGGCAACAGGTTTTCTTACCTTCATTGGGGATAAGATTAAAAATGACTCCTAGGTCCAACATTTATTAGGCGCCATGTTTTTGCTGAGGCTCGAGCTACTGCTAAGGTTTTGGGGCATTCTAGAGTCAACTCCCTGGAGGCCCAAGGACACCACCCCATTGATATTTCCACCCCAATGTTGCCCAGAAGGAGTCCAACAGCCAGACCTCTGTCATATTCCAAAGAGATGCTTTTCCAAATGACAATTAGGAAAAATGGACCAGAGATCCCCAACAATTGGCCCCAGAAATGTTAAATCAGTATTGGAAATCTAATAACTATTGGTTTGATAAAACAGAGAACTGGGGTTTAGACCAAGTAACAAGCAGGACTTACCAGAAATTTTAAATTCCCAGTACTTACAACCATACATGTTAAAGCACTGGTTTACTGTGAAAAGGACAGTGTTCATGAACCAATATTGACGGGGACCCTGTTTATCCCACTTCTCCAAAATACAATCCCGGGAAACATACCCGTCCTGCCTAATGGACCACATGAGGTTTTGCCAACTGACTGCACCCAGATCCCTCCATGTCACGGATACAAACCTGTTTCAGTCATGGTTTGTACGTTTCCCTACTGGATCGAAGCCTTGCACTGTGGACAGGCCAACACCTCTTCTGTGGCTACGACGCTGTGAGGACAGACGAGCCTACACTGTGCCCGGGGAAGACCATCTTACCAGTCAGGTGCTTCAGCAAGTCTGGCTGGTTTTACAACACTTCTGCTGTGCACACCACCCTCAAACCTCAGAGGCGCTCCAACACACTAAGGGTGTTATGGAGACAAGTGGCAACTTGTGCGGAGACCCTGCAAACACATCTGTCAAAGGCACAGTCCTTACTCGTTCTGCATCTCAGATCTGCCTGCTTGGGAACCCCCGGACTCTCTCTCTGAGATGGTCCTGGGAAGCGCAACGCTCGAGATCCATTGAAGACCCAGCAGGACAAGGCAGATGGGAGCTGACATGGACATGACCTTGCCTGTGACGCTGCTCTACTGCCCCAGCCTGAGAAAGAGAAGCTTTCCTCATCCCCTGACCCTGTTCTCCCTGAAAGGCATGCTTGTCCTCTGTCCTCGGGGACTGGCCCAGGGTACTAATTTTCTTTTGCTCCCTAATACACCTCCACCTGTTACTGGTAAAGTAACTGTCAGGTTTACCTTCTTCTTCTTTTTTTTTTTTTTTTTTTTAGATGTATTCATTAATTTATCTGAGGGGGAGGAGGGGCAGAAGGAGGAGTCAAACAGACTCCCTGCTGAGCGTGGAGTCCCACACGGGGCTGGATCTCAGGACCCTAAGATCATGACCAAGCTGAAGCCAAGAGTCGGAGGGTTGGGAGAGCGGACACCCCCCTCCAGTGGGAATCCGCCTGGTGCTTCTGACGTTTGACTCCTCAAAAACGTGACTACTACTAACAGCATGTCGCTGACGGAAAGCCTTCCGGGAAACAGAAGCGCATGGTGAGTGAATTATTTTGTATGTTATATGTATTTTATTTTTTTTTAAAGATTTTATTTATTTATTTGACAGAGAGAGATCACAAGGAGGCAGAGAGGCAGGCAGAGAGAGAGAGAGAGGAGGAAGCAGGCTCCCCATTGAGCAGAGAGCCCGATGCGGGACTCGATCCCAGGACCCTGAAATCATGATCTGAGCTGAAGGCAGAGGCTTAACCCACTGAGCCACCCAGGCACCCTGTTATATATATTTTATACCATACTCTTACGACGCAGCTGGAGAAAAGAAAATGTTAAAGTATCATAAGCAAGAGAAAATACATCGATAGCACTTTGTGTATTTATCAAAAGAAATCTGCATATGAGCGGATCTGCCCAGCTCAGATCCTGGCTGTTCCAGGGTCAACAGCTCTGGGTCCCCATCCTCTCTCCTGCCTGGAGCTCCTAACACCTTTGGCATTTCCTAGGAGTTGAGAGCTGGAAGATGTCTCTTGTTAATGATGTGATAGTGAGAAACTGCCTAAGGATGGGGGCTGGTTGCCAGGGAAACCGAAGATCATGTGGTTGGAGGTTGGCAGTTTCAGCCCCACACCCCCCCTCTGGGGTGGGCTGCAGATTGAATCAATCACTAATGACCAATGACTCATCAAACACGCCCATGTAACAAAACCCCCATGAAAACCCAAAAGGACAGGGTCTGGAGATCTCCCTGGTTGGTGAGCAGCTGGAGATGAGGGGACCGTGGGCCCTGGGGGGACATGGGAGCCCCGAGCCCTCTTCCCAGACCCTGTCAGGGCAGCTCTTCTGTTCTTTGATAACAAACCAATGATGCAGGGAGTAAACTGTGTCCCTGAGTTCTGTGAGCCACTCCAACAACTTCATCAAGACAGGGAGGAGCCGTGGGAACGTCTGGTCTGTGGCTGGTTACTCAGAACCCAGGTGACAGCCTGGACATGGAGCTGGCATCAGGGAGGGCTGTGCTGGGGGACCGGCCCAGGACCTGTGGGTCTGACTGTGCCTCCAGGCAAATGGTGTCCAACATGAGCTGCACTGGGACGTTGCAGAATTAGCAGTAGGAAACCCAGATGTGTGTCCAAATTGTCATGGGTGATCAGAATCTTGGGCCCTGATTCCAGGCAAGCAAGCACAGCACTCATCACACAAATTCACACAGACAGCCAGGCTTCTGTCCAAGTCTGGCTTCCAGGAAGTACAACCGTCAGCAGGGCCCTGCAGGGACTGGCCCTGGGCTGCCCACTGGGGCCCACCCCTCCTGCCATCCCTCTCCGTGGGCTCTCACCTCTCCAAAGAGATCTGAGGGGGCCTTGGGGTGTCACAGCAGCATCAGCAGGGCCACAGCTGGCCGGCAAGCAGCACGCCCCCGTGAGAGCAGTACTGCTCACAGAAGCCCCTTCCTCCTAAACAACGAGTACCCTCCAGGAGGCTAATTTTTCTTCTGCAGGGCACCGGGAGCGAAAGAGGAAGAGTTAGACCAAATTAGACCGTGCCTTCCCAGGGGGCAGCAGACAGAATCCAAAAAAGTAAACGAAGCTTCAGAGAAAGCATCCTGTCTGGCATGGGGAGAAAGTGCCGCAGCCCACACGTGCTTGCTCTTCTTGTCTCTAAAGCAGAGGAAACATCTCCCTGCCCAGTCCCTGCCCTGCACAGCCCCCGGGCTCAGTGCTTCCTGAGTCTGCCTGGCCTGCTTCCCTTGGCATCCCTTCTAGGCTGTGAGCCTCCCCAAAACTGACCCCGTCCTGCACTCAGTAAAAGATTGAACCAGCTTGGGACTGAGAAAACCCCAGACTTCAGCAATGTTATAAACAGAAAGATCCCTGCTAATGCACAGACAATGCCGGCATGGCCAGTCCGGGCTTAAGGACCAAAGATGCATTTCCCTCTCCAAGGGGCACATTCTACCAGTGCCCCCCACCACCCCCACCTGCAGAAAGGTCGAAGCTAGGAGGTAAAGGAGGTGCCTCACTTTTCAGGATGAGCAGGGGTGGAAACTCGGAGCCCATCGGCCCTTGTGGGTAGCTGCCCACTCACCTAGCGTCTTCCAGCAGCCACGGGTGAACTGGCAGTGGTGAAGCAGGTGTTGGTTCTTGGAAAAGAGGTAATAATGTATTTCCAAACAGGTTTCCGGCTTGGCAAAAAATGAGCAAAGTTACATTGTGTTCTTCCAACCTTCAGAGGATTCAGGAACTCGGCTTGTCAGCCCTGTAGTCCTGTTTGCCCCGCTGGGGTTTAGTGTAGAAAAAGAGGAGGAGCCCCGTTTGCAGGATCCACTGCCCCCAGCATCAGCCAAGGCCCACTTAGCTCCCCCTTACAACTTAGATCACAGACAAAAGGTGTTGGGCCAGAGGAGGGAGCTTCTGTGGGAGGGCCAGGTGCTCAGAGGAAATGGGTGATGGGGGCTTCCAAACACCCCTCCAGGGCAATCTAACCAAGAGAGGTCATGGGTAGGATTTAGGGCAGATTTGTTTCAATGGTTCAGCTGATTTAAAATTATCACACACCCCAGACATTTCCCCTTGCACAGATGATACAAATAACGCCTTCCCCAACAATATGTGCTTGGTAGAAAACATTGGTAGAAAACAGGACTTCCAGTCTGGGCATCTCAGAAAGAACCCTGGTGCCCATTCCACTTCCTGTTTCCCGTGCAGCCCAGAGATGCCAACTTGGCAAAACGCAGTCCCTGAGTTAGTCCGCTGCCACACTGTCCGTCCGTGAAAGGCTTGGGTGACCTGCTCCCTCCTCATCCCCCACCAACAAGGCTGCTAGTGCAAAGCAAGGTGCATAGACAGACGTGCTTACACTACACGGTGCTTTTAGCTCACTGGGGATAAGCTTCATGCATTTACCAACATCCCTAGAAAAGGCATTAACTCTCCCTAAGATGCCAGAAAGGGCTAAGCTTGGCCTGACACTGACCTGAGTCAGTGAGTGACTCAGTCACTGACCTTGGGGAAAGGTCAAAGGCGAAGTGCTCAGACAGTATGTCCCAAGGTGGGGGCAGGGGGGTGGCTCTGAAAGGTAAGAGCTGGGGAAGGACAGAGATTTGAGCTCCTGAAATCCCTTATCTTCCTACAGGTAGAGCCTCCTGAAAGAACACAATTGTTAAGAATTAGCTCCCAGAGAGCAACCATAATCTCTTCTCTGAGAAAAACCTGAACAGACACTGTCACTATCCTATTTTCCTGAGGAAAAAAAAAAAAATCTTTCCAAAGTACTTTGTTTCCCTAAGTTGCTTTTCTGCACTCCCCTAGAAGCCATTTGTTCTCCCAGAAGTGTCCCTCTGCACCCCCCACGCCCTATTCAGATGGTAAAGAAGCCCCCACATTCTAACCATCTCACCAAGCCACAATTTTTTTAACTCCCTTTGTAGACACAAATAAAAATCCATCTTTTCTCTTGCTACTCTGACTTTTGTCATTTTAATTTGCAGCCCCCAAGAACTTCATCTAAGAGGATAGAAGTTTTTCTCCTCAACACATGATTCCAGGACAGCTGGAGGGACACAGAGCCTGAGCAGAGATGTGCTAAGAACAGAAAAGTGGGGTACATTCTGGATCCCAAAGATGAAATCTGAAGGATTGACTGGAAGGTGGTACTGGGATGAGGTTGGCGGGGATGCCTGTGTCTAGCCGAGATGACACTGTCCCCGACTAGGCATGGGGCTAAGGCAGGCTGTTTCACTCGAGACACCATGGTTTAGCACAAGGCAGTTGTGGGAGTCACCCCATGGGGGAAATAAAGCTTGACATGTCTTCAAGAAGCAGGTTTGAAAAGTGAGAGATAAAGTTCGCTGGGGAGAAACAGGGTGGGTGGGAATTCAGGGTCAAAGGCAAATTGCCAGAACCAACAATTGAGGGGAGCCAAGGACATGAGAGGGCCAG
Organism: Mustela putorius furo; assembly: GCF_011764305.1. NCBI lineage: Eukaryota > Metazoa > Chordata > Mammalia > Carnivora > Mustelidae > Mustela > Mustela putorius. The sequence goes on from NW_025421998.1 coordinate 12,026,077, forward strand.
CAAGCAAGGGAGCAAGAGGGTGACCAGGGAAATATCCCGTCAGTGCAGAAGGACACACTGACCCAAAGCTGTGTTTCAAAAGTCTAATCTTTGAGCATCATCGGCCCTAGATGAGGGCTGTCCCTGGTGTCCCTCTGTCCTGAGGGAGGGAGCTTCCATGGAGAGCAGACAGCTCTTCCACAGCCCAGCGTGAGTGACATGGGACCGGCACACCAGGATGGTACCAGCCCAGAGGCCAGTAGAGGCAGCACTGCTTCCAACACTGCCCCGGGGTTCTCCACCTTCTCCCCCAGGGCAGAACGCATCCACTTCCCCAAGAACAGTCCCCTCCTTCCTCCCCAGGACCCCATGTGCTTCTCTACACAATGGGAAGGTGTCCCTACAACCTGCCATGGGGGTGCAGCCGCTCAGAGAAATCCAGACTTGGGTCTGGCTCTCAGGGTCCCTGGGGAAGAGCCTCCGCTGTGAGCCTCTGGGGTTCCCCATCCAACTGCTGCCCCATACAACTTGTAAAAATACAAACCCTGTAGCTGATGTTGGTTTCCTTGGGGTTGTTTTAAGTTGTAACCCATAAAACTAAAAATCAGATAGTTTACACTCGGTGTAAAAAACACTCAGTGTATATAAATGTTTATAAAACATTTTTTTAAAGATTTTATTTATTTGAGAGAGAAAGAGAGCAAGGAGCAGGGGGAGGAGCACACTCCCCCTTGACCAGGGAGCTGGGGACCTCGACATGGGTTCGATCGCAGCATGCTGGGACCCTGACCTGAGCCCAAGGCAGATGCTTAACCGACTAAGCCACCCAGGCGCCCCTATAAAACGTTTTTGAATGAACACAGTTCAAAAGCAAATGAGTATGTCCGTCTGTACATATGGGAGTGAGAGAGGGGGGAAAACGGTCAGTGTTTATCTTTAAGAGTAGGAAAAGCTGAAAGTTTCACTTCCTGTTTTATATTTGTGCTTATATATATAAATATGTATTTCTTATATATATTCTTATATATCTTATATATAAGATTTATATATATCATATATATAAAATATACATATCTTATATATAAATCTGTTATATCTTTTTATTAAGTTTTTATTTAAGTAATCTCTACACCCAGCTCAGGGCTCACACACAGGGCCGATCAAGAGTCACACTCTCGGGGCATCTGGGCGACTCATTCATTAAGTGTCTGCCTTCAGCTCAGGTCATGACGCCAGTGGAATAGAGACCCACATCTGGCTGCCTGTTTGGCGAGGAGCCTGCTTCTCCCTCTCCCTCTGCCCCTGCTTGTGTTCCCTCTCTCGCTGTGTTTCTCTCTGGCAAATAAATAAATAAAATCTTAAAAAAAAAAAAAAAGTCACACTGTCCATGGACAGAACCAGCCAGACACCCCTAGTTTCATTTTCTTAATAATGAGTTTGTATTAATTTTATGATCACCAAAGAAAACAAAGTCCTCTTGGACAAAAGCCCAGGTAAAAAGCTAATTTATTATTATTTATAACTAAAACATTATGCAGTGCCCAGAGGTGTGGAAAGCCCTGGAGCTAAGAATGTGATTTGTGGGATCATGAAGTTTATGTGGAAAGAGCTAGAAACCTGGCCTCCAAAAGCGGGAGGAAAAGGGCAGATTGGCTGAGCCTAGCTGAGCAGGGCTGGGCAGGGTAGAGGAGGAGCGGGAGTGCTAGGAGGGGGAGGATCTGGCAACCTGAAGACTGCTTCCCTCAGTGGCCTTCCAAGCAGCCCAGCTCTCCAGATTTTTGCATTTCTAGGTCACTCCCCATTGAAGAGGGCAGCTGGGTGAGGGGTTCAGGGTGCAGGGTGCGGGTGCCGGGCTGAGCTCTGGCCTGGATGCCCGTTCCAAGCCAGCCAGGGAGACTGCTGCCAGAGACCTGAGTCATCAGGCAGGTCACCCAGCCAAGCCCTGCCCTGGAAGGGAGACAGATCTATGGACAGCCTGTGAGGCTGCGCAATGTCTCTCCAATGGGCGCTCCCAGGCCACTGGACGGTTTATCAGAGATACAAACTGTGAAAGGACACACTCCCTGTGCCAGTTCCATCTCTACCCTGTCATTTTTGACTGTGGTTTCTCTTCACACCTGCCGGACAGACGGATCACAGTGTCATACTCTAACACTGGTTCAGCGCTGGCCCAATGCGTGCTGCCATCCACTGGTGCTCCCCAGGTTTGGGAAAGAAAGAAAAGAAAGAGGAAAGGAAGGGAGGGAGAGAGGGAGGGGAGAGGAAGGAGAGACCAAGAGGGAAAGGGAGGGAGGAGGGGAGGGGAGGGGAGGGGAGAGGAGAAGAGAGGAGAGGGAAGAAAAGGAGTCCAAAATGAACTCACTTGCCCCAGGGCAGCAAACCAAGACCTAATATCGGTTAAATTGAAACCAAATGGGAGACCAGCCTCAAAAAAAAAAAAAAAAAAAAAAAAAAAAAAAAAAAATCCAAGCAGAAGAAAGGGTTAGTCATACCAAGTTTTCTTTTGCAAGACTAGCTTGACCCTCGACCCCAACCACTTCTTCCTTAAGCCTCTGGAAATCGAGAGGGAAAGTGAGCTTCCCCAGAGATGACTGATGATGACTGGTCCTCAGTGATGTAACCGGGACCAATTCCCTACGGGTTAAGATGCTAACTTTGCCGCGACGCCCCGTGAAGAAAAGCGGCTGACTCCCAGCTGCGCTAGAACCCAACCTACCTTTAAGCCCCCCGGGGTCCCTGCTCCTTTGAGCGCCCCCATTTGCAGACTGTCTCCTCCTGGCGCGCAGGATAAACTTACTAACTGCTACTCTGGTGAATCAGCGGCTTCACGCTGTTCTTCCTGAACTTTTGACAGTTTTAACCCATCCGCCTCTCAGAAATGTGACCTTTAACCAGTCCACCTGCGATCACCTGGTCACAACAGTGACAGACTCCTGCCCCTCCCCCAGAGAAAGATGACCTTGCCTAAAAACCCTTTCATCTGGTCTGGTCAGGTCCCTCTGCCCCCACCCTCAGGCCCCCAACTCCTCCCCGTGCTGCCTGTAAAAGTCTTCCCTTCCCAGCTCCCCGCACCTCCTTTCTGCTTGCTGGACGGGACACGGCCGCACTGGTGAGTGACCAAATAAAGCCAATGGGCTCCTCAAACCTACCCCAAAATTTAAAAAAAAATTTTAAAGAGCAAAAACCATTCTCCAAATAGTAACTTTACTTACCACCCCCAAAGAAAAGGGGGTAGTTCTAGGTGTTCTCTGGTTTGGTCTTCGGAGAAGCCAGTCCCCACTCTGTCCACCACCACCAGAGGCTACATCGGCTGCGCTCTGCGCAGGCTGGCGGTCCGGGAGCCGGACGGCTGTGGTGGGGTCAGGAAGCGCATCTTTCTCGGCCCCGCGCAGCACACCGTAAGCGCTCTCCCTGCGCTAATCCCAAACGCACCCCCATCCCTCTCCCAGAACATTCTCCCCACGCACCCTCTGGGCGCCCTGCTCCCGGCGCATCCCCCCCCCCCCCCCAGCCCTCTCCAAGTACGCCGCTCCTTGAATCTGCTCTTCACCAACCCCGCACCCAGCTCCACAAGCGCCCAGCTCATACGTCCTGCGCACCCTCTCCCTGTACTCCTCTCCCCGCGCGCGCTGCTCCCGGCGCACCTTCCCCGAACCGCCTCGCCTTATACTCCCCTCCCTGCACCACCCCCCCACCCTCCCCGCACGCTGCTCGTCCTCCCTGCGCTCGGCTCGTCCTCTTGCGCGCCCTGCTCATCCTCCCCGCGCGCGGTGCTTCGGCGGCACCCTCCGCGCGCGCCTTCGCGGTATATTCCCCTCGTCCCATCTTTTCCCTACCTCTCCCCGCACCCTGTTCATCCTCCCCGCACCCTGCTGGAACTCCCCGCGCACCCTGCTACCCGCACGTCCTTCCCAGCCAAAGGCTGAGTCACCTCCCCAGCAGGTGACACGAAAGCATGGTTCCCGAAAGCGGAACCCCAAGCCCGGCGTGGACCACTCACCTGCGCTAGGTACCCGCGAGGTCAATTTCGGATCTGGGTCTGCGCTCTGAGTCCGGCCCGCTGCTGTCCCCTCCCTGCCCCGTTCCGGGAAGGCTGACCCCAACTCCGCCCAAAGTTCCTTCCTCTTGTGGCGGGTGGGGTGGTGCGTCAGCGGAGACATCCCTGTTACTCATTAAGCCGCTCCACCACGCAGAAAACCTCTTGTCAGCCTTAATACAGTAAACAGCCGAGGTTATCCAGCCGCGGATGGGCTTCTCCTGGAAAGCGCAGGCAAACTGCCATCGTGGCAAGCCAAGTCTGCGCACCATAGGCAAACTGCGGCGCGAACAGAGTAGAGAGTACCCTCTCCGGGAGGAAGGGGGGGGGGTCGGGAGGAGCTTTGAACGAATGTTCTTTGGAGGAAAAATGAGCCGGAGGTGGTCTCTCATTGGCCGCAGGTGATGGTGGAGGTGGCCTCTCATTGGCTGCAGGTGAGGGAGACGGAGACGGAGGTGGCCTCCCATTGGATGCAGGCTGGTGCCAAGTAGCCCCCCCCCCACCGCTGGACTAGAGGGGGATGCAGCAGGTGGTTTTGAGGGCCTGCGGGGGCCGCACCCCCAGCTCCAGAGCCACTGGAAAGAAAAAACAGGTGGAACCAGCCCTGGGCCAGGTGGGGAGCGGGGGTGTCAGGGAAAGGGGGCTGGGCCATGTCTGCTGCGGTCCCTTGATCTCTCCAGCCCCTTCTCTGGGGCTTTTTTCTGGGACCCTCTGGATACCGGGAGCTCGCTAGTAACGAGAAAGCCAGGAGATGCTGGCGCAGAGAGGGAAATGACTCAGTCAGTCAGTCGCCGGCTGAGACTGCAGGACCTGGCAGCAGGCCAATACTGCAGGCGAACCCGCGCCACTGGGCAGGTGCCTGGGACAGGCACCCAGCACCCCACCCGGGAGCTTGGCACCTGAGCACCTCCTGAGATGTGCCCACCCGGGACCCCATGACCTCCTGCACTCAGGACTTTGCCTTCCATTTCTAAGAGGCAGCCCATGAACTGGCAAATCGAATACCAAAGACATGTTTGTCAAACTGACCCCTCAGGAATGGGACAGACTGGAAAGGCCACTGTGGCCATTTCTAAACCCTACCTGAAAGCCCCGCCCACCAGCGGGCCACCTCCAGGAACCGCTCCAGGCACGGCTCCAGGCGGAGATGCCAAGGACACACAGGCCCTCACCCCCGCAGGGCCAGCCCCAAGGGCCTGGGACATCTGCGGACAAGTGCTCCGAGTGGCCTCACACACAAGCAAGTGACGCCACGAGAGCCACTGGAGAAGGATGACCACTCCTGTCTGGCTGACCAGCACGGAGGACTAAGTTCGCTTGATTCAAACGCTCCCAGAAGGAGCTGAGAGTAGTGCGGAGCTGTTAACTGAGGCTCCTCCTGGCTTGGCCACACCCCTGGCTAGGGGCCAGCCACCTCTCCCTTTCCATCTCAGCTGCTCTCCTGCATTCAGACAGCAGGCAGAAATGTCAAAGATCGGAGAACGGTGGTTTCCAGACTGCCAGCAGGCCGTGAAACTGTGTCGTGGGTCACAGCCGTTGTTTAGGTTGTCGGTGAGGAGGAATGGAGAAGGAAAAGCATCTGCAGTCTCTCACGCTGGGAAGGGACCTTCTCGGCAGGAAAGCCAGGACGTCTGGGAATTGTCCCGCCTGGGGCCCCAGAGGCAGATATAACCACATGCCCACACTGTCGCCTGCCCCTCTGCTGTCACACAGCTCTGCAGGGTCTCAGTGTTCCACACACCCTCCCACCTGACTGTTTGGCTCTGAGCGGTTACCTCACCTAGGAATTCTCCCCCAGTCCATCCAGGAATCCCGAAATTTCCTTTATTAACTGGTGCCCAGCCCATAGTGACCTTTGCCTCCTGGAAAATCACTCCACTGTTGGGGCCATGACGCCTGCCAGCCCCTGGCTTTCTGTAAGTCACTGGAGCCCACCTGAGCTCGATCTAGGTCTATCAGTTGGGAATGATACCCCCAACAAGTTTCTGTTGCGTATTAGTCTCTTAGGCTGTGATGTTTTTGCTACAGCAGCTCGAATGACTAAGATAGAGCTGTAAGGAGTAAAACAGAAGGATGTCTTGTGCCCTTTACCCCGTTTCCCCCAATGCGAACATTTTGCAGAACTAGAGTAGCAGAAGTTGACGGGGGCCTGGGTTCTTTACCAAAAGAACCCCCATGGTGCCCTATCCACGCGCCTACCCCTCATCCCCTAAACCCTAGCATCCACTCATTGGTCCTCAATTTCTAAAATGTGTCATTAAAATACACACACACACACACACACACACACAGAGTCTCTTACCTTTCCAAACTGGCTTTTACTATTCAACAGAATTCCCTGGACATTCGTCCACATAGATATAGTTTTGATTGTAGATATAAATATAGATAGAGAGAGAGAGAGAGAGAATCCGGAGTCGGTTCTGTGAAGACCGGTGAAAGGAAACATCATTCTGCATGGAGAGAGATGCCCAGCAGGGGGAGCTCTCACACCCCACCGCTGGTTATCATCACCCACCCAGTGGGAGGAGAGGCACTGGCACTGGCACCAGATGCTACTTTAGCTACTGGTTTGCTGCCCCAGTAGGAAGCAGGATTCCCCCTCCTTCAAGTGTTGGTAAGTGCATCCCAAGTTTATTCTGGGAGAGATGTTAAAATACCTGAGAACTTGGGGTGCCTGGGTGGCTCAGTCTGTTCAGTATTGACTCCTGGTTTCCACTTCAGTCAGGATCTCAGGGTCATGGGATCAAGCCCCGTGTTTGGGCTCTGCACTCAGTGGGGAGTCTGCTGGAGACTCTCTCTCTGTCCCTCCCCCTGTTCCTGCTCACTCTGTCTCTTTCTCTCCCTCTCTCTCAAAAAAAAAAAAAAAAAATGCTTGAGACATTATTTGGCTTTCTGAAAATCTTCCAGAAAAATTATTTTATTCATGAATTAAATGTACAAAATATAAAACTACACTGTCGTGCTAATTGCCTGCATATAAACAGTAGCAAAATTTACAAAATAAGAAAATTCAGTCTGATTATTTAAAAATTTTTGTTAAGACTACTAAATTAAATGTTAAAATTAAACATAGTTTTACCTAAATGATACAAAATAGTAAATGTGGAATGTTACAAATTTCAGTTTATGCAAAAAATATTAGCAAACATTTTAAACCAGCAAATGCTACCATGCTTCTACATTAAATGCTTACACCCTTAAGGCATAATAAATCAATCCTTTTCTTAGTATAAACTATGTCATAATATTCTGGAGTTAAATTTTTCTGAAATGGAAAAAAATTATTTCTACAAATATTGCAGGACCAAAGAAAGGAAAAGACTTTGGGTTTCTTCTAGGTAGAGTCTAAATGGTTGATTTGAATAGAAATGTCGCCAGCGGAAACTCGCACGGGAGTGGGTGAGGTCAGATGATGGTGGGCCGGGGAGGAAGTGGCTGATTCCAAGACACTGGAACATCCCAGGCCAGCGAGGTGTGCTGCTTCACATCCTGGAGAGATGCAGGAAGCAGCGCCCAACACTTGCACCGTCTCGACAGTGGTGTCAAGTTGGCTCTAAGAGCCGATCTCCTAAGAACCTATGTTCACCAAATAAAGCAGGAGCCTCAGAAACAGAGCCGGCATGCAGTTAGACCCATCCGCCATCAGAAGGAGATCCTGGGAGCGGAGCAGGTGGGGGTTTACTTGAGCTCTCCAGGCGTGGACGCCGATGGAGGTGGGGCTCCTCCTGTAACGCAAAGGGAAAAGATGGTTGATGGGGAAAGAGACGTGAAGATGACATTTTTTTACGAATTAAGAATTTTAACCTATTAATTTTAAGGAACGGAAAAGTGCCGGTGTCAGTCCTGATTTTTCAGGACTACTCCAGAAGTCTACATGAAAATGAAATGCAGGGTCCTACCTGCCTGCCCAGTGCTTACCTGGGAAACCTCCATCTCCACCCTGAGCGTGGCTAGACAAGGCGGGGGCCCTGACCACATTCTGCGCTCTGCCTACACCTGCTGGCAAGCTTCCCTACCCCTTAAGGATGCGCTGAGCGGGAGGGGGAGGGGGCGCTTCCCCAGCCCCAGGGGACAAGGCATGGCTACTGGCTCTGCACCAGGTCCTGGGCACCATCCTCCATATTGGCTCTTGCAAACTAGAAATCTGGGCCAGTGGCCACAGGCCAGCTTCCCAGATCACCAGAAACGTGGAGACAGGCAGCAAAACTTGCAGTGAGGGGAAGAAAGAAAAGCACAGTCCTGTATCTCAAGGAGGGAAACAGCAACCCACAGCCTGGCTGAGAAAGGGGCAGCCGGAAGGGGAAGGCAAGCTCTGGGTGGCTGTCGTCGTGGATCAAGTTAAAAGCCAAGACAGGGAGGAGAAGGAACAGGAAACAGAAGGGAAGAACATGTGGCCTCTGAGAAATCCCGGGGAGGGCGGGAGCCAGGAGCCTCCATGGGGACCCTCAGGTACCCAGAGCGTGGAAGCAGGTGCACCCAGCCCCGTGCAGATCCCACTGGGTTATGGGGCGCTGCTGCTTCCCCAGCCTTCCTGGCGCTCTCAGGTCATGCCGGTTTCGCTCATTTATTTATTTTCAAAGATTTCTTTATTTTAGAAAGAGAGAGAGCAAGGGAAGGGACAGAGGGAGAAGGAGAGAGAGAATGTCAGGCAGACTCCGCACTGAGCGTGGAGCTCAATTCAGGACTTGATCCCACAACCCTGAGATCACGACCAGAGTCGAAACCAAGACTCAGATGCTCAAGCGACTGAGCACAGCCACAGCGGGCTCGGCTGCGGCTGGAGCACATGCAGCTGGGGAAGAACATCTAGGGCCGCCCAGCACCTTCGGCTTCATATTTCACTATGTTCATCAACAATGGTGCGTGTGAGACACTTTTCATACTCAGATGCAGCCAGTTTCTCCGCAAACACTCACTCGGAGAAGGAGCATCTATAATATGGAACAAGCATGCGAGTTGTTCAGTTTAATAAAACAGAGTTGGTCCTAGAAGAATCATACTTTTAACAATTACTTACAATGACTAAAAGGCTGCATCACTTAAAACAAGAAGCCGCAGAACACAGCTAGTGTGGAAATGTTCACAAGTTCACTTCCTAGCGACACTGAGCATGACCTTGTCACACATCCAGCAGGACAGTGGAGACAGGACACGTCACTGACAGGGCAGCCAGGCCGCTGAGCGTGGGGTGGGCACTGAGCAGGTGCACAGGCACCGTTGCCCTCATGGGGGTCATTCGGGGGCTGGGCGGGACGGTGGGCAGAGACTCTGCTGACAGACGTCAACGTGCAGCACTCTGGACAGCTCCTTCCTCCTTAACCAAGGACATGAAGCCTGGAGAGAAAAAACTAGTTGCCTACAGACAAAAGGTCAATGATCACTGAGCCACGGAAAGTCAACACCAGGGTTGACGGGCTTTACAATGGATGTGGCCAAAAATAAGATTAAGTCTGCCTGTTACCAGGACCAGGAAAAATCAGAATGAATACAGGATTTGGACCACCTAATGACAGGGACACTTACTCCAAACTATTCAGAGTTTAATAACAAAACGTAAGGGACATGGGAGATGGAGGAATTTCAAGGGTGAACCGTGAGTTTTGGTTCCAGAAGTGCACGTGTGGGGCGAGGATCCTGTAGGTTTTGACAACTGAAAGAAAATGGAAGGGCACAGATATCATGACTTTTGCTGTTCCTGGGAATAAAGAGAAGCGTGAGACATATACGACCCTCCTGTGTGTCTGTGAGCACCACCCTTCTGTAGGATCTTCCATGGTCTTTAAATCACTCTGTGTGAAAGACCCAATGAGAAGAAATCTCAAGGAACAGAGGCCTCCGCAAACATGGGCTGCAGGGCGCGCTCACCTTGGACGTCCTCCGCGTCCCCGGGCACCTCCGGGTCCGGCTCCGACCCTGCATCCTGGCTCCCTTCAGGCTCTTGCGTGGATGGAGATGGGGGCACCGCCCTGGGAGTCTGCGGGCTCCTCTTCTCTGAGTCAGCTCGCTGTAGCCACTCATCCTTATAGCCATTGCTGATAAGTTTGGAAAAGTTTGTGGGTGAACTGGCTTTTTGACCAGGCCTCAAAAAGAGAGAAATGAATGTCAAACCTCCGCACAAAGGGTCATAATGGTCAAGGTCAGGTCTCAGTGGGCGTGTGGATAATGAGATGCGTTACTGCCCCTTAAACCATAACACAGATACTCCTCTCTCTATCTTGATTTCCCTCTCTCCATTTTTACAAGTCTATTTTATTCATTTATGTTTTGAAATCATCCCTGCACCCAAGGTGGGACTTGAACTCACAACCCCAAGATCAAGAGTCGCAGACAGAGCCATCTGGCACAGAAACATACTTCCAGTCAACTCTTGCTTAGTCATTTCTAAAACCTGTACCCATGACAGCCAATTAGAGGATGATGCCACGTTTCTCAGGGACATCACCCTCACAAACACCAGCCTCCCCCAGGGGCTAATCGATGCTTGGACTCTACCATTTCTTTACCAAACTGTCACTTTCTGCATCAGCTCTTCCTTGACCTTAAAGATGATGCACTGTGGGGGCGTCCAGTGGGCTCAGTCAGTGGAGCACATGACTCTTGATCTCAGGGTCAAGTTCGAGCCCGATGCTGGGTGTAGAGATGACTTCAATAAGTAAATTTTTGAAAGAAGGTTATCTGGGGCACCTGGGTGGCTCAGTCATTAAGCATCTGCCTTTGGCACAGGTCATGATCCTGGGTCTGGGGATGAGTCCCACATTGGGCTCCCTGCTCAGTGTGGAGTCTGCTTCTCCCTCTCCTTCTGCCCCTCCCCCTGCTTGTGCTCCCTCTCCAACCCCCTCTCAAAAAATAAATGGATAAGATCTTTTTTAAAAAATTTAAAAATAAAACTAAATAAATAAATGGCAAGCCTCAGTGAGGACAGGGTCCCTGGGGGGTGCCTTGGGTAGGACACGGGCTCATGGAGGCAAAGCAGCTGGTTGGAAAAGTTGGGCACCCACACGGTCCAGACATGGAGGAGGGCAGCTGCACTCCACAAGGGCCTGACAGATGCCAGGGGATGAGGCCAGTCCATGGGGATGTGACATCAAAGCCGTATCACTGAAAGGTGTTCCCAGGAAGTGGGCATCGTCAGGCCACCGACTGCCCAGTGCCTTGTTGTCATTACTGTCCCTTTGTCCTCTAGATGGAGGACCAAAGAGCCCAAACCCGAGCCTGCCCCAGACGCGTCGGCACTGCCCGTGCACTTACATGGGAGGAAAGGAGAGTTTGCCTCCTGCAGGGTCTCTGGGGCCGAGCGGGGTCCCCACTTTGCTCGGGTACTTTGAGTTAATGGCTGGGAGCCTCACCTGTGTGAAGAAACACACAGAACCATGGTTGCAGGACAGATGCTCAGACACTGAAGGAGGACAGTTCCAGAAAGGCAAGAGGACACACAGGATAGTACAATCCTGGGGTGAGGTCATGACTCCTCAGGCCAAAACCCCAGGAAAACACAGCTCAGCAAGCGTCCCATGTGACAGTCACACCTCAGCCAGGACCCACGATTCCACGGCAGCAGCTCAGCCTGGCTGTGAAGGGGCTGGGACCTTTGGGGGTGACGGAAGAGCTCAGTGCCTTCCTAGCTGTGGTGGCTACATGCTTATTGAACCCACAGAACAGTACCCGGGAAGAGTGTGGATTTCCTGCATCTCAATTACAGCATCACAAAATAGGGGGAAATGCTATAGGAAAACAAAAGAAAAACAACAAAAAGCAAAAAACAGAGCCTACAAAGGTACCGCCAGCATTTACAGGGGAGAAGGGGGCCTTTCAGAAAGGGAGACCTGCTCTAGCCCAATTACCCCAGAGGTAAGTGAGACCCCACAATGCTGGTCGCCCATGGGGAGCATTTTACCCTAAATATGCTCCTGGGTCTGCCATGTAGCAAGTTAGGGGCCACAGCCGGGAAAGCTCCATGTCCCAGCTCACTCCCTGAGGCCCAGTCATGGGGGGTCTGGGGTACAAGGGGCAGGACAGCCAGGCCCTCAAGAGAGGCTGGGGATGGACACCCATCAAATCCTAGCTTAATATGGCGCACACTTCCATCTACATTCAAGGTCACACTCTAGCTGTGCCAAAGGTCCAGTGGGACACAGGGAGAAAAAAAACACAAGAAGTCCCCTGGTTCCGTGCAGTCTGCTATGCACAGAAATGGGTGATGAAGATACATCTGGGCTCTCTAAGCCCCCTGACAGGGCGCCCATACCCCCAGCTGGCACCCCACACCTCCTTTCTGGAACCCAACTGTCCACCATGTTGGTCTGCCATGTTGGTGTCTTCAACCACAGCCCACAGGCACCCCGCCTCCTTAAGTATGGCGGCCCACACGGGCTTGCTTCCTGCCCTGGGTTCAGCCCCACATGGCTTTGGTCCATGGCTTGGAAACCCTACGGGATTTGGGGCCAGTACAGCATTTAGCATTTCAAGGTCCTCTAGATGCACACGGTGGCTGTGGTTAACTCCCAAAGATGTCCTTTATCAATCAACGGTGTAGCTGCTTGTGTATCACCAAGACATGGACCTGGTCCTAAAAACTGTCCGCTTCATTGATTGTGCAGCAGAGCAGAAGCCAGAACCATGGCCGGAGGGTGGGGGTGTTCTGAGGAGGACCAGACAGCCCATGGCAGACACCTGACATTCTATGCGGGGTTCAACTGCTTGAGTCCCCAAAGTCAGCAGTTCTCCTCAAATCAGGACATGGAGAAGCCAAGCCTGGGAGTCAGGCACAGATGGTCCAGGCCAGGAACCCCACTCTCCCTACCCCATGTACCGAGAATCAAGACCTTGGTGCTGGAGCATCGGTGGCCAGTGCTTGGTCCTGACAGTGGGGCTCCAGCCTGGGGGTCAGAAGGCCTCTGAATTGAGACACCCCAACCACAACGCCACAAACCAGAGATGGCCCTTGACTTTGTAGCTGCTCTTTTAATGTATAAATAAATAAACTCTTTAAAAAATAAAAATAAAAAAGAACTTAATTAAAAAAAAAAGAGCATTCCAGGAAAATCTTCACTTAACGACTTGAACACAATAGACACCTTTAGAGACTGGATACGAATAAATACAAAATGTCATTTTTATACACGCTAAATGGGAAGAGGCATGTCGAGGCCACCCAGACAAGCATTCGCTAATTAAAACTCACCTGGTACAAGGTAATCTTACCCCATAGAGTCAATATTCATAAAAAGAAAAAAAAATTACCATGGCCTCTTGTCTTTTAGTCAATTCAAATTTAAAATACAAAACGGAGGGCGAGCGGGGGTGGCTCAGTGGTTTGAGCGCCGATTCCTGCTTTCGGCTCAGGTCCTGATCTCAGCGTCCTGGGATCCAGCCCGTGTCAGGGTCCCGCTCAGCAGAGAGTCTGCCTGAGACTCTGTCTCTGCCCCTCCCCTCCCACACACGTTCCCTCTCTAAAATAAGTAAGTCTTTTAAACAAGGAAACACAGAGCTATCAGTGTTGTGGCGACAAGAGACCCAGTGTCAGCTTCTTCAGGGAGCGGCAAGCGCAATGACACAGCCCCGCGGGCGCCTGGCCCTCACCTTTTTCTTCTCTTTCTCACGGTCCTCGGCTTCCCTCTGCCAAACCGTTTTCACGTCGAAGTCGAAAGGCCCCCTCCTGGACTCATAGCTTCCGTTGCTCTGCTGGGGGTTAAACTCTTCGTAAACCATGTAATCGGGCATGGAGATGGTGGGGATCCTGCAGCGACAAGAGCTCTGACCTGAGGCCCCCCTCATCTCCCCCTCCTCCCCACCCGGCCACCCCTCCTTCACCCTTCTTCCCCTCCCTCCTCCCTCCTTCCCCTCCACCACTTCCCCCTCCTCCATCCTTCCTATTTTCCTCCCTGCTCCCCTCCCCCTCCCTCTCTGGGGTCACACAGCAAACACCACCCCTTTCCCTCCTCCCACACCAGCTCACGCAGACCATCCCTCCCGGTTCCACTGAAGGAATGACTAACGCTTCCAGGGCTACTTCCCAGAATCGGAGGCCAAGTCAGAGGTCACAAGGTGACATAATAAGCAAAATGAGAGCATCTTACATTAAGAATTCTTGAAGTAGATGAATTAGAAACTAATTATTTCTGTTACGGTATCATCTACTACTTTGTCCACTCAAACTCTCTAGACCCCCTTCAATATCTGCCATTTCACAACAATAATATCATTTTTCTGTTTGATGGTCATTTTTAAAAAGACCTTATTTATTTATATTGAGAGAGAGAGAGAGATGAGGTGGGGGGAGCACGCCAGCAGGGGAAGGGGCAGATGGAGAGAGAGAATCCCAAGCAGACTCTGCAATGATTGCAGAGCCCGACACGGGACTCGATCCGAGGACCCTGACCTGAGCTGAATCCAAGAGTCGGAAGCTCAACCGACTGAGCCCCCAGGCGCCCCCATGGTCGTTTGTAATGTAGTACTTAAACTCCCAGCCTGGTGTGCTGTCTCCACTGGCCAGCACTCAGGCCGGCTGGAGGCTGGGGGGTGGGACATGCACCTGCCAGCACTGTCCTCTGTCATCACCCCCCACACACTGCTGGGGGCTAAGGGCTAAGGGCTGGGACTTTATCCTGGCAGCAGTGAGGGGCATGGAGAGGGCAGGGACGGCAGCTGGGGGAGGAAAGGAGGGGAGAAAAGGGAGAATGGAGGGGAGGGCCGGTCCTCCAGGATGCATCGCCTGGCTGAGCCCGGGCTGCTCCGAGCAGGGGAATGGAGGGACACAGACAAAGTCAGCAGAGCACCAAGAAGTACAGAGAAAAAGGGGTTCCCGCTGCCCCTGACACAAAGGGAGGAAGGAGGCAGGCTGGAGGCCCCCAGGAAAGCTGGTACAGAGGGCAGGGAGCAGAGGGCAGAGGCTGGGAATGCAGGCTACAGACAGGACCCCAATTCCCAGGAAGAGAAGCCCACAGGTGTGGCACCCCCTGCTTCACTGCAGGGATGGCAGAGCGAGCCCTCCCATGTTTAGGGCTCTCTGCAGACAAGGAGAAGCCCCAGGGCCCAGAAGGGAGCGCTGGAATGTCCGAGAAAGGGACAATTTCCACTGCAGTTCCTGGGCTTCCAACCTTTCTCCTCTCTACCTCTCACCCCTACAGGCTGGGAATGCCATTAGGAAGCTTGGAAGATTGGCAAGGGCACACAGGATGGGAGGGACAGCCATGCTTCCTGCTTCCCCACCTGGGACGAGGACAGCCAGGAATACAGTGGCAGGGGCAGTGCACGTGGCCCAGGAGAAGGGAGGAGGACCTGCCTGCTACCCTCCCAGAACACCCCGTCCGTGGGCTCGGGCCCCAGCTAGAGCAGCTGCCCCCTGGGCTGCAGAAGGCCTCAAGGATGCTCAGTTTCCTCACAGCCACGGGACAGCTAGGTGCCCCCTTGGTCACGTGTCCAAACAAGGGACAGGTCACAGGATGGATGGACAGTGCAGAAACCCAGCCCCACCGGTCACTCCCTGGCAGTGGGGTCAGGCCCTCTCCTGCCTCCTTCTCTCTCCTCTCTGCTTTGCTCCAATCAGAGCTCAGCTGCGTTGGCCAAGGGTGAGCTTTAAATTACGGGGGACAGGAGCCCCCAAGATGAAAGTGCATGTGACCACAGGCAGAGCCTTCCAGGGACATGGGATGACAACTTAGGCCATCTGTACTCCTGTGTCCCAAGCCCCACAGGAAAGCCAAGGGAAGTGGTTTCTCCCAGAGCCTCCCAGTCCAAGAGAGGGGGCATGGAGGCTACAGTGTGCACGCCCACACACAGGAATTCTGTAGACACTGCAGACACTCTGGGGGACAGGGCTCCCCACAGCTCTGTGACCACCATGGGTTGGGACTGTCTGCATTTCTGGCCTCGCAGGGCACCAGCGTCCTTCAGTGTGAAGAACGCTTCACCAGCCACTGTCACCGGCCCTGGGAACAAGGCAAGGTCTGAAGCCGTGTCCCCTAAGCAGCCCCGGAGGTCCAGCCCTGGGACCCCTGCGCAGTCATCCATTTTGCGGCACCCTGACCCATTCCATCCTGGCTGCTGTACCACCTGGGGCTGTCATTTCACACTCTCAGTGCCCCTACTCAAGACCTGTTGGCTTAATGGGGCGCCTGGGGGGCTCAGTTCAGCATCTGCCTTCAGCTCGGGTCATGATCCCAGGGTCCTGGGATCGAGTCCTGTTTCTGGCTCCTTGCTCGGCAGGGAATCTGCTTCTCCCACTGCCTGCTGCCCCCACTGCTTATGCGCTCGCACTCTCTCTGACAAATAAATAAATAGAATCTCTAAAATGCAGAGCAGGCTAGTTTCCCTGTAACGACGAGGGAGGCAGCCCGTGATACTCACTGTCTCTGCTCGGCCGTGGGTGGCTTGCTGTGGTGGATGTACCAGTCTGGCAAGGAGTAGGCCACCGGGGAGCCTTTCCTGGTCCCGGGGACGAAGTGCTTCAACAAATCTCAAAGCCAAAAAGCCGCGGGGGTGAGCATGTCACACGAGTAGCAGGCAGCTTCCCATAAAGTTGCCAGAACAGCCGGAACCCCCAACCCTTTTCCCAGCCTCCCCAGAGGCTCACATCTGCTGCATTTCTCCCCCTCCCCTCCTTCATTAGTGTCATCACCATCACTGCTGTTTGGGGAGCAATTTGGAAGCCCCTCGCAGACCTGTGGCCTCCTCTGCCCCCATGAACTTGGGTGGAAGGTTCTGGAAGACTGGTGTTATATAATGACAGCACCCAGATCTGCACTGGGAAGTCAGTGCTGATGCCGTCCTGTCATCTAACTCGGAGGTCCCATCTAGATTTTTCCGGCTATCCCTGGAACTTTCTCTTACCCCGAGGCCGGGGAGTGGGAAAGAGGGTAGAGGAGCACTGCAGGTCCTGTCCTGGCCTGGCCTGACTTGGACGGATGCGGGATGGTGAGTTTTGGGTTCCTGAACATCCAAGCCTGGGTGTTGCAGGGCTGTTTCCCACCACCTGTGACAACCTCCTGGGGAAGTATGGTGGCCAGGAAACAGGACAGGAAAGGCGGTGACTCTTAGCATCCCTTACCACAGGGCCTGAGCCCTGCCCCTCACTAGCGATCTGTATGAGCTCAATAGGCAGCATGTTCTCAGCTAAACCGAAGACCGAGGTGGATGCTCACCAGCACCGCCGCTGAAACGCATCTGTGACCTTGGTGTTGAGATGCACCAACACACCGGGTAAGGGCTGTGATCATAAACCACAGGAGCCCACGCTCCAGCAGCTCGAGAACTGGTTTCCCCAGCAAGGCTACAGAACTGCAGGCAGAGGCTCTCTGGGGAGGTGGACTGCTTCTGGGGACCCTCTACACCTGGACCACCAGGATGGGGGCGGAGACTCTAACACAGGGTCGCTCGCAAGCCAATTCCGCAATTTCGGTCTTTTTAGTCTTTACCTTTAAAGAGGAGACATCCTACGGGCCACACCCACCCCAGGCTGTGGCCTGACCCTCAATGTCCACTGGCCTGGGGCAGAACTCAGAGACATTACAGGTATTTTCACATGGAACCATGAGGACCAAAACTAGCCAATAATCTTGGCCCACGCAGCGGAGACCCTGGGGCGCGCGTGGGCTGCTTACCGGGCCGGCCGCCTTGCTTCGCAAGCTTTACGTACTCGGAGTCTGTTTCTTTTACCCAGTACCTCCGGGGCCCAGGCAGGTGTCCATTGGGAGGCTCCTTCAGATCACTGAGGCCCGGGATCTGGGAGGCCGGTGGGACATCCACGGGCTTGTCAGACCGCTTCACGGGAAGGTGGTAATACCAGTCTAGAAAAGAGGTGGCCGAGGGCCAATTAATTACACCAAGTTCAGGTTGGCTTGCTGCACTGCCTACAACACAGCCACGCCATGGAGAGCATCTCAGCCTCCACAGGACATAAGCATAAGAGACATCACCACAGGACATTAGCACAGGAGAAACTCCCACGGCATGGCACATCAGCATGTGAGACATCACCACCCCCTTGGGAACACCTGCAGTGAGCTTGTAGGCACCAGTCTCCGGAGCCCACTGGCATGCCAGCTGTTGGTCCCGCCAGAAGGAAGAGTTCCTTATATGAGACCCTGTGTTCCTCTGCCCCAGGCTGCACCTCTGCTCCAAAGCAGTGGTACGAGGGCCTCCTCCAATGTGTCCCAATCCCCCTGTGTCTGTGCGTCCTGGGTCTCTCTCCTCCGGGGAACTGGGAGTAACCGGCATTTCTGGATATATTGGAGAGTGCACATTCTCGAAGAATCCTAAGACACAACACCACAGGTTAGCGTGGGGGGCATGGGACCAAGGCTGGGCCAGATCTGCTGAGCTCAGCAGATGAATGACGCTGAGACACATAGCCCAGGCCAGAAGTGGCACTGCCCAGATCTGACCCGGGCAGGAAGAGGCAGGCCGGCCCTCGGGGAAGCCTCCTCTGGGGACCTCCCTACGTGATGCCCCCACACCTCCATTGGCCCACCGCGCTGCTCCCAAGGCCTATGCCAGAGGCCACAGTGGGACCGAGTGAGAGGTCCCAAGAGCAAGGAGACCGAAGGAGGCCAAGACCTCAGCCTGGCAGCCAGGTGTAACAGAAAGCCACCGCAGGTCCCAGGCAGGGGACAAGGCTGAGTCTGGCTCCCCGGGAACGTCAAGTGAGTCCCACAGAGCAGCAGCATGATGAGCATAGACGGAAGGGGTGCCACTCCTGTGGGTGGGGGCCATGAGCAGGAGGAGGGGCAACATGGGAAGGAAGAAGGAAGGGAGAGGAAGGCAGCCTGCTGTCTGTCCTTCTTCCCCTCCTGCTCTGTGCCCCACGGACAGG
The DNA here is from genome assembly GCF_011764305.1 of Mustela putorius furo. NCBI lineage: Eukaryota > Metazoa > Chordata > Mammalia > Carnivora > Mustelidae > Mustela > Mustela putorius. The sequence continues at coordinate 12,044,904 of NW_025421998.1, forward strand.
GGGGCCACGGGCAGTGCAGTGAACATGGCATCAGCAGAGCCATGGAGCCCCGAAGTGGGCACAGGAGGTAGGGGCATCCAGGAAACAGCCCTACAGGCTGCTTTGGGAACACCTGCCCCTGCTGGGAGGGAGAGGTGAAAACAGAACCCCAGACCTGCAGTTATCGGTGCCCACTGTGATCCCACAGAAGAAAGAGATCGGGGACACGCAGACTTCTCTGAAGGCATTTTTAGGTGAAATTAACATTTACAGCAGTGGACTCTGATTAAAGCAGATCACCCTCCATCATGTGGTGGGCCTCATCAAATCAGTTGAAGGTCTTGCGAGAAAAAGACTGAGGTTCCCGGGGTAGGGGTGCAGTTCTGCCTCTAAGCAGCTTTTAGACTCCAAATGCAACATAAGCTCTTCTCTGGGCTCAGCCTCCAGCCACACGACTGTGTGAGCCGGGTCCTTAAAATAAACCTTTAGATAGATAGATGGTCCATAGACAGATGATAGATAGCCGATTAATGACAGAGAGATGCACTGTTGGATCCATTGATCTGGAGAACTCTAATACGGTAGGATCACAGGAAAACTGTGCTGAATAAATTAAATTATGTAGAGGGCCCCTGGCTGGCTCAGTTGGTTAAGTGTCTGACTCTTGGTTTCTGCTCAGGTCCTGATCTTGGGGTCCTGGGATCGAGCCCCGCATCTGGCTCTGCACTCAGCTCAGAGTTTGCTTGAAATTCTCTCTCTTTGCCCCTCCCTTTGCTCACTCTCTCTCTCAAATAAATAAACAAAATATTTTTAAAAAATTAATTTATGTAACACACAGGTATCTCATGAACATCTGTTCTCTAAAGGTAAAGCTTAAACAACCAGTTTCTACCTCTAACTAAAAACTGTGTTCACTGCCTGAAAACGAATATAATTAACATAACAAAATATTTGAATATCAAAGGACAGCAATTAGCTGAATCAACATCTTACTATTGAGAATGAAAAAAAGCATTAAGAAAGGTTTAAGAATGGAGCAGAAGCTCACAGGTAATTTAAGACTTAGGAGAAAGAACTAAGCAGCTTCCTACTCTCATCAAATATTTTCCCTTTTAGAGGGAAGGCATGCACTTCTTGCTTTATTTGTCCTCTGTGTTTTCATTACTAATTAATCCACAGAGAATGGTGTATCTTGCACTTCTCATTACTGGAAGCTTTGGGCAGGCACTGAGCTCTACTCCAGGCATTCATAACTGCATGCAAAGGAGTTCACACACAGGCATGCTTGCGCGCATGCACACACACACACACACACACACACACACACGCGGTGAAAGGAATGAGAACTGTCTGGTAGCTTCTATCACTTAGAAATTACTGGTACTTGTACAGCAATTACTACCAGTACTACTGTGATCAATTACCACCCGTGTAGATTTCTTTTTGTTTGTTTTATTTTTACCAGCAGTGCTGGGTATCATGTAGATTTCCTTTTTAAAGATCTGTGTATTTATTTGACAGAGAAAGAGAGAGCAGGGTGTTGGGTGGAGGAGCGGGGCAGGGAGAGTGAGAGAGAATGTCAAGCAGACTCCCGGCTGAACACAGGAGCAGGTGTAGGACTCGATCCCAGGACTTTGAGATCATGCCCCAAGCAGAAACCAGCAGCTGGAGGCTTAACCAAGTGAGCCACCCGGAACTCTAGTCCAAGGCAGTGTTTAATGCCCACTTACGCTGGAGCTCTGGTGGCTGATGGCCATTCTCCTGCCTTTGGACAGCTGCAGCCTTGCAAGGCCTGGACAGAGGAGCCCCCATGAGATGTGTGACCTTGGACAGCTTCCTAAAACTCTCTGTGCTTTAGTGCCCACGTCTAAAAACCGGGGTTAATGATACAATGTCGAGTTGTTTTGAGGTTAAATGTTAGTGTACAGAAGTGCCTGGCCCTTGTCAGTGTCCTCTGATGTCCTGTATACAGAAGAGTCCACTAAGGCTGGGGGAAGTCACAAAGAGGCTGAGAGCCCACAGTGGAGAAGGAGACCCGGTCAGCTGCCCCACCCCCACCCACTACACACCCAGCCCCCAGCACACCCACGGTGTCACCAATGGCAATGACAGAGCTCTGGACTAGGTCACCAGCTCCTTTAGGAATGAGAAGGCCACTTCTGAGCAGATGCGGGCACTGCAGGTGCCCACCAGCTCCCACCCCGAGGCTCCCCGGAGGGCACCTGAGCCCCCCTTCTCCAGCCTTTCTTTCCACCTTTCCAAGAAGGGGAGGAATCAAGACAAGAGGCACAGACAGACCACAGCACCCAGCTCTCCTTCCCTCCCTTCTGCCCAGCTGGCCCCCAGAACCCTCCACCCAATCCTTCTCTGCGCCCAGCCACGAAAATCCCAAGACGTGGTTAACTGGGCGGGGGCATAAATCACCAGCAGAAGAGAGTTCACGAGATGCTCTGGGATGCAGAGCATCCAGGAAATGGGATGTAAATGGAAGTGCTTACATTCCCGGAGACAGTTGAGGCTCACCCCGGGTCCGACCATCACAGGACGGAGACCCTCCACCCTCCACCAGCGGAGGCAACAGTAGGAGGCCGGCGTTCTTGCGGGGAACATGGAGACTAGCTGGGTTCTGGGTGCCCCTCCCACTTTACTCTCCCTGTTTCCCTTTAAGCTGCTTTGACCCTGAGGCGCAGGAGCAGCACTACCTGCGGGCCCCTGCCCCGGAGCAGAGCGGGGCTCAGCGGGGCGGAGGCTGCGGGTCACTCACCGCAGGGGGCGTGGCGGCCGGCCGCGCCCTGCAACTCCTTGCTCGTGTTCCTCATGCCGGGGGCGCCACGCGGACCGGGTGCTGTCGGGTGGGCCGGGGACGCCACGGGGCCACGCAGCCGAGGATAAGTGCCGGGACCTCCTGTCCAGGCCTCCTCCACCTGCAGGCGCGCAGGCGTCCCGTCGTTCAGCAAGAGCGTCCCCGACCGCGCGGGATCGCAGCCGGGCGCGTGCGAGCTGGTGTGCGGCGGGGCACGGGGGGCGCACGCTCGCCAGTGCACAGACGGGGCACGACACGCGCGCACGCTGCGGGGCAGCGGAGTCCGCGGGGACACAGCGGGGACGCCTGCACCCGGTATACCGCGGGCGCCCGTCCACACCAGGTCCACCGCAGGGGCACGTCCACGCGGGATCACGGCGGGGCGCGGGGGCCCCTCCGGGTCCGTGGTGACAGATGGCCCCGCCCTCCCCCTCGGCCCCGCCCCCTGCCGCCCGCTGGCGCCCCCTGCCGCCCCCTGCCCAGCTCACCCGCCCGCCGAGGGTCTCCGTTGAGTGCGACCCGCACGGCCCGAGAAGACTTCACTCGCCGCGGCTAGGGCCCAAGCCCACCTCGCACTCCCAGTGGATGCGGAAACGCCGCAGCCTGCGTCGCCCGGGCAACGGCCGTCCAGTGGGCGGGGCGGGAGCGCCCCCAGCCAGTTGGGAAAGCTTGCGGGGAAGCGGCAGACCAATCACAGAGCCAGGGGCGGAGCGATAGCACCCGTCAACGGCAGGGGGCGGGGCGGGGCGGGGCAGGGGCCTGGCCCGCGCGATCGGCGGGGCGGGGCCGGCCTCGGGCTCCCTCGGGTGCTCCACCCCGGGGAGTTTCCACAAAGGACAACAAATTAGATGGCTTGGCCTGTCCGTCTCCCGTTTAATTCATGCATTTTTTAAAGAGGACGAATGGGGGCTCCCGACTCTCGGGGAGGAGCCTGAGGCTCGGTGTGGGTGGCGAGCTTGAGCCCCACACCGGGTGTCCGAGGTTACTAAAAAAAAAAGAAAAAAGAAAAAAAAATCTTGAGAATAAATCAACTTTGAAAATAGACAGAGGAGGTAGCACAGCCAAAGCGGGTCTGCCAACGATGTCCGGCGGTGGACCGGTCCCGCAAAGGGCCTCCTCAGACCCTGCGCTCTCGGGGTGTTTCCGGGATCGCGAACGGACAGACGCGGCTGCGAGGGTTTCCGGGGAGCGCCTGACTCCGGGCGGACCCGGCCTGCACGGGAGCGGCGCCCAGACGTCCCCCGACACCGGGCGCGACCCTCCTTACACCCGCGGTCCTCGCTCCGAAACTGGGTGCCTCTGGCTCCGATCCCAGCCCCGAGGACCGCTCGGTCCCCCGGGAGACAGGGGCCGCTTCTGGAGCTGGAAAGCAGAGTTGGCAGTCTCGGGTCGAGTAAGAATCTGGGTAGGGCCCGAGAAGGACGAGCAGATCTCGTTTCTCACCCTTCCGCACGGAGGACTCGGTGCCCTAACAGTCCCCAGCGCTTAGAGGGATCCAGATGTCCAAACACCCAATCCCACTGCACGTTATGTGATTTTATTTGCAGATGTTTGGATGAAATGTAGATCGCACCTACATCTTTTTTCAAAATATATATTTTTTAATTTATTCATTTGAGAGAGACAGAGCAAGCGAGTGCATGAGCAGGGGGAGAGGCAGAGAGAGGGAGAAGCAGCCTCCCCAGTGAGCAGGGAGCCGCACATGGGGCTCCATCCCAGGACCCTGAGAGCAGTGACCTGAGTCGAAGGCAGACGCTTCACTGACTGAGCCACCCAGGTGCCCTTCCTACACATATCTTATCTGCCTATCTATACATTGATATCCTTATTTATTACATATATCCCATTATATATGATTTTATATACTCTATATCATGTATACAGACATCTTATTCTACATACATCTTATGTAGAGAGCTCCTGCTCAGCAGCATTTTGAGAAAAGGAAAAAAATGCATTTGAGTACAAACTCTGATTTCTCAAAGCCCTTGAACCTGTCCTATTTTTCCTCTCTCCTAGTTTACCCCTGTGATTGACTGAAGCTGTTTATTTCGACTCCCAGGACACAGGTTCACTTCTGCTTTTGCCCATCCTTGTTATGTATCCAACCCAGAGCAGCTAAAAGGTCTGGACAATTCCCTTCCCTAGACATCCTGCCCCGGGACTCCATCTGTCCCCTCTCCATCAGGGGTCATGCTCAGGTCATGAACTCAGGGTCCTGGGATCCAGCCCTAGGTCAGGCTCCATGCCCAGCTTGGAGTCTCCTTGGAAATCTCTCCCTCTCCTTCTGCATCCCCCCCCCAAAAGATAAATAAATATATTTTTAAAATAATATAAAATGATTTAATGACAAGCTCTTCCTTTGTGACAAAGATTTCAGTATCTCAATATTACATAGCAGTTTGGGCTTTCAGTCTAGTTGGGAAAACAAGACCATCCTCTCTGCCGCCACAGAGGGACACAGGATTACCTTGCGTCCCCATCAACACCTCCTACTGTGCCCTGTAGTATGTGTTAAAGTGATAATGGCCCGCTCTTTCTTTCTTTCTTTTATCGATAGACAAATTTCACATTTTAAAATGGATTTAAGCAAGACCCCTTGCTCAAGATTGAGATGAAACAGGAAAAATTTTGGAAAAGTAACAGAGTGAACACAAAATATACTTAAGGGACAGAGGGTTTAGATCAGTTCAATTAAATCCCTGTAATGCAATAATTTCTATACAAGGCCAAGGTAATTGTATTGTTTGGGAGAAATACAAAGTCAAAACTTATATTTGAGAAATAATAATCCATGATTTATTATTGTAAGTTTATTGTTATACACTCTATCAGAAACCACTGCTTAGAACAGAGTTGTAGGATTTTTGTTTTATATACCAAAATGTGATGCGTTGTTTTTAAAGATTTTATTTATTTATCTGACAGAGAGAGAGAGAGCAGGGGGAAAAGCAGAGGCAGAGGGAAAAGCAGACTCCCCACTGAGCAGGGAGCCCAATGCGGGACTCCATCTCAGGACTCCGAGATCATGACCTGAGCTGAAAGTAGACACCTAACCAACTGAGCCACCTAGGCGCCCTGAGATGATGATTATATATATATATATATTATATATAATATATATAATATATATATTATATATATATAGTATTCTGCTGCCTTTCTTCATTCCTAGAGGTAGAATGGGTCCTGGTCATTTTTTTAAAAATACATCAGTCTGCCTTCTTTGCATGCAAGCTTTTCGAGGGACCTGCCTGGTAGGTAGTTCCCAGTTGGGAAGGGTCATAACTGAGGATGAGAAGGATAATGTCATCCATGAAGATGACAGTGAAGACGGCTATAGATGGGAGAGGTGTGTCCCCCCCACACCCCCATCCCCAGTGCATAGGTTGAAGTCTAACCCCCAGTGTAATGGTATTTGGAGGTGGGGCCCATGGGAGGAGATTGGGTCATGATGGGATTAGTGCCCTTATGAAAGAGCCCCACAGAGGCACTTGTCCCTTTCCCTCTGTGAGGACACAGCCGGAAGGCCATCTGTGAACCAGGAGTGAGCCCTCGCCAGACACCGATTCTGCCAGCACCCGGATCTCCGACTCCCAGCTCCAGACTGCGAGAAATGAATTTCTCTTGCTCACAAGCCCACCCTGTCTGTAGTTCTTGGTAAAGCATCCCCTGAACAGATTACAACAGGAATGGGTACCGGAAGTGGGGTGTTGCTATAACAAATATGTGAAAATGTGGAAGCGGCATTGGATGTGGGTAGCAGGTAGAGGCTGGAGCAGTTCTAAGGAACTAGAAACAGACCACATTGCCGTGCACAGACAACCCAGGACGATTCTGGCAACAGCTCAGGAAGCAAAGAGGGGTTCCAGAGAAAGCCTTGTTCCAGAGAAAGGGGTTCCAGAGAAAGCCTGGGGAAGGCCAGCGTACTCACAGACAGACTATCAGTACACTGGCAAAGGCCATGGTGACAAGGTCCTGGATGGAAATGGGGAGCACCTTACAGGACACGGGCAAAGGCCACCCCAGCTAAAAAGTGGCAAAGATCCTGGCTGCATTGTGTTTGTGACCTGGTGTTTTAGGAAAGGTGGGCTTGAGAGTCATGACCTTGAATACTCAGCTGCAACTATTTCCAAGCAAAGTGTTGAAGACACAGCCTGACTCCTCCTGACTGCTTGCCGGAAAATGCGAGAAAAGAGGCAGGTTGCACTGGAGTCTTGCAGTGACCCAGCCCAGGACATACTTCTCTTGTTCCTGGCTCTGCCGGGAAGAGGTGATCACGGGGCTGGGAAGGCCCTGCAGAGGAAGGGTCTCAAAGTACTGGTGGGCGGGGGGGTGTTGCACAGCGGGGAAGGGAATCATTAGTAAAGATGGTGTCGATCAGAATTAGAATTAGAAGACAGGAATTAGAAGACACGAAACACAATTGCAGGTAGGAGGCCGAGTGGTCCTTGTCACAACATTGCTGTTAAAAAATGGTTTGATAAGGATGTCATTTTGGAGGGATGCCTGGGTGGCTCAATTGGTTAAGTGTGACTCTTGATCTCAGCTCAGGTCAGTCGTGAGATCGAGCCCAGCGTGGCGCTCTATGCTCAGCATGGAGTTGGCTCCGATTCTCTCTCCCTCTGCCCCTCCCCCAATCACTCTAAATAAATAAATTTAAAAACAAATAAATTTAAAAAAATTTTTAATGCTCACTGAGATGCCTGGGTGGCTCAGACCATTAAGAGTCTGACTTTGGCTCAGGTCATGATCTCAGGGTCCTGGGATCCAGTCCCACATCTGACTTCTTGCTCAGCGGGGAGCCTGCTTCTCCCTCTTCCTCTGCTGCTCCCCCTATTTGCATGCTCTCTCTCTCTCTCTCTCTGACAAATAAATAAATAACATCTTTTAAAAAATAAAAAACAATAACAAATGTAAAATCCTCCCGTCAGTATGGGACAGGTTGGATGGACTTTGGCGCTCAGAAAACTGCCTGCAGCCGTGAAACACTGGGGAAGGTCACCTCCAAGTGAGTTGGGAAGACTTAAATATAGACATTTTAAAGGAAGAAATGCAAAATGCAGAACATGGGTTACGGTCAGCTCACAATTCCACAGTGTGAAGCAATGCATGTATCTATAGATACACACATACACAGGTATTTGTTCCTAATCACATTTTACATAAATATGTCATTGTATGCACATTCATATCCTTGAACAAAAACAAGAAAGTTTGAGGAAGGACAGCCCGCAGCGGGGGTCAGAGCATGGCAGAGAGATAGCCTGTCCCTCTGCTGCATTCTGTCCCTGTTGAGCTTGGGACAGCAAGGCAGAGAAGGAGACATGCTGGGATTTCTTGGGAGGAAATCCCAAGACCTCACAGGGTCAAAGAGTAGATCAACGAACTGTAAAGTAGCACTTATGAACCACCCTGAAACCAGCGTAGATAAAAAAGAGGGAAATAAAACATGAAAATCCTAACTATGACAGGGCTGTGAGCTGTGGGGAGAGTGGAGCCAAAGGAATTCACAGTGTCGCTAAGTGAGCATCACCAGAAACCAGAGGGACTGCAGAGAAGCAGCATTTGAAGAGCGGATGGGGGAGAAATATTCCAGAAATGAGGCGATCCACGAGCACCCACATGGACCTTTAAAGTAGCCGCATCTATCGGAACAATGGGAACTAATGTCCCACTTCGGTGTATCAAAGAGAAACTGAAGAACAGCAAAGAGAGAGAGAAAATGTTAAAGACCCTAAGAGGAAAATGATCAAACCACCACACCCACGTGCACAGACACACGTGTGCGGACACACAGACACACATGCACACAGACACGCACACAGAGGGACACACACGAAGACACACATATGCATACACACAGACACACACAGAGGGACGTGTGCGCACAGACACTCGCAGACATGTGCACGCCTACGTGCAGGAATGAAGAGGAACCAACAAGGAGGAAACCGCATCACCCCGCCGGCAGGCGCCTGCTCCAAGCACCCTGAGGTCGTGCTCCGAAGCTGTCACCCGGGACGTAGACAGGTGTGGGCTGGCGAAGGGTGGACCCCAGACACGCACAAGGACGGGCGCCGGCTATCATCTGTTGCTGGAGACCTGAAAGCAGCCTGAGCACGCATCCGTGCGGGAGCAGGTGGACGACCGCGACGTGTACGTGACGGAATCGAGCATCGGAGACTGCGTGGGCATGAAAGCGATCGCGCCCAAGTGAAGACGGCCCAAGACGACGCGAGAAAACGGAGGAAGGCATCTCGGTGGAAAGCAAACACACACTGTTGTGTTCTGTAAGGGCACATGTATCGTGATCGAACATTCAAAAATTCGTGGGAATTCCGTCGGTTTCCGGATCATAGTTCCCTGTGGGAAGGAAGGGACATTGGGGAGCGATGGTTTGGGGTCTCCCGTGGTCTCCGTGGTGTTTTAGCAACCCCCCGGCTGGTGACGGCGGGGAGCTAGGTACAGGGGACCTCAGACGGGTTAGGGTAAAGCTTGAACACGTGCTCGGGATGAGTTTGTGGGGGCGGAGAGGCGGCCACAGGTGCACCGCCTGACCCGGGGCGGGCGGGGGGGTCCCATTATGATGTGTCACAGCGGGTGATGCAACAGAAGGGTCCTCAGCAGGTCCAGATCTGCTCGCCCACAGATAGTTCCCCCCTCTAAGGAGGAGCACGGGAGAAGACAAGAAGCCAACGCAGGCCCTCTGCGGAGGGCGTCATGCTTTTCCTAAAATAGCGAAGAGCGCAGCGACGCCCTTCTTCCTCCTTCCAGCTCTGTGCTACCTTGTGTGGGAACATGAGCGGGAGGCCGAAGCCGAGGAGGGGCGCCAGGACTTTGACAGGTCATTCGGAGGAAGCCGGCGGCAGCGCCAGTCTTCACATCCCGCTGGCGGAGGACGGGAGCCGCGAGGCCAGCCGGTACGCCGCTCCGGGGAGGGACGGCCGTGCACCTCGCAGTGCCGCGAGCCAGAGGTGCGATGCTCACTTGGGAACGGACCCAGTGAACGCTTTTTCCTTTTGAAGACAAAGTCATTTCCTAACAGTCTCCTGGCAGGTGTCTCTTGACCACAGGGCACGGGGTCTCCCTTCCACGCAGTGGTGGGGGGTGGGGGGGGCACTTTGATTCCTTCCAGCCCAGGGTCCACAAGGACGGTGAACCAGAACCACAGCAGTGGCAAGGTGACTGCTGTGCCCTCTGGGTTTATAGATCATTCCCGTTGTGACCAGCTGTCGGTTCTCTGTGACTTACCTGGTCTAGGAGCCTGGACACGGAGTGCTGAGGGCATCCTTGAGGGACAAATGATGCATGGTTTGTAGGCACCCATTTGGAGCCAATAACTGCGTCCTGTGGTCTGAGTGGGTGTGGACTGGCTTCAAGGAGGTGGCAGGGCAGCCACCCCCCCATCCAGAGAGGGGGCAGGGCAAAGACCCCAGCCCCCCCTTACCCCACCCCTGCTGCCTGCTGGGAAAGCAGAAATGAAAAGTCACGGAAGAGCCATGGGAGTGACAGCACAGCCCTTGCACAGAAACAAAACTGCCCAAAGGAGCGAGGGCTACAACATTTTGTGTCATTTGTCATGATACAGGAAGACGGTTTTGGACTGACAGAGCAGAAGTAGCAAAGGGTGGTCCCCGCTGAAGACAGGGGCCCACAGGCAGGGCAAAGGCATCCAAGGGGCTTGGAAAAGCAGAGGCTGACAGCCAGGGTTTTCCGGAAAAACAGATGTAACCTTTGCCTGACACGGGCATGTGGTCATTTTCAGTTCCTGCAGCCCGTGGCGAGGGCTCACCTGCGCTGTAGATCCGCCTCCAACAATTCTCTTTAGGCAGTGGACCCCCCACATGATCCTAAATAGTATTTGCAGAGGATGTGGCTTCAAGATACACCTCCCTCTGAGGGCAAAGAATCAAGAAAAACTTTTGGGTCAGGACAGAGGTGACCTTTGGGGTGGAAAGGAAACAGTCTGATGGGGGCACAAGAGTGGCTGCGCGGGGCTTTTGCTCATTCCTGCGGAGCTGACGCGGGTGTGTTCATCCTGTGAAGTTCATCCTGCGACGAAGGTCGCGGAATCTGGCGGTAGAATTTGTGTCCTTTTCTGTGTCGATGGTAGACAGCAAGGAAAGGGTGAAGGGAAGCGTTAGGATTTTTTAAAGAACTTCATCAGATAGTTGTCAATCATCCTTAGTTCCTTGGCTGAATATCTTTCTTTCTTTCTTTCTTTGTTTCTTTCTACGAGGGACTTAACCATCGCAGGACTTAATCTCACGACCCTGAGATGAAGACCTAAGCCATGGGGCTCCCAGATGGCTCAGTCCATTGTCTGCCTCCAGCTCAGGTCATGATCTCAGGGTCTGGGATGGAGCCTCCAATCCGGCTCCCTGCTCAGCGAGGAGCCTGCTTCTCTGTCTCCCTCTGCCCCTCCCCCTGCTTGTGCTCTGTGTGTGTGTGTGTGTGTAATAAATAAAATCTTAAAAAAAATAGTAAGACCTGAGCCAAAACCAAGAGTTGGACACTTAACCGAGCCCCCCAGGTGCCCTTTAATACCTAATTTCCACAAAAATCAGACTCTAACCTCTTCTCTTTCTACCTCCAAAGATAACCCTTTCCATTTTATCCTTCGTAAGCATCTATGCACACATGAAAACACCAGTGCATACACAAGACATAAACACCAGCATAACCATGTAACATGTGTGACAGGGACAGGACATTTGAGTGTGTAAATACACCACCCCCAAAAGTGTTTTCTCTCAATTCCAAAGCTCCCTTGGGAAGTGAATTTATTCTCACACTCAGCCCAGAAGGAGCATGTTTGTGGACTTGGTTGAGGCGGTCAGTTTCACGTCCAAAGTACAGGTTCTTGGCGCTGGACCCTTACGTTGTTTTTGCTTTTCTTCTCTGTAGGTTAACCCAGTCTTGGAAGATTGTCATAAGTGCAGTGTCTATACTGACTCTTCTTCTTATAGGTAAGGTCCTCAAAGCCATGTCGCAGGACATTTCTGTGTGGGGAGGGGGATCTCCGTGGGATGAAATTCCTGAGCAAACTCTAGAAGTCAAAAATGTCACAGGGAGATGGCAAGAAAGACTCACTTGTCCCCAGGGGGCTGGAGAAATGGCTCAACGTGCCGTTTGCAGGCCTCTGACTGCCAACATCCCACATCGCACCCCCTAGCACATGGTAAATTGCTCTAATATATTAATGACTTGAAGCACAGAGTGCCCAGCAAAATCAAGGCTCCAACTTGGGGCGCTCAGTCCGTTAAGCATCCGACTCTTGGCTTTGGCTCAGGTCATGATCTCAGGGTCATGGGATGGTGCTCCACATTGGGCTCTGTGCTCATGGAGAGCCTGCTTCTCCCCTCCCTCTCCCCTCTCCCTGCATGCATACACGCATGCTTTCTCTCAATAAATAAATAAAACTTAAAAAAAAAAAAAAAGAAGATTCTGTCTGTTATGTCCATTGTCCATTGTTTGGACTTCCCCAAGGATGGTTTTGATCCATTTGTTTTTCTTTAAATGGGTCATATTTGCTTGTTTCTTTGTGTGTCTTATAATTTTGTGTTGGAAATGGGGCATTTCAATATTTTAATATGGTAACTCAGGAAATCAGGTTTTTTCCCCTTTCTCAGGGATCGCTGTTCCTCCTTGTTGAGGGCTGTAGTCATTTTTTACTGATGATCACTGTTTGCTCTCTAAGTGGTCTGCTATGGACCAGACAGATTTCCTGGAGTCATCGAGAGAGAGAGAATGAGGACTCTCCGAGTCTTGATTCTGCCTTAACCTTCACCCCTGGCTCACACAGACCCCGAAGAGCCACCTGAGACCAAGCCCAGGATCTTCTCTGTGATCTCTTCTGAGCATGCACCCAGCTCCTGCCATGCATGATGCACCCCCCTTTCCCTTCCAAGCCCTGTTCCCACAAAGGACTTCTTCTGACTTCTCCTTCCCATGCTGTGGGGCAGTCTGCCACTTGCCCTGTTTACTATTCCTTGCCCAGGTCAGGAAGGCCAATATATGTCCTTAAATCTTTTTTTTAAGGGCTTTATTTACTTATTTGACACACAGAGAGAGAGAGAGAGCAGAGCAAGGAGCAGAGGGAGAGGAGAAGCAGACTTCTGCTGAGCTCTATCCCAGGGACCCTGAGATCATGACCTGAGCCAAAGGCAGCCGCTTAACCCACGGAGCCACCCAGGCACCCCTGTCCTTAAATCTTTCAACAGATATCACAGCCTCCCAGAAAACCCTTCTAGCCCAAAGGAGTGGGAACGCCGGGCAGGTCAAAACTCCCAGGTCCTGTAGATTAAGAACAAGTCTGCATTAGCCCCCTGGAGCCAGCAAGTTACACCAACACTGTGCACTCCCATCCCCCCATGCTCCCCATGGTGGGATTGTGGAGGGATGGCAAGCAGGGAGCAGGAATATCACAATCTTAACAACAATAATCTGCTCTTTCCTTCAGTCCTTCAGTCCTCTGGTTGCTGTAAGGTTGGGATTAGATTTAAGAGTCCAATGAAGGTAGATCCTACTGGTCTTTGCCAGCATATGAACATTTCAACGGAGAACTGATTTTGTTAAGCACCCAATATTGCCATTTTCCATCTTGTCGTCCAATGGTCTGATATCCTTCTAAAGCGGATATGTATCCTTCGTGCTTAGAGAAATTCTTACCAGTGCGTGTAGCACGTCAGGGCAGGCGGCTGGCTTCATCAGTGGAGCTCGCAACTCTTGCTCTCGGTGTTGTGAGTTCGAGCCCACACTGGGTGTAGAGATGACTTAAAAGTCTTTAGAAGAAATACGAGTAGGAAATCACAGATGTTTGCAGACAGAATCTCTCATCAGAGTTGGCCTTTTCTTTCACAGGACTTGGCAATCACATGTGGCTTCAAGAAACAGAGTTTCCTCACAAATCCAGACAATTTTACGCTCTAATTGCAGAATACGGTTCGAGGCTTTATAATTACCAGGTGGCTTTTGTTAAACCGTTTTGTATGTCACTTGTTTAAGATTTAATATGCTCCAACTTGTAGTGTGTTACCTTCGTTTTGCATGTGAATGTCTGACAGAAATAGTTCAGGGACCAGAGTCCTGTTAAGTGGATTTATGATGAAGCGACAATTTGACCTACAAACTCTCTCCAGCCTCTGATCCCGGCAAGCTCCTGCCATAGACTGAACGTTTGGTAAACTTTCGTCTTCTCTGTTTCTTTCTTTCTTTTGCAGTGAGGAGGTCATGCTTGTACTTAGCACATCACCTGTTTGATTTCCTAGCCTCACAGCTGGGGGGGAATTTGCTTTGGGATGAATTTTATCTGGGATCTTAACCCATATGGACTTTGGTGCTATTTAGCCGAGGCCCTGGACTTTAGAGTTTTCAGTTCGTGCTGGAATGAGCCAAGACTTCGGAGGCTATTGGGATAGAATGAGTGCATTTTGCAGAGGACCTTAGTTTGGGGGGCTAGGGTCAGAATGCCACAGACTGAGTGTTGGTGTCCTCGCAGTGGAAATCGTTCCCGGGGTGTGGAGGAGGGGTTTTGGGAAGTGATGAGGTCACGGGATGGAACCTCGTGCCTGGGATGAGTGGAGTCCCCTTCTAGAAGAAACCATATTTTTTGCTTAGGATAAACTCCTACAAGAAAGATTAACAATCCCCAGATTTTAGGTGACCTTTGTATATTGAACCTTAATAAGTTAATCCTGCTTTTCAAGAAGTTAGCTGTGCCTCCTCCACCTCACTGTGGGTGGGGGGGATGGGGCAATCACCCCACATCCAAAGCACATTAAATACACATTTCAGTTTCTCCTCAAAATGAGGATTTCACAAGAGTATTACTAAATCCTACTTAATAAATCCTAGGAAGCTGCTTAGGACAATTAGAGAGATTACTCATATGCCTGGGGCTTGAGTTCAAACCTGGGTTGTGCCAAGTTGTGCCGAGACTGGGCCTGCCCATCTGAACTACTCTGGCCACTGCTGGGGACGCGGGTTTACAGACCCGCGCCACACGGCCCCACCCCCCATATGGTCACTGTCAAGAGCATTGGGCCAGTGACTGCAAAGTAGCTGCTCCAAACACTCAGTTGGTTGACATCGAGCCCCTCTAGGAAGCAGCGAGCTTGATTACTAACCCGGAACACAGTCGGCAACTAGTACACCTTCAACCATCCTCTTGCGGGGTGTGTACAGGGACACAGGGCAAGACACAGGACAAGGACACAGGACAAGGACGTCTACCAGGAGCTTTGTTAAGGGAAAAAAGAAGTCACAACTGCGCACAGTGCATGTGAACATGGGCATCGGTTGGTCCCGGTGCACCTTCCTGGAGCCACGTTGCAGGGCATGAAACCCCGGACCTCATCCACGTTGCCTGAAAAAGCAGAGCACAGTGTGCCCACTTGGGCTCAAAGCCTGTGCTCGAAACTTGGGACCAGCCCAAGAAGATTAGCCCCTGAGAGCTCTTGGGGAGGACACCGCCTGCAGGGAGGGACTCTAGAAAGTTCTCAGGAGACCCCGTGCCAGTGGCGTCAACAGGCGTGGTGCGATGCAGCTTCTCCTACACCTTTGATTTTTGGCTTTTTTGGCACTGTGCGTGGTGTGAGTTTTGGTCACCCCCGCTTCCCATGTCAACCCCCACTTCCGTGGCTCTGGTGCTGGAACCCAGCATGGGGTCCACAGCTGACAGCTCCCGGCAGGGAAGACTCCCGACCTGCAGGGCAATCTCACCTCCCAATCCCCTTTATCTTCTCCCTTTTATTTCCTTGCCGGTGTATTGTCCTAGGTCTTTTCGTGCTATCTTTGTTCCAATGGTGGAAGCCCCCTGAAACCCATTCGGGAGAAGCCAGAAGAAAATATAATTTTTTTACATCCTGAGATTTTTAGGGATGCCGGGGTGGCTGTCGGTGAAGTGTCTGCCTTCAGCTCAGGTCATGATCTCAGGGTCCTGGGATTGAGCCCCATGTTGGGCTCCCTACTCAGAGGGGAGCCTGCTTGAGATTCTCTTCCTCTCTACTCCCGCAACTCACACACACCCACTGTCTCTCTTTTTTAAAAAAAAAAGAAAAGAAAAGAAAAGAAAAGAAAAGAAAAGAAAAAAGCCCAGCAGTGTCACTTCACTGCACACCACACTGTGCTCCTTAAGGCCCAAGGTCCTCAGGCAAGCACAGAGCTAATTTCCGCGGGACAAACAGGGAGGAGAGCAGGTCTTTGAAACAGAAGGGCAGACTGGTCAGCAGAGGAGGACAGCAAACTGTTTCTCAGGCAGCACTTGGATGGTCACTGGTTTGGAAGGGGACCCCCCAAAGCTAGCCAGGTCCCTGCCTGAGAACCCATGTCACCTTGATGTGGAAAGAGAGTCTCATCAGATGCAATGAGGGGTCCTGAGAGGAGATCGTCCTGCATGTCCCAGGTGGGCCCCAGAGCCAGTGACAGGGGTCCCTGAAGGGCCCAGAGAGAAAGGCCTGGAGGCCAGGCACAGGCAGCCCCTCGTGGGGAGCCAGGAGCCACCAGACGCCAGAAGAAACAGGAGGCACAAGGTCCCTCTCTCCCAGCTTCAGAGGAAAGCACAGCCTCCGAGACCAAGGGGGTACCTTTCTCCCGTTGTAGACATTTGTGGGAGAGCCTGGAGGCCACGTGGCCGAGGACCTGGGGACGCAGAGGAGCTGGCGCCCAGGCAGAGAGGCCGCGTGGGCTGCAGCCCGAATCCAAGCCTGCCGTCCCGGTCCCTGTTAACCCCCTCTGCGCTGACACCTCCACCCTCAGCAGCAGCCTCATCCCCTGCTCATTCTGGGCCTGGTCGGGGCACCACCCCTGCCCACGGAGATGGTCAAGGTCAGACACCTGTCAGCCTAGGTCAGTGTCTGCTCTTCTGCTAATGGAATCCCGCCATAGATGCATCAGTTAAGCAGAAAGAGGATGGTCCTCCGTATTTACAAGGACAGCCTAAGGCCTCAGCAAGGCCCTCTGGCCCCTCCCTCCCTCCTCCTCATCCCCTCTGTCCCCTCCCCCACAATCCCCCTATCATCTCCCCCCCCACTCTCCCTTCTCCTCCTGGCTCTGTCCCTTCCCTCCCTCTCTCCCACCTAAACCCCCACCACCTCTGTGTCTCAGGGGCACTGAGCACTTGCACTACCTCGAGAAGCAGCCCCTCTTATGCTCCAGCTGTCAGTTTCACCTTTGGGGGTGGCTCAGTCCCCACAAACTAACCAGGACAAACGTACAGGTGTCTTAGAGGATGCTTGGCTTCCCCCGTCATGCATGTCTGTCAGGGAGCAAACGGGATTTCTTTCCCCTCTACAAATAAGAACGCTAACTCTGCTTGACAGGCAGGATGCGGGATGATTTGAGTCCCTTGGTTTCTTCCAGGCCAGACTCCGGATGCCCAAGGAGCAGCTAGAACTTCTAAAGTGAGTGACACGCTCTGATCTGTGGGGCGCTGCTGCTGGGACTCCAGCAACAGAATCCTTCTCTAAAAACCATAAAATGAAAACCACTCCCACTTCCTTAAGGAAATACACACTGCTTTCAAGGTTAGTTACAATTAAAAAAATGAAAACTGCCTAGAGAAGAAAAACAAACCAATGGCTAAATACATTGGAAAATATCCGTGTAATGGGGAATTAGGGAGCCTTCAAAGTAACTATAATATGACTAATGCATGTATTTAATGATTTAATATATAATAACATGTATCTAGTGCCTGGGAAGCAGAGCAGGACACCAGATCACAAACAGGATCTCTATTTTGTTACTCATTTTTCACATGGGATAAAAACTGTTACAAACACACTGAAATGCAACAGTGTTTATCTCCTGAGGATTTTTGTATTCACCAAACCTTGAACATGTACTGTTTTACAAATTGGGCAGCAGGGGGGAGTACTAGATGCATAGTGCGACCATTTTTCAACCTAAAGAAACACCTGCTGACTTGACATCTTCTCATTGGGTCCACCAGTAATTTTCAACCTGTTCTGCAGTCAGCTGTCACCCTCCTGCTGTCAGCATGACAGATGACGGTCCCCATCTGTAATCTCCAGCCACACCGCCTGCAGTCACCCTCCTTCCTGAGCCTCATCCGTTAAGACCTCAGGGCTCAGGAAGAAACCCCTGCTCCATACCCCACTGGAAATATAGGGTGTTCCCCAATCCAAGCAAGAGAACAAGGTGGCCCTTAGAGATTTAGGCTTCACGCTGTGAAGTCATGCAGCCTCTGGTCAGGGTAGCAGAGCCCCCAGGGAAGGATGAGGGACGTGTAAGGTCAGAGGATCCCTACTTCCCTGCCTAGAACGCACCCCTAGAGTTGGGACACTGTCTGGAAGCTCCTTTCCCTGAATGTCCTTGCTTTTCAGGGGGAGTGAAAGGCGATTCTTTGGACAAGGGGGCTTTTCTGAGCTCCCTATCTCTCTGCTCCAGCATAAAGCCCCTTCCCTCTTCCTCCTCCACTCCTGAAGCCCAGGGCATGGCAGGATGCCCACTCCCCTCCCTTCACATCGGGGGTCTCCTTTTACAGGAAGGAAAGCCAGACTTTGGAGAACAACTTCCGTGAAATTCTATTTTTAATTGAACAAATAGATGTTCTGAAGGCATTGCTTAGAGATACGCAGGATGGTCTACACAGCCACAGCTGGAACGTGGATGGAGACTGGGACCAGGAGCCCCCGGAGGCCACGGACGAGGTAAGGTCGCCTGGAAGGGTTGCACCACACGGCTCTGGGAGCAGAAAACTCAGGTCCTGGCAGCTGTGTGTCTGTGTCCTCCTGACCATTCTCCCCGACAGGAGCTTACCTTGACAAGGCTTGCCTGGGAACCCCTTCTCTATCACTGCAGTGTCACACAGATGACCATTGCTGTATGATGGATGTCCCCTCTCCCCCAAGTCAATAGCCAATTCCATCTTACTTTCCAGTAAAACAAACATTCAGAAATGCAGCCTGTAAATACTTACGGAGCAGAATAGTTTTATTCACGGAGCCGAAGCTAGTGCCCTTGACCTCATCAGCTCCCGATTAGGGAAGGTGATGCTGGAATTCAGTCAGCTTGGCTGCACTTGCCCGTCTCCCGCACTCCTCTTCTTCTCCCCTTCCCCCCCTTTTTTTTTTTCTAAGACTTTTATTTATTCATTCATTTGTCAGAGAGAGAGACACACACACACAGTGAGAGAGGGAACACAAGCAGGGGGAGTGGGAGAGGAGGAAGCAGGCCTCCCACTGAGCAGGGAGCCTGCTGGATCCCAGGACCCCAGGATCATGACCAGAGCCGAAGGCAGACACTTCATCGACTGAGCCCCTCAGGCATTCCGAACAAGCAGTGGTGAAGTCCATGTAAACGGCCTGATGCCCAACTACCTACAGAATGATCCAGTCGCGAATGAAGGGGGGACCCAGCAGGTGGCACACAGAACCCTGTGTGACTGCCTCGCTGCAGAGCATGACGGGAGGTTGTTAGGGATTCCGAAGGGGCCTTGTGTCCAACCTTGCTGGGACTTGGGTTGGGGGGTGTCTGACACATTGCAGCGTTCCGGAGATCGGCAATGCCGCAGCGCCATGGAGGGCACTAGAAATCCTCCTTCAGCAACTGGCTCAGCGCAGCTCCCTCAATGTTCACCGTCGGTAATTTGCAGATTACGGCCTTCAGGTCCAGGTAACACAGTGAATGGTCAGAACTTGAGCAGTTGGGGGAGACTGTTAACGCAGAACTGTTTTTGATATTTGCACAGGAAATGTCAAACTTGGTCAACTATGTCCTTAAAAAGTTGAGAGAGGACCAAGTACAGATGGCCGACTATGCCCTTAAATCAGCAGGTGAGTACAAACTGAAGAGTTCATGCTTCTAAACCGTCCATGCCTCTTTATTTTATTTTCTATTTTTTAAAGTTTTTTTTTTTTTTAAGATTTAATTTTTAAGTCATCTCTACACCCAATGGGGGGCTTAAACTCGCAACCTAGACATCAAGAGTTGCATGTTCGACTGACTGAGCCGGCCAGATGGCCCTCTTTCTATTTATTTATTTATTTAGTATTCAGAAAACATACTTATTGCGGCACCTGGGTGGCTCAGCCAGTAAAGCGTCTGCCTTCAGCTCAGATCATGATCCCAGGGTCCTGAGATCGAGTCTGACGTCAGGCTCCCTGCTCAGTGGGGAGCCTGCTGGAGATTCTCTTTCTCCCTCTTCCTTTTTCCCTCCCACTCATGCTGTCTCTCTCTCTCTCTCAGATAAATAAACAAAATCTAAGTAAAAATGACATGGGGAAGTGAACCAGAGAATCTTCTTTTTTCTTTCTTTCTTTCTTTCTTTCTTTCTTTCTTTCTTTCTTTCCTTTTTAAGTACTGGCATTCGGACACACCCTTCTTGTGCTTTCTTTCCTCTTCTGTATTGAATGCACGTGCGGCTTCCATCTCGAAAAATCCATGATGACGAAGGTAAATCCAGAGATTGTGTAGAACAAGGACGAGCAGGATACGTGATGGTTTCTCAATAAATGTGAGCATGAAACATGGGGCCATCTTCTGGCTGAGCCAAGATGGAGAGAGCCCCACCGCGTACACGCAGCTGAAAGATTTGGACAAAATACAAAAAGCAGAGATCGGGACCTGAGCCAAAACCAACAGTCGGCTGCTTCACTGCCCGAGACACTCAGGCGCCCTTGATAGTGTTTTTTATGCTTTTTTTGTTTTGCTTTTAAGTAGGTTGGGCTGTTAAGAAGTGGGCGTCCGTGCATCTGTTTAGGTAGTAAACAGCCCACATCCTATTTGCACCCCTGAATCAGTTCTGGAATTCACTCCATGCCGGTTTCAGAAATGCTGTGAAACCACACGGAGCAAGAATGTTGTCCCGAAGTGATAAATCCTCTGCCGCAGGGAGAGCGGGACACCGTGCTCTCCCGGCCGAGTCCCGAGTGTGAGTCTCACCTCATTTGCAGTTCACCTGGGAATGCTTGTCCAACAGCACTGTGAAAACAGAAGTGATGCGTTTTGAGACGTGTACTTCTTTATTTTTCAAATTCTTTTGTCTTTGCAGGGGCCTCTGTCATTGAAGCTGGGACGTCGGAAAGTTACAAAAATAATAAAGCGAAACTTTACTGGCATAGGATCGGGTTCTTAACTTATGAAATGCCCCCAGATATTATTCTCCAGGTAAAAGTGAGACTCAGAGGAATCCGTTTGTATCAGAGGATTCTGTTCCTATTTATCATGAAGATACTAACACTCAAAATCGAGACCATCTGAATTTATCACAGCACCATCTGAATTTAAACCCTCACCTTGCATTTTATTTTATTTTATTATTTCATTTTGCGGGGAGGGGAAGGGAGAGACAGAGAGAGATTGAGAATCCCAAGCAGACTCCATGCTGAGGACAGAGCCCGACGGGATCAATCTCACGACCCTGAGATCCTGACCTGAGCTGAAATCAAGAGTCAGATGCTTAACCAGCTGAGCCACCCAGGCTCCCCTGTACTTGCATTTTAATAGTCATCAAACTATATAAATTATCTCTTATTTTATGAGCAGTAAACTACAATTGATGAATTATTGATTGTTTTTATTATTTTAAAATCAGTAAGCTAGTTTATTTCTTAAATAGGACATTTGTGTTCCATATCTCTTCCTGAAGCTGGGCCTGTGCCCTGCCCCTTTTCTTTTGAAAACTTCAGTCTTTCAGCAAATATTAGTTCCAGATCCTCACCCCTAAGTGTCAGCACTGTGCCCCACTCTTTCCAGACCGACACATTCCTCCAAAGTCCAAGTGTAACAGGAGATTTCCACCAACATGTGAGTGCAATTCAGAAGACTCTAAGTAGACACCAGCAGATGGTAGGGCTGCTCTTAACTACCGTCTACAAACCTGATGTCCTTTTCCAAGGGAGGAATACCTTCAGGAACAATCGTGCAGATCTCATTGCAGACTCTAGATCTAGAACATGGTACATTTTCTTCCTTACCACCACCATTGCTTTGACCACCACCACTGTCGTCACCACCACCACCACCATCATCTCCACCACCATCATGACAACCACCATCATCATCACCACCATCTCCACCACCACCACCATCACAACCACCATCACCTTCACTACCATCATCACCACCTCTATCACCACCATCACCTCCCCCATCATCATCATCACCACCATCACCTCCACCATCACCACCATCACTGCTACCAATACCTCCACCACCACCACCATCATTACCACCACCATCTCCACCACCACCATCATCACTATCATCACCTCCATCACTGTCTTTATCACCAACACACCATCAACACTCATGCCAACCGGCTAAGTAGCAACATACAGTCTAAGTAGAATGATAAAAGAAGATGCATAGTAAATAAATCATATAATCCTATAATAGATAATCCTATTAGGAAGGGCTTTGAGTGATAGAAGCATAATGTGCTCTGGGAGAACAACCAAACCCCTGGGTACCTTGGCAGTTTTCCCATGTGGTATGTACCCCACTCAATGCTTTCGTATTACAGGCATAAGCAAGATCTGTGGTAATGGTGAACTCGGTGTTTTCTCTCCAGCCGGATGTCCACCCTGGGAAGTGCTGGGCCTTCCCGGGTTCCCAGGGCCACGTCCTAATCAAGCTTGCCGGGAGGATCATGCCAACTGCTATCACCATGGAGCACATCTCGGAGAAGGTGTCTCCATCAGGAAACATCTCCAGCGCACCCAAGGAGTTTTCCGTCCATGTGAGAGGGAGTTGGAATCACCTCAGAGTGGATTAGGCTAGGAGGGGGTTGGCTAGGAATCAGATGCTGGGCTGGCACCACCACTGGGCAGCTAACCATTTTTATCACTGCAAGAAATTTCCTTCTTTCCGGGACCTCTGCTTTGTCATCTACAAAAGAGAGAGGGTTGGACCGGAGGATTTCTATGACTTACTTTTTTTTTTTTTTGGTGCACAATTTAAAAATCAGCATTCTCATATGCTTATAACTAAACACTTTTTTCTTGTGCCAGGGCTCCCACCCAGGTTTCTACTCTCTGGAAGCTTCTGCTCGCCAGTTTTAGCTGCTCATTTGGGTACACTTCCCTTCATATTTGCTTTTACTGTTACTTCTTCTTTTGAAAATAATCTCCGTGCCAGATGTGGGACTCGAACTCATTATCCCCAAAATCGTGAGTCATGTGCTCTACCACCTAAGCTAACCAAGTGTCCCTATATTTATTTCCTGAATTTTTTTTTCAGTTTTGCTTATCGTCTACTGACATCCTCTGATGAAAAATGAAGAGGAGTCCTCGTCCACGGCTCTCCCATCCTCCCCCAGGGTTAGGTCTTTAAAAGACGAGTTTACTGAGCTATTACTCACACACCAGCAATTCGCTTAAAGTGTTCCCATCCATGGCTCTTAGTATATTCACAGAGTTGTGTATCCGTTACCACGATCGACCTTAGGACGTTTGTGTTGCTCCCCAAAGAAGACTTGCCCTCCTGAGCTGTCAGCTCTCATCACCAAGCCTGCTGCCTGCCCCACACGCCCCCCGACACACACCACTGACCTATTTTGTCTCTGCAATGCTGCCTACTCCAGACATGTCATTTAAGTGGAATCATATATGTGGCCTTCTGTGCAAGGCTCCTTCCACTTAGCATCATGTCTTTGAGGTTCCTCTGTGCTCTATAACATGGCTCTGTACTTTATTTTTAAATTGCTGACTAATGGGGGCACCTGTGTGGCTCTGTCCGTTGAGCGTCTGCTCTTGGTTTCGGCTCACGTCGTCATCTCAGGGTCATGAGATCGAGACCCACGTCGGGCTCTGGGTTCAGCATTGAGTCTGCTTACGACGCTCTGCCTCTCCCTCCCCCCGTCTCTCATTCTCTCAAGTAATCTTTTTTAAAGTCTTAAACATTTAAAGAAATTGCTGAATAATAAAAATTTCATGGTGTGGCTAGAATACGTCTTCTATGCCCACTTATCAGCAGACGGGCGTTTGAGCTGTTTCTCCTTTCTTAACTATTAGGAATAATGCTGCCGGGAACATTCATGTACGTGTCTTTGTGCGGACCCTGATGCTCATTTCTCTTGGATCTATACCTGGAGTGGAATTATGAAGTCATGGGGTAAATCCAGTGTCACGTTTGGGACACTGCTGGACAGCGTATCTTCCTCTCGGTCAATATGCGTGTTTTCACGGTCACTGTGTGCATGGAGGGGTTCTCATCGAACCCTGCGGCAAACGGGAATAATATTTTCTTTGGGTGAGACATTGATGTTCCTCTTGTTAAAACGAATGCCTCATTTCAATTGAATTTGCTTACTTTTCTACATTCCTAGCCCAAAACCATCCCCCACCTCGTTTTCGGGAGGGTTAAAGTCCTGCCATTGTGTTCCTTCCTGTCAGGTCATTTCCAAGTTTCTCCTTGATTTTATTTTTTAAAACGTCCGCTCCGGCCCACTCTGCCCTCGTGCTCCGCTCTGGCCGGACTTCACATCCTCACCCTGAGGATGCGACTTAACCACCTAATCTATGATTTAAACAACCTTTTTCTCTCTAATCTTCCTTCTTTGTTTGTTCCACCTTCTGAAAGATTTTTACCAACTTATATCCTGACCCATATGTTGAATTTTTCATTTCTGCTGTCATGATTATTCTAAGATTTATTTTTTTCTGCAAATAACTCCTCTTTTTAGAGTCTGAATTTCTTCCTCCATGGATGCAGTATCTTCTCTCAAGATTTCGAAGATGGTAATGGACACTAATGAGAGCTGTGCTGCATGTTCTCCAGCTCCCTCCCGTGTCCTATTCCCAAAGACCACTTCTCCTGTTTGTGGAAAGGTGCTTTTCTCTGGTGTCTGGTGATGCTCATCTGTTGCATTTAAGAGCCAAAGGGTAGAAAGCCAGCCAAACTCTGTGCGTGCAAGGTGGTGGCCACTAGGTGGGTGGTCTGGTTGGGCAGATTCCTCCGGAACCCTCAGAGTGTAATGGGGGCAGGTTGACTCTTGAGGAATCCTGCAAACTTGTGCCCAGATTTTAGCTTGGTCGACCATCTGCGGAGAAAATAGGTACATGGGCTCCCCTGGCAACCCCAAGCCCAGCCCCCAGCCTGTGGCCCCGTGTCTGCCCTTCTGGGACTTGCAATGACAGTGTCAGCATGCTGCTGGTCCCCCTACAACCAGGATAATCTATTCTTGCTCCAGGCCACTCTACCAGTCACCGACCGGCTCTCTCCGGACCTTTTCGTCTTAGTGTTTGTTCCCGGGTGTTCCCTATTGCTCTCTGCCTTGGTGGCCTGATCTGGAGGGGGGTTTGGGGTTAAAGCATGAGCATTCCGTCTGCTTTGTGCACCCTTCGAGTGCCTGTAAATGGCATGATCCTGGGTCACAAGACAGAAAGGAACCGCCTACCCTTTGAGGCAAACCTTTGAGACACAGTGGGTGTCTGCTGACAGACAGACAAAGTTGGATTTGAGCCACTTGAACCCCATCTCAGAGAGACGTATCAGTTGCTCATTATAGGGGAATTATGGGTCACCCTTCAGGCAATAAAAACCATTCTCATCATTTTTCTCTTATATTAGCAAATTCATGAACTAGTAAAATTGAAGTTAGAGGAATTAGAGCAGTCACTCCCTCCTATTCCGTTGAAACCCCTCCCCTACACTTGACCCCCCAAAAACTTAACTACCAACATCTTACTGTTGACCCCTAAATCTTACTGATAATATTTTGCATGTCATATATATTAGATGCTGTATTCTTAAAGTAAGCTGGAGGAAGGGCACCTGGGTGGCTCAGTCAGTTAAGTGTCTGCCTTTGGCTCAAGTCATGATCCTGGAGTTCCAGGATCGAGTCCTACATCAGGCTCCCTGCTCAGCACGGAGTCTCTTTCTTCCTCTGACCCCCTACCCCCATGCTCGCTCTAACTCATTCTCTCTCTCAAATAAATAAAATGTTTTTTAAAAAGGAAAGAAAAGCATGTGTTTATCCAAAAAAATCCACATTTTTGCAGACCCACGCACACAGTTGAAGCCAGGTTGTTCAAGGGTCTGCTGTGTATGAGGTCTGAGCTGTATGTTGTATCTATAATTATGGCCGCATTATGTAATCATGTTGCAGCCAGTTCTTTTAATAAATTTGTAATGGGGGCACCTGGCTGGCTCAGTAGGTAGAGCTTACAACTCTTGATCTTAGGGTCATGAGTTCAAGCCCTAAGTTGGGCATAGAGCTTACTTAAAAAAAAAAAAAAAAAACCTTATGATAAAGGTTACATGTTAATATTTTCATTATCAAACAGTTGAACCAATGAACTCTTTGTTTATTGTGTTGCCATGATTCAAGGAAGCTAATGATAAAGTTCAGAGTCACAAAATAAATTCATTTCCAGGTCTGTCCCCTCTCAAAAATCTTCCATTTTGAAGGTAGAGAAGGAAGGAGCCCAAGAGAAAGAGCATACAAATATCATGAAGTTCTTTCAGTCAAAAACCTTACTTTTTGGATAGAGTTATTTGTGTTCTTGAAGTCTGGCGATTGGATTACACTTACATCATTTTGAAAAACTATGGGTCAGCATGGGGATGCATTTTGTGTGTGCATGTTTTAAAGATTCTATTTATTTATTTATTTATTTATTTGAGGGCGTGAGTGGGGTGGGGAGCGGTGGAGGGAGAGGGACAGGCAAATTCCGTGCTGAGCACAGAGTGTGACCCTGAGCCCAAATCGAGAGAGGGATGCTTCACCGACGGAGCCACCCAGGCGCCCCTCACTTTGTGCTTATTTTATTCAAAGTATGCCAACTGTAATTCAGTTACTGAACCAGGGTCTGTGCTGGGATATGTTCTAGTTCCCTGTCTCTATCTGTCTGTCTGTCTGTCTGTCTGTGTATCTATTGATCGATTGCTCTATCTATCTCCCTATCGTCTGTCTATCCAGTCAGACCTGCGGTCAGCCTCCTCTTGCCTCACAAGCTGAGCTAAACACCTCTTGGGTGTACGGGGCAGCACCTTGCTCCTGGCGGGCGGCCAAAGATGTCTTGAGAGTTGTTGCTACGTGGATGGACAAACTTCTCCATTTATGTAGCCGAGCATCTATTCATGAAAACCCCCTTGTCTGTCGCTCTCCTTCACAGGGCATCTCCAAACAGTGTGATGGGGAAGAAATTTTCCTAGGTCAGTTCATCTATGACAAAACGGGAAGCACTGTTCAAACATTCGAGCTCCAGGTACCGAGGGCCCAGAAAACGTGGGGTATGAGGAACTCCATCCCCGGGTTGGGGGTCTGTGGGTGTTGCTGATACCGTGTTGTGTGAGGATAATTTTGACAAAAGTGTGAGCTACAGAAGGCTAAGTGCGACTTCCATTTTTAGCTCCAAGAGCAACATGAATTTTAATGTCCCCAAAAAACAAATACCAGAGCAGGTTCTAAGCCAGATTCTTTTTCATTTTCGCATTTCTCATATATATATATGTATATACATACACATATATAAACGAATATAGTAAACTTTAGTAAATATATTTACTATATTTTAAATATAGTAAACTATAGCAACCTGTATTATATTATAATACATACATAATACTATATATAAT
This sequence comes from Mustela putorius furo, assembly GCF_011764305.1. Taxonomy (NCBI): domain Eukaryota; kingdom Metazoa; phylum Chordata; class Mammalia; order Carnivora; family Mustelidae; genus Mustela; species Mustela putorius. Next base: position 12,072,235 of record NW_025421998.1, read on the forward strand.
ACTATATTATAAGTATAATATAAATAAAATAAACTATATTAAAACTATAGTAAAATATATATATTTTTACTATATTCATTTTCTCGGTCCTTCTCTTACCTGTTGGGTTCCCTTGATGCTGTTAGGTTTGGCGGTCACTGTGTTGTCTCCTACAGAGATGGCTGCAGGCAGACAGGAACTCGGGAACAGAAAGTAAAGGCCAGACAATGTGACTCAAACCTCTCTTCCTGACACTGAGGAGTGTTAGGAAGAGGAAATGGAAAAAAATACCAACTGGTAACATAAAAACCCCTGAAAGCCATTAAGGTAGATGAAATAAATATATTTTCGTTATTTGTCATTAGATACAGGAAGACTTAGAAGGTGTTGCCTACCATGTAAAAAGAAATGTGTTGTAGATGATCCTTCCTGGCCAATGCTGAGATCATCTGAGCTGGAAACAATATGTGTGTTAGAAATGAATGAACCTGTGAAGCTTCTCACCTGTGATCATTTACCCACTGGAGCCACAGTCCTTCTCATGAAGGACTGGGAAGACCTGTGCTTGTCAGGACCTGTTTTCCCATCCCTGAGACTGGACGTCTAATAAAATACTGGTTAGGAAGGAAAGAGAGTTCTGATTTCCCATTATATCAGCATCCCTTGGGACACTTGGAGATGGATTTCTGTATAAGGCATTCATTTGTATCTTTTCTTTATTTTCAGCGTAACGTTTCTGAATCCTTACTATGTGTGAAACTGAAAATTCTCAGCAACTGGGGACACCCGAAGTACACGTGTTTATATAGATTCAGGGTCCACGGAACTCCAGGAGAGTAACGCTAGAGATGGACCCAAGCACATGGCCGCGACCACAGATCCAGAATATGGGACCACGCTCATTCGCTTAGATATCACTGCACCCGGAGGAATCCAGACGGGGGAGTGAGAGGGAAATCTCCAAGTGTCCAAGTGTCCCAGTCAATCAAAAGTGAATGACTTTTCCTAGTAAAAATATATGAAAATAGGTGCAGTGGTCTGGTGGTGGTTTAGCTCTTGAGGATGAATCTGTGGAAGGCTGAAATGTACGTATTTGGAAGAAGTGGCTTTTATTCTAGTCTCTCCTACTAGTATCTGCCTTCATTACTCACGTAGCCCTAACCACACTGGGCTCAGATGCCCCCGCTCCTGTTACCGCAATGACGTATACCTATATATCACAGTGATGTGATTGCTTTCACCGGTCAATGTGAGCAGGTAAGCCAAAGAACTTCGATGTAAAAATTGGAAGGGACGTCAGCCCGCCGGCCCCTGACTACCTGCAGATGGCTTGGTGAATTCCTTGTACTTCAGGAAAGTCAATGAAGAGATACGGACAAGGAGAAACTGTAGGCAGTTAGCGGATACAAAATCCTTACACAGAAATCGATTTCATTCATTCATATGAATAACGGCCAGTGGGGGGGATGCAATTTACAAAAGCTTCGACCACCACGATTGAAAGAAAAAGAAGCGCCTCGTGGTCCTGTCTGTTAAGCATCTGACTCTTGATTTCCGCTCAGGTCATGATGTCAGGGTCAGGGGATGGAGCCCCAGTCAGTGGGGGTCGTCTTGAGAGTCTCCATCTCTCCCTCTGCCCCTCCTCCTTCCCCCCTCAAATAAAGAAATAAATCTTAAAATAAACAGTTAAGCTACCCGTACAGTTGTCCCCCTTTGCCTTGGGGGGATACGTGCGTGCCTAAATCCGTGGATAGTAGGGAACCGTGTATATACCACGTTTTCCCCTATACACATACACATATCATAAGGTCTAATTTACAAATTAGGACAGGAAGAGATTAACAATAACAATAAAACAGAACAAGTGTAACAATATACGGTGATAAAAGTTACGTGCATGTGCTCTGTCTCTCATACCTCCTTACTGTCCTGCACTTACCTTCCTGGGAAGATTGAGGAGGAGGAAGCCAGGCGAGGAGATGATGGGGGCGAGTGACCCAGGCTTGTGACCTAGGGTTGGATTGTACTGACCTCGTGAAAGTAGATCATAACGGGGTCACCTGCTTTGCGACCACAGTTGACCATGAGGACCTGGAATTGTGGGTCGGGGGAGCCTGCCATGAAGACCCCACAAACACTGGTGGATCATTAAACTAAAACTCCAGGAACTGGGGAGACCTGCTTACTCTGTGGATGTGGAAACTCCGCTATCTAGATGTCAGTTCTCTGCACGCTAATCTACACAGTGAATTTGATCCCATTTAAAATCCTGAAAAAGATGTAAATTAAAAGCCTGAAAAAAATTCACAGTACTTGTGAGAGGATTATTTGGGATGATTGTTTAAAATGGTATTTCAGGGCGCCTGGGTGGCTCAGTGGGTTAAGCCGCTGCCTTCGGCTCAGGTCATGATCTCAGGGTCCTGGGATCAAGTCCCGCATCAGGCTCTCTGCTCAGCAGGGAGCCTGCTTCCTCCTCTCTCTCTCTGCCTGCCTCTCTGCCTACTTGTGATCTCTGTCTGTCAAATAAATAAATAAAATCTTTAAAAAAAAAATGGTATTTCAGGGGTGCCTGGCTGGCTCGGTGGGTTAAAGCCTCTGCCTTCGGCTCAGGTCATGATCCCAGGGTCCTGGGATGGAGCCCTACATCTGGCTCTCTGCTCGGCAGGGAGCCTGCTTCCTCCTCTCTCTCTGCCTGCCGCTCCTCTGCTTGTTCTCTCTCTCTCTCTCTCTCGCAAATAAATAAAATCATTTTTTTAAAAAGATTTATTTATTTATTTGACAGAGAGATCACAAGTAGGCAGAGAGGCAGGCAGAGAGAGAGGAGGAAGCAGGCTCCCTGCTGAGAGAGAGCCCCATGATCCCAGGACCCTGGGATCATGACCTGAGTCGAAGGCAGAGGCCTTAAACCACTGAGCCACCCAGGCGCCCCAAAGAAAATATTTTTTAAAAAGATTAAAACACATATATACCCAAGAAAGTAAAAGAATTGTGTTTTGAACAAGTTCATATGAAAACAGAAACTTGGTAGGAAGCCAGGAAACCTTCCAAAGGAAGAGAATCTACAGAAATAGTGCTATGATACTGTGATTTATAATACAAGGAGTATATCTGGCCTTTGTCCCCTTCCTGGCTTGAGCTCCTAAAACCCTAGTAATTTACTAAGTGACAGGAGCAGAAGGGTGCCTCTTGTTATGCTAATGAGAGGACCTTGGGACCACTCCAGGGAACACCAGGATTTGGGATTGAAGGTTTGGAACTTCCAGCCCCCACCCCTGACCTTCAGAGACAGAGTCTGGAGATGGAGTTCATTCATCTGTGGAATGATTACATCAGTCACACTTACATGATGAAGCTTGTGTAAAAACCCAAAAAGATGGGGTTCAAAGAGCAGCCAAGTTGGTGAATGCGGAGATTTGGGGGTTAAGTGGTGCCCTGGGCAGGCGTAGAAGCTGCATACCCTTTCCCCAGACTCACCCCGCGGGGCTCTTCCTTCTGGCTGTTTCTGAGTTATCTTTTATTTATTATTTTTAAGAAGATTTATTTAAGAGAGAGAGAGCGTGCACGTGCCTTAGCAGGACAGGGAAGAGGGAGAGAGGGAGATGAGATCTTAAACTGAGCGTGGAGCCCAACCCGGGGCTTGATCTCAGGGCCCTGAGATCCGACCTGAGCTGAGATCTACAGGTGGATGCCCTGTGGAGGGAGAATGAGCAACAGAAATGGAAGGAAGGAATTTGAACAAGAAGGAAATGCGGAAATGCAAAGTGGGGCAGCTCCTGGCAAATGAGAGACCCAGGCCAGGGGTCCACAGGCTGACCCATCTCCACACAGCCCGGGCACCGAGGGAAGTCCTCGGCTGTTCTGAAAGCCGGGAGGCCCCCAGGAGGAAATACAGAAGGCTGCTGCCAGGATGCTGGCCCAGACATTCCTGAGTGTGGGGACACAGACATGGCATGGTGGCAGGGTGCCCTCCACTGTGTCACAGGAGAGGAAGGCTGCAGCACGTGATTCAGACCTTCAGCCCTTTTGGAGCCTCCCCTGAGCACAGGGGCCACTAAGCAAGCCTCAGGGCCATGGGAAGCTTCGGTCTACTCCAGGGGACAAAGCCCTAAGGATGTGCGCTTCCCGCCAGCCATTAGGTGCCCCACCAGACACACAGGGCTTCCTTGGAGAAGGTGGCTCTTCAGTGAAACCACAAAGCCACACAGGACCCGCCGCATAGGGACTTGCGGCGAGGGGGACAGCATATGGGGTAGTTAGTCGTGTTGCTCTAAGGAGACATACATGTGTGGTGTTTTGTTTTTAAGATTATTTATTTGACAGAGAGAGAGATCACAAGTAGGCAGAGAGGCAGGCAGAGGGGGGGGGGAGCGGGCTCCCCGCTGAGCAGAGAGCCTGATGCAGGGCTCCATCCCAGGACCCTGAGATCATGACCTGAGCCGAAGGCAGAGGCTTAACCCACTGACCACCCAGGCACCCCGTGTGTAGTGTTTTGTTTCAAAAGAAGTCGAAGAGCTTTGCAAAAGTGACATGTGATGAGGATGGGCCAGAGAGTACAGATTTTGGTTCTAACTGAGGAGTGATGCTTTTGTGGCCACCAGGGATAAACGTGAGTATAGACGTGTCCGCCTAGCTGCTGCTGGAGAATGGAGGAGTCGGCCCAACAGTGGATACACGGAAGCCAGACAGGGAGTTGTGGCAATTGTCCGGTGGGAACAGTGTGACGGAGGGAGGTGGGGGGATGGAGGGGGAGTCAGGGGAACTGAAGCCTCGGAGGAAGGGCTAAGTTGGTCCCTCAAGCCCCGGGGCGGGGGCGGGGTTGGTCCCCAAGCGGCCACTCCTCTCAGTAGTGAATGATACAATCACTTCCCAGAGACCAGCATGGGAGTTGGTTCACCAGGGCATCCTAGGGCAGGTGAGCCAACAGTTAGCCAGGCACGCACCCTCACTGGGTGGGAATGACGCCCGTCTCCACGGCATACCTTGGTGCCCCGAGACCCTCCTCAGGTTGGGGAATTGAGGATAGAACTCTATTTCAGCCGGTGAGCATGACTATCTGGGGTGGCATGAATGTGGAGATGCAGGGTCCTGATCAGTTTCAAAGCTAACAAGGACTGTGACCTTGGGTAGCATTCTAGGACAGGTGGTTTCCGTTGTCAGAGAAATGCCCTGTGGCAAGCCCAGTATGAGTGAAGGGAGCTCTTATGGAGTTACCTGGAGCTCTCGGAACATGAGGATAGGAAACATGTACACCCCGCCCCCTTTCAAGCCTCACCTTTGGCTGTGGCTGGGTCGGGGGCTGTTCTAGGGGCCCAGAGTCCTCTCTCTGCATCCCCTATGCATGCCCCTTGACTGTTCCACCTGGCCGATCCTCCTAACCAGAGCGGCAGTCGGTTCCTTGGCCTCCTCGTCTCTAGGCTGGCCCGGGACTTGCACGGACTGATGGAAGGAGACAGAAGGGATGTTGTAGGAATTCTGGAGACCCTGCTGCTTCTGCCGGCTCCTTGGGCCACCGTCCAGAATCACCCTGCCAGGAGGATGGGGGACCGCAAGGAGCAGAAGGAGGTGCCCCGGGACCATACCCAGTACCCAGTGTGTAGGGGAGACCCCCTAGACCAGCCCCCAGCTGAATGCGGCCTCATAGGGACGTGCAGGTATAAGTGGAAGAGGCCAGACTCATGAAGACACCACAGACCCTTGTTGTCAAAGCCACCAGTTTGGGGAGAGTTCCTTACACATCTATCAGTGACCAAGACACTGCCCATTTCCTGCCTGTTCTCATTTCTGGGGATCCCGGTCCCAGTTCCTGTAGGAAGACTTCAGAATGGCAGAGCTCCCTATGTTCGTTGGTGCTGGCAATGTAACGAGAGGCTGGATACACACACAGACGATGGCCAGAGCACACACGCGGGGCAGAACTCTGACCCACGATCTGCAGCAACCAGCCCAGGGAAACCGGCCAGGAAGCCAATCCACGTACCCACCTACCCACCTACCCTGATGCCATGGCTCCTGTTGCTCTTCTCCGTAGTTCCCCACCTTTCAACTAGGGGAATCAGCAACTGACTTCTGGGGTTTGTCATCAAAGTGATACGTAAGTGATGGGTCCCTAACTCAGCCTGCTGGGATCATATTTAACCGTGCCCATGCCTGAAAGACAGGAGAGAGCCAACAAATGCTGGTCTCCCTTGTCCTGGGAGGTGGGGTCCCCTTCTTCAAACGCCAACCCTGGGGTGCCTGGGGGGCTCAGTCATGAAGCATCTGCCTTCGGCTCAGGTCGTGATCTCAGGGTCCTGGGATGGAGCCCTGTATCAGGCTCCCTGCTCAGTATGGGGTCTGCTTCTCCCTCTGCCTTGGCTGCTTCCCCTGCTTGTGCTCTCCCTCTCTCTCTGTCAAATAAATAAATAAATAAATAAATAAATAAATAAATTTAATAAAAAATAAATAAATATAAATAATAAACAAATAAATTAATTAAATAAAATCTTAAAAAAAAAAATAGAACCCCAACTCTGAGCACTGTGCCTGACAGTTACCATGGGCTCCGTGAACGTTAATTCTAAAAATGTTTATGAAATTTATGGAAGTATTTTTCTGTCAGCATCTAAAAGATGAGAAGTCTCTGAAAAGCCGTTTAAGCAAAAACCATGCCTTAAAACCGGGACAATTCTCAAAAGACATGCCCTCACACTGCCTCTACAGTACGCTTTCCTTCATTTTATGTGTTTTCATGTAAAAAAAAAAAAAAAGAAAGATAAATACTGCCTGTGAAATCCAATGCAGAAGCTCTGAGCCGTGCCAGTCTCTTTCCTCTGGGGTAAGATTTCTGACACTAAGTGGTAGCACTGGGATTGAAGTCAGTCCTCCCCTAGGGGCTAGAGGAGATGAGCGAGCACCTGACCCACCGGGCAACAGCCAGCAAACACTTTCATCCGCTACCCTCTGGTTGTATTTCCATTTGAGGACAAAATTAGGGCATTTCCTCGAACAGGACACAGACATAATAAACACCATCAACACCTGTCCCTAGATCATTCCGTGTCTCATTTCCTAACCCTGAAGTGTGGCCATGTTTTACATCAGAAGGCTGTTTACCAGCTGGACTGACAGCAACATGAATCTACATGCTGTTAGAAAACCTGGGGCACCTGGGTGGTTCTGTCATTAATCATCTGCCTTTGGCTCATGGGTTCCAGGGTCCTGGGATCAAGCCTTGCATCGGGCTCCCTGCCTAGCAGGAAGCCTGCTTCTCCCTCTCCCACTCCCCCTGCTTGTCTTCCCTCTCTCCCTGTGACGTCTCTGGCAAGTAAATAAATAAAATCTCTAAAAAAAAAAAAAAAAGAAAGAAAGAAAGAAAAAGAAAAGAAAACTCAGTGGCACACACATGTTTCTAGAGATCTCTGGTGATCTCGTTCCTTACTGCACGATCATTTGGGGAGAGAATGTAGGGAAGTAGTGCAGTATATTTAATTATCAGAACTGAAATTATCAGGTTGCTAAACCTATTTAATTTAGTTTAAGGAAACTGCAAGACTTCATAAGTAAGATCCTTTTTCTCTTTCAGGAAAAGATCATTACAGCCTCATTTTTTAACTGTTGGGTCAAAATTCCCAATATTATTTGGGCCTTTGTCTACACAGAGTGCATTATCATGGAAGTCTTCTTAGCAAGTTTAAAAAGTTATTTTTTATGGCATAAAATTAAGTCACATAAAGTGAAGATCAGGGGTGCTTGGGTGGCTTAGACGCTGGAGCAGGTAACTCTTGGTCTTGGGAGTCGTGAGTTTGAGCCTCACATTGGATGTAGAGGTTGCTTAAAAATAAAATCTTTAAAAAAATAAAAACGAAGTTCAATATTCTGTGAAACATTGTTTACAAAGTTTATTTAGAGACATTCTTTATATTTATGTGATCTCCAAAGCAACTGCCTCATGTAGTAACTTATCTATTTTAAAATTAATTTATGCTGGGGTGCCCAGGTGGCTCAGCTGGTTGGGTGACTGCCTTCAGCTCGGGTCAGATCCTGGAGTCCCTGAATCGAGTCCCCCATCAGGCTTGGTGGGGAGTCTGCTTCTCCCTCTGACCCTCCCCCCTTTCCTGCTCTCTCTCTCTCTCTCTCTCTCTCGCAAATCAATAAAATCTTAAAAAACGTAATCTATGTCATCATAAAGAAAGCATGTTTTATTCACAAAAAAATGAAAAGTGACATTAAATCACATTTGGTTTGGTAAACACTTCTATATTACAATGTAGACTGCAATTTAGTTTCACATTATAGTCTTAAAATAGGGAGAATTGTTTGTAATTTTTGTATTTTACGCCTTTCGAATACTTTGTATTCGTATTCACATCTTGATTCTACCTGTCAAGTTAAAAGCACGTTTGTGGGTCCTTATTTGTGAAGCATATTAAAATGAACACTTTTTATTTTACAATTTTTTAAAAGTAGGCTCTATGCCCATCGTGGGGATGGTACTGACGACCCTCCATCAAGAGCCGCCGGCGGAACCACCCCAGTGCCCCCAAATCAATTCGGCGGATGCTCCATTTCCTGTTTTGTTCTTTGAAATTCTGCGACGTCGTGTACATCATCTGCGCCGTCAGAATTTCACTCGGATCGGCGGAGTTCGTCTGGAGAGGAGCTCACCCAGTCACCCCTTAGGTCTCCAGGCCGCAGAGTAAGGGGAGCGTCTCAGCGAGGCGGGGGGCGGGGGCGGGGAGGCGCAGGGGTGCGGTCCTTGGCTCCAGGATACCCGCCGGGACCGACCCGGGGCGCAGAGCCGTCCACGCGGACACCTGCAGGCCCGGGCCGGGTGTGGGGGGCGGGGGTGCGGTCTGCGTCCCCAGCACAGACCCGCAGCTGCCCGCACCGGGGCCTCCGGGACCCTCGCCGCCCACGGTCGCGCGGACGGACCCTCCCGGCCCCCCAGCAAAGCGGCTCCTGCGCCGCCCGCGGCCCCCACGTCTGTGGGTGCGCAGCCCGCTTTCACCGGACGCCGACGGTCCAAGCTCCCGGGTCGGACGCGAGCCTCGGTGCGGCCGTCCGAGCGGGAGGGTGCGGAGCGCCCGCGGCCCGAGGGGTGCGCTCGGCGACCGCGTCGCTCGGTCCCGGGGAGCAGCTGCGGGTCCCGGGGGGCGCGTCCCGGCAGCCGAGGGCGGCGGCCCCGCGCTCTCCCCGACCGCGAACCCGCCGAGGCAGCGCCCGCTCCCGGGGGCCGGCCCGCACGTCACCACGAGCAGAGGCCGCCCCGGGCATGTCCGACGCCAGCGCGCCGGGAGAGGACCGGAGACCCCAGGTCCCCACAGAGGGGACCGGAACGGGTCCCGCGTACGCCCCCTCCCGCGGTCACGGCCCCGGCCCCGACGCCTCGGGATGCGACCTGGAGCCCGACCGCACCCGAGGACGTGGCCCCGGACCTCGCCTTCCCCGGGGTGCGACCCCCGACTGTGACCCGGACTCGCCTCCCCGGTGACCCGCGTCGAGGGTGACCCCGGAAGCCCTCTCCCGGACTCCTGGCCCCAGGCCCCGCCTCCACGGGGGCGTGACCATGGGGCCCCGCCTCCCCCGGGGCGGGCCGGGCGGCGGAACCAATGCGCGCGCGGCGGCGTTTCCGGCGGGAAGCTGAGAAGGGGACCCGAGTCACCGCCACGGACGCCCCGCGCGGGCCCGCGTCCGGCCATGAAGTTTCGGGCCAAGATCGTGGACGCGGCGTGTCTGAACCACTTCACGCGTGAGCGGGGGCCGCGCCGGCCGCGAGGGCGGGAGAGGGGCGGGAGAGGGGCGGGAGAGGGGCGGGCGGGCCGGAAGAGGCAGCGCGCGCGGCCGGGCCCCTGTGGGGGCGTGTGCGGCCGCCCGCTGGGCGAGGATAGAGGATGGGGGCGCGGGAGGGTCGGGGGGCGCGGGCCTGGGGCGCCGGAAATGGGGCCCGGGAGGGTCAGGGGGCGCGGAGGTGGGCATGGGGGTGGGGGACCAGAGGGCGTTGCTGCGGCTCAGGATAGGGCGCGGAGGTGCACGGGGCCTCCCCGGGGTGGCAGGGGTAGTCAGGGGTGGGCACTGGCAGGCGGCAGAGCGGGTGCCGAGGTACCCAGGCTGATGTCCCCCACTTGACTGGGACCAGGTGGCTTCTGCCTGCGCACACCTGCCTTGGAAGCGGGGCCGCAGGGGTCCCTGCGCCATGTGGGTGCCGAGCCTTGCACTGGCCTCGGGGCTGTAGCCCCCTGCGGGCCTCGGTGCAGGATGAGTGGGGGACCCCCCAGCTAGGGGCCAGTAGCCCCCCAGCTGGCTGTCCTCATCCTGCCACACCTGGCGGGGCCTCAGGAGGTCAGAGTGCTTTCCTGCGGGGAGGGGACAGACAGGGCCTCTTCCCCGCGGGCAGCGTCCTCAGGTTGCAGCGAGGGCCCAGCCAGGTTATGCTCCTACCCTCCGTGTGCCTCCTGCTGATTCCCGGCTTTGCTCCCCCGCAGGGGTCAGTGCCATGGTAGCCAAGCTCGCCAAGATCTGTGCGCTGCGCATCAGCCCGCAGACGATGAACTTCATCCTCTCCGACAAAGTGGCTGGCGGGGGTGTGAGCATGTGGTGTGAGCTGGAGCAGGTGCGCCCGCGGGCAGCCCGAGGCCGGAGCCGCACCCCGAGGTCTCCAGAGGCCCCACTGGCCCCGTGTCTTCCTTCCCACAGGAGAACTTCTTCAGTGAATTCCAGATGGAGGGTGTCTCTGCAGAAAACAACGCCATCTACCTAGAGCTGACCTCAGAAAATCTGTCTCGGGCGTTGAAGACAGCCCAGAATGCCAGAGCCCTGAAGGTCAAGCTGACGAACAAACACTTCCCCTGCCTCACCGTGTCCATAGAGCTGGTGAGCAGGAGCGGGCATTCCAGACGCTTCTGGGGAGCGAGGCCAGTGCCTGCAAATATAGGCTTTCCAGCGGCCTGGAGAAGGCCGGTTGGTTTTATAAAAAGGAGGGACGTGCCTACAAATGCCTGCTTTCTGTTAGTCAGGCCTTCTCGCGCCTCAGTGCTACTGTGCTCACACTGCATTCGGCCAGGGCCCTGCCTTTTCCCGGGCCAGAGCACTCCCGTGTCCTTTCCTATCTGCATACCCCCACATGGAATCACGCTTTCCGTCCAGTTCCGCCGTGGAAGGGTTCCCCCCCTCCTCTGTGACACTTTCCCGTGACCTCTGATTCTCCCAGAATGCACACATTTTTCGTGCTGCTTCCAGAAGGCTCTATTGCCCAGCTTTCCTTGAGACACACACCCCACGGGGCTCTCCTGGCTCATATGTCTTACCATGATGGCCAGAGCCCTGCACTTCTGGCCACACCTGTCTTGGAGCCAGATCACCAACTGCCACCATCCAAATGGTTCCCACAGTGTCCCCTTCTTGCCCAGCTCCCAGACTTTGGAGACCCTAGGGATCCTGCTTGGAATGTCTCCCCTTCTGGCTCCCTGAAACCTGCACCCTGGTGCCTCTTCTCCCTACCTGCCCTCACACTGGAGCCTTCCCCCACTTTTTAAAAAGATTATTTATTTGGGAGAGAGAGAGAGAACGTGTGCCCAAGCATGGGGAGCAGCAGAGGGAGAGGGAGAAGCAGGCTTCTTGCCAAGCAGGTCGATAACAGGACCCTGAAATCCTGACCTGAGCTGAAGGCAGATGCCCCTGTGTGTTGGTTTCTTGCTTATTGAACCATGTGGGCCCTGGAGAGCAGGGACATGTCTTATTCACCACACTTCCAACTCCTTACGGGACTCGAGCAGGACAGGCCCGCCATAAGTGCTTGGTGAATGGGCTTCGATGAACACAGAACATTCCAGATAGATTTGGTATCAGTTTCTGTTTGTCCTTCGGCGACTCTGTTTGCTTTTTTAACATCAACACTGAAAATATGTTCCAATTTTTCTCTTGGCAGTTATCTGTGTCGAGCAGTAGCCGCATTGTGACACACGACATCCCCGTTAAGGTTATTCCTAGAAAATTGTGGAAGGATTTGCAAGAACCTACAGTCCCGGACTCCGACGTGAGTGATGCCCGTCGTCTTCTGCTCATGACGTGTTGTGTGGAGTGATGAGAATTCCCTGCTGTCAGTTCTGGGCTCACGGCATACCTCATTTAGAAATCGTTTAGAAACTTGAGAGGAAATGCTAGTTGTTTTTAAAGAAGGAAGAAGCTTGCAGTATTTGCCTTTCGTTAATTACGTAAAACATCTTAAAACAGCACTGCGTGTAGTAGAAAAGCCACACTCCGCACACGGGAGAGCAAAGTGCTTGGATCATTGTGCTTGATTAATTAACCTAACTTAGCACTTGGGGGGCAGGAGTGGTGCCCGGAACACGGGCAAGAGCCAAGAGGGGGGCTCCTCCAGTCCTGCTGGCAGGAGTCCCAGAGCCCCTGAGAGGATCGCCCATCCCAAAGGGTGCCCTGCCTCTCTCTCCCACATTCTGGAAGACACGCTGCAGGGAGATTGGAGAGACCTTATTGACTCCTGCCGAGGGCACCTGTGCTGACAACCCCATCTCGGGCATTGTTAGGATTCAAGCTCCGGAGCCAGACTGGCTTGCGGCGCCTGTCAGGGTGGGAGGAGGCCCAGCACGTGGCTCTGGGCCCACAGAAGATGGGCCCCGGGGTGCTGAGTGCCACCCCTGGGTGTCCATGGGGACACAGTCGCCCCAGTAACCAGAGGCTGGCAGGTTATAAAGTTGTTTTCTTTTTATATTTTGAGAGGAGCTTATTGAGACAACTTTACGACAGGCTTTCAGAACTGTTCAGCCGACACACAGTCCGAGCCCAGGTGGCAAGCCCGTCAGCACTTGGCTGTGCTCGTGTTTTCAGTCCTCCCGACGTGTGTCGTTGGTTTTGTAGGTCAGCATTTATCTTCCGGTCTTGAAGACCATGAAGAGCATCGTGGAAAAAATGAGGAACCTCAGCAATCACCTTGTAAGTGATCACTTCTTCGGAGAGCAATAGTCTGCGACTTTCAGGACTGTTCGATTCGGGTCCTGGGCCCTGGGAGGAGGCCCGGCTGGGTGGAGGCATGGGTGCCTTCATGCTCACCGCCGCGGTGTCCCGGGGGGCCTGGGGACCCGGCCTGTGTGGAGAGTTCACCAATCCACGGCCGCCTGTGGAAGCCCTGTTCTCGGTGCTTCTCCTCTGCCTCCCCGGAACGGGGAGTTTCGTGTTTGCCCTCACCCCTCGCATTTATCTCTGTGGCCCATTAAGAGTGTGTTCAAGGGTCAGGCCTTGTTTCCTTATGTCTCGGAGAGCACATTCCGTATTTCATCTAACAGTATCTCTTGAGTGAATCACTGGAGTTGGCTGGGGGTTGAGTGTCCTGTCCGCTTAGCCTGGGACAAGGCTGCCCCAGAACGTCGTGATCTCCAGTGGCTGCTCTCCTGTTGATCCAGTCGTCATGCTGGGAGCTCCCTCTGGGCCCACTCCGGTACCTCGGAGACGCTCAGAGCAGCGCCGGGGCGGGGGTGTGGGTAGGCAGGGCAAATTAATCCCAGGCTCTGCTTGTTTGTTCTTGCGGTCCAGTGGAAATGACTCAGCAAAGTGGCCTAGACAGAGTCATCAGGGGTGTTTTTCTCTCCTCTGGAATGTGTATAGAGAGATGTCATGGCATAGCTGCTAGGGTCTAGAGTACTTGGTGGAAAGCTTCCGGAGGGGCCAGGTGCACAGGGAGCGTGGCTTGGTGACCAGAGTTCTGCCTCTGAGGGTCGTAGGAAAGAGAGCGGAAAGAAGGGGGGTTACCCTGGAGTTGCTCGGACACCCTCGCTGAGACCCCCGGACACCCTCGCTGAGACTCCCGCCCTTCCCCCACCTCCTGCAGGGAGGGATGCGGCAGTAGGGGGGGTCCTGTGCAGGAGCAAGGGAGACCGGCGCCGATAGCCAGGAGTCCACACCAGGTTTCCTGTGGCTCCCCTCCCGCTCCAGCCCCAGGGTCTTGTGAGGCCAGCTGGGGTTCTGGTTCCAGAGTCGTGGGCTGGGTCTGGGACCCAGTCCGGCTGCATGTCCAGGTGCCTCGTTGGTGGTGGTGGTGGGAGCTCTGTCCTGCTCTGCCTCACCTTTTAGCCTAGCACCTTTGCATACCTGTACACATGAGCTTCTTGGTTAATGCAGTAGTGACTATCGTGACATGGTGGCAGAGGGGGAGTCCTTGGCCACACAGACCTGGGGCCCCTCCCAGCTACACTGGGTAGCACGTGTGGCCTGTGCCAGGTGTCACTGGAAGCGGGCAGGGTGGCGCGCGCCTTCACCAGAGCTTGCTGTGCTCTGGGCGTGGGGAGGCACTTCCTGTTGGTTTTCCAGCACTCTGGGTCAGTCTTCAGAAGTGATCGGTGATGATCGCTAAGGAAACCATGGGTAGAGCTAAGGTCTTAGACCTGTAAGAGATAGTCACGCTGGAGTGGGGTCTTCACTCTGAGGGGCCTCTTCTCTAGGGATTTCCAAGTACCCCCTGTCGGGGATGCTGGGTGGGTCTCGCTGCCGTCGGGAGTGGTCTGGGGCTGTGGGGCTACCTTGTCACCTGGTTTGGCAGAAGCTGCCCCCTTTTGCTTTCCTTTTCTTAAGACTATAAAATACTCAATTTGCAGATTATCGAAGCAAACCTAAGTGGAGACTTGAACTTGAAAATAGAAACAGAACTCGTGTGTGTTACGACTCACTTTAAAGACCTGGGGAACCCTCCACTGGGTAAGTGTTCCAGTGCTTTGCGTTCTGTATGTAATACATTGTTGGAGGTGTCACATCTTGCTGAGATCTCTACCTGGAACACGGGAGAGATCTCAGTTTCACACTTGGGGAGGGAACAGGCAGCTGAGGTCCAAGCAGGGAAGGTTGGCCTCCCCGGCCTAAGGAGTGGCGCCTGCCCCACTGGTCCCCTGAGGGCCCCTGGTGACCTGTTTCTGCCCATTTCTCACCTGGAATGGCGTCACAAGGTAGACAAGGTTTTGTTTCCTCCCACTTTAGTCCCTCGTATTTATGAAATTAGACTAGCAGATGGCAGCTTTCCTCACCTGACCAGATTTTTCATTCCTTACACAGCAGCAAAGACCATGGGACCAGTTTAGTAGCGGTGAATGACAGGGTAACTGACTGGATAGGGGAGCGGGGGGACCGGAGTGGTGCCCACAGAGCTCGTGGCCATGGACCATGCACTTAGTGGGTGCTAAGTGCTGGGGTAGGCAGCAGGCAGGGCCCGGGGAACTCCACACATGACGTGGAAGCTGGATAAGTCCCACACATGTTCTCCCCCCTCCCCAATATTTCATTTATATATTATAGAGTCGGGGGAAGGGCAGAGGGAGTGGGAGAAGCAGACTCCCCGCTGAGTGCAGAGCCTAACAATGGAGGGCTCGAACCCAGGACCCTGTGATCATGACCGGAGCTGAAGTCAGGGGCTTAACCAACTGAGCCACCCAGGCGCCCCCACACATGTTCTTTCCCACCTGAGAGGCCCGTCGCCTTTATAGTAAAAATGTGCAAGTTTCCAGCTGGCGTATGGAAGTCCCGTCAGTGTGGCCAGAAAGGCTTTTTACCTTGTAGAGAAGCATATCCCACTCCAGCCAGGTGCAGTCCACACAACCGAGGCTTTGCTAGCTGTTCTGTGAAGTGCCTGCCTTCGGTGATACTGTGCTCTTTATTTTGGTAAATTATAGTAAGGATCTTGTCTCTGATGCTTGCTCAGAGTCGAAAGGACCTTTTCTTTCTTTTCATTCCCCTTTGGAAGGGGCGGTCTTGCGCAAGCTCTGTGTGGTCTGCTCCTCACTACATGTCTGGGGACTAATAGGGATCGTTTCCTTGGACCAGAATGGGGAGAGCGGGTCGTATCTCAGGTCACCGTAAAGGAAGATTCACTGGGAATTTGCAGTATTGAGAGAAGCGCTTGGCACCTGCTCGCTCAGCCGGCTACAGCGTGTGCACCTCGATGGCGTCTCCTGGCTGCGCCAGCCAGTGCAACCGTAAATCATTGATTTCAGCTGTCATCACGCCGGCCTGGCTTCCCTGTTTCATCACGAGCTGTTCCTGTCTTTGCAGCCTCTGAGGACGCCTCCCAGGATCGAGACCCAGAGCAGATGGCTGAAGTGCGCATAGACATCCGGAAGCTCCTGCAGTTCCTCGCTGGGCAGCAAGTGAATCCCACGCGGGCCGTGTGCAGTGAGTGTGCGGGGGCCTCGTGCGCGTCTCCGATCCCGTAACCAGAGGCCGGCTCGCGGCAGTGCGCAGCCCTGGAACGCAGACACAGCACAGCCACAGGGGCCCCGTGCTCTAGGGTGGGTGGGAGCTTGGGTTTTCCTGTACTCAGCCGTGCTGGCTTGGCAGGGGCTGTGGCCACCTCACCTGGCCGTCACGTAGGCTCGCTCGTGTCCTGGGGAGAAGCTTCCAGAGGATGGGTGCTGATCGTCCCGTCTTGCCATGTTCGTCTGAACTGATGCGAGGATGCTCTGACCCCATAAACTGGGCTTGGGCTGAAGGTCCTCTGCTCTTGTTCCTGTAGTCGTCCCGTATCTGGGCATCTGGCTTCCTCTTAACTCCCGGTTTTCCACAGTGGTACCTTGGTCGGGGTCAGCCCTGCCTTCCTCTGTGCACCTGCCTCTCAGCTCCCATCAGTTACTGGCTGCACATGACGAAGGGCTTACCCACCCCGAATTTTTCAAGGACTTTTCTGTCTCCTTGCCACTGTGCTGACACGGCAGTGGAGAGGGAGCACCACCTCTCGTGGAAGAGTTGAGCCCCGGGGGCGGAGCTGAGGACGGTCCAGGAATGAACCTGGCAGCTGGCACATTGCCAGTGCTCTAGATGAGGAATAGAGAACTCTGGGGGCCTGTGCCAAGGACGACAGCCCTCCAGAAGGAGAGACATGCAGTGAAGCAGATCACGACAGGGCAGTTAGCACATGTGGAAGGCACTAGATGGGGTGATGGGGTACAGGAGGTGGTGTGCAGAGGACAGAGGGCCTGGGTTAGGGACGGAGACTATAGAATGGCTGGGTCCTGGGGCAGGTGCCAGTGTCCCTGTGCGCTGCATCCTGAGAACCCCTGGGGTGGCCTGTTGTGTGTTCCTGGGTCTGAGGACTGTGGGAGATGTGCCTTAGCATGGGGTCTGTGTGGGCTTAAGACGGCCTCCCATGTGCTGACGAACCCGGACAGGCTGCTGGCTGTGCTGCTGTGGTCCTGGCAAGCCGGCAGGTGGCTCCAGTGTAACCCAGCTGTGCCGGGTGCAGAGCGGAAGCCCAGCGGTGGGGTGGCATTGCCCTTGAGTGCGCCCTCTTGGGCCACGTTGGTTCTGGGCCAGGCAGCCAGCTGAGCTGCTGGTGCCCTCGGAAACGGGACTTTGGGGTCCCCAGGAGTGTCAGAGATGTACCAGGAGATTGTGACAAAATGTGGATTTCTCCTACCCTCTCCTTCATGCTTCAAACCAGCTCTTCTGCCTGTAATTTTTGCCTCTGGGGTGGTGTCCTCCAAGTGTCCAATCTACTGCCCCATGCTACCTCCCCCCCGCCCCGGCGCACTCTGCCCCATGCCCTCTGTCTCCACCCGCCACCTCTCCTGTAGGGTATTTTTGCTGGTGCTGTGCCCCTTCCCCACCCCTGTCCCCTGGGACCAGTCCCTCTTCAGCCTGGCACTTGGCCAGAGCCACCCTGATGGGCTCCACGTGGTCTCTGCTGCTGGCCTCAGAGGTCTGGAGAGCAAGCGACCTGCCCTTGGCTCCCCTGCACTGCTCCCCCCTCTTTACCCTTGGTGGCCATGGGCCCTGGCCACTGCTGTTGTCCTGTGCCTCACTGCTGCTGAACCGAGCAGGCCTCCCATAGAGTTTGCCCTCCACTCCATGCGGTGCCCAACCTGGGCCTCGGTGCAATGTGCGGCCCTCCTGCGCCCTGGTGCGCACCACAGCCTGTCCCTGCGCGCACCATAGCCTGTCCCTGGGGGGAGGTGGGCCGCAGCAGTGGGCCTTCATGCACTTAGGTCATGCATTTTCCTGGAAGAACCGTGATTTTGGTCAACGGGGGCTCTTTGCCACAGTCCTGTGGGCCGGTCCCACAGTGGGGGATGGAGCATAAGGAGGCCAGGCTCCAAGAGAAGACATAGTGGCTCGCTGGGCAGGGTCTTTGTGGTGACAGGTTTCCTCTCTCCGCAGACATTGTCAGCAACAAGCTCGTCCATTTTGATTTGCTCCATGAAGATGTGTCCCTGCAGTACTTCATCCCGGCCTTCTCGTAGCCCACCTCCGGCCACGCGTGTCTGCCCCACCGTGATAGTCTAGCTAAAAACTGAGTTCATGGAAGACAGCTGGATAAACATACTTCTTTATGTGACGTTTTGATCTCGTGTCTGTTTTGTCGTTAAGA
This sequence comes from Mustela putorius furo, assembly GCF_011764305.1. Taxonomy (NCBI): domain Eukaryota; kingdom Metazoa; phylum Chordata; class Mammalia; order Carnivora; family Mustelidae; genus Mustela; species Mustela putorius. The sequence continues at coordinate 12,090,551 of NW_025421998.1, forward strand.
CATGGGATATGGGAACAAAAGCACGTGCTTATCCAAACTTCAGGTATGTGGGGCTCCCAGATGCTGCCCAGCTCTGACTCTGCTCCTTGGAGCCTGATAACTGGGGCACGCAGAGGTCACACAGGGCAACAGGGGTGTCGCGGGGTGTCCGGCTGCAGCTTGTGGAGCCTGGGGTCCACGCCCATGAAGGCCAAGTCCCTGGTCTCAGCTGCTGGTCCTCCAGGGCCCCTGAGGCCCACGGGGATCCTCGATGACAGTCCTCACCATCCTGTCTTCATGTGCAGCACTTGGCCGTCTGGAAAGCACACGGGTATTTGGACAAAGAGGAGCTCCGGGGGCCTGTGTTCAGGGCTGAGACCATGTCTGGTTGTCTCTACACAGGCGAGCCGGCCTGGGCCCGGCAGGGTCTGCTTTCTCATCTGCCAGGGCCTGCCCCATCGCATCCCATGGTGGGGGAGTTCCCTCTGCCCTGTGGACGGGATGTGAGCAGTGTCTTAACTCCCGCGACAGCCGAGCAGTGAGGCCATGGCCTGGGGTAGAGGAGGAAGGGGGACATCTGCACAAGTGAAAAACTCTACTGCGGCCTTTTCTGAGTCTGGGGTGAAAGCCAGTATTTGAGAGCCTCTCTGGATGCTAATATTATCAGTGGGAGTTCACGTGGTGCCTAATACTTGGTCACGTAACGCTTTAAAGCCAGCTCCTCATTTTGCTTTTCAAGCCTCTCTCCTCCTTCAGCTCTGGCCAGCGGTAAAACTTAGAAATTCCTGATGTTCAACAAAGCAATGTCTGAAGATAGTTGATAAAACTTTTTTTGTTCTTGTTAAAGAAAGGGCATAGTCAGTTACTAGATGAGGAAATTGTTTTTTTCTGAATATTTAAATGATGTTTAACATGTAATGAAGTAAAAAAATACAGGTCCTAGGATAAGTTAGTGGTAAGACGGCGCATCTCCTCGCCTGTCGGGCTCAGCGTGCCTCGGGTCTCTGCCCTGGCGTGGAGCGCACGTCTGCGGGCATCCCGCCCTTGGGCGTCTGTTGTCACGGGCAGGGCCCGTCCATGTCAGAGCTGCCCAGACACGTGGGGTTCTGCACCATGGATCCTTTATTTGCCAGAGTGGATTGTGTGGCCTGCCCGTGGTCACACGGCTGGGGGTGGGGTGGGACTAGGACCCGCACATCTGACTTGGGGTCAGTAACCCTCTACTCAGGGCGCCACCGCGCAGCCAGAGCCTGAGTCCTGCATGGCAGTCGGGGTCCACCCGTGGCTTCCTTCGTCTGGGAAGAGGATGTTCGGGTAGCTCCTGTGGTAAAGCGGCTTCACGTGCAGTTTCTACAGTGTGCTGCAACCATGTGTAACTGCCCTCGGGTTTCTACAGCGTTGGTTTAAGCGCTCCCGGATTGTGATGGTTTTAGCGATTGCCCGAGTCTGTGCGTGTGGCCCTGCAGGCTGTCCCTAGGGGGGCTAGGCTGTCCCTAGGCGCTCTTCCTGCTTCTTGGCAGCACTCCCTGCTTCGCACTGGCTGGGCCTCAGCCTCTCGGAGCCTTGGCCAAGGATGGCTCCCGTGGGCTTAGAGACCCACCGAGCTGCTTTACTGAGCAGTGCGCCACGGGGAGTTCTGCCGACTCAGCGGAGGAACACGAGGAACGTGCGTATGGTTTGAACAGGCAGCGTGTTTCCAGACTGACACCCCCAGTGCCGAGGTCTCTCACCCGCGTCCTGCACTTCGGGGACACGTTCTGCTGGCTGCAGCTGTGTGGGGCTTCCCTGGTGCTCGGGCTCAGGTATGTTTAAGAATCCTCGACCCCGCAGCTTGTGACTCTCCGGTGCCTCATCATCCTCCTCGCAGGTGCCCCTGGGCCTGGCAGAGGACCCACTCAGTCTGCATTTTCCTGGGTGGGAAGCGTGGCTCTGTCCAGGCAGCGGAGGCACGGAGTGGCTCTCGTGTTATCCGTGGATACCCCGTCCAGTGGGCAGAGCTGCATTTGAAGAGACACAGTCGTGTCCTTGACTCTGGAGTCCAGCGCGGGGTCGGAAAGAAAGCCTCAGCCCCTGGCATTTTTTAGCTTCTCGGTATCGTCCTTGAGCCAGGAGGCGAGCAGTCTCTGTCCGGAGATGAGGGGGGCATTAACCCCACAGACACCCTGGGGTCCGGTCGATTATTGACTATGTTGGGAAGCCCTGAAAGGCTTGCGTGCCCTTCAACCCAATATTTTTGATTATAGGAATTTTTACAGAAATTATAATCAAAGCTGTTCCTGTGATCTTGTACTAAAAAATCCTGAAATCCTGAATATGAATTCCTAGGGGGTTTGTTAAATTTTCTGTGGTGTGACAGTATTTTCTGCTGTAAAAGTAGTGTTACAGAGACACTCAGGGTTTATGATGTATACTTATGGGTGTGTCTGGTCAGATTCCAGTTGGAGAATAATCATATACGTGTGGGGGTATGTATGTATGTGTGAGTGACAGGAAAAGGTTGGAAAAATATGCAGCAGGGCTTAAACCTGATTATTTATGAATGTTTCATTTTGGTCTTTGTAAACTGAGGTATCTTCTGAAACTCTTATAATCAGTTTTGTAACAAAAAATAAATTATTTTTGAAGGGCCTGAGTAATAATATTTATTATCTGAATGCAGTCCATAATCACCAGCAAAGACTGTTTCCACTTCGTTTTCACGCGTGTCCTTTCCTGAGTAGAAGAGTAACCTCTCACCTGTCGTGTGAGATCGCAGGAGGGTCGCGGTGCGAGTCGTGCACCAGCGAGGCAGCAGCGCTTTGCAGAATGCCTGCGTCCTGGCCTGCAGAGGAGCCGGAGCCAGTGTAGCCGAACCTGTGGTGAGGAGAGTGTGACAGCCACTGGGGCCCAGGCTAGCCGGGTGGTGGGGGGTGGGGCAGGCTTTGCATATCTGTAATTACCAGAGGGAAGACCCCTGGGAGCACGGGGATGGGGCCGGGGATGGGGCCGCCTCCCTGAACCCCACTGAGTGAGCTCCGGTTCCATCAGAGACCCTGGGAGGCACAGGGGACTTGGGTTCTGTATCCCTGTCCCAGGCATAGTGTCTCAGAGAGGCTGCCTCTGTGGGGTTAAAGGAAGTGCAGCCCTCAGGCGCTTTCTGAGTTGAGGAGCAGGCCGAGAAACCAGTGCCCCCCACTCCCGGACTGGTCCCCAAACTGGGTCTCGTGGGTCTGCCCAGTGGTGCGCAGGAGGCTCTGATCATCACTCCCCAGCACGCCCTGACCCTAGGCATGTGCTCCCAGCAGAGGGTGACCGCAGCCCCTCTGTCCTCCTTAGGGAGGGAAACCCCAGGTCTGGCTAGCTGGGTGGGAGGGGAGAGTGACAGCAGGACTGGGGCCAGGGCGACCCCTCCTGCTTTTGTCCCTTTGCCTTCTTTCTCTCCCTCAGGGCAAACCTCTAAGGAGGTGGGGGGCCTTGCCCCTGCTCACCTTCACTCCCTGGCAGCTGAGTTCTTGGGGCAGGGGCTGGAGTGTGAGGCTTGTCCCATCGAGAGGTCCTGCTCAGGGTGGTTTTGGGGTGTTTGGTGGTTCATCTGCCCCTAGCAACACAGGGACCTCCCTTCATAGTGTACATGTCTGAAGTAACCTGGTGAGTCACTGGTGGTTCCCACTGAGCTGTGCAGGGACTTCTAGAAGCTTAGAGGGGCCCCTGCCCAGAGGAACCAGGGACCAGGGTGAGGGCGTGTCCTGAACCCTCCTTGAGGAGCGCATGCGCACACGGACATGTAACCTGAGTGGTCAGATATAGCAAAGTTTCCAAAGATGATCTTATTTCTATTTTACAATTTATCAGTTATCTGTATCAATAGTTTTGATTGGTGTAGATTTCAGGGAGAATCTTCTCCAGATAGAAGGTCAAAGGAAGAAAGAGACCAGTGTGGGAGGCCCATGCAGGGCTGGGTGCCACCAGCAGCCCTACCCTACCCACATGTAACAATGTGTATTGTGGACCCCAAGAAATTCCCCCAAACCGTCTTGTGCTTTTCTTAATTACTGTCTTGGAACAAGATAAATGCAAAACAGGTTATGTTATCTTCTTGCTCGTAATGTATTTTGTAAGAGAAAAATCACTGATCACTGAAGTCTTCAGTGCTGAGTAATGACTTCTGTGATGATCTGTGTCCTGTCAGTGTCCCTGTGACTTTGCAGAGAAGGAGAGGGAAAAGGGGATGGGGGGAAGGGAAGGGGGGGGAGGAGGCAGAGGGGAAAGGGGGAATTAGGAGGAGGGAGGGAGGGGGTGGGAAGGGAAGAGGAGGGAAGGGGAGAGAAGAGATTGAGAAGGGAAGGGGGTAGGAAGAAGAGGAGGGAGGGAGGGAATGGAGGAGGCAGGGGGTAGAAGAGGGAAGGGGAGAAGAGGGAGTGGAGGGAGGGAGGGAGGAGGGGAGGAGTGCGTGAGGAGAAGGACGAGGTGGGAGGGAGGGGATGGGAGAGGGAAGAGAGCAAAAAGAAGAGGAGGGGGAGAGAGGGAGGAGGGGATGGGAGAGGGAGAAGGAAGGAGAACAACTAGCAACCAGGTCAGGCCAGCAGGATGGCAGCCCCTCCAAGTGGCCAGAGTGCACAGGCCTTTGGGATCACTTACGAGGGTGTTCAGATCCTGGCTTCTGGATACGTAGTTTCCTTTAGAAGCCCATGGGGAGAAGAGATTCTGGAGGGGCAGGTGCCGCCTACCTATCCAATTCAGTCAGTGTGTGAATATGCAGGCCCGTCGCCCCTAGCTTTAGGAGGCTGACCTCTGCTGGGAGCGCCGGGCACCCCCTCACCCTCACTGTCACCCACTTTGTATGGGCACCTCCCTGGCCAGACTTACACTCTGCAGGGTCACACCGGATAGGACTTATGCCAGGTGTGACAGCTCCTGTGAGGCTTCGTTGGGGGAGGGTGGAGGTGGGGTGGGGGGGTGGGGGGGAGTGGGCGGGTGAGCCCCCAGCTCCCCCGCCAGCACGAGCCCAATTGGCCAGGCCCTCTGCTGCTGGGACAGGGGAGGGCTGTCCTGCTGCTGTGGGCCCATTGTTGGGCGTACCTGCTGCTGTCCAGTTCGAGTAGAAGGCCCTATGGGAGCAGTCTGCGGGGGCCCGGGCTGGAGGGTGCTCCTGCGAGCCCTGCCCCTGCTCTCCGTGCTGCAGCCCCTTCCCCGGGTCAGCTCAAAGGACGGTAAGTTCACATCTACCAGCATTTAGCAGCTCCCCTCACCTTTGCTGCAGTGTAATTACCGAATTCGCCCCCAGCGTGATGCTGGTGTGTTGATGGGGGAGGCCTGGGTCATGTAAAGAGGACAATGAATGCGTGCATGCCCTGGGCGGGGGGCCGGGCGGTGGGGGGGGGACCTCCAGGTGGGAGCAATGTGCCAGGTGCACCCAGCTAGGTCCATTCTGAGGTGGGGATGGAGTCCTGCAGTCACAGCCCAAGCCGGATCTGCATGGAGAGCCCAGAAAGGCCTTTTACCTGTGAGGAACAGTGTCCCAGAGCTGGTTGGCACTGTGATTTTAGGGACATGCTGGCAGACCGTGTGGGGGCCACTCTGCCTTTGTGCACTGGGCACTAAATCCCAAATACGGAATTTGTGGTTTAAAAAAAACCTCTAAATAGGTGGCTTTTGCTCATTAAACTTAGCAAAAACCACTGAGGGTTGGATGGCTGTATCAGGTGCTTCACCTTCCGGAAGGTTCTCCCAGGGGCTCAGTCCTGGTGCAGAAAGTTGTGGGGAGGAGCCTTTTGGACCAGCAGGTGACTTCTGGGGGTGACTTCTGGAGTCTTGGCGGCTCCTCGTGCAGAGTTTCAGTGGCTGTTTGGTAAAGAAAGCCACTAACTGATCACATCCAGAGCTTCTGGCCGGAGAGCGGATGGGACATAGTCCCATCTGCCGCACAGCGGGCCAACTTCACCTCCGTGCGTCCCTGTGTCCGCAGCTTCCTGTTCCCGGGGTGGCCTGCCCCAGTGGCTCCCGGCACCTGGAACATTCTGTGTCCCATGCTGAAACGGGGCCAAGGTGATGGACACACGAAATCTTACTTATTTTAATGGAACTTGGAGTGCCAGGCGGCTGCGGCTGAGGCCAGTGTGTGGGACGGCACTGGGACATTTCTTCTCTCCGAGGGTCACTGCATATTGGGTTATCCCCGTGGCCTGGAGTGCCTTGTCCCCACTGCTGGTGCTAATGCCAGCCTGGGGCATGTGGCTCTGAAGTGGGTCTTCAGATCCCATGGGAAAGTGATAACAGGGCAGAGGCCGCGGCAGGGCTTTGGAGAGGGGCCTCTGCCAACTCGGTGGTGGGTCTGTATTTATCTTAAAATCACAGGGATCCTTCTTGTTTGCATAGCTCCTGTGAAAGCCTTTGTCCCTTAGAGAAGAGGCAAGGGGGATGGAGGTGCCAAGAGGTGTCCCGGAGTGCAAGGGGGCGGGTGCACAGGCCCCCCGCAAGTGTGCTGAGCCAACAGCACAGGCCTGAGCCCACCAGGGGCTCTGGGCCCTGTTTACTCACCTGCTCGTCTGCAGGGCCCCAGCAACACTCTAGAAATCACAGGATTCCAAGAAATCTGCTGGGAAACCGGCAGGCTCCCTGGTCTTCCTCCTGGGACCCTCCAGCCTCCTGACCTGGGAAACCAGCTTCTGCACAAAACATGCCTCCACGGGGCACCGCTGTCTTCTCTAGAGCCTTGTGCACCCATAAACACTTCTGGGGGGAGGCAGAAAAGTGGTCTCGATTTCTAGGCAAAACGAAAAAAAACCAACTTTCGTAAAATCTCTATTCAATTAGAATGTCGACATGAAGAATTAAGGGAACTGACAACTAGTCAAAAAAGAGACTTTTATCCCTGTAGGCTTCAGGCCAGCCCTGGGAACGGTGGTGCAGTGGTGGCGTGCAGGTGGGAGCAGGGACAAGGCCTCACCGAGGGGCTGCAGTCCCCCATCAGTCCTTTTCCCTGTCGTGGTGTCCATCGTGGGTGCTGGGGCTTCTCTAACTCTCTCCGCTGCCAGATGCCCTCTTCCCCTGGAGAGCTGGCCCATTTCAGACCGATGCGCAGAGACCCCTGCACTTAAGAGAAACTTTCCGTGAGAGTTGTAGGGAATCAAGCTTTTCAGATGGGGAGCAGATTATTGGCAAGGTTTCTGCTTCCCCGTGTGTGACTAGTGTCGGGTACAAGCATAAGCCACCCCCCACCCTGCACTGTCTTCCAGGGAACACAGGTGGATGCCGGCCAGCTGACTGCTGTGGCCAGGGCCATGACCCAGTGACACCAGGAAGGACCTCAGTCCTGAGGGCCCAGGAATCCCCAAAAGGTGTTTCTGATGACCCGCAGAGGTAAGCGGCGCTGGTCGCAGGGACTTTGAGAACCTGTATTTTAGAGCGTGTACTCGGGACTTTTTCTTTCAAAAGGAATATTCCACGGAGTTGGGCTTAATGTGTGTGTGTGTGTGTGTGTGTGTGCTTGCCCCTGCGCGTGTGTGTATGTGCGCGTGTGTGTGCGTGTGTGTGTGAGAGAGGGCTTCTGTGTATCTGTCGTATGTGCCGTGTGAGTGTCTGAATGTGCAAGTGTGTGATTGTGTGTGTGCCTGCATGTGTGTCTCTGCTCATGTGTCTGTGTGTGCTTGTGTTCTGTGAGTGTTTGTGTGAAACCGTGGCATGTGTACGTGTGTGACTTCGGACCCTTCCCAGTCCAAGTTCTGCACAGGACCCACTGTGGTCTTGCAGCCACAGGGGTCACGGGCACAGGTCCTTCCCTGGAAACCATCCAGATGCGCCAGACTTCATGGCTTCTGAAGAGTCTGTGATGTGTGACTCTTACCCGGGTGGTGGGGGGGGGGGGTTGGTTCTGTTGAAGGACCCTAGCAATGAGCATCACCAGAGCACAGACCTATAGCCAGGCCACTGAAGGAACAAACACAGACAAGAACAAAAGGCAAAGCCTGTAAATAGCGCTTCTTTGGGGGTGCTCTCCCACTGGTCTGTCTGTTCACATGGAGGGGGGTCCCTGCTCTCCCCTGCCCCGTCAGTCTATTCACCTGGAGGGGGGTCCCTGCTCTCCCCTGCCCCATCAGTCTGTTCACCTGGAGGGGGGTCCCTGCTCTCCCCCCTGGTGCATCTGATCATGTTGGGGGGTGGACACAGCTTTGGGTATGTCTAGGTCTCCCTCGTTGAACTGATTTGCAGAAGTGCCCCCCCACCTCCCCTGTACTGCCTTCTGTGAGGCTCTGGCCTCTGAGGAGGAGGTCCTGGGGGCTGAGTCACTCCAGTGCCCTGTGCCTCTCCCATGCTCGCCCTGGGGCGGGGGGAAGGAGAAAGGTCAGGCAGGCTGGGGGGGGGTGTCAGAGTCCCCGCAGGATCCTGGGCTCAGCTGGCCCTGCCCAGCTCCTTCGAGGTGGCCACCGCCATCTGCACTCCCCAACATCCCAGACGCCTGTCCCTGGATGGGTGAGTGGTGCCGTCCCACCAAGGGGAGGTTCACGCACACGTGTCGTCAGGGAAAGCAGCCAGAGCCACCCTCCATGGCCAGGGAGAGTCTCTCTTGTATGTACATTTTCCTTACAACACCCCCCCCCCATTTTGCATTAGAAAAGGTCTTTGAACTCTCAGGGCACAATCCCTTCTTTGTGCAGTTCACCTTCAGAGGGGCCGGCTGTGTCAGGTGTGGTCAGGCGGCCCTGGCAGTGCCCCAGGTGGGAGGCAGGTGCCTGCGGGGCTGGAGGTTCCCCGGGGCCTTCCCTGTCTGATCTGCCCCTGGTCCTCTCAGGTGTCCCTCCAGGTTTGCAGTAGGATGTGCGCTGTTCCAAATGGTCTCTTTTCTCCTTTTCTCATGTCCCTGGCCTGTGGGAGACAGGTGTGGTCAGGGGTGGGAAGGAGGCCCTGGGGATGCCTCACTCAGCCGCTGAACCGAGGCCTCTGAGGGACGTCCCCATTTGTCAGAACACCGTGGTCACTGCTGCCTCCCCACGCCCCCCACCGCCCACCATAAAGGGTCCTCGTCTGCCATCTGGTGGCAGCTGCCTGGTCATTGCATCAGGAAGCTGCTGGGGTCAACACAGTCTTCCCTTCTCAGAAGTCCCTGCTTAAATGAAAGTTTACTCTCCCAGCTTCGCAGGCGTGCAGAGAGGTCAGAAACCGCTCGCTGCAAAGTGTGCACGTGTTCTCACGGGGAGTTGAGCCCAGCCTTGGGGACCGGAATTCACACCTGCAGTGCAGAGATGCACGTAGCCCTGGGGTGGGGGGGCGGTGCTGGGTGGCATCCCGAATGGCACCCCATGTCTGGTCAAGAACTCGGTCCTCACACCTTGGTTCAGGACTATTTGATCGATCTTTCTGGGTGGTGAGGGGCCCCATGGACGCAGGCGCAGGTGTCCCTGGCCCCAAGAAGCCACAGCATGTAGAGGAGTAACCAGTGCCTCCCTTACCCCCGCCCCCCAGACTGGGCCTCCCAGTCTGTGCACCCGCTTATTAGGGGCCGTACTCGGGGCCACTGGCCAGTGGTCTGGAGCTCTACAGGTGTCCCCTCTGTCCTTGGGGGAATGTGGGAGGGCGCAGTGAATCGTTGGCTCTGGAGGTACCACCGATGCGGTTGAGCGCAGCTGCCTGTCTCCCGTGGTCGCCCTGATCTCATCTGGAAACATACCTGTGCTCTCCCTACCTGGTCCACGTGGGGATCACACGGCAGGGTCATGCTGGTGCGTTTGGCCACTGTCATGCAGTCCACGGTCTCATCCCCGCTGGTCTGGGCCCTTCTGTTCCACGGTGGGTCTGGTCCACACAGAGGTAAAGGAAGGGGACACAGGGGAGGTGTGGTGGGCAGGGGGCTGTGGGCCTGCCCTGCTCTGTTCTCTGCTCCCCAGTGCTGAAGCTGGAGGAGGGAGCAGGGACGGAGGGAGGGAGGCTCTTTTAAAGCAAGATGAGAAATCTGTTTCAAGTCACAGTTTGAGGCCAGGCCCCACACTTGGAAAACACTGTTGAAAAACCACGAACAACTTTCCATCAGTGCGCGGCCAACTGCATCCCTCTTTAGTTTAGGCACAAGCTGCGGACGTGGATGGAAGAGGGGGCACAGCCTGGCTGAGAAGAAGACTGCTATGTCATGCAGCCCTCTCCTCTGCTCCCACCCTGTTAGGTACATCTGGGCTGCCTGCTTCCGGTCCTCCCCCTGCGCCACGCCCCCGAGAGCCTTGGAGCCCGCGGGCCTTCATCCCTCCGATGGAGCTCCAGTCGGTAAGGGCCTGGGAAGGGGTGCTGGCACCAGAGCCGCTCGCTGGGACTCCCTGTGCGGGGGCCCCGGCGAAGTCCACAGCCCCGGGTCCATCCCTGCCCGCACCTGCAGGGAGGGGCCATCCTAGCCTGGTTGCTGGTGAGAAAGTACAGAATAAACGAGAATAGAAGACACCAGCTGCTCGCCCTGAGCTTGCCAATCAGTGACATCTGGGCTCCAGAACCCCTCTCTGGACCATTACTCACCTCTCCTGGGATCTCCAGACTCCAGGGGGCATCAGACTCACAGGGGGGCTTGCTGAAACCAGGCTACAGGGCCTGCCTCAGACATTCTGCCTTTGGAGGTCTGAGGGGAGGCTGCTGATCCAGGGCTGTACTTTGAGAACCATTGAGTCTAGGGGGGGTCCCCCATGGAGCTACGTGATGGGGGCGCCCAGGTGATGGGACAGGGGATGCTTCACAGCCACAGTGCTGGGTTTCCCCGCACCAACACAAGACGACACTTCCATTATTCATCTTTTAAAATAAAAGTCTTAAGTGGTTGCTTGAAACTTAATTTCCAGTGTTACTTCAGGTCGATGGAATATTTGAGTTCTGCACTCGGGCCATGCCCTTGACAGACATGAGGAGCTTTAAAATACCAGCAAGGCAGGTGTGCATGGTGTGTGTGCTGGTGGGATCGGGGCTCGGGCGGAACCCAGCGTGAAACTAACCCTCTGACTCTTACGTGACAATCGTGGGGAGTGGATTTCCCTCGTGAGTTCATTTCTCCTTCGGATTTGTGTTTGTGCCATTTTGTGACCCTGTATCTTCAAGATGCTTTCCCATGATCGTTCCTGTGTGGAGCACTTGTGCTCGTGTGAGGAGGCTGGGTTTTCCTTCCTGTAACCTGACCACAGTGGCTCTGGGAACCACTTGGTTTCGGAGAAACAGAGGTGACTTTATTATCCTAGCTCACCTGTAGACAGTGTCGGGCACATGTTAGTCCATGCCGAGGGCAGTGTCTGGCTCTGTGGGAGGCAGCTCAGACACTCAGTTTTTATTTATTTATTTATTTATTTACTCAGCTCATTTTTAAAGAAGCCACAGGACGGCTTTTATTAGCCTGAGATACGAACCCACAGGAGGCCTGATAGTAAATAGTGGCGTTGACTCAGTGTTTCAGTCGGTCTGCATGTTGTCCTGGGAGACTGGAAGGTTGAAGGCCAGGGGTGCTGCCTGAGCGGTGCTGGGGACGGTGCTGGGGACACCAGCTCTGGTGACAAGGGGTGGTGATGTGGCTGATGGAAGCCAGGGCCTGGATATTGGAGGGGAGGGGAGCCAACCCAGAGCACCCCCTCCTTTCCACCTGACGTTTCCGGCCCTGCTCTGGGGACCTGCTCTGGGGGCTGCATGTCTGCATGTGCAGGGCCGGCTCTCTGCTTCGTGCCCCCAGGCTGTGTGCGTGGAGCCAGGGCTCTGTGGAAATGCTTCCTATAGCTTTTGAATTGTGGACATTTTCAGACCTCTGCAGGACTAGAGAAAATGGCCTCGCAGACACCCTTGAAGCCGCCATCCGCTTCTGTGATTTAAACCCATGTGCAATTCTTGGGTTAGAAATCAAAATTCCGGTATGCCTGGCTGACTGGTGGTAGAGCGTGAGACTCTTGATCTCAGGGTCATGAGTTCGAGCCCCGCGTTGGGCATAGGGATGACTTGAAAAAGAAATTCCACGGAGTAAGTGTGAAGATCTCATTGGCTTTGTTAAGTAATTCATGGCGCTGGCGGCATCCCATAGGCATGTAGACATACGCCCTCAGGAACAGTGCAAAATGGGAGATTTTCATAGGGAGGAAGGTGAGACAAGGAAATTACTAGCAAAGACAAGCAAGGATTGTTCCAGGCAAGGTCATCGTCCCCAAGGGGAAGGGCAGGGGTTCTCACTGGGTGGAGCACCTCATCTTCCTTTGGGGGCAGGGAGCCACGGGACAGATCACCTCACTGATGCTGACCCGGAAATTCCTGACTGACTGTTACGACAGCTTTTCTGGGGGAGCCTGGCAGCACGGGTAGGTGTTGTATGACGCCCTGGCTTGCTGACTTGACCTCAGCGGTTCTGTCTGTGGTGGGGGCCTTCTTCCTACTGCTCGTCCCTTCTTGTCCAGAAGGTGAGGCAGGTGGATGCTGGCCTGGCTGGCCCCGGGAGCTGGGCAGTGTGTATCCAGAGGCCTTGTGTGGAAGCATCCTGGCTTTTAAACTTCGCGGGTACTATTGGCCTTCATGTTGGCCCCACAAAATCCCCACTTGGTCTTTGGAACTGGTTTCCCCGTTTTGTACCCATCTCTCTGATGGGGAAAGCTTGAGTGCTGGAGGAGAGAGGGATGGTCCTCCGGGTCAGGAGATGAGCTTGGGCTCTGGCCCAGGAGCTCCCCAACAGTGCCTGGCGTTGGCTTATCCGAGACACTGTTATCAGTGAGTTAGAAACAGAAAAGGCACCGAATGCAGACATGGCTTCCACTCAGAAGCAGGTCCCACGGGCACCCAGCTCTGTGACCCACAGGAAAGCAGGTGGCGTCAACCCGGGTGGGACTTCTCACGGTGTGCCACGGCTGCCTTCTCCTGGCTGCACGTTGCAGGCTTCAGACCTGGTCTTTGCCTTTTCCCTAGGGGCCCACGCTAATCCCACGCCCTTCAGGAGCACTAAGAAGGCCAGCGGTCCTCCGGGCGCGAGGACACGTGGGAGAGAAGACGCGGGACCAGAGCACCCACCCCCGCTGGTGTCACGGGACACCAAGGTATTCCTGAGACAGCTGCCACTGCATCTGGGGCGCTCGGGCTTTGCTTCCAGAAGACCGGTTACTCAGGCTGGACTAGCCGGACGGAGGAGCAAAGTGCAGCTGTGCGTGGCCATCGGGAGGGCCGGCGGAGGTGGGGGGGGTGGAGGCGGGACAGGCCGTCTCCGGGTGTGAGAAGCAAGGCAGCGTCTGAGCCGGCCGTGGCGGGTGAACCATGCACGGTGGCCCAGAGAGTGATGTGAGTGACAGCGGGACGCCGTCCTGCTGAGGATGAGCTCTGACTCCCAGAGGGCGGTGCAGTCAGCCCAGACGCAGCATTTCTTGTCATGACCCGAGGGAGCTGGCTCACAGGAGCTCCTGGAACCTCCTCACCCTCACCCCGCCCCCTGGCAGACATCACCCTGCAGCTCAGATTCCCGTCCTCCTCGTGGGGATCCCCAGTCCTCCTCATGGGAGTTCCCAGTGCTCCCCATGGGGTCCGCAGTTGTGCACACAAGGGCATTTGTGTCTGAAGATGAGCTGATCACAGTGCGCCCCATTCTTGTTGGCAGCTCCCCCAGGCTCACCCACCATACCAGGAAGTTCAAAGGGGGGTTTTCAGGCTAACTGGAAAGGGTGTCGGCCAAGGTGCACTGGTCATGTTCTGGGAGCGGGGCTCGCTAGAGGTTCGAGGTCAGGGATCCCTCCGGGACACCAGGGGACCCTGCTGCCGTGGGCTTGTCCTGGTCCAGCAGCGGGCTCCCCACCCCCGCCTGTACCTGCTTCTGTGAAAACCGTGTGCAGCCACCCCCCGGAGGGGGCTCTGCTTTCTGCACAGATGGGGGATATGTATTCAGCCTTGGGTCCCCAGGGCCTAGGGCCTCCTGCCTGTGCTGTTGGGGTTTCCGTGGTTCCTGTTGACCTTGAGCCCACCTGCGCCCCATCCGAGCCCCAGCGCCCTGTTCCCTGGAGCCCCAGCCACCCGGCCTCAGGGGAGGGCCAAGGGGCTGCAGCCCGGGGGCGGGTTTGATGGTGAGGCATTCTGCGGACCGGCTTTGCAAAGCCGAGACTCCATCAGTCTATAAAATGCTGTGCTCCCTGGGAAGAACAGACAGGCCTGACTTCAGGAGGTTATGGCGAGGACTTGTTTACACCCCAATCAGGTAACAGTCACATGCCATATCAGGATTTGGAAGAAACACAGCTTTGGTCATTCGTGCAGTCTTTGTTCATGGCTCCCAGCTCCCCAGACCCCTGGACTCACCCTTAGCTAAGGGCCAGAGGGTGTGTTGTGTTAAGTTAAAGGAGACCTTCTGACCCCTTCCCAGGGCTGGGGGAGCTGGCTGCTGGGGGAAACAGCCCTGTGATTCTTGGCTTGAAACTCTTAGTCCCACCTCTAACCACCCCCCTCCCTAAAAACCCAAGAGGATGGGATCACGGAGCTTCTGGGTTGGTGAGCACATGGAGATTGGGGACAGTGGACCCTGGTCGTGGGGCATGGGAGCGCCACACCCCCTTCTTCTCCCATCTGGCTGTACAGTCCCATCCTCTATTGTATCCTTTACTGGTAAGCATGACTATGGGTTTCCCTGAGTTCTGTGAGCCCCTCTAGGGAATGAAAAGAACCTATGGAGGAGAGTGTTAGAACCTGCCATTGGTAGTGGCAGATCAGAAGCAGAGAGGCCAGCCTGGGGCTCCCAGCTAGCGCCTCAGTGTGTGGGGGACAGCGTGGGGGAACCAAACCCATCACCTGTGGGGTGTGATGCTGTCTTGGGTAGGAGGGGCCAGAAGTGAGTTGAATTCTTGCTAGTATCTGAAACTCCCTTGGTGTTTTGGGGGGACCCCACCCCCACTCGGGAATTGGGTCTGAGACCCACAAAATATCATAGTTCGTAGGTTCAGTGTTCCATAAGAAGTTGATGAGCAAATATGGTTTTCTAGAACAAACGCAACTGAGTCATTACACTTCTTACCCCAAGTGAATGTTGTGGGCAGTGAAGGTTATAAAACCCATTTCTGTAGTTCACATGGCAGGTTGGGGGTGATTTTGGGTAAACGCATCTTGAATTCAGAAGGACAAGACCAGACATACTGGGTAGCTGAGCTGGGTCCTCACCCACCCTGACTTGTGGCAAACCCTGGGTCTTTCAGGAGGGAAGACAGACACTCTCAGTCTTCTTGTCTTCAGGACGGAACAGCAAGGGTAAACTTACCGCTTCTCTTCTTAGGGTGTCTTATTCTCCTAAAAACTGCTCCCTGGTAAAGCTTGGGGCTCCTGATCGGAATTATGCTTTCATTAATGCCAAGTAAAACATTTGGGGCTTTTGTTACATTTAAATGGTAGTCAGTCTTGCCTCCCACAGCCTCGGGGGGGCCGTGACTTGATGTGGGGGGGTCCTTGGGGTCACGGGAGTCGGGTGGTCCATTGACCTTCCCAGTGTGGCACCATCTTTCTGGCCAGCCCCACTGGTCTGGTGGCCTCCCCAACTGCTTCTCTGCTGTTCCTTTGTTTTGTCACACTGACTGTTAGGGTGGCTGTTCGCATACTTGGAATTCTGAATGGCGTCTCTTCCCGGGCTAGTGACATGCGACCAGTCCTCTCCCGGGATGCTGAGGGGCAGCTCGCTACCTGGCAGGTGCACGGTCCCAAGGGTGGACAGCTGATGCCCCGACCGCCCTCCTGCGCCCACACGGCCTCTCTGTTTCTCACCCTCAGTACCGCATCCAGTCACTCACTGCAGACGGTGGCCGCTTTATTATACAATCAGCTTTGTAGCCAAGGCTTTTGCCCGGTGTCGGCTCATGAAGTGTTCTGAGCGCGCATATCGCAGGCCGGGCTAAGCTCGGTGTTTGGGAGGCTGCTGTGTTCAGTGCATTTTCCAGTCCACATTACTTTTAGCCATGGCGGTTCATCTGGACACAGCCCCGGTGTCAGTCAAGGGAGGTCTGTGCTGGTTAGTTTGACACAAACGGCCTACGGTGCCCTGCGTCTGGTAAGGACTCCATCAGGAGACCCAGTGCTGCTGTCCTACCCTTATCGGCGCTGGCTGTCTCTAGGGCCGATGAAGTGACTGAATGGAGAGCCAGCTCCAAACATCTTCCTTGGGATTCTCACCTTCCTCAGCCTTTTTCAACAGTGGCCAGGTCGGGGCTTCCAAAACATGGGTCAGATAATGCCACTCTGGTGCCCACACCTGTGTCTCATTCAGAAGGACATGCAAAGTCCCATGTTTGAAGACCCCATCTGACCTCCCTGCCTCCCCCGTCACCCCCTACTCTCCTGGCATCCACAGCTCCCGCTCTCCAGCCAGCCCCCCATGACCTCGAGAACGTGGGCTCTGGGAGGACGGGGGGCTAGCCTGCTTTGTTCCCTGCAGCCCAGCAGGGCCAGCTGCTATCCTAGGACAGAAATAGTATAGCTGGGGTTTTGTAAGCAGCTCTTAAATGACTGCTGTTTGTCCCCCTTCCAGAACATTTTGAGAACAACCAGCAGAACAGTGCTAAGTGCTGTCAGCGGGAGGATGCAGGCTGCTTCGGATCGGGGAGACTATGCCGACAGGTATGTCCGCGAGCCCTGACGGAGCCTGCTCCTCTGCACTGCACAGGGGCATGCAAAGACCTGCCTGGGATGGCGTCAGATCGGGTGTGCTGTCTGGGGTGAGGATGTGGGGTTGCAGAGAGCTCAGAATACCTATCACCAGGGAAGGAAGAGTGGGGGACTGGTCTTCTCGTGCGTGCGGTACGGTAGCATCAGACAAACCCTGAGCACGGAACACTACGTGGAATAAGCCAGTCCCAGAGGATGGGTATTGCAGGATTCCACATGCACGAGGCCCCTAGAGCAGCCGGGTTCCTGGAGAAAGATGGGTGGTGGGTGCCAGGGGCTGGGGGTGGGGAGCGAGGACCCGGTGTTCAGTGGGCACGGGGTTTAGGGTGAAAAACCCTCGAGGTCTGTTTCACAACAGCACAGAGGTACCGCGCATGGATAAAGCGAACGTTTCAGAATGAGAAAGACGGTCGGCTTCATGTTTTTATTGTGGTCGTTCCGCCACCGTAAGAACGTAGCACTGGGCCATCAGAACTTGGACGTCGGCATGCTTCTAAAAACACGTGGCCTGCTTGGGATTCTGCCTCACACTGGCCCTGTAATCTATGGTTTTACTCACCCCAATGAAAATTAAACGTTGATGCATACAGAGAACAAACTTGATCTTTCTGATGGCAAACACAGGGTGCCTGGATGCAGACCTTTTTTATCCTTCCTGGTGACTAGCACATTTCCACCATGTTCGCTGAGGCGAGCTGCCCGTGTGGCCCACCTGCCAGGCCACCGGAACCGCTGTGCCCCCAGCCCTCCCCGTGCACCTCAACGCACCTGCCCTCCACTTATTTGCATGATTCCTCCTTCTTCTTCCCCATAAAACTCCCCATTGTTGAAGCCCCCAGCTTACAAGGCAGAGTTTGGGTTACAGAGACTAGTAAGATCCCATCCTCCCCGGGGGACCCTAAATCCAGGGCAGGAGGGAAGCATAATCCGAACAGCAGATAGGGCGACATGGGACCCTCCAGACTCCACAGGGATGCGTGGGGGCGTCGGCTGCATCTGCGGGAGTCAGGAAGACCTGGGGCTGGGGACTGAGCTTGGGGGGACTGACGTGGAGGACCGTTAGCTGGAGCCAAGGAAGGTGTCATCCCCACTAACGGGGAACAGCAGGCACGGGAGGAATGTGGCCCATTTGGAGAAAGCGGGTTAATTGTAGGGACAGATAGTAGCCACCTCTGCTGGCAGCGCTGCTGGGTCAAGCCACTCTGTTCCGGTGACACAGGCGCCCTTCTGTGTCCTCTGGGCCTCTTCCTTCTGGGGTCCAGATGAAGGAGAACTGGGTGCAGGTAAACAGAAGCAGCCCTGATGCTCTTGAAGACCCTCTCAGGAGTGGCCGGTGTCCCCAGGGTGCTAGTAGAAGCCCCCAGCAGGGTGGGGGTCCAGAGGCCTTGCTCCAGGAAAGCTCTGGAAACAGGTGTGAGCAGAGCAGGACCTGTCTGTCCTCGGGAGGCTGTGTGAGCTCAGAGGGCACCTGCGGGGTTTGAAGGAACATCGCTGCATTAACAGCTAAAGGAACCTAAGGGAACGACGGGCAGGGAGCAGGCAGCCAGGACGAGCGCACTAGGACTGTGTTGTGGGAGGACGGCTGGCATGGCCAGTGGGAGAGCTCCTGCATGGAGAGAACAGGTGACCCCGTGCAGACAGGGAGGGCCTGGGGCAGACCCTAGGGAGGTGTGGCCCTGGCAGCTGGCAGGGCAGCAAGGGGGCTCATGGGATCTGTGGCGTTTGTGCTCCGATCTGAAGTCTGTGCCCCTTGCCGCATGACCATGGTTGGAAGCCGGGTGTCCTGAGCCCAGATGCTTCCTGCCTAGCACGTTAGGACAGCCTGGGCCAGAGCGGCTCATCTTCACCGGCCCGAGGACAAGGATCCAGCCCTGTAGCAGAGCAGGGGAACGGCGTCCCTGTCTGAGAGCCCTGGCCTGAGTGGCCTCAGCACATCCCTCCTGTAGGGCCCCTGGGTTGAGGTAAACGGGGTCCTGTAGCATGGGACACGAAATGGACCCTCTAAGAGGTCCTCATCCTTGCTGGCTGTGGTCATGCCCCTTGCACCGCCTTCCTAGAACCGTGGAGGGCACCAGACTCGGTAAGTAGCCGCCCTGCCCGGGAGCCACCAGGCATTCAGCTGCAGCCCCGAGTCACAGGTGAATCCCGCCGAGGCCTGGCTCTGCCTCGGGGGTCAGCTACCTGTGACCCAAGCCCGGGCTGCCTCCTCCAGACCGCGGAGCCTGTTAGGACAGTGACCCGCCCTTTGGGGGAGCCATCGGAAGCAGGGTCCCAGCTGGGGACAGACGTTAGTGAATGGCTTTAAATACACTCCTGCTCCATGACAGTCATCCCCGGAACTCTGGCACAGCCCTGGCGGGGTCAGCTCTACCTGCAGGCACCCCGCTGTCACCCGGACCGCTGACGAGCAGATGCAGGCCACACGGGCCATGTGAGTGAGTGAAGCACGGCCAGCCTTCCTGTCTCTGCCTTTTTCCTTCATATCCAGAAACTCCCAGGGACCTTCTGTGACAATTGTGAGCTTCCAGGGCAGCAGTGGCCCGGGCCCCTGTTGCCGAAGGATGTCTGCAGCTGGGAACGTGAGCGGTGACTTCTGTTGGCTTCTCCAGGTGGGTGTCTGCCCGCTGCGGTGGAACATCTCCGGGAAGCTGCTGGTAGGTCAGTGGCCCTGGGGCTTGGGGGCGAGCTGTGTTTCCGGCTGCTAGTCCTTCGGACATGGTTCAGCCAGTCTGAAAGGGTAACCTGAGCTGGATCCTCACTAAAGGAAAGTGTGCACTGCAGTTTCCATGTCTGCAAGAGCGTCACCGCTCAGCTGCCCCCTTTGATCATAGCTGACCCTGTAGAGGAGCTCATTCGTGGTAGCTAGCAGGGAGCAGTGTGAACTTGGGGTAAGAGCAGCTCCCTGGGGTCCTGGTGGTTGCCAGCAGTGTGCTCTTGGCCACTGCGCTGGCAGGTGCAAACCCTCTCCGGAACCCATCTGCAACGCATGGGCAACCCTGCACTAACCCCCAGATGAGGGAGCCCGCAGCCGCACGGGGACCCTTATTCTCCAGCTTCCTGACGGTGCAGAAGGCAGCGAGGCTGCCAGCCTCGGCCCTGGCACGCCCCCTCGCTCACTCACCTCTTGAATTCCAGTGCACCTGTCCCACAGAGGGCTCCTGCCGCCTGAGCGCACAGACCCCCTCCTGCCCCTCAGGACAGTGGCGCTCTGCAGAGGACATGGCCCCAGAGCGGCTTCCAGGGACCGATGTCACGGCGGCCACTGTTGTGATGGGGGTCCCCATCTGGGTAGCTGCGTGCCCGCATTCCAGCACTCCGACCGCACCTTCTCCCACCTTACCCGGAAGGTAGGGTGCGGGCGGCAGGGGGGCCAGTGTCCGCTCTAGACCCCGATTCTGGAGCCACGCCCAGGGAGCTGGCGACGTCACTGTCCCCCTGGTCACCCAGTGGTGGTTGCAGCCCCAGTGCCCTGGGCCACACAGCCAGCCACTGTTTTCCCAGAGAGCCCACGTTACAGGGCGGGCTCTGTAATTCAGACCGGGCCTCACGCATCCGGACTGGAGCTGTGAATAATGGCGCATTCCCAGTGTACACGCAGCGCATCACAGCATGACGGGCCACGGGCGGAAAGGCAGGTGCCCAGCCCATGTTGGGTGTTTTTCACAGAAACATCAGAGGTTGTGACCTTCAGGGAGCATGGCCTGTATGGCCCTTACTTCAGCGCCAAGGGAGAGGATTTGCATTGCAGCTGGGATTAATGCCGCCAGAGCGGGGCTCTCAGATTGTAGCTGCCCTCAGTGTCCCCGTGTCCCCTGCCATCCTGGCTTCTGACTCCATGTACCTGGCATGTCTCACCAGTGCCTGGTGATGCTGGTGCCACTGGTCCTGGGACCCCACTTTGGGAACTGGGACAGTCAGCCCCGCCATCAGATTCCACTCGGTCTCCATCCCTTCTGCTCAGACCACTGTGTTCTCTGAAGCTGTCCTTCTCTCTCCCCACAGCTCCCTCGGCCACAATGGCTCAGCATGCTGGCCTCGTCCCAAGCAGCTCTGTCCCCCTGCTCAATGTCACCCTGGAGCCGTCTCCATGCACGTTCCTGCTGATGCGGTGGACCCCGCTGTCTGTGGCTTCCCAGACACGGATGCTCGGGCGCCGCCCTGTTTGGGGTTCGGGGTGCAGGTGGCTTCCCAAGCAGCTCTGCATCTGAGAGTGGATTTCGGAGACGGCTCTGGGGTTCAAGTGACGGTCTGCAATGTGTCTGGGGGAATGGTGGTCACTGCCTACCACCAATTTGGAAAAGGTAGGGTACTTGGTGTCAGGATCTGAACCCAGGCAGGGAGTACAGGTACGGCGAGACCCTGGAGGTAGCACTGGCCACACCAGGGCCGAAAGGAGACCCCACTCCTCCCCACTCCACCTGTGCCTGCCGTGTTCTGATAACAAAGGCTCAGGTGCCCACACTGTGCCTCCCCCATATACATTTCCTCATTGAGTCCCACCATCACTCCACACATTTGGAGGAGCACGGGGAAGCCAGAAGGTCAGGGGTTAGTCATGTGGTCACACACCTAGCGAGCCATGTGACCCCTCCACGGGGAAAGCTCTGAGCTTTGGTGTGGACTGCGGATACGGTCCTTCAGGTACACACACACTCACACACACACACATACACGCACACACTCGCGCACACACTCGCACACGTGCACGTGCACACACACAACATTGCACACTTAATCTTTTGCACTAAGATGTCAAACACTTTGCATTTAGGCAAAGTCACAAAAGCTGTCTTTCTCCAGACATCTTGGCACTAGAACCAATCTGCGTGGACAAGGACCGAGTCCCCAGAGCTGGTGTTGGGGGGTGGAGGCGGGGGGCAGAATTCCGACCTTGTCCTGCTCACCAGCACCATGTCACCGTTTGCTTTCTGTTTATTTATTATTATTATTTTTTGAGTATGGTATATTCTTGAAGTTCCAACCCCTACCTTATAGGGAGCTGGGGGCCATGAGTTCACCCCTCAGGCACAGTGCTCGTCTCTGAGATGTCTGCGCAGTTGAATATTTAGTACATTGGACTGTGCGTTCCGGCTACAAGTCTGAGGGGGCTGGCTCTGCTTTCTTTTTATCTGAATGGCCACACCCAGGTGCTGCTGGCTCTGCTCTTGGGGATCGGGAGAGCACCAGTCTCGCCCCCCAGCCCGCCCTCCTCACCCCTGCTTGTGGGTTGGGTTCTGCTGTCCGTGCAGCTGAGCTCCCCTCTGTTACTCGTCTTTTCTAAAATTACTCTGGTTATTTTTACTTGTCCGTTTTTCCACGTGGACTTTAGACTCCCAGTGGCTCGCATGAAAACAACTTATTGGCCTTTTTGTCCACATAATGTTAAATTCATGAGTTGATTTCCGCAGACTGTTTATGTTCAAGAAGCTCCCCCCTCGTGAAAATACCTTTCTCTGCCCAAGTCTTCCTTGTGTCTTTAGGAGCATTTAAAAGTGTCTTCGCAGAAAAAGTACACAATTCTCGGGAGAGATTTTATTTTCTGTGCTGGGATATGTGGATCTTTTCTTTCATTTTCTCTTCCAGTGGGTTGTCATTGGGATGTTCAAGAGTCGCTCGTGTTCGCTATTGAATTCTGTCCCCTCTGTCGCTCTGAATGACCACAGTGTGTGTAGTTACTGTGAAGCTCACTCCTTAGTGTTGGCCGGTCACGTGAACAGTATGTACAGATGGAGACACACCATCCCCGATCCTCCAAGCTGACACCTGTCCCGTCCTCGTCTCACTCACTCAGCGTGGCTGCTGCTTCCAAAACAAGGTGGCCGAGGACAGAGGACAGTGGCATCTTTGTTTCGAGATGCTTTTGGTGTCGCCTGTTAAGCTTGGTACCAGATTTGGGGCCGGTAGAACTTCCTGAATGTTGAGGAGCTTCTCATCTTTCCTCCTTTTTCAGGATTTTTTAAAAAATTTTAAACCCCAGTTAGGTCGCATAGAGTGTGGTGTTAGTCTCAGGTGTGCAACACGGAGTCAACATTGCCTTCCATCATGGCAGGTGCGCTCCATCATCCCCGTCACCCGCTTCCCCCCACCCCACCTCTCTTCTGGTGACCAGCAGCGTGTTCCCTGCAGCGAAGAGTCTGTTTCTTGCTTTGTCCCTTTCTGCCCCTTTGCTTTTTGTTTTGTTTCTTAAGTTCCACATACGAGTGAAATCGCATGGTGTTTGTCTTTTTCTGACGGACTTATTTTGCTCAGCATAATACTTTCTATCTACCTCATTGCAAATGGCAAGAGGTCATTCTTTTTGATAGCTGAGTAATATTTGGTTGTATATATGTGTGTATACACATACCAATCTTCTTTATCCATGCCTCATTTGATGGACATTTGGGCTGCTTCCACAGTTTTGCTGTGGGTGACAATTCTGCTGTAAACATCAGGCTGCATGTGTCCCTTGAATCTGTAATTTTGTATCCTTTGGGTAAATGCCTCCTAGTGCAATTGCTGGGTCGTAGGGTAGCTCTATTTGTAACTTTTGGAGGGATCAACATACTGTTTTCCAGAGTGGTCGCACCAGTCTGCATTCCTACCAACTTTGTAAGAGGGTTCCTATCAAGGGTTTTTAAATTTTTAAAATTTTTAATTTTTAAAAAATGTTTTATTTAGACACAGAGAAAGAAAGGGAGCCCAAGAGCAGGGAAGGGCAAAGGGAGAGGGAGAACCTGAATCAGACACGGTGTGATATATGGAGCCCAATATGGGGCTCAATCCCAGGGCCCTGAAACCATGACCTGAGCTGAAATGAAGTTGGATACTCAGGGGTGCCTGGGTGGCTTAGTCAGTTAAGTGCCTGCCTTTGGCTCAGGTCATGATCCCAGGGTCCTGGGGCCAAGTGCATTGAGTTCCCTGTTCAGCAGGGAGTCTGCTTCTCCCTCTCCCTCTGCCCTTCCCCACTCTTGCTCTTTTTCTCTCTCAAATTAATAAATAAATCTTTTTTTTTTTTAAAGGAACCAGTCTTGGAATTTGGAAATTGACTACATTTCCTCTTCTAAGTTTATTAATTTCTACTTTTATCTTTACTGACTTCTTCCTGCTTTTAAACAATGCTTTTGTCTGGGTTTCCATTTATAGTTGGATGCTTGCATTATTATTTATTATTTAAGTAAAATCACCACCTGTCGCATGGCCTTTCTCGTGTTCTGGCTTCAATATTAATTCAAAGTTCCAGCCCATCATGATGAGCAGATATTTTCTCCCATTTTGCTTAAAAAACATGCCAAGGTTGTCTTTGTGGCTTAAAACGTGGTCAGTGTTAGAAATGAAGCGATCACAGCTGGCAGGTTGTCGGGTGTCCTAGCCCCGTGTCCCTCATCAGAGCGGGCGTGTTGGCCCCTCACCTCTTCATGTCCTGAGCACCTGCACTCCCCCTCTGTCTGGTCCTCCTGATCATACCCCTGCCAGAAACACATGTGCGTGTGTGCGAGTGTTATATGTGAGTGTGAGAGCATGTGAGGAGGAGGGGGACCTGGCCTGAGGCAGGATTTGGGGGGTCCTCCCCCTCAGTCCCTCTCTGTCTCAGCAGATAGCCCAGCACCTCTCTGTCCCACGCTCTCGTGATTGCTGGATCCTAGAGTAAGGCTGTATCTAGTTTTAAAGAAACCACCCTACTGTCCCTCAAAGCAGCTGCACCATATTTTTTAAGTTTATGTATTTATTTATCTATGTCCGGCATGGGTCGGGGACTCGCGACCTTGACATCTGGAGTCGCCCACTCCTCTGACGGAGTCGGCCAGGCGCCCTGCATGGGCAGTCTCACATCCCCACCAGCGGTGAGCGAGCGCTCCTGGGCCCCACATGTTGGCCAACGGTGGGTGTCGTCGGGGGCGATCGGGGCTGTCCCTGAGTGGTGTGGTTCCCATGTACTCGGCCTTGACGCGGGATGCGGAGCATCTTGTATGTGCTGGTCCCTGTCTCACCATCTTGGGTGCCGTGCCTCCGTCCAGAACGCCCCCGTCCAGTTTCTGATCAGGCTGTCTGCTTGCCTATTCATTGAGTGTTGAGAGACCTCCGTACGTTGGCACAGCGGCCCGGATCAGACGCATTGTTCAGAATAGGCTTGTCAGGAAGACTCATGGAATACTAGTCCCACTTCTTCCATACTCAGACTTGTTACATGTGAATGACAGCTTGCTGCCTCTTCCGTCCTGGTCACACGTTCTTTTCTTGAGGAACGGAGGGGTTTCTCTGCCCTTATCTGGCCTGAGTGGGGTCCTTGAACTGACATCATCTGTATCTGATGTCAGGATCAAGTGCATGTTCTCCGGCCACAGACAGGGACTCAGAAGTGCAGGGGCTGGGTCCTCGTCCTCGGGGCCGCGGGGAGCCGTCCGCGGGACCATCCACACTTCTGTGCTGTGGGGCTCTACGGTCAGCTTCCTTTTTCCTCCTTGGAGATGACTTGATGGCTTTGTCTGGCTCAAAGTCATTGTTTAGATGTGAGGTCCCTGTGCGGGAACGCGTCTCGGCGCCGGCTGTCCCACATCAACTCGGTGTGCTGCGCGGTGTGCCTTTCCAGGGTGTCGGCATGCTTCATTTCCTTTGTTTTGGGAAGGATTTTTTTAAAAAGATTTTTATTTATTTGAGAAAAAGGACATGAGTGGGGGGAATGGCAGAGAGAGAGGGAGAAACAGATTCTCGCTGAGCAGGGAGCCCCATGAGGAACTTGATCCCAGGAACCTGGGATCATGATCTGAGCCAAAGGCAGATGCTTTGAGCCCACCAGACATCCCCAGGAAAGATTTTTTTTTTTTAAATTATGTCTTTAAGTCATTTCTGTGCTGGCATTTCAGCTTTCTTTATGGCACTCTGGCCAGACACGTGCTAAGTCCCTTTGCTTCTCGAATCCTTTCTGCTCCTTTCATCTGGCTTATCCTTCTCGCTTTGCCTCCAGGTCCCTCCTGTCGTGCTCTCTGGTCTGTTTCCCTCCCGCCAGCCGGCTGCACCCCACCCCTCACTTCCTAGAAGACCGGTGTGTGCATGTGTGTGTGCGTGTGTGTCTGTGATCGTCACAGCTCTTGCCTTCTCTTGCCTTGCTGCAGAGTGACGATGTCTGTTTGCTTCCTTGTGGATACGTTCCAGTGTGTTGTTCCCAGGACCCAGGGCGGCATGAGAACGCAGCATCCTTGGTTAACAAATGACTAAGACATTCATGGCGCCGAGCATGAAAGCACACACCAAGCCCTGTTGCATGTGATGTGCCCCGCACAGCTTCCCTGCCTACGAGGTGGCCCCTGCGGCAAGAGAAGGCCACCCATGCTGGGTCCATCCCCAGAGGATGCACCCCTCATCACCCTTGCACGGACGTTCAGGGTTGCACGTGCTCTTAGTAACTATCACGTGCCTCTTCTCTTCCCAGGAGGAGTCCATGTGCTCCGGGCATTTATCTACGAGTTCTGTGGAACTGAAAAGGAGCTGGGGCCTTACTTTGTGGAGGTCGGCCCTGCGGCCGTGTCCGTGTTCATGAATTCCAGCAGCATCCACAAGGACGAACTTCTCCTCTTTGCCAGCCCTGGCATGGGTCAGGAAGGTAAGAGACACACGTGGAGTCGAGCGCCCAGACCCGCCTGGGCTGGTGCAGTACCATCCGGGTCCAGCTGACTGTCTGCACAGACACGCATTCATCCTTTCCCCTGCCTCATTGGCACGGCGCTGTGCTCTGAGGGGCATGTGCGGATGAAGTCCCCAGGTCCTGGTCTCAGGGTTGACGGTCTAGGAAAGGCATCGAGGTTGGTGTCAGAAACACAGGAGCTGGGGATGGATGAGCGCTCACAGGGGTCAGGCCATCTGCTCGTGCTCTGCTCCCATCAGCCCCCAGTCACCAGCGAGGGGCCCCACATCCGCTCAGTGTGGTAGACGAGGAACCTGGGGGTTCAGCAGGGCGGGAGCGGGGCATCAGGCACATGTCAGCATCACATGGAGGGAAGAGTCGTGGGCAGACACGGGAGCCCATTGAAGACGGCCGCAGAGTGCTCGGCCTGAGTGGCTGGGGCAACGGGTTATGTTTCCCAGAAGCAGGAGGAGGGGAAGCCAGTGGGGCACGTGTCCCGAGGCACCTGCTCACATGAAGGTCTTTGAACCTTGTTCCCCACACTGACCGTCCGGCTTCCATGCAGTTGGCCTCGCGGGAGCCTCTCCACCCAAGAAATTAGAGCTGGCAGGGGGTGGGTGGGCATCCTGTCCCTGGTGATCCTGTGTCAGGAGCTGGAATCGGAGGGCACAGGTGCGCGTGGCATGCCGTGTCCCGCGCAAATACGCGCCGACGCTTCTCTCCCTCCCCCACTCTCACATGTGTTTCGTTCTGTGGCCAGTGCCGCGTTCCTGCCTGCGGAGCCGCAGCTGCTGCCGTGGAGGGTGTCTCTGTCAGCCACAGTGTCAATTCTTCAGAATTCTAAAGCTCGGGTGAACGGGACAGCACTCCGCGTGACTATTGTTACAAATGAGCCTTTCTCCCTGTGCAGGGAAAAACGACACTGGGCAGCAGTGCTTGAAGGGAAAGACCCCTCCTTTCCTCATGCAGACACGCAGGCTGTTCTGAACCCCCCCCAGACACGCCAGTCCTCTGGGACCCAGCGGGCCGTGTGGTGCCTGTCCCCCGCGTACGCCCACGCACACACGCCCACGTGCACACACACATGCACACACACACGTGTGCTCCTGTCCTATATGTGCGGCACTTTGCATTGCGTATCCATGGGGTCACCAGCCTGAGGCTCACCCAGGGCCCCGTTGAGGGCCTTGTGCAGTAAGACAGCCCTTAGTGAGCCCATCGGGGAGATCCTTCAACACAAGGCCGTCCAGCAACGGATGAACACGCCCGCCCCGAGCACAGCCGTTCTCAGGAGCAGCAAACACCGAACAGTGTTGTGAGAGACGTTCCGGACAAGGCCCATGGCCCATGGGCCTGTCCGACCTCCAGGCTCCCTCGTCAGAACTTGAACATCACCGGAACTCAGAGGCGGAGAGTAAACGATGGAAAATCCTGGTCATCCACCACGTGAGACGGAGGCATGGCCCTTTCGGCCCTCACTCGTGTTCGTTGTGTTTTGTCGTCTGTTCAGGCTCCGTTGTCTCGCATCGATTTCCAGCCGGTCCCTCGAGCAACGTGACCTTCACATCTCAGAGCCCAGCGGGGGGCTGCCGGGCGTGGGGCCGCATGACCGTCCGGTATCACATGCAGCGTATGTCCTCCCTCCGAGTCTGGCTGGGTAGGGTCCCGGAGGTCACCTGGTGCTCTGCTGAGCTCTGCTGAGAGTCGCTTTGGCCCTCGAGCCAGCTCTGCGCTCCCCTGCGGTTCGTTCTAGTGCTGTCTAGAAACCACACGTGTCAAGGCTTCGGCCTGAAGCTGTGGGGTGGGTAGAAGCCTCCCCCTGCCCCGGTCCCGACCCGTGCTCTTTGGGGAGAGCTTGCAGGTGGTCGCTTTCACTTTATGAGCTACGGTTTCACTGGCCTTTGATCTGGGGCCAGAGTCGCCCAGTGTGTTCCCACTGCAGCCCTCCATGTGGGATGGGGACCGTCCCTCCTGGCGCCCTGTGTGGGAGGTGAGGGTGTGAGGGAGCTGGCGTCCCTGCAGGGCCCCGACCTCGGCACCGACTCTTCTCTCCCTCCCCCACTCTCACAGCCGTCTCTGTCTACACAAACGGAACCGTGTTTGCCACCGACACCCACATCACTTTTCTGGCTGTTACCGAGGAAACGACCCCCCTGGAGTTCATGTGGTCATTTGGAGAAGGTCCAGCCGTGAGGACAACGTCCAGAAGCATTAAGAAAAGACTCAGCATCCCTCAGTGGTGAGTGTGCAGGCATCACAGCAGGCGGCCGCAGGAAGCTTGCCTGCAGCTCGCCCACAGACTCCCCCACTGCCGCTGCCATGATTTCGGACGCCGCTGCGGACAGGAGGGGCACACGGGGAAGGCTAAAGGATGACGAAGTCCCTCCCGCCTAAGCTAGGGGTGGGCGTGCGGCTTTGGAACCAGCGGTTCCGGGATCAGATCCCACCTTCTCCACCTAAGTCAGTCCCCATCCAAGCCCCGGTCCCAGTGCTGCTCCTGCCCCTCTGCACATGACTGACACGAAGATGAGGGGTGGTCCCACTGTCCCACTACCTCTCCCAGTGAGTGGGGAACCGTGGGGGCTGGGGTGCCTGCAGATGAAAATGCCCCCTCCCCCAACCTTTCTTTCTTTCTTTTTTTTTTTTTTAAGGTTTTATTTATTTATTTGACAGAGATCACAAGTAGGCAGAGAGGCAGGCAGAGAGAGGGGGGAAGCAGGCTCCCTGCTGAGCAGAGAGCCTGACTCGGGACTAGATCCCAGGACCCTGAGATCATGACCTGAGCCGAAGGCAGAGCTTAACCCACTGGGCCACCCAGGCGCCCCTCCCCCCACCTTTCTCGAGGCTGCTCTCTACCTCTGACCCGTTCTTGTCCCCCACCTGCCCTTCCTGCCCCCTTGGCGGTCTTCCCGCAGGTACAACGTGACGGTGTGGGCCACCAACGGGCTGGGCAGCGTGGCCTCGGAGCCCCACCGCATCAGGACGCAGAGGAGAATTGTTGTCAATCGGCTCGCGTCCCCCTCCTCAGCTCTGCTGAACACCAGTGTGACATTTGAGTTCAGGCTCAACTTCGGCACCGACGTCACTTTCCTCTGGGACTTTGGGGATGGCATCGTGGGCCCGGGGGACCATTTAGCCAGTCACACCTATAGCAGGTGAGTGGCTCCGTCACAGGCACAGCTCTGTGGTGGCGGCTGGAAGGGCCTTTGTGAGGCGTGAGCCCCTCGTTCTCCACAGCCGACCTGGCAGTACGTGCAGTTGGCAGATACCAAGGAGAGTCAGATAAGCCTGCTGTCCAGGAGCTCACGGTCCGGGGCCTGGGGCCGGCAGGCAGGAAAACAGTCACTATGAACACCAGGAGGCAGGGACAGAGCCGTGAGATGAGGGGTGGGGGCGCAGATAGAGGTAGAAGGTGCCAGAAGGACTGCCAGGGGCTCACTGTCTGCTGAAGAGCCTGGGCTGTGTCCTTTCATTTGGCATTTACTGAGCACCTGCTGTTTACCTGGAAGGAAGCATTATGGAGATCCAAGCACTGCTGGGCCTGCCTGGGGGAGGCGGGCGTGTCCACAGGAAACCACCAAGACAAACCGTAGGATTTCCACTGTCAAGGTTAGGGGAATGGTGAAGGGCAGGCAGGCCAGGTCTGAGCCTGAGCCTCCGGGCTGCTGCTGTTCAGCGGGGGGTGAGCCCTACCCTGGATTGCCCAGGCTGTGCAGACCTCTGGGCGAAGCTGGGCCTCCGGCTGGCATGGCACTGTTTACGCTGCCGTAATGAAGTAGTGACAGATGCAGAAGGGCCCAGAAGCGAGGCCTGTGTGGCCGGCAGCAGCAGGGAAAGACGGCCAACCTCCCTGAGTGTGGGACTTCCTCGAGAGCCCCCGTGGCCTCGCCACCCACAAGGACATGCCCGAACGGCCCAATGCGAGCTCTCCCTGTGCACCTCCTCCGTGGGAGGTGGGTGTTCACGGGAGGAAGGAGTTGATCGGGGGCGCCTGGGCAGGCTCCCCCAGGGGCACACCTGGGCCCCAGACCTGGGGATGTGCTCTGTGGCTCCGGGATGGACATGCACTGCTTCACACCCCTGCCTCATCTTTGGAGTGTCCCAGGGGTCCCCAACCACCTGGACCCTGAGGGGGACCCCACAGCCTACACTGGGGTCAGCAGGACCCACCCTCCTTAGGGACACACCATGACAGCAGGTGGCACTCTGTGGCTCAGGGAGCAGAGCGGGAAGATCATGCCCACTTTCCGGGTGAGGGGCCAGGGTGCCCATCACATGGAGGGTCACGCCATGGGGCACAGATGGGCCAGGCCATGGCCACCGGGATCTGTCCCCACAGAACAACTATTTCTCCGTCAGCAGGTCACATCAGTCTGGGAGCTGGGCGTCTGGCTTGCCCTGCACTGGGCGGACAGCTGGTGTGTTAACTAGGCAGCAGATGGCCCCTGTGGACCAGCCTCATGAGCAGACGCCCTCTGTGCTCACGGGTGGGCTGTCTGGCGGTCGGGTCCCACAGTGACGTGGTGGAGGCTGTTACGAAGGGGGCGGGAGAGGCAGACGCCTGGTGGGCTGGGTGTTTGCATTCCTGTGTGCTGTGGCCCTTGCAGGGAAGGAGAGTTCACTGTCCAGGCCCTTGCCTTTAATGACGTCAGCGCCGCCTCCCTGCGAAAGCATCTGTTCATTGTGCGGGAGCCCTGCCAGCCACCCCCCGTGCGGAACATGGGGCCCGGGAAGGTGCAGGTAGACTGGGCCTGGGAACAGCGGGATTTTGGGGAACAGACGCCAGGGGGGCGCCTCTTGGGGCTTCTGAGGGCCCTGGCAAGGTTGGGGGGATAGCGGGGGGAGGGCCTCGTCCTGGCCTTTAAGGGGCCTTATTGGCCTTCATCGCTCTGGTGTTCGGTTTGGCCTGCTTTGAGGGGCTGTTTAGAAATCGCTTGTGCAAGCCTGGGCGGCTCAGTGGTTAGCCCTCTGCTTCCCGCTCAGGTCATGGTCCCGGGGTCCTGGGATCGAGCCCCGCATTGGACTCTGCTCAGCCGGAGCCTGCTTCTCTCTCTGCCTGCCGCTCCCCTGCTTGTGCTCTCTCTCTCCTGCTCTCTGTCTCTCAAATAAATGAATTTTCTTTTAAAAAAAAGAAACAGCTTGTGCCAAGCACTCAAGCATTTTCAGGAGAAAGGAATGTTTGGATTCCTGTGAAGTCAACAGCCAAAAAGACACGATTGGTCCCTT
Source organism: Mustela putorius furo (assembly GCF_011764305.1). Classification (NCBI taxonomy): domain Eukaryota; kingdom Metazoa; phylum Chordata; class Mammalia; order Carnivora; family Mustelidae; genus Mustela; species Mustela putorius. The sequence continues at coordinate 12,121,944 of NW_025421998.1, forward strand.
CCCAAGCATGCACTGTGGGTTAGGAGAGGGAGGGCACACCCACTGTGGGTTAGGAGAAGGACGGTGGCATTTTACTTCTTTTGTTCCTCTGAGTTAGAGCAGATTTCCCATGTCAGGGCAGAAGTGTCTGTGACACATGGAAATCCAAGCTGTGACTTGGCTGCATTTCCAGACTGCATGCTGGGCCTCAGACCAGGGTCCAGAGTCAGGTACCTCCCACCAGGGAAGAGGTGGCGGGGATCGGGGGACCCACAGAAGAGCCCCCAGGGCAAGGTCTGGATCATTCCTGCCACATGGCTCCTGCAGGATGGGGACGGCCCCTTACAAGCAGGACCCGAGCCCCCATTAGGCCAGCACACACCTGTGTGTGTGCACGGACAGTGGGCTTTCCGGGTCGGGGGGATGAACAGAACGTCAGAGGGACCCTACCATGGAGACGGGATGGCCAGGAAGCAGGAGAGACAGACTGCATTTAAATCGTGACTCTGCTCTCAGGTTGAGGCACCGGATGTGACCTGTCCCTGGTTAGACATGGTCCAGGGGTGTCGCCCACGGCATGTGGTCCAGACTGTTCCTGGTGATGTGACCCGGGGTTCTGTTCTAAAGAGAAGGACTCAAGTGTTTTTCATTCTTGAAACAAAGGAACCAACACTGATGAGTCCATTTTTCCTTTATAAAATTTTTTCTTGTACACATTTTCTGGAAGTGTAAGGGAAGGAGGAAATCATTCGGAATGCAGCAAGAGAGCCCCACTGTGTCCCTGGACACACTTAAGGAAGGCCAGGGTCCACTTCTAGTGTTAAGGAATACCGGTTTTAAAATCTCATTTCCCAACTCCTTCTAGACATTTACCCTTTTCCCTTTGTTGTGGGAGATTTTCATTAAACTGTCCTGCAAGGAAGCTTTTGTGCTTGTTCCCTCTCTCGCTGTGTCTCTCTATGTCAAATAAATAAATACAATCTTGAAAAAAAAATAAATAAAATGGTTTTTTAAAAAGACGTATTTATTTTAAAGAGAGAGAACATGAGCAGGGGAGGGGCGGGGGGGGGAGAGAGAATCCCAAGAAGGGCCCCTGCTGAGAGTGGAGCCTGATGTGGGGCTCGATCTCACAGCCCTGTGATCGTGACCCAAGCGGAAATCAAGAGTCAGGCACTTAACCTGCGGAGCCACCAGATGCTTCTCTGTGGCATCAAGCATAACGGACATTTCGAGACCTTTCTCTCTAACCTGCAGGTGTGGCGGTCTCAGCCTCTGACCCTGGCCGTGACATTTGAGTCTGCAATCCTCTGTGACATCTCCCAAGGCCTCTCCTACACCTGGACCTTCTGGAACTCCCAGGGGTGGCCGGTGGCCCTGCCCCCCACCATCAGCACGCACAGGCAGACAGTCACTGTCCCCAGCTACTTCCTGGCGCCCGGCAACTACACTGCTCTTGCCAGGGTAGGTGGTCCGAAGACATTTGTCCCATCAGCCCCGGAGCAGGAGCTCAGCCCTGTCCCTCCAACCTGTTGTACCTGAGATAATGACGGTCGTCACAACACGTGGGCTGGGCTGCCGAGAAATGCTTAGCACCTCTCAGAGAGCAAGTTGCGTGTCCAAACGCAGGAAAGTCATCGTGAAAATCTCGTTCTTTCAGCAGAAGCTTCCTGAGCATGTGCTTTGACGATGTCGCTGAGGTAGTCCCGAAATATCAGGGAGTGTCTGTGTCGTCACAGAGCGTCCAGCCTGGAACGGGAGGGCATGTTAGTCAGACCACAGAGTCCAGGAGGACACCCTGCGGACCGGGCTGCTGCTGGCACTTGGTGTATTTTGGCTGGAAAAATGGTGAAAATATGTCATGGTCCTTTCTAGAAGAGTTGGCTTCATGGAGCAGAGTCTGTTTGCAGGTAGAGACCAGCCTGCGTTTTCCTGCTGTCTCAGAGTTCCCCGGGGAGCTCACCACCTCCCAGGGAGGGGTGGCTATGAGCCCTGCAGCGCGCCAGGTCAGGAGAGGGTTCCAGAATGGCAGAGGCCAGGACGGTCCCCTAGAAGCACACAGGGTTTGTGGGGGTGGGTGGGGGGACACAGGGCTGAACACATGAGTAGGAGGTTCTCTGATGACCAGGGGAAGGCAGAGATGGAGCGATCGGGTCTCAGGGGGCCGTGATGGCAATGTTGGAGGGAGGGCAGTGGATGTGGAGGAGGGGGGCAGTGTGCTGGGTCTCCGAGCGCAGGCCGGGAGCAGTGAGGGAGAAGGGAGGGCAGGCAGCCCTTGTGTTTTGGGGCTGGGGCAGGGGAAGGAGCCAGACAAGGAGGCGAGGTTTGGTCCGTCTGTATTAAGCATCATAAGGATCTGTGTCACTAGTTTTCCTTAAATTTTAAAATAGTGGAAACGTTTTATTAGTTATAGTTTAAACAAACAAACAAACAAATAACACTTGTTCCCATAATGGTCTGCGTTGTTTTTTAGTTTAACACAGCTTAACATCTTCATGTCCAATGTCACTTGGGCAGCGGCGAGTAGGTGTCCCGTTTCCGTGACTGCCCCTGAGCTCTCCTTGTCGCTGAGGAACCTGGGAAGTGACTCCTGGAAGGGTAGATTTCAGCTGGACTGACAGGGCCAGAGCAGATCCTGTGAGGTCCACTGGACCGTGTTACCAGCCTAACTGCCAGTGTCCCAGCTGGGCACGAATGGGGTGGTGGAGTGTGTCTGAGGCAGGCGTCTGTCCAGCCTTGCTGAGAGGCCACCTGTCTGGTCTGGCCCCAAACTTAGCAGACCCCAGATGGTGTTGTCGGTTTTGTTAGAAATGGCTATTCCTGCGGGGTCTGGTTCATACTGCGTAAGGTCACTAGTGCCATGTGACCTGGCAAAAAGAGAAAGGGACAGGACAGCCCATGGGGTTTCCCTTCGATCCACTGGTTCTGAGCAAGTGAGTGCAGCTGGGTAAGGTGTGCGAATGTGGGCATGGACGCGATCGGTGAGACCATGTGCCGGTAGCCTGTGTGTCCGGTGGCGAGAGCTCCTTTCCCCCAGGCTCTGGACAGTGGGGTTGCAGCACTTGTCCTGTCTGTGTGGAAAGAGTGGAGGCTGGGATCCAAGCTGCCAGGTGCGGCGGCTCCATGTTGGCACGCTTGGTCGCGAGCCTGTCATTGCCCACGAGTGGCTCGGACGCGTCTTCCTTCAGGTCATGGTACCTGCCCTGTTGAGGTGCTTCTGCCGATGTCTGAGCTTGTCTTCACGTTGCCTCGGTGGGTCATACCCTCCGATGTGCAGACCTCCTGCTGTCACTGCCATGCTGACCAGCAGCGCCCCGCACGTCCCCGTCTTTGGACATTCCTGATGGTTCCTCCAGCGGCAGGAGGGGCTGAGCAGAGAGGGAGGTGTAGGTGGGCGTGGGATCACACATTTGGTCGATGGCTGTTGGGGCCCCACGTGGGAAAGCCACAAGCAGGGAACCTCGGGTGCCTTTCTGAAGGAAGTCACAAAGAACCGGGCCCAGACCCACGAAAAGAGCAGCAAGTGTGACGCTGTTGTTCCAGATTGTGTCACATTCTCAAAGAGACTTTGAATGGCAGGTTTACAAAATGTTCCAGTATTCCCGAGTTTCAGAATCATTGTCTTACAGTTCATTTACGTTGCTTCAAGACTGTTGCACGAGGGCTAGAAATGTAGATTTTTTTTTTTTTTTTGAGATTTTTTTTGAGAGAGAGTAGGAACAGGGGGAGGGGCAGAGGGAGAGTCTGAAGCAGACGTCCCACCGTGTGCAGCCCTACGGGGCTCGATCTCACGATCCTGAGATCATGACCTGAGCCGAAATCAAGAGTCAGCTGCTCCGCCGCCTGAGCCAGCCAGGTGCCCCAGAAATGTAGCTTACAGAAGGCCAGCTAATGCCATCCAAGACCGAGGACAAGCTTCCTGACGGCGGAGCAGGCTTGGCAGCTGGCCCGTGTGCTGATGACCAGGACCATGTCATCAAAGGTGTACCTGGGGAGTCGCAGCTCTGTGTGCCCCCAGACGTGAGTACATGTCCCTGCCCGCCCCTGCCCCAGCCACCTTGGCTGCACTGGCACACAGTAGGCGGTCTCTGACACAGGTGACTGGTGGGTATCAGAATAATGGAGCGTCTTGGTGAGGCACTGTCGGAGCTGGCGGCACGCTTACATTCACAGTTTCCTTCCAGCGTTCTCTTGTTTTTGAACTTACTTATTTGCTTCGAAGTCATCTCTACACCCAAGGTGGGGCTGGAACTCACGACCTCGAGATTAAGAGTCGCACGCTCCACTAGTGGAGCCGACCAGGTGCCCCAGTCTCCTTGCAGCATCAGAGGGTGTCTGGCCCCAGCACGCCTCCTGCCAAGTCCCCTGGGTGACACCCCCTTGTCACCGCGTTCCAGGTCCGGGTGGTAGGCAGCGTGGTGCACAGCAGCTACAGCGTGGCGGTGGAGGTGCGAGCCCGGGCCCCCGTCAGCGTCATCTCCGAGGGCACGCACCTGTTCCTCTCCAGAGCCCCCTCGTTCCCCGTCGTCCTCACGGGCTCCCAGTCCTACGACCCAGACCACCCGGGGGCCGTCCTCAGGTGAGCACGCGGGAGCCCGACTCACATCTCCCCCGGGAGCCGAACATACGGGAGACGGGGGGACGGCTGTCACTCAGACAGGAGTAGCGCTGGACATCGGTGTTTGAGAAGTGAGGCTGCCGTGTGTCAGTGCGTGCACTGCGCAGCTCACAGGCAGCGGACGCGGCTTCCTGTGGACTGGAGGCCGGCAGGCGGAGGGAGGGCCAGCCGTTCGGTGTCTGGGACCACCTGCCTCCTGGTTCCTAGCTGGTTCTTCTCGCGGCGTCCTCACAGGGTGGGTGGGGAGGGGGTGCCGGGGGCTCCGCCATAGGCACGCGATCTGTCCCTTCCCGGAGGCTCCATCTCCTCGACCTAAACCCTCCCAAGGCCCCTGTCATCACTCCGTCACACAGGGCGTTGGGTCTCCACATCGTAGCGGGACCCCTCAGTCCTTGGCAAACACGTTTCTCTGTGACTGACGTTCTTGCTCTGACGAAGGGGGGACTTGAGCTCCGCGTGCCCCTCTTCCCACGCTGCTGGAGGTCCCCCGCTCAGGGCTTGGTCCCCCTCCCCATCCACATGCCCTCCCTGGTGGCCTCACCTGATTTCCTGATGGGACCCGATCCGTGTGACAGTCGCCTCCAGCAAGCATCCTGCGTCCGCACTGCTCTTGGCCTCCAGGCTGGGTGTCCCGCCGTCTCCAGCCTGGTCCCCGGGTGGCCTCCCGTCTCTGCTGACGGAGGGGTCCTTCCCAGCATTCAGGCCAGTCTTCACAGAGCAGGTGGACGGAGTCTGTGAGAGCCCCGTCACCGCCCGCCCCCCTTCCATCTGCGCTCGGACATCACACGCCCGGGGAGGCTTCCGATGACCCCGCGGTGATGACCGTCCCATGCTGACTCTGTGGTGTCTTCTTCCAGAGCCCCCATTCCCATGACATCCCACAGTCCTTCATCCCTGCTGGCATGTTCACACCAGTGGGCAGGGCCGTGCCTTGGCATGTCCCTGTGCCCGGCGCAGAGTGGGTCGTCCGCGGGTATTTCTGAATAGTGAGAGTGGACAGCTGCTGAGTCCCGAGCATGGCTGTTGGTGGAGGCGAGAGGCGGCCTGCTGGACTTGTGGGTCACACGCACGTGCTCTGAACAACACACACGCTGCCCCTGTGCCCTGGCCTTGTGGACCCTCCCCGAGAGCCCCGTGTGGTGCCCGCAGCAGGAGCCCAGCGTGTGTCTGTGGAGATGGGCAGAGTCCGCTCCCGGGGAGGGGGGACAGTTTCCACCCAGCCCAGGAGGAGGTTTGCTCCCCAAAGGGCCTGAGCTGGACCGGTGCCAAAAAAGCTCCTATAGACTCTGGAAACAGGGAGGCTTAGAACCGGTGCCTAGGTCCAGGTCACTCACAGTGCAGATTGGGAAGTGAACTCGGAGGGGTGAGCTGTGGTGTGGACTTCGGGGTGCTGTGTGGGGAGCCTGTACCTCCTCCTTACGCACCTCCCGGTGGGGCTGCTTATCTCCATGTGTCCCCCAGAGGACCTGTCCTGGCCGGGGTTGGGGCTGGCTTCCTGACTGTTGAGCGACTGTCACAAGGCAGAGCACGGCATAGGGGAGATGCCTGGTACTCATCTCCTGGCCTGTCCTCCTGCTCTGGGACGGGCAGGCCCCGAAGCCTTGGCCTTCCCAGGGTCAGAGGCTGTGCACTTCTTGGGGGCTGCAGAGGTGCCAGAGGGGGTGGGAAGTAGCATGCGTGGGGCCAGAGCAGGGCCCCAAGCCCATGAGCTGGGTGAGGCGCGGCCTGGCCCCTGACCTTGGCAGCCCTGCTCCAGCGTTGGAACCGCCCATCCCACCTCCGTCAGAGAGAAGGGAGACATCCCCCGGCCCGCCTGCTCCCCTGGGGCCCCAGGAAAGCCCCGTTAGTAGCCGGGCTGGTCACCTGACTGCTGGGGCAGGTGCGTTCAGCCCCATGGTGCCTTCTCCCGCAGCTATCACTGGAAATGCACCATGGCCAGCAGCCCCGGGCACTCCTGCTTCGCCACCTCCTCGCCACACAGCCTGGATGCCGGGGCTCCCTCCCTTGCCTTCCCTGCGGACTCTCTCAGCGACAGCTATGATCAGTTTGTCGTGACGCTGACGGTGTCCAGCGCCGGCCGGAATTCTTCAGAGGCGCAGGTGTTCCTGTCTCCTCGCCCCGACTTGGTGCTCAGGTACCGCCTGCCCCTGGTTCCCTGAAGGACAGGTCCAGGGGCCGTGCCCTTCCGTGCCCTGCCCGACAGGTGTAGGAGCCAGCCGAGCCTGCTGAGGAGGAACGGGGCTGGCCAGGGAAGGCAGCAGAGCCCGCGCTCCGGTGGCACAGGGGCAGAGCCTGTCCCGACAGCTGTCCCAAGACAGGGGTCTGTTGTCGGGCTTGGGGCTGAGACTGGACAGAGGCTAAGCATCTCGGGGCCTCTGCGCAGTGCCTTCCAGGCATCGTGGGGCTGGGCCAGTGGTGACGTGGGGCAGCGCAGGGAGCAAGGTCGTGCTCCAGCCACAAAGCAGACCTGCAACAGGGAGGCCAGGCCAGCACCTGAGTGAGGGACTCGCTGAGCCCTGCACTGGACACAGGCTGGCATGAGCCGCACCTGTTCCATGCGCCCCCAAGGGGACAAGTAGGATGCCTGGAGGACTGGGGCACGCAGAGCTGCTCCCATACACGAACCCTGCAAGTGGTCTGGGCAGTTACCTTTGCCTTGTTGTGTAAAAACAGCTCGGGGTTAAAAGTGTGGAGAAAGAGTGGGTTCTGGCAGGCTTCCTGGAGGAAGAAGAAAATTAGCTGTGGCTGGCCAGGACCAACACAAAGGAGAGGACGCAAGCTGTGGCACTGAGGTCAGATAGATGCCTCTGGTGGAGACCACCCCCACCCTTGGGGTTCAGGGTTGAGGCGGTGAAAAATGCATCTCAGCAGGTGGGCGCAGGTGCCTCTCCACGTCCAGCCAGACCCAGGTCTCCTGTGCTTTCTGAAAGCTCCCAACATAAAAGTGCAGGAATCAAGGTTCCAGGCTGGCTTGGTTGATACAGCGTGACTTCTGATCTCAGGGCCATGCAGTCAAGCCCCATGCTGGGTGTGCAACTTACTGTAAAAAAAATATATACATATTAAAAAAAGAAAGTGAAGGAATGTCAGTACAGGGCTACAAACCTTGGGTCGTAATTTAGATAATTATATTTAATAGATTTTTAGATATGAATTAGGTTAATTAATCTCAATTAATTAGTATTAATTAGAATAAGCTTTTATTCTAAAAACACAACATACTATGTAATTCTGCTGCTCACAAGATAAAGATTTTATTTAAAAATACTCCTTCATCGTGCAAAGGTATGGGGTGGGCGTCGGTCAGTATGGTCAGGCACAATCTGGGCCGCTGCGGACCACGTCCTGAGGGGCCGGGGGCCAGATGGGCCTCTTCTGTCCTGAGTCCACCCCGTCCCCACCCACCAGGCTCACACACACCCCGCAGGGAGACACGTTCACACATGGAGATGCACACACACAGAGGGACAGGCCCACTGAGGCCCCTCGAGGAACCTGCGTGGCCCCACGTGCTGGGTTCCCTCCACCCAGGGTTCCTGCACTGGGAGCCACATGTGGCGGCCACAGTCCGAGACATGTGTGGGCATGCCACCTTCATGTGGGAGATGCTGGCCCCCCATGTGCCCTTGGGGGGCTCTCTCCCATAGTGACCTGCTGATGGCGGCTGAGTCTCTCAAAAGGTCCTGTGAATCAGGCCTTGGTGGCCATCCCAGGGTACCACATAACGCCCTAAGGAACTGCACATGCCAGTCAGTGAGAAAGCCTGGCTGTGGGGCCACGGGACTGAGGGAGCCAGCGGGGTTGCCCATGTGGGGTGGGGGGGGCCAGACCACAGGGGGCGGTGAGGCTGCGGGACATGAAGAACATACCTGGCCATTGGGGGATGTCCAGGTGAGGCTTAGGTTGGTCAGAGGGAGCCCCGAGGTGTTGAACACTTGGGGGACCTCCCTTCCGTGGACAGTGCAGGTGGGGCTGGGGTCAGGGGGCTGTGGGGCCAGGGGGCCATCCAGGCTCTGCCCTGAGCTTTGTGTGACCTGGAGGATTCACACACCCTCTCTAGGCTCGGTGCGTGTGCGTCCTGGGACCCGGCCCATGTCATGAGGTGGTGCCGGGGGGAGCAGGGGGAGCTGGGTGCGGGCTCGGCCGCCCCGCAGTGCTCAGACACGCCAGCCCTGGCACCGACCCGCCCTTAGCACAAACGAGCGAGGCCGCTGAACTGTCCAGTGTTCTCCCTAAAATCCCCAATCGGGTTCGCATGGCACAGGTTCGTCCACATCTCCTGGGTCAGCTTTAAGGACGTGTTTGTTAACTGGAACGAGGAGCTTTCTCTTAGAGCCGAGTGTGACGAGTGTGGTGAGGGGCACACCCTGTCTTACTCCTGGGACCTCTTCCTGGTCAACGCGACCAAAAGGACCCGAATGGAAGGTAAGGTCACGGCCGCCTTCATTTTGTTAACCCAGGCGAGGACTCAGTGTTCAAGGGTTGCTGAGGATACGCAGGCTCCGCGGCACCTGGACCAGTGTCCCTGGCTGTGCCCATCACACCGAGCTCCCCAGCCCCTCTCCTTTATGCTCACGGAGACGGAGATGCCCGAACGCTGCGGCTCAGACACTTGCACACGACCCAGAACTTGCCTCCATCCCTCGCGGCTCCTGCTGTCGTTGGGGCCAGTCCCCGCCCCAGCTCTGAGACCCGCGATTTCAGACCCTTCTCCAGGAGGTGGTTTTCTTGGGTGGGAAGGGTGGGTCCCAGTGCTGCGCAGGGCAGTGGCCAGGTGACGTGAGACGGTGTGTGAGAACGTGCCAGCTCTGGGACAGGACATGGCCTGGGTGCGAGCCAGGAGGGGGAGGGGTTCTCACCCGTGGCCTCTGTGATGAGAGAGACGGCTGGGAATGGCGGACAGAGGAGCTTTTGTTTCTGAGCTGGGTATGGCTGGCTCCAGGGTCAGCAGCTTGTGCCGAGGCCTCAGAGGCCCACACTTACTCTGTATCTGTCCCACGGGGCCGCACGAAGCTTCCATACTCGGGCTCTGAGCGCAGGGGACCTCCCAGTGAGGGGGGCAGGAACACATAGGGGCCATTGTGCCCTTCTCTGCGGGGGAGCTGTTCCCACGTTCCCAACGTAATTGGGTTTTCCAGAAGCAAAGCCGGTGGGGAATGCATGGGAGGAACCGGGGCAAACCGCACCCCCCCACCCCCAGGTGGTTAATCTTGCAGCCAAGCCAGTGACTGTCCGAAGGCCATGTATCTCCCTTTCTTGTCACAGAAGCCGTCTCTGTGACAGCAGTGAGGACAAGCTCACTCTAGCGAAATGTCCTCGTGTTACATCTGTAGAAGTTTTCTCTTTGTCGTTCATCCTTTCTCGTAATTATGCCCGCGTTCTTTAGAGTCGTTACGTGTGACACGGACAAGTGAGGGAGGGTCAGAGGCTCCACACGCCCAGACAGTGTCTAGAGTAGACGTGAACAACTGTGCCAGGCATGCTGGTGCAGGGGGAGTCCGTGGCGAGCAGATCCCGGGGGAGCTATGGTGCCGGCTGCCCTCCTGCTTCTCCAGGGGTGGTTGGCCTGCCTCCAGGTGAAACCCATGCTCCTCTGTATTTTCTGGGACGCATCCTTTTCAGAGATCGGTCACGTTTGTTAAAATGGCATGCTGATGGAATCTGTAGACCTTTGTATTTATTATTATTATTATTTTTAAAGATTTTATTTATGGGGGGCATAAGCAGGTGGGGGGCAGAGGGAGAGGGAGAAGCAGACTCCCCGCGGAGCAGAGCCCAGTGTGGGGCTCGATTCCAGGACCTCAGGACCATGACCTGAACCAAAACTAACAGTCAGACGCTCAATCAACTAACTGGGCCCCCCAGATGCCCCCATAGACTGTTTTCAACCACATAGTTTTTCTGGTCTGAACGTCTCACCTGGCTCCATGTTTGTTCAAGTCCCCTCTTGCAGAACAGTGGGGCTGCTGGGCGCTGCTGGCCTGGGGGCGATTTCAAAGCTGCCAGAGTCCAGTCCACCATCCGCGGAGCCGAGCTGGCTGGAGCCCCACGCAATGGACACACTGTCTTCTCGGGAGCTGTCACCACAGACCCAGGCCCCGCCGGTCCTCTCAGCCACCAGGAAACCCTCCTCGGGGCCCACAGTCAGCGGGCACTGGGTTCCTGCTGTGGGTGACCGGCGTTCCCCAGGACCCAGCCCCCCTCGGAGGTTGTCCCCCCAGAGCCCGTCCCCCACCCCCTCTGGTAAGTGCTCCTGTCCTGTCACATCCGCACAGCTTGTGGGATGCTCATAGGGTCTCAGGGCCTTCCTCCCACCCGCAAACCTGTCCAGGCTCTGACAGCTGCCTGTGCACACAGCCTCCCTCGTCCCTTATCCTTCGCAGCACCAGGCCCTTCACGGTATCGCTCGTTTTCAGGCTGCCCAGAAACGGTTTCTGGGCCTCCAAAGTCGAGAAAGGAGCTCGTCGTCAGGGAGCAAAGCTGTGGCCCAGACTCTGCCTGTCCCTTATTGTCCCTCCCCACTGTCACCATTGACACTGTGCTTTCCTTAGGCTGTGGTCCGGCAGGTGCCACCCTGCCCCAGGACGCCCTGGCCTCAGGTCAGCTGCTAGGACAGGACGCCATGGGGACAGAACAGTAATATCTGCAGCAGGACATGCTTGTGTCCCCTGCTTCCTTCTGAGAGGAGGGGGTGCGACACTCTCTGAAGGGACAGTGGGAATTTGGAGAGTGGGGTCCCGGCCTCGGCCTGCACCCAGCGGCTGGCTTATATCCCGGGAAAGCCACACACGCAGACACCTGCCTCCACTGTCGCGGTGACGCAGTGACACACGTGGAGCCGGGTGTGGACTCGAGACTCAGTCCCCGGCAGCCTGTGTGTGCCGTCAGGAGGGTCGTGTGGACTTTGGGGAAGTCTGTGGCTTTCCGTGACATGGCCTGTTTTTCCCCTCATATAGATTTTGAAGCCTATTACAGCGATCTCCAAGAAGCCGTGCCACCCAGAGGGAGACAGCCCGCCGACTGTGAGTCTGTGACCGTCACCTCTTCCTGGGGCTCCATCCGCACGCCAGTCTAGTCTCTGAAGCCCCTGAGATCGGGAATTGCCTCCCTGCTCCCCCACAGCACGAGCTCCGAGAGCTCCCAGTGATGCAGGGCACATCAGGCCCGAATCTTCTAGCTCACCCACTGCTACACTTCAGGTCCCCTGTACTCAGAACCCCACGTAGCCCCACCCCCACAGGCAGGCGCTGCTGCACTCCCATGCCTTGGTCCGTAGGCGGTCGATGCCGAAAATAACCCCTTAGCACCCTTCCTGGGACGTCACTGTGAAGCACTGCCTCCTTTCGGTCGCCTTCTGTTTCCTTCCTCTGGGCGTCCCCTTCGTCTTGTCTTGTATCCCTTCCGTCCCGTGACAGCCCAGCGTACTTGTAGTGCTTGAAGCTGGTGCATGCGATGCTTGCGGCTCTTTCCCTGGCTGTCCTGCTCTAGCTCTCCAAGGATGCGTCCAGGGAGCGTGGGGACCCCTATCCCAGACAACCGTGGTGCCTGGAACCCTGGCCCACAGCGAGTGTGTTCTTGAGTGGACAGATGTGTGGTTGGTGGACGATGTAGCCATGGACAGAAGAGCTGGACGGGCAGGGGGCGGCATGTCCGTGGGCAGAGGAGCTAGACGGTCGTGGAGGGTTTGCCCGTGGGATCTGCGACCTGTTTGCGCCGGCTTCCTCCTCTCCTCCTGCCTCTGTGGTATCGTTAGGCCTGTCTGTGCTCCCTCCTGCGACCACACCCCCATGTACACGGCTGGCTGCACGCTCACAGCGGGTGTCTAATCAGTAACACTGAAGGAAGAGAACTTCATATTCGTAAAATCGCCCCTCCTGACGGTGACTCACTCAGAACGGGGGGTCACATTCTCACTACGTCTTCTGTCTGTGACTGCGAGCCTGGAGTCTGTTGCTCTCCACGGGGTCCTGCCACGCCACATGCTGGACCGTGCAGGAGTCCTTCCTCTGTCCCTGCCTCCCTTCCCACCACCTAGACAGCCCTGGTGCTTTCAGGGCACACCCAGACGCCCCCTGCAGACCTATCCTGGGCGGCTTTCTGGCACATTCTCCCACCTGATTGCCCTCTTTCCCACCCCCTCCAGCTACATCTCCAACCTCTCTCCAGTGTTCACTCCAGAGCTCATTCTGGCCTCTGTCCGCATCTCGCCTCCCAGGGGACTGCCCGCCCATGGCCCATGGCTCTGAGTCAGTCCCTCCCCACGCCCTCCCCTGTCTTTGCTCACAGTCACCTGGCTCTGGAGTCCGGGGGTGGCGAGTGTCATCTGGTTTGCTGGGCTGACTTTTTCCACTGGGCTGCTGGCAGCCTGGCCCCTGTCGCTCTGTGAGCGGCTCTGCCAGGGACCAGCTCCTGGGCTCAGCGAGCAGGGTGTCTGCGGAGCCATCAAGGCTGGGCGGGAGGGAACAGGTCGTCACGCCCCCACCGCACAGTGCTGAAGGACGGCTCTGGAGTGTGGAGTGTGGAGTGTCACTGTGCTGCGACATGGGCGCCCAGCAACGCTGGCACAGTTACGGATGATGTTTCAGATCAGTGGGACTCTGACCCGGACCACGTGCTGACTTGCCTCATCTTCCCAGGGGCCGATGCTAGCCTCCCGGGCGCAGGCCCGAGTTCGAATCCTGATGGAGGCCGCGGGGATGGGGACAACCTGCTGGGCCCTTTGGACTCCCTGGCCACCGCCAGGCCCACTCTCCTTGTGGACTGGCCCAAGTCCCTGGTCAGCCGCGCTCGCTTCCACGGCTACACCTCCTCCGGTAGGAGCCCTCCCTTTAGATCTGGGGCTTTGTAGCCGGTTCACAAGGGTTTGGGGACCGGCCCCTCCATTTCTTCCACAACATTTCCTTTCAGTGGAGAAGTCCTTGGGGTCATCATGCCTGTTCTGCCTGTGAGTGTTTCTCTGGGGCCTGCAGGCAGAGGAGGCTCCTTATGAAAGGCAGAACATGCCCCTGGGGCCCTCTGGTAGCCGTGCCAGCAAACGGGGTGGTGGAGGGGGTTCCTGCTGAGCTGGTGCCCATGCATGACCCTGAGGCCAGGTACCCCGATGCCCGTGTGCACAACGGCCGCGTCCTCCTGCCTGGGGACAGTCACCCCACAAAGTGGGCCCCGGGGCACTGCTCCTGTGGTACAGCTACCTTCACGCATTATGATGGGCTGACCTACCGCCTCTTGCAGGGACAGTTGGGACCGCACTTCCTCCCCCCGTGGAGGCTCTGGGCCTCCCACTGTCAGGTGGCTGCCTCCTCCCTCTCTGCCCCCACATTTTGGGAAAGGACGGTTTCCCTGTTGAGACCACCCGCCTGCGTTTCTGGGTCAGCCTCTGCCCGCTGTCACCAGTGAGCACCAGTCACACCCAGATCTAAGAAACGGTTCACCGTCGGTGTCCTTCGAGGCGAAAAACTCACCTTGAAATGCCTTAAGCCTGCCTTGTGGACAAAGTCAGTGTGTCAGTGAGCCAGGTTGGACACGGAAGGCCCACGAGGGGTACAACGTGAGCTCCCGCCAGCATCCCCTCGTCGCTGGGAGCTCAGTGTGACCCGGGGCCTGCCCCCCAGACCCCTACTCAGGGTCGCTGCCCTCGGCCAAGGGAGGCTGGAGGAGAGCCTCCAGCTCCGTAAAGAGGGTGGGTGGCGAACTTCTGGGGCATTTGCAGGTCGGAGCAAGCACGATCCACAGGAGTAGGGGGAAGCCAGCACAGAAGAGATCTGTGTGCCCCTGCCCTGCAGAGCCGCTGATGGCCCCTTCTCCTCAGGTATCACAGGACGCACGGTGACAATAAAGCCGTTCTCACTGAGCCCCGGGGACACCTATGTCCTACAAGCCTCTGTGGGTACGTTACGCTCAGCCGGTCCTGGAGCGTGGGAGGGAGGGTGTTCTCATCAAATTCAGGTTGTTTCCGGAAGCTGCAGCCACTTCTGACCTCCCGGGCCCTTGTTCCAGAGCGTCCTGACCCTCCTCCCTCCGTCCCTGTGGGCCCGCACTGCTCATTCTCACCTCCCCCTGTGTTTCCGATCCTGACGGGGTCAGGTGGGTGTTGAGGTCACGGCAAAGGCGGAGATGTTGCCCTTTAAAAAACCTGAAACGAGGTCTGTCTTTGTCTGATTTCTCAAGACAGCTGTGCATATTGGTCCTTTGCCTGAACCGGCTGATAACCCGGCGCGTGTGTAAAACCCAGGAGGTGGAGGTCTTTGTGGGGCCCGTGTCTGTCAGCTGCACGTTGACCCGGTGGCCCACTCCGCCTCCCTTCTGGCCTTTTCCATGACGCAATTGCATCTTCCTTTGGGGGGCGGTTTTGGACCTTCTGCCCCATTTCTAGTGGTTTTTAGTTCCCTGTGACAAGCACAGGGGATCTGACAGTGCGCAGACGGGTTGGGTTCGGAGCCCCCCAGTTTGAGCTACTGGAACCCGGGGTGCGTTTCCAGGCTTGTCTCCCACATCGGCCTCCTCTCATGAGGAACACGAGGCCAGTGTCCGTGCGAAGCCCCTCGGTAGGGCCCGTAGGGTCCCCGAGCTTTGTTCTCGCTCCCCTGTCTCTGCTGACAGCTTTGCACATGTCCCTCTGTGCCTCCCACGGTGCACTCAGAACCGGACCCCGAGGCCCCTGTGTTTGGCAAAAGACACAATGCTGCGTTTGCTGTCACAAGCTCTGCCCCCCAAACCTTTGGCCCTGCCCGCCACGGGTGCCACATTTGTCCAAGCGACAAGCCTGAGGGCCATTTTCTGAGGCAGGTCACACTCCTCCCCATGGTGGAGACTCTGAGCCTCTGCGCGCGAGGCCCGGGGCGTCACCTGCTCATCGCCCCCGCACGCCCAGCAGCAGCACTCGCCCCCAGGCTCCCGCACACGCCACACGCCACACGCCGGGCAGGGCCATGGAGCCGCCACTCCCTTCTCTTTGACTTGACCTTGTGGTGGGCTCCATGGCCGTGCCCCTTTGTCCTGCACTGCCAGAATCCCACGGAGGGCGGGTCTCGGGCTCTGCCCCCTGGCAACCCCCGGGCTGTTCTGGGAGGCCGTCACCGTGCCGCTATCTTTCTCTGGGGCCTTCAGCCCTCGTCCTCCCGTCTGCAGCTTCCCCGCACCGCGTCCTGGGGAGGGCTCAGCTCTTCGTGACGTTCAATCCGGCTCCAAGGGACGTGGCCTGCCAGGTGCAGCCACATCACGGCCTCGAGGCTCGCACAATCTTCGGCATCTTCTGCATGTCAGGGAGACCGGTACGCTTGGCCACCCCGAGTCTGTCCCGGGGTCTGGGGGTAGAGGCCGCTCTCAGAGGGGCTGGCCAGCCCTCGGGGGAGATGCCGCGGGACACGAAGCTACACCCGGCAGCAGGAGTGCCGTGACGTTGCTCCCCACACTCGGGGACACGCCACCCCATTCCTGTCCCGATCCTGCTCCTTCTCTCAGAGGCCCACCATGTGCATCCCTGGAGGGTCCGATGCTGGCCTTAAGTTTTATTTATTTTTTTGAAAAAGATTGTATTTATTCATTTGAAAGAGAGAAAGCAAGAGAGAGCACAAACAGAGGAAGAGGTAGAAGCAGACCCCCCCATTTATCAGAGAACTCCCCTTCCCAATGCAGGGGCTCGATCCCAGGCCCCTGAGATCATGACCTGAGCCGAAGGCAGACACTTAGCCTTCTGAGCCCCCAAGCATCCCTGTTGTTGAGTTTTAATTTTAATTCCAGTTGGTCCATTTGCAGCGCAGTCTGAGTCTCAGGTGTACAACACAGAGACTCACTCACACTCCCCTGCGTCGGCAGGTGCCTTCCTTCGTCCCATCACCTGCTTCCCCTTCCCCCACCCACTCCCCTCTGGTGACCAGCAGCGCGTTCCCTGCGGTGAAGAGTCTGTTTCTTGGTTTCTCCTTCCCTCTCTCTCTTCAAATGCCTGTTCTGACACCGAGAGCTGGAGTGCTGTTCGCGTGAGCCCCCACTGCCGCCCCCTGCCTGTTGTATCCCCTTGACCCTGAGCAGGCCCAGGGATCTGTGTCTCTGTGGCTTTGGGGAGTTCCCAGGCCAGGAGAGCACACAACCCCGAGTGACAGACGCAGCCACGGTGCGGGGTCCTCTTGGCTCTGGGAGAGGGGCCCTGGAAGGGCGATGTCCCGCCGTGTGTGTGTACATTCGGGGACAGGAAGTCAGTGGCTGCCCCTGCCTGTCTGTACACGAGCTCTCGGGGTGCGGGGGTGTGAAGGCCACAGGGGCGTGTGCTTACTGGGGATGTAATTTACGGTTTGTTCATCTATACACTGTTTTTTTGCTCCACATGGAACGGATCCTAGGACTTCCGTTACGAATTTAGTTATCGGATAGGAAATGCCTCCAAACGCACTCTGCACCGCGGGAGAGACAGCCAGTACTACTCCACACTGCCGGCCGGCGAGCCCTTGGACCATTATAAAGGTAAGTCAGGCTGGGCGTTTGAGGGGCTGGTGTGCTCACGTGCGGCTGTAAACCTTTCGCCCTGCCTTCGGAACACTAGAAAATGTTCAGACTGTGTATCCGGAAAATAAAATTCTTATCTGTTCATCTCAAAAAGTTTCATGCTTTTTAGATTAGGTGGATTACCTACTTTTTATTTATTTCTTAAAGATTTTTATTTATTTGAGATTGAGAGAGAGTGAACATGAACAGAGGGGAGGGGTAGAGGGGGAAGCAGGCTTCCCACCAAGCACAGAACCCAACACGGGACTTGATCCCAGGACCCTGAGATCTTGACCTGAGCTGAAAGCGGACACTTAACCAACTGAGGTCTTACATTACAGTGGACACATAAAGTAAATACCAAAATGCCGAAGCCTACCCAGTATTTATAAATTAACTGTTTGAGACTAAGCTGTGCCTTCCTCACTAAGGAAGTTTGTGGTGTCTGGTGAGTCCTGAGTTGGTTGTCCACAGCACCAACTCGAGGGGCCGCCCCCACGAGGAGGAGGCCGGGGTAAAGGGCTGCAGGGTTAGCCTGGGTCGTTCTCTGAGCAAGACTAGCTGTCCATGCTGACAACTTCCCAGACCCCAGGAGCTGCCCGCCCTGAGCCCGTTAGAGACTCGGCTGTTCAGGAACGAGCTTCATCTGTAGGACCCACGCCGTTGATTAAACCTCCAGGGCCAGGTGGTTCCACGGTGCAGGCAACTTGGACTCACTGATCTAGAACTTTCTTGGAGCTGGCAAGGTGAGATTATCTCCACCTAAGGTCTCAGCTCGCTCATCCATTTGGTTTCCTTAAACCTCGAAGCCCACCCAGAAAGCTTTCTTTTTCATGAAACCTTGACTGACCCCAAGTTGGACACATGCGCACTGGCTCCTGGGTGCAGGTCAGAGACGTGGAGTGGAGGTGTTCCGAGCCGGACGCTGTGCTCCGTGAGGATGGACGCAACCACCGCGTGTCATGATGAGCACAGCACATGTTGGGTGGATGGACGGACAGAGGTGGCGCTTGCCGGCCTGCATCGTAAATTCCTCCTCAGTGGAGCTGCAGTTGCCCTCAGTCTTCTGGAAACTTCCCTCCAAAGGGATGATCGCCCCCCAGACCCTCACCTTGCTGGTGCTGGATGCAGAGTCCTGTGTTTGGTTCATGCCCGGCAGGACCCTGCCCCAGATGCCCGCCTGCAGGGCCATGTGAGACCCTGTCCCCGGGGGCCTGCAGACCATGAGGCCGGGCAGACACCCACATAGGATGTTGGGCAAGGCCTCCGTTCTATGTTGGACAAAAGGGCTTCATACCATGAATTGGTAGAGCCAAACTTAAAGCAACGGCACAGAGCGGTGTCAGGGTGAGTGACGTCACTCGGGCCATTCCCAAAGAGTGCGCGAGGCCTTACAGTGGTCAACACTGGGACAGTCGACGACTTCCAGAGTCCTACATGGGTGGAGGCCAGCAGAATAAATAAGGGGCAATGATACTGATCCTGGCCTGTCCACCTCTTGCATGAAGGTTCCACGGACTCGGTGTCAGGTTGGAGACTGGTCTGGACTCCACTGGCTCTCTTGCACTCTCTGACCTTGTGTTTCGGACTGAGAAGGCTTTCACGTCCCTGGCACGCCTCTGGTCTGCCTTCTGCATGGCTCTGTAGCCGGCCCCGTGGCCTCCATGGCAGCATGATCCACATGTCCCCGCCCCGCAAACCCCAGGCCTGCCTCCCAGGCCCGCATCCAGTGTCCCCAGCAAAGCCACATCCTGCCATGCTCCAGGGACGGCACACAGACCTGGCTTCTCTTCCTTCCTCTGTACCTTCCCTGTTCCTGGACATCACTGAGGGGCCGCTAAGAATGTGACTCCCACCCTTGACCCTCCGTTGCCAGATATGGCTTTCATTCTTGGGTCTCCCGTGGCCCTGGTGTCCCGTTCACCAGTGTGGTCCTGCCGCCGTGGGCACACAGGACCTGCGGGTCAGACGAGTGAGTGAGTGGGTGGAGCATTGCCTGGGCCCTGGCCTCCGGCACTCAGCTCCCTGTACCGCCGTGTGGCACTGGATGTGGGAACGCTGGGCTCGCCGCAAGGGCAGGACAGCCTCGCACTCAGAGTCCGCTGTGTTGGGACGTCAGCACCCTGGGCACACAGGTCCACGCCACAGAAATCCTGGTTCCTAGGGTTTGCTCTCCACCGTGACCCTCATCTGCCACGTTCTCTCCAGTCACAGTGTCCACTGTGATCACAGATGGCATGGGCTCCCAGGCACCGCCGTGCACCGTGACAGTGACCGTCCTGCCCTGTTTCCAAGGGAATCTCTGCCTGGATGAGGACACGTGAGTAAGCCGCGTGTAGACACTGTCGCGCATGCCTGTGTCTCCTCGGAAGCAGGGTCTCCCCCAGGCCAGCCACAGGTGGGGGGCCATCTTCTCGGGATGAGCAAAAGAAACAGCCAGGACTCCACGATCCTAACTTGGATCTGCTCGGGGTACGTGCAGGTTCACTGGGGCCTACAAACATAGGGTGTCCTGGGCTGCCCTCTACGTGCCATTGGTCCTCAGTTTCAGGGCGCTTACATAGCCATGCACCTGCTTCTTGAGCCCTAGTGTGGGATCATCTCCTTTGTCCCCTAAACATGTGGGCTCGTACCTGTCACCTTCCTGCCCCTACAGCCTCAGATGGCCGCTAGCCCACCTCCCATCCACAGATGGGCCGATGCTGGACATGGATGCAAACAGGGTCACAGCCCGTGCTCCTGTGTGCTGGCCCCTCTCGCTAGCTGTGGTGTCTTTGAGGTCTGTCACAGCCCTGTTCCCTCCCATCTGCCATGAGCCACGTGCCCTTCCTCAGTTGGCAGACAGGGGACATGTCTTCAGACTATTAGGGACAGTGTTGTTAAGAACAGACGTGTGGACATGTGTTTTTGGGTACGTACCTAAGGACAGAGCTGCTGGCTCACAGGGTCGTCCCATGTGTATTATGTGGGGGAGACAGCCAGACTGCTTTCCAGAGTAGCTGCCCCGTTTCCCACAAGCCTCCAGTTTGTCCCTGTTTACACCACACTGTACTGTCTCTCTTCTTCATTCTGGCCACCCAGGACTGCTGAAAGGGTGTGCGCTGTCCCTCGAGACTTGCATTTCCCTCGTGGCTAACGGTGGAGAGCGTCTTTTCATGGGCTTGCACATCTGGCTTGAAGAAATGTCTGTTCAGCTTGTTGGTTTAAAAGTTGGGTTTCTCTTTCTGATTAAGCTGGAGGAGCCCTTCACATATTGTGAATGCATGTCCCTGGTCAGAGACAGGATTTGCAAACATTTCTCCCCAGTCAGTGGTTTGTGTCTTCTCTTCCACATGGTGTCCTTTGAAGCACAGAAGTGAGTAATTCTGATGAAATCCAATATCCTAACATTCTCTTTCATTCTTGGTGTAGCCATAGGCTTTGTTGCTGTGTTTTCTTGTAGAAGATTTCTAGTCGTTGCTCCCACACTGAGCTCTATGACCCGCTTGGGGCTGGTGTGTGTGTGGTGTGAGGTAAGGCTCCAAGGTCGGTCCCACAGGGAGCTGTCCAGCACTTCCAGCACCGTTCAATTGCCTTAGTCGCTTTGTCAAGAGTCGGTTGGCCATAAACGCTGTGGGGTCTCAATTCACCTCCCTTCTTCTGTGTGAGACTTATGTCAGCACCACACTGTCTTCATTATTGTAACTTCGTGGTAAAATCTGACATCAGGAAGCATGAACCCACTGACTTTGTTCTTCTTTCTCCAGACAGTTATTTTGGATCTTCTGGTTATTATCTGCTGATTCCACAGACAGTCCTGTGGGGTTTTGAAAGGGACTGCACTCAGTCTGTTGATCACTCTAGAATATCGTCATCTTGAGGATATGGGATCTAATGACCATTGGATAAAGTTTTTCCTTATTTAGATTTTAATTTCTTTCTGCCATGTTTTTTAGTTTCCAGTGTACGGGTACTGGAAACCCGTAGCAGTTTATTCTTTTCAGTGCTATTGTAAATCATTTTATTCTTTTTAGTGCTATTGTAAATCGAGTTGTTTGCTTAAAATCTGGTTTTGGATTCTTACTGCTCATGCATAGATACAGAACTGGTGTTTATGTGATTGCTCTTGTATCCCACAGCCTTGCCAACCTCATTTATTTGTTCTAGAGTTTCTTAGCACACTCTCCGGTGTTCTTGCATGTGGAAGAGCCTGCCTTCTACAGATGGAGTTTTACTCCTTCCTTTCCAGTCTGGATGATATCCCCCCCGGCTTAACTGTCCTGGTGAGACTCTTCCAGTTCAATGGTGACTAGAAGAGCAAAGTGCGTGTATCCTGGTCTTGCTTCTTGTCTAGGCCGGAAGCCATCTGGCTTTACCATTGAGGGCCATGTTAGCTGTAGCTTCTCTGTACATGTATTTCTTGAGGTTGAAGAAGTTCCCTCATATTCCTAGGTTTGGGGTATTTCTATCATGAAAGGAAAATGGATTTTGTCACTGCTTTGCCACATATATTGAGATGATTATGTGGGTTGTCCATTACTGTGGTAAATACCTTGACTGATTTTCCTCCTGGAGTTCCTCTTGCATTCCTGGCATAAACCCCACTTGGCCAAGGAGTGCAGTCGGTGATCATGACATAGCGTCCAAGTGCGGTCTGAGTGTGCCCTGGGCTGTGGTTGTGGGTTTGGGTCCTTGCAAACCTCCAGCCCACTGTAGCCACAGTGGTGTCTGGTCTAGCTCTGTCCTGTCCTCCCTCACTTGCATTCCGCTGGGCGACTCTGCCCGTCTCAGTTCTGATCAGAGCTTTTAGGGAATTCTGATGTTCTGCCTCACTGTGTCTTTCCCGAGTTCCTCTTACATGGACGATCTGTCCTCTGAGCCATCTGCTGTCTGCCCCGACCCACCCACGAAGCTTTCCATAGCAAAAACCCCTCCTCCTCTGGTCGGCAGGCTAGAAAGCTTGGGCGTGTGGTGGAGCAATCCTGGTAACTCTTGGATTTCTTTCAGCTATAACTCCAGCCTGAAGCATCTCTCCACCCTTCAGCTGATGGGCAGCTACACCGAGATCAGGAACTATATCACCATGATGACCAGGGTCCTGACTCGTTGGGCTGCAGAGGACAGAAGTCCCTCATGTGGCCAGTGGTCACGAATACAGGATATGCTGATTTCTTCCACATGCAGACTGCCTTTCGCAGATCAGGTGCGGGCTGCGGCAGGGCGGGCTCAGAGCCCACAGGTCAGTGTCCGCGTGGCAAGGCCCCTGACTGCCTGGCTCACCAGCAGGCCGCCTTGCTTAGGAAACACGGTCAAGAAATGGGACCCAGAGGGCCAGACAGTGAGGCCTCTCTCGTCTGCTCATACTTTCACAAACAAATGCTGTCGGTTTGTAGAAGTGAGACCATGTGCATCAACGTCCCACAGATTGTTCTGCTCATTTCTCTAAGTCAAGCGATGTGAGTCCCATCTGACTTGACCTTGCCAACAATGAAATGGCGGAGTAAAATGTATGATGACGGCAGCTTCTAAGGACATGGGCATGTATTCAGTGCCACTGTCCTCGGTCACTGCCACGCGTGTCTCCGCCTCCTGCCCACCCCTCACCACTAGAGAGCGCTTGCATCTCACAGTGCGCCTTGTGTCCCTGTGGCCCTGATACTCTTATCCATGCTGTTTCTCCCTCCCTGAGGCCTCTCACCCTTTTCGAGAATTTCCCTGAGCTCTGTCCTCCTTCTCCCTCCGCTCCCCTCTGCTGGCAGGCACGCTCTGGTCACACTCCTGCTGGGCTGGTGGAGGCCAATGAATGCCCAGAGGACATGGGACCCTAGAAGGCAATGCAGGTCGAGGGGGACAGTCCCTCCACCGTGTCTTAGCTCAGACGCCCGGGCTGCTCTGTCTGAGAGCGTACTGCGGACGATGCAGCTCGGAACTCGTAACTAACTTTGCCCCCCTGTGTGTTTGCTCGTTTCTCCCGGGCAGGAAGAAATGAATGATTCCATTTCCATGTTAAGGGACCTCCTGCGCTTCCCTCATAAGGTGAGTGCTGTGTCTTTCCAAGTCTATTCTCCTCCCTTTTTTTTTCTTTGCATAATTGGGAGGACCTTGATCTGTTCTTGAAGAACCCACAGTGCAGGGTTATGTTTGACACTTAAATTAGAAAGGGGATTTGCTCTGAGAATACCCTTAAATGGCATTGCCCACCCCAAATCACTGGAGAGGAGCTTCTTCCCTTATATATACATTAGAAAACCCAAAGTAGAAACAGGCCCTGACAGTATAACCTGTGTGTTAAATGCTTCTGGTAAGGGGAGCATTCTGTTCTTAATCCAAGGGCTGGGGTTTTCCAGCTCACACCTTTTCTGTTGTCAAGTTTTTATTTAAATTCCAGCCAATTAGCACACAGCATAATATTAGTCTCAGGTGTACAACACAGTGGTTCAGAACTTCCCTACGTCACCAGTGCTCGTCATGGCAGGTGCCCTCTTTCCTCCCGTCACCTGCTTCCCCATCCCCACCCACTCTGGTGACCAGCAGTGTGTTCCCTGCACTGTTTCTTGGTCTCTCTTTCTCCTTCTTTGGACCTTTTGCTTGTTTGTTTTGTTTCTTAAATTCCACATACGAGTGAAATCATACGGTGTTTGTCTTTCTTTGCCGACTTATTTTGCTCAGCATGATACTCTCTAGTTCCATCCATGTGATTGCCGAGGGTAAGACTTCATTCCTTTTGACAGCTGAGTAATATTCCATTGCATAATTATTCCACATCTTTATCCACTTATCTGTTGACGGACACTTGGGCTGTTTGCATGATTTGGCTTTTATTGCCAATGCTGCCATCAACAGCAGGGTGCAGGTGCCCCACTGAATGAGTATTTTTGTATTTTTGGGTAAATGCCTCATAGGATGATTGCTGGGTCATAGGGTAGCTCCATTTTAACTTTTCGAGGATCCTCCACACCATTTTCCAGAGTGGCCGCGCCAGTTTGCATTCCCACCAAGAGTGCACGGGGGCTCCCCTTTCTCCACACCCTCGCCAACACCTGCTGTTTCCTGATTGTTAATTTCAGCCATTTGGACGGGTGTGAGGAGGTGTCCCATTGTGGCTGATGATGAGTGATGTGGAGCATCCTCCCATGTGTCTGTCAGCCACCTGGATGTCCTCCTTGGAGAAACTTATGTTTGTGTTTTCTTGGATCCTGATGCAGAGCTCAATTTCACAAGCCTGAGATCATGAGCTGAGCCGAAGCCAGAGTTAGATACTTGGCTGACTGGGGCAGCTAGGCAACTCTCTTCTGCCCATTTTTTAACCGGATTATTTGTTTTTTGGGTGTTCAGTCTTATAAGGTCTATATAGTTTTTTCCACCTGTTTTCTTCTCAAATCTCCGGCTCCTGCTCTTGAGCTCTTTGTTGCTTTTTTCATTTCTCCCTCTCTGCGGGACGGTCCCCAGCTCAGTCCGAGTGTCACTTATTTAAAATCCCCCTGGGTGCCCCCCCATTTCCATGCCCCTTGTCTTTCGGGCACTGATGACTAAAGCTACACGTGGGAACACATACGCTTCGGTGAGCATGCCAGGTCCTGTAGTGAGGACATTCAGGGTGTTCCAGAAAGGCCCTGGTGCAGAGCACTTTGCCTGGCGGATGTTTGAAATTGGTTTTAAAAGATAAGTGGGAAGATTCATGAGTCATCTTGTTGGAGGTGACTGTGGCCTCCTGGGCATGGTCGGAGAAGCCTCTGACACTTGATTTCAGCTCAGGTCATGATCTCGAGGTCGTGAGATTGAGCCCCACCTTGGCCTCCGTGCTGAGCATGGAACATGCTTGAGATTCTCCCTCTGCCTCTGCCCTCCTTTTGGTGTGCTCTCTCTCCCTCCCTCAAATAAACGAATAAATAAATCTTAAAAAAAAAAAAAAACAGGAGTCCAAGGAGGGCTAGAACACCTATTGTGATGAGTAACGGTCCCAGCTGGGAGGGGCTGTCACAGCACTGTATCTTTCTCTCTGCTTCCGTGTGTGTCTGAAAATGGTCCCTGCTTAGGGTTAGGGAAAGAGTGCCATAGGATTTTTGCCAGCAGACGCAGGGTAAGGGCATTGCAGGGAGAAACCTTGTTTCTTTGGGAACCATAAGAGGGTGTGTGTGCTCCAGACACTTGTAGGACGTGGCGGGGCCCATTTCAAGAAGGGCTTGTGAAGCGGTTGTTGGCTTCAACCAAGTAGTGTCTTAGCATAAACGGCCAGTAGAGACCTTTATATTCTGTGGTCGTTTCATGGGTCAGGAGACCGAAGACCAGAGAAGAAATCGGCACCATGACATTGGCCAAGAATCTGCTAGACACCAAATCTGGGCTTGAAGCCCGCCCTCTTGAGCCCTGGTGCTGTTTCTCTCATTTCCATCAGCGATGGAAGATGCAGGTATGGGGAGACTCTCCCGCCACCTTCCCTTTTCCCACAGTTAAGTCTTACGAGTGTGGTTGTCATCCTCAAAGCTGCCCGGGCGCTCCGGGCTCAGGGCCTGCTGCTGGGGAAACTCGCAGTGGATGAGGGTCCGGTGCGTGAGCTCATCCACCTCGTGTCTGAGGTCTTGGAAGCAAGTGACCGGGAGAAACCGAGGGCTGCGGGCTTCCTGCAAGAAGAGGGCATCGAGGTCATCTCAGATCTCTTGTTGGTAAGCCTGACTTTCTCGTCACGGGTGATGACCATCCCCTCCGGTACCTGCTTCTAGAAACCAGAAATGGAATTGGTTCCAGAAGTACTGTGGGGATTGTTCTGGGTGGCCGTGCGGTCGTTGGGAATCTGGAGGTTGAACTGCAAGTGTTTCCATGAGCTGTTGCCTCTGCTCCATGCTTCCGCATTTTGGGAGATTTCATTCTGGGATGTCTGGGGCGGCGCCAGACTTAAAAGCGGCGTTTCTTGGCACGCTTTCTGCTTCACGAGGAGCTAAGTGAAGTTATGCAAAGGATTCCTAACATGCGCCAGGGTAGAAAGCAACCCTCTGATACTTGACTGCAGAGAAACTCACCAAAGTTTATTTCCACAGCACTGACTATGGGAAATTGGGATTTACTGGGATTTTTTCCCCCATAAGAAATGGCCGCTTTTAAGAAGCAGTAAGTTAACAGTCTTCTCTCTTATTCTACCCATTTACCCTCCCTCCTGCCCAGCCCTGCTGGTTTCCCTTACATTTGGGCAATCAGGAAATCAGCGCGCTGTCTGAATCTGGTCATAGCAAGCGTGATTAGCCATGATGCGTGTGCGCGCTCACACCTACCGCCTGCCCTCGCTGACCCCTACGGCCCGGGGCTTCGGCCCCTGCCAAGTGCGCGGGGTGCTCAGCCTCCTCCCGGATGCGCTGAGAAGCCCCGAGAACTAGAACGGAAGTATCACACCTGTCACAAAGCAAGTAAGATCACAGGACAAGGAGTCAAAACCGAAGAAAATGGTTTGCGTTTTATTGCTATTGGGCATTTATATCTTTATACCAAAATGTTTGCTGGGGCCCGTGAAGCCCAACCACGCCGAAATGGGCCGCCTTTCCCACTATCTGCCTCCTCGGCCCTGGCCCCGGATGCCAGACAGCGCACTCGTTATGCACTATGAATGTTTGGCTCTCTGTCTCCGTTTCAGGATGGCCTCTCTGCGAGCAAGGAGCACTGGCTCCACGTCAGCGCCGGCCGGATGGAGTTCCGCACGCTCCTCCATCGTGACATGCAGGGCTGCGTGCAGAGCCTGGGCTCCGACCGGGTGCATTTACCTGCGGACCTGGCTGGACAGAGTCCTGCAGGGGCGGCAGCGCAGGGCCCATGCTATGTCAGCCAGCTCATGCTCTTCAAGGAGAACCCGTTTCCAGGGGGCCCAGCTCCTGGTCAGGTACAATATGGCCGGTGGTGGCCAATGACCAATGACCAACGTGCAGTGGTGATGCTTTGATGATGAAGTAGGGACCAGGGTGGTGGGCATTTGGGGGACTCAGTCAGTTGAACCTCTGCGTTCAGCTCAGACCATGACCACAGGGTCCTGGGATCGAGCCCCGCATCCTGCTTCCTGCTCAGAGGGGAGTCTGCTTTTCCCTCTCTGCTTCTCCTCCTGCATGTGCTTTCTCTCTGTCAAATAAATAAATAAAATCTTTTAAAAAATCAAAAAGAAAGAAACCATCTGAAGGATCCTGGGAATGGCAGGGAGCTAGGGCCGGGGGCAGAGCCCCATGTTTTCTGTGTGTTCCACACCCCCAGCCTGGCTCCAGGGCCTGATAATGTCTGATGGATGGAGGGGCCAATTAATGTGGACAGCTTCCTTTGGTGACAAACGCTCATCCTCCAAAGCATTGACCTTTTATTATTTTATACGGAAATAGAAAAGGTTAGCCAGCATAAGAAAACCATTCAGACTAACAGGCAGTAAGGAAATAGAAATGAAAATGATTTTTTTAGCGTGTGGCAGTGCAGGTGTTTAAAGAGACGGGTCTGTGTGGAGGCACCGCAAGTGGGCGTCCAGGGTGTGTGCTCCCCGAGCAGTGCTCCCGAAGTGCTTCAGACACCGGACGGCCGCTGCCCTTGCAGGACCCTTCAGGGGAGGCGAGAAGAGAGTTACTCAAAGCGAGATGTGTAGCTTTATTTATTCAAGACAGCATGATTCATGATAACCCAGATAGAGCCGTACCTGAATGTTCAACGGGGACATAGCTCACTGGGGATTTAATGCGTTACAGTCATCCATATGTAGCCTATTAAAATGACGTCACCCGGGGAATTTGAGTTCCTTTGGAAGATTTTATGTGAAACGTGAAGAGCGCGTACTGTGTGCTACGTAGGTAGCCAGAGCACAGAGACGGTTTCAGCCGTGGTGTCCCCAGGTGGTTCTCTGAGCCAGCATGTTCTCTACACCTTTCTGTCCCCTCAGTCTACGATCTGCCACTCTTTATTTCTGTATGAGCTTCCCAGGAAACAGCAAGACCCTCGGGATGCCTGGGTGGCCTTTGTTAATCATCCGATTCCTGATTTAGTCTGAGGTCATGATCTCAGGGTCATGGGATCCATGACCCATGACGTCGGGCTCCATGCGCGGCGGGCAGTCTACTCAAGATTCCTTCTCTTCTTCTGCCCCCCCATTAAAAAAAACTGTGTTAGGGGCTAAAAATTATCAAGGTAGCGAGAGTAACCCTCCAAGAGCAGCACAGCATCCTCCAATCCTGCCATCCTGACCAGCTAAAGGAGCCACGTATTTCCATGCTGCCTTTACCATTGGGTGCCCAGCAGGACACAGGAGGGGCGTCACTGCTCACCCCTGCTCCTAAGTGCTCTCGTCTCCACAGATTGGCCGGGTGATCACCCCGTCCCTGTTTAGCTGCTCCAGCAGGAAACCCATCCGCAGATGGCGGCTACGGGAGCCCGTGACCGTGGAGTTTGGGGAAGACGATGACCTGGTGAGGGGTCCTTGCAGGCCGCCTTGAGTTCACGTGGGCCATGCCAGCTGGCTGCCTTCGCTGACCTTGCTTTCCATTTGCGGACAGGATAATAGGAATAAGAGGACGTTTGTGCTGTTCCGGGATAGAGTGAATGTTCATCAGATCGTCGGGCGTTCCACAAATGCCCAGGAATCTCTGCACATAAGGATAGAATTTTCTAGGCCCGTCTCGAGAGCTTTCCCGGTCATGCTGCTGGTAAGGTATGTTGTGGGGGGACCACCACCAAGGGAGCAGGATGGCTACCAGAACAACATGATTCATGATAATCGTGAGCATCTCGTGAAAACCAGGGAGTGAAATGCACTGTCCACGCAGTCCTGAGGTTCATGGGCTGATGAAATTACGGGACATAGTCACCTGCTTTATTTCCCTGAGATTGGATTCCTGTCCATGAAGTTTGTCAGAGTAAGAAACACAGGCGTGTCAGTGATAACACAGGGACCCTCACTCAGAATGCAGTCCCCCCCCCCAGTGTAGACCTGGGTCTGAATCCTATTGTTTATTTATTTTAAGAAAAAGATGTGTTCAGACTGATGTGTCGGAGGGGACTCAGTAAATGAACTCTCTCTCTCAGCGATGTTGAGTTTGTGAGGCTTGTGCAGGCCGTTTCATGAACAGATCACGAGGGCACACTGAGTAAATGACCACGTGGTTAGGTTTGGGGAATCCTGCGTTGACAGTGCCCATGGAAGCCACTGGCTCTGAGCTCCGTGGTCCATCTGGACCAGCCTGGGTTCTGCTGGAGCCTCTCTCCTCCCCTCGGGCCACCTGACAATGCTTCCCTCTGTCCTACTGCCCCACTCAGGTGGCCCCCCAGACTGGTGGCCTTCTGCAGGAGAACGTCTACACCGCATGTACTGTGATCTCCCTGTACTGTTGGCTACACCCTCCTCCTGCTGCGTGAGCCGAACCCTTCTCTGGAGCAAATGTCTTTTCTCGGACTTTCCCTTCGTTCTTTAACTCACGCAGACAAAAGTCAGTTGGTCCGGACCAGCTTCGCAGGGACTACGCTGGGCTCACAGTCCGCCACCTGCCCGTTCTGGCTGCTCGCGGGTACCGCGAGTGGGTCACTCTGACCAGCGGGGGCATCTGCCTTAGCGGCCGCCTTCCCAAGCAC
This sequence comes from Mustela putorius furo, assembly GCF_011764305.1. NCBI lineage: Eukaryota > Metazoa > Chordata > Mammalia > Carnivora > Mustelidae > Mustela > Mustela putorius. The sequence goes on from NW_025421998.1 coordinate 12,151,570, forward strand.
ATTGGGCGGCGTGGTGTTGTTCCCACAGGCCGCGTGGTGACCGTTCCTGCTCTGTCCCAAAGTTCCTAGTCTGTAATGGGTGAGGAGTGACAGTGTCACGTGGCCCTTGTCGAAAGCCCAGTGATGCCGTGGCGTCCCAGCCTGTGTCCTTGTCACCGGAAGGATGTTTGCTCGAAACCCTATGACTGAGGTCTTTGGGAGGAAACAACAAACAGAACTTGACACTGTTGCTTTGTTTTTCCATCCCAGGTTCTCCGAGCAGCCGACTCCTTCTGACTTCCTCGTGAAGAAGGTCTACGTCTGGGACGAGCAGACGGTGCACGTGTATGTCCCTGCTGGTCCTCTGAGAGGTCAGTGCGCAAGGCCCCATGATGTGTATGTTTCTTTTTATTTTGTTACGATTTCATTTATTTATTGGAGAGAGAAAGCATGGAGGGGCATAGCAGGAGGGAGAAAGGCTCCAAGTCGACTCCATACCGAGAGCAGAGACTGATGCAGGGCTCGATCCCATGACCTAAGCCGATCACAACCCTGGCCGGGACCAAGAGTCGGACGCTCAGCCGACTGCACTGCCCAGGCGCGCCTGGTGCCACAATCTGTAGTTGTTCCCATGATGACATGTTCTGTAAGAAAGTGGGCACAGATAGCAGTATCTTTCCTCACTCGTGGTGGAGACAGGAAGCCACGTCCGAGCAGGTGGCCCGTCTCAGCGCAGCTTGACCACGGTCATCTCCGTCCCGGCACCTTCCCGGCGGCTCCCCGCAGTCCTGCTGCTGTCCTGCGTTGCCTCCCTTCCTCACGTTCAACCCCCCCACCCCCTCGCTGGCCTTCAGCATTCCACTTTGGCCTGTTTGAGTCACCTTCCCGGGTCCCCAAGGTCTCTCTGCTGACTGCTCCTCTGACACCTGTGTCTGCCTCTCCTTTTGGCCGCTCTGCTGCCTGGGGTCGGCAGCTGTGACTCCAGGGCCTTCCTGCAGCCCTCACCAGGGTCTCTGTTCTCCCCCGAAGGCAACAAACAGATAGTGTGCTTTGTGGGGGCGGGGGGGGGGGGTCCCAGCGGCATCAACACGCAGGTCCAGCTGATTCTGCGGGCTGTGGTCCTTGCACGGGGATGCCTCCTGGCTCATGCACCTGTCCCCTGTCTCCACATTCATACGAGATGGGACTCTTCCTCTGAGAACCCGTCCCGCTGAGCCCCCTTCCTTTCTTTTCAAAATGGACAAATCTGTTATCAAACTCAGATTCTCGGTGGCAGTTTATTTTTTTTAAAAGATTTTATTTAGGGGCATCTGGGTGGCTCAGTGGGTTAAGCCTCTGCCTTCGGCTGAGGTCATGATCTCGGGGTCCTGGGATCGAGCCCCGCATCGGGCTCTGCTCAGCGGGGAGCCTGCTTTCCCCCCTCTCTCTCTGCCTACTTGTGATCTCTGCCTGTCAAATAAATAAATAAAATCTTGGTGGGGGGAGGTTTTATTTATTTATTGAGGAGAGAGTTTGAGAGAGCACCAGCAGGGAGAGAATCTTCAAGCCGAGTCCCCACTGAGCAGGGAGCCCGATGCGGGGCTCCATCCCACGACCCCAGGATTATGACCTGGCTGAAGGCAGCCGCTTAACCACTCATTTGTTTCTGTCAGGTTTTACTTTACATTCTTAGGATACGTCATCCCAAGAGTACCACGTCAAAACTGCTTGGGTTAGTTCTTTTCAGTATGGACTTCCACTGTCAGTTTTATGAACTACTGGGTTTACTGTTTTTTTTCTAAATATGTTTAACATGAAGGGTCACTGTTCTCCATTTGCTTTCTCTGCTTGTTTGCTTGCTTTCAAATTTCTTTTTTTTTTTTTTTGCTTGTTTTTAAGTGATCTCTACCCCAATATGGTGCTTGAACTCACAACCCTGAGATCCAGAGTCACATGCCCAACCCCCTGAGCCAGCCAGATGCCCATGATGTCCTTTAGTTTTTATCTAATTTTTAAAAAATATGTGAGGCATTTCTGTTGTTCAGTTGTCTAAGCCTTATTAAAAAGGCTAAAAAATGTAGCTACCCAGGACATAGGAAGAGTCTAGATGCGGTGTTCCAGGGTCGAAGGGCACACGTGTGTGCAGTTTCCGTAAATGTGGCCAAACCCCACATCTAGCCTGCCCAGTATGAACACAGAGTCTGTTTCCCCATAGCTTCGCCAACAGACTGTTTTCAAGATTTTGAATTTTTCCAGATGCTTACTTGAGAAATGGTAATTTCAATATGCAATATATGTTGTGATATGAGCATTTCTTTATACACTTAAAGGCCTTACCTCCTTTTTTTTTGTGAGCGGTCCATAAACATCCATTTCTGTCTTGAATTTATTTTTTCTTGACTTCTACAGTTTCCAACTTTGTTTTTATTGAGGTGTTTTGCTTTGCAAAAGCTTTTTTTAAAAAAAAAATAATGTTTATGAACTTTTAAAAAATTACCCTTAGATTGTGAGTGAGTCCTTGTTAGAAATCCATTCCTTATGCCAGGTTATGAGAGAAGATCATTCACATCTATGATTTCTTTTTGTGTCTGCACGGCCCCGTGAGCTTGCATTTAGATCTCTGATTGATGGTGCTGTAGAGGGCATGAGATGCAGATCTGATTTCCTATTTTTACAAGTAGGTTAGTAGCTACTTGTCCCAACATTGCTTAATAAAAAGTCTCAGGGGCAAGGGGCACCTGGGTGGCTCGGTCAGTTGAGTGTCCAAGTCTTGGTTTTGGCCCAGGTGATGATCTCAGGGCCATGGGATTGAGCCCCTCGTCGGGCTCCGTGCCCAGCATGGAATCCACTGGAGATTTTCTCTCCTCTCCTTCTACCCCTGCCCCCACTCTCTCTCAAATAAATAAATACATCTTTTAAAAAATCTTTAAAAAAAAGTCTTAGGGACAAATTTTAAATAAATGGAATGTCAAATATTTTTCCTTCTAAACATAAAAAGTTACTCCCAAGTGACAGACTAACAATGCACGGTCACTGTGCTGTCCTCATGGGGACCGCGCAGACCCAGGACCAGCAGCCGGCTGACGGGCCAAGGAGAAGCAGGAAGGGGCTGTATGGAGCTGGGAGAGCTGCCTCCAGGGTCCTGTGTCTCCTGGCCAGGGGGTGGCCCGTTCAGGGTGTCCAGAGGGTGCTGGCATGTAGGCAAACATATCTCACACTCTGCCAGCCCCCAGGAAAATCGGCAGTGGGGGGCCTGCCTGGACCCGTTTTCCTCGCAGCTTCTGTGCCCTGGGAGAGGCAGTGCCAGAGGGCCTCTCCCCTGCCCCACCAGCCTCTCCCCTGCCAGCCCTGCCCCCTGCCCTGCTGCCCACTGCTTTGGCCCCCTGGGAATACATTACGCCTTTCTGCAAATTTCAGGTGTGTTTGTTTTTCCCTCTTTAGACACCCACTTGGGATATTTATCCTTACTAGACGCTGACTACGACAGACGCCCTCCAAACAAACATTTCGCACAGGCAGTGAACTACACGGTGTGTTTCCAGTGGGTGCGGTGCCTCTTCTGGGAAGAGAGGGAGTGGAAATCTGCAGGCTTCTCTCCACGGCCAGGAACATCTCCGGAGAAAGTGAGCTGCAGGTACAGACGTATTGTTGAGGACAAGCTCGAGACTTTTAGAAGCTCACTATACTTTCTTCCATGTGGGGCCCGGTGCATGGCCTCCCTGGCCCCGGGTCCCTGTGAAAACGGCTACAGTACCTGGTTTGTGCGACCCTCCCTTTCTGCAGGCCCAGCTCCCTCCGGGCTGCAGCCGCTAGCAGAGCAGGGTCTGGCTTTCCAGGGCTCTTGTGTCCCCCGCCGAGGTGATGGCTATAGACGTTTGTTGAAACACCCTTGTGGGTGGGCGGTGGTGCCCGCGTCTGGTCAGTGGCCGCGTGTCTGCCCACAGTGGGGCTGGGCTTACACCTGCTGGGCTCTGGGCTGACCCAGACCATGCACAGGGTGCACACTGAGCCATCCCGTGAGGTTAGAATGACTAGAACCCATCAGCCTTTCTGCCCCTCCTTTAACCCGCATACGTGACACTATAGACGCCGCTCTCGGCACACGTTTGGCGTCCTAACCCACGTCTCCCTCCTAGCTACGACCGCCTCGCGCCGGCATCTGTTGCGAGAAGAAGCCTGAATGCTACCTTTTCAATGAGTGACGTTTCCAAGTGGCAGAGGTGAGTTCCATTTTCTAGATCACAGATGTGTGAACCCATGTCACCTGTTACTGTTTTGAGTTTTGGAATCTTCTCTGTCTGTCTGTCCATCCCTACATCCATGGACAGGAGACACAAAACCCTGAGACAGTCAGCACATGTCTTATCCAGCTCGGCTTCAGTTCACCGTGACCTTGGTGGGTGGGAACTCACTGGGGCAGTCTCGTCAGCGATGACATGGTGTGTGCCCTCCTGCTTTGTGCGTTTTCATAGCTCCCTCTTCCTCTTCAAAAGTCCCCTTTTAGCTGCTTTTTCTAACTCACAACCCCAGGATCAAGAATCGCACACTATTCTAAGAGCCAGCCAGGTGCCCTGAAAGTGTCCCAGTTTAGATAGTGGATTTCAACTCAAGCTTGCTTCTGTGGCCCGTGTTTTACACAGAACACATGTATTTGGATTCTGAACTGTGGGTGAGTAGAGGGTGAGCTTGTGCTGGCAGGAGCCCTCTGCCCGGTCACACATACGGAGTCCCGATCGGGCTCGGCTACAGCAGACACCGAGTGGGGGTTTGCGGAATGAGAATTGGTGGCAGGGTCGGCATTTCCTTCAGAGCGTCGGGTCTCCCTCGTGCTGATGTAGTGGGGAACCTTCCATGCTGTGTTACTGAATCAGTCGTCAAAGAGCTGATTGCTCTGTAGAGCAGCCAGTGGGTCACTGACACCATGGTCGCCACAGTGACCTCACTGACACGCCACTGACAGTGAGGCCACCAGGTGTCCAGCGAGTGGGATTCAGGACAGCTGTTCAACTGTGCTTTCAGATATGACTTGAGGGGGAACAGGCCTTGGGGACACCCAGATAAAAGGCAGCACATCGAGTCAGGCAGGGACAGGTGTATTCTGGGGGACTAGCGTCCCTGTGAAGCACCTGCCAGCCCTTGGAAACCCCATCAGAGTCCTGTGAGACTCCAGGTCGGGGTCCTGGCACACTGACTCACGGTGGACCCCCACTCTGTGGGTCTGGAGGGGTCTGGCCAGCTCCGATGTCAGGGAGCAGGAGGCGAGGGCCAGGTGCGGTAGGGAGCAGGCAGCCCAACCACACGGGGTGGGAGGGACGGGGCACGTAGGCAGGGTCTCCAAGAGGGAGCGTCTGATACGCCCACATGAAGCACTTTGCGGACATTGTTCTGCTGAGTCTTCACAGAAGCAGCAAGATGGCTGTTCTTACCACATTTCTCCAAGAAAGGTCCTTGGAGAGAGGCCCTGAAGTGGCCTCTGAGTGGCCCTGAGTGGCCACCCCACATGGGCTTCAAATGCAGAAGCTGGTGTCTCACCAGGCATCTCTGTCCGAGTCCTTATGCCTGAGTCGGCCTCCAGCGGCTCCTTCCCCTGAGGGACTCAGACCTGTCCTAGCAAGGGGACGGCAGAGGCCTCGCAGCCCCCTCCACCCTTCCCTGCTTGGTCTCCTGTCCCAGTAAGAATCCACTTTCTCCTCGCAGTTACACGACAGACAAGCATTTACAAACCTATCAATGAAGACCAGTGTGGGCTTCTGTGTGCGTATGTGCGTGTGTGTGAGCGTGTGTGAGAACGTGCATGTGAGTGTGCTTGTGACTGTGGGTGTGTGTGAGCCAGTGTGGGGGGGCATTGGCTAGTCTTTGCTCAAATGTTTATTTCTATAATTCACCACTTGTTCCTCTCCTCTCATTTACAGACGCCCGGAGAACCTGCTTCCCAGCATTTTGATTGTCATTTTTGCGGTGCTTTATGCACTTCTGGTTACTAAAAGCAGACGTGAAGATTGTCAGGAGAAGGAGAAAGCTGGTTACATTTTTCTGCAAGAAGATACTCCTCCCGGCCATCAGCTGTATGCAGTTGTCGTGGACACAGGCTTCCGGTCCCCCACCCGCTGCAGTGCCAAGGTAAGTGGGTCATCCTGGCACTCGCACTCTGTGGAGCACTCTGTGCGCAAGGCTGTGGATGGTGTGAGTGACAGCCCCGACATGCCCCGCGTGGAGACTGACCTTCCCAGCTGCCCCATCTTCCTCCTTCTAGAGTCGGGAGCTCCTTTCCCCCACCGTGCACTCCTTCGTGCCTGCCGATGTGAGCCTTCCTTGTCCTCAGGGCCACCCCCCAATCCTCGGCCCCTCCATGTTCTCCGTAGAGAGCAGTCGCACGTCCAGCCCCATGTGAGGCAGACAGACAGACGAGGGCATGCGGGTACAGCTGGAACTGGGCATCATGGGGCAGGATGGGAGGAAAAGGGGCCATTCCACAAGATACTGGGGAACCGTGGCTTTTCCTGTGGAAGAAAGCTCTAGTAAACCCCTACTTCACGTTACACTCCAAAGCAGCTCCACAAGACTGGAGACTTGCAGACTAAAACAAAGTTTAGAAGCTTCTCAAAGAAAATGTGTGCTTTGCGATGGAGAAGGATTTTTAAAACTGGAAATAAATAAGGAACTTTCCTAAATGAAAGATTGATCATGTGTTTCTGAGCCACAGAACCCACCCCGGTGGGGAGTCGTGAGCCCCGTGCAGCTGGGAATGTGTGTCTGCAGGCACCTCATCTAGCCCGGTCATGGTCACAGCGCCCGGAGGGCCCTCAGGCCTTCCCAGTCTCCCTCTGAGCAGAGGGAGGAGGACACGCCCACTGTCTGTCCACTCCCTCCTGAGACCAACACATGCCCTAGGGAATCCGAGTTAGATCAAATACATAGAAATCTGGCCAGCCGGGCAGGATGAGCACTCTTTTCCAGGCCTCTCCTGGGGAAGCGTGGGAGGGGCCATGCAGGGACAGGACTAGTCCGTTGGGCCAGAAGGCTCTGGAAAGGCTGGGCTAGGTGGCGATACCCCTTTCTGACTCAGCTTAGTGTTCTGTGTCCAGAATCTCAAACCCCTACCTTGTGTTTTGGTCTCAAGGTTTACATTGTTCTACGTGGTAAGAACGGGTCTTCAGAACCCAGAGAACTCTACTGTCCGGAGAAGCCCCTGTTCGAAAGGAATTCCAGACACACTTTCGTCCTGAGGTAAGCAAGGCCCGTCCCAATGGTGTGGCTCTGTGCACAGACGGTCTTACGAAGTCCTTCACGGTGCTGTTGGACGTAGATTCGTGCGGGAGGGTGCAAGGGGGTGGCTAGTTTACACGCTGAGGGTGCTCAGATGGCACGGCGCCCGCTCAGCTAATTTGGGTCCCCCTACATTGGGAAGAGCAAGGACCCATAGCCGTGCAAAGACCATAGTGTGGCTGGACGGGAAGGGTCACTTCCCAGGAGTCCAAGCGGTTCAGACAATGGGGAGAAGCTGCACTAAATGCTTTTCTACTGGAGAACCTCATGTACGGTCTGTTGGTCTGGGTCCCATCTTCACTAAGAAGAGGTGAGCTCCAGACTCGTCCACGCCAGACACAGATATGTGAGGGAGCTGGGGCAGACGGGGCTCTAGGGGGCTGGCAGGCGTGTGGGAGTGGAGCGTGGGATTACTGACCAGCATGGCCAGGGGCCTGCGGGAGCTCCCTGTCTGTGCCCCCACGCTCCAGAGGGGGTCTGTAGGTCATAGTGCATGGCTCGACAGGTCCGAGGCGCCTCCGAGGGTGAGAATTGAGGCTGAGGCTGCCCTGCGGGGCGCCCACGACCCAGACCCCGCCCTGACCGTGGCTGCTGTGTGTATCCTCAGCACCCCCGCTCTGCTGGGCCCGCTCCGGGGCATCCGCCTCTGGCACGACAGCCGTGGGCCCTCCCCGGCCTGGTATGTGAGCCACGTCATGGTGGGAGAGCTGGGGCCCGGGCCCAGGAGGAGCTGGATCTTCCCTGCCGAGTGCTGGCTGGCCGCGAGCAGGGAGGACGGCCGTGTGGAGCGGGAGCTGGGCTGCCTGCGCCGGGGCCTCGGCTTCTGGAAGGTAGGTGACCGGCTGGCCGGCTGCGATGCCAGTGCTGCTTCTCTCTGTGGCTGTTTCCCTAAACTGCACTACAGCTGGCATCAAGGCGGCCGTGCTGTCAACGGGGCGTTGAGCGGGCCAGTGTGGGCGAGGATGAGTCCCTCTTCAGGCACTGCTGCCGTGACGTAATAACATTCGCAAAATTTACTGTTGCCCGAGGTCTGCGGGGTCCAGAGGGCCACTAGGTAAGGACGGCAGCACCCTGTGCATCCTGAACCCCAAGATGGCCCAGGCGTGACCTGGGGGCCGAATGCATGTGATCGAGGGCAAAGACAGGACCAAGAATCTCAGCAAACACCCATGAACCTCGCTCTACGTGCATCCCTGATCTTCTGGGAGAGGGTTTGGTCCAGTTGGGATGACGCTTAGGCATTTTGCACTTTCTGGCGAATTGTCCCCGTGACTTTTCTGTAGAATCGTCACTGAAGGGCCGGGTGTGCCAGCTGGACGTGGTAGTCGTAGAGACACCTTGATGGGGACTTTGTGTTCCCGGAGCCCAGTTTTGCAGCTGACCTCAGGCGGGCGGAGGCCAGGGAAGGCCGGTGTCCTCTCATGTCACCAGATCCTTCTCTTCAGCGTGTCCCTGTCACCACCTGTCGTGGGCGAGAGGGCCGGGCTCACCACGTGGGTGCTGCCGACAGAGTAAGACAACAACTATGGGCACGGGCGGTGTGGAAAGTCTTCAGCCCCGCACAGCTGAGGGCCTGGCTCGGCCAGCACTTTCCCTTAGACCAGTGTCTGTGTGCGATCATGACGGACAAAATAGTCGTGTTCATTCTCCAGTTGTTTTGCTTGAGAACTTGTGGGGAGAAGTCTGTACGTGTTAGTCCTGAAACCACCTGTTGGCCAGTCCATTGACGAAGATATATTCTTTTTTTCGTTCTAAAAATTTCATTTATCCATTTGAGAGAGAGAATGAGGGAGAACATGAGAGGGGAGAGGTCAGAGGGAGAAGCAGATGCCCCGTGGAGCTGGGAGCCTGATGCGGGACTGATCCCGGGACTCTGGGATCATGACCTGAGCCAAAAGCAGTTGCCCCACCGACTGAGCCACATCCCGAAGATATATCCTTATCTCGTTAAACCTGTTTTCCCTGGATTTGCCTCTGGGTTCTAATGCTCCTCACGGGTTTCCTAGAATAGCGTTGAGCACCGAGCGCTCCTCGGGTTGAACTGAACCTTTTGTACCCAGTGCTATTCTGTAGGTGGCGAGCTGCCCGCCATGTGGCCGATGCCTTGGGGCTGCCAAGGACACCCAGGGCCAGGCGCGCTCCTGGCCTGCAGTGTGCTCAGAGTCCAGTGAAAATCACCTGTGTTGCGAGCAGCGTGCTGGGAACGGGGAGGGCTTGTAGACGGAGGTCCGCGGGGCAGGGCATGAAGATGCTGGGGGGTGAGATAGGAGAGACAGAGGGACAGCTTGTCCCAGAGCCGCAGGTGCCCCAGCACAGGTCCAGGGTGCCGAGCGAGGGTCTAGGAGGCCCAGCAACTGGCCGACGAGCTGACAAGCTAGTGGCATCGCCCAGAGAATCACTGCCTGCCCACCTGGAGTTCCCGCTGTTGGTCCAGCGTCTCTCTCCCGGTCTGTTTCAGCTCTTGTATTCCAAGTTCACGGAGTACCTGGAGGATTTCCACATCTGGACCTCCGTGTGCAGCCGGCCGTCCCCCAGTGGCTTCCCGCACACCGCACGCCTCACTGTGGCCTTCGCCTTGCTGTGCGTGTACACCTGTCTCGCCGCCCTGCTCACGGTGGCAGGACCAGAGCAGGTGGGAGGCCCTGGATTCTCCTGGAAGCAGCTTCTGCTTCCCAGACCAGCCATTGACAGGTTCTCAGCCCCGGCGTTAGTGAAACTCACAGTCCTGGCAGAAAGGTTACAAGTCGGGGGAGGGAGCCCGGTGCCTTGAGTGCCACAGAGGGGAGGCTGGCCTGGATGGAGCTGGAGGCAGGGGCAGGGGCTGCTGGGTGGTGGGCTCAGGGTGGGGCCGACACAGGCCTCCCTCCGTGATCCCTGCCATGCAGAGCTCACACCCTCCTGGTGCCACTGACTGTGGCTTCTCCGGAGTGAGCATTCTGGACTGTCCCCAGAGCACACTCCTGGATTTTTTTTTCTAAAGTTGGCAGTTATTTTAAATTTAAAAACTCCTCTGGCCAGATAAATCTGTCCGGGCAGCAAGAATTTGAAAGTCAGGGTTGGCTGGGACAGGAACGGGCCCGAGGTCCTGAACTCGCCCTCCCCTCTGGGGTCGGTTGACCCTTTGTCTGATCTTCTCTGCTCATGCTGGGGACATAGAATGTGTCCGGGACACGGACACCTTCTCATCAGATCGTGGCAAGGACTCAGCCAGGGGCATAGGAAGCTTGCCCAGCAGGAAGTAGGCACCCAGCACACGTTCGTTCAACTTGGAGAGATGTGTATTTTAGAAAAACAGAAGGATTCCTTGCACGTTTCCATTATTTCCAAGAGTTCAAGGGGACAGGGCTTTGGTTAAACATAGGGTACCCATTTACGTTAAAGACCTTGGTGACTACAGCAGACACATTCCTCGTATCCTCACTGCTGCCTTCCTACAGCTCCCATGGGTGCTCGGCACCCCCGATGCCACTGCTGGGTCCTTCCAGACAGGGCTCCTGTGCACGCTGCTGGCTACTCCCGGGGCACAGCTCCTGTCACTGCTCCTGAGGCTCAGCCAGGTACGGGGAGGCCTGTCCACGTGCCCTGCTGGCCCGGGTCCTCCACACAGTAGGACGCCCGTCCCCAGCAGCCTCCTTCCTTCTGCAGGAAGCCGGCAGGCCGTCCCGTGCGCAGCCCTGCCTGCCCCTGAGAAGAGCGCCGGCCGAGGCAGAGGGTAAGTGTGTGTTTAGAAAAAGCCTGGAAGGTGTTTCCTGTTTGTTTACAAACCACAGCGATGGCTAGTGGTGAAGTCTCCGCCCTCCGTCCTGCAGAGGACACCTCAGTCTCCCGTTCCCCGTGTTCGCTGCTGTTCACTGTGAGGACAGCGAGTTTCACTCCATCTGCGTGAAAGCCCACGCAAGGGGCCGTGCAGCCCATGACCCGCGGGCGGGCCACACTGGCAGCCACATCCTGTGTCTTGGGGAGGCCTATTTCCTGAGGGAGGCTGTCTCCCAGAGAACCCTAGATCCCGGCTTTAACGCCCTAACTCAGACTTTGTTTAAATCAGGCCCTCACTCCCGCGGGAGGACTGCAGACGCCCACAAGATGCAAGAGGTAAATACAGCTGTGCATCTCTGTGTCTCTGTGTCTCTTCTTCTCTCTGTCTCTGCTTCTCTGTGTCTCTGTGTCTCTGTTTCTCTGTGTCTCTGTGTCTCTGTTTCTCTGTGTCTCCCTCGGCCGTGGACTGGACACAGCTGGTCAGGCCCAGCGCGGGGACCCCGAGCAGGGCGGATCCTGTGGAGAGACGGACTCATTCCCCAGGGAGCTCGAGGTCTGCTGTCAGGAGCCCCAGTGGAGGCCATGCGAGAGGGGTGCAGTTGCTGGTCTGTCCTGACGTTTGGGGGACATGTGGTCCTTGTGCTTTCCAATCTCTGCCTCCCCACTGAGAGCTCCCACTTGTGCAGGCCTCGGTCCCCTCTGCTCCCTGTGCAGGGCCGCCTCTCTGCCCTGCCACGGTGAGCCTTGCACAAGCTCTGCACTGGCGGGTCCGGGTCGGCCTCCCGGAGGGCAGGTGGCATCCCTGTTGGTCGCAGCCATCCCGTCCTTGCCTGCGGGCACCCCGCCACCCTCTACAGATGCAAGTGAGCTGGTCCCAAGATGGCCCGCTCCTCCTCCCCAGAACCTTCCCCAGCCTGAGGCTCATGGAGGTCACGGCCCAACTCCTAAGAAAGCTCACAAGCCATGCCGCAGAGGACACAATATGGCAAGGGAACTGCGGGCGCTGAGGTGTTAACCTCACTCCGACATTGTTTTTTCCAGGGTCAGGGTCCCTCGGGGCACGCCAGAGCCCACGGGAGGGCAGCAGGTGGCCAAAGTGCGGGCTGTCCATCCCCAGAGCAGGGGGGCCGCAGAGCTGACCCCAGCCAGCAGGCTCCGAGGGAGAAGGGGATCCACGGCATTCTCCGTGTGCAAGGTGACGTTGGGTACAATGCTGGGCCCCTTCTGTGTCCTCGGCCCCTGGGAGATGTAGGGGTCACCCAGTGGGAGCTGAGCCCAAAGAGGCCGGACGCTCTGGTCACATGACACCCAGCCCGTCCAAAACAGCCATGGTTCTGTTCCCAAGTCCTGACTGTTTCTGCTGTATACGCACGTGGGTTTGCTCACATCTTGAAAAGGTCAGGAATAGGCTTCAGTTGCTGTGGAGCAGCGTGACTCGCAACAGCTTCGGACGAGCCAGTAGCTCAGTGGAGAACCTGTGGGGATGGGGCCCCCAGGGGGCGGCTAAGCCTCCGGTCAGTGCTGTTCAGGGGGACTTTCCGGGGCCTGGCAGGGCAGGTGTGCATGGCTGCGGGGTGCAGGGCTGCAGGTGCATGAGCCGCGTACTCCCCGGCTCCCGGTCACCCAGGTTTGGCACTGACCGTGGACACTGCTCCGTGGACCGTGGTTGGCGAGGTGGTAAGGGCAGCAGGAGGCAGCTGGGTGTGGCTGGGCTGACCGTCACAGCACCCCATGCACTGGGGTGTGGGGTATAAATGCCCTGGTTTCCGTGTGCGGATGGGGCCTGGGACTGGCGTCCTACAATGCTGGGGCTGGTGGAATGAGGAGGGCACACGCCCTGGGGATAGCACCCCACACCCATGCCCAGCCAGGGTGGGGGGTGGAAGAGCACAAAGGCTCACGCCCCACTGACCGGACATGGGGGAGGTCCTCAAGACAGGACAGCGCCTGAGCTCAGGGTCCCCGTTGTACATGCAGCAAGTGTCCTTCCCTTGCCTGGCGTTCCCCCCATCGGCGGGTGCTCCTGAGTCTGTGTCAGCTCACCGCCTTCTGCCTCCAGATGGGCCCTGGGACGTCTTCCTATTGGAGGGATCGCCTGAGAAAGCGGGGCTCCATGACTTCCTCTTGGAGACGTGAAAACGGGCGGGGACCCTCTGATCATGTGTCAACCCCAGGGGACTTACCCAGCGGAGCCTGCAAGAGGCTGCTGCTGCCCACATGGTCCCTCCTCTGTGTGCTGTCCTCCCCTCCCCCTGCTCCTCCCTCCCCTCCTCTCTGCTCTGGTCCTGTCCTCCCCTCCCCCCATTCTCACCCTCCTCCTCCTCTCCTCCCCCTTTCCTCTTCCCTCTCCTCCCCCTCCTCCCCCTCAGCCCCTCCCCCTCTTCCCCCTCAGCTCCTCCCCCTCCTCCCTTGCTCCTCCATTCCCCCTCCCTGATTCCCCCGCCCCCTGCCCCCCCAACCCTCCCCTTCCTCCCCACTCCTCCCTCTGTGTCCTTCACGCACAGTAGAAACTCTAACCTGTGGCCGGGACTGCCCATCGGGCTGATGGAGGACACTGAGTGTGAAAAGCACTCTGCCCTGAGGACGTGAGGAAGTGAGGCCCCTTTCCATCCAGGCCAGGGAGGGTGGTTGCTACACGCAGCCGCAGCCGTGTCGCTGCTGTGTAGACCTGGCTGCTCGGCGCAGAATTGCGAGTCTGTGGCACCGGGTACAGGGTGTGGGAAGGATGCGTGTGTACGTATAAGGAACCGGCTCACTTGCTCATGGGGGCAGGCGGGTCTGAAGGCCCCGCGGTCCACAAGCTAGAGACCCAGGAGCACCAGTGTTTCAGTTCAAGTCCCAAGACAGGAGAAGGCAGGTGTCCTGCTCAAAAGCCCTCAGGCAGGAGGAACTCTCTCTTCCTCTGGAAGGTTGGCCTTTTCTTGTATACCAGCCTTCACCTGATTGGATGAGGCCCACCCACACTGGGCAGGCAGCCCGCCTTCCTCTGTCCAGCCATTTACATGTTCATCTCCCTAGAAACCCCCTCACGGACATGCCCAGAATACCGGTCACCTGATGTCTGCACACCCACGGCTCAGGCCCACTGATAGAATCAACGACCACACTCAGGTGGACGGAAGTGATGAGGTCTCTTACATGTACCTCTTCCTGATCTCCCTTAGCCCCCGACAGCGGGCTTGGAAGACTCGCTGCTCTCCGGTGGCTACGGGTGCTACTGCCTTGGTCAGCATCCGCAGTGTGGGCCGTTTGTGGGATGGTCTCCGTGGCCTGTGGTGTAGGGACAGCACTTCTAGGATACAGGTAACCAGTCACAGTTTTCAGATGTCCCCGAGTCTGGACGGGAGAGTCTGGACTTAGCAAAAACCTCCAGGTGTTTCTGGTAACGCAATGTGTGGGCCCAGATGGGCTATTGCAATTTGGGTCCTCATTTCTCCCTCCCATGGCCCTGGGGATGAGGAATTCGTTACAAACCCCAAAGGGCCACTGGGCCCGGCCAGCTCTGCGACAGCAGTCTGGCCTGGACGGAGTCCCGGTGGATGAGAGGCCGGGGAGAAGGGAACGCCGCTGCAGAGCTCCCGGGACGCTGTGCTCTGGGCCAGGTGTGCTGGTACAATGACTCCCATCTGTCTGTCCACACCGTGGCCTCTCCCATCTGGTTCCCTGGGCAGCTTGGCTCCCCGGCATCCCTGGGGCGGTCCAGCGGGGCTCCCATGGGGCAGGGGGAGCTTCCCTCTTCTCCCACTCCAGCTCCTCCCTTTCTACATGATGACGGCAATGATGGCGGGCAAGTTACTTAGAAAACAAACCAACAAAATCCTCTGTGACCGTTTTCTCAGCTGGGAAATGGGAAAATCCACAAGGTTTTAGGAGGAGCTACTGAAACCCTCCGTCCTCGCCGCCTGGCACCTGCTCAGTACTCTGCAGATGCAAACTTTATTGTCATTATTATAACTAATGCCCCCCACCCCGCCGCCCCTACCCTCTCCGTGCTCTCCATGTCCCTATGCTGGCTTTTCCTTTCTCTTCCATGCTCAGCAGCTTCACGGGGTTGACATCCCACTGGACCCCTCCCGACAGATCTCCCCCCACATTGGGCAGAATGACAGGATGGCCAGCTCCAAGGCCCCCTCCCCGATGCAGCCCCACTGCCACCTGCTGCCCGGGCCCTCAGGCGCGATGTCCCCATGCACACGCGGGCAGGTGCTGACAGCTTTTGTCTCTGGGGGGACAGGTTCGACCCAACTCAGTGTGTGCACTGGCTGCACCTGCTGACGGTGTCCGTGCTGTGCTGTGTTTTCATCACGCAGCCGCTTCTGGTGAGCGGGGGGAGGGGGCCTCCTGCGGGGTCACTGTGCATCAGCGGGGCCTGGGAGTGGGGGGAGGGCTCCACATTCCTGACCCATGATCCCATGTTTTCTTCACATTTGACTGAGTGTGAGGAGAACCTGGGAGACAGGCCTGTACCGTGCTGTCCACACACACATCCCAGGATGGGGGGCATCTCTTGAACCCCATTTTCACTTGAGGACATGGAGCTTGGGGAACGGGGGGCCTGGGAATCCCGGGCAGGGGACACGAGCTTGTGTAGGATCATGACTAGGGACGTGGGGCAGCAACCGTGTACGAATCGTCGGGCCTCTCCTTCCAGGTGGGCATCGCCGCCCTGGGCTTTGCCTGGAAATGGAGAGACGATGCACACTTCTTCACCGAGTCCCTGCACGCGGCCACCAGAGACCTGCACTCAGAGCCGGAGGAGCGTGCGAGGTCCCGCACGCCCCACCCTGCCAGCCAGATGGCCGAGGTGAGGCCCTGTGCGTGCCCCGGCCCAGCCCTGCCTGGCACCTCCGCGCGTACTCTGTGGATTCAAAGTCAACAGCATTTTGGGGTGTGATTCAGTTTTCTCTGCTCCTTTGTGTGCACGGACGCGGTGGGCGAGCACAGGACCCGTTTCCTTCCTTCTGCCCCATCCCAGAAAATCAGACCACCGAGAACGTGAGCTTAGTTCAAGCTATTGAGGCTGATGAAAAACAATGCTTGGCCATAATTTAGAGAACTTCGAGGTCTGTCAAGGGGCAGCCTTGATGTGGGGCCGGTGCCGCACCTCCTGAGAGCAGCACGTCTCTAAGCCCGGCGGACCCGAGGGGATGGCCACTGACTCCTTGAATCCGGACACCTGAGTGCCCATGTTCCCGAGGTGTCCAGCCTGGTGTCGTGTCCCCCACAGGACTCAGGATGGTGCATTGGCTTCAAGGGAGGAGGGTCCCAGGCCTGGGGTTCCGCATCTGTGACTTCCCAGGACGAAGGGTCCCTGATTCTCTAGGTGTCCCAAGCACCTGACCCAGGCTGTTGTCCAATGGCTCCAGACTGGCTCCTGCACAGTGAGACTGCCCACAGAGCTGGCCTGGGCCAGGAAAGGACTGTGTCCGGCCCACTGCCCACCAGCGTGGTGTCGGTGACCCACGCAAAGTGTCCCTGTCCCCAGCCCCAGGAGGCACGAACAGTGCTGCTGCTCCCTGGGCTTGGCCGGAGTGCCAGAGCTCCCCGCCCTCATCTGACCCCCATCATTGGCCCCAGCTCACAGCACTGTTGTCCCCACAGATGCTGGCTGCCCGACAGCGAGCTCGCCGCCTACGTTGGGCACATCCGCCATCTGCGGCCCAGCTCAGTACCGTCAGAGAGAGGATGAGAAGAGAGACCCGGACACGGGTGGCCCTGAGGTGGGTGGCGGCCAGTCGGGCCTTGCTCTGGTCCCACAGCCCCTGGGGGCAGGGTGTACAGGTGGGGCCCAGCTGCAGGGGACGGACACCTAGGGAAAGTGGGTCCAGAGACAGCAGATCTGGAGCGAGGCTGAGTCACTCCTGCATATGCCGGGCTGAAAAGTCTGGAAAATCTTACAAAAATGAAAATGAGAAAAGCAAACAGAAAGTAACATGTTGTGACACTAAAATGCAAAGCCCAGTGTCCTTCATGCACACAGTGCAAGCCAGTAGAGGATTTGACAGAAGTCTCTTTATTGCGCCAAGGGATAAAATACCACAAACACACGCTGGCATCACCACGAGAGGAAATGCCCACGAGTTCCGCAGGAAAGCACCCGCGGTCCTGAAATGCACAGATGTCCTGTGAACATCGCATCTTCTCAAGCTCTGTCCAAATCCGTGTCTGACTTCAACACAATCCCCACCAAAGACCTCGAGACCTTTCTTTCCTTCCTTCCCCTTTTCCTTGATTGGATCTGGTCGGTTACGCAGTCCCTTAGGCTGGACGTGGGGAGCTGAGGAGGGGAGCGGTGGGGACTCGCTCTGCCAGCCGTGACCGGAGCCCAGGCCCCCACTGTGGAGTGTGGCTCTGCGCGCGGACGGTGGACAGCTCTGGGACGCGGGTCGGAAATCCAGAACCAGACCTGAGTACAAGGGCTACGGCACACGAGTCTGTGACGCCGGGGCTATTCCGGCTCTTTGGGGGAGAAGATGGGGTTTTTAATGAGGAATAACTGGACAGTCGTGAGGGTGGGGAGTCCAAAAACATGAACAAGTGGATGCTTTTGTCCCAATGTACACAAACTTATTCCCCACGAATAAAGATTTAAACGTGACAAAACCATACACATCCTGGGAGAACGCGCGTGTCCGTGTATGACCTGTGGGCGAGGAAAACCTCCTGTGACTTAGAATCCAGAAATGACAAGAGAAAGCAGATTTAGTGACATGAAACTTGCAGAAGAAAATCTCGTGCAACGAGATTGATGATGTCATACGTTATGTAAAAAGCAGTGGCGGACAACGAAGAGTATTTGTAGCAGACGAAGGCTTAATCTTCAAATACAAAGAGGCTCCAGAAAAATGGAAAAGAGCAACAGGCTCTTTAGAACAGGACATGGACCGCTCACCGAGAAGAGAAAGGTGGACGTCACTTGCACGTAGGATGAGAGATGGCCAGTTAAAGTACTGAAGTCTGGAAGCTGGTCCCCGTGCGGCGGCCAGTGAGCCTGCGGAGAAGATGGGATGCCACATGGTCCCATGTGGGGACTGGGAGGCACCTCGCACAGCCACAGACGCACGGAGCTCCCCTAGCACCCCTGCTGCTGGGAGCCCATCAGCAGAACCCGGGAAGAGCCAGGTGCAAGGCAGGCGGGGCAGGACCCCCTATAATAACCTTGGAGGGCCCAGGGGGCTCTGATGGTAGAGCGTCCGACTCTGGATTTCAGCTCAGCTCATGATCTCAGGGTCCTGGGATCGAGCCCTGTGTCGGAGGGCGGGGGGGGGGTCCACGCTCAGCGGGGAGTCTGCTCTCCCTCTCCCTCTGCCTCCTGCTTTGAGTGCACTTTCTCGCTGTCAAACACATAAATAAATGAATAAACGAGATCTTTAAAAGGAAAAGAGGGAGAGAGGAAGAACTCTGTATTATGTGTCTCCTGACCGAAACGGATCACCAAGAATGTAACCTACCCCGAACAGGCTGGTCTTAGTCTGACCACGTTCTTGTCCCAGCGTGCAGTTGACCGGAGAGCACACACTGTGTCCCTAGGAGGCAGGGCGTGGAGAGGGTGGGGACAGCAGTTATCTCAACAAATAAGCCCCGAGACCCAGTAGAGATGGAAGTGCTGCCTTTGGGGTAAAGGAGGCGCGGGAAGGAGGCAGTGAGTTGGATCCACGGTGCGAGGACGAGTAAGGAAACTGCGCTCATCTCAACAGACGGGGAAGAAACCATTTGGCAAAATTCAGCACCCATTTACAGGAAAGAAAAATATCTCAGCAAACTGGGAATGGAAGAGAAATGCCCTCAAGTCATAAAGGCTGTCTGTGAAACCCTTCCACAGGGTTTCCTACGCCTGGCCTCGCGCTCGTGATGAGACAGCGACAGCGTGGGCTTTTAAGTAACAGGAACAAGGTGAGGAGCTCCCTGTGTCTGACTCTGATTAAACCTCACATCGGAGGCCCAGCCGCTGCCGGAGGCAAGAAAAACACGACAGCCTCTTGCAAGAGGACATGAATAGTCTCTGCAGAAAATCTCGAATATTCTAATTAAATAGAAGAAAACGTGCAGAATTGATATGTCAAAAACCACAAGACACTAATGGACGATCTCAGAGAAAAGCTAAAGCAGTGGAGACACACGTCCCATCTTCTGGGACACTTGTCTTAAGGTGCCCGTTCCTCCCGACTTGATCAGTCCCAACCAAAGCCCCCCAAACTTTTCTGTAGATGTCGGCTAGCTAATCTGAAAACTTACATGGAAAAGAACCAGAATAACCAAAACGATTCTGGAAAAAGAACGACAAAGCCAGAGGGCTGACTCTACGTGGCTTCAGGGCTCACTACAAAGTGAAGCCACGGTAACCGAGACACCAGTATCGGTGGTCAGTCAGCGCACACGCGCTCGGCTGATTTCCTCACAGGACACCGAGGCCCTTCGCGGTGGAGAACGGATTTTAAAAACGGTGCTGGGAAAATTGGACGGCGACGTCCAGAAGAAAATGCACACAGTTCACACCTTCTAGGAAAATTCACCCGGGGACTTAAGAGGATTTAAAAGTCAGTTCCGAAACCTGTTTTGCTGGGTCTGGACCCCCAGGCTCCGTGTGGTGCTCACTGTATGATGTGTTTCTCGTAGAGACACCTGTCTGTGCACCCTCATGCTCCTTCTGCGCGTGTTTATACTCTGTGGGCAGCGCTCCCGGGACGAACGTTCTCTCGGCCAAGCCATCCGGAGTGAGTTTACGAGGTAGGATGTGTTGTCTACCTTCTCCAGACCCCCGGGCACGGCACCAGCTGTTGGTGGCCAGCACACACTGATGAGGGACCCGGAGGCCAGGGTTTCAGGGTGAGGGTTACTTCGTTATTTTGAACCAGTCGTGTCTGTCTGCTACTACAGTCTGTCCGAGAAGAAGGGGACCCCCAGACCATTGAGTCCTCGCCCTCAGGACATTTTAATTCTGCAAAACAGAGGCTCAGGGAAGGCGCTTGGCCACTGTCCCAGAGAGGAAATATGGAAAAAGTGGTCAAATTGCCTTGGGCACTGTTTCCCCCCAGTTCGCAGGAGGCCTCTCTTTGCAGACTTTGGGCACGTTCAAAGCATCTTATTTTGGTAATAGTGAAACAATATTTTGAGGCACGTTAGGATCTGGGTGCGAAGACGCTAAGACAGCTTAGTGGGGTTGCTTTTGCCTGGAGGTTACAAGTTCCTCGAAAAAACACTTGCGATTCACAAGAAATGGCACAAGATTCCGAGTGGTGATAATTCCCCTTGAGTTCTCCACTGCTTCTCAAGTGCTCATTTGTTTCGTCCTACTTTTAAAAGCAGTAGATGCTGGGATGCCCAGGGGTTTCCATGGAGTAAGCATCTGCCTTGGGCTCAGGTCATGATCCCAGGGTCCAGGGATGGAGCCGCACATTGGGCTCCCTGCTCAGCGGGGAGGCTGCTTCTCTCTCTGCTCCTCCCCCACTTGTGCTCCCTCTCACTCTCTCTCAAATAAAATAAAATCTTAAAAATTAAATAAGTAAAAGTAGCAGATGTTTGTTGTAGGTAAATATGAAAGGACTGAAAAACAGCAACAACAGTCACACGCAGAGGCAACCACAGGCAGCACTTTGCACTGCCAGAATTTTCTCTATGTTTCAGCCTTTCTGAAATTGGGACAGGAAGCATATCAAGGTGGAAACGTCAGGTGGCATTTTTTTTTTTTGACAGTGGTTACTAAATGACTTTGCTTCACCTGTCAAAAATATTCAGTCTGATAGTTCTTTCGAGGACGTTTGGCTTTGAATTCTGAAGGGCGTGACAGGACCCCATACAGATTCTTTACTACCGTTTAGGAGGCGGAAATAAAACACAATATTCCAAGATTTACTTTCTCTTTCTCTGGAGAAGATTTTATTTTATTTTATCTTTTAAAGATTTTATTATTCTGAGAGAGAGGGAGAGAGAGAACATGTGTGCACTAGCAGGCAGAGCCTCAGAGGCAGAGGAAGAAGCAGGCTCCACTGAGCACGGAGCCCCACGTGGGGCTCGATTCCCCCAGCCCTGAGATCATGACCTGAGCCGAAGACAGACACTTAACCCACTGAGCCACCCAGGCATCTCTTGGAAAAATATTTTAAAACACATTACTGTCTTTTTTCCTATGGGTATGTTGCCCTTGACTAAGTAATTCAATTTGATGCGCTCCAGTTCTGCTGCTTTGGGGCAGACAGAGGTGGGTGGCTGGCACATCTGTTTGGTTTTATCTACTATTTAAGGGTGTATTTGTTTTCTTCCATGTGAGAGCTAGTGATTGATACCGCTCAGATGCTGGGCGAGCAAAGTAGGGATAGAAACCACTAGTGGACGGCGGGTTCGTGAGTTTAGACACTCTGCGGGACACAGCAAGGCACCTGCTTGCAGGTGAGCACTGTAGCCACGAAACTGCCTCTCTTAGTGCAGAAACTGCTGTTCTTTGCATGAAGGACTGGGGGGTTCAGCCAGCTCTCCAGCCGCCCCCTTCCTCCAAAGCACAGCTTGTGCCGGCAGGGGGCGCCGTGCGCAAAGCAGAGTGACTGTGTGGCCACCCCTGGAAAGGGAAAGGCAAAGCTGAGCTATTTCTGGCTTCGATGTTTACTTTTGATCTCATATTTCGTGAGTCAGTGCTACTTGACATATTTCTCACGCGAATTGTTGCCCCTTGGTACTCAAATCAGAAATGCCCCAGCCGAGATAATATTTGCGTGATGGTCCCCACGAGCCGTAGACACCTTGGAGGCACCCCGCTCAGCGCTGGTCCCGGGTGTCACGGACCCATATTTCCTGCACGATGCAAAATCCCACTGCCTCTGGTGGTCTGGCCACCAGGCAGGGGCATCTGTGTCCCGGTTGGTACTGGGATGCTCAGGGGGACCCTCTCCACCACCACCCCTACCCCGCCCAGTACCTGATCCTGAGACTTCAACAGCGTCTCAAGGCTTAGAGTTTGCCAGATTCCAGGAAGAACCAAGCTCAGCTGGATCACATCTGACTCAGGGCCAGGGCTCTCTCATGCTCTGTTCTGCTAGCAGAGTCCCCCCACGGCAAGTCCTCCGACTCGGGGCTGAGTGACCCCATCTGCAAGGCGAGGCCGTTGGGCTGCTAGATTCCTCAGGTCTTCACCAGAACTATGATCGCGATGTTCCATTCCGTCATAGTCAAGTTTTCTTTGAAGCCTTTCTGGACTTAGTCAAGACTTCATGCAAGTCCAAGTAAAACAGAAACAAACCAGCAAATAAAGCCCTGATAAACGGGATAGTCTCTCTGTCCAAGAGCAGTGAGTGGGAGAGAACTACTGAGTCATTTTTGCAACATTTCGTGCATCTGTAGGCCTGTTTTATTTAATAGCTAATTAATGCGGAGTGAGAACATTCTTGCACAGTTTGGCTCACTCTCTGCTCTCCGCATGTGTTGAGAACGAAGCGTGAGTTGTGCACAGTCTGGGCGTGTGACAGCGGTCTCTGGTCACATGCAGGTCTTTCCATTCTTTCCCTTAAAATGTTTATCTATTTTAGAGACAGAGAGAGAGAATGTTTGGTAGGTAGGGGAGGAGCAGAGGGAGAGGGACAAGCAAACTCTGTGCTGACGGCAGATGTGGGGCTTGATCCCAGGACCTGAGATCATGACCTGAGCTGAAACCAAGAGTCAATGCTCAACTGATTGAGCCCCAAGGTGCCCCCACATCTAAGTCTTTCTTGAAGCCTCTGTTTCTTTAATGTCATCCCAATGGGGAGTGAATGTCAGGAAGTGATAGCAGTCCCTCCAAATTGTAGTTCTACTAGGGTTTCGATCCGTGAGCAGAGCTGAGAACCAGCACCGTATAAAGGTTCAGCTTGGATTAGGCTCGAAAAGTGGACGAACCAAGGAAAGATAGAAGTCAGGTGCGGGTGAGTCTGTAAGAAGGAGATAGAAGCAGTAAGATACGCTGGCTCACCAGACTGACTTCCACGTGCCGCGACGTGTTTGAACATATTTGTGGCACATGCAAGTGTTGGTGGACATCATTTGCTTCTCTGTTAATCTATGCACCAGTGACATAGTGCTAACATGTCACTAACAGGACACTTCTTCCTCTCGGAAGAAGTATCATTTCCTTTCCCTTTTATATTGTCCAGTTTCTGTCATGACTGTCAGGTTTTTTTTTTTTTTAAAGGCTTATTCATTTATTTATTTGACAGACAGAGATCACAAGCAGGCAGGCAGAGAGAGAGAGAGGGAAGCAGACTCCCCGCTGAGCAGAGAGCCTGATGCGGGGCTCGATCCCAGGACCCTGAGACCATGACCTGAGCCGAAGGCAGAGGCTTTAACCCACTGAGCCACCCAGGTGCCCCATGACTGTTAGGTTTTAAAGCACTTCCTGAGGGTCTCTAAAATCTGCTTCCGTCAGCAACATAGTAACTCCCAGTCCCTCGCTGGGACAGTCTCTGAGCTGCGGTGGTAAGTGGAACGTGGGCTCTGGGGAGCGACAGCCCCCAGCTGTCACACCTTCCCACCATGGTCCGCTCCACCCTATGGCCACAGCCACTGGGTGTGGAGCCGGGGATGGGCGGCAGCGACTCAGGAGCCACGTGATAGCCCGCCTTGCGCTCACATCTGTTTAATGAGACCAGCCTGGCATTTGAAGAACTCATCGTCACTGTTTTTTAGGGTGGGGGTCGAGATTGGGTGGCTGGATGAGGCAAGATGATGAAAATTGTGTTCTTGGATGGCTGGGGTTTAGATCTTCTCCGAACCTGTCACAGCTTTCCTACAATATGCCTCGGGGGAGCAGAGGGCTCCCCGTGGTCGCATGGTACCTCCTACTGCTCACGACTCTGCCTTCACGCCCACAGGTGCTTCTGACTCGTGAGAGAAAGATCACTTGTTGTCTCTGCTCAGGGAAGCCGGGAGCGCCTCCGGAGGCCTGAGAAGTGTGGGGGACTGGTGGGACTGGAGTCTGACCACGCTGCTGGACGGCCTGCACGGGACAGGCGCCCCCACCGCTGGCCTGCCAGGCGCTCAGGTAGGCTTCCGTCTGCTCTCCACACGGGGTCCTGGTGGCAGCGGGCCACAGTGGGACAGGGATGCCGGATGCCAGACCGGCAACGCCACATGCGCTCTCTCTTTCCAAGATGGATCAATTGATTTGAGAGAGACAGAGAGAAAGAGCACAAGCCAGGGGAGGGGCAGAGCGGGAGGAGAGAAGTCGACTTCCTTGCTAAGCTCAGAGCCCGACATGTGGGGCTCGACCTCACAACCCTGACATCACGACCTGAGCCGATACCCAAGAGTTGGACACACCACCAGCTGTGCCCCCAGGCGCCCCACTCCGTGTACTCCTGAATGGCCGGGAGGCGGTGGGCCAGCAGCTGCTTCCCACTGCTTCCCCGTCCCTGCACACCCGCCTCAGCCGCACATGCACACCCAGACACCAGCAGGTGCCAGGTCGCACGGGACGAAAGGGCATGGCCAGTGGGGACAGAGGGCTAGATCACTATGCAAAACTCTGCGACATGGGGCACAGGGCACCCCAGGATGGGGGGAGCATCCAGAAAACTGCCAGGAGACAGGAGAATCTCCTGTCCAGGAGAATTTCCCCAAATTCTGAGAAAAAATTGCCAAGGAATCTGCATTTCCTAGATTAACCCAATTCCCTGCTTATTTTTCATTTTCTTCCTTGTTTTAAAAAAAATAAAATGACTTTGTGTTGCATTCCTCAAACACCACACAGTCGACCCTTGAAGAGCATGGGGTCAGTAGTCCCCACCCCCGCCCCAGCAGTCGAAATTCCACGTATCACTTTTGACTCCCCCAGAGCTGAGCTCGAACCAGCCAACCGTGGGCCATGAGCCTCCCCGAGTACCCGGTTGTTTTGTGTACCAGCTGCATCCTACACTGTGTTCTTACAAGAAAGCCGGAGACGAGAAAATGTCATTAAGAGAATCCCAAGGGGGAGAAAAGGCACCTACAGAGCCTTCTTGTCTTTCTCGAAGGACATACACATTTCTGTGGATCTGTGCCGCGAGAACCCATGTTCAGGGTCCGCGGTCCTTCTGATGCCACTTCCGTTGTGGCGTGCAGCTGCATGCGATAGCGCCCAACACACTCTAGAAAAAGACACAAAGTGACGCTTCAGGTTCAGTCCAGAGAGCGTGAGGAAGCCGTGTCCTCCTCAGAATGCTCTTCAAGGCGGTGGGGGGTTTGTAGCAGGGCAGGGGGGACCGTCCTGACATCTGAGCTGAGGCTGTCCCAGCACAGTGAGCAGCATGTTCCAGCTGCGCGGTCTGTCCAGCGGTCTCACGTGTCCCTTTCTCCTCCAGCCGGGAGCCCTTGGTGGGAAGTGCTACGTGCTGGGCGCCGTGCTGATCCGGCAGCAGAGGGAGGCTTCCGGCGACACGGGTGAGGTACGTCGCTTCCCGCCCGGCTCTATGCGGGTGCGTTTCCCCCGGGGCTCACCCTGTGTGTATCTCGCCCCGTGTGCACTTTTAGTGAAGCAGATTGGACACACCGGGTTATGTAAGTCTCAGGTGCACGCGACACCGATGTAGCCCTTCTGTGTGTCACCTGCTGCTCATCACGTCCCATTGCCGGCGTCCCTGACCCCCACCCACCGCCCCGCTGGTGACCACAGTTTGTTCTCTGTGAAATACAGTGAGAGTTAGAGTAACCTTGGACACATCGGGTGGGAAGGCCGCAGACCGCCGGAACCCTCCCCGGGACCCTGGCTGTGACTTGAAATCCTCCGTGGCCGGGATCTGGGACAGCCAAACCTTTCCCGCGCCCTCTGTCAGTCCAAGCACGCTGTGGGAAACCAGGACATCTCTATCTAAAATCCTGAAAATACTCCTAACCAAGATTCTCGCATCTCCTCCCGGGTGGGAGGGGCTACTGGACAGCGGGCATCTCACCCTCGTCCTCCCGAGACGGAGCCATTGTGACGCCCAAGCCCGGATAGGTGTACAGCTCAGGTGCTGGCTGGAGCCCTGATCCTTCGGGCTCAGCTGGAGCCCAGGGACAATGAGGGGGCTTTGAGGGAGCAGGGGCCGCGGGTGGCCAGCCTTGGACCCCCCCAGGCCACAGGGCTAACTCTGAAGCGAGCGTCCGCTTCTCCCTCTGACTGGCGGTCTCTCCTTCAGCCTCCTGGCCCAGCTTCAGCACTTACAGAGGACTGTCCTCCTCCACATGGCCCCAAAGCTGGGGGCCCCAACGCCCCCTCTGCGACAGATCCTGCCACCCAAACAGTGGCCCCAAGCGGCCCTGGAGACTGTGGGGCCAGGGAGTCCTGGGAGCTCAGCCTGGGCCACACCAGGTCAGTGGGATTCAGAGGTCGGCTCTGTCCGGCCTGCCGGTCCCTGGCTCCGTGTGCAGCCCGGTGCTGGCAGCAAACCCTTCCCAGGGCAAGGGCAGATGTGTTCTCACCACAGAGGAGGGGAGTGAGGCCCCGCGCAGGAAGGCCATGTCGGAAGGTCAATGCTGGCAGAGGGCTTCAGTCTCTAGCGCAGGAAGGAACAAGCCAAATGTTCCTCTAGAGTCTGCCTGAGGCCTAGAGGTCCGGGGACCTAAAGGACACTGGTCTCCGCTGGCTTGGTGCTGAGCAGGTGCTCATGGGGCCTCCTGGTGCTCTCAGGGCTCCACGAGGGAGGGCAGCCCCACCTCGGTCCGGCGCTGTGCCGACGAGCCCTGAGCTGCAGCTACAGTCCCTGGTGGGTGGCCCGGGCCCTGGCAGCTGTGGCAGCACATGACCTGTGTGGGGGTGGACTGGGTGAGGGTGACAGGGGCCCTGCAGCAGGTGATGGGTACCCCCGAGTGAAGCCGGCAACACAGAAGCGAGACCCTTTCATTGTTACCAAACACAGACAGGTCAGCGGGAACTCCTTTCCAACAGCAGAGCGAGTCCACAGCAGGAAAAGATACAAGAAGGTTCTAGAGGCCTCGCAGACAGAGATGGTCACGTCTCCTCAAGTTGTGCCCATGAGAGATGGAGGGCCTCCCTCCTGGAGGCACCCCAGCCTCAGGGTCCTGGGCAAGGATGCGCCCACATACGTCTGTCCAGCCCCAGGAACCCGGGCAGCCTCAGGGGCCTGGGGTGCGAGGCTGGGGCCGGGGGCTCCGTGCAGGCCTTGCCCTGACCTGCTGCACTTTGCAGGCCGGCAGCGCATGCAGCCCTGAGCGGCCTCCGGGCCCACGGGTGGATCGACCACAGCACCAGAGCCGTGTCCGTGCACTTCACTCTCTACAACCCTCCCACTCGACTCCTGTCCAGTGTGTCCCTGCGTGCCGAGCTGCTGCCCACGGGGGACCTGGCCCTGTCCCCGCTGGTGCAGTCGCTGGCTGTCTTCGGCAGTGACTCGGCCCTGTGGTCCAGCCCCCCGCTTCCCGAGGTGGGTCCTCCCGCCCCTCCCCTGCACGCGGATCCCAGGGCTCCCCCTGCGGCCTGCCCCCCACCTCCACCGGGACCCACAAGGACGCAGAGTCTGGCACTCAGTACCATCAGCCTCTCTCTGTTCTGACCTGAACTTCGGCCCAGGCCAGCACTGCTCCCCAGAGGGACGGAGCAGCATCCTGAAAAGTGGCTTTATTAGCCTCAAAGTGTCAACCAGGAGGGTCCAGGGGAGCTGAGCAGGGCTGACCTGCCCGGACCCTCACTGAGCTTCTGCTCCCTGCTGGCGCTCTGAGCGCGTGAACGCAGGCGAGCGGGAATGCGCAGCTCGTGGAGGCCTAGAGAAGCATTAGAGCTTCCGTGAAGTCCTGATGCGGGAGCTCGCCGCGGCCAGGGAGCCCGTGATCTGTGTTTCGCGAATGTGGGAAAAGTCGTTCTCCGGAGCTGGCTGAGGACGGGCGGGGAGGACCCAGATGGGTGGCGCTCAGGGTCTGCCTGTGCACGGGGCCTGCAGTGAGCTCACCCGCGTCCCTCACGCCTG
The DNA here is from genome assembly GCF_011764305.1 of Mustela putorius furo. Classification (NCBI taxonomy): domain Eukaryota; kingdom Metazoa; phylum Chordata; class Mammalia; order Carnivora; family Mustelidae; genus Mustela; species Mustela putorius. The sequence goes on from NW_025421998.1 coordinate 12,179,451, forward strand.
GCCCGGAGACTGGCGGGCGGCTCTGTGGGAGCAGGTGCCCAGGGGGAGCAGGCTTAGCGCCTGTGCCTTGCAGAGCTGGAGACGGGCTCGTGCTGCGTCTCCGCAGGAGGGGCCGGGCGGGGAGGCGGCCGGGAGTGCAGGGCTCGGGAAAGCACGGGCGCTCTGGGTCCTTCTGGGTGCTCTGCGGTCCTTCCCTCCACCAGCTGGCCTTCCTGCTGCTCAGCCTGACTCACGTCTGCTTGCAAGTCTGGAGCCTGGCCGAGGATGGTGTCCGCAGATACTGGCGCAAACCAGGGAACTGGCTGAAGGTAGCCACTGCCGTCCTCTGCCGTGAGGAAAGCAGGACATGATCTGTACACCTGGACACGATCCTGCTTATGCCCTGGCTGACTCCAGCCGTCTTGCTGTCTCCCCTGCTGTCGTGTTCATGACCGACAGCACGAGATCACTGTCCCCTCCCTGCTTGCACCCTGATGTTGCACCCTGAGCCGTGGGGGGCCCGTGGGCCCTCCCCAGCGCCCTGAGGCTCCTTGCCCCTCCCTGCTGCTGCAGCTTGCCATCCTGGGAGCCAACTTCACCTGTCACGCAGCCTCCAGCCACCTGGCCACGCTCACTGAGGACGTGATGGACCACTTCCGCAGAGGACATTTCCAAGGATTTACGGACCTCAGCCTCGCAGCCTCGTGGAATCAGGTAAGGCAGGGTGTCCTGGTGGTCCACACCCTGCGACACTAACCAAAGGAAGAGGTCATACACATTCTAGGAAGTTCCAGATAAGGGATTTATTCCATACTGAGAAAATGCTCTGAGCTCGAGGATGAGGGAGAGCGGGACAGGGAAGGGCTGAATCCGTGTTGCAGGCGGGGGTATGTGGTCTGCGGGCAGCATGACTCAGAACATGGAGGTGCTCAGCGACTCCCTGGGACCCTGAGTGGGGGAGGGAACAGGTGTGGAGGAGGCATAAAGGAGTCACAGCGGACTCAGACACGTCAGGTCTGTCCTCTCTTCCTTCTGCGGCCGTCCCAGCGGCAGGTGGTGTCAGCCGGTCCTGCCACGGGGACAGGTGCGACTTGAAGCGGGGACTGAGCCCCACTGGGATGGGGTCCACCACAAGAGCCGACCCAGCCCAGTACACCCCCTCCTGGCATTCATGTCTCGGTGAAATGTCACCCCATCCTCATGGTGCTAACCAGCCTCTGCTAGGACCTGCGTTGTGATGACTTGGCTCATTGTCTGTCCGTCCTCGAGGCTGGAGGCTCCGGGAGGGAGGGAGGTGTGATACTTCACCCACATCGGGTGGCTGCTCCCCGGGATGGATGGCGGGCGCCGGGTCTGCCTGTCTCTGCGCCCCGGTGTCCCTCAGCCTCTTTCTTCCAGCGGGATTCCGGCTTGGCCGTGCCTGGCTTTCCCTTGCTGGGCTCAGGGAACCGCGGGCTGCTGGCCAGCACACCCCATCTCTGGGCACACTTAGCAGGTCACAGAGGGCTGGGCCTGGCCTCAGGAAGGGGCGGTACACATTCTGTCCGTGATCTTCTCACCGATGTAGGCGGGGCAGTCCTGTCCAGGGGTCACTGTGGGGTGACAGTGAGTGGGGTCCGGCGTGCCTGCATCTGTGTGCCCTTCGGAGCTGGGGGGACATGCCGACCTGCCCTGTCCTTCCGTCTCAGAGGGTGACCTGGCTCCAGGGGACCCTTTTGTTCCTCTTGACACTGAAGCTCGCCTTCCTCGTTGGCATCCAGAGCTCAACGGCCTGCTGCTCCCTTTTGCTGCGTCGCTCGCGGGCTGGCATCTGCACAGCAGGGGTAAGAGGGCTCCCCGGGGCCAGTTCTCTCCCTGACAAGCCAGCACAGTCCGTGTTCTCTCCAGGGAGACAGGAGCCTAGAGGCCTGGCCATCCAGCACCCTGGAGTGGTTTTAGATCACAGGTGCTGGTGGTTCTACGGTGAGGTGAGCTCATGAGCACGGGAGCCAGGACGCACTCCACGGTGCTCTGCCGGACCCCCACCCCGAGCACTCGTTCTTACCACTCCTGCCTGTGGCTATCACCACCCACGGAGCGGGTTCTGCGTGCCAGGAATGGGGCCTGGGCTCTCTAGTAATTCCCGCCCCGAATTATCACAACTAAGCATGGCGGCTGGGGTAGGGGGAGTTCTTCCTTGGAGGGAGGAGCAGGGTGCTAATGCCAGCGAGGGCCCCCACCCCCCTTGCTCCTAACTCTGGCCCTGCACCCAAATGCCCCCCGTGAATACCTGAAACCCACTTGAGTGCAGTTTACCCCCCACGTGGAATCGGCTTCAGTGGGCCCAGAAGAAAGCACACATGTAGGGTTCTCAGGAAGCCTGGCTTCCACCCCGGGCACTGGGTCTCAGTTCAGGGCTAGCCCCGTCTGGCAGACTGTTGATGCCCAGAATCAGGAGGCCCAGAGCCCCACATGGGATGCTGGCCAGATTCTGGGGTGCGGGTGATTCTGACCTGGCCCCTGGGGGGGAAGAGCTTGCCCCAGCCCGGCAACCCCTGGTGGGCCCCCACAGCCGGACTATCATCAGGCCAGGATGGTCGGGGCCAAGTGGCCCGATGAGGGGGTCTGGCTGTCAGGGTCCCAGGCTCAGGCAGCTCACAGGGAACCGGGCACAGGTCTCCCAACCCTGCTGGCCTTACGCTCAGTGGGACAGACTGCGCAAACCAGGACAGAGAGGCTGACCCAGGAGTCGGAGACCTGGCTCCAAGCCTGGCCACACCTCCCCCAAACCCACTGTCCCAACTGAGGGGCCAGTGCCCGAGCTCCAGCTCCAGAAGCTCCTGGCAAGTGTGTGCCTGGTGGAGCAGAGCTTGCTGAGAGATTACATGTATGTGGAACTTACGTATTAAATTGGTCATTATTCTACCATGTAGCGATGGGAAGAATGCTTTTTTGTGAAGGAAAAAGCACAGAATATCATAAATAAATCGTGTCCAAATTAGGTAGTGGGATCCGAGCCATTCAGAAACCACGGGTGGGTGAGGACAGGTGTTCAGGGAGACTGCACTGGCTCGGTCTAGATGGTGGACCGCTGCAGGGTGCGATCCCATGTAGGGAGTGAGTATTAGTGGAGTGAGTGCCTGAGTGTTTGTAGGGAGGCCGTGGGTGCAGGGCTGCGGCTAGGAGCGAGGGAAATGGGGGCCAGTGGGGGTCTGGAACCGATGCAGCCCGGGGCCCCTGTGATGGTCAGTGCACACACTGCAGCCCGTGTGGGCCTGTGACAATGGGCTGCCGGCCTGTGGTGCAGGTGAGTTAGATACACACGCACACATACACACACACACGGCCGGGGGGACAACCCCAGGCTCCCAGGCCAAATTCCCAGCCTGTTACAACAACCAGACCACAAAACTTCACCTGAACTAAACTTAACAGCCTTTACTTCTGAAGTGGCTTATTTTATTGGGCCCTTGCTGGGTGCTGGAGACACGAAGAGGGCGAGGGAACCAGCCCTGGGGCAGCGTGGCTGTCAGCAGCTAGGACGGAGGGCAGGGAGGAAGCAGCAGAGATGCCCCCCCCCCCCGCAGCTTGAGATGGGCACGGGATTGGGGGTGCTAGGAGAGGGTTGGAGCAGAGAGAGAGTGGGGGAGGGATAGTGAAAGGGGAAGGGAGGGGGAGAGAGAGAAGGGGAGGGGAGCAGGGCCCTAGAGGGTGTACACAAGACAGATCCAGGCCACTAGGGATGACATGGTCAACACTGAAAAAACTGCTTTTCCAAGCTTGTTGTTGCTTTAAAGCATTAGGAAGCCCGCACACCAGTCTGGGCTCCGAGGCCCCAGAGCCCAGAGTCACGGATCTTTCTCCCCGTAGCTGGTGGGTGTCCTGATGCTGGCTGCCCGCTGCCACCTGCGCACGGTACCGCCCGGCACCTTCACAGACTTCTCCCGAGACCTGCTGTTCCGTCTTCCAGGAAGAAGCCAGACACACACATCCCGTGGTCCTTCCGAGTCTGACCTGTGGGCCCCAGCTGGGTGCTGCGGGGCCCTTTTCATAGCAGTGAGCACTGTGTGGTGGGGAATGGTACGTGCATGCGTCCCAGAAGTCGGGGTGTGCTGGGACCCACCTGCCGTGGGGTGAAGTTCTCCGTGGTCCGCATGCACGTTTCTGCACGGCCTTGGCTCCCTGAGGCCCACCTGTCCTGCGCTGCACACTGCGGCATCCAGGACAGGTCCAGCAAGACCGGCATTGCGGGGTGCGGGCTGCCTCTTCTAGGGAGCCCCTGGCCCTCCAGACACTGAGCCACTCCCTGTCTCTTCCCCAGCCTCCTCCCACGGTGGCCGCTAACTCTTCCCTCGTTATTTCAAACTTCCTGTCTCATAAAGGTTTCCCTCCGTCAGTCAGCCTTCACTGGATAAGTGTTCTGGCCTCGGGGGGCTGAGTTGGGAATGGGGCTCCCTGCTTACTCCCCTCCTACTGATCTGCCACCTGCAATGTAGTCATATCACACACACACCCCAGCGTAAACTCGAGCCTTGACAATACTCAAACCTGAGCTCTTTGTTTTTTCTTTTTTTCAGTGTTCCTAGCTCCCTGCTCCCTGCTCACCCATCCGTCTGGTCTCCCATCTTCCCACCCATCCATCTGTCCACCCATCTCCCCATCCCTCGCTGCCTCCCTCTCTCCTTCCCTCTGCCTTTCCTCCATGCACCCACCTAGTCTTCCATCCACCTGTCCATCCATCCATCCATCTACCTATCCCATCCACTCATCCGTCCATCCGTCCATCCATCCATCCATCCACCCAACCCATCCATTCGTCATCCATCCATCCATCCACCTGTCCATCCATCCATCCATCTACCTATCCCATCCACTCGTCCGTCCATCCGTCCATCCATCCATCCATCCACCCAACCCATCCATTCGTCATCCATCCATCCATCCACCTGTCCATCCATCCATCCATCTACCTATCCCATCCACTTGTCCGTCCATCGGTCCATCCATCCATCCATCTACCTATCCCATCCACTCATCCGTCCATCCATCCATCCATCCATCCACTCGTTTTTTTCATTCATGCACTCCTTCAACAATTGCTTAAAGGATACCTATTCTACTCAGGCAACGGTGGAACAAACATAAGGGGACATGGTCCACATAAAGGAAGACACGTGTATAAACAAAGGATTATAGCAAATTTCATATTTTTGATACCTTTCCTTCATTGGATATGTGGTTTGCAAGTGTTTCTCCCTTTCTGTGGCTTTTCCTTGTTGTTCCTCTAACCATATTTCTTGCAGAAGTTGTTAACATTTGCAGAGGCCAGTTCCTCAATTTCTTCTTGTGTAGATTCCTCTGGTGTCCTATCAGCGAATGGCAACCCCACACTCCCATGTATTTTCTCCTACGTTTCTTCTAGAAGCTTTATGGTTTTCTGTTTCAGACGTAGGTCAGTGGTCCATTCTGAGTCCACGTTAGTGTAAGATACGGGGCTCAGAGCAGGGTGAGTGTTCTTGTCCGTTTGGGATGTCCAGTTCTTGTTGACACCGTCTTTGAAGAGCACATCAGGGGGCACCTGGCTGGTGCTGCTGCTTGAACATCCGGTTCTTGGGTTCAGCTCGGGTCATGATCTTGGGATCCTGAGATCGAGCCTCGTGTCGGGCTCAGAGCTCAGCACAGAGTCTGCTTGTGATTCTCTCTCTGCCTCTCTCTGCCCTTCCCGCTCATGATCTCTCTCTCTCTCTATCAAATAGATAAGTAAATCTTTTTTAAAAGCATGTTGAATTGCCTGTGTATCTTCATCATGAACCAGTTTGTGGCTTCTGCGAGTCTGCTTCTGGCTCGTCTGTTTTGGTCCACTGACCTGTTCCGTCACAGCTCCACTCTGTTGTGATCTCTGGAGCTGCACAGTGAGTCTTCATGTAGCACAGGCCAGTCTTCCAGATTCGCCCTTTTCCAGTCTGGGCTTCTCTAGTTCTTCTGCATTTCCACATAAGTTATAGAATCAGCTTGTCAGCATCTGTGAAACAGCATTTCAGGGTTTTGTTCGAGCTTGCTGCGGATGTGTAAATCAGATTTGGGGAGAACAGACATCTTCCTAATATGATCACCCCAAGAATGCTGTTGGTGTCTCCCATTTATTTTGGTCTTTTTTGATGTCTTTCTTCAATGTTCTGTCGTTTTTAGCAAATTATGTGCTTTTTAAATTTTATTTTTATTGATGTGTATGTATTTATTTATCTGAGGCATCTCCTCCAAGGGAGTGGCATCTGTGGGCGGGAGGAGTATCCTAGGAGCAAGGGTGGTGGTGAGGCCCGTGCTGGGGTCCAGGGTCAGGCAGATGTGGCTTTGGAAACGATGCTTGGAGCCAGGCCTGGTGGGCCCTGGACATCTTGCTAAGATGATGAAGTGCTTGGGCTTTATCGTCAGGAACCAGAAGGCAGTGGTCCCGGGGGCCCTGCATGCAGGAGTCAGGACACATCACAGCCAGCTCCTGGGGCTCGTGTGGCTGGTAGAACAGGGAAGCCTCAGACCCACGTATGCAGTCTGAATGGATGGTGTCCTGTCCTCAGGTACCTAGACGTCCTTACAGGGTTCTGACACACAGGCAGGGGCCCAAAGGATTTAAGTCTGATCCAGGAAAGAGATATGACCATGAGAGACAGTAAGACACACAAACTGTATGTGGCCATGTCCTGACAGGTGTCACAGCCCAAGCCTGTCCAGACGCTGTGTCTCGGGGCCATCGTCAAGAAGGGAGGAGTGGGGAGCCTGGGTGGCTCAGTGGGTTAAAGCCTCTGCCTTCGGCTCGGGTCATGATCCCAGGGTCCTGGGATCGAGCCCCACATCGGGCTGTCTGCTCAGCGGGGAGCCTGCTTCCTCCTCTCTCTCCACCTGCCCCTCTGCTTGTGATCTCTGTCTGTCAAATAAATAAACAAAATCTTAAAAAAAAAAAAAAGAAGGGGAGAAGGGCAGGGGTCAGAGGGGGTCTTTTAGTGTAGACGTCGCCTAGCAGCAAGCAGGAAGTCTGAGTCAGACCTCCCAAGGGCAGCAGCATGTTGGAGTCCGGGAACTGGGTAACAGCTGTCTGTGCGATTCTGCAGCATATGCAAAGCAGGCTCTTAAAGGGCCCAAACTTGGCTTGTTTGGACTATTTTTACAACAGTCGAATGCTTGCAACTTTGAGTTCGGTGCCCACAGGCTTGTGAGCCTGAGATCAGGTCTCAGCCTGCAGTAAGAAGGAAACAGCTGGGGCCGGTCCACAGGGAGCATGTGAGCTCGTCTTCCTGACTCCTGGGCACAGGCGCTGCTCACGGTGGGGTCCCCAGAGCCCGGTGGGACCGCGGAGCACCCCGAAACCAAGTCTGCTTGTAGAAACGCACACCATGTTGACAATCTTCGTCCTCACCTGTTAGAGACTGAAAACACCCTTGAAATATATGCCCGTTTATACAGCCACGTTCATTGTTGGGTTCATCTTGTTGGGGTTCAGTTCTGTGCACAAGAGCTATTTCCCAGGTTTGTTGTTTTTTTGTGTTTTTTGTTTGTTTGTTTGTTTGTTTTTTGGCTAAGCAGTTGCTGTCTTACTAAAAGGTCCTAAAACAGCGTCATTGGATAGAATCTCCATTTTACAGTCTATCACATTAACAAAGCCATGTTTTGCCTGATGACATGAAATCCGTCTGTCTTTTCTTTCTTCTCCCCAGCTCAGAGGGTCCCTCGCGACTCTTGCTCAAAAAAGGAAATCTTTTCAAAGCCAGTCACTCGTGAGCCTGGCCGACCTGACTGCTTATGTGTGGGGGGCAGTCCTGGCCCGGTTGGAAGCGCGGAAGCCACCGCAGGAAGAGGCTGACGTGGCCACGAGGCGTGTAAGCTGCGGGTATTGGACCGGCAAGCACGATCTTTCCTTGTAGAACCTCACTTCTGGCCATTAAAGCACATGGGATTCTGTGCACCCTCTCATCACAGAGCTGTGGCATTTCCCGTGGAAATTCTAGTGCTTAGCAAATGACCAAGCACATTCTCTTCCCTTAACTCATGATATCCTTGGACGACCAAGTTTATGATTCCCGCCCCCTACAACACACACACAGCCACTCTGTCCCTACAGAGCAGCTCTTTGCTTTGGGTCTTGACCACCAGGGCCAAACTTCTCCGCAAACACGGGGACGTAAGTAGAGCATTTGGGCCTGGTCCCCTGACATGACGATAAGCAAAGCAGGTATTTGCACACTGAATGCCTCGCCAGCCTTTGTGACTGGCACTGTGGTGTCCTGCACTACAGTCCCAAAACCAGTCGTGAGTGATGGCGATCTTGGGCTTTGCAGAGGGCTTCACTCTTTGTCATGTGCCTTTATATCCATGCTCATGCATATGACCTGGGGCGTCGGGGATGCATGTGCACACATGTCCATGACCGGGGTGTCGGGGACACATGTGCACACTTGTCTGTGACCGGGGTGTTGAGGACGCGAGTGCACAGGTGTCCCTGACCCAGGACATCTGGGACATGTGTGTACACGTGTCCATGACCTGGGGGGGTCAGGGGACTGAGATCAAGAACTCGGGCCCAGCGCCAGGTCTCTGGCTCCAGGGAGCGCCCTTACAAAGCACAACACCATTTAAAGTCGGAACCATGAAATGCTTCAAAAAATGAGGGGAAAATCGTTTCTTGAGGGCATTCACTAATCTGATTTCCTTTGCTCCAGAATCACTACCTGGATGAGGTCTCTGATCTTCTGGACGAGCTCCTGTGGAAGATTCACGGTTTGTCCGACAGGCCCCAGCGTCCTCTTCCGCGGCAGCGGTCCGGGGATACAGGAGGGGCCGGGCCAGGAGGCCATCCCTTGGGGGGTGTCTCTGCCTAATGAGCCACTGGGGTAAGCAAATGAGAAATTATTTTTATCGCTCTTCTTTAGAGCAGAAATGTTTTTTACGTTGTAAGGGAGGCCTGACCTGGGGGCTGTTGTAGATCATGAGGTCCCTTTGCATAGATATTCCCTCCGGGTGGGTGGCTGGTGGGAAGGGCGCTCTGCTCAGAGAGGAAAGACTGACTGCTTCCTCTGGGCCAGTGTCACCTGTGACCGCCAGCTTGCGGGGGCGACCGGCTGGCTCTCTGCCCCCTCCCTCTGATTATAGCTGGGAGCGACAAAGGTAGGGAGAACCAGAAATGGGAATTCCATCCTCCCAAACACCAGGAAATATCTGTGCTCCAGGACTGGACCAAGAATCCCCCAAATGTTACCCGCCGCAGAGAAAATTAAGCCAAAGGGGGAGAGGACTCTGCCCCTTCCCAGAACACAGAGTTCTCCCTTCTCAACAGCACACATGGCGGGGGCTAGCAAAGGCCCCTGGTCTGGAAGAAAAGATAATACAACAGCACAGAGCTAAAGGAACCCCCGGAACACGAGTGTTGGGGACACGGGGCTGCGGGAAAGCCATTTGTTGCAGAAGCTGTTGAAGTGGAACCAGCAGAGGGGCTGTTGGTGGCCCAGAGGCCTGGAGCCAGGAGAGGCACGTGCTGCGGGCGGGACACGGTGAACAGACACGTGAGTGTCGGGCTCCCATGTTACATGTGATCTCAGGGGGCTCCCTGAGATCCAGAGAGACACCGTGCTGCCTAGACTGGCCGCCAGCGGCATCGGCGTGCTCCCTGGCCCAGTGAGATGGACCCCTGTGAGCAGAAGTGGACACGCATGACAAATGCAAATCATGATGGGATGATGCGACCTGCGACCCAAGAAAGTCGTCGGTGAAGATGACTGGAAGGGGACACCTGAGTGGCTCCGATGGTGAAGCGTCTCTCTTTGGCTCAGGTCTTGATCTCCAGGTCTTGGGAGATGGGGTCTGATGTCGGGCTCCCAGCTCAGTGGCGAGTCTGCTTCTCCCTCTGCCCCTCCCCCTGCTTGGGCTCTCTCTCCCCATCTCTGTCTCTGTATCTCTCTCAAATGAATAAATAAAATCTTAAAAAAAAAAAAAAAAGATGACTGGAAGGGATGGAGACGGAGACCAGCCCTGCAGAGCATTGCCACACGCAGGTGAGACCGCAGGCGAGCTGCTCTCTGCACGCAAGACTAAACGCACGGGAAAGAGCGCAGAGCCGAGACGGCAGCTCTGATCACTGGCATAAAACACAAAGGAGAACGGATAGAGTCAAGGGAAGAAAAGGACCAGATGACAAAAACATAAGCTGAGCAAAAGAAAAAGGTAACAGATTCACAGAAAAGAGAGTGAAGGACACGGATGGCAAGTTTGAGAGCATTCTGCAAAATGAGATTAAAAATAAGCAATTAAAATTGATTTTAGGGAAAATCATACACACAGAAGTCAGACAGAGAAGAACATGTGTAAGACGAAGAAAGGACATGAGTCACCTCCCAGCGTCCTCCTCCACCCCCCAGAGAAGAAAGTCGGAACACACAAAAAAATATTTAAAGATATAATTTAGGGGCACCCGGGTGGCTCGGTCGGTAAGCGTCTGCCTTCGGCTCAGGTCCTGATCTGCGAGTCCCTGGACCGAGTCGTGCGAGGGGCTCCCTGCTCAGCGGGGGGCCTGCTTCTCGCTCTGATCCTCCCCTCTCTCCTCCTTTCTCTCTCTCTCTCTCAAATAATAAATAAAATCTTATTAAAAATGTCATCTTGCTGGGGCACCTGGGTGGCTCAGTCGATTGAACATCAGACCCTCCACGTCAGCCCAGGTCATGATTTCAGGGTCGTGAGGTTGTGCCCCACATCGTGCTCCTTGCTGAGTGTGGACTCTGCTTGGGATTCTCTCTCTCTCTCTCTGCTCCTCCTCCCCTGGTCATGCTCTCTCCTTCTGTCTCTAAAAAAACAAAACAAACAAAAACAATGGCAAACAGAATCCAGCATCAGATTAAAAGAATAATATGCCGTGATCATCTTTGAGTTTTAAACCAAAGACATGTTTTAATATCAGGAAACAGACTGGTGAACCACCTCCCCAAGAGATGGCAGAGACTCTCATTTGATTTTCCGTGACTGCATTTGATGAAATTTGACATCCATTTCCAATTTTTTTAAAGATTTTATTTATTTATTTGACAGACAGAAATCACAAGTAGGCAGAGAGGCAGGCAGAGAGAGAGAGAAGCAGGCTCCCCACTGAGCAGAGAGCCCGATGTGGGGCTCGATCCCAGGACCCTGGGATCATGACCCGAGCCGAAGGCAGAGGCTTAACCCACTGAGCCACGCAGGTGCCCCCCATTTCTAATTTTTAAAACATACTCTTCATTGATATAATTCAAAAATCAGACCGTATGTCAAGTCAGGGCTACGTGTCAGTGGTGCCATGGCCAAGAGCTTTCCACGGAGTCAAGGACGAGGGGAGACGGTCGGTTCAGAAGTCCGACGGGAGCACTTTGTCGGGGTTTACTGGTCTCGTTCCCGGAAGCGCTGCCCGTGCTTGCATAACTATCAGCACATAGCCTCACTCACAGCGGGGTCGCTGGGGTTTGCCGGGATCCGAGCGCACAGCGCAGCCTACGGTGGGCCCTGGGATGCACCCCAGCCTGTGCCGTTCAGACCAGTCCTGAGGCTTGAGGACAACTGCACTCCATACCCACAGGGGTGCGGGGGTGCCCATGGATCTCAGTTCCTGCCCTGGGACCTACTGGCCCCTCACAGGAGGGGACTGGGAATGTGCCCGGCCTTGGAGCAGACCCGGCAGCCCCTCTTCTGTATGTTGTGATCCAAGCAAACAACCCACTTGAATTTCCTAACTTCAGGGCAGCTATTTTTCCGTCTCAGCTATTAATAATTAAGATCGTATCTGCATGCACTGGGAGGGTGGGATGCCCGGAGCTATGCAAGCCGCCTGCTCCGCACACGGCCCTTTGTCTTTTCCAAGTGACTCAGCGCAGAGCCAGGGGCCACCCGCCTCCGCTCTGGTCCTGGCCTGCTGGGCAGCCGCAGGTGCCTCGGCCCGCTCTCGGCTCGTCCGAGTCCATCCACCGGGGCAGAGCTGCACCAGAGGCCTTCGCCCCGAGTCCGGCCTGATGCCCGAGACCCGCCACTCTGCGGGAGTGACCAGGCCACTGAAACTCGGTCACTGCTTCGAGAGACAAGAGTGGTTTTTCCTGCCGATTTGCCACGCGATTCACTTTAATGGGTAGAGCTGAGACAGGCAGGAGCCCTCTGACCGTGGGTTATGTCGGCTGAGCAGCTTGGTCCTTCTCTACAAGGAGGTGCCGTTCCTTCGCACCCACCGGCGGGGGGAAGCTGGGCGATTGGCACAGCCGTGGAGGAACCCAGGCTCACTTTGCACCTCTGTGGACGTGGGTGGGGTGGGGGGGGGGCTGCTGCCCCTCCACCATGGCCTCTGCCTTCAGAGAGGTCTGCGTGTGCTCCCCGTGAGCCAGGGACCGTTGGGACCCAGGGGGCCATCAGACTGGATTTTCGTCCCACTGCTTCCCTTAACTTTGCCAGTTTGTGGGCGACTTTAAAAGATGTTTGGAAGACTTGACTTTCCTTAACGTGCACAGCATACGAAGGTCACAGGAACCTGTCCAGGAAATTTGCTGAGCTTTCCCCTGATATCCAGGACTTTCCAGGACTTTTTGTGGTCCTTAATCGAGTTCCACAAACCCAGCTTTCTGGACTCATGAACACATGAAACCGGAATCCTTGAGAAGAAAACAGGTTATAAAGGGTTTAAGGAATTACCTTCTCGGCTTATGCACACAGAAGTAAGGGCACCCCAGAGAGGCAGGCAGGACGTGCTTGAGTAGCCACTGAGCGGTGGCCCCGGGGCAGTGACTAGGGTCCTGACCCTCAGTGTCCGCCCCGTGAAGCAGATTCTCCCAGCGCCAGGCTTCCTACGTCATCGTTCATCCTGGGTTCGTGTTCACTCACCAAGTACGGCAGCGGCACAGTTCCAGCAGCTGGGAGCAAGGGCCTGGTGATGTCTGTGTCCCCCGAGAAGACACAGTATTCCTAGAACTTGGAAAATATGAGTCTTCGAATTGGGGACAAAGTTCTGAGTGACTCCAGTGCCCACTTGGATCGGCAGCAGGACGTGCCTCTTCATGAGAGGCTGCAAGTGGCCATTCACGGTGCAGACCCTGGGGTACAGTAAGGTCTCGGGGTATGCAGCTGGCTCGGTCAGGGGAGCACACAGCTCTTGGTCTCAGGGCTATGAGCTCAAGCCCCACACTGGGTGTAGAGATGATTTAAAGATAAAATCTTTTAAAAAGACAATAAAAAATAAATTGAGGGGCACCCAGGTGACTCCAGTCAGTGAAGCGTCTGCCTTTGGCTCGGGTCATGTTCCCTGGGTCCTAGGATCGAGCCCCGTGATGGATTCCCTGCTCAGCGGGAAGTCTGCTTCTCTATCTGCCTCTACCCTTCCTCCTTCTTGTGCTCTCTCTCTCTCCAATAAAATCTTTAATAAGTAAATATTCTCCTTTAGGATTTTGATGGAGAACATAGGCATTAACCTCTTTGATATCGACCACAACAACTTCTTTCAAGACACGTCTCCAAAGGCAAAGGAAACAAAAGTAAAAATGAACTTGACTTCATCAAGATCAAAAGCTTCTGCACAGCTAGGAAACAGTCAACAAAATAGAGAGACAACCCACGGGATGCAAGAAGACATTCTCAAATGACAGTACAGACAAAAGGCTGATATCCAGGATCTATAAAGAACTCCTCAAACTCAACACTCAAAAAACAGATAATCACATCAAAAATGGGCAGAAGATGTGAGCATACGCTTCTCCAAAGAAGATATACAAATGGCTAATAGACACATGAAAAAAATGTTCATCATCACTAGCCATCAGGGAGATTCAAATCAAAGCCACATTGAGATACCACCTTACACCAGTTAAGATGGCCAGAATTAATAAGACAGTAAACAACAAGTGTTGGAGGGGATGTGGAGAAAGGGGAACCCTCTTACACTGTTGGTGGGAATGCAAGTTGGTGCAGCCACTTTGGAAACCAGTGTGGAGATTCCTCAAGAAATTAAAAATAGAGCTTCCCTGTGACCCTGCAATTGCACTACTGGGTGCGGAAAGATAAAAGGGGCAGAATGTTAATATATGATTCCAAGGAGAGGTATTGGAGCACACAACTGAACTATTCTTGCAACTTTTCTTGTACGTTTGAGAAGATTCCAAGCAAAAAGCTTTACCCCAAAGATTCAGATGTAGTGAAAAGAAGGGCCATCTGTACCCCAATGTTCATAGCAGCAATGGCCACAGTCACCAAACTGTAGAAAGAGCCAAGATGCCCTTCAACGGACGGATGGATAAGGAAGATGTGGTCCATATATACAATGGGATATTATGCCTCCATCAGAAAGGATGAATACCCAACTTTTTGTATCAACATGGACAGGACTGGAAGAGATTATGCTAAGTGAGATAAGTCAAGCAGAGAGAGTCAATTATATGGTTTCACTTACTTGTGGAGCATAAGGAATAACATGGAGGACACTGGGAGAAGGAGAGGAGAAGTGAGTGGAGGGAAATTGGAGGGGGAGACAAACCATGAGAGACTGTGGACTCTGAGAAACAAACTGAGGGTTTTAGAGGGGTGGGGGTGGGTGGTTCAGTGAGCCTGGTGGTGGGTTTTAAGGAGGGCACAGATTGCACGGAGCACTGGGTATTACACACTAACAATGAACCATGGAACACGACACCAAAAACTAGTGATATACTGTACGGTGACTAACATAATAAAAAAATAATAAACAAACAAACAATGAGGTTTCCTAGGAAAAATGCGCTCCCCTGAAACTCCCAAGATTCACTGGCTACGTGAGCAGAAGATTCATCCTGGATGTGACTGAGCTGACTCAGCATCCCCGCGGGTCTGTGTACCCCTCTTCTCTCAGGGCTTTCTATAGAGTCTGGTGCTCAGTAAATATATAGTAATCGGTGATTGGTCAGAAGAAGCTACTAGAGTATGTATATGGGTAGAAAGCGGAAAGATAAATGGGGAAGAATGTTAATATGTGATTCCAAGGAGAGGTATAGGAGCACACAACTGAACTATTCTTGCAACTTTTCTTGTACGTTTGAGAAGATTCCAAACAAAAAGCTTCTGAGATGCCTGGCTAGCTCAGTCAGTGGACAGTGTGGCTCCCAATCTCAGGACTGTGGGTTCGAGTCCAATGCTGGCCCTAGAGATGGCTTTAAGAAAAAAAGAAGAAGGAGGAGGAGGAGAAGGAAGAAAGGAAAAGTCTCTGTTGAGTCATTCCACGGCAAGAACACAACATGCCAGAGCCACAGCTGTGGGTGTGATTAGCTCTGATGCTTTTTGTCGTTTTCTAAATTTTCTGCATGCCTAAGTACATCTGGGAATTTTTCCCTTCCGTGGACCTCACAGGAAAAGCTAGTTGAATTTAGGAGCACTATTCAGATATGACTTACAAATGTGTAATATATCAGAAGTGCAAAGAACCAGACAGAAATGGTCCAGCAGACAGTCCTCAGAGATAAATTTCCTCTGCTTTCAGGATTCTACGTACGTCTGCCCGTGATAACTTCATGAGATAGAGCGCTGTTGTCAGAGCCAGATCATTCCTTCCTGGAAGACCCGCTCCAGCAAAGCTGGGATACTACTGTTAATGCCTTTTTCAGTTTGATGTGTGCTGAGGTAGCACTTGAGACAGGATGGATAGAAACCTGGATGTCTGTGTGACCATGGAAACATAATTTGTTTGCTTGAACCAAGTTATCTTGTAGCAGGAGCCAAGAAAGCTGGATTCCTGAAGACGAAATGGCGCTATAGGCTGGCTTCCTTTCGCAGAAGTTTCTGTTCTAGCTTAGAGTCTCTCAAACTACAGTTATGTCCCCAAATAACAAGCAAAATACTGCATTTGTTTCCCAGGGCGGCTGCAATGAGGCCCCGGAAACACGAATGTGTCCTGTCAGGGTGCAGGAGTGCCAGGATCCCAGATAGGTGCCAACGAACTCCACACTCTCTGAAGCCATTGGGGGGGGGGTCGGCATCAGGCATCCCCCTCTCCCCGCCCAGCTCCTCCCCTAGGGGACCCCCCAGGTCCTGTTTTCCTGGAATGTTCCCGTGCGCATGTCTATGTGTTTTATAAGGATGTGGTCACCTGGGGTCAGGGTCCCCCATGGGACCTCATCTTGATGTGATCATCTACAGAATAAGGTCACGTCCGCAGGCACTGGGGCGGCCCCTCAATGTCTTTGGGTGGGGGACTGATCACAAATACCTTTGAGCAACTGTCGCTATTTGAAGACAAAGGCTCTGTCATTTCAATTAATTTCAACATTTTGAGGAATCTCATTCCACTGAGGTGATAAAGGTAAAACAAAAATTTCACAAACTTTCTATTTTTTACTCCGCATAGATCCCCCTGTGGGGAGGCTTTCCTAGGACTGATGTTTGCGTGTTGGGCCATCTTGATTATCATAAAAGCTATGGAAGGAATGAATCATCTGAGTTCTTGGACCCTGAAAAAGATCAAGGGATAACCAAAAAATGAATTCTTTTTGCCACTTGACATGGCAGTTTAAACCAGGAGCACGATGGGGCACCTGGGGGGCTCAGTCGGTTGAGCATCTGACTCTTAAGTTCAACTCAAGTCATGATCTCAGAGTCATGAGATTGAGCCCTGTATCAGGCTCCGTGCTCAACAGGGAGTCTGCTTCTCTCTACGTCTCCCCCTGCCCGCCACTGCCCCAGCACTGTCTCTCAAATAAATAAGTAAATCTTAAAAAAACACAGGTGCGCAACTGAGCCTCCCCCTGAAACCATGGGTATCTGTGTACCACACCTTTAGCAAAGGATAACCCCGTTTCCTGGCGGCTTGGAAGGAAGTGTCTAGCCCTGGTAGATTCTAACCCAGTGGTTCAGAGGGGGCACCTGGCACTTGGGGATGTGTTCATAACATCGAGGTGTGAGGCATATAATTTGCAGTGGGACCAAGGGGAGAGGAAGAGCAGAAGCCAGAGCTTCCCCGCCGGACCCCACTCCCCCTTTCTGGCATCCCCAAGTCTTTCATCTTTAAAGAGGAAGGGTCCTAATTATAGCAGCCACCCTGGGCATGTCAGACCCAAGAATTTCCCCACTCACTGCCCCAGGGTGACAATGTATGGGACTAGACCTGCAGAATTAGAGTGCTTGAGGAAGGGAGCCATGGAAGTCTCTGGAACTGGGGACCCCTATTCCAGGCCTGGCCACCTTCTCTCCAATGTCTCGCACTGCCGTGGATTGTCTGGAACTGGCTGAAGAGCATGAAAATACTAGCCTTTGGTCTTAGAAAGGTAGAGCCCTTAGGAAGACTCTGTGCAGTGAGCAGAGCTCAGCTGTTTCCCAGAGACACATGCTGACCAAGGGCACCTTCATAACTTAACTGCATCTCGTTTCCATCATCTTCCTGGCCCTGTTGTCAGGCAAGGAGCTAGGAACCTGGATCATCAAATTTCAGGAATGTGAGCTGACCTTTCAATGGCCTTAGCATGCCCAGTGCCCTCCAGATGATGAGCAGGTTTGTTCCCAAAGCTGTGGGTGGCGACGTTTATAATCCTCAGAGATGGCTGATTTCTTGGAAGCTGAGTCAGAGGAGAGGGGTGACTATGCCAACTCAGGAGAGTGAGGTGGGGCAGAGCGTCAGAAACAGAGGTCATGGGGACAGAGCAGAGAACCTAGAAATAGAGCCACACAAACATGCCTGACCAGTTTTTGACAAAAGGGCAGAACAATTCAGGGCAGGAAGACCAGCCTTTTCAACAATGGTGCTGGCATGACTGGACAGCTAGGAGCAAGAAAAAAGAAAACTGTGCCCCAACCTGCTCCTCACACCCTAGACAAAAAATTAACTCAAACCAGATCAGGGACTCCAGTGAAAAATGTAGAACCACAACATTTTTGAATAAAGAAGAACTAAAGAAGTAAATCATCACAATCCATAAGATCAAAATTTAAAAAGCTTTGATCTCTGAACCACCCCGGGAAAAGGGTAATCAGGCAACTAGAGACTGCAAACCACATTTCCAAGAAAGGACTAGTATCTAGAATATATAAAGAACTCCCAGAACTCAGCATTAAGTTACACATAATCCAGATAGAAAACAGACTGAAACACCAATGGACATTTCACCAAAGAGAATGTCCAGAAACTCACGAGAAGACATGAGCCTCAGCAGCCGCCAGGGAGACGGAGAGTGAGACCAGAGAGCATCACCTCTGCACCCATGACAATGGCTCAAGTTAAACTAGTGACACTAAACGGGGTGTGCGTGCAGAGACCAGCTCTCTCCTCCATCGCTGGTGGGGATGTAGAGTGGTACAGCCCCTCCGCAAAATAGGCAATTTCTCATAAAATGAAACACGAAAGCTTGGGATCCGGGAATGGTACCAAAAATTATACATTTATCCCAGAGAAATGGAGACTGGTGTTCACACGAAAACTTGTGCATGCACTTTCCTAGCTTCCTTGCAACACCCCTAAGCGGAGAAACCTCCCTGATACATGTCCCTGACGAACAGCTGAACCGTAGGACCTTTGCCCGTGGAGCCCCACACAGCACAGAAGCAGCACAGGGTGTCCTTGAGTGCAGCAACGAGGGTGAGTCTCCAGGGAATCATGCTGACCTCAAGAGCCAAGCTTGGGTTCCATAGTCTATGGGCTTGTTTATATAACTTGCTTGAAGTTGGCAACATTATAGAGTTGGGAGAGCAGACTCTGGAGCAGGAGGGAGAGACGTGCAGCTAGAATAAGGCAGCAGGAGGGCCCCTGGGGGTGGAATGTTCTGTATCTTCACCATATTGGAGGTCACCTCCCAAGCTGAAACTGTTCTGTGGTTGCACAAGACGTTACTATGAGGGAACCCAGGTAAAGTGTTCATGGGATCACTTTACAAGCTTTTATAAGTTTGGGGTTTATCCTTTCCCTCCATTATCTTACCAGGGTGAAAGTTCCAGAGCTTGGAGACATTTGCCATCCTCCAGGAGGTGATTGTCCCAAGTGCTCTGATTTCTGCCTAATGAGGTCCAGCCCTGTTTTGGGCCCCACACCGTCTGTTTCCACTTCCTGTTGTACCAAGACTCAGATGGGGGAGATCCTGTGCCACGGTGGGTCCTAGAGAGGCCCTCTTGGAAGCTCAAAAACTCGGGATTATTTGTGATCAGAGCAATGTTTGTGTCAGTAACCAGATATCTGCAGAGGGAACGGGATCAGGAAGTGTGGGTGGAAGAAAGATCAGGGCATTGGCCAAGCCTGAGAGATAGAGGAACTCTGCCTACAGCGGGAACCACCCCCCTGACATAGCTCAGCGAACGGGCAGCTTGCTCCTTACCGAGCTACGCATTTCCACTACGAAAGGCTCCCCGGCATCTGAATAGCATCAGTACCCCAGAGCGAAATGGACGAAGGGAAGCAAGTCAGCCTGGGACCATGCAAGTTTGCTGTCCATGTGCACGGCTCAGTACTTGGTCTCTGCTCTTGGGCAGGCCACTTGGCAGACAGGCAGCAGGCAGGCTTACTGGCGGGACATCTGTTTGCAGGGTCTAATTTCTTCGGGATCCATGTTTGCTGCCCTCACCTAAGAAATGAGGGGAAATCCTTGGAGTGCTAGGCAGGGCCGATGCTGTACTTCTGGGGTGCTCTAGACCAGGTAAGTTAAACCATGAGAGTGTACTGTCAAAGCCCGCTGAGATTCCCCAAGGGACAAACGTCCTGACTGAATTACTAACATAGCAGCTTGTCAGCTCTGCTCATGTTTAAAAAGATACAGTCACTAGTTTGTTCTATTCGGGCTAAACTCCTTCCAGATAGTCTTGCCTTGCATTCCAGGTAGGTCTGGTTCAAGAGCAGAGGTGCCTCAGAGGTCGGTAGGAGCCACCACAGCTCCCGGTGTCAGGGACGGTGGTCAATGCGGGGAGGTCAGTGCCCATGGGCTGAGAAGTCTATCCGTGCAAGGCGCGGTGAGAGAGGAACTTGTCAGTCACTGACCTATGTACCAGGGATACAGTTGCATTTCCAGTGCCTTTGTCCCTCCTCCAGATTTAAATGCACTGGAAATTGACGTCTTAGGTCAAAGCCCTCAGCACATCAAAGAACAGAAGGGGCTTTATTATTTGCAGGAGAAATACTTTTTTCATCTCACCCAACTGTAAACTATATTTTTTGATGATGCCGCCAGCCCATCTGCCATTGCTCAGCCCCCACACACGTCTGCCATCGCCCCACCCCCGACGTCCCCATCTGACATTTCTCTGAGTACCTTCAGTTGCCTGGTGACTCCTGGAGGTCACCAGGAGTGACCTGGCCCTGTGGGCACTTTCGTGTCTCGAGAATGATAAGCAGGAGTCCGGGAGTAGGATGGTCAGAGAAGATAAGTGCTGTGCTGCGGGGGCTCCGGGAGGCTGGTGTCCCATCTCCTTGGCCCGGCGGGGGTCATCGGGTCACAAAGAACCAGCTTCCGTTTCATTGCCTTTCTCTGTTCAAGGCGCTGATATCTGTCCTGATCTGTAGTATTTTCTCTTTCCTGCTGACATTAGGTTGAACTGGTTCTTCTTGTCCTTCTTCAGACAGAAGCCGAGGTCACGGGTGGGAGACGTTTCTTCTTCCCTGTTAAAAGGGTTTAGTGCTGCGGTTCTCACACAGGCTGTTAAAGGCCATGTTTTTGTTTTCATTGAGTTGAAAATGCTTCCTGATTTCCCTTTTGGCTCCCTGTGACCCCATGGATTATTTAGAGGCGTGTGTTTTAGTCCGCCAAAATCACGTCAAAATCAGTTACATAAGGACATCCAGAAAATCCCCCAAATTTGGGGGACATTCCTTCAAGTGTTTTCCTGACCTCAAGCACCTGTCAGGCCCCCTGACGTTGTCCCACAGCTCACGGGTGTCCTTCTCTCTTTGTGTTCCATTTCCAGTATTTTAAAGAGCTATACCCTCAAGTTTGCTGATCTTTCCTTTGCTGGTGTCTAATCTTCTAAATCCCGTCAGCATATACATTTATATACGTACACACATCTTCTCTCACACTTTATAGTTTTCCTCTCTGGAAGTTTGGTTGTGTTCCCCCCCCGCCCCAGATTTATTTATTTATTTGAGACAGAGAGGGAGAGAGCGAGCATGGTTGGGGGGGGGGGCAGAGGGAGAGGGAGAATCTCCAGCAGACTCTGCCCTAAGGAGGAACCCCACATGGGGCTCCATCCCGTGACCCTGAGATCATGACCTGAGCCGAAACCAAGAGCAGACCCCACCCCACTGTGCCACCTGCTCCTCATCAGTTTGTTTTTAAACATATCTTCCATGTCTCTATGTCACTTCTTGAACATCTAGAAATCTAGTTATAATAAGGCCTTCGGTTTAGACCCGCTGACTCCAGCACCTGTGTCCCTCCACACTGGCTTTAACTGTTGGATTTCTCTCCTCATTCTGGGCCCATTTCTCCGCAGCTTCACGTCCCTGCTGTACCAGGCATGTGAACTTCACCTTGCTGAAGGCTGGATACTTTTTTGTCTCTGCGAAAAGTCACGAGCTTTGTTCTGGGATGCAGTTGAGTTCCTTGAAAAGACTCGGAGCCCCTTGACTCTTGCTTTGAAGACGTGTGAGGCAACCTGGTTGTTGCTGCAGAGACGAGGCCCTTCTGAGTGTCCCACATGAGGACTTGTAGAAGCAACCATGAGTGTGTTGTGACTGGAGCCAGACCCACAGCTGCCAGCGGCTGGGGGCAAACGGGGGGTTGCAGAGCTACAGGCTTCCGTCTTGGTCAGTCCAATGGGCCAACTCGTAGGCCATTGTCTTAGCTCACATTTCTTTGATTGTTGGTGAAGTTGAGCATGCTTTTTAATGGGTGTTGGCCACTTTTTTTCTTTTTCTTTTTCTTTTTCTTTTCTAGTAAATTGTTCATGCACTTGACTCACTTTTTTTTTTTTTTTAAGATGTTTTATGATTTCACATGAGAGCGAGAGAGAGCATGAGCACAGAGCTGGGAGGAGGAGAGGCAGAGGGAGGGAGAGAAGCAGGCTTCCCACCGAGCAGGGAACACGATGTGGGGCTTGATTCCAGAACCCCAGGATCATGACCTGAGCCGAAGGCAGAGGCTTTAACATCTGAGCCACCCAGAGGCATCTGGCCCATTTTTCAATTGGAAAAAGTATTTACTTTTGTGTCTGATTAAAGGAGGTCTTTATTTAGTAAGTGTCTTAATTTGTTAGGGCAGTCAGAGCGCCGTCACGCAGATCGCATGGCCAGGATGGAAACGGATCTCCTCCCTGGGCTGGAGGCTGGAAGTCTGAGATCGGGGTGTCGGGATTGATTGTCTCGAGGCCTCTCTCCCTGGTGGGGAGACACCATCTTCTTCCTCTGTGTCCTGACCTCCTCTTATTAGGACACCAGTAAGATGGGGTTAGCGCCCTCCAAACAGGCTCATTTTGCCTTATTCATGTCTTTGAAGGCTCTATCTCCAAACACGGTCACGTTCTGAGGTGTGAACATGGACAGGGCTGTCAACCCCAGGGCGATGCAGATTAGCCTGTAACACTAAGAATTCTAACTATTCTACCTACTTCATTTTTTGCCTTTGAAGTTCTTGTTGATGGCAAATACAGCAGACCATCTCTATGTGTATGTACATATTTTGTTGTTGCTAGCCGCATGCCAGCCACTGCTCGAAGTTTTGTTCTGTTTTGTTTCTTTTTTCCAAGCATTAATGGGCTGAGTCTTCACACAACCCTGAGAAGTACGTTTTATTAGCATTTGCCTTTGTGTCGGGGCACAGAGAGGTGAAGTAATGTGTCCCAGGTCCCAGAGTGAGAAGACGGGGACGCTAGCATGTGAACCGGGCTCCGGGGTTCTGGAACCTGCGTTCACACACCGGCCTGTCCTGCCTCTCGGGGGGAGCAGAGTCCACGGAAACCTCAGCCCGGGATGGACTCAGCATCTGCCCTTGGGGTTCGCTCCACAGAACCTTCCCAACCTGACAGTTCATAACACAGATGCATCTATCCGCCAGCCCCTTATCTCAGGTGCGTTTGGAATTTGTTTCCATGTAAGATGGTTTTCATTTTTTCTTTTTGGCCACCAGGCACAGAGGGTGGACGGCAGCCCAGTGCCCCACCAGGGTGCTCTCGAATCCCTGCCGACATCTGGGCTTTACAAGGGCAAGAGCCAAGCTTCCAGGAAGGCGCCTATGATCCCCGTTCCCACAAGTGTATGGAAAGCGAAGTCACAGTCAAGGTCTGTCTGCCACTAGACCATCCCTCAAAACTCCCTTCCCAACAGTTCACATCGGGATAAGTTTCCAGCTCTGCCATTTTCCAGACAGTTCCTTTCCCAGCTGCCCTGGAACTACAGGTTGCTTTATTTGTTTGCTTTTCTGTTTTACTGAATCCGTCCCGGTATCAGAAGACTCTCGTCTTATTTTGTAAAGTTTCTCTTCCTGCTGCTGAGTCTCCGTTTCTGTAAGTTAACACATAAATCTAAAACATGCGATGAATGGACGGGGATGAGACCTCCTGGGTGGCTCGGACTCTTGATTTCTGCTCAGGTCATGGTCTCAGGGCGGTGAGCTCGAGCCCCCCAACCGGGCTCCCCTCTCAGGAGATTTGCTCGGAATGCTCTCTCTCCATCTCCCTCTGTCCCTCCTGCCCTGCTCCCTCTCAAAGAAAGAAAGAGAGAGAGATAAAAAGAGAAATAGAAAAAGAAAAAGAAGAACAATTGGATCAGGATGGGATTTTGATTTTTAAATAGGGTTTTTGAAATACAGTCCTCATGTTGTAAAAGTAGCAATTGAATCTTGCTAGATTAATGGCTATCATTTTTGTGACTTACTAATTCAATATAAAATGATAATTCAAGCAGAACCTTTGAAGTTGGCTGGGTTGCTATTTTGAACGCATTTAAAAACCTCCATGCTCTTTTTGCAGCTTCCTGGGGTACAAAAAAAAAAGAAAAGAAATTTGAGGTGATGACATTGTGGTGATCATTTGCGACATGTATAAATGTCAAATCATCGCACTTTACACCTGCAACTAATGTAATGTTATGTGGCAGTTATGTCAATAAAAACATTACAGTGGGGCACCCGGGTGGTTCAATGGGTTAAGCCTCTGCCTTCAGCTCAGGTCATGATCTCAGGGTCCTGGGATCGAGCCCCACATCGGGTTCTCTGCTCAGCGGGGAGCCTGCTTTCTCCTCTCTCTTTGCCTGCCTCTCTACCTACTTGTGATCTCTCTCTCTCTGTCAAATAAATAAATAAATATTTAAAAAAAAATTACAATGTGTAAGATTAAAAAAGTTTTTTAGAAGTATTTTTTATTGCAAACAGTGAATTCTATGTATTTCTGGTTTTCTTTATTCTCTTTATGCCCAGCCTCTCTCCAAAAAACGAAATGAACAGAATCTTGAGGTAGTGTACAAACAAGGATGTCAGTACTGCACAGTAGTTGATGAACCAGCTGGGGAAGAAAAGCTATGGAGAGGAAAGCAAACAGTCTGTTAAGCGTCCAACTCTTGGTTTCTGCTCAGGTCACAATCTCGTGGATCATGGGATCAAGCCCTGAGTCAGGCTCCACAGTTGGTGAGGAGTTTGCTTTGAAGATTCTCTCTAGCCCTCTCCCTCTGCCCCTCCCCACCCCACACTCACTCTCTCTCTTTCCAAAATAAATGAATCTTGAAAAAGAAAAGAAACCAAATGAGATTAAAGTAAGCTGTGTACCTATCTAGGAGGTGGGGATGGGAAAAATGACAGGCAGAAAAAATAGCAAGTGCAAAGGCCCCAAGGTGCTCCCCCCTCCCACCTGCAACACAGTGACAGAGAGACAGGGACAGAGAGAGAAGAGCAGAGAAGGGAGAGGAGGTACAAAGCTACGTAAGAAGACAGCCAGCAGCTAGGGCATGGGGAGTCTTGAAGATACAGTAGGACTGTGAATTTTATTCTGAGTGTGAGCAGGGAATGGCATGATCAACATGTTTTTAAAGATCTAACTCTTGCTGTGTGGATAAGAGGCTGTAGGGGAGCAAGAGATGAGGGAGGAGGGAATGGCTGGGAGGCCATGGAGTAACCCAAGCAGAAGGTGGGGCTGGTTTGGTGTTGGGTAGCAAATGGCTGGCTCGGGGAGCTCTGTGTCAATGTAAAGCTGTCAGCCTTTGTGCATGGAGTGGGCCTCGGGTGGACGAGTCAGGGTGGCCCTGAGCGGGGCCGCGAGCAGGAGCGACTGGTAAAGTGATGGAATGGGTAGTTGACATGTCCATGGGGAATTCATGGTGTTGAGACCATTGGTGTCCACGTGTGTGAAAATAAATTAGATCCATACCTCACACTACAAGAGATGAGTATGTTCCCAATGTGTCTGAGACCTACAAGCAAAAAGTAAAACTTTAATATTTTTAAAGGAAAGATTACTGTGGTCTTATTTATAGCAGAAAAAGATTTTTTCAAATCAGACACAGAAGCAAAACTCAAAAAATTAAAAATAAATTTTATTACTTAAAGCTTTTGCCCAGCTTCATTGAGATATAATTTACCAATAAAATTATAAGTATTTAAGGTGTACAACATAATGACTTGGTACACACATGCATTGTGAAGTGATTGCAATATTAGCTAACTCACACATCCGTTGTGATAGCTCAACATATTCATATTAGCTCATCATAGCTCACATATTCATCATCTGTGTGTGTTAACTCAAGATCTACTGTTTCAGCAAATGTCAACAATACGATGTATTATCATTAACGATTGTCACCATGCTGCACAGTAGATCCCTCTAAATTATTCATTTTATAACTAAAGGTTTATGCCCTTTGACAGTTGTCTCCCCACCTCCCCTCCCCTCCAGGGAAAACAGAACAACATTCTGTTGCAAGTGATGTTCTTCCTACCATAACTGACAGTGGATTAGTATGCACCATGTACAAAGAACACCAACATGTTGTTGCAAATGAAAGAACTTCCTTTTTGAGGCCAAATAATATTCCCTTGTACATAAACCACATCTTCTTCTTTATTTATTTTTTATTTCTTTTCAGCATAACAGTATTCATTGTTTTTGCACCACACCCAGTGCTCCATGCAATACATGCCCTCCCTAATATTCACCACCTTGTTCCCCCAACCTCCCACCCCCCGCCCCTTCAAGACCCTCAGATTGTTTTTCAGAGTCCATAGTCTCTCATGGTTCACCTCCCCTTTCAATTTCCCCCAACTCCCTTCTCCTCTCCATCTCCCCATGTCCTCCATGTTATTTGTTATGCTCCACAAATAAGTGAAACCATATGATAATTGACTCTCTCTGCTTGACTTATCTCACTCAGCATAATCTCTTCCAGTCCCGTCCATGTTGCTACAGAAGTTGGGTATTTGTCCTTTCTGATGGAGGCGTAATACTCCATAGTGTATATGGACCACATCTTCCTTATCCATTCATCCATTGAAGGGCATCTTGGTTCTTTCCACAATTTGGCGACCATGGCGATTGCTGCTATAAACATTGGGGTACAGATGGCCCTTCTTTTCACTGCATCTGTATCTTTGGGGTAAATACCCAGTAGTGCAATTGCAGAGACCACATCTTCTTTACCCAGTCATCTGCTGATGGACACCTAGGTCATGTCCATGTCTTGGACAGTGTGAATAATACTGCAGTGAACATGGGGCGTAGAGATCACTCTGAGATGGTGACTTTATATCCTCAGGATAAATAACTAGAAGGGGGATTACTGGATCATGGAAGCCCTATTTTAACTTCTTGAACCTCCATGCTGTTTCCATGATGGCTCCACCAATTTACATGCCCCACAAAAGTGTACAAGGGTTCCCTTTTCTCCACATCCCACCAACATGTGAGGTCTCTCGTTGTTCTGAAAACAGCCATTTTCTGACGGGTGTGAGGTGTACCTCGTTGTGGTTTGGATTTGCATTTCCTTGATGATGACTGATGTTGAATATCTTTTCATGTGTCTGTTGGTACATTTCTATGTCTTCTTTGGAAAAATATCTATTCAGTTTCTTTGCCCACTTTATAGTCAAGTTATTTTCTTGTTTGCTTTTTACTACTAAGTTTTTACTACTTTTTACTACTAAGCTGTGTTGTATAGACATATCTGTTACTAGCCCCTTATCAGACGTATGTTTTATGAATGTTTTCTCCTGTTCTGTAGACCGCCTTTTCATTTTGTTGATGGTTCCCTTGCTGTGCAGAAGTTTTTTTAGTGTGAAGAAGTCCTCTTGGGTTTGTTTTTTTTTTTTCTTTTATTGCTTTTGCTTTTGGCGTCAAATCCAAGAAATTCATTGCTGGGACCAATGTTGAGAAGCCTCTTCCATAGTGATGCCTGGCGGGCTCAGCCAGGTAAGCATCTGTCTTCAGCTCGAGTCATGATCACAGGGTCCTGGGATCAAGCCCCACATCGGGCTTTTTGCTCAGTGAGGAATCTGCTTCTTCCTCTCCCTCTGCTTCTCCCCCTGCTTGAGTGCACATTCTTTGAAAAATAAATAAAATCTTAAAAAAAAAAAAAAGAGGAAGAAGAAGAATCTTTCCTATGTTTTGTTTTTGTTTGTTTTTTTCCCCCCTAGGAGTTTTATGCCATCAGGTTTTACACTGAAGTCTTTAATCGATTTCAAGTTATTTTTTGAGTGGTAGAGGTCCAGTTTCATTATTCAGCATGTGGATGTCCGGTTTTTCTAGTATTATTTATTGAAGACTGTCCCTTCCCCGTTATGTGTCCTTGGCATCCTTGTCAAAGATTAGGTGCCCATGTCTGTGTGGATTCATTCCAGGGCTCTCTATTCTGTTCATGTCTGTGTCTGTCATGTTCATGTCTGTTCATGTCACGTGTCTGTTAGTATATCAGTACCGTATACCTGTATAACATAGTTTGAAATCAGGAAGCATGGTGCCCCCAGCTCTGTCCTTCTTCAAGGTTGCCTTGGTTATTCGGGGGTCTTCTGTGGTTCTGTGTGAATTTCAGGATTGTTTTTTCTATTTCTATAAAAAACACCAATGGAATTTTGATAGGGATTGCATTAAATCTATAGGTCATTTTGTGTAGTGTGGGTATTTTAATAATATTAATTCTTGCCCTCCAAGAACACGGGATATCTTTCCATTTATTTCTGTCTTCTTCAGTTTCTTTCATCCAAGTCTTATAGTTTTCAGAGTATAGATTCTTATTCCCCTAGTGTTTTATTCTTCTTAATATTACTATAAGTGGGATATATTTTTTGTAATTTCTTTTTTCACCTTTCAAACCTTAAAAATTTTCTCTGAAACTAAAGCCTACAAACAGAGTGCAGAGACAGCCATGGGGTGACAATGAATTAGTATGCAGCATGTACAAAGAACACCTACAAATCCATGAGAAAAAGGCACATCCACAAAAACGGGCAAAGTGAAAGGACAAGGGACACAACCATCAGTACAGCAACAACCGTACAAGGAAAGAACAGAGGTTCAAACTCATCAGGAATCAAGGAGCCATTAAAATAACCTGCCCTGCCACTCCGTACCTCTTAGTTATGCACAGATTAAAGTCTGTGACGACACGAGCATTTGCCAGGGAACAAAGAAGGAAGAAAACCCTTGTGTGGGAAAACACACATTCCTATAACCACTGCAAAAAAACTACATGCTGGGAAGCAAATCTTCTGGGGGTGCCTGGGTGGTGCAGTCCGTCGAGCATCTGACTCTTGGTTCCAGCTCAGGTCGTGATCTCAGGGTCCTGGGATTGAGTCCTACATTGGGCTCCAAGCTCAGGAGAGTCTGCTTCAGATTCTCTGTCTTCCTCTGCCCCCTTCCCCACTCACACTCCCTCTCTCTCTCACTCTCTATCTCAAATAAATAAATCTTTAAAAAAAAAAAAGAACAATTTTCCGTGGCCTGTGTGAGGAGACCACTGGTGGCGCTCTGTGTCTATCTGAAGAGCTAACATTGGGAAGCTTTGGGAGGAAGACACGGTCCTCCTTGGGCCCTCTGTTCCCTTCCGTGCCTCACTGGCTGTGCCAAGAATGCAAAGCCTTGACTGCTTTTGACCCACCATTTTTCAAAGCTGTGTTTGTGGGAAATAACCACGAGGAGAGGTCACCCCAGAACAGAGTGACAGCTATGTACCACCTGCTCTGCACCCACAGTGTTCCAAGGTCAGAGGCCCTCTCTTGAATGGAACCTGCAGCATCTGCAGCTGTCACCTGGCCATCCGTGGTCAACCGGTGGGTCCTGGGGGTGGGGAACCTGCGCCCACACCCTGGCCCTCTGGCTCTGCTTTGACTGTGAATAACAGAGTCTTCCGTCTCTGACCCCAGAACCTCGTGTCTTCCAGAGACCTGAAACTGGGGCAGCCCAACTTGCTAGCCAGTAAGTAGGTGAGATTCCGGACCTTTCCCAGTTCTTAACCGAAGCCACCCAAATATTCACCGTTACCACAACTAGACTGTGCAACGCCTGTGAAATGAAATGCTCCGCACCCATTAAACGAAGTGAATTATGCTTCATGTGTCAGTATTATTACGCTGCACAAGCATCATGTCCGGTGGACGCGAGCTCACTACAGAACGATGCGTTCTCACACAAGCTCGGGCCTTTGCTCTGGACTGGGTGTGGACACGGGCATCCGTAACTGAGTAGAGTTTTGCCCTGGGCGTGAGAACAGCTGTTGAAGGACAGCGAGGGCAGCACAAAGGGCTTCTCTGTGGGGTTTATTTCTTAGTGAAAATGGACACAAATATGGCAAAATAGTAGGATTTTTAAGGTGGGCAAGTAAGTGTTTGCTAGGCTTCTCTCTAAACTCTTCTGTACATTCGAAATGTGCGGTGACTTAAAATGCCACTGGTGATGGCCTGATCAGCCTCGGACCCCAGCCCGGCCTCACGTTTTCCTTCAAACATGAATTTCTGTTCTTGCAGTTGCCGAATTGATGCTTCCAAGGGTCATACATGCTTCTGAGAACACCTTCCAGCCCGGCGGCCTGGGAAAACCATCATGAATTGGCCAGGCCAGGAGGAAATCCAGTTTTTTTAACTTGTGTTAAAGAGATAAAACCCCAAACCCAGAAGCTCCATTAAAGTCCTGACAAGGAGGCAGAATGAGGGCCCACCGGCTCCCCATCCATCAGCCGGTGCCCCCCTACATCCCCCTCCCCAGCAACCTCGCATGGGCCTCCGACTCCTGAGTGCCCAAACTTGCAGACTGAGCTCATGTGGACACAAGCGATGTGGACACAAACTTTGCTTCGGAGAAAAGATGAATCACTGTGCTCTCCTGGTAACTTGATCTCTGCCCTTCTGCTGGCAAACAGTGGAAAGACACATGGGACATTCTCTGCATCTTAAAGCCAGAGCAGCACATAAAAGGGCCATGGGGGGTTGGCCTGAATGGGGGAAGCCATTAATCACCTTCAGGGTAAAAGAATGTCAACAGGCTCGGAGTTATTCTCGAGTTCTCCCAGGGGCCCAGCCACCCCAGAAGTACTCACCTTGTCTCACTGAGCGGGCCAGGGGTCAGGGGTCAATAGGGCTGCTCTGGCGGCCCCGTGTGGCCCAGCAAACAGGCCTCACACGGAGATGCTGTTTAAGTCCAGAATTGCTTTCATGGAAGCTCAGGGGTCAGCCAGCCGGCGTGGGAGGGTCCCACCATCCATCCTGCCCTTTGCTGCCAAGGCCAGTGGGCGAATCAGATTAGAAACACAAGGGAGATGCCCCAAGAGGTTGGGGGAGCTACACACTCATCTTCCATGGCTCTGAGCCTGTGGTGAC
Organism: Mustela putorius furo; assembly: GCF_011764305.1. Taxonomy (NCBI): domain Eukaryota; kingdom Metazoa; phylum Chordata; class Mammalia; order Carnivora; family Mustelidae; genus Mustela; species Mustela putorius. The sequence continues at coordinate 12,210,113 of NW_025421998.1, forward strand.
ACCTCTTGGCACTTGTCCCCGGGCTGGTGGCCACCTGCACACTCGGGGGGGGGGGGGCATGGACAGCAAGAACACAGGCTGGACAGTGGGGGTGGCATCCCGCAGTACGAGGCAGGCTCACCAAACTGGACAGCGCCCCTCCCCCCGCAGCAGACTCACCCAGGAGCCCGGATGAGGAGGGAGACCCCATGTGCAAACTCCCAGAGAACTTTGAGAAATGTGTTGGGGCCCAGAGGGCTCACTGATTGGCCTCTGGCTTTAGCGTGTTGGAGAAGAGGCCCGCTAACTGCCCTCTAGCGTGTAAATCAGTGTGGATTTGCATGATCTGAGGAGACTACGAAGACAAGATAGTCCTGTGTGTTTCAAGGGTCTGAAAACGGGCCGCCGGGTCGCCCCAGAGACCTGGGAGCTGGAAGCCCCTCGATCCCTCTGAGGCAAGAGGGAGGAAGAATCCTCTCCCTGGAGTGTAGACGGCCGCACACTCCTTGCGTCCCTTGCATCGTGTTCTCCCTGGGCGTGGCTCTGTGCAAGGTTCTGGCTGGTTTCTGGAGTCCCGTCATACTGGCCCGGGCCCCCCGCTCCCACGCAGCCCAGCCTCATCTTCACCGGGTTCCATCGGCAAACCCTGCTTCCAAATGAGGGAGAGGACATCCCGGGGTGCCAGGACTTCACTGTACGCATTTCGGAGGGACACAGCTCTCCTCCTACCCCTGGCCAGTCACCTCGCAGAAAGCTTAGGGCGACGCGCTCCGCGTATCCAGAGCATGTTTGCGTGTCCGCTCATTACCATCTCCCCAGCGTGGCTGCTCGCTTCTCTGTCTTGATCGCTGACTGATGGGTTTGTGAGAACTGGGAATTCATTCTTGAGTAAACTGCCCGTCTGTGAACTGACTGTTTGGGGCCTCCCCAGACCGTGGGAGCATCTCTCCCCTCGTCGTGGCCGGAACTGAGAAGGGCGCCGAGAACCGGCAGGCACTAAGCGCTTGGTCGGCAGGTGGAATGGCCCCAGCCCGACACCCAGGCACCTCCCCATGGGGAACGTCCTCCCAGAAGCCACCATCAGTGTGGCAGAAGTAACCTGCCCCTTAGAACCAAAGCATGGGATTCATGGCTCGGTTCTGGCAATTTCTGTGTTATTCTTGCCGGTACTTGAGACCTTCGTCATGTTAAGGGCAAGATGGAGACAAGGGAGCCTCCTTGCTGGCTCCTGAGGCTGCAGTGAGCTCTGAGAGCATCGCGCTCCCGCGCGTGGAGGGTCAGTTCCGGGGAGTGTCTGGGCCTGGAGCTGCTCTGCGAGGGCCGGAGTGTGTCCGCAGAGCGAACAGGCCCACGTCACGGGGGCGGGGGACCGTCTGAGCACGAGCACCAGGCTCTTAATGCGCATTAGCGGGCTTCTGCTCAGAGAGGAGGCCCATCTTTCAGTGGCCTGCTGCGTGTGGCAGAATCGAATCACGCAGGGGAGCTCATGGACCGAAAATTCAATTACTTGTCATATTTTTTATTCGCTCGTTTCCTCCTTTTCCTGCTAAATTTAATTTTTCTCATTCTAATGAAGCTCCCCGGGAAAATCGAATCATTGTCTTATGTGGATCAGTGTGATGAACTCGAGACGGAGACGCACGGATGGAGGGGAGTTCGGCGGACGGTGTTCGAGGCAGCCAACGGTGGCGTCCGGGCTTCCTTCCCCTGGGTCCTTGCTGGAAAGGATGCATCTCGTTCTGCGCTGAGTACCAGTGGGTCGAGGGCCAAGGATGTGAGAAAGAGTTTTCTGGAAGCAAAAGATGACCTTGATTCAGTCGCGACCTGCTCTGTGTCAGCTCTCTCAGAAATGTAGGAAGACTGTTTAGAGGACAGCGTTTTCTAGAATCAAGCTGTCGTCCAACAACAGGTATTGCCAGTCAGCCCCACTGACAGCTTGACATGGGCTCTCATTCTTCTCCAGAAGCAGTCTGAGTCTGTATGCGCATCTCGGTCACTCCAACCATGTCACCCCCAGCTGTGGACCCCAGCTTCCTGCCCCTGGGTGCACAGCTGTGCTGGCTGTCCACGTGGGCCGCTGCCAGGCATTTGTCAAAGAAGGGGGCTTATCCCCTGGGGGTCAGTCGTGTGCACACCCACATTTCCAAGGTCTCGTCACTTCCCATAGCGCAGCCCAGACAGTGGCACTTGGAGCCGTTGCCTGGGGAGATGGCCGGACCCCTCCCACACTTGTGCACGCAAACATGTACACACACGTGCACGCACACGTGCATATGCAGAGCCACATACATGCACACATGCATACACACACTTACACACGTGTACATGCGGGCATACCCATGCAACCTCTGGGGATGGTCATGAAGGACGGAGGCGTTCCCGTGGGTTGTGAAAGGAAGAGACAGTGGGGGTGCTCGCTTCTCTCCCATCTTTGGAACTCCCTGAGCGGCTGGCCTGGAGAACCTGCACTGGCGCGACTCAGGAGTGCTGTTCCCGGTTGTCGTCCTCCTCTCCAACCACCCCGTCCTTCCGCGGAGGCAATAGAGGTCCAGCTGTTGGCTTGAATGTAGCAGAGGGGAAGGGCTAAGCATGAGTGGGGAACAGCAGGGAGCAAAAACTAGCCGATCCATTTCTGAAAAAAATTGACCCCGTTATGTCCTCGTGCCGTGAAGAGCCCACATTCCAACAGCAGCCTGTGCTGGGCTGGGAGCGGCAGGGATTTATCTTGGGAGTTGACCTGATGCCAGCCCTCCAGGAGGGATGAGTTGATGAGGGCCTCGGGGAAGCCTGGTGGGAGAGGAAGGGCTTCACTCTGCTGCCAGGGATGGGGGGCAGCACCAGACGGGGGCCCGGAGAGGGGCCGGGAACAGCAGGCATGCAGTGGGGAAAACATATAAGAAACACACTCTCCACCCTGTGCACTTTTAAATATTTTATACAACTTTCCATATTTCCAATTTCTATATCAACTGTAGAGTACATGATGTTTTCTCCATTTTATGGAAGAAGAAACTAAGGTTCTGAAAGGCCACATAATTCTTCCCAAAGCATTCCTAAGTCCCGAGTCTCCCCTTACAGCGAGGGGCACAACTGTCACTCAACAGTTCAAGACAGAAACCTGAATTCACACGGGACTACCCCCTTCCCACTGCCCACCTTCTTCATCTGGTCACTCAGGGAGCGGGTCCCCTTGAGGGGACCTCCCAGAATCTGCACCGCGTCCTTTCACTTGCCGCCATCTTGGTTTCCTGCTTGGATTGTTACAACAGCACCTTACTGGTTTTCCAGCCAACAGCTCTCTAGTTGGGCTCTGAAAAGAGCATTGGGCTTCCCTGCTCAGCTTCCTGGGACACCTTGTAGACCTCAGCTGCCAAGAGACCCCGTTCACCTCCATTCTCCTGAAGAAGCATGATGGAATTCTCTCTAGAATGTCTGGTTGCCCACTGGGCACAAGTCTGAGAACTCCACTTGCTTGCCAGCGAAATGAAGCATGTTTTCCTGCAATCTAGAGTAATCTAAAGCGTATGAAACAGGGATGGTTTGGATCCAGACATAATTCCTTAGCAACAAAGAACATTTTCACTGGTTTTTAGGTGACTTTATTTTGCCCGAAATGAGGAAAATACACACATGCTGATTCAGTCACAAGAGTTACAGGAAGTTTCAGTTCTGCTTTGACTTCGCAGCTGGCCATCCCGAAACTAGACCGCAGATCCTTGTGGAACCCATTGTCCGAGCTACCACCTGGGCAGAGACAGAAGCCTGACCGCAGAGCAGATGTGGGTCAGGCTCCCAGGTCACAGCTGGTTTTCATTCCATTTGCTCAGAGTGGCACTGTCCATCGTGTTCTTCAGACACTGTGTTGAGACATCGGCCGTCATCTAGGAAGGAACAAATACTAACATTGTTAGTACACAGGAAGAAGCTTGATTTTCATTATCCAGAAATATGTAACAAATAGAGAGGTTTCCTTAAACTCTCTATAGTCTGTGCCAGAAAATAGAAGCAATGTAACACTTCCTATTATGTTCTGTGAAGACAGCACCAACCTAATAACACCGTCAGACAAAGACGCTACAAGAAAAGGAAGCTGCAGATCGATATATCTCATAAACCGAGATCTGAAAATTCTCAGCAAGTATCAGCACATTGAAGCCAACAATGTATAGAAAGAATTATGCACCATGAGCAAGTGGGACTTCTCCAAGGTGTGAAAGACTGGGTCGACCTTCAAAACCCACGTAATTCAGTCCATCACGTCCACAGGTTGAAGGAGAAAAATCAGTCCGTTGATTAAGAATGAAAGGATTATGAGACAAGGACCAAACATGCGAGCTGCGGATCGCCCACAAGAGCCCTTGCTCACGGGCTTCCGGGAGAGGGGCCGGGTGGGTTCAGGCCCCGAGGGGCCCACCGGGCATCTTGGCCAGCACGCCTCCAGGCTGAGCTCCCCACGGCCCACACATCCTCTTCCTCACCCTGCCTTGCCCCCGTCAGGGACTGACTCACCAGCATCCTGATTTGGCAAGACCAAAACCAGGGTGTCATCCCTGACAACAAGGCACAGTGGAGGCCTTGCTCACCCCACGTGCACACGCCTCCTCTCAACCCTCCACCAGCCCCTCTGACAATAACCGAGACAGGCCGCTCCCCCACGGGACATGCCCGGTGGAGGCTGCCCCGGGTCACTGCAACCTGATTCTCTCTGTAGAAGGCCAAGTCTGGGCACTGGTGCTTCATTTGGGTTTGATTAACAAGGCTGTGGAGGGTCTCCGGGGCACAGCCACCCCGACGCATGCTCCCTCCCAGCGCCTGATACGCCAATTATCTGTGTCTTTGGGAGAAGACGGAGGAAGTGGGCAGTTAGCAAAAACACAGACTCACTCATTCTAATAAATTGTGGTGAAAAGTAAAACAAACATGACCCTCTCATAAAGGGGAGAAAAGCCCAGCGGTGAGAAGACAGCAGAAACGTGAGAACAGACGTCTGCTGCTTGGCCCGCCAGTGCGACACGCAGCCACACCCACCGGGCTCGCGGGCTGGGGAAATGCCGGCGTCCGGACACTCTTGTTCCGCAGAGAGCTCCTACACGGTACAGAGCCGGCTCCCTGGAGGCCAGAGAGCAGTGGACCGGTGATCACAAGGAAAAGGACTCGGGAGCGTACATGGAGAAAATGTCCACCCTTCCCAGTGATTAAACAAAGAGCAATGACCACAAGGAGGGCCTTTCATTGCTTATGAAATTAACAAAAACCCTGGAAACAAGGTCAGGCCCAATGTTGGTAAAATCAAGGGAGTTCTGGGATGTTGGTGGAAGTGGAGCCGGTTTCAAAGGCGACCTGGTGGTACGGATTAGGAACCATCAAAGGCAGGATTACCTTTCACCTGATGTTGATGTCATGGAAGCGGTAATTTATGTCAGTAACTATGACCCCCCAGATTCCGAACTATTTAACGTAAAAAATACGGATAAGTCAAAAAAACACGTATAAACACAACCCAAATTCCACGTACAATGCCACTTGTCATAGACTGGGAACAACCTAACTACCCCTGAGCTATCGGGAGACGTTTAAGAACGGGTTGCAAAGACATCTGCCCACTCGCACAAATGTGTGTCTTCAAAGGTCGGAGGACGCAGCCAGCGGTGGAGACGCTTACCTAGCTCAGCTGCGGTGATGCAAGCAGGTCCTGACATCGGGCCGGGAGGAAGACAACGAAACAGCAACGGCACTCCTATTTTGGAACTTGGACACAGTTAATGTTTCAGTTCTAACGTGTTGGTGTTTCTAGTTTTTTTAAGTGAAAATGTACTTATAGTAGGGAAAAAACAAAGATGAGCTCAGATCTTTCCAATGACTCGTTCGTTGCTCGTCCGTCGTTCATGAGCGTATCGGGACTTGCCGGGCCCATTGACGCTGTCACCCCACGTGTGCTGTGGCTAATGAGCTGCGGCGGGAGTCCCTGTGGTGCAGACGACTATTTCCTTCGCTCCCGCATCCACGCATGCCCTGGGCTGGGGTCCTTATCTCTGCAGCAGCCACACACGCAGTAACTTCCTATGACTGCGGTTCGTCGAGACTCCTGGAGATCCCAGGCTCTGCCGGTGGAGTGCGCGCGGGAACATGGCACTTGGCCACATGCAGGGGAGAGGAATGTGGTCACCAGCGGCTCCCCGTTGAGGAAGAGTCCACGGGGCCCATACAGGCCGCGACTGCTCTCTGGGTGCCTGGCCGGGCCTGCACGGTTGGCACGTGCACAGGGAAGTGAACAGAGGCCCAGAGCCCGCGTCAGAGCAGCACCCATGAGGAGTGGCCCAGGTTCGGCCCCAGATCAGCGGGAGGTGAGCCAGGGACAGGTCCAAGGATGCCTTTCTGCTTCCTTCTGTGGGGCCCTCCTTGGAGGAGAGAGTCTCCAGGGTCTGTACGTGGGTTTGTGGTTGGGGGTCAAGGCAGAGCATGAAGAGGGCTCTTTCTTTCTTCCTCAGTGGGGGACACTCATTCGCTGGGGCCAGTGGCAGGTGGAGGGCAGGGAGCACAGGGGGCTGGAGAAGGAAGGGAATTTCTCTCACCTCCGTTAGAGCCTTTGAACAATACTGGGAAGGTGGCTCCGTGGGCTGAGCGAATGGCGTCAGAGCAGCTGGGGCCCCTCTGGGGAGGGGCACAAACTCACAGAGGCCCAGACACAGCTGGGCCCTTGTCTCCAGCCTGGAAGCTAGAACCGGGAGATGGGGGTTGGGGATCATCACGGCAGGCCCGGGTGGTTTCGGAGACGCTGCCGTTGAGCACCCCACGTGCCTTCAGGGAGCCATCAGAAACGTTCACATCTGTAACAAGAGCTACTTTATGTGCCTTGAATTAGATCCTCAAGGACTCGTAACATTCATCCAGAACATTTTCTGTCGGGGGCTGTCCTGGAGGCCCATCATCCCACAGACCCCAGCAAGGAGTCCAGAGCCATGGAGGGGCCGGCAGACGTCCTCACAGAGTTCCCCATGGGTCCTGAGTGAGTGGGAACCCAAGGAGCATTGTCCCCATGCCGCCCCCCACACCTCCGCCTGCAGGGCCCGCAGACGCACTCCCATGGGACAGACCGACAGGTCATCTCCCCAGGTAGCTGCACCAAGAGTCACAGATCCAAGACTCAGACACATTAGTCCGACCTCAAATCCACTGTCTTCCCCCTAAACGTCGATGCTCACATACTAACAAACTGAACTTAATTTGTTTCTAAGTATACCAGTGAAAGAATGGGTTTTGCAATGCATTTCTTCATTTAGTAAAACGCACACTTCCTGTGCCTTTGTCGCCGAGCCCCGCTAAGTATCCATCTCACGGAGAAGACAGTGCCCCTGGGAGAAGAACTAGCCCATGGGGGGCGGGTGCGGTGGCTGGAGGAGGCAGAGCAGATGTGCCCAGTGCCTCCAGAGGACACCTGGCCTGTCCCCTTCCTGTCCTGCCCTCTCCTGACCAAGAAATTGGCATACCGTCTCTGTGAATTAATACAGTCGTGTTTATCAAAACCCCTACAGGGACAAAGCTGGGCAGTGTCGTCCCTCGAGTGACCGCCAGAAAACCCCCACCAGCCGGAATCCTAGGAGGTGTCATCTTCGAGGATGGACCAGGGTCCCAGCCCCAGCCTCTGGCTGATGGCCTCCTGGTTTGTCTCTGAGCCTCTGTGCCCTGATTCGTAAAGTTTCGATAATTCATAAACTCCTTGTGGAGTTTAAACATAAACTATTCATTGCTGGCCATGACTTAGAAGGGAAACTATCCCTTTGCTCTAGAAACACCCTGGTTCTGTCCCTGCGCTAACTACACTCTGATCGCCTTTGCCCCCTTGCGGGGTTCCCTATGTCCTTCCACACCTGCATCCACCAGGGAGGCACAGAGTGCCATGAGAGCGCGGCCGTGTCCAGCTTGTGCCACAGACGTGGCCCGATGTGGCAGGTGTAACCTAGGCCCCTCTACCCGTGGCCGCCTGAGTGCCTCAACCGAGACTGAGTAAGGGACAGGCGAGGCTAGGGAGGGAGAGACAGGCTCTTGCCATGGAGAAATGCTGTAGACACAGTGTCAGCCAGAGAAGTGAGCATAACAAGCCCACCCTGTTTGCTCCAACGGGTGGGGGGGAGGTGCAGCCTGCAGCCCACCTTTAGGAACCCAACTTGTTTGTCCTCAGTGTTACAGACAAGATATTTACCAAGTTCCCTGGCCAGTTTCCATAAAAGACTGACTATAAAAGCCCTCAACGGCAGCCAGCAGTGGGTCCGGGACCCGCCTCACTGTGGGGAGCTGTTCTCACCTTCTCTGAATAAGCCTCCCTCCACCTCGCCCTGTTCTCCGCAGCTCCGTTCTGCGATCACGAGAGACAAGAACCCTGTGATCCTACGGCAAGAGGAAGCTGACTTTGTCGGGTTCTGCAGGAAGCTGGCCGCATCCCGGTGTAAACACAGTCGGACGAGCCCCAGTACCCCCTGGATCTCAGGTCGTCCTATCCTCAGTCATGAGAACCTCAGAGCTGTAGCTGAGGAGCCCAGCCAGCTGCGGGGGACGCTTGCGGGTCCCACAGGGTGGGGAGAGCCAGAGGCAGCGTGCAGGGCTGCAGGCCGCACCTCCCCCCGCCGAACCAGCCGGCCTGCGATGGCTGAGCCCGGAGGTCTATTTCCGGGGGCCGCTGTAAGCAAGTACACAGACGGGGGCCCAGACCACAGGACCTGGACCTCCTTCGGTTCTGGGAACTGAAGCCTGGACTCGAGGGGTCCGCCAGTCTGTGCCCTTTTTGAAAGCGCTAGGCGAGGATCTTCCCAGGCTCCTCGCATTTCTGGCGGCTCCTGCCTTACCGTGGCCGTGGCTGCACCACACCGGTGTCTGCCTGCGTCCTCACACGGCTCTCTCCCCGTATCTGTCTGTGCCTCCGTTTCCTCTTCTTATCAGCATACCAGTCACACCAGATTAGGGCCCCCTAATGACTTCATCCTCACTGGATCCCGTCTGGGGGGACCGTTTCCAGGCCAGCTCACATTCACAGGTCCTGGGGGTGAGGCCTCCAGCAGACCTTGTTTGGGTTGGTGGAGAGCCGGGGATTAACTTTTATTTCGCACTAATGGAAACCACAAAAAGAGGTTGACATTTCGCATGCCACAGCACAGCATTTCAACAGAATAACAGACCTCGAGCCCAGAGTAAACCCTCCTCAAACAATAGGTTCTGTTGCTCAGGGTACAGGAAACTGACTTCGTAAACGTCTGCTGATGGAGGATACTGAAGTCCAGACGTGAACCCACGGGCTCGCTGTTCACTTTCTGCGCAGTCCCGTGAAAAGATGAGCTCAGGCCTAGTCAACGTCGTCAGAGTGTATCCGAGCACAGATTCTAACGCGGCAGCGCCAGACGGGAAGGGGTCGGGAGCACGGCGTCAGGAACCGGGAGACACATTGGGGGAGCAGGTGCAGAAGTGGGCGGCCCGTGGTTGGTGGGCCACACAGACAGCTCAGCTGGCGTTGGGGACGTCCCCAGTGTTTTGACTTCACACCCTCGAGACACTGACAGGCTCAGACTTCAGTCTGCTGAGCTCAGCCTCGGCATCCGAGCGCCCCAGTCTGCTGGCCTCCTTGTGGGAATGATCTCACAGCCCATCATAACCAGTCTCCATGAGGGATTAACACCCGTGTACAAAGACATCTTCCTGCCATGGCTTGGGGCACCTGGAGGATAGCGGGAAGGCTAAGCCCAGTCCCAAAGCATCAAGAGGCTGGTTCTGTACTGCACGGGACTGACCATGCTGCGCCAACTACTTCATTTCCTATAAGTGCATTTTCAAGGTTGGGGGGCATGTCTCTCCTGCAAGGGGAGAGCACGTCCCTGAGGCATCAGGCAGGCACCGTAGCTTTGGGTTCTCAGCTGGCTGGGAAGACATCTGACGTAAGGGGAGAAGGTCCGTCCTGCTATGGGTATTTTCCCAAGAGCCAGAGCAGTGCGGAAACCAATGGAGATCTCCTAGCAGGGCCCCCCTCAGGAACCCCCAAGACCCCCTCTGGGAGTGGCCGTCGTGGGAAGGCCCATGGCCTGGACTCCAGGCTTGTCCAGAGGTTCCAGGACCAGCTGGCCATGCGGATGAGGGCCAGCCACCACGGAGGCCAAGGACAGGCACCCCAGCAGGCTGAGCAGGTGCTCTGCAAGGAGGTGGGAGGAACATTCCAGAACTGTGAGTCACGAGCTGCGCCAGAACAAGACACAGGAGTCGACACCAATGGCATGAGAAGGAGAACACGAGTGATGAGACGTGGCGGATGTTCAGAGAAGTGGGGCTGGGACATGTCTCGCTGACGGTGGAGGGAGGCCACGGGTGGACGTGTCCACACAGGTCTGGAGTGTGAGTGACGGTGAGGACCTGAAGCTTCCGGGTCTGCCAGGCTGATTCCTAATAAAATATTCCCCAAGAATCTGCCTCCCCTTGTGCTGAGAAAATCCTTAGGATGTGAGGCACTTGCTGCCTCTCAAGTCTGAGATTTAGGGACTGGTCAGTTTCTGGTGACAGAAGCGTCCTCCTCACCGTCACTCCAGCAGCTGCAGGAGCCCACTTCAAAGCTGCGGTCGTTCCAACGACCATGCCAGGAGCAAGCCCAGCCTCCTAACAGGCAGTATGTCTGGTGTCCAAAGGGATGTGTTGGGCCTCTCTCCCTGCGGGAAAACAAAAGAAAGAAACTGGGGCAGCTGGGGGGCTCAGGTGGTGAAGGGTCTGCCTTCAGCTCAGATCCTGATCTCAGGATCCTGGGATCGAGTCCGGCATCAGGCTCAGTGGCGAGTCTGCTTCTCCCTCTGCCTCTGCTCTGCCCTGCAACTTTGCTCCTCCTCTCTCACAAATAAACAAAATCTGTTAAAAATAAATCCCAACAGAAACACAAGCATGTGTATAGCAACAAAAACTACACATGAACGCCTATTGTGGCTTCATTTGTTGTAACTAAAAATGAGACGAAAAGGAAAACCAGTGTCTGTCAGCAGCGGAATGGGCACGTCGTGTAGTCAGAGCAGGAGAGTCACACAGATGTGTTGCAGACGTGAGGTCCCCCCAAACAGCCCAGCCAAAGGCACTCCTAGCGCACAATTCCTGATACAAGCAGTACAAAGGGTGGAGGGCCACTTGCTGTCAGAAGTCGGGACTGTGGTTACCTTGGAGAGGGAGGAGAGGGCAGGACGTGGGACGGGTCACGAGAGGCCCCGGCGTGATGACAGGTATGCAGGTGTATCTGGATCCATCTGCGATGGGGCCCCAAATGGTACTCCCGTGACTTACGTGTTTATTAAAATTCCGTGTTTGAGCTCTACAGCCAAGGAGTTTGACAGTGGAATGCTTGGAATCGTAGTATGAAATCTCGTCGATCTGGAGCTTTAATTTGCAAATATGCAGTCCTAAGCACCCACTCTCCCAATGTTCAATGTTGGGATCTACCCAACCTTAACAATTAAAATATTTCTACTATTGTCCATAGTCTTACTTTCATCTAAGCTACAGTGACCTTAAGTGGGAAGTTATGGGTCTTCATCCGGAAAGTCATCTATAGTCTCAACATTTTTTAAAAACAAGAGCACGTCTGGGTCTTCTGATCATGAAGAGCTCCTCCGTAAAAACGTCTTTTAAAAGCCTTTCTTCCTTGGGCAAGGGATTGGAAATCTTTCTAGACTATCATTTGGAGAGAAGATGTTGAACTAAAAACTCCTAATGTATTAGTGTTTGATTTTGTCTTATAGCCTTGCAGTTCTCGTAACTGATTCTGACTCCCCTTAGAACTGAATTGGAATGTGCCCACTTGTGTCAATTGTAGGTCTGTGTGTGCATGTGTGCACGTGTGTGAGTGCGTCTGTGTGTGGATGCATGTGAATGCGTGTGTGAGTGCCTTGTATGTGGCTATGTGTGAGCACATGTGTATAAGTGCATGTGTGTGCATCTGCATGTGCATATAAGTGCGTTCAAGTTCACATCTCTGAGTACATGTGTGTGTCCGTGTGTGTAAGCACATGTGTGCATAACCATGTCTAGTGTGTGAGTGCACCTGTGTGAGTGGACATGTGAGTGCATGTGTGAGTGTGTGTGCATATGTGTGTGTTGTGAGTGTGCATAAATACGTCTGTGTGAGTGCATGTGTGTGTGCTTCAGGGGAAGGTGTGTAAGATGGCCTGGAGAGAGTCAGAGGTGAAGAGGAAGGGTTGGAATGACCTCAGGGCATATGTGAGGACTTTGGTCAGCTCAGACTTCAAGGCTGCTCCACACAATCTCATAGGATGACAGTTTGACGTTTCAGTTGAAGGGCCTGCGGGACTTGTCTTTGCTTTCTCACTGCTTTTCTCTTTGCCTGTGTGGTCTGATTCTCTCTGCATGTAAGCACGTCCTGCCTCCAGCATCAGTCAAAGATTTCTGGGTCCAGGTTGCTAAACTCCTCAACATGCTCCAGGAGTGGGCACAAGGTGGGCATCCCGGACTTACCCAACAGGCTGGGAGAGGGGCCACTGTTCCACCTGATCATCTAAGGGCTGCATCTCTGATCACCACTCTTGTAAGAGATCATTTCAGTTCAAATTTAGCTCAGAATGAACTGACACTTTCTTCTTTTCAGATTTATGCCTCTTACACCCGAGCCTGTCATCCAGCATGCTTGCCCACTGCTGTCATGGTCATCTCTGTCGCATGTGTCCACTGTATGCATCCCTCGTAGCTCTGTCCATTAACCAGAATATCAGCACACACATCAAGGGTGTTCCTCTTCAGGGAACATGGTGTAGCCGTAGTTTCCTCCATTTTCAACTAAAAGTCCTGAGCACCCTATAAAACACAGACTAGGAAGCCTCTGGAAATGGAGGGAGGCAAACCGGCTACAAACCTCGGCATCTGAGGGATGGCCCAGCCAAGAGCTCCCTGGGTTTCCTTCTTGCTTCTCAGATCCCGGACTGGGCAATGGAGAAACCAACAGTCTGCAAATGCCAGGAGGGGCAGAAGGACTGCAAGACACAAAAACCAGCAGCTTAATCTCTACAGCCTGGGCTGGGGGGGGGGGTGTAGAATGAGGCATATGAGCAAGGCAGGCACCAAGACTATAGCAGCCATTATAGAAACGCTTCCACAGACGATCAGGAACACACCTGAAACAAATGGCAAGAAAATTAGATGGCACAAGAACAAAAATGAAAGCTATCAAGAACCAAATGGAAATGTTAGAACTATAAAACCCAATAACCAAATTTAAAACGCAATGGATGAGCTCAAGAATCGGAGGGAGAAGAGTCAGGGAGCTTGAAGACTGAAGTTTAGAAATTACTCATCCTGAAACAGAGAAAGCAGGCCAGTGGGATGGTCACAGTAGTCCTAACTCCCATGTCAACAGAAATCCAGAGGGGACCATAGGAGAGACAGATGTGGCTGAAAGAGTATTTGGATGAACAACATCTCAAAATGTTCCAAATTTGGCACATGCAAAACCAAAGCCCAAACCGTAAACAACCCAAACCCTACAGCTTTAAGAAGCTGGGTGAATCCCAAACAAAATACATCAAAGAAGCCCACAGCAAGATTCATGATAACAAAATTGAAGAAAAAGAAAAAAAAGTCGTGAAAGGGGCTTTTTACCCACAGTGGATGAAACCATCCACAGGACAGCAGATTTCTTATTGCAAACTATGGAGACCGGAAGAAATTGGCATAACGTTCATCAAGTTGTGGAAGAGATGTCGCCCCAGAGTTGTGCATCCAGGAAAAAGGCCTTCAGGAGTCCAAGTGAAGGAAAGTGATGGGAAGAGAAGAGGCTTTGTCACCAACAGACTTACCCTAAGTATGGCCACAAGAAGTTCTCTAAACAGAAAAGGAATACTGGGTCATCAGGAAGGAAGGACGAATAATGAGAAGAGTAGAAACATAGGCAAATACAAAAGATGGTCCTTTTTCTCTTGAGTTTTCTAAATTCTGGGTGATGTAGAGTAAAAACTGCATCACTGTGGTTCTCAAGAAAAAACCTGCACGTGATGTGTCCTGCCCTGCATTTCTTCTGGACAACAGTGCTCTGCATAATAAGGAAATTGTAAAAACAGTAACAATTTTTTTAAAAAGTGGGGTACACAGAGATTCCCAAGAGGCAGTCACCTTCCCCATAATTATTCCCAGTGAAAGTGTTTGTGGAAAAGCACTGATAACTCAGGAAACCAGAATTTCCAATCATTCATCTGTCAGGGCAAAAGAAATGCATGGATAGAGTCTAGAACACAATAGCAGGGCTGTAAGGGAGAAGGGCGTGGGGGGCACCCACCATCACAGCACCAGCTGCCCCCACACCTGGGCCGGGTCCACGTGGAGCCTTGCAGTCATCCCAGACGAGACCTTGACTTCTCCCCTGCCCTCTTCTCAATCCCCTTCCTCCCCAACTGTCTCCAAGTGTGCATTTCCAGCATACCTTGCCCATATAACAATCCACAGCCTCACGAGGATTCCTGAACTGGGTAGCTTTTTAAAAATGTGTTTTTGACAATAAACTTTACAACCAAGGATATATTCAAAAGGAAAGCCAAACGGGCATAAAGAGAATTAGAGCGGGGAGGGATAAGGAAGGATCTTCACATTGGAGAGCCACGGACCTGGAACATCCTTACCCCTGGATGTTTGCCCCATGTTGAACTCTTGATGGCAAGTTATAGTCAAGCACATCCAGAAATGAGTTTCATTCGTTGCAGTAAGAACAGGTAAACAAGTTCATCACCAAGGCAGTAAAAATCTGGTTTCTGTGCTTAATGTCAAAAACAAGTTGACATTGCTTGCTTGGTCTGAATATTGAGGAAATGTGAAATCTCTTTACACTTCTATAATGAGATTTCCTATTGCTAATCTATAACTAGTCCAACAGAGCTTTAATTTCCTCCTAATAGGGACATTTAAGAATTTACCAGGTTATGGAGAGTTCAAACATGGTCAGGCTTTCAATCAAGAATTCCTAATTCAAATCCTGTCCTCTGCTGACTAACAGGCACTAATAGGTATCATTACGTCTTTGCAAACCAGGACAGAACGGTGCAGGGTAATTGGCTTATCCCTCGCCATCTGGCCAGAATGCCTGCAGCTGGCTCTGGGCTGCAGACAGGCTTGGCTGGATGGTAAATTGTGCAGGAAAAAATCCCTGGCTGGAGGCTCCCAGTTGGCTTTATGGGGGAGTAGCAGGGTTCTCTGGTGAAAAAACAGAACCCAGAAGCAGTTCTGGTGCCAGTCAGTCCGGCCAGAAGGTACCAACCTCCTCTTCCTCATCCTTCACACACCCCTACCTTTTCGGGTCCCTCCAACAGCACAGTCACTAACATCTGTTGTGTTAGGCTCCACGGGGCATGGCATCTTCCCTTCTCCATCTCATTAGGCCCGTCCAACCTGTGAAATGGGAAGGGCTGTGTGTTTACGGGCAGGGAAACTGAGGCAGAGGCACATAAAGACACGCCCCGGAGGACACCAGATTTTCACCAATGGGTGATGCTGTCTGTGCCTTGACTCTTTCTTCTTGTTTGACTCTTGGCTAAACCATCTCTCAATGTTGACAGCTGACATAACACCCGCATATAATTTAGTCATGTCGGAGGGCCAACATCGGGACAGGCTTCCCTCCACTAGCTTAATCCAAGTTCCAAAGGGAGACAGTTCAGAAGAGGCACATTTTCCCAGAATCCTCCATGAACCTGAACATGTGAGTGTTTCTAAGGGGAGCCTTCAATGAGCATGGACAGCAGGGGCTCCTACCTTTCATTCTGCACACACAACATGTTTTTCTGACTGAAGGCAGATCCACAGCAGAGTCATCATCCAGGAGGGGCTGGTAGAAATGGATTCACCGCAGAATGGAGAGTCTTTCCCTTTCTGCCCAGTGGGTCTGAGGGAGAACCCTTGACCCATCAGGTCTTCTGATAATGATTTGCTAAACAAACAAAAATGGCTCTGGGTTTTTCCAGAAAAACAGAACCAACAGGATATAGATATAGGTATAGATGTGGATACATAGAGGTAGAGATAGAGTGGGGGTACAGATATTCATTTGGGGGGATATAATTGTGGAAGTAGAGGCTGAGAAGTCTAAAATCTGCAGGACAGGTCAGCAAGCCAGAGACTCAGGGGGTGCAGTTTAGGTGGGAAGATGTCTGGAAGCAGAACTCCCTTGTGCTCAAGGGAAGTCAATCTTTTTCTCTTAAGTCCTTCAACTGACTGGATGAGGCCCACCCACACTGTGAAGCATAATCTGCTTTACTCCAAAGCCCACTGATGTAAATGTTAATATTATCACAGAAAGTACCTTCACAGCAACTTTTAGAATGATGGTTGACAAAATATCAGGTACCAGCGCCCATGAAATTAACAATCGCACTCTCCCATAGGACACAAACGGGTCTGGCAGTGACATCAAGAGTCAGGCTCTAAGCGATTCAGGGCTTTGGGGTCCTTCAAGGGCAACACTGTTCTTGAAGCTCCTCATTTGTGGTGCTTTCTTTGAGGCAGTTTGTGGACATTCTGCAGAGGGGGCTGGAAAGTTGTGCTAGCAGTGTGGGCCTCACAGGGCTTGTCCGGTTCCCAAGGGTGGGCGGTCCGGCTCCCCATGAGCACCGTGGAGGCTGTGAGCATCCCACCCGCCTGCAGATCGTCCTCCTGCCCCAGGCTGGCCGTCCACCCCTGCTTCTTCCCAATGGAAATCCCAGAACCCGAGCATCTGGATGACGTCAGACTCTGGAGTCAGGTTCTGGGGTTAGCCCAAGCCACCCACGATTGGCACCGGACCCTCCCTGCAGATGTCGACTTGTCTCTTCCCCTGCACATTTGCGCTTTGTGCCAGGCACTAGGACTCCACTTCACTTCTTCAGGGAAGTCATTTGACGTCATGGCGGGGTCGACCTGGGACCTGAGCCCTGTGCCTTCCACAGGGAAATGCGTCCTTTAAGTCTGTCACAAGATCAAAGGAAGGGTAGAAAGGGAGGGCTTGGGGGGTGTTTTCTTCCATGGCAGAGACTTGCTTGTGTCAACATTTCAGATTATACGCGATCCAAGCTGACTTGAAAGAATCCTGTTGACACCGTCTCTGGATGCTTTGAAGAGCATTCTGTCACAGGACCGGGGTGGGCTGTACTGGAGGGGTGTCCAGGGGCTTTTAAACTGTTGGGCTTTGCTAACCTCCTACACTGGACTTGACCAGCTGCACCATGGGCCGAGGCGGTTTGGATGCTCGGAGCTCTTTGTGTTGGGTTGGGGGCGGGTAAGTCATCTCACACAATCCTGACCGCACCTACCTCCGGGCTGTTCTACCTGCTCTGGGTCTCCCTGCCTTTCCTCTCTCCTGAGCCCTCTCCACATCCCAAAGAGAGAACCCCATGCTGCACCATCAGGAGCACAGCCTTCTCCAACCCCCCTGCTCTGGGCGGACACACCTTGTCTTGTAGGGATTAGAGTATCACCTCCCCCTGGACTGCAGAGTCCGTGAGACCCAGACGGAGAAGCCCGAGTGTCCTCTGTGTGGCTGGCCCGTGGGACCAACAGAAAAGCACCCATAGGGGCCTGAAGGGCAAGAGAGTCTCACCCCTGGGAGGGTCCGGCCATACTGGGGCTTTCCCGCCCACTCCACCATGGATGGTGCAGACAAGGCCACCTGTGTCCGTCCAGGATTCACCAGCCAAAGCCAAGTACATGGGTTTCACGCCCATGAGGAATCACATGGTGGCTTCGAGTCAAGAGGCTCTCCTGTCTCGGGGGCACAAGGTGACCACGGAGATGACCTAGTGAAGCCCGGCATTTGGGACAACGCCAAGCAGACATGCCACTGAGCCAGCACACTGGCAGGTGTTCAGCCTTTGCCCGACTCCAATCTCCTGCGCTGAACGTGTCTCACCACAGCGGCCGCAGGGAGGTGAAGGCCAGAGGCAAAACTGCGGGGAAACCCTTAAGCCATCCCTTGTCCAAATTCTGGGGTAAAGATCCTTCTAAGCTTTGTGACTCAGGGTCAAGTTCCCGAAGCCCTGAGTGAGAGAAGCAGTGGGGAGCAGCGCACCCTCCCTCCCCAGAACCAGTGTGCAGGAGAGAGGCCAAGGGCAGCGGGGGCAGGGGTGCAGGCAGGGGGCGCAAGGGGACAGGACACAGGAGTGAGGCCTGACCAAGGAGGAGGGGCGCAGTGTCAAGCCCCAAGGAAAAGTCGCAGGTGCCCAGGAGATGTGATGGTTTCCACCATCCTCCCCAAATCACCATGATGCAAGAGAACGTCTGGTCTAAGTTCAGGTTGACACAGCACGTGCCCCCTGCCCGTCCATCCCCAGAGGTCCCCCAAGCCCCAGCATGATGATCTGCAGATGGAGATCCTCTTCGTGGCCAGGCTAGCCCAGGGCCCATAAACTCTGTCTGTGCCTCAACAGATCATCCAGGACCCGGCGGGCTGCCTCTCGCTCGGCCCTACCCCACGCCAGGCCTCACCACGCCCCTCTCCGTCCACTCTTCACCCCGGTCGGGGCTGAGCACCTCCCATGCACCAGGCCTGGGACAGGACGGGGCCATGAGCAGGCCCCAGGGCTGCGCATGGTCACTCAGGCCGCAGACACGCTGTCTTCACGAGTCCCAGCGAGTTGGGTGGTAGCGAGGGGAGTGTGGGGAGGGCTGAGCACCTTTCCCCAGACACACAGAGATACAGGCCGGGGTTCTCGGGTGGGGCCCACGTGGTCTCGTGTGTAAGAGAGATCAAGTTCAGCCGTTACAGCAGCAGAGTGTCGCCCTGCCCGCCAGACACGCCTGCTGGTGAGGCCCAGGGTCACGGTGCAGGGGTGGCTCGGCGACCCGGGGCCCTGACCTCCCGAGGGAGGCTGGGAGGCTCCGGCAAGGTGGCAGGCAGAGAGGCCAGCACCCTGCCTAACGGGGGGTCGGCCGCCGGCTCTCCGAAGCCCCGTCCGGGCCACCATGACCATCGCGTGGGGAGAGGAGGCAGTGAGAGCTCTCGGTCCGGGTGGGGGCCGGCTCGCAGGGGACGCCCAGGACAGAGGCTGCACGCCCAGCCCCACGCCAGCCCCGGCGCTCCGTGTGGATAACGAGGCTGGGCTGGGTGGCCGCGCTCTTCGTCTCCCCATGAACGCAGCACGGGGCAGGAGAAAAGAATTCCCAATCGCTTGGACCCATATTTAATTATTTTGATTTATTAACACCGAGTACACAGAGCCGTCCCCTGAACGTGACAGCCCTCCTTCCCCGGCGAGTCTGGGAGTCTGGCTGGCCTCCCGCCGCCGTCCGCATGGTCCTTTTCATTCCCGTCACGTGATTATCCACCAAGGCCCAGCCTGGGGGAGCAGGGCGGGCGTGCAAAGTTCACCACGAGTTCAAGGGCTGCCCATGAGGCCTTGGGAGCCGCCGCGAGAGTCAGAGAACAGCTTATGGGCTGGAGGAGGGGGCCCCTGAGGGTCTGAGGGTCTCCAGGGGCCTCGGCCCGATGGGCAGAAGTTGGGGACTGCGGGGGGCACGGACAGAGGGCGGGCTGGCGCCACTTCTGCACCTCCTTCTCTCCTCCCCACCTTTCTCCGCTGCTCCTGCTGCCCCCCTCCCCTCATCCCTCCTCTCCCCTCCCCTCCCCTCCCCTCCTCTCCCCCCTCCGCCTGTGCTCCCCTCCTTTTTCTCCTTCGCATGCTCCCCCTCCTCCTTCTCCTCCTCCCCCGCCGGGGCTGGTCCAGATCCACGTGGGGAGCAGATACCCCGCGAGGCCCCCGGGTCACGCATCCCGGTGCTTGCGTCTCACCCAGGCGAGCTCTGCCCACTTGTCTCAGACCCGGGAAGCCCAGAGGTCACATTCCGGCTCCAGCAGGGGTGACCTGTGGGACATTAATCCCTATAACGTCAGAGGCTCTGAGCCCCAGGCTGCTGACAGTCGGATTGAGACACAGAGGGTGCGTCCTCGCCTGGCCGCGTGTAGAGGATGGGTCCAGATGACGCGGCGATCCGAGATGTCAACAGTTTCTCAGGCAAATACACCATCAAACACCTCAAGGGCTCAGTCGGTGAAGCATCTGTCTTCGGCTCAGGTCATGATCCCGGGGTCCTGGGATCGAGTCCCGCGTCAGGATCCCTGCTCAGCGGGGAGCCTGCTTCCCCCTCTTCCTCTGCCCCTCCCCCTGCTTGTGCTCTCTCTGTCTCTCTTTCTGTCAAATAAACAAATAAAACCTTTAAAAAAAACAAACATGAAACGCTTCAGACACGCACAAGGACCTGGAACCTGCCCCACGCAGCCCCTTCTTGCCTCGAGATGGCTACCGAGGGGCTTAGGGAAAGTCGGGCTTGGTGACCTGGGGCTCCTGGGACAGTCGTCACGTGCCCACTGGGGCTCAGGCCATGTGGCAGTCTTCTAACATGAATGCAGAGGACAAGTGACTCGGTAGCAAGGGGGTTTCCGGGGACCAACACGTGGCCCTGCGTCTGCTCTCTCCATCCCAACAAGCATTTGCAAGGCTAGGAGGAAACCAGGTAAGTGGCCTCCCCCACACCAACCCCTGTGCCCCCAGAGCTGTCATGCTTAAGCACCCAGTGGACATGGCCCCAAACACTGAGAAAGAGCCTCTGCTCTTGGGCTCTCATGTGGGGATCATCCGCTATCCGCTCCACGCAGGGCTAGGGAGCTCTCCGCCTCGCCACAGCTCTGCACGTCCGCCTTTGTCGCCCATTTCACAGCTGGGAAAACTGAGACTCGCAAGCCCGCCCCGTGTCACGGAGCCCATAGCAGTGGCAGAGAAGCTGCCTCTGTCCCCCCCTGTTTCACCATCTCCCACACTCCGGGAGTCTCCCTCCTGTTTCGGTAGAATCAACATATATTCTGTTTGGTTCGTCTGGGACATGCGGGCTTTCCAGCCCCGGCATGAGGCACCTGGAAGGAGAGCCCACGCCGGGTAGCCAGGGAGGGAAGGGAGCCGTGCCTGGCTCCAAGCCGGACTAGTACTCCTGCCCACGGGGCCGCCCTGTCCGCTGTTCCCGGCGTGCATCTGTCTTCCCAGAAGATGGGCCAATCTGCAGCATTTCTTCGGAAGCAGAAACTCACATCATGGGGGCTTTTCGGGCTAGTGTAAGGCTCCGACTTCTGAGGAAGGAGCGTGAGCATCCAGAGTGGACGGGCTGATGTGCGTGTCCACCGCCCACGCCTCACACTGTCCTAGAAGTCATGGCGGATGAGGACGAGGAGATCAGAGGAAGCCAGACATTGAAGGAAGGGAACCAAACACTGGCTTCCTGTCCAGAGAACATGGGGGCCCCAGCAAACATGTCAGAGAACCAGGTAAAGGTTAATGGATCAAAAGCTTTTCCAGTTTTCAACCATCATCAGCAAGAGAACGTCATTTTTTTTTTTTTTCTTAAGTGTTCTGTTCATGGGATGCCTGGCTGGCTCCATCGGTACAGCACACGACTCCTGATCTCAGGGTCGTGAGTTCGAGCCCCACCACACTGGGTGGAGAGACTGAAAAATAAAAGGGATGCCTGGTGGTTCAGTCGGTTAAGTACCTAACTCTCTCTTTTTTTTTTTTTTTTTAAGATTTTATTTATTTATTTGACAGAGAGACATAGTGAGAGAGAAAACACAAGCGGGGGAGTGGGAGAGGGAGAAGCAGGCTTCCAGCTTGAGCAGGGAGCACGATACAGGGCTGGATCCCAGGACCCTGGGATCACGACCTGAGCCAAACGCAGACACCCAAAGACTGAGCCACCCAGGTGCTCCAAGCGCCTAACTCTTGATTTCAGCTCAGGTCATGATCTCAGGGTCCTGGGGTCCAGCCCCGTGTCAGGTCCCCTGCTCAGCGGGGAGTCAGCTTGAGATTCTCTCCCTCTGCGCCTCCCCCCGTTCCCACCCTCTTTCTCTCAAATCAAAAATAGATCTTTAAAACATCTTTTAAAAATAAAATCTTAAAAAAAAGTATTCATTGATAAGAAGAAGCAACATATAAAACACTCTAGATTAAACGTAAGGTCTGCAGGACATCAGGAAGGCAAATGAGGAAGCAAAGACCGTGACATCATAACACAGGGTTTTGAAGACTCAGCCTTGCCAAAGAGGCCGGACAACAGTGGTCCTAGCTCCGTTCCTGACGGCGGGCCCGCGGGACCACAGTGGGCACAGAAAGATCGACGGTGGCCACAGTTCAGGACAATTTCATTTACTGAAACTGTCTGAGGGACCTCGTTGGCCAACCTCGGCTGCAAACGCGTCTCTTTCTTCCTCTAGCACAAAATAACCACCATGAGCATTCTACAACTTCTAAACCCTTCCCTCTCTGGAGATACTCCCTGCAGAGAAATTCTTGGAATTCAGATCCATGGGCCAAGGAGGACAGGATGCATTCCAGGTTTGGGTCGCACCTCGCCACGCTGCACCTGACCAGTTATCCATGTGGGTGACTCTTCCACCTTAAATGTCACCAGCATTAGAGAAATCTTAACAAATTAAATTACTCCATCTGCAATAGATTTTCTGCCATAACTATAGAGGGGTAGAGGGAAAACCCTTTTTTTTCTTTTTTGTATTTTTCAGAATTATCAGGGTTCTCCACCAAAACAGAAGTGGAAACTCTTTAAAGAGAAAGGGTGCTTTGGCGATCCTATGGCTGTGCACATCATCTATTTGGGGGCTCTCCACCTCAAAGGTCTGAGTCTCGTGCTATTTAAAGATGATCTTTTTATGTTTACTTTAAAGGATCGACTTTGAAGATGTTAATTTAGCCAAGATGGGTCAGCATTGTGGTTTAACGGCTCTGAGGTTTATGAACATAATTGAAGTCAGGCCTCGCGCGGAGGCTCCTGGCTGCTTCCAGGGCACTGGGTGGGAGTTGGGGTCCGCAGCCTGCCCCTCCTGGCCATCTTTGACCCTGTGCCACCGCTGCCGAGGCCCTGCTTCCGCGGGGGAAGCGGTGGGAGGACCGCCTGTGGGGCTCGCCCGCCATCGTAAGGCCGTTCACAGCTGCCCATGTTTCATAAGGTACATTTTGATTGTCTTGAACTTACCGTGAAATGTAATTACTTGTATTTTATATGGATGGGAATCCAGGGGGAATGAAGGATAGCGTTGGTGTTTGGCTCGTCTGTGTCAAAGGAGCGGCCCCGGGAAAGGCACCATTGCCCCAGATGAAGTCAGGAAGTGACTCAGAGTTGGCGTCTGGCTGTCTACATGGCCCATGTTTTCCTGAAACAAAAGCGAGCAGGGGCTAGAACTTGGGGCTTGTGCAGTAAACCTCCCCTGTGGGGCGCCCCTGGGGAGATGGACACCCCGACCACTGAGGGCCGCCGTCAGCAGGCCAAGTGCATGCCCCCTGCCCCCCTTCCCAGGGCCTCTGCCTCAAGCCCTGAATCGCCAACCCCAACGGGGCATGCTAACCCTTCACAAGGCCCAGGAGGGAGGCTCTGTTCCTGACCGGTCCCCTTGCCCTGAGGAAACTGAGGCACAGGGCCCAGTTCGCACTGCCAGGGGTGTCAGGCAGTGAATTGGGCCGCAGCCCTGTGAGACCCAGCCCACCCCCTGCACCACAGCCTTCTCCTGACTCTCGCCCTTCCCCTCTCTTCCAACTGCCTGCTCCTGGCCTCCTTGGAGCCCGAAAGGTGCGCCATCCAGTCGTCCCTGAATTAGGCTTGAAGAAGGTGAAGACGTCCCTTCCTCCGGAGGGGCCCGCACTGTCCATGGATCTGCAGGTGCATGTGGCCTTGTTCCACACGCTCAGGGACACTTTGGGCTCAGACGTCCATGGAGGCGGTGCTCCCTCCTGCTGCCCTGAGCTTCCCCACCCCACGGGCCCCCACCACACCTCAGGAATCCACGTGAGTGCCCCCAGGCAGCCCTCCCCAGTTCTGCGCCTCTTTCCAGAACACCCTCTGCCTACCTCTCCTGCCTTGGGCCCCGTGCCAGGCACAGCTGGGTTTGAAAGCCCTCTTGGCACTCGAGCGACCACCTGGCTCCTGTTTCAGGGAGCGATCGGCCCCCAACCCCCACTTCCCCACGGCTTGGATGGAGTCCCAGCATTTTGTCCCCAACACAACGCATGACAGCTCAGATGCAGACCCTGGCTGGGGCCTTCGGATCAGCCTCGAGAGCCACACAGTGGGTGTCCGCCCTGATGCACGGAAACGGTCCTGAGGAGACTTTGAAACCCCGCCACGCCTGCCACAGTTTCTGGCCTAGCCGTTGTGGCATGGGGCCTCCTACACTCTCCAGCCTCCAGCCGCCCCTGTCCTGGGCCTTCAGGCCAGACTCCAGCGACTCCAGCCCCCGCCCCCCGTCAGCACCCAGGCCCAGCCAGGCAGCAGACCTGGGCCCTGAACCAGGGTTCGCCACCCCAGCTTGCAGCCCTGTCCCCTTCACAGAGGACACACATCCCTCAGAGAAAGCCCAAGAGACCTTTCAGCTCGGCCAACACACGGAGCCTCCAAGTCCGGCCGAGTGTGGAGTGGGGCAGAAAGCAAGAACGTGTGACTGGGGTCCCAGGGTGCACGCCCTGTGAGGGGGAACCACTGTGTCCGTGGGGACCTATGGCTTGGCCTCTCATCTCTGTGGATCCAGCACAAATTAGGACAGACACCACCGGGAGCCCAGGCCCCGAATCCCGCCTGCTGTCGGCAGCCTGTGTCCCGCTCCGCTTCCCTGAGCCCCCCTCTGCAGGCGGCTGTGTCCCTTGCCCAGCCCGGCTCTCCCGGAGCCCCCAGGTCACCTCTCTCACCCCGTGGCTTTCACGGGGCACTGCTGTCTTTTGCCTGGTCACCCCAGAGGCCTCATGTGCATCGCACGGCTCCCCTCCTCCGACAGGGTCCGTCTGTAGCCATGGTCAGTGGCTGGTGAAACGGGGGAAGGGTTCGGGGGGCTGGGGCGCTTGATGGTCACAACGGTGGACGTGCAGTATTGTCTCCGCGGTCTCTCCTGGGGCCGGACCCAGGGAACCGGGGGCTGAGGCAGGGGTTGCTTCTCCGCGTCCTGGCCAGGTGGGAACAGAGGCAAGGGCGTGGTCCCCAGGAAACAGGACAGAACCAGGAAGGGGACAGCCAGGAGAGCAGCTCCTGTCCTGGAGTGCCCCACCCCAGTCTCGGCTATGACTCCTGGCTCCTCAGCTGGAGATGACATCGCAAGTCGCGGGGTCGAGTAATGTCCATGACGCATGAAGAAACCGAATTCTACGCAGAAAAAAAATGCATACGCACCTAGGAAATGTTACTTGGGGGAAGATGCCTTCTCTCCATATCCCACGGTGTCCTTCATTAGCCTTACAATGACGTCACTGTCACAGCTGCTCCTTTCCTGCCCCAGGAGGTCGGGATCCTCGAGCCCTGCCTGGCCTGCCCTCTCTCCCCTGTGCACAGGCCTGGGAAGGAATGTTCAAACCACCGCCCGGCTTCCTGCTGGCAGCCAGCAGTGCTTAGAGGAAAATCATGAGCTCGGAGCCTGTTTTATTTGGAAGCCTTAATGCCAGATTGCTGCTAACCTTGAGGGGACCGAGCTGGTGCGGGCATGCCCGGGGACGCCTCAGTTCCCCCTGGAGGCCTCTCACTGGCCTGCACACGACTTTTCCAAGGCCTTTCCCATCCCACTCTTGGACTTTTCATTCACAGCTGCCCCCACCCCCGCTTCTGCTCTGTGCCCTTCTTACTCCTACAGAGATAAGCGTATCCCGGGTTTATTTTTGGCCTTTTAGATCTATGCCCTTTTTTCCCATAAGATTGAAAAAAACAAAACAAAACAACCTTTCCTTAAGGGTTAGCCTGCAGTCGCACTGATGTCCCACGGCCAGAGTCCCTTTCCAGTAATGGGCAGGTGAGCCCGGGGGGGCCTTGCTCCTGCTCTGCATCCAGCACGGAAAGGTCTGTGCTGAGCGCCCAGAACTTGCGTCAGAGCCCGCCCATCGTGAACGCAATAATTCACACGTGGAGGGTGGGACGCTGGATCTCAGCTCCGGTCTTGATCTCAGGGTCTTGAGTTCGAGGTTTGCGTTGGGCTCCATGCTGGGCCTGGTGGAGCCCTACTTACTAAATAAAATAAACAAATAAAATAACATCTTTTATTTAAAAAAAAATTGTAAAGATTTCATTTATTCATTTGACACAGAGAGATACAGAGAGTGCAAGCAGGGGAAGGGGTAGAGGCAGAGGGAGAAGCCGGCTTCCTGCTGAGCAGGGAGCCCAAGGTGGGCCTCGATCCCAGGACCTGAGATCACGCCCTGAGCCAAAAACAGACATTTCACTGACTGAGCCACTCAGGAGCTGCAAAATCTTTAAGAAAAAAAAAAAATTAATATGTCCTAGACATTTGACTTGTGATGGAGGTAATTTCCACTCTTCTGGATTTTTCTAGGAGAAAAAGAGGATCTCCCTGAAGATGGAAACCCAGGGGTCTTGGCTAGAGTCTCCCACAGGTGGGTGGTCCCGCTGTTCCCATCTGCAGGGAGCCCCTGATTGCGTTGTTCCCAGGCCCCACACCACCTTGAGCCCCTGGCCCAGACCCCGTCCCTGCGATGCCCTTCAGCCTGCGGCTCACGGCAAGCCATGACCAGCCCGAAGCAAGGAGGGGTCCCTGCCCAGTGGGGGCACAGGGGTCACACTCTACAGTCAGAAGCCCTGCCATCAGCCACTGTGTCCTCTGACAAGCCAGGAGCAGCATGCCCTTGCTGCTGCGGTTTCTGAAACCATCAGGTATGGATGGTGACCTCACGATGTGAAGACTGTATATGTACATAAACATATTTTATGGGAGAGTAGAGACATGGGATACATGGAGCAGACGGCTCCGTGCCTAGAAAAAATTCAATAAAAGGTAGGTGCTACTTAATCGAGACTTTATAAAGACAATAAAAAAGTCCTTTGAAAAGGATGGGCTGACATTGCCCGAGGAGCTGTGAACTCACGGCTGCGTCTTTATGAAGCTCTGATTCAGCCGCCGCACTTCTGGGGTGGTCCCTGACGCCCCACGCTCCTGGAGGGGCAGTGAAGCCCTTGCCAGGTCTGAGAGTGGAGACACTTTCCTCCTGATGCTTGGTTGTCCTGAGCCCGCCCTTCCTCTGCGAACCGCATCTGTTTGGCCGAAAGCGATGCTTTCCTCTCTGGTGGCTCCTGGGGGAGACGGTGGAAACTTGAGTTTCATGAGATGGCACCCGATGCTCAGCCGTCCCCACGTTGTCAGTCAGTGGACTTCTCCAGCTCTGGCCATCACTGCTCCTAAGGCGATGCATGCAGTGCTTCCCGTGCACACCCGAGGGACACTGTGCCCTCCTGTCAATGGCCATCTGTCCCCGGGACACCCCTTCCTCTGGATACACGAGGCAGCAGGAGGGCGCATGGAAACCCCAGTCTGGACAGGAAGAAAATGGTGTCCTAGTTCCGTGCTATCTGAAAGCAAGACCTCCCTCATCTGGAGGACATCCCGCAAGCGTCCCTGACCCTTGCAGTCTGGCTGGGGGCTCTGTTTTGTGTCATCAGAACACCAGGTCCCGAATAGAAAAAAAAGACATGAGTGACTCATCGTTAGCCTTCGTAACAGAGAAAGAGAGGCAAGTCACATCCCCCGACCCTTCCAACTTCTACCTGGAAGTGACTGCCATCATTTCTACCCACATTAGGATGGACAATTCAAGTCACATGGTCACACCGGCCTCTGGGCGCATGGGAACAGCGCCACCATCCTGGAGCCCAAGAGTGGGAATGCACATAAACACATGCCCTCTTTGGGCCAGATCCCTGTCAGAATGATTCAACCCTGACTCCACATCCAGTCTGTGGAAATCCACACCTTCACCCCTCTGTCCACGGAATGTGGCATTGGCCTACAACAGCCCGATTTCCAGCGATCCAGCCAGACTCTCAGCTTCAGATGTTTCCAGGTGAGTCAGGTAGGAGACTCTCCTGGACCTCCCCTCACTCAGCGGGCAGGTTGGGAGGGTGGGGAAGTACCTCTCACTTCCCCATGGAGGGAGACCAATGCTGAGCACCCTGATTCGCCCCCAGATCATTTCTCCTGCCTTTCTCGTGTCTCCTGGATGAAGGGGATGGGGTAAACATAAATCCAGTGTTTAATCCACTGTGTCCAGCCTGTGGGGGTCTGTATATGGAAACCAAGATAGCAGGGAGAGTCTCAAGTAAGTCCTCTTCCACTCACAGACCCAAGGGATCGCAGTCACAACTCCTGTCCTCCAGAGGTTTCTAGAACACTTGGATACATTGGAATCTTTGAATGCTGTCATCACTTCCCTTACCATAAGCAAAATCCAGGGTCAACATCCTTGCTCTCTTCCCTGAGTGACACACAAACGTGCACGCACACGCTCTCGCACGCTCCCACGCATAAATAAAATCCCTTCCCCAGCGGCCCACTGACCCACAGCCAGAATTTTGAAGCCATCTCTCTTCTGAGCATTGGGAAGCTGGATTTTGGCACAAAGTCATCCTGCCCAGAAAGTCTGAACAAGGTAGAAATAATGGAACCAGAGCAGGTCGGGGAGACGGTCGATGGGAAGGGATATATTGATCTTTCTCCCATTAAGTGAAAATTGCGCGGTTGTAAACACATGTGGGTACAGACAGGAGCTGGTCTCCCAGAGACAAAAGTCTTTCTGCTGAGTGCGGGTGGACCCTGGAGGCTGTTGGCGAGCAGGCAGACAGCTCGAGAATGCTGTCAGGGGCCACGGAAAAGAATCCATTTCACGGAAGCAACAGGATTTGGGGTCTCTGATAGCGGCCCCATGCAGTTGATGATTCTGGGGGAACGTATCTGGTTACAAGTTTTCAGGCATGGAAAGCCAAAGGAGACCCAGGTTACGCAGATTTAAAATTTGGACAACACAAAACAGATGCTTCCAATTGTGGAGACTAAGTATTTCCTGGAACGGAGCTCACACGGGGATTTATTGCCCCTTGTAGTAGGCAGTACATTCCGCCACGGTTTTACAAGAGATCTCAGGACAAAGCTCCATATGGGCAGAGAATGTGCCCGTGAACTTAAGTCTGGGGCTGTCTTTAGCGGCAGACCCAGCACTGTGCGTTCTGACCCCCAGGGACAAGGCTCAGAGCCTGGAGATGGGGGCGGGCCCCCGGCCCATTTGCGGGGGGCCTCCAGATTCAGCATCAGAGGCTAGCTCCCACCCAGACGAGAGAGGCCCGTGTCTGTTCAGGCACTTTTTTTGATCGTTGTGGCCAGTCTGGGCTTTTCTCAAATGAGATGGAGCACCTCTGGGTCATTTCCATTAGACTTGGGTTTGAAGAGACTGCCAGGTCATTAATCAGGGTAAGAGGGAGAGAAACCAGCTACGTGGCTGTTCTCAAGATGAGGTCAGAGACGGGGAGCAGAGAAGAGTGGACGGTTTTGAGGGGAATCTGGGAAATCAAACCCATAGAACGAAACCAGTGACACAGAGGATGGGTCAGTGACAGCACCTCAGGGAGGGTCCTTTGGGGCGCGGTGCACGGTCCCTCTAACCAGGCAGCCGTGAGGGGTCAAGACAGCTCAGGACTTGGCTGGACGCAGACAGGGGGCGTAAGTGACAGGTGGGTGATGACTGTGACCTTGAGAGTTGAGATCATCATCGTGGCTGAGAGCAAAGAGGGAGACTAGCAGAGTTGGGGGCAGCAGAGTGGTGACCAGTGAAGCAGCTGGGGCTGGGGTCTGGGACACCAAGCAGATTCGTGGCCTGAAGGGGGAGATGCATTCCAGACGGGTCCCGTGAGGACCAAACACGGTGGTGTGTCCTCTCCAAGGACAGACGGCCCACCCCACGGCTTCCTGCTTTATCTGGTGGGATAGATCCGGTCTCTTGGCTTTCCACTGGGGCTGCCCCTTCCCCAGCCACGGCTTCCACACCCTGTGACCAAACACTAGTTCTCTCAACCAGCCAACACCTTATCCCGCCATTTTTCCAAATGCTAATCCCATTGTGCAAGAAAGAGCAAATGTGGTGAGAAGCAGCGATGTTAACTCATCAGCTCTTTGGAACGGCTCCTTAAAAAGATGGACGACTTCACCTTTCAGTGATTGTAATCAGCAACTGAACATGGTACGATGCGTAAATCTTCCAAATTTGAAAAGAGAGGGGAAATCATATTCTGAGACCCAAAGACCAAGTATGGTTTTTCTACTTCCAACCTTTCTGTAATAAAACACACCAAAAGTATCTTAAGAAAAATGACTATGAAAGATCACTCCATCCATGAACCCTTAGCCTGCTGTTTTTCCAAATAAGGACCAGCACCGTGGATTTTCTATAAGTCATAAATTATTTTGATATTTTTTAGTAATGCAATAACCACATGCATAATATGAGTAAAATATGATGGAAAAATTTATGTGTTACTCTTGGAAAAAGTCAAATTCTCTACTTGTATCAAATACAAACCAGTCTTTTTAATAAGATCCAAAAAAGTCCTATTGAGCTGTTCAACCTGATCTAGCAAAGATAGAAGTAAATTATTATATCCTTTGTCTTCAAAATATTTCATGTTCTAATAGGTCTGTATCAAAGGAGATTAGATTCAAGCCAAGCCAGCTAATTTCAAGCATTTTAGGATGGTGCATGACTGGCGATGTCTAGCGTCTTCCATCTGGCCCGCAGGCCTGCAGAACCTCTCAGGAAATCCGCACACCGGGGGTCTGCCGTCCTGGCTCCTGAGAATGTGATCGGTGTTGTGATCCTGGAATGTTCACACATTTTAAAAATCAGCCTCTCTGTGTTCAATGTGAAGAAGGACGGAGGGGTTATTTAGTGCTGCACATAAAAGGGAAAGTGGTTTTGAAGGTAGAGTAAGAGAGAGAGAAGTTAAGATCATTTTTCTTAAACAAAACCAGCATTTTGTTTTATTTTAAGATTGTATTTTTAAGTTCTCTCTACACCCAATGTGGGGCTTTAACTCCCAGCCCCGAGATCAAGAATTGCACATTCCATAGACCGAACCTGCTGGGCGCCCCTAAAGGTAAGATTTTAGTCAGATTATACAATCCCCTTGATTATGGAGGTCTGGGACACTTGAATAAGAAGAACACCCTTACCTACATTTCAGCCATCAGAGCACCAGGATGAGCACACAAGTCCATGGCGCTCCTCAGTTATTATCGGAGGGGAGGGGAGGCAGTGGATGGGAGAGAAACTTTGCTCAGTGTCACCATGCACCAGAACTCCTCTGGCCGCCCCATTCATTCTCACAACTCACTGCTGAACTCACTTCACAAGGGAAAAAAGTGCTGTCCCTTCTAAGCTGCTTCAGTTCCCTAAAATAGCTGCTTGTATAGCCAATAAGTATAACTGACGAATCAGGAATATATAGGAAATTCACAAATAGGACTTATGTAATTAAGTTACTAATGTCGAGCTAAACTGTAACTATGTAACCTGTATGTAACACATGTATGTATGTGTGTAAAGTGTTACATAATTGGTCGCATGTGTGTAAAGTGTTACATAATTGGTCACACTCACTGTAAATAGGGCTGCAGAGACCTTGAAGGTCCTCTTTCTACTGACTGTTTTCCCCCACAGCCACCCTGCAAACCTCACTACTTGTCGCCCACATGCTGGGAATATCTGCGTGGACAACCATGAGGTGCTCTGAGAAACCGGCCGGAGGTCTGACAGCTCCGGAGCCAGGGATGAGGTGAAAGGGCCAGAAGGTGGACTGTGTGGCCATCGGGAAAGAGTCTGGCATTGCCCCGTTGGCAATCTCAGGACATAGCCCTTCCCGCCTGAGGCGAGGAGGGAGTAGCCCCACTGGAGAACTAGCTGCCTGGCAAACAGAGCAGCGTTGCTCCAGGGCATCTGGCAGCAGGAAAACCGGGAAATAAAAGGGGGCATATTCGTGCATGAACTACACTCAACAATGTTTATCTTCCAAGTGAAACTGAGCAAAAGACCTCAGAAACAAGGGTGTATCGTTGGAGGTTTTATTCACATATGGCTCAGAAATAAGCCTGAGGGACCCATTTGGGGTACATGTTTACATAACAAAATACAAGAAACAACAAGGAAATGAGGCTCCCAGAGGCAGGAGGGGTCCACGGGCCAGCACAGCGGATGACCCAGGAGGACCGTGCCTGGACCGTGTCTGGGGACTCCCGTGGCGTGGCTGGCGTGTGATGATTGCCTGCCACACGGCATGCCATCTGCTTCATGCCCCGTAAGTGTGCTGTGTTCTGCGGTAAAGGGTGGGCACACGCCAGCCCCTGTGTGCACACACGTGTACCTGTTTATGCGAATAGACCCGTTTAGTCACTTGTGGCCTGTGGATGTAGGTTTTCTATGTTTAGTTCCCCCAGTTTTCAGCAGTGAACAATTAATACTACAGTGAACGGAAAGGTGTCTCTAAAAATGAAGGCAAGCAAGCCCAGCTG
Organism: Mustela putorius furo; assembly: GCF_011764305.1. Classification (NCBI taxonomy): domain Eukaryota; kingdom Metazoa; phylum Chordata; class Mammalia; order Carnivora; family Mustelidae; genus Mustela; species Mustela putorius. The sequence goes on from NW_025421998.1 coordinate 12,242,436, forward strand.
GGGGGCTGGGGTGGGGGGAGGCGCTCAGGCTGAGCTTTGGAGGGGAGGAGAGGTTTGGGCCAGCCAGTGTCCCAGGCAGCATGAGTAACTTTACCTGTGACCTCCCACAACCCCTGGGCTAGCCTCCGTGTGCAGTGAGTCCAGGACGGTGCCAGTGGTTGACAAGCAGGAGGGTCCCCTGGGCACAGGGGGGCAAGGCCAGAGCCCCTCTGTCGGCTCGCCAGCCCCCGGAGCCCCCTCTCGTCTCCTCCCTCCTCTGACTGTGAAATCCCTTCAAGATGGTGTTCGGACCTCCACACCGTCTCCTTCCAGCCCTAATACCCTTTTCTGCCCCTGTGTTGAGCCAAGCAGTTCCTTTTTATGTCCAGTAAGCCTTTTAGGCTGCGGTGGCTTTCCACCCTCCCAGCCACACAGGGGCCACATGCACCTGTCCCTCATTCAATGGGCAGACAGGACTGGAAGTCCCATGCAGCTCAGCCACTCTTTGGACTGCCCGGCCCAGAGCATGGTCCTTGGCAATGGCTTTGGCTCCACCGGGAGGACTACAGCGTGGTGGGGGGACAGGGGGGGCAGTCTAGTCTAGTGAGAAACCACATCATCAGAAAAAGGCTGCCTCCTGTAAACACCTGGAGCCTTCCCGGCCAACCCGTGACTCAGGTGAGGTCCCCAGTGAGGAGGTCAGCATATGGGACACCAGACCCCAGCCGGCCTCTACCACAAACACACATTATCCCCAAGAGTGGAGCCAGAGCCAAAGATGCTGCCATTAACGGAGTCTGGGTCTGGTTTGGTTTTCATTTGGAAACCCATGAGTTCTCTAGTGATCATTTTTCAAACCATTCCAGTAATGAGCTTAATAAAATTGTCCAAAATTAGCCGCAGACCTCGAGTGGCAGTCACTCGTAGAAACGGGCAGAACAGTGGTCTCTGAAATTCACATCCTTGTGAGTCAACCACCAAAAAAAAAAAAAAATCCCAAATCAGTGTATCTTTTCAAGATTATCATTCGCTTCTATAGATTACGCATAAAATGCCGTGATTGTTGCATTCCTCTGCCAGAGTTTGTTTACTTTATCCATGTATTACGTATTTTCAGAAATGAATCTTTAATCAAAGTTGTTTTTTTTTTCCTCTTCAGAAAGAGCAACGGGATGGGAAGACAGAAGTCAGATGCGTGGCAACTTGAGGTTATCAGGAGATCAGCTCTTGGGGCGCCTGGGTTGCTTAGATGGATAAGCCTCTGCCTTCGGCTCAGGTCATGATCCCAGGGTCCCAGGGTCAAGCCCCACATCAGGCTCCCTGCTCAGTGGGGAAGCTGCTTCTCCATTTCCCTCTGCAGGTCCCCCTGCTTGTGCTCTCTCTCTCTCTCTCTCTCTCTCTCTGTTTGTCAAATAAATAAAATCTGAGAAAAAAAAAATAAAAATAAAAAAGGAGGCAGGTCTTCCCAGCCTGAGCTGTAAGGTTTGATGCCGTTCCGATCAAGCTCCCAGTGACTACGTTGTTGATATGAACATAGTTCAAATGGAAAGGCAGAACACCCAGATCGACCAGCACAGCTGAAGAAGAGAAACAAAGCTTGGGGACTGGCGTTACTCACCTTGAACTCTAGAACTGCAGTAATCAATCAGCGTGGTACCACTGGAGGAATGGACAAGTAGGTCAGCGGAACAGGATAGAGAGCCCAGAAGCACACCCTCGTCATTAGGGTCAACTAAGGTTCGACAAAGGAGCACAGATGACACCATGGAACAACAGTGGCCCCTTGGCCAATGGGGCTGCAACGGTTGGAAACAAATGAATCCAGACACAGACCTTACAGCCGTCACAAAAATCAGCTCAAAATGGGTCAACTATAGAATTCTTAGAGAAGAACATGGATGACGTCTAAACGACTTTGGATTTGGTGTGACTCTAGATACAACACCAAAGATAAGGCGCCATGACAGAAAAAAAACAATGTGTGGGACTGCATTAAAACTGAAAATTTGGGGTGCCTGGGTGGCTCAGTGGGTTAAGCCCCTGCCTTCAGCTCGGGTCATGGTCTCAGGGTCTTGGGATCGAGCCCCACATCAGGCTCTCTGCTCAGCGGGGAGCCTGCTTCCCCCTCTTTCTCTGCCTGCCTCTCTGCCTACTTGTGATCTCTGTCTGTCAAATAAATAAATAAAATCTTTAAAAACAAAAACAAAAAAAACTGAAAACTTGCATTGGGGGAAGGACTCCGTCGGGAGAATGAGAAGATGAGCCATAGACTAGGAGAAAATGTTTGCAACACACACTCCTGATGATTGACTCGTACCCACAATATACAAAGAACTCCTAAAACTCAACAACAGGAAAACCCAATTAAAAAATGGGCAAGAGATCTGAACACACACTCACCAAAGAGGACACACAGAGGGCAGACAAGCTCATGAAAAGTCGCTCCACACTCCATGTCATCAGGGAGCTGCAAATAAAAACGACAAGACACCACTGCCCCCTATTAAAACCACCCAAATCTGGAACCAATGACACCCAAAGCTGGTGAGGTTGCTGAGCGGCAGGAATGCTCAATTGTTGGTGGCGAGGACAGCTTGGCGGTTGCTTAGAAAATGAAGCTTACTCTTGCGATACAATCCAGTAATCACGCTCCTAGGTGTTTACCCGAACGAGCTGAAAACTCCGTCTCCACACCAAGACCAGCACATGGATGTTTGTGGCAGCTTTCCTCCTAATCGCCAAAGCTTGCAAGCAACCACGATGTCCTTCGTTGGGTGAGTGGATAGCAAACCGCGGTCCATCCAGACAAGGGACTCTGACCCGGTACTGAAAGGGAATGAGGTATCATGCCATGAGAAGACACAGAGGAACCTGGGGCGCTTCAGTAAGCGACGGAAGGCAAGCTGCACAGGTTAACGCCGAATGGTTCCGACTCCGGCATTCTGGAAAAGGCACGACTGTGGAGACAGTCACGAGATCATTGGCTGTCGGGGGTCCGGGGAGAAGGAGGATGGGCAGGGGAGGCTCGTTCCAGAACCATTCCAGGCAGGGGTGGATCACTCCGATCTCCCCTGAGCCCTGAATTTGCACCGAGAGTGGGGGGGTAGCCTGGGACCCTCAGAGCAGGCTAGGGAGAGGCCGTCCCAGGACAGGAGAGAAAGCCAGCCTCTAGAAGCTCCTCTGGGCTTCTCAGCATACCCTGCCTTGTGCACCCCACACTGCCTCGCACAGAGATCAGAGGGCGATCCTGCAGAGACACCTCCCACTGGGGGACATCCTTCCCGAGTAACCAGCCTGTGCTCACTGACCGTAAACAGAAGTCCAGAGCAGATGGGGGCCGGCTCTGCACGTGTGCCCTGGGACACCCGAAGTCCAACCAAGTCTTCCGTGGATTTCCTGGGAGCCTGGGGCACTCGGGGGCAGGGAGAGCCTCTGGGAGTTAACTCGGGTCTCGGAGCCTGGGTCACCTTATGTGCTTCCATGTGTGGAGGGCCTTGTCCCCGGGACGTTGATTTCTGCTTTCCACTGCCTTGGCGCAGCTCACCCCACCCCTGCACACATACACACACAGACACACAGACATGCACACACATGCACACACACGCACACACTCACACACATGCACATATAGACCCCGGCATGCACGCTCATGTGCACACACATATAAGGACACATGCATGCTCACACCCACACGTGGACTGTGTGTGAACTTACTTGCACACATGTACACGTGTGTGCAGACCTCCACATGCAAACACACAAGCGTGCACACTCGTGCACACATGTATGCTGTCATGCACGCACGCACACCCTGTTCTTTCAGACGGGGGCACTGCAGCTCCCACATGCTCACAGGGCCCCACTCGAGCCACGGCTGGGGGCTCACAGCCGCTGGGCCTCCTGTAGCCCCACACACAGTGCCCATGCCTGCTGGCCCCCTTGCCCAGTCCCGCACCCCCGCCGCTCCCTACCCACCTCCTCTCAGACTGACCTGCAAACCCCAAATTCTCAATGCAGGGGGCAATCTGGCCTCTCTGGCCCCTCCTCCCAAACTCATTCCAGAACCACCTTGTAAACATCAGATGTCTGCAAATTCTGGCTCAGACCGTATTACTCCCGGTGCTCATTAAGAACCCCAAAGAGCTTCTGTTTATGTGGGTTACATGTGTTATTATTTTTCATAGCAGAAATTAAAATGGAAAAACCCAAACACTTATCGAAAACATGATAATTACATGTTAACATCAATGACGGCTTTTTAAAAGAAAAGTAGCATACATTCCCCAAACCAAATGAATTAGGCAGCAGAAGAGTACGGTTTCCCTTTTATGCAGACCCGATGTCTGCCCTGGGAGTCGGCTGGATTCTCTGTTGGCTCTGGTTTCTGTCTCTCGAGATACTACTTTGGTCAAATGTATACAGAACATCTGGCCTCACACAGATAAGTACTTAGAAAAGGAAGACTGCTTTTACAGTGTTTTTGCATCATTATGGATTTTTTTTCATTGAGAAGATACCAGAACCAGGCAGTCATGTCTTAAAGTTGAATTGCAGGGGCGCTGCAACTGCAGGGGTCTCTGTCAGTGAAGCGTCTGCCTTCGGCTCAGGTCATGATCTCAGGGTCCTGGGATCGAGCCCAGGGAGATTGGGCTCCCTGCTCAACGGGGAACCTGCTTCTCCCTCTCCCTCAGCCTGCCGCTCCCCCTGCTTGTACACGCTCTCTCTCTGTCAAATAAATTAATAAAATATTTAAAAGAAAAGTTGAATTGCTAGGATGCATCAAAATCCTACCGACAAATGTGTCATGTGTGTTCTGTAAAATCCATCGGCTGGACGGATGGATCTCTTGCACTTTTGATCGATCTCTCCAACTGTGCACAGCTTTGCCACGTCACGCCTCGGTCATTTGCAAAGCATCAGCTCGGCAAGTGAAACGGATCTCCCATATGATGGCCCATTTCATTATCTAACAGCCAAAAAAAAAAAAAAAAAAAATTCCAATCATGTATTCTGGGTCCCAAAGTTCTCATCCGCAAAGTTTCTACACGGTAGAAGGTTGCCAGGCTCGCAGGCCGATTACAAGAGGTCCAGAATACTAACCTTTCTCGTGAAAGCTTGAGTTTTATCCTTGGCCTTGAAATACTTTCAGGTGTTTTCCTTGAAGCGGAGGCTTTACTGGGTTCACGTTAGAGAAAACCCCCACTGATCGGCAACCAGTGTCACCGGGTCCAGGAAGCCTTCCCCCCATGCAAAGACAGGGCCCCTGGCACCGCAGCCCAGAGTGGGAGCTCATCCTCAGGGCGCTCTGTGTCCTTCCCTTTGGTCCCACAGAGTAGCAGAAAGCCTGTTTGGGGGGAGGACCCACTTGTAATTATTAATTTCTACTACGTCATCAGAGATCCACGTTTTGACAGTGGACTCGGGGCCGTGAGGAGCCCATGCGCTGCCTGGATCCACGGGAAGTCACCACCGTCACCTGCCACCTTGGCTTTTGTGTCTGCAGTGAACACCGAACTCAGCCACAAAGGCAGAGAACATGTTCCCGGGGACGCGGGGTGGTGTGGACTCCGTGGTCCCGAGGGGCTCTCAGGGAGCCTCAGGGGGTGTGGCCCACGCTCTGAGAACCACTAATGACAACAGGGCCACTGGTGGATGCCAGACCTCCAGGGGTATGCCCACCTAGACCTAGACAGGAGGCAAGCGCACGTGTTCCTAGAGCGCTCACCTGGGGCGTAAGCACCCAGCAACAATGGAGAAATCATGCTGCAGGGACAAATGTCATTGGGACCCCGAGGTGGGGAGCCGTCTGCAGAGAGGCAGCCCCGTGGCCCCCTGCTCTGTGGCCTGGAGGGAGAGGGAGAGGGAGATGTGACAGGGGACTTTGAAAAATAATTCAGAGGCGGGAAGGGTTTAAGGCATGCTGGGATTGTAAACTGCCTGCCTCGTGGCTGTGAATTCCAGACGTCCATGTGTGTTTCTCTAATTGCTCTCTTCCTAAAGCACCTGGCCCTGTCCCTGGCGTAGAACTGACACTCAATGCACACTGGTTCCGGGCACTGGCTACAAAGTGGACAAGCAGACGTTTTCCAAACACCTGGAGTCAGACTTCGCATGGGTTCACAAATCAAGGACACAGGATCTCCAGAGCTCAGAAGCCCGGGAGGCAACCACCGTCCCTCCGGAGGTCAAAGGGACCATGAGACTTGGCAAGAGCCAGGCTCCAGCCCAAGGCTGCCCTGGGGACAGAGACGTCGCTGCTCTGTGCCGCATCAGACAGGCTAGGACTTAAAGGACGCCCGTGGTTCTAGCTGCGTCCGAGTTCCCTTCAACACGAGAGCCAGGGCTTGAACTGCTCTGTGAGGTAGGAAATCTTCAGTAAGTAAAGTATCTGATGACCTCGGCCACGGAGCTTGGGTGCCCTGTCCTCCGGGCGGAGCACACACCCTTGTGCAATCCAGGAAGTCCACTCAGTATGTCACCGTGAACGTTTCTGGAGAGAGATCACAGCCAGCTGACCTTTTTTGTGCACTGAGAGGTTGTGTATTGTCTCGTCTCTGAACTGTTCTCCCAGTTCTGCCTGGGCACCTTGTCGAGTTCCATGCAGCAAGACCAACGCATCAGGGTGTGTGTGCATTCATGTGCACGGGCATGTGTGTGTGCGTGTCAGAGTGGGTGTGAGTGTGTACACGTGTGTATTGGTGTGTGCAGTGCATGTGTGCATGGGCATGTGTGCCAGTGTGAGAGTGCATGTGTGTGTGGGTGTGAGTTATACACGTGTGCATTGGTGTGTGCTGTGCACATGGGCGTGCATGCCAGCATGTGTGTGCGTGTCAGAGTGGGTATGAGTGTGCACACGTGTGCATCGGTGTGTGCTGTGCACATGGGCGTGCATGCCAGCATGCGTGTGCATGTGTGCGAGTGGGCATGACTGCACCAACGTGTTGCTGATGTGTGTGCGTTCGTGTGCATGCATGTGTGCCAATGTGAGAGTGCATGTGTGTGAGTGTGCGAGTGTGCGTGAGTGTGCACCGAGTACTGCTAATGTGTGTGTGTGCATTCGTGTGTATGTACGTGTGTGCCACTGTGATATGTGTGTGTCAGAGTGGGTGTGAGTGTGTGCGCGTGTGCACCGGTGTGTGTGCTGTGTGCACGTGTGTGTGTGAGCATGTGTCACCCGCTCCACCCTGCTCTCTGGCCGGTCCTTTTCCGCCCGCCGGGGCTCCCGGTCCCTGTCTACACGGCACCAGCTGCTCTGCTTTGCAATCTGATCTCCCCCCCTTATCGCCCACTAGAACCTCCGCTGCTCACCTCCTGTGGGGCCTAGGGCACCCGGCTGGCAAGCCTGGAGCCCTCTGCCTTCGTCCCTCTGATGTCAACCATTGTCCAGTCCAGAACACCAAAAGGACATCATGTGTCCTCTGTGCCTGACCCCTGAACAGCCCTGTCCTGGGCAGGGGCACATGTTGGGAAGAGCCAACAGCCCTCAGGGATCTCCATGGCCCCCAGGCCTTGAGTGTGCTCGCGGGCATTGCTTGCTTCCCGCCCTGATGCCCCACGCTGCTCCTGACTCCTGATGTCCCCCGGGCAGTCCGTCGCCTCCCCGCTGCTGGAGCGCCCGCTGGTGAGGCCGTGGCCTGGTGGGTCCCGATCTGGGCTGCTCCTCGGCCTGGCACCAAGCAGGCCTCAAGATGAGTGTGAGCAGGTGTGTGCCTCTGTCCCTGGGGGGTCCCTCTGAGACCCCAGTCACTTTCGTCCTTCATCCTTCTTGCCCCAGTCCTTGGACCAGGCCCCGAGACACAGGAGCACACCATGCAGGGCCACGTGTCATCACGGGTGGGATCCCAGGCCCCCCGGAGAGCATCAGGCCGCTGCACCAGCAGGACGGGAGCACGCACTGCGTTTGGGATGCGGTCCGACCCCAGCCTCCGGGGCGCTGGATAGGGAAGCTGAATGTCGGCACAGCGGACTCCCGACCCCCACCCATGTGCGTGGCTTCACGTCCCTGTTTATGATGTGTATCAATCACCCCAGCTCCTGGTGATGGGAAGGGCCAGCCACAGGTCCCGCCACACCCACAGACCCGGTGACTTCTTCTCCACCTGCCTTTCCACCTGCAGAGAACACCCCCACCCGCTCTGGCTTCTGCACAATTATTGAGAAACACCTGCCAGACTCTGGCGATAATTAGCCTTTATTGCTCCTCATTAGGATGAGATTGTCAGTCAGCGGAGATGGGCCCAGGGAGGGGACAGGACAGGCGGGGAGGCCGCTCCCCGTGGCCTGAATTTCTTGCTACCTGGGCTTCAGGGTCCTGGGTCCGCCCTCGCTCCCACGCCTCGGGTGACGCCGGGCAGTGCAGCTATGGCGACAACCGCTGCCAAGGATGTGGAGGAACGGCCCGTCCCTGCTGTGGGGCTGGGAGATGGGACCCATCGTGGGGCTGACCCTGACCAGCAGGCATCTCTGGCTGTCCTTCTGGACAGAGATCTCTTCAAACCAACCCTGGTGAGGGGCTCAGGTGGTTCATCCTTACTGATAAACCCGGGGTCCTACAGAGCCGGGGTCCACCCCCACTCCCTGCCCCACGTGAGGGGACAGCACCCTCCATGGACTTGTGTCTACCCCACGGCCCACAGGCTCTCACATCCTCTGTACTTGCAGACTCAGAAGCTCCTGGGCCCATTCTGGCAGACTCCAGCCCCGCCCCCCGGAGGACCCTCCTTCAGCTGCCCCCAGGACGTGCCATGCGTGCCATCACTGGAGCGCCATTTTGAATTATCATTGCAGCTGGAAACCTCTCCCTTCCCTGCTGGTCCCCCAAGGGCAGGGCCCCATCCGATGGCCCCGAGTGCCCAGGCTCTGGTCCCCAGATGTGCTCAGGAACTTCTGTAAGCGAGGCCCTAACCATCCTGGTGAGAGAAGTGCTAGTTGGGCCCCACTATTCAGATGGGGAAGCCAAGGGCTGAAGCCGGTGTTCCTCCTGACCACAGTGTGAAGGATTGTCCGTGTCCCGAGGCAATGTCTGCCTCGGAAAAACTCAAAAATTAGTCACGGAAGTCTTAGAAGATGAACCACCCCCCAACCGTGCAATCCCTTCCTCACCATCGACAAGGTCGGGGTGGTAACTTCCCAGACATCTGTCGCAGCCCCGCATTTGCATGCTGCCGACAGAAAGCGTCACAATCGGGCTAAGAATAAGACGAACACTGAGAGCGAAAGCTGGAAACCAGAAGCGGGAGGCAGGCCGGGCTGGGGTTCCTACAAGTGCGTGGCTGCGTCCTGCCTCAGTTTCTCGCTGCAGGACCTGCAGCACCCCTGTCACTCCTGGCAGGAGGCCAGGGCAGCAACACTGACCCCGAGCAACAGTGAAGGCAGAGCTGGGCACCCAGCAGCTGTTTGCAGAGGAACCGCCCCTCCCTCCACGGTGTGCCGGATTGGGATGACCGGTCACAGGGGTAGGGGGTCTGCGGCCCCCGGAGCTCCGCAACATGCCTGCCGCCTCTGGCTGGGGGGGCAGCCTGCCTGAGGAGTCACCTGTCCCCAGCTCCTCCTTTACGGTGAAAAGCTGGCTAGGGTCGGGACCCGGCCCCCATGTGCTCCCCGCCATGCTCCTTACTTTGCGAGCCCCCCCCCATTTCCTCACACATAAAATCAAGAGGGACCTTGGGGAAACGGAGTGAGATAACAAGGTGCCGTTTAGGACACTGACTTAGGGATTAGCTCAACAGTACTGTTGGCTATGATCGTTTCATTTTTTTTTTATTTTTATTTTTTAGGATTTTATTTGTTTATTTGCCAGGGAGAGACACAATGAGAGAGGGAACACAAGCAGGGGGAGTGGGAGAGGGAGGGAGCTCCACACGGGGCTCGATACCAGGACTCTAGGATCATGAGCTGAGCCGAAGGCAGCTGCTTAACTGACTGAGCCCCCAGGCACCCTGAGGTCTTTTCTAACAGGGGATTTTTGTTCACTGAGCATGTTGCATGCCCCGGGGACAAAAAGCCAAGACCATCGTCCTATGCACTGACTGGTGGAACTGACCTGCATGCCTCCCCCAGGTTCTGCGAGCGCCTCAAGGCAGGGACACTGGCTTTACCCATGGTCACACCCCAGGCTCTTCGGGGTTGCTGGTATGCTGTAGGCGCTCAACTCTGCATGCTGAAGGAAAGACAAAAGGTTACCCTCACTGCGTGAAGGGCTGTGGCTTTACAACTAGGGTTTGGGCAGCTGACTTGCAGCCTTGCTGTCTGGCCATGTTGGGTGCTCACCTTCCTCCTCTTCCTCCTCCTCGGTGGCTCCTAGAGCCCCGAGCCCGGTGCCCCCTTCCCCGTGCTGGGGGGAAGGCAGCTCCGCTCAGGTGTGCATGGCCCAAGGGAAAGCAAACCGTCCCTGGCCCTTTGCTTCGTTGATTGATGCGTTGACGTGCTCTCATTCGTAAGGAGAACTGCTTCTCCTTGACAGCTTCTCCTGGCGAGCTTCTGTGGGCCTGCACACCGGGGAGCCAGGCAAGGGCGGAATTCTCTAGGGCAGAGGCAAGTCCTGCAGGGACCAGAGATACCTGCAGGTCCTGCAGGGTGTCAAGATACCCAGAGAGATCTGTCCTTGAAGAGTTTACCCGAGTTTGCAGGAAGAGATGGAAAACAGGATTCTTCCCAGAGGAACCCCCAGGCAGCGCCAGGAAGCTGAGAAGGCTCTGTGTGCTCGGGGACAGACAACTGGATGTTACAGCCCCGCTGGGTTGTGGCCCCGGGTTGAGTCCTTTGCATGTTAGAAGTACCTTTCCACAGATGATGTGCTGCTGTTCCAGCCAGAAGAGGCTGGAGGTGTGCTCAGGCACCCCCACCCCTGAGGGGACAGGGAAGGAGGGCTGAGTGGGCAGCTGCCATGGAGGGTGCCCTGGGGTTTCCTCCTGTACCCTGTGCACGCCAGCAGGGAGGCTGACCCCGGCTCTAACTAGAAGGTTCGCCAGACTAGTCGCCACAACTTGGAATGAGCCTTCGTGCAAGGACAGAGCTGCGGGTCAGGCTGACAGGATCGGAGCTTGGCCGTGGGGACCAGCTCGCTCACAATGAAGGTTTGTGTGGGGGAATTCTCGTGTGGCTCGGAGGGCCCGGCATGCAGGCGGGCCTGGCTGGGGTGGCCAGGGTCCTCATGGGCCATTGGGACAGGGCTAGGCCTGGAAGGCTGAAGAAGTTCCCCACCTTCGACCAAGCTGGGCCCTGGTTCTAGTGATAGGAACCCAGGGCCTTTGCACATCTGGCAGAGAGTGAGAGCTTCATAAGTGATGGTGGGAGGTCGGGTGTGTGGACAGTGGCTGGGCTGGGTTGGGAGGGGGTCGTGGTCTCCCTTTCCTGTTGACCTGAGACCTGCGTCTTCATCATTAGGGCACCCTCAGCATCTGGTAAGCAGACTGGGATGGGCTGTGCAAAAGGGAAGGGGGTGAATGAATGCATCGGGGCTAATAAACCCTCTGAACGCCTTCAACGCATTTCACTTTACTGTCAAAGCAGTTCCCTTATAGCATTCCCCGAGAGGCAGAGAAAGGGAACGGGCCTTAGGGCCAACATATCCGGGGTTAAAATGTCACCTGGATATGGGGGGCTGGGTCCAGTGCAAGCCTCCATCCCCCTGCTCAGCTGCACAGAGACTGGGAAGACGGCGAGGGCCTGTCCTCCGTGAGGGGGACACTGGAGTGTCCCAGGCATTGGTAATTCCATTGGAAAACGTCATTCCAGCGACACTGTGACCCGTGTTGGTGCACGGAGCCGTGGGCTTCACACAGCCGGCGACAGACAGGCAGGACAGAAATGCAGTCCCTCCCTGGCAAGCTTCTGCCTCCCGACATGTAACACAGTGAGTTCAGACCACAAGGCCCTGGGGGCTACTCCACATGGAGTTAATGGCCTTCGTAAGCTGGGTGGGATTCGGGGTGTCTCAGGACGGGGGTGCAGAGGGGAGGGCTCTCCTGAACGTCACCTGGGGGAGCCTGGGCCGGCCCCACCCTCTGTCTTCCCCACCCCTCCGTCCTCATGGGTGCCCCGATTGACTGCCTGATCCCAAGCTAGACCCAAGAGTGTCCCCAGAAGCCACACAGTTCACGGGTCACCAGTCGCTCCCGGCAACCACATTACAAACAACAGATAAATTTGAGCCCCAGGCAGGAACTTGACACATTCGTGGGACACCCTCATGCTTACAAATGCCGAGAAGCCCTGGGCACTGTGTCTTGGACAGCGGAGGGATCCTCTGTTAAGCCTTTGTGGGCCGGGGGAGGGAGGGGTGAGCCGCTCATCGTCAGAGCCCAACAGGAAGGAAAGCCCGTGGTCCAGCTTCGCCTTCCCCTCTGACCCTTACCTGAGCCTTGGTTTCCTCACTGTGGATAGGGCTCTCGCAGACCTCCCCCTTGGAGGATGCTGCGGGGCCCAGGCCCAGGAGGTATGTGGGGACCCAGCCCCCCAAGTTGATGTGTCCCGGGGGGCTGCCTCTGCCCCCTCATTCTGGGGCCCTCTGATCCCGATGGTGGTTCATGGCCATCATGGAAATGGAAGAAGGTAAGTCTACAAATACACAGGGACGCAATCATGACTACCACCCCCGTGTCCATGTTCCAGGAGGACAAGGATCTTGGCTCACCAGCTTCCAGCCTTAGCACAGGTTTTTCAGACGTGGAATGTGTTAGATGAATAATCACTTCATTTCCTCCTGCGTGAGGAATCCCCGTCCACCTCACTAAGACCATATGACATACGGACGTGTCATTACCGATGCGACCATTCATATTTATTCATTTATTTTTAGGGACAGGGAGGAGGAACAGGAACAGAGGGAGCAGGAGAGAGAATCCCAAGCAGACTCTGTACCGTTCACAGAGCCCCACGGGGGGTTCGATCTCACGACCCTGAGACCGTGACCTGAGCCGAAACCAAGAGTCAGACACTCAACCGACCGAGCCCCCCCAGGTGCACCAGCCACTCCTATCATGAAACAGTTACTCTCCACTTCGTAAAGATCTTGGGTTTGTAAGTGGTTTTACAAGAGCTTCCTTGAACATAAATCTCTGCCCATATTATTTTTTATTATTTCTTTTGCGAAGACTTGCTGGGGGCTAATTATTCTGTCGGATTTAAAGCTCTAGATACTGGTTCCCATGTCATTTTACAGAAACACAAGGTCATTTTTCTCTCCCTTGAGGGATGGGGGTCCCATAGCTTGGAGGAGCACCACATTTCTGAAAATCTTTGCTAAAAATATAGGGCAAGAAGATGAAGCTCTGTGGTCCCTTTTAATGAGCCTTTCTTGGAATCCAAGAGAGAAGCCTGTCTCCCTGCCTCTCCCTGCTGGGTTGAATTGTCCACATTCTGGCTGGTCCAAGGCACGGTGTGGCCCACGTGGGTCAGTCCTAGGACCTGCTACATCAGTTTTTGGGGTGACCAAAGTTTTTGTGTAAGAGCCATGTACACAGTGAGGTGACTACGAGTCCCGTGGCCTGTTCTGTGCCGTTCGCTTCCTACCCACATTTGGTTCCTTTCTGCAGAGGAAGCCCACGGAGGGAACCCCACTGTTTTTATCCAACTGGCCAAGCTACGGAAACCGTACATCGATTGAATGGCCATATGATTAGTTCGGGGTCCAGCCTTCAGGACTTGGAAACTCTCGGATGTGGGGAGTCTGCTTTTGCACAGATGCAGGAACGGCGACCAACTGTCCAGTATTGGTTGGTAGCCGGGACGCTGCATGGGCAGCTCTGGGCCTAGGATGTCTTGTTGCGTTCTAGAGCATCCCAAACGCAGACGAGGCGGATTTGCAGGAGAGGACTGGATCAGCTCTGCCCTGGGATGGTGGGCCCAGCAGGAAGAGGGCCAGTCGCGAGATGCCTGCAGAAACAGGGGCAAGAGGTGACAGGGACCTGAGCTCAGACCCAGGCAGAATCAGTGTAGATTTGACCACTGATCACCAGGAAACAGAATCTGGAGGGTCAGAAGGGAACAGAGCTCCTGAGTGGAGATGGGCTTCTCCCTGAAAGGGGCATTCAAGCCGGGAGGAACCTGAGCTCTAAGGGCTGGAAAAAAAGCATCTGTAACAGAGAGGGGGTGGGTGGGAGGGAGGAGGAGGGTCCCGGAGCAGGTTCTTCAGAAGAAAAGAAGGGGGAATCCAAAACCCAGGTCCGGGCTTCCAAGTGGAGTGTTGGGGTGAGCCTTCAGGATTCTAGCTGGGAACACACCAGCTCCTCAGACCAGGGAGTGTGTGGATGGGGGAGAGGGCTCAGGGGCTGGGCCAACTCTAGATCTGGGGGAGGCAGAGTGATAGCATCCCACAGGGGTCCCCATCCCAATCCCTAAAAACTGTGACCCCATGTGGTAGCCCACATGGCAGAGGGGCTCTGGCGGAGGGATTAGGATTTTGAGGTGGGGAGATGACCTTGAATTACCCCATAGTCAAGAGGGTCCTTGTGCACGGAACACTGAGTCAGTGGCCGTGAGGGGCTGTCACTGGCTGTGGGGGTGGGGAGAACCGAGAACCAGTGCACACAGGTGCCTTAAACACTTGGAAGACCTTCATCTCGGGTCTGGGGAACCCAGCAAACATGTGAAAGGTTTGTGAGTCACACCCGAAAATCCCTGGGGTTGCAGTAAAAAACCCCGTTCTCCCAGCTGTGGGGCAGGGGACAGATGGGTGGCCTGAGGGTTCTGCTGGGAATGTACCCTGCCCCCTGCCCCGGAAACCTGTCTTCAGGCTAGTCTTCAGGAGAGGGTGCTCCGTGGTGGAGAAGGACACAGCGTGACGGGGCAGGAAGCAGTGTCCTTGCTGCTGGGGACACCAAGGTGAGCAGAGTCTTGCCAGGTCATGCAGAACCTCCTGTCCACTTCTAAGCCCATTTCTCCCTTCATTCAGCAACATAGGGTGTGGCGTGAGGTACTGGAGCTACGGCCCGGCCGCCCTGGAGAAGCCCCAGGCAGAGCTCCCAGGTGTGTTTGTCACTGTCCCCTGCCACATCCCACGTCGTCCTGATGACTAATGTAAGCTGAGTTTGGAGGAGAAGCCCCCCTGGGCTTGCAGGCTCTTGGGGCAGCCCCAGCTCCCAGCCCAAAGCTCGGGTTTCTGCGCTCTGAGGCAGAGAGACCTCACAAGCCGGCTTTGGCTGGGAACCTTACAGTGAGTTGGTGACTGTGTGTGGGTCTGAGCTCTCCGAGATGAGTTCCAGCTCGTCTGCTAGGGAGGGAGCCGTGCAGAAACGTAATTGCACGGGGACCTACAAAGATATTGGGGGAAGGAGAGGAAGGGCAGGGCCAGGGCCTGGGAGAGGGGGGGGCCTGAAGCTGGATCTCAGGGAGCCCCCCTGGGCACCCCAGTCCTGAAACCCTTCCTATGAGGCCTCAGAAAGTCACAAGGTCAAAGTGTCACCCTCCCTAAAACGAGGTCTGGGTTGTTTGTCGTGAGCTCTGTGCCATGTGTGGGCTAACGCTCTCCGTAAGTGACAGAACTCGAACAACCAATATACATTTTTAAAAAATCCGGAGGCAGTGGGAGAACCGTCTTTGCTCTTCCAGTGCAAGGAAGTGAGACTGGAGAACAGACGTGGAACTGAAACCCGCGCTTCCCTCTATGCTGACGGGCCCATCTCTGGCACGCGGACCCCCCTGGAGTGAGGCTCCCGCCTGGGCGACCCTGGTCCCTTCTACCACAAGGCCTTGATGAGTCTATTTTTGGTGGATTTAGGAATCTCCACTGGGGCCCCGTGCCTCCCCGAGCTGATTCCTGAGGCCAGGGGCTGCCCCTTGCCTGAGCTCACGGCCCCTCGCTCAGCCACGGAGGCCACCTGCCACCAGCCCAGAAGGCTGTCTCCTCCAACCAGGCGAGTGTGGGGACCATGGACATGTCTCCCTCTGAGACACTTAGCACTTAGCCACCACTGCCCGGAGAGGGACTGGAAGACCCACGCCGTTTGATACAAACGTCCAAGCTAGGTCAGTGTCCCTCGGCGCCCAGCATCCACTCCAGGAGGCCGTGCTCTGCAGGGAGCGCCCACCCAGGCAGGGGTCACCGCGCTCAGTGACGTCACTAACAGTGTCAGCAATGTGGGGGAGAAATGAGGCAGCGAGCCCCGGGAACTGGACCCGAGGAAAGAGTGCGTCTTGACTACACGGGGCCCCATGGGCGCTGCACACCGAAGATGAATGCGGTTTGGAGTGGCGGCCACTGGCTGTGCCCAGAGGTGGTGACCCTGCTCCCCATGCCACCATGGGACACAGAGCTCCAGGACACCTCTCTGTTACCCGAGTTTGCAGTACAGTTATGAAGCAGTTCTTGTATGAGATGTGGGGCAGCAGCATAGACGGGTCTTACACGGACACCGTCTGCGTGTGCTGTGAAGAGCTCATTGCTTGGGATGCACGTGTGAAAAGGATACGAATGTATTTTTTAAAGTCTGGGCCAGATGGACTGCTCCTGGGGGGTTTCCAGTGGGCAATCCCCCCACCCCCACCCGTGCTCTTGGGGGCCGACGCGAATGCCCCCGCCTAGGGGTGTCCCCTGGACCCTGCCTCCAGGAGACACTCAGGTCTGCCCTGAGGGACTGGGCAAAGGCATGGACAATGCCCAGGATGAACCTGGGGAGGGGAGGCCACAACCGGGGTTGGGGGAACGGGCCAGGGGAGAGAGCAGGGAAGGTGCAATGGGGGGGTATCACAGGAGGGGAGCAGCAGGCAGGCCGTGGGGTGGAGTGGACTCTGGGGGCAGTGAAACGGGGTGGGGGCTGCCCAGGGCAGCGCACAGGGGAGGCACACGGATCCAGAAGTCCCCAGGGCTGATGCCAGCAAGCTAGGTCTCTCCAGCTCCCCAGGCCTGGAACACAGAGCTCAGCATGGCCAGGACCCAGGCGAGCAGGAGGCTCCTGTGGGGTGGGGGCTGGTGTCTGCAGGAGGCACCCAGCGTGGGGGAGGGGTGCCCTCCTGGGTGCTGTTGCCGCTCAGGTGCACAGGAACAGTCCCTGCTCAGGGTCCCCTCTGGCTGGCGAAGTTTTAAGGGCCTGAGCAAAAGCAGGTGACCAGGGCCAGCTTTGTGGCCTCAGGGGTTTTGGAGGATGATAAGGCTGCCAGGTGCTCCTGGCTCCTCCTCCTCCAGGAAGAGGCCTCCAGGAAGAGGCTGAGCCAGGTGCAGGGGTGGGTGGGAAGGGGTCTTGAACAGCTGGAGAGTCCAGAAGCAGCAGGCCTGACCCGGCTGCTGGCTGCGATCCCTGCCCTGCTTAGCCTGAGCTCAGTCCCCACCCAAGGGCAGGGGATGGCGATCTGGCATGTGGGAGGCACATGGGGTTTGAGCACTGGACCTGAGACAGACAGCTGGGTCTCTGCCGGGACCATTCTCGTGATCAGTCCCTCAGGACCCCAGGGGGATACAGAGGTGAACGATCTTTGTCCTAATGAAGGACATTCCATCTTTTGGGATGTGGTGAGGTCGTGTGGGCACAGGAACCAAGAGGGTCTGAATGCAGCGTCCTGGGTCCCTCCACAGGCCCGCCTTCCTCTCCCCCGCTCATGGCCTCCCCGTGTTCACTGGTTTTTGTTTTTGTTTTTAAAGATTTTATTTATTTATTTGACAGACAGAGATCACAAGTAGGCAGAGAGGCAGGCGGGGGTGACGGGGGGCGGGGAAGCAGGCTCCCTGCTGAGCAGAGAGCCTGACTCAGGGCTCCATCCCAGGACCCTGGGATCATGACCTGAGCCAAAGGCAGAGGCTTTACCCACTGAGCCCCCGGGCGCCTGTGTGTTTGCTTGTTACTGGGATCACAGTGCTCCATCCTGCAAGTGCCTTGCCCTGAGCATGCCTCAACCCAAGCGCATTCTGGTGCCTTCCAAGCCACAGGCCTCCTTCACAGGGACCCCGCTGTGGATTCTCCCAGGCTTCCGTGAGCAGAAATAGTGCTCCCTGCTTCCCCAGCAGGCTCTGAGTGCTCACTGGCACCCACGAAATGCTGTGCACACCCCTCTCAAGAATTTCAGTATCTGCTGTGCATGAAGGCAAGAGGGGCTTCGTAAATCCTGAAACACCCCACCCCCTGCTCCTATGCCGTGTCCTCCACGCCTACAGAATTTATAAACAAGTGTATGGCAAATAGTGAAGGGACAGAGCCCTGGCTGCAGCCCTGGGCCAGATAGGACCTCTTGCTGTACAGCTGTGGGGCCCTGGGCAAGTTGCTTAACTTCTCTGAGCTGTTTGCTCACCCGTGAAAAGAACATGCGAGCAGGGCAGAGTGTGCTTAGAAGTTTAAACAGAGGAGCGCAGTGCCGGAGCGCTGGGTGGCTCAGTCATCAAAACGTCAGTTCTTGGTTTTGGCTCAGGTCAGGATCTCAGGTCATGGGATCAAGCCCCTGCAGCGGGCTCCATGCCCAGCATGGAGTCTGCTTGGGATTCTCACTCTCTCTCTCTCTGCCCCTCCCCATGGTTCTCTCTCTCTCTCAAATAAATAAATAAATAAATAAAATCTTAAAAATAATAAATAAATTCAGGGCCTAATGACTGTTCACTACCCCCATCCCCCAAACCCCAGAAGAGCAGGGGAGACTCTCTCACCATCTCCAAATGGGTGTATCTGAGAGATCCATATGAGGGGCAGTCTTTCCATTAGATCAGGGAGGGAGTGGAGTGATGGACCGGCATGAGGCTGCCTGGGACCACACCCCCGATCCACCACATTCAAGGAGACCTGCTGTGTGCCTGCATATGGCACTGGGGACATGAAAGTGAAAGTGGCCCACGGTCTGGGGGCGCCAGGGGCCAGGATCCAAAGGGATAAACACAATAACAGCTCCCAGTTCTTGTCTAGTGCTTAGCCCATGCCAACTGTTGAGTCACTCCCGTATGTCGGCTTCCTTAACTATCACGGAGACCTTATAGGGACCCACAGTTATTACCTGCATCGTTCAGATAAGGAAAGTGAGGCACAGAGACATCCCCAGGACAACAGCCAGTGAACAGCAGAGTCAGGCATAGACCTGGGCTGTCTTGCATCTCACCCCCAGCCTTAGCCACCCCTACTAACTCGACCCCACTGCTCAACGGGCATGACCGCAGCTCTACCTGGTCACAGGCAGGTTGGGTGCACGAGGGTGAATGGGATTTTGTGAACAGAGAAGAGTTCCAGAAAGAAGGCGCAGCTGAATCACAGGGGCAGTGGCAAGAAGCTTAAAGGTATAGGACCAAGAGCAACAGGTCCAGAGAAACATGAAGACAGGTTGGCTTCCCAAGTCCTGCTCAATTTCCCATAGGAAAACAAAGAAAAAAAACAAACCCCCCAAAAAACAAAAAACAGTGCACTAGGAAGTCTGTGTTTCCCAGAAGTTTCTCTCTTGCACTGGAGACCCCAATTGAAAATTCCGTTTGCTGTTCTTGAGCCAAACCTCCCAGCTCCCAAGCTCCGTCCAATTTGCAGGAAAGCCGGCGACTTGCCGAGAATCTCCCTTCTCCCTAAACTTATCACAGAGCTCATGGGCTTTAACCAAGAGGCACGAATGATGACTAGATTCAGTTTAACGTCTGCGGCTGAGAGCACAGGCATTCAGCAAGTCGTGGAAGCCCAGAGAGGGAAAGCAGCTCCTGTCCAGTCACACAGAAAAGCAGTGGGACACCAGAGTGCAAGGAGCAGACTGCATGGACTCCCAAGCCGTGGCACAGACCTGGAGCAGAGGAATAGTGGAAGTGGAAGCATGATTTATTTCAGCCCCTCAGAGCAGTCTAGTTTCAACAGTCAGTGGAGATGCTAACAAAGAAAACATCCAGCCCAAGTGCTTCTGACCAAACGCACCTCCAGGTGCCTGTCTTCAAATGCCGGCAGCCATCCGACCCAGCGGGCATTGTGACGATAATTTTGATGGGGAACTGGAGTTGAGCGGTGAGGTCAGTTGTCCCCCTGCAAGGTTACCGTCCTTGCAACCTGGAGCCCGGTGGGAGCCATTCAAAAGCTGGGCAGTCACCTGGCACAGGCTGCCTCTTGGAATGGAGCACATCAGACACTCTCCAGAGAGCCCTCTGAGCTCAGGAGGGTTGGCAGGCCTCCTGAGATCAAGTGGCCCTTGAAGACGTTTCTCCTCATCCTCATGCACACGCCGCCCTCATCATGCCAGGTGGCCCAAAGCCAGATCCTAGGGTCCAGACTCCCTCCTGGTGCTGACACACATTTCCCATCTCGCAGAGCATCGTGGCTAAAACAGCCTCTAAACTACCTGCGGGGGAAGTGCAATCCGCATTATAAGTTTCAGCCCATCACATGCCAGTCAATACAAAGTAGAAACAAAATACAATTCTAGAATAATAAAGTGAATAAAAAGAAAAATACGTGAAATACAAAGTCAGATTTTTATATTAGATTTTTATTTTTGAGATAGAAATTACCTTGTTAAAGATCTATTTCTTTGAGAGAGAGAGAGAGAGCAGACTTCTCCCCAAGGAGGGAGGGGGCAGAGGGAGACGGAGAGAGAGACTCTCAAGCAGACTTCCCACTGTGCATGGAACCCAAAGCAGGGCTTGATCCCATGACCCTGAGATCATAAACTGAGCCAAAACCAAGAGTTGGACGCCCAACTGACTGAGGGACTAAGTCACCCAGGTGCTGCTGGGTGATAATTACAGATTTATGTGGATTTGTGAGACCTAATACAGAGAGAACTTATGTACCATCTATGCACATTCCCTAAGGCTGCATGTTACAAAACCCCAATACAACATGTCATCTGGGATTCTGGCATGGGTACGTGTTGTCAAGACACAGAACATTCCAGCGCCTCAGAGATGTATCCTGCGCCTTTTATAGCCATACCCACCCAGCTCCCTTCATTCCCTTCCCAGACCCCTGGAGACCACTAATCTGCTCTCCATTTCAAGCATTTTGTCATTTTAAAAACATTATTTGCCAGCCATAGCAATTAGACAAGAAAAAGAAATACTATTCAAATTAGAAAAGGAAGAAATAAAATATTCTGTCTACAGATGACCTGATCTGATATGTAGAAAATCCTAAGGATTCCCCAGCCCCACACAAATCCACAAACTGGTAGAACTAATGAGCAAATCCGGCAAAGTTGCAGGATACAAAAATCAACATATAAAAATCAGTTGCGGCGCATGTGTGTGACTCATTCAGTTAAGCGTCCGCCTTTGACTCAGTCATGATCTTAGTGTCCTGGGATTGAGTCCTGCATCAGGCTCCCTACTCAGTGGGGAGTCTGCTTCACCCTCTGCCTGCCGCCCCTCCTGCTTATGCTCTCTCTCTTTCTGACAAATAAATAAATAAAATCTTTTTTAAAAAGAAAAGAAATTAAAGAAGACACAAATAAATGGAATGATAGCCTATGTTCATGGAACAGAAGGCTTAATACTGTTAGAATGTCCACATTACCCAAAGCCATCTACATATGCATCAAAAAGCCCTATCAAAATCCCAGTGACATTCTGTGCAGACACAGAATAATCAATCCTAAAATTCACATGGATCCTGAAGTTTCCCTAAATAGCCAAAACAATCTTGAAAAAAAGAAGAACAATGTTGGAGGGCTAACCCTTTCTCATCTCAAAACTTAATACAAAGCTGTAACAATTTAAACAGTGTGGTTCTGACATAAGGAAAGGTATTCAGATCAGTGGACTAGAATAGAGAGACCAGAAATAAATCCCCTCGCGTATGGCCAAATAATTTTCGACAAACTGTCAAAGTATCCAATTGGACAAGGACAGTGTTTTAACAAATGGCACTGGTATAAGCAGATATCCTCAAGCAAAGAAATGCAGCTGGAACCTTACCTCGCACCATTTCAGGAACTGTCTCAAGACGGCTCCAGGTTAAGAGCTACAACTATCGAATGATCAGAAGAACACATAGCGGAAACTTCACGATGTTGGATTCAGCAAAGACTTCTCAGATGTGATGCTAAAGCTGAAGGAAACAAAAGAAAAAGAGACAATTTGGATTTGATCAAAAGTAAAAAAATTTTGTGCATCGTAATACAATATCCACAGACGGGAAAAAGCAACCCCCAACCTGTGAAAGGACATTTGCAAGGACACGCTTGTGCCTCTGATGAGGGACCAATGTGCATGGTGTAAAAAGAATGCTCCACGAAAGCAACGGACACGATCTGATGGAAAGATGGGCAAAGACGTGAGAGGACGTACAAACAGCCACCAGGACGCGACAAGATGCTCGACACCAGTCGTCAGCGCCGAGCCCGAGAACCCTGTGCCTGACGCTCGAGCCCCAGGATGTTTTCCTACTTCTTCAAAAGAAATTCTATAGTTTTCCTTGTAAGTCCGTGACCCATTTGGAGCTCTTTCTTGCACTGAGTGTGTGGCTCTGGTTGAGGTTCAGTTTTTCTCTGTGGGGGCTCGAACTGCCCCAGCATCCGCTTGTTAAAAAGGTTCCCCTCCATGGACTGGCTTTTGCACTTTTGTCCCGCGTCAGCTGGGCATGTCTGTGGAAACTCTCCCATGTGGGGTGCAGGTGGGGAGGCCTTGGCCGTGGCTCGATCAACTGGGGTCAGCTGGGGGAAGGGAGGGGAGGAAGGGCCTTGCAGAGGTGAGGAGGGTAGGCAGCAGGCAGGCCTGTCCACGCACCGTCCTGAAGCTCACAGACAGAGCTGGGATTGGGGCACTCAGGAGCCCACAGTCATGGGGAGAAGGGTCTGGAGGCAGCAGCACCTGGGACAGGCCTGCAGGGACAGCCCAAACAACCTGTCAGTGTTTCCCCTCTTCTGTCTCTGTCTGGCTGCGAAAGGGGGAAAGGCAGCGGCAGAACCTGGGCCAAGTCCCAAACTCCCCTGGATCCTTAGTTTTCCCCATCTGTGAAATGGGCCTTATAAAAACACCTTCCTAATCGGTGCTTTAAAAATTTTAAAAATATGAATTTTTTAAAACAGTACACTGTCATCAGGAAATCTAATGCGTTACAAAGAAAATGACCAAGAAGAAGGGAATCTAATGAGTAGTGAGACTTTTCTCGAGGAAGCAGGTGATGAACGGAAATTGTTAACCTCTGCACAAACCAACTAACCTGATTTTAAACAAATAAAAAAGGGAGCTGAACCATCGCAAAGAAAACTGTTTAAGGGAGCCAGGAATACTGGGAAGAAGATGGTCTCTCCAGTAAGTGGTACTGGGAAACCGTATATACGAACCGCGTCTTTATCCATTCATCTGTGGTGGATGTCCAGGCTCTTTCCATAGTCTGGCCATTGTGGACATGGCTGCTATGAACATTGGGGTATAGGTGCCCCTTCGGATCCCTACATTTGTGTCTTTGGGGTAAAAACCCAGTAGTGTAATTGCCAGGTCATAGGGCAGCCTTATTTTCAACTCTGTTAGGAGCCTCTATCCCGTTTTCCCAGAGTGGCCGCCCCAGCTGAGTCCCCAGCTTTCTGAGCGGCCGTAGGCCCCAGGTTTGGACAGACACCTCCTTCCCTTGCACAAGACATGTCCAGCTTCCTCACTTGCTTTCCACGAACTCCATGCAGCCCTGAACCCTCCTTGCTCAGCAGATGGGAACTCAGGCTCATCATCTTGGGGTGCAGCCCGCCTCTGGGAGCCTCGCAATGTTTTTCAAGCCTCCGTGAGTCACAGACATATGGAAAGGGGAGCCAAAACTCCTGGTGAGTTACTGTGACATGGACGTACCCGTGTCACCCCTCCCGGGCCCCAGAGAGGCCATCCATGCCATCCAAAAGTCTGGACCACCCCCACAAGCCCTCCCAGGGCCCGCCCCGCCCCATCCCATGAATAGCCACTGTCCGGACCCCGAGAGCGGAGCCGCCTCCCGCTGAAGACTTGTCAGCACCCTGCCTTCCTACTGCCCGGGAATGCAGGGGGAAGCCAGGAGCTCGCAGACTCCCCCTGCACCCTGAGGCAGGGTTGATGGGGCTCCCAGCCTTGGGTCCCTGGGGTGGACCCCAGGGCATGGGTGACAGCTATGACCCGTGACCTGTGTTAGCCTCTAAGGGGGGCACGACCGGACAGCCCCCTGATTGCCCCAAAGCCGAGGGTGCACCAGGCTCCTCACAACCACACATTCCAGGAAGCCCAGGATCAGCCTGTGGGAACCTCATCCAACCCACAGTCATCCTGACGGCCTATAATTTCAGGCCTCGTGTCTGTTTGAGGGACCTGTGCTCAGAACATGGAAACATGGATGTTTTGCAAAGTCACCATTTAAATCCCAGGTGTTGCAAAGACCAGCGTGGGGTGTGGGGCAGGGCACACTGGGTCTGGGGCCTGTTCAGGGCTTATTTTAAAAACCTTTAAGAGCATTAATAACCATCCTGCGCCTTCATGTTTGTTTTCATCATTTACTTCTAATAGTCAGTCGGTGACGTGAGACATCACCCCAGTAGTCAGCGTGCATGGGACATCGGGGTGACTTCAGGACAGATCCAGTGGGCACAGTGTCTTGTGGCAACGGCCTGAGCCCTCCTCCAAGCACCCTGGGGACTTTTAATATCATAATATTCTCATTTTTTAACGATCCGCCCAAGCCAGCAATTTCCTTCCAGGAGATGGAGCCGTTCTCTCAAGGCGTCTTGTGAGACCTGGGGATTTAAACACAAATCCACTGAAATCACGGACTCGTGGACCTGGTATAAGTACGCAGCACGGGTCTAACAGGACGGGAGGCTGCTGCTCCCCCTCCCCTGGGTGTCTGAGCGAAGCCAGCCTGGGACAAACGGACCCCTGTGACCCTCGGGCCTGTTTCCTGGGGAGCGGGGCCCCTCACAGTGAGTCAAGGAACCGGCAGGCGAGGAGGAGACGTGCCTGGGCGAGGAGGGGCTCCTGGAGCCTGAGGGGCTGAGCGAGTGGACTGCTTAGAGCCTCTGGAGGCCTGCGTGTCACGGGGCATGGGTTGGAAATTAAAAAAAACAAGAAAACAACAAAACAAAAAAACGAAGAAGAAGAAGAAAAAGAAAAAAAAAACAAGAAATTAGTTCGTCAGAGAGGAGGACAAGTAGCTTCCCAGTAGTGACACCTGTTTCTTCTTAATCAGTTTAGCCTGGCTTGGAACCAGATTCATTTTTAGGTGAAACCACAGTGACAGGCAAACCCAAAGGACCTAGGATTCCCATAGAGCTTTATGGATTTCTTCTGAAAAAGTGAAATCTCACCAGTGTCCTTGGAGAAGTCACGCTACTGACCGTGCTGTGCTACAGCTGAGAAAGCCTCGGAGACCCTCGGTGCCCCCGCCTTGGGTCACACATCTGCCATGGCCCTTCCACACCTGCTGCCTGCTCAGGGTCTGACCTTGCCCCCAGAGGACGTCTGATTCCCCGGGGCGAGCTGGAACAGGACCCGGCCACAGCGCGTTGGTCCGAGATCCTTTAGATCACTTGTGGTCTGTTGGACGGATTCCTGCGAATTGGGCTTTCAGTCCAGAATTCGGGGATAATAGGGGAGAATCATGATATTGTGCCAGAGGAAAGTTGTAAGCCTCTAGATGTGACATCCGGAGGCTGCTGTCCTTGGGGATATTTTGGGGGGACTGGGAAAGGGCACGCAGGGGGCACTCTAGACCCGGTGTGCCCGTGGGGCTACAAAGCAATTGGTCAGTCACTTCGCCCGTCCTGGCTGTGTGATCGCGGGCACGTGGCTCTCCCAACCTGTTTCTGATCCACTGAATGTGGCTAATTTCAGCACACACACACCCCACCAACCCATGTCACTGATAATGGCAGAATTTGGTGAGGGGAGCCTCTGTCCTCTCGGGCAAGCACTGGGGGCACCCCAGAATTTCTCCTGGAGTGGGGAGCAGGAAGTGTCTCTCTGGGCTCAGCCGGGACCCTGGGCAAGGCGAGAGGTGCCATCCACCTACACCCACATCATGCGTAAGGGTCCCCGCCCAGGAGCGGGATACAGGAGGAGCCAGGGACAAGCCCAGAGGAGCCCCTAGCTCCCGACACGTTGGTAGGAATCGGGAGATGGCCAGGGGGGCTGTGTGGGAGGGACACCACATCCATGCAGTACCCAGCTCTACCCCAGACGCTGCTACTTGGGGACACTGATTGCACCACAAGAGGGCCACGGAGTGACCGGGCCCATCACCCCGCTGTTTAGGGGCTTCTGTGGATGGGAGTCAGAGGGGCCCAACACCTAACTGCTGGGTCCCCCGTATCACCCTGCTGTCCATCTGTCCCCAGGGAGGGGAGAAGACCCTGGTCCCCTTACTAGGCACAGGCACTGTCCCCCCTCAAAGAGGGAGCTATACCTGAGGACCCTCTAGGGGGTCCACCAGAGTCCCTGCGGCACGCAGACTGAGCAGGAGGAGGGTTGTGGGCCGGAAAACCAGCACTTGGGGGCCGCTGTGGAAATGAGGAAGGCAGCGACATCCCAGCTGCCCCAGATCCGGAAACCAGGGACCCCAGCCTCAGGGAAAGGCACAGCAGCCTCCGCCATCATTGGCAAAGACGCCCACCAGCCAAGTTTCTCATTGGAATCTGGAGCAGTCCCATCCCTCGGTCAGCTGAGCTGACCACGGATGCAGAGCGCAGGTTCCTGGGCTGGTGGATGAAGGCCTCGGGCCCCTGATTCATGCAGCACCGAGCACGGAGAGGACAAGCAGACTATGGTCCCTGCTTCCCAGGAGAGAATACAGCCATGGACTCCCCCCAGAGAAAGTGGGATCCATGCACGACCCTACTTAAAACTCCTGCCCTAGCATCCTTCTGGGGACCAGCCAGTTTGCCTTTGTCCCTATAGCCATGAACGTATGGATTTTAAGGTTGTTGTTGCCTCCTGGTCGAGAGAAATCTCTTTCCTCTTGGATGCTAACATTGTTCCCTCCTGGGCCCCTGGAAACCTCTTCAGGCAGGAACCCCTTTTGGCGAGGGGTATGTAGGAGGGTGTCAGAGGACCATGGTCCCCACATTGCCACCAACAGCCCAGCTGTTGCGCCGGGCCCTTGACTCAGCATTTCTAAACCCTGTCTCTCTCCTGAGACCATCTCGGGTCAGCTTTCCGGCTGTGGGAGAGGGGGACTCATTTCTTGCTTTCTCTCGAATCGAATTTTCTCATTCCCCCAAACTGCCCTGAATGTACTCACAAATGAGGCCACGCTTTTAGATGTACGCACGGATCTATTTTTTCTAAACGTCGATACAGCTTTCTCAACAGAAACAAGGGAGGCATCTCAGAGTGAAAACCCATCTATCTCTTGTGGTTTGGTCTGATGAAAGTCTCGGCGAAGCCTCAAACCCACACATCCGTCTTGGGTGCAGGGGGGCGCTCAGCGCCGAGGCCCCCTCCCATCCCCCCCGCCACCCCCCAGTGCGACAGAGACTTTCCCAGAACTCCAGCCTCCTCTGGTCGGCCTGGGAAAAGATGCATTTAGAGTCATTTCTGTTTGCAGTGTTTGGGGCTTTGTTTTTATTTTGCAGGTTATGTTTTTGGTTTTGGTTTGGGGCTATTTCATAATCCAGAAACATACTAGCTCTTGTCCCTCAGTGCATTGTCTAGAACGTGAGACCGGGGCCAGTGGAACCCTCTAATTAGACAGCCTCGGTGGAATGAGCGAGATTTTTAAAGACTAAAATAAACTGGCCATGGGAGACAAACAGAGCAGGGCGGCCCTCCCCTCGCCTGAAGCATTTCCTGGGGCCAGCAAGGCCCACAGAGGCGGGGGAGGGGGCGGGGGGGGGGCCTGCCGGCCTGGGGCACTGGCCAGAGCAGCTTTGCACTTGACCATGAGGACAGAACAACTCAAGGGCTCTTCCTCGTCACTATGTTTGTTTTTTAACGAGGACATCAGCACTATTTCCAATTCTTCTGGATGATGAAGACTCCACTTTGGGCAGCCCCGTGAAGGTGGCCTTGTCACCACCTGGCGGGAAATCCAGGGCCAGATGCCCAAAGTCCGATGCTGACTCTGGAGAGGCGGGGCCCGGGCCAATCCCAAGCTCTTTTCCTGTGACCCCAAAACACTCATCGGCTCCGTCTGTCCATCCCACGAGCCTTGCTGGTCTAGAGGGAGGATCCATTTTTCTTTCTTTTTCTTTTTTTTTTTTTTTTTTAAGATTTTATTTATTTATTTGACAGAGGGAGAGATCACAAGAAGGCAGAGGCAGGCAGAGAGAGGAAGAAGCAGATCCTCCGCAGAGCAGAGAGCCTGATGCGGGGCCCGATCACAGGATGCCCGGATCATGACCTGAGCCAAAGGCAGAGCTTCACCCACTGAGCCACCCAAGCGCCCGAGGGAGGATTTATTTTAACATCTGCCCAAGTCACCGCCACCGTGGGCCACCCCAGCCCCAGGGACAGCCCCCTGGGCGTCACAGGCAGCTCCAGGCACCGTGGGTGGTTCTGATACCATGGCTGGTTCCACAGGCCTGTGGCCAAGCCAAGTCAAGGTGGCGTTGGCCCAGCGGGAGCCTGGGCAGACAGGACAGGCACACCCGTCTCACATGTGGGCCCCAGACGCTGTGGACCCCCTCTTGCCCCATCGGGGCGATGACTGCTGAGTCCACACCCCAGCTTCGCGGGGCGGGGGTCTGCGCACATGAGTTACTGGAAGGCCCTGTCGCTTTCCACCCTGCAAAACCCACCGGAAAAACGTCTGGGCCTAGCCCCAGGCCGCTAACCACTTCCTGTAAAGCTTCTGAGGAACAGCAGAGCTGGGGTCTCTGGCTTTTCTCCACCCCACCCCCGCGCTTTCCTTCTCCAGCCAGAGCTGCCAAAGTAAAGAGGACCATTCTGTTCACAGGGTCCTGCATTCCAGAGAAGGCTCGGGTTACAGCGGGGGTGGGGTTGTCCGGGACTGCACTGAGCCAGTGAGCGGGTGACCTGGAGGCCTGTGCTGCAAGGTCGGGTGTGGGGGGGCACCCCGAGCCCAGGCCACCCAGAGGGGACCTCAGGATTCAGCCAGACAGGGGCACACGCAGCAGTGATAAAGGGGGGTTGGCCGTAGGTCCATTAGGCTCCGCTGAGGACCAGACTCCACCCTGAGTTTTCCCTGCATTGCCCTCCCATTTTCCTGCCAGTCCTTGGAGCCCCCAGGGCCTGGGGACCCTGTCCCCACGCGGGTGAATCACCGGGCTGAACCCTACCCTCTCTCCTAGCCCTGCTCTCTTACTTTCTCAGCAACGTCTCGTGCTTTGCAAGATCTGTGCTTTGCCAGGATGTTGGGGCCCCCAGTTGTGCAGATACATGCAAAGCCCTGACCTGAGGACACTGGGGCAGCCGCTGTTGGAGCTCTGGACTCTGTGAATCAAGGAGGGCCGGGCCTTGCTCAGATGAAGGCTTCCCATGGGGCGTAAGGCTGAATGCGGGGCGCGCCACCTCCCAGCCCAGCTGCAGGGTCCTCCAGCGGGGGAGGGGGCATGCAAGGAGCTCGCAGCTGGGCCCTGTGTCCGCTGCGGCTCCCGCTCCCTCCCACACCGGCCAGAACATCTGAACAGAAGCATCTCGTTTCCCAGGGCAGCCAGCCTCCCGCTGTCGCTCCCGTTACATGCGCGAGGCTGCCGCAGAGGGGCAAGGGGGACCCCAAGGGCCTTCCTCCATTTCTCTCTGTGCTCCAGGCCTTCAGAGATGGTCCCCCGGCAGGTGTTCCTGGTTCTCCTTCTCCCCTACCTTCTGGCCATGAAGAGGTCCCCTTGCCCTCGGACCTCTGCTCTAGTCTCTGACACGCAGCTTCCCTCCCACATTGATGGGCAAACTGTGTTGGGTTCACCCACGGAGTCATGCGAGTTAGTAGTGACTGAACCAATGCAAGTCACACTTGCTGCTAGACCTGGGGCTGGACCTCCACCATCACCACCGCTGACCTCCCCCATCACCAGCCCTGACCTCCACCATCACCACCGCTGACCTCCCCCATCACCAGCCCTGACCTCCACCATCACCACCGCTGACCTCCACCATCACCACCGCTGACCTCCCCCATCACCAGCCCTGACCTCCACCATCACCACCGCTGACCTCCACCATCACCACCCCTGACCTCCACCATCACCAGCCCTGACCTCCACTGGGACCTCGTTCTGGGGTAGCACAGAGTCAGCCTTTCCCCGCCTGGGCTCCCTAGACCTGGCATCATGGGAGGTGGGAAGTCTCCAGAGAGACAAACAACCCGTAGGACGGGTGAATGGTGACAGGTGCTGCTTCACATGTCTGCGAGTGTCGGGGGACATGCGTGTGGCAGGACGGTGGATACTCTCAGGAGAGGCTGTTAATTCTCATGCATGGTGATAGGATTTGGGGATGCGAGCGAGAGCCCTTATCCTCAGGAGAGGGGTGTCCCAGCTCCCAGGCTTTGTGGTCCAGCTTCGGGTGCATCAGAGAAGGAATGGGAGGAAGCAGGGAAACCCAGAGGCAAACCTGGAGGGTAAGTCGGTGAGGACCACTGTGTCCCTGTGTGAGCACGAGCAGCCAAACACAGGCCGTCCTTCACCCTCTGCGTGGGACCTGGGTCTCCAAAACGAGCTACTGGTTTCCTCCAGGGCCATTTGGAAAGCCCTTTGGAGTATGGCTGGCCTGGTCCCCGTCTACCCAGATACCACCGTGCACACAGCCTGCAACCACCACACCTCGGGACGTTCCCAGCTCTGCCCTGGGTCTGTCTGGGTTTGAACTTTTAGAACATGGGCTCATGGGGCACCTGAGTGGCTCAGTGGGTTAAAGCCTCTGCCTTTGGCTCAGGTCATGATCCCAGGGTCCTGGGATCGAGCCCCACATCCGGCTCTCTGCTCAGTAGGGAGCCTGCTTCCCCCTCTCTCTCTTCCTGCTTCTCTGCCTACTTGTGATCTCTGTCAAATAAATAAATAAAATCTTTAAAAAAAAAAAAAAAGTTAAAAAAAAAGGACATGAGCTCATGTCCATGCAGGGGTTTCTGTCTGCCCAGACTTCTCCACTGAACAGTGCCTGCGTCCAGAGGCCGTTGGGTTTTCCTCCTCCTGCAAGTGGCGGCCATGGCCAACGCCCAACGCCCAAGAGTGGGTAGGGTGCGCCTGTCTCACAGCTGCCAGAGGCTTGAAACCCTGCTTCCATGGACGGCGCCATAAATACAAAACGGAATGGCTCAGTGTTTGGAAAACCCAGCTGGGCAGGAGCAGCTGGTTTTTTGCTTTGGAATCCTTCCACTGTGCTTTCCTTGGTTTCTCGACTTCACTCAAGGCCCGTCTGCTCCCCAGGGGCAGGCCTTCAACTCAACGTCAAGGGCACCCCAGCAGCCGGCCACGTGGAGCTCGAGGTTGCTTCTGGCAGCCGGTGACCACGGGGACCTGGCACATGGAGGCACTGGAATCGTCCGGCTCTGGCAGAGCCACACAGAGGTTAACAGGGGCCAGTTGTCCCCAGTATGGCCCTGCCCCAGTGTTTACCAGCCCAGGCCTCCAGGGACTCCCTAAGGCAATTTCAGCCCAAACCCCATTTCTGCCACCTTCAGCCTGATTCTTGACCAGAGACAATAGCACAAGTGCCATCTCCTTGGGGGTGCTGCTCGGAGGGACTGAGGACACCCTGAAGAGTCAGGGGTCCGGGTCTGGGTCTCCTCCATCCTCCTCCTCACTCATCCCTCCCCACCTCCCTCCTTTTCTGGGCCCCACCCCCCAACCTGAGCCTTTCCCAGCAGCCTCCCACACTCTACTCAGAGCCTCCCCAGGCCTCAGGCCATGTGTCCTCAGGGACAGGACCCTAGCCAGCCGGAATCCTACAAGCCACCTTCTACCGAGGCGGCTGGCTGGCTCTGAGCTCCGTGGTCAAGAGGCAGCCAACATTTCCAGCGGACGCCTGCCCGGTGGCCCCCTTGAACTTCACGGGTCCAAAACAAGTCCACCAGCACTGTCCTGGACGTCACCCCCTTCCCACAGCCACTTTTCCTAGAGACGAGGCCACTGGACTTGCTGCCTGCTGGTCCCCTTGCTATCCTGCAGGTCCCTACAGACCGAGGGTCCCCAGTTGCCCACAGCTCAGAGACAGCACCTTCCTTTCCTTCCTTGGGTTCAATTGAGACTGGGCCCAGCGAGGGGCCACAGACAGGCCGAGCCCAGGGAGCTTGGGCCTCCCACTGAGAAGCAAACAGAGCATTCGCCCAGAGCAGAACAGGCTGGGCGTGGGGGTCCAAGGAGAGGAGGAGGTGTCACGTCCAAGTGTACCCCATCTCAGTGGCAGGGGTGGGGTGTGCTGGGACCCCACGGACACACAAAGTGATTCACAGGTGTGCCCAGCTGGGGGCCAGGGTTTTGAAAGAGTTAAAGAGAGGACGCCCCTTGCACTGCCCAGTGCTTTGGAACGGATCCCTCATTGCTGTCGTAACAGACGGAGAGGTAGCCGCAAGCCAAGCCCTGGGCTGGGAGCTCGACGTGCATCTGCTCATCTAACCCTCTGAGCTAGGAAGTCGTGCCCATTTCACAGCACAGGAAACAGAGGCCCGAGTTAACAGGCGACAAGGTGACATAGCCAGTGACAAGAAGGAAGGT
The DNA here is from genome assembly GCF_011764305.1 of Mustela putorius furo. Lineage (NCBI taxonomy): Eukaryota > Metazoa > Chordata > Mammalia > Carnivora > Mustelidae > Mustela > Mustela putorius. The sequence continues at coordinate 12,274,848 of NW_025421998.1, forward strand.
GGGGTTTAAACCCAGGCCATCAGCCCCCAAAACTCACAACCCTGCCGCCTGACCTCCTGATCCCTGAGAAACTTCTGGGGTGAGGCACCGGGTACAGTGAGGGGCTGTAGCTCTGAGAAGACGGACTGGGGATTTGTTGCAGGGGAAGGGGTTTCAGAGCCCTTTTGGAGCGTCCCCTGCCTTGTGTGTGCCGCCCCTTTACGACAAAATAAAAGCCGCCTAAAACCAGCTCTTGCTCTGGGTCTCCACGTGAGCGAGAGTCACTTCCTGTAGGAGCCCCTCAGACGGGACAAGGGGAGGACGCGCCCCTTTCTAGCCGCGTGTTCCTGGAAAGCCCCGGTTACTGACCTCACCGCTGCCCCCCGAGAATCAGGGGTGCTCAGCCAAAACTACCGTACACGGCTGCGGAGCAGGGCCTGGAACCTCCATGCTGGGCGTGGGCCCCCATCTCCAGGCAGGGGTCTCTGTGGCTCCCGAGGGGAGTCTAGGTAACTCAGCCCCTCGGTTTAACAGGACGAAACAGCTGGTTTCGATTTAGAGCAATCCCCACGCCCAGCTGCGACCCCGAGGAACCGAGTTATTTCTTGAAGTCGAAGCTCTGTTGGATCTTTTCAAGCAGCCGAGGGCCGTCCGGTGCAGCCGGGTGTTGTCACATGACGCCCGTTCCATCCACCCCCACCCCGTCCGGTGGGTCCTGCAGAAACACAGCCGCGCCGGGGACCCTCCACACAGTCCCGTCCTCGGGCACCTCCTGACCTCAGCTGTTACAAACCCAACATGGTTTTTTAAAAGTGCTCAAGGATTGAGAGAAAGCCCTAAACAGTCTGGGGCTCGGGGTGCCCACCCCTGGAAAGGGTGAACAGTTTCCTTCCATGCTAATATTTGGCAGCCAGAAGAAGGAGAGAGCAAGGGGACAGAAATTCACCACAGCTGTTACGTACCTAAGGGGACTTTCTCAAGCACCAACCCTGTTCGAACAATGACCTGCCTGGCCCGCCGCCCCCAATTCTTTCTCCGTTCAGTCCTGCATCCTCTTGGCCCTCCTCCCCCCAGTTACTTATTAGGAAAGTAATCTGTTCTCTGGGAGACTTAAGGCACCTGCCCTAGGGAACCCCCTGTGAGTCCTGCCTCTCTGTCTCGGCTCCCTGGGACATTGCACAGCCCGGGGCAGAGCCTGAGTCTCCCCACATCACCGTCCAGCCCCCACGGACCTGGCAGGCCCCACCGTCCGGGGCCCCAGCAGCCTGCCCCTCCTTCCCTGCCCCACTCTGTTCTGGAAACGGCCCCAGCAAGGACCCCGGGAGACAATGGTGGGTCTGCCGCCCAGCACTGGCCGGTCCAGGACAGGCATGCGCTGCACTCTGGCCAGGACTGTATGAGTTATGTCTGCTTTGGGGGCCCTGGGCACATTCCCTCACTCTTGCTGTGTGATGGAGAGTGGGGTCTCTGGCTGCGGGGGGTGGGGTGGCAGAAGAGCAGAGCTGCTGCGGGCGTGTTGGCGACCAGGTCGGACCACCACAGGTCCTGGGGCTGCCCCGTCTCCAGGGCCCCGAGCAGCCCTCCACGTGGCGAACCAGGGCTGACCCCTGTCCCTTGCAGGCAAGTACTGTGCCGAAGCCGGTCTGCCTGTGGCTCAGTGCAGACCAGCAGGAGTCGGGGGCAAGCTTCTCCATCAGCCTGGGGTGGAAGGAGCTGGAGCTGGCTGCCAGCGCCCCATGGCCAGGCCAGGAGGAGGGGGCGGCGGCGGGCTGAAGAGAGGAGCGAGGGTGAGACCAGGGCTGAGAGCAGAGAATCAGAGCTGATAGGGGTGGGGGGAAGTGGTAAGCACCCTCAACCCCTGTGCGGCCGGGGTAGGCGTCTAGAAGGCCAGTCGCTCACCCACATGCTGGCTGCCTGAATGCCCGGGCACAGAAGGGCCGAGTGCCCAAGTACCCACAGGACATGCCGAAGACTCCCACTGCGGGATACGTCACCGTATCTCCAGCTCTGTAAACATGCGAGCCTCCCTGAGCTGCTCGCATGGGCGTGGAGATGGCCGGCAGGGGTCTCCTCCTTTCGAGACACATTTGGGAGCCCACGTCTTGGCGTCTTGCACGCTGGGCCTCGAGGGTGCATGTGCACAAATGAGACTCTCCCCGGGCAGGTCGCCGCGTGGCAGTGGGCGGCAGGCACCTGCTGAAGGCTGGACCGGCTGACGAGCAGAGGCGTTTGTGAGGAATTAAGGTCCCAGCACTGAGCGAAACATTTTGCATCAATTGTATCTGTCTCCCTGGGGCAGATCGGAGTTTCCAAAGGCCGTCCGCCCCGCCTGCGTATCTCACCCCAAGTGCCAGTCACCACCGCCCTCCAAAAGAGGATGGCCCTGGGGTGCTGGTAAATGTTCACCAGTGGGTTATTGGTGAAAACACGTCTGGCCTGAAGCGCCTCCAGGGTCTGCGCATAAACGTCTCCGGCCGTGGCAGCCAAATTCCCGGTGGGACATCCCCGAGCCGGCTGGAGGTCGGCCCACGAGGCCGCGTTTCCCCTGTGCAGACCCAACAGATGGGGCTACCCCGGGGGCAGAAACAATGCCGATATAAAGCAGAATAATATGGAAGTGATAGGTTTTGAGAAGTGACGGCCTTTATTTTTCTAATACGATTTATGTAATTATAAGTTTCCGTAACTTCACCTTTAACGAGGCCCCTGGCGAACCGGCTGGTGGAATTCTGGACACTTTACCAGGCGGTTCCCCTGCGCCAGCGCCGGCAGCTCCAGATGCCAGATGCCAGAGGCCAGGGTGAGACTTGCCTGCGGGGTGGGGGTGGGGATAGCCAGGCATGGGTGGGCGGTGCTTCTCAGCAATCGCAGACCACGCACACACTGAGTTTGAAAGAGAGGAAGCAGGGTCCCAGCGGATCCCCACAGGGAGCAGGGGCCCCGCCGGGTCTGGGTGACGGCCACCACGGGCCCCTCAGGCGCACATGACCCAGGGTCTCTGAGAAACTAGGCAGCCTCAGTGTCCTTCAGGTATTTTCAGGGTGGCACCCCATGCACCTGCTCCGGAACGGGCAGGGGTGTCCCAGCCTCTGTCTGGTGGCCAACGCTGTTTGAATGTCCCTTGCCAGCACATGGGATCAGATTCCGTCCCCACAGAACGCTGTTACCCTTTAGCGACCAACCCATTTGTGATTCTCCAACAACCCATCAGCCACCAGACTGACCGCTAGAGAATTTGCTCTTCTGAAGACAGACCTCCGAGCCTCGCAGAGAAGCGCAGCTCTTCAGCCAACAGACCCCGTGTCTGTGGATAGGGCCTGTCCTGGCTGCTGCTGACCCTCTGCTGGGAATTATTGTGGGGGGGTGACCCGGTCACACATGGGGACACTTGGGAGCTGGCAGAGAATAGTGCTGGGGACAGGTGTGCAGCCTTCCTCCCTAGGAGCTGCGACCATGGGGTCCTTCCTCTTTCTGGGGCTGGAAGACGGGGTGGCCGGCGAGGGGCAGTGGCCATGTGTCCTCACGGCAGAGGGGCCCGCTGGAGGAGCTGTGTCTGTAGGAGCGAGGCCACAGGTGCCAGCAGGACCCTGACCTGGCCGAGAAGGGCTGAGTGGGGACCCCAAGTCTGCAGCAGAATTCCTCTTATGGCACAACTGCTGCCGGGGTACGAGAACCTGCCTCCCAGATGGAGCTGTGCTGTGTCGCTCTGAGGTCGCAGGGTCGGCAGGCACTCCACTCGAGGCGGATCACTTGAGGACACGTGTGCAGCAGATCACAAAGGAGCACCAGGGGACCCCGAGACGGGTGTCCCTGACCGTGCCTCAGGTGCTCAGGACCACAGCCGTGAAACCGCATCTGTGAATCTCATGGACACGTCTGCAGGCTGGGGAACGTCCCTGTAGCATGACCAGCAGAGCACACAGCAAGAGAATTCTCTCCCCTGGCCCCCTCCAAGGAAGCTTCATGTTTGCATCCGTCAGCTCAGCCCAAGAGAACTGCGCACACAGACCGGGCATCTGAAAACAAAGAGATGTATCCTACCCCGGTGCTGGCGGCTGGAAGTCGGAGATCCAGGCGCGGCAGGGCTGGTCTCTCCAGAGTCCTCTCCTGGCCGTGCAGACACCGTCTCCTCCCCGGGTCCTCATGGGGTCGTCCCTCTACGCGTGTCTGCGTCCCGATGTTCTCTCCTTATAAAGACTCAGTCATATTAGACTAAAGCCTCTATTGACCTTGTACCGTAGTCCTCTCTTCAAAGGCCCTGCATTCAACCGTGGCCACATCCTGTGGTCCTGGAGGCATTAGGGCTTCCACTTAGGCATACTGAGGGCACAGAGCTCAGCCCACAGCACAGCAATGTCTTGGTCTTCTTTTCCTTTCTTTCTTTCTTTCTTTTTTTTTTTTTTTTAAGATTTTATTTATTTATTTGAGAGAGAGACTGTGTGAGGGTGTATGCAAGAGCCGAGCCGTGGTGGGGAGGGGCAGAGGGAGAGGGAGAAGCAGGCTCCCCACTGAGCAGGGAGCCGGGCGAGGGAGCCGGATCCCAGGACCCCAAGATCATGACCTGAGCTGAAGACGGACGCTTCACCGACTGAGCCCCCCAGAGGCCCCAGTCCTCTTTTTCTTAATAAAATACCATTTATATTTGTAAAAAGTTAATATGCACACGCAGGCTGCAGGAATCTGTAACAGGAACGTCTGTCCCCACCTTGACCAGAGACACGATTGAGCCTCGGATGTTCTCGTTCATCACTGGGGTCACGACCTGAGGCTCAGACTCTCCCCCATTCAGCAATAAGCCTGAAGTCCAACAGAAAATGAGGCTCCCCAGCGGGTCTCCGAGCTGCTCTGATGTGTCTCTTGCTGGCTTCTGGGCCTCCTGCACCACAGCAGACCCCTTTGGCAAGCTCACCCAGTCTCCCGATCCCCTGAGGCACCCCTGGCTCCTCTGGGCCGTACCGGCACCCCCTGTACTCAGCCAGTCGGCCAGCAAGTGGGCCACACTCGCCGACATCGGGTCTACCCACTCTGCGGGCCGGACGCCGTCTAGCAGACTGCTGGAGGGAGCAGGCCTTCTTGTTCAACGTCTGATTCGTTACCTGGAGCGCTCAGACTTTTGATCTGGCACATCACCCGCGGCCGGTGACAGGCAGCCCTCCCGTGGGTGTGACCAGCCGGGACTGTGCACACTGACCCTTGACTTCCGCCAACACGGGTGTAACAACATGATACGGAATGAGGATGACCTTCCTGCCCAAGTGAACTTGATTCTGCTGTTTCGTTACTTGCTGAAGGACTCCTGCTTATCTTCGCAGCTTATCGCCGTGACAGAGTCAGAGAGACCGCACGCCCGGGGAGGAGGGGGGACCGGCCCTCTGAGCTCCTTGGAGACACAGACGGAGGCCCTCGGCTTGCTGCAGGGCTGAGCAGGGCGGGGAGACAGAGCGGCACGTAAGGGCTGGAAGAGTCACCCCAGAAAGGAATGTTGGCAAGTAAAATGATTTACTTAGAGGTACACATCTAGGTTGGCCACTGGGGCCCTTCCAGGCTCTTCGCAAGAATGTTGGCATCCCAAGTATGTGGCAAGAGCTGGCCAGGGTCAAAAAGCTGCTTTGTGTCCTTTTATTTGGAGAAGGGAAACGGACTTTGCTGAGAAGCAGTCTCCACGCGGACGGCGAGCAGGGCTGCGGACACAGAGCGGCCCCACGCTCTCCGGGATGGGGTCTCAGAAGCTAACAACCGGGCGGGCATTACGAGGACCCATCATTTTAAGACACGGGCAAATGTGTTTTCATCCCACGTTGGGGGAGTGATATGAGCCCATGGGGGAATCCAGGAAAACTGGGGCAAGTGCGGGGAGAGCTTGCCGACAGTGCCGTGCCCCGGAGCGGGCCCCACTCACACCCCCCCCATAACCCCCGTCCTTCTTGCTAGGCTTCTTCTGACCACATTTCCATGGACATAAGCACGCCCCTCCCCCATGGCGTCAGAGCGTGTGGGCAAAGTCTGCTGTAGCTGAGAACCTTCTTTGAGGCCATCCTAGCAAACACTGGCATCCGGTCTCCATCTCTGGGCCCTGGTGAGGTCCCTGGTGAGGCAGGCCGGGCCTGGAGGCAGCGCTCTGTGGCTTGAATGGCCATCCAGAGGTTTCCGTTTTGTTTTGCAGTGAAGAGGGGACACCCAATGGAGACAGTAAAACGTGTAACTGATGGGACGCCTGGGGGGCACAGTCGGTTGGTTAAGCCTCTGGCTCTTGGTTTCAGCTCAGGTCATGAGCTCCGGGTCGTGGGGTCGAGCCCCACATCAGGTTCCCCACTCAGCCGGGAGTCTACTTGAGAATCTCTCTCCCCCTTGCCCTGCCCTCTCTCTCTCTCAAATAAATAAATCTTTAAAACACCCACACACACACACACACAATGGGAACAGTAAAGCACAGGGACACTCCCACCCCACGGTGTGTCCTCGGGAAGTGTTTCCCTGTGCTTGTACGTCTCATCATTATAGACGAGCTCGGGGAACACCTCTGCACCCGAATGTCAGGGGAAAAGTCAGGTGGGGTCACGGACGGCTTTCCCAGGGCTAAGTCCCAGCTGCAGGATGATCAAGGACCCGCAGAGGCTTCAAAGTGGGAAATGACCTCCTTCTTTTGGGGCGGGAGGCGGGTCAAGGGATGGCCAGGGAGAGTAGCTTAAAGAAGGAGGGCTGATACCAGAGGGCAGACGCGGGTCCTGGAGGTCACCCTGCTCCTCCGAGCGGCCCCCCGGGCTAGCGCTGGTTTTCATGTGTGTTCCACTGCGGACCCCGGGGCAGGAAGGAGTGTGCGTCTGACCTGGAGAAGGAGGCCGGCAGGTCCTGCCATCCTGTGGCCCCAACTTTCTCACCTACGAATCACGCTGTAGAAACTCAGGACAGAGGTTGGCAAACTTTTTTTTTTTTTTTTTAATAGAACCTTTAATTGAACCAAACGGATACACACAAGAGCCCTGATATTGGAAAGTCAGAGCCGTCATTTTTGAATACGGATGTCCATGTTCCAGGGCAGAATGTTTGTGCATGCGCAGAACCTGTGAGACGGCCACGGCACGTGGCTGGGCACACATAGGGGCCAGGGCCGGGGAGAGGACGAGAGCCCCAGGCCCCACTCCCTACCCCCCCCCCCCCAGTCAACCCAGGCCTGCCTTTGGGTCTGCCAGGCAGCAGCAAGGAAGGCCTGGCTCCCAGGTCGGGTGTGGCAGGTGTGTGGTCTGTTGTCCTCACGTCCGTGGCTTTCCATGGTAGAACACGCAGATTCTCTACTTAAAAGGAATCCTGGAGCCTGCAGGGCCCAAAATGAAGTCTGATTTGAATCATGAGTTGATTAGCCACAGGCTTGTCTTTCTTCAGTGTCTGACTTACTAGAGTCACAGCCTGGACTTGGGCCCACCCCTTGGCCTCATGGGTCTCATCCGGTCTTTGCCCGGCTTCCCCTAGGAAACCTCTGGAAGGCCAGGCTTCGTCTTTCCAGGTGGCCTTGAGCTTCTGCCAGGTGTCTGTATCTGGGGGCTTGCTCGCTGCTCTTCTTTGGATGGGGCAGAGAAGGGGTCCATAACCACCGCGTGTCCTCACGCTGGGCTCTGGGGAACCCGTGAGGAAGGAAAGCAGCCCGGTCCCCGGCCACCCATTTACTTATTAAGGAAGAATGCTGTTGAAACCCAGAGCAGCCCGGCCCTGTGATCTCGGCCTGGCTGGGACAAGCCAGGCTGAGCCCTGTGCTCCCGTCCAAAACCTCACTCCCAAAGACGCAGATAGAGACCCATGGGGGTCCGTCCCCTAAGGCCTGCATAGCAGAGATCGGCCTTGGACCCAGGGAGTGTGTCGGGATGTTTTCTCTTGGGAGTAAAAATCTCATTCACAAAATAATCAGAAGCAACCCTCAGGGGTTTCAGAGGGTTCTTGGAGTGCAGCCTTGAGGGGACTGGGGGTCCTGGGTTTTCATGGAGCACAACCTGTAGGGGCCCCAGGGTTTTTCAGGGTGTTTCTTGGGATCCAGTCTAAGGGTCTCAGGATACAATTCTGGAGGACCCTAGTGTCTTAGGGTATAATCTGGGGGGCCACAGGGTTTCTTGGGCAGCCCTGGGGGCACTGGGTTTCCTCAGGGGGCTCTCGGCAGCCTCCCCGCAAGCCAGCCTCACTTGTCCCCACTGTAGGCTGTGGGGCCCTGCTGTAGGTCCCAGGGAATGACAGGAGTGACTGGGGACTGAGAACCATGGGGGGCGGGGGGGGGGTGGTGGTGGTTGCAGCAGGGACTTCCTAGGGCCTTGGGGGAGGGGACACTCACTGAAGACACTCCTTTGCCCCTGGGGGCAACTGGGTGTGTTCAGGGGAGCTCCTGCAAGCTTCTCAGCTGAAAACCTTCAGCTTCCCGGGTACCTCTCTGACCATCAGGATCTTCAGCTCCCCTAGCCTCCAGCCCTATCAGAACACTGTGGGGAGCCCCAGATGGGATGGGCACCAGGCAGCAAGAGCCCCCGGGGTACAGGCCAGGCTAAGGAATCCTGCAGGTTGGAATTCCTCCCTTAGATCTGCCGGGAATACACCCACCTACATTCCTGCACTAGTTTAAAATCAACTGTTTTTTTCCCCCCACAAAAGACCATTTTTAATAAAAAGGAGGTGTTGGTAACTCATGCTTCAGGGTAACAAAGCCCTCCTCCTAAATATATACACATCTCCTTCTTGGGCAGTAGTTACAAAAAGAGGGGTTTTTGTTTTTGTTTTTTCTTTCTTTCTTTTTTTTTTTTTTTTTTTTTAAGCACATTCCTCGACCCAGCCCTGGAATTTGGAGCCAGGCTCAGGAATCTGCCCCCACATCTGCCCCGCCCCTGATGTGATTTTGAAGAGCCACAGGTTGGGAAAAGCCACAGCTCAGGCCGTAGATTGTTTTCTGTCTGGGGCTGGGGGAACCAAGGTGAAGGGTGGTTCGCTGAGCCCGGGTCCCGGCCAGCACCGGACACGGCTCTGAACAGAGCTGGGAACCCACCAACAGCCAGATGGGGGTGGTTCTAGTGTCGTCCCCACTTCTACAGAAGAAAACACCAGGGCACAGAGAGGTTCATTAACTCACTGGAGTCACACAGCGAATCCTGGGCCACGCCAGGATTCCAGATTACTGCCGGCTGTGTTCCCAGGTTGCTCCCCGGTGGAGAAGACGGAGGGGAACCCCCCGCCCCCGAGTGTGAACTCCTGCCACTCGGGGGGTGGGTGCAGCACCCCCCCCCACACCAGCCTGCAGGAAGACCCGGATCAGTTGCCCTCTGTCCGTCTCATGGTTGTGCTCACGGGTGCAGCACAGGGACGCTCTGAAGTTTTTCAGAATGAAAAACAAGGCTGGGGCTCCTGTCTGAGGTCAGGCAAGTGTGAGGGGCAGCTGCGCCCGAGCTCACTCCTGCAGGGTGCCCTGCGTTCAGCCAGGGGTGCGCCCGGCCCTCGCTGCGAGCAACAGATGAATGCCTGAGACCCGGTGTGTGTGGTTTTTATAAATAAATTATATGTTACATTTTCAAAGGAGTCTGTTTAGAAAGAATCTTCCATTGACTAACCCTCTGTAAACTAGTACCATTTGATAAATAATTCCTGGCCCCTGTTGCCTGGGGGAACGGAGGAGGAGGAAGGGTAAGGGGGGAGCTCACAGACGCCGCTCCCCCCACCCCCTACGCCTGGCCTGTCTTCTCCCTGGTGCCCCCTTTCTGCTCTCAGATTCCAACAGCTAATTACTCCCAACCCCAACCCGGGCTGTGCCAGGAGGGTCCCCGGCTGAGTTTGGGAGCCAGCCGGATGCTGACCTGGGAACATGGCCACAGAGCCTTCTACTGGGCAGGCCTGCTAGGCGGGCTTCCCTCTCTGTGGAGAGCCACTGAGTGAACGTAAAACACCGAGCGATTCCTTCTGTAATTCATAATGGTTCCCAGCAAAACCACGAAGGCCAATGCTGCTGGCTAGAAACAGGAAGAGGAGGATGGGCTGGCCCTCGCGGGTCCTCTCCCTGACGGCCGGAGCCTGTGGCGGGGGTGGGGTGGGGGGCTTCCCCTGGAATGGTTGTCAGACCTGGGTTCCCCGACACGCCCCCCAACCAGGGTTCCTGGCACTGAGCTCCACGTTCTGCCACGCTCCAGGGCCGCCCAGGCCAACCGCAGCAGCTGGCCCAGTTACCTGTCAGGCCCAGAGCAGAGGGCCACAGGGAAGCCACCAGTGGGCCAGTGAGACTCGGGGCTGCAGTTGACAGGGCCCTGTGTCACAGACAGGACCCCAGGCTGGCGGAGGTGGCAGGGTGCAGGTCGGTTGAGATTCTCACTGGGTTCTCCCCGGGAACTGGAAGGGCCCATGCTTAGCGTTGGGTCTCTGCCTTCTCTCCTGCCCCAGGCAGGGACCCTCCAGCTGTCCCCTCCACTCGGGGCCATCTCCTTGGCTGCCCCCACCCCAGGCTGCTCCTGGGCCCCACTGTGCGCCTACCTCTGTTCCTTCTTCTTCCCCCAGGGGTACTCACCCTGCCCACTCCTGGCCTGGGGCACATCTTCACACCGTCAGGGCTTCCCGAGAAGGCCCTCCTACCAGCCAGCCTGAGATGCTCCTCACTCCCTGGGAGAAGGGGCTGATACTTCCAAGCCTGGAGCTCCCCTGTGTTGGAAGCCTTCAAGCTGAGCCTGGCGAGCGTCAGGGATGGTGAAGGGGACATCCTGGCATGGAAGGTGGAAGCTGGGGACTTTGCCGCCTGGAACATTCTGGAATCTTGAGATCTGCCTGGCACGGCATGGACCCTGCGGCGATCCTAGAGGCGAGGGCTCACACCGGCTGAGGGCTCAGGAAATGTTTGTACAACACAGGACCTGGCAGACACGCGTGTGGACAGACCTGTATTCCAGAAGGTCTGCTGGAACCATGTTAAGCAAAGCACCTAACAACATCTTCCCGAACAGGTGTTCTGTGAACCTTTGCTGGATGCATGAATGTATGAATGAATGAATGAATGAGGGAGGGAACGCATGCACCCGTGATCTCGGGTTGTGCTCTAAGCCAGCAGCAGGGGCTTCTGTCCTATTCTGTGTGGGCTCCCATGGTGAAGACCATGGCACCTTAAACAACATCTGCTCTCCTCTGGGGCTGGAGGCTGGACGCCTCAGATCCAGGCGTGGCAGGGCCGGTCCCCCACCCCCCAAGACTTCTCCTGGCCATGCGGGCACCGACTCCTCCCCGTGTCCTCACAGGGTCGTCCCTCCGTGTGCGTCTGCATTCTGACATCTTCCTCTGATGAGCACCCCAGTGTCCTGGAGTAGAACCCACCCTAGGGACCTCGTTTTACCTCCATCACCTCTTCAAGACCCCTCTCGAAGTACAGTCCTTTTCTGAGACTAAGTCCGTTCTGAGACTGAGTCCGTTCTGAGTCCCGTTCTGAGTCCTGGCCTGAGAGTTAGGGCTCCAACATATGAATCTGGGGGGGTCACAGTTCAGCACAGCTGAAGGAGTGTGCGACTGAGGGTGCGGGGAAGGCCCCACAACACGAGAGCTGCCCTTCCAGCACCGAATTCGACAGCACCATGCGGTGAGCAGGAACGCACTCTCCCCACTGAAGTTTCCCCTCCAGCTGGGATTCTGTCTCAGGCCCTGCAGTGGGGGGCTGTGTGCATGGGGACCTGTCCAAGGGTCTCCAAGGAAGGGCTCTTCCTGTTCACCTCCCTGGGCCTCTGCCCCCGATAGCTTCATTCTTGCATGATTTGGTGGGGACATTCTGCTGTCTGGGTGGTCCATAGGGACTGTGGTCAAGAGATGCACGCTTGGCCTGGCCGTTGGTTTGTCAGCCACGGTTGGGAGCTGACCTCAGCAAAGTTCCATTCTCTGCAGTCCCCGGCTTGGTTGCGGCAGTCGTCAGAGCCTCTACAGTCCCGAGGCTGCCCCCGGTCAGCACTCCCTGCCCAGGATCTGCGGGGGAGACTCCTGGGTCTTCTGGGGGCCCCTGACCACAGCTCCGTGCAGGAATAACTGCTTATCTTTATTTTTTTAAGACTTATTTATTTATTTGATAGAGAGAGAGGGAACATAAGCAGGGGGAATGGGAGAGGGAGAAGCAGGCATCCCACTGAGCAGGGAGCCCAGTGCGGGGCTCGATCCCAGAATCCTGAGATCATGACCTGAGCCGAAGGCAGGCGCTTAACGACTGAGCCACCCAGATGTCCCCGTTTTTTTCTTTTAAGATTTTATTTATTTGTTTGAGAGATACAGAGTGCCTGTGCATGAGAGGGGGGAGGGGCAGAGAGGGAAGAGACTCGACCCCAGGACCCTGACATCATGACCTGAGCGGAAGACAGACAGCAGACAGACTCTTAACCGGCTGAGCCCCTCAGGCACCCCAGGAATCACTGCTTATCTTGGATCTGCATCATAATCTGTGTCTTGCTCCCCCCATGGTGCTGTTGAATTCGGTGCAGAATGTGGAAAAAGCAGTCGGAGCATCAGGGACTGGTACTCATGTCAGGAACCTAGTGGGTTTGCCAAGTAGATCACACACAGAATAGAGGAAGAGGATGGTAATACCTTTGTTTGAAATTAAGTAAGTCACAGTTTTTGTTGTAAAGCACTGTTCACGAAGTCCATCGGTCCAGTTTTGAAACATGTGATGTACCACGTAAATGGTTTACTATGTCTGATGTCCTTAAGATGAAGGTCAGGTGTTATTGATGCTTTAAATTTTCCTTAAATATTCACATTATCTTCAGTAGAGACATATATGTTTTAGAAACAGTCATGTCCTTCCTGGCACCCTATGCCCCCCACAGTGCCCATTGTTCCTGCTCAGCTGGAGAGACACCATGACACATGGGGCAGAGACGTGGAATCAGACACATACTTTATCCCAGAAATTTCATCTTTCTGGAAATAAATCCATGCTTCACTAAAAAAGACGACATTTAAGAAGGACACAGATGTGAGGGGGAGACAGAGGGAAGGAACTCCACACGTCCACAAGCTCAGGTCGACACAAGCTCCCCGAGCAAGGGAACCACGTGTTTTGTAGCTGAAGGTTCACGGAAGTTTGGGGGTGCTTGGCTCTCTCCAGGGCGGAGGGGCAGTCCACGGTGACATCTCATTCTTGGTCATCTGTGGCTGGGGACGCACGGCGGTGCTCACTTCTGTAAGGGAAGCGTTTTCTCTTTCTAGGTCTGATGGCATTTTTAAAAAAATAAACTTTTCGTTTGAGAATCGCTTTAGAGGTATAGAAACGTGGCAAGGACCGTGCAGAGCCCCAGGAAAGATACCCACTCCCCGCATCATTCTCCAAAGGCCACCCTGCCTTACACGGTCACATTGTCATGGCTCAGGTGCCAGGGCTGGGACCCCACGCTCCTCTAAAGCCCACAGTGTATTCGGGGTTCGCTCATGGGAGCCCTCCGTCCTTTCTCTGTCCCAGCACCCCGCCCAGGACACCAGCAGACATTAAGGCCTTGTGTCTCCTTGGGATCCTCCTGAGAGGATCTCACACTTGGCTTTTGATGACTTTGACAGTGTGGACGAGCGCTGGTCAGTGTTTTGTAGTCCGCTAGCCCCTCAGCTGGGATTGTCTGGTGTTTCCTCTCGGGTAGGCTGGGGTTCAGGGTGAGCTGGGAGGGAGACACAGAGGCCGAGCATCATCCCCACCACCTCAGGTCGAGGGCACCTGTTCTCAGCACGGCTCACAGTCACTGTGGACCCTGGCCCCCAGGCTCGGGGGTAGGGAGGGAGCCCCATCTCCCCGTCTCCTTGGTGGGGAGCTAGCCACATAGGCTGTTTGGAAATCTTCTCTGAGGGGGATCCGCCCTATTCTGACGCACTCATTCAGCCAGTCAGTCCATCAGTATGGACTCATGCGCATTTATATCCATATTTGAAGGATAGCCCCAAACTGTGTTTGTTTTTTTGCTCAGATGGCTCCAGGTTTAGCCAGCAAGAGTTCTGTGGGGTTGGGGAGTTGGGGGCCGGGTCCCTCTCACTGCCTCAAGCCTTTCATTCCCTGGCACTAGTGGGGCTCTGGTGTCCACTCATGGGTTTCCTGCGGGGACCCAGACCCCAGAACCCGCCCTCTCTCCCAGAACCCTCCTCCCCTCCTCCCAGTGGGGAGTGGGATCAGCCCTTAGAGTGGGGCTCCAGGGCTGGGTCAGCTCATTGTTACTGCTCAGGTTACTCCTCCCAGGTCTTCTTCAGGGCCGTTTTATTTATTTATTTATTTAAGAGAGAGAGAGAGAGGCCGGGGTGGGGGCGGGAGGCAGAGGACGAGGGAGAGAATCTCAAACAGGCTCCATGCCCAGCACGATCCGCGCTCCTGGACACCCGGGCCCCTCAGACCGGTTCGTTCTTCCAGGATCACCCGCGTATTCAACACACATACCCTCGCCAAAGGCTCGCGGAGGCTCCTGCGCCCTGCTCAGCACTGGGGAGCCCGAGATGGAGCTGGGCGGAAGGCAGGTGGGAGCAGCGAGGGCCGCTGTGGGTCTCCATCAGTGCGGAGGCTGGACCGGGAGCCAGGACCCTGGGCTCAGGACTAGGGCTGCGCATTTCCGGGAAGGGCTGGGCAGGAGGAAGAGGCACTAGTGCTTGACGCGAGGGGTGGGGGAGGCCACGCCCACACGCTCCTGACCCCGCCCCTTCAGGCGCCTCCAGACATCACCCCTGGGCTCAGACCTCTCCGGAAGGCCCTGGTCCTCTTAGGAATGGTTTTGGCTGCAGGAACAGAATGCTGGACTGTCAGGGCTTCAGGGATGGGCCCCAGAATTCCCGAGCCGGTCCGCCCTGCAGCGACTTTCTTCCCACTCTGCGTGGCGTTCGTTTTCCCGCTCTTTGCCTCCAGTCTCCTGGGCTCCTGCTCTGAGTGTTGCCTGGGGTGGGGTGGGGTGCGGGACCATCAGGAGAGAGAGCAGCCCCAGCGGCCCGCAGGATGGAGCCCAGCTGGGTTCTCTGGGCAGGCTGCTCGAAGGACAAAGCAGCCCCGTGAGACCTCGAGGTCCCTGTAATGGTCCAGATTCCTTCAATGAACACTTGCTGGCCGGGCTGCTGGGAGTTGGCCCTGAGCCATCCACCTCCTTTGGGGACGACCTCAGAGGCAAAGGGTGGCCTTCCAGCAGTGGCCCATGCCCAAGACTGACCCATGTGCTCCAGGACAGCTCCCACAGCACCGGCACCCTCTTTGCCTGCCTCCGTCTCTCCCCTGGCATACGAACCTGCTCAGATCTGTCTCAGAGCCTATGTCCATGGCCCCAGCAGGGCACAGGTGGGGAGGCCCCAGGGCCATAGCTGCAGAAGATGGTGTGTGTGCATTTTAGCAGAGATAGTACTGAGATTCCACGGGTTTAGGGAAAGCCTCTGGGGAATGGAAAAGGCGAGGTGCTGGGTTGTGCCTGTGGACTTGTGTGCCGGGGGAGAGAAGCATAGGGAGGGAAGGGGGCCATGTCCCTGTGAGCTCTGGAGGAGCACCGTACCTAAATGCACCGCACCAGCTTGTGGACCCGCTGCAGCCTCCCAGCACCATGAGCCGGGGCCTTGCATCCCGTGTCCTGCTTCCGGCTGCCCCTTCCAGCGGCTCCCTAGAAAATGTTACTTTTCAGTGCAAGGAAAACAGAAAATTATCCACATCATTGCCCACATGCTGTCTTTGACCCAGGCGTACTGGACTGTCAGACTGCGGCCGTGGCCAAGACCATCTTCATGTCAATGACAAAGTTCCAGAAAGTTCTTTCAGAATTCCAGTGGGAAGGAACAAGAGGGGCTCTGGGCAGTGGAGACGGGGCCAAGCCCCAACCCAGACCCATGCCTGCCCTGTCTGCAGTGCTGGGGAGGGAGCGGCGGATTTGGTGTCAGCCTGCTTGACCTCAGCTAAACTGCTCTGACTTTTGTTTTCAGATTTGAGATATTTTTGGATGGGTAAGGATGGAAAAAATGTGTGTCCCTTTTTCAGATGATTGCAGCGTGCCCTGTTGTTGTTCAGGTTCTTGGAGAGTCCACGTTGTGGGCTGGGAAGTGAGAGCTCCTGGATTTGGGAAACCCGCCCCACCCTGTACCAGTCTCTGGCCAGGGGCGGGCAGGTGTGGGCAGGTGTGGGCATCTGCATTTCGGTGAATCTGGGAGCCAGCTGCTCAGGCTAAGGCAAAATGGCACAAGAACACGAGGTCCAGTGTGCCTCCTCCCTTCTCGGGGCTCTGTGGGTGGGATATATGAAGACAGACACTGTCTCAATAGGCCTCCTCATGTCCACAGTCCCAGAGGCAAGGGACAGCTAGCTGGCAAGGGACAGTGGGGTGGGGTGGGGGGAACTGATTGGCTTTGAGGGAGAGAAAGTTGAGGACAGAGATTTTAGGAGAGGCTGCCCCACAGGGGCGAGGACCCCCCACTTCCCAGCTGCGTGATCTCGGGCAAGCTTATTGGCCTTGTCCCCACACGTAGATGTCCTGGTACCTTCAGAAGTTCAAGTTCACCTAGTCGTTCAGCCAGCAGGGACCTGGACACTGTGACAAAGCCTGAGACACAGGATGGGCAGAGGTGGTCGGCTCTGGGATGTTCCAGCGAAGAGACGAGTCGGCACAGCCGTAACAGCTGGATGGGCAGAACAAGGCAGTGTGGAAGAGACCTAAGAGGAGTTTGTCGGCCTGATGGTTCTGGATCTTTGTCACGTTCTCTTGCTGAACAGCTGGGTGACCTTGGTCAGGTTAGCTACAATTTCAGCTTCTTTCCCTATGGGTGATAACATCAGCCTCAGCCCCATTTAGGGGTCCGCGGGCTGCGACCTCCTCACTCCTCCCCTCTTCTGCTGAGGCTCCTTTCACGGGACCCTCTGCCGCCTGAGGATGAGAGTCACGAGTTTTGACCTCTTGAGAAATCATGCTACCCTCTAGAGCAAGGCAGGGGTTATTGGCCTTTCCAAGAGGCGTTGCAGGGTAGGAGGGAACAGGAGTGAGGTTCAGCCTCTGCTCTCCGTGAAGAACCGAGGAAGGTCCCTGCAAGCCAGGATAGGCACGGCTGGACCCCGAGGGCCCGGGTAGCGTTGGGTGTCCAGCTCCGATCAGGGGCTGTTCTTGGTAACAGCACCTTAAGACGTGCACAGGCCTCTCCAGGTGGGATTCTAAGACAATTTGGTCCCCGAGGCGGGTACAACCCCTGGCCTTCTTCTGCAGGTTGTAGGGTGGGTGTCTTCTCACATGTGCTTTCCCTGTGCCAGGGGCTTTCCACGCACTCACGGGCCTCAGGATAAGCTCTTGTTGACACTGTTCTTTTGCCTGTGAGGGGCAGCACTTGAAATCTGCAGAGGGCTGTGCATTTTCTAAGGGCATCTTTGGAGGGTGCTGCCCATTTCCCGGATTTCACTAATGGGTAAATAGAGGCTGAGAGACTGACTGAGGGGATGTTTGTCTTGGGGGATGCTGGAATTTCTCTGCCTGAGTATCCCTCTGGACTGGGACCTGCTCTCCCGAATGCTTCTGGCCAGACAGTCCTGCTTGTTTCTCTGGGCTCATTTTAATTAGTCATGTGACTTGTGAAGTCCTCCCCGTCGAGTCCCTCCCTTCCAGGCACTTCTTAAGCATTTTGGGCCTTGACCCCCATGGCCCCGTTGCTTTACGTCTGCAGAACCCTGCTAGAGAGTGAGCTACCCGCGGGCAGGGAGGCCTGGGTTCCCGCGGGCACAGTAGTAATTGCAGCGCGGAAGGAAGGAATGAGTGAAGGAAGGAACAACCGGTTTTGCAGGGGTCAGGACTCCAGCCTCCCCCCGCCCCCCACCTGCGGCGCGTGAACTCTCGAAGCAGGGACCCCCGGGTGGGCCACCATTTGGCGGTCCCGCGGAGCCTGGCGGGGAGGTCCCGGGGCGCAGGGGCGCACGGGGGCGCGCGGGGGCGGGTCCGCCCTGCGCCCACAGGGCTGGGCGCTGAGGCCAGGTGACCGGCGGCCGGGCGCGGCGGCGGCGATTGCCCGCTCCGCCTCGAGGGGGCCCTGCGGCGGGCGCGGCGGCGAGCCAAGAGGACGGCCCGCCCGCGCGCTGCTGCGCTGCTCGGCGCCCGGCCTGCTGCGGCCATCGCCCGCGGGACCCGCCGCTCGCCCAGGTACCGGGCCGCGCCGCCGCCCGCTTTGTTTCGGGCCGGCGCCGGCGAATGCGCGCTGGGCGCGGGGAGGGGCTCGGGGAGCGCGCGAGAGCGAGCTGGCTTGGGGTCCGGGGACGGGGCTGGCGGCGCGGATCCGGGGTCCGCGTCCGGGTCCGGCTCCGGGTCCGGGGGCGCGGCTGGAGCGGCACTGCGCGGCAGCGCCCGGAGGACTTCGCTCTCTGGGACCCGTCCCGAGACTTGCAGGGCGGAGAGCCGAGCTCGGGGCCCTCTCCCGCTCTCAGCCAGCAGGCTCCGTCCCGGTCCCCGGGCTGGGCGGGAGGCGCGGGGCGGTGTGTGTGTGTGGGGGGGGGGGCTCGCTCCTTCCGAAGGAGCAGAAACCGCGCGGGGTCGCCGGAGCCCCGCGCCACCTGTGGCACGTGTCCCCCCGGCCCGCCGCCCGGTCGCTGACAAGCCGCAGGGGGGAGAGTCCCGGGGCGCGGGGGGGGGGGTCTGCGTGCGGGTGGGCTCCGCCGGCTGACAAGGGCGCTGGGGGCTTTGCCTAAAGTGATAGGAAGATCTGTGTGTGGCGGGAAGGGACTGGATTCTTAAGACAGCGCCAGACGGTGACCCCCACTGTCCACCGTGGTTAATACCAGCGCCCCCGAACGTGGGGACAAGAGAGAGCACTGCTGAGGGTGGTCACTGCCTGCTTACGGAGAAGCGCCCACCCCGGACGGGGTCCCAGCCCTTCACACACTTGGACTTTCTGGGGGATTTCACTCCCTGTGATATGGATGCATGGGCCTCCAAGACTTGAAACATATACTGAAAATAGCAGGGGGCGTTTTCATTGCATTCATTGCATTAATGTTAATATTGCATTAATTATCTCATTGCCTGACGTCCGGCCTTCAGGACCCCCGTTTTGACATTCTGGTGGGTTTGCTGTGGCCCATTGCTGTCTTTGAGTCTTTGAAGTGCTCCACTTCTTGGCTCTTTGAAAGAGGTTTTCGTCCTGTGATTCTCCCCTCTTTAGGGCCTGCAAGGTTATATTTGCAAATCAATCAACAAGTATTAGAAAGGCCTTTCTGTGGAGAGGCCTGGAGGGGCCAAGGAGGGGCCCCCCTGGAGTCTGCAGCTGGAGGGTGGAGGGAGCAGGGCTGGGCTGCAGGGAAAGAGGGGACCTTTGTGCACCAGGAGCTGCCTGGGAACCGGCAGGAGGCCAGACTCCTGACCTCAAAGTAATAGTAACTTACTTTGCAATCTTGCAGAGGAAGGGTGAGCTCAGAGACAAAGCATCAGGCGCACATCTCCAGCGTGTGTGCTGATGGCCTTGCCTGAGTTCATTTTGCCTCCCCACAGGGAGCTGCGATTATGGCCCCATTTTAAGGGTGTGCAAAAAGAGGCAAAGAAAAGGCTAGGCGTCTTATCCAAGCTGATGAAATGGGTGGTGCAGCCCCGGGCTTCCTGCTGCCTGGAGGAGTGGGTGGCTATTCTCACAGCAGATTCCTCAGCCCAGCAGCAAAGCTGGCAGCGGCGGCAGATGGGCAGGTGGATGCTTCGGAAAGCTCTGGGGAGGCAGAAAGAGAAGTAGGCGCGCCAGGAACTGTGTGCTCCTGGATGCAAACTGACTATGTTTACAAAGTGTAGCATTGGCACCTAATGGTTTCAAATAGAGCCCCTTGCAAAGGGGACCCGGGGAGCTGAAGGTCACATGCTCAAATATGTCCCTGCAGGTCCCTGCAGCAGGATGTGGCTCCTGATGGGGGCGGGGATTAAAAAAAATGAAAAAGCCTGAGAAGAAGGCGAAAAGTCAAGAAAAGTGAGGGGAGAGAGCCCCAGAAGGGACGGTTTTGGACCCGCAGGCTGGCCCATTTTACAGATGACTACATTGTCATGTAGGGGTCTGGATCAAACCTCTGGCTAGTGGCCCGCCTCTCCTGCTCCTTCTCTAGGATCCGCCAGGCATAAACCACCCTGATGTTGGGGAGAAGCCTCTGTTCCCTCACAACACCCTCCCCGCCCCGTAAACTCCTGATGGGGGAGGCGCAGGGCAGAATCCCCCAGCCACCACCAGCACTGTTACCCTCGTGTGCCCACCACACAGTGGGGCCATGGCTCTCTTGGTAGGAGGCTCCTTAGGATGGCTCCCAGCCACGGGAGAGGCCCTGTTTCATGGCTGGGCCTGAGGGTCTGCTTCTGGCAGTGGGGGCAGGGGTGAGGTGCATGCCTGCCACTCCCCACCCCCTCTGCAAGGTACACAGATCCTGGACTGCCCAAGAGCCAGCCTGTGCGCCTGGAGACCGCTGCGGTTGTCTCTGTGGATCTGGGAACAGCAGTCCTTGTGAGTGGGTTAGTTCAGCGGGTGTCTGGTGAGGTCAGAGCTGCCCTTGGTTCCCGGCAGGAAGCGACAGCGTGGGCAGCCGTCACTGTCTCTGGAAAGTCCTCTGACCTCCGCACTGTTTGGCTGCTCTGGCAGAGGTCTTTCTGAAACCCTCCGGGCCCAGCAGGGTGTGGGGTGTGTGTGCCACGGGTGATCTTCCCAGGCGCGCCCACATGAAGCTGGCACGGAAAGCCAACCCGCTGCACAAAGGCATTGTTATCACAGTGCCCCCCCTCCCGAGAACGCCCACGCATTCAAGGTCGCGTCCATCAAAGTATTGCTGAGCGGGACTTGGCTTCTTTTAGGTTCCAGAAATGTTATGAATCAGTTCTACTGCGTTGAGTCCTTAGAACTAATGGCCGGGTCACTCCGCCGCGGGGTCACTGCCCCCCACAACTGTTCAGGCCAGGACCCGTTACATCTCCATGTCTGTTCCTTTCCTAGAAACGCAGGAAACATGAATCTCTGGGTTTCTGGGACTTCGTGTGGGCCCCTGCCTATGGGGACCGTGTAGGTGGACCCTCCTGCAGGCATGTCACACTGTCCCTCTCCTTGTGCGCTTGGGGACTTCTGGGTCTGTATGTCTGGCGCTGGTGCAGCCCTGCAGGGTGTTCTGGAACCTCCCCCCCCAACGGCCACCCCCCCGGGGGTGGGGCTGCCTCTGCTGGATGGGAAGGAGGAGGCCATGGAAGGCAGGACGACCGCCACCTGGGGCCAGCCTTAGAAGCCATCACAGTGCCTGCCTGTGTCACGGAGGGGATGAGGGTCATCAGCAATGACCCCCACATATTTTAAAAGAGTTATGTGAATTTAGAAAAAATAGAAGGCGGCGATCTGGAATTCATGGATTTTGTCCCAGGTGGGCTAAGTTAATGACAAATTTACGTTCAAGAAGTCTTGGTCAGTAAGCAGGAAAATTCCCTCCAGGGAAGCATTCTCTGATCAAGGAAGGGAGGAGCCCCTCGAGGCCACCAGCTCTGGGGAGAGAAGCCTTTCCGAGGCATTCCTGGGCAGGGCAGGAAGCCTGGGCGCCCCCCCTCTGCGAGTGTCCCCCTGTGCCAGGGTAGTGACCTTGTGAGCCCAAGGCTTTCTTCCGAAGGTACAGCAGTGCTTGCCGACGGGGGGGCGTTTGCCGGGCAGGATCTGATCTTCGCCCAGCCTTGAGTGGCATGGGTTTTGTCCGAATTTTCCAGAATAGGGCCCTGAGACTCAGGGAGCTTGACTAGCTCGCCAGTGTCCTGGGGGTGGTGCGTCTGGGATCGGAGTCTGCCCCGCATTGGCCATTGGGGCCAGAGCCCGTGAGTGGATGGCGTGGCATGGCGCTGGGGGGTGTCTCAGATTGGAACCCAGGCCCGGCTGCAAAACTGGGACTCCTTCCCAAGACCAGGGGTCCCCATGGCTCCCCGTGAGGGGCCGGCGAGGTGTCCCCAGCTGGCAGGGCTCCCTGCGCAGCTGCTTCCTCGGACAGGGAGCCTGTGTCTCTCTCTGATTCTCTCTTCCTTCCTCCCTGGACTCTCATTGTGGCAAGGTTGGGGGGGGGCTCCTGCCTTCCTCTTCCTCTGCTCTGGAGAGATGATGACCCTCCCCGTACCCGTCGCAGCTCTGGCTTTGTTCTTCAGCTTTAAGGGACGTCTGTCTGTGGGACCCTGTTCCAGCTCCCGAGCAGGGAGCAGCTGGTGCCCTCGGAGCCGGGCTGTGCCCGCGGGCATCCTCCACGCTGCGCCCGAGGGCACCGTCCCGGCGGCTGAGGGTTTCAGCGACCCTCGCTGTGCCCAGAGGTAGCAGCCGGTGTGCCCCAGTGGCATTTCAGTGCAGACTTTCTGAAACTGGCCGCCAGTGGTGAAACCACTCCCTGAGGTTTGGAAGACCCGAGCAGAGCAGCTCTGAGCCAGGGCAGCAGGCAAGAGCTCGAGGGGTGCAGCCCAGGGGCCTGTGCTGGCCTGTGGCTGCTTTGCTCTTTGCAGGAGAGGCTGGCCGGAGTCCGGACCACGCTCCCACCACGGCCCACAGCAGCAGTGCCATGCCACTCATCTGGAGCTGGGGGGTGGGGATCTTGTGGAGGGGTTGGCCCACATCTGGCCATCGATCTAGGCACCCTGGGGCCCGGCCAGGCCATTAGCTGGGCGTCTGCCTTCTGTGCACATTACTCCCGGAGCTGGGGCCGGAGCTGGGGCCGGAGCTGGGGCCGGAGCTGGAGCCGCAGCACAGGCTCCGGGAACAAAAGGGCTCCATTGACTTGGTCCTGGCCGTCCTCCCTCCTAATTCATCACCTCTCAGGGCTTTCCTGAGGCTCCCTCCCTCCTACTGGTGATTTTGGACGCAGATCAAAGGCGGGGTTCAGGCAGTGTGCTGGGGGAAAGAGTGGGTTCTGCTGGCCACAGGCTTCGGGTAAAGACGCCCTCTGTCGCCATGAGTGTCCTTGGGGTGTCCCCACCTGCAGCCTGGGGCCTCGATGCCCCTCGCGGGACTCACACCGGCAGGTCCCACGGGCTGTCCCTTGCTGGCCACTGCTGACTCTGGTCCCACTGAATGTCCCTAGCTCCAGCAGCTCCTGCTGGAACGGCACTTCCTCATTCCTGGACGCGCTATCTGATCCCGCGGGGGGTGGGGGGGGGAGTCCTGTGATAATCGGAGGAGGCGGTGGGGCACCTTCATCCTGAGGATCTCGACAGGTGTGTTTCCAGTTCACCGCTAGAAGATCTGAAGTGCCCTGTGGGCGGTGGACGGTGGGCGGGGGTAGGGGGCGATCTGTGCTTGTCTCCACTGGGGGGAGCTGAGTGAGGCCCTTGGCCTGCCGGGGGAGGGGGACCCTTGTCATCTATGCTACTGGGTGTAGGAGAAGCTTCCTGGGTAATGGAGGTCTGAGCTGCTTAAGCTGATTTTTGAGTCTTTTCCTACAAAACCATTTTCCCGGGCTCTCCCCTGGCTGTGGACTTGGAGAACCGTCCTTCCGACAGCACCGCCCCGTAGGCAGTGTTTCTTGGCTCGCTCAGCGCCCATACTGGCTGCGCTGTTTGAGTTGACGGCACCCCGATCCCGCGTATCACCCTGGGCCCCGCATTTCAGCATCAACGCGGCAGTGACAATGCATCCCCACCTGTAACCGCCTCTGCGCACTCGGGGGTCGGGGGTCGACGGCAGCAGGCGCCCTGCACGTGGAGATGCAGGAGTGGACAGGACATCTGTCTGTGCTCCGGCTGCGCACCCCCCGCATATACCCGTGTGCAGACGTTCTTGAGCAGGACCCCCTGGCTGGTCTTGTGCCTGGAAGGACTTCCAAGCCTGGTGCAGAGGTCAAAGAACACAAACTTTTTTTTTTTTTTTTTTTTTTGGTGGTAAAATGCATAGAACAGCGCCTCCCATTTTAACATTCTCAAGTGGAGGGGTCAGTGGTACTGAGCACATTTGTGTCTTGCTGGCAACGCCCCTGTCCATCCCTGGATCCCTTTTCGTCTTGTGAAAGGAAACGTCTGTCCCCAGGAAACACTCCCCTCCCCTGCCCCCAGCACCCCGATTCTCTGGCCCAGTGAGTGTGGGCCCCCCGAAGGGTCACACAGTCTTTGTCCTTTTCGTGACTGCCTTATTCCTCTCACATCCCCCAGCGCATCCATCCTGTGGCGGGTGTCAGAAGCCCCTCCCATTCGAAGGCTGCATACCATTCCACTGCATGGACAGACCGTGATTTGTGCGTCCGTTGGTGGACACGTGTGCCGCTCCTGCAGTTTGGTGGCAACAAGGGTGCATGGCGATCTGTTCTGACCCCTGCTTTCCCCCCTTTTGGGAGTACACCCAGGAGGGGCATAGGCTTTTGGAAGGCTCCCCATATACTGCAGTGCAGAAACCCGTGTTCTCACTGGGGTCTCCCCGTGTCCACCCGGTATCTTGGAATGCCGCGTGCACAGGCTGAAAACCAGGCCTGCAGGCAAAGGAAGAGGGAGGCTTCTTACTGAGCTATTTTGACAGATCGTGTAAACTCTGTGATTAATGGAATGAGAAAGCAGGAAGAATGTCTTTCATTTAAAAAAAAAAAATAGAGCCTTCAGGGTTGTTTGGTTTTATTTTCAATTAAAAGGGTCTGATTTTGTTTCTGGAGAATGGTTTTAATTTGGATAAATAGTTCAGTCTGGGGACTGCGTGCCAGAGCCTAGGGTCTCTGAGCGCTGTTACCCAGCGCTCCCTCCGCGGCTTTTTGGAGGGAACGCGGACCTGAGCCTTGCGCTGGCCTGGCCTCCGTCTGGCGGCAACGAGCGTCCAGTGCTGGGGAAGGGGTTGGGGGGACAGCCCTCCTGACCCGGCCGCACAACCAATGGGAGCGAGGGGCCCCAGCCCAGTGGTCGCTGGTTAATTTTTATCCTCCAAGAACGTGTTCGGAGGCTCATGTCAAGAATGCCAGCAAGCAGCCCTCGTCCCTTCCCCGCCGGGCAGTTGGACCAGACTTACCAGCATCTTTTCCAACGCAGGCCTTTGCAGCATTGGTCAGGTTTGGAGGATGCGGAGGGGGAGACATTCCTAAAGGCTGCAGGTGACTCCGATGGGAGAAGCTTCCCCGAGGCCACGCAGGATTCTGACCTCGGCCCGGGCCCTCTAAAGGTTGGGTCTGTGCACCTTCTTTCAGAGGGGCTTGAAGTTGGATCTCAGAGTCGGACTCCAATCCTGGGCATTCTGGGGAAGGAGCCCTGGGGGTAGGGACTGCGGGCAGGAACCACCTGGAGTGTCCCTGAGGAAGGGAAGGGGTTGAGGAGGGCAGAGGGGATGAGAAGGCACAGATGCTACATCCACTTGTTAAAACTAGGACAGGTGTCAAAGCCTTCACTCTTCATGCTGTTTAACCTGTGGGGGGGGAGGTCTGCGGCCGGTGCCAGGACCTCCCGGGGCCTGTGGGAGCTCTAGGGTGGATGGGGAGCTGCCCCAGAATGTCCCCGAGCCAGTGCAGCCGCACAGGAGGGAGGGTGGGCGAGGTGGCTGGGGACTGTGTACCTGGCAGGGATTGGGCCTTCTGCATGGTGGGGGGGACCCTCAGCATGCAGGAGAGCCTATAGGCCAAGCAGTTGTGCATAGGACCTGGGCCTGCGTCCCGGGCTGCCGTGCTGGCAGGTGGAGAGGCAGCTGGAGGCACACAGGCCCCTGACAGAGGGCACTTCTCAGCAGAACCCATAGGAAAGTCTCTGGGTTGGGGGACCGGGAGGAGCTGTGGGGAAGGGTGCCCCAGGACCAGGGTCCTGGCCCGCTACTGGACAGGCATGTCCGGGACCAGTGCCCTAAGGGACGGTCTGATGCGTGGCCTCATCCTTTGGGCGCTCTGCATGTTTGGGACTGTGTGGGCAGACATTGGTAGTGCCCAAGCCCTGTTTTCTGGAGCAGCCCTAGTGGCTCCCTGTGTGCCCCCCAGAGCCCCTCCTGGTGTCCCGCCTGCCAGGCTGCGATTTTAACCGGAGGAGATGTTAGCATGAGATTGGGGCACAGACAGAGTCCCTCTCCCTTGTCCTCACTCCTCCCCACCCCACATACATAGGAAGGCCCAAGGTAGAGGTCACCTAGAAGGGCACAGTTCGCTTTCACAGCAGGTCAGCTGTTGCTGACCCCCCCCCCCCCCCCGCTCCGTGCTGTCCCGGGACTACTGTTTGCACCCCTGCCCGTGCATCCGCCTCCTCCTCCCCTGCAGGTGTAAGCCGGCTCCTGGCCACCCTGGGGGCCAGTTTGTCAGAACTTCCTCTGGGGACAATGAGCATGTCTGGCAGCAGCCGCAGCTCCTCCTCTGGGCAGGGGGTGGGGGATGAGGGGTGGTCTGCAGGCCCTTCTGAATCTGCATACACCCCACTGGGAGGTATGTGCGGTCTGCCTGCGGTGCCCAGGCGGGGCCATCCTCCTGGCCCAGGGTCCTTGGGGCAGAGCCCACTGCTTTTGCACACGCTGGTTTGGCTCTTGTGTCTGTACTTGTCCCTGGCTCAGCACATGTGGGGGGCACATCTGGGAACGGCAGGGTGGGGGGCGCTGGAGCTTTGCTCTGGCTGGCTGCAGCCCCCTGAGGCTCTGGGACCAGTGTTTTTGGTCATTGTCTGGCTGGGACCTGTGGGGCTGAGCTCAGCTCTGTAGCCCAGAGACAGGCCCAGCTTCCGGGGTTAGGTGCCAAGCTGGGTTTGTGTCACCGGACGGTTGGACGTCAGAGACTTTGGCCAAGGGTGGGCTTTCTTGTTTGCTCTGCACTGGCTTCAGGGCTGCCTGCCTGCCTTCTGTTTGCTGAGCCCGGTGTTTCTGCTGTGTTCGGTTGGTGCCTAGCCCATGGGCTTTGAGGACTTCCTCACGTCCCTGTCCTGTGCTGAGCACAGAGGAGGCCCTGGCTGGACACTACTGGTGTTTACTTGGCGGCAGAACAGGAGCCGGCCTGCTATTGCGGACCGTCCCGGGGCTGCTCTGTGGGGTTGCTGATCACTCAGGGGTTGGGGGCACTGAGGACGCTCCCTGATTACCGTGTGGGCAGGGGGTCTCCTGGGGACTTGCGGTCATTTCCTTCTTTGTTATTCTCCAGCTACTTTAGCTTTGGGAGGAGCCTCCCCAACTTTCTCTCCAGCTCAGCCCCTACCGCCACCACACACAGCTGGGAAGGGGCTGGGCCGAGGACCGCCCCCCCATAGCCTCTGTGCCCTTCCTGCGCGCTCTGGGGTCAGCAGTCTCTCTGCTCAAATCTGAGCTCTTCCAAGGACAAGAACCAAGGCTGCTACTTTCATCTCTGTAAGATAAGAGCTTTCAGGCGTGGCTGGGTGCCCTTGGGCTGGTCGCTTGGTCCCCCAGCCGCTGGGCTGCCCCTGTATCTATAGCCCATCCCACGTGTGTCACAAACCGAGGGCATGCTTCCACGCCCACACGGGAATGTTCTAGAAGCTGGTTCCTCACTGGAGAGAGGGATGTACCCGCACGTTTCCTCAGGGTTTCAGGAAGTTTTCCAGGCCCACCACTTCCTTTTTTCTGGAAGGTTCTCTCTGCAGTTCATTCCACTAACGTTCAGGCAAGGCCGTTGATGCTACTCTGACAGACTGGAGAATCTAGCCTACTGTTAGTTTCTTGGAAAAGAGCCACATTTCAAGTTGTCCTGTTATTGGAAGTTGCCAGTCAGGCCCCACTAGGAACCCACGCAGACTCCCCAACGAGGGCGGCAAACACTGTCCTCTGCTCAGAGCACAAAAGAATGTTCTTTCTGGATAGAGTGAGTGTTGGGGTTTCCTTGTAGCTCACACTGTAGAGAGAGCAAGAATTATTTCCTTTGTCTTCTGCTCAAAATGTGTCCACTGTCGATGCAGACTCACCAGCATGTGTAATCTCTTGTCTAATATTTAAACGAGGGTTTTGTTCTTAGAAAAGTGCTGGGCATCCAGCAACCCCTGTGGGGACAAGAGCCACCCGCCCCGATTACTGGCTTTTCTGTCCTGCTGATCCAAGGTCACATTCACTAAGTCTTTCTTTGGGATTGAGCGCATTAAAAAAATTAATTAAAAAAACAAAAAACAAAAAGACAGAAACCCAAGCTGACCAGATTCTGGAGAGGTGTTTGCATCCGTGGTGTGGTCGGCTTGAGGCCAGATCCCTGCAGCCTGCTGCTGGGAGGAGGAACGGACAGCTGTGCTTGGAGGCTGGCCGTACTTGAGGGCCACGCGCGCTCTGCCCGCCGCTGGCCCGTCGACCTGTCTCTAAACGGGCAGCAGCCTTCCGGAGGGCCCCGGTGTGCCTCCACCTTCTGCTTCTGTTTCCCTCCCTCGTTCACGCTTTCTGGCACCTGACATTGACCAAGTGCCGGCCCGTCCCAGGGGCTCTTGACCGTCACCACGTGCTGCGGCAAGGGGGCAGCGGGGTCCCCTGGCTTGCTGGCCAGGGTGGCCTGGACATGGCAGGCCCGGGGTCTGCCCCTCCGTGGTGATGAGTTCCTTGGAGCCCCCGCTGCTGCCCCTGCCCTGCCGGTCTCCCCTTCCTGGCAGGTCCCAAGAGGTAGTCCCAGGCCACCGAGTCCCAGTGCATGCAGAGACCCCTGGGGATGGACAGCAGCAGGCGGCGGGGGCCAGACCATGGGGGGAGCTCACAGCTTCTCCTGCTCTTCCGGCCGCAATGGACCGAGGTGTTCTCGAAGGCCCGCAGGTGTTGATACAAGAGTGAAGTCTCCTGCGCGGCTGGCCAGCGGGGTCGGAGGGAGCAAGTCCTCCCTGTGCCTGCCCCTGCGGATTTGGGGCTCACCTCAGTCACATGCACCCTATTCGTTCCACTAGGACCTCTGTGTCCCTGGCACTGGAGGCCCCGCCCCAGGCCTCTTTATCTGTGTTGACTTAGTTCTTTTCCTTACGGAGCGCAGTTGGCATACGACATTGTGTCCGCATACAGGTTACGAAGAGAACAACACTGCAAATCTAGGTACTGTGTCGCCTAACAAAGTGGTCACATGCTTTTAACTGTACCCTAGACTTGTATGGTATCCCAGTGTTTTTTTTTTTTTTTCTTAAATAACTACACATTTGTACCTTTTAATCCCCTTCCGCACCCCACCCCCCTTCTTTCTGGCAACTGCCAGATTGTTCTCTATATGTCTGCTTATCATTTTATTTTTTTTTAATTCCACATGTAATGGGGGCCCCTGAGTGGCTCAGTCAGTAAAGCGACTGCCTTCGGCTCAGGTCATGACCCTGGAGTCCTGGGATCAAGTCACGCATCGGGCTCCCTGCTCAGCGGGCAGTCTGCTTCTCCCCCTGGCCCTCCACTTCTTGTGCTTTCTCTCTCTCAAATAAATCAATAAAATCTTTAAAAAAAAATTCCACATGTAAGATAAATCATACAGTATTTGTTTTTTTCTGAATGACTTATTTCTCTTACCGTATCACCTTCTAGGTCCTTCTGTGTCATTACAAATGGGAAGATCTCATTCTTTTTTGATGGCTGAGTAATATTCTGTGCGCATATGTTCCACACCTTCTTTATCCGTTCACCTGTCAGTGGGCTTTAAGGTTGCCTCCGTAGCCTGGCGATCCTAAATAATATTGCAACAACATAGAGGTGCATGTATCTTTTCAAATTCGTATTTTTGTTTTTTGGGGGGGAAATACCCAATAGCTGAACTGTTGGATTGTATGGTATTTCTATTCTTAATTTTTTGAGGACCCTCCACACTGTTTTCCACCATGGCTGCCCCCGTTTGCACTCCCACCGACAGTGTAACGGGGTTCCCCCCCTTCTCCACATCCTTCTGACACCTGTTGTTGCTTGTCCTTTCCATTTTAGCCATTCTCACAGGCGTGAGGTGATACTTCATTGTGGTTTGCATTTGCATCTCTCTGGTGATGAGTGACGTGGGGCGTTGTTTCATGTGTCTGCCAGCCATTTGGATGTCTTCTTTGGAAAAATGTCTATTGGGCTCCACTGCCCCTTTTTAATTAGATTATTTGTTTCTTTTGTGTTGAGTTGTGTAAGTTCTTTCTATGGTTTGGATACTAACACTCTATCGGACATACCACATGCAGATAACTTCTTCCGTCCCCTCGGCTGCCTTTCATTTTGGTGATGGCTTCCTTCGCTGTGGGGGAGATGTTTAGTCTGATGCGATCCTGTCTGTTTATTTTGGCTTTGTTGCCTTTGCCTCGGGAGACTGGTCTGACCCGTACTGCTAAGACCAGCGTAAAGAACTTCCTCTTCTAGGCACCTTATGGTTTCAGGTCTTACTCTCAGGTCTTTAATCCATTATGCATGTATTTGTACAGATGGTGTAAGAAAGCGGTCCTGTTTCCTTCTTCCGCACGTGGATGTCCAGTTTCCCAATATCATTTGTTGAAGGGACATGTCCCCATTGCATATTCTGTCCTGGCTTTGTCACAGATTCCTTGACCCTATAGTTTTAGGTTTATTTCTGGGGTCTCTTTTCTCTCCTGTCAAACCATGTGTCTGTTTTTGCCCCAGTCCTCTACTGTCCTGAGGATCACAGCTTTGTAGCTATTACTGTAGCTCTGTGCACTTTGAAATCAAGGATGTTGATGCCTCCAGCTTTGTTCTTTCGCAAGATTGCTTTGGCTATTAAGGGACTTTGTGGTTCGAAACACATTTTAGGATTTTTTGTTCTTCTATCTGGGAAAAATGTTGTTGGAATTTTGATAGGAATTGCACTGAATTTGTAGATTGCTTTGGGGAGTTTGGACATTTTAGCAATATTAATTCTTCCAATCCATCAGCATGAAATATCTTTCTATTTATGTGTGCCGTCTTCAATTTCTTTCATCAATGTCTTAACAGTTTTCAGTGTACAGAACTTTCACCTCCTCGGTCATTGTAATTCCTTGGTATTGTACATGGAATTATTTTCTTAATTTCTCTTTTTGATAACTTGTTCTTCGTGTATAGAAACGCAACTGATCTCCGTATGTTAATTTTGTGTCGTGCGACCCTACTGAATTCATTCATTTGATCTGACAATTTTTTGGTTGGGTCTTCAGGGTGTTTTGTTTGTTTGTTTGTTCAGTTTTGTTTTGTTTTATTTAAGGATTTTTATTTATTTATTTATTCGACAGACAGAGATCACAAGTAGGCAGAGAGGCAGGTGGTGGGGGTGGGGGGAAGCAGGCTCTCTGCTCAGCCCCAATGTGGTGCTCCATCCCAGGACCCTGAGATCATGACCTGATCCAAAGGCAGAGGCTTAACCCACTGAGCCACCCAGCTGCCCCAGGGATTTTGATGTTTAGTATTGTGTCCTCTACAAATAGTGACAGTTTTACTTTTTTTCCAATTTGGATGCCTTTTATTTCTTTTTCTTATGTAATTGCCATGTCTAGGACATGTAAAATTATGTTGAATAAAAGTGGTGAGAGTGGACATCCTGTTTTGTTTCTGGTCTTAGAGGAAAAGCTCTTAACTTCTCACCGTTAGGGGTGATGTTGGCTGTGATCCTCTTGACACGGCTTTTGGTGTGTGGAGGAGTGTTCCTTCTGTTCCCATCTCGTCGAGAGTTTTTATCACGAATGGATATTGAGTTTTGTGAAATGCCTTTTCTGCATCTATTGGGATGATCACACGATATTTACCCCTCATGTTGTTGTTGTTTTAAGATTTATTTATTTTTTGAGAGACAGTGAGTTCCTGTTCATGACCAGGGTTGGGGGGAAGGGGCAGAGGGAGAGGGGAGAAACAGACTCCCTGCTGAGTGTGAAGCCCAACACGGGGTTCCATCTCAGGACCCTGAGATCATGACCTGAGGTGAAATCAACAAGAGTCAGACACTCAACCAGCTGAGCCCCCCAGGTGCTGGGTATCCTTTGTAATGTTAATGTGGCTTATCACATGGGCCAATTTGCAGATTGGCATCCACAGAATAAATCTCACTCAATCACAGTGAATGATCTTTTTTTTTTTTTTTTAAGATTTTCTTTATTTATTTGACAGACAGAGATCACAAGTAGACAGAGAAGCAGGCAGAGAGAGAGGGGGAAACAGGCTCCCCACTGAGCCGAGCTGAAGGCAGAGGCTTTAACCCACTGCGCCACCCAGGCGCCCCGGTGAATGATCCTTTTAATGTATTGTTTAATTTGGTTTGCTCGTATTTTTTTGAGGATTTTTGTGTCCTTGTTCAGGGTGATGAATCCATCATTTTTCTTTTTTGTGTCTTTGTCTGTTTTTGATATCAGGGTCATTCTGGCCTCATAGACTCGATTTGGAAGTATTCTTTTCTCTTCTATTTTTTGGAATACTTTGAGAAGGGTGGGTACTAATTCTTCTTTAAATGCCTGGTAGACGTCACCTGTGAAGCTGTCTCATCCTGGACTTTTATTCTTTGGAATCTTTGCAATTGCTGACTCAATCTCATTACCTGTAACCAGTGTGTTTGGATTTTCTCTTTCTCCATGATTCAGTCTGAGAAGACTGTGTGCTCTAGGAGTTTGTCCGTTTCTTCTGGGTTTTCCAGTTGTTGGTGTGTAGTTGTATGTAGTAATGTTTTCTGATCCTTTGTATTTCTGTCAGCGAGCACACACGCAGACAGAGTGGCAGGCAGAGGCAGACAGAGAAGCAGGCTCCCGCTGAGCAAGGAGCCTGATGTGGGACTCGATCCCAGGATGCTGGGATCATGACCTGAGCCGAAGGCAGCGGCTTAACCAACTGAGCCACCCAGGCATCCCTGATCCTTTGTATTTCTGGGTGTCTCTTCTTTCATTTCTGTTTTTATATATTTGGGCCCTCCCTTTTTTTCTTGATGAGTCTGGCTAGAGGTTTATTGATATCATTTATACTTTCAGAGAAGCAGCTGTTAGTTTCATTGATCTAATTTTTTTAGTCTTAGTTTCATTTATGTTTGCTCTTATCTATTTTTAAAGATTTTATCTATTTGTTTGACAGACAGAGAACACAAGCAGGCAGAGAGGCAGGCAGAGAGAGAGTGGGAAGCAGACTCCCCGCTGAGCAGAGAGCCCGATATGGGACTCGATCCCAGGACCCTGAGATCATGACCTGAGCTGAAAGCAGTTGCTTAACCCACTGAGCCACCAGGAGCCCCTCCGCTCTCATCTGTATTATTTCTTCTCTTCTACTAACTTAGTGTTTTCTTTGTTTTTTGTGTGTGTGTGTGTGTATGTAAAGTTAGATTATCTGGGAGTTTTCCTGTTTCTTAAAGTTGGCTGTATTGCTATGAACTTTCCTCTTAGAACTGCTTTCGCTGTGTCCCGTAGATTTTGGACTGTCATGTTTCCAATTTTGTTTGTCTGGAGTGGGTACTGTCTGGACGGGGTGGGGTTCTGTGTGCCCTTCCCTAAGGCCATCTTGGCAGATCTGCTGGAGCTGGTGTGGGTGTAGTCCTGGGGATACTGGGGTGCACTGTGCTGGGGCTGTCTTGGTGGGACAGTTGAAGCTGGAGTGTGTGTGGGCCAGGGCTCCCATTATGGATGTTACCTTGGTGGGTTGGCTGGACCTGGAGCACATGGAGGTTGAGTGTGTGCTGAGGCAAGCTGTGCCAAGGGTCCTAGGACAAACCACTGCCTTGGTGGGACGGCTGGAGCCTGTGTGGGCTAGGGGCCTGGGCTTGCTGGGGTGTCCTAGCAGGGGTGGCAGAGTGCTTGGACCCTGCTTGCATCTGTACTAAAGGTCAAGGGGGACATCAAACATGGTCCTGGGTGGTGGTGCCTCCAACCTTGGAGAGAGTTTCTGCATTCCTCTGTTCGGCCAAGGCTCCAGAGTGCGGAAGTGGGTTTCTTCCCCCGACAGCCTGTTGCCCTTCAAGCTGGATTTCTTCCTGTGTCCCAGGGCAGGGGGTGTACTCTGGGTCCCCTCGTCCCCATGTCTCCATGCTGCTCTCTCTGTGCTCCCTCTGTTCACACGGTCCTCAGTTCCTCTTCAGGAGGAACTGTTCCGTGTGCCAGTGTAATATAGTGTGTCTGGGGAGGAAGTGAGTTCAGGGTCTCCCACAGTGCCTCTGTGCCCCAGGGACTCCCCCTAGCCCCCAGAATTATAACTTATTTTCATAATTTCATACCCTGCTGAGCTCCCAAAAGGATTTGAAAAGGATGCAGAAATACATAGAGCAAGAGTAAATATTATTTTTTAAAAAAGGCATGGACCAAGAGAAACTACAGATCTGATAAAACCGTGGAGCCCATGGAAGGCCGGCATCTGCTGGGTTTGCCACAAAGCCCTGGTGATCTAGTGACTTGGCCAAGAGCCTCCTGGAAGCAGCCCAGTGAAGGAAACAGTCATCTTCAATAGCTTCGTGTCCTCGGAATACAACTAACTCAGTTATGAGAAACAGCACTAACAGAAACAAGTACTTTACTCCAGAGCGCAGAGACTTTTCAGAGATGGGATCCTGAGGGAGATGCCTCTGGGTTGGGGGGGGCGCTTGGCCACACCGTCCGTGCACCTGACACAGAAGACACGTGGAGCACACGGTCTCTAACACCCTCCACGGCGGCCACGGGCATTGGGACAAAAATGAAGTCTGTAGGAGGGAGCTCCCAAGGGATCCAAGTGTCCATGTTGTTACCCTCGGACTCAGGCTTCGCTGGGTCACGAAGGTGGCCACGTCCGTAGCATTCCTTCCATGCCCTCTGAGTGGAGTCTGCCCATGACGACTTCCCTGGGGCGCCGTGGGGCCACACTGCTGCAATTTGACAGAAATGGGCTCCTATGCTGCTGCCTGGTGAGTCCTCAGGGATTCCCTCTGACTCTGAACCTAGGGCAGGAGCCTCCTGTCCCACAAGCAGAGCCTGGCCACTTGCATGGCTTGTGGTGGGTGGCCAGGGGAGACAACGTCTAGTGTTTTGTGGATAAAAACTCACTTACATTTAAAAGTTGAAGCATGTGGAAATACATATAGCAGGGTTAAGTTTTTGTTTTTGTTTTTTTTAATGCATGACCAAGAGCCATGGTTTGGGCAAAAGACTCCATTTCCCTTTCATTTGAAAATTCAGTGGCCGAGTTGAGTGGTGCTGATGGCACAGGACCCTGAACACCACACGAGGAAAGGCGAACTCTCTCCCTGACGGTTTTCCGATCTGTTGTGTGGCGAAATGATAACCTTTGGCTTACCGGGTGAGATAACACGCGTCAGTGCAGTGAGTGTCCCCCGTGTCTTTGAGATGCAGCTGCTGGGTCACGTGTGCTTTACGTGGTGTGTCCAGCAGACAAGCCGGGTCCACAGGTGTCCCGTGTGCTGACATGAGGCTGATGCGGCCACTGCTCCTCGGGGTTGTGTGCCTTGCCTCCGATGGCCGGTTCTGTCCTGTGCCCGGGCTCAGGTGTGGCCTTTGTCCTACGTGAGGGCAGGAGGCAGAGTCATGTCCCCAAGCTCTGTGACCTTCAGGACCTGTGGTGTCCTGCACACGTGAAACATTGGTTCTCAGCTTCCCATCACTTTGCTGCTGGGAGGCCGACTGGGGGCATCCTTGGGAATCTTGGAGGTGGGGGGCCCTGCTGTTCCAGGCAGTACCCCTCTGTGGCCGGTGAAGCTTTAACATGGAGTGGACAGTGGTGTCTTCCGTGAGTCACGTTTGCCATATTCCTCTGTGTTGATTTGGGAGGCCGGTCACGGGGAGAGAGGCAATTATCCTCTGCTGGTCCCCGACACGGATCAACAGGACTTTCCTGAGGGGATGGACTTCCCGAGCACCCCTGACGCTGGAGCTCCCCTGCGTGGGGCCCCCTCGGGAGACACAGGCTGACCCTCCAGCCCCACAGCGTTGGCCCTGGCCACAGAGCTGACCCCCAGTGTCCTCATGGCGGTGGTGTCGTGTTTTGGTGAAGTCACACGGGAGGTGAGCCCATAGCCCCCAGGAGCGGACATGGAGGTCAGAGGTTAGGGGTTGGCTCGGGGCGGGGGACAGTTGTGGCTGAGTGGGGACTGGGTTTGGGGTGCTGAGCTGGTACATCTGGGGGCAGACTGGATAGAGGCTGGGGCTGTGGGGCCCCATTGGGGAAGTGGCGGGAGCTGGAGGGAAGGCTGCAGTGGGAATGGAACGCTCAGGCGCTCCCTGGGTGGTCCCTGGAAAGAGCATCCTGCCAGGAGGTGTGATAGGAGCCTGTGTGGTTGGGACAGTCGAGTCTCGGAAGCGGAGTTCTCAGATGCAGAGCTCTAGACTTGATGCCGCCGGTGCAGCAAGGGGACGGGGTCCAGACCTGGGGTCCTGCTGGGGGCCGGGTGTGTGTGGACGGCCACCGTCACAGGTTTGTGGCTTCATTGGATGGCCAGGGCACACCCTAACATGGGGTCAGGGTCAGCCACCAAGTCTGCCTCCTTCGAGTCCTGTCTGCCCTTGTTGTCCACCCGAGCCTCAGTTTCCCCCAGTGTACAACAGGGCGACTGTCCCCGTGCCAGTTGTGTTTACTAGCATGGAGCATCGGGACGTCCCCTGAGCTATGGTAACGGGGCTTTCTGAGTGGGAGCTCTGCACACCTGAGGGTGAGTGTGGTCCTTGTTTGCGTTAGGGCTTGCTTCCTTGAAAAAAGTACTTATTATGAAAATTCTGGAACATTCCTCAGAGCAGAAGGAATGTAGCCTTGGAACGACCGTGCGGAATTTCACCTCTCCAGGTGTGCACTCCTTGCGTGGCTCTGTCCAGCTCTGTCCACCCCGGTGCCTTCTCCTTGTGGATCGCAGAGCTAGTGTCCCCTCCCTGCACACGTGCTGTGCCCTCCTACCCCCTCCCCCACCGGCACAGACGCTGGGCTCCCACCCGAATGGTGACAGCTCTTCTCTGGTGTCTCCTCCCCGTGGCTGCGCTGTGTCTGGAGCTCCTCGCAGGTGTGTTAGGATCTGGGTCGTAGCAGGGCCCCAGCGCACCAGCCTCCGGTCCTGCATCCTTCCACTGGCAGCTAAGGACGAGAGAGTAGAGAGCCTGGCATGGAGGCAGAGGGGCAGAGGGGGCCTGGGTGGGGAGCAGCCTCCGAGCCCTGGTGTGTGCAGGGGATGGAGAAGTCAGGCCCAGGAGAGAGGCCACCTCCCTGTCCTTTCCCTGTGCCGAGTGGCACTGGATGGGGTGATTCTGTCCCAACTCCTGCAGCGAGGAAACAGGAGCCCCTTGAAATTTGCAAGCAGGTGAGGGCTGGGATGGCAGGAGCCCCGCCTCCAGAGGGGGCAGGATGAAAGCCCAGGTGCCCTTTCCCTGCTCCCCCACCCCTGCACCCCGCCTCTCCGCAGGGGGAGGGGAGCTCTGTCGCTCTGAGCTTTCAAGTGGGAGCTCATGGAATTTTCTGGGGAAGCTGGGGGCACCTAGAGTCTGGCAGCGCCTGGGGCCGAGGGTGTGGATCCTGCCCTCAGCCTGGAAGGAGCCCAGCCCAGGAGCTTTGCTGGTTGCTGCAGGCTATGAAAAGTGTAGAAAACCAGTGGCGGGGGAGCCCAGGCCTCCTTCCTGGCTGAGACTGCGGGGAGCTGGCCCAGAGCCGCTTTGATCACGGGTGCTCGGGGCCTGCTACAGCTTGCCCTACATCGTCCATCGCCTTTCATGTCGGAACACTGGTTGCCCCAAGGATGTGAGGGCTTCTCCCATCTTGTCTGTAGGAAGCATGGCCCCCTCCGCAGGGGGAGGGAGGCATTCTGGGGCCTCATTCATGTGGACGGGAGTGGGCCAGAGGCAGGCAGACAGACGGACAGAGGAGATGTGCTAAGGGTCTAGCCTGCTCTCTGTCCTCCTCCTACCCGGACCTCCTGAAAAATAGGGTGGCCTTCCAGGTGCTGGGTTTCTCTGGAAAATTCTATGACTTGGCCTTCTGAACACTGGAAGCATCGCTAGGTGCGTGCTCGACCGCATCCCGGGTGGAAGCATTCTTTGCCTGAGGCTTTGCCCCAGGATTTTCCTGGCATCCCTACTGGCTCCTTCTGAAAGCTAGTGGCTGCCCCAGTTGTGGGATGGCTCAAAGGCGGGGGGAGGCGGCTTCTGTACATTTCCAGATGCCCTTGACCTGCCCGGCTGCTGGTGGACAGAGAAGCCAGTGCCGGGAAAAAGGAAGCAGGACAAGAGCAGGACGGGGGCATTTTTGGTCCTCGAATGTGATGCAGATTCACTTCCGGTTCTTGAAGCATGAAAGGATGGAAGACTGGGGCAGGAGGAGGCTTGGGTTAAAATAGCCCTCGTGGGTGGCTTAGTGGGTTAAAGCCTCTGCCTTTGGCTCCAGTCATGATCCCCGGGTCCTGGGATCAAGCCCTGCATCGGGGCTCTCTGCTCAGCAGGGAGCCTGCTTCCTCCTCTCTCTGCCTGCCTCTCTGCCTGCTTGTGATCTCTGTTTAAAAAAAAAAAAAAAAAAAAGCCCTTGTGTGGGTGAGAAGGTCATTTTGTGAGCTCAGAGCAAGCAAGAGTGAGTGGTGGTCAAGGCGACCGCCGCCCCTCCTGCTTGAGGAGGGCCCTGTGGGGACAGAGTGGGCATCCCTCGTTCCCTGTTAGGAAGAAGCCCGGGAGAGCGGAGAGCCTGCCTCTCTCTTGAATAAGGGGCTCGAGGCTTT
Organism: Mustela putorius furo; assembly: GCF_011764305.1. Taxonomy (NCBI): domain Eukaryota; kingdom Metazoa; phylum Chordata; class Mammalia; order Carnivora; family Mustelidae; genus Mustela; species Mustela putorius. The sequence continues at coordinate 12,313,210 of NW_025421998.1, forward strand.
TCCGGACACATCGGAGCCTGTGGTTGGCCCCAGACCTTTCCAGTGAGAGTGTCCTTGGCACACTCAGAGCCCCTGGATCAGAGGTCCCTCTCAGCTGGCAGTGCTCTGCCCACTCACTGCTCCGAGCGTCCCTGTGACGATCCTTGCTCCGGGTTGGGCTGTGAGCAGGACGTGGTGTCGGTGGGGCGCAGCATGGCTACGGATGGGCCAGGAGAGCTGCTGTCTGCGGGGGCGTGGCTGTCAGCTCCAGGACACGGATCTGAGAACAGCCAGGGGACACCCCTCAGGCCACCCACTTGTGTTTCACGAAATCAAAGGAAATTCTAAAACATCACATTTTGATTTAAAAGCTTCTCCAGGATCTCCTGTGGACCCACTCACTTGTATCCATCTGTGGGGTTGATTTTGTTTTTTTTAAAGGATTTTATTTATTTATTTGGTAGAGATCGCAAGTAGGCAGAGGCTGGCAGAGAGAGAGAGGGAGAAGCAGACTCCCTGCTGAGCAGAGAGCCCGATTCGGGGCTCCATCCCAGGACTGTGAGATCATGACCTGAGGTGAAGTGGGTTAAGCCTGTGCTTAACCCACTGAGCCACCCAGGTGCCCTCTTGGGGTTTGTTTTACAGGAGAGGGTCCTGGGGTTCAGGAAGACATGCACATGGGCTTCACGCCCGGAGCAATGCCTGACCGCCCCCCCGTGTTGTGTGTGCACGTGCGTGTCTGTGTAGGTACGTGTGGGGCCACACTTGCGCACCCACACACGTGCAGGGTTGTGTGTCTACGTGCACACGTGGCTCTGGGTGTCCCCTTGCACGCCTGCACGGGTGCGAGCGTGGGTCCAGGTGCTGGTGTCTGTGTGTTGTGCATTTCCGGAGGGAGGCAGAGACCACACAGTGTTTGTTGCTGCTCTTCATTCCGTCTTCCCAGGCAAGCGGTTTCTCACGCTCGCTCGCTGCACCCGGGCTTGGCGAGATTAATGCGAATGCATCTTTAAGTAGTTCTTTTACTTTCTATCTTACAGCCAAAATAGCCTCTGGGGAGCCCTACTCAGAAAAGAAATGAATTAGGTGTGTCCAAAAAGTGTACCTTGGATGGGTGCCTGCAGACAGATGGGTGTGCTGCTCCTTGGCGACCCCTGTGCCAACAGCGTTCCCTGTCCTAGATTACGGGGGCTGGGCTGCCGTGTCCCGAGAAAGCAGGGGTACAGAAGGGCTGCTTCTTCCTCAACTGAGATACATTGTAGACTCTGCTCGGCTGCCGGCATTTCTTGGCATTCCTTGTTCTCTCCCCTTAAGGTGCCCCAGCAGAAGCATTCTTTGTTGCTGTATCCTCTGTGCAACAAGAGATTACTGTTTACGTAGTATTTCCATTTATGGATTTGCTCACCAGCTCATTCTTCCTTGTCTGTGGGATGCACCCCTATGCGGGGTGCTGCCTGTTCCCTGTGCTTGGACTCCGGGTCCCTCCCGTTGTAAGTGAAGTAACCACAGTGTGGTTGCCCCTTGGTGCCTGGTGCTGCCCTCAGACCCCTCCTTACTTGGGCTGGCAGGGATGTAAGGCCGGGAACATGCACTTTTTTTTTTGTGGTTCTCCATAGGGACGGACATAGGGTTGAATCACTTTCCACGTGTGACCCTAGCTAAGCGCTGGCTTTCGGGGGCGGGGGCGTGTCCCAGCTGTGGTTCTCAACACTGGTGGTCGGAGGGTTCCGCTGCCCCTGCTAGAGCCCGGGACCGCTCCCCCATGCCTCTGACACCCCGAGGGGCCACCTGCCCACCCCCAGGGTTTGAACATCCTCCTGATCTCACAAGTGCTGTGTGGACCCTGTGGTGGGACAGAAGCCCTCTGTCCTCTGCCACTCCCCGGATGCCTGTCCCTGCCTGGTGCCAGCCGCCAGCCATGTTGACCCTGGCCACCCCTCCATCCCCTGTCTCTTTGTCACAGGGCAACCAGAGGAAACTTTTTGAATGTGTCAAGCCATGTCAAGGCACTCGTTTGCTCAAACCCTTCCAAGTGGTTCCATTTCTATCTGGATCTTGGTCTAAGTCTGAGCGGGCCATGCTGGGCATTTGGGGGTGAAGTGCCCCCATGGAATAGAGACCGGGGAGCAGGGTGGGTGCTCTGATGGGAGGAGCCAGACACAGTGACTGGGCTGTGTCCTTCGAGTGAGGGGTGCACGGGTTGACTGCCTATCCCATGCACAGTGACCCCAGGGTAGGATGTTGATAGTAATAAGAACCCGAAGGAAAATGAGGTGGCATAAGGGGCCACGAGCATGGGCAGAAGAGATGGGCTGTTTTCCATAGAGTGTCAGACAATGCCCCTCTGAGGGGGTAGCAAGGGGTTGCAGACATTTGAAAGTTGCAGGTGAGAGAAGAGCATGGGCAAATGTCCTGGGGCAGCAGCCAGCCTCGCAGGTGAGGGAAGAGATGGGAGGCAAACTGAGTGGGCAGGGGCTGGCTCAAGGGGTCTGTGGGCTCTGGATCAGAAGTTTGTTTTGTTTGTTTGTTTGTTTTTCGTTAAACGTGTCCTTGCAGAAGCTGGAGAGGGCGGGAGCGTCATCATGTTCTATCCCTGGTCACAGTGGCACATCTGGCTGGCCTGTAGATGTCTAGCCGGTCAGCTTGCCAGTGCACGGAGCAGGAGCAGGCTGGTGGGACTGGAGGCTGGGGCCAGGTGTCTTTCGGTGTTTGTTTTGTAGAGTGTGCTGCCCGTTGGCTGTGTGCTAGCTGTGGAGAAAGGGGGTGGGGACGAGCATGTCTGGGGAGAAAATCCAGAGCTCTTCCTTGGAAGCCAGAGGTTAATGGCACCTTGGGGACAGCCCGTTGGAGGTGAGGTGAGGAGCACTCAGAGCTCAGCAGTCTCAGAGGAAGGGCCGGAGGGGACAGGGGAGATGGCCGCCCCTGGCAGGCTGGGCTGGAGGTGACAGCTGGTGGCCGGGAGCATGCAGAGGACGTTTTGGGACACTCAGCGGTGCCCAGTGCCAAGGGCCCTTCAAGGGGAATGAGGGGAGGTGCCCAGGATGCGGGCTCATAGAACCCAGGGAAGGACAGAGCCGTCCGGTGCAGCTGGGTACTGGAAGAGAGGGGAGCAGAGTCACCCGTGGGTCTGACTGCTCCGACTGGCTGCGGACTGGTGGGCAGTTCCTGTGGGCGGTTGCTGGGGGTCCTGGAGTGGATGGGATGGTGGGTAGTGGGCACTGATGGTAGCCCTTGAAGAAGCTCCCCTAGAGTGGGGGCAGGAAGTGGACCAGCAACAGGACAGGGGTGGTGCGGGCCAGGACGGGGTGTGTGCGTGCTGGGGAAGGTAGTGTAGGGAGGAAGAAGCTGGCTGAGCTCAATAGTGGGAGAGCAAGAGCTGGGTCACTCAGGGGGCCCTGCTGGACATCTCGGTTGTGGCTGGTGTGAGTGTCCCTGAGCTGGTGGCTTATAGTGGGTCAAGGTTTATCGGAAGCACGGAGCTCCTGTGTGCGCAGAGCAGGGACCGACCGTGGAGGGTGGTGGACAGTGAGAGGAAGGAAGGAAGGAAGGAAGGAATAAAGGAACAAAAGCACCACCCTCGTGGGGAGGTTTCCTGGAGGCCACCCTGAGCACTCCTGTGGGTGGGGACCTTGTCTTGTGCCTCTGACCTTCCCTTTCCTGAGCTGGAACACAGCAGATGTATAGCGTAGACCTGGCCAGCTGGTTGAAGGACAGGTGTCCCTGTGATCCTGTGTTGATGGGGACCTAAGAGCCGAAGGACAGCCCCCGAGCCTGCACTTAGGGGTGTCTTCCTGGCCCGTGTGCACTCCCTCCCCCATGGTGAGAGATGTCAGTGAAAGCCAGTGACCCATCCCAGGCCCGGATCCCCAGGCCTCCCCCTGAAGGTTCCTGCCCCAAATGGCTCCAAATCCCTGGCCCGGCCAGGCTCCTTCTCAGCCCTGGAGGTGGCCTCCCTTCTTCCCCTGCCATCCCACAGGTCCCTGCTGGCCTGTATCTCCAGGGGTTTGCCGCCCCTGTCTCCCCACTCTTTGCTGCAAGCCTCTCACGCCCTGTTTTCACGGCAGTCGAGTCTCACCCTAAGCCTGGCACCCGGTGCCACCAATATCACCTTCTGTTGGGGAGCTGTCTTCCCTCCATTCCTCCCACACAGTAAACTGGGATCTGATCGAGGGTGGCCTGAATCAGTGTCACTCAGCTAATCAGAAATCAAAGGGCAACAGATAAGAGGCCACAGGCTCCAAGGCCCAGCCGGGGTGTGACCACAGGGTGTGGCCTCTGGTGACCCCCGCCTTCAAACCTGGCGTCTGTCTGTATTGACTCACTCTCCCCTCCCCCCATTCTGCCAGTAATGTGTGCTCAGCACCGGGTGCCCCAGTTGTGCCTGGTGAGGGAAGGTGCATGGTCCTAGCCCATGTAGGACAAGGGGACATGCAGGGACACCAGCCACGGGCCCTGTGGGCAGTACAGCTTCTGTCTGTCGGCACAGATAGTGATGATGCAGGAGACTGCTGATTTGGAATAACCCATCCTGAAGAAGGGGGAAGAGGATGATGGATCTAGCAGGACACCATACTCTCTAACTTCTGAATTTGTGCTTGGAGGGGGAAGAGGATGATGGATCTAGCAGGATAACATACTCTCTAACTTCTGAATTTGTGCTTTTATAAGCTCAAGCCCAGAATGTGTATGGCCTCTTTCCTTCTTAATTTTTTTTTGGGAAGATTTTATTTATTCATTTGAGAAAGAGAGAGAGAGAGAGAGAACACAAGCTGGAGGAGAGGCAGAAGGAGATGAGAGGGAGAAGTAAGCCCTCCACTGAGCTGGGAGCCCGATGTGGAGCTCGATCTCAGGACCAGAGAACATGACCCCAGCTGAAGGCAGACCCTAACCATCTGAGCCACCCAGGCGCCCCTCCTTTTTAATTAAAAATTTTTTTTTCTGGGTGTGGGGGAGGGGAACAGGCAGAAGGAGAGAGAGTTAGAGAGAGAGAGAGTATTCAAGCTGACTCCATGCTTACTGTGGAGCCCAAAATGGGACTCGATCTCACGACCCCGAGGTCATGACCTGAGTGGAAATAAGGAGTCGGGCACTCAACTGACTGAGCCAGCCAGGTGCCCGGCTCTCTTTCCTTTTCTTCAACCTTCCTTCATCTGAATCTTTCAGATAATCATAGCGGGGAGGTGAATAAAGCCTTCACGATCTTCCTTCTAGAAGTCTGTTTGCCTGTAGATTTTCTCTCCTCCCCAACTGTGAACTGGTTAAAAACTCTCCTGAGCTTTATTTTTGCTGTTCTCAGATTGAGGTACAATTGACATAAAACATTATATTAGTTTCAGGTGTGCAACATAGTCGTTCGCTATTTGTATATGTTGCAAAACAATCGCCACAATTTGTCTTTGTTAACGTATGTCACAACCCAGAAGTTACCATCTGACACCGGTCCATCCGTTCTTGCTGCAAGCATTTCAAGTTCACCTGCTGAATGTAGCTGTGACACTTAACTTTTGTTTCCAGGGTATAACGGGCTCACGTTCGTGGCATTAAATTAAAGGATCTCATTAAAATGTTTTGTGGCACTTTTAGAAGTGGATGCTGCTAGATCCTTGAGAACCAAGCCTGACATTCATCTAACTGGGATTACTTAGGTTTGTAGGTTACACGCGTTCTAGATGTGTATGTTGAGAGCACTTGAACCAACATTTTGGAGTCTCAGAATTTCTTTATAGATCTTACCTGTAAAAAGGAGAAAGTGTTGGTTGGTTTTAAAATCTGATGACCCCAGGTTGCAAATGAACTTATTTTTTTGAGTGTTGGGATCTGATACAAAGTATTCATTTGAAAATCAAGGAACTTTTGCCTTTTTGTTATGATAAAATAGAAAAGCTTCAGTGACATGAAGATTTTAAAATTAAAGCACCACAGGACTGGCCATTCTGGAAGCTGGAGCAGAGACAGCAGTCCCCCAGCAGATGCCCCGCTTGGCCCTTGCGGACTGGTGGGTGGCGGCTGGTGCTCACAGGCCAGGAGCCCATGGGATGAGCTGGAGAGCTGTCCCCGGGGAGGCTCAATCCAGCGCCAGAACAGTGAAGACTGGGTCCCCACGTGAGTACCCAAGGCCGTGCGACTCCACGTCCCTGAACCATGGCTTAGCTCATGGACCTGAGACTGAGTCCCAAGCACGTGCTTCCTGGTTTATCCTGAAGGTTTGTGGCTGTGTGTGTGCACCTGTCTGGGGTGTCGTGGGCGCTCGGCTGTGTTCAGGCTGGATAGGCAAGGGGGTAGAAAGTGGCACAAGCCACTTTGCCATCTTGTGGCTCTGCCTCTTACCAGGTGTCCATTAGCCCGGGGAAGTCTCTGGGGCAGTTGGGGGTCACAGCCTGCACTCCCCTTCCGGAATGGCTCAGGGTCTCTGGACTGTGATGCTGGCTGCCCAGGGGCTCTGCATTCTTGTCTCCCTTCCCCCTTCTGAGTTGGCAGCCAGGTGGGTGGTCCTCATATCCTGGAGAGCCCAAGGCATGGGGTCCTGCCAGGTGTGTGGCCGAGGGCCACGCTGGTCTGCTGGTCATGCGGATGTTCCGTTCCTGTTCTCTGGGCACGGACAGAGCCGTGAAGGGTATTTTCTGGAAATGTGTGCTTCACCTGTTGGGAACTTCCCAGGGCTAGATATGGGTGACCTGGGTGATATGGGGAGTGTCACAGGCAGCCTGGGAAAACAGCCCCTATCTTTAGGAAGGACCAGCTGCCTTCTGCGGAAATTCAAACCACAGGATTTAATTATCAGCTCCCTCTGTGTGTAGTCTCTGATGGGGCTGGGTGCATTCCCGGCTTCTCAGCGAGGGAGATCAGGAAGAATTATGGCCTCACTGAGTTTGAGGGGGAGTTGCCTCAAAGTCCCTGTTTCCCCAGAGCAATGGCGGGGGGTCACCCAGCCCTTGCCCGCCTTGGCACCTGTCCCAAACACCTGCCCAGGACTAGAAATACTGACTCACCCTGACCATAATAAACACAAACCACTTTTGCTTTTTATAAAAACCCTAGGAACGAGTAGGGGCGCCTGGGTGGCTCAGCCAGTTAAGCGTCTGACTCGAGCTCAGCTCCAGTTTTGATCTTAGGGTCGTGAGTTCAAGCCCCACATTGGACTCCACACCCAACTTAAACAGTCAACCTCCCCAGGACTTTTCAAGGTTGATAGTGACTTTGTTGTCCCCACGGGCCGATGACGAAATGGGCCCAGAGTGGTTACTGATGAACACGGCGAAGAGCAGAGCGGGTCTGGGGCACAGCTTGGTGCTGTGTCTTCTGTATCTGTGCCACCTGTCCCTGTCCAGCCTCCTGGGGGTTGATGCTCCAGGCCCTGGGGGGCTAGGGGTGGGGTGGGCATGTGCCCTGTCACCATCTCTTTCAGAGTTTTCTAACTCAACTGCAGGTCAGAGGCCTGGAGGCAGGGAGGATTTGGAAGAAATCCTGGCATCTGGGGGTCCCTCGGAGGTGGTGAGCTGAGGGCTGTATGTTTCCAGGCGGAGACAGGTTTTGCGGGCAGAGTCCCTGTCGGAGGCCTAGATGTGGCCCAGTCGTGAGCGTGATGGCTCCATGTGGGAACACTGGAGCCAAAGTGAGGGGTGAGAGAGGACGGAGGGTGATTCCAGGCTTTTCGAGATGAGGCTCGGTGACCCAGCGGGCGCTCTGCCCACCTGGTCTGCATCCTCATCCTCACCAGAACTGCCCCCGACCCAGTCAACCAGGAGAGAGGGGTGCAGCTGGTAGGTGTGCTCTAGCAGAAGGCCACCGGGCGTGGGTCCCCTGTCCTAACCTCCCAGAGCCTCCACTTGTCTCCAAGAAACAGAGATGACAACCCCCAGAATGGGCATTTCTGGGGGATGGAGAGTGCCCAGCCCACTGCCAGTGTTTTGAGGCCTGTGACCAGGCTGGGTCGAGGGTCTGGGTTTTTGTCTGTGTGAAGTGAAACTCCCTCTGAAGAGCGGTTTGGTTTGGTGTCACTGGGCAAGCCTCCGGAAGGCTGGGCGAGTCCCCCGGGCCCTGCTGTGACTGGAAGGAGGTGAAGCTTCTCCCTCGCCTCCGGGGGCTCCCAGCGGAGAGCATCCTGTCTTCTCCTGATTTTGAGTGTCTGGTGGCTTTGTTCGGGAAGCAGCTCATTCTGGGGGTTCCTTGTACTTGAAGTCAGGTGACGATGCAGAGAGGTTGGTGGGGATGGGAAGCAAAGCCCCCAGGTCCTCAGCCTCATCGCCCCGGGCCCAACAAAGGCACCAACTGGCCTGCCCGACACAGTTTCCCCAGGACAGGATGGGGTGGCTGCTGGCTTGTTCGTGCAGAACCCCACCATGGACCAGAGGCCAGGGTGCTCGGGATCCGGCTGCTGGGCTCCGTGGCCTCAGGTAGGCTCTGGGTGTGAGGGACAGAAAGGCTCCCTGAGGGGCCCCCAGGCCCACAGCTCCCCTCCCCTGGACCATCACAGTGCAGAGGAAGGGTGTCTGCTTCCTGGTGTGATAATTAGGGTTCCTATTCATTCATCTGCAGGGGATGGGCAGGCCCTGCGTGCTTGGATAGGGGTCCACTGTGTCCTGTGGCGGTTGGGGGTCGAAGCAGGTGGGATATGCCCAGTGGGGACAGGCTCTGTCACTGTCAGTGCGAGGGGCAGTCGGGGTTTCCTCAGTGTTGCTGAGGTAGAAAGTACTGAAGTGGCCAGTGCCCAGCAGGGCCCCCTGGGTCCTGTCCGCCTCCAGCGGCAGGACAGAGCAGCCCGAGCTGGGAAGGGAGGAGGAGGAAGGTTAGACAGCCAGCATTTGCCCCAGGTCTGTGCTTGGGAAAGACCCAGGTGTGACGCCAGCCCCCCAGAGATGGACCTCGGATGTCTGATGCCCTGCTTGGCCTGCGTCTGGCCTCGGACCAGCAGGGAAGGCCGCACCGAGGTCTCTTCGGATGAGAGCTGCCCGCAGCTCACAGGGTCTGCAGAGTCTTTCCGGTCATCAGAAGCCACGTGCTTTCAACAGTGCCCTCAGGTGGCACTCAGGGTCATGGAGCCCCGGACTAGCTGTGGACCGGCCGCGGAGCGGTGACCGGCCTGGAACAGCAGGGCGTGTGCTGGCGGTGGTGGGGTGCCCGGCGAGCAGACACCGCGGCGGGAGCCGGGGTGCATTCTGCTGCGGGAGGCCTCGGATCTGGGGCCCGGTCACTCGGACCCTGTGACGCAGCTGCGCGGTCGGCCCTGCCTGACTCTTCCCCTGGGAGATCGGACCCAGCACTGGGCGCTGGGGGTGACCGTGGCGCACCGGCTGCCGCTTCCGGCCCTCGCGGCGGGCGGGGCCCGTGGGGGTGCACGTGGGCAGACGTGAGCGAGCACGTGCGTGTGTGCGCGTGCCCGTGTGTGCGCGCGCGCACGCACATGCCTCAGTTTTCATTCCTGCACGTGTCCGCGTCCAGTGGGACCTGCGGGCCGCCCCCGCCCGACCCCCGAGGCCTTCCCGGACTTCCCCGCACGTGTCGGTGGGACGAGCCGAGTGTGGAGGGCGCGGAGCTGTGCGGGCCCCACGCGGGAGCCCAGCTCTGAGCTGGCGGCCCTCCCGCAGGGAGCCCTGTGGCCCGTGTCCCCGGTCGGCACCCGCCCCGGCTCGAGCTCCTGTCCCCAGTCTGGTGGGTGACGCGCCCTGCAGCGCGGAGCTGGAGCTGGCGCTCTACAGCTGGCCCTGGAGCCCCTGGAGTGCGTCCCCTGCAGGATAGGCCTCGCTTCTCTGCGGGGGTCTCGCGCTGCCAGAAGCCCGAGGGGGGCCGCTGTGGCCTGGCAGGGGCAGGCTGGGCTGCGGAGTTGCGGGGAGAGCCGGGCAGTGTGGGCAGGGCGCGGGGACGGCACCTCCCCTCTTCCCCAGGGAGCCCCACGCTGCCTGAACCCTCCGCTCCAGGCTGCTCCCCAGAGGGGCGGGGGCTGAGCTGAGGCGGACCAAGTCACCAGCGTGGACGTCATGGAAATGCCGCAAAGCCGATTTCTCTAGTTCCGGCGGCGTTTATTGCCCCCGCTCGTCTGCGTGTGGAAAACCCCAGACAAAGTTTAGATCTTACGGGCAGACAGGGCCTGGTGATGGAGGTGGGCTTGGGTGCGCGCTGGTGAGAAGTTGGGGAGGCCGGGCAGGAGAGGGGTCCTGTGCCAAGCTCAGAAAGGCGGCACTTTTCAGCCCCAAAGGAGAACTGGGAAACTCGGAGAGGGCCTGAGCCAAACCCCAGCACTCACCAGGGCGCAGAGCCCAGGATGCCCTGGGTGCACGTGGGCGGGGGGCCGCTGCAGGAAGCTTGGGGAGGGGCTGCGGGAAAAGTGGGGGGCTGGCAAAGGGGCCGTCCTGGCAGGACTCCCAGTTTTGCGTTTGGGGAGGTTCAATCGGGCTGTCATGTTCTGGACTTCCCCCTAAAGAACCCCGTCCGGGTTGCTGGGTCTCACCCATGTGGAGGCAGCTCTGTTGGTCACCACCTGTGACGTGGACCACCTGTGTCTGATCCATGAGGAGGAAGAAAGCCTGGCAATTTCTGAACCATGTGCTTTTCATGTATTTAAAAAAATGATTTTTTTTTAAAGATTTTATTTATTTATTTGAGAGAGAGACAGTGAGAGAGAGCATGAGCAAGGAGAAGGTCAGAGAGAGAAGCAGACTCCCCGTGGAGCTGGGAGCCCGATGCGGGACTTGATCCCAGGACTCCCGGATCATGACCTGAGCCGAAGGCAGTCGTCCAACCAACTGAGCCACCCAGGCATCCCCCAAAAAAAGATTTTATATAATTATTTGAGAGAAAGAGAGAACAGAGGGAGAAGCAGACTCCCTGCTGAGTAGGGTGCCTGACATGGGACTTGAACCCAGGACTCTCAGATCATTTCCTGAGTCAAAGACAGACACTTTACCAACTAAGCCACCCACGCACTCCAACCATGTGCCTCTTAAATAAAAGGAGATTTGGGCTGTCCCTATGAAAACAAGCACCTGCCTCGTGATCTGCAGGCCTGGGGAGCTTTTGAACTCTTGACAGTCCTTTCTAGGGGCCCCCACAGAGTATAGAGCCCGGCCTCCACGTCAGGGAGCTTTATCACATTGTGGGGGGGGGTCCTCCTGTTTATTGGGACTCCCGTCCCTTCTGCTGGTTCTGTGGGTGAGGCTGATGGTAGATCCAGCTGATTGTTGGAAAACATGTTTGCACTGTGGGCCCCTACAGCAGGATGACTGGCTTTGAGCTCAGCTTGTAGACACGGTTCTGTGCCCATCTTGTGTTTGATGTCGGGGGCTCAAATAAGTTCGACGCAGTTGGCATCTCGGGTCCTGTGTCGCTCCATGGGGGAGAGGGATGTGTAGTAGAAAAAGTACTGAGAAATGTTTGCAAAACTAAAGTGTGAATCCGCCCTAGAAAAATGAGTAGCGATGAATTAAATTTTTTTTTTTTTTAGGATTTTATTTATTCATTTGACAGACAGAGATCACAAGTAGGCAGAGAGGCAGGCAGAGAGAGGAGGAAACAGGCTTCCTGCTGAGCAGACAGCCCCATGTGGGGCTTGATCCCAGCGCCCTGAGACCATGACCTGAGTGGAAGGCAGAGGCTTAACTCACGGAGCCACCCAGGCGCCCCGATCAATGAATCTTGAAAGTGAATGAACGAAGAGAAAGATGATTAGTGATCTCAGTTTTGGGGCGGGAGCCATGAGAATAGATGGGTGTCTGTACCCCAATGGTGGGACGCTGGGTTGGTTGGTGTTTGTTTGTGGCTGAAAGGAGGCGAGCCTTGCTGGCACTGTAGAAACAGGAAGATGGATGTTCCGTGCCAGAACCCGAGAGGTTAATTCTGGCCTTGAATCCACCACTGGAATTCGCACATGTGTTAGCCATAAAGACCTCGCTCTAGCCCACCCTGGCTGCTTCCACAGCTAAGACATTGGAGTTGCTCACGGAATCAAAGATGGGAAGTCAGAGTGTTGGCCAGACCCAGGTCTGTGTGCGGTGCTTTCGGGCTGGGCACCCAGCAGGCCAGGTCAGTAGGGGCCCACAGTGGGGGTTACAGGCGAGCAGCCTGAGGCCAGAAGGCCCCCTAGCCCTTCTGCTCCCTCCTCTTCTGGCCAAACATGATCAAGGCAGCCTTTCCCTCTCCCAGGAGCTGCCAGAGCTGAGATCACTGCCCCACAATGGCAGCCGTGTCCCCTCTGTTCAGTGGGGGTCCGATGCACTTAAGAAAAGAGCTATTCTGTCCCAGGATTGTGCCCTCCCCCACTCTGGGCTGTCCTTCAGGCTAAGTGACCCTTCCACTTTCCAGGTGTCTGGCTTCCCCTTCTTGTGACAGTCTGCCCCCACCCTTCTGGTCACCTTCAGCTCCCATGCTCCCAGTTTTAAATTTCCTTCCAAGATCACAGAGCCTGAGAGGAAAACGGGACATGATTTTCTAGCAGCTGGATGGTCCTGAGGATGGTGAGAAGAGAGTAGGGACCTCAACCCTCCAGCTGTGGAAGGACCCTAATCCCGAGCTTTGAGCCTGCTGTAACCCATAGCCAGTCCTCCTCCCTCTAGGAGGGAGGGCTCCCGGCTTTCCTTGGTTGCGGGAGGCACATTGGAAAGAGAGCCCTTCTGAGTTGGGGTTTTCCTTCTTTGCACTCCCGGCCGGCTAGATTACCAGGTTTACTGGACCACAGTCAAGATTTTAAAATCCTGAAAGCCTGAGCCTGCAGGTTTGACTTTAAGCCCCTGGGTTGGCATTCTTGGAGAGGTCTGAAATCCTAGTCAAGCTGACCCCCTCCAAAGGCGTGCTAATTAAGTCGGGCAGCGGCGGAAGGTTTGCCCCCCAGCCCTGCCCTGGGAAGCCTTTCTTCTGCGCTTTGCCTGCCTTTGGCTGAGAAGCCTTTTGCCTCCTCCGTGGAGCTGCGGTCTGGGGCGGGGGAGGAAGGGCTAATTCGTGTCAGATGGAGGGGCGCCGGGGGACCGTGCGCTCACTCGCTCGCCTGGCTTTTGTTCCCGGCATCTGACTTCTGACGGTAGAGAGGACTTGGGAGGTGCCGGCTGCGTCCTTTCGGGTCTCTGGGGTCGAACTTTGCCCTGGACTTCCAGGCGCCGGGGCCCAGGAGGCATCTCACCAGGGCTGTGCCGCGGGAGAGGGGCCAGTGCCCGCTGCGACCATCCTCACTTGGCCAGGCCGGGTTCTCCGCTGGTATCCAAGCGGCCATGCGGCTGCGCGCCCTGACCTCGGGGCCGCCTGGAGGGTGCGCGCGCGGGGCCCGGGCGCGCCGGCACCGGCACCAGGTGAGTGGGTGCTGGCGCGCGGGGGCGCGGGTCTCTCTGAGCCAGACGCAGGGGCACGGGGCTCAAAGAGGGGAGCTGGCGGGCTCGGAGCTGGTGGGGGGATCGGGGGCGGGGGCGGGGCGCTGGGGTTCTCCAAAAGGAGCGCTTTTGGGTCAGTGCGCGCGCGCGCGTCCTTGTGCCCACGTGTGTCCGCGAACCCTTGTCTGCGCGTGCTCTGAGCCCTTGTCTGTGCGTATTCGCGCGTGTTTCTGTGCACGCGCGTGAGTACTTTGTGTGCGCCAGCGCAGGGGAGGCCGAGAGGGAGAGAGGGGAAGCAGGGAAGCGCGCCTTTGCCTGGTGGGAGGTGGACGCCCTGATGAGCACAGGAACCTGTGGGAGACAATTCAGGGTTAACTTTCTAATACAACTGCCTTTCGAAAGGGCTTCATTGGACTCCTTTTCTGGAATGGAAGTAGGACACTGGTCCTTGATGCACTGGGGGTGCAGCCCAGATTTCTTTCAAACGGAAAGGGCCCCTAGCTTTGTGATGTTGGGATTGGGGCATGTTGCGGTGGTACAAGTTCACCAGGCCACGTTGCAGTCGGGGGTCCACGCAACCGTCCTCCACCGCGTTTGAATTAAACGGAGCAGATTCCCCACCTGGCTCTCGCAGCCTTTTCTCTGAGCCTAATAATTAGGCATTTATTACTTTCTTTTCCCTCAGAAACTTTTCTAAGATTCTGGGAAATGAGAAATCAAAGTGTCACACCACTTCTGTCGCCTCGAATTCTGATAACTAGTTTAATGGCCAGATGCTATGACTGTGGAGCTTGGGGACAAGGTGTGGTGTGGGGATGGTGACTGGACGCCTGTGTCCTCTGGCTGCCAAAGAGTGGAGACCTCTCTGGGCGTCATCCCAGAGGTTTAGGGTCTACTCTGGCCATGGAGGAAGGTTTGGTGGCCCTTTAACTTCAGGGTCAAGTTGATTTGTGTTCTTGCCCCAGGGTCTGCTCCCGGGGATGCTGCCTTCTGGTTTCCCAGGTACCAGAACTCACGCCTGAATCCTCTTTCCCTGGGAGGAAAACAGCGTGGTCGCTGCTGATTTAGCCTTTGTGTGGGTCACCATGTTGCTCGTGTTGCTACTGTAGCATTAGCCCAGAGAACCCCCAGAGAGCTGTGTGCAGTTTTGCATCTGGAGAGGAGAGCTGAGCAGAGCTGTTCCCTCCCACGCTCACGTGGAGCTAAAACTTGCTCAATTTTGCCGAGATTTTTTGTTCTAAAAAGAGACCTTCCAATCAAGACCAGCACTAATTACCGGGTAACCCTCCGGGAGTCCTTGAGGAACAGGCAGCCCTGCCCGCTGCCCTTCCAACTGTCTCCTCCTAACAATTAAATGCAATTTAGATTCCTGAACTGAGCCTGCTGAATGCTGCAGCGTGGAACATCCCCCCCCCCCCCAAGCGCTCTGGGGCCCCACCTCTGGGGCAAAAACTAAAGCGCAGGATCAGGTGAGAACAAAGGCCGCCTAATCCCGCCGGCTCATTTCACAGTGGAGACACTCCGTACAGATGAAGCGTAGCAGCTGTTATTACACTATTACACTATTACACTATCTGGGGCGAGGAACCTCGGGGATGCGCCCGGGACCCGCGACTGGGGATGGGACTGGTTTCAGCGTGCCCCGCCCCCTCCTCCCCAACCACAGCACCTCTGCTGTTTACCCTCCAGCCTTCTAGCTGCGGCCCAGTGGGCACCAGCGGGCAAGAAAACCGCAGGAACACAGTGCTTCTTTCTCCCTGGTTGGAATAAAGGTATTTGGGAGGAATAAAAGGTCACACTGTCCCCGGTTGGCCCACAGACTAGGGCCAATTCATTCCCTTAACAAATGTTAATTGAGGGCCGGAGGTTCTCTGCCTGCCAGGTGCTGTGCAGAGGGGCTCAGAGACTCATGCATGAGAGCCCTGTGTCCTGCCTCCGGGCCCTCGCAGTGCAGCAGTGGACAGAAGGCCCATAAACAAGTAACCCACACACGAGGTGGGGACGTAGGCTCCAACTGGGGCATTGCTGTGAGGACTGCATTTTCAGCTGTTTGAATGGCTGCTCCTGTCTGGGCACGAGCCGGGCGGAGACGGGGTCTGAGCCCACAGACTCTAACTTTGGCTCTGTGGTTTCTGTTTCGCATCCTCCCATCCGTGTTTGTGGGTCCGCGGTTGTTATGGTTACGGGACAGGAGGGCCCTGCCAAGGTCCTGAGCTTCTCGAGAGGAGCACTGCCGTCCCTCCCTCGCAGGCACCATGTGCAGGAGCCTCGCTCCAGAAGTTTAGTCTTGCAAAGACCTGCGGCGAACGGATGTACGGGGATGCGCTCACAGCCCCTTGCGTTGTTGGAGGTTCCTTGCCGTCTAGTCCCTTACGTAGTGGCTGCTCCCAGTCCGGGCTGCAGTTGGGATCACGGGGTGAGTTTTGGGAAAGAAAAATGTATTCTAGCCTCACCTCCAGATGATCTGTTTTAACTGGTCTGGGCGGGGTTTTGAGAGTGTGGTTTCAGAAGCTGACCAAGAGATGCCCATAGGCTGCTCCTTTGTACACCTGGTATATATAGCGTTTGGTCCTCTACCGTAGTTTTGTTCATAGGCTGGAGGGGAAGGTATCCTCTGTGTCCCCAAGTCCCTAGTAACTTTGTCTCCTTAGATGGGTTTGACAAGATAAGAAAAACACCACGAGATGCCTGATGATATGACGAGACTTTGAAGGAACTAGAAATGGTCAGATGGGACGCGGGGGAGACTAGGACTAGAGCTGGTCAGGTCGAAAGCCATTAAGCTGCCTGCGCTCCAGGAAGCTCAAATAGCAGGGAAGATGGGAACAGCTCGAACAGCTGTTGACATTGGAATCCCCCCCCCACCCAGATCCAGTCCCTTGTAAGGCCAGTTGGGGATGGTAGCTGTGAGTGATCAGTTATGTCTGCTATAGGTCAGGGAGTGAGGACTTGGGGTCTGGATACTTAGCAAATTGTGTACTTAAACATGTGCAAACTTCAAAGTTGTTTTGGCAGTTCTGAGTGCTTTGACTGTAAACCTGAATTTTAGAATCATTTGCTGCTGGGATTTCCATTCAGATGGTGTGGAATCTGTCCATTTTATGAAAGAAACTGCATCTTGACTATAGCGGAGTCTTATCATCCATGAACATGGTATATCCCTCTGCCTCTGTAGGTCTTCCTCACTTTATGGAATGATTTGTGTTTCTTTACTTTATAGGTCTTTAACATTTTTGGTTAGATTTATTCCTAAGGATTTAATATATTTTTTAAAAAGATGTTCTTTATTTATTTGACAGAGAGACACAGCGGGAAAGGGAGCACAAGCAGGGGGAGTGGGAGAGGGAGAAGCAGGTTTCCCGAGGAGCAGGAAGCCAGATGTGGGGCTTGATCCCAGGACCTGGGATCATGACCTGAGCCAAAGGCAGACACTTAATGACTGAGCCACCCAAGCACCCTAGATTTAGTATTTTTGATGATCCTGTAAATGGTGATGTCCTTTGAATTTCAGTTTCTGAATGTTCATTGCTAAGAGGTAGAATTACATTTTATACGGTCATTGAACTCCCATCTTTCAGCTTTGCTGAACTCATTTGTTCTAGAGCTTTTTTCTACATTTCATGAATTTTTTTTTGTTTGTTTTTAAAGACAGCGGTGTCGGGGCACCTGGGTGGCTCAGTGAGTTAAAGCCTCTACCTTCAGCTTAGGTCATGATCCCAGGGTCCTGGGATTAAGCCCCACATCGGGCTATCTGCTCAGCAGGGAGCCTGCTTCCTCCTCTCTCTGCCTTCCTCTCTGCCTACTTGTAATCTTGGTCTGTGAAATAAATAAATAAAATCTTAAAGGAAAAAAAAAAAAGACTGGTGTCATCAGTGACTAAAGACAATTTTACTTCTTTCTCTTCAAACTGGATACCTATTATTTATTTTCTTGCCTAATTACATTGATGAGACCCTCTAAGACAGTGTTAAATAGAAATGTTGATTGCAGACATCTTTGCCTTGTTCTGGAGCTTAAAGGGAAAGCATTCAGTCTGTTGTCCTTAAATTGGGGTTTATGGTAGATTTTTACCAAGTTGAGGAAGTCTTTCTCTATTTTGATTTGAGAGTGTTTATCAGGAAATGGATGTTGGATTTTGTTAGAGTTTTTTTTCCCCCGATTATTTGAAAGATTGTGTAGGTTTCTCTTTTATTTTATTGATTATTTTTTATGTTAAACCATTTTTGCTTCCCTGGGATAAATCCTGTTTTCTACAATGTATTATTTAAGTGTGTTTAATTTCTAAATACTTGGGGGATTTTACAAGGATTTTGTTTTAATCGTTTCTAATATAACCCCACTGTGGTCAGAGAACATATTTAGAATGGTTTGATACTTTTAAATTTATGTGGACTTGTTTTATATCCCAGGCTGTGGTCTGCCTCAGTATGGACATTACATATGCACTTGAAAAGTTTGTGTATTCTGTTGCTATAGGTCTGATGTTCTGTCAGTGTCAATTAGTTCAAGTCTTTTGAGAATGTTACCTATCTTTAGTTAGGTATCTTTGGTTAAATCAAATCTTACCTATCTTTGGTTATTTCCTGTGATAATTATCAATTGTTATTATTGATAAAAATAAGCATTAGTGATTGGGAAGGGGTATATTAGCTTGCTGGCACTGCCATAACAAAATGCCAGACAGGGGACTTAAACAACAGAAATTTATTTTCTTGCAGTTCTGGAAGCTAGAAGTCCAAGATCAAGGTGTTGACAGGCTTTGTTTTTCCCGAGGTCTTTTCCTTGATTTGTAGATGGCTACCTTCTCAGTGAGTCCTCCTCAAATGGACTTTCCTTGGTGTGCAATCTCCCCACCCTCCAGGTATCTCTTCCTCTTCTTGTAAGGGTACCAGTCCTACTGGATTAGGATCCCACCCTGACCTTATTTGACCTTAATTACCTCTTTAAAGGCCCCATCTCTACATACAGTCATATTGGGAGTTAAAACATCAACATAAGAATTTCATGGGGACATGGTTCAGCCTAAAAGAGAAATAAATAAGTTTCTGACCATATTTACACATTTGCCTCTCCTATGTCTTTGCAATTCTTTCATTTCTTGCTTTATGTATTTTGAGGGTATTGTTAGTAGGTGCATACAGTTTTAGGATTGTATGTTCTTTTGATGCATGTACCCTCTTATCATTATGAAATCCCTTTCCAGATCATTGGTAGCATTCTTTGATCTGGAGTCAACTTTGTCTGATATTAATATAGCCACTCCAGCTTTCCTTTAACATCATCCTTGTGTATTTTTTCTGTCTTTTTTGTTTCTAAAGGAATATAGTCTGGCAATCTTTGCCTTTGAATTAGGGCCCTTAAACTATTTACATAATGTGATCATTAATATGGTGAGGTTTAAGTCTATCATCTTGCTATTTGTTTTCTGTTTCTGTCACCTAGTTTTTGCTCTACTTTCTTTTTTGCCATGTTTAGATTAATTGAAGTTTTATTTTACTTTTATTTTTAATGTTTTAAAGATCTCATTTTAAAATAATCTCTACACCCAACATGGAGCTTGAACTCATGACCATGAGATCAAGAGTCCTGTGCTCCACTGACTGAGCCAGGCAGGTACCCCTAGATTAGTCGAACTTTTAAGAAGTAATTTCATTTTATCTGTTTTGTTGGATTATTCCCTGTCATTCATTATTTTAGTAGTTGCTTTGGGGTTTATAATGCATCTCTCGTTTATCACAGCTTGCTTCACAGGATAGTATATAATCTAATGAAAAGTACAAGAGCCTTGCAGTAGAATGCTTACATTTCTCTTTTCCTGGGCATTGTGCTCATAAATTTTACTTTTATGTTTGTTTAACCTCATGTTACATCGTTAGTAGTTTTTGCTTCAAAAGTTAATTATTTTGTAGTGAGTTTTTAATCTTAAAAGAAAACTGCATGTATTTATCCACATACTTGCCATTTCTGGCACCGTTCTTTCTGTGTAAAGCTGTCTTTCCAGTTGTGATCATTTCCTTTGTGCTCTGACTGTGTTTAACTCATCTCGTAGTGTATGTCAGCTGGTGATGAAGTATTTTGGCTTTTGCATATCGCAAGAATTTTAAAATTCACTTTAATTTTTGAATGCTGTGTTTGCTGGGTCCAAAATTTTAGCTTGGCAGAATTTCTCTTCACACCCTGTATCTCTCTATGGTTTTCTCCCTGCCTTTACTTTTCATGAGAAATCTGTGATTGTGCGTATGGTTGGTCTTCTTCTTAATGTGGCTTTTCCTCCTCTCTGGGCGCATTTACAATTTTCTGTGTATCACTGGGTTTGGACAGTGTGATTATCATGTGTGTTGGCATCATTTCTGCCACATTTTTTGTACTCGGGATTTGTGGAGTCTTTACTCTATGGGTTAATAGTTTCGCTCTGATTTTGGAAAGCTTTTAAGTATTATATTTTCAGTGATCCTCCCGTCCCCTCTCCACAGAGACCTCAATTACACATGTGTTGGGCCGCTTGAACTTTCCCACAGCTCACTGATGCTCTGTCTGCTGATCTATGTGTTTACTTAGGTGGTCCCTCTTTCTGGGCCTTATTTTGGGCAGATTGTACTGCGACTTGCACGTACACCACACATGTGCTCATCAGTGCCTGGCTGAACATTTTGGAGGGCCCTTGTGCTCCTCGTAGGGGTTCCAAGCATCCCTGTTCTGTGGTGCTCTGGCGAGTGAACTCTTGCTGCCCTCCTCTGCCTGGGTGCTTAGCGCTGTCTCCTCTATTCCAGGTAGTACACTGGTCCCCTTCCTTCTGTGTATTCTTCTGAGATGCAGGAATCTGGGGCAGTCATGGAGCTCACCTCCCTGTTTTCCAGTCTCTGAGGAACTAGATAGAGTGGTTTGCCTGTTCGTGAACATCCTATAAATAGTCATCACAGTATGCCTCTGTGTTGGAGCTCTTTCGCTCAGTGTGGTGTAACACTTGATGCTTACTCGTGATGAGTAGCATGTAATGGTGGCAAGCTCTTGTGTGTCCCTGAACAGTGGTCCGGCGTAGGAATATATCACAGTTTGTTCATCCTGTCTCCTTTTGATGGGCATTTGGGTTATTTCTGTTTGGGGCACTTTTAAATAAGGTAGCTCTGCCCATTCTTGCACAAGAATTTGTGGGCATATATATTTGCTTCTGTGGAGTGTCTCTCAGAGTGGAATTGCTGAGTCACAGTGTTGGTGTAGCTCTAAAAACATCTGTAAGAAACTACAGTGGTACCATTAGTTTCCCATTCTGGCCAACACTAATCTTCCAGGGGGCTGTGGTTGCTTCAGATGGTCAGTACAGGCCTCAGTGGATCGTCACGCTGGGAGAATACACTGCCGTATGTCACCAGTTGGGTAGAATGATGGGGGTTTGGTTTCTAAGGCAAATTGAATTTTTGTGAGATGACCAGATAGAGCTGTGAACCTTGACTCTGCAGACTGGGGTTTGGTAGATGAGGGGCTCAGGTATCCCCAGTACCCACGCATGTCGCGAACTCTGTGCTATGCCGGGTTTAGTGGGGAGCTGGTCTCCTATGATGGCTTCTCTGTCTGCAGAAGTGCACTTGGAGAGGCCCAGGGGCCGGGAGGATCCGTCACCAGCTTCCTCCGAACACCGTTGTGCTATTTGCTGAGTGTTGCTTCCAGAGGAAGCATTAAGGTTCAGGGAATGCCTGTGGATTACTGTGTCATGGAGTCGGTGGAAGATTATATGTGATCACATTATCAGCATTGATCAGTGCAGCACTCCCAGCCCTCTTCACCCATTTAAAGGGGGATTTGCAAGCGGTGTGTGTGTGTGGGGGGGGAGGTGGGGAAAGGGCACTGAGAATGCTGACTGGGCATCTGAGCTCCCCTGGGGAATCCCAGCTCTGGCTGGACGGCTTCTTGTCCTTCTCTGTGGAGTGGGTGAAGTTCCTGTTTTAGCTCTTACCAAACTCTGCTAGATGCTGACTTTCCTGAAAGAGAAGAGAAAAAGCAAACAAACAATGAATCGTGGGGCTGACAGTTTCTCCCTTTGCTTTTCCAGCCAGAAGAGTTAACGAGTCTGCACAGTTTTAAGAACAAAGTCTTTAAGAAACCCCAGGTCTGCGGGGTTTGCAAGCAGATTATCGACAGCCAAGGGATCGCATGCAGAGGTGAGCACCATTTCTCATTTCCTTGCTAATAAAACCAAAATGCAGCAGACACACAAACAAAAACCAAAATGGAAAGCTGCTTTCGGGAGTTTCCAAAAGTTAAATCATGGAATTCCCCTTTGGAGCCGGTGTTTACCCCCCACTCTTACTGGGGCAGGGATCCACTATATTTACCCAGATTCGCTGGGGAGGGAACTTTTGGGGAGGGAGCAAAGCTGCTGGCATGGGTGAGGGGCAGCAGTGAGCAGCTGTGATGTGCCCTCCCTCCACGATGGGGGTCCTGACTCAGTTATCCCGTCTTGTGCTCTGACCTCTCAGTGAGTTTAGAACCAAGAGCTCTGCAGCTTGGAGGCAGGGCAGACCCTCCAGCCTGGCATCAGGGCTCTGATGCTCAAGCCCCAGGTTGGTCGTGTGCTGGTGCAGTGATGAATCTGGGTAGTGGGCTGGTGAGAACAACGTTGCTTGTATCCCTGGAGCCCTAGAATCCCGGTTGGGGGCCGTGGGTCCATGTTGCAGAGCACAGGTAGGTTGGTGACTGGGGCCCGGAGGAGGCATGGGGCCTGCCCTGTGGTGTCCTCTCTTTGGTGG
Source organism: Mustela putorius furo (assembly GCF_011764305.1). Classification (NCBI taxonomy): domain Eukaryota; kingdom Metazoa; phylum Chordata; class Mammalia; order Carnivora; family Mustelidae; genus Mustela; species Mustela putorius. The sequence continues at coordinate 12,335,222 of NW_025421998.1, forward strand.
GGTGTCCCCCGCAGGCTTCTGTGGTGTTGCTACTGCCTGTCGGCTCCCCTTTCTCCCTGAGGGACCCTGGTCTTCAGTCCCTGTGGGTTGCTTTGGGGAGGGGTCGCGGGGGAGGAGGGTCAGACTTCCCTGTGGAGAGGGGGAGACCTGGCCACTCAGGGTCTCTCTTGCAGGTAAAGCGCCTGAGTGTGGGAGGGCTGGTGTGTTTGTTTCTCGGAAGGGCCCTGTGTCATTCCTGCTGATGGTGCTTCCGGAGCCGTGAGCATGTCACAACCTCTGTCAGTCCCTCCTGCCACGGTGTCTGGGGGTGGAGGGCTGCTGGGGATGCCCTCCCCATGTGACCCCCTTTTCTGTCCATGGGCCCCTCTCCCTTCTCTCTGGGGCCTGGGGGGCTTCCCGTCACCTGGCCCCTGCGAGCTGTAGTCCGGGCTGGAGAGGTCTTGTATGGTGGGATCTAGTGCTCTTGTCTTAAGGGATCACTGTGGTGGCTCCAAACGTGACTGTGTGATGGTCACCCCTGTGACACTGTCAGGAGAAGAAGGCCTGTGGAAGGAATAGTCTCACTGAGATCAGAACACGAGACTTGAGGTATCTCCCCTGCCCCCCAGTGTGGGCATGTGGGGGCAGGTGTGGGCATGCTGCTCCCAGAGCTGGAGTTTAGAGCCTGGCAGTGTCACCTGGGGTGTAGACGGGGCCCGGCAAGATCCCCGTGGGTGACTGTGATTGGCTGCTCAGAGGATACTGTAGCCCTTCCTTGGTTCTTTTCCCTGCCCCCGATAAAATGGAGTTAATTTCTGTAGTCTGTTCCTTTTGTCAGTAAACTGTAGAGACTATGCAAAGCCACCATGAGTAGTTTTGTCTCCTGTGATCTATACATGTCACATGCAGCTGCGTGTTGAACCCATGTACGTGCTGCCTGGAGACAATGAGGCGTGCCCCAACATACGTGGTCTAAGTGGTCATGCACGCCGGCTCTGTGAGGTTGTGGTGGGGGGCCTTTTCTTTGGTTCATTTCCGGAGAAGCAGTAGGTATGCTGGAGCTGAGCGAGGATGGTGGAGCCGGGCAGCTGGGGTTCCCATTCTGTTTCTCTGTGCTTGAATTTTCCTTTAGTTACTATGAATAACAGATTAAGTGCATGAGGAACACACAGGGCATTGACTGGATCATGAAAGTGTCCAGTAGTCTTAGAGATGATGGTGGTGATGTTGGTGATGATGACGTTGATGATGATGATGATGATGATGGTAATGGTGAAGATGATGATGGTGATGGTGGTGATGTTGATGGTGATGATGATGGTGGTGATGGTGATGGTGATGATGATGATGGTGATGATGATGGTGATGATGGTGATGGTGATGATGATGATGGTGATGGTGGTGCTGGTGGTGATGATGATGGTGATGATGATGATGGTGGTGATGATGGTGATGATGATGATGATGATGGTGAGGAGGAAGAAGATGCTGCTGCTGGTGATGTTGGTGATGACGGTGGTGACCTTGATGATAGTGTTGGTGATAATGCTGGTGGTGGTGTTGACAGCGATATGATGATGGTGCTCCTGGTGGTGATGGTAGAGAAAGGTGGGGGTGTGTTCTGTGACTCATGCTCCCATTTGTGCTATTCCTTTTCTGGCTCATTCTTGACCTTCAAGTCCTTACTTTCATATTTAACCTCCTGATTTACCTCATATTTCATATGTAGCAAGATTAGGAGAAAAAGCTTCATTTTTATGAAGCCAGGATGCTTGGCATAGAGGCTTTCTTATCCCTGATTCTGGAACCTTACAGGAAAAGACCAAGATGGCAGTGAGGGTGGTGATATGGTTAAGTGTCTGCTTGTGGCTCACCTCGTGCCGCCCAGAACCCTGCTGATGCCACCCCAGCTCTGTGCCCTTGCCACCAGTTAGGGCTCTGTGGTAACCTGTTCTCACTGCTCCACCAGGTTCCCTTGGGTGGTTTGAAGTAATGATGCTTTCAAGTTGTCACTGATGATGCTTTTATGAACCCAACCTGGTCATACTTTAGGTGAGGCAGCAGGAGCCGTGGTGCAGGTTATTTCCGTGTTCTAGTACTGAGTGGGTGTTGAGAGATGTGAGTTCAGGGAGATTTTGGCCCCCAGAGGGAGATGGTCTTGGAGGGTGCAGGGTCAGACCAAGCAGAAGTGATCCTGTTGCAAAGGGTTTGCTTGGATCTTATTGTAGAATAGGACAGAACAGACTGGAATGGAAAAGTGACAGAGAATGAAGGAATGCTGCATTGAGGGACCCTCTAGGGAGGAGCCTGAGGAGGTGAAGGTTGAGAAAGGGAGCAACAAAGAGGCCAGAGGAAAGTAGAATGAGGGAATTTGTAAGGAAGATCTGGTGATGACTTTTCCCCTTCAGTAAACAAACTGTGTGTTAAGCACTTCCTAAAATGAGAGGATGAGAAAGCTGTGCCCCGTGTGTGAGGAGCTCATGCTCTGAGTTGGGGGGGAGTCTGTCTGTGAGGGGCACATGGTCTGAGGGAGGAGTCCTGTCAGTGAGGCAGCACTCATAGTCTGAGGGGGAAGACCCGTCTGTGAGGAGGCTCTCACAGTCTGAGGGGGCATCATCTCTGTGAGGAGGCACTCATAGTCTGAGGGTGGCATCCTGTCTGTGAGGCGCTCATGGTCTGAAGGGGGAGTCCTGTCTGTGAGGAGGGACTCATAGGCTGAGGAAGGAGACCCATCTGTGAGAGGTCTGTCATGGTCTGAAGGGGACATCCTCTCTGGGAGGGCCTCATAGTCTGAAGGGGGAGTCCTGTCTGTGAGAACATCATGGTCCACAGAATACTAAGTGATTATTGATGAAGACTTGGGTAGATGGCAGATTGGGAGGTACACGTGGTAGGTGCTTGCTTTGTGCCAGACGCTGTGTTACAGCCCTAGGTCATGGTGGCAGTTAGGACCAAGAAGGCAACAGAGAGCAGCATGGCTGAGCAGTGACTGTTAGGGCAGGCTACCCTGTGCTGGGGAGTCTGGTCCCTGCCTGTCTGTGTAGCCAGTTACTGGGAACCCAGAGAAGCTGGTGAACTTGAGTGTAGATGGGCAAGAAGCCAGGAAGCAAAGAGTTCATCTCTCCCTTGGTAAATATGTGCGGAGTGTTGTATAAAAGCTTCCGACGGGCCTAGATTCCCAAGGCTCCTGTGGACATTTGGAAGAATAGCAGTTCCAAGACAACATGTAAAAATGTCTGGTGCTATAGAGCCAGAATCTCTGGACCGTGGCTGGTGCGGCGGGAGCCAGGATTCTTACCCCGGGCTTTGGAAACCCCTGTGTGACACAGGAGCTGGTGTGTGGTGGTGGAGACAGCGCTCCGGAGGACTGGATATGTGTGTCATCGAGGCCTGAAGACCTTGATGCTTCTCATCCTATGCTTCTCATAGCACATGCACCGCGGACCCTGGGCCCTCTCGGACACAGGGCTCTGCTGAGTGTGGAGCGGGAACGGGCTCCCACCTGCAGCCTGTGGCCTTGAGCTTCAGTCACTCTCTCAATTGTTGCTTGGCGGCTTTCCATTTTTGCAAGTCGATGGACTCACAAAAAAGTAGTATCTCCCTTGATTGTATTTTTTATTCTCCTGGTTATTACTTGAGGTTGAGCCTCTAAACAGACACTGTGGTATCTGTGGTGTTCATTTTATTTTATTTATTAAAATATTTTATTTATTTATTTGACAGAGACACAGTGAAAGAGGGAACACAGGGAGGGGGAGTGGGAGAGGGAGAGGAAGAAGCAGGCTCCCTGCGAAGCAAGGAGCCTGATGCAGGACTTGATCCCAGGACCCTGGGATCATGACCTGGTCTGAAGGCAGATGCTTAACCGACTGAGCCACCCAGGCACCCACAAATATTTTATAAAAATTAGGTTATTTATTATCTTTCCTTCTTAAATTGAAAGAATTCATTATCTTATAAATATTAATCATTTTATCCGTGACACCAGGCAGAACATTTGCCAACCTTTGATGGACTTTGACCCATAGGCGTGTGAATTTCTTACTGTATTAGACCTTCTGCGTGGCAAACCTTCCAGGCAGTTGTTTGCCTGATTTTGTCTGTGGAGTGTTTATCTCGGGGAAGTTTTAAGGTGCGGCTTGTTCAAACCTACCCATTACTTCATTTAATCTCTGTGTTTGATTGTTATTTAAGTCACTTTCCCTTCTCTGTGGCCATGATGTTCAGCGTATTTTATTCTAATATTCCTTCTGGTTTTCCAGTTCTGATCCGGTTTCATGGTTGATTCATCTGGAATTTGCCCTATTTCTGTTATTTTTCATGAGCTAGCTAGTTTTTCCAGGGAGATGTATTGGAAGGTCTGTTTTTGTTTGCCTGAGTTGGGGCGACACCTCCGTCCTGCCCAGAGTGCTCACGTGTGGATAAGCCCATTAGTCGTGTCTGTTTTTACAGGGTATTTTTTAATTTATGTAGCTTAACATCTCTTCCTCTTGCCTATTATACATACTGTCACATGTTAGATTTTTAAAAATCATAGTGTTTCAATAGCTACCCAATATTTTATTTATAGATATGTAATTTATTATTTTATTTTATCTTATTTATTTTATTTTATTTAAAAAGATTTTATTTATTTATTTGAGAGAGAGAAAGAGAGAGAGAGCACGAGAAGGGGAGGGTCAGAGAAAGAAGCGGACTCCTTGCCGAGCAGGGAGCCTAATGCGGGACTCAATCCTGGGACTCCAGGATCATGACCTGAGCCAAAGGCAGTTGCTTAACCAACTGAGCTACCCAGGCACCCCACAATTTTTTTTTTTAATTGCTTTGGTAAATTCTTTTTTTACATGGCAGAAAGGAATCTTTGATATCACTTTGTTCTGCTTCTCATTCTGTAATAGGAGAAGACTGATGTTTTCAGGTGTATATATCTGTGTATATTTTGTGCTTCTGTTCTGCATGATTTAATAGAGAGGCTAGAACTTCCTATCTGCTTATGCATTCAACCCATTCCAACCTTGCATTAAGTAGGATTCTCCAGAGAAACAGAACCAATGGGATTTTTCAGAAGGAGTTGGCTCACATGGTTAAGGAGACTGTGAAGGCCCAAGATCTGCACTTGGCAAGCTGGAGACCTGGTGCTTAGCTCCAGTCCTAGTCCAAGTTCAGAAGCAGGAGAACACCTATGTCCCAGGTCAAAGATAGTCTTGCAGAAAGAATTCTTTCTTCCTTTGCCCTTTGTTCTATTTGGTTCCTCGCTGGATTAGATGAGGCCCACCCTGGCCTGGGAGGGCAATCTGCTTCTCTCACAGCTTCAGATTCAGATATTAAGCTCATCCAGACACACCCTCCCAGACACACCCAGACATGTTCAAAAATATGTGCGACCAGATATCTGAGCATCTGGTAGCCTAGTGAAGTTGACACATAAAATGAACCAAAGGAAACACGATGTTTCGGCTCAAGTATTTGAGGGAGATCCAGCCTCGTGCAGGTATGTATTTGAAAAAGGAAGCATTTTGAAGACCTTTTCAGACTACTGTGGGTATTCTCTTTGGGTACCAAACCAAGACCCAAGTGATGTTTCTTAAAGCTTAGTTTCAGCGTTGAATCTGGAACTGTAGCAGTGACTTTCCCTACTCTGTTCTGTTAAGATCCATGAGTCTATCTGGCCCTTTGAGTGTATGTATACAGCCAGGCGCGACTGTTGGGACACCATACGGTGGTCATTTGGAAAATTCTGGTTCAATGAATTCAGCAGAGTTTTCTGGATGTTAACACATTTGTTATAAAATACCAAGAACCCCCCTCCCCCATATTGGTTCATTTCAGTGTTGAGTCTATCAGAAAAGTGTAGGACTTGTCAAGCTCATGGGCATGGATGCATGTCTCCCCAAATTGTAATTTTCACTCGAAATTTCAAATTTCGTCATTGACCAAATGCTGTCTGTCCGTTGTTTTCCTCCCCACGGCAGGCGTGCTTTGTTCACTGGTGAGACTGATGAGCACGCATTCTTTGCCTGGCGTTCTTTCAGACAAAAGTGGTGTTTTCTGAGAGGGCAGCTCATCAGCTGCCAGCCTCCACCCACACAAGTGCTTCTCCTAAGCTCCACCACGCAGAGGAACTCTCAGTGCGCATGTCCCAGCTGGTCTCATGGAATCGTAAAAATATGAGAAAAGAATACTGGTTAAGCAGTGTGTCCTGAAACTATGTACTGAGTATGTGGTGGTTCTCAGGAGACATTAGGTGACTTTTGTTATGTGTGTGGGTGTTTTGTCTCCCTGGGTCAGGTGCTTATGTGCAGAGGTGGCAGGTGTGTGAAGTGGTGATGGGTTGTGACCAATAGGCACAAACCAGTGGAAAACCAGGAGAGTAGGCACTTGCTGTATCATGAGGGTGTTTGGGCAGTTGCTGGAGGAGAGTCGGGGTGACATGGATACAGGGTCACATGAGGGTTATGTGGAGAGAGGTCCGTGGAAGCAGAAAGAATGTCCCAGTGGCCTGTGAGTTTGGCCTTGGGTGGAAGATTCCAACCTTGCTATTTACTGGGTGCTCAGCAGCCAGAAGTGAGGGACATTGAACTGCAGAGAAGATACAAAGAGGAGGTGTGTGGAGAACAGAGCTGGTGCATTTGTGTGGCTCTGGACCAGGAACAGTAATAGAAGCAGTTGCACTCTGTGCATCCGAGGAGCTCCCAGCTGGCCCTGTTCTGTATGGTGTGTTCGACTGTCTTCCCGACCACCTGTGTCACAGGTGAGGAAACTGAGCCCCAGGGTGTCGGGCCTCTGCACTTCAGCCTGGAGGATGTGCTGATGCTTTCAGCAGGAAGAAATTGGACAAGGGTGTTGACAGAGCAAAAGGCCATGAGAGTAATGAGGCAAGTGTGTGTTGGTGTTTTTTAGTGAAAGGGACATTTTTGCATTTAGGATTAATGGGATTCATTTCATTTTCATGTAAGTGGAAGTAATGGGATGCCAGGAAAACTACAATGAAGATATTTGTGTAACGCTTGTATTTGACAACATCTACATTTAGAACCATCAGTCATGGTTTCAGGAGGCAGAGTCATGGCCTTAGAAAATGACGTAGTGACGGGCCCAGAAACGTTGAGATCAACATGTTGATTTTCATCTGGGAATGGGGCAGAGAGTCTCTTAAAACCTGTACAGATTCTGCTCCTTATAGGAACCACTGAAGTTTTTATAAATGATTTTTGTTAACACAGTAATTCAGGACTGTTGATACAACTGAATGTTGCGTAGAATTTATAAAAGTCTAGTATTAGAAACAAATACCGTATAAAACCCTGTAGAGTTCACCAAAAACTGTTAGAACTAATAAGTGAATGGGGTAAAGGGACAGGGTAGAACATCGACATACAAAAATTGGTTGTGTTTCTGAACACTAGCAGTGAGCAATCCGAAAGAGAGATTAAGAACAGAACCTAATTTCCAGTGGCATCAAAAACATTAAGATACTTAGGAATAAGTTGAACCAGTAAAGTAAAAGACCTGCACTCTGGAAACTGTAAGACACGGAGGAGCACACAAACAGGTTGTTGCGTTGGAAGAATTAATACTGTTGAAATGTCCATGCAGCCCAAGGTAATTAGCAAATTCAACACAATCTCTATCAAACTTTCAATGGCATTTCTTATAGAAATAGAAACAATCCTAGAATTCAGATGAGATCACAAAAGACCCCAAATAGCCAAAGCACTGTTGAGAAAGAATGGAGTTGGAGGCTTTACACTTCCTGATTTCAAACTATATTACAAAGCTGTAGTGATCAGAACAGTGTGGTTCTGACATAAAAATAGGCACATAGACCAATGGAACAGTATCAGGAAGCTGGAAGTGAACCCGCACACATTTGATCAACTATTTTTGACGAAGTTGCCAAGAACCTATAATGGGGATGGATAGTCTCTCCCGCAGCAGTGCTGGGAAGATGGGCGATGATGAAGCTACACTTGTCTCTTTACCACTCAGAAAAAGTAACTTGAGCTGGAATCAAAGACTTAAATGTAAGACCTGAGCTCATAAAAGGATCTGAAGAAAACAGAGGAAAATCTCCTTGGTGTTGGTCTTTGCAACGATCTCCTGGATATGACACCAAAAGCAAACATCAACAAATAGGACTGTATCAACCTCAAAAGCTTTTGTACAGCCAAAGAAATCATCAGCAAAATGGGAAGGCATCCACAGAATGGGAGAAGATATTTGCAAATCTTATGTCTGATGAGGGATTATTATCCAAAATAAATGAAGAACGTCTACAACTCAATAGCAGAGAACTAAATAATGGGATTAGGAAATGGGCAAAGGAACTGAATGTCACTTTCCCCAGGAAGACATCCAGTTTCCCAACAGGTACATGAAAAGATGCTAAACATCACTTTTCATCAGGGAAATGCAGATGACCATGAGGTGTCATCTCACACCTGTTAGAATGATTGTCATGAAAAAGATAAGAGATAACAGGTATCGCTGAGGTTGTGGAGAAATGGAATGCTGTACACTGTTGGTGGGAATGTGGACTGGTGCAGCCACCATAGAAAACAGTATGGAGGGTCCTCAAACCTTTAAACCTAGAATTTCATATGATCTGGTAATTCTACTTCTGCATATGTATTTGAAGGAAAGGAAATCGTTAGCGAAATCTGTCCTCTCTTTCTCATGTTGTTCACAATAGCCAAGATATAGAAGCAATCTGAGTGTCCATTGAAGGATGAACAGATAAAGAAAATGTGGTATATAAATGATGAAAAATTATTCAACCACAGAAGAGGGAAACCCCGGAGTCTGTGATAGTTTGGATGAACCTGGAGGACATTGCTAAGTGAAATAGGTCAGAAAAAGACAAACGCTTTATGGTGTCATGTATATGTGAAATCTTAGAAACAAAAACAAAACCCCAAAATACCTCAAATTCAAGAGAAACAGTAGAAAGGTGGTTTTCAGGGTTACGTGTGGGGGAAATGGGCAGTTGCTGGTCTGAGGGCACAAACTTTCAGTTGCAAGGTAAGTTAGGGGATCTACTGTACAGCGTGATGACTGTGGTGAGCGTTACTTCTCTGGACTCTCGACATTTGCTACGAGAATAGATCTTAGGCATTTCCTCTCTCTCCTTCACACACCCAGGTAGTGATGGATGTGATAATTAACGTGATTGTGGCAAATATTTAACAATGTAGACATGTATCAAATCATCATGTTGTACACCTTAAATATATACAATTTTGTCAATTACAACTCAGGAAAACTGAAAGGAAACAACAGGGCACGAGCACCCGTGCTGGGGAGAAGCAGGCAGTCGGAGTAAACGGAGTAAACGTGTACACCGTGTCCCTCTGGGCTTGTGCAATTTTGGAGATGCACTTTGTTGGGGGAAGTTCTGGTGCTTTCCATGGGCTTCGTTCTCCCTGGGGACTGTCAGAGAGGGCGGGCCCCTGCCTGTGTGCACCTGATTCTGAAAGCAGACCCAGGGCATGTAGGATCTGAGGTGTCATGGAAGGACCCCAGGTCCCGTCGTTAGACATGCAGAAGGTCTGTGGCTCTTTCTCTGCGTGCAGGGAAAATCCAGCCACCCTGTGTGATGGAAGGTGTTGCCGTGGGACAGCTGGCGCATGGTGGGCACTCCTCCTGTGTCCGCTGCTATCCGCCCCGTTCCTGCCACTCTTACAGGAGACTGGTGCTTCTCAGCAAAGCACACCGTCCTGGATGAGCTTGGTCTGGTGGGGGGAGAAGGACACAGAGATGATTTATGAAGGGAGGGGCAGTGGGATGAAGGCTGGGGAGGAAGGCCGGGGGCTTCAGGAACACAATAGCCCAGCCTAAGAGGAGTGATGGAGGGCTTCCTGGTGGAGAAGCTGGCTGCCTCCTTTCGTCTTGGAGAGAGAAACAAGTCAGCTAGACACAGAAGGGTGTGTGGGAAGTTCTAGGCAGAGACAGTGGAACAGAGCCAAGGGGGTGTGTGGAGATGGTGTGAGTGAGGCTCTGGGTCGAGGGGATGAGAGGATGGGGCAGGGCTGCTGCTGCCGGCATGGGGATCCATGTTGGGGAGCTCGATTTTGTCTGTAGGCAAGAGGATTGGAAACCTGGCCTGGATTCTGCCCACTTCAAGCATTTGTAAGAGTTGAAAAGGCCACGTGTGGCTGGGTGGGGAGCTGGGTGGAGATGGACCATAGCTGGGTTTCACTTGAGGGGGTGGTTACAGGACCCCAAGCAATAGCACCCGGGAAAGCATCCTGCACACGGCCAGGCACAGCCCCCAGAGGTTGTCCACCAGATCGCCGCTATTCCGAGGAAAACCCCAGGGGCTGTCCATAAAACTTTAGGGATCGCCAACTACCTCCTGGAAACAATGGGTTCACTCTAGTGCCTGGCTGGTTTACACGAGGTCACTGTGATTAGTTAAACCTTGTGAAAGTAATGGCTTCGCCCTACGCTGGCCATGGACTCTCTTATGGCTGAGTTGGCCGCCCACCATGGTGTGTCACACCACTTGTCACCTTGCCACTGACCAGAGCCCTTTCTGGCCCATCATAGTGAGTATCTTCTGCTGCAGATGAATTACTCCAGAAGCTGGTGCCCTGCCTGGCGGCAGCACTTACTACTTCTCCCTCCTTCTGTGGGACAGGCATCTGGGAGTCACGTGGCTGGGCGGTGCGGCTCAGGGACTCTTTAGAGGCTGCAGCATCTGAAGGCACGACCAGGGCCGCACCCCTCTCCAGCTGGCCACACACTGGTGCTCCCCATGGGGCCCTCTCCAGGGGGCTGCTTCGGCACCTGGCTGTCCTCAGCAGGACTGGCTTGAGACTCGGGGTGGAGTCTGTAAGTCCTGCGTCCTACCTCATCCGTCGACCAGCCACGAGCCACCGGGGGAGGGACTGCACATGGGCACGGGTCCACGGGTCACTCAGGCCATCTTGGGGTCTTACGGCCATGAGAGTCGTGCCCCCGTCCCAGGCTGCCAGTAGACTGGCCACCTGCCTGACTCAGCATGTGGGCTGAGCATCCTTTGGGGCCAGGGAAATTATTTCCCTGCATTCCTGCTAATTCTCACTTACCTGGAAGCCAGGGGCCTCTGATGATGTCCTCGCTCCCTCGGGATCTCACGCTGGCCTCCAGACCTGGCTGTGCTTCTGTCCACGTTTCTAGGCTGGCGCGGAAGCCCTTTTTATTCCAAAGGCAAGTCTGTCTTGATTAGAAAATCACTCATCGCCTTTGTGCAGTGCACCCATTAGGAGACGCAGAGTAAACGTTTGTCTTTGTGCATAATCTCCCAGACCTTGGAGGCGTAGAAGACCATTCGGAAAATAGATCTTGCAAAGATAGCGCTGCTGGCTGTTCTCTGCCGGAGTTGCTGTCACCGCCAGCCAGCGACCAGGTTACCTGCCTGCTTTATCCTTCTTCAGTCCTACAGGACCTTTAGGAGTTCAGCGTTCCCATCCCTAGCTCTAGGAAGGAGAGGGTTGGTGTGTGTGTTGGCAAGTAGAGGGTAACCTCTGGGCTTCCAAGTGCTGAGCCGTATTTGGGGCCCGGCTCCTGGCCCCCACCAAGGCCTTGTTCTTTGAGGACCCTGCTTGTGTACGCTGGTGTCATGTTTGTCGTCTCAAACCAGGGTCCCTCGATGGCATCACAGTCGTGCCGGGAGAGGCAGCTGAGGTCCAGAGAGGTCACTGGTCCTGCCCTGGGCTGCATGGCTGTGGAGGGCTGTGAAGGCCCCACCCCCACACGCCCAGCCCAGGTTCCCTCCCCCACGCCCCAGCTGCACCCCTGCCTTCTCTATGCTGGCATCTGGCGGTGGCCGGGGCAAGCTTGCGGGCCCGACCCGCATGGTGGGGGCCTAGGGGGTGCTCCCTGGCAGGCCGCCCAGCCACAGCCTCCCGAGGGCGGGTCTGTGAAATCCCCATTGGTTCTGGCTCTAAGTCTGCACTGTCTGGGCCTCTGAACGGACGCATGTCTCTGCGCTCGCACAATGGCCCGGGTGCAGGGACTCCTCTGCGGGAATTTAGACGTGGATTTATTCTGACAGTCCGTTCCCAGGCCATCCGGAAGCGTGGGGCGTGTGGCGCTGAATGGGCAGCTTGGTTCTGGTTGAAAGGCACCAGTTCTGAGGCCGGGGGGTGGGGAAGGGGAGGTTTCCCGTCCCTCTTTGGGGGAGAAGCTGTGATTCCCAGGCTGACATGGAGGCTCCGCAGGGCTGGAAGTCCGCACGGCTCTCCTCCGGGACCCAGGAGAGCCCGCGGTTGTGGCGCGGCGTCTTCCCGGTGCTGCCAACCGCGGGGGGCCGGCCAGGGCCTTGCCCGCCGGGTGCACCCCGCCCGCCGCTGAAGCCGGCCCCACGTGGCGAAGGCAGACCTCCCTCTGCCCCGATATTCGAGGGCGGGCAGTTTGCAGGTGGGAGATGGGTTGCTGCTGAGGCTGCTGAACGCATACCCCTTTTTTCTCTCTCTTCCAGCCTGCAAGTACTCCTGTCACAAGCCATGTGAAGCCAAGGTAAGCTGCTGCTTCCCGAGGGCCGCACCCCGCAGTGGCCTCTGCTGCCTTGGCCAGCGGCCACGGGCGAGAAAGGGGGGGCTGCTAGACGCCTCGGCAGGACTCATACCTGTCATCTCGGGAGGAAGCTGTAGTGCTGTGGTTCTGTGCTCCTAACTGTGGAAGGGGACGCTAAGAATCTGGTTTCAGATAAGAATTTGGTGATGGGCCCTGCCCTTGCCCCCCAGCAGATGCCCCTTCTCTCTCACAATTGCATTCTTGGGGTGGAGTAGGCATAGGGTTTGGGGCGTGTACCTGGCTTTGAGGATTTGGGGGGCTTCTTTAGGGCAGTTTTCTTGGGTTGGTGGGGTGGTCAGGCTGTCAGGGAAGTCGAGGCCTGACTTGGGGAAGGTTGCCCTGGTTTTCGAGTTCCTTGGAGGGGCTCCATTGCCGAGGGTCCCCTGAAGCACTAGAGGCCCGGGCTGCTTGGTCGGGTTGGGACTTGGACTAGTGGAGCAGTGAGGAGGCCTGGAGCTGGCGGGTGGACAGCTGTGGGCACCCCGGGACACACATCTGCACCTCCCACATTTTCCAGGAGTGCATGCATCGTCCCCTCTGACTGGCCGGTCCTGCCTCGGTGGGAGCCTCTCACATATCCACAGGCCGCCCCCGTAGCTGGAGGCCCAGGGAGATGGGGTTTTAGAGTGTGTGCAGAAGTGTGCACTGGAAGCTTGCTTCGTTTGCTGTAGGGTGGCTCCTCGCGATGATTTCTGTGGGGAGGGATCCCGAATCCCTTCTCCCTCCCTGCCACATGCGTGCACGCACACACATGTGCATGCACGGTTCACACCCATGCAGGAACACAAGCACACACAAGCTTGCACATGCACTCACACATGACAATTCAAGCTTGTGCGGGAGCACACCCACGTGGGAGCACACACACACACCTATGCACACACGCTCACACGCGCACAGTTCACACCCATGTGGCAGCACACGCACACATGCATAACTCACACCCACGTGGGAGCACACGCACACGCACAGTACACACCCATGCTGGAGCATGCACACACACAGACACAAGCAAGTGCACACACAGTTCACATACATGTGGGCACACATGTATGTATGCACACAATCCACACATTTGCATGCACACACTTCACACGCACACATTCACGCAGACATCTGTTCGCTCACATGCACACACGTACACCCACAGCAAGAATGACAGGCTACTCTGGCCCTTTGTGTTTTTTCAAAAAAGAGATTAAATACCTTTTCTTTTTAAATTTTCCGTGATGGGGGATTTGGAAGGCAGGAGAAGTGGAGAGCGTGGTCCAGAGCCCTGCGCTGCACTGTCACCCCACCCCAAGGCCAGCAGCACCCCTGCCGTGCCCTCTGAAGCCGCAGTCCCCTGCTCCGAGATGTCGGATGTGGGTGCGAGCAGTTTTAGGAAAAGGCTCCTGTGGCGGGGCCTCGGGGCGTATCTGCTTCCCTTCTGGTCTCGCTCCGGAGGGGCCCCTTTCTGGCTGAGGCCAGGTGTTCCTTGCTGGGGCACACACCGGGCTGCTCGTTTCCAAGCTTGGCTTTGTCTGCAAGTGCGCTGCTGTCTCGTGTGTGCTGTGTGCTTCTGAGTGACGTGTCAGAGCACACGCGTTCTCTGGGTTTCCCGGAGGGGCCCCCGCCCACATGCTGGGAGGGTTGAGATGTGCAGGGCCGTATGGCCAGCCCGGACCCTGCTGGTTGGCCGTGGAGAACTGAGCAGCCCCTCCCCCGCTGTCGGCACCACGTCTTGAAGGCGGCCCAGGGCTGGCTCCTTGGAGGATTGAATTCTTCGGCTCCAAGAATATTCTAGAAGTCTTAGCTATCACCGATGATGGCGTTTCTGGCCACAGTAATTGGCATTTTGCTAAGAGGTAGATAAGCGTTTTCTCTCAGTGGATCGGGGCTGGGGGAAATGTATCCGCGTTCATTTTTCTCGATAACCCAGCTTTCGAGGCAGGAGGGAATGCCACCAGCAAAAACAAAGCCCCTTCTGATTTCAGAACCGTAACACCGTCACCACAGGGCGCAGAGAGGCCATACGTGCCCAGCCGCCACTGGAGATAAGCGGGGCCGCTCCGTCTGCCAGGAGCTGAGACGCGGCTCTCGCCGACAGTGTGGGTCCTTGCTCAGTGTGAGTGCGTGTCACACGCAGGCTGCCTCAGGGCCCGGGGCTCCCTGGGTTTCTGGCACACAACCGCAAGGCTTCGGTTTAGAGCGCAGGCTTTAGCCTAACGTCCGACCTGGCCCAACTGCTTACTGACTTGGGGAAGGCAGGCGCTGTGGGTTCCTTCTGTGATGCCTGCAGACTTAGTGCGGACGCGGAAGGAGTGACAGAGGCCGAGCATGTGAGTGCGTGGTGAAGCCCGCTGTACTGGCTTCACCAAGGACAGAGCCATCCTGCAGAGCTGGCGCCGAGCGGGGGGCTGGGGGCTGGGGGCAGAGAAGCCAAGGCAGAGCGGGGACCTCAACTGCCACCGCCATGAACTGAGGTCATGGTCTTCCTGGCCGACGGGCAGTATGGCCCCTCCAGCAAGGTCTTGGGCTCGGAGGGCACAGAGAGGCAGAGACGTGGGCTGTGATTCCCCGTGGGGACTGTGATCCCCATGCCCCAGCGGGGGCTTCTCATCCACTGCGACAAGCCCCCCGGGGCTGCGGTTTCTCTCTGTGGGCAATGGGTGAGCGATCGGTCCACAGTCTGACGTGAAGACAGCGTGCTCTTAGCTGTCTACTATGGTAATCTGGATTATTTAGGTTGTAGGGAAGGCAAATAATTTAGGTTTAATGGCTGGGAAGTATGGGGTTGCAAATACTTTGCTCGGTGGGAGGCTGTGCTGTTTTCTGGAGCCTTGTGAGCTGCCTGGGCGGTGTGAGCTGGTTTTTTCCGGCCGCTGGCTAACTCACGGGCATGAGCTGTGGGAAGGAGGAGAAAGCCATTGTCGGGAGGCTGGTGATGGGGTCCAGGTGGGACCACGCAAGTATGGCAGAGGTGGGGTCCTGGTGGGCTTTGGTAAGTGGGTGGGAGCTCTGCAGAAGTGGGAATCCACGCTGTCCACCCCATGGCCCGGGCACGGGTCCCTTCCCCGTCCGCCCAGACCACACACTGCTCTTACGGGAGCTGTCGGTCAGGAGCACAGGGCATGCCGACTGCCACACAGAGTGTGCTGTACTATTGTTTTGCAAACGTAAGGCCCCACATTGGGATAGTGCAGTGAGTTGGTGGGGCTGGAGCCTGCCCGTGGTGGTAGGGAGCGGTCATCTCGTGGAGGGTTCCCACGCTGGGCTCGCGTGAGCCCCCTGCCATCTGTCTCCAAAGCCAGGGCTCTGTCCTCAGGCCCCTTAGTCCCTTGCATAACATAGATGTCCAGCTCACCTCTTCTCTTTTCTGGATGTGCTTTGATGGGACCCCAGGGCTGGCCCCCTTGGTGGGGTGGGAGCCCCCTTTGGGAGAGGAGGGAGCCCTGGGCGGCTGCAGGGGCCTCTGTGCCTTGTCCCCATGTAGCTGTCATGTGGTGGCCAAGCTGGGAGGCTTCCAGCCTCTCAACAGAAGCCGCGAGCTGTGACCGGCCCACTGTTCCTCTCTCTGCAGGTTGAGCCGCGGCCCTCCCCGACCGCCCTCCCTCCAGAGCCTCTCATATCTGGAACCTAGGCAGTGGCGGCCCCTCCTGCCGCTGCCTCTGATGGCCTCATGCGCCGGCGGCCCCCGAGTTCTGGCTGTGGTTCAGAAACCTCAGTGACCTGCCGGAGACCGCGTTTGCCAGGTGGCCCCTCTGCCATGAGGTCCCGAGCCTGTGGGGTCCTCAGAACCACCGTAGATGCGGGTCCAGGGTAGAGCTGGTGCCACTGGCGTAAGTGAGGAGTTTTAGCCAGGAGCTTCGTCCGCTGGTGCCCTGGATCTCCAGACAGCTCTCTTCTCTGGTGTGCCCCAGGTGTGGTTCGTCGGCTCCTCCCCGCTTCCATCCAGCGGATGGGGGCTGCTGTCACACAGCCCCCGAGTCCCAGCGGTCAGGGCGTCGGGTTTCAGAGTCCCCAGCTCTGTGCGTGCTTCGTGCTGGCCCATGTGCCTGGCACCCCTGTTCTGAAGTCTCCAGACCCCCCAGCTCGTGCCCTCCTGCCCCTTCTCTGGCCAGAGCCCGTGGCCCACCCCCGCAGTGTCTGGGACTGCACCAGGAAGGATGCGCGAGGGCCTAGGACCCGCCAGCCCCTCCCGGGTCCTTTGTCCCCCCGAGTGAGCTGCAGCTTCTTGGCGTCACTCAGGCTTCTCAGAACTCCTTGGGAGATGCCGGCAGAGCTGGGCACGTCTCCGGAACTTGGCTGGTGGTGGGGCTCTGGGCCTTGGGGGACGACTTGGTTTGTGACGGATGCCAGCATCGCGGGTTCGAGCCTGTGCTGAGGCTCCCGCTCTTGCCTCGGTCCCCGGTTTTGCTCAGAAGCCCCAGCTCAGACTCTGCCGTCAGCTCCACGAGAGACTTGTTTCATGGTTTTCATTCATCACGAAAGTACTGGAATCCATGCGTGGTGTGGTGCGGTGACTTACACTTGCGCCTTCTGGAAGGTTCCTCCGAGAATGTTCTTTCCTACCATGTCACATTCGGTCCGTGCGTCTTATGATCCTTTAGAGACACCGCCTGGTGGAGGCTCGTGTGACAGCTTCGCCCCTGCCCTTTGTCCCTTGTGTCTGCGGGACGTGGTGGGAGGAATGGTAGTGCTCGTGGTTTGACGTATTTTTAGCAAATTAATTCCAGGGTGTTCCTGGACTCCCCTTGTCTGAAGGGGACCTTCCGTGGAGGGGATCCCACACAGTTCCTTGGGTCGTCCATGCACCTGAGCCCGAGCTGGGGGCATGAGGGTCCGTTCAAGCAGGCCGGCTCGCAGGAACGTGCAGGTGCCCGGTGCAGGGTGGGAGACGGGGTGTTGAGGCCGGGCTGCCCTGGGGCCGGGTTTGAATGTGGACAAAACCGAGAAGGAGCAGTTGGTGTGTCATTTTCCTCTCTCAAGTGTTAGTGATGGGAATCACCGCTCCCTGAAACTCTGCACTGGGGGGACTCCTTTCCTCACGCCTGCCCTCCTCTGGGACAGCAGAAGGAGGCCGTGGACCTTTCTAGGCACAGCTGTGGGAAGCAGCTCGTGACCATGGGGCAAAGACAGCAGGGTCCGGGCTTGACTGCCCCGTGGTAGCCGTAGACGCTCGGGCCTTCCTCTCTTTCTCTACTCAATCAGAATGTGGACCTTCCCTCAGAAGGTTGGAGAACTGGGTTCAGCAGCTGGAGGGAACTGGGGCCCAGGGCTTCTAGAGGGAGTGTGTCCCGTCGCAGTGCTTGGGGTAACTTGGAGCGGCACATGCTTCTGGAGACTGTTTTCTCTGCGGTCAGCGTCCTTATTCTGCTGACTCAACTGTGTCACAGACACAGAAGAGCCCAATCCCTGTGCATCTCGTTCCCAAGTGTTTAAACGAGAGGAAAGGATGGTGTACTTCCCTGTTCTCTTCCTGAGAATGGGGTCTTCCCTGCTGAGCACACAGATCCCATTTAATTGGCTTCGCTTGTGCCCCTCACGCAGCCTGGCTCCAACCTGCGAGAGCTTCTACAAGGTCAGTGGAGCCTGGCCCTGCTGCCTTGACTCTGGCCGGCTCTGGGGCTCCTCCCAGGGGCTCCCAGCCTCCCACTTGTCTGGCCATCATATTCCCTGTGTCCCTGGCATCCTGCCTTGATACTTGCTGGCTGCAGCCCAGGCTCATCCCAGGGAGGACTTTGGTGGTGCTCTTGGGTGGTGTCCTGAGGTGTGGTCCCACAGGGACAGTCAGTGGCATGGCAACGTGATCCCCCTGCCTCTCTGCACGGGCTCTGCTTTCTGACCTGCTGACCTTCCCGCTGGGGGGATCCGGTGACTCTTCTAGGCTGCCACGTGCTGTGGACCAGCTTGCATACCCCTGTACTGCGGCGTGTGGCTCCCATGCACTCCAGGTCACCTGTCATCACTTTTGTCATAGAAGCCATGTCCCCTCCACAGACAGCTCTGGACTTGGGCGGCTTGCCGCTTGCCTGTGTCGACGGCAGCCCTGGCTTCTTTCTAGAAGGCACTAACTCTGCATTCTTCATTCACCCTCGCTGGCAGCTAAGGGCTCCGTTCACGACTTTCTTGTCTGTACACAGTGCCGTCTTTCACCCGGCAACGCACACATTCCTATCCGTTCAGAGTCTGTCTGCATTGTGCGGCTCGGCAGGGTCCTCCCAGCTGTGGGTACCCCACACCCTCCCCGGCCTACCCGCGCCTGGCGCTCCTGCTGCTTCCTGGAGCGCTCTTCTCCCGGACCCCTCGCTCTCCTGCCCTCACGCCGCCGGTGCACCTGTTGGAATCTGCAGACGTCTGTGGTCCTGTGCCATGTTCCCGCCCTGTCCCAGCCTCGGCTGGCGGGTCCTGGTGGACAAGGCATACACGGGCGTGGGTGTCAGGGAGCGCATGCTGGGCTGGCGTCCTTGCTCCCCACTGGGATCTTTTCGTGCTCCCTGGACACCACAGTGGGTGCTCCTTCTTGGGATCGCCGGCCAGGTGCTCACTGCTGCTGCTGCTGGGAGCCCATGTGGTCTGTGCTGGCGCCTGGCAGCGTGGACTCGCACAGACAGATTTTGGGGACTTTCCTGGCCCTGCTGGGGGCCGCGCTCCAGCTCCAGGCCAGAGACCATGGTGCATCCAAGAGACGAGGTCCCTTCTCCGAGTCGCCTCTCTGCTACCCACTCCTTCCTTAACCAAGCCCCGGGTTCCGGCCGGGGGACTCATCATGTCCCTGCTGGTGATTTCCCTGCCTCCTTCCCCCATGGGAGGGACGTGCTGGTGGCCTTGGGGGACCTGCATCTTGGTCCTCACAGTGTTCGCTCCCACCTTTGGCTGCCCTCTGCTCGGTGGCCGCCCCCGGACGCCGTCCCCCTGCTGTCAGACCATGTGTGTCCCCGGACAGCTTAGGTCAGGCCCTCAAGGACAGACGCCGGGGTCAGGACCGTGCCTGCTGCCCCCGCCTCAGGTGGCCGTGGGTGACTCCGCACGTTTGTGGGGCCCGTGGCCTGTTCCTGCCTCCCGTGGGAAATCACCAGTCCTGGTGCCAGCTTTCTCCTGGCGGCGACTCTGGAGGACAGGTTTTTGGAGTGAAACCCCCTTCTGCCCACTTTCAGGGACAGGATGGCGACCCTGTAACAGCTCCAGAGTCTCCACCACCACGTTTCAGTTTGTAGAATGCAGCTTCCATTTCACTCTGTGTTTGCTTTTCATCTTGGAACGCTCTTCATGTCGAGCAGGGATCCGGGAAGCACTGACCTGCCGTTTTCCTGCAGGCAGAGCTTGGCTCACCGGGCCTGTGCCTCTGCACATCTGGCTCTAAACCCCGCAGGGGTCCCCTGGGCCTCACGCTGCTGGGCCTGCTGAGCCCTCTCGCAGGAAGGTACCCTGGGCTGCAGCTTCGTGGGGGACCAGGGAGGACAGGATGCTGGAGTGACCAGCACGGGCTGTGGGTTCAGAATGCTGATTCCAAAGCCTTTATGTTACTTTCTGTCCTCTTAGAGGCTTTTTCTGGATGTTTAAAAGGCACGTGGCAGGTGTTGACTGGGGTGTCGGGGACCTGTTGGAAAGCTCTGTGCTCCCCAGGGAGAGCAGGGGGCCCCACGGAGGGGCAGCAGAGAGTCACCCCTGCATTTCCAGGCAGACCTCGGTAGACGGGGCCGGGGCTGCAGGCCGGTCTCGGGCGTCCCCCCAGGATCCTGGCTGCAGTGAGACTTTGTAAGCACGAATGGAAGCTGAGCTTCCGATGGGGTGAGCCCATGGTGCCCGCTTCTGGGCTCCGACTGGGCCGGCTGCCTTTGCGCCACCCAGAATCCAGAGCTGAGTGTTTCCTTTTTCAGGTCTGGTGATAAGTCGCACGCTGTCAGAATTAGTCGTGTGCCCTTCTCAGGGTGAGGGGACAGTTGGTGAAAACCAAACTGTCCGTTATGTTATTCTTAGACACTGTGGACAGTGCTTTTCTGGGGGGCGTTCCGTTCAGCAGCCCTGCCGGGAACGTACCATTTCCTTCCTTAGAGGCCTGCGGCGTGTTTGTGTCTTCTCTCCTTTTCGTAGCAAGGGCCGTGTTAAAAATGGACCAGGGCAGGATGTGCCGCAAAACTTGTGCTTTGTAGGAATGTGTGGCCCCCCACATTATCTCTCCTGGCCCGTGCACCTTGCGCCCAGTGGCTGCCATTTACCAGGTCTGGGGTGGGCGTCCAAGCCTGGGCCGGGGGCGTTTTCCCCCATCTCCCGGTCTGCGGTCTGCCAAGACATCCCCCCACAGGGTGGTTCATGGAAAGTGTGGGGCGTGGCTTTGGCAGGGGCGGGGCTTGGTGGGGGCGGAGCTGGTGGGGCTGGGCTTGGTGGGGCGGGGCTTCGTGGAAGTAAAAGAGGGAGGGGCTAGACTGAGCAGAGAAAGGGCCATCTGAGCCTGTCAGGTCGCTGGGAGAGGGCATGCGGGGGACAGGGGACACAAGGCGCGCCTCTGAGGCAAAGTCCAGGGACTTTTCGGTGCTATCCAGCTCACCCTGTGCTTTTGACAAACTATGTGTGTGTTGTATCTAAAGTAAATTTTTAAAAAACATTTTGTTAAGATTTTATTTACTTATTTGAGAGAGAGAGAGAGAGAACACAGGCAGGGGTAAGTAGGAGAGGGAGAAGCAGGCTCCCTGCTGAGCAAGGAGCCTGATTCGGGGCTCAATCCCAGGACCCTAGGATCATGACCTGAGCCGACGGCAGACGCTTAACCAACCGAGCCCCCCAGGCGCCCTAAAAAGTAAATTTTTGTTTGAAATAAGCACACGGTTAGGAAAGTCTCATGTCATAAATACAGGCTAGTGGTTTTGACCATGGACAGTTGGGTGTGACATGCAGGTGGGGACTGTGTGCCCTGCGCCCCAGTGCGCCACCAGGGACCCTCACTGCCTGTCCCTGCTGAGGCTCGTGGCCTTGCCCTTGAAGCAGGTGGACACCGGGCATCAGAGTCCCCGTGTCTTCTTGCTCTGATGTCAGTGATATCCTCACTCCCTTGGGGTTTGCAGGGGGACAGATGGGAGCTGCTGGCCACCACTGCCCCTCTGGGACATGGTGAAGGACACATCTCCTAGGCGCCAGCCTGCCTTCTGGTCTTCCCTCTGGTGGGGGCGCCGCCAAGTCACCCGCGGAAGGGCCATGGGTGACACAACCCGCTTCTCTCGTCCCAGGCGAAGCTTTGGAGAGAGCTGACAGGTGTTAGTGTGGGGGTGACTGTTGGTTTCTTCTGATTAGTTCAAATGAAAGTATTCATCAACATGGGTGCTGTCATTGTGACAGATTCCCCGTCACTCAGGTGCGTCCGAAGGTCTGCCACGGCAACACTGGTGAGGAGTGGCTTGGGTTTGGATTTTTCTTGGTCGAAAGGGTTCCGGGAATTCAGTGTGCTTATGTCTCGGATATAAATTTTTAAATGACCAGAAAAGTAAAGGCAGTTTTTTAAAAGCTTCTTAATTTTACAAAAATATATATTTTGTCTTTCTGCAATTAAGTTATGTTTATGAGATTTTCTTCTGGTTCTTTGGCAAACCACCAGCATCTTAAGAAGGTATCACATGCCATCTTCTTTATCTCTTTTCATAAAGATAGGACCTGAAATCTAGTGGGTACTGGCCCCAGTGGTCTGTGGGCTCGGTTCTGGTCCTGTCTAATTTCCAGGGGTCCCGCACATGACATTTCATCTCTGAGGCCCCCAGCTTCCTTGCCTAGAAAGTGAGACCCTCAAGAAGGTGCCCGGCCTCCCCACTTGGCCAGATCTGGTCCGACAGGCTGAAGTACAGGCCTGCGAGCTGGCCACTGAGCAAGCATCCCACCGTGGCCCAGGTGGCCCTTCCCCACCTCATGAAGAAGCATGATTGGGACACTGTTCCTGCAGCAGACTCACAGATTTCTGGTCTCGGATAAATATTGATAACCAGGCGAATTCAGAGCAGATTTTCTCAATTTACTTCTTTTCCATGCTGTGCGAGTATTGACAGGCATTTGCCGCAGCTCATGCCTGGTTGGGTCAGGAAGCCACCTCGAACACTCAACTACTAGCATGCATGTATGAACAGGGCCCCGTCTGGGGTAGGTGTGCAGCTGTGTCCTAAGCTCTAGAAGTTACTAGAATCATAGAGCTTGTCGGGGGGCTGACCCTGAGGGCCCGCGGAGTTGGGACAAACCTGGGCCCGACAAACCCGACAAACCTGGGCCTTACCTTTGTTTCTTGCTTTTTTGGAAGAAAAAATGCAACCTTCAGTAGCTGCTTGCTAATGTGAAGACTGAATGAAAGGATCTGGTGAGTTCCCCACCCTCTGCACCCATGTGCGGCAGGCAGCCCTGGAGAGGGGCTTAGCTGGACCCCTGGTGGGGGCATGTTTTCTCCTGGGGCTACTCGGGTGACTCGGGCTGTCCTGCCCCCCTGGGAGGTCCCAGAGAAGGCAAGTAAATTAATGGAGTCTGGGCCGTCAGCATTTCATGGAACGGTCTCTTTGCACTGCTGCTGTCCTTGTTTGGGGCCGTGGAGATCTGCCCCTGGGCCTCCCTGCCCTCGCCGGTGCGCCCCCACCCAGAGGAGTGCTGTGGGCAGACTGGACGGAGGCTGAGTCACCTGCTCCTGTGGCAGCCCTCCCAGACCGGCCTAGAGGACCCCGCTCCCGCCAGACTTGTAGGAATATCCCGCGTTGACCTGCGTTCTCCATTGGTCCCGTCAGACTGAGGGTGGGTGACACAGGCAACATGTGCCCAGCCCCTGGATCCACAGGTAGATTCTGAGCCCCAGAACCTCAGAATGTGGCTGTTTGTGGAACTGGGGTCTCGATGGAGGTGATGGGGCCGGAGGGGACCCCACAGGACTGGCGTCCTGAGACGAAGAGTGGGTCAGGACACAGATGCACAAGGAGGGGCCAGTCATGGACGTGGGGAGGAGATGGCCGTGGACGCGCCTAGGGGAACGGCCCCGATGGCCCAGACTCCATCAATTTACTTGCCTTCTCTGGACGCATCAGGGGAACCGGTTGTGCCGCATGTGGCTCTCATGCCACGCGTGTATCTCTAGCCTCCAGGACTGGGAGGGAAGAGATGTGTGTTCGAGGTCTGGGATCTGTGGGACTGTCCTTGTTCCCGAGAGACTGACGTGAGTGGTATGTGAGCTCCTCTCTGGATGTCAGTGCTGGGCTTCTGTCCTGTCACTGCTCTGCTCCCTCTTTCTGATCAGCTGCAATGATTCTGGTAAACACAATTAAACTTTTATCTCTTCTCCATCTTACGTAATGGGCAAAAAAAACATCTTGTGTTTGTCGATCAGTAACACACAGACCCAGAAGTCAGAGCTGTAAAATCATAAAAGATGAGGAGAACACGAAAGATTCTGCCCCCAGGAGAAAATCCTGCCCTCCTCCCTTGGGACTGCTGATCCGTACAGAGACGCGGGGGCCTCCGTGATTCTGGTGGACACGCCCCTCGGGCGTCCCGTCTGTCCAGCTGGGTGTGGGGTATGGGGGGGGGGCGGGTGCAGCCCTCTGGTCTCATAAAGGAAAGGCTTCGCAAAGATCAAGGAAGGTCAGCCATTCACCCCGTGGTAGCCTGCCTCTGTCGCAATTCATGTTATGATGAATTTTAAAATGATTGTATTTAATGGTGCAAGTTGAGCATAAGGTCACGCCTTTTCCGGGGCGTCTCTCAGGAAAGTGCCTCTTCAGCCATCAGAGTTGGGCGCCCACCGGTTCTTCTCCCTGTCGCCTTGCTTCGTGCACCGGTGGTGCTGGATGGGCTTACCATGGGCACGGGGGTGCGCTGATTTAACGCGTCTTCGTAACTGGGTTCTTCTGGGTGGACGCCCCTTCCGGGTCTGGGCAAGCGTGCCGTGCCCAGGGAGAGCTGACCTGGCCGGCTGAAAAACATGCCACGTACTTGAGGGCACCAGCTTCTGTGGGCTTCCGTGGCACTTGCTCACGTGGCCAGGCACAACTGGGGCTGTCCACGATTTCAGAAATGTCGGCTCAGCTCTACCTTTCCTTTGCGGGGGGCTTCGCTACACACGCATTTCTGGAGAGCATGGCGGTGTCTGTTTTATGTTGCTCTGTTAGGAGGACAGTTTCGTAAGAATCGGCAACAGCGAGTGCTGGGTTCCTTGTTTTGTTGAGCGAACGTACAGGGAAACGACCCAGGCCATGGGGTGTGAGCTGTAACTTCTGCCCCAAGATCTTAATTTCCAGAAGTAAACAGAGGGGCCGAGTCAGACCCTGTGAGGCGGTCTTACTCCTGCCGGCCCGGCTCAGTCCCCAGGGGTGTCGGCCAGAGCGCTCTGGTGCCTATGGGGAGATGCACCTGCAGGGCTGGGCCTGAGTTGTGCGTGAGTGTGCGGTGACACACGTGCATTCTCCATTCAGACACACCGTCACACGTAGGCACACCAGCACTCACACCCACACTCCCGTTCCTGGAGCACAGTCACCCCTGGGGTGTGAGGCCCTCCCTGTCCTGGTCACCTGCCTACCTACCCACCTGCTGGCTTGGGGAGAGTTTCCCATATCTCATGCGGCAGGTGCCACAGAACCAGCTGTGGCCAGTGCAGACCTGTTTGTTTATGGTTGTCCTTGGTTACGGTGACTTGTCCCCTAACACAGCCACAACAAGGCCATAAAATGGTCCCGGGGAAGACCTCTCCCCATCTCTCCAGGACTGTGGCCTTTATCGGTAGCCCTGGTCCTGTCCCCCTCCCCTGCCCCGGGCGGGCTCTGCCCCTCCCCCACCTGCCCCGTGCTCCTGGTCAGAGAGTGAAGCCCTTCCTATAAGGGGAGGAACTTGGAGTTTGGACCCAGTGGGATCTGCCTACATGGCCCGGCCTCTATGGGACTGAGCACTGCACACACCAAAGGGATGCTCTCTGGCTTGCTGAGTGGCAGTGAGGGCCAGCGAGCAAGACCCACAGACATAGCACATGGCCTGCTTGGGACGTGAAGGTGCTCTTGGATGAACTGTGGGCATCCCCGTGAGTGCACCCTGTTGGTGGCAGCCGGGCCCCATCCTCTTGCGACCATTCTCAGCCCACCTTCCAGAACAGGAGGGAGCTTGGTGAGGGAGGTACTGACCAGACTCCAGGGTGCAGCCATGTCCTCCCTCTAACGCACTGGGCTGCACTCAGGGATCTGGGGGCATCCTGCTGTCAGACGGTCCCTGGGAACAGCGCCACGTTGGGGACCCTCCTCCCAAGGTCCCAAAGCACGTGGCAGGTGCTGCCGGGATTTTAGCTTCATTGGTGAGACAGGCCTGGCTCCTGCAGATCCTGAACATCAAGAAGCATCAGCCCCTGTGTGATGGGGAAGGCCAGGCCCACCTGGAAACAGTCCAGCACCACATTGTTGCCTTTTGGGAAGTGAGCAGAGCAGATGGCCCGCCGGGCATGTGATCTGAGGTTGCAGTAAGATGGGGACAGAAAACAGGTGAGCGGGCTCCACCTTTACTGACCCGACCTGAACCCCAAGCAGCTGCCCGTGACAAGCTTACCGGGTGTCTCCGTCCCTCGGTGAGGTGGGCGAGCCAAGGCTCGGAGGGGCAGGTGCGTGGCTGGCGGAAAGCCCGGGAGCCATGCTCTGTGCCTCTCTGGTCAGATCGAAGAGCTGGAGGGAAGCCCGAGTGTCCAGGATATGCAAAGGGGGGTCTGCATGGCCATTTACATCCCAGGTTCTGGGCAGGGGGAGGTCCAAGGGGGACCACATGTGCTCCCTGTGCCCTCCCTCCACAGCCCTGCCAGACCGGAGTCTGCTGCCGTCCTCTTAATCCAAGGGAGGAAATGTCCCTTGGAATGTAGCAGGCCAGGCCAGTGTGTTCTCCTAGAGTTCCCGTCCTGGAATCTGGCGTGAGCCACGTCCAGGGGACACGTGCCCACTGTGTCCGTTCGAGGTTGGTCTTTGTAACACTAGGTGTCCGCCATTCTTGATGTAAATACTCGTTTTCTTTTCGGCCCGCAGGTGGCTCTCCCCTGGGCCACACCTTCTTCTCTGACTTGGCGCTTCTGATGTAATTTCATTTGCAAATTCATTGTAGCCCTGGGATGTTTTCGGTTTGGTTTGCGTTTTGTCACGGGGTGGGTGAACACAGACAGCAGGGCTGTGATCCGTTCTCTGGAGCGGAAGCGTGGAGCCTTGTTGCTTCTCCTTTGTTCTGCTGCGCTGGGGGGTCCGCTCTGCTCCTGTGGCCCCGGCTTGTTCTCCAGCGAAGACGGTGGGTTATGCCGTTGGCCTTGGCGAACGCCTCCTCCTGGCCGGCGTGTCCGGGTCACCCCCTCTGTCAGCCGCGGATGGGGCCGCAGGGAGGGGCGGGTCTGGGACTCAGGAGCCCGGGCTTGGAGCCTTCGCCCATTCTGCGGGGGGATGCCCTGGGGACAGGCGGGCAGTATCCCCAACCCCCTCCAGCCAGGGGCTGGGGGGCACGTGGGAAGCACAGGACCCACCTGCCCTCTGGATAAAAGACCTCCCAGCCTCCCTGTGTGACTGGTGGGTTTTGGGACTGCGAAGGACTTTCCCTTTTGCTGACAAACACATGCTTCTAGGCAGCGAGTGGAAAACTCAAGAATAGACTTTATTTTTAAGGACAGTTTTGGGTTAATAGAGAAGCTGGACGGTACTCTCACTTTCCCCCCTGACTTCCCTCCTGATTTTCTCCGTTATCCTGTTGCAGTAACGGGTACATTTGTTATCATGGATGAGTGACCACGGGGACATTTTAGGAAGTCACGTCCACAGGTTGTATTAGGGCTCGCTCTGCCCGTTCTGTGGGTTTGGACAGATGGGTCCCCAGGCGTCCACCGTTAGACCATCACACAGACCGTACTCACTGGACACTTCTGTGCTCTGAGTATCCCCCTCTCCCCCGCGGGCCAGCACCCATCTCGTTACGGTGCCCACAGTTCTGTCTTCCCCAGAATGTCACTGAGTGGGAATCGCACAGCGTTAGCCTCTCTCACTGGTGTCTTTGTCTTGGTGATTCGTACTTGTGGTTCCTCAAGATCTTTTCTTGTTTTGTAATTGCTGAGTAATGTTCCCCAGCATGGGATACAGATAATGATTTTTAAAAGATGGGAGCCCCGGTTCCTCGCACAGCCTCGCCGGGAGTCCCGTAGAGTGGCGCCCGGGGCCCCCTGGGTGCTGTATGGACACTGCCTATGAGCAGACATGACCGCTGTGCTCTGCGCTCTGTGGGCCTGCCTGGCTGGCTGGCACCACCCCATAGGCGCCTGTCTGTAACTTCCTCTATTTCCAGAGACCTTTTTTTTCCCCCATTTTTGGTCTTCGTGGTTTATATTTATTAGTTCCTATATCCCCCGTTCCCTCCTCCGCACATCAGGCTTGGACAGACACTTGTATGCAGCTGCGGACACGTGTATGGTGAGGGCATGTTCCTGTTTCCTGGGGGGCGTCGGCAGGGCAGGGATGCTAGCCACTGGGTCAGCAGTGCCGGGCTGTGCGTGGCGGGGGAGGGGGTGCTGGTGCCAGGGGACAGGGCCCTGCCCCAGCGAGCATATGAGTCAGCTTCCGCCCGAGCCATGTGTGTCCCGGACGAACGAATGACCATGTGTCATGTTCCCTGAGGAGTTTCGGAAGATAAGCAGCAGTTATAGATAGTTCGCTTGGTGGGAAGAGCCAAGGTCATGCTGCCACCCACTCCAGGCCACAGGGACAGTTAGCCCCCTGGGGGGGTCTCTCCCGTCCCGTGCATGTTTGTACTTTGAGGATGGGTGTGCGGGGTCCCTGGGAGAACAGCGGGACCCTGCTGGCAGGTGCCGGGATCCTGGCCTCCCAGGACTGCACGAGGCCGGCGTGGTGCCGTCAGTCACCCACTGATAGCCCACCCTTTCTGTCCAGGGATGGTCCGTGCTCCCAGAGTGTGGGAGACTGCCCCATGTGGCCGGTTCAGAGCACCCACGTGCTTCCTACCTCCCCCGCTCAGATGAGGAGGCCGAACCCTGGAGCCACTCATCTGCTTTCTGTCCCACTGTGGAAAAAGTTCTAGAAAAGGTGGTCCACTCTGTAAGGAGTACCGGCACTGGGTGGGTGGTGGGGGTGGCCTGAAGACCACCGGGGGGGGGCCCCATCTCCTTGTCGTGGCCGGGAAGGGCTCCAGCTAGCTCCCAAGTTCCTAGCCTGGGAGGCCACTGTTCTTTGAAGTCGAAGAGGAAATTCTTACATGAGTGTAGGGCACGTCTCAGGGGGAGGCTCCAGGGTTTGCAGGAGATTCTGTGAAAGGAGCTGGATTGCATGAAAGTGAAGAAAAATCTGGATTCTTGTATCCGCAGGCCTTGTCTGTGTGATGCTGGAGCTCTGCGGCCGTGAGTGAGGACAGACAGGGAAGGCTCTGGGGTCGCACCTGAGTGGACCTCGGGTGGCGTTTTCCCGGGAGCCTGTCTGCTTACTCTGTGTCTTCTCATCGTAGGTGGTGACTCGCCGCTGCGCACAGGTGTACCTGGGACAGGTGAGTCCTCGCTGTATCCCGGGGGTCCTGGCTTGTCACGTGGGACTGTCTTTGTCTTGATGTGGGGCCCTTCTTGGGGCTGTTAGGTTCCCTCTGGACCTCACACAGGACCCGCTTCACTCCCAGAGCCTGTGCATGGACCTCGGGCCTCTGGTACTCGCCCATGCACGCCTTCCTTAGTGACCAGAGCCATGACTACCTTTCACATCCCCCCACATTGGGCAAGGCATCTGTGCCTGTCTTGGTGCCGTGGTGACCATGTGGCAGGGCATCTGTGTGTGTCGTGGTATCGTGGTGGCCGTGTGCAGTGTGGTTCCGTGGTGGCCGTGTTGCGGGGTGTCTGTGTGTGTCATGGTCCTGTGGTGGCCGTGTTGTGGGATGTCTATGTGTATCATGGTGCTCGGGCCATGTGGAGTGTGGCTGTGGTGACCGTGTCGTGGGGTGTCCGTGTGGAGGTTGGTCTCACGAGCACCGTCCCCTAAGCAGGCCTTGCTCGTGGACAGGAAGGTGGCCACCGGGTTTGGATGGCAAGTGCCCTTTGGCCAGTCCATGCATCCCTGGGCCCCATGTCCTCTGTGTGCTCATGGTCCTCCCACGCCATGCTCTGTGTCTGGTGCTTGTGGTGACTCATCAGTCCTCAGGCGTGGGAGCTGCGGCCTCCTTCCTGTCCACCTCAGGCTGTCGGCTCCGAGCCATGAGCTGCCCCTTTCTGCACTTTCCTCCCGTCCGACCTTGCTGCCGTCTGCTTCCTCCATCTCTGGGGCCTGTCCCCAAGGGGGAGTCACCAGCTCTGCAGGTGTCCCGGTGCCAGCAGCCCTTCCAAGAGGTTCTGGAAGAGCCTCATCTTGGCTCCTTCCCACGGTGAGCTGCTGGCTCTGTTCTGGGAAGCAGACTGGCGTGGCACTGATGGACTGTGCTGGCTGGACCTGGCCGCATCAGGGGGCTGACGTGATGACCTGACCTCTGCCAGGGCAGCTGTCTACTGGCCAGCAGTGCTTCTGGGACCGTGTGGCACGCTGGCGAGACAGGAGGGCAGACAGCTCCGTGGGGGTCATCGTGCTCAGAACACGTGGCCGTCTCCTTGATGGCCATTGTTCTTGAACTTTTCTGGTGCCTAGCCACCTTCTGCTTATTGCAGGGGCTTAAGTACCTGGTGGGTGAGGCCGGGTCCATCCTCAGACCAAAACCGCAGGCAGCGGGTCCTGGAGGCAAACCTCCCTTTGCAAATGTTAGCTTAGCTGATGAGACGTGCCTGTGCGCTGAGTTTCCCCCGGGGGCCGGCATAGACGGGAAACCAGGATACTGGGTGTGCACTTTGTCCTCGAGGGAAGCAGGGACCGGCAGAGAATGGGTGCATCGGGGGGAGTCACGCAGGGTGTAGGCTGCGGCTGGGGGCTCGTCCTGAGCTGCCGCTGCCCTGCAGACGCCCCATCTGCACCCACCAGGTGTCTGAGGGGGAAGTCATGTGCCGCTCGGAGGGCATCCTCGTCAGGACCTTTGGCTTTCTCTGGCTCTGCTCGTTGGTACGGCGTTGAGGGTAGAGAAGCACTACCGTGGCTTTGTTGTGTGTTAGCTTCCCGCCGAGATGGCCCGTGTGGGGCAGGGTCTGCTGGGTCATGACCGGGAGGCTCTGGGGTGTCCCCAGGTGGCAGATCCCTTGTGACGGGGGCCGAGCTGTGCCTCTGTGCTCATCATTTCTGCAGATGCCCGTGGGCATGCGTGTCAGCCACATGTGCTCGTGTGCACACCCAGGTGCAGAGCTCAGTAGCGATCATGAGCACGGGGCCAGCGCCAGGCCGGGCTCCAGCCAGGTCACGATACCTGCAGACCCGCGTGACCTCACATGGGGCCCTCTTGTGTCTGCGCCTCACTTCCCTCCGCTGTGTGTGGGGATATGGCCACGTCCCCGGCGGGCGCCGTGTGGGACAGATGGAGTAGCACGTGGGAAGTCTGGGCACTGGCTGTGGCTCGTGGGAAAGGCACCGGGTGCGGGCCAGCCTTCTCCCTGGTTGGGCAAACGCGAGGGGGGCAGTGCCGGTCTCCCGGTGCCCGCAGCCTCTGCTGGTCTGTTTGGTTTGACCATTGTTCTCTGGCTGTCTGGTAGGGGAGAACCGGTTTGGTCGGTTCCCAGACGTACCATCTGCTCCGTGAGGGTGAAGGAGCCGGGACAGATGCGTAGAGGACCTGTTCTTCCCGAGCCCCCTGGGACACAGGGAGGGTGCCCCAGCCGGCAGGGGCTGGCCCGCCTCATGGAGGGCCGGGCGTGCCTCACAGCGATGACTGACGCTCCAGGCAGAGCGCCGTTGCTGCCTCAGTCTTGTCCTGCAAGGACTGTGTCTGTCCAGGAGGGCGGGGTCACACCGGTGCAGGAGCAGACCTGCAGGCCCCCTGGGTGCACATGTGGCTTTCCCTGGGACACCCTTCAGTCCAGCAGGTGTGGACGCCCCAGGGGCCAGTGTTCCCGGACAGCACCCAGCAGCGTTGGCCGAGGGACGGCCCGAGCAGCCAGTGCGGCGGCCCTGCGTTGGAGAAGTTCACTCCTCCGAGCAGCCTCCGTCCTTGTGAGAGGCCGTGTCCCCGCCTGGTGGTGGCTGCGGGTGCGGGCGCTCCGGGCGGTGCCAGAGCCCGCTGGGAGCACAGGTGCGAGCCCTCACCTGGCTGCCAGTGCGCACACCTGGATTGTTTTTGCTTGGCTGTTATGGGTCCTCCCGCTGGAGGAGACAAGGTATAGAGTCGCTCTTGAAATTTGAGTAGGCAGTTGGGTAGCTCTGCGGCTGTGCTCTTTGTTCAAGGGAGGCACGGACAATGGGTGGTTTCTGTTGCAGGTGACATGAGGTGTCAGGTTACAGAGACGGAGGCTGGAGTTTGCAGACTGGGTCCTTGTTCGATGCACCTGCGGGGGCGCGTGGGTGTGTTGGGACCTTGTTCAGCATGATTTGTGTAAACACGCGGTTGGGGGAAGCGGTCCCAAGTGGTGAGGTTCATGCGGGGACAGTGTGACTGTTGACAGGTGCCGCTGAGCAAACGGTGTCCGTGTCATATTCCTTACTGGGGGCCATGCAGGGATCTCCCCAAAGCGATTGGTTATCTCGGAAAGACTGCCCGCCGAATCGGACACTTGGAAGCTTGAGATGGATGGAAAGGCACCCCCATTAATGGTGCTCTTTTACCTGCAGAATTAGGTAGTGATGGCAAAGTTCAGGCTACCCACCTGTCAAATATTGGGAGGGCAGCTTTGCCCAGAAGGTTCACTGGAGTGCCTGGAGAGCTCGGCCTCTGGCGCCGGCTCCAGTCCAGGCCACGACAGCCACCGTGCGAATTTCTTGTCCTCGTTAAGTGCAGGTCTTTGGTTGCGTGCAGATTATTCCTGCCACGGACTGTTCCCATGCTGCGGGACACGTCAGAACACAGACGCAGATCTGCCCCAGCACATCAGGGTCTTAGCCGAGTGATAGCTTCTGTTTCTGGAAGTCACAGACCCTGGGAGCATGTGCACCCACAGCTGTGTCTGCACCCACGGCTGGCCCGCCAGGGTCTGTGCATCTCACGTGAGCATCCTTCACCTTGTCCCAAGGACATTCCCTTACTTCAGGCAGCAGAGACATGCAAACATCCGTGTTCTGTAATCCTCTGATCTTCAGGAAGCTGGGAAAGTCTCTGGAGTCCTGCCAGATGGTAGTCGAGCCTTCGGCTTGCTCAAGTTTATCACCTCTGGTTTTGGTAAAAGGCAAGTGAGACCCAGAAATAAA
Source organism: Mustela putorius furo (assembly GCF_011764305.1). Lineage (NCBI taxonomy): Eukaryota > Metazoa > Chordata > Mammalia > Carnivora > Mustelidae > Mustela > Mustela putorius. Next base: position 12,367,996 of record NW_025421998.1, read on the forward strand.
AGCACTCAATGCTGCTTTTTCAGACGTTCACCTTGACACTTGAGTGATCTAAGAGTCACGTCTGGTTCCGCAGCAGGGCAGTGGGGCATCAGAGGAGCCAGTTTTAAAGGGACATGTCGAGTGGATGGTGTAAGGGAAGCCGAGGCTCGGTGAGCACACCAGGGATCCGGCAAGGTTGAAGCCAGCCCTTGTGTCCTCATCCTCTCTCTGTGGCTGCTGGAGTGCCAGCCATTGAGCATCAGAGCCTCAGGCCGCCTGACCCTAGTGGTGCCTCAGTGCCTGTACCTGGCTCTGTCTTCTCAGCAAGCATGGAGGTGGAGGGTCCTGGTGTTAGTACCTGAGGCAGAGTGGGGAGTGTTTAAGAAACGCTGAACGTACCCAGTGTTCCCCAGGTTTCCCATGGCCCCAATCTGGATTCAGGCTGGGCTCCCGTGCTGGGGCAGTGCTGGTCGCTGCTGTGCTTCCCTCCGCCCTCAGGGTCCTTCGTGAAGGTTGGGGTCTGAATTAATGTGTGTGGGGCCCCGGGTGACAGCACTGGAAGCTAGGATCCCAAACTCTGCTCAGACTCCCTTTCCTTTAACTGTGTATTTTACCCCTTTTGGCAACCTGCTCTTGAAGGGAGCAGAGAAAGTATGGATGGGGGCAGCCCAGGGGCCACTTTCATGCACAGATCCCAGTGGGCTTCCGAGAGAAGGCAGGGGTTCACGGTGGAGGGGAGCACAGACGGGGAAGGGGCTCTTGCAGGGTGGGTGTGAGGACCCGTGTCCCCCCCACTTCTTGTCTGCCAGGAACCTGGGATGTGGCTGAGTTGGGAATAGGGATGCAGGGAGGTCAGGCTGGACGCGTGTCCTCGTGAGCAGACCAGAGGATGCAGATGCACGGGGGACTGGCTTAGGGACAGGAGGCAGCGTCTGGAGAGGTCTTTCCGGCCCAGAGCCCGAAGGGGCTGGTGAAATGCTTCCCAAGGACACGTGGCCCTGCAGCCTTTGGGTCTGTCTGAGTGGCTGCCCAGGGGAGCAGTGTGTGGGGTCCCTCCCTCCACCTCTTTGAGGTCACTTAGCATGACCTCTACCCCCGGCACTTCTGGGACGGGTTCAGCCACAGACCTGGGTGGGGCCCTCCTGGGGGCTCAAGTGCACTCAGGGGAGCTCTCTGGGGCTGGCTGTAACCCTCTGGGCCCTGCCACAGACCTCACAGGCAGGACAGACATTGCAGACTTGCAGAGGGATAGGGCAGGCTGTTTGTGGAAGTCGAAGGAGAGGGTGCTTGGGGATCGGGCAGGGTTGGGAGCCCAGGGCCCCCGGAGCTTTCCGGGGAAAGCCTTTGAAGCCCATGCCACTGACCGGCTGTGTGTGTCAGGGGGACCCTCTTTCGCTGACCTCTGCCCCAGGCCTCTGTCTGCAGCTACTGGCAGGACCGCTCCCGGGGCTGGCTCCAAAACCTGGTGCGTAGGTAGTTTTCTCCGGAAATCCGGGGCACCGCCCCTCCCCGTTCTAATCACAGGCCAGACTTGGTCCCACTCGCTTTGATTTCACCGTTCCCTCCTGCACCTAAAATAACATCCGGGCCTTGGCCTTTTCAGCCTTGGCAGGGAGAGATTGCCCGCGTTTCTGGAAAAGGTCGCCTGGTGAGCGGCTCCCATGTGGGAGCCCCAGGGGGCAAACAGGAGCTTTGGTTCACAGACACTCTGAGAAAGGCACAGTCCTCCGTGAATTAAGAAAAAAAAAAACAACAAAAAAAAACCTGACTGTGTTGAGCTTCAACCCAGCATGCCTGGATTGGAAGCAGGGCCCAGCTAGATGTTGCGGTGGGCCTGGCCACAGGTAGAGGGAGGCAGGGCAGGGGACACAGTGGCCTGGTGTCAGCTTATGTCCACCGGGAGCTTGGGGTCTGGCTAATGGTTAGCACCCGTGCTGGCCGCAGCTGGTCACACCGGGAGAGGCTGGCCCGCAGCTGTTCTGTGCACCGTGAGACCCAGGTGTCCCATGGCACGTCTGCGGCCAGCGGCGTGGTGCACTCGGGCTCAGAGCTGCCAGTCCCTGGGTCTCTGACTGCATGGTGGGCTTGGGGCTGCTGCTCAGGGTTGACTGGGGCGCTCGGTGGCTGGGGCGCCCCCCAGCCGGCACTCACGGATGATAGACAGCTTTTTCCAGTGAATGAATGTCCCCAGGTCCCAAGGCTGGAATCTGCCATGGAGAAGAAGTTTCTGGTCGTGGGTCAATTTTTTTTTTTTTTTCCGATGGTGTGGACTCTATAGCAGTCATGGGTTGTGAATGTGGGGATGACGCTTGATGGTGGCAGGTGTGTGGGAATTGGGGGGAATCACAGCTCCCTATGGAAGGCGAGGGTGAGCGCTAATTTTTTTCAACACCGTGAGCTGGGACGGAGTTTGGGTCAGGAGGGTCAGGAGGGTCACGGTCGGGAGGGACGCTGTTGTGATGGGGCGTCTGTGGCCTGGGTGCATTTTCACCTGCAAGAGGGATCATTTTTAAAAGAAAATACACACGACGGCATCCTGCCCCCCTCCCTGGGTCCCTGAAGAAATCAAAGTCTGTGCAGAAAGGGGACCCTGGCTGCCAGTTTGGGGGGGGTCTAGGGTTCTGAAATCCAATTCCTCCCCAGGTTCTCCGTGGCCCGGAGTCCCCACCTCCTGTTTTCTTATCGGCACTTGTGGGTGTCGGGCCGACTGGTATGGAATCTGGGACGTCCTGGCCTCACTTGGAGAGTCTCTCTAGAGAGCCAGGGGCCTCGGGCTGGTTTTTCCTCGGGTCTCCCCAAGTGCCTCTGAACTTTTGGAGGTCTCCCCATCCGTTCGAGGCGCACCCTGCACGTAGGCAGAAGCCAGCCAGGCAGTGGGGCATTGGGTCCTGAACATCAGAAGCCAGGCCCATTCCAGCCTCGTCACTGAGCTCAAGTCCTCCTCCTCTCCCTGGGGACACTTAGAGCAGCCTTGTTAGCCACATTTATTTTCCCTCAAGCATCAGGAAACAATTCTGCAAGGGTACCTGGTAGGGCTTGGTCGGTGTAGCCTCTGCCTTCAGCTCAGGTCGTGATCTCAGGGGCCTGGGATCGAGTCCTGCATCGGGCTCCTTGCTCATTGGGGGCCTGCTTCCCCCTTTCCCTCTACCCTTCTGCCGTGTTTGTACTCTCTCTCTCTCTCTCCATCTCAGATAAATAAATAAATAAATAAAAGATTTTTTTTTAAAGGCAACAATGCTGTAAAAGAAAAGGGAGTTTTGTCCTTGGCAGAAACCGTGTCCCTATCTGGAGGGCCCCCCATACAGAGAGAATAAGGAAAGTCCCATGGGGCTGCCTGGGCTCCTTCCACTTTGGGTGGCAGCGGTGACCAGGCACCGTCCCCATGCTGGCCCTGCGCCAGTGTGTCCCGCGGGGTGGCAAGCACGGTGCCCGTCCTCGGAACCGAGTGGGGTCTTGGATGGTAGATGGTTGAGAACCAGTGCAGATACGGGCCCGAGTCCCGTTGTGAGGACTGTCCGCTTTGTGATTTTGGGCTCAGACATCGCTTTCTGATCTCTGCACCAGACTTTAAATGAAGCACCTACTTAATAACGACAAAAAAATAAATAAAAACATAAAAACTCAATCCAGATCCGAAACTTCATTCATTGCCTTTGAGGGTTAGGGTTAGGGAACGACTCATCCTGAAAAATCAGTAAATAAAGAGAAACAAGCTTTTGACCTCCTTCTCTTACACAACCTGTCCTCAGGGTTAAAAATAGACGAAGAGGGAAAGTTCCGAGTAAGGAGGAGTTCTGGCCGGCAAATGCCAAGAAAGGGAAAGAGTTAAAATGTGCCAAACTGCAGACTGTAAGTAACCGAACGACCGTGACCCTCTGTAACCTCCTGGGTCGCAGAAGGAAGCTGGTCGAGTCACATGCCTCCTTTGGGGAAGTTGGCTGTGCGTGTAGCCCTCATGGGAGGCCAGAAATCAGACCAGAACCACCCTGAGTGCGGACCCATCCACGGCTTCCAGGAGGCATGGGGCCTGGGCCCCGTGGACGCGTTCCAAGGGATCAGCGAGTCCCGGGGGCACGGGGCGGAGAGCGTGTCGGTCATCTCCAGGTATGCTGCGGGAGGAGGAAGGATCTCTGTGGCTTTGGAACGGACGAGATGTCAGATAAACACCGTCAGACTCTATCTGGAACTTAATCCCAACAATCTGACTGTAAAAAAAAAAAAAAAGACAAAAACAAACTCAAACTTGTAAAACAGGGAAATTTGACCATGGAGTCGCGATATGGGGGTATTAAGGAATCCCCCCCGTTCATGGTACTGGTATTGTGTTGGTGTCATTTTAGAACGTGGTTTCTCTTCCAAGGAGGCCTGCTGACGTGTTTACAGAGGGGCCATGTGGTGTGTGGGGCTCATGCCGCAATAGTCCGGGTAGGGACGCGGTGGGCGGCGGGGAGCCGGGGACATCCGGACTTTGGAGCTAGGTCCGGATGCCGGTAAAGTGGGAGCACGGAGCTCAGGGCTTATGACCAGCCTGCCAGCAGTTCCCGGGTTTTCCATGAGCTGATGGCCCAGGCTTGCCCGAGTGTCTTCCCTGTGGCGTTCTGGATGGATGGTGGACATCTGGAGAGACCAGTCCACAGGGTGATGTGTTTGGCTGAAAACCTGCTGAGTCCAAACACACAGTGTTTTCTGGACGGAGGTGTTTGCTTCATTTCTGCCTCCCCACTGGGGGCGGGAGTGCTGGAAGAGAAGGTGTCTTGACCTTCGTCAAGCAAGGAGGAAGGGCCCCAAGGGTTAGCGCCCTCCAAGAGCGTCAGGCGTCCTCCGCATACAGAGATGGGTCACACGCTTAAAAATACTACCAGACTGGACTGTGGTTGTGATTCTTTATGAAACATTACAGTGGCAGTTTCGTGTGCTCCGGTGGGGGGCGGGAGGGGGCGTTAGAATGGGGAGGTTTTCCCGAGGTTTCTTGCATGAACCTGAGATGAATGATTGACAGGTTCCTATCGATTCAGGAGCCGTCCAGCCTCCTTATGTGGGGGTTTTGTGTGTGCACATCTGCGACCTTGCTAAAACGTGTGGGTCACCCCCAATCCGCCGTCCCTGTGCATCCGTGATCTCTCACGGACACACGTGGGACCCGCCGGGCACATGCGCAGCTGAGGCAGACCCACTCCCCGTGAACCACTGTCCTTCCCGAGGCGTGTGCAGGGACACACAGCTTTGCACGGCTGTGCTTGGTACCACGTACGCATGGGTGAGTCTAGTGCTCTAAGCTCAGGGAGATGCCCGGCCAGCATGCACAGTGACGGTGAGAATCCCAGGACCCACGACAGCAAGACTCGAGCGTACTGATAAGGTGTTGACTGTGGGTCCTCAGGCTGCTTCGTTGCCACGTCAGTGCCTAAGAACTCCCTTTACCCCTGACTTGCCCATCAGAGAGCGTGGACCCCAGCCCATGTTCGCCGCCTCCCCGTGAGCCTGTGATGGGCCGTTCCTGTGGCGTTTTGGGGTGCCAGGGAATGGGGAAGAGGTCATCCACTGTGGTGCTCTGGGACGCGAGCCCGAGCCCTGCCGGGCACACTAGCTGTGTGCCCCATCGTGTCCAGCCTGGTCCTCTACTCTGTCTTGGCAAAGTGGGGATGGGAGGGTCCCAGTCCAGTAGGATGCCACGCGGCCGTGGGAGGACGGCGCTGCGGCTGCCCTGGGCTGGACACAGTGTGGCCCCGTGCTGCCGTGACCCTGTGTCATTCTCCCTAGGATGGTGACAGTCACGTGTCACATGCTGTCCACCTGCTTCTCAGTCAGCTTGTCTTTTTAAATAGTTTGAGATTTGGGCTGTCTGGCCCAGTCCTTAAGTGTCTGCCTTCAGCTCAGGTCATGATCCCGGGGTCCTGGGATCGAGCTCCGCATCGGGCTCTCTGCTCAGCAGGGAGCCAGCTTCTCCATCTGCCTGCTGCTCCCCCTGCTTGTGCTCCCCCTGTCTCTCTGACAAAGAATTCTTAAAAAGATAAAAATTAATAGAAAGTTCAGGATTTATAGGTGGTTGTTAAATCGAAATATGGACTTGTGGGATCCTAAGCCATACTTGCTTTTACGTTTGCTTACATCTGAAACGGACGGCCATGTCCATTGGTCTCGGGGCTGGGGTTCCCCTGTTCTACTTTGGCAGACTGTGTGCCCACAGCGAACCAGCTAAAATTCCCCGTGTGGCCGCCTCAGAGTGTTGTGAAACCTTAATGGGATGGCCGTCCGCAGCTGTGCTCTGGGTTTGCCCCGTCCTGCAGCCGTCCTGTGGGGTGGGGAGGAGCAGGTCTTTGGGGCCGCGCCGTCCCAAGACACGGACCTGCCTTCCGAGCCACAGCAGATCTCTGGCGTCTTAGGCTCACGTGGTGTCGGCTTGTGCGCTATCTTCAGCTGTGAGGTGACGGCCACCAGTGCCTCTGGCCAGAACAGGCTTGGGAGCGGACATAGTGGGTGCCCAGTCCATGTCCCGTCCACATGTCCATGTCCACCCACGTGCAGGGTGACAGAGGATGGGGGCAGGATTGGAGGCGCATGTGCAAGCGCCCGACCGGGGGCAGTGGGTGGCAGGCATCAGCGTTCTAGACCGACACGGGTGTCCAGCCAGTAGAGCAGCCGGGGATGACTTTATTTATTTAAACAATTTAAATTCTCTTTCTTACGGAAATAGAGTCATCGACGTGCCGTGTCCTATTGGTTTCAGGTGTAGAGTGACATAGCGGGTCTCTGCGTTATGTGCGCCGTGCTCGCCGTGATGACTGTGGTCACTGTCACCTCACCACTGACTGCATTCCCTGTGTTGTGGCCTTTATCCTGGGACTTGTTCGCTCCATTGCTGGAAGCCTCGGACTCCCCCTCCCCTGCGCCCGTTTGCCCGTCACCTCTGCCCCCTCCCTTTGGGTCTTCTCTGTACTTACGGGTCTACTTCTGCTTTTCGTTTGTGTGTTTGTTTTGTTTTTTAGATTCCTCGTGTAAATGAGGTCCTGCGGTGTTTGTCTTTCTTTGTCTGAGTCGTTTCGCTCAGCGTAATACCCTCTAGGTCTGTCCGTGTCGCCACAAGTGGCAGGACTTCATTCTTCTGTCACCGAGTGACGTCTCGCTCTGTGTGTGTGTGTGTGTGTGTGTGTGTGCGCGCGCGCCTGCGCGCGCCTCTCTATCTGCTTATCCATCGGGGGCGCTCCACATCTCAGCTGATGTACAGGGTGCTGTAAGAAACATAGGGCTGTATCTGGGTTTTCACATGAGTGTTTTGCTGCGTCTAATAAGAGGTTCATGTCCAAAACATACGAAGAACAGCTCAACACCAAAAAAACCAAATAATTTCATTAAAAAATGGGCCAATGACCGGAATACACGTTTTCCCTAAGAAGACACCCAGAGTGGGGGACGAGACAGGAGAAGATGTGCGACATGACTCATCGTCAGGGAAGTGCAAATCCCGACCACGAGGAGCTGGGACCTCCCACCTGTCAGAAGGCGAGTGTCAGAGGCAAGAAATGGCAGGTGCTGGCGAGGATGCGGAGAAAGGGGAGCCCCCTGCACTGTTGGTGGGAACGCAGGCAGGTGCGGCCACTTGAGAAAACAGTGTGGCGGGTCCTCAGAAGATGACAGATGGAAACACCGGGGGATCAGTTGTGACACGACTGGATCTTCACCCCAAGATGTGATCTCGTTCATTTGGTTCCTAGAGGGCAAGACAGGATTCCAGCCCAAACAGCAAACCTCTGGAGGCTCTCACTGTGGCTCCAACCAAGACTCCCCCACCAGTTGCATTTGACACGAATCTGCCTTTTCTTTCTCTTTTTTAGAGAGGGCGGGAGGGGCAGAGGGAAGGGAGAACCTCAGGCAGGCTCCATGTTGAGTGCAGAACCCGTGGTGGGACTCAGTCTCACGAAACCAAGTGTCGAGTGCTCAACCGACCGAGCCCCCGGAGCCCCGCGTCTGTCGTTCCTGGAGCGCAGTCCTTGCTGTCCCGCACATGACCCCGCACTCAGTCTCACACTTCCCACCAGCCCTCGTTGCAGATCTGTCCCTCTGTGTTGTTTGGCTCTGTCATTTATGGGGTTCGGGGGTGTGGTAAGTGCTGGGAAAGGTGGGGCTTGAGGTCGGCTGTTCCGGGAGGCATCGTGGGGGTTACCGGGTCTAACCTGCAGGCTCCCTGATGCCCAGTCTTACTCCCACGACCCCTGCTACAGCGCTGGCCTGAGCTGCGCTGGAGGTCCTCGTGGAGGACCTCCCTTGGCACCTGACCCCGCCCCCCACGCTTTGCTCCTCCTTGTCCTGCTCTGATGTTTTGCATTTTTGTAGGTCTCCCCTAGCACATTACGTTTCTCGCGCACACTGTTTTCCCCACCTTTTTAACCGGCAGTCAGAAAGGGGAGATGGCCTCTTGTGCAGGGGCCCAGGTACCCTTCTGAGCAGGAGACCATTTCCACCCCACACCGGGGCCCCTCGGGCCATCTGGGCAGACTCAGTCAGCCCACACTTGCTGCAGGGAGAGGCAAAGCCAGGAAGGAGCAGGGGGACCCGGAGCCACGGCGGGCCAACATCTCGGTCCTCACACGTGCATTTAGGGAAGACACCGGAGCTGCAGGTGCTGTCCGTGTGCGTCCCAGCCGCTCGGGTGGTCCCTGCTGTCTCTCTCGTCAGGGATTTAGCATCCTGGAGGCACTTGACCTCTGCCCCAACCTCTGATGCAGGGATGCATCCACAGGAGCCCCGAGGCACGTCCCTCTTCTGCCTTTCCCGCTCCTGGGGACACGGTCTTCCCTCTTCCGGCACCCCGGATCCCTCTTCAGGCTTGCCAGGGCAATTCCATTCTGGTCCGCTCCTCGCCTTGTGGACCTCTGTCCCCTCTGTCACAGGTGTGTGAGGTCCCGGAGGCTACAGCATGCGTTCCAGGAGACGGGCTTCAGGGAGTGCTCCCCATGAGTCCCAAAGCAAATTGCGCCTGCCGGTGGCTATCCCGAGGCAGCCAGTAAGGATGCTGAGGCGTTGTAGACTGTAGGATGTTTATCAAAGCCCCGTCTGCGGGAGACAGACATCGGGGCCCAAACAACGTTCAGGCACATGGGAAATCGCGCTCCAGCTCAAAACTTGCCGGCACGTGGCTGTGGAAAGTTGTGGGAGAAAATTTGGGAATTTTATTGTGCTATATCATAAACTTTCAGACCCAGCCCATGCTGGACGTCCAGCCTCCCGGACCGTAGAAAGGAGAGAAGAGAGACCGGCTTGTGTAGGAGGCATTGCAGGTCTAAACCCGGCCAGTGGCCCATTCATTCGGTGTTCCTGGGTTGAAACTCCAGAGTCCAGAAAACCGGGGGGTGGGGGACTCCCGGGGCTGGTGAAGCTGTGCTGTGCATGGGCAGAGGTCCCGGCGAGTGTCCCGTTGGTGTGCCCCTGTGGGTCCCTCAGCAGGGACAGCTGGCCTCAGGCCCCAGGGTAGCCATGGCTTTCACCGATGAGCCCTGTGACCTTGGTCAGGCCAGGTCAGGCAGGTGCCAGGAGCGTTATTTCCTCACAGGGAAGGAGACAGCATCTCGGGGAGGAGCTACGAGTGCATGTGAATGCTGTCCAGTGCGTCCCGTTCCGCACGCGGTCGGTAGGGTGGCGCTATTTGGGGTAGGCTCTGTGGATACGGTCGGTCCCAGGACACTTCTTCCCTGGTTTTATGTGTTTTGGGTCCAGCACCGTGTCATCCTTTTGGTGTTGTGTCCGGCTCTTAACTGTCGGAGGATAACCCGAATGGAGTCTCCTTAGTGTGGGAGCCGTATGGTTAGAACAGCTGGCAGGGTGTTTCGGGGCGGGCTTGTCTGTGGCCGGGCTCCCAGGAGCTCGCTCGGGGCTCAGGACTGCCACGACTGAATGTCTTCCCCTGCTCACAGGGGAGGACCCGAGGGGACAAGCTGTGCCAGTGTCGCCAGGATGTCCTGTCTGAGGAGATGAGTTGGGGTTGGAGCCTGGTTTCTCCTGCCGAAGGCGCTTTCCCGGGTCCTCATGCTGAAGTGACCAGAGAGCGGCAGAGGCACCATTGTGGGTGGTGATAGAGCCCAGTGGACTGTGTCCTCAGAGTCATGGCTGTGTCCAGTGGGCTCTGTCCTGTGGATCATGGACTGTTTCCAGTGGGCCGTGTCCTGTGGGCCTGTCCTGTGGGCCATGTCCGGTGGGCTGTGCTGTATGTGGCTTGCCCATGTACTGCCACGGTGCAGGTCCGTGGACCCCCCACTCTGTCTCTGCACCATGTCCCTCCTCAGCAGTGGGACCAGGTACTCGCTCTGATACTCTTGGTGCCCAGCACCCCTGCCCGGCCTCAGCAGCTGCTGCACTCCTTCCCCTGCCCCCTGGCCTCCGTGGACAGCTCCGTGGACAGCTCCATGGACAGCTCCGTGGCGAGAAGAGGACCTGCTAATAAAGCGGGTGCTTATCGAGGGCAGACCTGATGCCAGGGAGCAGGATCTCACCTGAGGTTTCTGTGTTGGGTCATGTTCTGCAACTGCTCCCACGGGCAGCTGGGCACGGAGGATTCCAGAGGTGCAGTGTCCGTGGGCGTTCTGGAGCATGGCCCTGGCTTGCCGTGCGCGCCAGGCTCTGTGGTGCTAGCATCCTCTGCCCTGCCTGACACTGTCACTGTCCTCGCACGTGGGGGACGCGTGCACCCCACGCCTGACGGAGTGGCTCCCCCTCCCCACCGTCATTCCAGTCCACAGCGCATGCGCCCGCCTTTGGTCAATCTTGGTGCAGCTGCCACGAACCCACCTTAAGAACACATTTGATCCTGTCACCCCTCCTCGGACACCCCTGCAGGGCTCCTCCTGTCCCAGAAACGCTCTGACCGGCTTCGGGCTCCCGGACCCCCGACCGCAGGACCCCCACTTCTCTTGGCCTCGAGGCCAGTCCTCCCCAGGCACTCCTGGCTCCTCCTGGCCCGGCTCCAGTCTGGAAGGCCCACCCTTTCTGCCGTTGGATGGCGCTCCCATCCCACAGCCCATCAGGGACGCTGCTGTCACCGCTGTGTGCTGCTGTCACCACTGTGCTATTCTGTTGCACTTCCAGGCCTGTCACCCAGCCCTGCTGGGAACTGTGGGGCTCAGCGTGCCAGGTGGTCCCGAGTAGTGGGGCCTGGTTCGGATAGAGCACGTGTGTCCGACGCTGGCTGGGCAGGATGCCCACTGGGTCGTCCTGGGCATGTGTGAGGACAGACGGGGCTGAGGGACTGACCCGGTCCACCTGCCAGCAGTCAGATGCACCAGGATGGTCATCCTGGGGACCCCTATGGTGCCCTTCTTGCTGTGGGGAAGCTATGGTCCTAGATTGTCTCTGCTGGGCTGCACAGTGGGCGCATTGGGCCCCCTTCCCAGGACCGTGAGCCCTGCACCCTGGGACATCTGGGTGGGGTGGGGGGGCCTCCCTCTTGGTCTACACTTGTCAGCCTTTGAGGGTCTCATAGGCTCAGAGCCGGCTCCCCCATGGGGCCGTCCGTGGTGGGAGGCCTGTGCCCTGGGGCAGGGCTGGGACAGGTGCTCCAGGAGTGAGAAGTGCAGTCTGTCTCTGGTCTGCTGACCAGACAGGTGAAGAGAGGGCTGCCCCACGCTGTCCCTCGGGATGCCCCACCATCCCACAGGAGCTAGGCCACCCGAAACAGAGACCCCGGCCGTGGGCTCCAGGGCTCCCCGCACGTTGGGGCAGGAAGGAGACCCCACGTGACGCCCTCGGCAGCAGGGCCCCCAGCCCTGGTGTCGGGGACAGGATTGTGGGGGCCCAGCGCGACCCACCACGCCCTCCCCCTATCCTTTTAATTAGGAGATATGTTCTCGTGATGAAGTGATTAAAATGAAAGCATCTGCGTGTGTGGGGCGTCCTTGTCTGTGAGCCCACGTGGGTGTCCCTCTGAGTGTAAGGAATGGGACTGGATGTTTGACAGTGAAATCCGGCCGGTTGCCAGTGTAGACCGTGGTGGTGGGGGACGGCCTTGTGCTATGGGCCCTTCCGCTCCTGACTCCGAGTGGCACGTGACCTTGGTCCCTCCAGCCTCGATAGGCCGGAGCCTGTCGCACCACCTGACATCTGTCCAGCTCTTCTCTCTCTCTCTCTCTGCTTTGGCCTCTGGGAGACTTGGAGCCCAAGGGGCATGTGTGTTAGGAGCGAGCCCACTCCTCTTCTGGTCCAGTGACGCACTTTGACCTTGTTTTTGTGTTTGCTTTGTGGTTTCGTGAGCATGGTAAGGGGCAGAGGAACGTGGTGGGAGTGAGTAGGGCGGGCACTGGTACCTGTCGGATTCAGGGTGCTGGCCGGCGACCTGTCCACCCAGCAGTCAGTCCGCGGTGGGTTGGTCTCCAGGTGGTGGGGGGGGGGTTCCTTGGACACAGGAGACCCCTCGTTGTGTCCCTGTGTCGACCACCCCTAGGTAGGGGGCGGGTGTTGGTTCCTGAGGACAGGGCCCCCGCCTGGTGAGGCCTGTCCTGCTGGCCGTGGGCCCTGTGGGGCCTTGGAAGGGCCAGCCCTGGGCCGGGCAGCGGTGTCTGTGCCCTGCGAGCAGGCATGCGTGCTGCCGCTGTGGGCTGGGCGTGCCTGCCGGCTCGGGCACCACTGCCCTTGGGACCTCCCCAGCCCTGGTGGGGCGGGCGCTGTCCCACCTGCTCTCGGCCCCGCCACCCCCCTCGGCCACGCGCTTGGGGAGGGCGCAGGACTCCAAGCAGGGAAGGGGTGAGGTGGTGGGAGGGAGCTGCTTCTGGAAGGAAGGAGAAGCCACAGCCGGCCCCTCAGCAGCACGGTAAGTTCCACCCGGAGGGCTCTGTGGGGCCCCCACCGCGGGCTGCCGCGTGCTCTTGGCACAGGGTCGGTCCCTGACGCCCCTCCTCCGTTTGCTCATGTCCTTGCTCTGCAGCAAAGGGGCCGTAAAAGTTGCACGTGGGACTGTGGCAGCTGCTTCCTGGGCTGCCCTGCTGGGGAGCCCAGACGTGGGTGAGAGCTTGGTTCCCCACCCTGGGTTCCTCACCCCCGCCCCGCCCCAGGGGCCTCCTTCCTCCCTGCCACGGGCCTTTCCCGGCATCCTGCGTCTGTGTGGTGCAGACCAGCTCATGCACCCCAGAACTCTGAGTCCTTGGTGACAAATATCCACAGATAAAATCTCAGACTGAGCACGACCTTGCTTCTCGTAGAGGAGCATGGGGACCAAGGGACGCTGTTGTCATTTCCTAGCGTGAGCCTGGTATGTCTGTCCTAGAGAGGTCACAGGAGCTGCGGCTAGGGGTCGAGAGCGTTAAGGGAAGTTCAAGGTGGGCGCTCCTGATAATGACTTTGTTTCTGGCTGTCTCCTTCTGGAAGGGAGAAGTGTCTGTCTGGCTGTGCGTCTGGCTGTGTGTCTGTCTGGCTGGCTTTGGGCAGGTTGCTTGTTAGAGCCTTGCTCCTCTGCTGGGACAGATGGTGCCGTGGTTGTGCTGGCCACTGTGTTCGTGTGGACTCCCGCAGGTGCTGCCTCGTGGGGTCAATCTCCCCCGCCCCCCCTGCCTGGCGCCCGAATGCGTGTCTCATGTTTATTTAGAGCTTGTGTTTGGTCAGCTGCTGTTCCTAGTCCCTACGCGTACTTCCTTACCGAATCCCGCCGACCCTCCACTTTCCAGAGGAGGAAACTGAGTCACGGAGGGCTGCCTCAGTCTCTCCAAGGTCGGGCAGCCCGGGGAACTGCAGGACTGGCGTTGGACCCGGGCCTCGGAGCGAAAAGCCTGTGACCCCTGCAGCCTGCCTGCAGGGCCGTGAGTGAGTGACGTGACCTTCAGGTGTGGAGCCGAACATGGCCGGTGGTGGCCTTTGAAAAAGGCTTTTCATTTATTTTTCCGTTTGCCCACGTGGCGTGCTTCCGCGGGTGCCTCCTTCCCGAGGGCACAGCCGGCCTGCTCCCTGCCCCGCCACAGCCCGCGAGCCCTGCTTCCTTGTAAATCTGGCTTCAGTTACGCAATTGTCCCTTTTGTTCTTTTTTACGAAACTGTTCCTGCCACGAGTTTCAGGGCCCGTCAGTCAGCCCGGCGGAGTGCAGCACCCAGGCCTGGGCTCCGCGGACCCTGGCGGCCTTCCTGCGCTTCCCACCGTGCGGGGGGGCTTTCTTTGGTCTATCCTCAAGAGCCAGAGAGGGTGAGAGGAGGCGGGAAGCAGGGGTGCAGGCAACCTTTCATCTCTAGCCCCTGGTGCCGCCCTCCCTTCCATGTGAGCAGGAGCAAGGGTGAGCTCCCCCGTGGGCTCAGAGGCCCGCCTGGCCGCGGACACCCTGCCTCAGGTCCCTGTCTTTGGGGACGGGGATGCTCCTGTGAGTCTGTGCACAGGGTGGTCATGCTTGACTCGCGGGGCGGTGGGCACACTGTTAGTGGGGGACCCCGTCTGGGAGCAGAACGCACATCGGACCGGTCTGGGGAGCTGTGCTGTTCCAGAGCCTTCTTTGGTCTCTGAGATCTGTGCTTCCCCACACGGGTCTGCGGGGGACAGTCTCTTTCCCCCAATGTCATCGATCCCCTGTGTGATGACGTTGCCAAGGAGGACATACTTACTACCTTCCACTCTGCTACTCTTTTAGGTGATGAGTCTGCTCAAGCCTGGTACGTTGGGTTTTGTTATCCTAAGGAGAAAGCTAAGTAGGTACTACGTACTTAGTACCAAAACACAGAAGCAGTAGCTCTAGCTCTACCACGGCTGGATCATCTGTTGGGCGTGGTGAAGTTAGTGGTTGGCTTATTCCCTCCTTCCTCGGCACGCTGCGCTCTCCGCCTGCTCCTGGGGACAGGATGTGTCCCCAGAGGATGAGTGGAATGTGGGAGTCAGCACCCTTGCGGGTCTTCGTGGCGGGGGCACAGAGCATGGACAGGAATGCCTGCCGTCAGTTGTGTTTGTACGGCTGAGATCTGGGCCCTTGCAGGATATGTCAGCTGGACCAGGGATCAGGGGTTGCTTTGCTGGGAAAGCAACATGTGAGTGGAGAGGTCTAGGATTAATAGAAGCTAACCAGGTGAGGCTGGCCTAAGTGGGTGGGGAGTGTTTCAGACCTGTAGAGCATGTGCAAAGGTCCTGGAGCAGGAGGGGTGGAGTGTGCTGGTGGGACTGGAAGGAGGGCTGTGGGGCAGGGGTGGAGAGGGGGAGGTGTCCGCCCTTTGCCCACAGTGGTGGGATATGGGGGCACAGCACCAGCATTGGCTCCCGTCCACCTGAACGACTGGTGCCCACGCCAGCCCATCGCTAGGGGCAGGCCCCTCCCTGCTGACATGGGGACACTGCCCAGGGCGTGAGTCTTGTTAGGCAGGTCTGCTCCATCCTGGTTTGCCAGAGAACACGCGGGAATCGCAGATGCTAATGATGTATTTGCTCCTCGCCGGCCCTGCTCTGCCCCACATGCCGCTGCAGAGGGCTTGCTGCACCTAGCAGCCCATTTCATGAATAAGGAGCCCGAGGTGCCTGCCCAAGGTCACAGAGCAGGAGCCTCAGAGTCCTTGCATGGTCCTGCGGTCACAGCCGCCCAGAAGGGTGTGCTGTGGTGTTGGGGGCTTGCTGTCAGCGTCCTCCCTCTGCCTTCCTGCCTGGGGCTCGCGTGTCCTCACTGCCCCCGGAGCCGGGTCCTTCTGTACGCCTGCCAGGTGGTCCTCCATGCTCTGCCCGCCATGAGACATGGGTGCAGACGTTTGCCCAACATCCCTTTTCCTGGAAGCCTGTGTGAGCGATCTGACCTGTGGCTCCGACGCCATGCTGGGAGAGCCACACGTCGTGTCTTTTAGCCTGGACTGTGGTCCCTTTAGTTGGGAATGCAGTGGCCTGACCCCAGTGCCTTGTGGGTTCTTTCCTGAGGCTCAGGCCTATGGAACATTCGTCTTGTGCCACACGGCCCAATTTCGGGTGTCCCCCGAGCTGCAGACCCAGGGGTGCCCCTGGGGAGGGGGATGGGGTGACGGGCTCCCTGCCATCCTGCTCATCAGGTCCCCTACAAGACCAGTGATCAGTCCCACAGCGGGCAGGGCTCTGGGTCCTGGTTGCAGCCCCAGCCTCCCTTCCATGGGCCTGTCCTCTTAGAAGGGGGCCTGGTTATGAGCCGCGGAGCCGTGGTTTCCCAGGGATGTGTGGGCAGCGTACCCAGGTGTTCTGGAGTTACCCACTGGGTATGAGAACGGTGCCCTGAGGATGGGGTCCTGTAGGGTGGGGTTCTGGAGGACGGGGCACTGTGGGAGTTGGGGTTTTGGAGGATGGGGTTCTAGAGGATGGGCCCTGCATGCCAGCACCTCCTGGTCCCTTACCCCCAGGTGAGGTAGGGGTTGGGATTCCTGTGCTAGAAAGACAAGGAGTGTGGCAGAGGCTGGGCCTGGTGAAGGACCTGGTCACGATCACGGGGTGCCCAGTGGCAGAGCCTGTGTTGTCCGAGGAGCCACATCCCTTGACAAGGCCTGGACCGGCTCCTCCCAAGAACAGGCACTGGGCCTGCTTTCCGCCCCGGGGGAACCGACTGGGAAGTGAGCCCCAGGCTCAGTGGGCCTCCCTTCATAAGACAGTTGTGTCCGCATGCAGATCTCCCCACCGGTCCCTGTCCCCTCCTGTCCCCTCCTGAAATATGGGCGTGGACCCAAGTCATCGGCTTGGGTGATGGGGGCGTTGGAAAGATATTTGTGCTCTACTCACACACTCATGTGCCCCCCTCCGGTCCCTGTCTCCTCCTGAAATATGGGCGTGGGCTGGTGTCCCACGGCTGCAAAATTGGTCTTGCTGTGCTTGTTTCTTATATAAAATCACACCATTAGCCGAGGAAATGAGGATCGGAAATTGCAAAAGTGTGTTGAGCAAGGAGCCCCCCTGGGCTGACGGGACGAGTGGACCAGGTGGGATGTCCACTTTGCTGCTTGCCGCTGCGTCCTGGACCCCGGAGACTTCCCCAGATGGCCAGGGAGGCTGGTGATGTCACAGGGGCCCAGGACCGCTTTGGGGGCCAGCAGAAGAGCTCCTTTTCAGAGACACGGCAGGGGGGAGGGGCAGTGCAGGCTTTGTGGTTGGCCTGGTGCAGGTGTAACCTTGGCCCCAGATTCCACGGGCACCCCCCGCCCCTGCCCTCGGGTTTCTAGGGCCTTTTGGAGTTGCAGGCTGCGATAAGCGCGTGCCAACGCGGCCGGCGGTGAAGGAGGCGGGGTCGGGCTGAGGCAGGTGGGTACCCGACGCACGTACAGGAAGCACCTGTTGTCTCTGCACACGTGGTGAGGTGCCTGAAGAGTGGTGTGTCCTCGGAAGTCTTCCCAGGGAGGCAGGCAGGCCGCTGTCTTCTTGCAGAAGCCCCACGAGAAACATGCAGCTCAGGAGGCCTGGGGCCTCCCAGATGAGGCTAGGGCGTAGGGTTCTGGGGAGCACGGGAGACTTTTAGTAAGTTGGTTTCTGGGTCATTCCTAAGCCACGAACTGTGCCCGTCATCCACTTGGGTGATGGGGATGTTGGAAAGGCATCTGTGCTCTGCGCACACACTCACGTGCGTGGACCGTGTCTGCTGGTTCTCAGTCCGTGTGCCTCTGTTCTGTCTAACTCAGCCTCAGGCACAGCCGAGTGATGGCAGGTAGGCAGTGACGGGAGGGTAGGCGGACCCTGCCTTCCCATCTCACTCTGTGTGTGTGTGTGTGCGGGTGCACGCGCGAGTGTGTGGGTGTGTTCAGCAGTCTACCTTTCATGCACGTATCTGTGCGTCTGTGTCCTCTCATCTGTCTGCCATCCATCCGTTGCCAAGGGATGTGGGTGGGGATTCTTGGGGGCGCTGGCTGGAACTCAGCCAGCAGGCCTCAGGGCTGCTTTGGGGAGAGTGGGTCCAGCCTCCCTGACCTCCTGGGGGGCCACTGTCCTATGCCGTTCATGGTCCAGGCACTGAGGGAGCAGGCTCTGTCAGCCCCCAGACTCATCTGTAAGGGGACATGTAGGAGAGGCACGCACCCACCAGGGACAGCCAGCGGGCAAGCTCTCTAAGTGTCCTGTGCACAAAGGAGGGTACCCTCTGGGTCCCGTCTCTGCCTGGGGTCCCGGATCACGTCCTCGGGTTTGCCTTTGGCTTAGGCACGGCTTGGTGTGACTTCTGGGGCGCGCCATCTCCATTCCTGAAGGGGCCTCGGGAGTCTTCCTTGGCATCTTCCTTTCGTTCTGGAACCAGGCTGAGCCAGGTGCCCAGTGACGCGCTGGTGATGTTGGGTGTCTGAGCTTGTGCTGGGGCCGACAGGGAGCAGGAAGAGGTCTGTGAGATCTGGGTGTCCTGCCACGCCTGTTCCCAGCATCACCCGCCTTCTGGCAGGCACCCTGGCTGGTCCGCAGAGCGGGGCTGGAACTCGCAACAGGCCCAAGAGAGGAGCTGCTGCATCGTGGGAAGGGCTCTCCCGCCTCTGCCGTCTCGGGCAAAGCCTTGCACACCACCTGAGCCTTGGTTTCCCCACTTCTGGAATGGGGGAGGGGATTCCTACTTCTGCGGTTGCCGGGTGTGTCTCCTGAAATGCTGTTTGCACCGCCAGCGTGTCGCGTTAACACACATGCACACAGAAGGGTCGTGGAAGTTATAAACTCCGCACAAGCTGAGGGTTTCCCCTACTGAAAGGCTTCTTAAACCGTAGACATACTCACTACTTTTTTTTCCCAAGTAAATACTAGTGGCTAAGTTAATGGTAACCGTGACCTTGGTTGAGTACCACTTGTATACGGATGGGGACCGGCACACACCTCTGCCGAGGGCTGCTTGCCTGGGGCTGCAGGTGGGTCCGTCTCCCCATGAATCCCACTGGGGCTTCAGGGAGCGGGTGGCTGGGAGTTTGCAGCCCCCGGGCTGCGATCCCCTGATGTGCCAGAGACCCTCCCGGGCCTTAAGATGAGCCTGCGGTCACCACATTGACTTCCCACCTGTGTCTCGACTAGGACGGGCCATGTCCTTCCCTCTCGGCAGACTGCGGGCTGCAGGCTGGGGACGGGGACCAAGAATGACCAGTGCTTTGTCGTTTGCAGGCTCCGGGGGCTTCTGCACCATCCGCTGCTCTCTGCCGTGCCAGACCGTCCAGGTGAGTGGCCAGCGCCGTACGTAGCTCATCCACTTGTGCCCGCCTGGGGTCAGACCTGACAGGGAGCCCCTGAGCTTGGTGTTACTTTATTCTGTGGTCATCATACTTCTGGTTTTGTTCTGTTTTTTACTTTAGGAAGATGTTCAAAGATGTTTCGTATCGAGTTTTTCTTTATTGACTTTGTTTTTCGGGACTCAGCCTCCCAGCCCTAAAGCCCAGATCGCGGGAAAGCGATTCTTTCCAGACATGGCTGTGGCTTCATTGTGCTCGTGCCCTCTGGGGGCGTTCCTGGGCGGAGCCCGGCATGTGCAGGGAACTCTGCTGGCCTGCGCCCCTGCAGGTGCTTGCCGGGATGGCCACAGCCTGCGCTCCACGAGGGGCTGTTCCTCAGGAGCTGCGGTTGGTGGAAAATCTGCATTATGACTTTTCAGATCAGTGTTTCAAACACCTGGTTCATTTTTTGAAAGTAATCAGAACTCTTGCATCCCTCTGTGGTGCATAAGGTAGAGAGAACAAAAATCTCCGCAATCGTCTGCCTCCTGATGTGAATAAATCAGCTTTGAAAATCAAGTTTATGATCTGGGGTCTGGTGATGTTCCTTGTTTTAGGTCTGATAATGACCTTGTAGGTATTTCTAAAAAGTGTCTATCTTCTAGAAAGAAATGCTAACGTATTTATACATGAAGTTGTGGAGCATCTGGGATTTCTTTAAAGCAGAAAGCTGGCAGAGGTAGCAGGGGCGTGGGGGGACACGTGGGGTCATTTGGAAGTCGGATGATGGGTATGTTAGTGGTTTGTGAAGTGGTTTTGTATGTTTCTGAATTTTTCCAAAGTCAGGAGAGAAACACAGAGGAAAGAGGCGGTAATATATAGGCGACAGCCGCAGACCCCCAGAGCTCCTGGGCTCTGGGCCCAAACCCACGTCCTGTGTGTGTCCTGTGTCTCCCCGTGGTTTTGCTGTGGGGCATCACCCCGTTGGGGTTGACCTGACATCTCCTCCCCAACCACCCTCAGCCCTGGGGGCCTGTCCTCCGGGAGGAGGAGGAGGAGGAGGAGGAAGATGGGAGGTGGGGGAGGAGGGGCGGCTCTCGAGCGTGGTCCGCACAGCTCCGTCCTGTGATGCAGGTGCAGCAGGGGCGCTGTGGGCAGGAGGCCCCATCGTGGCCTCACCAGGCCCTCCGCTCTGTAGGATGGGAGCACGTGGCGGTCCTGCTCTCCACCCTCCTGCTTCCGCGCCCCTGCCCTCCCACCTGCTGTGCTCCCCACCCCCGCCCCCAGCACCTGGGCGTCCTCAGCAGAGAGCCGCGCACAGCCATGCTTGCACGGAAGAGGACACGTGGGCTCCTGTGTGAGCTGTGTGTGCAGAGGCCGACCCGTCCGCTGCTCTGGGGACTGGCCTCGCTCCTGACCCTGCTCCTGACCCTGCTCCTGGCCCTGCTCCTAGGCCCGCGGGGCTGAGCTGCACCATGGAGGACGGACGCGAGCTGGACCTCACCTACATCACCGAGCGCATCATCGCTGTGTCCTTCCCCGCCGGCTGCTCCGAGGAGTCCTACCTGCGCGGCCTGCAGGAGGTGACGCGGATGCTGAGGTCCAAGCACGGGGACAACTACCTGGTGAGTGCGGGAGGACACTGAGCAGGAGGATGGGGGAGCCAGGGAGTGCGGGGACAGTCAGGGGACACAGAGCACCGTACTTGGGGAGACACTGAGTTACCGGAAATATGAAGAGTGTCTCGGGGTGGCTGCTAAGCCCGTGGGGGGACGTGGTTCCACACCTCCGTGCATCTGGTCCTCCGGGCACCCGGTTTCACGGAGGTGCTCTGGGACTCCCTCCCGCTGGGCCTCTTGTATGTCGTGTCACCTGCTGCGCCTGCCTGTGGCGGCTGCTCCTGGGCGCCTGAGGGTGGGCAGCACCCCTGCTATGGCCGGTGTTCAGCATCAGACAGACCCCTCAGCCCCAGTGGTGTCCAAGCATCCAGCATCCCTGGTGTCAAAGCCCAGCCTTTCCCTCCTGTTGGCCTGAACCATGAGGACAGAGGGTGGGGTCCTGGAAGCCGCTGTGCCCTGGGGACCCATGTGACCTGGTAAGAGGGAGACCCCAAAGAAGTGTGGGCCAGAGTCCCGTGTGTCCCCTGGCTACCCCGTGCACTCCTGCGATGGCTGCCCCTGTGCAGCAGCCCCGGGTTGTCCCGGTGTGACCACACATTGAATGACAGTCTCACACCGTGTCTGCACCTGCCCGCACACGGTCTTGTTATCTGGTGAAGCTGCTGGCCTTTGCCCTGCCCGATAAGGCCGTGATTGCCACCCTCTGGTATGACCACATGGCTGTCTGCGAGAGTGGCCCAGAGACAGAGACAGAGTGGATCCAAGGGGGCCATGCCTCTGTCCCAGCAGCCGGTACTGGCCCGGAGTGGTCAGTGTGGCCTGAATGATCCGTGCTGGCCGAGGAGTCAGTGCCGGCCCCGAGTGGTCAGTGTGGCCTGAGCGGCCAGTACCGGCCCCCGAGTGGTCAGTCTGGCCCTGAGAGGGCAGTGCTGGCCTAAACAGGCAGTGCCTGCCCTGAGAGAGCAGTGTGGCCCGAGGGGTCAGTGCCGGCCCCAAGAGGTCAGTGTGGCCCAAGCGGTCACTGCTGGCCCCAGATGGGCAGTCTGGCCCCAAGCGGTCGAGCCGGGTGGAGCAGCACTCTCCTGGCCCCTGAGAGCCTGCCACTTCCCTGCATGTCAGTCCTCGGCATGACCTAATGGCAGCCAGGGAAAGCGTGTTGCAGCCCAGAACCCAGACGTCTACCTGGGGCCTGGCACCTTTGGGACAGCTGCCCTTCTGACCCAGGCCATCTGCTCTGCAGGCACACCCTCCTTCCTCTGGCCCAGGGGTCAGCACGTTCCTGGTCCCTGCACCTGTCCTCCCTCCCCTCCGTTCACTGGCCCCGGATACTCGGGAGGGTCCTGGGTCCCAGATGGCAGGGACCTGGTCCTTAAATGGGACTGGGCCTATGGTCCACAGGTCTGGGCAGCAGCTTGGTCCAATTAGAAGGGCTGTGGAGCCAGGCTAGGGCAGAGCCATGTGCCCCAAGCAAACCTGGATGGGTCCTAGAGCTCCACTGTCTCTGCCATAAGGGGACCTGATAAGGGGAGGAGTCCCCCAGGCCCCTGGCTGCTGCAGTGTGCATGTGGGGCCCCCGCCGGCTCTGGCCTTCACTGCCCCGTCCTCCCCCAGCAAGCCCGGCTTCCTGCCCATCCCCCCCGCCACAATTCCGTCCACTGTCCCTGTGTATTCTGTTTGGGTTTCATTCTGTGACAGTAACATTTCCGCGTGAGTTTCAATGTTTCAGAATCCTCAGTGCCTTGAAGGCAGACGGTGCGGAAGTGTGAACACGGTTTCCTCTTTGACCTCCAAGGTCGTGAACTTATCTGATGGCTTGTTCTTTGCCCTTCACAGGTGTTAAACCTTTCCGAAAAGAGATATGACCTTACGAAGCTCAACCCAAAGGTACAACCTTAGCCTTTTACGTTCTGGATTTTGTCAAACATCCCTGAGGCTTACCTGCTTGTGCAAAACCGTTCAAGTCTCTGTGGATCGTGACGTCCTAAGGGGCCTTGGGAACTCTTATCTGTGGGTGGTTGTTTTTGTTTTTGAATTGTTGTATTTTTCCCTAAGCAATCTCTGCCCCCATTGTGGGGCTTGAACTCACCACCCTGAGATCAAGAGTCACACGTTCTACTGACTAAGCCAGCAAGGTGTCCCTGTTCGTTTCTTTCATTTGAAATAATTGGATTTACGGGACGTTGCAAAAATACACAGAGAGACCCTACATAGCCCCAGTCTTCTGCGTAGCCGCCCATAGTAACTCGCAGTAATGTGTTGTTGCGGGACGCTGAGGTTGGTGGGATCCACCGGACATTTCCACTGCCGGGGTCTCCCTCCTGCCACCTGCCACGCTTTCCCCTCCGTGCGTTCATCTTTCTCGTAAAGACTTAGGGAGGGCTTTAAGCTTGTGCATGCATGTGAGCCATGGTGCCTGTAGTGTGTGTGTGCCGTCCGTCGGAGTGTCTGGCCGCCGCTGGAGTGGGAGTGTGGTGCGTTGGCGAAATGCCTGTTGTAATGCCAGTTAATAAAGCCGGCCCTAGAGGTTCCGTGTGATGGCCTCTCAGCTCTGCTCAACTACACAGAAAAAATCTAAGGGATTCCTCAGTGTTAAAGCTGTTACCCACATGGTGGAAGGGATATGTGGTATTTTCTAGCTTCCTGGGATTTTCCTGAAATTTTCCCATCATTTTGCACGGTTTCTATTACTTTCATAGAAGAGAGCTCCGACTCCCCTTAAAAAAACGAAGGTCGAATAGGATGCACTTTGCATCGCTAGGCAGGCTCCCGGGCGGGGGTGCTGGAGGCTGTCAGGTGGCTCGGATGGGGGGCTGTTCCCATGCACAGACACTGGATTCTGTGTCACGCAGTGAAGACCGTCTCTGTTCTTGCTCTGAGCTATAACCCGGGGTCAGGGTGCTTCCTCGTGGGCACGCTCCTGTCCCGAGAGGAGCGTGTTTTCCTTGAAGCATGTGGGCTGGGCTGCTCTCTGGGACGTCTCCTGCGCGGTGCATGGGGAACGGCCCCCTGCATTTTCCCAAGCTCTGATTTTAGCCTGCACTGAGGAATTTTGGCACCAGCTCCGACCAAGAACTCCTGTTTCAGATCTGGCCGGGCCAGGTCTGCCCGCCCCACGAGCTACGCCCCATTAGTGGCACTGAAAACCCTTTCTCGGGTTGCCGTCCCCAGCTGCAGGACAGCAGATAAGACGGGCACAGACGTCTCACGGGGGCAACATAATACCCCCCCTCATGTTCCCTCCCAGGGAAGGTGCCCGGCCACAGCTCCCAGGCGGCCTTAGGGAGGGAACACGCGGCAGCGTTGCTTACTGGCATGTGAAGGGTCTTTGTAGAGACAGAGCCCGTCTCTCATTGCAGATCCTGGACGTGGGCTGGCCGGAGCTGCACGCGCCGCCCCTGGACCAGGTGTGCACCATCTGCAAGGCGCAGGAGACCTGGCTGAACAGCGACCCGCAGCACGTGGTCGTCATCCACTGCAGGGTGAGTGCCGCTCCGTGCTGGGCTGGGGGGCGGGGCCGCCGGGTCTCCCGCGGGGACCACCTTCCACGCGCACGTGCGGATCTGCCGGTGTTGGTGGTCACGTTCGCACACCCGCCCTTAGGAAGAAAAGAGTCCTCGCTCTCCCGGAGCTGGGCTCTAGAATGGGCAAGCCTGGGGGCACTGAACGCATACCTGCACATTTTCAAATGAACGGAAGGCATCGACGGTGATGATTCATTTTATCTGGATGTGGTTTGTTTTTTCCGGAAAGCCCTTTGGAGAAGGAGCAGGGCGCTGTTACGATGCTGTCTGACTCCCGCTTATACTTGGTCCACCTGAGCCTGGGGGAAGAATGCTGTTAGCTGTGACCACGTGGTCCTACCCAGCTGTCTGCTTGAGGGGGACGGGACTGGTGGCCCCCTGGCAGCGTGGCTGGAGCTGGCCGCACCTGACCTCTGGCCTCCTGGGAGCTCTCCTCTTCCGCCTCTGGTTTCTTGCTGCCGTCCTGTGTTTCCAGGTCCTCGGGTCTGATGGGTGGAGAACGAGGCTGGACGGAACGCCAGAGTCCTGCGTGGGGACGCCCGGGGGCCGGCTGCTCCATGAGGACGGTGGTTTCCGCAGCCCCACGTGCGCTGGTGCAGCGTGTGGGGGGCACCTTGGGAAAGGACGTGCTCCCAGAAGAAAGGGGCCCCTCCTCACTTTGTATGTTACACACCATGTCCTAGGGACTCTCTCCAGTTCTCCAGTGTGTTCCTATTTCCTTCTTGGAATGTCTTTTTCAGATCTTCTCACATTCAAAAGCTGCAGGAAAACCCATTGCCTTGGATTTAGTTTAGTTGGTGGGACCATTCCCCTCGAGCTATGCTGGGCTGTCCGAGCCACTGTCCGCCAGGGGTTCTGAGACCCGCTTGCATGAGGGCTGCAGGACGGCGGCGGGCCTTGGTCGTGGTGTGCGGCGGGCCCCTTGGCTCCCAGCAGAGCCTGGCAGGTGCACATGAATGAGCGTGGTGCTTCCTTCTCTCCCTTCTTCTGCTCACACCCGACTTGCTTACTTTCTCCAGCAAACAGCCAGGCTCCCTATTCGTTTGCTTATGAAATTACGTTCCCTGGAGCCTTTTAGGGTGGCATTATACTAAGGATCTTCTCTCTGGATTTATGTTTTGGTACAAACTTCAAAAGAAGACAGGCTTTTTCTTTGTTTCTTAAACCAATTCTTGTCAGTTAAAACCAACTGCTGTCCATCAGGCCTGGCCTGGTGCTTCTGGGGATGCTTCCCATGGAGCTCAGTGTGCAAGGCTTTCTGAGCAGCAGTCCCCAGCAGGGGCCGGAGTAGTCTGGCCGACCTGGCTCAGGTGAGAAACCCAGGTCCTGCTCTCCTGGCCGCTGCCACCTGGGCCCCCAGAAGGTTCTGCCGTGCTGGACCTCAGGAGGCTCCTCTTAACTACTTGTCCCATGTTGGTCACCGACTTCACTTTTTAATGAAGTCGATTACAGTGTCGCTTATAGTGTCTGTGTCACATGTGACAGACTCACTGCAGAGAGATCTCCGAACGATGTGTGGTCCTACCCAATGCTTGGCTCCCTAGACAAGCCTTTTTTTTTTTAATTAAAGATTTTATTTATTTATTTGAGAGAGAGAGTGTGCATGTGCACAAGGAGGAGGGGAGTGGTAGAGGGGGAAGCAGGCTCCCCACGGAGCAGGGAGCCTGATGCAGGACTCGATCCCAGGACCTTGAGATCATGACCTGAGCTAAAGGCAGACACGTACCCGACTGAGCCCCCCAGGTGCCCCGGGATAAGTCTTATTAGTGGGAGTTACTGGGAGCACATCAGGAGTTCTTGGAAACTGCTTGCTCCCCTCTTGCTTCGTTCTGGGGACATGCAAGCCCTTTCCGAGACGTTCTAGAAAACGTGTTGTGAGTGAGGCGTCCTCACTCAACGTGAATGTCCAATGTCGGCATTAACAGAAGTTCATCTGGTTCATGGAGGGGTGAGATCAGGATCATCCATGCAAACCTGTGAGCTCTGCAGAAGCTGTGCTTCCTTCCACACGCCCCAGGAACGGGAGCGGAGCTGGGCCCCTGGCCGCAGGGAGGCAGACCCAGGCCCAGCACGGGGACGGCCCTGCCCTCTGGTCCACTGCACAGGACGGGTTTGTGTGGCTTTGCACCGGGGCCCCTTGCCTTCACCTGCTCACGGGCGACGGGCTGAGCAGACATAGCCTATGGGTCTTCCAGAAGGTGTGGTGCTCTGTGCTGCTGTGGTGCATTCCACAGTCCTGACGTCCTGCTGGAGTCAGCCTCTCAGGGTCACCACAGACACAGGGACTGCCTAGGTGTGACAGCCTCGTGGCCCCACGCATGCCTGGCGTGGCTGGGGAGATGTTTCCTCATAGTGGACTCATAGCCACGCGGGGAGGAACCGGCCATGTGTCCGTGGGCCCCACGTGCACACCGTGGAAAGGCATTTGCTCTGGTGGATCTCATGGCCTGGGTTGCTCCGCTGGTTTTTTTGTTTTGTTTTGTTTCTGTTTTTTTTAAATTTATTTTTTATTTGATAGAGAACACAATAGGCAGAGAGGCAGGCAGAGAGAGAGGAGGAAGCAGGCTCCCCAAGGAGCAGAGAGCTCAATACGGGGCTTGATCCCAGGACCCCAGGATCATGACCTGAGCTGAAGGCAGAGGCTTTAACCCACTGAGCCACCCAGGCACCCCCGCTCCGCTTTTTCTTTTCCAGGATAGACGTGGGGACGTGCATGTCCTTGGCTCTGCCATTCTAGCTTTGTGTGCTCCTCTGTCTGGGCTGCCTAACTTCTCGTGAAAAACCCAGACTGCAGATATTTTGGGCTGTGGGGGCTGCAGTGTCTTGTAAGTGCTTGCCCATGCCGTTGCCTGTGGATGTGGCCCCAGAGGCGCCTGGACAGACAGGTGTGGCATCTTCCCATCACATGCACGGTCATGGTTGGGCTTTCCAGGTTTGCTGTGTGGCACTGAAGGGTATTTTGATTCTTGACTTTTCTTCAGTTGTTCTAAAACATGGCACTGCATTGCTCACAGGTTGCAGGACGTGCATTGGGCAGAAGTGGCTTGTGCACTGTGATTTGCCAACCATCAATCTGGGTCATGGCAGAATGTTCCAGAAGGTGGCATTCAATGGCCCTGGGTGCAGGTGTCCTGTCATGGCCACGGTGCTTCCACACACCCTCTCCCGTGGGTCCCGTGGTTCCTGTTGGCCTGTGGTTCTGGTGGCTTCCCCATCCAGGCTGTACATGTCTGTGGTCATGGGCTGAGCCCCCCATGTTGGAGCCGTGGTCCCCGTGGAACTGGGCAGGGCCAGGCTGGTGGTGGCAGGTGGCAGTTGTGATGCCCTCTGGGCCCTCTGCATGGCATGCACAGCTCTCAGACCCCTCAGCCTTTGAGGTGGGCGTTAGGCCCTGTCACCTGTAGTGAAGTCACGCTAAGTGCTTCCTCCTTGCACGTTCTCATGGCCCCGGTGGGACCTGGTTAGCTGAGTGGCCGCCTCTCTGCAGACCTGTCCTCGAGGGGCCCACGGATGCCCCAGGAGAGCCTGCTGCCTGCTGGGCTCAGTGCTGCCGTCCCCCAGCACGGGGACCAGTTTGGAAGCTGGCCGTGGCTCCCCCAACAACACAAGTTCTTTGTCGTCCCGAGTGGACCAAGCGAGCCTTCTGCCGCTGCCGCAGGAGTCAAGAGAAACCGAGCTCCTCTTCTGTCTCCCGCAGGGTGGAAAGGGACGCATCGGCGTGGTCATATCCTCCTACATGCACTTCACCAACGTGTCGGCCAGGTACGCAGGGCGTCGGCGCTGCCGGGGGCCTCGGGAGGTCTGGGACGGGGTAGGGGCTCGGCCGGGAGCAGCCCCAGCCGCGGGGGCGCCCCGTGTCTGCCTCACGCTGGCGTCTTCCATGGTGGCAGCGGGAGAGCAGTGAGCGTGCCATCCTTCTCTAACACACCGCAGGGGTGGATGTGACCGTACCAAAGGCAGGGCCTGTGCGGTCTCACCGGGTGCCTCGTGCCCTGTGAAGCTGAGCAGCCTCATGAGCCCTGGGTCTCTGGGAGGTACTTTGCAGGTTGGGCTTCTCTCCCTCTATCCCCCTGAGTGACCTGGGGGCTGCTGTCACGCTTGCACTCTCCAGATGATAGACCCGAGGCTCGGCCTGCTCTTGGTCTCCTGGCCCGTGAGTGGGAAGCCTTGTCCCAGGCTTCCGTAGGGAACCGGCCCGCGGGAAGCTGGGCTGGCAGGCGCAGCGAGGCCAAGGCAGCCTGTGGGTGCTGGGGCGGCGCAGGGTCCCCTGGACGCAGGGTGCCTCCAGAGGCGTGCGCCCTGAGCCCACATCTTACTCACACTGAACTCCAGTCCAGAAACACCGCCCTTTGTGGGTGTGCCTTCACCCCGTCGTCTGGGGGGCCACTCTGTTCCAAGGACGTGCACGCGCTGTTCACATTAGCCAGGAAGTCCTGCCCTTTCCAGCAGCGAGGAGTGGAGTCTGACTTCCCAGGTGTTTTTTCTGGACACAGACGGCAGAGCTGGGGCTGGCCTGGGAGGAAACCCGAGCCCCGTGAAACTGAGAGCCCTTCTCGGTGATAATGAGGGTTTGTGTGTGCGCCAGAGCCTGAGGTGGCTGCTCCTGCCGGGACCCCTGCGGAACCCAGACGGGCACTGAGACCGTATCCTGGCCGATCTGCTCGGGTCGCCCTCACGTTTCGGCCACGGCAGCGCCGCTCAGCCTTGTTCTTCCCGATCACTGCACTTTCCTGGATGTGCCGCCCGACCCGCCGCGTGGAGGGGGCCCAGCCCCCAAGCATGGAGACGGCGTTTGGTCATTAGGCACAGGGCTGGTCTGTGCCCGTCGAGGCAGTGTCTCCTGATTCCCTGCTCCGAGCCCGCCATGGCGACCGGCCTCTCACACGTTTGTGTGCCCTTGATCCTTGGCACTCCCAGAAGCTGTCACGGGGAGCATGCGTCTCTAAGAGCTCTGTCGCGAACCATGCTCAGGACAGCCTCCGAGAGGAGAAATCAAGAAGGAGAAGGAAGCTTCTTGGGTCGGCACCCTGGGGACGGGTGACTGGGGAGACCGTCAGCAGGAGTATTAATGCTGACGATGACGTTATTCCTGAACACACACACACACACACACACACACACACACACACGAGCCGGAAGTACACTGTCAGCATTTAGTAAGACCCATGAGCTCTGGGCAGAGGAACGTTTGCATGTGAAGCTCTGTGTAAGCTACTTCTGAGCTTAAAACATGCACCCTCGACGACGGTGAAGGCTGGGTGCTGCCGGGCAGGCGGCCGTCCATCTGGGACAGCCCTCCCCCGCCCCGCCACCCAGTGCAGCCCAGGACAAATGCCCGCGATAGATCCCCATGTTCCGCAGGGCTGCGTGCGTGCACTCTGAGGGGAGAGCCCAGCTCCGATCAGGTTGTCTGGGAAGTTCTGGACTCGAGCAAGACTCGGTTGCTGTGACCTCTCACATCTGTGTCCCACGATGTGGGACGGATCCGTCAGGTCAGCCAGACTGTGACCACTCAGCTGCAGGGTTTCCTGAGGGTCCTGTTGAGCGCACTCTGCTTGTGGGCGGCCACCGCTGTGTGACTCCCCCTGCAGGCCTGCTGAGGGTTGTGACTCCCTGTGGGTCCCAAGTTGGCCCCCGGGGCTTGCTGGTGGTCACTAAGGGCAGTGCTAACTGCTGTGCCCCAAACCCTTGGGATCCCGACACTCAATGCACAGCCCTCTGCTACTTCCCTGCTGTCGTGGGGCCGGTGTGGCAATGGTACAGTTTGGGATGCCAGCCTTGTGCCCGCCTGGGGGAAGGAGCCTGGGGGCTGGCTGTCCTGGGAGCTGTGCCACTTGGGAAGAGAGTGCCGCTGTGTTGGACGGTGGTCCAGACCTGCCAGGCCGTAGCCCCTGCCCCCGTCACCCGGCCACCCGCGGCGTCCACGGTTAATGCTGCACTGATGCTCTCTCTTTCCTTCCTCAGCGCTGACCAGGCCCTCGACAGGTTTGCAATGAAGAAGTTCTACGATGATAAAGTTTCAGCCCTAATGCAGCCTTCCCAGAAGCGGTATGTATGCGTCCCCGAGCCAGAGACAAGAGCTCGGTGATATCTTACGATTCAGAAAGTGGGACAGAAGGGACCTCTCCCCGGCCAGCCCGGCGGGTGCCCAACGGCGAAGAAGGGCCACTGCGCGTGTGGGTGACCAGGGAGCCTCGGCTCCGACTGGTTCTGGGAGGTGGACCCAGGACCGCCCCCACCATGTGCTCCACATTTCACGCCGGGGCCTCCATGCTCAGGGTGGCTGTGGATTCACGCCGCGATGTCAGGACTGGGCTGTCTGCTAGACCGGGGGTTGGCGAACCGTGTCTCTAACCCGCTGGCAAGTAGCTGGCCGGGGCCCTGCCGGCCACGTGGTCTCTGTCATGGCCGGCCCAGCACGAGAGCAAACGTGGCCTCCCGGCAGGTGTGGGGCTGGCCGACTCCTGCGCTAGGCTGTCCACCCCGAAGCCCTTTCCTCACATTGGCCCCCCAGCCCACCCACCGCTCCCTTTCTGGCTCTCGGCTCAGCCCCTGGGAGGGCTGAGCGGCGGAGGGCCCTGGGGGAGCAGACTTCCTCCTACCCCGCGCCCCCAGCTGAGTCCACGCCACCCTCTGGGCCCAGCCGAGGAAGTCACCGCACTGTTATTTGAAAGCAAACAGCAGGGAATTGGCCAAGAATTGCCAAGACGGTTGCCTGAGTGCTTTCCCGTCCTGTGCGGCTCACCCTTACGTCTGCTCCCCCAGGGGCCGGCGGGCATGGCTGGCAGATGGGGGGGGCGGCCACGGGCGTGTTGGTTAGGAGCTGGGCCTCGATACTTCCATCTGGGAAAGGGGTTTCCAGGCCACCACAGGCCCTCCTCCTTTTGTCCTGGGAGTCCCCAATGTCCAGGACTCTTTGCAATCAGTCCCCCTCCTCCCCCCTCCCCCTCCCCACCCCCCCCACCCCTGCTCCTCCTTCCTTCCTCCCCCTCCTCCCCTCTTCCCTCTCCTCCTCCCTCCCTCTGCCCATCCCGCAAGCCCTGCCTCTGTCAACACCGCTCTGTTCTCCATAGCTGTAAGCTTTTGAGCTTGTTTTTTTGTTCATTTGCTTTGTTTTTTGGGGATTCCCCATGCAAGTGTCTTTTCCTGTCTCATTTATTTTGCGATGCATAGTGCCTCGCAGGCCATCCAAGCTGTTGCAGACGGCAGGATTTCATCCTTTCTTTGCGGCTGACTCGTGGTCTGTGCTGGCCCTATACTGCACCTTCGCCCGTCCATCCGTGGGCGGACACGTGCACTGCCCCGTAGTTGGGTTACTGTCGGCGCGGCTGGAGTGAACCCGCGCTGCGTCTGTGGTTCTGTTTCACCAGGTAGATAACCCAGCCGTGGGGTTGCTGGGCCATATGGTATTCATGCGTTAAGCTTTTTGAGGGCCCTCCCTGCCGTTTTCCACAGCGGCTGTGCCTGTGAGAATTCCCACCAACAGGGCACGAGGGGTCCAAATTCTCCACATCCTCGCCAGCACCCATTGTCTCCTGTGTGGGCTACAGCCGTCCTGGCAGGTGTGGCGCCGTATCTCCCTGTGTGTGGATGTGTGTTTCCCTGAGGGTGAGTGACGCTGTGCGCTTTTTCACGTGTCTGTTGGGTGTCTGCAGGTCTTCTGAAAAATGTCTACTCAGATCTTCTGCCCTTTTAAATTAAATTTAATTTTTTTATTTTTTTAAAGATTTTATTTATTTATTTATTTGACAGATCACAAGTAGGCAGAGAGGCAGGCAGAGAGAGAGGGGGAAGCAGGCTCCCTGCTGAGCAGAGAGCCCGATGTGGGGCTCGATCCCAGGACTCTGGGATCATGACCTGAGCAGAAGGCAGAGGCTTAACCCACTGAGCCAGCCAGGCGCCCCTTCTGCCCTTTTTAAAAAAAGGTTTACTGATTTATTTTAGGAAGGGTAGATTGAGAGGGGGGGAAGAATCTGGAGCAGATTCCCTGCTGAGTGTGGAGCCCAAGGCTAGGGGGTGGGGGTGGGTCCATCCCATGACCCTGAGATCAGGACCTGAGCTGAAATCAAGAATTGGACCACCAAGCCACCCGGGTGCCCGAGTTCCATACAAATTTTAAGGTTTTCTTTCTGGTTTTGTGGAAAATGCCATAGGAATTTTGATGGGGACTGCATTGAATCTAGAGACTGTGTTATTCTTCCCTTCCTTGAGGATGGAACATTTTCCCATTTCCTTGTGTCTTGTTTTGCCTTTTCCATCAATGTCTTATAGTTTCCAGCTCGCCCGTCTTTCACCTCTTTGGTCAGCTTTGTTCTTAGGTCACTTTCAGTCTTGTTGATGCTCTCGTCAGGGGCTGGTTTCTGCACTTCTTGTTAGGGTGGCGCGTCATTATCCCATGGCAAGGCGACAGAACGGTGTGTATTAACGTTATATTCTGAGTTTACTGATTTCATTTATTAGTTCTAACGGTTTTTGAGGGCAGTTGCTAGGCTTTTCCGCCGTAATACCACGTCGTTTGCAAACTGGGACCATTTGAAATCGTTCTTTCTGATTTCGTGCCTTTCATTTCTTTTTCTTGTCTGATGGCTGTGGCGTGAGACTTCGACACCATGTGAATGAAAGCAGTGACAGCAGGCCCCCTTGTCTTGTTCCTGATCTCAGGGGGAAAGCTCTCAGCTTCTCACGTGAGTGTGATGCTAGCTGTGGGCTTGCCGTGCGCAGCCTTTTTACAACGAGGGGTGTTCTTTCAATACCCACTGTCTTGTGGCTTTCCATCCTGAACGGAAGTGGTATTTTGCCCAGTGTTTTTCCTGCATCTGTTGAGACCATCGCGTGAGGTTTGTTCGTCCCAGCCACTCAAAATGCTCAGCACCCGACGGGGAAGATGTTTTGCTCTTACAACTTACAGTATTTTTTAATAGCAACGCGAGACTGGGGAACATGGAAATATACTTTCTCACCTTAGCAAGCCCACAGCATCCACGTTCCCCTCCTGTCTGGGTGCTCCGGAAGCCGTAGGATTTACGTTGTGTACAGGTGGTGTGAGTCCTGTTCTGCCTTCCCTGGCGAGTCTCCCTACACCCGGAGAGGAGAGGAAGGCCGTCCACCCAGCTCCTGTGCTGGGAAATGCTCATGGACCATTCTCGAGTAGGTAGATGACCGCTCTGATGCATCCGAGGGGACCGAGCCCAGGGGACCCTCCCAGTGGTCCCCGCTGCCCCGAGGGAGCTCTGTGCAGCCTCTGTCTCGACTGAGCTCAAGAAACCCATTTCAACTGGGTCTCCTGAGAGAGTGAATTAATGAGCTTGCTGGGGTTTATGGCCTGGGAGGCTTGGGGCCTTGGCAGCAAGTCCCTCCAAGCCTTATTTCATACCGGGCTGGTGAGCTCACCTTCCCAAGGGTGCGGGGCAGAAGGGGTCCCGTGGAGGCCCCCAGTGGAGTCATTCCCGTGTCCGACCCTGCCTGGTAAAGGGACTGAGCCTGCAGAAACGAAGATTTCAGCTGTGTCTGATGGCCGGACCTTTCCCAGCATAGCTTTATTTGGCTTTTGACATTTTTATAGTCTGGACATGACCCTTTGTGTGTCTCAAAGAGCACATGCGTGGGAGACAGGGTAGATAAAGGGAAGCAGGCACCCTTCCTCTCTCCTCAGGGAGCATGCCCGCTGCAGCCCCCCACCCCAGGCTTCTCATGCTTGGAGGCAGGGTGGCTCTCCCACAGGGCCTCCTGCACAGCCAGGGACAGGAGTGCTGGGGAGCACTAGATAACCGGCAAGCTTGGGTCCCGTCCTGTTGCAAGGGCCCAGCTCATGTCTCCCCACCATCCATGCAGCCCCCACGAGCACCACGGAGGGGAGATAGGAAGCCTTAGGGAAGGATGTGCCCTTACAGTGGGTCCTCGTGCTGAGCCATGGGACATGGTCATGCTAGCACTGTCATGCTAGCTCTGATACATATACGTGTTCGGGGAGATCTGAGCAGTGTCCAGGGCAGGTTGGCGTTTAGGGGAATTCGAGGAAACTCCCAACTACCATCCCTGGTGGTAAGGAATGTGTTGGACATCTGCAGATTTCCAGCTGCTTTGTCACAGAAGTGACGCACGTGCCCCGCCATCTGTTCCCCCTCCAACACGTGCGGTTCCTGAACCTTCTCACTTTAGTTGAGAGGAAGCGTGGAAAGCGTCATCACAGGGAATTCGTTTTCTCCAGAGAGAGAGGAGACGGTGAGAGGCAGAGGAGCTGTTTGGAGCAGGGCCCCTACACTGGGCGCTGGGGGAGCTGTCAGGTTCCCACCCCCTTGGCCGCCACAGGCGAATGCTGTTCCTCCTCGTGTGCCAGTTGAACTGGGGGCGCAAACCTTCCGTTCTCTCTCGCGGCTCCTGTCTTCACCCGGGAACCGATTCCCTTTCCTTTGGTGCTGATGGGTGCCTCGCGGTGGCCATGAGAAGACGTCCTGGTCCCCTGTCCGTGTCCCGCCTCCCCTAACTCAGCTGCGTGTTTGGACAAGGCATTTGCGCTTTTGCGAACAGCAGGACGAGGCCGCCCCAGCGGGGAATCCGTGAACATTCACCGCGTGGCTTACTGTGAAACGTCTCCTCACTCCTCCCTGACGTGCACACTGGGGTGGAACCGGGGTGCGGAGAGGAGAGACGTGTGCTCTGTGCACCCGGGGTCCCTGGCACGCGGCGGTGTTCCTGCGGGGCTGGCCAGATGCGGACTGAGCGGCGCGCAGGCACATGGCGGTCCAGCCAC
The DNA here is from genome assembly GCF_011764305.1 of Mustela putorius furo. NCBI lineage: Eukaryota > Metazoa > Chordata > Mammalia > Carnivora > Mustelidae > Mustela > Mustela putorius. The sequence continues at coordinate 12,402,911 of NW_025421998.1, forward strand.
CGGTGGCTCAGCTCCGTGCTGAGGATTTGCTGGTCGTCAGCCACCTGCCTGTAGGCCCCAGAGACTGTTAGGGGCTGGCGATGGGCTGCCTGGGGCTGCTGTCCTAACCCTGCTGGGGGTGAGCAGGCCCCTGGCTGCGCACGCAGAGCCAAGGGCCCTGTGCTGAGCTCGGGCTTGTCCACATGAAGCACTGGCCGTGGGCGTGATTGTCACAGCTGGAGGGAAGGGACAGGGTGCCGTCTCCACTCTGTCCACACGCTTCACCAAAATAAACACAGGGAGGACCTTTGTCATATGTCCTTCTCTTAGCAGTGGTGCTGTCAGGAGGGGACTGGGGTCAGTTGTTCTTTAATGAACTCTCTGGTCACAGGCGTGCTGGTTATAAGCGTTAAGGTGACCTTTTCTTCATCCCAAAACCCATGTGTGCTTGACGATAGGCCCTCCCAGGGCCAGGAGCGGCACAGAGCCCGGCCGGCGTCTCCCCGTGGGGTGGGAGTTGAGGGGAGAGTGACCCTGTCACAGGCCTTCTCCTTCACTCTCCTGTCTTACCCTGCGGGTGGGGGGCACCGTGATGGCCCTGTGGCCTGAACCTGTGTAGCTCTGGGGGCACTGTGACGGCCCTATGGCCTGAGCCCGCATGGCTCTGGGTTGGGGGCAGAGAGACTGCTTGTGGTGTGGGTGCGGACCCAGCATGGGAGCCACGGTTCTGCACTGGGTGCCCAGCCACATGCAGTGGGGGGTGTCCAGGGATCCTCGCAGGGTCACATGCCCGGGCTGTGCTCGCCAGGGTCGGACTTGGAGGTCGAGCCCTGCCTGGATGTGCGCAGTGGGGCTGGGCCCCTCCCAGTGCCTCAGGACAGCAGGCTCGGTCTCCCTGCGCGTGTGGCCCCGCGTGGGCTCAGAGCCGTGGGGGCCCCCGTGGGAGCCCTGAGCCGCTGTCCGTTGCAGGTACGTGCAGTTCCTCAGTGGGCTCCTGTCGGGGACGGTGAAAATGAACGCCTCGCCGCTCTTCCTGCATTTTGTCATCCTACACGGCACTCCCAACTTCGACGCGGGCGGAGGTGAGGTCCACACACCGCGCTCCAGACGTGCAGCCCGTCCCGGACCCTGCGCTCCCCCAGTCTGCCTTCCCTCCCTGCCCCGTCCAGGGGTCCTCCTGGTCACTGTGTATGGGGTCCCTTGGCCAGGAGGACCTCTCCCAGGAGGACCTCTCCCAGGGAGCCCCGCTGTCCCCTACTCTGTGGTCTGACTCCAGCTCTGTTCCCCAAAAGCATGGACACAGCACAGGGGCCACCTGGTCCCAGGTTGCCTTTGTCTTGCTGTTTGTCAAACTCCTGTCTGTCCAGTCCTGCTTCTCACGGACAACTCTCTCTTGCAGTGTGCCGGCCCTTCCTGAAGCTCTACCAGGCCATGCAGCCCGTGTACACGTCCGGGATCTAGTAAGTGCTGTGCTCACGGGAAACGCACCTTCCCGAGCTGCCCGTCCTGCGGGAAGGGGTTGGGGCGTTGATGGGGGAGAGTGCCCGGGGGCTGGAAGGGGCACCTTGGCTCCAGGAAGGGGTGTGGATGCGGAGCCTGGTGGGCGGGGAGGCCCACAACCCAGAGTCCTGTGACAGGGTCCGCAATGGGGAGCCTTCTCTCCCCTGTGTGTTTTCGGCAATGGGCAGGTGCCCTCAGGATGCCTGAGTTTCCGGGCTTTCCTGGTTTGCTTTCTTGTTTGCTCGCTGTACATATTTTGTGGACATTACTAGAAAGTGAGTGAGAAATAGGTTGGAACGAGCTGCTGTCGTGGTCGGGACTCGTGGCGGACCCGCACGCGGGGGGCACCTGGGCGCTCACGCACTCTGCTCGTTACCGACACGCACAATCCACACTCCGGCCGGACCCTGGGGAGGGGCATCCCAGGGCCACGCGGGGTATTCTGTGTCCTCTCCGAGTTTGAGTGGCGAGGTCACTTTTCTCAAAAGGGGTTTTTTCTGTTAAATCGTGAAATTGCATCGTGGTTTACCTTCTTGTGTGTCCCAAAGCAACGTGGGCCCGGAAACCCAAAGCAGCATCTACATCGCCATTGAGCCCGCCCAGCTGCTGAAAGGCGACATCATGGTGAGTGCACGTGCCGGTCCCTCCTCCTTGGTGATGCCCGTGGAAAGCACGGCCAGTGGCCATGATCTGAAGGCCTTTGGCTTATTTTCTGGGCAAAGATGTTTTACTAGAAGGGACAGAAGGAATCGAGAGGACCACTTGCTATGTGCTCTCTGACCTGCGGGTCCTAGCTCGGCCCCTCTGCATCCGAGGGTCCTCATCCCTTGACTACACGTGTGATCTCGCGTGTCCTTAGTGGTCCCAGTGCGAAATCCCCCGGCGTATCGCAGCTCAGCGAATGACCTTCATGGAGAGCCCTCCGGGTAGTCTCAGATCTGGGGCACACTGCTGCTTGGAAGAGAGGACGTGTGACATGTTAGCCTCTTCTCTGTCTTGAATATAGAGGACGTCATTCATCTAAACTAATTTTAGAGGCGTTTGGCACAGGGAAACCGTGGGGCTGCTGTGCCTCCTTCCCACACGCACAGAAGTGATTTCCCATGTGTCTGCAGGGCCTTGGGGAGGGGGCGCCTGTGACAAGAGGGTAAATGAAGATTCTTACTCGTTTCCCCTAAACGTTTGGATTTCAACATCCTCCCTCAGTGGCGGGCCTGTCCTGAGTGCTCACGAAAGTCAGGTCAGCGGGGTCGTGGAGGTTGGCTTCCCTGGTGAAGACGTCACACTGCTGATTTCAGCCCACGGTGTGGGAGCCCGCTGTCCGGCGAGAGGGCTCTGCAACGTGCATTTCGCAAACAGCATGTCGCTCGCCCCTGACAACCTCGAGGTGAAGGGGCCGGTGTCCTCAGGCCACGGGGGGCCGAGCGGATGTATAGGGTGCCGGTGCCTTTCCTTAGCCCATTTGCTCACATGTTCTGATGCACTGTCCCCATGGAGAAAGCTTTTTCTTCTAGAATGTTCTGCAAGGCAGCACCCAGTCTCCCTGTGGTCAGGAGACTGAGAGGGAGAGGGGAGGGTGTGTCTCTGTGTTCTGCCCGGGTGACCTCCAGACATGTCTCCCAGGACTCAATTATTAGACAATGAGCTGAGCCGTTATTGGGCATCTGCTGCATGTTGGACAACCCCCTAGGGCTGCACGTGGCCATGGCTTTAGTCTGCCCACAGCTTCTGTGTCTACTGTTGCCCTGGGTCTACTGTTCCAGGTTTAAAGGAGGCCAAGCGACCCAGAGAGGCCACGAGAGGCGAGTGGGGGTGCCGACAGGACGTGCGCCCGGCGCCCCGTGGTCTGGTCGGTGCCTCGGGAGGCGGCCTGTCTAGAATGGGTGTCCCCTGTTGTAAGGACCCCAGGGAGGGGGCAGAGCTCCAAGATGTGGTAGGTGACTCCCGAGCACGGGGGAGCCTTCCCCACCCCTGGACTGTGGGCTGCTGGGGCAGTGCGTATGGCCAGTCAGCAGCCTGGGGTCCTAAGCCCTCCTCCCCCTCCCCACTCTTCCTCCCCCTCCCCCCCTCCTCCTCCCTCCCCCCCTCCCCCCCTCCTCCCCCCTCCTCCCCCCCCTCCTCCCCCCTCCTCCCCCCCCCTCCTCTTCCCTCCTCCTCCTCCCCCCCCTCCTCCCCATTCCTTCTCTCCCTCCTCCTCCCCCCCTCCTCCTCCTCCCCCCTCCTCCCTTCCCTTTTCCATCCCCTCCCTCCCTCCTTCCTTCCGCACCAGGAATTTATTTACGCAACTGTCCTGTTTTGAAAGTTTTGCGCTTTCTGGGTCTCCGTGTGGGGCCCTAGCACAGGAAGGAAGGGAGGGACAGGGTGACATCTTTGTCCCGAAGGCGCTGGTGGGGGCAGCGGACCTGCGGTGGGCGAGGGACCCCAGGATGGGCCGTGCTGGGTGAGGTGGGCAGGCGGGGAGCTTGCGAGGGGTGCTCAGTCGTCCTGGGGGTGATTCGTTGTCCTGGGAGGGCGAAGCCAGATGGTGCGGGCTCGGTTGCCCGTGGTTCTTTTTTGGGAAAACTGGTGATCCTGAAGCCCTTTCCAGGGCCCTGAGGCCACACTGCTTCTGCCCTGGAGGTCGCTCTAGAGGAGGGCTGGTGCAGGGAGCAGGGGAGAGGAGGGGCAGGAACCTGGCCTGAAGGTGTGTGTGAGAGGCTGCCTGTGGGGAGAAGCCGTGCTCCCAGGGGCCGGCCCTGAGCCCCACGACTGGGTGCCCACCGGGTCTGCCGCCTGCAGGGTCTGGGTGGCCTCAGAGGTCACCCCGCGTCTGCGGACTTGAAGCTAAGTGAGGGTCCCGACGGGGTTAGGGGCGACTGGGTGAGCTGGTGTGGGATGACGTCATCCGTGAGCACGGGCACGGGTGAGGGCTTGGCCTTGGAGCTCCCGTGGCCTCCCCCTGCCCCAAAGCCCTGCTCCCCTGCACGCCCGAGCCCGAGGGCACCTGTGTGTGTGTGTCTCACCACTCGGGGTCTGCGGAAATACCCGGAGCAGGGGGCGTGGGGGCATTCGGAGGGGACCCGGTGTGGCCCTAGGGAGCTGGGCGGTGGGTCCTGGAAGGGAGGCGGTGGGGGGCAGGCAGGAGGCCCTGACCCTCGAGCTTGGACTCCACGCCCGCGTGCTGGGGCCGGGAGCCAGCCCTGGGTGAGCGGCGAGCTCCCAGACGTGCTGGCCCTCCGGCTGGATGTTGTCTTGTGTGTTTGGGGAGCTGTTGCCCACGCTGTGTTCAGACTCAGAGAATGCCTCCGGGCATTCACGGCCGCGGGAAGGGGGCCCCGTCGCCACGAGTACGAGCCCCACGTGGTTCTCAGGTCTCCCCGGAAATGGATTTGGTCGAGTAGCTAAGAGGGGACTGTGTGGCACCGGGCTCTTCCCTTTGCTAGGGCCGGGAGTCTAAAAGCGGGATCCGATGGCCCTTGTCGAGAAATTTCATTTCCAGCTTGTACCTAAGGGCCCTCTGAGGTGCAGACAGAGACCTGGGGCCCCTGGGTCGCTGTGGCAGGAGGCCTGGCTGAACAGGTGGCAAGCACAGTCCGGAGCGGGCTCTGCAGGTGACAGTGAGGCCATCCGAGCTCACAGGGCTTTGTGGCTTTGTCCCGCGTGGCCTACAGTCCACGTCATCGGGGGGTCAGGCCCACGGTCCTGGGGAACAGAGGACGCATGGCAGGGAGAACCCTGTGCTAGGGATGAGCAGGACCAGGCACAGGTGTTGGGAATCAGGAGAACGGAGGTGGGTCAGGCCAACGCCAGGAGTGAGGGGTCCTGTCTGGGTCCCTTTGCTTGTCTCTGCTTCACCTCGGGGCCTGGAGCGTGGATGGAACACATGTGGAGGGGACAGGAGAGGGGACAAGGCTGTACTGGTCTGGGTTCTCCCCCCACGTCTGGCCTTTTGGATCTTTCTGGATCTCCTCTGTCCTGTTCTCCTAGCCTTGAGCCACCAGCCAGAGACCCTATGCTGGCAGACGCCTCTGTCTTTGCTGGAGGCTTCTCTACCCCTGACTCCTGGCTTGCAGCCTGCTGTACTCCTGGCCGTCCCTCAGTGCCTGGTGGGCCCCTTGCTTGTCGCTGGAGAAGCTGCTGACCCCTAGCTGAGCGCAGCAGCTGCTCCTCGTGCCCCCCTGCCGGTCGAAGCTGCTCTTATGTGTGCTTATGTGTGCCCCTGGGCCCCGGGTCCCCCTTCATGTCCACCACCCCAGGCTTCTGGGACCCCCCCCAAGTCCCCCAGACACCCAAGTGTGAATTTGCTGTCTGTTCCACATGTTACCCGTGATGGAGATTCTGCGCCTGGATGTGCCGACCCCTGCTGCTGGGCGTAGCCCCCTGCAGCCTCCCGGGTGAGCGGACACAGTGGCTTCAGGGCCCTGGGCACCGGAAGCAGAAGCCATGGTGCGTGAGTGGGTGTGGAACAGGACAGCGCCAGTGCTTGGGCGTCCTGTGGCTGCGGGTCTCGGGGTGAACGCTTTGTGGCGCACAGGGAGGCACCCCGTCTGCGGGTTTCTATTTGCATTGCGGGTTTCTGTTTCCATGGCCAAAGCAGACAGAGAAGACTCCCTGGCCGGTTTCCTGGGAGCCGCTCGCCTCTGGAGCACCGGTGCCGTCCTGCCCCTTTGTGCGTTCCCCACCCCGGGTATTTTTAGGGTCAGGCGACAGTTTGACTTATGCTTCCTGTGTTTACGATTCATTTCTGTACACGCTGCACTTTCCGCCGCGTTATCAGATGGAAGGAGAATGATACGGGCTGTGGCTAGGAAGGGGTACTTTTCCATCACACGGGGTGACACGTCCTTGTGCCGCTCACAGAAATGACGACCCAAGGGGTTCAGTCAGGGGAGCAGCAGAGGGAGAAGCAGACTCTCTCCCGGCTGAGCAGGGAGCCCGACGCGGGGCTGGATCCCAGGACCCTGAGACCATGACCTGAGCCGAAGGCAGATGCTTCACCAGCTGAGCCCCCAGGTGCCTCCCCCCTGCTGCAGCTGCCTTAACAAAGCTCCGGAGGCCAGGGGCTGAAAACACACCTCCACTGGACGCCCCCGATACAGGCGGGGCAGGGCCGGCCCCCTCAAGGCCTCTCCTGGTCATGCAGACAGCCGTCTCCTCCCCGGGCCTCACGGCGTCGTCCCTCCGTGCCTGTCTGTGTCCTGGTCCCTCTTCTTATGGGGCCGCAGCCAGAGAGGAGCAGGGCCTGTCCTGGTGGCCTCATTGACCTTGATCACCTCTCGGTGAGAATCTAATCTCCAGATACAGGCCCGGCCGAGGTCCTGGGGGTCAGGCCCCGTGATTTGAATTTGGGGGGGGACATAGTCCAACCCATGATTCCTGTGTGCAGTAAGCAAACCTGTCCCAGCGAGACGAGCAGTGACATCACGCCCCCCTCCCCGTGATTGGGCCTGTGGGCTTGTTCAGTGCTGGTGTGCTCCGCGGGCAGGAAGGGGAATGCACGCAGAGCCTGCTCCCCAGTTACCTTCCTACTGCGGGGGGGGGGGGTGGTGAGCAGGCAGGTGACCCGTGCGCAGAGGGAAGCACGGGGGACCCTGGGGGGAGAAGATGCTGGGGTGTCCGAGGAGAGGTGACCCAGAGGACAGTCCGGATGCTCGGGTCATAATCTGTGGGGCCCATGTTGTGCTGCTGCTCTGAACCCCCGGGGCTTTTGGATCCCCGAAATCCACTTGGGGGTCACCCCGGGAGGAAGACGGTGCACGGTTCTGTTCCCCGATGCTGGCAGAGCACAGAGGGCAGGCCGCCTCCGCTGCGCCCCCACGGGCTGAGGAGCACCTGTCCCCTCTCCCCTATGCCCCCCCATCTCCCTGCGAGCTGGGGGAGAGTTGTGTACTGTGGCTCTGCCCAACCCCCATGTGGGTTGCTCCCTCCTCCCCAGGAGGGTCGCTCCACGCGCCCCTGCGCAGGGCCAGCCCACGGGCGAACCTCACCTCCGGGGAGCCGTGCGCGGGGAGTAGCTTCCGGGGCCGTTGCACACAGGACCGTGCACGCAGGCGTGGTCCTTTCCGCCTGGGAATGTGGCGGTAGCTGTGGCAGCAGCGGCCACTCGGAAAGGACGCGGAGGAGCAGAGTTGATGTTTGTAGGTTTACTGTCGACAGCAGCAGAGGTTCTCTCCAGATTCTTGGGTTTGCTCTGGAAGTTGGGGCGGGGGTCGCTCCCCTGGGTCACATCCTCCTAGAAGGCCGCTCGCCCCGCGTGTGCTCCCCTCTTTGATTTTCTGCGTGTGCGTGCAGACAGATTGGCTCCTTTCCTCCCCTGGGATGCGATGTGGAGGCCGGTTCGCAGAGATGACAGGGGCCACCTTTGCAGGAATTGGGCCGTGTGGGCTCTGAGGGGCCGGGACCTGCTGGGGAGACCAGGGCTCTGTTTGTTGTCCCCTCAAGGCGGGGGGCTCGTGGGGATGCACTTCCTGGTGAGGCCGGGCAGCAACCACCCGCCGTCTGACCACCAGACGCAGCCAGCCCGCCCCCCTTGCCCTCGCTCTGCACCCCCGGCTCCCCCATCACCCGGGTCCACCCCTCCCACAGGGCAGGGCCTCAGGTGCTCAGTAAACGTGCTGTCCCCGGGGAGGAGGGCAGCCTTCGTGCGCGCGACCAGGCTGTTATGTAAGCTCGCTGAGGAATGCCGTGGGCGCCAACGCAGCGGGAGCCTGGCCGTGGTCCAGGGCCTTGATGGGCTCGTAAACACTTTCCCGTCCTGCGTGCCCCATCTTGCTGTCTCTGCAGTGCAAACCCTGTGGCCACTTACATTTTGTCCTTGTGGTTGTGAGGCTCTGTGAGCTCGCGCCTGTGACCGAACTTCTCCCTGGAGGGCACGGCGGCTCAGAGAGCTGCTGCAGACACACAGCACCATTGCCGATGCCCTCGTGCTCGGGGCCTTCTGGAAGCATCCTTCGCTCCCTGTGTGGACTCTGGTCCTCTGGCGGGTGGTTCTTCCAGACCCCCGCGGGCCTGTCCCTGTGCTCCCTTGGACTTCCTGCGCGCACACCCTCTCCCATCCTGTGCCAGCCCTCTTCCGTGCCCGGCCTGGGTCTCGGTGCATCCCGGGGTCCTAGCTCTGTGGTGGCTGTGTACTGGTCCACAGCGGGCACCTGCTGACCTCTCCTTGGGTTTGGACGTGATCCCAATCTTTCAAAATCGTGGCCCATGTTGGTGCTCGCTGTACAGGTGTCCAGACATCCGCGGGCGAGCTCTCCAGGTCTCTGTCCTCTCAGTGCATGGTTGCCGCTTATGCTCCATGGATGTGACTTCCTCGCGGCCTGTCCCGGCAGCCACAGGCCACCAGCAGCGGGGGTTGGGGGCATGAAGCTTCTTTTGCTACTCCTGTTAATAGCTGGGCGTTCGGATGATTTGGGGGGAGAGGGAACACTGCCCACTGACCTCTGACCTGGGCGCAGGTGCTCCCGGGGCTTCGACCCCTTGGTCCCAGGTGCCGTTCTCTTGTCGCTGAGAGTCTGAAGCACAGACACCTCCGTGCAGTGTGAGGGTCAGGCCTGGCTGTTCGCGCGAACGCCGGTGGGTCGGAGCTCATCTGAGGGGCCGTTCCATCACACTCGAGGACACTAGCTGTGCGCGACGTGCACTGTGGGGACCGAGGTCCCGGCGGGCCGTGCTTCCACGTGCCCGCCACTCAGTCCCCTCGGGGGCCCGGGCGGGTTTTTAGGCAACACGAAGAAGGGGAGGCTGAGCGGAACAGTGCGGCTTGTTGCATCAAGACTGAACGAAGTGGGGTTGGCCATGGACCTTCTTCCTTCCGACGCCCCCTCGCCAGAGGCTTCCAGCCTCCGACAACACAGCACGTGGTTCTCCTGCGTGTTGACCCAGAGTGAAGGTTTCATCCTCATCACAGAATGACGGGAACCCGCCGTGGCCTCCGAGAAGTCCATGTCCCTGCCGAGGACCTTCCCCAGGCGCGAGCGCTCCTCGCGAGCTGTAGCGTTCATGTCATACCCGTGTGCCCTGCCGTGGCTTCAGGGACAGCCTGGGGTGGACGGAGGTCATTCCTTTCCTGCAGGAGCCAGGCTGCGGCCCTTGGATTGTTAGAGACGTGCATGTTCCAAAACCTGAATGTGGGGGATTGCTGCATTTTGGAGACTTGCAGACGCCAGGGGGACGAAGGGGACGTTCCGGGCCTTGGTCCCTGTAATCTTTATGAAGTGCTGTCGGTACTTGAGATCTTAAAGGGGGAATTCGGGGCGCTCTTGTCCAGCATGCGCTGACAGTTCTTTCCACTGAGTGTGGAGAACGCGGTTCTGGCCCCTGACTGCCAAAGCTAGCCAGCCCCGCCGGCTTGGGCGGTGTAGGGTTCCGGCTCTACACGGGGTGTCAGGGGCCCTGGGGGGCTCCCGGCAGGCGGGTCGATCCTGTCTCAGGGTCGGAGCTGCTGTATGGGCAGTGCTGCCCGGACCTCGTGGTCTGTGTCTTCTGAAGACACCTGGCGTCCATCCCCAAGGTGGGCGACTGGGCTGGGGTCGCCAGGTGCCACCCCATCTGTGGGAGGAGCAGCTCAGTGTGCAGCACGCATAGGTGTGCGGGGAGCCTGGGTGTCAGCCAGCATGCTGGGGAGAGTCCCATGGACACCCCGTGGGATAGTGTGTGTCCCCGCCGGGCGGCTGCTCTGTCAGTGAGCTCAGTCACTCCTCCGTTCTGAGCCCTTGTCCTGGGGAATGTCTGCAGACACCAGAGTCACACTCAGCCTGGGGAGGTGACTGTGTCCCAGGGCAATCAGCCACAGATGGCCTGGGGAGGGTGACTTCCATCTCTGACCATCCATTGCCCCCGAGTGCCATGACCTCTGCCACCACCACTTCTGGGCACTTGGTTGCGGGGCTGGGATTGGTGGCTCTGAGCCACCCTGTTGGGGGTCAGCTGTGATGAGTCACGGTGAGCTGCAGAGGGAGCCCCTTGGGTCCCTGTGGAAGGTAGGACCTGGCCTGGGGGTGCGGGGGAGGAGGAGCTGCCGCTTGGGAACCAGCTGGAGGGGAAGCCTATTCATTGGGGGTGGGAGGAAGGCCCCAGAGACAGGGCTGTGCTGGGGGGTGGGGGCTGGTCTACCCAGCACTCGTGGTGCCCCTGGTTCCCCGGGGTCCTGCGCACAGACCCCAGCGGCCACGCATGGTGGGACCGCTCCTTCCTGCGGTGTGACAGTGGGGCCGGCCTGGGCTGCCTCCCACAGGATGGAGCTCCTGGTACTGTGGCTTCAAGCTTTGCTTCCCCCCGGCATTTAAGAAGTTTGGAGAACCAGACCGGTGTAAGCCCGTATCCCCCCTTGTCCCCGTGTCACCCTCAAGACAGACTCAGGCCCGTCCTCCTGGAGAGATGGGGGCACCGGGAGACCTCCTCCCACCCTGGAGGGGTCTCCTCTGGGGTCAGTGGGGTCAGTGCAGGCGAGGGCTTGCGGCATGGGGAGGCACGCACAGCACGTTCTGGGAGGAAGCCCAGAGGTGGGCCTTGGGTTGGGCCCCACTGGGAGGTCAGAGACCTCACGGAGCCGCAGGAGGAGACGGCACACTGTTGGGAGCAAGTGCACCGCACTTGCCGCGTGTCCCCAGAATTCTTGCCAGCTGTGTGCCCGGGTCCCGGAGGCCGGAGCCTGGGGCCTATGTCCTCAGCAGCCGGCCCCGTGTTTGTTAGCACCGAACGCTCCCCGGACCGGCTGCTTACATTTTCTCCTGTATTTATCAGACCGTTTCCTTATAGATAGCACAGAGGTAAACAACCTCAGAGGGCGCGTTTCCTAGGGGCTTCTGGGGCTTGAGTTTTCCTCTGTGGGAGTGTCTGTCTGGTTGGCCGTACGGAGCCTTCCACTGGGGTGTTCTGCACCGCTGGGCTAGACCAGTGCGAGCGGCCGCTTCTTGTTGACCTTTCTGACGCACCAGACATTTGAGGCCCGTCTCTGGCCTAGAGAAGTCATGGCTGTGAGCGTAGCTGCCTCTGAGAGCCCCTGCCCCGGCCTCCAGCCTCCCCTCCCTTCTGGGCATACACAGTAGAGGGACCCACTGCCCGTGCTCCGCTTGTCTGAGAACAGAATCCAGCCCGCTTCTGGCCTCGGGCCCCTGCGGACCCTGGAAAGGAGCCCCAGTCCTGCTGTGGCCGGGAAGCGGACAGGGGAGGTTGTCGGCAAGCGTCCTCTCCTGCGAGCCCTCCCCGCAGCCCCCACATCCGTTTTTCCCTGGGCGGGGAAGGTCGCCACGTTAAGGTGGGAAATGACTCTCAGGGTCCCTGCCTGCCTGCCCTTCCCCGCTGGTGCCGAGTGCCCTGTGGGGGGGGGGGTGCATCTAAGCTGCACATGAGCCCATCACCCCTGAGGCCTGAGCCACTCCCAGGGACCCAGGGCACCCCCAGCCCCGGGGCTGCGGTACCACAGCCTGGGCTCACGTCTCCCCCAGGGTGCTTCTGGGGGCAGGTCTCAAGTGAGATCCAGGACATGGGACGAACAGGCTTGGGGATTAAATGCCGGGGCCTCCCCCACCCTCCCCCCCCCGTCCCCTCCTTATGTCTCTGCCCAACCCCGTGTCTTCCTCACTCTTTACGTCATCACCCACACATACTCATTGGACATCCCACAGATGGTAACAACCACCTGCTTCTCGTGTGAAGACAGAGGGGTTTTAAGTTGAAACACAGACAGTTCAGACCAGGGGAACATCTTCTCCATGGGGAGTTCTTAGAGCCCAAAAACGGGGCCATAGGACTCCATCCGAAGCCTGTTCCCATGTGCTGGTCTGACAACCCAGGCCATGCCCTTCCTGGGAGCAGGTCCCGTGGGAGCACCGAAGGCAGGGGTCTCTGGCCTGCACCCATCCGTCCACCCCTCCTGCTCAACAGCTGGCCCTTGGCCTGCCCCTCTCCACCCCAGGTCAAGTGCTACCACAAGAAGTACCGCTCGGCTACCCGCGACGTGATTTTCCGCCTGCAGTTTCACACGGGGGCCGTTCAGAGCTTCGGACTCGTGTTCGGAAAGGAGGATCTGGACAACGCGAGCCAAGGTGGGGCCACGGCTGATGGGGGTGCGGGGGGCGGTGGCCGCGGGTCCTTGGTCATTTCCGTACCTGTTCAGCCCCATGCCCCAGACGGTGAACCTGCGTGCTGCGCAGTACCGGTCTTTCGGAACGCTGAGCCCTGGTCCACAGAACATTCTGGGAAAGCGGTGGAACTTTGCCACCGCAGGGACATGGGTGCCATCCGGGTGGGGTTGGAAGCTCAGCGTTGTCCGTGCTTTTTGGCCACTGCATCTCTGAGCTCGTCGACGTGTGATTTTTTTTTCTCAGATGACCGTTTTCCCGATAATGGCAAGATTGAGTTGCTTTTCTCCGCCACTCCCGAGAAGCTCAAAGGTAGGCGGCGTGCCGAGTGCCGGGGCGCGGTGCTCACCCGGTGGGGTGGAGGGTCCTATGGGGTCTCCGTCCAGTCTCCCGCTTTTGTGCGTGTCGGGAAATTGCCGTAGGAGTTTTTTCAAAGCAGGCTGTCTTTCAGGGGTGGGGGTGGTTGGGAGACAGCAGGCCTGGCTGCATCAGCAGGACCCCAGGAACAGTGAGAGCTTGGTCCCTGGAGGTCTGTCTGCTGGGATATCATGCTGAATGTTTACTTCTCCCCCAACGAAGAATCGAGTGTTGTTGGAGAGGATTGGAAGTACAGTGGACGGCAGATGTTTATGTGCAAAGCAGGTTCTCCTTTCTTCTAAAAAATGCCTTGAAGGAGAGATCTTGTCCTTTTACCGTCAGGGCGAATGGCTCTTTGGTACAGCGAGATCCATATAGGGGAAAGTTTTGCTTTTGTTGCTGGGGACAGTAGGCCCCTCCTAGTGAGATCAGTGTCCTAATTCAGTGAATGGTTAAGGGCAAGGCTCATGAGGTCAGAGCCCCACTGGCCTCCCCTGAGTGTCGGCAGGTGGGCACGTGCGTCTGCGAGCCTGGAGTGGCCAGAGCACCCGCGTCCCCTCTGCTCCCTGCCCACCTGGCTCTGGTCTCGACCAGGTTGTTGAGAGCAGTGCACGACGCTGTGAACGCCCCCGGGCCCGTGGGGGCAGGTGTGGGGGTCTCGGCGCTGGCTGCCGGTGCTTGCGCCTGGGATGCTCGTGCCTCGTCATCCGGGCCGGTGTGCCACCACGTGCCTGCCCTGTGACCGACACCTCCTCCACGCAGGGTGTGAACACTTGCGCAATGACCATGGAGTGATCGTGGACTTCAACACTGCAGACCCTCTGATCCGCTGGGACTCCTACGAGAGCCTGAGCGCGGGGGGAGAAGGTATGTCTGGCTGCCGCCGCCTGGGCCAGGGAGGGGCGGAGACGGTGGCCTGCTTACCGTCTGCTCGGGGTCTGCAAGCTTTCCAGAAATCCTGACTTCTTTCAGGGTCCAGAGCGCCCCTCTCCAGTGCTGTGGTTTGGGGGAGCCTGTGAAAAGCAGGCTTGAGGATTTGGGGTGGCACAGTGGGTGTGGCCTCGCTGGGCTGTGGCCAGGCTGCTGTCCTGCACCCGGGAGCTCCCTTGGCAGGAATGTATGGGCTTGTGGAACCGCCTCACCTGCCCGTTCACCCTTGAGATGGACACCACGGGCCCTGGTGCTGTCATGAGGGCAGAGAGGCTCTGCCGGGCTCCCCCACAGAAGAGACCTCACACAGGTCCAAGGAAGGATGGGGGCCTTCTCCCCGGCCAGCAGGAATAGTCCCCACCCCCCTCCATGGTGGGGCCTGATTTGGGAGAGAAAACCACCAGGCTCTTTGTCAAACTGGTTTCCTCTTGATGTACACTAGCCAGAAGCAGGTGTTGCTGAGAGACCTCCCCCTGACCCTGACGTCGTGGGCCACTGGCCTGCAGGGTCTCTGGGGAGGGACATCTGGTGTGCGTGTGGCCGAGCAGTTCCTGTCTTCATGGGGGTCAGTCATGCCTCTCCTCCTGGGTCCAGGGTCCTGGCGGGCAGTGGCGGGGGGGGGTGCCTGCTGTCTCCGTAGCATGCGTGGTTTGCCCTGTCCCAAGCAGTGAGCCGTGGGGGACACACTGTGTACGTCACGTACCCCGTCATGTTTCTCCCTTACAAGAGCCAGAAACCATGACACACGCGGAGTGGTTCCCGAGAGACTGGCCGGGGGCCCGTCAGTGTTCATAGGTGCAGCTGGCCCGGGGTCATGGGTCAGAGATCACGCAGGGCAGCCTGAGGGAGATGGGGCTTCCGTCCTAGCCCGCTGACCCCAGAGCTCCTCTGGGCAAGTTTCGTTCGGCCACGGTATCCCCTCCCCTCACTGGTGCCTGGTGCCACGGGAGGCCTCAGAGAACAGTCTCGGTCGGGCAGTGTGAGCTGAGAGGGGTTCGTTAGGGTCGATGTCAGCGTCTCCTGCGCTGGGCTGGCCGACCTGGGGCGCTACTTCTTGGGACTGGCCGGGTAGCCCCAGGCATGCAGAGGACAAGGACCATCAGGAAGAGCTGGCCCAGCGTGGCCTCTTACACCTGCTGTGCTCCTCTCCACCCACTGTCCGTTCTGTTCCTTACTAACCCGTGCCTTGCTGGACTGGGCGTGTGAGCGTGCCTCCTGCAGACCCAGCCTGCCCCCAGGTGCTGGAACTCAGGGTTCGGCTTCTCTGCAGAAGCAGTGGGTGGTGGCCCGTGGCGTCCTGTTGGGAGGGCCACCGAGAGCAGTGGGGGAGGCACTGACCACCTTGTGGGGCTGCCACCCCCCCACTCTCCCTGACACTGACTTAGCGAACACTGGCCTTTGCTCCCGTGTGGGTGGGGTCTTGTGAACCTCGTGTCGCCACATTTTCGTAAGCCCACGAGTGCGTAACTACATCACTCCTGCAGCTCCGTCCAGACAAACCGGACCTAATCCGTCCTGTGGACCCTGTGAGCCGCCTCGGCCGGCAGCACGGAACTCAGGTGGGAGCCAAGTGTCCCTGATGCACAGATGTTCCGTGTAAAGCACGTTGTGACCTTCTCCTGCTTAGGACACCAGACAGCCCTTAAGGACTACTCTTGGGGGTCATTTTAAACAGCAAAAATACCAACAAAAATAACGGAAATGCGAACACTGACATGCCGTAGGACTGGAGGGGGCTCGTTTATGGTGTGGGAGCTGGGAGCACACACGTGGGACGGCTCCGAAGCCGGCCCCTCTGCGCGCCTCAGTGAGTGACGGTGAGAATGCCACGAGCTGCTCTGGTCTGGGGTTCGACGTAACGGTGCTCGGTGAGTGGCTGGATTTGCAGACGTGGAGCCCACATACGGCCACTGACTCTACCTGCTGTCTTTGTTTTTTTGAAATCCCCCTTTCTTCCGCGTCTCCTGTGGAGCTGTGCCCTTTGGGCCTGGTGACCGGGACCGTCCCATCCGGGGGAGCATGGGTCGCTCCGCTGTGCCTCCCGCCTCTCCATGGTAGCTGTGTGGCCTTGAGCAGTCACTTGACCTCTCTGAGCCCTTCCCCGCTCTGCACAGGGAGTCGTCGTCAAGCCAGGGGCGCTGAGTAGACGTGGGCCATGAACCCCTGACAGTGCTGCAGGTCACAGGGCCCCTTAACAATGTTGCTCCTCCTTTGGAGCCCGGGGCTTGGGGACGACCTGGCCTGGCGTGGGGTCGGTGAGGGTTGGGTACCCCCAAGGTGGCTGTGGGAGGGCACGTGGATTCCATCTCTCCCTGCACCGTCGGACGGCCACTGCGGTGGGGTGAGACTGGAACGCACCAGGGCCTGGGGTGATGGGCTGTGGTGCCCTAGACCCTGCTGACTTTTCCATCACCGTCATCCCAATGTCGCTCAGCGATCAGTGAGTGCACCGTCCCTAAATGTCACCGAGCGTCACATGGACAGGACTCCCTGAGTGTGGAGCATCACCCGCCCCCCAGGGACCAGTGATGGTGGAGCTCAGTGCTGACAGCCAGGGGGCTCTGTGCGGGGTCAGGAGGCATCTCGCTGCGGGGTGTGCAGAGCTGGTCAGGGAGCCGCATGGCTTGTGTTCCCGATCCAGCGACGACAGTCGGTGCTGCTGTTTCGGAAGTGGATTTGAAAGCTTTCCTACTTGGAAATCGCGGTTCGGTGTTAATGTGTGGAAACCAACGCAAGTGTGGACCCTCAGCCACTTCACCAAGGAAGGTCCGCTGCATCCGGCAGACAAAGTGGCAGGCGGCTTGGCCGGAGCGAGATGGGTGGGGCCCCTCATCGGCAAGATGGACACGCCGCCCGCCAAGCTCCCAGGGCTGGATGCCTCGTCGCTGTGTACCAGCCAGGAACGTCCCTTCGCCTCATACCCCGGAGCTCAGGCGTGTGCTGGGGTCCTGCGACAGTGTCTGCCCCCGGACATCCTGCTTGGACCTGGGAAAGCACCTGCCCTTCACGCTCCTGATTCCAGGGTCCAGCCTCCAGCGCACCTTTCAGGGCTGATCCCGGGACCCCAAGAGTTCATCTGCCCCAGAAAACAGGCAGCAGACAGGAAGGAGGACTGTGTGCTGACACACTCGTCTTACCTGAAGAACAAGACTCTCATCTCTGTGCTCAGAACCAAGGGAACATCCTGTGGGGGTTCGCTCGACACCGGGCTGGATCCCATCACCAGAATGCACACCATGTCGGAGGCAGTCGAATGAGTGACAGCCGGGCACGAGCCGTCTCGGCCCTTTGAGCCCACGGTTTTGCTAGCCCTGGTTGCATCTGAGAAAGGCCGTCAAGATCCAAGTCTGACTAAGTTTGTAGGCGGCAACTCACATGAATGCCCCTGGGACGGCTGAGCTCCTGGAGCGGCTTCGCCCTGCACATGGGACAGAGGCTCAGCTGGGTGTGGCCGGGGTTCTCAGCCCACCCCCGGCCCCCGCCTCACAGCCTTGGACCCGGGTGTGCTCAGAGTCCTGGATGCGCCTCTGTACTGTCCTCCGCATCCCCCGCCATCCATGACTGAGGGGGCATCGCGCCTGCCCACCGATGCTGCACCTGCTGACATGACCTGGCACTTCCTGCCCGGCCCCGCATCCTTCCTGGGAGCGCGGTGTTTGGATGCTGTCATGGGCGCCCTGCCTTGGGGACTAGCAGCTGAGCTGTGTGTGACTGCTGGTGGGCTTATGACCAATGCGTATTTCGCGAGGTTAGGGGGTGCTGACCTCTCAAAGGATGGCCGGGGCATCTGCTACGTGGACGGGCAAGCCACCTTTGGGATGTCAAAGGCCCAGACTCTCGGGTGGGATTCTGGCCTGTGAAGGCTGGCGTCAGTGATCCTGGGTTTCTGCGTGGGAATTAACATCGAGGCGGTAAGTGAAGGCAGAGTCATTCAGCTTTCAGAAGCCAAACCCCAAAACCTGGTAATTAAAGGAACACACTAGCCTGGTAAAAACCTGGAAGGTGGGAGCGGCCCTGCCCACCATCTCCCAGACGGCGCATCCTGTGACGTCCGCGGGTGTGCGATGCTCGGGTGCCTACGCGAGGCGTGGTGACGGCTTTGTCCCCCGTCCCCCTTCTGGACACTCCTGCAGACAAGCTGTTACCAGTCACATCTCATCGATTCCCGTGTACCTTCTCTTCCGTGCACCTCAGCTGGGCGAAGGCGGTGCGCACGTCAGGCCCGGAGGCGGCCTTCTGTGTCTTCCATGGGGAGACCCAGTCTCTCGCCTGCCAGGTACAGGAAGGGCACCCCTTTTTCAGAGGCCTCCACCCAGGGCCTGTGGGGGCGTGTTGGCTGTGTCGGGGACATTTCAGCGAGGCCACCTGCACTGGGAAAGCGGGTCAGGTCTCACTCCATGTTTGGTAAGCAGAGCAAGAGCCTGAGCGGGGCCGGGGCTGGGATGCATGTGTGTCCCCCCCGGGTGTTGCCAGGTAACCCGGCTCCAGCCATGCGTGATTCCTCTTGGCCGTGGCCTTGACGGGGGGAGAGGGAGGGTGTCCTTGGGCACAGGCCGCCTGTCCGGCAGCTCTAGGCTCTCCAGCAGGCATGTCCCTGGCCGTTCCCTTGCCCGGACCCTCTCTGCCCGCCGTCCCTCCCCTGTCTTCTGGATCTGTCATGTTGGGGATTCTGCGTGGAGCCCTACTCGGAGACCAGGTTCTGCCATTGACAGCTGGAAGCCACGGCCCTCAGGGTTGTTTTGCGACAATGCAGCTTTGGAATTGGATTTAAATTTCAATAAACAAGGGGCATCTGGGTGGCTCAGTCGTTAAGCATCTGCCTTTGGCTCAGGTCATCATCCCCGGGTCCTGGGATCAAGTCCCACATCAGGGTCCATGCTTCTCCTTCTCCCACTCCCCCTGCTGTGTTCTCTCTCTCTCTGTCAGACAAGTAAAATCTTAAAAAACAAACCAAACCAAAACAAAACAAAAAAAACTCTCAACAAACAAGGTTTTTACACACACAATTGCACGTAATCAGGCTTTTATTCCCACTGCCAGTCCAAGGACAGAGGGCATGGCCGCGTTTCATTCTCTTCTCTTTCTGGAAGCTGCCGTCGGGCAGGGCAGAGGGTGGGAGGCGGAAGCGTGAGACGATGTGTCTGTTCGTGGAGTTGCGTTTACCATATCACGCCCGGACCGCAGAGCATGCAGTAGGCCTGGCAGCCAGATGCTTCTGAGAACTGGGCTCATCTTGGTGGCAGTGTGTGACCCTGTGTCAGCTGTAGGGGCTGCAAGGGACCCTCAGATTGCTCAGTGCGTGAGCTGGGGGCTAGCACCAGGCCCCCCTTGAACGGAGAACAGAGCTGGGGGGTGGTTGTCGCGGTCACTGCTCCAGGCAGCCATGTTCCTAGGAGGCCCTTCTCTGTGGGGACGCCTGGCATGTGGGTGACCGGGTGGCAGGTGTGTCTGTTCGGGAGAGGAGGCTGGTGTCAGACCATTGGGGACTGCAGATGGGCAGGTGCAGGGGCCAGGAAAATGGGTCCTGGTGGATAAGCAGAAGGCATCTGGATGGACCCCGGTGCACGGCGGGGTTCCCTGCACACACTCAGTGCTCACCTCGCTGAACAGGCCCCGGACGGTGCTTGGCAGCCCCGGGAAGTTTTCCTCCCAAAACTGAGAGGTGGCGCACTTTTAGTTGTTTTACTTTCACGTAGCAGTGGCTTGTTCACAGCCCGATGTAGCCCTGGTGTCATGGTCCCTGTTGTCATGGTCCCTGGGACGTTGCTGCAGGACATGGGGATCTTCCGAGTCCTGATGGACTCGCGCTGAGGGTGGTCACCCTGTGACCTGTGACCTGTGTTGGATCACTGTTGAGTGTGACACTCTCGTTACCCGGCGTCATGCTTGGTGTCCTTCGACCAGGTGTCTTGGACGTGTGGCTTCGGTCTCGAGACTGCTGGAGACATTTTGGTGCTTTGCTTTTGGACGAGGATCAGGCCCCAGTGAGCAACGCGTGAGAGCAAGGAAGCATCCCTGGAAGCTTCTGTTGGGGCTGGTTGGGGCCGCCCTGAGGCCTCCTGTGGGGCGTCTCTCTGTATCCCACCTGCAAGGGGCCCCCCAGCCTCCTGTGCCCCCCGCCAAGGGCTTCATGAGATCATTGGGAAACCCATGGAGTCTTCCCCGCACTAGACATGTGATCCCGTGTACAGAGTCACAGCTCTGGTGACACTACAATGTCGGAGGCCTTCACAGACGCTGAGCCAGCGGCTGCCTTCGGTCCACACCTCAGCAGGGCCTCAGAGACCACGTCGTTGCGGGAGACGTGGGAGGAGGACGGCGAGTGGCATGGAAGGAGCTCTTGGTTCTGGACGTGGGATGGGTGTGCATGTTGTGTCCTCCGACCCAGCAAGGCCCCAGGCACTCCGGAGACTTGCAGCTCTGATTCCTTTCTTTTGCACATTGTCCCTTCTGTGACACACGGGGTCCGCTCCTGCGAGGGGAGGGGGTCGGTCCGTGCCCTCCCTGCACCCCATCGACCCGGCCTTCTGGCTCACAACAGTGCCTTACATCCCTAACAAAAGGGATCCTTTCTCCCCGGTGAGAGCCGGTTTATGGGAGGTGGGCGCTGCCCTGTCGGGGCTGCCCACCCGGCAGGGTCCCTCCTCGGGCTGACAGAGCGGTTACACGGGTCAGGGCTCTGATGGGGCTGTGATGGTCTGCGCGGGCCATTCTGCCCATTTACGGAGTCGGGGCGCGAGGCCCCAGCGTGAGGCCCCAGCACAGGGCTGCGCCGCGAGGGTGGGGCGTAAACCGGGGTAGCAGGTGCGGATCCCGGGAGGGGAGGGGTGGAAGGAACGCGAGGAGGCAGGATGTGCTCTGTGTGATGAGCCCCGGGGAGCTCGAAAGGGAGAAACAGCCTCGGAGAGGAAGGAAGTCGGGCAGGGATGTCCCCGCCAACAGTTTGAGGAACGCATGAGATGCTCAGGCCGTGGGATGCTCAGGTGGCGGTTCGTCCCTGGCCTGGGCGGTGGGTTTGGAAGGCTGAGGTCTGGCTGAGTGGCTCCTGGGAAGCCTTTTCTCCGCCTCCTCAACCTCCAGAGTTCAAATTTCACTCAACCTGATTGCGCGAAACCCCGCCCTTGTGTTTACATTGCACTGGCCTTTTGGGAGGAATCCAGTCAGGGAGTCCCAGGCTTGGCCCAGAAGGTCTCACTCCCCAGAGAGGGCAGCCGGAGCCCTGCCAGGAGGCACCCCCCCCCCCCCGCGTGCACGGGATGCTGCTGTTCTGGGGGTGAAGGTTTTGTGCGTGGGAGAGCGGGGCTTCCAGTTGCAGCCTGGGCACACTGCTGGGCTGTCGGGAAGGACGGTAAGTGGGGAGCGTGTGCGCCTGTGTGGCACACGTGTGTGTGTGTGTGTGCGTGCCCGCGCACGCACGGCCTCTGCAAGGCTTCCTAGACCTGCATCAGAGCCCAGTGCTTCTGGGAGACTCGCAAACCAGACCACTAGAGGCATGGACGATGCTCCTGGGGAGATGGGACCTCCAGGGTTTAAGGATCTGTGGAGTGCCAGGCCAGCTCCCGGAAGCCGGTTCGCAGAGGAGAGCCTGCCTTGTGTGTGTGTTCTCTGGGAGCGGCAGGCCATAGTGGTTTGGAAGGGGGTTCATGGCTGGCTGGCCCGTTGAGCTCTGATTTGGCCACGATTGCCTGTTCTCCTGGCCCACTGGGTCTGGAATGTGTTTTCGTGGTTAGGAGTGCCCGCAAGGGGCCAGGTCAGAGGCTGCCCAAGTAAGTGCCCAGGACATGCCAGGTCCATGCTGGGTGGTTGGCAGGGAGAGGTGCTGTGCTGTCGTGGTTGGGGGGTGGGCTGCTGCGTGCCCCAGTGCCCTGTACCACACTGTGCTGAGCCTAGCCTGGGGACAAGTGGGAGTGCCCTCAGTCCTGGTGGCCTCCTCTGCCGCTGAGAGCCACTGGGCGCGGTGGGCGCGCCCCTTCCCGGAGAGGCGCTTCTGCTCAGACTTCCCGGATGGAATGCTTTGCTCCTACTCTCTCTCTCTCTTGCTTTTCCCTCCTACTCTGGGTTTCTCCAAGAATTTACAGCCTGCCTTGTTTCTAGGGAACGTTTGGCCAGAGCTCATCTTGGCTCCGGAGGGAGCAATTTCCAGCAGCCCGGCTCAGCGGGCGAGGTGCCCCTGCCTTCCTGCGGCGGGCGCCTTCCTGCCTGGCGGTTCAGGGGGCGGCTCGGAGTCTCGGAGCCCGGCAGCGCTCAGTCTACAGGTGATAAGGATCACCTGAGAAGCCCCCAGTTCGGGGATGCAAGTATTTCGGGGCCCCAGTCTCCTTTAATGCCCATGAGGGTCCCTGCATCTTTTGCTGCTCAGAAAACAGAAACCAGGGTTGAGGCTCAGGGAGGCTTCCTTCTCACCCTGGAGCATATCGGAGTCGCCGAGGGTCTGCTCTTGGGGCCAAGAGGTCGTGTTCTCCGAGGCCCAAGTGTTCTCGATTTACTCTGGAATGAGAAGTAATTCAGTACAAATGCAGGGCAGTCTTTAATTAGCACAGGATGCAGGATGCTATTGGAGTAAAATGAAAGCAGACCTCGTTTCGGGAGAGGTTTACAAGGACCGCAGTGCTGCACGCCCAGAGGAGAGACAGATCTCTGCGTGGGTGACTTGGGGAGATAATGACGCCCGCCAGCACACTCTGGGAAGGATGCGTTCCTGGCCAGGCTCTTCTCTCACTTGGGAAGAGCAGACCCTCAGTTCCCCCTGCCCCTCCCCCCCAAGGAGGAGGACATTTCTGAGATCACCCACATCTCCCCTCCAGCCCAGAGGGCGCGGGGGTCCCCCACGTGCTCACCCCCTCCAGTGGGCTTGCTGGGTGACAGAGTTCTCTAGGCCCAAGAGGCTGGAACCTGGGTGCACTTTCTGCACAACGCAGAGGACCCCAAGACACTTGTCTGACACCAGAGGTGGGGACACAGGCAGGTGTCCGTGCAGGGTCCATTCCCAGAAAGCTGGGCAGACCATCGCTGCCACTGCAGCTGGTGGTCAGAGCCCGGGCAGCAGGTGTGGGAGATGGGGTCCCTAACCATCTGGCCACGGGACGCCGTGTTACAGCTGCCGAAAGCTCGGGCCAGCTCGAGCCGTGCCCAGGCATGTGCGGGACAGTCGACGCTGGCAGTCTGGATGAGGTTGGACAAAGGCTTATAAAACTTGGGGAGGAATTATTCTAAAAATCTAGTTTTTACTTTAGATTTCTATGAAGAATCTGTTTTTCAACTTTATTCCCGAAGGACAAGATCAGTTGAGCTGAGTTAGGCCTTCTCCTTAATCCGACATGCTCTTACTCCTCAGCCCCTGAGGAGGCAGGCCTGGATTGTGGCAGATTCCAGAATCTGTCCCCAGGGCAGGAAGGGGGTGTGCAGAGACAGCATTCACCTCTGTGTTGGTCTCAAAGGATATCCCCCTCTGTGATTTCTGGGTGGCTCTCCTTGAACTCCCCTTTGCCGGGTCACTTTTGCAGAGATAAGGAGAGTGAGGTCAGAGAGGTTGAGTAACTCACCTGAGATCACACAGCTGTGGTCAGAATTTTTAATCAGGACCTGAGCCGAGGTGGATTGTGGCAGAAAGCCTAGAAGGAAGTGGAGATGTGCTTATAAATCACTCTGAAAGCAAACCCCAAGCACGCTTTGTGGCACGAGGAGGGCACCGAGGCCCCAAGGACAGTTATCTTTAGGAGAGAAGAGTTCTGAGCACATAATGCGGTCTAGGAGGAGGAATGAAGGTCGCAGAAGAGAGGTGGGGGGTGGGAGCCGTAGCAGGGTGGGCTCATGGTGCAGTGACCCCTTTCCATCCTGATTTCAGAGCTGGGTTTGACCCAGGCCTACCTCGCCTCAGGTAAAACGAACTCTGTTCAGCCTGCACAGGGCTTTCTGTCCCCAGACTCCTACCACAGCCAGAATAGGGCACATACCTGTGCCGAGTGCCCTGGTGCCCCTCGGTGCCTTCCCTCTCTGCCCCAGAAGGTCAGGCAGGAGCAGGCCGTGTGCCTGACAGCGCCTGGAGGTGGATGCAGGGAGGGGGTCCTTTTCTCTCCTTCCCTGGGAACCCTGCACGGGGCCGGTGGGGACATGGCAAGGAGGCAGTTGGTTTGGCTGTGTGGCCTGAGTGTGTCACTTGGAGGGGAGCTGGAGAGCACCATGTACCCCCAGCGGGAGGCAGCCCCAGCCATCGGCTGTTGTCCCCAGCCAGGGGCTGCCATCCCCAGCCAGGGGCATCAGGGAAGGGAGGGAGCCTTCCCTTTCTCAGGGGCTCCTGCCCCCAGGGGCTGTGGGCGCCGTGGGAGGGAACGTGTCTCACAGTCTGCCTGGGTGCCCGCCGCTCTGCAGCCTGCAAAGGGGACACGGAACTGTCACTGCCAACCCAGCAGCCATGGCACAGGGGACTCAGCGGACGGGGAGCCAGGTCAGGAGCTAGGGAGGGAAGCATGGGGTGAGGAGGGAGTGCCGTGTCTGTGGGGGAAATTGCACAGAAAACATCCAGGCGAATTCCTTTCCTAAATTAAATTGCTCATTTCACCGAGGCAGCTGGTCTGCTGTAGGATTCCAGTGTCTTCAAGGAATGGCAGGCATGGACTTGGGGAGGGGACCGAGGTCAGGGTGCGTCCCAGATGCCCTACAGGCTCTCTGAGCCTCTGTTCGCATCTGCAAAACAGGTTTTCCGGTTCCTGCTTCACAGCTTTGGGGGCGTCACAGGAGCCCCGCACATCGGGCCTGTGTCTTCAGAATGTCCCATATTTGCTGGAGGACATCTCTGCATCTCTTTCCTTCTGCGGACACAGCCTCCCCCAGCAGCAGCCAGCCCTGGACACGTGCCTGCTGGCATGGAAGACTCAAAGGGAGGACCCTGTTAGCTCTTCTGAGATGAGAACCAGCTTTGTAAGGGAACCTGACGGGACAGTAGAGGGCGAGGCTCATAGTCAGTACACGGGAGACAGAGGAGGGTCCAGGGAGCCCAAGCAACCGTCACATTTGTTCTGTTAGAACGGATGTCCGTTGGAAGCAGGGCCGCATGTGGCGGAACCAATTATTACAAGTCAGTTCTACGCTTTTTTGGCCTCAGAAGGGGCTGGTGCCTGGAAGGAGGCAGAGTGGGTCCCTTTGGCTGGTTTTTGACAGGCCTGTGCGCACAGGTGGGCGTTGCCTGATCTGTGCGGAGCCAGGATGGGAAGGCGAGTTTCCTTCTTTCTGTCCGTCTTTTGGTCTCCCCCATTTTCTTGCAGTCTTTTCCTAGTGCTTTCAGAGGCCTGCTCCCTCCTGGCGGAACGCCCCTCTCAAGGTCAGGTGGGGGTGGGCGGGGCTGGGGCACTGCCCAGGCAGCCCCTTCCATGGTTTCTTCCTCCTTGTTCTTTTCCACTTGATAAGCTGCCCTGCTGTGTCATGCACGCCTAATCAGAGCCGTGTTTACGTTCGTTTGATTTTTAACTAGTCCCTGGCTGCGGGGAAATCATTACCAGACTACACCTTCGCCTCATTTTGAAAGGAGCCCGGGTTCTGGCTGAGAAGGGAAAGGTGACGGGGAGGGGAATGACGGGGGGGAGGGACCACTGAAAGCTCCCCTCCCAGTTCCCCAGCAGAAAGGCTGCAGGAAGAGGAAGCCCCCGGCTGCACCTTCTAGAATTCAATGTCCTCGCCCCCACTCTGACCCTACAGGGGGCCACTCTGTAGCAGCTGGGTTTGGACATGGTGCAGAGCTTGGAAGCCTGGAGCCTCCTTCCCTTGGGGGCCGTGCCCTCCCTAACCCCTCCCCCCCACTCCCCCAAACCCCCCACCCCCTGGGGTTGGTGGCAGCAGCAAGACACCAGCCACACAGGGGACCTTGAACCACAGCCGGAGTCAGGGCTGTGCCTGGGCCCTGGGGTAATACTATTCCCCTTTCTTTTCCAGACCCCTGCCACCCCAAGGGGCCCTCTGCCATCACTAAACAGGAGTGTCCCTAAGGATTGAGCCAAGCTCCTGGGGGGCTGCGAATGGGGTGGGGGCGGGCTGCTGATAGTTTCCGGGGTAGGGTTCTGCAGGCAGCTGTGTGGGGCCCTGGTTGCATTGTTGACTTCGGGTGTCGGAATCATGGCAGCTGCGCTGGGCAGGTGAGCGGGTCCCTACCCAGGTGCTGCAGCCCCGTTCCCGCCTATGGTGCAGGTGGGAAAGACCCCGCTTGCTAGGAAGCCTCTGCTGGGTGGGTCTGAGGGGAGGGAGGCGGGGCAGTGGGCGGGTCTGAGGGGAGGGGAGGCGGAACAGTGGGCGTGTCTGAGGGAGGAGGCGGGGCAGTGGGCGGGTCTGAGCGAGGGAAAGCACTACTGTTGGGAGGATGGTGGGGGGACTTGAGTGGCAGAGATACCTTGCCATTGTTTAGCACCCCATGCGTGCCCCCCTCTTTGCCGCACCCCTGTGCCAAGGCCTGGCGACCTTTGGGCGACCCGGGGGCATATCTGGTCCCTCTGCCTGCCAGTGGGCCAGCTGTACCTTTTTTTTTTTTTAAGATTTTCCTTATTTATTTGAGAGAGAAAGCATGAGAGGGGAGAGGTCAGACAGAGAAGCAGATTCCCCGCCGAGCAAGGAGCCCAATGTGGGACTCTATCCCAAGACTCCAGGATCATGACCTGAGCTGAAGGCAGTTGCCCAACCAACTGAGCCCCCCAGGCGCCCCGGGCCAGCTGTACCTTCACTGCGTGTGCGTGCTTTGGCGTGTTGGAGCCTTGGTGTGGGCGACCTCGGTGCCCCTGCAGCCTTGCTCTGTCTCTGCAGACCAGCCAGCTGGTCTCATGGTGGGGGTGGTTGCCGCTTGCAGGAGAGTGGGGGCCCTGGGGCTGTGGACACGCCTGCCTTCATGCTGTGTGGCTGTGGGTTTGTTTGGGCTGGTTGGTTTTCAGTTCTTTTGCCCACTGAGGTAGAGGAATCTTCTAGAACAGTTCCTCAGTCTTCCCTGTGTGTGAACGTGCTAGAACATTGGCTTTCTTGGTTATTTGTTGCCCACTGGGTACCGGAGTCTGTTCCCTTATTTTAGGGATGCCACAGGTTCCCAAACCCCCAGCCCAGCCAGAGGCCGTGTTCTTGTGGGGGATGCAAATGGTCCTTAACACATGCTCAAAGCTGCAGTGTCTGAGTGTGGGTGTGTGGCAGACGGAACACCTCCCTGAGAAAGGATGGTCAGGGAGGCCCGGCAGAGGAGGGGAGGGAGTGAGCCAGGACAGAGAGCAATGGAGGCAGAGAACAGCAAGAGCAAAGGCCCTGGGGCAGGTGCAGGTGTGCACCTGCTGAGGTCTGGAAGGAGCAGGATCAGGCGGGAAATGAGGTCCTGAGGGAGTGTTGGGCTCCATCCACCAGGGACAGAGCTCTCCTCAGGGATACAGCCCGCTGGCCACCTGTACACCCGTTATCTCTTTCCTCTAACCGCACTAAGAGGTGGGATTAATCACTCCACTTCATAAGAAACCAGGGGCTGGAGCCATCTCAGTGCCAGCTGAGGGCACAGAGCGTAAATGCAGAATGGGAACGCGGGTGTCGCATTCTTCCCACTGGAAAACCAGTCCTGTTCCTTCTTGCAAGAGTACAGAGTGGGGGCCAGAGGCCCCTTCCCTTGCCCCATGGCTGAGACATTCCCACTCCCTGAGATCACAAGTGGGTGCGTCTCTGGGCACATCCCATGCCTTTGGGAGAGTCTGAGCTCCTACAGAGGGACCTGCAGGCCCGGGCGGGTCTGTCTTGGGGCGTCAGGGATGCGGGTCCTGTTCCTTTCCTCTAGCTGTAATGTGCGTCCTGTAATCTGTGTGCATTGGGGGCAGTTCAGGGAGGGCCTACGCTGGTGATGGTTTGCGTCCCATCCCTGTGCTGCCCATGGGGTGGCCCCCAGGCCCCTTTCACAACCCCAGGAGCTGAGGATCCCTTGTCCTGAGCGTTGGGCCTTGCGTGGGGCTGGTGTTGGGTATGCAGTAATGGTGTTGCTGTAACACGTTTGTTATTCTCTTGACAAGGCTCCTGCTGGTAAAGATAATGATAGGGGTACTCACGACTCCCCAGGCAAGGGGGTTTCCTACCCTTGACCACGTCATGTAGACTCTTCTTCGTGGGTCTGGCCAAGGGGTTCTGACTCAGAGTGATTAATGGTACTTTTGCCCAGTGTCCATTGTCAATTAGAAGAACTTCTGTACCTCTCTTTGCTGGCTTCCTTTTTAAAGTCATGGTGTCTGCATTTAAGTGGGATTTGGGGAGCAGGATGTGGATGTCACAGACGCACAGCTGTGGCATGAGATCCGTGTCTAGAACTCTGGCTGTGCCTCAGCCCCTCACCCACTGGCCTGGACTGCTCTGACCCCTTTGTCTCTGTCATGGGGTGGGGAGTGGTGTGGATGAGAGCCACCCCTGGCCTTGCACTCTGCCAACAGAGGGAAGGCGCATGCTCGGCAGGTCTTATGGAAGATCCTTTCCTGGCCCCCAAGGGTCTTCCACAGAACGCGTGTCGGGCCTGGAAAGCCCCTCCCCTGGGAGCCATGGAATTCGGGATCTCAGCGGGGTCCTTTCCGCTGGGTCCCAGGGTCCAAGCGGCCTGAGTTCTGGTCCCGCCTCCACCTCCCAGCAGTTGCCTGACCTCGGCTAGTGGCCAGTTCCTGCGGAGCTTCAGCTCTGTACTCGGGAGGAAGGAACGAGTTAGTTCATCCTGCAGTAATCCGGGCGAGCTGGCGTCTGCCCTCGAGCAGGTGCTCCGGAATGCAGCCAGGGCTCCTCGTCCATCGCCCTGGGACCCTGAGTCGGAGTGCAGCCCCCGCCCTTGAGCTCTACCACGCGGTGTCTTCATGGGATCTTCTGGGTCCTCCCCCTCCCCGCTCTGCTGTGGCTGCGGGTCGGTGTGTTCGCACACTGCCTTCGTCCTGCTTCTCCCAGGCCCATCAGGAAGAAAGCCCAAGATCACACGTACTATCCACACAAGAACCCGTGATACCCTACAGGTCTCAGTCCTGTCTCGTCATCCCAGCATTTCCAAAACTGCTGGGAGCTGCTCACTATGCCAGGGTACCCTGCATGCCAGGGCCGGGACCCCGGGTCTGGGGCTGGTTCCTCCGGGGACCTGGTTGCTGCGGATCCACTGTGGCTCCCCGGTGACCAGAGAGTGTGGACACCACCCTGGACAGCCCCCTCATCGTGCTCTGCCAGCCATGTCCCTGGGGGAGACCAGAGGAGGTCCTGGGCCCCAGGCTCTCCCCAGCTGCCCAGCAGCAGGTGGAGGCCAGGGTTGGAAGTAGTAAAAGAGGAAGAGAGCCGCACTCTTCCCGCCTCTGCCGTGGCCCTGCTTATTTCCCAACTGTCCTGGCGGGCGGAGACTAGTGCAGAAGATCTGCTTCCTGTCTCCTGAGTCCTGCTGTGCCTTTGCTGGACCTTCTCTGTGGAGGGATGCTGTGCTATTGGGAAGTCTGCAGATGAGTTCTGCCTCTCTGTCTCCCCATGAGGTTCAGGGCCCCCACACCCTGTATCCTGCTTCTGCATTCCCAGGAGCTTAGGAGCTCAGCTGTACCCAACATGTAGACTAATGATGACATTAGACATTAACTCTGAGCCCTCGGGACAAAATGACTCCTTAGTGCAGAGATTCCAGAAGGTTCTCTAAGTGATGGCTCTCTTTCCACAAAAAGGTAGAAAGAAAGGGTTCTGGGTCCCAAAGCTGTTGGACTCTTTGAGTTGCTTTTGCTAATGCTCGTG
Source organism: Mustela putorius furo (assembly GCF_011764305.1). Taxonomy (NCBI): domain Eukaryota; kingdom Metazoa; phylum Chordata; class Mammalia; order Carnivora; family Mustelidae; genus Mustela; species Mustela putorius. The sequence goes on from NW_025421998.1 coordinate 12,432,466, forward strand.
TTGCCGGGGTGTGGGTAGACTTTGGGGGCCCCAAGGAGTTCTCGCCCCCATTATGGTGAGGTGTCTGTCAGGAGTTCATTTGTTCGGGAAGATGGACACATGCATCTCGGGGGCCCAAGCTCCTTTTCCAGCTGTGACTTACCACCTGTCTCCCATTTCCTCCCTAGTGCCGCACACGCAGGGCCCCGTCGATGGCAGTCTTTATGCCAAGGTGAGGAAGAAGAGTGCCTCGGATCCTGGCGTCCCAGGCGGGTCTCCAGGCGTCCCCACCGCCAGCAGCCCGGACCACGGCGACCACACTCTGTCCGTCAGCAGTGACTCTGGCCACTCCACCGCCTCCGTCAGGACTGACAGGACCGAGGAGCCCCTTGCTGTGGGGTCCAGGCGGGGCCTGAGCCCCCAGGAGAAGGCCGAGCTGGACCAGCTGCTCAGTGGCTTTGGCCTGGAGGATTCCGGAAGTCCCATCAAGGATATGACGGATGCCCCCAGCAAGTACAGCGGGACACGCCACGTTGTGCCTGCTCAGGTGCACGTGAACGGAGACGCCACACTCAAGGACCGGGAGACGGACATCCTGGACGACGAGATGCCCGGCCATGACCTGCACAGCGTGGACAGCATCGGTACCCTGTCCTCCTCGGAGGGCCACCCGTCAGCCCACCTGGGCCCCTTTGCCTGCCACCAAAGCAGCCAGAACTCCCTCCTGTCGGAAGGGTTTGGCAGCAACCCTGGTGAGGACGCCCATGGCAGCCTTGCCCCTGACCTGAGCCTCAGCGTGGACCCCCTGTACGAGCGGGACCGGGCGTTCGGGACCCGAGAGTGCAAGCAGCCACCACCAGTGCTCCGGAGGCCCTCAGTGTCCGCCCAGACTCAGGCCTACGGACAGAGTGGCTACTCCACGCAGACCTGGGTGCGCCAGCAGCAGATGGTGGCTGCCCACCAGTACAGCTTCGCACCCGACGCCGAGGCCAGGCTTGTGGGCCGCGGCCCGGAGGACGGCCCTGGCCTGGTGCAATCCCAGCCCAGGGTTCCAGTCACCCCCACTCGGGGGGCAGGCAGCAGAATGGCCATCCAGAGGAGCCTGGGCCCCGGGCCCCAGGTCCCTGATGCACAGCGGCCCCCTCCCGGCAGAGCATTCAAGCCCAGATTTCCAGATGTCAGAGTCGTGAATGGGACTGGACCGGAGCCGAGCGCGGACCCGTCCCCGGGCTCACCCACCCTGGACATCGACCAGTCCATTGAGCAGCTCAACAGGCTCATCTTGGAGCTGGACCCTACTTTCGAGCCCATCCCCACCCACATGAACACACTGGGCAGCCAGGTCAATGGCCCCCTGCCCCCTGACAGCGGGGGAGGTGTGCTGCGGGCAAGCGGCCTGCAGGACATAGGAGAGGGCCCGGGCAGGGCCTCTGTGCGGCAAGGTGAGTGGGAGTCCCATGGGATGCACACTTGTCTGCGTCTGTGTCTTATGGGACGGGGCCTGCAAAGGAGTGCTGGGCTCGTCCCTGGGTCCGGGGGAGGGCCACAGAAAGGATGGGGGACCCTGGGCACAGCCTTGTGTGGATGGGTCAGCAGGTATGCACCTCGCTGGCCTTGCAGGAGTGGGGGGCTGCTTATGGGTCTGGTAGGCCCGAGAGGGCAGGAGACTTGGGCATGGGGAAGGATGGTGGGGATGAGGGGATCTGGGCCCAGCAGGGCCTCAATACAGAGGGGCACAGTCCCTAACCAACTAGTTTTGAGTCCTGTCATGTTCCAGGTTTGGCAACGCAGGAATCCTGTGCTGAGCCTCCATGGGGAGGCCAGGGCTGCTCCGCTGAGCTGAGCCACATGTGTCCAAGCCAGGAGGGCTGGCGAGTCTGAAAGGCACCATGCGGTCCCAGCATGGTGGCCGTCACCTGACACGTCACCTGACATGTGCATCGTGTCTGTGTCTGTGTTCCTGAGGCTTGGCCCCACCGACATGTGTCTCATCTGAGCCACCTTGAGTCTTGCTCAGACAGGAAAGGGGTGGGCAAGTTCCAAGGTGCTGTACCTTCCAGCGAGACCCTGCCTGGTCTGCCTTGTGCCTCAGATGCAATTCTCCTGTAGCAAATACTTGGGTGCAGGGACCTCAGCATCCGTAGGCAAGTAGAATCCCTCACTCTTTGTAGAATGTGGACTGATCCTAAGAAAGACCACGAGTTACCTAGTGTTAGGATGTTGGGAATGGCATTCCCCACAGCCACTCTTGGAGACGGCTGCATGTCCTGACGGCTTAGCACTGGCCGCACACACACTGTGGGTCTGGTTACTTCTGGGAGGAAGATGGTATGTGAAAGCTGAGCATTTCCTGAGAAAGTCGACTCGATGTCAGCACTGTATTAATGGTGGTGGTGTTGATAACGACGATGGAGGTGATGATGGTGGTGATGATGGTGGAGATGATGGTGATGGTGATGACAATGATGGCCGTGATGATGATGATGATGGTGGTGATGATGGTGATGGTGACGATGATGGTGATGGTGATGATGATGGTGATGATGGTGATGGTGACGATGATGATGATGGTGATGATGATGGTGATGATGGTGATGGTGATGATGGTGGTGGTGGTGGTGATGGTGGTGACAATGATGGCCGTGATGATGATGATGATGCTGGTGATGATGGTGATGGTGACGATGATGATGATGGTGATGGTGATGATGGTGGTGGTGGTGGTGATGGTGTGACAATGATGGCCGTGATGATGGTGATGGTGATGGTGATGATGGTGGTGGTGATGGTGATGGTGGTGGTGATAGTGGTGGTGACCACTGGTGTGATAATGGTGTTGATGATGGTAGCCAGGATGGTAGGCACTTGTAAGTAAGTACCTGTGCTGTCCCAGGCATCATGCTTGAGCTTCTCGGAGTCACCCATGATCTCTGCGTCTACCATGGCATGTAACCAGAACTTCCATCTGTCTGACTGTGCGTCCTGTGGCTGAGCCCTTATTCCACTAACCTCTGACTCTGCCACCAGCCAGAAAGCCTCTTTGTGTCCTGGCACACAGTGATGTTTGTCAGTAGAGGGGTGTGGTGCTGGCAGGAAGGCGATGACTCTCCAAGGACCCATGTTGCTTTGCTGAATTCAGGAGGCTCGTCACAGGACAGTGTAGGGAGCCTGCCCCTGCCCGTAAGACAGGAGAGAGTCCTGCTGGAAAGCTCTCACCTCGTGAAAGGGGGTGAGGTGGGAGAGTGGGTTTTGGGGTGTTTTACTCCCTCTGTGCCTCTGTGGCTCTCTTGCTCTGGTTGACGCCCTGGGTGTGTGCGCCCCTCTGTGCGCCCCTCCCTGCAGCCCAGCACGTAGGTAGGTTTCTCGGGTCACATTCTTCAGGTGGAGGAAACTCTGCCTGATGATGCCCAGGTAGCAAAAGAAAGGACTGTGAAAGGTATGGTCCCACAGATGGCAGGAAGCCAGTTCTGTTTTCCCATCTCTCAAGGGCTCCTTGCTTCATGTTGCCAAATATTTTGTCCGTGTTGACTCGACCTGAGCCCACAATGACAGGATGCATCCACCGTGTTAATACTGAGTCAGGGAACCTGTTCATACCGAGGGGAATTCAGAGCAATGAGAAGGAGCAGCTTTTATTTTAAGCAGGCTCCCCGCCCAGCACAGAGCCCATGGTGGGGCTTGAACTCATGACCCTGAGATCAAGACCTGCACCAAGCTCAAGAGTCAGACCCTTCCCAGACTGAGTCACCTGGGTGCCCTGAGAAGTAGCAACGTTGAATCATCTATCCTGGAAAGCCCACCCATCAACGTTAGATGTTAAACACCAAACAGAGGGATCCAGTGTGAGAACATGAGGGTACGTGGGCACTCAGAAAGCAGCCTGATGTCATTGCCCTGCACACCTTGTTTTCCATGCAGCAGACATGCACAGACGTGCAACAACCCAAGGTCATGTTAACACTAGGACGGCTGCCTCTGAGCAAGTCAGCAAGGCAAGGGGGTGCATCCATGGCAATTTTCTAAAGCCCTAAGTTCGGTGACTTGTGCAGTTCAAGGTCCCCATTAGCAGTCAGTCCTGTCTCTCAGCCTTGGCCCCTGGCTGCTCTGATCTGCCTTCCGACCCTGGATTTGCCTGTGCTGGGCATTTTGTTTAATGGACGTGTACGGCATGTGTCTGATTTCTTTCACTGAGTGTCCGCTTTCCCACGCTCGTCCAGGCGGTAGCGTGTGTGAGAGCGTTCTTCCTCTGTGAGGCTGCCTTGTATCCATGGGGTGATCGGACAGTGTGTATACCGCTCACCTGAGCACAGATCCCGTCGCTTCGCGCTTTGGCCGTTGAGAATAGCGCCGCCGTGAACATCTGTGTGCAAGTACCACCCTGAATGTTTCCAGTCTTTTTTTTTTTTTTTTTAAGATTTTATTTGAGGCAGAGGGAGAAGGAGAGAGAGCTCGAGAAGAGAAGAGGGAGGGCAGGGGGCAAGGGAGAAGCAGGCTCCCTGTGAGTGTGGAGCCTGACATGGGACTCGATCCTAGGACCCTGGGATCATGACCTAAGCTGAAGTTAGGCGCTTAACCAACTCAGCCCCCCAGGTGCCCCTGAATGTTTTCAGTGCTTGAGTGGAACTGCTGAGCCACATGGCCCTTCTTTGTTTAACTTGTCAAGGGACCACCCCTTCCGATGTTGAAAAGTTCGCTCTGGAGAACCCCCTGGCCTCTGACGTGGGTGGCTTGTTTCCCGAAGCTCTGGCGTGGATGTACTAAGAACTAGTGGGTCCACACGGATGCGATCCCCTAATGGCTATGTGCACCGTCACTTACAGACAGCTGTCATTTACTTAACCCCTGGGTAAGGCTGGTAAGGTCTTTTGTGTCTGGATAGAGAGGTCACAACCTCTCCAGCAGGGGCAGCTGGCCAAGGCACTGGCCTGCACCTCCCTGTCCCGAGGGTGGTCCTGAAGTGTACAGCTCCGACGACCATCCTGTGTCCCCCTAAGGTTGCTGATGCCTGGGGGGCTCCGTGGGTGAAGCATCTACCTTCAGCTCAGGTCATGATCCCAGGGTCCTGAGGTGGAGCCCCGCGTTGGGCTCCCTGCTCAGCCTGGAGTCTGCTGCTTCCTCTGCCACTCCTCCCATTCCTGTTCTCTTTCTCTCTGACAAATAAATAAATCTTAAAAAAAAAAAAAAGCTACGGTTGCTGAAAGACACATGTTTGAGGAGCAGGCCAGCGAGACCTAGTGCTTTGGGGAGGGGACAAATCATTCAAAGGGAGAATATATTCAAAGAGGCAGAAGGGACCCAAAGCCAGGCACCAGACTCTGGTTTTGGTATTTTCAGTGAGTCGGGTGAGGAATTTGCCTTTTGGTCGCTGTGTGGCTTCGTACATTTTGCTTGAGGTCCTGTCTGATTTGGAGTGAATGGTGGGAGGAGGATGGCTAACATTTCTCATACTGGAAGGAAGGCCTTCTAGCTTTTGGGACACATCCTTTCCATTTTAAGTGCACCTATTGGGAAGAAATGTGACCTAACCAAGGGGTTCGGTGTTGCCCAGTGGAAAGGATTTTCAGTTTTGCAATCCAAAAGACAGGCTTGCCTTCTTTGGCCCCCTGGCCTCGTAGTGCCAGTGGCAGCCCATTTCCACGGGCTCCCCTGGTGTGGGGATGGGGCTGCGGAGGGTGGCCAGAGACCCAGAAAGAGAGGTCTCTGCTTCTGGAGGCTGCTTCTGCTACAGTCTTGAGTGTTGGCCAGTGCTGGGAATTTCTAACAAACGCCTTCTAGCTCTTCGCTGATATACCCTGCAGGTGGCAGGGACGGACAATCCCTGTGGCAGCTTAGGGAGAATAAGGCTCCTGGAGCCATTCTGGGGACATTCATTGTTGCGCGGAGCGGTTCCTTTGACCTCGCCCACCCTCTCTTGAGAAGATGCACGTGTCTAGTTGAGGGAGCTGGATTGGGGAGGCCTCCCATGACCACAGCCGTGGGGCAGGCTTTGGCTGCTGTTTGTCCTCACTTCTAGGAATGCAAGGGAGTTTCCAGAACCCAGTGTGCTTGCCTGTATGACCCAGCACTTCATTCTTCTGAGGTTGTCTGGAGGTAAATAAATGGCTCTGGGCACTTCACATTCTAGGGGCCCAGATCCATCACAAAGGGCGTGTTCTTGGAGGTTTCCATTTACTTTCTGGGGCCGCAGATGGCCCCCTGGGCTACAGAGAGAAGTTACCTGGGAGCATTACCAGATGCGGAGACAGAGTCTGCCTGCAGAGGGCCGGCGTGGGTTGACCTGGGCTGCGATGGGGGCATCAGAATGATTTTAAATGCCCCCCACCTTTGGAACGTCTCGGCATCCCCAGTGGAGACCTGCCTCTGTGCTCGGCGGCGTGGTCATGAGTCAGGGGCACCAGGAAGTTGTTAGAAAAATGCCAGGCTCTGGGCCACACTCCCGTGGGTTCTGCCTTCCCAGGGAAGGGGTGAGGTCTGCGCACCAGGAATTTTAATGCGATTCTAATGTGCAGCCAAGTTTGAGAATGGCTGTTTTGTATTTATGGCTCTGCCTGGGCATGCGCTCCGCCCACCTGGAGGGCTGACCCCGCCCACCCAGAGGGCTGACCCCGCCCGCCCGGAAGGCTGACCCCGCCCACCCGGAAGGCTGACCCCGCCCACCCGGAGGGCTGGTACAAACCTTTTCCAACCCTGTTGTGGAATTTGGAAGCTGGAGGGATGTCAAGTGCTGAGGATCAGGGTGGTGAGGCCTGGTCTGGGCTTGATTTCGACAGGGCAGAGGAGGGGCCGGGACCCCACCTTGTGAGTTCTCAAGTCCTTCACCTGTGGACAAGATCAGACAGTCACCTCCAGAGGTCTGAATCGCCCGGTTGGAGTGTAAGGAAGATACAAAGGGGTATCTTTGTATCTTCCTTACACTTACCGAAGATCGGTGTATTTACGAACAGGTGCAGACTTGTCAAGGGGCTTCTGGGTTTTTTGTCGTTGTTGTTGTTTAATCCAGGTTTTTATTGAGTAATCTGAGCCAGTCCCCTCCTGCCGCTCCGTCGACTCCGTGGCAGTTGGCGACCACATTGCTGATCTCCCAGGTCAGGCTGAATTCAGTCCTGCTGCGAAGCGCTTTGTGGGCACCCCATGGTCTTGGCCTGAATCCTGGGCTTCCCTTGGGGGCTCAGCGGGGGAGTCCGGGTACCCGGGAATTTCCCTGCCCTGGGGGCCTCACCACACCTTCTGGTGACAGTGGCTGTAAGTCGCATCCATCAAAGACTGGGGCTGAGACGCCTTCTGTCCTGGGGCTGATCACGGATCACAGCCGCGCTCCGTCCCTGCGTATCTGCTGAATGACCGAATGAGCCAGTCTTCCAGCCCCTGCACCCCACAGGAATCTGAGCCTCCTGGACCCTGGCCAAGGCCAAGCTGACACAGGGTTTGCGGCTCAGCGGGGGGGTGTCTGTCCTGTCCTTGACCCCAGCACCACCCCCTCCCTGGGAATGAAGTGGATTTGCAAAAATGAGACATGCTGGTGTTTGAGAATAGCCTTGAGAGGGTCTCCCAGGGATACCTACCCAGCTTTAAGCCTGAGGGGGGGCACCCAGAGGCCCAGGGTATGTGGTGTCCGGTGGCAGGAGGAAAAGAGACCAAAGTGAAGATGTGAACTTCCAGCCGAGGGGCCGCTGGGTCACGGTGGGACATCCGGTGGGACAGGCTCACGGCACTCGTCAGAGGAAGAGCTGTGCCCAGGCCAACCCTCTGGTGACCAGGACTGCGGGTGGATGAGTGGGTCCCCAGGGATTTTGTGGGCTCTGTGGTCCCGGGTTGCTGTGTTTGCTGCATTGATTGCAGCATCCTCTGTGACTGAGGGGCTGGTGAGGTCCCCGTGTCCTGGCTGCCGGCTGGGAAGAGGAGCGCTTGGGAAGAGCGGGGCGGGGGGTGTCTAAACAGGAGTGTGGGGCTGGGGCTGTGCGGGGGCAGAGATGGGACGGAGGCGTCCAGGGTTTAGCATCTGGGACCTGGTGCTCGCAGGAGGTCCCCCAAGGGAGCCCGGGGCTTGTTGCCCCTTCTCCCCATGGTCCTTCTCAGAAGGGACCCCCGCTGCGGGGAGGGCTGAGCGCACCCTCCGGTTCCCGTGGTGCTGCTTTAGCTTGAGTCTGTCCCGCCTGCCTCTGGTCTCCTGCTCCCCTTTCCCCGGGTGTGGCTTCTTCATGGAAAAGGAGAAACATGGGCTCGGGCAGGTGGATGTCGCCGATTCTTCAATACAGTTCGGAAAAGAGGTTTGAGGGGTTTTGCTGTTGAGCTCCAGTGATGTCCGGCATCTTGTTTTTCTGGTTGTGAAAGCGATACGGTCAGCGTGCAGACCGCAGCGTAGCGGCCACCAAGAATCCTCTGTGCACGGTCCAGGACGGGGGACGGGCTCCATCCCGGCCTCACGGGCTCTCCCTCATGCTTCCACAGCGCTGGATTGTGCGAGGCAGCGGGGAGCAGAGGCACAGAGACCCCTTCTGGGAATGATGCTGGGAGAAGCGGGAAATGAACAAAAGTGGGTTCCCATAGTGACAGTCTGGGACAGCACGCTTGGCAACGGAAGCCAGAGAGCAGAGGACACCCGGGGGATGATTCCGTTTCTAGGAAACGTCCCAAACCGGGAAGACCAGAGGTCGCCAGGGGCAGGGGGAGGGGAATGGGCAGTGGGAGCTGAAAAGGTTCTGGAACTAGGAAAAGTAAGTGTCAGTTTGGGGAATTGTAGTCAGCTTTTAGTTAAGGACTCTGTCCTCCGCTGTGGGAAAAGCACCTGCAGTCTACGTGTGTGTCTCTTGTCAGGCTCCTCGGGGGACGAGCCGCTGGGCGGAAGATTCCGGAAGCTGAGCCTCGGGCAGTATGACAACGATGCTGGGGGGCAGCCAACCTTCTCCAGATGCGGATGGGGGAAGACCCCCGGTGCAGACCAGGCCACAGGTCTGGCGTCTTTCCTCTCTCCAGCAGATGCCAAGGAGGTAGGCACCATCCCCAGGCCCCTTCCCTGACTGGGGTCCTGTTGCCACCCCGCCTCCCTCCCATCTCGCAGGTGGGGTTTCTCCCAGAAAGGCAGGGGTGTGGTTGGGAGAGCCCAGGTGTGCAGCCCTGCCCCCAGAAGGCACCGCATGGCCACCGTGGGCTCTGCTGGATCTCATCGCTCAGACTGCACAGTGGGGGGAGGCGGGAACATGCGGGGGCTTCGAGGGTGCACGGTGGTGGCCAAGGAGGACATGGACTTGCCCGTGGTCTTAGGCCACAGGAGGGAAGCAGGAAGAAAGTGGGTCAGCGTGGCCGTGGCCCCCGTGGTGGGATCCAGGGCGCATTTCCAGGCTTTAATGAGAATGTAGTAAGGTAGGTTGAACCCCGAACGATGAGCGCGTCCCCGTCAGTGTTTTCTCATTGTCCAGGTGGAAACTTGGAGCCCAGAGTAGCTTAGAAAAGGACTATTTGGAGAAGTCCTTCTGCTTTTTCTCCATGCCCTGGTCTCATTGCCCACGATAAGGAATGGGTTTTGTCTGTACTCCACCGGGTGCCCGCCCCCCTCTCTGCCAGCTCCACGCGGTCGCAGGTGGCTGGGTTGCAGGGACTCCCCCTTCGAGTTACTGAAGTTCTTCATGGTGGCTGCTGATGGCTGCACTGCGTGTGGCGCCCTGACCGCCATCCCCACGTGTGGGCCAGCCCGGGCCTGTCGTCAGGGGGTGGCCTTCACCTGACTCTCCGTGCCCATTCCAGACGGTGGCCGCCACGTACCCCCGAGACCCCAGTGGGATCAGCGGCAGGACCTTCACACCAACCAAGGGCGGCGCTGACTCTGCCTCTCCCACGCCGGCGTTTCCTGTGTCTCCAGAAACACCGTATGGTAAGCGAGACACTGCGCCCACGTGGTAGACAGCCGCACCCCTTCAGGGAGGACGCGGCGACAGAACTTTGCTTTCTTTTCCAGTCACAACACCCCCACGTTATGCGCCCTTCACCCCGCCAGGGCCGCAGGCGGGCAGCGCCAGTGGTCTGTACAGAGACACTCACGGTAAGAATCCCTCCTTTCCTCCGCTCTGGCAGTGGCTTGTGTGGACATGTTTCCGTGGGCGCCATGTCTCGGGCACCTCAAAAGGCCCGGGGAGTGCAGCCCACTGGGAGCTAACCACGGCCTGCGACCTGCGAGCAAGGGGAAAGCTCGTGGGCGCTCGGGGTGCAGTGTCCATGGTTTTGACCTCCCCCTACTGTTCCTTGGAGCTGGAAGCAGCCGCTGGAATGCCCGCCCCACCCTTTACAGAGGAACTGGGCCCTGCGGGGTCAGCAAGCCTGGCTCAGTGCTTCAGGGCCGCCCAAAACCCCACCCCTGCCACCCACGGTCCTGGCTCTCTCCAGGGGGGTGACGACCTCGAGGACGCATCTGTTGCGGCCCTGGCACATGTCCCCCGTGCTCGGCAGGGAGTTCAAGGGCACGTCGGCCCAGGTGAGAGAACAGCAGCAGAGCAGCAGCGATGGCGCCAGTCGGCACCTCTTCCTGCGGACACCGCCCTTGCCTTGAGTGTCCAGGACAGCCCGGCCTCAAGCATGGGGTGGGGTGTGCGCTTTGAAATCTTTCTTCTCTGCTCCTAGCTGCTTTCTGCTGCTCCTTCTCTGCCCTGGGGAGGGTCTGCCAGCTCTGGGGCATCAGTGAGGGGTCCTCAGGTGCCCCGTGGAGGGCGCAGTGAGGACAGCTGGTGCTGTGTCCGTTTCCCCAGATAAAAACGGATCTGAGTGTCATTTACAGGAAAGGCTGTCCTCCAAGGTCCCATCGGCTTTAAGACCTTACACGCTTCTCTTTACGTGCGGAGCAGTTAACCCACCGGACTTTCCTGGCAGGTGGGGCTGACCCGCGGGCAAGGCAGGGTGTGTGGTGCGGTTCGTGTGTATGTGGCTGTGGAAGCATCACACCACGGAGACGCACGCACAGCGTCGTGTGTCTGTCTTGCATCGGAACGACGTAGGTGCAACAAACACAGGGACACGGCTTGCGCCTCCACTCGCCCCTCCTCCGGGAACCGACCGTGACCCAGGACTCATTTCAGTGTATTAACACCAGCTTTGCTGGTGACGGCCGTGGGACATGGGTGATGAGCTCGAGGAAAGAAAATACCAGAAAGAAACTTCAGACTGAGGAGCAGCCCCTGACTGGGCCTCTAGGCTCACTGTGTAGAGGAGCATGAGGGGAATGTGGAACCTTCCGGAACTTGAGAAAGGCCTGGGAAGGCAGGAGGTCGGCATACTCAGCAGGGGTGCCAGCTCTGGGGCATCAGGCCCGTGGGCAGTGTGGCTGGCATATCTGTGTGTGGCGCACGGTCTGTACACCCAGCACAGCTGGCACGTCCCAAAAGACTTGCGTGTGTGTCCCCACGTGGGCGATGTAGGGCTCTGAGCTCAGATGGGAAAGGCGAACGCGGTCAAGGGGCAGCTGGTGCATCCTAAGAACACCTGGGAGTCCTCTGGATTTTTAATCGGACCGTCCCCAATGTTGTTGGTCCACGAAGGGCTCCGAGACCTACCCACACGGCGTGGACCTCTGAGGGGCCACCAGCCCGGCAGAGCGCGGAGACCCTGCTTGCATGTGGCGGTCCTGTGTGCTGGGACTGCGGCAGCTCATGCGTGTGTAGATGACATTTGCCCTATGGTCTTTGCAGCATGATTTCTCTCCTCCTGCATTCTCATTTTGGGGTTCACTGTCCCTGTCGTCCTGCTCAAGGGTGGGTAAATGGACACAGGCCCAGTACATCGCCCAAGCCACACAGCGGGCAGGGGGCAAGGGGGCAAAGCCGGGACTGCGCACTGGCCAGCCTCTCCCCAGCCAGGTGTGCTTTGTTCTACACCGTCAGGTTGGGGGGGCCCTGACGTGAGTCCGGTCACAGAATAGCTGTGCCGCGCGTAGTTAGTGACCCGCTGAACAGGTTGCCTCATCTGCAAACACAAGAATGCCTCATCTGTGACCGGCGCACAGGGTCAGGGTGGGATGTGCTTGGCATCTAACATGGTGCCTGGCTGTGTCGTTTAGCGCCAGGTGCCACTGTGTGTATACGTAAACCCCCGTCAGGAGGGTGGTGTTGGCCTCCTGGCATGGAGTAGATGTGGCGTTCCCTGTTCCCTCCCAGCGGTATGTCAAACAGATGCCAGGAAGCTGAGCAGTGGACTGGCTGTGGCCCCGAGACCGCGGAACCCAGATGGACCACATCCCAGGCTGTGGAACAAGCTTCCGCAGAGCAGAGAGAATGGGTGCCACACAGGGAATGTGACCAGAAACCAGTAACAGAAAGGTAACAGGAAAATGTCCAAACGCCTGGAAGTGATGCAGCCCCTTTGCAGATAATTCGTGGGTCCAAGAGAAAATCTCGGGGGAAATCACAAAGTATACCAAAGTGAATAAAATGAAAGTAAAATATTTCACAAGTGGTAGCACAGAGCTCAGAGAGAGCTGAGAGGAACACTCATGGCAGTAAACATATACGTTAAGAAAGGAGAAAATCTGAAACGAAGAATTTGAATGCCTGCCTCCAGAACCTAGAAAAGGTTAACCCCAAGGTCCCCAGAAAGAAAAAAAAAAATAATTTATTTTTTAAAGAAGAAAATATTTAAAATACAAACAGAAATCACTGTTTTTTGAATTATGAATGAGGAAATAATAGAAAAAAGAAATTAAAAAAGAACAGGTTCTTGGAGATGATCGAGAGAGTTGGTCTTTCCAAAGATGAATGAGAAATAGGGAAGAAACAAATTGCTAATATCAGGAATGAAAGGGGCCCCTCACTGCACAGCCTGTAGACAGGAAGAGGATGGCAGCGCTGTACATAGTGGTTCACCATGACGATGCACCATGACAACTTGTTCAGTGTGAACTAGGCACTTTGGATGCCCTGTAGCTAGTGAGGAAATTCATCCATGACATACACATTCCCCTTGCCCCCAAAGAATTCTCCAGGCCCTGATGGTTCCACTGGGGAATTCAACCAAACGTATAAAGAATTAACATGAATTCTTCACAACCTCTTCCAGAAATGAAGGGGAAGGAACACATCCTGGTTCATTCCATGGAGCCAGTGTTCCCTGGTACCAAAATAAGATAAAGAGAACAAAAAAGGAACAAGAGGCCATTATCCCTTATGAACAGACACAGAATCCCTTAACCAAACCCAAGGAAATAGAATAATAGTGTATATTAAAAAATTACACACTTTTATCAGGTGGGATTTACTCTAGGGATGCAAAGCTCTTTTGATATTTCAAATTCCATCAGTATCATCCATCGTATTTAATGGATAAAGAAAAAAATAGCCATATGAGGTTGTTTTTTTTTTTTTTTTTTAAAGATTTTAAAATTTATTTGACAGAGATCACAAGCAGGCAGAGAGGCAGACAGAGAGAGAGGAAGGGAAACGGGCTCTCCGCTGAGTAGAGAGCCTGATGCGGGGCTCGATCCCAGGATCCTGAGATCATGACCTGAGCCGAAGGCAGAGACTTTAACCCACTGAGCCACCCAGGCGCCCAGATGAGTTTCTATCAGTAGATGCAAAGAAAAATTTTTTTGACAAAATTTACATCTGTTCTGACTATAAACTCCCAGCAAAATAGCACAGATGGGACCTTCCTCAACCTAGTAGAATCTATTAAAACTGTACAGCTTACACATAATGCTGGGAATTCTATAGGATTGTCACACAAGAAGAGGGGGCACAAGGCCACAGAGTGGAGAGGGAGAAATAAAACTGTCCCTTTTCGCAGATTCATGATTTTATCTATGTGGAAAATTCCAAGGAATCTAGGAAGAAGACCTCCCAGAACAAGTAAGGGACATCAGCTGATTGCAGAACCCAGGAGATGCACACAAAAGTCAATTATATTTGCATTGACCAGCAGTAAATGTGTAAGACCTAAATTAAATATACAGTGCCATTCATAATAGATCAAACAAACCATATGTGTATATATATATATATATATATATATATATATATATATATATATGATGTAAACCTAAGAAAATATGCAAGACTTGTCTGTTGAAGACTCCACAGTGTCAATGGAAGAAATCAAAGATTCAAACAGATGGAGTGGCATACCATGTTCATGGATTGGAAGACCCTGGTGAAGATGTCGGTTCCTCCCAAACTGATACACAGTTTTACCACAGTTCCTATCAAAATCCCAGCAAGATTATTTTTATAGACAAGATAATTTTAAGGTGTATGCAGAGATACAAAGGAAGTAGACTAGCTAAAATCATTTTGAAAAAAGAATAAAGGGAGAGGCATGGATTGATGACTTTCCAGACTTTCTAGGTAACCACAGAAATGAGGACTGTGTGGTGTGGGGCAAGGGACAGACACAAGACCAGGGAAACAGAATGGGAAACCCAAAGATAACACCCACACGAATCTGCCCAACTGATTTCTTTTAGAAAATATGCAAGATAAGTCAATGAGGGCGAAACCGTCCTTTCAACAAACGGTGCTCACCGTTGGAAAAAAAAAAAAAAGAACGTGAACCAAAGTCTTGTATCTTATACTGAAGTTAACTTAAAAAGAGATCATAAACAAATATAACACTGTAAAACTTTAAGGAAAAACACATAGCAGAAAATCTTTGGGATCCAGGCTACTCAAGGCTTAATTAGATTAGCACCCAAAGTGCAATCCATAAAAGGGAAAATTGGTTAAGTAGGACTTGATCAAAACTGAAAGAATTTTCTATAGGAAGAACCTGCCAGGAGGTGAAAAGGCAGACCACAGACTGAGAGAAGATTCTGCACTCAAAATACTCGGCAGTAGAAAAAGAAAGAACCTGATCAGAAAGCCGGTAAGAGCCAGGAGGAGACCTCTCCCTGAACAAGATGGACAGACGGCAGATATGCACACGATAGACGCCCAGCATCATTACCACTGGGGAAATGCAAGAGATCACTGGTGGACCCAGCGAAACGGGTAAAATGAAAAATAGTTTCAACACCGAGTGCTGGCGAGAAGTGGAGGAACTGGAACTCTCCTGTCCTGCTAGTTGGAGTGGGACATGTGCAGCCTTTCCGTGGAGACAGTCTGGCACTTTCCTTAAAAAACCTTTACATGTCAATACATGTGATTCGACGAGGAGCCCTGAGTTTTTATCCTGAAGAAATAGACTGACACTTGTGCAGAATCCTGTACCCCCGTGTTTATAGAGCATCTCTGTGTAATTCCTGACCTCCGCGTACGAATCCAGAATGATCTCAGACTCACAAGCCCAGTGTTGGTCCCACTGGAGGAGATGGGGTGTGTGTGGTTGGAGCAGTGCTGGCAAGCTGGGTGGGGACCTTATCGTACTGTTCTGCCTGCTTCTTTATGTGTGTGGAATGTTATGTAACAAGGAGTTCAGGTTAACTCCGGGAGCCCTTGGTGGTGAATAAACGTGGGTGCGGTCCACACGTGTGCACTCCCACTCACCAGCGCTGTCCTCCTGTTGGTATATGCGCAAGCAGGGACGACAGATCCAGGGATCCCACCGTGGGGAGAACCAGTTGGTACTGGCTGTTCCCTGGTGAGGCAGTCTGGAGCGTGTGTGACGGGGAGCAGTGTTCAGGACCCGCTAACTAGGCTAAGGGAGAAATCTCAAGTTCTGACTTCGTTGCTGTTCCCACGATGGTCTCAGCACGGGGTCAGTGTGACGCTTAACACAGAATCCCTTCCACTGTCTCGAAGATAACGGGGTGTCCGCTGAGTCCTGGTTGGTGGCTACCGGGACAACCCGCAGGACAGGCGTCAGAGACAGGCAGGCGTCTGCTGAAGGTGGGGAAGACAGATGTCATCTGGTCCTGCTGCAGCAGCGGAGAGCCCAGAGCAGAGGGATGGTCCGTGGATGCAAAGTTCCTGAATGGGATGTCAGGGGAGGGGGATTCTTGCTAACCTGGCCCTACAGGATTCTTGCTGCTGGAGGGCGGAAGCCCCTGCGGGCTGGGGAGAGATGATTTTGCAGAATCTGGGCTAAGACAGGGTCCTACAGGGAGAGCCAGCCAAGGCCAAGGTCCAGGCCTCCGGGAGAAGGGGCTCCTAGAACCCTGACTCTGGTGTGGTCACGGAGGGACTCTGTCCCAGGTCAGGCCCACCGTGCCCTGCGGCTCTGGGGTGGGGGGGGCAGCGTGTGCACTCTGCTCCCCCGGCCCATGTGTCCTCTGTTCTGGTTTCCTCCAGGTCCTCTGGCCCCCTAGGTTCAGTGCCAGATGTCCTTGGAGCCTGCCTGGCCTGCCCCCTGCCTTGAGCCCCTCACATCCTCCCCTCGCCAGAAACAAGCCTATGCACTGAACAAGCAGAATAATTAAAAAGCATGCCTCAGGGTGCCCCAGGTGTAGAGACAGATGCTGGAAGGAGAAGCCAAAGTCCTGGGGTTAAGGGGGTCAGTGCTGGGACTGCCCCTCCCTGACCAGCTCCTGCTGCTGTGGGGGTGGGGCCCAGTAAGCTCCTCTCTCAGCACCGCCCCCCCCCCAGGACAGCGAGGGACCTTTAAGCATTTACTCAAACAATCAGTGTTTAAACATGAATTCAGATACTGTGGATTCTCCCAGAGGTGCTGGTACCAGAAGGATTGGGACGGGACGGGGCTCCGGTGCTGGGGCATGTGGGGCCGTGAGCTGGACCCAGGAACGTATGCTTCAAGGTTTCCCGTCTGAGGTATTGAGCCCCCTGAGGACAGAGACCCGCAGCTCTGCCCCACCTAGGACCCACCAGTGCAAGCCTGGGTAGGCAGTGTGTCCAGTGCATGTCTCACCCGCCTGTGTCCCACCCCGGGAGACGGGGGCCCATGGGGACACCATCCCCAGAATTCTCAGCAATTCCAGATATGAACCTGTGATACTGTGATTCCTAGTAAGAAAGACAGATTTGGTCTCTGAGCCCTTTGCTGAGACAGAGCTCCCCAAACCCATGGAATTCCTTAAGGGGAGCAGCAGGAAGGGGTCTCTTGTGATGTTAACGAGGGGATGTTTGGGAAGCACCTGGGGGTGGGGGCTGGTTGCCAGGTGAACCGACCACGTGATGACAGGATGGGACCTCTCAGCCCCACCCCCTACCTCCGGAGGGGAGGGGCTCAGGTTGATTCAGTCACCCAGGGCCATGATTGATCAGTCACGTCCCTGTAATGAAATCCCCACAAAAACCCAAAGGACAGGGTCTGGAGAGCTCCCAGGTTGTTGAGCAGGTGGAGATGTGGGGACCATGGGCCCTGAGGGGGTCATGGGAGCCCTGTGCCCCCTTCCCCAGACCCCTCCCCTGGCGGCTCTTCTGTCCCTTCCTGAATTAACCCTTTGATAACAAACCGATGATCAGGGAGTGAACCGCGGCCCTGAGTTCTGTGAGCCGCTCCAGCGACTTCATCAAGCCTAGCGAGGGGCCGTGGTCTGGTCTGGTCTGTGGCTGGTCACTCAGAACCCAGGTGACAGCCTGGACGTGGGGCTGGCATGGGGAGGGCAGTGCTGGGGGACCCACCCCCGACCAGTGGGTCTGTGTCTCAGGGCAGATGTGTTGGGGTGGAGGTGGATTGCAGGAGCCCAGGCGGCCTCAGAGGGCTGCCTGGTGGAGTGGGGGGAGCCCCACAGGCTGGATGTGGGCGCAGAGCCTTTTCAACGTGCTTCTTGAAACAGAGTTTTAAGAGTTTCAGTGAAGGAGGGGTTCATTCATAGGAGAGAAAGATACAGGTCAGAGGAGCAGTTATGATGAAGTCCCAGAACCTAAGTCAGGTTCGGTGGGGTGAGGTTCAGAGCCGACTAAAGAAAGAATTCTTAAGACGTCGCTGGTGCAAAAGGTGGTTTATTAGAGCACGGGGACAGGACCCGTGGGCAGGCGGAGAGGCGGCTGCCCCGGGTTGTGGGGGTAGGCATGTTATATACCCCACGGTTGGGGGGAGGTGGTGAGGGGATGGGAGGTTTCAACAGAGTTCTCACATGCTAGGGAGGGCCTACAAGGTGCCGGGGGGAGGCCTTGCCCTTATGGCTTGATCAATGTCGTCTTTAGGTCAGGCATTAACATCAAGATAGTTGGGAGATTCTTGGTGGGGTGTTATGATCCTGCTATCATTTACATTCCCTTCTACCTCAGCCTCCTCCAGTTTATGGTGGGGAGGGAGACATTAGGGCTTCAGGAACTGAGAGTTATTTGCCTCTGGAAATTTGTGCTATTGATAAGGTAACCTCCCTGTTTGTAGATCTCTAGGACATCTGTAGAGCAAGGGAGATTCCTGTTCTGCAGGATTGTGATCCCTGCAAGTTAACTATTTATCGTTTTATGGCAGTAGGGGTGCCTGAGGAATGCTACACATATTACGGAGGGGAGCAGGTGGAGAGGGGGTGCAAGGCGCCAGCTTTTGCTCTGTCCTCAGCCAGCCTCCTGCTCCCTCATCAGTTAGGCTGCCTTTTCCAACCCGAGCCTCAGTCTTGATATTCCCCACGTAAGTGGGGAAGAACGGGAATGTTTCATCACAAAATTTGTCTCCGGTGTCCGTCAGCTTCGAATGTGATCCATGAGAGTTTCGTTTAGTTGAGGTGGAATTCACTGAATGTGAAACCCGCCGGGAACGTGAGCCTCTCAGGGGTGGTTAGTGCCCCTGTGGGACCCTGCCTTTGTCTGCTTTCACCCACTGTCCTCTGAGGCTTCCCAGGGGGCGTTTAGAGCCCCCCCACCTCGCTCGGGGGGACTACCAGCAGCAAGAAGAATGATTGATGGGCAACGTTAGTTTCTAGAGGGAGGACGCCTTTATACTTTATACCACCTCCATTTTGTCTTCATCGTTCTGGGGAGCAGGGCTGGTCCTGCTGGGGCCCGGGCTGTCACAGGTGCGGCGTCCCCTCTCCCGTCCTGGGGGCATTCCTGCTGACCAGGAGGGATTCTGATCGCCAGGGAAGGATGGAGCTCATGGGTTTCCCCAGCCTCGGGGTACAGGGGTGTGCTGGACGTGGTTTCAGACGGGCGATGTCTGCCCGAGGGCGTCTCCAGGACCTTCTTGTTGAGAGAGGGACCCGGAGACAGTGCTTGGAGACCAGTGTTTTATTTTTGTTTTAAAAAAAAAAAAAAGCTGTCGTTCTTCAAAGCTTGACAGATTGTAAAACGCTTCTACCAGGCGTCCCCTTTCCTTCCTGTACCCAGCTCTGCTTTTCTTTTGAAACTACGAAGTTCTGATGAGAATGTTTATAGCAGGAATGAGGGCTGGGTGTTCTTCGACCCCGCCAGGGCTTTGCGCCTTGCAGACCCTGCAGGCGAGCACGCCGGCGTGGTCCTGGTGACGCGTTTGTGCGGAGGTGCACGCGTGCCCAGACAGGAGTCTCTGTGACCGCGCACACCCGTGACACCCACTGCAGGCCAGTCTGTGCTGGAGAAGGCCTTCCGGGGACTGCGGACCCCAGGAACCGTGGGGACTGTGGACCCCAGGAGCCGTGGGGACTGGGGACCCCAGGAGCTGGTGTGGATCGCGTACCAGTGCACTGGCCCCTGAACCCCAGGGCCCCCGAGGAGGAAAACGAAGAGAGGAATTTGAGTGTTTCAAATTCTAGTTAACAATAAAGCCCCCCGCGGGCTGCTGGCATCCCTGTGCGGCCAGGCCCGGGCATGAGAGTGTCCATCCGCCCGCTGGAAGGCGGCTCTGGAGGCGCGCCGGGTCGGCCTTCCACATGCCTCACCCCCAACGGGCCAGCCTGGAAGTGTCCCCACGTGAGCCGGCCGTTTCCCGGCCATGGTGAATGCCGCCCTTTGTGTGCTGCTTTGGTTCAGAGGGGTCTTTGTTTTCCCCGATGTGTTCCAATCCGCTCATTTCTTCCCCCTCCGCCAGACTGTTACTGACTCTTAGAGCAGAGTTTCTTCGTGTTTCCCTGGTGAGGGGTGGGGTGTGCACGTCCCCCTACTCGGAGCCCTGCCTGCCAAGTGCAGGACCAGCCCCAGCCCGTGGGGGACAGACTCTGGGGGTCCCAAGCCGCCTCCCCGGTGATCTGTGTCTAGCTGTGGGGCCTGTCAGGACACCTTGTTTTTTTTTCTTTTTTAAAGTTTTATTTACTTGAGAGAGCACAAGCAGGGGGACAGGCCCTCTGCCTCTCGTCCCTGGTTCCTGGCCACGGTCCCCCCGCCCTGAGCCTTTGGGAGTGTTCACCTGAGCCCCTGGTCAGAGAGGGTCTGCTCTGCTGAGGTGTGGAGACACGGTCTTGGGCTCAAATGCTGTCACGTCTGAGCACGTGTCTGCGTACACGTGGAGCAGGGCGCTTAAACGCCACGTGGGGCACTGCCAGTTGGGCCTGGGTCGAGGGGCTCTTTGCTTTGTGAGCATTTACCACGGTCATGCACTACGCGCGCTTCCGTAGAGAACGAGCACGTTGGTAGGAAACAAGGAGCCCCGGAGTTGGGAGAACATTCTGATGCTCCAGCAAAGCCCAAAGTGTGTGTGTGTGTGGGGGGGGGCTGTGCATGAATTTTGTGTGCCCTCAGGGGCAGGCAGTCTGGCCAGGCTTTGGGGAACCCTGACCTTGGGCTGCTGTGAAGTCGCTTCTGCTCTCCATCCCTTCTCTGCAAGAGCAGATGATCAGGCTGGGTCGGAAGCAGCCCAGAGGACGCCTCCTTGGGTGCTGGCGGGAGGATTCATGTCCCATGTGTGTCCTGCGGGGCCTTCCTGAGACCCTGTAGTTCTGTGTTCGAGGGCAGAACCCCTGCTGGAGACCTGCATGTGGGTCAGCGGACATCACGTCTGTGTGGCCTGGAGCCCCCTTTTATAGTCTCTGGAAAGGCTTGTGATCTGCACAAGTGACACCCCCCCCGCCCCCGGTCCCAGCGGCTTCCCCTGCGAGGCTCCCGAACTTCCCGGCTGGGGCCGACACCCAAGTCCTCAGAGCCATCCTGCAGGGGCCCCGTCGTGGGGGTTGGATTCGGCCTCACTGAGGGAACCTGCTGGGCCAGTGGGCACCATCTGAGTCGAGTGCACTGAGGGAGGGCAGCTGGGCATGTCCACACTGGACCTGTGACCCCACTGATCATGGGGTGACCCTGCCGGGGTGCAGCAAGGGGGAGCTCAGCAGTGTCTTTCCGCTGACCCAGGCTCTCTTGCAGGGGGGACAGCAGCTTCAGGGAACCGAGCACGGCAGAGAGGCAGGCTGGGCAGACACATCTCCAGAAGGTTCTTAGGTCTCCGTAGACCATGTCCCGGTTGTGGCATGCTTGTACAAAGTCACACACCAGCGGTGTTCAGAAAGCGTGTCCTGCTTCCCCTCAGCCTCCTGACAGTTGCCCCACGTCCGTCAGCCCTGTAGCGTCTGCTGGACACCACAGGAAGAGCCCGCCCTGGGAATGGCTTCCTGGGCCTGGCTGCACCACGATCACCTTCCTTTCTGTTCAGGGAGAGTTGGGCCATGGGAAGGGCCCGTCCATCCGCCGGCTGAGGCCATGCCGGGCTGTGGGCAGACGTTTCCGACAGATGCTTTGCTGCCCCTGCCACAGACACATAAACAAGCCAGAGGAAGTGCCCTGCACAGACCTGGGGTAGCTGTCCTGGGGCACTTCCTGGCCAGGAGCTCAGAGAACTGGTCCTGGGGGTCCCGGGCGTACTGTGTGAGGGGCCGTGTGAGGGGCTCTTACCTGTCGGCTCCTACCATGGCGGCGAGGTGAGCGGGCTGTAGGGTCACCCTGGGGCTGGGTGGGCGGCACAGGATGGCATGGCTGGCCACGGCCCTGTGTATGCATGTGTGGTCCCACTGTGCTGCTGTGGAGGCCCCGCTGGACTGAGAGCAAGAGATGCGTGTTCTGGGAAGGCTGCGACCCCTTCTTCTCCCCGAGGGTGGGCTCAGGGGGCAGCAGTAGCCTCGGTGCTAGGATTTGAGGGCTACAGGCCCGACCTGTGGGGGAGGGGGGCAGGGGCAAGTGCCTACTCTGTGCTGCACTTGATGGGCCCACAGCCAGGAGGTGCACATCTGCTTCTGGGAGCTTCAGTCTCGAAGGCTGCGTGCCTCTGCTGTGTTCTGCGGACCCGTCTAGTTTCAGGCCACGAGGGATGGAGCACCTGCCTCTATCTGCCTGCCAGGGCTGGTGTTCCGAGCCATGGAAAAATGCAGGGTCATTTGAAATAAGTTTTGAAGAGTGTATAGGAGTTCTTTGCCAGTTTGTTTGGGAGCTTAGCCTTTTAGATGGAGGGAGGAACATGAACGGAGAAGAGGGAGGAGGGGAGGGTTCAGGCCTGCCAGCGGCCTGTTGGTGGACTAGGCCACCAGCGAGGGCCCTGGCTGTGGGTGAGGGTGGAAGGGTGAGGGGTGTCAGTCAGCCGCCCCCAGGAAGACCGCCCCCAGGAAGACCGCCCCCAGGAAGACCCTTCCTGAGCTGGAAGGGTGGGGGTGTCAGTCAGCGGCCCCCAGGAAGACCACCTGCAGGGTCTGAGCTGGAGGAGGAGTCCCGGCTGCTGCCCTAGGACAGGACGGGTGGAGTGAAGGGCTCAGGTGGTGGTGGGGCCCAGTGAGCCGGGTGTCCCCATCCAGGGGACTCAGGTAGATGGGGCTGTGCTGGCCAGGGACTCCGGTGGGTGGTGGAGGCCTCTCCGTTGTGAGCAGTAGATCCCAGGGGATCTGGTCCACACTGGGGGAGGTGGCACTGGGGAGGCAGGTCCTTGGGCAGCAGAGGCTGCTGTGGGGGGTGGGAGGTCCTTGCCCGCTCACTGCCTGCCCCTTGGGTGAGGCTGGCCCCAGGGCTGGACCAGAGCTGGGGAGGCTTTCAGCTGGGGGTTTGCAAGAGGTTAAAGCCGGAGAAGGACTGGAGAGGAAGCGGACCGCAGTGAGCAGGCGGGGCCGGCCCGTCTGGAGGCACCCACTGGGCAGGCCGCCCGCGCTGCAGTCCCGGATTCTTTCCCAGCCGCGCTTTCCCGCCGCCCTCTGAATGGGCCTCCGCGGAGGTGGCCGCCCCTGTCCCGCCCCGACCTCCCCGGGATGCCGGAACCCAGAGTCGCCCTGCCCCAGGGGTGGGGGACACTGCTCACTCACAGGGCCGCCTGGGACAGCCTGCCGAGCGCCTTCCGCCCGGCCCGCGACTTCCTGGGACCTTCCATGGACTGAGCAGCACCCCGTGCTGCCCAGGTAAGCCCTGCTCTCTCCATCCCCCAGCAGCCCACTGTGGGGGAGGGGGCAGGGGGGCGTGCCCAGGCTGGAATCTGAACTCCCCAGTGGTGGGGGAGGGGCAGGGGCAGTGGGGAGAGGGATACAGAGTCCCAGAGCCAGGGAACCAGGCGTCTCCTGTCACTTGGCCGCAGCCCTTGGGTCCTGAGACTCTTCGAGAGAGGCCCCAGCCCCAGCCCCCCGGAGGGAGGGCCCCTCCTTCCAGAAGAAAGCTGTGCTTTGTGTTTGCGGGACTCCCTGGGGCAGAGGAGAGCCTGCTTCACAGATGTGTGGCTTTGGGAGCCCGGCTGCTCCCAGCACAGCACATTCTTCCGCTAAAACCAAGAAAGCACGCCTGCCCGGTTCCATGGCTGCCACCGCCTGCCGCAGGACCCCAGGGAGGTCGGCTGGCCTGGCCTCTGTGGCTGCATCCAGGTGCTGGGCCCCCGCTTCCTGGGAGGAGCAGGGCTGTCCGCCGGCCGAGGCGGAAGGCAGGCGCCAGGAGCAACGTGGGGTTTCAGAACAGGGTTTACTGTGGTCCCCATGCGGCTGGAGCCGGAGGGAGCACGAAGGAGCCCAGGACTTCCACACGAGACCCGCAGTCAGGGCATGCCCCGCTCACGTCGTTACCTTGGGGCGTTGTCAGGGTCCCTGCCTGCCTCCGGGGTCTGCTCTCCTGCCTGGCCCAGGTGAGCCTGCGGGGGGCGGGGGGTGGGGGGCTGGGACCCAGGGTCATGCGTGCTGCTGTGGCTGGAAGGATGGGGACCGGTAAGATGGAGAGGCAGGAAAACCCCCAAATGCCGCTTAGCACAAAAAGCCCTGTAGTCTCTTAGAAAGCGAAGCCCGAGCTGGTCAGCGTGGCCTTTTGGTTCTTGCCGCCTGCAGGTGACGCGCCCTCCCCGTCCCAGCACTGCCGGAACCGTCCCCTCCCGACTGCAGGCTCGCGCGGGGTCCCGGGTTGCCTATTGTGCACGGGAGTTGTTTCTAGTGAATTTCGTGTGTGGGTCGACGGACGAGAGATCGGGGAGCACGGGAATATTGCTGTGACCCCGGAGATGAGGTTCAAGAGTCTGTCTGTTGATTCCAGGGGAGGGTCATTCCCTCCCTCCATGTCAGTGGCCGGGTAGTCCCCCAAGGCCACATCCTACGGCATCTGGGGGGAAGAGGCAGGAGGGTGGGGTGATCTTACCCTCAAGTTCTGACTGACATCTGCCCCTGTGGGGACGGAGCGCAACCCCAGACATCACTGCAGGTCTCCTTGGACCAAGCCTCTTAGCTCACCTCGCCGCCCAGAAGCTCTGTGTCCTTGTCTGCAACGCAGTGCTGATGGCTTGCCCATGGAGACCTTTCCTGAGCGTTAAACCTGGCGGTGCCGACATGCGGCTTAGCTCAGCGCCGGGCGGGCGGCGATCGGTACTCAGCGAGAAGCTTTCTACAATTCTTTTGTCGAGAAAGTTGGCATGCCTTGTAAACCGGTTTTGAGAAATCCAGTAACAGGCCTGGACACAGATAGCCGCCCAGCTGAGCTGGAGGCAGGACGGTGGCCGAAGGATGTTCAGTGACGGGCAGAGGCTGGTGTCCCGGCTGGGACTGGTGCCGAATTCCTCCCCACTTACTTTGCCTCCCGTCCCCTGAGACAGTTGTCACTGCTGGCCTTCTCCTGTGACATAAAGGTAACAGGGTCTCGGGGACAGTAAGAGGTGGGGTCCAGACGACCCCTCGCACGGACCACGCCCTTCCTGCTTCTCGTCCGCGCCCACTGACGCGTCCATCCTTCCAGGATGTAAGCGTACGAGCGTGGACTTAAGACTCGCGGAACCGGCGCGAACTCCCATCCTGCCCCTAGCTAGCGGCTACTGTCAGCCTGGAACTGTGTCCTCTGTCTGATGTTGGCCTCAGGGAGAGCCGGTGGGCACGGAGTGGGGCAGCTGAACAGGAAGCAGGTAGACCAGGGAAAGGAAAGCGACATGAGTTCTGAAACTCAATGGGAGGGAATGGGGTTGGAGGAACCAGGGATGAGCCGGCTTTCCCGGGTGGCTGAGGGCACACAGAGAAGCCTCCAGAATGCTGCGGAGCTGTTTGACAGCTCTGCAGGGGTAAGGAGAAGTGTTCCCCGAAGACAAGATGTGGGCCTTGCCGCTCGTCCTTGTGTGCGTTGTAGGCGCGGCCCGACGTGACACAGTCTGCCATCCCTCGTCCTTCCAGAAGGATGCAGCTGTCCAGCTGTCCTGTCCCCTCTGCTGTCTGTCAGCTTCCCGTGTTCAGCAGGCTCGCGGCGGCCCGTGGGCCGGGGGAAAGTAGGCCAGGCGTATGATGGCGGCGGCAGAAGGAAAAGTGCGGTAGTAAAGCTCCGTGCAGAATGTTGGCAGTGACACTCGTTTTGTTCCCGCGAGAACCTTTGAAAACTTAATAGGAGACATTTAAAAAGATACAGTAAAGGAAGAGAAAGACTGTGTCCTTGGATCGGAAGGTGACGTTATAAAGGTGTCAAGTCTTTCCAACCTCATGTATGTAGTTGGCGTGATTCCAATCAAAACCCTGACGGTCTTTCCAGGGAGCTCGGGGAAGTCCAGTCATGAAGGATCTTGGTTGGCTGGGGGACCATCGGCCGGGGGGAGGACTTGCCAGGGAGCTGGGGTGCTGAGTGGGCGGGGCCAGACCGAGGATGGGCCCATCGGTGCTACGGAGGGAGGTGGGAGGCACGCGGCGGGCTCGCAGCCACTGGAAGTCTGGTTCCAGGAAACGGGGTGCAGCCCGCAGGAAAAGGGCTGCTCTGCAGAGAGAGCTGGGGCAGTTTCCCACATGGACAGAAGCAACGTGGGCCCCTTTGTGCCCTCGCATGGGTTGCGTGCAGGTGCGGCAGGGCCCTGAATGTCAAGCGCGTTCTCCCTGGGAAGAGGAGTGTGTGCGTTTCTCTGCTGGCTGCCTGGGTCTCACCCCTGCTTCTCTGCTCGTCTTACTGAAGCTCCGTCAGCCTGTTCTGATGTCCCATCTCTGCTGCATGTTCCACACCTTAGGGTTTGCATTCTTTCGAGAAAACGTGCTCTGGCCATTCGTGAAGGGCGGGTTTGGAAACAAGTCCTGTCTGTTTGTCCTCTGCGGATATCTTTTCTACCCTGTTGCTGAGGGGTATCTTGGCTGACTGTGGAATTCCCAGAATTCCTACTTGACGGTTCTATTCCTTGAGTACCTGGGACTTCAGTGCTGCCCCGCTTTGGCCTTTGGGTTTGAGGTGAACAGTTACCACCCATATTCGAGTCGGCTCGTAGGAGGGCTCCTGCCCTGGCCTTCGGAAACTGCATCCCGACAGTGGGTTTCCTAATGTCGGTGCTGCTCTGTGGCTCCTTGGCTCCTTGAATCAGAGGTTGTGTCCTTGGCCTGCGGTGGGGAGGGGAGGCTCAGACATGGTTTCTTCTCACGACCTCCAGCCAGTGCTCCCTCCCCTTCTGGGTCTCCGGTGGCACAACCATGGGATCCTCCGTTACTGGCCCAGGGCCCCCAGGACTCCAGTCCTTCCCTACAAGTCTGTTTGGCTGTGCTGCTCACGCGCGGTGAAGACCCCCGTGCTGGGCCCTCAAGTCCAGGCCCCTCCATCCGCTGCCCTGCTGCTGCTCACGTCTCTCTCCCTGTATCTTTCAGTTCAGTGGTTTCTACTCTTGCGGTAACTTTTTCATGCTGGTTGAGATTTGGGTGGTGGTGTTGTTTATTTATTTATTTATTTCACTTCATTCAAGAGAACGCGTAGTCGTCTGCTGGAGCCTGGGTACGAGCTGCTGGACGATCCCTGCACCTGCTTTGTGTCGACGCGGCGCTCGTTCGCTGCCCACTCTCGTCCCAGTGACGGTCCCCGTCCTCGTGCGATGAGGGGGTTTCCGTTCACCCTGGGCTTCCTGAGGCCACGGGAGGAGGCTCGGATTTCTGTAGTCTGGTCTTTCTGTGGCGGTCAGCACTCCTGCCCAGGCCCGTTTGCAGCCACACAGTGCTGAAGTTCACCTTCCCGCCGGCCCTGCCGTTCGGTCCCGACACAGGCCAGGGTACAGGGCAGCTCGCCCCTGGACCCTGCGGACACCTCCTTGGAGGGGACATCCTAAAGGCCTCCTCCAGGAAGTGGGGTGTGAGGAAACGTGCGTTTTCCCTTTAGCTTTACTTAAGCCCCTCGTGTGAGGGTTTCCCCGGTGTCAGGTGGGCTTGGTTGACCTGCGAGCTGAGCAGGCTTCTCCTGGAGCTGCTTTGTCCCTGCCAGGTGATAGTTCTGGGGCCTGTGGGAGGCAGCAGGGCGACCAGGGAAGGCAGCCCCGTCCTCCCTCAGGTTCCAAGGCTCCAGGCAGCCGCTGTCTGCCCACCTGTCCAAGTCTCCCGCTGCAGTGGGCTGGCGCCCTGGGTGGAGTTGTTCCTTGAGGCCCTGGGAGGGGTGAGGCCCTGGGCGGGGTGAGGCTGCTCCGTCTTGGCTGGAACCACACGTTCCCAGCCTGACTGTTGTCCGCATCGCTGGTTTGGTAAACACGGGCTGCACTGCACAAACACCTCCTCTGCGCTGAGACGCAGGACCCCGAGGCGAAGTGGGAACTCGCGCCATCCAGAGAAGACACCCACAGGCCCAGAGCATCTCCCCGAGTCAAGCAGGCAGATCGCTGTCCAAGCAGGCTGGGGAATTGGAGAAGGCCTTCCCGATCAGACACGTCCCCCTTCCCGTGGGACGCGAAGCCTCGTGCTCGGGGTGGTGCCCTGTTTCCTGGCGCTGGCGGGGCTGGGGTAGAATGTGGGGAGACTTTATGAGTAAAAGGCTGAAAACACAAGAGCACCTGTTGTCCTCACCTGCGAGGGACAGGGGTGAGGTGTTGCTGTGGCTGGAGCCCCAGCAGGACGGCGGGTGCTTCTGGGAGACACGCAGCCGTCTCTTTCATCCCCTGGGCAGGGGTCCATGTGGCGCCCAGTGGCCATCGTGGAGTGTGGCCACGGGGTGCAGACCCCCTGATGATGAGCTGTCCGGAACACATGCCTCTGTGGCCCTACGTGGAGTACGGACAGGTGGGCTCCCTGGCCGCGAGGTCAGGGTGTGTTGATCCAACTCCGACCGCGCCATGGAGACCCTGATCCTTTGTCCGCCTCTCAGCACAGCCTCCTCTTCCTGGGCTTTCTGCTCTGGAGAGTTCTGTCCTCATGGGGAGGTGCCGTGTACACTCATGCACAGAGGTTGCCAAGCAAACCCTCCCTGGACCACAGAGATGGAGACAACGGTGCCCAGTAAACTGCGGCACGCCGTGTATTTGGCAGTGTGTGTAGAGTTGAGGTTTCTGTGGGGACACAGACCGGCGGGGAGCTGAGGCCCCAAGCTAGAGACCAGAATGCAGAACTGTCCTCTGCGGGCCACGTGGAGGCTCGGCCCGCCCTCCCTGTAGCCCCTGATGGCCAGGAGGAGTCCCAGGGACTAGAGTGGCCTCCCTTCCTGGTGGAGGGTCTGCAGGGGGCCCACCAGGGGTGGGGTCCAAAGGGGGGTGGTGCGATCTGCTCCACAGAGAGTATCGTGGGGGGCGGTTCACGGGGGCCTCTGGGTCGGGCCTCAGATTAGACCAGGAGGGCATCTGCGCCCAGGAGGGGCTTTTCACAGGGTAAGGACCCCCCGGGCCCAGCGTGGTGGTACCACCTCCACACATCATCCTTGACTTGTCTCAGGTTCCTGGCCTCCATGTAGGTCTGTGCACGCCCACCCAGATGTCCCCGCCAGTTTATTTTCTCCTTCCTTTCATCTTAAGACTTGTTTTTTTTTTTCTTTTCAATTTCCCTTTTCTCTTGATTCTTGTCTGTTCTGATCTCAGCCTCCCGTGAGTCCTCCCGGGCACTGGTGCCCAGGGGACAGGCTGGCTGTCACTCCCAGCCCCTGGGGCAGCTCATGCTTCCGCCGCTCAGGTGTAGACACACAGAATCCCCTCCTCGGGGAGGCCGAGCAGGTCAGAAGTCACATGGTCCCCGTCAGCCGTGATCGTTCTGTGTAACAGATGACGGGAGACACGAGGTCGTCTGCCTGGCCAGTTGGGGCGGACACCATCTGGGAGCCTCCAACAGGGAGCGGCGCCCCAGTCCTCAGCCGCGGATTGCAGCGTGCCCTTGTGTTTGGACAGAAGGAAGCGTGCAGCTTGAGCACAGCACCCGGGTCTGTGGCGGGCACTTGACCCTCCAATCACTGGTTTCCTCCTCCCTCTACGTTGAGTGGTTTCCTGTGTCTCTTCCTGTGGGAGGCATCCTTCTGGGGCAAGGGTCAGACACATGCTGCCCGCTTCCACCGCCGTCCAGCCTTGCCTCCCGTGGAGGGAGCGCCTGTCTTGGGCTGTGGGTGCACTCAGTCCCCTCCTTAAGTGGTCGGTCAGTTGCTTATTTGGAGCAATTTGAACAGTTTCCTAATGTTTGCACGTGTGCCCATGAACCCCAGCCCCAGGCCAGTTCAGCTGGGGCTCATGTACCTGGGGCTGGATGCTCCTGGTGCGGCCGCCGGTGCTGGCGCACGAGCCGTGGGCCCCTCGGAGTCCCTGTGTGCCCGCAAAGCCACCCAGCACCCACAACACCAGGGACTGTGTTAGTGAAGACATCTCCCCCTCCAGCATGACTAGCCTGCCCGTCGGAAATGCTGTCAAGTGGGAACCTAACTGAAAGCCCCAGAGGGAAGGCAGCAGGGTCCAGGGAGCTGCCCTCTCGTCCTCTCGGGGGTTCCTGATGCCCCACCAGGCCACAGGGCCATTGCACAATGAGGATGGGATGGCGGGTGCTGCGAACACTGTGCTGTTCCCACGAGGTCGCCTGGGTCCTGTGGGCAGGCACTCTGCTGTGTTGGCCTGCATCCCTGGGGGTCCACAGGTGGCCTCCTCCCAGACCAGGCTTCTTCCATTTCCGGTTCCTCATTGCGGACGGCTGTGAGCACCGTCCGTGTCCACCTGAGGGACCCTCCCAAGAGTCCTCAGCCTGCCATTTCCGGGAGGCCACGTTGCCCCAAGTTGTCTTCCCCATGCTGTGGGCTGGATTGTGTCCCTCCCCAGAAGCTCACGTAAATCTCCAAACCTCAGAATGTGGCTGCATTCAGGCTAGGGCTTTTGCCAACATGATTAGGCCTTGGTCCAGCGTGACTGGTGTCCTCATAAGCAGAGATCAGGATGCAGACACACGGAGAGACCCGTGTGGACCCCATGAGGACCCTGGGAGGAGACGGCTCTCTACACGGCCAGGAGAGGCCTCGGGAGGGACTGGCCCTGCTGCGCCTGGATGGGGGGCGTCCAGCCTCCAGGACGTATGGGCACATTCCCGATGTGTAAAGCTCCTGTCAGCCGTGCGTGTGGCCCCCCATGCTGGCTGATGGCACCTGCTGTGTGGGAATGCCGGGATTCCGACCCAGGGAGGCTGGGTCCGGCTGAAGAGGAGCGTTTTCGCTGCAGAGCTGAGACCCGGGACATGGGCGTGGCACTGGAGTCCCATCCAGCAGGCGAGGCAGGGGGTTTCTGGAAGACGTGTCTTTCTGGCCTGTCAGCTTGTGACAGCTGGCATTCTGAGTGGTTGTTTTGAGGACCAGGTAAGCCTGGGAAGTGCCACAGGTTCGGTCATTACTGATAACAAACTGATGCTACTTCACACACTCAGCACATGCAGCACTGACTTCCCAGGGTCCATGGTCTTGAGATCCTGTGGTCCCAGCCGGGGGTTAGGCCTGCTAAGTGTGCCGCTACCTGGCTAGGGACCTGGGTTTAGGGTCTGAGCACCAATGACCTCTTGCGACAGACTTAACGGTTTCTGAAATTAGGGCAGAAACCTCCCATTAGCCATCTGGGGTCTCCGTTGCCGCCTGCACTGGGTCATACAGGCCATACAGGTCCCCAGATGGCAGGGATTCTGGGAGACGAGCATCCTGGAAGGACGTTGAAGATTTATGTCAGATTTTCCACGGGAAATGAGGTTTTGTAGTCACGGCCGAGAGGCAGGTTCGGAGCCCAGGCTCTGTGAGCGTGACAGTGAGTTTCTGCCGTGCAGTCATGCCGGGAGGAGGGTGTCCTGCGGCCGAAGGCTCCTTGGGGGCCGCGCGTTGTCAGCAATCTTTACCAGGCTGAAGGCCGTTTTAACACCTTTCCGCAGAAGGTCTGTGGCTGACTAGAGCGTGAAGCCTGTGGGCGTTTACCAGAGGAAAGCCAGATATGCTGGGGCTTGTGCCCAAGGAAAGAAAGCATCAAGATTCCTTGTCCAGTGGCCCAGCCCCAGTGCAGGGCTGGAATAATTCTGGGAACTTGGGACTCTGAACCAAACAGGGGTCACAGAGACAGCGTCGTCACCGACACACCTGGACAGCGTCTTGCGGAGTCCGTGCGTGCTGCTAAGCTCTTGCCACCCGTGTGTAAGTCCCAGGACACCCACTCTTTGCTCGGCCGGCCCTCCGGCAGGTGCGCACGCTCTCCTCCTCTTGGTTCCATCTCCTCCCTGGCGTCCTGTCCCCAGGGCCCAAGGCCATCTGCCGTGGGCATCGCTGTCTACTGCAACTCCCACCCAAGGGGACGCAACTTGGAGACCGAGATCTCCTATTGCTGGGGCCACTCGCTGCTGCAGGTGACCAGTCCCCGTGTGGCTGGCGGAAAGAACACGGAAGGAAGCCTGGAGCCACTCGCAGGAGCCCGAAAGCCGAGCCCACACCTGTGCTCTCTGGGACGGAGGATAAAGCCCATGTGGCCCACCAGCAATGGCCCAACATCAGCCCTAAGAAGGAAGGACGTTCTTATACACGCTCCCCCATGGACGAGCCTCGAGGACAGACGCCAGACACAGAAGTGCCAGAACCATGTGGTTCCACGGGAATGAGGTCTGTGGGGCATCAGATCTGTGGAGGCAGGAAGCAAGTGGTGGGTGCCGGGCTGGGGAGGGGCTTGGGTCTGGGAGGAGACCCAGCTCCCGGGCCCAGGCTCTGGTGGTCTCGGTGTCCCCAGGACATCCAGCCCCGACGCTGTGCTCCCGTCAGTCCTGCAGAAGGAAGCAGTTTGTTTCCCCGGGTGCACACGCCAGTTCTGCGCTCGTTCTCTGCGGGTTGCGGAGGGGCCCCCGTGAGCGCCCTAGAGACCGGACCCCTCGGTGTGCCTGAAGAGCGGGAAGCACTCGGAAACTCTCATAGGCAGGAAAGAAAGCGTCTCACTGTTTTCTACATTAGAATTCCCTACGGGGCAGCTGCCAGCTGTTGGCAAATGGCTCTCCTTGCCGGCACGTCAGAGTGAGTGCCTCGGAGTGGACATGGGACGTGGTCAGAGCCCAGCTGCCGTGAGCTGCGTTAGCCGAGCTCCGGCTTCTCCGTGCCCCTGGTGGGGGCACATCCAGTTTGGGGGAGGGCATCCCAGCAGGGTCACCCGCCTGCGCCCGGGCAGAAACCCTGACCTGACCCCAGTGCTGGCCGGGCCCCCCGAGCTGTGCCGGGGTGGGGGGGTGGGCGAGAATGGGGGATGCTTCCGGCCCCTTCACTTGGGGGGACATTCCCGCTGCTCACAGGAAACGCTGACCTGACCAGGGAACACGTTCACGCTCTGAGAAGACGTACCAAAGAGAACGCTCGGGCCGTCCCGTGGGGGCCGTGGTCCCCCCTTTCTGTGTGGGCGGCATATCCGTGGGGCTGCGGACGTGTGACTTCCGTGTTCACCGAGCAAGACGCACGGTGTGCCTTTCCAGTCTTTCAGGGGTTTCCCCTAATTAGTGCTCGTTATCTGTGGCTGCCTGGCCCTCCTTCCTTTGCTTTCCAGAAGGTTGAGTCAATGGCCTGTTGTTTCTGGACAAATAACAGAAGCGTTCTAAGATTAAGAACTTCCTTTAAAAAAAAAAAAATCACTGCTACCCAACTTCCCATACAAAGTCTTGCCTCTTAAAAATAATGCTTTAAATCTAGCACTGAACAGACCCGAGAAGACATCTAAGCTCATGTTTGTCGATGGGATTCTGCCTGTGCAGCCTGGAGGGCCCCCGAGGCTGGGCACGAGGCTAGTGGTCTGTGACTTGTGACCCCAGAGCCTGGGGGACTGGGTGCCCCCTCCCCCACCGCCCCGACTGTCACACCTGGAAATACAGAGCCAGAGACCAAAAACGTGTTAAGACACACTCCGCAGAATTCTCTCGGTTCTCCGTAATCCCAGGGTGTGAGCAGGAGGGCAGGGGATGGAGACAGAAAAATGGCTGATAGATGGATACCGATCAGTGACAGATCGGTGATGGTCAGGGACTCATCGTTAACGAGTCACACTAGCTTCGGCCGACTGAGAAGAAGCCTGCTTCTTACAGCCCGGAGGTCTGCCTTGGTGGTCAGACAGCAAAACTGCACTTTCTTCCCCAGGAAAGGCGAGTATCATCGCGAGCCCTGCTAAATATTATTTACGCGTCTTTAAAGATTTTATTTATTTATTTGAAGATTTTATTTATTTGTTTATCAGAGATTTTATTTATTTGTTCATCAGAGAAAGCCACCAAGCAGGGAGGCAGTAGGCAGAGGGGGAAGCAGGCTCCCCGCTGAGCAGAGAGCCCGGTGCTGGACTTGATCCCAGGACCCTGAGATCATGACCTGAGCCAAAGGCAGACACTTGACTGAGCCACCTAGGTGCCCCAATTTTTCTGTCTTTAAAGACGACGTGAAAGTGTCGTGGCAGTCTGTAATTACGAACAGTAATTGACGGGTTGGTGGTCACTGCTGTACCTCATAAGGGTCTCTTGCAGCATGAAGGTGTGGGGGGTGGAGCATTGGTTTTGTTCTGACCTCACAGGCTTGGGTGTTGCGCAGGACACGGTGGGCCCTGCGTGTGTGCATGAACCTTTGCGTCTGGCCGGCTCCCTGCTCTGCAGGTGGCGAGCCTGTGAGGTCCCCTTCCTTCTGCTGACTTCTGTGTGATGGAAATCGTGGCTGGCGGAGAGCAGATGCTACCCCGCTTCCCACGGAACCTCCTGCAGCAGCTCCAGTGCGGCCTAAAAATAGACCTTTTGGAAAAGAGCCTGTGACCCTCCGTCACCCGAGCTCCGGGTAAAGGAAGTGCAGGAAGGGGAAGCCAAGGGGAGCCTGGGCCCAGAAGGTCCTGGAAGGTCTGGGAGCCCCGGAGCGAGAGGCACTCTCCCTCCCTCCTCCATCCCCAGCCCCTCGGTCCTGGGTCCCTGCAGGCGCCAGGACACCAGCTGGCAGAGGAAACCAGGAAGCCGGGGCGTATTGTGCCCCCTCCTCTGGGTGTCAGCCGGAAAGGGGAAATGTGAGACACTCTCAGGAGAAACACAGACTGTGCTTAGCCTGGGGGACGTCAGGGACCTGGAGGAAGCAGGGCCCACAGCCGCCCCCTCACGGCTCCCAGCGCCCCCACATGTGGACGCGTCCTGCCGGGGGGGGGGGGGGGCGTGCTGTGGCCCCAGGGAGAAGTCTTACTGCCACACAGTGGTTGAGGCCAGCCGCTCCTGGCCATGCTCCCTCCCTCCGAGGCCACCGCAGAGCAAAGCTGCCACCGTGTCACCTGTAAGGCTCCAAGACAGGACCCCTCCCCCGCTCTTGATGACCCTCACATCACCCCCGGGCCCCTTCTGGGCCCAAACTGAGCCTATGGATGCTGAGTGTGCGGAACAGGGGGCTGGGCCCAGAGACAGCCGTTTGGAGATGTCCCTGTAGCTGTGAACGGATGTGCAGGGTGGAGAGGCTCGACAGCACATGTCCTGTCTGCCCTCCTGGCGTGCACGGCCTTGAAGGAATGCCGTGTATGCTCATGGTCTGTGGCCAGACTCCTGGACCAGGCATGTTCTTCTGCTCGTGGACTCATGTTCCTAGCACCCTGCGTGTCTGAGGACGGAGGCCATGCCCCTTCTCCTAAGGCTCCACTCCTGGTTGGATGGTGGGGGCTGCAGCCCCGTAGTGGCCGCCGTGCCTTGCTGGCTTGCGTGTCTGAGCACAGAGAGGCCCGGCCCTGCGGGAGAAGTGGCTGGGAAGCCAGTGTCCCTGCAATGAGGTCCTTGGCTGGCCCTCGTCCAGATGGAAGGGTTAATTAAGTCCTGTTGCCCAGGGCCGGGAACCAAACCCAGCCACGGCCCCGTGTTGGTGCAGAGCTGCAAACAAAGCCACTTTCATGGGGAGTGCTGAGTTTGCTGTTTTCTGGAACAGGGACAGGGTAACGGACAAAGCGCGACCTTATTTCCTGCCTGCCTCTTCTCTGCTGGGGGTGGTCTCAGGCGCCCTGCGGGCGTGGCATGGGCTTCCCAGGGTCGTGGGGGACATGGGAGCGGGCAGCCCCTGCGGCTGCAGCAGGACCCCTGAGAGCACCGTCAGTCATCCGCCGTGGGCTGGACTGAGAAGCAGTCCTGACCCCAGAGTCCAGTGCTGCTCCTTGGCCTGGGGGTGATTGGGATGTCCAGCGTGACTCCTTGGGGTCAGACCCACACCCCACCCTGGACTTCTTCCTGTCACTTCTGAGCCACTGCAGACTCATTCATTCATTCATAGCAGGTGTGAAGCGCTCCACAGCACCAGCCCAGCAGTGGAGGCCCAGCTGGGAGCAGAGCCCTGGGTGGTACCCCCACTCCTATGGCATCCGCTCGGCTTACTGGAAACCCACATGCTTTCAACCTCCCATGGAACGTGCTTCCTCCAGGAAGCCCTCCAGGAAGCTTTCCGGCAGGGGCCTCTGAGGCCCGCAGGCTGACCTTCTGGCAACGTGCTCACCCGAGGCCGGCAGCCAGCACCATTTTGACCGGTGGTGGGCGCCCAGCAGCTCTGTCTTATGTGGGAGGTGGACACAGGGATGCGCTGTCGAGAACATAATTTCTTCTACGAAGAAGACAGTTGCGTGGGAGGGAGGCCCAGCACGGGGCTCCATCCCACGACCCTGAGATCCCGATCTGACCCGAAACCAAGAGCCAGCCACTCCACCGACCGAGCCACCCAGGCACCCAACAAATGTGTATTTTAGAAGGTTTTCTGACCTAAAAATACAACCTTCTGGAAGGTCACACTGGCGTGTCGGGCGCCTCCCGACTGGGACTGAGACCACGCTGCCCCAGGGCTGTGGAGGCATCGGAGGTGAGCGTGTGGACGACGCAGCCCTGGTGACCACGGGCGTCCGCGTGGACCAGGCACAGTACCTGCCCCCGGGACTCACGTGCGGTTTGTCCAGACACAACGTGGGCGTTAGGCTCCCGTAAAGATGGGCTAACCGAGCCTTTAAGCGCCAGCACTGAAGTCGGCTCCCGCCCCCTCCCCGACCCGTAAGATGCCGCTCTGGCTGGTCTTGGATTTTCATTGCTTCTGCCGTCGAGGAGTGTGTATGGATTTCTCTTAACGCTTCCTGCTTTGATTTCATGGATTTTTTTTCCTGAACCTGTGGCTCAGTTTCTTCAGCGTGTTGGGGAGAATTCTCGGTACATCCTTCCCTGGGCTGCTCGTGCCTTGCTCGTCCCTGTGCCCCTCCTGGGCCCCCGTTGCGCATGTATTAGACATTGCTCATCGCGTCCCGCACGGCACCGTCCCCGTCCCCATCTTCCATGCCCTTCCTGCCACTGCTTCTGGCCTCTGACTTGTCCCAGCGCGCGCATCCGCTGATGGGTTCGTTGGCCTCCTGCTTCATTTCATTAATTGTGTTTGTACGTCATCCTAGGATTTCTACTCAGTTATTCCTAACGTTCCCCCATTCTTCTGTGAGGTTCTGTATTTTTCTGAAACGGTTTCCACTTACTTATTTTCAAGGGCGTGTCTTGACCTCTAACGCATATACAGCTGTGGCTCTTTCTCCCTTTCTCCTTCTCTTTTTTGGTCTTTGTTTTCATTTCTTTGTTCTGGTACCCGATACTAGCATGCCTGGTCTGTTTTTAAAAGTAAATATTTGAATTATGTCTGAAAATTACAGAAAAACAAATAGGGAAGTAGGTGGATGGGTGGATGGGTGGTAGACGATTAGGTGGGTTGGTGATGGTGGGATGGGTGATAGACGATTAGGTGGTCAGCTGGGCAGAGGGATGGATGGCGGGAGGCAGTTGGATGGGTGGATGCGTGGATGATGGGCCGGTGGATGGATCCATCAGTCGATCCGTAATAGACAGAGGCAGGCTCTGGAGGGTGATGTCTACTTCCGGAGAGGGAGGTTTTCTCGGGGGCACACTACTGAGATCCGGGGGGCTGGTCTGTTTCTGGTGCTGGTGTCCCCACAGCGTAGCCTTCAGGGCCCTCCCCTTAAATCCGAGGTAAATCCGAGGTCAGTGCGTTGAGCCCCGCTGGTCATATTTCGGTCCCACCACGGAGGTGTTGAAATCCCTGCTTGTTCTTCCATCTTCAGCAGCCACTTCCGTCTTGGGGGCAGACGTCGGCCCCGCGTTCCCAGCCGAGGATCCCAAAATGCCAGCAGGGGCGGCTGCGCTCGGGTCGGTTCTCCACGTCCCTGCAGTCCCGGCTGCCGCGTAGCTCAGCCTCAGCCTCGGGTTTAGTGGGCTTGGGTTCGGCCTCCCATCCACGTGCTGCAAACGGGTCTGTGGCCGGGACGTGTGACTCGCGCTCGCCGCACCCCGTTCCCGGAAATGAGTGATGGGAATGATGCAGGGTTTTCAGGAATTTCATCCGCCCCCCCTTGTTGTAAAGCGGAAACCAGAGTAGCCTGTATTCCTACGATGTTGTCATCCACCCTGGTAGATCTTAAAGCTGAGTTTTAAAAAAAAAAAAAAGGAGGGGGGCACCTGGGTGGCTCAGTGGGTTAAGCCTCTGCCTTCAGCTCAGGTCATGATCTCAGGGTCCTGGAATCAAGCCCTGCATTGGGCTCTCTGCTCTGTGGGGTGCCTGCTTCTCCTGTGCCCATACCCCCTGCTTATGCTCCCTCTCTTGCTGTGTCTCTGTCAAATTAATAAAATCCTTAAAAAAAAAAAAGCAAGATTTTTAAAAATATTCAGAAATGATGGTGATGCTGGGCTTCAAGCAGGTGGGCATTTTGTCACGGAAGCGTGTAAAATTCGGTGGAGTGTGCGGGCTTGGTGTTAAATAGCAGGTTTTCACTGTGTTTGGCCTCTCACGCCCCGAGCGACAGGGGCTGGGACAGGGTCTGTGCCCCCTGCCAGGGTGAGGACACCAGCCGGCAGGGCCGTGTTTGTACCGGAAAGCTCTCGGCCCAGCGTGTGGACCCAGCTCCCAGCTGGGGACAGATGGAGCTTCCGCGGTCACCTGGCCGCAGCCCCAGGCGTGCACGCCCTGGACCCGGGTCTACTCTGTGGCGCCCTTTCTGAAGTGAGCGCCTGTGGGCTGGGCGGACTCCGTCGGTCAGTACCCGGCCTTCAGGGGCAAGGCTGCGTGGGCTGCACGCCCTTGTCCTTGCAGACGACCTTGCACGAGGCTCCTCCGCTCAGCCAGCGTGCTGAGCCAGGTGCCGGGCGTGTGTTCTGCGTCCTGTCCTGCCTTTGGGGAGCGTGCCAGGCAAGAGCGACCCACACGTGGTGGAATCGGGCCCCTCGATTCCTCGATTCGAATGGGACCTGTGGCCTGCATGTCCGGCAGCGACCCCGCTCCTTCCAGTACAGGGACCAGGCCTGTAAGCGTCCCGTCCTGCTCTCCCCGCTGCAGATACTCGAGGCTGTGCTGAGATCCTGCATCGCGCGGCGGGGATGTCCGAGAGCCCCGGGGGGCCCAGACCTGCGGCGCTCCGGGCCGACGTGCCGGCGGGACCTGCCTTTCAGCGGGCGTTCACGTCCTCCTGCACCGTCTCCAGCGGCGGCCCCGGCCAGCGGCGGGACAGGTAGGGAGACGGGCCCTTGAGGACTCCCGCAGACCTGACCGCGGGCCCC
Source organism: Mustela putorius furo (assembly GCF_011764305.1). Lineage (NCBI taxonomy): Eukaryota > Metazoa > Chordata > Mammalia > Carnivora > Mustelidae > Mustela > Mustela putorius. The sequence continues at coordinate 12,471,329 of NW_025421998.1, forward strand.
GGGAAGGGAGGACGGGCGCTCGACCTGCAGCTGACACCCGGCCACTCTGCATAACGGTCGTGCTTCAGAAATGCCGTCACAGGCAGACTCCGGAGAGTGCCCCCCACACCCCGGTGTTGACAGGCCAAGCGCTCAGGGACCACACGGGCAGCCCGAGTCTGGGGACATGGGCCAGTTAAGGACCGGGCGTCTGTGACGTGCACTCTGAGCTGCGGCGGGAGCAGGGGTGTGGTGGGGCCAGCTGGGGCTTGGTGTCCCTCCACAGCCGGGGCTGGCGGGCAGGGTGGTGGTGGCCTGGGGACGTGGAAGTTGTGCCGGTGTTCGGGAAAGTGCGGGGACACCCCCCCAGTGGCGGGAAGGGCGGAAGGGGGGTGCAGACAGAGACGTGTGGGCGCTTGGCAAGGGATGGCCGTGGAGCCACTGCACGGGCACAGTGTAGGAATGTCTCCTGAGCGGCTCCCTGTGCAAGGACACAGTGCCCCAGTTCGGTGTCCACATTCTGCCTCCTGCCTCTGTGCATGGGGGGGGGCTCCGCTGATTCATCCCACCCAGAGCCCAAAGGGTTTGCAGGTCAAGTATGTGTGTGATGTGGGGCTTGGCGGTTGACTTTCTGGATTTCTGGCAGTTGACTTTCTGGATTTCTAACTGTGTGGTACCTTCTGATACCTTTGATCTGGGAAGTCCCCATTCTGGATATGGTAACTTCTCATGTTCCTTTTTTTTTTTTTTTTTTAATGTGTTTCTATTTTGTGAGAGCCCAATATGAGGCTTGAAATCACAACCTTGGGATCAAGACCTGAGCTGAGACCGAGACTCGGCTGCTTAATGCACGGAGTCACCTGGGAGCCCCAACTTCTCACCTTCTCACTGGGATCCCTTAAGCAGCTGGCTATCCAGCAGGCACTTACTGGAAACTGAGTCGGGCACCAGTGCTCGGTCTCAGGGGAGGAGAGAGAGGAAAGCGGGGGACACAGTCTGCACCCAGGGGACAATGTTCTCACAGGAGTGCACGTGGCGCACCATGTGGTTGGCATCAGAGGGAAGAACAGAGGGATGTGGTCTGTGAGCTGGACACGGGGCCACAGTTGACTTTTGTTTCGAGGGGAGGGACCTTTGCTGGGTGAAGACCAAGGAAGGAGGGGGCAGGGCAGGTGTCCACTGGTGTGGGGGGCAGAGCATCTGGGGTGCGCGGTGATGGGGAGGGGAGAACGGCAGTGTCTGACTTCCGACGTCTTGGGCCAAGCCTGAGCACCAGTGCCCATCCCTGTCCTCACTGTCCACAGGACCCTTGGTGGCCTTGGGGCATCTCCTAGGACAGCGTTCTGATTGCTGCATGTTTCCCACAGCCCTTCTTCGGCCGAGCTCCCGTGGGTGGAGAGCAACCCCAAGGCCACCTCGGCCCTGCTGGGGAGCAGCCGACCGGCAGGAAGTCTCAGCGCTGAAGAGTTCTCCAGCCCCGGTCCTGACGGCCCCGGGCGGCCCCACCGCCCGCCTGCGGAGTTCCAGGCCTCTTTCCACAACCATGAGCTGTCCCTGGCAGAGCCCCCCGAAGCTGTGGGCCCCCCAGGTGGCCAGGCCTTCCTGAGCTTCGGCACGGCTCCCGTGGGAAGCGGCCTTCCCCCGGCAGAGGACCCAGGGGCCTTGCTGGCTCATTCCCATGGAGCCCCCCAGGCCCCTGGCACCCCGCGGACAGCGGCGGCCGACAACGGCTTCCTGTCCCACGGCTTTCTCACGGTGACGCCTGGCCACAGCAGCCACCACAGCCCGGTCCTGCCGGGCCAGGGCCTGACCCTGCCCGGGCAGCCGCCCCTTCCCGAGAAGAAGCGAGCCTCAGAGGGGGACCGGTCTTTGGGTTCGGCCTCCCCCTCCTCCAGTGGCTTCTCCAGCCCGCACAGTGGAAGCACCATGAGCATCCCATTCCCAAACGTCCTCCCAGACTTCCCCAAGCCTCTGGAGGCCGCAGCGCCCTCCCCAGGTAGGCACGTGTCAGCCATGGTGGGCACCTGCCCCCCTGACCCCGTGTGCATTCACTCAGTTGGGGCCGGGGGCTGGGATTCAGGGCGGCAACTTGAGAGATAAGCCCAGAGCGGCCCATCGGGGTGTGTGCTTTGTTGTCCTCTGTTCCCCTCTCCTCTGCACACGGCCCCGTCAGCTTCTGTTTCTCCCGCCACTCGGAATCCTCGTTCTTTGAAAATAACCTTTTGTTCTCGAGTTCAGTAAGTTCATCCAGTATTTAATGCAAGAGTTCAGATGTGTAAGACGAGGCTCCGGCAGGATTAAGCCACACTGCACTGGCCGCGTGTCACGCTGGGTCTGTGCTGCGTGTGTTGGGAAGCATGCGCTGCCTACTGCACCCCAGCCGGTCCCCACGGGGCCAGACGGCGCTCCTTCCCCGAGACACGCCGTCCCTGCCCTGGGCTGGACTTGGAGCACCGGGCTCCATGCGAGGTGACAGGCGGCAATAAACCGTCCAGAGAGTTCTTGCCTTCTCTCTCTCAGATAACCCGGGTGATAAGCACGTGTCCGTGAACTTCGTCCAAGACACATCCAAATTCTGGTACAAGGCGGATATCTCCAGAGAGCAAGGTGCGTGGGTGGGGCGGGACCTCGGGGTGGCGACGTCAGAGAGGCACGGCCCCGGGGTGAAGGGTTAGGGCACCCCCGCGGAAAGTGTGACAGGCCGTCCCGGGAAGAGGTTCCCTGTTCCTGTCTGGGACCTGAGCCACAGGGGCCAACGGTCAGGAGGAAGGACAGAGGTCTCTCCAACACCCCGACGTCTGTGCATCTACGTTTGTCTGCGACAAACAGACATGCGCTTGCTAAGGGGGCGTGTGCCCGGTGTAACCTCGGCCTCACACTCGTGCTGCACGGCATCTGTGTGTGCGCTTCTGCCCCAACATCTGACATCTGTGTTTGATCCACTAATGCCACTCCTTCCGCAGGATGAATGAAAGAGGGGTCTGGGCAGGAGGCGGTCCTATGAGGCAGCCCCAGGGGTGAGCCCCTGCCATCTCACAGCAGGGTTCGCAGGGTGGCTGGGACAGGCTGGTCATCCCCGAGATCCTCCCAGAGGAACCCCGGGGACTGCTGGCAGGCGTGGGGCTGAGCGGGGACAGCATTTTGGGGAGAAAGTCATCTGGTGTTGTTCTGAGCCTTTTTCCCCACCTGCCTGGAGAGAAACAGTTAAGTCGCTGGCAAACAGCACCATTCTGCTTTCTCTCTGGAATTCTTCTATTCAATTAAGTAGCTCATAAAAAGGGTAAGAATGTGCCTTTCTTCCCCTGAGCTCAAGGAACCTATTGTCATGTTTCGTGGGGGGGTGGCCCACGGCCCAGAGAGCCCTCTGATTCCCTGATTTGGCCTTTGGGGCAGTGCTGCTCAGCTCGGTCCGGGCTCTGCATGGCCGAGTGCTGCGTTGTTGTCCCCTCCCTGCCCGTGGTATGGGAGCCCCCGGAGATGGAGGCTGTGAGCCCAGCACCTTGTCCAGCCAGAGGGGCTGTGAAGGGCCTGTGACATGCCATGTTCCAGAAAATTCTGTGCAGACCACCTGCTCCACTGGTGCGCGTCCGGGCTGGGCAGGCCGGCCGGGCTGCCGGAGCAGCTGGGGCTCCACCTCGGAGGCAGGTGGCGAGTGCCAGGGATGTGCCTTTTTCTGGAAAAGCTACAATGGAACGTCAGGAACACGCAGGAGGGACGGGAGGTGAAAGTGGGATAGCGTCTCCGGGGATGCAGCGGGTCCGTATCCCCGTGGCCAGGTGGATTGCTCAGGATTTTTCCTAAACCAAATGTAAAAATGCCACAGTAGGAGAGAGGACCACCAGGCAGAGTAGAGACAGATAGAGCTGTGTCGGCAGCCCTGGCTGGGCCTCTGCTGTGGGGCTCTGGAAGCACCAGCTGCGGGAGGCGGTGGAGACCTCACAGGGGAATGGGAGACCCTCACGGGCCTCATCGCCCTGCAGGACGGGTCCCCCTTGTTCTGTTTCAGAACAGGGTCTGACATTGTCATCAAGCTCTTCTCCATCTGTGACCCATGATGCTGGGGAACCTCTGTCCACCCCCCCCCCCCGACCTCCAGCGAAATAAGATCATGAAGTTAAATGGGGAAACCAAAACGCCTGGTGAGGTATAGCAGGGTTGAAGATGGGTCATTTGTCAGAAATCTGTTCCTGCACCCGCAGAATAGCGCATGCCCAGCCCCCAGATGCAGGCATCGGCCATGAGCAGAAGCCTGCTGGAGTCCGTGGGCGCCACCTCCCCACCAGCCCCGGCACCCTTGGACTTGGTCGTTGAGGTCAAGTGCGGGCCCTCCCAGGGCTGCCCCAAGCCCATGGGGTGAATCGTGGGATTTGGGTTAAACATTCAGTAACTTTTGGGGGCCATCCTTTCGATCTTTCCATCTGCTCGGTTGGAAGGACTCAGTCTGAGTACAGTGCCACACAGGCATCAGGCAGGGCTGCGCGAGGACGGGAGAGAGCTTCGAGGACGGGAGAGAGCCTCGCACCTCGCCTCTGCCCAACCATGGCATGCAGACTGGGACTTGGCCCAAGCACTTGGGCTGGCGGTTGGACCACATTCCTGGGCGGTCAACTGTGGGCCATCACCTGTGCCTCACCGGTGCCATGGACAAGCAGGAGTCATGTGTGCCAGATGGTGGGGGTGGGGGGTGTGCTTTCTGCAGCCTCTGCCATCAGGCTCCCCTTGAAAACGATGTGTCGTCACCGAGACCCCCACCCTACCCCAGAGGCCTGTGCCTGCTCCCTCCGACCCAGTTTGCAAAAACACTCGTCTGCCACATGTGCAGGCAGGCCGCTTGGGCACCAGCAAGCGTGTGAGTGTCTCTGCTTCCCTCCCCAGCCATCGCCATGCTGAAGGACAAAGAGCCGGGCTCATTCATCGTCAGGGACAGTCACTCCTTCCGAGGAGCCTACGGCCTGGCCATGAAAGTGGCTACTCCTCCCCCTTCCGTCCTGCAGCTCAACAAGAAAGGTAGGGGCCCGGGAGCTGATGGGGCGTGCTCACCTGCCTGCGAGGTCTATGGCTTACGCATACGGCTGTACGGTGCTGGGGGACTTTACAGACATGGCTCTGAGTTTCTTTGCAGTCTCTGTGTTGTTCCAGTATGGCCCCCTCAGGACTGGCCTTGTGCAAGCAACATCGTTAATGATCTGTGGAGTTTAGTTCTTTATTGCTGTGAATGAGTGATACGTTCCCTTGTTCGGCTGCCGGAACGATGGAAATGGGCCTCACCGAGGCCCCAGGGCCCCATTCTGCCCCAGGAAGCGTAATAAATTCCTGCCCCTTCTTCCCGACCGTCTCTCCAGTGTCTGCAGACAGGCACGTTCCTTTTTCCTCTTACAAAAGGCAGTGGCCTGTGCATGCTTTCTCGCACCGACCCCCCGGAGAGCGTTTTGCTGGATTAAGAGTGACGCTGGATCATGAGCCCCAGGGGTGTCCCCACCGCCCTCCACCCCATGAACCATGTGCGGCTGAGTTCAGATCTCTGCTCCCTCTCCTGGGTACTTTCCATCACGGACAAGACCCTGTGCAGAGAAGGTCGCAAGGGCTGCGTGTGTGGTGAATGTTCTCATGAGCAAACAGGCGTGTGCCTACAACCAGGAGACAACCTCGGGGGAGCCCCTGCACCCCTCCTGTGCGTCACGCTCCGTCAGCCTGCTGCGACCTTGCGCGTATCCCAGAGACCATAGATTGGGCTCTGTGAGGCCCTTGGGGCTGGCCACATGTCCTTCCGATGTCCTACTGTCTGTCCTTTTCCTGCCCACCATTCCTGCAAGAATCCCCATGTGCTGTGGTCTCTGGGAAGTGTGAGTGCTGGGTGTGTTGGGGTGTCTGAGGGGGACTGACTCACTCTAGAACATTGGTCAGTTCGTGCTGACAGCAGCTCTGGCGTGGAATCATGGGGTCCCAGGGTCTTTCCCGCCCTCCCCTGGTGACAAGCTCCGTCCCCAGCTACACCTGCCCCTTCCTCTGTGCCCCGACGGACACACACCATCCATGTCGCCCAACCTGCCGCTGCGGACAGGACACTTGCTAAGTAGAAGGGAGAGTTACAGCATCTTCCTCTTAACCAGCGAAATAGCAATCCCTAAACATCGCGGTTTTGCCCCTTTTCAGCTCTGCATCAGAGAACTAATATGTATTCTTTCATGAGGTTCTTCTGCTGCCTTCTAAGATTCATTGTTTCTACTTATAAGACTGTGGTAACTGTCACTCTGACGGCTTTCCAGGGATCGCAGGCCCGCCTCGGAGACACGGCAGGCACGTGTGTCGGAATAAGGTGATTCACAGTACGCGTATCCCTGTGGCGCGTATTTCGATAATGCGTATAGCTCTGGTGCACGTCAGACGAGCTTCCAGGCTTCTCGGTGGGCATGAAAGTCACGTTTACTCTGTGCTGTGGTCCACGAAGTGTGCAACGGCGTGTTGTCTCAAAAAGCAGTACACACGCCTTAATGAAAAAACACTTTGGTGGGAAAGCCATCTGAGCGTCCCAGCTGTCTAATCCCAGGTCACAGTAACAAGTGTAATAATAATGAAAAAGCTGGAAATACTGCAGGAAATACCGGCCTGTGACACAGGGACGTGAAGTGAGCATATGCCCTTGGAAGAATGGCTTCTGGAGACTCCCCTGAGGCAGCGTAGCTGTCAGTAGTTCATAAAAAAACGTCACGTCAGGAAGTTCCAGGAGGCGGGCTCCTTGTCTGGGCGGCAGGCTCATCACCGGGCACAGGGGTGTCCGGATAAGCAGAGTCGGAGCTCACACGTTTAAGGAGCAAAAGGACACTGGCCTGCTTCACTCACGTGCTGCATCCAGGACCCGAGAGGTGGACAGGAAGCCTGGATGGAGACTGTGCTCACAGCGTCCAGGAGCAAGTGACCTCGGAGCCGTGCCTGGAAGGACGTGAGGTTCGGTGGCTGAGGCGTCAGCTGAGGGGCTCTCAGGGAACCGAGGTGTCTGCCGTGGGGGCAGCGGAAGGGGCAGGATGCAGGGACTCAGACCCACATCCAGACGTTGCTGTCTGCAAGTGAAGGAGGAGGAGGCTTCGTGTACATCGAGTAGGACAGCTGAGCCTGGAGAGGAGCCCAGCGGGAGAAGCCCCAGCAGTCCTGAGCAAGGACTCGAGCTGGAGAGTCTCCAGAGGGGAGTACTTGGTGTCTGTGGACAGGGTCCGCAAGGAGAGTGGGGACAGGCGCTGCAGAGCGTGTAGGGCTCTTGCTCCGTGGAGACTGCAAGCTGGTGTCCTTCCTGCACATGCTGTGGCTTCAGAGATGCGGACAGTGCCGTGTGCATGTTCTCGCCTCCCGCTGGGCACAGACCTCTCAGGCCAACCTTGACTCAGCCCGAAGGTGAAGGTTACAAAACATCACCGGTGTCTCTGAAATCTTCACTGGCTGCCTGTCCTCGCCCAGCCCTGGATTTGGCAATTGGCTGTCATGGTGCAGGGGGAGTTAAAGAGGGAAGGGCGTGGCGAGTCAGCACCCACCTCTGGTACCCAGAGACTGGGCCGTGACAGACGTCCAGGACAAATCTGTTCTCTGGGCAGCCAGCGGCTGGCCATCCCACTGAGACACCTGTCCCTGGAGCCTGTGTCCCCTTCAGTGTGGAAGACGCGGATCCTTCTCCCACAGCCGAGGTGGCACGCTGCTCCTTTCCGCTCATGTGTTCGCCACAACCTGCCACGGAGTCAGACCGTCGCCCTTCCTGCCAGCCCTCCCCACCACCCCTGACGTGCCCGCTGCTGCTGTCCGTCAGCCTGTGTGGGAGCTGCCCATGGGCCAGGCGGGCGACCAGACTGACTGCCAGCTGGTGCCACTGTCAGGGTCTGCCATGGGGCTCCTGGATGGACCCTTCCAGCTCCTGTCAGTGGCTTGTTCTCGGGCATCACCTTGCATCCAGATGCTTCTGGTTTCTCCTGTTACGAGGGGAAGGGTCTAGATGGCATGTTTCTGACTCATCCCTGCACTGGGGATGCTTGCAGAATGTGTGAGGGTCCGTCCCCGGGACCCCTGCACTTCTGGACACGTCACCGTGGGGGGCTCCGCTCTCATCCCCCGGGTGCTGCTTGGCAGCCCACCGACGCCAGCAGCCCGGCTCCGGGGGCCCCTCCCTTTAGCTGGTACTCTGTCCCTCTCTCCCCTCCTCCCGTGCTCTTATTTTTTAAGTTCTCTTTTTTCTTTCTTTTCAATCTCTCACCGCAGCGGGGGATCTGGCCAATGAACTCGTTCGGCACTTTCTGATCGAGTGTACCCCGAAGGGAGTGCGGTTGAAAGGGTGCCCCAACGAACCCTATTTCGGTAAGTGGCTGTAAGGTCCCACTTGGCATTCTAGCCCACGCCAGAATGGTGTGCACCCCCACTGCTGCCCCGAGAGGCGGGGCCATCCCCTCCCATGCTCCGGGCTCCCTGTGCCCTCCCCCGAGTTACCATCTCTACGATAAACTGAGTGGGGAGTTGTTCTGAAGGCTTTTTCAGACCCAAATACATGGCAGGCAGGTGGCGTCCTCGCAGGCAGGCACGCAAGTGGGGTCTGGGTTAGAGCCGGAGCGATGGCCATTCCTCTCCGTGAGAGGAGCCCTTGCCGGCCTCGCAGGCTTGCCGGGATGCACCCAAACGCACAGTCCCAGCCTCCAGGAGCACGTGGCAGGGACCACGGAAGCATCTGGGCTGTGGTCCCAGACTCCATCAACGGCCGACATCCTCTGTAGAAGTCGGCACCTGCGTGTCTTGGCCAAGAGTCACCGCAGTTCCTTTACATAGCTTCTAGCTGTCTTGTGGGACTGGTCACATCACTGAAGCTTTGCACCAAGTCCCGCAATAACAGAGCGTTTGTTCTAAGAGCAGACGCACTCGCCCCCCTGCAGGGGCTTCCTGCAGCGGCATGTGGGTGGAGCGGGCGGTGTGTGGGGCCCCACTAACCCCCCTCTGCTGTTAACCCGTTCCAGGGAGCCTGACGGCTTTGGTGTGTCAGCATTCCATCACGCCCTTGGCTTTGCCCTGCAAGCTGCTCATTCCAGACCGAGGTACGGGGTGGGGGGGATCCTCTGTAGGGCCTGCCTGTCCATGTGTGTGTGGGGAACTGCGGTGTCGGGTCCATGAGGACGTGCCCACAGAAGTTGGACCGGAGTCGTCCTCTGTTGTGCGCCCTGTGGGTCAACCCCAAAGAGCGTCCCGTGGTCCAGCCTAGTTGGCAGAGGCAGGCCCTGGTGACGCCGTCACCTCACGTGACTACAGTGTCATTTGGCCGTACTTCCCACCTTCCTGGGCAGCCTTGGTGTCATGTGATTGTAGTAGATTCTGTAGTGACTGGTTTACGGCGTAGGTACGTGCGATTCGCTCTCTGCAGTGGTTCCTGAGAGCGGAGAGAGACATCTTGCTGGACCGTGTCGCCCCCTCCACCTCAGAACGCCGGGGGTTGTCACCGCCTGGGAACCCAGGCCCCCGAGTGCCACCCTGTTCTAACGGTTCTTCCTCGGGGAGCCGGACTCATGCCTGCGTTTTCTTTCTCCTTCCTGCAGATCCGTTGGAGGAGATCGCCGATAGCTCTCCCCAGACGGCGGCCAACTCGGCCACAGAGCTGCTGAAGCAAGGAGCAGGTCAGTCTCTGGCTTCGTGTCCGCCGGTCCTAGTTCCTGCGTGGAAAGGGGGTCTCCTTGGGTCTGTGGGTTTCCTTCCTGCTGCGTGCGTGAAGGAGATCCCTTTTGGGAGGCCCCCCAGGCTGGGCGCAACAGCGAGTGTGGACGGACAGAGCGAGGCCTCCCCGAGCTGGAAATAACCGCACTGTGGACAAGACGAGAGACTGCGGGAGAAAGCCAGGTCCTGGGTTTTGTTTGGGGAGAAGGCAGGGAGCCAGTTGTGGGGGTCCAGACCCCCCCAGCCGTGGGGGGGGCCTAACTGAGCAGCCGACAGCATCGTCCCATTTGCCCACAACCCAGGGTGACACAGACCCCCGGACAGCGAGTTTGCCTGGGCACCTGTTTTTTTTTTTTTTTTTTTTAACTAATAAACTTTATGAAGTTTTAGAGCAGTTGTGGGTTCACGGCAACATTGAGAGGTTTCCCACAGACCCCCTGCCCGATGTTCTGCATTATGGTGTCCCCCGCCAAAGGGTACCTTTGTTCTGTGAACCTATGTTACGCGTTGCTGTCCCCGAGTCTCCACTGGGGCATTTGCTGTCATCAGGGTTCCAGATTGTGGCTGTTTCTAATAGGTGTGCTTTCATATCCCATCGATGTTTTAATTTGCATTTCCATGATAACACGTGACATGGATCTTCTCTTTGCCGCTTATGTCTGTTAAGGTATCTGGTCTGTTTTTTCATTGGGTATTTTTCCTCTTGTTGAATTTTAGAAGTTGTTTGTATATTTTGGAGACCAGTCCTTTATCAAATACGTCTTTTGAAGATATTTTCCCCCAATCTGTGGCTCATCTTCTCATTCTTTTGACATTGTCTTCACAGAGTGGAAATCTTTAATTTTAATGACATCCGGTTTATCTTTTCTTTCTTTCGTAGGTCATGCCTTTGGGGTTGTCTCTAATAAGTTTGTCACCAAATCCACAATGATTTGGATTTTCTTCTATGTGATCTTCTGGAAGTTTTATACTTTTACATTTTACATTCCAGCCTGTGACCCACAGCGAGTCAGTGTTTGGGAAAGGTGTGAGGTGTGTGTTAGCATCCTCCGTGGAAGACGGGACCTCCGCTCCATTGTATTATCTTTATTCTTCGGTCGAGGATCAGCTGACTGTACTTACGCGGGTCTATTTCTGGGCACCCAGTGTTTTCTACTGATCTATTTGTCTGTTCTTTTGCCCATAACACCGTTGTGACTACTGGCTTTCCAGTAAATCTTCAAATCAGGTAGTGTCAGTCCTCCCCAGGCTGCTTCCCCGTCAAGCATGTGTTGGCTCTTCTTGGTCTTTTGCTTCCATATAAACTCTAGAATCCATTGGCCAATGTCCACAAAATAACTTGCTGGGATTTTTATTGGAGTTGAATTGTATCTATAGATCAAGTTGGGAAGAACCGCCATCTTGACAAAATTGCGTCTTCTTATCCATGAACATGGACTCTCTGTCCGTTTATTTAGTTATTTTGTGTTTTTCATCGAAGTTTTACAGTTTTCCTTGTGACTGTTTCTTGTACCTAATTTTATTAAATTTATACCGAGGTATTTCACCGGGGGCTGCGAATGTACAATGGATTGTGTGTTTAGTTCCAAATTGTGATTGTTCTCTGGTGGGCAGGAAAGGGATCGACGTCTATATTAATCTTGTTTTCTGCATCATGATGTAAGGACAGTCCCTTGCTCGCTGTTGCCACATTTGATGCAGGCTTTGTGGCCCCAGTGTAGGTGGGCTGTGGATACGGCCAAGGCCACAGGGCTCCTGTGGGTCTGCAGCTGTGAGGGAACCGAGTTCCCCATGGTGGACGTTTGCTCTTGGAAAGGTTGGGAAAGGAATGTCAGCGTCTGGTTGGATCAATAGCGATACCGCGTTATCGGTACCTACCTCACAGCCATGTGTCGGAGGTCAGTGCGATCTACAGCTCTTTTCTTGTTTCTGACTCTGTACGATGCGCATGGTTCTCTCGTGCAGTTTTTCTCTGTGGATCTCCCTGTCACTATGCCTGTTGCTCAGCTAAAATCCATCGCTCTCTCAACAAATAATGGAGTATTGAACTCTTTTCAGACCGTCCTTGAGGGATACGTTCTGTGTGTCCAGAACGAGGGTGACATGCTTTGCGCCAAACAGCAACATGTTAGTACGTGGAAGTCCAAAATGAGGAGCGTGGGCTATGTGAGCCCTGGGTTCAAGTCCAGACTCTACCACACAGGGTTTGGACTACTCAGCCACATGGACCTTGATGTGACGATGATAATGATCTCTCCCAACAGCGTGGCTGCAAACACCATGCGAATCAAACATTGAAAACTACCATGGGAGTTGGGACAGGGGCACTCACACAGGTTGTTGTGGTGTTATCCCTGCTGTGTTTGCACGGAAAATGCTCTTCCTGGCCCAGGAGACATGGCCCTTCCTGTGGCCTCACTCTTACCTGGCATGGGCCACAGTGGGGTGCCCGATGTCTCCGGGCTGCATGTGCTCAGCCTGGGGTTTCACTGCCCCCCACGTCTCGGCGCTCTGCACTTGGCCCAGGAACCTCTTAGACAAGGCCCTCTTGCATTTCTTCCTCGGCTTCTTGGTTACCGTTTTTCCCAGTTAATGTCCAGTTAATAAATGTATCAGTGCATTCGCTAATCATTCTTAGGAACCACTGTGGCCCTTGTGGTTGGATATTACAGCTTCTCCTACTCCGGCTTATCAATGATCTAACTTCACAGTCTTGTTGAAGAGCGCCTGGCAGGCGCCAGTAGTGTTAGATCATGTGCTGTTCTGAAGAATGGCAGATCCCAGGACTCGAGGCGGGCCCTGAAGACCACATGTGAGCCTCGGAGCTGTGCATTAGCACATGACGGCACGATGCCTGTGTCCTTTTAAAATTGCATGTTTCTAAGACGTCCGCGCAGCTCATTTCATGGGGGACAAGGCAAGGCGTGGAATCAGGACACGGATCCGTGTCTCGAGTGAGGACAAAACAGCCGTGAGCTTGCAGAGGCCCTGCGGTTATTGGAAAAAGCATAGGAAGGCAGTCAGACTGCCCCATCAGCGATCGCCTCGAGGGAACTGATTTTTTTCCCCCAGATTAAATTTTTTTTCTTTAAGATTTTATTTATTTATTTGACAGACAGAGGTAACAAGTAGGCAGAGAGGAGAAGCAGGCTCCCCGATGAGCAAAGAGCCCTACGTGGACCCCAGGATCATGACCTGAGCTGAAGGCAGAGGCTTTAACCCACTGAGCCACCCAGGCGCCCCCCCACCCACAGATTAAATTTTGTGAGTGTCCTCATTCACCCCAGGGCTTGAATTGTCCTGTGTGGACAATTCACGGGTTCCTGCTTCCCGTCAAGCTGAGGGAGCAGCACTCAGGAGTGTGAGCAGACACGGGCAGCCCTGGTGGGGGGCGGTGCACGCTACCCTCCTCTCCGGTGGCCAAGGGCTTTCTGGGTCATTCCTATCTCTGACTGTTGGCGTTTTGTCTCTTCTTTGGTGGCGTTGAAGCCGTGGGATACAGTCCATCCCGAGAAGAAGGGACAGACCTCTTGCACATTTCCCAGAAGTGTTACGCTGTGTCCTTAACTTACCAGATTGTGAAGGATATTTTCTTTATAAAAGCAGTAGAAGTTCTTTAAATTAAGAAAAGGAAGGCACGCCCGGGTGGCTCAATCCTTAAGCATCTGCCTTCAGCTCAGGTCATGATCTCAGGGTCCTGAGATCGAGCCCTACATCAGGCTCTCTGTTCATCGGGGAGCCTGCTTCTCCCTCTCCCTCTGCCTCCCTCTGCTCCCCTCTGCTCATGCTCTCTTTCTGACAAATAAATAAAATCTTGATTTAAAAAAAAAAAAAAAAGGAGACTCGGAAGAGAGAGGAGAAAGGTGAACTGCCAGAGGCCAGACACCCTGGAAGTTTTTCCGTATCTCGCTCCAAGTAAGAAGTTCTCCCTTTCATCCACACACCACACCGGTCTCGTTTCCAGCAGCTGCACAATGGTCTGTCTTATTCCTGCTTCTTGATACTAGAAACAACCCTTGGGAGGCTGCCTTTCCTCATTATGTCCTTGTCTCTGAATCTTGCATTGCCACCTTCGGACCCGGGTTCCTGGACGCAGTAGGGCTGAGGGAGGCTGTGTGTCCCTGAGGCTTTGTTTCCTGTGGGTATGACAGGTGCGGCCCTGTTCACAGGAGGCAGCCCTGCTCCACAAGCCGACCCCCACCCCTGGCAGGGCCATCAGGTAGAATTAGATGTTGGTGTCCAGGCTGTGTAGACAAACCCTGGTCACCCTGTGCTCCCCCTCCCCACTGGAGAGCAGGGCTCCGGGACCCGTGTGCTTGGCAGACCCACCCCGGCTGTGGTTTGGCAAGGGACAGCTTCCCTCCTCTGCTCTGAGGAAAGACCCCATGGCTCTGCTGTCAAGGGTGAGATTCCCCACGCCCCGACTCCTTATTGAAAGGGCCGTGTGTGGTTCCACAAGGGCTAGTGGGAGCCCGTTCTTTAGATCCAGGCTGTGCCCGTTTTGTGGGATTCACTGCAGTTAGATCAGAATTCCTCATCTTGATTTTGGAAATGCTCACAGGAATGCTCATGAAATCGAAGGCAGGCCATCCACCCTCCGAAAATCACATGGTCTTGAAGTTTCCAGGCACCCGTCCAGTTCCTGCTCAAACACGCACACTTTCCTTGTATACTCGTGACGATAGTGGGACGTGGTTTTATCCTGCTTTCCCATCCGCCTCTCACGTCTTTCTGGTTTTGTGAACAGTTGACATACCATCGCTGCCCAGGCCTGCGGCACACAGCTAGAGGGTTTGATGATCTAAGTTTCGAGGTAGTCACCTCCAGAGGCTCAGATCGTGTCCATCTTCTCATGCGGATACAATACAAGGAGGAAAGGAAAGAAAGGTTCTCCTTGTGCGAGAAATCCTAGGACTCACTCTCTTCATGTGTTTCCCGTGGGCCACACGGAGCGTCGGCTGTGGCTGCCACACCCCCCTTTCCCATTTTCTCATCGCCGTACATGCGGCATGACCCCCGTCTGCTGGCTGCTCAGTTTTCCCTGGGGATTCATCGATCCATTCCATTTTCCTGCTAAGTCAGCACGTGCCTCCAGTATCCCCACTTCGGAGATGGTTGTCTGCCGTGGTTATGGAAGATTTCTCCTTCTGAGTCTTCTTGGAACGGGGACCTATGGGACCCCGAGCCTCCTGATAAAGATAACCACGTTATCCGGAAGGACAGTCAGGGTTGACCCGGTATTTCATTGGAGCGTGGTGGGCATGGGGCGCTGGGCAGTCACGGTCATAATGAACCAGCATGCACTCTGTCCTGAGACGACCCGTGTAAACCCCTCAAGTCCAGGTGGCAGCTGGAGTGCGGGTCACCCCCAGTCCTGCCGCTTCCCTCAGGTCGGTACTAATCAGCCGGAGGGAGCAAGTGCTTCTGCGACTCCTGCCCACACCCCAAGCATCCCTCTGGGTGAGAGTGCACAGGTGTGACCTTCTGAAGGTGTGTCTGCTGTGAAGACAGGCACATGGTGTCATCCGCAGGCATCACCTGTGGCTGAGGGCGCTCACACTCAGCCTGCAGGCCTCACGGTAGAATCCACAGCGCACGCTCGGGAACATCTGGCGTGTCTCACTGAGTGCACCCCAGACATTGCGGCAGCAGCAGAAGCAGCACAGAGCTGTGGCGGTGTGAACACCCAGGGGCTGCGAGGCTGCTGGACCGCTTCTCGGGGTCTCCAGGCCACTGTGCCCTCTTCCGCACAGGACAGGTGCAGATGGGCGGAGATGGGCTCTGGAAAGTGCTCTCCACAGCCCGAGATGCAGGGATCGTCCTCAGAGTGCACAGCATTAGCAGAGCCCGGAGGCCCGAAAACGGTTGCATTTGAGATAGGAAGTTCCCTGTCACGGCTGCCTGGCGGCACAGGGCGTTTCTGGTTGCCGTCTCAAGCTGCTCTTGGTGAGGGCAAGGGAGTGGTTCAGGGAACTTTGTAGGGGAAAGCTGGGGTCTCGGAGGAAACTCACTGCTGATGGCTGTGCCCCTAGAGGAAGTGGGGTCACCCCCTGCAGTGAGCATGGCCGGCTCCGTGCAGGGTGGACAGTCTCGCTGAAGACCCCATCCGCCGGCCTCAGGCTGCGTCCTTCCCGAGAGGCTTTCTAGAATCTGCTCCTTCCCTTCTCCTGGGCCTTTCCACTTGGGCCTCTGCAGTGGCTCTGATGATAATTCGGTTCTGGTGGTTTTTCCCGTGACCTCAGTGGGACCCTGGCCAACATGCTTGTCACACTCAGCAACCCAGGGGCTGGGCGCCCGCAGGCCACGGACACTCGGGTGGAGCCTGGCGTCCAGCAGGGCAGGCGTCATGGGCAGCTGTTTTCTTAGGGGTGGTGGGGGGTGGAAGGGACACATTCTTGATGGCTGGCCAGGTGGGGCCTTGACTCCTGCTGGGAGGGAGCGGTAGGCAGAGTCCTGAGCATCTCAGGTCAGGCCAACCTCACACGCACCCTGAAGTCCCATGTCCGCCTCTGCGTGAGCTGCAGGGGTCTCAGAGGGCCATGGGCTACTCGCCAAGCCCTGCTCAGACTTGACAGTCGAATTCCCCACCCGCAAGAAGCCCCAGCCCCATGGCGTAGCGGGGATGTGACCCAGACAGGACGGGCCGACCCGCGCCTTCCTCACACAGCCTTTGCTCTGAGTCCGATGCCTCACGCATCGTCCCTGCTGCTCTGGGTGCTGCAGCTTCCAGCTCCATGTGTGGACGCTTCTGTGGGGTGCTGGCCCTCAGGTTTCCCTCTTGCATGTTCCCTGACCGGCGGTGTTGCTGCGGACCCACACCGGCAAGGAGGTGGGGAGGGGTCTCCGGCCCCAGTGGGGACGCAGCGACAGGGACAGCGGGAGGCTCCCGGGATAGGGCCTCTGGGCGCGTGTGTCCCGCGTCCTGCTCCATCCACATCTGTGGAATCGGTGACCAAGGGCTTTGCCTCCGGTGAACACCTGCTTCCCCGGGTGTCTTCCAGCCTGCAATGTGTGGTACCTGAACTCCGTGGAGATGGAGTCGCTCACCGGCCACCAGGCCATCCAGAAGGCCCTGAGCCTCACCCTCGTTCAGGAGCCGCCTCCCCTGTGCACGGTCGTGCATTTCAAGGTGTCGGCCCAGGGCATCACCCTGACGGACAACCAGAGGAAGTGAGTATGCCTGGGCCCGGGCTGCAGGTGGGGCTTCTGGGCACCTGGTCAGACCTCCCGCCAAACTGCGCGTCCCCCGGACGTGGCTCTGGACGCATCCCTCATCGGCACACCCCGTCCTTCGGGACCTCCCAGGACCTGCACGTAAACCGTGGACATTTGGCCCGAGGTCATTCTTCTTGAGAGTCAGTAAAATTGTAATAAAAAAGAAAAGGGGGAAAGGTTTGGACCTTTGAGTGTCTCACCCACACACGAGTATAGTTTTTAAACAGAAAAACATTTTAATGTGATTCTGTTAAAACACTGGGAGACGGTGGTAGAACCCCCTGTCTTTGGTTCCATGTCATTCCATCTGATTGTTGGTCGTCCGTTTCGACGCTGCTAGGTGTTACTTCAGTATCTAGATAATGAACCATAACGTAACCATCAGTGATACATTAAGACTAGCTAACGTTAGTGACAGTTACTCTCAATTGTCTCTCTGCTGTGTAGTACATTACGATACTAAATGTTCTCTACATGGTGTTGGAATATGTAGAGAGCAATGTTTCGGTGGCTTTCAGCAGAGCTGCTCCTGAGCGTCTTCTACCTAGCAGATGTCCCAGGAACATGTAGGGCCACAGGCAGGAACATAGTAGGGCCGCAGTCCAAAGGGGGAGCAGAGTCAGGTGCACGGACCACAGCTTACATGCCCCTCCTCCCAGCAGAGCCCCTGGCCTCAGGATTTCTAATGCACTTGTTATTCATTTGTTATGGAAACAGCCCTGTGTGGTTACTGAAAGAGCCGGTCCTCAGCCATAAAGGCAGAGGGATGGCAGGAGTGCCATGGGGCACAAGGGCAGCCCATTGGCTCCAGCCAGCAGGCAGCTCTGTCCCCAGGGCAGCCCCAATCTGCCCTTCACATCCGCCTCACAGCTAGTCTGTATGTTCACAATGAGCCGTCTGCTCCATCCCCCTGTCTGACGTGGGCTCCGGTCCCTGCCTGGACACCCTATGCCCAGCAAGGAAGGTTCGCTGGACATGGTCTTTGGCTGGACACCGTCTGCGGTTCTCGGGCAAGCACAGGAAGGCTGGGCTCCCTGGTTCTCCAGGGCCGTGCCAGGGCTGGTCCTGAACCGCACGCAGCCAGCAGGGGCACAGTGTTGCTCTGCTCTGTGCATCCCTCTTGCCAAGAACCAACTTTTCCAATGCCGCTCAGCCCTGCATCCCTTCTGCCCGTTTCTGACTGGCGTCTGTGTGTTCTTCTCTCCAAGTAATCGAGTCACCCTCCGTCTGCCTCTCCTTCTGGGGAGCCTGCACCGTGCGTCACTGTCCCCCTCCCGCCCACTAATAGAACCGTGTCCCCCGACCCTGTCCCGACAGGCTCTTCTTCCGGAGGCACTACCCCGTGAGCAGCGTGATTTTCTGTGCGTTGGACCCACAGGACAGGAAGTAAGATAATCTCTGTTTGTATCAAGCAGCGCGCGTGTGTCTTTTGCTTGTTAAGCGAATAAAGACATTAACGTAACTCTTCCTCTCCTTCCTGTTTGCAAGGTGGATCACGGATGGACCCTGCTCCAGGTGGGTTCCCGGACGCCGGCACCCTCCCGGGCACAGACCAAAGTACATGACCTTACTGAGTTCCTGCAAGGGTTTCCCGTAGGGAAATGAGAGAATCGTGCCAGCACGTTCATGGCTTAAATACAGGGAAGCGCATCCTTCTGTAGGAAGGGCCTCCTGGGGTTTGCTTTCCCGCTCGCTCCTCCCTGAGATGCACAGTTCCCCAGGGCCGCAGGGTGGAGCCAGTCGCACGGCTTTTTGGGCCCTTCGGGGCAGGAGCGGATGGCAGGTGCACAAGTTGGGGTAGAGGAAGGGTGTCCCTTGTGAGCAACAGTGACCCGGTGCTCAGCGTTTTGTAGACGCAGGGGGAACATGGTTTCCGCTGCCCTGGCCCTGCGGCAAGACAGTCCCACTGGGCAGCGGTGTTCCCGGAATCTTCTGGAACCTTCCGGAGCTGTCTGCACCCTTCAGGCCGGCTTCCTCCATGTAACCTAAATCCAATTGCCGGGAATCGCTCGAACCACACGGGTCCCACCCTGGCACCCCGTTCACGGTCCTGTTTGTCTCAGGATCTGACAAAGTGCTCAGAGGCCCCGGCTCTGGCATGTGGGACTGGCGGTGTTCCCGTGTGTGGAGTGTGCTACCCCCTCCTAGCTCCTCGAGCCACACCCTCTCGTGGCTGGGAAGCCGCGCCACTGGAATAGATGAATCCCTTGTTTTTCCAAGAGGGAGCAGGGCAAGTTTCCTGGGGACAGCAGAAGTCCCTGTGTGAGGGTCAGGGCTCACGGAGGCTCATTTGGAGAATGGCCCCGATTCCTCTAATAGTTAGACGTGCTGTTCTTTTAAACCATTTCCTTCCTTACCTGTAGTTTGTAACTGGGGTGTAGGAGGTCCAAGGGCAGGAGTGTGGGACATCCAGACAGGGGCCCTCACCTGAGCCTCCTGTGACCTGATTGCCCTACCCCAGTACTGGAGGGACCTGGCCTCCTCTGGGAGAGTCAGGCCACCAGCCGTGTGGGGGCTCTGGGACCCGCCCTGACCTGAGTCTGTGGGATCCTGGCCAGGAGAGGCCTGGGGCAGTGGCCAGGGTGTTGGCCGGGGCTGGGGCAGTGGCTGGGGCAGTGGCCAGCCATGTACCTGCCGTACCTGGGGGCTTGAGGGGTGGACAGGTGTGGGCAGTGTCTGGCTGAGTGGCGGTGAGTGGTGAGTAGAGGTTGTGGGGGTGCAGGGGGAGTACACGGAGGTTTGCACCCACTCTCAGACCTTGCGGGACGCTGGCATGCTGACCTCCCACCTTCTCTGTTACAGAGTCTTTGGGTTTGTGGCCCGGAAGCAGGGCAGCGCCACAGATAACGTGTGCCACTTATTCGCAGAGCATGACCCCGAGCAGCCTGCCAGTGCCATCGTCAACTTTGTGTCAAAGGTCATGATTGGCTCCCCTAAGAAGATCTGACCCCTCCCAGCCCGAGACTGCGCGGGGCTGGAGCGTCCGCTGCCGGCATCTGGCCAGCCTGACGTTCCAGCCCCACGAGGGCCGGGGGCTTCTCCTCCAGCTTCACAGACCCGAGGACACACAGCCCCCCGTCTGCTGTCCTTCCCCGAAACACTGCTTGCCAGCACATCTCTGTAGCCAAGTGCTTCCCGGGTAGAGGAAAGTGGGATCCATGCAGCAGGGCCGAGCGAGGACGCGGGTCCCCGTGCCCCTTGCACGCTGGCATTGATGGGAAGGAGTGCATCCAGCCCCTGGACGGCAGCCCTGGGTGACCGGGGGTGCCACCAGGCACGCGGAGGGGCTCCGTCCATCCAGCACCGGGGGAGGCCTCTCTCCCACGACAGAGACACTAGCTCACCGAGAAGGGGATGCATGTTTGCTGAAGGTCCGTGCAGGTCGGGCCCTCCCAGAAATCCGGGGGCACGAGCCGGGGGGAGAGGACATGCTGGCTGCGAGGACCAGGAAGGCCACCTGGTCCCTGGGGAGGGCACCGAGCTGCCCGAGCACCCCGGCCCGGTGGGCAGTGGTGGCTCTGGCCTCCTGCTCTCGCTCTGGCTCCGAATGGGGTCTCGTCCGTGAGATGAGAAGGAACATGGACATGAAGTGTCTTTTTGTGTAATTTATATTCTACTTATGCCAAATTATTTATGGTAAATTGCTGGGCAGGATGGGGTCCCGGTGCTGCGAGCTGCCAGGCCGAGCCTGTGCCCACGATCCGGGGCCACATCCCTGACAGGCCAGCCTCAGCAACCTTGACCTCCCCAAAGCTCACTGGGGGATGGTTCCCGTCCGACAGGCGGGTGACAAACTTTCTGGGGAGGAAGGTTCCGGAGAGCGGGTCACATTTGGGCAGAGACTCGGCCCTGCTCTCCCAGGCAGTTCTGAGCCCTCTGAGCCCTTGGCCACTTATCCCGACCTCTGCGGCCCCCGTCTGGGATCCTGCATTTCCGGCATCCTGAGCAGAGGAGGAAGATAAGGAATCCCAGTCCTCCGAGGCTGTTAGTGGCCGAGAGCCGCGCCCCTGCGTCTCCGAGCTACCGAATCCAGATGCCAGTCACGCCACGGCTTCTACGGGTCCCCCAGGATGGACCGGGGGCTCGGTCTCCCCCCACACGGCCCAGGCACCCCATGGCTCTGGGCTCCCAGGAGCTGCCCGCTCTGCCCAGACCAGCTCTTCGGGCCCCCCCGGGCGTTGCCAGCAGGCATCACTCCAGCGGTGCGAACGTGATGTTCTGTGTTAAGTGGGTCCAAGACGGATGTGGGGAAGCGCAGAGCAGAAAGCCTCATGTTGCCAGGCGTCCGACGCAGGTGAAAGTGGGGGACGCATCTGCCGTCCGGCTCTCTCCATGCCCCAGATACAAGTGCCTCATTTCTGTGCCAAATGTTTGCCTGGTCTTCACAGACCTCTTCCCTGACAGGTGTCGGTGTGGCTGTGTGGGACACATTAGCGTCTCCTGGGGACCCTGGGGACGTGGTCCTCAGCAGAGGCGGCTGGCATCTCGGGATTCCATTCATGGCAGAGATTCGGCCAGAGGGGACCCGAGATGCCGTCCCCAAGACGCACCTCATCCCGAGATGGCTTCTACCCAGTTTGACCCAAAGACCGCAGGTCGGGTCCCTCACCCTTCCCATGAAGAGAGGGCTAGTTTAGAAACGGAGTGCGGGTGGGTGACCCGGCCTCTGGGTCCTCCCATACAGTCCCTGTCCCGAGCGCTCAAGAAGCCACTGCCCCTCGCTCGTGAGGCAGACCGGCCGCCTGTGGCTTTTCCTGGCCGTAGCCAGGATGTCAGGAAGTCTGCTTCCCGGTTCCTGATGAGCCGGCGTGGCAGGTTTCTTTTCCTGTTACACGTGTGTCATGTGACGCAAGAGGAACCCGGGAACTCGGGGCTCCGACCTCGGGGATCCCCACCCCCACCCCCACTCAGGCTCGGGGCCACTCTGTGGAAGGTGCGTGGCCTCCGGGCGCTGGCGGGCAGGGGGTCCTGTCCTGGGGAGGTCCACGGTCCCCACCGCCTCACAGCCAGGGTCCTGTTAGCTCGCTCATTAACCGGTCGCTGTGTCCTCCAGTGTTAACCTGGCACCGGGGTAAGCCACACCGAATTTAAGGTCTCCGCGTGTACCCTCGGCGTCAAAGACCTCGCGTCTCCTTAGCGGCCTTATTGTTAGTGGGTATTTTTACTTTTCTTATATTGTAAAGAATATATCCAGTATGTAAATGAATGTTCTATAAACCCTTTGTATAGTCGTTTTCTCTGCTTTTCAGATACAGTCTCTATTCAGAGTATAATAAAATTATCAACGTGGTAAAGCCTCGGGGAGAATGGACTTTGTTGTGTTGAGTAGAAGTACCCAGAGGGGGTGTGCCTCTATGAGCTTGCGTGTGTGTATGTGTGTTCACGCGTGTGCGTACACGTGTTTCAGTGGGGGTTTTATGGAGTGTTGGATTCGGTTATAAATTCACATACGGGGGTGCCTGGATGGCTCAGTAGGTTAAGCCTCTGCCTTCGGCTCAGGTCATGATTTCAGGGTCCTGGGATCCAGCCCCGCATCGGGCTCTCTGCTTAGCAGGGAGCCTGCTTCCCTCTCCCTCTCTCTCTGCCTGCCTCTCCGCCTACTTGTGATCTCTGTCAAATAAATAAATTTAAAAATTCTAAAAACTATAAAAAAATAAATTCACGTATGTTTTGCCTTGGGCATCTATTTTGAAAAATAACATTCAGAGATTTTTTTTTAAGATTTTATTTATTTATTTATTTATTTATTTATTTGACAGAGAGATGACAAGTGGGCGGAGAGGCAGGCAGAGAGAGAGGAGGAAGCAAACTCCCCGCTGAGCAGAGAACTTGATGTGGGATCGATCCCAGGACCCAGAGATCATGACTTGAGCCGAAGGCAGAGGCTCAACCCACTGAGCCTCCCAGGCACCCCACATTCAGAGATACTAAGAATTTAATTGCAACATGTACTATTGCGCCGAGGACCTGACTTCTGATGTTCAGCCCCGAGGGGACCTTCCAGGTGTCTACAGGGTGGGGGCTGGACCCGAGTGTGCCGTCCGGTGGACTTATCTGTTGCTGCACCGGATGCAGGTGTCGCCCAGCACCCCTCCGGGGGGCTCCACCATCAGATGGGGCTCATCATGCTGGCTTTTTGCATTCCGGGGTCCGGGCTCCCTTTCCCTGGCTGACCTCCTTCCTGAGTTAGGTGATGGGGACCCAGGACCCATGGCCCTCATGCTGTCTGCGTCCTAAAGCCCTGAGCCACTCTGTCTTGGGGCTCTCAATGGGTGCATGGTCACTGGGCTCCTCAGGCAGTGCCTTCCTTCCCCCATAAAGGCTGGGGTGACTGCTCCTGCCCCAGCCAGGGGCCTAAGGCAGAAGAGACACACTTGGGAGAGTTTCATCCAGAAGGATGTTTCTAGGGGGGTGGCGGGGCTGGACCCCGACCACTGTCACAGAGTAAAAGTGGGCAAGGCTCCGATCCGACAGCCACTAGCGTGGGCTTTCCAGGAGCACTGTGTGGATGGGTCACTGTGGCCTGGAGCCCACCCAGAGAATTCCCACCACCAGGTCCTAGCCCGGGCGGGAGCTTGTGCATGGATTAACTCCGTGCTCATCACTCAGCGGCTACCACTGGTGGACATGCTGGGGATGGGCACCTGGTCTCACCCATTGGGACCCGGATCTATTGGACATGGCTGCTTGTGCCCACCCTCTTGGGCCCTGGATCTATTAGTGGTGGGCCCTCCACCTGCCCAGTCGGGACGCTGCATGTTTTGGTGGTCACTGCCCAGGTCCCATCCACTGGGGACCAGGATCTACTGAAGATGAACACTGCTGTCCCGTCTGCTGGGGATCTAGGAGCGATGAACAATGGGTGCCCGGGCCCAGCCCCCTTGGGCTGTGGATCTATTGGAGAGGGTGCCTGGGTCCCGCCCACACTGGACCCGAGGATCTGTTAGTGATGTGCATCAGGGGTCTCGCCACCGGGGGACCCTGGATCTACTGGAGATGAACACCTGGCCCTGCCCACTAGGGACGTCATGTCGTATCCTCCATCGGGTTTCTTGTTTCCCCTCGAGGTATGTGTGTGATCGTGGGCCGAGCTTCCGCAGGGTCTCTGGTCACGTTTCACAGAGCAGACTCCAAGTGGTATTGGAGCTTCCAGGTGGACTTGGGGCCCTGGGAACACGGATGGAGGGACATTTCATGACACAGGGATTGGCTATGTCTGGACATGCTTGGGTTGGGCAAGGCTGTTGAGTTGTAACAAGAGAAAGCTCCAAGAATGAATGGCCATAAGATTCCAGAGGAACCAGAGGCCAGAATTTGGCAGAGCGAGAATCAAAACACAGCCAAACTACATGCTGTTCACAAGCCTGGGCTGGGGTCACAGTACGGGCGGGGGAGGTGGGCCCCCAAAGCCCTTTGCTTATGGGAGGGCGCCCGCAAAAGGCATCTGCCAGGACAACCCAGTGGACCATGAGGCCTCTTTGTCCCCATGCATCTGAGACAGCGAGGTGGGGGGAGGGGGGAACACCAGCAGGATGTCCTGCCCCCCACCAGGAAGCACACTTTGTCTCCCACTGTCCCGGGATCCCCCCAAGAAGGCGAGGCCAGGGAAGCTGAGCCACGGGTCCCCCTTCTCTACTACCGAGATACCTGTGCCCCCTGCCCCCACCCAGGCAGCCACATCAGGACTGTGGGGGCCACAGCACCATGTAAACCGCACGGGCCAAATCTCGTGGCATCTCTGTGGCGACTGGACTTTCCTCAAGGGCACGGCGCATGCTGGTTCTCCAGCCCCAGCACGGATCAGTCGGACGTGGGACCCAGAGTCTCCTGACTTCACAGCCGAAACGTCCTGGATGCGACAGACAATCCCCCGTGTGCCAAGAACCAGGACACGTGGGATGATCCGATGCGGGATGACCCAGAGAGCAGGCTTCTGGGAGCACTCGAAAGCCTTGTTCCTACAGCGGGAGGACAAAACAGAGAAGCCACTGCAAAGAGGAGGGATGCAAAGGAGGAGACCCAACCCAGAGCTGAAGAGCACCGCACAGGAGGGGTGCTCATGGGAGGACGGGCCGCGGACGGGAGGAGACGGGAGGAGACCGGAGGGTCCGTGAGCTCCGGGCCAGGGGAGGGAAGCTGCACCCGCCCAGCCGACCCAGGAATCCGGCGGCTGCTGGGGCCTGTCCAGAGGCCCTCCCTGGTGTCATTGAGTCCCCGGAGAGGGGCAGGACAGGGGGACGAGGGAGCGGCTGAGGCAGCCCCCACAGGTCCCAGATTCCTCACGCCCCTGGCCTGCAGACTCAAGAAGCTGAGTGAGCCCCGAACTAGAGGAACGGCGGCAGCCGAGGTCCTGCAAGCATATGCTTCCACCGACCAAGGGCCCGTCCTCTGGAGATGCAGGGAGAGCGGACGTTCATGGGGAAGGAAAGCTCGATGGGGTTGCCGGGAGGCCTGCAGAGGCTCTTTGTGAAGAAAGGGAACCATCCAAGACTGAGACGTGGAGCCCCAGGAAGGAAGAGGGAAGGGGGAGAGCAGGAGACTCCCAGGCTGTATCATCACGTGTCACTGGTGATTGAAACGGCAGCTCTGGGGCCCCTGGGGTACTTGGTCGGTGACCCGTCTGCCCTCAGCTCGGGTCATGATCTCAGGGTCCTTCCTGGGATCGAGTCCCGCATCGGACTCCCTGCTCAGAGGGGAGCCTGCTCCCCACGACCCCACCCCCGCCGCCGCTCATGCTCTCTCTCTCAAATAAAAAAAAAAAAAAAATTACAAGATCTTAAAAAGACCTATCAGGTCAACGCTAATTTTAAAAATCAAGCCACTGTTTTCACGTCTGACGAAGTGTACTTCAGGGCACAGAACAGGACATGTGTCCTACAGTCATAACGGCCCCGTCCCCCAGGAGGACAGAACCCCCTGGACATGCCCCCGCCAAACACAGAGCCTCAGTGGGGGAAGCCAGAGCTGGCGGAGCCGAAAGGACAGACAAACCCAGAGCTGTGGGCGGGGGGCTCGACACCCCCTTCTCAGCAGCAGAGAGAACTCGACAGAAAGCCCGTGGGATGCAGGAACGCTGGCAACATGAGCAGCCGGTAGGACCCAACACACAGACGTGGGCTCCCCACCCACAGCCACGACATCCCTGTGTTCAAGAACCCTGGAAGGCTCAGCAGGACAGGCCGCAGTCTGACCCCCCCCCCCAAGTGGCGGGGAGGAGGAGGGGTGCGGGCTGTCTGGGAAGAGCTCATGGCTTTCCAGGCCCTGGACGGCACCCGGCCTCTGGCCGGACAAGGAGGCAGAGAAAGACATTGCAAGTTGAGCACCTACGGTTTGCCAAGGGCGGTACCAGCCCTGTTAGCGCTGGTGGATGGGTCCAGCGTCCCTGGGAGGCGGTGCCCAGGCAGTCCCCACTGGTTGCAAACCGGGGTAGGAGCACCCTGCTGTCGGCTGGCGGGGACCCCACACGGAGGACCCGAGTGACCCGGCTGATGGGGGACCATGTCCAGGGTTGGAGCCGCAGTGGCCGCCCCTGCCCTGTAGGGGGCGGGGAAGAGCCCAGCGACCCGTC
Source organism: Mustela putorius furo (assembly GCF_011764305.1). NCBI lineage: Eukaryota > Metazoa > Chordata > Mammalia > Carnivora > Mustelidae > Mustela > Mustela putorius. Next base: position 12,497,760 of record NW_025421998.1, read on the forward strand.
TGCCTGTCCACACACCACCGCAGGTGGCCATAGGCAGGTGGCCCTCCCCCATTTACAGGTCACACGCTCGGGATGGAGAAGTTCGGTAGCTCAGCCACTGCCCAGGATGCAGGCCTAGAAGAAAGAGCCCAATAGTTTCTAGCTGCCCCTTTCTCAGGTGGGTGTCCTTCCGTCCCAGGCAGGCAGCCCCGAGCCCGGCTCCCCAGAGGCTGACCCTGCCCACCCTCCCCCCGTGAGCGATGTCCTGAAGACAGGCTCCTCCCGCTGCACTTTGCCCTCTTCTGGAAGGTTCCCCTGAACCGCCATCCGTAGTGTCCCGGGATTTGGACTGGATCCAGGCGGTGCCCCCATGTTGCAGGCGGCACTGCCCCCTGGTGGAAGGCCGGGCTTCCTGCAGCACGGAGCAACACCCAGAGACCTCAGAGTCCGTGAGCAGGGGCCTGCAGGCCAGAGACCCCCCCCCCCACCTCCCCCGGGAGTGGAAGGACGCGGGTTGTTCCGATGTTAGGAGCGCGGATGCCCGGCCTGGCGTCCGGTCTGGGCTCTGGCACGCACTCGCTCTGTGGCTGGGGCAGCCCCTCAACTGCTGCCTCCGAATGAATGTGGCAGTCGGGCTGTCTCCGTCTTAGTGGGCACAGGCGCTGACGTGGCAAAGCTGGTGAGCTCGGAAGAGAGGAGAGTGGGCCCTTCTGCCCTCTGCACACCGCCCTGCCCCTCTGGTGCGAGGCCCCCAGCCGCGGGCCCGCCATCCGTGCGCGCGGATTATAGGCGTAAAGGAATTCCAGGACATAACACAGAATAAGCGTCCTCCATAGAGTGACGGAAATGTCCTAAAATTGGGATGGCAGTGAGCTGCAGGAAATGGGGCCCAAACCTTCGACTCTTACCTTCCCGCTGGGCGAAGTGTGTGCTCATGCGTCATATCTCAAGAACGCTGTCACAAAAATAAAAACAGAGAAGCATCTAGAAGAGTGAAGACAGACATGACAAGCCTCTGAGACACAGGCTCAGATCCAAGTGTCTCCGCGAGAAGGGAGCGGGGACCTGGCCTGCGGCACAGGGGTGACTGGGGAACCAGGAGAAAATGGCCTTTCTCTGTCAGTCTTCTAGCTCATGTTGATTTCGAGAACTAAAACATGCCTGCGAGCCCGTGGAGGCCAGTGTCAGGCTCCTCTATGGTTCAGGAACCCCTGGGCACCTGCAGGACAGCAGAGGGAATGGGAGGAGACTTGGAGAGGGGTTGGATCCCGGACATAATGGGGGGCTCTGAACGGGGCAGCTGCTCTCCCAAAGACCTGAGTTGAGCTTTCCAGTGTCACCTTAGATTAAGAAATCCCGCTCTGCAGTAGGATTTCCCAGGGGCTCATAGGTGGGCATCCCTGTTCCTGGCTAGGAAAGGAGGAGCTGATGTGTCTATAGCCTCCCTCCATCACTGGGAACCTGGGGACTGGTTCTGGACAACAGAGTGAGAATTTGGCCCAGACGCAGGTCTAGACAAAGTGGTGGCCGGGGCTTGGACCTGGGTTGCAGCCCCTAATGTAGGGGGAGACCTGTGGCACTGGGAGAGAGCCGGTGGCGGGGGGGAGGGGGGGAGATGTCTTCAGTCTTGGATCTCTCACTGCCACCCAACAGGATAAATAGGTCTGAGCCTGTAGAGCCAGAGCCGGAAGAGAGAGGCAGTGATTTCCCGAAGAAAACTTTGTCCAGGTCCAGCGAGGTACAGACCCATTGGCATAGAGGCTTGGAAAACCCTCAGAGGCACTTGGAGAATGGTCAGCCTTTGCTGGGAACCAGGGTGGGTCAGAGCCCATCTAGGAACACCTTTCCTCTCCCTTCCCTCTTCCTTATAAAGTACCTCCTGAGGGTTCAGTAGTGAATTCTCAGGGAGGGAGAACAACACTGAGTCAGAGAGACACTTGAGCTCTTGCAGGAATCTGCATGTCCTTGACACGAAACTGGACTGTTTTCCACAATTGCAAGTGACTGTGGGACAGTCACTTTTTATTATATAAAACGACCGGGAAGTCCCAGGGTATGCCTGAGGTTTCAACCAGTGGACATTCCTGAGCAGGCATACAGGGAAAAGGGGGACAAAGCAAGGCAGCTTTGCAGTGTCCCCACGAGCTCTGCCTGTGTCATGTGTACTTGGCCATGGTGGGCTGGGGATGGCAGGACGAGCCGTCAATCCCAGCCCATGTGCTGCACGCACGCAGCCCAGGACCTGGCACTCCTGGGAGGGAGAGGAGGAGGGCAATGGGAGGGACAGTTTTCCTCCTCTGTAAGATGGAAGTGCCAAGAAAGTCGTTTCTCCGGGTGGTGGAGAGGAGTCCACCAAACCACAGCTGTGAAGGCACACTTGCTGTTCCTGCTCTGGTTAAGAACAAAGAGAACGCCAATCAAGGACATACTCTGAAAATGTTCCAGTGTCAGTTAAACAGGAATGGTTGGTCTGGTTGGTACTGCGCTGTGGTATGTTCTGTAGGTGACCCTGCACATGGGTGAGGTTGTCCTGGACAGTTGCCACTGTGTCATGAGGGGCCACAGACTCCTTGTCTTCAAAGGGTTTCAATGAAGATAATGTGAGGATCTGAGTAAGAAGAGCCTGCAGAGAACCGAGGACAGTGAGCTTTCCCTGGGTGGGCTGTATCATCATCACAACCATCATCACCACTATCATCACCATCACCACCACCACCACCACCACCATCATCATCACCATCATCACCATCACCACCATCATCACCACCATCATCATCACCATCATCACCACCATCATCATCATCATCACCATCATCACCACCATCACCATCATCACCATCATCACCCTCGTCTTCACCATCATTACCATCATCACCATCATCACCACCATCATCATCACCACCATCATCATCATCACCATCGTCACCACCATCACCATCATCACCCTCGTCTTCACCATCATCATCATCACCATTGTCACCATCATCATCATCACCACCATCCTCATCATCACCATCGTCACCACCATCACCATCATAACCATCATCACCCTCGTCTTCACCACCATCATCACCACCACCATCATCACCATCATCACCACCATCATCATCATCATCACCATCATCACCACCATCACCATCATCACCATCATCACCCTCGTCTTCACCATCATCACCATCATCACCACCATCATCATCACCACCATCATCATCACCACCATCATCACCACCATCACCATCATAACCATCATCACCCTCGTCTTCACCATCATCATCATCACCATCATCAATCACCACCATCATCATCATCACCATCATCACCATCATCATCATCATCACCATCTTCACTATCATCACCACCATCATCATCACCATCATCACCATCGCCACCATCACCATCATCATCATCATCATCACCACCACCACCATCATCATCACCATCATCACCATCATCATAATCACCACCACCATCATCATCATCATCACCACCACCATCACCACCATCACCACCATCATCACCATCATCACCATCACCATCATCACCATCATCACCACCATCACCATCATCATCATGAACATCACCATCATCACCATCACCATGATCATCACCATGATCATGACCATCATCACGAACACCACCACTATCACCATAATCACCATCAGCATGACCATCATCACCATCACGGCCATCATAACTATCACCATCAACACAATCACCACCATCACCATCACTACCTCTTCACCATCACTATTATCACCGTCACCATCATCACCACCATCACCATCATTGTGGTTGGTAGAGATGCAGAATTACTAGTTCTTCCAGCATGTGGTCAACCGTGACCACATGTGTGCAGCAGACCTGTGTTTATTCTCTTAGATGGGCCTATTATCTCTCCAGTTGTCCAAAGAAAAGCAGGAAAAGATCCGTGGAAAATGGGCACAGTTACATTTAAAAGCGAAGGTTGATAAAAACTGGGTAATCATTTGGAACAGGAACTTTGTAAGGAAGATGTACAAATAAATAGAAAATCAGTACATGAAAATGCCACCCACATCATGCAGCATCAGAGACATGGGAATTACACCCACCATGAGCCATCATCTGCCTCTTCTGGGGTGGTTGGAACGAGGAGGACAATGAGGAGGATGGACTTAGGGCTACTGAACTCTACACTGCGTGTGGACACAAATGCTGGAACCGTTCGGCACTGTCTTGTAAGTTCTTTTTTTATTTTCTTTTAAGATTTTATTTATTCATTTGACAGACAGAGATCACAAGTAGGCAGAGAGGCAGGCAGAGAGAGGGGGGGGGAGGCAGGCTCCCCACTGAGCAGAGCCCGATGGGGGGCTCCATCCCAGGACCCTGAGATCATGACCTGAGCCGAAGGCAGAGGCTTAACCCAGAGCCCCCCAAGTGCCCCCTGTCTTATAATTTCTTACACGCTTTCTTATTTCTTTTTTTTTTTTTTTAAGATTTTATTTATTTGACAGAGAGAGATCACAAGTAGACAGAGAGGCAGGCAGAGAGAGAGAGGGAAGCAGGCTCCCTGCTGAACAGAGAGCCCAATGTGGGGCTCCATTCCAGGACCCTGAGACCATGACCTGAGCCCAAGGCAGTGGCTTAACCCACTGAGCCACCCAGGCACTCACACGCTTTCTTATATCTTATGCAATTTCTTATACGCTGTGTCCCAGCGAGCCTGTGAAGTATTTACCCAAGGCTTGTGAAACTCCTACCCAACCTTCCACCGGGGAGGTTGGAGGTTCCCAGTGCTTCCTCCAGCACTGCCACACGCCAGCAGCAGCCCGCGTCCTTCCCTGGGCAGGTGGACAGCAAGGGGTTCCACCACGTGTAAATTAAAAATAAATACGAAGAGTGAGGGCTGTTATCCGAGCAATGTGAATGTTTGAACTTGGTGAGGACAGACTCTGTGCACAGCCCTGGGAACAACTCCCGGAGAGGGGTTACAGTAAGGGCGCGGGGGCTGCAGTGTGGAGAGATCCCAAGGCGGCTGCAGAAAGCCCAGATCCCCTAGAGGATAAGCCTGTCCTGAGCACTGCTCCCCAGGGTTCGCTCCCACAGGATGGGACCTAGAGGCGCGCAGCAGGCCTGCCCCAGGACCAGGGATGCGCACTGCGGAACATAAACCCTCAGGTACTGCTGGGCGCTGCGCTCCCGCCGGCCAGTGCCCCGGAGCGCAGCGCAGGAGACCGGAGGGACGCCAGACAGTAACTGCGGTTGTGCCGCGGTGGTCAGAGCCTGCCTTCTTCCTTTCCTTTGTTTGTGTCTTCAGAACCTTCCAGAAGGCTGAAATCCTTTCTCTCAAGGACACTGGGACAGGCCCCTTCCAGCGCCGCAGCGCAGGGCCCGGCGCGGCCGCCAGGGGGCGAGCGCGCCTAACGGGACTCACGGGACGCGGCCGGTGCTGGGGGTCCAGGGGCGGGACGGAGCGGGGGTGGAGGTCGTGCGGAGGACAGGGAGCGCGCAGGTGCAGGACGGAGGTCGGGGCAGGGGTCCTTTGGTAGGATCTGGGAGGGGGCTGGGTCTGCAGGGAGGAGGGCTAGGGGTCCTGGGGGTGGGCGGGCAGAGGTTGGGGGAGGGGGTGGGGTCCGCGCCCGGGACCAAGAGGGGTTTGAAGAGGGGGCACGGGTCCAGGGGGAGGATCTATCGGGGTCTCTGGCCCGCATGCATCTTGGGCCAAATGCTGCTGGGGGCTGGGTGGGCGCAGCGCAGAGGGCGTCTTGCTCAGGTCCTGTAAGAGCAGCGGGGACTCCCCCAGGGACCAGGTGTGGGGGGACAGAGGGCAGCCTTAAAGAGGGGGTGGCCACACAGGCCTGGGACCCCCAGCGGCCAGATATATTTTATTTTAAACTAAAGACGTATTTGCACACTGTAGGGATCCTAAGGGAGCAGTGTTGGGAGTCCTTTGGTCTTTCCGAAGCCTCCGCATGGCAACCTGAGAATGCGGCCCACTGCCTGGGAAAGGTGTGAGGTCCTCTCCTGCGAGGTACCCCTAAGGTGGTTCATCCAAGTCCGACTTGTCCCAAAACGGCAGTTACAATTCCAGACATCCTGTGACCCAGAAACCCCACTTGGAGGCATGCGCTGTATGGGTCTGGGAAGGGGCATTTCAACAAGCAGCGTGTTCCATGTTCACCACCGCCAGAAGGTGGAAACGGCTCCCACGTCCCTCATCAAGGTTCAGCTAAAACTCACCTGTTTGTGCCCTGGGCTGGCCTTCAGGCCGGGGAGGAAAGGAGCAGGGTGGGGTCCGCAGGGCCGCATGGGGCAGCTTCTGAAGCCTGGCTAGTAAAGGAGTCAGATACGGGAGATCACATTGGTGTGGTTCCTTTTATATCCAGCCTGAGGGAGAGCCCAATGGACAGTCACCGAGCTGACCGGAGACCCCCTCCCCCCTTCCTGGGCCATGTCCCGGAAGCGTCACATCCAGCCAGAGGCTCAGTTCCGTGTCCCAGCGTCCGGGGGTCTGGGAGGGGGTCAATGAAGGCGGCACTTTTGGGGACAGTGGTGCTGTTTTGCAGACCCGCCTTGGCTCCCGGGGTGCTGGGCTTCAGTGATGAAGAAGCGGGGAAGCAAACGGACGGGAGTCGAGGGCGCACGGCACCCCCCGCCCCGAGGGGTTGGATGGGGGCAGTGGGGTCTGACCTTACTTGTCCTTCAGCTGGAGGTTTGGGCCGTTCTGAGCGCATCCGTGGCCTGTGCGGGCCGTCTGTCCTCTCACACGGCATCCCTGTGGGGTCATTAGGCATCTTTTGCAGTGATCGTGGGGACCGTCCTGCAGTTGCCCTCGGTTCTGCTCTTGGCCCTGCGTCTTGGTGCTCTTCTGTCCGGGAACCCTGGCCATTTGGTGGCTCTTGCTTTAGGTCCCTTTCCCACTGCTCTCTTCTCTGCCTCTGGGGACCGAGTGTGGGTGCTCAGCCTGCTTGTGCAGCCTTCCCCCTCCCAGAGGTTCTATCTGGAGAGCCCTGTGGCTGGATCAGACCTGAAGTTTGCCCTGGACCCCCGGGGCTCTCCATAGGGACCAGAGGCTGCAGAGCCAGGAGCACAGTGGGGCTTTCGAGGTGTTTTATGGGACCCGCTATTCCATTCGGTGGCCGCACCGTCGGTCTCGGTCTCTCTGCAGCTGCTCCTGGGTGGCTTGGAATCTGGGGCGAGAGGTGTGTGCCCCTGTGGACACTCTCCCTGCAGCCACCTGCCCGCAGAGGGCATTGATTCCTGATTTCATTCCGGGCAGATTGAGTTACTGGGCTGTGCGTGGTCAGTAAACTCTGCTCCTGTTGATCTGAATAAATAATTCACTTACCTAGTTTTCCGGAGCCTGTCTGGGACAGATGGCAGCCAGCCTGAAGGGAAATGCCTGAGGGCCTCTTATCTCCCTTGCTGGGACAGAACTTGCCTGGGGCATACTCCCCTAGCTAATACGCTGGTCCATTCCCTGTGGTATGAACACTTTTCCTCTTTCAATAAGGTGGCCAAACATTTGTGTTCCCGAGTTCGTGGGCATTTTGGATGTTGATTAGAAACAGAATTTGCCAGAATGTGATATGTCTTTGAGAACGTGGGATCATTGGACGGGGATGCCGAGGGGTCCCTCATGTGTGAGGGGCTGGGAGACCAAATGGGAGGGGGCACCCCAGGCTTGGCAGATACCCTCCGCTTCCCCAGGTGAGCATGAGGCTGAGGACTGGATTCCTGCAGGGCAGAGAGAAAGACCCAGGCTCCCTGGCCGGCCCACGGGAGATGCTGGGGGATGCTCAGTGGCCTCCAGCCCCAGGACGGTGCCTGGAGGAAGCCCCTGGCCCTGGTCAGCATCCGGGGAGTGAACACCTGCCAAGTGTCATCAGCACCAGGCGCCAGGCCCCTGCCCCCTGCCCCCTGCCGCCCTGGCCCAGCCTCCACCCTGTCCAGGACAATCTAAGGGAGTGGAACTAGCTAACTAGCAGTTGGTGGGGTACAGGCTGGAGACGGAGTCCAGAGCTGGGGTCCACACGCATTCGGCATTTAGGGGGGAGCCTGCTAGGACTGCCCTAGTGACCTGCTGGGAGCAGGGTTAGGAGCAAGGAGACAGGTGCGGTGAGCTCTCCCCAGAGCGCAAAACCTCTGTGGGCAGAGGTGGGAGGTGCTGGGTACGTGCAGTGCCCACCATGATGGGGCAGTTCCTGGGGATGGGAAGGGGCGTGACTGAGGGCAAAGCCCTCCAGCAGGACACACCAATCTGGGGCTCAGAGGAGGGAATGTCCCATCTAGGAGGAAGCAGTCCCCATCCCACACGGCTACCCAGGAGCTTATCTGGGGCTTCGAGCATCCGGGATGGTGGCCTCGGTGTCTCCAAGCAGCTCCAGGCCCAGGAAGCACCTGGAGGTCCTGCAGACGCTGCTGTGTGGCCTGGCAGGAGGGACGAACCCAGCAGAAGGGGCCAGGGGCTTGGGGACAAGGAGCTGACTACAGAGGTGCTGAGTGTTTTGGGGAGTACTGGGAACACTTGCAGAGACTTGAAGGCAAACTGGGCCCCTCAGGCAGTGGGCAAGAGGAGGTTCCGGGAAACCTAGGCACAGGCTTCCCAGGGTTTCACAGGTTTGGCAATAGGGCACTGAGAAGCGCCGTAGAAGACAGAGTTACATAGGAGGGATTTTGATGGGATTTTAGGGGGACTGCTTAGGGCTGCAGGCATGAGGAAGGGGCTGACCCACAGGTTGAGGGCTTGGACCCACAAGCCTGACCCTCCCTCACTTCAGATGCCAACCGAGAGTCCACGCTGTGTCCGGTGTTTCTGACCTACGGGTTCCAGACCAGACGTTCCCACCGCCCCTCCCGGGTTTGGTGAAGTCGCTGGAGTGGCTCACAGAACTCAGGGAAAGGGCTAACCACTACGCCATTGGTTTGTAATAAAAGACAGATGTAAGCTGCCCGGGGCGGGGTCTGGGGAAGGGGGCGTGGGGCTCCCATGCCCCCCCCACCCCCCTCCCAGGCCCGCGGTCCCCACATCTCCACCTGCTCACCAACCCGGGAGCTCTCTGGCTGGTCCTTTCGGGATTTTATGGCGGTTTCATGACAAGGACGTGACTGATGAATCACTGGCCATGGGTGATTGATCCAAACTGCAGCCCCTCCCCTACGGAGGTCGGGGTGGGGCTGAGAGATCCCACCCTGTCACCACGTGGTCGGTTCCCCTGGTAACCAGCCCCCAGCCCCAGGTGCTCCCCAGACATCACTTCGTTAGCATCACAAGAGACCCCTTCACCCTCCTCCCCTGAGGGAATTCCAGGGGTGTTAGAGGCTCCTTGTCTGGAAAGGGAATGAAGACCAAGTTTGTATTTCTTATAAATCACAGCATCTCACGACTGGGTGGGGGGGGCTTGGGTTTGCCTTGGGGCGGATGACATTTAACAGGTCGCTGGCCAGCCCGCCGTGAAGGGCGGAATCCTACTTTTTTCTTACCCTGTGGCATCTAGAACCAGCTCCCCCAAGTTTCCTGCTCTCCAGCTCTGCCTCCCAAAACATGTGCCCCCAACCCCCTGGCTCCACGCTGCAGTGTTTCCTGAGCTCCTTCAGGGTGTTACATTGTAGAACTTGCTGTCAGGTGATCAAAGCCTGGGGCGTGTGACCCTTCCAGCAATGCGTCTTCCGACCTGTTTCTGGAAAGTGTTGACTGGGGATGCGGCCAGCACAGGAGGCAGGGAAGCCAGGTGGCCTGCCAAGGCCAGGGGCTTCCGAGGAGAGCAGGGGCGCAGGGGTCAGCGTTCACCGGCCGGCGCTGTGCTCCTGGCTGCCCCGCACTTAGTGGGTGCAGCAGAGCAGCAAAAGCGAGCTTCTGCTCATGCCGCACGTTCCCGGAGTGGCCCATGGCTCTGCCCACCCTGCTCCACGCCAGCCCTGCCTCCTGCGCCAGGCCCCAGAGGGCTCCCTCTTGACACCCATCTGGGATGTCCGGTCCTCACAGAGCAGGGATGAGAGAGCTCCGAGAGCAGCCAGGGCTGGTCGCCTGTCACATCCGCCCCCATCCCTTCATTCACGTGACAGGGGCACCGTCCCAGGGCCCAGACACACACACACACACACACACACACCCCATCCAAGGGGCACATGGCTGTGGCCAGGGGTCAGCGTCAGCTCCTGCAAACAGGCCAAGTTACGGGGACAAGAACAAAGCTCCCCTATGCTCTTTCAGGTGCCTGGGCAGCACAACCCGACCTCAGCTGCCCTAAAGGACACGAAAGAAGAGCCAGGAAGGGGCTCACCCCAGCTCAAAAGATGTTCTGACCCGGAGCCAAGCCCCACAGCCCCGTCCTCCCTGCTGGGGGTCCCTCGCTGGTCTTGATGCCTCTTGTCTGTGCGATGACCCTGTCCCCACTCAGGCCTCCCGGGAGCCACAGGCTGCCCATCGCAGCCTGGCCGCGGGCCTTCCCACGTGGAGCTTCTGAGAGTGATGGTCGCTTCCAGCGGAGCCCAAGGTCTCTGCTACTCGTGGAACTGCAGCGGGTCCCCTGTTCCTCAACAGGGGGTGCTGAACCCCAGGAGGCTCGCTTCCCACTGTGGGTGAGGACGGTCCTGTTTTTCCGCTTGGTGGCGGTGCTCGCGAGGTCGTGAGGAAGACCAACATGTCCAGCGCCGCCACAGATGCCACGGACCAGGTAAGATCGTGTCAGAGGACCATCAGCTACAGCACAGCCCCAAGGGCCCCCAGCACCTGAACAGCCACTGGTTCCTGCCAGGCAGCACCCCCAACACCCCCAGCCCCGGCAGAGAGCCCAGCGCCCTTCATGTGGCACCTGGACGCTAGCTCCTGCCATCCGATCGCCAGCTGGAGCAGAGGCCTTGCTCCCTCAGTAGCGTTTCACAGAAGTCAGAAGTTGCAAAACACCGTGGAGGCCTGTGGGGACCCAGGCCGCTCCCTACCTTCCTTTTGGTGTAAACAAAGAAGCTGCCAGAATGGACGGCTTGCTCCCTTGTCCTCCGCTCTGAGGGCGGTCGTCCGTCATCTTGTGTCAGAACCGGCGCGCTCCCAGCAGGACCCACAGGCTCTCCCCATTGGCCCACAGCGCTGGCGTCTGTGTCCCCGATGGGCCTGGCGTGCGCTGGTGTTTATTTCGGCTCTGTAATCGTGGAAGAATGTTGAGTGTGCGGCTCGGCTCTCCCAGATGCTCAAGGATCTGGACCGATGTAACCCCTGGAGGAGAGCTTAGGAGGGGAACGAAAAACCCACATTTACAAATAACAAATTTGGAAATAACAGATCACTTCAGTTTGGGACACATGCAAGTTTCCTAGACTGTGTTTTGTTTTGTTTTGTTTTGTTTTAAACGCGGATCCTCTGAGAGGTCACAAAAGGAGGTCAGCTGGAATAACAATTCAGGGCGAGCGCTAGAAACCAGACACGGGAGCATGTGAAGATGGCGAATTAGAGGCTCGGCGATGTGCGTTGGGTCATCTTGTCCAAGGAGCAGCTGAGCGAGCGCTCAGGGCGGCCGAGGGTGGCACCTCACAGCCAGCCCTGCACCCCCGTCAGTGCCCAGCTGCAGACTGTTAGCGTCAGCTTTCAGGGCGAGGAACGTTCGCTACCGTCTGAGATGCTCAGCAGGGCCTCCTCAGGCCGCACGAGCCCGGGGAGGTTCTAGATGCTGGCATCGCTGATGAGGAGCCGGCGGATTCTCCCCAAATCCCAGGGCTGCTGGCGCGGCAGCTCTGCTTGGGATCGGTCTCTCCAGGTTGCAGGGCAGGTGCGTCCCCAGCCCTGCCGCACCCCCGCCCCACCCAGCTCAGCCCAAGCCAGCCCTGCCCTGCCCTGCCCGGCCCCTCCCTGCCATGCCCAGCTCAGCCCTGCTCAGCCCAGCCCAGGCCCACCGTGCCATGCCCTGCCCTGCCCAGCCCAGCCCTGCTCTGCCCAGTCCAGCCCCAGCTCAGCCCAGCCCAACCTAGCCCAGCCTTGGCCTGCCCTGCCCTGCCCACCTCAGCTCTGCCCCATTCTGCCCTGCCCTGCCCAGCCCCAGCCCCAGCCCCACCCCGCCCCTCTGTGTCAAGGAGGGAAGGAGCAAACAGGCTGAGGGGGAGCTTCGGGCCTCTGGTGACTTGTGGAAGGGGTGCCTTGGGCCTGGGTGCTACTCCACCCGGTGGGGTTGTCGGGCCCGGGTCGGGCCCCTTGCAGCAACACCTGCCACACTGCTCTGCCGGGCCGGGGTGCAGCCTGACAGAGCCAACCGGGGAGGCTGTCTGTGGTAACGTGGGACGTGTACGTGGGGTCACGGGCAGGAGGGGTGATGAACGTCTCTGTCCTTGCTCTGTCTTAGAAGATCAGCCTCTGGAGCGAGACGGAGGAAGGCGTAACCAGCCTTCACAGCGCCACCGAAGCCAAGCCTCGATTTCTTTAAACAGAAGACTGCACACTTGTATGTGCACAAACACAGCAGGATCCCTGTCAGCCTTGGCCTGCTGCAGGGAATCAGTGATGGGAACCCCTTCCTTCCCAGTGATGCGAATGGGTTGGTCCTGCAGGACGGAAAGCCCAGCATCTCCGCTTGCAGCCGCCTGCCTCTCCTGCTCCAGAGGTTGGACAGCAGCTCCTCGGCTCCCCTTGTGGGCACAGAGGGTGCTTGCTCTGGTCTGTGGGTCCTGACAGGAGGCCTGGAGGTTGGGGGGATCCCAGAGAGCTTTCTAGCAGGGCTCCCGGTCTCCCTCTGCTTGTGTCTTCCTGCTCATCTCCTGTCCACCTGAGCGAGAGCGTGGCGCCTGGAGTCATCCCTTGCACACCCACAATGCCTGTCCCATGAAGTCTTGACTCCCACATCCCTTTGGCCTCTCATGCTCAGTGCTGCCCTGGGTGCGAGCCAGCCCCCGGGTCCCTCTGACCTTCCTCTGCTGTGTAAGCAGCAGACACCTACCTTGTGGGGAAGATTTGCGGGGAGTGGCAGAGACACGGTGTCTAGAGCCCGAACTTTCCCATCCTGGAGTGGCACACGCTGGGTAGGTCATGTCCCAGCTTGGCCATAGGTATGCCAGATGTGTTTAGACGTATTCTGGTGTTCTGAAGGGTCCTGGATGTGTGTAAGCCTGACATCCTAGGTGTCCAAAAACTGCCTCATTATTCTACATTCTCTGCATCTCCTTGTACATCAGAGTAGTTTGCTAATTGTTGCAAAAGAGCCTGTCAGGCTGTTGACAGGAATTGGACTAAATCCAAAGACCACCTTAGGGAGCACTGTCATCTTGAATAACGTTGTGTCTTCCATGAACATGGGATAACTTTCTATTTAATTTAAGGTATTAAATTAATTGTAGCGATGTCTTGTAGTTTTCAGGGTAAAGTGTTAAATTTCTTCCTAAGCGTATTAACCTCCAGATGCCACTGTTAATAGAATTATTTTCTTTATTTTATTTTCAGATCCTTCACTCTTGGCACAGTTCATGCTCAAACAACGTTAGTTTGAATTGCATGGGTTCATTTATATGCAGGTGTTTTCTTTTTTTCTTTTAAAAATATTTTATTTATTTATTGATGGATTGAGAGAGAGAGAGTGCGGGGGAGGGCAAAGGGGGCAAGAAAGAGAGCATCTCAAGCAGACTCCACACAGAGCATGGACCCCAAAGTGGGGCTCGATCCCGCAGCTCTGAGACCATGATCTGAGCTGAAATCAAGAGTTGGATGCTCTGCGGACTGAGCCTCCCAGATGCCCCACAGATGTTTTTCAGTAAATGTACTGGAAAAGTTTCTGGAAGTGTGACAATTTGGAAAAGGCTCTCTGATGAACCACATAGCTTGGAAGTAGCAAGTGTTATTGTTTTCAATACTGTATTATGAATAGGACAGCCATCCTGTATGCCATAAAAATTTAATAACTCTTTATACGTTAGCATACAGGCTAGGCTACTGTAAAGCAATTGCCTTGACTACACCAGGCCACCTTAAAGCAATCATATTGCTGCTTTTTTGTATACAATACACAAGTCGGTCTACCTGTAAGTAAATATAATTTTTCACATTATCTTTTCATTATTTTTTTTTAGAATTTTTTATTAGGAGAGCTTGATTATTTTTTTTCACGTAATCTCTACACCCAACATGGGGTTTGAACTCATGACCTTGAGATCAAGGGTCACATACTTCACCAACTGAGCCAGCCGGGTGCCGCCGCATGATCTTTTCACTTTTGATGTGTGCTGTTAGTAATACACATCATACCTGCGGTGTTCTGTGTCTTACACGGCAGTGTTGGTGTAAGTACTGACAGAGGATTCATCTTGCAGACAATGTCAGCTGATGCTCTGGATAACGCGCTGCAGTCCTACTTTCTCCTCCTTGTGAGCTTGTTGGTCACACTTGTTTTTCTCGAGCTTGTTTTATGGTGAAAATACAGCATATGATACACATAACACAGAAGCTGTGAGTTCATTGGCTGTTTATGCCAATGTAAAGTTTCTGGTCAATGGGAAGCTTTTAGTAGGTAAGTTTTGGGGGAACCAAAAGTTAAAAGTGGATTTTTGATTTTGTGGGGAGAAGAGGGAGTGGCTGGCCGTCCAATCTCTTTGTTATTCAAGGGTCTACTGTACACAAAGAAACAACTGAATTTTGTACATTGACCTGGACCCTGTGATGTTGGTAAGCTAGTTCAGTTCTAACTTAAGAAAAATTTTTTGGGGGTAGGAGCTGGGTGGTTCAGTTGACTCTTGATTTGGCTCAGGTCATAATCTCTGGGTAGTGAGATCAAGACCAACCATGGGCTCTGTGCTCAGTGGGGAGTCTGCAATTCTGTCTCTCCCTCTGCCCCTCCCCTCTTGCTCTCTCTCTTACTCTGAAATAAATAAATAAATAAATAAATATTGTTTTGAGGATGGAGTCCTGAGAATTTTCTATGTGGATTAGAAGATTTAAATGAAAAAATTAATTTCTTTAATGCATGTTGTACCATTCAGGTTTTATCTTCTTGAGTAAGTTTGGATAGCTTTTGTGTTTCAAAGAATTGGTCCGTTTCATCCAAGTGGTTAAATAGGTAGGCAAAAAGATGACCCCTTTTTTATCTTTTTATTATTTTTATTATTTCCAATGGTAGTAATTTGTGTCTTTTTTTTACTTGTTGTTCTTGTCAGGGTTTTGCCGTTCTTTTCAAAGAACCACCTTTTGTTTCATTGATTTTTCTCTATCCTTTCACTGTTTTTCGTTCCATGATTTCTGCTGATTTCTTTCTGATTTATTATTTTCTTCCTTCCTCTTGATTTGGATTTATTTTGCACTCGCTTTTCTGGATTTTAAAGGAGAAGCATAGATTGCTGATCTTCCTTGTCGTACAAGCATTGAATACCGTAGAATTCCCTTAGTGACAGGCAACCAGTGTTTCTATATTGGCTTTTCATTTTCATGCCATTCAACGGCATTTCTGATTACCCTGGAGACTTCCGTTTTGACTTGATCCATGTGTGTTGTAGAAGTGTGTCCTTTCGTTTCTAAACGTTTGGGGGATTTTTTTCAGATTTCTTTTTTGTTTTGATTTCTAGGTTAACCCTATCATTTTTAGAGAATGTGATTTGTATATGCAAGTATTTTGCATTTCTCAGTGTTGGTTTCATGTCCCACCACGGCAAATATTCCTTGTGCTTTAGAATGTGTATTCCGCTGGATGATGAAGGATGATGAAGCAAATCATCCTAGAGAAGTCCGTGAGTTAAGGTTGTGGAGGACGCCTCTCAATTCTTTTACTTTCTTGCTGACTTTCCGCCTCTTCTTCCTATTGATACGTCCAAGTAGAGTGTTGACATCTCCAAGTATAGCTGTGGGTCTGTCTAGTTCTCTTTTCGGTTTCAAGAATGTTCACTTCGTGGAGTTGGAGCCTACTGTCAGGTGCATCTGTATTTAGGACTATTCTAGGTTTGGGGGGAATTCATCCTTTATGATTATTTTATGTCCTGATCATGTTCCTTGTGCTGAGTCTAGTTTTCCTAATACAAATATGGTCTGTGCGGCTTTCAGTTTTTCTGGGATAAATGTTTTGTTTTGGAATAATTTGGATTTACTTTGACTCTTGATACCTTTCTGTCGTCATTCCCTAATCCAGTCAAGGATGTCACTGGGCGTTCAGTTGTCATTTCTCTCTGGGCCACTCCGGTCTAGAACAGCACCTCAGACTTTTCCTTGCTTTTTATGAACTTGACAACTTGAGGAGCCCTGCCTGGCTGAGTGTTTTATAGAAAGCCCCATAAGTTGAACTTGTCTGATGCTTTTCTCATTGTTAAACTGGGATTAATGACTCCAGCTTTCTTATAATTTGTGGGGTTCCTAGCATTGTGGTTACAGTGGGCTCTCCTGCGAATTCTCTGCCATCCTGCTCAAATTTGTCCCAAGGACCACGGGTGTCCCCTGGGAGCCTGTTGAGTGCAGGTGGTCTGTCAACCCCAGACCCGCCGAATCCAGATCTCATTGTAGGTCACTTACGTGCACACCACGGCTTGGGAGTTGCTGCTTTTCTGGGGGCCCTCGCTGAATTTGTGTTGAATGGGCTAATAAATGGTTGGTGGCAGCTGGTCTTTTCTTGTCCCAGGTAATGCAGTTGGGGTGAGCTCACCCAGGTCTCTTAGAGGCAAAGGCACACACTGGCAGTGGGGCTAACTCCATACGTGCCGTCTGAGGGAATGGGGCATGTTGAATCTCTGCTCCCTCCTTTGGCAAAGGATGAGAATGTCCTTACATCACTAGGGTGTCATGCATGGGAACTCAGGAGACATTTGTGGGGCACCCGGCACCCGTCACTGGGTCCACGGCATGGGCTCAGCAATGGGCGTGGTTTCATTTCTTCGTGGCACCTGCTAGCCTTGTTTATTTCCAGTGAGCAGACTCGCTTCTGTTGTGAAAGTACATTCAGTTCTCGCTTTGAGGCCATTGCATCCTGGATACAGACATATCCGCAGGGATGACAGAAAGGCATCCGTGGGAATTTCTGTCCCCCACGTCATGAGAGAACTAGCATGAGCATCTGACTGCCCAGACAGTGTACATGGAGTCCTTCTAACCTGCCTGAGATAATCTAGACTCTGACTCTATCGGGACGGACTAGAAATCTGTCCAGCTTCCTCTCTTTCACAAGAGCTGGCACTTGTTGGCTGGAGAGAAATACCATGGATATAGCCACTCATGAAATTTCAACACCTCACATCACAATAATTGCTTAGTTTGTAGAAAAATAAAATTCTCCAGCTCCCTTGATACCCTGTGCTTTGTTCTTCGGACTCTTGGAGATGAGTAGATAAGAGGGAACAAAGGTCAGATGGTCTCCTCTTGCGGCTCAGGGACCCCCTGGGGTATACTGACTCTGGTGTCATTGCGGGAACCAGGCAGTGTGAGGAGATGGGGGTCGTCATCGCCACTCGGTCGTCACTGGTTTCAGACTGTGGTTTTCAGTAATTCTTCCTTCTGCCGATGGCCTGCCCCACGGAATGTCATTGTGTCATTATTTGGAACTTTGTCTGGAAAACACACATGGCGTTTTGACTCACCAGTACAGAATTATAGAGAAACAAAATCATAAACTTATGAAATATTGGAGCTGGACAGAAAGGTGCAGAGTTTTGCCCAGAGTTATAAAGCTCGTCTGTGGATGAGTCAAGAGCAGACCAGTTCTCTGGCTCTCAGTTTGGTTCAAGGTTTTAGATATTTTGTGCCTTCAAGTTACCGGGGCAGAGCCGCCGTCTGACCCATCACCTCGCCTGCGTCACCTGTGATAATAAGTCACCGTTGTCACAGGACTTGTGGGAGACTTTCTGCCTCCTGGAATCTCAGGATATTTTATGTCATGATGTGCATACCTGAAACACAGCGCAAAGGTTATATTTGACTGAAGGTTTCCTAAGAATAAAGCCCTGCCTCTCGTCACGAGACTCTCCACTATCTTTCTAGTTCACCTCATTTCTCAAAATCCTAACAGCCCAGAGTCCCCAAGGAATCACAAAGGCATTCCAGTAAGCGGCAGGTCCCTGGGGGTGGGGCGGCAGGAGGAGGAGTGGAGGGAGGCTGTGTTCTGGAAACTGCAGCCTTCAGGACCAAGCTCCAGCGAATCTCCAGCGGGGGGAAGAGCGCGTTCGTTCCCCTCTGCTGAGAGCAGGCTGGGCTGGGGTCTTGCCGGACTCTCTTGGCCAGGTTTCAGCGGCTCCCTGTGTCCCCAGAGGTGGCCCAGGGAGGTCCTAAGGAAGAATGGTGGACACTGCGTGTGCCTGGAGCCGGTGGAGGGTCCCCGCGCCCCCAGGAGCATAGGCAGAGGCATGCAGGTTTTAGTGCTCACATAGCTGCGGGTCAGGGAAGCGCAGGCTACTCTCTGGGCAAACCAGGAACGTTGGTCTTCTGACGCCCACCTTGTTGATGAGAAGCAGCATCTCCAGATCCGTGACTTGCCCAGATTTGTGCCGAAATTTGCAGAGTGAACGACAGGCAGTGTTGGGGTCGCTCACTGCAGCTTTTTAGGTATGTCTGTGAGTTCCTAAAAGCAGTGGCTCATTCTCCGTTGACTGGATGTCATGACTCAACCGGCTGGAGACCCGGGAAGACACCAGAGAAGGACACGCCTCGTGCCGCGCTCAGAGCACCTCCAAGCTCCAAGCCTCGTGCTGCCTGCTCCTTCACATCTCCAGACGCCTTTGTTACCAGAACGGACCTTGCACAAGTCACTTCTGGAGGCACAAGGGGAAAACCCAGCCCAGGGAGTCAGGCAGAAGCAAGGAGAGAATCCAGGTGTACACCCGGATCTGTGACTTGAGCAAGTTCTTCAAAGGGTTCTGTTAAAAACCATCAGTCTCTGTTTCACTGCTCTCAGAAAGAACACAAGTCTACCACCATGTGTCGGTTAAATGAGATGACGTGTGTGAGCGCGCCTGGCTCTAGACAGACATTCGATTGTTTCCTTCCCCTTTCTTCCCTTCTCCTCTTGAAATGTTTTCTGAATGTGTGGATTTTCCCCTGCACCTTTCCACCGTAGAGTCTATGCTGCCCTGCCTCTGGGTTGGCCCTGGGAGGGCTGGCCTCTGTCCCAGGGAGATGAAGCTGGAGGAGGCAGAGGCTGTTGTGAGGACAGCTCAGCGCTTCGTGTCAGAAGCACCCGGTCTGAAACCACTTTCTGCCACGATCTGAGGTGTGGGTGGTGTTAAGTAACTCGCCATCTCTTACTAGATAAGGGAAGTCTGTGGCCCTGGAAAAATCTGCCTATGACAAGTGTCACCCTCCCCCAGCAGGTACAAGGACGATGGCCCCCTCCACTCTACCCCCCTCCAGGGGCTGAGACCACGAGTCTGCTGACGTGGCAGAAAGAGGCCCAGTCTTCAGTCTTAAATGGGGAGAGCACCGTCGAAAAGCCTGATTCTATAAATCAGGTCAGCGGGGGAACGGGCGTGGGGTGTGGTGACTCCGGAGGAAGGCGTGTGGGCTCGTGGAGGCTGTGACTCATCCCCACGCCCCCAGGGGAACGTGGCTTCACTCTGCCCTCCCCCCCCATGAGAGGGTGTTCTTCTCACTTGAAATGGGATGCCTAAAGCAGTGGAATGAAACTCTGCTCAAAAAGAAACAAAGAAAGGAGGGAGGGAGGGAAGGAAGGGAGGAAGGAAAAGGCATCCCAATTGGGAAGGAAGAAGCGCAACTCCGTACACTTCCAGGTGACACGACCTTCTCCGTACACTTCCAGATGACACGACCTTCTCCGTACACTTCCAAATGACACGACTTTCTCCGTACATTTCCAGATGACATGATCTTCTACGGAGAAAAGCCAGAGACCAACGCAAAAGCAATCTGATCTAATAAACACGTTCGGCAAGGTGGGAAGGTATAAGACAAATGTGCAAAAGTAGATTGCATTTTACGCATCATCCGTGACCCGCCCAAAACCGAGCATAAGGAAACGATTCTAGCTACAAGAATGTATTCGGGAACACGATGCTTCTGAGTAAACGTAACAACAGCTCTGTGGCTTGTCCACCGAACACCGTAGAACATCGTGGAAAGAAGTTAGAGGAAGACCTGGAAGATGAGAAAACATCCTGTGTTTGTGCATCGGGAGGCTTCATATTGTTAAGGCGGCAAAATTCCCCAAACTGGTTGGCTGATTCAGTGAAATCCCCATCAAATCAGACTGCTTTTTTCCTTTTGGTTTTGTTTTTTGTTTTCAAAGCAAAGCTGGACATACTGATCCCAAAATTCACAGGAAAATGCAACAACCAAGAAGAGCTGAAAGAATCCTGAAAAGGAAGAACAGAGTTGGAGGCACTGTAAGCCACACATTTGCTAACGGTCCAGGGTCCAGCACATACGAAGAACTCTTACAACTCAGCAGTACAGAGATAAATAGTTTAATTTAAAAAGAGGCGGGGTTGGGAGGGCCTGGGTGGCTCAGTCATTAAGCCTCTGTCTTTAGCTCAGGTCATGATCCCTTCCTCAGCGGGAAGCCTGCTTCTCCCTCTCCCTCTCCCCCTGCTTGTGTTCCCTCTCTCACTGTGTCTCTCCCTGTTAACTAAATAAATAAAATCTTTAAAAAAAAAAAAAGAGGCAGAGGATTTGAATAGACATTTCTCTAAAGAGGAAAATAAAAATGGCCAATGAGTCCATGAAAAGATGCTCGACATCATTAGCCATTAAAGAGATGCAAAGATGGGGCGCCTGGGTGGCTCAGTGGGTTAAGCCTCTGCCTTCAGCTCAGGTGATGATCTCAGGGTCTTGGGATCGAGCCCCACATCAGGCTCTCTGCTCAGTAGGGAGCCTGCTTCCCCCTCTCTCTCTGCCTGCCTCTCTGCCTACTTGTGATCTCTCTCTCTGTCAAATAAATGAATAAAATCTTTAAAAAAAAGAGAGAGATGCAAAGCTAAACCGTAACGAGAAGGCATATCACATCCTTTAGGAAGGCTGGACACAGAATAGTAATTTTTGAGGCCGCGGAGACCCTGGAGTCCTCTTCATTGCTGGTAGAAATGAAAATGGTGCAAATCCTTTGGAAAACAGTCTGGAAAATCCTCAAAAAGTTAAAATCCACTACCACATGACCCAGCAATCTCGCTTCTCGATCTAGAACAAGAAAATTGAAAACACACGTCCACATGGAACATGGCACGTCAGTGTTCACAGTGGTATTGTTCATCTCGGGCCGAAGCAGGAACAGTCTGCGAGTCTGTCAGTCAGTAATAGGGTTAAAAATGGGGTCTCACCGTGAAATGAAATATTATTCAGCCAAGAAAAGGAACGGAGAGCTGATGCATGCTTCAACGTAGATAAGCCTCGAAGGCACATGGAAGGTGAGAGCAGCCAGAGACGAAAGGCTGAGTCTCATAGGAATCCATGTGTGTGAACCATTCAGGACGGACAGGGCCGTGGAGAGAGAAATCTGACTTGTGGCTTCCGGGGGCTGGGGCGAGGGATGCGGGGCAGCGGCTCGTGGCAGTTTCTGCAGAGAACAGCGGCCTCGCTGGGAGCTCCTTCCTCAGACATTCTCCAACCATTCTGTCCCAGGTAGTGCACCGGGCAGAGGAGGACGGATTCGTGTCCTCCAAGGATTCAGCCTAGACAGGGGCACGCACACCCATTCCAGCCCTGCGCCTACAAGGCCATCTCCACGTCCGTGCTCATGACGTCTTAGCTAAAGAACCTGTTTTTATCACTCCTTTTCCTTTGTCTTCTGCTGCCTGTCAGCTCACATCTAATCCTTGTGTGGATTTTTAAAATACTAGGCTGCAATGAGTTTTATTTGAGGTTTCTCTGTATAATTTGTGCCATATATATATATGTCAGATAACTATATATATGGCATATATCAAATTATGATTACTGATTATATGTCAAATTATTGATAGATATCTAATTATATTTCAATCATTTAAATAATGTATGGATATGAATACATTTAAAATCCTTATATTGGCTGATCTATCTTTTTGTTTCCACTTTAATTTACTTCAATGTTTCATACGGGGCAAGTCCACTGCCCACCAGAAAAAGAGTCACTTCTACAGAAAATTTTAGAATTACTTTTTGAATATACTGGGCATTTATTTTGGTAGATGGTATGAGAAATTATTGTTATTCAAAAACTGTGAGTCATCTTCCTAACAAAATTGGCCCATGCCCCGTTTTTTTTTCTTCTTTCTAATGGATCTTTTATCGTATACTAAGTTCTTACCTGTAATAATAAGTCCTGCTGTGTTCATTGCTCTTACAATCTGCTACAGTGAAGAAACGGTCTGACTCTTCTCTTATTCCTGTTTAATCTGCAGAGCCAGCAGAAAGCCTGGAGCGTGTGAGGTTTACAGTGCGTGTTTATTGAACAGGCGTGTTAACATGCGTGGGTGTAACTGACCCATGATGGCAAGACGTTGCGATGAAGACCCAGAGAGGGGAGTGCACCCGAATCTCAGTGCATGAGACCTGCAACATCCCCTCCTTTGCCCTAGCCCTACAGAAACGACCACCCATCCCTGATGGGAGCAGATTCACTTTCCGACCCCGAACAACCCCATCTTTCCCAAGGTAATTCATACAAGGTAGAGGACGACAGTGGTACTGCGGGTCTCAGTCCCGCTCCTGGGGTGGTAGTGTGGTCTCAGCCCCGTTCCTGGCCGTGCCGCAGGGAGAGCCAGAATTAGAGGAGGATTTGTCTAGAGGACAGCTAGTTCTGACACTCACCATGGAAATAATTTACTAGATGGCAGCAGGGGCTGAGCCTAACTAAGAACAGCATGCAGAATCCTTGGCGCTGCCTTGTGAGCTGTAAGGAAATGCAGCTCCCAGCGCTCATAGCATCGTCATGGTGTCAGCCACAAATATTATTCTTGGAATCGAGACGCAGGTTCCTAGAAGTCAGTGCTTTGGGGGTAGGCTTCCTTCTTGCTGAAAATAATTGTGATGTGTTACAGCTGCCTGTGGCCAAGTTACCCAATGGATGTCAGATGGGGAGGCAAGGATTGAGGTGAGGGGCAAGAATAACAGCCCCACTGTGGGTCCACACTGTCAGGTGATGGGCCGAGGTGCTGCGTACCAAGAGTAGTTGCTGGTGGGAGGTAGGCCCCTGGGGACATTAGGATTAAGTTGGCTGCTGTACTCTGTAAGTGGGTCAGGCGTGGCACTGGGGTGTGCTGAGGCATTGGCAACAAGGACCAGAAGTAGTTAGAAGTTAGGACGCTGACCTAGTTAGAGAGCAAGCCCCTGGGAGAAGTGAGCCCCAACCTGGAGACATGAAACTCTCTCTCTCTCTCTCTCCTTAATTGTATTTCACTGCGGTGGGAACACCTCACACGGGAGCCCTCCTGAGGGGATATCAGTGTGCACAGTCCACCAGAGCTGACCGCAGGCACAAGGACGCCTGGCAGGTTTCCAGAGCTTATGCATCTTGCCGGACTCGAGGCCCACTGATGAGTAACTCCGTTCTCCTCCATGGACCACACCCTCTTCACCCCGCAGTCTCTAACTTGAATCTGGGGCTGGGACGGGGGAACAGTTCACAGCAGCCATGCGAGGACTCTGCTGGGAGCACTGTCAGCACACCTGCACCCCTGTGGGTTATTAGGAACCCAGCTAGGGAAACCGAGGTTCAGAGAGGTGCAGCGTCAGGGACGGAGGGTGCCCTGTTGCCTGTGGAAGGCCGCCTGGGCCGGACATGAACATGCTGGGTCGGAGCTCGCAGGCCCGGCGCCAGCCGGGGGCAGAGGCTCGAACCCCACAGTGCTGTCAGAGACGCAGAATCCCCTTCGTTTGGCACAGACATGGATGGTGGGCAGCGTGGAGACAGAGTGGGGCTGCACGGGACCAAATGGGGGCTAGGTCGGACCATTGGGGACCGAACAGAGGTGAGTGGCAGCCGAGTGGGACCGAGTGCTGGCCAAGAGGGGCTAAGGGGGCCGAGCGTGCTGGCTTCCCTGTGAGAGAAGAGTCAGAGGGTTCAGCGTGGCACCTGGGCCACACAACCCACCTTGTGATGGTCCCATCCAGCCCCGGTGTCAAGTGACACAGACAGACCCAGAGATGGACAGTAAAAAGAGATGCATGGTTGGACCGAAAGGACGCAGCACGTGCTGGAAAAGCATTTGGCAATAAAACGGAACAACGTACTGACACATGCTGTGACATACATGAATCTTGAGACTATTATTCTGAGTGAGACAAGCCATCGCCGAAGACCACACGTGGCGAGCTTTCGTTTCTGTGAAATGTCCAGAGTAGACAGAGCTACAGAGCCAGAAAGGAGGGCTGAAGGGTTTAGGGGGATGGGGCGTGGCTACTGAAGGGTCAAGGTTTCCTTTGGGGTCGATAAAGATGTCCTAAAATTGGAGGTATTTGCACAAACCTGTGACTGTACTAAAACCCACGGAATTATACACGTTAAAGAAAAAGAGAGAATTAAAGTTGGAGAAAAGACTCGCTGAAATGAAGAGACATTAAAAATTGAGGGGCAAAATGAAAGCACGAGGATTAATGATGAAAAGGAAGAAGGGTAAAGTAACAAAATTAGCCCTGGAACCAGAGACATCACGATCCCCACCAAGCAAGCTGGTGACACGGGAAATTGGCGCCACAAAAAGACAGACTCAGGCAAAGGTAGAACCGAGTGGCCGCAGAGCAACCGCCTGGGACAGGGAGAGGACAGGGAGAGGACACCTGCTGGTGACCCCTGCAGACTTGAGCATGAGGAAGGCGGGTGGCCGGCCGGGGGACGAGGCTGCAGAAGGGGATAGTGGCAGGCAGCATCCATCAGAAACACGGGGTGCATGCAACACGGCAGAGCGCCATGGGTGTAAGGGTTTGTAAGACAGAGTACGTAGGTCCTCAAAGATTAGGAAACAAAGACATGGAGAGAGAAAACCCCAGAGGTGATGGCCAGTAAGGGGGGCTGTCCTTAACAGGTCATCGATCAGGGACAGCTGTCCACGGCCTGGCTTGGAGCAGGGGTGCCTGCCCGTCCTTGCCCTGGTCCCTGGCACCGGGCCGAGGTTCCAGACAGTGCCTGCATCTGTCGGGGGGGGGCACCTTGAGCAGAAGAGCGCACTGCACCCCACCTTACACCGGTCTCCCAGCAAGCAGGTACACAGTTAAGGTCCCGTGCAGAACCTGATGGATAAAAGATCATCATGTGCATTTGATGTATAAAGCAAGCAAGGCTGGAAGAATTGGAGGTGCTAGGGTCTCCTGTGTTGTGAAGTGCGGCCGGGCGGCAGGTCGCGGTGGACAAGCCACTGTGCATCCTGATTCAGGGCGCTGGTGCTGTAGGGCTCCCCCTGGTTCAGACGCTCGTTGTCCTAGTTGCACAGTAGAAATGTCGGCATTCCTGGGTTTTAGGGAGCTGGTGGAGGTCACAGATGCTGTGCCTGATACATGCAATTGATGCTTAAAGGCTCTCAGTGACGGCGGCTGAGCTGAAATTCTGAGTTCTCACCCCAATACAGGATAACGAGAGGAGGCAGGAGAGACTGAAGAAAGCAGATGCGCCAACTCAGGGTCTATTTTCGTGGTCTGTTCCTGGAGAGGCAGCCTGTCATCCTTCATGGGTGGAATAGGAGGACCACTAGCCACTTCTGTTTCCTGGGATGTGGGACTCTCCGGGGTCTCATGAAAGCTCTGAGGGGACACTTCAGTGGTTTTCAATTAATAGGGGACGTCGTCCAACTCTTGGCAGGTGTTGGGTCTCCTGTAGGAGGGAAACTGGCAAGTGGGCTGCACAGCGTTGGGTGTCCTCCCCCTCCTGATCTTTGCACGGGGACACCTGCCTCTTCTGTCACTGAGTGGAAGGCTGTGGCTGTAGTGACCAAACATCGGACTGGGTCTCCTCTTAGTGTATCTGGGCATGCTGCCTGACCTAGGATGAAGGGCTGGCTTGGGATAGGGACACATGGCATCTAAGTTACCCTGAGCACGATGGAGGTCCACACCATCTGGACACATGCGAATGCTAGTCTTCTTCAGCTGTCCAGTGGGAATCCCATGGAGACCAAAAGAATGACATGGTGATCTGACCACCTTGGTAAAGGGAGTGACAGAGGTGTATCATGCCTGGGCAGACCTCCTGGCCCTGGTCACAGCACGTGGATGTCCCTTCTTTGCTTCCCGTGTCCCAGTGGTGTTGATGAACCATGTGAACTCCCCTCACTGACCTAGAGTCTGCTAATGGGTCGTGGTAAGGCTGGCATCTAAATGTATTCATTTTGGGGATCAGGAGACCAGACTTGGGGACTGACAGATCCTTCCAAAACTGGGGAGGGTAGGTGGAGCAAACCCAAGGCAAAGGCCCAGAGAAGCAGCCACGCATGCCGGACTGGGCTTCTCAGCACGTGGCTGTACATTCTAGACTCCTGCAGGTTGGGCTCTGGGAAGTGGGAACGCCTGCCTGGGAAGGAAGGAGGCAGTAGGTGCCTCGGCAGCTCACCTTGATGCACAGGTGTGTGGGGTGCAGGAGCATGGAGGAGAGGGGGAGGGAAGCCGGGCTCCCTGCCTTGAGGTTCTCTGTGCAAAACCATCTGGAATGGAGAGGCTGGAATCTGCCATCCACACCACGTGGCGACGTCTTTTTTAGAATTTAAAACTGTTTTTATTTAGCGTTATGGCTGTTGAGCTGACATAATCACTATTTAAAAGGATTCCCTTTCCTGCAGGTGAATATTAAACAAAGGTCCATTTCCGAACCCAAATAATGAAACCTCGGACTATGCGAAGAGCGGAATTCGTTCTGGAAACAAAACCACCAAGGAAAACGACAAGAAGAGACGTGTTGGCACCATCGCTTGCTCACGTCAGCAGGGGGACCCCAAGGGGACATTAACTCCTCGGTGCTGGGGACAGAGCCACCCAGCGTCCCCAGTATCTGCTCCCCATGTGTACTGGCCTCGCAGAAGGCTCTACCTTGCAGGCGGTGGTACGTGCTTCTGCTTCTCGGCTGGCACATGGGGTCCGTGGCATTCCAACGCTTTTGCGGGCTGTGGCGGCCGTGGGAGCCCCCTGTTGGGGTGGTGCACCCACCGCCTGGAAGCCGCTGGGGTCTCAGGGCCACTGCTTGGCAGGAGCCTTTCCCGGCCCGCGGTGTACTTCCGCGTAAGGTATTGGCGAATTTCTGCTGCGCGAACCGCGAGGCCATTGGGTTCATTTGTCAGCGAGCGCGGACCAGCCCACGCCGACGGATCTGGGGTTGGGTGAAGTGTCAGCCTGGTCTGCAGCCATCACCGCGAGCCGCTTGGTTCACTCCCGTCCATCTGCCACCCTTATCCTTCACCTCTGTTCCATCGACAGTCCCTGGGCGAGGCACACGGGACGCTTCGTGCTTTGTCCCCCACCCCCTCTCCCGCGGTCACCCCTACCCTCGTGCTGCCAGCCCCGCCGGCCGCGCCGCCTCCCTCTGGGGTACATTCTGCTCGTCGGTCCTTGGATGCCACCTCCGCGGGCTTCCTCCTCCTCTGTGCCCTCGCGTTCCCCGCACCTGCCACTCAGACGTCTGTCCGTTCCCACCACGTCCTTTGCTGCGCTTCCTGGAACAGTCTTCCCCTTCTAGGCCAAGTTCAACATCCGCTCTGCTCTGAGGCCCTCGAGCCTTGGGGACGGATTCCTGACTGATACTGAGATGCGTGTCCAGGCTCGGTCGTGCTCTGACCTTTCCCTGCACGGTGAGGGCTGCACATGAATGGGGAAAGCAGACGGGTGTAGCGCCCTGCCTGACCCTCGAAGCATTTCATGTTGCTAGGAATAAAGGTTTCCTCTTCTTTTCCTTTTTGTAGAAAAATGATAACCATGGAGTTAGGTTTACTGTTAGGTGTTTGCCCTGCTCTCAGAGACCTCAAGTCAGAGCTGGGATCTCGGGCTGAGTCCTGGAAGCAGCATTTTATTGTGAGAGCTTCTAAGGAGTTCTGTGTTTAGTCAACATGGCGGGGGAGATGGGGCATGTGGGGGTGTCACTGGGAAGGTTACATGCTGTCCCATTCCCAGGGCATGCGTGGCAGGTGCACGCGTGGCAGGTGCACGAGTGGCAGGTGCATGAGTGGCAGGTGCGCGTGGCAGGTGCACATGGCAGGTGCATGCGTGGCAGGTGTGCGTGACAGGTGCATGGTGACTGGTGCATGCAGTGGCTGTCAGCACCTGTTTCCTATAGGAACTGTGGGGTGACATCAGTCTCTGCCGTCCCACAGGGACACAGTCATGCCTCCAGCATACTCTTTGGGAAGAGGGTGGAAAGTCCAGGCCTTGGTATCAATAAGAACAGAAACAAAAGGTAATATTTCCTCTACCAACCAGGTATGTAAATGGTCCCAGGTGCTTTCTTTATAAAACTGCACACAGCTGGAGTGTCCGGGAGAGGAGAGCAGGTAAGCATTCAGGGACGTAACTGTCCTACTGATGTGGCTCACACACACGGGTGACTCTTGGTGGGCTTCACGGTGACAGAAAGAAGGCAGGCAGGAAGGTGATTCCAGTGATTCATGGTGCACAAAAGACCAAATCAACTGGTGGTGGTGGACGCTAGAATCACGGTTACCAGGTGGGACAGGTGCAGGGGGTGGGGGGAACAGGGCGCAGACTGGGGGCGGCCCGGAGCATGCTTCTGGGGTGCCGCTCTGAATCCTCATCTGGGAGGATGTCTACGCGGTTGTCTCTGTGTGTAAAGATCCTCAGGGAGGCACCGAGATTGGTTCACTTTTATGAACTTGATGTCAAACCTGCCTAAAAATAAAATCAGAGGAGGAACCGGGAAGGCTGGCGACAAGGAACGCGAACTCTTCTCTTACCTACGTCGTTGGTTTCTGTTAGGTTCTGTTTCTTCTATCCTGAAAGGGTTCCAAATGAAAGAAGCTGGGGAAAATCCTCATTGCTGGGGAAATGTGGGCGAAACAAAAACAGAACTAGGGACTTGGTGCTTTTGTGGGAAGACAGAGTGCCGTGGGAAATGGGGGTCTGACCTCAGCCCCAGAGCTCGAGCTGTCAAGGGCACTATTCCCACGGGCCCAGGAGGAACCGGAGGGCTGCCATGCGACGGAATCCAGTCCGGCATCATAATCACTGTGGGAGGCGGGCCTCCGTGTAGACCCCATAGGGCTGACCTCCTGCCCACACTTGGGAGCTGGGGTCTCGGGGGTCCCCAGACTGGCTGCACCCCTGGTGGTCATGAGGCTTCCGCGAGCATCACTCACCAGCTGCCCAACTAGGTCTCAGGCCATGATGGTCCCGGGCCACGATGGTCCTGGGCCATGACGACACTTTGCTCTAAAATCAAAATTTTTGGTACAGTGAAAATCCTTCCAGCTTCCGCAAAGTGAGCATAGCATTTCAGGTTTGTGTTTCACTGGTCCTCGTTTTATTCGGCTGGATGGAATGTGGAATGTGAACTACGCCCTGTCCCCCTGCCCCTCCCCCATCCCCCCCCCCACCGCCCAGGAGAGCCCAGGGACATAGTGAGGGAGGGGGAGCCTTCCTTGAGAGCAGGCGCCAGGCTGGCCTGGTGAAAAGGAAAAGAGGCAGAAAACCCCACTTTATTGGCACCAGGGAGCGAAACTGGCAGGACGTGGACCAGTGCGTGGTGGGGTGGATGGGGCGGCAGTGGGGTCCTGGCCGCAAGCCCACTGCTCTGCGTCATGGGCCACTCTAGGCACACGCGGGATCCATGCCATTCTTCGCAGGGCCCCACCAGGAGGAGAACTGCTGGTATTGCTGAGCACGGAAAGCATCCGGATTGTAATTTTACAACTTGAGGTGCCTTTGGTGCTTTTAGTTCCCACCTACGGCCACTCGGCTTTCCGGAGCCGCTGTGTTTGCTGTGTTTGCTCTGAGGACAAGCTCACACACGTATGCGCTCTCTTCTTGTCACGAGGGCTTTGGCCCCAGCCTTCACCCAGTGCTCTGCTAATAACTCTGAGCCACGCAGGGCTCAGGGCACTCCTGTCGCTGGCAGCGGCAGAGTCTGCGCACCCCATTGTGGAAGCCAGGCCTTCATGATGGCCACTTTGCAAACGACTTCCTCTATTCGAGTGTTTTTTTTTTTTTTTTTTTTTTTGAGTAGTTTTCCGCCCAGCGCGGAGCCCAGCGTGGGGCCTGAACTCATGACCCTGAGATCAAGAACTGAGCTGAGACCAAGAGTCAGAGGCTTAACCGGCTGGAGCACCCAGGTGCCCTTGACTGAATCCTAATTTAGTAACTGTCTGCCATTTCCGCCTCCGTCCCTACGATGTCTGTCCCCAGAAGGTCCATCTTATGCCAGTGCTGAGACCAGAGCTTGGGGACCCACTGGCATGGGCTCAGACGTGCAAAATAAAGCTCAGTAAGGTGCCGAGCCCTCAGCACAGTTGCACCTCCAGAAGTCGCGGTCGTGGGTCAGGGTCTGAGCCCGGGATGCACCGTCTTCAGCTCCAAACCCCAGCGGACTTGCCGGGCTACTTCCCTGCTCTGACCACTGCGCTCTTTCCCCAGCTCTGCTGACAGGCACTGTCCTCTTGCCTGCCCCGGGAGGCCAGAGACGTCTTCTCAGGTCGGAGCTCTACCTGTCGCTGTTGCCTCGTGGCTGAGGATCCCTGACAGCAGGAGAGCTGAAGAACGCACGTCTCCCTGACCAGTACAGGAACCCAGGGTGCTGCATGTCTGGCCAGGGAAGTCACCCGTTTGGGGTCTCAAAGCCACAGAGCCCTGAACAGACTCCTGTCGGTGCATCTCTGTGTGTGCAAAATGGCACGTGCCGTGCATGAGACCCCCTGGAGAGCTTTCCGTTTTGAATCAGGCTTATTTCAAGGGCCTTGTCTGACTCCATGGTATTCGGCTGTTACCTCCCAGTAAAACCATGGGAAACCACCATTGTCTTATTTTTAGTACCCCAGGACCCACAAAAGGCCATAGCTGCATGCTCTCCGCACGGAGGACAGAAGCACGGCCAGCACGTTGCTGCCTCCACTCTGTGTCTTCAGGTGCACCTGCTTGCTGCGGCCGAGCTTTCCAACTGAATGTCCTCTGGTCCCTGGGTGCTCGCGCTGGACAGAGGTGATCTGGGCACCCCCGATGTCAAGCAGAGGCAGGCTGGAATACGAGGTTACTTCCATCCTTTCAGCTCTGGGTGTCCGGCGTGGAAGACTGGATGGAAGGTGGATGGTGTTCAGACAACCGTATCCGCGCACCCTATCTGTGCCCCTATCCGTGCGTCCTATCCGTGTGCCCTATCCATTCGCCTATCTGTGCACCTATTCTATCTGTGCGCCCTATCTGTGCGCCTATCTGTGCGCCCCAAGGCTGCTCTGTGCTGCGCCTGCGCAGAAGGAGCGGCGGCAAACGCAGACAGCAATGGAGAGGCTGAGTTGTTTTCTAGCGAGTGCGCAACAAGGGGGGCCACTTTCAGAGACATCATTCCTGCCCTGTCACCAGAGACTAGGCTTTTAGCGCCCACAGGGGACCGGGGCTGCCGTCCTTCCTCCCTGCCTTCTGCTCAGTGAAAGCCCATCTCGGTGCAAACCTGCCTGGAACCTTGACAACCACGGGCAGCTGGTGGCCTGAAGACTGGCCTTGGGACTTGGGACTCGGAATCTGCTGGGGACCTCTGTGGGGCACGGCCACCGACCCCGAGGTGCTGGGCTCAGGGCCTGAAATCTGCCAGACACGGAAGGACACCTGCTCGCTCCCGTCTTCCCCAGGAAGCTTCTGGGCCATCCAGGGGTCGAAGGGGAATAAAGGGCCTTACCACATCTGTTCCCCCAGACAGCTGGAAGATCAGTGGCCAAGCGTGTTCCCCCTCTTTCGGCAGATGTGGGTGACAAGAACACACAGCTGACCTCTGGCTCTCAGGGACAGTAGACTCTGTGGGGACCTAATGCAGACTGGGTCTTCTAGGCTGCTCACCCCCTCTCACTGTCCAAACACGAGAGTAATTTCATAACCTATTTGATGAAGTCCGTGAATTCACGTAAATTTGTTGACGTCCTGCAGTCACAAAGTAGTAGGACAGAAATTTCAGCTCCGTGCACAGACCCCTGGGGGCTTTGCCGATTCTCTACTCTACCCTGTGGTGCCGTTGGGATGAGAAATCCAATTCTTTTAAGGTTCTGGGCAACAGAAGGCAGGGTGCTGGCCGAGGGGGAAAGGATCAAGCCACGTCTAATGCTTGACCTCTGCTGTGAAGGTGTTCCCAGCTCGCGGCCCAAGGATGGGGCCTCTGGGTGGGACCCGTGGGCACCTGGCCTCAGAATTCTTAGGAGCCCTCGAGGGGGCCAGCCCCGAGCAGGCCGGTCAGCCCACAAGTGGGAAAGGCTCCCGTGCTGGATCTCCAGGCCGGTGCCCTTTATGCAGAAAGGGACGGCGCTTTGCTCGACGTCACTGCCCCTCACAGACCTCAGCTCGGGCTCCCGGTCCAGCCTTTTGTCTGCTAAGCTGTAAGTGGCCGGCGGGGGTCGCTCTTGGCTGCGCACCTGGCCCCCCCGCCTTGGGGCGGAGACTCTGCCCTGTCCTTTCACAGAGACTGTGACACGGTTCCTCCCTCGTGAAATGTGAGCAGAGCCGAGGCAGCAGCGGGGGTCCTGGCGAGCGGCGGGCCTGCTGTCCCCTATCTGCGGGGCACCCTCCGTCGTTCTCGACCTTTTCTTCCCCGCTGCTGAAGGGAGGCTGTGCTGGCCCCACGGTGGGGCTGGGGACCGGCACCTGTCAGGGCATGGCTAATCCCTCGGTCCTGTGGCTGCAGGGGCTGGCGTCATGCTGCATTCCCAGTTACCCGGGTGAGTGTGAGGGACCCGGGGGCCAGAACAGATGTGTCCACCTGGGTCGGGGTCCTATTTCAGAGACTCACTGCCCTGGGGAGGGACGCCCACAGGCAGGGGGGCCAGGCCCATGGGTGGGGTTCTCTTTCCCACCTGGCCAGGTCTTACATGGGCTTGCAGGACTCTAGGAAGCGGAGGGAACACAGATCCACGGGAAGGAGACCCGTCCAGAAGCCCATGCAAAGGCGTCGTGATCCAGCAGGGCTCTTCTAATCACAGCACTGGCATCTGCGTCAGGCAGGCTGGCCCTCGGGTCAGGGGCTCAGCATGCCGGTGGGAACAAAACCCTAACTAAGCCCAGTGTGATGCCCCAGATTCCAAAAGCGCAGTGTATGAGGTTGATGTCAGATCTGCTTCCCCATTCAGGAGCAGTGGCATTAAACTGACAACAAATTGGAGGCCAAGGTCCGCTCAGTAGGACGAAATTTCCCCTTCCCGCATCCGTCGTAGGATTACCCTCCGGCCTGAAATTCAGGGCCTGGGCATGACAGGGGATCCTGTGCCCAGTCCGAGGGCAAGATGTTGGGCTGCAGAGAGGACGTGGACCGTCCTGCCGCTGGGGACAAGAGCTGCAGACAGCACAGGCTGAGGGGCTGCGGGCTCCCTGCTGGCCAGGGGTCCCGGGGTCAGGAGCCCCAGGATAGGCTGAGGCCCCGGGAGGGCCTCAGAGAGGGAGGTGAGGACTGAGGGACGGAGTTCACAGTGCCGGCATGAGCCCGGTGCGAGCTCCTGGGGGACAGGGGGGCGGGAGAGTGGGGTGTCAGCCCTCACCCCTGTCACTTCCGCTTCCGCCAGAAATCAAGAGTGGGATTTGGGTGCCCGAAAAGATGAGCCCAATAACACGGGCCCTCGGTCCTGCCAGCCCCACCATGTCTCCTCTCTCGGTTTCCGTCTTTCCTTCTCCTGGGTCTCCGTCTGTCTCTGAGTCGGGCTCCCGTCTCTCTGTCTGTCTCCCTGTCTCCATGTTTGTCCTCTCTCCTCCCTCTGTACCTGCAGGGCCCCCGTGGTGTGTGTTGCTCACGGATGGGACCCCCGTCTTAGGCCAGGCGCCCCTCTTGCTTCTGGAAGGAAAGGTCAGAGTTGAAATGCCGGTCTGCACTGCGCACACCCACAGATGTTTTAGTTTAAAACTTTCTGCTTGTTCTGCCAGTTCCTTTATGTGCTTTTAGGATCCCTGCTCTTCTCTGGAACCCGCCGAGGAACAATGAATGGCAGATGCTTTCCCGAGGCATGAGTGCAGCACGGTCACCTCGAGTGCCGTACCACTGACCCTGGGCCTGCTGGGGTGTCCTTCCCCTGGGGGGACGGGACGGAGAAGCAGGAGAACGTGCTGGAGGCGCGGAGAGACTTTATGGTGTCTGGGAGGGGCGTGCTGGAGGCCCCGGGATGTGCCCGCCGCACGGCCTGATGAGGCCGGAGGGTCAGGCCCGGAGCGAGGGCCGTTACATCCAGAGCCGGGCCTTCGGATGGGTATTCCTCCAGAGGTGATCTGCACACAGTCACCTTGTTTGCTGAGTCCAGGGTGGACAGCGAGTCCGGGAGCCGGCAACGGTCTGCGTGGCCCTGGGGATCCCGAGGTAGCCACGTCAGCCCACTCCTGCACTTTGTGCACATGGCCGTTCCCTCCCAGACCCAGCACCTTCTCTGCACGGACACGGGAGGTGGGCGTGGGCAGTCCCCTGGGTCAGCGGTCCTCTGGGAGGGGGCAGTTCCCGCTGTTGGGGGCCGGGGGCCATGAGGTTTGCTGGATGGGATGTCTGAGCAGAGAGGAGGGCCCAGCTGAAGGCCCAGCGACGTCTGAGATGGGTCTCGAGGGAGAGTGTTTCCCTGAGGCCCATATGCAAGGGGAGGGGTCTAGGGGCACAGTGCGGGGCCGGAAGCCCGTGGTGGGGGTGTTCCTGCTGCTGGAGGCTGCGTCCTGCCCTCATTTATCCGCAAGCCTCTGGTCTCCAGGGCAAGCTGCTCCCCCCGTCACGTCCTCGGCTCAGGGCTCTGTCATGCTCAAGGATGGGGCTGCAGCGGCTCCTTCAGGAACCACCCATGACCATCCCTGCAGGAGGGCTGTGGGCGGGGAGGACCAGGTACGCAGTCTGCGTGGTCCCTGCAGCCGGGCCTGGGCCCTTCCTCTCTGCACAGACGCCTGTCTCTGGGGGCCACGTGCAGGACGAAGCAGGCTGAGCGTGGAAGGTCTGGAAGACGAGGAAATGCAGCCGGTCTGCCCGCCCTTCCCCCCGGTGTCTGCAGTGTCTGTGCTGAGTGTCCCCATCCTGTTTGTCCCAGCGTCACCACGGCAAGCCCCTGGGAAGCCTGGTCGCGTTGTAAACCATGTCTGAGCTCCGGGGCCTCTCCGTGGGCCAGAACTCGTGGCACACGCCCCAGAGATGTAGCTGAGGCCTGGGGAAGTCAGAGCTGGGGCACAGGGTCAGCGTTTGCTTCTGAGAAGACCCGGTCTGGAAGGCCCCGTGCCGGAGGGGAGCGTTGACAGTGACGGAAGATAAATGAGGCGCTGAGCACAGTCATCTAGCTCAGAAATGGGCAGTTGGTTCATGAACAAATCGAGGAGTTTCACGCCAGGGCAGGGGGCAAGGTGGTGTTCTAGAGGCCCGACAACAGGTCCCAGGCGGCTTCTCCTTGGCCCGGGAGCACCTGGTGGGAAGAGCCCGAGGCCTTCCCAAGTCCGCATAGGTGCACCTGCTTGGGTGGGTGGGGTGGGCCTGCCCCTGCGTTCCTCAGCGGGACCTGGGCTGCTGCCACTGCCCGTCTGTCCGTCCGTAGGATTTATGTCCTTGGCTTCCTTCCCTCACCAGGTGGCCTTCCCAGAACCCGCACGGAGTGGCAGGTCGCCGTCACTTCGATGAGACTTCCAGACAGAGTGATGGTGGACCGGGAGGGCGTCTGGTGCAGGCTGCTCTCCGGAAGGCCCCAGCTCCCCGCCTTGCAGCAGAAATCATCCCCAGGCCGGAAGAGCCAAACGCAAGGGAACAGTGCAAATGCTAAGTAAGAAACGGCAGACGGGGCCCTGAGGAAAGTGGTCTGTCCGTCTGTCTGTGCGACCAAGCAGGGCTTGGCCCAGAGACCACCCTGCACTGGGTGCTGGGTCTTGCTCCCTCCTTCTGCTCGGGGGACGGTCAGCCGGGGAGTCCCCTGCGGCGCAGATGTCATGAAGGACCCCTACTGTCTTCCTCTTTCTGCTCCGGAAGTGTGAGATGTGATCTCACCGGGGAGCAGTGTGTAAGCGTCTGTGGCTGTTGCAGATACTAGCGGTCCTGGCGAATAGAAGTGGTCCGGTGAGTCCCCCGTGCAGAGCCCCAGGCCTCTGTGTGGGCGCCTCCCCCCCAACACCACCATCCTGGGTCCTGGATGCCGTGGCCATGGCTCGCGTGTCTGCCGACAGCCACGTTGTGCACGGGCCCCTCAGCAAGCCCAGCTCAGCCGGCCGCTGCTGACCTCCCGCCCCCGGGAACCTTCCCGTCCCTCCTCTGCCACGCGCTTTGCCTGCTGGATGGGGTGCTTCTGAGACTTTCCTCCATAGGACTGCCGTTCCTGCCCCTTCCTACGTCGGCTGGTGGGACTGTGTGATTCTGGGATTGCTCTTGAAGATGTCCTGCCCGAGGACTCCGTACCCACCTGCTTAGGGCATTCACTCTGCGGGAGCCCGTCCTTGCCCCACAGCCTTCCCCTCGGAGCACCCGTGCATTCCCAGCAGCGTGGCTGTGTGCCCCGGGGCCCGTGCAGGCTCGACGGTGCTGGGTTTCGTCACAGGGGATGAAACAGTCTTGTGTGCACGGGACACGCATTCCGGGGGGGACACAGACGGTGAGCAGCATGGCCGGTGAGATCGGCTCAGACCATGGCTGGCCCAGCAGGACGGCGTAGGAAGGAGCCCATCAACAGTGCAGAGGGCACTGGGGTCGAGGCGAGCTGCCCCTGGGCATGGGCTCCGCATCTCCGCAAAAGAAGCCTGGAGGTGGGAGGGGGGCACGGCCTCTGGTCTGTCCAGGGCACACGCTCGGTTTCGTCCTCGGTCGGCATGAGACTGCGCATCCCCGAGCCCCCACCCTGGAGCCGTCCATGTGCTAGAAGTTGGGCAGGTGGAAGAAGTCCCCCTCCCAGCCTGGGCAGGACGCCCCAGGCGACCCCAGTGGCCTCAGCCCACTCCAGCCCTGTCCCGAGTCTCGTGGTGACCTGCCCAGGGCCCCCTTCCAAGCAGGACTCTGGTGTGCCTGCTTGGCTCGGGGCACACAGGGGTGCTCGGGCCCCAGCAGACAGAATATTAAGCATGAGGCCAGTCCTGTCCCTCCTCAGGTCGCATCCCAGCATCTGCAGGGCCGACCTTACGATGTTCTCCCTGAGTGTGTCCTCGGTAAGGGCTCGTCCACAGGTGACAGATTTTAACACGTGCCAAATCCATGTTCCCAAACCACCCATGGGCTCGACGGTGGTGGCGCCCTTTCTGTCCAGAACGGCTGGGATTGAAGATGTTGCGTTGGCCCTGCTGTTCCCGGCTGCCCCTTGGCCAAGGGCTGAGGGACTGAGAAGCAGCCTTTGGGGAAGGACAGCCACAGAGAGAGACAGAGAAACAGGGAGGCAGAGGGGGAGAGACAGAGAGACAAGGAGGAAGAGACAGAAAGATGGAGAGAGAGAGACAGGGAGGGATAGAGAAACAGAGAGACAAAGGGAGAGGTTCAGAGAAGGAGAGACAGGGAGAGAGAAACATGGGAGAGAGACAGAGAGACAGAGACAGAGACAGGTGAGAGGGAGGGTTGAGCTGGTTCCCGCAGAAAGGATCTGGCGGGCTGGAGGTAGCTCCGGGCCATGTGTGAGGGCCATGAAGAAGGCCTGCGGGCTGCCCTGACCTCAGGAAGGTTGCAGACAGGAGGAGGGGCTCAGGGCCATCGACACACCAGGACAGACAGACACGTAGGTGCTCCATGTCCTATGCCGTCCCTTCTCTGAGCCTTAATCTCTTCACTGGTGGGACAAGGCTGACGGACCCTCGGGCACGCTAACCAATGTGAAGACGGGCACCCGTGGCTGGTGTCCATCTCAGGATGCCCGGACCATGCCCTCTGCCGTAGCCAGGACCCACCTGCCCTGAGCCGTCCCTTGGGACCACAGTCCCATTTTACCCCCGCTGTTGGTTTATTTTTCGGTCACACAGAACCAGTGGCTGAAGACAGGCGGTGGGGATGGTTTTCTGAGAACACGGCTGTGCTGTGCACGGGGGACCATGGGAGGCTGCATCCTGCCACACTGCTGGCCTCTGGTGTGGCCACAGGGACCGGGGCCTCGGTGGACCACTGGCCTTGGCAGAACACATTCCCCAAGTCCTGCTCTTGTGAACGGATGGGATGTAGACGCCCTGGCTGCTCTCACCTGCGTGGCTCCTGTCTGCCAGCACCAGGGACAGTTTTTTTTTGGTGAAGAGGGGTGGTGGGTGATGGTGGGGCCACGGGGCTTTCCTTGTCCTCAGCCACGAAGTCGGTGGAGTCCCCAGGATCTCCGCACCCCGTGAGCGGGAGTGTGGACAGCAGGAGCTGGGGGAGCCCAAGGTCCCCTGAGGAACATAGGCTATATGTCCTGCGGTGGGCAGGAAGGTGGGGTAGGGGTGGTGGAATGGGGTCTCTGCCCTTGTCCGGGGGTTTGGCTTGTCCAGGACTCCAGGGAGGGGCTGGAATTGGGACGGGCCACACCCAGGCTGTGTACCTGTCACAAGTTCTCTGTCTTTCCTGGGCCATGCTAAGGGTCCCCTGGGCATGCGTCCCTCCGGCACGCACTGTCAGGGGAGAGCTTAGAGATGCATTCTGACACCTGCTCATGGTGGGGCCACTTTGCGGGCAGCTCTAGTGCTTCCGGAACTCTCTGCAGGGTCCCAGCTAGCGGCTGGCCCTCCTGTATCTCAAGCTGCCCCAAAGTAGCCTGGTCTGGGTTGTTTTCTGTTCCAGCAGATGGCGGTCTCTGACCATGAATCTTGGGGCTGGCCCCTACCGCTCCTGAGAAAGAGAGCGCAAGCTGTTGTCCCTGTTGTCTGAGGAGGAGATGCTGTCTTTCTGTAGCTCAGACATGCCTTTTCCCCTCAGTTTCTGCAACACGAGCACGATGGCCTCAGATGTCAGCGTGTCAGGAAAATTGAACTAAGGCTCTCCCAGGCTTGGCCTCCCCTGGTCCCCCTGGATTTGTAGCTTGCCGTTTTCCTAGGATATACAAAGGCACTGTGGCCTCAGTTTCCGTAACAGCTTGACTAGGTCACAGGCATGAGGGGGTGGGGGTGGGGGGGACAGGTAGCTTTCTGCTGGTTCTCATCGCTGGGGGAGGAGAAGCTGAAAGGCCACCATGGGCTCCCCTGTGGACGGAGTGTCCTGTCCTGGCCACCCCTCCCCCTTCTCCTCTCTCCCCCGGCTCTGGGCTGCCTATGTTCTGGCTCTGGGGACACAGAGGCCTCCAGCCCAAGACCCACTGTCTTGACAGAGTTTGTCGTTCTACAAAATCCACAGGGAAATGCTGATTTCCCCGGTGGGGGCCGGCTGCTTCATTCCCACCTTCCTTTTCTCCCCACAGAGTTTATATGTCCTGGGGTCTACACTCAGTGGGCGGGGGGCACTCCTCCTGCAGACAGACCTGGCTCGGTGGCCGGGTTCTGGTGAGGTCTGCTCAGAGGAGGTGTCCACAGATGGCCCACTTCAGCAGGGCTGCTCGGCTCTGGGCCAGCAATGACCAGCCAGCTCGGCTTCCACATGGGGAGACGGGGGGTCCCATCCGCCAGGATGTCCCCAACCCTAAAAGGGATTCTCTCTGACTCCTAACACCCCCAAAAAGAAACAGCAGAAGTTGCCCACAATCAGACGCCTTCCCTCTCGGGTGTTAGCCGCTGGTGCCAGTGCTGACTTCTTAACTAAAGTTGTCCAAACCCACGTGATGCACTGCCCCTGGCGTCCATGCCTCACCCCCTCCCTTAATTGTGGCTGTGCATGGTTGTCCTGTAGGACATGGGGACCCCAGTGAGACGAGGCCTCTATGCAGGGATTTTCTTCCTTGTGCTTTGCTTCTCGTGCAGGGATGCAGCTGCCAGGTTCCAGAATGTTCTATCTCCTCATGCTTCCTGGGCCATTTCCTTGCTTCCAGCTACTGTCGTGATTCACGGTGCCCCGGTCGTATTGGTCTCCCACATGCACATGCTTTGTCTTGTGCCCTTGACCTGCTTTCCTTCCAGGATGAAGCTGTCCCTCAGGACAGGGGCAGCTCACTCTGCTGCCCCACGGCTCAGCGGCTGGGCCAGGGGTCTGCTGGTGTCCGGAGCACTGGCCTGTGTCCGGCGTGGGTCTTCCGGGCAGGCTGCCAGGACAGGAGGGCACCCCGGGCCTGTCCTCGCTCACATGCACACCTTTGCAGGGGTCGGTGGGCCTCTCCCGGCAGAAGGTGTAGGCTTGACCTCCTGGACTCCACTGTGCCCAGCCCTTCATTCTGGGAGCTGGAAGGCTGCTTCCCCTGGGGCCCTGGGGCCCACGGGCCCACCCAGCGAAATGGACATAATCGGTCCCGTTTCACAATGCTGCGTGTGTGCAGTGGGCAGTCGTGTGCATCTGGGCAGAGGCGTCCCACCAACAGAGCGCCCCCACCGACCCCTGAGTCTCTGCGGCATGCCCAGCTGGGACGTGCGGTCAGTGCCAAGCTGACCGAGAGGCGGTGCGCAGATAGGGATTTCCGATGGGAACTTCGGGGCTCTACCAGCTTTGATTCCAGAGTCTCCCTAAAACGACCCATCTCTGTTGTGCATGACAGAGTAGTTTTGTGTCTGCAAAGTTACACGTCATCTCAACCATCACTGGGTCTGACACAGAGTAGCAGATTCGTGGTGAAGCTAAGATGGCATCAGGAAGGCCCTAATCCAATACGATTGCTCATCTTTATAAAATCCTTGAGAGGGAGGTGATATGAAACAACCCAGGGGCTGGGGACCAGGCACAAGCCCAGGAGAGAGGCCTGGAACTTTCCTTTCTGTGGTGCCCCAGGGAGCATGGCCCTGTCTGGTTCCTAATTTCTGGATTCCAGAACACCGAGATCATGAGCATCCTTTGTCTGGGCCACCCCATCTGCGGCCCTCGGTTAAGGCAGCCTCGTGAAGGCATACCCTGCATGATCCCCAAACTCAGGGCTGCGTGAGGGACCCAAGTCCATAAAGGGTGATCACAGCTCGCGATCCTTCCGAAGCAGGGCATG
Source organism: Mustela putorius furo (assembly GCF_011764305.1). Taxonomy (NCBI): domain Eukaryota; kingdom Metazoa; phylum Chordata; class Mammalia; order Carnivora; family Mustelidae; genus Mustela; species Mustela putorius. The sequence goes on from NW_025421998.1 coordinate 12,538,680, forward strand.
TGGGGGGGTGAGACAGTGGAGGGTGGTGAGAGAGATCCACGGCAGAGAAGGGGATGACAGGCACCAGGAAGGTGGAGCAGCTGTGCCCCAGAGGCCTGGGGACACAGCAGGGACTCATGTGTGTCCTCAGGGATTTGGGGGCTACTGAAGTCTTCCTTCACAGACCAACGTGACGTGGCTGTGTGAGTCCATTTTGGTTATGTTACAATTCTATTTTAAACAATCTTTTTTTTGGGCGCCTGGGAAACTCAGTGGGTTAAGCATCTGCCTTCGGCTCAGGTCATGATCTTAGGGTCCTGGGATCGAGTCCCGCATCGGGCTCCCTGCTCAGCAGGAAGCCTGCTTCTCCCTCTGCCCACCCCCCCCAACTGCTTGTGATCTCTTTCTCTCATGATCTCTCTTTTTCAAATAAGTAAGATCTTTAAAAAAAAATAAGCTATTTTTTGGGGTGGGGCAAAGAGGTGTTCCTGATTTTCGTCTAGTATAAAGAACTCTGGTATGGCATCGATTTGGCTAAACTGTCATGCATATTTGTGTTCCTGTTTTAGGATAAATGAGTTTCCTCTTAAATGTCAACCTATATTTGACCTACCTTGCGCCATCTGGGTCACTTCTCTCAAGAGTAAGGCTGAGAGGCATCCAGGAGCCCACCCAAACCAGGGGTGTGTGCCTGAGGCGAGGGCACGTGTCCACCTGCCACCAGGAGGAGGTCAGTGGACAGCAGACAGCCTGGCACAGGCAACCCTCCACTGCTAGCACTGACAGCGTCATTGTGGCTGGAGCACAGCACAACCCTTGGGTTTTTAGCTGTGACCTCTGAAGGGCAGCAGGCAAGACCAAAGGGAAGCACATGGCTTCACCACCCTGGGTTCCAAGGAAGACCCACCTAATCCGAGGGGAAAATAACATGCCCTTCGAGGCCCGTCATTGACAGGGGAGGGTTCATCAAAGGCCATTCATATGCACACAAGTGGCCATGCTTGACTCACTTCTCCTTCAACAGCCCGAAGTAAGTGGATTGTTCATGGAATCACCACCAGGCTCCCTTCTGTCTGGTCAGACGCTCCGCCTGTGCCGTGTTAGCACAGTGAGGCAGGCATAAGGGGGCTGTGGTTGGCATCGTCATGTGGACCACAGCCATGGGCTCAGAGAATCCAGGTCCCACCTTTGCATGACCCCTTCTTCTGGTTTTCAAAGAGGAAATGCGTGCATTTCAGATTCTGCACCGAGTACCCCACAAAACAGCATGTTCCATTCTTCATTTGTCTTTTTCCTGCTGGTCTTTGGAAAGATGATCTCACCAACCTTGCATTCTATAGGTTGATGTCTTTCCCTTTTAATTTTTTTAACCATTTGCTTTATCCTCTTCTTGTTGACATGACTTCTGGAATGAAGACCCCCCGAAACTCTTCTTGCTCCCCTATGACAAAGCTGTCCCCGACGAGTTTCTTTGAAGAATTTCTCTCTGTCTTTAGTTTTCTGCAGTTTGAATAGGAAATGTTGTAGGCTCTTTGGTATTTGTCCTGCTTGTGGCTCTCGAAGTGTCCCTGATCTGGGGTTGGCAGTGTGTCATTAATTTTGGGTAAATTCTCTGTCCTCATTCCTTCAAGTTGTCTTTTGGTCCGTGTCTCCTTCTTTCTCCTTCTGGTATCTCAGTCATGCACATGTCATACCTTTTTGAAAATTGTCCCACAGTACCTGAATGTTCTGGGTTTTTTTTTTTTTTCCCTGTTTTCACAGTTTTGTTTAGGAAATTTCCATGGGGCTATCTTCAAGATCAAGTTTTGGCTGTGCCCATGGTCCTGATGAGCCCATCAAAAGCATTCTTAATTTGTTACCGTGTCTTTGATTTCTAGCAATTGCCTCTTGTTCTTTTTTAAATTTTCCATCTCTCCACTTCTGTTACTCATCTGTTGCAACTTCTCTACTTTCCCACAAGAGCCTTAATGTGTCCCTCACAGCTATACCCTGCTCCCCGTCCATCGTTCTCAGATCCGGGTCCCACTTGAGTCTGAGTGCACGGTGTCAACTCTTCTGAGGGTTTTCTCTGGGGCGCCTGAATGGCTTTGTTGGGTAAGCATCCGGCTCTTGATTTCTGCTCAGGTCATGATCTCGGGGTCTTCAGATCGAGCCCCACATTGGGCTCTGTGCTGAGTGTGGAACCTGCTTAAGATTCTCTCCCTCCCTTTGTCCCTCCCCCATTCCTCCTTCTCCCTCTAAAAAACAGAACAAAGCAAGTGTTTTCTCTTGCCTTTATCATGCTCTGTCATTCTCTTCTTGGAAGGCCACCATGATGTCTGGGTGGTGAGACCTGAGGTAAATAGCCTGTAACCTACTGTTACATTACTGGGACCGCATTGACCTGCCCCTGGTTCTTTGAGTTCGTCGAAACCTGGTGAGCTAAGAGAAGGGAGCACTCTACTTGTGCCTGCTGACATCAGATGGAAAGTTGAAGAAGCATTGGAGAACCATCAGGGCAAGGGATCAGGAGCCCATGTTTGCCCAGCATCTGCTCTCCCAACCCAGCCTTGCCCCGTCCTCTGCACCTTGGTTTTTTGCAGCAGCGTGTTTATGAACACAGTTGAAAACCAAACTGCCCGTCCACTATCCCGATGCCTGGAGAGACCTGTCTGCTTCTGCTGGATGTGAGAGCATCGTCCTTCAAAGTCTGGTGTGCAAGACCTCTACCTTGAACACAATTTCTACTTAGAATCCTTGAGTTTCTGAAACAATGTTGACAACTCAGGGTCCCTCAGCTTAGGGATCTGTGATTCTACTAGTGGCTATGTGGGTCGGTGGCCACTGGGGCCATCCAATTTGGCCCATTCCTTCATCGCCAACACACAGCCATGATCCTGTCTTTGACCGCCTTGGCTTATCTTCGCTTCTGACCTCCTGGACCTGGCCAGGATTCTTTCTAATCCCATGCTGACTCAAAGTAGACTGGAATCTGCGTGTGTGCAGCATCTGCAGCTCTAAGACATTCTTTGAGGTTGTCCCTGACACTCCTGAGTGGCTGGCTCTGGGGCCAGGCTAGGGCTGCTGTCCTCGGACCCCCAGGCCTGCCCAGCTCGCTGTTTCTCATCCCAGCCTCAGCGCCCGTGTCAGGAATGCCAAGATAACCCAGCTGCTGGGGCCGGCTCATGTCTTTCTTCCTCCAACAGCTTGGGGAATGCTTGCTCTTCTGGAGGGCGGGGAGAGGCAGCCCATACTTGTTGACTTTTGAGAATTGCCTCTTTTGTGTCTTGCGCTCTGCTGTAAGAATGCTTCCTTGCAGAAAAAACGTATTACCTTCTCATGGAGCATCAAAAGGGGTGACGAAGGAAACAGCAGGAGTGAGCTATGCTTCCGTGACGACGGCAGATTGTTATCCCACCGTACTTGTTGTGTGGATTGCCCCAACTCCGGGAGGCTGGCTGCCCTTTCTTTCTGTAGATGATGAAAACCTCAAAATGCCCGGCGTGACCTGCACCTAACAGAACGAAAAAACCGAGGAGGTTCTGGACAGAGGGAAACAATTAGATCAAAACGATGTTTTTGATTTTCCCTCTATGATTATTTCTGTTGTCAAGGTATGTGTGAGACGCTAAGGCCACAGGGCAAGGCCAGGGTGCGGGGGTGAGAGTCTGTGGCCAGTAGAGACCACTTGCTCGGGCTGTGCTGCCCTGGAGTAGTGGTTATCAGGCAGAAGGGGTCGCGCTGGTGCAGGACTCCATTTCTGAGAGTTGCGGGGGTCCTGGTGCTCCCTCACATCCTTTGCTCATTGAGCCACGCTGACCTCCTGGAGCCCGGCGGTGTGCCCACTGCTTGGCAGAACTCTCCAGAGGGTAAGTTATGGGTTCTTCCCAGGCTGAGTGTGTTGACATGGCTGGCCAGATCTCATGGAGCAGGGGCTGGCATGGGTCCCTGACCTGCCTGTCCCTGGTCCCACACAGAGGTGTGGCCCCACACTTCTGCGCCCACAGTTCCCACATGGCACTTGGGCACCGGGACACCGGAAGTCCTGGCAGAGAAACAGAGAGAGATCACAAGCCGACAGAGCAGCAGGCAGAGGGAGATGGAGAAGCAGTTCCCCACTGAGCAGAGAGCCCGATGCGGGGCTTGATCCCAGGACCCTGAGATCATGACCTGAGCTGAAGGCACAGACTTTACCGACTGAGCCATCCAGGTGCCCTGCAGACCATAGATTTAATGAACCGTTTTACACAACCTGGACGAGAGCTTCTCCATTCCGGAAGAGAAATTCTGCCGTTCGTGAGGTTGCTTCTGTGGACGTTGGTCTTTTTCCGGTGTGATGCCGCCTACACGGGCGTCTCAACAGCAGGGCTCCCGGACCCCACTCCTGTCCGTGGCAGATGGGGAGTGCAGCCCCTGGCATCCCTGTGTCCTTTCCTGTGGCTAGCTGTGCTTCCCATGTACTCGCTCCCGTGTGGGCGCCCCTGCCGCGTGGGGCTTGGGGGCAGCCCAGCTGATGTCGCATGTGAGCTTGCAACAGTGTTACGACTTTGCAACTACACTTGAAGATGTTTTCCCTGATCTGTCATCTCAGAACATCACAGGGTTTTAAAAAGAAATGAAAACGTAGCATGGACTGTGAAGCAGAATTATACTCAGAATTTAAGAAGATTAAAAAGAGGGGGGGGGCACGTGGGAGGCTTGGATTCAAAATCTGTCCGTCCCTAAGCCATACGGTCTTTGTTTTGGACAGGTTAGCTGTCTTTGTGGTTAAAAAACAGAGATGTTTAACTGGATAGCCTCTCGTTGAACTTTTAGGTTTTTTTTGTTTGTTTGTTTATAAAGATTTTATTTATTTATTTGACAGAGAGAGACACACAGTGAGAGATGGAACACAAACAGGGGGAGTGGGAGAGGGGTAAGCAGACTCCCCGCTGAGCAGAGATCCGGATGTGGGGCTCGATCCCAGGACCCTGAGATCATGACCCGAGCTGAGGGCAGCCGCTTGATGACAGCCACGCAGGTGCTCCAGAGCTCTTGGTTTTAATATCTATGATTCTCCAAAATGAAATCCCACTGGATATGCACTGGGAGGGCCCGTCTGGGTGCATGTGTGGGTCTGGGAAGGTGATGGGCCCCAGACTTTACCGGCACATGACAGCTGGTCTTTCCTGTCTAGGTTTTGGGTTAGGGGGTGTTGTGCGTAGATGAACTCATGCAGCCCTAATAACACCTCCATCTGAATGCTGTTGGCCTGGTTAGGAGGAGGTGGAGCCACCACCCACCCCCACCTGCAGGCTCAGGACTTCCTGACCCTTCCAGGAACCGTGTCTCCTCTCTTGGCAGACGACCAGCCTCTTCACCATTCCTACTTGGCCCGTCTTCCTGTTCCCCGGGGCGATGGGAAACACGAAGTCTGTCTCGCCCCGTGTTACTTGCCGATTGCAATGATCAGCAGCGTGACCAGGCCCCAGCTCTGCCCCTCAGAGAGAGGGCAGCCTCCCGACTGTTTGCTTACTGCTTCCTCCTGCCGTGGCTGTGGGGCAATGTGGACATGAGGCTGTTTGGAAGGAGTGTGAGTCACTGGTAACTGCCCCTCATGCTAGGAAACGGGACCAGGCACGGCCAGTGAGTCGATGGTTTCTTCTACACAAGTCTGTGTTCTGTCGCCATGATTTGCAAATAGAGCTTGCGACGAAGGACGGTAATCCCACCAAAGGGTGCCTGGGGGGCTCAGGGGGTGAAGCCTCTGCCTTCAGCTCAGGTCACGATCTCAGGGTCCTGGGATCGAGCCCCACGTCGGGCTCTCTGCTCGGCAGGGAGCCTGCTTCCCTTCCTCTCTCTCTGCCTCTCTGCCTACTTGTGATCTCTGTCTCTCTTTGTCAAATAAATAAATAAAATCTTTGAAAAAAAAAAATCCCACCAAAGACAGAAGCAGATGTCTAAGGCCTCCCCTCGGACTCTGGTGCTGATGGGGAAGATATTCATCCCACATTTCTGTTTTGTCTCGCAGATGCTGGGCAGCTGGAAATGTCTCTATCTGGAAATTGACAATATCATCGAGTAGGATTTATTAGCTGATTGGCCAATCCCTTGGAGCAGCCTTATTTATTAACAGATTTGATGAGGGACATCTGGGGGGCTCAGCTGGTGAAGCGTCTGCCTTCGGCTCAGGTCATGACCCCAGAGTTCTGGGATGGAGCCCCACGTTGGGCTCCTTGCTTAGTGGAGAGTCTGCTTCTCCCTCTCCCCCTGCCCCTCCCCCTGCTTGTGCTCGTTGCCTCTCTCCCTCTCTTCGAATAAATAAATAAAATCTTTTAAAAAATTAAAAAAGGAGATTTGATGAACTAGTCCACAGATGTGATACACATACGCATGAAATTTTTCTCAGTGTGGTTTGGCTGAAGACAGTAACCCAGCTGGATCCCACCTAAACTCCAACAACAGACTGTCATTAGAGCAAGTGTGGCTTCCCCCAGTGACAAAATGCTGCTCATCTCTGAAATAATATTGTATAGAAATCTCTTTGCTTTCTGTTTTCACCTTTTTTTTTTTTTTGCATCAACATCAGGAAAGTAATATACATGATGTTGAAAGCACGTTTCCCTGGAGTTGGGATTTTGAGTCATTTTAATGGACTTATTACATCACAGATAATGTAATCTGGAGTTTCAAAATCTTACAAAGACATGTAACATACAAACACACATACTGCCAAATATATGGAAATAATTATTCTTAATAATGACTAATTAGGAGGTCTCAAGCAGGCCTGGGAGTGTTCTGCTACTCTCCTTGCTGGTAAGTCGAAGAAAGTAGCTGTTGCCAGGACTATAGCACTGAAGGCAGACATGCTTTTGTCCCAAGCTGAGATGGGCTTAGCTGCCCAGACCCTCTTCCTTGGCACAGAACACAGTGAGAAAATCCTTCAGATTTTGGCTTAAAAATACCATGGTTCTCCTTTCAAGATTGGGCATTAAAAATACCAAGGTTCTCTTTTCATAGTTTATCATAAAAATATTATGGTTCTTTGGATTGAAAATATCCTGGTGAGAAATACTTCCTCGGCTCTGGACTTTTAAGTGATGATAACGGACGTGGGGCACTGCACGGTTTGTGTCTGAATTCTGGTTGACCGTGGCTCTAACGCACCCCAGCATCCGGGTGGGGGCTTGTCCTGGGAACCCGGTGGTGGGGCCCCCGGGCTGGCAGGTGTTGGCATTGGCTGGGCGGGCCCTTGCTCACGTCCTGGGGTGGACAGGCTTGTCCCGAGACCTGGACCCAGGTACACGGAGACATGGGGTCCTCCCTGCTTGCTGTAGCCTCCCTGCACTGGGAGCCTGGATTTCCAACCCGCTCCCACCTCAACATACACCCCTGGTCCCTGAGAGCGTAGCCAACGTGCACTGCTTCTTCTCGGCCACTCGCTCCTGGGTCCCCAGCAAAGTGAGGCCGGTGCCCAGTCCCACAGCTTCGCAAGTAGAGGGTGACTGGGCCTTTTTGGTTTTCCCATGTCTTCTCATCTTTGTCACATGTGACTCCCCAGTGGCCCCCTTTCCTCTAGGAAATGCTGCCGTGCTTCTGCATGGGGAACTCGGGTTCTTCTCAGTCCTCCTCCCTCCTCCCTGGCCCCTCCGTGGGCCCCGCCAACGGCGCTGTCCGCAGATTTCTGGCTGTGGCTGTCTTCCTTTCCACACTGGGCATCCTCTCTAGGTTGCAGCCATAGACGAACTATTTGTGTCCCCCAAACTGTGTGTGGGAGTCTGAACCCCAAGGTGGTGGTAGTTGGAGGTGGATCTTGGAGGCGATGAGGTCACGAGGGGGGAGCCCCTTGAGGGGGTTGGTGGCAGGAAGGCAGTCCCCAAATCTGCCGGCTCCCCGTCTCCCATCTCCAGCCTCCAGAGTGGTGGGGAGTCCAGCCCTGTTCGCGACACGCCGTCCAGCTGTGGTATTCTGTCTCGGCTCAGATGGATGGTCACCGGAGCCCTTTTCTTAGATTTGGTTTCCATTGTCCTCTCAAGGTCACTCCCAATGGGCCATCCCATGAGCACAGCACAGCCTCGCCTCTCCCCATATTGTCTCTGTGCTCACCTCCTGTTCTGTCTCCTCCTATGCTCTCACCACGGCCCTCTGTCTCGTCACTGGGATCCCCGGGAGCCTAGCAGACACCCCCTCACTGCCATGCTCCTTCCTGCCCCCCTTTGTCCCCTTTCCTGCTCATTTGGACCCCAGTCACCCTTTGGGACCCCGCATAGTCAGCCAGGGGCCAGGAATGGCGGGGACTTGGGATCCGGGGACCGAGCCCGTCCCGTGTGCAGATGCAGGACGTCTGGGGACTCCTGACATTGCAAAACGACTTTCTTGAGTAAAACGATGTCCTGACACTTTCCAGCTGCTGTGGAGGAGAGCGAGGAACCTCGCCGAGCCGTGTGGAGACCAAAGGGAAACGGCAGAGAGTCACGGGGGCTGCGTTCCTCGACAAACCGTGTCGCACGGAGTATTTCTCGTTGCACAATGCATTTTCGAGCACAAGTGTGGGGATTACTGCTGTCGGTAGAATTCTAAATAGAAATAACCAGGGCCGGTTTTCCTAAGTTATTTCCCAAGGAATTTCCACGACTGTAATCCAGGGTTAAAAATAACTCAGGAAATCAGACGAAAGGGCGTAAGGAGAAGCTTATCATCCCTAAACAAATGTAAAAACAAACAAATTCATCAAAGCCAGCCAGGGAAGGCTCAGCGACGCCAAGGCCGAGGGGAACGCCGCACGCCGAGAACGGGGACTGGAGGTCTGTGTCCCGAGAGCTGGACCGACCTCCGTCCTCCCGTGGGGCCTGAGGCTGCCATCGGAGAGCGGGTCTTGAGGGACTCCGCCAGCCCCTACGCCGTGGTGAGAACTCACTGCAGGCGGTCCTCTCTCCCCTAACGGCTGTCCCAAGACCTGCCTGAGATTTAGGGACGCAGAAGGCAGGGCTCACGTGTCCTCAGGGGATCTTACTCCTGTGAGGGGACATGGTGCTCACATTTTCTCTTCTCTGAGAGAGGGAAGGCTGTGCTTGGCCATGCGCCAGATGCACACGCTGGGACAGGAGCCAGCGAGAGGCCGGGAGGGCTCATTTGGTGGGGGTGGGGGGCACAGACAGTGGGTCTGCTGGTCTCCAGGGCTGGGGCCCAAAATCTGTCTCTGGGCCCACCTGCATGCACTCTCTCTTTTTTTTTTCTTTTTTAACCAACAACTTTAATAAAGGCATGACAATGGTTGAATGCCGAAGGGACAGATGTCCCCCAGTGTCTCAGTCCACTCGGGCAGTCGTAACAAAGTATCGCAAACGGGGCAGCAGTTTAAACCATAGAATCTATTTCTCCCAGGCGTGGAGGCTGGAGGTCCAGGATCCAGGTGTGGGCGGAACCTGTTCCTCCTGCGGCCTCCCTCCCGGTGTCCCCACAGGGCTGTCCCTCTGTGCAGATCTGGGTCCTGGCCTGATCTTCCTAGAGGGACTCCAGCCCTATGAGCTAGGGATCACCCCGAGGATCTCATTTTACCCCAATCACCTCTTTTCACGATGCTCTATCCAAACGAGGTCACATTCTGAGGTTCCGGGGTTTAGGATGTCAAGATGGGAATTTGGGGGGACACAGCCCCAGTCATAGCAAGAAAGAGGCACCTGCTTCTTCACCACCAGGGAGAGTGACATGTGAACAGAGAGCGGGCAGGATCCAGCACAGGTGTGCGCGGACCCCAGCTGTGTACCAGCTGTGCATCCCGCGGCCGCTGCCACGGTCAGAAGCCTTCCTGCCGTTTGTTCACTGGGAACGTGTGAGCCATGATCTGGCACCAGGCGTTAGGAACGTTCGGTTCCGTTTCGGAGCTAGCCTCAGGGTAAAGGCCTCCGGGGAACACGGCATTTCACGTCCCCGTCAGGAAGTGCAGAGGCTCTGTGCCCTCGGAGACATAGACCGAGAGTGGCCGAGTCACAGGCAGGGGAGATGTGCTCGCTACTCGGAAAACGCTTCTTGGTTTAAGTGTTAGTGGAAACCTTGTCTGAAGTTAATCTTCCTAGATGGAAATAGGGATATTTCTTGCAAAAGACCTAGGTACCAATTTCTGGTAATGACTCCACACCCAGCAGTGGGAAAAACACTACGTTCTTTTTGCTTGTCCCTGCATTGTGTGTTTGATTCACTCTCAGGGAAAAAACGAGATTTGTTCAGAGAAAAAACTGCCTTCCATCCAGCCATGTCCTGTGCCTGAGCACTCGGGTCCTGTGACAGATGGAGATGGGCCCCCTCCAGGCAGGGACCCGCGGTGGGTCTGCCGTCCGCACGACCTCGGCCGGGGGCTGGATTTCACAGCGGCGCTGACGGGCATCAGGGGAGCTGACCGGTATTTCTGGTTCCTCTCACTCTACATCTGGCTCAGATGTGAGTCTGTCCCCTTGAACATGTGCAGGGCTGTGCCACCTGCTTCTGCCCGTGACGGGCTAGCAGAAGTGACAGGTACCGAGCCAGAGGGAGGCTTCTGGGGTCGGAGGGAGCCTCATGTCTTCCTCCCTTTGGTGATGGCTGTGGATCCGTTTCCAGAAAAGTCTCATCAGGACCCCTGTGGTCGGGACCACCTGGAATGGGCTGTGTATTCCTGTTCTACTTTACGGGTATGCTGTCCCTGTCTTTTTGCTCAGGTCTGCTTACCTTTATATGTGTCTGTCCCTTTCTTTTACTCCAACTGCATTTTTTTTTTTTTGAACTTTTATACATGGAATTTGAAGCACCTATTTGACAAATGGATAAAATTAATCACACTTCTGGGAAATGACCCTTTCACAAAGGTCAACGAAAACAAGGTGCCTTAAATGATTTCTAAAATCTTAGAACACACCAAAGGTTAGAAAGCAGCGATGCTGACCAGGATTCTCTTTTTGGCCAAAGCGAAGTCGATGTGGGTTTACTTCTCGCCTGAAACAGTAAAACACACTGGGGAATCCATGAGATGCTGTTAGGACACCAGAGAGCAGGCGGCCGGCTGAGTGCTCCGTGAGAGGCAGGAACGGCACAGGGGAGCCCACAATGGCCCCAGCTGTTGGTCTGGGAGACTTTCCCAGAGAAGGTGCCGGAAGGGGGCACAGGGAGAGCCTCTCAGGCTCCCTGGTGGAGACAAGCAGAGAAGGGGGACCAAGTGTCTGGAGCATAATTTGCTGGAGGGACAGAGGGACATTTGAGAGAAGTCTGGAGATCTGCGGGGAGGGGGCAGCCGGTTTGTCCGACTGAAGACAAGATTATGAAGCAGTTCCCCAGAGCCACGGAAGAAGCACCTGGGAGGCATAGAAGGAACAGCGCCCGGTCCTCCCCACTCTTCTGTCGGGCTGCCTGGAAAGGCTCCAGGTCTGTGAGGAATGGGACAGTGGACCCGGAAAGGTCTTGCCTGGGAGCGGTACACATAGCCCCAGACTGAGCATGACTCTGGTCATGACGAACACGGTTAAAACCAAAAGGTTTGGGACCGTTTCAAATCATTGAACCAATCAAAGCTTAAGAGTGTTTGCAGGAATGCAGGCGTGTCAGCACCAAAGTGAAATTCATAGTGTGTGGCATCCAGCAACGGTGCCCAGCCATGTCGACACACGGGGACCCAGAGCCACAGCGAGGGGACAGCAGAGCGCTGGGGACCATCAGGCCTGTGTGGAACCGGAGTCCTTGGTGTGGCAGAGAGGCAGAGAGAGAAAGGGCCAGATAAGTCACTGCCAAACGCTTCCCAAATCAGGTGGGAAGTGTCAAAGTACAGATCAAAGGGGTCAGTCACCGGACACAGGTCCTGTTTAAATGGCTCCCCACTGGTGACAAAGGGAGTGAAGTTCTCAGAGAAGCCAGTAAAATGCAGTGTGTGATACCAGACATACGGGGAGAGAGATGCCGGCCCAACTGCTGTTGGAAACCCGCAGACAAGAAAACAGCATCGTCTCTAAAGCACAAACACAACAGCAAACTGGATGGCTTTCCTGCCTCCTCGGAACCAAACACGCCCCCAAACCAAACCAAACCAAACCAAAGGCCCCGTCAACCTCACCTTCTAGACCTGGTGCAGATCAGCTCGGAAGTGACACTACATGTGGGTTTAGACCATGCACAAGAACCACGAGAAACGTCCAGGGAAATCACTTCACTTCAGGAGGCTCCTGGCGCCGGTTCTGACGCGGGAGCTGGTCGGGGTCTGATGAGAACTGCTGGGGTCCAGGATGGTCAACCTCTCCCCTGCAGGCACAAGGCTGCCCCCCAGCAACTGTCTCTAAAAACTGTCTCTAGAAAGGATGTAAGTGTCAGCTTAGCCATCTTTTAGGAATGTTTTCTTTTAATTCTGGTGTAGTCAGCTTAGAGCACTGTTAGCTGTGGGGCTGTAGTATGGCCATTCAACACTTCTACGCACGGCTCAGGGCTCCCTGCAGGCCATGCACACGTGCTCGTTCTAGAACCGCAGGTGCCAATGGAGTGAGGCTTGATGGTGTTTAACCTGTTCCTACTGACCGGTGTCTCCAAGGTGGGGTGGGCCCGCTCAAGGACACTGGCGATGGTGCCCACCGTGAGGGACCCCGCGGGCTCCCCTGAAGAGAGAAGTGGGTCCGCCAGCCCCAGCACGCCCGGTGCTGAGCGGTGAGAGGCTCACGCAGGTGTGTGAGCCGTCAGATGCTTCGCCGGCCGGTGTCGGCAGGTGAGAGGAACCACGGCAGGTGCTGACACCCATTCTGAACACAGGATTTCCAGGAGTGACTCCCTAGAGTTCCAAGACCGAGAAGCTTCTTATACTGTTAAACAAGTGAGATGTGTTTCTGATTCCTTTTCCTTAGAGCTAAGCCGCCCCTCTCCCCACGCGGTTATATGAAGGCTTGGAAACCCTGTTGTGGATTTCTGCTGGGGACACTAGCTGGATTCAAGACACTCGCCCAAGGGGTCACAGAACTGAGAGTCCATCAGTCAGGACAGACGCAGGTAAGGGGACCTTTCCTGTGAAACTCAGGACGTTGCTCCCCACACTGAGTGAGGATGGAGTGCCCCCTGCTGTCACAGAACTCCCCAGTGGCCTGGGCCGATTCACTCAGCCTGGTGTCGGGGTGGCCGGCTTTGTCCCTCTCCGTGGACTAGGCCTCCTGGCTCCCCACATCCCGGAGTCTTCTGCGTGCTTCTGCATGGGACGCGTGCCAGCCCTGGGGGCTGGGGGACCCTGGTCATTGGCACTGGCATCACCTGTCGTCCTTCCAGCAAGCCTGTCCCCCATCCAGTCTTGGGACCTCCACGGTCAGGCCCTCGGGGCCACCCCCTTTGCCGGACCAGCCAAGCCCAGGTCCCCAGCCTGGCTTCGTGAGGGATGGGTGCAGGTCAGCACCCTGAGGAATCGCACACTCACGGGGGCGTTCCAGTGGACGTCAAGTGCAGCCGAGGCTGGGGCCACGGGGACCCTGCTCCCAGCAACCCCCACAGGTGGGGTCGCAGGGGCCACAGTGCTGGCTGAACGGGAAGTGGAACTCATCTGGCTTGGATGTTCCATCCACTCTTCTCTGCTGGGTGCCAGCCCTTGTGGCTGGGGCCAGCGAAGTCCCGCTGTGGCCATGCGAGGTCCGTCCTGCGTGGTTTCCTGTGGGAGATCGCGGGTGTCTCAGCCTCCACACCTCCGGTGCTCGGCCTTCCAGGATCCTTGTGGCTGCCCTGGGCACAGTCCTCTCCGTGCCAGCAGGACCACCCACCCCGTGACGGCCGGCAGTGGATCAGGACCCCGCCCATGTCTCCGGAGAGGGGGTGCACACTGCCTGTGGTTGAGAATCTCGTGAGTCCCACGCGCCTGGCAGGGCCTCCTCCCGTGCAGCCGTGACGCTCTGGGACGTGCAACCTCGGCCCCACCGGCCCGTCCCATGCGGCAGTCCCTTCAGCTGGCACCTCCTTCTGCTCGGTTTGCTGGGATGATTCTGGCCCTGTCAGCCCCTCTAGTGTGCTTCTGTGGGTTGGCGGGGGACGGCGTTCTGCCCGGCCCTGGACTTGTCACCCTCACCGAGGACGGGGGTCTTGCACAAACCCACTTGTCGCAGCCGAAGCTTTAGGTTCCATTCAGAATGTGGCTCTCTGTTTCCGAGGAGGACTCGGGGCTGGCAGACCAGAAGTCATGGAGTTGGAGAAAACCACCCAGTGAGAGAAGAGATGATGCTGCGGACAGACTGGCAAGGGTTGGGACTCTGTCTAAGGCTTTGAATGTCCTCACCGAAGTCATTCTGGACCTCGATATTGTCGGTGACACCTACAGAGCTCAGATGCCCTTCTTCCGGGCGTGGGCTTGCACGTGTATTTGTGTCCCAGTCACAGCAACTGTCCCCCTTTCCAAAACAGAGAGATTGACAGCTGAGAGATGCGCTCACTCCCAGAGGGTTTGCTGGAGACTGACCCCTTGTGTCCCCTCCAAGTTCATGGGTTGAAACGGAGTGCCCAGTATGATGGCATTGGCATGGAGCCTGAGGCCCAGCAGGAGGGTGGGTCTAGCGTCCTGTCCCAGAGCTCCAGACGGCCCCCAGACCCTCCTGCCCCGTAGAGGGACGGCTCCACCCAGGACAAAAAGCGGGTTCTCCTACCTCCAGAGCTGTGAGATCACTTTCTGTGTTGTCAGCCCTCCACCGTGGGACTTGGGACAGAAGCCCAGAATTGAACCTTCCCGGATCAGTGATGCCCCTAGTCCTGCCTGCTTCCCATCAGGAGTCAGAGGCACCTGCTGGTGGTCTGGGCAGAATGGTGGGGTGGCCAGGGAAGGGGCCATCCTGGAGCTGAGCCATTAGGATAGGGTCACAGGGCTCCGTTGTCTGTCTGGCCGGCCTGGCAGTCCAGAAAGGCTCTGTCCCCAAGGGAGACATGCTGGAAGTCCTCTGCCAAGGAAAACATTCTTCTGGCCCCTGACCTTGCCCCTCGTTGGCCCCACTCGCACACGAACCAAGCAGGCCCATTGGAGCAAAGGAGCCTTACTCTGCCATGCCCAGGACTGCCAGTCGAAGGGCACCGGCCCCGAAGTCCCCCGGGGCTGGCTGCCGGGTGCCTGTCTGAGGGTGCCTGGCCCGCACATTCTGTGGCCCGTGCAAAGTTGCCTTTTCCAGCATCCATTGCAAAACTTCTGGGAAAGGAAGCATGTCCAGTCGGATGGGGTTGATAAGGGGGTTGAATAAGCCTGGGTCATGGAACCATAACGACGAGGAAGAAAACCCAAAATAAGATTAAGGTGCTGGCATCTGAATGCAGGTAGAGTAAAAACAAAGTCATTAACACGTTGTTTGTTTTCCCAGTGTTTTGGCCACTGTCCTGGCAAGCTGAATGGGCCCTGCCAGGAGCAGCGAGCATGCACAAGCCACCGTGTGGGGAGGACAGGGTGGGGGGTCCAGACAGAACTGCATAGTTCTGCTTTGCTTTGACAAATGCTGTGACGCAGGTCCCTCTTGCAAACGCATACAGCAGCCTTAAAACCGGTCCTGCATGGTCCAGGCTGGAAGCCCCTGCTTTCTACCCACCTTGCCATTGGGATGTGTGGTGTGAGGTGGGGATGTGCAGCCCTTTTGTGCTTCTGTGTTTCACGTGCTGCCTGCTCTCCCCAGAAGCTGTGGTCTACTCCCCAGCCGGTATACCTTGCTCCCACTGACCACCTGCTGCCACCTGGTCCTCCATACAAGCCGGAACTCACGTGAGCCTTCTCTAACCCAGCAGGGGCAGCATGTGTCCAGGACCCGTCGTGTGACAGGCTCAGTGCTGGGTATTGTGCGTGGCCTGTGTTATTCTCGCTGCAATCCATTCAGGCTGGCAGGGTCCTCCCATCACCGTCCAGGGAGGAGCAATGGGCTCTGCCCACGGACCCCCACAGGGAAAGGTCAGAGCCTGAATTAGGATCCAGGCCATCTGACTAGAATAAAATGTCCCTCCCTCCCTGCTCTGCAGGACCTTGTGTTTCCCAGGGTCGGGTCTGGCCTCTCCTGTCTCTGCACCCTGCCCCCGGCTCTGCTCCTGTTTCCCAGCTGTCCATCCCCGGAGGCACGGGCTCCCTTGCCCACAGCATCAGGTGGCAAGTCTGCACCAGGAGAGAGCCTGTGTGCACTTGACGTCCATGTGTTGGGGGTCAACCTGCACCGCACCAGCACACCCAGCTGGAGGCACTCACGGAACTGTCCGGGGCCTGGACATCCCCGGGGGTGATTTCCCGCCCCGAGGTGTGGACGGGCTGAGCCGAGGCCATGAAGTGAAGGTTCTGTAGGTTAGAAAGACCCTGCACAGCCTGGGTCTCCGGCTAGGGCACGGAGCGGCCCACCACGGGGACAGGACTCGCGGAGGTGGGGAGAGGGGACCCAGTGAGGAAGGCAGAGGGTGATGGACCCAGTGCTATGGGCATCGTAGGACCCACCTCTCAGGTGGCCCAGAGCAAAGGCAGGGGACTGCCCCCCCGGCCCTGATGCCAATGCAGAAAGCAAACGAACATATTTGCCGGCCCTCAGGGACAGAACTGGCTTTCGGGGGTCTCCGTGGGTAAGAATGCTGGAGCTGCTTTGGTGCCTTTGGATTTGGGGTTAAAAATGCAATCTGTCACTTCTAAGGACTTCTAGGGATTTTCCAAGGCCAGTGCTACAGGCAGCCAAGTGCTCGGCACACCGCTCCCTTCACCCCTCCCCACGCGCCCCTGCTGACGTCAGGGAATGGCCTTGGGGAGAGGAGGAACGCTGGCTCCTCCAGGTGGGGGTCATGTTCCTCAGCCTTGAGCAGAGAATTTCCAGGACAAGCATGGCTGCAGCACAGCGTCTCTTGCCACAGAATCAGGCGGACCAAGGGGCTGCGGGTGACAGTCACGCAAAATAGCTCTGCCATGTTCTCGCATGATGCGCTGTTGGTGGGGTTCATACCATGAGGAGAGACAGAGACAGGGAGACAGAGAGACAGAGATGGGAGACAGAGACAGAGAGACAGCCAGAGGCAGAGAGACACGGAGAGATAAACAGACACAGACAGACACAGAGAGACAAAGACAGAGACAGACAAACAGAGACAGAGACAAAGAGACAGAGGCACAGAGATAGACACAGAGAGACAGAGACAGACAGACATAGATACAGAGACTGATACGGAAACATAGAGACAGAGAGAGACAGAAGCAGATGCAGATATAGAGAGAAAGAGACACAGAAACAGAGAGAGAGAGAGAAACAGAGATGTGAAACAGAGATGGACAGAGAGGCAGAGAGAGATGGAGAGACAGATAGAGAGATGGGAGACAGAGACACAGAGACAGAGAGAAAATAGAGAGAGAGAGACAGAGAGACAGAGACAGAGACAGACACAGGTACAGATAGACACAGAAACAGACAGAAACAGAGATGGGAGATAGAGATACAGAGACAGAGAGACAGAGATGGCAGACAGAGAGACAGACAGACAGAGATGGGAGACAGAGAGACACAGAGACAAAGAGAGACAGAGACACAGAGACAGACGTTGGAGACAGAGATCATGTAGAAGGTTGAAAGCCTGGAGAGAGGACCTTGCCTGTGTCTATGCAAACCCAGCTGGAGATCTTAGTGAAACAGAATATTTATTGGGGAATACAGTTTACCAAAACCCACACAAGTAGGTTGCCGAGGAGGCAGGAAGAGGAGAAGGAGGTGAGTTCACCAGCAGGCACACTTCACAGGAAAACTGCCGAACCTTATCGTCAAGTATATCACAGCAAGGCCTCAGTACGGAGAGTTCCAGCGAGCTTTTTGAGACGAGACTGAAACTTCGAATTCTTTTCATGAAGCAAATATAGTAACGATATTTAAACCTGATAAATAACCTAAAAAAAAGATTTCCAAACTAATGTTATTTTAAATAACCAAACAGAGCGCCCAGACAAACTTTTAAACAAACCAATTCCAACATCACTTTGGGAACTAGTTAAGAATCCTCCCAGACTGACTGGTTTTAGCACCTTGCTCAAGGGCGAGTCAGCGTTAGGAAATGTGTTAATGCTATTTATCTTACGAATGGGTCTAAGGAAGAGACTCCCATGACTCCCCCCTTAGATGATACAAATGTCTTCAGTTAAAAGTCAACACAAATTTCCAGCTGAGGGAGCAGCAGAGGGACAGAGAATCCCAGACAGACTCTGTGCAGAGCTTGGAGCCCCACGCAGGGCTCGATCTCACGACCCTGAGATCATGACCTCAGCAGAAACCGGGAGTCAGACGCTCACCCAACTGAGCCCCCCAGGTGCCCCAGCAACATATGTCACAGGTAAGGGAATCAATATCCCTAGTGGATAAAAGACACCCCAAAACACTTTACTTTTCAGGAGTTACTTTTATTATGTTGAAATATCCTTTAACACTTTAGCACTTTCTCGGGTGAAGGGGAGCCCAGAACACGTATTTCTGATGGCACTAGCCTGTCCTCGCTGACACGCGTGAATTACACGCACAGCATTGCTCTGTAACGTCGGTGATGAGGGTCCTGGCAGCTGAGGGCTGGCAGGGATGGCTCCCTGCTCTCTGGGGGCTGCGGGACCCCAAGGCTCAGGAACAAAGACGGGCATCGTTTTCTCTTTTGAATTTAAGTCTTTACCGCAGTTCAAATGCTCTCTCCCTCGTACACCAGTTCAAAGCTTCTTTAATTCGGTTAAAAGACAGACCGAGAATCACAAATTCATCAATGCTTGTCTTTCGGGATGTACATGTGGAGAAAAATATCTGGGCAAAAGTTCGGAATAAATTGGAATTATTTTGAAACAAAAAGCCCTATAAAATGGCTGTAAGGGAGGTAAAAATAGGTGATTCACAAAAAAGAGACGTAAAAACAGCTCTTACACTTATCAAACAGTGTCCGAACTTCATGCATGGCGAGAGGCACGCGCATCATAACGACACTGATGGGGAGAACGCAGGCTGTCGGGACTCCAAAACCTGGACCGTGTGCTCGGCGGGCGTCTGGCGGAGGGTCCCTGCTCTACTCTGCTGAGGGAACTCCTGGGGAGACAAACTTGGCGATATCCAAAATACAGACATCTTTACGCGCTGGCCCACAACCCCGCTTCTAGACATTTACCCTGAGAACACACCTCCCCACACAAAACCTCGTGTGTGCCCACAGCCACGCCTTGCAGCGTTGCTCGTCATTGCACAATATTGGAAATTACCGAACTGTCCAAGTATAGGACAGTGGCTTTAAAAAAAAAATAGGTTACTAACACAGAAGGAGAAGAAAGCAATTGTGTGGAAGAGGAAAGATGTGCACGAGGGCTGGGAGCGGCTTCTCGGGGGTGCCGTGGGCTGTGGCAGGCAGACACCGAAGAAGACAGAGAGCACGCTGCGTAGTAAGAAAGAAGGGGGATAGCGAAGTACACGCGTGGCCGACAGTCCCGGCAAAAACAGCGGGGAACGCCGCCCAGGAGGGACAGAGGAGCAGAGAACGAGGGGACTGGGTCCTCCGGGGAGGGAACAGAGTCGAGGAAGGGCTGGGGCAGGGAGTGGATGTCGGGGTGCGTCTTCGAGGTCCGACTGCTGGAGACGAGTCAGCATTCCACGTACTCAGAGAACAGCATGAAATCAGCGGTCGCGGGGGTGCAGGGGAGCGCGAGCGGATCACGAGCGGGATGCATGGGGAGACGCGCTGCGCGCTCGGTGTGCAGGGAGAGTCGAAGCGAGCAACCGGCATGAGGCGACTGACGTGTCGTAAACGTGTCATTGCTGCAACGAACCCGACGGCGAACTGGGGGCCTGGTGCTGTGTCGCGGGGATGGGCCGGAGTGGCTCGGAGGCCGTCGTGGGTCGGCGCCACGATGACACGGACAACGCGAGTCAGGTTCTCGTCGGAGTAGGGAGAAGGCAAGGGGGGGCACGCGGGGGGGTTTGGTGGGGCTGGAGGGTCTGGCGTGCGCGTGTGTGAACGTGTGCACACATGCGCGTGTATGCTGGCGCATGTGGGTGATTGAATGTGTGTGCTGGATGCTGGTGTGTGCGTGAATGTGTGTGCACACGCGCGTGTATGCTGGTGCATGTGTGAATGTGTGTGCACACGCGCGTGTATGCTGGCGTGTACGTGTGTGAATGTGTGCACACACGTGTGTATGCTCGCACATGCATGAACATGTGTGCACACGCGCGTGTATGCTGGTGCATGTGCGAATGTGTGCACACGGATGTGTATGCTGGTGTGCGTGTGTGACCGTCACCGTGTGTGACCGTGTGTGTGTACACGCGTGTGAATGCATGCACACACACACACACACTCACACGTTTTGTCTGGTGGGAGTGTCCAGAAGCAGCATCTCAGGAGCAGTGAGCACTCCTAGCGTCCCGGTCTCGCTGAGATCACAAATCCCCATTTTTCATTGAAGAGCATCAGGGCTCCTGGGAGATATGGCCCCCCCAAGGTCATGGGAAAGAAGACCACAAGATGAGACTCCCCGCACATTTTATACGCCTACAAAGTTATCTTAAATATAGGTCGGAAAGGGTACCTGGGTGGCTCAGTCGTTGGGCATCTGCCTTCAGCTCAGGTGGTGGTCCCCGGGGCCTGGGATCAAGCATCAGGCTTCCTGCTCGGCGGGGAGCTTGCTTCTCCCTCTCCCTCTCCTGGTCTCCCTGCTTGTGCTCACTCTCTCTGCAAGATAAATACACAAATATTAAGAAAAATAATTACAGTAGTAGTAACCAATAAATAAGGACCCGTTCTTTGGTGACATTTCTTCTGAGTCTCTGCTTTGTTTTCACATAGCCATGAATACGTGTATAATTATGTCAATAATTTCATTTTCTAGGTATCTGTGTAAATGAATTATATTTATGTGATAAACATCAAGTAGAAATAATATTTGTGTGTAATTTTTATCATATATGTAATTTCATTTCCATTTTCAAAAACGTATGGTATTACTAGTTTTTCCTGTTACTATAAAATAGTTGTTAAAATACACCACACTGCCCTGTAACGTGATGTGTCGCACATGTCAGAGTTTAACAGACCTCTTCTCTTTGGCTGAACATCGATGTTCTTCCCCTCTTTCACCACCATGTATGTGAATATTTGATTTTTTTTTTCTCCTTACTAAGTGTGCCTGAAATAACTCCTTACAGGTGCCACAAGCACTGTGCAGGTCCTGACCCCGCATCCTGCTTCTTCTGGGGACACAGGCTGCCACAGGTCCTGCGGTTTCCTTCTTTGCTCCTTTGGCAGCCTGGAGGGCGTCCGTGAGGATGAGTCCCATGGTCACAGGGCACCTGCTCTCAAGGACATGGCCGCAGTAGTGACGTTAATCTGTGGTGCATCGTGCCTCCACCCCCGCCAGCTGCTCACCTGCTCGGTGGGCTTCCCCCACCCAGCCTGCCGTCGGTGTGAGCCTGGGGGCATCCGGGAGAACCGGCATCAGCTTCCTCCTCCCCCTCGTGGGCTTGGGAAGACCTGATGCCCACAGATGATGTCTGGTGCCGGGATGAAAGTCTGCTGAGTGCTCTCTGTCCTCCCGCGGCTGAACGCCTCTGGCTTTGTGGACACAAGGTGGCCCTTTGCAGTTCCCCTATCAGCGCCCTGCCCTGGTTCTTGTGAGTGTCCTGCCCTGATGTGGCCCCAGCACTGCCCTGATGGACCCAGGGTCTGGCAGCGTGTCCCACATACCTTCTCAGTCAGGACTGTGGTCGTCCACCCAGGCCCCATTGGACTGCGGGACCCAGGGCACCCCTGTGCTCTGCTCAGACCCTGCTGTCCTGCCTCATCTCTGTCTCCAATATGGTGCGACTCCCTCAAAGCAGAGCTGGTATCTGAGCTGGGGCGCTCAGAAGTGGACGGCCGTCAAGAGACACGGTACATGCAGCTGGCAAGGACATGGGGCCGACTCTTCCCTGAAGAGGTGAAAAATAATTTTGGTGGCGTCTGGTCACATGCACGGAAGGCTGAGGTGCTTTCTGCAGTGACAAGAGTCATTGCTTAAAATGCCTTTACGTTTTGTCCTTCCATGGACTGTGAGCAGCTTCTGGGGTCTTCAGGTTGTTTGCGGGTTTTCTCCGTTAATGGGAAGGTTGTGCGTAACCTCTCCGTGTGTCTCTGTCTCTCCCACTCCCACCTCTCGGGGTAGATCTTTGGGAGACACGATGCCCGCTTACACCGCTCTGTCCTTGACACGCGCCCACAGACGCTCACCCCCTGGGGGGGCGCAGGTCTGCTCTGCCCCCCGCTCAGCCACCAGCCTCAACCATGGCGGGAATGCTGCTCTAGAACATGGCCTTAATTTCGCCAGTGACGTAAGTGTCAACGGCCAATCGCTAAATTTTGAAGAACCAGTTTTCATGGACGTGGGTGTTTAAAACCCAGTCGCTGGCTGCCCCTCAAAGGAAGCCATCGTGCTCCCACATCATCTAAAAATAATGTTGAGATGCTATTTCTGTGCCATGCCCTTTAATTATGACATCAAATTATACTATGGCTGTCAACATGCTTTACACAAAACACATTTAAAAACTTTGTTTTAGGAACAAAACCGGCGACTAAAATATAAATGGAAACACGAGCATACAAGCATGGGGAACAATGAGTTTCCTCCAAACAGCTTGAAATGATATCGAGAGCTTGATCTCATTTTAAACACAACTGCGTGAGACTTCTGGAAGGGATTTCACAGGCCTTTGAAACGTTTCGTCCTTCCACATGCACAAACCCCCACATGAGAAACGTCACGGCCAGAGCAAAGGCGGCCCAGTGTAGAAGTGGTGTCCTCTGAGAGTCCTCCGGCACAAACTTCGCCACACTCCCCTCAACACGTGTTTTTTGCTCCAAGAACGCCTCTGGGGGATTCAGACTCGATGGCACACCACAGTGCTTTGTTGCAACCACTGCTGGGGACCGGGGACTTCCGGGTGATAGCGATGCCCCGAAACAGGGCTGTCCTTCTGCGTCTTGAGGATTTTCTGCTCTTACTTTGGCTTGTGTCAATGCAGCTACCCTCCCTGGATGGAAGGCAGGTGGTCTGGGGAGCACAAATGCCGGGGACCTTTCTGTGTGGACAAATGTTAGTTTCTCCTGTTTTTCTTTATGTTAGAGAGAGAGCAGGGGGAGGGCAGACGGAGAGGGAGAGAATCTCCAGCAGACTCGGCACGGAGCACAGAGCCAAGGCAGGGCTCAAGCCCACGCCCCCGAGGGCATGACCTGAGTGGAGTCAGGAGTGGGACGCCCAATCGACTGAGCCTCCCCGGCACCCAGCGCTGGCTTCTCTTACACGGACGTCCCTGACAGATGACAGGAAGACCCTGATTGTGAGTGATCGCACGTGTCCTCTCTCACATGCTGGGAGCAACTCCGGGCGTAGACGCCGTGCACTTGCACACAACTCACACAAGTGTGCGCAGACGCCCACGCAGGCACACAGGCTCTCTCCACACACCACAATACACTTGCACATGCACACGCACACCACTCAGATGCTCATACGCAATACCCACATGCACACAATACCCCCCCATGCGCACACACACACACATACACACACTCACACACACGGGGGATCTTGTGCACACGCACATGCACACCCGCAGAAGCCGGGCTGGGGCCGTTCCGGTGACTTTCTCAACGACACGCGCTCCTCCTGCTCAGCTGGCTCGGAGCCGTTTGGAGCCTCGGCAAGTGACAGCGCCCATCAGCTGCTCCCGCTCGAACGCCCCTCTCTCCAGATAGCCTCCTGTTGCATGGGCGCAAGGACCCAGGGCTGGAGTCGTCGGGAAACGGGTCCCGTGAGATCGGGAGGAAGGAGATGGCCATGAGGGGTTCCTACCAGTCCGGAGAAAACCGCAGTTTACCATGGCAGACGTGTCCTCTCTTACCATTCAACTTTTCCTCAAACACTTGCTGAACTTATATTTCAGAAACTTCTCCAGTAGACCCGTGGCCAGTCCCCCTTCGTGTGAGGCCTTGGGCACGCTGTCTGTGAAGCTCAGAAGACCCCAGAGCAGACCAGCCAGGGTCCACTCATCTTTGGGGCCTGCTGTCCTGATTTTACCGTGTCACTCCACACCAGCCCCAGGCACCGAGGAGACATGGGTGGGAACGTTCTTTCCAGGAGGACCCGCTCTCCACCTTGGGCTGCCCGGGGCCCCTGGTGGGCTCCTCTGTGGGTGAAGCGAGGCCAGACTTAGTCGGCTGGAGAGGACATGCCGCAGCCCAGAGACTGTCTGCAGGGGAGCCGTGGGAAGCCACAGGCTGAGTCCCCGACCACACAGAACACCCAGGAGATGCCGGGTGCGTCCTGACCGGGTCCTTGTTCTCCAGAAACATCAGCTGCGGGCGCTAGAAGGGAAAAGGGTCTGGCGTCTCGCTGGGGCACTGAGGGGGAGGAGAAGACGACGCTGCCCTCCAGCCAGGCCAGGCCGGGCTCCTCACATGCCGGCCACCTCCCTTCACAGCCCCGTGGAACTCACCCCCAGGCTCTGCGTGCTGGACAGATGGTGGAGAATGGAGTACCTGTCCCCGCGTGGGGGCCGCCGGGTGCTCGCTGTGTCGCAGGTGGAGTGGGGAGGGAGGTGGCCCGGGCATCGCCAGGGGAGACCCCAGGAAGAGTTGGGAACAACATCCCCTGTGTGGAGACATCCCAGACAGGACACACAGACATTCACATGTGGGAAAGCAGCTCACCCTGCCCCGGGGAAGACCGGTGCCGCAGGGCCCTCTTTACAGACGAGGAAACGGAGGCCCGGAGTTTGGTCTGGGTGACGCGCAGAGGGGGTGGCGGCCCCGGGGACTGGGCTCAGGCCACCCCACCCTGCTGGCTCATTTTCTCTGCTCAGTCCTTCCCTGGCGCGTTGGTCCACTCGGCCTCCCCCGTGGAGGTGGGAACCAAGGTCAGGAGCACGTCGGCAGGCTAGGTTCCAAATGAGGCTCAGTGCCCTCTTCCCACATTCATGGAGAGGACAAGCATGACCCTGCAGGCAGCTGGGGGACCTGTGTCCCTGTGGGAACGCTCCGGGTTCGGGGGAAGCCCTGCCTGGCCAGGTGTAGGGAGTGGCCGTGCCTGGGAGAGGGACCGAGAGAGAAGGGTAAACACTCCCTCCATGTGGGGTGTAGAACAAGGCCACCAGTGAGGGCCCAGCGGGGACCAGAACAGGGACAGGGCAGGGGAGGAGATGGAGCCCCAGGACTGTCTCAGTGTGGGGCTCTGCAGACCTGCCCTCTGGGAGACGTGGGCACCACTGTGCCTCTCCCGCACTCCCCTGTTGTCTTGGGGGCTGTCTCCCCAGGTCTGTCCTGCCAGCGTGTGTGAGCCTGAGGGAGGCGTGGCCGTGTTACACCTGTGTCTCCCGCATCTGGCACGAAGCAGGTGCTAACAAGCGGCGATCCCCTTTCAGGAGAAGGAGTGGCGAGGCACAGGGACTTGTTATGACCCTTGCAAGCAGGTCCATGCCAGAAGGGACAGCCCAGTCCCAGAAACATCTGCTTTCCATGAGGGCCCAGAGGGTGCTTGCACACAGAGAAGAAGAGAAGGGAGACAGGGCGTCAGTGGGCAGTAGCGCTGAGCAGTCTTGCAGGGGCGAGAGGTTCCAGAAGCAAGGGCTCCTGCTTGAGAAAGGTGCCCGCGGAGCTGTGGACAAGAGGGTACAGATTCTCAATCACCATGTTGAAGTCACAGTCCCCAGGGTCACTGAGTTGCCAGCACCACTGGGGGTGGTGAGGGTCTCTCAGACGACGTTCCCCCCGACCCTCCATCCCCCCTGCGGAGCACGGCCAACCCGGTGTGTCCGCAGCAGGACTCAGACCGGCGATCTGTCCCCGGGACCCCGGAAAACAGATGAGTATTTTCATTGTGAAGATTCCATTTCTGGTGTTTGTCAGGTGCTAGAAGTACGTCCAACTTTGCCCCAGCAGGAACCACATGGGTGGGGGTGACGGTCGGCCCATGGGCGCCCGGCCAAGGTGGAAGGGAGGCCACAGCCCTTACACTGTCGCTGTGCCTCCCCATGGCTGCCCGGTGAACCCTGCCCGGCCCTGGGGACAGTGCCTGGCTGAGTGCCCACGGCTCTGCCCACTTCTCCTGTGAGCGCGTCGGGAGGACGTGCCGCGGAGAATCTGTGGCCCCACCTGCTAGGTGCCCACCGCCACGCCGAGCCGCTGCCGGCGTCACTGCCTCCCACGACGTCTCCTGTCACGCGCTGCGTTGTGGTGAGGGGTGGGGGGAGGGCGCCCCTCCAGGGGACACGTCAGTCCTCAGCACCCCCGGCAACTCCCTGACTTCGGGTAATTGGAGCCTTGACGTGACTTTCCCTTCAGTCTTTCCATTCGGTTAGCGGCACAAAGGCCAAAACAAAACTCAATCTGCCCTGTGCTTTGTTTCAAAGGGGGAAAAAAAGCATTTTCTTGTTTGCATTCTTAGACAAATCTCTTTAAAGAGTTCTCTGGTTCTGTGTGTTGGGTCTCCTCTCCCCTGCACGGGGACGCCTGGGCGGCGGGCGCCGGCTCCAGCAGAGCCCCCAGCTGCTCAGGGAGGGTCTGGTGTGTGCGTCCAGGGGACTGAGCTCCCGATGCTCTTACCCGTCTCGGAAGCCCAGCCCTCGCTTGAAAACCTGGTAGTGGCTTCTCCTGCTGAAGGACCGAAGTCACAGGCTGTCCCCATGATGGATCCCATCCTTGTTTCGGGGCCTTGTGCCTGCTCTCCATTCGGAGGAGACAGTCCAGCCGCTTCGCAGCAGCTGTGGCCGTGGCACAGGGACCGTGGAGCCGTGTCTGCTGGGGACACAGCGCCCGCCCTGTAAGGCTCTGCGGGGCCCGTGGCTTCACCCCCCACGTCAGCCTTGCTGGGGCTTTCCATGTCTCTGCTGCCTCACACGCCGCAGCCAATGCCCCTCAGGCCATCTTCCTCCGCGGTGCGCCACGCTGGCTCTGTCGCAGGATGCCTGTATGCCTGAGCCCCAGTCTACGGCCCAGGAGCCCCACTGACTGACCTCGTGCTTCTGCCTCAAGGGACCCTGGTGTGCAAAGGTCACAGCATATTCATCAAGCCACTACCCCTTCCAGCGGCCACGGCTGCACCACGTCTCATGGGCGGGTGTCAGTGAGGCTGGATTACTCGCGCCTTCCAGAAGCCGAGGGTCCAGCCAGAGGGAGAGGCAGAGAGGTTCCCGCCTGAACGTAGTGTTGGAGTAAACACGCTGGACCAATGGAGGGTGGGTGGCCACCCTTTCTGGGAATCTGGAGGAATGGGCAGAACTTGTAGGGGAAGGAAATTCATCTGGGCATCTTCTGGGCCCTCTGCCGCTCTTCCATGTTTCCCGATGTTTCCTCTGCTCCCCCGAGCGAGGGACCTGAATGCTTGCCTCTGCTAATGTCCAGCTGCCCTTCTCTGGTATGAGGATGGGGCTTGCTTCTCCCGGGGATGGTGACTTTGCTCCCTCTCTTTGGCCTGCACTGGGACACCTACTCCCGTCACTTGGTGACGGTGTGCAGCCCGAATCACAGGATGGGTGCGTCCATGTCTGCTTGCTGTGACGACGTCTGCTCACTACCCCCACCCCCCTTGCCCCAGGTCCACCCCCTCCTCTGGGACAGTTGTGCCTGCAGTCCCATGCTCCGTTTTTCATAGAATTTTGTTCTTATAGTTACTAACAATCACGGGACCCTGTGTTCCCTACTAACACCGTTTGCAGGAACAGGTGAAAGCATTGTGGCAGGTCCCCGGGGCAGGGAGTCTGTCCCAGAGGCAGGGCAAGCTCTGAGGCAGGTGCACCTGTGTGGGGATCAGGATGGGCTGGTGGAATGGTGCTGGCAGTCAAGGCACGGCGGGATCTGGGACCGGGGCAGGGGGCTCAGGACAAAGGCCTGCACGTGCGTGATGCTGGGGACGACTGGGTGTCGGGTGATCCCCGCTGGGAGCTGTAATGTCATCCTCCACCAGACAATTGCCCTACAGCCACGGCTCGCCTACTGCTCGCAAGGATTTCTTTACTGTGAATCCTGAGGTAAGTGACTGGGCAGGGGGAGGACACAGGACTCGGATCCAGGTTGACTCTACCTGTGAAGGTGGCCAAAGGCTGTGTGCGTGTGTGTGACTCCGTCTGCCGCCACAGCTCAGGGAACGGGGTGGGCGTGCGCAGAGATGGGCTCACAGGGTTCACGGCCCTGAACAGAGACCACGTGATGTGTCACAGGCCGAAGTCACAAGTCCAGCCAGCCCGGACTGTACTTACAAAACAGTGTTTGTTCAAGAGCAAAGTCACGCCGTATGGCGAGTGCAAGACCTCGCTCGTCCTAGAGGCCAGACGTTTCAGGAGGTTGGGAGGGTAGAAACTGTATTAGCAAAGGGGCCGGGAGAAGTAGTAAGAAAAGGGGCGTCCGGATGGCTCGGTCAGTTACTCGTCTGACTCTCGGTTTCTGCTCAGGTCACCAGCTCAGGGTCGTGAGATCGAGCCCCGTGTCAGGTTCTGGGCTCACCACAGAGTCTCTTCAGGATTCCCTCTCCTTTAGTTCCTCTGCCTCCATGTGCTCTCTCTCCCATAGAAATAAATACATAAAAAAAAGGAAATATTAAAAAAATATATAAATATCTATAAAACGGGTTCAAAGACCTGACACTGACTAGGCATCTGGGGAGACGGAAGCCGGAGACCCGACTGTGTGTGAGCTCTACTAAATCCTCCTCAAGGGCCCTGACTGAGCAGAGTTTTTTTAACTGTAGAATTTCACCAGTGGACCCCGTTCCTAACTGGGGGGAACGAGCCCTTTTCCTAAAAGGGCTCGAACCTTCTCAGTGCATTTGAAGATAGAGCGAGTGCACACGTGGACCCTGCCGCAGGACGTTAAGGCGAGTTTTGGAAAGGCGGCGGTGAGTGCCCCCGGCGCACCCTGCATGGAACGGGGGTCCGCCGGACAGACCCCGGGAGCTGAGTCGGAGAGTGCCAGGTCGTGCGTGTCTGGACAGGCGTGCCATTCACTCTTCGGAAAGGTTTGGTAATTTCACGTGTGAACCGACGCGTGTCAAATCACATGCGTGCTCACTGTGGACAAATATCTTCAATCCCTTCAAGTTTTGTGTATCAAAGGGAAAAAAGGAAGCTCGGTTTTTATCTTAATATGTGTGTTCTTAGTCACGGGTGAACTGGAGTACGAGCTTGTTCCGTGTTTCCCTCCACGTGCATTTCTTCTTCTCACAGCTATTTATTTGTACCCTGTGTCCATTTTCTTTTCTTTTCTTTTTTAAAGATTTTATTTATTTTTTTGAGAGAGAGAGCACAAACAGAAGGGAGACTCACAGGGAGAGACAGAAGCAGAGGGAGATGCAGTCTCACCGGCTGAGCAGGGAGCCTGAGGGGGGGCTCGATCCCAGGACCCTGAAGACCATGACCCAAGCTGAAGGCAGAGGCTTACCCCACTGAGCCCTCCAGGCACCCATCTGTGCCCATTTTTTATTGAACTGTTTGTATTTGTTTCTGACAGATATGCTTGAGCTTTATTCTGGAAATCGGGGATGGATTTAGGCGTTCTGCTTCCTGAATTCAGCTTATAACATCTGGAGGAAAAATAACGAAATCTAGACAATGGGACCGTGTGCCACCAGCCCCCTGCCACAGACCCTGCATTGGCAGCCAGTGGTCCTGGTGCGGGAGCTGCTGTAGGAGCTTTGTGATGAATGGACTTTTCTAGAACTCAACCCATTTGTGACGTTGGTAGCAAATACTGTCATTGCAAGGACATTTTAAATTTTGTGCTTGCACATCTGTCCGTCATCCTGGCTGAGGAGGTCACCTGTTTTCTGGGGCTGTGCCTTGCGTCCTTCTGGGTCTTGTGGCTTTCGTGGGCACCACCGTGCCCCGCCGGCATCCATGCCCACACCTTCTGGCTTCTCGTGGAACGGCCGTGGGTGACAACAGGGGTATCAGAGAGATGTCGCTCCTCCCCTGAACACAGGTGTCCTGGGCCCAGCCGTGGACGCTGCCTTTTTACATGGATGCAGAGTCTAAGGAGCTAGAATGTTCCGAGGCCCGGGGCCCGGGGGGTTGGCTGAGGTCTCCCCGGGCTTGTTTCTCATAGATGTGTTTGCTGATTGTCTCCTAGGAGTCCTGTAAATGTTTTGCTTGGCGCAAGGCTCTGGCTTTTATTTTCCAGTACTGCTATAGATTTTTAAAAAAGTATTTCTCTGTTGTCATGCGGAGGGCGGTGGAGCGTTTCAGACGGTCCCTGGAGCCGCCTCGTCTGCACGTGGCTCCCTCGTGGGCAGGCCAGGGGGCCCTCACGGGTGGACCGGGTGGTGTGGGAGTGTGCAGACCTGTGGCTTTGAAACCTTTTTACCCTGAAGCACCGTTCATATATTTATAAGCTGTCTCTCCCGCAACACACGCCGACACCCCACTGCCGCATGCAGGGCTGAAGTCACGGCGTCCCCGGCCCCATGCGCCACCCCCAGGCAGGTGCTGCCCGCGTGCCGTCTCCACCATCTCCCCCTCCTGTCTCCTTGTTATTTCCATCTTGAAAGGCTGGTGACAACCCATGGCATGGACTTCGGCGCCCTCGTGGATGCAGCCCGATCCCCTGCCAGAGACACCTGCCTGTGTCCTGTCCCCAGCCTGGGTCCCCGGCCCTCCTGCCCCACAGTCACACCCCTCCCGGCACCTCGGGAGGCCTCCCTCTCTTCTCACTGGTAATAAGCAGTTTTAAAAAGAGCGGCTTTTCTTCTCTTTTCTCTGTAATGCAAAATTCACCGAAGTGCACGGCTTGGCTGTCGGAGACAAGTTTCCCACAGGCTGCGAGGTACGGGTCCCACCCTGATGCTGAGGGACGCCAGGTGACGGCAGCACAAGCCCAGGTGGGAAGCTCCGGTGTCGTTGGGCTTCACGGCCTCTGTGGAAGCAGAGACCCCGAGACGAGGGACTGTGGGAGGCTGGGGACAAGCGAGCCTGCGTGAGTCAGACTCAGCCCTGCTGGTTAAAAGGCAGGACACATTGTGGACGTGCTCACCTTGGGGACGCGGGGCTGACAGCCAGAGCTGACCGAGAGTCCATTTCCTGACCCCTTTCACGGCCTGACTGGCCTCACCCTGGCCCCTCATCCCTCATCCTTGACCCCTGACCCCACCGTGTTCCCAACCGTCCTCCACGGGGCTTGTGTTCACCCCCGCCACCTCCCATTGCCTCCGTCTTAGCCTGCACTGGGCATGTGGACAGACAGGGGTCGGGATGAGCACTGGTTCTGTTTCCCTGAAAGTCCAGATGTCTGTAGGGCCGGGACGAGCTCTGTCTGTGGGATTCCATGGAGTCACGAGGCTAGTGGCCAGAAGCTGGTGCCCTGGCTTCTCCCGCATTTTGCACACGGTCAGCGATTCTGGGCCACTTACTCCCACGTCCTAGATAAAATGTGGGCCCTGCTCTAGGGTCTCAGTGACTGCAGTGGAGCAAGCACCTAGTTCAGGGTCTCACGTTCATCCTGTGGTCCAGCAGCGTGCAGACTAGGAGGTCCCTGGCCATGTGCTGGTTTCCTGCAGAAATACCTTCTGGTGTGTGGCCCTCACCCAATGGACCTGATCCGTCCGTCCCCTGCTGCAGACAGCTCGTCACGGACACAACCTATGTCAAGGCTCCTCGCCCTTGCCGTGGAAAGGGCCGACCCTGAATTTTGGGTTGGTGAGGGAATAGCGCTGAGGTTCTCGTGCTGAAGGTTGCTTCGAACATTATTCGTTCCAGAGGTGACAGCACCAGGCATCTTGAGCTCAGGTCCCGAGACACCAGCAGAAGCGTCCCACTGGGAAGATGCCAGGAGGTCTTGGAGGAGGACAGCTCGAGCCCCACCCCAGCCAGAGTCACCCCATCCCAGCTGAAGAGTCCTCTGGAGTCAGGAGCCGTGCGCTCCGGCTGCAGACCAAACAGACAGAGAGGAACGTCCGCACAGCTGTGGGACGCGCCGCGGAATCTCGGGAGGGTCAAACCACACTAGACAAGCGGTCAGCCGTCCAGTGTTTATTTAGTTTTACGGCGCTAGCGAGGCAGACAGGCCTGAGAATACTTCCTGTCCTCTTCTCCGCCCTCACCAGGACACTCAGCTCCTTCTGATCCGTGATAAGGGGGGAACAGTGATTTCTGACCAAAAAGCACTATCGGTGCCAGAATGAAACAGAATTGTCTCCTTCCCCAGAAGGAGAAATCACGGCCAGACATGGCCTCAAGGTTTTTCACTGAGATCGGCCATGGAGACTCTTGTGATTACAGGAGTATATTACGGACCCGGGTTTTGTGGGAGTTCTTGGCACCCCGGGGAAGGAAGCTGGAGAGCAGGGACCCCGCTCCTCGAGGAGGTCTTATCCCCATGGGGGAGGCATGACACACATGGACAGAATGCCGTGTTTTAGAACGTGGGGCAGGCTCCCAGCGAGACTCGGGGACCAAGCCCAAAGAGGAGGAGAAGTGAAAGAAGAGGACGAGGCAGCTTGTGTTGGCAGAGGAGGCTGCACGTACAAAGACCCTGGGGTCTGAGACAAACAGGAGCAGGCGAGGTGATGGGAAGTTCTGGGCAATGGTGCGCACAGAGCACAGGTGCACTTAGCGAAGACTTCACTGCTGGGATGCAGCCTAAAGTATTAAATATCATGCCACAGAGCTGTATATTTATCCTGAGGGTAAGGGGGGATTGCGCTGTAAAAGCTGCAGAATTTGGGGACACCCGGCTGGCTTCATCGGTTATGTGTCTGCCTTCGGCTCAGGTCATGATCTCAGGGTCCTGGGATCGGGTCCTGCCTCGGGCTCCCTGCTCCAGGGGGAGTCTGCTTCTCCCTCTCTCTCTGTGATCTCTCTCACTCTCACTCTCCGTCAAGTAAATAAAATAAAGTCCTTAAAAAAACAAACTACGGAATTTGAAATAGACCAGCACTTGGGAGGATATGTGTTCTGTGAAGGAGAATCATTCTGGCGGCGGGGTGGGTGAAGAAATGAGGCGTGCTTGGGCCGGGGGATGGAGGACAAATCATGCGGAAGTGTCAGTCTGAGGGACACGGACAGCTCCAGTCAGCAGAAGGCTGACGGGCTGGTGGGCGTCCTGGTCGGGTGTCCGGTGCACAGTCTGTTCCACAGCGAGGCTGTCAGAGACTGAGGATGCCTTGCTCAGCTCACACTGGTGCTCAGGATTGGTTGTAAGGATCAGGGGCATCATAGCATCGGGGAATATGGAGGGTGTAGAGCGTGGGGAAAGCAGATAATGTCTGGACACGGGAAGGTTGGCAGTGCCTCTGGCAGGAGGATGCATGGATCTCTGCTTTGGAGGCCTGGGAAGGGGAATCGTCACTGTGAGCTGGTGTTTGGAGGCCAGCCTGGAGAGGAAGGCATGAAAGGTCCCAGGCTGGGGTTCCAGAGTGAGGAGGTAGCAGAAGGGCTGAAGGATAGTAGGACAGTTATGTTTTCTTGGTTTCATGTACAACAAAAGGTCCCCAGCTTCCCAAGAACTCATGATATTTGATGCAAGATCTGGAGCAGCTCCCAGGCTGCAGACTGGCTGGGAAGCTCACTCAGAAAGTGTGTGTGTGGGGGAGTCATGTATTCTCATGTGAGGGGCACCGCATGGCGTCCAGGAGAAGACGCTGCAGGAGCAGAGCCTGGGCAGGAGGTGAGGCCGTGGATTCCTACGGGGATCTTTCACCAGGGACAGAAGTCCAATGGCTGGAAAGTGACCATGGTCACTGGAGGTTTAACATTTTGTAAAGCGGTTATTTTGACTGTTGCTATTTTGAGGAGAAGCTTCAGATGCGAGCACATGACTTTGGGAATCAGGGGTTTGGGGTGAAGGGCTGGGTGGGGTCGACATCCCAAGGATGGGGCCTGTGGGAGCAGCAGCCTGGCCGGATGGAGGACGTCCAGTGGTCTGAGAGGGGATGCGCCAGGCACCGGAGCACCACAAGAAGGAAGCCTCCCCTTCCCCGTCTCCAGGTCCCCATCTCCTGATATTCTCTCTCCACCAATGTGTAACTCAGTTTAATTTTATAGTAAGGTGAAGGAACGTCCCCAGGTCACATGGCTAAGCGATGACAGAAGTAGATTTGCTTGGATGTCCTCTGGCTTCAAAGCCGGTGAGCTTGCAGAAGCTAAATCAAGGTTAGGATGGTGTTCATATGCACGTGTGTGCACCCGTGTGTGTGTGCACCTGTGTGCACCTGTGCATGTGTATATGCCCCTGTGTGTTCATCTGTGTTGGCATGTGTGCACCTGTGTGTGCCTTTGTGCTCCTGTTTGTGTGTGTAGCTGTGCATGCACCTGTGTGCGTGTGTGTGTACCTGTGTGTGCCTGTGTGAGTGCATGTATACACATAAGCACATGTTAGACATAGTATCAACAATTCATGAGAATTTATTTTCACATGGCTTACACTTCTTAAATTTTTCTTTGAATCCATCATTCGTGTTTATGTGCAAATGAAGTTTCTAAACTGGAGCTCTGACCGGACCCACCCCTGGCCTGAACATGGCAGACTGGCTCCCTTTACCCAAAGAATTAGTGATGCCATGTGGCCCAAGGCCCTTTGCAATTTGGTCTGTTCCCTACCCTTTAAACCCCAGAGTCTCAAGGTTCATGTGGTCCTTGTGAAGATGACAAGGGCACCTTTTCCTCAAGGCGTTTAGCTACCTTTGTGCAGGAAACTGTCTTAAATACTGATTTCAAAATATTAGTAGTGATTTTATTGTGGTCTAATTTACATCTCCAAATTACATCCATTTTAAGGCACAACATGATAATTTCAGCAAATTTATGGAGCTGTGGAACCACCATCACAGTCCAAAAAGAGGTGTTTTAGAATAATTCCAGTACCTGGCAGCTATCCCTGGTTCCTGTTTGCAGTAAGTCCCTATTTGCTGTTTTTTTTTTTCTTTTTGTCATTTCACATAAATGGAATCCTACGCTGTGTTGTGTCGCTTCTGACACGCAGCAACATGGTCTCGGGGCATCCCTATAGCACTTGTCAACAACCTATTTCTGTTTTATTGCTGAGTAGCACCCCACTCTGAGAATACACTCTGTGTGAATACACCAGAGGTTTTTTATTCAGCCGTAAGTTTATGGATTGTTGGGTGGCTTGCCCTTTTAGCTCCCATGGCTAGTGCTGCCACCATCATTCATGCACAGCTTTCGTGTTTTCCCTTCTCTTGGTGTGGGGTGGAATGGCCGGGTCACCGGGTCCATTTCTGTTGAACATTTTAAGAGGCTTTGAGACTGTTTTCCAAACTGCACCATTTACATTTCGCTGCGATGTTTGAGGGTTCCGGTTCCTCCACTCCCTCATCAGCACTTGTTACTATCTGTTTTTAGCTATAAATAGTTATCCTGCTGAGTGTGTTGTGTTCGGGCACCCTGGCTCGATAAGCATTTCCCAGAATACACATGATATGGAACATCCTGTTCTAACAAGCCAGGGTCTTGATTCCTGCAACTATGTAACAAGCCTTCACAGCAGGAAGAACGATTCCTCTTACTTGATTATTCCTCATCAAGATTTTTTCACCACAGGGTCTCTGTCTTTTCAGATGCATTTTATTTATTATTTTTCCTTCTATGCATTGTAGAATGGATGTGTCCCTGTGAGTGGAAACCTTGCTGACGTTTCTGTAGGAGTTGTATTAAAACCGTGGCTCAGGCTGGGGCCAAGTGCAGGCTCTGCCAGGTTAGGCCTCCAGTCCGTGAGCACGGTGTGTGTCTCCATTCATTCGACTCTTCCCTGAACTGTCATCAGGACACTGAGGGTTCAGTGCACAGTCCTGGGCACTTCTGTCAGATGTACACCGACATCAGGCATTCCGTTTTTCTTGGTGGTCGTAATCATGGTTTGGTTTTGGTTTCTGTGTGCTAGTTGGATCTGCGCCATCATTCATGGGCATCCCGGTGCAGATGATGGTCTGGGAAGAGGGGCGCTCGCTCCCGCCTGTCTCCTCCCACTCTCTGCTCCTGGGAAAGGCACGGAGACTTAGCTGGTGGGTAATACCTCCCTGCAGGGGTCAGGGTGACTCAAACTCTGTTACCATGTAACTGGGCATAGGTGGTCTTGTCCCTACACCACTGGTGTATTTTCTACTTTTAGGTAGGTATGTATGCATTCATCAGAGTGCTTTGATACGCTGCTTTATAAATGAAGGTCAGGCTCTGGGAACCCCCTTTAGAAAGAGAAAGCAAGGGGCGCCTCTGCGGCTCAGTGGGCTCATCATCTGCCTTCAGCTCAGGTCATGATCTTGGGGTCCTGGGATCGAGTCCTGCATCGGGGTCCATGCTCATTGGGGAGCCTGCTTTCCTCTCCCTCTCTGCCTGCCACTCCCCCTGCTTGTGTTACCTCTTTCTTTCTCTCAATCTGGCAAGTTAATAAATTTAAAAATCTTCTTTTAAAAAAGAAGGAGAAAGCAGAGCAAAACGCCCTGTATCCTGACATGCACCAGGAATAAATCTAAATCGGGAGGTTTGTAGCAATGAAATGGTGGATAGACCAGAGCTGAGCAAGGTCGTAGCAGGTGAGAATATGGAGAATGAGCAGCGTGTGCGACACTCAGGGTTAGGGTGAAGAAAGGACCAGGAGAAGAAGGAATGTGTGTGTGTGTGTGTGTGTGTGTTGTCTGTTTGTTTATATGCTTCCTTGATGCTCGCTGCGGTCACTTGAGCTTTATCAGACTCTGGCGTGCACTAACGCTCCATACAGACAGGTGGTGGAGTAGGACCGACCGTGGGCCCAAGAGGAGCCCCAGTCCTTGTCAGATGAAAATAAGATCAAAGTCCAGTTAAAAAAAGGACAGAAGCAAACCAGTGTGAGCCACCAGGAAATGAGGAGCTTACTCCTGGAGAACGCGGGGGACTCACGTGGACGTGGCGCTGACCCTGTGGGACAGACAGGGTGACGTCATTGGCGTCTGTGTTTCTAAGACACACGTGGGGAGGGTGGATGCATGAGCTTCCCGAGCAGTTCCCACCTGGAGGTGGGGGGTAGGGAACTCCCAGGTACATCCCAGCCCCCAGCTTCTTGTCTGCAACACGGGACGACTGACCTACCCTTTTGTAGGAGTGTGCTGAGAAATGGGCCAGCACAGTGCCTCATGCCTAACTCACGCTCAGAAACTCTTGGCCATGATCTGTGGATGCTCGGTGTGAGACGTCTGGGTGGCTCTGTGGGTCAAGCATCGGACTCTTGGTTTTGGCTCAGGTCATGCTCTCAGGGTCATGGGATCGAGCCTTGTGTCTGGCTCTGTGCTCAGTGTGGAGTCTGCTTGTCTCTCTCCCTCTGCTCCTGACCCCTCTCTCTATCTCTAAAATTAAAACAATTCAAACCCCAGGAGGTTTAAGTCCTGGGGACATGTACTGAGCAACTCCCGGCTCACAAAGGAGTGTCTTGAATGAGCAGGCAGCACAAGTGTGAAGGGAATGGATGTAACAACTGTGGGCAGTCCGTGCCGTATAGTAAATCCCACCACCTTTGTTGACAGACTCAGTCCTACCATTCCAAGCACAGAATTACAGAATACTGTAACCATTCTTCTAAAATCCTCACATCTGCTGAAATGAAGCAGCCCAAGCCCTCTGAAAAGATAGTCCTCCGGGATAAAGAACCTTTCCCGCCAACTCTGTGCACAGGCTCCAGGAGGAGACGTGTGG
This sequence comes from Mustela putorius furo, assembly GCF_011764305.1. Classification (NCBI taxonomy): domain Eukaryota; kingdom Metazoa; phylum Chordata; class Mammalia; order Carnivora; family Mustelidae; genus Mustela; species Mustela putorius. The sequence goes on from NW_025421998.1 coordinate 12,576,230, forward strand.
ACCGCGGTGCGGTTAATTCTCATCAGGAAACCCTGTCCATGCAAGGAAAAGGCTGGCTGCACGTGGCACTGGTGTCTTTGCAGAACGTCCTCTGGGGTCCGGGTCCCCACACGGCAGCCCCGCATGTGGGCTGGGGACGCCAGGGTAGCGGCCTGGGTGCAGGAGATTGGGAAGTTGCTTAACACAAACCAGGCCTTTGACCTTTGTTACTTAGAGTTTCTTTGCACGGTCCAAATATTTGCTTTCCTTTAGGATGCCTTCCAAGAGAGTTTATCTTCAGCTGGGGAGGCGGGGATCCCAAGTTGCACAAAGATTAGGGTCACAGAGAGCGCCCCGCGCTTTTCTCCAAAAACGGTTTTCAAGGAGTAGCTGCAATGACCTGACCACAGGGGACAGAGAAGGGAGTGGGCGAAGTGGCCGGGGATGAGCCCCTCACCTGCTCTTGGTCTCCTGCTGTTGGGGGCCCTCAAGGCTCAGGCCCCCAGGAGGAGGAAGGACCACACTGCAGGGCCGACAGCCGGGGGCAAACCTCATCTTATCACAAGAACGGCCTTGTGAAGAGGGTTCCTATGGTTTCTAGAGTGAGGAGAAGGGTCCCAGCTATGCCCAAGGTCAGCAGGTGCAAATAGCCAAGTTTGCACGGACCCCGCCATTTGGAAGCCACACCCAGTGGGGGAAAAACCAAAGAGAAATTGTTCTGTCTTCTCAGATGCAATTTTTAAGGAAAGTGAAATGACCAAAAAACACGTGAGCTTCCAATTTTCATCCCTCTGTAGGTCGCTAAGGGTCATGTCGTGGATGAAGGAGCTGGGTTTTCCATGTTTGAAAACGAACTTGAACCATGCCTCCTGACTTTCCTACAGAGTGGGACCAAGTGTTCCTCTGCCCATAAGTGGGAATCTACCAGGCTCCTTTCATTAAAATGCACCTATCAAAGCTGTTAATTTCTGGGGGCACCTGGGTGGTTCTGTCGGTTAAGCACCTGACTCTTGGTTTTGGCTTCAGTGGTGACCTCATGGGTCATGAGATCAAGTCCCTTGTTGGGCTCCGTGTTCAGCCTGGAGTCTGCTTGGGGATTCTCTCTCTCCCTCTCCCTCTGCCCCCCTCACTGTGTGAGTGCCCATGCATGCTTTCTTGGTCTCTCTAAGATAAATTAAATCTTTTTAAAAAAAGACTTTATTTCTCTAAAAGATCATAAATAAGATGAGCTCACCCCAAAGTTCAGTGTCTCCTTTTCCTAGGAGGCTGGTGGGTGAGGCCGCCTGCGGGTGAATCCCTCTGATGTGCGTCTGACTTCTGGCAGGAGGAAGCCCCACCAGGGCGCCTACTCTTCAGGGTCGGAGGTCTTGGAGGACTTCCCAGAGGTGGCGGGAGTGGGCCTCCCGGCCACGTGCGAACCACGGAGCTAGGAAGCTGAGGGCCTGGTGCAGCCCCGACAGCCTCTGTGGGCCTGCCCATGTTGGGGCCCGTCCCCCAGCTCCTGCCAGCCCCCTGCACCACCTGCGCCACGGGGAGAACAGCTCTTGACCGCTGCAAGCCCCGGCAGTCGTCTCCCCCTAGAGAGAGGAGCTAGTTCTCAGGACACGAGGCACCGTGAGTCCCTGGCCGTCTCAGAACGGAAAAGAAAACGTGGTGTTTCCATCTGCCCCTGAAAGAGAAGAAAAATCATGAGTCTTTGCCCACGTCCTAAGCTCCGTATTCAAAGCCTGTGATCTCTCCGATCACACAGTCAGCGTCAGTGGCAGAGGCCAGTCGAACAGGAATTCCGGGGCCAGGACACAGGACTGTACCGCCACGTGCCCTGTCCCACATGCAAGGGCCATGGACACCATCAGGTCATCCTGGACAATATGTTTCCCAGGGCGCTAAAAAGTAAAGAGAATTGGGTGAATCTAAAATTATAGAAGTAGAATTTGAATGTTATTATTAGTGTTGAATTTTAGGGAAATGCACATTTTTTTCTTAAATTACTAAATTTTTATGGGGTGCCGGGGTGGCTCAGTAGGTTAAGCCTCTGCCTTCGGCTCAGGTCATGATGCTGGCTGGGGGGTCCTGGGATCGAGCCCCGCATCAGGTTCTCTGCTCAGCGGGGAGCCCGCCTCTTCTTCCTCCTCTCTCTCTGCCTCTCTGCCCACCTGCGATCTCTGTCAAATAAATAAATAAAATCTTTAAAAAAATTACTAAATTTTTACAAGTCTTCAAAGAAAGACAGGTGTGCATTCCAGGTTCTTGATGACAGCTGGCCTCGTCAGGGACTGAAAACACACCTGGGAAATGCTGATAAAAAATACTTGCGTCCATCTTGCTGCTTGAAGAGGCCAAGATATGTTTATCGTCTCAGAAAATTAACCAGCGCAGGGGCCGAGGCCCGTGTGGTTGACGGGACGAGGCCAGTTCTGGTTACGGCTCTGAGGCTGGTTCTGGGGTTCTGGGAGGTTCTGGGAGGTTCTTCTGTCCCCTCTGGGTCGTGCTCGCGAGCCCCCTCCCAGGGACGCACCGCCAGGCTCCGCCAGCCTCCCGCAGGACCGGGGCTCATTCCCGCCTCCTCCCTGCAGGGTCACACGCAGCCTCGAGCCCCGGTGTCTGCCACAGGCACAACGTACTTCAGACTTCGTGAGGAAGTAACGAGTGGGCTCGGGTGACCCCCGCAGTCCTGAACAGAAGTCGTGAGTGGGACACGGCTCAGAGCCTCCCATCCTCCGTCTGGGCCACCCTGTCTCACAGTCCTGGTGGCTGGAAGCTGGAGTGCAGGGCACCAGGGAGGGCCTCTCCTGGGGGATCAGATGGCTGCTCCTTCCATCCTCACGTGGTAGAAAGAGGGGAGGGAGCTCTCTGGGTGTTCCCAGGACCCCGCCAGGCCTCCCTCCTCCCCCCAGCACCTCACCTGCACCCCCTACCAGGACCCCACCTGCTCCTAACACTGTGACCTTGGGGGTAGGGTTTCTACCCCCAGCTCTGCAGACACACAGACGCTAACAGGCAGATCTGCAAGTGTGGGATTTCAGGTTTTGCCCAGAGACAATGCTGTGAGGCTTGCACCGGGACCAGCAGGCAGCTCCAACCCGCTTCCCCCCCCATCTCATTCTCAGGAGCCGGGAGGCAGTCGGACAGCTGGGTCCGCGGGCGACCCTCAGTCGGTTACCGAGGACCCACTCAGCCTGCACGGCACCGTCCTTCAGGCCCCTTCTGGTTTTCAATCCAGAACTTCTTTCTTGTTAGTCCTCTCCTTATCGGGCTCCATAGGGGTCCCACTCCTAGGGGTCTGTCCTCAGTGCCCCGCATCGTCCTAACAGGGTCTCTGATCTGTGGTTTGGAGGTTTTTCAGTCCTGACCACACAGTCCCATCCACACTGGCCTGGACTCTCTCTTCCATCACCAACAGGTTGGACACGTGACCCCACCAGCTCTCCTGACCCCATGATCCCACCAACCCCCACCCTGTGACCCCGCCCAGCTGTCCTACCCTGTGAATCCCAGCCCTTCTGACCCCATGGTCCCGCGAGCCCTCCCGACCCTGAGACTCCACCAGCGCTTCCATCTTGTGCCCCCAGAGGGCCTGGCCGGCGGGCGATGAAACCCCTCCCTGCTGCCCACCAGGAGCCTGTGCGCTTCCCCGGCTCAGGCCATGGTTGGGGTTGGCTTGTCCCCGCTTGCTCTTCCTGGTGCTCGGTAGACAGAGCCGAGGGTTAGCTTTGCCATCTCATCTCTCTGGCCGTGTTTTCGGGGATGCCAGGAGGTGCAGGAACTCCCTGCTAACACCGCTGTCTTCTCTGATTCTCGTCTGCCTCGAGCGCTCTTGGTTCCGCTGTTTGCGTTTTTGCCTCCATAACCACATGCCCAGAGGAAGGTGTTTCATGCTTCCCAAGCCCGGATTTTATCTAGAGTCACACTGTACTGACAACGGCCGGCTCGGTGATGTGCCATCCTGGTGCCAACGGGACCCTCCCGCCCCTGGCCGTCCCCATCCCCAAAGACTCCCCACACTTCTGTGTCAGGAGGAACAGCTCCTCACTGGGTCCCGTCTCCCTGGGTTAGGCAGAGGCCCGTTTGCGCCCATGCTTGAATTCTGACTCTACCCCTGGCTGTCGGTGGGGATTCCAGTTGCTGATCCGTGAGGTTCTCCTCTCCAAGTCTGCATATCCTGTGAGCCCAGAGACCTGGGACCTTTGCTTTGCAGAATACATGTGGTTCTTAAAAAATGTCTTTTTACCTATTCTGGAAGGCTGTTCATTTTTTCCTTTTTAAAATAGAAAGTATGAATGAATTTCACAGTTTGGCCCTGTGGCTGTCACCATTGTGGAAGGCTGGAGATCTCCCCCAGGAATCCTGTCTTACCTTTCATTGTGTTTTTTCTTCTCATTGTTCGGGGATCGGCTAACAGCAGGCCACAGAATTATTAGGAATAATAAGGAAGCCCGGGCATTCTTCCTGCCCCCGCGGGGCCCTGTGGCCCGTCAGCGGCCGTGCGAGGCAGGTGTCTGCCAGGCTCCGGGAGAGGAAGCAGCCCCGGAGAGCTTCCTGACGTGGCCGGGTTCCCACGGGTCAGCTGGTGCCTGAACTCGAGTCTTTGCTAGCTTGTGCCCTTGCTTCTCCTGCACCAAGCTGGTCTGGGGACTACTGTTTATGGGAATTCTTATTTCTCCCAGCTTGTTAAAGGAAATGGTTCAAAGAACAGTACATTCCTGACTGTCCTGCAGTTTCCTCCCCAAGCCTCCCTCTGCCGTGCACAATGCTTCCCGACGCGGCCATGAGCGTCTGAGCGCGGCTTGCAGTGGCGGCCGCCGACTGGTTCCCGTGTGAACGGTCTGGGTCTGGTTTGGGTGGGCGAGTCTGAGCCCTCACCGGATCTGCCGCTGTGTCTGCGGCTGCAAAACCAGGAGACCCATTTCCCAGATCTGTTGTTGGCAACCTGAAGTTTCCCCCTAAATCAGGGGCTCCGTCTGCCGCTTTTGCTGGATTTCTTTCTCCTTGGTGTTCTTCACATTAGTCAGGTTTTTCCTGCCCTGGAAAACCACCGTGGTCAAACAGCCTCTTACGACCCTTCCAGCTGGGAGCGGCGAGGACACAACTGGGCAAGGGCAGGTCTTCTCCCTGCACGGCGCTGCCAGCCCTGGGCAAGGGGGCCCGCAGCGGCGTGGGGAAGTTGGTGGGCTGCGATGGGATTTCATGTTTGTCCTCACTGGTCACCGAGGCCCCGGGTTGGGGGGCTGGGGTCCCACAAGGGGCCTGTCTTCCAGGCCTGCTTCCCTGCCTCCATGGCGTCAGGGACCGTGGGGGCCAGAAGGTCGGAAACAAGCAGCGTTCTAGGAACACCCTAGGCTCCCACAGTGGCATCAGCAGCCAGGAAATGAATGCAAACACGTACACGTAGCTACAACGCCTGCCAACTGACACTTCTGGGTTTCCCACCTTCATGGAGATGCCCTCAATGTGCCAAGAGTCGCACGGACTTAATGTGTCCGTTTTCATGCTTTTGGACGAATGCATATTCCTGAGACACCACTTCCACAAAGCAGGAACCATGCCCGTGGCCTCGAGATAAGAACACTGGGCGCGGAGATCTGCCCTCTGAAATTTTCAAGTACGTGGGGCTGGATTGCCAATGGTGGGCGCTGAGCTGAGCGCGTGTCTGGAGCCCTTGCATTTCATGTAACTGTGACATTCTGCCCGTTCCCACCACTTGACTCTCTGCTTCTAAGGGTTGCCGATTTTAGGCTCATCCTGTGAGTGGAGTCAGGTGGTGGCTGTCGTCCTGGGACAAGCATATGTCCCCCGGCAGGGTGTTCTCCCTGCTCACCTGAGTCACTTTCCACCGTGCGCGCCCATGTGGTCTGTCAGTAGGCCCATGGGCCATTCTAGCGACTGGCTGCCGGGAGCCGTGCTGCAATGAGCGTGGGTACAGCCATCTCTTCCAGTTTGCTGCGTAAAGATCCAGGAGGGGATCGCTGGGAGCCAGAGGGCAGAGAACTTGCAATCCCACGATCTGGGATCCAGTTTCTCCTGAGCTGCTCTAGCCAAGGGGCCCCAGAGGAGCCTGCGACGTCTTTGGGCACCTGCTGACTCCTGAGGGCACCGTGTGGGTCGCTCAGCAGGCCTTCACGCGATGCCCCTAGATGAGGGGAGCCTGTCTCGTGGAAGGCTTGGTAAACTTTGGTGGAGACCCTGTGAGGCAGAAAGGCTCCCGGGAGATCAGCAGGGTGGGACGCTCAGGGGGAGCCGTCCCCGGGCTGTCCCTCTGCCTCCTGGTTCAGGCTGGCCCTGCAGGCCAGCATCTGTCACCTCAGTCTTGAGAAAGCCACCCCCGGGGAACCCTGAGCTGTGCCCTGCAGGTCAGAGTGGGGGTGGGGGGGACTGCATCTTTCTACCGCCGCCAGCATGGCGGACCACAGAGGGCTGGCTGCAGGACGCGACCCTGCTCCGTGGGGACGCGGCTCAGTCCCTGGGAATGGGAGCCAACGTCGTCAGGAGGCAAGAAATCACCAGGTTTGCTCACCAAACAAAACAACGGCAGCTCGACTTGCAGAGAGGTTTTATAAAGCATAATAGTTCTGTTTCTTTCTTAGGAAGTTCCTGTGATTCTTGAACATTTGAGAACTTTATGGGTCACTTCTTGTTATTTTCTTAGTTGTGTCCTGGATACAGTTTACAGGAGCAGCGTAAACCCCATTGTGCCCGTGGGTTTATGGCCGCGCCGTCGAGGTCTTGTCGGGAACGCGTTCGGACCAGACGTCTGTCGGCCGGGGGGCGACCAGTGCCCGAGGCCTCTGCTCAGCCGTTTGGCTCATTGACAGGGGGTTTAACTGGCTTCCAGTTGTGTCTGGAAAGACGAATTAGGTCTACTTGGGTTTTCTTGTTTCACAGAGAGGCCAAGAGAAAAGAAGACATTTAACATTTTTTTTTGGTTTTGTTTTTCCAAGTTTCTGATAATTGTGGACTTTCCGCCCTGTTAATTTTTTTCTAGATTCACTTATTCCACAGTGGAAACTCATAAAATTCAGGGTATTTTGCTTCTAGGTGAGCATCCTAATATTCAAAACTATTTCACTTGCTTAACCATTTTTTAAAGGTTGTATTTATTTATTTGACAGAGAGAGCATGAGCAAGAGGTACAGGCAGAGGGAGAGGGGGAAGCAGGCTCCCTGCTGAGCAGGGATCCCTGACATGGGATGTGATTCCAGGACCCTGAGATTGTGACCTGAGCCGGCAGCGGACGCTTCACCGGCTGAGCCCCACCGGCGCCCCTCTTTCCATACATTTTATAGTTGCTGACTGGTTAGCCTCTCCAGAAGGCAAAGCCGTCCTATCGATGGCCCAAGGCGTGCAGCCCAGACCCGTGGTACGTGTGCACGAGGGACCCAGAAGATACTTGCTGGGAAGATGGGCTGCATAGGTCTCGCTGCCTAAACTTGTGGCTACACTTCCTTCGCTGAATTATGGTGAAGCTTCTTATTTTTGTACCAGAGGGTAAAATGTTATGAATACGAACTGTGCTGTGCGGCCTTCCTACCCGTAGAAGATGTAGACTGCTGTGGTCCATTCCCCCATGAGGCCCAGCTAGGATGCCCAGGGGTGATGGGACAGACAGACACACCGGGAAAGGCGGCTTGGGGACCATGACTGGGTGTGGCATCGTGGTGGGAGTGGGGGGGACTGGAGACTCTGTCTCTCAAAGGGAAACACTGGGGTGGGTGGAAGGGACCCAGCCAGACAGGTGTCCTGGCCAGGATGCTCTCCCTGCTTAGGCAGAGGGGTGCTGCCAGAAAAGAAATCCCCCCCGTGGCACTGAGATTCCACTGTCCACTGTGGACAGGGGTTTGGGGAGAGAGGCCCAGCCACAGCAGGTGGCCTGGCTCAGAAGACCCTGTTCCCTTCCCCCAAGACAAGGGGCAGCAGGGAGCAGCTTTCAGGGTTTCCTGAGCAAGATCCAACAGGAAAGCTTCCTCCCCCACATTTCAAACTACAACAACCCTACCAGAAACCCCTTTGCCCCTCAGATAGTCGTCAGGGATGAGAGAGCCTGAGAGGGATCAGAAGAAGCGCCCCCACTGACCCCAAGAGCCCTGAGAGGCTCCAAGGACTGACCCGTCCATGGGGCCCCAGCCCACAGAGCAGGCCAGGACCTGCTCGCCGACGTGAACAGCATAACTGCCCCCTGACGTGGAAGATTCCTGCAGGGTCCTGAAGATTCCTGCAGCGTCACAGACAAATGTGCGGACGCGGCTGGGAACCTCCTGCCATGCAGCCCACGGCCAGAACACCATAACCCAGCAAGGAAAGGCAGGTCAGCCGTGCCAAGGCGAAGGTGAATCGAGACCGGGGGCAGCTGCCGGAAAGGTGCCAAGGATCGGTGAAGTCATCCCTGCAAGACAGAAACCCTGGAAAGTCTCAGCGAAGGAATAGAACAAATGGATCCAACAGGACAAAAAGGAAATGATGGGGAAAATCGCTATTAGAAATTTTGATAATATTCTTGTGAGATGGGCTCAGTAGCGAACTAAGGACGGAACTGAGGGCCAGCGAACGTAAGGACAAAAGCTCACTTCTCGCTTCAAGGTTTAAGTGGACCTACGAGGCTCTTAATGGAACTTTCAGTCCAAAGTTTATGTTTAAGAGTTGATGCTAGGAGCGCTCAGAGCGTGTTGTCCTTGACATGCGTATGGGCAGATGCCCCCTGACTCCCTCGGAGGGGCACGGGGCTCTTGGTTTCAGGGTCGTGAGTTTGAGCCCCACATTGGGGATAGATACATACTAAAAAGAGTTTAAAACAATGAAATGGGGGATGCCTGGGTGGCTCAGTGGGTCAGAAGGCTCTGCCTTTGGCTCAGGTCATGACCTCAGGGTCCTGGGATCGAGCCCCGCATGGGGCGCTCTGCTCAGCAGGGAGCCTGCTTCCTCCTCTCTCTCTGTCTACTTGTGATCTCTGTCTGAGAAATAAATAAATAAAATCTTAAAAAAAAAAACACCAAAATGTGTTATAGCTGCAGTGACTGTGGGAAACTGCAGTGAGTTTTGTTGTCTCGTTGCTGTTTGTTTTTCTAAATAGAAAGTGCACATTTTATTTATTTTTATTTTAAAGAATTTATTTATTTGTTTGAGAGAGAGGGATTGAGTGAGCACAAGCAGGGGGAGGGGCGGAGGGAGAAGCAGACCACCTGCTGAGCAGAGAGCCCGATGTGGGGCTCGAACCCAGGACCCTGAGATCATGACCTGCGTGGAAGGCAGACGCTGAGACGACTGAGCCCCCTGGGTGCCCTACAAACGCACGTCTTAAAGCATGAGTGTCTGTGGGGTGGAGAGCACGGTGTTGGAAGCCTGGCTTCTTGGGCTCCATTCTAATCTATGTGGCCGTGTGACCCTTGGCCCCTTACTTAACCTTCCCGAGTTTCCTCCCCCGAGACAGGTGACTGACCGGAGCGGTCCCTGCCTGTTCCACTGTTAGGAGGATGAGTGGAGAGTTAACAGATAGAAATACTTACGCTGGTGCCTGGCACTTGGTGAGTCCACATGTGCACGCCAGGGACCAGGGGCACCCGTCCGCTTTGGAGCCCCGCGCAGGCTTTGTACCTGCTGGCGCTTGGTTTGGGAGACGTTAAGAAGCTGTTGTCCATGGACTCCTGTCCGTGTGCTCTTGCTCCTGAGGACTACGAGTGCAGGGGGTACTTTTGCTCGGTTGGGGAGCCTGCAGGAGGGGACTTTCTCTGGGCTGGGCTGCAGTCTAAAGGCACCAGACACCCTGAGCTCCTGTCCCTTGCGAGGTCTCCGCCAGCCCCCGAGCCCCCCTCGTGAATACAGGTCTGCCCCCTGCGCTGCTCGTCTCGCGGCCTGCCATGAGGAGGGCGCACCCCACACTCAAATCTCCAAACTAACCTCACATGCACTTGGGATCCCTGTCTTCCAGCTGGGAAAGTCCTCGTTCTTGGACCATCATTGCATGAATTTGAGGTGATCCTGCTTTTGTCTGTGACCAAGGGCCCAGGAGGGGTCCTTCTGGAGCTACTGGGGTGGATCTCCAGGCCCTGAGAAGCCTGGGGGTCGGAATCACCACATCGGGAGCAAGGTGGTAGATGAGGTGTGCTGGGCCAAGGGGGTCCAGCCAGCAGGGAAGGGGCAGGGCCTGTCCTGTTTGAGGGGACACGTCTCTGGAAGGACAGACGGGAGGAAAGGGGACAGTCAAGTGTCGGGTTACAAGACACTCGATACTCTTGACGCCTCATTCCTGTCTCTGATTTTAAGAACCTGGCTCTGAGCTCAGCCCAGAGGCTCTGACCAGCTGCAGGTGACCAAGCCACAGGTCCACCGTGTGCAGTTTGTACTGTGTCCCATGATAAAGCTTATAAAACTCCCTCGTCCTACGCGGTGGCCGGCGTGGGTCGTTCATGCCACCAGCCGCGGAGAGAAATGCGATTCTCACGCATTTAGGAGAGATGAGGTTGAGAGTCAGGGGAGGAAGCCAGCGGGAGACCCAAGAGGGCCCTCGGGGTCAAGGCCAGAAGGAGGGTGGGGACAGGTGACCAGGAAGCCGAGGGACGGTTGGGCGGATTTCCACGAATGCAGCTCTGTCCCCTGGTCCCTGTGTTCCAGCAAGGGCGACACCCGAGGGGCCTGCCGATCTCTGAGAGCACGCGTGTCCCGTCATGACGACAGCCCCTTCTCTCTTCCTGTGGCCACGTCGTATGTCGGCCTTACCCTCCCATGGGCTCTCGAGGGCACTGTGGCGCTCTCGCACCTGGGGGACCCCTGGCATTCTCTCCTGACACGGTTCGATGCCAGCTCTCGCCCTCGCATCCTGCTGGCTCCTCCGTCTAGGAAAGACACAGGGAAGCTGTGAAGACGGTCGTAGGTCAGAAGGTGGCCCTGCAGAGCGGGGCCGCATGAGCCTGGAGAAAGCCAGCCAGCCAGCGACGGAGAATCAGTCCACGCATGTTTCTTCTGCACGGACTGAAACCAGCCGTCCGTGGGCTGCTCCCCAGCGCAGCACAGGCGCGTGTCACAGGGCCCCGAGGCCGCCGCAGATCTTTTGGAAAGAATGGTGATCGGCCTCAGGCCTCAGAGCCGGGTCTTGCCACCGTGGGCCGAGCACCGTCATGATTCCTCAAGAGCGCGCCATGGTCTCTGCCTCCCATGTGCCTTCCCGGGGCCCAGCCCTGGCTGAGCTCTCATTTTGGGATAAGCATCGTGTCAGCCTGTCACCAGCAGGCTCCTGTCTGTCCAGCCCTCACTGCGCCGGGACTCGGTGGCTTTTGAACGCGCATGGGCTGACCTCGGAGAAACCCGCTAGGGGAGCCGTGGGCACAGACAACCTCATGTGTCTCTCAGTGTAGTTTGCAGCTGGACTATCTGCAAATCGCTTTCGGGGACAGCGGCCCCTCCGCATACAGTTTCGTAAAGGGCACTGAGTATTTCTTCAGGACAAATCCCAGCCACAGAGGTGTCTCCGGCCTGGCCTTGGACTTGGGGCCCAGGCACTGGGCTTCTGCAGTCCCGCCCTTTCGGAGTGACTGCCCAGTCTTCCCCCCGCAACGCCTGACCCCTTTCTCACTGGGCTCCCAAGCTAAGTTCACCCTGTGTGGTTCTGGGGGATTCTGAGCCACCTGGCCTCAAATGCGCTGTGAATAGGGGCATTCTAGAAGATTCTAGGGGATTCTGGAAGTGCCACACTGCTGCTCGGAGCACCAGCTCCTCTTTTATCCCACAGCACTAGAACTCTCTCCTGCCCAGGGTCGTCGTAAGGATTAAATATTCGACATTGAATTTATGAACATCTAAGTTCACCACCGTACAAACATGCATGTGTCCCTTTTGGCAAGCTGTGGGGTGCATGGGGGACCCGCTCAGGCCGCCCGTGCAGCCGGCCTCCCCCACGAGACCCTGGGCTGTCCAGCTTATGATCAGAGCCTACTGGCTGGTTGGTTTGCCCTTGCCTCCTCCCCTGTCCCCCTCCTTTGGCTTCCACGTCTGGACCTAATATCACACCTCTCTGAATGTGTGTGATAACCTGGTTTGATCTGTGTCCTGATTCCTAGAGGGATTTGGGTGTCCGTCTCATGAGCACGCCCATGCTGGCCGATGTGTCTAGTCGTTCCTCCAACCAGCCGTCCCACGTGTCATCCAGGGTGCAGGAGCTGGGGGGGCTCTGCTGTCCGTGCAAGAGGGCGGTTCACCGCACGGCTGCTGCCTCTTCCAGGGACGACGTGCGGGGAGGGCCGACCCCACCTGCTGCGCTCCTCACGCCCTCCCCAAATTAGCCACAAGCTGTTGGAGCACAGCGTAAATTCGGCTGCAAGTTTAGGTATAGAAAGAAAGAAATTTTCTTTCTGGTAATGAGCATCTCAACCCCTTTCTCTGTTACGAGTTCGATTAATTCAGGGACTGAGGACCATCGAGGACGGCTCAAGGGTTGGCGCTGTGTGTCCGTTCCTTCCGAGGAAATTTAAGCTGCATCATAATCCCAGATTATGGTAAATTCACGTTTCCTGGTGCTCGCGACCCTGGCCGTCTCACGCACATTCAGTTCTCTTTCTCCGTCTTCTGCAGCCTGAGCCTCTGTCCCTCTGATCCCTGAGCCCGGCCCCTCCCTGGTCCCTACGTTGATGGCCGCCTCCGGTTACTCTGGTATGGGCTTGCCGGCCAGCTCTGCCTCTTTCCCAGGCAGGCGCTGTGGCATGGCGGAGATGACAAGTGACACGCTGAGTCCCGCAGGGCCAGGCGCGTCTTCGAGGTGCCCTCATGTAGTCTCCCAGATTGCTGTGCTTGTCACCTCACCGTGAGCGTGAGGGATGCCCTGGAGGCTCAGAGACCCTAGGGGCTGTGAAGGGGTAGAACCCTGGATCCAAGCCCTGGAGTGGGGCCAGGGGAACATCTTCCCGGGAGCTGCACCTGCTGGGATTCTGTGCCGATGCTGCTGGGAGCTCCGCCATTCTGTGGGCTACTGTGGGTCAGGTCCCCACGCCCTGGTGCAGCTGCATAGACAGGACCCCTGGGAACTGTGGGCTCACTGCACCCAGCAGAGGACAGGATGCTCTTCCCTGAAGTATGTGATTTGGGGGTCTTTCTCATAGGGAGAGAAAGACCCAGAATTAATGCTTTCATGCAACAGGCTCCCGCTTTCCTCTTGCCTCTGGCAGTGAATGGGGGGAGCGCGCGAGCCTGGGGAGACTGGCCGTGTTTATCTTCTCAGACGTCCTCTCTGACCTTCAGAAGTCGCCTCTGCCTTCCGAGGGCTTCTGGGAAGGGGGTCTTGTCAAGGGAGCGCTGGCCCTGGTGTCAGAGAGCAGAGGCTTTGGCCCGCAGGCCTGGTCACTAATTACGGGCGGGAACCCGGGCCCAGCTGTTGGCATGCAGCCTCTTAGTTTCTCAAGGAAACGGGTCGTTGATGATAAAGCAGAGTTCGTTCTAGCCCATGTTCTGTTCTAAATATTTATTTTGTACAGTGATATTTTGTCCCAGAGGCTGGCTTTCTGTGAGTGCTTATAAAAATAACCGACGGGGTAGCTGACACATAAGTATCCCAAATACGTTGATTGATTAAATGTGCATAATTGAATGATTGCTCAAAATTGCGGCCCCCTTTGGAATCACGTGACTTTCTCCTCCTGGTCACAGGAAGCCCCAAATGCAGATCCCTTTCCTCAGTAATGCCTCTGTGTGTTTGTCATTATTTTTATGTTTTAAACTTGAGCTTGGTGGGACGACAAAAAAATTACTTGAAAAGAGTTGAAGGCAAACTACAGAATGAGCCAAATAGATGGGGGTGTGTCAGTGTTTTGCACATCTGTGTGTGCACGCACATGTGTGTGGGTGTGTGTGTGGATCCGTGTGTGCACACATTGGGCCTGTATGTGTGTGCACATGTGTACAAGCAGGTGAGGTGTGTCAGGGGTTCGCATGTGTGTGCGTGCGTGCGTGTGCATGTGTGTGTGTGCTTGCATCCCTGTGTGTGCACACATATTCAATGTGTGTAAGCTTGTGTGTCCATATATGTGTGCACAGGTACATGGGGTGTGTTGGTGCTTCACACGTTTGTGTGTGTGCCTGTGTTTGCAGGCCTGTGGGCTTGTGTCTTGTGTGAACACGTGGATGTGTATGTTAGCATGTACACAGGCATGCGTGCTCGTGTGTATGTGAGCAGAGTTACGTCCACGTGTTAGCAGATGAGCAGGTGCCCCTGTTCTGAGCTCGTCTGGATTCCCTGCGCTATTACTTCTTCTCTCCCGCCATCGTGGCCTGCTTCTGGGCACACTCCAGGCAGACGCCCCATGGTTGGTGCACTCTGGGCAGACAGTTGTCTTATTTGGAGTCACTGTAGTATTTTCCAGCTCCGGAGCACTCTCAGCTTCCCCGCCGCTACTCATAGTCTGTTTCTTCGGCTCTTTCTCCTCTGATTTTCTGACGGCCACCGCCGTGCACCTCCAAGACATTCATCTCTGCAAATCAGCTGGTGCACGAGACCTCCCAGCTCACTGTGCGCAGAGAAAGGGGCATGAGGCTGGCTGCCTGGGAAACCACCTCTCATTGCAGCCGTAGGAAGCGCGGCATGGCCCACCTCTGAGATGTCACTGGTGATGGTGGCCTATTGCCGATAGTAAACTGATGACCATGAGCAACAGTGTAAGAGGCAAAGTGAAGCTTCCGCTGGGGCATCAGGCTGACAGAAGCAGTCACAGAAGTAGGTCCAGGGCATCTGGGTTTATGTCCAGATATCAAGTCGTTGGTGTCACTCGTGTGTGTGTGGGGGGGCACACATTGCAGCGGCTGCACGCCTGTGCCATCAGTTTGGTTGTGTATCTGTCGTCTGTCTGCATCGCTGCCTAGATGCCTGGATTTTAAAAATTCACCAAGATACACAAAGTGCTCATGTTCAGAAAAACGCTTCTGTAGGATTTGTTTTCTCTTTTAAAGTTTTGGTCTCCAAAATCTGTGCTTAGGAACACGCGTTCCTTCTTTTAATCAAAACGATGTATTTTTTCTTTTTCTTTCTTTCCTTTTTTTTTTTTTTTTTTGAGACTTGGTTTTACCCACCACTTTGCATTTCCAGCCTTCAAGGTTTTTGCTAAAAGTTGGACAGCGATTTAAATAAAAACAGCCGTAGCCAAGACAATGGGCATTTTCCCCTCTGGCAGCTCACAATGAGAATGCATTTGACATGCAGCCCAGAACATTCCGAGTGAACTAACAGCAGGAAACACACTCAGGCTGAGATCATTTTAACATCCTAGATGACAATTTGTTCTAAGTTCCCAAAGGCAGCCCAGCAAGTAGGATTCGGCCCCGTGGATAGAATATTAAAAATCATTTCAACCTAGCTCTCCCCAGCGCGGGATGATCTGTCTGAATGAGACCCGAATGTCTGTCCTGCGTGTTCCCGTCTCACAGGGGCGCCTCCCAGCACAGGAAGCCTGGCAGCCCCCACCCCAGCACGCTGGGGCTATGTTCACAGCATGTCTCATTATAACAACACTCCTACCACACGGTGTTATTTTTTTCTTCCCTAGACCAGAAAACAGAGGTAGAGCTGTAAAGCAACTTCTCAAGGGTTTGTGGTGACCAATGAAAAATAATGCAGGTAAAGTGCCCAATAACACCCAGAGTGCAGGGAGCATGTCAGAAACGGTGCCTGGCACAGGTCACCACAGGAGCCTTCCTGCTGGGTCTCGTCTGGGAGGGACTTTCCAGGACAGAGGCTGAGACCCACGGTCAACAGTTTCCTGGCTGGAGATCCCCGAGCGCATGCATCGATCCTCTGAGACCAGGGGTCACATGAATCGGGACGGGCTCATACCTTCTTGTCCTAACGGTATCTCTACCAAAAGGACCAGAGAGGATCCTTCATGGGGGAGAAACTCCACACCAGGGAGGAAGGCGCTGACGGCAGAGGGCAGAAGCCCTCTTCACCCGGAGATAGAAGGGCAGAACTGATGAGCATCGCAGACTCCTGCTAGGGAAGAGGGTCGCAAGTACAGACCCCGTCGCACGCAGCTTCGACCCTGACAGGAAACGTCATGCGCACGACTGTGTGCTGCTGCCTCGGTCCCTGCTCTCGCTTTTCCCTTCATGCCTTCTCCGGCTCGCTGTCCTCAACACACACCCACGGCTCAGTCACTCTGTGGTCAGCGTAGGAAAGCCTTTTCAGAGACTCAGACTGTAAGTCGGATCCAGTGTGTGTTGCTAATGTTCTTTGCAGGATGTTTCCCATTGTATGTCCATCTTCCTCAACTCTTGACCTAGATTTTGGAGAAAAGAACCCCGGGGATTTATGTCGCCTGCAGGAAGCTCCTGCTAATCCACACTTCTTCTTTGGTGAATTATAAAAAACATCCCTCTGGCAAGCACATAACTGCAAACAAATGATGCTTCTTCCTCAAGGCAGACCCTGCCCTGCTCCTGCAGGCAAGCTTAGATTTCAGCTCTTACTGTCCTCATTGGCTGGACACTCTGTACTGTAACAGTGCACAACCTGTATGACTGTATATGCTGATCCCAGATGATGGAGACTTAATTTATAGAAGAGAGGGGTGAATTTAGAATAATATTTTTGAAAGGAGGAGGGAGAAAGTATACTTGGATATATCAGGGCACTTAGGGCAATTTGTCCTTCGCAGTTGAACATATTGGTAAGAAATATACTGTGTGATCTTGAGGGGTATGGACACCACAAAGCAGCCTCATTAATTCATCAATCCTTCAATATTTCTTGGGCATCTCCTCCCAGCCAGGCCCTGTGGTGGCCCTGAGGATTCAGGGATTCAGAGGGCCGTTGCATAGCTTTAACTGTGGTCCATGGACCTGGCATCTAAGGGGCTAGTGACACACATGTATGTGTGTGTGTGTGTGTGTGTGTGCATGCATTTGCTGAGGGGGCAGATTTCACCACGTTTTAAAGGGTTAAGAGGGATAAGAAATTTTGGAGGTAAGCCAGTTAGACCTGGTTTGAGTTCAGCAACCAGGTGAGCCCCAAGGTAGCAAGACAGGAAGTGAAAACAAGTGGGCATGCAGTGCTTTCTGCCCACCCCACCTTGTAGGGCTTCACTTTTTCTTCCAGGGTAGAAGAAAAGTATAGAGAGAGTCAGAAGAAGCAGAAATGCTGATGAAACAGTCCATAGTTAGGGAAAGGAAGGTCACGTGAAACTCAAAGGCACAAACGCAGGGTGGGGGGAATTTCACGCAGGAGAAGGTATTTGGCAAATCCTTCTTGTTGCTGAGTATACACACACACCCACTCACACACAGGCCCATGTGTCACACGGAGTATGACAGTCCTTTGCACGGTATAGGTCACACACGCATGCATGCACACATTTGGACAGGAAAACGCATGTACCACACTACACATAGGCACACACATAAATCCCTGGAAAGAAGGCAAGGTGTGTACACAGCCCTTCCTTCTGCCTCATGTCACACACAGACACACACACAGGGAAAGTTCCATTGTCATAAATTTAGGAAATAGTTGATTACACAGAATAATAGATTCATTTTAGTTAAATATATAAGTTGATGAACATATGTCCTCATGATGGCATCTCTCCGGTCCTCACATGCTGAGGTGAATCCCTGTATCTTGACAGAAATACAGAATATGCTGTTTCTTGAGTGTTTAACCACCAGATAGATTTTCTTTTTTAAAATTTTGGAACATCTCATGAGACTAGTATTTTGTAGGAGATTTTGAAGACAGTGAGCGACACATGACAAGACCCACCAGCTGTCTGGGTCCAAAGGAATATCATGATTGTGCTGTAGTATGGTCAGGCTTCTTTTGGAACGTCCTTGTCATGCCTGGAGGGCAGATGCTGGGTTCTCAAGGGCCTGGGAGCAAAGCGCAGGAACCAAAGTATTGTGATGAGGTGAGGAGTGGATATGACAAGACAGGCGTGTGCGAGTGATGTGTGTGGATGACGGTGACGGTGTTGATGGTAGTGATGATGATGATGATGGTGACCATGGTCGTGACGACACTGGAGAGGATGATGATGGTGGTGACCATGGTGAGGATGATAAAGATGATGATGGTGATGACGGTGACTGGGATGATGGTGATGATGGTGGCGACCATGATGATGATGACATTGGTGAAGATGATAATGGGGATGATGCTGATGGTGATGACAATGACGGTGATGACAGCAGTGATCGGCAGTGATTGGTGTCTCCAAGAGTTAACATTACTGAGCACAGATTTGGTGAACACGGGCTGAGTTAATGCACAGAGTGGTATCTACACAAAGAAGAACTGTGGCTCCTACAGCTTCTACTCAGTGTCTTCTCAGTTCTGGTATACACGGAAACAGTTGTCCTAATACACAGTCCCGAGGTAAGGGCAACCATCTCACCTTTATTTGACACATGGGGAAATGGAGGCTCAAAGGGGTTAACTTGTCAACAGTTTGGACAACTGTGCTCTACCCCCAGAACCTGAGGTCTTGGTCACTCACTTATGGAGCAGTTGCTTTGTGTGAGACAGTGCTGAGTGTTTACAAACATCCATCCAAACCATAGCCTTGCAAAAGTATCTGGTTATTCCTACTCTACAGAGGAGAAGACGAAGTTGATATTGTTAAGCCCTTTGCCCAGTCTCATCCAGCTGCTAAGATGGAGAGCTCCACAGGGTCAAAGCTGCCCTGTTCGAATGGAGGAATGTCTTTGTATCTGCGTGTTTGGTCCAAGATCTGAGACACTTCTTTGCTTTTCTTTAAAAGATTGTATGTGTGTATGTATATATGCATGCGTGTATGTATTTATTTTGGGTGAGCAGGAGGAAGAGCAGAGGGAGAGGGAGAGAATCTCAAACAGACTTGGCATTGAGTGTGGAGCCTGATGCAGGGCTTGATCTCATGACTCTGAGATCATGACCTGAGCCAAAACCAAGAATTGGATGCTTAACAAACAGAGCCACCAGTAGGGACCCTTGGGACAGATCAGGAGACTGGACAGACACACAAGTGGTCTGCAGGAAGACACCTGGTTAGCCCTCAAGGAGCACTGGGAAGCATGGAGTCCACCCAACCGTCTTTGAGAAAGATCTCTGAGAGCCTGTCCTCTGAAATGTTCCTTCGTGACTTTCTTTGTTTCCATGGGAGGACATTTGAGGTGGAGGAAAGAGTGTGTGTAAGACTTGGGTGGTTTGGGGCTTGGGGAAGAACAAGAAATTAGACCTGAGGGCTGCGTGGCTAGGAGGAAAACAGGGTTGTGAGGAGGCGGGATGGGGGCCTGGGGCCCAGGGTCCAAGAGAGTAGAGACGAGTCCCCCACCCCACGCAGGAGCTGTCAAAGTTCTGGCTTATCTGGCTGGGATGTGCTTTGGTTTGTTTCGGGCTTGGGAGGGGCTTGGTCTGGCTTGTTTACCAGAAAGACATTCTTGGAGGTGTGCTGGAGGGATGTTTCCTGGGCTATGGGGGGCAGTGGAGGAAATCAGAGATGCTGGAGACACAAAGAAATGGGCCCATGGACCACAAAGGAGGGCAAGCTATCTCTTCGGCTCCTGCCAGCTTCAGAAATCTGGAGATCTGGGGACAGGGGGTCAAGGACATGGCAGATTTTCCAACAGGAAGTTGCCAGTTTCATCTGAGCCAGAGAATGGACATTTTGTAAGGACTTGGCTCTAAAATGTAATTGGAAACATGTTTTTAAAAAGCTGACATTTTGACATCTCGTAGTGTGCATGGGGTATTGCTGCCAGTCATGGCTTTTTCAGCAGGAGAACATGTAGGAGCTTATTCCCTTTCTGTTTCTCCTGGGAGTGCAGATACTAGGACAATGTCACCTTATTGTCTCCGCCAGCACAAAGCACCAGAGTGGGGGCTGTCCGCAGCCACGTGTAGCCGGGCATGGCTGGACATCACCAAGAAGCACACACCGACGAGAGCCCTCCTCATCTCTTGGGAACTTGTGAATCTTAGCAAGACAAGTCTTTGAATGAGAAGAGGACATTCAGTTCTCCAGAGCAAGGTAGAAGAAGCTATTTTCCAAATGCACCCCTCTGAGATGTCTGCGAGGGGGCAGAATGAGCTCATGGATGGGGGTGACCTGGAGTCTCCAGCTTGGAGAATCCAGTCCAGTCTTGGATTCTCCAGCTAAGCAGCTCTGTGCTCTCGGGCTTGTTCCTTAGTGTGTCCAAGGCTCTCCTTTCTTACCTATAAGCATGGGGGAAAAGAATAGTCTGGTTTAAAAAGTGGTTAAAAGAGATGAAAATACTCAGCCGGTGTGCCTCTTGGGTAAAGGGGCTGCTCTGTAAATGCTGATTGAATGCATCCAGCCCCAGTTGACCTCAGGTCCTTCCACAATGGGCACCTTCTATGTTCTTCTGAAGTTGGGACTCTGGTGTGTGTCTGGTGGCTGACAGGTGGTTCGCATATGGAAGTGTGAGAATTCTCTCGTAGGAGCCACACTGGCTGGAAATCAGAACACAGCTCAAACCTGCTCGTGTGGTGTTCACATCAGCGCCAGGTGAAGTCAGCGGGGAGTCCGGACGGGGAACGTGTCCTCCAGGCAGGAACCCCCGGGTATTCGCAGGTCGTGCCCAGGAGCTGGCGGGCAGCGGCGAAGGGAGGACCGATGCTGACCGGAGCAGTCAGCTGAGCGCGGGCAATAGCTGAGCCCTGGGACTCTCTTCTGGCCACTGGGTTTCCTCTTCTGAGAAGTAGATCTGCCCTTTGCCCACCTCTCAGGCAGTGACAAGGTCACGCTCAACACACACATGCAGCGTTTCGTGTATCGTGGGTGCCTGGGCACCATCAGCTGCCAGGAAAGCCACTCCGCTCCATCCACACGGTCCCCCCTTGGCTCTCAGTGGGGCATTTCTAGGAAATAGATCCTTTCAGCGGTTTACTATAGCTCCTTTCTTAAGTTTAGCTTCCGCGTGGCTCGTCTTGCAGAAAGTCCGTATAATTAGTAAAATCTTAGCAAGTGCTGAACGTAGAAGACACACCGTCCTTCCTGCTCTCATGGTGGAAGTTTCACTCTCTTATTTAGCTAAACTGCACGAGCAGGTCCGAGGACAGAAGCGCTGGACATTTCGGGGCTCGAGGACACCTGACCCCGTGCGGCCAGCCGGTGTTTTCCGTGGGGCTGACCTGATCCTTCTTGCTCAACGGATGGCTTGTTTTTCAAGGGGGAGGACGCCTCTCAATTTTGTTTTCAAAGACTTTTAAATATCAAAATTATCTGAATATCAATCTTCAGTAGAAGAATAAGGAACAAAAAATCAGAGGGAAAAAAGTATGTGGAACGTATCTGGGCATTTTCCAAACTCCATCTTTAAACAATGGACTGGAATGGTTTTCTAATTTGTCATCCAGGGCAAAACCCATAAATACCTCGATATTTCAAAACTCTGGCACAACCCGTTAATTATCAGATTTCTTTTCTCCAAACCCTCTTCTGGTTGAATGTTGCAAAATGTTTTGGGGAAGCCAATAAAGAATTCAATATTTTATGTCAAAGAGAGCTCCAAGGAGTCTACTTTTGAACACAAGGAGTTTAACATTTTAGAGTTTACATCTACCTAAATATTTTTGTTTATATTTAAAAAAAAAAAAAAAGGTCCAGCTGAATTCAAACAAGGATTGGCTTTTAGGAAGTACTGGTCAGGGCTTGTTACTGCTGTTCTGACACTTCCCTTTTGTTGGTTTCCTCTTCCTTTGAAGAGACCAGGAGGTGTGGATATGCTAAGGTTTTCACTCTCCACTTCAAAGCTATACCTGTTCCTATCTCTTGAGGGGAAAAAACCACTTTTCCTCCTTCCCTCCCTCCCCCTTCCTTTCTTCCTACCTCCCGCCTTCTTTTTCTCCCTTTCTTTCATTCTTTTCTCTCTTCCTTCCTTCCTTCTTCCAATACTATTTATTCATTTATTTGGGAGAGAGACAGAGATACTGAGAGAGGGCATGAACAGGAAGGAGACGGAGAAGCAGACTCCCCACTGAGCAGGGAGCCCAATGCGGGACTGGATCCCAGGACCCTGAGATCATGACCCGAGCCAAAGACTGATGATTAACCAACTAAGCCACCCAGGCGCCTCCAAAACACCTTTTCTAAGACCTCACTCTGTCCTCTCCTCTTGAAATATATGGGGGTGTTCTGTGTTTACTTTTTGTGGCCCATTTTAGAAGTTTGTTAAAAGTGATTCCCGCTTGTGCCCAGGCTCTTCCCCAGGCTCCACGCCTCCGAGGACAGGTCCCCGAGGGCCTCGTGTTGCGCTCAGCATTTGCAAACATTCCCAGGGTCCAGCGGACATCAGGTTACACAGGTCTTGTGAAGTATAGGAGTTCTATCGTTAACTGTTATGCTGTGCTTTGAGGCCAATATTCCCAGCACATGACAGAGGAAAGATAGTGGCTTCTCATCTTTAGGACGAAATCTTAGTTTGGTATAAGGCGGAGATCAGAGGGTTTTTGAAAAGCTGGTTCTCCTGGTTGGGGGTGGTGGGTGGGGTCGGGAGCCTGGTCTCTCCCATGTTTCCTGACCTGTGCCGGACCTTGTCTGGGTTGGAGTCTGGAGTGGTCGGGGGTGAGGGGGGTCGGGTCTGGGTGTGGCAGATGCCCCCTGAGTGTCTCAGTCTGCACTCCGGCGGCCTGTGTGGGTCCCTGGGAGCACGTGTCTCCTCTCCCACCCCCCACCCCCGCGGCACCCTGGATCTTACCACAGGGCCTACCCCGTGTCACCACTCACCTGAACACCCTCGCTTCCAACATGTGGCCAAACCACAGGGACTTTATGGCCTTCTTAGGTTTTTGTGGTGAGTTTTTTATTGTTTTAATGTGAGTAACTCTTTAGAAATGCTTTGGGAATGGTTCCCATGTGTTTCCTTCCAAAAATATCACAACCCTCCCCTGGGTCCACACCCCCCCACCCCAGCTGTGTGCTCAGCAGGTCCTTCTGCGCCATCCTTCACTCCCGCAGGTCCCGGGCTGAGGGGCACGTCATCGGAGGCGGTTCTCACTCCAAACCAACGCATCGGGAGGAAGTCCGCACGCACAGCCCTCGTGTCCCAAGCCTGCGCGCACCGTCGTGTCTGCTTTGTCTTCCCTTTCGGAGGAAATTAGCCCAAAGTCTTCCTAGTTGTGGAAAAGGACAAACGTGGTAAATGCCAAGACTGTGCCTACGGTAGGTGCCAGGCGACACAGGTTGGCTTGGTTCGGACGGAGGCCCCTTTCCCAGCTATAAATGTCAGGTGGTCGCCGGAAGCTCACGGCTCCATGCTCGGCCTCTGTGTGTTTCCCCAAAGGCACTTGTCATCGGCCATTGGTGAGCCTGCGATCACAGTGGGGGACGGGGTTTCTGCTTGGTTCACACCTGCCTGTGCAACTTCTAGGGTAAAGATCGTCTGCGATATCAGAAAATAACTTAAATGCTTTAATCAAGGCTCCAACTTGTTTACTAAATATCTCTGTAGAAGCATTTGATCTCGCGAAATGAACTTGTCTTGTAGGCCACTCTTTTCCACAACTGTTATTTTATTGTTTTATTTTATTTTATTCTATGTATTTTTCTTATTTTATTTACCTTATTTTAATTTAATTTTATTCTTTTATTTTAACAAATTTAATTTAATAATTTTATTATTATTTATTTTATCTTATCGTATTTATTTAATTCTATTTTACTTTACTGAAACTCCAGTTGGTTAACAGATAGTGCAGGACGTCTCAGGTGTACAACACAGACCTTCAGCACTGCCCTGCATCAGCCGGTGCCCATCATGGCAGGTGCGCTCCTTCCTCCCATCACCTGCTTCCCCGTCCCCCACCCCCTCCCCTCTGGTGACCAGCTGTGTGCTCCTTGCACTGAAGAGTCTGTCTCTTCATTTGTCTCTCTCTTTTTCCTCTCTGCTCCTTTGTTTTGTTTCTTAAATTCCACTTGTGGGTGACATGGCACTTCTACCATGCACTGCTCCCCGTTAGATCCCACAGTTTGGGGACAAGGTATGTGGCAGTGCGTGAGTTGGAGGCATGGCCCGTGTGTCTGATGCATGTCTGTACATGTTTGCTGGGCCTGCTGGAACAAAGCCAAAATTTATATCCTCACTGTCTGGAGGCTAGAGTCCAAGATCTGCATGGCGGCAGGGCTGGTTCCTCCCCAGGTGGTGAGGGAGACTCCATTCCAGAACGTTGTCTTTGGCTTGCCCACAGCTGTCTTCCCCCGTACTTCCCATTTTCCCCTTCTGTGTCTGTCTCTGGATCTGAATTTCCTCTTTTTATAAGGACAGCTGTTCCACAGGGTTAGGGCCCCCTTGCCATGAACTGGGCAGGCCCTGCCTCATGTGTGTACAGACACAACCTCTGGAAAAATATTGTAAAAAAATTAAATCCGTGCATTGACATTTTCGGTGCTTACCGACAGCCAGATGTAGGAGATGTTTGAGTGGACGGAAGCTGACTTTATCTGCACATGGTTTAGTTGGCTTGCTGTGATCTCCTTATTGTAGGTCTGCTTGTTTTTGGCAATTTTTGAGAGACATGGCATTAATCATCATAATATATAGTAAAACACACGCATATTGAAGTGGAAATGATCTGACACCATGTTGAGCAGGTGACTTGCCTAAAGGGATTTCCTGGACCAGGGATTATAATGTATTTTGGTTCTAGGTCAAATTTCTTTTTAACTATCTGTGATTCTGATATAGCAGAGGTGTTGTTGTTTATAGGAAATGTTCTGAAATTCCTATTTCTTTCCTCCTTTCTTCACTTCTACTCTCCGTCCTCGCCCTCCTCCTCTCTCTCCCACCCTGCCTCGTCTCTGTTCTATTCCTCCTTCTCTCCCTCCTTTCTTCCTTTTTTCTTTCCATTTTATAAGCCTAAAATAAAATGTTGAGTGGTAATGTTCCATAACCTGCCAAATAGACATTTTTTTCTTCTAATTGAAGTTCCTTTTCATTAAAATGAATGACAACAATTAAGAGAACGAGATGGTGTTGCAGCATTATTTACAGGAGCCAAACTAGGGAAGAAGCCCGGGAGTCCGCCGACTGACAAGTGGGTAAAGAAGATGTGGTGCAGACACACAGCGGGATGTGACTCGGACGTAAGAGACAGTGGACTCTTCCCATTTGCGATGACGTGGACGGAGCGAGAGAGTATGACGCTAAGTCAGACACAGAAACACACATACTACATGACTTCGCTCGTATGTGGAATGGAAGAAACAAAACAAAGGAGCAAAGGGAAAAAGAGAGAGAGAGAGAGAGCAGCAGACCAAGAAAGAGACTCTTCACTACAGGGAACGCACTGCTGGTCACCGAAGGGGAGGTGGGTCTATGGGGTGGGTGGGGGGTGGGGAAGCAGGAGGCGGGATGAAGGAGGTCACCTGTCGTGATGAGCGCCGGGTGACGCAGGGAAACGTTGAATCTCTATATTGCACACCTGAGACTAACGCTGTACTGCATGCGAACTGCACTGGAATTAAAATTGAAAAAATCATAAAACCATACACCAAAAAGGATGCACATTACTACATGTAAATTATTCTTCAGAAAAAAAAAAAAAAGTCAGCTGAAATAAAGAGAGAATGAGGTAGTTAACATTTGGTTCTCACCAGGAGACATCTCCTAATGTTAGGCCGCCAGATTTAGCAAATAAAAATATACGGGATCCCCAACCCCACTGAAATTTCAGGTAAACAATGAATTTCTCAGTAGATACGCACTGTGCACACTGCCTGGGACATCCTTCCTCTCACACTGTATCCTGCGTCATGGGGCTCCAACAAGCAGGTGGGCTACCTGAGGTCCCAGTGACCCAGGCATCCTGCGTTTGGTCTGCCAGGAGAGCTGATAGGGGAAGAGGGACCTGGCTTGAACAGCACATTACATTGGACTTGCACACTATTCATGCAAGGCCCCCTGACCCGGCTCAGTCATGCAGGAAAGCAGGTGTCTCAGAGCCACACGAGGACTGAGGCATCTCGGAGGTGCTGAGCAGGGGGGCAGCTCTGGTCTCTGCACAGAGGTCCTCAAGGACCCTCAGGACCCGTCCTGCCCCCCCTAACACTGCTCCCTCCCTCCAGCAAGTTGCACCAAGCCTGGCAATCGTGCAGGACTGCGGGAGCCATGACTACTCTGCAGACATTATTTTCTGGATCTTTTTCCCTCCATCTCCTGATGGGAATAAAAAGTGTAAATTAGAAACAGGCTGTTGACCTCTTGCCGTGAGCTGGGCAGGGTTTCATGAACAGAAGATTTAAGGCCGTTTAGACATGGCTCTGGATTCTGGTGGGAATTAAGTTTTTATTAAACTCTGGTTTGGTCTCATTTCATTGCTCAGCTTCAAGAGCAAAAAAAAGACAATAAGGGATTTAAACTTAAGTGATTTTCTGCAATTAAAGTCTTCTGGAATTTTAAAAAGCCCAATTATACTGGCATTTGCCAAATATAAATGCATTTTCCACTGGCTCAGCCAAGAGGAGCTGGATTGGCCGTCAGATCCACAAGGAGCTGATGGTGACAGCACTCCCCCACTGAGGAATCAGGGACCTGGGTCTGGCCCTTCTGAGGGATGGTGGCACACAAGACAGCTTTCTCCCGGGGGCCCTGGACGCACCCAAGTCCTCCTGGAGCCCTCAGTGCTGTGCATGCGGGAAAACAGGGACTCAACAGGAGAGAAAGGGACGCCAGGAAGGATAGCTCTCTGCAACCGCAGGCACATTGTTTCTCATGAGGACAACTCTCTGGGCTCATCTCTGAGCCCTGATGTGGTCTGGTGGTGTTCACCCCCCGGTCCAAGGAGGGTCTGCAAAAGGGCAGACTTAAGGCTGAAGACCCCTGCCTAACCCCACTGAGATTTCGTTTCCTCCCAGGCGTAGAGGAACTTTGCAATGCACAAGCAATTGCTTCATGCCTGTGACACTATTGATGGCAATAGTAAGAAGGATGGTGACCATGCCTGTCGGCACACACCCGTGTGTGGTGCTGTGTGGGGCCCCTCGTGTGCACTCTACTATGTGCGGGGAGGACACAGAGTCCCAGCAGTGTGAGAGGGCTTGTCCGAGGCCATACGGTTAGTGGCTGGCGGGACTGGCATCCACGGGCTCCTGGGCATCATCATCCCTTCAGATGAATCTCAGAGGGAGGGAGGCCAAGCCCAGTCCTGCAACAGCCACCTGGGAGTCCCCAGAGAAGGCTAAATTGTGGAATCATGACCCTCGGCTTGAGAACTATTTTATAAATGTACAATTTGGAAGTTCGAAAGGAAACAAGAATCTGTTAGAATGTCAGGTGTTCCTACTCAAAAAAAACCCCTTCCTCCCAAACTGGATGGCTAACTAATGAGGCCAAGGTAATGGGTGTGCACTCTCCTCACAGGGCGAGGTCTCATTACCTATGAGACTCAGCCTCTTGTTTGCCTCTAACCCTGGGGGGACTGGCAGGCAGCTCTCTGATGTGGTTTTCACAAGAGCTGAGATAGCACCATCCACAGACAAACGACCCAATGAGACTGAAACTTGGAAACCTGCCTGCAGGCAGGGGAGCAGATGCAACTGCTCAGCCCTGAGCCTGGCCAAGTGCGGGAGTGGTCATCTGCACTCCAATGGCTCTGTGACCTCTCTGGGCCATGTTTCCAATGCACAAAATGGGGGTGACAGTGGTGTGTACTTCATAAGGTCTTTGGAGAAACACAGAGCACACAGAATATTGCCTGGCACGTATGAACTGCTGTGCGTGTGTTAGTGACCATTGCATTACACGAGGCTCCAGGACAGTGACCAGCCCTCAGGAAAGCATGTGAAGGCTTATTGCCGGAGAGATGCAGCGTCATCTCACTTCCTTGGGGTAAAAGGAAAGTGCCAATACATTAAAGTGCTCCCCTCTTGGACTCCCAGTCCCACC
This sequence comes from Mustela putorius furo, assembly GCF_011764305.1. Lineage (NCBI taxonomy): Eukaryota > Metazoa > Chordata > Mammalia > Carnivora > Mustelidae > Mustela > Mustela putorius. The sequence goes on from NW_025421998.1 coordinate 12,604,049, forward strand.
TGGGTGACTAACCAAGTTTGAACACATCACTGACTAGAAAATAAGCCATGGGTTTTTATATTTGGGAGGATCTCACACATTCTTTTTCTGCAGCTGCCTTTGCCTTTGGGGGGAAAAAGAAATGTTCTTCCACAGAGTTTTTATGTTAACTTTTCAGATTGAGTTCTTCCCTTTAGCATATGTGTGACCTGAAGTTAAGAGAGAAAATTCCAGAGACCGGCGGCATGCTTGTGGTGAGGAGCTATGTGGGGAAGAACACTGCCTGAAACGGATTCTAAAAGCAATTTCTCTTCCCAACCTTTTGACCTTTCTCCAGAGCTCCTGATAAGCATCATGTTAAACCATAGTAGTGCTATGATGAAATCACAGACAGCCATCCTGGGCTGTGTATTTCCAATCCGGAGAGGAGGAAACCTAAATGTCATTCAGGACGGGAATGGATAAATTGTGACAGGGCTTATGTCCCCCCCCCCTTTTTTTTTTTTTAATAAATCTGCATTGTTTTCCTATTCCAGATGACTGTAGTTACAAAGTAGAGTCTACTTTGACATCCAGTAGAAGGACAATAGTGTGACATCAGCCTTCGATGGACGTTCCCCATGAACACACAAGACCTATTCCCAGAACAGATGGCATGCATAACAAGGAAGAGACACGTGATCCTGTGTTGGAAGAAGAAGCCAACTGGAAGAGAAAGGTGAGAAAGAACCATGATAGGACAATTTAGTGAAACGTTCTTTCCCAGAGCACACTTTTGCTGCTGGGGTGGATGGGATCACAGCTGTTTTTAGACAGCAGAGTCCAAGAGAAAAGTTATCCTGGGCTTCCTTTGCCATCTGAGAAAATGCAACCAGCTGCAGTCACTAATCTGTTACACAGTAAAGTAATAACAAGTGTCTTTTCATTTTTAAATAAAGATGTAAAATTTGAGCTAGTATGTGGCAAAGCTGAGATCTGAAACCTGTCTGGAAGGTTCCAAAGAGCTCTCTGTACAGTATTGATTCTACCTCCTCCTGTTCATGGGCAGAGACCCAGGAGAGGCATAGGTGTGAACTCACATCAGCTGGTGGGAACTCACGTCTGCAGGTATGAACTCAATGTTGGCTTCCTGGTGCCTGGGTGACTCACAGCACATGCACAAACTGGGCACAGGTAGAAAGCTTACTTGATCCTCTTTTTCTCTCAAATACCTCCCAAGGCTCATTTAAAATTAAGCCATTTTCAGTTCTAAAGTTCATTCAGTAACCTTACCAGAGTCAACACCTTGAACTGCAGTTTTTAAAAATTTTAATTTCTGTTGCACAACAACCATGACAACTACAGGCACACCTCCTCCAAACAGAGTATGGTTACCGTCCACCAAAGCCCTGCACAACCCCTGTTAGGGTTCTGTATTGGAGCACTCTAAGAATTAAAAATTGATTAGTCATGCAGTTCTAATGGTTAAGAAAGTTTCATGCTGGAACCAATGGTGTTCTGCTAGGAAAACAAAGTCTGTGAGCAGTATAGCCTGTTCTGTAGATTCCCTGTGTATGTAAAAGCACATTCCTGGATGTGCTGTGGGATTTCTGGCAGCACGAGCTTTCACAGTGACAGTGAATGGCAAGGAAATGCTTTTATTTTATTTTATTTTTTTAAGGAAATGTTTTTAAATGGAATATGGTGAAGGGATGTCAGTTGAAAATTAAGATCCTCACCATTATGCGTTGCATCATAACTCCATAATGCAGTACTGGGCTGGTTCTTCCCCATCGGGGACCGGTGGCAGGAAGTGGTGCCTGAATCTGACGCCAGGAGCGGGCATGTGCAATCCATTTTTAGGTTTTAATGCCTCCATAATCAAACACAGCTTCAATTAGGAGAGCTGGTATAGGTTTTTTCATTTTCTTGTGGTGTTTAGTCAAGCGCTAAGGGATAAATATGGAAACCAGCAGTCCTTAGGGAGTCACAAGTTTTCATTTATCCTGGAAGCTGCTGGGCATCAAAGACCAATGGGATCTTGGAGCTGTTTCTAAATGTAGAAGTTGGTTGCTGAATCTCTTTTTTGAAGATGTTCTATGAAAATACTGGGGCTTATTGGTCAGCTGAAGCATACATTTTTCTTCTATAAATAGGGTACAGAGAAATGTCTTTATTCAGTGACATGGATGTATACCAGTAGTAAATAAAGACAGCATCTAAACACATGTTAAAGTAAATTAAAGCTTGAAATCAGGCAACGTGATGCTCCCAGTTTTGTTTTTCTTTTCCAAAATTTCCTTAGCAATTTGGGGTCTCTTCTGATTCCATACAAATTTTAGGATTATTTGTTTCAGCTCTTTGAAAAATGCTGGTGGAATTTTGATCAGAATGGCATTGAAAGTATAGATTGCTCTAGGCAGTATAGATATTTTAACAATGTTTATTCTTCTGATCCATGAGCATGAAATGGTCTTCCATCTTTATGTGTCTTCTTCAATTTCTTTCATGAGTGTTCTGTAGTTCCTTGAGTACAGATCCTTTACCTCTTTAGTTAGGTTTATTCCCAGGTATCTTATGGTTTTTGGTGCTAGAGTAAATGGGATTGATTCTCTAATTTCCCTTTCTGTATTTTCATTGTTAGTGTATAAGAAAGCAACCGATTTCTGTACATTGACTTTGTATCCTGCCACATTACTGGATTGCGGTATGAGTTCTAGTAGTTTTGGGGTGGAGTCTTTTGGGTTTTCCATTTAAATATCATGTCATCTGCAAAAAGAGAGAATTTGACTTCTTCATTGCCAAAATGAATACCTTTTATTTCTTTTTGTTGTCTGATTGCTATTGCTAGGACTTCTAGTACTATGTTGAATAAGAGTTGCAAGAGTGGGGCATCCTTGTCGTGTTCCTGATCTCAAAGGGAAGGCTGTGAGCTTTTTCCCATCGAGGATGAGGTTCACTGTGTGTTGTTCATAGATAGATTTTATGAAGTTGAGGTATGTTCCCTCTATCCAAGACAGTATGGTACTGGCACAAAAATGACACAAAGACCAGTGGAACAGAGTAGAGAGCCCAGATATGGACCCTGAACTCTATGGTCAAATAATCTTTGACAAAGCCAGAAAAAATATCCAGTGGAAAAAAGACAGTCTCTTCAACAAATGGTGCTGGGAAAATCAGACAGCTATATGTAGAAGAATGAAACTCACCCATTCTCATACATCATACACAAAGATAAACTCAAAATGGATAAAATACCTCAATATGAGGCAGAAATCTATCAAAATCCTAAAGACGAATATAGACAGTAGCCTCTTTGACATCAGCCACAGCAACTTCTTCCAAGATATGTCTCCAAACTCAAAGGAAACAAAAGTGAAAATAAACTTTTGGGACTTCATCAAGATCAAAAGCTTGTGCACAGCAAAGGAAACAATCAACAAAACAAAGAGGAAAATCACAGAATGGGAGAAGATATTTGAAAATGACTCTACAGACAAAGGGTTGATATCCAAGATCTTTAAAGAACTCCTCAAACTCAACACTCAAAAAACAGATAATCATGTCAAAAAATGGGCAGAAGACATGAATAGACACTTCTCCAAAGAAGACATACAAGTAGCCAACAGACACATGAAAAAAATGTTCACTATCTTAGCCATCAGGGAGATTCAAATTAAAACCACATTGAGATATCACCTTACACCAGTTAGAATGGCCAAAATCAACAAGACAGTAAACAACATGTGTTGGAGAGGATGTGGAGAAAGGGGACCCCTCTTACACTGTTGGTGGGAATGCAAATTGGTGCAACCACTTTGGAAAACAGTGTGGAGATTCCTTAATAAATTAAAAGTAGAGCTACCCTATGACCCTGCAATTGCACCACTGGGTATTTACCCCAAAGATACAGATGTAGTGAAGAGGGGCCATCTGTACCCCAATATTCACAGCAGCAATGGCCACAGTCGCCAAACTGTGGAAAGAGCCAAGATGTCCTTCAACAGACTAATGGATAAAAAAGATATGGTCCATATACACTATGGAATATTATGTCTACATCAGAAAGGTGAACACCCAACTTTTGCAAGAACATAGATGGGACTGGAAGAGATTATGCTAGGTAAAATAAGTCAAGCAGAGAAAGTCAATTATCATATGGTTTCACTTACTTGTGGAGCATAAGGAATAACATGGAGAACACTGAGAGATGGAGAGGAGAAGTGAGTTGGGGGAAATTAGAGGGGGAGACAAACCATGAGAGACTGTGGACTCTGAGAAACAAACTGAGGGTTTTGGAAGGGAGGAGGGTGGGGGCTTGGGTGAGCTTGATGGTTGGTATTATGGAGGACACAGATTGCATGGAGCACTGGGTGTGGTGCATAAACAATGAATTCTGGAACACTGAGAAGAAATAAAATAAAATAAAATAAAATGAAAAAATTTAAATTAAAAAGAAGAAAGTGTTTGTTTGTTTGTTTGTTTTTGTATTGGGTAAAGTATAAGTAGCTTATATTTGACCACAGAATAACCTTGTAAAAACAATCAAAAAAGATAAGAAAGATGCCAAAAATATTCAAGAAAATATTAAAACAAATATACACAAGGAAGACAAAACATAACCAAATTGAGGTCATTCTAGGAATTAAGGTTGGATTTACCATTCAAAAATTAACCAACACAATTGACACATTAAGAGAATGAGGAGAAAAAAATGATCATCTCAAAAATAGAAGAGAGGGCATTTGTTTGAAATCAACATCCGTTAATGTGTTCAGGGAAAAAAAAATGTAGCCAACTAAAAGCTAAATAAATAAAAAGCCCTTTTTAACTTGAAAAGGTTATCCACAAGGATCCTAAGTGAGTATCATTCTTAAAGGTGAAGATTACACAAGTTTTCTCCAGAATTAGGAAACAAAACACAATATGTGAAAATTCCTCTGCTGTTGAATATTGTGTTAGGGGCTTCGTCAGGGGAATGGATGGCATTTTCCATGATGGTTGGCTTTTCAAGGTAGTTACATCATACTGCACCCCCACAAACATGGTGAGAGAGCCCCCATTGAGTTGAGCCTTTGTACATGGTTGGACTTGTCAGTGTTTGAGCTGTTCTTGGGGTGGGGTGTAGAGCTGTGTCTCATTAAAATTTGAGTTTGCATTTCCTCATGACTAACGCATTTGAGTACCTGTTAGTAGGTTTAATTCTGATCTGAGTATCTTCTCCACTTGACATGTGGTTCAAGTCTCTTGCCCCTTTTCTTTTTGTACTCTTTTCTCACTGATTTGTAAGAGTTTGTTTTATATTTTAGACATTGTTGTTTTTGTTAGTCATATGCTTTAACAAGACATTCTCCCACTCTGTGGCTTGATTTTTCATTCTCTTTTTGGTGTTTTTGGTGAACAGAAGTTCTTAATTTAATGTGGTCAAGTTTATTGTTCTTTTCCTATTATTGCTGTTTGTGCCTTGTTAAAATTTTTTTTCACTTCACCAGGCTCATGAAGATAGTCTTCCCTGGTTTTATCCACAAATTTTATTTCTTCTTTTTGCATTTATATCTACAGTCTCTCTGTATGTCTCTGTATATGTGTGTATTCACGATACAGATATTCATCTGACCAACCAACATATGCATTATTCTTAGATCTTTGCACCAAAAGCAGAAATAACAGAAGCAAAAATTGACAAGTGGGACTCCATCAAACAAAAAAGCTTTTGTACAGCTAAGGAAACCATCAACAGAATGAAAAGGCAACCTACAGAATGGGAGAAGATAAATATTTGAGAATCATATATATCGTAAGAAGCTCATGTTCAAAGTACAGAGAGAACTCACACAACCCAGGAACAACCAATCCATCAAAAGCGGGCAGAGGACCTGAGTAGACATTTCCCCGAAGAAGACATGCCCCCAATGGGTACATGAAAAGATGCTCAATGTCACTAGTCATTAAGAAAGTGCAAATCAAAACCACAATGAGATACCAGCTCCTACCTCTCCAAATGGCAAGGAAAACACAAGTGTTGGTAAGGATGTGGAGAAAAGGGCCTGTATTGGAACACTATAAGAATTATAAGTTGATTAGTTACGCAGTTCTGATCATTAAGAAAGTTCCGTGCTGGAACCAACTGTGTTCTGCTCGTAAAGCAAAATCCATGAACAGTATAGCCTGTTCCACCAACTCCCTGTGTATGCACTGCTGGTGGGAATGTAATTGAGACAACCCCCATGGAAAACAGTATGGCCATTCCTCAAGAAATTATCATTTAAAGGAAATAATCAAAACTTGTTTTTGGATTAGCTATTCTCACACTTTTCCCGGCAATCCCTGGAGATTTATTCAAGTTGTTGCTTATCCCAGTTTGTCCCTTTTTACTGGTAAGTACTTTTCCCTGTGCGTAATGATGTGTTTACCTGATGCCTGTTCTCGGCTGCCACAGATAAAGCTTCGTGCACAGACTTCCGTGTGAAGGTAATTTTTCTGGAATATGTGTCCAAAGTGCAATTGTTGTCTGGTGTGCTAGTTACACATTTAGTTTCTTAAGAAATTGCCAGATGGTTTTCAAGAGCCAATGAAACATTTTACATCCCCACCAGCAAAGGAGGGATGATCCAAATTCTCCACACCCTCACCAGCATTTGTGGTTACCATTTTAGTTCATTTTCTTTAGTCCTCAGATAAGTGTGTGGCAATATCTGGTTATGGCTTTAAATTATGTGCCCTGATGGCTAATGAGGTTAAATAACTTCTCATGTGCTCGTTTCCCATGTGAGCATCCTTTTAATGAAAAGTCTTTTCCTTAAAAGGAGGAGTGTGGCAGGATCCTGCTATCGAGCCCTGTAACTACGTCAGCATCTGGGTGAGGGACAGCATCGGGATGCCTTTCCTGACCCAGTCACTTTGTGGGACTGAGTACCTTCTCCGCTCTATCCACCCATCCCATGTTTCTGGAAGGACAAGGAAAATCTCAGCCTGCAGGGTGGTGAGGCTCTCTGGAGCAGGGCACTTAATATGACTGAATTTCTTTGTCCACCTTAGCTCCCTGGGGTCCCTTGGCAGGAGAGTTACATGGACAAAGAGGTTTCCCAGACTGGACCATTTACTGTGGCTGTTTCCACCCAGCTGCCAGTGTCTCTGGGCAGGAATGGAGAGTCTTGGCTTAAACGGACAAGGAGGTAATCCAGGCCAAGTTGCCCACTGGGGCTGGGTCTCTCCAGCTTATGTCCCATCCTCCCTGTATCTGTCAGACATAAAGGGAGTCTCAGGTCCTCTGGCCACTAGCTTTTAATCAGTGCCCCCACTGGATGTCCCTTGCCAGTGGTAGAGGGCTAGTATGATGATGTCAGGGGAAGGGAGCTCCCATTCCATCCACAGGAGGGATGAGCTATTTTCTGTTGCTGGGCTGGGATTGTCCTCTTTCCTGGGTTAACTTTCGTTGGGTGGGAGATACATGACACCCTGAACTGTATGGGACCCAAGTCTCTTCCCCTTGTCTTAGCACCACTCAGAGCTGTCCTTTGCCTTCCCATTACATGATTTGTAGGGTTGTTGATTGGTTGTGCCTGGTGGGGAGGAACAGGGACTAATAGGTCTATGCTCTCTTGTTCTGGGTCGAAGCTGCAGACTCCCACATAATTTGAATAACACAATACTGTTGAAACATTCTTCTGTACGAAATGATCTTGATTTCTCAAGTAACCAAGATTCTGGTCTAAAAAAGGAGATTTTTTTTTATTTTCTAAAATGTTTATTGACTTATATGAAAAATATTTTAAAAATGTGCTTACTTGTGTATTCAATGCATGACATTAAAGAATAAAATTAAAAGTGTTACAGTGATGGTGGTCACAAACATGTATTTCATATATACAAAATGTGTAAGGGAAAATTTAGGAAATTTCTTTGTGAAGTTTAGCTTATATTAGCACCATGGCAATACTGAGGTTACAATAAATTTGGCAAGAGATGATAAATGTGCTGAATGCCGATGATTGTTGCTCCTTTAAATGTACAGATTTTCCAAAGTTTGGGCTCAAAATTTTTCCTTTGCGTGTCATGTACTTTTGAGTAAAAGCACAGTGTAGCAAAGACATTGGAAGTGTTCTATAGAGCTTAGCGTTTGGGAAGAAAAAAAAAAATATTCCTATCCTATATGTCAATCCTCATGATTTAGCCAAGGATTTTGCCAAAAGCACTCCCCGCCCCCCTCAAATCAAGCATTACAACAGTTGCTCAGAGGTTGGCTACAAAGGCATTTTTTTCATTTCTCCCATGGTTCTCCTCAGTTTCTGGTGGATCCGATGCCATGAGAAGCAGTTTCCAATAGAACAGTTCTGTATCAAGTCTAACCTTCAAGTGTTGGATCTTGTTTGATTTCGTTTCCGTGTAGCATGTGAGTACAGGGGTCCAGTTTTTTAAACACCACACACTGCAGAAGCTGGCCTTTCCCCGTTGATTAGTCTTGCCCATTTTGCGGTGAATTAATCAACCTTCTATGCTTGAGTTTATTTCTGGGCTACTCTTTCCCACTGACCTATACATCTGGGTTTATGCCAAGACCATACTGTGCTGATTTCTGCTCTAACGTGTATTATTCCTTTTCTCCTGCTTACTTTCGGTTTAATTTTCTTTTCTTATTTCTGGTTTCTTACATTGAAAATTTAGGTAATTAACTTTAGATCTTCTTTCTTTGTAGTACACGACTTTGATTGCTATAATTCTGCAGCTATCCCCTACATCCACCTGAGTAATGGGCGGTGTTGTTGGGTGCGGGCACATCCTTGCCATGTGTCTGACTGCTGGGCTCGTCCATCACTGTGGGGAGAGTCACTGGCATCTTGAACCATCACATGGATTCATCTCTTCCTCTCAGTAGGTCCATACTTTTGGTACAGCACATGCTCACTAAAGATTCTTCCATCGGAGCATCGACCTCTCTATCGCTAAGTGGCACCCCTCTTTACCTCTGAGATGTGCCCTTGCTCTGATGTCTGCACTGTTTCGATTCCCGTTACCAGGGTGTATCTTCTCCATCCTTTCAGTCTTTCATGCAACTTTGTGTTCAGAGTGGGTTTCTCGTAGACAGTACATGGTTGGGTTTGCTGGTTTCACTCTGACATTCTCTCTCTCTTTTGATGGGCTCCTTTGGCCCATAGGCATTTAAAGTGATTATTATCTGAGTGGGGTTAATATTTACCATGTTTGATACCTCTCTACTTGCTGTCCTTGCTGCTGGTTTCCCTCTTTGTCTTCTGTTTCTGCCTTCTGTGGTTTTAACTGAGCATTTTCTAGAATTCCACTTTCTCTCCTTTCTCAGACATGGTTGCACCTCTTTTTCTGTTATGTTTTTGGGCTTCCCCAGCATTTCCAATGCAAGTCAGCTTCTGAATGACACTCTGCCACTTCTCAGGCACCTCGTATAAAACCTTCCAAATTCCTGCGTCCCTGCTGTCATGAAGTCTACTCATCCATAAGCTACAATCGTTGCATTCATTGTTGTCATTAGTATTTTGAACAAACTATTAATGGTAAGATTAGGAATAATAAAACATAGTTTTTTAAATTTATCCATCACCAGTTCATTTTCTAGTGCTAGTCCTTCCTTTACATGGATCCCACTTTCTGACCCAAGTAATTTTCCTTCTCTCTGAAGAAGCTCTTCCAGTATTTCCTTTAAGGCAGACCCACCAACAAGATGCCTTCCATGTTTGTTCATCTGGTAAGGTCTTTCCTTCTCCCTCACTTTTGAAGGATAGTTTCAGTGGATACAGAATTCTGGGTTGGCGAGTTTTTTGCTCTCAACACGTTAGACGTCTGGTCCCCCTCCTCTCACTTGCATGGCTTTTGATGCAAGGTCCATTGTAATTCTTGCCCCTGCTCTTGCGTAGCTAAGACGTTGTGCTCTGACTTCTGTCAACATTGTTCCTCTTCTGCATTTTCTGCAGTTCGAATGTGATGTGCCAAGGTGTAGATGTTGGGAGAATTTTTCCTCTAGGTGTTTTCTAGACAGATCTGAAATTTGACAGAATTTAAGATCTGTGAACTAAAGTGTCATGTATGGAGCCAACCAACAGAAAGGTAATGTGGACTGCTTATAATTTTATGTTATTATTTTTTTTAGAGAGGGAGGTGGGGAGGGGAACAGAGGGAGAGAGAATCTCAAGCAGACTTAATGCTGAGCACGGGGCCCAATGCAGGGTTCCATCTCATAACCCTGAGATCATGACCTGAGCCAAAATTAAGAGTTGGATGCTTAACTACCTGAGGCACCCAGAGGCCCATGGACCACACATAATTTTAAAGATATTTAATTACTACACTTAAAAAGCTGAAGATCAGCAGGCAAATTCATTGTAATAATATGGTGTATAAAATTATTAATTTTATATTTTACATTTCTTATATTTTCTTAGATATCTGTTATATATTTGACACAGCTCACTTCACTCATACTCACTATATTTCAAGTGCTTACTCTTCAGATGTGTCTGGAAATGATTATATTTGACAATGTAGATCTATATATTTTTGTATAATAAAATACTTCCTGTAATTAACAGTTTAAAATTAAATTCTTATAATAAAGTGTTATAAACATGTCTATACATAGACATATGCATATGTATACATAGACATATAGACATATACACATAATGTGAGCACTGGAGAGAATTTTAAAGATGACTTACAGCATAAAGTGATAAATTTGTATACACAAGAATTAGTTATTCATGTAAAGAAAGACATTTGCAATATGGATGGAAATGTGATAACTCCCTTACCACATTTGGAGATTTCATTTTTTTTTAAAGATTTTATTTATTTGAGAGAGAGAGAGAGAGCGAGTATGAGTTGCTGGGGTAGTGGGGAGGAGCAGAGGGAGAAGCAGACTCCTCCTGGAGCGCAGAGCCCGATGCGGGGCTAGATCCCAGGACCCTGAGATCATTACCTGAGCTGAAGTCAGATGTTTAACTGACTGAGCCACTCAAGCAACCCCAACGCTTGGAGACTTTAAAAGTCACTTAGAAAAACACTGATAATCTAAAAGGAAGTAATGAACACAGAAAATCAAAGCAAATTTACAAAGGAATGAAAAAGAGATACAAATAGCTTAGATGCACCTGAAAAGATACACAGCTCTATTCATAATCAAATAAGTGCAAATAAAAGTAAACTAAATACCTTCCTACCAACCTGACAAGCACACAGTGTTAGGATGACCGTGAAGGTGTTGTAACCAGGGACATTCTTGAAGTCTTTGAACAGATTCCCTTAGAAGGCAAGAGCCACATTAGTTAACTAGAGTAAGACTGCCTGGACCCCCCACTAGTAACCAATTATTCCAAACCAAAATTCCAAACCTATCTGGCTTAAAGATTCTTCCTCTGTAAAACAGATCCTCACAGGACGGTCACAAGAATTAGTTTAACTGATGGAAAGCACCCTTCTTATTCTCTTCACCTGACTTTGGGCTCTGGAATCTTCCTCCCTCCTGTGCTGTGACCTTCCCTCTCAGGTAAGACAGGTTGATGACAGGGGAACAGCTGGGAGGGATACCCCTATCTAACCCGGGATAATGCTCTAGAGATATAAATAACATTTATATGTATATAAATATATATTTTAATTATTTATTAAAAATTATTTGGAGAGTGGTCGTTGACATGGAAAATGCTCTGGATTGTTTTACACGTTTATTTCACAATTATTTTACAATTGTTTCACTTCCTGTTCTAAGAGCCACGAGGGGACCATCTTTGGATCACCACCATGAGAACCTCATGGACATAAAATCCAAAAAAGGTCAGAGGAACCCTCAGCCTCCACATTTCCGTTTGTAGAATTATTACAGAAATGTCCCTACCAGCTCACAGCTCCAGGGGCTTCAGCTCCAGACCCCAGTGGGAAGACCTGAGCTGTTCCTCCTGACTGCATGGCGACAGTTGGTCCTGAACACTCACTGAATGGGGTTTCCAAGAAAAGCCACTGAAATGTAGTATGTGGGGCTTTTTTTCTTACTGTGGGAATGAAGGTGATGGAAACTAAGCTCTTCATCTCTGGGAGCTGGAACTGGAAATTTCATTGGAAAATGTGTTCATCACCAATGCATGTAGATTTACACAAATACAAAGAAAGAGAAGACGGCAGGCTGTTTTTCCTACCATGATTGAGAAAGATTATTCCCTACCTGAAAAAAAGCAAGTGGAAGAACTGATCATAGGACAGGGTTGCCCATGTCCCTCACTTGCAAAAATGGGTTACAAGACCACGGGGTGTGTTTCCAGATTTTGAAGACACAGAAGATTGAACGCAAGCTGGAATTAATTTGCCCTAAACTTTTCCCATATATTCTTCTGCTATAAGATCTTGATCAGTAAGTGCGAATATTTACCCTCATTTCTAAAATTTCCCATTAAGCCTTGCCTCACTTTCTAAGTTCGTGATATTAAATTAGGGCAATTTAAACCGTTTGAAATATCTCTATAAAAGTATTGAACAAAATCTGTCAGAAAATGAACATTCGTATGTTCTGACAGTCAGACGAATATCCTCAATTTTTCCAAAACAAACAAACAAAGAAATCATCTTTGAGTAAAAACTGAAGATGGAAAATTTCAACCAAACAGGAATTACCCATAAAAATCAAGTGTCCTCAAATTAAAGCTTATAGTGGAAACTGTTTCACAATTGTAATTACATTGGTCATTCTCCCCCATGTTTATAATGGGTTACAATACCTCAACTTGATGAGAAAAGCCAAGTACAAAATGTCAGGGCTAAAACCACATGAAGGCTCTTAATATTTGTGCTAATTTCTACCCCCTCCGGCATGGGTTGCGAAATGTAGGCTTCTTTTCAAGTCCATCCTCTGAGTCCCCAGTGAGCTGTAGAGAAGTTTCAAGAGTTAAAGAATCATTCTTCCTTCTCTTCAGTAACTAAAATAATGGAAACCACCATTTTTCTTCATGAAAACTGGGTAAAATAAGTGTCTTTTTATTTGGGGAGCACATCAGTGCTTGGCGGAGTATGCGTGTGTTTGCGGTGAGAGCTGTCTATGGAAAGGGGGAGTCCAAGTTTCCTCTGTCACGGCTGCACCCGACCTTTCCCCCAGCTACTGTCAGATAGAACTTAGAGCCCAGACATCACTTCCGAAGCTGTGGTCTGGGAGTGCATTGGGTTTGCAAGAGAGAGGGGCAGTGGACTGAGAACTCACAGACCTTCATCCAGCACCTGTACCACACCTGCCGCCGGCCTCGTTTTCTCTCTGCCTTTGTTCTTAGCATGATTCAAGGGGAGGAATATTGTTCTTCCTCTTTTAAAGGCTGTCTGTTGACCAGTGCACTTCTGGGGGCTGCTTTTAGCCAACCGAATGTCCCTTCTGGTAGAAACAGAGATGATTGGAAAACACAGGTGTTCGGGCTGTGAAAAGCAAAGGCGCAGTCCCAGAAGACAGAGAACTGCCCCCAGGGACACCCGGTGCTGAGAACTTCAGTCGGACTTAGCAGCCCAGGGTTGGTCGTTCAACAGTTTAACATACAAAATCAATCTGCTTTCCCCAAACCCAAGGCTCTAGATGGATATACAGGCAGTAGGTCCTCTCCTTCCTCCTCCACGGAGGATGTTAAACCATTTTCAGCCTCTGCCCTGAAGTATGCGGATACTGTCCTCACCCATCATCTTGACTGCTTGGGTGCAGCTGGGCTCCTCCCGTCCTCACTAGACCATGCAAAAATGTTGTGTGCAAGCCCATCAGCTACGAATAGAGATAGGGGAAGGCGTGGGTCGGTTATAACGAAGCTGGCTGTGTAATAAACCAAGAAGTACAAAATGGATGTCCACAATAGTCCTTTATTTGGGAGTATGTCCAGTTTTACCACCATTGTTCCAAGCAGGGGTTATACTGTTTATCAACATATGGAAATATACAATCTGGACCAAAGGAAATTAAAGCACAAGAGAATCAAGTCAAAATAGGAATAATAAAAATGCACACTCTGCAGGATAAGTGTTTTCTGTACAAGTGACTCTCAAACTTGACTTCAAGCTTCAGGAGTATCAAAGCAAAAGGCATACCAGCAGCCATGTATTTTTTAATTATGTGAAAAGAGGAAGTATGCCACCTCCTCCAGAGAGATGGAAATGTTATCCTTTTATTTTCCAAATAAAACTTCTAGAACAATTTGTAAAATGATTTTTTAAAAATATTAGATGGTGGCTGAGGATATCAGTAAAAATACTTTGAGTGAATGCCTTTCCGTCAGTGGACTCTCTCTGGTCCTCTGTTCACTGGGGGATAAAGTTTGAACAACCATCGGTGACAATCTTCTCCAGGAATGGAAGGAAGATTGGATGAAATTGAAAGAGCATGGGGCTAGAAATCAGAATCCTGGGTTTCAGCTCCAGCTCTCTGGTAACTAACCGCACGTGTGACCTTAATGAAGTCGCCTTCTCTGGCTCCTTGTTTCCCACGTGCACCGAAGCACGCTCCCCATCAGCTTGGCTCTCTCCCGTCTCTCTAGCACCTAGAAGATCGCCTGGTATACCATCGTGCCCGGTTAGTGTTTGTCAGTGTCTTTGTTGAAGGAGCAGATGACATGGGCAACAGAGCACCACATTTACAAAGTAAAAATATTTCTGCTGAATAGCGAATACCTTACAAATTGCTGAGGGCAGGTCCGAGATTGGAATTACTGTCTTACTCCCAGTTGTCTCCGTCTGCTGGGGTGGCCACAGCAGAACACCATGCCATCAGCAGGTGGCCAGGACAGCAGACGTTTATTTCTCGTGGCCCCGAAAGGCTGCACCTTCAAGATCCAGGTGTGGACAGGGCTGGTTCCTCCTGGTGCCTTTCTTCTCGGTGTACAGACAGCTGTCCCCTCCCTGTGTCTTCACGACACCTTCCCTCTGTGGGTCTGTATGCTGATGTCCTCTTCTGATAAGGACACTCGTCATCATGGAGCTGAGCCCGCCCTCGTGACCCCATTTGACCTTGATCACCTTTGTAGAGGCCCCTTTGACCAAGTACGGTCTCCTTGAGGAGTAGGAAGCCGACATATGAGCTTGGGGGAGGATACGATTCATCCTAGAGTACAAGGTCACCCCAAGGATAAAGAATAATACCACAGAATTCCAGAAGATGTTCAGAAACGGAACTGTAATGACTAAACCCCAAATGCACATCCTGCCCACAATCCTTTCTCATCCAGGTTGTGTGCTCTGTAACTAGAACAGAGATACAATTTTCTCACCATAATACAACATTTATAAGAGTGAAAATAAATCATTCTGTCTCTATTTTCTCATTGCTCGGTGTTCATATCTTTCAACAGTTAGGATATTTTGAAAATCAGAAAACGTCCTGAGAATAAATGAGGCCATTACGTCAACACAGAAAGATCTACCAGCGCCAAGTTAAAATATTTAGAAGTTAAGGAAAGCATTGGAAATGATGAAAAATGATCCTTCCTCTTTCTGCCAATTAGTGTAATTTGCCCAAAGTCAGTGAAAATCATACTACCTACAGAAACCCATGGGTCAGTTTTTTACTTACAGTCCATCACCAGGGATGCTGTGTCTCCTGTTTAAAACCTTTTTGTTTCTCCCTTGGCTTCTGGGCCGTGGTACCTCCTTCTGTTCCTCCCACCTCTCTCATGTCGTTAATCTGTGCACCTGGCAGACCATCTCCTCCGCCCCCGCTGCAATGCCAGAAATGCATGACCGCCCCTCAGCACTCCATCTGAAGCTGTGACCGTCCTGGGGGTCCAGGGTCACACACCCAGCCACTCGTGCACACCTGAACTTGTCTCTCCAATAGATGTCCTCAAGACCAGGACCAACTGCCCAGCCCTTGGCATGTGCTCTTCCCGGGAGCAAGGTCTTCAAACATCGTCTCGTCTACCCCCTCTCATGGGGACCTAGGTGATTGTCCCTGCTCCCTCCCCTGGCTCTGCCTGCCCTGCTCCCACTCAGACTACAGAGTCTCGAGGTCTCCTGGATGCTTCTCCCAGGTCACAGAGGGCAGGACAGACCTCTTGTCCTGGAGCAGAGAACAGCCTCCTGTTGTGGGCCTCCTACATGCTGGGTCCGTGTCTTCTAAACCATGCAGGAGACACGGATGTGCCACACCTGGCGTCCTCACACACTTCTGCTGACAGTGACCTCTGAGCAATCACACACTTCCCTTGTGTCCTTAACCTCCAGGTGCTCCATTTCCCCTAGGGGCTGCTGTTCCCTCCTTCCGAAGGTTGGCACGGGGACCTGGCGAGCTGGGCTGAACGGAGAGCCCACCTCCACACACACTGGCTGTGTGATTTGTTGCAGTTAAAGGACTATTTGATTCAGACCGATTCCTACAGAGGTTCTGTCCCCAGCCCTTGTACTGCTGGACAGCGGAAGTCCCAAGGGCAACTGGTCACCCTTGTTTCTGGAGACCTACGTCTTCCCTTCGTACTCGGAGCCCAGCCAGTCCTATGCCATCGTCCTCCATCCACGGTTAAAAACCCTCCCAACGACCAGCCAGAGGCTATCGTCCCAGCACAGGGAGCAGACCCCTGAACCCCACGCCTAGCCTTGATGTTTCTGTACTGGCTTGATGGTGACCCCTCTGGAGTCGATCTCCCACAATCGAGGGGCAGTCTGCACCCCTGTGGGGTTTTACCTCCGCGTTTTTCCAGACAGGCATCTGGGGTAGAAGTCCTTCTGGAAATGTCACCCTTATCCTCCTATTTGACTTCTCCCTCAGGGTTTCGGAGGTCAGACGCGTGGTTCTGGATGGAATGAAGGCTCCAGCTTCTCAGAGGCAGGGGTCCGTAGGAAGACGGGGGTCTCGGCAAAGGCTCCAAACAAAGCTTGTAGAGGCAGGGCCTCCTCCTTCGTGTGTTTCGGGATTTCTGCCCAGAGTTCATGTTTACCTAGCTTTTTAGTGTGCAGAGAGCTCTAGTCTCCTGGTAAACGTGTCTTGGGTCGGGGATGCTTAGAGAAGAAAAGAACTCCTGATTGGAAGAAGGGAGGAGGGAGGAGAGATTTTTCTACAAAGTTTCAGGGACTGTCCTGACCCTCCACTCCTCCTGGACACCCTGCAGAGGACTCCAGACCCAGGTCAGGTGATAGCACTGGGCTGTTGGCCGGGGCCTGGAGGCGGTGGGCTCAGGGCATCCTGTCCGCATTTCCCACCGGGCCAGCTGGGCATGCAGGCCGGGCCTGTGAGTTATTGTAAGCTGCCAGGGGAATGCTGGGTGGCCCTGGGGACCAGACGGGGTCGTCAGCTGGAGGAACTTGGGTCCTCTCACCGCAAGGAAAGCATTTGTAGCAAATGTGCATTGTTGTTCACCAGCTCAAGCTGTCTACATTTGAAAAACTCAGAAGAATGAACTCAGACTCTAATCTGAGAGAGTGTTCCAGAAGGTGAACCTGGGTGGGTGCAAACACACCTGATGACCGGCTTCTGGCCCCACGGCCAGCACTGGGGTCCACACAGCAGGGCTACTGTTCTCACCACGGTGACCCTGAGGGTGTACAGAAGGAACGCAGATGGCCAGCTTCCAAACTCTGTTCCAGCTCCTTGTCCAGTGGGGCGGGCAGCCCTGACAGACGCTGATGCTCTTCCTGTGACCCCAAAACCTGGAAACCAGAGGGCTCAGAGTTTCCCCTCTGGTCCAGGCACCAGATCTGCACACGGAATAGTTTCCCGTGCCCAGGGGGCCCCTTCATTCCACAGCGAACTCTTTGGGCGCCACACTAGATCTGAGCTCAAGCCAAGGGCCCAAGGCTGGAAACTCCCGGGGTGATCAGCCAGTTTGAACAGACTGACTCGTGCTTGCAGAGGTGGTCACACGAGAGGAGAAACTGGGGCTCAGTGCCTCTCTGAGCCGGAAGGGTGTGTGGGCCTTGCCACACCCCACGGGAGCCCACGGTGTCAACCAATTTGTCCCTCAGCACCACCTGGTGGCATCTCTGGGCCCTGGGATGGATGAGGGACCTCGATCCCCATCACTGCTTCTGAGGTCCCCATCAGGCTCCATAGTTTATCTGGGTCCCGGTGCACACCGTGGTCATTTCAATCAGGTGTCGTGGAAGTGTCACTTGGGGGGGGGGGGCACTTACTTCTTAAGGCTTCTACCTGAGCATCTTTGCTGCTGTGCCTGGAGGCCTTCTTTCCTCTAGGGTTGTGAGACGTCCAAGGTGCCAAGGCTGGCCAGTCAGAAAGCAGAGTGAAGGGGACATAGCCCTGCCTCCATGGGTCACATTCTCTTTTCAGGATCTGAGAGCAGTGCCCCAGTGTCTGGGACAGCTTACAGAAGGAACCACGGCTTCTTGAGCTTGCACTCCCCACTCCTGTCCTTGGGATCGTGCCATGAGCCTTGTTGGCGGGGGCGGGGGGGGGTCCTGCGGTGGTTGGACCTACAGAGTAACTCATCTGTAGAACCTCAAGCACCGCTGTCACTTCTGTGTTACTGAGTAAAGGGGAGGGGAGGAAGACTGATCCCAAACCTCTCTGGCAGCCACTTCCCTAGCCTCACCACTCACACTAGTCTCGCTGTTTGCTGCACTCACTCTTTGCTAGTCTCACTCTTCGCTAGTCTCACTATTCACTCTTCTGTTTATTCTTTAAGGCCACCGTGCTCAAGAATTTCCCTTACTTGCCCTCTCATCCTTCTCTTCCCCCAGCCTCCCCTGGAGCCCCCAGTGTGCAAGCTGGCTTTACTTCCCACTGGAATTGCCCCCTTGAGGTCAACAGTAGCCCCCTGAGGACCGTCCAGGGTCCCACTGAAGTCCTCCTACAACGGCCCTTGGAGTGTATCTGTCATGCCGATTGCTGCCTCATTCTTTCTTTCTCTTTTTACAATTGTGGTAAGAACACTGAACGTGGGATGGAGCCCATTAACCAATATTTAGGTGTGCGCCACTGAATGGTTAGCAACGGGCACTGGCTGGCGTGGCAGGATTTACTCATCTGGCATCAGTGAAACTTTAGACCCACCGAGAAGCACCTCCCTTTTCCCCTCCCCCCGCCCTACCTACTCCCATTCCACTCCGTTTCAGATTCCACATGGAACTGGCAGTCTCACTTCCTGGTATTTATCTGAAGGAACGGAGATGAAGATCTCAGAGCGTTAACTGTACACGTGGTCACGGCACCGCGATTCCCAACAGCCCAGAGGCAGGACCAGCCCAGTGTCCCGTGATGCATGGATGGGAAAGGAAGGGTTGGTGTATTCTAATGGAGTATTATCCAGTACGTCCCTTGATGGCCAATGGTGTTTCTCATCAAGAATTTTTTTTAAATTTTGATTATTTTAATATATTCAAAATATGTCAATTATGTATTTATTTTAATTATTATCTTATTAGTGTTTTATTGCCTCTGCGTTTTGAGTCACATTAAGAAATCTTCCCCTACACCAAGAGGAATTCATGTATGTTTTCTCCTCACGCGTGTGTGCTTTCAATTTGTGCCTTAAGATCCTGGACCCATGTAGATTTTCTCTTCTCTATGGTGTGAGACATGGGTCTAATTTAATTTTTTCTAAATGGTGATTCAGCTGTCCCAGCACCAAGAAATAAAGAGTTCACCTTTATCCCTATGCTTGAGACGCTACCTTTGTTGAATACAGCATTTCCGTATGCATTTGAGTTTAATTCTGTTTATTTTACTTCATTGGTCAACCTGTTTATACAATAATACTTCACTGTTTTAATTGCTGAGATTTCATGGGGTGTGTTAATATCTGTGAGGGTTGGTTCCCCTTGGGGCTTTCCTTTTTCAGTGCTTTCTTGCTTACTCTTGAATGTCGCGTTCATGAATTGTGATATGAAAATATTTTACTAAGATTCCAATGAATTTACAAATTACTTTCAGGAGAAAGACATCTTTAGAGTGCTGGCTCATCCCATCTCATTAAAGAGGTTGCCTTTTATACGTTCGAGAGTACTTTTGTATTTTCCAATAGTTTGCAAAGTTTTTAAACATTTTCCTGTTATAGGTTTTGCACATTTCTTGCTGACTTTATTCTGCGGTATTTCTGTCTCTGTCCTGATATTTTAAAGGGCATTTTCTCCATCAGTATATGTTCTTAACTTTAATGCTTGTATTTGTGAAGGATTGGTTTCATTTGTTGACTGTGCTGAGAAGTGACAGAGAGAGTGAACATTCATTCTTGCCTTGTTCCTGATATTACTGGAAATTCCTCTAAATTTTCCCCACCAAATATACCGGTTTTTGCTACGGTATGCATATTCTATCCTGTTAAGGATGTTTCCCTCATTTCTTATTCTCCCATTCTTGTGAGTTTCTTGTTTATCATGAGTAGAGGTTGAATTTTGACAAGTGTGTTCTCAACACCTACTGAGATAATTATGTATTTTTCTTAGATCGATTAATATATTGTATGATAGGTAAACATTTCCTAATATAGAATCCATATTGCACATTCTGCATGGTTGTGGCATATTATTTTCTGAATGTGGTGCTGGATTCGGCTCCCAGGTTTTGTGGCGACACGGTGCCTGGATGCTCACGAGGGATACTCGTCTGCAGGTCTGCTCCTTGGGGAGGGTCCTTCCCTGGTTAGGAATCGGTGCTACGCGTGCTTCACAGAAGGATCTGGGGGGTTACCTTTTCTTTTCTTCCAGAGCTCTGGGATTATTTGTAGAGCATCACAACTGCGTGGTACTGGAAGTTTCGTTAGAATTCCTCCCAGAAACCCTCTGGGCCCATGCTGTTTTGGGGACGGCTCCTTAATACATTTCTGTGTTTCTAATTCTCATGCCGCCATTTTGGTAATTTACAGTTCCCTAGCAAATTTCCACTTTGTTGGGATTTTCACACTTACTTGTACAAAGAATTGCAAAATAGCCTCATTTTAAAGAAAATTACGCTCTTTCAAAGGTTGTTTTCCATATCATTTCTTATTTAAGTCTGATTTCTCCCTTCCCTCTTAATTAAGTTGGCTGGTGGTTTGTCTGTTTTGTTAATTTAAAAACATGATTTAATTTATTAATTAGTGTTGTTGTTTTTTAAAACTCTCCTAATTAGTTTCTGCTTTTTTGTTTTTGTTAATTCCTCCCCCTTTTTGGCGGGGGGGTGGGTGGGGAGAGTTTAATTTGTTTCTTCTCCTTCTTCTTCTCCTTGATGTAGAATTGTAATTCATTTATTTTTATACTTTCCTTTCTATTATTAAAATTATTTATCATTTCCTCTGATTGCTGCTCTATGCATAGTATTGCTGCTCTATGCATAGTATTTTCATTTTTATCATTTTTTTCACAGTTTGTATTTCCCCTTTCTCACAGGGTTATTTAATGGGGGTTTCTTAATTTTCAGATGGAACAGTAACCATGCCTTTGGCTTTTGTTAGTAAATTCTAGCTTCATCATTTGGTAATCAATCTCAGGATGTTTGTGAAAGCTGGTATTTGCTCCACTGACTAATAATGGCCAATTTTGGTCAATTTTTGTGAATGCCCGCTGGAGAGGAGGGCGTGTACTCCAGCATCGAGCCGTGGGGTTGTGTATTGACCCATGAGGTCACTTCCTGAGTATGTGTCTAGGTTTCTCACTTTAAAAAACTGTGAAATGATAAATGGGTTTATTTTAAGGCAGGAAGTTTGTGTGGTTTGTCATGCATACGTAGAGAAGCACCTGGAAGTGAGGAGCTAAAATTGTAGGAGTACTTCTGGAACTGCGCTGTGGACACGGGGTGGAAGGATCTTGAGAGACATCTTGGAGAAAGCCAAGGATGCATGGGGCAGGCTCTTGGCAGAATCTGGACTTTGAGGACATGTAGGTGATGGCTCAGAAAGAGGCAAGGAGTGTGTTCTCGGAAACTAGAGAAGGGGGTCCTTGTTATGTGAGGGCAGAGAGGTTGACGAATTTCTTCCTGAAGAGATGTGTGCAGGAGGACTTGCAAACAGCAGGTGTGGTTGAGCAGCCAGGGAGATCTGCGAGCAGAATGTGGAAGGCACGTCGTGGTTTCTGCTCGCTGCCAGTGGTGAGATGAAGCAGGGAGCGAAGCATCGAAGGAAGAACTGTTCGAAGGAACCAGAACTGGGTGGTTCTGGAAGTTCTCAGCCTCTCCAGAGGGCGAAGGATCCAAATTGTGGGAACAAGCTGCTGAAAGCTTGCATCGAGAAAAGCCTGATCAAGAGAATGGCCACGTCCACAAAGGTCTCTTGTAAGAAATGAAGTGTGTGATCCTCTCAAGAGACTTAAGGACCATTAAAAAAAAAGAGAGAGACTTAAGGACCTCAGCAGGTGCCAGAGATGGAGTTGGGATTATCTTGGAAAGATTGGTGGATAAAACCCACAAAGATGCTTAGAAAATTGTTTCATCACAAACACAGCCAGCTTGGACTACTAGGGACAGAGAAGAGACAGGAGGACAGGAGGCCACTAGAATCCTACATTCTACTAGCAGGAAGCAGACTGGTGAAACCACTCAGCAGTAAGATTGTGCTGCCTTTAGTGCAGAAGGAAGAATACGTTGGAGGGTGGGAGGCAGAGCCTAGAGAGCTGAGAGCCAGGGAGAAGCATTCCCAGGTCCTGAAACCCACCCCAAGAGCCCCCGTGTTCCCAGCTGGATTTCAGAATGGCCACAGGCCAGCAAGCTCCTTTTTACCAGATTTACAGGGTTAGAACTTTTGTCTCCTCATCCTTGAGCCAGGACATCCCCAACAATTGTCCTCTGCTTGTGGAGTTCTGGGGACACATGGCTCTTGGTTCTAGTCCACAGATAGAAAACAGTGGCTTGGAAACTACACCTAAAGGGCTGCACCAGGAGTCTCGCTCAGTCTGGATTTCAATGGTAATCCGTAGTGACAATCGGACTTTGGGCTCGAGAGCTGATGAAGTCCAATCAGTTGAAGAGACCGCTCTTTGGGCTGAGCCATAATGAGACTCCCCTAACCCTTGCTCAGACCACTGACCTCCAGAAATGTAATGCTGCAAGTTTGCAGGACTTGGCTACGCACACTAGAAAATGAATGTAGACATAGTTTGTCACTGCCTCGTGGTTGTGTTAGGGCAGGTGTGGGGGACATGCAACTGGGGATACACCTTAGTTGACTTGTGTGAAATTTTATTTTGGATTTCCTGTACAGTTTTCCACGTGCCTTACTTTCCTTTGGTTCTTTCCCCTGATCTTTTGTATCTTGCTTCAGTATCTGGTATAATCAGTTCATTGTGTATATTATGACTTTTCAATCAATCTACCCACATCTGGGTGCTCTAGCAAGTTTGAGGGTGTTTGGTGGTGGGGGTGGGTACTTGTCAATGGGCACATCTTCCTAAAACCTAGTTTAGAGGACTGACAAGATAGGTATGAACATGATAGCTCTGATTATTTCTGATGGATGGATGTTTAGTTTGGTAGTAGGTTTTTCTTTTTTTGTAGTTATTTGTATTTTAAAATTTGTCTTCACTGAGCATAATTTATGACTGCAATCATAGCAATTGTTGTAATGATAATACCAGTTGCTGTGGGCTACTATCATGTAACATATGAAGAAGGATAATTTACATGTGGGATTTTGTGTATGTCTTCTGTGCAACAAGTCTTAGGTGAGCACGGTCATCCTCTTTTGAGGTTTCGTCAGCTTAGATGAAAGTTAAAAGTATGATACAATATGTCTTGAATCAAGATAGAATTCTATTGGGAATTACATAAAAACGTCATTGGGAAGGGGTTTTGTCTCCTTCCCCTTACAAGCATCTTCATTGTCTGATGAATATGTATTGAGAACTTGCTCTCAACTTGGACCAGGCATGGTGCGAAGCACTTTGTGGATGTGACCACATTGGCCATGTGTGATATTGTGATTTATAATAAGAAATATATACTTTAAAGTATGTAATAATATTGGTCTTGATCCCCATTCCTGGCACAGAGTTCTTCAAACCCTTGGAATTTCCTCAGTGGTGAGAGCATGAAGGTGTCTGCTGTTATGTTAATGCAGTGATGCTTGGAATGCATCTAAGGATGGGGACTGGTTGCCAAGGAAACTAGCCAGAGTTAGAGGGTTGAACTTTTTGTCTCCTCTACTGACCTCAATTCAGAGAAGAGGGATCAATCACCAATGGTTAATGATATAGTCGGTCATGCCCGTGTAATGAAATCCCCATAAAACCCCAAAAGGATAGGGTCCAGAGAGATTCCGGGTCAGTGAGAACATGGAGATGTGGGGAAAGGAGACTGGCGTGCTCTGATGGGGCGTGGAAGCTTCCCCAGACCCTTCCCCATGCTTCTCTTTCAACCGGCCTCTCCGGAGTTCTCTCCTTTCATAATAAACTGGTGACCTAGCAAATACAGTGACTTCCGTGAGCTGCTCTAGCAAATTAATCAAACCCAAAGAGTGGTCATTGGAATGTCAGGTCTACAGAAGCATAGGTGATACCTTGCACTTGACACTGACCTCTGAAGTGGGGGAAAGGCAGTCTTACTGGATGGAGCCCTTAACCTGTGGGGTCTGATGCTAAGTCCAGGTAGGTGATATCACAAGACAGAACATATGTAGAATACCCAGCTGGTTTCAGAGGATTAGTGGTAGTGTGGAAAACCACCACACTCTGGAGTTGGTGACCAGACTCTTTACCATACCAAATCAATGCCATCAACACTCCACTTCTATAGTTAAAAAAAATTATAGAAATATTAGGTGGGGAATTTATGTCTTGAGGACAGATGGCTAGCTATTTCCAAGCATATTTTTAATCATCACAAAGTCCTGTGCTTATGACTCTTCTTGTTCATATCACCTATTCTTGTCCATGGGATTTATTACATGTGATTTGTTCAAGGTTGCACAGCCAGTGGACGGCAAGGCTGGATGTGAACCCAGGTCACAGACTGCAGGAGCTCCTTTCCCTCCGCCAGTTACAAGCATAAGCGTTCCCGTTGGAAGAAGATCGTGTAAACCGATTTCTGCAGCTGTTTTCGATGAAGTGGGAAGCCCTAACGATCCTTGACGGTACCTCATTTCTTGGTCTTATGACTTACAAATACTCTGTTGGGTTGACTGTGGCCACGGTAGGTGATTTATGGGCTCAATGGGTCTCTTGGGTCTGGGAAGACCACATTATATTCAGCTTTGGATCAGAGCAGTGTTTGACTGGGCTGTGTTCAGCCTTTCCCCTTCCTGGGTACATTCCACTCCTGAGTCGCTATTACCAGAAAAGCTTTCGAAGCAGTTCACTGCTCTGGGTCAGCCCTTTTCCACGGTCCCACACCTGGGCTGTGACTCACATTTGCCGAGATGCCAGAGCTCACTTTAAAAAAAGGATCTGTGCCATTGCCCTGACCTCCAAAAAATCCTGAGTGAGACCAAACTGTGTTTTCAAGAGCATTACGCTTTATCCTTCCCTAGAGACTAATCGCACAAAAGCAATATTCCATCTTTTTTCCTTTCGATGAAAGTGTTGCTTTCTTGTCTCTTTGAGGAAGATTTTCCCATGTTGCCAGTCCAGGAGGAAAACCTAAAAACACAGATGCAGAGGTGCTGACTTAGCAGCTGGAACCCTCGATGGAGTCTTGTTGTGAATTCTGACCTTACTTCCACACTATGCTACCGTGGTACCCGCTGGAGCACCCCCGCGACAGTGCTACAGTCCTGGCGTCTTCTGGTTGCGCTCCGGGTCACGGATTCCTCCTCAGCTGTGCCCAGCTCTCTGGTAAAAGTCTCCAACGTGAGCAACCTAATTTCTGTGTGGTACTGAAGTGAGATTTTAATCCTAAGTAAACAGTTACAAGGTTCAATAACTTAATTACCCTACAGCAGTGTTATTAACTTGCCTCCCAAGCTTTGGAAACAATCCATGCTTTTTTCTGCCACTTTCTCTAAAAAATTACCGACAGCTTCTACAAACATAAAGGAACCCAGAAACAGCTGGATGGGATTCAGCCTCCACATTTGTTTTTTTCTTTAAAAATCTGCTCTGGAATTTTCAAGATCAAGAAATGCCTGGACAGTTTCATAAAGAACACAGTCAGAACCTCAAGTTCAGTTTAATGTAAGCAGGACTCCTGGAAGGAACTCTAGAGGTTTTCTCTGAGATAAAACAATCTTGTGTTTAATATTATAATATTGCTCTTCAGGTAAGAATTTAAAAATCTGGGTGTATGATACATACTACGAACTCTTCCAACTCTCTTTGTTACTTTTGAAACAAGTACTTTGTTACTTTTGAAACAAGTTACTTTCTTTGTGAAGGACAAAGGATGGGTGTAGTTATGAAAAAGAAAGAAGGCACAACAGAATCTGGAATTAAAAGCCTCGCAGATTAAGTTCAGCGATGCGGCAGCGAAATTGTGTGAGAAATGCTTTATTCAACAGGGAACGTTCAGCAGCTGATAGGCATCCATTCCTGGGCTCGTTTCCAAGGGAAATGGAAACAGTGTGCTTTCTGTCCTCCGCTGGCGTTTCCTCCAACCCACATTGTGATTAGCGAATGCAGCATGGCAAGGAGGTGCTCAACCAAGTCCGTTCTGAGACTGAGGAACGTTCACGAAGAGCTGACAGGGGCCACTGAGCACGACCCAAGGATCCGGGGGCCCCATGGTAACTGGTGGGTTTCCTCCTTCAGTGCCTGAGACAAACACCCACTGGGGACAAGGGCATGAGCGCCTCTGGAATACCAGCCTTTGCTTCTAAAATCTCTTACGTTTTAGGAGGAAATGCCGTTGAGTTTCTTCCTTCACGTGTTGTGAATTAAAAGCATTTGACATAAAGCATTTGCTTTGGTGACTCCAATTAGACACATTTTGAGCAATGTATGTCAAACTTTAAGTGCTCATTTGGGGAACATATTTTCAAACATTACCAAAGAATCCTTAAAAAACCCAACACCGACTGTGAGAAGTTGACTATGTGGTAGCCCTCCTGCTGAGGTAGCCCACAAAAATGTGGCATCCAATACTGGGATGACCCAGGGACTTTGTTCACACGCCGTGAGAAGCCTTAGAACCACGTTTCCCTCTATAGATTCATGGGGCAAGAAACCGACCTGGATTGAGCGTACCAGGTAATGAGTCGTCACTGACCATGACCCTTTGGGCTGGATATGCAAAATCGTGCCATGGCGAGAGGGAACATGAGACAGGTTGTCTGTTGCATGACTGAGGGAGGCAGCTGGGCAAGGAGTTCTTGCCATAATGGAACAATTCCCTCCTGACAGGAGATCCCATTCCACAGGGAGAGGTTGCCTTTGGCTTGGAAAAGATGAGAATGAGCCAAAGACTTGGCGTTCCTTCCTTCCAGGTTCTGCATCTCACTGGCTCTGGCCATGCCCATCTCCTCTCTCCAGCCCAGACCTGGTGAAGTGGCTATGCAACTCCCCTCGCCTCTGAGACTTCCTCAGACCTCAACCTTGCCCACCCCTTGGCAGGCAGAAACTCATCCTCACTCAAACCCTTGATGACTAGGTCTCTGGCTTTGGGGACTAGCGGAATGTCACTTGTAACTACTGAGATAGAGAACATTTGAGGAAAAGTCCAAGTTAGAGATGAAATGAAGAGTTTCTCTTTGGACGCACTGAGTTTTGGGGAACGTCAGGACATGTAAGTGCTCTCATTCAGCGGCAATTTCTGTGTAGGATTCTCAAGGCTGGGAGAGAAGCATGACAGATTCCTCATCACAAAGGAGGGTGCCATAAAGCAGGTTGATAAGATCACCCAGGAAAGGGTGCAGAGCAGGAAAAACAACGGGCCACAGGGCACCAGTCCTCCGCCAGATGGAATGGCAGAGGAGAGAGCACCCAGAGCTGGGGTTAGTAGGTCCCAGGAGGTAGGAGGGGCCAGAAGAGGTAGCCTCAGAAGAGAGATGGAGTGCCACGGGTTTGGATAACTCTTTGTTGTGTTTTTACTGGAGAACGCGTGAGCTCACCTGTGCCTGGAGATCACAGCTCCGTGCGGGAGCAGGAACAGACGGCAGCGGGTTAGCACCCCAGGACGTGAGGGGGGAACATGGTACCATGGATTCTTGTATACAGACCACTCTACACCAACACCTTTTTTTCTTTCTTTTTTTTTTTTATTTAACTTAAGTTCAATTGGCCAACGTATACTAAATCATTAATTTCAGATGTAGAGCCCAGTAATTTATAGGTGTTAACTCCCAGTGCTCATCACCTCACCCAAGTCTCCCATCCCCCACCACCAACCCTCCTTTGTTTCCTAGAGTTAAGCATCTCTCATGGTTTGTCTCTCTCCAACTTTTTCCCATTCAGTTTTCCCTCCCTTCCCCGATGGTCCTCTGCACTGTTTCTTACATTCTGTAAATGAGAAACCATATGGCAATTGTCTTTCTCTGATTGACTTACTTCACTCAGCATAATAACCCTCCAGTTCCGTCCACGTCGATGTCAATGGTGGCTATTCGTCCCTTCTGACGGCCGTCATCTTCCCTTTCTGACCTCCGTCCCTACAGCCTCTGAGGTTGTGTCTTCAGGACTCTTTGGTTTTGGGTTTATTCCAGTGTGTGATGGTGATGATGGTCAGAGGGACTGGCGAAAGTTTTGCCAGTGGAGAATGAATGCTTCCTGGAAACCTTCCAGCCATGGCCCCTCGAGTTGGAAGCTTCACCAGAGCCATCTAATTCAGTTCTCATAACATGAAAGGTTGATTATTTTCATTTCAATTTGATCATCAGGGAGCAATTATTGAACAGAGGAGCTGGGAGGGGGCTCGGCTCCAACCCAAGAACTCATTTTCTTCCCATCACATCCCACCAGTCCCGATGACGAGGCTCACAAATGGCTTTCACTTTGTAGGGGATGGGTGGAGTGTGCGGTCCAACAGACACGGCTGCTGGGCTGCGACTCTGGCTCTCTCGGCTCCACCGCTCTTTGTGGATAGCCGGCACGGCATCATGCTGATTATATGATCCTTCTCATTAAGGATGGTATGGTCTAAATGGAACACAGAAAACCGAGTATAACTGTCACTTAGCAAGGGTGTTGGGAACTGGCTGAAGGGGCTTATCTTTGAGCTGGACCTTGGAAGAAGGTTCGTTTTGTACAGATGGAGATGGCTCCAGTAGAACCGAGTTGGAGATGAGCAGTAAATGCATAATGTTGAGAACACATGTGCTCGGTTGTCTCCTGCTGGCAATCATAAGCAAACTACGTTATGGGGTTGTCTTAAGTTCTTGGAGAACTTAAGTTGTAGGAGAATTTTAAACTCGTAAGTAGGAGACACAGACTTTTAAACTCATAAATCAGAAAGGCATTGGATAGCATTTTTATAAATTAATATAGAAAGTAATGGTAAGCACTACACTCTAAGCTGGGTCCCCAGGGAAGAGCGGGAAGACATAATGGTCCACATTCAGTGACTTCCGTCTGATAAGAGATTACTCTCTCTCTCTCTCTTATTTTTTTTTAAAGATTTTATTTATTTATTTGACAGACAGAGATCACAAGTAGGCAGAGAGGCAGGCAGAGATAGAGGGGTAAGCAGGTGCCCTGCTGAGCAGAGAGCCCAACGCTGGGCTCGATCCCAGGACCCTGAGATCATGACCTGAGCCAAAGGCAGAGGCTTTAACCCACTGAGTCAGCCAGGCGCCCCAAGAGATTACTCTCTTGTTCCCATTTGGTTCATGATTGATTAATGTGTTAAAATATGATCAACCGTTGCACCCAAGTTTAATTTTCATCAGTTAAAAACGTAGCTCTCCTATATGGAACCATTGTCAAAACTACATTCAGCTAATTAATGAAGGCATGACTACTGACAAAACTGGTCCCTGAACATTTTTAAGAGCTGGGGATGTGTATATATTTTGAAAAAAAAAAATACATATATATTTGAATAAGATTGGGAGGTTAGATTCAGACCTTCTTAATGTCCTCCCTGGTAGGAAAACCTGAAACATTAGTTCCATTCTGTCCTGGGCAAAAAAATCTACAAATGTGCTAACTTCACAGACTCTGGGTTCTGACAGCAAATAGCAAAGCTGGGCAGGCAGACGGCCTCTTTCTGATTTCCAAGTTCTGGATGTTTCTCAAAGCCAAATCCTAAAACTATCAAACTGGTTAATACTGTTGGGTAGCACTCCAGTGCTGAACCTAATAAAACCAGATTTTATGAAGGCCACACTCATGGCACCGAAGAGACCAAAATGATGTGTCAAGTGTTTTACGTGTTAAAAATACTCACTTTTTTTTTTTTTTTAATGGATGCAAAGCCATTTGCAACAATGTGGATGGAACTAGAGGGTATGTGTGGGGGAGGGCTGGGGCGGCTGGGGGATGGACATTGGGGAGGGTATGTGCTCCGGTGAGTGCTGTGAAGTGTGGAAGACTGATGATTCACAGATCTGTACCTCTGGGACAAATAATACATTTTATATCAATAAAAAATTAAAAAAATACTTTTTATTAAAAAATCATTTTATATTT
This sequence comes from Mustela putorius furo, assembly GCF_011764305.1. Classification (NCBI taxonomy): domain Eukaryota; kingdom Metazoa; phylum Chordata; class Mammalia; order Carnivora; family Mustelidae; genus Mustela; species Mustela putorius. The sequence continues at coordinate 12,634,394 of NW_025421998.1, forward strand.
CCTTAGGTCTTTAGATGCATGCTAATTTATACATATCTCTTGAAATTTGCTACAAGTAATATTGCCAACTTAAAGCAAAGTATTTCTCCAATGGAAAGTTACCCTGCACATACGGAATTAAAGGCAGTAGCAGTAAGAGCATCCCCCCATTCTTGTTTCTACAACCAAGCGACTTAAACTGGACCATCTGTGCTCCCAACAAATTTCTGATTATTTATTTATCCATCTATGATGCTTGGCTGAACAAATTTTCACATACATGCGTGTATGTGTATAGGAGACAGACTTCCAATGAAAAAAATTATGGAAAAATTCTAAAATGTTAATGTCATGTTCAGAATAACACCGAGAGACAAACAAAAACCTAAAAATTGCTGGGGGAACGGAGGGACTGAAGGGATCCAGGTCACTCCTCATCTCCCGCGGTACCTGCTGTGGACACCAGCTTGCATAACGAACCTGCCTGGGTTGCAGGCCTGCAATTTTCTGCGCTAAACCAACCACATTGACACCCACACTCAATGGCTTCTGCCCGGTCAAGTGTTTATGCGCCACTAAGATTCCAAATCGGCACTCCCTGTCCGCATGCAGCTGGCCGGCCTGCCCCAAACAGGCTGCAGCACCCATGCTTGGAGGACCCCATCTCGTCGCCTGTCCCCCGCACAGAGCTGCTGGCCCCCCAGCTCTGGCACAGTCTGCCAGGTGCTGGGGCACATGAACCCAGGCCCTCGCCCAAGGCTGCCGTCCGCTCCATCGGGGAAGGCGTCCGTCTTGTTCACTCTGCCTGGCGCCTTCCTGCGAACACGCTACTTCTTGGTGACGATGGCCAAGCAGTTTTTGTTTTCCACAGACCAAAAGCTCCGCGAAATGAGTGGTGTCTGCTGAAACGCGACTGAGGCCAGGATCTGCCTTGTGCAGCAAATGGGCTCACACCCGTCTGTCCCCTCGACCCCCACCGTGCAACTGCAGACAGGACAAGGCAGCCTCCCGCGGGCTGACTGCACCACCAATAACCATGGTGGCCTCCAAGCAGCTGACCCGACTTCACGTGGAGTCTCGAGGGTGAGGGGCTCCAGGATGGTAGCCGCTGGCCTCACGTGGCTATTGAGATTTGAATTAATTGAGCGTAAATAAAACAAAAAGTTCAAGTCCTTGGTCAAACTAATCACATTCCAAAGGGTCAGTGGCCACACCACATGGAGTGGGGCAGACATGGCACATTTTCCAGAAAGTTCTCCTGGGCGAGGCTGCACAGAGCTGGGTGGGATATGGGATGTCTTGCGGGGGGTGGGGGCAGTTTACCGTCAGGAAACGGCGTAGCCTGGGACTCGTGCTTCTGGGCCCATCTCACATTCCTCGCTGAAAACCTGCCGCTTCTGCCTCTGCAGAGTCCCTTAGCGCATCTCAGTCACGGAGCTTTGGGTGGACCGTGTTTTCCGCATCTGTTCCTGGCAGTGTGTGCTCAGCAGAAAAGCGAATTAGTCAAGTTGTGTTGAAATTAATATGTGTCTGATCTTCCCAAGCCCAGACAAAAGTCAAACAATAGCCAAACTGGGAACAGTAGTGAAGCTTCATCGGGGAATTCTGGAATCTCTTTATTCGGCAGGAGGCACCATCTGTGGCCACCGGCCCTCCCGCCTGGCTCGTCCTTGTGGGTCAACGGCGGCCAGATGCCATGTGCCTGCTGTCATCTGAGCAATGAAGGGCAGACAGCAGCTGGGCCTCCTTAGGTGACCGCCGGGGTCGCGTTAAACGGATCCTGTAGACCTAGTATCTAGATGCCTGCGTCGTGACTGGGAGTGGAGGCCAGCCTTCCTGTGATCTGCGGACAACGCTCGCCCTTTGGCAGAAGGCACGGCAGTCTCGTTTAAAGACCGTGGTTCCCTGGTTCCCCATTATCTGACTTTTCAGCTTCAGGAGTGAGGGAAGGAAAACATGATCTTAGCTCTCGCAGAACACTGTGGAAGTACTGCTTTGGATTTTAGTGATGACCGGACACGGTAGAATTTCTTTTTCAGTGACCTAATGTTGCTATTTTGAAGACCAGGTCTCATGGCAGTTTCAGCATTCACAGGGAGTTTTAAATTCACAGGTCTGGGGACTCCTGGGTAAAGCATCTTGGACTCCTGGTAAAGCGTCTGCCTGTGGCTCAGGTCAGGATCCCCCAGGGCCCTGGTTTTGAGCTCGGCCAGCAGCCTGCTTCTCCCTCTCCCTTGGCCGTTCTCTCTGTTTGTGCTCTGTCTCTCTCACTCTGTCAAATAAATAAAAATAAAATCTTAAAGAAAATAAAGTTTACTGGTCTGTTTCTTACACTCAGTCTTCTGGCAATTCTTCCTACAACTCTTGAAAGACCAGACACCAAGGACTCAGAGAAAAGCTACGGGACAAGATTACAGATGTGTGCTGGCTTCCACATCCAGGTTGGGACACCTCAAAGAAGACACCTGCGTTATAGTTGGTCCTCACTGTTCTGGCCCTTTCTGCTGAGAGCTTACTGCTTCTGCCACAAAATGCTCCCTTATTCTTGGTGCTTATATTTTCGATCTCAGGTCTCATGTAAATGGTTCCTGACCTTGGCAGGCTCGCTACATCTTTAGGCTATGATGCAAGCTCCCAGAAATATGCCCGTGTGCACAGAGAACTCACACACACTTTCAGGAGGCTTGGGGTCCCGTAGAGACAGGTAGGCAGTCGTTGGGCCCCAGGGTAAGAAATTCTGAATTAAGCTCAAAGACCCAACATACCTTCCTCTCCAGCCGTCTGCTCTCTTGACACTTAGGGAACTTCATATCCACACGATGGCGGCAAAGGCATAAGGCACCTACCCACCGGGTTGCATGTTCTCCAAGGAACACACGGCAAGGTACGGATCTCACCCCAGCTCGCGGACTGGTTATGGAAGAGTGAATCATAAAAAGTCATAAACGGCGAAGTGGAAGTCAACACAGTTAACTTTTGCTTCTGCGAATGCCTTGTTCTGAAACCAAATTATTAATGTATTTTCCTAAGGCAGTAAAAATTTGAGTATTATTCCCTAAGCCAGATTTTATATTTTAGTAATTAACATAATGGAATATGGATTGACACATTCTATGTTAAATTATGGAGTCAATGTTTCTATACAGACATAGAAGTAGAAAGTGCATAATGTTAAACATTTTTTTTTTTGTCTTTTTAGAATGTCAGGTTGGCATCACAGCCTTTGTCTTTTTTTGCTCAAGGCTGTTTGTACTTAGAACATTTAGATGTTTAAAAATGTTTTCGTACTTAAGCTTTCTTGACTATCAGAAAGACCTGTTCCAACTTTGTCGATGCTGAATTTTGTAGGATACCTTTCAGTCTTATTTTTTCCTATCTATGTCTTGAATGATCTCACCTAGAGTTGGAGATTAATGAATTGATTATGATGTTTTGCATTTGTTTTCAGAATGCCAGTCCCTTAAAATGCTCCAAGAAGCATTTTACTAGTCTGAATAAATCAAGAAAATTCTGCATGCTATCTCTGTCTTTTCAAGATTCATCAAGCACCTTCTTATTTCAAAAGCTCTGAGAAGTCCTAGAGAAAAAAACCCTTTGACTGTATATTTATGTATTTACTTACTTGTTTTTAAAGATTTTATTTATTTATTTGACAGAGAGAAACACAGTGAGAGAGGGAACACAAGTAGTAGGAGTGGGAGAGAGAGAAGGAAGCTTCCCGCCGAGCAGGGAGTCCAATGCGGGGCTCGATCCCAGGACCCTGAGATCATGGCCTGAGCCGAAGGCAGAGGCTTAATGACTGAGCCACCCAGGCTTAAAATTGTGCCCCAAGTAGCATGATTTTAAATAACTTGTCTAATGCCTGTGATTTTCAGTAGATTCATTTGTAAAGCAAACACATGAAGAAATCGCATACACAGAACAGAATAATCCAGAATTCAGTCTCTGATGTTTGCTCACTCCACAAGGTACAGATGACGTGCTTTTGAAAGCTTCCTGCATCCCCCTAAATGCAACGTAGACAGAGATGAAAGATTCCTAAAATGCGAATCTGCTGTGAAAGAAATAAGCAGTCAGGCTCTGAATGTGCTCTGCTGCTTGGAGTAGAGCACCTGGAGGGTGGAGCTTCTGATCCCGGGAGTGGCAGGGTGGAGATGGCTCGCCCAGGGCTCAAGCACAGGCCAGTGTTCCCACAGCGCCCTGGGTGGGCTCCCAGCACCGGCGGGGAAGCTGAGATCCACCCCGGCTCCAAGCGGGGCCTGGTGACCGTGAGAAGCAGCAGTTGTGTCCCAACGGTCTGTAGCAGGCTCACTTTGCTAACGCCCCATGGGGCACCTGCAGGAGGTACCTGGAAAGGGGCACAAGTTTGGAATTACTGGTGGCGTGGGTTAGGGTTACACTCATGCAACAATACCAGCCGTTCCCAGGTTGAAAGTGTAGGCTCCCCCCGCTTCATCTATCCCACGGATGAGTCAACTCCTGGTCTTTATGGTCCCAGTGAAGGGAGCTCGGTGGTTAAAGAGTGTCTGCCACGGGCCATGGCTCCGTCCAAGGGCTGGAATAAGAAAAAACTAATTTTTTTGAGCAAACTGAGACAAATCTACAGTGGGAGCTGGCCAGGGCCACTGACTCAGCCTCTGCATCTGGGCAGAGTGGAAAGTTCTCATCATCTTGCAGAAGCATCCTTGCCCCTTGCCAAGCGTCAAACCTCCTTGCTTTCCTTCAGAATTATAAACGACAACACACCATGTTAATAAGACTTCAGACCTCCTTGGGCCACATGGTAGAAACCGCAGCGGGTACATTTTTTCCAACTTTTTAAGGAGATCTGTGAATGGAAAATATCAAAGGGACCTAACCAGCTGCCCCCACGAAACCGGTAAAATTTCATTACCGGTAGCATCCACAACGGTAATTGGAAATGGTGGTGCAAACAGAAGTGACCGTGATTGCACAAGAGGGCAGCTGGAGGTGACCCAGGGCTCCAACTCAGAAGCTCTACAACAAATAAGCTGCTCACGGCTCAGGTAGCAGTGGAGAGTGGATGGGAGTGCCACACGCCCCCAGGGACTGACTCTCCTGGCACCGGACAGGGGCCGAGCACTGCTCCAGCGAGCGTCTCAGCAGGGTGAGATCTCCAACCACTTGCACCGGAACCCTGTCACCGGATCCACGCTGCACCTGGTGGGCACTGGAGAGACGAGACCACGTGCCCACATGCCACGTGTCCTCGAACATCACCTACCATCTCTGTGATCGAAAAGTAGGCACAGTGAGATACGATGACTAAAAGACCGTCGGCCCTTCTCCGTGTCGGCCTCACACGGAAACACAATTCTTTGGTCCCGTCAGAGGACAGTGCCCTGCTCTTTGCTTCAAATAGACCTCACGTGTTCCCGACCATACTGCCTTCGGTCTGGGCTTGCAGTGTCCATCGTGCCTCGACCGGCTGGCTGGGGGACCCAGCTGGGGTGGATCTCCAGCTCCCAGCACGTGGGATCCCTTCATCAGCTGTTGGTCCTTCCTGTCCCGGGTCAGAACGTACCCCTCCCGCGACACACAGCTGCCCAATTCCAGTTCCCTCCCAGCTGCTCCCTTCTAATGTCCGACTGTGTCCTCTTCCCCACTTTTCGTTAACAAGATTAATGATGAAGACCATCACTCCCAAGTCACATGGCCTAAAATACCATGTGACCGTCACCAACCATGAACGGATAGCAGAAATTAAGGAATTATTCAGTTCATTTGTTCATTACTTGCCAAGAATTCACGAGAAGCTTGCCCTACTCCAGGACCCGGTGACCTTCTGAGATCAGACAGATTCACACCAGCCACGTTTACCTGGGAGGAGTTTTATCTTCGGTCTCTATAAGGGCTGCTCCGTTCCCATGTCATGATTTCTGGCGTTTTTCTGGAAGCCGATGGTAATTCTTCCTTTTTCTCCCCTGGCTGACAATCCTGATGTCTCTGCCTGCCTGTGAACTGGGTTAGTTGAGGGACCCCACTCCCTCAGTGCACTCCTGGGACTCGTCCAGCAGCTGATGGGCAGCACGGGGGTGGGGGGGACCATTGTGGGGGCGCGGGGCAGGGCTGGATCGATACAGTTGGTCACCATGTAACAGCCTGTATTCCCAATTTTATAGGTTAAAACCTGCCTCCCGGGGCCCCTGTGTGGCTCAGTGGGTTAAAGCCTTTGCCTTTGGCTCAGGTCAGGATCCCGGGGTCCTGGGATCGAGCCCCACATCAGGCTCTCTGCTCAGCAGGGAGCCTGCTTCTCCCTCTCTCTCTGCCTACTTGTGATGTCTGTCTGTCAAATAAATAAATAAAATCTAAAAAAAATGAAAAAAAAAATCCTGCCTCCCTCCTGCTGCTGTCCTTCAAAGAAAATCGGTGAAGTTTGCCGAGAAGCCTCCCAGGACACCAGACAGTCCTCATGGTGAGGCACTGGGCAGCTGCTCAACGCCCACAGGTGGGCTCCCTGGTGGGCGCCCGGACGGTGAGACAGGACGTGGAGCTCTGTGGGCAGGGTAGGGCCGCAGAAAGTTCCAGCGGAGGGAGCTGGCTCTTCCAGACAAAGCCTGTGCCTGGGGGACACCCAACTGGGAGTACTCGGAGCTCTACAGCTCCTTAACACGCTAGTGTCGAAGCCGTCCCCCGAGCTTCCTCCAGCGGTAGGGGATGGCAGGGAGAGGTCAACGAGATGTTCTTCCATCCAGAAGCATTGCCTGTCGGGTCAGGCGGGCTTCTGCTCCCTTCCAAGAAGCTATTACATTTTCTGTTCCTCGAGGACCCCAGCCCCCATCACAAGGTGTTAGAACCACAGCCTGATTCGTCGGCGTGGCAAGTGTGAGGCCTCCTGCTTTGTCCTTCTTTTCCTTCAGACTGCTTGACTATTCCGGGTCTTTGGTCGTTCCAAATTCCTATTTCTATGAACCATAGTAATTCTGATAGGAATTGCAGTGGATGGTCATTTTACCGATAATTCTTCCAGCCCATGAGTGTGGAATATCTTCTCATCACTTGTGTCGTCTTCACTGTTTAGTGTCTTCCTGTTTTCCGGGCACAGATCTTTCAAGTCCTTGGTTAAATGTGTTCCTAGGCATTTTATTTTCTGTGATACTGTTGTAAATGGGATTGTTTTCTTAATTTCTCTTTCCGGTCCTTCGGTGCTTGGGTCAGAGACTCAACGTCTCTGGTAAGTAGGAGAGAACAGCTGCGCAGCTCTGCACCCTGACGAGTCTGTAACTTGTTTCTTAACTATTTATGGTATAATTTGTCATGCTATTCTAATGTGATGGAGTCATATTTTTTCAGGTTTTTTTTTTTTTTTTTTTTACTGCTTTTGTGGTCTCATTTAAGAAATTATGAAGATATTCTTTTATATATTCTTTCAAGAATTTAAGTTGTTTTTTTTTTTTTTTCTTTTCGAAGTTAGTCTTTTATAACACATCTTGAGCTCATTTTGAGGTATGGTGCTATTGATGTAATTTTATTGTTTCTATTTGGAAAACCAGTTGTTCCAATACGATTTAATAAATGAATTCCTCTCTTTGCATGATTTATAATGCCTTTGCTATTGTGTGCCAAGAACCCATTCTTTTATGGGTCTGTTCTATTGATATATTTCTCTAGCCCTACACCATCTTCATCTTTTCCTAATTAATAAAGTTTACAATTAACAAATTTAACATAGCTTATAAATAAGCCTTTATATGTGTTAAGTCAAGTCATCTTATTTCTTTCTCTGAATTTTTACTGGCTCTTTGAGATGAATGCTTTTTCAATCAATGTACGCATTTTTAAAATCAAGGCTAAATTCCTATTAAGTTCTGCCATCTTAACCGTTTTGAAGGGTACAACTTAGTGGTTTTTCCTACATTCATGATGTTGCGCAACTGTCCTCACTGCTTAGTTCCAGAACATTTTCATCACTTTGAAGAGAAACCATGTGCCCATAAAGCAACCATGGCTCTTTTCCCTCTTGCTTGGTCGAAGAAAACCTCTAATGTGCTTTCTGTCCATGGGTTTGCCTCCTCTGAACATTTTATATAAATGGAATCACAGTATTTGCTGTTTGGTATGTGGGTTTTTTTATTTGGCATGAAATTGTTGATTTTGCTTGTGATGTAGCATGTGTCAGGACATCATTGCTTTTTGTGATTGCCTGATAGGCCAATGCATGGCTCTGCTGTGTCTTACTGCTTTATTCAACACCTGGTGGCCGCCTGGGTTGTTTCCACTATGTGGTTACTGTGAAGAACTGCTGTGAACACGCATGCACACATTTTCATTAGATCATGTGTGTTCAGTTCTACCGGTGTAGTCACTGGGCCTACATATGTGTAGTTGTTTGAGGAACCACAAGAGTGGCTATCCTCAGATGGCTGTGTCATGGTGCATTCCCACCAGCAATGTATACGGGCTCCACTTTCTCCAAATTTGTGCCAACACTTATTATTGTCCATTTTTTAAAGCTATTCTAGTGATGGTTGGATGGTATCTCATTGTGATTTTGATTTATATTTCCACGATGACCATATATGATGAGCATCTTTCATGGGCTTCACGCCTATTTGCCCATCTTTTCTGGAGGAAAGTCTATTCCAGTGTTTTGCCCTTTTCTAAATTGAACTGTTTGTCTATTTGTCACTGAGTTGTAATAGCTCTTTATATATACTGGATACTATGTGTGATCTGCAGACGTTTTTACTCATTCTGTGAGTCGTATTTTCACTCTTTTGAATTAAAACAAAGCTTTAAATTTCGATGGAATTTGGCTTATCTGGTTTTTTTCCTTTTCTTATTATGTTTTTGGTATTGTATCGAGGAAACCATTGCATAATCCAAGGTCATGTAAGTTTACACCTATGGGTAGGTATCTCCAGTTTCATTCTTTCTCAAGATTGTTTTATCTATTTGCCATTCTGTACATATTTTAGAATCATCTAGTTCATTTCTTTATAAAAGGCAGTTGTAATATTCATACTAAATTAATTTGGGAAATTTGCTATCTTGACAATATTAAGACTTCCAATTCATGACCATAAACGTCTTTGCATTTGGTTAGGTTCTACTCAATTTCTAACAGTGTCTTGTGGTTTTCAATGTAATAGTTCATCTCTTTTAAAAAATGCAATCATAAATATTTTATTCTTCTTTAAATGCTATTGTAAATGGAATTTTCATATCTTCAGGTTTTGACTTGCTCACTGCCAGTGTATAGCAGTAAAACTTTTGCCTGTTACTCTTGTGTCTTACAAATGTGTTAAGCTACTCATTTGTTCTAATTGTATTTGAGGGGTTTTTGTGTGTGAGTTATTTGGGTTTTTCTCTATATAATACATGCCATTTGTGAATTGGGGTAGTTTCGCCTTTTCTTTTCTAATTTTAATGTTCTTTTATTTCTTGTTTAATTACCCTACCTAGAACCTTCTGGTACAGTGGTCAGTAGAAGTAAGAAGGGTAGACATTCTTGTCTTATTGCTGATCTTGGGAAGGACAGAAAGCTCTTGGTATCTCACCCTTCAGCATGATGTTAGCTGTACATTTTTAATAGATGCCCTTTGTCGGATTGAGAAAGGTCCCTTCTATTCCTCTTCATTGAGTGTTTTTGCCATGTAAAGGAGTGAGGTATTTTGACAATTTTTTTTTTTTTGCATCAGTTAGGATTATGGTGTGTTTTTTCTTCATTCTATTAATATGGTATATTATATTTATTATTTTTTTGTATGTCAAACTTTGTATTCCTTGTGTAACTCCCACTTGGACACTGTGATAGTTAATTTTATGTATCAAGTTGGTAGGCCACACTGCCCAGATGTTTGGACAGACAAGTCTGGATGTTGTGAAGGCATCTTTTAGATGATATTACCATTTAAATCAACAGACTTTGAGTAAAGCAGATTACCTTCCACAGTGTGAATGGGCCTGATCCAATCATATGATGGCCTTAAAAGAAAACAGACTGAGGTCTGCCAAGGAAGAGGGAATTCTGCTTCCAGACTACTCTTGATTTGAGATGCAACATGAAGTCTTGTGGATCTGCATCCTGCCTTTTTATCCTTCAGATTTGGACTTCCCAGTCCTCCATAACTGTGTTCAAATAAATAAACGCCTTCAAATAAATCTCCTTTTTCTCTCTCTCTCTATATTCTACCAGTTCTGTTTCTCTGGAAAAGTGATAAAAACCTTCATAGGTTATAATCCTTTTACTAAGCTGCCAGAACCATTTGGCTAGTATGTTGCTGAGCATTAATTCTTCTTTAAATGTTAGTAATGGGGCCCCTGGATGGCTTAGTCAGTGAAGCATCTGTCTTCAGCTCCAGTCATGTTCTCTGGGTCCTGGGATCAAGTCCTGCATTGGGGTCCCTGCTCAGTGGGAAGTCTGCTTCTCCCTCTGCCCTTCCTTGTGTGCACTCTCCCTCTCTCTCTCTGTGTCTGTCTCAAATAAATGAAGTCTTAAAAAAATAAATGTTTGATAGACTTCACTTGTAAAGCCATCTGGTCCTGAGCTTTTCTTCGTTGGATTTTTTTTTTTTTTTTGATTGCTGATTTGATTACTTGTTACAAGTAACAGATCTTTCTTCTTGAATCAGTTCTGGTAGTTTGTGTATTTTTTTTTAGGAATTTATTCATTTCATCTTAAATTATTTGTTTCTTTTGGCATATAATTTTTCATAATATTCTCCTCTAATCTCTTTTTATTTATGTTTGTAATAATATCATCACTTTTCTTCCTGATTTAGTAATCTGAGTCTTCACTATCTCTCAGTCAGTTAAAATGTTATCGATTTTGCTAATCTTTATGGAGAACTGGCTTTGGGTTTTGTTTCTTCTGTTGATTTTGAATCTCATGTTTTGTTTGTCTCAGCTCTAATATTTATTATTTCCTTCCTTTTTCTTGATTTCAGTTTAGTTGTTGTTCTTTTTCTGCCTTCTTCGGGTGAAAGGTTAGGGTTCTGATTTGAGATAATTCTTCCTTGTATATGCAGGCTGCAGCAGCTGTGAGTTTCCTTCTGATCTCCTGCTTTCACTACATCCTGTAAGTTTCTTGTGAATTCTTCTTTAGCTCACTAATTATTTCGGAGTGAGTTGCCTTATTTTTCACATTTTTGAATATCCCACATTGCCTTTTATTATTGATTCATAATTTCATTTTATTGTGGTCAGAAAAGATACTTTGTGGGATTCAGTCTTGAAATTTACTGACATCTCTGTTGTGGCCCCATGTATGACTTATCCCAAAGAACGTTCTGTGCACACTGGCATCTGTATTGTGCTGGGTTTAGTGCTGGGTTTAGTGTTCATCTGGTTGATTAATAGTGTTGTTCAAATCCTCTGTTTTCTTATTGGTCTTCTGTCTGGATGTTCTATCCCATATTGAAAAGTTGCATAGTGAAGTCTCCAACTGGTATTGAAGAATTGTCTGTTTCTCCCTTTGATTCTGTCAGTTTTGGCTTTGTGTCATTAAGATTTTGTTATTTGGTATATATGTGTCTATAATCATTAATCTCTTGAGGAATTAACCATTTTATCATTACAAATTGTCCTTGTCTCACTAACAAATGTTTTTTTTTAATTTAATTTTATTTTTTCAATGTTCCAGAATTCACTGTTTATGTACCACACCCAGTGCTCCGTGCAATACATGCCCTCCTTAATACCCACAACCAGGCTCACCCATTCCCCTCCACCCCCTCCCCTCTGAAAACCTCAGTTTGTTTCTCAGAGTCCATAGTTTCTCATGCTTCATCTCCCCCTCTTATTTACCCCAATTCACTTTTCCTTTCCTTCTCCAAATGTCCTCCATGCTATTCCTTATGCTCCACAAGTAAGTGAAACCATATGATAATTGATTCTCTCTGCCTGACTTATTTCACTCAGCATAATCTCTTCCAGTCTCGTTCATGTTGATACAAAAGTTGGGTATTCATCCTTTCTGATGGAGGCATAATATTCCATAGTGTATATGGACCACATCTTCCTTATCCATTCGTTCGTTGAAGGGCATTTTGGTTCTTTCCACAGTTTGGCAACCATGGCCATTGCTGCTATAAACAATGGGGTGCAGATGGCCCTTCTTTTCACTACATCTGTATCTTTGGGGTAAATACCCAGGAGTGCAATTGCAGGGTCATATGGAAGTTTTAATTTTAATTTCTTAAGTAATCTCCACACTGTTTTCCAAAGTGGCTGCACCAACTTGCATTCCCACCAACAGTGTAAGAGGGTTCCCCTTCCTCCTCATCCTCTCCAACACACGTTGTTTACTGTCTTGTAAATTTTGGCCATTCTAACTCATGTAAGGTGGTGGTATCTCAATGTGGTTTTGATTTGAATCTCCCTGATGGCTAATGATGATGAACATTTTTTCATGTGTCTGTTAGTCATTTGTAAGTCTTCTTTGGAGAAGTGTCTGTTCATGTCTTCTGCCCATTTTTTGACGTGATTATCTGGTTTTTGAGTGTTGAGTTTGAGTTCTTTATAGATCTTGGATATCAGCCCTTTGTCTGTAGTGTAATTTGTAAATATCTTCTCCCATTCCGTGGGTTGCCTCTTTGTTTTGTTGACTATTTCCTTTGTTGTGCAGAAGCTTTTGATCTTGGTAAAGTCCCAAAAGTTCATTTTCATTTTTGTTTCCTTTGAGTTTGGAGACATATCTGAAAGAAGTTGCTGTGACTGAAAGAAGTGCTGTGAAAGAGGTTACTGCCTATATTCTCCTGTAGGAATTTGATAGATTCCTGCCTCACGTTGAGGTCTTTTATCCATTTTGAGTTTATCCTTGTACATGGTGTAAGAGAATGGTTGATTTTCATTCTTCTATACATAGCTGTGCAGTTTTTCCAGCACCATTTATTGAAGAGACTGCCTCTTTTACACTGGATGTTTCTTCCTGCTTTGTCAAAGATTATTTGACCATAGAGTTGAGGGTCCATATCTGGACTCTCTACTCTGTTCCACTAGTCTATGTGTGTGTTTTTGTGCCAGTACCATGCTGTCTTGGTGATCACAGCTTTGTAGTAAAGCTTGAAATCAGGCAACATGATGCTCCCAGTTTTGCTTTTCTTTTTCAACATTCCTCTGGTTATTCAAGGTCTTTTTTGGTTCCATACAAATTTTAGGATTGTTTGTTCCAGCACTTTGAAAAATGCCAGTGGAATTTTGATTGGGATGGCATTGAAAGTATAGAATTCTCTGCCCAGTATAGATATTTTAACAATGTTTATTCTTCCGATCCATGAGCATGGAATGGTCTTCCATCTTTTTGTGTCTTCTTCAATTTCTTTCACGAGTGTTCTGCAGTTCCTCAAGGACAGATCATTTACCTCTTTGGTAAGTCTTATTCCAAGGTATCTTATGGTTCTTCGTGCTCTAGTAAATGGAATCTATTCTCTAATTTCCCCTTCTATATTTTCATTGTTAGTGTACAAGAAAGCAACTAATTTCTGGGCATTAATTTTGTATCCTGCCATTTTACTGAATTGCTGTATGAGTTCTAGTAGTTTTGGGGTGGCATCTTTTGGGTTTTCCGTATAAAGTATCATGTCTTATGCAAAGAGAGAGTTTGATTTCTTCATTGCCAATTTGAATACATTTAATTTCTTTTTGTTGTCTGATTGCTATTGCTAGGACTTCTAGTACTATGTTGAACAACAGTGGTGACAGTGGGCATCCTTGACAATGATACCTGCTGTGGGTTTTTCATAGATAGATTTTATGAAGTTGAGGAATGTTCCCTCTATCCCTATACTTTGAAGAGTCTTAATCAGGAATGGATGCTTTACTTTGTCAAATGCTTTTTCTGCATCAATTGAGAGGACCATGTGGTTCTTCTTTATTCTCTTACTGATTTGTTCTATCTGCTTTGTGTCATACAATACAGCTACTCCTACTCCATCTGCGTACTGCTTAAACTATTTGTGTCTTGAATTAAAAGTGTCTCTGTGAGGGGTGCCTGGGTGGCTCAGTGGGTTAAAGCCTCTGCCTTCGGCTTAGGTCATGATCCCAAGGTCCTGGAATTGAGTCCGGCATTGGGCTCTCTGCTCGGTAGGGAGTCTGCTTCCCCCTCTCTCTCTGCCTGCCTCTCTGCCTACTTGTGATCTCTGTCTATCAAATAAATAAATAAAATCTTTTTAAAAAAAGTGTCTCTGTGAAATTGGTGTTACTTGCTATTGTCATGACCTTGGCAGTGCTCTTTATTCATTCTGTGACTTTGGGTCAATGTCTAACATCCTTTCATTCCATTCAGAAGGACTTCCCTTAGCATTACCTGTAATGCAGGTCTGCTAGCCATGAATTTTTGGAAATATCTTACTTCCTCCTTCATTTAAATTTAAACTTAATTTTAATTTTTAAACATTTTTTTTTCATATGTATGAAGCTTGTTTGAAGTCCCCCCCCACACACACTTTAAAGAGGTGATTCTAGGCTCAGTGGGTTAAAGCCTCTGCCTTCGGCTCAGGTCATGATCTCAGGGTCCTGGGATTGAGCCCCGCATCGGGCTTTCTGCTCAGCAGGGAGCCTGCCTCCCCCCCCACCTGCCTGCCTCTCTGCCTACTTGTGATTTCTGTCTGTCAAATAAATAAATTAAAAAAAAAAAAGATGTGATTCTACTGTCTTTAGGTCTCCATAGTTTCTGATAAGACATTTGCTGTTATGCTGTTAATTTTACTAGAGAGTCCTTGTATGTGATGAGTCACTTTTGTCTGATATTTGTCAACTTGATTATGTATTTTGGTTTGGATGTGTTTGATTTATCCTATTTGCAATTTATTGAATTTCTTGGATGTATAGATTAGTGTGTTTCACCAAATTTGGCAAGTCTGTGCCTGGTGTTTCTATTACATATTTTTTCTGTCCATTTTAACCCTCCTCTTACTCTGGGACTTGCATTATACATATGTTGGCATGCTAGATGGGACCCTACATGTCTCTCTCAGGGTCTTCCTTTTTTTTTTTTTTTTTTTTTTTGTCTCATACCTTCTTCTGTCCCTCAGACTAGGTAATCTCAGCAGACTGATACTCAAGTCTGCTAATTCACTTTTCTGTCTTCCCTCATTTGCTATTGAGCTCCTCTCATGGCCTTTTCATTTATTACTTTTGACACTAGATTTGCATCTTGTTCCCTTTTGCAATCTCTCTCTCTCTCTTTATATCTATAAACATATAGAATATTTTATGACTTGTATCTCTTTATCGATATAATTTCTTTATTGGTGAGACACTATTCTTTAGTTCTGCTGACACGGTTTCCTTTTTAGTTCTTTAAACATATTCAAAATAGCTTTTTTACTGTCTTTGTCAAGTAAGCCTACTGTGTGGATTTCCTCAGAGACAGTTTCTGTTAATTGCTTTTTTCTTATGGATATTCCTTATTTCTTTGTTTTCCTCCTAATACTTTGTTGAACACTGAATATTTTGAATGTTATGATGTAGTGACTTTAGAAATTTTGGAAATCAGATTCTCCTTTCCCTTTTTTAAAGGTTTGGTGGCTGCATCTTTTTTCCTAAAAAAGATTTTATTTATTTATTTGGCAGAGAAAGACACAGCAAGAGAGTGAACCCAGCAGGGAGAGGAAGAGAGGAAGAAGCAGGCTTCCTGCGGAGAAGAGAGCCTGATGTGGGGCTTGGTCCTGGGACCCTGGGATCATGACCTTGGCTGAAAGTAGATACTTAATGACCGAGCCACCCAGGAGCCCCTGCTGGCTGCCTCTTGCCGTAGTTATTACTCCCTGTGTTTTTGTGACTTTTCTGAACAAATTCTATACAGTCTGTGCTCTTGTTGTGTGTGACCAGTGATGTCCCTGTTTCATTGACTTAGTGGTTGGCTAGCGATGATGTATGTATATAGGGTGCCCCTTCTTTGCTCAGTCAGGGGGGGTCACAACTCTGCCTTGGCCTTCTCTTCCTGTTGGCACAGTCTCAAGGTCAGCAGGTGAGAGGTCAGTGTTTTCCCAGGTCATCACTGGGCATATTCATGGCCTTCTGGATTTTCAGGAAAATGCCAGAAACTTTCGAAGCCCTTATTTCTCAAAGCATTTTATTCCCCAGGTTTTCTACCCAAATTCTAGTTACTCGCATCTCATGCAGTGCCAGAGGCAGAAGTAAATAAAACATCTTCCTTTAAGCACATTTAATGGATAACCATTGGGTGGCAGCTTTCATATTAGGTGAGTTCAGAGACAGACAATGTAAAGGGAAGCCCTTTAGGTCCATTTTGAAGGGAGCCACCAGACAGGTTGCAACCAGTCCTTATGATTCTTTGTGAATGAGACCCCTTCTGCTGTGGCTGACACGGGCCTAGGAAGGCCGGCTGTTGTTCTCCAGGCTGCTGGTAAGCTGAGGGCAGAAGCTGGGACTGGAGGGTGAATTCATTCTCGAAAACTCAGTGTTCTTGCAAAGTTTTAGAAGTTTCTCTTGAATAAATTTTCCCCTTGTTGAGACAGTGAGGAAGATGAAAGCACAATCTTCTAGTAGACCGATCTCCATTTAGCCCACACAGAAGGGATGTGATCACACAGAAGTGTGTATCTCTGAGAACCCATTTTAGGTGCTGCCTCACAAGCCAGCTTAGGCCTTCAGTTAAGTCCCATCTTTATTTTATATTCATTGCTGTATTTAAATTTTCTCTCTTCAGAATAGATATTTTGAGATATAGATATTTTGTACTGGATATTTTCTGACCGTGTTTCCATAAGAAACAATCCCACTTCACCTGTGGTCTTCTGTTTGTTAAATCTATCTTATAAATTCTTTATTTCAGACACTGTATTTTTCCCCCTGAAATTAGCATTTGATTACTTTTATAGATTATAATTCTCAATTGAAATTTTTCACTTTTTACTCATTTTTCCCCATCCCTTTCTCTTATTTTCTTAAACACTTAAGTATAACTAATTTAAAGTCTTTTCTGGCTAACTTCAAAATCTAGGCAGCCTGTAGATCAGATTGTCCTATTTTCTTTTTCCTTTAGCTATAGCTTATGTACTTCTCTGTTTCAAAGTAAATAGTAATCTTTTAGAATGACCTTTACCAAGTATTTGAAAACTGTAAAGCTCTGGGAAATCTGTTCTTATAAAGGAGGTGTTGGTGGGTGTATTCACAAACTTTGATGGATTTATTCACAAGAGGGAAAAAAAGACTGATGAATCTTTTCCTGTAAAATGTTTCTGTTCAAATGAAGCCACAGTATTTAAGGAGGGAAGGCTAAAGCCCTGTGTCATGCAGATCTATATTGGTGATCAGCTCAAGTAAATGTTGACTATTAGGTGAACTATATCCGGCCAGTGGAAATGAAAAATTGAAAAAGATTGTAAATAGATGATCCAAATGATTTATCTGTGTAAATGAATTATACAATTAAAACAAAACAAAACAAAAAGCACATACATTAAAAAAAAAAAGCCAGTGGATGACTCAGTCCGTTTAGCATCTGCCTTCAGCTCAGGTCATGATCCCAGGGACCTGGGATCAAGTCCCAAACTGGACTCCATGCTCAGCAGGGAGTCTGCTTCTCCCTTTCCCTCTACTGCTCCCCATGCTTGTGCTCTGTCAGTAAAATAAATAAAATTTAAAAAAAATAATAAAAAAAGAAGGTGTACCCTTCTCTTCATTGGACAGGTGGGATGGTCATTCATTCCACTGGAGACTCTGCGCAGTGGAGGAGGACTGTGTTTCTTGTAAGGGTCGGTCACCATGTCCTCCCAGGTGTCAAACAGACTCTGTGAATTCCATGAGAACGCCGCCACAGCCATCAGAATCATGGCCTTTGTCTTGCCAATGGCCAGAACCTTCTTCTGCCTGTCTTTGAGAGGGTTTCTGGTTGGGTTTGCACCCCACATCGTACAGAACTGTAGACCCTGAGTGGGGAGAGGGGACTTTACAGAGGGAATAAAGAGACTCCGTGAAGCTGCAGGAGGGGCTGCAGTGACAAGTGTCATCAAACTGCTGCTTTTAGGATATAAATTGGACCACATCACCCCGTAAACAGCACTCTTTAAGGGTATAGGAAAAAACCATGGTGCTGACCGTGTTCTACAGGACTCTGCATGACTTGACCCTACATTCATGTATGAGCGCCTCCTGCCTAGTCCTGCCCTCACACATGGGGCTCCAGCTCACGGGCCCCTTGCTCTTCCTCACACGGTCGCTTGCCCCTCACCTTAGAAGCTCTGAATTGGCTCCTCCCTCACTCCAGAACAATCTTCCCTTGATGGTCCCTCCAGTTTCTGCACATATCACAGCATGGGGTCCCACCCTGAGTATCACCTGGCCCACTGTTCTTTTTTCTTATATGCATATGATACAATATTATAAATGTGTTTCTGGTTAGTTTGTGTTGACCTCACCCCAGTGTCACTCCCATCAGATTGGGGAGCTGTGCCGTCTCCCTTTCAGCTTCCTGGGCTTAGAACAGTGCCTGGCACAGGGCAGCCAAGGAGTAGAAGGATGTTTTCAGTGACTACTCGTTGAATGAGATGAAAAGTCCAGATCGCTACTATAATTGTTTGTTCTAGCATTTTGAAAAATGCCGCTGGTATTTTGATCAGGATGGTGTTGAAAGTATAGATTGCCCTGGGCCACAGACACTTTAAGAATGTTTATTCTTCTGATCCATGAGCATGGAATGTTTTCCCATCTTTTTGTGTCTTCTTTGAATTATTTCATGAGTGTTTTGTAGTTCTTAGAGTATAGATCCTTTACCTCTAGAAAGTCAAAGTCAATTATCATATGGATTCACTTATTTATGGAACATAAGGAATAGCATGGAGGACATTAGGAGAAGGGAAAAGGAAGGGGGAGAAATCAGAGTAGGAGATGAACCATGAGAGTCTATGGACTCCAGGAAACAACCTGAGGGTTTTGGGGGGGGGGATGGGTGAGCCCTGTGATGGGTATTAAGGAGACAATGGATTCCATGGACCACTGGGTGCTACATGTAAACAATGAATCATGAAACATGACATCAAAAACTAATGATGTACTGTATGGTGACTAACAGAACACAATAATAATAATAATAATAAAAGAACAACAGCACTGAAAAAAAAAAGATTGCTACTATAAGACCACAACTGCCTTGTAAGCTTGTAAGACCCCCAAATCTGTCTGAGGAAATTGGGGAAGATATCCAACAGGAGGTCAAAATTAGGCTATCCAAAGCTGGCTTATGGAGAGCACAGTGAGGAACAGAGTATTCCAACCAAAGCAAAGAAACTAAAGAAAGACACAGATACAGGGAAAAGCCCAGAACACCAAGATTCTTACAAGACCTGTTAGAATGCTTATAACGAAGAGATGTGTGTGAATTTGTGAATTACTTACTTATGGATGGACTGAAAATAAAATTCTAGATCAAGGCAAACTACTAAAAAGATCATCCCTTGCAAACTTAGATATAGGGTTATTTCAAAATCTCTCTTAGCATTTTTATTTCTAATCTTTAAGAGAAAATTTTTTTGTTCTTTGTTTTGTGTTGTTTTTTTTTTTAAATTTGTGGATAATTTTAATGTACAAGACCAGTGAGCATTTGCTGAAAGTCACATAAATGAGAAAGGACCCAAAGAATTGGGAAGACACGTAACATGAAATCGCCTGGGTTCATTGCAGGTTGGGATAGTTCTCTGTGTCCACCAGCAGGAATGATGAGGAAGGAGTGGGCGGCATTCCGGCAGTATTCAGAGCAGGCTAAACAGAAAGCCCACCTTCATCCACCACTCTGAGAGGACATCTGTGGTGATTCAAAGCTTAATGTGTGCTCAAGTCAAAACTTCACAACATTAACAGCAGCCTGTGTGACCAAACTGAGAGGCACCTGCCCCTGCCTCATGCAAACATCACTGAGGATGGCCGGACCACACAGAAATTTTCCTGTTGTAGATGCAGGTTACATCATGTTGCAATGACTCACAATAAATTTATTTAATGATGTTTATTCCTGCAACGTGCCAAGAAAGACCAATTTTGAACCGTTTGCTTTCCAGTTCTTATCAGACATTCGGTTGAGGAAGTTGGATATTGGAAAAAAATGTGGACACAAGCAGGCCAGCCACCTACCCCTTGATGCTCTGTGGGGCTTATTTTTTATCATTTTTGAATTTCATTTGCTCAGCCTCCCCAGCTCCCTAACATAAACCACACACTTGCATCATTTTTGTGAGTTTTGATGATATTTGTAACATCACCTTTTGGGGACGTTAACGCAAAGTAAAGTCACATCTCTGCCCTTTTTCAGGATTGCTACAAAGACCTTGGTCACAGGCAGCTTGAGGTGCTAATGTTAAATTGAATTTGGAATTTATTGTAAACATTGTGCAGTGAGGTGGATTTTAGGGTGATGAATCTATGGGTCTTTGTGCTGGTGTGGGGCAGGTGTATAATTTCAAGCAATTGTAATTACTATCAGTTAGTTTCCATGTTTTCATCTGTAAAATGGCAATACTGTGATATCTCACTGTCAGGGTGCTGATGGTATTAGTGAGAGCTTATCTCTAGATTTTGACAGCTCGGTTCTTTCTTATCACTCTACCCCTCTTATTTACAGCATCTATCAGAACATCCCCATCAATGCTCGGAAGGTTGTCTGCCAAATCTTATCAGACAGTAAAGTTCAATAGCCCCTTATGTTTTGTCTTTGGCTCTAGATGACCCAGGATTGAATTTAATGATTGTTATGGGCCTTGTCAATTACTGTATGCAATTAATTCACGTAAGTTTTAGTGTATGCTATTTCTTTTATATTTGCCTTAAGTGTCTAGATGTGTGCACAGTCCCTAATCCTTTCAAATGTAGAAAGAGTAAACATTGTGAATGACAAATCATTTTTATTAAGAAATTCAGGTGCTGAATATTGTCCATTATCTAGTAAATAAAACACGTTAGCAGTTAACAGTGACCATTAGCACCCATCCCCTTGGCATATCCTGGAAATGGAAGTTCTGTGGTGAATTTACTAGTGTATTCTGGCTTTAAATAACAAGACTATCAGGCTGGATTGGTTTCCAGCTGGAGACAACAGAGCTAGAAGGAAACTGAAATTACTGAGTGGATACAGTGGTTTTGCAGAGAGGAACCCTAGCCCAAGATATAACATGGTGTATAGTTAGCAGAAGGGCTCCCTTGACAACAAGACTGTGCATCCCAGAGATTTGCTGCTGCCCCTGCTCCTGTCCCCACTGGGTCCTCCCCCAGCTCCAGTGAACAGGTGCCGCTGTATCTTCTGCAACACAGGAAACACCTCCAAAGCCTAGTGGTGCAAGGCAACACTCTTTTTTTTTTTTTTAAGATGTTTGATGTTTTTTAATTTATTTTTTATAAACTTATAATGTATTATTTTAAAGATTTATTTATTTAACAGATAGAGATCACAAGTAGGCAGACAGGCAGGCAGAGAGAGAGGAGGAAGCAGGCTCCCTGCTGAGCAGAGAGCCCGATGTGGGGCTCGATCCCAGAACCCTGAGATCATGACCTGAGCCAAAGGAAGAGGCTTACTTAACCCACTGAGCCACCTAGGTGCCCCAACATATAATGTATTTTTATCCTCAGAGGTACAGGTCTGTGAATTGCCAGGTTTACACACTTCACAGCACTTACCAAAGCACATACCCTCCCCAATGTCCATAACCCCACCCCCCTCTCCTAACTCCCCTCTCCCCAGCAACTCTCAGTTTGTTTTGTGAGATTAAGAGTCACTTATGGTTTGTCTCCCTTCTAATCCCATCTTGTTTCATTTACTCTTCTCCTACCCACTTAACTCCCCATGTTGCATCTCCACTTCCTCATATCAGGGAGATCATATGATAGTTGTCTTTCTCCGATTGACTTATTTCACTAAGCATGATATGCTCTAGTTCCATCCACGTCGTCATAAATGGCAAGATTTCATTTCTTTTGATGCTGCATAGTATTCCATTGTGTATATATACCACATCTTCTTGATCCATTCATCTGTTGATGGACATCTAGGTTCTTTCCATAGTTTGGCTATTGTGGACATTGCTGCTATAAACATTCGGGTGCACGTGCCCCTTTGCATTACTACGTTTGTATCTTTAGAGTAAATACCAGTAGTGCAATCGCTGGGTCATAGGGTAGTTCTAATTTCAACATTTTGAGGAACCCCCATGCTGTCTTCCAGAGTGGTTGCACCAGCTTGCATTCCCCCCAACAGTGTTTGAGGGTTCCCATTTCTCCGAATCCTCGCCAGCATCTGTCATTTCCTGACTTGTTCATTTTAGCCATTCTGACTGGTGTGAGGTGATATCTCATTGTGGTTTTGATTTGTATTTCCCTGATGCCGAGTGATGTGGAGCACTTTTTCATGTGTCTGTTGGCCATCTGGATGTCTTCTTTGCAGAAATGTCTGTTCATGTCTTCTGCCCATTTCTTGAATGGATTATTTATTCTTTGGGTGTTGAGTTTGCTAAGTTCTTTATAGATTTTGGACACTAGTCCTTTATCTGATATGTCGTTTGCAAATATCTTCTCCCATTCTGTCAGTTGTCTTTTGGTTTTGTTAACTGTTACCTTTGCTGTGCAAAAATTTTTGATCTTGATGAAATCCCAATAGTTCATTTTTGCCCTTGCTTCCCTTGCCTTTGGCAATGTTCCTAGGAAGACATTGCTGCGGCTGAGGTCAAAGAGGTTGCTAAGGCAACATCCTTTTTATTAGACTGTCAGATTCCACAGGTCAGGAATTTGGATACAAGTGTGAGTTTGACTTCTTCTTACCCACCATGTCTGGGGCCTAAGCTGAGAAGACTCAGCAGTTAGGGCTGAGTCAAAGTGTCCAGGGTAGAATCACCTGGAGGATTTTTTTCTCTATTGCCTAGTATAAGGGATAGGGTCGTTCAAATGCTCAGACTGGAGTGTCTCTATGTGGCTTCTCCATGTGGCTTTGGCTTCAGGAATGATCATCTTGGGGTGATCAGACTCCTTATAGGATGGTTCAGAACTCTGAGGGCAAGATTTTCAGTGATTCAAGAGCACAGACTCCAGATTTGATGGGAAGAGTATCACATAGTAAAATTGCCAGAAAGGCATTTACTGAGAGCATTTTATGTGTCAGACAACAAGCTCTTCTTGGAGGATGGAAAGGGATAAGGCACATTCTCTGTCTTCAAAGAACTTCCAGTCTATACAGAAACAAAGGCAGATAGTATTCAAACTGATCTCTTATGACAGCATAGCGATTAATATTCTGCCTTTGCAACAGGGGTAGTGAATAAATTAATAAACCGGAGTACAGAATACAGACTAAAGAAACAGACCGAAGACTATGGGATTTTGATAAATGATGATGGTGTCATGGGAGGTCTTATTTCAAAGATGGAACTAAACAATATATGTATCTAAGAAAATGTATTTGTACATGGAATTTGTGAAATAGAAGCCTACCTCCCACCGTAAAAAAATTAAGTCCAGATGGATTAAGGACTTACATTCAAAAGCAAAGCTTTAAAACTGATAGAAGCAACATAGATGAAAATCATTCTGACCTTGGGGTTGAGAAGAATTTCTTAAGCAAGACACAAAAAATACTAATCACAAAAAAATGATTGATGAAGCCCACCCTGTTGAAATTAAAAACATCTGCTTATCAGAAACATTCTTATGAAAAGCAAAAAAAAGCTAAAAATGGGAGAACATATTTATAATATATACAGCTGAAATGTGACCCCCATCTCTCCATCCACCCATTCATTTATCTTTCGTGTACCAATAAATGAGAAAAAGACAAACCATCCAATAAAAAAATGGACAAAATACACAACTAGCAATTCACTGAAGAAAAAGGCAGGAAGAGCCAATAAAAAATGAAGACTTTCTTCACTCATTAGCAATGACGAAAATGTCGATCAAACTGCAGAGATGTATGTAGCTTCATGCCAATTTGATTGGCAAGAATTAATGTACCAGGCAGTACTACCATGGATCTAAGAAACTTCTGCTGAGTGCCTAAATTGATGCCACAACGTTGGAAAATAATGTGACATTTTATTATAGGTCCTGGCCTCTAGACTTGAATACTCCCCTTCTCCAAATTTTTATCCATATGCATAAAGTTTCACCCCTACTAAATGGTGAATAAGACACCAGAAATGATGTTGAAGAAGGAGATGTCTTTACTCAACAAGGGATGTGTCAAAGAGAATTTGGGGTAAGTCATGAAAATCAGGCCCCTTGTTCTCTCAAAATTCATTTTCTTTTATGTTTATTTCTTCAAGCAAGCCAACAAACAATGTGGTGGCAACATCATGTGTAGCTTCTCATTTGACCACTTTTGTGTATGAGAGGATTTGCAGGGATATTTGAGGGAAAGAGGTGGACTTCTGTCCTACGTTCCTTGGAAAGTTTGGTCACAGGGTCTATAAATGGGGTCTTCTGTGGATACTGGGAACCACCAGACAACAGTTTTAATTAGTCTTGATGAAATGAGCTCAAACAAAGGAAATACAGAATTGAAACTTTGCCTCCAGATAACGCTGACCTTGGGGCAAGTGAGCATGCCCTGTCTTCTGTCCCTCATTATCTTTATCATGTTGAGTGCCGCTGCGCTGAGGTTCTCTCTAGAGCAAGTTTACATAAATTGCTTCAGCATGACTTTTATCTCTTTGAGCTTCATCCATGCCTTGGTCGACACCAGCATTTGGCACACACCAGTGTTTGGATGATTTGCCTCTTGGTCTCAGAAGGGTGAAGGGGGCTCTGCTTGTCAAGTGTCCATTTTGACCTTCCCCTTGGAGACGCGAACATGACCCTTCTGGGCTAAAGCCAGTCAGTTCCTAGTTCATCAGAGGCACAATGGTGATGAAGCCTGGAAGGACTCTGTCAACCACCAGCAGTACCAACCCCCACATGTATCCCTGGGGAACCCGTGCTGAGCCTAGTGCTGCCTCATTCAGGCATGAAGGGGTGGCGGGTGGGGCCATGCGAGGATGGCCCTTGGTTTCCACAAATGTTCCTGCCTCAAGTGAGCTTGGGAACCCACATTTGTCTCAGTGGAGGCCCATGTTCTCTTGCAGCTTTCTCTCTTGTGGAGGAGACTAATGACAAACGTACTCACCCCCACTCATCCTTTTGTTTCTGTCTCTCCTCTGTCTCCATCTCTGTCTCTATCTGTCTTACGCACACAGACACAGACAGACAGACAGACAGACACATACACACCAGGTCATAGTAAGCACTATGCAGAAAATGTGGGTAAGGGAAGTGATAGGTAGTGACAGGGGGATTGCTTTGGTGGGTGGTCAGGAGGGATGTCTCCATTAGTGATATCAAATTAGGAAGTGTGATGGTGGCCAAGAAGCAAACAGTGACAGGACTCAGGAGAAGTGAATCCAAGGCCTGTGAACTGGCAAGGGCATAGCTCCCCATGGTGTGGGCAGACCCTGGGGAATAGAGAGGGCTGCAGGAAAAACAGAAGTTACAAGGAGGGAGGCAGTTGGAGGTGAGGAGGTTGGATATGCTGGCAAGGTTTAGATGAGGTATTCCAGTATAAAAGAAGAATGTTGAGTTTTATTCCAAATGGCCTGGGGAGACATTGGACAGTTTTAAGGATGGAAAAGGTAGGGTTTGATATTCTTTTAAAAGGATTCCTGTGGCATCTACTAATGGGAAGAATATGGTCTCCACTGTGGGGATCTGAAGGTGGAAATAGGGTGTCACCAAAGGTGTAAACTAGTGTCAGGGAGAGTGATGGTAGTCTTGGGGACAGTGACAGGGGTGTTTGGGGTTAGGGCCTTTCAGGAGGTGGTTAAGATAACACAGGGTGATAAGTGTGGGTCCCTCACACAGTAGGACTGGTGCCTTACCGAAGAGGAAGGGGCATCAGAGACACCTCTCTCTTCACCACATGAGTACCCAGTGAGAAAGTGGTCATCTGCAAACCAGGAACAGAGATCTTTTCAGAAGAGCTTACCAGTCTCAGCCATACCAGCCCCTTGACCTGGAATTTGCAGCCTCCAGAACTGTGGGAAAGTGAGTTTCTGTTGTGCAGACCACCCACCCTGTGGTGCTTGGTTATGACGCCCTCATAGACCAACATAGATGGCTCCATCGTGTTTCAAATGGAGTCCATTGTTTTCTGAGAGTTAGGACTTTGAAGATGTAACTGTATAAAACATAATGCAGAGGATGAGCTAACATCTTAGCATTTTTACTACTAAGAATATTTCATAATTTTTATTCTCAAGATGTCGATTTAAGTCATCTGAATGCCTTTGAAAATAGATGGAATAAAATTTTTTAAATATGTGCAAGGTAGAATTGCACATTCTCAAGAAAATCTGGGATCTTGACTTCCATTTCTCCCAATCTTTCTGTGCCTCTCTCCTTACATCCTGTGGAGTCCTAAGGTGCTGCAAAGATATGGTTGAAATTGAATTATCTAGAAAATGTGTAATTTTTCTAAAGGCAGTAAAATGCCCACTTATTACACCATAGTCCAATTAATTGGTGAGAATCAACATGATAACTTGTGCTTCCTCTCTGATTGTTGTTCAAACTTTGAATAAATCTTCCTTTCCCATCTCCTTGCATACTCTTGAACTTGTGAATGTGCTTACAAGATCAGGAAGGATGAAGAGTCGCACAATGTTATCTGTCATCCATCCATCCATCCATTCATCCATTTAACTATCTGTCCATCCATTATCTATCTCTATACTAGGACATTCAGCTTTTGCAGGTTTAGCACATGTAAACTTTATAGACATTACGTGCACAGCTAGAAATGCAATTCTTGTACAAATCTTTGTCCTGGTAAATAGCAAATTTAGTAATAGTAATAGTAATAGTAAATTTACATTTTTATTATGTTTTAAAGGACAGGTTCTCATGTCATCTACTAATTTGTCTGTGGTGTGTCACATGTGGTCTCTGAACAGACCGTGGACTGAACGGTTCTCGTGTGGCATGTATTTATTATCAATCTTTTCTCAGGTCAGATGAATTACCAGTTAAAGCAGAAATGTTATAAAATGTGCAGCATCTCTTCGTGCAACATCTTTAAAGTGTATTTTGGTAATATTTTTTTAAAAGCCTAGCAACTTCCCTTTTGTAATCTATGCTATGGTTATCCTTACAGATATGTGCAAAGATACTCAGAAAAATGTTCCTGGGAGCATTGTTGGCAATAATAGAAGGCCAGAAAGAAGGAAAACAGACATCCAGAGGGACCACAGAAAAATTATGAGATGTCCAGGTAATTCAGCCCTGGAAAAAAAACCAAAAAAACAGGTTTTCCTGCCATCTGTTATAGATAGTACATAAGATGTGGTGTGAAGGGAACAAGGCACAGGGCAGAGCTCTTGGGAGAAATTACCTTCATTTATATAAGTAGAATGGTTTATACACAAGCACACACATGTGCAAACATACCTTATACACTCCAGGAGAGGAAGGGTTTTGTTTTAGGGGCTTACACACTGTCAGATGTGTTGACAAAAATGATCTGGTATCTGACTGGATTGTCAAAATGCTCCAAAGTCACAAAAAGGACAGAAGTGGGTGTCACCTGAAGGTGTTGCCCCAATAAGCCCAAGACAGCGTCTTGCAGTGCTGGACAATGCTGTGGGCTCTGCCACGGCACAGAACCGCATGTTCTCAGAGGGATTGGGAATGGCATCAGCAATGGGTTCGTTGTAACTGTAGGGGAGTGATTTTGAAATGCTTTTCATGGCCAAGTGTGTTGGCTGCTTTTGCTAGAGGACACGCACCCACACGTGCACACACACGTGCATATTACTAACACTGCAGAAACCATCTCCAAGTGTAACACGGTTGAGCTGGATTATGTGCTTTTGATCAGATTTAGTTATCTAAAAAAGCATAATTTGGCAAAACAGGGTCATTAATTTCCTTCATTTTCAACGGTGGGACGAGTGTCAGCAAGTAAATCCCATCTGCCTTGAGGGACCACTTGGAGGAAAAGCACAGTGATAATTGGAAATGATGTTTCATTATCAATGAGATTCTAAAGCATCAACGTGAATTTCTTTCACTATCACAAGAGACTTTAGAAATTCCTTTCTCTAAGTTAGGAAGGGAGAGCTGGCAAGGTACCTTGTTCACGGTGCGCTTCTAAATTTAACGTCTTCAAGATAAGCAGTGATTTTTACTACAATTCTTCCATGGTTTTAAATGTTTAAAGCTAGACTAAGATTGCAACTTGAGTGCTTTAAGGAATGTTACGATTGACAGCTAGTGACTGTGAAATCTCGAGAGCCTTCGTTCTGTGCAACCCAAGCCTGGAAACATCTGGGTCCTCGCTCCTTCAGAGCAGCTGATCCTGGAGTGTGTGGATGGAAATTTGTACAGTGATTGTCTTCCAAAAAGATCTGAGGACACTGTAGGCATTTCAGGTCCAATATGAGTAATTTCTAAATGTTAAGGGAAATTTACGTGAAATTCCCTCATCTATCACATGTTACAACTTTTCTTCATTCCTGAGGTGTTACCTCTGATATCACAATTTTAATATTATTTTTAATATTATATGAGCTTTATAAAAACATACATGAAATCTATGAGACAGTTAAAAGCTTCAGAGAAAGAGAAAACCAAAGGAAACCACAAACTTCTAAGAGTAGAAATGGCATTGGAAATTGGCCTCATGGGTGGAACCAAAAAGACCTGAGTATTGGAAACTGGTCGTTGCTGGGGGCAGTGAGGAAGGGCATGGCATGGCCTGCAGATGGCCGCTCAGCATGGCCCACAGCAGCCTAAAAGCAGGTGCACACGTTGCAAAAGCAAGTGACACTTGGCCAGGAGAGAGTGGGTACTGTCTGCAGGAGACGGAGGTTTTTTCCTCTGTGCTATGTTCTGTGGTCTATGGCCTGTGATCCGTGGTCTGTGTTCTGTAGTCTGTGGTCTATGGCTTGTGGTCTATAGTCTGTGTTCTGTTCTGTGATCTGTGGTCTGTGCTCTGTGTTCTGTGGTCTGTGGACTATGGCTTGTGATCTGTGGTCTGTATTCTGCCGTCTGTGTTATGTTCTGTGATCTGTGTTCTGTGTTCTGTGGTCTCTGGTCTGTGGCCTGTGGTCTGTGGTCTGTGGTCTGTGTTTGATTCTGGTTTCTGTGCCCTGTGGTCTATGAATCCGTGATCTGTGGTCTGTGGCCTATAATCTGTGATCTATTGTCTGTGATCTGTGGTCTGTATTCTGTGCTCTGTAGTCTCTGTTCTCTGTTCTGTGGTCTGTCATCTCTGTTCTCTATTCTGTGATTTCTGTGTTCTATGGTCTGTGATCTCTGTTCTGTGATCTATGGTCTGTGGTATCTGTTCTGTGTTCTGTGGTCTGTGTTCTATGATCTGTGATCTGTGTTCTATGGTCTGTGGTCTGTGGTCTGTGATCTCTGTTCTGTATTCTGTGGTCTGTGATCTGTGATCTCTGTTCTGTGTTCTGTGATCAATGATCTGTGATCTCCGTTCTGTGTTCTGTGATCTGTGATCTGTGGTCTGTGATTTGTGGTCTGTGACCTGTGGGCTGTGGTCTGTGACAGCTGAAGATCAACAAGTGCCCCTGCTTCTAGTACTCCAGACAGGAACCAGTACTTCTCGGAAGGGTCTGCAGCAGCCATGAGCACAGGTGCTCTCTCCGGGTGCCCAGTTCTGCATGGCCTGAAGTGTCCTTCCCAGGAGGGAGACCGTGTGCAGGAGGGCCTGATGCGCACAGGCACTGAGGCAGCTGGGCAGCAGGGGCACAGACCACCGTCTCCCCCGTGCTCAGCATTGCCAGTGGAAGCCCACTGCCAACAGCGGAAAGAGCAGGGGCAGAGTGGCCAGCCTCCTCACAGCGTCCAGGGTGACAAG
This sequence comes from Mustela putorius furo, assembly GCF_011764305.1. Taxonomy (NCBI): domain Eukaryota; kingdom Metazoa; phylum Chordata; class Mammalia; order Carnivora; family Mustelidae; genus Mustela; species Mustela putorius. The sequence goes on from NW_025421998.1 coordinate 12,664,182, forward strand.
GCATTGGTAAGAACAGTGTAGGATGAAGAACAGAAGTCACCCGGGGGCTTCCTGACAGCAGCGTCTCCAGAGTCCCCTCGGGCACTTCCCAGAGGGCAGATTCACCTTGTGTCAGAGGCTGGCCATAGGCAGAGCAGGAGAGAGGTGCCCAGTAGGACTGACAGAATTAGCCTGCTGGGCCACCCTGATTTTTTAATTTGAATCTGCTTCCAAAATGTAGAAGTCATGCCCGGCACGGTCTCTATGCATGCTTCCCTTGAGGAGTCGTGAGATGGGGCCAGCCTGTCTGGGGGCCTGCAGCCCCTCCTCAGCAGGCAGCGGTGGCTTATGCTGCACCACACGCTCTGACCACAAGCAGTGAGCCTGTCCTACACCCCTCCTCTATCCTGCTCCACAGATGCCTCTGAACAGGGCCCCCACCCGGGCAGCGAGGCTGTTCTACCTCCCCCCCGCCCCCACTCTGCAGGTTGCCTCTGGCCGTGCCTGGCTGCCTGCCCCTCTGGCTCCTGGTGCTGCAGGCCGATGGGGCTCCCGGGCTTGAAGCTGCTGCCCCAGTCTGCCCACGGCCAGCTGGAAGCACGGGGCTCCTAGACCCGACTTGGCTCTCACGGCCTCTGCTCATAGCCTGGAATCCCTTATCCTGCTCCATCCTGAGACCTGCTGCCAGAGCGTGGCTCCTTCCTGCTGGCTGAGCCAGCTGTCCAGGCATGCGAGGGCCCTGATGAGTAGGGGGGGAGACGGGTTTGCACCCCTGTTGACCATGCAGTCCCACACTCCACCTGACCCCAGATGACTTGGTCCTTTCTAGAACACTCTGGGACCTCACCAGCCCCTTTATGAGTTTCCCTGAGGGTTTCTTGGTCACTAACACACTTACTCCCTATTTGTTCTCCCTCACCTGGGACCACAAGGCCCCAGAGAAGTGAGGTCACTTCCCCTCTCTCTGCCAAGTCCGCAACACCTTCCCGGCGGTCAGTGAGGCCAAGGCCCTGCTTCCTGCCGGGCTGTGGTGGGGCCCCAGCTGAGTGAGCAGATGCTTGCCAAGGGTGGGGGCTGAGGGGTTTCTCCCCTCTGGTGTCCTCGGGGCTGGAGTGAATAGACCTTTCCCCATTGCCTGGATTGAGAGCCCTGGAGTGTTTAATACTTCTTGTAGGGTTCAAACGCTTGCTGTCTTCAATTTGTTCATAGAGAAAAAACTCTCCTCCGTTGTCAGTGGCTCTCAGCCTTCATAGCACACTCTGTGCTATTAGCAAACACGCCTGGGGCTCATATTGGGGCTTAATTGTGTCCCCCCCAAATTCTGAAGCCTTAATCTGCAGAACCTCAGACTATGACTATGTTTGGAGAGAGGGCCTTTATGGAGATCTCAAGGTTAACAGAGGTCATTAAGATGGGCCCTATTCCCATGTGACTGCGGTCCTTAAAGAAGAAGAGACCAGGACATAGACACGTGCAGAGGGACGACCCCATGCCGACACGGCCCTCCCCACGCCCAGGAGAGGTGTCGGGAGGGACCGGCCCTGCCTCGCCTGGATCTTGGATATCCAGCCTCCGGGACTGGGAGGAATAAACTTCCTCCTGGCGGCTAAGGAAGGGCACGTTAGACTTCTCTCTAGGAACAGAGAGCCCCTCTGTCGCTTTGCTGAATCCTTTGTGGTTATGATGCTCATTTAGCAGAAAGAAAACAGACGACAGGGCTGGGATGAGCTGTCCCGAGTCACGCAGCTCCCACGGCAAAGGCGGAAAGACGGCCCTGTGCGTGGGGGGAGGAGCGGCCCCCTGATAAGAAGGAGATAAGGCACAAATGAAAATGCTTATTTTTTATGACTCATGAGTTCAGAGGAAACACAAATATTTGTGTGCTTTCTGCCTTGGGCACCTCTTAAGCGCCTGGAATTCATCAAAGCTCCAAGGTTGCCCAGAAGTCTGTAGCATTGCTTTCATCTCTGACACAGACGTTCTCCGTGAGGCTCTGGCAGTTCAAAAACGTCCGTGGAAACACCATCATTTCTGGCCTCCTCTATTTTTTTTTTTTTTTTCATTTTTTAAGAATTGCCTGTGGTTTTGCACGGGCCACAGAGTGTCCTGGAGAGAGGCGGCTCTCACAATACTCCTGTGAGCCTGGGAGGGCCAGATTCAAGTTGTCCCGGGCACCTCATCTTTGCCGTGTGCTTGGCGGGGCTTCACCTTACCCTCTGGGTTCTCCCATGGCGCACGCGGCCTGCGGTCACTGCACAGCACAGGCAGGTTGGACCACGGGGACACTTGTCCTTGGCAGAGCTCATGGAAGTCCTGACCTTGTGGTTGGATTTCTTCCTTCCAGTCTGAGAGGGGAGCGTGAGACCCACGAGGGCTCCTGCGCTCTGGAAGCAGAGGGTGCCCAGCAACCCCAGAAAGGACTGTCCCCCTCCACGGGGAGGACCATCCTGTGCATGCTACCCAATTCCCATGAGCAACTCTGGGGGGCCCTGTTGCTGCAAAGCAGGGACAAAGCTACTTATGAAAGAGTTACCAGCGGGGACTGCAGGAAAGGGGGGGCGGCCGGGTCCCTTCCTGGCAGAGCGGGAGGCCAGTGCATTCCCTCGGGCCCCACCCCAAAGCCTCGCCTGCAAGCGTCTCGCAAGGCCAGTCTGTCCTGGCGCCACTCGGCCCTTCTGCAAATCCTCCCGGCTTCGGCTGCTTAACCACAGCGTCTCTGATAGTGCTTTTTTTTTTTCTTTTTTTAAAGAATTTATTTATTTATTTGAGAAAGAGAGAGACAGAGCGAGCACAAGCATGGGGAGCAGCAGAGGGAGAGGGACAAACAGGCTCCCGGCTGAGCAGGGAACACGACACAGGGCTCGGTCCCAGGACCCCGAAACCATGACCTGAGCGGAAGGCAGACGCTTCACCCATGGAGCCCCTGGGGGCCCTGATGGTATTTTTAAAGAACCATGGACCATGGATTTTGTTGGTGGCCTGAACAGGCTGTTTTTATCTTGTGTCTCTGGGCAGGCGGGTGGGGGCTTCTCACATGGATGAAGGACAGAGATAGAGACAGAGACAGACAGACAGAGACAGGGAGTGGCCAGAGGCAAAGTGGGCCCTCCGCTAACTGACCTCTGAGTGCCCTGCATGGGGCTCTGACGAAGGCTGCCTGGGGCCTGGGGGCAGGGAGAGAGCACCATGGAGCAGGCAGGGGTTAAAGAATCAGGAACAGGTTTAAAGCCCCCATGGTCAGACCACTGGCCCCAAGGCCCACATGTCCCTCCTGAGAGTCCCCAAGCCCCGCTATGGCCTGAATCTGGTGAGGTTCAGCTGTCCCTCCCTCACCTGACGATCGGTGCAGACGGTCTTGCGGAGCAGGGGAGAAGAGGGGCGGGGGTCCAGGGCCTCAGACCCACTGGCTGGGGCCCAGTCCTGCTGTCCCGGGCGCTTGCTCACGGCGCCTGAGGCAGCCTGGGCTCAGATTCATGCCTGTTCCATAAAAATACCTGGTCTCTGACGTTGAGTAGGTTTCCCGGTTCGATTCTGCCTGTGTAACAAATTAACAAACATCAGTGGCTTTAAAAACTCTGCTTTACAGCCTCATATTTTCCATCGCTCAGAAGCACGGGCCCAGAGTGGTTGGAACGTCCATTCTGAGTCTCCAGGGCTGATGTCCAGCCTGGGTGAGCTCCTTATCTGGGACCACATTCCTCTCCGCTGCGCGCTAACTCTCGGCAGAATTCATTTCCACCGGGTCAGAGTCAAGTCCCAGTCTCCCTGAGAACTCTTGGCCAGGTGGCCCCCAGGTCCCCTCTGCTACCAGTTGGAGGGATCCCCAGCCTGGGTAATCCCCCCATCTTAGGGTCCACCAATCGGGGACCTCAACGGCCCCTGCAACATCCCTTTACCTCTGTGCCAGGGCTGTAAAGAGCTGGAGGGAGGTGTGCATGCCAGGAACGGGCCTCCCCCAAGGGAGCCGACTGAGACCCCTGCCCCCCACACCACCCTGGACGTCTGGGGGCCTTGGCCTTCATCTCATGGTGCGTTCTCTCTGCTCCTTGCCATTCAAGCTAGTCATGTTACAGTAGAACAAGTCTAAAGACCCCGTAGCCCTCTTGGGACATTGGGGAACACTCAGGTAAGCAAATGTCCAGGGCCACACACCTCTCCGTGTCCGTCTGTCTGCCCTTCCCCCCACCCCATGCTGTGATCTTTGCACACATCACAACCTCCCCATACCCACACTTCTGCTGAGACCCAGGCCTCGTCCGTGTCCCTCCCAGAGTTCCCTTCTCTCACCTCCATGGCAAACATTTCGCTCAGCTTGATTACTTAATTTCGTGTTTTATTTTGTTATTCATTTCCCTTCCTGTGTTTCCCTAAATCAAATGTGTACCGAGTTTATCTGGCCGTTTGGGGCCAGCTGCAGAATTTCATTTCTGTTTTCCCTCCTTTTCAATGTTACAAATAATGTTTATAGATGCAGCTTCTTTTTTTCTAGGAAGTTATTTGTACTATAGATACATAATGCCATCTCGAGTCTCTCTATTGAGGTGTGTTTATGTTTCTAGGAAGATACTTATTAACCTATCATTACATAACTTCTCCACAAAGTTCTGCTTCTCCCCTTGTCAGCTGAAGGGTTTTGTTTTTTTTTTCCCTGCTTAATATTCTTTGGTGAGTTTTAATTTTTTCTCTTTTTATTTGGACTAGGAAATTAGACTGAGGAGCTCATTTGAGTGAGTGTCCATGGAACACAGGAACAACTGGTCATGCGTGCGGGCGACTCCCGTCTCTGAGCATGGGATTGCCACATCTGGCGTGGGGAGTGGGTGATGGGGGAGACCACAAAGACAGCATGAGGTTTCCCAAGGAAACTCCCCTCGGGCTGTGTGAGCCCCCGAGCCCCCCTACGAGGTTATCTCTGACATCCAGAGTGTTCTACACCACCCCTGAAACTCAGGCTCCCCATGAGTGGCGTGGGCGCAGTGGGTGCAGGACCCACACTGGACACTCCATCTGGTCACCTGTCAGACCTTCCCTCAACTCTCCGCTCCTGCTTCCTCTGACGCGGCCATCGTGAAACATCCCAGAGATGAATGTGCTGCCATCATGGAAGACGACTCCTTCTACGGAACACAGAAGAAAGGCAGAAACTATGGTCCGTTTCCTCCACCTCCGTGGATGCCTGTTCTGTGTGGACGAGACCATTCCTTCCTCTCTCCCTGGTGCAGCCCTGTCAGCCTCGCGTGGCCAGTGGGGGCACTCACCGAGTCGACAGTGAACGAACGAGTGAGCCCAAGCATGAATGAGCACATGGGAGGAGTTCATGAACTTGGGGCCTCAGTAGTTCCGAACAGCCTGTAATCGATAGTGACTAGACCCGGGTAATGAAACAATGCTTACATCTGGCTTTTGATTTCTTTCTTATTTTACTTTATCCTCTTTAATTAAGATTTTATTTGTTCATGAGAGAGAAAGAGAACAGGTAGAGGGGCAGAGGGAGAGGGGAAAACAGGCTCCCAACACGGGGCTCGGTCCCGGACCCCGAGATCATGACCTTAGCCAAAGACAGACACATAACCGACTGAGCCACCAAGGCACCCTCTCATTTGAATTTATAGAAAATTGTAACAATTCGAATTTTAACATCATGTTCTAATTTTCTTCCCAGCAGACGGTTTCTGAGCATGCTCAGGAAGGCCCTGTTCCCCAGTAGCCTGGGCTTCCTTCTGGGCTTGCCCATCGGGCTCTGCTGAGCTAGTCCTGGCTGGCTGTGTCTTTGTCATTCCTCGGACAGTCCCCATTACTCCGCATTACCCCTTCCATCCACTGGGAATGATCAGGTCTTTATAATCCTAGACCAGAAAGTTATTTCCCTTTAATACAATCTGCAAACTAGCTGTTACCAGTTACTGAATGCCGAAGACGGGTCTTCCTTCCGCTCATTTTGTCCATCAGTGCATGTGCTGACTCATCATTAAGGAAGAACAGTAACCCAACGGACTCCAAGTCGAGTTTCCCTACATCGCACGCCCAATACCATGAGCATCACGTCTTGCTCACCGTGCAGGACACATCCAGCTCAAGAACCCAACTTTTTTCTTTTTTTAATCCTTTCATCCATCCCTTGTGGGCCACCGTGGGCACATGTAAGTCCTACCTGGAGACCTGCGGGTATAAACGGGAGCTTGCTTTCGATTCGGCGGTCATGGAGTTCACTGAGGAGGAGAACCCCTCTGGAAGGAGGAGAAGATATGGGGGCAAGGAGGAGTTCTGGGGACAATACTGGGTGTCATCAGGGCTTGGGTTGGGTCTCATGGACACCGGGGAGTCAACAAGGCAGGACAAAGCAACAGATCATGAAAAATGTGCAGGGAGCTTGGTATCAACAGCTTTGTTCTAAAAAATAAAGCAGGGACCCCAGAGACGATTCCTTCCCAGGCTGTACCCAGGACAGTGAGAGCGAGCAGTGTGGCCATCCGCTCCCATCTCTGCAAGTTCCTTTCACCGGCTTAGCTTCCGGGGTCTCCATAAATGCCTCCATCTGTAGGTCCTGCTATTATGATGACATAAGACCCTCACATTATTGTTATTTATCCGTAGTTACGTTTTCTACCTTATTTTCTGATTTCCATCATAGAAAGGTGGGATGCTGGATTCAGTATTCCGTCTACCACCTTAGAATTCAGAAACAGCCTCATCCTTCAAACTGTAGAGGAATGCTCCAAGCCTTCCATGACGACCCCATCGTAGAGATGAGTCAAACCAGGCTGTATTTACATGATCGAAAAAAATTAGCTCAAGTTCTCCTCCCTCTAACTGGTCACTATTGTGAAAGCAACAACAGGGAACTTTTATTCTGTCTCTCCATACTCATGTAAAATTTATGCTCGGGAATGGCGAGGAATGGCGGCAGGGAGCTTGCCTGTGTCGCAATGGTCTGTTTCCTTCCAGGGCACTTATCTCTGAACCTGTCATTTTATTAGCTCCATGGTTATAAATGTTTTCAGGAAGTCCTTTCTAAAACCATAAATATCTCTCTGCACCATTATCAAAAAATTCCCTGCATTTCATGCCTACATTTTATTTTGGCGACACTCTGGGGGAAGAAGAAAGGAGACTTTGCTGACCAGGCTTCCACACTAAAACCTGAAATCTGGCAATGGCAACCATGAGGCCAATCTGATCGCTCCTCCTTTGCATGAACATCTAGGAATGCTGCTTTCTGGAAGGGTTAAAAAAAATGATGATCCGTTTAAGAAAGAAGAGCAATGTTCTTACTGCTGTCAATGTGCTTCCAACATTTTCCCTCATGTGTTGACCATGCCTGGGCCCTCATGGCCTCATTTCGCAGGGGGCGAGAAGAGTTTGGGAGGGCACAACAGGTGACTCGTACCAGGGATCAGCCCCTCAAAGAGGACAAGTGACTGAATGGAGAGACCACTTTTCAGCTTGAAAACAAAGCAAACAAAAACCAAATAAACAAAAACCCTCTTTTCTATCTCTGGATTCAGAGGACAGTTGCATTTTGCCCAAAAATATTGAGCAATCTTAAATGGCTTTTTTTCCCCCTCCACACTGGAGATGAACCACAAGTTATTACAACAAAACTGGTCATTGCTCCCCGCCAAAGTGTTTCATCAACTCCTGGCGTCTCGTTATATCTTGATATGCTTATCCAGCATGACTGATGGCTGGGTTCTTAATAAGTGAGCTAGTTAAGCACAGAATTAATGACAGAAGGTTTTTCTTTGGCTCCAGGGCTCGGCGTGCACAGACAGGACTCTGCATGAGTTTCCCCAGCATGTGATGATAAGATGTCTGTATGCTGCCGGCATCAAGCCACTGCATTAATTAAAAGCACATTGTATGTTATCACAAAAGATGGATTTTTCTAGGAAGAATTACCCTTTGGCATTTATGATGAGCATGAAGAAAAACAGATAAGAAGATTACAGGCATAGTTTTCCTTAATTTAGGACAGCAAATATTTAAGATTAGGATTAAGACTTCAGGAGAGGCAGAGCCATAGTGATCCTTCTGCAAAGAAAATATTTAGGACAGTTGTTTTTGTCTGATTTAGGCTGACTCTGAAAGGCAAACATTGACCCATCCGCGCTGAGTATCTGTGACTTAACGTGATAGGTCCCTAACGTCGAAAAAACGCGGTTGAGTGCTTCCCCCTTATGTGTTTAAAACAAACACAAAATGCAAAATAAACAATAAATGGACTAATAAAAAGTTTACAAAGCTGCCAAATGCTGAAAATAATGTAGCAAAAATCCAGCCACCCCTCTGAAGGAGATTATTGGTATTTTCAGCAAGAAGAGCTGAGTTGGGAGGCTGTGGGGTTTTAAAATAACGTGCCATTAAGACGGACTCCTGTACAGCCCCAATGCAGCACTGAACCCCACCAGCCTCAGGGACGCATGGCCACCCAAAAGGCCAGCGCTCGCATGTGAAGCCCAGTGTGGACCATCCCAGCCTCCCGTCAGCTCTTGGGACCCTGCCTCTGTGCCACCCAGGTCTCGTTCTTTTACAAAATCTGTGTTGAGACCAGAAGAGTTCTAGTGGTCAGACGTTCTCCTGACACCGACTCCCTGCTGTGACCCATCAAACCATCTTTCTAGGGAAGGCTGCCACCACTGCCCACCCAGCGTTGTCTCCTCCACACTAAGCTTCTGCTACGCACCTTCTAAAGTGTTTCCCAGACCCCTTCAGCATCCACAGTCTCCTCTTCACACCTGACAGTTTCCCAGGGACCCAAAACCAAGCACAAGAACCCAAGGACAAGCAGGACATCCCATCCTTGGGTAGTTCTTACTACTTGCATTTGTCCTGCCAATGCTCAGGTTGGATGCTTGTCCATAGCTCTCATGGTTTATCTCATGGGCATCTCTTTGATTTTCTTTTCTTTTCCTTTTATTTTTTCTTTTTTTTTTTTTTTTTTTTTTTTTTTTTGAGACATAGCATGAGCCAGTGTCAGGGTAGGGGGTGGGAGGTGCATACAGAGGGAGCAGCAGAGACAGAGGGAGAAGCCGACTCCCCGCTGAGCAGAGTCCAGCACAAGGCTCTATCCCAGGACCCTGAGACCATGACCTGAGCCAAAGGCAGATGCTGAATTGGTTGAACCCCGACCTCCACATCTGAAACCAATGATACACTATATGTTAATTAATTGAATTTAAATAAAATAAGATTTTAAAAAAGGAAAAAAAGTTTCAACACCAAGATGGAGTTTTTACATACATTGATACAAAGATCTTTATGTTTTTCCCCTCTCCCCAGTCCATTTTGATTGGATCCAACCAAGACGGGTGTCTCATGATATCAGTGCCTGTAGATTGCTTAAAAGAGAACCCCAGATGTGGAAATACAGATCATTCCCCGCTTACTGATTTTTTCCTAGGCAGAGCTTTACAAAACCGCATCCTGTAGTAGCCCTTCGATGTGAACTCGGTGTTTTCTAAACTAAGAATGTCTTCCTGACTGCAGTCCTGTCCTCACCGCGTGCTGTTGGAGGGGTCCGCCCCGGGGGGCCTGGAGTAAGACGCTTAAGTAACCCATGCTGTCTCCGGGTCAGCAACACAGCAAGCCGTCTCGGTCCTACACTCACGTGTCTGCCATGAGGGCAAAGTGAGTGAGTGTTCTGAAGTGCTCCAAAGTCAATGTCGTGTGCATCATAGAAACGTCAGTTAAGGACGTCCCATTCTTTCTCCTGTGGATGGGGAAATAGTTTTGTGCACTTAGAAAGCTCCTTTTCTTTACTCTAGCCACCCCAAATTCATTTCCACAAATATAAATCCTACTCATCCTTCAAGGATAAGAGTGGATGGTAGAAGGGAAACAAACAAACAAACAAAACTTGGTCTTGTAATCAATCTGACTCCGTCAGTTGCCGGCCCTGTGTCCCTGGGCCAGTCACCCACTGGATTTTAGGTCATTAACATGTGGGTAGAATGATCTATTTCCTATGATTTTGGAAAAAAATACATAATCACAACTTGCCTTTTAGAACTTTTTAAGGTCCAAATATATTTACTGAGAGCCTACCATGTGCCGGCACTGTTCCAGATGGGTGTCCTGGGACCCTCCTTTTGCACAGACCACCTTCCAGTGGGGAAGAGAGGCAATCAGCAATACTGAAGCAAGCCCCCGCCAAACAGATGAAATGATACAATGCGGGGCAGGGCAGGTGTTTGACACAGTGTGTCAGGAAGGGCCGTTCTGGACAGGTGCCACCTCAGCAGAGCCCAGAGCATCTGGACATGCGCGGGTCTGGTGATGACAGAGGGGAGAACGTGCCAGGGAAGGGATGCCAAGTGCAAAGACCCCAGGCCACCCAACGGGACTGAGAGTCTGCGAGCTAGAGAGGTGGTCAGGACCGAGGGGGCAGAAGTGCCAGGGCCATGAGCCCCACCTACCTTGACGAGGACCCTGGAGTGTGTTCCAGATGTGTGGGAAGGTTCAGAAAGGTCTGACTGACGTTTTTAAGAGGTCATGATGGCCCATGGGTGCAGCATAGGACACGTGAGCAGAGGAAGAGGAGCAGGGAAACTCACAGTGAAGGCCCGGGACAGTCGTCCCATTGTCTGCAGATGACACACAGGGAGGTGCAGGAGCTCCCAGTGGGCAAGTCACATGTATATTTTGAAAAATGTCCTCACAGGTTGAATGCCTCAGGGAGAGTGGTACCAGGTGTCATTCTAAAGTCTCATCTTGAACAAACCGGGAGTTGGTAATGAAATTAATGATCATTATAATGATAACAATAGCAAAATGTGGTGTGATTATTAGCACAGAGAAAGAACTATTTAAATGGACTTATGCATATTAATTTGCTTACTCCTTCCAAAATGTCTGTGAGTCAGGTGTTCCATTATTCCTCCCTCCACTTTGCAAATACGGAAACACAGAGGCGTTGAGTATGACGCCCAACACCCTAGGGTCCCCAAGTCTAATCAGTGACATACACGATTTGAACTCAGAGCCTGTCTTCTACGTCCGTGACTGTGATCACTGCAGCCCCATGTCCTGTGTTGCAGGCAGGGTCAGCTTGGCAGGTGACCCTGTGTATGGAGAACATCTATCTCGAAGCCAGTTCCCAGCAAGAGGACTCCCAGGAGAGATTAGAGAATGTGGAAGGATTTTGTTCGAGGTGGGGTATCAGGTAAGAAAGTCGGCAAGGCCAATCAGGGAGAGCAGGTGGAGGGGCAACGGGATCCAGAGTCTGAGACTGCAGAATTCCCGTCTTCAGAGGTGGAGGAGGAGAGGGACCTCATTTGGACTGAAAAGGAATGGCCCATGGGAGGAAAATAAGAACATGGCATCTTTGGATCCAAGTGTGAAAGTATTGGAAAAAAGAGCAAAACAGTCAACGGTGGACAAGAGGATGACTATGAATTGAAAATATCATTAGACTTGTAAGGACCTGGAGCCGTCCGGGCTAACGGGTGGAGGGAGGTGGAATCTGTTTTCATCCTTTTAAGTATTTATTATTCCCACTTTTAAAATATTTTGCATTTGATTTTTGAATTGTCTAGAAGTTTAGGTATGGGCATCCCGTTTAATTTTTGGAATATCATTAAACTTTCAAATTATGTAAAATATTTAAATTTATTAAATTGGCCCTGAGGAAATACAGTTTAAACTAGGTAATGTTACTTTGTCAAGTATTTGAATAACACATGATTTTTATTCCTGGTCTTCTGCTTCTAGTAACTGGACACTTGGCAATTTGGAGCAGCCCTCCCACTGTGACCACTGACAAAACTAAACGACAATGACAAAGGAAAATCTCAATGTCTTGGAGAGTCTGATGAAGCAGAGATGGATTATGTGGCCAGATGCTGGGGGGAGCCAGAAGCCCTGAGAAGAGACAGCAGCACTGGGACCTTATTTCCACTTTGAGTACTGGCTGTTTCAGAAAGGATCTGAGAGACCCAAGAAACTGAGAAGAGCCTGTGAAAGACTCCAGAGGACTTGCAGGCAAAATCAAAAATTCAGGACCTACGTCCGACTCAACAGCCTTGGGAAGACACCCCAGAGGATTGAGCCTGATGCATGAGAGCTTGCTAGCTGTGGCTGAGGCTCACAAGGAACCAAGCCCAGCTTCAAATACTCCCAATCCTTGGAATTGGCTCTAAGGTGATTCAACACTGTTTCTATCCTTATTCATGTGCCAGATGCAAATATCAAGTTCCTCTAAATGAATAAGCCATTTTCCTAGAGTCCAAGTTTTTTTATAGTTTTTATATTCAATAATGATTTAATTTAAAAAATGGCAAGATAAATGAGAAGAGATGACTATCACTCAATAACTAGCAGAAAAAAAGCAAAACCAGAACCAAAGGAGTTCCAGAGAATGGAGTTACAGGTCATATGACCCATGACCTATGTCATAAGGTCATAGAATCATATATTAAAAGAACTTTATCCCAATATATTTATCAACTTTGATCTAAATGGAAAATTATTAAAGAAACACAGCATACCAAACTTAATCCAAGAAAAATAGAAAAAAATCTTTTTTAAGTTTGAAGGAAATGGACTTTATAACAGAAATCATCCTGGCCCAAAAAAAAAAAAATCCAGTAGAAATATGTTTTAATATTTGAGGAATAAATGTTGTTGATTCTACTTAAACTTTCCAGAAAAATAGATAAAAAGGGACTAATTCCCAGTTCTTTTTTTTTTTTTTTAGCTTTATGCTTGATATAAAAAGCTGATTACACCAATAAAAGTCAGGAAAACTGTGACTATTCTCACTTTGATATAAAAACTACCCCAAAAAACCATCCTTACCAAACCAGTCTTACAATAAATAAAAAGGGATAATATATCACAATGAAGTTGATTTCATTCTAATACTTATATTTTGTTTTAATATTTGAAAATCAATCCATGAAATTCATAGTAACAAAATAAAAAGTAATGATTACACAATCATTTAAACAGATACAAGAACAACATATTATGGAATTCAGCTTTACAATAAAACCTCTTAGTAAACTAGGAATAAAAGGTAACATACAATTCTAATGATGTCCACATGAAGAAAAAAGAGTAAAGCCAAATTTGTAATTAAAGATAAACTATCAAGAACTGTCTTTTGATAATCAGAGTGATAAAAGAATGTGTGCCTTTAATCCCTTCTGTTCAGCAGTTTACTTGAGGCCCTGCCTAGAGCAATATGACAAGAAAATGAAAAAGGATCTACACATCAGGAGGGAAGAATTAAAACTGTCGTTTTCCACAACCCACATGAAAGTGGAATATGGAAAAAAAAAAAAAGAAATGATATGGAAATTTAATAAAGTGACTTAATTAAGATCACATACTTTCAGAGTCAAATAAGACTCAAAATTGGTGGGGCGCCTGGCTCACTCCTTCAGTTGAGTGTCTGACTCTTGGTCTTAGTTGGGGTCTTGATCTCAGGGTTATGAGTTCAAGCTCTGTGTTGGGCTCCACAATGGGTATGGAGCCCACTTAAAAACAAGCAAACACCCCCCCCAAATCAAAAATCGAATTCCGTACAATGTAATTTCAAGCTTTGTTATATTTTTTTAATAGCAGAGAAAATGTCCTTGGATGAGCCTACACTCTGAAAATATCTACTGTCCACATGAAGACATGAAAATTTGTAAAATGTGTACCAGTGAGAAACCTATTTCAATGTTTCCATTCAATTATCTTCTGCTTCTTAAGCATCATTCATTCTTCAGGCAAAAATGCTATCATTCTGAAGAATGAGCAAAACCTTCTCTGAAAAGATTATTAGTTATAGCATTTCTATATACTGCACATGCAAGAATCTCCAAATTTCTTTAGGGAAGAGAAGTCCCTGTCACTGGCTCTTCCGGATGTGTTACAAGTGTCCCGGACAAATGAAAGTAGAGACTTAACACACCAGAGCTCATGGGCTGCGGCAGAAGCAGTTCTAGGAGGGAAGTTCATAGCAATACACACCTACATGAAGAAAAAAGGAAAGATCGCAAATAAATAACCTCAATTTACACCTCAAGGAACTACAAAAAGAACAAACTGAGCCCAAAGTTAGAAAGAAGGAATAACAAAGATCAAAGAAATGAATGAACAAGAAACACAACAGAAAAGATCAATGAAACTCACAAGTTGTCTTTTTTTTTTTAAAGATTGACAAAACTTTAACTTGACTAAGAAAAAAAAGAAAGACTCAAATAAACAAAACCAGAAATGAATAGGAGATACCACAACTAATAAGACAGAAATACTAAAGATTGTAAGAAACTACGATGAACAATTAGATGCCAACAGATGCGATAACCCAGAAAAAAAATGCATAAATTCCTAGAAACAGAACCTACCAAGACTGAATCACAGAAACACAGAGGATGGTGGTTGCCAGGGGTGGGGGTCGGGGGTTGGTGGTAGGTGGGCACACACTTTCTGTGATAAGAGGAGTAAGGTATTAGGATGTAATGTATAACATGGTGATTATACACTGTATTGTACAGTTGAAATTTGCTAGGAGAGTAGAACTTCAGTGTTATTACCAAAAAAAAAAAAAAAGGGAAAAATAGGTGAAATGATGAATGTATTAATCTGATGCTAGGAGTCCTTTCACAATGCATATACAAATGCAATTATTATGTACACATTATATTACAATTTAATTTGTCAATTACACCACAGAAAAGCTGAAAAAAAATCTTAGAAAACAAACAAACATGCCCACAAAGGAACAATTATACGAATTGCAAAATTAGTAGTAGCAATATGGTAGACACATTTTTATAATTCCAAGTTTCCACTTTATATTTTAAATGTTGTTAAGGAACTAGAAGAATATAACTGGTCATCTCTAGTTTTCTCCCCAGAGAGATTAATATTTTAAAACAATGGCACCTTTTCAAATACATCAAAGCCTTTATCACCAACACATCCTCAGTAAATCAACATTTAAAGGATACACTTCTTGAAGAGCCAGAAAATTAGAGCCAGAAGAGAGAGCCTGACATGCAAGAAGGAATGTTATCCCATGACTTGAGGTTACCCCATAAGACCATAAATATTCCCTTTATGGATGCTGTTCCATGGGCAAACCTCCAGGACTCATTAACTAATGTCACTGAAATGTGAGGAGACTACTGTAAATGTGTAGCCCAAAGCTCAGAGGTCTCTTTGAGTAAGACAATCAATGGCAGCTTTTGGCTAAATGCAGCATGACCACTTGACGTGGCAAAAGATACATGACACATTTGTTATTTAGTACAAACACAGCTATACTGCCAACAATGGCACTCTGAACATGTGTGTTTTCTTGGAAGTCCAGCGATGCCCTAAGCCATGGGGTAGGAGGGATTAGCCCTCAAAGAAGCAATAGAATTTAGCACACTTGGGTTCTAGGAACAGTTATGTTGGATGGTACAACTTGAATAATATCTTTGATCTTTCCACAATTGTACTCCTACTAAGTGAGAGAAATATAAAATAAATTATCTTCTATCCCAAGTGGATATTCTTAAAGAGGGTACAAATATTTAAATGTCAC
The DNA here is from genome assembly GCF_011764305.1 of Mustela putorius furo. Classification (NCBI taxonomy): domain Eukaryota; kingdom Metazoa; phylum Chordata; class Mammalia; order Carnivora; family Mustelidae; genus Mustela; species Mustela putorius. The sequence continues at coordinate 12,679,684 of NW_025421998.1, forward strand.
AGAATGGGTAAATTTATGATTGAGATTCACATTTTAAGATTATTTGCATTGTTGGTGGGGTAATAATAAAAATCATTTTGGGAAACACATTTCCCTAAGTTATTTGAAATATTATTAAAATAATAGTTTTGGGCAATGTGTGTTGAGCATGTCCTGAGCAGCAGACTCTGAGCTGGATTGTGAGCATGGTAGAGACAACTGTGGGTCCCACGTGGAGATACTCTGGCCCAGAGGAAGGCAGACGTGGGTAGAACGTTAGCAGAACAGTGAGAGGGTAGGCCAGGAAGCCACAGCCTGTGCTTAGGGGGGGCACCTCTTCCAAAGCTTCCATATAGAGCTGAATCTGAAATGCTCTGAGAATTTCTCTAGGTGCAGGAGGTTGGGAGGAATTCCAGAGAGGGATAACAACCTTAATAAAGGAATTTGATCCAGGAATGTCAAAGGAGATTCATTTAATCGAATTGTATTTACGCAAGCATGGCATGGGTACTTCTACAGGGAAATCCAATGAAGCCAGATCATCTGTTTTTTTGTTTGTTTGTTTTCCAAACCAGGATCCAGCTGGCTGGCTCTGACCAGAGCATGGTGTATGACGTGGACCCCCGGCTCCCTGTGGACCAGGTGGCCACACTTCATGCTGGGGCTGGTGGCATCCCAGCTTTCCAAATTTGCACAATGCAAGACTGATTCTTTCGATGACAACGAACACAGATTGTAATCTATATGGTCAGACTAAGTCAATCTATCAATATTGTATCTATTTTTATTTCAAGGCTGCTTAGGTAGCGTCTCTGTGTCCTGCTCTGCTTGGGCTGCTGCGACCAGTTACTACAGATGATGGGGGTGGGGGGGGCAGCTGCTTAAACGCAGATTTGCTCTGAGTTCCAGAGGTTGTAAGGCTGAGCTCAGCATGCCAGCATGGTCAGGTTCTTGGGAAAGACCTTCCTTGTCTTCCCACATCTTCGCATGGCTTTCCTAGATGCATGAGCAAAGATCTCTGTTTCCTCCTCTTCTCACAAGGGCACTAAGCCCATGACGAGGGCCCCACCCTCATGATCTTATTTACCCCTAGTTAATACCCCTAGTTATCTATCTACCCCTACCCGAAGTCCCCACCTCCCGATACTATGCCACTGGGAAGTTGGGGCTTCCACATAGGAGTTTGGGGAAGGGGTCCCAAACATGCAGTCCATAATACTTGGCATTATGTCTAATATAGTGGCCGAATGGTTGCCTGAAATCAACACACATACATTCACATCGTTGGCTTCTCTATGTAGCTCCATTCCATGTGGATTTCATGGTGCCTCTTACCATATTGTTTGTTGGTGCCTATGCACTGATGAGGGTGTGGAAGCTTCATGAATGAGAGGATGCATTACTATTGGACAGCAAGTGCCAAACTTCTTCTGTAAAAGACTGATGGCAAATATTTTAGGCTTTACCAGCCATTCAATCTCTACTTGCCTTGCCCAGTGGAGGACAGAATGGGCCACAGACCATATGCAAACAAGTGGGCCTTCCATGTCCCCAATAAAACCCACTTGCAGAAGCAGGTAGGCAGAAGACCCAGTTTGGTCTACGGGTCACAAATCTTTGTGATGGGACATTAAAGAACCTTATTTATAATCAGGGCATGTTAGCATGACAGCTCACAGCGTCACTGAAGCTCTACCCCTGGGTTCACAGGCAGAGGGGACGACAGGCACCTCTGTTCCCGCCCCGTCCTGTGCACCTCCCACGAGCACAGTTCTGGCTCCACCTGAGTCCTGCTCTGAAGTGCGTGGGTCCTGGTGGACCGCAAAAGATATGTTGGATTCAGACTTTCTCTCAAAATTTCCTCATAAAGTGAGTCTCACAGAATATTTTTCATGATGTAATTTCAAATCACATAATTTAAATTTATAGGAAACTTGAGCTGCCTGTACGTGGTTTGAATTAATTTCGTTTTTAGGTCGACTCATCGTTAACAGTCCTGATCTTGGGTGGGTTTCTGTTTAGACTCACTGACATATTTGGTCTCACGGTAGTGAAAATCCAGTCACCCATGTCTAGCCTGTAGAGCACTTTGTGTGTTCCTGGCCAGAGTCCCAACATGCCAGTGTCTTTCACACCACGTTAGAATCTCCTGTTCCTGTGACCAGTCGTAACGCTGTTCTCTGCCTCTGAACACAAATCCCTTTACATGTCTAAGATACAAATCCCTTTACATGTCTAGAACCCAGATCTTTCCTATTTCTCCATTTTCACTTTGTGTTGAGAAAAATACGAACTAATAAAGCCGGTCAGTAGGAAATACTTAAAGATAACTTCTGTTTCCAAATGCTCACTGGGTTTCAAATGGTATCTCTTATTCCCTGGTCACTGCATGCAATTACTTTTACATTTTTATAACATAATTGCGTCTGTGATAAAATTAGCATTCAAGTGTACATTTAAGATGTTTGAAAAATAGAGCCTGACATAAAAAGAAAAAATACGATTCTTCTAAGTGCAAAACCATGAAGCTCAGCATGTGAATGACTTAGTCATCTCCAACCTCTACCCTCCGATTAACGTCCCCCAAACCACACCCAGACACACATGCACACACAATTATTCCTGCCTTCATGCAAGCATATGAATACAAATGCTGACACGTGCGTACCCAGAGAAAATAAACACGTTCCTCCCTGTGCTATTGTCCTTAGCAACACTGTGATCATCTTACGTACATACTGGTCTTCAACTTGCCTTTTTCAAGTAGAAGATCGTTGTCATGCTTGAGAGCACAGCACAGATAATAGCAAATCCCATTTAATGGCTTCTTATCTATTATATGGATGCACCATAACGTCAAAATATCTCATTTGCCAAATATTTTAAACTTGTTTGCAAAAAAGATACCGAATTTGTTTATTTTCTTATTTCTATCCATTATGCGAAGTTCCATTATGAGCACTGTTGTGCGTATCTTGAGAATCTGGCTTCTGGGTTCATAATGAAAGTGACCAAATAATTTCCCTTCCTTTCTCCCTGGCCCGCGTCTTTTCTGTCCTTCCCCTCCCACATTCTCCTCTCTCTTATCATGCTCTGTGGTCATAAACCATGCGTAGTCCTGCTTTGTAAACTAAGTCTGGACTTTTTCAAACATCCTCCATGTTAGGGAATTTTATGAATAACACAAGAAGGATAGGTTACTGAAACACAGGGTAGAACATCTGGGCTTGGACATTTTTAATGACAAATTTTTGTCCATTTTATTTTATTCATCTATCCAAATGTTCTCTCTCTTCATTTTTCCTTGCTCAATTTTATCTGTTTATGTTGTCAAGATGTATCAGTTGTATGTAGATTTTCAATTTGGGGCATAAAATGACATATGATATTATATTCAAATTTTTACTGTCTTGAATTTTTCATGAACCTTTTAAAAGGACAATTACATACTCATATATTTTGTTTTATTTTTCATAATTAGGTTTTGCATGAGTCTTAATATATTTACTCTGATAGAGCTAGATTTTTGTTTCATCGATAGACACTTTATCTGGCTGGTTTTAACATAGCGTAACTATTTTTTAAGTATTTCACACTCACTACATTCTTTTGTTTTACTTAGTTGCCAGTTTTCTTACTGTATTTTGATTTCTAGTAAACTACATCACAGCAAAGAAGATGACCTACATCTAAGCAACTTTTTGTTATTTATCCAAGTGCTGTTTGAACAAAAGATAGGGAAAATATTATTAATGTTCACCAGAATAAAAGTAACATATACACTCTCATTCTGTAAGGTACCAAGTCTCATACGTACACACACACACACACACACACACACACACACACACGGTAACATTATTCTTGGAACTTAGCACTGAGTTATGAGCCTCCTGGCTGCTCATCAAATGTATTGAGCACTCCTGGTGTAGAAGATACTGTGCTAGACACCAGCTGTGACTACTTTTGAAGCTTCTTTTTGAAAGTGGCTACTATTTGTTACCAGGTGGTTTATGAGAGTGTTTCCCAAAACACATGTAAATAATAAGAAAAAATAAAAGTTTTGGAATCAATGGGGAACACAAATCTGAAATTAAAAACTATTTTGAAATAGAAAGTAAAAAAAATTGGGTGGATCCAAATCCATCAGATGTGTCCAAGCCTATGTAACTTGTAATTAATTGTGTTTCAATTAGGAAATATCGAGAATGAATGAATCAAGCATTTTCTTTTAAGAAATAAGAAAACTGGCAACTAAGTAAAACAAGAAGAAATTAATGAAGCTGAAATAGGGAAATAATAGAGATAACCAACAGAATCAAACACTGAATCATTACAGAGATCAATAACACTGACACTACTCCGTCCAGGCTAACCTCATCTTAGAGAGGAGACAAGATTGCCAACTAAATACTAATTATACACTGTATATACTAATATATCCCATGCATGTTAAAAGGATAACACAGGAACACTTTGAGTCAACTTTGTGCCCACAGATTTAACAACTAAGATGAAACAGACTAATTCCTTAAGAGCTACAAACTACCAAAATCATACAAAAAGAAATAAATAATATGTATAGGTCTATATTCACTAAAGAAACTGAATCAGTCACTGATAATGTCTCCCGAGATCACTCAAAACCCCAAAACAACCCCATAGAGCTTAAAGGGCTTGTTTCCACCACACTCAAAAGACACTTAAAATTCAGCAGTAAGAAAAAAAAAATCAACCTAATTAAAAAAAACAAGCAAAAGACCTTAACAGATACCTCACCAAAAAGGATAGAAAGATGGCAAGTAGCATATGAGAAGATGTGTAACATTAGTTGTCATTAGAGAACTGAAATTTAAAACAAAAATGAGATGCCATTACACAGCTATTACAATGGCCAAAATCCAGAATGCTGACAAAACCTAACGTCCATGAGATGTGGAGCAACAGAGACTCTCATCCACGGCCCATAGGGATGCGAAACAGTGTAGCCGCTTTGCAAGATGGTTTGGAATTTTCTTACAAGGCTAAGTGTACTCTTCTCATATGATCTGGTGATTGTGCCTCTTGGTATTCAGCCAAGTAAACTGGAACTTTTATCCCCACAAAGACCTCCACCTGGATATTTATAACAGCTCCATTCATAAACACCAAAACTTGGAAGCTACAAGATATCTTTTATTTATTTATTTTTAATTTAAATTCAATTAATTAACATATAGTGTGTGATTAGTTTCAGAGGTAGAGGTCAGTGATTCATCAATTGCTACAACACCCAGCGCTCATTCCATCACATGCTCTCCCTAATGTCCATCACCCAGTGACCCCAGCCCCCACCTGCCTCCCCTCCAGCAGCCCTCAGTTTGTGTCCTGTGATTAACAGCCTCTTATGCTTGTCTCCCTCTCTGGTTTTATCTTGTTTTATTTTCCCTTCCTTTCCCTCTGCTCCTCTGTTTTGTTTCTTTAATTCCACATAGCAGTGAAATCATACAATCATTATCTTTCACTCAGCATAATACCCTCTAGTTCCAACCACATCGTTGCAAATGGCAAGACTTCATTTCTTTTGACAGCTGCGTAGTATTCCATTGTGTATACATTCCGCATCTTCTTTACCCAACCAAGATATCTTCCAATAGGTGAATGTGTAAGTGCACTGTGGTCCACCCAGATAACAGAACATTATCCAGCGCTAAAGAGAAACAAGGTAGTAAGCCATAAAAAGATGGGAAGGAACCTTGAGTGCATATTTCTAGGCCAGTTTGAAAAAGCTACACTGTAAAATGTCAATTATGTGACATTCTGGATAATGCAAATTTTAGTAGTAATGAAAAAGTCAGTGCTTCCCAGGGACTTTGGGGGGTGGGGACAGTAAGGATGCCAAACTGATGAAGTACGATATGTTCCCCAGGGTGGTGGCATGACCATGACACTGTCACAGTGGGTTCTGTGGACACATCGGTCGTTCCAGCCCACATACTTAACATTGAAGTGAGCAAGTGTAAAGAGGTCGCTGGAGATGAGTGGCTGGCATACAGACTGTGACAACACAACCCCATTATTCTACAGGTAGAACGACCTCACTTGAAGAGGAGAGGAAGAGGTGCCGACCTAACTTTGGAAATGAAGTCTGTGAGACTAAAGCCAGGGAGGGTTTCTAAGCACTGTCCTGTAATTGGTAATTTTGTCTCCTGGGGGAATGGTTCCCAGCGTGACACCCCATCCAGGTATACAGGACGGGAAGGAAATGCGCAGGTTTCTTACGGTTAGAGAAGAGAGTTTACAGAAAAGTGAGAGGAGCAGGCTGGATGACCGCATGGTTCAGAACTGGAGACGCATTGTGAACTCGTTTCAGATCAATGTAGATACAGACGGAAACACAGATGTGTTTACAGATAGGTGTATTCGTGGGTTAGTATGCATTCAACTCCTTCCTTGCATTTTCAGCCAAAATGATGTGTCACCACCAACGAGCACACCTACTGCTGAGATCTTAGCCTCCAATGCTGGTCTCCAACTCAAGGAGCCAGGGCTTCCTGGAGACGTGGCTCATTCTCAGACCGGGGTAGGAAAGGTACAAGATGAGCCTGCTGCTCCTGTCTCATAGTGCCAGAAAACAAGGAAGGGCTGAAAACAAACCCACAAACAAAACACCTAAAAGACCTGTAATGATGTATGTCAAAGGGACAGAAAACCTACCTGAGAAAAGCAGTCATGGCTGATGCCTGAACAACCAATTTTTAAAAAAGCAATACAGAATTATAAGCGAAAGTGTAAGAACAACGTCCATGTGTCCATACTGATATTTGAGGCATACACGCATGTATACGTGACTGGGGAGAAGACACAAACGTCCCATGCAGAAAAACCGTAAGTAACTTAATGTAGATTTTGTGCATTCAAGGAGAGAGAATGCCCCTCCACTCCTACGTGTGTTCTGTGCCCAGTGATTTCCTTCCAAAGAGCTCAGCCTGGAAAGGGAGGAGAAGGAGCATCTTCTAAAGCCTACTGGCCAAGGTCAATGGTAACACTGACGTGTTGGCGATGTTGGCATAACATCCCCTTAATAGCATGTGAAGAAAACATCTCTTCACATCTGGGGTCTCCCACCTTAACAACCATTAGTTATCCCAGTCTAACTGAGGGACACACAGACAAGTTCCAGTAGAGGGTCATCCTACAAAACTCCCGGCTGTGCTTGTGAAAACCATCAAGGTCATCCAAAACGAGGGACGTCTGAGAAACTGTCCTAGCCAAGAGGAGCCCAAGGAGACAACACCTGAATATAACATGGTGTCCCGGATGGGATCAGGGGAGAGGAAAACAATGGCATTTGGTAAAAAAATAAAAAAAAAAACTCAGAAAACCTGAATTATCTGTGGTTGTAGGTACAGTGAAGCTAGAGCATCGCTACGTGTGCTTTTGTTGTAACGAACGTTCGGTAGGAATGAGAGATGTTCGTGAACAGGACGCATTTGAGTTGAGAAAGTAGCTTGAAAGAGGGAGAGCTGAGAGCAGAGGAGGGGAAGCTGCAGCCAGACGACAGTTCTGGCGGCCTTGCGGGGGGCAGGTGAAGGGCCAGGCAAGGACCCCCACCCTGCCCAGCCCAGCCAGCCCCGCCCTGAGCAAAGACAGAGGTCCAGCCACGGCAGGAGACCATTATGGATCTTGGCCTCCCAGGACAAGGCATGCAGAGTTTCAGAGTGCGGGCAGGCTTGCATTTGTGTTCTGGAAAGGTCACCTGGGATGTTTCTGAGAAGGCAAGTGGAGGGCTCAGATCTCTCCATTCCTTTCCTTTCTTTGCTGTCCTTTATCCCTGCCATCAGGGGACCATCCGGGCTCCCTCTGTGACTCCCCCTTTGGACGGCAATGTGGAGGGGACCCCCCCCCCCCTTTATCCCAACTCCACCCCATCCTTCGGGCTTGAAAACCAGAAGGCTATTGTGTAGAAGCCACAGGGAGATCTTAGAAGGAGGCTGAAAGCCTCCTTTCTTCTCTGACACTTTCTCCTCAGGCCATTACGCGGCCACTCAACCAAGCTGGCTAATTACCTGGAGCCTTGGAAGGCGGCTTTGCACCTTCCCTCCTTCAGACGCGACGTTCCAGTAATTAGTAACCAATTAGGGCTCCCCTCCCGCAATAGGCCGGTCCTTCTTTGTGAGCTTTTCTCCCACTAACACTGTGCTGACGGGCAACTGAGTCATACCTTTCTCCAGATTGCCAAAAGATGCACGCTCGACCAAGCGGGGTAGGGGAGAAGCTGGAGACTGGGCACAGGGTGATAGGTAATGAGATAATTACCCTCCGGGAAGTACATCTTGGGATTTGCATTTGAAATGAAGAGATTTGGCTCCAGGAATGCTGATCTCAGGTTAGTGCTGATTTTAATTCAAGAAGCAGCTCTTGGATTTAGTCATCCTGACTTACAGACCTCCCCAAAGGCTTTTCTCTTAAAACTAACCTCCAGCCCATCCCCAGAGGCAATGTCTGAAAACATCATGCGGCCACGAGAAAGGGGTCCCTTCGCTTTCGGGATAACACGCCAGGCGTCCAAGGCCTTCCACCACACGGTCTCGTCCTGTGTGTCGGGTCTCATCTCTGCGCACAGCTTCATGGTTGTAAATGCCCGTCCCAGTGCCCGGGACCGTCTGCAGGTGAATCCATGTTCCCTTCTTTCCAAACAGCACCCTGGCGCTCAGGGCAAGCCCTGGTGTCATGCTCCACTGCTCACGCCTCTTGCCCACGGCTAGTGCACCTGCAGGTAGGTCCCGTTGACTCTGCTCCGCACCCACCACCACCCTCGCTGGCGACCCTCTGTCCCCGGCTCCACACAGGCCGGGCGTGCAGGGACCACCGTGATAACCACAACTGAGTTTCCCACCCCCCCCACAACAACCACTGCTCCCCTGCAACCCACGGGCCCTCCACTCCTCAGCCCAGTCCATGGCTCCCCACTGCGCTTACGGCTCAGCCCGTGTTGACCACGTCCAGCAGGACCCGCCTCTGCTCTCTCGGGCGACTTGCTCCTCTATCCCCCCCTTCCTTCTGCTTCTCAAGCACGTTCTTTGGGTTCTGGTACAAGAGTGAGCACTAGGGCCTGGAGCAGCAGTGTCTTCTGTGGGTCTCCCTCCACACACCCCATGAACAGGAGGGTTTGGAGGTGGGGACATGGTCTCCTGATCACAGCAGACATATAATATCATACTAGTCTCACAGACACAACGCAGGGACTCCGCCCCACAATCCCCAACATTACACCGTGCTCGCCGTGCTGAGGGGAGCCGCCATCTATCAGCACATGCTATGACGTCATTATTGCTGCTTTACCTCCTAATCCCCTCATCTGCTTCCCCCTTCCCCCAACCCACCCCCCACCTTTCAGCAAATCATCCGGGACGTCTTTGGTGTGGTTCTCCCAAGACGCTGGCTGCTTGAAATCCATTGAGCTTCTTGAGTCCGTGACTTTGCCATTTTCATCAAACTCAGAAACATCTGTCCATCATTTACTGAAATATCTTTCCTGTCTCATCATACTCGAAGATTCCAGTAACACATGTCAGGCTGTCTGTCCCATGGCTTACAGAGACTCTGCTGATTTTTAAAAATCACTTTAAAATTTTGTGTTTTCTATTGTCTCCAAGCTCACTAGTCTCGTCCCCCCTGAAATTTTTACTATACCATTAATTCCACCATTGCATTTTCATCCTGGATGTATTAATTTTCATCTTCGGAAGCTTGATTCTTAAAATACTTCCCATTCCTCTACTTACTCCGTAATTCCTATAGTTTTTGAAAGCGTAAACTGTGTTATAGCAGCTGTTTTTACTTCCTTGTCTGATAATCCTAACAACTGGGACAGTTCTGAGTTGGTTTACACTGATTGATTTCTGTTCCTAAAATTGGCCAGATTTTTCTATCCCCCCCCCCCGTTTCTCTCCTGGAACTGTTTGACTGAATACCACACATTGTTAATTTTCCTTTTCTGGTGCTGGGTATTTCTGTATTTCTTTAAATATCCTTGAGCTTTGTTCTGGAATTCATTAGGTTGCTTGGAAAGAGCCTGAACCTTTGCAGACTGACCTTTAATATACATCAGGCAGAAGTTTGAATATCCAAAGCCCTCACCCTAGTGCTGATGACTCCCCAGGGCCGAGGCTAGACCCTTCTGAGCTCCCAACAGGGTTCCGGGTAAAGCATTTTCCATTCTGGTTTCCATTCTGGTCGGCACGGGCACCCCTTGGCCCATGTCAGCCAGTGTCAGGAAAGGCTGCGTCCCTTCCCTCCCCAGACTCTCTTCCTGACCCTCGGCATCTCCCCTGTCTCTGAGCTCCATCCAGTCCCATGGCCCTGAGCCCAGCTGGGGCGGAGTGGGCGCAGAGAGAACCCTCCTCAGATCCCCTACAGTCTGCCACCATGCACGCCCCTCCTCTGGCATATCGTTTCCTAAAATCTCCAGCGCTCTGGTGTCCTCCGCCTCTTAGTTTCTTCTGCGGGGCTCAGGGGATCTGGCAAATGTGCCTGAGCTCATTCCTGGAGATGAGACCCGGGAACGATGTTGTTTCAAATCATTTTTTTTTTTTCCTCTCATTTTCTTAAGTTGTTCCAGGCAGGAAGGTAAATCTGGTCACTGCCCCTCGAGCCCGGCCTAAAGGGCAAGTCCCCCTTGCTTGCATTTTAGCGCAGGCTAACCATTTGGAAGAAGCGAAGATGACTCCCTAAATACCATTTTCACCAGATCTTTCCTAACATTTCTGAAAATCGAGGGCTCCATATGCTCTTCTGGCCGTCCTCCCCCCCAAGGTCACTTCCTCTTCTGGGCTCCCTCAGCACGTGCTCTGCAGTGTGATTTCCACACTTTGCCCTGTGACCGTCGGCGAGGGCACAGGTCGTGTTCTCTTCATCTCTGTCACTTTCTTTCTATTTATTAACAGAGCTGCATTCTCCTACGTATTCTTGAGGGGCCGAGTAACGGAACGGACAGGAGCTCATGGGATGGTAGCCACCCAGGCACTGGCCGGCGTGAGGCGCAGACGCCAAGCTGCGACAGGGATGTGGGAGATTTGGGGAGAAAAGGCCCGGGAAGGGTTAAGGAGGAGGGTCCCGGTGTAGGCGAGGAGACAGAGCCTACAGGGGCCCATCTGATGCCTGGGATACCATAGAGAACGGAGTAGAAAGAGGTTCCAACAGATGTGAAATTTCCAAGCAAGACCTCTTCAGGCAGATGGGCCGCCCCCCAAGCCAACGCATCAGAGAGAAGTGGCCCAGGGTCCCACTCCTTGGTGCTCGGTCCCTGATGGGGCAGCCCAGGGAATGGCAGCCACCAGCCCCCGACCACAGCGGGTTTCCCCCAAGATGGTGTAAATCCACGGCAACCACAGATGGGTCGGAGGGCGGGTGGTGACGGTTGCCTGCTGCTGCGCCCCCGTGAGAGGACGCCGTGACGCCATCAGCAGTTGGAGGCCCCTGGCTCCCCCAACCAACACTCCCCACCCCCCACCCCAGGCCTGGGGAATCTTCTACTTTAGGTGCGCAGGCCTCCGAGCTGCATTCCAGCATGCTTTCTGCATCTGATGCGCAGGCACTGGGCCTCCCTGCTTATCCAAGAATCCTTTTATGAGCCTCTAGCTTGGAGGGCGGGAAGATGTAATCTGTTGCCTTTATTGTCTTGTAAAGACGTTAATCTCTCCACCACAGCCAGGGGTTGCTTCTGAGGTTGATTTTGCTTCCCTGCTTGACAAGCTGAAGAGCTTGTGGGCCTGAGCCCCCATGCCATGCCTGCCAAGGTCGCTGCCTTCCTGGCCTGTCAGAGAGAGTGCGGGGAAGAAACTGCACACCAGCCCCTCGCTCCAGGCGTGCGTGCCGAGTCACGGGCGTGGAGGGCTGGGAGGGCCGCCAGACACCCGGCACCCCATGTCTGAGGTCTGCACAAACGTGCAGAACCTTAGGGCAACCGCCAAGCTGATCTGGGCTCTGACCTCCACACACAGAGCCTGCTCCTGAGGGGCTGGGGAAACATAGGTGATACGTGATATGCAGGCCGGATGCTGCATCCAGCCGTAAACCAGCTCTGCTGTTCCCGCGTACACACTCTGCTCTCCTAGATCCACCGAGGAAGGGCCTGGAGCTTCGGGGCCGTTGGAAGACCAGCCGGGAGAGGGGACAGCTCGGGCACCCCCATGTGCCTGTTCCCACTGTAGTTGGCGTCCGAGGCTTTTGCTTGTCTCATCAAGGGTGGAGATCTCTAGAATGGGCTCACTTCTTCAAGCCAGATGTGCCTCTACTCAGTGTCAATGTTTCAGTTTTTTTAAAGATTTTTTTCTTTATTTACAAGAGGGAGGAGGGGCAGAGGGAGAGGGACGAGTACAGGTGCCCTGCTGAGCACAGAGCCTGACGCAGGGATCGAGATCGAGATCTCAGATCACTGAGATCATGACCTGAGCCAAAACCAGGAGTCGGACGATTAACCGACTGAGCCACCCAGGCACCCCCAGGTCCACTTTTTTAAATCCAGAAAGAAGGTGAAGCGCATTGGTTCTTCATTAAGCACGTGCGCACGTTGGCTGGGAGGACTCTGAGCAGTCGGGCTGCGGGGGAGAGGACAGTCGAGGACACGAGAGGCGGCGCCCGCCGTCCCAGCCAATCCTTTCGTGTGTCCTCTGACACCCTATCCCACCCCGTCTCTCTAGGGTCCTGTGTGTGTCCAGTGAGCTGCATGACCCCACAAAGAAGTGCGGTCCACAGTAATCTCCCCCGAGCCTGTGTCCCAGCAACCCGTTCAGCCATGGAGCTGCGTGGGACATGAGCACTTTCAGGGGACTTACGGACACAGCTGGGGAATGGGGAAGGCAGAAAACAAAGGTGTGAGGGGAGAGGGAGAGGAGAGAGGTGGACGCCAGCTCTGCCGTCTGTGTGGGATGGTGGGGGCAGGCGTGTTGGGGGCCGTGGGCAGTGGGAAGGTGGGGCGCCTGTCCTCCCCGGGCACCCACATTGCAGCCGTGCATCTTGTCCCTGACCTCCAGTCTTTCCCAAACTTTTGCTCCATCTTGCCCTTGTAAACCTATTTGTATGGACAGCGCGTTTGTACTGATTTTTAAATTTTGCATCTTGCTAAGCACCTCCCAACCCACCCATTCCCGCTCCCCCTAAAGATCTGAAGCAAACAAGCTTTGGGGACAGAACTGCCCGCATACGGTGTGGTGTAGGACAAGACTCCTTGTTTCTGGGCTGCAGAGAGAGCCGAGCACACGCTTCGGGGGCACACGCGGATCCCAGGGATCAGCCAGCGCTCGCTCTGCCTGGCACCCTGTAGCCATGGGGCAGGGCCAGCCAGACTCCGTTGGAAGGATTCCCCGGCGGAGAGCGAGTTCAGGCTGGAGGCTCAGCAGGAGGAGCCGAGGTCGCGGTGCAGCTCCCCGGGTTGCCAGAACCGGGATGCACCGTAGCCAGTTAGGCCCGGCAAGGATAGACCTTTCCAGGGCATGGCCTCACTTGTCACTTGGTCTTGGGCAGGTTACGTCACCTCCCTGCGACTCTTTTTACCTGTCCCAGGGGGGCTGGGGGAATAACTGTCAGCCCACACGACGGCGGGAAGGTTAACACTTGCAACCTGGCCTGGGCCCATGTCTCAGACTCCTCCAACTCCGTCTCATGGGAAAAGGATGGACTCAGAGTCTGAAGGGTTCTCGCTGGTCACTGACAGATGTTCTTTCTTTGGCCTCTTCATTTTCCAGTTTTCTTTTCTTTTCTTTTCTTTTTTTTTAAGATTTTATTTATTTATTTATTTATTTAATTGATTGAGAGGGGGAAGGTCAGAGGAGGAGGAAGCAGGCTCGCTACTGAGCAGAGAGCCCGATGCAGGGCTCAAACCCAGGACCCTGAGATCATGACCTGAGCTGAAGGCAGACGCTTTAATGACTGAGCCACCTGAGGGCCCCTATTTCCCAGTTTTCTTATCTGCCAGATGGTGATCATCCCAGGAAGTTCTCAGGAATAAACCGAGGCAGGTCAGCAAAGATCCCCAGTGCCTCCTAAGGGTGGGTGGGGGTGGAGGGGCTCGTTTTGGGCACCGATGTATTGCGCCACCTTGTGGTGAACCCTCGTGGAGGCCGCGGAGGGGCAGGGTCGGGGGATGGAGTTGTGGGTCTGGGCTCCCACGGCTTGAGAACGACCTAGCGTGAATATGAACTTGGGCCCACTGTGGTCGTGGTACCCGGATTTCTAGGGAGCAGAGTCCGCAGGTGCCCTGGGGCCGAAGACACCCGCCCCATGCCCCCTCCCGCTGTGGAGCCATGGTCCTTGCCCAGAACCGCAGACACAGGAATGGGCCACCACGTGGCCATGGCACACGCTCAGCCCTGAGCTCGCAGTGAGCAGGACAGAGCGGTTTGTTTTCCGCCACTGCTGTGACAAAGCACGACAGACGCCATGGCTTACACACACTCCCGCCATGCCCTGCAAGTGGGGAGTCGGGGCCGCTAGGCTCAGTGGGGCCTTCGCGTGGGGTCTCCCTGGCCAGTGCTATCGTGTGGGCCAGTGGCACAGCTTTCCAGAGGCTCCAGACATGGGTCCCCCTCCAGGCTCACTCATGTGAGCAGAGCACAGTTCCTTGTGGTCCGGGCACCGAGTCCCCCTTCCCTTGTTGGCTGTCAGCCGGCACCTGCTCTCAGCCTCTCTGTGCCTGCATCGCGTGGTTTGGGGTCAAAGCCCGTGGTGGAGAATGGGCAGAGCTGTGTTCTCATCTCAGACCCATCCCTTCTGCCGGGCATTTCCTCCTCCTCTTCCCCAGGGAGCCGGCGACGCTTGTCTGTTGCGAGGGCTGTGGGACTAGGTGAGGCTCGCCCAGAAAATCCGGGATCATCTGCCAGTTTGAAGGTGCATAACCTTGATTACATCTGCAGAGTCCCTGGGCATGCATGCAGACCCTTTGTAGGTTTTGGGGATCAGGGTGTGGGTTCCTAAGGGCGAGCTTTATTCTGTCTAGGTGGGGAGGGGAGGGTGACGACATACAGTCTGGCAGGATGAAACACCGTGTTCAGAGGAGAGGGTTAGACATGAGGAGGCTGATCCAGGCAGCAAGATGACATCACAGAACTGACTGAATTCCACAGGGCTTAAGCAGGAATATGCACTTGCCAGGTTCTCCTGTAGACAAGGTGCCCACATCGACCCAGGCAGGCTTCAGAGCGTGCCTACATGGCCCTGCCCCCTTCCCAGTCCAGTGAGCACTTGCACACGCACTGAGACACGCTTGAAACGGTCACTCCCATAGATCAAAGAGGAGATGATCCCATTAAGCGTTGGCTCAGAAACCCAGAACAGACGCTCTGACTCATGGACGCTCCTAAGGTGTCCCGAGTCACAGCCACCTGCCTCCGCTTGGAAAGGTCTGTGTGGGAATGCTCCTCGTCAGCAGGAGGACCGAGGTGATCTCATGGCACATGATGTCCTCCAGGGCTCAGCCCCTCCAAGGCCATGCGGGGTGGTCACTGCTCAGGAGGGTGTTCACGGGATGCGGAGCCACGCAGAGCTCCAGAGCTTACGGTCGTCTTCCCCGGGCACATTCCTCAACCTTCTTGATGGCAGTTTCTTTTTTCACCTGGAAAAGGGAGTTTTAGATCTAGAAGATTATTACTCTACGTCCCCTATAAATGAATGCCATAAATTATTGATAAATGGCTTCAACATCTCATATTTTCTATTTTCCCGACTTCTCTCCTGGTTTGGTCCAGATTGTCTGGCACTGGGGAGGCAGTCAATGCAGCACTCAAAAGCATACGGTCAGCCCTTGACAGTGAAGAGTTGCCAGAGCCTCCCCACTGAGAAGACTCAACCAGGCAGGACAGGAGGCCCTGCAGGGTCCCGCCCGGAGAAGAGAAGATCCAGGAGTGACAGCTCGAACCTTCGGAGCCGGGTGACCGTCCACCGACGTCCCCGCACAGTCGACCGCGTTCTGAGTCAACCTTCTACTCGGAATCCTGGGTCATTCCCAGGCATGCCATGGGAACTCTAGATCAGTCCACACAGGAACAAAACAGTCCCAGCCGTTAGGTCAGCGGAGGCTTCTGCAATAGCCCAGAGCACACAGCAGTCCAGTCCCCAGACATCACCACTTGCTCTGTGAAGCGCTCAGGTCCCTGCGAGTGTGAGATGCTGGGCTTTAGACTCTGCATTGTCTGCATGTGGTGACGGAACATTCGAATCCAGTGCGTGTGAGATCTAAAGTAATTGCTGTTAGTTCATAGAGTGTGGAATAGTAATTAAATACGTCACTTGTGGGGCGCCTGGGTGGCTCAGTCTGTTGAACGTCTGACTCTTGATTTCAGCTCAGGTTATGATCTCAGGGTGGGGAGATCGAGCCCCACATTGGGCTTTGCGCTGGGCATGGCATCTGCTTGGGTTTCTCTCTTCTTTTTCCTCTGCCCTACAAGTGCCCTCTCTCTCTCCAAATAAATAAATAAATAAATAAAAATAGAATTACGTGACTTACTTTATTTCACTCACCTGGCACTTATTCCTCATCTATTTTCAAAAGAATTAAGAGAGATTATTGCCCTAAAATTAAAAACAAGACCAAGCACATAAGTAGTATGTAAATAGTAGTAAATAGTAAATAGTAGTAAATAGTAAGTAAGTAGTAAGTAGTAAATAGTAGTTCTTTTGCATTACTTAAGGTTACTGGAATTATTACTGGAGTAATTACTGGAATTATTTTCCTTGAGCCCTGACACGAAAGCACATTGGGTCACTTGGTTACCTGTTAGTTTATTAAAAAAAAAAAAAAAAAATTCCCACGTATACGATTCCTCTTAAACTATTCAGAAGCAGTGTCACTTTCTGAAGTCCCTCGGCGGAAGTCCTACATAGTCTGTTTCCCTCCGTGAAGACAGTTTAACAGAGGTCGTTATACCCTTGAAACAAAATCCAACTGAGAAGAACCACTACTTCTAAAAATTGAAGAAAGAATGACTTTAGTGCTGTCTGAGAAAAAGAGGGCTTTGATGCTGATTTCTTGTGATTCGTCGACATGAATGGATTCAGCATCTCCAGCTTCGGAGTGGACACAGGCGGCGGGGGTGGGTCAAGCCTGTGGTTTCGTCCTCGGCAGCCGTCTGTTACATCCTCATTCTCGGAGTCACTGGCTGGCAAGTTGATCAAACACGCAATCCTCCCTCAGATTATTTTAATAATGTGCGAGTGTCGAGAAGTTTAAATATGCAGATGAGCTTTTTATTTTATTCTACAAGGGAAATCTTAATTTGAATATATTTAAAATCAGACTAGAATTTAAGAGGGAGAGTTCCTGATGCCAGAATAGAAGATGGACCTAAAACAAAGGAAACAAATAATGACTTTGGGGATCCCCTGGAGTGCCCCAAAGTGGCAAAGTTTGGAGCAAATGTGAATGGAATCAGAAGGTTTTTGGACCTCCAGCCACACCTGAAGTGTGGGATCCTGGGCAGCTGGGGGGTGGGGGGGGGGACGAGTCAGTTTTCTCCCCCAGGCCCGGGTCCCTTCTGCTCACCTGCTCAGCCCAGCCCTATGCAGGTGGGCATCTCCAGGCCATGCCCAGGGTACCTCGAGACCCAGCTAGCTTCCGGGGGCGGCAGTGGGGGTGGGGATCCAGTTGTCCAGCCAGAGCTGGCCCTCCGAGCTCACACACCCCCAAGGTCAGATTCCCAGCAACAGGAGCTGGTGGCACTAGCATTCTCTCAAACTGCAAAGACCTCACACGGAGCCCTGGTCAGCCTGGAAGCTCCAACACATCAAGGAAGCCACGAACACAGGTAGAGAGGATAAGGTGTGATCGTTGGCGCTCTGCGAGCCTCTTGCTCATGGTCCCACTGGAAAGGGAAGCAGTCAGGTCCAGGGAGTGGGATGCCCCTGGCAGCCAGCGGCACTCACAATCCCATCCGACCAGATAGTGGCCTGCACCCCATGTCCTCCTGAGGGTGAGGGCACTGCTGGAGGTCCGAAGACTCAGTGCCCAGTCTGAACCCTGTCTGAACAGCGGGAGGACAGGATGCTGGCACCTGGAGCCTGCAGGGGAGACTACTGTGATCACCGTCTCTGGAAGGAGCTCAGGGCATCTCCTTGGGGCTTTCTTCCCTCCCTTCTCTGCGTTGCAAGCTGGACACAGAATTACCTGGGAAGGCCCGTTAGACTTGACTGGCTTCTTCCGCAGAGACAGAAAGACAACATCCAATGAGTTATTGCAAATTTTTCAGTAAAATGTATGAAATATTCAGATGCAGGCATGGCACACTCAGATTTATAACCCGTTTAGTGTTTCCATTGTCATTTGCATCTATATTTTGTTTTTCAGATTTTTTTCCTTTTAATTCAACTAAGCAAATGTCGGGAGATACCCAGTCATCACTGGGGCTTCCTCGCTCAAGCAGTTAAAATAAGACAGCAAGTGGGACTCCTGGGTGGCCCGTGGGTTAAGTGTCATATTCACTCGTGAACCAGCTTGGGTCCCATCTAAGGGTCGTGGGATTGGCCCGTGCTGCGCTCCACGCTGAGCTTAGAGCCAGCTTGAGATTTGCTCCCTCTACCCTCCCTCCTCCACTTGCAAGCACACACCGTCTCTCCCAGTCTTTCTAAAAAAATAATATGCTTAATTTTCTATATTTCGCTCTTCAGAGTGAGAGACTTCTTAATGATTAATAATAATTGTTCATTATTTCTAACTACTGTAGCTTCATATAGGTCAGTGTAAGACAATTCAGCACCAAGAGGGTCAGGCCATTATGATTTCATTGTGGAATTTTAATAATGATACAAAATGTTAGCCGCTTTATCACAGGTGATGCCTTATGTTACCTTCTGCTGTGTCTGCAATGAAAAGTCTCACCTCTCTCGTTCCTGCTTGAACCGGCTTGTGTCTATGACCATTTTGTTCTCTCCCTTTACAGAGAGTGCACCGTGAGGTACATTCCTATAATTCAAGGACCGAGGGGCACCTGGCTGTCTCAGTTGGAGGGGCAGATATCTCTTGATCTCAGGGAGGTGAGTTCAAGACCCACCTTGGGTGTAAGAAAAATAAAAATACAAAAAAATAAAATGCATGACATAACAATGACTTACTTCTCTTTAAAAAAAAAGAATATAACAACTGGTCAGATTACAACCTGTCTCTTTGTCCAGCAATAGTCAGTTTCATATCGACAGCTGACATTGGTTCCCAGGGCCACAAAAGCTCTACAGCAAACACGGTGGCCGTTAAGGAAGAAAGTACTGGGCAGCTTTTGCTATTGAAAAGCTGTGGAATGTCTCAATTCAAAGAAAGTTCAGTATGTTTTTCCATTAAATGTTTAAACATTTAAAATTTGACTTAACCATAGCATTTCTTTCTAATTCACTTTTTACAGTCAATATTCTAGCTGGTCTTCATCATTATTGCAACTTCTGTGTAATATTCCATTTCTCCAGTTTACCGAAATTTTAAAACCTGATATAACTAAACTATGTTTTTTGCAAATATAAATAACACTATAGCTAATGTCTTTAGACATGAGGCTCTTTGCCTTTAGGGAAGTACCCCAGGGTAAGTTAATGATGGAGAAGATTAAGTTTGTTGAAAATATTCAACATACAAGGTAGTGGCTGGTGTGGGGAGGTTACCACAAAAGTAAGGAAATAACCGCAAATGTGAGCTCTCGGGACCCTCCCAGAAGATTTACGCTGTTGTAATGTTCCCATCTGTTTTAAGTTTGAAATTTTTTCCTACTTTCGATAATGTTCTCGATTTTGTTAATGGCTACAAAAGTAAGTTTGTTCTTCCTTCAGTTAACATCTGGTTCCTCATTGTTAAGAATTAAACTTTTTGAAGTGCTGTTTATTATAGAGATTTTTTATATGCTAATGATTGATAGTGATTTATAGTGGCCCACTGGGACTATGTGTGAACACCTTCTAATCTCGATAGATCCATTACAAAAACAAATCATTTGTGCTGGATTAAGCATGAGGCATTTCCGTCCATATTGTAATGATATCTCATGTGGAAATCTAAGTGTAAACATGACCACGGAGATACTGGTTTAATAAACAATTTCATTATACTTTCGAATGTGTCGTCAAAGAGAAACTGGGGGTAAATCCGGGCTGCAGGAGTTTATGAGAAAGTTACTGAAATCACAGTGTGAGCTGAGAGAACGTGATGAGGGAATCAGGGGCAATGTTTCGGACAAAGAAACATGGGGGTTAATAGTTCAAAGAATGAAGTTACATTTGGAAGTAAAGAGACAACCAAAATAAGGGTGAAAGTCTGCAGAGAGAATGGCACAGAAAGTGCTAATACCTAATCTAAATACCGTACTGAACCTAAAAAAGAAGTATTTTCTTGTAATATTCTATCCAACTACAAAGAAAGGATGAATGGCCTCAAAGAGGCAGATTCAGCAAGTAAACCATCAAGTAAACACGTTTGTCGATATTGCTATTGCTACTGGTTTTCATCCTGAATTCCACAGATGTCTAAAGATATGTGAATGGGGGGAAGTGAGGTTTCATAGTTTTTATAAAATTTTTGAGATGATCTAGATCCAAAAGAAGAAGGTGGCGAGGAGGGTAGGAATTACTGATGTGATTCCATAACTAAGGGGGATTTTAACCAAGAGGTTCAACAAAGACTATCAAGATTATAAGACTCTAGAAAAAGGAGAATCCACAGACTTCTTCCCATCCCCCTTCTCCGTCAGGTTCTTACTAACACAAGACCCAGAAGGCTCCTGGCTCTCACACAGACCTGAGAACCACCTGCCGAAGCCGTTCTTTGGGCTCTCCTTTCAGCAGTGCACTCAACCTACCGATAATTGGCCAAGATCATGGATTCGTGTCAAGGCCAAACATATCTGTCCTCCGTGTCATCTGACAGTGTTGACAGCACCCTGTCTAAAACTCTGTTCTGTTTTCCACATCCTCTGTTTCTGTGGCTCAGTCCTTTGTCCACTTACTTCCACGTTTCCTTAAAAGGAACTTTGCATAACTGATCTTTCCTCCCTTCATACTTTATTCTCCTAAAATATATACATTGTTTTGTCATTATGATGTGTACCAACATTTAATTTCCAAAGTAAGGTAAAAGACAGACTCAGAACTATATAAGAATAAACTTTATTTTTTTATTACAGCAGCTGAAGTCTCTCCATCATAGTCCCGTTTTCTCTCCTCCAGCGTTCCTTCTGTTAGACTCTCACACATGGTGGATTCCTTTACTTTTATCAACCGGTTGTAACTTGTCAGAAACTGTTGATGGTCCTCAGACACAGTTAAAAGGGAAACAGTGAGGGGCTTCACAAAATCCTGTGGGCGAACATGCCGTTTATGTGCCAGTGTTTAAATTATGTTAATATGCCAATATTAAATCAGTTTTGGGTTTCAGAGGAAGCAAATTCATGAGGTTCAACTGATATAGTTACCTTTTGTGGTGAGTGCCATGGAAGTTAACACAATGTTGCAGGCTTACGATGTGCTCCTTGGCAAGGAGGAGTGGGTTTAATATCAGAAAATAGTATCTGTCTTCTGCCTGTTGCTAACTGTAAGAATATGGAGTAAATGGTACAGAATTCTCATTCATAAAAACAAAAACAGATTTCCTAAAATGACACTTGACTCTCTATACAGGTTGAATGTTATCGAAAGCTCTTACCTTATGTTGAGGGGATGCTGGGATTATGGCTTTTGGGAATAGCTCTGAGAGTCAAATCAAATAATTAAATGTTTGTTCCAACCTATCATGTCTTGGGCAGGTCTCTCCTTTGCAAGCCTCAGAAAATTATTTCATGAGCACTTCCAGAGTCATAGAATAAAGACCTCGGCAGATTTGCTCCTCTGTCAAGGCAACAAGGACTCTGGAAAAATTGTCAAATTAAACTTTTTCAGAACTCTGAAAATTAACTACAGTTTGTAATAATCCAGGGAACGCATATGCAAACATATTGTCTGAGTCACAGCATGGACAGTGGGCTCTGTGGATTTTCACTTGTCCTATTACTCTACACCACATCCCCAAGTTCTGTGGGAACAGTTAAAAGCAATAGACTCACAATCACAATCACAATAGCTATAAAAAATAGAAAAAATAGACAGATTTGGAGCTTCCTAAAGCCTCATCCTAAGAGAATTACAGTATTTGATCTGTCTGGCGATTTCCTGGAAACTTCCAACCAGAATTTATTTATATTTGACCTGACTCAAAGTACATTCTCTGTGAACAGCCTTTCCCTGGGGCATTTGCAGAAAACAATCAGTGACAATTGTTTAACATTGCATCAGCCAGTGCGGGCAAAAACCTAGGGAAGGAGAGGTACATAAGACGCAAGCAAAGTGTGAGCATGTTCCTGAGAATTAAGAAGAGCATACACTTGTTTGCAACTGGATACGTGCTGAGGAAAAGAACTGTGAAGCCCTTAGGTTCTCACCTCTGGCTGACCTTGAGGTCCTGGGCAAGCAAGAGGTTTAAACTAAGCCATAGTTATAAACCACCTGCCAGAGATGGAAGACATGATATAACACACACACACACACACACACACACACACACACACACACACAACCCCTCTGCAAAGGCTTGGAGATTTATTGGGTTGAGTTATTTAAACAAATCTCCGTCCAATTATGACATTGCTGCTAGGGTAAGAGAGCAGAGACCTCAGTGATCACAGACACTGTGAAGAATACAAAGAATTCAAATTTTATAACCTTAATTCAGAATGGTCACTAAACCAAACAGCAAGAACAACCAGAAAATGCACTGCCACCACCACCACCACCACACCTAGGAATGGAGAGGGATCTGATTTGGGGAATTACCACGTTATAATATTTAAAATGTCCAGTAGAGGGGCACCTGGGTGGCTCAGTCAGCAAAGCATCTGCCTTTGGTTCCTGTCATGATCTCAGGGTCCTGGGATCAAGACTTGTATTGGGCTCCCTGCTCAGTGGGGGGTCTGCTTCTCCCTCTGCCTCTTCCCCCAGCTCGTGCATTCTCTCTCTCTAATAAGTAAATAAAATCTTAAAAAAATAAATAAAATGTCCAGTTTAAAAAGAGAGAGAAAGGGAAAAAGAGAAAAAGAAAAATGCAAGAAAGACTATTCCCAATACAGAAAAGTATGGCACATATATGAAAAAAGATGCCATCAATAAGAACTCTCCCTGAGAAGCCCAGATGTTGGGCACTAGACAAAGACTTACCTCCCCATGAAGATAAGTCTAAAGAACTAAAGGGAACCACATCCGAGCAATGAGTGGGAAGCATGAGAACAAGGTCTTGCCAAGTACAGATTATCAATAAATAGAGAGAGATTATTAGAAGGAACCAAATAGAAATTCTGGATTTGAACACAGAGTGAATGAACTCTCACTTGAAGGGCTCGAAGGTGGATTTGGGTTAGCAGAGAGAAAACTCTATGAAAACAAAGATATTCAGTTGAGGAAGTTCAGTTTTGAGAATCAGAAAGAAAACAGAATGCAACAAAAGGAAAAGGGGTGGGAACTGACTGCTTATAGACAGAGGATTTCTTTAGGACGATGAAAATATTCTGGAATCAGATGGAAGTGATGGTTACACATTTGCATGAATATACCCAAACTACCAATCTGTACATTCTAAAAGGTGAATTTGAAGCTATGTGAATGTGATTGCATTAAAAATTATTAAAATAATTTCTCAAAAGAATAAAATGATTTTGTGCAAATGGAATAGGGAACAAATGCCATGTGTATCTGAGTCAAGAGAGCTCACACTGTGGTTTGGAAGTCTGGAGAGCTCTTTGCGCACAAGCCTTCTCTGTTCAGAGCTGTGAAATCATTGGGGCAGCTGCCATGCCTCAGAGGTCATGCCCCAGAGGCCACTTCCATTCTTCTAGATCCTTCCCTCTGGCCTCCCTCTCGCTCAGTTCCCTAATGGCTGCCTCACTGAGTCTGGATCACCAACCAGCCCAACCACCTGGGAAGGAGACGCCTCTCTGTTTTTATTTAAGTGGCAAGCCAACTTCTCTGTTCATCAAGCAGCACAAGGAATGTCAGACTAACAACAACCAGGCAGTCCAAAAGACAAATGAATGAGATACATCTCTACTACCCTATGTATCCCATCCCTGCTGACCCGTCAACTTCGAGAGCTACAGACAGGCTGCTGTTGCCTGTAGTTCTGGTGGGCATTTGTAAGGCTCAGTGGGGCCGTGAATATGTGACCTTGCTGTGATACCAAAACGAAGAGCTGGAAACAAATACAATGGACGGTTGCTTGAGGTTCCCAAATTCAAATAATTTGAGCTGTAGGGTTACACAGAAGCGCAGAATAATACCTTGTTTTACAAGCAAAACACGTCTTACGTCTAAAGTTTAACTGATTCCTGAAAATCATGTCTCCAATCACATCTCGTCATTCCCACAATTAGGCAAGACGGAGGCTCGGAGAGATTATGATTTGGGGTGGAACACACAGCTTACCAGGGAGGCTGCAGGTTCTGGGATCCCGTCACTTGACTTTGTTTTTATGCTCTTTCTTTTCCTCCGGCCCCTTGATCCTTGGTATAGCAAAGGAGCAAGCGGTTCTTCACATCTTGGGGGCTCGTCTTATGCATAGTTAGGATCGAGTTTCAGAAGGAGGGAGTCCCACGGGATTAAACGAACCTCCACTGAAAGCTCACCTGATCCATCCCCTACGTGGTCACCCAAACCTGTTCCAAGGTCACAGTCCTTAGAGCATCGCCGCAGAGGGAACAGTGGCTGCACGTTAACCTTTCAATTTATTTTTGAATAGCCCATAGCAACCAATAAACACAAGACCCAAACAGGAAAAATCCATCCAAAACCGCTCTTGAAACTACAATTAAGGCTATAGAAGTAGAGAGAGCACAAAGCAATCGTAGCAAATACATAAATTAATTAAATAAGGTGGTACATGCTTTTTAAGATAGAAGATTAATTTTCAGCTTGGTTCTGGGAAGCTGATCTCTGGACTTCCTACTTCTCACTCTCAGCCTGACAATGCAGCTGAGCTCCTATCCCTGGTTTTGGGGGGCTTTTTTTGTTTGTTTTTTTTCTTTCTTTCTTTTCTTTTTTTTTTAAACCAGGTTTATCTCCAACATACGGTAGCACTTTAAATAAAGGTAGCGTGGGATCCTTGATCACACTAATCAAACAGGGCTGACTTTTCTCAGACTCTGTGGCACCACCTCTCTACAGCGTTTAAATCTTATGACTGGGACAGGAACTTTTATTGGCGCCTACCAGAACAATCTGTGTTTGAATCAATTTCCTGGCTTGCATTATAAAGTTTGTGGATTTCTGCGCAAGCAATTTGGGAAAAGCAAGCACTCATTAAATCACTTGACCCAAAAATTTCTGCAGGTTCAGAGGGAAACAGTCCTTCTTCCATGAAAGTTTCCAAGTCTGTTGTGACCGACCACTCCGCCCAAAAGGGTTTCACATTTGGTGCAAGAGGAAGTAGTCAGTGCCCAGGTAACACACACCTCAACAGGGCAAATGTTTCTGGTGTGTTTTGCACACTGGGGTTCCAACAAAAATGGTCTGTATTGTGATTAGTATAGATATTTAGGGACAAAATAAAATATACTCACCCATGGTCTTAACAACTCTGTTGTTGTTTATACTCTCTTCCTACTCTAACATAAATGCAAGTAAAATTCCAAAGCTGTACGGCATTAAAGTAGACATTTTATCTTACTAGCAGGCAATGTTTGAAAGGCTATAAATACACTGCATCAGGTTACTAGACTTTATTATAGAATATATATAAGATTTTCCATTGCTTTTGTTTTGTTTAGACGATGCTAAATTAAGCTTTTGTTTCTTTGCATTAGGCTTTTAAGAAAAAAAACATTCCGGGCATGGCCTTACAGATACAGAGGATCTGGATGTCTAGGAAATATGGAGGATCTTAGTTTTTTTATTTTATGTCTTCCAAAATAGTGACCAAATTAAAATGCCATCCGAAACAGAAGTGTACGTGAATGTCACCACATCTGGTCAGTGTTTAAAAACTCTCATGAATAAGCCTTTTTTGTGACTGATCTTGCCAAGTTTGCAAAATTAAAAAATGAAAATTCACTAATTTGAAGTTATTAGTGAGAATACACATTTCCAAATAGTTTAAGGTTTTATTTTTAAGTCATCTCTGCACCCAACATGCTGCTTGAACTCACGACCCCAAGATCAAGAGTCCCATGCTCCACTGACCGAGCCAGTCAGACGCCCCATCAATTCCAAATAATTTAAAGTTGTTTAAAGTTCTGCCAATCTGCCTAATTATGCGTTGAAGTTTTTATACATTTCATAGGACCATTTAAATACAGTAATTGCTAGAATTTTATCTGCTATATTTGATGTAAATATTTATACTTGGTCATGTTCTTTTCAGCCTATTTTTATCCTGGATCTTGAAGCAGGAAACACTCAAAACTGAACTGTAAAGCTTATATTTTTAATGTTCTTGCAGCATATTTTTTAACAGTCAAGAATCTTAAAGAAAAAGATCTTGCAAAATATTGAAAAAAATTATCCATCTTTCCCAAATGTTCGGAGATCAGCAGAGCTCTGCAAAGCCCAGCAGGGTGGCAGAAAAGGCTATTTTGATGCTTTTCCTGGTGAGGCATCCTTGGTCTGGGCTTGTCATTGCCTTATGAGTTCACTCTTTGGTGCCTCATTCACTGATTGCCATAACTCTGCTTGACTATAACTTTGAATCACTTTTGAGTCTAAAAATTGCTGTTCCTTTAGATGTATAACAAACTTGCTTTATTTTGACTAAAAAAAAAAAAAAATTCCACTGCATAAATTGCTCACAGATAACTAGAAACGCAAAGATTTGCCAGTGGGCAAAGTGTTATAAAAGGCATAAATTTTAGAGAAAAAGTATCAGACTGTTATACAAATGAGTTACTTTGATACAGAAAAGTATTCTAAATGGATACTTTTGCAAAAGCTATTTACTTATTTTAGAGAGACGGAGAGAGCAAGCATGAGCAGGGGGAGAGGCAGACGGAGAAGGAGAGGGAAACTTCAGCAGACTCCCCACTGAGCTGGGAGCCCCAGAGGGGGGCTTGATCCCAGCACCCCAAGATCAGACCCTCAGCCAAAGTCAGAAACTTAGCAACCCGGGCCCCCCTAAAGGATACTCTTTAAACACACATCGTATATGCTGTAGATGGGCTCACACATTGTCAAAGCCTTTCCCATTTTGGCGCTTGGGTCTTCAGGGAAGGGAGCTGTCATTTGATGTAGCGGTCCTCCTGGGCTCAGTGATGTAACTGTAGGCGCCCACAAAGGGCATATCCAGACGTCTTTTGTGCACCCAAGAAACCAATGGTAGCATGACCCACCCTTTGCCTCACTCCTCCCTGGGCCATCCTGGGTACATCCTTCTGTCCTTTATATGGGATACTGAGTGTAGGATGCTGAGATGAGGACCCTCCAAGGCCACCCCCACTCTGCCCTCTGTCCCTGCAAGGGGGCCGTCAGGGAGGAGCAGGCTAGCTTCCCTGGGACCCTGTCCCTGCCAGAGTATCTCCGAAGTGCCTGTTCTGTGGAAGCCAAACTTGACTGTCTCCAGCACCAGCAGCTGCTGCCCCTTCACAGACCTCTGGTTTCCCACTTAGGGTGCATTGTCTGCCAGCTCCTGAGTTATCATACCTACAACCTATCCCCTATGTGTCCGCATGCTGGGCAGTGTCCGCTTGCCGCAGTAGTGACCTCCAGAGTTTTTCGGCCCCTTTCTGGCATTTCTGGCCCCTGTGTAGCTGCTGGGACAGCTGGTCACACTTCGTCCCTCTGTTCATCTGACTGCTGTGCTTTCTGTTCTCTGATGGGACCTGACACAGCACTGATGACTTGCCCTTCTGTTTTAATCTTGGGATAGCCTATTTGGTGTTTGGCCTTGATCTTAGAGTGCATCTGATTGATCCCCCCCCCCCACTCATTGGAAGGACATAACTTGGGCCAGGAAAAACCCACTGCGGTGATAACAAGTGGAGTCTAGATAGGAATGGCTCTCTGCAGGCTTAGGACCATAATGGGATGCTCACGTGCTTGGTCCATGATCGGTAAAGCAGCCTAATGCAAATATTGGCTCTGGTTTCATCACACAAGGTCATTAAGAGCAACCAAAGTGACCCTTAAACAACCAAAAATACGGATCAGAAGAACAACATAGGAATGATTCATAGCCTGGGTTATCACAGTTCCTGAAAACTTTGACTCTTCTGTTGAGTCAATGATGTAGACATCGAGTACGGGGAGACACATGGACAGACACACAGCCTTACATACAGCACGACCCTCTGTACAGTGTCCTTAATTGTACGTTCAGAAAGGGTGAGCTTCATGAAGTGTGTATTAAATATCAATAAAGCTGGTCTATAAAACAAGAACTAAGAAATACAACCAATATCACACACTATTCAGCAGAATACAGAAGTCGAGATCACAGTAGATGCAGAACACAATTTTAATGCAATTAAAAACAACAAAAGACCTCTTCATATAAAAAAGATTTTCAACTTAGTGATAAAAAGCACTGTTCTTTAATCTAATTAGACCTGATGACAAGGACAGTACAGCAAGTGTCATAGTCAAGGGACAGAACATTGAAGTTGGTACCTTGAAATTGAGAATAAGACAAATTGAGATCCAGCTTCTTTCCATCACTGTCCCAGGCAATGTAATACACAAAGCAAAAGAAATATGAGATACCAGGGTTGAAAGGAAGAAATAAAACAATCATATTCTAGACAGCATGACTGTATGTGCAAAACAGGCAAAAGACCCATAAATAAACTTCAACATTGATTGGGTTAGTTGAGCAATGTCCCTGTATAAACAAGAAATAATAAAATATAATCAATTATTTCTTATACACTAGTGACAAAAAAAAACAGAAAATTTTATGCTGTTGGTGGTCACACCAGATCTCTCCTTTGGGGGATCCGTGGCTGGGATGAGACATGTCGGAGGTCTCTGGGGTACAGGTCATGGGGCTGCTCGCTTTACCAAAAAATGCCTGGATGTTGCAGGAATTCATGGTGCACTTTTATATATTTTATCCTTGAATAAAACATTTAAAAATGCAGATAAATGTCATGCCTGGAAATTATCTTCAAGGACTCAGAGATTTCTGAATCCAGAACTTGTTCCCCACTGCATTTGCCCTTTTCAGCTGTTGATTCAGTCATAAGATACAAGGCTTGACTCTAATCAACTAATGTGTCTTTCAAAAAATGCAACAAAAGAAGGAGAAACGGTGCTTTTAACAGGGAATTATTAAGGTTCATCCTTTTCTTTCCATTATAAGGTCCTGCAGGCTGACTTTCTGGCCCTAATTAAAATGAAATGTCTATCAAAATGAAAATGTTATGTATTATCTCAATGCTTTTTTGGGAAAAAAAAAAATGAGATGCTGGTGTGACACACCAGCCAGTTGTGACAAGGATTAACCTCAACCATGGTACTGATGGGAAATCATATAATGACTGTTTTAGTTTTTCTGTTTCATTTTATCTGAAAAGTCTAAGATCGTATGTAACATGTAGAAATTTAAAAAAAGAAAAAAAGATGATCCTAGTCTTTAAGCATTTACTGAGTACCCATCTGCTCCACGCACATATTGGGGGCTGTGCTGGAATTCCAGCAACTAAAGGTAGGTGGAGAGGTCAGAGGACTACTACAAGGGAGGAAATCATGCTCAGAGACATTGAGCAAGCTTCCTGGGGGCACACAGCAGCTGATATTTGAGCCATGTCTACTGGGGTCCAGAAGTTTCCTCTGCCCCCTGTTTCTGGAACCTCCTCCTCCTCCTCCTTCCAAATTCAGAGTCAACCCTGCAGGCATAGCAAAGGAAGGTAACCACCCCTGGGCTTGCAGGCTCCCCGAAGGAGCAAGGAGGCACCTAAGCCATGGTGAGAGCTGAACTCCCCAGAGGCACAGTCATCAGGTCAACCCTGGTCTCATGAGTTCCAGTTCTTTCTCTCTCTGCCCCTGTCCGAAGGGGCCTGGGTATCTGGTTGGTGCACAGCACCCTTGCAGAGGGAGGCCAGCTTAACCCTCGGCAAAAGGGCCAAGCCAGCAACGGTGCACAGTGACCCGTGGCCCATGGCCTTTGCTGGGAAGCCAGCCTGTCAGCCCAAATGGATGACTGGGAAGGGTGCTAACTAAGGGGACTCCTGGGTTGTGGTGTCCGAAAAGAGAGCATGAATTGGAGCCTGGGAGTGAGCATTCAGCCCCCTTCAGTCCTACTCCAGTCCCTGGGGAGACTCGGGCTCCTTGTTATAGGCGATGGTTTGGGGTCAGGTCAGCCAATGGCTGGGGCATTTGGGCAAGGGGGAGGGGGAGTTCTAGAGGGGACAGAGGCTGACAGGCCTGTCTCCATCCCGCAGGATGAGGCTCGGGTTTGGGGCTCCAGGACCAGAGGGAACAAAGACGGAGGTATTGCCCCCAGTGCTGGGGTTGGGTCTCAGACAAATGCCGAGTCCAGTCTCTGGCAGTGACATTCCTGGTCACTGTCCTCCCTGTGCCTGGGCTCGAGAGCCTTCCACGGCATGGGGTCCAGTGCCGTGTTTCATCAGCCCATGTGCCATGCTTCTGTGGTGGCCTGTATTGTGCCCACCATGACTTGTCTGTGTCCCCAAGTCCCTGCTGGATGTGAAGCTCTGGGGGCCACGGCCAGTCCTGGTCCATCTTGTCCACCCAAGGTCAACTCTAAGGGCACATGACCTAAACTCAGCAAAGGCCTATGATTGAAATGAGGATTTTTTTTTTTTTTTAATTCACAGATTGTTCTGGTTTCTCGTTGGCAGTAGAGAAGCCTGGATCGTTGTCACACATTCAAAGTTCTATTTTTTCCTAAGTTCAAGATGTTTGCCTGTCTCTGTGCTTTGAGGCAGAGCTGGTCCTAACTTATTGCTCTGTCTGAAGTGGCGAACGCTGTGTGATCACAATGTGCAGAACTATTAGTTATTTGCAAACCCAGTGAGGTTCATTGTTTCTTTCTCTAGTTTTGTGTCTCCTTGATTTTGGCAGAGTTTCGGTACAAGCTGTTTACCAGTTTTCAGTATTTTTTTCTCTCTCTCTCTTTTTTTTTTTCGTGGAAGATTAATATTTGGGGTGGTCTGTTCCCTTGCTTCTGGATATCCCTCTGGGATAGTATAGAGCAGAAATATGTAAAAACAACAGCACGTTTGGATTAAGAGTTGTGAAATATAGGAATCCTCAGAATAGTTGAAGTTTTAGAACATTCTGTATTGCTGAAGCTGGGGTCAAGACAGCTTTTGCCTCTACTACTGTAAAATTGCTGAAGATGTGAATTTCCCAGACAAGCTCCTTTAATCCTGACATTGGAACGAGCTTGTTTTTGATCCCAGGCTGAGGGAAGACTAAAGGCACATCTGTCACTTACCAGCTGGATGACAGGAAACAATTCAGGTCATTTCTCTGAGCTCCGTTCCTGTTTCCATCCGCTACATGGGCAGCACACCATGACAAAACCGGCTCCAGGATCGCCAAGCCCTACTGAAGGAGCACAGGAGGTTGGAGAGCCCCACCGCCGGCTGCAGGACCCACTACTGAGCAGCAGGGGTCATGACTCGACATCGGTGAAAGAGGAGACAACAGGCCCATGGACCATAGAGAGTCCGGAGACAGACCCGCAGGAATACAGTCAGTCAGTGTTTGACAAAGGCGGTGGCGGCGCCCTGAGCAAAGACTATCTCCTCCAGCTATGATATTGGAGCTACGGGACATCCACGAGCAAAACCGTGAATCGAAACGCAGAGCTGTGGGGGTGGGGAGGGTGAACGGGTGCCGCACAGAGGCTGCTCGGGGCAGTGGAATTCTTCAGAAGCCGGCCCGCTGCTGAACACGCACGTGCCCAAGCCCAGCCCAGTGTGGTAGAGACTGTCTAGCAGGTCACCCAAAACCTGGCCACCAGGACTGTCTGGGCCTCAGTGGGGGATGTGGGAACCACAGGTGGTTTTGTAACCACGCCTTCCTTATTCCAACCACTGGACCCCAAAACTGGTACCGACGCGAAGCAATGAACGTTACTCTGCTCTCTTCCATTTCTCTGCTGCTCTACAGCCCGATTCCCCCAGGGAACCAAGAACACTCCAAGGGAAGGAACTACGAACTCTGTAGACTGAGTCCACAGCACCTGCGGGGGCAGGGGGCTCCCAGGTTGCCCGCTGAGGTCTGTAGAATGCCACAATGGGCTGCATCAGAGCGGTGGCACAGGATAAAAACCAGCCTAAGAAAGACCGCTGTATCCAGGCCAACCTGCAGGCTCTATTTTTAGAAAGCCTGTTTGTGCTATGAATAGAAATTGGCTTTTGTTGAAGAAGGGATGTTGAAATTGCTCTCTGGAAAGGGTTTGCATCCAGTTCCTCACCCGTGCTCTCTGTGGACCAGGGAAAATTTGGAAGCGCGAGACTTCCTGAGGCTCTGGTGTGGCCGGGAGTGTCCGGCACGAGTTCCGTCAGAGGCGCTCACGGTAAGGGGCTGCAGGCCCCAGATGGCCAGGTCTGGGTGGAATTTTTGTAAGGCTGGATTTTCTGCCTCTGCTTTTGGGAGTAGCATGGAAACCGGGTTTCTTTTGGAATTTAGGTATTTTTAGTTTTTTTTTTTTTTTCAAGTGAAAATAGGACAACAGTTTTTGTGGAAAAAGCATTTTCCCTCCACGTTTTCCTTACTTATGATGTTCCCCCCACCCCACCAGCCACATGGGAAAACGGAAAGTTTAAACCAGATTGAGTGTTTTAACATCTGAAGAAAGTTTCCATTCTAGAAGCTACAAATGATTTGTAGATCTATGAGGTTGTCCTAGAAAAATCTCATGTGTGTTATTCTCATCATGCCCCTAGTAGATACTTTTAACCCTTGTTTAAAAAGTCATGTGTGGGGGCACCTGGGTGGCTCAGTGGGTTAAAGCCTCTGCCTTCAGCTCAGGTCATGATCTCAGGGTCCTGGGATCGAGCCCCACATCGGGCTCCCTGCTCAGCAGCGAGCCTGTTTCCCCTTCTCTTTCTGCCTGCCTCTCTGCCTACATGTGATCTCTGTCTGTCAAATAAATAAATAAAATCTCTATAAAAAAAAAAACGTAATGATGTGTTATTGTCATCATGTCCCCAGTAGATACTTTTAACCCTTGTTTAAAAAGTATTTTAAAAGTAGCAAAAATAGTAGACACATAACCATTCTCCAGACAAAATAAGTGTTAGTAATCCCCAGCCCAACGTCCTTTTTTCGATGGATGAATACTGGGGGTTCAGACTGCTCATTGCCTTACCCCAACATTGTCTTGGCTCCTGGGAGCCAGGGTCCTGCCTGGCAGTTCAGGGCTCCACCTGTGGAAGGTAGGTGTGCAATTTTTAGTTTCATTCTTGGGCCAAATATCTCCTCCCAGATGGTGAAAATTTTGAACTATGATATTAAAAAGCCTTTCTAAAATAGCAGGTAGGATTTGCAATTATGACCTACCTTCTCCTGGGTTTATAAAAATTTAGATTGATTTAATTTTTTTTAAGTAAACTCTACAGCCAGGGTAGGACTCAAACTCATGACCCTGAAATCACGAGTTTGAGATCATGACCTTGAGATCATCCCTCACCATCAAAGCCAGCCGGGTGCTCCCTATGTTTTACTGGATTTAAATCCCACCCTGACTCTGGCTCTGTGTTACCTATTTTTCCCACGGGAAGAGGCTGTAAAGGCAAGGATGTGTATGTCCAGCTGAATGAATGCCTGAACCTACAGGCGCCTCCCTTGTCCTGCCTCCTGGGGGAGGGGGGGGGAGGCATGCTCGGTGGTGACTGGGCTGCCAGCTCTTGGATAGAGAGAGAGACAGAGAGAACAGCATTCTCATAGGAGACTCACCTGAGATGTATTTGACAACTGGGGAGAACCATCTGGGTCACTGGTTTATAAAAGGGTGGATGGGGGCCCTGTTGGAATCCTATAAGAAGTATGAAAACCCACTCTGTTGGAGTCTGGTGCTTACCCAGAGTGAATTTCATGAGCACCTGAACCAGCAGACCCTGTCTTCACTGACCTGCTCTCAAACACATACCACTCACCTGCTTCCTCCTCCCAAGAAATCCCTCTGGACCATCCTGTTCAAAGCCTGCACATTTCTGTCCTAGACTGGTGATCATAGTTCAAACACACGGAGCTTACTGAATTCTCTCTCTTCTCAACTGATTTTCTACAGTACTTCTTGTATTTTCATATTCACATCAACGTGGTATGTATCCCAGTTGGGGGATTGTCACTGATTCCAAACCCATACTCCTTTTTCATACAATCCTGACCTGTGTTAACCTTGCATTGACCTTATCTCTTAAACCAATCTTTAGAACTTTGGGAAAATTAATTGCGACTTGTTTGGCTCTATATAATAAATCCACATAATCTGAAGCTTGGGGAATTTGTATATTCATTGATGTTCCAAGTCTCGGGGTCCTTGTCTAGAAATTAGCCATAGCAGAAATAACTACTTCGTAACGTTGTTGTGGGCACAGTGCCTGGACAACAACACATGTTTGGTATGAGTGTCATGTGAGATAATGAGTACATTTACATGGCATTGATTCTCAGTTGTTCTTCTACTGATAAGCTGTGTGAACATGGAGAGCCTTGCTAGGTTGCCCACTTTGTCTTCTCTGGAATAATATGGGGGAGAAGAATGAAGATGGTTTTCTGGAAGAAGTTCTTGCTCAGACATCAGTGTGGATGACCCATCATATTTCTAAACAGATGGTGTAGTAGATCTCATCTCACCCTATAGATGGTGCATCAGTGAGAGTCCAAACAAGAAAATAAACCCACACAGGTTATATTTTTAATGGAAATAATTTAAGGCAGGGGATTGGATAAACACGTGTCAGGGACTGAAATGTAAGTAGTATTCCTGAAGTTAGAAGGAATAGCTTCCATAAGAAGCTACTACCCCAAGGTTGATCACAGACTTACGGAAGAGCTCAAACTACAGCACTTGCAGCAGAAAACCTAGGAGAAAATATTCGCATAACAAGAGCATAAACCATAGAAAGCAAGACGATTCATAAATCTCAAAATTTTCAAAATATTCGCATTTCAGAAGACACTGTCACCAAAATGAAATATAAGTGACAGGATAAGTGAAAATATTTTCAGTAATATGCCTGACAAAACGTTGACACCCAGAATATGTAAGGACTTCTTACAACTGGTAGTGAGAAGACAGCCAACCCAACAATAAAGAGACAAAACATATGAAAATACATTTTGCCAAAGAGGATACTGGAATATCCTGAAAGCACATGAAAAAACACCCAATGTCATCAGTTACCAGTGAAATTCAAATCACAACTACAGAGTTAGCATAGTTGGAATGCTTTGGAATCACTAAATTAAAGAGATTAATAGGACCAGTAATTGACGGGATATGGTGCACCTGGAATTCTCATACACTGATATTGGAAATGTAAAATGGTACCATTTTGAAAAATTGCTGGGTAGTTTCTTAAAAGTTTAAGCATACACCTCATATACAACCCAACCCAACCAATTCACTCCTACCTATTTACCCAAAAGGAAGGAAAGCTTGTTCAAAGATTTTTATACAAACATTCACAAAAGATCACAATGGCCAGAAACTGAGAATAATGCAAATGTCATCCAGAAGTGAATGGATAAACAAATCAGTGGTATACCCATAGAGTCTGAGCAATAAAATGGAACAAACTACTGATTCATATAACAGCATAGATGAACGTCAAAATCATTACGCTAGGTGAATGTAACCAGATGCTAAAAGGTTCTGTGTGATTCCACCTATGGAAAATTCTATAAAAGGAAAACTAATTTGTAGCAATAAAAAGCAGAAGACCATTGGTTGCCTGGGCCTGGGTCAGAGGGAGGAATCCACTGCCAAGGGAATACAGTCTTCTGGATGTCATGGAAATGTCTAGAAACTGACTGTGGTGATGAACCATGAGAAACTATGGACTCCAGGAAACAAACTGAGGGTTTTAGAGCGGAGGTGGTTGGGGGGATGGGTGAGCCCGGTGATGCGTATTAAGGAGGGCACATAATGCATGGAGCACTGGGTGTTCTATGCAAACAATGAATCATGGAACCCTACATCAAAAACTAATGATATACTATATGGTGAATAATTAACATTAAAAAAAAGAAAAAGAAACTGACTGTTACAGTAGTTTCATGGGAACATGCATCTACCTAGAGTCATCCAATTGTCCATTTTAAATTAATGTCTTAAAAAGAATACCTGAATTGCATCTTCTAAAAGATTGGGATCATTGGAATAACAGGAAAAGCTAAATTGAGAGGTCTGAAACTTAATGGGAGTTCATTTCTTTCTCCTGGAAGCCTTTTCCAAGGTGACCAAAGCTGGTGTGATGTCTTCAGGGATCTGCACTCCCATCTTTCCACCATAAAGCTTCTACCCCAGTCACATCTTTGTTCAAGTTGCAGACTCTAACTGCGGTCGATACCCATGTTCCACAGCGGTGGCAGAAGGAGAAGAAGGCTAGAAGGGTTCTCTTTACAAAGAGCCTTCCCAGAAGTCCACACAATACTCTGTGTCTAACGGGCCTGACTTTAGTTGAATGGCAATGTCTACCTCCGACAGAGATGTATTCTTGATAACAATCTCAGAAAAACACAACACTCTTTTTCAAAGTAAGGGGAGATTAGCGACATGGACTAACATGGCAGCCATTGGCCATAGTTAAATTGTGTGGTGATGAGTTTGCGGACTCTCTCACAGATGGTGTTGGGAAAATGGGATGTCCACAGGTACGGGAATGAAATGGGGCCTTACCTCTCACCAAATACAAGAATTAACTCTCCATCAGTGACCTAAATGTGAAACCCGAACCTACAGAATACCTAGCAGGAAAAGGAGGGTGAAAGCTTCCTGACATTGGATTTGGGGGAAGACAAAAATGTGCAGGCAACACGAGGGAATAAAAAATAGATAAATCGAACTTTGACAAAATTAAAAACTTTTGCATATCAAAGGACACAATCAATAAAGTGAAAAAAAGAGTAAAGGACCCAGGGAGTGGGGAGGAAACATTTGCAAATCATACAGCTGGCACAGGATTACTATCCAGAATACATAAAGAACTTCTGTATTTCAAGAACAAAAAACAAACAACCTGAGTAAAAGATGGGTGAAGGGTTTGAACAGACATTTCTCCAAAGAAGATACACAAACGGCCAATAAAACGT
Source organism: Mustela putorius furo (assembly GCF_011764305.1). Lineage (NCBI taxonomy): Eukaryota > Metazoa > Chordata > Mammalia > Carnivora > Mustelidae > Mustela > Mustela putorius. The sequence continues at coordinate 12,716,911 of NW_025421998.1, forward strand.
GAGTAGAAATGCAATAACACTAATCCTTAGGGAAATACAAATTAAAACCACAGTGAAATACCATTGCACACCCAATGATTATTATTAACATGGCTGTAATAAACAGACAACAAACAAACCAAAACAGAAAATGACAAGCGCTGGTGAGACATCGGTGCTCCTGACCACAGTGTGAGCGTCTATGCCTTGGAGCTCAGGTACAAGTCGTACCTGACTCCACCGCTCCATCTCATAAGCCTCCCCGCTGCCTCACTGTTGTGGAGGGGAGAGAGCCATTCCTGCCCTGCTGTACCTCTATTCCTAACCCACAAACTCATGCATACGACCGGATGGTTGTTGCAAGTGACAAAGTTTGGAGTGTTTGTGGCCCAACTATGGTAACCAGAGGACAGAGTCTCAAGTCTTCGAGCAAAGGACGCAGTTTAATTTTGTTGTACTGCGAATATCCTGTGACCTTTGGTCCCTTTTCATGTGGCACTAACTATATCTCAGAAAACTATTTTCTCAAACACATTTGGAACATTCTTTCCTCATCCTCCATGAAAGTGGTGATTCCCCAAAGTGCCAAGTAGGGATGTAAATTTTACATGTGGAGACACATGTTTGTATCCATGTGATACAGGCCAGCCTTAGGCTTTGGTTCCTCCAAACAACTCAGCCCGGTAGCAGCTGTCATCTGGAAGCCCGATACAACGATAGTAGAGAACGGCCCCGACGATTATTGGGTTTACCTTCTGATGTTTGCATTTTTTACTCCTACTTAAGGAATGTGGTTTGCCCTGTAGTTGGGAGCTACGATTCACGGTCGCTTCGTTTCCTCAGCTGTGAAACTGGGCTCAGTATAGGCTCTAATTTCCAGAACTATAGGATATCAACATTCTAAAACTCTCGAATTAGGGGAGTCAAAGGAGCCGTGTTCCCAAGCACTTGACACAACTCCTGGCCCGTAAAGGTGACCGGATATGTTACCACTCGTGACTGGAATAGAAAAATCACTCAAACTGAAACAGTCTTAGGAGCGTCTACCTGTCGGAATAGCGGCCAGGCAGGTCCCTTAAACAGAAATCTCCTGTGCAGCCCAAAGCAGAATAGAGAATAGAAAGTGGATAAGCCAAGGTGAAGACTAGACCAGAAAGAGGCTGTGGCATGGATCAGAACCTCTTCTCGGGGTGTGCGGGGCACTGAATGTGGCGTCCGTGTTTCCAAAGTGTGAGCGTCACGCCCGTGGGCACGCAGGACACCTGCTGGGAGACTTCTGTTCCCGGTGAACCCAGATGCTGTCGCGTGCCTTGGCACTCACGGAGGTTCTAGAAATGCCCTTTTCTCTGCAGTGTAAACCAAGACGTCTTTGTTTTTCTTCTACCAAGAAAGACGCTGAATGAAAAGGAAGTTTATCATTTCCTTTAGGAGGTTATAAACTCCTGGAGATAAACCCGCTGTGTCAGCTAATTGCAGGAGACTCAGGGGCAGGCCTGGGAGACGGGGCTTGCGTGCCGCCTTCCTAGCGACACAGAGTGTGGGAAAAGCTCTATATTGTTTGGCAAGTCTTCGCTAAACTTCAGTGCAGAGTCTTTAAAGATGATGGCAATCACAGGCAAATAGTGTCACATTTGGGGCACATCTGTTTCTAATCATCTTTCCCCCGGCCCGTACCATGGAGGGTTCTGCACGGTCCGAGAAAGACTTTACCGCCTTGGACGGCTCTGTCCCCCGATCTGCCGGTGTCACACACCCAGACCAGGGCCCAGCCATGGATTTTGCTGCCCTTCTGGGTAAGGTCGTCGGAGTTCCTAAATAAAATATGGAAGGCCCGGTGAAATTTGAAATTCAGATCAAGGACAGATCATTTTTAGTATAAGTGTGTCTCATGCAGTGTTTGGGACATACTTGTACTAATTTAATTGTGGTGGTTCTTGTCTGAGATTCACATTCGTGTCCTGTGTGCAATCTGGGAACCCCGCTGCTCACAGGTGGGACAGTGCGAACACCCTGATCGGCAACCACCACTTCACATGTGGGGTGTGTGTGGGGTGTGTGTGTGTGTACACTCTCACATCCATGGTGTTCTGGGGTGCACGGGGAGGTGTGAGGTGAAGCAGCCCCAGGCAGGAGAAAGCCGTGTGGGTGCTGAGGTCCCTCAGAGAGGTCACTACCCCCTGGAGGACGCTGACCATGAAGACACATGACAGGGCCCAGGGAATCTGGGACTGGGGCAGGGTGTTGAGGACAACGTCTGAGCTAGGGGGTCCTGGGTCCATTCTCTAGGCTCATAAGGACGTGTGCTGTTTGCCACGTGACCTTGGTATAAACATCCAGGTGTCCACAACAGTGTGGATGATGCGGGGAATCAGTTGAGTTTCCATTTCTCCCTCTGGGAGGAGTCTGGGCTCCACGTGGCCAGGGGACTGTCCTCCAGTGGCAGACCCTGTTTTAATACAGATTTTGCCAATCATCTGAGCCCCAGGCAGCCCGTAGCTGTGACCATGTATCATGAATCTCACGGTCCAGTCCTTGTCTTCACACACAGGGAAGGGTAAGATGTTAAGTGTTCAGAGCTGTAAGGCGAGGTCGGGCTCTGGGTCCGGTTCTGCACGTCCCGGCTGGACACACTTGTTTTTCCCCTGCTTTACAGGGTTGTTGTGAGGAAGAAGTCACGTAACACTTAGATCTGGGACGGAGGCCTGATACACAGGTACACGAAGCAGCTTTTTTTTATGAATGCGCTGTGTCACCCACCAGGCAGGACCCTGGCTGCCCTCCGGCCCAGCCAGAGCTGGAGAGGCCATTGCTGCCCCGTGTTCCCCTTCTGGCGGGTTCTCCATGTCCTCTACCCTTCTGTGGCCCTCCAAGGGCTCCTAGAGCACAGCAGCGGTCCGATGACACGGTTTCAGGTGGGGTCACAGCCCCAACAGGTTGATTCTAGTCTGTAACCAGGGTGAGAAATATGTGCCTCAAAAACTGTTTTTGGAACAGAAGCTACTCCCTTCTCGGGAAGATGGTGGTGACCGCCCCCCCCGCCCTTGCTCAGCACGTGCACAGACCTCCCCCCTACCCACACACACAAGCCGGCCTGTCTTCCACCTGCCACGGCGGCAGAGCCCCTGCATCGCTACCAGAGACCCAAGGTTCTCCACGGGACAAGGTCAAGTGTGGGGGCCGGCATGCTTCCAGCAGGACGTATCTGCAGAGGCAGCCGTGGGCTCCCACCTATGCTCTGCACCGGGAATCGGCTCGGCCAGGACAGACACCACGATGGATCAGAGTTTCATCAGTGGCCACGGACGCTTCTCCTGCTGGAGGGATAGACGAGCGGTCACTTGCAAACGTTTGCCTAGCATGCTTTGTAGCCGACACAAGTCATATGTCTTAAATGCTTCAGAAAGACCCATCTGAGCAGTTTCAACAGAAACCACGTTAACCAGACAAACACAAAACCAGAGTTTATTATAGTTTACAGAAAGACTCTTAGAAACAATTTCACTTATTACACCCGGTTATTTTTAGGCCAATCCCACCAACCCGGAATTCAGATGGTGCTTTGAAAGGCATTTATTTTCAGCCGTGATGTGTGCCGTGGCTTCTGGTGCTTGGAGGAGGGCTCGGGGAGAGGGTTTGGGGGGCGAGAGGCTTTCAGGAATGGCACCAGGACACTGTCCACTGTTGTTTGAGATGAGAGGCAGGAACACAGCTGAGGCACATGGCCCCGCATTCCCGTGGAGAGCGGGTCCTTCCTGTCGCAGCTCAGGGTGACCTGGCTGGTCTCAGCCTCGGGAGGGGGACAGAGTCATCCGGGGAGGCCCAGCCTGGACAAGGGATGCAGACCCCCAGCAGGGCCAGTGACCCCCAGATGCAAAGAGAGGCCTGGAGCAGACCCTTCGGTGGGCGACACCCCTCCACACCCCAGAGAAGCTGGGAGTCAGGCCTTGGGACCGTGGCCACCTCGGGGTCAGCGCCCTCCATTGTAGTCAGTTGCGAGGCCCCGGTCTGTTCCCTGGGTCATTCCGCACGTGTGACGATCCCTCCTGGACCTGCTAGAAAGCGGGTCTTCTTGTCAAAGGCCACTTTTGGGAAGTGTTCCTTAAGATGAAGTCCCATAAAAAATGTGGTTTCCTCCAAGGGACTCTCTGCCATGTCTTCTGTCAGAGGGCGGCCGGGGTGGCAGGGACAGCCCATGGCTCTCCCCAGCCCCCTGGTTAGGAAGGCCACGGCCAAGCTTCCTCTTCAAGGAAGGGTTTGCTCCTCCCCCTGCCCTTGAGTCAAAGCCTCAAGGTCACCAGGCCCTTTGTCCAAACTGTCCAAAATACCACACATGGGCAGGATGAACCGTGGTTTGCTGGTCCCCAGAGGTACTAGGACAATGCGGCCGGCCTCTGTGTCTCTGCCTGGTGCCTGTCCCACCACTTCGTCACGGGGCCACCCCATGCAGACCACCACGGTGGTTGTTCCAACGCGTCCTCTTCCCGATAACCCACGTCACAACCTGCGCATGAGGCCGGCAAGCACCGCACTTCTTTGTAGACGAAATACGGGGAGGAGCTGACCCACCATCTGCCCCATTTCTCGCTTCTTTCAGGGGACAAACGCGTGGTTGGCACCGGTGTGGGCGGAGTGGTCTGGGGACACGAGGACCCCGGGCTGATCGTATGTGCGAGTCCGTGGTGCAAAGGCATGTGTGCAGGCATGTGGGAAGTGTGCAGAGGGCCGCGGGGGAGCAGGAAAGGCCCGTGTCTTGCTCGTTGGCCACTTTGGCTCATGCTTCCGTTCCGTGTGTGGCTCTCAGTGTGCAGCTCTGTGCCGCTGACGGTCGGGTCAGGTGCATACTAATTGCTTAGTTGTTGGGACTTTGCTTTGAGAAAAGCCCCTTTCAGCTTTGGTTTCTGTAGCTCATCTCCCAGTCATTCACCGGGGTGCAAAGAACACCCTGGGGTGGTCTTAGCTGCTTTCCCCCTAGTAGCTCCTGCCCTCGCATATCTTCTCTGGGGCATGTTTAATCCTTACTCCTGTATGTGGCAGATTTTCCAGTCACATTGTCTGCGTGTTTACTGCTGAAATTTGTGCCTCTTTATATACTAGAGATATGAGGTGACCAATATGTTCTCTGTGTCTACAGCTTGTCTTGCTTTAAGAAAAGAAATCTTCCGCTTTAAGAACAGCTGTAGATTTGCAAAGAAGTCATGAAGACAGAGCACAAAGTTCCTATGTCCCCGCCCATTTTCTTGTCGTTGACATCCGTCAGAACCGCGTTTGCAGCAATTAACACACTGACACGTTATTAGGAAGCAAAGTCTATACTCTATTCAAATTTCCTCAGGTTTTAGCAAATGTCTTTTTTCTGTTGCAGGATTCTGTCCCCAACCCTCTTGACTGTGAAAGTTCTGACTTTCCTTATTTTCAATGACCTTGGCAGTTTTGAGGGGCAAGGCCCTGGTGTTTTGCAGAAGGCTTTTCTGTGGGGATTTGCCCTATTTTTATCATGGTTAGACTGGGCTATGGGTTTTTGGAAGGAAGGCATGGAGGTCACGTGCTGTTCCTATGACATCATCTCAAGGGAAATACAGCACCATTGGGACTCTGAGCACTGGGCGTCAGGTGGCCCTTCCTGGGTTAGGGCACAGTCTTCCACAAAACCCTCACTGCAGACGCCATCTCAGGCTCAGGAGTCCCCAGGCCACCCGCCCTTCTGACCTGATGGCTGTGATCTGAGGGTTCACACTAACTCAAGTCGCAGAATTTCCTGGAATGCTGCACAAACACAGTCAAGTTTTGTGGTACTCACGGTAACAGTTTAGTTACAAAGGCATCAAATCAAGACCAGTGGGAAGAAGAGCCGTCCATGGAGACCTCTTGGAGCACTCACCTGGGAAGATCCCATGTCGTGAGGACCTCCCGTCTGGGTGCATTGACAAGGCTGGCTGGCCGGGGAGCTCACCCGAGCCAGGGGTCCAGGGCTTCTGCAGACATTTCATGACAAAGGTATGACTGATTGGATCATTAACCCTGAGATCGAACTCCCTCCTAATTCCTCTTCTCCCCGCAGGTCGGAGTGAAATCCCACGGACCGAAGCTCTGCCCCTCCAGTCACGTAGCTGGAGTTTCTAACTCGAGTATCACTCAACAAATCCAAGGGTCGGGGCGCCTGGGGGCTCAGTGGGTTAAAGCCTCTGCCTTCAGCTCAGGTCATGATCTCAGGGTCCTGGGATCAAGCCCCACATCCGGCTCTCTGCTCAACGGGGAGCCTGCTTCCCTTCCTCTCTCTCTGACTACTTCTCTGCCTATTTGTGATCTCTCTCTGTCTGCCAAATAAATAAATAAAATCTTCAAAATAAAAGAAAGATAGAAAGAAAGAAAGAAAAGAAAGAAAGAAACCAAGGGTTGCAAGGACCCATCCCAGGATCCATGGGCAGAGACCAGACAGGTCTCTCTGTGTCAGGTCTCCCCTCTTGGGAGTCACTTCCTGTTCCCCTTTCCCATGCGAGGGTCTTTGGAGGAAGTCACCACGGCAGCCACACTTGGACAATGGTGGGTGTTGGGGGGGAGGGGACAATCCAACAGCCTGTGGAGCATACACAGGGATTATCTGCAACTTTTCCACATGGGACATTCATCTCTTTTAAATTTATTTATTTATTCAATCATGTATTTATATGTATGAACTCATGGTTATTTATTTTATACTTTGTGTTATCATCCAAAGCCACTTGATTTATATTTTGTGGTCAAATTGTTTGGGTCTCGGCCGTCAGGAACTCCTTCCGTTGGCTCCTCTGTCTGCCTGACAGTCCCCTTATCACTGTGCGTGTGTGTGTGTGTGTGTGTGTGTGTGCGTGTGCATGAACACTTCCTTTTCTAGGAACAGGAGATGGTCCAGGCACGTCTTGTCCTGAGGATTGGCTACTCCCCGAGGGAACCCTGGTGCCTCATTTTCTAGAGAGTGGGATTAGAAACCAAGCCCCAGGTGTCTGGAGGGCTCACTGCTCCTGGGCGTCTGTGACACTAGATGCGCTCAGCTGAAGGCTCAAGGAAGCATAGGTGTGTGTGCGAACTCATATGCCCACGTCTGCATCTAAACGTTCCTGTGTGTGGCCTCCTGTGTCTGCATTGGGCTAAACATGAGTTCACGCTGCCATTTCCCACTTTGGTCCGGCAGCCCAGAAACCTTCCCAGCCTCCCCACGCCTTTGCTTATCTGTAGCCCCATCCCCAACAGTAAGAAACCGGCTCTCCCTGGCCACGGGAGTCCCTTCAATTAGCTGTTCGATGCCCGCGTGTGTGTAGAGAAGTGGGTGTTACCAGAGTAGCTCCCCGGCGCAGGGGGGATGAACATGGGTGAGACTGCACAGTGACGGTGGACAGCTTCTTGTGCCTTCAGCTCATGTTAACGTGACTTTGGCAGTGCTGTCCCCTCCCTGCTGTGCCCCTGCTGTGCCCTCCTGCCCCATCACAGTCCGCATTCATCCTAAAAGCCCCAACTGCCTTCTTGATTCCTAATTTGCTCGCAGTATGTTTCTCTCGGTATTTTGAAGTTGCGTGTGTTCTGACACGTGAACCGTGTCCTTTGTCCACGATCACAGCATCGCAAAGAACGGCATGACCTAAAACTGCTAGAATGGCCCGCGCCTCCCTCGTCCATGCCTCCCTGGCAAATCCTGGGATCTCGAGGAGCAGAGTGTGACGTGCAACCACGGTTCTCCTTGCCTTGAGAGCTTGTTCTGTTCTGTTGTTTTTTCCACCCCAAGGACAGTGCAGGGCAGACGGGACACGATGTCTTCACTACTCACCTCCAGAAGCATGGGTCGGTCGCATCTGGAGCTGGTGATCGTGGCTGGGCTTTGGCCAGTCTGTCTGTCCGCACGTGGGGCCGGCTGTGGAATTCCTAGGGAAGTGGCCGGACCCTCTGCTGCGTGTCTCCTGCGTGGAGGGCCGCTGACAACATTGGTTCTGTCCCCGGCTCTCCATCCTGCTCCTGTTCTCCTCAGGACCTCTCTCAGGGAGGCACGTTCCAAGCCCCCTCGGAGGCCACCACACCCGCTATGGTCTGCATGGGGGAGGCTTGGGTTTGCCTCCTGGGAGAGGTCGAGATGCAAACAGTCCTTTCCCCTCCTGACCCTCAGGTGGGGCCAAAAGATGCAGTTAGAGCTTAGCTGTCCGTGAGGGGGTTGCAAGCCCTCGGAGCACAAGGCAGGTCCTGTGATCTGACTACAGCCCCCTTCTGGGTGCCCTAAAGCCTGTGGACATAGGTTCGGATTTTGGGAAGACTCAGTGTACAGCTGCTCATCCTCCGCCCGATCCCCCGACGGGAGGTTCCCCTGAAGGCAACTCCATGTACAGACTGTCTTGCTTCGTTTGCTGGTCTCCGAGTGCTTCTCTGTTTGGGGGACACAGTGCCGTCCCCCACCTTCTAGCACCAAGCCTCCCGCCTGGCTGACTTGGAGCGCCACTCACAGCCGGCTTCTTCCATGCGTCTTTCCAGCAGCAGGATGTTGGCAGGAGAAGGTGCTCCCTGACCTTCAGGGAGCATCTGACACGCTGCTTGGTCGCTCCCCTCTGGGGAGGGCTGCATGGGGACGGGGAAGGTGGCATGTCGTGCCCAGGGGTGCCCAGGGGTGCCCAGTGTTCCTGACAGTTGGGAATCACCCGTGCATGCTGTACGGGAAGAGGCCAAGTCCGCACTCTTTCTCGCTGACTCTACAGGGAACATCTGCCTGCACTTTACCACGTCTGTGGAGAGAGCAAGATGGAGTCACTCACATCAAGCCACGGCGCCAGCAGCCACGAGACACGGTCCTGCTCCGCCCCAGCCCACGACAGCCCCAGGACTGATGACCAGCAGAGCCCGAAGAGGTCGGCAGGGGCCGTGACTGATTCCATGGCGGGGGGGGGGGGTTTGTAGCAAACCCTCAGGCTGTCCAGACTCTGACCACTTCAAGCAGGCAGCTGTCGCCAGAGGCCCTGCCGGCGGATCTCTGAGCAGCTCCGACCCTGCCCTGCGCGAACGCAAGTGGCGGGTGCGAGCACTGCCCCACAGGCCAGGGCCTCGCTCAGCCGCACCCGCAGACCCCCCTTGCGTTTGCCCGCCTCCCTCCCTGCCCCACGCTACTGCTCAGCTCTGCTCTGCAGCCGCTTTAGAAGCCAAGTTCATCACGGGTGAAATTCCACCGAGTCTGCAATCCTGAGCCCGCATTACAGTGATGTTACCCCTGCCTGGGAGCCGAACGGAGCCCACGTTGTGGGGACCCACAACTCCCGAGCACACCTTCGTGACGTGCTCGAGACAACGTGAGATACAGGTGTGCTTTAGGACTGATGTGTGCTTTCATTTTCCTTTTGAACAGCATTTCATATACCAGTGACACTTTAAAATCCAATTACTACCATCACGCCTGCGTAAAGCGTGGGCAACCAGGGGGCGTGTGTGTGTCTTGTGTGGCGCGACTATGTCCCAGATAATTTGCACGCCTTGGAATGCATCATAAAATTAGATCTGAGGCATTGGAATTCATGCCTCTCTGACACTGTAGAGAAGTATCAGGACTCAGTCCACCTAGAGCAAAATTCTATGACTTTGTAGCGAAGTCGCACTCCACTAATGTAAGTCAGGGCACGAGGAACGGCACAGCTGGTCTGTCACGGCACTGCTACCGCTTAACTGAGGGAAGAGGACGCAGATTGTTCTCAGACCGGTACAGACAGGGGGTGGCCCCAGACTCAGGGATTTACAATACCAAGTGCCCGAGGTGGGCGTCTCCAGGGCTGCTGGGTTGGGTGTCTGGTAAAAGTGACGAGGAAATTGGGATAGCGGGCGCCTGTGAGCTGGGAGGCAGAGTGCTGCCCTTGGGAGACAGACCAAACCCAGGGCTCTCTGCAGAGGGGGAGGGAGCTCTCTGGGGACAGAGGAGCCGTGGGCCACACCGGGCTGTGCTGTTTGAGGGCAGGAGGTGGAGATGCGGCTCAGGGCAGTTTGCAGAGCAGGGAAGGCCTGGAAGCGGAAGGAAGATGGCAGAAGAGCCAAACCACAGCGGGTAGCTGGGCGCTGCTCCCCAGACTCACTCCGGGAGAAAGAAGACGGAGTCCAGTCTCCCTGCGGGCAGGGGGCATGGACACAACGCAGCACAGTGGGGCTCCTGTCCAGCAGAAGCCCCAGGATGAGCAGCAGGAGGATGTCCAGAAATTCACAACTGGAGAAAAACAAAACTAGGCCTGAACGCGGCCCTCGAGGGGTGTTAGCCACACAGAGCAGGACTCCTAGCATTATCACCCGGGGGGGTGCGGGGACCAGCCACCAGCACATTGGCCTCCGGACTCACGCTTCGCCCCAGACTTTGATCTCCAACAGGAGGCTTGTTCTCAGCCTGCTGTAGTCCCTCTGCTGCCTCCCTGGAGGGTTAGTGAGAGAATCTGATCATCTAATGCTCAGAGGTCCCTGCAGGGCTCTCATGGGCTTAGGAAACCAACAAGGACAAATATGGAGCAAGTGACTCCACGCAAACCAAGATGTGCCCCGAAAATGTGACTTTGTTTACTCTAGAACACTTGGCATCACTTTGGGGGACTTTCTGGTCACCAGGAGAATAAAGTTAAAGTTAAATGTCTGATCCACTTGACACAACCCAAGCTATGTTTTAGGGAGAACATGTCAATATAAGCACGTTGTCCTTCGGGGCAAGAGATGCTCTGTGTCCTGGAAGTGCCTGCACCTTCTCTCTGGGGAAGAAAACGGAGTGGACGACTCTTCCAGGTGGCTGGGAACGTGTGACAAGGCAGGGAGAAGGGCTCTGCCGTTCCTGGGACGTGGGCAGAGCCCTGTGTGCACCTGTGCCCTGTGCCACCCACTGACTCTCGGGGACAAGGTCTCCAATGACCAAGCTTCACAACTGTGCTGTCCGTCCCCGAGGTCACCCCTGCTCCTGCCGGTTGCAGACCCTGAGGGTCCACGCAGCCTGACCTGCTGTCTGGTGGTGCATCTTCAGGCCTTTCTGAGGTCACTTTTCTTAGCCATGGGGGCCCCAGTCACTGCGTCCACATCGTTTACCCACTTAGCAAATAGTCACTGAGGGCCTTCTGTGCGCCAGCCATGGTGAACGGGGCCAGGACACAGCTGGAGAAGGCTCAGGTCCAGACCCGGCTGAGCGTCACCCTCTCTGTCTGCTGCTCCAGCCACGTCTACAGGGAGCGTCCCCACACCACACCCGCAGCTCCCTCCCCTGCCCCACCTCCTCCTGGGCCGCTGGGCAGGCAGAGGACTGAGCTTGTCCATTTCTCTGTTCGCTCTATTCTCTGTCCCAAGGTGTCATAGGCCGAAGGGACATGCCGCCAACAATTCGGAGATTTAAAGAGACCCAAGCTTACTATGCCAAAATAAAAGAGTAGAGAAAAGAATTTCAAAAAACATTCTCTAAGAAAAGCAGTTGATATGCAAGGTTAAGGGCTTCTACATAGGCTCGCTTTGACCTCTACGGCGCGAGACACCTGCCTGACGTTCCAGCCACGATGACAGACACTTGCCAACCTCACTACGTGCCATGGATTCCAAGACACAATTTCTTGACACTAATATGAGAAAAGTGAAACTAAGCATCTGGGTGGCTCAGTCACCGGAGCGTCTGCCTTCGACTCAGCTCATGATCCTAGAGACCTGAGATCGAGTCCCATGTCGGGCTCCCTGCTCAACAGGAGTCTACCTCTTCTCTCTCTCTTAAAAAATAAATCTTTCTAAAAATGAAAAAAAAAAAAAAGAAACTAGAATTATATGAAATTCATCACAAGTTGTGAGACACAATGGAAACAATGATTAGAAATTGTTTTCCCTTGTGATGTGTGTAAACCTGGCGATTCACAGACCTGTACCCCTGGGGATAAAAATATATGTTTATAAAAAATTTAAAAAAAAAGAAATTGTTTTCCCCAAAATAAATAAATAATAAATTGTTTTCCAAGGAAGGAAAATGAAATAATCTTCTCAGTTGACAAGGATTTGACAAAATTCAACTGCCATTTATGATTAAAAAAAAAAAAAAAGCCAGCAAAGTAGGAAAAGGAGAATGTTTTCAACCCAGTAAGGAACACGTCCAGGAGAACCACTGTTAACACCTTGCCTCATGGTGAAAAACTGGATGTTTTCCTCTTAACATCTGCGAGGAGGTGTTAATGTCTCTCCCTACCGTTCCTACTCAGTGTCATACAGGAAGTCCTAGGTAGTGAAATAAGACAAGGAAAGGAAAGGAAAGAAAATATAGACAGATAGGACACGATTGTTTATATAAACCATCCCAAATAGTCAACAAAAATGCTCCTGGAACTAATAAACCATCATAGCTAGGCTGCAGGTCCCAAGGTTAATGCAGGAGGCCGGGGGTGCTCCTGTGCACTGACAGTGAACAACCTGAATTAGGAATTAGAAACCGAACAGCATTTACATGAATGCCAAAGAAATGACCACTCGGCTATGAATCTAAGAAAATATCTACCATACTACATGGAGAAAACATGCATCTTGAAAGAAATCAAGAAAGATCTAAGAGTCATAATCTGGGTTCATGGTGGAGCAACACCATTAACACATCGGTCATTTCCCACTCGATTTATAGGCTCAAGACAGTTCCTGTCAAAATCTCAGCAAGCTATTCCATGGGTATCGACCTGCTCACTCTGAATGTATGCAGAGAGACAGAAGACCCTGAAGAGCCAACAAAGCCTGAAGGAGAAGAAGGAAGGTGGAGGGCTGAGGGCACCTGGCACAGGACTTGTAAAGCTGCAGTGATCCCAGCCACATGTGGTGGGGGAACAAACAGGTTAATGGAACAGAATAAATGATTCAGATGGAGACCTGCCCTTGACAATGGAGCAGCAGCAACACAGTGGACAACAGGCAGTCCTTCTAAAAATGGTGCTGAAAACAGCGGACTGTGTCTGCCAAAAATATAAAAATAGAACAAACTGAAATACATACTTCACAATTCTCACCAAAATTATCTCAAAATGGATCATAGACCTGAATGTAAAATACAAAGTAAAAAAAAAAAATTCTGGAAGCAAACATAGGAGCAAATATAAGACAATACCTTGGTGACTTGGGTTTGGTGATGCGGTTCTAGGTCAACCTGAAAAATATGATCCATCTAGAAAAGAAGAAGAAGGAGGAGGAGGAGGAATTTGTTAAAAGTAAAATAAAACTTCTGCTCGGTAAAGGAAGCGGGTAGGAGAATGGGGAAAAAAGTCAAAGATGAGAAGGAAATATTTGCAAGGTACTTACCTGGACCAGAACAAGAAAGGGGACGGTGGCAGCAGGTGAGGCAGGCTCTTCTCTGTGGGACGGGCAGGCAGGTTACAGGTGCGTCAGGATGGGAGACCAGGCAGGTCCAGCTGGTGATGGGTCAGAATTGCTGAGATCAACGTGAACTCACCTTTACCTTAATCTAGATACAGAGTTTTGCGTGTAAAAATCTGGGGAGATGTAAGTATTTGCAGAGGTTGGCATATTCATATCCAGGTTCTCATTCTCTCAGCTGGGAGGGTGTGAGAGCCACACCCCAGGGAGCACGGTGCTTGCTTCCAAATAAGGACTTGGGCCCCTGCAGAGATGGCGGGTGCTATCACCAGGCGAGGGAGTCTGCACGATGACCTTGGAGCGCCTTGTGGTGTAAGAAAATAAGAAACTAAGAAAGGGCTCCAAAAGGTAGAGCCATCTCCATGATGGCAGAGGACAGAGGAGCCATCAGGAAGCACTGTCCCCTGCCAAAGCCAGTGTGAACAAGGTTGGTTTGAGCAAGAAGACGCAGTAGTACTGGATTCTAATGAGATCCATGCATCCGCGCTGATGAAAACCCAATGATTGATAAATACACGGAGGAGAGAACAGCCTCCCAAGCAGAAGGCATCCAAAAGGTTTATATAGATGCCCCCTCCAGGAGAGACACCGTCCTCACTCCCCAGTGTGGGCTGTGCATAGGGGACTGTCTCCCCAGGAGGGCATTCTTGGCAGTGGGGAACCTGCCCCACATTTCCCCAGCTAGACCAAAGCGGTCATTGTCAATGTCCATTGTCATTTTCCATGTAAGTCACACTCATCATCTACACCTCTCCCATGTGATGGAAAGGGCCCTTTTTCTCCACTGTCTTCCCTCAAGAAATGCATAATGCAGATAGCCAAGGGGAACCCCTCAGAGAACTCCCAACTGAGGGACAGTCTACGAGACCGCTGACCAGTCCTCCTCGAAACTAGGAAGATCATCAAAAATAAGGAAAATCGGAGAAGGTGGCATAGCCAAGGGCAGCCTGAGGAAGTGTGGTGTTCTGGGTGGAGTTCTGGTAAAATGTTACTAGGTAAAAATGAAGGAAGTGTGAATCCAGACTTCTGTTGACAATACTGTACCAATGTCAATTCACAATTCTAGCAGGTGTAACACCCTTGTGTGAGTGTTAACACCACAGAATTCTGGACCGTCCATACTGTTTTTCTGTAAATCTAAAACTGGTCTAATTTTTCAAAATAACATTTGTGTAAAAAATACAGTACATACTGGAAAAAAATGGCAAAGTAAGTCATTTCCAGATAAATAAAAATGGAGAGAATGAGTTGCTAGAAAACCCAACTTGTATAAATACCGAAGGAGTTTCTTCAGGCTGAAAAAAAGGGGCTCAGAATTCAAATCCACGTTAATAAAGGTCACCGGAAAAGGGAATTCTAAATGATAGTTTAATTGCATATTTTACTCCTTTCTGCCTTAACTGATTTAACATGATTGCATAAAATATTATGCATATAATTATTATGTAATTGTATCACTTGACACCACGTATCTACAAATATAATGCCCTTGGAATATCAGCACACAGAAGGTGGGCAGGAATGAAGCCTCATTAGAACAAAGAAATGAGGCCACACGGCTACTCCGTTTCACCAGAAGAGACGAAGGAGACCCCATACGCAGGTGGAAAGGTTGATGTAACAAACCCTTGAAATACATACTTCCCCTGAAAAGGACAAACATGCGTTTCACTTGTAGGATGAAGTTTCTCTATCACACTGGGTTAACAGAAGGAAGGAATACATTTGGCTAATTTAATGTGCAGACTGTAAATCCCACAGAACCCACTAAGAACATTGTTTTAAATGTATAATTCCATTTATATGATATTAGAGAAAAGAAAAAAGTGATGTATTGTAAGAGGAGGCAGAGCTGAGGTTTCCTGGTTCCCAGGGCTGGGTGGTCAGCATTCGGCAGCAGAGGGCATGGAGAGTCTTTTTGGGGTGATGGGGAGATGCTCTGTGTCTCGACAACTGGGAGCTGGTAAGAGACTTGAACAGGGGGCATCCATTTCTCACAGCTCTGGAGGCTGGAGGTCCCAGATCTAGGCACCAGCTGCGCAGTCCCTGGTATTGACTCCTCTTGGCTTGAGATGGCTGCCTTCTCCCTGTGTCCTCATGGGAAGGAGAGAGTGAGGTCTTCTTCTTATCAGGACAGTAAACCCATCACAAGTCCACTCTCAGGGCCTCATGGAACCCCTAGCCCCTCCCAGGGGCCCCACTTCCTGGTGCCAACCCACTGGGGTCAAGGGTTCACATGAGAACTTTGAGAGGTCACAAACATTCAGTCCAAACATGAAGTTCACAAGCCTCATGACCAATATCCAAGTCACCTGAAGATGTAGATAATGCAGAGCACAGCAGACCCGGGGCAGAGAAGCAGCACAGGATCCTTCTGGGCCCAGGTCCTGCAGGGAAAGCACAGGGCTCCCTGAATCTGGGGGAGCCGCTGGCTCAGATGTCGCTTTTGCTCCTTCCCCTCCCTTCTCCTCCTGTTCCCTTCCCTTCTCCCCTCCCCAGTGTCCCCTTCCTCTCCCTCCCTCTTTCATCTCCCTCTCATGTCAGGGAGTCCATGGTCATGCAAAGACTTCCAATTTCTCCCAATGTAGGAGATTTGGAAGAATTAGAAGGGGAGTGCTATGACCTGAGTTGTTTTGTTTCTGAAACATCACGCCAACTGCTTTGTGAAGGGTCGGCTGGCACATGGAAGACATAGTGGAAATGGAGCAATTAGTGATGGTGGGCAATTTGTCTGGACGCTCTTGGTGGAGGCCATGCAGAAAGATCAGATCCTAGAGACACACAGAGCAGTACCAAGCGGACTTGCTGGCACTGGTGGTGGGAGATGACATCGAGAGAAGTCAGAGTTCTGCTGGTTTTTTTTCCTGGGCCAGAACAATAAGACAGTAGTGACACTTTGCCAATGAGATAAAATGACTAGTAGAATAGCCATTTTAGACTTTGTGTGGAAGCCCATTTCATCCCCATGGAGCTCTACTCCATCCCCAGCTCTGGACCACGCCAAGTGTATTGACACCCTTGGCATCTAAAGTCCCAGCCAGACTTCCCCCGTCTGAGCATACTCTCCTGACCCCACTAGGGCTCTTTCCTGGACCTGCTTTGGAAATGCATGGTGCACCTGTATGGACACATCCATACCCTGCTTGGGTCTGATAGCCCAAACCAGACAGGACACTGTCCTCACTCTCCCGGACATGAGATGCCCCTTCCATGGGATCTAGCATCTCACACCTGACTCTGTCTCTGTGTGAACATTGTCCTCATCCTGCGGGGCTTGGCATCCCATGTCCACTCTGATTCATGGATGCCATCTTTATCCTGCTGGGGCTCTGAGATTCTGGGCCAAGGTGTTGACCACAAGTGTACACACTGTCCATATCCTGCTTAGGCTCCAACAACACCTGCCAGACAGGTCCTTTGCTGGGCTCCCTCTCTAGGACACAGTGCTAGGCTGCAGCACCCCCCCCCCATGGGATGGGGGGCCTTTGCACCTTTCTGATGCATAGGTCAGGCCACACCGTGCAAGAACACCTCTTTTAATGACCCCACTCTCCCTCACGCCACTTGCGTTCTGACAACCCTCACTAGAAGTCCTCCTATATGGACAGTCTCCTAAATCTGTTCAAAGTGTAACAATTTCTCTTAAGTGTTCTAGCCATGCTTCCTGCCCAGATGCCAGGGTAACTTCTGCTTCTTGGAACCAGTAAGCTTGCCTGGTCCAGATAGTATTTAAATGTGTTGGACCAGATAGGATACCAAGGGAGGAGAGAGAAACAGAGAGGGGTGTTAGTTGCCATTTGAAGAGCAAACTATACTTTTTATCAGTAGATATGGAAAGTTTTTTGATATGAAAGGCTGATCAGATCCCTGATCAGATCAATTTCTTCCCTCTCTTGGTGCATTTCATGAATCCCCAGTGGCCTTCAAGAAGTGCCAGATACACCAGACCTTAATTTCCAGCTGTTATTTCTCGTGTTGCCCCTTTCCTAGTTACACTATTTCCCCAAACTTGGTGGTCTCCATACTTTCACCCATGCTCTTTCCTCAACATGCCCAAACCAGGAGATATTTTTTAGAGGAGGGAGGAGCAAAGGGAGAGAGAGAATCCTAAGCAGACTCCATGCTGAGCCTGATGTGGGGCTCGATCTCACAACCTTGAGATCATGACCTGAGCTAAAACCAAGAGTCAGACACTTAACCGAATGAGCCACCCAGGTGCCGGTCCTGCAAAGTACATTTTCATTGACAATCTGACTGTCTCCATGTCTAGAGTTAAACATTCTCTCCTACAGTCTTTCACGGAGCATTGTGTATGGGTAAAGTGTTCCCTCGAGGTGCTCCGTTGCCTGTACTGTTGTCTCCTTGAGACATCTAACAGAATGCTGGGCTCCATGAGTGCTCCGTGAATGTTTGCCACATTGAATGGATGGAAGGAAACAATGGGAGAGGTTTCCCTCCATTGGAGAAAGAAGATGTGCCTTCATAAAAAAATGAAGGCAATAGGAGTTAGCAAACGTGCCTGACTCGTGGTGGCAATCATGTACCGAGAACATATGGCATAGATTACATGTGTTTTGTACCATGAGAAAGGGGGAAGCTCAGTTAAACAACATCTACTAACAATTTATTCAGTACCAGATGTCATGCCAGGAATAAATCAGGCGTGATCCCCGCAGCCCTGGAACGTGGCAGGAGAGGTTCATCAATCACTTGCCTCCCTCCGTAAATGGTCCTGAGCACCGAGCCGTGAGGGGACTGCGCAGATACCGCCTCTCCCTTAGTGGAATTTATGGTCTGAGGGTTTCAACACTCATTACTGGCAAGTGCTCCATGCTGGAAGGAAGATTTATGATGACCCTGATATGTTCTGAAGAGTTGTAGAACTTTTTGTTATTTTATTATTTCGAAGGTTCAGAGTAAACCAGACAGGACTTAGGATGGGTTTGAGAGTGAAAAGGTAGAGGACCCCTGCCCCCCACCCTGGGGCTTGGCAAGTCAAGCCAACACAGCTGCCTCATGTGGTTGTGGGGGCGTGGGTCATCGGTGCTGTCGGCGGGTCCTGGTTCCAGATGAGCTGTGGTAACACCGAGTGTTCCCGGCATTAACCGTCTGTTTCATGGCAAGGGCTTCAGTGTGTGCTGTTGTGGACATCACAGTGCTTCATGCAATCTTGTTTGAAACAACCAAAATAACAGTCCTAGCAAGGACATCTTGCCACGTGGTGGGGCGTGGCCATGAACCCCCAGTGGGACAACCCTGGCTGACCATGAGGTCCCACAGGCAGAAGCCTCAGCAGCCCAGCGGTGCCAACACCTGCCTTGGGATTAAGTCAGACTCCTTCACATGTCAGAGAGGGTCCCATGGCCAGTGCCCCGCCAGTCCCTGCGGCCTGGCCCCTGTGGCGACCGAAACCAGGGTCTAAGACTTGGCCATGTCTGATTATTTCAGTTCCCCAAGATCACTGTGCTAGTTCTACCTCTGGCCACACTTGTCCTGCAGCCACCCTGCCCCATCGTAACTGGGAGACTCATACTGGGCATAGTTTTGGAGCATTAGCTAAGTTTTGGAGTAATATCTCTCTAAAGCATTTTCTGCCGGTGCAGGGAAGAGCTAGTTTGAACCCTGACTGAACTGTACTGCTAACTTTGTGATACCTGATTGCCACCATTTGCTTCCACGTGCTCTCAGCTTGGGACCACATGCTGATGACACATCTTCCGTATTTGTAGGATCTCAACCATGAGCACAACACCTGACAACCAGAAATCTCTGCTCCTTCCTGTTGGATGAATGGAGAATAGGCCATAGCTTGGAGGACAGTCATATGTTCATTGGACCGTATGCAGAATTCCAACGAGAAGCTGTTTGTGGACATCCAGCTCTCGACAGAGTTCCCGTCCTTCGAGGAAGCTCCCTGATCCTTCGGGGAAGAGAACCGGGCACACAGCCGCCCTTTCACACCTCGGAGAGAATTACCTCGATTGAGACAGACTGTCAGCTCCCTCACACTGATGTCACTCGATCGCTTTTATTTCCAGAGTCAGCCTGACTCACCACATTACAAAGAACGGCCTCTGGGGGAATTTACTGGTCAGTGGATAACACCAGGGAAGAATGAGATACCCTGTGTTCAGAAGAGGATTACCAGCGACGTCGCCGAGGGCATAGCACCAAGGGAAAACTCGCAGTTACCCCATTTCTCGCTTTCCTGTGAGCAACGTAGGTTGGACAACGCCCATTTTTTGCTTACGGAAAATGCAAGCTCTCCCCTGGCCGGCGGGAGGCCGAGGCAGGCAGACAGTCAGCACGCGGGAAACACGCTGTTCTCTTGGCCTCAAGTACTCTTCTTGTTTAAGTGAATCAAGCAACAAATCAAAATAAAAAATAAATAAACCCAAGGAACACAGAGGCTTCCTAAGCAGAGACCAGCAGCCCGGTGGCTCCCGGGGGCAGAGACAGAACAGGGAAGTACCCACAGTGCAAATGAGCGCATCCCACGCATGACAGACCGCAGGCCTTTCAGAGGTGGCTGGGAGGGTTGCATGGTGTGACAGCCAGACATTTACAAGCTACTGTCACATGCAAAGTTGTCATAATGAATTACAAAACGGTGCCTACTATGGGATCCTTGGAGAAAGGGTCTCTGTGCAAGAGGAAACGTGCCCACGGGATGAATTTGACACCCTGTGGAGCCTTCCTGGTCTCGGACCAGACCCGTGCATGCACCATGGACCCGAGCTGGCCAGCTGCCCCTGCCCATCTGTGAGCCGCCAGCCCTCTTCCCTGGGCAGCCTGGACTGCAGCAGGGGTGTAAGGAGGGGGGCGGGGCTCCCCAGAACGCCGCTGCCTTTTGTTTACATGACTGGAGGGCTTATCCCAGAACTGGAACCTTATGGTGTTTATAAATAGTTTTATTGATTTATTGGTTTTAGGCAAAATCAAAATGTCTGTTGCAAAGTGTTCAGAGGGTGTTCAGACCTGTGTCCCAGCTGGGCCCGAGGTCGCTCTCCCTGTATGCCACGTCTCCTCCACCTGCTTTGATGTCCCCGCCCCGACCCCCACATGTCAGTTTGGACCCTCCTGTGTTGCCGTTCTCTGTCATGCAGGGTCCCAGGTCCAAAGCGGGACATGCCCTCATCCCGCTCACAATCTTGGTGGACATCCCAAATCATCTGAGGAAGAAATCACGACAGAGATAATAACACAATACGGAGACTTTTCTTTGCTATTGGTTTTTTTAAGACGAGTAAGGGTTTTCCCTTTTGCATGTCAACGTGTCACTTTGGTGAGCCAGTTCTACCCCCTGGCGTAATTACAGAACCTCACCCCTGTTCATTTATGGACCTCACGGTTGCAGCACCACTGGACACGCTGTGAAACACAAGCTCATAATTGAGTATCAGAGTGTCTGCATCACATTTTGTGGAAACGAGTCTCCTTTCCCTTCCTTCTGTGTAAGCAGGGCTCCGTGGCTGGGAACATGTCCCTAGCTTCGAGTGCGTTCCCTTGCAGCATGCTGAGCAGTGGGACCCGCACACGTCTTACCAAATTCTGCGTTCTGCCGTCCTTGATACTGGGACTACCGTACACTACCTTCCCTGTTAACCACCAGTTTCCTTAAAAATGACGGAACATTTTGTTTCTTGCAAAGTGAAATCCACAGACTGACAAGCGAAACAATGAGACCCACAGATCTGCACCCGGAAGGTGCCGATCAGCAGACCGACCTGGAGACGCGGGCCGGCCACCGTCTCGAGCTACGCAGTCCTGGCACCGCCTGAATCCCGAGGTCTTTCACCGGCATGTGGGTCTGCTTATTTTCAGACTCTGTTTTGCTTGTGCAGTGCAGGATGCATTCTTCTATGTCTGGTTCCTTTCAGCTAATTTTCTGCATCTGACTCTCCTCTGAGTTACCCCGGGTGGAAGGAACTTTGATTTTCATGACCGAGGGTTGTCCTGGTGTGTATGTGCACCTTCAAAACGCCTAAAGACATAGGGTTGATTCAGGACTGGGCTCTTGTAGATAACCTTCAGTTACTGTTTATTACGTGTTTTCTGACACAGGTGTGTGTGCCTTTCCCTTTGGCATGTCCCTACCAGAAGGGGAATTGCTGGGCTTTGGAAATCTTCATGTACATATCTTATTAGATTAAAACTCAACCGTTGTCCAAAGATGCTGCCTTCCTTTGTGTTCTACCCCATGTCTCCTGGTTTTCCTACTGAAAACTGAGTTTCTTTTCATGCTTCTTCACCACTTACAGTGTGTAACTTCAGAATGTGAATGACAGAATCATGCATGTTAAAATTACAAATGCATTTGGAAACTATGTTGTATCTTATGTGTCTAGAAACTGAAATTCAGGAAGGGAATTGAAGGGGTCTTCTGATTGGACAGGTTTTATCTTCCCAGTTAGATACCCTAATTCTCATGGTTCTTCACAATTCTAACATGTGAAATGGTAATTCAGCATTTTCCCTGTATGAGTTTGTTCTCTGCGATCTTGCAAAGTCTCCTGCTTGATACACTGGGTAAGATACAAGCATATGTGTCTCAGCACATCCCTCAGACAGCATCCTACTGTGGTCTTACCCTCCAGTCTTACACGTACAACACAGTTCAGTTGCTTCATGTAGGACTTCACTGCATTTTTCAACAGCATTACCCATGAATTCCTCAGCAACCTACTGTCTTTTCTTCAATGTGAAAATCCAAATGGTGGGAAAAGCAATCCCAACACTTTTTCTCAAATTTCTTTCTTCCCTGTACGTGTTTTTTTCTGTCTCCGTGTTGTTGTTATTGTTTTTGTTTTATTGACCATGGAAGAAATATTCAATTTCTTAAAAATGGTTTTAGGATTTATTCCGTGAAGAACAGTTGGGATGTGGTTTCGGGGCTGAGAACATCGAGAACTACAGGAAGATTTCATTCCACTTAAATACAAGCAAACTGTGTGTTTCATTTTCACGTTAGAAATAGATATTTTAGGAATATCTAATTTCAGAAACTATTGAGAAAGATGATTTTTATTGTTTTCTTTTCATGGCATGTTTACCGTGGCCTCTCATTGACTAGAACCCCACGTTTCTCTGACGTGAAGACAGCAATCACTAAGCCACAAATGGAGAATGATGATTCTGGGCCAAATGGTTCATGAAGCTCTCTCTTACCACACCATGTCCTGCGAGGAGAGGCGGGGGAACCAAGTGTCACCAAGTTACTCATGGGGCTTCAGCTCTGCCACACAAAGGGCTTAGAAGAACTCACCCTCAGCCTTACAGAAACAGAAGCTGGGCAGTCCACACAACAGTGATTTTGTTGAACTAGTCAGAGGATCTGGACCACACAGTGGATCCACCCCGAAATTAGGAAAGGGCTACACCCAATCTGCTTACCTGGATACCAGACCCACACACTAACACATAAACGGGAATTCTGACAAATCGCTAGAGTCTGAATGTGAACTCTTGTGATGGGGTCCCTACACTCTCATGAGTGTCCTTTCCTAGAGCCACACCAGGTTCTCATGGTGAAGAACCAAGAAATAATATTCTCCTGTATCTGCCCAGGGGAGGTATAAAGTCACCATGACGAAATATGCCCAGAATGTTCTGTAACAAAGGATTACTCTCCAGGGAAAAACACTTGACCAAAGACTATCTCCCACTCATACCTCTTGGCCCTTGCAGCCTCCTTGTCTCACTTGATGGGGGATGGTCACAGCCCAAGGATGGGGGCACTCTAAGACTGAGATTTATCATAAGGTCGCAGAATACTCCCTTGTCCCTCAGGACATGGGAAATGACCTGAGTTAAAGAAAGCACCACATCATGACAGAAGGATACATTCTTCAAGAGGATGCACAGTCCTTGATGCACAGTGTTGGAAATGTGGCACAAAAAGTCAGTATAATAACATCTGGTGGATGTTTCCAGACTACTCTATCCAACAAGAGTAGAATGCACATTTGTCTGAAGCTCACACGGCACAGTCACCTGGATAGACCACATCTGAGTCATAAGATACACCTCAACACAGAGGAAATAAAGAAATAAAGCAAAGTATCCTCTCAATTGACAATGGAAGGAAAGTAGAAATCGGTAACAGAAAGATAACTGGAAAGGCTGAATATTCGGAAATTAAATGATGCACTTCTAATTACATAGGTCAACAAAGACGTTTCAAGACCCATACAATTTCTTTTCCTTTTTTTCTTTACTTAAATTACAGTGAAAATACAACTTAACAGATTTGATGGGCTGCAGTGAAAGCAGTGCTTAAAGGAAAATTTATAGCTTTAAGTGGCGATACTAGAAACTAAGAAATATTTACAATCAATGATCTATGTTTCCACTTTAGGAAAGGAGAAAAAAAATAACAATTTCTACCTCAAAGAAAGCAGAATAAGAGAAATAATAAAAGTGAGAGCAGATAGCAAAGAGATTGTAAATAAGAAACCAACTGAGAATATCAGAAAAATCTTAGTTCTTTGAAAGATCAGTGACATTCATAAACCTCTAGGCATGCCATCCAAGAAAACATGACAGAAAGCACAAATTGCTAATATCAGAGATGGAAGAGGGTTGTCACTGCTCCATAGGTATCAGAAGTGTAACAAAGAGATATTATGGGCAACTCTATGCTTATAGTTGACACCTTAGATGAAATTAGCTAATTCTTTGAAAGGCAAAAAGACCAAAATTTGGAAAAGGAAATATAGATAATTTGAATAGAACAATATCTACTAAAGAAATTGAATCCATTACTATGCTAAGTAAAATAAATCAGAGAAAGACAATTATCATATGGTCTCACTGATATGAGGAATTTGAGAAACAAGACAGAGGATCATAGGAGAAAGGAGGGAGAAATGAAACAAGACAAAACCAGAGAGAGAGATGAACCATAAGGGACTCTTAATCTCAGGAAGCAAAGTGAGGATTTCTAGAGAGAGGGGGATGGGAGGGCTGGGGTGGTCAGGGGATGGACATTGGAGAGGGTATGTGCTATGGTGAGTGCTGTGAATTGTGTAAGACTGACAATTCACAGACCCGTACCTCTGAAACAAATAATACATTATATGTTAATTAAAAAGAAAAGAAAGAAAGAAAAAAAAGAAATTGAATCCATGACTAGTAACCTTAAGAAAAGCAGCAACCTAGACGTTTTCACTGGTAAATTCACTTAAGGAAGAAAAACCACTACTCTACAGTCTCTTCGAGGAAAGAGAAGCAGAAGAAATATTTCCAAACTCATACTGTGAGGTCATCACTATCTTACAAATCAATATCTTTTTTTTCTTTGTGCCCAAATGTGAGTAAATTGAATGCAGAGAAGTATAAAAAGAATTATACACCATGACCAAATGGCACAAATCTCAGATTTACAATGCTGATTCAATATTCAAAAACCAATTGTTGTAATCCACTTCATCAACAAGATAAAAAAGAAAAATTGTATGGTCACATTAATTGATGCATGAAAAGTATTTGACATAATCCAGTAACCACTTATAATATTTATATAGCAACTCTCAACAAACTCAAAATAGTGGATTTGCTTAACTTGATAAAGCACATCTACAAAAATCCTGCAGCTAACACCATACTTTATCATGAGAAATAGGTCACTAAGCCCTTAAGATTGATAGAAAGATGAGGATGTCCCAGTGTTATACTTTCTTGCAATATCATCCTAGATGTATTAGATAAAGTAATAAGAAAAGAAAAAGAAACAAAAACTCAGATTGAAAAGAAATATTCTTTTTTTTTCACAGATGACATGACTAGGCAGAAAATACAAATGAATTGACAAAATATTCTGGAGTTAATAAGTAAACATGGCATGTATGCAGAAAACAATATCAACATACAAAACACAATCGCTTTTCTAAATACTAGAATTGAATTACAAACAGAATACCATTTACAATAGAACTGAACAATGAAATACTTAACTGTGAGTCTAACAGAATATGTACAGAAATTATATGCAACAAAGCAAAACCTGATAAGAACAATCATTGAAGACATAAATAAATGAGGTATGTTCTGTGTTCATGGTTGGAAGAGTAGATATTGTGAAGTTGCCAATTCCTCCACAGTAATCTATAGATCAATGTAATCTCACTGTTCTATAGATATTTGCAAAGTGATTTTAAACTTTGCATGAAAAGGCACAGACCCGGAATATCCAATATTATCCTAAAGAAAAAGAATGCACTTTTACACTCACATGATAGTATTTTAAGGCTTATTATAAGGCTGTACTAATTAAGACAATAATTGGTATAAGGCTATACTAATTAAGACAACATGGTGCTAGTGAAAGAAACAATACACAGATCAACAGAACAGAATAGAGAACTCAGAAGCAGGTCCACACAAACACAGTGAACTGATATTTGAATGAAGGACAAAGGCAATTCAGGAGAAAGCATAGTCTTTTCAGTAAGTACTGCCAGAACAGCTGGAAATATAGATATATAATATATATATACTTACTTTATATATCTATGTAGAGATAGATAGATAGAGCAAATCTAGGCACACACCTTACAACTTTTGCAAAATTAGCTCAGAACTGATCACCAACTTAGAGGTCAAATGAAAGCCTGTACAAGTCCATGAAGAAGTCTGGGTGGCGTCGAGTCTGACAGTGACATTTAGACAAAGCATCGACAGAACAATCCATGAAAGTAAAAGTAACAAAGTTGAACTTTATTAAAATTAAAGACGTTGGTTCTGAAATAGACAGTGTCAAGAGAATAAAAGCAAAAGACAGAAGTAGAAGAAAAAATTGTGATACATACACCAGATGAACGACTTGTGTCCAAAATACAGCTCACCTCTTAAAACTCAGCAATAAGGACACACACAAAAGAATATTTTTAAAAATGGGGGAAGGTCTGCACTGACTGCTCACCTGTGAAAATACACAGATGAGAAGCAAACTGGTAAAACTCGCAGTGTTGTCTGTCGTTGGGAGTTGCATCATGAAGCAGCAATGAGACATCACTACCGAACTATTAGAACGGCTAAGATAAAAATAAACATACAACTCCCACCCCCAAACAGACCCTACTGATTGCTGATGAGGGTGCAGAATAACAATAAACATCTATTCACAGCTCGGGGTGGGGGATGGATGCAAAATGGCACAGCTACTTGGAAGGCAGCTTGGTCATTCAATCAAATCTCAATGTAATTCTGCCCATCTGCTCCCCAATCACGCTCCCAGAGATTTACCCAAATGAGTTGAAAACCTCTGTCCACACAGAAAGCTAACAGCTTGTAACTGCCTTTTTTCATAAAACCGCTGCATTGGAAGCCATTGAGATGTTCTTCAAGAACTGGCTGAGTCCTCAGAACATTGTACAACAGAGCACTGCTCAGCAGTAGAAAGAAATAAGCTATCAGGCCACGAAGAGACTCAGATAAACCTCGGGTATGAATTAGTAAGTGAAAAAAGTCCATGTGAAAAGGACACATACCGTGTGACTCTGACATGACACTCCGGAAAAGACAAGTCTGTAGGGATGGTGAGAAGACAAAGGTTGGCAGGGCTTTGAGGAGCAGGTTTTGAATAGACAAAGCACAGGGGAATTTTAGGGCAGTGAAACTGCTCTACGTGGTACTGTAATGCTCAGTCTGTGACATCTCGAACCTGTTAAAGCCCAGAACTTCACAGCAGAGTGAACATTAAGACATACACATTAAAAGATACAGAGAGAGATTGGGTGCCTGGGAGGCTCAGTGGGTTAAAGCCTCTGCCTTTGGCTCAGGTCATGATCCCAAGGTCCTGGGATCGAGTCCTGCATCAGGCTCTCTGCTCAGCAGGGAGCCTGCTTCCCCCTCCCCCTTTGTCTGCCTCTCTGCCTACTTGTGATCTCTCTCTCTCTCTCTCTCTCTGTCAAATAAATAAATAAAGTCTTTTAAAAAATAAAAGACAGACAAAAGAAGGACGGAAGGAAGAAAGGGAGGGAGGAAGGAAGGAGGAAAAAAAGCTGGCAGTTAGGAGAGCCCATGAAAAAACATGACCCTCACAAGAAAATTGAACTAGACACAAATGTATGAAAGGCATGAAGCCAAGTCAGTGAAGCCGGTCTGTGAGTGGATGGGGCAGGGTGGGAAGATGCTGACCGAAGCAGCTTTGGAAATGAGTGAAATCCATCACCAATGGCCACATAAATGGTGTGCAGAGCGGTACCGCTAGTGGTAGGTATGTTAGCCTCTGGGGTGCGGGTGAGCAACGCTGAAAGCATGTGGCTGTGAGCAGTTGGGTGAGTGGAGAGCAGGTGGTAGGAGAGGCCAGGTTCTCGGTGCTAGTGTGGGGGTCTCCAGGCAAGCAGGCAGAGGGGCTGGAATGATCCATGTGGTCATAAATCCAAGTGAAAGACCTTGGATGTGGTCTTGTGTGTGGTCTACTCTAGGTAGGGCTCTCTCCATATGGAAGCATCTCTAGATAAGTGCGTGTACACATACTATACACACATGTATCAGACATGAAGAGTAAGAAGCAGTGACCTCCAGCAGCAGCAAGCACCAAGATCTCGATTTTATTTAAGGCAAATTATAAAAATACAGTGAAACTAGCTTTTAGAAAAAGGTCCTTATTTCAAGCTTGAGTTCAAGCAACTTGGTTGGTCTGGGGTGACGTGTGTTCCCCAGGATGGTCTCCACTCTGCTGTGGGGTGGGCTCTGGGATCAATATCCTCCATTTCGATCCTGTCCTTTTACTTTGCCATTGTCTGACCTTGAAACATGTGTCCAGCCCCCGGAAAGGCTCACAGAGGCCATGGTTCAAAGTGTGGTGGGATGGTGGTGTGTGTGTGCTGGGGCATGGCATCTGTGTCCCACGCATCACTGGGCAGGTGCCATGCCCAGCCTCAGTCCAGCATGGGCTGGACTGTCATGATCAGAAAAACAGAGGACTCCCGTTCTGAAGGTCATGTAAGCATTTCATAAACTCACGTTTGCTAATAGCAAGTGCTGCAGTTGGAAAGTGCCTGTCCCCCTCCCCCTGCCTAATCTCCCAAGTTCGTATGTTGAAATCCTGATGCCCAGCATGGCAGTGTGAGATGACTTGGTTGTGAATGACATTAGCCCCTTCATGGACGACCTCACAGAGCTGCCACGCCCCTTCCACCGCATGAGGACACAGCCCAGAGGCGCCGTAGGCAGCCCTCCCCAGAGTCTGAGCATGCTGGCAGCTGGAGCTATGACACGCAGCCTCCAGAACAGTATGAAACCAGCGTTTGCTCCTGCAGCAGCCCAAACAGATGAAGACGTTGAGTTCTAGACATTTACTACACTCGTTTATGCAACAGCAAACATGACCACTGGACCCAGTGACTGAAGCAGTCAGTAGCTGAGCCTCAGCAACACGGCTTGACAATGGGCGGACTCAAAATACATGAATAAACATGTCCTCAGAAAGCCCAAATCTTGCCGAGAAAGCAAAACATGAATGACATAGGGGCTCAAGAAGGCAAATGTTTAGGATATTTGAGCCGCAAGGAGTTGGAGGTCCAAGTCAAACCGGGTTCATAGGAATGAGCCTTGTTGTCTCTGGTGAGCCGGCTTCCCCCTGCCGGAGGTGGAGACCTTGGCCCCCTTGCTGTCCCTCTGCTTGGCTGCGGGCTGTGCCTCCCCTCTGCTGGCTTCGCTCAGAGGCTGGACTGAAACAATCGCAGCAGCATTAGAGCTCACGTCTGTGCGGCGCCACTTCCAGAAGAGAGGCCATCTCTCACCCCTCTCCTCGGAGCAGGAGACGTTCTCCCAGAGCTCTAGGGACCGGCCCCTCCAATTCATGGGTGGGTTTTTCAGCACGACCTTTCCCACACAAGTCCCGTCTCTGGGTGACATCCAAGGGGACCGTGCTGCGGCACTCCTCCTGGATCCCACCGAGCAGCCCGTGGCTGGTCAGCCCCGTGGTCAGAGCATGGGGCAGACAGCGGGGCAGGACTGGGGACACGCTGGCTGTGAGGTGCCTTTAAATGACTGGTCGTCACGTCTGGTCAATAGCCTGTCATTCTCAAAGGACAACAGCAAAGGATATGGCAAGAGAGACAGCCCCGCTGCTGTGTGTCACAGAGTCTCACGGAGAGACAGGGGGTGGGGAGAGCTTCCCCCAACAGAGAAAGGGACATCCGTGGGCCCTCAGGGAGGCGGCAGGTCTGGGCGAGCTGGGGTGTTACCAGAAGTGGGGAGCATATCTGTCTTCCTCTGGGGGGTCCTAAAGTGGAAGCCAGGACCGTTTGGGGGGGGGGGGGGGGGGGGGGGGGGGGGGGAAAGGGGGGGGGGGGGGGGGGGGGGAGGGGGGGGAAGGGGGGGGAAAGGGGGGGAAAAGGGGGGGGGGGGGGGGGGGGGGGGGGGGGGGGGGGGAAGGGGGGGGGGGGGGGGGGGGGGGAAGGGGGGGGGGGGGGAAGGGGGGGGTTCAGGGGGGGCCCCACGCTGTCACACGTGGGAGCACTTGAACCCCCAAACAGAGCCGCCCTCAGGACGCGCACGCGGGCTGCAGTGGGGCTCTGGGCGCGAGCTTCTCGCGGGACTGTCTGTGTTGCCTCAGGCTTCTCCAGTTCATCCACATTTATTTTGTTGTTCCAAGCTTGGGGTGGGGGGGAACTTCTGTAAATAATCAAGTCTCTTGCAAAATGTCTCGGTGTATTCAAGATTCAGTTGTTCAATGTTTCCTTCTTTGTGCTAAAAATATGATCAAAGACACTTCTACCATAAAGAAGTGTCTTTGACTGCGCTGATATTTCTATGTTTTCCGCCAAAGTATTTTGATCATGGCAACGAGTCGCACGTCATTCATTTGTGCATTTCCTCGCTAATGACCAACGCCCACCACTGAAGGATAGTTTTCTATTTAATATTATTTTAAAATAAAAGGGAAAAAATCCTTCCCAGGGATTGGGGAAATCATTTCAAATCATTTCAAATCCGCATGTGAATTACAATCAGAGATAAATAAAAATGCTTTTTGTGCCCATATTTCGGGGAGAGTGATTCCTACTGGAGGCGGGACAAGACAGCACGTGGCTGCCACATTCCAGCTCTGGATACGCAAGAACAACAATTTCCAAACTTAATGTCACAGCGAGGTCATAGGCGTTGGTCCCCCCCCCCCCCAGAAGTGTGCGTTCACGACGGGCACGGATGGAACGGAGCATAAACACAGCGTCCTGCCTTCCTCTCAGGTGTCCGGCTGCCCCCACATGCACGTGTTTGATGACTATTTGGGGAAACACAACCTTCTGTGTTCCTCTGTGTTTTAATCCATCATTTCCCTTATCCCGCGTCCGTCTGCTGAATGCTCCTTTTGAACCTGTTCCCGTCCCCGGCCTTGGGGACACATCGGTGGATAAAACAGGTCACCTGCTTTCCTAAGTGGAGGATTCCAAGCAGGAACAGGATTTGTAAATAAAACGTAATATGAAAATGCCTTCGGACTTGTCGCAGTCTTCATCTGGTGGAGATTAAGAATTAAGAGAAATGCGTTAATCACATGTTTAGGACACACCTAGCATCCTGACGGGGTACACCCCTGTTCCATTCTCAGTAGAAATGGCAGGTGTCACAACGTCGTCCTGACAGGCCGTAGAGTGTCGTTCGGGAACAGGTGTTCATCCAGACACCCCCAAAGGAGGAAGCGAGCTTGTCAGGGTCACTGGGAATGGACCAGTGTGAGAAAGTGTGGGAGCAGGTGGGGCACCACTGAGCGGGGGGAACCCAAGACTCGAGCTAAAGAAGTGTTGGCAAAAACACCGCAGAGGAAATCATAAGCTTTACTGGAGCGTTTATAGAGTAAGTCCACATGTGGTCACG
This sequence comes from Mustela putorius furo, assembly GCF_011764305.1. Taxonomy (NCBI): domain Eukaryota; kingdom Metazoa; phylum Chordata; class Mammalia; order Carnivora; family Mustelidae; genus Mustela; species Mustela putorius. The sequence continues at coordinate 12,748,063 of NW_025421998.1, forward strand.
GGGAGGGTCAAAGTCACAACCCTGTCCCTGAGCCCTAGGTTGGTCTAAGATCCAAAACATGTCCAAGTGAGTGGTCAGAATTAGAGCAGCTGCATTTGGCATCGCACTCGGAACAGAGAGACTCCGAGAAGGAACTGGGAGTGGATGACAAAGGTGACCAGGGAAGACAGACTTAAGGGGACATAGGTCAAGATGCTTTCGAAGCTCTAGTCAGATTAATTTGGAGATGAATCCTCAAGCTTTCCCACCAAATTCTGCCACCAAAACTTTATTTATCAGTTGCTTAGCTCTCGAAAATCAATTTTCTAGAGGAAAAAAAAATCTCATGTAATCGATGCCGACAGAGGCCAGCGCAATACCTTGCCATTTGGGGGAAGAGAAATGTTTCATGAGGGGTGAAAAGAAGCCACTTCCAACACTCCCAGATTGAGTGCTGTACCCAAGCGGCTCGGCCGCTGTGACCCCGGGAGCTTTCCCTCCCGCACGGTAAGGGCTTCCACTCCTGTGCGGAGTCTTGGGACAAGCGGGCCATGTTGGAAGGACCCGGGTCTGGGAATCGGGAGATCCAGCCCCACCTGGCCACGTGCCCGTGCCCTGAGCTTAAGTTCGTCTGTAAGACTCCAAGATCAAACATGCAAGTTACACACATTTCAAGAAGTGGATCTCCAAGCGCACCTGCCCGTCTTCTTTCCAGCAGACAGTGACGTGCCTCCCCTGGGGAGGGGAGCCCGGCTTGGCAGTGGCTAGGCGCTGGCATGGGGGTTCTTTATGTTCTTTCTCTTTCTCTCCGGCCCCGCTGTGTCCTGGGGACTTAAGCATCGGGTAAAGAGCGGGTGCCCAACCCACAGTGCTCTCTTGGGTGCTCCGGGCTTCCAGCGGGCAGCCCTCAGACAGCTGCCCAACGTCTGGTCCCCACTGTCTGACTCGCCCGAGGATCACACACCAAAACAGAGCCAGGGTGAACCGCGCCCTTCCTTTCATCCCGGGATAAGGAGACCACGCCACCGAGGCTAACTGTCCTAAATGAAGTGCTTTTGAGCTGTTCAAGTTGTATTCCATAAAAACAGGGTCACGAAATGAGGGCATTCCGAGGGAAAGCCACACGAGCATGGACTCTGGTTAACCGTGGCTACGGCACGCACGGGGCGGCCACATGTCTGTTCTCCAGCTCCTCATGTGTGTGACACGGGCCATGTGCGTCCACACCCGTGGACTTTCATGACAAGGACCAGGGCGGAGGACACCACAGTGACTGGCAAACCACGCAGGGGCGCTCGTAGAGTGGGGAAAACATGCACGGGAGGCATGGAGTATGTGAGTATGTACATTCTTATTTCTTAATGCTCAAGTGCTTTTTTGGTAACTTTTCTTGTTGAAATTGTCCCTGATTTTGTATTTCTTTAAAGGATTTTTATTTATTTATTTGCGAGAGAGAGAGAGGGAGAAAGAGAGGAGAGCATGGGCAGAGGAAGGTGGAGGTGATGCGGGACTCAATGTCAGGATCCCAAGACTATGACCTGAGCTGAAGGCAGACGCTTCACCGACTGGGCCACCCAGGTGCCCCCTTACCTTGTATTTTAACAGAAATGCACCCAAATACAGAATGCAAGGCAATGGGAACATCTAGAGACATAACACACGATCCTCATTCTTGATATAACATAAAAAATAATAGTTACCATTTGGGGTATTTGCCAGGTGCTGGGCCGGGGCTCAGTGCCTGTCTGTGACGTCACACCCACCCCGTGCACCCAGGCGGGTCCGTGTCTTCTCACCCCCGGTGAAGAGAAGGGAGGGTCTGGGCCGGCTGTGCAAACAGAAACACAGGACAGCAAGTCAGCCGTGAATTTTGGGGGAAGATCACGCGGTTTTTGGATCAGAAGGCCCCATGCTCATTGGGCAGGAGCTCACATGACTGCACGAGCCCCAGACTTGGCAGGGACTCCCGGACCTTGTCTGGGGACTTGACCTCGGGACCACAGTATGAGCTGCTCTCCCTCATGCTACGCCGTCATGCCCGTTTCAGTGCCCGGTTCTACCTCCTATTCTCTGCTCTCCAGCCTCTTCCCTCTCACCGGAAAAAAGCAGCACAGGTCAGAGATCTAGGGGGTCCTCCGAGAACGCCTTCTTTGCACCTTGCTGGGCGGAGCCCCCTGCCACTCGTCCTTGGCCTCGGAGGCTGGAATCTGCCCTGGGGCTTCATCCCAGTTTTCCGCGGGACCGTTGTCCACCCGCTCACTATCTCTCACATCCGAAGTTAATTCCAGATGTCCTTTCTTTTTCCCTGAGCTATGAAGTCATATTATGTTTTTCCATTAGCCTTTGATGATTACATCAAAAACAATAGATGTTCTGAAGACGAGAAATTCCACAGGAGGGTGGGTCACCCCCCAACACCCACCCCCGCCCTGCCTGGGCCTCACCAGGGTTTTGGGGCTGCAAATATTCGTGCTGGGAGGGAGGGAAGGTCCGTGTGGCCCCCGAGGGTGGCCTTGGACACTAGTCTCCTGGAGCCTCACCCTGGAAACCCAATCCTTTTATAAAAATATGTATTGTCATGTTGTTAAAGGAAAAAAGACTTCTCAGGCCTGATGTCTTTCTTTTTAGTTGTTTGCCTCCCATAGCCCCTCATAGACCAGATGTTTCTGAGAATTCTGCTTTGTGGAGGATGGGGTGGCTTTGACAGACATGTTTTACTGGAGATATTTTGCACGACCTTGAAGCCCTGACCCCCGGCAAGACTGTATTTGGGGTGGGGCCCTAGTGAGGTTGTGATATGAGGCCCCTCCACCAGGACCGGTGTCCACAAGGGAAGCCTCACCAGCGAGCTTCCACTTGCCCCCTCCCCAGCGTGGGGGGACAGGGTTGGGCAGGGAGCAGTCACCAGGAGCCAGATGGGTCAGCGCCTCGATCTGGGCTTCCCCAGCCTGTCACAGAAGCCGCGTCTCCCGTGCTGTGCCCCTGAGAGCCGAGCAGACTCACACCCCTGACCCATCTACGGGCATCCCTCACTCCAGGGGAAAGGAGGTTCTCGGCGTTTTATCCTATTCAAGGCTCTAACCTTGCCCCACAGTCTCATCCTTGTGCTGAGTCTCTGTTTAAAGACCAAATAGATCTACCTCCTTATTCACTTTATGTATCTGCTTCTTGTTTCGTTCCTTCTTTTCTGCAGGAGACGCTTGCTGAGGCCGACTTACTATCAGGCGCTGTGCCTCCTTGTGGCTTACGCCGCGTGAAGGAAACGGGTCTGTCATCTGCTAAGAGCTACGAAAGCCACATTCGGAGTCCTGCGCTTCATCCGCGTGTTTAATCAATCCTTCCCAATAACCGAGAAAGACACAAGTACCTTCCTGTTTTATTGGTGGTAAAACTGAGGTCCATTGTCTCAAAAGCAGCATTTACTGGAGCCAGAAGGAGAACGTGATGTGAATGACTCACAGCTCTCCCAAGGAGTAGACTAGCATCCAGACATAAAATAAGACACCCCCTCCCCAAACAAAAGGGGACAGAGACAAAAATGTCGGAAATAGGAAGGTTTCTGTAATTCCCTTTTATCTTTCTATGAGATCTGTCCTGACCAGCCCAGGAGAGCTGGAGAAGGAAGAAAGGAGCACTGCTGTCCCCCTTGGCCACCACGCTCCCTGCACAGGTCCTCCTGGGGAAGACGTGGGACTGTCCCATGGGGCCGGGGCCACCAAGCCCGGCTCTGCCGCGCACGCCCCCCTCAGACCCCCTCTTCTCTCCATCACCCAGATTCTCTCCATCCGCTTGGACCTGGTCTTTGTTTCCCACTCCACCTGCCCGCCTGTCAGTTCAAGTTCTTCCCCTTCCTCCCTTGCTCCCGTCTCCTGGGATCTTCCTAATCCACTTCTCATATGAACTGGAGAGAAGGAAACGCATCGTAGACATCGGGGGTGGCCCAGCATGGAAGGGCGGGCGGGTGCTGGAGGAGGGCGTCTGTCTGTGCCTGTGAACACCTCCACATTCACCTCGCACACACGCCTGGACCCCGACATCTGATCAGCCCTCCTGTCTCACCAACCGTCCTGTATTGCCTGTTGGGGTCACTCCGGGGCTCCCTGAGGACCCCGCTTTTCCTCTGCCATTGGATAGTTCTCATCCGTTGACGCAGTCTCTGATACCACCCTCCATGAGAGGAGAAGTGCATAGTCTCAGTGATGTCATACTTCGCATTAAAAGAACGTCCAATGCCAGGAATAGTCACTTGAGGTAACGTTTTGTAAGACCTGTGCCTTCTCCTCACATGGTCCTTTCCATTCTTGGACTGCTTTGTCATAGTAAAACTTTCCACAGACCACACAGTCTGTGTTATAATTACACCCATTTCTCAGAGGAGAAACTGGGGCATAAAGAAAATACAGTATTTTTTATTTGTCTTTTTTTTTTCTTTGTTCATTTGTTTTGTTTCTTCATTTCCATGTAAGAGTGAAATCGGGTGGCATTTGTCTTTTTCTGACTGACTTATTTTGCTGGCATAATACCCTCCAGCCTCGTCCACATCGTTGCAAAAGGCAACAGTTCACTCTTTTTGATGACCGAGTAATATTCCATTGTATATATGAACCACCCCCTCTTTATGCATCCGTCAGTCAGTGGACATGCTTCCATAACTGGGAATGGTCACCAGAGGGGAGCTGGGTGGGGGTTGGGGAAGCAGGGACTTGGGAGCTCACCTGCTATGATGGGCACTGAGTCACGTGGAGAATCGTTGAGTCGCTATATTGTACGCCTGGAACTGATGTAACAGGACAGCTCGGTGACCCTGCAATAGAAGTGTAATTGACAAGGTGACCGTAGGAAAAACACAATACAATAGAAACAGAAAGAATAGGAGTCACACAGCAGAGCCAGGTTTTGAACCCAGACCGTCTGAGTTCAGAATCTGACATCCAAACTACAAGGAAACCTGCTTATTTGGTCTTGTTCCGTGTCCCAGAAACTTCTTCGTTTGGAGGACATGTTTTTGGGAAGCCACAGTAGCATCTGCCCCCCCTCGTCTACACAAAGATGTTTTCCTGTCGCTGGTGTATGAGCCAGGGGGAGGCTCCTCTTTGTTGAGATGGGTTAGGAGCCCAGATCCGGCGGGTTTACCCTGAGTTAGAGACACGGCCGTGGGTGACAGGGCCGCTGTAACCCGCAGAGCTAGCCAGCCACACAGAAGTGCAGGCTTTTTCTTCCTTCAAACACTGCATGGATTTGAGGGAAAGAGGCAGTGATGTCATTCCGTTCAATCACTGTCAGTTTTGAGGGGATTGTACGTAAAAAGGGGAAAAAAACACTCGAAGTATAGGACGTGTGCATTTCCTATGTGTGGTCCTTAATCCTTTTGCCTCCTCTCTGCAGGCGCCCCCACTCTGGAGCCGAATCTGTGAACTGTGGGTCACTCCTGGGTTCTTGGGGAGATGTGGGGAGGCCTCGGGGTCCACTCACCCTGCTCGCTTGTTCCCCGGCTCCCAGAGGCTGTGTCTACGCGCCGGAGGAAGGAGAACCAGAACAGCACGGTGCTCCCCGCTATCCCTGGCGTGGGCCTCCACCTACAAAACCAGGAAAGCATTAGGATGTTTCAGCACACTTTAACAAACCCCAAATCCTGAGTTACTCCATTCTGAGTCTAGGAATAGCAATTCCTGGGATGTTGACGAGATGCTAAGGCACGTCTTTCTGTCTGTTTTTCTTGGTCCCAAATCCATGCGACTAAAAATGTTATCACTGTCGTGATTCCTCCTAAGAATACAGGATGGCCTGCCCTAGAACAAGTGAGTTTTCAGAGCTGGACGTCTTCCAAGAGAAGGAGGGATGCCTGGTCTGGGATGCGGTCCTGCACACCTGGCGCCCACCCGGCGTACAGAGCAGTGGGACCGACCTTGTTCATGGCTCCAGGTGCCAAGCAGCCCTGCACACCTGCAAGGGAGCGGACGGGACCCAGGGCGGCGGACCCCACTGGAGCCTTGGCTGCCGATCGCTTGTTTTCTGCACGTGCTCCCCACATCCCAGCCTGCTCCCATCTCTCAGAATGGGGCTAATGCTCTCAGAATTGACCACAGACCTCCTTACACCTCCCGGCGCCGCGGGGCACCCCCTGCACATCCATCGTTTCTGTTCAGTGAGCTCTGTCTGGAGTGACCGAGTCCCACTGCTGGCACTGCCCACCCCTCCCCGCATGGAGCTCCCTCCTCTGGGTGACCAGGGACCCCCAAACCAGGACCCTCACTGACTTCAGGGTGCATCATTCTAAACTCAGCTGCATGTTAACCCTTGTGCTTCCACGTATGTGAGGGAGACCTTCCCCTCCCAGGGACTGCGCAGGCCCTCAGGGAAGAGTTGGAAGTCGGCTCTTTGCCCAGTGACCGAGAAACACCGGTGACTTCCATGATGCTTCTGGTGCAGGATTTTCTAATCTGCAAAATACCACCATACCACCTACAACCTACGGAGTGCAAGACAATGGGAAGCAGAACCAGAGATCCACGGAGATGCAGGGGTCAAACACTTCTCCCCATGTATGGTCATGCACCTCCAAGTGGCCAGGAGGTCCCGGAAGGCACAGCCCTGCCTGACACTGTTAGGGATCCCCGCAGCCAGTGTAAAGGTGAAGAGAGAAGCTGCCATCACGTACTCGGGCCGTGCTGCTGGACAAAGGAACGAGCAAGCCCTTTGACAGGAACGAAGGATCTGCTTCCGTTTTGTCCTGAGGGCTCTGCACACTGGCCCCTGATTCCTTCCAGAAGCCTGGGTGCTGGGCCAGGTCTCCACGGGTCGCCCTGTCCGACAGCAGGGGTTCAGCTGGTCTGCAGGCTCCCGGCCTTGGTAGACAGCCCGCCGGCTCAGGAAAACCGCCGGGGGGACAGGCGCCGCGGCTTCGGCCCTTCCTGCCCACCCACGCAGTGACCGACTTCACCAGCAAGAGTCTCTCTTTGTTCTTACACCCTTCACACCCCTTCTTCGGGCCACTCTGATTATTGTCCTGAGAACGGGACACGCTGGAGCTGAAGGAAGAAAACCCCCACCCCAAAAGGGCATCAGGAGCTGAAGAGTGGCCCTGGGAACCCACAGAGACCGGAGAGCTCACCAGGGGCTGCCCTGGACGGAAGTCCCGCTCAGGGGTCAGGGTCACTATTTCCAACAGGAGCCTTGTGCTCCCTCACCCAGGGCCGGCCTGAGTTCCGCCTTCACCCTGCAGACCTGCCTCCGTCCTCCTCCGTTCCCCCTTTGGTGAAAACGAGGCTGGTAGCACTTTGTGGGGCCTCCCGTTCCCCCCTCACCCCGGAGGTCACTGTCCTCTGTCCTGGGTGGCTTCCACAACATCCCAAGTGTGATCACACAGCTTTTTCCCGAAAAAGTCTCTGTGCTGCTCGATGGCAGAAATGTCCCTCGCTCTTTGTTATCCCCAGGCCCAGACTGGACCGGCCCCCGCACCGACTCAGACAGCACTGGCCACAGGCTCCCTCCACCTCCAAGCCAAGGTCATTTTTTGTCGTCAAAAGGGAAACCCACCTCAGCTGCGTCCTGAAGGCCCCTCAGAGGGGCAGGCGACGTCAGGACGTCCATCAAGACTTCATGGTCTGGACTAAGATGGCAGCCTCCCCCGTCCTCCCCAAAGGGGCTATGAGCCTCTTTGCCCACGTGTTGCAGGATGCAATGGCCCCGTCTAAATTCTTGGCCCCTGTCCCTCCTGCAGGAGTCTGTTTCATCTGGGTCCTCACCGTCTCCGCGGAGGGCAGTCCCTCCGTCCCTCTGCCACAAGCCCCACATTTCTGTGTATCGTCACCAGCCTCATCCCTGAGGGAGCACAGGATGGTCAGGTGTCTCCTTAGACACGCGGAGGGAGCCCACTCGTTCAGGGGTCCCGGGTTCAAAGGAGACGATGTCTATTCTGGATCTCGAAGCACGAGCATCACAGGAAAAGGGTGGTGGGTGTGCATTTGACGTAGATCCCTTGATGTGTGTAGAGGCATGAGTGCAGCCCTTCCAGAGCCTGGAGTGTTTGAGAAGGGTCCCTGACTTTGGGGGACCCTAGAATGACATGCTGAGACCTCCGTGCTTCTGCTGGAAAAAAACAGAACTATCATAAGAAGACTGAACGACAGCCCCTGGAACGTGTCCTCCCCCTTGCTGGGCCAAGTACCATGAACGGGCTCATTGTACGGCAGCGCCGGGCCACCAGCACGTCCCACCGGGTCACGGGCACATCCCGCCTCAGGCCCACGCATGTCTGATGGGTGAAGTCACGCTCGATCCCAGGCTCACTCCAGAATTTCTTGCCCCGTCCTCTGACAGTCGCAGGCTTCCTGATAAGAATCTCCCTCCCATTCTGGGTCCCTCTCCTTAGGTTGGGTATCAGGTCAGGTGCTGACACCACAGGATGAGAAGGGCAGGGTCCTTGGCCGTGAGGTCTAGAAAGTACTTCACGGTCATGGAAGTAGCTCATACGGGATGCACACCAGAGCTCCGTCAATTCCGTGTGGAGGCCGTGGCCTCAGGGGTCCTCGGGCCATGCACACAGCCAGGCCCCTAGGCCCAGGGCATGAGAAAATGTATGTACAGGAAAGAAATCTTTCTGGGCAACTAGTGTCAAAGTACTTACGTTCAGAAATCTGGGCCTTCCCCTGTAGATCACTGTTGTTCAGTTGCCCTCGGTGACCCAGGCTGAGTCCCGAGAAGAACTTAGCGGGGACAGGACATGACTCGAGATCAAAGAGGCCAGGAGAGAACCCCATGAGGGGGAGGAGGGTGTGTCTTGGGGCTGGGCGAAGAGAGACCTTGCAAGCCTTGCTCTGCGGAGGTCTCACTTTGGTCTGCACGTCTGCACATCTGCATGCTCATGCATGTGCAGCATGGAGGTCCCGGCGAAGAGACATCAGAGCCACTTGGGAAGAAAACAGAAACCCACAGGAAGGGTCTCCCACCACACAGAAAGAGCTGAGGTGGTACTTGCATTTTTGGAAGATTGTTTTCCTGGCTCTGTAGACAGGGCAGAGATTTTGAAGATCATGTCATCGATTATTGCCTGGAAGATGGATGTAGGATCTAGAGGGAACCTTCTTGTGACCCAGATATAAAGGGGGTCCTCACTTAGCCGTTGATTGGGGGCAATGGACACAACCTCGTTGGCTTCCTTAGGCCACAAAGGTGCTACAGTGAACCACTGGACACTAACTTAGTGTGGTTAAAAACCTACAAGCGACACTGATTCCCATTTGGAATGGTCATAAAGAGCTGGTTTTAGAGTATCTGTTTCCCACATGATGACTCTGCTGGGTTGGTCCTGCCCCGTCCACCCAGTGCACTGCCTTCTCTGAGACAGACACATTCATGGTCCAGGAGGGGAAACACAACCATCACTGCCTTCAGAGATGTCAGATTCCTTGTCGTGGTGACTTTGCAGTATGCAGCGGCCCTGATGCCACTCTTCAACTTTCAGTGTGCATGGGAGCTACAGCCACAGTCTGGACCAGAATAACCGCGGCTCTCAGGGTCCAGAAGATTCGGGACACTCATTGGGGAGAGGTTCACTGAACGCCTTCAAGGCGCCCAGAGCTACTCTTGTGTGTACAGATACAGCAATAGAGAGGGAGAAAACACAATTTTGGAATGGAGAGACCTGTATTTGTTCAGATGGTGGTAAAGCTCTGGGGAAGAGAAGCGGGTTTTGGCAGCTGAGGGGGCTGGGTCTGGGGTATGGTGGCTGGTCCATGTGGCGAGGTCAGAGCTGTCCGTCTCTCTAAGTGGACTTTGGAACAGACATCTGAGAGAGAGAGGTAAGCTTTCTGGGACTGAAGGGATTCAGGAGAAGAGACGTGATCAGAAGACCCTGAGCAGAGCCCTCTTTGGGGAGGTGGCACAGAGAGGGGTCTCTGAGGAGAGAAAGTGACAGGGGAGGCTCCGAAGTGAGGCGGGGCCTCTCTGCTCTAGTGCTGAGAACGCGCTTCTCCTTCTATGTCCGAAATCCCGGCTTCTGTCTTCTCATTCGTGCATCAAATAAAATCAACGCGGTACATCCAAGCGCACCAGCTCTTTGTGGGTTTTCTAGGTCCCCAGGTCTGGGGCAGGCATAACAATCAAAGCCATCTGTCATAAGCAACACAGGCAGAGATTGTCCACGTGGATTCACGAGGGCAGACGCGACATTCCATCTTTAAAACCACAGTAATCCTGTGCAGTCCTGTTCACTTTTTCCGTGGAAACCGTACAAAACTGAGCACAGTCTTCATCCAAAGCAAAGGTCTTCGTGATAAACTCCACTTCCGGTATCAAGGCAGATCAAGCGGTATTTACAAGAAGAAGATAAGGAGGGTGTGGGCGCTGGTCTAAGTGAACCCTTCCTGCAGCTGCTGACTTGCTCCCCTGATCTGTGGATTAACGATGCCATGCAGAAGCTCTCAGGAGCCATTCCTTTAAAATGGCAAGTGCTTGGGGACGGTGGGATTCTAGAAAGCCATGGAGGTACCACTAAGTCGCCTTGACTGCCTCAATCAGTAAAGAACAAAACAAAGCCAGGTGCAGGGCAGAGAATTCACAGGTCCCCATGTCTCCAGGGGGAGGCATGTCTGGGAACCCCTGTGGTTGTGGTCAGACCCTGAGTGGGCTAGGGGTTCCCGCACTGGCCACAGAGTAGACACATAGGCTTCCTGTCTCTTTGCTTGGAGGGAGAACCTTCTGGAACAGCCATTTCTAGCATGGCCTTTCTGAAGAGCCAGAATGGAGTTGAGAAGAGCTATGATGGCTCAGGTGGTCACCTGACTCCCAGGGACAATCCTCATCGCCGCTGGCAGCTTCTGAGCACGCAGTTTTCCTGAGAGCCACAGGGGAGATGAGCACACACACAGTTTTCCTGAGAGCCACAGGGGAGATGAGCACACACACAGCTGTGCACACGCACACGCATACCACGAGGCACACTCCAGTGCACATGCACACGCGCTCACGCACGCTCACCCACACCACAATGCACATCCCCGTACACACACATGCACACACATGAGCAAACATCTCATCCACTTGCACACATATATACACATCAGAATACAGACTCCTGCACACACACGCACACACATATCACACGCAGGCACACATATATGCAAACATCACAATGCACACTCCTGTAATACGTGCACACACACGTACAATTGTGCACACACACCACAATGCACACTCTTGTATATACACATACACCTGCACACACACACACTTGTGCACTCACATACGCATATCGCATACACACATATGCACAGCCACATAAAACTCCATGCACATGCACTCACCTATACGCACTTACCACTCCGCACAACCTCAGACTCATATGTTACACTCAAACACACATACACACATCCCATATGTATGCACACACACAAGCACACACAGAATCATTGATTGTACTAGTTGCGTGTGGTGTGTGTGGTGTGTACTCGACAAGGAGCTCACATGCTGGGATAGTGCCCTCCCTGGGTCTGGAGGGAGGGAGGAGAGGGCAGGTCCCTACAGGAGCAGGTGGCAGCCATGTTGGGTGCGGCCCTGGCAGTCAGAAACCCCACAGAGACTCTGAGCCTGGTCTAACCTGGTCCCACGTCCCTGCTGTGTTTATGAGCTGGGAAGTCAGACAGTTAATGCCACCACAGAACAGCCACCAAACTGTGAGATCCCACAGCTGACCACACACTGATCACAAAGTCGGTTCCCAATCCCTCCTGCTGCTGGGGACAGTCTGGGTGGCTTTGTGGCTCGCCCTCTTCTCTGTGCTACTAGGCAACCCCCGCCTTTGACCTCGTGGCAGGAGTGGTGCCCGGCCACAGTGGTAAACAAGACAGATGTCTCCTGTGACCTCCTCGGTCAGGGTGACAGACGTTGTTTGTTTCTGACAGTGGGGTCTCGTCTTGTTTGGACGGTGGGCGAGGAGTTACTATTGCCTCAGAGAGGCTGTGGGCGAGAGTCAAGCCAGTCCACACAGGCACGTTTGGCGAGGATTACATTTGTAATGTAATCTGGATTACATTTCCAAATTCAGACACACTCCATCATAAACCTTGTCCTAGGGGGACCCAAGGGCATGGAGTCTCACTTCTCCCTGTGGGATTTTAATTTGAGGAGGTGCCTCACCAAGGGCACGGAGAGTGTGAGGCCATCCCAGGAAGATACTCTAGGTATGGAGAAGCCCCCAGGTTGGTCAGCAGCCCAAGGGACCCGGGGAGAGCACAGACCAGAGTCTGCACTGGGTTTTCCTAGGAAAAGCAAAGTAGGCAGAGTAAACAATTTGGGATCAGCTCATTTGAAAATTCCAGTGGGCTTTGAACAGGAGGGGCGGTCTCTAGTTGTCTGGTACTGGCCCCGGGGGGATTTAGGGCAGGGGGTCCTGACTTGGTGTGTGAGGCTCAGATCAGGAGGTGGGTGGGGGCTCGGCCTTGGATCGGCTGCCCTGCACAGCCAAGACGAGGCCCAGGCAAGCTGACAGCAGCAGCCAGGTGAATACTCGGGCCCTGATAAAACATGCCCAATAGTGGTTTAAAAAGAAAGAAGGAAAAAGAAAGAAAGAAAGAAAGAAAGGAAGGAAGGAAGGAAGAAAGAAAGAAAGAAAAGAAAGAACAGAGAGGAATGAATCTGGAGAAAATGTGTCAGACTAGAGCTCCAGGTGACCGCTGGCCGCAGAGAGACGGTGCCAGAAGGCCCTGGGGAAGTGTAGGTCTGGGGTCTGAGCCTGGTGGAGATGCGGGCGGGGCGGGGCAGGGCGGGGGCCGGTTGGGGGGGGGCGTCCCTGCACCCTTGCTCTGCCCTCGCCCTCGGTGGGCCCGCACTGGAACATGCATGCTCTGGGAGAGCCTCTGTTTTAAGGATGACACTGCCCTGATGCTCTGCTGTGACCACGGCTCGTCTGTGGAAGGCCTGGGAGGCCAGCCACTGTTAGGGTTTACTGTCCTCGTCCAGCACACACCACACCCAATGGACAGCACTTAAGGAACTCAGAAAAGAAGTAGCAAAGGGCAGAGTTCCCTAAGAATGTGCATTCCTGCTTGGACACACTGGGCACGTGTTGCCCTCACATTCATTTTGGTCCAACCTTCGGTACATGACGGATTGCTTCTGCTGATGAGGAGGCGTCCAGCAGGGGAACCGAGGGCCAGGCGCTCGCAGCCAGCAGGTGCGGGAGAGGGACGCTCGCAGGTCCCAGCTCCGGCTCTGCCCTCCTAGTCCCTGGAGGAGCCCACACAACCCGCTGTATGGATGCATAGGGTGCACCCTCCTTCCTTCTTGTCCAAACATGCAATCGGTCCCTACAGACTGAGCTCAAGGGCTGTTTTTCATACCAAAAACTACCCTGAATGGCTCTCCATAGAGGTTCTGAGATTGTGGGTTTCAGCGATGCCACTGCCAACACAAGTCAGGTGTTAGAATGATCGGACGGAGGTATTAAAGCAGCTTTCAAAAATGCTTGACAACCTATCAGAGAGACTCTTGAAACAAATGCAAAAAAACGAATAAATTAAAATTGCAAACCATCAGCAAAGAAATAAAAATAGTTTAAAGGACTCTAATGGAATTATAGAACTTAAATAAGCAATAATGGAAGTAAAAGGCAAGCCTCCCTTCATGGGTCCATCAGAGTGGAGACAAGAGCAGCAGGGTCAGCGAGCCTAGGGACGAATGTTTGGATGGAAGCAGACTGTGGTCTGAGCAGAACCTTAGGGACAGGAGGGCATAACCGATGAGCCCCAGCATCCGGGCCAGAAGGACAGAAAGTGGAGAGGGCCCAGGGGACGATTGCATAGAACAGAGGCTGGAAACCTCCCAAATTTTGCAAAAGAGACAAACTTCTAAAACCTGGGAAAGCAGAGCAAATCCCAGACTGACAGACTCTGAAGGAATGTGCACCAGTGCACTTCAGAATGAAAATGTGGGGGCACCTGGGTGGCTCAGTGGGTTAAAACCTCTGCCTTCTGCTCAGGTCATGATCCCAGAGTCCTGGGATAGAAGCCCACATCAGGCTCTCTGCTCAGTGGGGTGCCTGCTTCCTCCTCTCTCTCTCTCTGCCTGCCTCTCTGCCTACTTGTGACTTCTCTCCGTCAAATAAATAAATAAAATCTTAAAAAATAAAATAAAATGCTAATAAGTTGAAAGCAACCAAAGATGACCAGCACGTTACCTGCAGGGAACAATGACTGGAAGGGCATCCGATCTCTCATCGAGACCATGGAGGGGAGGAGGAATGAGACATAATACCCTCCTCTAAGTGCTAGAGGGAAACAAGTGTCAGTTTGATTCATGTCTAGGGACCATTCTTCAGGAACGGAAGGGAAAGGGAGTGAATCTCAGGGGGAGGGAACTAAGCCATCAGCAGCTGTGTCCTCCAATATGGCTGATGGGCATCCTTCCAACAGAGGGGACATGGTCCTGGACGGTCTGGGGGAGAGAGTGCAGTGTGTAGTGTATCCCACAGAACACCCTCAGGCACTCACTCAACCCCAGCGATGGTTTCAGTGCCACATGATACCCACAACAAGGATATTTTAAATGGGGAAGGTAAAGGGACCTAAATAAAGGTGAGTTGTCTACAGTCTCCTTGCAGTGGTAAAATTGTGATATCGGGGAAATATTATAAGATACGTGCGTATTTTACAATCCCCAGGGCAATGACGGTGACCACTCTGTGGAGAGATACTCTCAAAATCATTGCGAATAAGTCAAGATGGACTCCTACAAGCATTAAGTGACTCACCGGAGGTGAAAGTAAGACAGAGTGAAGAAGGAAAAGGAGAGAAAAGAGACAATAAATCGTGGGACTTCCGCACTATCATATCAAAACTTCACTGAAAACATAAATGGTCTAAATATACCAACTAAAGGGCAGGGTATAGTCAATGAGAGCAGAAAACCACCAAATACAAGATCTCACCTGCAGCCCCCTTAAATTCTCTCACTTCTAACTCAGCAACAGAGGTCGTTGGAAAGTGACACAAAAAGGATATAGACCATACAAACATTAATCTGGAAAAAGCAGGGGTGACTCCGTGTAGACCTGACACATAAGAAAGTGACCGAGACCAAGCAGACATCACATTGTGTTGTAAGAATGTAAGGCACCAGGGAGACACAGTGGTCGGAATGTGTACACACCAACCACCAGAGCCTCCCACCCAGGGAACACAGCTGACAGACGTAGCAGCAGAAAGAGATGAGTCTACAGCTGGGGCATCTTTAACAAAGCCACCAGCAAGAAGGTAGGGGAGTTGAACACGTCATCAGGATGTAAGTGACCTACAGAACACTCCACATAACAACATCAGGGCAGACACCCCCCTCCACTCCAGGGGTTACCATGGCAGACCATATCTGGAGCCATTAAATAAATCTCAATATACTTAAAATAACTGAAATCCTGCATTATGTGTTTTTAAGATTTTATTTATTTATTTGTCAGAGAGAGAGGAGCAGGAGTGAGCACAGGCAGACAGAGTAGCAGGCAGAGGCAGAGGGAGAAGCAGGCTCCCTGCCAAGCAAGGAGGGACTTGATCCCAGGACACTGGGATCAATACCTGAGCCAAAGGCAGCTGCTTAACCAACTGAGCCACCCAGACGTCCCTGCATTATGTGTTTTCTGACCAAACTAGAAATCAATAGCAAACAAGAAGACCTCTGAACATATGGAAATTAAACCATGCTCTTTAAATAATCCATGGGTCACAGAAATATGAAAAATAATTAAAAATACATAGAGTTGAGGGGCACCTGGGTGGCTCAGTCAGTTAAGCATCCAACTCTTGATTCTGGCTCATGTCGTGATCTCAGGGTCATGAGACTCAGCCTTGAGTTGGGCTCTGTGATCAGTGGGGAGTCTGCTTGGGATTCTCTCTCTCCCCCTTTCTCTGTCCCTCCCGTTCATTCTTTCTATCTTTCATAAGCATATAAATAAATAGTTGAATACAAATAAAGCCACACACATCAAAATTTGTGGAATGAAGGGCATTATTGAAAGATAAATTTATAGCATTAAATGCTTACCTAAGAAATGAGCAAAGTCTCAAATAATCAAAGTTCTTACCAAGAAGAGAAGAACAAAATAAACCAAAAGTAAGCAGGAGGAAGGAAATCATAAAAATAAGAGCAGAGATTAATAAATTTTTAAAATGGAAATATGATAGAGAATAATCAGTGAAGGAAAGAGCTTGTTCTTTAATAATATCAACAAAAGAGACAAATCTCTAACACAGCTGATAAAGCAGAAAGAGAAAAGCCATGGATTGCTGAAATTAGGAATGAAAGAAGGCTTTCATGAGAGACCTTGTAGACATACTGGAGGAACACTGTGATGGGCTCCATACTTCAAGTATAATTAAAGACAAGCTCTCGAGACTCACACGAGGAGGAAGAGATAAATGGAAAATGCCTACATCTATTAAAATTAAATAGACAATTAATACATGTTTAAGAAACACTAGCATCATGTCATTTCATTTGTGAATCCTCCCAAAGATTTGAGGAAGCAATGATATGAATTCTGCACAGTTGCTTCCAGAAAGTAAAAGTAGACAAAACACTGTCTCATTCTATGAGGACAGAGGACAGCTTTATCTTAATCCCAACCCAAGATAAAGACATTACAAAAATATAAAATAGCAGACCAACGTTTCTCATAAACATAGATTAATAAAATCAAAACATTAGCAAATCAAATGCAACAATGTACAAAAAGAGTTACACACCACGACCAAATGGGATTTATTCCAAGCCTGTAAGTCTGGTTCAACATGAGGAAGAGTTACTGTAATCCTACAGGTCAATGAAAGAAACAAAAATCACATGATCCTATCTATCATGTGGAAAGAGTATTTGACAAAATCTAAAATCCATTCATAGTGAAAACTGTCAGCAGGGAAGTCTTGGTTGTTGGCAGGGGTACCTCAACTTGATAAAGAGTGCTTTCCAAAATGCTACAGTGACCATCACACTTAATACCAAAGATCCAAGCCTTCTCCCTAAGACTGGAAACAAAATGGCAATGCCTACTCTCATCACCCTTCCTCAGTTTCATACTGGATATCCTCATCACTGCAATAAGGTGAGAAAAATGGATCTTTATTTGCAGATGGCATGATTGTCTAAGTAGAAAAATCACACTCTAGAAAAATCCTTGAAGAACTAATGGGTGAATTCGGCAAGGTTGCAGGATACCAGATAAACATAAGAAAACCCATGGCATTTCTATACACTAGCAATGAACATATGGTGCTGAGATTTTAAAAATGTAATCACATTTATCATCACACAAAAAAGAGAATACTTAGAAGCAAACCACAAAGTAGTAAGAAAAGAAATTGAAGGACATCCGAGTAAATACTTGTTGACTAGAAGACTCAACATAGTGAAGATGTAAATTCCACCCCAAAATGACCTACGGACAATGGTATTCCTATAAAGTCCAGTAAGGGCTTTTGTAGACAGAGATAAGTGACCTATTTTATATTGAGAGCCACAGGCAAGCCTGCAGGGGAGACATAAGTGGGAGATTCGCTGCGCTCAGTATTAAGCCCGACTCTCCACTTGAGATAGTGTGGTGTTGGGGAACAACGGTGGGGAGCAGGGCACAAAGGAGAAGGGTTTTTGGGTAGAGAGATCAGAGGATCACAGGATAGGTGTGGCAAATCCTGGTGTGACCAAGTGTGGAGTATAGGAGGTGGTAAGATGAAGGGGTCCTGTTAGAGTAGCTCCAAAGTTAAGAGCGGAAGAATAAAAGTGTATCCTTGGGAGAAACTAGCAAAGGTGTAACATACAGGACCTCTCTGCATTACGTCTTAAAACTGCCGGTGAGTCTAAATCTTTGCTATAAAATTTTTAATTAAACGATTACCACTCGATCCTAAGGTGCAGGCACTAACTAGAATCTGAAGCTGAAACGACCTAGCATGACATTCTGTCTTTATCAGATGACTCGGACCTTCCTCCTTGCTCTGCCGCTTGTCGCTCAGTTTCCCAAGTCCCAGCTCAGAGGTGGGCATCACAGACTTGCAGGTCTGAAGGTGCACAGCTTCTCTCCACCTCTGCTTCTACCTGCAGGTTCGTTCCTCCCTGGCGAGTCTGCAAGTCCTCCAAAGTCCCACCCCAGAGAGTGTCTCCTCTGTATACCCTCATTTTGAATGCCTGGAAGGAATTCAGTGCTCTCCGTCAGCTAATGGGAACTATTTGGTGAGTGGTTCTTAATGCATTTGATGCTGTTCTTGTCCTGTAGACAACACTGAAGTCCAGTCCAAGAAACACCTGTCTGATGGACAGGCACTCAGCTCAGCTGGTAATTTAGATGTGGAGAATAAGTAACACAAGAAGATATGCTCCAAAGCCCAAGAGAGCCACACAAGCTTCTTGCCATCAGTATACAGGCTTGGGGAAGGCTGATGAGAATATTCCAGACCCTAATGCAATGGGGTCCAATTATCAGTGTGACTTCCTCTCTGTCTTTCCTAAGGAGTCCCTCAAAAACATGGCTCTTCACTTCTTCATCTTGGTACCAGCAATGCTTACAATCTTTCCTGGAACCTGGTAGAATTCCTGGAGGACTGAAGCGTATTTGTTGAGGCAATGTGAAACCATTGGTAACTGGACATTTCAGAACAGCTACATGATGGTCAATGTCAATGTCTGGTGCCATTGCCATCGGGTGTCCAGGCAAGTTTTAGATTCTGGTTCTCGTCTCTGCCTGACTCCCAGGATCCTCAAGATTGGCCCCTCCAGTGTTGATACCTCTACTGTGGGGGACTTCTTACTCCTACACTCCTCCCATAAAATCCTATGAGACCTTCTAGTAGGTTCTGGGTTTTCTGCCTGGGGCGACACAACTCCATCCCAGCTTTCTTTGGTATAACAGCCTTTAAACTATGTTAAGAGAACTATTTGGATCTTCTTCCTGACCAGGCTGTGCTGTGTGCCCATCATCATTGTTTATAGAGGCAAAAAAGGAAAACAAACTAAAATAAAAATAAAACATTTATTTTTTGATGTAGGTCCAAATTACAAAATACATTGGAACTGATTATTATTATGAATCCATTTCCAGGGAATTCCTGCTAAGTGGCAGGATTGTCACTGAGCAATGACATTTTTGGTGGCTAAGTAATTGAACTTTCTTGCACAGATCCAAAACAGTTTTATGTTATTGTACTTTCCCCTTCTATGGTGTGACCCTAGGTCCCAGAGCTGAACCGGGGCAGTGTCCCTTGTTCCTGTGCTGCTTGTGTTGGGGAAAACCTCCAAAGATAAATAGGACCCATTCTCTCATTTTACAAATGAGGATGATAAATTCCAGCGTGCTGAGTGTCTC
Source organism: Mustela putorius furo (assembly GCF_011764305.1). Lineage (NCBI taxonomy): Eukaryota > Metazoa > Chordata > Mammalia > Carnivora > Mustelidae > Mustela > Mustela putorius. The sequence continues at coordinate 12,767,381 of NW_025421998.1, forward strand.
GAGGAAACTGTAGGAAGGCTTTGCTGGTCATGTATGATACTGAATCACATGCTCATTTATCTTCTCCACAAAAACGAGTTCATTCTGAGTCCGCATACATAATTGAAAACAATTAGATGGCATGGGAAATGGTCCTCGAAATGCTATTTTCTCAATTGTCTTGGGTATGTTGAAGTAGGGAATTTTCAGGTTTATGCTATGAGAGCTCAGGATGGAAAAGCCGTGTGGAAAGCTATGTAAGCTTTCTGACTGGGGTAATTTTTCAAGGTTCCTGGGCTGCCCACGATCTCACTGTTGCCTTTCGTGAAAAACACCGCTGAGTCACTCAAGTCAGAGGGACTCCCGTTATCTGTTCGGAACGGAGTGAAGCACTTCGGGCCATGCAGTTACTTGCCTTTTTGTTGGTCTGCTTTATTTTTAGCTTGTTTAACTTTGGTCAGAATTAGAGAGTCTGTACTTACCTTAAAAACTCAAACAAGCGTTCATCTTCATGATATAATTTGTACCTAATCAAAATATACTAGGCTGAAATTCATACTGACTAATAAAACAAAAACAATGGAAACTTGTTTGGAAATGTTACTATGGAAACAGAGAAAAATGAATTTTTCCCAAATCCCTAGTTTGCTGGATTCGCCCTTTCTCCGGGGCCAGATGGCCCCTCTCCCTGTTGGGACATCCTGCAGTCAGCGCACTATTTCCCAGGGTCCCAGCCCAGTCAGGTGTTTCTATTCTCCCAAGGTCCTGTGCCCTCCACTCCGAAGGCGGGGGGCTGAATCTGAGCTCCAGCTCCTCCTGGCCATCACAGCAGTCTCTAGTTACCTCCGAGTGAGGACATGACCTCAGTCTGACCATGCTCCGTGGGCTTTCACTAACTCAAAGTTGTTCATGATGAAATGTGGGAAAAGCACGGACTTCATTTAAAAATGAAATGGAGTTAAATTAACCATTTTAATCTTGAGGTCAGACATCACAGTGGCCACATTTCTGAGCTGCGCTCTCTGCAGAGGGGCCATTTCCACAGTGCTGGTCTGTCTCCCTGTCTGCTCAGGCTCACTCACCACCAACTACCAGTGGAGAGGGCTCTCCCAGCCCTGCCCTTCACTCATTCTCAAGGATTCCTAATTCTCCTCTCTGACTTATTTCACTTACATCACACTCTCTAGCTTCATCCATGATGTTGCAAACAGCAAGAGCTCATTCTTTGTGGTTCCATATTATTCCACATATACACCACATCTTTATCCGTTCATCTGTTAATGGACATCTGGGCTCTTTCCATACCAACCATAGTAGCTATGGTCGGTAACGTGGCTGAAAAGGCAGGGGTGCATATGTCTTTTCAAATTAAGTATTTTTGTATTGGGGGGTAAATACCCAGAAGTGCAACTCCCAGATTGTAGAGTAATTCTATTTTAAACTTTTTGAGGACCCGTCATACTGTTTCCCTGGTGGCTGCACCAGCTTGCATTCCCACCAATGGTGCACGAGCAGTCCCCTTTCTCCACGTCGTCGCCAACACCTGTTGTGTCCTGTCTTGTTGACTTTAGCCATTCTGACGGGTGTGAGGTGGTATCTCATTGTGAGTTTGATTTGCATCTTCCTGATGATGAGTGACATTGAGCATCTTTTCGTGTGTCTGTTGGCCATCTGGATGTCTTCTTTGGGAGATTATCTGTTCATGCCTTCTGCCTATTTTTAAGTTGGATTATTTGGTTTGGGGCTGTTGACTTGTATAAATTCTTTATAGATTCTGGATTCTAACCCTGTATCAGATATGTCATTTGCAAATATCTTCTCCTATTCAGTAGGCTGCCTTTTAGTTTTGTTGACTGTTTCCTTCTCTGTGCAGAAGTTTTTTATTTTGATGTAATCCCAATAGTTTATTTTGGCTTTTGTTTTCCGTGCCTCAGGAGACATATCTAGAAAAATATTGCTATGGCTGATGTCAGATAAATTATTGCTGTGTTCTCTTCTAGGATTTTTATGGTTTCAGGCTTCACTTTAGATCTTCAATCCATTTTTTAGTTTATTTCACCCATATGTGTTATTTAAGAAACAAACAACAACAACAACAACAAAAATCAAACAGGGAGAGAGAGAAACAAACCAAGAAACAGACTCTTCATTATAGACAACACAGTGCTGGTCACCAGAGGGGAGATGGCTGGAAGATGGGGAAACAGGTAGTAGGGATGAAGGAGGGCACCTGTCGTGATGAGCATTGTGTGCTGTAAGGAAGTGTGATTCCATTTATACAGGATGCCCAGAAGAAGCCGATCTACAGAAGCAGAAATAGACAAGCAGTTGCCTGGGGCTGTGAGGAGTGGGGCAGGGGGAAGGGGAGTGACAGCTAGTAGGTACAGTGTATCTTTTTGGAGTGACGAAAGTGTTCTCAAGTTGATCATGGCCACAGCTGCCCAGCTCCAGATATACCAGTGTTGTACCAACGTGTCCCCACTGAATTGTACATGGTGTGGCTGATGTGTACCAGACGTGAGCCACATCTCAGAAAGCTGTTGTAAAAACAGGAAGGTTCCAAATTTTGGAATGCAGTCATGTTGCTAGAAACAGAGGCTTCGTGGCCGGCATTCATCTCTGATACTCAGAACCCTATGAGAACTGTAGGGAGAAATGGCTCGTGTGTGGTCATCCAGAAAACGGAATGGTAGCACTTCATGTGTCTGTGTGTCTGTTTGTTTCCGCATCAAAACAGACTCTGGGAGCCTGAGTCTTGCCGACAGAGGAGAGAAGAGGAGCCTCTGTGGCAGGTGGAAGGTCCTGGACCAGGACTGAGCACCAGAGACCAGCTCCGCCTCTTACCTGACAGTGCGACCCTAAGCGAGGGTGAAAACCTGCTCGGGGCTCTGACTGGATGTTGAGAAGACTACGCCTGCTCCCGCTGCCAGCATCGTGGGCGGTGTACCTACGAAGCTCTGAGAATCCACGTGCCGCTTCCCACCCCCTGGGCAGGCTGTCAGTACTTCCCAAGATGGGCTGACATGGCGTCAATATTTTGTTGCAGATGTTCTGGTTTTCATGACGCCTAGTGAGCCCGGATGCGCTGCGGTTAAAGGGCTGAACACCGTCATGTGACTCACATGCTTCATCCTTCATTCAAGTTCACTGTTAAAAAAAAAAAAAAATGCTGGCTTCCTGTCCACTTCCGTTTCCATAACCGACATTCCTTCCACGAACGATGGTAGAGAAGAGAACATCTGAGAACCCCGGCTCCCCCCCGCCGATGGCAAAAGACATGTACAAGACAACCAGCTGTTCGTTTACTGTCATGGTGTTTGTGAGAGAGCTCCCCACCACACGCTTTTCCGATGGGCTCTCCTAGAGGGAAATTCGAACAAATTGTTCTCTGGTCTGAAAGTACAGGGGTGACAGTTCTCTTGGCTCAAGGCTCAGCTAAAAGATAGGGGAAAAGTGGCTTCCCTGGACCCTGAGGGCACCCATGGCACAGACAGTGACATGCATCTGAGTCATCCCTGAACCCTGTTACATGGGCTTCGTGATGAAAGGTGGGAGCAGAACTCGGAGGGACAGGAGCTCTGGGGTCCTGTGCTCTAAAGGCCCCACACCCATTTCCTAGCCTCAAGAGGCAGTTTCAGCAAAGGACAAACACTTTTTGCACGTAACAGATTTGTGAATGCACAATTGACAGCAATGGAAAACATCTCTGTCCTTGATCTGAAATTGCTTAGTATTAGTCATAGAAATCCCCGCAACACATTGGTTTCATCTTGCATTTCTCAAAAAGTGGAAACCGTAGTCTCCTGAAATTTGGAAGGTCCATTCAGATTTTATCTACTTAGATACACAAGTATTTATAAACCCTTCTTTACCCTTTGAGAGGCCGTTTATTTTATTTAATTTTATTTTAACTTGTCTTTCCTGTATTTCTAATAATTAACCCAGAAAGAAAGCAACGTACTCTTGTTTACAAGTAGCCTCAAGCTTTTCTTCTGAGGTTAATTAACTCTTCCATTTCTAAATGTGAGGACATTATGCTGATTTCCTCCAGCTTTCCCTAAGCTCGCTGATGCTGGGGTCCAGGATGCTTAGAGTCAAAGTTCTATGCGGTAGAGACGGGGGCTCCCCCCAGACAGCAGGGGCTTAGCCGGCCCTGTCTGCTCACCCTGGCCGGAAGCCCGGCTCTGGGTCCTACACAGGCCCCATGTGAATACATCTATTGGGGGCCCGGAGCCCGCATGAGGCCCCAGGCAGTGCCCACAGTCGGCATGGGACGGCACGCACCGGCTGGAGTGGATGCGGACTCACTCACACCTATGGACGGGGACGCAGAATCACTTCATTGATGAATCCCCCTTGCTCTCCAGAAACTTACAAAAATCTTACTTAATATACACAGTTAAATACCAGTGCCTTTCTTTAGCTCATTTACTGACTCTCATGCCAGATTCGAGTTTGGCTTAGGCAGGGCCCAGGCCTTGTCCGTGGCCTTCAGGCTCACGTGGCCATGGTTTGGGGTTGTTTTCTCGTGTTTCATGAGCAGAACGTGGGTTCTGCTCTCAAACCTAGTGGGGGCCCCTATGTGCTCCCATGCCCTTGTCGACCTGATGGAGGGGACTGTTCTCAGCAAACATGGCTTTCCTGCCCCTGGTCCGTCACTCACTGCCCGGTGCCAGCCTGTCATTACTGTGATTGTCGTTGCGGTGGTGTTTTGTGCTCTAACGATGGCTCGGGAAGCCCGCGCGTGTTTCTCCGTGGTCTTCCGACAGCTTGATTTATCCCGATCCTCCCCTAGTTCACACTGGCTTGCCGGGATTTGCAAAGACAAGAGGGGCATTTGCTCCCCGCTTCCCTCCTCCTCCCCGTTCTGTCTCCCACTCATTCCGCTTTGCCATCTGAAGTGTCTGGTGCCACTGTGACCTCATGTATTAGTCTCAGGTGACAGACACACACTCCCCGTTGTGAAAGAAACCAGGATTGGTGTCACTTCCTCTCTCTCAGTCACGCTCCCAAGCTTGAATTAGACGACGCGTTTCTCCACGGGTACGTCTGCTGGCGCTTCCCTTCTGTCCGACGGCCTCAATTCCCACATGTGTCTGAGTCCTGGAGCTGCAGCTGAGTAAGCCGCAGGCTCGCTTTCCCATCTTTGTTGTGGTTTCTGCCTTCTAGCTCGGGTGCCGGAAGTTAATCCTCTTGTGTTTCCTTTTTTTTTTTTTTTTTTTTTTCAGGAAGGGCTCAGGAGTTTTGGGATGCCTGAGTTCTCTCCTGCTTGCAGATGTGCAGAATGCTTGGGGAGTCTCTGTTGCCCATCCCCCAAATCTGAAGGTATCCAGGGAAGGCCGTGGCCACTCTTGCTATCCCGGTAGATGACATCACCTTTCCAGATGGTCATGTAAGTTTTTCGTGTCTGAGTAGGGATTCTGGAACATCCATACTTGTTGGTTCATGAAGGTCAGTCAGATCATGTCAGTGGCCATACAGCATCCTGGAATCACACTTTTTACTGAGAAATCATGGGAAGCCCTGGGAAGGTTTGGAGCTGAGTGGGACTTCACCCAGCAGCGGCATCTGACCCACGTTCAGTTTCTCTCTAGTCTTGATTCACATCCAGCTCAAACCCAAGGGTTCTGATCTGCACTCGGGACAGTAGGAGCTCATCGTGCAGGTCTTATAGACATTCTCAGTAGCACAAAGGACGGTGGCAGTGGTCTCCATATGACTCGCTTGCCTTGAACTTTGTATCTTGAAACGATTATAGGTGATAAGAAATTGTGAAAAAATGTACAAGGAGGTCCTGTGGTTGTTCCCTTCAGCCACTCTCTCTCTGTGGAATCATCATGCGTAACTTGAGTGCAATGTCAAGAATGCACCCCCGCGATTGTCCACATGGCAGGACGTGGCTCTGCTGGGAGTGGGGTCCTGAGTGTGGGCGCACCACAAGGGCCCCTTTGCCATTCCTGCTGAGGGACATCAGGCTGCCTCCACTCTCAGCTGTGGTGAATCTGGCTGCTGTGGACACTGAGTGTGGTCCTTTGGATGAGCCTGAGGTCAGGTGTCTCTGGGATGAAGACTCAAGACTGCAGTCATGGGGCTGCATGGTGACCACACGTGCAGTTCTATAAGAAACCGCCAAATTTTCCCAGACATTCGTGCGTTCTTGGTCTTCAAGGAATTGGTCCTTGTTTTGGGACGTTTTGGGAAGTATAGATGGTGGGTCTGTGGCTGTGCAAGGTCCGTGAGGTTCCCCGAGCCCTTCTGCTTTCAGGGATGCCCATATTTTCTCCTTCTCTTATTTGCAATCTTGCTACAGATGTAGAAATTTTATTGAATTTTGTTTCTTTGGGAGGGAAGAATGAGACTTTTCTTTCACAGATTCTCTCTACAGTTTCCCAGTTTTCAATGCTGTCCGTCTCTGGTCTTCATTGTTTCCTCCTTCTGCTCAGCTAGTGTGTCTGCTCCTCTATTTCTCGTTGCTTAACATAAAAACTTTGCTTATTAGCTGAGAGCGTTTGCTGATTTCCTCATCTGCCTTTCAGTACCGCTTTAACTGTGTGTCACGTATGTTTTCTTTCTTTTTTTTTTTTTAATATTTATTTTAGAGAGAGAGAGAGTGAGCGCAAGCGGGGGAGTGGCAGGCAGAGGGAGAGGGAGAAGCAGGTGCATTGGGTTCCACACTCAGCAGGGTAGTGTGGAACCCTACCTGCTCCAACTGAAACTCTGCTGAGTGTGGAACCCAATGCAGGACTTGATCCTAGGACCCCGGGATCATGACCTGCGCTAAAACAAGAGTAGGACACTCAACTGACTGCACCACCCAGGCTCCCCACACATGTTCTCTGTATCCTATTTCAATTTTTTAAAATTCCCTTTGACATTACCGCCCCCCACCATGATCTGTAGGTTACTCAGATGCGTGTTGTTTAGTTTAAAGGGTTTGGGAGATTTTCTTGGCATCTTCTCGTTGATTCTAGTTTGGATCTCCTGTGGTCAGAGAAGGGACCTGTGTTATGCCAATGATTTTAAGTGTGATGAGGTTTATTGTATGTCCACAGCTATGGGCTTTTGCCGGGGATGTTCTCAAGGTTCCTGGGTGGGGAAGAAGAGCCCATCCTGTGGCTGCTGGGTGTCCCTCAGATGCCGTTGGTCACTGGCTTGTCCTGCGTCTGTGCTCATGCATTTGTCTGCTTCATTCGTCAAGGATGATTCTACTTCCCCAGGTCAGATGAGACCCCTCTGTCTCCTCAGCCTGCACAGGACCTTCACTGCTTCATGTGGTTTCTTGCAATATTTCTCCCCTTTCAAATTCCAGAATGTTAATTATGAGGTACCTTTGCATGTTTTTTTTTTAATTTTTTTCCCCATTTAGGGTCTGTTCAGATAGTTGAATATGTAGGTTCATGTCTTTTGTCAAACTGGGAAGTTGTCAGACATTATTCTTTGTGGGACCCCCCCGCAAAGTGCACATTTTCTGTCTTTGGTTATTGTCCCAAGTTCCCTGAGTTTCTGTTCACTTATTTTCAGCCTCTTTTCTCCCTGGGTTCAGAGTGGGTGAATTCTGTTGGTCCGTCCTCAAGGAATCAGCTCTGTCCTCTGTCATCTCTGCTCTCCTACTGAGCCTACCCAGCAAATCTTATTTTATTTTATTTTTAATCATTGTACTTTTCAGTTCTACAATTTTATTATGTTCTTTTTATGAATTCTACTTTTCTGCTGAGATTTCCTATTTTTACACATTTTTCTATGATAATTCATAATTCTCAGGTGATTCTGGCCTCTCATTTGTCTTGGCATCAACTGAGTGCTTTTTCTCATTCAAGATGTGATTTCCTTGGTTCTTGGGCTGATGGGTAACTTCCTGCTATGTCCTCATTGTTTGGTCTACAATGTTAGGGGGCTCCAGGTTCTACAGAACTTTTCACCTTGGCAGGAAATCCCCCTTCTTAGATTTAGGGGAGGGGAGTACTTGGTCTGCATTCACGGGATCTAGTTCCATTGGAAGTTTGCTTTTCAGGGTTTCTGTGTCACTTTGGTCTGATCCATTCCTCTGGTGGCCCAGAGGCTCCCACTCCTCCCTTCTGGCATCACCTGCGGAGCCACAGAGGATTTCCACAGGCTGAGATTCTGATGTCTTTCAGCTGGGGCAGGCTGGGAGTTGTCTTTGAGTGAGATTGGGGGTGTAAGGTCTTTGGAAAGAGGCTTCTCAGGCTGTCTGCTTGTTGTGACTGTGGGCCTTTTCCTGGGCCCACCTGTGTGACTGGGTTTTCTGGTCAGGGAGAGGGACCCCAGGTCTGTGGAGACAAAGAGGTCTCCAGGATGGAGTACTTGCTCTAGGCAGATCCCACTGAGAGCCCAGAAGGGAAAAGTCAGGCCCAGTGGGGAAGGGGAGTACCTTCTCTGCTCACTTATTCCTGATGGGGCTCCCAATCCACCCCTCACCACAGTGTCAGTCTGTCCTTGTATGGCATGAGAGGTGTGGATTCCATCCACAAGGAACAAGGTTCTAGAGCAGTCCTTTGTTGTGATGTTGAGGGACAGAAAATGCCAAGTTATTCTTGGTCTTCTTGGTCTGGGTAAAAGGACACAGACTGTCTACTGCTGAGCTCGTCCCCCAGTCCTGGGGCCCCACACCAGCTGTCCTCTTTCTTAAGACCTTGCCGAGTTCCCCTTTGGCTATAATGGTGCCATCTGTGGGGTTTCTAGTCCTGTGGAATGGGACATGTAGGGGAAACAGGTCTACGCTGTCCTGTCTGGACTATCATCCCCTCATCCCACAAGTTTTGATGGGTTTTATTCATTTACACTCAGTTCTACATATAAATTTCCTTTGAGACTTCTTTTTGACCCGTGGGTCAGCAAGAAGTGTGTAATTTATTTTCCAAGTTGTTTAGAATATTTTGCTATTGCCTTTCTGCTGTTGACTTCCAGAGTTTGATTCCACTGTGGTGAGAAAGCACACCCTGTGTGGTCTCAGTTCTTTTAAATTTTTTAATTTATTTTTGTAATTTATTTTTTATTGTTGTCGTCTTTCATGACCAGGATTTGGTCTGTATTGGTCAATTTGCCACGTGGGCTTGAAAAGAGTGTATATCCTGCTGTTCTCTGCGCATCCATCCAATTCTGTGGGCTCGTGGTGGTAATTGGTTCTCTACCTTGGCTAATTTTCTCTGTTCGTTGTATCACTGGCCAAGGGTAGGGTGTTAAAATCCCCAAACATCATTCTGATTTTGTTTCTTTCTATTTTTAGCTGCATCCACTTTTGCTTCACGGATCTTGATGGTCTTGAACAGAGGTCTTTCATGGCAGGATGGAAAGAGTCCGTCACAACAAGTGTGATGAAAGATCCTTCTAGAACATGGTCAGCGGAGGAGGGAGGGGATTCTGAGAGTTCAAAGCAAAGGTCCTATACATTTACCGCTCATTCTTGTCCATGAATATAAAAATGCCATTTGACGAAAATCATTACCAGAATCCATACCACGTATTAGTAATCAAATTTAACTCTACACAAATGAAACACTGGCTTAGGAGTAAATGGGGAAGATGGAAGAAGACACATGGAACTCTATTTTAAGATTTATATTTAATTGTTGAATTTTAATACAAATTCATCAGAAGCTAATGAATCAGATTAGTTTTAATTTTCCTCTCCAGCACAGTAAGTCTGTCGGATGGCTCAGCTGGAGGGTTGATGTTTGGTAGTAGTGTAAGCTCCTTCTGGCCTTATCGGGGCTTTTCTGATGGGTCTCCTCCCCCACCTGATGGTCTAACACAGACACTCATGGAATCATTTCCACTTTGCAGCCTGGGAGAAGGAGGAACACCGGCCAAGAGTGGGAAAGAAGTGTTCTAAGCATGTTATGCACATGGAACAAAAGAAAAGTGAATTCCTGCCAAAAAATAATGACATACAAATTCAGTTGGACTCGAATGGTTTAAGTGCAAAATGCAAAACTCTGAAACACATTTTTTAAAACTCTGAAACACTTAGAAAGATACGTGGGAGGAAATCTTTATGGATCATAAATCAGGGAAGGATTTATAAAATAATACCCCCCAAAATTGCTAAGAATAAAATAAAAGATTGATTCAACTATATTCAAATTAAGAACATTTGTTCATCAAAAAACACTGAGAGGCAAGTAAAAAGAGAATGAAAGAAAAAAATAACACCAAAATTTCACATACAAAATATATTAAAAGACAAAAACAGAAACAAGAACTCCTAATTAGCAAGAAAGGAAGACAAACACAAATAACCTTGTTTTTTTTTTTTAATTTTCAAAATATAGGAATAAGGATTTTCCATACGGAATATAAATGGGACAGAAACACATGAAAAGAAATGCAGGTTTTTAAAAATAGTTAAATAATAGCAGGTGTTGGGGTGCCCAAGGAGCTAAGGCATTTCTGTGCCCCCAGATGACAACAGCATCATCACATCCACCCAGGGGCTTTTGACTTGATGATTCTTTCCTTAAATCTGGCTGGTGGAGGAATAAAGTTTGTGTCTACCAATGTCTTGTAAACAAACTCCAGGTAGTCGTTCCCAATTTTATTTTTTTTTTAAGTTTTAAAATGACCCAGAAATCCTGAGAATAGCCCAACACCATCCACATGTGTTTCAGCTGGATTCGACTGTCCTCCACATCTGGCCACCTGTGTCTCATCTAACTCATTTTCCTCCTTTTTATTCTTATTTATTTATGTATTTGCTGGACTTTCAAGTCCATGCCAGGTGTCATGCAATTAAAAGCATAGTTTCTTCAGGAATGAAGTAATGGAAATAACTCTATTGGCCATCCAAGGAAACTGCTGAATTAAACTGAGGGCTTCCACCCAACAAAATATTACACACCACGAAAATGAAGGGACTGTAGCCGTCCTTGGCTACAGCGCTAACACGGCTTATAATTAGAACATGAACCACAAAAAAGAAAGTTGGGGTGTATAACATATAGTGTGATACCATTTTCTGAAAACCTATTACAACTGGGAGAGAAGACGGCAAGACACCCAAAGGTCACAGTGGTGGTTGCTTCTGCAGGGCATTCAGGAGGTGAGGTTGAGATGCTCTTAATTCTGAAGGTGGTGGCTAGCTTTATAGGCATTGAGGACACTGCTATAAAATTTACTTCCAAGTGGCTGCTACTAGGGGAGGATATGAGCCCAATTGTAATATGGACAAATATTGGTTCCATTAGGATACGAGTGTAGGAAAGTAACACAAAAAAGACCATGTACATAAATGATGATAAACTATAAGTTTTTGCATTAAAAATATTTTAATACTCCCCAAATTATCCATATATAACCATAATGGAATTCTGATGGAATATGTAATTATGTAACATGATGGTAGCATTCATCTGGGAGCAGAAAATATTAAGTTATCCCTGAAAATATTCTTAAAAATCAACAGTGATGGGGCACCCGGGAGGCTCAGTCTGTTAAGTGTTTGCCTTAACAGAATGATCATGGCTCAAGTCATGATCCCGGGGTCCTGGGATAGAGCCCCGCTGAGCAGTGAGCCTGCTTCTGCCTCTCCCTCTGTCCCTTCCCCCCTGCTTGTGTTCTCTCTTCCAAATTGAGAAAAAAAATCTTTAATAAAATTATCAATGGTGAGCTTACCATTTTAGATGATAAGATGTATCATAAAATTATAACTAAAAGACTGGTACAGACATAGCCCAGCAGAGAGGCAGATCAATGGGAAAAGGAAGTGATTTTGAGGAAACAGACTAGTTTTTGTTTAACAATGTTAAATATAAATGGGGAATATAAGATTATATTAAGATTAAGGCATTATTTCAAACATAGAAGAAAAGGATAGAAAACTGGTAAGCTAATTGTTGTACTCACAACTGAAACAGTGTATTTGCTTCTGATCAAAATTTAATGGGAAAACATTCAAACGGAAACATTTTTTAAGAACAGAGTCATTTTTAGGGCAGAAGAAGACCTGCCTGAGAAAACCTTCACTTGTGAGAATAGGGAGAAATAAGAAACAATATCATTTTACAAAGCAATTAGAAGACATACAATCTGCAAGTATTGATACTCTTAGAGAAACCACAGCTTCACACTTGTGATTGGAAACTGTTCTAGTCAATTCAACAGCATTATAAATGGCCAAATCATTGAAGAAGAAATAAGTCACAGTAACAACACGAAACAACCACAAAAGAAAAGAGAGAGAAAAAAAGAAAGAAACAAACAAACAAAAAAGGGAAAAAAAATCAAACCCTCAGTAATAAAAGAAGCACAAGGTAAATAAAATAGTAGACACTGGGTGCCCCCCCTGATGTGTCGCCTGTGCATGTGTTTCTAGTGGGTCCGCTCTGCCTTCCCCAGAGCAGAGACGCACAGTTCCCTTCGCTGGGCTAACTGTCATGCTGTGGTTAGCAGCTCAAAACATCTTTTGTGTTTTGGTTTTGAGTAAAAGCATCATTTTAGGAAAGAAAAAAAAAATCCCAAGTGTGAGAGGTTAGATACCAAAAGAGTAATGGATCAGGTGATGTCAAAAACCCAGAAATAGCGAAATTAACACCCCCAAATCGGTAGCTACTATTTCATTAGAGTTCAGTGTGTGTGGAAAAAGAGCCAAATGGGAGGGAGCTTCCAGATTGAACCAACCGACGGGAAGCTCGTGGCACAGGGGGCACTGGGGAGCACAGGGTGGGGGTGTGGGGTGAGGGCACAGGGTGGGGGCATGGGCGGCCTGCCGGGTGACGATGAGCAGGTGTACCCTGGGAGGTGGCTGGCCGTGACGCTGGGCATCTCCAGACAGCAGGCAGATTGGCTAATAGTGGTTGTCTTACACCATTTGCAGGAATACGATGTGAACTCCTTTCACAATCGCCGAGACGTTAACCAGACATCAGCTAAGTCAGGTTTCCTCCATGTTGGTGAGACACTACATTTAGTTTTGCTGGTGTGGTTCTAGGGTTCTGCTCTGGGAACCCTCAAGTCCAGCCTCCGTGTCATGTGTGGCACCTGTGGCACCTTCAGGGGTGGTGTGGTGAGGGTGGCGCCTCGGTATTTCCCAGATTTTCCCCAATACGTTCACTCTGTCTGTGTAAGGGAGCGTATGCACCGAGACCCATCTGGGCTTGGACCCTCCCGCTGGGCTCTGCTCACGTCCCGTTCGCTGAGAAGCACAGAGCAGGGACCTCACCTGCGGGATACAGCTTGCTAGGGGCACCTGGCACTCGGCACACCTCCCGCAGGACGGCAGCGGACAAGACCAGTGAGACCCGGTGGTCCTGGGAAAAAGGAGGAATCCAGGAAAATGCAACATCTCCATCTCCCAGAAAACAGTGGATCCTCCGGCGGGGGTCAGCCCGACATGACCGCATTCCATTCCTCCGCATGTTGAGTCTCGGATGACAGAGCGAGTCTGGGCTCAGCCACGTGAACTCCCGTGGCAGGGCCACCGAGGCAGGCATGCTCACCCGTGCTCTGTCTCTACACCGGCCTGCCGTGCCTTGGAACACAGGACGGATTTTGAAGCAGCCTCTTCATCTCCTGGAGAGTCACAGTCACCCAGATGAGTTACTGACTCGTTCAGTTCATGTCTGTGGAGCCCCCAGGGCACATGACCAGTGCCCAGCAGTCTCTGTGTTCCCCCCACCCCACGCACACGGCACTGCCCCCGGGTTCAGCATTTGCCCGCGCCTAAACCCCCCCTCCTCGCCCTCCATCCCAGAGCCCCGCACGCTCGCTCATGGCTCTGGGCATCTGAGCTCTCACGGACACGGTCCCTCCGTCATGGCCCCTCTTTGCTCATCGCCTGGAGGCCCTTGCCCTCCAAGCCGTGGGAATTGGAGCCTGAGGTGAGCTTCCCCGATGGAGATCTCAGTCCCGCTCCAGGTGAAGGACAGGAGCTCCAACAACCAGTGAGACCCCTGCGGGACTGAGTTTGTCTGTTTCCGGAACCCATCCAGTCCCGTGTTGATGGCTACGCTCATCCTTCCCACCAGTTCTTCCTGGTGAGTCTACAATTATCCCCGAAGAAAGCCCCCCAGAAATTGTGCTCAGATATGATGGGACTGTCCTGGACGGTGCCATCTGGGTTTGAAACCCACCCATCCGCCACCCCCATCAGTATGATCTTCCAAAGCTCGGGGCATGGATAATCTTCTGCGGTAGGTGGCTGGCACGGTTTCATACGTCTAGAAGGCACTTGATCATTCTTTCCTGGCTTTGAATGTGTGCATTTCCAGATGGCAGAGAAGGGTTATTTAATCCCAATACTTAGGGGAAACTGCCTGCCGTCTGAGAAGACAAGGGGGTGGATATCGTGTTGACCCCTCCAAAAAAACGAAGCGCCAGATACTTTAAGACTTATGCATAAAAAATCTTTTTTAAATATAAGAACAAAGAAAAACTTGGCTGACTCTTTGTTTGTTTTCAGTGTTCGCTTGAGTGAGTGGGGGCAGGGGGATTCCGGGTCACATGGTGTCGCTGGAAACATGAATTCAGTCTGTTTGGAGGGTAATTCAGCCATCCGGACTGGGATCTTTAATATCAGTGCTGTCTGATCCAAATCGAAAACTTTAACCTCCGGATACATGTACGTGAGTGTACATGGACATGGGCTCCAGATCCTTTTTTCATAACAATAAAAACTGAGGACAATCCATGCCAGAGGACCGAGGGCCTATTACCTCTCACGAGGCACCCGTACATCTGGGCACGATGCGGGTGTTAAATCCAGAAGAAGGGTCTGTTCATACTATTGTAAGAAGATGCCCAGGGTATACTGTCAGCAAAGAGAAAACTGTAAGTAGAAATGCCAGCTTTACGTAAAAATGTGTGCGACCTCTCCACGAAGCTATGTTTGCCCACGCGCCACAAACCCGGGATTCACAAGGAACTCAATAATGGTGACAACTTAATGAATAACGGTTGCCTCTCCTATGCCCTTTGATTGATCCATTATTTTTAGATGTTTATTCAAACTCAGTACAAAGAGGGGGAAAGTGGGTTCCCAGCCGCCGCCCAGAGGAAGACCTATAGGGCTCCCCACCCCGTCTTCTCCGGAATGCTAATTTCCCGTCTCCTCTCCTCGGTTGGTCCCACGTTGTTCAAGGTGTTCATACAAGTGGTTGGGTGAAATGAGCCGAGTCCCCAGGAATTTCCCCCACCCTGGCCGCAGCTCAGCGCTGTGTCCACTGCAGGGCAGGTCCCTGCCACTTGGTTGTGGTAGTGTACAGGGGTGTTTAGGGATGACAAAGCAGCGACAAATTTGACTTAGGAAGTGGTTGGCCGTGGCATACTCGTCTTCCTAGTAAATTTGACCCCAAACGCAAGGGCAGCTGGACCTTTCTAGTTCTGCCCCTGCAAGCATGTTACACCGGGGACTTTTATCCGAATGTCTCAGAAGACCTTCCTGAAAGTGTTTATATGTCATGCGAGGCAATGAGCTCTTGAGGTCCCAAGGCTCAGTACATCCTTTTGGAATTTATTGCTGGGACTAGTTTATGGGTCACAGACGTGACTTCAATGTTCTTCTTTTTTATTCTTAAAGTTTTTATTTATTTACATGAGATGGAGAGAGAGCGAGCACAAGCAGGGGTGGGAGGCAAGGGCAGAGACAGAGGGGGAAGTAGGCTTCGCACTGAGCAGGGAGCCCAATGTGGGACTCGATCCCAGGACCCTGAAATCATGACCTGAGCCGAAGGCAGAGGCTTAATGACTGAGCCCCCCAGGTGCCCCTCCATTTCTCTTCTTAGTAAGATAATGACAAGTGTTTGAGTAACAGTGTCTTCCCTTTCATCTCGGCTGTGAAGGTGCCCAGAAGAGGTCAGCGTGCTGCCCTATTCCCATGGCCATGCTTCTGGGTAACCGATGTGTTTATCCCTCCCCCCATCCAAGGTTTCCCTTGTCTTAACCATAGTGCATGTGTGTCTTTAGAGTCTTTACAAGTTATTTATGGTAGAGAAATAAAGATGGGGTCCTGGACACTAAGGAGGGTTACTTCAGTCTCCCATTTCTGGGATTTTTGGATTGCATCTGAAAACAGAGGGGAGGCGGTCAATGTCATTCTACTGTGGCTTCTCTGGAAAATCACTCTTCTGCTATCTCGGCATGTCTGCCTCACACGCTGGCCCGAACCGAGAAGAGCGAGGAGCATTACAAACACAAAGAGAACAGTTACGTAAGCATGTTCAGAAGGTCACAAAAACGTACAGATGAGCTTCAAGTAACGTGTTCCCCCGCCCCCAGACGACTTACTTATCCTCCGCTTAACGCAGATCCTACTAAATATTTCTCAGCTCCAATGTTTTATTCTAGTTCCAGTGATTAAAATAAAAATTAAAAAAAAAATCAAAAGAAAGGAACCAAGGACTTGGTAAGGGATGGGACTGACCTTGAAATAACCTCATGGATGGCATCCTAAATCCTCAGTCCAAAGCGAAGTTTCCTGAAAGTGCCTTGTGGTGTTCGCACACGCACACGGAGCAGGGTCGGAGAGGCAGCAAGGTTGTGGGTCCAGGTTGCCGTGGGAAGGACACAGAGGACCGGGGAGTCCAGTGATGACGGACAGTCGGAGGCTCTGACCGCATCCCCGTACTTCACAGAGAACGGCTAAGATGACGGGTGGAGAGCCAGAGAAGCACAGGTGACCGCACCACGCCCTCAGAGCAGAAGCAGTCAGTGACGAGACACAAGCACCCTCGCCCGAGGGCTGTCGCAGGGGTCTGCACACGGCCCAAGGAGAGGGAAAATTCTGAAGTCCCGTCTGCCTCCAGCCGTACCTTCGCCGAGGGGGAAGACAGGCGCCTCGAGATCCTCAAGGTGTCAGCCGCTGTGTAAGTGACCCCAAAGGAGCCTGGGGATGGGCAGAGACTCTCCCTTTATCCTCAGCCCTCAGCCTCCCAGCTGTACCTCTGTGCCCACAAGGGTCGCAGGGAAAACCAAATCTGGGAGAGACTTCCAGGCTGGTCCGGACAGGGAGCCGGCCCCTGGCAAGAGCTCTCGGGGGACCCAGCCCCGGTTCTCAGGCCACCTGCTTCCTTCCCGTTTCCTCCCGTCTGTAGGCCAGTGGCTTTTCCCTCCTGGCCCTGGGAAGTCTCCGGTTTATGTCTGGGACAATAACAACAGGGCTGCCCGTGGAAAGGGTTCAAGTCGGCGTCACCTGGACGGCTGGAGACCCTGCACCGCAGGGCGGTCGGGAAACTCCAGAAACGGAGCTACTGGAAACAGGAAAGCAGCCGCCGCCGTGAGCCCTGAGCAGCCAGTGTCCCTGAGCCTGGATGGGGCTATCTGTACCTCGGCCAGGGGAGTGGCTGGCATCCACGATGAGGAATGGGAAACAGCCATCTCTGCCCCGTGCGCAGGTGCTAGGGTTCCTGCTGCTGCTCCCATGAGCCTCTTTTGTCTTTGCCAACAGTCTCCTGAGCTGGCCGTCAGCCTCTCGGGGCCACTGTCGGGGAGTTGCGGCCACCAGGACAAGCTGTGCCTCGTCTCAAGCCTGGAGGTTTGTCCCAACTAACTTGTTATTGAACTGACATGTGGAAAAGCTCCAGTCACGTGTGTCTGAACATCAAAGAACCATTCAAGGGGCTGACGATGCTCCGGCTGGTCCTTTCCATCAGGCGTCGCCAACGTCCCTCTGCTCTGCTGGACGCAGGCTTTCCTGCCCCCAGCTCCTCCCAGCCCGCCCACCCGGGACTCTCCACGCATGCTCCCGGGACGGTGGACACAGTCCACATGGAGCAGCAGACAGAGCTCTGAGTGGAGGGACGTCTGGGGTTAGGTCAGCTGCCTCAGAGGAATCCCGTGGGAGGATAAGCTGCAACACTAGGAGAGAAATTTGCCTTGAAGTGGATACCCTGCCAGGAAATGTACACGTACTCACAATCCCATCTAATGCAAAAAAGGAATTTGGGAAGGACGTCGTGTTACCCTCCGCCTCTCTTTTCTCTCTTTCTTTCTCTCTCCCCTTCCCTCCCTCCCTCCTGCTCTCCTTTTTTTGGATCATGGCTGGAAATTCAGGTGATTCTGAAATCAGACCTTCCTCCCTCCAAGCCCCGGACGCTAAGGGGTGCGGGCTGGGCCATGAGGCGAGGCGGCGTGTTGACGGAGCCTCTGGTTTCCGCCAGCGCGTTTGAAGACACGGAGACCACCCACGTCATCTACTGCTCTGAGTCACTCACCGAGATGTCCTCCCTGTAGGTGTTAAAGACTCTCAGAGGCAGGGAGCCGTGTCCCTCACAAGAGTGCGGGTGGGGCAGGGTCAGCGGGACCCCTATCTGCACCTCCGGACTGAAAGTCATCAAGCCCCAGGTTTTGCAAAGAAAAGCATAGCATCAGGCACCTACCATGCACGGTGGTCCCTTGCACGGCATCCGTTGGAGAAGGTTGTGTCCGTCTTGACCGGGAAGCTCTCTCTGGGAAATAGTCCCCAGAAGCAGACGGCTACGTGTTCCAGCGACTCAGCTTCCTGAGAGCAAATCACCCGCACCTCGGAGGGGAGGGACGGGATTCGACACATCCCACCCCAACTCACAGCCTATGTGGCTGGAGGCAGGTTCACCCAGACTCTCCAGGCTCCAGCAAATCGGCTCTGAGTGAAAACCCCGGCAAGGCCAGCCGCAGCTGCCGGGAGAAGAGGATGACACGGACAGGGGTGAGGGAGGGACGGAGGACCCAGGCCTGGGAGGAAGTGAGTGGTGATCCCGGGGAGGCGCCGTGGGCCGTCCTCACTGCCTCGGTTCCATGACTAACCCTTCGCTGAGAAGTCAAGCATGGCAAGTGGGCTTAGTGTCGCGGGCCGCCCAGGACAGTGTCTGAGAGTTCCTTCATCCACTCGCGCTGCTGCAGTCAGTGCAGGTGTTCGGGGAGACGGTGGACGATTTTCTACTAGGATAGTTATGGAAAACCTCCTGGCTGCTCTCCCAGCTTGGAGCCTTGGTTCCCGGGACAGTGGGCGGTGGGGGGCATTGCCACGGAGACAGTCCCTAACCCCGATGTGCATTCTCCCCACCGGCGTTGCTGGGTTTGCTGGTTCCCCGGCTGAGGCTTCCAACCCGATCGCAGGGAACCCGGCTCGCGTGTGCCTGAACTGGCATGGAGGGCCGTGTGCTGCAGCGGACATGTCCTAGACACCCCGCATGTGGACCTGAGCTCCGCACCCTCCAGCATCACCGGTGTCCGCCGAGGGCAGGTTGTCTAGCTGAATGGTCAGTAAGCAAGGTGAAGTTCACAGAGTTTAATTGTATTTAAGTCTGCTCTAAACAGACCCGGTGTTTGGCCTCTGAGGACTCTGGCCGGGACCTGGCGTGGCGTGTCTCACAGTGGCTGCCGTGGCACCTGCTGGGGAGCAAATCTGCCTGAAACAGTCAGGAAGGAGCCATGTTCTCCTTGATGTGTGGCCACAGCTGCAGGAACGCTGAGTCACACGCGCCTGAGACGGGCTTCCGAGCGGTGGGGGCGTGGCCAGATCCCGTCTTGCCATTTTCCCCAAACAGACCTTTCTGTTTAGACACCCGTCTCGTCTCCTGTTTCCGCCAAGTTGCTTGATGATGAATCTGTGGTCCTCGCCACGTTCTCCGCATTGCACAACGAGCTTCCTTCCTTGCAGGGGAGCCTGTGTTTCCAGAGACGAGGCCAACATCCGTGGAAACCATCTTCCTGTCTCTCCAAGTGCCGCTCATGAGGGCGGGGGGCTGGACCAGCTGGAGCCCTCAGCATCTTCACGCTCGCTCCGCGATACAAGCTCGCACAGACCTTTGCTTTGAACAGATACATGGGAAAAGCTACGCGTGCTCGGACAAGAGATTTTTGTTATCCTAGAGTTAAGGCAAAGTTTGAGCAAACGCTCGTTTGCTTGTAAGCGATCTTAGGCTTTGAGGAGGGAAGAGCTTTCCTGGGACTGCTGGCGGGTGGATCTCCTGTTCATGCCATTGCAGGACATTCCAGCAACATTCCAGGACAGTGTCGGGGGGATGCCCCCTCCACCAGCAATGGACGCAGGTTTCCCACTCAGCCCGTACCATCCCACGAGAGCATCCCCATCCCACCCAGCCTCACGGAGCTCTGGTTTCTGTGCTGAGAAACTGTAGGAGTAGGAACAGGTCTGACCTATAGGAACAGGCCAGGTCTGACCACTGCCCCCTCTCATATGATTGCCCTAGGGCCACCCCTGCCCACGGGATGGAGGCCATGCACTGGGGGTGTGTCCATGGCTCTTGGGGTCACCTTCTACCACCCAAAGCTGCAGGGCCACAGCCTCTCCTGCAGGACTATGCCAAGGGTCAAGAGAAAGAGTGGAGATTTGGGATATAGTTTATTAATTTACCTATTACTGTTTTAAAACCATCTGTAATAAAACCTGAACAGAGTGATGGCCCAGCTGTGAACAGGAGGCAAAACCTCAGAACATAGGCTCTGATCCAGGCTCCACATTGTGTGGCTTCTGCTTCCAAGCTGACCATCCCTAAGCCTGGGTGTCCACACCCACACGTGGGTGCTGGGCTGTGGGGGCTCCATTGCCCTGTCTGGACCCAGGGTGATGTTGGAAGTAGGAAAGTGAAATGAGAAGCCGCCGGCATCCAGAGTATGAGCTCAGTTAAATGACGCCTGCTCAACCCAGACACATGAGATCATTTTTTAGCAGAAAGCCTGTTTTCTCTAAAAGCTAGTATCTCTACTCTGTTGCTTTTCATGTTTGAGCCACCTGCCAGCCACTAACACAGGATGAGAGAGAGGGTACATGCATGCCTACGTGGGCAGCTGCGGCTGGAAACTGTGCAGGGAGCCCTGTGTCCGTCCGTCGAAGTAATCAGAGCTCGACACGGGCCACGACATTGTGCAACCGGCTCACACTTCATTCTACTGAAGCGACATCAGCACATAGAGCTTGAGGAAGCAAGACAGGAGTAAGCCAAGTGCCTGGGTGCTGGTCTCGCCTCAGGCAGGACGTGGGTCTCGGTGCCCAGCACCACGTCAGATGATAGCTCTGGAGCCACGTGTAATCTGTGGGGCTGCAGCGGCCACGGGGATCACCGGGGAGTCAGTATGTGGCCAGCATTCTCGGAGATGCTGAGGGACACGCAGTATAAATGAGCCACGGGGGCTCCCTGGCAATCCCAGCATTTTCTTCCATCCCTGCAAACCCAGAATCGCGTCTGCAGCGCGGAGGGGCTGAGAGCGCTGTGCGGAAGGGGAAGGGGACAAGGAGGGGACAGGCGGGCAGCCTGTGCGACCCACCCTCCAAGTTGTCCCTCTTCTTAGGAACGGGGTCCAGGATAGGAGCGTCCCAGAGTCTGAACTTGGCACTCGGCCCGGCTTGACCGGCACTTACAGACGCACTAATGAGACACAGTTGAGGAAATGAATCGGCTTCCTCTGCGACAGGCTGCGATTTATCTCCAGAACATCCTTTCTTTCCCAGGAAACCTATTTACTCTCTGAAATCCAGCTAACGGCCTGGTTCTGGGTACTATCTTCTGTTTAAACATCCCCATCCTCCCTCGGAACATGCTGTGTTTTCCTCCAGAGTCCTGAACCCTTTCCAAATACACCCCACACTTCGTTTGGATGGTTTACTTCCCTCCTCCCCTTCCTGTGCCCACCTCCCCTGCAACCCCCAAGGCAAGGTGGGAGCCTACAGGAAAGAAGCCAACTCAGGTTCCCCCTGAGGGCCGAATGCTGTGGGAGGGGCATGCAGAAATGCATGTTGATGAATGTCAAGACATCAAGAATCAGAAGCAGCAGGCACGGATCAGAGCGGTGCAGTCCAGTCCCCAGAAAGGAACACCATGATTGCCCATCACGGTGTAGACAGCGGCTAGAAGCCCTGATCACAGTGTGATTTCCTTTCCTGGTGATTCGGGGAGCAGCCAAAAGCTTCATCTTCCATCACAGGGAGAGGGCTGGATGAAACAGGACAGAAGACCAAATGCCTCTCTTGTTCCCAGGGTCGCTTCTTAAACCGTGGCTTTCTGAGGCAGAGAGTGGGTGTCTTGAGAGAGAGAACAGTTATTAGCCTACACTTATCCTAAAATTTAAGGACTTGAGACTTTGTCTAAAGAAGTTACACTGTGAAAGAGAGAAAGAAAATAGTAAGGAACAAGTTATTTCCCCCTTTACCTGCTGTGTGATATCTGCAACTTTTGTGACTTGCATAAGCTGAAAATGATAATAATACGACAAACACAAACAGACCCCCTCCCCCGAAAGGGAGAGCTAGTGCATCACAGGTGAGTCGGCTCTGCGGAGCGGCCCCTCCCACACTGGTTCGTGCCAGGTATAAGCCCGGGGTGCTGGGATGGCACACTGCTAGCTGCTCGGCCCCTGTAACCGGGGGAGCCCGGGATTTCCAGCTGATATCCGGCGGGAATAAGGCAGGTGTCTCCAGAAAGGTGTTCTGTGGTTTGGCAAGGCTGTTGTCTCAGAACAGTCTGGGTGAGTCAAACAGCAGATGCTTACTTCTCACACTCCCAGAGGCCGGGAGTTCAGGACCAGGTGCCGGTGGGCTTGGTGTCTGCTGAGGGGCTCTCTTCCCAGCTTGCAGACGGCTGCCCTCCCCGAGCCCTCAAGTGGGGAGAAAAGCCCATCTCTCTCTCCCGTCTCCCTTAAGAGGACAGGAACCCCATTTTCAAGAACTCCACTCTCGTGACCTACCCACCCCTCCAAAAGCCCCACCTGCTGACATGATTTGGCCTCCCACATGGTACTCTGGGGGAAGGGCAAACATTCAGACCATGGGAGCCATGCTTCTCCCGATCCTCAGCAAAGGCAAACAGACGTTGAAGGAGCTATTGTTTTAGTCGACGTCTGTTGGTCGCTCCAAACGGAGCACCCCTGCCGTCCCCCACCTCGGATGTATGAGAGGCAGGAAGAACCTGACATTTACCTTGTCACGTTTTGTTGGAACCTGGACCTACCAGCTGATACAGTACTGTTAGCCAGGACGCCGAGACGCTGCACCAGAGGTGTGTTGGGGTTCCTCGTCAGCTGACTTGGCTGAGTGCAACTGGTGTCTGTCCCCATGGTGCTGAGGGTTGCCATCTGCCAGAGCCCAAACCGGGTGGTGGCATGGTCTCTGCCACCCATGGCGACAGCAGCTTCCTCGGGGCCCCAGG
This sequence comes from Mustela putorius furo, assembly GCF_011764305.1. Taxonomy (NCBI): domain Eukaryota; kingdom Metazoa; phylum Chordata; class Mammalia; order Carnivora; family Mustelidae; genus Mustela; species Mustela putorius. The sequence continues at coordinate 12,790,453 of NW_025421998.1, forward strand.
CACGGGTCCCTGGCCCCCGCTGGGCATCTGGCCGGCCTCCCTCTCTTGCCCTCAAGAGCCTCTGAGCCTCCCCGTGTCGCTAGCTGGTCCTACAGTGCTTTCCACCACACTTTGCACAGCCTGATCCAATTACCGTTGGGTGTTTCGACAGAGCCCGGATGCTCACAGTTTTGAGGCTGGTTTCAACAGCTGCAGGGTAGTCCTTTTTCTGATTCTCTTTGTTACATTTGTAGCAGACCAGCCATTTCCCTGGGTGCCTCTGGCCCCCCAGCGCCAGCCTGCCCGCGGCTCACCACTCAGATCTCTGCCGTTTTGGATAATACCGTGGGCACCAACTTCCCCACACCCTGTCCCAAACAAAGTTCCCGCAGGAGGGCTCCGGCAGGTTTCTTCTTCCCAGTGGACCTCCGCATTGGTGAACGGGGCCGAGCAAGGACCTGCCCACTTCTCGCAGAGCCGAGGCCCCTGATTTTTTCTAGTTGCCCCTCCCAGCACGGAGCCTGGCCCCATGAGCCAGATGGGCTGGGTACCAGGTACCGACAGCCTCTGTACCAGGGAAGAGCTCCAACCCTACAAGCGGAGCACAGGATAAAGAGGCCACCAGTCCCCTGGGCCCCGTCTGCACCGCACAGAGCAGCGGGGAAATGCTAGTGCCAGGACCCCACCCCAGGGCAGAGCTGGGGGCCCACGAGCCTGTCCCCAGAGTGGTGTTTGCACCACACTGAGTGGGAGGCCGGCAATGGCTCCTGGCTCAAAGCCCATAGGCTGTCACTGCTCTTACCAAGATGCAACAGCTTTTCCTGGATAAAAGTTCCTCCTTTCGCTGCATACCTTTAGAACGGTATCCAAGTGCTTTAGAAGGTTGGGCTTAAAAAAGTCATTTTTACCAGCTAAGCACTGTGTCCCTGAAGAGAGCTGTCTAAAATATAGTGGATAAATCTGGTGGCTCACCACAAAGGAAATGGATTCCATCATCGCTCCGGAAGCCAGAGGCTCAACTTCAGTGTCTCTGGGGCAAACCAAGATATGGGCCTGAGGGGACAGTCTGTTCTGAGTCACTCCGGCTCTGGCACCTGACGCTTCGTTGCTTATAGCCTCCTCACTCTGACCTCTGCCTCCTCGGTCCCACGGCCTCCTCTCTTCTGAGTGTTCTCTGGCTGTCTGTCCTGTAAGGACATTCGGGGTTGAGTTTAGGACCCACCAGGGCAATCCAGGATACGGTCAGCTCCTTCCACACATCTGCAGGGACCCGCTTCCCTAGGAAGTAGGCACCTCAGCTTCCAGGACCCGAACGGATCTCTTCGCAAACCTGCCATTCAGTCCATTATACCTGACGTGTCTTTCTCCATCCTTCGACCTTCAAACGACTGTGCCCTTGCGCCTACAGGACGCACCGCTCTGAAATCTTGCGTACTATTCTGGCCGCGATTGCAATAGGAAATACTGGAGTTTAAATGCTTGCCTGACTATTTGAGCTTAGTTGTCCAGGAGGAAGATAACTGGGGTCGGCCCTCGCTGGCTGGGCCAGGAAGTGAGCTCCCGGGGCTGACTCGCCTACGGCGGGGAGGTGCCTGTTCATACACAAACCCACTCCGGATGACAAGGTTGCCCATAAAGACACCCTTTCGACCAATGCTTTATTTACGCTCAGTGACCTATTCAGAAATGAATCCGCTCCCGGGTTCTTTCAGTTCGGGACCGAATTTCCTTCTGGTCCTCTTCTAGCTCTCTCCACAGTGATGCTGACCTTCCTCAGTGCTGTCTTAAATTTAAAAAAAAAAAAAATTAGTCTTCTTGCACGTAATCGTGAGTGATGACTTCGTTCAACAACCCGCTGTTTTCTCTCACTTGGACCCTGGAATTCTGCTGCTTTCTGAAACCTCTCTCTGCTGGAAACGAAGGCTTCTGCAGGTCTCACACTCGTTCTGGGGAGAGAGGACGTGATCTGCCTTTTCTCAGTTTTACATTTTTGAGTTTCTGCCTCGGTGCCGATATTCTGAAGTCAGAGCAAACAAATGCACACACGCGCATGTGGTACGCATCCGTCACACACGTGTGCATGGGCGTGGTAGAGCCACACCCGTGTTAGTGTATGCTTCTATTTCTTTTTTTAAGATTTTGTTTATTTACTGGACAGAGAGAGAGAGAGAAAGAGAGCATGAGCCGCGGGGAAAGGGCAGAGGGAGAGGGAGAAGCAGGGTCCCCGCTGAGCAGGACCCCAAGGGTCTAACACGTGCGTTTCTTCCCTGGTCATAGACATGCTTATTCATTTAGAAAACAGTGAGTTTCTTCAAATAAGGAAAAGCCTCAAAAACTGCCTTCAGTTTTTTTCTCTGCTCCATTCTTTCTCATATTTCCTACTTTGATCCTTTTAAGTAAACCTTAGCTTTTTTTCCTTAATATGAACAGCTATTGGTGCTTGAACACTGACTCTACACTTTCCAGTTGGTTTATTTTATGATAAACATGTTTGTTTTGAAAGCTCTAGCAAGGGGCGCCTGGGTGCCACTCTTGATTTCAGCTCAGGTCATGATCTCAGGGTTGTGAGATCAAGCCCCAAGTCAGGGTTCATGCTGGTCGTGGAGGGTGTTTCAGGTTCCGTCTCTTCTCTGCCCCTCCCCCTCACTCCCTCTCTAAACACACACACACACACACACACACATAAACATACACACATATTTTTATATATATAAATACTATAAATTAATTTCTGATCTAATTTAGGAAATTTTTTTATGTGCTTTAGTGAAAAATACCTCAGCCTCGTTAGCCTGACCCCCACATTATTCCAGATCCTCAGACACAGGCAACTTGCCTATTTGTCATTTCCAAATGCAGTAGGTTTTTTTTTTTTTAAATAGTAAACAGTGGATATTATCAAACAGTGGATATTAATGGCATCATAATTTTTCCTGCATTTGTTGTTTCCTTTTTATTTAAAAAATAAATGTATACTTGGGGCACCTGTGTGGCTCAGCTGCTTAAGTGTCCGACCCTGATCTCTGCTCAGGTCGTGATCTTGGAGTCCTGGGATCGAGTGCCACGTTGGGCTTCATACTTTGCACAGAGTCGGCTTGTCCTTCTCCCTCTGCTCCCCCGCCCGCCGTGCATGCTCGCTATCTCTCTCTCTAAAATAAATAAATACATTTTAAAAAACAATGAACTGATATTGATACACCGTCATTCTCTGAAGTCCCCAGTTCACATCACAGTTCGTGCTATGAACTGTGAATAGTTCTCCAGGTTGTGCCTAATATAGGATGTCATGTGTCCACCCCTATGCCATACAGAATAATTTCACTGCCCTAAGACCTCTGCTCCTCCTGTTCATCCCTCCCTCCCTCCAGTCCCCGGCAACCTCCCATCTTGCCACTGTCCCCATAGCTTTATTCCTTTAGAATGCCATATAGTTAGAATCAAACAGAATGCAGCCTTATTAACACACATGTGTTTTCCACAGCTTTCCATGGCTTGACAGGTCACTTCTTTGTATCATGAAGCAATAATCCATCATATGGATTTTTTTTTGTTGATATATATAGCATGTATTTAGCTACTTTCCTATTGTTGAATATTTGAGTTGTTTTGATTTTTTCTTTTTTTTTTCTTTATCCATTCATCTGTTGATGGACATCTAGGTTCTTTTCATAGTTTGGCTATTGTGGACATTGCTGCTATAAACATTCGGGTGCACGTGCCCCTTCAGATCACTACGTTTGTATCTTTAGAGTAAATACCCAGTAGTGTAATTGCTAGGTCATACGGTAGCTCTATTTTCAACATTTTGAGGAACCTCCGTGCTGTTTCCAGAGTGGCTGCACCAGCTTGCATTCCCACCAACAGTGTAGGAGGGTTCTCCTTTCTCCACATCCTCGCCAGCATCTGTCATTTCCTGACTTGTTGATTTTAGCCATTCTAACTGGTGTGAGGTGATATCTCATTGTGGTTTTGATTTGTATTTCCCTGATGCCGAGTGATATGGAGCACTTTTTCATGTGTCTGTTGGCCATCTGGATGTCTTCTTTGCAGAAATGTCTGTTCATGTCCTCTGCCCATTTCTTGATTGGATTATTTGTTCTTTGGGTGTTGAGTTTGCTAAGTTCTTTATAGATTTTGGACACTAGTCCTTTATCTGATATGTCATTTGCAAATATCTTCTCCCATTCTGTCAGTTGTCTTTTGGTTTTGTTAACTGTTTCCTTTGCTGTGCAAAAGCTTTTGATCTTGATGAAATCCCAGTAGTTCATTTTTGCCCGTGCTTCTGTTGCCTTTGGTGTTGTTCCTAGGAAGACGTTGCTGTGGCTGAGGTCGAAGAGGTTGCTGCCTGTGTTCTCCTCAAGGATTTTCCTTTCTCACATTGAGGTCTTTCATCCATTTTGAGTCTATTTTTTATATATTTTACATATTATGTGTGTGTGTCTGTGTAATGCTGGTGAATAGAACAGAGCTACACACTTGATTTGGGGTGTCTTTTGGTCTGTTAGAAGAAAGTAAACTGCCTTCCAAAATTTTAAAGAATGAAAAGTTTTATATATACAAAAATAAGGGTAAAACAATAAAGGGATGGAATATGACTGTAAAGAGGACATTAAAAAAGATTCTAAAAAAGGAATTGATAAGATAAGTTGGTTGAGAAAGAAAAAACAAAAAGAGGAAAGCATGTGATCAGACTAGAACAAAACCACGTGCTAGATTTAGGGTATATTTTGATCTGTTAGAAGAAACTGTATCCCAAAATTTTAAAGAAAGAAAAACCCATTTGTATACAAAAAATAAGGTTAAGTACAATGAAGGGATAGAATATGACTATAACAATGAAAAATTTAAAAATGATTTTTAAAAAGGTATTGATAAGAAAGAAGAGTTTTTTAAAAGGTTAAAATAAGGAAGAGGAAATTTTTTAAAAAATAGAATAGGAATTTTTTTTTTTAATTTAAATTGCAAGACTAAAAGATCATGGGGGAAAAAATCACGAATTCTATGTGTTGCTTTCCCCTCGCTCTGGACTTCTGTGGTTCTCATTGATCCGTGGACTTGGTCTTGGCTGGATGTTCTTGCTGATCTTCTGGGGGAGGGCCCGTTGCTGTGATTCTCAAATGTCTTTGCCCAAGGCGGAGTTGTGCCGCCCTTGCCAGGGGCTGGACTGAGTAATCTGCTCGGGTTTGCTCTCGGAGCTTTTAGAGCTTTTGTTCCATGAACGCTTTCCATACTGCCTTGGAGGACAGGAATGAAGATGGCGGCCTCCCAACTTCTAGTCCTGGAGGAGCTTCATTTGATCAATAGATTGAGTTGAAAAGAAATGACAGTTTCACAATTTGAATTCCCTATGACCATGATGAATAAATATCTCTCCATTTATTTAAATCTTCTTTGATTACTTTTATCCATGTTTTGTAATTTTCTGAATACAGATGTTCTGGATACTTGGTTAGACTTATACCTGAATATTGTGTGGTTTGGTGTTAATATAAATCCTGTTGGGTCTTTAGTTTTATGTTCCAGCTGTCACTCTGCTGCAGGTGATAGCGGTTGACTTTTGTACATTAGCCTTGTATTTGACAACCTTAGTGTCGTCGACTAGCTACAGGGGCTTAGGGATTTTCTACACAAACAATCCCGTCATCTGCAGACAAATGCAGTATTATTTCTTCCTTCCCATTCCGTATACCTTTTATTAACTCTTTTTGTCTTACTGTACTAAATAGGATTTCTGGGAGGATGTTAAAAGCAATAAAAGGAGACATCCATGCCTTGTTCCTGATCTCACCCTTCAGTCTCCCCATCCTGATGTTAAAATATTAAGGAAAATGTATAAAATAATTTAATTTTCATTGTCAAGTGAAAATATAACTTGGGAAGCAGCTCTGAAAATTTTTATATATATTTCTTTCAACATTACCAACACAGAAATATGGCTGATGCTGTTGATGCTTGGAATGTCACGGAATCAACAACAAAGTTTGTGAAGTTTGGGAAAGTGTCATTCCCTACCTATATGTGAATGTTCTCTCCTCTTACTCCCCATCGTGGCTCTGTCATCTTTCCTCACACATCTTCTGCTGGTGGCTGCCTGTCCATCTTCCACTTTCTCTATCTGTTGCTTATATGGAAGTTAGAGGGCATTCAAAAAATTATAAATTCCTAATGCTAAGCTAAGTTTTTTTTTTAATGTTGCCAAATGTCCACAAACTGTTATTAGGTGCATTAATATCTCTCTAAGTGTTCTTTCCTCTTAAAACCTGCATTGTGTAATTATACTCTGAGATCTCATTACTGGGACAGAGACTTGTCTCAACAAGTTTGTTCAAGATACTTAGTTTAACCCATTTGTATTTTCTATAATTATAATGACCAGTTAGTAGAGAGACCCCAATGAGAGACCCTAAACCTGGCCCAAAGTTTTTATGAATGATTGAAATCCGTGCTCTCCATGAGTTTTCTGAGTCTGCTATTTTGACCCTTCAAATAGATCGAGCAGCTAGCTGACTTTCCTCTTTGCTAATCAGTTTGAAACGAGAGAGAATGAAAGAGATCTAAGTCTCTGAAAATGATTCCAATTTGTCATTTTCACACTTTTAAGAGGTGTAGTAGAAAGCCGCAGCTTTGGTGGTGACTCAGACCACATTGCCCCCCACCCTTTCTCCCCAAGCTGCTCACATGCAGAAGCAGACATCAGCATGCACTGGGGTCTTGGTCAGCTCCAGGGCGAGGCCAGCTTGGTTTCCTTGACTGGGATCCAACATGTTTTGAGCACTACGTGACATGAGTTAGCACAGTTGCAGAGCTGGTCCTGTAGTCCCCTGACTCCCCTTTCTGTGTGATGGCTACCCTTCCATTCTGTGCTCACTGTTACCCTGGGGTCACCCAGGACACATTCATGGGTGCAGAGCATAGATCCAGTTGCTTCTAAGGTTAGCAACGTCTCCAAGGTTCCACCTTTGCGTTCTGAGCTCCAGGCTAAAGGTGAGTGTGGCAGTTTTCGAGTCCAACAGAAAGATGGCCACTGGCTTTGATTATCTGATTTCAAATTTTCCTACTGTGTATACTTCAGCAAATTTCTTCAGCTTTTTAGATTCAATGTCCTTATGCGTAAATTGATTGATTTTCAAGTTTGGTTAGAATTACAGAAAGCCATGTCTGCCTGGAATGGTTACAGTACCCAGATCTTACAGAAGTATCCATAGACTGAAACTTAGAACAACTCACTTTTTGGTTTGTTTTGTATCCAATCTTTATTGAGCTGTTTCAGTTTTGACAACATATTCTTGTGAAGACACATTATTGCTCTATTTACTAGAGAGAAGGGCTTTGGAGAAACCAAAGGATAAAGCAAGCAGCAGCTCTTCTGTCTTCAGAATCTACTGGGGGGTCCAGAGCAGAATCATGAGGCTGCATTAATTTTCTCAAGGGGTGAGGAAAACTTCCTAAAGAACAGGTAAGAGAAAGGTGCCTGGAGCCCGGAAGAACCAACAGACTTCACTGCCATCCGTCATTCTGGATTATTTCAGTGGTTTTGATAAATCTTCTGATGCCTCACATCTACTATTGAACCCTTCTAGCAGTTTTGATTTGAATACTGTGCTTTCCACTCCCAGAATTTCTGGTTGTCTCTTTTATATGTTGTTGTTAGCAGGCTCCATGCCCAGTGTGGAGCCTGATGCGGGGCTCGGACTCACGACCCTGAGATCATGACCTGAACTGAGATCTGAGTCAGACACTCAACAGACTGAGCCACCCAGGCACCCCTTGATTCCTTATTATACTACCTCTTTATTGATGTTCTGAGTTTGTTCACGCATCACTCTCCTGGTTTCCTTTCATTCTTTGCCAGCTGCTGCCTCGGCTCTGTGAACACATTAGCACGGCTGACTGGAAGGTCTCTAACTTGTACGGGCCACGTTGGAGCCTCCCCGGGGATGGTTCTCCCCACTTCTTCTTTCCCGTGGGTGGGCCATACTTTCCATTCTCTTTGTATGTCGGCACGTTTTCATGGTGGTTGGGGGTGGTGGACATCATAGTGTGGTCACTCTGGGGACCAGGTCCTCCCTGCTTTGGGGTTTGCTGCTCGTTGACCATTGGGGCTCATAGTCATCCATTTGTGGAGTGGATTTCCCAAAATGTTTTCTACGAAGCTCCCATTCCTGCTGTCCATGGTCACAGAGGTCCCTACTCTCCTACCTCAGTGGTCTGTGGTGACTTGGGGAGCTGATGGCACAACTGAGATATAAGAGAGAGAATCTCCCAGTGCTTGTAGATTGACTCTGAGCAGGGCATCCTTTCAGCACCGTGCCAAGCCTGCTAGAACCCTGCCTTGGCTTCCTGTCCTGAGAGCACAAAGGCAGAGTCCCCTTGGTTCTGTGATGAGCTTATGTTCCGCCCTGGATACCTATGTCATGCTTCAGACTTCCCAGAATAATCAGTCTCCTTCTTGCTGGGCTTCTGGTGGTTTCATCTGCTTGTCCCATCTGCCATTGTCTGCCCCAGATGCCCATGGTACACGCCATCTAGAAGGTCACTCCTGCCCACGACCCTGGGACGCCAGGGTAGCCAAGCAGGTGACAAATACCATAGCATGTCCCAATGGCCTTCGAAGACTCCTCCCTCACCAATCACCCCCTTGGCTGCTGTACTGCTTCCATGAGATCTTAGGTTCTGCGCAGATGGCTTCTGTCAGTTTCTTGCCAGCTGCATTGTCCCTACAGTGGGCAGACGGGTTCTCAGGGCTCCCACTCCACCGCTTCTGCAACATCACTGGGCTTTCATGTTCCGTGACTAGTTTACGACTAGGAAACTGCTTCTGTAATCAATCAAGTTGACGACACAAGTTACTGTGGTTTCGCACACCCAGCTTGCACCCATTTCACACTTTTCTATCAAGTGGACCAGAACTTGTAAAGCAGTCATCTACGCATTCATGAACAGTTTGAGCTGGACAGAACTTGAGAATCCACGTTGTTGAAATCAGGTGATTTTTCCAGATGAAGAAATGCAGAGCTGATAGGAAGGTAAAGGATGTACAAGGATGAGGACGTTGTTCATCTCGGTTTTCCCAAAGGACAAAATGTCACAGTTGGAGAAAGCCCCTTCTGTTTCTCCTTTGCAGCATGGATGTGTGGTTTTCACAGTGTCTGGGGTGGCAACAAATCACAGTCTTAAAACCATGATTTTTAATTACTAAATTCATTTGTGCATGAGAAATGGCTACAGCATCACAGAGAGGACAGCTGCTACACAAAACCCCGAAGTTCCTTCCATGCAACTCAGACGGAGCATAACCAGGAGGCATCAGCACGTCTCTGAAGAGGAGAGTTGCTGTTTGGACACGGTGACTCCAACCTCCAGAGCCGCCACCCCTCGGACTCCTGAGTGTCTGCTGATGCCGGGGAGAAGACGTTCCTGCAGATTTGCCCAGGGAGCCATGGGGCCCCAGCGGACAGATTATAACCATGTAGCAAAATTAACATGCGGAGCTGCTAATGGAAGTGAAGTGTTCTCTGACACTCGTGTTTCTGAGTTTAGTCCGTTTGCTCCCGCATGTGTTAACGACTTGCTACAGGCTTGCTGGGAGTTTCGAATTCAAGAAGACGTGAGACACCATCTGTGCAAGGCCCGTGCAGAGTCAGGGAGTAAACACCGGCAAGCCACCCCAGCTGTATGGTGTCCATGGGGTGGGCAGGAGCCTGTGGCCCCTTATGCCCTTTCCCCGCCCCCTGGGCGTCACGCTTGGCCCCATCAGTGGGAGGCACTCCCCTGGGGATGAACAGGAATGTTGTTCTCCAGAGGCCACTGTGCAGGAGGCCATGTGCCGCACTGCATTCGTCTGGGAGAGCTATTTGGTCCCTCGGTTCCCACAGCTGCCAGTGGAGATGTCCCTGATGTCCCTCCACCAGTCCCCCACTGCCTGCAGGGCCCAAACCTCTGTTCTGGGTGAACACAGAGGTGCGGGTGTCTTTACAGATCAGCCCTTACGTAAGGACATGGTTCATGTAACAAAATGGTGATTTGTGCTTGGGAGAGCCAGAGAAGAGACCACGGATGTGACCCTTGGTCTGGAGTTTATAGCTTCTAGGATGAGAAGCAAAGCGGCCAGCAGCTCCTGGGGATGGAAACCCCATGGAAAGTGCAAGGCCAGCTGGCAAGAGTAGGGTGCGCGGGTGACAGAGGGCAGGCGTGGGGTGTCCTGGAGAAGGCAGGCACCTCAGACACCAGGACAAGCTGTTGAGGTCTCTCTTGGGCGACGAGGAGCCATCAGAAGCATTTTGTCAAGATTTGCGATGGTCCCTTTGAGATGCGGTGGCCATTAGGATTAACAAAATTAACACATGGTATGTCAGTTAAATTTGCATTTCAGGTAAAAAAATAATTTTTTCAGGAAAACAATGCCCCACGCAACATCTATGACATAGTTATAACTGAAAACTGTTTGCTCTTTCCTGGAATTCAGAGGTCAAATTCAGAGGTCACTGGACGCTGTTGGTCTGCTACTGTGAACAGAACCGGAACTGTGTTCTCCACTGACATTCTCCTTCGGCCTGCTGGGCCACGGACCATGTTCTTCAGGAATCTTTACATTGTTTTTCCATGGCCCTCAAGGTAAAGTGAACAAAAGAGATGGCTTTGCAGGCTGTCTTGGTCTGTTTGAGCCGCTGGAGGAAATCGCCATGAGCTAGGCCGTTTAGGAACAACCGATCTTCACTCCTCACCGTTCTGGAGGCTGGGGTCTGAGGTCAGCCCTCCTCCTGCAGAACACCACCCTGTCCTGCCGGGTCCTCACAGGTGGAAGGGGAGTGGGGGCTCTGGGGGCACTCCTCTGCGGGAGTGTGCTGACTCCATTCCTGAGGGGCTCCCTCCTCACGACCTCATCACCTCCTGCAGACCCCGGCTCCTAACACCATCATCGCGGGCTTAGGCTTCCCCATGTGGATTTGGGGCACCGGTGCGGCAGGCCTGTGGCTCAGGCTTGCGTGGGAAGCGCTGGCTGGCACTGAAACGCTCGGCAGTGGGTCAGCTCGAGGGGGGATGGTGAGGGGGGTCGCCCACCAGGCCACCTTCTCCCACCCCCAAACCCTCAGCAGCTCTGCGAGCTCTGGGTTGTTTTGCCCACAGATTGCTTATTAATTTGTCATCAGGTGAATAAACAGGGATGACAGATCTGTCATTTAGAAAATTATGAACAGGGGTGCCTGGGTGGCTCAGTGGGTTAAGGTCTCTACCTTTGGCTCAGGTCATGATTCCAGGGTCCTGGGATTGAGCCCGAATCAGACTCTCTGCTCAGCGGGGAGCCTGCATCCCCCACACACACCCCACCTTCCTCTCTGCCTACTTGTGATCTTTGTCAAATAAATAAATAAAATCGTTTAAAAAAAGGAAGAAAGAAAGCAAAAGAAGAAGAAGAAAAGTATGAACACAAACCCCAGAGCTCTGTGATCCTAGGCAAGCTACTTACCAGCACCAGATATAGTTTCAAAATGTATACACTGGCCCATTATCTGTGGCCATTATTTGTTGTTTATATGAACCACACTTATCCCCCATCTTTTTTGGTAACATCAGCAAGGATTTGCTCTAGAGGAGTCACCAATTAATATCTTTCTCTAGACTTTATGGTTTGGTCGAGCAGGTCCTCATTCCCGACACTAAGATGAACCTCATTTGGCTGAAATCAGCCACTTTGCCCCATGTTTTTGGTCATGAGGAGGGCTCTGGGATGGGCACAGTACCCAAGTAGGACGAACGAGAGGTTAGTACAGGCTTACTGCATTTCTGGAAGGAGGAAGTACCACCCACCTGCCTGGAATGCTGTCGTCCCAGCTGCTGCCAGCAGCCACATTATGACCATGAGGACAGGGCCTGTCTGTCTGAGGCTGTAGCCAGCCTGAAGAAAGGGGCAGAAATGTTGAATGGGAGAAGGACAATTTGGATCCCACTCTCCTTTTGTGAGCTCTGGGCCAAGGCTCAGGTGAAGCCCTGGGCTCGATCTCTTGTTCTCTGAGCTGCTGATTTTCCAGTTTTGCTTGAGTGGCTTTGAGCTTGTTCTCGGAAATTGAGACATCCTAAGCTCTGCATGTGTGGGAAGGATCCCATTTGCCTTGCTTTTCTCAGCTGTTGGAAACAAATGAGATGTGATCCCCTTAAAGAGTAGCCCTTTAATTTTTTTTAAATTAATTTATTTATTTTCAGCATAACAGTATTCATTATTTTTCACCACACCCAGTGCTCCATGCAATCCGTGCCTTCTATAATAGCTACCACCTAGTACCCCAACCTTCCACCCCCCCGCCACTTCAAACCCCTCAGATTGTTTTTCAGAGTCCATAGTCTCTCATGATTCACCTCCCCTTCCAATTTACCCGAACACCCTTCTCTCTAACTCCCCATGTCCTCCATGCTATTTGTTATGCTCCACAAATAAGTGAGACCATATGATAATTGACTCTCTCTGCTTGACTTAATATACAAATTTATGTTTAAAAAAAAAAGTAGATCTCAAAGCCTATTGTAATTTCCAAAGACATTCACTTCAACGTGAAATGAGTCATTTCTCCTGTTTACGAAAGTATTAAACAGAATACATACGTGAGCATGGTGAGGGGCGCTCTGCATTTTGGGATGACGTAAGAATGAATAATACCGTCCATTCACTTCACAAATGGTTAGTAACCACGTTGTGCACTCCGATACCGGGCTGACTGACGCAGCTTTCAGACGTTGCCTGATATATGGTGTCACAGTGACAAAGGAAGGAAGCTTTAGGTCACGACTGGGGTCACGAGGCGGGCCTTCCCTAATGCACACCTGGACGTGTGCACAGAGCAGTGAGCTCCCAGAGGCACCCAGCTGGGGAGACAGAGCCGTGTCTGGTCCTGGCCATGGGAAGCACCCCATCTGCATTACTCAGACGGCTCGCACGTCAGCCCCCGGGTGAGAACATCCTCCCTCCTGCTGTACCTGAATCTGGGATTCCTTCCTTTAATGTGGCCTGCACAGTGGGGGGCAGGGTGGACACCAGCAGCACAGTCCCCCAACATGCAGACGGCAGACAGCTTCTGTACGAGGAGGGTAGAAAAAAACGTATTTTTGAATTAAAAAAAAATACAGCACTAAGTCTGTTATGATGTTTTGATTGTTTCCTATAATAAGCTGAAAAAGTGTAACCCTGAGGGGATTACTTGACCGCGTCTCAGCCTGGCCCACACCATGGACACGAGTGTGTCCCTCTGTTCCGTCAAGCTACCTGCCAAAAAATTAGAAAGGGGAAGAGGAAAAGGAAGAGCATAAGGTCGTCCCATTCTGTTTTAATATTGAAATTGCAGCCACGAAGACCGATGCCCATTCTCTGCCTGTGCAGAGACGGCCCAGATGTGCTACCCAGGCCTGGAGCCAGGCAGCCCGAAGGCGATGTTTACGGGGGACGTGTAGGACCCCCTGGAGGACCCGTGAGCCCCAGCACCTGAGAAGGGCCACTGACTGACAGCAGCGACCAGCTGCTGATCCATGTCAGGGAGCACAGGGAGCGGGTTTGGGGGATCTCTGCACATGGAAGGCGTGGCTAGTGGCACGCCTGAGCTCACGGTGAGCTTGGCTACGTGGGTGGATACAGGAAGCTGTGCAGCCATGTCTGCCACCCCTGAGTGAGGCGTGTCTGAAGGGTCCTCTCCGCCCCAGCCGGCCAGAGCATGCGGTGTGGGAAGCATCTGCCTCCATCCTGGTCACAGGACGCAAACTGGCCTTGGGGAGGGCGGGGTGGGGCGTGAGAGGGGCGGGGCATGGGCGTCCTGAAACAGTTAGGTCATGCTTAGGGGCAGAGGAGGCAGGTCGTAAAATTTGACCTTCCTGCCAGGAAGCCAGATTCGGTCAGCGATCTGCGTGCAGGGTGGCCTGTGTTATGAGCCTGAGAACTCTGGGTGCAGACTCACTCTCAGGGGAGGTGAACAGCCTGGAGGGCGGGGCCAGTGTCTCCTGGAAGCCAAGGGCCAGTTTACTTCCTGTCCCGAGTCTTAGATATGGCATCTCCCCCTGGACGAAAGGCAGCTGGCATCCAGCCCATCATAGGGATCATAGTTCCCTGGGCTTGGGGTCTCCCCCACTGTGATGCAGATGGCCAGGAAGGGACGCGTGCACCTGCACCATTTGCAGGATTCCACATCAGTTCACAGCTCCTGGAAACCACAGGCTGTTAGGACGCCTATTCCAGGGTGTCTGGGCATGGTCATGTCCATGGGGAGGCGTGACCTGGCATCTCCGGTGTCTATGAGGCAGAGGCGGTGGGGACAGGACTTCCCAGCAGGTGCGGTGCTGTCTGTCCCCATTCTGCCCCCCATGGTTGGTCTTGACGCTTCCCTCGGACTGTGGGGTGAATGTGGCCCCAGCACGCAGGGCACAGACTGAAAGGGTCAGGCATCCTCAGAGAGCCGTCAGCTTTGACCTCCAGATGTGGGGGCCTCACGAGGAAATGAGTGCTCGGCAGTTCATCTGGGAAAGCACTGCTGGAAGGAGGACTGACACCCACGAGACTGGAGAGTCCCTGAGTCATCCGTGCAGATCGAGTTCTCCCTTGGATCCAGGCGGCGAGTATCTTCACGTCTCCAGCGCATGCTGTTTAAAGTGCTCCTTTCTGCACGTCCCTGAATTCCTCTCCTTGGACTCTTCCCGTAAGTGAATCATATGGAGTCAGTTCCTGATGGGGGAAAGCATCCCGACAGCACAAGTGTGGGGTTTGTCCTGGCGTCTGGATCCATGTTGGGTTTTGAAGGACAGAAGATGGCTTGTTTTCCCCCTTCTTCAAATAAATGGAGATCTCATGGGCTGGGGAAGGAGACAGGCTGATGCCTGGGCAGGGACCACTCGTGGCCGCCACAGGCTCCATGCCTCAACTGTCGCCGGGACTGTCTGTCTGTGTTTACCTTACGAGGACAAGCCACAGTCCTTATGCGGCCCAGGAGCCCGTGTTTCCACTCTGGGCATGAGGAAGGGTAAATATGGAGCCCCAAGCATGGGGCTGGTCCCTGCTTTGGTCCCTGCTCTCTGCCCCATTAGCCACATTTCAAACCTACCACCTCTGAAGAACACCTTTGGTCTGGTGGCTGGGTCAGGGCCCTGTCCCCAGGGGCGTGCATCCTGCAGAAAAGAGGACGAGGACCTCTCCCTGCGTCTCTGACCCAGGCCAGCCCCGTCAGCCTAGGACGTGGCAGACTCGCTGGCCATCACTGTGTCCATCAACGACGTGTCCCTACAGAGCGTTTCCACGATGCGCCACTAGCAGAACTTAGATTTTATGCTGAGGGAACCAGACTGGGGCTTCTTCAGGGGTGGGGACAGAACCGATCTGAAGGAAATACTCCCCACGACACATCGGCCTTAGGTATCTTTCGAATCGTGGAGTAAATCAAAGGCAGAGTCCGAGGAAATCTCATGACCCATAGAAAAGCAAACCCCATGCGCCTCTCCCCTCTGGGATGGCCTGGGATTCCCCGGGCAGGAGCCCAACATACTCGAATGGCTGAGATTTGAAGTTCAAGGATAGACGGGCTCCTGGGCTGAGGTGGCTTGGCTCTGGGCGAGGAGAGCGGGTGGACGGAGAATGGGAAGGTTTCCATGGTGCTGGCTCATCTGCTGCTTCTCCTGTGGGTGTCCAGGTCCCCCCCAGCCAAGCAGGCAGAGTGAGCGCAGGCACCCTGGGAGGGCCCTGGAAGGGAGGCAGATGTATAGGAAAGCCTTTCCCAGAGGATGGCCAGTAGGACACCTGTGCGTCAGTGGGAGGCGGAACTCAGGGGACTTTCCCAGCAAAGTTTGAGCTCCATGAAGCTCCCGGGCCCTGGTGCCTGCGGCCAACTCCTCCCCCGGGGCCTGCTCCTGGTACCCTGTTCTCTGAATGCACATCGAGGGGGCTCCCATCGCTCCACCCAGTCTTGGCCATGGGCACCGGGCTGCCTCGTCCATGGTCACAGTGAATGTAAGGGGAGGGGTCAACCTGCTTTAGGGGTCTTTGTAGCAGGACTGGCGATAGGACAGCTTTGCCTGGTGTCCTTTCTGTAACCGTTGGGGAAAGGCTCTTGTAGGCATAGCTGTTCCCTATTTGGACACCAGCATCCAGAAGCTTCTAGAAGGCTCTCTGTAACTACATTTCCAAATAACAGAGGCTGACACTGGCATCGGAGAGACTGGTCCTGGTGGGGAGGCCCATGCTGGAAGATTGGGGTGTGCAGGAGCCATTCTGGGGACAACTTACTGCAGTTTAAACCACTCCTGATCGTAGAGGAAGGCAAGACGCTTGTCACTAATGCTGCCCACCGAATCAGGGGTGCTGTTGCTCCGCGAAGCCCATCAGCAGGGCATGAACGAAAGGTTTCCTTGGGAAAGTGAGTGAACACTTGTTCTCTCAACTTGATAAGAGAAATGGCTTGGAATTGCCCATCTAATGGGTTTTCTGGCAAACACTTCAGAAGATCTTTGTGGAGGGCAGGCCAGATATGGGGGGGGGCGTGTTTTGCTATCTCCACAACTACTGCCACGATGGACACGTTTCCTGGCCTGAACATCAGGCCACGTTGTCTGAAAAGGATGTGTTTGCTCCCGGCGAGACCAAAGCCCCATGATGGATCTGAATGCCATAGGGTAGGGCTCCAAGGGGAGGACACCGCAGGGAGGCCACGCTGCACCGTGACCGTGGTCTTGGCCTTACCCCGCACCCACAGCATGTCCCAGCTCAGTCCTTGAAGCAGGAGGAGCCCCTCATGCTCGGTCTTTTCATATTATTCAGGCTTTCCACTGCTCGGATGAGGCCCACCACGCGGGGGAGAGCGGTCTGCTTTATTTGGTTTACTCATTCAACCGTGAACGTCACCCAGAAACACCCTCACAGACACCCCCAAGGGTGGGGCGCCGTGTGACACGAGAAAGTTGACCCGTAACAGTACATGTCAGGGCGCCCGGACCACTCAGTGACCCATAACAGTAAACGTCAGGGTGACCCTCTGTGTGTGCACGAGGAAACCCCTTTCCCTCTGGCCATCTCAGTTCTAGAGGCAGGTGGGCAGTGTGGGACAGTCCCCATTCCTAAGGGGACCAATAGTCCCCAGCAACTTCATCCAGACCTCCTTCCTGGTGCCCGGTCAGGGCCCAGGCCCATGATGGATGCTGATAATCAGCCGCCTCACTGCTCGACCCTGATCCCATGCCCCCGGAACTAGCCCATCTCCTGCCGTCATTCCTGTACACTTGCACACCTTCCTCAAATGCTGGCTACTGCCAGGGAAGTAGCAAACTGTGGGCCATCTTTCCTGTGTCTCCAATGACGTTGCATCATTAGAAACACCTCCTCTGGGTGCAAAAGTGTGTTTCATCAGCAGTAAGTCTAAAACGCTCCCACACGTATATAGTAAAAAGCCAAGACTGACTCATGCCGTCTCATCCCAACGTGGTAATGATGAAACCCTGAACTTGATTCAGCGACACGGGGGAGTGGGCCGGAGGTCCGGGGAGGCTCAGTGGACCAGCAGGAGAGTCACATGCCTGCTAGGGTTGTAAGAGAGCTGGGTCTCCTGGTCCTGAGCAGCTGGGACTTGGGGACAAGGTTCATGGTTAGGGAGCTGATGGAGGTGTGGGGAGGGGGCATCTGCGCCAACTTGGTGTGATGGCAAGAGAGCGTGAGCTCATGCACAAGTGCATGTGGGCTTCTTACTCCTTCATGCTGGTGAACCACTGCTGGGTTAGACACAAAGTCATGCACTGTGGCCAACAGACCCACTGGGACTTCCAGGGACCGCCGTAGCCTGAGACAGAGGGACACCTGCTGAGACAGGGCTGTCCGCATCGGGAGGCAATTCTGCTGGATATGATCTCCTAGAATGAGGACAGCCATGTGGTTCCAGGGAAAGTCCTGAGAAGGCTGATATATGAGCTAAAGGCCTGTGACCGTACGGTTTGCGTATTGAGAGGAAAAGTGTTCTAGGTTTGTGCCCTGGTAGATGACACAAAGAGGTTGCTTTCTGTAATTGGAATGGAAAGATCTGTACGTGTGAATCATTAAGAGTAATGACAGATCCACTCAGTACCAGCCAGCAGTAAGCGAGCGCCGACCGTGGGCAGGGACTCGCGTGAACGGACTGAGCCCCACCGTGATCCTATGAAATGGGGACACTTCCACTACATTCGTCACAGAACTAAGGGTGGGAGAGAGAAGCAGTGTCCCCAGAGTGGACGAGGGTGCCCTCTGGCTCACATGTTAATGCTTCCTCTGCCACGAAGCTGAACGAGGCCTCTTGCCTGGGCTGGCAGGGCACGATGCCATGTGATTTTCTCGGATTACCTACTTTGCAGCTGGATGTGTGCCGTGCACGCACACGTGACTGGGTGTATGCTGTGATCTATCGGCCAGCAGAACACTTAACAGAAAAAATCCTTTTCCTCTGATAAGACCAAGTAGCTCTCCCATGGCGGCAAAGCTTTCAGGATTGAGGGCTAGAGGGAGAGATCCACAGGCTGTGCCCTGGGCACCTCACAGTGAGCTTGCAATGCTTGCGATGTTTGTCCAAGACTGACACCTGGTGAGCCGAGGACACAGTCACCCTTTCATGGATGGGAAAATCATGTGCACACAGATCGCTCCCTATCTGCTGGGCTCCCGTAACTGGAACATGGTGAACGGCAGGACGTCGGACTGCAAATCCAGACCTCTCAGATCCCAGTGCGGAGCACGAAGTCTAGATCTCTCTACACGGCCTCCAGCTCTGTCCTGAGACTGAGTTCCATCATCACGGAATGGTCGTAGTGTTAGTGTCACCGGCCTCAGGTCTGGAAGGCTCCCCATGAAACCAGGCGGTTTTCCCCTGGTGAGCGGGGCAGCACCGGGAAAGCCAGGGTGCGGGGGCCTCAGCCAAGGCCAGGAGAACCGCTCTTGCATTCATCCCCTCAGCTGGAGCTTTTATCCACCAGCCCCCCCTTCCCCCACCCCCCGCTCCTCTGTGTCCTTATTTTCTGGAGTTGTTTAGGAATCTTGAAATTCCTAGGTTGCTTTGACCTCCGTAGAACACGCTGAGGCAAACAGAGCAAGCCAGCAGCATGTGCCTTGTCGGTGAACTCCGAACTGTTTCATAACGTTGACTTCCTAGCGCCAGCGTTGTCCCTGACCATAAATTTCTCTCGGTTTTGTAGGTATTGCGGTGTCCCGCAATGACGTTCCCGATTCCTACACACCGCGTGTTCCCAGGAAGACCTCCGCGTCTATGCAAGTGAGGTTTAACATGCCATTGTTCTGGAATGTGTGGTGAGTCTGACATCCATGTCTGCAGTGGCATTTCCTGCCGAGGTAAATCTTTGGGCTCCTCGTAAACTTGCAGGAACAAAAGCTCTGGAGAAGCCACACTTTTGGTTTGGTTGTTGATGTCAACAGCAAACGCTTCCAGGAAGAATGAAATATAAAAACATCCAGTTAAAGAGAGGCACCTGGGGAGGCTGGCTGGCGGGGCACTGACGCAGGTTTCCTGGAAAGGGACCGATGGCAGCGGCGGGGTCACCGTCTAAACCATAGGCCTCTGCTGCTCCCGCAGGAAGCAGCCCCAGACGGGAAGTGAGGGACGGACATGACATGGACATGACCGTGAGTCTATAATTCACGTTCACCCTGTTTAGGCACCTTTTCTGCTGCCTCCTCCAGGGGATGGCTTATCAGAGCCCTGGGGCTGGCGGGGCACGGGGCTTCCACGGGGACGCCTCTGCTGAAACTCCGAAACTCTGATGGTACTTATCTCAATCCTCCTGGAGCCTCCCCCAGCTCAAGGCTGTCTTGCCTGAAATATTCTGTGTCCCAGATTCTACTCCTATACCACAAGTGCTTATAAACACGCCGATTAAAATGCGCTGCTTGTGGGGAGGGGATGTCCGGCTCAGCAACAGTGAACAGTGCTGCACTGCATGTGCGGGAGTTGCTAAGAGGAGATCCACGTCCCTTGGGAAAAAATGGTCTCTCCTGGTGATTATTCACAATATACACAAATATCAGATCATGAGATTGTCCACCTGGAACTAACCACCTGTTTGTCCACTAAACTCAATTTTAAAATGCTATTTTCAAGTTGTGCGTTTTTCCTGAAACTTTTCGTAGAATTCTGGATTTCATATGAGTAACAAAACTTTTAGCAGCATCCATTTCTATGTTGATTAGAAAAGAAATTCCTAGGTTGAATTTACGTAAATTCAATCACTCTCTGTTTCTTACTTAAATGTGATGCATGACCTTGATTGACATTAGGATAATAGAGAAAAACAGATAGATTGTAATAAAAAGAATAATTTATTTCTTTGTGATCAATTCTAATTTTTTTATTGATTCTCCCTGCTTTTTACACTACCTAAGTGTAATTTTATTTTGTTTTCTCTATACATGTATTGATAACAGACTTATTGCCTTTATCTTTGACAGCATAGAGAATTTTCATAAGGTGCCTCCTCAGCCTTCTTTTTGCATTCACAAAGAGAAGTTTATTCAAATATAAATATGCGGGATTAGGATGCCTTCTTGTTTTATCCTACGGTTTGTAATATCCTTCAATTTTTTTACATAAGTGCTTTTGACCTACTGCAATCTGACGTTTCTCTTACCAACTTCCATGAGTTTCAATAATAAAGATACCATGCTTGTGTCCTATTTGTGGTAAATGGTTTTGCAAAATCTGCTTTTAGTTTACCGAAGCTACTTAAATTTATTTCAAGCATGCAGTCAAAATTCAACTTCTTTTCCAGAATTATTCACTGGATATCCATATGGCACAAAAACTGCTCCAATTTGCCCGAGGCCATAGGGATGGGCTCCTGCCTGCAGGGGTCCGGCTGTCTCTCCACCTTCTGGTGCCAGCCCCTGGCTCCTTGCACAGCTCACATCCCACTTCCCTCCCTCACCTGGGTGCATTCTCCCTGACCTCCGAGCCACGGCTCAGCCACCACCTCTAGGAGCATTGCCATTGCTCCCCAGACTGGACACACTGATTAGAGGTTTGCCACACTGAACAGTCCGCCTGGGCAGCAGAATTCTTGAATTCAGAGCCTGCCTGCCGTTTGCCACTTGATCATGGAAATACATGTTTTACGATTAGATGAATGTGGGTGTTTCTGAAGTGTACTTTTTATCATTTTGAAATCATTCAGATTTGCAGCAAATTTACAAAAATAGTTCAAAGAACACATGTATGTCTTCATGGATAATTCCCACATTTGTTAAATTACTAATTCACTCTCTACCCACATAGTAATGTACACATATCTATTAACATTTTGTAACTTTTTATTTTGCTGTAATTGCAAACTGACACAAACATCACAGGAATTATACAAAGTTCTTCTGCATGGCCTCACACACACCCACCAGCAAGCCACAATTCGTCCCATTGACTGTCTCTCCTGCAGCCTTCCACCCCTGCACAAACACATTTATACATTTGTGTATGTGTGTGAGTACTGGTTTTGTCTTAATTTTGTGACAGCGGCCTGGAGTCATGCTGCTGGCCTATAACACTTTAGTGAGAATTGGATACACACAGGATGTTCTTTCAAAGAACCATGGTATAAGATCGGGATAGGAAACTCAGTGTTGTTGGAGAACATTGTGAATTGTCACTTTGGACGCAAATCTTGACAATAGTCACCGTAACTGCATTTCAAGCTACTTCCCCTGGCCCAGGATCTAATCAAGAGCCATAGTCCGGTGTGTCTGGTCCCCTTTATTCTAGAAGGTCCTATAGCCTGTCTTCATCCCCGGGGGCATGACACTTGGGAATAGGGTAGCTCATCCATCTCACAGAACACCAGTTTGGGTCTGTGTGTTGCTTCATCCTGATAGATTTCCTGTGCACTTTGCCAGTGGGGCCTCAAGAAGGACGTGGTGCCCTTCTCTGGGCATCTCAGTGAGCAGAGAAGCCCGCCTTACTCCGCTACCATGTCATTACCAAATGACATGGTATTTAGAGAATTTACCAAAGTGGTAATTCTCTGCAAGCTGGCTTCTGCCATAAGGTGAGGGATCCTCATCTTCCTTTGGCTTTGTGCGTGCACATACACATCTGGGGATGTGAAGGGCGGACAGCCCCTCTCCCAGTGCTGGGTCTGGACTCTGTGCTGATCAGCACCTTAGATACTCTCAGGAAGTGACCACACTGTTTCCGTTCTCATTGTGCAGATAAAGAGACTGACCTGTTAAGAACCCACTCTCACAGAAACAATTTTATAAATAGCAGAACCAGAATTCAAACCTGGAGCTCCTAAGCTCAGAACCCAGCCCTGTCAGTTCTGTAGCAGGTGGACTTCTGTGGGTGGTAAGGGACAGAAATCCACCTGGAACCAGCCTTGGCAGAAAAGAGGACACTGGGGGATCCCCTCCATCCAGGGGAGTGATGAAGGTACTGGTCAGGTAGAAAAATCCTCCTGCTCCTCCCAGAAACGTGGTCAGATGTGAGAAGACATCAGCTGGATTATAGGATGAAAGCTTGATTTCTGTCCAGATGAGGGTGGCGGCCTGCAGAGAAGTCAGGGCCAGCCCCCTTTGCGCACAAAACAGCAAAGCCAGTGCTGACCATCCTTCCGTGTGGGGTGTTTGCAGAGTAGCTGATCCCAAGCTGCAGAGTTCACATGTGTGGCTCTTTCTACAGCTCTAGACGCCACCAGTGAGCCATGAAGAAAAAACTCAGCTATGAAAAGAAAGACAACCAACTCTAATCATAGTAAATGCTGCATGTCATGGGATGCTGCTTTTATTCATTCTTTCAATTATTTCATGGCCTTTGACGTTATTGAATTAAGTAAAATAATTAAATTAACCCAAAATGGCATCATTGTCTTTCTGGAGTTTTATGATAATATTTTCACTTAAGAATTTTGACCACTACATCATTTATAAAGTTGCCACGTGTGGAAATATGTTTTGACTGCCTGTCAGATGAAACTACTTACGTTTGTAAGTAGCAAAGTGGAAAAGCACACGGCAATTGGATGTATTTAAATGTACTTTGCAAGCTCTCAGGCACCTGTCAGATATTATTTGGAAATGAGGAAAGCTAATTTCTTCTGCATGTTTTTTGAATCAGCATATGGGCAAATATTGTCTACTTAAATGTTTTTCTCTATTTTTTAACCAAAAGGCGTACATTTAAAGATTTCATATGTGGCATACATTTCATTGACACCCCTCCACACACAAAAAAGACTTAAGTACAACCTTAAAGAAAAATAGAGGTCCTGGTACCTGAGTTTACAGATCCAGGGAGTATGTTGATGGTATCAATGAACACAGGTAGGTAGATGATGGGACATAGCCAGGAGGAATCGCTGGGAGGTGAGGTTTTGAGTCATTTCTGATGTTTCCTGCATCCCTGCTCTGTCTTGGGCTAGGAGGCTGGGACGCCCATCTAGTCTGGATGGACTAGATATGCTGCAGTTTTGAGGTCAGAGAGTAGATGCCCCAGGGCTCACCTTGCCTCAGTTGGGTGGGGACCCAGCCTCACAGACTTGTCCCACCCTGTGCATCCCTGGGCCACCTGAGGACCAGCACAACATGACGGCTGGAACTGAGGAAGCAGCCATAGGGCTGTGCCCTTCCAGGCCTGTTCTGTGCAGCCAGAGGTCACAGACTCTGGGCCACAACCATGAGAAATGGGCAAACCCAGTCAACCAGCCTAGGAAACAGGGAGCTGTGTCTCCGTGAACCCCACTATGTAGATAACAGAAGCAGCCTGTGGTTATCAGCACCAGCCCGACTTCTGACGATACCACAAACATCTTCACAAATACTCCTCCACTCTTTTCTCAAATGTCGATAATAGTTCCTGGGACTTCCCTCTCGCCATGGGTCTGGTATCAAGCTGGGACCAGAAGCACAGTGGTGTTCCACGGCCTGTGTTCTTCCAGAGCTATGGAGCGTGGCACCCATGGCCTTTAGTCAAAGTTGGCAAAATGGTGCGGGCCCAGGTGAGCCCATCCCCAGGCCCCCAGGACTCATGCCAACCCACTGTGCAGGTATGTAACAGGAAGCTTGGACAGGGCCGTGAGAAAGGGGGTGCATACCCCAGGTGACAGCAGCTGGAGTCGTGGGTCAGGAAGCACAGAGCATGGCCCACGTTCTGTCCCTGGAGCAGCTCACTCGCACCCCTTCCTCAAGAATTCCTGTGGCATTGGGGTGTTTAACACACAACAAGATCTCCCCAAGGCCACAGGGCTGTACCCATCTCCCCAGGTCTACCATCCTCAGGGCACACGGGGCACTGGTGCCAGCATCTCCTACCACTGAGGGAACCTGAGCACCCATCTCACTAAATTTAAATGAAAGCACATCACACGGAGAGCTCAATGAGAGCCTCGGGCTGTGCGGAAATACTAGAGTACGTGGAAAGCCAAAGTTATTTCCATATCTACTTGATATGCAAATAATACACAAATGAATGAGGACACAGAGATGATGGATAGATAGAAGATAGATAACGATAGATGACAGATTGATGATTGATGATAGATTGGTGTTTGAAAGATGATAGATTGGTGATCGATAGATGATAGATAATGATAGATGATAGATTGATTACTGATAGGTGATTGATAATGATAGGTGATAGATGATGATAGATGACAGATTGATAAACAGAGAATGATAGATGATGGATTGATGATAGATAGAGGATAGATAGATAGATAGATAGATAATACGTAGATGATAGATGGAGTTATCAAGGACAGAAAACAGGCGATCTATTTGCATGGAGAGCGACAGGAGGCACCCCAGTGTGGATAGGACTGCCCACATGCTCATGAGATGGGTCGGAGAAGAGCCTGGTTGGGGAGGTAGGACAGCAGAGGGCCAGCCCACACTTGGCCAAGAGATGAACTCCCCCTCCAGCAGGGGTTCCCATCTGGGAGGGACTCCAGGGAAGAATGTTCATTGAGAGCCCACCTGACGCCAGACACTGGGTTCTGAGCAGAAGCAGATGTCCAATGTAAGCTTGAAGCTTTTGGATGGTTTCATGTTGACATCCCGCTTCCCAGGCAGAGAGACTTGCCCCAAGTGTCACAGCTGTGACGGGCCCCACTCTTGCTGGAAATCAAGCCTATCTCCTCCTCCCACAACACTTTTCCTGCTCTGCTGCCCCAAGGTGGGAGACAGCTCCACACACCTCTGTATCTGGAACATGTGCTCAGTCTGTCCTCAAGACAGAAAGTCTCTGCAGAAACCCCTTAAAAGCACAAAGTTGAACAAAAATCAAAATGGTGGCTCTAAGGCTTCAGAGAAGCTCGATTTCAAAGCCACCTTTTCCACTCCTCCCTTCTTAGTCTTTTGTTTCAGGAACCTGGAACCACCCTAAGGACAGAGGAAGGAGCCCTAGGGTAGCTCACACACTCTCCCCTAAAACCAACTAGATCCTGCATTTCCCTATAACCACCCCCCACCTGCTCCGGTCTAGAGGGGTTGCAAGTTTGGAAGGTCAGAGCCCACTGCAGCCTCTCTGCCCAGTGAAGCCATAAAGCTGTTGTTCCTCCTCATCCCAAACTCTGTCTTCACCTGGTTGTTTTAGTTTCGAAGCTTGGAGGTTGGGTTTTGAACATCAGAGGGAGAAGGAAAGGCCAAGTGATTAGAAGGGGAAAAAAGTCTTCATGGAGATCCTGTAAGGGGCACGTGCACCTGAATGTTTATAGCAGCAATGTCCACAATAGCCAAACTATGGAAAGAACCTAGATGTCCATCAACAGATGAATGGATCAAGAAGATGTGGTATATATACATAATGGAATACTATGCAGCCATCAAAAGAAATGAAATCTTGCCATTTGCGACGACTTGGATGGAACTAGAGGGTATTATGCTTAATGAAATAAGTCAATCGGAGAAAGACAACTCTCATATGATCTCCCTGATATGAGGAAGTAGAGATGCAATGTAGGGGGTTTTGGGGGTAGGAAAAGAAAAAAATGAAAGAAGATGGGATCAGGAGGGAGACAAACCATAAAAGATTCAATCTCAAAAAACAGACTGAGGGTTGCTGGGGGGAGGGGGGATGGGAGAGGGTGGTGGGGTTATGGACATTAGGGAGGGTGTGTGCTATGATGAGTGCTGTGAAATGTGTAAACCTGGTGATTCACAGACCTGTACCCCTGGGGATAAAAATACATTATATGTTTATTTAAAAATTTAAAAATTAAATTAAAAATTATTTTTTTAAAAAACAAAAAAGTAAAAGCAGAATCAGACTCTCAGACTTTAGGTAGCAAAATACCAAATAAAAATATAAAATAAATACATTTAATAATTTAAAAGAAGTAACAGTGAGTGTTGAAAATCTGGAGTATCAGGAAAATCTGGACTAGGCAAAGTTTGAAAGCAGCCATTTGAAATGAAAAAATAAAATTTTTGGGAAGAGAAACTTCATTGAAATGAGAAGTCAATCGTTGAAAACAGCAGATTTAAACAGATCAGGAATTAACACACTTGAAGGCATAGATGAAGAAATTAAGCCAAACGCAGTGAAAAAACAGAAATGTCTTTAAAAGATTGTGATTTCACGCATGAGTGGAATGTAAAAACAGACAACACCACAAAGTAATGACTAAAAAAACAAAAAGCAAAATCAGTCCTATAAGAACAAACAACAAATTGATGGTTGCCAGAAGGAAGAGGGTATAGAGTTGAGCAAAATGGGTTAAGGAGTGCAGAAGGTACAGGCTTCTAGTTATGGAGTGAATAAGTCAGAGGAGTAAAAGTCACAACAAGGAATCTATCAATGATAGTTTAATAGCAATGTACTTGCGAGAAGGTAGCTACCCTTCTGGTGAACATAACGTAATATATAAACTTGTCAAATCACTATGTCCTACACATGAAACTAATATAACATTATGTGTCAATTACACTCATGCCAAAAGTAAAAATCAAAAAAATTTTAAAAAACAAGATCAAGATGTGGAAACTGGCTGAGACGGCAAATACCTTTAAGTGTGTATAAGTAAGAGGAAAGTAAATTATTCCAGAAGGAAGACCTAAGAAAC
Organism: Mustela putorius furo; assembly: GCF_011764305.1. Classification (NCBI taxonomy): domain Eukaryota; kingdom Metazoa; phylum Chordata; class Mammalia; order Carnivora; family Mustelidae; genus Mustela; species Mustela putorius. The sequence goes on from NW_025421998.1 coordinate 12,817,468, forward strand.
AAGAGGGCATGAGGGACAGGAGTGGGGTGGGAACGGCAAGCTTGCAGGTATAATAAGCCATATATAAAATAAATAAGCCCTGTATAAAAAAAATATTGATGATAATTTCTATCATGTAGGGGTAGGAACCCAAATAAAACTGAAATACTAGGCAAAGACCATAAATCAAGGGAAGGATAATTGTAATAACGTATCAGAGGTCCTCTTACGCTTTTGAAAAGAGAGAAAACGTGTCCTCCAACCCGAGTTCCTTGGTTAATCATGCATGTTAACATGTTCAGTGTGTGCAAACAGAATTAAAAAAACGGACACCTTTCAAGATCAGTAGATAGAAAACAAAGAAAATAGATTGTATGCAAGGAAGAAGAAACAATTGTGAAAAAGCAGCCAAAGAATCACCAACCTAGTGGGCCCACGTGAATTCCGGTTTAAACAGGACGTGTTCCCAGTAACATACGTGACAACCGTGGTCGGACTGGACTGTCAAAGGCGGGGGTGGGGAGCGACACTGTTTGAAAGGGACTAACGACATGAAAACAGAAAGTTTGAAAGGAAAATAATGAAAACACTCTAACAAGTAAATCCTCTGTCATCCACAGTGATAGAACGACCGCATGATAAAATTATTCATAGTCAGCAATTTTGCTCACGTGATTGAGAACAGGCCTCTTGTGTATAGTGTAGTTCACATTCGTGGGCCCTTACATTTCAGGTAAAGATAGAATCAGAAGCTCGAGCAGTGAGAGCCGTCCTTCACTTTAATGAGTAAGGTTAGGAGTCCTGACGAGAGGAAGGGTTTACGATCTCACCAGGACTCTCCCAAGGCGAAGGCAGGTGCATCTCCACTGTGACTACAGATTCCAGGCAGTCAAATCAAAGCCCCCAGAAGATTTTTTGTGGATTCCGTTGAAGGGATTCTAATTATTTTATGGGACTCCCAAATAAAATAACAGGGACGAGTCATCTTCTCTAATACAAAGACATGTTAAAGGCATGACAATGGGTTAACAGACCCACAGGACAGAACGGGGTCTGCGGACAGACCCGTGGGGCAGAACGCGGTCCGCAGACAGACCCGCAGGACAGAACGGGGTCCACAGACCCCTGCACATCCTGAAAGCAAGCGCATGCCACAGGGACCTGCAGACTCCAGGGGAGCTGATGCTGGAAATTGGAAGGACACGTCCGGACGCAGGAGAATTTCCCCTACTGTTTCAAACAAAATGACTTCTTACTGGATTAAATCTTTAAATGGGGGAAGGTAAGGCTTTCAGTCTTTTCTAGAACAAACAGCTGGGGCCCATTGGGAGAATTTCTGTTAAGGACTAGGATGCTGAACATGAAAGTCATTATTGAAGAAGTCGACATAAAATTGTAGAAAACAAGGCAGAAGTCGAAAATGAAAACACAGGCAAGGCAGGGAGATGTGAGAAAGGGGTTCAGCTTTGTTGGCGGTCAGGAAGCTGTAACCCATCCCACTACGGGACCTTAAACGTGACATTGTCACATAGGCCTGTGGGGTTGTGGACCGACCCTCAAACCTTGATGGGGGATGGATAAGTTGGAATAAGTACTTGGGGCAGGGTTCCCAAAATGGGGGTGCCCCCACCCTCAGACCCAGGAGACCCAGCCCTGAGGGAGCCCATTCTCCCCAGGAGACAAAGTCGGCATCATTCTGAGCAGCAGAATACTAGTGGTAGCCGAGACGTCCATCTTCGGCTAACTGGATGAATTAATTATGATACATCCCTCGGTGGGATGCTCTGTGATGATGAAAGTGAAGGAGAAAAGGCTCCATACATGAGACTTGGCAATCTGAGCCAATGGATGGAAAGCCCAGAAAATAAGGCCAAACTAAAAGACAATTATTTGGAAATGCAGTTTCACGTTAAGGAGAAACATTAGATCGACAGCGGCTACTTTGGGGGTGGGGGGATGAGAAAGGTGCGGGATGAGCGAGGGCACAGAGAAGCCTTCTGGGGGACAAAGAAATACGGGCTCATTGTTCTGCTCACAAGGCGAGGTGTTGCTGTCCGTTTCAGCAGTATGTAAAGTGGGGCATCCGGTTTCTATGTTATGTACCTTTTATATACGGCTTACATATTATATAAGCCATACTCTATAGATGTACTGTTTTGTGTGTATTGTTTTTTTAGAAGATTTTATTTATTTATTTGAGAGAGATATATATAGAGAGGGAACCCAAACAGGGAGAGTGGGAGAGAGAAGCAGGCTCCCCACTGAGCAGGGAGCCCGATGTAGGGCTCGATCCCAGGACCCTGAGATCATGACCCAAGATCATGACCCAAGATCAAGGCAGACCCTTAACTGACTGAGCCCCTCAGCCATCCTTTTTTTTGTAATAAGGTGAAACAGAATAGAAGGAACAGTAGATGTGAACCGGAGAACATGTACAGAACAGAAAGGAAAGGGAACACACAATGTTCCCCAAACCGGTCACCAGGCTCAGCCAGGGGCAAACCTGTGGTTCACCACATTGACTCTGTGGTTTGTCTGGTAAGGGGTGCCTGCAGTACTGTTATTAGTGATGGAGGTTTTTCTCACCAAAGAGCATGACGGAGCTGTGCCAAGGTTGCTGGGAAGCTGGGATTCAGGCGGCACTGTACCGGGTATTGGCGGCCTCTTTGCCCAACGCTCAGCACCAGGTGTGCATAGCAGAGACAGACGTGTGGGGTGGCTGTTGGAAGCCGTTATCCGCAGTTCTGCGCCCGGCTGGGGACGAAGACTGCCTCTTGGTGAACATGGCCTGCATGCTCCAGACGAGGAGGGTCTGTTCCTTTCTGGGAATAGACTTTCTCAGAGCCAGACTTCTGAGATCGAAGAGAACCACTTGTCTCCATGAGCAGGAAAGGAAGGGGTTGTTGGGACACGGCGCTGGGCTTGGGAGAAATACTGCTGCCGGCTGGCTTCCAGCTGGATCTCCTGCATGTCTTATTCTGGCCCGAGGGAAGGCTGATGGATTAGCTCAGCGACCACTTCCACTGCAGAGAGAACGAGAGTACCCTGCGGGGCTACTAGGAAAGGCAGGTGGAGAAGGAGAGAACTAAGGATGCACCTGTTCATGGAGAATTTTACGGAAGACCGAGTTTCCCACACTCAGAGATCTCCCAGGATCAAAGATGAGAATTTGGTACCAGTAAAGAAGGATGGAGTTTCTCAAATGGAAGGAATCCCAGGAGACTGAACAAAATATGCCTGCAGCAGGACACACTGGAGAGGGACTCTGTCAAAACAATGAGAAACGCCCCAAGTCCGCTGGTGGGAGTGCAGGGGGCAGGGGGAAGCTTGCTGGCAAAGTGATGGTGGCACCACAAGGATTTCGGAAACAAACACCACACTCAGTGGCATGCGTGTCCCCGGCGCTCCGGGAAAGAAACTCCCAGCATGTCAGGAGCAATTACCCAGCCAAGGTGAGTCTGGGCCTCTCCTGCCATCGGGGAAAGAACACTGAGGGTCCCTCCAGGAGGAGGGCAAGGGAACCTGTAGGAGTAAAGCCCACAGGGGGATGACCTCCCTGGTGTGCTTCGAGGACCCCTGCACAAACCTGTCACGTTCCTGCCCAGGGAAGAAAAACCCAGACAGGCAAAAGCAAAGAAGAAAGTAATTTGATATTAGTGATTATGGAACATCGTACTTAGTGACCCATTTTATTTTGAGAGACTTAGAAGGCGTGTGAGCTGTGGATTAATGAAAGCAGGAGTTCTGTACATTTAAAGTTTAAAAAAAAAACAACAACATAATAACCTGCACTGGAAATCAGGAATTCTCATTTCTGTGGAAAATAATTCCATAGTCGTGATCCCTGTTGAATTCTCCAGCCCCATGCCCGCTTCCCTGCTGCTCTCATCCTTCTGCCGACTTCAGTGTTTTCAAGCAGGCTTAGTCAGGCTTAGAGTTAGCGACTCCAAGAAAGAGGAAAATTAGCGAGATTTTGCTTCAGGAGCCTTGCACACATCTCTCTGCGTGAATAATTATGCTGTGAGACCTGTAAAAGGACAACCTCATGTCCTTGATCCCAAAGACCTGATTACTGTAATGACGCGTCACGAGCCGAGTCACATGCTCTTTGCTGAGCACTCACGTGCTGGGTGTTTATGAACGCAATACGCACCGTTTGATTTAACCCCAACAGTCCTGTTGTGTGAGCTGTTAAGGCTCTCACGTTAGGAACAAGGAAAAGAGGAGCAGCTTCTAAAAGATAATAGAACCAGTGGCTGAGTCTGAATTTGAACCCAGGACCCATTCGTTGCACAGCATATGATTCTCACTGGGGGCTCTAGGGCAGCCCTTTCCAGCTAATGTGGGGCATGCTCTCAGTCTCTAGAAAGAAAGCCCAGGGACAAGACAACAGGCTAAAGAGAGACATCCCACCACTGTGTTCACTGTGCCTCGTTCTGAGTCCTATGCATGCTTCCGGCGCGCGCTTCCAGACCTAGACTCGGTTTCCCCAGAGTGAGGGAAGGTCTTCCCCAGCCCCACGCCCCTCTCTCCAAGTTGTTCCAATAAGTGCTCCCACCATTGCCCACCAATGGACAGAAGGCAGAGTGAGATTCCGAGACACTGACACTCCCGAAGCCCTTCCTCAGCCCGTCCCTCCACCTGCTGCCCCTCAGACCAGTGGCCGGGACTCGGCAATCACACTCTGCACCACTCCAGCTGTGACAAATTCATAGAATTTTCTGTTGTGAACACCTTCATAGCTTTAGTCTCAGAAGGCTTTTCTTGCTTTTTTAAAAAATCATGTCATAAACTAATGATATACTGTATGGTGACTAACATAATAAAAAAATGAAGGGCACCTGGGTGGCTCAGTGGGTTAAGCCTCTGCCTTTGGCTCAGGTCATGATCTCAGGGTCCTAGGATTGAGCCCCACATCAGGCTCTCTGCTCAGCGGGGAGCCTGCTTCCCCCTCTCTCTGTGCCTGCCTCTCTGCCTACTTGTGAACTCTGTCAAATAAATAAATCTTCTTTAAAAATAAAATAAAATTAAAAAATAAAAATAAACAACTTTAAATTCACTTTAAAAGTGTTTATATTGCAAGTTATTGTAGTAAAGATCAGCACGAGTATATTAAATTATGATTGTTACAATGTTGCCAAGGAAACCATCTTTTCTCATTATCAGAAGTCTAGTTAGGAGTCTGTACTCCTCCAAAAGCCACAGAGGAGAATTCAACATCAGAGAAGATATCCAGCATTCCATGAATAAAATCATCCAGACTGTGGAATTACTAGAGATCTTATCTGAGCCAGACATCTATTATTTTGTACAATCTATTTCTTCTGTTTCTTGATTTTTACTTGATTTTTTTTCTTTTTTTAATTGAAGTAATTGCTTAGCCTTAAAAATTCAAAATATATCCATTATACCACTGTTTTAACAGGAAAAAAATATTACCTACATGTTATCTTGTCCACACATGTTTATATATTTAGAACTATATATTTTATTTGGTATTTTTCTATTCTTTCGGTACTGAAATAAAATATTACACAGTTTTATATCATCGACTCTTTATATAAATGTAATAGTTCAGCTGATGGCGATGCCCAGTATTTTATACATTTTACATTATGTCAGAAATATGTTTATTTTTCTTATTTTAGGATATAGAGAAGTTGGAACCCTTGTGCACCATTGATGGGAGTGTAAAGGGTTCGACCACCATTAGAAACAGTACAGAAGTTCCTCAAGAAATTAGAACCATAACGACCATTAAGATCCACTGGTCAGTCCCACTTCCAAGTCCGTCCCAAACAGCTGAAATCAGGACCTCAAAGAGTGACTTTCTCTCTCATGTCCGTGGCAGCACTGTTCAAAACACCAGGATGTGCAAACAACCCAAATCCAGTCACTGCATGGCAGGGTGGAGGAAGTGTCGGGTAGCTGTAGAGCAGAGTGATCGGCCCTTCCACAAGAAGGGGAATTCTGCCATTGGAGACATGCATATGCACACACAGACACAGAAACACATGCACAAAGAGAGACATGCATCACGCACACACATGCACATGTGGACACACACAGGCATCCATATGGGCCCGTGCAGGCACACGTATTCATGTGGGCAAGTGTGCACACATACATATACACATCTAGGCATGTGCACACACAGACACCCATGCACACACAGATACCCATACATACATAAGGCATATATATGTGCACACATGTGCATATACGCACATACATGGGTGTGCATATACATAGATATGCACACAGAGAGACATGCATGCATATATGCACACATGTACATGTGAGCATGCACATGCATATACACAGATGCATACACACTCATACAGACATGCATACACACAGATGTGCACACATGCGGGCGTACACGTGGTTATGCATATGCACAGATACGCACACACGCGTCCACACACATCCCCAGATACACACAGACAGAGCAATTTCCCAGTAACTGAGATAAATACTTTTTTTATAACCTTGCATATTAAAAACAAATCAAAGTAATTTTCACACATTCTGGAATGTGTGACGTACAGTATTTGCTTAACAGTTTTTTGTAGATTGTTAGATAAAAGCAGAAGCAGCCATCCTCCTCTTTCCCCTGAAGTGCCTCCTCCAGCTACTCATTTTAAGAAGACTGGGGCATGGAATGCCCCCCGCTTTGGAAGGAGCTGGTTAGGTCGGCCAAATATCGTACACGCCTACACTTAGCTAATTTACATGCCTCCGAACATTTCAGAACATGAATGGAAGGTCACATTTTTCCAAACTTAGAACCTTGTTTCAAAGAACAGCAAAGCTTCCTGGTACACAAGATGAAAGGCTTAAAAAAAATCCTTTGATGGAGACTCTTTGGACATTAAGTAGCTCATTAAACACTGCTTTGATGAATTACAGTAAGTGTAAATAAATAAGAAACATATGGATTGGATTTCCTTTGAAACATAAATGGATTTGAATTTACAAGAAGAAGAGCGGTTTGGTTTTTAGCACAACAAACAAACAAACAAAACCCTAGAAATACAACTGACGGTCTTGCTGCTCCAAGAATTTCTGAACTTATATAAAAATTGATTGTGAGGGGGCACCTGGGTGGCTCAGTGGGTTAAGCCGCTGCCTTCTGCTCGGGTCATGATCTCAGGGTCCTGGGATCGAGTCCCGCATCGGGCTCTCTGCTTAGCAGGGAGCCTGCTTCCCTCTCTCTCTCTCTGCCTGCCTCTCCATCTACTTGTGATTTCTCTCTGTCAAATAAATAAATAAAATCTTTAAAAAAAAAATTGATTGTGAGGACATAGGAGAAGGGCAGGAATTGGGGTGTTAGTCGGTTATGCGTCCCTAGAGCTGCTAGTGAAGGCACACGGGGCCAACCATGTGCTTGTAAGACTTCAGGGGTTGCCATGTGTGTGACTGGGCTCAGGTGTGTTCTCGGGTCCGAGACCCGATGAGGCACCTCCTCTAGGTGGTTAAAAGCCGACAGATGTGCACCGTCACTCCACGGAGAGAACCTTCATGTGCAAGGCTCACGTCACTCTCCCTTCCTTCCGAAGGATCATATCGTAACCTCACAACTTTATTTTTAAGGAAATCCTACAGTTTGGCTTGTTTGAAATCAAAGTATTTTTCCCGTGGAGTTAAGCAACTCTTTCTGTTTCCAAACCCAGAAACTATGGAGCCCGGGAAGAGGCAGGAATGTGGCTTTTCAATAAAGCACCGTGAAACGAGAAGGAGGAGGCGGGCCTGGGCTTCGGGAGCTCTAGCTGCGGAGCGCGCTGGTTCTATCTACTCTCTGGGCCTATTCCCGCAGGCAAAAATCCATTACAAGCGGAGTGCTTGACGCAGCTGCTCAAGGACGAGAAAACAGGGTGTGGGTCTCGCAGAAAACCGGAGCAATAACTCTAACGCTAATGGTAAGCGGCAATGACGAACAGTAACCCCAAGTCGTAGTTCGTACTTGTGCCCTCGCTCCACTGCCCGCCGTGGCCATCTCCTCCGTTTTCCAGCCTGACTGCGCCTCTCCGGCCGGCCTGTGAGGTAGAGACCCTGGCATCCGTTTTGCTGCTGAGACAGTTCCATCCCGAGCCCTGGTGTCCTGAGATCAAAGCTGCTATGGAAGCATCTCCACAAATGGGCACCCAAGAGCCCAAGAACCAAGAATCCAAATGTCCCCCAAGAATGTGGTGACATTTATTTTCCTTCTTTCCCCCTGGTGTGAATGATCGACAGTACGCATTCTGGTCAACGCACTCACGCCAGGGGCCGCAGAATTAAAGCGGGACCTGGGAGACGCTCTTCTTCAAAGTTGCAAGTTCTAAGCATCATTACTTTAGTGTGAAAAACAAAACAGGACCCCTGGTTATCAGCAGCCTTTGCACCTGCTTGGCCCTCCACCTGCTGGGGGTGGTCCAAGAGAAGGAAGGCGGGCCTTCCACCAGCATTGCGCTCTCTCTTGCTCACTCTCTCTCTCTCTCTCTCTCTCTTTTTTTTTTTTTAGGAGAAGCCAGCTCTCTCGCCCAGACATGGGGCTGGATCCAGGACAATGAGATCATGACCTGAGTGGAAAGCAGACACTTAACAGACTGAGCCCCCCAGCAGCCCTCGCCGACACCTTTTTGAAATGCTCTAAGATTGAAGTGGATTTTGATGCCAGGCTCGGGATGGATTTTGTTAGGGAAAGGGAGATAAGGACCCACCTGTGATCCCAGGTGGGATTCCAATCAGCAGACACCGTATATTCTTGGAAAGAGTTTCTCGAAAGGGCATGGCTCCCCAAGGAGGCTCTTGGGGGTCTCCTGGGAAGGCCAGGCGGGGTTCCCTGGCATGGGATCCTGAGTGTATCCTACTTCTCTGGCATCGGCTCCCAGCACCAGTAGAGAGTGTGACCAAATCTTTCCTGTGCACCACTTCAGAACGTTTGAGTGTTGTTTTGGAAAGGCTATGTGGTTTTCCCATGAAAAGAAACAAACACATAAAAAGGCTTTTTTATTTGAAAAGAAAGGTCACACTGACAATTTGAAAATGTTAAGTCTGTTCTCAGAAAATGTCTCCATCCCTTGTTGAAAACCCGAAATCATCATTCTCTGATATTTTTAACGGCACTCTATAAACCTTCTGTATGCACCCTACTATTTTTACCCCCTGACCATACATCCACATTTAGCTTGTAATTCCCCTGAATGGCTTGTGCTATAGCTCTATGGTTTCTGGCTCCGGTTCCAATCCAACCCATAGATTCCTCCCGGAAACTCAGAGGAGACTCACGTGAACTTAGTTGGATTGGATGTTAAAAATCAGCAACCCATCCCTTTCTGAGGCTCTGTTTTCTCATTGGGAAAGTAAAGATAATAACACCTTAGCTCAGGCCAGCTGTGAGGCAGACAGATGTTGCCTCTCAGGGTCTGGGGCCGAGCGGCTGGTGGTATGTACAGGCAGAACCAAGGGCCACTCACTTGATGGGTGTTGTCACCAAGATGATGGAGATCTGTGCTCATCCAGCCAGCATCACAGGTGTACGTGTCCCTGAATTATTAAATGGGAGGCTTAGGTGCCCAAAAGAACTTGTTGATGTTACCCCTCTCTGGATAAACTCCCTGTTCCTTGGAAAATGGCACCATTATTTTTTGAACTGGAATTTGGGGAAACATCTTGAAAGATCCTTTCTTTAAGCCCCAGATCCGAATCATCTAGAATCTTGTCACACTTACTTCAAAATCTATCCAACTTAAAATTTTAAATAGATGTATATTCTTTTCAATTTCTGGGTCTACTAACATTTTGTCTACTGCCTTGGCCATAGGTACAAATGAAGTCTAGGTCTTGTCGGGTGGCTTCCTGCTGTGCCCCCAACAATTAGAACAGGGCCCAACACTTGGGAAGCAACCCAGTCATCATTTCTTTAAAGAAAGAATGAATTGGTCATAGCCTGATCTTCTGTGAATTGTCCAAAAAATGTTTATGGGAGCTCTGCCTTTGAGCTAGAGGTTCAGAGACTATGACCGAGTTACTATTTCCAAGAGTGTGTCCAGCTGCCTTGGTCAGGCCTGCCCATGCTGGATGGTGAGCGACAGGGAAAGAAGCAGGCCCAGGAAGGTCATGAAACGAGCTTGCGATTTTATGTCTAGGTCCATATTTCTCTACTACGTTCCCGTACCTTAGTGTGGTGCAGGTCCAGAGACTGGAATGGGGTGGGACCAGCTTTGTGCAGGCGTCCCCTAGGACCATGGGTCTGCTGAGCCCCGGAGGGAACATCTGCTTTTGACGGACTTGGATCCATGCGTCCAAAGCATCCACTAGATGGGAAACCCAGCCACAGCCCTGTAGACTCACCAACATCCTCCTGCTCTGGTTGAGATCTGGATAGTGGACCCAGAGATGGCGGGCACCTGGCATGCAGGTGCCATGGACCAGCAGCGTGGGCATTCCTGAGAGCTGTGAGGAATGCACATTGTCAGTTTAGCCCAGACCGGCAGAGTCCATCTGAGGTATAGACTCTCCCTCCCTCTGCTGGAGAAGCTTTGCTCCCCTGTGCCCACAGCCCTGCCCCTTGTAGGAGTCACATGTGGTGCTGGACACCAGCCCACCCAGGCAGAACCACCCTGGGAAAATGATAGTACAACCCCTATATCCCAGGCAGCCCTCCCCTTGGGACAGGAAGCTTCAACTGGGGAGCACCTAAGAAATGACAGGAAAGGGGCTTCATGGATGAGATCCGTCTTCCTTCCTGCAGATCCCATCAGAGCAGCTGGGACATGCACAAGAGCCCCTCGGGAGAGAAGCCATAAGCCTGGACCAGTTCCTTAATCTCTGGACGCCTCACCTTTCTCTTCTGCAAGGTGGTCGCCATGATCAAACCTTCCTCCAGTAGCTTTATGGGAAAGAATGACCTCACGCATGGCCAAACCTGGTGCGAGCAAAGGAGCAGTAAAAGTTAAACATTTGCAACTTTGTATCAGTGCCTTATGGGTATGCTGGTGATCTTGCGGGCTGGAGGCAGAGAGCACCCTTGTTGCTGCTGCCGCTGCCACCAGCATCCCTCTTTGCCTGATCCTCATGCCATGTTCTTAGGGACAGAGAGAGCACAGCTGAAGGACTGGATGGACGGAAGCAGGACCAGCGAGCCAGAGGAGAAGCAGAGAGGCCCCCAGAGAACATGGCGAGCCAGGAACAAGTCAAGGGTTTCAGGCAGCAGGGATCACATCTGGCTGGAGCGGGGGCTGTGCATGGCAGGGGCTCCTTTCCCAGGAACGAATGGCCCTCTGCTCTCCCGCTCCACCCTCCAGGCTGGCTCTGGGGCTGTTGGCCCAGCACATGGTGCAGATGAAGCTCTTGGAGTGCACTTGACAGGAAAGGCAACCCACCCCTCCGGGGATGCCAGGATGTTGCTACTGACCCGCCCGAGCCCCTTGTGGGAGATGCAGCTAGATGCTGGCGGAATCAGCACATGAAAGTAGGTGTTCTTGTCCCAAATTTAACTGGGCACCATGTTCTAAGCATTAAAGAAATAAGTATGTGGGGGATGTCTGGGGAGCTCCATCGGTGAAGCATCTGCCTTCAACTCAGATCATGATCCCAGGTTGCTGGGATCGAGCCCTGTATAGGGCTCCTTGTGCAGCAAGGAGCCTGCTTCTCTCTCTCTCCTCCCCCTGCCCCCTGCTGCCGCTCAAGCTCTCTCTTTCTCATGCTCTCTTTCAAATAAATAAATAAAATCTTTAACAAGAAAAAAAAAAGGAATAAGGACTTCGTAGGTATGAGCTCCTAATAAAACTCAAAACATGACATTCATGTTGTGTTTTGCAAAACTTTCTGCCCCGATCCAAATAGCGTGAATGTAGGGGTTTTCCTAAAATGATGCAGGATTGGGAAGAGAGTGAGGAACTCGTGGCCAGGATGCCCTTCAAAAATCCTTTTTATATAAACAATTTTTTTGGCATTAAGAGGAGAAAACCTTAGAATTTAGATTTTTTAAGTAGAACACATTTACTCCAGTCCTCTTGCTATTCATACTGAAGCTCTCTATTTGCTGGTTTATCCCGTGTATCACAGTTTCACGAACACCGCATTTGTAATAAATGGTCCTGACAAAGAACCACATGGGCTTGAGTCGGTGCATGTCAGCATCCCACAGGAGTACTGGTGAGGCATATGCGGGACCTTTCTTAGGAGGCTGACGTCCCCCAGCTGCACGGGCGGGAAGGAAGACTCCACCGTTCTCTGTGTATCCACTGATTAAACAGCTTCAGGTCAATAATTCCTCTTAGTATTGAAGCATTTGCGCTGACATCACAAATGTATATTCCTAAAGTTTCTAAGGCAGAGGTGCTCCTGGGGGAGTGGGTCTGCTGTGTGTGTCCACATGGCAGGGGAGAGGCTCTCGGGGGAGCATATGACACCGTGGAGACACCCAGGTTTGGGGTCCAGAGACCTGGGAAGGGGCACGGAACACCTGGGCCTGGGTGCACATCCAGGAAGGGTGGGGCGTCTGGGCCTTCCTGGGAATTGTCGGTAGATGTGGGACCACCACCTGGCCCACCGCAGGGACCCCCTGTTCCTCCCGTCCCCCAGCTTACATACGGACCTCGCTCTATGACCACAGGGCGCGGTAATGGTGTTCTCCTTATGCAGGAGGAGACAAGAGACACGGAGGCTAGACCCCTGCCCTCCAGGTCCCAGCACACACTCTGGTGCGAGGCTGACTTTGAGCCTACTCGCCTGATTCCAAACCCCGTCTCCTTCCACAACCGGAGATATGAGACTTTTAGGAAGAGAAAGAATGTCTGGTCTGTTCTCAGCGGACTGAACTTCCTCCTGCCTCCTGCCTCCTTCCTTCTCTCTTCCTCCCACCTCCCGCCACCTTTCCAACCGCCCTGCTCCCTCCCCCCCGACCCTACTCCCTCCCCTTCCTTCCTCCTCATCCCCGCCTCCTGAACTCAAAGAACATCTCGGACCTTTTGCACATGACCTTTCTGGAATCAGCTGTGGGTTTGGCTTCCCACCATGGGAAGGGAAGACAGAGACTGGGGTCCAGACCAAGACCCACCTTAAGACAGTGGGGACTCAGGGACCTCACTCTTCTCTGGGCTCTGGCATTTCCATGTTTCTGGATTCTCCTCTGTTTCCCCTTAGTTTTCTAGTAAAATCCCTTTGGGAAATTGAGGACGTTTGAGCTGAGTGGAAGGATTAGGTGCTTCTTCCCTCAGTAGGACAGATGAGGCCGCCACGACCCCTGGAGACCATGGCCCTGCTGATGGGGCAGCGGCTCCCGCAGGAGTTCCAACTCTGTCCGTGGAGCCATGGTCAGTCATGGGGTCAGGGGAGATGGGTACCGTTGGTCGCTCTTGTCTGGAGTTTTCCAGCAGTCACGCAGCACCGAAGAACAGAGCCTTGGGTCCGCCATCTCCCCAGTGGGAGTGTTGGCGGTGTGATGCGCAGAGCTCCTTGTCCTCATCAGTTAGGGTCTCCGCTGATCTCCCAGTCTCCGCGGCTCCGTGCAGAGCACAGAGCTCGCTCCATACCAACCACCTGCTGTCCAGGCACCTCACCTCCCAGGGGCTGCCGGCTGCTGCCCCATGGTGTGTTCTCTGCAAAACCATAGACAAGGTCTCTCCAAAGCCTGTGCTCTTAAAATGTTTTAAAAAACACAAACAAACAAACAACAACAACAACAAAAAACTAAGGAAGCAGTCTGTGGACTTCTTTGCATCTAAAGGGGAAGTTTTTCTAGGACTCTTTTTTGCTTAGCTATTCAGTAAGTGCTTATCAACCCTGGTTTTCCCTACATCTTAGTGGTCCCTTGGCTTCCACAGAGGGTGCCAGAGGCTCCCACCACCCTCAGAGCCTGTGGTCTTCCTGGAGATTCTCAGAGGAATGTGGGTGTGGCCTTGTGAGATGAGAGGACACGGGCCCTAGGGATCCACCTCCATCAGCCGGCTCAGGACAGCGGCCATGAGTTGAGCATGAAGGGTTATCTGGGTCAGTGAGAGAGTCATAGTCCACACGGAGGGGAAGGCAGGGGTGAGGCACCCCACAGGATATTTGGGATGGGGGGTTTCCAAGGCAAGTGGGAGGCCTGAAACTCAAGCCCTTGAACCTCAGAACCCAGTGTTGCCCAGTGTGTCCTGGGCAGAGCTTGGCTCTTGGTCCACATTGCATGGGCATTTCTGATACTTCTGGTGGGAAATACAGATCAGTGGGTGGTGAATACCACGGGGAACCTGGTGCCCATGTCTCTGCTTCACTGAGATCACTCTTGGGTGGATGATTTTCATGCGGTAGATGTCCTATATAGGAAGAGCAGAGAATCCTTTAACATTTATGTTAGAATTCATTTGTAACCCCAAACCAATATTCCCATGGCTTTAGTAGGCATTTGCTGACATGCTCCATGCGGTGAAAAAATTGGAGTTGCCCAAAGCACGCATTCCCAGCATCCATAAAGAATCACCCAGAGTTCTACCAGCTCACCTGGCAAGCAGGTCTATTAACATATTTGTGTCATTTTTGCTGGTCTTTATCTGCTTAACCCAGTCCCCAAGCAGAGTGCAGAGGGGATCCTTAGAGTTCCAAGGAGCAAGAAGCTGGGGATTCGTCTTACGGAGCAGAGCCGCGTGTTAGAACACCTTCCTTCAGTCATGAGTCCTAGTCCCGTTGGTCTTGAGTCCAATGTTCATGAGTCTATGACATGGATTCAAAGAGGGTCTCGAGACAGATTCACACATAAAACAAGGTTATGTATTGGTCTTTGATGACCAGAAGCTCACAGGGAACCAGCCCTGTATTTCCCAGGGGCAATGGCTCTGTACTCACTAATTCACTGTTTGTGGACTTACTTTATAGAACACGGCCCCCGATGAGAATCCATCTATGTCTTAAGTCCTATTGTTGGAATACGGGATCTGGCATAGCTGGGGGTTCATCCAAAGTAGTCTTTCCCCCAAACTCTGTCTATGTGAATGTTGACACTTTTCCCATGTCAACATTCCATGTCCAAGATCACATTGGATGTTCTTTCTGATAAATCCAACCTATTTATACTCAAAACATGGAGATTCACTTTGGGCATTGCTTTTCTTTATTAGATGGGCCACTTTCTTCCAATTTGAAGAACTCCAACATCAGGGGAATCCATTTTCCTTCAAGCCTTCCAGTAAACCTCTCTCATTTTCAAAACACAGAAACATTGTCTTAGTCAGAAGAGGCCAAGTTTTGCTGCAGGAACAAACAGCCCCCAAAGCTCAGAGGTTTGGCGCAACGAGCACTTCTTTTTCTCTTAGACAGCGTGTCTAGCTCAGGTTTTTCGCTTAGATGGTGTGTCTATCTTGGGGTGGATGGGGTTTAGATCATACTCAACAGAGCTGTGAACGCAGAGCCCCTCCTGCTGGGTGTGCAGCTGTGGGTGCGGCAGAGAACATGGCAAATCTCACACACCAGCTGCCCAGGATTTCCTCCCTGAAGTGGCATACACATCGCTGCTTACGTTCCTTTCTCCAGAGCACGACTCCAAGGAGGCAGGAGGCTGCAGACTGCCTCTGGGTCTAGGAGAAACATTTTGGCATCATTTTGGGCTGTTTCTCTGCGCACACAAAAGACACCCTCTCCCCAAGTGAAAACAAACAAAACCCATCTACCTCAGCATATGGGGCCGAATGGCTGTGGACAGGGTGTAAGACGGGAACACCCATGGGTCCTGGTCTTTCCCAGACCCCAGCACGAGAGCCGCAAGTGATGACGCCCGTTGGATGTGTGATGATCGATTTCCCACCCTCAGAGTAGGGTCGTATCAGCCCAAATCTTTTCTGCCATGCCTCGGTGGGATAGGACACAAAACAATGGCCATCCTGATGCAGCTTCCCAATGGGTGACCCTTGCAGGTGACTACTTTCCTAGGGTCCTGGACCACAGACTGTTGCACATTGTCACACCTCCCTGGGGAGCAGTCCGCAGCTCCTGATGTCCACCGTTTGATTTCTGTCAGCTGTGGTGCTGGGGTGAGGATGCTGGAATCGCATGGACCCAGCCCTCTATGGACCAAACAGCCTCCCCGCCCTGCCCACGCCTCCCCATGTGTCCGGGGGAACGGCTCCGCTGCCCCGAGTCTCACACTGAGTGCTACACCACCTACGGTAGTGATGCTGTTACCGTGAGTGACATTAAAGAAGCACAGTTAAAGCCCCTACTTAGATCAGTACAGAAACAAGCTTCAGCCATTACCTGGTCTACCCCAAATCAGAAAAAAAAAAAACAACAACACAAAACAAAAACTACCATAACTGTGCCTGTAGGTCCTTGTAGTTTAACTTTCAGAATAATTTCAGCTTCACGGACTAGCATGGACTTCTCTCATCCTCTTGTCATCTAGGGAAAGTGTAAAAAGTGGGAAACTGGGATAAGGACGTGTTCTTGAGAGTCGCCTGGTGGCTCAGTCGCTGAAGCCTCTGCCTTCGACTCAGGTCATGATCTTAGGGTCCTGGGATTGAGTCCCACATTGGGCTCCCACTCGGCGGGGAGCCTGCTTCCCCCTCTCCCTCTGCTTTTCCACACCACTCATGCTCCCTCTCTCTCAAATAAATGGGTAAAACCTTAAAATAAAAATAAAAATAAAAAAGAAGTGTCCTTGAAATACTTACTATATTCGCGGGTCTCTGATGGGGCAGGAGGTTGTGGAGACATGGAGTAGGGAGGGATATGGGTCTGAGGTCACCTGACAAGCACACCCACTGAAAGTGCCATTGGCCACAGGTCGCCGGGGCACCTGGTCAGACCTGATCTCGCCTCCCACCTCCCCTGCGTGCCCTTGACGCCTGTCCTTTAGACTTGCCTGTATGTGGTGGCAGCCACCTTTGGCATCACACGGTCTGTCGGATCCCTGCTTTCCAGACCTGAGCCATTTGGAAGCAATAGTAAAAAATGCCAACCTGTGTGGCTAGGGAAGGGGTCCCCATGGCACACACTTGGGAAACTCAGGTCCTCTCTCCATCCTGCGGGATGGACAGGTGAACTGCAGTTTACGGAGTGAAGTGGCTTTCCTGAGGCTGCTCAGTCCTGGCCTCAGGGTCATCCTCAAGCTGCTGGCCCCAGGTGTGCGGTCCTACATCACAGACCCACTCCGTGTCCCTCCTTCACCATCCTGTCCTGGCGGCTCAGCGTCCTGGCACCATCCAACCCAGGTTTCATCTGTGAACCTTTCCCTGAGCTACTGTTAACACAAACTCTGAAGTCAGAGCAGAGTGTGGCTATGGAGCCCCGGCAGCGGGGGTGGACGGTACCTGGCCAGGACTGGACACTGCATGCACCGTGGAGACGCTCCTCCCTGAATCCACCGGGGGATGGACATCAGGAGGCTTCGGACAGGCTATCACAGCCGGGCAAGTGAGATCTCCTTTCTCCTTTCTCCCGTCAGCTCCCCCCGAATGTGCTCACGCGGTCCATGTTCGCTGGGCGCCTCCCAGGCAGCAAGCCCACACACACCTGTCTTCGGCGCCATCGTGCCTGCAGCTGAGAAGCGCCGATGGCCGCCCAGGGTGCTGGGCTTCTGTTTCAGCTCTACTTGTTTCTAGCCGGGGGTAGCGGACACATTCCTAACCTCTCCATGCCAGGATTTCTCCATTTGGAAATAAAACTCCTTCCTACCTCAGGATGAGGACTAACTGGTTTTGACGCCATGTGCGTAATTTGTGGGGCGGTGCTGGACACCAGGTGACAGCCTGCACATCTCGCTCAGTCCGGGCTCAGTGCCCTCCCTGCCTCCGGCGCCCGGACCGCCACCCCGCCACTTGTTTGCCATTTTACCTGGAGAGGAGCAGCCCCTGCAAGTCCACAGGTAAGACCTGGCTCATCGTCTGACCTGAACGGCTCTGCTCCTGCGCTGCTGGTCTCGGTCAAGGAGACCGCATTCGACCACGTGGTCGGGCCATCCCCCTCCCCTCCATCTGCAGATCTGGCCGCTTTTCCTTTCTCACATATGCATGCGGATCTCCATGCCCTCTGCCAGTGTCGGCTTCATCCAAAGGCTGATTTCTCATTCATACACACCAACCATCCTCAAAAAGCCTTTCCCATCCCACCTCATGGGGCGTTTCTCAAACCCAAGCTCACCATGCCAGTCAGCGTCACGTCTGCTCGCCTTGGGTCCTCGTCCCCGCACTCCTCCTGACGTCCCTGCTCACGCCCTGCCATTCCCTAACTGGGTGGGTTTGCAGTTCTGTCCGGATGAGGCTTCCTCAGCCCTCCTCCCCCTCCCCGGAAGCCTGTGCATCCCACTCAGACACGTCCTGCTCAGCCACACACGTCCCCACAGCCCCTGAGGTTATGGCTTCGGCGTCTACAATGGTGCAGTGATGAAGAATGACGTTCTCGCACATTTGTTGAGTGCCACTGGGGATGGAGAAGTGAGCCAAGGACCCGGAGAGATGAGCAGGAGATGGGGTCAGGGCATGTTCCCCACACCCTGTCCCCCTGAGGGACCATCATAGTCGAGAAAAAGATGTCAGCAAGTCACCATTCCACACGTAGGAGGCAGGTCCCCGGACACTTTGTACCCGGGGTGGGACAGGCAGGGCAGTGTGGACATTGGGGTCAGCTTACACACAGCCCTAGAACATCACAGAAAAGGCTGTTCTGTCCCCAAAGGAAGATCCCATGTGTCTCTATTTGGGGTTTTGTTTGAATGTTGAAAAGTGTGGACTAAGACATGTGAAGAGAGCGTCCCCCTCAACTGAACCACTGAGAAGCCCTCTGGGAACAGACTGTTTTGGAACCAAGAAAAAACTCTGCTCAGAGCTGAAAGAATAACCCCCTCCCCCTCCCTGTGCAGAACCCTGAGTACGAGCTGCATTTCCCTGTGTGAACCCGAGATGGCCCGTTTCCTGCAATCCGGCTGGAATGCTGACCTTATAACCTTGGCTGGCAAGCTGCAGGCTATTGAGGAAACTCAGTCCTCCCTGAAGCATGATTTATTTGGAGCATGATAAGAACATGCTTGACCTTGAAGCCAGGCTCTCTCTCTCTCTCCTTCTGCAGCTCCGGCCAGGAGGTTGGAGCAGACCCTGTCAGGCAGCAGGAGGGGAAAGTGGAAGGTGTGCAGGCTGGGCAGGCCCGCCTCGCTTCAGGGCACGATGGCATCTGGGACCCATGGGGCATCGTGAGCGCCTTTCTTTGGTGAGCCTCTGATTTATCAGAGGAGGGGCCGGTTTCCACACCAAGCGCTCTGGCCATAGGGCCGCTGCTGAGCCTCTGCCTCCGCGACTTTCCTTCTTTACTGACCCGACAGGTGCAGAGCAAAGGTCACAGCCTGACCCGACTGACCAGGATGGAAAGAACCCCAGGAAGTGCAGTCAGTGGGTTCGGGCCGATGTCTGAGCACCGGAGCCCGGACTCCTATGCAATCACGCAGGCCCTGGACTGGCATCCGGCCCGCCGTCAGCCTCTTGACGCTCTGACACCGGGAGGACAAGGGGTCCCACACTTTGATTTCGCACCAGGCCCCTCGGCGAGGTAGCCGCCCAAGGCAGCCAGAGGGAAGGCTGTGTGTCCTCCCTGCTAAATGGGGAAGAAGGAAGAAGGGCCCAGATGTCATGGCTGATCTGTGGCTTGGGAGCCACGACATTCTGCTGGGGTCTGGAGCCTCCTTCTCGGTCGGGAGCCGGAAGTGCAGGCTCCTGCCCAGAAGGGTGCTCGCGGCAGGCGGTTGGCCGGAGCCCGCGGTCTGTGATTGTCTGCAGGGGATGCTGCCTGTCTTCCTGGAGACAACATTTCAAACTGCTGTGACAATTAAGCTTGAAGTGGGCTTCAGGAGGAGGGAGACCTTCTGGAGAGCCCGAGTGTCCTTTCGCGGTGGCCAATACCGCCACCACCACCCACTGCAGCCCCTGCTTGGCCGCTCCCACGGCGCTCCGCACACACCCAGGGCCCAGGTTTGGGGTAGGGATCCACACCATCTCCCACCCGGCACGAAGCCCACCCCACCATCACCCCTGCAAGCTCGGCCGCTCCCCTACGCCCACTGGGTCTCGCTGGGTCCTGAGGTCCTGGCTTCACTGTGCAGGGCGTGACGCACAGTCACAGGCCTCCTTGTCCAGCCTCACTGCCTACCTAAGACCGAGGAACGCCTCCCTGCCACTGCGTCCAGGACCTTTCCAAGCACTGTCTGAGCTCATGCTCCACTCCAGTGTGCACCCCTGCACAGACCTGGTCACTGTCCCAAACAGAGCCAAGTGTGCACATGTGTGTCTGTCTGGGCTCGTGCGGCTCAGGGGCTGTCAGAAGCCCCCAGCTGGACCGACCATGTCCTTCCAGATGGTGGACACCAGGCCCTCTGCTGCACAAGGGAGGGAGGCAGGGCTCCTTGGAGAGGCAGGTAGAGCTCCTCGAGGAGGCCCAGGCAGCAGGGAGGGGTGCTGGGGGAGGACTCCAGACCGCACCAGCCCCACCGGCCTCCGTTGGCATGCCAGGACACCGCACCTCATGAGGTGGGAAAGGGCCCCCAGAGGGACAAGAGCCTGTCATCGGGGCTCAGACAGGGAAGGCAGATGGCCCCCCGCCCAGCCCGTGTGGCAGACGTCGTCATGCTCAGGGCACCAGGTCCCATGGTCTGAGGCACTCTGCCATGGTTATGGGGAAAACAGTGATCGGCACTGGTCCCACCTTAAGCTAGCCCCGAAAGGGTAGCCTCTCCCCAGTGGAAGGCCCGGGAACATCTGTGGGAACAGAGAAATGTCCTGTGCAGTCAGGCAGATTCTCAGTCTGGCCTCTGACCTGTGAGGGCAGCATGGCACAAGGGGCCCCGCATTCACCGCCACGTCTGGAGGGACCCTGCTGTTGGATGCGGTGGGACTGGCATGGAGACATGAGCACACCGGCACGTCCTGTCCCAGAAGCAGAGCACAGACTGAAGGGACATTGGGGGTGGGGAGCAAGGGGTGTTACAGGAGTGCAGTCAATCTTCCAGAGACGAAAATGCCCCCATCCCGGATGCAGAATGCGCCGTGGGATCGCGACGACACGTGTGGAGTGAAAGCCAGGGGAGCCTGCAGTCACAGGGAAGGAGCCCCAAGACCAGACGCAGAGGAGACAGACAAAACCAAGCTTCCAAAACATTCTCCTAACTCCTGCACAGCTGGGCTCTAAGACGTGCAGCGTAAGACACAAGCCCATCTCAGGCGGCTCAGAGGTTCTTTCCTTCTGGTTGGAAAGCGAACCACAGCTGGGACGGTCTAGTACGAACACTACGGGCGTTTACGTCTGGGGATGGGTTACCAGACCCAGGAATCTCGTTGGTTTTCTTTATCTTGGGAGATTTCTAAATGATGAAGCAGCGAGGATGACTGCTTTCACATACATAACGTATATATAAGTAAATTGTCATTTATTAAATAAGTGAAATCAGTGTGAGCCCGAGAAAGAGAGGCAGGGAGAGATCGCCATCCCTCTGGGAGTGCGGGGCTCTGAGCTGCCTCCCGCCCTTCCTGAACTTGGCCCCTTGGGCCTGCCGGGAGGAGGGGGCGCCGGAAGTCCTGTGGGAGTGGGTCTTCTCTCCGCATTCCCAGGTGGGTTGCAGACCTGAGGATTCATGACTGCGATGCCACCTGGCCGCTCTGGGGGTGGCACTCATCCCCAGCGTCTCCCCAGACACTGGTCTGCAACAGAGCCTTGCTGGACGAGACTTTCTGGGAGGACCAGAGATCCCCCATGCAGTGCTCACCGTGTGTGCAGCGAGGGCAGGGAGAAGTTCTTGGACTCCACCCAGCCCTACCCAGCTGGGACGCGGCTGTGCCCCGGGGAACCAGGGCTGCTCAGGGCTCCTTAGAAGACTTCACAGGCGAATCCCTTGCTTCAGATAAAAGTAAACAAGAGATAAAGAGAAAAAGAAGCTACAGTGTGGGGTGGGTGGAGACCACACACCGGTCCCCCGACGTGGGGTCCCCAGAGCTCTCCTCACCCTTGTCCTGAGCAGACTCTGGAAGGTTGGTGGCCTGTGTGGGGCAAGGTCCCCATCTTGCCGGCTGATTGGGTTGTGCACTCTACTCCTGGACCAAGCTCAAACTCACTGAAAACCTGCCAAACTCTTAGTTTGGGGACATGCCCCTAGAGTACAGTGCAGTGTGGCCCCGTCCTGTCCCCCAAACCCCTCCCACAGATAGCTCTGTCCCCATGTCACCATTGATCTGTCCCGCTCCATGGAAGTCACTCGGCCATGAGGCCATGATGGCAAAATAGTTGGAACCCGCACTGTTTCCCTCTTCAGGTTCTCACCCCCGAGCCCGGTGTCACCTGCAGGCTCCCATGTCCAGGTTCTAGAGAGGACCCGTGTGGGACTGAATGAGGGGCATGCTCACATGTGGAGTCCTTGCTGCTCAGGGCTCATGCATGGAAAGGCAAGGGGGTGCCCAGGGGGTCTGGATAAACCTGCACACTCCCCACGAGCTGAGCTCAGGGAGACAGCCCCCCTCTCTGGACAGCAGGGTGGCCTTGCCCTCAGCCCCTCACAGGGTGCTCCCGACCCTAAGCGCACCCCAGAATGCCAGGAAAGGAGCCCGCGTGCCTGCGGGGACGGTGGGAAGTAACTGGGGAACTCCGAGGGAGGCGGCTGTTCCGAGGACCCAGCTGCCCCTCGGGACTGCCCGCGGGAAGCACGGGGTGGGGGCCGTGGCCTCACCTGCAGGGAGCGGCAGGAGGCCGGCTTGGCAGGACATTGTAATAAACTCCTGGATCCCGGGTCGGGGTGGGTCCGCCCAGCGCTGAGGATGTGCTTTGAGCTTGCACAAAGTGCCCCTTGAGCAGGCAAGGGGCACTTGCCTGCGCCCAGATCCACCCGCCCACTCCCCTCCTCCACAAGGGTTCCCCCACCCCCCCCCCCCCCCGCCCCTGGCGGGCCTCTTGCAGCTCTGCCAGGAGCGAGGCCAGGAGCAATTCTGTGCTCCTCCCCCCGCCTCCCCACCTGCTTTCCCCAGAGTGTGGCCCCCTGTATCCTCCTGCGAAAGTCAACACTTCAGCAGTGGGCACCGGATGCCCCGAGAAAATTCTAGCCTGTCCCTCGTCCAAGTGGCACTAATGGGCCACAGTTTCTGGTGGTCTATGGCTGCATTTTTGAAGGGCACGTTGACTTGGGAAGAGCGCCCTGCATGGACCCCCAGACAGGGCAGGGAGCAAAGGCTGGCTGGCTGGCCAGATCAGCCCCCAGCAAGTGAGGCTCTCCCAGGGAACCCATGGCTCCGTACGTCTCCACCTCCTGTCCACCCCACCCCCGGATCTCCCCTGAGACGGACAGCCACATACCCACCTGCACCACCCTGCAATCTCCCTGCGTGGGGCCCACAGCCCCGGGTGACTGTGACGAGGTCGGTGCCATTCCTGTTTCACCAGGAATGGAAGCGACACAGCTTCCCTCCTGAACACAAGCCCTGCCCCCACTCCAGGCTTCTATGTCGGGAAGGGAGACGTGCAGGGAGAGGGAAGGGGAGGGATGGCGGCAAGCACCTGGAAGCCTGCGGGCGCTGACTGGGAGAAGCAAATCTTGAGGTCCTTTGGAGGAGCAAGGTTGTCGCCCTAATCCTGGGGAGAAGGCCTGAGCCAGGGGCTGGAAGGGTCGAGGGGCAGCACATGCAAGCAGGTTGCTTCAAGATGCATGAAATCATGAGTCGGGAGGCTCCTGTCTGCGTCGGAGAGCTCAGCATGGAGTGCCAGGGCACCTGCCAGGCACACGTCCATGCGAGGTCGGAGTTGGGCCGCTCTGCTCCCTAGGGAACGCGTCCTGGGGCGAGCTCGCTCCTGCCAGGCCAGCGGGCTTCCCCTCCTGTAACACAATGACACATCACCGGTGAGCCGCAGAAGTAGGCTGCTGACACACAGCCCACAAGGCATTCCCAGACGCTCGGCAACGTGGCCGTCCATTTCTAAGTCTACATCGCTTTTGTTCAAGGCACCCCAGGATTTAAGCAGCCTTTCCTGCTCCTCTGTTCCCCATGTAAGTGTCCCCACCATGCCTGTCTCCTGTGCTGGTGTCAGATGGCCAGAATCATGAACAGCACCGGCCTCTTAGCCCCACGGGCCAGCCTCTGCCCAGGCTTGCAGGAGACACTCAGCGTGAGTGTGGGTGCTTTGCATCCTAGGGAGAGGGTCCAGGGTGTCATTAGACTCAGAGGCTGTGTGCTCTCATCAGAGCCCAGCCCTGCTGCCACGAACCTGTTGTAAATCACAGACACGAAGCGAATCGCCTGCCCAGCGGGACAGAGCGGAGTGGGCAGTCACGTCAGGACTCCCGTCCTCGGGAAAGCTGAGTTAACGAGCAGCACAGATAGATTGCACAGAGCACACTCAGGGGTCTGTTCTAAATTAAGTGTCTGTGCATTTTCTTCCCCGAATGGGCTCCCTCGGCAACGGGCTGTTTGCCCGAGGCACACAGGCTGGGAACACTGTCCAACCGAAGTCCCCGCCGTGTCTTTAAAGAACAGTACCCCCATTTCGCCCTTGTGCATTCTCTTTCATTTTGCTTTTTACATGTGGAGGACCTCACCGGCCGCTTGCATTTACATGGAGGGGCTTAAGCTGCGGACTCCACGTCTGCAGGTCCCGGCCTCCCGTCCATGCAGTGGAGCTCACGCTCGTCCCGCGTCCGGCTGTGAGGAGAGTGCCAGCCCAGCAGTGGGCTAGCCCACCCTCCCCCCGCCGTGTCCTTATTTTGCAGGCAGCTCACTTTCAGATGGGCGTTCTTCAAACTCTATGATGGAACAGATGAGAATATTTCCCAAGACGATAACATACACCCACATCTGATAAAACCCCTGTCCGTGACCTCCCGCCTCATCTGGGGAGAACATGCCTGAGGTGGGAGGTGTGACTGCTCAGGGGAGGCGTGCCCAGTCACGTGGGCGGTGGCCGCCAAGGGCGCTGACACGTGCCTGGTGCACCACCCAAGACGTGTCCCATCTGGACTTGGCCAATTGGGGCTGTGGCTAAATCGTTAGTGCTGAAACCAAGTGCTTTGGAACTGGGACGACGTACACACTGGCCCCAGGGTCATGCTCTGCATTCCTGCCCCATTAGACACCCAAGAAAAGTGGGGTTTGGTTGCAAGACGCTTGAGAGATCTGCATGCTCCCTGCATCCAACCCAGCATGTCCCAGCGAGAGCTTGCATACCCACAACTCGCAGGCAGCCCCACACCTCCTCCCAGGTGTCTTCCTACCATGTTCCAGAGAGTGCCACTCTGACGAGGTTGAGCCCCCATCTATTGCGCTGGAGGCCGGGAGCTCAAAAACCCATATGGTCCCCTTTCTTTAAATTGCTTTCAGCAGCTGGGTCTGTCTATCATCTGTCTCCCAGTCTGTCTACCATCTGTCAGTGTATCATCTATCGACCTATTTGTCAATCTATCATTTATCATTCTATCTTCAATCTTTCATCTATCAGTACCTCTATAGATCGATCATCTATCAGTCTCTCTATTGATCGATCATCTATCAGTCTCTCTATTGATCGATCATCTATCAGTCTATTGATCGATCATCTATCAGTCTCTCTATTGATTGGTCATCTATCAGTCTCTCTATCATCAGCCAAAACCACCAGCTTGAGAGAAGAGCAGAGACAATGGAACTTCAGTAGAGGGAAAACATGCGTAGAGTGAGGAGCGAAGGAAGCATGTTTTCGCCGTGTTGCTCTGCAGTGGGATGGGGCTGGGTAGAAAGATGTGAGAACAGAGTCAGGCATTTTTGGACAGCACACAGGCAGCTCTGCTTAAGGGAAGGGTGAGTTCTAGGAAGGATCCATGGGAATAAAAGGGCAATGGACTTTGGGACCGGGAATCAGAGCAATGAAGGAATGCCTTTCTTTTTTCTTTTTTCTTTTTTTTTTAAAGGTTTTTTAATAGGAAAACATTTTTCATAGAATATTCTAGACCCATGACAGTGGGTGGGGATTCTACAGGAGTGTGGAAGGATGGTGAGACACCTGGATTTGGGGGCAAGACTGTCAGACTGGAACTCAGGTCTGACACTTATTTTGGGGTGATCTTTTTTTTTTAAAGATTTATTTATTTATTTGACAGAGAGAGAGATCACAAGTAGGCAGAGAGGCAGGCAGAGAGAGAGGGGGAAGCAGGCTCCCTGCTGAGCAGAGAGCCCGATGTGGGACTCGATCCAGGACCCTGAGATCATGACCTGAGCCGAAGGCAGCGGCTTAACCCACTGAGCCACCCAGGCGCCCCGTGGGTGATCTTAAACTTTAATCTGTCTGCATCTCAGTTTTCTTTTTTAAAAGATTTTTTAAAATTTATTTCATTTTTTAAAATATTTTATTTATTTATTTTTTCAGCGAGAGAAGGAATACGAGCAGGGGGAGTGGCAGAGAGAGAGGGAGCAGGCTTCCCGCTTAGCAGGGACCCTGATGCGGGGCTTGACCCCAGGACCCTCATGACCTGAGCCAAAGGCAGATGCTTAATGACTGAGTCACACAAGTACCCCCCCAAATTTATTTATTTGAGAGAGAGAGAGAGAGTGTGTGTGTGTGTGTGTGTGTGCGGCTGTGCATGCACACATGCAGAGGGGAAGGGAAGAGGGAGAGGAAGAGAGAATCTCAAGTAGACACTGCACTGAGTGCTGGGCCAGACTCAGGGCTCACTCTCACGACCCTGAGATCATGACCTGAATCAGAACCAAGAATCAGATGCTCAACCACCTGTGCTACCCAGGCACCCTCCTTTTTTCTTCTTTTTTTAAATAGGCATAATTTAAAAAAACCTAACGCATGGTGTTTCATGTGGCTTAAATGAGTTAGAACATATGTTGAGAACAATGAGTCCTACAAAGGAGGCCAAGGACAGCATGGAGTTTACAGCAGACACGCAGAAGCTCAACTAGAAGTCGAGTCTGGAGGTCTCCAGGCTTTGCGTTGGAGGGGACACCATGGATGCAGCTCCATCCTCTGAACTGACGCCTCCCAAGGTCCCTTCTCAGGTTCAGACGGCCGTCATGGGGTCCAGCCCCTGTGTCCAGCCTCCCACTTATCCCTCCCCCTGGGCACCAGACAGAAACTCCAGAAACTGAGCCAGAGCTTGGCCATCCCCCTTCTGTGTTCACAAACACACCACACTGACCCAAGGAAATTTCACCCTCCTCTTCCAGGGAATGGCCTTTCTGTCTGCCCCCGTCCCACAAGCCAAGAACCTGAGTTAGGCTATAGGACATCTCTGTTCCCTTGTCCCACGCAGCTATGCCTGTCATTTCTGGGTCCCACCTGTCCCATGAGCTTTCTCTTCCCAGGCTTCCATCCCCAGCAGAAACTCAATTCCTTCTCAGGCTGACCTGCAGCGTCTGCTCCCAGATCCATCCCGTGCAAGCCAAGTATGTCCTCGCTTTCCTGGCCAGCAGAGGCAATGGAAAATGATCCCGGCTCAGTGAATCTGACACACCTTCCCAGTCATGCCATCAACAGAGCAATGTAGAGAAGCTGGGCCACGGAGCACAAGTGTGCAAAAACACAAGGAAGACATTTTTAGCACAGACAAAGGATGGGTCCCCAGCTCACATGTGACAGTCGCCCAGGCACCTCCAGGGGACCGGGACTGAGGCAGCTCCTGGGGTGGGGGTACTGCCCAAGACATGGCCAAAGGGTAGGTTGAAGCCACGCCACCCACAGCCTGGGTGCTGGGCTTGGACGTGTCAATCTCCTGCAAGAAGCTTAACCTCACAGATAGCAGGCATCGCCAAAATTTACTGCTTCATCTATAAACACTAAGAGATTTTCGCATGGACAGTTTTCAAACTCACCCCGTGCTGTGTCAGGTGAAGCTCATAAAAAAAAAAAAAAAAAAAAAAAAAAAAAAAAGGAAAGAAAGAAAAAAGAAACCAGCTGCACGGGAGGGCTCTGTACTTCTGTGTTAATGGTTGGCTCAGAGACGGAGGACAATGTCTGGGACAGCCCACTGACACCTGGCTCCCCCCAGGACAGCGAAGCCCGGGGAAGAGAGCCCAAACCTCCCCGAGTTCAGGCGCAGTTCACATCGAGTTTACAGTGAGGACTCAGGACATTCATTATCTTATCTGGGCAAGTTGATCTGCTCCCTGGGAGTGATGAGCTCATTTTTATGATCTTGCTTTTGACTTACAGGCTTCTCATGAGAACTTAATAAAGAGCCCGTAAATAAGTGTTGATCTCTGACTCCCTGTGGTCCAAGTTTTGTTGAGCTGGAAGTTACATTAAAAATTAATTTCTGCATGTCTGGGTAAATAAGACTATACCGCCACTCACGTGAGTAAAAAGAAGTTAAGAGAGACATGTCCCACGCCTGGCTGGTAAGTCTGGCTTGCGTACCCTCTCTCAGTAGACAGCCTACTTGCCGCTGTGTGAGTAGAGCAGGAGGACATGCAACTATAAATCGTGCTCTCTTCCCTTAAAATATCAATTAAAATCTGACGGTATTTATAGCTCCTCGAGCCTCCAGGTCCATGGCACTCCCTCTTCAAGATTTTTATGCATCTAATTTTACAGCAGAATCCAGAGTGACAAAAACCACTTGAATGTTGCACATACCCTGATGCTGACTTCTGAGTTTTAAGCCAGAACATTCATCAGAGATGGTCTAATAAGGACTATCAGAGGAGAAGCAGGCCATTAACTGTGGATTTTCTTTCTCTTGTAACATAACTGTTAGAGCTACACATTTCCTTTAGAACTGATTGATGTGTATTCCACAGATTTTTCTCATTTTTACTCACTTAAAAGAACATGTGTTGATTTTAATTGTGATTCCCTCTTTGGCCAACATTATTTATTTAATTTTTAATCATGTGAGGATTTTCCAGATCTCTGTTACTTATTTCTAATTAATAAATTACTTCAAATTCTGCTGTGATCAACAAATGCTCTGTATGATTTAAGTGCCTTTAAATTTATTGTGATTTGTTTTAAAGACCAGAATGCTGTCTGTTTTGGGAAATGCTCCACGTGGAACTGAAAGGAATAATTTCCAGCTGTTGTCGAGGGAAATTTCACTACTGCATATTTACCCCAAAGATACAGATGTAGTGAAAAGAAGGGCCATCTGTACCCCAATGTTTATAGCAACAATGGCCATGGTTGCCAAACTGTGGAAAGAACCAAGATGCCCTTCAACGGATGAATGGATAAGGAAGATGTGGTCCACATACACGATGGAGTATTATGCCTCCATCAGAAAGGACGAATACCCAACTTTTGTAGCAACATGGACGGGACTGGAAGAGATTATGCTTAGTGAAATGAGTCAAGCAGAGAGAGTCAATTATCATATGGTTTCACTTCTTTGTGGAGCATAACAAATAGCATGGAGGAAAAGGGGAGATGGAGAGGAGAAGGGAGTTGAGGGAAATTGGAAGGGGAGGTGAACAATGAGAGACTATGGACTCTGAAAAACAATCTGAGGGTTTTGAAGGGGCGGGGGGTGAGAGGTTGGGGGAACCAGGTGGTGAGTATTAGAGAGGGCACAGATTGCATGGAGCACTGGGTGTGGTGCAAAAATAATGAATACTGTTACACTGAAAATAAATAAATTAATTATTTTTTTTTAAAGCCAATCAGGTCAAGTTCATTGATAGTGTGTTCAAAGTGTGTGTATCTCTTGCACTTACTTCCTGTTCACCTAGTGGTGAAGGACAGATATCTGGCCCTAAACAGTGTGGGATGTCTGAACTCGTGACGCCCAAGGCCAGATGGATGAGATGAGCCCAATTTATCAGCCACATGTTCTCATGTCTGGGAAGGAAAAAAACACAGACCACACAAGGCCTCGCAGGGGTCACATTGGGAAGAGAAAAACCAGCAGGGTCTCTGGGTTGCAGAGTTTATAATGAAAGGAGGGCAGTGGCCTAGCAGGAGAGCATGAGGACTTGTTGGAACAGCTGGCAGGGTGCAGCCAGGAAGCTGAAGGCCAGGAGGGGTGAGGCTAGACAAGGCTATTGGACAAAACAAAATGACAAGGGTACCAGATATCTGACCAATGCCATCAATCAACAGTATGAAACTGATATTTACAGAACACTCCACACGTTGACAGAAAGTCTGTATTTTTCTAAACACTGATGGGACAATTATCAAGATAGTCCATCTCATGACCCATAAGAAAACCTCTGTAAAGTTTAGCAGAATGAAGACCATAGAGAGTGTATTTTCTGACCCCAATAAGACCAAACAGAGTATCAATAACAGAAAGACAATAAGAAAAACTGAAAACAACTAAAAATTAAGTAATAAACTTCTAGATAATGCATGAATCAAAGAAGATGTTTCAGAGAAAATTAAGAAATTATATAGAATTCAGTGAAGTTTGTATTTTTAAAAAATCACAAACTGGGCTGCCTGGGGAGCTCAGTCAGTTGAGCATCCTACCCTTGATTTTGGCTGAGGTCATGATCTCAGGGTATAAGATTGAGACCTGTGTCAGGCTTTGCACTGAGCAAGGAGTCTGCTTGAGATTCTCTTTCTCCCTCTCCCTTTGCCCCTCCCCACCTCTGCTCTCTCTCTCTCTCTCTCAAATAAATAAATAAATACTCCTTAAAAATATAAATAAATTCTGTAAAACATTTAAAGAAGAATTAGCATCAAGTTTACACAGTCTTTTCACAGAATATGGAAGAGCAGAAAACCCATTTCATGAGGTCAGTATTACCTTTATCCCAAAACCAAACCAAAAACAGTAGAAAAACAGAGAAGTATAAGCAAAATCTACCATAAAGCTATAGGCGAAAATCCTCAAAAATTAGCAAATTATGGTAGCAGTTTATAGAAAGAGTTATACCTCAGGACTCACCACAACCAAGTGGGATTTGTTGCCGATGCTTAAGGTTTATTCAACATTCTAAATAAGAAAAGCCAAATCAATTTTTACAGAAAATGACTGACAAAACACAATAGTAGTTTGTGATAAAAACTCTACTAAAAGTAAGGAATAGAGGGCAATATCCTTAAAAATGATAAACAGCCCAGTCAAAGTGGATGTAGCTACAGCTAACATAATATTGTAGTTCATTTCTTCTCCCTTAACATTGATAATGAAGGATGTCTACTCTCATCACCCTTGGTCAACACAGCACTAGAAATCCTAGCCTTTGCAATAAGGAAAGGAAGAAAAATGAAATGCTTGCACATTGGAAAAATATTAATGAAAGTCTCCTTATTTGTATGACAGGATTGCCTGTAGAAAATTGTAAGGTGCCAGAAACAAAAACCAAAACAGAAAGCCTCCTCTATGTTATAAGTGTATTTGTCAAGTTGTCAATCACAAGATGACACAAAAATCAATTACATTGCCATATATTAACAATCGTGTGCAAATTGAAATTTATAACACAGTGTCATTGACATCTTAAAAAATATAACGTTCTACTAAATATATACTTATCTACAGTAACTGTATGCTAAAAATTACAAAATTCTGCTGAAAGAAATCAAAGAAGGTTTTAGTAAATACAACTGTATTCATAAACTGGAAGACTCGAAATACAAAGTGTGTGAAATATCCCTAAGTTGGTATACAGGTTTACCACAAGTCCTAACAAAATCCCCAAGACAGTTTTGTAAACAAGTTTATTTTGAAATTTATATGCAAAGGCAACCAAACTAGAAGAGTAAGAAATGACCTTGATGAAGTAGAATAAAGTGAAGGGAATTGGGTGCCTGGGTGAAGCAGTTGGTTAAACATTTGACTCTTGGTTTTGGCTCAGGTCATGCTCAGGGTCGTGATATCGAGTGCCACATTGGGCTTCACGTTCAGCACAGAGTTTGCTTGAGACCCTCTCTCCCTCTACCCCTCACCCCCACTCACACTCTAAAATAAATAAATAAATCTTTAAAAATAATGAAAGGAATCACTTTACCAAATTCCAAATACTTACTACATAATTACACTGATTACATAGGTAATGGTGATTGGGTTGGGCTCTTGAAGAAGCAGCAGATACCTAGAGACCAACAGAACAGAATGGAGGACCCAGGGCTGGACTGACACGAATGTACCCAGTTGATTTTTGACAACGATGTAAAAACAATCAATAGAGGTGCAAAAAAATGGTTCTAGAGCAATTGAATATGTATAGATTAAATATAAATACGTTAACCTCATAACTTATGCAAAATTAATTCAAAATTGATCATAAATGTAAAAATATAAACTTGGCGGCAAATGTAGGAGAAAATGTTCACAGGACTATGTGAAGAAGCTTAGAATTGACACAAAACCCACAACGTATTAAAAGGAATAGTCATTAAATTGAACTCCCATCAAAAGAGAAATCTTTTGTTCCCTGAATGATCCTCTTTGGGGGATGAAAAATTACAGAGTGAAAAAACATACTGCAGAGCATACATCTGAGAAAAGACTTGTATCTGTATATAAAGAACACTCAGAACTCAATAGTAAAGAAAAACAAATAATCCAATTAGAAAATGGGCAGAAAAATATGAGGAGACATGTCATCAAAGAAATACAGATGGCAAATAAGTTCATTAAAAGATGTTTAGCATCGTTAACTATTAGGGAAATATAAATTAAAGCCACAATAAGAAACCATTGCATACTTATCAGACTAGCTAAAAAAATAGTGACACCACCAAATGCTGGTAAGAATATAAAATAGTACAGTAACTCTAGAAAATGATCTAGAAGTATCTTAAAGAAAAAGAACTCGGGGCACCTGGGTGGCTCAGTGGGTTAAGCCGCTGCCTTCGGCTCAGGTCATGATCTCAGGGTCCTGGGATTGAGTCTCGCATCGGGCTCTCTGCTTGGCAGGGAGCCTGCTTCCTCCTCTCTCTCTCTCTGCCTGCCTCTCCATCTACTTGTGATTTCTCTCTGTCAAAAAAAAAAAAAAAAGAAAAGAAAAAAGAAAGAAAAAACTCTACCTGCAGCTACCATATGACTGCCATCAACCAGAATTTTTGGTGTTTCACATGGAAGAATGAGAACTTATGTTTACACAAAAGTCTCCCCAGGAATACTCATTGCAGTTTTATTGGTAAAGCCCACACTGGAGACAACCAAGATATCCTTGAAGAAGCAGGTGTTTTAATAAGCCATGGTACATCCACACTAGGGAATATATGCTGTAATAAAAAGACTGATGCTTTGATGCATGCAACAATACAGAAGACAGTGTAGGGAATGAGCTGAGTGAAAAAAAGAGAGCCCCAAATGTCACACACACTGTATAACTCCATTTACATCATGTTACTAAAATAAAAATACAGAAATGGAGTAGGGTTGCCAGGAATCCATGTGGGCATCAGAGAGGGAGGTAGACATGAGCTCCAAAGGACAACATGAGGGACACTTGTGGGGATGGAATGTTCTGTATCTTGAAAGTTCTGCGTGGATGTCAAGATCCTGGTTGTATTACTTTGCTACAATTTTGCAAGATATTCTCACTGGGAAAAATTGACAATGCACACAGGGAATCTCTATTATTTATTACAGTTGCAGGTGAATCTAACATTCTCTGAAAATAGAAAGTTTAAGTAAAAATAATAAAAGTGTGAATCTGAAAACAGGTGATAGTATGTTTCAAATACAAATAATAGCAATAAATTTATAGATTTGAAGCAGAATTATGTAGTCAGTGTAAAATATATGACAAGTAAATAGCAAAAATTACATACAAATGAAGTGGTGGTACACTGATATCAGGTTCTTTAGGGAAGATAGATTCTGATATGCAGAAGCTACACATTATAAACCCAACAGCAACACAACAAAATAAAAGATTATAGCTAGCAAGCCCGTTGGAGAGATAAAAGGGAATCCTAAAACATAATCGATTAACTTAAAAAGATCAGGAAGAGAGTAGAAAAAGAATAAAGACTGGAAGCAATATGTAAAACAACAACAACATTAACCTAAGTATACGATTCATTAAATGTAAATGGTATAATCACTCTAGTTAAAATACAAATATTGGGTAAAACCCTTTAGTGACACAGATAGTGTAGAAACAAAAGGTGAGGGAAAGGATGTACCACACGAGCAAACCACTGCTGATTGTAGTATTACAATTTTGGCTTCAAGCATTTAATATGATTGAATAAGCCCATGAGACGTAGGACAGTCTATTATATCCCCGCACCCAATTTTGCCCATGCCAATGTCCTTCTTCCCTTTCTGAACCTCTGAGCCTTCTGGGCTCACTCTCTTTCTGCTAAGAGAACTTCCTGTAGTCATTCTGCAAGGATAGTTTCCTGGCCAGAAATGTCTCCATTCTCCTTTGTCAGGGATGTTCTATTTCCTCCTTATTTCTGAAGGGCACTTGACAGGGATTAGAGTTCCCAGGTGAAGTTCATTTCTTTTGGAACTTGAAAAATGTTGCACCACATCAGTCTGAGCCCCAAGATTTCAGATGGAAAGTCCTCTATCATTCAGGCTCTAGAAACAATACCCATTTTTCTCTGGCTGCTTTCAAGACTTCTTTGTCTTTAGTTGTCAGATTGATTATCACATCTCAGTAGTATATACATTGTGCTTTGGATTTATTCTACTAGTTTCACTCAGTTTCTTAATCCATAAGTTTTAGTCTTTCATCAATTAGTCTTTCATCAAATTTGAGAAGTTTTAATCTTTCATTAAATTTGGGAATTTTTCAGTCATTTTTTCTTTGAACATTTTGTTTTACTTTTCTCTTATTTGTCTGGAACTCCAACCATAAATGTTAGCTTTCTTCCCCTTGTCTACTTTCTCTCTGCAGTTCATATTGAGTAAATGTATTCATCAACTTCACTGATTCTCTCACCTCAAGCTACTAAATTGAGCTCATTCAGAAAATTTCCCTTATTTCAATAAAGCCGATTATAATAGGCTGATTTTCATAAGCAGATTTAATTTTTTCAGTTCCATAAATGAATTTGGTTCTTTTTTGGGGGATTTCTATTTCTTTTTATTAAAATTTTCTTTCTTTTTTTTCTTTGGTCTTAAAAAAAATTTAGAATTACTTGTTAGTGTGCTTTCATTTTGACTGTCCTAAGGTCATTGTTAGATCATTCTAACATCTGATTCATCTCTATATTGGTGACCTTTCACATATAGTCTGATTTTTCTGGTTCTTCACATGACGAATAGCTTTCAATTACATCCTGGATATTGGCTTTAAAAAAAAAAAAACTGAAGTGCTGAATCCTATTGAACTTCCCTGTGGAGATGCAGCATGAGGACTGGGTGATTGTGTATGTTCGGCTCCCCATGGGCTCTACAAGTACCCCAACATGAGGAGCCAAGCACACTGCCTCACTGCAGATGAGGGTGGACCTCTGACTCCAACTGCTTTTGCTGACACCTGCCTGGTGTATGCAAAGCATCAAGCCCAAGCATCGCACTTCCTTTGAATAGGGGTGCTCTTCTGGCGCCAGGGGATAAGAGATGAGACACAAGATGTGGAGTGCCATCTGGGTCCACCTCCAATCACCCTGCCTGCTTTATTGAGTCTGGGTGGGGCGTCGGGACTCAGCTGGTATCTGGGCCCTGCTCATGACAAGGACGTGGGAAGAGGAGTGTGAACTACCCCCCATCAAAACATCTTCTCTGACTCAGGGGCACCAGGTGGGGTTAGAATCATTATAGCCAGATGACATGGGTCAAGAAAAATATGGTGGGACCATCTGCAATTTTCATGAGTAACCCTTTCCAGAATGTCAATGCACATCAAATCTCTTCTAAATACTTATATATTTTGCCCACTCTGTTTCTCAGAATAGGTTTTAATACATGGTCCAAAATAGTAGCAACACTGTATTTCCAAAGATGGTCATTATCAAACAAACAGTAATGAAAGAGGAAACAAACACAATATTACAATAACACTGGGTGAATTCATTACATCTATGAAGAGATATGAAATCACTAAAATCTATGAGAAGGTTCATAGCAACATGAAAAATATTTATACCAGAATATTAACTGGAAGAAATCAATGGAAAATGGTAGATAAATTATGATTTGGGGCACATAAAGATGTGTATGCTCCCCTGTGATTGCTTTTGACAAGGATTCAATGTGACAAATTAAGGAGCTGAGCATGAGAACTTTTAAGGTCCTGGCACTTGTAAATAAAAATGTCCCTCAGGATATATGACAGATGATGCTATGCACCAATGTGCTCTCAGAGAGGTGTATTTCTTGTTCTTGCTACATGGTCATTGTGGGCAGGGTGAGGACTTCTGCTCTCCACTGAACACAGGCAGAATGTGAGCCCAGAGAAACTCTAGCTCTACCTCCAAGAATTTGCAGAGAGAGAAAGGACACTAAATTATGCCA
Source organism: Mustela putorius furo (assembly GCF_011764305.1). Lineage (NCBI taxonomy): Eukaryota > Metazoa > Chordata > Mammalia > Carnivora > Mustelidae > Mustela > Mustela putorius. The sequence goes on from NW_025421998.1 coordinate 12,853,715, forward strand.
AAGTTTTTAAAGCTTCAGCCCACAAGTAGCAACAAGCATGAACTCACTTCTCTGTAAGACCATAAGGAAGGTATTTTGAAAAAACAAACACTTTATTCCTTCTGTTTCTATAAACATTTTCAGTTTGCTATGTCTAAGCAGGCTAAAGAGTCCAGCTTTTAACTAGGGATAATCCCTCTTTTCTACATCATGGATCCTTAATGATCTTCAGAAATGCTGTTACAGTTTTACAAAGCATTTCTAAAAATCAGTAACTTGTCCAGACCCGTGGTCCGATTGCTAACATGATAACCAGTTAAGGTCTTATAAGTAGTATCGACAATTTCCACTGAAATTCTCCCTGAGTTTTACAAGCTTTTAACATGCTTAAGAAATAGTATGATGGATAAATAATGTCACCATTCCCAGCAATTTAAATTTATTATACAAAGGTGAAAATGAGGTTGGTACACTCAATGTGCTTTGGGCCTTGTTTAAACTTGCTCCGATTTTCTCTGATTATGATAATGAGAACGCTGAGCATACACTGGTATTTCGGATCAGTGGGAAGGTTTGTTCTGAGCAAGAAGATACTAAGTCAGCTGCTGAGAAGTGGCGTGCCCCAACACTGCCCGATGTGAAGAGTTCCAGCTTGTCCAAACTCTCCTTGAATTATGTGTTTGAATGCCTTCTGGAACCCAACACGAGGTGAATAATACTTTTGGCAATGACAGGAGCAATAGATGGGTACCGTCCTGACCTCTGCTCGATGGAATTCAATGTCAGGAGCTCCAGCGTGTGGCCCATTTTCTTGAATCAGCACAATTTCAAAGGAAAGGGAATGTCATCCAGCTTCTTTTTGTATTCTCTGTGGAATGCAGGAGATGTATTCCAGTGATCTGTGGTTCCCAAGGCCCTGGGGCACAGAAAGGACCTAAAAAGGGAGGAATGAAAATTTATCCAGAGACTCAGGGAAGGTGAGTGTTTGTCTACACTAGCAGATCACCTTGGAATGATGACCACCATGACCTCAAGGGCAAGGAGATACAGTACAGAGGGTTAGGAGGACTTGTCATCAGCTAGGTTCCACACTACACCTAACAAAAGAGAAAGGGACAGATGTGAGGGGTGACACGTGCATGCACTCAGCAGTCCTGGGGAGTCAGCAGTATGAAGTGATTTTTGTTGATTGCAGACCAGGTGCTGTAATGTGACGTGGAATATTTGGGTGTTATTATGTAATCTCCCAGACCGCCATGTGAAGTGAGCATGCCGTCCCTCTGTACAGTTCAGAAAACTCGTTTGGAAGTCTTAGATAACTTGTCCCAAACATGTAAACTGACAGATTCAGAATCTGAGCCCAAGCCTCTCTGACAGTAAAGACTATGTATTTGTTGTTCTCGTTTTTAAGTGTAAACTTCCCTCATGACATGGGTTTATGGATAATACAGGAAAGGGTAAATCAAGATACATCTGGGGCCACCTGGGTGGCTCAGTCAGTTAAGTGTCTGCCTTTGGCTCAGGTCATGAACTCAAGGTCCTGGGATCAAATCCGATGTTAGACTCCCTGCTCCCTTCTTCTTCTCTCACTCCCCCTACCTGTACTTTCTATCTTTCTCTCTCTCAAATAAATAAATAAATAAAATCTTTTTAAAAAATATTTTACTTATTTATTTGACAGACAGAGATCACAAGTAGGCAGAAAGGCAGGCAGAGAGAGAGAGGGGGAAGCAGGCTCCCCGTGGAGCAGAGAGCCCGATGCGGGACTTGATCCCAGGACCCCAAGATCACGACCTGAGCTGAAGGCAGACGTTCAACCCACTGAGCCACCCAGGTGCCTCCAAATAAATAAAATCTTAAAAAAAAGAACATATCCTAGTTGTGCATATGGTGAGGTAGGAAATACCACTTAGTTTCCTTCCAGATTTTGCTATCCTGCTAAGTCCCACAATATTTTAAAAATTAGGATAACACTTCATCATATAATCTTTTTTCATATATAACTCATAACTATTTCTAGAATTCTGTACCATTTTACTTTGTGCAGACATACAAGGCATGTTCAAATCAGTTCAAATTTAAAATAAGCATGCCAGCATAACCATGTTTTCTGATTACTCTGGATTTATAATACATTTTAGTAACTGGAAAGGCCAGACCCTCCATGACTCTTCATATTGATTTTTGGATATTATCTGGTATTTGTTCTTCCTTCTCTAGGTTGGAATAATTTTGTTCAATTTTTAAACATGACAGTATAATTATAATTGTGAATCTATTTTAATTCATTTAAAGTTAATTTATATGTCACTTTTGAAATAAGATTTAGTAAATCTTCTTTTATGAGAAAATACCTTGCCTTGTACAGGTTTTTTTTTCTCTTTTTTTCAGATAGATTACTCATGCTAAAGTTATTCCTGAGGACTTGTTAACTTTTTATTGGCTACCAATATAAGAAAAAGCAATACCCATTTCCTCTCTGGATGTTAAAGCAAATAATTCTAATGAAATGTTGAAATAATTAAAGTCATAGAAGAGTGCAATTCATAAAATTATATGCTTATCATATCCAGTTTATTATACACCAATCATACCTTAATAAGCTGTATAGATAATTTAACACAGTATTTTTATCTGTCTATGAAAATACTTCAAAGTAAAATAAGAAACTCAAAAGACATTATTTTTTAAATGTATACTGAATTTACTATATAGTATTTCAAATATTACAGAAAACTGCACTACAGCAAAATCAAGAAAAAATATAAGGTTTGGAAAAATAGGCATACTAAAGATTAATAAAAGAGTAATATGTAACATATGCAAAGAACACATACAGACTGCTTCTTACAAATAGACAAATACTTAATAGAATGTGGGCACAGAATAAAGTCAGGAGACTATTACAGTAACAGATTCCTGTGCTTGATACATATGAAAGCATATTTTTATTTAATTTTAACTTAATGCAAATTAAGATTGTAAAAGGATACTATTTTATACCCTTCTGGATGGCAAAACATTTTTTGAAGTGGCATCTATTGTGGATAAATTAAAAGTATATTCTCTCAGATTCCCACCAGAGGGTGGATGGCAACAGCCTTTTGGAAACATGATCCAGGACACCACTGAAAATCTAAAAAGAAAACGAATACAATATATTCTTCCTGACAACCTAGTCTTCAGAATTAAAAGCCTCGTTGTGTAAATAGTGTGTTACATATGTTGTATATAGCAACTGTATGGCTGCTATCCATATATATTTGGATGGGTGCATGTGTGTGTCTGTGTGTGTGTGTGTGTACAACTAGTATTCATGTCTACACCTGAATACCTATATGCATATTTGCATATGTAATATTTTTATATATAAAATCATTGGTTGTGATAACAGAGGTCCTGGGCATGTGAACATGCACAGGTAAGGAAGTGTTGAAATAAATGATGAAACACACATGTACTTCAATATTACATGACAGGAGTTACATCTGCATCAATCAACTCTGGTGAGCTACCGTACTCATGAAATGCCTTCAAGATGAACTGCATATCATTAGGATACACTCAGATAACCTCTCAGACCTGTGTACACCCAAGAAGCCAATAAATAGCACAGTACCCCTTCATCCCTGCACATTTCCTCCCATCCCCTAGTCGTTCCTCCCTCATGCATTTCCCCACCCCCTTGACGCCAGGCAACCACTTTCTCCTCCCTAGAGATGAGTTCAGAACTTCTAGAATTTCGTGTGGACTATGACTGCATACAATATTGACTCTCTTTGTCCTGAAACTTTCACCTATTTTGACATTCATCCATGTGGCTTGCCTTGGAGTTCTTTCTTTTTATTGTCGCATAGTATTCCCCTGTGTGGTACCACGCACTTCATTTATCCATTTCCTTGACAAGTGTTCATTTCCAGTGATGGCTGTTACAGACAGAGCTGCTGGGAGCACTCATGGGGACATCTCTGTATGGACGTGGGCTTCCACATCCTTGGGAAGGAACGACAAGTGGGAAAGCTCAGTCTTATAACAGGTGTATATTTGACTTCATAGGAAACTGCCAGACAGCTCCCCAAACAGACTGCACCAGTTTGTGTCCCCCAAACCCCAGCAGTGTATTAGACTTCCTGTCTTGCCACATTATTACCAACACTTGGGCTCACTGTTGCCAAATTCAGTTTTTCCAACGGGTATATAATTGTGATCTTTCTTTCTATTTCCTTAATGACTCATGATGTTGAGCATTTTTTCTTGTATTCCTTTGCCATCTGAATATCTTCTTTGGTCAGTCTTTAATGTAATCTTTTGCCAATTTTTAATTGAGTTGTTTGATCACCTTACTGAGTTTTGAGAATACCCACATTCTGTATTGTTAAGTAAACAAAGGAAAATGAAAAAGTTGTGTGTAGTATGAGTTCATCTGATGAATAATACTATGGAAAGATACCCACTTTGCTGCTCGTGTTATTTTCCTGGGAATTTGGATATTTTTTTCCATTTTTTAAAAAAAATTTTATTTATTTTCAGCGTAACAGTAGTCATTGTTTTTGCACCACACCCAGTGTTCCATGCAATCTGTGCCCTCTCTAATGCCCACCACCTGGTTCCCCCAACCTCCCACCCCCCACTCCTTCAGAACCCTCAGATTGTTTTCAGAGTCCATAGTCTCTCATGGTCCACCTCTCCTTCCAATTTCCCTCAACTCCCTTCTCCTCTCCATCTCCCCTTGTCCTCCATGCTATTTGTTATGCTCCACAAAGAAGTGAAACCATATGATAATTGACTCTCTCTGCTTGACTTATTTCACTCAGCATAATCTCTTCCAGTCCCGTCCATGTTGATACAAAAGTTGGGTATTCATCCTTTCTGATGGAGGCATAATACTCCATAGTGTATATGGACCACATCTTCCTTATCCATTCATCTGTTGAAGGGCAACTTGGATCTTTCCCCAGTTTGGCAACCGTGGCCATTGCTGCTATAAACATTGGGGTACAGATGGCCCTTCTTTGCACTACATCTGTATCTTTGGGGTAAATACCCAGTAGTGCAATTGCAGGGTCACAGGGAAGCTCTATTTTTAATTTCTTGAGGAATCTCCACACTGTTCTCCAAAGTGGCTGCACCAACTTGCATTCCCACCAACAGTGGAAGAGGGCTCCCCTTTATCCAGATCCCCTCTAACACATGTTGTTTCCTGTCTTGCTAATTTTGGCCATTCTAACTGGTGTAAGGTGGTATCTCAATGTGGTTTTAATTTGAATCTCCCTGATGGCTAGTGATGATGAACATTTTTTCATGTGTCTGATAGCCATTTGTATGTCTTCATTGGAGAAGTGTATGTTCATATCTTCTGCCCATTTTTTTATATGATTGCCTGTTTTGTGTGTGTTGAGTTTGAGGAGTTCTTTATAGATCCTGGATATCAACCTTTTGTCTGTACTGTCATTTGCAAATATCTTCTCTCATTCCGTGGGTTACCTCTTTGTTCTGTTAACTATTTCCTTTGCTGTGCAGAAGCTTTTGATCTTGATGAAGTCTCAAAAGTTCATTGTTAAAATGTCTATACTGCCTAGAGAAATCTATACTTTTAATGCCATTCCGATCAAAATACCACCAGTATTTTTCAAAGAGCTGGAGCAAATAATCCAAAAATTTTTATGGAATCAGAAGAGACCCTGAATTGCTAAGGAAATGTTGAAAAACAAAAATAAAACTGGGGCATCACGTTACCTGATTTCAAGCTTTACTACAAAGCTGTGATCACCAAGACAGCATGGTACTGGCATAAAAACAGACACACAGACCAGTGGAACAGAATAGAGAGTCCAGATATGGACCCTCAACTCTATGGGGAAATAATCTTCGACAAAACAGGAAAAAATATAAGGTGGAAAAAAGACAGTCTCTTCAATAAATGGTGCTGGGAAAACTGGACAGCTATATGTAGAAGAACAAAACTCAACCATTCTCTTACACTGTACACAAAGATAAACTCAAAATGGATAAAAGACCTCAACGTGAGACAGGAATCCACCAGAATCCTAGAGGAGAACATAGGCAGTAACGTCTTCGATATCAACCACAGCAACTTCTTTCAAGATATGTCTCCAAAGGCAAAGGAAACAAAAGCGGGAATTTGGATATATTGATGGAGGAGATGAGAAGAGAGAGGGTTGGGGACAGAAAAAATGTAAACTATGTCCAAAATAGAAAAGAAAACAAAACAGTGAGACATTACACGAAGGCAGTTAACATAAACTTCTAAAGCGGCATGTGAATAAGTGATCACCAGCATGATCGTAGGAGTTATCTCCATGTGAATAAGTGATCACCAGCGTGATCGTAGGAGTTATCTCAAGGGTGTGATTTTCAGGTGGTTTTGACATTTGTATTTACGTCTTCACATGTTATTTGACAGTCTTCGATTTATGGAGTTGCCGAACCAGATTTCACTGTGAAGGAAACAGAATATCAATGCCATTGATGGTCCAGGTCCCCAGGAGGACAGTGGCGGCCTGTGGGCTCGAAGAAGACTGGACATCTATGTTGCAGGAGTTCAAGGACACCATGTTCAAGAGTAACTTGGTACCCCAGTCTTCCAGTCCGTCAGGGAGAGCCTGGGGTCACAGGGATGGTGGGAGAGAGACTCGTTTCGTTTTCCCACTCGTGTTTGCATACTCCATGTTATAAACAAACTTCCAGGAAATGAGGGAGTATGGACTACGCAGATTCAAAAAAGTGTCGCCTCATGGAACTTTGGGCCCCAAAGCCTGGATTTTTCTCTCTCATCAGATCTTTTCTTTCCATAACTAGCATAAGCGTAAGTGCTTGTGTCAGGGTGATTCCCTTGCCAACCTTAGTAGTGACTCATTTGTTTGATTAATAATTAATCAAGAGAGCCTTTTCTCAGACGCCATGGTGATAGCTAGTTTTAAGAAGTTAAATAAACACCAAGATGCACCCTGGGTTGTTGGGCGTTTCTCTGCATTCAGCTGTGTAATAGGGAACTCCTGACACGCAACATCTAAAACCCTAGCAGGTCCTAACTGAAGTTGTCCTCAAAGGTCGACCCTAAGACTGAGCATTCCACCAGCCCTTCTTGAGCACCTACTGTGTGCCCGATGGTATTACAGGCACTCCACGAGAACACACGCAGTCTTTCATTTTCTTGATTGAGGACACTGTGGGTGCAGAGTAGGAAAAGAGGACGGTAACTTTTAAATGTAATAAAGAACTGCATCCTATCCTGTCGGAGGTGGGGAGGGGTTCTGGGAAAAGCCACAGCAATGGACGGCCATGGTGCAAAGCTGTGTGCTCACGATCAGGAAGACAGTCACTGTGGCCAGAGCCAGCAGCGAGCAGGAGAAGGCGGACAGGGCAGAAAGGGCGGCTGCTTCTCAGGATCGTCAACGATCGGAAGACCTTTGACTTTTGCTCCAAGAGACATGTAGGATGACGTGATTGGATTTTTGTTCAGAGTTGCTCATTCTGGATCCTGTGTCATGAATCGATAGTGGGGACAAGGCCGTAAACCCTTGGGAGGTTATTTCTGATGATGACAGCTAAGGCCAAAGGTGTAGCTGAGGAGATGCCAAGATGGACTCAGAATCCAGACACAGTTTACATGAAAGCCGAGGTTATTTGCTGATATTTGATGGGTGATAAAGAAGAGAGGATGGATATCTTCACCTGAACCCCTGGAAGTTTGATAGACACAGATCCTTGCAGAGAGAGGGAGGGAAGGAGGTGGATGGTGGGCATCCACTAGCAAATGATCTCCCTGGTCGAAGTGGGTTGTGGAGCCGGGATGGTACTACCCAGTGGAGGAATAAGTCGCCTGTGTTTTCTGGGGAGGAGAGGGGACCAGACAGGAAGGGAGAATCAGAAGTCCTGCCACCGGACCTGAGCTTCAAGTCACAGCATACAGATGATATTAAAGCATCTGTCCTAGGCAGGTGAAAAAATCATGCTTGAAGTATGTTTTCTTTTCAGGTTCTTGGAGCATGCCCAAGGTCATCTGAAGTCAGTGATAGGACTTGAGATTATTTGAAATATTTACGGCCTATCCTGTCCCCCTGAGAGCATCTCCATGCTCACATCTCCACACGTAGAGTTATGAACACAGAGCCTGGGGGGCATTACTGTCTTCCCTCCTCCATACAGTGGTACATCAACTGTGAAAAGCATTACTTCTCAAACACCACTTTGGGGCTCAGCAAACTTGGCACCATAAGGGTCTCATATTTCTCTTTTCTGCTAAACCTTAACCTTATAATTCTATTTTAGTTCACTCCAGTGTAGCTGGGAGGTTTTTTTCCCTATTTAATTGATTTTTTCACTTGCCTAAATCATGTCTGATGGGACAGGTGGATGATGATAAAATGCCTGCCTCCCACGACTGCCAGGAACAGACCCTTGCTGGCAACAGAGCCCAGCTTGGAGCCCTGCTGGGTCTGTGTGGTCTGTTATCAGTGCAATCACCCATGCAGCCATCAGTATGAACACATGTGAGCTCCATGCTTCGGGCGGATAAATGGAAGGCAATGCATAATGTGTTGTGTGGACAAATTACAGAGCACGGTATCTTCCCGATCAGGAGTCAGGAAACCGTTTTCTGTTGAGAGCCAGATAATGAAGGGTTTGGATTTGTGGCAGAAGGACAAACCACTGGGCTGTATCCTTTGCAGCACAGGATAAGCACAAGGCTTCCTGTCCGTCCCCAAGCTGCCCCCAAATGGGCAGCTGCTCTGTCTGTGCTCTAGATCCCGAGCCAAACAGCAACATCCCTCAGACAGAGGGGGAGTCTGTGTCAGCTTTATTCTCTCCTCTCATGCCACCAGTGACCACAACTCACACACACCACCATCCTGCCACCTCCCAGCTGGCCTGCTGGGCCCAGCCAACTTATCTCCAAGAAGTAATGCTTATTAAGGTCAGGATTCAGGTGGGAACTCCCAGAGCCCAGCGGGGCTGGGGTGGCCTGAGTTGGGAATGTGTTCTTGTCCATGGCTAGAATCACTTTCATGGCATCCTGTAGAAAAGGACTCATTCATTTAAAAAGGAAAAAAAAAAAAAAAAAGAAAGAAATATTTCACCCAAAAGGTGTAAACTTCCAGTTATATGATAAGTAAGTCCTGGAGATGTGCTGTCCACCAAGGAAACTCTAGTTAATGATGCTATGTTGCATGTTTGAAATTTGCTAAGGGTAGATAGTTGGGGTTTTTTTTTTCTTTTTTGAGAGAGAGAGAGAGAGAGGACACATGGGAGGGGCAGAGGGACAGGAAGAGAAAACCTCATGTGGACTCCACATCCAGCACAGAGCACAACGTGGGGCTCAATCCCACAACCCCAAGATCATGACCTGAGCCGAAATCAAGAGTTGGACATTCAACTGAATGAATCACCCAGATGCTCCCAGAATGTTTTTTAAATGTCTATACAGATTTAAAGACAGAATTAAAATGGGATAAAAAGTAACTGGTGGCTACTAGTCTTTGAATGGGTGTCATAATATGATGTTATGGTTGCAACTTCACGTTTTTGAAGACATCTGCCCCTGCTTCCCCAGAAAGCACAGACAGTGCAGCATGCTCTGGCTCCCCACCCCGGATCACCCTCAACCTAGGAGTATCCCCTGCAGCATGTCCCTGCCCAGGGTTCTGGCGGCATCCTGTGCAGAGAAGCTCACCCACATCCCTGGTACCCACTCTCTGTCTCTTAGGTTCACACCTAAATGTCCTCTCTCCTGTGAGAACTTAGCTTCCAAAGCTACATTAAGTGGAGCATAAGCAAATTAGGTGATGCAGTGATGAACAAATAAAACCTCTTCCTGACCTTAACCTCTGTGTTTTCCACACAGTTGATGTGACAGACTATGCAATTCCCCTGTGCCAGGAAGGAATTTCCATGGAAGCAGACATCTTTCCCTCTGTTCATCCCTACCTGATCCCCAGTTCCTAGAACAGCACCTCCCACAGAGTGAGAGGTGGGGGAACATTTGCTGAATGAATCAATGAGTGGGAGGGAGCACCTGGTATGCGCCCTGGAGTAAGGTGCACAGAAGGAAAGTAAAAGGATGCACTCTTCCCAGTCCTGGTGCACCTGCAGAATGGGAAAGAGGGAGCAGCATTGTCCAAGGAAATAAAGTAAAAAATACTCAGAAGGGCAGGATCAGCAAGGAGACCATGGGCAAGCATCTTCGGAGTACTGAAGAAAAAGAAATTCACCCAGAACATTATACTAGCCAACCTGTAATTCAACACTAGTGGAGATATACATAATTTCCATAAAATTAGAAACAGAGAATTTTCTTTGAAACAACTGTGAAGGGATGTGCCCCAATAAGAAAACTGGAAACCAGAGAACTGTGTCAGGAAATTTTTTAAAAATAGTATTCTAACAATTTGGATAACATTAGGCTACTCAAAGTAAGTAAAAATACATTGTAAATTAAATGTCTTTTAGTAATAACAAATGCTTTTCTTTCAAATAAGGTGGAATATTTTTATCAGGCACTCAAATTACCTTATTATCACATAGGTACATCCAGTCGTTGGTTATACTATGCCAAACATTTTATATTACTTAGTAGAGGCTAGAAATGCTGATTAAATTAAATATTAACTCATGTATATATACTAAAATATTAGAGTAACCACCCATAGACTATATAAGGCCAAACCCGTTTAAGAATATGAATAATAAAATTTGATTTGCCAAAGTTAGGAAAGGATTTTTTTAAAAACTAACATAAGGAAGTATGGCAAAAATAAAACAAAAATGAAAAAAAAGGTAGGAATAAATCCAAATATAATAAAATTTACACTAAATGTTAATAAGTTAAGTATGACTTCTAAATCTAAAGGGATTTTAAAGGCCTGTCATAAAAAACAAAACGTAGTGAGAGTGAAAATTATTAATAACGTAGACTGTGAGAATAAGGAATCAATTGGGTCTTGGGGGTAAATAACCAGGAAAATACAATAATTCTGAAGCCATCTGTAACTAAGAAAAGAGGTTCAAAGTACAAGCAACAAAACCTAACATAAAAAAGCCTAAACTTTCAGACATACAGTATGATAACTCTACTAATCTCAAAAATAGCAGCAAAAAAAAACCCCACCCTGATTTAATCAATAACCAAGCATCAGACTATCTAAGAAAACTACATGATTATTTAGAAAAACTAACAGCATCTATATCCACAGAACAAGTTTCACCAAACTTGATATAAATAATAATGAAATAACGTAGGAAGCTAATAATCAACACAAGAAACTACTTTAAAAAAAACCATGTTTGGGAAAGTCTGGTACATTTCGATCAGATGGACAATAAAAACATCAATGTCAAAACTGGGGGGAAATTGCTTAAGTGGAACTAAGAAACTACAGCTTCAATAAATACAGTTTTAAAGCTTTAAGTGTAACAAACTAGCAATTCTAATAAAATATTTAAAAACTCACCAAAGAATCAGCACAAATAAATTACTTGAACTTACAAAACAAAATCACCAAGGTGGTAAATGATGAAGAGTCCATGTCACCAGGACAACTGGAGACATTTCAGAGCTAGAACAATCTAGAAAGGTAAGATTGAAAAAGTGCATTGACTATGGATAAGCCTAAGGTTTAAGTCCAAAGAAATAAACCAATAAATATAATGAGCAGCTTATACCAATGAATATCAAAAAAAAAATCAGTAGGCAATTTATTATTGAAAAGTACATGGAACCAAGACCAACTCAGAAACAAGAGAAAACTGTTAAGGTCTCATTCACACATGCTGCATACACACATCAAGAAGTCAAGATCTCTGCTGAGCCAGATACTTACCAGGAGAATTCCCCCCAAATTTCTGAAACAAGAAACTATTTTATGCCAAGTATTCTAGGGCACAAAAAGCTAAGAAACACCTTTTTATTTAGTTTATGATGATGATGTATTATTGATATTGCCAACAAGGAAACCATGGAAAATTCCTAAAGAAATATTAATTTGCTTCATCTATCAATTGACATAAAATTGATACTGTATGACCAGGTAGGCTTGAGAATTCCTAAATAGTTAAACATTTATCATTTCTTCGTGTAATCCATCACTCACAGACGCAAGGAGAACAACCACACGGCCACTTCCAACATTTGTTCCCATCAGAGGAAGAGAGGAGGGGGCTCCCACGTGACTCACAGACACTTCAACAGACGTCATCCGTCACGGGGACCCGCCAGATGCGTCCCCATTCAAGTCAGGAAGGAGCCGTGGATCCTGCTGGCATACGTCACATGGCACACGTTTACAGAACAAATTTCCTGCAGGAGAATGAATGAAGACAAGCAAAAAAAAAAAAAAAAACCCAGAATGTAATGACTTGGCTATTATGAATAGGGCCACGATGAGCATGGTAGAGCAGAGACAGAGCTATTTCCTGAAACTCCTGATTTCGGTTCTCTTGGATGCATACCCAGACGTAGGGGTCCTGGATTGTGTGGTAGTTCTAATTTTTTGAGGAATTCCTATACCGTTTTCCATAGTGGCTGCCCCCCCCCCGTTAATATTCCCACCGTCCGCATGGGAGGATCCCATGTTCTCCACATCCTCGGCAACACTCTTACCTCCTCTTCCACCCACCTCCTCTCCCTCCTCCTCCTCCCCAGTAATGGCCAGTCCTACGGGTGTGAGCTGGTATCCCACTGTGGTTCTGATTTGCATTTCCCCAACGATGAGCAATGATGAGATTGTCTCCCGTACCTGCTGGTGTTACTCTTCTAATCAGCTATCTTGTGAATGGCCCTTTCCAGTTCTGCAGGCATGCCCCAAGGTAAGCGTGCACTCTCATGAAAACATCTTTGCACATCGACTTACATATCCATCTGCATGCAGTTCACATCACTTTGTCTCCTAAAGGTAAAATTCCAGTCCAGTAACATCACAACATACACAAGAGGAGCAGAGGCCATTTAGAGCATTCAGAACAGCAATCAACAAACTTCTTCCCATAAAAGGCCACACAGTAAATATTTTATGACCTGCAAACCAGCACTGTGTTGTTATCATTATTTTATTATCAGACTCCGTGCATGTGGCATACATTGGCACCTACTTTCACGTGCATTTGGACGATGCCTACTACCCACACTGCTGCAGAGTCCACATGCTTGAAGGCCCCACAAGTTTAAGAGCTCAGGTCTACACTGATGAATGAAGCAATGTTAAGACCGGCAAATCACCTGCCTGTTCCCTTGGTGATTCTCCTTAAACTTAGCTCCTTCTCAAGACCCAGATCTCACTTGGGCTCCACCTCTGAGCTGTTTCCCTTGCTGTTAATTTTACAGGTTACCGTAGATACCTGCTCCCTCACTCCTTCCAGGCTCATGGCAGACGAGGTCCGGGCTGGCAGTCTGCACCCTGTCTTGTCTGTCTTTGTTCTCCCGGTGGTCTTCCTCATGAGCTTCTGCTTCTCTACCTGCCTTTTCAATGGTTTGACCCTGAGACACTGCGTCCGTCACTCTTCCCCTTCTAGTCTTCAAGTTGGTGAAAAATCCTCACCCTTGCCTGTTACACCTGTGCAACAACATTGATATTTACACCATAGTTCAGACACAAACTCAGATTTCTGGTCAATACCCCACAGCCAGTGCACAATGATAACAACACATTATATGCCAGGTCCTGGGCACATCCTGTGTGTGTAGATGATTGAATGACAAAACCATATAAGATAAGAACTACTACTCCCCCAATTTCACAAACAAGGAAACACAGACTAAAACAGAAGAAATGTGTTGCAAGCACTGAGTGAGTGAGAAGCAAACACAAGACTCCAGCCACTCCACACTGGTTTCACAGTCGGAGCTCAGGAGCTGCTCCGGTCCTACTGCTGGGGTATGAACAGAGCAAAACAGCCCCTCATTCCCTTAGGCAGGGGCATCAACCTGCTGTCTACAGCGTCCAGGCTTGTCTCTCATTCCTCCTTGGGTTTCCAAGCATCCTCCCCCTTCCAGTTTCCCGGGCCTGAGATGTAGGTGCAATCCCGCAGGCTTGTTTCTCTCTCCCTCCCACGTGCAGCAGCTCCCAGGGGCCTTTTGGAAGAGACACAGATGATGACTTCTCTTGGTGTCCAGGTTTCTTCTGCCAAGGAGGTGCTTCTTAGACTCAATTCGTGAAGGGCCAGTTGCTTTTGGGTTTGGTTTTGCTTTTTTATAATTAATTCTCAGAGGAGGATGAGGTCCTAACCGGCCCACAGCCTGCCCCTGAAGATGGCTCCATGGAGTTTCACGCTCTCCAAGATTCTCCACAAGCTGGTGAGTCAAGGTCACTGTGCACAGGATCCTGCAAAGTCTCTGGTACCTGCTATTGGGGACTCTCAGCGCTGTGCCGCTTTCATGGCTCCTGCTCCTGGACTGGAGACCACTTTCTGAGAAGTTAACAATTTAGTAATGGCAGTAGGAACTTGTGAGAGGTTGGGTGTCAAGCTCAGGTTGGCCACAGAGCAGAGACGTTCATTTGGGCAAGCCACCTAACTTCTCTAAGCTTCAGGTTATGTCCCCATGAAATGCCAGGATCTGGAGAGGTGCTGTTCCAGCTTCTTTGAACAGTTCCCGGCACCCAGACTAACGGCAGCAGGTGACATGTTCATTCCTGACCGGTCCAGACTCCTTCTCCCTGGCCCACCCAGGCCTTCTCATCTGGCCCTTGCCAGACGATTCCACTAGCTTTTCTGGATTCCTCTCTAGAAGGCCCCAGTCTTGACTGCTGCCACATCATTGTTCTACTTCCCCATCCTGAGCCATCAGTCTCCCATATCCTGTCCTTGGGAATGAAGGGATGATTTCTAGCAACATCCCTTTTCCTTGGTTCAAAGAAGCGCTACATCTTCTTTGTCGGATGCTCTTTAATGGAGAACTTGCTGCTTTGTGAAGATGTGCTTATCTGCCCACTCACGGTAAAGTCACAGATGTTCTGGGCAGCAGACACAGAGTGGGAGTTCTGTGAGCGAACGAATGATCTTATTTGAACAGACTTCAGGTCAAAACATCAATCAATGATTTCTATAGAGAAAAGAGTAACTGGTTCTTTGTTGTCTGCTTTACTGAAGTCACATAGACCAGGGCAGCCCTTGTCTTTAACTTTCCAACGTTTCGTTCACTTTCTGTTGACCTACCCGAGAGGGACACACACGCAATTTCATCGAGACAGCTTCCCATGTGAGTCTAAGACACAACGCGCACTCCAGAGCTTGAAAAATCAGAATGAGGCCGACAAGACGGCCACTGATGAGAACAAAGTCTTGGTTCTTGGGAGGCAAAAGCCAAGTGACAAGGATTTCACAGGCTGGTCACTGAAATACACACCCACATTACTGTGGCCCCACACACCATTATCCTTATTAAACTGTGCTAATAGCCTTTAACTGTTTTCCCTACTGTCCTGATTACTCCGTCCAAACTCAAGGACCCTCAACACAGCACCTAAGAGACAGACGCTCCCCTGAGCTGGGACCTTCCAGCAACACGTCTCTTGTTGTCAAACGATCTGTGCGACGCCCTCCGTGCAAAGTGGCTTGGGGCCCATCGCCGTCCCTGTCCCCGTCTCCCTGGCTGCTCCCGTCCATGGCTGCGTTCAGGCCCCGGCTCCTGGCATTTGCGTGTCTTCTCCCCCTCGCTGCTCGGTGCCCCCTCAACCCCCGGCTCCTCTCAGGCTCTGGACCGCATGTCCCATCTGAGCATGCATTTGTTCGTGATTTTTATGCCCTCACGGTCCCTCACATCCTCCTCCATCTACTCCTACTTGTCAGCGTCACGACTGCCCAGGCTGTCTAAGGCAGCTATCACAGACCAGCACGAGCCGGCAGCATGGACCAACAGAGGATTATTCCTCCCCGTGTGGAGGCTGTGTTCCAAACTCAACGTGCTGGCGGAGCAGGTCCCCTCGGGGGCTCTGAGGGAGAACGCGTCCCAGGTGCGTGTCTCCTAGGGGGGGGGGCCTCCCGCAGGCTGTGGTGTCCCCCCGCCTGGGACGGCACTCTGCCCCATCTCTACGTGGCCCAGGGTCTGTGCCCCTGCCTCTTCTTACAAAGACACCTGCCACTGGATTTGAGCCTCTCTCGGGACACGATGATGTCACCTCGAGGTCCTTCCTCGGATCTGCACAGACTCTTTCCCCAAATGTCACCATATTCGTAGGCACTGGGTGACGACTTGGACGTTATCTTTGGTTGGGGAGACACATGTCACCCCCACTATGCAAATTGACACAAATAATGTGGTGTTTTGGTCTGTCCGTTCTCCGTCTCCCCTACATGAATGTCAGGTCCACGACAATAAGGGTGAAGTGCGGTTCGCTTCTCTCCCCGCCTTGACGGATTTCTAGCGCAAATCCGTCTTGAAGAAACTAAAGAAGAAAAGGCGAAGAGGACAAAGCGGTTATCGACATAATAGGAGCCAAAGGGAGAAAAGCCAGGGGAGGCAGGCTTGGAAAAGGGGTCGGCCTTATCTGGGCGCTCCAGAGGTCGGGAGTGTCCTTGAGGCGAGGGAGCGGCCGCCACACTCGAAGGCTCGGTTAAAAAGTGGCATGAAACACACCACCTGGCGACTTGAATCTGGGATTCTGCTGGTGCCTGTGAAGATGTCCCTTGACCCAGGATGAGTCTGATTCCAAGGCAGATGTGCCCACACTCTGCTCTCTTGGTGGTTCCGGCAACACCTGGCTGTGAACCACGAGGTTAAGAGGGATCAAGAAGGAAACGACCAGCAGCACTGGGGCAGGACCATCCCCTAGTGTTTCAGGAATATCCCAGCGGAGTCTCTTTCCCACTAGACCCACCAAATGGCCAGTGAACCCACGGTCTGTATGTCTGGGGTCTGATGGTTCCTGGGGCCCATTGGTCTGTGAGTTAGCTGCAGATGCTGATTCCAACCCACACATCCTGTTGTGACAACGTGTAGCCTTTCTTTTTCCTCTGACTGTATCTAAGCAACAGAATGCAAAAGGATTCCAAAAACTAAATTCAGCCAGGTTTTTATAGAAGCAGGCAAGTTCTTACGGCAGATAAACAACACTCAGATGTGAACAATTAACGGGCAGAGCCCTGTGTTTTCTTCAGTAATCGTGCTTCGAATTGCTTAAGCACCGAGTGGTAGGAGGGCATGGCCATCAGGAGCCATCTGCAGCAACGTGGCTGCTTTTCTGGTGCGAAGCATCTACCAAACGATGTGAGCATGTCCACGTTGACCACAAGAGAGATGGGCTCATTACTTGTGGATATTTCAAGGGTATTCCCTTACAGCACTTTCCAATGATTACAGTTTAATTTCTGAATATGCACCCGGTACCTCGTGGATAGGACCCACATTTTACCTGGTACAAATGATCAAATGTGGAGTTCTCCAATTTTTGAAAATACTTCCAGCCCCTAATACATGGACTTCACATGTGTAAGGAGGTAAAATGTTTCCTTAAAACTCTAGACATAAGTGAGTAAGTGCACATACGTTAGATAAAACTAACCAGCAGGGGTCATGGCACTGGAGGTGTGTCACCCGTGGTCAGCAGGGCTGTTGACAGAAGCAGTTTCTAAGGTTCTTTGCTTCTCGGGGGCCTCAGTGTCCCCAACCCATTGGCCCCATGGCACTGTGCAGGGCACAGAGAACAGGTTTCTAGTTCTCACCACTTATGCACCTGCCCCCCGGGCAGGGATCAGAGACTTTGCAGGAAGGTGCTCAGGCACACGGAGATGACTGAGTCAGAGGAGGGGCTAACCCTTTCAGAAGTGCATGGGGGCTAATCTTGGAAGCATCCGGTTATGCCTTGACACTGGAGGGATCTTGGCTTTGAGCGGTGGGAAAAACACAAGAGCAACAAAAAAGCAAAACAAACACAAAAACTTCTCTTGGTCACATGCCACACAGCAGTTTGAAATTTGAGTCTTCTATTTTAAATAGTCACAGAAATGATTGATATCTTAAGTATTTTACCGTGAACTGAAATCTCAGGGTTTCTTGCCCCCACGCTCCCCTTCCGTGGGGGCACACTGGGCTTACTTTCGAACTCATCTTCAGAATCTACGAAGTGAATTGTATTTCCGCAGTCTGCCTTTATCGTGATAACGATGGTCTTTCGGCATCAAACCAGTTGTTGGATGTATGTGCTTTCTGGTTTTCCATAACTGGAGATTGTCGTAACAGGAAAAGGCAGATTGCCTCGAAAATCACATGGAAGGAGAAAGAAGTCAAGAATGTGAATGAAGTTTGGATCTGAGCTGTCCCCGTCCACTCTGGGGGTCGTCCTTGCATTCTGAAGGGAATTCTCCAAGCTCATCCGACGGCCTCCGTAACTGTGGCCTCCGGGACGCATGGAAGACGGAGGATGTCTTCTTGTTGGGGGGACATGGACGGCTTATGCTGGCATCCTTGATGGGGCGCCGGCCCATCCCAGGGCTCCGAGGTGTGCTCTGGGCAGAGCCCAAGAACTGAAGGAAAAGCAGGAACCACAACAAGGCCTAGAACATTGAATTGCTTCTCAGAAATCTACCCCATCAAAGAAACTCTGAGGTCGTATTTTACAGGCAGGCATATGTGAAGTTGGTTCAGAAAATAATGAGTTTTACAAAACAGCTGATTGGTGTAGATAATGCATTTTGGATTAGAACGAATGGAGAGTGAAGCGTTTGGGGACCATTTTATTTTCTTGCCACTGGTCGGTGGTCTGCGGCCAACAGAAGGAAAGTCAGGGCCGAAGAGTTGTGAGATCCTGCGGGGAATAAACAGGAAGACAGTCAGCTTCACGGGAAACCAGCGCTGGTCAGATGCAAGCTCCTGGACGCAGAATGATTTTGGGTCAGAATTTAAAAAAAAAAAAAAAAATAGATGTTTATCTGAAATAAACTCCAACCCTTCCAAACTCATTTTTATTTTTATTCCTAGTTAAATAGCCTGGATGTTCGTTTAGTTTTAAAGTAATAAAAAGACCATTATTTTCTTCGGTGATTTACGATTCTGGCAAGAATTCCAATCTTCAGCTTCCAAATCCATTATTTATATAAGATGATATTATTTGCTTTTTGTTTTTTTAAAGCGAGGAAATATATCTTGGTTTTAAAGAAAACTTGGCGTCATCCAGAAAATGATTAATAATAAACATCTGGGAGGAAAAATAAAAACAAAAACAAAAATAAAAAACGAGCTAACGCATGTTCCAGGCCCCAAAGTTCAAGCCCGTTACGCTTAGTGTTGCCCAGAGCAGACGTGGAAAAAAAGGAATCATCTGACCCCGTTTCACTTACTCTGCTCAGCACAGACAGGGTCCAGAGTGGAAAGACCCATGCGTGCCTTGGCTGTCCCCTCCTGGGCGTGCCGACCATGTCACCTCCCTGGAGAAAATCAGAGAAGACAGGAAAATGTGAAGAGGAATGGCCACGGCGGAGTCGGCGGGTGTTTGGGGAACCGAAGAGCACATCGCCACGCACGGCTCTGTTTGCTGGGACACCTTCCATCCTGGAACATCGTATCGTAAAGCCAGAACAGGTCATCTGCGAATATCACGGAATCTCCCAGAAAGGGGACATCAGACGCTGGGAGAATCTGTGAACTGGAGAGCTTTGCCTTGGTCCCTGGTGAAACTTAGGGAGATAAGAGGAGATCATCGTACAGCTGGGTTGAGGCCACAAAAATGTCAGTAACCATGATCGCCAGCAACCTGCACGGATTCACGCAGTGAGACTAGGAAGTCCGCGGGCCTCCTCCCAGGCCAGAACACGGGAATGGCGTGGAGGTAGAGGTTTGCATTTTGCAAGATATTTAAACAGCACTTTTGGAATATCTCAGAGGTCAAGCGGGTAAGTTATTGTTCAAGTAGTTGCCTTGACACATTGAGATGCGGTTCCAAGCAGTGACGGAGACGGTGGGCGTGCGGGAGAACCCGGGCCATCCGTGAAGGTAACCGAACGGCGAGCAAGGATGCTCCTTAAGTCAATCGGAGAAAGACAATGATCCTACAATCTCCTGGATATGAGGAAGTCGAGAGGCAACATGGGGTGGGGGGTTTATGGGGTAGGAAAAGAATAAATGAAACAAGATGGGACTGGGAGGGAGACAAACCATAAGAGGCTCTTTTTTTTTTTTTTAAGATTTTATTTATTTATCAGAGAGAGAGCACACATAAGCAGACAGAGGAAGAGAGAGAAGCAGGCTCCCTGTGAGGAAGGAGCCTGACATGGGACTCGATCTCGGGACTCTGAGATCATGGCCTGAGCTGAAGGCAGCAGCTTAACCCACTGAGCCACCCAGGCATCCCCACAAGAGATTCTTAATCTCACAAAACAAACTGAGGGTTGCCGGCGGTGGGGGGGAGGGAGGAGGTATGGAGAGGGGGTGGGGTTATAGACACTGGGGAGGGTACGTGCTATGGTGAGTGCTGTGAAGTGTATAAACTTGGCGATTCACAGACCTGTACCCCTGGGGCTAATAATACTTTATATGTTAATAAAAATTAAAAATAAAAAAAAAGAACATTCCTTAAGACGATTCACCTTCAAATATCGACGCCATTAGAATCAAGACATTAGGCAAAGGCTAAAAATACAACCAGGTCTATTAGGAATAAATGTGAAGTTTTTAGTTGATATTAAAACAAATCAAAGCAGAGCTGAGCTGCCTGCAAGGAGTAATCAAGCTGTGATTCTTAGGTAAACCACTACAGAAGGACCTGAAGGTGTGGGTGGATTTCACACATGAAAGGAGTCACTCAAAGGTCATTTCCATTTACAAATAAAATCTCTGAGAGATTTTCTAAACCAACTCCTGTAAAAAAAAAAAGCAGGAGCCATGAAGTCCGAGCCGCGCTCATGGCCCGTAAACGGAGACTGGGGAAGGGTTATCTGAGGTTTGGCGGAGCTGGGAGTGAGCCGCCACGGCCCGGCATTCAGAGCAGAACACGTCCCCGCTCAGAAAGCAGCCGACGGGAAGAGCTCGACATGGGCCCTGGACACCAGGCTCACCTGACGATGGGTGTCCAGGAGGAGAGGGAGCAGGGAACAAAGATGCACCACTGAAAACCACGAAAATGTGGACAGGGTCTGCTGACAGTCACCTTCTCTTCCAAGCCCAGCAGTTACTCTTCCTGTTTGTAAACTCTCCACATGAGCGGCCTTGTTGCGGAGGGCGGGGTAGCCTGCATGGGTGCTCCAGAGGGCAGTTCAGAGGCAAGAAGACGGAGGACAGGGGCCAAACGTCCTTCAAGCCTGACCTCTCTTGAGAAAGTGGCCAGGTCGTGGCGGCTCCCAGAATGCACACACACACCCCTCTACACACATCTCTACACACACACACACACACACAGCTCTACACACACAGCTCTCCACACACAACTCTATACACACCACTCTACACAAACAACTCAGACTACGTAGGTGAGACGTTTGATTTCTCACACAGCACATTACCACAGCTCACCAAACAGGAAAAGGATAAATGAAAGGGCCCTAGCTGGTAAAGGAAATTAAATCCGTATTTTCAAAATTCCCTAAAGAGAAACCTCCAAGCCCATACAGGGTCCCTGGGGAATTCTGTGGACTCTTAAAGAAGAATTTGTATCCGTTGTGTACAATCTCTTCCCATTTCTGGAGGCGGGGGACACACTTCCTGACTGTGGACCAGCATTCCCCTGACACCAAACCAGGAGAAAATAGCACAAAAACAGAAAACTGCTGATGGAGATCACTCATCTAGTAGGTGCAAAACTTCAATCCATCACCACGTGGAAGAATTCCACAGCAGGATGGGGTGGGGCGTCGTGGGATGCGGGTGTGTCAGCACGGTCCAGCACACCAAGGTTCCAGAAGGAGAGCCACATGATAAAATACATCTGTGCAGAAAAAAAAAAAAATTGTCAAAATTCAATGCCGGGGTACCCCTGGATGGCGTAGTTGGTTCAACACCTGACTCTGGGTCTAGGCTTGGGTTGTGATCTCAGCAGGTCCTGGGATGGAGCCCCACAGGGTGCTCCATGCAGAGCAGAGTCTGCTTTACACTCACTCTCCCTCTCACTTTGTCCCTCCTGCTTGGGCTCGCTCTCTAAAATACATAAATCTTAAAAAAAAAAAAAATTCAATGCCATTCATGACAAAAACTCTCAGAAAAATAGGCAGGAGAGAACCTCCCCAAATTGATAAAAGAGCAGCTTGCTAAAATCTGTAGCACATGTCACATGGAATGGGGACAGATTTTCTTCCCAAGATCAAGACAGGGGAGTCTGTTCTCTATTCAACATATTCCTGGAGTTTTGGCAAGTAAAGCAAGGCAAGAAAAACAAATGAAAGATATAGATTGGAGGAAGAGAAAATAAAACTATCACTATTTGCAGGTGCCATGATTACCTGTGCAGATATCGTTCAAAATCTATTTTAAAAATGAAAAAAATTTTGAAAAGTCCTAGCATTAATAAATGAATTCATAAAGTGGACAGGATACAAATTAACACAAAAACATCAATTTATTTCTATAAACTAGTAATGAACATGTGAACACCAAATTTAAAATAAAATACCACTTAACATTGCCAGAAAAAAAAAATGCAATGTGTAGGAGTCTGTCTATAAGACATGAGTAGGATTTGTAGGCTGAAATGTGCAGAATGCTTATGAAACATATAACAAATCTCTAAATAAGCAAAGAGCTATACCCTGTTTCTAGATGAGAAAATTCAGTATCATAAAGATGCTGATTCTTCCCACACTGATAAAAAGGTTCATTGCAATTTCAACCAAAATCTGGCAAAGGTTTTTGTAAATATACACCTGGTTGTTTTCAGTAAGTATGAAGATACAAAGGATGAAAAGTAACTAAAACAGTCTTGTTTTAGAAGAACAAACTGCAGGAACCAAGACTTACTATGTAGCTCTGCTAATCAAAACTGTGGGTCAAACAGACACATGAAAAAGTATCTCCACAGCACTCGGCATCAGGAAATACAAGTCAAAACCACCTCACACCAGTCAGAATGGCTAAAATTAACCAGTCAGGAAATGACAGATGCTGGCGAGGATGCGGAAAAAGGGGAACCCTCCTACACTGTTGGCAGGAAATGAAAGCTGGTGCAGCCACTCTGGAAAACAGCATGGAGGTTCCTCAAAAAGCTGAAAATAGAGCTACCCTACTACACAGCAATCACACTACTGGGTATTTACCCTAAGGATACAAATGTAGTGACCCAAAGGGGCATGTGCACCCGAATGTTTATAGCAGCAATGTCCACAATAGCCACACTATGGAAAGAGCCTAGATGTCCATCAACAGATGAGTGGATAAAGAAGATGTGGTACATGTACACAATGGAATACTATGCAGCCATCAAAAGAAATGAAATCTTGCCATTTGCGACGATGTGGATGGAATTAGAGGGTATTATGCTGAGTGAAATAAGTCAATCAGAGAAAGACAATTATCATAAGATCTCAGTGATATGAGGAAGTTGAGAAACAAAACAGGATCATAGGGCACAGAAGGGAAAAATAAAACAAAGAGGACAGCAGAGAGGGAGACAAAATGTAAGAGACTCACAATCATAGAAAATAAACTGGGGGTTGCTGGAGGGGAGGTGAGTGGGGGATGGGGAAACCGGGTGATGGGCATTAAGGGGGGCACGTGATGTGATGAGCACTGGGTGTTATACACAAAAGATGAATCATTGACCTCTACCATTGAAGCCAATAATATACTGTATGTTAATCAACTGAATTTAAATAAACTTTTAAAAATTCAATTATCTTCTTCTCTGGCAAAAAAAAAAAAAAAAAAAAAGACTGGGGGCCAATATCAGACAGATAGACAGATCAAAGAGAAGAATGCAGACCCGGAAAGGGACCCACACATGTGAACCCAACAGCTCTTCAGCCTGAGTGCAAAAGCAAGTCATCGGGGAGAGGGCAGCCCCTCCAAAACACGGTGTCATTGGGGGATTCAACATTCACAGGCAAAAAAATTGACACTTGACCTAAGTCTCATACTTTATACAAATATTAATTCAAATATTAAAGTGTAAAATTGTAGGAGAAATTGCCCAGGACAACACTTGGTACAACCCACGTTGGCAAGACAGTTGTTAGACTGGACACCGGAAGTACAATCCATTGAAGGGAAAAAATGATAAGTGGGAATTTATCAAAATCCTCTGTCTGGGTCTAAGACTGCAGGATTCTAGGATAGCAGCTATTAAGCCAGATGTTTTGGTGAAGTGCCAAACGGCAATACTCAGGAAGCATGGGTGCCCACCTTCTGCCCATCCCAGCACACATGCACCGGCCCCAGAAAATCCCCTGTGACCCCTGTGACAGGTGCATGGGGATCTGTCCACGGACGTCAGGCCCATATTCTCACTCGGGGGTTTGGGATTGGGGCTGGAACCCACAGTGTAGAGGTTACAAGCCTTGGACTGGATTCCATGTGCCACCAGCTCTCGGAGAGCCATGGCACATGGCATGTGTGAAGAGGACTCATGAGCTCTGTTCAGAGGACAGGGGCGGGTCACAGCCACAGAGAGACAAGGAGAAGGCCCGGGACTGCTGGTCAGCATGTTTTCAGCAACACCAGAAGTGGTCCCTGAAGGAAAGGAGCAGTTACACAGTGTACTTGTAAGGTGATTGGAGCCCATGATTCGTGTCCCGCTGGCCCCGGATCCCCAGGCTGGCTGTTGTGTAAGCGCGCTGGAGGCTGACTAGGAGGTCTTCACGGGCGAGCAATGGCGAGAAGCTCTTGTCCCAGCAAAGCTCTCTTCTCAGTATCTTCTTGCCTAACAATTTCCTGGAAAGACTTTCTAAGTCTGTGCTGAGGCATGATTCATAAAGCCTAGAATAGACACACTCGTAGAAAACTCGGAGGGTCCGGTGCCCGGCAGACCCTGCCAGGGAGCGCACAGCCTCGGAGGAAGGGAACAGGGGTTGGAGAGCTGTGTGACAAACAGGAATCCACACCCCAAACTGCACCATTCCTCCACCGTCTTACATGGCTGCACCTGCCCGCTAAGACGTGGGCTGTACCAAGTGTTGTCAGTCTATCTGTCCATCCCCCCGGTGTGACCGATGAAGTCCAGAGACTTGGAGCCACACAGGGATTGTCACTGTCACATGGGCAATTAGTGGAAGAGACAGCACTTAGCCCCAGAACCACCGGCCGGCCACACTTAGGCTTAGAGGTAAATGCACACCCACAGGGAAGGCATCCTCTGTGGCCTTCCTGCAGGGATCGGACAATGTGCAAGTCACTGCCCCCTCCTGAGTTCTCAGCGGTGACCTGCACCCTTCCTTTGCTATCAGCATCCATATTTCAATATAATGTCCAGGAGCCTATTTATTATAGGGAATAAAAGCTGATTTTGCACAAGGACTTATAAATTCTAACCTCAAAGTATTCCTAAATTCTTTTTCTTTTAAAAATGTAAACTGGAATGTGCCTGGGTGGCTCAGATGGTTAAGCGTCTGCCTTCGGGTCAGGTCATGATCCCAGGGTGCTGGGACTGAGCCCCACATTGGGCTCCCTGCTCAGTGGGGAGCCTGCTTCTCCCTCTCCCTCTGCCCCTCCCCCTGCTTGTGCTCCCTCTCTCTCTCAAATAAATACATAAAAATCTTTTAAAAATAAATAAATAATAAAAATGTAAACGGGAGGGGCGCCAGGGGGCCTCTGAGAATTAAGGTCATGATCCTGGGGTCCTGGGATTGAGTTCCATATGGGGGGGGGGCCCTGCTCAGCAGGGAGCCTGCTCATCCCTCCGCCCCTCCCCCCACTCTCTCCTTTTGTCTCTCAAATAAATAATGTATTCCTGGAAAACTATAAACTCCCAAAATTGAACCAGGAAGAAATCAACAACCTGAATAGACCGATATCTAGTAACGAGATTGAGGCAGTGATCAAAAACCTCCCAAAAAACAAGAGCCCAGGACCTGACGGATTCCCTGGGGAATTCCACCAAACTTTCAAAGAAGAAATAACACCTATTCTCCTGAAGCTGTTTCAAAAAATTGAAGCAGAAGGAAAACTTCCAGACTCTTTCTATGAAGCCAGCATTACCTTGATTCCCAAACCAGGTAAAGACCCTACCAAAAAGGAGAATTTCAGACCAATATCACTGATGAATATGGATGCTAAGATTCTCAACAAGATCCTAGCCAACAGGATCCAACAGCACATTAAAAAGATTATCCACCATGACCAGGTGGGATTCATCCCTGGGTTACAAGGATGGTTCAACATTCGCAAATCAATCAATGCGATACAACAAATTAATAGGAGAAGAGAGAAGAACCACATGGTCCTCTCAATTGATGCAGATAAAGCACTTGACAAAATCCAGCATCCGTTCCTGATTAAAACGCTTCAAAGTATAGGGATAGAGGGAACATTCCTGAACTTCATCAAAGCTATCTATGAAAGACCCATAGCAAATATCCTCCTCAATGGGAAAAAGCTTGCAGCCTTCCCATTGAGATCAGGAACAAGAAAAGGATAAATCTTTTTAAAACACATTTATACCATACCACTTTTTTATTCTTATTTTTTTATTTTTTCAAGATCTGATTTATTTGAGGGAGCAGGAGGATGAGGGAGCAGGAGAGCACAAGCCCAGCGAGCAGCGGAGGGAGAGGGAGAAGCAGACTCCCCGCTGAGCAACGATTCTCTTCTGGGGTCTCCCCCCCCCCAAATCCATAACCGCAGCCTAGTCAGGAACAAGACCCCAGACCCGCCCCAGGGAACGCCGGACCCAGACGACTCAACACCGTTAGAACCCGCAGGAGCATCAGAGAGGCTGCCCCCGCCTCGAGGAGCCCAGGGAGCTGGGACCGGGAGGACGAAGGGTCGGGGCTGAGATCCCAGAACAGCAGGAGGAGGAAAGAGGGGAAACCGGGGGATCTGCAGACATCGCCGCCTTAGTTCATGCGCGCGGGTCCACACGGGCCCATTACCTGCATCGAGCCGGCTGCATTAATGGAGACATTAACACGGGGGCGGGGGGCGCAGGCTCACGCGACCCCTCTGTACTGTCTGTGCCTGTTCCCACACATCGGAAACTCGTCTGAACAGTCAAGTGCATTTTAAGATGCCGTCTGGGTGCATGGATCCGCTGAGTGCAGCGGCCTCGCGGGACGAGGGGATGATGGCTCCTACCCGTCCAGCTGAAGTCTATCCAACACGGTCTTACCGTGCCCCACACTTTACACTTTACAGAGTACCCCACAACCTGAATGCTCTGTGGAGGCGGCTAGTGGCCCCCACGATGTCTCTGTGCCTGCAACTCTGTGCCGAGGACGGTGTTTTGGAATCCCCGACCTGAGTGCCATCAGGCCATTGCATGGGTGTCACCCATGTTCCCATGCGTGTTGGTCATGTGTGTTCCCAGATCCAGGAACACTGCCTGGGTTGTAGGGAGGGGGTGTTGAAGAGCATGAGTGTGGTTCCAGCCCTGCTGCGAGCGCAGCCAGCAGACCCTTCAGCCCTGAGGTGCGGGGCATCCCCTGCTCCTGGGGTCCCACAGGTACCTGCAAGCGTCTCCAGGAAGCTCCCCTTGCGGGAGGCTCTGGGAACTTGGGGGAGAGTGAGGAGGCGCCACAGCTTCTGAACTCCTGAGCTCCTTTCTCCCCCAGGGGCCCCCAGGCCACCCTTGCCCCTTCTCCCGCAGCCACGTCCTTGCCGCATGGAGTCAGTGCCAGCCGCCTTCCCAGGATGAAAATATGAACACTTCTCAGGGGTGCGCTGCTGCCCCGTCTTTCCCAGGCTGCCGACACGTCCCTCCTGAGTTACCCCAGTGGTGCCGTCCCTTGACGTCCCTCACCCTCCCAGTCTGGGCCCATGCAGCAGCCCCCACCTCCCTTCTCAGAACCCAGCACACCCACGCCTCCCCATCTCCTTTGGTGCAAATGGTCAAAAGACCCTGGAGGACCTTCCTCTGGATCCACCCCCCCACCCCTGCTGCCGGCTTCGAATGTGCACTCCGGTCCCCGGCTGTGGCCTCTCCACAAACAACACCCAGGAGGCCTGTGCGGCGGGAGACGCTCCCGTCTGCACACAGGGATGCTCTGCAGAAGGCCTTCTCAGGCCTGGACCTCATCACACCTGCTGCGCTCCATCCCCCCTGCCCTCAGTCCCGCTTCCACTCCCCCACCCCGAACCGCACACTCCAGGAAGGCAAACCTCTTGGCCAGCTTGTTCCACGGGCGCACCTGAAGGCCGCTGCCAGTTGTATGGAGGGAACAGGCTTGGGGAGCGGGAGGAAAGGTGTCGGGGGGGTCCCGGCTGCGCTCTTGGGAGCCGGTCCCCACACACGGAGGACCCCTTTCTGGTTATTGACTGAAGTCAGGTGTGGCTCCGACTCCCTGGCCGTGTGCACAACGCAGCAAGCACGGAGCAGCGGCAGGGACCAGAGCGTGGGATCGTGTGGAGAAATGACCCACCCACGGTGAATTTAGAAGGATCCGAGACGTGGGAAATGCACCTTGAAGAGCTCGGCATGCCCGGGCTTGAGAGCTAACGGCATCTGCGGCAACTTCAAAGTCGTTCACGGCCTGTGATGCTCTCCGTGGCCGGCTGTATCCACCTCCATTTCCTAAGATGGCCTTAGCATTTGGACCTCAGTACGGTTTTCTGCCATTTAGACATGTGTCGACTACATGCAG
The DNA here is from genome assembly GCF_011764305.1 of Mustela putorius furo. Lineage (NCBI taxonomy): Eukaryota > Metazoa > Chordata > Mammalia > Carnivora > Mustelidae > Mustela > Mustela putorius. Next base: position 12,882,356 of record NW_025421998.1, read on the forward strand.
TGAACTTATTCATTGAAGCAAACTGTGCAAACTGCAGCCGCCGATGAAAGCACAAGGACCCGCTGGAGGGAAATGGTGAGAATCTCAGCGAGAAGCTGAGCTCAGGAAAACCGCCATGCTGAGCGAGGGACGCCAAAAAGTCATTCACTAGGAGCCTAGTAAGAATATTCCCTTAAGTACACAATTGTTCAAATGATTTTAGTCTGTACTCTTCATTAGCCTTTTTTTTTTTGGGGGGGGGGGGATACCCGTGGTAAAGATTCCTTTCTCATGCGTAAATTTTATGCATGAAATTATCCGTTGCAAACCCCAAATCACTCATGGAAGAAACCCCCATCTATTCTAAATTTTTAAAAAGATTTTATTTATTTACCTGAGAGACAGAGATCCAAAGTGAGCATGAGTAGGGGGAGAGGGAGAGGGACAAGCAGACTCCGAGCTGAGCACGGGACCCAATGTGGGGCTCGATCTCACGACCCTGAGGTCATGACCTGAGCCAAAATCCAGACACAGATGCTTCACCGACTGAGCCACTCAGGCGCCCCCGCACGTGGCTCTCCCACCATTCCCCTGCAAGCCAGCCGCAGCCTTGCTCCTGCCCATTGCGCTCTGGCTTCTGGTTACATCCCTGGGTTCAGGCAGGCATCCTGCTGTGCTGGTTCCGGGAGTCCGGACAGGCCGGATCTCTAGCTGGTGTCCCCAGTGTGGCACGGGCAAGCCTGCAGCAACAGCATAGGAAGCCTGAGGGACCCGCTGTGTGTGGGGTGATTCTTGGGAGCATCGACGTGGGGAGCAGTGCTTGGCGCCTGGCACACATCACTTGCCCGTGGCTTGGTCATCACAGGGGCCTTCGGTCCCGGGGTCACCTTCCTCTGCTCAATAGGTTATGCACAAACAGCCAAGGAGTGCACGTGCCGTCCTCACCCAGCCCTCACAGAGCGAATGCGTCAGGGCTGTCTCTGTTCCTCGGGGCCTCGTGTCTGCCGCAGCACCCTTCCGGCCCCTGCCCTCAGGCCGGCTCAGCAACACTGCCCCTCCCCCGCCATCCTCCTTCCCACAGTTCACACCCACCACCAGCGGCCAAGTGAGCCCCAGACACACAGAGCAGTGCACCTGTCGGCAAACTTCCTCCGGGCCACTGCCCTGTGCCCCCCACCCAGGTCCCTTTCCCCTCTGGACCACAGGAAAGAACCTACCTACAAATCTGTGAACTGTGTGTTTGATTCTCTGTGTTTCTGAGGCTGACATCTGGACCTCTCTGGCTGCCCACCCAGGGGCTAGGCAGTTCCCACACAAACAGCCCAGAGCTCACCCTGCCAGTGCGCGCCGTCCGCAGCCCCTCCTCCGTAGCCCTCACACTCTGGGCTGGACACTGGGGGTAGCCCCCACTCCCCAGCCGGCCGGAAGCCTTCTCACCCTGCTGTGTCCTTTCCTTCCCTTGGAAACAGTAATTCCCCCGCCTCCTGACCGTCCCTGTACTTCCCGGCCCAGTGGCCACGCCTCGAGTGTAGACTGGGTGCCGCAGGACATCCACCTGCCTGTGCACGTCCCGGCCCACCAGCTCAGACAGTCCCAGCACAGTTACACCCGCATCGGCCAAACCAGCTCACACACCTCCCCTCGGACGGACGGTGCCCCGACTCCACCGAGCTCAGGGTGTGATCCGTGTGTCTGCGCTCAGGTCTCTGAAAATCCACCTGAAAGATCCTGAGGGCCAGGGGCAGCATCTCGCACACACAGAGACCTCGAGCTAGACCCGCTGGTGGTAGGGAAGGCTGCGGAACCACCGTCTCATGCGTGAGTGGACAAGGCACATGGCGGTGGTGGCCCGGGAGGCAGGAGCGGGGATGTGACCTCTGATGGATACATTATTCCCTGTGTGGCTTGAACAGAACAATGCCTAGTCCCCAGTGCAGTACGTGTGGGCGTCTGCTGCATCTGGATTAGCTTCCCTCTCCCTGTCCTCCACAGCGGCGTCCTGCCCGGGCCGCACCCTGCAGGGCGGGAGTAAAGCCCGGCCTTCAGGGACCTAGTGAGCGGTGCACAGTGGCGCTCGGCGGGAACACGGCTGTGAGTGTGGACCGCAATTGTTCTTTCCCTCGCGGCGGACATCTGGAAGGCATCCTTCTCTTCCGCGCCAGTGTCCAGCAGCAGGATGGAGTGTGAGGACGGCCACGAGGGAGACGCACGGCAGTCCGACACGCCTCCCGACCAGAGAAGCAGCAACCACAGATAATGGAAGGAAAACAGAATGTTCTTTTTGGATGGCCCAACGGACAACTCCTTCGAGTGTGTGCTTTATTATAGGCCTTAGTCATCCCTCCCGTTGCTGCTGGCGAGGCTCCAGGCAGCACATCCCTCTTCCTGGACACACCCCGCCCCGAGCGCCACGCAGGGAGCCCGTGTCAGAGGCGTGTACAGCACGCCGTATGTTTGCAGGTCAAGAGGCCGCCTGCCTGAGCGCCTCTGAAGTCATTGTTTGCCCTCCCGTTTTGTTTCTAAAGCCACCCCGTTGACGGGTGCCCAGTCCCCATCTGTTTGCTCATGGGAAGTGCAATGCTCTCGGTTCGCAGGCGGGGACTGTTCTGGTTTCAAGGACACTTGCGTCCCTGAGGGAGCAGACACGAGACCCGAGCGGCCCTGGCATTCTGTCACCAGAACTCACGTTCCCCCACCCGACTCGCTGCTAATCCATTACAAACTGTCGGTTTCATTTCAGGAAAGCAAGGAGTAGGAACGCCATGTTTCTGGTTCCTGCCGACCTTCCACGTGCCCTCTGATGTCCCCCCTTTAATCTAAATGCATTCAACCCCTCGCTTGTCTACTTGTTCTCTTGTCTACGTGTGCCTTAATTTTTACCTTCCAGTAAGTATCCGGGCATCGCAGACACACGCACCCAACAAATTCACTCAACAAACAGTTCATCGCGCCTCTACGCCTTGGCCAGGCCCTGGATCACATGCCATGGGTGAACGGCTGTGAGATGGCAGCACCGTCTTCCTTCATAGAACCTCATACAGGGGTCAGTGTGTACAGAGGGTGCTGGACGCAGGCCATCGGCCTGTCATTGCCCGGGGACCACAAGGGGCCATCTGCCCTGAATATGCCCTACTTCCATTGGGCCATGAGGAAAATCATCCTAAGGCTGTTCCTGGGTTAAGATTCTTTCGTCATTGTCTCCCACTTGATGGTTCGGTTAACCTTTTAGTCCACTGGATAGCTAATGCAAGTCTGAGGATCTTCTAACAACAAAAATGCATAAGGAATACAAACAATATTTGGGGTTTCAGGATCCCACAGATGTCCACTGAGCCCTCACCAAGGAGTCCCTACCTACAGCAGGTCCAGATGCCTGAAATCAGCCCATCACTTCACCATGAACTGAGTAGCCAACTCACAGCCCTCCTGTTCCTCGGACGGGATCATGCCTCTCTGCCCCAGGGCCTTGGCATAATCTGTCCACTGCTTTTTTTCTCCCTTACTGTCTGCAGATTGTGCCATATGTGCAGGATTGCCTATGCCATGTCCTCATCTGCGAAGTCAGAATGAAAACGCACTCCGGGGGGGTATCATGTGGTTCTGCAGGTGTGTATTGGATCTCTACCAATCCCTGACCCAGAGTGAGCACTGCAGGAAATGCTCTCCTTACTCACCCTCAGGGTCACAGTGGGACCATCACCTGCTCCACCAAGCAGTCTCCGATTCTTCTCCCTGGGATGCGGTTGGCGAGCCCCTCAGTGCTTCCCCTTCCCCCCACCACGTCCACCTGCACAGCTGTCCTTGTGAGCTCCCAAACTCTGAAATGCTGGCTTCCTCTTCCTGGTATTCACTCAACAAGAAAATAAGTAATGACTACAGGGACAACACAGAGAACGTGTTTGGTCTTGGCCAGAAATGAAGAGCCGTGCACACGTCAGTGGTTACGGATAGTATGACACACTTGCTGGTTGTGGAGTCTGGTCACCCGGCCTGGTCTCTCTGGCCGTGGGTAACTTTCCCTTCACCACTCATCCTAGTTTACCTACACTCTGGCGACTGAGTGACAGTGAGCATTAGCGGCTTTTGACAATGTCTGCAAGTTTATTTTGTTCTAGGGACTGTTTAATCACAAACATTAGGATGTAGACACGGCCCTCCATGGCAAACAACAGGTGATGCATCCACTATCAGCAGAACCCTGCTCTGGGATATGAGCTGTTTGAGTTGTCACTGTTCTATCCAGTGAGGGACCAGGAGGAGGCACAAACTACCCCAAGCCTCTGTGTATACATTAACAAACAGGGGACAACCACGCTGAAATCAACACTGTGTTCTCCTAATTCAAAGGATAGGTATAAATCAAAATATGATATTGGATCCTTATCTCATACCATAAATAAGAATTAACTGAAAATGGTAAGAGCCCTAAACTTGAAAGTTGAGACTATAAAGCCCTTGGGAAAAAAATACAGGAGAAAAGTGTTATGACGTTGCATTCAACAGCAATTCCTTAAATATGATGCCAAAAGCACAGACAAGAAATTAATATAGGTAAGTTGGAGTTCATCAAAATTAAAAACTTGTGTGTAAGAAAGGACTGCATCATCAGAGTAAAAAGGCAATCCATAGAATAAAGAGAATATTTTTAAATTATGCATCTGGTAAGGAATTAATTCACAAAATATATAAGGAACTCGACACTGAAAAAGTGATAACCCAATTTAAGTAGGCATTACTTCAAAGAAGACATACAGATGACCAATAAGCACTTGAGAAATGTGGAGCTATCACTAATTAGGGAAATGCAAGTCAGTCCAAAATGAGGTATCACTTCACACACATTAGGAAGGCTACTATACATATGTGATGGGAAAAAATAGAAAGTAAATGTTGACAAAGGTGTGGAGTGATTGAAACCCTTGTGCACTATTGGTGGGAATGTAAGATGGTGCAGCCACTGTGGGAAACAGTATGGAGGTTCCTCAAACATTAAAGATAGAACCTATGATCCCTATGATATAGAATCTATGGGATCCCTATGATCCTATCAGATCAAGGACACAAACAAATACTCATATACCCATTTTCACAACAGCACTGTTCACCATAGACAAAAGGTGCAAACGACCCCAACAATGTTCACTGATGGGTGACGGATAAACAGAACGTGATCCAAACCTACAATGGAATATTATCAGTCCTAAATGGGAAGGAAATCCTGTCACAGGACACCACATGGGTGGCCCTTATGTTAAGTAAGATAAGTCAGTCACAAAAAGACAAATATTGTATGACCTCAGTTATGTGGGTTACCTCATGTAGCCAAAATCATGGAGAGAGAAAACAGAAGGGTAGGTGCTGGGAGCTGGGGTGGACATGGAAATGGGAAATTGTTATCCAATAGGGAGAGAGTTTTGGTTTAGGAAGATGAAAAACTTCTGAAGATGGATAGATGGATGGACGGATTTTGGATGGGTGGATACAGGTGGATGGACAGATGGATGGATGGATGGATGGGGAAGATGGATGATGGATGGATGGATGGATGGATGGATGGAGAAGATGGATGATGGATGGATGATGGATGGATGGATGGATGGATGGGGAAGATGGATGATGGATGGACAGATGGATGGATGGATGGATGAATGGATGGATGGATGGGGAAGATGGATGATGGATGGATGGATGGATGGGGAAGATGGATGATGGATGGATGGATGGATGGATGGATGGATGGATGGATAGATGGGGAAGATGATGATGGATGGATGGATGGATGGATGGGAAGAGGAATGGATGGATGCTGGATGGGTGGATAGGTGATGGATGGATGGATGGATTTTGGATGAATGGATGGGTGGATATGGATCGGCAGATGGATGGAGGGATGGATGATGGATTGGTGATTGCACAACACTGTGAATGTACTTAATTCCACAGAAATGCACACTTAAAAATGCTTTAAATAGTTAATGTTATATACTGTATATTTGACCACAATTTTTTTTTCAAAAAGGATGAGCATATGATTTGTAAATGTAAGAAAGAGAAATAAATCATTTCTTTGCCTTTCACATGAGAATAATTACAGTGCATCAAAGTTAAAAATGTAACATAAAAAATACACAATTAATTCAGGCCAGAGATTTTATTTTCCTATCTCTGGACAGTTAGTAATATTATTACTAACAAGCTTAAAGCAAACTTTGGATTTGCTCTGGGCTTCAATATCATGAAAATCTGCTGTTTTTCTTACAAGGTCACAAAAAGAGGCATTTATTTCTTTAATCACTTGTATTCGGAAATCTTAACAGAAAACATGACTCCTGACGTAAACAATTGAACCAGAGTCAGGCACCCAGACCACACCCATGCCGAACAACATTGCTTTTCTATCACATCAAATAACTTCTTTTTCTTCTTTTACTTATTCTGAAGAGTTTTGTAAATCCTGGGAGGGGGCTCTCATAGATGTCCACGTTGTGACAGCTTGAGGAGCTAATCCATGTCCAGGCCTCCATGTTTGACTTCTTGGTGCCTCTTTCCCTGCTCTTTGTTCACACCCTTTGGTGGGTGTTTCTAGAAAGAGAGGCTGGCTGCAAGGGGAGGGTCTGAAGTTCCATATAGAGGCAGATTGACCCCAGGAGGCTGGATGAAGGATCTGGTGAGGGCCAGAGGCATCCTTGGGACCAAGGGACCAAGGCTGAATAACACCAGCCACAGAGCTCCCATGTGGGCTTTGTCTTCCCCAAAGGGGTTGGCTGCTGAGCTGGAAAGAGTGATAAGGTGGGCGGTCAGTGCTCTCAGGTGGGCAGCAGAGCCGGAGCTGAGTGAAGACAGGACATAACCGATGACTAAAAGTTCAGTTCAGACATGTGGGTCTGGTTGGCTCTCACCAGGGATTCCAGAAGGATGTGTGACCTGAGAGTCAACAGTGGCTGCGAATTCATGGAACATGAAAGAATCTTCCAGGAAAAAACAGAGGTAAGAGTGCTAAGCAGATATGTGCTGACTGTTTAGAAAGAATGTGGTTCTCGGCATGGTCAGGCCTGGCTCTGGGGTGATCCCGGCAGAGGGATGGTGCCCCGAGTGTGAGGGCCCCATGCAGGCGGTGGTGGGGCATGGGCCCTGCACTGGATGGTTTACCCAAGAAAAGCATGCACATAGGAGAGGCCTGTGCTATCCCTAGGGATTGGCTGGTCCTGGGTGGGGCTGTCTCTCCAGGGCCAACAAGGATCCAGATGTCAAAGCATCAGATAAAGAACTCGGTTGTTGCGCCATCAAAGCTGACAGAGAGCCTGGGGGCCGGGAGGCACGGAGTCTGCTCCCACCGATTCTGGGGCAGTCACCCTTCCCTCCAGCTCCCTGCAGATGGGGACAGGGTCACAGAACCCTCACTGTGTCTGGTGGGTGTGTGGCCAGGGAGCTTCTGCATTAAGGGCCATACAGTTCCTTGTTGGCCACTTTCCAAGCACCGTCTGCAGCCACAGTAGGTGGGAAAGATACATGAAAGACACAGTAGGTGCAGCTTGTGTAGTCGGGGGAAGAGAAGCCAGACAGCCCATGTGTCACCAAGGCTTTGTACATCCTGAGCCCCAAATTCCGTATCTTATTTTAGAATATATGTTTTCATTGTACATTATAAAGGGATAAATAATATTCAAGAAAATCATGGATTAAAGCATCACCCCAGATCCTATCTCCAAGTGAAAATTCTTCTCCCTGTTCACGTCCATAGCAATCTTTTTAAAAATTCATTCATGTCACAACATGGCACTGTCTTTGCAGAAGCAAGAGCTGTCCCCCACCCACAGCCTGAGTTTGCCTGCAGCCCGGCAGGTGCACCCTGACAGCCCCCGCCTCAACCCTGCACTCCCGCAGGCCGGGAGGTGCACCCTGACAGCCCCCATATGGACCCTGCATGCCCACAGCCCAGCAGGTGCACCCCAACAGCCCTCATCTTGACCCTGTGCACTCTTCTTCCCAGCTCAGGCTGCCTCCCACGCTGCAGGCATCTGCTCAGCCTACAGCAGGCAGCTCCCTGGAACTAGGATGGTGCAGTGATGGAGCTGCTCAGTCTCCCAGCGGTGCTTCCTCCAGCCAACACCTGTTCCACCCAGCCCAGCTACCTCAGCACCAGCTCACTATTCGCTTCCCATCCCCCTCATCGCTATTTCTGTTTTCCCTCTTGTGCTCCTGCCTCACCTGCTGCCCAGACCACCCCATTCCAGGGTCTACTTTTAGGCGGAAGGCAAACTGAGACACCTCCTGCTGCCAGATGAGGGGTGAGCATGGTCCTCCATGAGGAACGTGGTTGGTGTGGAGCAGATGGATGTCACCATGTGAAGGGGCTGTGGCAGGTTTGACAAGGTAATGAGGACACCAAAAGCCGGTGCTGACCGACTCCACTCCTGCAGTTCTAGGGAGACTCACAGAAGCATCCCTTCAAGCAGCGGTCCCTATGTAGGAAGTGCCCCGGCTGAAGGAAAGGGGATGATGCCACCAGGGCACACTGTGGCCATGTGCCCCGGGGCACAGGTCACCATGGCGGGTGGGAGGTGGCCATCTGCAGATGGTCGAGAGCCCAGCTCCCACCGTAGAATTTGGATGTTAAAGCATAAAAGCGGCGAGGAGCCTTTTAAACATTAAAAACAATTTTTTAAAAAGGGAGTGACATAATTAGAATGCCATGTGAGAGAAAGATAACTTCATCTGCACTGTGAAGAATGCGAACTGTAAGCAGGGGTATTAAAGTTAACACTCCTGGGAAATCGTAGGGCCCAGTCCAGGTTAGGGTTGAAGAAGGCAGAGAAGGAAGAAGGGATGGAAAGGATGCACTGAAGGTACAGCCAACAATCCCCCGCATGGACTGAAGGGGTGTGTGTGTTCCTGTATCTGTGTGTGTGTGCACGTGTGCAGGCATGTGTGAATTCACATATGTGGGTGCACATGCCTGTGTGTGCATTTGTGTGTATGTATGTTTGGTGTGCATGTTCACATGTGTGTGCATGTGTGTGCGTGCACGTGTGTGTGTTCCTGTATCTGTGTGTGTGCGTGTGTGTGCATCGGTGCAGGTGTAGGTGTTCTTTTATCTGTGTGCGTGTGTGCACCTGTGTGTGTTCCTGTATGTGTGTGCATGTGTGCGTGTGCGTGTGTGCGTTCCTGTGTGAGTGCACACATGCATTTCTGTATCTGTGTGCACGTGTGTGCGCACGTGTGTGCGTGTGCATGTGTGTGCATGCGTGTGTGCATTCCTGTATCTGTGTGCGTGTGTGCACATGTGTGTGTGTGCGTTCCTGTATCTGTGTGCGTGTGTGCATGTGCATTTGCATGTGTGTGTGCGTGCACATGTGTGTGCTCATGTGGAAAACTTTAAGGCTGACTGTTCATTTTCCCTCTTGGGTGACTGGATCCATGGGAATACATGAGGGAGAGAAGATGTAGAAAGTGAGAGAACATCTCCATCTATCTGACGAATCAGAGATGGAGTAGTCAGGAAGATAGCCGGGTATCTCTCTGCAGCCTGAGAGAGAGGTCAGACTTGGAAGCCCAGATTTTCCCTCATTCTCTGTCCATAGGAGAAAGCTACAAGAATAATAGAGAAAAGCATGCCAAATCACTATGAAGAACATCAATTAAAACAGAACTGAGACATAACGTTAAGGATTGCATGATTTCCTTTTTTATTGACATATAAGTGCCATATAATGTTATATTCATTTTAGGTGTACAACATGATGATCCCATATTTGTGTATATTTCAAAATGATCACCATGATAAGTCTAGTTAATACCCATCACTACAGACAGATCCAGAATTGTGTGCGTGTGATGAGGACTTTTAAGATCTACTCTCTTAGCAACTTTCAAATATGCAACACATTGTTAACTATGGTCGCCATGCAGCACCACACATCCCCGGGACTTATTTCTTTTATAACTGCAAGCTCGTACCTTATAACTCCCTTCACCCATGTTGCCCTCAAGTTCCATCCATTTTGTTGCAAATAGCAAGAGCTCATTCCTTTTTATGGCTGAGTAATATTCCATTGACCATTCCATTGAATCTGTTCCTTCATCAGTGGATGCCTGGACTGTTCCCATATCTCGGCTATTGTAAATAATGCTGCTATAAACAGCATCTATTTGAGCTAGTGTTCTCATTTTCTGGATAGATTCCCAGAAGAGGAATTGTTGGATCAGATGGTAATTCTGTTCTCCTCTTTTGAGGAACCCCCACACTGCTTTCCAGAGTGGCTGCACAAGGTTGCGTTCCCACCAGCAGTGCGTGAGGGCTCCCCTTTCTCCACATCCTCACCAACACCTGTTGTTTCCCGTCTTTTTTGATGAAGGCCACTCTAACAGGTATGAAGTGACACCTGATTGTGGTTTTGACTTGCGTTTCTCTGATGTTAGTGATGTTGAGCATTTTATGTACCTGTTGGCCGTCTATACATGTTCTTTAGAAAAATGTTTATTCGGATCCTCTGTCCACTTTTTAATTGTATTGTTGTTTTTTGCTATTGAGTTGTATGAGTTTTTAATATAATTTGGATAATAACCCTTTTCTGGCTACATAATTTGCAAATATCTTTTTCCATTCAGTAGGTTGCATTTTAATTTTGTTGATGGCTTCCTTCACTGTGCAGAAATTTTTTAGTTTGATATAGTCCCACTTCCTTATTTTTGCTTTGGTTGTCTTTGTTTTCCAGTGTTATATCCAAAAAAATCATTGCCATCACTGATGCAAGGAGCTGACCACTTGTGTTTTCTCCTGGGAATTTTATGGTTTTATGTCTTACATTCAAGTCTTTAAACCATTTATGTTCATTTTTGTGTATGGTGTATGGTGTATGGTAATGGTCCAGTTTTGTTCTTTTGCATGTATCATTTTGATTAAATGAATATTAACCAGCTCTTAAGAAAGAAACATTCAGGGGGTATAACCAATGTTTCAATGTATAAACAACATAGAAATTAACATTTGTGTTTCATGTGTCTTTTCAACTTTGTAAAAGTAACAACCTGAGATACATTTAGAGGTTAGAACCCTACATGTTCTGTTGATATCAAGTGTTGGACCAGTTGAAATTTTCCAGAGAAGCAGACTATATATATCCAGAGAGAAATGATTTTCAGGAATTGGCCCAAGAGATTGTGATGGTAAGTCTGGCCAGTCTGAAATCTGTAGGACGGGCCAGATGAGCTGGAAGTTTTGATGCCACAGACTTGAGGCAGAATTATCTTCTCCATGAAACTCAGTTTTTGCTCTTAAGCCTTTAAACTGCTTGCATGAGGGTAGACTGCTTTACCTAAATTGAAAGATATCAGCCTTATCCATACCTACAAAATACCTTCATGGTGACACCTGTGTTAGCGTCTGGCTGCTTCCCTGGGTCCAGTACACCAGCCACTCAGAAACAGCGAGAACCTGTGCACCTGCTAAGTGTCCACAGGAAATTTCCACCAGTTTTACTCTGCACCACACCTGCTATCCGATCACATCTACCTGCCATTAGAAATAAGGCTGTTCTTTGGAAGTTTTAATCTTATCACTCTGATGGGTCTTCATGTTTCTGTTTCATATGGTCGTATCTTCTATTTATTGCTGAGTTGTAGCTCTCTCTGTATACTGTCTTACGCCATGTTTTTCTGTAGTATTTTGGGGCTGTTTTCTTAGCCATTCACATCTTTGAGCCATGCCGAACATATCCATATAATGAGAGGGACAGGAAGCTAGATTTTATCTAGCCAGTTGTCACAACAATCATTTAATAATTCGTCTTTTCCCTCCCATTTTCATAAACAAACTTCCTAATACAGTCTGTGGCTTCTCTCTTTAGCTCAATTGATTTGGACACAGTAATAATTTCATTATCAACATGCTATTTACACAAAACAAGCGCCGTAATTCACCTCAGTGTCCTTCCTCAATAAGGACTTTGGAAATAACAGTATCTATAGAATTGTGCTGCATGATTCTCCTTCTAACTCACTTAGGTGAGGTGAGCAGTGAGGGCGCACATCCAGATTTCTGCAGAGCTGTGAAAACTTCTTTAGGTTGTGACTATCTCTCGGGAACCCGTTTTAATTTGGTGGAGACAGTGCGCATTTGGACAATTTCAGACCCTGCCACTTCCTGCCTGGCATGCTGAGCGTGGATTTCAGGTTAACAGGCTCAGAGCTTTCCGACACCTTGGTACCAAGTGATGTCATTGGACCACGTTTGTCTTGGAATCCCTACACGCCCTGCACGCAAGCCTCCCTGCAGTGGCTTCCTGGAGCCTCCCACTCCTCCCCTACATGGAATGTGCATTCCATGTTCAACCACCAGGGAAGCCTCTTTGAGCTCTGACACGGTCCTTCACTGCTGCAGAGCCCCCCATGTCTCCCTATCACTCCTCTACTTAGGGAGCCACTCCTGTCAGCCCTTCAGACTCCCCTTCCACCTCCCACTGCTTTCCCCTCCGAGCCTTCTTGCTACAACGGAACTGCCTTGTCGCCTTGTCTGAGCTGACTCCTTTCCCCTTCCTGCACTCACTCTTGGTTCTGGTGGTGCTGCCCCCCCAACACACACACACACACACACACACACACCATCTTGCTGTCCCATGCCTGCCCTGACCACTGAGTCACCATGCAGGCCCTCTTCATGAGGTCCTCTTCTGCTTTTCCACCAGCCACCCAGCCCAGTCTCCAACGGACCTCCTCCCACATCATGAGGGTCAGGGATGTGAGGATTTTCTTGTTGTACCTTCCTGTGTCTTGAAGGCTTCAGGCACACAGTGACTAAAACTCAGTCATGCTTTCCTCCTTTCCCAGCAGATGCCTAGAATAAATGTGGACCTGGGTTTTAAATTCAGGAAACTCCAGGATGTATTTTCCACATTAACACAAATGGCTTTTTATAAACAAAGTTATAGGAAGTATAAAATCACACAAGACATGGGAGCAAGTGAAGGAAAGAGAAGGGGGGTTAAAGCAAGACAGTCCTGGATCATCTGCGGGCCATGGTGTGTCAGATGGCCAGCGCTCCCCGGGGTCACCGTCAGAAGCCCGGTCTCCATGACTAGTAAGGGGGCGTTGTCGGAAGAGATGACTCAGGCTTGGACGAAGGTGACAGTGGGAGGCACAGGGAAGACCACGGCCCTCGGGAAGCACACTTCTCGGTGCTGTGATGTGGACAAGGTCCAAGGGTGCCCTCCAACCACCAGACGCCTGGCGTCCAGTTCAATAGAGGTGACTCCATTTCCCCTTGTTCAGACGGAGAAACCAAGCCTCCGACGTCCCCAGTGATATCATGAACCAAGAACTTCTACAGCTTCATGATTGTGACTGAGCCTTAAAATGGTCGCTCATAGAACAATAAACGTAATTGCTTCAACCTGTTTGAATAAAGAGCAGTTTAACTTCATGACCGTTTAAAAAAAATCTTCTAAAAGTGAAATAAGCCTGGTCCTTCCCTTAATATCTACTTTCCTTAAAGCCTTTAAATGGTTACGATCTTCAGAAAGTTAAAAAACATGATTTGTTTCTAAATCTTTCCCTTTGGTCTCGGACTTTGGAAGATCACACGATTTGTTGTCATACTAAATCACATGGGTAATATTAAAAACACATTTTCTAAATGGGTTTCTTTTTGAGCCGAGGATTTTGCTTGGATGAAGATGATCGATATTACCTTGACCTTCTCAGAGCCAGGAAAAGGAGCAAAACAGAGTCTTTTCGTTTCTCCCTCCTGGCTCAGAGGCCTGCCAACTGTGGTCTGGTCCAACCTCTAAACCTCAAGCTTTCCTTGGTGTCATTTACCGTGTCAGAGAGCATACACACCACGTCTCATCATGAATGCAGGGGGGTTGACACCTCCTTCTAACCAAAACCAGACCTCACTCAAAATAGTGCTCCCCTGGAGGGGGCAGCCCCTTGTGTCTGCACGAGCGCTCAGCTTCTGCGACAGCCTAGGAAACGGGCGCATTCCTGTGCCCACTCTCAGGTGGGGATAGCAAGGCACAAGGTCCAGGTAACCCACCCAGCTTCCCAGAAGCCTGCAGCCAGGTCCGGCAGTCAACTCTCCCACTGCCCCTCGTGCCCAGCACGGACAGGCAGACCCGCATCCACCCAGGTGAGGGAAGGTCTGGCCACTAGAGCCACACGCCCCCGTCGTGGGGAGCATTTCCTTTCCTGGAGCCCTCGTAAAAGTATTTGTCTCACTTGAAGTCCGAAAATGGTTCAGCTCTTCAATAGAGCAGGATGGTTGAGTTTCTTACAATCGAAGGTCCCGGGGCACTCGTTCCACGACACCCTTCAGGGTTCCCTGGAGGCTGGCAAGTTGGAGAGCCCTGGCACCGGAGGGGCAGAGCATGCAGAACCCTCCCCATCCACCCACAGTGACTACACACGTGTGCATGTGTGTGCCGGTATGCATGAGTGTAGGTTTTCTTTTTTTTTTTAAGATTTTATTTATTTATTTGACAGAGATCACAAGTAGGCAGAGAGGCAGGCAGAGAGGAGGAAGCAGGCTCCCTGCGGAGCAGAGAGCCTGATGTGGGGCTCGATCCCAGGACCCTAGGATCATGACCTGAGCCGAAGGCAGAGGCTTTAACCCGCTGAGCCACCCAGGCACCCCGAGTGTAGGTTTTCTGAGAGCAAATCTGTGCCAGGCCCTGGGGTAGCCCCGGCGAAGGTGTTGGGGAGAAGGACCCACTCGCTGCCATCAGGGCCTCACAGCCTAGCGGGGTATAGGCTGCACCAAACAGAGCACTGAGCCTGGCCCTAGAGAATCATCAGAGCCACAGACCTCCCCTAGCCACATTACTGTGCTGCAGACAGTCCATCTGTCCGTCTGAAATGTGCACCTGTGCAAAACCATCTGTATCTGCCCGTTCTCTCTGCCTCTTTCACTAAAACATTGGAGAGCATGACTCTCTGGACTCGGACCTTCTCTTCTGCATGTGGCCCTCTTGTTATCACTGGTGGAAGGGGGGCTCCAGGCGATTTCCTTAGACTTAGATTTTCTTAGACTAAGATTTCCTTAGCCACTGTACTTGGTAGTGAGAAGTAGTATGTATCGTTACATGAGAAAAATTATAGAACACCTGGTTAAAAAGCACATGTATATATTACATTATTACATACGTTGTTGTAATGCATTACCTATATACACAGACCAGAGAGAGAGGGACTGAGAGGCACGGGTCTCCCTCTGGCTGCGCCGTGCTCTGTCTTCTAAGCACAGCTGTCTGAGAAGCCACAACGTTCTCATCAACCCATCAATGCTCGACCTTTTTTATTTCTGTGTAAGGATCCTTATTTAATACATGTTGTGAATTCATTGACCCTAAACTCACGGCCTTCAACGCCATAACTCAGACCCATCACAGCCTCCCTGACAGCTCTGCAGCACTGTGCTGGGGCCATTTTAAACAGCAAAATCATAAATTTCTAAAAAATGCTAGAACCTGTGCTACTAAGTATGCCAAGTATAAGACCCAGTCCGCAACGTGGCAGCTGAGCCAGAAGGCAGAGCACCACCGTGTCCAGCCCAGCTGGGAGCACCCAGGACTCGAATCTCTCGCCCTCTGGACACGTCCACAGACAACATTGGAAGCACTGTATTGATTTTGGGGTGGCAGATTTGCATAAACAGGTGAACTCGTAAGTGTGGGGCCCATGAATAATGAGGATCGGTGAACTTCCTTAATATGGGAAACCACTCGGAGTTCCCCAACAGCTTAGCACCCTTGGGGTATTGGAAAGCTTTCTGTGAAAAAGCCAACAGCAAGATAATGTTATCCTTCCCCACAGTATCAGCTTGCAGGAGTCCACTCAGGAGAACCTCCATCCTAAACATCCTTCCGCACAGTATCAGCTCGCAGGAGTCCACTCAGGAGAGCCTCCACCCTAAACATCCTACTGTCCGTCCTCCTTCATGGATGTGTCTCTGGAGGTGGGTTACACTTGCTCATCTGCACACCTGTCCCACAGGCAGCAGGTGTCCCTGAGTCGTCTGACCTCATCCTGTGATGCCCCATGAAAACCCCGAAGGGGTTCGGAAAATAGGAATTGGGGTTTTTATAAAAGGTACGCTTGTAAAATAGGAAAGCAGTGGGCTCCCCGTGTACCCTCTGGGTGCAAGTCTGTCCCTTGGTAATGAGGAACATCATAAAACAGCTCGTGGGCCCCCAGGTGAGCGGGGACCGTTTCTTAGCCCTCAGATGTTCTGCTGCTCCAAGAACTAGAGCTTGTCATTTTCCAGGCTGCAAAGAGACACCTGGCTTCTGGGATCACAATGGCCTGGATGTCTCCACCTTCTCCCCCCAGCTGAGCCTGCATCAAGCTAAAACACTCTGCACCTCTGTTAGACATGGGGCTCACTGCACAGGGAGCAAGTGGAGTGTTTGTGCTGCCCGTCCATCAGCCCACACAGGGGAAGGCCACATAGTAGGACAGAGCCCGAGGGTTCTCAAGTCTGGACATCACCAATGTGGCCGTACTGTGGCCACTATGAATGTTGGTCCAGAGTCAAAGCCAGTGTGGAACCCAGAGGGCCCTTGGCCCATGCAAGGGGGTGTTCTGCACATGCAAGCCTCCCACAGTGAGAAGGTATGAAATGTTCTGGTGCGTTCCTTCTCTGCAGGTCAGTCCCAGGGCCACACAAGATGTAGAACATCATGAGCGAGGGAAAGGGACAATCATCTGTCACGGGTGCCCACAAGGCAATGCCAAGGCAGCTAGGCTGTGTCCGTGGCAAAGCAAAGACCCTCCCATTCTTGCTGAATGTGGGGAGGACAGGAACGTGGTCTCTAAGTAGACAGACGGTCCCATTCACAGGGAGAGAGGCCATGGAACCAAGAACAGTGGACGAGAGGCAGGGGCGACCTGCAGCACGGAGACAGCAGGTCTCATCACCTGGCCGTTGGGGAGACATCCGAGTGGACCACAGTGTGGGGAGGGAGGACCAGCCACACAGGGGTCTGGGGAAGGTTCTCAGGGAGAGAGGACAGCACCGGCACAACTGACCACCATCTGAGGAAATGGTTGGAGGGGCCGGATCCAGAGCGGGTTCTGCCCTTTTTTCCAGGAAATTCCACAATTCCAAAAACGTAACGTATAAAGTGTGTCCCTGCTGTGCAGAAAGGGGACAGAGGGGGTCGCTCTTTGTTTTCCAGAAATGGTGTAAAGTCCGCCCAGCCCATGCCTCCTCTCAGGGACGCTTACACTTTTCTTGAGCAACTAAACTGGTGCTTTTTAACAACTCAATTAGGCATGGGACAGTGCACATTTTGGGAAAAAGTCTCATTTCTAGGTCCTCTGACCCACAGCTCACGTTGCCAGGGAGCTCAGCCACCACGTCAGCAGAGGGACTCAAATCAGCTCGGGCGGCAGGAGCCCCCGTGGTGGAATTCAAGACTGGACACCCGGTTTTCTATCACAAGAAGAGGAGGCCACGGTCCCAAATTCGCTACTGTCATACACATTTCTCAAAAGCTGGATTGAGTTGCCTGCCAGTTTTCGGAAGGAGGAGAACTTGGACTTTGTCAGAGTTGATGTCGTGGGAATACAAATTATTCGGGAGATGCTAGAACACTGTGTACCAATCTGTCCTAAGGCCACGATTTGATCCAGGAGCAAGAGCCTGGCCCCGTAGGCAATCTGCTTTTTTCGGGGCAGCCCACTGGACCCCTTCCCACTCCCATCGCTGTTGAAATGAGTTTGCATCTGCATTTGGTGCTGCAGACGCAGCCTGCCCCAGGTCCAAGCATCTGTCTGGTTTATTTATCAAAGGGTCCACTCAACTCCATGCAAAGCAAGGAGCCGGCATGTCAGTGATTTGGAATCGGAGGGAGAGGGGGATGCGTGTGTGATTTGGAATTTTCGAGCGGAAACTGGCCTCGAAACATACACTGCTCTGGAAAGGTTTTATTTAAAGTGGAGTGCATTCCTACAGACAGCCTGTGACTATAAACTCCAGCTCGAATGACAAAGCCGACTGTCCTGTTGTTGATGGATGGAGAAAGGTGCAGAGGCGACTGGAGAGCCTCACGGGCCAGGAGACACCCTCTGCTCTCAACAGAGTCAGGGTCTTGGGGACCAGACCCACGGAGGGCTCCAGGGAGGACTGTGAAGAAAGCTCACTGATTCCTACCATACTGCACACCATGACATTTTCTTCTCCTCAGGGCACAAAGCACAGAGGAATTCTAGAAGTGCCTTTAAAGTAAACAGGAGCTTGGACCACTAGCACGCGCGATAACCGTGGGCCTTTTCTCCTCTGCTCTTCCAAGACCCAACTCCTTTTCCAAGGAGCCGTTTGATGACACGGTTGCATCACTATTTTTCGTTCTGTTTGGAGTTTGATTAAAATGCATCTGGAGTTTGCTGTTTCCATTTAAAACACAGACAATCCAGCGCCCAGAATCACATTGATTCTCAAGGATCTATTGCACAATTTTTCTTCTGCATTTTTTCCTGGGAAATTCCACGATGCCAGAAACATAAGGTATAAAGAGGGTCTTGACCAAGGCGAGGACCTCGCCGCCGTGCGGGCAGGGTGATGTCAGGACAGCACGGTCCTCCCCTCCGTCCAGGCTCCTGCACGACATGTGAGGACTTATCTGCAGTATCTTAACGTCTGAAAAAAATTTTCTGTCAAAAAGCTTTCAAAACCCAGCGGCGTGAAGAAGGGCAGGCACGTGAAGCCAACACCAATTTGGCGCCTTCTCTGAGGAATGACAGAAGGAGAAACGAGGGGTAGAAGGTGGAACGCCACTTGCATCCTGCCGCAAGCCGTGTGCATGATGCAGACAAGAGGCCGCGTGCCCCCAGGCAGGTCTGCTAGCTTGCACTCCCTCTCCGTGTCCCTATTGTCAGAACCAGATCACTTAATTCTGGAACGCAGTTCCTAAAGATGCCGGCTAAGAACTTTGCAAGGCAATTAATACACGTGAAAGCTTCAGCAGAATTCCTGGCTTCCTGGTCCACACGGACCAAGCCTCACCACGTCATCCTGACCGCACGCAGATTGAAAAATCAACAACTGGGGGCACCTGGGTAGCTCAGTGGGTTAAGCCTCTGCCTTCGGCTCAGGTCATGATCTCAGGGTCCTGGGATCGAGCCCCACATTGGGCTCTCTGCTCAGCAGGGAGTCTGCTTCCCCCTCTCTTTCTGCCTACTTGTGATATCGCTCTCTCTGTCAAATAAATAAATAAAATCTTTAAAAGAAAAAAAAGAAAAATCAACAAATGGCCTTGGACCCGCGAGACCAGGAAGGACACAGTGCAAGCTGTGGCCCCAGAGACCGGAGGGAATCCGCGGGGCGGGCACATCTCCCCGGAGCAGGGTCCCAAGACGAAACCCCCGTGGGAACCAGCAGTGGAGGGAAAAAACTGACCGTGACTGAGGGGTGCCTGGAGGCTCATTGTGGACACTGGGGGGTCCTAGGATTGTGAGATTTTCTTCTGGGGTTCAACCAGATTCCCACAGAGCCTGTCCCAGAAAAGCCTCTCCTGCTTCGGCCACTCCGACATGTTCTTTCTTCCTCACCAGGTCTGCCCTCGGGAGAGACAGGTTCCCGGAGTCCAACCTGCTGGGGATGTGTCAGAGCCCCGACTGACCCTGGGCAGGGAGTCTCCCAGCGCCCCGCCCTGAGCAGTAGGGGACACAGCCCTGCACGTGGGGGGCAGGGGTGTGTAGGAAATCTGGTCACCTCCCTAAAATTGCTCTAAAAATAAAATTTTATTTACTTACTTATTTGTTCGGCACAAAGAGAGAGACAGTGAGACCGGGAACATAAGCAAGAGGAACAGGACAGGGAGAAGCAGGATTCCCACAGAGAAGGGAGCCCCGTGCGGGGCTCAGGCTCCATCCCAAGACTCTGAGATCATGACCTGAGCCAAAGGCAGATGCTTAACTGACTGAGCCACCAAGGGACCCTGAAGTATGAAATTTTAATGAAAAATTAATAGTTTGGCTCACATGTCACTGAAGAACTCATGTCCTATGTTGAGATTTTTTTAATATAATTTTTTTAGTGAATTATTTTTAATTTCAAATGTTTTTGCCCACCAGAAAGCTGTTATGGGTGAATGCCCCTTATTCTTTCTCTTTTGTTTTCTCCTTTGTTTTCCTTCACTTTCCCCCGGAAACAGCTTCATGCCGACTTTATCGTTGCGGACAGGACCACAACAAATGGTTTCCTGGTCCCTGAATGAGGCTCTTGCCCCTTGAAGTGGTTACAGTTTAGGAAGCTCTTCTACATCACTCGGCGACTTTCCACATTCCAGGCTGCAAAGCAGCTTCGCTCAGCCCCTACTTCCACTCGAGACTGTCCACCTATATGGCCTGTCCAGGACCTGCTCCACGCTGACCGAGCCCTGGGCTCTCGGGGGACCACACCACCAGCACTGCTGTGTCTGCTGCGACTGCGGGAGCTTGGAAGCCAGGAACACCAAGAAACCCAGCCCCCCCGCCCCATTCACAGGAAGGCTGTGCTGGTCGAATGGAGACTAGTCCCCAGGTCTGAGCCCTGCAGGGCCCCGAGGACGGTTCCCTCACTGGGAAGCAGCTGTTTCCACCTCACTGGGGCAAGAATAAAATCGGGTGAGGGAGCCGACTGTGCCCAGAGCGGGGAAGAGTGCCCACGGCCCAGGACAGCAGAGCCAGATGCTTCAGGGACAGCGAAGGGTTGCGAGGCTGCAGCCTGGGGACCCCCTAGGCCAGCCAGTAGGGAAGAAGCCAGAATAGGACAGAGTGTGAAGACTAAAGGGGTTGCGGGGGCTCGCTCATCCCGACGGCATGGCTGGGGAGACCCGTAAGTGGTGGCCAGGACCCATCCTGGGGCATTTCCCTTAAAGGAGAGCCAAGATGTGGGGACTTAGTGAAGAGAGGAGGTCAGGGTAGCCCTCCTGGAAAATCAGGTCTCCGGTGGAGTGTCATTCATTCACACCGACCAGGAGAATGAACTTGTGCCAAGTTAATGATAAAGAGCTCATAACATATCGGTGGGATGTGTGTTCTGGGGAGCACTGTGAATCGTGAAAGACTGATGAATCAGAGACCTGTGCCCCGGAAACAAGTAATAGACTGTATGTTAATTAAAAAAAATAATAATAATAAATAAAAACAAAAATAACAAAAACAAAACAAAATAAAAGAACTTAAACCGTGTGTCTTCCACCAGGGGTGAAGACGGAGAAGACTCAGTCGCTTTTAAACTTCAAAACTTCCCTGCCTGTCATTTTAGAAGGGTTATCACCCATTTTGGAAGGATTATCATTCATTGAAGGGGGGGAGGGGCTAGGCTTTTCCAGAAAGATTAGGACAATTAGTTAGTGGGCAGCAGACTGGGAAGGAGTCACAGCTCTCGTGCTCTGGGTTCTCGGAACCATGATGCAGGGGCTCCCTGTCCTCATGGTCCCCGATGTGTGTTGGGGCCACTGAAGAGGGGGCTTCTGCACAGTCTCGGGGATAAACCAGTTATTCCACAGGATCTCTGCTCAGGTGTGTAAAGAGGGCCTGGCCTCCAGGAGCGTGTTGCCCGTGCGAACTCGTCCTGACTGGCGGGGCCTCCAGTCAGAAAGCAGGGTCTTGTGTCTGCTCCTACTTCTTACTGACTGTGAGGCCTTCATCAGAAACTTAACCTGTCTGGGACTGCAGCAGGTATGAGCAGCTAGAACACATACAAGACCAGCAAATCAAATGGTGTAATTTGTGGACATCAGGCCCAGGGGTTACATCGCTATGACATAGAATGAAGAAGCCTGGGGGACAGTTGAAGGCAAAGATCGCCCCGCTCTGATTCAGGACACCTGTTTGCCCATAGACCTCTGTGGGCGGTTTGCCTAACCCAGGAAATCATCTAGGATCAAAGACATGGACTGTGTTTCTCAGCAGGGCTCGTGGCTGGAGGAGGACAGGTAAGCATGGGGGTGTGGGGAACCTGCTCTGGGGCTCCAGCCGTGAATTCCCTCCAGGACGGAGGGAAGGCACCTGACTCCACTGGGGCAAAGAACGGACATGCGGAGGTTGAGAGAGCCCCCCACACGGAGAGGGGAGAGGGACAGCCCAGGGCAATGCACAGAGACCCCCACAGGGCTGTTGGCATGGCTGAACCCCAGGACTTAATTCTGGGAAGAGATGGAAGACTAGACTGGAGACGGGACCTGAGCGGGAGATCTTGATGCATGGAGATACACAGACTTCGCTTTCCTCTTGGATCGTCAGAGGGTTTTGAAGCAAGGTGAGAATGCACATACTCTCATCTTAGGTGAGTCTAGATGAGGTGAGTCAGACAGTGTGCCCCCTCTGACCCAGGAATCCCTGGCCACACTGTACCACTTCTCACCTGTGTTACTGAAACCATCTCTCACCTGACACCCTGAGCTGCCTCCGCTGCACCATGAGCTGTTCCCAGCACGAGCCCGAGTGGTCTGGTTAAACATAGAACAGAACCAGTCCAAGCCTGGCACGGCACCCACCTCACCCAGGGAAAAAAACCCATGTCCACAGAGACATTTCTGAGTCCCGGCCTGGCCAGTCCTGCTCTAGAGCATCCCATGGCTCCCTACTGCTCCTGCTGATGAGGGAGGGACTCTATGTCCACCTCCCACACTCACTCCCGCTGTGCTCCACCCCCCATCTGCTCCTGCTGTGGCCTTACTGTTCTCCTGCCAGTGCAAACTGCCTCCCCTGTTTGCTCACACTGCTGGGGGCAGGTTTGCCCACTCTGACTTACCGTGCCACACCCAGCCCAAGTCCTGCATCACATGCAGCCCCTCTCCACTGTGTGCGCTCTGTTTCCTGGCATGCCCCACCCAGGTCCCCAGTTCTCCTGCTCTCCGGCTTCACGCCCCTCTGAGGCCATTCTCCAGCCATCAGGACGATGTTTAGAACCCTCATGGAAGGGACCTGAGTGTGTGTTTGTGGAGGTGTCACAAAACAACCCCAGGAGCTACAAACATGCCGGGGAAGATACTTTGAGGTAATGCAACTGTTCTTTCCCTCCTTAAAAACCAGACACTAATTTCAGCCTTGCATTGGGGCTCATGCCTGTCCCTGCCATGGGCTCACAGGGCCTGGGCTTTCTTCGTTTCTTCTGCGCCGGCTGTGTAGAGTCCTTCTGTATGGGTGATTCGCCCACTTTTCCCTGTTTGCTTATTTAGTCATTTGTTTATATTCGTAGGAATCATGAATTTTTATTTTACTCATTCAGTTTTCTGATAATTTCATAATTTTCATTGTTGCTGAAATTGTGTCCTGGACATTAGAAAGTCTTCGGGGATGTTCCTGAACCACAGAAGAATGAACAGACATTTCTGCAAAGACATCCAGATGGCCAACAGACAACATGAAAAAGTGCTCCACATTATTCTGCATCAGGAAAATACAAATCAAAACCACAACAAGATACCACCTCACGCCAGTCAGAATGGCTAAAATTAACCAGTCAGGAAATGGCGGATGTTGGCGAGGATGTGGATAAAGGGGAACCCTCCTGCACTGATGGTGGGAATGCAAGCTGGTGCAGCCACTCTGGAAAACAGTATGGAGGTTCCTCAAAAAGCTGAAAATGGAGCTACCCTATGACCCAGCAATTGCACTACTGGGTATTTACACTAAAGATACAAATGTAGTGTCCCGAAGGGGCACATGCACCCGAATGTTTATAGCAGCAATGTCCACAATAGCCAAACTGTGGAAAGAACCTAGACGTCCATCAACAGATGAATGGATCAAGAAGATGTGGTATATATACACAATGGAATACTATGCAGCCATCAAAAGAAATGAAATCTTGCCATTTGTGATGACGTGGATGGAACTAGAGGCTATCATGCTAAACAAAATAAGTCAGTCGGAGAAAGACAGATAACCATATGATTTCACTTATATGTGGAGTTTAAGAAACAAGACAAAGGATCATAGGGGAAGGGAGGGAAAAAATGAAACAAGACATAATCAGAGAGGGAGAAAAACCATAAGAGATACTTAATGATAGGAAACGAACTGAAGGTTATGGGAAGGGAGGGAGCTGGGGAGCTGGGGTAACTGGGTGGTGGGCATGAAGGAGGACACGTGACAGAATGAGCACTGGGTATTGTATGCAACTGATGAATCACTGATCTCTACCTCTGAAACCAGTAATACATTATATGTTAATTAATTGAATTTAAATTTTTTTAAAAAGATTCTCTTGAGCCCTTCTCTCCTCTCTCCCCCTGCATGTTTTCTCTTCCTTCCTTTTCTTTCTCTCCTCCTCCTTTGCTGTTGTTGTTGTTTCTGTTGTTGTTCTCATCTCCTTACTTTCTGGCACAGCAACCAAGATGTAAGCGAGATGCTCATCTTGTATTCCCCCTGCCCCAAACCCAGACAGGGAATCCAGATTCTTTTTATTGGAGAACGACAATGGGAATTGAGATCTGGGTGTTAGGTATGCTGCTTTCTCCTGAGATGTTGCTGTTTCCAGGATCCTTAGCTGGAAGAAGTAAGAAATGTGTGTGTGTGTGTGTGTGTGTGTGTGTGTGTGTGTGTGTGTACCAACTCATGGATCTATGTAGTTCACTGCTTAGTACAGTGCCATCCGTGATTCTAATCTAGCACCGATGTTGACACTCAAAATTCCGGCATCCTTACCTGCAAGGTCATTTTAATATGACATCAACTATGTTTTATCAGCGTCTTCCTGCCTAGATGAATGTAGGTCTGGTTAAGAAAGGTTTGAAGGAACCTTGGCTCCCTCTCTATTAGTTTTCTTTCTATTTTGTAATACTGTATCCACCAAGATGGAGGAGGCTATGCTATCTTGGTGGACAACCCCCAAATCACATTTAATTAGAGCAATAGCATTTTGTTTCTTATTCATACATGGTCCTCTGAGCACCTGGGAGACTGAAGCTTCCACTCAGGAGCTCCATGCCATTCCAGCATCCTGGGCTTAAACTATGACAGTGGAGGAGAGAGGGGAGAGAGAAGCTGGCACCAGCAGTGACACGCTTTCCAGGGGAAGAGGGTGACTCCACATGCTCACACTGTATGAAACACGTCCTACAGTGTGGTTAACATCACACATGCCTGAGAAAAGTGCCCAGAAAAGGGGAATTAAAAAATATTGATACCCAAAAGGAAAAAAAAGGGGGGGGGGGCAAAGAAAGGAGACCCACATGTGACCTAAATATTGGAGCTAGCAGCAGACTTTAGAAAAAATGACTACTATTTTCAAGAAAATTGTGTTTAAGAAAGTACACAGGAGGTGAAAAGATAAAAGAAATTTAACACGAGGAAAGTCAATTCAATGAAATAGGATAAAAAGCATACTCCACAACTAAAAGATACAATATTTGAGATTAAGGACTCAATTCATGAGTTGAGTAGAAGTTCATTGCAAAACAACATGGGCTAATAATATAGAAATTAGAATGAGAGAAAATATGCAATCAGAAAAAAAGAGGAAAAAAGAATCATGACAAGTACCACACAACAGAGTAGAAGGCACACAATGTAGCCAAAAGGGGCAGTAATTGATGTTCCAGAACAAGAATACAGCAAGAATGAGATAAAAGTAATAAAAGTAATATTTTTAATAGCTAAAAATTTCCTCAAGATGAATAACAATCAACTACATATTTGAGAGGTTAAGTGAACCCAAACAAGAATAAACAAAATTCATAATAGTAAAAAAAAAAAAAAAAAAAAAAAAGGCAGCTATAACAAACTCTTGAAAATCAAAAGTAAACATGTCAAAGCAGCCAGAAACATAAAGGACACATTATACTCCAGTTGACAGGGAATGACTGTAGGGCTGATTTCTCAGAGCAGTGGGACAGGAGCACATGCTGGGGGTGATTAAAGCACTGAGAGTTTCCAAACCGGGGTCTCTAAAGCAAGCAGAGAATCCCAAGGTTCCAAGAGCATCAGAGGATGAGAAAGTAATCACTGGTATTGTACCCTCGTTTTGTGACCTCTAGCACCACCACAAAGGAGGAGGGAAGGGCGATGAATAAACACAACTAGAGCATCAAGTAGGTTAAATGCAAACGGTCTATGCACCATCCCCAGGAGGAATCCCAGCTGGTATTTTTAGAGGGAATTGTCATGTTGACCCGAAAAACCCATACGAAAATGTAAGGGCAGAATTTTCACGGAAATCTGGAAGTAGAGGAACAAATTCGTGTATTTTGGTAGCTGCACACATTGCTCCCAAAGCCAGATCAGAGCAATTAATGTGAGGAAGAACAGGAGGACAGCCCCTAGGCAGACGGCGGGGTGTGCCACACAGTCCTTGCCTTACACACTGCCAGGCTGATCGCACCACCTGGATATGTTGACGACATTCAGTCGCACAGAAGATGGAGCCAACACAGAGAAGACCCAGCAGAACCATAGAACCTCATCCCAGCACCAAATCACCTGGAGCATTTTTAGCGATACATCTCATATCATCACTGCAGACTGCTTGAGTCTGGATTTTTGCTATGCATATTCTTGCAACTGAAAAAAGCAATTTAAGTGATTACAATAAAGACCTTTATTTAAAACACACACACCCCACACCACATTTTGACACTGTCATCATCAAAGCAAAAATATACCCTAACCTGATAAGCAAATGTTGAAATTCAGCTGTGATCCTTTGAGGAGTGTAAAATGTTCTGCTGAGAGGTTCTCCCAAAACAAAATGTCATTTGATGAGAGCAAAATCATATCAAAAATCCCCCAAACACAAGGTCATTTGATGAGAGCAAAATCAATCCCTCCCTGGGAAAAGGGAGTGCTGTGTTGTACTTTTGATCCATTACTGTCTTCCTCCAGTGGACCTCTCCTCTCTTAGAGGCACTTATCCTTCAGACTCTCCAGGAGATTCACAAGATCTTTAATTATTTTACTCAACAAGACTCAAGCCATATCTCTCACCACAGCCTCACAAATCTCCCATCACTTCTTGCCCTCGTCTCAGAGGGGTGTTCTGCAGAGAGCTGGCACACTGCTCTGAGGAGCCCGACTCGTGAGACCTTACATCAAGGTTCAGAACGAGACAAGGACCTCTGCTCTCACTGCAGCAGGTGCAGTGAGCTCAGAAATGGAAATAAAAGTACCCAGATGAGAAGGAAAGAAGTAAAAGTGTCCCCACAGCAGACAACATCAATATCTGCCCAGGAAGTCCCCAGGGATGGAGGAAAATGATCACATACAAACAACTAGCACTGTTGAGTCACCTCACAAGGCCAAAGGGTTCAAGGTGAATGTATTCCAACCCCACAAAACCACACTGGAAGATCTTAACACACTTGCCTGAATGACTCTGAGCTAGAACTCCAAAGAAGGCAATCACGATAAAGTACATTTGAGTAAATCACTAGTGTGTGTTACCCATTGCACATACATAGGAAGTCTTGTACGACAGCTATGAGATGCACATTTTACCAAGCATATGTGAAACATTTTAGGAATTGATCAACAACTAATCTATAAAGCAATTTTAAACAAACTTCAAAGGAATACATCAAAAGACTGTGTCTCTGACCTTAATACAATGAAGTTATAAGTTTGTAACTTAAGAAAAAAACTAACAGGGCACCTAGGTGGCTCAGTTAAAACCTCTGTCTTTGGTTCAGGTCATGATCCCAGGGTCCTGGGATCAAGCGCCGCACTGGGCTCTCTGCTCAGCTAGGAGCCTGCTTCCCCCTCTCTATCTGTGCCTCTCTGCCTACTTGTGATCTCTGTCTGTCAAATAAATAAATAAAATCTTAAAAAAAAAAAACCTAGGAAAATTGCTATATGTTTGGAAATGTAGTTTTGAGATGTCATAGAGGCCAATAAAGAAATCAAAAGAAATTAAAAATACTTTGAATCAACTGATATCCAAAATGCCACATAAAATTTATGAGAAGTAGCTAAAGCTGTGTTTAAGGGAAATGCGTAAATGTAGAAAGAATGAAAGCCTAAACAGTAATTTAATAGAAAGGAACAACAGTATTAAATGATGGAGATAATAAGCCTAAGAATAGAAATTACTGAAATAAAAGCTGACAAAAGAAATGACCAATAAAATACATTGTCATGCTTTTAAAGAATAAGTTAATAATCCTTAGTGAGTTTTATTTTAAAAAAGAAAACTGAAAATAACCATCTCAGGCTAACATCACAGAGGCTATAGAGACGAAAAGTCTGATAAGCTGTCATGAACAAACATAAGTCAGTGACTTAAATATCTAAATGAAGTGGACAAGGACAAGAAAAATATAATTATTGAAACATGATGCAATAAGAAATAAGATCTCTAAATGTTTCAATTACTATTATATATAATATACATGTATATATGTCAGTAATTAGAATATTTTCTAAAAATCAAAGTACGTTGTTGTATCACTAGCAAAATTTACCACATATTTAAAGGAGAAGTAACACTAATCCTTACATAAACTCTTATATGGAATAGGAAAATATGGGACAATTCTTAAACATTTTATGAGATAAACATAACTGTGATACCAAAAATGAAATGATCTTATGATTAAGGTTAGCTACAGGTTATTCTACTCATGTGACTAGATATAAAATATAAATAAATATCTAAAAATACTGGTTTCTTAATATAAACGACAAAAAATGAGCAAGATATATTTATCTGATGAATGTAAGATTATTTTAATGTTATAAAATCAATCAATATGATCTGCCAAAATAACAGCTTTAAGGGAATAATATAATCTCTAGTGATGCATAGAAAGCAAATGATATAATTTCTTAACACCGATTTTTTAATTAAAAGAAACAACAAATACCCTTAGCTAACAGAAAGTTCTTTGTATCATGAAAGATCCATTAAAAACTATAGTTAACATTGCATGCACTATGAAATATGCTTATGATTATCTTTTGGCAGGAAGCTAGCTGTATTTTGGAGCACATTTCCTGCGCAATAAGAGAGGATAAAATAATGAAAGTTTTACAAGTTGTCGGGAATAAACTAAAACACTCATCATTTTTAGGCATTAAAATTGTACATTTAGAAAATCCAAAAAACCTGCAGTTCAATGGTAAGAATTAATAAGCAAGTTTAGTAAATTTTGCAGAAAGAGTTTAACATTAAAATTGTATTTTTTTTCCTGAAAGCAAACAATATCTGAAAACAAAACGAGAAAGCACAATTTGTGATGGCATCAAAAGTATCAAATGTCTAAGTATAAATGTCACAAAAAAGAGAACTAAGAAGGTCAAGACAGGCAGGGGTCTGTGCTGCCCTCTTGATGAATGGTTTATTTCTTATTCCTTCCTGGGATGAAGGAAACTGGTGTTCCCCTGGAGTGCATATCTGTGCCTGAGTCTTCTCAGAAAACCCCTCAAATATGGGTATACTGCAAACTCCATTTCCTTTTCTTCAAACTCATCAAGGCAGATGATGAATATCCCCAATGAGTCACCAAAAAAATCAGATTGGAGCTAGCATCGCTTACCTTCTTTTTTTTTTTTTTAATTTATTTTTTATTCATTTTCAGCATAACAGTATTCATTATTTTTGCACCACACCCAGTGCTCCATGCAATCTGTGCCCTCTATAATACCCACCACCTGGTACCTCAACCTCCCACCACCACCCCACCACCACCCCCCCCCCGTCACTTCAAACCCCTCAGATTGTTTGTCATAGTCTCTCATGGTTCACCTCCCCTTCCAATTGCTTATCTTCTAATCCTTCTGAGGTGGGACTTCCTGGACTATTGTGGCTGAACAAAATTTACATATCATATTGCCCTTGATCACTAACATTTTGGAAACTCTGGGGAAAAAAATTCCTAGTCTTTTTTTTTTTTTTTTAAACCTTTGAATTCCCACTCTTTGTGTAAGAGAAAAAGAAACAAAATCTAATAAAACATAATTTGGTAAGATGTAGTAATTGCTTTCAAATGCTAGATTAATATCCTCCACGTTTTTCTGTACAAAACTTCATTAGGTACACTAATTAAATCTGAGGCAAAACTTCTAATTCAATATCCATATTTTGGTTAAACTTCTTTGATTTAGCCTCCCTATGTTGTTTTAGTAGGAGTGGGAGATGGTGGGGTCAAGATACCGATTTCCACTCCGAAGAGATTACAGATCTTCTTAAAAAGAGTTGTTTGTCCAGTTAGCACTCTAGAGGTCCTTCTCAGCGTAGCCGCATGAAAACATTTTTTACATCTAAACTCAGATGCTGTCCTTCCTCCTCCTCTCCCGTGAAGCACTCACTGGAACAGTTAGCAGAGTGGAAGGGTAGAAGTCATAGACTTGTGTGATCTGAGTTCCGTATGATTCCACTACCACAACACACAGAGCCATGTCAGTTTAAGGAGAACCTGGGGACTCTCTTCAGCTTGCAGTCATTCTGCATGATCCAGGAATGGAATAAGTTACTTGCATTCCTCCCCCTGCCGAGGACTAATACACAACATCACAGAGGTGGGGATTATATACTGCGAATCTTCCCCAAAGCAACCAAATGCTAGCATGATGGCCACAAATTACTCATCTAAAACCTAGTTGCAGATCCCAGAGGGATAAGCTCAATGTTCAAGTCTCCCATGGCCCTCGGCTTCAGCTGAGCAGCAAGGCTGGAGAGTGCTGCCTGCCCAGGCTCAGGAAGGTGAAGACTGGGTCTACCTGACGAGCCGCCCTCCTTTCCAGGCCATGCTGAAGGGCCCGTGTCTTCTTCTCAGGGAAAATGAGATTAAACAAGTCAACACACAGGCCTATGACCTACTTGCATAAAACTGGGAAATCTCTACCTTGCAAAACTAATAAGTTGACCTTAGGCCCCTGGAAAAAGCAAAGAACAAAATCTCTATGAGAGGATGAAAACATGACCCTGAGAGCCAACTTTTTCTACAAACATTTGTATGATCAATGTCTATAAAAGACCACAAGGCAAACTGTCACACCAGAAAGCAAGAAACTCAAGTGAGAACTCACGGGGGTGGGGAGGGAGTTGGGGGACAGAGAACAAAAACAGACTGAACAGATTTAAAATATTAAAATTGAAAGATTCTGATTACAAAACAGCTCGACCTACGATGCACAAAAGAATAGAAGCCAAGCTTTTAATATGGGAACCAGCAACCAGAACAAAGTGACATTGCAGATCTGGGAGAGAACCAAACGGGAATTCTGGAACTGAAGATACTGAAACTGAAGTTAAAATCACATAAGAAGCCAATAAACACAGTTGAAGAGATAACCAGCAGAACTGCATGTGAGTCCGCAAAACACAGAGATGCGTTTAGAAGACAAAAAGAAACGAAGCCAGAATGCAGAGACGCACAGAGTGGGATAGCCTGAGCTGTATTTAATTAGGATTCCAGGAGGGGTGAGTGGGGCAGAGGAAATTTTTGAAGTGATAATGTCAGTGGATATCCCAGAACTGGTACCAGTTCCCACGCCCCCCATGCAAGAATCCCAGGAAACTGTCGCAGAGTAGAAGAAATTCTCACATACACACATTATGTTGGAAATGCTGAAAACAAAAGGCAAAGAGAAAAGTGTGTAACTCAGTTGGCCAGGAACAAAAGAAAGAACACCTTCAAGGCAGGAAAAGTTCCCTGAGAGCTGACAGCTCGCCCAGGGGAAGAAGAAGCCAGGATGGTACCGTTAAGTACCGAGAAGAGATGAAGGGAACACCAACGTCTGTTCTCAGCCACGAAATGTCAGTGAAAGCATTTTTTGGACAGATAAAGATGGAGATTTTTGCCACACAAAACCTCACTAAAGAAATTCTTAAATATCTATTTTGGAAACAAGGAACATGATCTCAGAGAAAGGTCAAAGACAGAAGAAGAAATGAAAAACAAAAAATTGGACGCGAAATAAAAACTGGCTCTTAAAACATGAAGTCGACTTAAAGTACACTCCAATGACAGGCTTGTGGAGTGTTGAAATTTGTAAAGATTCTAAGGTGTTTTATTCTTTTATCAGTGAGAAAGCAAAGGTATAGATTCTCATTAGACTTTCATAAATGAGGAATAGTTGTGGTGCCCACTGACATAATGGAAAACAATTGTGTGCCTCCCAAGCTAGAGAGAGAGAGAGAGAAATTGAGAGAGAAACGCAAAGCAAGAAACTGACTCTTAGAGAGCACGCTGCTGGTCACCAGAGAGGAGGTGGGCAGGGGATGGCTGAAATAGGCGGTGGGGATGAAGTAGGGCACTTGCTATGATGAGCACAGGATAATGTTTGGAAGTCATAAATCACTATATTGTACATCCGGAAATATAATAACACTATATGTTAACTATATTGAAATTAATTTTTTGAAAAGGAAAAACAATAAAGAAAATGTAAAATATTCTCATTCTTCTCAACTCTCAAGGAGAAGGGACAGAGCTCCTCACGTAAGTGTAAACTACCTAGCGATTTCCTCCCCAGGAGCACAGTTTGGAAAGAAGTGGGCCAAGGGCAGCCTCACAGGGGAGCAAGCTGACAGACACTGCCCTGACGAGTGAGTACGGTTACCATCAGCAGAGTGTCACGGTGGTCATATGCACCCTTAGTGGGATATGATCGGAATGGAGCATCACCAGTGTAGTCTCCCCCAGAACTAATGACCCTGATCTTATGATGACAAAAAATAAGAAGTCCCAAGGGGGAAACTGGCCACCTGAGTATCTGGCCGGCTCTCCTGTAGACTCTCAATGTCATCAAACACAAGGTGAGTCTGAGAAACTATCACCAACATGACCGCTAAATACACCTGGTATCCTGAGTGGGATCCTGGAAAAGAGAAAGGACATTCAGCAAAATCTAAGGAAATACTAACAAACTAAGGACTTTTGTCACTTTTGTGACAAACATCCCACACTATTGTAAGATGTTAATTACAGAGAAAACTTGGTGTGGGATATATGGGAGCTCCCCAAACTCTTTATGTAACTGCTCTGTAAATCTAAATTATTCTCTTTTTTCAATATTTTATTTATTTATTTGACAGAGAGAGATCCAGAGAGCACAAGCAGAGGGAACAGCAGAGGGAGAGGGA
Organism: Mustela putorius furo; assembly: GCF_011764305.1. Classification (NCBI taxonomy): domain Eukaryota; kingdom Metazoa; phylum Chordata; class Mammalia; order Carnivora; family Mustelidae; genus Mustela; species Mustela putorius. The sequence continues at coordinate 12,915,342 of NW_025421998.1, forward strand.
GAAGCAGACTCCCCGCTGAGCAAGGAGCCCAGTGCAGGGCTCCATCATGACCTGAGCTGAAGGACGATGCTTAATTGACTGAGTTGCCCGGGTGCCCCTAAATCTAAATTATTCTAAAGTAAAATGTTTACCTAAAAATTCTAATTACACATCACTCCCAAAGAAGACCAAAATGACAAAAATAGAAATAGAGAACCAATGGGGCAAATAAAAAACAAAATATACGATAGCATATTTGTACAGAACTATGGAGATAATTACATTAAAGTAAATATACTAAATATTTCATTAAGAGATGGGGATCTCTTCAATTAAGTTTTTAAAGCCATATACTACTTCCAAGATAAATTTCTAAAACAGAGAATTTCAAAAAAAGATGAGGAGATATTGTAAATTTTAAGGCAATGAACTTTATCACAGACACAAATAAACACTTAGTAAGCACAAAAACTAACTTAGCTAGAACATTTTCATGACTTAATTTTCATTCATTTAACAGCAATAAATATCAATAGCTCTAAATATTTTGAGCAGAAATTGATAGAGCTACAAAAAGAAACAGATAAATCTAAGCCTATATGGAGAGAACCTTACACTCCATGTGGGGGTATAAAAGATTTTAAAAATGCATAATAGCATGATTAAGGAGTGTTTACAAATGTTGTACAAAACTCATTATTTTCAGTTGTGTAGAGAATATTTGCAATCACAGGAACCATACATAAGGCCATAAGTTAGGTCTCTGCATGTTTCAAATGTCTGGAGCCTCACAGAGCCTGTCCCTGACCACAGCTCAACCTAGTTGGAAAAAATAACAAGGTGGAGACTAGAAAATAGTTACCTGTTTAGAGACTAGGAAGGACACACTTAAAATCTGTGAATAAAAGAGGAAATCTTAACGGGAACTAGAAAATATTTTTAACTGTGTGAATAGAAAACAAAAGTACATCTACATGTGTGAGATACAGCTAAAATTGAGTGCATTAGATGGTTTTGAGTCCAAGTGTTGCAAAGACACCTAAAAATAAGGAGGTCAGTGTTCGTGTCATGGAATTAGAAAAATAATGAAACATTGCTGTCTCCCTGAAATTAGAAGGAAAGAAGTAACAAAGATAACATGAGAAATTATCGATTGAAGAAAAATAATTCAATGAACAAATATTGTTTTGTTAAAAAACAAAGCCCTGAAATCCACAAATAACCTTTGTCAAAGCAAGAGAAGGCAGTGTGACAAATCCTGCATGCTTCAAGAAATGGATCCTGTGACCGACTTGTGTCCATTACTTTGAAAATATAGATGGGAAAAAAGCATTGTGCACAATGTTAAATGAATACAAACATTCAATGGAGAAATAGTCAAAGGAAGAAATGTTCATTTTGCATAAGTGAAGTGAGCAATGAAAAATATTCAGGGAAGAAATACTTCTAGTATTACACAAAATACTCCAGACAAGAGAGAAAAAAATGTTAGCATAATGTTGATAACAAATCACGTACTCCAAAGAAATAACACAAACTCATTGTAGACATAAAAACCAAGTTCAGTTTTACAACCAGTAATTGGTTACATTTTTATGATTAAATCAAATGACATAACTCACCATGTTAATAGTTTAAAGATAAAATTAATATGAATTGTTCATGTCATGGAAAAGTATTTCATAAAATCCAAAACTATTCATGATTTAAAAAATGTACTTTTTAGCTCAGGATTCTCCTGACCTAAGCAGGGCATTTATAAAAACCACAGGGAACTTCCTGAACTTTTTGAAATTCAGGGAACTAGTATATTCTGTGTTATACTGGATATCCTAGCAAAGGAAGCAAATGTTCTAAGAGTTGAAAACAAAAAAACCAGCAATATATAGCATAGGTATTTATTGACATATGACAAAGTATAAGCAGAAATTTCAAAAAAATCAACAAATTATAATTTTAGGAGTTTAGCAAAGACACAGTATAATTATTGTCACACAAAAAAAATGATAACCCTCTTTTTAAAGTTCAAATGTGAAGATTTTGAAATATTGGTGTTTTATAATAACATGAAAAATCAAATCTAAAAATAAGTATGTACCATACATTTATGTCAAAATTTTAAACTGTACTGAGAGACATTAAAGAAAATCTATTTAATTAATTAATTTAATTAATAATAAATAAATAAGAAGAAACAATGTATCACTAATAATTGATTAAATAAATTAATTAAAGAAATACACATGTATTATACATGCAGGTGTATTATATTTATGCGATGGAGATTCATTCTCCCAAAATGTACCTGCAGATTCAGTGTATTCTCTGTTAAGATCTCAAATTGTCTTTTTTTTTTAATTTATTTATTTTTTTCAGCGTAACAGTATTCATCATTTTTGCACCACACCCAGTGCTCCATGCAATCTGTGCCCTCTCTAATACCCACCACCTGGTTCCCCCAACCTCCCACCCCCCACTCCTTCAGAACCCTCAGATTGTTTTTTCAGAGTCCATAGTTTCTCATGGTTCACCTCCCCTTCCAATTTCCCTCAACCCCCTTCTCCTCTCTAACTCCCCTTGTCCTCCATGCTATTTGTTATGCTCCACAAATAAGTGAAACCATATGATAATTGACTCTCTCTGCTTGACTTATTTCACTCAGCATAATCTCTTCCAGTACCATCTATGTTGGTACAAAAGTTGGGTATTCATCCTTTCTGATGGAGGCATAATACTCCATAGTGTATATGGACCACATCTTCCTTATCCATTCATCTGTTGAAGGGCATCTTGGTTCTTTCCTCAGTTTGGTGACTGTGGCCATTGCTGCTATAAACATTGGGGTACAGATGGCCCTTCTTTTCACTACATCTGTATCTTTGGGGTAAATACCCAGTAGTGCAATTGCAGGGTCACAGGGAAGCTCTATTTTTAATTTCTTGAGGAATCTCCACATTGTTCTCCAAAGTGGCTGCACCAACTTGCATTCCCACCAGCAGTGTTAAGAGGGCTCCCCTTTCTCCACATCCCCTCCAACACATGTTGTTTCCTGTCTTGCTAATTTTGGCCATTCTAACTGGTGTAAGGTGGTATCTCAATGTGGTTTTAATTTGAATCTCCATGATGGCTAATGATGATGAACATTTTTTCATGTGTCTGATAGCCATTTGTATGTCTTCATTGGAGAAGTGTCTGTTCATATCTTCTGCCCATTTTTTATATGATTGCCTGTTTTGTGTGTGTTGAGTTTGAGGAGTTCTTTATAGATCCTGGATATCAACCTTTTGTCTGCACTATCATTTGCAAATACCTTCTCCCATTCCATGGGTTGTCTCTTTGTTTTGTTGACTGTTTCCTTTGCTGTGCAGAAGCTTTTGATTTTGATAAAGTCCCAAAAGTTCATTTTCGCTTTTGTTTCCTTTGTCTTTGGAGACGTATCTTGAAAGAAGTTGCTGTGGCTGATATTGAAGAGGTTACTGCCTATATTCTCCTGTAGGATTCTGATGGATTCCTGTATCACATTGAGGTCTTTTATCCATTTTGAGTTTATTTTTGTGTACGGTGTAAGAGAATGGTCGAGTTTCATTCTTCAACATATAGCTGTCCAGTTTTCCCACCACCATGTATTAAAGAGACTGTCTTTTTTCCACTGTCTATTCTCCTGAAGCTGTTTCAAAAAAATTGCAGCAGAAGGAAAATTTCCAGACTCTTTCTATGAAGCCAGCATTACCTTGATCCCCAAACCAGGCAAAGACCCTACCAAAAAGGAGAATCTCAGACCAATATCACTGATGAATATGGATGCTAAGATTCTCAACAAGATCCTAGCAAACAGGATCCAACATCACACTAAAAAGATTATCCACCATGACCAGGTGGGATTCATTCCTGTGCTACAAGGATGGTTCAACATTCTCAAATCAATCAATGTGATAGAACAATTTAATAAGAGAAGAGAGAAGAACCACATGGTCCTCTCAATTGATGCAGAAAAAGCATTTGACAAAATCCAGCATGCATTCCTGATTAAAACACTTCAAAGTATAGGGATAGAGGGAACATTCCTGAACTTCATAAAATCTATCTATGAAAGACCCACAGCAAATATTATCCTCAATGGGAAAAAAGCTTGCAGCCTTCCTGTTGAGATCAGGAACACGACAAGGATGCCCACTCTCACCACTCTTGTTCAACATAGTATTAGAAGTCCTAGCAACAGCAATCAGACAACAAAGAGAAATAAAAGGTATCCAAATTGGCAGGGAAGAAGTCAAACTCTCTCTTTTCGCAGATGACATGATTCTTTATATGGAAAAGTCTCCACCCCCAAACTACTAGAACACATAGAACAATTCAGCAACGTGGCAGGATACAAAGTCAATATACAGAAATCAGTAGCTTTCTTATACACTAACAATGAAAATACAGAAAGGGAAATTAGAGAATCGATTCCATTACTATAGCACCAAGAACCATAAGATACCTGGGAATAAACCTAACCAAAGAGGTAAAGGATCTGTAATCGAGGAACTACAGAACATTCATGAAAAAAATTGAAGAAGACACAAAAGATGAAAGACGATTCCATGCTCTTGGATCAGAAGAATAAACATTGTTAAAATGTCTATACTGCCTAGAGCAATCTATACTTTTAATGCCATTTCAATCAAAATTCCACCAGTAATTTTCAAAGAGCTGGAGCAAATAATCCAAAAATTTATATGGAATCAGAAGAGACCCCGAATCGTTAAAGAAATGTTGAAAAACAAAAATAAAACTGGGGGCATCATGTTACCTGATTTCAAGCTTTACTACAAAGCTGTGATCACCAAGACAGCATGGTACTGGCATAAAAACAGACACATAGACCAATGGAACAGTGTAGAGAGCCCAGATATGGACCCTCAACTCTATGGTCAAATAATCTTCGACAAAACAGGAAAAAATATACAGTGGAAATATACAGTGGAAAAAAGACAGTCTTTTTTTTTTTTTATTGACAAGCTGAGTGACTACTAGTTCTGAAACTTCTGTGAGCCAAAAATAAGTGACAGAATATTGACAAAGAAGACATCAGTGGGAGCCTTTGGTTTCCCAGATGAACATTTTGCTCAGGCTGGAGTAATTGAGTGGAATTGGGCCAACTTGCAGGATGAGCCTATGGAAGCAGACCCACATAGATGACCGTTGGTCTGACAGCTTGCATCCTGTGTCAGGGCACCCAGGCTGCAGGACAGAACCTCCTAGAAGTGAGACTGACACTGAAATGGAAATCCAGAGGCCAGCAGAGAGCCTTCCTTGAGTAATCACTGCGTACTAGTCCAGAATATCAATGCACTTTCAGAGACATGTGTGGGAAAGAGAGACAGACAGAGACAAAGGCAGACACAGAGCTGTAGATAGCAGGCAAAAGAAAAGACACAGATGTTGACTATGAGGAGTGAGAGCAGGGGCATTATTCCAGATTCTATAGACGTTAAAAGGATAAAAAGGTATATGATGAAAAATATTATATCAGTAAATTTGGTGATTTATATGAAATGGACAAATTCCTTGAATGATATAAATCATCCATTCGCTCAAGAGTAAACAGATAATATAGGTAGCTCCAGATTTGGTAAGAATTGAATCTGCAGTTAAAAGTAGTCCCACAGGGACACCTGGGTGGCTCAGTGGGTGAAGCCTCTGTCTTCGGCTCAGGTCATTATCTCAGGATCCTGGGATCCAGCCCTGCACTGGGATCTCTGCTCAGCAGGGAGCCTGTTTCCCACCCCCCTGCCTGCCTCTCTGCCTACTTGTGATCTCTGCCAAATCAATAAATAAAATCTTTAATAAACAAACAAACAAACAAATTCCCACAAAGAGAAAGTCCAGCCACAGACGGCTTCCCTGGTCAATTCTACCAAATACTTAAGGAAAAATAACAGGCTTCCTAACAAACTCCCCACTGTGTAATTAGAGGGAAATATTTCCCAGATCATTCTATGACAACATCATCACCCTGACAACAAAACCAGACACATTACAACCGCACCCATACACAAAACCATATTAAAACTATAAGCCAATATACTTCATGAACATAAATGCAAACATTCTCAATAAAATTTTAGCTGAGTCCAACAATATACCAAAAGCATAATCTTCTATGGCCAAATGGAATTTATTCCAGAACTCCAGACCAGATGCAGAAGAACAACATTTGACAAAATCCAATATCCATATCCAATTCTACTGAAAACCCTTAGCAAGCTACGAATGGAAGAGACCTTGCTGAACCTGATAAAGGGCATCTCTGAAATGCCACAACTAACACTGTACTTGAACATTAAAGGCTGAATGTTTTCTTCCTAAATTTAGGAACAAATGGTGGTTCTAGCCAGCACAATAAGACAAGAAAAATGACCTAGGATAGTCAGATTAATGTTGAAAAAGAACAAAATAGGAGGACTTGTAATACTAATTGATTTCAAATCCTATAAGGCTAAAGCAATAAGACTGTGTAGTGTGGGCATGAAATTAAATACATGGATCAACTGAAGAGATTCCAAAATTAGACCCACACTTTCCTGCAAAACTGATTTCTGGTAAGGGTCCAAAGGAAAGAAACTAGTCCTTTCAACAAATGGTGTTAGAAAAGCAGGATGTGCATATTAAAAAATGCATGTACATTTATATCATGTATAATAAGTAACACAAAAGCAACTTTCTGCTGTCTTTTCTCCTTGTGATTCAGACATGAGGGATTCTGAAGACCGAAAAATAATCCAAATGTTTCAAGCAAGAAGTGGTCAATCAGACTCTTTTTGAAAATTTACAAGGTTTCTATTATTCTTCTTCAAAGATGTGACTTTTTTAAGGATGTTCAAAAGCATAAAAGCTTAGCTATTAGAAGCCTCTGTTTTAGGCTGCCTGGGTGGCTCGGTCAGTTAAGTGTCTGCCTTTGGCTTGGGTCATGACCCCAGGGCCCTGGGATGGAGTCGCACATTGGGCTCCCTGCTAAGGGGCAGCCAGCTGCTCCCCCTGCTTGGCCTCTCTCTCATTCTCTCTCTCTCTTTATCTGTCTCTCTGACAAATAATTAAATAAAATCTGTTTTTAAAAAGCCTATGTTTGTATTTAGGAACAAGGAACCAGATCTTGGAAAGAAGTTCACTGGCTAATTTTTTATCTACTTTTAATGCGTTTAATTGTTTTAGTCTCATTGTTGATTTGTGTTTTCATTTAACCTTGGAGTTAAGGTGTTGTTTTATAATAACTGAAATCCCAAGAAGAAACTTGGCTACTTATTTGCACCTCCTTAAATAAACTTCCCTAAAAGGAGAAAACTGTCATTTTGCATCGATCCAAAAGCCACATATTTGCATTTTTTTCATTTTTGCTGAACAGAATGCATCCCCACAGCAAGGCGTCTTCACTTCCCACCTTTCACCAGACGGTGGGCAGCAGGTGCAGAGGTCTTCCCAGTCCCCGCACAGGAGTCTGCGGTCACAGCCTGAGGACCATTTCACTTGAAATCTTTAATAAAACTGCAACCTTAAGCCTAGAAAAGGAGAAAATCTTTTGTATCTCTAATACATCCCAAATCTGAGGACTAAGATAAAGACAGCTTTGAGGAATTACATTCTGGAATTCAATGTTTAATTTTTAAAGTAAGAATTAATTTTTTTATTCCTCCAGCAGTAATCTCCATTCATGCCATGCCCTTCTGCCTGGCATCGGAGAGTTCTCAGACATAGTTCAGGAAAACCCCGCATTCCTTTCATCCAACCCCCTCCCCTGAGCTAACATCCTACAAAACTAGAACATGCTGTCGCAACCTGAATCACAACCCTTTTGCCTAAAGAGCATCCTGAACATTTCTTGTAGAGGAAGTCATCTGACAAGGAGTTCCCACGGATTTCTTTTGTCTGAAAACTGCATTTCTTCCCGGTTTGATGGATACTTTTGTGGGGCATAGGGTTCTGAGTCAACCACCCCGATGTATACACACACACTTCAAAAATGACCCTAGTTGTCTTCTTGCTTACAAGAATTCATTTGTAAACTTAAATTTGATCCCCTTTTCTTGTAAACACATGTCTTTTTGCCCACTCTGTTTGTCTTTAAGATTTTTACATTGTCTTTGGTACTCAGCAGTTTCAATGTGAAATGCCTAGTTACATGGTTTGGTACATATACTGCTCAGATTACGTGTCATGGAAGAGCCAGGAAGTGGTGGTCTGGGTAGAATTAGGATTGGCCAGCACTGCAGGCAAGCATTCTCCAAGTCCTCCTTACCCAAACTGTGAGCGCTGGTTGGGGTACCCTATGTGAGCACAGGCTCAGCCTACAAGAAATGCTGCTTCCAAGGACTCCACTGTCATGGGGCCACAGCCATTCATTCAAGATTTCTAGTCGAAGCCTCTACTGGCTTATCAGCATCCCATGATTTCTGTCCCAGGGCACAAAATATGTGGTCTTGTACCTCCCTTCATGAAGCCACCTATCACTAGATTTCAAGTTAGTCTGCCCTGGAACACCAACTCCCCAAAAATTCACAGAAATTCTCTAATGAGTCACTAGTTTTCTTCTTATTTGAGAGTGAGTGTGACTCAGTGCTTCTGCATCTTTCACCTGAAAGTCACAACTCACTCCCCAGGGCAAGGCAGATCTTAACACCAGCCAAAGCCCATAACTATGTTACAAGGGTTGATAATTATAGACCAATGACTTTCATGCACACAAAGGCCAAAAACATAAACAAATTTGACTATTTAAAAATGATAGTGTACCAGGTTCAATTTGGCTTATTCTGGGGGAGGGAATTTATTTAAACATTCACTTACCAATCAATATAGATTGTAAAATATTACAACTCGTCAAAAACTCTTAATAAGATATAGTCATCAAAGTGGATATTGTGAGAGTACTTGACATCAATTCACACCATTTATGATCAAAACTCTTGGGGATAAAAAAGAGGGGGAGGAACAAGATGATGGGAGAATAGGAGACTGAAATTTTGTCAGCTCCCAGGAGTCCAGCTGGATAGTCATCAAACCATCTGAACAGCTACAAACCCAACAGGCGGTAGAAAAGAAGAGCAGCAATACTAGGAATAGAAAATGGTCCACTCTCTGGAAGGCAAGAGGTGCAGAGAAGTGAATCCGAGATGCTGTACAGGAAGACAGACTGCGGGGGGAGGAGCCGGCTCCCGGCAAGCACCGAGCAGCGGAGCACGAAATCAGAACTTGTAGAAGTCTGCTCCATGGAAGGACGTCGCTCCAGAGGCTAAGCGGGGAGCAGAGCCCTCACGGGGACAGTGTGGTCTCCAGTCCCGCGGGGTCACCGAAAGACCAGGAGTGTCTAAGGGTGGCAGATCTCCCAGGTATCGGAGCAGGGAAACCGCGGCAGAGATGGAGCCAAGAAGGGGACTCTCGGGTCGGGGTTACCTTAAGCTATGATCTGAGGCACAGTCAGGCCACGGCTGGAGCAGGAGCCCCACAAGTGGCAGATCCGGGGACACTCATCTTCATCCATTGGGAGGGGCAGTGCGGGAGCACGCGGCAGGAATCTGCTAGGTTTGGAGACTCCAAAAAGAGCCGCGCATCAGAGATAGAAATGCTCGGTCATAGGCCAGGTGAGCTCAGAGCGCAGCTGGAGACCAGGCAATCTTCATTCCCATTCCCCAAAGCTCTACAGGAAGCCTTCAGGGAACAAAAACTCTGAGAGTGAACCCGGCCCCTGGCAAGGGCAGAGCGATTCTGCCTCCAGGCAAAGACATTTGAGAATCATGGCAACAGGCCCCTCCCCCAGAAGATCAGCAAGAACATCCAGCTGAGACCAAGCTCACCGATCAATGAGAACCACGGAACTCCAGAGCTAGGGGAAAGCAGCACAGAATTCGTGGCTCTTTTCCCATGATCCTTTCATTTTTCAAAGTTAAATTTTTGATTTTTATTTTTTCTTATTCTAGTTTTTAAAATTTTTCCTCTTTCCTATTTTAATCTTTTTAAACTATTTTATCTTATCAATACCTTTTTTAAAAATCTTTTTTATTGCTATAATCATATTTTATCCCTTCATTGTATTTAACCATATTTTTATACACATAAAATTTGTAAGAGAGATATGTATAATGGAATACTATGCAGCCATCCAAAAAACTCCAAAATCTTGCCATTTGCAATGATGTGGGTGGAACTAGAGGGTATTATGCTGAGTGAAATAAGTCAGAGAAAGATAATTATCATATGATCTTTCTGATATGAGGAATTTGAGAGGCAGGGAAGGGGGTCATGGGGGGGAAGAGAGGGAAAAATTGAAACAAAATGGGACTGGGGAGGGAGAAAAACCATAAGAGGAAACAAACTGAGAGTTACTGGGGGGTGTGGGGGAGGGATAGGGTGGCTGGGTGATGGGACATTGGGGAGGGCATGTGCTATGGTGAATTGTATAAGCCTAATGATTAACAGACCTGTATCCCTGAAGCAAATAATAGATTATAGGTAAATTTTTTAAAAGCCAATAAACTAGAATGCTACTTTCTAAATCTTATAAAACGTATTTATAAAAATCCTGAGCCATCATCATACAAGTGATGAAATGCTACAAACATACCACTGAAATTTCTGTCCATCAAAATATACCACTTAGCATATATGCACACACCACAGAGAAGGGGAAGGTGCATCTGATAGCAGGTTCATATTAAGAATATCTGAAAACACAATGCAAACCACAAAGAAAAAGCCGATCGCCTCTGAGATGCGCATAGGACTTGAACAGGTGCTTTCCAAAAGATGAGAGCCACATGACTGATGAACATCCTCAGAGATACCCAGCGTCATCGGTCAGTATGAAAACACAAAATGAAACGAGCCGGTGATGCAGGACACACCCCTTTGAAAGTCTAGGATAAACCAGCTGAATGATGCCTACGGTGGCAAGGATGTCAGGACAGGAACAGATGAGAGATGAATGGATAAAGCTAATTTGGAAAACCAGTCATACTGTGTACTAAAGAAAACTCACTGTGCACATTCCTTACGGTGCAGCAGACTTGCCCCTCATTTACTCGAGAAAACAAGGGCATCTACGTCTAAGACATCATTTGCAAGCGTGCCCCCAGCAGCATGACGCTAACCAGACACAGCCCGCACGTTCACCCATGGATCATCTGTGATCTCTCCCCACACTCCAGTGGTAATCAGGACGTGCCTGTAACAACCTGACTGAATCTCACAGAGGTCGCCTTGAGTCAGAATCAGCCATAAGAAAAATATAGCGTGCGTGCCATTCAACAATAAGTCGGCTAGTTTGTAGGCTCATAAATCGGGAAAATGCATCTTTGCCCCGAGTCAGTGATAGAGAAAAGGTTCTGGTTGTGCCATGTCGTATTTCGTGCTTGGGGTGTGAGGTTCAAGGATGCCTTTGCTTTACAAAGATTCACAGAGCTGTAGTGTGAACATTTGTGCAGTTTTGTGAATGTGAGTTATACCTATGATAAATACATCTTTTTTTAAATTTTTATTTATTTTTTTAAGATTTTATTTATTTTCCAGAGAGATAGAGAGAAGGCGAGGACAAGCAGAGAGAGCAGCAGGCTCTCCTCTGAGCAGGAAGCCCGATGCAGAACTCTATCCCAGGATCCCGGGATCACTACCTGAGCTGAAGGTAGGTGCTTGGCCGACTGACCACCCAGGCGCCCCTCATTTTATTCTTTGAACAGAAGTGCCTCACCCCCCAGTACTCTTTATGATATCACACATTTTGACTATTTGATGATCTTCATTTGTACATGTTAAGTCACCAGAAGATTTTATGGTCTACAGTGTCTGCAAACAGTCCAATCTCAGTATTTCAGGGTACATGTAACCTCTAAATATCAGTTATTTCTGTGGTGTGAAAATGAGCTCATCTGGTTTCATCTGCTCAGGTCACTGCAACAGCCAAAGGCTGTGTGACTCTCCAGGAAGGATACTCTTCTGACCCTCATTCTCCCCCACCCCCACCCCTCCACCCACGGACTCTCTCCTGGAACAGAATGCTGAAATCCTTCCAGAAGCCACTCTCAGTCATGTATGTCATCTTCCAACCAGTGAAGCCTTCGAGGTCTCCCTTGGAGATCATGGGCTGCCTCTAAAGATAGGCTTCTCCCATTGGAGAAGACCCTGTGTTCTCACACCCTACCCAGCCCCACTCCCCGTGCCAGCCCTGCTGGCTCTCCCCATCCCATTATAGGGCACCTCTCCTTTGCAGGCATGTGTCCTATGGCTCCCCTCCTCACTTACAAACAAGCCGTGACCCAGGCTGGGTCTTAGGGATCTCCTGTCCCCCTACTTAACAGGTGCCTGGTAAACAGAAAGCACTCCATAGTGAGCATCCCCCCCGCCCCACCTCCTGGGCCTGGCAGGACTTGAGTGTTCTCAAAAAAGCTGGTAGGAAGCTGGATGAAGCCACAGAGGATGAAAGCCCCCAGGACGAGCAGAGGCCATGACCACCCTGGAGCTGAGGGGGCTGTCAGTCTGGGGAGCCTGGGAGGGCTGGCACAGGGGCAGGGGGAGCTGGGGAAAGAGAGGAAGAGACCAGTCATCTCCTCCCTGTCTCTGGATCATCTCTGAGTCCCCCAGAGACAAAACACAACACAACCCAGGAGCCAGGTGACTCTGCTAGAGACAACCCCACAGATGGGGGAGGCGGGAAAAGGGAAACATGCATCTCTTAAAAATATAATGTGACTCTTCCACTGAGCACGTCCGGCACACCTCCTTAAAGCTTTCACGGCGGTAACACCAGGTGTTGGCGAGGATGCAGAGAAAGGGGAACCTTCCTACACTGGCAGTGGGAATGCAAGCTGGTGCAGCCGCTCTGGAGAACAGCATGGAGGTTCCTCGAAAATTTACAAAATAGAACTATAGATATTTGCAATATTTACCCAAAGGATACAAAAATACTGATTCAAAGGAGCACACGAACCCCAATGTTGATAGCAGCATTATCTACAATAGCCAAAGTATGGAGAGAGCCCAGATGTCCATCGACTGGTGGATGGATAAAGATGTGGTTCATGTCTATGATGGACTATTACATGACCATGAAAAAGAATGAAATCTTGCCATTTACGAGGACAGGGATAGAACTAGAAGGTGTTGTGCTGAATGAAATAAGCCAGTCAGAGAAAGACAGATACCATCTGATTTCACTCGTATGGAGTTCAAGGAACAAAACAAATGAACAAAAAAATGTGGCGTGGGAAAGAGACAAACCAAGAAACGGACTCTTAACTCTAGAGAACTCTAGGTCACTCAGTCCTCTGACTTCAGATCCCACTCTCGACCTTGGGAAGATCTCGGCACTCATCCCAACTATCTTTGGGCTGGCCCCGAGAGAGCAGCGGTCTATGTAGATGAGGACGGTCTTTGGGTCTGGCCAGCACACTGCCAGCGTCATAGCTAAGATGATACTCATGTTCACCAAAGTCTGCTTGTAGCTGATAAAAGTGAAAGCAAATCACAAAGGACAGCAGACCCTGGAGTCCAGTAGGCTGACCCACTGTTACAGCATATTTAGAAATTCACACTGCTACAAACACAGCTAAGTTTCCAAAACTGTTGTTCTGAATTTGGACATATTTGGGGGAAAGCCTTTCCAAATTTATAGTCTAGAATGTAGAATGGTGCAATATCATGTCTTGATGATAAATTATGTGACAGTTAATAAAAGGCACTGGACAGGCACATGTCACCAAGGCTGTGAAATCCCTGCCCTTCGTTTGGAACAAATCCCCGGAGGGGAAGAAAACGTAGACCCTGAAAGGTGTGGTCTCATCTCTCCCCTTGGAAAATAAACTTGAAATGTATGCACAGAAAGGAAATACAACAGTTTGCAAGGATAGTGAAGGGAAGGTTTAAATAGAACCCACTCTCTTAGAAATCTGCTTTTGGTTCCGTGAGAAGTGCATGCAGTATAGGGGCTGAACCCCTGCCTTCCACCCGAGCCTCCTGATGGAGGACAGGACCCACCAGCCCTTAACAAGCCACCCAAGGAAATACAGTGGGAATACATTTTTCTGGCTTAGTTTCCAGATAGAAACTACGTCCAGATTTTATTAAATTAGAAATTCTCCTGATCAGTGTCTTGCAAGACAAAACCCTGAAAAGAAGTTAAATGTGGGATATTGTGTGACAATAAAATCTTTAGATTTCTTCATTCACTGTTCTTGGCAATTTGTAACTTAAAAAAAAAAAAAAAACAGGGTAGTATGTTGAATACAAGATTCCCAGTGGTGATTATTAGCAGATGTATACGGGAAACAACAAAAAGCAATAAAAAGAAAGAAAAAATTAGATTAGTACTAACACAGCCAAAAATTATTTCAGAAATGTCCTGGCAATCACCAAGTAGACTATAATAATTAGCATTAAGAAATGACATCGATACTCAAATGTTTCTTTTATACACACAGCCACCAGAGTTTGGGGACACGTGTGTCACCAGCAGAAGAAATAACTGGTGATCATTACATTCCACTTACCCCATCCAGAAGCCTAAAGCCAAGTGAACCCCTGGAACATAAAGACAGTGCTGCCCGCGGGCCCAGATCGGAGACTCTAAATGCCATTCCCAGCTCCAGTCTACTCCGAGTCTGGGCAGGAAACCTAGAGAACGAGCCTGAGGAGTCTCGTCACACCAGAAGCCACAGAAGTATCAAGGACAGCTCGGGTCATGTCCAAAGGACTCAGAAGCCAACTGGAAGAGGCCCCCACGGTCCAAAGATGGCGGGCATAAGGGTCACTCACGAGGGTCGCGACTGTCATGGATGGAAGAGCATCGGTGTGGTCAAAACTGTCATTTCTGAAGGATTCACTGTGTCTCCGTCTCTGTCTGGCCCCGGTCTGCTGCACGCACACCAGTCAGACCTACAGGTCCTGTCGGGAGCGTGGCAGGGACACGCTCATCTTATGTGAGGTTGCCAATAAGGGAGAAGATAAAGAAGCGTCGCTGCCATTCCCATGCCAACCAGGGCTCCGGTTACCACATGGTGGGTGGGGGCGAGTTTCTCATTACTGAAGGATTTCAGCTTACAAATGACAAGAGCCGTGGGTCTCTGCAACGGTGGTCCTGGGGCTCCTTGCACAGGAACAGATTCTTATGAGGCCATGGGTCTCTGCAGCAGTGGTCCTGGGGCTCCTTGCACAGGAAGAGGGAAACAGGTGTTTGCTTCTCACCCGTGTGCAGATGCTGGGTGCCCCGTGCAGAGCTCCCCTGCTTCCTGTGGATGGACATGGCCAAGGGCCTCGCTCGTGGGTCTGCACGGGGCTGGAGACACTTTGTAGGGCAGCGTGTGGGCAGTCAGTGGCCCTCCAAGGGAAGCCCAGCCCAGAAATCTCACCAGGAGCTCTCACTTGCATCACGTTCTTTCCTTAATAATCAGAAAAAATAGAGAAATCCCCTCTGTAATTTTCAGTGTTCAGTAACGGATATTTTTTTTAAGATTTTATTTATTTATTTGACAGAGAAAGAGACAGATCACAAGGAGGCAGAGAGACACAGAGAGAGATGGGGAAGCAGACTCCCTGCCAAGCAGAGAGCCTGATACGAGGCTTGATTCCAGGACCCTGAGATCATGACCTGAGCCTAAGGCAGAGATTTAACCCACTGAGCCACCCAGGCACCCCCAGTAACAGAATTGTTGAAGTGACTTTAAATAAAGAACCTCAATTTCATAGCTTGTCACTCCTCCTTCTGCGCAGCAGTGCTAGCCTCCAGCGCACCTGCTCCGTGTGCAGCTCTGACTCACTGTCATCTCTGTCCTGAGATTCACAACCGGACTCCTTGCCTCAGGGACGCCTCAAAACATGTGCATGTGTGTGCACACACACACACAGCACAAACACCCATGCATGCATTGCACACAGCACACACGTGCACATATGCACACACACAATGCATGCACACACACAGAGCACAGCTACACACATCTGCACACATGCGTGCACACAGCACAAACACACATGGGTACCCACGCAGGCACACAGCACAAACACAGGTGAGCACACAGAAACACACAGAGCATATGCACACATAGAGAGCACAGCTGCACGCATGCGCACACAGCACACACATACAGAGCAAATCCACACACATGTGCACACATGCACACAGCACACACATGTGCACGCACACGTACACATGGGCACACACATGTGCATGCACGCACACATACAGAGTACATCCACAGACGTGTGCACACTCAGCACACTCAAGCTCGGTGTCATTTTACTGGAGACTTTCTTCCTTCAGCAGATGGGCACCTGGGTTGGGATTTGGTACTGCATGTCCCCCGTGCCCCACCTGTGTGCACCCCACTGTTCCACGCTCACACCTGCCCCAGTGTGCCCTAGACATGGACTGAACCTCCTCTCAGGGGTTCCTTTAAACACTAATATCCCCTCGCCCCCTTGCCAGATTGTGTGGCCCGAGACATGCCAGAATGTTCTGCCAGCCTGCCCCCGCCCCATTGCGCACCCTGAGTCTCAGGTAACATTCACCCCCTTCCTCACTTTCTGCCTCTCCCGACGCTCTGCCCCTCAGCCCCCACGTGCTTCCCGTTCCGTGCTTCTGCTCCTCTGAGCATTTAACCCCAATGGCAATGTTCTCGATTTTTCTTTTGCCAAAACGTTTTTCAAGCTTCAACTCTGAGCTGGAACACAGCGTGATTTTCTCAGGCAGCCATAACAAAGCAACACAATACCCTCGCCTTAAACAGAAGAAGGTATTTATTCTCCCTCTTTTGAAGACTGCGAGTCGGACCTCCAGGTGCCACAGGGCTGGCTGGTTCCCTCTGGAGGAAGGAGAGGGCGCCTGGCAGGGTCTGGCCCAGCTTCAGGGGCATTGGTGACAATTGCTGGCGCTCCTTGCAGTGTAAAGGCATTTTCTCTGAGTGCACGTCTGGGTCCAAATGTCCTTTTTGTGTAAGGACACGGGTGATTTTGTTGAGGGTCCCACTTTGTTCCAGCAGAATCTTGTCTTAACTGAATGTACCTTCCCTGGTCCTATTTCCTCTCTGAAGCCACGTTCTGAGGCACTGGGGTTAGGACGCTGGCTCCTATTCAACAACTCAACTCCAAACAACACCCTTCCCTTCTCTCCCTCCCTCACCCCCTTCTAACAGAAGCGGAGCCTCGAAAACAGCAGACGCAGGAAGTGGGAAGCGGGAAATCCCCGTCTCCACCTTGGTGAGCGCCAGCTCTCGAAGCTCTTGGAAGACCGCTGGTGGGCAACGTGCATCGGAGCCTCGCCTGGGCAGCGGAGCCAGGAGCGGTTGCAGCACCCGGAGGATGGCTAGCGGTTGGGTGCGCCGTTGGAGCATTTCAGTCCCGGGTGTTGATAAGGCACCTGCTCCTGCCTGTGCCAGAGTCTCTGGGTTCATCCCGACCTGGTGCTCCTGCCAGCGGCTAGGACCCTGCCCGGTCGTCAGCCCCCTCCCTGGTGAAACCTCTCTTGTCTGGGAGGCGAGAAGAGCAGAAAGACCACTGGGTGCCCCTTACAGTTAACCTTGCCTCCCTTGGGTTACATGACGGGACCCTCTTCGGATCTCCCATCTCAAGCATGGCGCCTTCTCCTCCCTGTTTCCCCACCAGGGCCGACCCCCTCCCATCCAGCCAGGCGGGCGCCGTGCATCCCCCTTGATGCTTTCCACACTGACTCTGCATTTGTGCACATTAATCAATGGCTGCTTTTCTTTTAAAGGCAAATTTTACCTCCTGCCAAAGGGAAAGGAACGTTCAAGTCTGGTTTAATTTTCCGACACTAGAGTTTTGCATGGGCTCCGTCGGACCCAGCGGGACATCTTCACATCCCCGGGACTGAGTAAGGAAAAGGGAGAAAAAGACACGGTGTGTGCAGGACCTGCCGAGCACCTGTGCGGGCCGCCGTCTCCCGTGGGTCCCACGCTCGAGACGTGCCATGTATGGGAGGGAAGGGGCGCATCCTTCCCGCGCTTCACTTCTGGCAAACGCTTCGTTTGGCAGATATGGAAGCTCTTGCAGAAGTCAGGCTAAGACAAGGCCCCAGAGTCTGCACTGCAGACGCAGACCCGCATCTCCTTGGAACAGGGAGGCCCGGCAGCACGGCCTGGCTCTCTCAGATCGCACTTTGAAACCCCCTGCTTCCATACAAACCAGCAAGCGGAGCTCCCAGCCGGGCTACAGGACTGTTTTAATAGGACCCCAGTCTTGCCCAGTGCACCGACCATTCTCTTCATGGGGTTTCCATCGGGAGCTTGTTAACAAATGTTACAGATTGTTACAAATGCTGTATCTGTCACCCACGCACCACGATTTTGTTACCTGAAATCCCAGGTCTGGAGATGGAGAATGTTCATCTCAACAAGTCCCCAAGAGAACCAGATCCCGGTGCCCCAAACCACCCAGTGAAAAACGCAAGGCAGAGCCCTGCCTCGGAGAGTGGGTTCAGACACCCCGGGAGGGGACCTGGTGTACGTTGCCAACCTCCCTGGTCTGGCCCAACTCACGCACGTGACCGGGAGCCGCTGTGTTGGCCGTACCCGTGAGATCCGTCCTTATCCTCTCCCGTGTCTGCCCACATCCTTGTGCTCACCTTCACGTCCTGCCACGGCCACGGCCACGTGCAGACAGCTCCTACCCGCCTTCCAGGCTCGGGGCACCTTCCCAGACAGGGTGCGCTGGGGCCCTTCTTAGGGAAACCGCTAGGATGATGTGAGCCCCCTGACCACAGTCGCCCGCAACTGTGCATCCGGTTCATGGAGCGTCTGCTTGTCCTTCTCGAGGGAAGGAACGAGGCAAAGAGAAGCCTTCAAAGCCATTGAAAACCCACACATGCAGAGCGATGAGGACTTGCGTGAGTGGAGCCCCCGGAAACCACAGAAGAGCAGAAAAGGGTGGACAGTGCGGGGGAGGGAGGAGCACCGCCAGTGACGTCAGCGGGAGGGTTCCTCGGATATGAGCGTCTTCACCTCCGAAGACAGGGCAAGAGGCCGGTGCAGATGACCCGCCCAGCGCAACCCAGCCAGTGGCTGTGGTTGTGGGGACGGCAGGGGAGAAGCGGGCAGCTCCGGCTCTGTGGGAGATCCCGCAGCAGGGAGCCGGGGCGGAGCCCTCCCCGGAATCACAGGTCCTGACCTGAGAGGTTTCTGGATGGAGAGGTGAGGTACAGATTTATGTTTTAATTTTTTCTCTTTCACTGTGGTAAAATGCGGTTTTCCAGGCTCGCCATGTTTAACTGTACATTCACTTAACTTGGAGGCATTAAGCACGCTCCCGGTGCCGTAGGGACACCACTGTCCACGTCCAGAACGTTCTCATCTCCCTGGACAGAATTTCTGTCCCCACGAAACTCCAGCTTCCCGGCCCGCCCCCGGCGCTCCCCCCACTCTACTCTCTCCTCTGTGGATTGGACCACACTGGGGACCACAAGCATGTAGAGTCACGTGGTGAATCCTTGTGTGACTGGCTCTTCCCACACCGCCTGGTGGGACGTGTGCAGAATCTGCATCCTCACAAGCCCCGAGCCCAGCGGGTCCGCGGGTCATGAACCCACAGGGAATGCTTCTCTGGGCCAGTGTACGTCTCAGAAGACTGTTCAGAGTAGGGGCGCCTGGGGGGCTCAGTGGGTTAAGCCTCTGCCTTCGGCTCAGGTCATGGTCTCAGGGTCCTGGGACTGAGCCCTGCCTTGGGCTCCCTGCTCAGTGGGGAGCCTGCTTCTCTCTCTCTCTGCTGCTCCCCCTGTTTGTGTTCCCTCTCTCAAATAAATGAATAAAATCTTTTAAGAAAGAAAGACTTGTTCATAGTAGCCCCAAATCAGGACAACCCAAATGTCCCTCAAAAGCAGGTACACAGACACACCGTGCAGGGCTGGAGTGGAAGGAGGGAACCACGGCTGAAGCAACATCCATGGATCTCACGGCTGTCAGGTGGGGGCAAGAAGCCAGACGCGGAAGGACACGTGCCTCCTCACAGTGGGGGTCTAGAAGAGGCCTGATCCTGCTGAGTGTCATCCCCGTACAATGTCAGTCTGTCACCGAGAACCTTCGACCTCCCAGATGGGCCCCATCCTCCTGGGAATCCCATCACCGAAGTCATTCAGAGAAATGTTCTCCGCAGGAAGGACGATGTTTTCCCTCCTAAACAGAAGCTCACTCACATGATCCGGGAACAGGACAGAAGTCGGACATTTCTTCAGTCCAGGAGCATGATCGTGAAGGCCACACTGCCCTTGGCATAGAAAAGAGAGTCCTGGAAAGGTGGGTCAGAGGGAGCTGGAAGAGGGCTGAAGCCACCGGGTCCAGCCAGCGGGGGAGGGAAGTTCCCTGGGCCCCCTGCCGTGTACCTTCCGGTGCTGACAGGAGTGCAGCATTCCCACGATCCGTCGGTCCAGCCTCAACGGTCACCCCCGTGGTTTCCTGCCATCGACGCTGTGGTCAGGAAGCCTGCTTCATCCATACTTTCTTCTTTCCCCCTCCATCTGGGTTCCCCATCTTCCGACCCTTCCCATTCCTGAAGCCTGCCATCTCCCGCAGCCAAATGTCTCTCCCCTCTGACCACTGGCCATCCTCCTCCGGGCCGATCCCTTCATACCTTGCGGGATAGAGAGCTCCCGCCCCGTTGCTCCAAGGGCGCTGGAGGGTTCCAGCCTCTTTCTCCACCAGCACCAGCGCCTCCAGGCGTGGGGAAGTCACCTGTCAACGGTTTAAATGTATGGATTGATAGACACCGCGTCATCTTGTTAGGTCCTAAATGCTTCTAAGATGTGAAAAAAAAGAATGGTCTGGTTTTGGAGAAGAGTGTCCCTTATAGTATCTCCTCAAATACATTAGAGGAGATGGTGCAGACCATTAAGAATGTCGTCAACTGGTTTCCTGCCACCCGCCACTCTGCAGAAGGGAAGCTCGTGAACCAGTACCTGCTTTCTTAGAAGTCCACTGACTATTTTATCCTTCCTGATGTTTCTTGAGGACAGCGATTCAGGGACTCATGTGTTACCTCAAGTACACACGAAAATGTGTAGCACCTGGGCCCGGACCGCTTGAGGAATGAGTGCGGGGCTTCCTCTGGGAGGCACTTCCTGCCGTAACATGTGCCACTAGGTGCCAGTGTTGGGCTGTCGAAATGCCCCTCAGACCTCACAGGTGGTCCACACTCTGATACGCTTGGGTTCCAGAAAAGAGATGTCTTTAAGAAGAATGCAAAGTGAATGCAAAACCCAATTGGCAAATAAACAGTTATAAGTCGTGTTTTCATATTTTGACGTCATCACGTTAAACGCCATGATGAGCCAAAGACGGACTGAAGGAAATACAGGGGCTTATTAGGCAGTATTAACTGGCTGAGAGGCACCCAGCATAGGACCGTTTCTGTCGAAACCGTCCTGACTTCACGAACCATGGCTTAGTCCTTGCTCATGGAGCCCGTGCGGCCGAACTGGAAGTCAGCTTCCGATGTATAACCTGATTTCATGAGGAGCTCTATCTCGCCAACATGTGGAGATTTCCCTTTGATCCCCCAATAAAACTTCCCATGTCCCTTGTTCCAACATGTCTTACCCCAGAATAACTATATGAAAAACCCTGTGTCTAAAAATAACCAAGGACGGCTCGGTGGACGCCAGACTCACTTGCATTTCTAGTACCTTCCTTTGTCTGTCTCGTCCTTGCCTCATGACAGGCACAGAAGACCACGCGGCTGTTACCTCTGATCAATTTGCCACGACCTTATGGGTCACCGGGGGGAGGGACCTAAGTCCCCACCCGTGTGGCCACGCCCTCCGGAAACGTGGCAAAGTGAATGCACACAAGTTGTGTGTGCAGGAGAGGGCATCCTGGTGATGGTGTGGTCCTCGGACACAGCCACGCAAAAATACGTGTTTTCTGAAGGATGAGATTCTCAGCCGGCGTCATGAGTCCAACACTCCCTGCCCGAGACAGTCACTGACGTCACACCTCTCTGGCCGAGGGGAGAGGAGCGCCTGCTCCTCTGCTTGTCATTCCGCCGCCACGGCACGTCTGACCTCATCTGACATCGTCAGGCTTTGTGGCCTGTTAGCACCTGCCATTCAAGCCCCTCCGTGGAAAACCGCACCAAACCAGAATCTCTCCCAGCGACGGGGCTCGGGCGAGCAGACTGCATGTACAGGGGACCTCGCTCTGCGCCTGTGACTGCAAACGCATCCTGATGAAGCCAGAGACCCTCCGGCGGGACCCTGCAGCGGGCCAGGCTGTCCCCCTGCCCCCTGAGTGGAGCCTCTGCCGTCCCTGGAGCCTGATAAGATTTGAATGGCAGTTTCTCACGTTCTCTTTCATTTTCTCTCCTTAACGCGTATTAATAGACACTTACATATATTTTCAATATGTTTGTCTGTAGCCTAAAAGTAATTATGAGCCAAAAATAATGTATATCAATAATTTATCCAAGTGTGAGCTGTAAATAAAACCAATAATAATCCTAATAAAGCCAATAAAAGCAACAAAAACACGTTGAACAGAAGGAAGGCGCCCTCCAGTCCCAGGGCCCCACACACGTCCTCGCGTTGTCTCCATATTTGAAGGTCGGTGGCCGTGCGTGGCAGGGAGCAGTGGGCAGGAAGGGAGCCCTGCCGTCTTGTGCAGACCCCCAGCAAACTGCAGTACATTTGTATGTGAACAGACTAGACAATTTCCTCCAGAAATATAAATGAAACCTCTTTGGGTGTGACACGGAAAACCTACAGGGACCAACAATCCTGCAACTAATTGAAATGACACTGGAGACCATCACAGCAATGCCTGTAACAGTCGTGTGGAACGATCGAGTTGTACAAAAATGTGAGGATGTAAAATCCTAAACATACACAGGCCTTTTCCAAAAGCAAGATGAAACAAAAAAATAGAAAAATTCCCAAAAGAAATTTAAGAAGGTTTACAATATAAATCCAGAATCGAGTGTGTGGAGAAGCAAACCAATAGGCCACATTGTTTGTGGGCACGATGGCTGTATCCTGAGAGTTTCAGCAGAACTAAGCCAAGCGTGGGACGCTAAGATAGTGTCCCAGCTGAGTTCCTCCCAGGCATGCCGGGCGACTTTGAAAGCAGACCCTCCATTCCTGGGAGTCACCGCTTTTGAAATTAAAAAGAATAAAACACAAGATCTCCTACACTTTATGCAAAAAAGCTTTCGATATATAAAAGTTAGGAATTAGTTTAATAAGGTATTACTCAGGGTAATAAGGTTTTCAACATGAAATGTCTCCAGTTTCCCAAAGGCAATGCTGAGCCACGTGCACGTTTCAAAGGACAGAGCCACTCTTCAAGGTTTCACTCACAAAGGTAAAAACCAGGGATACAGTACAGTGTAGACACAGATCCATGAGCCCAGGCCAGAGGAGCCCGAACGTGGATAGACAGTAGCATCCCTACCATGTAACCCCAGTCTTTGTGATCACTGGGACCATGGTGGGGGAGTGGGTGATGCTGTTTCGTGAACACGGGACAAGAGACAAGATAGATGTGATGGTGGAGTGCAGGCAGCCCTTCTGTAAACTGAGGAGGCATTTGTCAGTGCTGAGAAAACTAGGAAGTGTCACTACCATGCAGCCCCACAACCCACTCCTCTGCCTGCATCCCCCAGAAAGAAATAAGGACATGGGCTCAGGAGCGTCCACAGCCACAAACGGAACAGCTGCAGAGAGCATTGGCAGAGGAGGCTTGAACACACTGGTGTGTCTTCATTCCACGGGATGTGCTGAAAACAGATGCCTTAGAAATGCATGTATCAATATGAAAAAGTATGAAAAATGGAAGAAAAAATAAGCAAGTAAGAAAAAGAAGCATAGGATAACAGGAAGGAAGCTCTTGGCAGGGGTGGGGCTGTCAGAGCAGCAGAAGCAGATGTGAGGACCTTGCTGGCTGCTATTCTACACACAAGGTGATAGGGACCCTCTCAGGTTCCTGCATGTGCAGCCCTCTGGCCCTGGTTCCTTCGAGAGAGAAGACAGGAGAAGCAGACCCTGGAGGCCACGCAGTGTGATGTTGCAGGCATGTTTTAATAGTGAGGGTGAGGGATGAGATTTACTGTTTGACGCTTCCCGTGTGTGCATGTTCGAAATATTTCATAATTTACAGACAAGTCATGTGTCTGCAGCTGATGTTCAATCCCCTACAGCCCTGCTCCCCAGAGCTCCCTGCATGGGCTCTAGAGCCTTCTAGGCACCTGCATGCTGGGGGTCTCTGCACCCACTTCTCACCCTCCCCACCCCACCTCTCCCTCTACGTCAGTCTCTCTGCCTCCAGCCCTCTCTCCATCCTATATCTACTAAAATATATATATTATCAAAGATACTCGCAAACACAAGCAGATACCCGGCTTTTAAAAACATTGATCATTTTATAACGTGATAGAGCTTCTGATTATCACTGCGATGGCAAACATGTTGCCATATATAAATGTATCCATTTGAAAGGCTGTTCACCTTAAATCTACACATGTTACATATCACGTATATTTCAACAAAGAAGCAAAGAGTATGTTCCCTGTGGCTGTGGTCCCGTCAACACACAAGTCAGCTCACCTCACCCCTCCTGGCATCCACATCGCTGTCCTCGGAGCACATACACGTCATGGTGACTTTCCCTGACACATGTCATTAGCTCCTACTAGTCTTTTCTCTTCCAAACAGAACCTTCCAAGTCTGTGCTCTCATCCATGGAATTTATAAGGTGAATTGAACGCCATGGCATTGCTGTCGGATAGATTGTAAATGTTCATTGGAAATAACGCAAAATATCATAAAACTTCTCCAATGTCGCTGATGCAAAATAAAATGTGTCATTGCATTGTTATTTGAATTCCACTCCTCTGGTTTTTCGTGGAAGCATATTGTCACATAAATTTTATTCTGTTATAAAATTCACCCATGAGCCTGTCTCGCCTCGTTCGTGTTGAGAATAGATCTGAAAGGTTTCCATGTTTTCCGTCACTGAGGGCTGTCTCGGGGGTCATTTGGAGCATTGATGTTTCCTAAAGCTCGCAGGCGGCTCCCATCTGTGTGCACATGGCAGAGTACACAGCCATCGAATGCCCCTGGAGACAGTTTCCATTCTCCGCTGGTCGGATTCCGTGGGCTTGGGAATCTTTTCTCTTAATTCTCCTTTTCTCTTAACGTAGCTGCTGCACGGCTACATTAATGCTGTCATTGTCCCCGAGGGCCTGTGTTCGTTCCCCCTAGGACAGCGTGCGTCCCCGGGGAAGACTTCACTCCCAGCACCGCCACAGTGCCCAGGAGGAGCCCTGCTCAGCGAGCCTCCGAGGGGCCCACGCAGCCACGCACTTTTACATTCGACGTGATGACAGATTCCTTGTTGAAGACAAATACTTTCAGTTAATAATGAGGAAAAGATGAATGTCAGCCTCCATCTACGTCTCTACAACAGGGACATTTAGGCCACTTGAAGATGTGACTCATTGCTCAACACCCAAAAATATCATTGATCCTGGCATCTGACTCTCCCGTCCTCCCGCCGCTGATAGACTGTCACTTTACCCCACTAACTTCCTGGGTGACCACGGACACTTTCCTGCACGTTTCTGAGCTGTACTTCGCCATTCCTGAAATGCAAAAATGCATGCACCTTTGCGGAAGAGGCATTATTGGAAAAACAGCGCTTGGTCTGCACTGTACGTACTCGGCGTTATCAGTTATGACGATGACCGGCTGGGACCCACACCACCTTGCCACCAGAAAGAGCCTCACACACTGGCCGGGCTCAGTGCTTTTCCACTCCACACCAGAGACTGTCGGCAATATCACTGCATGCGTCTCGCAGCTCAGGCACCCGGCGCCGCCTAGCTGGGTCCTCTGCATGGCGTGAACCACTCAAGAGAGCAGTCTGTGGTTTTCCCTGCTTTTGTTTTTCAAGATTTTATTTATTTATTTGACAGAGACATGGTGAGAGAGGGAACACAAGCAGGGGGAGAGGGAAAAGCAGGCTTCCTGGAGGGCAGGAAGCCCTATGCAGGGCTCAATCCCAGGACCCCAGGATCATGACCTGAGCCAAACGCAGATGCTTAACAACATGCCACTCAGGCGCCCAGTTTTCCCTGCTTTAACCAGGAAAGCCTCAGGGATGGTTTTCCTGGGACAGTTCCACTCATAACATTGAAAATCCTGCACCTCTGAAAACCACAGTCCCCAGGACAAACCCGAGGTCCCCCCCATCTATTACAGGTGTGGGCCCACCGGCAGCCATCCAAAGGCTCCTCACAGGAGGGACCCACCTCTGAGCTCAGGGTTGTTGGCACAACCCACTACCATGCTGGTCCCCTGACCACATTCTCCGTTCTTGGCACGTGGGTCCCTCCAGCAGGGCAGTGTGCCTCACTGGAGCAGGAAAACCAAGAAGGGGATGGGAGACCCTGTTGGCATAGTCTTCTAGAACGTGGTCGTGAAGCATCCCAAAAGTCAAGCACACACTCTGGGAGGAGGCCATTACACACGCGTACAGATCCCACGGTGGGCGATGGCTGGGGGTCTGCTGGAAAGTGTGCCTAAGACACCCACCCCCAGGAGCCTCTTTCCAGAGCTAGAGTGGGATCCTAAGACTTCCAGGACACTTTTAGGAGGTTTTGTGGGTTTGGATTTTTTTGTTTGTTTGGTTGGCTCTTCCCTGACAAGAGTGCCCCTTGTCTCCCACAGAGGACTGAGATCATTCTGAAACAACCCAATCCACTCCCATCTCGTAACCCCTGCAATCCGCATAACCTACTATTCCAGCCCTCTTCTCTCACGGCCTCGTGAGCATGAATTTGGTGCCTGTCCCAGGTGGTAATTAACTGTTAAGGTACTTTTCTTCTCCTCTAGACCTTCAAGCCCTGAAGGAAAGATCTTTTTTTAATCTGCACAACTTCTTCCACATCACGTCTACTCTACAAATACTCCCCCAAACCCCAAAAGTGACGACCAAGATGACCTTCAGCCCCACCACACAGTTTGGAGAGAAGGGACGGGAGAGCAGGGGCATCTCCCCGGAGAGGGTTCATATGTGCCAAGGTATGAATAATGGAGGGGAACTCCTCAAAGCCGGGGTGACATCAAGGGTGTGATTTCGTGCTGACTCACGCCCTGGGTTTTCACGCCCTGCTGTTTCACGCCGCTCTGCCCAGAGCGCCTAGCCCTTCTGGTGTGACAGTGAGTCAGGCGTCCGCAGACTCAGCTGGGACTCCCAGGGCAGGGAGGCTGTGCCAGCCCCGGTATCGATCAGTCAGCGCGTACATCCCGGCGGCTCTGCTGAGGCCTGCAGCGGGCTCACGGAGACACGGCCGCGGGCCTCTCGCCCCCGGGCGGGATATTTACTTACAAGCATTTAGCGTGAAGACTAGCGCCTTCTGCACACGCTTCACAGACCCCCGCGGTGACAAAGTCCATCAGCTAGACGAGCAACGCGCAGGGAGCCCCTCTTGTAAGTGTTTGTGTATCTTCTGCTTCAGAGATGGTCCCATCGAAGCCATTCAGGGAAACTGAAGACAAACTCATCAGCACGACCAGGGTCCCTGCCAGGTCCATCAGAGCTTGACGTGCGCAGCCGCCGCCAGAGGCGTTTCTGGTGTGTCCGTGGCTCCCGCGCTCACAGCAAGACCAAGAGGAAGGTCAGGCTGGTGCGGGAGGCAGAGAAGGTCTGCGCTGCCTGTCGCAGGGGACGGCGGGGGTCCGTCTGTCCACTGCCAAGTGCGTGCACACTTGGAAACCTTTATCCCCCAGACACACATAGGACTGTGTATAGGGTAATTAGCCTATTAATTGGTTGATTTGGCATCGTGTGACAGAGACACTTTGCGTGAGTCTGGACTGCGGCTGAGGAGGTACGGGGTCACTGATATGAGCTGAAACGTCCCCACTGCAGTGTACTCCAGAGGGCAGACTGCCATTGCCGAGTGGCTGTCCCTGCTGCTGCGTATAACAGATAATAGACAGGTAGACCATCCTCTGTTGAGGAAATATCGACACGCAGCAATGGTATTTATAGAATGGTCTAAGGAGATTACAGCCTACACCTCAGTCCACACTGCACAGCTCAAGCAATGAAACCCCCATAAAAACCCAAAGGACAGGGTCTGGAGAGCTCCCAGGTTGGTGAGCAGGTGGAGATGTGGGGACTGTGGACCTTAAGGGGGGGCAAGGGAGCCAGGCACCCCTTTCTCCAGGCCCCTCCCCCCGCGGCTCTTCTGTCCCTTCCTGAGTTAACCCTTTGATAACAAACCGGTGATCTAGGGAGTGAACTGCGGCCCTGAGTTCTGTGAGCTGCTCCAGCGACTTCATCAAGCTCAGCGAGGGGCCGTGGGAACGTCTGGTCTGTGGCTGGTCACTCAGAACCCAGGTGACAGCCTGGACGTGGGGCTGGCGTGGGGAGGGCAGTGCTGGGGGACCGACCCCCAACCAGTGGGTCTGTGTCTCAGGGCAGATGTGTTGGGGTCGAGGTGGATTGCGGGAGCCCAGGCGGCCTCGGAGGGCTGCCTGGTGGGGCGGGGAGCCCCTCCTGGGATGCATGTCGTGGCACGATGCGCTACGGTTTCCACAAACGAGCAGAATCTGTGCTCAGTCTGTGAACCATGCAGGACAGCTCATCCCCCTCAAATCTGTCTTTGGGAGATTTCCCTCTCCCCAAAACTCTGGCAAACATTCATCTGTTTTTGGGCCCTTCTATCCATTCCCTATCCCCGCCCCAGGAATGTTATGTAAACGGAATCAAGCAGCTAGCCTGCTGGGTCTGAGAACCACCTGTGCTGCAGTGCGGACTGGTAGCCCCTCCTTCTCGCCAACAGCGATGCCCCACACTTGTCCATTCAGTCTTCACTGGGGAGAATCTGGATCGTCCGCGGGTTTGGGTGATAACGAATAAATCTGCTGGAAACAATTATGCACTGGCTTGTGCGTGAGCGTTTCTCTCTTCAAAACTCCGAGGCACTCGGTTGTACAGCGTATGTCCAAGGCCAGGAGGGTTCCACGGGACGGTCCCACCAACGTGCGTGCCCACTGCCCCGCATTATGGTTTGGGTTTCCTTTGTCCTGACGATTGACAATGTTGGGATTCTCTGCATGTGCCTTCCTCTCTCTAGAGCCTCCTTGATGAGCACGTGTTCACGTATCTTGCTGTCTGTTTTGCTATGGTTTGAACATCTCGTGTTCTGTAGGCTTCCCAGAAAAGTGCCGTTTTCAGACGTGTGAAATTATCAACTTTTTTTTTCCACGAATCTTACTTCCGATGTTGTATTTAAACACTGATCACCATATCCGAGGTCCTACAGCCTTTCTCTGGTATCTTGGAAGTATTCCGTAATTTCATGCCCGACGCAGAGGTCAGTAGTGACTTCTGAGTTTCTGTTGTGAAGGAAACAAGCCTCTGTTTCTCCAGCCCTCGGATGCCTGGTTTTCCCAGGGACATGGCTTGCAAAGACTAATGTCCCAGCTTGAGTAGACTTGATGTCTATTTAAACGCGAGTGGACCGTCCCCCTGCAGGTGGGTCATGTGTGTGCCTCCTGCTGCCTCCCCTAAGAGCACGTTCTTCCCTTTGAGAAGGTGCAGCCCTGTGGGCATTGTGGGCCCGTGAGGCCCGCAACAGGGACACACTTCTGGAATGGCTTTGCCTATACCAGCCCCTCTGCCTTCCCATCTAAGTTTTAGAATCAACTTGTCAACCTGCACAGGAAGCCTCCCCAGGATGTTCATTTGAAGGGTACACTGAATCCGTAGATCCTACTGGGAGAAAATGACTTCCTTATGCTCTTGAGTCTTCCCATCAAAGAATACGGTGTTTCCATTAATTGAGATTTTTTTTTAAAATCTTTCATCAGTGTTTTGGTTTCTTATAGTTTCATTTTTCAATTATTTCATTTTTTAAATTTCTCACAAGCCTTCCTCTTTAACCCATAGGTAACATGATAGCGTTATCTTCCACTTTCAAAATCATCAGTGTCTTGCCGATATCATTTGGTTACTGATTGGTTCCTGATTCCTGTGTAATTCTGTTGTGGTCTGAGCACATACCCTATGTGGGCTTCGTGCTCTTAGGTTTGCTGAGGGGTGTTTTGTGGCCCCCACCGTGACCCCAGGAGAACGTCCCATGCACCCATGGGGGAGGAAGTTCCCACTTTGGGAGGGACAGAGCTGCAGACAGAAACCCCAGGCGGCGTTCCCTTCCCGCTGCGTCAGCCCCTCACCGTCAGCCCCGCACACACGCGCGCTCCTCTGTTTCTCCCTTTAGGTTCATCCGCTCGGTCTCATCTGCTCTGAAGCTCTGGGGGGAAGAAAATACACGGTGAGGGTCACTGTTTCCTCTGAAGGTGCCAGATGTGGGGGTAGCTTTGTCCCTGCAGGCCGTGTTTCTCTTCATGTTTCTGAACGTCTGTACTGTTTTGTTGAAAGCGGTGTATTTTGTATGGGACGACAGGTAATGGAATCAATGTTTCTGATGCTTGGAAGTGAGCATGTTTTCTCTTCTGGGTTTCTGGTGGGGGGGTCCTGCTCCTGTCTTCAAGAGCGGGACCTCCCCCGCGTGTGCACTAGAGAGATGTCTGGGGCATCACGCTTCATCTCACTGCTGGATGAGCGGCGGTGGCTGGGGGACGCAGGTGTGCCGTCCCACAAAGCCTCGGTGTCAGTGGGCATCTAGAAGCTGAACCTCCCGGCGTGGCGTTCACCAACGTTCCCGAGTCCCACCCAGACAGAACATGGGGCCAGCGGGTCTCGGGGCTTCCCAGGGTTAAACTGGTCTCTTGTCTTCCTCCATGGATGAATTTCCAAAGTGCCCACAGGCCCAGGCTGGTCCACAGAGGCTGTGGGAGCAATGGGTCTTCACAGAGATGTGGCTGCTGTCCCCACCATCACAGAGCACGCTATGGAGGCTTCTTGGGATTCCCCTCAGGCCCCATCTTATGGGGTCCCCGATGTAAAGGCATGCAAGTGGGGTGAGGGCAGCAGATCCCCAGGCTCTCCGCCACCAGGCTAGCCCACACTGTACGGTTCACTCAAATTTTCTAGCTCGGGCTTCCTCCTGTCTTAAGTGGCGTCAGGCACGGCTGCTCAGGGAGCAAAGCTCAGGGACCAGTTTCTCATTGGCTGTTGGCACTATGACCTCCCTTCTTTCCTGGGTCTGACAACAGCCTGTACTCAGCACGTTATCCAGGTTTGTCCTTGGAGTGGGAGTGGGAGTGGCTCTCCAGCCCCCCGTCCAGCAAGCCCACCCACTCCGTCACCCATGAGATGCTCAGTAAAGAGTGATGTCGCCGACCGCCCCCCCACCATGTCTTTTCCAAAGATCTCACGAGACGTGTTCATGGTGAACACGGTGTGCAGAAACAGCACTGAAGTTAGGATCGAGTTCATTTCTGCCATTTTCCAGATTTGCGGCATCAGACATTCTGCTATGATTATGGGGGTCTCCACCGTGTCCTCGGGGAGCGACTGCAGTCCCTGCCTCGTGCAGAGAAAGTTCACTCGGGCCCTGACACTCCTCTTCACTCGGTTCCCTGATGCCCTGCCATGTAGACAGACGTGATGAGGATACCCGGGTTCACTTAGAAGGGAAAGTAGGCCACCTGCGGCCAGGGTCATGCCAAGGTCGTCCAGCCGCACGTGGCATCCCAGCTCGGCATTCCCTTCCCTAGCAAAGAAACACTGAAAATCTAACTCCGTACCTTTGTGGCTGCATCGCCCCGAGACTCAAGACATCCTCTGACTGAATCCAGAGGCGCCGGAGGAGACAGACTCACCCTGTCAGTTCTGCCAAGCGGAGGCTGAGAGGACACAGCCCGCCAAGGAGGCCGGCGGCTCCCCCTGCCCCGTGTTCCCACGCACACACTCACTGTTCCGGAATCCATAGCCCGCGGCACATTTCCTCGTCGTGGTTATAACTAGGGACAAATTCATCTCTAACTCAATTTGTATTTCGTGGGAAAAACAGCGTATGGATGGTTTTTCAAATATAAAAATAGGAAGCAAGATTCCATGACGACTTGGAGTCAAATTAAGGTAAAATTAAGGCGATTAAGTCAAATTAAGCAAAGATGTGCTAATGAAATGTCAAAACTCCTTGTGTTCCTTGAGAGACAAGGACTGAGCAGCTCGCCATGAGTTTCCGTGCCCCCGGGGGCGCGGGTGGGGAGGGAGACGGACAGTCGGAGCCCTTCGCCTCTGCCCCTGCCCCCGCCGATCTCGGGGCACGTCTGGGTCACCCGGCTCTCTGCCACGGGTCTGGTCAGCCAACTCACCCTTGGAAAGGCTTCTAGGGGAAGTAATGAACTCCACGGGGCTCAGGAAAGCCACGCGGGGGGCCCGCTGAGCGGACGTGTAGCAGACGGTCTTCTTTCTGAGGACATGTTTCGTGGCTGTGCGTCCCTCAAACGGGCGAGATACAGATTATAATCCATCATTGGACCAATTCAACTTGACTCTGTTCTTGGACCTAATTATCGTATTCTGTGACATGGAGCGTTTTATCCTGACTTTCCGAATAACCAGGGAACTGTATTTATCTAAGTCCTATCTGTTTGTGTAGGGCCACCACTGGACATTTTTTAAGGGACTACCAACAGTGGGACAGTCACCGTGACAGTGAGTGGGGTGTGGAAAGGCAGGAGGGATGGGGCAGCAGAGGGAAGGAGACGCAGCCCAGACCAGCAAGCCCCCTGCAGAGAGGAGCACTGGTGCTCCAGTAGGACCCAGGAGGGACCATCCCAGGGGCGGGACACAGCGCCTGTCTTGGTCCCAAAAAACACCCTGGCTTTTGCAGCTGGCAAAGGTGATACTGAGAACTCGAGAAACAGGACGGAACTTATAGGTGATTGGTTTGCATTTTTCTCTGTTTCGGTCTTCTGTTATTTCTGTAAAAATTATTTCACTGAAATAAAAATGGGCGATTTGGGAATTCCTTACACACCCAGTTCTTTAAAATGTAGTCCTCGATTCACGATCCCGCCACAGTTCACGTGGTGTGAGTCCTGCTTGTGTTTTTGTTTGGAGGGAAAATGAAATACAAAATAGCATGTGTGATGTTATGATAGAACCCAGGATGAGAGAACGCGGAAATACCCATTTAAAAATGATTTTTGAAGAGTAAACCTTCATAAAATTTCTTGGATGGAAAACACTGAAGCAATCCGCCACAAGACAACTCCCACATCCCACCATGCAGAACTCAAGCAAGTGGAGAAGTACGGCGCTTTCCCCCTAACTTTCAGGTTTTTTCCTTATCAAAAAGGCGCAGGAGTTAAAACTGCTGAGGCTTCCTAACATGTGCAATCCTCACCATGACTTCGTAGTGGTGTTGTTGCTGTGGCTTTGACTGAAGCACAAAACCACACTCCAATACAATTCATAACAATTATCTAGGTATGAGGCAATAATTTGCTATTTGCATAAATAAGCACTACTTCCCTTTTGGGAGATTAATCAATCCCATGTCAGCTGTTTCTTGCAGTTTCAATAGTCCTCACTCAGCTTTGCACCTGTCCTCAACGTACCCTTTTTAGCCAGAATACCGTTTACAGCAAAGCGTTTCCCTGTGGATTTCAATGTAATACTCCTCATGTTCCAGAAGGCTTTGCATATATGCATATAGTTAGATTTATTTTAAAAAGTATATGTGATTTTTTTTAATTGCCTCAATGGTGAAAATATATTTCACAGCACCTGTGTTTTCTGGTGCATTTTAGTACAAATGTCATTCATTGTTTCCTTGACACTCGTGCCCCCCAACTTATCTGGGATGCAGGACAGGTTTGGTTCCTGTCCTGATTTCCAGATATGAGGTAGACTGATTTGTTTAATCTACATGTAGCACTCAATCATTCTGGAAGTTCTCGTCCTGCATTCTCTTGTCTCTAGATCACAAGGGAGTGTAGGGGGGCACCGGGGCACAGGAGAGCGCTGACCAGCAACCCCCAGATCCCGCCATCTGGTGAAATTCACGAGTCTTCAAGCGACATCCACGATGTGGCTGGAGGAGAGAGCATGCTCTCCACCCTTACCTCTCAGAGTAACTTTGCCAAAAGTCTCAAAAATCCCAGCCCTAGAAAAGCCCTGGTTTTCCTAGAATGCACGAACACTGGAAAAAAGTCCCGCACACAGCAGCCCTTTCGAGCTCTGTAGCTGATTGTATCGTGACAACAAGCCATTAGGTCTGCAGGAGGCCATCCAGGACCCCACCAGCAGCCTATAAAACAGGTAGTTCGCCCTCTGCCTTAAAGACAGTCTGCACCAAAGCCAGACTCAGGCATGGATGTCTCCAGACTCTGGAGGTTTTCCTTCTCCCATAGGATTCAGACCCCAGATGGTACATTTTGGCTTCTACTTTTAAAACAGAGAAAACGTAGGGTGAGCCTCTGTTTCTTTAGCTATATAACGATGAAATTATTCATTCACTTCCTTGGCCTGGTCCACTACTATGGAATTTATGGTTCAGATGTTTTTAATCATACAAGTTTGGTGCTAGGATGCGGGGAGATGAACATTTGCCCCAAATTCCCCAACACTTATGAAATGGATGTACCATTGTCTCATGAGACGCTTATGCTGTGCGATCGGGCCTTGGGGCCTTGGGGCCACATCCACTCTCCACGGAAGCCAAGTGGCTCCAGCCAGGGCCAGGATGCCTCTACTCCCAGAGCCCCCTGCAGCCCGAGGTCTCTACCCCAGGCAGGCCCCACTCCCTGCCTCGAAGCTGTCCCCCGACGGTGCCGTCTTGTTCGCCGTGTCGGCCCCTCTCTCCGTCTCGCTCCTGGTCCTGCTCTTCCTCTCCTGTCTCTCTCCGAGGACACTTACTTCCTCTGTTGACTCCAACTCCAACCCCCTCCCATCTGATCTACAAAGCACCCGTGTGGGCTGTGTGGACACTTCTTCCTCCACCTCCGGACTGACCTGGACTCCTCACTCTCCTGCTGGTCTTTCTGACGCGGGCCTGGAGGCTCATGTCCTCTCTCTCCCACCTCCGAGAAGCATCCGAGTCTAAGTATTTCCAGCCAAGGTGATCTTTATTAAAGTGCACTGGGGCTAAAGACGGCATCCCAGAACCACAAACCTGCAGTTCAGGGCTGTCATCCTTGAGTAGTGGCTGGAGGCCATCCGAGCTCAAGGGTGAGCAGGGAACCAGAAAGTTCAACAGACAGGTGAGCCAGAAAGACAGACAGGGACAGTTCCAGTGGTGGGTTAGAGACAAAGTTCAGGTAGCACCTGCCTGCGGCATGAATGCTGCATAAGCATGTAGAAACAATTAATATGGAAAAGCAGTTTGGTAATTGTGGCTACAAAGGGACGAGAGTAGCAGGACTACTAAGGGACGAGAGTACAACAGCCCAGAGCAAGGAAGAGAAGATTCAGAAGAATTTAATGATGTCTCAGCAGAAATTACAAAAATGGGAGCCTTCTGATTTTGATCTTTATTTTATGCCTTCACAACGTGTTTTGAAAACCCCCCATCTCAACAACACCTACAGCACAAGTAAGAGAAGGTGGAAGGTGGGTGGAGGAAGGGCGTGTAACGGATTCCCTGTAACCAACAGCTGCATCACTTCGTGCTCCTGCCGTCCCCCCAACACGGCCCCCACAGGAGTGTGCACAAATCCCATCATCACAACAAGAAACGAAACTACGGATTAAAACAAGAAGCGGGTTGGAGAGGAGGTTATGTCTCCCTAATTGCCCTGCCCCTTTCCTGACCTTGAAATCGTCGCTTAAACATGGATTTACGCACTTGGTTAAAGACGTGGTTTCACTTTACATTGAATAATGGTAGTTATACAATAGTGATGGTATTTAGTTACGATATTTCTAGTTATGGCATTTTTGTACTGTTACAATCCTCTGATTTTTTTTCCTGATCTTTGTTTGTTTTGTTTTTCCATAGAGATTTCCTTTGTGGCTATTAGTCTACAACATTCCTTAAGATTACGAAGCCCACTGTTAGTCCTCTTGTTTGCTATGAGTGTCAGAAGGATCTGAGAGATGAGTGGCTCCCCCAAGACAGACATTGAACTCTGTGGAGTGCATGACTTCTGGGGGAGGCAGCTGACCGTGCCCACGGTAGCCCTTTCCTGTACCCTCTGCAGTGGCTTCCTCATTCAAGAGCGCTTCATGGGCCAGCTCGGATGCTGGAGCTCCAGCCATCACATCCACCTTCCAGGACACCAGCAGAAGGAAGCAGGGGAGCGGGGAAGGACAGTGAGCCTGTTCCCTCTCTTGCAAGAACCTCTGCTGGGAGTCCTTCCTGCCTGCCCCTTTCCTGGACAGAGCTAGGTCACTGGGCACTCACAGCTATCATGGTGCTCAGGAAACACACTTCACCAGTGGGCTCTGTGTTCAGATAGAAAGGGGAGCTCTGCCACTCCCAGGTCTCTTACACACGTATTGTGAGGGTTTTTTCCATATTTATAGTATTTGCTATCTTTGTATTATCTTGAGTGATGCAGAAGCATTACTTTTAAACTCATTTGTACAATCAGTCTCGTGTTTTCTGATCTAGAGCAACATTTAGAGATTTCCCATCATGTTGAGATTCTATCAACATGCGTTTTTCTCTTGTTGCTGTACAGGTATTTTTGCCATCAAATTTGAGCCTTCAATCCACTTGGACCTTATTTTGGTCCCATGGTGTAATGTTGAATAAATTTATCTGCGCAGGTCAACCGCTCTCCCGGTGTCGTTGGTGACACGATCCACCTGTTTGGGTGAGCACAGCACAGGGGCACCGGCTCACCCACTCCCTGGGCCAGACCACAACGTGGTCTCTCCCAGGAATTTTGGATCCTCCTTCCAAATGCTCTCCCCGCTGGTCTTCTGCACCTGCCCGCAGCCGCACCGGAAATCAGGTGTCACTTCTCCACTGAAGCTACACTCTCTGTTCTTCACACTGAGGGGACCATCCCTCCCGAGTCAAAAAGACCTTGCCCGGGGAGGACTGATTGCGTCCTGCAGCACACTGATCGCCCAGTCCCCGTTCCGACCTCGGCATGCCGCCCCATCTCCCCACTGCCAGATGTTTCCCGCCACCCTCAGAATTACAAGAACCTGATGTAACCAAGAAACCTTGGGTTTTTACAGGACTTGGCAAGTCTTTGGGGTCTTTTTCATATAGATCATATTTATTTCTCAAGAAATGCGAACTGTATTTTATGCTTCTCTGCTGACTGTGTATCATTTTATTGGTGAAAAGAATCACTTCCTTGCCTTGTTGTCCTGTACATCATGACAAGAACATAAGGAAGTTATTTATGTTTGTACATTTATTTTTAACTAGCTGTTTTAGTGAACTCAATTACTCTAATTGTCCTCCCATTTCTCTCCAGTTTTCCAGGATGATCATGGAAAACAAACAATACTGTCCTCTCTCCTTCCAGAATGAAATTTTTCCAGTATGGCTTCCGTGTTGACTCTCATTCCCTGCCTTTTCTGGAGCCATGGTGACAGGAAGCCTCTGCTGCCACGGGTCACAGGGCCGTGGCACCTGTGGCCTGTTTGGGATGCAACCGCCTTACGTGGATGACGTGGAATGGCAGAGGCGCCCTGGACCCCGGCTCCGGGATTTCCATCTAGAATGGCTCCTGCCTCTGCTGCCCTCCTGGCCTTGACTCCGGAGACGGTGACCTTGCACTAGTTTTAGGAGGAAACAGACATTTCCAGGTCTGACCACCCCCACTGGCCATTTGGACAGTCCCTCCCTCCTGCTCGAACCACCTACACGACGTCCAGAGTTGCTGTCATTCCTTGATGGAACATTCTAGAAACCGCATAAGCGTCGATAAGAAGATCTGTGTGCATTCCAGCTGGCTTCCAGGGCTGCTGACAAAGGGCACAGCAGTGGAACTCCAGAGGCAGGAGCCACAGCGTGGCCGAGGACAAAGAGGAAAGGCATCTGTGAGCCCACGGTTTCCACAGAGCAGCCCTGGACGAGTTCACGTATTCCGCCTCCTTGCACCTATCAGCAGCCCCGAAGGTCAGCAGGGTGAGTGTACCCGCTGACCCCAGCAAGAGGCGCGCAGAGCTGCCCTCTCGAGGCCACCGCCACCCAGCCTCTCCTCGCATGAGCCCACTCTGTCAAGTGCTCACTGACCTGTCTTTCTCCCAGCCAGGCTGAGGGTTCCCCGAGGGCAAGCAGTTTTGCTCAAGCAATAAGCACACCCCTGACCCAGCACACGACACCCCTCCGTACAGGTGGGCGCACGCAGTACATCTCCGGTTTGCCCGCATCCCCCTACCTAGCTCTCTGGGTTGACTGATCTCATTTCCTTTATGATAACATTGCAAATGCTTGTCACCCACTTCCTAGTCTGCACTTTTAAGGAAAAAACAAAAAAAAAGGTAAGACAAGGTGAGCTGTTCAAGTAAGGCAAGTGTTGCCTGGGTGCCCTGAGGGATGCTGTGTCCCTGAAGGCACGAGTCCCCAGTGAACGCAGTCCGGTCTCGTAACCACCAAGCTGCAGGGTCAAGGGTGTGGCTGATGCGCGCGAACAATGCGGGGAAATGCACGTGCCCTACGTGCTGCACAGCTCTCTGCAGAAGAATGTCCTACTGACATCCCCGGCCTGGGTCCTCTTCCCGCGTGTTCCATTTACCTACCGCGTCTTAACAAGAAACCCCAAAACTGAACGCTTAAAGAATGATTAACTGGCGTCTCTCACAGTTCCGTGGCTGGACTAGGCTCAGCGGGACATTCTGCACTGGGGTCCGGCTGTGGTCAGTGTGGGCTGGTGCTGTGGCCATGGGACGGGGAGCGGGTGGCACATCCCAGGCAGCTCGCAGCGTGCGTTTGGTGTCAGGTCCCGTCCGCCGGGGGCAAACTGTCCTGGTTTGTCTGAAATGTCCCACATCCCGAGATAGCACCGCTCCCATGAGAAAAGTTCTGTTTTCAGCAATCAGCGCAGAAGACTGGAGGGAAGGACAGGATCGGGGCTGAAGGCAGCCGTGACTTTTACCATCAAATCGAGGGCACCCATCACCTGCCTCCCACGGTTGCTCATGCCGTCTTTTCCTCAGACCGTCGGCGTTGGTGGCCAGGACTTGCAGTGCCCACCAACGGGGCCACCTGCTACCTCTGTCTGAGGATGCAGTGTGCCGTGGTCAGCCGTTGGTCTGGATTACCCAGTGTTTTCCACCGAGCTGCTGCCCAGTTTGGTCTCTACCACGTAAACCCCTTGGCGGTGCTTTGTAAGATTCAGGTAGCAGAGATGAGGCTGATGGCAACACCAATGTCAGTGCGATCCAAACACCACCAGACACGCCGGCGAACGACAGCTCTGGTTCTGTACAGGTGTTGCAGGGGGGCCCAGCTGGGCTACAGAGGTAAGCAACCAGAGCTCGCTGTACGGCGTGCATGAGGGAATTCGGAAGCAGCCCGAGTGTCTGTCAATAGATGAATGGATGAAGTAAGGGCGTAGATATACTAATGGAATATTACGCAGCTGTCAAAAGGAATGAAACCTTGCCATTTGCAACTATGTAGATGGAACTAGACAGCATTATACTAAGTGAAGTAAGTAAGTCAGAGAAAGACAAATCCTGTATGATCTCACTCGTGTGTGGAGTTTAAGGAACAGGTGAGCACAGGAAAGAGAGAGAGAGAGAAACCAAGAAATAGACTCTTCAGTGCAAGGAACCTGCTGCTGGTCACCAGTGGGGAGGGGTGGGGGGTGGGGAAGCAGGTGGTGGGAGGAAGGAGGGCACCTGCCGTGACGAGCACCGGGTGTCGCAGGGAGGTTTGGAATCTCCATGTTGCACACCCGAGACCAATAGCACCCTGTACGCTAATTCTCCTTCAGTAAGTAAATGATTCGGACACATGAGCACCTAAGACTACAGGAGCTTACAAGTCCAGGATGAGATGCACAGACTTGGAAGGACCCTCAAATCATCGTTTCTGTCTCCACCAACGCCAACGATGCTCAGTTAAAAACACCAGCTTTGGGCATACCACGTGGGTACTGACTTGCCACACCATCCACCGGACCGCTCTGCAAAACGGAGCACAGCTACTTTCCTGATCCAGAGTGCACTTATGATGGCCCATTGTCTACGGAAGACACGTGGGGTCTGCAATGCGTTGGTGCCTCACAGGCAGACCCAACTCCACCAGATCTTACTGACAATCGTGCTCTCCGCACTACCTGAGGGGGCGTTTGGGGTCCTGGCAACAGCAGGAGGCTGCCCCTGTTTACAGGTCGTGGGATGAGGAAATGGAGTCTCGACGTGTCTCCTTCACGTGCACGATCACCTTCACGAAAGTGCAGGAGACAAAGGACAGTAGATTGTTGGCATCTCGTCCAAAGACACACTAGATTGTGCTCACATGCCCAGGTCTCTGGCCAATGGTGTGTCATTTATTCTGCTGACTTCCTAGCAGAGAGAATGAGACAATCCTACCTGCCAGATGCTGGGTGCACACCTTGAACTCAGGGCTCCTGTACGCGGCTGAGACCTGACGTCTTAAAGACACAGCACTGCAGGGAGGCAGCGGCAGAAAAACCGAAGGACAGCACTGCTTTGCTCTGTGCCTGGCACCGTGCTCAGAACTCTGTGTGTTTTACCTTCATCGAATCGACTCTTTCCTCCCGTCAAAATCTCTGGGGACCAAACTCAGCGCGAGCGAAGGTCAAAGTCAAGCGCCACGCTCTGAGACATCTGGGCATTGCACCCGAGCACAGACGGTACTGGGGCCCGCGGGACGCTCTTCCAAAATCCTGTGAGAAAGACAAACGTGTCCGAGGAACCCAGGGTCACGGAGGAGCTGGCCACCTCGGAGTGACGGAGGATGAGTAGCAATGAAGGAAAGACCTCCCAGCTTCAGCCTCGAGCCACGTCGACCTCTCTGATCCTGTTTCCTCATGTGGAACCCAACTGTTCCAGCTGTACAGGCCGGGCAAGAACCAGACCTGCCCCACGGAGGCGTGTGGCCAACACCCCCAACGTGCCAGGGGCCTGGGGCCGTCAGTGGGGTAAAACCCCCAGGGAGCGTGCAGGACGGGCAGGCACTTTTTTACCATAGATGCTTTTCTTTCTAGAATGCTCACTTCTGGCCCCATCCACGTCTCTCTGGTTGTGAGGGTGTTTGGCGCTGACTGGCACACAGCCTAGAGGGACGCCACAGAGAGTGGCCCGAGACGGAGTGGGCAGCGTGTGGATCTCACAGTCCAAGTCTCCACCATGACGGAGGCCCGGCTAAGGATGCTCAGGGTACGGGAACGTCAGACCAGGTGTGGGGGCGAGCACTGTGCTCCAGTATAATGGTGACTGTGAGTTCATCCCAAGCCCAGCACAGAAGCCCAGCAGGAAGACGGGCAGCCCTGGTGGGTGTGGACTGAGCCCCACACTCACATGCCCTTGCTCTGGGACCTTGCACGGTATCATTGCACAGGTAAGCCTCACCTGCTGGTCCACACACGGGTGAGCCCTACGCACCAGAATTCCAGAGGGTCATGAAGTAAGGTGTCCAGAGTCACTGGAGCTGTATGGAGCCCAGATCTGCCTCTCCTGGCCAGATAGGAGTCTCCCCTGAAGCCTGTTTACTTCCATGTAACCTGAGGGGATGGCCGTGTCCCTCTCCCCACTTCATCTTCACGGCCCAGACTCACGGTGGGCTCTGAGGGTTGGAGGGAGCAAACACAGGCATTCCTGAGGGCGGGACCCACCAGCCCCTTCCGTGCCAGACCTTCCATCCCCTCACGGAAACAATGACGGGGGCTCCCAGGGGCCAAGAGAAACATAGCGAGCAATATATAAGCCAGATGTGTGTTGTCTAGACGATTTAACATCAGGACCAAATGCAGTCCCACAAATCAGATTATCTGCAGTGCCCCCTCCCACGTTTCCAGCCTCGTAGAGAATCACTTAGCGGGAGACACCGTGCCAGCATCTGCCCCCCAGAGCCCATTCTACTCCCGAGGCTGGAAGGCCTGACTTTGCCTCAGACAGAATTGTTAACATTTTTTTTTTTAAGATTTTGTTTATTTGAAAGAAAGACACACAGTGAGAGAGGAAACACAGGGGGAGTGGGAAAGGGAGAAGCAGGCTTCCTGCCAAGCTGGGAGCCCGATGTGAGGCTTGATCCCAGGACCCTAGGATCATGACCTGAGCTGAAGGCAGACACTCAATCAATGAGCCATCCAGGTGCCCCTGAACTGCTGACATTGAACCTCGGCTTTGCACACCGCCTGAGAAAGGAATGAGTGACATCAGTCAGAGAGGGTAGAGGGGAAATGCAGCCGGTCCGACTCTCCAGGAACGACGGGAAGTCAGAGTGTCCTGCATGCAGGCTTTGGAACATTCCTCGGGGCTGAATCAAATGATGTGAAAGCCGTGGGTGTTTCTGACTACTCCCGCCCTGCATGCCAGGCCAGCAAGGAGGCGTCTGGGGAACGTCGGTGCAACATGAAGTCTAGGGCTCCACAGAAGATTCTAGGTCTGTGTGGGATTAAGAGAGACAGTCAGTCTGCAGCCAGCGAGATTCTAGTCCTGGTGTCTCCTGGTGTGTGAACGTCAACAAGCCCATTCTGGCTCAGAGCCTGCCCTCCCGGAGGTCAGAAGGAGATAAAACACTTATAACATGGACATGAGAAGAGTTGTCCTCTGTCGTATTCATGTTTTGGTGTGTATTTGTCTATTTCTGCCCAGCTAGGAAGGAGTGTCTGCGCCTGCCACAAGAAAGTGGTCTCAGAGGAGACCACTTATAACATATTGTAACAAGAAGTTGTAAAGTTCTTATAAACACATTGTAACAAGAAGTGACCAAATGACAGTGACACGTGCAGGAACTTTGCAGGGTTCCCTGGGTTGCGACCACACGGAGGAGACTTTCTCTGCATCTTAGGATGCACTAAAAGAGAAGAAAGATAAAATACAGCTTTTCTTGCTGACTTTTAACCTGGGCATTTTTCTTGACTAAAGTATTCAGGAAACATTAGGTTTGGCTTTCCAAGAAATAGTCAACTAAGTAGTTTCTAAAATATAGACGTTCATCTCTCACTCACAGAAAAGAAGTCTGGAGGTGGAAGTCCAGGGCAGGTGGGCCAGCCCCACAGTTTCATCCGTGAGCCAGCACCTTCTGTGCTTAAACGGTGGTTTCTCCTCATTTGCCTCATATTCCAAAGTGGCTGCTGGAGCCCTAACCATTGCATTAGTGCTCCAAGTAGGAAGAAGGAGTGAGGCTAAAAGAACACACATCTCAGCTGGATCAGGACCTCTAGAAAAAGAACCCGAGAGCTCCACCTAACAACTTACTTCGAATCAGTGACACTCGGTAGGAAGGAGGTGAGGA
Source organism: Mustela putorius furo (assembly GCF_011764305.1). Taxonomy (NCBI): domain Eukaryota; kingdom Metazoa; phylum Chordata; class Mammalia; order Carnivora; family Mustelidae; genus Mustela; species Mustela putorius. The sequence goes on from NW_025421998.1 coordinate 12,958,608, forward strand.
AAGCTCATTCTTTGGTTAGGACATTGCCACCTGAGTTAAACAGTGTGTTCTGTTCCAGGAGAAGAAGAGGAAACATGGAAATCAGGCAACATTCAACAGTCTCAGCTATGGTTAAAAACACTGAGTCCCCCTGGAGTAATTCCCATCGTGTCCCAGCAGCCCCCGGCCCCCAAGCAAGCCAAGCAGCTGTGAGGCACAAGGGAAGACACCTGCATTAGGTCCCATAAAGATGGGGGGCTGGCCTGGCTGTGCTCCATGGGGCTGGGCGACCAGAGTGCTGGCCATTTCCCAGTCGGACCCTGTGTCCCTCAACCACCTGGCCAGCCCATGGGCAGTCAGCAACCATCTCACGCTGAGCAGGAACCACAGAGGCTCCCGGTGTCTGTGCTGAGCTCATACTCAGAATCACTCTGGACTCGGGGGTCCGCACTGGCAGGTACACCAGCGCCGGCTGCAGAGGGGTCTGTGTCCGCTGTCTTCCCACTGCCCACCAGCCAGTGTTCTCAGTACTCTGCACACGCTGACTCACTTAAATTCGTAATGGAAACCTTACGGAGTTGGCAGTTAATGCCCCGATTTACTGATGGGGGAAGGGAGCAGGATAAGTGTCCTCCCAAGACCATGCAGAGAGAAGCCTGGAAGCTGGAGGTGCCCTGGGGATCCTGCTTCCGGAGCCTCCCCTGGTTAGTCCCTGCTCCCCGTGTTGCACTCGTGACTCTCTGTGGTCTTTCTGGGGCATACGACCCTCTGTCGGTACAAACACTGTCATGCCCTTCACAGGTGCAAGGTGGCCAAGGGCCATCCCCTGATCTCGGGTGCACAGTGGCTCCGGGCGATGTTATCGTGAGTGAGGTAACACCTGGGGTCCAATAACCCCGAGGGCCCATCGGGAACAGCAAGGCGGCTCTAGATGGGACCTCCTCACCTGTGGAACGTCTAGCTATAAGCTTGTGACCTTCCCAGTGATGTCAAGTCTCTGAGCTTTGCTTTTGTGATTGGTAAGATGGGGTTCCTGCGACCCCTGGTTCCCACGGACGCCACAGAGAGCGTGTCGCATGTGGAAGCACTTGACGAAGAGGCAGAGGCCCACGACTGCGGGTGCTGTGAGGATGGGACCTGCGACGGTGGGAAAACGGGACCTGCGGCGGTAGGGAAACGAGCGGCTGCGAGCCCTGGGTCTGCTCTGGGCTGAGGCACTGGCTTGAAAACGCTAGCATCTCCTGTGTCCCAGCACAGGAAAGAGGACAGCCACATGCATGTCCTGCTGGGTGGGAGTCCACAGCACGTGTAAAGCATCTTGAATGAACAAGACTTGGTTCATTCTTTCCTGGATCTTTGCTGAGCTGCTTTCTAGAAAATTTCCCCTTCGAGTTGTTCCCTTAAGTAAACGTACCCTGAGCCAAAAGCACGTCGTCCTCTCAATGGCTCCGTCCTCATGCAGGGCTGACACGGTGCCGTGCTTACCGTCGGGACTCAACACCTGCTTGCACGACTCCTGCACATGCCGTCCTGTCGCTTGGCTGGTGTGCCCTGAGTCCAGGCTCGCAGAGGCCAGGGCAGAGGGAGCGGAAACCAAATCCAGCAAGTCTGCTGCAGGGACACAACCACGCGTGACCCACGGGCACTTTGGAGGACCAGCAAGCGCCCTAGGGACAGCAAGAAAAGCATTCAAAGGGAAAGCAGGACGCAACTGCTTTGGAACTCCTGAGGGTTCAGTTCTCGAAACACATTTCCCCACCAAGAACAGCTGAAAATGCCGGATTATAGGTGCAGATGCAGACGGTACAAACACGAGTTTGTAGGTGCAGATGCAGACGGTACAAACACGGAGTTACATACAGGACGTCAGCAACGACTGGGCTGGGTCCGAAGAAGGGCAGAGGAAGGCGGAGACGTGGGGGCAGGGAAGCGACCTCGGGCTCAAAGGGACCCGAACTTCGGATGTGGCTGCTTGTGGCCACGGCTAGCTGATGTCCAAGCCCAGAGGGGACCCCACGTGGGGAGTCCATGCGGACCCTCTCCTCTGGTTGTGGAGAGTCAGTGTCCCCATCCTGCCCAGGAGGGGCCCACAGGGAATGCCCCAGGCCCGGGCAGAGCTCTGTGTGTGCACGTGTGCATGCGTGTGTGTGCAGTGGGTTGTGGTGTGTACCCACATGCCAGTGTTTGTGTGTGTGCTTGTGTACATGTGTGTGTGCATGTGTCTGGGGTGTGTGCATTCATACATGTGTGTGCAGTGTGGGTTGTGTGTATGTGTGTGTGGTGTGCAAGCTTATACACATGTATACACATGGGGGGTCTGGGAGGGGAATCGCTGCAGGACGGCCATCCAAAGGTTTCATACGACCAGCTGCCTCCGTCCCAGCCCTGGAGTTGTTCGGGGGATAAAAGAGGAAACATCCTCAGTCTGTGGAAACGCCCCGCACCAACGGCATCGCGCTGCGGTGACTGCGAGAGGCCGGCGTGAGCCCTGTGGGCATCTCCGGACGAAGCCACGGGAGGGAGCGTGGAGACCGAGAAGGAGGGGGAGGAACAGGGAGAAAAGCTGCGCGAAGTAAGGGAGGGAGGAGGCTGGGGGGCAAGGGGAGTCAGGCGGCCCGTGGCCACAGGCATGGGATGGATGATGATAAGTGTTGAGAATTCTCCAGAACTGACTCAAGAATCCTTTCAAATCCCCAAGAGGACACACACAAGACATTCCACCAAGATAGAGCTTGGTCAAAGTACAGGAAAAAAATAAAAATCAAAGAGGAAGAGAAATCTTCAAAAGGGCTGTGTGGGAGACAGAGGTGGGGTGTCTGCACGGAGCCCACGGAAGGTTCCGGCCAGACCAGAGTCCTAGCAAAGATATTTTCCAGGAACGGGGGCAGATAGAGAGTCTTTTAGACAAACAGATAGCGAGAGACTATGCCTACCAGACTCCCATTGCGAAAGATTCTCAAGGACACACTTGAGGCTGAGCAGAGCAGTCCTGGGTTGGAGGCCAGAGGTACCGGCAGGAATAAGGAACAGAGAAAGCAGTGGGCGTGGGAAGCCATCTGAGCAGACACTGACCATCTGCGTGCTGATCGTAGCATTACTGCTGTGTGCGAACTTAAAGAGAAGGCAGAATCCAAATTCACCTGAGTGGTAACAAGGAGTGAGAGAGGAACAACACTCGAGATGCTGGGATGTGCCAAGGCCCTGTGGCACCCGGCTAGGAGAAGACAATGCTTGTGGCCAGCATCCTACAAGGGGGCAGTCTCAGGCAACAAGCCCCTGATATACAGGATCTGCACTGACCCCCGGTCATTAGTGTCAGCATTAAATTGGATGTTGTGACACATAGGGCAGAAATGGAAAAGCAGCTGTCGGAGGCTAATACAGTTACCCCCTCCTAAAGGAGATCTCATCGCCTCACGGATCTGGCCCTCGGAGCCCCAGGGCCTTCCCTTTCCCTTCATCTTGCCTCTGGAAATTCTATTTCTCTCCCTGTGCACACACCCTCTGAGCCAAACCCACCTTCCCACAGACTCTTGCAAAGGACCCCGTGTCCACCACCAACCGCTGGGAGACCCATCTACTTGGACGCATTGCATGTTCAAACCGGGCAGCCCCTCACACCCCAAATCATCTTCTTCTGTTAGGGCTTGGGGAAAGCTGCCAGAAAGGAGAGCCAGGGAAATGGGACCAGCCTCTTCCAAGTGCCCTGTGTGAGGGGCTTTGTGGTCACAGCAGACAAGACACCATGCCCCAGGGGCCCTATGTGCAGCATCTGTCTCCCAGGGGGCTCTCGATCCCCGCCCAGGCCCGCTGAAAGAGTATCTCCTTGCACGAGCTCCCCCTGGTCCACGCAGACCTTGCAGTGGGGCAAGCCCTGCTCCAGGGGCTGCGGAAGGCAGAGAAGGCCCCACCCAGCAGACCCTGCCCCTGGACAGTGGAGGGTCAGCTGTGGGCAGCCCTGGTGCGGCCACGTGGGCATGTTCCAAACTCCACAATGGGAGCTTCCTAATACACCTGTACAAAGGCAGCCCCAGAACGCCCTCACGACACAAACAGCCAAGCCACCGTGCACACGACTGGCCAGGAGGCCCCGTGCTGCCTGCTGCCCTTCCTGTAGCCTTCTTCTCAGGTCCAGACTGCTGTGCTTTCCAGTCTCTCTCAACTGGGATTCTTCTTTAAAAATATATATATATATATTTATTTATCTGACAGACAGAGATCACAAGTAGGCAGAGAGGCAGGCAGAGAGAGAGAGAGAAGGAAATAGGCTCCCTGCCAAGCAGAGAGCCTGATGTGAGACTTGATCCTGGGACCCTGCGATCATGACCTGAGCCGAAGGCAGAGGCTTAACCCACCGAGCCACCCAGGCGCCCCGATTCTCCTGGAGAGTTTATACAGACACATACAGGTGAAGAGGTCATAGAGAGACATCCCACGGACGTTTGTGTTGCCTGATTTTCCCAGGGGGGTAACATTGTGTCACATACGCTATAGAACTCCAATAGAGGCTCACGTCACAGCAGGACCCTCGGGTTCACATAGCACATCAATCCTAGCTCACATGCCTCTGGTTCTAGAGGATTGCATCCGTCTGTGTGTCTGTGTGTGTTTCTGTGTGTCTGACTGTGCATCTGTGTGACTGTGTGTCTGCATGCCTGTGTGTCTGCATGTGTTCTGGTCTACACAGTGCTCCCCCCGGGGCAGTCTTGTGTGCTCACCACCACCACCAACACACTGAATAGTCCACGCAGCCCCCTATGCTGACCCTCCCTGTCCCCGTGGCCATGTCTCCAGCACACAGATAATGGGCCATCCCCTGTGAATCCCGTCATTTGGAAAGCACTACGTAATTGGAATCATAAGGTGTGTGACCGTTGGGATTTTTTCCACTCAGCATAATTGGCTGAAAGTCCCTGTTCGTGTCATTGGTGTGTCCATCTTCACTGCCAAGCCATCTTCCAGGGCACAGACGAGAGGGACGTGTCACTGCATCCAAGGCTGCCATGGACACTCCCATGCATGCCGTTGTGTGAGCACGTATGGCAGGCCTGTGGGATGACTGCCCGAGACCACGGTGTTGGGTCACATGCTCGCTGTGTCCTCCGTCCCAAGACAATCTGCCAGATGGTTTCCCGGAGTGCAGGCCCCCAGCGGTGGGCAGCACAGCCTGTGTCCCCACAGCTCCAACAGCATCCAGAGTCTCTGTTTCCACTTGCACCATCTGGGACAGGTGTGGTGAAGGCGCACTGTGGTTGGGTGTGGGTTTCCCGGCAACTAGCAATGCTGTCCCATCTTTGCGGTCACTCCACCTCCTCAGTGAAACGTCTCTGCATAATTTTGGCCTCTTTTGTAACTGGCTGGCTTTTCTTGACCTTTGCGGTTCATGTGTTCTTTGTACGTTCAACGTACTAACCCCTTGTCAGATGTTTGCAAGTTTCCACGGCCTTTTCATGGCCTTTCCGTCCGTTCCCGTGGTCCTTCACACAGCTGTCCTGCGGGTGGGAGCCCTTCACCCAACCTTCAATGGCTCGTGCTTCCAGGACCGCCTCCAAGAGCTCTTTCCAAGCCCTCGATCCACAGATGTCCTCCAATGGTATCCTACCAAAGTTTTAGGACATGGAGTCTGTGGTGAAGCCCGCGGTGCTCTCTGAGTGACCTGTTGCACCCGGTGCACAGAGAGTCGTCCGTGCACTCCGATTCCACGTACAGGAGCCATGCTCCTGTGCCGTCGTCAAAACCCACTGGATCTGGTCTGAGTCATTCAGTGGAAGGTCCTGCCCAGAGCTGAAGTCTTGATTCATTTCTCTGTTTGTCTTGTCTCCTGCCCCTGCAGACAACTCACTGCCCCAGCTCACCGTGTGTTGGAAAGACCGTCCTTTCTCCACTGAATGGGCTCTGCCTCTCTGCAAAGACCCACTGGCTGTTTTTGCTCAGGTCCATTCCTGGCTGGCTGTGCTCTTCCCTTGCTCTGTCTGTCTGTCCTTCTGCCAATAGCACACAGGACTATGGCAACCACATCGTAAGACACTGTTAGACGCATGGCTCCCTCTCGCTTATTCATCTTGATTAACATTTTTATGTTTGAAGGTCTGGCCTCTTCCACAGGGACTCAAGAAAATGTTGATGTCTTTAAAACACCCGGCTGGGATTTGACAGGATTCGCAGTCAACCCACACAATCACCAACGTCTTCGCCGTGTAGAGTCTTCTGATCCATGAACGTGGGACGTCTCTCCCTTTAATTTGGTCTTCGTGTCGTCGTCGTCCTGTCATTTTTGTCATACAGATCCCATGCCTGTTAAATGCACGGACAATCTCCCTTTCTTTGGAGCAATTATACATGGTGTTGGGTTTTTACGGCGTTGTTATTTTTAGCATGTGTTTACACAACTGATCTCTGTGTGCTGATCTCGAGTTCTGCTGAATCCACTGAGGACTTTCAGAGTCTTGTGGAGGCTTCTCGTAGATCCCTTACAACCGTCGACGAAGACAGCATGTCCTCTGCACCAGCAGCACTTGCAGTTCTTCCCTTCTGCTCTGGGTTCCCGTATTCACCTAACCGCTCCAACCGGAGCGTCTGCAGCCGTGTTGGACTAGAATGGTGAAGGACACCCGTCCCTCGTGCAGAGCCCTCAGGGAGAATCACAGCGACTGTGGTGTGAGCCGAGACGGTCGCTGATGCTCCCTTGGGGGTGATGGCCTTCCCTCCAGCCCTCCTTTGCTGAGATTTTGTCAAATGCTTTCTGTGCATAATTACCACGATCACGTGATTTTTCCTCTTTAGCTTGACCATGGGAGGATGGCATTGCTGGACTCGCAGCTGTTGGACCTGCCGTGCGTACTTGGAGTGGGTACCAGTGATCGTGGCACTGTGAGGGTCGGTGTGCTATGAGTGGTTGAAGAGTTCTGTGTTCAGGACAGATGGTCTGTGGCTCTCCTCTCTCCCTGCCAGTCCTTCTCCCTCTCTTTGTCTCTCTCTGTCTCTGTCTCTCTCTTCTCTGTCTTTCTCTATATGTCTGTCTCTCTCTATATGTCTGTCTGTCTCTCTCTGTCTCCATCTGTCTCTGTCTCTGTATCTCCCTCTGTGTCTCTGTGTCTCTTTCTGTGTCTCTCCTCTTTTTGTATGTCTCTCTGTCTCTTGCTGTGTCTCTGTTTTTGTCTCTCTCTCTCTCTGTTTCTCTCTCTGTATCTCGGTGTCTGTCTCTTTCCATCTGTCTCTGTCTCTCTCCTTCTCTTTCTATCTCTCTGTCCCTTTCTCTCTTTCCCTTCACTGTCTTCTCTGGCTCTCCGATCGAGGCAATGCCGCATCACACACTGAGTTAAGCAGTACTACAGCCTCTTCTACTTTCTGGAAAAGGGTTTATAAAATTTATGTCGATTTTTCTCTAACTGTTCGGTGGATTCTCCAGCGACCACATTAGGCCCTGGAGATTACTTTGCCAGGTGCATGTAGTTACAAGCCTAATTTCTTTAACGGTCAAAGGGCTTGTTCAGACTTTTTGTTCCATCTTGGTTGCCATTTGGTAGTTTGTGGTTCTCAAGGAATCAGAGCATTTACTTAAACTATGAACTTACAAGCATACAGTTGTTTGCATTTTTTCTGTATTACTTTTTTCCTGTATTTCCCAGAGTATTTCCCAGATTTTCCCATAGTCCTTTTCCTGCCAGGCTGAAGAATCCATTGTGTTCTGCCCCGTTCTATTCCGGATAGTGGTGATTTGTGTGTGGTCCCTTTTCATTTCTGTTACTGTGGCTCCCAGTATTAATTTTACTGATTTGGGGGAGAAATGGGTTTTTGTTCTATTGATTTTCTCTAGTGTGTCCCCATCTTCAATTTCATTGACATGTTGCTCCAACCTTTACCGTCTTCTTCCATCCTCTCTCTGGGGCTCACGCTGCTCTTTTTTTTTCTAATTCCTCAAGGGGGAACTTGGGTAAGTCCTCGGGGTCTCTCTCAGCACTCCTTCCACCAGGGTTGGGGAGAGCTGTGATTTTCTGGGGGAATTTTTTCCTTTTTTTTTTCTTAAAGAATTTCCTATAGATTGTGGTCGCTTTTATTTTTTTAAACTGCTTTAAAACCCTTGTCAGATAATACCAGGGTCTGAGTCATCTTGGTGTGGGTGTCCATTGACTGTCTTTTCCCCTCCGTGCTGTGATTTCCTTGGTCCGTGGTCATGTTTCCTGTGTCCTGCATATTTGGGGGGTTACGTAAGCAGCCGCGGGCTGACTCGCCCTGTGGTTCAGCTCGCAGTCACCCTGCGTTGGTTCAGCACCCCCTTGGCCTGCTTGGCGAACTGTGGTTCCAGTGGCAGTTAAGTTTTCAGAGGCTACTGTGTTTGTTCTTGCTGGTTTACCTGATGCTGCTGGGTTCCCACCGGCTCCCGTATTTTCTGCCTGTGGAGTAGATGCACTTACCCCAAGTGTGGCCGTGGGAGGAGGGGTGGATGGGATTTCACTGCCTGGTCCTCCTCTCCCGTCTGAACAGCATAGAGGGCTTGGGCTGGGGGGGGGGGGGGGACAGTCCCCTGAACCAGACTGCTTGCTGTGAATAGCATACTCTCTTCCTCGCCCACCTCCGTGTCTCCAGGTAGAAAATGGGGCTCTGACCCGTTAGGGAAGGAGGACACCTCTCCGGGCTGCAGGGCTGTCCGTTGGAGCCCCTGAAGTGCTACAGGAGTGCCCAATGCTCTCAGCCAACCTCCCAGTCAGTCCCAGTGAGGGATGCTTATGCCTGGCCTGCCTCCTGCTGCAGAGTGAGACAGGCAAAGGCCTGGCCCCTCTGATCCTTGAGGGGCACCAAACACCCTGCTACACCATCCTCCCACCGAGGTCCCAGTCTGGCTTGCTTCCTTCCCCTGCCTTCCAGAATCCCAGCCGTTACAAAGTCAGAGCGTTTCACGTGGACAGTGGTGAGTGCGTGCACCGTGGACCAGGCGTGCCACGGCCCCTGCGCCTCTCACACTCTGCTAAGAATGTTTTTAAATATACATAAATAAGATCCATGCTGTCATTTCTTCCTGCCAGATGTGGCAGAAAAGGGGAAGGGAAAGCTAGAGTGTCTGTGTGCAAGCACACTGCTACAGATACTCCAGGGGGACCTGCGAGACGACCAAGGAAAGTGAGCAGAGCTCAGTCACCTGCAGCTCACAGAAGCAGGAACCCAAAGGCCCCTTCAGGGTCCGCTGAACTCCCTAAGCTCGCTCACAATGACAGAATCGAAGCAAGGACAAGCGTCACACTTTGCTCACACCACAGACAGCGCCACGGTCAGTGATGCCATGTGCTTTGGAAGGTTCTGGAAATGCTCCCTCTTAATGACCGATACCTTGCGTGCACACACATACCGTGAGCTCAGGGAGACACACCCACGGACGGACTCTGGACTCCGCGTGGTAGGAAGTGACCACGAGTCATTGCACATACTCAGCAGTAGCCTGTAGATAGTGGTTAAAAAGTTACAGTGCACTGAAACAATGAAACACAATACAGTCAGGAACATGTTCCCCAAGGGAAGAAATGAGCATCCCCCAGAGATCCTCCCTAAAAGAAGCCACAGGAGAAAAGTATGCAAACTGTCCACGCCCGCTGAGGAGAAAACAGGAAGCAGCACGGGACCTCCAGTCTCCTGGGGCCTGCAGAGTCGTGGGTGCGCCGCACAGAAGGCGGCAGCCGGGGTGGACGCTGGCGCCGCGGACCAGCCTGGAGGTGTGCTCGCCCCCTGCACCATTTCTAATACACCTGAATCTTCTAGTTCAAGTGAATGTTTTTATTAAAAACAATATGTTCAAAAATGCCATATGTGCTGCAGGTAGAATTTGGAACTTCATCAGATAAAATGAGAGGAAAATAAATAAGGCGAGAAACAGAACAGAGCCTATTTCCAAACTCACTTATTTTATGCTTTCTAATATTTTATTTATTTACTTATTTATTTATTTGAGAGAGAGGGAAAGTGGGAGAGATTACAGAGAGGGAGGGAGAAGCAGGCTCCCACTGTGCAAGGAGCCTGACATGGGACTCGATCCCAGGACCCTGCAATCATGACCTGAGCCGAAGGCAGGTGCTTAACCGACTGAGCTCCCCCAGGCGCCCCCCAAACTCACTCATTTTAAACAAGACTTGATGGTTGGCTGCGCAAGAAGCCCAGGGCCCCATCACGGGTAGGCCTATGACTTCACTACAGCTGGGCCCTTCAGAAAACCTTCTCTCGCCTGTGACAACGGGTCCACATAATTAAGGTCAAATGCATTTCTTGCACCTGTTCATTTATGAGGCTTTTTAATTTTTAAGTTCCAGCCCAAATTTGAAAGTGCACGTTTCAGGGACACCGTAGGTGCTGCTCTATGGAGACCCTGCAGTGACAGACCCACAGGAGGACGGAACACAGAGTGGGAGCCCTGTCCCTGCCCCTCCGAGCCACAGTCCCTGGCGGATCCCCGGGGCCGTGAGGTGCGCATGTGAGTCGACCTGTTTGAGCTGGCCCCGTGGCCCCCGGGGATGAGCCCTGCTGACAGAGGCCAGGGGAGTCCCTGTTAATTAGGGACAAGAACGCTGCTTTGCGGCAGAAGGCTGGGTAATCCCAGCTGCCGCGGCCAGACCCGGCTTGTTCTCCGTGTCAGGAATTCTCTCTTACGCACACTTGTTATTTTTAGATCTGGGCCCTTGGGGCACGACCAGCTGATTCAGTGCTCCCCAAACTATGAGTACACCACCGTCACACGGCAAGTGTTAGCGCGAGCGTCACCGAGGACACTGAAAAGAGCCCGGCAGGGCACGCTCAGAGGACGGACAGCTGGAGAGGGCTCTAGCCTCGGACCACAGCAGACTGGGTTCAGGGTCCTCCAACGACACAGTTAAGGAAAAGGCGACCCACCAGTTAATTCATCGGGGCATCTTTTTCTTAGAGCAAACAGGCCGTGCCAGATAAAACTGGGGCACGCGGCTGCATCATGTTGGTGCCTGGTGGAGCCCACGGGCCAGCAGGGTAGACACTCACGTCCAGGCGGGGCCAGTAGGATGCCATGATCAGTAACTCCCTGGGTAATCTCCCTCACCATGCAGCCCACACAAATCCCTCCTAGGGCCTCCCTGAGAGATGTCGCTTGGGAACCGCATGCGTTCGCCCGGGCGTGTCGCGGGATCCTGGGGTGACGCTCCTTAGGGAGGAGAAGTCTGAGTAATGGTGGCCCGGCGCCCGTCCCGCTGGGTGGGGTGGCTGCACCGGCCCCGAGCGGGAGTGCAGCCTTTGTAGATTAAATCGACACCCTGCACCCTGCCCCGAAGCACACGGGGCTCTCTCCAGAGGTAGCTTCGGGGTGAGATGTGCTGGTCCCATCGCTCCCCACTGAGCCCAGCCAGCCTGTGAACGGGGGGTTCACTGCAGCCTGGGGTCAGATGCCCCCGAGAGGGCCCTTCTGTTTTCACCCAGACTCCCCGAAATCCAAAGCCTCCACTTAGTAAGAAGGGAACGATGGCCCCATCTGGGACGCCTCACACACCCTTGGTGCTTGATGTTAGCGCCTTCCTCTTGCAGCGGTTAGAAAACCTGGCCTGATGGAGGTCAAGTTTGCAAAGCCCACACCTGACTCCAGGGGCTGAAGGTTGCCAGAGGAAAAGCAGAGCAAGGGGCCCGTGTCTCCTCGTCACAGAGGGGAAGGTGAGGTCGAGTCAATGCGCAGGACAGCTGTGGTCCCAGAGTTGGGGGTTGCTGCTCCCCCCAGCACCAGAGGAGTAGAAAACCTGCCTGGGAGGTCTGCAATTTCACAGTTTAATCAAAATGGAAGAGAACAGAACAATCACACGCCTGCTCTCTGCAGGGCAAAGCAGTGGGAGTGTCCCCCACCTCCCCTCCCCACGCAAGCAATTAGGGAGCATTGTCTGCGGGAAAGTAAAGAACGGATAAAATTCAGTAAAAGTCAGGTGGTTTTATTAGCATGCTTTGTGGGCAACGTGGAAAGGGATAACAGGCTCCTTCCCACCAAAATCTGTTGTCGGGTCTGTGGTTGGGGGATTCTGCCCCACGCACACCTTTCTAGAGAAAAATGCTCAAGGCTTAGAAACCCCCGAGTTTCGATCTGAGGGTGGTGTGTGTGCCCCACACCCGACAGAGCTTGTCAAACACAGTCTGCTCCGGCTGTCCCGAGCGTCAGGCACGCCCCCAGCCCCGTGGTCGCGAGTGCCTTTGAAGGTTATTTTGTCATGAGACTAAGGTCCAGGTCAGGGAAGTCCATTTCCTGGGAAACGCGACAAAACAGCGCCGTTGCAGGGCCCCGATCTTGATGCTCTGAGCCCAGAAAAGGCATTCTTTCTGCTCCCCAGAAATCAGTCCTTAAAGGGAAAACGCCAAGCAAAAGTAAGGTCAACAACGTCAGTGCGTCCTCTATGATCAGACCCTGGATCTGGAGCCGCATGTTCGAGGTCAGACCCAGCTCCACCACGCTCCTGCATGACCCGGAGCCGGTGACCCAAGCTGTGGGAACCGACCTCAGAGTCCTACCATAGGCACCATCTCGGAAGCCTCTCTCATCCGTTGCCCTGCTCCCTGGGTGCGAATGTCCCATCCCCTTGTCCCTTGTCTGCCAGGGCCAGCCTGCAGATGTCACCTAGGAACTTTAAAGACCAGCTGGTGAGAACCATGGCCAAAGACATTCCGCAGAAAGACAAAGACGGAAAAACTCCTCTTTACATTTTCATGTTGAAATTTCAATGTTCTGGAAGCAAGGAGGCAAGATGGCTGATGCTTCTTCTTCTTCTTCTTGGCAGGCAGAAACAGCTGAATATCATTATCTCACTGTCCCAGTTAAGACACATGTAAGAGATGGCTTTTTGTTATAGTGTTTGTTCAAGCCAGAATGTTGCTGTAGGAAAGATTAGAGTTTTATTAAGGTGTTCTAGCAACACGAAGTGTTCAACCTCGTGCTGTCTCACACACACCGAGAAGAGGCGCCAGGAGGATGCAGCTCTGTAGGGTTCAAAGCGGGTTCTGCTGGGTCACGGCTGGTCTGGTCTAGAGACCACAGAGGGACCCCCTCCCCCAAGGGAGGCATATGTGTGCATCTGGGTCTAACTCTGCAGGGAGGCTGCTTGGAGCCCCCGCGGACACAGCAGAAGCAGGGCCCAGGCAGGCTGTAGCAAGCTGGGGTGGAAGACACCCACACGCTTACCTGGGCAGGGGACCCACGCAAAGATAGACATGAAAAATGCCTATTTTAATTTTTTAAAGGTTGTATACTTTTTTTTCTGATGTTCTGCTGCCCTCAAAGTAGTTCTGATGTTTTTACTCTTATCCTTAACAGTAATTTAGGTTTCCCTAAAAATCTTCTCTAACAATCTGGGAGAGTAAACGGTACAAGGTGCCCTGTGATCCCACCGATGACCTGACCCCAACCCACTTGCGGCACTTTGAGGAAAGCAGGATGAATTCAATGCCATGACTTGTCCACGGTTACTGTAAAATGAGAAGCTGCCAGAGCAGAGACCTAGGACAGGGGCCGAGATAGAGGAAGGAGAGGTAACCTCAGGAGATCAAAGCGGGAAGTTTCCCAGAACCAATAAAAAGACAGGTGGTAAGGATCGGTTAATCCATGTGAGACGCAAAACAAGAAATCTGCTCCTAGACACACTGTTTGAAAACCAGGGCAGACGAGAGGAACCTAGAAAGTAGACAGCAAGGAATAACAGAAGACTTCCCCAAAAATACCAGAAGTCAGGATACACACAGATTTCTTGGTAGCAACAATGGAAAGAGTAACATTCAAATAATAGCTTCAGAAAGAAGTGAGAGAGGAAAAAAACTGTCGATCTAATATGCAGACAAGGAAACTATCCTTTAAGGAATGAAATGAAGACAATAACACATAATCTTAAAAATTAGAGGGTTTACCAAAAAAAAAAAAAAAAGGTACATTAAAGAAGCCTCTGCTGCAGGCACTTCATGAAAAAGGAGAATTATCCCAGAAGAAAGGTTGAGAGGCAAGAAGGAATGATGGACGAACAAAATGCTGGCAGTGCACAAACGCGAACAAATACCGACATAAAAACAGTAGTAACTGCAGATTTGTGTCGATCAAAGCACAGAGCAGATTCCTCCACAGCAATGGTGCTTCACCATGGAGGGATGCATCTCACATTCTTTCACTGTTCAGACAAAATCCTCCCAGACCTCGGAGAACCACCAGCAACAGCACCTCCAGCCAGGTGCGCCGGGGGAGAAGCCCCGCCCCGCTCCGTCCACCTGTCCTCCTGGCCTGCAAGTGGGCATCACCCACCTGGGGTCAAAAGCTTCTGGTCCCACCAAGACTCCAGAAGTTTGCTTTCTACAGCGATCGACTTCTTTCTGGGAGACCCCTACCAGCAAAGACAACTGAGCCATCCCAGTTCATTATAAATAATACATTTCAAAACACCTGACACACTTAATGAAAAGCAAACTGGAAACTGCATGGCATATAAAAACCACACCGTACACCACCACAGCAAATGAAGGCTTTGTGATCACGTGTGACAAATGTCCTGTGTGTCTCAACCCTGCACTCACCCGGGAAACCCGGGCCGTGCTGGAAACACAGATTTCCCCTTTCTTCTCACGGCAGATAAGTGAACTCAAGTGAACTCCAAGCCTCAGGTGCAAAGAGAGTGGGACAAATCAGGACAGTGGAAGAAGTAAGTCAGAGATAAAAATTTCTTCATTTTGTTTTCCTAAAAAATTTTTAAAAAGTGGTAGAGCCCAGGAGGCCCCACCAAATAAGACCAGTCTCACAAGGACTCTTCCCAGCCTCAAACCAAAGCACGTTTCCCTCTGCTTCTCGCCAGGTGGAAAATGGCTTGCTTCATAGCTGTTTCTGACATCCTCTGTCAATGCATGCGATTTTTTGCACTGAACTCCACACTGTCCTAAGTCTTGAAAGGACGGGTACGTCACCACTACCCAGCCTGGAGCTCGATTGCTTTCCACCCAGAAACATATCTTTGTTTTTATTCTTCGCTGTTAAGTTCAGCATGAAATTGTTGTGTGCATCCCAAGAACAAATACTAACCCCTACTATCACCGTATCATTGCCACGTCTCGCTGTGTATTGTGAGCAACATCTACAGGTCTATGGCTTAGAAGGGAAAAGGATGCATTTTTTTTATTTCTGTAAAACTGAGAAAGAAGATAAACTAGTTTGGTTCCTCTCTGTGCCAAACCTATGTCAGGCCCATTATGGTCCCACATACCCCGAACACCCTTCTAGGCAGATAGCTTGTTTCCACTTAGTTAAAACAACTAGCTCAGGGGCACCTGGGTGGCTCAGTGGGTTAAAGCCTCTGTCTTCGGCTCAGGTCATGATCTCAGGGTCCTGGGATCAAGCCCCGCATCGGGCTCTCTGCTCCGCAAGCAAGAAGCCTGCTTCTCCATCTCTCTATGCCTGCGTTTCTGCCTACTGATATCTCTCTATCAAATAAATAAATAAAATCTTTAAAAAAAAAATTAGCTCAGAGAAAGATGGAAACCTTGACCAAGAGTGCGAAACTGGCCAGGGACAGAGCTAATCAATGTGTGTTCTCTCCTGTCCCTCAGCCTGCCAGTGGTTCACTTGGCCTACATGTCAAGCCCAGAGAGAAAATATGTTGCTATCTGCCCTCATGATCAGGTCACAGGCCAGAACTTCAAACAATATCTTTTGGTCTACGTCGAAAGTGTCCTACTTTGTTTCAACCTATCCTTCCAACTGCTGTGTGATCACTTTTGTGATCTTAGTTAATCCTCTCACCAGATGGAGCACATGTGGATGCAAACTTGACATGTGAGTGGACCTTTCGGGAACTTGAAATCTTCTCTGTTACAAATACTATGTGATTGTCAGGTCACTTGTACACAGAACTTGTTCCGTAGGTGAAATTACTGCCTCAGGCCAAATGTATATGATTAAGTGTTTATAACTCTGGGGTAACCACTAAAAGTATTTTTTTAAACTAACTAATATCTCAACTGAGGAGACAAAATGAAATCCTACCAAATGCTCGATTAAACCTGGCAGAGGAACAAAGAAGGAAAAAGGAATCAAAAAACTAGCGAAGCAGATATAAAAATACTGGTGAGATGCAGTCCATCTGGTCAGTTTAATAAACGCTTTAAATGTCAGGAATAAGCATATTAGTGAGAAGACTGTCTGATTAGAATTTTTTTAAAAAATCTATCTTTATGGTGCCCACAAGAAACACACATCAAATCTGAAGGCATAAAGAAAGGTAGAAGAAAGAAGAAAATCATACAAATACTAAATAAAACAAAACTAAAGGAGCTGCATTGATCTCAGAAAAAGGAGAACTCACGATAAGGAAGATGAGAGAGAGAGAGACATGCTTTACCTAAAAAAAAAAAAAGGGGGGGTTGATTCAACAACAACAAAAAAGAAAACAATCCTAATCATACAGGCATCGAGTAAGAGAATTTCAAAATTCATGAGGCAAAATGGGGAGTCGTGAAAGGAGAGATCCACGAGTCCACAGTTACGGTCCACACGTCAACAGTCCTCTTCCAGGGTTTCATACAACATGTGGGCAAGAAGTCAGAGACGATACACATCACCCAGACAACATTATCAACCACCTTGGCTTAAATGATCTTAATTTAAAAATCCACTTAGCAGCAGCAGAATATACATTGCGGTTCAAACCCACATGAACATTTGCCACCATATGTCATATTGGGTAATAAAGCAACGCTCAAGAAACTTAAAGGAACAAGATCGTATAAATGGAACGAGTGGAATTAAGCTAGAAATGATAATACCAAAACCAAGGGAGACAGTCAGTGAATATTCTGCAATAAAAACATACATTTATAAATAACCCTTGGGACAAAGAAGAGTCCAGAAAAAAAAGTTATCTGAACTCAATGAAAACACAAAATACTGAAATTTCTGTAAAGCATCTAGGGCAGTGCTTCATGAGAAAGGTATAGCCTTAGATATCTATTTTAGAAAAGAAAGAAAAAATCAGAAATGAGTAGCTTAAAATCCCACTTTAAGAAACTATAGAAAGAAGAGCGAATTTGATCTAAAGTAAGTAGAAGGCAGGAAGTCCTATAATTACAGTAGAAAATAGTAAAATCGGAGAAAGGGGAACCCTCCTACACTGTTGGTGGGAATGCAAGCTGGTGCAGCCACTCTGGAAAACAGCATGGAGGTTCCTCAAAATGTTGAAAATAGAACTGCCCTATGACCCAGCAATTGCACTATTGGGTATTTACCCTAAAGATACAAATGTAGTGATCCAAAGGGACACATGCACCCGAATGTTTATAGCAGCAATGTCCACAATAGCCAAACTATGGAAAGAACCTAGATGTCCATCAACAGATGAATGGATCAAGAAGATGTGGTATATATACACAATGGAATACTATGCAGCCATCAAAAGAAATGAAATCTTGCCATTTGCAACAACATGGATGGAACTAGAGCGTATCATGCTTAGCGAAATAAGTCAAGCAGAGAAAGACAACTATCATATGATCTCCCTGATATGAGGAAGTGGTGATGCAACATGGAGGCTTAAGTGGGTAGAAGAAGAATAAATGAAACAAGATGGGATTGGGAGGGAGACAAACCATAAGTGACTCTTAATCTCACAAAACAAACTGAGGGCTGCCGGGGGGAGGGGGTTTGGGAGAAGGGGGTGGGATTATGGACATTGGGGAGGGTATGTGCTTTGGTGAGTGCTGTGAAGTGTGTAAACCTGGTGATTCACAGACCTGTACCCCTGGGGATAAAAATATATGTTTATAAAAAATAAAAAAATTAAAAAAAAAAAAAATTAAAAAAAAAAAAAATACCATTAACAGTGGCATCAAAAGTAGAAAATATTTAGGGATAAGTGACAGAAAATGTGTAATACCTGTACATTAAAAACTACAAAACACTGCCAGAGAAATTAAAGCAGCCCTATGTAAATGGAGAAACATACCTTGTTCATGAGTTAGAGAATTCAATATTGTTGTCTATTCTCCCCCAAACTGACCAACAGATTCACCATAATCCCAATCAATAACCCAGGAGGAATTTGTTTTTTAAGAAACTGACAAGCTGGGGTGCTTGGTTGGCTCAGTGGGTTGAGCCTCTGCCTTTAGCTCAGGTCATGATCTCAGGGTCCTGGGATCAAGCCCAGCATGGTCTCTCTGCTCAGCAGGGAGCCTTCTTCCCCCTTTCTTTTTGCCTGCCTCTTTGCCTACTTGTGATTTCTGTCAAATAAATAAAATCTTTAAAAAAAAAAAAAAAAAAGAAAATAGTAAAATCGGGTACACAGATGCAAGAGAACGCCAAAGAAAGCAGAAACTGATTCTTTAACAATATCAATAAATTGGATAGATTTCGAGGAAGACTGTCCAAGAGGAAAAGAGAAAAAGAATAGAAAAGGCACGGATTGCAATCATCAGAGGTGAACAAGGGCTCACGGCTCCTGAGCTCACACACACTGCAAGGACAATAGGGAACAGTAAAAACCAACATGAATGAGAAGGTAAGTGAAATGGCCCAATTCATTTTAAGTCACAAATTACCAAACCTCACTAAAACTCACTAAAGAAAAAAATAAATAATAGAAAGAGATAAACTGCAAACTATATATTTTTTTCACAAAAACCCAAAACAACAATTCCGTAGGCTTCACTATACCAAATATGTACAAATCTCTTCCAGAAAATAGAAAAGAAGTGAGTGAATTTCCCAGCATACTTTAAGAGGCCAGTGATATCCTAACACCAAAATCAAAAGACAATAAATTCAATA
This sequence comes from Mustela putorius furo, assembly GCF_011764305.1. Taxonomy (NCBI): domain Eukaryota; kingdom Metazoa; phylum Chordata; class Mammalia; order Carnivora; family Mustelidae; genus Mustela; species Mustela putorius. The sequence goes on from NW_025421998.1 coordinate 12,977,356, forward strand.
TGAGTGACACAGAGAGACAGAGCAAGTGTTCCTCATGAACTAGGCTATGAATTCCACCAAAACTATTAGCAAACTCGCTCAGCAATATTTAAAAAAAAAAAAAAGTAACATCTTTGACCGAGTAGGATCCATTTAAGGAACGTAAGACTGGTCCAACCTTTAAAAATAATCAATGTACTTCATCACGAAAGCAATTGAAATAAGAAAAAATATGAAATTTGCAAAAATGAATGCAGGAAAATCATTTAACAACTGTTCAGAGAATGGAGGCCAACTAATGAGACTCTATAGTTTAAATCCTTTTTTCCTGCCATCAAGGATGAGGCCAGGAGGTCCCCTCACGACTGCTATTCAACGCCATTTTGGAAATCTTAGTGCAATAAGATGAAAATAAAAAACAAACAGGAAACAAATAAACAACATAACAATCAATGGAAATAAAACTTTATCTTCTTACATGACATGACTGTTTATGGAAAAAATCCACAAGACTCTACCTGAAACCCATTCAGAGAGATTAAATGAGTTTAGAAATGCTTTAGAAATGAAGCAGGATGGGGGCATCTGGGTGGCTCAGTGGGTTAAGCCTCTGCCTTCCTCTCAAGTCACGATCTCAGGGTCCTGGGATGGAGCCCTGCGCCGGGTTCTCACCAGGAGCCTGCTTCCCCCGCCCCGACCCCTGCCTCTCTGCCTACTTGTGATCTCTTTCTCTGTCAAATAAATACATAAAATCTTTAAAAAAAAAAAAAAAGAAAGAAAGAAAGTAAGAATGAATGAAAGAAATGAAGCAGGATGCTAAGCGATATTTAAAATCCAGTTGTAGGGGCACCTGGGTGGCTCAGTGGGTTAAGCCTCTGTCTTTGGTTCAGGTCATGATCTCAAGGTCCTAGGATGGAGCCCCACATTGGGCTCTCTGCTCCGAGGGGAGCCTGCTTCCTCCTCTCTCTCCACCTGCCTCTCTGCCTGCTTGTGATCTCTGTCTGTCAAATAAATTTAAAAATCCTTTAAAAGTAAATAAATAAATAAATAAATAAAATCCTGTTGTATTTCCATATAATTACAAGGATACTAAATAAAGTGCTGCTAAACAATGAGTGGATGAACCAAGAAATCGAAAAGAAAAATAAACATGGAGACAAATTAAAATGAAAACACAATGGTCCAAAATCATCAGGATACAACAAAAGTTGCTCTAAGAGTTAAGCTTAGAAGAACCCAAGTTTACCTCAAGCTGTAAGAAAAGTCTCAAACGAACAACTTAATTTTATACCTAGAGGAGTTAGAAAAACAAAACAAAGCATAAAGTCCGTAGAAAGAAGGAAATACAAAGAAATAATAAAATAGAGACCAAAAAAATAAAAAACCAAATAAGGAAACAGGAGCCTATGCTTTGAAAAGATCAACAGAATAGATCGACCTCGAGCCAGATTCATCGAGAGAGAGAGAGAGAGAGAGAGAACTCACATAAACAAAATAGGAATTGTAGGAGGAAGAATAACAACTGACAGCACGGAAATACAAAGGATTACAGGAGAATGTTACGAAAAATCACATACCAACAAACTGTATGCTTTGGAAAAAATGGGTAAATTCCTAGAAACATAACCGTCCCAAACTGAACCAGGAATAGAAAATTTGAACAGACTGATTACAGTAATAAAGCTGAATCAGTCATCAAAAAACTCCCAACAAACACTGAAAGAAGAGTTAATGTCTAATCTTCTCAACTATTCCAAAAAATAGAAAAGGAAGGAAAACTTCCAGACTCAGTTTACAAGGCCAGCATTACCCTGAAAGCAAAATCAAACACTACAAGAAAAGAAAACTACAGGCCAATATCTCTAATGAACACAGATACAAAAATCCTCATCAAAATATTAGCATACCAAATGTAACAATGCATTTTAAAAAATCATTCACTGCATCAAGTGGGATTTATTCCAGAGATGCAAAGGTGTTTTAATAACAGCAAATTAATCAACATGATATATCACATTAACAAGAGAAAGGATAAAATATTTATTATTTCAATAGATGCAGAAAAAGTGTTTAACAAAGTACAACATCCATTCATGATAAAAAGGTAGGTTTAGAGGGAACATATCTCAACATTATAGAGGCCATATATGAAAAATGCACAGCTAACATCCTACTCAATACTGAAAAACTAGGAGTATCTCCTCTCTGATCAGGAACAAAACAAGGTTGTCTACTCTCACCACTTTTATTCGATATAGTATAAGAAGTCCTCGCCACAGCAATCAGATAAGAAAAGGGAAAAAAAAGAGGCATTCAAATTGGTAAGAAAGAATAAAAATTTCACTATTTGCAAAAGATATGATACTATATGTAGAAAACCCAAAGACTCTGCCAAAAACTACTAAAACTGAAAAATGAATTCAGTAAATTCATAGGATACAAAATTAACATACAGAAATCTGTCACATTTCTATATACTGATAATGAAGTAGCAGAAAGAAAAATTAAGAAAATATTTCTATTTACCATTGTACCAAAAATTATAAAATACTAGGAATAAGCTTAACCAAGGAGTTGAAGGACTTGTCCTTAAAAACTGTAAAACAATGAATGAAATTGAAGATGACACACACAAAAAGATATTCCATACTCATGGATTAGAAGAACAAATATTGTTAAAATGTCTATCATACCCAAAACAATCTATAGATTTAATGTCATCCCTATCAAAATACCTAGAGCATTTTTCACAAAACTAGAATAAATAATTCTAAAATCTATATGGAACCACAAAAGACCCTAAATAGACAAAGCAATCTTGAGAAAGAAAAACAAAGTTCGAGTATCACAGTCCCAGATTTCACGATATTTTACAAAGATGTAATAATTAAAACAGCATGGTACTGGCACAAAAATAGACACATAGATCAATGGAACTAAATAGAGAGTCCAGAAAGAAACCCGCACTTACATGGTCAATTAGTCCATGACAAAAGAAGCAAGAATATGCAATGGGAAAAAGACAACATGTGGTATTGGGAACACTGGACAGCCACATGCAAAAGAATGAAACTGGACCACTTTCTTACACATGCACAAACGTGAACTCAAAACGGATTAAAAGCAAAAATGTAAGACTTGAAATAAAATTTCTTTTTTTTTATTTTTTTTTAAGATTTCATTTATTTATTTGACAGAGAGAAAGCACAACCTGGGAGCGACAGGCAGAGGGAGAGGGAGAAGCAGGCTCCCCGCTGAGCAGGAAGCCCGACGCGGGGCTCAATCCAAGGACCCTGAGACCATGGCCTGAGCTGAAGGCAGAAGTTTAACCCACTGAGCCAACCAGTTGCCCCTGAAATAAAATTTCTGAAAGAAAACATAGGCAGTAATTTCTTTGAAATTGGCCTTAGAAATATTTTTCTGGATTTATCTCCTTTGGCAAGAGAAACAAAAGTAAAAATAAACTATAAGGACTACCCCAAATTAGAAGGCTTTTGCATAGTGAAGGAAATCATCAACCAACTAAAAAGGCAACCTATTGAATGGGAGAAGATATTTGCAAATGACAGATCCAATAAGGGGTTAATACCCAAAATATATAAAGAACGTATACAACTCAACACTAAGAAACCCCAAATAATCCAATTTAAAATGGGCTGAAGACCTGAATAGACATTTTTCTAAATAGAAACACATGAAAAGCTGCTCAACATCACTCATCATCAACGAAGTGTGAATCAAAACCACAGTTAGATACCACCTCACACCCGTCAGAACGACTAACAGCAATGACAAGAAACAACTGGTGTCAGTGAGGATGTGGAGAAAGGAGAATCCTCGTGCACCGATGGGAATGCAAACTGGTGCAGCCAGTGTGGCAAATAGGATGGAGTTTGCTCAAATAATTGAAAATAGAGCTACCTATGATCCAGTGATTCTCCTGCAGGGTAGTTAGCCAAGGAAAGAAAAACCCCACTTCCAAAAGATACAGGCAGCCCTATGTATATTGCAGCACTGTTTACAACAGCCAAGACACGGAAGCGGCCCAAGGGCCCGTTGACGGATGAGTAGATAAAGAGGATGTGGTGTAGATGCGCACTGGAATACAGCTCAGCCGTAAGAGAGAGTGAGATCTTGCCATTTGCAGTGACATGGAAGGATCTAGAGAGTATGAGGCAAAGTGAAATAAGCCAGTGAGAGAAAGATAAATACCGTATGACTTCACTCATATGTGGAATTTAAGAAACAAAACAAATGAACAAAGGGAAAAAAACCAAAGCAACAAAATAGATCGGGCGAAACAGATAAAGGAGATTAAGAATACACTTATTGTGATGAGCAGTACAAAATACACAGAATTGCTGGATCATTGTATCACACACCTGAAACCAACATCGGATGTGACTTACACTGCAATGAAAAAATTGATTGTGTTTCAATACATCAAAAATGTGTAATTAGAATTGGACATTCACAAAACGTATCACTTAAATAACACTTAAGATGAAATATTTCAGTATAAATCTCACAAAATACATGAAGGATCTGCAATGCTGAACACTGCAAAATACTGGTAAAAGAAATTCCTTTAACACATCCTAAATTCATGGAGATATGCATCATACTCATGTATGGAAAGACTCAGTGCTGTTACGTTGTAGACCTCCCTGCATTGACCTATAAATTCAACTAAAACACACAATCAAAACCCCAGCACTTTTTTTGTAGAAGTAAAGAGCTGATTGTAAAATGTATATGGAAAATGCAAAGAAAGTCAAAGAGTCAAAATCATTCAAAACAGAACAAAGTTGGAAGATTCGCATTTCCAAATTCAAGACTCTCTTTAATACTCTAGTAATCAGCTATATAGTAACTCTGCAGTTACACTACAGTAATCAACCACAGCCATCAAACTGCAGTACCACTCAATAATACTCCAGTCTTATGACAGTAACTCCATAGTAACACTATGGTAACACTACAGCAACACAATAACACTACAATAACACTAAACTAATCAAACTATTGTAACACTTCAATAACACTATAGTAATCAAACTACAATAATGTCACAGTAACACGGCAGTAACTCTACAGCAATACTAGAGTAACTCTATAATAACACAGCAGTAACGCTAGAGTAACTCTACAGTAACACAACAGCGGTGCTAGAGTGACTCTATAGTAATGCTATAGCAATGCTAGAGTAATTCTATAGTGACACAGCAGCAATGCTAGAGTAACTCTAGTAACATCGTAGCAACAGTAGAGTAACTCTATAGTAACATGACAGCGATGCTAGAATAGCTCTATAGTAACACAACAGCAATGCTAGAGTGACTCTATAGTAACATGGCAGCAACAGTAGAGTAACTCTACAGTAACACGATGGCAATGCTAGAGTGACTCCATGGTAACATGGCAGTAATGCTAGAGTGACCCTATGGTAATACTATAGCAATACTAGAGTAATTCCATAGTGACACAACAGCAATGCTAGAGTGACTCCATAGTAACACAACAATAATGCTAAAGTACCACTAGAGTAACACCATAACAGTGCTAGATGTCGGACGTCACAGCATGACCTCCCAGGGGTGGCATCTGTGGAGGACACAGCAGGTGGAAGCACGGGAACGATGCACGAGCTCCTCGACTGGTCATGTTCCAGACACGCTCTGCTTCCTGGAGATGCCCGCTCTGCGGTCAGGAGGCAGGATACCCTCCGGGCGCATTGAGGCTTCTTGTTCTTCCTAAAAAGGTCACCTTCCATGCCATCCCTCCCAGCAGACTCACCAACAAAATCTATCTTCATTTTTATGGGTTTGTTTTGTGGCTGGCGCATTTGACATTTCTAGGAAAAGAAATGAATTCTGGTTGTCCTCAAATTCCATGAACTTTCATGTAAATGTTCCCTGGAGCGCTGCAGCCTTTTTGTGTACTTCCAAAAATCCAAAGGCTAGATGGCAATTTTATGAGCTCTCATGACGTCACTTTTTAAAAATGTGGGCTGTTCCCAAGGGGCTATACCATGGATGACACTGGACACAGTGGACTGACTGTGCGAGTCACATTTCCAGGAACTGGTGAGCCAGGCCCAATATTTCTTACATCAGAAGGAGCAAATATGGGAAGAAAGTAAAATTCACATTTAATTTCCAAATGATCTGAAGTTGAGAGCTGAAGATCCTGCTTTGTGCATAGTTTGCACGCATTTCACGTTTTTTATCGGGATGTTTTCCTCAACATCCTCCAGTTGGGGTGGGCATTGGCCACGCACAGACTGACGGGTGCACACGCACTCATGGGGCATGCATGTGTGTGGGGGCCTGACGTCCTCTGCCAGCAGACCCGAGAGCCTTGCCCTGGGGACCCTACCTCTGGGATAAGGGGTTTCACAGAGTGCTTGCTGGAGTTTGTGGCTGGAGCAAGCCTCTGAATTTAAGGCACGGCTCTGCATGGGGCATCGGGTCACCTATGAGCCTCTAAGAGCCTTGGTTTTCAAATCTGTGAAATGGTTCTATACACCGAATTGTGTCCCCCCCCCAAATCCATAGGTTGCGGCCCTAAGCCCAGTGTAATGGTTTTGAGGAGGTGGGGCCTCTGGTAGCCATGGGGGCAGCCCCCACGGTGGGATCATAGTCCTTCTAGGAAAAGCAGGCTCGAAACATGGCTGGAGCTGCTCCAGATTGGGCCAAAGCAGAAGCCAAAAATCCGGACTTAGGAACTTGGAGTTAGAGCCCCGTCCCCAACAGGGTGCAGCCCCGAGGACAGATCAGTGAGGGATGGCCTGGCCCAGGCAGGCTGGGCAGGCAAAGCCCCGTCCTGACCCCCTCCCACACTCCTGCATCTAAGCCTACAGGTGGGGGCACCTGACGGTGGCCCAGGGAAGGGACCTGCATTTGTCAGCCAGCCTAGCCAGAACAGACAAGTGCCTTAAACAGCAGACATTTATGTCTCGCATCCTGGAGGCCAGAGGTCCGAGATCCAGGCATGGCAGGGCCAGTCCCACCTGAAGCCTCTCCTAAGTGTGTGGATAGTGTCTTCTCCCCATGTCCTCACAGGGTCGTCCCTCCATGTGTGTCTGCACCCTGATGTGCTCTTCCGATGAGGACACCAGTCACTGGAGAAAAGCCTGCCCTAGTGACCTCGTTTTACCTCCATCATCTCTTCAAGAGCCCTCTCCAAGCACAATCCCATTCTGAGGTCCCAGGGATCGGGGCTTCACCCGTGGATTTGGGGGACACTGTCCCATTGGTAACAGTGCCTCAGGTTAGGGGAGAAAGGGGATATGGCAGTATATGCCTTCTGCCAAAATGAAGGAAATGAACTTCTTAGAGTTGAGATGATATGTGCCATGTGAATATTGGAAAAAAGATTTTTTTTGCTTAAAAAAAAAAATGCCACTTTTGGCCAAGATGGAGTAACAGGGACCAGATTTACCCACCTGACTGAAAAAATTAAAGGAGCTGCCAAAATGCGTGAAGCGGCAGTTACAGAGACCCCGGCTCTCAGGCAGGATCCCCAAGGGGGGAACATGAGTCCTCACGTAAAGAAGGAATAGAACCCTCAAGGACGGAACTGCCCAGAAAGCCCGATGGTACTCCAGGAGACAATGAGGGCAGCACCACTGTTACAATGTATCCCACGTATTCAAAAGGCCAGAGAGAAGATACATTTGCACACGCAACAATGTAAAAAAGTCAATACATGGCCTCCCCGCATGAGCCAGATCATGCTGGAGATGGAAAGTGCAGGGCACAACGTTCACTCACGGTGACACGTGCACGAAGCTGGGACTGGACCTCCCCACCTCCGACAGAGAAGGCGCCACCGTCTCAAGGCGCAGGAGGAGTGCTGTGCTGGGACTGCGCGTCGTGAAGCCACACGCAGGTAGCGCTTCCTCGTGGTGTGCTTGGACGGCAGCTTCCGGAAGAACCCACGCCTCCAGGTCCTGCAGCATCCCCCGGTGCGCCGGTGCCTAGCTCCCCAAGTCCCTTACCTCTGCACTTAGTTGAAAACACTTATCTTGAAAACAGTTTCTTTGCCGATGCTGTGCTCAGGAAAGGAGAGGAGGAAGGAGGGAGGGCAGCGAAGCAGAGCCCTAGGTCCAAACCAGACTAAACAAAAATACACCAGCCTTCCTTTGCCTCCACTCCGCCCCACTGCCCATAAATAAACACGGTGTATTCACTGAAGGACAGAAGTCAGAAGTGCCGTCGGAGAAGCCCCCCACCATCGGACAGTAACGGAGTCGGTTGCCCTGTGCAAAAAACAAACAAAACCCGTGTCCCAAAATAAACCGTGTTTGGTAAATTGTCTAGGCAAATTGCAAGCTTGCAAATATCACTTCAGTTGAAATTAAATCACACGGCAGCCCTGTGGCAAGGACCATCAGCCCCTAAAGCCACAGGTCCCAGGTTGATGCTCACGGGCACCTGAGGCAGCTGAGCCGCTCAGCGGGGTCCGCTCTGATCTAGGGCCAGTTGTCACGTGGATCCCATACACCTGCCATGAAGACGCCGTGTTTTCAAACTTGTAAATTGCTGGGAGCAGTACCCACAGTTACAGTAAGTGCCCTGGTAGTGGTTGTTAAGAACAAAGTAGATTGGATCACGTGGGTCCTCTGCAGAACGACAGAGAAGCACAGCATTCTCCAAAGCCAGTCATGGAGCAAATGTCTCGGGTGTTTAGGGCGGTCCTAAAGAAAGTCTGCAGACCAGGCCTCTAGAAGCTGGATGTCCCGGGTCAGGGCACTGGCAGACGTGGTTCCTGCGAGGGCTTCTTCCCAGCTTGCTGATGCCGACCTCTCACCATGGCCTTGAGTGCTGGGGACAGGGACAGCTTCCTCCTCTTACAAAGGCATGGATCCCATCACAGGGGCCCCATGGTCATGATCTCCTAGAGGCCATCACACTGGGGGTTAGGGCTTAGGAATTCGGGGGCGGGAGCATAAACATTCAGGACACACAGCAGGCCTGGGTCCGAATGCGTGCATACGTGCCCTTAGTCATGGGAGCTGGGATGAGGGACGGGAGGATGGCCGGCAATGTCTTCTCTATAAGGCATGCGTGGACACCTGAGGGCCAACCCAGGGACATGTCTGCAACCGGCTACCTAGGTGGAGATGGGCTGGGAAGCCGGTCCCAGGGAAAGGAAAGCAGCCTAAGGTGGACATGTCCTCTTTCTCTGACCACACATCCTCAGGGCCTGTCCTCCCTGAGGGAGACGGACGCTGGTACTTCTTCAGGGGTGGAGACTCAACATGGGCTGACCCGCATCCCCCAGGAGAGCCCCGCGGGTCTGAGCTCTGCTTCTGTGCATTTCCGTCCATGTCCTTCCAGGGCGTCGTCAGAGGTGACCACCTGCTTCTGCAGGAGCAGTGCAGAGGCTCCCCCAGACGAAGTGACAGGGAGGAGAGCAGGGTTGTACAGGGTCACGGGCATAGCATGGAGCCCACCTGAGCCTCTGCATGACCCAGAGGCCCCAGGCCTATGTCCCAAAGTGAGAGATGCATTTGCCAAATAAGGAGAAACCCATATTCTCACCTCTACTGTAGTCACACTTGTTTTCAGGAGAGCTGGGGCTCATCTGTTAACTCAGAGATTCCCAATCAACTCGGGGAGACAAACTGAACAAGGCACAGTCCTTGCTCCAATGTCTGCCCTTCAAAGCCGCCATGTAGAACAGCTGTGCACAAAAACAGGAAAGGAAGCAACAGAGAGGCTCTGATTTTGGAAGTGCCAGAGCCCTTCCATATTTACACATCCTCAAGGTTTTGTGGCATCTAACTCAGGAGTGGGGGCACGTGGGTGGCTCAGTTAGTGAAGCGTCCGCCTTCAGCTTGGATCATGATGTCAGGATCCTAGGATCGAGTCCCACCTTAGGCTCCCTGCTTGGCGGGGACGCTGCTTCTCCCTCTCCCTCTGCCTACTCATGTTCTCTCTCTCACACACAAATAAACAAAATCTTTAAAAATAAATAAATAAATACCCAGTGGTGAATTGTCAGTGGCCTCGGAAGTGAGAGGAAACTTTGTGTTTTATAACTTAAGAAACGAACATTAATTTGAACAAGGCTGTGCACAACACTGGTTTAGGAAAAGCACAAAGTGGGAATGAAAGCCAGGAAGACCCGGGGGGTTCAGAGTGAGAGGATGTAGCCCCACCTGTGATCACTGGGAAAAGTAATGCTGAGCTGACTTATTTGAAAGAAGAAGTTGACAGTCCCACGTGAATGAGTGCATTTCAAAACCGAGAGAGATTTGGGATTGCCCTAGCCCTCACTGTAGTTGCTGGTAGCAATCCATGTGTATCTAATAAATAAAACAGTGGAAATAAATGCTTTTTTGAAAGTAACGTCTTAGAAGCAAGAAAGCCAACATGCATCTGAGGACAGAAGCCCTGTGTCTTTATCAATCCACAGCAGGATCTCGGGCCATCGGCCAGATTTAATTGATCAGGGGACCTAGTTTGAGGCACACGGGGCTCTCAGGGAGGAGAAGGGTGGGCGCCTGACCCCATGAACCAGTCATGACCCCAGCGGTAGGCCGTGAGGATTCAGTGACTTCACGCAGGGACAGGGGTTGGCATGTGGCTCAGAGATATCACTGTCATTGCCGTGAGCTGCCGGCATCCCCGTAGTGACGCACTACCAAGGGCCCAGCCCCACCTCCCCGGCGCTGAGGACACACCAAATACTCACAAAGATGGACACAGACGCTGACTGCACTCTCACCTTTCGGCAAGGAAGCCAGCGCACAAGGAAAATTGTTCTGTAATTGTTCGAAGTATTTTGAAAGAAAAAATAAAACACAACTACTGATCTTCTTTCCCCTAAATGAGAAGTTCCTTCATCTAAGATCAACCCAGGAGGCAAAATTCTTCCACTCACCTTTGGTCTCGCCATGCCCAATCGATTCTCGCCAGAGCTGCAGACGCCAAAACCCACATGAAAGCGGACGGGGAGGCGGATGCCAACAGGGACAAGAGGCAGCTTGGGTCGGCTCGTCCCGGGGATGTCGGCCCCTGGTTAGCGTTCGTGCCATACGTCTCAGAGACACTTCCCTTAGAAGAGGGAACCAGACCGTGGAAAATGTCAAAAACCTGCACTCCCTGTCACTGCTCAGGGTCTCGAGGGCTTTCTCTCACTGGCTGGGGGGCTTTCCCCCAACAGGGAGAAATGACCGTCAGGCCTGGTGTGAGCTCGTGAGCGGCTGTTCTCATAACCACAGTTGCTCTGACCACCATGCAGGTGATAAACAGAATACTTTCGCTTCAAAGGGGCAAGGAGAGGTTCAGTGTAAATACAGAGACCCCGATTTCTAAGGAAGGACACCAAAGACGGAGAGTCTATCCTTTACACCCTCTAGCTGTGCTGCCATGATTTGATCAAGCCAGTGGGCCATTGGGCCATTGGACCCAGCAGAACGGCCAAGGGCAGCGTGCTCTGGAGGGGAGGGGCCTGCCCTTGGCTTCCAGCACCGCACACACACACACCTCATGGCTGAAGGACTCCCCAAGCTGTTGCCCAAGAAACTAGGGCGTTGAGAATTGTCATCACTTCTCAGGCACATTGGGAGGGCGATAAAAATAGTAAGAGGAAATCAAGATAAACCTTACAACCTCCCTGGGTTCATGTCCTCATTCACACATTTTCTCGCCCGTTCACTCATGGAAGATTATTCCCAGGGATGGACTGTGGGAACTGGCCCCTGCTAGGTTCCAAATACACGTATATAAACAGTGTAAACCCAGACGGTCTGCACTCCGTCAGGGGTGGCCGAGAATATGCAGTGAGTGCTGCGGACAGGCCGTGCAAAGGCACAGAGGAGGGTCTTTCCCTCCTGGACCATGAATGTGCCTGCTGTTGTGTCACACAAGGGTGAGCCATCCAGCTTCTCCACATCCTCACCGGCCGTGAATACGTTTGTTATTCACTCCAAGTCCTCTTATGGGCACCTGGTAATACCACATGGTAGTTGTAACTTCCATTTCCCTGTAGACTAGTGACACTGATCCTCTCTCCTCGGGCTTATCACTCTCCACATCCTCTGGGGGCATATCTCATCATTCATTTATAATTGGACTTTTTTTTTTTTTACTGTTTTATTTTGAGTCCTCTCTGTATCCTGGATATGAGTTCTTAGCCATTGGCAAATATTTCCTTCAATCTTTATCTGGTCTCCAACCACCCAATAGACTGCCTCTGTCTTCAACTTTGATGAGGTCCAAATGATCGCATTCTCTTTAACGGATGGTGACTTTGGTGTCAAGCCTATCAAACTGCGTGCCCTAGATCCTGAAGATTTTTGTGTGTGTGTGTGTGAAAGTGGTATAGTGTTGGGCTGACTTTTCAGTCTGACCCACTTAGGGCTGATTTTTACATCAGATGTGGGACTTCAGCTGAGGTCAGATGTTTCCCCCTCATTCCACTGGCTCCAGAACCTCCTTTCAAAAAGGGTGCCCCCCTCCACTGGAGTGCTTTCTCACCTTTGTCAGAAATCACTAGCGTACATCTGTGCGTGTCCGCTTCTCGGTTCTGACTGTTCAATTGATCTCTATGTCTGTCTCACCAATAGCAATCAGTCTTGATCACCACAGCTTTATAGAAGGGATTCAGTTGGGGTAGAGTGATTCCTCCAACTGTCTTCACTGTAAAAGTAGTGTTAACTATTATAGGATCTGTGCTTTCTGTATTAATATTAGAATAAACTCATCTAGGTGAACAAAGAAACATGGCTGGGATCTTGATAGGAATTTCTTACAACCTGTAGATTCATCTGGGATCATTGACATATTTACCATGTTGGTCTTCCAATTCATGAAAATAGTATGCCTCTACACTCACTCCAGTGGTCTTTAATTTCCTTTGTTAACACTGGGTCATTTTCATCAGAAAGACTATACATGTTTTGTTAGGCTCGTACCTAAGTATTTACTTTTCTTTGAAATAATCATAAATTGTATTTTAATTTTGTGTTTCACTTATTTATTGTCAGTACATAGAAATGCAGTTGAGGGCACCTGGGTGGCTCACTGGGTTAAGCCTCTGCCTTTGGCTCAGGTCATGATTGCAGGGTCCTGAGATCCAGCCCCACATTTGGCTCTCTGCTCAGCAGGGAGCCTGCTTCTCCCTCTCTCTCTGTCCCTCTCCCCAGCTTGTGCACTCTCTCTCTCTCTGTGTCAAATAAGTCAATAAAATATTTTTCTAAAATGCAATTCATTTTTGAGCAAGGTATGTGGACTGTGTCCTTGCTGAACTCTCCTGTTAATTCCAGATGGGGTTTTTTTTACAGTTTGGGGGAGATGTTCTCTGAAGACAATGTTGTCATCTACAAACAGAATAGGTCCTTGCAAACTTTATGCCTTTTTTCTCCTGTCTTACTTCATAGTCTGGTGCTGCCAGAGCTTCATGGAGGAGGAGCCATGAGAAAACGTCTCGTTTCTGATGCTAGCGGATGGTCTTCAGTCTCTCACCATGGACGCTTTTTATCAGGTGGAGTTTCCTTCAATTCCTAACTTGCTGAGGAAACAGGCATCAGAGTTGGTCAAATTCTTTCTGTCGTCAGTCAAGGGGATCATCTGGTTTTTGTTCTGCCACCTATTGCCCTGGTGGATTGTACCGGTGGATTTCAGAATGATGAACGGTGCTTGTATGCCTGCAGTAAATCTCACTTGGCCATGAGGTGTTATTCCGTTCGTATGTCAGTGCATCAACGTACCACCATTTTTACATCTGTGTACATGAGAGATATTGGCTGTGGTTTTGATGTTTAGGTAGTGACTTAGAATTGTTTAGGGATATTATTGTCTCAAAATAATTTTGTCCAGATAAAATAACTTGTAAAGCATTTTCTTCTTTTCCATTCTTGGAAGGAGATTATGTAAAATTAGTCTACATTTGTATTTAAGTATTTGGTATAATTCTCCAATGAAATGACCAGTGCCTAGACCTTTCTTCTTCATCTCAGATCATAAATTTAATCTCTCTTCCTGTTATAGAATGATTCAGACTATCTACTTTGCCTCTGCTGAGTGTTGGCCACTTACGGTTTTGAAGAATTCCCATCTCTGTTAAGTTGTTGAACTTATGAGGGCACAATTTTTTTCAGTGCCACCAGACAGTCTCTGGTTCATCCTGATATTGGGGGTCATTTACTTTTCTCTGTTTTTTGTCATTTTTATTAGAAGCTTATCAATTATATTGATTTTTGATGAAGAACCATATTTTTGCTTCATTGACTTTCTCTCTTGCTTTCCTGCTTTTTAAAATTTCCTTAATTCTTAGTCTTGTATTTGCTATTTTGTTCCTTCTGTTTCTCTAGCTTTATTTTGTTCCTTTTTCTAGTTTCTTGAGGCAAAAATTCAGATTACTCACTAAGACTTTTCTTCCTTTTCCACAGGAGTATTTGGTGCTGTGAATTTCTCTCTCCGTACCTCTTGAGCTACCTCTCACCTACTTTGATATGCTGTGCTTTCATTTTCATTCAATTCTATTCACATAGTCAAACCTTCAACACAGGTTTGAACAGCACACGTGCATTTGTAAATGGATGTTTTCCTGATAAATACAGGTCAGCACGTCAAACGTATTCCCTCTTCTTTATGATTTTCTTAACGACACTTTCTCTTCTCTGGCTTCCTTTATTGTAAGAACACAGCACATGCTACATGTAACTTACACAAATATGAGTCCATCAACGGTTTGTGTTATCAGTGAGGGTTTTGGTCAACGGTAGGCTATTATTGAGTTAAGCCTTGGGGAAATCCAAGTTTTACATGGATTTCTGCCTGTAAAGGGCTGGCGCCACATTGCCCACGTTGTTCAAGGGTCAGCTGCGCACGCGCGTACACACACACACAGGACTCCCTTGAATCCCTGCCTTTGACCTCTGGGCTATTTGGAACCATGTTACGTCACACGCGTGCATTCAGAGACTGAATTTCCATACAATTTCTAGGTCGATTCCAGTGTGGTTAGGGAAACACATTGTGCATGATTTCAATTACTTTAAAATTGCTGAGGTTTGTTTTATAGTCCAGAACTAGCACATGGTGCACCTCAGTGCATGTTCCCGAAATGCTTGAAGACCTGCGTGCTCTGCTGTTGTGTGAGACACATATCGGATCTCACGGCTGATGGTTTCTCTCAAACCTTTAACAGCCTTGCTAGTCTTCAGTGAAGTAGAGGTAGCAGTTGCCAAGATGGAGAACTGAAGCTGACGATACCCCCGTGGGTTCATCCATTTCCCCCTCTGGCTCTCCCATACTTGGTTCACATATTCAGGGCACATCTATCAGTTAGCCTATGTCCTCCTGGTGTTTCAATCCTTTATCATTAGGTAATGACCCTCTTTTTTTTCTTATAATTTTTTCCTTTGAAGTCTATGTTATCTAGTACTAATACAGTTACTGTTGTATTTTTTTAAATTATTGTTTACATGGTATAGTTTTTCCATCTCTCACTTTCAGTCCATCCATGCTGTTGATTGTGAAATAAATATGTAATAAATAATAGCGAATCGGCTGTGTTCTCAATCTGCTTGCCCGACTCTGCTTTTTAAATGGAAGATTGATGTTGCTTATGCTCACTGTAATTATTGATAAGTTAGGGTTTACATCTGTCACTTTATTATCTGTTGCCCGTTTGTTTCCTCTAATTTGCATTTTCCTTATTCTCTCTCTCTCTTTTTTTAAAGATTTTATTTATTTATTTGACAGAGAGAGACACACTGCAAGAGGGAACAGAAGCAGGGGGAGTGGGAGAGGGAGAAGCAGGCTCCCCGCTGAGCAGAGTCCGACATGGGACTCGATCCCAGGACGCCAGGATTATAACCCGAGCCAAAGGCAGATGCTCAATGATTGAGACACCCAGGGGTCCCCTGTTTCTCTTTAATTACTGTCCTTTGGATTATTGTATCCTTTTGGTATTCTACGTACATTTATAGTGTTATTTTTTTTCAGCTTTCTAAAGTTTAGGATGTGTTCTTGGTTTTGACTTCTTTGGGTACACCCTGTCTTGGATTTGCTCAGCATCTTGGATCTATAGGTTTGTGTCTTTTTCCAAATTTGGAGAGTTGCAACCATTACTTCTTAGACTAATCTTCCTGCCCCCAGTCTCGCCTTCCTTCTAGGATTCCTGGGAAGCAACATCGACTCTGTGTTATTGTCTCAAACTCCTTCCCGCCCTGTTCTCTGTTCTGGTCTATTTTCTTTCTGTGGCTCACATTATGTAAATTCAAATGTTCTGTCCTCGGCTTTACTGACTCTACACTCTACTACTGAGACATTCAGACAATGTATTTTGTTATTACATTTTTCAGCTCATGATTTCTATTTGCCTTTTTTTTAAGTAATTTCTGTTTCTTGGTTAAGACTTTCTATTCATTTTTTAATTTGTAATTTCTTGTTGAAGAATTTTGTACGCCAATTGCTTTAAAAGTCTTGTCAGATAATTCTTAACATCTGGTTCCTCTCAACGTTGACATTCATTGTCTTACCTCAATTCGATTGTCATGGTCCTATTTCTTGTTATATTGAGTGATTTCTATTATCCCGGACAATCTTCAGAAGACTCTGGGTCCTTTTTAATTTCTATTTTCTAGTTCGGCATGCAGTCACCCCGCTTAGGCTTAGCCCCTCTCTTGGTAAAGTAGACCCAGAGACTGCCCGACATTCCCTTCTCATCGTCAGGGTCTCACTTCATCCTGCTGCTGCTGTCAGTATGACGCAGACGGTCCAACAAGACTCCAGGTCAACCTATGTGGTACTTCCGCAAACCCAAAAATCAAACAAACTCATGTGGTACAAACTTTCAGAAACACTGAACCTGAAACTACAATAGATATTTGATGTTCCAGGGACAGATAGAGAAATTCTGTGGTTTTTCAACCATGTTTGTTTTGGAAATCCAAATCCTTGAGCTCGTTTCTTTGTTTTTACACTCTTTTGAGTGGCAGGACGTTAGCCCACCTGCAGTTCTCACCACTATCACAGCAGTCATTCTGTCTACAACTTGTCATTCTGTCTACAACATCCTTGCCGCACTTTGCTGCTTCACTCCAAGGGGCTCAAGGTGACAATTAATGTGACAACATGCTTGCAATGATCAGTGTCCAGTTTTCCACCGGTGCAAAGGTAATTCTTAAATTCCAACCTGTTTAATAGTTGATCCCAAATGCCCATTTTTAAGGTTCTTGTTACCCCCAAAAATCCTTCCTGAAACCCAATATGTATTAGTGAGAACACATTTAGAAAAGCAGAAGCCTCCCTAGATATTTTGAGTAAAGATGTATTTAACATGAGCAATTGAAGATTTATATCACTATTGGAAAGCCTATGGCGAAAAGGGTCAAAAATCCATTTTTTAAGAATCTGGTGTGCAAGGATTTTTGGGAAACCACGTCTGCAGACCCCAGCAGCTCACAGTATGAGGGAGGATGACTATCAAGGAATTTTGGAGTCTGAAAGTCACCATCAGTGACTTCAGCTACTATTTGAGTTGGTGCTGGGAAAAAAAAAATATATATTTTCCTTCTCTTCCATTTTCCAAATTGCATGTGACTGTCTTGCATTGCTGACATAGAAACTGGAAACACAAAGATAAAGCAATTGTGAAACATGGGGAGCCCCCTTGGCTCTGCAGGACAACATGCAGAAAGGGTAGGAGTTAAGGCTCCATTTTCAACAGAGCTCCCAGCCAAAGGAGCACTGGCCACGGGTCATCAGGGACGCAGACCCACACCTCTTCCCACAGCTTCTCTTACTGACTTGCCTCCCATGCCATGAAACACTAACACCATCCCCCCCACCCCATTTCGCACTTAATGGTGTTTCCCATGCTTTTATTCATTGTTTGCATTTGAAATGAAAATACTTCCACGTGTTATTTCTTTTCCTCCCTCTTTCTGCAACTCTAAAGCACATGCTTTTATTTGTAATCTGATGTTAAAATATTGAGGAAGGGCTCTGGCTGACCAGGACCACATGGGGTTCCAGAGTGAACAGTCAAGAAAGAATTCTTGACATGTCTTTGGCGCAAAAAGCGTGGTTTTATTAAAGCACAGGGGCAGGACCTGTGGGCAGAAAGCGCTGCACCAGGGTCATGAGGGGTGGCTGATTATATATTCTTTAAAGTTGAGAGGAGGTTAGAGAGAACATGAGTCGCTATAAGCGTGAGTCTCTGTAACCTTACAAGCAAGGTTTCCAGCACCTTGAGGGGCTAGCTATTGTTAGAAAAAGGTCATTTCCTACTGCCTGGTAAATCCTTAGTTTGTGAGACCTTTCCGATATATATCAGGGTACCATGTGCTGGGAGGTTGGTAGCTAACACATATCTTAGGAAGACAGACATAAAGGAAGTTTCCAAAAGGATTTTTTGCAGGATCCTGGAGGGTAATGTCAAGCTAAAGCTGCCTTTTGCCTCTAGCAGAGTATTAACATCGAGGCAGCAGAGCTCCTGGAGGAAGGTCACTCTGCGGGTCCCAAAAACTTGTCAGTGGGCTCTTAGTTGTAAGGAAGCTTAAATTTTTTTCTTTGCCTTTGCCCTCCACATCACTCCCCTCTGAACAGTTTTAACCCTTACATCTTAAGGGCTGCTGAGGGTGGAAGTTCATCAGTGATGACCTTGTACCAGGTCATAACATACTAACTCCCTCCTACTGAACAGGGGCGTAGAGACGTCGCTACCTAGGGGTCAGCACTGGTCAGCCGGGGAGTTTTATGTGGGACATTCAAAAGGCAGAGGCAGCTGAACCCAAGGAAGACCACAAGTGTAGATGTTCCCAAGTGGAAAGGACCTGCTGTCAGCTGGATGTTAGGGCACCAATGAGTCTTGACACCAGGGGAGAAACATGGGAGAAAACAGCAGAACGTGGTGAGAATAACAGAAGGAAAAGAAGCCCAAGTAAGAGTCCTTTGATAGTTGACAAGAATCCTCACCCACTCCAGGAATTTAACCAATCACCAAAGGAAAGAGAGGGATTGTTTAAAGGGCCAATGCGAGTATTCATGTCAGCTGGAAACCCTCAAATAGTTTTGTGGGACGTACCTGGAAGATATACACAGCATTCTGTTTTTATGACAGCACACGTCCTACCTTGTGCGGCACTGAAAACATTGAACGCCATTCCGTCATCGAACTACTTTAGTAGTTAGTAGAGAAATGCTATTTAGGATGTCATTTAGGGTTTTGACCTTGTACTTATTAAGAGCTTCCATGTGGAGGCACCTGCGTGGCTCAGCTGTTAAGCATCCACCTTCGGTTCAGGTCACAATCCCGGGGTCCTGGGATGGAGTCCCGCATCGGGCTCCCTGCTCAGCAGGAGCTGCCTCTGCCCCTCCCCCATCTTGTGTGCACATGTGCTCATTCTCTCTCTGTCTTCCATAAATAAATAAAATCTTTGGAAAGAAAAAGAAAAGCTTCTGTGTGCCGAAGGACATCCTCCAGTGCCAAAGAGGGAATGATGATGGACATCGACGGTGATAACAATGAAACATGGAATGTTAAATGGGGGAGGTTGGCTGAGTTGGTAATGGTTTTAACAATGTGTCTGTGCGTCCAGGCAAGATGCAGAGTCCAGTAACCTCTCCAGGCTGAAGAAAGCCATGGACACAAGTTAGAGCCCCATGGCCATTGGGTCCTTTGGGAGTCAGGCATCTGATTCCAGACCTCCTTAAACTGCAGTCAGGATGTCAAGCTCCATCCGGTGTTGGAGGGCCACCTTTTGAATTTGTGAGTGACTACAGGCTGCACCGGGTTAAAAGAGGTCATGGTATATTTGGCTAAAGCCTGTATTTGCAATTTTACATCAATAGAGGCAGCTCCTGGGGCAAACATGACTCAGGAATAAAAACATCAAGAAGTCCTCTTGTTTGAGGTTTACCTTGGCAATTTCCTAGCTATGAAGACTCACTGGCAAGTGGGACAAGATTTGTCTCAAGAGATAAGGTCAGTCCCACGTTCCTCACCCAAATCAATCATAAAGAAAGTGGGGCCATTCATTACCTGCACGAGCCCACAGTAAATCCCATGGGGTGAGGTAGGCTCTGCCTTTTAAGGCATTTTTTCATCCAGCCATGCATGCAGAATTGGTCAACGTGTTACTTGAGTTATAAAATTGTTGGGGGATCCATCCCACTTTCTACTTGCTTTAATAATACTATTCCCACAGTGTCCTGTTATTATCCCTACAGACTAACGTGCAAGAAGATTCTGTACGTGAGCCACAGTGGCCATTTCTCTGAGGTTTACCTCAAGTTGTCCAGCTGAGGCCAACGACAAAAATTCAACAAGAATCAGAACAAGAATTTAACATCCACGAAGATGTGTTATTGAGACACAGTGTTTTTCTCTGAAATCACTCTTGTTTTCAGAGATAACCAAATCAGGACTAATTCTATTTTTAACAAACTTGGTCTATTATTTACATAAGCTCAGCATGAACGGTGAGTGATCATACAGATCTTTTAGAATCTGCTTTTCTGAGACTTTCATAAGGAATCTCTAGGTTGAACTTTTAGTTGCCTCTCCAGGCCAGAAGTCAAGCCAAGTACTTGCCATCAGATATGCCTGCCATACCTGTGGATCTGGGCAGATGCTTCTTCATGAGGTCCCCAGAGTATCCTGAGGTTCCTGCACCTGCCAGGAAGTAACATTCTTCACTCCCCTGGTGAGGCTGCTGGGAACTCTGTAAGCAAGGTATCAGGCCAACAGTTCCAATGGCCTTTGTGGCTCCAGGTTTCATGAATTCAACCTTAGTTTTCTTTAAGCTGTCTGGTCATATCTGAGTCTAAGCATGTCTTTCTCAAATATGACATTCCAGTCAAAGCCTTGGTCAAATGACCAGTGTTTCCAATAGTGTCCTGTTACCAGGAGAGCAGATTCTTACTGAACTTATGCAAACAACCATGATTGCCATGGAAGAAGGAATACTTACTGAGAACTTTTGAATTTCAGAAGGTTCAGATAGAGAGAAAAGTTGAATTCTTCCATTTGTTCACAAATGAATACTTTATTAGGGTTCTGTAAATCACAAATATTTTAAGGGAAAGTTTCCTTAATCTGGAAGAGTAGACATCAGAGGATCAGCAGTTTTCAAACAAGACTCATGAAAACCATAATCATCTTCCTCAGTTCATTTCATCCCATCTTACTAATTCTTATTCCATTTGAGCAGCTTTTTAGTCAGCTCTGGAAATTCTTACCCATTTCAGTTTTATAATCTTAAAGATATCAAATACATGTATTTTTCTTTAGAAAGGTCCTTTCTTAAAAAATCTCCTTGAAGACAAAACTCATTTCACAAAAGCATCAGAACAATAACTATAAATGACAAAAACTCAGAAACGGACATTGTTAAAGATCTGATATGAAAGTCCATTATAATGTAGCTGAGAAGGAAATTTGGTTACTTCTGGGACACAGAACACTTCAATAATCAGAATATCAAGTGATGACCTTGTAGCAGGATATAACATACCACCAGATCAACAAGCTTAATTAGTCAGAGACTTAGTGTACATTTCAAATCTCAGGGAAGTTTGTGAAAACCCTTAGAAACTTCTAAAACACATGTCTAAGAAGGATTAGGGATCATCAAAGACTTGATAAAGACAAAACATAGAACCTGGATTTTCTGGGCAGATAAAGACAAGAGAAAACAACTTTGTTTACATTTTCTTATCAAGAGCAGACCAACAAAGAGGAAGCAGACTTTCAACCATATACCAGTGAGCTTTAAAATACACTCATTTCAGTCTTGTCTGCCCTGACCACACATAAAATTCCTTTCCAAAGATTTCCCTTCAGGAATCTTCTACAACTTTCCTCTGTGTTCAGATTTTGTCCCAAGCCATGTTTCTCCAAACAACCATCTCATTTATGACAAAATGACCTCCTTTTACCTTCAACAAAAATGTGCTCCCGTTTCTTATCTCTTTCTTACATAGCTCCCACTTTTCTAGATACAGAATTGCTTTCTGTATTCCCATCGACCTTAATTACATTTAGCAGAATTTTAATTCTTAGAAACCTTAGTCTCCAGTGAAAACTAAGTAGTAACCAATTGTAAACTGTCACTCCAGAGTTCTTTAGATGGCAAATTTGTAAATCAGTTAAGCCCAAAGCATGTTTTCCAACAGACCCAAATATCCTTCGTTTCTCTGCAATAAGAAGCCAGAAGCACAAACCAACATTCAGAAATCAGCACTTTAGCATTCCATCCGGTTTGGAAAAGACCGAACTGTCCAATGAATTTAACCCCAATTTATCATCCAAGCAAAACTTTAAAGTTTCAGGTTACCAAAGACTTTGAAAGCTATCTTAACATTTACCCGTGAAAACCTTGAGACAGACAAAATTAACGATCGTTTTCAGTCATCTTTTTGCTGACAAATTGCAACAGAGATAACATGAGATAATTTGACGTTCAGCAAATAGGGAGGGAGTGAATGTTTCCTATTTAATGTTGGTAACTCTAAAGACATGTCTACTTAATTAAAACAACAAACTTGAATTTGTTTAAATAACAGAATTACGTCCCCCCAGGCCCACTTAAGAACCAACTAACTTATCCTGCACTGTCGGGCTTTACCTGGGGCCCCTGCGGAATCTGAAGCAAGCAGTGGGAGTCAGAGAAGAGGGTGCCCTTTGCCCTTGCCTGCCAAGGGAGGAGGAGGCACCAAGGATGGTTTAGGAACAGTGAGCGGGGTGTGCAGGACCAGAGGAGACAAAGAGGTGAGTGTCCACCAGAAGGCAGAGGAAGAGGATTCCTGGTTCTAGACCTTGTCAGCCCAGGCAGAGAAGCGGACGCCATGTTTTTTCCACCAAACTGGAAATATGCCGTCCCTGTTGGGCTGGAGCCGTCCCTGTCAGGCTGGAGAAGACCGGAACTTCCCCAAAACAAAAGGAGTTCCAGCAGCTGTTTGGGAATATTCCTCAAGTCCCCATCCTGAGGTAGACTAGCCACAGCTGGCTCCCATTACAGCCATGAACCCAGGAAATGAGGGAGGGAGAAGCCCCCATCGATAGCAGGAGGATCGGTGAGGGAAGATCGGTGCCCCCTTCATCAGGGAGGGTCCGTGTTTCCTCCAGCAACCTGGGTTTAGGAGGACTATTTAGGCCACTATCCAATACATCAGGAGTGGGGACACTGGCCTGGTTAAGGGGACAGACAGGCTCAGCAAGAGCCCTCTGGTGGGGGTCCTGGTTGAGGGCCAGGCAGGGCTGGATCTGCAGTAGCTTCGTCATCTGCCCTGTTTCTTACCGGAGATCTAATTGCTAGATCCCACTGAGGCCATGCAGTGTTACAGGAGCTCAGTCCTTCCCTGAATTTTGTAGTGTGAATTGTTTCCAGTGGGCTAAAAGGCACCAAGAAGAGTCCTTGGGAAGTGAAGAAAAAAGAAGGTCCATTACCTAGAAAATCACCACTGATTCCCAGGCGGTGTCCCACGGAGGATACGTCAGAGGTTCATAGTTCAAGGCAACCCGAGGCATCCCCCAAACAAAATCACTATGACCACCGCCACCATGAAGGTCCTGGAGGACAGATGTTAGCATCTCCCCGCTTCCCCATTGCTTCTGAACTACAGAGGGGTGCTGACTGATAGACCAAGGTAATGTGCTTTGCCTTGCCTTGCCAAGAAGGCTGTGCCACAAAGATGATGCCATGCTGGGAAGAGCCTGGCATTTTTAACCCATGGAGAACACTGGAAAAGTTTTACAAGGGGAAATTACCGATTTCATAATTTAAGTAGTTAGTAGAGGACATCGACGTAAAATGGTAAAGATAGAAATCCTTTGTGATTCTTTTTTTTTTTTTTAATCCTTCGTGATTCTAAGAGACATTCCAACACATGTTGTCCTGACAGCCAACTTCCCTAAGAAATGGTCCCCAGTTGTGTTTTAATTCAATCGGGTACTGGTTTCGGCCGGCTCCCAGTGGAGGTCCCGAGCCAGAAGGGGCAAGACCAAGGATGTGGAGGGGATCACATTAGATCAATCAGGAGGAAACCTCACACGGGAGTCTTAAGATTGGCAGCTGTCCTGGTGACTTAGGTGGCTGTCCCATGCCCAAGAATGACAACTTTATATAAGAACAGGCATAAAGAGACAGCATCAAGTTTCTGGGTCTTATTACCATTCTGGCCAGGGCACTAACGTCCAGCCAAAAGGCAGAGATATTCTCCTCCCTATAGAGTAGCCATGGGCTAGAGGACTCCAGCCTGAGCAGTCGACATGCAAGTGTTCCAGTAAGACCGCACTCCTTGGAAAGCCCCTGAAATGAGACTAAAGGAAGAAGAGAGAAAGTACTCACCAAGTTTGCACTGAAGCTCAGAGTCCAGATGAGAAGTTGGGTCCCTTTGTGGGCACGAAATGATATGGGAAATGATATTGAGTTTCAGAGACAACAGTCAAGAAAGAATTTTTGAGATGTCTTTGGTGCAAAAAGATAGTTTTATTAAAGCGCAGGGGCAGGACCTGTGGGCAGAGAGAGCTGCACGAGGTCATGAGGGGTAGCCCATTATGTAGTTTCAAGTTGGGAGGGGTTAGGGACAGAGTCTCCAAGGAATTTGGAAGCCAAGTTTCTGGGACCTTGATGGGGCCAGCTATTGTTTGGGGAAAGGTCATTTATTACCCTCTAATAAAACCTTAGTCATAAGACCCTTCAGGTGTATATCAGGGGCCATATGCTAGGGGGTGCGGAATGAGAACATATAGCTGTGGGGTGTAGAAGCAAAGGAAGTTTCCAAAGGGATTTTTACAGGATCCTGGAGCTCTGGCTCATGTGTACCTAAGGCTGCCTTTTGCCTCTAGCAGAGTATTAACATCGAGGCAGCTGAGCTCCTGGAGGAAGGTCACTCTGCAGGTCCCGAGAACTTGTCAATGGTCTGTAAGGACCCTGGGATCGTGACCTGAGCCGAAGACAGATGCTTCACCAACAGAGCCCCCCAGGTGCAAGGTTATAAGGAAGTTTAATTTTTTCTTTTGCCTTTGTTCTCCACTTCATTCCTCTCCTCCGTGTTCCCTCTCCCAAGGGCAGCTGTACCCTGCCCTCTTCTCAACACCTTCTTTCCTTAGACTCAGCTTTGATTTTTCCTAAAATTTTAGGACTTTTCCTAAAATCCCGTATATTCTCCTTTAAATCCCGAATTCCTCATCTGACATCAAGGCTCTCCAACGTGACCACTATTTCCTCTCCAGACATTTTACGTCTCATTGCTCATGTCACATTCTCTAAACCAAGTACAAACGGGCCCATTGTCCACCACTGTGTATAAACTTGACTTGCTCCTGTACTACAGATCTTACTCATCCTTCCCAAAGGCATTTCAAAGACCTTTATTGATGTTTACTTTGACTCAGACCCCGCCTTGAAGAGACCCCCCAGGCCAGTAGGAGATTGGACAAGCGGGTAGTCACCACTCGTTGTGAGGTGACAGTACAGGACCCAATGTGAGTCCTGTCCATCACTGCGAGATTATGACACGATGACGTGTGGGGATACGACCTGATCTACTTGTGATGAATGAATGTGGTGGGGGAGGGGTCAGGCAGAAGAGGGGGTCAGGACCTTAGGGGCAATGCAACAGGAAAAGCTTAGTATGTCCGGAGACCTATGAGTTGATCAGAGTGGGGAATAGAGGGGTCCCGTGTAAGGATAGAAAGAAATGGGCTGGGAGGGCAATCTGCAGTCATCCCACCAATGATTGTGTGATCATGCTTCCAGCTCAGACTTCCTCTCAGAGATAGTGGTAGCTTTTGAACACTAGTAGTCAAGAAAGTAGCATAATAAAATTTGGATTTTATGGCATTATTACACAAATAACCCTTCAAAGAATACATTGGAAGGGACAGAGATTGGGCACTGTGACGCAGGGTCAGGAAGCTGTTCTCATGGCTCAGGAAGGAAATAATGAGCCTCTGCTGAAGCCGTTGGCTGTAGAGAGGGGACCGTGTCCCCATCCCCGAGGGACAGAGTAGATGGGAGATGGTGGGAAAGGTCTGGGTTGTGCAGCTGATGGTAGCCACTGAAGATAAGCGGATTAAGAGGAATCCAGACTCGGGTCTGGGACTTGCGGGGTCTAAGCTTGGGTGAGCCGTCCAGGTGGAGATGTTCTGCGGCTGCTGAGTGTGGGTGAGGAACGGAAGAGGGAGACACGAGATGGAAACATTGACTTGAGGAAGACTATGGACCAGGGACAGATGCTCGTGATAGACCTTGAAATTTTTCTTAAGGAAAATTTATGTTGTGGCAGAGGAATTCAGCCACGCAGAGAAGTTATGAAGAAGCAGGAGAAAGGGGATACGCTGACCAGAAGGAGGCGAGGCAGGAAGAAGCAGAGGAGCCTGAGAAGCACACCAGGCGGCCATCCTCAACCTCGGTGAGAAACGTGCCAGCTGAAGACACGAAGCAGATCTTCTCCAACGCAGCTGCCCACGTGCCCCTCCTCACGGCACATTCCCCGCCCAGGCATTCCTCAGAGATGCTTGACAGTCACGCTGCGCTCTGCAGACGGAATCAGACCCGCCCTCCCAAAGCTCATAATCTTCAAGCCGTTCAGCGCCTGTCAAAACAAAGCTCAACACACTCTGAAGAATGAAGGCAAGAGCCAGTCACTCAAGAATGCAACATTCACTGTTTCCAGCATTTGGCTGCAACTTGTTAGTCATGTGAGAAGTCGGGCATGGTGAGCCATAACCCAAAAATAAAAATCAGTTAATGGACATCGTTTAAAACCGTGGATGCCGGAGACAAGGGGGCTGTAAGCAGGACTGTGAGGAAACCATCACGAGTGTGTTCAATTATCTAAAGTGAAGTACGAACAAAATAAAAGGAGAAGTTGAAGAAGAAGAAAAAAAGTCAATGCAACTTCTAGAGACAGAAAACATCACATCTACCGTCAAAACGTCTCACAGGGTGGAACTAAGAGCAGGTCAGTAGGTGCAGAACAGAGGGGAGGAAAGGCTGGACCATTTCGAAGCCCTTGCTGAGCTGCGGACGGGACCCAGCGGCCTAGCGCAGTTATACCTGGAGGCCCGGAAGGAAGGAGGAAAAAGATATTTGAAATAATGGCCCGTTTTTTTTCCCTCCGAATTTAATAAAAGTTGCATTTGCACATATACGCAAGTCGAAGTCAGTCACAAAACGATAGGCACACACAGGGCAGAGAACCTCATCATGGAATCGGTGTAATCCAGAGAGAAAGAAGAATGTTCTAAAGGACCCGGAGAAAAACATGAACTCTCCAGACGGTCCGAGTGGAAGGGGAGTGCTTGCTTCTTGGTGGAAACACTGCAAACCAGGAGAAAGCAGAGCAGGATCTTTAAAGTGTTTCAGGAAGAAAACAGGCACGAAGCCGAACCTGGTGGGGCGGCAATGTTCCTGAAGATTCTGTCCAGCAGTTTTCAGCTGGCAGTCAGTCTTATCACTGAGGTCACAAACAGCCTCAGGGAGACTGCATCCAAGGGTGCATTTGCATCCTTTTGCCTGGCCGTCTCCTCTGCTGCATTTGAAGTTAAAATAAAGACACTTTTCAGACAAGGAACAGCTGCCACTCCTTGCAACAATATCCCAGACAGAGGTCCTGACTAGCCTCATCGGCAAAGATAGAAACACACATAAAAATAAAGCTTCGCTGAGTTTTTTTTAAAGTACTGTATAGTGTACCATGAAAACACGAAATACATAAGAATAAATTGACAATATGGGCAAGACTTGTGTGCTAGGAATTGTAAAACATTCCAGAGAAAAATCAAAGAGGATTTAAATAAGTGGAATGTCTATCAAGCTCCTGGGTTCGAAGGCTCAATTAATCAAGGTAGTCTTTGTCCCCAAATAGGTCTGTTTATTCAGCACATTTCCAGGAAAAAATCCCAGCACCACAATGGCTAACTTGGTAGGATAATCTCACACGTTATGGAAATGCAACCATTTCAGAATAACAGAACAACACTGATGGGAAAGAACAAATTAGGAGAATTTACATCATCTAATTAAGTCTCACAATGAAGGATGGACAAACTGATCAATGGAATGAAACAAAAGACCCCGAAAGAGACCAAAACATCTACAGCTAAAGATTGTGACGATGTTGCGAAGGGAATTCATTGGGGGAAATGATACACGTTTAAACTAAAATGTCCAAACTGGTGGATAATTCCACAGTGGAAAACAGACCGAGCCCCATGTTAGCTTCCGACACACACACAGATAATTGGAGTGCGTCACGGACTTCTATGTAAAAGCTAAAAGATAAAACCTCTAACACATAAAATAAAATGTAAAACCTCTAAAAGAAATCAGAGAAGAGTATCTTCACAATGTCAGTGCTTCGTAGAGCTTTCCCACTCAGATCCTTAAAGCACT
Organism: Mustela putorius furo; assembly: GCF_011764305.1. Classification (NCBI taxonomy): domain Eukaryota; kingdom Metazoa; phylum Chordata; class Mammalia; order Carnivora; family Mustelidae; genus Mustela; species Mustela putorius. The sequence goes on from NW_025421998.1 coordinate 13,005,704, forward strand.
AACAAAACCAAAACCAATTTTTTTAAAAAATTTTTTTACTGAAATTTAGACTTTATCAAACTTTCAAAACATTCTGCTCATAAAAGGACACCATTAAGATAATTTTAAAAAGGCAAGCTGTTGATTGGGGGAGATTATCGGCAAGATGTAGATCTGGAAAAGACTTGTAAACAGAATATATAAATAATTCATACATTACAAAGAAAACGACAAACGCATTAAAATTTGCAGAAACTTGAACAGACGTTTGACAGAGACAGAGAGACAAATCATCAATAAACGCTAACAATGTTCAGCGTCATTAGTCATCAGGGAAGTGCAGATTAGAGCCACAAACTGGGGGCGCCTGGCTGGCTCGGTCAGTGAAGCCTGGGACTCCTAATCCCAGAGTCATGAGTTCAAGTCCCATGTGGGCAAGGAGATTACTAAACCAAGAAGTAAACTTTGACATGTCTTTTTTAAGGTTTTATTTATTTCTTTGTTTTAGGGAGAGAGCTGGGATGGGGCAGAAGGAGAATCCCAAGCAGATTTCCTGCAGAGCAGGGATCCCATGCGGGACTCCATCCCGAGACCACGAGATCACGACCTGAGCCCAAACCAGGAGTCAGAAGCTCAGCAGAAGGAGCCCCCCAGGCCCCCAGGGCTCCAGCGTTGCCAGGAGCAAGACCGAGTTCTACCCCCACCTCTGCTTCTCATATGCACCGGCTCTGGGGCTCCAAATCCCAGACCTGGCACTTGCCTCCAAAAGAAAAATACACGTCCACCTACCACCTTGTATACAAATGCTGCCGGTGAGGGCACCTGGACGGCTCCGCCGGCTGAGCGACTGACTTGTAATCAGGGTCACGGACTTAAGTCCTGCATCAGGCTCTGCACTCATCAGGGGCTCTGCTTGGGATTCTCTCTCCCTCTGCCCCTCCCACGCTTGTGCATGTGCACGTGAACTTGCGCGCTCTCTCTCAAATAAATAAACCTTTAAAAACAACAACAACAACAAATGTTCATAGTAGCCACGACTGAGAAAAAAAAATGCAATTAGATAAAACACTTCATGTGCATATAATGGCATAACAATTAGCCATAAAACCCAAAAACGATGGACACACATGGCAAGATGAACCCCACATTTGAACAAAAGTCGCCAGACTCAGACAAAGGCATTCTCTCTGAAACTGTCTCTAGAATAGACAAAATCAACTGAAAACTCTCAGGACAGTGGCTGCCTCAGATGGCGGGGGTGGCTGACTTCAAAGGGGCAGGACGGAACTTGCTGAGTGAGGGCAGTTTTAGGGGGTGACTGCAGGGTTAGGTCTATATATGATAACTCGGTGCCCGTGAAACAGGGCAGTGTGGATTCAAACCCCATCCCGGTTAGTCCTCGGGCAAATCCCATATCTGCCTCCTTGTCTTCCTCCAGGGAGAGGAGCCCCCGAGCGTGGAGGGAGCTGTGGGTTAACTGAGGTAATGGGAGTTCCCAGAGCAGCTCGCACAGGGAGTGTGCACAGGGAGTGAGCTGTGTAGACGCTAATTACACACATTGTTCCTACTGCTGCGTCAACACCCAGTTACACAAAGTGTGAAAACAGCAGCTCCTGGCATATTACTCCAGGGGTAGTCCCCGCCCCCGCAGTGGAGATCACCACAGGTAACTATGCAAAAAGCACCCGACCTCAAACCACTTCTTGGGGGGGAGGGGGATGAGTTGCAAAGAAACCCTCCTTTGAGAAATGAAGCCTTTTTGAAAGACAACAAACCAACAAAACAAAGAGCACTAGCATTTATAGCAAAAATAGCCAAACCAAAAAAAAAGAAAAGAAAAGAATAAAATCAGCGGGTTTACTTTCTCCATAGATGCATTTCAACAGTGTGGACAGAACAGCAGTGGAGAAGAGAGAGCAGGAGTGAGATTTGTAAAAGTGACTGTAAAACGTGGGCCCTCAGATTTGCAAAATAAGTCAATTCATGCCCCGGAGTAAGAGAAGGATTTTGATTGATTTACCCTCATTCTCAGAAGTTACTGAAACCCACAAATGAGATTTGAAAATGTCAGTGAAAGCCTGGGGTTTTGTACTCTGAGCACAGAGGGCGACCCTGGTAGATAGAAGGGGGGGTCTGGAGAGGTTCGGTGTCTGTGGGGGGAGGGGAAGCTCGCCTGTGGCCCAGACTGGCTGGAAGATGAAGGGCTCTGGGTGTGGGGGGTGTCAGCGAGGGCCTGTGCTCAGGGCCTTGGGCTCACAGGGGGAGGAGGCAGGGCGGGGTCAGAAGGGGCTGGACAAGCAGGCCCTGCACCTGGGCAGCCAACCTAGGTCCACAGGCCCCGGATGTGCAGGAAAACCCTCCTTGTATTTCTGGGAGTGCAACTCCCCCCACTTCCCTTCCCGCCTCAACGACCTCCTCCTTGCTCAGACCATCCGCACCGCCTTCCCAGAGGACTATTCCCAGGGGGTAACGAGAGAGAAGAAGAATGGGGCCCCAGAGGCAGCAGGACAAGCTGCGGGACCTGGGGGGGGTGGTCCCTGGGCAGGTGCACAGCCTGCACGGGGATGATGCCCCCCAGCAGGTCCTCCCAGCAGCGGGCTGAGAAGTCAGCAGATCCTTCCCGGGGAAACCGCACACAACTGTCTGCAGGGGCAGACCAGGCAGGTTCAGGTTTCCAGACGCATTTTTTGAAAGGCCTGGTTGGAAAACAAGGAAACCGGGATTATAAGTGGCTATTTGCTCTGTTTTCATGTGGCTGCGTTTTAGACTGCTGCTCTGGCTCCCGGCAACACAAGGAATGCTAATCATTTCAGCGCTGAGCCTCTCTGCTGCCCGGCCTGCGTGCAGGGGTCCCCGGGAGACCCTGGGAGGTGGTGGGGACCACGGGGCGCACTGGCAGGTCCCCTGGGGGCAGCCCCTTGCGGTTGGAAGGGGAAGCTGACCACCTCTCTCTCCAAAGGCTCATCACAGAAAAGTATTTGCTCAAACAACTTAACAATAAAAGTTTGACCCACAATTAACCATCCGAACTAAAAACCAGAATCAATTCCCTTCCCCAACCCGGCAAAAGCACGGGGAGGTCTTGAGGCCAGCAGGCTTCTGCTCCTAACCCAGGACACCCCCAGGGACCGACACACTAAATGTGCTGAGCAGAGGACAGTTGGGGTGCCACGAAGTTCTTGTTCAACCAGAGAGCAGCTGCCTTTTGTAGAGTTTCGTGTACACAGAATCAAACAGCTCATGGTCTATTTTGGCCGACTTCTTTCACGAAGCATCACTACCTTGAAATTCATTCATACAGGTGCATGCGTGAATTTTTTTTTTTTAAAAGATTTATTTATTTATTTGACAGAGATCACAAGTAGGCAGGTGGGGTGGGGAGCAGGCTCCCTGCTGAGCAGAGAGCCCGGTGTGAGGCTCGATCCCAGGACCCTGAGATCATGACCTGAGCAGAAGGCAGAAGCTTTAACCCACTGAGCCACCCAGGCACCCCAGTTTCTAAGAAATCCTTGTCCAACCCGGGCTCACAGTACGTTCTTCCATGTTTTCTCGAAGTTGTGTGTCTTGTGGGTACGTTTATCATCAGTTTTGAGTTAATTCTTGCATATCATAGGCAGGAAGTTTGTTTTTTGGGGTACAGATACCTGCTTGTTCTAGCACACTTGTTGGAAAGGTAATAAATCGTCCCATCACTCACTGCCCGTTCGTGTCCGTGGAAAGTAAATCAACTGTATTTCTGCAGGGTGGTCAGTTTTGGGCTCACTGATGTGCCTCTCTTGATCCCATCACTCTAGGCTTCAAACAAGAGTGCAGCTGCGCTAGAAGCTTCCAACAGCAATCATCACCAAGTTGCTTTTCTAGGTTCCTTGCGCATTCACGTGACATCGAGAATCAGTGTTGCAGCTTCCACAGAAAACCATGGAGGTTTTGACTGACGTTGCACTGAAGCCAGGGGTGGATTGATGGACAACGGGCAAATGCGCAGTAGCAGTTTTCCGATAAGTCAGTATGGCGTAGCTGTCTACTTCCAGCACTTTGTTTCAGGATGTTGAGAGCAGACGTCCTTGCTGTGCTCGTGTTCGGAGCAGTGTCTGAGTCAGCTCAGGGAACACCATACACGCGGCGGCTTGCCAACCGTGGAAAGTCACTTCTCACCGTGCTGGAGGCTGCAAGTCTGAGACCGGGGCCAGCATGGCGAGGTTCCACTGGTGGAACCAAGCTGAGACAGTTTACTTTCATTCCTAGCCTGTTCTCATTGTCACGTGGGTGTTGGATCTGCCAAATGTCTTTTCTGCACGAGTTGATATGATCACGGGGTTTTTCTCCTTAGAAATAATGCGGTGCGTTGCCATCATTAATACGTGAATACTAAACCAGCCCCTTTCACACCCAGAATAACCCCACTTGGTCACAGTGTACGATTCCTTTCACGTATTGCCAGATTCCAGCTGCCACCATCCCGTTAAATAATATCCCTTGTGTACTCACACGGGAAGTTAGTCTGTTGCGTGTGCATGTGTGTGTGCATGTGTGCCTGTATCTTTGTCCGGCTTTGAGAACAAGGTCATGTTAAGGTTCCTAGGAAGAATTAAAAAGTTTTCCCTCCTCCTCTTCTTTCTGGAATAGCTTGTGAAGAGTAAGTATTGATTCTGAAACATTTGGTAGAAACCCCCAGCGAAACCCTCTGACCCTCAAGATTATCCAAGGCTGAGGAGTAATAAAAATTTGATTTTCAAGCAGCTTCCAGGACTCTTCAAATGACCCATCTACTACTGAGTGAGTTTCAGTCGCTTGCGGTCAGGTCAAGGTCATACGTGCGGAACGGCTTGCAGTCTTCCCGTCCCTCTCCGAGGGCTACGAGGTGTGAGGGGACACCCTCAGACATGTGTGATTTGTGTCCTGTTCCCTTTGCTCTCTGTCTGTCTTATCACAAGTTCCTGGAGTTTACTGAGGGTTTTAAAGAACTGCCTCCTTTTCCCCTTACTTTTGTCTATTACTCTTGTCAGCTGTATTGGTTTTAGATGTTTTCTTTATTGCTCCTTCTTTTTGCTTGCTTCGGGTTTATTCTCCTCTTGACGTTTCTCGAGGCAGGCATGTCTGTGATTGCCATGAGCATCTCTCCTCACCGTTCGTTCCGTGCTGTCCGGGGCCCTACCTCAGCTCCCCGGATGTCCACGCACCGTGTTTCTGGTTTTCCTCAATACAGTTCTCGCTGGTTTCCTTGGAAAGGTCCTCTTTGGACCACTTTGGGGCTATTCAAAAGTGTATTTTTTTGTTTTTCTCAGTGTCCAAGTGTTTGTGGGTTTCCCTGTTCCATATTTTAGGTATTTAGATATTTAGATTACTACTTTCCTTTCACCGTGGTTGGAAAACCGTTTTTGAAATGGGTGAGAAATAGGTGAGAAATGTGTGTGTCATCTACGGTGGGGGGTGGGACACTGTCCCGGGCCATGGGGGCACGGAGCGAGGGGTCGGCACACTAGCGGTGGGCAGAGGGCTGGGAGGGCGGGGGTGACAGCAAGTGACCTTCTGGCCCAGAGTCTCTACTACAGTTTTACAGAGTAATGACCCATCTGACTTCTGAGACGCAGATGCTGAGGACCAGGCCAATCCGGCCCCCGAACCCCAGGGCCTCGGCTCTCCGGCTGCACCCCTGCCACGTCCCACACAGGCACCAGAAGGGGGACACTGGGATTTTTCTCCTTTTATGGAAGACAACGGTGTCACTCAGATCAGGTGAACCGCCTCCCCAGGAGGCAGGTGTCCCCAGACCCCACCTACTACTGGACTTTGTCAACCGACCCAAACGTTTCAGCGCCCAGTTCCAAGAAAACGGAGGATTCCAGGTGGGAGGAAGTACGTATGATCTAGTTCCCCATGCGGGAAAACGAGGGTTAATGTCCACAACGATGAGGTGTTTCCTTGGGCAGGTTGGAAAGGACAATCGTGATCACCTGCACAGCCTGACATGCCCTCCTTGGGACAAGACCGCTGAGCCGATAAACCCAGATGTCCTAACATGAGTTTGCTCCGTCCCAAAGAATGTGTGTGTGTGTTCTCCCCCTTCTACTCTAATAGAAAGTAGAGCAAAATCAGGATTTCTGCAAAAGGAAAAGCAATCATCGTTCCTTGTTGATTGCAAGCGTCGGTGGATGCACAGGGACGCTGTCCTGGGCTGGAAAGGGCAGGCTTCGCCGTGTGGTCTTCCAGAAGCCCGAGGCTGTGAACTCACCCAACGGGACATTTTCACCGTCTGCAAGATCTCCGGTGGGGGTGGGCTTTGAGGGGGCGACACAGACCGTGGGAGGACAGCCCTGCTCGGGGTGCAGCTGAGCTCTTAGGACAGTCTCCATTCTCCAGGACTCTAAGTGGTGGCATCACTTTCTTTGAGGGGTTAACGTAGACGCGAGAAAGTGTGGGGAGGCGTTTCGAAGCCAACAACATAATCCACAGCAAGCAGGAGTGGCACCGATGTGGAGAGCGACGGGAGCGCCTGCCTGTCAGCCGCACATTCCATCCGACATCCAGCCCGGGCAGCGCCTTTCCGCAGATGTCCAATCTGAAGTGTCCTTAAAATAGTATTCAAAATATTATTTTAAAACTATTTAAAAATTACTCAATATTTAAGAGCTTTAAAATAATATATTTTAAAATCATTTTTTTTTTCATTTTAAAATAACGCATTGTTTAATATACGCTGGGTTCCAAGAGCAGGGGTCCGACTCGGGCACTGATGCTGATTCGCTGAAGGCCAGGCAGGGGGAGAGGCCGTCTCCCCGGAGAAAAAGCCCTGCGCCTCGCCCCTCGCCACCGGGGAGGGCTGCTCTCAGAGGCACAACAAGCAGACCTTCCATATGCTGACTGCCCACCGTGTTGCCAGGGATGAGGGTCTCCTGAGACACCAGACTAAGTCCTGACAAATGAAGGAGCTGATCCCTTTCTAACTTGACCCTGGGGGTGTCCATCAGGCTCGTTGTGCTGTCTTGAGGCTGCCCACCGTCTTGCTGTACCCCCAGCATTGTTCTCCAACAATTTCACTGGGTCCTCTCTCCCCAGCTGGTGACAGCGTCTGGTCACTGAAGACTTCCAGCCTTCAGAGAGGACTCCTCTGGGATCTCCTGCCTCACGCCTAAGCCCAGGTGCTCTGCCCCTGCCCATGATCACCGTGCTCCGATCTGCCTGGCGCCACACCCACTTGGGGGTCAGACATTTGTGAAGGATTCCCTCTCCTGAGCATCTCTCAGCAGCACGCAGACATGCCCGTCCATCCGCAGACCCCAGACACGTGCGTGCACAGGGGACCCAGCACTCCGTGCCAGCCTTCTCCACCTTTTTCTCCTTCCTTCTGAGAAATCTCTCCAAATGTTCTCCTCCCCGTTTGCAACCCCGCTCGTCCCGTTGTCTAGTGACCGCTGTCCAGTTGTCCCCAGCGGCCGGCCAGAATGGCCACATTCATTGTGTTGCTGCCGCTGGAGACCAGCTCCGTCTCCCTCCCAGATGCCGCATGTGACACAGGAACCTGTCCCTGCTCCTGAAAAGCTCTCTGAATGGGCTGCTAGGAGGGACGCTACTCTCACCGACCACAGGTGTAAGCACCTACTTCGTGCACAGTGCCGCCTTAAGTACTTTGAATGGTGCTTTTACAACATAAAACACATTTTGTGCTGTGTCCTCGTCTGCTTTGCAAGGAAGAAAAGCCTTTAATTTTGGTGAAAGACCAACGTATTCATAACTATTTTCCACTGGGGGTACATCAGCTTCTGAACTGAGAATCACTTTGCAATTTAAAATAGCCCTGAAACTCCCCGTTGCTTTGAGGAATAATTCTTAGATCCTGCTGGAGTTTTCATCAGCTTCTCCGCAAAAGCTTCTCGCACTGATGAAGATCTTATAATGACAGTAACAGAGGAAGGTAAGATTGAAGTTTGACGAGGCTCCCTGTGTCACACTGCTCCGTCACTGCTCACCCCGGACCTGTGTCCTCACGGTAAAGTAAGGATGGTCCCGGAACATCACATATTAATTCCTACCAGTGATGGGACCAGAGACTCGACTCGGTTCCTCGCTCTGATTCCTCCCCATCCCCCCGGACAACACCCCCCGGCTCCATGGCAGGGAACGAAGCTCCTGTCCCTCTGCCCAGCCTAGCCTGTGCTGCACCCTGGTCCCAGCAATTGCTTTCAGCCTGGGGTTGGCCACACTGATGAACTGATCTGTCGGCTTGACCAGACCGCCGTGTCTAGGTTTGCTGAAACACAGGTCGGGATACTGCTAGGAAGACCTACTTCGACACTATTCACACTTAAATCAGCAGACTTTGAGGAAAACAGCGAAATGACCCTCAGTATCGTAGGTGGGCCTCATCCAATCTGTCGAAGGACTTGAGAGCAAGACTGTGGTTTCCCATAGAAGAAGGAATCCTGCCTCAGGATTGCAGCATGGAAACCTGCCTGAGCCCTGGGCCTTCAGTCCTGCGGATTTCAGGCTGGAACTCCTCCTGCCCCCCACACCTCCCGCCTGCCAGCCAGCTCCACAGACTTCAGACTTGCTGTCCCCACAACCGTGTGGGCGATTTCCTTAAAATAAGTATCACTGGGGGTGCCTGGGTGGCTCAGTCAGGTGAGCATCTGACTCTCCATCTCAGCCCAGGTGTTGATCTCAGGGTCATGGGTTCAAGCCCCGCGATGGGCTCCGTGCAGGGCACAGAGCCTTAAATACATACATATTCATATGCATCTCCCTCTTGCCCGTTTCCCTCTTCAGCACAGTTTCTCTGTTCTACGTGGGGAGACTGTGCGTGAGGGTATGTTACGAATGTGTGTCCTTGCACGGGAGTTCTAGACACAGACGTTCAGCGGGCTCTGACGTGCTGGACAGCCTGGACCAGTGAGGCTGACTCCGTGTGTGTAAACACACTCTGAAAACACACATATCTGTGCCCTCTGCCGTGCGTGAGGCCAGGTGCCCTGGGATCCCCAGCGAGAGGGCTTGCACACCACAGAGGGAGTGTTGGAACGGTGCCACGGGCTCAGTGGCCTCCAGGGGCCAGGCCTGTGTAACCCCGACTGTCCACTCCCATGGCAGGCTGTGACAGCCCAAGGCAGAGGCAGGAGCTCTGGGCTGGGGGCGGGAGCGGGGGAGCAGCTCTGATCCTACCACCCACGGGCAGCCTGCATGGGGCAGCATGGTTGTCCCCCAGTAGCCACCCAAACACATTCGGGTTCCAGTGCCCCCCAAGACAGAAATGCAAGTGAACATATTTAGCCATTTATTAGAAACTTAAAAAACCATTTTTCAAAACAATTCTGGATTCACAAATACTTAGAAAATAGCGCAGGGACTTCGTACGCCTTGAGCCAGCTGCCCCGAACTCTGGGGTCTTAGGTCATCCCTGCAGGACACGGAGCACCTGCTTTCCTTGGGTTCCTCGGACGCCCACAGAAGCTCATCACCGGCTTAGGACACCGACGAGGATATCCCCTTACGTGTCATTATAACCCGTCAGTCTGGGAGGGGGAAACACTCCCAGATGATTTATTCAGGAGATGGTAAGGGTGAGGACAGCCATGCAAGGGGTTGCAGGGGATGTCTGGGGTCTCCTAGAGGTTGAAGGAAGGGCTCAGAGCCGCCACCGGAGGGGGGTGAGCCCGTGTCTGAGGACCAGGTGGCTGGGCTCCTGGGAAGGGGCTCAGGCGAGCTCAGCACCCGAACCCCCGCTGCGGTGCTCACTTCGGCAGCACATATACCGAACCCCCGCTGCAACCCTCCATCTCATCGTGTCTCCAGATCTGCAGGTGCCGTCCCCGGTGTCCTCTCAGGGTCAGACCAGCATGTGGGTTCATGGCAGATGCCAGGGGTGGACGCCCTTCGGGGCCTGTGACGTCAAAACCACTCCGTGCCGCCATGTCACAGGCCCCGGGCTCAGGACTGTCCCCGAACCAGCTGGTCCAGTGAGCAAGTGCGCTCTGAGTGCTCAGGTTTGAGAGGAAGCTGCTGCTGCTTGAAGCACTCCCAGCCCACAGGGAGACACATGGGCCTGGCCTCTGCGGCGGGACCCCCGCCGGACCATCACTGCCCACTGGAGTGCTGCCGAGGACCCCCGAGGCATCCGTGTGCTGTCCACCAACAGCTCCCTGCGCTGCATCCTGGGCCGACGGCCTGCGGGCTGTGGGAGAGGAGAGCCGCTTCCAAGGCAGAGAAACAAGGAACAGAGAAGTGCTCGGAGTCCAGCTGCCTGGGACAAGCACGGAGTCCGCATGGAGGAGGCAGGATTGCCAGCTCCGGTGCAGGGGGGAATCGCACCTTCCGACCCGACGTCCCCAGGCCCTGGAGGGTCCTGTGCACATGGGTTCAATGTCTGTCATAAGAAAAGGGTGAGAACCCGGGGCGCCTGGGTGGCTCAGTGGGTTAAGCCGCTGCCTTCGGCTCAGGTCATGATCTTGGGGTCCTGGGATCGAGTTCCGCATCGGGCTCTCTGCTCGGCAGGGAGCCTGCTTCCTCCTCTCTCTCTCTCTGCCTGCCTCTCTGCCTACTTGTGATCTCTCTCTGTCAAATAAATAAATAAAAATTAAAAAAAAAAAAAAAGAAAAGGGTGAGAACCCAATCAGGGACTGTGCTGGACACCCTGGCTGCTCCCGTCTGCCCTCCGTAAGCAGCAGCTGCGTCACTGCCGAGCCCTCCCTGCAAGTGTGTCCTCCGCCCCTCCCGATCTCCAGCCTCAACCCGACCCCCGTCGTCCCACGGAGCCCCTGTTCCAGGGGTCCTGGCTTTCTGGTCCTCTCCCAGCAGCAGACTCTTCCCTGTGAAGCAGCCTCTGACCATCACACCCGCCCCCGCCCTGACGTCCCCAAGGCCCCCTGCGGAGGACGTCACCTTCTCCAGCCCCCGGACACCCGTGCCTCCCCTGTGCCCTGGCCGCCTGCCTCCATGGCTCCGTCCTGCTGATGGGAATGCCAACCGGCCCACGGCTGTACCTACTCCTGCTCACCAGGGACTGTTTCCCTTGGGCCCCCTCATCCAGGCACCTACCTTCCCCCACTCGGTCCTCCGCTGGGCTGTTTGGGTCCTTCTGCTGAGTGTGGCCTCCGGTGGCACACATGTCTGTGGCTCATCAGCTCTGTGACAGCCTGGCGATGTCACCAACCCTCTGAGCCTCTGCGACTTCCTCCAGACACATCAGGGTAATCGTAGCAAGTGCTTCGGGTGGTAGAGAGATAATCCACACACGGGGCTCTTGGAGAGCCCGGCACAGACCCCATGGCCACGAGCATGTCTGCTGATGTGGCTGCCCTGCCCTCCCCAGGCGTGAAACCCTCATGGGCCGTGAAACCCACCGGGGCCAGAGTCGTCCTGCAGCCCCTTCAAATAGCGAGTGTAGCCGTATGGTTTCCGGCAGACGCCAATGAGGGAGGGAGGAAAAGCAAAAACTAACCCCCCCCCCACGCCATCAAACCACCCTTCATCACGGGCTTAATCAAGACACAGAATCCACAAAGCCCACTTCCTGCAAGAACGCAGTAACCGACACCGACCAATATCAAAATTATCTGTGGAGGGGCCCGGCACTGTCTCACGGAATCGAGGGGCAGAGCCGGAGGGGATGGAATTGCTAAACTCTCCTTTCCGATAACACTGTCTTTCCATAAACATTTATTTTAAAAAATCATGAGGCAGTGGAACCACTTCTGAATGGAAAAGTCTCTGCTCTGCCAAGAAATGTCAGAAGATTCCTCAATTCTCCATCTCTGCTGAAGAAACGTCTTAATCACTACAATAAGCCTCTGGAAAACGCCTGTGTCCGTCCAGACACATTCCTTGATGTTAAGAGTGACTTCAGGGCCGTCTGACCTTTCCTCCAGCTCCCCATGCAGGAATCGCGTGGGACAGAGCAGAGGCAGCCACCGCGTGGCGCCAGCCTGGGCACCCCACACCAGGTGCCGGGAAGTGGCCCCAAGGACAGCACTGGGCAGTGTCCCCCCTGAAGAGACCTCGTGCCCTGAAGAGTTCACCGCATTTGCAAGTCTGCAGGGAATCAGCACTAGGAGGCCACGTTTTTGCTCCCCCGAGACCACCACCCTAACCCTCCTCTGAGGGTCCGGGTCTCCGTTCTCCACACGCTCTACCTCCTCCGCGGCATCCAGAGACCATGGCTTCTCTCCTCCCCGAGTTTCGAACTTCCTCCCTTCCAGTGGAAGCACTCTTGTTGGGGCTGTGGACATACCTGACTTGATGACAACCCACGGGAAGTGTTAGGTCTCCGCCAGCCCAGCGCCTACATCCGACCGCCCTGCCCTTCGCAGGGGTTGGTGGGGGCGGGGGGTCCTCTGGGCCTGCTCTCAGCTCCATATTGGGATAACAGCAATTTCAGCCCCGGTATCCCCCAAATCAAACTATATCCCCGAGCCCCCGCCGGGTATGTGACGCGCCCCTAGGAACCTCCCCTCCCCTCAGCAGGAGCACCGTGCTGGCCGGTGATGCTGGGAGCCCACCCTGCCCCTTCTCTCTACCCCCCTACCCTGGGTTTTCTGCAGACAAGCATTCTCGGAATAAGGTTTTCGGAGCTGTTTGTCAGCCCTCGCTGGAACAAAATCTAATTTGGTTCATCAGCATCTTTCAAAGAAATCTTGTTTGATGCCAGAGTGTCACATCCACTCTCTCTGTCTTGAACAGGTTAAGCGGAAGTGACGAGGCTGGAATCCATGCCTGGGGCAGCGTCCTGCTGTGCGAACTCCGCCTGTGATTGAAGGCATCTCCCAGCACAGCAAACTCGAGGAGGGCAACGGGCTCAGGCAGCCACTCAGCAAACAGCACTGGCATCACCCAGGCTGTATGTAGCGAACAGAGACCTCCTGCAGCACCTTTCTAGCTCCACGGGGCACGGGGATGACCCAGCAAGCCCTCCAGGGCTGCGGCCGCATGTGTCGGGCGAGTGCCAGGCGGGGCCGCGAAAGGAGCATCGTGTGAATGCTCAGGAGATAGCATGTAAGTTTCCTCGTTCCAGAGCTCAGGAAAATCATTGTCCAGTTCAGTGGTTGGGCTTTTTGTTGTTGCTGTTGTTGGAAAGGGAAAGACGGGGCTGGAAATGGAGGATCAAGCAGAGAGTGAGGAAGCGCGGCCCCAACATGGCACGGATCCCAGCCATGGGGGACCCCGGCTATGCCCCGTGGGGCACTTCAGAGGGCAGTGGAGGATGCGCGGAGGAAAGAAGTCTCCTGCCCGTGAGCCAGGCTCCAGGACCACGTCGACTGCTGCAGGGGTCCGCGTCCGGGGCTAGAACCGTTTCTCTGTGGTCGGCAAAGAGCGGCAGAGCGGCAGAAAACAGAGATACTTGGAGAGGGAAGGATGGGGCGAGCCCGGGGAATGCATGCTTCTTGCCTCCCGGACCTAGATCCACTGACAGGACAGGAGCGGATTTCAAAGCACACATTTGTATCAGAAGGAAAACCACAGAGGCTCTCAGAAGAGCAGCCAATGGGAGGCCCTCTGCAGCTAGTATACAGATTGAGTCTAACTGATGCAGAACCGGGTTCTCAGGTAAGCATGCACAGGACAAAGCCACCAGGGCAGTAAGAACTGTCTTCCAAACACAAAGCACTGCATTAACTGTCCAGCTGGGGGCTTGGCCCCTTCTTCATCATCAGAACATCCAGATTTCGTCTGGACACGGTGTTGGTGCTGGAGAAGCCAGGCAGCATCTCTGAGCCATGGCCTGCTGGAGGAGGGAGGCCCGGCCCCTGCACACCGTCCCAGCCTCTCTGACTGGCCCCTGGGAAGTTAGGGTTCTCCTCCTCCAAATTACCACTCCCTCGACCAAAGCCACCAAGCGAGCGGGCCACCCCCTTTAGACAAGGACCACCCTGAATAGATCCGCAGCTTCAAACAGGCATGAGGAGTCTGCTCCCTGTTCCAGAGGAAGCAGAGATTTTTGCAAATTAAAAAGCTGTTCTAAAAACCCACAGACAGGCTGAGAAGCCACCTTTGAGAAAACAGACTAGTGAGCCCTCTGCTGCTCCCCCTGCTTGTGCTCTCTCTCTCTCTCTCTCTCTCTGTTAAATAAATAAATAAAATCTTTAAAATTTTTCCAATTTAATCATCACATAAATTAATTAAGTGGGTGTTCTTTTCAGTCCCGAGTGCTCTGCTTTGACTCCTCAGCCCTATCCCCTCCAGTAAATTACTCAAGCAGCTGCTGGAACCCACGTCCACATCCTCTGCACCTGGCTGGAGGGGCCAGAGCCGGCAGCAGGCATGCCCCCCCGCCCCGCCCCAGCTCACCCTAGACCGTGACAACTCACCTGTCAGTCCACCAGGCACGCGAGGCCCCGCTCCCTGCCCTTGCAAACGTGCTCCCGGGGGCTGGTGTCACTGAAGCCATACTCCGTGTCTGCACAGCCGCCCATCTGTCCGAGTCCACGTGTCCGTGTCCTTCCATGTTTGCAGCACACTTGCTCAGGTCCCAAGGACAAGCTGTGGCCCGGAAGTTGGCTGATTTGAACAGAGGGGTCGTGAAGGGCGTCGGGGCAAAGCCTGCAGGAAACCTCCCGGCTCCTCAGACTTCTGCACGCATTTAAACCACATGGTCTTTTTAAAGCGGAGATGACTCTTCAGGACGTGTCAGGTGCTATGGGCACTCTCTGAGGGAGGACATTTCATTCTCCAGGCGCCGTGGGTGCCAGCCCCTGACGGGGTCGCCTCTGCGGGGGTGGGGCGCTCCGTGGCCGGAGCAGCCACATCCACGGTCACTGAACTTTCTAGTCAGCGGAGATTTGAGGGTCGATGGGCTTGCATTTAGGAGTACGTGGATGCGGCTTTATATGCAGCTCAGAAATGGTGACGGGTGAGACAGCATCACAGGGTCTCAGGAGAAACTCGGCCTCTCCTCCTGGGCGTTCTGCCAGCTGGAGAGATGCTGCTAGAAGGGACTCTCCACCTGCAGCCCCGGGCATCACGACGGAGGTCTGGTCAGAGCTCCTCTGTGAGCCACTCAGACACAAGAGACCCTCCCCTCGCCCGGGGTGACAAACCTACTGCTGAGACATATCTTTGGTTCCTTAAAAAAAAAAAAAAAAAAAAGAAAAAAGAAAGTCAGTGTTTGTATCTGCACTAAGAACTGGAAACCTCTGAGCCCCTAGAGTGGGGCTGGAGTGACCTTGAGCCAACTCTGGTCAACACGTGTCACAGCCCTGCTTTTGGTTCTGGCCCTTGGCCGCTTTAGGGGTGTCCCCATGTCCCACGATGAAGCAGACACAGCCTCTGGCCTCACACTGCTTTCTCTCCAACACGTGTCAGTCTGTCACCCCAGTGCTGTCTGCAGCAGTGACATGTGTGTTTGTGGTGGATAAGCGAGCCGCTGCAGCCTGGGGAGCCGGGCAAGGGCCCCTCCATCCCCGACCAGCACTGGCCAGGCCCTGGACAGCAGCTTGTGCTTTGCTGGACATCAAAACTCAGAGATGTCTGTGAGTCAGTGACAGGCAGGAGCCCGCCACGTCGACAAACGATGAGTTTTCAATAACCAGAACGGTTCCAAGATGGAACAGACTTCTTCCCAGAATGAAGAGTTGCCAGCCAACAGCAGCCAGCACCAGGCACAGCCCTGGGACTGATGCTGACGCCCTGGGTGCTACTGTTCACTGTGCTTGGATGTCGCTGGGACCCTTGGAATGTGTCCCTGCTTGGACTTCCTCTTTTGGCTCAGACAGGGGCTGGCGTGCCTTCATGCCTTCCTCTGTCTCGGACTCCAGAGGATGCTCTTTCATATCTGTTCAGGGAGCAGGTACACGTACTGTGAGGAAAGCACGCTGAAAATCACCGAAGTTGAGGCTACAAAAGTGTTCCTTTGTTGATGGCGTATACCAGGATTTTGCTTCAAAATACACCGTTTTCTGATTATTTTAATCACTCTGAAGTAATGATGATAGAGAAACAATAAAACTGCTAAAATGATGGGGGCCGCTGGGTGGCTCAGTTGATTGAGCATCTGACTCTTGGTTTCAGCTCAGGTCATGATCTCAGGGTCGTGGGATCGAGCCCCATGCCAGGCTCTGTGCTCAGAGGGGAGTCTGCTTGGGATTCTCTCTCTTCTCCTCCCTCTGCCCCTCCCCACACTTCTCTCTCTCTCTCTCTCTCTCTCTGACTCTCAAAAAAAAAAAAAAATTGTGAAGATGAGTAGAAAGGAACACAAATCTTTGTTCTAAAAAAAACCCTTTCTGAGAAATATACAAAGAACAAAGGAAATGCCTCATTATGTTCGAGTATTTTAAAGGCTGACAATAAGCGATACTTCGAACCGGAACCATCCCTTGTTCACACTCTCAGACAGAGCACTGTGATGTCCTGGTTAGGAGCCCAAGCTCACATGACAGAAGCCTGTGTAACTGCTCTCAGAGAGTCAGCTAGTCCCGCAAACATGTGTCATCATGGCTCTATCCTGTGGGGGAGATGTCATTACTGCCTGTGAATGGGGGCAAAGGAAGACCCGGGTTGCCAGGCACTCTTGACGGCGGTCCCCCAGCCCCCACCCTGGGTTTTATTCTTGTCGGAGGGAAGCCAACAGCTTCATGGAAAAACTTGCTCTGGAATTGCCTCCTGAAAGGGATGAACGGAGTGGATCGTCAGGGTCGTGAGGAGGTGGCAACCTCGGGGTGCAGTTTGGTGGGCTGTGCTTAGATGTTTCCACAACCCTGCTAACAAAGAACGTGGGGAAAGGGCCAAGAGAAACATGTGTGTTGTGTTGCAGGACAGACCTGTGTGCATGACAGGAGGACCCAATCCAGGGCCCTGACAGAATCCCGGGATTCTTAATCACCTTTCAGGGCCAGGAAGCTCTGTTCCACTCCACATGTTTTCCCATGAAATTTTCCAGTGAGGTTCTTAATAAAGGAAAAGGTCAGGAATTCTTGGCAAGAGGGAGACTGTAACATGTGTCTCTATACTTGCTCTCCTCCAAGGTTGCCATTGGGATGAACGACGGAATATACAACATCGGAAAACTCAAACGGTGCAGGGAACAACTGACCCATGAGCCAGAAGCAGTGAGGAACCTCTATCAGAGACATCACGATGGGCTCAGTTTAGAGGGCATCCAAGGAGATGAACACAATGAGGCCATGAGGCCCTTGGTGAAGGGCCTAGAGGAACCTTCTTGACACACCCAAGGAAAGCTGGGTGTTGCCCTCTAGCCTCTGAATCCAGGAGGAACTGGACCCCACGGGGTACTGGGAAATCTCAGGATCATGGCTGAACTGTCCACCCCATCAAGCGGGTGCCCTGAGTGGACAGAAGACAACACCATCCCAGAGTATGGATGCCCGGTGTATCTCCCTTGGTTATAGCCCAATCTTACAGCCAAAGTCAGTCCCATAATGATGAAAAAGGGACTGCAAAAAGGAAACTACATTCAAAGAAGAGTGACAGCCCCATGAATCTAAGGACACAGTACCTAGGGACACCCCTAGGCAAACAGAAAGCTCCTATAGGGGTGGACACAGCATCTAAATCACAACAAACTTGAGGAGGAAGGAACAGTAAAATCCAGGAAGCAAGATTGAAGTCGAGAGAAGCAGGAATGCTAAGTTAATGTGATGACAATCGCACGACGAAGCTGACGGACTGGGTCGATTCTGAGTAAACGTAAAGGATGGATGTAAAACCTCAAGGAAAGTGGGCAAATGTATGAGCGCAATTCCAGAAAAGCCACAGAGTGAGGAGAACAGATCCAGGAAAGCCGTGACAGAAAACTGAAGAACAGAACCAAATCATGATGAGAAAACTGAAGAACAGAACCAAATCAACAACCAAAGAAACAGTTGAAAAAAATCTTTGCGCCAAAGAAAGATTCAAATACCAGGTGCAAGCAATATTTAATGGGGGGAAAAGAGACAACGCTGGCAGCCTTTAGGCATAGGCAAAGAAAACAGTCATCTAAAAAACAAGCACATGTTTATTTCTTATTCTACAACACGAACATTTATAACAAAATGGCACATGTTTAAGACAGTTTTGAGGAGAAATAATCTTAACTCTACTAAATTCCTTACACTGGATTTCTCATGAATAAAGACAAAAGAATGTCATTTTCAGATATCCAGGGGGCATAAAACAGACACGCATGCTTCCTGGAAAACACCACCTAAAAATTAGCAGCAGCCAAGCAAGATTAACCAGGACACAGAACTCATGGTTCTGTGAGTTTTGAAAGGAAATTGTATAAAGAACTAAAAACAGTTACTTTTAATACTGATGTTTGCTTTAATTTTTGTTGAAAATCTAATGTAAGGAACAAAATAATTCTTGAAAGGGAAGTTAAATAATGTCAACTTTAAAAAGAGCTCATTTTGAGCTAGCCCAAGTGGAACAATAATATCAAGAAATATATTGGGACACCTGGGTTGCTCACTGGGTTAAGCCTCTGCCTTCGGGTCAGGTCATGATCCCAGGGTCCTGGGATCAAACCCCAAGTTGGGCTCTCTGTTCAGCAGGGAGCCTGTTTCCCTTCCTCTCTCTCTGCCTGCCTCTCTGCCTACTTGTGATCTCTGTCAAATAAATAAATAAAATCTTTTTTAAAAAGAAATATAATGAAAGTAATGATGGGAGGAGCAATTAAGAAAAATAAATCTTGTTAGAAATATATTTATTTATATATGAGGCAGAGAAAGGAATTTAATAAGCTGAGTGATTGTCAATACTGGGCATCAGATGAAAAGAGTCTTCAATGTTAGAATTGAAAAGAATACATAACTTCCAGAATATTAGAGAAACATATTCAAAATGAGATACCACTTAGCAAAAAAGAGGACAGTAGGGAGAGAGGAGAGGTGATAAAATTGAAATAATAACAGTACAATTCATAGATTACAATAGATATGAATGTGTTATATTCTCCTACTAAAAGTGATTATAACATTGAGGCAAAAATGAAATCAATTTCCATTTGTAAAATATGCACATAACAAAAGGAAGATGTGGTCGACTGCATGAGCAGTCCCAGCTCTTCAGCATGGGTTCTACCTGTGCCAAGAGGCAAGCCCCCCAACTGTGGGTCATGTGATTCCCCAACCCTGGGCTCCATCATGTGACCTGACTTGGCTGAGGAGACACTAGATGACATGACATGACAAAATCCTGGCAATTGCTCATTGTTCCTGTGCTCTGCCGTCAGCAGGAGGAGAGCTTGCCTCTGCCGGCCCATTAGTTCCAGAAATAGGATGAGGACAATGTGCAGCAGAACCACCCCAGGCTGATCCTAGCCCTCCTCAGACAGCCCTCAGCCCACCCCTGGAGCTATGAGTGACTCCCACAAGGTCTGCTTGGAAGAGTGGAAGCCCCAGATGCAGGAAACAAATTGTTACTGTTGCATGTCACGGACTGCAAGTTATCACCCAGAGAAAGCCGACTGATACATTAGATCAGGCTTTTGGAACTTGGATGCCATTGGGACTTGGAGTGGGATCATTTTTACTTAATTCTGTCAACAAACAGACTTCAAGTGACATCACAGAATACCGCAATGACCACAGAACACGGGGCCCCCTTTGCTCTCTCTACAACTTCCCCCTGAAGGCAATCTATAATTATTTATATATAAAAAGTAACAAACACACACTGTATGTTTATGGCTCATATCCTTCCATAAAACCTCATGGAAAGTTCAAACCAATGACCAACCGAGTTGCTTTTCATGCTGAGTATCCTGTGGGCCTTGAACTGCTTCTGGGTTACTACCTGTTGCTCTGCCCCTTCCCTTTTTAAGTAACTGATTTGGATTAAATTAATGCTTCCTGGCAACACAGTAATCTTTTTTTTTTTTAAGATTTTATTTATTTATTTGACAGACAGAGATCACAAGTAGGCAGAGAGGCAGACAGAGAGAGAGGGAGAAGCAGGCTACCTGCTGAGCAGAAAGCCTGATGCGGGGCTCAATCCCAGGACCCTGGAATCATGACCTGAGCTAAAGGCAGAGGCTTAACCCACTGAGCCACCCAGGCACCCCAGCAACATAGCAGTCTTAAACAGAGTCATAAATTTGGTCTTGGAAATTGCGAGGCAGTGCTAAAGAATGATGTTTTACCCACGTGATCCAGAAATCAGATGCATTTTCATTCTGCCTATGTCATGTATTATCAGAATGAAGAGATAAAAAAAAAAAACACATTAATTTTCAGAAATTTCACAAGATTCTGAGAATAACCGCTTCCAAATGAAGAAACACATCATGTCAAATCACGCTTAACTGCATAATATATTTACTGTTTTAGTGTTGGTGTCCTCCATGGATGTTCCAACCTTTGAAAGGGTGGCGGACTGAAGCAATGAAAGACACAAGATAATGGTATCGTGCACAAACATGCTTAAGTGATACAATATTTTTAAAAGCAAAATACAGGGCTACCCCTATTCACTATAAACACTATTTTTGCTTTCATGCGTGTGTGAGCATCTGTGAGTCAGAAGATAAGCTGGTGTGTCGGTCATGGGTTTTGCCTGTGTAGTAGTATGACCTACTTTTATGTAACTTGCATAATTTTTCATGGTTTTCTAATGTGGGAGAAAGAGCATGCATTACTTGGACCAATCATCACATTGTTCAGAACAGATTATGCGACAATTATTCTTTACATGGTCACGGTCACACACTCCACCTTCCCACGCAGGATCCCCAGCCCCATCCCCCAGAATGTCAGCTTTCTTGCATACATTTATTTTTAAATATGCTTCATACAACCCATGTGAGGAAAAAACCTTCAGATTTGAAGAAAGACATACAGACACACGGCAAGTGAGCTAGGGTTTTCCCCCCACTGGCAGTTTCCCAAATGCATCCCACACTTTCTGCAGAGTCCTCGAGGGACAGCAGGATGCCATCACTGTCCCTGTCAGACCTCAGAGTGTCCAGGACACAGATGTGTGGCACAGCTCTTGGGATTATCATGTGTTTAAGGAGCATGTACCGTTTACTGGAAAGAACTCTCAGAGCCAGGTCATCTGAGAAGAAGGGACAGAAAACCTGCCTAAGAAGGAGAGAATCCAGAGAGATGTTCAAGATGGGCAAAGGCCATGCCTTTCCCTGTTGAAAACACCAGCAATGTAACACCGTAGGCAAATGATTAGACATAACTTTTCACTGTATGTGTACAACAGTTACTCTATAGCAGAAATCAGATGTAAGGCATAATTTTCTTCCAAATATGTTTCTAAATGGCGTTTTGGGAAGACATTCCAGAGTTTATCAAGTTGCTGTGGGAGTCAGCTTTGGAAATGGAGATTTCAGTGTCTCCTGCCCTCCAACCCAGAGTGTGCTTTTAAAATAATGATCTTGTTTGTATTCTGTACCTTAATGTAACATTACCAAAGTAAAGAACGCACACAAAATCCATTTACCTGGCCAAGAAGACAACACACCTGGTAACCCGGTTGTGATTGTCTCCGTTTGGGGGGGTGGCGTAACTGCAGGGCAAAGTGCATGCAGAAATCTGTGTTTCCAGAGAGCCTGGGAACACAGGGCTGGGTCCTCGCTCTGCGGCCGTGCCATCCACCCAAGCTGAATAGAACAAAACTGACTTAGAACATGTCATGCTAGAGAATCTTGCCTGTCCTAAGATGGAGGCTGTCTCTAAGACCCCCGCTTCTCTCTGAGAGTCAGAGCTCCTTGCGAACCCCCACGGGTGCACAGCATTCAAATTCCCAGCCCTGTGGATTACGGACCAGCCCACACGCCGTGTGTTTGCCTTTGGAAAACATGTTGTAACAATGCAGCCATGTGGTTAAATGTAACAAAGTTATATGCTCGAAATAGTTACTCTGTACCTTAAATGCATGGTATTTTAAAATAATGGTAAATTTATATTTTCAATTGTGTTTTATTATCAACAAGAGAAATGTGTGGGTGACAGGACAATGACACAATTTGCAAGGATGGCCTGACGGTCCTGTGAGTAACCGTCACCTAGCGGGTGCTGGAAAATGCCACTGGAGTTACTATAGAAACTGATGGAGATTTCTGAATAGAGTTAGGGACTTAAACCATCGTGGTGTGTTTACTTTAAAACACTGGTCCCACCTGGGGCGTGCGTTTCCATGGGAACGGGAGCAGTTGGCTCCTAGGCGATATGGGGAGATGGAGTATTTGCTTCCAAGAGCCACGTTCTTACTGCAAACAGATTCAGTGTGATGCGCTATAGGAAAATTGAGTGTGTAGATACATGCATTCTATTTCTATTGAATATGCATATATGTGTGTCTGCGCAGTGCCCTGCAGGTGGAGACCACAGGAACACGCCTGCAGTTGACAGAGGTGAGTTAACACAGACGGGGTGTGGGGAGGACACACCTCGGGGAACCCTGAGGTGTCGCAGCTGAGGGGCGTAGGTACCTGTAATTTGGGGGAAGGCCCAAGCAGATGGGGTTTCACTCTACACTGGATGCTGCCAGAGAGGTGGGCGGTTGTGTGATTGGACCAAGAAGTGACTCTTTTGGTAAAAGGGGGTGATGTATTTTGTAAACTGCCCAGTGACTCGTGTCTGTGCACAGACACAATTAAGAAGTTGCCTTATTCCGTCTCCTTTTGTCATGGTCTCAGAGTAAATCGTCTGAGGTTTGTTTCTGTGGATAGTTTTTGTCTCTAGCCTAAGATGAGCCACAAAGTAGCTGTGAGTATCAGGAGCTCCTTGGTAAGTAGGTGGACACAGACATGGGTACATGGGTACACGGATAGATGGATCATTAGACATCATAGACAGATACGGATAATAGATAGACATCATCAACAGAGAGTTAGGTAGATAGAAAATTAACAGATAATTTCATAGACAGATAGTAAATAGATAATAGATATGATAGATAATTAGATAATAGATAGGATAGATCATTAGATAGGTAGTATAGGTAGATGATGGATGATAGATGATAGATAGGGGCCCTAAACTGTCACAAAAATAAATTCACACACTTCCCAATGTCCACACTGTTGAGTGCTTTCTGTGGCCATCATGTTAAATTTATAAATTTGGTAAAAGACAAGGGAAAATGCTTTTGACATGATGTTAAAAATTAAAGGTAGGATAAAAAGAGACGCAGATACAGCTGTGGCCATGGGTACAGGTGCTCGCCCTAATCCAGAGGGACACCTGCAGAGTGGAAGGAAGCCCAGGCACTCTGTCCGGGCCCAGGCTGGGCCCCTTGTGTTGCCGAGATAAAGACCTGAGTCCTCACAACCGCCTGGCCCCCCACCCCCGAGCTCTTGCTCTCCGCCCAGTTCCTGCACCTGTCCTACTGCTGGGACACCTCCCAGATGAGCCCCCCCAGCACACACCTGCTCTGCCCATTCTCCCGCCAACCTGCCTCTGCACTCACTTACTCATTGCACAAAGCCTTATTCTTTCTCTCCCTCAATATCATCTAAGCACAAGCAGGCAGTGGCCTCTACTCTCTTGTTCACTGACGGTGCTGGAGTACCTGGAACAGAGCCTGCGGCCAGGGTGCCCGAGTCCCGAGCGCCAAGAAACACACATACGAAAGTAAGGGGACTTAGAAGATACTGCTGGAGAAGCACTTCTTACCAGGCTGTTGGGCTGATGACTGATTTTTCTTCTGTATGTGCCACTTGGCTCTATTTTCCACACACATATGTATATTCCGTTTCCTGCTCATCGAGAAAATAGGGCAATAACTGTGTCCTTAAGATCGCACATGCCTTGTTTCACTAAACAAATACGGATTAAATATCGATACGCTCACTGTCGTGCACACACTGAGGACTTCTTCCTTAGTTGTAGGAAGTGCAGACAATGTAAGTAACGTGGCATCCCTGGGCCACTGGAGACCCGGCCGTGGGGCTTTCACCCGAAGGATGAACCATGGAGGGACCTGGAGGAACCGGGTCTTGGGCACGGCAAGTATCAGAACGGAGGAAGACAAGGTGGGCGGGGATGGGAGCCCTGCTCTGGTGCAGCTCCTCTTCCCGCGGACACCTGCCCCTCCCACCTCGGCCCCCGGGAGCAGACTCCCCAGGCCAGCCTCTCTATGGCCAAGACCATCCAGTTCTCTTTCCAGAACCACTCACGCCCCCCTTCAAGGGCCAGAAAGTTTTTATTCCAGTGATTCTCTACATCTTGGCAGGCAGGAAACAGAACATAACAGAACCCCGTCATTTGACAATAGGATCTTCCAGAAAAATGTCTTCTCCATCCTTGCAGGGTCCTGTGGGCATCTGTAAGTGTACAGTTAGAACAACTAGTGTCTGAGGGGCCCCTCTGTCGGCTAAACATCTAACTCTTGATTTCAGCTCAGGTCACGATCTCAGGGTCCTGGGGTCGAGACCCGAGTCAGGCTCCGCACTCTGTGGGGAGTCTGCTTGAGGTTCTCTCTCTCTCCCTCTGTCCCTCCCCACTGTGCTCTACATAAATAAATTAATTAAATCTTAAAAAAAAAAAAAAAGAGCAACTGGTGTCACCAGTTGAGGACACCCCTCCTCATCTCTCACTACGGTTCCCATTGGTCCTTTCTCGGTTATAATGCTCAGTGTCGAGGCCAGAGCTCACAGACTTATGAAGGCAGCCAACAACCCCAGCCTCCCTTTTGCAAGGGGCAGGCAGTATTTTCAGAGGGTACAGATGAGTTTGGACTCACACAAGGAGAGTTGCAAGGGCTAGAAGTTTGCGACCTCCAGCATGTTATATCCCGATTCCTAAATGTTCCACTTCAAGACAAGAGCGGCACTCCAGTATTAGGTCATTGGATCAAGGTGGCGTTCAGGACAGACTCTGACCCCGTGGTGGGTGCCTGGGGCATGTTCACCTCCCCCGTTCAGCCACGAGTGCTGGGGACCTGCCTGGGAGTGGGAATGAAAGCCCTGTTCCTTCCTCCAGGCAAATCTTGCAAACCGCAGGTGGCCCCCCAGGGCTCACCCAGGCCCCAGACTTGCCTAAATCTTAATGTGCACCACCCCCAGACCCATCCTGTCTCCAGACCCCTTCCCATGGTCTCCTTGGAGCAGAGGCTTCGTAAGCCTCTCGCAGGGGAAGCCCTCCCTCAACATATCTTCAACTGAAGAACCGGACCCAGACGGGCCCCAAAGGGAGGCCCAGGGCCAGTGTGGACGAGCTCTAAGCAAGCAGAGAGGGTCTGCTCGACCGGACCCACCTGTCTCAAGGACACACTGACCGAGAAAATGGGGCTTTATCACTGGACACCAGGAAGGTCCATTGGGCTGCATCGACATAAAAGAGTTATTTCAAAGAATTTCTAACTTGACCCTCGACCCCAGTCTGGGTGACTTCAGTTGTGGTGGTAGGAGATCTTCAGCTCAGACACAAACATACTCCTATGACAGGCTTCCCAACTTTTATAGGAGAAGGTCAGAGACGTCAGACAGACATCCCGCATCTGAAGAGCCAGGAATACAGCTCCCGAGAGCTCCTAACACAGAGCTGTGACTCACAGGTTCGCGTCTGGAGGAGGATTCCGGTAACGCACTCAGGACCCTCCCGCAGGAGCTCTTGAACCTCCTGGCAACGCTGAGCTGGGAGCAGTGACGGCCTCTTGCATGTTTCCTGATGGCATATCTTTCCTGGCATTTGCCCCCAAACGGGGGACATGGAGATCAGCATCGAGATCCCAGGCACCTGCCGGGGCCTGAGCGGGGCTGGGCTCACCAGCTGGGCTACCACACACCCAGGGGCGGTTCAGAGCTGTAAGCGAGGGCTGCGTGTCACGGCTCACCAAGGTCAGAATGGAGCGTGCAAGTTCCAACAAGGAAACTATGTGCGTTGGAAATTACCTCTGGCTCCCCGGTGGGTTTTCCTCTACTCTGCATTTCACGGAATGCGGAAAGCAAAGGCACCTGTGATCACCGAGTCACAGCAGCGACACTGCCCAGACCAGGCCTGCCAGAGTCAGACTCCCCACAAGACACAGCACAGCCTGCGTTTCAGCTCCTGGTCCAGCAGGAGATGCCCAGGTGTCTCTGGAGCCGACCTTCTGCCCCGGGCTCGGTACTGCAGAACTCAGGGCTGAATTCACCACGATCATTACAAACATGATCTCTGCACTGACGTTAACACGGGGCACTAAAGATCTCAACGCCTCACCTTGCTGGTGCAGAGAAACACATCCCTTGGTGGGTGTGGTGTTTCTTCTTGTGCCAAGGCCATGCATATAAGGTTATTCTGAGTAAAAGCTCTTCCAGATAGGACTTCAGAGAGAATAAAAACGTTTGCAGCAGTTGTCTCACTCAGTTAGGGGTTTACGTGTCCTGCTTTTGGGAGAGAGACCCCCATGCATACCTGGTGATATCTGTATAAAGGCCAGTGTTTACTCAAAGCTGAGTAAAGGCATGAGGATTCCATGGGAGGTGATGGCTGTCCTTCCTGGGTTCCACGGAACCTGTGCACATGGCCTCTGGGGTTCTGCCTCCTGACCCCAGAGACACTGCCGTGCCCCAGCTCTCTGCCTTTGACACCTGGACGGGCCCGCCTGATCTGTGAGAGGAATCTGTGGGTCTGTAGTGTTCAATTTTCTCATATCCAAACCCCCTTCGTTTTCAGAGAAAATCTTTCTGTTAGCTGCTCACAAACCTACTTCCAGAGGCTGTGCGCACATTTTCCTAATAAATGGAAATTCTTCCATTTCTCTTTATTACAGATGAAATGATGGATGAGTTAAATCACAATGAATTCTTGAACATTTTTCTATGTCAAGAGCAAGGTTGAATTATGCCATTTTTTTCAAATTTTGCGGAAACTTTAATTCCTTTTAAAAAAATTTAATAAAATCTGGTTTGTGGCCAAGAGAAGAAACAGAAATGCCAAACCTCCCCCGGAAAAGCATATTCGTCTGTAATTGGTACAGCAGAGCCAGAAACCCTACAAAAATCCCCTTTCCACTGCCCTCCCCGCTTGGTCAAGGTCATGAATTTAAATCTGGGTGAGCCACATCCCAGCTCCCCTGGCCCCCAGCCTCGGGCACTTGGCTCCCTGCTGCCCTCCCTTTCCCTGTGTCCACGGGGAGAGACATGGTGTCCGCCACCTAGGAAGCTACCGTCTCCCAGATCCGTCATAATTCATGGGTGAATCCCCAGTAGAGAACGTGAACCTGCCTTGCCCTTGAGCTCACTGCACAAACAGACGATGGAAAACTAGGTGGGTCATCATGACCTGACCGCCCCAGAAAAGGCCTTTCTTTCCAATCCTGGTGCCCTGGGAGCTCTGAGCGGTCACAGCCACACTGGGCTGAGAGAGACCACACAGAAGTCAGCACAGGGAAGGGCAGGGTTTGGGGACAGCTATCAAAGCACACAGGCCCTCCTGCAGGGGTGCAAGCACTCCAGCTGGGGGTCAGAATGGTGGGAATCCAATTCTCGGTGGACTGGCTGAGCAGATCCCAGAGGAGGGGCCATGGCCCCAAGGAGGGTCCTGGGTTAACAGTCTGGAGCTCGAAGTCGGGGATGGGGTGGGAAGAATCTATGGTGCCAGGCAGGCAGACACCCCAACCTGCTCTCCTCCACCAACGAGGGTGAGTCCTCCACACCCCAACCCCATGCACACACTGTGAGCCACCACGTCTCTCATGCCCTGGTTGGGGTCCTCCTGTCCTCTTGTCCACAGCTAGCAGCCTGTGAGCGAGCCCTGGGGACCTCAGAGGCCCTCTCTGCTCACCCCAGGTTCTAGCCCTCCCCGCACCGTGCTACCAGGACGGGTCCTCAGGGTTAGCATACACCCAGTCCGCTGGATGCTGGCGGGACTAAGGGGCCAACCAGACTCGGCCTCCGCAGCTGGGATGCGGGGCCACAGCCGTGTGTGAGGCTGACAAGTCCTCTGCCTGCTGTCTCGCCACCTCAAACACACAGGTTCGAGGGCCCCCTGCAGACAAGGGCACCTGCCCCGACCCCAGTGGGAAGAAACAGACAAAAGCAGGGATAAAAGCCCTTGAGAGCAGGTGGCACTGGTTCTCAGTTATGTCTGAGCTGGGCCAGCTCCTACCAGACCCGAGAACCCACTCCAAACAGCCAGGGACTCCGCAGGTAGAATGCCAAGGACGATTCTCTAGGCCGGCACCAACGTCTCCCTGAAATGCCCAGCCCCCCGCGGTAACCTCGGGACTTCCAGCAAATGCAGGCTCAGCTCCTGGGCTCGAGGCCAGCAGCCTGACATCCGATCCCCCCCACCCCAGCCCGTCCCCACCTGTCCGGCCCAGCGCCTGCTCTCTGAGACCCAGAACTCTCGACTTCTCCCCTTAGATGTGTCTGTGCCCTTGCACATTTCAGCCTCTCTCATGCCTCACCTTGCCTGGGCAGGTGTCGGAGGCTGTGGGAGGGAAGGGGGAGGGAGGCAGGGAGGGAAGGAGAGAGAACAGAGGGGGTGGGGTGCGCACCTGCGTGAAGACCTGCAGTCAAAGCCAGGAGGAGAACTTGTGGCCACCCGAGGGTTCCAGGCCGGGGGAAGGTTTGATTCCTCTGACGTCTGTCTTCCAGCTGCCATCTCACACCGATGATTTAAGGCCCGAACCAGGACCAGGACATTTCCCTGGCACTTCACGGGGATTTGCCTATCGATTCGGTGGCGTGGGACATTCTCACCCCGGCAGGTGCCTGGAGCTGGTTATCACCTCACTCGGCCTCCAGGAGGCCTAGAAGTTTAGGGTCCTTGCCATGACCAGGGGCTCGGAGCCTCGGGGGAGGGCGTGCAGAACTAAGGCAAGTAAAATTAAATTAAACCGCCCCTGTTACTGCGCGTGATGACTTCACTTTGGGGTTGTAGGTCACCCTCCTCTGACTTAGTCCACCTCGGGGGATGGAACCTTGACTCCTGGGAGCTTCTTGCTCAGCCTGGCCACCCTGATGGCTCCTGAAACTTAGCAAGGCTCCTCCAGAGCTCCTTCCCTTGGAGCCCGGGCCGACAGCGGAGCCGAATTTCAGAGGCGAGCCACCGCGTGAGGGGCTCTGGGAACAGTCATTCCCCTACACACAGCCTGGAGGATGTGATGTCCTGTCTTGTTAACCGCGGTCTAGGAGGGAACACCCTGAAAGAGCTGTTTCAGGACACCACAGATTAGCCACAACTTGATCAAATCGGCCCATTTTCAGACAAGGAAGGAGCTGGAGAAGCAGAGTAATTACTCTGCACCAGGGGCCATCTCTCGGAGGCCCAGGTGCTGGAGCAGGGGGCAGGGGGGACTAGCCTGTCTCTCCAGCTCTGTCCATCCACCCTCTGGGCCATGATGTGGGAAAAAAGGCAAAAGAAGACTTAAATTTCCTGACTACCAACAACCCACTGACAAGTCCCTGAAACAGGCAGAGTGACCTTCCTCTAGGGACTCAACTGCCTCAGTGCTGACACTTTTCTAAGGGCAAAAGGCAACCTTAGGTCCAACCCCCCAAATTCTGTAAGTCTACTGTCACATACGAAAATTCCTTTGGAAACTTCCTTTATTTCCAGCATCCAAGATACAGGTTGGCAATCATCCCCCAAGCATACGGCCCACGGATGTGTATCTGAAGGGTCTCGTGGCTCAGGTTTTGTTAGATGGTAATAAAGGAACTTTTGCCAACAGTCACTAGACCCTCGAGGTGCTAGAAACCTTGCTTCCAAATTCCTTAGAGACCCACGCTGTCCTAAACCCTCCTGCCTTGAAAGTCAATAAGGGGCTAGTCCTCACACCCCCAGGGCACCAGCTCTTCCTGCCCAGAGGCCCGCTGTGCTTTAATAAAACCACCTTTCTGCACCAAAGGTGCCTCAAGAATCCTTTCCTGGCCCTTGGGCTTCAAAACCTAACATTTTTCCAACAGCAGGCCAGGGCCTGATCTTAGTCCTCTGCCTTGTAACTAGACTTACATTCGACATCTGCCTTCACATCCCCGTTGCAGTCCCCCAGACCCCAAACACAGACAGCAAGTACCAAGTGAGGGGGGAAAATGGAGCACCCACTGGGGGGAGTTCAGTCCCCTCCACACAGACTTCCTCGCACTTGTCACACTATGTGATCTGCTGAAGGATCGCAGACCAATTCTCGGTGAGCCGGGAGCCGGAGACCTGGCTTCCAGGCAGCGCTGCGGTCGCTCCCCTCAGACTTCCCACCTGTTAGTGAGGATCTGGGGCCCCAGACCTCAACTCGCAGCCCGGGGCGCTTACTTCCTACTTCCTCAGGGGCACCTGTGCAGCTGTGACACTGAGATTTCTAGTAAGAAAGACAGATCTGGTCTCTGTGCCCTTTCCTGGCACGGAGCTCCCAAAACCTTTGGAATTCCCTAAGGGGGGGGAGCAGAAAGGGGTCTCTTGTGATGCTAAGGAGGTGATGTGGGGGAGGGAGGGGGATGCATCTGAGGGTGGGGACTGGCTGCCAGGGGAACCGACCACGTGGTTACAGGGTGGGACCTCTCAGCCCCACCCCCTGACCTGGGGAGGGGAGGGGCATCAGTTGGATCGATCACCCACGGCAATGATTCATCAGTCACGTCCTTGTCATGAAACCACCATAAAATCCCAAAAAGATGGGGTCAGAGAGCTCCCAGGCTGCTGAGAAGGTGGAGATGGGGTACAGTGAGCCCTGGAGTCGGGGAGCCCCCTCCCTCTCCCCAGACCCTGCCCCGGGCAGTTCATCCCTCTCTTCCTGAGTTAACCCTCTCACAACAAACCAGGGTGGACTCTCTGCACACACGTGAACCCCAACTCATCATGGCTGAGCCCAAAATGCCTCCAGCCTCTTTGCTGGCCTGAGTTTAGAGTGCCTTTTATATGACTGATTTGGGGGGAAAATATTCTGTCAGCAACTTTACTTCTATAAAAAGTTACCTTGTCCTTATAATCCATTAAAAAAAAAATCTCTCAGTCAGGAGAAACAAACAGGAAAAGAACAAGTTAAGTAATTCCTCTTCTTCCCAGGTGGGAAACCACACCTAAAGTCGAGAAGTCTGCTCTTCCTTTGGTGATCACTTCCTGCCCAGGGTCCTACCATGGGACCCTGGGCAGGACCCGTGCAGTATCCGGGCTGTGTTCTGCACGGGCTCACATCACACACTTCCGCAAGGGTAAGCAGGCGGATTTGCACCTAACAAAGACCCACAAGTTTCAGTTGTTCATCTAAAATATCCCCAGAAAATTCCCTAAATGGGAAGGCACCCCCCCACCCCACCCCTCAGAGAGCCAGCTGCTTGCCTGGCCCTGCTCCTGGCACTGAGACTGGACCTTCCCAGGAACAGGACTGGGGTCTAGTCTCTTTGTTGGGAGGAGATCAGCAACAAATAAACAAACAAGAAGCCCTCAAGCCATTAAGATGCCCTTTCAGGTGGTCAGCAAGGGCTCCTTCAGGTCAGAGGATGAGGGGCCGTGAGGGAGGCAGGGTCTGAGCCGAGATGGGCACCCAAGAACCAGCCCACACATGTCCCATGAGCTCACTGGGAAGAGCACGGCAGAGGGGACAGCGGTGCAAAGACCCTGAGGCAGGGCCACTCACACGGGGGTTGCAGAAGGAGGCCAGTGCAGCGAAGATGTCGAGATCACCTCAGAGGGTCTGAGGTCTCTGCAGGAGAGTGAGCCGGATGCTGAGGCCGGACTACACAGGACTGATGTTCTGAAAGCGCTGGCTGCTGTGTGGAGAGCTGGTCATGGAGGGACACAGGGAGGTAGGAGAAGTCTTCAGGGTTGACACTGAATTTCCTTTGCAGTCATTCAGAAAGTGCAGCTCATTTTCCTGCTCTACCCATCAGACATGTCACCTGTCTAGGAGGTGACCCCAGAGCTTCAGTAGGATGAAGAGCCAATGAAAGAAGGGGCCATGCCCAGCACACAGAGGAATGGCAAGTACAAAGACCCAGGGCCACCTTGGGGGAAGAGGGGATAAGCCAGGAGGGTCCTTAAGAAAGCAAGTGTCAGCCTGAGATGGCATAATGAGGTCTCCTGGCACAGAGCAAGGTGTGGAGTTCATCCCCAAACTTAGCAGCAGAAAATGGTTTTCAGATTACATTTTAGGAAGGATATTCATGTATTAGGGAACATTTATGCTGTCCACATACTGGACTTACTGCTAAGCAGTTGGGACCCAGAAATGAATAAGGTTGTCTTTCCCTGGAAGGAATTCAGAGTCTAGTAACTAGATGCAAACACACATGCCACCTGCAGAGCATAGCTGTCCATCGGGTGGAGACCCCAGGGTAGAGGAAGCATGCTTCTGACCTGAGGGTCCTAGCAGGAGTTTTAGAAAGTGGAATTCTTCAATCCACCTATGCGTCATCCACCCCTCCAGCCATCCACCCATAGTTCCTTCCACCTATCCATCATCCATCCATCCCTCTATCTATCCGTCCACCCACCCAGCTATCCACCATCTATCCATCCATTAGCTACCAACCATCCATCTACTCATCCATCCATCCACCCATCTACCCACCCACCTACTCATCATCCATCTCTCCATCCATCTGTCCATCCATCCATCCATCCATCCCTCCATCCACCCACCCATCCATCCATCCATCCATCCATCTGTCCATCCATCCATCCGTCCATCCATCCATCCGTCCATCCATCCACCCACCAATCCACCTATCCATCATCCACTGATCCATCCATCTGTCCATCCATCCATCCATCCCTCCATCCACCCACCCATCCATCCATCCATCCATCTGTCCATCCATCCACCCACCAATCCACCTACCCATCATCCACTGATCCATCCATCTGTCCATCCATCCATCCATCATCCATCTATCCATCATCCATCCATCCACACAGTGGCCACCCATCTACCCATCCATTCACTCGTTTATTTGATTACATCTTTCTTTAGCAACTACATATCAGGCACTGGGGGTTCATTGAGGAGAAGGACAGACAAGACCATATACCTTTCAGTGGGCACCATGCAGAGACCACCGTAAGAAATAACTGGCCATGGAAGACCCTGCCAGACTCCTGGCTCCTTGGCAAGCGTCTTATGTCATTTTTAAGTCCTTAGTGTTGAGCAGAGTTTTATTGTATAAATAATTTATTGTATAAATGATGACAAGCCCATCTATTTGACGTATTATTGCCTTGATTCTTTTTCTTATATTTTTTCCTTCTTTAAAAAAGTCCTTTGAGGGACGCTTGGGTGGCTCAGTTGGTTGGGCAGTTGCCTTCGGCTCAGGTCATGATCCCAGCGTCCTGAGATCGAGTCCCACATCGGGCTCCTTGCTCGGCAGGGAGCCTGCTTCTCCCTCTGTCTCTTGCCTGCCATTCTGTCTGCCTGTGCTCGCTCTCTCTCCCTCTCTCTCTCTGACAAATAAATAAAATCTTTAAAAAAAAAAAAAAGTCCTTTGAGCCTTAAAATTTTTTTTTTAAAGATTTTATTTATTTGACAGAGAGAAATCACAAGTAGATGGAGAGGCAGGCAGAGAGAGAAAGAGGAGGAAGCAGGCTCCCTGCTGAGCAGAGAGCCCAATGCGGGACTCGATCCCAGGACCCTGAGATCATGACCTGAGCCGAAGGCAGCGGCTTTACCCACTGAGCCACCCAGGCACCCCGAGCCTTAAAATTTTTTAATGTTTAATTATGGAAGCAGGTGTCAATGAATAGTATTCTAGTGACCATTTCTGAATCGTCAGCAGAAATGGCCTTTCTACCTTGTTCTCCAGTTTGGAGGAATCTGCTGTGCCAGACAGGGCAAAGAATGTTTCATAAGAACTTCTTTCTTTTTTTTTTTTAAATATGCATGACAACTGTGTGAGGTAGGAATTAGTTTCCTTATTCAATAGATGAGGAGACCGAGCTTCTGTACAGCTAACACAGCAAGTGATTCCTGGATCGGAAATGCAAAATCACAGCCAACCACTGACTCGGAGGTAGACTGGAAAGCTGCCATCACTTTTACTCAAAGGCTCCAGTGCAACCATTAAAAAGCTCTCAGTTGTGTCACTGATTTGTTCTAAATGGTGCTTCCATCCAATTTTTTCCTGACTGCTGTGCACCTCTTTGCAGTAAGTTTGTGAGAGTTCCCAGGCTACATGAGGGACCACTCACCCTCCTGTGTGGTGTTCACAGACAGACCTAAGGAAAAAGCATTCCCGAATACCTTTGCAGCTCACTTGAACCTACTGAGACATTCCGTGACAGCAAGGGGCCCCTGGGCCAGTGATGAGCGAAGGTGGAGGGCATCTTACAAAGGCCTTTGAAACCATGATGTGGCTCCATTTCACTGACTCTGATCCACAAAACCCAGGTCTACCCAGTATTTTAATGAGCCCGTTCTTCAAGATCTTCCCTGAGGACCATCGTTTCTTCTAAAACTTCCCTTCACCCGTACATCGCAGGCGATCCTACATCACCACATTTGAAAAGTCAGTGCACAGAGCAGAGGCTCCCATTAAGACCTGTCTTTCCAACCCAGTCGTGAGAAGCGAGCCACCTGCCCGCTGCCCGTCCAGACCGTGACCATTCACGACAGCTGCTGGGGGTGAGCGAGTTCACCGAACCATGAGGTTCTGATTTAGGGCCACCTGTTCGGGGTTTTCTTATACACCGCACGTGCCTCTGCCCGTACATTTCAGGAATGCCCGGGTGGCTCCCAGACTTCCTGTGGGGGGCAGGGGCAATGAAGTCATGCAATTTCGTATCCGACAAAAGCTTCGTTCCCACAGCTGCCGCCGATCTGTGCGGACCTTGCGGGTCCCGTGAGTGCAATTTCTACAGCCACAGGAGATTCCCATAGCCATGGTTTCGTTACACCTATAGATAAGCAATCTCTTAAACTTCGAATATAAACACTGCAGATGTACCATGACAACGGACACAGACTACATTTCTGTACCCTGAGCCAAGGAGGAAAAGACAGGCATTTTTAGTAAATCAGAGAAAGATTCATAAATACAGTAACTGTTTCAAAGCAGTGCCTGTGTGGTGTGTTTTCAAGTGACATGTCTGAACTAAGGGGGTTTTTTGTCCTCTTCCCTGGGGGAAAAACATTGTGATTTGGGGAAGAAAATCCAGAAAGTCTCCTTTGAATATTTTGAAACAGTCGCCGTTATTTTGCTGTTCGGATTGAAAATACTCTATGTGTGTGTGTTTATGGGAAGGAACAATGTTATGTTTTGCCGAATTCTCAGATAATGGTAATTCTCAGAAGATGATCCCTGAAATATTATAGGTTAAAAATGTTTATTGGGTTGTATGCACGGTCCATAGAACTTTCGATCTGAAAGGTGTTTGTATTTTATTTGGTCAAAACACAGACACAAGATTCCCCAATGCAACGCCCACAAAGAGACAACTCCAGTGCCCATCTGGTGGCGCTGACCTCGGAGAAACAGCTGTCCCTGGGACTTAATGCCCCGCGAGTCCACCGGCCACACCCAAGCAGAGGCAGAGGGCAGGGGCCCAGTCCTGCCGCCCTGGATGTCAGCCCGGCGGGGAGCGGGGCCGGAGGGGCCAGTGGAGAACTTCCAGCGCAAACCAGATGTCCCTCAAGTCATGGGATGTGAAGGATTAGACAGTTCCTGGAATTCTCCTTCAGAACTCATGCTCAGTTAAAGGGGCTGAGGCCAAGGGGAGGGACGCCACTTCCCCAGGACCACCCAGAGAGGCAGGGAAGACTCCTCTTGGAGAACCCTTAGGTACCGTAGGTGGACCTCTCGGGCTTTCTCTTAGGACAGGGGTGATGGTTTGCTGTGACAGAGGACCGTGACGGGCCACACGGAGCCGACCCTGCATCTGGGCCTCCAGAGTCTCTCCAAGTCCCCAGTTGAGCTAAACAGTCCCAGACTCCCACCCAGCTGTCTTCATTTGAGGGGCAAAAAAAAGACACTCAGTGCTTTAAAAAAAAAAAAAAAAAACTGAACTCTTTTTCAAGAGCCAAAGCTAAAATGTCTTCAATCTTTCTTCACTTGGAAATTGAAAAAATACAATGAAAAGAATGATAGATTTGCAGAACACATTTTTATGAAAACTGAATACAAAAATCAAATTTAAAAATACTGTGTAATATGTCCGAGCTGTGTTTCACAGACAGAGGCTCAGCGATTCTTGCCCCTCGGTAATTATTTCTAAGCGCCTGTTGAAGTGGAAAACAACGCTTTGTTGTTGACAGACCCAAGTGAAAACCCAAGAGCCCAGCAGACACACGATGAGGAAACAGACAGCAGATAACCCTTAGAAATGCTGTGCAAAGACAGAGGAATGTTTTCAAAGGCCATTTTTTGTGTCCTGAGAAATGCAGCTGCATTGACGTGCAAATGAACAGAGTTCAAACAATTAAAGATAAAACCCAGCAGGGAGATAAGCAAAGGCGTCCCTCATCCCTCCTCCCTCGAATGCATGCCAGTCTGCTTGTACAAGGAAGCTATAGGACCGGGAGATGGAAGATACAATCCAAGAAAACTTCCCGGAAACAAAATGAGCTGAATAGCGTCATTAAAACGACATCCCGGGTCTTGGGAAGAGTTTACAAGGTGCGAAATGTCCCTATAAGTACAGCACTGAGCTCACCAGACGTCAAACATAAAGTGAATATTTGGGGCGTCTAAGCCCACATTGGAAGGCAGTGCAGAACACTCCGCCATCATCATGGGGAGAGATGGAATTGAAATATGAAGGTAAAGCTAAACGGAATATATATTATAATTTATAATTATAAAGAGGAAACACGTAGCTCATTTTCCTCCAGGAATTCCATTGCTAAAAATTAACCCAACGCCTGCGGTGCCACCTGTGATCAGTCAAGTGTCTACCCTGGTCCGTGATAGCCCCTATTTTTTGTTCACAACCAAAAGGTGGGAAACAACCTAAAAATAAGAATTAAGTCAATGATGATCGGTTTATAGAAAGAAATTTTGAAAAGCCACAAAACAGAATGTTAAGGATCCATGATTGTGTGGTTAGTAGAAAAAGCGGGACAGTGTGTTTGCCGCTTGTATGTTATCTGCACACATTCCTAGCACAGGCGAGCACACGCACACACACATGGCATATGAGCCCACAGAAGGGTTCTGGTGCAATGCGCAGGAAGCCGATGGTGGAGACAATCCCCTGAAAGGGGGCAGCGTCGGGGACAAGGGTGGAAGTGAACTCGTGCTCCATCTTTGGGATTCTGTGCCCTGGACGTGTGTGACAGACAGTGACCCAGAAACACAGCACAGCCTTTAAGTAGAAGGAGACATCCCAGGTAGAATAAGCCAGGAAGAATGAGCGCGGCCACCAGTGACACCAGCCCTAGGATGACCGCTCCAGCTTCCACGTCCCCTCCGTAAGTTCAGGACATGGTGTGTCTGTGTGGGGAACTTCCAGGGGTGAGCCCCGGCCCACGACTCTATGCCACAGGTGCCACGCTGCTCTGCTTTGTGGAATGTCTCCCCGGGAATCCTGGGCCACTTGCCTGGAGGATCTTACTTTCTTTTACGCAAGGGTGACATCACACAGAAAGGAAGGGGGGCAGCGGGAAATCTCCCCACCGCACCCCTGAGGCTGGCCCCGCCTAGCTGGTGAAGCCCGCTAACCTGCTGCCCGGAACCCTGTATCTCCAATGGCAGGTGAACTCGCGAGCTGGGAAAGCACGTGATCCTGGGAGGTCGCACCCTAAAAGTCCCCATGCTCACAGCTCTGCTCCTTGGGGTGAACGGTGGGAGGCAGTGCTGCTGGGGGGAAGGTGGCATGACACCCACCACCCCGGGGTGACTGGGGTGGTCATTCACCCCAGGGGAGAACTGTCAGCTCAGTGACTAAATCAAGTCAGCAAAGCCGCCGGTTCCCTTACAGTAGCTGACAGGGAGCTGTGGTCTGGATCATGGGACCTGGTGGAAGCCCCTGCCTTTCGTGCCGGGACAGGTCAGGTCGGGAGAGCAGAGACGGGATGGCCATGTCACCCTGCGGAGCTGACATTTCAGAGCACCCACTTCCATTCCCTGGAAGAGAGGAGCTTCAAGTCCTGGGTTCAAAGCAGACATGAGAAGGGAAAACAAGACTGGACACCCTGAGTAGCTGATAATGGCCAAGTCGTTAGGGGAGATGAAGTGTTGCAGGAGAAGAGCTACTAAAAATCTAAAATGTGTTAAAAACAAGTAACCTGTGTTGATGAGTAAATCTGAGTGGTGTGTGATTAAGATTGAGCAAGACATATAAAGTGTGTATTGGCCAAAAACAAGAAAAATTCTGGTAGCAGGTGTTTTCCATGAGAGCAGGTGACACCTGGGCAGGCAGCAAGATTGTGCCAGATTTGGGGGCTCGCATGGATCTGGGGACACAGCGGCCCACCCTCTGGCATGGCACCCGCCTGTGGGATGTTGTTGAGGCTAATGCTTGCTTGCACGGGGGTGTAGTGGAAAGAGACAGACTCACCACAGACCAGTCCTGGGGGGGCCTGTGAATAAAATGTCACTAACAAAACATGCCCAGTGATACAGTCCTGGTGGATAACGGCATTAGTTGTCAGAAACACACCAACCTACCCCATGCCTTCCAGAGTGGCTGACAGGCACAGCATTCGCCCTATCGAGCACTGGAGAGGTCTGCTGGGAATATAACCTGGTCCACCTCTTCCGTCCCAGTCTGGTCAGTGGTACTAAAGTTAAGCACATAATTCCCATGTGACCCAGCAGCTCTACTCAGGGTTTATCCAAGTGACACCAACAAGACACACACGTCCTGGGAAGGTCGTGCTCATCATTCTTCCAAATCACAACTGACGTCTTAGAGACAGTCGAGGATGGTAACCAGAGACACCACAGGCTGGAAACTGTAGGAAGGGTTTGCTTGTAACATCTCCAGTCTCCGTTCCTGGCACCGTAGTGGGACACACATGAGCACCCGCCTTCCTTGCCAGCTGTCATCTGGCTTCTAGGGTCAGGTGCAGGCAAGCTACCGCTGGTACACGCCAGGACAACCTGTCTATTAGCATTCCGATGGACACTTTGCCCAAAAGGTCAAGAGAAAGCAGAGAATCACAAAGGTTGACGATCATGAAGCTGTTGGAGTATGCACACTTGCACACACACACACACGAATATGTAAACACACTGAAGCCTTGTTATTCAGGTCAAACATTTGGGTGGAAACACTAGACGCAGAGCTAAGTGTCCATAAACAGGCAAGTGGATCACCAGTCTGCCCCATGTCTACACAAG
This sequence comes from Mustela putorius furo, assembly GCF_011764305.1. Classification (NCBI taxonomy): domain Eukaryota; kingdom Metazoa; phylum Chordata; class Mammalia; order Carnivora; family Mustelidae; genus Mustela; species Mustela putorius. The sequence continues at coordinate 13,044,759 of NW_025421998.1, forward strand.
TCAACACTGCTCAGCGGTGACGAGAAGTCATGTGCGTGCACTGACATGAGTCTCTACAACATTAACCTGAGCAAGAGAAGTGGTTGAGTTTTGTGCTCTTATTTATTGGTTCATTGGTTTGCCCAACAGGACGCACCTGGTTTCCAGGTTAGGGATACACCTGCAGCTACCTCCAGGTCCCTGGGCCCCAACCGCCCACAGGCTGATGTCGTGAGAGCAGGTGACACCTGGACAGGCAGCAAGGTTGTGCTTGCTGGGAGCACGCACATGTGGTTGGGAGCTCACATGGGTCTGGGGACGCAGCTGCCCATCCTCCCTTTTGGAGAAGGAGAGAAACCTCACCTTCCTGGTGACGCCAGGTCCTGTGTCGGGAAGGAAGGGAAAGCCCTCAGCCCCTCAGCCCCTCACCCTCTAAGAATGTAAGCCAGTGGCTCTGGGGAAGAATGGTAACCGCCTCTGGGGGAGGGAGAGTCTCTGACCCCCCCTGGTGTGCTTGCCACCAGCCAGTCTACAACCCCACTGCCAGGATGTTTCCTCATGCAAACGTGAAAACACTTGTAGAGCATGGTTCCCCAACAGAAGCCAGACAGGGGAGACTCCCCGTGGTATAATTCCATTTTTATGAAATTGAAGACATCCCCAGTAATGTGCGCTGACAGAGTCCCGTCAGTGGCTGTCTGGCACTGGGACCAGGTGAATCACGGGCTGCCAGAGGCACAGACAAGCTTTGGGGTGGTGGAAGTATTCTGTCTTGATTTGGGTAGTGGTCTCAGCACCGTAGCATTTGTCAAACCTCATCACACTGAACGCTTGAAAGTGGGGCGCTTATATTCCTGCTGGACCTCAGACCCGTCTCCCAGCCACACCCTCCAACACCACCTGCTCTCATCCTCCTGCCACGAATACCGTATGGGTTTCACACGCCCAGCTTTGCAGGGCACACACCAGGGCTGCTACCACATGGCCACCAAAGTCCAGAGCCTCCAGCATTCCATCGACCACAGTATCTAGCCTCATCCTTCTGACGTCACATGCTCTCTGCAACAGCAGGAATGGTCACGTCATACCCCGACAGTGGGGATGGTTGTAGAGTCCCTGCTGCCCCATCCACAAGCACAGGAGCGTGTAAGGGAAACTGAGGGCACACACTGTGGTTTCTCCACATCTAAGGGTTTACGGAGTTCCTCCTTTCTGGTTGGGCACAGAATACCGAATGGTACAAACACCGCTATTTCCTTGGTGAAGACTTGGGCTTTACCACATGACCTTAAAACTGTGAACAGAAGTGTGGCTTGTCTACACGGGCAGTGTGGGGCTGTGAAGGAGTGTCCAAGCCTCTGCCCCATCCATCTTCTCAATGGCCCCGGAGCGTGGACATCACCAAGATCAGAGTGCTGCATCGGAGTAACATGCCTTTTAAGTAAATATTTTCTTCACTTTGCAAAGATAATATGCTCTCTTTTAGGAACATTTAGAAGATGTAGGAAGGAAAGAAAGAAAGAGAGAGAGAGACGGGCAATAAACAGCAGCCATAGTCTATACTCACACTTTCAGAAACCGGTTTCTGCAGAAGGACCCGTGATGTTGCCTGGGTTTCCCCTCACCAGGCGGAAGGGGGCATTGAGTTAGAGCTCATGATCCCGCCTTTCCCGCAGAAGGGACCCAGGATCCCGACGTAACCCGCATCGCTCGTTTCCTCCCTTATGCAGTCACTCCAACTGCCTCCGGTGCAAGCTCGTGCGCAGCAGCACAGGCTCTTCTTGTCAGGGGACTCGAGAGTTGGCATCTGCTTCTCCACAGACGGCTGCAGAGCTCCTTCTAAGATGGTCCCATGGAAATAGGGAAGGATTGGGTCCAAGTCCTCTCCGTGTGCAAGACACACAGAAACAAGGCAGAAAAGAACAGGAGCAGGAGAGTGGGGGGGACAACCAATGCTGAAGCCCTCCACGTTCCCGGGGGGGTTTCTAAGGACTCCAGTGAGCAGGTATCAAAGGGAGGGAGCCAGGCTTCTCGCTGTTGCCGTGGGGACATCAGAGGAGCGTCGAGTTGGAGCCAGGGTGGCCCAGGTGGGTGCGGAGGAGGCCTCACCCCCAGGGCGAACTCCTGGGAAGCAGATGTTGATGCCAACAGACAGGCACAGATTCCCACAAAAATGCCCACCCATGTCAGGCTGTGAGCTGAGAGAGACTGCAGGCAGCAGAGGGCACTGCGGGGGTGGCGAGCACCCCGGCAGCTGGGCTGGGACTCAACACTGTTCCCGGAGGAAAGGATCCAAGGCTCGCCGGGGAAGCGGCCAGTCCCGGGGCAGGAAATGCAGGCCATGAGCCAGACCGTGGCAATGTCCCCCGAAACCAGGGATGTGTTTGAACTCGAGAATGAGGGTGGCAAATATTACGGGCGCTCCATGCGAGGGGCTCAGACGCCCCCCCAAGGATGCCCCAGAGGCCAGTGCTGAACACGTTTGAGCAGCTAAGTGAAGCGGATTCGAATCCAAAATGCGAGCAGAGTACATGTGCGTCAGTACCAACAACGACAGAGGACGAATGGGTCGGGCGTCTGGTGGCTCCGTGGTTGAGTCCTGGGAAGGAGGCAGAGGGATGGCGGGGTGGCGGGCGGTGGGCGTGAGGGGCGAGCGGGGGAGGGACTCCAGTGCAGAACCTCCCACCGTGCTCCGTGGTGTGGTTCTGAGGGTGGCCGTGCTTCCAGCAGACCTGCCGTCTGAAGCACCAACTGTTGTAGGTCTGCCCTAGAAAAGGATGAACGAGAATCTGTGCCGTTTTAAAAGCCAGCAGGACTGCCTGCCGCGTGAGCCCGTGTGAATGTGGAAGGAGTCTCCAGAGCCGGATGGGAAAATCTGTTTTCTTCACAGCCCAGGCTCTTCACCAGGACTATCTAGGGTGCAGACCCAGTTGCCCCTGGAGAAGGCATGTTTGGGGCTGAAACGGGGACCAGGCTGTTCCTTCCCACTGTCTTGGAGCCACAAGGAACAAGCCGTCCCCAGGACCCTCAGCAGCCGCTCTCCGGCAGGAGAAACCAGACAGAGCTCACGTCAGGCCGCACTCCCATCAGGGCACAGCCATCGCCAGGGAGGCAGAGAGGGGAAGGGCCAGCCTGCGGCTCCAGCTGTCCTCATGCCTCTCCGTAACTGCCACCAGGCTCTGCCTGGCATCCACAGCAAGACAGACAGCTAGAGAACAGAATTCTGCCAGCAGAAATCTCTGGTTTGAAATCCAAAACCCAGCAAGGTTCAGCTCTCCTCTGGAGGGCCGGCCAGATGCACAGGGACAGGCCAGCCACATGTGGGGACTGAGCTGCGGCCAGTCTGGCCCGCGAGACCGCACTGCGGAGAGAAGGATGCCCAGTGGATCCCAGCCCTCCTGGGCTTCCCAACGGGAAAACACACTTTTGGGGTCTCACCAATGAAGATGTGGGCTTTGTAGGTTCCCCGTGTAGATCATACTCACCTGTGGCCCCCCAGAAAAGACAGGGCCCATCCTATGTGTCTGTGGACCCCATGTTTTGTCCATGGCACATTGTAAGAACGTGATGGAACAGTCGTTGCTGGAATTGTCTCACTAGGTATAACTACGCTCCATGGGGAACTCTGAGTCTACCACAAAGCAGGTGCTCAGCAAATCCTTGCTGAGCAGACGGACACGCACTGAGCCCTCCCATATTATCGCGTCGAGCTCGCTTAGTGCCGGGGGAGGGGGTCATTGGCCTCCTCCTCCTTACAGATAAGTGAGCGGGATGAATCGTGTCATCTACCCAAGTCCCACAGCGAAACGATGTTGGTGACACGATTTCGGGCCTGGACAGCCTTCAGTGAGCTGGGATCCCATGGGACCTCGACGTCAACAGGACCGCAGGAGACGCCTCTGGGTTCTGAGCCTCGCTGGGTGCGGAAGCGGAGAGACTGGGGCTTCTGAGCACGGCAGGGGTGGAATCAGTGCGTCCTGGATTTGGGAACAATGACTCCAGCTGCCGGGACAAGGGGCAGTGAGCAGGCGGTCTCTGGAGGCAGGAAAGCCAGACAGTTGGGTGACAGTCCCAGGCCCAAGAGCAGCACATCTGACAGGAGCAGACTGGGAGAACGGGTCTCCTTCCAGGTGGAGCCAGCAGCCGTGGTGGTCGAGGGGAGGTGGGCTCCCGGGAAGGAGAGAGAGGACCAGACCCCACAGCGGGGGCGAGGGCTCTGCAGTGTGGCCCAGGTCTGAGGGCCTGTGGCACTGGCCCAGGCCATCGGGGGCATGGCCGGAGCTGACCTGCCTGTGCAAGGGATACAATAGGCAGCATAGAGAACAGTTCGTGGCCAGTGCTGGTCCCCAAGGGAGGACACTGGCGCTCAGACCCTGCAACAACCTCCCTCCCTGACTACAGGTCCTGCGTCCGTCCGTCCCTCACCCCACAGCCAGACAGGCATCTCCAGTTCGTTTCCCAGCTCAAAATGAGAGCGACTCACTATGGTGTGGCTGGGGACCCCACCCATCACTCAGGGATATGGAACCTCGACACTGAGCAGAACGGCTGATTACAACAGAAACCACGGACAGCGCTCAGCCCCCAGGTGCTCAGCTGGGAGCATGGCCTGGACCCCGTGACACAGAGGACACCACACACATGGATAGAGGGCACCTCCGGGATGAAGTCAGTGTGGATGAATCTCAAGAAACAGCTGAGATGCCTTCAACGGACGAATGGATAAGGAACATGGGGTCCATATACACTATGGAGTATTATGCCTCCAACAGAAAGGAAGAATACCCAACTTTTGTATCAACATGGACAGGACTGGAAGAGATTATGCTGAGTGAAATAAGTCAAGCAGAGAGAGTCAATGATCATATGGTTTCACTTATTTGTGGAGCATAACAAATAGCATGGAGGACAAGGGGAGATGGAGAGGAGAAGGGAGTTGAGGGAAATTGGAGGGGGAGGTGAACCATGAGCGACTGTGGACTCTGAAAAACAATCTGAGGGTTTTGGAAGGGAGGAGGGTGGGGGGGGTTGATGAACCTGGTGGTGGGTATTAAGGAGGGCACGTATTGCATGGAGCACTGGGTGTGGTGCATAAACAATGAATCTTGAAACACGACATCAAAAAAACTGATGTTCTGGCTGGTGATGAAACATAGAAGGAAGGAAGGAAGGAAGGAAAAGAGAAGAGAAGGGTGGTTGACACGGGTGGTTGACATGAAGAATGTCTCTAATTTTTTGTCGACATAAAATTTATCCAATGCACAGATCATAGCCATTCAATGAAATGAATTTTGGTCAATGTAGACACTTGTGTAATCCACGTTCCTGTCAAGACATGGAATGTCTCTGTCATTCCAGAAGGCTCCCCCTTGGGCCCTTCTAATCAATTCCCATCTCCCACGGGCAACATATGTTGTGGCATCGAGGGCCACGGACTGGTTCTCCATGTTGACGCATGCCTGCCTGGAATCGAGACATCAGCGTCTTCCACTGGGGTTGGTTTGGATCAGGACGGATGACATCCTAGGGGAGAAACAGGCCACAGTTTATCTGTTTTCTTACTGGCGGACATTTGGGGGCCTTGATGAATGTTGTTGTTCTTGTGCAACACGTATTTTCATTCCCCGTGGGAAAAGGAGCTAAGACTTCAAGCGTTGGGCCGCAGAGTAGCTGTGTATATAACTTCACCGGAAACCACCAGAGCTCGTCCCCAAAGAGATCTGCGTTGCACGTTCTTATCAGCCACTTGTGGGGGACACAAAAAGACACGTCTGTTCAATGTCAGCCACCGGGAGGGGTGCGAAGAGACACCTCACCGGGTTCTACTGAGCTTTCCCCAGCTACAAATGACATCAGGCATATCTCCGGGTCCTCACGGTCACCCACCCATCTCCTCTCATGAGGCAGCCCTTCAGATAGCTGGCCGTGTTCTGTTCCACCGTGGTTTGCCTCTTGCTGAGTTGTAGGAAGTACCCACATTCTAGATGCAAGCCATCAATCAGATACACACGCAGTGTGAGCGTCGGATGCTTGTTTTATTAATTGTGTCATTGCAAGAGGGGATAGTTTTGAATTTGATGAAGTCCATGAATCTGGCTCTTTTTTTTTCTTCCTTTTCCTCGCAGAGTTTGTGAGGTGCTGTTCTCTGGACAAGGTCTCTCCCCACTGCAGCATCACAGATTTTCTGCCGTTTCTTTGGAAAGATGATAGCTTTGGCTTTCACATGTAGGTCTGTTGCCGACTTGCTGAAAAGAACTTCCTTCTCCAACTGGGTCCCTTGCGCACCTCTATTGAAAAGCAGGCGTCCTCGTGTGTGTGAGTGAGTGTCCAGCTTCTCTCTTCCACCCCACTAACGCCTAAATCTACCCTTGGACCAGTCCTTCCAGAGGGTCTTGGCTACAAGCTGCCGTGTTTCTCCTTGATGCTGTCCTAGGAGAACCAGTCAGCGAGTGTCTGCTTCTCTCCCCTTAGAGGGAATCACCACGGTGCCTCACACTTGGTGAGGCTCGCCCGTGAAACCATCTGGACAGACGTCAACATTTGTGGAATGTTTTTCCCCATGACCCAGTCCCTTTCACAGACACGAGGATGGTCAGAGCATCTAATTCTTTTTGAGTTAATTTTGGTCGTGTCACTCTTGCAAGGGGTCAGTAAGTAATGTGGAGGGCACCCGACTTACAGTGTGTGGGTCAAGAGGGACCACCCCACTCCGGCCCCTGGTGTCGGGAATGCGTGTGCCCTCTCTCTGGTTGGTTGGCCTGGTGAGAGATTAATCGCTTCTGATGATCTTTTCAAAGAATTTATTTTTAGTTTTATTGTGTTTTTCTGTGTTCCTATTTTCAATTTCATTAACCTCTGCTCAAATTTCCATACTGTCCTTTCTTCTGTTTTCTTCTGTTTTCCATGAGTTTAATTCTCTAGTTTACGGAGGTGAATTAACCTACACATTTCCACTTTTCTAATGTATATATTTAAGACCACCTAATATCGACATTACATCTACAGCACATACGTATATACAATGGATACACAGTATATAATATACACATTAATGTAATCCCCCTTCACATTTTGATGTCATATTTTTATTCTTAGTTAGTTATAAACATTTTTAATTTATCTTTAGACTTCCTTGATACATGAGTTATTTTAAGGTGTGCTCCTTAATTTCCAAAAAGGAATTTTCCAGCTAGCTTTCTGTTACAAGTTTCTGGTTCTGTTGTGTTCTGAGAGCGCACATCGTATGCTTCTACCCTTCAGTCTGCTGCCCTGTTCCAGCACCAGGAATGCGGTCCATTGGGGAGTGTTCTACGTGTGCTCAAGGAGAAGGTGTTCTCCGAGTGTGAATTCTCATTACGTTTGTAGAGTTACAGTGATGTCCTGTAGGGAGGACTCAGGAAACTCCTACTGCCGACGTTGACACAACTTGACCACCAACGAGGAAGAAAAACTGAAATGGATGGAACTATATTAACTATGTTTAAACCTGGGCAATCTTAATGTTGTTTTGAAAGCAAAACCTTCACTGGTCAGCTTTGGATGACATGAAACAGCCAACTCATTATTTAAAAATTAAAACATTCAGGGAAAACCAGCAATTTATCTTGCTTTACCTGGATAAACTTATCTCAGGGTAATGAAATCGATGGCAGTAAGATAATGTTCAGAAAACTTCAGCTAAGAAAGAAAAAGGAGGGGCACCTGGGTGGTTCAGTCGTTAAGTGTCTGCCTTCGGCTCAGGTCATGATCCCAGGATCCTGGGATCGAGCCCCACATCGGGCTCCCTGTACAGCGGGGAGTCTGCTTCTCCCTCTCCCACTCCCCCTGTTTGTGTTCCCTCCGTCACTGTGTCTGTCTCTGTTAAATAAATAAATACAATCTTGAAAGAAAGAAAGAAAGAAAGAAAGAAAGAAAGAAAGAAAGAAAGAAAGAAAGAAAGAAAGAAAGAAAGAAAGAAAGAAAGAAAAAGAAAGGAGGAAGGAAGGAAGGAAAAAAGAAAAGAAATAGGAACAAAGAAGGGAAATGTCACCATCTTGCTCTCTTCTGAAATGTAAGACGTACGTGCCGACTGTCCACACTACTCACTCCCTAACCACCTCATGGGTGCCCCAAGACCACGTCACAAGACTATCCCACAAAAGCGAACTTGAATCTGACAAAGCTGCTGTGGTTAACCACAGCCATGCTGGAGATACAGGGGACAAAAGGAGCATGTCCAGTTACACCAGACGCAGTCAGGAGACCCAGCATGGGAAAATCTAGAACAAAGAAAGGATCTAGTTTCTTTATCACATAATTTGAAAAAAAAAAAATAGGAAGAAGAAGAAGAAAGAGGAAGAAGGAGGCAGAAGGGGAGGGAGAAGAGGACGGGGAGCCGGAGTCTGAGGAGGAGAGGGAAGGAACGCTGTTCCTCTTTTCAGGAATGCTGGGAATTAAGAAGCCACAGACTGGGCGTCACCAGTGCTCAAATACAGATTCTTCGAAAGTTGAATATTGTTTCCTAAAATTGCAAATAAATGAGCTATCCTCGTGGCTGATCATTCCATTGGCTTGGTCATGTGAGACTTGGGGCTAAGTTTTCAGATGTTTCTCTCCCCTGAGCTTCCCTAGGCACATCCACAGGTGACATAAATGTTCACAGACCCCAGGGGTCCACAGTTAGGCAAAATGACAGTCTCAGAACAGAAGGGTGGTTATCAACTCACACGTCCCACCCACCAGGGCTCTTGTTGGGGGACGGGGCCCACAGTCGCTGCCTGGTTTTCAGTGACACCAGGTGGACTCAGGGCAGGGTGATGGGGACGCCTGTGGGCTGCTCTGTGGGGGTCCAGGGTGACGGGGACACTGAGGCACTCAGAGGTCTTGCTGCACAAGCAAAGCCAAGCTGTGTCCAAAGCAGTGTTAACAAAGTTGTGACCAGGAAATAATTGCTAATCGTACCCACACTGCTTTCTAAAATACCGGATTTTACTAATCTGACCCATTACGGGAAGTAGATCCGTCGTTGATACTGATTCCCCAAGAAAGGTTTAGAAAATGTCTGTGACATAAAATCATTACACTAATTTTCATTAACATGAGTCTGATTTGTCCACAAAGGCCAGCGGGAAGAGCCGTACGGGGTGTGCAGACAGAATACAATCCCGCCTCAGAGAACCTTCTGGACATACGATCAACACAGGTTTTACCGCTGTCCCAGGTGTAAAATCACTTTCATCCCAAAGAATTTTCATTTCAGTCTCTTCTGGCGGACCCTTACGGGCTGACCCAGCTCTACCAGCGACACAAATCCACGCCTTCCCTGAAGGGGGGAGCCATTTCCGGAAGACCGAAGGGAAACACGCAGCACTCAGCACGTTACTTGAGAGAGAAGCAGCCCGTCCCAGTGAGGATCCAGGACGTCCGCTGTAGGAGTATGATGACTCTTTTCCCAGAGTCATGGGCACAGAGGGGTGAAGAAGCAGACACTAGGTCTCCTGGTCCCACGGGGCTGTGGTCCCCAAGGATGCTCAGGGAGGCTGCTAGGAGTGCAGAGGGTGGGGCCATCGTCACGGTAACAGTGAGCCAGGCTTTGCCTTATCCAGTCCTGTCTTCTTGGGGGGGGGGGGGCAGGTTCAGTGGGGGTTCCCGCAGCCTCCCTGACGCGAAACATCACAGAAGCCTGAACGCAGGCGCGGGTGTGAGGGTCTGTCTGCTTTGGAGCTGGATATTAAAGAGATCGGCAGAGAACACAAGACGTGGCTGAGGTTCCATCTTTAGAAAATGCACTTTTATTAGGACTATATTATGTATGTACACATATGTACACGTAAAGGGAGCACTGTTTCCCTTAATAATTTAAGATCTCGGCGCTGATTTCTGTGCTGGTGCAGATCAACAGACATAATCCACAGAAACCAAACTCTCTCAGCAATTTTCAGGAGCATGGAGGGATTCTGAGGCCCCGAGTCACCATGAGCCACGGCTCTGTGGGAGAAGAGGCCACTGCCCTGCCAGGTGGGGGCACTCGCCCGCTCCAGATGCAGTGGACATCCTCAGGCCACTCTAACTCGTCGTGGAGATGGCTTTCCTTTCCGGCTGAGAACCAGGCAGGACACGCTGTTCCGTCACCAAGCAGGCAGGCAGGGTGGTATAAACAACTCACCTTCCCTTCCACTCTGCCTGACTTTCCTACTGGAACGTCCTGTGTCTCCACAGCAGGATGGGAAGCTAAGCAGACCCGAGCGTGTTCTCTCTCTCGTCCTTCCCTTGACAAGAAGGCAGGTGCGTTTGAAGTGACCGAAAGACTGAACGGCATTTACTTCTGGGGAGAGAGAGCGGTTTAAGTCAGAAGCCTTCCGTGTGGGGGACAAACTTAAAATGTTGGCACAGTTCACATTTGCTGAACACACAGGAGCCGTGTCATACGTGGTTGTCTGGGCACTGAAATTCTGGACACGTGTGTTCACAGTTTCTATAAGAATAATTTTTTATTGGGGCTCCTGGGTGGCTCAGTGGGTTAAAGCCTCTGCCTTTGGCTCAGGTCATGATCCCCGGGTTCTGGGATGGAGCTCCACATTGGGCTCTCTGCTCTGCAGGGAGCCTGCTTCCTCCCTTCTCTCTCTCTCTGCCTGCCTCTCTGCCTACTTGTGATTTCTCTCTCTGTGTCAAATAAATAAAATCCTTAAGAAAAAAAAGAATAATTTTTTATTTATAGTGAAATTCCATGTTCCCAGTCTTAGAACATAACTCCAGGGTTCCGATTGGCTATACAGAAAGCTTAAAAGTTGCATTAGTCAAGCATATTCTAATTCCCTTGTCAACCATTAGTTTAATTTTTTTTTCTTTAACCTCAGAACTTTGCCTTTTAAGGGCAAGGACTGGATTTTTTTTAAGCACATTTGTCGGCTCCGTACTGCTCAGCGAATGCTAGAAAAATGAATGACTAGGAACATAAAACGTTTAAAGGCAGAAATACCCAGGAAAGCCTGCCCCTGTCCCCACCCTGAGCGCCCAGACATACAAACCATCTCGGTTCATGACGACCAGCCACCATCAGCTCAGCGACGCTGAGCAAGGAAGACCTTCCTGGGATTGATGAACAGACCCTTTAAACATTACCAAATGTTTCCCATAATAGAGTGACGCTTCTCACACCGGACTTCCAGAATGGCCAGGGGAGGACGTCGGTACCCCCGCTCTTCCCCGGATGCTACACATGTACGGGGGAACGAACACCGTTGACCATGTCAGAGCACCAGTGAAACAGTACCCAGGATGAGGTGGAAATTGCCCACCAGGGAGGCTGCATATCCTCAGCATGAGGGACCCAGGGTCGGGGACGGGGAGCCGGGGCGAGGGAGCACAGGCACAGTGGGCTTCGTGAAAGCCCCATCCCCAGACACAGACACTGTTGTGTCTGCACTTGTGGCTCCCTGGAAAAGTCGACATTCTTGGAGCATAATGACCGGACACAGATGATGTGATGCTCCGTTCAGCAGGGCGGGGGTCTGACCAAAGGACCCCCCCCAACCACCCACGGCATTCTGCCAGCTGCACCCAGCTGCCCAAGGCCATGATACAAGTCAGGGCAAACAAGAGTGTGGCTGGGAGTTTAGAAGTGGAAGACCACAGGCAGCTTTGAGAAGCTCCAATGTATTCCCAGGCATCTAGGCTCCATGCAGGACAGGGAAAATGGGAAGACTCCGGTCCCTCCCCCTCCGGCTGAAGTGAGAGCCTCCAGCAACAGCAGATGAAACCAAGCCTGCGTGTGAAATCTGTGAAGCCTGAAGTGCTTCCCATCCAGACCCCCGTGGCAAAGAGGGGAAGACACACGGGCAAGGTGCTTAAGGAAGTCTGACCATCACGGACTCACAGCTAAATTACATCAACCCTGGTCTCACCCCCGCGAAGTTCATTTCATTTTTTAAAAAGATTTTATTTATTTATTTATTTATTTATTTATTTATTTATTTATTTGAGACAGAATACAAACAGGGGAGCAGCAGAGGCAGAGGGAGAAGCAAACTCCCCATGGAGCAGGGAGCCCGATGTGGGGCTCCATCCCAGGACCCTGGGATCATGACCTGAGCTGAAGGCAGATTCTTAACTGACTGAGCCACCCCAGGTGCCCTAAGGAATACCTTTTTCATTCTTTTAGTACCATTTTAGTCCCAAGAGGTGAAAGCAGTAAGCAGGTATGGTCAATCTGCCCAGTTTAATTAGAATGCTCTGGTTTATCTCATTAAAGGGAAAATGCTCGATGAAGGGATAGCCCATGCAGAAAGTTCGTTTTAAATTTTTAAAAATAATAAGAAGAAACTTTCTAAAAAACCATAAGAGAATTCAGTGAACCTGCACTGCAGGGAATGTAAAATTCACAGACTTCATCCAGGGATGTCACAACACAAGTAAACAGCAACAAGAACAAATAAGGAAGGGGGGGGCAAAATCTGATGCCACCATTGCTACAATACGGTGCCTACAGTATCGGTGTAAAACCACAGAGGAGGGGAGCACCTGGGGGGCTTAGTGGGTTAAGCCTCTGCCTTCAGCTTGGGTCATGATCCCGAGGTCCTGGGATCAAGCCCCGCATCGGGCTCTCTGCTCATCGGGGAACATGCTTCCCCCTCTCTCTCTGCCTGCCTCTCTGCCTTCTTGTGATCTCTGTCAAATAAATAAATAAAATCTTAAAAAAAAAAAAAAAGAAAGAAAGAAAGAAAAGAAAAAAAAGTAAGCCGTACCCATCATAGCCTCTCTGTCTCATGCCAGAAATTGAGACTCTTTCTCCAAGTCCGGAATTTCCAGATTTATGAGTATAATCCAGACTTTGGGGCCACTGTTACATCCTTTCTGTGCTCAAGAAGTATTTTTAAAGTTGGTTTCAACTTTAGTGCTAGGCTGTGTTTCTTGCCCTCAACGTTACACATCCTGTGATCTTGAATTTGCTCTGCACCAATCTCAGCGAGAACCCCCTCGCTCTGCCACCTGTGATGTTCCTTGCTTTCAGGCTACCCTGTATCAGAAACACCTCACCCTCCTGCGTTTCTTCTCAAGGCAGAGGTCCGGTCACCACTCACAGGGCTCAAAGATGGGAGGCACTTGCCCATCATTTTCCAAATCTGAGCAGGCACTTTGGTAGAGAGAAGCAGATTGTAGGGTGTTGGGGAAGAGAGGGGTGCAGGGTGTGGGGGCCCGGCCAGCTCACCGATTCCACGGGGCCACCCCAAGCCACTTGCCTTCTCTGGGTTTTCATGTAGACGACCTGTGGAGTCCCGTCTGGACGCACCCCCCAGGGCCCGCATGCATGACACAGGGAAAGCTCTCCTTGGTAAATCTCGTGCACTTGAGGTTAATTCTCCGCGAACTTGTGAGAGCTGCACGGTTGAAAACCATGAGCACGCTTCTTCCCGGTGCTCACGTCCCCGAGCGTCTCTGCAGCACTCCTGCCTAGATGGCCTGTCACCTCATCAAGCTCATTACGTGTCACCAAGTGGGCCCCACAACACGTCTTCCAAAGTCTTTGAAGCCCTGAGTTTATCCTTGTAGGGTTGCTGCACAAATTCAACTTTAAGAAGACTCGGTGGGGAGATCATATCCACACGAGACAGCCCCTGAGCGTGACTCGAAACACAATTCCAAGAAACCAGCTCGCCGTGTCAAGGAAGACAGCATTTATGCTCTCCATAGGAGCCAGATTAAGGGGCATGTTCATTCTCCAAATCTATGGAAACCCTATTTTGGCGGTGGGGCTCCATAAAGGGCGTTCCACATCCTCCTTCAAACAGTTCTGGCAGAGAAGGGAATCTGGCATTGCTGTAAATACGACTCTAAAACAGGAGGAAATATGGTTTAAAATTATAATTTAAGGAGAATATGTCGATGAGTTGTGAATTTATTATTATTATTATTCACAATAATAATAAAGTAGTTAAAGGCAAGGGCTCTGTCGTCTAGGAGCCCGAGGTCCCCGCAGAGCTGGGGCCCACGACTCAGCTGCTCTGAACTTTCTGAAACGGGTCAGGATGTGCCTTGAGGACGAGTGAGGACAGCAGGTAAGGACATGCCCTCATGTGGAAATCTGGATGAGCTGGGCCGGTTCTCCCCCACAGATGGTGGGGACGGGGCGCGGGGAACGGGCTGTGCGGGGACAGGCGACAGGTACAGAGGACCGGTTAACGGAGGTCAGCTTTGGGGAGGCCCACAGACATTTGGCGTTCCTCCCCTCTGTGCACGTGTGCAGTATTTTCATTAAAGAAATAAAATCACTTTAAACAAGAAAGTGCCTAACCCCTAAAGGACATAGAGGGCACCGCTCCTTGAGGGACAGGTAGGCACAGGGCCAGCCCTCCCCCGGCCCCCTCCTCCTGGGAAGAGAACTGCCAGGGACCCTTGTGTCTCTGCGTTTTCCCTCTTCCTTCATTTTTCCTATTGTTCACTAAGGGTTTTCATTTGTAATTTAATTTCTCAATGCTTTAATGCAATTTTAACTCACAGAAGTGGAGAGGGGCCAGTGAGTCCCCAGATTTGGGGGTAAATGAACCACAGTATTTCGAAACCACAAGAACTGTCTCGGCTGTTCCGGACAGATGGGTTATCACGGCAGCGGACCCTGACAAAAACCCCACGTTACATCCTCGGCTCCCCTGCACACACTGTCCGGACCCGGTCAGAGGCCAGACGGAGGGCTTTGGGCCTACGAGGCCAACACAGAGCAGACGAGCAGGATGGACGCCGGGAGCCACGGAGCCACCAGGCAAGGAGGAGACGGAGGTGGAAGGGCCATCATCCCAGCCTCGGAGCTCAGCCCCCGGGGAGCGCGACTCAGGACCCCCCGCGGACACCCACCCCCTGGGAGCAAGCATGAATCTCAGACGGAGCAGAAATCATGTCAACCTAATTATGCAACTTCTCGCCACGCCAGGCTCACAGCACAACCCAAACACAGCCCCCGTTTGTACGGGGACGTGGCGGCCAAGAAGTAGCAGGAGGCAGGTAATGAGTTACTGGATAGGCTGGAGACCCCTGGACAGCATCTCCATGGGCACGATAGCAGAGCACAGAGCTGGCCATGCACGGAGAGCCCCCACCCCGCCGCCCGCAGGCCACAGGACTCTTCCAGGCCCTGGCGTGTCCCGGGGGACCACCAGGCTGGACGCAGGGAGAGGCGGGGACGCAGGCACACCCCCTCTGAGATGCTGACTCCACGTCTGAGGGGACACGTGCTCGTCTGTAGAGTCCACGTCATGGACACGTGCTCGTCTGTAGAGACTCGTCTCCGGGTGGATTCTCCAGCCCATCCCGCCGGGGAGCCCAGGGGTCCGGGTCGGGGAGAACGAGGTACTCCTTCCCTCTGAGCCCCCACGTGCTGGGCTACGGAAAGAGGAGGTCTCCAGCTCCAGCTCCCAGCTCACGGGGTCGGTGCTCGGATCACAAACAGTAAGATGGGGCTCCGCACGGCCACCCCACAGGCAGGCGGGAACTCTCAGCGCGGGCCGTGACCAAAACAGACCCAAAGAAGGGTCAGCCCAGGGGCAGGAGTTTCAGGAGACCCGGCCCAGGCAGCCGCAGGCAGGGCAGGTCCTGGGGCACATTGCTGCCTGTGTCCACCTGAGTTTCCATCCAGACATCTTCCTCCACCAGAAACAGAATTACGGCACTGACCATTCCTTCCTTTCTCAACTCCAGGTCCCATACGCAACTGCATTTTCCTTAAAAAATCCAACCCTCAAATTGCTGGCAGACTCGGCTGGTCTGTGTCCAGAATTCCAGCAGCGGGACCCGTGAAAACGGTGCACACCCTTTCCCACGCCAGCCATCCTCCCTCAGGTCCTGCCGTGCCAACACCCTGTCACTACCAGAGTCTCCCTCACCTTGACAGTGACCTCAGTGACCTCTCTCAGGTCTAGGGAAGTGTCCTGCGGAGGCCATAGGAATGGGAAATCCAGGACAGCCTTGTTCTACCCTCCGCGAGGGAGGCTACTCGCTGCCAGGGCAGGAGCACAGAGGGTCCGTGGAGACGCAGGCCAGCCCAGAGCCCAGGGCACCTGAGCTGGCCAGGGCACCTGCTAGCCTATGCCAGCATGTCCCACCGGCGTGGATTTCCTGCCTCGAGCTCTTTTGCCACCTCAGAACAGAAGCACCATTACAACAATCTGTTTCCACGTGGACCTTTAGATCAACAAACCCTCCCCATGCTGAGCTATGTTGTCCTCAAGCAGCTGCAAATCTGTGAACAGGACAATCTCCCTCGTCCAACAAGAACGGGAGACACAGGGGTGTGGAAAGGATGGCGTCCGCAGGCTCCAAGGAGGAGTCATAGACGCAGTCACTTTGCTCCAGGTCCCGACCTTCTTCGGTGTGCCCATGGCGGTGGGCATCCAGCGGCCGGCGTGAGAGGCACCCACAGAGAACCAACTTCCGGACGGAACGTTCTGGGGTGTTGGGTGACCACAGAAAAGGGCAGGGTCTGAAGGGTTCGGGACTGACTCGTCACCCTGCAGGCTGGGGAGGGAGTCGGGGAAGCAAGCGCGGTGCCAGGCCCCTAACTGCCACCAGCTGCGCTTGGCTGGTGTCTCTCCCCACTGGTCAGCTCATCTGAGCCACAGCCTAGAGGGACAGGAGGGGACTCGCGGCCTCAGACCTGGCCTTTCTCGCTCTCACTTCCCAGGTCCCGTCCCACGTCTCTGCCTCCGATTGCAACTTGATACGTCTGTCTCCACGGAACCCAAGAGTCTAAGCGGCCCATGGCGCCTATGGGGCTCTGCGGCCACCCCACCCGTCTGCCCCCCCGTGTGGGACCGCGGACCCCCCACCACACAGTGCCCGCTCTGCACCTCCTTCAGTCCCTCCTGTTCTCGTGGCCCCAGCCCGTCCCTACAGGTCCCCCATCCACCAGCTCTGACTCAGCCTCGCCATCCTTCTCTCTGTCCCTGTGACACCGCATGTCTCAAGATGTGGAGCCCATACCTGCCACGTCGACACCAGCAACCCCACCAGGGAACCTGATTAGAAATGCAGAGCCCCGGGCACAGACATGCAGAATCAGGACGTCTGGGACCCAGCGCTCAGGGTTTCCGCGAGACCCCCGGGAACCGGGAGGCAGCCAGGGCGGGGGGGGGGGATCTCCTGCCGAGCCCACTCGGCAGTCCTGCTGGTCCCTGTCCATCGCCTTCTACTGACAATGCTCTTCCCACGCGTTTGGCGCGCGTCTGACTCCCTCTCCTGAGTCGTCTCTGAGCGTATCTGAGGCAGCCGCTCATTTCCATGGGTATTTCCTGCTCTCCCCTGGCCACTGAAGGTCTGAACCCCACGAGACTAGCGAGGGACCCGTCGGGCACCGTCATCCAAGGAGCACGCCTGGCACTGAGGACGCACTCGGCACAGGGGCTGACAGAGGCAAGACCACCATGGGCGCCTGCTGGGTCCCGCTCACCCGCTTCACAGATGAGCAAACTGAGGTTTGGCTGGCCTGGGGTCTCAGGGCCGAGAAACTGCTGAAGCTGGAGCTCCCACATCTCTTGGGGCCTCCTGCAAGCCCCACTGGTGGCTATTTCACCTCTCCAGACACACGCGGGAAACACCGTGCTTCCTCCCGTGAACGGCCATGGCCCAGCGCCCTCCCGTGCTTGTGGGACCTGCCCCAGAGGCTCAGGGGCATCCCTGTCCCTTGGGGATCTCGTTTGGGTTCAAGGCCACGCCGCAGTGTTCCAAACACAGGAAGGGCCTGGGGGAGCGTCCCACGTGGAGGCTGGGTCGTCCCATGCGGTGTTATCTGTGGATGGTGGCCCTTGGCCTGGCCTCCAGGTAACCCAGAAGCACTGCACGAAAGATTTGGAACATTTTTACACTTTGATCACTTCGTGAACTTAACTTTGATTTATTTTTCCGTTTTTAACATTCCCGCTAATCCTTCCCATTTTCAGCTATCGCTGTTCTCTCTCCACTTAAAAAGCATCAACTCCTTTTAGATAAACGTTCTCCGTTAAAGGCGTGTCTGGAAAGGAGCTGCTGGAGCTTCAGCGGGAACCGAGGAGCGCGTCTACACTGGCCGTGGCTGTGGAGGGTGGAGATCCGAGGCTGCCAACGTGGCCCAGGCTCGTTCCCACACTCCAGTGCTCCAAATTCGTAACAGCCGGCCTCGAGTGCCTGCTTTCCGCTGCGTGCATCACCTTTCCCCCCAAGCCGAGCCCCCAGCTGCCTTTCTTTTGTACAAATGAAGACAAATCGGCAGGAAAAAATATAATTAGTGGCTCCAGCAGGGACCAAGATGTAAAATGACATTTTTACCTAATTGTGGCTCATTATGTCTTGCGAAAGGAAAGCCAGGCATTCAAAATCTTGTCCATCGGTTTCATGGCCTAATTTTCCCCAAGTTGTCTCAGAGACTCTGGAAAGTCGGTCGGAGCGATGTAGGCAGATCGTGGACACGGTTCACCAAGACCATGAAGTGCTCCTGTCGCCATGTGGTCTGACCAAGGGAAGAAGAGAGAAGACCCAGGTGGCCAGTGTCGGGAGCTGCTCGCGGCCTCACGTCTGCGCTGTGCGGTGGCCCCAGGACCCTGGTCGGTCCCAGCCTCCTGCTGAGCCTCACCTGCCAGACTGTGGCTCCCAGAGCTGCCCCATCTCTCCACGGCTACCGCAACGCCCACCCCCTGCACCCCCTGCCACTTCCAGACCCCCCGGCCTCTTCCAGCGGTGCTGGCTCACTGCGGCAGCTGCCAACCTCCCTCCCGGGGCTCCTCTCCACTCCCTCCGCCGCACTCCACTCGGGAAATCAGACTCCTCTCTGAGTGCGCTGGGGAATCCCTGCAGCCTCCCAAGTCAGTGCATGGGACGAGGACACCTGGCGCGGGGCGTGGCCGGGAGCCGCTCTGGTCCTTCCCGGGGTCAAGGAGCAAGACACAGAAGCTTGCGCTAGGGTGGCCCTGACCGTGGAGAGGCCGGACGCTCATGGAGTTGATGTACTGAACGCTTGTCAGATGCCGAAACCAACTATGCCGGTGGGAGAAACGAGCGTTGTGCAAACCACAGCAAGGCCGCCAAGGAACTTGTGGTCTCATCGGGATGAAATTTACTGACTTTATAAGATGCGGAAAGTCTTTGAGGCAAAGAAATCCAGCGTCTGATCAACTTGGGGGAAATGACCAACGCCCCAGGATGGGGAAGACGCAAAGGGGCTGAAGACAAGTGAGGCAGCCGAAGCCAGCGCCAGGAGGGGCCCCGCAAGCTCCCGTGAACACAACAGCGGCTGACACAGCCAGCAGCTGCAGGTGTGCGGAGCCAGAGCCAACGTAGGGAGTTAAGAATATGCACATATTAATGTTCTTGTTTTCTTTGAGTAAATATTTAAAAAGATAGGTGCACCCCTGTTATTTACAATAGCCAGGATGTGGCACAATGAAGATATGGTACACGTGCACACACACACACGTGAACGCGCACACACACACACACACACAGGACTATTGTGCAGCTATGTAAAAGGATGAGCTCGTGCCATTGGTAATGACATGGATGGAACCGGAGGGTATGATGACCAAGACTGAAGCTCATTTCGATGTCAGGATTACCAGAGATTACTTGTTTTCTCTGTTTTGTGTTGGTTCTACTGAAAAAATGCAACAGTCAGATTCAGAAGACCTCTTACGCTCAGCACCAACAGGTTCACCAGATTTGGGAAAAGATGATGGAAATCATGACCCAAGAGCTGTAGACCAACAGCTTGAAAGAAGCCGTCAGTAAATTGTTTGCAGACAGCACTGAAGAACACATAGAAAACACTTCTCATCCACCCCACGATGTCTTTGTTAGAAAAGCAAAAATGCTGAAGAAGCCCAGGTTTGAACTGGGAAAGCTCCTGGAGCTTCATGGTGAAGGTGGTAGGTCTGGGAAAGCTCCTGGGGATGAGACCAGTGCAGCTGAACAAGCTTGTGGATATGAGCCGCCAGTCCAAGAATCTACTTAAAATTCAGAGATTTAATGGTGACAAACCAAATATCTTATTTGTGATATCTTAAAAAAAAGGGGGGGACAGGATCATCCTTCCAATCTCTCCAAGGAGGCTGGGAATTGAAGGGAATTCTGTAACCCTTGAGAACAACCATCTCACCCACAAGCGTACGTCGGGAGCTAGGGGCCTGACCTCGTGCAGCTGGTCATAGAAGCTGGTCAGAGAAGGCAATGGAAGGCCATACGGCTGCTTCATGGGGTGCACACGGGGCGGGGGCATGAGAAACATGCCCACAGGGCACACGGGAGAGGACGGGCAGCATGCACTGGACACTTCATCCAGCCGGTGATGGGCGTTAACAACATGGACAGATAAAACAGACCAGACCTGCCATCACTGTGGCTCAAGGACATTCAGGCGTTCCATGCTGGAGGCAAAAGTGGATAGCTGAATGGGTTCCCCCTCTTTTCTTGCCCCTTGCCTTCGGGAGAAACCCAACATTGCCATGACATTTGCTGGATACTCTTGGCTTCCGTTTGATTTTACTTATTTTGGGACTGATGCACCTGTGTTCACAAGGGCTGTGCTGGTCAAGGTCATCAGACAGGTTGCCAACACAGTGCCAAATCCCCGTCTTCATCTGACTTCATCTGCTGGCACTGCCTGACTCCCTTGACCAACACCTCCTCCTGGACACTCCACTGCGTCTCTTGGCTCTGCTCATCCTTGGCTTGCTGCCAGCTCCCGGGATCCTCCTTCCCCTCCTCTCCTGTTGGCTGCTGCGTTCCTCCTGATTCCTTAATGTCGGAGCGCCCAAGGTCCCACGTGGGGTTCTCCCGCATCCCATCTACATGCAGTCCCTGGGTGACCTCAGGAAGACACAGAACCTGAAGGACAAGTGACGTGTCATGGTCAAATCGTTGACACCTGTGGGGTGTAGGACATACCATCTGGTGCTTTCCAGAAGCATTTGCTGAACCCTGGGCGGGGGCATTTCTCACTCTGCACAGTTTCCAAGCCCAAACTAAAAGGCAAGATAACATACACTTTATGTTTAATGCTATTTTAAATTAGGGTTACCAGTGATTGGTTTCTTACTTTGAGAAGAGAGTAAGAGAATAAAAAACAACAACACATTTCTTCCTCTGCCAACCATTCAGCAACCAGAACTCGTTTCCAGAAAAACAGAATCCTGCATCCCTAGAGCATTCGGCATAAGATGGTTCCAGAAAGCAAAAAGAAAAATGTTCGTGTTTCACAAGGATACTGACTAGGCAGGGGGGTGGGACCCCCCCACCACCACCACAGCAGGAGAAGAAAGGGTCCACCTTAAAGCCCAGGGCTGTGCGTCTCCCCACCACACTAAGGAACATCCGAGCGGGGAAGACCGGACACCTGAAGGTAGGACATCTTCGTGCGCCCCCGTTCTCTCAAGCATCGGAGCTGGCCCCTGGCGGGCAGGACTCGCGCACACACAAGGTCCCGCCTCGGCTACAAGGGGACAAACCGAGACCTGCGGAGGGTAAGAAAGCTCTCAGATAGTCCTCATCTACACAGTTCTTTCCTGGTCTTGCTGTCTCCAGTTTGGGCAATCCGTGTTACTCTCATGGACTTGGACGGTTCCACGCTCTGGTGCTCCATGGTCGTGGGATGGGGCGTCCCTGGGGAAGCCGTTCACTACAGCATGTCGGGGGCACATCTGCCTGTGTGTCCAGCCCCACAGCACACGCACTCTGGATGGAGCAGAGCCCAGGGTGGGATGCAGGGAGGGTCACATGACAGCAGCGAGAGACCAAACCACCCACCCCGGCCTCTGTTTTCTTGCTTGACCAGAGACCCTCCATGCCCGCCACAGCTGCAGAGACCACAGAGAAACAGTGTTCGGAACCCTCTCCGTCCATGTGCTGGCCGATTTCCTGCGAGACAGTCGCCATTAAGACCACAGACAAGGCAGTAAAATTTAAACAATTAACTACTGTGAAAATCTCCAGACAGATTCCAAGAGCGAAGAATGACCAGGGTCATGTAGGGCTGGATAAATGTGGATTTCCGTGATTTCCTTCTGCCGAATTCCATCTGCATACAAACCGCAAGGGAGCCCAGGACCCAAGAGCAGAGCTGTCTGCAGGTCGAGGGGGTCTGGGCTCGTGACGGGGCTACAGCCCTGCAGGGACCCCAAGCCCTGCTGACAGGGAGGGGAGGGGCGGGCAGGCAGCGGCCCAGGTTCTCCCGGGTGCTGGTGCAACCCAGGTCTGCACCGAGAAGTCCGGGGCACTGGTGCAATGAGGGTCCACACCCAGGAGGCGGGCAGCGGGCACACTCCCTTCTACCTCAGTGGCATTTAGCTTCTGTAACCCGTTTGCCTTTTCCATTTTCAAGGGAATGAGGGATGCTTCTCTCCTCAGTCCAAATTTGCATCCTTGAAAAAGCTCTTCTCTCACTTAATAAAGAAAAAAAATTCCATGGATCCCTTGGAAATCATAAATAAATAACAGTGTTTCAGGAGGCTGTGATGTCATCTTCGCTTTCTGAAAAAAGTCGACCTGACATTTCGGCGGGCACCAAACACAAGAGAACCCTGCTCCGCGGCCCCGTTCAAGCACGTCCCCCCGAAGCAGGATCTGTTTATCTTTGACTAAAGTCCTGGCCACGTCGGAAGGCAAATGAACTGGACCATCACAGAGACCAGTGGCTGATTCAAACCAAAAGGCCAGGCGAGGTGAGGCCACGTCTGGAACAGAACCCCCACCGTCTGTGACAAGTCACCCTTCACCTCCACCTCCATGCGCCACCGCCCTGCATCTGCTTCCTCGGTCTGCATGCACGTGTCCCACATCCCTGACCACCCAGGACCGAGACGGGGCTCCATGGTCCAGCAGGGACAAGCTTGGCCAGCCAGGCCTGCCAGGGAGCTGGGGCACCCGAGGGCAGCCGAAGCAGCAGACGTCACCATCAGACCCATCAGCGGGGTCTTCTGTCCCAGCGTCCCGCCGTCCACCTCACTCCAGAGCTACTTCTCAGCATCCGGGAGGCGGGCGCTCCCAGACCAAGGACTAGAACACCTAGGGCAGGCACAGGAGTCCCCGAGTGACTACAGGAAGGCCGGGACCCCGTCATCACCCGCCCCCAGACTCTCCCGTCTGCCCCGCTGTGACCCGGTGGATGCCCCTCTCCAGCCCTGCACAGTCTTTCACGAGGAACCATTCCCCCTCTGGCCCTGGTGTCCTTCCCCGTGGGTGAGCTCCAGCTGACCCCAGACCGCTCAGAGGCTCTGACGTTTGCCGCTTTGGTGGGTTTTTGTGAGACGCGCGGCTGGCATCCATCCCCTCTCCTTCCACAGTCATGTCCAGACTGCTCCCACCTCCCAAGCACTGCAGGATCACCCTCCTCTCCCTGGTCTCTCTGTATTACCCCCAGAAGAGACCCCTCCGCACCCGCCTTCCATGCCTTTATGTCCTCTTCTCAAAGAGCTCGTCCTCGCCACCCCAGCGCACACCAGACCCAGCATTACCGGCGACAGCAGCTCCTCCTCCACTCAGTTTCAAACACCAGAACTGCCGTCCCCGGCTACCACTCACACTCATGCCCTCGGGTATTGAGGCTCCAAGCAGATGTCAGCCCCTGGGGGGAATTCTCGCCCACGGACACAAGTCCCGTCCCCTCCCTCTCACCCCAGCTGAGATCTCCAGTTTGTCACTATAATCCGTCAACTCCCTTGCACACCTGCCTCACTCACATGAGCCTGGAAACACCCCAGATCTGGTTAAAAGTGAGACTTTATTATATCCACGCCTCCCCACTGCCCCAACGGGAGAAAATTCCACAGCCACGCCAGTGATGCCACTTCATGTCCTCCTGATGGCCAGAGACCCCGTCCAGAGATCTCCACTGTGCTGGGGGTTGTCACACCCACCCCTCTCCCTGCACACCCACACCAACCCCTCACTCTCACTCTCGGCTGGTGACGGTGCTCCCCGGTACAGGCAGAAGCAGTGCTAACAGGACCCTGACTTGTCCTCCCCACCCCGCACTGAGCCAGCCAACCTAAATCTGGAGACTTTTGCCAGATGCAAAGTTCTTGATAAATGGTTACAGTTCACAGGGCTCCTGAGTGGCAAGTTGGTTAAGCACCCGACTGTTGATCTCAGCTCAGTTGTCATGAGATCGAGCTCCATGTTGGGCTCCACACTGGGTATGAAGCCTACTTAAAAAAAATAATAATAATATCATTAACAGTTACAGATGACCCTCAAACAACACAGATTTGAGCAGCAAGAGTCCACTTGTATCTGGGTTTTTTCCCGATAAACAGAGGACAGTACTATAAATGTGATTCCTCTTCCTTGTGATTTTCTCGATATTTTTTTTTCTCTAGTCTACTTTACTACAAAAATACAGCATATAACACATGTGACACCAGAAATATGTGCTGACAGTTTATGTTACTGGTGATGCTTCCTGTCAACAGTAGGCTGTTAGTAGTTAGGTTTTGGAGGAGTCAAAAGATGGATTTGGACCTTTGGCTGTAGGGAGAGGGGTGAGTATTGTTCAAGGGTCAGCTGTATTTCTTTCCACCCTTTACATCTGTCACCACCCTTCCTTGCGGCCGCCGTGCCTGCTGAGGGGAATTTGGCTACAAAGAATCCCTTCTACATGAACATGACAGACTGCCCTCACGTGCAGCTTTCAAGATTCTTTCTTTACCTTTATCTTTGGAAAAATCTGATGAATGTGTCATAGTGTGGCTCTCTTTGTGTTCACCTGCTCGAAGTTCACTGAGGTTCTCGGATGCCCAGATTTATGTATTTCATCCTTCGGGGCACTTTGGGCAATTATGGCTTTAAATATTTTTTCTCCCTCCCCTTTCCCCCTCCTCTTCTCCTGGGACTCCCATTATGCCTATGTTGCTACATTTAATGGTGTCCCACGTGTCTCTTAGGATCTGTTCTTTCTCCTTAGTTCTTTTTCTTTTCTGTTCTATAGACTGGATAATCTAAATTGCCCTGCCTTCAGATTTATTGGTCTTTTTTCCTTCTTCCTCCTTCAACCTGTGCTGAACCCCTCTAGTGAGTTTTTCATTTTCAATATTGTCTTTTCAACTCTGGAATTTTTGTTTGGCTTATTTTCATATTTCCTTTCTGTATGTTGATTTCTCTATGTATTGAGGCATCATTTTCCTAGTTTCCTTTAGCTCTTTGTCTATGATTTTCCTTTAGTCCTTTGAGCACATTTCAGATGATTGATTTAATGTATTTTAATAGTACATCCAATGTCTGGGCTGCCTCACGGACAATTTCTGTTTATTTATTTTTTCCTGTGAGTGGGCTATGCTTTCTTTGTATATGCTGTAATTTTTTGTTGACAACTGACAATTGTGAATATCATCATGTAGTAACTCTGTAAATCAAAATCCCCCTCTCCCCAGGGTCTGATGCTGCTGCTTTCTGTGGACTCTTGTTGTCCAGTGTCTTCTAAACCAGGTCTGTAAGACTATTCCTTGTCATGTGTGGTCACCGAAGTCCCCGTTCTGCTAGCTCCTGGTGATTTAGCAGGGAGGTCATTAAACGCTGAAAAACAGCATGATAAGCAGATCCAGGACAGTAACAGTGAGATGAGGCACACAGACTCCACACACTGAGAAGGGACGGACAGGAGGATCTGCAGATGGGGTGGAACGTGGGTCATGAGAACTCTGGAGCTGGAGGGATGGATTTGCCACGACTCACCTGATTCCTGCAGGGGCCTCCTGACATCTCCCTGCTCCCAGCTCAAACTTGTGTCACCTATTCTCAACAGAGAAGCCAGCATGAGCCTTTTAAACACCAAACCAGGTTATGTTATTCCTTTGCTCCAGTGTCCTATCCCAAGTCCTTACCCTGGCCTGCAGAGCCCTGCTCAATCTGACTGCTTGAGACCTCCCTGTCCACCCCTCCTAACCCAATCTCTCTGGTCCATGCTGGCCTTATTGCTGTCCCTCCCACTAACCATCAAGCTTCTGCTTCAAGACCTTTGCACTTGTGTTCCCTGATATACTTGGCTCCTTCTCCACTTCTTTATGTCTCTAGCCAAATGCCACTCTATCAGAGATGCCTTCTCCAGCTGCCTTGTGTAAACAGTGGATTCAGCCACTCCTGCTGCTCCCCTTGCTCTGCACGTTCTCCACAGCTCCTATCTTCACAAGATGCGTCATATGGCTGTTTCTTTTATTATTATTCCTCTGCATTCCCTTGCCCCACAGGATGTTGGCTCTGTGAGCACGAGAGAGTTGTTTTTCTCACATCTGTATCTCCAGCACTTTGAGCAGCACCTGCAGATGGGACAGCTAAGTTCATCTTTCCTGAGGTCACAAACTGAGACACAGTCTCATGAGAGACAGTCATTCTGCTCAGAGTTTCAATGGTTGAGAAGGGAAGAGAAACCAGTATGCCAGAGTTGGTATCAAAGAGTGAGTCCCATGCTGCAGACGAGCCTGGGGAGGAAAGTCAACAGGACATTCTCAGGATTCTAAATCCAGAAGACACTAGTTATGAGGACGGCCAGGCAGTTCCCAGCCCATTAGAACAATTCTGCCCTCGTCTTTTCTTGTGCCACATAAGGCTTCATTTGGGGGGGGGGGGATTCCTAAACCTTAAAATTCTGTTTGAAAAATAACTAGTTTAACACAAAATTTAACTCAAAATGGATTAAAGAATTGAACATAAAACCCGAAACTATAAAACTCCTAGAACACACACCCCTGGACATTGGTCCGGGAGGTGATTTTTTTTAACATGAACCAAAACCAAAATAACTAAGTAGGACAACTTCAAACTAAAAAAGCTTCTTCAGGAAGAAAAAAAACCATCAACAAAATGACATCTGCCTACTGATTAGAAGAAAATGTTTTCAGATCATATATCCAAAAAAGAGTTAATATCAAAAATATATAATAAATTCATACAACTCAATAGCAGGGGGAAAAACCCAATTAAAAAATAGGCAGAAGAGGGCGCCTGGGTGGCTCAGTGGGTTAAGCCGCTGCCTTCGGCTCAGGTCATGATCTCGGGGTCCTGGGATCGAGTCCCGCATCGGGCTCTCTGCTCAGCAGGGAGCCTGCTTCCCTCTCTCTCTCTGCCTGCCTGCCTCTCCATCTACTTGTGATTTCTCTCTGTCAAATAAATAAATAAAATAAAATCTTTAAAAAAAAAAATAGGCAGAAGATCTGAGTAGACATTTCTCCAAGGAAAACATCCAGATGGCCAACAGCCACATGAAAATGTGCTCAACATCACTCATCATTAGGGGCAGGCAAATCAAAACTACAGTGAGATAAAATATCACCTCACACCTGTTGGGATGGCTTTTCTCAAAAACACGAGAACTAACAGGTGTTAGTGAGGATGGGGAGAAAAGGGAGCCCTCGTGCCCTGGTGGTGGGAATGCAAGCCGGTGTAGCCGCTCTGGAGAACAGTGTGGAGGATCCTCAAAAAAATCAGAAATAGAACTACCTGAGGATCCAATAATTCCACTTCTGGGTCACTTACCCTGGGAAAGCAGAAACACTGGCTTGAAGAAACATCTACTCCCCCATATTTTTTTAAAGATTTTATTTATTTATTTGACATAGAGAGAGAGATCACAAGTAGGCAGAGAGGCAGGCAGAGAGAGAGGAGGAAGCAGGCTCCCCGCTGAGCAGAGAGCCCAAGACCGATCCCAAGACCCCGAGACCATGACCTGAGCCGAAGGCAGAGGCTTTAACCCACTGAGCCACCCAGGCGCCCCCCCTACTCCCCCATATTCACAGCAGCGTTATTTACAATAGCCAAGACCCTGCAGCGGCTGAAGTGTCCAGCGATAGACAGATTGATAAAGAAATTGTGGTGTGCACGCGCGCACGCACATACACACACACTATTCAGCTATAAGAAAGACAAGTTCCATATGATGTCTCTTATATATGGAATCCAAAAACAAAACAAAACAAAACCCCAGAAAGCCCAGAGACACAGAGAACAAATTGGTGGTTGCCAGAGTCAGAGGTGAGGGAAATAAGGGAACTGTTGTTTGTGTTTTCTTGGTTCAAGTAAATTGAATAATAAATGGGGGGGGGGAGGGAGAGAAAACGGCTGGTCGACCTTACAGGCTGACTTAGGACCTAATTCCTACACTCCAGCCCCTGTTTGGTCATCCCTGAAGGTCCTGATCTGACACAGAGCGGGGGTGGGGAGTCTTCTGTGGGGTGCCCTCCCATTCCAACAGTGTGGAGTCTGAGTCTATTAACACTTGGCCAAAAAGACCCAGAGCACCGTCATGACATAAAACAGTTAAAACCAAGAATTCTTCAAGTATTTTATTTCTCCCAGGAGACTTGCTGACATCTCTTTGCTTTTATGATTGTTCCTTGGAATTAAGTTTAATGAGCAGATGTGAGTCATGCCATGTAGTTACAATCATTGAACTTTAAAATTACATTTTATGTTGGCTTCCTTGCATCTGAGATGTTTGCACCAGGTTTAGAAAGACTCTCTTCTCTGTTTTGTTTACGACAGATGCTAGAGGAGCGCAGCCAAGAAGGAGAAAAGCAGCCCTCACTTATCTGCATGACCTCTTGTCAGCGTCTCAAGTCCAAGTGAAAGCAACGCGGGCGGCTGGGCGACTGCACAGAAACGCCCGGAGGCCAGCCCCCTTAAAGACTCATATCCTCGGTCATGTTTTCAAAACCGTTTATATTTAAAAGAGTGGTTCGCTCCTGCAAAAGCTGCTTTTGACTCATTATTACAGGCCAATAACGCAAAAGCAAATACCATGTTGTTCTTTATCAAGAGACTTACAGTCTTTAAAAAATAGGAATAATCCATATTTAAAGGTACCCTAGCTAGGGAATGGAGAGTGTCTGCTAGTGGACGCGGGGTTTCTCTTTGGGGTAATGACAACGTTCCAGAATGAGACAGCAGCGCAGCTCTGAGTATATAGAAAGTTGTGGAGTCGTGAGAGTGAAACAGGTGCACTAGCCAGTGTTGGTGTATGAGCTGGTGGGTCAGTGTGGCTCATAGTTCCCCTGGGGGGGCACACAAGAGCCCCACACAGAGCCCAGACTCCCACGTCCCCCACCCTTCCTCTCCCTGTGAGTGACTAGCCATGTCCAAGCCCCACACTCAGCCACAGGCGCTGACAGCCCTCCTTCTGGTCTGCTCAGTTCAACCTTGCCCCCCAAGTCTGCTCTCAGCACAACCCCCAAAGAAACTCGCTCAGATGCCCAGGCAGGCAACCCCACTCCCCACGCTGGAAGTACCCCCGCTTCAGATGCAAAGCCCACGCCCTTGGTGCCTGTGGAGGCTTGCTGGGCACCCGTGCCCTGGGCCCACCGCGGGTCTGCATTTCCCTCCCCACCCAATGCCTTCCGTGTGCTCAGCAATAGGGGGCTGACGGGCCTAGCGGACACCCAGACTAGGGGAGTTTGCAGACAAGAGCAAGTCGTCACCGGCTGCACTGTCCTCTCTCAGGGCGCAGGCCGGAAGTGAGCCGGAGGGGGGCCAGAGCGCCTTCCGCAGGGACGGTTCAGAGGGACGCACTGGAGCCCTGCGTGGGTGCCGCCCGCCCCGTTCAGCTCTTGGGGGGCTGGTGAGGTCTGCAGGGACCGGACTGCAGCTTGAGTTTACACTGAGCACACAAGTGTGGTCACTTTGCCTTCAACTTGGATCCTTTGCGTCTGAGGGGGTCATTGGGAAGGCTCTGCAGTTTAAACACTCCCGGACCATGGAGGGCTCACGTGGGGCATCCTGAGGCCCCCCAGGTCCCCCCGCCCCAGCTCTGCAGCCCCACCCCATCCCTATGTGCATGGGGCTGTGAGGAGGTCTCCGCAGAGCGGGCTGCAGTCCCCGCCAGGCCCCCGGGGCCATCGCCCCACACCTGCACAGCGGAGAGCAAGGGCTCACACGTCAGATCCCACCCACACCCTGCGGCCTCTCCACCCTCCGCGCAACGGCCGCCCCACTGTCTCCCAGAACCTGGAATCCTGAGGCTTTCTCGGCGGGTCCACGGGGTCAGCACCTGGACAGCTCCCGAGGGGCGCACAGCTCCGCAAAGGCCCCCACCCAAGCTCCCCGCGGCCCAGACTCCCATCCCTGGGCTGGCCTCAGGGGCCTTCTTGGGGGGCCCTCTTGGCAGTGCCACAGCGCCCCGCTGCCCTTCTAGGTCCTCCTGTGCCCACGCCCCTCTCACCAGCACTTGCCCTCTGACCTGTCCCCAGACAGATTTCTTGTCCCCTTCAGCACCGGGCCCTTCTTTCCTGGGGGCCAGGCCCGGCCTGGGTTCCTGTCGGTGGCCTGACCTGCTCTCTGCTCCAGGGGGCTTCCCAGGCCACACAGACAGGAGGGTCCCATGCCTTCTCGCGGGTTTGCTCCCGGTTTTTGGGACAGGACCACAACCTGTCTTGCAGCAAAGCAGCAGGAGATGCCGGAAAGCTCTGGAGAGCTGTCACAGTCCCAACAGTGGGAGCTCCGCGACACTCCTGCTGTGCTCACAGCAGACACAGGCCCCCGAGCCTGAGCCGCTGTGGTCACTGTCAGGGCCCTGCCTTCCACAGGCCATAATCACACCGACACGGACTCCCCCTCTGGGCCTTCATTCCTCCTTCGTCACATGGGACCACGATGTCCCTTTCTCGGAGTGAGAAGGGGTCACAGAAGCAGCCCAGACCACACTGGGCACGTGCCAGCAGCAGCCTCTCCTCACTCCTATGTGCTCCAAAAGCGACCTTTCTCCCACCAGAATGAGCATGTAGAGTCTTAAATCTCAGGGCAGGAAGGAGAGGGAATCCAGGAACACAGTGGGGTCAGACATGGCTGTTCAGCAAGAGGGGAACAAGAGGTTTCAGGCTCAGACAGTTTGCTACCTGCAGGCAGGGGGAGGAAGTGCAGGCAGAGGTGCTCATGTGGGCCACCAGGAGACACAGAGCCGCAGGACAGCCATGGCAGGGAGGAGACATAAAGGTCTGTCCCCTTCAACTGTAGCCAAGGGGGAGGCGGGTGGAAGGTCTCATCTCATCCCTCCTCAGAACCCAGGAGGCCATGAGAAACCCCTGTCAGAGCCTCCTCCACCCAGGAAGCAACTTAGAGCTGGCAGTTCCCCACAGGCCTCCAAGATTGATCCTGGGGTCTGGGAGGACCACAAGACATTCTGCAAACCCCACACTCAGCCACAGCTCCAGCCCTGCCCTGTGGGCCGTGTGGACGTGGGAGAGGTCAGCAGGGCCCCGGGAAGAGCCAGCCCCCAGCCAGGGTGGAGGGCACAGACAGAGGACTCCGGTAAGAGTCTTGCTCAGGATGTGGGGTGTCCTTCTAAGGACATCAGGAGCCCTCTGGGAATTTGAAGCCATATAATCACCTAATCCAGCTGACACTAGGTTTCATGATATGTTTCCTGAAAGCAGAAAGCCCTTTCAAGAGAGCCAATATTCAAATCATCACTCAGCGGGGAGGGCAGATTATATTAAATAATATTAAATAACAACAGATTTTACCCTTGGCTCTGTGTAACTCCTGGCTAAACTCTATTAATCAAGAAGCTAATAAAATATTTTTTAAGATTTTTCTTACGGGGTTGTGATTTTGCCCAGGCTGCTTGGGATGGCCTGCATTCTTCAGAGTGGGGTGTATTTTTATTTTATGAGAGACCAGCTTTTCAGCAAGTGCGCTGATAAAGAGGCAGCTTCTTGAAGTGGAAACACTGGAACTGTGAATGTAGATTTCAGAAAAAGGTGGATGGAATTTGTGGCAGGAGAGAAAGAGCCAGCCCTGGGCAGGGGCAGTAGCTGCCCAAGGCCCTGGGGGGGTGCCCACCCTGGAGCGAGGACAGCCAGCAGAGGGCATGGCCTGACGGTTACCAGGTCTGGGTGAGGACACCCCTGGCTGCAGGTCCCTGCCAGGCACCGGCGTCACGTCTCTCCCACATGGGCTCTCGACCCACCCCGGCCCCTTACTCCCTAACGCACCTGAGTGCTTCCAACTAACAGAGATCTTGGAGCCAAGGCCAGCCTCCTCCTGGAGGGTTGTGAGTAATCCACACTTCTCCCCAAAGCCTCATGTGGGTCTTGAGCTGGCAGACCTGCCGGGATCGCAGGCACCAGGAAATCCACGCACTGTGGCCTCACCGCCGAAAGGAGCCGGCCGCCTCACCAACCTCCAGCCCAGCACGGGACCACGTCCCCTCCAGAGACGGAGCAGGTGCCTCGGAAGACAGCAGGCTCTTCAGGAACGAGGACTCAGACACAGTCTGGGGCTTCGGGGGTTCGCTGGAAGAGGGCCGAGGAAAGCGTCGGGCAATCATACCCGCGCCCATGAGCCTTACCTGGAACTGCCGCCTCCTGGCCCCGCAGCGGGCACAAGATGCCTCTCCTTCAGTGACAGGAGGGCAGTGAGAGTCAGCAAACTCCCGCAGACACCCCCGCAGATGGGCAGACCGTGTCACGGGGCCCTGCCTTGAGCGGCAGAACAACACTCATTCACGCACTCCCCGCGGTCTCCCCGCCGTCATGGTCAGAGTGGGCGACGCATCAGGAACCTTCTCCCCCCGCAGCAGGGAAGCTCCCCTTCTCCCCAGAGCCAGGTGTGCTGTTCACGGGACGAGCACGGGGAGAGAGGATGGCCCTAGTTCTCATCCTCACACATCTGTCATCGGAGCTGCTGTGTAACAAGCACCCCCTGAGAGGCGGCAAGGTCCCTGCTGACTTCACGACCTTCTCGCCAGCGCCAGGTCCTTCCTGCAAAGCCCTGGGGAAGGACATGACAAGGAGAAAAGCAAAATACGGAATATGATGCGTCCTCATCTCCCTGCAACCTCTCAAAACGTTCACCTGAACACGTCTCCGATACTGAGTCTCCTCACATTTGGACTTTTGCCAAAAAAAGGCGAATCAGAAGGGAAGGAAAACAGCACGTGGGGAGCTCAGCCCACAGCAGCAAGAAGACACATAAACCAGCGGACGGGGTGGCGGAAGGGGCTCCGTTCATTCCACCAGCGAGACAAGCAGCAAGACACTCGAACAAGGGCCGGCAGGGACACACAGCACCTTCTCGAGTTGCAGGAGACCAGCACCTCCTGGAAACACCTCCGTGGACACAAAAACCATGAGAAAGACCATTGTACTCAATGCTTTTTTCCAATGTTTTTGAAGGGTAGGTCAGCATTTAATTCCTTTGCATTGAACTTGGGTGAGTCCATAGAATTTGATGCTCCCAAGACCCGAGCGTCCGCGTCTGCTGGGGGCCGCAGGCAGGTGCTCGTCTGCAAGGGGAGAAAAACCCTGTCCCCTTGTCCTGCTCCTCGGTTGCTTCCAAGCGGCATCTACAGGGCCCTCCGGAGCCAGCCTCGTCCTCCCCTGGCAGCCAGCCAGCGACGAAGACAGACAAAACGCGTCCTTCCAGACGCGACCTTTCCTTTCAGACCCACAAGCCACAGGCAAGAGCAGGGCAGATGGCCTCTTGCTCCCGGCTTCCCTGGAAGCTGAAGGCCTCCAGAGCGGGTTTGCTGGCAGGTTTGACCACCACCTCGAGCGCTTCTCCAGGACAGCTGCTGCTGAAAGTAGTTACAACCACTTACTGCAGGTTAGCGGGCCCTGGTTTGTGAGCAGAAACAACCCCAGTTTTCTCTTTCCCTTTTTTTTTTTTTTTAAGATTCTTCTTTTTAAATGTTCATCATCACTAGCCATCAGGGAGATTCAAATTAAAACCACATTGAGATACCACGTTACACCAGTTAGAATGGCCCAAATCAGCAAGACAGGAAACAACATGTGTTGGAGGGGATGTGGAGAAAGGGGAACCCTCTTCCACTGTTGGTGGGAATGCAAGTTGGTGCAGCCACTTTGGAGAATAGAGCTTCCCTATGACCCTGCCATTGCACTACTGGGTATTTACCCTAAAGATACAGATGTTGTGAAAAGAAGGGCCATCTGTACCCCAATGTTTATAGCAGCAATGGCCACAGTTGCCAAACTGTGGAAAGAACCAAGGTGCCCTTCAACGGATGAATGGATAAGGAAGATGTGGTCCATATACACTATGGAGTATTATGCCTCCATCAGAAAGGATGAATACCCTACTTTTGTAGCAACATGGACGGGACTGGAGGAGATTATGCTGAGTGAAATAAGTCAAGCAGAGAGAGTCAATTATCATATGGTTTCACTTATTTGTGGAGCATAACAAATAGCATGGAGGACAGGGGAGATGGAGAGGAGAAGGGAGTTGAGGGAAATTGGAAGGGGAGGTGAACCATGAGAGACTATGGACTCTGAAAAACAACCTGAGGGTTTTGAAGGGGTGGTGGGGGGGGAGGTTGGGAGAGCCAGGTGGTGGGTATTAGAGAGGGCACGGATTGCATGGAGCACTGGGTGTGGTGCAAAAATAATGAATACTGTTATGCTAAAAATAATAAATTAATTAAATTTTTAAAAAAAGATTCTGCTTTTTACTTGTCAGAGAGAGAGAGAAAGTGCGAGAGAACACAAGCAGGGAGAGAAGCAGAGGCAGAAGCAGGCTCTGCACAGCGCAGGAAGCCCAATGCGGGACTTGATCCCAGGACCCTGGGATCCTGACCTGGGCTGAAGGCAGATGCTTCACCGACCAAGCCCCCCCAGCCACCGCAGAACCCCCAGTTTTCTAGAGCCGCGTTCCAGACCCCAGCATGCCTTCCCCAGCCATTCCCTGCAGGCAGAGGGAACAGGCCAGGTCCCACCCGTTGGGCAGAGGGCCAAGAATAGTCTCCCCTCCACCAGACAAGATGAGGTGTTTGAACCAGCTATTTGATCGATCTGATCGATCTGATTAATATGTCAACACTGTGTGACTGTGATTTATAATACGGAACACATATTGGGTCTTTGTCCCAGTTTCTGATAAGGAGCCCCTAAAACCCTTGGAATTCCCTAAGGGGGAGGAGCAGAAAGGGGTCTCTTGTGATGCTAACAAGGTGATGTTTTAAAGCGCCTTAGGACCGGGTCTGGTTGCCAGGGAAACCGATCAGGTGATCAGAGGTTGGCATTTTCTCAGCCCCACCCCCTCACCCCCCACCCCTGAGGAGCGAGAGGGGCCACAGTCTGGATCAATCAGCCACAGCAATGATTCATCAGTAAAAACCCAAAGGACAGGGTCTGGAGAGCTCCCGGGTTGGTGAGCAGGTGGGGGGACCGTGGGCCCTAAGGGGGAGCAAGGGAGCCCTGCACCCTCTTCCCCAGGCCCCTCCCCCGGTGGCGCTTCTTTCCCTTCCTGAGTTAACCCTTTGATAACAAACCCTTGATCCAGGGAGTGAACCGTGTCCCTGAGTTCTGTGAGCCGCTCCAGCAACTTCATCAAGCTCAGCGAGGGGCTGTGGGAACATCTGGTCTGTGGTTGGTCACTCAGAACCCAGGTGACAGCCTGGACGTGGGGCTGGCATGGGGAGGGCAGTGCTGGGGGACCGACCCCGGATCTGTGGGTCTGACTGTGTCTCCGGGCAGATGTGTCAGGGTCCAGGCAGATGTGTAGGAGTCCGGCTAGCCTCGGAGGGCTGCCTGGTCAGAGAGAAAGCCCCAACAGAGGCACTGGTCACCGGAAGTGGAGTTGGTATCAAGATGCCACGTGACACTTGACATTCACTGGCATAAACATAGTAATTAAGAGGTTGATGACTTTGAAAACCATCACCAATATAAGTCACTCATTACAGAATAACTTTTTCTTAGAGTTAGTGGGATGAGTATTGCCAGGTCACCATAACGTCTTTTGTGACCCGGTGACGTAAGCACATGTGGACCAAAGCCCCAGGCTCTGGATGCCTGCCCCACAAGCTGGCCTCCAGCCATTGGGTGGACCAGGGGGCCTGGGGTCTGTCCTGATGACTGCAGGCAGCCATGCCTGAGCGCACCCTACAGACCACACAGGCCTGGATCATGGAGAGTGCCAGGGCTGGCAGGAAAACCCTCCAGGGCTGACGTCCTAAACGCTGGTGTGGGTTGGTGATGCCAGGGGGAAGGCCCTCTGGGGGGAGTGAAAGCAAACGTGTGGATAGCGTGACCCCACTTGAGGGAAACTGTGTGTCCACAAGCCAGTCCGAGTAGAGAAAAGTGCCATTCCCGAGGCTATGAGAGCTTGGCCACCCCAGAGATGGAGTCCCACTCGCGACCGATGGCCGACTCGAGGACCAGAACCCAGAGCCAACACAAGGGGGCCAGGCCCGACGTTCTGTGAGACATGCTTGAAGAGCCACTGGGACAGGGCAAAGAGAGGCAGGGTGCTCGGACATCCTGCCCCGCATGGCCTGGGAAGGGACACAGGCCAGACGCCAGCACCCCCTCCGCTGGCCCCACACAGTGCCCTGTCCCGAGAGACTCTGCCTTCACCTCCCCTACCTGGGCTACCCCAGACCCAACCTGTGACCTGGGCCCCCCCAACTTAGGGTGACCAATGCCATCTGCTCCCCGACAAAGGGCCTCTGAACACTGCTGCTGGCTGTCTTGGCAAAGGAACTGGGCACGTGAATAGCCACGCTCTCCCCCGCTTCACCTCTCCCGTCTGGGGCGAGTTTTACTGTGAACCCCCGTGGCGTGCCGCAGTATTGTGTCTGGGTTAGGGGACAGCAGCCCCGTTGCCAGAGCCCTGGACGCCATGAGGAACTTCCACGCGGGGATCCCCAGTCTGGAGCCCCTCCTCCCTGGAGGGGCCACAGGCAGAGTCTGCAGGGAGTTGGGGGGGAGACTCCCGCAGTTATCAGCTTTAAAGAACTTTGGCCTTCGGAGCAGTGGGATTTGGATTTGCTGATAATCTGTCCTATGTCAGGTTAACTGGAATCCCGAAAGTGTGCCAGGCTGGAATTCAGGCAAGGTTTGGGGGTCCTTCAGAGACCTGCCCTCTGACTCTGGCCAAGCAGCCCCATAAACTGCATGGGAAGCCAGGCTGGGGAAGCCGCCCCTGCTCCTAGTTCACTTTCATACTCCGGTGTTTCTTTGCACGCAGGAAACTGCTGCATTCCTGAAGGCAACAGTGGCCTTATTTCCAGGACTCTCCGGCTATCCCAAGACTTCTGCAACAAGCAGGGGCGGGGGCCACATAATCCCAAGTGTTTACACAGGTTTTATTTTTTTTAATTCCCTCCAACTAAAATTAATGACCATTATTTCCTGTATCTCCACAAAATCCAACCAAATTTTGGCCATTAAAACTGTTTTCGACCAGAATTGATGCCTGCACTTCTGCCAATCTTGATAATTACGCTTCCGTTATGGCTTCGGCTAATACTCATTAAAATAAAAACAAGCGATATCATCAGAAAACGTGGATTTGTGTGTCCAAGGTGCACGCGCGCACACACCCCCAACAGCACACGCTCACCGGCTCATGTGGATGTATGCACACACGTATGCACACGCTCACACTCACATGGTCCTCGGGGAAAGTACCTCACATCAGAACTCTTTCCCGCTGCCTCACGGACAGACGGAATCTCGTCCAACCTCAAACATCCTGCCCACCCCTGAAAAGTAGCTGATGTGCCCACACAACAGGGAAAGGCTTCATTCGGAACGCCTGCCCAGACACCCTGCCACCCTTCAACACCTCAGCTTCCCCGGCTGGCCTGGACCCACGACAGGACA
The DNA here is from genome assembly GCF_011764305.1 of Mustela putorius furo. Lineage (NCBI taxonomy): Eukaryota > Metazoa > Chordata > Mammalia > Carnivora > Mustelidae > Mustela > Mustela putorius. The sequence goes on from NW_025421998.1 coordinate 13,082,276, forward strand.
CACTCTCCCCAGGACCCGGGATGCCGGACCCTCCCAACCACACACAGGGCGTCCGCGGTGGGCATGTCACTCGGGGAGGAGCTGCCCCCACCCCTACACTAGGCATGTGCACTTTAGCTAAAAACGCCCCCCACATCAACACAAATCCTGGAAAGAACAACCAAGGGGGAACAAATGGGTGACCTGCCAGCCTGGTCGGGCCCTTGCAACTTGGCTCTCGCCCAACACTAGCAAGCCCCAGGCAACCACGGAGTCCAGCAGAGGCCTCCCGGCTCTGGGACTGCAGCAGCTCAGACCCCAGCCCCAGGCTGTGGGCAGCGAGGGGCCCTTCCTTTGCTGCGCACGGGCACCACAGAGAGCCGGTTCTCCCACTCAGGGTCACTGCGGCCCACCCTGGGGTTGTTCTGCCCATCCCACCCCCACCCCCCTGCGATTAAGAAACAACTGCTTTAAAGGGAAAAGAGGGGCAGCCTCAAAGAGCAGCCCCTGAGCCTCCGTGGCAAAGCCCCAGGGGAAAACCCGTTCCACCCACGCCCAACACCTCCCCTGGACTCACCCTGTAAATACTTGGCTTCCATTTTATCCCTTGTCCCCAGACTCAGAAAGTAACTGCAGCTTCCCCAGTCTGGTGAGCAGCGGCCCCGACGCTGTCGAGGGCTGCAGGCAGTCACCCCGGGAAACAGTGTGACAGAGGGCAGCAGCACGGAGAGGTGGAGAGAGCAGCAGCGTGCGCGCCGGGCTGGGAACCCCCAGAGGGTGTCCCTTGTAATGTGCTGTGACCGCTCATCTTGAGGCCCTTTTTAGAGGGGTCCCTGCGCCTGATTCCTTGCCCGTAGAACTCACAAAACACAGCAGGAATCAAATATTACAAACCAACTGTGCTATCTAGCACAGAGACGGGCCCGTCCAAGGTTCCCGTATCTGCCCCCCACGATTCAGCTGCCCGCTGTGACAGCAGCAAGCCCTCCCCATCCCAACCCCGGCTCAAGGATCAGCCTCCCCCCATAGCACCTGATTTTTGTATTCCTGTGTCATCTGGCTGGGAAAGGCACTGAGGACTTCTACAAAGGGAAGAGCTGTGTCTCCAGGACGTAACTCCGTGGAGCCCAGTGACCACGTAGGGTTGCCGGGAGCACCAGTCACCGGATGCCTGGGTGGCACAGTCCATGGACCATGGGACTCTGGATTTCGGCTCCGGTCATGATCTCTGGGCCATGGGGTCCTGCCCAGGTTGGGCTCCATGCTGGGCGTGGAGTCTGCTTGTGGATTCTCTCTCTCCCTCTCCCTCCGCCCCTCCTGCCCCAGCTCGTGCATCACTCTCAATCTTACATGCTCAAACAAAAGGAAAGCCATCCAGGATGCGACAGCAAGTCTGAAATGTATCCTCTGTGTAAAAACGTGAATGTGTACGAACGTGTCTGCAGTGACCACTGATGTCTCCAACAACCCGATCTGCAGGTGCATCTTGGAAAATCTATGCAAAACATTCAAAGGACAGAGAAAAAAATGAAAGGGGAAAAATACGCACCACCTATACCACAATGGTTCGTAGCCTCACACCATGAAGTTTCTTCCCATAGACAAGAGAGGAAAGAAATGGACGAGAAATCCACAGGAAAATGAGCTACGAAATGAACAGCTGACAAGCGGGAACAGAAAATGAACTTTAAAAACAGATAAAGATTCTTGACTCACTCAGAATAAGTAGAAAGCAAATTCCAAGTATAGATGACCTTGAACAACTGGGTTTGAGCTGCACGGGCCCACTTACACCGGGATTTTTTTCTGTAAACACCATAGAGCAGTGTAAATGTATTTTCTCTTCCGTAAGATTTTCTCAATAACGTTTTCTTTTCTCTGACTCACTTATTGCAAGAACACAGTATATAACACATATAACATACAAAACATGTTAATCAACTGTGTTTTGTTATCCATAAGACATTTATGCAACAATAGGCTATTGGTAGTTAAGTTTTGGTGGGAGACAAGGGTTATACATGGAGTATATGAATACACATTCAATTCCGTGTGTTGTTCAAGACTCAAGAGCACTCTAAGTTACGATTCCTTCCCTATCACACTGGCAAAAATCTAAAAGACTGATCACCTACAACAAGGTAAGACAAAGGGACATGCTTTCTCCCAGACAGCTAGGGGGGATGCACAATGGCTCAGCTCCTGCAAAGGTTAAGGGAGGTAAATAAATCCCACATGCACTTACCCTCTGACCCAGCAGTGACAGGTCTAGGAATATACCAGCAAGTATATTAGAAGAGAAACGCATGGGGCTACACATGGTAGTCCTATTTTACAACGATACAAAAAGAAGAAGCCCAGAAAAGGAGAGAGTAGAAGCAGCCCAAATATGCACCCCTCAGGAGGGGCTGGGCGAGTTTTCACACAGCACAGGACGGGGAGCCAGGCACCTGTACTGATGGGTGGGGTGTCTGCCTCAAGGTGGGAGACAGACCATGGCAAAAGACCATCACTTGGTGAAAATGCACTTCTAAGTAAAACAGTATTGTATTGAAACCTATCAGAAATATGTAGAAATATGCAGATGCAAAAAAAAGTCTAAATTCTAGAAGATTCTAGAAGATTCTAAACCTTCCCCCCCATGAGAAAAGACCAATGCCCACTTGCTCCCTGAGATCATTGTAGAGAAGAAAATGATCAAATCTGCCTGAATGAGGAGATTTAATGGGTTTACACATGGGGGGCTAGAACCTGGAGGACCCCATACACAGAGCCAGCTCACTCGTCCCACCAACCCTCCTACTTGAGAATCTGGAATGATAGAAATCTCCACAGTTCTAAGGTATTTAAAGCCAAAGTTTTGACTACAGAGAGGAATCTGGGGTGGTCCTCAAGGCATTTGAGACCAGAGATGAATCACAGCGTGGGGATACACCACAGCCCCTGACCCAGATGGACCACAGTGAGGGCTGCTTGCTCTGGCCACCTAACAGGCACAAGGCACATCCTTCCTACCATCCTTTCTATTCAAAGTCAAGCACACACTCAAAACTTATCAGATACTCCAAGAAACAAGAAGACAAGACCTCTCCCTAAAAAAGAGTAAAACAATTATAGAGACACACTGAGAAATATGACAGATTTTGAAATTAGCAGGATTAATTTTTTTATTTTATTTTTAAAAAGATTTTATTTATTTATTTGAGAGAGAGAGTGTGTATGTACAAGTGGGGGGGGCATAAGAGTGAGAGGGAGAAGCAGGCTCCCCGCTGAGCAGGGAGCCCCATACAGGGCTCGATCCCAGGACTTTGGGATCATGACATGAGCCGAAGGCAGATGCTTAATGACTGAGCCACCCAGGTGCCCCAGAATTAGCAGGATTTTAAAATAAGTGTTATAAATATAATAAAATAATTAAAGAAAAATATGAGAATAGATTAAAAGATGGACAATTTCAGCAAAGAAATGAAAACCACAAGAAAGATCCAGATGGAAATTCTAGAATGAAAAAAATACAATAATAACAAAAATTAAGGAAACATTCAGTTGGTTTAACACATGCTGAACAAAACAAAACAATCAGTGAACTGAAAAATAAATGAGCAGAAAGGATTCACTGAAGCACAGAAAAAATCAAGATAGGTCGTGTCAGAGGCAGACAATATCCAGCAGTCTGGTATGACACAGTCGTGTTCTCAGAAGGAGAGACAGAGAAGTACTTGAACAGAAAATAAGAGCGAACTTCCCAATGCTGCCTGTCGGTCATCAGACCAACAACTCAGAAGCTTAACAAATCCCGTGATGGATAAACACAAAAAATCTAACCACACTATGTCCTAGTGGAACTTCTGAAAACCAAAGAGAAATGGAGTAAAAACACCCGGGGCGGGGGGGGGGGGGGGGGGGGGGCCGGAAATAAGTGTATTCTGTGCAACAACAAGAAGAAAGACAGGTGGCTTTTCCTAAAAACAAAGGAAACCAGAGTGAAGAAAATGAAATATTTTTTCAAATGATAAAGAACAACATTTCCAACCCTAAATTCTACAGTGAGCAAACATAACCTTCAGAAGTGAAGTTGAAATAAATCATTTTCAGAAGAAAAGAAAACTGGGAGAATCCACAGCAGTGGGTCTACGTGGAAAGAAGTACCGCGGGGAGACGTCAAGGCCATCAGGATCATCCAAGATGAATGCACAGGTCTGCCAGGAGGAACACAGGGCACCACAGGGAGTCAACTGTGGCCAAAGAAGAAATGTAAAAAGATATATGTAAGACTATTCATCCTTTTTTCTTTTTGAGGTCTTATTTTTTTTAAGGGGTTGGGGAGAGAGAGCATACAGGGGGAGGAGCAAAGGGAGACAGAGAGAGAGAATCTCTCTGCTGTGAGCAAAGAGCCTGATGAGGGGCTCAGTGTCACGACCCTGAGATCATGACCTGAGCCAAAATCAAGAGTCGGAAGCTTAACTGACTGAGCCACCCATGCGCCCCAAGACTATTTTTACTTCTTTAAAGCAAAAGTCATAACATTGTGCTCCATGTTTTATAATGAGTATAAGCAAAATATTTTACCTCAATAGCACAAGAGTGAGTAGCGGTCCCAGTAACAGAATCTCATTGTTCTAAAGCTCTTCCTTCTTACAGAAGTGGTCCAGTAGTAACCCACAGCACCTTAAGAAAAGGGTAGTGTGGTGATTGTAATCACTAAAATCAATGATCAAAAAAATACACAAAAGCCAGAGAGGATGTGAAGTGGAATGCCAAAAGATATTTAATGAATCCAAAGAATGTAGAGAAAGAAAACCAGGACCAAGATTCAATGAAACAAAGGGAAAGTAAACAGGGAAATGGCAGACCTGGCCCAAACCTGTGGATGACTCCACTAAATGTTAATTAACAAAAATGGTCCAATTACAGGACAGAGATCATCGGACTGGGTTCAAAAATAAAAAATAAGACCCAACTACCTGCTCTGTAAACAATGAATTTAATATAGGTTTAGATTAAAAATACAGGTTAGATTAATTAGGCTTATGGGGCATTTGTACTTAGTAAACACTGATCCTAAGAAGGCTGCAGATAGAAAACTAAAGGAAGGAAGAAATCAGAAGAATTATGAGACTATACCCAGAGGAACACTAATAGTATTAAAACAAGAACACTAACATGTTCTGGGTCTCGGACTCCACAGACAAAATTAGAAGACAGAACAATACCCCAGACTTCAGGGAAGGCATGAATGGAAATAAAACATCTGACTGTGCTTTTATTACATTTCATTCATTTCATTTATCAAAGAGGATAAAAGCACCAACCAACACTAAAACTGTGTAAATGAAGACCTTTGTAATTTTTAGCGAGCACAGGCAAATGACTAAAGAATAACTTTGAATGAGTAGGAAGAGGTAAAAATACAATCATGAAAATTAAGTGGGACACCGCATCTGGCTACAATGGTGTGAGGTTTCCCCAGCATCTCCACCAGCCACTGACTACAACTGACATGTCTATTAACCACAGCCGGCCAGGAGGGAGCCAATGCATGGAAAGGCTGCCCACAATGGAGTGTTTCCTGGTGTAAAGGCTCCTCTCTGCTCTGTGGTGTTGACCCAAGGGCCGCTCCAAGCACAGAAGGTTCAATGCTGGATTTCTGGCCAGAGGAACTCAGAAAAAGTGCTCTTAAAGCCAGGAGGATAGGCAGGAAATGGTGGTTTTCTTCCACTCCTTTCCCTCCAAGCTTTGCCGAAAGATGTGGCCCCATCTTGGAGCAGCTACAGCACAGGGAACCCAAACTGCAGGAAAAGCCACCCAGCTTCTGGCTAGAGACAAGGAAAGGGACCTCTGCAAGCCAGACAAGGTGGGCAGCCCCAGAGGACGGCTGATGTGGCAGACACTGCCTGTTTCTGTGTACAGACGTGCCAAAGTCCCCAGCTCAGTCGAGGGGCCCACATGTGGGAGGGGCTTAAGGCAACAGGGCAAAGCTTGAAAAGCAGAGCTGAGATTAGAACCACTGGTCACAGATGGCGAAACAGAACTTGTGCTTGATAACCAAGCTGATATCCCACTAAGAGAAACAAACAGGGCATCAACATTTCTCCAAAAGATGATAAGAGGACCCTGCACGGAGAGCCTGGGAAACGTAACATTCTTCATGCAGAGGACAGAGTCAGAAACACCAAGAGACTGTGAATACATCCCAAGAGGAAAGACGGTGGACAGGGAGAGGTCAGCCTCTGGAGAAGAGAGAAAAGCAGCATACAAAATAAAAATGCACCAGGTAAAGTAAGGCAGGTTTTGCCACATGGCCAGATGCTGACCCGGATGTGGGCATGTGTACTTTGGGACCTATGGCCATGCCCTGAATGTGAGCACATGCCTTTCTGAGCACTCCCGAGGTCCGCATCAGAGCCGGGATGCCCAGAAGTCTGGACAGAGTTTGGAGGGTGTGCGCAAAAGCCATGTGTAACTGAGCGCACTCTTTCCTTCCGAGGCAAAGCCCTGCCATCACATCTCGTGCTGCCGTCTGTCTGTCGTACAGGCTTGCAAGCAAATCTGTTGACTCTGTGGCGAGTCCCAGTGGAGACAGCAGGCTCTGTCTCTGATGTAAATGTTTAGACTGTGTTTCTCAGAAGCTCTTTGAGGCAAATTATCTATATCTTTTATAGAAACTCTTCAGCGTCTTACTATAATGCAGACACGAATATTCATCTCTCAGGGAACACTCAGCGATGATTTTTAAAAGTTTGATTATCAACGGTAGAAATTTGCTTGAATAAATGAAGTACCTGGGATTACTCTTTGAAAACAGATGTCCTCAAACTTCTTGAAGAATGACTAGATTGTCTAATTTCAAATACTTCTAAAGGAATAACTATCTAATCCTTAAGTAAACCCATTAAAAAAAAAAAAAAAACCACAGGGATAGAACCAGAACACGCAAACAACAACCAGAAGGAACACAGCATCTAAACTCGTACCAAACGAGTGGGTTATGCAGCAAAGAAATCAACAGAACAAGGAAGAAACTGTAGGGTCAATGCACCAAGAACACAGAAACTGTGCAAGTGTGGGCAGAACTCAGCCTCCAAATACAAGTAGCAAACGCTATCAAACAGAAAGGAGAAGGGATTTTGGAGCCCTCGGAGGGCTTGTCCCCCATCCCCATCCCTGGTCCTGCTCCCGGGTCCACCTCCTCTCCTGGGGGAAACCATGCCCAGTTAAGACGACTTTCCCACTGCTGCATATAGGGACTAGACAGTCAGGCTGCTCAGTCTGACCTTAAATTGAAGACATCCCAGGGCATCCTTCATGCTGCCAGGATCGTGCCCCACATCTCCTGGCCACCTCCCACTTTCAGCCTTCCATTCATTCCTGCCCCCACCCCACTGCCACCTCATGCTCCTTTTAGCTCTTCTCCTTCCTCTCTGATGGCTCAGCCCTCAATACTCTGACCACTCAAGCCTCAGGCTTCTGACTGGTCCTCTGTCCAGCAGGGCTGGACTCACTGCTTTGGAAATTGCCACCAATCTCATTGTTCCAAATTCAGAAATCTATTTGTTTCTTTTTTTAAAAAAAATATTTTATTTATTTATTACAGACAGAGATCACAAGCAGGCAGAGAGGCAGGCAGAGAGAGAGGGAGAAACAGGCTCCCTGCTGAGCAGAGAGCCCGATGTGGGGGCTCAATCTCAGGACCCTGAGATCATGACCTGACCGAAGGCAGAGGCTTTAGCCCACTGAGCCACCCAGGCACCCCAAAAATCTATTTGTTTCTTAATGCTGCCCAACCAATTAGCACAAACCAGGTGACCTAAAACAATAGAAATTTATTACCTCCTCTTAACTCAACTGATCACATCCTCGAAGACATATTTAAAAACGTGGTCACATCCCGAGGTCCCACACACGTGACTTTCCGCTGACACTGTCCACGCCACCCAGTTCACCGTCTGCCTCCAGAAGTCCACATCCATCCCACCTACAGAACTCAGACAGCTCATCTCAACCCCCCTCCGCTCCAGAATTAACTCTAAATCCAAGATCTCATCTAAATACCTTCAACTCAAAAAGCTCCAAGTCTCATCACCTACTTGTCCAAACGGCCCAGACATATGACTGGCCAAAATTCCTCTCCACGTGTGGCTCTTTTAAACTAGACAAGGTGGGGTCTGCTCCCCAAGTCCACAGCGGGGTAAGTTGGGCGTTCCCATTCCAAAAGAAGATACTGGAAGAAATAAAAAAAATCATGGGTCCTGGGTTAGCCCTGCCCATAGCAGGTAGGGTCCCAGGAAGATTTGTCCTCTGTCTTTCCCTGGGGGCCCTTCATCCAGCTCCAAATTGTCGGGTGGACCAGGACACAATGACTCTGAGGTCCCCAGGTCCAGAATGTGGGTTTCTGATGCCACCAACACCCCTTCCCAGCCCACTGTGTCAAGTTCTATCCTCCCTTCTGAACCTCAGAATCCCACCTCCATCAAGAGACGCTGTCCCTTCCAAGCTCCCTGACCCCTCCAGGCACACAGGGCCATGGCCCTTGCTGGTCCACACCCCTCCTTCTGGCTCCTCCCCTCAGCCAGGCTCTCCCACATCTGGTAAGACTCCACTGAAATGCCACCATTCCTGAAGTTTCTTCTGACTACATAGGCACCCCCCTGGGACACAGACGCCCACTGCCCGCCGCAGTCCAGTCTGGCCAGCCCGTGAGACCGCAGAGCCAATGTGAGAAGGTGCTCGGTAACTGTGAACGAAAGGGACAGCTGGACCCCTGCTGTTCTCATCTGTAGGTTAAAGCCATTTCCAGCATCCTTATCAGCAGTAACACCCTAAGGCACCCCCAATCCTGAACACAGAACTGGGGGGCTCATCCAGCAGGAAATCTGACGGAGCGACAATTAGGTTCCCTGTCCCCACTCATGCCTCCCCTAGCAGGGAACACTGAAGATTCAGACAGTGCGCCACTGAGTCCTGAAATGAGGACCCCCACGTTCCTTGCCTCTGGGGAGTTAGGACCTTCCTGTTCAAAGTCCACTGTGGCATGTAAGCCTGACAGCCATAGCTCTGGGATACAGCAGGGAAGGCTCAGTGCTCCCAACATCCATCCACACTGCTGGGGAGAGAGACCCTGGGGTGGGGGTGGGGGGAAGGTCCCCCAGGGCCTGGGCAGAAGGGAGGCCAGGAGGCTGATGTCATATGGGGACAGGTGCCTGTGAGCAGCGGCAGTGGGTTCAAAAAAAGCAGAGCCTCCTATCATCTGCTTACGACGACAGGCTGATCCCAGCGGTCACTAAGCATAACCAGGCCAGCTGAATTTTGTTACAGAGAGGGATCTACTCTGCGCTGTTCTTTCGTGAAATAAAATTGAATTACTGAAACGTAATTCTCCGCACGTCGCTGCCCACTGCCGCAGACCCACCCGTTTGGTGCGGTCCTGACTGTTGCTGAGGCTCACGGCGGAGGCGGGTGTGCAGCGGGCGCGGCGCCCGGCTCTCCCGCGCCCTCTAGGGCCCCCGCGCCGCACCCGCGCCTGCTCCCCCGCCGCAGCCGGAGAAGGACCCAGGTGTTCCCGGCCTCCACTCGGGATGACGACGCAGCGAATGTGTCACGGTGCGGCTCCCCTACGACGCTGTCCTAAACACAAAGGCCGACCTCAGGGACCTTTGCACAACCGGCTCCAGTCTCAGAATCGAGGTCTCCGCGATGGTGAAGGAGAATGTGCAACCCCTCAGGGCATTTTCTGCTTCCCCTGATTTTCCAGAGCAATCGGAGGCCAAAGCAACTGACACGCAGCTACAAGGAGGGATGCACGGGAAGGGGCAGCCAGGAGGTCGTGCACAGTGTAGGGTAAACGCGGCGGGTCTCCAGAGCCTGCGCGTCGGACCTAGGGAACAGGCAAGCATGCCTCTGCCTTGCCGGGGACGCAGGCCGCTGGGTGTCTCTCACCTCCCTTCCTTGGAGAGCCTGAAGTAAGACTCGTTTCTCTGCTGTCTGTGTATCTGCGGTGAGCAAACCGGTCTTCCCATTCTAAGGGAGGGCACGCACGCACATCTACCTCTGCACGCGCCTACACGCAGCGAGGGCGGACGAGGGTGCACGCTAGCTTCACCCACAGCTGCGCAGGCAGGGCAAGGGCCCGAGGGCAGGGGAGAGCGCGAGGGGGTCCCGAGTGCGGTTTCTACTGCAAATTGCACAGTGATCCTCCAAGACACCCGTCCACTTCCTAGGGCAAGACTTTCTTTCCAGCAGCGTCCGGGAAAGTGCCCTCGCGCGGGGGTCTCTCGGGCTCGCCAAGCTGAGCCACAGGCTCCCGGCTGGAGAGCCTTGCGCAGGGCAGGGCGCAATTCAATCCTGGACCGCCGGCGCCCTCTGTTGGTCACCTCGGAGAGGGGCGCGCGGACACCTTCACAAACACCGCGCGGGAGCGCGACCTCAGGGCTCACCGCCGAGCATAGACAGGCGAGAATCCCAAACAATCCCCACGTCGACGCACAGGAGAGCACCCAGTACAGGGATGCACGGTGGCCTGGGGAAATGACAGTAAAAATGATCTGTTGCACGGACTATTTGGTTATTAATGACACCTCGGCTGAGCTCTCTTTACTGCGTTAACCATCGTTTCGTTGGGGCGTCAACTCCGCCTAAAAACACAATCTGGGAGCATAACTGGGACAAGAACCGTGGTGATGTACGCGATGCCTGCTAAGGACCCACTCGGGTCGGCCCCCTCTGCCGGCCTGGGGGTGAAACGCCCAGGAGGTCTTCTCGGCTGTGCGAAGCGAACCTGAAAAGCGCGAAGCCCACGTGCGCACCTGCAGGTGCGCCTTTGGACGTCCCGGGGGAGGTGGGGGAGGGGGTGCAGAAGGCCCCGCGGGGGCAGAGGAAACCAGACACCTCGATGCGAATCAGGTATTCCCACTCAGAAACGTCCCACGACCTCCCGGACCCGAGGACTCCCATTCTGTAAAGCTTCGCAAAGTACACTCGGCGAGGAGCGGAGACGCCCGTCTCGCCGACACCAGCCCTCCGCGGGGCGACCTCCCCCGGGCCCGCAGGGAGAAGGGCGGCGGCGGACTGGCGGGGGGCGCGAGGAACGCCGGGGTGGCTGGAGGCGCCGGGAACCGCGAGGTGGCGGGGCCGCCCAGTTGCCCGGGACTGCGGGGTGGCGAAGGGGCCAGAGCGCGCGCGTCGAGCAGGTGCCTGGGCGCCCGCGCGCGCTGCGCGTCCCCGCCCCCAGCCCAGTGGCCCCGGGTGCGGCGGGAGCCCCGAGCCTCTTGCGCGCCGGCCCGCCCCCTCCCCCCCCACCCCGCGCGCCGTTCCGGGGCGTGTCCTCGGCCACCCGGCTTCTATATAGCGGCCGGCGCGCTCGGGCCGCCCAGATGCGAGAACGACGGCGCCGCGCATAGTCCTGCTCGCTGCCTTCGGCCGTCCCGCAGCCTCGCGCCGCGCGCCTCCTTCCGACCGCGCGCCCCGGCCGAACGAACAGCGGGCCCCCGCGGTGGGCGCCATGCAGCGGGCGCGCCCCGCGCTCTGGGCCGCGGCGCTGATCGCGCTGGCACTACTCCGCGGGCCGCCGGCCGCACGGGCCGGCGCGGGCTCGGCGGGCGCGGGCCCCGTGGTGCGTTGCGAGCCGTGCGACGCGCGCGCTCTGGCGCAGTGCGCGCCGCCGCCCTCCGCGTCCTCGTGCTCCGAGCTGGTGAGGGAGCCGGGCTGCGGCTGCTGCCTGACGTGCGCGCTGCGCGAGGGCCAGCCGTGCGGCGTCTACACCGAGCGCTGCGGCGCCGGCCTCCGCTGCCAGCCGCCGCCTGGTGAGCCACGCCCGCTGCAGGCGCTGCTGGATGGCCGCGGGCTCTGCGCCAACGCCAGCGCCGCCGGCCGCCTTCGCGCCTACCTGCTGCCAGCGCCGTCCGCGCCAGGTGAGGCGGCCGGCCCCGGGCAGGGGCTGGGGCGGCGCCACTGCGGGGACCACATCTCGCCCCGCCACTGGTGCCGTAGGCGCGGAAACCGGGGTCCAGAGAGCGAGGGCGCTCGCTCGCGGCACGGCGTGCAGCCGGCCCACTGCGGAGTGCTGGCTAATTACGAAGCGCTTTCGGCAAAACTGAGCGCTGGCTAATTACGAAGCGCTTTCGGCAAAACTGGGTCCAGGGTTTTCCGGGCAGGGAGGGGGGACACGAGGTTGTCACGACCGATCCCATACCGTGGAGCCTCCCCCCGCTCTTGGCGCGGGCTCGGCGCGGGAACGTAGGCACGGAGCGTGCGGCCCACCTCGGGAACGCGGCTTCCGTGTCTCGCAGACTGGGAGCGAGCGCGTCTACGCCGAGGATGCGGAGGGAGCTGGGGAAGCTGGGAGGCGGTGCGGCCGGATTCGGACTGGAGAAGGTGGGCAGGCACGTTGTGGGAGATGGTTGCAGTATAAAAATGCCAACACTTGCACAGACCTAGTTTGCGAAGCAGTGACACGCCTCGGGGTGCGCCAGAAACAGTAGGGTGGGAATCGGGTATTGGCATCTTTTGCATTTGGGCAATCTGACTTTGGAAGGAAGGGACTCCCCCAAGGTCCCCCAGAGGCAGGGAGGAACGTGGGGGCTGAACTCGGTTTGCCAAGTCCTGCATCGTCCCCCTGGCGCATCCCGTCCGCCCTGGTTCCTGGATGTCAGGGAGCGTGGACTCCAAGATTTTGGGGATGGTGAAGGGAGGTTGCGTAAACCTCAAGACTGTTTGCCACTTAATCCGAGGTGGAAGGGATGAGGTCCCGTTCCTGGGAGCCTCCAGAGGACAGAGGCTCACGTTTGGCAGAGTTAGGCCACTGGCTGGGCCACTGTCAGCCGCGTGGCTCCGTGAAGGACATCACGCTGATCCCTGAGAAAGCAGCCTAAATGGAGTCCGCAGCTGTTGCTGCAGATCTCCCTCCAGCAGGCTTGGCCAGCCTCCCTGGGTTCTGGGAGTCCGGCTCCTGCAGAGCTGGAGGACCCGAGAATTCTGCCCTGGCCTCCAAGGCACCGGGCTGGACAGTTAGTGGGCAGGCCCCCACCCTGGCCTGGCAGGAGGGAGGTCTCTTCGTCATTTCGGGTTCTGCATATTTCCTCTCCCGGCTGAGGCTCTGTCTCTGCTAGGCAGGGCTGGCTCTGGATCCCAGAGAAACAGACACCATCCCAGGATTGGTGGGAAGGCAAAATTCCCGTTGCCTAAAACATGCAGTGTTTTATCACAGTGGATTTTAAATTGCTAGGTGCGTTTGTCCCTGAGCAGTTAACGTCATTTGCCATGTACACTTTGTTTCTAGCGTGTTTTCTGGGTATTGGAAAAGTAATATTAGAAGTTCATAGGACACAGCTCCCGTCAGTGAGCCGGGAATGGTGCTTTTTAGCTAAATAGCTACACAGTGTGGGTTGATGTGTTTTATTGTAATGTGATTAGAAGACCTAAAGTTTGATGAGACGTAAAATCCGTGGGTGTGGGGAGGTACATTTAAATGGCAGCCAGAAGTTAAGATTATCTGTTGCTTAAATGCAGAGGTTTTGTGTTTCTGCTTAAGTCAGCAGGCATTAGAAAGAAAACCCGGGTGGTTTAAGAAATTACTCAGTTCATGGAAAAGAAATGCAAATATGTTTATTTACATACTTTTAGCATCTCCTTTGTCCCCAGTACTTCCCTGAAAAGGGAGGAAAAAAACCCTAAGGTTAAAGGACATTGAAACCAAATTCTACCAATTAAGAACCGACGGTATCTGGCGCTGGGGCTAATCCGGATTGGCCCAGACGCCAGACGCCTCGGGAGCTCGACCGCCCCTGCCCCTCCGCTTCCAGGGACTGTCTTTTCCCAGGTGAGGAAGTGGAGTCCCAGGGAGGAGAGGGTGTCTGCCCAGCCCCTGGTGAGCGCACTTTCGCTGGGCACGTCCCGGTAAGAGCCTGTCCTTTAGCCAGCCTCCAGAGCATTCTCCAGGAGATACTGCAACCATCCCCTAGAGCCAGAGGTCTCAGCTGGCTTCCCTGGGGCTGCCACGGTTCATGAGGGGCGGGGCCTGAGGAGGGCGTTCAGCACCCCCCCAGGTGTGGCAGTTTAACGAGCCACAGCCCTTCCCCATAGCTGGTCAGCCCCCCTGTAGTCCTGCACATGAAACCCCCGTGATGCTGGGGACATTTGAACACCAGTGTCAGGGCCTCGTCTTTAGCACGCTGGTCGCAGAGTAGTGTCTGGGGGCGGCGGGGGGGGGGCTCTCAAGGACTGAGTACTCGGGCTCGCACAGAGTCTGTGCAGCTTGGGGAGTGTTTCAGCCCATGAGTGGACAGGGAGTTAGAGATAGGACATGTAGACCTGTCACACGCCACCCTAAACGCCCAGAGCCAGGGGACCTGCAGCCAGGCTTGGAGAGGAGTGAGGTTTCTGGGCCAGTCTGCCGGATGGCACAGGACAGCGCCGGTATCAGAATCCCTGTGGGGCTTTTGGACCCCCTGCCCCAGGTGGCTGCCCCCACCTGGCGCCTCTGACTCAGCAGGTAGGGCAGAGGTGTGCTGGTCCCCAGTGCCAGGAGGCTGCACTTGGGGTGGCCTGCGGGTCATAAATCCTGGGCACCTTGCGCCTCAGGCGTGCCCCCTGCCGGCGGAGGGCGCCAGGCGCTGCCAGATCCACAGTGAGAACCCTTCCCTGCCCATCCCCCACCATCACCTCGCCTCTGAAAGCACACATCAGATTTCATTCTAGAAAGCGGGCTTCCTGGGGCAGAGTCGCAGCCATGCTCTGCTGGTACCGTGGGACAGTACTGTATGCCGGTGTTTTTTAGGTTATTTGGAATTGCTGGACGACATTTCCATCCAGCAGGGTCTTGGTCGCCAGGGGTTAAGATTTTGAAAAGACCGTTGGTAACCACGGATGGCTATCACACCCGCGTGTCCCTTGCACTTTCCAAGGAAACAGCAGTGAGTCGGAGGAAGACCACAGTGCAGGGAGCGTGCAGGGCCAGGCTGTCCCCAGCACTCACCGGGTGCCCGACGCCAGGCTCCAGCCCCTGCACACCAAGATAGACATCATCAAGAAAGGGCACGCCAAGGACAGCCAGCGCTACAAGGTGGACTATGAGTCCCAGAGCACCGACACCCAGAACTTCTCCTCCGAGTCCAAGCGGGAGACGGAATACGTGAGCCTTCTCTTGGGGGCAGTGGGCTGAGTGTGGAGGGACCCTTCCCACTGTAGGATCTCATGGGCCTCCAGGTGGAAGGACATGGGCAGGGGCGCCCTGAGTCCGGCCGTGTTCTGTTCGCCTGGTCTCTCGGTGCCCTGGCCTGTGGCGACTCTCTCCCGGGTCCTGGGCCTTGCTCTGGGGACCTCATGGGAGACGGGGAGCCAGGGTTGGTGTCATGGTGGGGATGGCCCAGCAGGTCCCTCCACGGATGCATGGGACTCTCTGAGGCCGCGCACTCCCGAGTAACTGTGGCTTTCCCCGCACCGCAGGGGCCGTGCCGCCGGGAGGTGGAAGACACGCTAAACCGACTCAAGTTCTTGGACATGCTTAGCCCCAGGGGCATCCACATCCCTAACTGTGACCGGAAGGGCTTCTACAAGAAGAAGCAGGTAAGTGGCAACCTCGCAAGGTTCCCTCCCCCGCTCCCGCCATCCATACCTCCCCTGACCCGCAGAGCCACCAAGCACCACCCCCAGAGGTCCCTGGCCTAACTAAAGGGTCAGAAAGCTTCCCCGAGATCCCCTGTTGGCCCCCTCACCCATCCTTCCCGGGAGTTGTAGCACAACTGGGGGGGGGGTCATTACTTTAGGGTAGGGTAAGCATGTCTCTAAACACGAGCCACCGTGTGACGGCAGCACCCACAGTTCCTGCCACAGTAGCTGCAGAATGAGTGAGGCCACGGGCCTCCTGGTGTCTGTCAAGCCTCTCTGCCATCAGCCATTAAACAGCAGCATGTCTGCTGCCGGCGTGTCCCCATGGATCCCTTGCTCAGCAAAGGCGCGCTAAGAGCCCATCTGTGCGGCTCCACGGGCGCTCTGAGACAGGTGCACCGGACAGGGGGACCCTCTCACCCCCTCAGGCTGCTGGTATGCCTGCAGGTCGATGGGGGCTAATGTCCACCTGAGACCTGAGGGGTGCAGAACCACACAGCCCTGCTTCTCTAGAGCACCCCCTCCCCCACATGCATGGCCTCCCTGGGGGCCTGCTGCACCCTTGGCCCGGGTTCACTCTGTGCTCCCCCGCAGTGCCGCCCTTCCAAGGGCAGGAAGCGAGGCTTCTGCTGGTGCGTGGACAAGTATGGGCAGCCGCTTCCCGGCTTCGACGCCCGGGGGAAAGGCGACATTCACTGCTACAGCATGGACAGCAAGTAGACGCTGCTCACCACGTGCACCGGGGGGCTGGGCCCCGGGGCCACAGCGGCGTGTCTGGGGAAGCGGAACAGACCCCGCAGGAGGGTGCAAGCAGCCTCAGGGAAACAGGGCCTGGGGTCAAGATTGTCTCAGGCACTTGGAGTCCCTTGGAAGACCTTGGACTTGGACCTGTGCACGGTCACACCCATGCACACAGGGAAGTCCGACAGCCAGCCTTCGGCTGCCGCCGACTTGTCCTCACGGGCAGACTGTTGGAAACCACGAGGACTTGTGAAAGGAACGTGCTTCCCACTCACAAGTGTGGCTGGTTTTTCTCTGTAAAACGTAACAGATATTTTGATAGTCTGTGATTGATACCATTGTAATAAAGTTTATTTTCACTTAACACAAAAATGAGATTTTAAATGAGATTTATGATGTTGAAGAGTTGCTGTGGTGTTCGGTACTTCTTTGCCTGCCCAAAAACGGGAGAGCCGTTGGGGAAAACAGAATAAAGGTGTTTCATCTCGAGACAAATCTAAGTAAACAGAAGAAAATTTTTGTAAAGATTTTATCTGTTTGTTTGACAGAGGGAGAGACCACAAGCAGGGGACGCGGGACAGGGAGAAGCAGGCTCCCGCTGAGCAGGGTGCAATACCAGGACCCTGGGATCATGACCTGAGCCGAAGGCAGACGCTTAACCCACTGAGCCACCCAGGTGCCCCCAAATTTTCGTTTTTAGCTACAATATTTCCCCACAAGCTGGGAAGAAAGAATTCAAGGTTCTGGGTGGCACTTGGGGACGTGGCCTCTGCCTGTGTCTCGTCTTTGGCAGGTGCTCCTTGGGGACAGTGTAAGGTGAGTCCCTGTACCCCACAGCTGGAGTCTCAAGCCAAGGGTCCCCCAGGGTCCCCGGGCAGTTAAGCCTTTCAAGGTGGAGGAGTTATTTCAATATATCCCTTTTTCTGTTTGTCCACCATAACGTGGAGCTCAGAAACACCTTACTTTGCACACAAAAGACTACAAGGTCAGGCTCACCATCTCACCGCAGACTCGGTTTATAATTTCCGTGGCAAACTGATTGCTCTCAACCAAAGTTTAGAGACAGTTTAGAAGAACCGCCTAGGGTTCTTCTAGAGTGTGCACTGGAACATCTGACCCTTGGCTGGGTTTTTTATTTTCCTCCAAATATTTTCCAGTGCTGCAGTTGGCTGGCCCGTGGCCCTAAGCGGGCCCACACAGCCCACTTCAGACCCAGGGGGTGTTGGTTCTGTAGAGAGCATGCCTCGTCCCCACCAGGTAAACAAGCACAGGCCTGGGGACAACAGAGAGCCCCGCACCCTGGTGTCTGGACATCCCCATGCACCTGCCCTGGGGTTTACTTCCAGAGGCAGGTTGGGGGTGGCGGGGAACAGCAGGAGTCCGCCCATCTCAGAGGTCGTGGAGTTAGAGCAGGGTTTTCTGGTGACCGCAGACAGAAGCATTTTTCCATTCTGCAATTCAAGTATGAGTTTTATTTTTTTGTCTCACTCATCACCTCCTCAGCACGATATAAAAGTAAAAATAGTTTCATCACCCAGCAAAGAGGGACAGCTTGTCAGGGACGCTGGAGGCAGCTGGAGAACCCTGGGCCCGCCGCACTCAGACCCCCCTCTTCTGTTTCTAAGTCACACACACGTGCAGAGACAACACATTCTCCGGACGTGTCACCCTCGTATCCGTCCTAGGCTGGATGCGCTAGGACGTGTGTCATAATCCTGGGCAAGATGCGAGCCGCGCCAGAGAAGAGAAGCACGGCCTTGACAGAGGCCCTCAGGCCAGGCCTGGCTGCTGTCCTTGCGGCTGGGCCTGGGTCCCACAGTTGAGCTGGAGACACCTCAGGGTACGAGCAGGGCACGCAGCCTTCCCGGAGAACATGAAGGGGGTCTCGAGACATTCTGCCTACCTGTGACCTTGCCTTCATAGTTTATTTAATAAAGTTTTTTTTGGGAAAAGGCATTTTTGAAAAGTTTGTCTTGCACTGTATTTTTTATAAAGAGTTCAGTTTTACCATAAGGAAATCCCCATCCCCATGTTAATGACTGACTCCGTGTTTTGTGGTGCTAGAGAAATAAACCAGGAGAGAGGAAGGTGTTCTGAGCACATAGGACCCTCCACACCTGCTGGGAACCTGCGGTTCTAGGAGGCCGACTATGGGCTTATTCCCACCTCGGGAGGGCATGGCAGGTGGACAAGTGCCCCCCATGACTGTCTGGCCTTTGCATTTAGGGGGTGTTCCCCAGGGACCTATCTTGTCACCACTCAGCTTTCAGAGCCAAGAAGGGTGGGCATGGAACACGCCGGATGGCCTCTCCTAGGGCCCTTTATTGCCGCCCCCACCGCTTGGAGGGCAGTGGATGAGGCAGGAGGAGAGGGAGACCCAGAGGCTGGACGGGCTCCTGCCTTGGCCCTGGCGTAATTGTGCAGGTGCCTTCAAGAATCAATGACCGGTCTCCTTGCACAAAATGGCCTGTCCAGAGCCATAACTGACCCTTTAAAGAAGCATTTGGGATGGGTTCGCCCTACAGAGTCATACCCTCTGGCATCAAGCTCCGTAGGTCTTCATAGAACAAACGCAGAGGAACATGGGACAGGCCATGGTCCAAGGTCAATAGGGGTCCATGCCTACCAAGCACTAACCCAGAGGAGGGAGGGAGCCAGCGAGCAGACCAGGCCCTTGGGGGCAGCAGGTGCCGGGTGACCATGGGATGCTTGGGATGCACGAGTTTGACGGGTGTCCTGGCATCTGGGACCCGAGTGCCGCAGGTCCTTTAAAGCCCCTGCTGGTGAGAGCAGCACAGAAATGAGCATGCCAGGGCGTGTGTGTCACGGGGCCCAGGGAACACAGCCGCTCCCGCAGCTCTCCGGGGTCCCTGGGGTCCAACCAGCCAGACAACACAAGGCAGCATCACAGTTACGGTGCTGAGGAGGGCGTTATGGAAGGGGCTTCTCCACCGTGGCAAGCTGTCCAGAGAGGAGGCTTGGCTCATACAGCCGGACCCTGGGACCCAGCATTCCAGACACGCGCCTGACGGCGGCGCTCCGGGCCTGCACACAGCACCAAGACGTTTTAAATGGAAACACATTCCTTAGAAAGGACCGTGATGATGTCACCCACCTTGTTGTTGAGGTCAGCGATACGGAAAAATGCTCAATGTGGGTGAACATGAGAGCCGATGCGGTGGTACTGTGTACACACACCATGTGCCCACACAAGCGCATGCACACACGGGTGCACACACAGGCACACTCTTGCACACGCATGCGCTCACACGCACGCACAGGCACACTCATTCACACATGCACACAGGCGTGCACACATGCACTCAACTAAAAGGAAACACAGCATAGTGCCCGCCCTGGTTGGGCAATCGTAGACGCTGGCATCCTCCCTGTGCCTGCGCCGGGAGCCTCAGGTGGGGAAGGTGCACTCGGCGGCTGCCCCGGGTGAGGAGCATTCACAGGCCGCCGGAACTCTGAGCAGCACAACTAAATTGAAAGGGAAACAAAGAAGCAGATCCTTTCCATTCGAAACAAAATCGTAACTGTCCATGCAGCACAGGTTTGGAGAACAGAGCCAAGGTATCCTATTACAAAGTAAGAGCTAGAAGCAAAAAGAGTAACAAAATGGCAAAGTTGGCATGAAGTTTCTGATGGTTGAAACCAAGAACACAGAGATGGGATGAATAGAAAGGGTAGAGCCAGGGGCTGAGTGAGCAAAGATGAAGCCGACAGCGGGCCACCTGTCGTACAAGGAGGAAGGGGTCAGAAATTGCAAAACAAAGGGAACAGTGGAGAGGACTGGAGGCTGGAAGCAGGGAGGCTGAGTCCAGACCACAGACATCCTGGCGAGTATTTACAGAAATAAGAGAGAGATCTCATTGTAAGGAAAAAAACACAACACGAAAGACTGTAGGCTGATGGGTTCTACCAAATGTAGAAAGGGACACAGTTCAGAAACACTAACAGAGGCGCTGGTGTGGGTCAGTCAGTGAAGCATCAGGCTCTTGATTTCCACTCAGATCATGATCTCAGGGTCGTGGGATCGAGTCCCACATCAGGCTCCACGCTCAGCCCAGAGTCTGCTTGAGATTCTCTCTCTGCTTCCCTCCCACCCTTGCTCCCTAAAATAAATAAAATCTTTTAAAATAAAAGAATTAAAAACACTGGCAGATACATGATGGTGAATTTGTAAAATATCAAAGCTTGGAGAGAGAAAGAGCAGGTCCCAGATGCGGAAACAAGCGTGGAGCGGACTCCACAGGGTGTGACCATGACTCTGGACGCGGGAAGGACAAAGGAATGACAACCACTGGAGTTTTACAGTCAGTCACATTGCCTTTGAAGGCAAGGGTGTAAGAAATAGTTTCAGGTGCTGGGGACCCGGGAACATGCCATCCCGGAGAAGCACACTGACGGGCATTTTGGAGGAAGACCCGGTGTGGGAGGTTCCAGGTCCTGATGTTGAAGGTGGAAGCCGGAAGGGGGCGAACAGAGTAACAAACCAAGATGCCGTGAATGGGTCCCACAATCAGTGCTCTGGAGTCAGTGATTGTCCAGTGGCACCAGCGCTATCCCCCGCCCCTTAACCCCCCTGGACAGTGGGCATTGTCTGCAGAGGTTTCTGACCTTACACCTGGAGGGTCCCCTGGCGTGGAGCAGGTGGACGCCAGGGATGCTGCTAGACTTCCCAAAACAGGACAACCCTGCCACGAGAAATTATCCCTCCCAAAATGTCGCTCGTGTGGAGATTTAGGAACTCATTGAAACCGATGTTAAGATTTGCCAGTTGAACAGAGGCAGGTTCGTTTGCTGAAAGTCAAGATGTATTTGGTTACCACAGACAAGGCTAAATGTTAGAGGATAGAAAAGTGGTATCAGGGGACGCCTGAGTGGCTCAGTTGGTTGGATGACTGCCTTCGGCTCAGGTCATGATCCTGGATTCCTGGGATCGAGTCCCGCATCGGGCTCCCAGCTCCACGGGGAGTCTGCTTCTCCCTCTGACCTTCTCCTCGCTCATGCTCTCTCTCGCTGTCTCTCAAATAAATAAATAAAATATTAAAAAAAAAAAAAAGAAAAGAAAAGTGGTATCAGAAAAACTAGCCAAAATAAAGGAGAGCAGCTTGTACCACCAGAACAAATAGATTATAAGCCAGACAGTGGTTAACTGAAGGTAGGGAAAATCACTACAAGATAACAAGAGGTAAATTAACCAGGAGTAGCTAGCTGTTCTAAACACCTGGGCACCTAATAAGATATCTTTCAACAATCTTATTTGAAAATTAATCTGATTACAGGAATTTTTGCCCTGTCTTCATTATTGATTATTAAACAAACCAAAAAAAAAAAAAAATCAGCAGGGATTCAGGAGATCTGCAACCTCCACACTAGCCTGCTTAGCCGAACCAAGTTACATGGGGGGAATTACAGGTGACACGTCCTTCTCAAGAACCTACAGAACACTGAAAAATTTATCATATACCAGGTCGTAAGAAAGCCTCAGAATCAAAGAATAGGCACCACATACACGATAGTTCATGACCATAACGTGACTACACTGAGAATTAATGACAGGTATAATCTCCCTAGATCCGCACATTTTCAAAAATAAAAAAGCACAGACATGAATAACTCAAGGTTGAAGGAGGAAGTAAGCATCTTGAAATTAAAACTGTGGGTCATGTTGATGACGATAACGAAGGCAAGCAAGGAGATCAAAAGAAATATACACTAGAAATACGTAGGGCAGGTAAAGAGGGGCTGAAAACCAGCTACGTGAGGTGGTGCTTAGAGCAAACCCAGGGACCACACAAGCAAAGAGGTCATAAGACCTTGGAGCGGAAAGCCGTCTCCAAGAAGACGTGAGCTCAACACAGCCAACGCTTCTTTGAAACACCCAACAAAAGAGGGAAACACCTTTAAAAAGACTGTCAAGCATAAGCGGTCCACAGCTAACATTATGAGAGAAAGGAAACATAGGAGATAAAGCAGAAACTCTACGGGTTCTCAGAAAACACTATCAAAACTGTGTACCATCGACTTTGAAAGCCTAAGTAAAATCTAAAATTCCACAGAAGTTGTAATTTTGAAGAACAAATCAAAAGCCTGCAGATTCTTGTAATTGTGACAACAGTTGAAGGAATGTTTAGGATACTCCCATCAAGAAAACACCACGTCAAAACGGTCTCACGAGCCCTAAGAAACGACTGAGGAACAGAGCATCCCAATCAACAAGGACTTTTTAAGAAGCTATAGAAGACCTCCATTCGTCCTACAGGAGCAGTATAACTCCACAGCCAAAACCACACAGAGACGAAAAGGCAATATACCCACCTATGGTGCTCATCAATAGAAAAATCCCAAGGAAATTGTTACTAAATCAAATCCCACCGTTCATATAGAAGGTATTATGCCCTTTCCAACTTGAGTTCATTCCACCCCTACACAATAACTTAATGTTAGAAACTCTACAAACAGAGAAAACGTAACTAATGAGGTGAGTCCTCAGCGCATTACTAAAAATAGAACAAATAATAAGCGAGCCAAATGCAGACCCATAGTGGGAGTGGGAGTGCGCTCTCAGCCGGGGATTGTGATGAATCCTGGAAGCTGATCAGAAGGGTTCAAAGTCAGCAGGAGAGAGGCAGGAGCCCAAGGGGGCGGGGGTGGGGCACAGGTGACTCCAAGTGTCACTAGTTCTCCAGGAAACTCCCACCTGGTCTTCCGGCTCCTGTGCCTTCTCCTGGAATCCAGCATCACCTCTGCCCCCAGAAAATCTTTTTTAACTGCTTTGTTGAGATAGACTCCCTATACCATGCAATGGCCCCATTGAAAGTGTGCAAGTCCGTGGCTTTGAATGTCTCCACGGACATGGGACATCGTCCTCACTCGGGTTCAGAACATTTCCACCACCGAGTAAGAACCCCCGTACCCATGGGCTGTCGCCCGCCAGCCCCCATTCCCAGCCCTAAGCCACCCCTCCCTCCAGTCCGTCTCTGCAGCTTTCCCTAAGCTGGTCGTTCACAGCGTCACGGAGTGTGACGTCGTTTGACAGGGCTGGTTTGCGGAGCAGACTCTTTTCAAGATCCCTCCGTGTTGGAGCGTACGTCAGTCCTTTTCACGGCCGGGTAGTCTTTTCGTGGATGGAGACACAATATGGGGTTTATCCCTCCATCCACTGATGAGCATTTGGACGGGTCCTCCTTTTAGCTGTTACAAATAATGCATCTAGAACATAACCTCGTGCACGAGCTTTGGCATGGACATACGTTTCATGTATCTTGGATATATCTCTAGAAGTGGAATTGCCGAGTCCCATGGTAAATCGGGACTGGGACCCCAAAGCTGCGTGAGAAGGGGGTGCATGAGAGGGACTTCAGAAACAGGGAGGGAACATTCACTCCCCGTCCATGCAGCCACCACCTTCCCAAGGCGGGGGCGGGCATTTATTCTCACTACATCTGTACCCTGCAGGTGGGTGGGACGACACAGCCAGCTCGACAGGAACTCCCAGCCATGTGGCCATGTCCCGCTCTGGTCCCAGACTCCCCACCTGACTCTCTCTGCACGTTTACACAGACTCGGATCTGGGGCTGCGGAGGGAGCCCTCCTTCAGCCTCCTGTTAAGTCACTTGAAAAAAATGCACCTGCTCCGCATTTCAGGTTTGCATTTTCCAGGCTTTATTTCCCCCTGCTCTTTAGAACCGGAAACAGGGAGCTTCGAGGAGCTACAAATCAAGTATTTACACCCGGTGCGACGTGACAGGTTTCATGATTTACAGAGAAACACAGCACACAGGCTGTTTCGGAAAAATACATGTACAGTGAATAAATAAACTACAGATTTACGTGTCCACCAGCAGGCGGCGTATAAAAGTGGTTCCCACACATATACATATATATAGATAAGTGTGTATGATTTCCAGACTATAAATACGCTATGTACTTAAATATTTCCTGTGAAGGGACAGAGGAGAGGACGTGCTCTCAGCTGTGCACGGCAAAATACTGATTGCAGTTGGGGTCGCCTCTGACCTCCACAGACCCCGGGATCCTCTCCCCGCTCCAGGGATAGACACACCAGCAGAGTCCCCGCTGGCCATCCGTGGCGGTCCGGCACTGCAGAGGCAAGACAGAGCGCACGGTCAGGAGCAGCCCCAGTGCAGCTGGAGGCGGCGGAGCTTGGAGCCACAGTGACCTTGGCAGGGAAGGGCACGCCCAACGTGTCAGCCCCCCCACGCCCCGCCATTCTCCCCGGAAACTGGAGATGAAGGCCGTGTGTCCAGTTGATAGGACATTGTGCATGTGTTAAATGGCCTCGTGAACACAGCTGTCCGGCTTGTGGCCCCGACAGCAGGGAGGGAGCACGCCCCGTGTGTGGCCGCCATCACCTCGGACTCCCAGGCAGACTCCTGCTCAGGAAACCATGGCCTCTACCTGTCCCCCTTCCCTGGCTATACACATCCCCGGACCCCGCATTTCACTGAGTCCTAAAGAACCCCTCAAAATTAAGTATTTGGTTTGGCTTCAATCTCGCTCATTATCTGCCGGGCTGGAAACGCTGCTGTGTTCCACTGAGCGGACAGTTTGCTTCCATGGGGAGAGAGCACTACAGAGGTCCAAGGAGACACTCGCTTTCCTAAGACGATCTACCCCCTTCCTCTGGTGGGACAGACAGGAAACAGCTAGAGCATGAGGGACCGACCACCCACCCGCCTGCTCAGGCCTGCCGAGCAGCAAGGTCACACTTGTACCCAGAGCCCTGGCCAAGCAAGGGGTGGGTCCCCTGCTGTCCGTGACCACCGAGCTGGTCTTTAGGCTCCTGGGGGCTGCAAGTCCGTGACCCCAAAGGGGTGGCTCTTACTTAATATGGTTGGCTGGGGGCTTTACGGTGCGTATTTGGGACTGGACGCCCTGTTGGGAGGCAAGGGTGGCCTTGCAGGGATGCGCCGGGAAGGGGGCGTCCCCATGAGGATGCCCGGGCAGGGTGCGCACCTGTCTGCTGTGATAGAACCCGTTCTTGTTGCAGTTGGGCAGGTAGAAATTGTTAAGGTGTCTGGGCGACTGGTGTTCCTCGGCCAGTTGTGCCAATATCCTGTGGAGCTCTCGCCGGCACGGCTCCTGGAAGAGCGTTTGACATTGTGATAAATGACAAGGATAAGTGAACTGTCCACCTGAACAGGACTGGCAGGAGAGGTTCCATGGGGGCTCTGGGGGTGGGTCAGACCTGCCTGGGAGGTGAGGAGGGAGTTAGTGTGTGCGGGAGCTGTTGAGATGCGTGGGGGCACACCTACCCTCCCGAACGCTGGCTGAACACCTACAGGGAGACCAGCGCTCCCCATGCCCCAGGTGCTCCCCTCCGCCTCTGCCCTGTCTGATAGCAGTCTGATGGCGAGGAGGACCCAGCCCTTCCAGCAGCAGAGACTTTGACTGTGAACCCCTTTCCTCTACGCCATTAGGTCACAGAAGCCAGTTGAAGCAAGGATTAAGGCATCCATCCGGCTACTCGGGATGAGAATGAACTTTTCCCCATCGGGCACCACGCACAGACAAAACCCTGAAGTGTCCGGGAAACGGGTCAGAGCCCCACTGTTCGAAGGGGCTCATGCTTGGGGGGACCATTTTCTCTCTTTTTCCTCACACGCCGTGCCCATCTCCACAACTTTGATTCTCGGTCGCCCTCAAGTGGTAGGATTAAAAAGATGGGTCGAAGCGCAGGAGACCAGGGAGTCAGTGGTTACTGGGAACAGAGTCTCAGGGTGAGAGACGAAATAGTTCTCGAAATGGATGGCAGCGATGCCTGCAGAATTAGTGCCACAGAACTACACTGTGAAACGGATCACGTCATAAATGTCACGTTATGCAGACGTGAGCACCATTTTGAGAAACAGGGGAGCAGGGGCCTAGAGGAGCTTTGGGGCCGACAGACTCGTGTCTGAAGCTGCACCGCGGCGGGGCTGGCTTTCCACCAAACAGGCTCCCTTCTTCAAAGTCCCTGAGGGAAATGCTGCTCAAGGCGGACTTGGAAAAGGTCTAAGAGGCCTCGGGGAGGAAGGCGTTCACTCCCACGCCTTCAGGACCCGGGGAAGCCCTCACCTTCAACTTGTCGGAGTCTGTGTCCAAGGCATACCCAGACCTCATGGTCTTGTAGTTACTGACTGCATTCCAGAGGACGGGCATGTCCTCCTCAGACGGTGCCATCAGATGGAAATTCTCCAGGAGCTGCTCCTGGGTGATCTCAGAGCTCTCCGATGACTCCTTGGCATCTGAAAAAGACAGCACGGCAGACCTCGTGAGCCCTCCCCGAGTTTCTGCATCTGACCCCTGGAAGCGGCTTCCTCTCCAGAGAATCCAGGTGGGGCTAGAAGGGTGGTCCTGTGGACCTTGGGTGAGGGCCACTTGACCTTCAACAGAGCTTCCGACAGTGTCCGGGGAATCAAGTGACCCAACAGCAATTTTGCAAGCTGGGGATGGAGGGTACCCTGTGTGTTTGCTTCTAAATTAGCAGGAGAGTGAAGCCACTCGCACATACGTTTGCATTTGGTGTGTGGACAGAGTCGCAGACAGCGGGCTTTCCTGAGGGGTCCTGGGGACACAACTCCTTTAAGGACCACTGAAGATGACCGCATTTTACTGACTCTGAAGACAAAGAACCAGTAGGAACACTGTGCCCCTGCTTGCAAGGGTCACGCTTTCTGGCAGATGCCCTACTAGGCCACAGAATGACGGGATCCCTCCCACAAGGACGCAGGACAGGGCCGCCACTGGCCCCGATGGGGAGGTAAGGAGAGCGGGTGAAGGGAGAGGTGTTTCCCCTTCTTCCCACTACAAGTAAATCCCTGAGCATCTCAGCAAAGGTCTGACTGTCAAGTCCTTAGGGGAAGGACACACACCAAACACTGTTTTTCTCTGGTACGAATGCAAGTGAAGTTTACAGGCTCTGCTCACACACGCTCTGTAAATAGTCGACAAACGTGGGCTGTCTCCACAAGAGTCTGTTACAAAGGACATTCCAAACGCTTCCCCCTGGGGTGGAAGGGATCCCCACCCCAGGCCTTCCCAGAGGCTCAGCCCTCTGGGGCCACCCACTCAGCAGCAGAAAGGAGGGCTGGCCCCCATGGCCCAGGGACTGCTAAGGAAGCCCCTGGGCCTCCCTCTTCTCTCAGGCGTCTGCGCCCTCTCCCCAACTCTCCCACCAAGTTGTGTGAGCCCTCCGCCCTCACCTCCCCTCTCCTGGGCACCTGCCCCTGCAGGACCATGAACTGATGGGGCTCATCTAGGTGACCGACGATCTTTTACCCTCCAAGCTCTGGACTTGAGTGGGTTTGCTCCACACTAGCTATCCCTCCCCCAGCAATCCGTCTGGGGCGGGCACGGGGGAGGGGGCGGCGGGGAGACCCCGTGGGGCCTTTGGTCCTACCTGCTTCGGGATCGCTGGGCCCGCAGACGCCTTGGCCGCGGATGAGCGCGTGCAGCGGCCGGGGCTCCTCTGGTCGCGCTCGGCAGCTGAGGCCCGTGGCGCAGCGCGCAGTGACCACCCCGCAGGCGGCGCCCTGTGGCAGGGCGCACATCGGGCAGCAGCCGCAGCTGGCGGGTGGGGCGGCCTCAGCGCATGAGTCGGGTACGGGAGGGCAAAGCGCGAGCTTCTCCGCGGAGCAGGGCGCGCAGTGCCATGGCTGGGGGGCGCCCGCCGTCGTGCCCGGCTGGATGGCCAGCAGGAGCAGAAGCGGCCAGGCGCAGGCAGCGGGGAGCTCAGGCATCGTGGAGCAGGGGCGGCGGACAGAGGCCGGTGCTGGCGGGACCTGGCGAGCGAGCGGTGGCCAAGTAGCCGGTGCTGGAGGGCAGCCGATGCCGGAGAGGCAGCCAATGCCGGATGCTCGAGGCTCGGATACTCGCTGGGAGCCGCGCGCGCCTTATAAAGGGTGCCGACCGCCCTCCCTCCCCCCTGAACGCGGGGTTAATGATTGCCGGCGCTGCGTGCTGGCCGCTGGTGTTCAAAATAAGTTTGGGGGAAAAAAAAGTTTGTTTTGCTCCAGCGTCCGAGGGCCTGCGCAAATGGTGGGCGGAGGGAGGGTTGCTGGTCCAGGTTTCCGACTGTGTTTGTGCTGTTCCGGCTCCCACCGGGAGCCAAAGTGCAATTCTGACCGGGAGTGCACAGCCAGGTCCCGCTTGTTTTGTTCAAGGGGCATCGCCCTGCCCAGCCGTTCGCAGGCTCCTCCTGCTCAGCCCAAGGGACAGCTGGAGAGATCCGCTGGGCAAGGCCAGCCCCCCACCACAGCTAGTTTTCCAAGGGGGAAACCAAGGCCCAGGGAGAGGAAGGGAGGCACCCCTGGCCAGCTTTCAGTGGGGCAAAGCCCTGATTTGCTTCTCCCTCTGCAGGCAGAAGTCCTCCAGCCACGGACCTGCACACATCACGGCCTTTCCCAGGAGGAAGGGTGGAAGGAAAGGGACAGCTCCCCCCTCCCCAGGGCTGGAGCCAAGCCCCCCAGTGTCACCGAAGCCTCCAGAGACTGATGTGTCCCTGTCTTCCAGAGAAGAGCAGGACTCAGCCCATGCAGAGACGGAGCTGCACCATGGAGCCCAGAACCCCAGGCTTCTTCCTCTTTCTGGTTCAGACCAAAAAAAAAAATTTTTTTTTTAAGATTTACTTATCTTAGAGAGACCAAGAGGTACTGGGCAGGGGCTGTCAGAGGAAAAGAGAATCTCAAGCAGGTTCCCCGCTGAGCTCAGAGCTGAACACGGGGCTCGATCTCACAACCCTGAGATCAGACCTGATCCAAAACCAAGAGTCAGAGGTGCAAACAACTGAGCCGCCCAGGCACCCCATCAGACTAAATTTCTATAGGGAGCTTTTTTCTTTTGTGAAATTCTTGGGTATTTTTGGATGTCTCAGGGGTTATTTCTTGGATATTCTCTGGCGTTGCAAGAAAAATGTCACTGTACCTTTAAAGGCAGTGGGAAACGGGGCTTTTCTTCCCTGGGACATACAGGTGCCCTTGTGCACACCTGGTCCCTAGAAACTAGGCAGCCGTTCACAAGAAGGAGGAAGCTCCACACTTACTAATGGAGAAAATCCCCGAGACTTGGTGAAGATTTGCAAGTATAATTTCCAAGTGAAGCAAAATGAGGGGGTACAGGAATGTCTGGGTGGCTCAGTCCTTCGGCTCAGGTCATGGTTCTAGGGTCCTGGGATTGAGCCCCGCATCGGGCTCCCTGCTCAGTGGGGAGCCTGCTTCTCCCTCTCTTTCTCCCTCCCCCTGCCCTTGCTCTCTCTCGAATAAATAAATAAATAAAATCTTTTTTTTTTTTAAATGAGGAGGTACAGAATATGCAGTTTGTGTCCAAAGAAAGTTATATAAACATACATGTCAGCATGTTTTAAATTTATGGACTATCTTGGGAGGAATACATAAGAAACTCATGCCAGGGCCTCCTTGGTGGGGAGGGGTATGAAATCAGGGAAAGAGGGAGGGACCAGTTTGCCCCGTGCTCACTGCCATCTTGCTGGATTTATATTATCCGGTAAATGCTACAGTATTTCATATGCTTGTAACTTGTATTATCCTGTCTACTATCCATCTCAAGAGTAACCCCATTACAATGAATTTACTCGCTCTGTTTGTAGCCGCCTCACCAGGCTGCTGGCTTGGGGTAACACCTTGGTTTCTGCTCTGTTCTGAACCTGACCCCAGCTCCAGCAAAAATCAAAACAAGGTCAGCAGAAATCATTGCAGTTGGAAGTTCAAGGTCATGTTTGTCATTATTTTTACAGAGTAAAGGTCAGTGTCTGGTTAAAGAGCCCACCGAGGTTTTCAACTGGCTGAGCCTTACTTTTGGTGTAGTTTCCTAAATGATTTCATTTCCAAAAGAAGAATCTGTGCTCTGAATTTCCTCGGACTTCCTCCATTTATGATCTGGGTGTCCACCTGAGATGGTCCCTTAATGACGCACAAACAAGAGGGCACCATCGGGTAAACATTCAGGGCCCGCCTACTGTGTGTGGGCCGTTGCCCGCCCTGGACAGTTCACCCTGTTGTGCACTTGCCCGGTGAGGCCCTCACCCCCACCCCAGGTCTCACTTGTCCAGCACGTAGTGGAAGTTCCTCTCCATGTAAATCGATTCCCAAATGTTTCCACTGTTTGCCTCACAGTAGCCACAAACCAAAGCCCGGAGAGGGCAATCTCCCCTTCTCTGGCCACAACAGTACAATGGGACAGTTCCTCCTAGAGACCTCTGTGGGCTGTGCCTGTCTGTCCATCCTGGGGGTGGCTGCTCCTGAGTGCATCCATGAGTCCTGGGTCCTGCTGCCCTGGTGCCTTGCCTTCTACACCCCAAAGTCCGTGCCTCAACTTCCATGACCCCCAATCAGAGTCCCAGTCATCCCTCCTAGGCACTACAGGGCGCCCCTCCTCACTAGAGGGTTGTGCCTTCAGATCCGTACCTGCCTCCTCAATCCTGCGGACCCCTGCTCATCGTCCAGCCCTCGCGTCCCCAGCCCACCCTGGAGAAAGTCACTACCACGTCTCCTGACGGCCTCCTCACTGTCCTTCCTGCCAGGATCTCCAGCCCCCTCCCCTGTCCACCTCCCTCTGCGCCACCATCCCGCTGTCCAACATCCACCTCCTAGGCATGTTCTTCCAGGGCTCTCCCTGATCCCCTCTGAAGCCACCCCTCGGAACAAAGGGCCCTTCCTCCCAGCACCCTGTCCTTCCCCACAGAAGACACGCAGAGAGCATGGGAGCCGTTCTCACAGCTTGCAGCAGGTGCGGCCCGGGTAAGGGGGACAGGCTAACCCACAGCCCATGCTGCCTGGCAGGAGGTGTGTGCACCGATTAGAAGCTGGTGCTGGAGATAAGTGCTTTCCTGGAGAGTCCAGAGAGTGGTGGCAAACAGCAGGACAGAGGGCACTGAGCCACGCTTGGGCATTTCCCACAGAAGCTGCCAGCCAAGGCAGGTGCTGGAGGGGAAGCAGGGCCTTCCAAACAGCAGAGGACGGGCCCACGGTGCAGGCGAGTGGGTGAGGCAGGGCACGGGGAAGCGGGCAGTGTGTTCAGGGAAAGACCCAGCGTTCTCCTGCCTGGTTGCTGGAAAGACAGCAGAGGGAACAGGTGGGAAAGGCTCTAGGTACGGTGCCATGGGCTCGGGCAACCGTGGGAGGATTTAGACAGGTCCAGGGGTACAGAAGTCAGAAGGGAGCTCAGGAACGATCCAGGGGGGCAGGCCTGCAGACCAGAGACCAGTGCTGAGACCATCCTGCTGATGTCCTTTCAGACCGCATCCTGGGACAGAGTGCAAGACAGCCACACTGGAGATGCAGCCCTGCTCTCAGAGATCTGAACGGAGAACAGTCCGCGCACACGTCCACAAGTGTCTCCAGGAAGGAAAGGGCAGCTGGTTTGGGAGCGGGGAGGGGTGCTGCTGGAGGGAGGGTCTGCGGGGCTGGAGCTGAGCAGACACTGCTGGAGGGGTGACAGCCACAGCCCAGCGCCCCGTCCCTCGGGAAGCAGGGCACAGTTTCATCTCTGTCTCCACGGACTGGTTCCTAGGCTTGGTTCCATTTTGCCAGTGTGGGTCTGGATTCCCAGAACTCCTGCTGCCCTTTCTCCATCCCTTGGGAGCCACTGAATGTCCTCTTCTCTGAGGAGCCTTGCTGAGGGTTCCTCTGTGTCTCAGAAGCATGTGACACGCCGGACGGGCCATGCTGAAGGGCCAGGTAAGCCTGAGCTTACCTGTTGGTCTCCCGCCAGGCTGGGAGGGCAGCGTGGGACTCACAGGGCCCCCGCCCCCTGCACAGGACACTGATGGGGGCCCCCCGCTCAACTGACCAGTGATGGAGAGCAGGGGTGGGGGGCTGGGGATCCGGGGTTTCGCAAACCTACTTGGCCCAAATCGAAGCCTACAGGCATCTGATGTCGGGGTTGGGGGGGCCACCAACCACCAGCTCAGTGGGATTCAGGACTGTACTGGGGGGGGACAGGATGGAAAGGTGGTTTGGGGCACAGAGGGGAAGTTTTCTGTCCCGTGTATGGACTGAGTTACATCTATTCGCAAGAAGGCGCATCAACCCTGGGGAGCCCCAGCCACAGAGAGACACCCACCCCACCTCCCAGGGTGCACGCTATGCTTGCAGAGGAAGGCAAAGCCCTGCTCCTGGCTCGGACAGGCAGAGCCAGTGGCCCACAGCTGGCAGTCCCTCCGCGTGACCCCAGGGGCGGGCGTGACTATGCCCAGCGTCTCTGCCAGTTCCTTCCTAACTCTGCACACGCATGAGCCCCAGGAGCAGCTGGGCCAGGGGTCACCTGCTGTGTGGAGGGCTGTGGGGGGGGGCGGGGAGAGGGGCAGGTTGGGGAGGTGCAGGGCCTGCCCGGCTAGTCCTCCTGTGTTGACACCTTGGATTTCCATGTCCTGGACCCTCGTACCACCCCCTGGGCCTCTGGTTCTTGGCCCTCTAGAGGACACTGGGAGCCCTGAACAAAAGGGTCGTCACCTCCACCACCCTGAGCAGCACCCTGTGTCCCCGCAGCTGCTATGGGCAGAGACGGGACGTCTCCAGATGATGAAACCTCACAGGCCCTCCCGTCACCCGGTGGGTCCAGTTCCGCCCACACACCGCACACCACTTACTCCCTAGTAGCGGGAGGTTGGGCAACCAGAGCTCTAAAAAACAATGCAAGGGTCAAGGGCGAAGTCAGACCTTCAAAGGAAGAGAATGCTGTAATCCAGAGGCCCCTCCCAGGGAGGGGAGCTGTTTTTACCCCGGGGGGGAGAGAACACAAAGATGTTGTGTCCTCGGTCAACATCAGGGGTGATGTAAATTCCTGCAACCCCGGGCGCCCCTGAGGTGGCTGTCTGTCCTGTCCCATGGCTGCCCCTTCCCCGAGTGAGGAAGGGCACCGTCCTCAAACTGAAGGCACGCCCACTCCCCCTGCTAATCCCCCTACTAATCCAAGCAGGGAAGTAGCCTCCCTGCCGTGGATCGTGGATCGTGGATCACAGCCACACAGCCCAGATCCTAGACGCAGGAGCTTGCAGGTGTGCGCAGGGCCAGGGCCCCAGGGGCGCACCCAGGGAAGGACAGGAAAAGGACATGGCCCTCCGTGACGGAGGCCACCCGACTGCGTGCACAGCCCAGGGTGCTGTTGGGGGGTGGGGCGGTGTACCAAGTGCCAAGCACATGGGGGTGCCCATGTGTCTTCATTTCCTTGACCTTGACCTTGACCTGACCCTACGGCCCCAGTGTCACGGCTTAGCCAGCCTCATGTCACCTGGGGCCTGGGAAGAGAGAGGCACATTCACAGCCCCACCCTGACCCTGACTGGTGAGCTCTGAAACGAGTGACCAAGCTCCCGGGGGACCCCGAGGCCTGCTCAAACTTGAGCTGTGGGCTCTGCAAACCCTCTTCCACTCCTGCTGAAGGCCGGCCTGCAAGAACCAGGTGGACAGCTGGGGAAGGGGTGATGGAGAGGCACAGCGGCCAGTGGGTGATGGGTGGGACTCTGCGGGAGCTGAAGGACGCCTGCCTCGGTCTTTGCGCTCCCCAGACAGAGTCCCACGAGCCGCTGCACCTCTCCTCTGCCCCGCATATAAAGGAACAGGTGCAACCAGGAGCATTTGCCTGGGTCCTTGCTCAGCTCTCAGGCACGGCTCGTTTGGTTGAGCTTTGATGATCGTCCCCTGGAGATGAGATCTGCGGTCTCATTAGATGGTCGGGAGGGGAGAATGTGCTCCACATTCTGCCCCAGGACCTCCAGGGCAGGGTTGTGTGGAGGGGGTCCCTGTTCTGATGCCTGACCGGGGGCTGCTTTCCACACCTGCTCAGTAACTTGTCTTCAGCCCCATCGGCCAACCTCCATGGCCAGGATCCCCTTCCAACACAACAAACCACTCATGGGGCAGCAGGGCCTCCGCCACCCCAGAGGCGGCAACAAAGGACTGCACTGGTGCCCACCAGGCAGGGGCCACACAGCTCTGCCAGTCTGTGAGCCACTCAGAGAGCAAGGAACCTGCGCAGAAAAGGGGGGAGTTATGTCCCCTACGCCACAGCACGGACGTCCCGGGGGTGTCTCCCCTATGTCGCAGCATGGATGGGATCTATGACATGGGGGGGGGTGCCATCGCCCTGGTCACACCACAAGAGGTGTCACATGCTCCTCCCCCATTTAGTGTTGGCCATTCTAGCTGGTGTTTACTTATATATCCTTGTTTTAACTCGCATTCCCCAGATGACGTATGATGTGGAGCAATTTTTCATGCACTTATTTGCTATCTGTTTTTCTTCTTCGGGACTGTTTCCATTAAGGCCTTTGGCCATTTATTAATCAGGTTGTTTGTCTTCTTGCTTTTGGGTTTTAAGAGTTCTTTTAACATTTGGATAACAGTCTTTTATCACATTCCTCTTTTGTAAATATTTTCTCCCAGTCGGTGGCTTTTCTTCTATCCTTCTTACATTTTCTTTCACGGATCACAAGTTGTAAATCATACCGATGTCCGGCTTCTACACTTTTGCTTCCACGGATCATACATTTGGCATCGCAAAACTCATCACCGTACCCAGGGCGATCTGAGTTTTCCCCGTGTCGTCTTCTAAGAGTTGGTAGCTTTTCATTTTCCACGTAAGCCTACGACCCATTCGACTTACTTTTGCGAAGGCTGTAAGGTCTGCGTCTAGGTTCATTTCTGTGCACACAGGCATCCAATTATTTCGGTACCATTTATCAAAAGATAATCTCTCCGTTGTATTACATTTGCTTGTCCCAGACCACCTGACTCTATCTATGTGGGTCTATTTCTGGGCTCTCTAAGCTGTTCCATCGCTCTACTAATTACAAACATCCCCTCTACGCTATAGATTCATGTCTTACAATACCATAGAGTTACAGTAAGTTTTGAAGTCGGGTAGCATCAGTCCTCTTACTTTGTTCTTCAATAACGTGTTGGCTATTCTGGGGGGTTTTTTGACTCTTTTTTAAACTTGAGGATCCGTTTATGGATATCTACAAAATAAGGTACTGCAGCTTCTACTGGGATCACCCTGAGTCTCTGGATCAAGTTGAGAAAAACTGACCTCTTCACAAATTGAGTCCTCCTATCCATGAACATGGGACAGCTCTCCATCTACTCAGTACTTGCGTGAGATCATCCATCATTCTGACAGTTTCTCATACAGGTCTTGCACATATTTGGTTATACTTATACACAAATATTTCATTTGGGGGGTGCTAATGTAAGTCTTTACATTCAAATTCCACTTATTCATTGTTAATATGTTCAAAACTGTTTGACTCCGTATCCTGGTACCCTACAATTTTGCTTTGAGCACTTACTAGTTCTAGGAGTTCTTTCACTGATTATTTTTGTCATTGGCAAAGACCATTTCTGGACTCCTTACCAGTCAGTATATATTTAATTTCCTTTTCTCATCACATCAGCTAGGACTTCCACCATGAAGTTAAAAAGCACTGGTGAGAGGGGACAACCTTGTCTTGTTTTGATCTTCATGGGGAATCTTCAAGATTCTCACCATTAACTGTGATTTTACTTGAAAACTGATTTTACTTAGGTTTTTATAGGTATTCTTTATCAAGTTGGGGAAGTTCTCCCATCTTCATAGTTTGTTGAGTTTTTATCATGCATACATATTGGATTTTGTCGGATGGTTTTTCTACCGTATTGATATGCTCATGTAGTTCTTCAGCTTGATGTGATGGGTGACACTGGATGATTTTTAACTCCTGAGCCAGCCTTGCACACCTGGAATAAATCTCACTGGGTCGTGGTGTATCATTATTTTATACATTGTTGGATTTGATTTGCTAATATTTTGTTGAGGATTTTTTCATTTATGTTCATGAAAGATCTTGATCTGTAGTTTTCTTTTCTTGTAATGTCTCCATCTGTTTTTGGTATTATGGTCACGCTGGCCTCAAAGGATCAGTTAGGAATCAGTCCCTCTGCTTCTGTCCTCTGGCACAGATCGTAAGGGATCGGTATAATTTCTCTCTTAAATGTTCAGTAGGATTCACGGGGCGCCTGGGTGGCTCAGTGGGTTAAAGCCTCTACCTTCGGCTCAGGTCATGATCCCGGGGACCTGGGATCGAGCCCCACATAGGGCTCTCTGCTCAGCAGGGAACCTGCTTCCTCCTCTCTGTCTGCCTCTCCGCCTACTTGTGATCTCTGTATGTTAAATAAATAAAATATTTTTTTAAAAATGTTCAGTAGGATTCACAAGTAAACCTGGCGCTTTCCATCTTGGAAGATATTTTGACAGTTTATCTTTACCAACATTAATACACTTAAAGCAGTACTTGTGCTACGGTGTTTTGTGCTTATTTGATCAGTAATGAAATTTACAGGGTTTTTTTTCTTTTTCTTTTCTGTAGTGGTTTACAAAAAGTACCAGTCATTAGCCTCTTACTTACAGCCTGAGGTCAGATGCAACCTTGAGCATCCTGCTTGCCTAGAATCTGTTTTAGGAACATACATGTTGGGGATGGGATAGCAAAGTCAATGGACACAGGACTAGAGAGGACTGGGGCTTAGGAGGAAAGTTAATTATATTCTAGGTCCTGCAGACAGGAGGCAACACATGCCACACAGGGCTACAGGAGGTACCGGGGTGGTCAGGAGGCAGAAGCGGGAGGAGGGAAAAGGCCTGGCCATGGCCCTTACCAGAGTTTGCAGGGGAAAGGCGGAGCAGGGCAGTGTGAGTGGCTTAGCGTTGGCTACCTTGAATAATTCCAATGGGGTCGAAGCTGTAGGGTGTCCCTACTTGCCTGGCACCTGGCTGCTCAGTCCAGATGGAGGAGGTATGGCTCTGGGCTGGTTGGTTCCCATAGGGAAGGCAGGCTTCCCACTGGGTTCTTTTCTATCTTCAAGGATTGGCTAACTCCACATGGTGCAGCCTCTCCCCAGCCAGAAAGGTCTTAAGATGCCAAAACATCATCATATACAGAAAACACAGAACGTACATATCCAATGCAGAAACAATCGGTAGTCTGCTTTGCCAGAGGTCTGAAAGCCCCAGCATGAGGTGGCAGGGAAGGCCTGATGGAAGCAAGTACAGTGAATGCCAATGCCACCAGCTGCTGGGTACTTCCCACGTGCCAAGCACTCCTGCGCATTCCCCACACCTGATCTTTAAGCCCAGTGATGCGGCTGTCACTGTCCTGGCCCATCTCTGCATGTCTCGTCCAAAGCCCGAGCCTGCAACATGACAAGAGCCAGGCTCTGAACTGGACTTTCCTGCCCCAAGAGCATTATTTGTACCCACGATGTGGGTTTCCAGGCAGCAGGCCAGCGGGCATTTGTGCATCTACGACCTGGATTCGAGTCACACCCGAAGTCAGCCTCTGTACAAAGAAAGGCATCCATCTCCCAGCACACAGCCTCTCTGAATCCCGCTCTAGGAACATGCTGGGCTCCCAGCGGAGACCAGGAGCAGGGAATGGGGCCAACGCCTCTGCAGGCTGGCCTCGAGCCCCAGTGGGGCCCCTGCGCATGCCCACACTCCAAGCTTCCCCACAGAGCACTGCTCATGGCGGCAGTGAAGGGTGATGGCGACAGGTGACGTTGGTGTGACCAACTAACCTGACCCTAGGCACACACTGCACATTTCGAAATTGTTTTTAGCCGTGAACACAAACAAAAGAACTGTATGCTATACTCAGAGCAGTGTGCCTGAGTGCCAGGAAGTCAGGGGGACGCTGGGGTCAGGAGAGCAGGGTAGCCTGGGCAGGGGACCCTCCGAGGGCCTGACACAGTGAGGAAACAACAGGACCCTGGAATGTCGCCAAGGCAGCCCCACCTGGCTCGCTCAGGGACTTGGAACAGACTCTTCCCCACTGTGGCCCTCACTTTCCCCATCTGGAAACGGACAGACTGTACCAGGAGAGACTTTTTTTTTAATTGTTATTCACTAATGATACGCTAAGACGCTGGGTCAGGTGGTCACCGGCCTGTTTGCACCCCCGCCCCCCGCGGTCCCACTCTGGGAGGCGCTTGCCGTGTGGGGAGCTCCCCCAGGCAGAGCCGGCCCCCGCGCCAGGGAGCCGCGGGCAATGCCAGTCCGGATCCCAGCGGGGCAGAAGATCGAGGCAACGCGGGGCCCTGCAGGGGCTCTGAGGCCCACCCCATGAAGGCTGGGAAGGAGTCTCCCAGCAGAGAGGTCTTTGGGAGTCCAACAGCTGTGAGTCACTCTCAGCTCCGTGCCTCTGGATACAGAGACACGGAGACTCTGGAACACGACCCTGGCCTTGGGTGCGAGGGCTGGGTGACAGTCTCCACTCCTTCAGCGTGCCGTGAAGAGGCAGGCGAACCGCTTGGCACGCAGGTGCACACGTGGATGGCTCAGGTCTGGGCATCCACGGGGCCCGGGGAAGGCCGGAAACACATGCAGGTGTGCGTGGGAACCCGCCAGGTGGAGACCCTTGAGGCTCGCCCCACCCGTGCTCCGCCCTGTGCCTACGCCGCCCGCAGAGCCACAGGTGCGGGCTGTGCGCAGGTGGGGTCGCTTTCACCGGCCCAGCCTGCGTGAGGCGCCGCGGGGGCTTCTGCGCCCCGGCTTGGGGTGCAGCAGCCGCATCCTCGTGTGGAGGCAGGATGGAGCCCAGGGCACAGGTACCACTGCCCACCTCCCCTGGTCTGGGGGACCGACAGCGCCCCAACCCATCCATCGGTTCCGCGTCCTGTACACCCCCACCCTTCTTCCCCTTTCCCTCTCCCCCAAGCCTGTCCTGTGGGGCGAGGTCCAGTGTGGCCTTGGGATGGGGGGCAGGGGGCCAGCACCAGGAGCAGGGGTGGAGCCCTCGCAATACTTGGTCTATATGCGCAAGGAAAAGCGGGGTGCAAGACTGGTAGGGTCCCTGGAGGGGAGTTTCAGAGCCCTGGGCTTCGGAGACGGGCAGGACGGTGCAGGATGCCCCCAACCAACCCCCAGCCCAGTCAAGGGGGCTTCCCAGGTCTCCTTGAGTCTCCCGTGCCTTGTCAGATGGGGAGGGACCTTTCTCCCATCTTCATTTGTAGGCGTTGGAATAGGAGGGCTAAGCAGGTGTGGTGTGGCCCCTGCCCCCACACCCCCCCCCATAACCTGTTATTTTGAGCTTCTTCTAGAACATTAGATCCTTACTTTCCTCAGTTTGGGGAGGGGGGGGAGAGCCTGTACCCAAAACAGACATCTTATTAGTATATTAGAAAAACATTTGATATTAAAAAAAAAAAATGAGGGTCCTTGCATGTTTATCTGTTGGGTTATTTTTTTCCCCCTGGGTTGGAGGAATGTTAGCCTTTTTTTAATCTTTTACAGAAACTGTAGGCAGTCTGTTTCCACTGAGTATATCATCTGTTTTTCTTTACAGAAATTTATTTCAGTTTATTTTCCTTTATGGCTTCTGTGTCACGAGTTATGATTTGAAAACCTCACTTCTGACCAGTTTACAGAGCAAGCCACCCGCATTTCCTCCCAGTGCTTTGATAGCTCTGTGTTTGTGCCTTCTCGGCAAGGAGGCAGAACTGATGGCAGGTCAGGGAGCAACCCAAATTGTGTCCCCTTAGGGGATCAAACTCGGGGTTTTTTTAAGACAATGGAGAATGTATATGTTGCTTAGAATTTTAACTGGTGTTGGCAGCAGAAAAATCGGGTTGGCTGAGCAGAACTGGACCAAATCTCTTACGGTAGCAGTTTGCAGGGGTTTGGCTGGGTTCAAAGTTGCTGGTTTCATTTGCTTGGTCCTTGGAGGACCAAGGATGAGCTCTCTTGCTGGTGGCCCCCGGCTAAACCCCTCAACAAAAAAGTGACCCCGTTTCATGTCATGTCCCACAGCGTTCATATCTTATATGCAGTTGGAATTTATCTTGGTGGATGTTATAAGAATCCAATTTGTTTCAGATTTTTTTAAATTATTCTGTTTCTTTTTAGCAATCTGAATTCTTAAAGAGTATCCTATTCGGTCCCTTGTAATTTATTTTCATGTAAGGCATATAGGGACGTGGTTTTGCTACTTTTTTTTTTTTTCCAAAATGGCTGACCTATCGGAACCACAGCACGCGATGAAAGTAAACTCCCTTTCCCGCTCATTTAAAAAAACTCATCTCTTCTGCGTTCTATTCCCAGATGTATGTCTGCATTGTTTGTGCTGAGTATTACCTGAAAACCCACACTGTTCTCTCTGTAAGCTGTCAGGGTTACAGTATTGTTCTATCAAAAATATATCAAAATGTTCTTTTTTTGAAAGATTGTTATTGTATTCATTTGACAGAGATAGAGAACGAGCACCAGCAGGGGGAGCGGCAGAAGGAAAGGGAGAAGCAGACTCCCCGCTATGCAGGGAGCCCCACAAGGGACTCGATCCCACGATCCTGAGACCATGACCTGAGTTGAAGGCAGATCCTTAACCCACTGAGCCGCCCAGGCGCCCCTCAAATTGTTCTTATGGAACTTGCAATTGCATACTGGTTCTCAGTTCCTGTCCACGAATAAGTCAGTTAAGGGTGGCTTCTGCTACGCAGGAAATCCACTCCTGTCCCCTTGCCCCGCCTGGCGCACACCCACTCTGCACTGAGCCTGGCTCCTCTTAGAAGTAGAATAGCTTCATCTCCCTTTATAAGCACGGATGGTCTTCCATGGGATTTGGATCATTTCTCTTCTTTTTCTCTTTGATCTACCATGGGCTTAAAAAAAAGAAAAAGGAAAAAAAACCTATACCGAGAAGCAGCCTCGTTTCCTAGCTTATTTCTGTTTCTCTGTCCTTCTCTGTGGATTTTGCTCTTTGCCAACGCTGTGGTATCTGGAGCAAAGGTACTTAGAGCAGCAAACTGTCGACTTTTATTTTTTATCACACTGTGTTTTTGTTTTTTGACTCATCCGATGTTTTTTTCCCATGAACTCAGCCTCTTCCCGTGTTAACCGCAGAGGCACTCCTGCGTTCACCCATCCCTCTGGGCTGTCTTTGCTGCGCTAATGCTCTGGATCTTTCCCGAAGCCGTTTGTCTCCGGGGCAGCCTCCCATAGGTGGTGAGGAGCCCATGAGCTTGCTGACCAAGGGCCGGACTGTTAATAAGCGAGCTGATTCTGTTTGCTGCTGCTGACAGGGTACTACAGGGGTTCAGCCTCTAACCAGCCAAGAAGATGTACATGCGGTGAGTTGGCGGTAATTCCGTGATAAGATGCTCGCCGTCGCTGGCCGTGAAAGGAATGTGCATTAAGCCCCCCACCGCCCTTGCTCACATGTTAGAAAGCCAACGATCAAACACCTTGTGTGCCCGCGAGTCTGGGGACCGCGCAGCCACTCTGGGAAACGCTTTGGCCCTCTCTGATCTGACTCATTCTCTGGAGGGCATCCAGCTTTTCAGGGTGGTTGGAGTTCACATTCAGCAGTTTCTAAAGGTTTTGCGAAGGGAAACATTGTACCAAGAGCACCCAGAGAGCTACAGAGTAGCAGCTCTGGAACTGACCCCCCCACCCCCACTTCCAACCACATGCAGGGCTCTCTGCCTGACTTTCTAGCCCCAGAGGCCTGGAGACTCCCCTGCAGACAGTCCTGCTGGTCCGGATGTGAAGCCAGACCTGTTTTCGGTTTCACCTGGGCTGGCACTTCTCCCAGCTGCCTGGCGATGCTATACCCACCTTGGAAGAATGCTGGGAGAGCTCACTGGGGTCCAGCTGTGAATGCTCCAGCGCGCCCCGCTGAACACGGTTACAGGAACAATGCTCCCTTCCCACCAGACTGCACTGGCGGACCTCTTCTGCCTGGCTGACCTCCAAGCCCCTCTGGGGAATTTAAACCCCTAGCTCTGCTCTTGTGTTTCCTGTGCCACGCTCAGATAAGTGACTTGACGTGCTTTGTTCAGATTCAGGGACGTGGCCCATTGTCCGGGAGGTGACAAGGCACGCAAGCATGCGTATCAGGATTCCATTAATGAAATACGAACTTCTTTTGTACACAGGATGTACATTCCACATATTTTTTGTTTTTTGTTTTGTTTTGTTTTACAAATCACTAGCGTTAGCCTCTGAGAGGAGCTGGACTGCAGGAAGGCTAACATTGGACTGTCCAGTTTTCTAAGTTGACAGCAGCCCCATGGGAGAGCCCAAGCTCCCCACCCACAGAAACCGTGATCACCTATGTCTTTCTTACAACCCCCGGTGTGTCGTGATTTGTTACGCAGCAAATGCTGGCTAAGACGCTTCCCCACAGCCTTGTAGCATCCCTGATCAGGTTCACGTTTAAGGCAACAAATGTATCTGTTCTTGGTTCTAAGAGAAGTTTACCCCTTTATTACTTCACTATCATTAATATGCTTTTCATCTCTCCTTCCCCCCAAAACTCACTACCAGATACATCCCTTCAGGCACAAATGCACAGCAGGAGTTCAAGGAAAACACCTCACTAGTGCCCTCCGCCAACTGGTGGTACTGTTCTCGCCCCGAGCAGAAGCAGCTGCCTGCCAAGACTGTGGGCTTCCAGGAACATCCCAGTCCCTCTCCCTCTGTTGGAGAAAAAGTTCCAGTTCCTCCCATACCATGCAGGGCAATGGCTTTCATAAAACTTTTGGGAAGCATTGCCCGCAATGGACATCATCACCAGAAACTCATTCCCGCTGGCAAACAGGGGCATGAGATGGCCCCATTGGAGTGGGATTCAGCAAAGTGTGGCTGTTCGTGGTGAACGAGGCTCAGGGAACATGGCAGGGCCTGTGGGTACATTTTTAGAATGATGGTTTCTTTTCCTGTTGCTAAATGCCCGGAAGTGGAATTATTGGGTCACATGAGATTCCAAGTTTTCATTTTTTTGAGGAGCCTCCATGCTGTTTTCCAGAGTGGCTGCACCAGTGTGCGTCCCCAGCAACCAGGCACGAGGGGTACCTTTCTCGGCCCC
This sequence comes from Mustela putorius furo, assembly GCF_011764305.1. Taxonomy (NCBI): domain Eukaryota; kingdom Metazoa; phylum Chordata; class Mammalia; order Carnivora; family Mustelidae; genus Mustela; species Mustela putorius. The sequence continues at coordinate 13,125,464 of NW_025421998.1, forward strand.
TTGTGTTGATTTCAGCCATTCTGACAGATGTGAGGTGGTATCTCATGGTGGTCTGATTTGTACTCCCCTAGTGATGAGTGATGTGTAACATCTTCTCATGTGTCTGTTGGCCATCTGCATGTCTACTTTAGAGAAATATCTGTTCACGTCTTCTCCCCATGGAAGAACCCATTGGATCATTTGGGTTTTTGCAGAGTTGTATGAATTCCTTGCATGCTTTGGATATTCTCCCCTTACTGGATCTGTACTTTGCGAATACTTTGCCCCATTCCATCGGTGGCGTTCAACATAAAATCAGCATTCCTTTGAACGTTACCTAGACTGATAGGGGATTGGCTCAAAGCCAGCGTTGATTAACAGCATGAATTAATACCTCTTTAAGAGACTCACGAGGACTTCTTTCAAACAACAAGCTGCTAAGTCTGTCAGGTCGTTTTGACACAACAACTTTTCAAGGAGCAGGTGGAGACCACGACCTTATGGCAAGCCTGGGGCTTGGGATCCAGGGTCTTACGATCAGGGGCTCAAGATCTGGGTGCTCGGGTGTCCACACCCCTGCCCAACTCGCCACGCCCTCTGGACAGGGAACAGCCGCGTCTGCCCACTGCTCTGCTCTTTCATGTTGAGGGTAAATGTCAAGATGATTTCACTGACAACATTTTACAGTTTTCTCCTCAAAAAAAAAAAAATGGCATTTTTACCTGGAAAGCACTTCTTTTTCATTTCCATCATTAAGACACCACATTTTGCCAATGCTTTCTTTTAAGACCGAAATATAGAACAGGTGACGTGGGTGGGAAGGCAGGCACAGTGGGAGCGCGCTCTGGGTGCTCCCAGCTCCCATGGGGGGCAGGACTGGAGGCCCTATGCCCAGGGCAGAGGCTGAGGAGGCGGCGGACGAGGAGTTCTGGTGCCCATCCCAAGGCTCCTGCCCAGATCTTCTAGGGAGTGACATCTGTGTTCTGTCTCAGCAGGTTTCCGGGGTGAGCTCCTCCGAGGAAGACGAGGCCCCTTCTTCACCAAGGCGTCAGCAGTCCTTGAGAAAAGTCCTAAAGCACAGGACCCCGCAGGAAGCCTCCCCCAGCCCACGCAGGAGACCAGCAGGCCACACCCCCTCCCACCCGAGAGAAGCCCCTGAGGCTGGGTCCCCATCGCCCACACCCCTCTCCTGGAAGCGCCTGGTCCCCCGAGCAGGGCTCAGCCCCACGGCTGCTCTCCAGACTCCACGGCTTCCCAACATCTCAGCCTCTGGGGCGGCCGGTAGGCAGCCAGGGCCCAACCCAGAGCCCCCATCTCCTGAGGAAGATCCACCTGCACCAGCCACGGTCACCTGGCAGCAGCACCAGAGAGCAGAGTCCCACGGAGAAGGGAGCTGGCCTCAATCCTTGGGGTTGCCCGGGATCCCCAACATGGCTGGAAGGAGGAGACGGGACCTGAAGAAGCTGGAGGCTATGGTATGATGTCTCCAACCTGACCCTGACCCTTGACCCTGACTGTGTCCCTGACCCAGACCTGTCCCTGACCAGTCCTCTAACCCAACCCTGACCCTGTCCTTGACCCAGTCTCGACCCCAACCTTGTCCCTGGCTATGTCCCTGACCAGTCCCTGACCCCGTCCGCATCTGGGGGCTCAGGGTCCCATGGAGGTGGCCGGTGACCCCTGAGAGGAAGGGCAGCTTCCCTTCCCTCACTGCTCAGGCCTTTCTGATGTCCTGGTCCTGCCCCACCTGCTCTGAGGGGTCATGTGACCCTGTGTGGAGCTCCTGTGCACCGCCACCCTCCCTCCCCATTCCCATCTGCTCTCCAAGCTCCTGTGAACCCTCCTGGCCTTCTCAGGGGTGTGCAGCTGGGCCCAGAAAGCTGTTGGTTCTTTCCTTTCAGGGCACACCCGGGCCTCCCTCCATATTCCCCTGGCCCCCAGAGGCCCTTTCCTTCTTTGAGCTGTGTGTCCCAGCCCCTCAGCTCGTTCACCCTCTCCTGTGACACTCTGTAGTTCTAGAAAGTTCTGAGAAGGGTACTGCTAGGGGATTTCCATCTTGCCTCTCACGTGGGGTCCTAGCTGACCCCGGCTGTCCAGGTCTGCTCCCCTGAGGTGGAACGTGTGCGGTGGACCGCCTGGCCCGTGGGCTGGGCACCCGTGGGCCTGTTGGTTCCCTCCCTCTGTGGCCTCAGAGGCCCTGACTCGGCTCCACCCGCGGGGACTCCATGGAAGTCAGGTGTGGCACAGCCTGGACGGCTTCTTCCCGTCTCTTCTTTCTTCTCTCACCCCTCGTCTGCCCCTCGGAGGGACCCTGGGTTGCACTTTCCAAGGTCACTGCAGGGCACCTCGGCTCTGCTGCTGGCTCCCTTTGAGGCTTCTCAAGGCTCTCTGCTCAGTCTCACTCACACTTCTGGGGCGTTGCTGGCGGGCAGCTTTCCTGACGCCCCCTCCCAGCCTGTCCTCTGTGGCTGTGCCCGGTCAGAGCTTCAAGCTGGGCCTCGCCGAGCTGACCGGCACTCTGCCTGCGTTCCTGGCTGGGGTCTCAGTGCGGGGCCGCCCCCAAGCCCCAGGTGCCTCCCTACTGCCGGGTCCCACGGGCTGATACTCCCACCTGCTGCCAGGAGAGGTGTGAGCGAGGCTGGAATATTCTGGAGCTGACGAAGGGAGGGGCCGGGGGTTCTCACTGTGTTTCAAAGACAGTCCCATAGGTGGGGCAACCCCTGCAGCCATGGGGTCCCTCACACAGGCCCTGGGCTTCCAGCCGTTGTGGGCTCTGGGCTCTGGAAGGGGTTCACGTGCTCGCTGGCGGCCCCTCCCCTGGCCCTGCTCTTCTGGCTTCCCCTTCCGCCACACCGCTGCAGGCAACACCAGCTTCTCCTAGCCCTCGTTCACCTCCCCCCACCGGGGTTTGCTTCTATTCTTTACACGTTCAGGCTATCGATGTGCAGGGGACCCGCCATGGAGCGGCTGAGGACCCCAGTCTTTCCACGGCCAACCCTGTCCTCTGCGATCCTGTCCCTGCACATGCCCCTTGTGGTCTGGCTCAGTCCCCCTGCCTCCCCCCAACCTCTGTTTCTGTGAGGCCAAGGCCTCGTCTTCATCGGAAGCAGGGCTCATCCTGCTCTGTGTCCCCAACCCCTGTGTCCCCAACCCCTTCTCGTGCCGCAGCCTGGGAAGACGGTTGTCTACTCCACCCCGCGGGCACGTTCCCAGCACGCCCCCAGCTGGCCTCCCCATCCCTGTCCCCAGCCGTCCTGCTGCCACTCTGCCTTGTCAGACTCAGTTCCCTGGGTCCTTAGCCACCTCTCCGGTGCCCACAGAGACGCAGCCCTCTGGGGCGTTGCCACTCTGTGGTGCAGTTGTGTGCCCAGCCCGCGGAGAGCCGAAGGGCAGGGGTGGGGAAGGGTGTGTAGCCTGGGGGGACCTCTGCTGTCCCCGGGCAGCTGTGGCAGGTGTTTCTGCAACATAGGCCTTCTCCGAGATGCCTTTCCTCCCCCAGGTGGAGCGCGAGAGGCAGTGGGAAATCCGCCTACTTCAGGACATCGAGGAGGCCACCCAGCACGAGCTCACCGTGGAGGATGACTGCCCCTCGGTGCTGGGACCAGGGGCTGAGGCCCTCTGGAGCACCCACCTCAGCCTCACCGACTTGTCTGGCCCTCCATCCGTACGGCCTTCTGCAAACCCCAGCCCTCCCCAGGACTTGCTCAGGTCCCCGCACAGTTAACAAGGCTTTGGGCGGCGCCACCAGAGCGTGGGGCACACAGGGAGCAAGAGCCAGCAGGCGACGTGGATGCCTACCCTAGGGGTGCCTGCCACCCCACCAGCTTCCCCCGAGTGACCCAGGGAACAGGATGACATTTTGCATGTAGAGACCAGAGAGCGTGGTGACCCAGCCGCCCACACAGGGCTGGGCTGCACACCCAGCAGGCTCAGGATACCATTCCAGGGGAGTCAGACCTAGGACTCCAAGTGGGAGGCAGTTCTGGCAGCTTCCGGGCACTGGTTTTGGTGGGGGTGGGGTGTGGAATCCAGTGCCTGGTGCCTGTGCCACTGGGGCCCCACCGCAAAGCTGGACACGCTTCCACGCTGGGGCTGTGGTGGGTCACGGGGCGGCGGGGGGGCAGGCACTCCAGCTTGTGTAGAAAACACGCAGCAGCCTCCCGGTGCAGATGGGCAGCTCGGGCACTGCATGGACACCGCACAATTATTGGCACAGAGATCAAATTTTGTCTTACACATGTGTTCATCCCCCACTTTATTTAAAAATGTTTGGTGCTTTGTCTTTAGTCTTTTTTTTTTCCTTCTGAAACGAAAAGAGAGTGTTTGTTCCCAGCCCTACCCTGGGCCATCTTCGGGACTGAGCCTCCAGGCTTGGCGGCAGTGGCCTCACCCTCAGACATGAAGATCAAGCTTCTAACTGAATCAGAAGGCAGCCTGGATGCAGAACACCCCAGACGCAGGGCACCCCAGACGCAGGGCACCCTGAAAGGAATCACAGACAGGATGGACCCAGGAGGATGTGGTGGAAGCCCAGGATGGGCGAGCTCAAGAACCAGGCTCTCCCTGCATTTGTCTGGAGGCTTCCAGAAAGGAAGGAGGCCAGTCCTCACAGGATTGGGGGCCAGGTGGGGGGGCAACGGGCTGCAGTCACGTGGTGAGTCACTTCAAACGCCGTTGCGTTTGCGGGAAGAGCAGGTTTACTGTCCAGTGGGCTTGCACAGTACTAAGCGTCCTGACCCGGTTCTTCCTTCATTATAACATTATTGGATTATGGAAATGATAAATTTACTAGTTTTTCAAATACCACAAAGCAGAAAGTGTGCCTGGAATTGTGTGCCGGGGGATACATCAGTGCAAACCCTTTGCACCTGTAGTACTGGAAGCAGGTTCACAGTTCTCCTGAGCATCTGCATCTGATGCAAAGGGACTCAGATGTGTCATCACGTGGCTTCTCTGTCTCGCTGACAGCACTTGACGAATTCAGATGCAGAATGAGACCAGGGAGGAGGAAGGCATGATAGAGGGACTTCAGGGAGGTTGTCTTTGAAAGCTCAGAAATTACAGGGGCTCAGAAGGAAATGGTTTGTTGGTAAGATACTTTCCTAGATGTTCATGTTGCATGTCAGCAGAACAGATTCTTACATTTTTGCACATTCTTAAATTTGTGCAAAGGAACATGTGCAAATGGGGCATAGGCCCTCTAGCTGGTGTTTGAAATGCAATCCTGCAGGGCGTTTCACAAGTAAAACAGCATGGACCGTGAGCGTGTTCTGGCCATGCAAAGATGTGGCGGGGAAGCAGGCCAAGGAAGGAGCGAATCCACCACCTGAAGCCAGAACGTGGTGCATGGGGAGGGTGTCCTGTCCACGCCGACCACCTCTGACCTCCGTGTCCCCGGGACCCGGGCTGTGCATGGGCAGGAGGGCAGCCTCAGACCAGCACTCAGGACGTGGGCACTGCCGGCTCAGGCTGCACAGACGGGGACCTCATGGGGTCTCTGAGCAGGGGTCATCTTCAGGACCATGCCGGCACCGCAGCTAGCGACCCTGTAAAATGCCTCTCCTTGTGCGGTTTCTGTTTAACCTGAAATGAGAAGGGATCCCCTTCTAATCTAATCTCTATCTAAATGGTACATTTTCTTCCTAAAATAAGCTATTTACCCAGGGTGTCTGTATTTGATGTTCATGGCCCTTGTCACTGTGTCAGAGATCTGGTTTGAGGGGCTGCCGGCGTCCGGGGCTCAGGTGGCCTCACTGCAGACATCTAGTTTGTGCAACGTTTTTCACTTAAGTCTTAGCACTTGGTGTTTTAATTTTCTGCTGCAAAACAAAGGCTGAAAACAACCTATGCTCACCTCCGCCTGGGCTCTCTGAGCGGACACCAAGCAGATGCTCACCCTGTGCATCTGGGCAAGAAAGAGGAACCTGGGGCCCCGTTCCTTTGTCGATCGCCGCCCGGCTACACAAGGGCCCTTGGCCCACCCATGTATGCGTGGCTGCCTCGGTGGGACCCCACCTGTCCATGTTGTGGATCCCCTGCTTGAGGGCTGGCTGGGCTCCAGCGTGCCCAGTCACCTCACCGAGTTTACAAGCAGGGTATGCTGTACCCCACTCACAGGGTTGGGGATGGCGGTGTGGGATCTTGGGATCCACTTGTGCAAGTCCACACGAGAGCCCCCTCGACACAGAGCCCTTTGTACAAATGTCTACCAATTTTGTTAGCCTCCTACAAGTCATTTTGTGGGTTAAAAGGTATTGGTGCTGTGCAGTCCCCCAGCAAGGGGTGGAGGCCCATGAGTGGTGTCTGAGGGAGCTCTCAGATTTGCTAGTTTGATGATGGCTTTTAAAACATGTACCAAATCATAAAAACTAAATGAAACAGGTACCAACTGGGAAGGTGACACGGCTCCTCCATGTTCTCACTGTGCATTTGTCTCATGGATGGTTCCGTTGGACAAGTGTCCACCTGTTTCCTGTAGCCCTTTCTCGGAGGAGTCCATGCACGCCCGGCTTCTCCGGTGATGTTATGCTTTTTTCATAAGCGTTTTTTAAATTCCTTTACTCTGGATTGCTTTTATTTGAACCTAAAGATATAGGTTTGTGATTATTTATGTGTCAGCTTGGCTGGGCTGCTGTGCCCAGTTTGGTCAAACACCAGTCTGGCTGTCAGGGTGAAGGTACAGTTTAGATGAAATCAACACTTCCAGCAGTGGACTTTGATTAAAAGCAGATTGCCCTCCATACTGCAGGTGGGCCTCGTCTAATCAGTTGAAGGCCTTAAGAAAAAATGCCTGAGGTCCTCCCAGGGGAGGAGGGGATTCTTCCTCCAGGTGGCCGTCAGACTTGGGATGCAACATCAGCTCCTCCCTGTGTCTCCAGCTGCCGCCCATCCTGCAGACTGGACTTGACAGCCCCGTGACTGGGGGAGCCATTCCTTGAAATTATGGTTGGTCTCTCTCAGACACACACCCCTCAGGGCGGTGCATTCCCTGTGATGCATCTGCCAGACCTCTAAGGGAAGATGCCCAGTGAGTAGGGGCTGGAAGTTTGCCCTGGGGCTCAGGGTGTCCTCAGAAGAGGCAGAGCCCGGCAGCTCTTCCACCCCACTCCCCGCCAGCCCTCCCCTGCTGATGGGGTCTTGGGCTCTACCAGATGTGCTGAGCCTGGGCCACATTATCATGTTCCCCAGAGTCTGGCCCAGTCCCTCCCCTCCCCACCATCTACAGGTCCCTGTGATCCCTGCACCAAACCTGCTTCTCTTGCCCCCTCTTGGGGGTAGGAGGGGGCTTCTCTGGATGGTGGCATTAGGTGCATCCTGGTGGAGGTTGGCCCGTGGCAAACCCTCCCTGACATTCTGGTCTGGTGCCTCGTGGCCTCTTCTCTGCTGGACCCCAAACTTCACCTGACCTTGGCCTGTGGAGCCCAGTTTTAGGAACCATCCTGGCTCGGCCTCCTGATGGCCTGCCCCCACCCATGCTATCCACCCTCGGTCTGCCTTCAACAACAGTCCCCGACCAGTTAGTCCGAGACCAGTCTGAGAACCCCAAGCATTACGAATCATATTCCGCAGAGTCTCTGGCTGGGAGCAGAAGCCGAGCCCCCACACCCCCCCACCCGCGGTTACAGGAAGAGCAGAGCCCAGCCCAGAGGACAGCACCGACTCTGGAGGACACCACAGTCTCCCCTGAGGAAGGCACGTTTTCACACAGGCCACATGACCCTGTGGTTTGCAAGTAAAACAGCCACAGGGTTTAGTCAAGCAATTTTTTTCCTTTATTTTTGTTAAATAAGGTTCCAGAAAGTATAGTGCAAACACTCAGTAGAAAAGTCGCAATTAAGAAATGTACATTCACGTTAACATTTCAGTCCATTCACTGGTTTTTTAATAAAAATAGGACCCATTATTCAGTGACTTGTCTCGGTCGAACAATCTTGGAAAAGACTGGAAGGTACAGTGTGGGCTGGCGTAAAAATAGACCCGTATTGATTATACAAATCTATCGACAGAAGCTACCTGGTGACCGTGAGCTGCCGTCGTTCTGACCCCATCCCAGGGTTCTGGGTCTACAGAACCATTCTCGAGCGAGCTCCGCAGGCGGCGAGCGTGTCCCCCTGCCCACCCCCCGCCCCTGCCTTCCACCGAGTGGCGCGGCCATCCCCCAGCTGGACAGGAAGGGTGCAGGGGCGAATACAGCCTTTCTCGGCGAGGCAAGAAAATCCGGGGTGGGCCATTGGTTGACCTTCGGTGAGAATCAAGCTACTTTAAGGTGTTTGTGATCGATATGTCACCTTCTTTGTGCAAGATGGTATGCAATTGTGCGGCTGGGGCGGGGGCCTCTGGGCTGGGAGACGCTGTGTGGCCAGTGCAGACACCACCACACGGGTTGGAGCCCCAGGCTGCGTTGGGTCGCGGGGACGCTCTGCGGCCAGCCGGCAGATGGCCCAAGGCGGGCCCGTCCCTCCGCGCATGCTGCGTGTTTCCGAGTTCAAAGTGGGTCTCACACACATGGGGATCTCAGGGCATGCAATTCAGGGTGCACATGCGTGCGAGCCCAGTTTGTACAGGGGGAAGGCAAGCCCGCGTGCCCCTCTGGGACGGGCACTTGGGAGTGCGGGTGCTCCCATGTGTGCAAGAGGTGGTGGCAGGCTTCCTCGGGATTCCCACAACTGGGGGCCAGTCCCCGGAGACGTGTGCTTCTGGGCCCACGGGGCTTGGGGGTGCTGCTGGTGGGAGGCAAGAAACAGTTCTGGCTGCTGGTGGGCCCATAGCCCGCGCCGTGGGGAGCGCGAGCCCAGAGACGTGGCGCTCTGCGTGGTTGTTCCTGCACACACCCCCACACACGTTCAGGGAGCCCCGGAGTCGCCCAGCAATCTCGCGCGTTAGTCTAGGACAACCTCTCTGTTTAAACATCAGCTCTCAGGGCGGGATGCGAGCTGTTTGCACATCGAGCTTCTGAACCAACTCTGAGCTGCCCAGAGTCGAAGCAGTCGGGGCCGAGGAGCCCCGTTTCCTACTAGCTTCCGCGACCCCCGTCTTGCCTTCCACACATTCTCCAGGAAACCTGACCATGGCCATCCGACCCGCAGGAAGGGGCGCTGACCACCCACCTCGTGCCTGTGGCGTGAGACACTGGATAGCTCGACCACCAGGAGAGACAGAGCAGAGACGGCCAGCTTGACCCATGGCCTCCCAGGGCTCAGGTGCTTGCGGACCAGCACTTGGGGGCCACCTGGCTTCATGCACGTGGGTAGGCGTGTGTGGTTTGGGAGCTTCTGGGGCCCCCTTCCCCTGTTTGATGCCAGAGAGGCCGTGCAGAAAGACATGGGCAACCATCCTTCCTGCTGAAGGAGGGTCTGTGTGTTCTCAGACAGGATAGGCTGTGGGCATGACACAGATTTAGGATTTAGGATAGAAAGCGACACAAGGTGGGACTTCTCAGGCTAGCTCTGAGTGTCCTTGGGGGGTCCACCGCTGAGGACAGCGTTCTGAGCTCCCCAGGGCGCACCCGGGAGCAAGCAGTGGGGCCAACACTCCAAACCAGCCTGCCAGGGTCCCCACCACAGTGGGCACTTCGGTGCAGACCAGCCGAGGGGTTCCATCAAACCCAGTACGGTGTCAGCAAAGAGCCACTGAGTAGGATGGAAAACCAAGGGCTTCGGACAGGCTGGCATGGGTCTCGGTCCTGCGACTAGTGCTGTGTGACTTTGCTCAAGTCAATAACCTCTCTGAGCCCCAGATTCCTCACGACACCATGGGGGCCGTAAGCGACCAATGGGTGACAGGTGGAGAAGGTGCTCTGGGGCTACCAAGTAGATGTGGGTCTTGGCCATGGCAGTTCCCTTAGTTTGTGGCCACATGGAGAATTCCAGAAGAGAGAGATTTTCACTACACGCGCCAATGACTACTGGCCTCTCCTGCGGCTTTAGCACGGAACCTACACAATCCGGTGTAGGAAGGAATGCATGGATTTCATAAAGGGAGAAAGAGTTGTGTCTAGAACACCCTCCCCTGCCAGGTGTGGCATATACTCATGCATGCACACACCCACATGTGCACACACACACGTGTGCACGCATACACACATACACGCACTGTACAATCACACAAGCATGCAAGCACGCGTACACACATGTGCACATACACACATGCACGTGTACAATCACATGCTCGCAAACATGCGTGCACACGTTCACACGTGTGCACACATGCACACAGATGTGATCGCAGCATGGCTCCAGCAGAAGAGTTACTGTTTCTCTCCATGAGCAGATCTGACAGGGAGTAGATAGATGACAATTTTCAGGGAAATTTAAGAAATGCAAATGTATGAGTCATTACCATGAGGTTGTTTAGGGAGGTCTAGTCCCGAAACGTGGCCTCTGAAATCAGGCTTACTTCGCTGAACTGGACATGGAGGTGACCACGCGCCCCAGGATCCCAGGACCGGCTTCCAGTGTGCGCACACAGGAGCTGGTGTCTGGAGCCGGGGTGTCCCCGGGAGCGCCCTGAGGGTGTGGAGTCTGGCCCTGGGCACAGGGAGGAGCTAAGGGGCCCTGCCTCATGCTCCTGGCCACAGCAGGCCATCCCTCCCACTCTGGCACCCCTGCACACCCACCCCTGCACCCCTACATTCACAGTTGTCGGGCCCACACCGTCTCCGGGCACAGGGACTGCCTTTGGCTCCTCGCTACCTACCACCCAGAATCAGGGACTCTGTCTCACATCCCGGGCGGCTGCCTGTCAGCGCCAACCCCCCACCGCCTCAGTCCATCTGACAAAATTCACAGCTGGAGTTTCTTCCTCAAGCTGAGCCAAACAGCCTTCCTGACCATCTACCTCATTCCCACCCCGCCCTCCGGCGGGGGTGGGGGGGAGTCCTCAGGCCACCCCTAGCAACCCAATCCCTGAACCAGACTTCAACCCAGCCCAGTCTAAGACTCACGGGTGGAAATGCAAACCCAGATAACTGTGAGAAGAGGTCGCATCCCCACCTGGTCTCCGCATCCCCTCGGAGAGTGCTGGGGCTCCAACTCCCCACCCGGCTTTCCAAGCACACACTGGGGGGGGGGGGGGGGGGTTGAGGACATGACGCTGGTGCAGGGGCGCAGCTGTGCCCTCCGGCTTCCAGCCGGCCACTCCCCGACCCTTAGTCATCCCCCAAACCAAACATTTTGAAACCAACTTCCTGTAAGGAGGTTGATTTGTTGCTTTTTAAGTTTTGTTGTTTTTAAAACTGAAGCCGTTACAAAATCAGGTCATGTCAGTTTCCAGGGGCGACTTTCTATGGACCCAACAGGCCCGTATGCTTCAGAATTACAAGTGTTGTCAGTGCTCTGTGACCCGCTGAGTCAGAGAGCTGCTTGGTGTGCAGCGGGGCGCCCCCAACCCCCGAGACCCGACTCCCACACTGCAGGGTGCCCCCCATCTCGGAGACCCGGCTCCCACGTGGCTTGGCGCCCTCCCACCCCCAATGTCCGGCTCCCACACAGTGGCAGGTGCACACTTAGGGAGCCCCTGCCTCGTGGGCTGCGCATGCATGTCATGGGCGGAGACGGCCACACAGGGAGGGGCCCGTAGAACCCCAGACTTGGGGAATCCCGGGAACACATGCTGAAATGAAGCCAGGTCCACCTGTCGGGGCACACAAGCGTGAGGCCCACAGGACCGTTCCTTCTTCAGAAGCAGGACCAAGGAGGGGTTCATACTACTTCTGGGTGCTGATGGGACGGGAGCAGGCATTCGTATCATCTGGATCCCGTCGGGGCCCAGACCCAACACACAGAGCAAGCTCATCAGGCAGGACGGGTGTCCCAGCCCGGAGGCTCACTGCACCCAGTGCGCGCACTGAGATGGGTTACAAGGGTTGCAGGTGTGCACAGACCTGCATTCGCCCCGAGGGTGACTTCACTGACAGGGCTGAGGCTGGCCCTCCGCTCCCTGTGCCTGGGACACCGACAACAAACCGCACAGAACCCGGGGCCTGAGCGGAGTCTGCAAGAGGGGCTGGGCGGCCACAGAGGTGTCGCCCCCCCGCCCCATGGCGTGGTTGAATGTGGGCAAACTTGTGTGCATGGCTTGTGCTGGAATCACCATTGGCTTTGGACTGGCCTTGTCTCCACAGGTTAGTTATTGCCTCTGGAGACAGGAAGTGTCTGGAAGCGCTGTGGCTCTGGGGTCTGACTAACGTGCAGCCTGGGAGGGCCTGGTGTGGTGGTGGTGGGGGGTGCTCCACGCTGTAGCTTACATGCACCGTGCAGCGGACCCCCCAGGCCCAGCGGTCTGTGGAAGCGCCTGGAAGTTTGGTGCTGCCTTCTGCACTACTGAGGTTGGGCATAAGTGGTGCACGAGGGACACGCGGGTCCCCCTGTAGTGCTGAGGCGCCCCCAAGCAGGGGCGTGGTGCCTTAGGGACGTCACACATCTGGATAAAGAGTGCCATGCGCACAGGAGTTGGGGAGCTGTTCTCATTTTTGGTGGGAGTGAACAGGTGTCCCCTGAAACAGTGCACTATTTACAGAGTGTCTTAAATAATTTAGAGAGAACCCTACTTGAAAGGCTAACATTTGCCCATGAATACTGTACGAGATTAAAAATAAATAAGGCAAGATCATACAGTCTCATCACAAATAAAGAGGAAGACATCGTGCACCCGCCTCCGAGGGTCACTGCGGTGGCTCTCACGCCCTCGGGAACGGTAGAGTCTGGACTGCTGATGACCGACGTGTCGCATGCTCCTGGGAGCTGGGCCTTGGCGCCGTGGGTGGTCTCACGGCCTCCCGCCACGGCCACGCACAAGGCAGGGCTCCAGAGCTCCTGGTCCTGTGGACCCCCGGTCTGGGACCAGCAGGGCTGGGGGCCACAGAGACTCTCGGTGGCATCCACATGACCCCAGGTCACTTGGGTGGACAAGGAGTCCACGGCGTGTCTCTGCAGGGGCAGCCAGCTCCTCTCCCCGATGGCTGATGGCTGGATCCCTGCATCTTTAAACAGCAACCTCATCCTGGGCCATCCTGACCACCCTGCCTCTGAGTCCACTTCAAGGAGGCAGGCGGCCCACCCAGAGAACTCAGGATCCTGTCCCTGGCCTAACCCCAACCTTCAGTTCTGTCTGTGAAGTCCCTTTGCCATGCAATCAAGCACGGGGTCAGGACCTCAGTGTGATCCACTGCCCCCCAGACTGCCCTGGTGGAAGCCTGGCATCCACCGGCAGGCAGGCTCCAGGTCCCTGGCCAGGTCCTCAGTCCCGCAGCCTGGCACAGACGGGCACACCACATGGGCCACATGCTCATGGGACTCCCAAGATGACTCGGGTTCCCCTGAAGAAATCATGCCATGTCTCTCTAAAGGCTGAGCGGGGACGGCTGGGCCACAGAGTCCTTCTCAGTAGTGATGGTAGCAATGGCCTTTGGTGGCCCCGCGCAGAGCTGGTTCTCAGGAGGGAGGCCGTCCACCCACCCATCTCCATCCTGAGTCCCGCATCACTGGCTATCCACGCACGGCCCGGCAGCCGACCATGCTGCCCCACGGCCGGGCAGGGCTGAGGCCTCATGAAGGACATCACGCCTCGCGGGTCCACCACAGGAACAGCCCGGGGACATGCACAGGGGCTCAGCCAGAGTAAGCCCAGCCCCTGCCCGCCGGTGCCAAGCTGCCTTCCTCCTACGGTCGGAGCTGCCACCCAGCGCCCCTAGCAACACATCCCACGCGTCCTTGGTCTGCACCTGTGCGCGTGGGAGACCCCCAGGCCTCCCCAGAGTCCCCTGCAGCCCTCTCCCTGCAGGTGTCCCCCAAACTCACTCCGAAATCCCACGTCCAGGAAACAGCCTTCTCCGCAGGGGGCTTTCTCTGTGGCAAGGTATGGTTCGCTTGTTTCAAAATCCATGCAGGTTTGTGCTGTGAGGAGAGCGGGAGCCTCAGACACAGGCGCAGCAAGGGCCCAGCGGCCCCGATCTTGGTTCCTTCCCTGACGAGTGAGGCCAGGGTTTGTAGGGCCGAGGCCATCCGGGGGCTGAGGGACATCTCGGGACTCGCAGGCAGAGCAGGGATGATGCTGGTCGCAACACAGAGACGTGGCTCGGGGCCCCAAGAATTCCAGAAGACCCGCCTCTGGCCCTCGAGAAAGGGCTCCCGAAGGAAGCCAGCAGCCCCCCTCTGTGCTGCACGGCTTCTCCCCAAACCGCGCGCTGCAGGCCGGGCCCAGACACACACGTGAGGCCTGGCTCCCAGCCCGGACTGCTGCAGGCCTTCTGAGGGCGTGCTCCCACTCTGCCGGCCACAGCTCCACGGCTCCCGCTGAACCGAAGCCTGGGGTCGTGGCGGATGTTCCCAAGGTCCCGACGCTGGACGCTGAGCTGGCCAACCCCAGGCAGCCGCTCCTCGGCCACCGAGGAGAGGACCGAGGTGGGCAGCATCCAGGTGGGCAGGGCTCGCCCGGCCCGTCACTGCCCAGCTGCTTTGGGTCACGCCGGGACGGCACCCCTTCTGCAGCCCAACCTCTGGCTGCAGGCCCTGCTCTGTGGGCCGGGCTGGTCCCTGCTGGAGCCCCCAGCAGCCAGCGTGGGCTCCACTAAGCCTCCTTCCCAGCTGCTCCGGGGGGCGGGTGCTGGCCATGAGGGCCCGGCGGGAGCCCCGAGCCCTGCAGAGCCCCCAGCCCAGCTCTGACTGGGGGACCAGCCATGGGGGCCATTGGTGGCGGGCCTGTGCCCAGTCTGGTCTGGAGGCCAGGTCGCCCGTAAGCACACATTTTCCGCTCTGCGTTTAGGGACCTGGCCTGGGAGCCATTTCTATCGGTCCGGCCTTCCAGGAAGTACGTTAGCATCTCCCCCTTGCCCTTGACGCTGACCTTCCCACGGCACACGAAGCGGTAGGTGCCCTTTCGCAGCAGCCGGTGAACCTCCTCGGTCACCTGCAGCAGAGGAAAGCAGGTGAGTGTCCCCGGGGTCAGCAGGGGAGGATCCCGGGGGCAGGGCTGCCAGAGTGCTCCCTCTTCCACCCCTGCGACCTGTCCCCAACATCAGAGAGCGCCAGGGGACGCGAGAGGCCCAGCTGCCCACTAGGCCTGGGCAGGCTCTGGAAAGCAGCACTCTTGGCGGGGGAAGGGCCCAGGGTGCACAGAAGGCTGGACAGGACACAGAGACGTAGCACCTGAACGGGGCGTGAGCCCCAGGGCACCCCAGGCACACGCCAGAGGCCCGGACACGGAGGAGTGGGACAAGCAAAGCTGGATGGCTAACCGGCGTCCCGCGCGCCCTTCAAGGAAAGGACCAGAGGCGGAGGAAGGACTCCTAAAAGGAGCAGTGGGGTGGGGGCGTGCTCTTTGTCAACGGAGGAGGAGGCACGTGTACGGGGCCACTGGCGGGAGTGGTGCCTTGGGCAGAGAGGGTGTAGGCAGCACCGGCGGCCCAACGGACAGACCGCATCCTCCCCGCACAGACAAGGGTCCCACCCTGGCGCACGCACCCGGGACACTGACACTGAGCCTGATGGAGGGGAGAGGCCCCGTCTGCACAGAGCTCCCCTATCGCAGGGCCTCTGGGGCACGGGGCGTTAAAGGGGCAGCTGAGTGCTCTGTGCCTCGGGGAGTCCAGACACAGACACGCAGGGTGGCAGCAGTGGGGGGCGTGGGAAGACCACCCCAGCACGCAGAGTGGCCACCTGGGGGGTCACAGGGCTTGTCGGACCCGCGGGACCCTGTGTGGCAGGTGCCTGGGTCAGAATGGGGGCTCGTGGGGCTGTGGTCATCCAAGGTACCCCCGGGGATCTGCCCTCACTCTTAATCCACAGGGGACCCGCGAGCAGGCAGGGGGCGGGGTGGTGGCAGGGGGTGCCCTGCGTGCAGCTGGGGACACAGACTGGAGAGGCACATCGCCCACAGCCAGGCAGCCGGGGGAGGCCAGGCCTTGAGCAGCAGCCACATCACGGAGAATGGCCCTGGGGGCACACCGGGGACAGGCCTGGTGCTGCACCCAGGAGGGGCTCACCACAGTGTGATCGTGGAAACTATGAACTTGCATGTGAGTGGCTGGAGAGTGGATGGGGCTTTGGCAAGTCCCCCCCAGGGGTGACCTGGCCCAGGGAGGCCCGGTGTCCCAGGACAGGCTGTGGGACGGTGGTGTGACTTAGCACCTCCAAGCAGCACGCTCACGCATGGTGAACTTGGTAAAAACGTTGTGTGTGTTTCACAATAACACAAGAAACTCAAAGGAAGGACTACAGCTGGGGCCACTGTGAGCAGAGCCTCCTGACAGTTAAACTTTAACGAGACCCCAAGGGCCCACCAGGCACCCGACAGGGAGGCAGCGCCCTCCAGCGACCAGGCGGGGCACTGAACACATGGCCCTGGGAGAGCGGGCCGGCGCCTGAGTACACCCGGGGTCCCGAGGAGGACCTCATCGGGGATCTGGCCCGAGGGAGAGGCCAGCACTGGACCCAGTGTCGCTCAGAGTGCCCAGCGGGAGCCCAGAGGCCAGCCGCTGCCACACTAGGAGACAGGCTCCTCCTCCTCTGAGGCCCCCCGGGGGTTGCTGTGCAGGCCCCGGCAGACCTGGGTTTGCATGGCTGGAAGGGGGATCCCGAGAGCCGCTCATACCTGTGCGTGCCTGGGAAGGGCAGACACCGTCCCAGAACCTTTCGGGGGGCGGAGGAGAGGGGGCTGCTGCAGAGTGTCAGAGCTGCCCACAGCCTCCCAGCCAGGCAGCCCCACAGCACCCACCCTCGAAACCCAAGGAAGCCCCTCCGTGTAAGGCAGGTGGGCAGAGTCCTGGATGCTGGACGGGCTCGCTGGGACGCCAGCACTCACCGTGCCCCTGACTCAGCACGAGGCCACGAGGGAGCCGACCCCCAGGGCCACAAGACAAACCAAACCAAGACCACCCCGGGTCTCGGGTCCTGCCTTGCAGGGCACAGACACAACGCACTAGGCAGCTTCGGCTTTGTGTCCCTGCCCGGAAGAGGCAGGCGGGGGAGGGACACTGAGCTGCTCCCCGGCCACCACCTCCCTTCCCCGGCCTCTTGCACCTGCCTCACACCTGCAGGACGGCACCCACGCCCCAGGCAACTGTAGCGGACTGACCTGGATTCTGCCCTGGACACCGGTGCTGTCCATCCGACTGGCTACATTGACCGTGTTTCCCCAAATGTCATACTGTGGCCTTCGAGCCCCGATCACCCCGGCCACCACGGGGCCAACGTTGATGCCTGGAAGACAGCCACGGAGTGCCGTTAGCACTGGCAAGGCTTCGGGGGAAGGAGCTGCCCCTCTCAGGGCCATGGATTCCTGGGGTCACCTAGCCCAGGGCCCCTTCCCAAAGTAAGGACCCACCTCATTGGGACAAGGTAGTCCCCAATCCCAATGTCTGCTTACACATGAGCCCCGGGGAGCGGAGAGAGTCCCATTTCCTGGACCAGCAACCCCGCTGCCAGGAGGCCTTTCAGTCTGCAGAACGGCAGTGTGTCCCCCCGCAGTCCCCTTCCAGGAGGCACAGTGGCTCCTGACGGTTTCCTAGGCTGCCACCATGCAGGGCGTTCAGGGTGTGGGGCCCACCGCTGTTCGGTCTTCCAGGATCTCTGAAGTAGGGAGCAGAGGCCCCCGACTTGCTGGAAGAGCGCCAGTCACCCCTGCAGCCATCCCACAATGGGGCTTCCTGGCTCTGCTGACACCACGTCACATGTCCCCTGTTCTGCATCCACACACAGACTTTTCCAAGTTAGGCACGGGTGCTAATGATGTTGGGGCCACTGGCCTCATCCGTGCCTCAGGCCCGGCAGTGGGATGGCCCTGGGGCTGAGCTGGGGACCCGACAGGGGCCTGAGCAGCTGCTCCCCCCACATCATCCCCCTACCGCGTGACTGCAGGGGCGTGGGCCAGACAGAGCCCACCTGCTGGGTGGAAGGGCCTGGGCTCGCACCCCACCAGATCCCCGGGGGCAGGAGTGTCTGTTCCCAGCACATTGCTGCATGGATGGTGGAGCTCCGGCCTGAGGACAAAGCCGGAACGCGGCTCGCAGGCCAGGCAGGCACCCGGACGGGCACCAGGCCTCAGACAGAGCTGTGCTCGGAGCCTCAGAATGCCTCCGGCTCTGGTAGCCGCACTGCCACCCTCACGCCATCCTGGATCTTAGGTATTTCTCTGGACACTGGATGTCTGAATTCTAGAACCACCTCTGGGGGCATTTTCCTCCAGCCGCATGTGGACGCAGAGGTGTTTCGAGAGCTGGACGGTGCCCCTTGGGGTAGAGGGTCCCTATGTCCCCAGGCCTGCCCCGGGAGGCCCCACCCTCGCTCCTGGGGCCCTGACGTAGGTGGGAGTGGGCGTCCCCCAGCCCCGGGTTGGGTGGGCGCAGCATGCTGGCCTGAGTGGCGGCCGCCCGCAGCCACGTACCGACGCGGAGCACAAAGTCGTTGTAAGACTGGTAGTTGATCTCGTCCAGGACATCAAACATCTCGATGGCGAAGTCGGCCAGCGTGCTGAGTTGTGAGGAGATGCACTTCTTTGCCTGTGCGTGAGCAGACGGGAGTTACCATGTTTGGAGGAGTGAGGGCAAAGCTGACAGCTGGGAATGCTTGGGAGGGGCCCTGCCATCCCCGCAAGGGGTCAGGGACCAGATCACACAGGCACAATCATGTCCACCGCATGCAGGCTGGGTGCTGGCTTAGGGTCGGCCGCTCGACAGGCTGCACACCCCTGCAGGCAGGGGCAGGGGCTGCCACGGCCCAAGGTGCACAGGGAAGCAGGGAGGTCTCCCCTCACGCAGAGCCTGTGGCTCCCACTGCTTTGGGCTGCTACACGACCTCTCTCGTGCCAAATAATGACAACGGTCCATTGTCTTCCTTTGGTAAGAGTCCTGTCGGCCACCTCCCTCACATGGTTCCCCTCCCGGTCACCTCCTGCGTTAGGACCTTCCTTACCACCGAAGCACCCACAGTGACCCATGACGGTTACTAACTACAGGTCACACTGGGCTTGGAGGTATGTGTATACATCCTGTGGGTTTCCACAAATGCAGAATTTCGTGCACCCACAATTGTACCATAACACAGAGCAGTGTCACTGTCCCCCACCCCGTCCCCCATGCCCGTGTGTTCATCCCTCTCCTCCAGCCCCCTGGCAACTCCCGATCCTTCCACCATCTCCACAGTTGTGCCTCTTCCAGAACGTTCCATAACTGGGATCCTCTAGCATCAGCATTTCCGGATTGGCTTCTTGCCTCCGGAAAACGCATCCAAGTTTCCTCCACGTGTTGCCATCGTGTGACGTGTTGTTCCTTTTCAGTGCTGAAGAGCATCTCCTTGTCTGGATGGACCGCGGTGCATTATCCCTTCACCCAATGAAGGACACTCGAGGCTTGCAAGCTTCGGCAGTCCCGAGT
Source organism: Mustela putorius furo (assembly GCF_011764305.1). Classification (NCBI taxonomy): domain Eukaryota; kingdom Metazoa; phylum Chordata; class Mammalia; order Carnivora; family Mustelidae; genus Mustela; species Mustela putorius. Next base: position 13,144,809 of record NW_025421998.1, read on the forward strand.
ACAGCCGCGGTGAGCACCCAGGTCACATATTGTGTGGACACACACTGTCCGCTCCTTCGGGTAAATGCCAAAGATTGTGATTGCTGGATCGCAGGGTTAAGAGTATGCTTCGTTCTGTAAGAAACAGCCAGACTGTCTTCTAGACACACCATGCCCCTCTTCATCCCCACCAGCCATGGGGGCATGTTCCTGTCACTCCAGGTCCTTGCCAGCACTGGGTGTCCCAGGGTTCTGGATGTTGGCCGTTCTGATCCATGTGTAGTGGGGCCTTGCTGTCTTGATTTACATTTCCTTGATGACACGTGACACAGAGCATCTCCCTACACTTACCTGTCCTGGGTGCCTTCTTCGGGAAGAGATCTGTTCAGATCTTTTGCCCACTCTTTAATCAGCTTGTTTGTTTTCTTACTGCTGAGTTTAAAAAGTTCTTGGTATCTATTTTGGGGCCCAAAGCAGGCCTTGAACTCACAGCCCTCAGATCAAAACCTGAGCGGAGATCAGGAGTCGGACACTTGACCAACTGAGCCACCCAGGTGCCCTGGGGGGTTCTTTGTATATTTTAGATCAAGTCCTTTATCAGATAGTGGTTTGCAAAGATTTTCCCTCGGTCTGTGGGTTGTCTTTTCATTATAGTATCTCCCACATGGAATTTTAAATTCTTAATTTACATCCAGCAGAATGATGCTTTCTTCTGCGGATCATGCTTTCAGTGTTGTATCTAAAAACTCATCACCAAACCCAAGGTCACCTAGATCTTCTCTTACTCTCTCTTCTAGGTCTAACATGCCTGCCTTTTACACAGAGACCCAAGATCCATTATGAGTTAATTTAGCACATCTTGAGTTAATATCTGGCTACACAGACAGATGTGCCGGGGTCCCAGCACTGTGTGTTGCTGGCTACCTCTGCTCCGTCTGCCCTCTTGTCGGGGATCTGTTGACTCTCCTGACGGGTCTGTCTGGCTCTATTCTGTTCCATCGATCTAGCTGTTTGTTCTCCCCCAGCATCACACTGTGTTGATCACGGCACCCTTTCTGGTTGACCTTGAAGTCAGGAGTGTCAGTCTTCCAACCCCGTTCTGTTCTACTGTACTGTGTTAATTTACTCTGGGGCTTTCACCTCTATGTAAACTCCAAAGCAGTTAGTCAACATCACAGAGCAATCTGTTGGACTTTGGAGTGGAACTGTGTAAATCCATAAGATCGATGGCCACAACTGACCTCTAGACCATGGGACTTCCAACGCTCAGAGGAACATTACGTCTTCACTTACTTAGATCTTCTTTGATTTATTGCATCAAAGATTGTTTTCCTCCCAGAGATAGCATTGTAGCTACATGACCTAGTATTTAATGGGGGGGGGGCTACAATCAATGGCACTGTGTTTTTAATTTCAAATTCTACCTGCTTATTGCTGACTTATCTGTTAATCTTTTTTTCTACTACCGCCTTAGGGTTACTTATCACAGACATTCTGTGGATTCTTTTTCATTTTCTACATAATCATGTCATCTGTGAAAAGTGTTTTATTTCTTCCTCCCCGGTCTACATACACTTATTTCCTCTTCTTGTCTTATTGCACTAGCTAAGACTTCCAATACCAAGGTCACATAGGTGTGATGACAAGGGGCATTCTTACCATGCTCCTGATCTGAGGGGGAAGCTTTGTTTCTCATCAGGTGTGTTGGAAAACTACCGGGCTTTTGTGGAAGTTCCTTGCCCAGTTGACAAGGTTCCTATTCGTAGAGTTTGCTCACAGTTGTTTTTTAAAATCAGGAAGGGGTGCTGGATGTTGTCAAGTGACTGTTCTGCAGAAATTAAATGACATGGTCACCTGTGATGTCTCTTCTTTATTTGGTTGCTATAGTAAATTTCATGAACTTCAAAACGTTGCTCTAGCTTTGGTATCTTGACATCCAACTCCAACTTCCTTGTGCTCTATGGTTTTCATACAATGTTGGATTCAACCTGCTAATGTTTGTTGAGGACGCACACATCCCTACTCATGAGAAATACTGACCTGTGGTCTTCCTTCCTTGTAGTTTCTTTATCTGACTTTCTTATTATTGTAATACTGGACTCATAGAATGAGTTAGAAAGAAATGAGTTACAAAGTTCCACTTTCTGGAAGAGATTTTAGAGAACTGGTACAATTTCTTCCTTAAATGTTCAGTGAACCCATCTGGGTCTACTCCTCTTTTGGAAAGTTACTAATTATTGATTCAATTTCTTTAATAGACATGGGCCTGTTAAAATGTTTAATTTCCCCTTGTTGAGATTTTGCCTTTTAGGGAATTGGTCCATTTGATCAAAATTATGACACTAGTGGGCACAGAGTTGTTCATAACATACTTTTTCATGTTTCAGTTCAGTACACATGGCCCATCTTTCATTTCTGATATTAGTAATTGTGTTCTCTTCCTTTCTTGGTTAGCATGACCAGAGGTTATCAACTTTATTGATTTTTCAAAAGCCCACGTTTTAGTTTCATTGATTTTCTTTTTAAAAAATATTTTATTTATTTATTTGTTTGTTTGTATATTTTTAGCACGAGCAAGGGGAGGGGCAAGAGAGAGAGAGAGAGAGAATCTCAAGAAAAATCCACGCTGAGCAGGGAGCCCAACGCAGAGCTGGACCTCACAGCCCTGACGTAATGACCTGAGCCAAAATCAGGAGTTGGACGCTTCACCGATGGAGGCACCCAGGTGCCCCATCATTGATTTTCTTTAGTGCCTACCTGCTTTCAATTTCATTGATTTGTGCTCTTTTTTCCTCCCCATTCTTACCGGAGGTTTCTATTGTTCTTTCTCTAGTTTCCTACAGTGCGAGCACAGATAACTGGTTTTGGATTGCTCTTGTCTTCTAATATAGTACTTCGGTGACATAAATTTCTAAGGGCTGCTTTTGCTGCATCCCGCAGACCTCGATATATTGCATTTTCCTTTTTATTTAGTTCAAAACATGTTTAAACCTCTCCTGAGATTCCTTCTTTGGCTCGTGTCATTTGGACAAGTGTTGCTTAGCCTCCAAATACTTAGGAATTTTCCAAGTTATCTCCCCACTGATTGACTTCTAGTTCAATTCCATTCTGGTCTGAGAACATACTTTGTAGGATTTCAATGGTTTTACATTTGTTAAGGTGTGTTCTGTGGCCCGGGATGTGCTCTGTCTTGGTGAATGTCCCACCTGAGTTCGGCAAGAATGTGTGTTCTGCTGTTGTCGCATGGAGTCGCCGGTAGGTGCGGATTTTATGCAGGTCCTTCGTGATGCTGTTCCCTTTAACCACCTTCGCGGTGCGCAGCCTGCTGGATCTGCCCGTGACTGGGATGGGTGCTGATGTCTGCAACTATGACAGCAGGTCCGTCTGTCACTCCTCATGGTTCCATCTGTGCTTTGCCTTGTGTATTTTGATGTGTTGTTATTAGGCGCGTACATGTTAAAGACCGTAACGTCCTCCTAGGGCACTGACTCCTTTACTATCTTGCAGTCTCCCTCTTTATCTGATCATTTTCCTTGATCTGAAGTTTGTTTTGTCTTGAGTGCCACCTAAATTTTGTTTTATGAGTGCTAGAATGCAACCTCCCTCTACATCCTATATTCTTAAGGTATCTGTGTCTTTATATTTATAGTGTGTTTCTTGTGGCAAACCTAGTTGGGTCTTGTGTTTTTGGCCACTCTGTCAGTCTCTTTTAATTGGCATATTTCCTTTCACATTTAAAGTGATCATTGATAGAGCTGAATTAGTATCTCCCATATTTATAACTGTTTTCCATTCATTGCATTTTTTTTTTTTTTACCTCTACAATTCTTTTCTTGCTTTTTTTTTTTTTTTTTTTTAATGGCAACCAGAGGGCTTTATTCACAATTCTGCTTTGGAAAAGGGGAACACTCCATGGTGCTGCATTGGCAGGGCTGGGGTGTGGCTGGTAGGGAGGGGGCAGGGCCAGTGAGGAAGAGGCAGGGCTGTTGAGGGAGGGTCAGTGGGGCAGGGCAGGGCCAGAGCAAGCCCCCTGAGACTGGCCTTGGGGCTGACTTTCCATACAATACAGTCTGGAGAGAGCTGGCCCCTGAATGGACAGCCCAGAGGCCACTGTCCTGACCCGATGCTAGGACAGACTGGCGCCCAGATCAGGGAACATGCACAGAGTCCCAGAGAAGTCTGGGGCAGAATTCAGGGACTACCCAGTCCCTGAGCAGCAAAGCCCCTGACAGCACCCACCTTGGACCCTGTCGTGGGCACTAGCCCCACTGCAGCCATGTAGGTGCTCCCGATGGTCTTGATCTTCTCCAGGTCCTTGTAAAAGTCTTTGTCCATGAGCTTGGTATAAAACACAAAACTGTTAAACATTACGTAACAACCAAGAGAAGCCACTGTGGGTACAACCCCAGGGCAGATGGCGAGCCTGTTTTGGGAAGCAGCATGTCTCTTATGTTGTGGGCACTGGACAAGGCCTGGGCCGATCTGAGGGGCTCCAGCAAGGGCGTGGGAAAGAGGAGCCCAGGAGGGACCAAGCCGAGCACCCTGCCCTGCAGCAGCGGCCTGAGACTCAGCCTGAGGAGACGCCCTGGGGCAGGGAGCAGACCCCAGGCTCCTGCCCGCCCCTCCCCTCCATCTTGGAGGTGAGGCCACCATCCAAGCCCAGCCTTTACTATTTAGGGGACAGGAACCAGCAACCCCCCACCAGAACTCAGTGCCTGCGGGCGGCAGAGGCCCCTCCTGCATGGTCAGGGCCGGTTTGGACCCGCCAGGGGACAGAACACATGCGCCTCCTCTCAGGTCCGTATGTGGGGGACATGCCACGCTGGGGGCCATGGCTCCATCACCTCGTCAAAGTCAGCGATGATCTCGTTCAGGAGGCGCAGGCACTCCACACCCATGTTGTTGCCGTCCAGCTCGATGTAGAAGTCGTCAAAGTTGGGGATGGAGGCAAACATGACGCCCACCTGCGAGTAGGACTGGTAGTACAGGTCCTGGGGGCAGAGGTGAGGTCAGCCGCGGCACCGGGCGGCAGGTGTAGGCAGGGGAAGGGGGTGGCGGGGGAGGACGCATGGGCTCTGAGCTGCCCCGGGAGCCCTGGTAGCTTCGGGGTAAAGCCAGTCAGGCTGAGATACAAGCCTCTTTGTATCTGAGTTGGCGCATGTGAGCCCTGCTCTGTGGGTGGTTGCAGTCTCCCTCCGCAGCAAGCTCGGACCCCTGGCTGCCCTGAACGCGGGTTCCTGAAGCCCATTCTCCCTCCATGCGGGGTGGCAGGCGCTCCCGGGACTGAGAGAGCCTCCTGGTGCCTGGGCGGGTGGATGCAGGGGGTCCCACTCAGGCCTCGGGGCGGCCCGGGCTCAGAAGAGGCCAAGCTTGGCCACTCCAAGCAGAGATGTGATGGGAGGGTCCCCCCGGGTGGGCGCCCGGCCGCAGGCAGCCCCACCGGCAGAGCAGGAGGCTGTGCCCGCTCACCATGTTCCGGGGGTTGGACATGAGGAAGTGCTGAGCGACGTGGGCCGGCAGGAGGTTGAAGAGGATCCGCTTGTTGTCCAGCTTCACCCTCTCCATGTCGTCCCTCTCCTCCTCCGCCTGCGGGCAGAGCCTCCGTTACCCACGCGGCTTCCTCCCCTTGCCAGTCACCCCCGTGACAGACTGCCCCAGACCAGGCAGACCCCGACCCCACCCCTTGAGCCGAGCGCTACGTGGGCATCTGAGAGCCTCGGCATTGCAGTCGGCAGAACCAGGAGTCCAGCCCGACTCCCCCCCCAGACGTCAGACGGGCCTCCCCAGCCCCTCACCCCCAGGGGACACCCGACACCATGCGCTGCCCCCAGTCGGAAGCCTCTTAGTTCAGACCCTCAGACCCCACACCCCTGACATTTCCCCTTGGTGATTTTCTGTCTGCCGACCCCTACCCGCTCCTCGGAAACAAGCCCCTACTTGCCCGTGCCGCACCTGTGCTGATGGCTTTAAATGACATCTGTCCCACACCGGTCATGGGTGCAGCTTTCCTACAGTACCCGGCTCTTTGCAATCATCCAAAAGAGACCCCAAGGGCGCCGGCCCATAGTCTACACAGGCTCATCTCTACATCCCGCCCCAGGCAGAGCCCCTGCATGGACATCCTGGGGGCCTAGAGGAGCCACAAATTTCTGGGCAAGTCCCCACCCCAATCAGTTGTGACTTTCAAAGGACAGTGGGGGGTTCACCCCTTTTCCAGGGTATACTCCCCACCGCCTTCTGGGACCCAGACCCCTGCAGCACCTGAGGCTCCCCCAGGCAGCCTCCAATGTGCCCCAGAACATTCACAGGCATCTGCCACTTGTGTCAATCACTTGGGATGCCCAAATGGCAGCCAATCCCATTTCCTCTAGAATCTCCGTACTGCCAGCACCACTGACATCCTGGGCCCTTAGACAGGGAGACCTGCAGGGACCTGGGGTTGGGACAGATACAGCATCAACAGGACTCAGCCAAGCGCAAACTCCCCAGAGCAGGTGGAGCGGCCCAAGGGGGCTCTCCCAGGGTATGCTCCTGGGCAGCTGGAGGACCTCTGGACCACAGGGCCTTTGCACAGACTAGTGAAGCTGGCAGCAGTGACTCCCACCCTGCTGCAGCAACCACGCCAGCCCTCAGACACTAAAACCACCAGAAGGCCGTTGGTCACTCACCCGAGCTCCCAAACCTGACACCAGCCCAATCTGTGAAAGGAAGAGTTTGGAGAACATTTCTCGGGCTGCCTCAGGCTTGGGGACACTGTCCTCTACAGTGACACAGGGATGGCTGTTGGGCTTGGAGGCAACCCTCCCCAGTTCTGGTCCCGCTTCATGGCCACATGACAGGCTCCAGCTTCCTCATCATAAAATGCAGGGAAAATGCTCCATTTCAGGATCACACTCTTACTTATCAAGGGTTAGGGAGCGTGTACTATTTACTAAGCCCAGAACTGTCCGTTACTGTTAACTCAGTGCAACGTCCACCAGTTAAAGCGAGAAGTGGCGACTCCCAGCGGCAGAGCTGCAGAAGCCAGGCACAAGGACAAGGGAGCCTGGAGCACAGGGGATGGTGCGGCCAGGATGAGGGGTGAGGCCAGCAGCCCTGGGCCTCCTCTGGGCGCTGTGCTGGGGAAGGCAACAGGACGGGCTCTGTCCCCCTCGCAGCGCGCCATCGGGCAGCAAGGGGCACGGGAGAGGGAGCCCAGAAGCTACAAGACTGGGTGGAGACGAGCAGGCCTCTGCAGGAGGGAGGCCGCGGCCGTGGGAGAGAGGGAGGTGCCGGAAGGAAGCCGGAACCTCTCCCAGGACACGTGCAGGTCATTACCTCTCAACACACGCACACCGACAGACGCAAGAGAAGCTTTCTGCAGGGTGAGATGAAGAGGAAGTCAGTATTTTTAAGGGAGCGGTTTTATTTGTTGACGGCACTAAAAATTTTGCTCTCCCCCAAATATCGTTAGTGCTAAGATTCCTTACAGAAAACAACGCAAGTGAAGGCGCTCGAACTTTGCAAAATAAAGAATCTTGGTTTATCGCTTTGTGATCAAAGTTTTGGTTCTAAGTTCAGTGTCTTTCAAATGACCTAGAATTCACTGACATTTATTTCCAGCAGAAGAGCAAAAAATTACTGTTTTTTAATGCATCTCCACATGCAAAAGTTTACGTGACGTGTGTCCATCTTCTAACAAATTAAGCAGAAAAAGTTGTTACTGTGTTTTTAACAAATATGAGAAAACCCAATGAAATTCTCTTTTTGTGAGATTTTCCTACTAACCCGGAAACCCTAAGTATGGGTGAAAAAGAGCTAGTGTGGGCGGCACGCACTGTCCCTGTCACTGTGTGAGAGATGCAAGCAACACGCTGTTTTCAAGCTGTCCCCTCCTCAGCGAAGCTCGTTTCAAAAGGCATTTGCCTTCCGTGCACAGGCACAGTGGGAGGTTTCAACATGATTCTCTCAAAAACCAGCAGGATGGGCAGAAAGTCTGTGAGGGCCTGGGGGGCTGAGGAACGCTCTCGGCTGGCCTGATACTTAAAAACCCACCACCCAATAGCGACAGAACGGAGCACGGAGCATAGAAGAATTCTCAGGATGCTTAAAGGATCCAAGGCTACAAGGCATAAGGTCTGATCACAATATAACTAAGTAGAAAGTCAAAAACAAGAAGATCGCTGGGAAACCTTTGAAAGATGATGTACTGATTTTGGTTAAACCCTTCCCACCCTGGTCCAAAGAAGACCTTAAACGCACACACATGCACACGTACACACACAAAACCAGAAAGTCCTTGTATCAAAGGAAAATGAAATGACATAAAATGTCAAAATTGGTGGGATTAAAGCAGCTCTTGGAGGAAAATGGGTAACAAAACCCCGGAATCAGAGAAGATACAAATCATCTTGAGAAAGTAGAAGGTAAGAGCTGAGTAAACCCAGAGTCATCAGAAGAACATAAAGATGAGAGTGGACTCCACTGAAACGGGAAACTCAAAAATAACAGGAAAATCGATAAAACCAAATGCTAGCTCTTGAGAAGATCAGTAAAACGTATGAACTTCTGGTCACGCTGATCAAAAAAGAGTCTACACAATTCTACCTCAGCAGGAGAGAGGGGACGTCACCACAAATCCTATAGATGGCAAGCGGGTAAGGACAGAAGAGTAAAAACAATTTTGTGACAACAGAATGAACAATGTTCAGGGAACAATATAAATTTCCAACGATGCCTCGGAAAGAAATGGAAAACCTGATATCAGCCCTTTACCTTTAGAAATACTGATTTTGGTTAAACCCTTCCCACCCTGGACACATACAAACAAATCCAAGCCCCCAGGCTTCACGGCCCCAAACATCTGAGGAAAAAATGGTACCAACTCTACGGGCTCTTCCGGAAACCCAAAAAGGAAGCCACGTGTCCCCACTCGTGAGGCCTGCTTCACTCGGACCTCAAAGCCCTCTCTGCCCTCCAAGACTACAGAACAACACTCATGATCCAGAATGCAAATAATCGTACTGAATTTTGGCCAAGTGAATCCAACCATACGTAGAACCGTTCTACGACACACGCAAGTCCCTCCTGGGCTGCCCTCCCTCTGAGCACCACCAATATGGCGCCAGGACCCATGGGAACCACCCTCCTGAGTCAAGCATTTTCTGGTACAGACATCCGCTGCCCTATCACCATCAAAATTCCTGGGGAGTCCAAAGAAAACACAGTTCTGGAACGAAAGCACCATGACGGCCACACAGAGAGAGGCAAGCCCGAGCATGCAGGTTTTTGCGGACAGCCCAGGGTCAGTCATTCATTAACCCCTTGGCTCTGGCCTGGCCATTTCACAACAGTGTGAGACTCCGTGATGTCTGCGAGACAGGCTTAGGTACCCAGAGGGTAGACAGGCGAAGTATAGACATGGCCTTGTTTTGCTGGGTTCACGGGAAGGTGAGGTGGCATTTCCCATTATGCATCCTTGGAAAAACACGTCCATGGGTTGCGTGTTGGCGACCGTTCCTGGTGACACGGGGATGGTCTCTCTAGCACTGAAGTCTCTGGAAAGCTTGCTTGGAGGCAGGGGCCAGGTGTGGCACGGGGTGCTGGAGGACCCCAGGGCAGGGTCAAGGGCCGGGCTTACCGACATTTCAAGGGACGCCGATGCCCAGAAATGCGCTTGCAGGACCAGATGAGAGCACACGCTGCCTCAGCCTGGGTCCAGGAGGGCAGCCGCGGAGCAGGCGCCTGGTGAACGAGCTGGAGGCCAGACTCGCAGGCCCCTAGCCCGTCCCTTTCCCCGGCTCCTCCTGAGGCTGTTCTCCCTGCTCTGAGCAGCGAGTCACAACCCAGACCAGAAGCCGGAGGGGCCCACGGACCGCGGGGTGGGCACCCTTCCATACCAGCCAGCCCGGCCACCCTGGACAGCCAGCCAGAGCCCGACAAGACCAGGTCCCTCGGCAGAGCCCACAAAAGGGGCCATTCTCTGTGACCCAGCGAGACTTTGGCCAATGGCTGCAGTCAGGCCTCTCTCCTGGGAGCCCATGTACGCGGCTGTCGGCGCTGGACGGCCCCTCAGGAGCGGGGTCTCTCCGGCACAAGGGGCAGGGAATGCCTGGAGCGGACACACACTGAGCACACGGGATGGAGAAGAACCAAAACAGGCACCTCCGCCGGGACAGTAAGGAGATCGGGGTTGGGATGGCAGAAGTTGGGAGCGACCGCTGATGGGTACAGGTCCTTTCTGGGGCCGTCCCGTGTTTTAACGCTGCCTGCAGTGAGCCACCCCACCGTCATCGAAGTACACCGAAAACCGCCGAACTGCATACTTCCCAGGAACGAGTAGTGTGGAGCAGGAATCCTACCCCGGGCGGCCATCACGTAATACAGAGTAATTAAGCCACATCCTCCCCCAGCACACGTGTGTCTATATGTAGACACACGCAGATACACGTATGTCTGCAGAATAGACGTGTGCATACACACGTGCCTGTCTTCTCTCTCGTTTGCTCAGAGTAACAGAATCCTCGTTCAGGATCTTGGATAAGCATCCCGCCCTGAGGTCCTTGGCCAGGACCTGTCTTTGCCAGAAGTATTGGACCGGCCACTGCAGGCAAGGCATCCCTGGAGGTGAGCAAGGCAGGGTCCCACTCTGCCGCCCGCTCTGCCGCCAGAGCCCACCTGCCCCGCACCAGGACCGCCACCAACCCCATCCTCATGGGAAACTACAGTGACCGTACCCTACCCGGGATGAACAGTTTACGTGCCACCTGGCCTGGGCCACAGGGTGCCCAGACGGCCTGCGAACATCATTTCTGGGGGTCTGCGCAGGTCTCAGGAGGGGTCAGCATTTGCACTGCCGCCTGAATGAAGCAGATGGCCTTCCCCGGCGTGGGCGACCTCACGCCCAGTCCTCTGGGCTTCCCCGTTCTGTGTCGGGCCGCAGGTGTCCCAGTGCCCTGACCCCACCCATGAGGTTTCTGGCTGCACACGGGGCTCCCAGAGTGATGAGGCTCCCAGCTGCCACAGACCCCATTTGGACCCCTGGTCATCCCGGCTCAGCCGTGTCCCAGCCGCCTGGGTGCGGGCCCCATGCCTCCGTGCTCCACTCCCCACCTGCAGGCCCCACCCCTGTGAGAACAAACACAATTCCATGCCCCCGACACCAAAAAGCTGCTTCTGGATACATCAGAAGAAGAAAACCCTGGAGGGCTAACACTCCTGGGCCTCCATCCTGCGGCACGCCTCCTCCCCACGCCAAGATGGGGGAGCTGAGCAGAAGCAATCTGCCCAGCGTCAAGAAGTTTGCATGTGGCACAGATGGAGTCTGAACTTGACCCCGAAAGCCAGATGGCCTCCCCATCTGAAGGCTGAGGACGCAGCAGGTGACGAGCGGGTCCCGGAGACACCAGCCCCGCATCCTAGGAAAGGCCCAGAAGTGCTCTGGGTGCTGGTCACTAGGCCGGTGGGCAGAGCGAGCCTCCGGTGGTCGTTGCCTCCCTCCCTGGGGCCAGGGGCCCAGGGACAGCTCCCGCATCTGCACCCCTCAGCCCCCTGGAGGACTCTGGTGCCGGAATTTGCCAGCGCACTTGGAAATGATGGAGGTTCCCGCCCTCCCCCACCCACAGACCCACTAAATCTGGGGTGCACGGTGCAGGCGTCAGTGTTTTCCAGAGTCTCCCATGACCCTGAGAAGACCCGCTGTCACAGGCAGCCCAGAGAAGGCAGGGCCACTGTGCACCGCAGCCCCACAGGCCCGAATGCCTCTGGGGATGGGCAGCTCACTGCTTGAAACACCACCACACTCGTGCGCCCGTCAGGCAGAGCCCATTAGACGGTCACCAGCTGCCCAGCCCTGCCTTACCCTGGCCCATCCTCCTCCCGGGCCCCATCCCTGCCTCCTCCACCCACACAAGCTCTATCCCCGTCCTGAGGAGCCCCTCTGTCGCACAGCTCCCCACAGGGCAGAGAAGGCGCGTCTTGCCCGAGCCACCCACCCTCCCCCCTCCACGGGGCAGAGAGGGCGCGTCTTGCCTGTGCCGCCCACAGGTAATCCAGCCGCAGCTTGACGTCCACCTGCCGCGCGTGCAGGGCCAGCGTGCAGGAGAACAGCAGGATGGCCACGATCGGCTCGAAGCTGCGCCCAGACACCGCACCACCCCTGCAGGGCATGAGGAAGGGAAGCTCGTCAGCACTAAGAGCCCCAGACCTGGCCCTGTGCGGCCCGGGACACCACGCTCACCAGCACCTGCCATGGACCCAGGCCCGAGCCACTCTCGCCCGGAGACCGGGGCCCAGACAGACACATAGAGAAGCCGCAGAGCCCAGGTGCTTCCTGACCCATGGGCCGGAGCAGGCAGTGCCCCAGGGGGCGCAAACGACCCCACCCAGGCATGTCCCGCTGGGGGAGCGCACCTACCCCGAGGCCCGGGTGTACCCGCTGAGCTCCAGGACCAGGATGTAGGACGCTGTGAGCACAAACAGCAAGATCATCTTGGGCAGCGAGGACACCCGCAGGAAGACGGCCAGCGGGAGGGTGCCCACGAGGCCGCACAGCAGGGCGTGGGGGGCCGACTCGCAGGGCGCGGCGGGCAGCAGGGCGTTCCGGCCGCCGGGCGCCAGGACCACCAGGGACCTGTTGGGGCTGGAGCTCCAGGCCCAGGGCAGGCAGCCCACCTGGAGGGGACAGAGGGGCGGGGAGACACCTGCTCAGGACTAGCCCGCTACAGGCCCTCTCTCAGGACAGGCACCCCAGGTAACCCCCGCCCCCCATGTGACCCACACCCCTACCCCCACACAGGGCCTCAAGAGGGCCTAGGACCTTCCCTCCTACTCTGCCTTCCAAGCTCCTCCCAGCAGGGTGGGCGGGGCCAGGGGCTGGAGACCCCTGCCCTCTTCTTCAGACCACCAGCCTCCTCTGGGTGTCCCGGCTCCTCCCCTATTGTTACTGTAGCTCCCCGCTCCCCTGCACTCTCTCCCCACCTCCTTCCTGGCACTCCTGCCCCAGTCTGTCCTGCTTCTCTGCCTGAGAGAGAGCTTCTGTCATCTGCACGTGTTAAAGGAGCTCGGTGTCCCTTCACCAGGAGACAGCCGCCTCCTCGACCTCCACATCCCACTCCTCTCACCCTGCTGCCTCCTGCAATGCTCACCACACAGCCTTGGGCCACGGAGTAGATTAGGACCACGATGAAAATACACAAGACAGTGCGGATCTGGATGGTCAGGCATCCTGGAAAACACTGAACCACACAACAGGTTATTGTAAAAACAGGCGTTTATGAACAGGCACGAGGCAGACGGTGCAGAGCGCCCTGCGAGTAGCCGGGACCCCGGTGCGGCTCCCCCCAACCCTAATCCTGGGCTGAGCTCCTGCTTCCCCCACGAGGTCAACAAACTGCCCACATTAAAAAAAACAAAAACAGGGCGCCTGGGTGGCTCAGTGTGTTAAATCCTCTGCCTTCGGCTCAGGTCATGATCCCAGGGTCCTGGGATCAAGCCCCGCATCAGGCTCTCTGCTCTGCAGGGAGCCTGCTTCCTCCTCTCTCTCTGCCTGTCTCTCTGCCTACTTGTGATCTCTCTCTCTGTCAAATAAATAAAATCTTAAAAAAAAAAAAAGAAACAAAACCAAAACTCTTTAATTAAAAAGAACCCCACCTGCCACCACGTACCCCACGCTGTGACTCTGGCGCTGAAAGGAACAGAACCGGCCAGTGTGACATTTTTGTCCTAGGAAATCCTTCCATCCAGAAGTAACCAGAAGTTACACTTATTTAGGTCTTCTTTTATCGGCTTCAAGTACATTCTAACATTTTTGTCATAGAGGCTTCGCAGTCATTTTTGTTACGAGAAATTTTATTTAACCCATTTAGGTACATTTTGCAATATTCAACGGGTGACTTCATGGGTAAAAGAGCCAAGTTCTTTTCAGAGTCACACTCGTGAAATGTGAAACAAAAACCCAAGTAAAGATGGCAGGGAGTCTGCACAGGGCGCTCACGAGACCCGCAGCCGGCCAGGGCACCCAAGGCACTGTCAGGCTACCCCCCAATCCCGTCCTCCCGCAGGATAGTGAGGACCCCGCTGTCCTCAGTCTGCAGGTGAGCAAACGCGGCCCCGCCAGCCAGCCTCCCTCATTCCACGGGGCTCACACAGTGAACCGGGTGACGCGCTGGGACAGGACTCATGCGCACAGGAACACACAAACGCACACACGCACCTGGACACGGGTGACGTGCAGGTACAGGACACAGGCCACCAGGAAGCAGATGCAGAACACCAGCAGCAGCAGGACAACCACGCTCCTAGGACAGAAGCCACAGGGTCACTGAGGGCAGGGCTGAGCATGGTGTGCCCAAGGAGAGCCTGTGATTCCAACCCCTGAGCTCTCTGCCAAGTCCGTTCCTGTCTCCACCCCAACTTCCCTCCACCTGGGTGCACCGTGAGGTCCTCCCTCCCAAAGGACGGGCACAGCCCTCTCTTTGGATGTCATCTGGGAGCAGCTTTTCTAGAAAAAGCTGGTCCCCACACAGGGCTGGAGGTGGCTGCTGTGTTCCCAGGGTCTGGGCACAGGGCAGCTTCCTGTGCTTTCTGGAAACTCTGGAAACACAAAAGGGAATGACTCCCCTAGGGATGTCTTGTCAAGAAAGTGGTTTGTCCGGAAGGAGAGTGGGTCTTCCCGCCGAAAACAAGCACTGCCAACCAAGCTCACTTTGACTTCGATAACCGAATGCCATTAAATTCCTACACTTTCCTCCTTTTCCAGAAACCACTTTTCCTCTTTTTTAAGTGTCCAAAATGGATGCACACCCAGAAACCCGTATGCCTTTTCTCCCTCAACATTGGTCCTGGAGTCGAGGGTACACGTGGTACGGATGGAAACGCCGAGAACGGCGGGTGTCTTACGAGAGTTCGCCTGACAAGGGACAAGCCAGGAGCGAGCGCCCCCCACACACGGGTGGCGGGGCAGCTGGCCAGCGCCGTCCCTGTGAATGGGGACCACGGAGGAGCCGGCGGCAGACACAGAGGGGGCTCCCGGCCCAACTCCCCCCACCGCGGGGCCCGCCGCACTTACTGTGGGATGATGAGCAGGTAAACGAGGCCGAACACAGCAGCCAGGACGAGCGCGAGCACCACGGCACAGGTGAAGTAGTCGTCCTGCAGCTGGTGGTACTAGGAGACACCGCGCCCGGCCGTCAGCGATGGCCCGAGCCATGCGGGGGCCGCCCCAAGTCAGCAGGACAAGCACGGGGGCTGCAGCCAGGTCCCGGCCCCCCCACCCCGCACGCACCGCAGCTGGCGCCTACCTTGCGCTCGCGCTCCGCGTGCTTGTACTTCAGGGTGAAGAAGTCCAGGTCCGCCATCTCTAGCTCCATCTGGCGCGCCTCCAGGAGGCGGCCGATGTACCTGTTGACCCGCGTGCCCGGCGCGGTGTGCACGACGTTAGCAGAGAAGGACGAGCGGTTTCTGAGTTTCTCCGATGCGGTTCTCAACGCCCTCCGCTGCGGCCACGGAGGAAGGAAAGAACGTCACCCCACCTGCTGCGGAGAAAGCGCCCTCCGGCCCGTGGGCTCGCCCGCTGCAGGCTGGGGGGCCGAGCTCAGGGCTCGGACGCGGTCCGGGCTCCCCCACCTGCTGGCGCTGAGACCCCAGGTCACCGAGCCTGTCCTCCCTGCCAGGACCCCCGCGTCTGCAAATGGGGACACACGACGGTCACGTGGCACCCCGCGTCCCGTGTGAGACGGGACCCAGCAGAGCCATGAAACAACGGGTTGGTCCTTCAAAAATGTCAATAAGATGGACAGATGTCTCGCAGGCGTGACAAAGAAGGAAAGAGTACGGCACTCACAAACGCGGGAATGGCATCTGATTCCACTACAGGCCGCGCAGACGTCGGAAAGGCAAGCAGGAATCACTGTGAACAGTGACACGTGCTGATTTGACGACTCGGATCAATGAGCTACTCGAAACACACGACCACACCTCACCCGACATGGAAGAGTACACAGTTAGTCCTATAATTACTAAAGAAATTCAATTTCTAACCAGAAAACTCCTGAACACTCTATCTCCAAGCCCAGAGGGTTTCACTGGAGAATTCTACCAGAATTAACAGCAATTCTATACGATCTCTTCCGGAAAACAGAAGAGGTAACACCTTCCAATGTACTTTATAAATTCAGTGTGATCCTGATATCAACATCAGACAGAGACAGTACAAAAAAAGGAAGAGTACGGGCCATGTCTTTCAATATTGTCAGCAAAACGTCGGCAAACAGAATTCAGTAGTGTATAAATAGCGGCACACATCACGACCTTTCTTAGAGACGCAAGTCTGCTTACACATCCGTACACCGAAGCCTACACCAGGATAACACCCTATTAACCACAGATTAAAAAAAAATCCCATGGTGTGTCAATTGATACAGAAAAAGCACTTGACAAAATCCAATACTCATTCTTGATAAACACGATCAGACAATTAGGGAGGGAGGGAAATCCCCCAACCAGATGGAGACCTACTTAGTCCCAACAGCTAACGCTGGTGAAAGATGGAACGCTTTCCCCCTTTTAGTGGCACTAGAGACCCAGCCACGGCAATAGGGCAAGAAAAGGAAATAAAAGGCAAATACTAGAAAGAAAGAACCAAAACTGGCCCTGTTTGCAGATGACATGATGGTCTACATAGAAAATTCCAAGGGGAGGAAAAGTCCTAGGACAAATGAATTCCACAAGGTCATCGGATGCAAGATAAACATAAAAAGGCTATTTATTGGGGCGCTGGAGTGGCTCAGTCAGTTGGGTGTCTGACTTGGTTTTCACTCAGGTCGTGATCTCAGGGTTGCAGGATCGACCTGCGACTCCACGCTCAGTGGGGTGACACCTTGAGGTTCTCTCCCTTCCTCTGCCCCTCCCCCGGTCCCACACATGCTCTCTCTCTCTCTCTCAAAATAGACAAGTAAATAAAGATATTTGTTAAACTAACAATCAGCACGTGACGACCAAAGTTAAAATCCAGAGCCATTTATAATCACAGGGGAAAATGAAGTACTAGATATGTTTCTAACAAAACACATACATAACTCTTATGCTGAAAACGTGATCAGTTTTCTCGTCATCTCCATCATTTTCGATCACATACTCTCATCAGTATCAGTGACACTGATGAAAGACATCAAAGATCTCAGTGCACGGAGGGACACGTGTGCTCATGGATTAGAAGACATTTTTCTTAAAATCACTCAACCCAATGTTAGACTTACTGCATAGCTCCTCTGATCAGGAGAGTTTGCTGCTGGCAGAGGAACAGAACACACGAGACAGCCCAGAAACAGTCTCACACAAGTACGGGCAATGATTCTGGACAAAAACGCAACAGCAGTTCAATGGTGGGAGGGGTAGTCTTTTCCACAAATGGCTTTGAACCAAATGGACGTCCACACGCAAAGAAGTAAATCTTGACCCAAACCTTGCACCTTATAGAAGATGAACTCAAAACGCACCATAGCTTTAACTATAAAACAGATAAGGATCAACTCTTAGAAGAAACATGACAATCTTCGGGGTCTGGGCTACGCAGAGAGCTCCTACAACACCAAACACAAACACCATTCACAAGGAAAAACATCGGTAAACTGGACATCCTCGCAATTTAAAATGTCTGTCCTGTGAAAGACAAACCGCAGGCTGGGTGGGGATACGTACAAACCACACATGCGAAGGAACAATCGAGAGTTGATCAAGAACTCCCGGAATTCCACAGCACCAAGAAATCACTCGAATGAGAAAGCAAGCCAGACATTTTCCCAAAAACAGAAGAGAAAACTATGCGGACAGAAAATAAGGACTTGGAAACGACAGTCGGCCTCATTAACCATCAGGGACGCGCCAAGTAAAATCCTGAGGCGTCACTACACACCTATTGGGACAGCCAAAACGTTCTGGAAACAGTGCCGGTGCCTCGGGCTGGTGAGAAAAGCCGGATCTCTCACACGTGGCTGCCGGGAATGTGAAATGGGGCAATCACGCCGCCAACGGTTTGGCGGTTTCTTAAAAAAAAAAATAAATAAATAAAACAAATAACAAAAACCCAGCGGCAGCACAGCCGGGCATCTCCCCAGCTAATGCGCAGTTATGTGCGCATGAAACTCTGAACGTGAGCGGTTGCTGCTGCTTTATTTGCAACAGTCCAAGTGGGAAACAACCAAAAGGTCCTTCAACAGACCACGCCAGCGGCGGTCCCTCCCCACCGTGAACACGTCCGGCCACGGCCAGGAGGCAGCTGCGGAGGCGGGAACAGCCTGGATGGACCCCCGGGCTTTGTGCTGAGTCTGAAGAAAGAGCCAAGGTCACAGGGTGTATACGACACTCTCAATTGTGAGACACGGGACGGAGAGCTTTGGGGAGGGCAGTGGTGTGACCCCAGCACAAGGGGGACCGTGGCCGTGAAGGAAATGCTCCGGATCTGGGGTGTGACCACCAAGATGACACAGGCCAGAACCACACACACCAGTCACCAGAGTCCATGCCGTCGTTTTGGTCCATGCGGACGCTGGGTGAGCTATGACCCCGGGGGGTGGGGCCGCACCCCGCCACCTCCCGTGACAGCGGGTCAGGTCCCGTGAGCACCCGGCATGCAGGGAAAGGCCGGTGGGCACCACGGCCCCTGGATCTCCAGGACGGTGCTAGTTATTCCGGGAGGAGCAGGTGTGGCCTCCAGGTCTGCAGAGGCCAACGCGGGCAGGGCTGATTTCTGGGGAACTGCGCCGTTCTGGGCACTCAGGGGAGTCTGGGCAGCGAGACAGGAGGACCTGCCGCACCCTGACCTGTGGCCTCTTTGACGGGACAGGACGGCAGCTGTGGCCACCTCCTGGGGGTAGGATCACGGTCTCCCTCTTTTCCATATTTTTCTCAACATTCCACAATAAACATGTATTTCCTTAGAAAACGATTCAAAATCAAGGTTAAGAGAAAACTGTTGCTCGTTTTGCTGTGGAACTTGGCTGCCCGAGTCTTTCTGCACCTGCAAAAGGGAAGGCTGGCGGCTTCAGTGCAGACCTGAACGCTGGGCTCTGAGCACCATGACTGAGCTGCTTAACCTCTCCGTGCTCCAACCTCCTGGTCTGACACTTGAGAACAAAGGGGGCCCCCGAGGGGCGCTCTCACAGGACCTGAGACATTCATGCCTCGGAGGAGGGGAAACATGCTGGCCCAGACCGGGTCCTCGAGCTGGCTCTCCGTATTCTCAGTGGCGACAACAGGCGGGTTGAAGGCCCCGTCCACATGGAGACCCAGACAACGCAGACACATCGAGAACTATAAGCTCCTCCTGGGAAGCCAGGAAGAAAGGCCAGGCTGCGGGGTGGGCTCCTGGGAGGCTGACAGCCACCACTCAGCTCACTGACCCAGGGCAGGAGACGTGACCGGCTCTGGTCATAGGCAGGGCTTGTGGGGACATGGAGGAGCAGGCCTGGGCAGGCTAGGAAAGCTGGTTTGGCAGCTGAAATGTACTCACCTGCTCTCCCTCCTTTCTACCAGCTGAAACATGGATGCAATGACTGGAGCCCCAGCATCTGTTTTGGGCCATGAGGTGACAGCAGACAAGCCATAATAGTATCACAGAAAGTTCGAGTGCAAGATGATTGTGAAACCACCACATTAGCCCCATATCGTCTGCTCTCCCCCTAAGAAAGCTAATCTCTCATTCAAGTCACCATGACTGGGGTTTTCTTTGATGCCACGGAGCCCACTGCTCGGTAGCAGGACTTCTGAGCACACCCGTGTGTGAGGTTGTGTCCTTGGGGGCCAGTACCCATCTGCCCCTCCACTCCCAGTTGCGCCCCCACCATGGGATGTGGGTACTAGGAGACACGGGTGGTGAGCTGGTGGACAGGAAGGACGGCACCTCCTGCAGCACCCAGTGATGGCCTCGTCTGAGTGGGGGTGGGCAGGAGGGCACTCCCTGGGGCTTGGCTTAGACACACTGCTCCCTGAGGCAGGAGAGCAGCAGAGACGAGCAAAAGCACCTCCCACCCACGACGCACAAGCTGGGGACGGCACACGGCGATGCACGGTGATGCACGGCCCTACCCAACACTGGGCCCTCTGGGGTGCAGTCAGCAGGGGGCTGCTCCCTCCCATCCTGTACCCCCGTCTCCCTCCTTTCCTGCTCTCCCTGGTGTGGTCGCCCCTCATGCTGCAGAAATGCCCCAGGACTCCAGGCCCTGACCTGAAGGTATCACTTCACAGGTGACTTTCTAGAAATGACGGTCACCCTGGGAACAGGCGGGCTTCCCCACCCAGGACAGGGCACAGCAGGGGGGAGCCAGGCCTGGGCACCCAAGGCCTTGGTGAAACAGCTGCAAAGTTCCCTCAGTGAGAGGAACAGAACCTCTTGTTGGAACGGGCTGGACACACAGGAGGGGAGGAGCACGGAGGGCACTGAGAGACCCCATGCCCATGCTCGAACAGTCCTTGCTAAGGCCTGAGAGGGAAGGATGCCACACACGGCCTGGCTTTCTCAGCACCGTGCACGCTATCACCAGATGGCAGACCTGGCGTGAGACCCGACCACAGTCAGGGAACACCTACTGGAGCCGGGGTGCCAGGTGGTAAGCGGCTAAAACAGCCACTGTGCCCTGGGCTGACCCATCCGGGACTGACCTGCCCAGGGCTGCTGGCGGCCACAGGGCTCACCGCGTCCACTCCAGCAACAACTGGAAGCCACACGAGAGGGACCCATGCATGACTATGTCGGCAGAGAGCGCTTTCCTGAGCAGAGAGCAGATAAGCCCAGGCTGGGTATACAGCTCAGGCTTCCTGACTGTGTGGCTCAGGCAGCGAGAGCAGCTACTCAGCGTCCTGGAGACGCCAGAGGATCCTGTGCCCCATCACTGTGCGAGTCAGGGAGAAAACCACCGGACAGGTCATCTCAGTAGCTACTGAATGCAGTTTCTGAAATGGCACATCCACTCATTTGCAGAAGTGCCAACACTTGCCCACGTGGGTGGTTGTTTCTGACCAAAAGCGTCACAGTGACAGTCTGCAAAGCCAGAAGGAAAAAGAGTGCCTCTCCCGCTGGAAACAGTACGAGGTGGAGAAGGAGCCAGTCACGCTTTGACCGTGCATCGAGAACACCCAAGAGCGGAGGAGGAAGTTAGCAGGATGAGTGTCAGATGAGCTGAATGTTCTCTCTGTTAAGTTCCCACCAAAATGGTAGAAACGATGTTTGCAAAGTTGCTGGCCGGGATGGAGACACAGACGCAGGAGCAGGTGTGCGGACCCGCAGCGCTGGGCAGGGCGCAGGGTGCGGTGTGGGCATGGACCACACACTGCTCTCGCCAAGCCGGGACCCACAGACATGCGTGTCCCAAGGCGACCACAGACGTCCACGAGCTCCATGAGAAAAACACTGTGAGTTATTCACACCACCCGGGAAATAAAAGATTCATAAATGACCTAAACGTCAATAGACGTAGAATCAACACAGTCTATCCTCAGTTTGGAGACCCCCACAGTGACATAAACATCGTATTTTGGAGGAACATTTATTAATATGAGAAACGTTTGTGATGCCATACTGGCAGGTGACAAAACAAGTGACCAAACCACACGTAGGTCATGCCGCCGACTTTCGTTAAATTCATACACGTGACACACAGTACGCAGCGGGACAGACCCGCCTGGTGCTGTCCGGTCAGCACCCCCACCCTGACCACACACGAGGGCGCCCGCATGGAAGTCAGCCCTGGACGCAGAGGATCGGGACGCAGGGCCAGTGAGAGACCTTGTGCCGAAGGGGACGCAGGCTCTGGGGGCCATGAGGACAGTGTCTGCAGGCAGAAAGGCCTGTCCCTCAGGTCACTAGATGGTCATCTCCCCAGGTGCCCTCACTAGTGGGCCGGCCCTGCCTCTGCGCCTCTCTACCCTGTCCAGACCACCAGCCTTGTCACTGCCCTGTCCCAACCACTGGGGGGCCTCCCACAATGTAGACACTGCCATCCTGCACGGTGGGGCTTATTTTCAGTCGTCATGAGGAGATGACGATGAGGGGAAGCCGCGGGCCCCCAACCCACTACCTGCCTGTGCCTCTGTCTTGGCAGGGGAACCACCCGGGCCATGGAGGCCGGGAGTGCTGGCTGGTGGGGAGGGACCAGACATGGGGTGAAGCCTGGGGCTCAGAGACCCTCTCAGCTCGGGGAGCTGTGTACAGATGGGGAGCCCTGAAACCACAGGACGGTTGGGGGGCTCGGCCTTGGACGCTGGGGCACCAGGCATGGTGACAGGGACAATGGCAGGGGCGCACACCTGCACGGTGCATTAGGCACCCGGGAGAGCGTGAGGCAGCAGGTGTCCCCCAAAGAGGGAGGCTGCAGCACATGGAGATGAAGGAGCAGAGTCTCGAGGTGGGCGGAGCCTGACCTGAGAGCCCCCCCACACTCAGATTCGGGGTGTCAGGGACTGGGCTAGGATCAGGATGCAGGGAAAGGAGGAAACCGGCTCTGTGCTCTCAGGAGGGGCAGGAGGAGCAGGACGGGGGCGAGGGATCCAGTAGCGACTGCAGACAACAGGGTGGGAAGGGCCACACACACATGTGCACGTACACATACCCATACACTCAGGCACGCATGTGCACGTACACATTTGTGCATTCATACATGCATGCACCCATACACTCAGGCACACGTGCATGCACGCACACACATGTAACACACTCATACACGCACCTATATACATACACAGGCATGCGTGCACATATGTGCACACTCATGCACACATGCACAACCCACACATGGGCACACGTGTGCACCACTCATATGTACATTCAT
Source organism: Mustela putorius furo (assembly GCF_011764305.1). Taxonomy (NCBI): domain Eukaryota; kingdom Metazoa; phylum Chordata; class Mammalia; order Carnivora; family Mustelidae; genus Mustela; species Mustela putorius. The sequence continues at coordinate 13,167,587 of NW_025421998.1, forward strand.
GTGGACACTTGCACACACAAACTCATGCATGCACACTCACGTGTGTGCATCACACTCGTGTGCACGCACTGGTGCATGAATGCACACTTGTACATGCAGACATGTACACACATGCATTCACACTCATCACAAGGCACATGTGTGTGCATGCACATGTGCACTTGTGTGTGCACACACCCATACGTGCAGGCACATATGTGTACACTCATACATGCACACACTCATGTGGACACTTCCATGCACACGCTCATGCGTCACACTCACATGTCCACATGTGCACACTCATGCGTGAACATGGAGTGCATGCACATGTGCACACTCATGCCTACATCAGTGCCCTCATCAGCACACACTTGCATGGACATATTCACGCACACTCACACGTGCATGCATGTGCACAATTCATATACATGTGTGTACATGCACGCTCGTGTGACACAGTGGTGCGTGCACGTGTGTGTGTGTGCACGTGCCTACACCCAAATACACCCTCACACACGTGCACGCACACACACTTTCAAATGCACGTGAAGCTGGTAAGAAAGTCACTAGAGGACATCCAGATGTGGGAACCCAGGCTGGGCAAGTGACTGACCTACTGCTGCTGTCTGAGACCCGGGGAGCTTAGAGAGCCCATCATCCCTCACGAGCCAGCTACAGCGATACGGGGCGAGAGCAGGGCAGGCAGTGAGGTCAAAGCTCTAAGACGGCCTGCCTCCAGTGGCCCCATCACAAACACCAGTGAGGGGAGCCCTTGCATGGGGGACACTCTTAGACCAGGGTCTGCACAAAGGGGACCCCCAGGAACACATCTGCACATGTCTGCCTGCCTGGGACTTCCAAAATCCACCAAGCACACTGGCTGAGGGGAAGGCCAGTCTTGATAGAACCCACGTCAGCGCAGCTCTTCAAGAACTTCCAGCAAAATTCTCGCAAATGTGCGCTCACAGTCAAAACCACAAAAACCTATGCGGCAAGAACCCCCAAGAGTGCCTGGCAGAATCTCGCTTCTTCCTGAACAACCCCAGAACTGCAGGGATGGAGTTCCCTGTCACCGCACAATATCCCGGACGGCAGGGAAAACAGGAGCAGGTGGATAGCAGCGCGTTCTTGGCAAATGGACATAGGTCACGGACGGAGCCACACTGGGCTGGGGGGCCCAGGACATGAGGACACAGAAGGGAAAGGGGCGGCACTCCAGGCTTATCCCAGGCTCCTGGGATGCAACCCCTGCCCCAGATGACCAGGGTCTCTGCCCCTTGAGACACAAGGCCAACATGGTTGAAGTGGACTCTGGGACCGCCACGGAGCAGCACTGCCCCCCAAACCCAGCAGAAGACCAGAACACCCAGAGACAGCGATGACCAACCCGAGAGGAAAGGGGGAAAATCCTGGCAGCCAGGCCACAAGGCTGGCACCCCCAGCGGAGGCCACCTTCCATGAACTGGACAGCTTTGAACACAAAGAGGGGCGAGCAGGTGCACAGCAGAAGACCCGGCGGTGGGGGCAGCCAGAGACAAGCCTGCCCAATGGCGCCCGGGCTCATGGGCCATCTCCAAGGCTCCAAACCTCACGGCAGAGCATCTGACCAGCATGGATAACCTCAGGGACAGCTGCTTGGGGTCCATGCACATGTTTACCCACAAACACATGGAAGTCCAAGTTGAAAAAAAAAAAAAAAGGCAAGACGATAGAAAGATTTTTCCAGGAACACACTAGCAGCCTGGCTTTGAACAGCATTTACACTTTGGAGAGCACACGGGGCCAGGCGGCCCTGGGTGGAGAGGTCCCCACAGGGGCAGGAGGCCTCCCCTACCTTGTCATCGTCCTCGCAGGTCATGACGTTGGAGAAGGGGATCTCTGCCTTGAACATCTTCCGACAGTGCATGAGCTGCACCAGCAGGTAACACACGGTCTTGAACTTCATCCTCTTGGCGGGCTTGATGTCGGACAGGATCAGCCCTGGAAATATCTGTGCGGGCAGCCGGCACACAGACACCGGTCAGCAGACCCGCGCTGCGCCCTTGCCCCCGGGCCGGGAGCAGGAACCTGACGGGGACAGGGAGGTCACGGGGACCGTGTGCTCAAGGACAAACAGAGGTGGACAGAACCAGCAAGCCAGGCCCACAGCACACGGCTCTCAGCTACACCCAGGGCCTCTGAAAACCAGAGTGAGGCCTCAGTCCTCCAGTGGAGCTGTGGGAAGGTTTGGGGCCAGGCCACGGGGGGACCCTGGAGCCTGGACATCACTGGCTGGGCCAGCAGCTGGCTGCGGACCACCACCCACTCACCTCCGGGTTCCCTGCCCCTCTGACCCACCTTCCACACCCACATGGGTGACTCCTGCTATCCTGGGGTCCAGCACCAACGCCTTACCCGGCCCTCCTCCACACACCACCAACACCTGCCATACCCTCCTTCCCCTTCTTCCGGAGTGAGCTCACTGAGCCCAGCCTGTCCTGGCCCGGAGCCCGCCACAGCCACGGTCCCTAGGGCACAAGGGATAGCACAGCCCTGATCCATGGACACAGGACAGCAAAGCTTGAAGCTCTTCCTCCTATCCCACCTGCTTATGTCCTGAAGGAGTACTGGGGCCATCTGTGCCCCGAGACCCTCACCTATACCCTGTACCCCCCAGTTGATCTCTGAGCCCCTCCCCTGTGCCCTCCATCACTACCCTGAACTCTGGAGGGACTAGCCCTCCCGAGCACGTCCAGGTCAGTTCCCTTACACAGAGCGACCTCGGGTGCCCCACACAACGGTCACAGGCCCCCTGTGTGCCCAGCACCCCCTGTGTGCCCAGTGCACCCCCATCCCTGTCCTGTTTTGCAGGAGCAGGGTAAAGGCCCAGGGAGATGAGGGGAGGCAGAGGATGCAGGATGGCTGAGTGCCTGAGCGGACCCCGGGCCCTGACTGGGGGTCCAGGAGCTCGCCCAGCCAAAGGCCCAGGCCCAGGTGAGCGGGTCCCGGAGCCCACCTTCCGCCGGTGTGACGGCACGATGAAGAAGGTCTCGATGTTGTGAGCCTTCAGGAAACTGTTCCTCTCGTGCCCGTGCCCCGGCTCCACCTCGTAGTCCCCGTTCAAGCAAGCCAGGGTCGTCTTCGTGATGTGGACCTTCCTGCAAAACAGCAGCACAGCCGTGCCTGGGGCCTGGGGCGGTGGCGGACACGAGGACCGGGAGGGGCCCTCCCCGGGTCGCTGGGCAGCATGGGTCACCTGGGAAGAAGAGGGGGAGGGAGCCCAGCAAGGGGGGAGTTGCGGGTGGGGGGGGCTCGGAGCCTGTACCGGGGCGCAGTGGGCCCAGCGTCAGCAGGAGCAGGAGGCAGAAGGGAGGCAATGGGGGGAGGGGAACGGATACCATGCTGCCCCTCCCCCACACGGGGTGGGACAGCCCTCATGCTCACCCCAGTGTGTTTCCGGGTGATGGAAGGAGAAACCCTCAGCCCGCATCTCCTGAGCACAGCCACAAGCCCAGGAGCCACAGTGGCCCCCAGGACTCCGCAGCTCTGGCTCCTCCCAGACACCTGAGCACGGGGCCTCGGGGCCCAAAGCTACCGCCCACAGCGAGCAAAGCACCTGTGAGCCCAGAGTCCCCACACCACTGTGTCCCCTCCATTTCCTGCAGGAAAAACCGGGCACCAGAGCACAAGAGCCCCTGCCGCCTTGTGGCTCTGGGACAGCCTCCGGGCTGTGGGCTCTGGGACACGGTCACCGCCAGCCTGGCCCTGAACTGCAAAGGGACACCTAGCACCGAGGCTGTCTGCAAGGAGGTGCATAGGCGTCTGCCCCTGCACTCAGCGTCCTCCTCCGGCAACGGGCATGGGGGGCGCACCCCGCCGCAGAGTCACAGAACTGACTGTCAGCGGCCAGCATTCCAGGCTCAGGGATGGAGCAGGGGTCTCAGGTGTAAGCACACGGTGGGAGCGGACGCCACTGGGGGTTCCAGCCGAGGCACAGCCTGGCCAGCCCGGAGTCAGCCCCGGGAGCACCCTCCCTGGACAGATGGGGAGGAGATGCCTGGCGTCCACTGCCTCTCAGTCCTGTGGGACTGGAGGCCCAGTTACGCGTGTGACAGTCCCAGCTGGCAGGGGGAAGGGGACGCAGGTCTGGAGCTGGGTGGGGGTGGGGGGGTGATGGTGATGCCCACCGTGGCTCCCCCGGGACCTCTGGAGCAGGCAGAGTTTGCTCAGGACCCAGGCCCACCGCTTTGTGGCAGCCTGGTCCGTTCATCCAGCACACGAGTTTGGGGAAATCATGGCAGTATGAGGCCACAAGGCGGGGTGTATGAGACCTTCCATTGCGCCCCAGCCTGGCCTTGGTCCCTCCAGGCAGACTGCTCAGGGACTCGAGCCTCAAGGAGGAGCCCAGAAACCTAGCCACAGGGGTCCCAGCATGAAACTGGGATTGGGGAGTCACATGTGAATTCCATCCTTCCATCCATCTGTCCGTCCATCCACCCATTGGTCTGGCCACATTCTCTGGACGCCCAGTGGCAGACGGTGGGTGTTTGCAGAATGGACAGGTGGAGCATGACAGACGGCGTGTGGGAGGGACAGGTCTGCGGGTGGCTGTAAGTGTCCAGGGGTCAGGTGCCCAGAGACGGCCAGACCCACAGAGGACAGTGGCACGACCTCTGAGCCCACCTTGAAAGGCGTGTCAGGACAGATGCTGCCTGTTTCAGCCGCGTCCCCCAGGGGCCGTCCAGGAGGGAGGAGGAAGGAAGCATCCCAGGGACACCCGGCCTCTGGGGCAGGCAGTGGGGGACGGAAGGGGCAGAGCCAGGGGCGTCCCCGCAGGTGCACACGTAACAGACGCACCACGCAGGCCGCCGCGGGGGCGAGCGCCGCTGATGCTCGGTGCTGAGCATCCCGGAGCCCTCCTGCAGCCCCATTCCACTCCCGGCCACCCGGGAGCACCTGGCCTTGGCTCTGGGGACCGTCTGAAGAAGGACAAGGACAGAGGAGCATGGCACGGACCATGTGGAAACGCACCCAGCCTTCCCGGGGGGAGCACAGGGCAGAGAGAAGCAACAGCACGGGGTGGTTCGACCACCGGGCCTCCTCTCTGTCCGCCGCCGGCTTCCCGTGGAGCCCAGAGATCCCGGGGGCCCCCTGCAGGCACCTCCGGCCCAGAGTGCACCACCTCGCCCTGACTCACCCGGGAAGGCCGGCGGCCTCCATAACATTGGCCAGCGTCACGTCATTGGACCACACGTCATACTGCCACTTGCGCAGGCCGAGGACCCCGCAGAGGACCCGGCCAGTGTGCAGCCCCACACGCATGTTCAGATCCACCTCCGTGGCCTCGGCCACCGACCTGCAACAGACACGTCATGAGGGTGGGGCTGGGCCCTCGTCCACACCCGTGAGCTCGCCCATGCAGGGGAGCCTGGAGAGGCGGGAGGACGGGACCACGATTCCCGGGCATGGCCCCAGGTGGGCAGGGCCGCTCCAGGCCAGGATCCCCAGCTCCCCGGCCCCCGGGCATCTCACGGTGTGTCCATGCCAACCCTTGTCCCTCCCCACACAGAGCAACCCCCATGGGACATGAACTGGGACCTCCAATCCGCTCTGTAGCCCACTGACCCGGTCAGAAGCTCGTGCCTGCTCACTGGCCAGAGGCCGCTGTGACGACCGCTAGCAGCAACCTGGGAACGGCCAGGGTCTGACCCCAAGCTCCAGACCTGACCCTCGAGTAGACTTTATGGGATGAGAAGTGTGTGGATGTCAAAATCAGGCGGCAGGCCCAGGTGGGGAGGTCACCCCCAAGCTGGGGAACACAGGACAGCGTGAGTCCCTGCAGCCTCCGGGGACACTGCCTGCTGCAGGCAGCTCTGTGCAAGCGGTCATGTGGGGTGACCAAGGGGTACCAGGCACACCTTCCCCAGCTCTAGGACTCGCCACCACGGTCAGAGGCACACAATGCACAAGTCAGAACAAAGGGGACATGTGGCAGCCGTGCCAAGGCCCTCCGATGCTGTCTTCCTGTGTTTTCCACTCTCCCCCAGCGGGCAGAAGTTATGTTATTACAGAACACACTACAGCATGTCGTTGAGGAAGCAGCGGGCTCTTGGTGGGCTCCAAGGGACAGGAGTGCAACGAGGCCTTGTGGGAGGGAGCGCTGAGCCGTGGGACGGCGGCCTGTCAACAGGGGCCCCGTGGCAGGTGTGTCCAACGGGCCTCCCCCGTCCATGGCAAAGCCCAACCAGAAAGGGCCAGGAGGCTGAGCCGCAGCCTGGGACACGGGAGCCCCATGGAGAGAGGTCTGTCAGGAGGGGAAGAGACCAGGAAACATGAGACACACAGGGACGGCCCGCCAGACAAGCTGCCCTCTGTCCCCTCCCAGCATAAGATGCCCTGCAGCCCTGTCATGTGCAGAAGCCCAACCCCACCCCACCTAGGAGAGCAGGAAGCCCGGGAATTCAATACAAATCTCCTTCCTATTTTAAGACCTGGCACTGATGTGCGTTCACCTGACTTATTCCTAATACGATGTGGCCCAGCAGAGATGCGGCCTCCAGGAAGCCCTCCCAGATCCTGACCTTCATCCCTAAGGCCCCATTCCTGGTGAGGGTTCAACAGGGTCCGTCAGAGACTGCTCCCGGCCACACCCTGGCCACCAGGCAGGCTGGCGGCCCAAATGACCAGAGACTCGGGGGTGCCCCGGTCCCTTATAACATCTTAATTAGAAACTCTAAAAGAAGACAAGAGGCTTCAATGGTGAAATAAAGACCATGGAGTCTTCCGTCTGGAACACACAGACAGGACATGGACATGGGGCCTGGCGAGGAGGCCATCTAGAGACTTTGGCTCTCAGACCCTCAAATGGGCAAAGGCGGCCACTCTGCATGGGGAGCACACGTGAGCAGGGAGGCCCCTCATTTCTAGGGATGTCCCATCAGCCCAGCCAACCCCTGCCCTCTCCCAGTCTCTGTTCCCCTGTGTACAATCCAGGACAGGCTGAATGAGCACTGACGGGCTCCGACCGCCGCCCAGCTACCCTGGCACCTCCAGGACCAAGGCCACAGCCCACACGCCGCTAACCCGCTCCGGCAGACCAGACCCAGGTGCAGAAACACCGGGAGACGGTCTGCGAGGAGCCTGGACAGCAGCGACCGAAGTGCTTCCCGTCGGGTCCAGGGTCCCCGGTGCGCGTCGTCCGGAAGTCCGCAAGTCGGGGGTTTACAGCAACACTTACTCGGGGGTCTGACGGTAGACGTGTCCTCGACACCTACCAAACTTTGTGCATATGAAATGCATTTTCTATTTTAATTTCTCAGTCATGGGTCAACCTCTAGTGAGAGGTGCAGAAACAAACACAACAGGGTTAAAATTTTGGAATTTTTTTTTTTTTTTTAAATTTGCGAAGGAAAGGAACACAGGATAACGTGAGCAAGAAAACAGGAAATGTTGTTTCTGCTCATTTCACAGCATTTCCACCACGGAGCCAGGAAGGGGCAAAGGGCACAGGGACCCAATCCTGCCACCCGCACACCCTCACCTCTTCCAGAAGGTTCTGCCTCACGTCTGGATCCTGGTACCAGAAGACGCACAGTTACCTGGACACTCACGTCGCAGTAAACCGTGCGTCAGGGATGGTCTCATTGAGACACGTGTGCCGTGAACAGAGGAGACGAGAGAGGGGCCTCCAGAGCCACGGAGACGGCCTCCCACCCTGGGCCACCCCTACTCTGGCCAGCTGTGTCGGGGTCTGCCAGTGGCCACAGCGGCCGCACCAGCTCAAGGGTGGGTCCTGGAGGACCGAGCCCACGCCATCTATGCCCCCTGATCCAGCACCGCAAACCAAGACACCCGGCCTTGCCCTGCACTCTGGCCTGATGTGCAAGTCTGACACTTTGCAGCTGGAGGGGCCCGTGCAGAGGAGCTGCCCACACGCTTCCCGGGGAGCCCTGGGCTTTCACTTCCACACCAGTTCCTGGTGTAGTCCTCAACACAGAAACTGAAACCTTCCCAACACCCGCCAGACCAGGAACACAGGCTGGACCCCTCTCCAGCCTCAGGAGTGGTCAGCACCCAGTCAGGGGGCGGGGCCTGAACGCACCTGCCCTCCAGAAGATCCATCCCCTCCCTGGTATCATCCTTGGCACCGCCCCGTCCAGTGGCAGGAGACGCCCCCCCTCGCAAGCCCGTCCTGAGCGCACACATGGGAGAACTGTCATGTCTGCACAGTGAGAAACCCTAATGGATGTGCAGCTGGTGAGCGGGTCACCCCGGGGCGGAACGAGCAGTGTCCCCCGATCCTGAGCTCCCCAGAATCACCACGGGGTCTGCATGAACTGGCCCCAACACCCCCTGCTCTGGAGCCCCCGTCCACCCAGAGGACCCCTCAGCTGCAGCAGACCGCTGGCATCCCTGGGCTGTCTTCCTCCCCTGACCCCAGCACTGGGCATCTGTCTCTCCACCACAGATCTGCCGCCACTGGCACAGGGACCCCCTCCTGGACGCTCATGGATGCCCCCACCCTGCCTTGCAGGGCCTGTCTGCGAGGTCAGCCCCACCACGCCTCCTGGTTTGCATTTCTCTCTCTGTTCTTCTGTGTTTCCCATACAACTGTGCGGCCACCACTTCCCGGTTCCAAGTGTGGACCCTTACACCGGTCCCCGTTAACCTCATGCCCCCGGACCACACCCACTGCTCCACACTGCTCAGAGGGGCCGCCAGCTTGGCCCCCCAGCCCCATGCCTTCCCTGTACGACAAAGGATCCCTCACTCTTCATCCCACTCCGACAGGAAGGGGCTGGCTTGAAAGGTCCAGTCGGCCCGTGGTGCTCCCGGGAGATGCCCCTGCTCCCTTGGAGTGCCCTCGGCAGAGAGCCCCCACACACCCCTGCATGCGAAGACGAGCACGAGCAGCCCCGTTCAGTGGGACTTGGCTGGACTGGAGCCGGACCTCCCCACTGACTCCCTGGGTGTCCTGTCTAGCTAAGTGGTGAAGCTGGTACCTTCCTGCACCCCTGATGCATCCCGGACCACGCCCCAGATGGCCACGGATGAGGACACGTCCCAGCAAACCACAGATGGGAGGTCTCGGGGCACCCAGCTTGGGCGGGAGCTCCCCCACCCCGCCTCACTGTGCAGCCCAGCTCTCTGCAGCCAGGGGACCGCCGGCCCCTCGGGACAGACCGGCCAGCACAGCGCAGGCCCGCGGGGCCCATGGGGGCATGAGGGGGACGGGTCCTCGCACGCACTCACGTGATGGTGTCGATCATGTCCAGCCCCATCTCCACGCAGCAGTGGGCATGGTCGGTCTTGGGCTGGGTGAGGCCCGACACACAGTAGTAGCAGTCCCCAAGGATCTTGATGCGGCGGCAGTGGTTCTCCTGGGGCCAAGAGAACAGAGCACACGTTAGTGACGCGCCTGGGGGCTGGCACGCCGGAGCACAGGCCTGTTCCCACACAGGGTTCCACCCCACCTGGCCAAACCCGTGCCCCGTTCAAGGTTGGGAAGCTGCCCCAAGTCAGAGCCAGCAGCTTTCCCGGGGATGTTCTCTGCCCCGGGTGCCCAGCACAGCGCCCCTCCTGGCCTCTGGCTCCAACGGCCTCGTGACGGACACTGTGCGTCACGTCAGACCCCTCACACACACACACACACCAGCCACCGTCGGGCAGGTGCACGCCCCCGAGTGTCCCTGAGGTGGAGGTCCAAGGGACATGTGGGCAGCTGTCACCAAAGAATCACCTGCCAGGGCCCTGAGCCCCATGGGACCGTCAGGGTCTGCACCCTGACCTCACCACCCACAGGGACACCCAGAACGTCCGCCACAGCATTTATCCAACACTAAGATTGTCGCGCCCACCTCAGTCCCAGGGGGAGGGGCTTCTGGCGCCTGCCGTGGGCCAGCCCATCGGTCTCGGCTGTGATATGGCTGTGACATGGCTGTGACTGCAGTTTCACATCTCAGACGCCCCCAGAAAGCTCGCATTCACATCCCTAAAATAATGGACAGCCTCACAAAACTCCTTCCCATGAGCGGGTCCTGTCTGTGGACGTCCACCACGACATACAGTGGAGACACTCTACGAAATGCACTAACGCACAGAAAAGTGACAGCAAATCCGCTGCCGTCCACACTCCAAATTTCATGAAAACACAGGACATTTCCAAAAACAAACAGGCATTGAGAAGCATGGCTTCTCTCCACGTTGCAAGGGTCCCGTGGCCTCGGACCCGTGGGCCTCTGCGAGGGGCTGGTCTCGCCAGCGCGTCCCAGGTGAGGAGAACCTCACAGGTCCCGAGATGTCCTGCACGCCCAGAACCCCACAGCTCCTGCTCTGAGAGCACGTCCCGGCGTCCCACAGGAAGGCCATGCCGGGGGCGACCTGTCCCATTGACGATGTTGGGGAGCCCAGAGGCAGAGGGCTGGCGGCAGGCATCCCCACTGCAGAGCCGAGGCCTGGGCCCTGGGAGTCAGCCCCCTAGGCTTCTCTGGCCACGCTCCCCAAGCCTCCAGGCCAGCGGGCAACACTGGAGCTGGACACTGGAACCCCCTGTCCCCATCGTCCCTGTCCCCAGCCGTCAAAACAGGCCAGCGACTGGGAGCTCCTCTCCCCCTCTCCCTGGCCCGCCGCCCAGGGCTCAGGCAGGACACCAGGAGCTGCTGCCAAGCCTCAGCCCGTTCCTGGCTGTCAAGACGTCCTCCTAGGGATCAGTCTGGGGTTCCAGGCGCCCGCCCACCGAAATGCCCACGGAGGGTTCGGCACTATTCTTGCTGACGATTTCGGGGGGGGCACCCATCGCCAGAGCTGGTACCTCAAGAGTGACATGTGCCCATCAGCCCCTGCATGGGGCGTCCCTGTGCCCCCTGCAGCCTCCTGCCCTTCTCTACGTGTCCTGTGTCGGGATGGGCAGGTGTGTGTGAGCTGCGTGAAGGAGGGGAGGTGCCCGCGGGGAGGCCCGAGCGTGAACGTTACTGCTCTGCACGGCTGATCCCCACATGAGGGCCGGGGGCAAAGCCACTTAGCAGGGGGCATCCGGGGCCACAGCCTCCTGATTGCAGCCTGTCAGCGGCAGACGTGACCTTGGTGACCGTCCCCCAGCACAAAGCCTCGGCTCCTCCTGGCTGGCCGCTGCAGGGCTGGGAGAGGACGCGGCCCCCAGCAGATAGGGGCAGTAAGTGGCTAACGTTTCGTCTTGTCCTTCTCTTGTCCGATGTCCTGGCTGTCGCTGACCAGCTTGAGAGACCAAAGGGGTGTTTTCATTGACCTTGGTGTGTTTTTGATTTAAAATCGTCCCCGTGGTTCCTGGAGCTGAGCCCAAACCTTTACAACGACAGCACAGCTGCTCCCGAGACCTCTGTCCTCCGCATCCAGACAGTCCCTCCACCCAGGCTGGGGGGCGGAGTAGCCAACGGAACCCAGACGGCTGTGGGGGATCCAGGTGGGAAGGCCTCATGCTGAGCCCGCCGGGTGGGGACTGCAGGCTCACCGAGGAGCTCTGACTGGCCAGGCCTGCCATGCAGGCAGCTCGGGGGCCTCAGAGGGCAGGGACCCTATGACGTAAGCAGTGGCGATCACTGGGAGGGGCACACGTCACCATTTGCTTCCACTTCCGTTCCACTACGGCATCTGCTCTGTTCGTCTGCGCGGGCCCCTGGGTGAGATGGGGGCCTGCTGTCCCAGATCCTCCGCCCGCCAGGAGGGACTGTCCAGGAGCAGATGTCTGTCCTGCTGTGGGGCCGTCTCATAGCCCCAGATGGGCCCATCACGGGCACCTCCCGGCAGCAGGCGGTCACTTGTGCGCACCTGCTCCTGGTGCCTGGAGCCGAGAGAGCACCCGAAGGACAGCCCCGCGTGCAGCACGATGTCTGACCTCGCAGGCAGGGCGGTCCTCCCTCGCACCCCTGTCTCGGGTCTGCACTGAGGAACCGAGCTGTGCAAATAGTTTACACACTTTTAAAAATGACATTGAGGGGCGCCTGGGTGGCTCAGTGGGTTAAGCCTCTGCCTTCGGCTCAGGTCATGATCTCAGGGTCCTGGGATCGAGCCCTGCATTAGACTCTCTGCTCAGCGGGGAGCCTGCTTCCTCCTCTCTGTGTCTGCCTCTCTGCCTACTTGTGATTTCTGTCTGTCAAATAAATAATCTTTAAAAAAATAAAAAAATTGGGGCGCTTGGGTGGCTCAGTGGGTTAAAGCCTCTGCCTTTGGCTCAGGTCATGATCCCAGGGTCCTGGGATCGAGCCCCGCTTCAGGCTCTCTGCTCGGCAGGGAGCCTGCTTCCTCCTCTCTCTCTGCCTGCCTCTCGGCCTACCTGTGATCTCTGTCTGTCAAATAAATAAATAAAATCTTTAAAAAAAAAATTGAAGGAGTGAAGTTATTTGGTGAGTTGGAAACACCCACACAAACTCAGAATTTGCTGTTATTTTTCAAAAAAATATGCCCATCCCCGTGCCCTGAGAGGCCGAGTATCAGCAGGCCACCTACCCGCTCTGGGAGGAAGCCAGGCTCCCGGAGAAGCCGCGTCTGTGTGGCGCTGTCTCTAGACACGGGTGGGGGACAGTCTTGTCCAAGGGAGACCAGAGGCGCCAGGATGGGCGCCCACGGGTGGGAGTCGTGAGCGTGCGCAGCGGGAACGGACAGAAGGTGTCCACGCACACCCAGTCCACAGACCCCAGTAACACCCAGAATGGAGCACCAGGAGGAAGAAGCTCCCTGCTCACCCCTGGCAGGTTCTAGGGCACGGATCCCTCATCTGGAAAACGGACCCGTGCCGCAAGCCAAGCACGTACGGTTTGGGAGGATCACCCATCAGCGGACGTGAGAACATTCTTCTATTAAGAGAATCACGAGCTAACAAGAGCGGGAAAAATGACAGGAAACACGCACCCCAGTGAATAGCCAAGCAGCCCGCCTTCGGGGCACCTGCCCCAGCACCTAGGTGTGACGTGACAGGAAGCAGGTGGTGGGGGGGTCACACACGTGGGAGCCACGGGAACCACGACACACGCTGCACCTGGCCGGGAGCTGGCGATGGACACGCCAGGGGAGGAATGGGGAAACCGCTGGAGCTTCTGGGAGGCTCCCCAACACACAGGGAAAACCCAGGCACCCGAGCCCCAGCGCTGGTGGCCTGCGGGCTCAGGGAAGGTGACAGGAGGGGGCCCCAAGGGTCCGATGTGCGTGTTCCCGTTTTCTGTCTATGTCCTGACGGGCATCAGGGGAACTTGCTAATTAGGTCCTGCTTGTTCGTACTCCACCAACCCCAGGGGTCCGGAGCCCACAGCCCCACATCCTCTCTGCACCCCCACACCCAGCCGCAAACCCGCTCTGTCCCCCAGGCCGGGTTGCCAGGACAGGGGCCACCCGGAGCCCAGGATCCACATCCCCTCATCGGCCTCACCTCTTCCTCCATGGAAACCCCGAGCGATCCCTGCCATGGTCCCCCAGCCCCTCAGCCTCCCACACACCCTGCCGTGCCCGTCCTCTGGGACTGAGGGGCTGTGACACACAGCACCGGCTCTGTGCTGGTGGTCAGTGCCATCCACAAATTACACCCAGACAAGTACCCCGCCTGGAACAAGGTTGCTGAGGGAAGGATGCCTGACGTGACAAGCAGGTGACGGGGCCCAGAGGGAATCTGTCCACTGGGCGGGTGACAAGGCATCGCTGTGACCAGTCGTGCTCAAGAGAAGGGCGAGGGCCAAGGCTGTGGGCACAAGGTGAGGTGACATCTAGGACTCGGAGGAAAGGCGTGACCAAGCAAGACAGGACAGACGTCAGCCAGTGTCGACAAGAGGGAAGGGGTGTCTGGCAGAGGCTGCCACGCCCCCTGCCCACCACACAGGAGAGAAATTTCCATACACGAATTCTGGAGCCCCTGAGGGCAGGGCCGGGTCTGACCTGCGCAGGCTGCTCCCATCATCTAGGCTAGACTGTTCACAGTAGGCGCACCGCAGTGAGCCCTGCCTCCTCCGTGTCACACGGGGGACCGACTGCGTTCCTCCCTTGCATGGCAGGCAAGGCCACCCGCCCAGGCCACCATGCCTCTCCCTGCATCTTCCCTGACCATGTGCCCAGGAGCATCACATGAGCTGGGCTCCCCACACCTTCCTAGGAGGAGCCATGCCACAGCTCTGAGCCGCCGTGGACGCAGAGAGGACGTCCCCTCCCTGAGGGACCCCTGAGGCACACCCCCAGGCTACATCTCTGCCCCCAGAAGCAGGCAGAGCAGGAAGGACCGGTGAGTGACCCTGGGGAGAAGGTCCCCAAGCCCCCTGCCAACACCCATGGTCCAGGCAATAATGGTCATACTCCAGGGCCCACGGAACCTTCTCCCAGAAAGGACATGCCAACGTGGTTCAAGCTGTCTGCTTGGGACTCCACCTTCAGGGGCATGCAAAGGACATGCTCCCTTGGTGGTCCCTGGGCCACCACAACCCCACGCGGCCCATGGGCGTGCAGCCAGCCCTCCAGCGGCAAAGGCAGTGTCTGCCCAAGGAAACAGCACCCAGAGCAGGACGCCCTGATTCCCGCTGCCGCTCCCACCTCCCAGGGACCTCGCAGGAGCACCGGGGCGGCCGCCAGCAGGCAGGGTGAGGGCGAGTTTCTGCGGACGACCTCCCAGAAACAAGTTCCTTGGAAATCCAGACACTACTGGTTTTTCGGGAAATGATGTGGATTTCCTGCTCATTAAGAAATAAGGAAAGCCTCATCCCAAGCGATGTAGGAAGCTCCGAAAAGTAAAACTCGGGGTGCACGACTCTGCGGGAACCACAGTCCTTCTGGGACCGTCCCTCCAGCCTCCCCGACAGCACGCACCCATGTGTGCACCCGCGTTCTGGAAGCAGGGGTCACGCCCCTCGGGCCATCCTGCACACACGCTGACCACTTCACATCTGCCCTGGGGTCAGCCCGAGCGGAGCGTGGACGACAGGCGCGCCGCGTCCTCCTCCCAGCTGGTCCGGGTTCTGACTGCGCTCGGCCCCACTCCAGCCTCCCTCCTGCGCTGCACGTTCCAGCCAGAGCCCCTCGCTCCCCCGTCGGTCTGCCGCATGCAAGCCCGATGGCGCGTGCACAGCACGTCTGCGGAAAGAGCGCCACCCAGCCGTGACCCCCAGCCCGCGGGTGGGCACGCTCCAGGCACGCGGCACCGACAGCTCGGAGCGGCTCCCGGGACAAGGACGGTGGGGCAAGGAGGGACAGCGGGCCACCGGGCCATTCCGCCTCTCACGTTTCTTGGGCCAGAAAGCCAAGGCACGAGATGCGAGGGTCCCAGTGAGTCCGTGCAGCTGCCCTGCGGGTCCCGGCCTCTGGCTCAAGCCCAAGGGAAGCCCGAGGAGGAGAAAGGATGGGGCACAGGAGGGACGGATGTGAACACACTCCCCGGCGAGCTCCGCCCTCAGACTGGTTTGCACGGGAGCACTCGGAGGAACCGAGATAACTAACGCCGGCTCGGATGCGGGTCACCACAGTCAAGGGCAAGGCGCATCAGGAAAACCCGAGAGCTTCCTCCCAAGATGACGGAACCCGTACACCGATCGAGGTGGGACCCCAAACACCAGGAAGGAAGCCACGCGGAGGCACATCCAAATCAAATCGCTTAAAGCCACCGGTGAAGGGAAAATCTTGCAAATGGTCAGAGAAAAAAGACATCCTCCGCGTGTTTCATCCGGAGGACCAGAGCGCCGTCCTTGGCGAGAACCCAGGAAACGCCTGTCAGCCACGTTCTGCACCAGTGACAAGAAATTCCACATATGAGGACAAAAACGAAGAGTTTTCTCAGAAACACGGACACTGAGAGGACTCGTGGCCAGCCCGCATGCCCTGTTTCCAGCAGCAGAACCGCGTGGAGACGTGCCCACCAATCCCACGCAGCCGAGAGTGGTGGAATGAACCCCCACGACCTTGCCCTTGTGCCTCCTCACGTCAAAGGGGAATAAGCAAAAATGGTAACAATGCAGAACGGGGTTTATGACAAAACGTACAACGTGCACAACGTCACAAGGGCCAAGCAGGCAGACGTGTCCCGTGAGCCTCGCAGACGGAGTCGAGGGCTCTGCCGCAGACCCCCAGGCAGTCCCCGTGGTTACGGCGCCAACGCGTCGGCCACCACGGGCACAAGGGGCCACGTCACAGAACTCACAGACCAGCAGGAAAAGTAAAACAACGACAAGAAACAGAGATGAATCACAGTGGGCTGCACAGCCCGGCGAATGCGGACTGTCGGATTCCGGGTAGAAAAGGCAAACCCAGCCCTTTAAAAGGACACAAACCAATGGGCGGGGGTTGGGGGGGGCAGTGGAAAAAGATGAAAAAGACACGCTTCCTGACAATAATCAAAGGGAAGCTAGACCAGACATACTAACACAGGACAAAATTAGGTTCCAGGTAAAGAGGAACATTTCTTTTCAAGATCTCATTTATGTGAGAGCGAGCGTGAGTGTTAGCGCACAAGCGGGGGGCACCGGGAAGAACAGACTCCTCTGAGCCCAGAGCCTGATGTGGGGCTCGATCCCAGGGTCCTGAGACCGTGACCTGAGCCAAAGGCAGACGCTTCACCAACTGAGCTCCCGAAGGGTCCCAAGAGGGTCATTTCTTAAAAAAGAACTAATTAGGGGCACCTGGGTGACACAGTCGGTTGAGTGCCCGACGTTAGATTTGGCTCCGGCCGTGGTCTCAGGGTCCTGGGATCCAGCCCCTCATCCAGCTCAAGGCACAGCGGGGGTCTGTCCTGATTCTGTCTCTCCCTCTGCCCCCTCCCAAAAAAAGACAGAGTTAGTCCATCAAGAGGACCTCAGAACCCTAAATGTTTAGGAATCGAACAGCAGAGCTTGAGAACACAGGCAGCAAAAGGGGCAGGATGGAAGGGGACGCAGACAGAGCAGAGCCCTCGCTCGGCACCTGAGGAAATGAGCAGCTGGGACGTGAGTAGAGACGCAGAGTGAGAACACCAGCCGAAGGACACAGGTGTGTCCTGGGGGCAGGGGCAGGTGCTCTTGTGAAGACCAGAGTGGGGTGGTGACAGTCGCCTGGGGCAGTGGGGGGTGAGAGGGGCAGCCGGGCGGGTGGCACTGCTCATCACCGAGTCACCAAGCAAACACGTCCCCACTGCGGCCAGGATGCGGACCTCTGGTCGCTGGGAAGACGGATAGGGACAGTTGGGGTAGGGCACAGCCTTCCACCAGCGGCAGGTGCTCCGACAGCTCAGTGGCCACAGAAGCCTCATCCGGAAGCTTCCTCAGGAGGGCAGGAGGCTGGTGCAGCCCAGGAAAGCTCAGAGCAGCAGCAAGAGAGCCCCGGGCCACCAGGTGCCCAGGCACTGGACGAAACACACATTCAGTCCCACACACAGGAGGTGCTGAGCTCCCGCGTGCCAGCGAGCCACACACACCAAACGGGACGTGCTCACACTCCCCACACCACATGGGACACGCTCACACTCCTCACTCCTCCATGTACTTCCCCAAACCGCAGGTGTCAGGTAGGGAGAAGGCGCCGGCGAACTTTCGTGTGGGCAGAGCCCCAGCAGCTCCCAGGGCACGAGCCCAGTGTCCCGACCCCTGAGTACAGGCCGCTGGGACTCCAGGGACAGGCAGCTCCACACCCCGTGGAACGACCTCATGGCTAGAAGCAGCGCCCGCCTGCGGTGCCGAGCTGCCTCCTACCTTCATCCTGGAAAAGAGGAAGCAGCCTCCCACCAACAGGGTCCAATGGGGCACGGGCCCAGGACCTCGCCGGTGTGCCCTAGGAGGAAGGGTTCTAGCGCGACCCATCTGGACATCACAGCTGGACGTCTCTGATTCCTGCCACCCCTCAAGGAAACGGCAGGGAGGAGTCAGGGCCAGCGTCCAGGTCTGGCCTGCCATTCGCCCCCTACACCGAGTGTTCTCCCGCCCGTGCTCGGTGCCGAGACTGCAGCCAGTGTGATGACATCGTCCACTCTTTCTAGCAAGCCCTTTAGCAGTGATCTTTCCTGAGAAGAGTCCTGACTCTGAGCAGAGCTTCCCTCCCTTACAACCCCCTGCTCAGGACCCCTCTGCATCCACCTCCAGGGAGGCTGGCCGGGCCGGTGGGCGTGGCTCTATGTCCCTGGGTCCCCCCAAGTCCTTACAGAACAGGGAAGGGGTCACGGTCCAAGGAACACAGGCAGGCAGCTGCCTCCATACCAAAGCCCAGGCCGGGCTGGTTATCGAGGCCTGGGCTTGACCTCTGCGGGGCTGAATGTGACCGGTCCCAGAAAGGTCTCAGCACGCCAGCACTCTCCTGCCACATGCAGGGGGTTCTGTCATCGTCACACGTCACCAGCTGACCCCAGACATGACCTTCAAGGCAGGGCAGCCTGCGCAGGGCCTCACGACCAGCCAGCATCTTCCAGCTCGGACCCACCTAGAGGTACTTGGGGTACGTGAGGCCGAGCACTTTCTTTTGTGCAAAGGAATTTCAGGTGGCCGGGCGGGAGCTGTGGTACCCTGGAGCCCACCAGACACAGCCAGCTGGGCTCCCCCCGCCCCCCCCACAGCTCCAGCCCCCCCCCCACAGCTCCAGGGACCTGCACTTACGGGGGTGGTGCGTATGGGAGTGGTGCTTATGGGGGCTGCGCTTATGGGGACTGTGCTTACCGTAGCCAGTTCGTCAAACTTGCCGAAGAGCTCGTTCAGGAGTTTCACCAGCTCCTGGGCCGTGCACTGCGACGCCAGGCCCGTGAAGCCCACGATGTCCGCGAAGAGGATGCTGCAAGGAAAAGGCACCAGGCTGCCTCCCCGACAGGCATGCGGGGGCCCAGAGCCGCGCAGAGGGCTGCCCTCACCATCCCCCAACATGAACCTGCTTACTCCTCAGGGCGGGCTGGAAGGGAAGTGTCCGGGTTCCCGTTATAGACATGGCTGGGGGAAGCAGGAATGCCCATGCGGCCACAGGGCTCTTGCTGACCTCCCAGGATACGGGCGGGGCACACTCCATGGCCACCAGACCTGCCCCCAGCCCAAGAAGGCCAGTGGCCAGCAGCCAGTGAGCGCAAGGCTGCCTGTAGGATGCGAGTGGGCCTTCTCGCCATTTCCCCTCCTGCCGGCTGACAGGCGACAGAGCCCCGCAGTGGAGCCCCAGCTGGGGTGTGCGTCGGGACAGGGCCTTACCTTGCGGGATGGAAGCCTGGTGTGTGGGCATCTGATTCCTACAGAGTGGGGTGGTCGAAACAACAGCGCCCACCCCCTACCCCCCACCGCACAGGCTCCCTCTGCCTCACGCAGCACAGCGGTGCCCTCACTGTGATTCTGCCTGGTACAAAATTCCGCCCTTGAACGTGCCACCCCAGCCCCTGCTTCTAGCCCTCCCTGTGAAAAATCACACATTGGTCTTGTGGGCAGTCACCTGCCTGTGACACGCCTTCTCTCCAGGTTTGCTCCTAGTGTCTGGCCCTTAGGGCTCGATTACAACATGTCTAATGGTGTCCTTGTTGTGTGTGCCCTAACCGAGCTTCTCAAATGTGTAGGTGAGAGCCTTCCATCAAATTTGAGATATTTTGAGCCATATTCTTTTTCAAATATTCTTTCTGCCCTCTTCCGCTCCCCTGGGACTCATCATGGGTGTGCTGTTGGACTGGCCAGTGTCCCTGGAGTCTCTGAGCCTCTGTTCTTGCTCCATCACCCTTTGTTCATTCTGTTCATCAGGTTCCACGATCGCAACTGCCTGTCTTCAAGTTCACCAATTCTTTCTTCAACCTGCTCACATCTGCTCAATGTGGAACCCCTCCCCGACCTCACAGTGACCTTCTCATTTTAAGTATTATATTTTTCAAAGTCAGAATTTCTGGAAGTCTTTCTCATGTTCTCCTTTGTTTGAACACAGTTTGTTCTTTGAATGTATGTAAAACAGGTGATTTAGGGGCCCCTGGGTGGCTCAGTCAATTAAACATCTGTCTTCAGCTCTGGTCATGATCTCAGGGTCCTGGAATGGAGCCCCATGTCTGGCTGTCTGCTCAGCGGGGAGTCAGCTTCTCGCTCTCCTTCTACGCCTCCCCCACTCATGCTCTCTCTCTCTCTCTTTCAAATAAAAACTTTTTTAAAAATGGGGAATTAATTCTATCTAGAAGTCCAATGTGTGGGCTTCCTCTAGGACAGCTTCTATGGACTGCTTTTTTCATTCCTGCATGAGCCATACATTTGTGTTTTTTGCATATTGCACATGTTCTTATGGAAAACTGAATAGTATAAGGTGGCAAGTCTGAAATTGAGAACACCTCCCACCCTCAGGATTGGGGTTGTTCTTGTTGCTATTTATGTTGTTATCTGTTCAGTGACTTTTTGTTGCTGTTGTTCAGTGACTTTTCTAACAAATCCTCATGTGAGACCATTAAAATCTCTGGTTGGTTAGCCTAATGGTCCGTTAATGGCTAGACAGAAATTTCCTCACATGCCTGCAGCCAGTAAGTCTCTCAGTCCTTGATGATGGGCACGTAGCCAAGCAGATTCCAGCTCTGCCTGACTCTACTCTTCCTGGTTGCACATGGCCTCAAGGTCAGCCTCAAGACCTCAAGGACAGCCCAGAGTCCTCGTGGTCCTTCCTGAGCAGGCACACAGCCCTACTGTTTGGCGTGATCTTCTGATTCCCAGAAACATTCACAGAGCCCTGACAGACATCTCATTCCCCAGTTTTAAGATTTTAGTGCCCTGCTGCTGGCCTCAGTTGCTATCACTGCCTGTGACAGCCATGATGTTAAAACAATTGTCACTGATTGTTTTTAACAAATGTCCCAGGGCAAAAGCTGTTCACAATGAGTGTTGAGTCAGGTCAAATAAAGACAAGCCTTGAGCAAGGTTTTCCAGGGAATTCCCAGACAGTCAAATAAGGACAGTTCTCTGAGAATTTGTCAAAGCCCTAACCCCATTCTGTCCCCTCAGATGGCTGTCAGTGGGCAGGTTTTCACTGAGATTGCAGCCAGTGGTTTTCAAAGCCATCGCAGAGCTAAAAAGAGTGAACAGGGTAAGTGAGAACTCTACAAAGCTCACTGCTTTTGCCAAGATTTAGCTGTTTCTCTTAAATACCATTCCTGGATTCCTCAGGCTTTGGCTCATGTCCGGTGCTCTGACAACGCGGACTCTGACAGTCTTTGTCAGTACTGTCAAGGCTTCTATGGAGGAGAGGATTTACAGATGTCCTTACACCACTGTTCCTGAAGGCATCAGCCTTATTACTTGTGAGTGGAGTACTGACTTGGGTCTTTAATCCTGATGGGGTGGGGAACCAGTGAGGGATTCTAACAAGGATGGTGAGGAGGACAGTGAGATGTTCACATCTGGGCTGGAGGAAGGCACCTCTCACCCTATGTGAGCGTGGCCAGGGAAGCTAGGCTGGGGCTCGTGCCGTCAAGGACGGGACCCAGTCTCGGCTTCTTCTCTTATCTCAGAGCTGTTACACGTGCACCTGTTGGGAAACGTGGCACCCCCCCCCCCAGGGCATGTGGGTGGAAGGAAATGGTGACTTTGCACAAGGGGGTTTGTTGTTGTAGGCCAGAAAAAAGGGAGAGAAAGGCACATGGGCACTGAGCACCAGACTCACCCCCCCACCTGCCACCCCAGGAGGCTCTTGACGTCTTATGCCTTCCCTGCTGTGTGCAGATGCTCTATGCCCCTCCCTCAGGCCCTCCCTGGATTGTTCCGGTGGTCTTGTCTCAGCAGGGGGCTGGGTCACTGTGCCCTGTCCTTACCCACCATGGAGAGAAAGGGAATGAAGGGGAAGTCTAGGTGAATGTCAGCGCCTTTGGAGACTCAGTCCACAGCACTCAACACAACCAGGAGGGTTTTACTCTGTGGTGTCTGCAGGGCCGCGTGGCAGCCACCAGCGCCTGCCTGAGTGACACCTAAGTAAGGTGCCACACTTAGCTAGTGTAAGTGCTCTCCCGGGGAAGGCACGATGGAATGGAGCACAGTTATTTTTAGTTGGGTCTCGAAAGACAAGCACACAAACACCAGAGTGTGTCTGGGGCAAGGCCGTTTCCTCACCTGTAAAATGGGAACAATCCCTACCTCCCGGGGCCGCCGGGAGAGACAGAGCATGGGCAAGAGGAGGTCTACCCCAGGCCCCAGCGCCGAGCAGAAGAACGCTCAGCTGTCACTCCAATGTGGGCCAAGTCCGCTCAAATTCCACCACCCAAACCAGCTCAGGGCCAGAGTGCCAACCCTCTCCACTCTCGAGCCCACACAGGAAACAGGAAGTGAGGAGTAGGGGGACAGAGCGGCTGTGACACTGTCAGCCAAGTGTTCTCCTGGCCCGCCCTCCGTGGGACCTGCTTCCCGGCCGGCAGGTGCTCACCTGGGCCTCCTGACCCACACCCAGCCCCTCTTCCCCTCAAACGAGGGACCCTCCACCCCTACCGGCCCACGGCTCCCACCTCTGCCATCACCCGCACCCCCACGCTTACCCCTCACCTCCTTCCCCCACCCCCCACCATCGCCTCCTGTCTCCGTCACCTTCTCTACCTCCCTCAGCAGCCCGTATCCATCACCTCTGCTTCCCTCACTTCCCACCATCCCCTTGCCCTCACCCTCTCCATCAACACCCGTCCCTGCAATCGCCTCCTCCTCCCCCCACACCTCCTTCAGTGGAGCTGCCCGAGGCCCACCACCGCCAGCCGGCGTCAGCCCTACCTCACATTGTCGTGCCGCTGGATGTAGATCTTGTGGAAAATCCTCTCGGGGGGCTTCAGGAAGTCCTCCTTCATCTCCATGGCAACATTCCGGGGCAGAAGACTCATAAGCAGCCGCTCCTGGACAGGAGAGACAGACCCGTGTGACACAGCGGAGGCCTCCCCACCAGTCCTCAATCACCCCAAGGTCGGCACCGGGGAGCTGCCTGCATGAGGGCCCACACCTCCCACCATGCACCAGTGCGCGGTCTGGTCTTGCAGATCCCTGCCTGGCCCCCGAGCCCTGGCGGGTTGTGCCCAGGCCTGGCCTCTCATTCCCCGGTGACTCGCTCCCAGAGAACTGGGAAGGGGCCCGCATCTCCACCAGAGCGCCCAGGCCACCGTAGCAACCCTCCTCCCCCCGACCCGTGTGCCCCAGCTGCCCCGTGCAGGGCTGACAGGCAGGAAACACAGGATGGCCCGGCCTCACTCGCCACCCCACTGCCCAACACGGCGCTGAGATGGACCTCAAGATGGGCTGCAAACACCCATTCCCCAGGACCGACAGGCCCCCATGATCTCACAGAGACAGACAGACAACACTGCGTTTCCCCCTGGTCTTGTCTTCTCGTTTCTTCGTTCTCTATGGGGGTCAGATTTTCTTCCCCTGCAGAGAGTGGAATAAACATCTAGGCTTTTCCAGAGGAGCACGGCTGCCCCGGAGACTCCATCATTCTTCTGAGGACCCGGTTTCCTCATGCAGACTCTGCCTCTCTTCCTCCCAGGGATCCTTGCCTGACCTCAACCCCACCGGCCCTTGACCAGCCGGCCGCACCTGCATCAGAGGCCCCTCCCTCGGTCCCTCTCATGCCCTTTCCCACCCTGCTTCCGAAAGCAAAGGGAGAAAAACTGGCATTGCGATCCCCCGTAGAATTAGGGAGGACAGCCACCTTAGAACAGCAAACACAGGCAGAGACAGGGCAAGAGGAGCCCCTCCCTTCCTCCCTCACTTCATCCCTCCAGCCCAGCTCTGCTCTGGCCCCAGGCCCTCATCGGCAGCCGGTTCCGTTCCCAGAGGAACTCCAGCAGAGCCCTCAGGCACCTGGCATCCGCCAGCCCAGCGTACGCAGCCAGTGACCCTGCAGGACCACAGATCCATTCCGTGAGGCCACATCTCTGCCCGGAACAGCCACAATCCCCTGCGACGACCTCAGGAGGACGGTGGGAGCGGCGGCAGCGACAACAGTCACTCAGAGCCCAGCAGTCCTCTGGGAAATGGCCACGGAGGCCTGGGGCAGGGTGTGCGGGCTCCGGATTCCACAGAGCCCTTGATGGGCCTGCGACAACATACCCCACACACTTGAGAAGTTTCCACAGGGACCGTGTTTCCACATAAGCTGCCAAGGGGGAAAGTCGGGCCCAGCCCCGCGAGATGTGGCTGGAGCCGAGCATGGGTCGGGGAGGCCGGCCCTGGTCTCGGGCCCAGATCCTGTGCCCGGAGTGAGGCCTGGCTGTACCCCGAGGTCCACCCACACGGCTGCCAAAGGGACAGACTCCGATGCAGAGGGACCTCACAATGGTGCAATGGCCTATGGCCACTCTGGACGTCAGGTCAGCTGTGGGGAGAGGCCTCAGGTCCTGGCCGAGCACATGGAGTCCAGACGTGGACATGTCCAGGCTGAGCGTGTGAGGACAGCCCTGGGGGTTAAAAAGCCTCTACAGAGTTTATGGGAGCTGGTGGGTGACTGGGGTCTGGCAGGTGGACGCCAAGCCCCCCCTTAGCCAGGAGGCCTGGGGGTGAAGACTGAGACAGTCTGCGGGTGGCTGGCCATGCCCAGAGGCACGGCAGGGCTCACACGCGCTACCACGAGAGGCCCAGAGCAGCATTAGCAACGCGCACATACTTGGAAGCTTCTGGAAATGCTGTGAGGCACAGGCGGGGACACAGGTAGAGCTGGACCTTACAGAAGGTCGGCCACGAAGGGCCCAAAGAACACACAGCTTCACGCTCTTTCCTGGGAAGGACCCTGTGTCACGGGGCCCCACACCCCAGGTAGCCTACGCCACCGAGCCATGTTTAGGGGCTCGGGGGGTGGCACCTACCCCCTGAGGGAGTGCCCTGCGTGGAGGGTCCCTGGGGAAAAGGACGGCAGCCTGGCCTCGCATCCCAGCTCTGCCTTTTTGGGTCAGTCCTGCACTATCTGAATTCCAACCCATGAGACGAGGAGACAGGCAGGTGTTGTCTGAGAAGGGGTCACGGTACCGTGGGGCCCCACGCCCCATCGTGCCTGCCAAACCTCCGAGTCCCACTGTCCTGGGTTTGGCACTGAAATCCTTCATCAGCTCCTATAAAAATGGTGTATCAGATCTAACAAGGGAGGCCGCTTCCCCCGCGTCTATCACACACACACCCCATTCTCCTAACGCTCTGGAACCGCTCTCTCTCTCCGGGGATCCGGCTGAGGACACAGCTCTGGGACTTGGTCTGTGCACCACCCCAGCTGTCCTCACTCCACGATCTGGAGTTAGGACAGGGAAACAGAGACAGCTACAGACCAAGGGCTGCGCCAGGAGGGAAGGAGGGCCTGAAAAGGCAGACTGGGCCAAAGGGAGGGCAACATGCTGGGCAGTGGCGTCAGGGGCTAGGAGAGAGGCGAAGGCAGAGCTGGCCGCTGTCCTCAGATCCCTTCTCCACCTCTAGCACAATCGTCTATCCCCTTCCTCTCATCTGGGGCTTGGTGACCTAAAATAAACACTTCATGGTCCAGGCTCCCCACATAGCAAGAGGTGGCCCATGAGATGGAGTCTGAAAGGTCATGTGAGAGCTACTGGAATGTTCCTTAAAGAGAGCCTGTTCTTCCTTTTCTCCCTCTGTTGCTGGGAATACAGTCACGATGTCTGGCTCTCTACCCACCATCTTGATTCACGAGAATGAGGGGACACACACTGACAATGGCAGACCAGTTAACAGATGGAGACTGGGTTGTCAGGGTCACACGGATCAGCTCTGCCACATCAACCATAAAGGGACTCCCAGGAACCTGTATATGAGGGAGAAAGAGCACGCTTGCCTGCATAAGCCTTTGTCATATGAAATTCCTAAGGGCAGGCTGTCCTTCTGGCCAGAGGCTCAGTATCAGCTCCGTGCACAAGATTAGGGACGGTACCTAAACCCAGCACACACAACCGGGAGTAAAGGCACACCACGTTCCCATAGGGAGCAAAGCGCCATCTGGCAAGATCAAGGGCCCATCCCCGATTAAAAACAGCAAAACCTGGGACAGAGTCATTCTCTGACATCATAAAGACATTACCTGCAATCCACACCCAATCTCGAACTAGCCCTAAACCCCAGGCAGCAGTGAGCACTGCGAACACGGCATCAGGGGGCACAACACGGATGCCTTCTAATCGGCACAATAAAATACAAAGCCAGATATCCAAAGGGCAGGTTTATGAAAGTGGACCTACAAAGTATCTGTTGATCATACAAAGCACCCCAGCATCCTGTGAACCTGACGACACTGACCCTGACTATCAAAATGAAGCTTAAAATAAATGTACGGTTCCTTAAAAAAATTCGATATTTGAGTCACAGCTTGGAGGACTCTGCTTCTGGGAGATGTTGTCTTCCTCCTCCCGCTACGTGTACTCAAGTCCAAGGTGTTACATGTGAAAGTCACAAGAAGACTCTGGAAGGCAGAGGGAAGGAGGCACAGATGTGGGGACAGAGGAGCAGCCCAGAGGTGAGACCATAGGCAATCTGTTCACCTTGTCTCCCAGATTGGGAGCTGGAGACAGGGCAGCCCAGAAATACCCAGAAACACCAGCAGGCACCAAGCTGGTGCCTCCCCTTAAACCCAGCTCTCTCTGGCCGAAAGGCCAGGAGAGGGGCAGCCTCCTGAGAGGAAAACTCTAGATAACTGTCCCACTCCAGACAAACCACTGAAACTCCTGCACATCACCACACTCCTCCACTGGGAGGAGGCAGCATGCACACCAGGGCACCAGCAGCCCGGCCTTTCTGGATAGTAGCACACACAGCCTGCTGCTCAAGTCAGGGGAGAACAAGGGCTCTTCTGCTCTTCCCTCCCAGGCAGGAGCCAGACCCCCCTCCAGCGTGGCAGTAAGGAGGAACCACCACGAGCCCCAGCAGAGGCCCGGTGTGGAGCACAGACTCTCCACCGCACCTGCAAGTGGTGTCCCCTTCCCCTGCCAAATGAAGGAGTCACAGAAAACCAGCCCAAAACAGAAGGTCCAGACAGGACCCAGAGTCTCACTCCTTATACCCCAAAAGTCCTGGTTCCTATTGAAAACCTCTCAGCATCTCAGAACCAGAATGGTCTCAGCAAATGAATAAAGATAATCAACAGGCAGCGACACCCGGACAAACACAATAATCAGAGTAATTAACAAGCCTTTAAAGCGACTATTCCAAGAGTAACTCAATGAGCAGCCACAAACACATTTGAAAAAGGGGGGGGGGGACTCCAGCAAAGAGATAGAAGATACAAAAGAGAATCAAATGGAAATTTTAGAACCCAAAAAAATAATGAAATAAAAAGCTCGACAGGTGGCAGAAAAGAGAGGAAAGCCTAGGAGAAAGCCTGGGAGAAAAAATCCCAAAAACACAGTGACCCATGGGACTGTAATAGAAGATCCAACATTCATGTCAATGAAATCACCGAAGATAAGAAAGAAAATGGCTGTAAAAATATTCAGAGAAATAATGGATGAAAAGTCCACAAAGTTGACCAAAGACATAAACCTCCACACTTGGGAAACTGGGAAGACCCCAATAGAGACAAACCAAAGAAGTCCATACCAGGACACAACATAACCAAACATCAGAAAAATAAGACACCAGGGGCACCTGGGTAGCTCAGTGGGTTAAAGCCTCTGCCTCTGCTCAGGTCATCATCTCAGGATCCTGGGATCGAGCCCTGCATCGCATCAGGCTCTCTGCTCAGCAGGGAGCCTACCTCCTCCTCTCTCTCTCTCTCTCTCTCTCTCTGTCTCTGCCTGCCTCTCTGCCTACTTGTGATCTCTGTCAAATAAATAAATCTTAAAAAAGAAAGAAAAAGAAAATGAAGACAACAGAGTAGCCTTCATAGCAACGAGAGAGTAACAATGCCTCTCCCTCAGAGGAAAGGTAGTTTGAATTAAAGCAGATTTCTCATCAGAAATCATAGAAGCCATGAGAAAGTAGCATGTTTTTCCAGTACTGAGAGAAAAGAGCATATTTCTCCAGTGCTGAGAGAAAAGAACAGTCCACCCAGAGCCCTTCAGGAATGAAAGAAATCAAGACGAGCTCAGACAAGGGAAGCTATGAGGATTTGTCACCAGCACACCTGCCCAAAAGAATGGCTGAAGGAAGTCCTTCAAACAGAAAGAAAAGAAGAACAGGAAGCATCTCTGGGAATCAGGGAGGAAGAAATAACACGGTACGAGCAAAAATATGCATGATTACAATATATTTCTGTTCTCCTTTATGTGCTGGTTGAAGGAAGAATTATACCACCACCTGATGTGGCTCTAAATGTGTGCAGAAGAAAGACTTAAGATGGTTTCTCACAGATGAGGTTGAAGGACAGGAAGGTGGAGTTTCTGCACTTTACTCTAACTGGTAAGATGGCAACAACAGTAGAATGTGATGTTATGCGCATAGTGTAAAACCTCGAGCCTCACTGAGGAAGACACACGCTCAAGGACACGACGATAAATCAAAACTGAATTCTAAAAAAAATATTCAAGTAACTCACAGGAAAACAGGGAAAAGAAACAGAGAAGAAAACAGAAAACAAAACATAAAATGGAACACTTCTCCTCTAACATAATAATCTCGTGAAAAATAAATGTTCTAAACACACAGAAGACAGACACTGGCAGACCAGATTAAGAAAGCATGACCCAACTCTATAGGGTTGCCAGGAAACTCACACATAAAATAGTTGGGCTCAACGGAAAAGGATGGGAAAAAAATATCACGCAAACATTAATCAGAAGATAAAAGAAGAGTCTGTATTATTATCAGATAAACTAGACTTCAAGGGAAAATCCTGTAAGTCAGATAGGGACATTACACATGATAAAATACAGTCTACCCAAACACAGCAATCCTAAATATGCATGCACCAAACAGCATAGCTATGAAATATGTGAACCAAAACCTGATAGGACCAAAAGAAGAAAGAGACAAATCTGCAATGTTAGCTGAGGGCTTCTGAGAGAAATAAAGCGATATAAAAGCTGGACAGAGACCACCAATAATACAAAAGCACTCAGGAGGACCACCATACAACAGTATATAATCAACAGAAGTGCAGAATACACATCCTTTTCAAGCATCCCAGAACACACACCAGAACAAGCCATTTCCTGCCTGGATCACGACAAAAACTTTAGCCTATTTAGAAGAAATCAAATAATAGAGTATGGCTTTGGAAACTCATGGACTCCAACTAGAAACCAATAGCAGAAAACAAAAGAAAAAACCCAAATATTGAGAAATTAAACAAAATAATTCTAAGCAATCCAGGAGCCGAAAGGATATCCCAAAAGGAACTTTTAAAAATACACAGAACTGAATGAAAGTGAAAATACAACACACTAGTATCTGTAGCATGCAGCTCCGAATGGGAAATTTAGGAGACTATAGGCTTGCATTAAAAAAGAGAAAATTATCAAATAAATAATCTAAGTTTCCATCTAAAGAAAACAGGAATAGTAAACAAAAGAAGAAATCAGTGAAACTGAAAAGAGGAAAAAAAACCAAAATCAATGAAACAAAAATGTGATATTTTAAATATATCAATAAAATATACAAACCTCTAAAAAATAATAAAAAAATAAAAATAAAAATATATATACAAACCTCTAACAAAACCAGTGAGAGAGAAAGAGAGACAGATGCGACACAAATACACAAAATCAGGAAAAAATTCTATCACTACAGACCCTACAGACAGCAAAAGGTTAAAGGGAATAGTAGCAACTCTTCACACAAATCTGACAATTTCAAAGAAATGGACAAACTTCTCAAAAAGCATAACCCACTAAAACTCATCCAATAAGAAATAAATACTATAGGAGTGGGACAAGATGGCGGGGAAGTAGGAGGAGGCGCCTTTCCAACCTGTACCCTAAAGTGAGCTGATTACCTACCAAAGAACTCCGATCACCCATGAAATCAGCCTGAGATCAGAATTATACACGTTTGGATCTCTACAGTGGCAGAAGACGCCAGTGGGCAGGTAAAGCGGAGTGGGAACGTCAGACTGATACTGGAAGATAAACAAAAGGGGGAGGGAGCCACCAGAGGCGACTGGTTGGAAAAGTCACCGAGAGGGAGAGTGCCCTGCATCTGGGGACCAGCATTAACTTGGAGACTGGTTGAAAGCACTCCAAAAGAGCAAAGGATCTTGGTGGTGGGGGGGACTGTGGGAATCGGGGCGGCTAGGGACAGGGGCATAAGTCCCTGGTCCCAGGACAGCCTCCCCTGGCGCTGAGCCAGAGAGAGTGCAGCAGAGAAACCAGGTCTTGGTCCCTAAGCCACCAGCACGCCCAAGAACACGTGGGGTCCGGCTCCTGTGAGGGGATGGGAGCCATGCCAGATGGCAGAACGCGCGAGCCCTGCTATAGAGCCTGAGATGCACGCATCCTTCATCCTCCCCTGAGAGAGGTACAAAGGCCCAGCTGGCGCCCTTTGATACACGCCATTGTTTCAGAGCCTAAGACACGTGCACCAAACTCTCCCCCAAGAGAGGTGCGCGCAGCCTGGTGCTTTCGGACCTGCGCCCCGTTCTCAGAGCCTGAGACCCGTGCACGACCCACAGCCTCCCCTGAAAGAGGTGCACACAAGCAAGGCGCTCTTAGACCCAGAAAGACCAGGCACTCCCAGCCCAGGCCGGCAGAAAAATCTCAGTGTGCGATTGCTGCTTGGAACCTCTCTCGTGGTCTGGAGCTGCCCAGACAGCCACCACTGCCATGGCTTTGGATACAAGCAAAAGATCCTGCATCCCCAGGGACTGTGACTCGGAACCTGCTCTGCCAGCGGCCAAGGGGGATCTTATTTGGGCTCTGCAGCCAGACTGAGGCTTCTCTCTGAGAGGGAGGTCAGGGTGCACTTTGTTTTCCTCTAAAACTACAAAAAACATCAAAAGCGGTCAAGGTGAGAGAGAAAAAAAAAAGAAGAAAGAAATACTATAAACAAAATATTTGAATAGCTCTGTAATCTATTAAGTAAACTGAATTCTTAATTTAAAAAATCTGTAGATCCAGATGGTTTTACTGAATATGATACATTACGCCAAGAGAACACAACCCAATTCATTATATAAAGTTAATATTATCTAACACTAAAATTGGATCAAAATAAAAAGAAAACTACAGACCAATATCCCTGAAGAGTACGGATGAAAACACCCTTAACACAATATTAGTGTATCAGCAATACATAATAACACCTGACCCGGGTTTAATCAGGGGATACAATGCGAGTTCAATATAGAAATATCAATCAATGTTATACCATATCAAGAGGATAGAGAATAAAAAACACATATCTACACTTGTGAGCATAGCTAGCATAACTAGAAACTTGTCAAGTCACTATGTTCTACACCTGAAACTAATGTAACATTGTTGCACATTGTAATTACACTGCAAGTATAACATATATTTAAATAAAAAGGTTTTTTTAATCACACAACAATTGATTCAGAAAAAGAACTTGACAAAATTTAACATCAATTCCTAATGAAATCCTCAGAAAAATAGAAAGAGGGGGTAACTTCTTCATCTTAATAAAGAGCACCCAGAAAAAAGCCTACAAATTATATCACACTTAATGTTGAAACACTAAACTTTTTTTTTTTTTGAAACCAGGAGTAAGCCAAGGATGTCTGCTTTTCCCACCTTTATTCAACATAAAGCATTGGAAAGTACAGCCAGTGAAATAAGGTAAAAAAAGGAAATGAAAGGCACACATACTGGAAAGAAAGAAATAATACTCTAAATATTTGCAGATAATATGATGATCCATGTAAGAAATATGAAGGACTCTGCACAACCATGCCAAAACAAAACAATATCGAAAAACAAAAACAGAAACAAAAGCTCAGAAGGTTGCAGGATACAAGATCAACATACAAAAATCAGCTATATTTCTATACACTAAGAATGACCACATGGACACTGATACCAAAAATACAATTTATCATTGGCAATTACTCAAAAAATGGAATTGATAGGGGTAAATATATCAAAACACGTATAGAACTTGCATGCGGAGAACTACAAAACAATGGTTAAAGAACCTGAAGAAGATCCAAATAAATGGGGAGACATACTATGTCCATGGACTGGGAGACTCAACATGGTAAAGATGTCAATATTTTCCAAATTGATAGACAGGCTTATCACAAGTCCTATCAAAATCCCTGCAAAGATTTTAGTAGACAAAAGCCATATTTATTCTAAAACTTATACAGAAAAGCAAAGAAACAATAATAGCTAAAATCATTTTGAAACAGAACAACAAAGTGGGAGGAATCACTCTACTTGATTTTGAAATTATATTGCCAAAATCACCAAGACTGTGTGGAAGGAGAAACACACAGGGCAATGGGACAGAGCACAGGCCTTGGAAAGACTCACACAAAGGCACCTGATGGATTTTTGACAAAGGTACAAAAGCAATTCAGTGGAGGCAGACAGAACTATGATACAACCCAGCATTACCTGCAACAGCCCAGACGTGGAAACAACCTAAGTGTCCCTGGTTGGATGAAAACAAGTACGGGACATACCTACAATGGACTAGTATTCAGTTGTAAAAAAGATGGCAATTCTGTCATTTGTGACAACACAGATGGACCTATGGAGTATTACACAAAACGGAGTAAGACAAAGAAAGACAAATACAGTAGAGTCTCCCTTATATGCAGAATCTTTAAAAACTGAACTCACAGATACAAAGAAGAGATTGGTGGTTCCCGGAGATTCAGGGGGTGGGAGGGAAAATGGACGTGGTGGGGATCAAAAGGTCTGAACTTCCAATTATAAAATAAGTCAGTTATGGAGATGTGATGTACAGCATGTGATTGTAGCTAACCATACTGAAAACCTGGAAGAGTCCATCTTAAATGGTCCCATCAGGGGGGCGGGGTATAACTATGTGAGCTGAAGGAGGCTAGCTCAGTTTATTGTGGTGATCACCTCCCAACACATACATATACCAAATCATCATGCAGCATGCTTTAAACCTCGATGATGTTTTATGTCCATCATATCTCAATAAAACTGGCAATGGAGGACATACAGCGTTTTCAACAGATGGCATTGGAGCACCTGGACACCCACAGACAAAAAAAAAAAAAAAAAAGAGCCTGGATGTAAACTTCACACATGATGCAAACATTAACTCAGAGTATATATTTCAACATAAACTATAAAACTTTTAGAAAACTCGTAAGAGAAATCTTTGGGATCTAGAGCCACAGAGTTTTAGACTTGACACCAAAAGCAGGATTCATAAGAGGGCAAACTGACAATTCCAACTTCATCAAAATCAAAACCATTTGCTCTGCAAAAGACCTCGTTAAGAGGATGAAAACACAAGCTACTGACCCGGAGGAAACGTTTGCAAACCACATACAGGCCAAAGAACTAGAATCTATAATACATAAAGAACCCTCTCTGCTCCATAATGAGTGCTACATGATAATGATTGTAGAAAGACAGATGATAGATATGATAGACAGACAGATAGATAATAGGTAGACAAATAGGTAGGTCATAGACAGACAGACAGATGATACATCGATTGATCCAGTTAGAAAATGGGCAAAGGACATCAAAAGACATTTCTCCAAAGAAGACACAGAGACAGTAAATAACCCCATGAAAAGATGTTCAGTGCCACGGCCACCAGGGAAATGCAAATTCAAGTCGCTCTGATGCTTCGGTGCACACCTATCAGAAGTGTTACAACAGCCACTGGTGACACCAGCCTCCACTGGCGGGGGTGCAGAGAAACGGGATCCCTCGTGCTTTGGTGTTGGGAGTGAAGCCTCATCCAAACGTTTTGGAAAACAGCTTCACAATTTCTCAGTGAACTGAACACGCGACCACCACACGGCCCAGCAACTGTACTCCCAGACGTTCACACCGGAGCACTGAAGACTTGAATTCACACAAAAAACTGTGGGAAGGTTCACAGCAACTTTGCTCACGATCGCCACAAACTGGAAACCTCCAAGATGTCCTCCAGCAGGTGAGCAGTCAGGCCAACGGAGGGCCATCCACGCCATGGAACATGGCTGGCAAGCAAAGGGGGTGAACTGCGGACAGCAAGAACCTGACCGACCCTCGGCAGACTGTGGAAGACGCTAACCCTGAGAGTCTGCATGCAGCAGGACTCCACGCGGGTCCACTTCTGAGACGACACGTTTACAGACACGGACAACAGCTCCAAGCTGGCAGCGGGGAGGAGGCATGGGGGTCCACACGGCACGGGCATGCTCTGTGTCTTGGCCGCCCCTGCTCCGTCCCCTGCTGCTGGGGAAGCAAGATGGAGGGGACAAGGGATGCCTCTGTGTTGAGGCTCACAGCCCCACATGCACCTGTAATGAGCGCCAACTAGAAGGCTCCATCGAGGGAAAACGACGAATCCGAGTGTGGAGAAAACCCTCACACCTTGCTGGTGGGAACGGAAACGGTAAAGCCACGTGCGAAACGCTCGCCAGTCCCCAGGTGGCCCGCGACTCCACTCTGGGCCATCCACCGGAGGGAAACGAAAACTGCTGTCACCCGACACTCACACGGGCGTGTTCTCGGGAGCCCTGCCGGGGACAGGCACCGAGTGGGGACGACCGGACGTCCACACAGCTCTGGCTCACAGGCTGCAATGTGGACACGTCCCCAGACTCCGTGCTCAGGGAGGGAAGCCACAGGCCAGAGGCCACACACGTACCACATGACCCTGTTCCTACAGAGAGCCCAGAACGAGAAAGTCCACGGAGACACAGCACGACCAGGGTGTGGCCCAGTCTGGGAGGGCAGCGGGGAGTCACTGCCACATGGCACGAGTCTCTTCCCAGGCGACGAAAACATTCCACAGTTAGATCATTGTGAGGATGACCATAAATATGAGAAACTCAGGCAGTAGTTTTGGCCTTTAAACTGAATTTGACAGTGTGTAAACTATAGATCAATAAGGCTTATTTCTTCTTAATTTAAAAAATAAGTAGCAACTGCAGTTCTTGAGGGCTCCAGGAATTGACAGGCCCCCTGGAAAACCCATCCCAGATCCCCGACACGGGTCCTCACACAGGGGGCGATCAAACACGCCCATTTTCTTTGTTACAATGACAAACCGGGAATGGGCTTTGTAAACGGCCAGACAGTGTTCTGGAATCACGACTGGTCGGTGTCTGAAGAACAGGAGGGCCCAGGGAGGGGAAGCCCCTGTGCCCGGGACGTGAGGCTGAGCTCGTGTCGGGGTCTTGTCAGACAGGCGTCCTGGCTGGGGGCGGGGTGGGGGGGGAGTGTCAGGGGAGGTCTGGGGTGACCTTCAGAGGCGTCTCACCCCATCCCCATGCTCTCCAGCTGTGACAGCCTCGGAGCTCAAGGTTAGACCCCAGTGCGGGGCCAGGAACATGCTGAGACCACCAAGCGGTCTCAACAGGGCAGCCATTCTAGCCCCATCATGACCCCCTCCAAGCCAAAGGAACACAGAGCTGCAGCCACCACCTGCTGCCCTATGTCATATACAACACTGGTGACCCTCCCAATCTGGCTGCCTGAACACCCATTTCCCAGCCTCTACCTGGAAAACTCCTACACATCCTTCAGTGCCCCCAGCCAAATGATGCCCTGCTCCTTCTCCACACTATACATCCCATGGATGCCCCCACATCCTCCCCATGGCTCACCCTGTGGAGACTGGCAGGACCTGTGTCCCACGCACAGCTACATCAAGTCTTGCCAAGTGAAGGCTGGCATCAGCCTCCCAGCAGCCCAGTGTCTCCAGAGCCTGCCATGGGCCATGCATTCAGATGTGTGGAGCTGTGGATGACAGCCCACAGGGGAATCCCGTAACTGCTTCAGCTCTTGAACTTATGACCCCACAAGCCCAGATGTGGAGGCCTCCTCCATCGGCCCAGGCCTGCTTCTCCACCTCCAACTGCTCAGTTCTATTTCCCGTGGCACCCAGGAAAGAGGCCACGTAGGGAACCCCGAGGCCGGGGGCCCACTCAGCCCCGGGCACCAGGGGGCCTCTTGACCATGACCCAGCCAGGACGTAAGGCCAGCCTCTCCTCACCTTCCCACCATGCACGTGGCTTCTGCAGGTGCCATGGACTGAAGGGTGTCCCTTCAGCAGTCCTGGGTTGAAGTCCTAATCCCCAACATGATTTGCAGAAGGGGCTTTCAGGAGGCAACTAAGGTTTAAAGAGGCCAAAGGGTGGGATCCTAGTCTGACAAGACTAGCGTCCTGAGAGGAAGAGAAAGCAACATGGGTCTCTGTGCCCGAGCCCTGAGAAAAGACCACGTGAGGGGCTTTTAGAACCCAGCGGGAGGCACCTGCCTCGTGTGCAGGCAGAAATGAAGTGTCCCAGGGGAAGGTGAGAGGACCCCCTGTTCCCGAGGGACCACCCACTGCAAGCACCCCGCATGCATGGTCGAAGGGACGCTGGGCAGGCCCTGCTCTCCAGAGCTGGCTCCGTGCGGGAGGAGGGATGGAGGGCATCCCGTGCCGGCTGCGCCCCACGGCACAAGTCAGAAGGGCCGGTGCCGGCCTGAGCCCGGGGTGCTGCGGGGGCGTAGGGCTGGGCGCTGTGGCCTCAGCTCTGCTTCCGTGGAGTCCGGGCAACTGTGGGGACAACAACCTGGTCATTGCAGCCCCCACAGAGCTCCATACACGGCATCTCAGTGTGCCAAGAAGTCCAGACAAAACCCGCTCTCCACTCAGCACCAGGAGGCAGCGCCCTGGGAGCAGGGGCCACTGCCCGTGTGTGCTTGTTGGCGACTCTGGAGGATTACCCTGCACACACGTCCCCAGGACAATGGGGGCGGGGAGGGCGTCCTCCCTGGATGCCCACGTGGCTCGCGGGGGAACCCCCGACCCAGAGGTGACCGTGAGCACCAAGTCGGCGGTCATGGGCTTTCCAAACCCTTCGTCTGCTCCTCGGATCAGTTTCAGGAGTGGACGCCTTGTGGGAATTGGCGCCTCTCGTCTAAGTTCTCAAATATTCTGGTGCCGACGCCTCCTGAGTGTTTCCCTCGTATCGGTTTTTAGCCCGGCTCTGTCTGCAGCCACGTTGCCCATCCCCGAGACCTCTGGGTACCTGTTCTTTCTTCCCAATTGGTTGCTCTAAGGCTTTTCTGTTTCAAAGATGCAATGTTGGACATTTTTGTTCTGAAAGTGAAAGACCCCTGTGAAAAGACCCTGCAGGTCCTCTGGGAGGGTGTGACCTTGGGCATCCATAAGCCGAGCCTAGCGTGGTTCAGGACATCGGGGCTGGGAATGGGGGACGTGGCTTGTCTGGGGACACTGGGCCTCTGCTATGCCCGCGCTGCCACGGCTACTCTGTCACTCCAGAGTCAGAAACTCTGAGCCAGCCCCAGACCACAGCACAGAAGCATCGGGGTGTGAACTCGGGCGGCAAGAACATTCTGGATCACACCCCCCCACCCCCGTGCTCGGCCACAACCCCATGCAGGGGCCATAGCGGCCCGTGTCCACACTGATTTGTGGGAGGGATGGTCTCCACACGCCAAGTCCCTCCCAGAGAAGTCAGCCTTGGGGACACTGGCAACTCAGGGAGCTTCTAAATGTACGGCAGAGACACTTCTAGAAGTAGAGTAGGCGTCCGGTGCAGCAGACAACCCTGCCCACCCTCGCCCAGACCCTGCAGCTCTGCCGGCAAGGCAGGAACACTCACTCAAGTCCTGCAAGCAAACCAGCTGTACCGTCCTCAAGATCTGTCTCCCAGACACAAGGCTGTTAGTTCTAAATGACAATGTGGGGGAAGGGGAGCGACTAGCAGCTCCTCCCAGGGGGCACCAAACACCCTACCTGCCCCAAAGCAGAACAGACCGACGTGGAGAACGTGTTGGCATCAGATCTGCAAATCATAGACAAGAGCCGTCCAGCCTGATTCGGGAGCAGAGCCGTGCGTCCCACGGTGTCCAGACCCGCCGCTGGGACAGACGGGTTCTAACGCCCGGGGTTTGCACCTCAGCGCAGGCCCTGCTCACCCAAGCCAGGTCAGTCCTGCAGACACAGCCCTGGGGAGGAGGGAGCACCTGGTCGCGCTCTGACGCGCTGCGTGTCCTGCTCTGGGAAGCCGCCCCGGCCTTGCTCAGTGCACACTCATAGCGCCCGCCCCTGCTCCATGTCCTCACCTCGGCCTGAACCCTCTTCCTTCCTGCGAGGACCCATCGGAGATCCTGCACGCGGCCATGTGCACACACCTCCCTGCCCCTTCCCTTGTCTCCCGGGTCCTCACAGCTGAGGCCACACGTGAAGGCCCCCCGTGACCACCATGCACCATGCACACTCCCGGCTCATGTCACCCAAGACCCCGTTCCTAGACACCCCCGCCCCAGCATCTGCTGCCGCCTGCAGAAGCCAGTGGGCTCAACTGCCCCCACACAGTGGTCATTCCAGAGCGGGACATCCCAGCCGGCACCCCCTCCCAGAACCAAAGCCTGCCCCCAGGACCCTGTCCCAGAATCAGGTACGTCCCCCCAGGACTCCTCCCCCAGAACTGGGGCATATCCTCTGAACCCTTCCTCAGAATTGGGGTGCAGCCCCAGCAACCCCTCCTGGAATCTGGGCGCATCAGCCAATAGCCCCTCACACATCACCAGTGAGCCGCTTTCCGGCCCAGGGTCTAGAAAAGGCCCTAAAAGCGGCTCGGAAATTGGGTTCTTTGCTGATTGAGTCACAATGTGAAAACATGCACTGACTCTGAGCAGGCTGTACGGTTGCATGTCCCTCACCTGTAGCCCACAGCCGCCACGGCCACCTCCTGCTGCCCTGGCCTGCTTGCTGGGCCGTCCCCAGGTGGAGTGAGGCACCAGGTGCCTGCAGGTACCTGAAGCCCCCAAGAGGGGCCAAGCCTGTCTGAGCCATCCCAGAGACTGGGCTTTGGGAGCTGAAATCAGCCGGGCCAGCCAGGAGCAGGGAGCGACCCTGAGGAGAGGGGACGGAGCTACCCAGGGAGCCACCACCGTGTGACAGGCCCAAGCCCCAGGCTCCAACAGTTAAGGCATGCAGGTCACGGTCCTGACTCACCTAGTCTTGAGATGGCCAGGGACACACGGAAGGGACCCGTCAGCACTCACCCTCCTGTTCCCGAAACACCCGATGAAATCACCAAGAGAAATAACAGATAGGTCTGGAACTAGGAACAAGTGCATTCTTACACACAGCAAAGCGAGGCCACAGAAACAGAGCTGGGGACACGGGGATCCCTCCTGAAGAAGCCCAGCCTCTCCACAGTGAGCGGCTCGTTCGCAGCCACAGGGACAGCGAGAGCACGGACCGGGAGGGATGCAAACGCACTCGCCACGGAGAAGCACAAAAGCACGTGGACAAGCAGCTGTCTGCGTGACCCAGGGGCCGGGAGGCACGGTCCTAGCAGTGTGGGGCGGGCATCGCCAGTCCACACCCCAGAACCCGACCATGGGGCCTGCATCCGCTCCCCACCCCCGGACTGGCAGGCGCCATTGGGGGTAACGCAGAGATAAAACAGAGCAGGCGTGATTTGGAAAATACCCACCAGACCCAGGGGAAGAAGCGACATCCTATTTGCTCCCTCAGCAACATAACCGAGGGTATGCCCAGCCTCCATGAGCCACGATGCTCGTGCGGATAACGTTTCTAACACGTGGGGCTAAATGTCGCTGCCAAGAGCACAGTCACATGCACGCACACGCGGAAGACGGAGCAGCCCCTCGAGCTACAGCTGAAGCACCGGTGGGTCCATCAGTGGAAAAGGCCGAAAATATCATTATCCAGATGCCAGCGTGACGACGACGTGGGAAAAGATGCTCAAAGACCAAACCTGGAGGACACGGAGCACTGCCCGGGCTGGCGGGACTGGTGGACGCTCACCATGGAGCAGACTTCCTGCGTAAGAACCGCAGCCCAGAGCCCCGGCACGACCGGGGGCTCTGCTGGGCGAAGCTGCTCGGAGCCCACGTGCAACAGCACACACAGAGCACATGTGCTGGGCCCACACTGCCACCCCATGACGGCAGGAGCACGTGTGACCTCTGACTCCCGGGGCTGGGGCGCGTGCTGGGCAGAGGCTGGGAGTCCGTGCACACAGGTGTGGTCCACACTGCAGCCATCGCCGGGGCATCAGACGTGGCCAAGCCCAAGTTCGGAGGCGCACGCAGCCCCAGGAGATGCCTTAGGGCCATAACCTTACGCAGTCAGGGGGACAGGCAGCCCACGTAAGAGAAGAGTTGAAAACAGACACACACCCAGCAAGGAAAGACACTGGAAAGGAAGTGCATAGGAGACAGAAGCCAGGAGGGACAGCAAAGGGAGATTCAGAAACATACGGGGGTGGCCCCAAATGGGGCTTCTTCCAGGACGTCGGGGAGGTGCTGAAGGGGGGATGACACCACCACAATCGAGCGTCTCAGAACTGGTAAAGAGTCTCTCCGTCGGTGGGAGTAATGCCGGCAGCAGAAATGCTCGGGGCACAGCCCCCGAGGACTCACAACCACACACACGTGTGTGCGTGCATGCACACGCACATGCTTAGACACACAGCAACACACGTGCATGCACGCTTCCACTCTTATGCACAGTTATGTGCACACACCCACACATGCACATGTCCTCGTTTATATGCACACATGTCCACACACCTGCACATGTGCATGTACACACGTGCACACTTATATCAATGCCACATAATAAACATGTGTATATGCCTTGCACATATTTACACACATGTGCACACATGTGCACACCCACACAGAGATCCCATGTCTGCACACATGCACACACACACGTGTACAGACACCTCGGCAACCAGAGTCTACACGAATGCAAACCCACACGTGTGGATCCAAACACACAGACACATATATCTGCAGCATGCCACACACACACACGTACAGGCACATGCAAATACACACAGATCCGCATGTGTGCAACAACACAAGCACACGCATGAACATCACACGTGTGCACATACATGTACACACAAATATGTAACTCCCACAGTCAAGTCCATCCACTGATACACACACGCTCCGAAACACACACACACCGTGTGCTTCTCACCATCACACACCCTCGCTGTCAACACTAGGTATTGTTACGGTGTCTATAAATAAACACACGTGTGTGCGTTTAAACATGCAGCCCATACTCCACACCCGGCACCTGCAGCCCAGCGGGCTTGTGCATACCCAGCAAGCCCATCTGCCACCCCCACGGGCACAAGGCTCGGCCACCGACACTCCGATAAAGCAGAACCGGGAAACCCCCTCCCCCAGTCATGGGCCTTGACTGGAGCTCCCAGACCATCCTTGGGGCCCAGGACAGCAGCGGAGCAGGAGACACTGCTGACATGGACAAGTCCAGGGACACACGGCTGACAGTGGCTCTGGGTGGTGGGGGGTGGTCCCACTCATCCTTTCGACTGGGGGTGGGTCCTGCTGCCCCAGCAAGGCTATGGTAGGAGCCGGGCAGGTGTGCCCCAGCTTAACGGCCCAGCTGCTGCTGCAGGGTTGCCACGACGACCACAAGCACAGAGATACCCTCAGGATCACTGCAGGCTTTGCCTCCCAGTGGGTCACTGTGGCCAGCAGGTCAGGGCTCGGCACACCTGCGCCAGGGCCAGCCAGGACCTGCCTCGTCATCCCCACCTCCCAGCTCTGCAGAAGCTGATTCCACCAGAATCCCACCCCAACACCCGCCCCCACAAGCAGAACACCCCCCAAGCCCCTACTCTCAAACAGCTCTTCCCGCCCTGGAGCAACAACCCCCACAGCGAGCTCTGCGGTGCTCCCTGACCTCCTAGTCCTACAGCGTCACCTGAGCACATTTGTCTCACCCATGGGGAAACTGAGGCTGGGGGGGGGCCTCACAGGATGGCAGACCCTCCATCTCCACATCTAGGGGCCCCCACTGCAGCTGCCCAGTCTCCTCAGACTCGCCGAGGGGGCCAGCCTAGGTCCAAAGCCCCAACCATCCTCACCCTGTGTTCTGTGCTCCCACGTTGTGCTCCCTGCCCCGCACTCCAGGCCCGCACAACCCCCTCCCTGCCCTGCACCCCAGGCCCGCACTACCCCCTCCCTGCCCTGCACCCCAGGCCCGCACTACCCTCCACGCCCCCCACCCAGCCCCGTGCCCCCAGGTTCATGCTCCCCAGCCCGTGCCCCTCTCCCCACCCTGTGCTTCCCACCCCGTGCTCCCCACTCCCCTCCTCCCTGACCCGTGCTCCCTACTCCCTGCTTACCCCCCATGCACCTCCCCCCACCCCATGCCCCCCCCGCTCCCTCCCCCATCCCTCCGCCCCTCCCCACGCTCCCCATGCCCAGCGTCCCTGCAGCCCGCAGCCCCACCGCACTGACCTGCTTCTCGTTCTCGTCCTCCAGCCTGAGCCGGTCCTCGATGCAGTTCCGGGCCTGCAGGAAGGCTTTCCTTTGGGAGCGTTCGGCCAGGACTCGCACAAATACCCCGTACATGTTCACGCTGAGGAAGAGCAGGGCGTTGGCACCGAGCTGGAAGAGAACAAGAGCACCATGCACGTGGGGCGCTAGCTAGGCAGTGGCTCCCACACCCTCCGCCGAGCCTCCCGTGTGACGACCGTGCGGCCTAGGGTGGCGGGTGTGCCGGCGGGACCCACCGTGCACGGCCGCTTCCTGCGGTCCCAGAGCGGAACAGCACATGAGGAGCGTCCCCCCAGCACCCCAGAGTGTGGCTGCATTTGGACATAAGGTCTTCCAAGGGGTCATTATGTTAAAACAAGGTCATTGGGGAGGCCCGTGTGACTGGTGTCCTCCTAACATGAAGGGACCACAACACAGCCGTGTACGCAGGAACGAGCCTGGGAGGACCCAGAGAGGACACTCTGGGATTCCACATGTCCAGCCTCCAGGCCTGCGAGGGACAGACGTCTGCCTGAGCTCAGGCCGCTGGGCTGGGCTGCACGTGACAGCCGCCCCAGGACAGCATCAGAGAAAACATGACGCCAGGAGAGATCCGATGCTCGCAAGTAGGGAAGTGTAGGGAAGCAGATCGGAAGCGAAAGAAAGGACCACATCACACGGGAGCATGAAGGGAGCCGTCGGGATGAGTGACCGTCCAGGGAACCCAGCGTCCGGAGCCCCCTGCTCAGCCCACATCCCCGGACGCCCGCTCCCTTCCAAGGATGAGAGTCAAGGAAGGGGCAGTGAGCAAGACTCGCCTGGGACACCGACCACAACCCAGACTCGGAGGCTCGCACCTGCTGCACCAGGAAGACGGCCCAGCAGGATGTCGGCTTCCAGCAACCTTAACTCTCGGCCAGTGCGGACCACCCGGAAGCCCACGACGGCCACGCCGCAGGTCGTGGCAGACCCAGGGAGGATCAGACCTCACATCCCCACCCAGCGTCCTCTGGGGTCTGTCCCACCAGTCTCGGGCCATGGCACTGACCCAGGCTCCACACCCACTTCCCCAAGGGGCTGCCATGTGTATGAGCATCACACAAGCCACTGCCCTCAGTCTCCGTGAAGAGCACAGATTTCGACATTTGATGGGACGCACACACTTCCTGCAGGGTCCGGGTGTCCCTGCTGCTCTCCACCAGGCACTGTGACTTGCACACGATTATGTGGGACAAAACAAACACAGAAACAGGTGGGCAGCGGTCTCTGGCCAGAGGGACCTGCCCGGGACAAGCAGCAGGACAAGGGAGAGCAGACCACAAGGCCGCATGGATGGAGAAACTGCAGCACCTGGTGAGGCCAGAGGCTGGAGCCGGGAGCAGGCGGGGGACACAGACTCAGGAGGCAGACTGGCACAGAGGACTGGGGATCGTGACAGCCTCGGTGACATGTCCCTTGGGAGGGACACACAGGGTCGCGGCTGCAAACAGCAGAGCTGTTCAAAAAGGTGACAAGGACAGGAGAAAAGCCAGGGACACAAATCCCCAGGGCTTCGCACAGAACTGTCCTCCCCCCAAACACAGAAGAGTCTGCCAGCACGCCGGGGACCCCAGGCTCACGTATGCCTGCTGAGCTCATGTCTCAAAGGACGCAGGAACGTACCACCAGGACAGCGTCCGGCCCACACCGCACAGTCGGAAAACTGCTGCCCCTGTGATGCTCCAGGAGTTGCCCGAGTCCTATAACCACAGTGAGCCCATCTCCCCCATGTGACCAGCTCCCCTCCCTATGATCTGACCATCTCTGTGTGACCCAGCCATCCTCCTGTGTCCCTCTAAACCCGCTGTTCCACCCTCGTGAGAGCACTCCTCGCCTGAAGCAGGTGCCAGGCTGGGGGGAACTGCTTCTGCGGTGCCTGTACTAGCCCCTCAGTAGGCCCAGGGTGGTGGGGGCGGGGGGCTGGCATGGCCGTCCCGGGGCCCATGCCGTGTCCCAGTGACCAGGGCAGTGTCCCCTCAGGCCATCAGCTCTGTCTGCGGATGGGTCATCGGTGCACACTGTTCACGAAGCCGCTTGTCGCAGGCGGCAGGACGCCGGAGCGCATGGAAGGATGGAGGGCAGCTCTGCAGAGTCAATATTTAAACACACGCTGCACGTGGTTAAGACGCCCGCAAGCACCATCACAGGCACTTTTCCAAACATCCAAACAGTCCTGCGTCACCGCACAGAGCACATGGCTCTTCCCGGTCGACACGTGATTGGTCTGGCTCTGCGTGCCCCCGCCCGGCCTCGAAGGAACCTTTGGAAGGCAAGGGAACCAGAGAGACACAGGACACCCTCTGGGACCCAGCACCAACCTTCCTGAGACGCCCTCCGACCCGGCGCCCCCAGCCTCCACGCGGAGGGGT
Source organism: Mustela putorius furo (assembly GCF_011764305.1). Taxonomy (NCBI): domain Eukaryota; kingdom Metazoa; phylum Chordata; class Mammalia; order Carnivora; family Mustelidae; genus Mustela; species Mustela putorius. The sequence continues at coordinate 13,212,197 of NW_025421998.1, forward strand.
CAGCACCGTGGACAGTGCCGCACGGGGCCAGACGCCAACAGCCCTGCCTCCCTGGCCAGCAAACACGGCTTTTCCAGAGACAAAGTCCTCAGCCCACCAGGAGTGCGAGTGCGGAAATGTGGTGTCTCCAGGGAGGTGGGGCAGAGATAGGACACAGGCCACCGGGCAGACCGTGGGGTCAAGGGAGAAGTGGCCAGGAGAGTGAGGGCAGACCAGGTCACTTCTCTACACACACTCACCCGTATCACTTCTTCCCTTTCCTCCCACCATGATGATCCACCCAGGGAAACTGAGGCCCAGTGGCTGGTCGCTGAGTGCCTGCTGCCCATCTGCCCTCCCCTTCCTCCCTCACTCACCCCTACCCCCGTGATCAGGCACAGCCACCGCCCAATGGGCCACAGAGAGGTTTCACCACTGGCCATGATGAGGGTAACAACACAGAGAACCGTGCCCAGAGTCACCTGCTGGCAGGTGTGGCCCAGACATGGTGTCGGTTCACACTGGCAGCCAAACAGACTGTCACGGGCAAAACAGGCCAAGGGGGACCCAAGCTCGGCCTTTGGAGGTCCGCGCCCTAAGACACCCCTCGTCTCTTGCCAGACTCCCTCCTCTCTGAGGAAACCTAGACCCCCTTGGGGCCCCACCTGTTCCAGCTGTTAACTCTGGGGGTCTCAGGGCTGCCAGGCCCAGCCCCTCCTCATTGCTCCCCAGCCACGTGAGGGCTACGACCCGCACTGCTCTTGACCCCACACCTGACTCAGGACACCAGGTCACACCCTGGGATGCTGCCCCCGGGAACACCAGGCCCCTCTTCGTCCTTTATGCACTGAGCTCCTGCCTTGGTAGCTCAGCACTCCTCTGGCGAGGAGTGTGGGAGGAGAGGAGGTCCCGGGAAGCACGGCCCAGCCAACACCTCCAGAGTCCATGGCATGTAGCCACATGACCCCATGACTTCGGGCCAAGAACTGGTCCTTGCCACTCCCACCAGCATCCACTCCACAGACACACCAGCGCTTAAGTGGGGCCAGCCCCAGGCTGAAGGGGCCAGTGCACACACTGCAGCCCCACGTACCTGGCCCCCATGTTCCCGCCCCACACACCTGGCCTCCATGCATCTGTCCCACACACCTGGCTTCTAGCACTGTGGGCCCTAGCCCTCCTGTCCTCCTCATGTGCTCCTGGCCTGGTCTGCCTTGCTCAGAGCCTCTCCTTGGGCAGGGGCCCTCTTGCCACCATGCTGGTTCATGCCCAGACTCCAGGGGCTCAGCTCAGACGTGACCTTCTCAGAGCAGCAGACTCTGAGCCCTTGTGTATCACAGCGCTTCCCGGGAGCCAGCTCTGTACCCCTTCCTTTTGTTGTTTGCAACAGCTGTTACCAGCTTCCAACACACGAAGGTTCACTCACCTACCACCTTCCCAGCCCCCTTTCTGCCCCTTGAGAGGGTCTTGGCCTGTCGGGCCTGCCGACAGACCCCTAAGCCTAGGATGGAGCCTCTCGTGAACCTGGCGCCCTGATGTTTGTTGAATGAATAACTAAGGGGACACGGGTAGTGAGGGGCCAGTCCCAGCCATGATGCTGATAAGGGGAGATCTGCACTGCCACCTGCTCCGGGCTATCTGGATGGGACCCTGCGAGACATTTTTCAGTCCCCACATCTGGGATCAGAAGGGTGGACAGTGACCCCAGCTTTCCCATGACCCTCAGAGGCACACAGAGGCAAGTCCTCGGTGTAGCCTGACATGGGAAGTGACATGCCTTCTTGAGCAGACTGAGCCTGGGGGGAGCCACCAGTGGCATGGGGACATGGCACGCAGACACGTGCATGTGTGGACCAGATCTTACTGCCCTGGATCAGTAATCAGCACTGGGGGAGGGGCAGGTCCTTATCCTTCCCAGGCCCTCCCTCTCGGCCCCCCTGCAGGCCTATACAACAGAGAAGACTCTCAATTTTGCCTGCACTCCCACCCTTCCTAGATGAGCTGTGAAGGACTCCCCAGGAAGAGCTCCACACACCCACGCATCCACCCACCCACCCGCCCATCCGTCCTCCTCCCACCCACCCACCCATCCACCTATCCATGCACCCACCTATCCACATCATCCTTCCTTCCATCCATCCATCTGTCCCATCCATGCAACCATCCATCCATACCATCCATCTAGACTTCCAACCACTCACCTAACCACCCATATATCCAAGTCATCCATCCATCCACCCACCTACCTATCCATCCATCCATCCATGCACCCATCATCCATCCATCCATTCTATCATCCATCCATGCATCCATCCATCTATCCATGCACCCATCATCCATCCATCCATCCATTCTATCATCCATCCATGCATCCTTCATCCATCCATCCATTCTATCATCCATCCATGCATCCTTCATCCATCCATCCATTCTATCATCCATCCATGCATCAATCCATCCATCCATCCATCCATCCATCCATCCATTCTATCATCTGTCCATGCATCCATCTATTTATCCATCCATCCATTCATTCTACCCATCCATCCATGCACCCATCATCCATCCATCCATTCTATCATCCATCCATGCATCCATCCATCCATTCTATCATCCATCCATGCATCCTTCATCCATCCATCCATTCTATCATCCGTCCATGCATCCTTCATCCATCCATCCATTCTATCATCCATCCATGCATCAATCCATCCATCCATCCATCCATCCATTCTATCATCTGTCCATGCATCCATCTATTTATCCATCCATCCATTCATTCTACCCATCCATCCATGCACCCATCATCCATCCATCCATTCTATCATCCATCCATGCATCAATCCATCCATCCATGCACCCATCATCCATCCATCCATTCTATCATCCATCCATGCATCCATCCATCTATCCATGCATCCATTCTATCATCCATCCATGCATCCATCCATCCATCCATGCACCCATCATCCATCCATCCATTCTATCATCCGTCCATGCATCCATCTATCTATCCATCCATCCATCCATTCTATCATCCATCCATCCATCCACCTATCCATCCATCCGTGCACCAATCTATCCATCCATGCATCCATCTACCCACCCCCCATCCACCCATGCACCCATCCATCCATCCATCGATATGTACATACACCCATTCAACCACCCACTCAAACACAACATGAGCTGGGCTTCAGGCCTCTGTGTGCCCCAGGCTGTTCAGGCCCGCTTGCTCCGCAGGCATCACACTGACCCCTCTGGGAACTACCCAGGACATGTCTGAAGCAGTAATGGCTGTGGCTCATGGGCAAGCGGACTCTGGTCAGGGAACCAGCATCACTGTGAATGAACAAACCTCTAGAAACTGTCAACTAGGGTGCCTGCTTGTGGCAGGAAAAGCAGCCCACAGCATTTCAGCGTCTTTTGTCCTCCTCCCACCTGACTGCAGAGCACAGGGACCACGGGACTGGAAAGCGTGGTCTTCCGCTGCCTCAGCAGGAAGTCCTGCTCCCGTCAGCTCCACTGCATGCTGACTGAGAGGCATAGCCTTGGATCGTCAGCGGGGCACATGGGCTGCAGGGGCCACGTGCAGCAGGGATAGCTGCTCAGGGTCCCTCCTGTGTTGCCAGGAGGGGCAGGAATGAATCAAAGTAGACCCCTGCCTTGTGGACCTGGGCAGACTGCCAGAGAGACAGGCACTGCGGGGGAAAGGATGGGATCTGCTGGAGACAGGTGTGCATGGCCTAACAGGCTCATCAGCCCTCTGCCCCCAGGGGAGCAGCCCAGCCCCACCCCGCAGTGGGCACCTGGGTCCCTCAGATGGTCAGGAGAGCCGGTGCAGAGACGGGAAAAGCCGACGTGTGCCTGGGGCCCCAGTCATCGACCACCATGAACTCTCCCGACGTCCACCGTGGCAGGCAGATCCCTTCCACGTGGACAATGACCATGTTGGAGGACATGAGCTCTGAGTAGTGCCCAAGAGAGATGAAAACTGAATAGGACTGGGTCTGGCACATGGAAATGATTCCACTCCCGCCATGACCCCAGAGCTAGACCCGGCCAAGAGGTTAAGGGCCACTACCTGAAGGCCGAGGTGGGAAAGCAGGAGACCACCTTGCCTTGTGTCTGGGGTTCCTGCCCCAAGCAGCCCGGCTGGGGCTTCCCGGGCACCTGCATTCAGGGATGGCACCAGAAGCCCGGCTTCAATCACCTCAGGACACAGCAGCCCACAGTGTGCCCCGCACCCACGATCTTTCCATGGCACTCCTAGCACTTGTGCTGCTTCATCACTCTTAGGGTGCGGGGCAGCGATCCGGGCAGGTGCACCCCCGACCCTGTCCTTCACATCCCCTCGGTCGGCCAGCAGAGCAGAGCTTCCGCCATCACTCAGGAGCACACGGAGCTGCCCTCCAGAGCCCTCACCCGCCACCCCCGCACCAGAGCCGGGGTCAGATGCCAGCTCCTGGCCAAGTTCTCCAGCACGGCTGGGAGCCCCGGTCACGTGAGCACATGGTGCACACAAGGAATTCTGAACACTGGCCTGCACTTCATCGTCTGGCATCCCGCAAGGCCTCCCCGACCCCTCACCCCAGCCTCTCTGAGCTCACGCAGGAGCCATGTCTTCTCCAGCACCCTGAAGCTCTTGGAGTGCGGGGATGGATGCCTTCCCCTCCGTGCCCCAAGATCCCGCCTAGTTAGGGCTCAAACCTCTCCCCTGAACTCACTCCAGTTTCAAGCTGCCGTCCACCACTGCCCAGCACAGGGGGACAGCCTCTCCTGCAGGCAGCGCAGGCAGGCAGGTGCACTCACCCTCACTCGGGGCAGCTCATCCCCAGGATAAAAAGGGGGGAGCTCCGCCCACACTGCAGAGCCCCCACCCTACACAGAGCATCCCATTTATTAAATCAACACACGGCTCCCTGCCACACAAGGTCTCTCACGTCTGGTTGGTGGGGTCCCTCTCACCCAGCTGCACGCAGAAGGGCTCCATGGGATCCTGCCTCCCCGTGCTCCCAGCCAGCTCTCCCACATCGCTCAGAGTGTGTTTCTAAGCTCACATCATTGCTTGGGAGTGTCTCTGTGGCCCAACTAATGAAAGTGTCCTGAGATTCGCATCCTCAGGAGGGGGGGGAAGGACACGGACAAGTGTCCACACTGCCGCCCATCCCCAGGAAAGCGCTCTGTTAACCTTGCTACTCTACTGGGGCGTGTGTTGGAAGTTTCCATAATAAAAGCAAAACAAGGGGCACCTGGGTGGCTCAGTGAGTTAAAGCCTCTGCCTTTAGCTCAGGTCGTGATCCCAGGGTCCCAGGATCGAGCCCCACATCAGGCTCTCTGCTCAGCAACCTCTCCCACTGCCCTGCTTGTGTTCCCTCTCTCGCTGTCTCTCTCTGTCAAATAAATAAATAAAATCTTAAAAAAAAAAAAAAAAGAAAGAAAGTAAGAAAAAAAAAAAAAACAAAAAACGATTCCAATGGGCTCTTGTGAGCTCCTGCCCTGGGTCCCACCCCCTGAAGAAGCTGAGGACCGTCTGGGCTGAGGCTGCCACACCCAGAGCCAGATTCCCTGGGGGCCACGGCGAGATCACAGTGGCATCTCCTCTGTGACCCCTGATGGCTTTACCAGCGCGGCTCCTGGTGTGAGGGCCTTCCGGCACCCCAGCCCCAGCTCACCGCCTGCTCAGGCATGGCCCGTCCACACCACGGGACTGCTGGGCCTCTGTGTCCCCAACCTCCTGGTCACAGCCCTGGGACGCTCCGACGTCCTCCTGTACCTTTGGACGCCCACTCGCTCTAGCCACAGAGGGGCTCTCCCTCCATGGCCCAGGTCTGAGGCTTGAACACACCGGACTTTGGAAATGAGCCCCGCCCATGGCCCCCCAGGGCACCGTCGGATCACAGGGGAACACGCTGATGTCTGTTAAGTGGAGATCTGTGGCAACAAGAATCAGAGATGTTTTGAAGCCCTCAGGCCAAATGGATGATCCTGGAACGGGCTCCGCAGCTGGGCTCAGGTCTGCGAGCAAGGATTCCAGATCCCTCCACCTTCCGAAGGCACAGCGTTCACGGGAATGCTTCCCTCCCACGGGAAACCAGGCAAAGACCCCTGAAGAAGCACGCACTGAACCCTGCAGAAGGCCATGGAGCGGGGTCGCCGTAGCCAGGCCTGCAGAACCTTCCAGAGCGGACTCCCTCACCCAGATGCCCCAGCACAGCACAAGGCCCCTGCCCCGAAGAGCGCACATTCACATGGGCAGAGGCACCGGGAGGCCTGCACACGGGGAGTGCCTCCCAAGGACAGGTCAGCACCCAGCAGCAAAGGAGTGCCAGGAGTGCTGGGGTCCTCCCGTGGGCGTCCCGTCCCGCCGCACCTGGGTCCCCCACATCAGCGTCCAATCTGCCCACACCTGGGTCCCTCCGTGGGCGTCCTGTCCCCCCACCCAGGTCACTTCCCTGGAATTCCTCAGCAGTTTGTGAGGACCCTGTGGGCCTGTCGCAGCCGCACGGCTCACATGGTCACCGTGGGCTGCTCCTACCTGGTGAGGCTCCTATCCCTCCCAGCCCCATCCTCCACCAAGGGGAGGCCCCCTAACTCCACACACACCTAGACTCCCAACGGCCCTGCTGCTGTCCCTGCTCCCAAGCTCTAGGCCCACAGACCACCACAAAGCTGAGCTGGGGCAAGGTGGGTCCTGGATGCAGCGGGAGAGTAAGCAGCCTCATACCCACATATCCAGACCCTGGGGGTCTCCGTGGGACTCAGGCCTCAGAACACTACCACACACGCCCATGTACACATGTGTGTGAACACATGCATGTGCACACTAGGCTACACACACGTGCATGGAACTCATACACAGGCCACCAAGGTGGGTGTGCATTACACATGTGCTCGGTCATACCCGCGTGTGCACACACAGAGGCCCCGTGCCGACTGCGCTGGGAAGCAGGAAGCCCCTCTCATCAGCTGGGTGCCTTCCTCCCAGGAGGTCTAGAGGCAGCCTGGACCCCAGCACCCCAAAGGTCAAAGCAGATCCTAACGCCCCCAGCCCAGAAGCAGAGGGTCCAGGGTCTAGGGAAAAGGGGTGGGTCCAGGGAAGACCCAGGCATGGCAATAAGGGACAGCGTGCCCCAGCCCTCGCCCCACCCCATGCATCGGGGGGCTGGGGGTCCCACGACGGGAGCCTCCGGGGCAGGGACCCAGGCTGGCCAGAGGGCCTGGCCCTGTCAATCTCCCCATGTTCTAGGCCACTCGCCCAACCCCCCCACCCAAGGAAGCGCAGCCTCGCTCACTTCCTGGGTGGTCTCCGATGCCACCCAAGGTCACGGACAGGAGGGCCCCACGCACACACCATCACACAAGAACATGGTAATGCTAACACACAGGGCTGACATTCGGTGTGCACCAGCACAGCCTGTGGGTGTGCAAGTGGGTGTGTTTGTGTGTGAAAGTGGACGTGTGCATGAAGGCATGAGGACATGTGCATGAAGCCTGTGTGCACGACTGTGTTTGTAGGTGCACATGGGAGTTCGCGTGTCTGTCCATATGCACACGTGTGTACACGCGCCATACGAGGGCCCGCCCATGACCAGCACTACTGAGTGGGCCAGGAGACCCAGGGTCTGTCTTCGTCCAGACAGGATGCCCGCCGCCCACGTCCCAGCCGTCTCTTCCAACCTCCAAGACCAAACACCAAACACAGGCTCAGGGAGTCACAAAACTCGCGGGTCACCAAAGGCTTGAGCCAAGCACTGGCCCCATGCTCAAGGGACAGGACGGTGCCTGAAAAGGTATCTGCTCCCAAAAAGCCACAGAGCCCCCAGAAGAAACACGGGCATGGGGCAAGTACCCCACCCAAGGTCCCACAGTCAGGGGCTCCACCGACCCTCCACACGAGCCCACCACCCCACCGGAGTTAGGAGACTCGATGAGGACATTTCCGGGCTTGGAGACTGCAGAAACACAGCCCAGATTGTCCGTCCACCTGGGAGCTGACCCTGGCCCTCCCAACCTCAGAGAGGGCACAGGAAAAGGAGGGACATCACCCAAGAAGCCTCGGCTCCCAGGAAGGGCAGGTGGACAGCTCTCACAGCAGGAGGGACCGTGGCAAGCAGACACCTCCCTAAGGACACCGCTCCGGTCTGAGCCAGGCAGCAGCACCCATGCCCACTCATGGGACCCCTGCTCCCCACTGCATCCCAGGGGCCCCCCAAACAGAAACCTGAGCAGACCTATCTGCTGACAAGGCTTACAGGGCCCAGCGCCATTTTCCAAAGAAACAGGAAACACTCCATGTGCCCCGCACCTGCCTTTTCTTGCACACCCACCTCCCTGGCTGATCCCCAGCCCTCCTCTGTCCAGGGCCTTGGCTGGAGCACACCGGCCTCAGGAAGCCACCCGGAGTCCTCCGTCTGCCCTATCCCCTTCACACACCTCCGGAGGTCACTCAGACTCCCCCCGGCCCGGCACAGACTGCAGTCCCAGGTGCCCACCAGTGTCCCCCACAGACAGTAAATTCCTGGAGTGCAGGGGGTCTCGTTTCCATAGGGCGCCCAGCCCCTAGCCCGGGGCCTGGCCCCCAAGTGTGGATCACAGCATCCTCCAGAGAAGACACCCCCACCGGGTCCACCAGTGGGGCCGGACTCCAGCACACACACAGTCCATGGGTCTTGGGGGGCACGTGGGAGGCAGCAGACAACAGTCCCCAGGACACTCCCCGAGCAGGTGCCAGCCCTCACCTGAAGCCGGGATGTGTCCCCGTGTCCAGATCCCATTTCCCATCAGCCCAATTCCTCTGCCCTGGCCTGACCCATTCCAGAGACTTCAAGTTTAGGGCCAGCTGCTCAGAGGGAGGCTAACCCGACTCTCCAGGGAAACAGACCAGGTTATGGGGAGGGGAACTGCAGATGCAGAGGTGGGAATCGGGCGTACCAGCAGGGTGCCCACTGGACACAGACCTGGAGGCCTGGCGGGGACACCCACCACCACCTGCTGCTCAGAGAATAGGAGAGAGACAGGAAGCCCAAGGTGGAAAGAGCTGAGCCCTGCCCAGCGACCAGAGGCCTGGGGAAGGGGGGTCCAGACTAGGCCACCGAGGCGGTCTTTGGAGTCACTGCCAACCAAGGCAGAGAAACCCCCTCCTCGCCTTCAGGAGGTCCCACCTGTCTCCCTCCCCTTTCCAGCCTCCACCTAGCAGCACGGGGTCAGCAGAGGCAGGTGGATGCACCAGCAGGTGAGCAAACAAAGCCACAGGACCCAGCCAAGATAGGGGAGGACGGGGGCGGTAATCAGCGAGGAAGAGCGTCCAGCCTGGGTAAAGGGCCTGGCCGCCTGGTGGAGGGCAGGAAGGGCAGGAGGCCCCCGAGAGGGGGTCCAGCAGGCGCGGAGTCCAGCTGAAGGAGGGGTCCTGCTGGGTAAGGGTCCCGCCAGGAAGAAAGGGGAGCAGGGGCGCGGCCTGTGGGGGGAAGAGCCAGGGAGAAGGGGCCAGGGGGAAGTGCTGGGGCGACTTAGAGGAGCCAGGGGGCGGGGCAGGCGGGGCGGGGCGGGGCTTAGGTCTGGTTGGCGACTCTGAGGAGGAGGAGTCCCAGCGCAGGGAGTTGGCACTACGAGGCGGGAAGCAGACAATCCACACCTGGGGGCACGCGCTGTGAGCGGCCTGGACGCCTGTGTACCTGGGCTCTGAGGGCGGTGACATCGCTCCACCTGCCAGCAGCGAGCTCTCCCCAGAGCTCAGACAACCTGGAGGGGCACAGGGACTCCCGCCAACACCCACTTGCCTGATGGTGCTTTCAGTTTTCCTGCCTGGGGCTTAGAAGAGGGGAGGGAGGAGTTGGAAATATATGCCTCTTCCATTGACAGGCAGTTATCTGACCACAGCAGTGGCCCCGGATGAGCCCAGGAAGATACAGCAATTTTGCCCCACCCTGGCCAAGAAGTGGGCATTTGGGGCCATGGTGGGGGGGGGGGGGAGGCACCCGGAAGGAAGGAAGCTGGAGCAGGCGGATGTGCACACCCACAGCTGTGAGAGGCAGGGCCTCCGGGTGTCTCCTGAGCCCGCTGCTCCTCTCCAGGCATACCCTGCTGCCCCCCTCCACCACTCCAAAGCCATGACCTTGGCATGCACAATTCTGTCTGCTACCACTGCCAGCAACCCGGCTCCATCCCCGGTCCCCAAGCACAGTCACTCCCTCCTCAAGCCATACTCTTCAAGTCCCCCAGTGCCACCACTGGGGAGCAGGGGTCACACATGTGGCATCTCCCCCTTTCCTCCTCCTCACCGCCCCCATGACCCCCTACCCCACCCCAGGTCTCCAGCCCAGTCCAGCCTGGCTTGCCACCCCAATGTCCCTGAGCAGACTTCAAGGGTTCCCCAACATGATGCCTTCGGTTCTGACTTGTTGTTCAGTTAAATAAGAATGAGTTTCTGTGCTTTGCATGTACATACAACCGTGGGCAGGAGGGAACAGGCGGAAAGAAGGTCCCAGCCTGGTCAATATTTACGCCCTCCTGAGCGCTGGGCTGGGGGGGTGGTGAGACTGTCTCCCCAAACTCCTTGTGCCCTGGCTGACAGCAGCAGCACGGGCCGGGCGTGAGCCAGCAGGTCCCGCCGCCTCCCGGGGAAGGGCAGCCGAGCAGCATCTAAATCCCAACCGTGCGGTCACCGACCTCCTGGGCGCCCTCAGCCTGCCGGCCTGGGCCAGCCTGGGTGCCACAGGGTCCCCAAAGCACGTGGCCTACCAGGGCGGGGCAGGATGGCTGTGGGAACCCCCCAGAGACTCCTTGTGGAGGGGCAGAGGCTCTGAGACACCCCGAACCCCCTGAGACCCCCCAGCCTCAGTGCCCAGAGCAGGAGCAGTTCTCTCCCTCCCACGGCACAGATACTCCGCCCAGAAGGTCCAGCAAAAGCAACCGCCCTGCACAGACTGCTCCGCTCATCCATTGCCCTGTCCTTATGGGCTTCCACCTCTCGTCCTGCCCCAAACCAGCTCCCGAGGAACATGGGGCTCTAGGCACATGGCTGCACTGCAGGGCAGCTGGAGGGTGTGGGGCAGCGGGCAGCAGAGGCCCCACTGGGTACATGAGCCTCCCACCTTCCCCACCGGCCTCCCGGACCATGGCAAACTCCAGCCCCAGGGCAGCACACAGGCCCCTCACCGTGTTTGTCGGCGCCCACCCCATCCGTCTGTCCACATCGCCACCACCAGCAGCAACGTGTGGATCTGAACAGGAACGTTCTGGAAGCCAAAGCAACTTGGAGGTGACAGGACACCGAATAAGGGCTTTTCCCACAGGCTTTCCACCTGCATGCCAGCTCTGCAGTAGGGAAACTGAGGCCCTGGGCGGGAAGGGTGTGTGTCGCCCAGGGAGCCAGCAGCAGCAAACGCCAGACGCCTGCTCCCTAAGAATCCAGGCTTACAGGACCGGCTCCCTGCCCCCCGGGGGTACAGGGGCTCATCTTATCCTGGAGGAGAGCTCCCTGGGTCCAAGACCTTTACAAACCCTTTCCTCTCCCTCAGTTCTCTAGAAGGGATGACCAGAAACTGTAAACAAAATTGTTTTGGAAAATTGTTTTGGAAATGTTTTGGAAAATTGTTTTGGAAAAAGACAATAGCACCGCCTTTCGTTGAACCAGCTGAACCCCTCATATGCCAGATCTCAGACCTCCCCTCCCCACCCGGAGCTGACCTGGCCGCGGGGCCACCCTTCTGGTCCTGGTGGGGAGGCGGTCCAGCTGGGGGGCCCCACACCATGGGGGCCAAACACATAACAGAAGGGAATGTTATGGGGGGAGGGTCCAACAGCACCTCCTAAGGACAGACGACAGGCAAGGCCACAAGCCAGGGGCCTGCTGGGAACCCCCCAGAACGGAGGCCCCCTCCCCTCCCTGGGTGCAGGGAGCCCTCTACCCTCCTCCCTTCTCTCCGCCTCACCTCTGTTTCTGGCGGCGCCCCTACTTTGTCCCTCTCTTCTCCCCACCTCCAGGCCCCTTCCCCCATTCCTTCCTCCTCCCCTCCCAGCCCCCAGCACATGCTGGCCTCTCTGGGCCCCAAAATACACTTCCAGTGTCTGCCCTGTGCATCCATGATCCCTCTGACCATGGGCATCCCTGACATCTCTGTCTGAGAGCACCTCCCTGGGTCCTCGTGGGGGGCCCTCGGTCCCCCCAGGCCACAGTCGGATTCCCCGCACCCCCTTCTTCTTCCCAGAGCTTGTTCCATGCAGCCTCCCCTCCTCACCCCATCTCCCCCATCTCCCCCACCTCCTCCATCTGCCACATTCTCTCCCTGGATGGGCTTGCCCACCACCTCGGATTTCCCCCATCCTCCTGCCAAAATGCTGCCAAAGGAGGAAACAAAACCCTCCTTCTGGGCCCTCCAAGCCCCGCTGGGTGGGTGGGTTTCACTGCTGGGTCAGGCTAGGAGAGCCCCACACAGCAAGGACAACTGCCTCCAGTCTCCTGGGTCTCCGTCTGGGGAGGAGCCCGTGGGAGCCGGCAACGTCCTTGTCCCCAGCTACCGTCTCGCTGGCCCTCCTGGAAGGCAGTGGCGAAGTTCCGATGCTCCCAGCCTTGGTCAGACCCCGGCAGGGCGGCGGTGGCAAGGACTGGAGGAGCCCTGTTCGACCTTGGCAAACCTGTCTTTCTAGACCAGAAACGGGTCCACAACGGGCGCCAGGGAGGCTGGAGGAGACCCAAGTCCCAGTCCCCTCCCAACCTCCCCAGGGTGCCGCAGGCTGGGAGAGAGACTCTGCCAGCCCTGCACGAGGTCCAGGCACACTGGAGAGGAGCCCAGAGCCCTGCACAGCCAGCAGGAACCCTGCCCGCCAGGGGCCCATCCCGCACCCACTTCCCGTCCCTCTTCTGGGATGTGTGCAGCCAAAGAGCGCCGGCCAGGGCTCTGGCCGGGCTTGGCCGCTCACCAGCTGCCTGACCTTGGGCCAATCCTTGCCCTCTCCACGCTCCCCTCTCCACAGCCCACACCCAGGAGAGCTTTGTGGATGGCCACTAGGAAAAGAGCCCGGCCCTAGCAGCCCCCACCGCGTCCTCGGCTCGCCGAGTGACCTTGAACGCCCCCCACACTCGCGGCCTCAGTTTCCCCACCCGCCCAATCCGTAGACTAACGCCTGGCTCCCCCGGTGTTCCCGGTCCCTCCCGGGCAGATGTGTATCCCAGACCCGACGGAGGGCGCGCAGCGGCACTTACCGTCCTCCAGAGACGCGGGCGCTTGGCGGGCACCAAGGTAGCCGTGACCAGCAAGTGTGAGGCGGCCACCACGAGCCCGAAGCCGACGGCCAGCAGGCTGCGCACGGGCAGCAGGGCATAGGACACGAAGGTGACCAAAAGGAGCTGCCAGACGCCGTGGTCGGCGGCTGCCGTCCCCGAAGCCGCGCCGGCGTGGGTGCCCGCGGGCCCGCCGAGCGCGAAGGGGCAGCAGAGCAGCGCGAAGGTGAGGCTGAACAGCAGCGCCAATTGGCCGACCTGCTGCAGCTGCGGCGCCTGCAGCGAGCGCACGTTGGTGACCACGAGCAGCGCCAGGAAGAGCACGCAGTGAGCGGGGTGCGAGCCCCTGGCCAGGCCGGCCGCGGGCCCCGGCGCGCCCAGCAGCTCCGCCAGCGCCAGAGCGCCCGCCAGCCCGCTGAGCACGGCCAGCGCCTTCAGCGTGGCCGCCTGCTCCAGCCGCAGCGTGTAGCCGCGGAACAGCGCCTCCAGCTCGGGGCACGCGAACTCCTCACCGCACGGCCGCAGCCCGCGCCGGCCGCCCGGCCCCGCCGCCCGCTCGGCGCCCCCGGGCTCGCCCGCGCCGCCGCCTCCGCCTCCGCCTCCGCCGCCGCCGCCTCCGCCTCGGCCGCGCGGCGCCCCCGCCATCTCAGCGCCATGCGGCGGCGGCCGGGGCGCCGGGGCGGGCGGGCGCGGGCGGGAGGCGCGGGGCGCGGCGGGCAGACTCGGGGCGCCGGCTGCCCCGCGCGCGCGCCCCGAGCGCGTCCCCTCCCGCCGCCGCGCCTGCGCAGTGCGCCTCCCGCCCGCCCGGCCGCGGTCCTCCGGCGGCCCAGCTGCGCCCGCCCCGCCGAGCGCCGAGCCGCGGGGCGGCGTGACCCCGGCGCCCGCCGCGCCCCGGGCCTCAGTTTCCCCGCCGGCGCAGGGTGCGGCCCGCGGGGTCGTCTCTCGGGGCGTGGGAAACGCACGAATCCTGCGATATGCCCTGGGATGAGGCGGGGGGGCTCCATCCTGCCTCGACTCTAGAGGAGCTCGCGGTGGGACCCCGGGGCCTGCAGCTCGACCTCCCACCCCCGGCGCCGCCGCAAGGGACCCAGGCGCCCTGCTCCTGCTAACCCCGCGAGCGAACACGGGGACGCATGGCGTGGGGCCGCGCCTCCCGGCGGTACAGACACAGAGTTAGGCCAGAGCCCTGGCTGGGGGCGCAGCTCTGGGTGCAGGGATCGGGTGGGAAGCACAGGGAGAAGGGACACTGCAGTTTGCCCTGTTGGGGGCGGGGAGACTGGAAACCCAAGTGAGAGAGGGCTGTATGCTTCTGGCAGGGGACAACTATAGGTGCGGTGGTGTCCACGCATGTCTGGGCCCCACCCAGCGCCTCCTATCCCGCGGCTTGTGCTCGGGAAGGGGCTTTGCACCTCACTTAAACCGCATTGCCTTCTTTGGCGCTAACAGGGGCCCCCGGGGGCGGGCACCTGTCCCCCGGACACACTAGGAGAGGTGAACGGCTGGCCCCAGGAGGCTTACGGAGAGATAAGGACTCTGGGCAAAGCGCTGACCCCTCCAGGAGCCCACGCGGCTTCTTGTCTACCCCTCCATACACATGGAGCTGGACCTGGGGGTCCCACAAAATCACAGACAGCAGAGACCAGGAGCCTAGCCCCTCTGCAGGAGGTCCTTTCCAGGTGACCTCCAGACACCAGGATTTATTTGGTGTGGCAGGCGTGGATCTGTTTTTCAGACACTGTGGGGATTTCAAGTAGACTCCTAGGTGAGAGCCATTGGCCGTGTGCTGTTATATGGGCTCAAGGTCTAGAAGGTGGGGAACTGGGTATTAGGCCACAAGAAGTGGCTGTTTTTGTACAAGACACAACGTGTCACCCATCAGAAGTGGCACCTCATGGTCACCCTGGCCAGGAGCTCTCACTGTTCCATCCCCAACAGCTCACATCAGTGCGCTCTTGGTGGCCACCTGGTCCCCCCCCCTCCTGGACAGGCCTCTCCATGCAGGGCACCTCCTCTGTGAAGCCTTCCTGACTTCCCAACCACCAGTTCCCAGTGCCCCCAGGACCTGGCGCTCTGTCTGGTCACCTGGTAACTTGTCCCCATCCCCTCTTAGAACTGGCAGCCCCTTGGGCCGAGGGGGAACTGGAAGTTACCTGCCCCACCTCTGTTTTGACTGACATCCCCGAGATCCCATCTCCCTCACCTTGTCCCCCACCTGTCCCCAGTGGTAGCAAGTCTGCATGATCCTTCAAGCATCAAGGATCATGTGTAGACTCTCTTGTTAAATAGGTGTTTTTATGTCCTAGTGCTACTAGAGAAGGAAAGCTGAGTACTGTCCAAAAATTGGGCAAGCCACCTGGGAACGAAGGGATGAAGAAGTATCCTGGGGTCAAGGTCACAAGGCGACAGCACCCTCCCAGCCCACTAGCAGATTCACGGGGAGGGATCAGCACCCACCTCTCTCACCGAGACGGGAGGTGCCAGACCTCCGTGGGAGCTTCCCACTGCACCGCTGTGGGGCAGAGTGGTGGGCTGCTGTCCCCTTCGCCTCTCTGCCCCCGTCTGCTGGGTTGAAAGGACAAGGCCACTAGCAGGCGGGTTGCATCCACGGATGATGGACAAGTCGGCTGAGAAACCGTGCACACGCCCCCTGCTCTCATGAGTGTCATCGGTTAAACCATGTCCCCCCATATGCTGCACCTGACCCCCCGTACCTCGGAATGTGACCGTCTGTGGGACTAAGGTCACTGCGGACATTGTTAAGCTGAGCACCCTAGACTAGAGTGGGTCCTGATGCAGTATAACCAGTGTCCTTATACAAAGGGAACCTTAGGAGGAGAGCAAGCCTGAAGACACATCAGCCCGTAAGCCACGGAGTTACAGGAAGGCGGGAGACTCCTCCCCCAGCACCCCCCTGCCCAGGGATCTCAGCCCTGCAACCCCGAGATCCTAGCCTTCCGGCCTCCACAGCTGTGAGAAAGTATGTGTGTTGTCCATGCTGGGGCTCTGGCACCTCGGGAGGCGGCCCTGGCCAGCTAGCGCTCTGGCCTAGGGTCCACCCTGAAGAACGTTGATTGTTACCGAGCATCAATATTGACCAGGTGCAAAGGGGCCACGCAGAGCGCAGACCCAGATGGGAAATTCTGCCCTTCCTGAAAGCAGCCCCTCCGCGTGGGAGGTGAGCAGAGGGAGGGGAGCATCAGGGTCACTGTGTGTCCTGCTGGCCCAGGAGGACACCACCAAGAATCGCAGGCACCTCGTCTGAGACAGGAGTGCAGGCCTCAAGCGGTAACAGCGCCAGGCCTCCCTCGGACTTTTTGGACTTTTTGTGGATTGCAAATCTCTGTCTCTTTGCATTCGAGGCTCCCAGCTGCTGAAGCCTTGTCCTTCCAAGGACCTGAAGCGCTCTGGACCAGGGGTGTGGCGCGGTGTGGCAGGGGCCCAGCATGGAGCACAGTCCAGCATCGCGCAGTGTCCCGGCTAAGAGCGCAGACGCGTGCCACCCCTCCCGGCTGTGTGACTTGGGGCAGGCTACTCACCCTCTCTGGGCCTCGTCTCCTCCACAAACAGGGGCTGTCACGGCTCCCAGCCCACAAGGTTACCGTGGACACAAGGACAACCGCTGCTGTGCATGTTCTGCGCACACAGGACCAGGTGAGCGTCATGCTAACCCCGAGAGCTGGGTGAGTCGGACCCTCCGGACACAGCAGTCCCCAACAGCTGGAGAAGTCGTCGTAATCCAGGTTCCGCCTGGGGACACTCACCGAGCTCCTGGGACTCCTGCCAGAGACACAGCTTCCAGACGAGTGTCCCTCGCAGGCTCCCACTTTGTGTTTGGGATGGAATTTCCCCTGTGGGTCTGTTGGAAACCCTGTGGAAATGCAAGCTGTCTCCAGGAATCAAAGGGCGGGAGGAGAACCCCCGTGGGGGCTCAGCCTCCTCCTCTCCCCTGGCGGCTGGATGGCTGAGTGCAGCATTTGCCCCACAAACGCCTCTCTTGGATACATTCTGCTGGGCTGGTTGTTGGGGCGGGGGATGTGCAGTGTAGACAGTGGTGGAAATGGCCCCAGGGGTCTGTTCAGGATTCCTCCTGCGAGAACAGGACAGGACACCAGCTCAGCTCCCTTAACCCAAAAGTTGGAGGCCTTGTCTGCTTACCTTGCTGGAGGCTGGGATGGCTGACTGAGGGCCACACTGGGCAGTAAGTGGTCACATCCTCCCCCTACAGCAGGATGCTGACCAGTCTGGCTGAGGCCACTGGGGCGCATGGCCCAGGTGGCCAAAACAGAGGGTGAGTGTCAAACCAGGGGCTGGAGCTGCATGGGCGGGTGATGATCCCTGAGCCACACAGCCGAAGTAGCAGGACAGGGCCCACACATCTGTTCCTTCACACCTTGCTGACCTTGGCTTCACGACCAGCTCTGCCACCTTCCTGCGCCCAGACCCAGGCTCAGAGGTCCCCAGAGACTTGGCATCCTTGCCTCAGTGCCAGGGTCTCAGGCCAGCCCAGAGCAATAAGCACCAGATAACACCAGACTGCATACCTGGTCTGCGGGGAGACCTGGCTGGCAGGAGGAGGTTTGCATGATGGGCACCAGGATTCAGCCGGAAAGGAGCAGGACCCCTGGGCAGTGGGAGAGGCCAGCCTCCAGGCTGGGGCCAGCACAGGAATCCCACCGATAAATATGTGTTCAAAACCGTGCCCAGTGCTCCCACAGAAAGGGAGCACAGAGGGGCACAGAGGGGCACCCAAGCCCCCAGAAAGGTGTGCTTTTGGAGGCAGTGGGCAGAAATGGAACCCTGAGCTTTGGAGACCCAGACACAGAGCCGTGGGTCCTGAGCTCTTCTCCCTGGAGCCCGGGGTCCTGCGAGGTCTGTGTCCTCCTCCCTCCCCCGCCCCTTCCGCCCCACCCCCTCCCTTTGAGTAGCCTCAAAGGAGCAGATGCTGGCCGTGGCCTGGTAGGAGAGACCAAGGAGCCCGGGGGCAAGGCTGTGGTGGTCAGCAGGGGCAGGCGGAAAGTTCTTGGTGACCCCAAGGACGGTGGCCACTCGCCATGGGCTCTGTGGAGGGGTCTGATGATCCCCAGAGGAAGGCCAGCATGACCATGATGGCTCTCAGGTGGCCACGCCCCTCATCCGAGCCCACCTGCTGCACTCGGGGGTTTCTAAGGAAGAGTCTTCCTCCAGGTGTAACCATACCTCCCTCAAGAGGCCGAACGTAGCGTATCCCCAGAGAGTCCTCTAAACCACGACCGATTTCTACTAAATCCAAAAGATACTGCATTCCAGGCAGGCGTTTTCCGAGAAGGAGGGGACCCTCTGCCGGATGAGGGATGTGCAGGGACATGTGCCCTCATCAGGCAGTGGCTCTGTCCTTGCCGGGCTCCGGGGCCCAGATCAGTTTTCGCTTGTCCCTGGTCACCCTGAGCATGACAAAGGACTCCGCAAAGGCTGCCGGTATTTGCCATGTGTGCCTTGACATCTGAGTACGGCTTCGAGGGACAGCGAGCCTTGGCTGCTGGGGCAGGAGTGCTGGAAGATGCCGGGCAGGTGCAGTCAGGGAGTTGGCCTGGCCCTGAGCATCATCCAAGAGCACCTGCGGGCTGGTGTAGAACCGCGCATCCCCGCTGCTCTCTCAGGAAGGACGCTGTGTGGTCCTACTAGCGCCCAGTGGGCAGGGGGCCTGGACTGGAAAGCCTGCTCTGTTCCTGGACCAAAGCCTGGAAAAGACAGGGCAGTCAGGGAGGACGAGGGCCTCCCACCCTGGAGACAGGGTGGCGTGCCCCTGAACGGAGCAGGGTCCCCTGGCTGAATGAGGACAAGGGCAGGATTCTCTATGAATTCCATTTAGTGTGGGTCAACGTGGTCCCTGGGGACGTTCCGGGTGCTTGCGGTTCAGGAAACAATGCCGTAGTGCTCACTCTCCTGGGGGACGGTGCCAGGCGGGGACAAAAGGCCAGGGAACCGGGAAGCCTTGGCCTTGTCCAAAGCCTCCCGACTGGGCTATTTATAGTGGCACGAGACCAGGCGCGAGCCTTAAGTGGATTTGTGTCCCTGGTCCTGGGGGGGTCAGGGCTGAAGGTGGGGAGGCCGGACGCAGGCGGGCAGGTTCCTCAGCAGACACTGAGAATGAGGCCTGCTCGGGGAGCCCAGAGCAGAGTCCGCTCTGACAGCTGCGGCCAAAAGGCAGGGAAGCTTCAGCCGGAGGATTTGCGCTAAAAATAGCATCGCTGGCTTGTGGGTAGAGAATTTGACCCAATTAGAGATTACCAGTTTCAGGAATTACTGGAAAAGAAATCTCATTAAATAAGTTAAATATAGGAGCCAGAGGCTGAGAAGGCCATCTGGGATTCGCAGGAAAACCAAAACCGACGCAGGGGTGCGGTGCGCTCTGCGGCTCCGGCGCGGGGAGGGTGCTCGGCACCAACACCGACAGCGGCGGGCGGGCGCGCAGGACGGGGGCGGGGGCGGGGGCGGGGCCGAGACGCCAACCCTGCCGCCTGGGGCGGGCGGGTCAGCCGCTGCCCATTCCTCACCACCCCCGCACCGCTGCCTGGGACCCTCCATCGCCCCGGGCCAGGGCGCGTCCTGGGCGCAAGGAGCCTCCTCCTGCTCCTGCACGGTGCAGGCAGTCCTCCATCCACGCCCGTGGTTTCTTGCTAGGACGGGGAACCGCCCTCCCTCCCGCCACCCAGTCGCCTGCTCCATTTCCCTAAAACGTAGAGGAAGGGAGGGTCTTATCCATTCCTTGCTCTAAAAAGAAAGAGGCTTCCTTCTGCCTCAGAGCTTTCCCGAGCCTGTTTCTGCAACAGAGGCGTCCTCGGGAGAACTTTCAGGAAAGCTGCTGTGTCCCACCCACTCGGGAGATGCCCTGGGCAAGACCCCACTGACTTTGGTTTCACACAGCCTGGCAGTGACTTGACCAGGACACCTGCTGGCACTGGTTAGCATGAGGGCGCTCTAGGCAAGTCTGGGCAGGCCAGCACCCCTGCCCTGCACCACCCCCCATCCTACACCTCCACCCAGCACCCCTGCCCAGCACACTTGCCCAGTTCCCTTACCCTGCACCCCTGCCTGCTGCCCCCAGACCTCCTGGTGATTTTTTAACTGTTCTGGACATCCTTGCGTGGCCAGGGATCAAACCTCCCCTGTCTCCCAGAGTTCTGCCCTTTGCAGCAGCCAGAGGGCTGGAAACCAGAGCCGCCGGGCTCATTCACCCTTGTCTGTGACAGGTACTGGCCCAAGTTGTGTTTCATGTTGCAGCCGGAGGGACACAGCACAGGGAAGTGCACCCCGTGCCCTGGCTCATTCCAGATCAGTTCTGTCCACGTGCCTGAGAAGACAGCCCAGCTGCTCCAGCCTCCTGCTCGGGGTCAACACCTGAATGGGAAAGTGCCCTCTGCACATGCACTTGGGGTCTTGGCCAAGAGCCTTCCGGCCCTGCGAGGGCTACAAGCTCACCCTGGGGCAGTTGCTGTACCAGAGCCCCAGCCCAAGACCCTGCATCCACCCTGAGGTAAAAGGGTGTTGCAGAAATGTCCATCTTTGCAGTGTGGGTGAGTGGGATCCCCCAGAACTCATGTCTGCCTGGAGCCCCAGAACATAATTACTTGAAATAAGGTCTTTGTAGGTAAAAGTAGTTAAGGGTCTGAGATGCCGGCATCTTGCATTCAGGGCAGGCCCCAAGTCGTGGGACAGGGGCCCTTGGAGGAGGAGCAGAGGATGCAGAGGGAAGCAGCCCTGAGGGGAGGAGACAGAGGCTGCAGCTACCCTTCCACAAGCCTGGGGCCACCAGCAGCTCCCATGAGGCCAGGGTGGGGAGGGACCGGGACCTCTGGCCGCCAGGTGGTGGGAAAGGGGACTTGCATTGTTGAACAGTCACACTTCCACAGCAGCCCAGGACACTGGTAAGGTCTCCAGGGACAATTCCTTGGCTTCATCCATGTCCCTCCCTTGTGAGCTCCTGAGCACAGAGACCGTTTCTTACCCACATTATACAGGTCCCACTCCTGGGGCCCCGGGGCTCACCTCCAAGCACCGGGACCAGGCAGATGTTCACAGATTAAGGTGCATCGAGTCTCACAAAATCGAGGGTCCAGCGTTTCGAAGATGCAGGGCCACTGAGTCAGGGCGGGTTACTGAATCACCTGTGTCCTTGGAGACCCGCCCTCGTCAACGTGCTGCAGACCCGGGAATGGGGGGCAAGGCTCCCCGGTCGGCAACAGCGTGTGAAGCCATGTGCCTCTGGTGAGAGAGCACGTGGGTGTTTTCCCTCCTTCTCTACGAGTACCTGTTTACAAAAGCACTACGACAAATTTTTATAATCAGAAAAATGTAGTTTAATACGAGGAGGTCCAGTCGAAGTCTAGAACATTGCAGGTTTGTCGTGAGACCGGTGAAAAAAATCAACGTGCAGGGAGAGACCCTGCCTCTGGCAAAGTGTAGGCAAACACACGTAGGGCTGTAAGAATATTTCTTTTGAAGTCAAGACGAGCTACAAACAGAGAGGAAAGCAGGCCCGTGCTGGCGTTCCCGGGTACGCATTATAGAGCGCTGCTCCCAGCGAGTGGGGGGGTCTGGTCGATGCACCTTTCATCGGGTGAGAGGTTGTCAGACGAGACGCAGGTGAGCCTTCCTTCTCCCCCCCCGATGGTCATGTGATCTCCCACCAGCTTTGCTCCTCGTGCCTCCGCGAGCGGGAATAACCACTTCACCACCAGGCTCGAACTGAAGTCCCCAAGGAGGGACTTAGGATGATGCCAAGAAGTCATCATGGACCGGGATCGAAGCCCCAAGGAGGCTCCACTGTCCCCGGGGTGGGGGGTCACATCAGGATGCGGGCACAGGTGTGCGTCACATCTCCCTAACACGGCTCTGGGGGCAGCAAGGGTAACAGCATGCCGTCCCCTGGCATGGGCACCTGCGCCGGAAGTGTGCCCTGCCCCCCGGCACACCTTGATCTGGGTAGCAGTTCCCAGGGCAGGGGTATGGTTCACACGGCAAAAGCCCACAGAGCTCAGTGTCTGGCCTGGGTTTGGTTCTGCCGTGGACCGTTCCAGAGCAAGCCCTCCCCCTGCGCAGAGGAGCGCTCTGAGCCCCCCTTACCTCTGGCCTCCACAGGATCATCTGAAAATAGATGTCCCTGCTGATCCCTCCCCGCTGTGAAGATGGGCACCCGACTGCTGTGGCCGGCCCTGAGAGCCGTCCTCCATGTCCCCAGCTTCCCTCCTGTGGCTGGGAGAGAAGGGACATCCAGCCAGGACACCCAGGGGTGGGGGGCTTCCCTCCATGCGGGTGCTGGAGCCAGCCCTGGCCACGCCCTTCAGGAAATTCTGTGTGAGGGGAAATAAAGCCCTTCTTTTGTACAGGAAGGCTTGGGGATTGTTCTGGAATAACAGGCACCAGGATCAGTTGTGACACAGAGGCCCCACTGGGTCCTCGCTGTTCACAGTCCACGGGAGATCCCAAGGGCACCGTGAGGGGTGGCTATGGGGACAGCTGGCCTCCGACGACACCAGGCCCTCAGTAAGTGCCCGCCGGCCTGCCCTTCCTCATGGAAGATGACAGGGTAAAGGCGTGCCCCGATCCCGGGCCGTGGATACCACGTGCTCAGGACGTGGCGCCTACAGCTTTCCCTGAATGGCTTCCATCAGGGAAGACCTCCCTCTGCTTTTCTGCATGTTTGACACTGGCAGTCGGGAAGGGACACGGGAGGGAGGCTCCTGGGGGGCTGGCTTCTCGGGCGGCCCTGGTCCTCAGAGGGACCCAAGCGAGCCTGTGTCCTCATGAATGACGGAAGGAAGCCCATGACTGAGTCCGACGCAGCAGGAGACACAAGCGTGGACTCTGGGCCTGAGGACCTGAGACTCTGTGAGGATCGCACACGGAGCGCGAGCCGGCTGCGCGTCGTTTTACAGGACGTTTTACAGGACATGGAGGTGTTGCCACAAAGTGACAGAGTTCACAAGCGGCCAAGCTCTTGAATCTTAGGGGGACCGGACACAAGCATAGGCCACGGACGGCGGACAGAGGTGGACCAGGAGCGGACCTGTCAGGATGACGTCGAGAAGCCCCACAGAGACGACCTTCCATAGGACAAGCCCCACAGAGGCTGGACACGCCCACACACGGGGACTGCCGCTTCGACTCCCCAGGGAGATCCAGGTCCGGGTGGGCTCAGCTCAGACCTCCACCAAGAAGGCAGAGGCTGATCCTCGCCGGCCCGCACACCGCAGCACTCGACCAGGGTGCCGGCAGATGTGGGGTCTGCTGAGGACCCCTTCCAGGCTACCATCCCCTCCCTGGGGGCAGTAGGGGACACGGGCTCTCAGGGGCTCCTCCTGCCAGGACACTGACCCACCGAGGGGGCCCCATCTCCTGACTCCAGCTCGCTGCAGATGTTTGGGGCAGGGATACGAGCATTCGGTCCACACGATAAAATCCCCCTAAACTTACCCACAGAAAGGGGGTAGGAATCTGAGTTAGGAGTTGACAGAACTGCCAGAAGAAATGGAGAAGCAGATCGTCAGGGCGGGTAATGTAATGCTCTTGTTTCCACTCGAAGCGATGACGCGGACGGGCAGTCTGCAAAGATGGAGGAGAGCTGAACAGCACCGTGAACCCGCTGGTTTTGATGAGGGAGCAGGAGGCTGGCTGAGAACGGAGCAGGGGCTGGCACCTTGCACCCCCTCTTCACCCGCTCCCCTCCATATGTGTAGCATTCCTCAGGCACCCCTGATCGTCATAAAACGATAAATAGTTAACTTGCAGGGATCGCAATCCTGCAGGACAGGAATCTCCCTTGCTCTACAGATGTCCTAGAGACCTAAACAGGGAGGTTACCTTATCAATAGCACAAATTTCCAGAGGCAAATAACTCTTGGTTCCTGAAGCCCTAATGTCCCCCTCCCACCATAAACTGGAGGAGACTGGGGTAGAAGGGAATGTAAATGATAGCAGGATCATAACACCCCACCAAGAATCTCCCAACAATCTTGATGTTAATGCCTGACCTAAAGACGACATTGATCAGGCCATAAGGGCAAAGACTCCCCCCCCCCGCACCTTGTAGGCCCTCCCTAGCATGTGAGAACTCTGTTGAAATCTCCCATCCCCTCACCACCTCCCCACAACCGCGGGGTATATAACATGCCCACCTTCACAACCCGGGGCAGCCGCTCTTCCTGCCCACGGGTCCTGTCCCCGTGCTTTAATAAACCACCATTTTGCACCAACGACGTCTTAAGAATTCTTTCTTTAGTCGTCGGCTCCGAACCTCCTCACCCCACCGAACCTGACTTAGGTTCTGGGACTTCATCAGTTTGATCCCTTACACGTGCTTCTGGGCACACACGCAGTGTCAGCAAAAGTCCAACACAGAAGAAACCTCAACAATCCCATACCGGTCATCCGGCCCCAGGAAAATGAGAACAGACGTAAATAGAAGAATGTTGTTAAAATCCCCGTATGTCTGAGTATCTCACGACTCAAAACGAAATAACAGAAACAACTAAAATACTTAAAATAACAATAAATACAGGGGCACCTGGGTGGCTCAGTCGTTAAGCGTCTGCCTTCGGCTCAGGTCATGATCCCAGGGTCCTGGAATCGAGCCCCACATCAGGCTCTCTGCTCAGTGGGGAGCCTGCTTCTCCCTCTCCATCTGCCCCTTCTTGTGTTCCCTCTCTCACTGTCACTCTGTCTCTCAAATAAATTAAAAATCTTTTAAAACAATAATAATAAATACATAAATAATAAAAACTACTGCCTACCGACCCCTCATAGGTACAGTGGGTACGGCATTTAATGGAAAGCTGAGTTTGAAAATAAAAAGCTGAGAACCACACTTGAGAGTCTGGATACAGAACGAAAGCATAGGGTGCCTGGGGCTCAGGTGGTCAAGTGTCTGATCTCAGTTCAGCTCAGGTCTTGATCCTTGGGTCACGAGATCGAGCCCTGCGTCAGGCTCTATGCTCAATGTGGAGTCGGCTTTGGATTCTTTCTCTCCCTACCTCCCCCAAGATAAATAAATCTTTTTTTTTTAATAAAGAACTATAGAACAAATTCAATATCACACGAGGACGCGGTTAGTAAAAAATAAAGTCTAAAATGAATTAGAAAACAAGTATTCGATCTTGAGACCTCAACAAAGCCAAGTGGGTTCTCTGAAAAGACCGCTAAACACCGGGAGTCCTCTGCAGAGACACACGGCCTTCAAGGGGGGCGTCAGGAATGTAAAAAAGGCCTTACTCAGAGAAACCACAGCTCAGAGAAAATGAAGACGTCACCAGGAGTAAATCTGTGCCAATAGATTCGAAAGCACACCAAACCAGTCCTGGAAAGATGTGACCTACAGACGTCTCCCCAGGAAACAGAAGCTTCGGTCGCGTTAGAGCCACTGGGAGGGCTGGGTCGGTAGCTTGGGGGACAGGAGGCCACGGACATGGTGGTGAGCACCCCCCCCACCACCACCGACTCACACAGGCTTCCAGACCACAAGGAGGACACGCCAGTTTCTTCTGTGGGCTCTTCTGCCTGCCAGTGTGAGCAAAATCTGCAAATATCATTCTCCAAATAAACATATTAATAAGGGGAAAACCATATGATCATCTTCATTAAAACAGTAAAAGCCTTGGATAAAACTCATCCCACATTCATGATCAACCTAATTAAACACAAATGGGAGGAAACATCCTAACCCGGTAATGTGTGCCTAGCAAAAATGTTCAGAAACCGTTTTTCCTTAGGATAAAATCTTAGAAACACTTTCTTTGAAAATCAGGAATGCTGGGCCCCTGGGTGGCTCAGATGGTTGGCTGTCTGCCTTAGGCTCAGATCGTGATCCCAGGGTTCTGGGATCGAGTCCTGCCTCGGACACCCCGCTCAGCGGGGAGCCTGTTTCTCCCTCTGCCTCTCTCCCTCTCTCTTTCTCTTTCTCTCTCTCTCTAATGAAAAAATGGAGAGAATCTTGGGGGCAGGGAGAAGATAAAGAAAATCAGGAATGCGGTCTCATAGCTTATATTCAGGATTTACTGGAGGTTCTTGCAAAGGGTAATGAATATAAAAACAATTCTGAAAAACAAAGAGAGCACAGGAAAATTGTAAGGGACCAGGCTGTCCTTCTCTGAATGGTACATGATACTCCACAAAGAAATTGTGGTAATTTCTAGACCTAAATTATTGGAAGTGATCAGCCTGTAACAATATAACTTGGTAAATGATCAACCTAAAAATGTAACAGTATATTTACTCATCTCTGAAACAGAGAGACGGAAGTTTCGAAATGATCCCATTTACAATAGAAGCAAAAATCAAAAAGGAAGAAGTCTAACAAAAGAGGTATGAGTCACGTGAGGAAACATTACGAAACTTTAGGGGAATTTCTGAGAACCCAAAGAATGGAAAGAGAGATTCTACATGCGTGGCTGAGAAAACCCAACACCCAGTGTCCATTCTCCCCAAATTAGCCTATAAACCTATCGCAGTGGCATCGAAAGCCCCAAAGAGTTTTTTTTTTTTGACGTATTGTTTTAATAGGAATCTGTCATTGTAATTTATAACATAAATGAATGCACAATTTATTCTAAATATTTTCTAGTAGTGTTTGTTCCAAATAGAGATCATCTAGTATTACAAAGAATTTTTTTAAGAGTTTTTAAAAATAAATCGGTGAGCTGGTTCTAAACTTGTGTGAGGGCAGAGCACGGCGGGGAGCTAGGATGCTGTGGCTGAAGAAGGGGCAATGGGCATGGGACAGAACAGGGCGACCTAGAAACAGACCCATGTGACTATGGAGGCTGGTTATGCGACAAAGGCAGGTGACGGACCCCTAGGAAAATGGCAGATATTCAGTAACTAACACATTCTGTATGAATAACTCAGATATTCAATAGCTAGGACATGAAAAATAGGTTCTGGGACTTTCTACGGCACCCTAAATCTCAGTCTCCTTAGAACAAAAATGAACACGAGACGCAATGCTTAGCCCTTTTTAAAGAACTGATGAGGGCACCTAGGGGCTCAATCGGTGAAGCCTCTGCCTTTGGCTCAGGTCATGGTCCCAGAGTCCTGGGATCGAGCCGCACATCGGGCTCTCTGCTCAGCAGGGAGCCTGCTTCCCCCTCTCACTCTGCCTCTCTTGCTGTCTCTCTCTGTCTCAAATAAATAATAAAATCTTAAAAAAAAAAAAAAAAAAAGAAAGAAAGAAAGAACATCGACGAGAGGCATTTTGACTTTGGGGCCGGAGAGGATGGTCTCAGCAAGAACCCAGCAAGATGCTGGCTGGCTGAGTGAATTTGATGACATTACAATGCAAAGTTTCTGCTCATCAGGCCACGAGACGGGGAGAGGCGTGCACCACCTACACATCTCAGACCGAGTTCTCACCAACTTACCCACAGGACTCTGGACCCTTGGGAAGACCAACGATCCATACTCTAAAAATGGGGAGCAGATGGGCAACAAAATATTCAAAGGGCGAAGAACTGTAATTGGCAAATAAAT
The DNA here is from genome assembly GCF_011764305.1 of Mustela putorius furo. Classification (NCBI taxonomy): domain Eukaryota; kingdom Metazoa; phylum Chordata; class Mammalia; order Carnivora; family Mustelidae; genus Mustela; species Mustela putorius. Next base: position 13,239,897 of record NW_025421998.1, read on the forward strand.
GTAAAGGAAAAGATGCTCCAGCTCCTTAGTCCCAAGGGAGATGCCCATGGAGGTCGCAGCGAAAAGCCCGCCTCCACAGGAGGGAAAAATCTGAGCGCTGAGGAGCGGTACCCAAGCAGGAGGGTCCGCCGAGCCATGCCTCTCGGGGAAACGATCTGATGTCATCTTGCCAATGTCCGTGTCCACGTGCCAGGTCGCCTGGAACTCACTCTCTGGGGTCTTGCACCAAAAGCCAGGTGCAGAAGATGCCATGACAGAACCCTGGAAACGACCCCAACACCCAGTCCCAGGAAAGGTAGCTCAGGACCCAGCCGCCCACTACAAAGCAGCAGGGAAATCATGGGGCACCTTGGGGGCTCAGTCTGTGAAGCGTCTGCCTTCGGCTCAGGTTCTGATGCCAGGGTCCTGGGATCGAGCCCCATATCGGGCTCCCTGCTCCGTGAGAAACAGACAAAACAAATCTATTTTACAAGTTTTGGGGGTGGGGGGACCAAGGGACAGCCAAGTTCAAGCTATCCCTCATTCACAGATGACCTGCTCAGTCCTTTATCTGAGGTCATACAGAGAGCCTTCAAATATATGTGTGCACACGTGTGTGTGCGTGTGCGTGCACGTTGCCGAATGATGCAAGCGGGAATTTCACCCCCACTCCCGTGCTGTAAGACTGTGGCTGGGAAACCCGGCCTGTACCGCGCATGGGTTGCCCCCTGGAGGGCTGCCCCCCTGCCAGCCCACTTTCTGGTTTAGCAGGTCTGGGATGGGGCTTGAGGCAGCGCTTTTTTTTTTTTTAATATTTTATTTATTTATTTAACAGAGAAAGATCACAAGCAGATGGAGAGGCAGGCAGAGAGGGAGATAGAGGGAAGCAGGCTTCCCGCTGAGCAGAGAGCCCGATGCGGGACCCGATCCCAGGACCCTGAGATCATGACCTGAGCCGAAGGCAGCGGCTTAATCCACTGAGCCACCCAGGCGCCCGAGGCAGCGCTTTTTAACCAATTTCCCAGAGCCGCCTGCAAATGTGTCTTTCTGCCCGAGGACACCGGACTTCTCTCCTTCCTCAACCAGCCTATGAAACGAAAGGATGGGACTGTGCACCATTGGGAAACTATTTTCCATCCTTAAAATATGCATTTGCTGTACTCTGGACAGGAGCAGACATTAAGCATTGTGCGTGCCGGGGCGCCTGGGGTGTTCAGTGGGTTAAAGCCTCTGCCTTCAGCTCAGGTCATGATCTCAGGGTCCTGGGATTGAGCCCCACATCAGGCGCTCTGCTCCACAGGGAGCCTGCTTCCTCCTCTCTCTCTGTCTGCCTCTCTACCTACTTGCAATCTCTGTCTGTCAAATAAGTAAATAAAATCTTTTTTAAAAAAATTTTTTAAAAAGCATTGCACCTGCCAGGCACGGTGTGTTGTACATTTAACTGCACAGTGACAGAAGCCTCGTGGTCTCGCAGGGTCGCGCACTTCCTGTCCACTGACCCGCACACAGCGTGGCCGCCAGGGCACAGTGGACCCAGCTGACCCCACGGCACCGTGGGGAGGGAGCCGGAGCAAGGATCTCCGTGTTGCCCGAACCCACTTCCTCACCTGGAGGGCTTCTGGAAGAGGCGCAGAAGGAGAAGCATGGCCTCCCAGTTTCTAGGTCAGACCTTTCTACAACAGGAACAGGAGGCTCCTGGTGTGTGCATGGCCAGGCAGCTTTTAACGGCCCAACGGTTCTCGTGAACTCATGCTCAGTGGGGAAGTAAAGGTCAGACGTGTGCGTGCGGGGCGACTCTGGGCGTGCAGCTACATTCCCTGTGCGGAGAATACAGCTCCCGGCACACGGGCGCGCATGTGCACACACACACACACACTGTCACGCTTTCTACGGTGAATGTAGAACGGTGGCTGGATTCCGAGCCCCACCTCCTGCCGTCCTCCCCATGAACCCCGAGTGAGGACAGGAGAGGACACTGAGGTGCGGGGGGCGGGGGTTGCCCTCAGTCCCACAGCAGCAGTCAAGGACCCCTCCTGATTTAGGGAACTGGGAAGAAGGCAGCACAGAGGGAGAACCCAGTACGTGCACAGAGGGAGAACCCAGTACGTGCACAGGGAGAGACCCGGGCTCCCAGCGAGTTTCGGCAGCAACGCGCGCAACATGCACACCCGCATTATGACGGGTTCATGTGTGCACACCTGCAGGGACACCCCAGCCCAGGTGCATCTCTGGCATGCACACACACAGGCACAGGGATACACACATCCTCAAGCACGTGCGACTGTACACACACACACGAACACGCACAGGCATGTGCACACTCACTCGCGCACACGTGCACTCACAGGTGCAGAGACACGCGTGTTCACACAGGCACCCATACACACCCAAGGATGCCCCTTAATGCACGCACACCCAAGCACAAATGCACATGCACACGCGTGCACACACACGATCCAGAAGCCATACCCCGCTCTTGAACCCTCATTCCCCAGAGCACCCCCCTCCCGCCACACGGCCCCTTAATAATCCAGTCCTTGCTGGGACTCGGATGATTGCCGTGGTTCTGTTCCCAGCCCCCACCTGGAGTTGGGTGTTCCAGCGGTCACCTCTCTGTGGCTCAGCCCCCCACCCAGTTGTGAAGGGAGCCCGTCCCTAGGGCTGCCTGGGCTCTCCTGGCCCCATGCCCACTGCCTCCCCGTGATACTGTCTGTCCTGTGTCCAGACAGGTGTCTGTCTGCCTTTGCGCCTGTGAGGAACTGTGCGGTCTCCCCCTCCATGAAGGGCAGGTTCCCTCTGCCTGATGCCGTCCTGCACCTGCCTGGGCACCTGCCCCTCCCCAAAACCCCGAGGCCCCTGGGACGGCCAATTCAGGGGGTGGCAGATGACAGGAGTCTCCGTGTCTGGGCAGACGGGAACAGGGATCCACTCTCCCACACAGACGTGGCCATGTGGCCAAGGTGAGTCACGTCTGTGAGCTTGGGAACTCAGCTTCCCCCACCGAGCCCCCCGGGCATAAGGGTGGCCATACAGGTGTCCTCCAGAAACGGGCGGTCCCACGCCCCTCCCTCCTGCGGCTGCTTTGGCTCCCACCATGGCCCCCAAGGCCAGAGTTAATGGCACATCTTAAAAGATTCATTTTCCAGATTCTAAAATAGAAAACTAGCTCACACAGCAGAAGATGTAAAAAAGAAAAAATACAGGGAACTATGAGAACGAATCAACGATGTGTATCTCCTTTTCCTTTTCTGGGGAAACAGAATCTCTCCATCTCTGTCCTACCTTTGAAATCTGCTTCACCTCATGTGAGGCTGTCTCCTTGCGTCCTTTGTTGATGTTTCCACGTTGTTTAAAAAAACGGATGTCAACAGTCCTTTATGGATACTGAGGACAAGGACTCTTTGTGGTCAACGTGGTAAATAATCTCTGGCTAGTTTTCTTTTCATTTTACGTTGCGTTTCCTCTTTTGAGATATGCTTCACCTACCATAAAATTCACATTTTTAAATATTTATTTATTTATTTATTTGAGAGAGAGAAAGAGAGACGGCGAGTGCAAGTGGGGAGGCGCAGAGGCAGCGGGAGAATGTCGAGCAGACCCCCAGCTGAGCGCGAGCCCGACGTGGGACTGGATCCCAGGACCCCGAATCATGACCTGAGATGAAACCAAGAGTTGACGCTCAAACAACTGAGCCAGCCTCGCCCCTCCCCCTCTCATGTGTTAGGAAGTTGTTCGCAGGCTGGAGCAGCGTCCACATCCCCGAGAGCAAGAACTGTGTTGACCACCCCTCTGGGCTCCTCGAGGGGACGACATATGAGGTCACGGTAAAGGGTTCCACTGTGTTCACCCCGCTGTTGTCCTAGCTGGGGCTCTGGGCTGTGTCCCACACACCACAGAGACTGAGGAAGGGCAGTGACAGGGGCCTCGGGGGTGACCCGCCAACTTCTGCACCACGCAGCCCCGCGGGCTCTCACCCCAAGCTGCACCAGGGAATCCCGTAGAAGCTTGGGCATCGGGAATTGTCACTTAGAGCCAGCGGTCCGGGAGCGCCAGAGCTGGTGCCGGTCTGAACCTCTTGGTTATGACCCAGACCAGAGTTGCAGTTCCGACCTTCCGGCTCCAACGCCCCGACTGGTCTGTCATCCAGACCCTCTGCTCCTCTCCCTCGGCTGCCAAACGCAGGAATAGTGACGCCTGCCTGACCGAGGCGGGACCTTATGCAGAAGTTACATTGTTCCCACCACAAAGGGAAAACCACAAGGGGCACAGTATGTGGCCCCACACAAGTCGGCTCCGGAACTGTCCCTGGAGGCTACAACCAAGAGGGCTGCTGTCCCTAGAGCGGACCCCAAACAGCTTCTGCAGTCCTGTCGAGGTTCCCCAAAGAACCCAGAAGGCAGCACCCTGAGAGCCGGCCAGCGTCCTCCTGCACTTGGCCCAGCAGCCCCCGCAGCCCCCTTCCAGGGCCGGAGCCGCAGGGGTGGAGAGGGTCCCCCGCACCTGTAACAGCCCTGCTCCCTGGGACCCTTGACAATGAGCGAAGCCAGCCCTGCCTCGGCGGGTGAGCATCCGGCACCTCCTCTGCTGGGAGGGTCCCCTTCACCTGTCCCCACTCAGGGTGACCTGATGACCAAGCCCTCGCCCCCCAGCATGGCCTCTCCACCTTCCCTGAACCAGACACAGGGCCCAGTGTCATGTTCGGGTTCCAGTCCGGGCCCGGCCGCTTTCCAGGCTGTGATGGAGTGCGTATTTGCTGTCCTGGACAGTCCAAAGCTTATCTACTTGCCTCAAAGTCTTGGGGCTGGGGCTGTGCTGGGGGAATGGCTCAGCGTCGAAAGGGGGGGGGCATCCTTATGGGGAACCACTGCAGGCGAGGATGTGACGGTTGGGAGCCTGAGGACACGACAGTGGGTGTTGGCTTTGAAGAGCGAGTGGAGCGCGCTCTGTCCGGTTCCTCCACGCAGCCAGATCTCCCTGATAACAGTCAGACGAGCACTCGCCCAGAGACAAGGACATAAACCAGCTTCCCTCATGGGCATAGTTGCAAAATCCGCGACAAACCAGAAGCAAACACAAGTCACCAAGCGCGGTGAGTGTTTTTTCTGTTCTTAAAGGTGCACACCCTGACCGAATGGGGCTCAGTCCGGCTTCCGGAGGCGGCTCGTACTCTAAGGAGCAGCCGAGGTAACCACCACGTTAATGAGCGAGGGAAGAAACACCACAGGGTCACGTCAGCCAACGCAGAAAAAGGCACCTGACACCTTCAAAATTCAGAAACAAGTCTCGGGCGCCTGGGTGGCTCAGTGGGTTAAGCCTCTGCCTTCGGCTCAGGTCATGATCTCAGGGTCCTGGGATCGAGCCCCGCATCGGGCTCTCTGCTTTGCGGGGAACCTGCTTCTACCTCTCTCTCTGCCTGCCTCTCTGCCTACTTGTGATCACTCTCTCTGTCAAATAAATAAATAAAATCGTTAAAAAAAAAAAAAAAACTCTCAAGAAACTCAAAACTGGAAAAAAAAAAAAAACCTCAAAAAACCAGGAATAGCAGGAAAAGTTCTCCACTTGATAACCAGGACTTACAAAAACTTAAACTGTAGTTCACAGGGGAACCAGGAGCGCTTTCCCCTGAGCCGAAAACAAGCCGGAGACCCGAGTACTCCCACTCACTCTCTATGATGCATGGCTGCTCCGGGGCCGTATGGTGAGAAAGGAAGGAGACAGCACAGACATCGAACGCAGGGACGAGGGTGTCCTTCTCTGCAGATGACAAGACTACGCGGAAAACCCAAGGAATCTATGGGAAGAATTCCTAGAACCAGGGACTGGGTTCAGTAAGGTCACGGGATGCAAGACCAGCATGGAAAATCACTAAGGGGACATCTGGGTGGCTCATTCGGTTAAGCGTCCTACTGGACCTCAGCTCAGGTCATGGCCCCGGGCTCGTGGGATAGAGCCCCACGTCGGGCTCCAGGCTCAGCTCTGGTACTCCTCCTACTTCTCTCGCTGTGCACACTCCCACTCTCTCTCAAATAAATAAGTAAAATCTTTGAAGAAGTCAGTACACTTTAAGAAAAGCATGTGTGTTTATGTTGGGGTTTTTTTGAAGTTGGAAACCTCATCTTGGCTTATTTTATGAACTTTTGAGTGGCCAGAGTAGACTGTACCTGAGCGCAGCTCATTCTCACACGGTCATGGGTCCTGGCCCCGTTCTGCATCAGGACCGTGGTGTCAGGACAGAGCAATGACTTTCTTCTCTCTGCCCTCCCGGAGTGTCCTCTGCTCCAGACTGCGTCTCTGGGCTCACCGAGAGCTGTGGATCTCCGACGTGGTTCCCAGGCCAGCAGCATCAGCATCTTCGGGGAACTTACCAGAAACACCGTGTCCGAACCTGCTGATTCAGACACGTGGAGCTGGGCCCAGCCACACGCCATCCAGGCGGCTCTGTGATGTCTGGGGCCTCTGATCCAGGCTCTCTGCTTCTCACATGATGCAGGGCCGGGCAGGACCCGTCAGCCCAGAGCAAACACGTCCCTCTGCAAGCTCGCTGCCCGGCTGTGTGGCTTCTCCTTGCCTCTCCTCACTCTGCCCCGCAGAGAAACCAGATTTCAGTCTGTCAGGCGTCCCTCTGTGTCCGACAGCAGCCAGCTGGGGGTCAGGAAGAAAAGGGGCCAGCCCTGAGACGGTTCCTGGAGAAGAAGGCCAGGCTGGCCCACTGACATTGACTGCACATCCTGGGAAGATGTTTGCAAATGGGCCTCGAGGATCCTATGGCTTTCGAGTGCAATGCTTTGTCCTCATTAGACACGATGGAATCAATTTTCCTCACTGGCTCTCTGTGATGCCTCGTTTATTTTGAAAGGAGCAAGACCATTATTCAGTTTTGGGGGCTTGGTGTGAAGGGCAGATTAAATCATGGGGTGGACATGGCGGTGGCGGCATGTCCTTCCTGAGGCTCCCGGAAACCGCCGTCCTCTCCAGTCCTTACAGATCACTTTAAATTATCTTGAAAAGAAAAACACCGTTCTAACAACCACAAATGGCTTATATTGTAGCTCTCGACCTTTTAAGAGATGTTATATTTCATAAAAATTAAATTGTGCCGAACTCAGAAAGTCTGGAGACCGAGCGGGCGCCCTCCCCCCCCCCCCTTAAGCCGTTCCCTCCGGCATCTGCTCCAATATTTTGCCAATAAGCCCTTCCAATCCAGATATAGATCTGATGCTCGCAGCACTTTCTGGAGCAATTAAGTGTGTGGTTTTTCACGTCACCACCCGGTACCATCACCCGCTTCCCGCGGGGCTCCTGCTCCGGGACCACCTGCCCGCGTGGGGTCTGATTCCGGCCGCGACCTGCCTCGGAGCTGCAAAGCCGCACACAGAGGAAGTAGAGGCGGGCTTCCTTCCCACGTGGAGCTGAGCAGGGGACCCCCCCAGCTTGCCTCAGCTAATGAGGGGGGATCTCGCCTCACTCCCTGGCCCCCCATTCAAAATCTACCTGCCTCCTCTCAAGATGCCCTGGAAGACAACCTGCAGGGCGAGGGTTTCATATCCGGCAATGCTCGGCTTCAGTCCTCACAGCAACCCCCTCCCAAGACACTATCATGGCCAGGCCCGGAGTGGACTCTGGGGCGGGGATTTGTGTGCACAGAGAGGGGAGCAGGGGAGCTTAGCCTGCAGGTGTCTCAGCTGGGGAGGGACGCAGCTGGGGGCCACCCACTGGGGCCGGGGGACAGGCCTCGACCCGGTACGGCAGCCAGCATAGCTCCCCTGCTGTTCTGGGTGGGACGTGGGAGCCGCACCCAGCCGTCTGCTCCCATTCCCCCCTTCACCAGCACCTCCCGTTTCCTGGCCGTGGCCTCGTGGACTCTTCCCAGACGTGGCTTCACCACACCAGGCTGGCCTTGCTGACCCGCCCTCCCGGGGCCCGTGGTCCTCTGCTCACCCTTCTGCTCCTGCAGGAGTTAGGCTAGGAGACAGAAAGACAGACGAGGAAAAGAACAGGCAGGTCCCTCGGAGGGAGGAGAGGGACGCTCGCGACAACCGGATCGTAAAGACAAGAACCTACCTCATAGCCCCTTGTTCAGTGTGGAGGCAAACGGCAGGGGAGCCCAAGGACACCGGTGGAAGGAAAGACGTCCGCACATCCGTGGACCAGCATTGCCCCACATTCACGTCCCCCTCGAACCTCAGAACAGGGCCCTATCCCAAAACAGGCGTACTTGCTTCAGGACCTGGAGACAAGCCCATTCTGCACTTAGGAAGGTCCCCAGTCCAGACGGGCGTCCTTATGAGGAGGACACGGGGACACCTGGATCTGTGGCCCCCCAGACAGTGACGGGGGCCACTGTTGGGGCCACTGTTGAGGCCATTTGTTGCTTCCAAATCTGTGTTCCTTGGTCCTCACAGCCCCAGGAAGGAGAACTGTTCCTGTCCCACCATGGACTCAAAATCAGTCGTTCCCAGGTCTGGATTTGACCTAACATCCTGCCAAGCACAGCTCAGCCCCCACGGTCACATTGCAGGCAGATAGGGGGCCTACAGGAGACGGAGACCAGCACTTAGATCAGCAGCTGGCCCATAGCAAGGACCGAGGCTCCTCTGGTGCTCAGGGCTCAGCTGGTGCCAGACACACCCCCCTGAAGCAGGGGTCAGCCATGCTGAGCCCCGTGAGCACCAGATTTGGGCTCGCACAGGGTCCTGGTGGTCATTCATGCAGTTAACCCTAACCCTCAGGAGATGGGATGGGAGGTGGTCCGGGTTAGAAGAGGTCATGAGAGTGGGGCCCCCGTGATGGGCCACAAAAAGGCCCTCGCCAGGCAGCTGACCAGCCAGCAGCTGGTCTGGGATGTCCAGCCTCCAGAGCCACAAGAAAGCCCAGTCCGTGGCTGCCCCAGCTGATGATGGCCCACCACGGCCCCTGGCGGCAGAGGCCCCGTGCCAGAACCCAGCAGCCTGGCACTCTGTTGTCCCCCAGGCTGCCCTGAAGGAGTCCCACAGCTGGGGGACAGCACAGCTCCACTGCCCCCGGTCTAGAGGCTAGACGCCCCTGATATAGGCACGGCAGGGCCGGTCCCCCTGAGTCCCCTCCTGGTCTTACAGATGGCCATCTCCTCGCCGGGCCTCACAGGGTCGTCCCTCCATGTGTGTCTGTGTCCTGGTCCCTCTTCTTATGGGACCGCAGCCAGAGAGCAGCAGAGCCCGTCCTGGTGCCCTCCTTCTCCTTGATCACCTCTAGGTGAGAATCCCGTGTCCAGATACAGGCCCGGCCAAGATCCTGGGGTCGGCGCCTCACCACGTGGACTGGGGGTGCACGGTCCAGCCCGTACCACTGAGGCAGGCTGCTATCGCCTCATGTATGGGCGCGGAGCAGATGGCGTGCCTCTCTCATGCTGGGGAAACTTCTCCCACATCGAGGCCATCGAACGCGTTCGGTTTCCTCCGATGCTGAATTAAACCAGTGGCCGCCCAAGAGCCCTGTGTGTGGAGGAAAGGGGGGTCGGGGGAGGGAATCAAGTAGTGTGGGATTCGCTTACACCTCGCCTCTCTCTCCAGCCTGTAAAGTAAGTGAAGGCCGCCCTGGTCTCTGTCCCCGGGTGGGGGCGCCATGAGCTTCAGGCACCCCAGGAATTTCCTTTGTCATGGGAATGAGGTGCCCCACGGATGGCACTGCTGGAGGGAAGGGCCGGACCCTGGCCAGCAGGCACCAAGGACAACGCTCTGAGCCTCAGACCACCCACACGGAAGAGGCTGGGAGCTCGGGGCTCGGTGAGGACACACGTGCCCCCAACAGCGGCTCCCATTCGCGGGACCCTCCCCGACCTCACTGTGTGGGCTCCCCACCCTCCTGCTGCCCCTCCGTGGCCTTCGTGGCAAAGCTGTGATCACAAGTATGGTGCCTTCCAAGTTCTGGGAGTTGTTTCAGCAAATCACCAAGCCTGGACAGGGGTTGTGGGAGCCCTGAATTCATAGCCGGCGGTCCCCCATTGCTGGCTGCCGTCAGGCCTGGGGTCTCACCCCTAACCTGTGGGGCCTGTGCCAACTCAGGAAGGTCATGTCAGGTCGCACCAGAAATGTGGGACCCCCGCTGCGGCCAGAGAATCCTGTCTGCCAGGCATCCGCTTCCCCCGGTGGAGGGAGGGGGGCCACCCTGAAGGAGCTGCCAGCCCCCCCAGACAGCGGGGCCGGTTCTGACTGCAGGAGCATCATGATCAGAGAGACCCCAGTGGGCCTTTGCCACATTCATTCACTTTAGAAAACAAAACTAAAATAGTCACTAAAAATCGATCTCTCCGGGACCCAAGAGGCAGAACGGGGTTCCCGGGGAGCCAGTTAAAACTCTGCTGGGCTCAACCCAATTTGATGAAAAGTGCTATATTCCTCCTGCGAGCAGGGGGCTCTGTGAGGCTGTGGGATGGAGAAGGGGCCCGACCCCTTGGAGGCCTCTCCTTGGGGAGACCCCAAGAGACGGGTCGCTTCAGCCCCTCTATCCTGAGGGTGGGGGTCTTCCCGGAGGAGGTGGGTCTGCCAGGCGAAGGGGCGCCTCCCTATCCCCCCCAACAAGAGAAGGGGCCAAGCACTGTCAGCAGGATGCTCCCTCTCCCTCCCAGCCTGGCCTCTTGCAGACAACCTGACTTACATATACTATCCACTTCACTTAAATACGGCCCATGTCCAGCAGGCCCCTCTGGACCAACGAGGGTGGACCAGCCTCACACTGATGTAAGGATGCAGAGGGAGGCACGGGACCCCCTGGGTTAACCCCTGAAAACACGTGCCCAAGGAGCTATCACTTGTCCTCCCACGCCTCGCCCCACCTTGAGCACACCATGCCTGCACTCCGTGGCCACCTTTCCCAGCAGATGTTCCTGAAAACGTAAAAGGGGATGGAGTCTCTTCCCTGCTGGCAAGTCTCTGGTGGTGGGTGGATGGGAGGCTTTCCCTCCATCGCTGCAGGACTGGGCCCCACGTCCACCTGGAGCCTCCTCCTTTCCCTGCCCGGTGGGGGGACAGGAGCCCAAGGCAATCGGAACTCCTGGATTTTGCACACTATATTTAATTTGCATGACAGCCCAACAGAAGGGTGGTAGGCGCTTCATTTTGGGAGGGTTTGGTCCCTGGCAAAGGCTCGTGGTCCCCGCCGCCCACACAGCTCATGGCTCAGGGACACTGAAGCTTCTCCCAGCACAGAAAACCTGCTCTCAGAGGCAGTAAGGAAAATGCTTTATTTTTGAAGAATCAGTAACAGGAATGTGATGTGCACCCCAGGAGCCTGCTAGGGAGCTCCCCCAGGAGCTCCCACGAGGAGCTGGAAAGAAAGCCCATCCCTGAGAGGTCTGCAGACGTCCCCTGTTCCACGTGCATTCTCAAGACACACAGAACCGTGCTCCGGTGGGGGCCCTGCGCTGGCTGGTCTTAGAAGGAGAAGAGTAAAGGCGTCCTGCTGTCCTGACCGGACGGAGACAGCAACACGGAGATCGCACGGCGCCCACAGGGGTCAGCCTCCCGCGGACACTGCGGGGGTGGGGGTGCGGTATCTCTTGGGTGCTTCCATCCCACAGAGGTTGCTCCAGGTCCTTGAGAAGGACACCCCTGGTTTGTGATGTTGGCAAGAAGCTGATCGTGCTTGCGAACGGATTTCCACGCATTTCCAAGGGCAGAGAATGAACTTACAGTCGCAAGTTTTGTGAAGTAGAAGCTCTGGGGATTGGGAGGTGGGCGTCTCTCCCTGGTTTTTACAGGGAGGATGAATTCTCTTCTAAAGAATTCAGTTAGTTCTTGGTTGCGGTGCCCACGAGACAGCGTCCTCCAGGGTGGGGATGACAGTCCCTGCCCCCGGGGCTCCCTGGGCTGCGGCCCTCCTCCCTTTGCTTCCGCTGGTTTGCAGGAACGGACAGCAGTCCGGCAGTGCACGGGCTTCGGGCCAGCATTGAGCACCACCTGCATCCTTCCCCCCACTTCTACGCGATGCTTGAACTGGCTTGAAAGATTCAAAGAAGCTCTCATTTGTCCGTTGAGAAACCCTAAAGCAGGGGACCCGTTTATCAGACGGCTGTTTACTGTGTGTACTTCCCTCTTACAGGACCAAAGAATTCAAACAGAAGAAGAACCCGGGAAAAAACAATTTCTTCCCTTCAAGATTCTTCTACAGAGTCACGGTGTTCCCCACAAACAAGTCGGGGATGGCTCCACGGGCCACAGAGCCCGAACGTGGCCGTGACCAGGAGCTCTGCTAGTGTCTACACCTAGAGCTTTCTGTCCATCGCCGTGTTCAGAGCCCTCCAGACCCTGCGAATGACGATGATTATCTCACCCTGCAGGGACCCACAATCAGCTTTCCTCCATCTGACTTCAGATCTTTCTAATGATACGCGAGTTTAACATTCTCATGTTAAAAATGTAACTTTTCCTCTGTGATTTCTCCCATTGCTTTGGTGCTGAGGAAACCGTCTTCCATGATGATATAATTTTATGCTTTCTGCTAGTTTTTAAAATCATACTTTTCCATGTACTTCTTTAGTCTAAATTTAGCGGAATCTAATTTTGGTGATAGAAGGTGCGGATCCAGGATGCTCCCTCTCAAGGCTGCTATACCCACTTGTTCTGAGAACGCTCATTAACGGGTCCTTCCTTGGAAACTCGATCTCAGAGTCTCCGACTGGGCCTGTTTCCTGGGTCTTCCTCTGCTCGGTGAGCCTACCCCTCTGCTGACGCCTTCTCCTGTAAATTTCATCTGGTGGCACCGTCTTCCAGGACGGGAGCTCCTGATCCTTATTCATTTCAGAAGCTTTGATAGCCCCGCACATCTGTCTTCCCTGGGTCTTCAGGCTCTTTTCTCGAGAGCTTCATTCATTCCCAAATCCTTTAAAGACATTGAAAGACTTGGCTTTGCATTAAAGACACAGATTAGTTTGGAGCAAGCCATCACAACAGCAATATTCTACCTGCTTGTCAGGGAACCCACCCCGGGCTCTGTCTCCTCCGATGTGCTCCGGGAGGCATCCAGGGCCAGGACAGCTCTCATTAATCTTGTTATTTCGTGCCTTGTGTGGTTTTATTCCTAGTCCCCACCGGATGCCTTTCCTCACCGCGCCCTGACAGGTGTTCCTGGGGAAGCCAAGACTTCTCATTTTCAGATTTGCCGCGAAGCTGTTCTTTCCGCCCCGCCCATCCACGGTCTGATGGTTTTGCAGGAACTGTGGCGTGCACCTGCCACACGGCGTCCTCGGCAGCAGCGAGGGCAGCAGACGGAGCAGCAGAGTACCCTGGGCACGGACGGTCCAGAGGAGTCCTGGTGGCCCAGCCACGAACACAGCAGCCCCGAGGGGTGTGCCGTCTGGGAAAGGAGACCCCAAGTCCGGCTCTGTGACCTCAGCCACTACAGGCCCGGGAAGGTCCTCCTTCCACCCTGGGACACCGAGCCGTCCATCGTGTCTGACAAGACCAGGGATCTGAAGCACGGCCCACCTCGTTGTTAAACTTCACGTTTATCTCACTTCCGCTGCCTGCTCAGCGGAAGTCTGCTTCTCTCTCTGCCCCTCCCCCGCCATCAATGTGCTCTCTCACTCGTGTTCGCTTTCTCAGATAAATAAGTAAAATCTTAAAAAATAATAAAAAACAAATATTATGGAACAGGAGATGCACTATAATCCTGAAAAATGGGGAAGGGAGTTACTCTGTAGAAGGGGGGGGGGGGGAGTGTGCAGCCGCAGGATCCCAATCCTGGGGCAACCCCTGCCCGCATGAGGCCAGGACGTGTGCAGTAGACCAGCTCCCGGTGCTGATGCTGAGCATGTTTTCTCATCAATGCAAGGTCAACGGGCACAGGAAGGAAGCCGGGAGCTTGTTGCCCTGCTGCAGATGCACGACCCCGGACGTGGAAGGCGTGATATAGCTGAAAGGAGTTCCACAGCCTCAAAGCACTGACAAGGAGAGCGCGTCCTGGTGGAGGTGTAATTGAGAAGGAACGAAACAGATATTTGCAATTCATGTCAGATAAGCCACAAATAGTTTGAGGCTAGGTACATCCCTGGCAGTGTTCTTTGATCTCAGGGGCACAGGCACCCGGCTAGACACTTAGGCAGAGCTCCCTCCACCCCCAAGCAACAGGATGGGCAGAGCACCCCGGCCTCGGAATCAGGCCTGGAAGGACTTTCGTCTTTCTCTAGTTTCTGATTTTCCTTTTTTATCGTGGTAAGAGCCCTCCACGTGCCTCTCAACCGACGTAGTGCTGCCCGTGGACACGGCCGTGTGTAGCAGAGCCCAGCAGCTTGTTCGCCTCACTCAGCCCTACTCTCTGTGTCTATGGTTTGAACACAGGGGCCTCGCAGAGTGGAACCGTGTGGGACCTGTCCTTTGGTGACAGCTTATCTTCTGAGTGCCACACCCTCCGGGTCCAGGAACCCCTTCCTTCTGCGGATACAATCCACCGTGCACAGAGCATATTTCCTAGTGTGGGGGTGGGGAGCCGAGCTTCCCATCCTTACAGACACACCTGGCCCGCGGTGACCATGGCTCTGATGCTCCGTGTAGACATGGCCGCTATTAGGTAAAATCTTTATGGTCTTTTACTTTTTCCCAGATTTTACTCAAAAAAGTGGTCATGTCTTTTCTGAGATCTGCACATTCTCCATAAGCCCTGGCTTCACTAAAGCCCTAGGATGTGTGCAGGAGTGCCGGAACCTTCCGGAACTTCCTTCCTGGTTCCTGATTGTCGGGGGCCCCGGGGTGATGACTGCCCAGAGCTTGTGCTCCCTGATTCTACTTCTCGGCTGACCCCGTATGCCCTAGAGGCAGGATGCCCCTGATACGGACACAAAATAGTAGCTAAATCTTTCCTTAAGCAGGACCTGTTGACAAACGTCATAAATTATTCTTGAGGTCTCCAATTTAGGAAAAATGAATAAAAGATTTGACAGTCAGACTGTTCCCTGAGATGTATGTGCAGAGCTTTTCCCTTCTCTATTTTTTCCTTCAGAATATTTCAGAAGGGTTTTGAAAATTATATATATATAATATGACATATATATATATAATTTTTTCCAAAACAATTAAAAAGTCAAATGGTTCACTGCCTTTTTCTAAACAACCCCCCTCCCTGAAGAGCACTGAGAGGCGAACAGAAGTCAGCCATGCATTCCTGCCTGGAAGGTGACATGATAGCTGGAGCCAAAGCTTCCCCCCTGAGGCTATGAGGAGCAGGCCTGACGCTCACTATGACAAGCTAACGTGTGCATGCTCTCGCTCGCCGCCTGCTGAAGCGAGGGGGCGTATTTTGGCACATCATGGGAAATGAGGAACCTCCAGGTTGGAATAAATGGTGGGCCTTGGGCTGAACCTGGGCCAAAAATGCTACCATAACAGCCTTGAACATAGATCACGTCTAATTGGAATAAACGCAGCCTTGAGATTTGCTCCCCAAAAGTGTGTGACGTGACCACCCCAAGTGAGGAATAAGGATGCAGAAGTAAGCTTCGCAGGGCTCCCACCGAGCCCTGGTGGAGAAGACCAGGAGACAGCAAGAAAAATGACTGGTTGACTCAGACACGTGCCATCTGTAAAAAAATCCATGAGTCCATAATAACCCTCCGAGAGGGAGAAGAGAACAAAAGCGGCCCTAATTTGTCTCTGTTGGAAACAAGAGTTATACCCACTCCTTCCTCTGGAAGCCACGGCTCAGCCAGAACAATGAAGCACCTCCCCACCTGCCCAGCAGAGAAAAAATCCTGCCCTTCAGAATGCAGCCAGACCATAACCACAGGCGGCTGCCGAGAAGCTCACCCTTCCTGTCCCCTGGTGAGCACCTGACGCAGGCAAGGCTCAGCCAGGGGCACTGAGGCAGGGGATGCCCGGGGGGAGCAGTGGGAGGGCAGCGTATGGAGCGGTGTGGGTTGTGTGCGCCTGTGCGGGGAGCAGTGCAGGGTGTGGGTATACACATGTCAGTGTAGTGCAGTATGGGTGTGTACACGTGCACATGTGTGCATGTGTGGGTGTGGTTGTGGGGGGTATACATGTGTGTGCGTGTGTGGGGGTGTGTGCGTGGGTGTACAAGTGTGTATGTGGTTGTGGAGTATGCATGTGTGTGCATGTGGCTGAGGGTATGCACATGTGTGTGCATGTGTATGTATGTAGTTATGGGTGTGGGTGCGTGTGTGCATGCGGGTGTGTGGTTGTGGGTGTGTGCATGGGTGTGCAAGTGTTTATGTGGTTGTGGGATATGTGCATGTGTGTATGTGGTTGTGGGGTGTGCATATGCGTGTGCATGTGGGTGTGGGTGTGTGCATGGGTGTGCACGTGTGTATGTGGTTGTGGGGTGTGTGCATGCATGTATGTGTGTGCATGTGTGTGTGCAGTGTGGGTGTGGGTGCATGTGGTTATGGGTGTGTGAGGGTGTGCACATTATTATGTGGTTGTGGGGTATGTGCATGTGTGTATGTGGGTGTGGGTGTGCACGTGTGTCTGTGGTTGTAAGGTGTATGTGGGGGGTGTGCAAGTGTGATTTAATTTCACTGATTTTCTGTTCTTGCCTTTTCCACCTCCTTCCGTCTGCTCACTCTTCATTTATTTTGTCTGTCGTAGGTTCTTGAGTTTGGTTCTCGTAGCCCAGATTATTCACTTAAGGCTTCTCTTCTGTATGAAAAATGTCGTAGGAAGCAATGTTCGTGCTGCTCCCAGCAAATTTTCATAATTTTCATTTTCATTTGGTTTGAAATATTCTGCAGTTTCTCTGGAGTCTTCTTTGACTTATGGATTGTTTAGACGTGTGTTCCTAACTCTACATATATTTGGGGATTTTTCATCCATCGTCCTGCTATTCACGCCAAGTTTAAGTCCCCTGTCATCTGAGCACATCCTCTGTACGATTTCTATTCTCTTAAATCAGCTGAGGCGTGTTGTATGGCCCAGAACGTGGTCTGCGGCCTGGAATGCACAGCAAGTTCTGCTGCTGCGGGGAGAGCTCCACAGGTGTCCATCAGACCCAGGTGACCACTACTGTTCTGCGGGTCATCTGCACTGAATGCACCTTGCTCTGCCTGGTGCATCACCTACTGACAAAGGGAATTGAGTCTCCAACTGCAGGTGTAGGTGTGTGTGCCTCTCCACGCAGTTCTATTGCCTTCTGTGTTTTGGCGTACTTTTCACAGGTGCATATGTGTTTAGTGTTAATCTGGCTCCTTGGAGAATCAGCCCTTTTATTGTTATGGTGCTTTTCATCCCTGAACCTCCTTCATGTTCTGAAGTCAATATTGCCTGAAATTAATACAGTTCCTCCAGCTTTTTTTTTTATTAGTCTCTGATTAGCAGCATGGCAGTTCTTTCTCCATGCCTTTTTTTAAATCTACCTAAATATCTACATTTAATATGGGTTTCTTAAAGACAACATACAGCTGGGTTCTGGCAATTCGCTCTGTGAGTCTGTCTTTAAATTATCTCAGTCAAAGTGATTAGTGACATGGTTGCACGGATGTCTACTATCTTTGTGGCAGTCTTCTTTTCATATTATTTGCTTATTTGCTCTTTTTCCCCCTCTTTTGGTGGTTTCTGTGGTTTTGATTGAGCATTTATATGACTGGGTATTATATTTTCTCAGCACATATACTTTTTAGAATTTTATTTTATTTATTTATTTTTTATTTGACAGAGAGAGAGATCACAAGTAGGCAGAGAAGCAGGCAGAGAGAGAGGAAGGGAAGCAGGCTCCCTGCAGAGCAGAGAGCCTGACACAGGGCTTGATCCCAGGACCCTGGGATCATGACCTGAGCTGAAGGCAGAGGCCTTAACCCACTGAGCCACCCAGGTGCCCCACTTTTTAGAATTTTAGTTGCTGCCTTAGAAATTACACTGTATAGTTTTAACTAATCCTAGCTCACCTTCAAAGTGATACCTACCACTCCATATGCACAGAGGTGCTGCCTGTCCCCAAATTGTCCCTTTGCCTTGCTATCATTTCCTTCACTTAGTCACCCTACACTTCATTCCTATTCATTTGGAAAACAATTGTGCTTCAGATAAACTAAGGGCAAGACCAATAAAAGCTGTGTCCCTCCTTCAAGCGCACCCTGTCCAGCAGCCGTCCCGTCACCACGAGGGGATGTCTGATCTACGTCACTTTCCTTCTACCTGGAACATCCCTCCTAACAGAACATTCTGCTGTGACATGGCTGCTGGCAATGAGTTCCCTCAGCTGTGTCTTAGAAATTACTTACTTCTCCTTCCTGCTATGGAATTCTTTGTTCTTGATATTCCAGGTCCACACACATCACACATCTGACGCTGCCCAGCAGTTCTGCCTCTTCCTTTTTTCATCTTTTTCTCTGTGTTTCAGCTCAGTGATCTCTCCTTGATGTATCTGTCAGGGTTCTCCAGAGAAGGTGAACTAACAGGATGTTGGCAGCAAGAGAGAGATTTTAAGGAACTGGCTCATGTGATGGTGGGGCCACCAGAGTGTGCAGAGCGGGTCAGCGAGCTGGAACCTCAGGCAGGACTTCTTCTGTGGGAACCTCAGTCTGTACTCTGAGCACCTTCACCTGACCAGACAAGGCCCACCCACACTGCAGATGGTTAGTTGCTTTACTCGAGGTCAGAGTGCCTGATGTATGTGTTAACCACCTCTAAAACATACCTTCATAGCAACGTTCGTTTGACAAAAAAACTGGGCCTCATAGCCTAGCCCACTGACATGAAGGTACCCCTCACCATGTGACACTTGTACACATCTCCTTAATATCCAACTTAGACTACTTGGACACTTAGCCCTTGAGTAGGGGGTCAAGGCTGGATGTTATCATCAGTCAGAGCTTCATGGGGCTGGAATGAATGTATACCTGGAGTAGAAAACAGGGATGGTAGCAGAGGGCAAGAAGTTGGGGCCAATGGAGACCAACTCCTGGGTGACCCACCGAGATTAAAGTCACCCCTCTTAGCAGGGAAAGGCCGAGGACAATTCCCAAGCAAGAAAGTGACCTGGGGCACCTGGGTGGCTCAGTGGGTTGAGCCTCTGCCTTCGGCTCGGGTCATGATCTCAGGGTCCTAGGATCGAGTCCCGCATCAGGCTCTCTGCTCAGCAGGGAGCCTGTTTCCCTCTCTCTCTCTCTGCCTGCCTCTCTGCCTACTTGTGATCTCTCTCTGTCAAATAAATAAATAAATAAATAAATAAATAAATGTATGTATGTGACCTAAGGTGTTTTAAGAGCATAATCAGTCGTGTGCTCACAAAAGCTTAACAATCACCTCTTGGGAAAAAACACAGCAATAAAGGAATGCACGTCGTGTGCCCTTACAGAGTCTGTCCACCACAGAGAGGTAATCGACGCAGAAATAACCCTGAGAAGACAGTAAGACGTAACAAAATCACTAGAAGTAATGAAGTCTGAGTGTCTGTTGACTTTGCTGTTTTTTCCAGCTTGATTGAGGTGTGTTTGACAAAATTGTCATGTATGTAAAGTGTGCACTGTGACAATTTAATAGACGCACATATGGAAATAATTAATTAACACATCCCCTCTCATAGTTACCTTTTCTTTTCTTTCCAAGCAAACGTCTCAGGTGGAGTCTGTTCGCCATTTCCAGTATGTGGCGAGTGCGGCTGGCCATGGCCGCCGGCTGCAGGGTCGCTCCCTACGCTTACCTTGTGACTGGGTCAGTTTCCTTGGCCCGCACCCTCCTAACGTCCCCATGCCCATCCAACCACAATTACACTCTGCTTCTGTGAGCTCCGCCATCGTACTTAGAGTTCACCTGAGTGACACCACGCAGGGTTTACCCTTCTCTGTCTGACTTCTTGCACTCAGGGCAACACCCCCAGGTTCATCCACGAAGGTGCGAATGGCACTAGTTCCTTCTTCTTATGGACAAACACATCCCATCATACGTGTATCTTCTACCACATTTACTCTGCAGATCACATTTCCTTACCTAGCCCTCCATCCACGGACACTTGGGCTGTTTCCCTAACTTGGCAATTGTGGAGGACGCTACAACAAACACGGGGGGGGGGCATTACACACAAAATCAATTCAAAATGGATTAAAGACTTGACTGTGAAACCTAAAACCAAAAAACTCCTAGAAGAACATATCAGGAAAAATTCCTTGCCATCGGTCTTGGCCATGATTTCTTGGCTCCGACACCAAAAGCAAAGGCAGCAAAAGCAAAAATAAACAAGTGGGACAACATCACATGGAAAAGCTGCTGCACAGCGGAGGGAACAGAGCATAAAGGCAGCCTGCGGAAGGGAGAGAATATTTGCAAACTGTACAACTAATAAGGGGACAATATCCAGAATATATAAGGAAATTATATAATTCAATAGCAAACAAACAAACCAAAAAACCCACTTAAAAATGGGCAAAGTACCTAAAAAGACATTTCTTCCAAAGAAGACATCCAGACAGCCAACAGACTCATGAAAAGACGCTCAACATCGCTCATCGTCAGGGAAATGCCAATCAAAACGTATAGTCCAACATCTCCTCATACCTGTCAGAACGGCTAGTCTCTAAGAAGTCACAAGACTCGTGCTGGCAAAAATGTGGAGAAAGGGGACGCCTCGTGCACTGTTGGTGGGAATGCACGCTGGTGCAGCCACCGTGGCAAACGGTATGGAGGGTCCTCCAAAAGTTGGCGATGGAATAATCACATGACCCAGCGATCCCGCTCTCGTCCTGTGAGGTACAGAGCACTGAGCACTGCTTTGCTAGGAGAAATCAGGATTTCCTGTTTGCAGGTTGAGTAGACAGACCCTTCTAAACCAAGTTTTAGATGCATAAGAAAAGTCTTCCCTTCCCACCAATTAACATTGGAAAGGAAGTCAAGCCATTCATTCCAGAGGAGTTTGCTCAATGATTTCCAAGTTTTGGCCCTTGAGACAAGTGCCAACCTCCTGAAGGAAGGGGAGCCATAGGAACTCCTTGTGGCGAGACCCAGCATCACCCCCAGCCCTACTTCTGCGTGCTGGAGAGGGACAGGGATGTGGGTAGGAAGGACAGACAGAGGACACAGAGGCTGGTGCAAACACCTCTCTCCTGACACAGGAAACCCAAAAGCTCTCCGAGCCCAACATCCCATTTTCCAGATGGGAACACCAGGTCTGATGCTGGAGGGGACTCCCCCGAGGTCACACAGCAAGATGACGGGGAGTCGAGGCCAGAATTCCTTCCTGAGCGTGGTCATGTTCTGAGGCTCACTGTGGCCAAGGCAGTAAGAGTTCCCCACGGTGCAAAGAGACCAGGCGTGCGAGGCTTTGGGGAGCCGGAGGGGTGAGTGGGGTGCACGGGAGGGCCTGCTCCGTGTAAGCGTGTGGACCAATACTTCGGGTCACCTCCCACCTCAAGCTGGCTTTAAGTCCTGAGCCCTCTCCAGACCATCCAGTTATAAAATTTCATGGGTCAATGGCATCGTCCTCCGTGGTCACCAGCTTGCTGCTCTTTTAGGGGAGACTGGGGAAATCTGGTTCAAAGGGCACCACTGCCACCATGACGATTTATCATTGGGAAATAGTGATGCCAAGCATTACGGGGGGCGGGGGGACCTTGTTCCCAGATGCCACAGGCCTGGCTCCTGGACCATGAGCTGACTCCAGCTGCAGCCCTTGCCCTGGTGACCACTAGCTCTTGGCGAGGGACTCGGATCTTCTATGTCCCTTACATCACTCCTTTAGGGACTCTTTCAAAATATCTGTAGACTTGTAGGGTGTACACATAGCACACAAGTCCCTGTGGGCTGGACTGTGTCCCCTCCCAAACCCCAGGACCTCAGAACAGCTCTGTACTTGGAGAAGGGTCTTAAAGAGGTGATTGAGATGAAGCGTGGTCCCTACGGTGGGCTTTACTCCAGTGTGACTGGGGTCCTCATCAGAAGAGGACATAAGGACGTAGACACACATGCAGGGTCGACCCTGTGAGGACCCGGGGAGGAGACGGCCATCTGCACGCCCTGGAGAGGCCTGGGGAGGGACCGGCCCTGCCTCAGGTGGATCAGGGATGTCCAGCCTCCAGAGCGTGCGGAGTGACTGTGTGTTGTTTAAGCCGCGCATGCGTGGGGCTTTGTCGTGGATGCCCAAGCTGACAGGGGCAGAGGTCACCTCGTTGGAGCCGCCTGGGAACTCGGGGAGGGGGTGGGACAAACCCGCTTGACAGGACGGCGACACGGGGTAGACTCCTAGGGTAGACAGCAGACCATCACAGCGTGGTGACCTCTGCGTATTTTTGGCCGTTTGGCTTCCTGGGCGTGACTGTGCGGGCTCAAAGGGAGCCGGTGAAGGACTCAGAACAGCTTTCAAACCTCAATTTGGAGCACAAATAGCTGATTTATGTAATTAGGCCATATGCACTCACACGGAATGCTGTCAAGTGGCTTTTTCTTAAGCCAGATTGGTACCACCGGGTTCTGACAAATGTAAAAACAAGTTCTCAAGTCACAGGTAATTACGGGGAGCACGTGACGTTGTCCCTTGGCAACCCAGACTCCCCGGGTCCACTGGCTTCCCTCCTACTCTGCAGAGGAGGCGGCGGTGGTGGGGGGGGCTCTCAAAATGGTGTGCGGGAGACGTCTGGGTTAAGTTCAAGGGGAGCCGTGAAGGGCGGATCCCAGGTGAGGCACAAATAAGGCGGGAACTGATCAAGACGCAGTTTTCGCTGTGGCTTTCCTCTCCTTCACATTCCCGAGGCGCCCTGTGAGCAGATATAATAGCGGTGAGCAACTTCTTATCTACAAAGAGCTCGGATCAGTCAAAAAAACACGAAGCCCAGATTATTGTCAAGGATGCAGAGAGTCATGTCCCAAGAGAAGACAAGTGACTAGGACAACTCAGAGGAAAATCCAGCCAAGAAATGAAAATTAAGACCCCGACAAGACGCCTTCTTGTCACCTGAACTTGAGGCAGTAAAAGCTGATCTTGTCTTAGCTTCGCCCCTGCAGATACCACGCTGAATGGCCCCTTCGAAGTACAGAAAAGAACACACGCCCAGCGCACAGAAGGAAGAAAAGGTGTGCCTAGGCGAGTGGGTGACCAGAGGCAGGGAGTCAGGTGTGTGTGGACGTGGGAACAGAGCAAGGGAAGTCACAGGCAGGAGCCCCTGGAGGTCCGCCCAAGGACGCTGAGCTCAAGGTCCACGAACTAAGGTCAAGATCAGTATTCGAGGACAAGTTTGGTGCACTGAGGTCAAGTTCAGTGCACTAAAGTCAAAGTTGGCAGACTGACCTCAAGGTCAGCACAAATAATGAGGCCGGGCATGGGGGGCAGAGACACCCAGCACCAGCCCCAGTGCCACCTCCGGTGTGCCGTCAGGCCCTCAACGTCCCCCTTCCTGCCACCCGGTCACTCTGGCAGGACGGGCCTGCACAAGCCACTCATGGAGAGGCAGAACCCAGAGGGCTCCGCCCCAAAGAGTGGACTGGCAGGAGCTCCAGGGCTTCTGGGAGGTGGGCCTACACCATCAGGGCCCGAAAGAGGCCACTCCGAGCCCAGGAGGCAACCCAGGGAGAGCCCAGAGCACGAGGGCAAAGCAGAGAGAGCCCACCCACGCCCACCTCGGAAGAAAGTCGACAGCTCCGCCCAGAAGGGCTCTTTGCAGAGTCTCTGAGTTTGGGTTTTCAGAGCTATTCAAGAAGACGGAGCAAACATAAAACCCAGATACCACAAAAAAGGGACACTCGGAGAGCGAGGGTGGCCTTTCAGAAACCATACTGACTAATGGTACTAACCTTTCGGGTAAAAATGGGGCCGAGAGCCAGCACAGAAAGCAGCTGAGGCTGAAGCCAGACAGAACGTCAGAGCAGGACGGCTGCGGCTGGACGGGAGGTGTTTCGGGTCCGCCCCTGAAGTAACACGGAGAAGCTGCAGTCCAGGAGGCCACCAGGAGGTGACGGCGCTGATGGCAACGGACCCACGGGGCTTTCACGGAAAACCAGCAGGTCGCCCCCAGAGGGAACAGAACCCAGCAGGGTCCGAGGGGTCGCCAGAAATTCCAGACTCCCAGGCTGGCCCAGCCTGAGCTGTGCACCCAGGCAGGAGCCACGCCAAGAGCCTGCCAGACGCACAGAAGCTTCCAGAAGCATCTGGGTTTGCACCTTTCTTGGAAGTTACTTAAAAATATGCTGCAGTAACAGAAGAAAAGCCAAGAAGAGAAAGCAAGAACCCAAGGTTCTGGGCTGTCCCTGGCGGTGTCCCCACGCGTCCTAGGCCCCCTCTCCCAGTTCCTGGGGCGGGTGGGGCAGGCAGGCTCTTGGGATGTGTGCATGGCAAGTGCAGAAAGCACACCGCTCTGCTTCCAACATGAGCCAATTCTCCAGGAGTGACGTCCGGACCACAGCAGTCAGCGGGGCCGCAGTAACGGCCCCAGAGAAGAGCTCGATCCCAGACCTTCAGTCCTCACTCCTGGAGGTGGACACCCGAGGTCCAGACCAGACAGGGCTGCTCTCCCAAGGCCTCTTCCAGCCCCGTCTCCTCCTGTGTCCTCACGTGGCTGTCCTCTGTGCAGGTCTGTGTCCTGATGCCCCCATGAGGACACCTGTCCTGTGGGAGGACAGCCCACCCCAGCGACCTCATTTTATCGCAGTCACTGACCCCATTTCCAAACACAGTCACACTCTGAGGTCTGGGGACCTGGGGCTTCCACATACAAGTCCTTGGGGGCACAGTTGAGCCCTAACATGTTCCCGAGTATCGCCACTGGAAAGAACAGAGTATAAAGCGAGGACTGCAGCCTGGCCTGATTTTGCACAACCCAGTGGAGGGCGAGGAGAGGGAGCCCACCTGGCCACCAGACACCCGCAAGGCCTGTATTTTAAAGCACTTGGTGCCACATTTGTGATGCTTGGTCCCTTCACATGGTTTGGAATTTGGGTTTTCAGGCACAGGTCGCGAGGGCGGGGGTTGTTCTCTGGCTCTCCTTCTGCCCTCGGCCCCTCCACCAGCCCAAGTGGGGATCTAGTTGTTCTGGCCTCCAGCCGGTCCCTCCATCCCCATGGCCCACAACTTCTGGTAATAACATGGCCCCAGGGGGCAGGCGGTGCCACGTCCCAGACACAGGCCCCGGGAGCTTGGCGCAGCCCCTTCTGACCCACGATCAGAGGGAGGCTGAGCCCCAGCCAGCGCTTCTCCAGCCGGACTGGACCCCGGGGACCCATGGATTCAGCAGCCACTAGAAGCCCCTCCGTCCTCTCCTCTTGTCGACAGAGATACAACGTGCTGTGCTTCGGTTCTTCTTCCTCTCGCCTGCTTCTCTCTGCCACAGGAACAGAGAGCATTTTAAAGTGCACATCTGCTTGACCACGTTGATCTACAAGGACGTGCTTCCTGGCTTTTAAATGTCATGACCTATTAGAAATAATGCACGCAGCACTCAGCTCATCACAGAAAAGGCTGTCACGTTACCAACCAACACCCTGCAAAGGGGACAGAAGAGCAGAGCTGAGTCCAGAGACGCGGGGGAGGAGGAAGGCAAAGGACATGCCGGGCAGGTGTAGCCGTCAAGATCGGATTGCTAGCATGATTCTAAACTCCGCTATTTCTACCAAAATCCGGGAGCAGCAAGGACAGGGCAGCGGTAGGAGATGGAGTGATCCAAGTCCTAACCTTAGGTCGGTGGCGTTGGTGTCCTGTGACTCAGTATGACCAGCTGGCGGACAGAACCACAGGACAGCCTGGCAGCGGGGTCTCCGCAGAGCGGGGTCATTCATGCTTTTCTGCAATTCATCTTTCCTCACTCCTATGCTCATGCACACACCCACCCGTGCACACTCGCACACACACGCACGCACACACACACCCGCCCACGCACGCTCACACACACACACACCTGCCCACACACGCACATACCCGCCCACACATGCTCACACACATGCACATTCGCGTGCACACATGGGCACACTCACCCTTGCACGCTTACACGCACATGCAAACCCACCCATGCGCATTCACATGCACACACCTACATATGGTCACATGCGTGCTCACTTGCACACTCACACTCATGCACACACTTGTGCACTTACTCATGTGCAAGCACACACGTGCACATACATGTGTATTCCTACGCCTGTCACACCATCAGCCGCACACTCTCATACACACACACTTGTGCACACACTCACCCATGCACATGCTCATGCACACAAATTCACACACACACACACTCGCACTCAGGAACCCACAGGCTTCCACATACACACACGCACTCACACGCCGGTGCTGATGTTCAACACGCGATTACCCTGAGAAGAGTCCTCCTCGCCTGTCTGGAGGAGGAACTTGGAATTTCCCTTGCAGCAGCCAGTGCCGTATGGAAAAGGGCTTTGCCAGGACTGTAAGCTCTGATGGGCCATCCCACCTGGGGGAGTCTAGTCGAGGGGACCGTGAACGTGCAGGGAAAGTCTCCTGCAGGAAGAAGTTCTCACAAGTGTGGGTTGCAATAAAATTCAACGACGTCAATGCCCAACAGTCGGGTGTGCAAAGGCACAGAGGCACACCAGCCACACATACCATGCCGTCGATAAAGCTCTGCTTTAGAGCAGGCTCTAATATGCGAGAATTCTACACCTGACATAAAATTTTAAAAAGCAGGAAACACACAACACTGGTTAACTGTGGTTATCTCTCGGTAGAAGTATTATTGACAATTTAAATGTTATTCCTTAGACTTTTTCCCTTTATTTTCTATTCTTATAACTGGTAGGATACATACCTTCTGTCCCGTGCTCATCCAGACCTAGTCCCGAGATGTCCTGGGAACCCCTGAGAACCTCAGGGTCCGTTGGCACAGAGCCCGCTGTCTTCTTCTCCTGCATGTGGACATGTTCCAGTCACCCTGGCTCCGGGCACTGCCTGTCCCTGTTGCCTTTGGCTTAGGACTCACACTTACCAGTCACTGAGTCACCAGCAGGCAGCCTAATGGCTGCTCTCCTGAGGTCAGTAACCATGTCTTTTTTTTTTTTAAGATTTTATTTATTTATTTATTTATTTGACAGACAGATCACAAGTAGGCAGAGAGGCAGGCAGAGAGAGAGGGGGAAGCAGGCTCCCCGCTGAGCAGAGAGCCCGATGCGGGGCTCGATCCCAGGACCCTGAGATCATGACCTGAGCCAAAAGCAGAGGCTTAACCCACTGAGCCACCAGGTGCCCCAGTGACCACGTCTTATTTACCTTGGCAGCTCCCACCATCCTAGAAGGTCTCTGCGATGTTAATGAAGGTCCATACACGTTCACACAGTCTGATTTGATTTAAGGAAGTTCTGTATTTACTACCAATCAAGAAAACGCAGATCAAACTCTCGGAGCTCTGCAGGTGAATTTCCGGGAAGCCATGGAAGGGAAATCATTCACGGCGTCTTGGGCAGCGGCCATCACCAACCACACACACTGGGGCTGCCCAGATGTCCGCCCGTACAGCGAGGTCGGAGTGGGGAGCAGAGCCGCGGCGGATGCAGGGAGAACTTTGGCGGCCGACTGCACTCTGCCTGGGTGACCACACTAGGATCTGTCGAGGAAGGAGCCAGCCAGCGTGGGGGACGGTAGGGGGGATGGAGGTTGGCTGGAGGACAGACAGCGCCAGGGGACAGCGCTCAAGCACCCTGCAAGGAGACCGAAACAGTGCCCTGGGGAGGGGATTGACCCTGGAACCCCTCTGCAGCTGGGTGGGCGGGTGAGAGACTTAATGAGGACCGTCTTGGGCTTTCACTGCTTCCAGCAGCCAGGTTTTCCTGCCATGATGTGGAAGAAGATTCTAGAACACAAACTCTGTGAGAGCAGAAGTATCTGTTTGCTTCACCAGTTTATGCCCCTAGGATGGGCGACACAGGCACACAATAAAGGTTTGTTGAATGAATAACCAACCATTGGAATGACAGGGCGGTCAGCTCCCTCCGGTGCCATGGAACAGGTCTCATCTTCTCCTGAGGCCCAGTCAGGGGCTGCTCCAGCTCTGGACGTGGCTGTGGGACAAGGGACCCTGCT
Source organism: Mustela putorius furo (assembly GCF_011764305.1). Taxonomy (NCBI): domain Eukaryota; kingdom Metazoa; phylum Chordata; class Mammalia; order Carnivora; family Mustelidae; genus Mustela; species Mustela putorius. The sequence goes on from NW_025421998.1 coordinate 13,267,821, forward strand.
GCCCTCGAGTTTGGGGTCCCACAGGGAACAGGCACAGAAGCCCCTGCCTGGGGGCAGCTGTCTTGCCCAGAGGACCAGGAACAGTTCACTGGGGAGTGTGGATCTCCTGTTCTCCGTTGCTGCTTTCCAAGATCTTGGAGAGAATGGGGTAACCTCTGCCCTAGCCTGAAGGACCCTGAAGAGCAGTCGGGAGCTCAGTCACACTGGGCTGTGCAGACGAGGTGACCCCGGGATTCGGGGCTGGGGCATGGGATGTGTAACCGAACTCACCCAGCACCCCCACTCCATGAGGGGTGCGGAGTTTGCTCCGGGCGCTCTGGTGGCCAGCCCCGACGTGGGATGTGAGCAGGCTCCTGGAGCAGGGGCCCAGGGCCACCCTCGCACCTCCCACAGGGCCGACCGTGCAGCAGGGGTCAGCACAGGACAGCCCCTGCCCCAACTCCAGCACCGCGTTCTTACACAGCCTGTAAATGAAGAGTGTTTCTATTCAGACAGTTGAAGAAAGTCCAAAGAGAAGACCGTTCCCAGTGCGTGAACATTCCATGGGATTCGGATTTCTGTGAATGTGAACCAAGTTTTACTGGCGCAGAGACGCTGGGGCCTTCACGTCCTCTGCCGACTTCCGGCGGCGGCGGGGTGGGAAGGTGCGACAGGAGCCGTATGGTGCACTTGCTCTCCAGCCCTTAACAGGGGTGGGGTGTACAGACCCTGGCCACGGCAGGGAGCGAGGGGCGCACGGTAGGACCCACAGTGAGGGCTGCATGCCCACCCCCCCCCCCCCCGTCTCAGCGGCGAGAGCTTAGGTCTAAGAACAGGTTGCGGGGCAGGGGGGCGGCTCTGTCTGCCTCTGTCCCTCAGGGCCCTTCGAAGGATCCGAGGGATCCGTCACTACCTGCCAGAAAGTAGGAAATCACGGGCCGCACAGCAATTAACCTTCCCTGCAAGGGAAGCCTCCTCCCTCTCTGGGGCTTGTCCGGTACCACTCACTCTGCGCTCGATAAATGCACATGTAATTGGATGTATGGGCCATCCACGCAGACCAGGAGCTGGCACGCGGGGTCAGAAGGCCGCTGAGCCAGGAAGGACCGGGCCGGGGAGCGGCCCATGGAAGCTGGAAGGACTGTCCCCAAGCTGGCCCAGGATGCAGGTCAGTGTGGGGGAGGGGAGGCTGGTGGGCAGCCCTGCGCAGGTGGGAGGGAAGGAATTAGCCCATCTGGCCTGTGTCGGCGGCGTGGGGGCCGGGGGCATGTCCCTGGCGAGTACCGTCTGGGAATGGATTTGAGGCCAAATAGGTCAAATGTGCCAGCCCCCAAAACGGGAGGAGGCGGAGCCACGCTGGGGCCTCCACAGTGTGGAGGGGGGAGGGGCACGCTGGGCGTCTGTGTCAGCAGAGCCCCGGGATCAGCCCCAGCCTGGGCCTCAGTGTGCAGTGAGGAAACGAGGTTCCCTGTGATCCTGAGTGCCCTGCAGAGATGGGCAGCCCCCCGCCTCCTTGGTCTGGACGTCTGCCCTGAGCAGTGCCTGAAGTTGGGGTGAGCGCCTGCCCCCCCCAGACACGATAACCTGGCCCATGAGCCCCTTCCATCTGCAAGGAGGACCTCATCTTCACCACCTGAGCCAGTCAGGAGCATGGCAGAGAGGCCTCAGGTCAAGGCCAGCTTCGGGGAGCCCTGGGTGCCCCCGTCCGGCACATGCCCATTCCGTCGGGGGATCTCACTGGAGGCCAGTGAAAGTCAGGTGTCTCAATGTCGCAGTCCAAGACCCTATATTTGAAGACTTGATCTTTGCAGCCCTGAGTAACTCGATTCAATTGAATTGATTCGATTGAATTGTCAAATCTGATTTTTCGTATTATCACCTTTCTTTCCTGTTTCTTCAAGGACACAAGGCAGAATATTTATGGCCCGTGCTAGATTATAGCAAAACCCCAGCTGCGTGCACAACGTCCATCGACCAATTCTGCTGGATATCGTGACGTTTATCAGCACTGACATTTCATCAGTCGGACGCCTGGGGCAATTTTCTCCTCATTTGCGTGATGAGATTTCTTTTTAAATTCCAAATTACAGCACAGAAATGGGGATGTGTATTTGAAGGAGATGCAGTTTCCCTTTCCAGAATTTATGTAGACTGTTTCATAATGCATTTTAAACTCAAATTTGAGAAGTAATTTCTGTGCCAGCAACTACCCTGCAGAGACACCAAAATTGGCGATCGGCAGAAAAAGAAAGAAAAAATGTAACTTTATCCGTTAGAAAAAAAAAATGGGAATGATAAAATTGTCGTTCTTTTTCAAAAATCAGCCCATGTAAATTTTTAAAAAATAAAAAGTCTGGGGCGCCTGGGTGGCTCAGGGGGTTAAGCCTCTCCCTTCAGCTCAGGTCATGATCTCAGGGTCCTGGGATCGAGCCCCGCATCGGGCTCTCTGCTCAGCGGGGAGCCTGCTTCCTCCTCTCTCTCTGCCTGCCTCTCTGCCTACTTGTGATCTCTCTCTGTGTGTCCAATAAATAAATAAAAACATTTTAAAAATTAATGAATAAATAAGTCATACTTGTGTGGTGGACTGAAATACATGGGAAGGAGGAGGAAGGTAAGTCACCTGTAACCCAACTGGCCAGAGAGGAGGGCCCTAATGTTTCCCGTATTGTGTGTAAGAACCACACTTACTAACTGCACAATACTGCTCGCATAGCCGTTTCCACAGCGTCCCGGCCTCGAAGGTGTGAACACGGCAATGTCCTTCTGTCATCCGTCCCCGTAACGTGCGTCATGCCCCGTGTCGGGTTCTCGTGCGTCTCGTATTGGGTCCAACCCTCTGTCCCCGGAGCGCTCTCTGCTCCGGGACCTACGTTCCGTCGTCATTGCGGGAAGTCCTGCTTCCGTCCGGCGTCCAGCCCCCATTTCTCTTCCTGCAGCTCCTCGCACACGTCGCTGGGGCCGTCCTGCTGTACTTAACAGCGTTCCTGAGCAGGTGCTCCGCACCGTTCCCGCGGTTCGTGACCCCAGCACGCAGGCCGCTCCACACAGCATACAGTCAGGGGCTCTCACCACTGCCTACAGGCCCCACGACGACCGTCATCCTAAAATTGTGACCGTCTGGAGCGTCGCCGCTGCTATTATACTGGGAACCCCACAGAACCACTAGGAGTTTGCCCCCCGACGCCCCACACTCCGTAAGGAGCTCACAAGAGGAATGGCTGTCCCAGGCTCGGCTGCACCGCCTATCCAGACACTTTCTTCTCTGAATTCCAAGCCTTCGTTTTATAAACTTAGGTTAAAAACACATATCATGGCGGGGGGGGGGGAGGCACCTGGGTGGCTCAGTGGGTTAAGCCTCTGCCTTCAGCTCAGGTCATGATCTCGGGTCCTGGGATCGAGCCCCGCATTGGGCTCCCTGCTCCCCAAGAGACTGTGTCTCCCTCTCTCTGCCGCTCCCCCCACCTGTGCTCTCTCACACACCCCATGACATCCACTGGGTAACCCGCCTTGGAGAGCACGGGATGGTATCCCCACCCACAGTGGGGCCGCAAGTCACAGTCACAGCCGCTTCGCCTGCGAAAGGGAAACTCTGCTCCCACTGAAGCGCCTCCGCCTCTTCCTACTCCTCCAGGGCCTGGACAGCTTCCTGCGTGTTTAGGCTTTTCGGGTCACAGTCACCGTCTCCCATGGCCAAACACCACAACCTGGGGTCCACGGCTAGTTCCAGGCTGGCTCTCGTGTCTCGTAAGCCTTCGATACTTGGAAAGCTTTGATCGTTCATTTTTCCTTGCTTTATGGCACAAAAATGTGTTCCAGGCCGACCTCTGCCTTCGGGCTTCTGTCAGAGAGAGGCCCCGGGGGCTGCCTCCTGGTGACATCCCAGCAGACAGAGGGGCCAGCATCACTTCTGCCGGAAGCGCAGTTTTAGACCGGTACTTCCCATCCAGTTCTAATGGGGCCATGTCCCTCCTAAACATTTCACTCTGGTTGTTATTCTTTCCTGATATTATTCTTTTTTTAAAAATCTCAATTTGTAAAACAACAACAACAACAAAGGGGTCAGTATATATAAAGTGGGAGGAGGAAACAGAGGCACAGACTCCAATATTCTCACCAACCGAAGAGCAGTGCTCACATCTGAGCGCCGTCTGCAGCCCTCCTTCTTCCGTGCAGGGGTCCCTCCAGGACCGGGGAGTGGCCCCAGCTGTGCTGCAGTCACACGAGGCCCTGAGGCTGTGCTAGGGTTTCTCCGGGTGTCGCCATGAGCACTTTGCCGACACCCTATTAGCTAATCCATGTGGGTTCTCGGTAGACGGTGGCTTGGGGCCACCAGCCTGTTCTCAGTGGTGGCCATCAGCACCCGGAGCAGATTCGAGCATCTTAGGACACGACGTGTCCCATCAGTGCCACTCACTCATCTGGAGGGCCTCCCACCCAGCTGCGCTATGGGTGTCCTAGGTGTTTGCTGGGCAAGTCGACTCTGATGTTGTTACCAACCCACACACCTCAGCAGACTTAACTGAATTCTAAACCTGCTGTCCTGACCGAAATCTCTTATTTACATCTGTCCTGGTCTATCTCCAAGCTGCAAGCTCTCCTGGTTTTTTGAAAACGCAGCACTCCATCAGACTCGGAATGATCCGACTGTTAGGGTCACAAGGTTCTAGCCCCTTCCTTTTCTCCCCTCCCCGCCCCTCAAATGCCTGCCGTCTTACTAGCAGCAAAATGCTGGGCTTCAGCGTGGACTCCTCCCTCTCTCTGGTGTCCCCCGTCTCTCTGTCAGCACCCACCTTAGACAGGACTGGCTGCGTGGTTTATGGGGTCCCCACAGTCATACATCCGAAGACCTATAGGGTTATATCAGGAGCACATTGTGCCTCGGCACAGAAGCCCCCCAGAGATACGAGAGCTGGGTTCTGCACAGAGAAGCGGAGTGGGGATCCCCAACTGGAAGGGCAGGCGCAGACAGCTCTTGGAGGCCCAAGGACGGGCCCCGCCCATCAGGCGGGAGGTGACCCGTGAGCACACAGCTGCCCCAGGAGCAGGTCACCCCGGGCATGAGCTCCGGCGGCTCTGTGGCCCGCGCCCTGGACGTGCGGGCTCCCAGCCCAGCCTTCCGTGTCGGGAGCCTCAGACATGCTGTTTCCAGGAAATACCCAGGCCTTGGCTGGCGGAGGAGCCCTGACCTGCGGTCTCGACCCCACCCTTGCTTACGCCACAGATCTGCTTAGCAACTTGGCGTCTGAAACTCCATCGCCTTTTCTAACTCTCATTCAACATCTGGCCAAGAAGAGAAGAAGAAAAATCCCTACGTGTCCACATTCTTCAGCATGGGGTTTCCTTGGGGCCCAACCCAGGGAACGGATTAGGAAGGTCGGCAAACCCTGACACGCACGGACTGTCCCTGCTACGACTATTTCTCTAATGTGCGCGTCACAGACGGCTCTAGTTTGCCTGTCGCTCCGACAAACCGCGGAGGAGGAAGCAGGCCCTGAGCCAAGCTGATCGCAATCACGTCACTTCTTAAAATATTTCACTCTGACCGACACACTGGCTCGGTGGGTCTGCACAAGCGCTCTGGCCGCGGTGCGGCGACAGGATAGTACGGACAGTCTAGCTGCATCTCTCCACGTGGTGTTCTAGGGGCTCCTGTGCAGAACACGACCCACGTCGTCCGTCAGGTCCTACAATGCACCTCGACTCCCAGCAACACCCCCTGAAAACCCTCAGTCCTCCCGCGTCTGCGGGCCCACGTTTACTTTGAAATGTCATAAGCCCCAAACACGGCGTTGACTGTTTTGCCTCCAGTATTAAATTGACCCCCCAAAAAAGGAAAATCGGCTTTCCTATTTGTCAACACACTTACGGCTCTTGGGTCACAACATTCGATGACCATCTTCCTTCCTGTTGAGAGAGTCCCTACCCGCTGCCTGTTCCTTCCAGCCGGAAGCTCCTCCATCAGTCCTCGTGCCGCGGGCCTGCCACACATAGGGTTACGCTGCTATGTTCCCAGTCCTCAAAGCCCCTGCCGTGGAACCCCCGTCTTCCTGCACTTGGAGGACGCTCATGCTTCTGGTGAGAAATGGGCTCTGTTTATCATTCCTCCCTCTGTCACGGGCCTCCCTTCTCTGGCTCATCTCAGTGTTTTGCTCTCCCAGCTTTAGTTTTTGGGTTTGTACTTGGTACTCGGGGAGTGGGAGGTATGTCTCTGACCTGGGGTTTGGGGTGTTGCTCCAGTTGTGGGTTGTATTTGATAAAACTTGTCAAGCTTCTACCAGATATATACGTGCTATGTTTTCTCCCTCTTCTACCCCCGGGGCCCCACTGCATGCACGCTGGGCGGGTCGCTGGCGCTCGGTGCGTCTCCACAGGCTCCCATTCGGACAGTTTCCACCGACTTCCACAAAGGTCGCCGACCCTCCTTCCTCCTGCTGCATCCAAGCCTCTGCGGAGCCTGCCTGCGCATTTCCGGCTTGAACTGCCGTGTGTTTGAGCCCCAGGCCTTCTGCAGGGTTCTCCTCCAGTTTCCAAAGCTCACCTGAGATCCCCGTTTGCTCATTATGTCCCGTGTCCCACGGACTCCCAGCACAGGCATCAGAGGCTTCCAGAGTCCCGAGAGCCATGCCGACGCCCACGCCCTCCGTGAGCCCGTGTGCAGAGACTCTGTTTCCTGGATGGTGGGCCGCGGGCTCCAGCAAGAACGTTTCCGGCTGGGGTCTTGTCATTCAATACGGGTGCTACTTTTCCACGCCTGACGTGACAAAAATGTGTAGACCTGAGCCACGACAAAGAACTCGTTTTATATTCAACATCGACTTTTAAGCTGAATCTAGGATACCATTCGGAATTATGTCAGAGGTCTCTTCGTCCGTGAGATAAACCTGTGAAAGCTTTTTGTCAACCCCTGAATTAGATGAAGAAATTGAAACAATTTTTATTAACTCAGCTTCTACTTTAAAGGATCTAATGACTCTGACGAAAACTGACATGATCCGACCGATTTTGAAATTCTCTTTCTGGAAACAGAGGCCACATATTAAACAGATATGACTTCACTTTTGATACAGGTAGAAAATCCAGAAATAGAAGTGAAAAATTAATGTACAGTGACAGGCATTTGATCTAAAAAGTCATGCCTCTCAAAGCAACTTCTAAATGCAGCCTCTGACACTGTACATCTTAATTTCTCACCTTTGTGCATTCTGTTCTTAAAATAACTACTAACTTTTGAGGCACAAGCTAATGGTTTCTCAGTGGACTCTCACTCGTGGAGACTGGCAGTCTGTCCTACCCCACCACGGGCTTCATCCTGTGTCCCCACACACCCCATGTCATTGCCCAGGGTGGCCCACCAAGCTATCCCTGCTGTTGCTGGGATAAAAACCAGGATGAATATGGGAGCCTGGGTGGCTCGATCGGTGAAGCCTCTGCCTTCAGCTCATGTCATGACCTCAGGGTCCTGGAATCAAGTCCCTAGTCGGGCTCCCTGCTCAGCCAGGAGCCTGCTTCTCCTCCTGCCCCTCCCCCTTCTTGAGTTCTCTCTCTCTCTTTCTCTAAAAAACACCATTAATAAAAAGTTATGTGGGGGTCTCAGGGCAGTACAATCATCTTGGGAAATTTGGGACATGCACTCACTTCGACTTATACACTTTGCAGTTACTGTAAAGATGAGGTTGGTGGGACTTTGCTCAAGCTTCAGTGTCACCCCTGTCCAACACACAGGTCTCTGCTTCCTCGCCCTCCCCCTTCTAGGGCTCGAGCCTTGGAAACACACTGGGTCCCCGAAGTCGTGGACCTGGTCCTTCATTGCCAGGCACCGTCTATACTAAGGCAGCTCCACACGGCTCTCTCCGGGTTTTCCACGAGTGCCGTGCTAACAAGGGCGGGAAGTGACCCAGTCGGGGGTTCCCCAGGTGCACAGCGGTTGGCTGCACGCCTTGCTTCTGTCAGAACGGATTGTGCCCCTGGGCCTGAGCTCGTTCCATAATTGATGGTGCTCACCGCTGCTCTCGCCGCGCCCACTCCTGCGCCCCAAGCTTGTCGCCCGCCATCAGTGCTCACCAGGGGCGGGGGGGAGGCCCCCAGACGCCAGGCGCCCGCTGCACACACACGTGTGCTCTGCACGGAACTCATCCCACGGCAGCTGATGTCACCTAGCTCAGCGGGAACCTCCACTTCCGAGAGGCTTTGAAAGGCAACATACATCTTTAATGGGACATTAAAGGCTCCAGGCTTCAGCGCCTACAAGCTGCCGTCACTTTCCGCACCCATTAAAATTCATGCGCACGTTATGGGGGAATTTTCTGGTCCCTTGTCCGTTGGTACCTCGTGAGACAGCTGTTGGATGTGCGTGGCCCAGGAAAGGCACCGCGTGACTGCACGCCCGGCACGGCACAGCTCCCGCCGCTTTGCGTTCAAGTGCTGCAGGGTCGGTGCTCATGAGCATGAAGTCAGGGAAAGTGGGAACCAGCGTGTTTCAGGAAGTCCAAATGCAGCCGATCGCTAATCCTCTGGCTTTAGGATGGTTTGGGCTGACCACTGGGAAGTGCGAAAACCCCAAGGTGACGGCTGGGAGTCACTGAAGGAGGCGGCCTTGGCTGGGTTCCAGGAGCTTGCAGCCGCCTGACACAGGGCACACGTCCCAGCCCTGCCCGAGTGTGCATATTGGCATAGACCAACAGATCCATCCGTGCCCATCCTGGGGCAATGACTCGGACTCAACCAAGCCAGACAAACACCACCAAGCACGTTACAGGCTCATGGGCCTCAGGGACAGCCCCTGCCCGGAAGAAGTGGGCTGCCCGTGGGACGCAAGGAGGCGAAAGTGTGCTTACCCAGTGGTGCAGGGTGAGGGCTGGGTGGGAGGGAAGGGGTGGGGAAGAGCATGAGCGAAGGAAGCTTCTAGAACACAGGCAGGCTACAGTGTAAGTGGGAAATGGAGACAAGCTGCAGGCTCACAGGGCAGCAGGCGTTCTGGGGAGTGAGGACATTGTCTGCAGACTCAGCTCCCCAAAACCGTTCTGTGGTTCCATACGCCCCGCTGCGAGTGGGAAGACAGGGAGGAGAACGGAGGGTAGACGACTCAGGCACCCCTGTGGGTCTGAAGCCATGGACACGGACACGTGCTAATGTCTGTAAATGTGCATCAGATCGGGCTCCTCTGGGAACTGGAGCCTGGGCCTGATGTCCACCAGCATGGGGCCTCATGCTTCAACAGCAGCTACCAGGCCAGGCTCTGCTCTGCCCACGGCTAGGCACCCTGGACACAATACATATCACTTCCCCTCACTGATCTAGCCAGTCTCGCTGGGGCTGGGCGGCCCAGGCATGAAGGGCGACCCTGGAGGCTGGAGCAGGTCCGCACGTCCGGGTGTCCAGGTGGTGCACGTGGTCACACATTCAGGACTGGAGCCTGTGGGCTCGGACCCCGGGTGGGAGGGTCGCGGGCGCCCAGGGTAAGGTGGCTCGCCCATGGTGTGCTGGTGTGCACCCCAAGTCGGATCCGGGGTCATCAGATGCGGCATCTCCCACCCCTCCGCCCCCCAACTCTCCCCCAGCAGTGGAGCAGTCGCCCCCTGCCAGCCCCGCTTTCCCATGAAGGAGGAGCTGGAGTCAAAGTCGTGGGTCACTGCGCCAATGGGGACTCAACTCCCTCCCTCAGTAGGAGCGCCGGTGACGTAAGGGGTTGGTGACGTAAGAACACCAATGACGTAAGTGAGTCGGTGACGGAAGAGCGCCGGTGCTGTACGAACATCGGTGACGTAAGAGTGTCGGCGACATACGCACATCCGTGGCGTAAGAACATCAGTGACGTAAGCGCGTCGGTGACATCCGAGCGCCGGTGACGAGTCTCGAAAGTACCTCCCAGGAAGGCACAACCACGCCCCGGGGCTCGCGCGCTCGGACGGGCTGGCGCCGGGCAGCCGCTCCGGTGACTCGGGCGTGCGGGGGACCCGCAGCCGCCGGCAAACCCCGCTCCGGGACGCGGCGATTAGGCCGCGCTTGTGTCCGGGAGGGGCCGCAGGACCGACGCGCGTCCGTGGACCCCGCGCGAGTTCCGGGGACCGGGAGGGGCCCGGACGTGGGGGTCAACGGGGCGCTGAGCTTGGCTGCGGGACGAGGCGGCGAGCACGGCAAGCGCGGGGCGGGCCTGGAGGGGACGGTGTGGCCGGCGGCGGCGGGTGGGGAGCGGGAGCGCGCAGGCCGGACCGTCCACCGAGGCGTGCGGGCGTCCGACGCCAACGCGACGGGAGGCCCAGAGCCCACGACCTCGGAGCAGGAGCCAGGACAGGCGGCGCGGGAGGAGTCAGAAAAGCCGCGAGAGAGACAGGGGGACGGAGCGGGACCCCCCAGCGCACAGGGACGGAACCGCACGCACAAGCGGTCAGAGCCGATGGGTCGGGCACGGAGCGGCCACGACACCGCGTCCTGTTCGGCCGCTGTCGGCGCCCTGAGGACGCGCGGGAACAGCCCAGGCCCGGGGAGGCCCACAGGCCCAGGGACGGCCCCGCACGCGAGCGGACGCAGGCGCGCATGGACCAGACAAAGTCGCTTTTCACAAAGGGTCCGAGTTAGCGACAAGATGGACCATCCGGGGGCTCCGTGGGCGGGCGTCTGCCTCGGCTCCGGTCATGGACTCGGGGTCCTGTGATTCAGCCCCGCGTTGGGCTCTGCTCAGCGGGGAGCCTGCTGCTCCCTCGGCCTGCCCCTGCCCATGCTCTCTGTCTCTCTCTGACAAATAAAATTTCAAAAAAAAGAAAACAGAGACAATATCTGCAAGCTTGTGGGTGTCGGACAAGATAGCCCCAAATTGCAGACGGCAGAAATTGCCTGAAAATGAGGGCACTTGGCAAGTGCACTCATAATGGGGTTCAAACCGCTTCTGTTGCTGGCAGAGGCATCAGGCGGGTCCCCAAGTCAGCGGGGTGTGCACGATCTCAGCAACAAACTTCACAGGGGCTCCCACGTGTTTGCAGAATGTCATGCCCAACAGCTTGACCGGGACATCCTTGTCCGGTGCTTGTGCCTGCGAGTGTGGATTTCAAGTCCCCCTCTGGATGGCAACAGGGGAATGAGGAAACATCACACGTTCAGACATCAAACCTCACACACAGCTAGAGACCCAAGTGGGAACCACAGCGTAAATGCCCAGAACGGAAGGATGATGACAGTCCGGCTTCTCTCTCTCCACTCCTCTTCCTTCTCTCTCTTCACTCCACACTCGTTGACGGGGGAGTTCTCTGGCTCAGCCCCGACCTGGCAGGGGCAGGTGCCCCAACCCACAGACAGCCACCCCCGCCCTGGCACCCAACCCCCGAGAGACATGCACACCCGGCTCCGGGACTCGGGGAGCGTTTGGGGAGCAAAAAGCCCCAGGGAGGGCCAGCCTCTCACGGGAAGGTGGAAGTGACCTTGGTCCAAAGGGCAGGGTGCGCGGCACTACCAGCCACTGGGAGAGAGGCCGAGGAAGAGACCCGTCCAGGAATACATCCTGGGGAGGCCAGAGGCTGCAGGGACAGAGGGGAGGAGCCCAGCAGTCTGTTCAGGCCTCGGAGACAGATACCCCAGACCAGGGCGTGGCCCGGGCCACCAACGCAGGGCCCTGGGAATGTGGCTGCTCCAGTGAGACGTGCCGTCCATGTCAGAGACATGTGGGCTCTCAAAGCCTCATGTGCGGAAGAATGTAAAGCACGTCCTTAGAAGTTCCACAGGGCAGGCGCGGGACAAGGTGCAGGGAGCAGAGACCCCCGGAGGCATCCGGGCAGAGGGTGCGGGTGTGCGGAGCCATGGTGGCTGGCCAGCCGCTCCTCTTCCTGGGCCTTTCCCTGGCAGGACCGCAGGCAGCACGGAGCATGCGAGGGGTTGCGCGTGTGTGCATGTGTGTGTGTGTCTGTCTGCAGGGTAGTGCCTCACCTGTGGGCAAGATGTAAGGGGCGAGTGACCCTCATCCCACATGTGCGCTGGCTGCTTCTGAGGGTCAGACAGGCTGACGGGAATACCGTGGGTCCAGCTGTGACCGCAAATCCACGCGTTGGCGCCCTAAACCTCAGGACCCCACAATAGTACCGTGTTTGGAGACAGCGCTTTAAGGAAATGAGTGAAGCAAAATGAAGTCCCTGGGGTGGCCCTAATCCCATAGAACTGGCGTCCTTATGGGAAGAGATCAGGACACCAGACGCGCATGGAGGCACTACCCAAGGAGGAGACAGCCATTTGCGCGCTCAGGAGAGGCCTCAGGGGGACCGGCCCTGCCACGCCTGGGTCTTGGACCTCCAGCGTCCAGGACGGGAGGAGTAAATGTCTGTTGTCTAAGCCCCGCCCCTCCGCCCTGGCTGGGGTGTTCGCCGTGGGGTTCCGGGACAGGCCGCCCACGTCCACCAGCGCCTGCCTGGCCGCTCTCTGTTCTCTTGACAATTGTACGAAATGAAGATGCCACCAGAGGTCTGGGAAACCGTAAGCCAGGGGCCCCGGGTATAAACCCCAGCCATGGATCCCAAACCAAAGCAAACTGAGAAATGTCTTTGTGTTTTTTTAAGAGGCCCTTGTCTCTGCTTTCCCCGGCGCCCCTCCCTCCAGAGCAGCTCGTGCACAGCCTGGATCCAAGGCACCATCCTTCCTCCCATCCACCCTTATGCAGATCCGCATGCGTCCTGGGAGCCCTGGTGCAGCCCATCGGTTACCTGCAGGCATGGCCATGCCCACCCGGGCCCCCAGCCAGCCCACACTGTCCCCCCAGTCCCAAGGCTGCCCGGCGAGGGAGCAGATGGCTGAGGCCTCCCCAGTCCCGGGCCCCGGGAGGGCAGTTCTTGCTTCTGGACAGTGGAGTACAGAGCTATTCCCCGCCTACGCAGCCCAAGTGCAGGGCCTTCCCTGTTGCTCGGCTTTTAAGTAGAAGTGGAAACTGGTTTCCAGGACCCAGGAGGGCCCGAGGGACTGCTCAGGGCACGTTCACTGCCTGGAAGTAATTGAAACACTTCTCAGCTAGGCCGGAGCGTCTGAAATAGTTTGTGCTTTTAGGGAAACGTTCTCCACAGACCCTGTCCTTGGAGATGGCCTCTCAGCACAGCCGCTCTGGGCTGGGCTGCTCTCTGCCTCCCACCCAGGGTTCCCTCAGAGCATCGTTCAGAACAAGGACAGTAATGGCACAACAGGGCTGCTGGTCACAAGTGTCCCACAGCCAGATGAGGCCTGCGGGCTCCTTGCCTCCTGCTCGGAGCCCCACCCAGCCAGGCAGACTGCTGCCCTCACTCCACCTGCTTCTTCCGTCTGCCTCCTGCAGAGCCCCAAGGAGGGAGAGGAAGCCTGGAGACAGGCCCAGTTGGCCCAGTCACAAAATGGAAACACTGCTCCTGCCCGGATCCCCAAGGGGCAGCCCAGCCTCCATGCAGCCAGACAGAAGCTGGGGGGAGTCCTCAGGATCCTACAGCGTGGTGGGAGGCAGAGTGCTCCATCCCAGCTCCTCCAGCTGCAGGGCCAGCAGCCAAGAACCCGCTGGGCTGTGTCTCCCCACACGGAAACAAGGACACCCACCCTGTCCTCCACTGTGACCGTGGGCCTCGGGGAGTGGGCTCCCCACGGGATCCTGGGGGCCGGCCTCTGCCACTGCCCTGGCTGGCTGCTGGGCTCTGCAAACATCCATGGGGGCTGCACGTGCCCCAGCCGGCTGACCAGCCTCAGGAGCCTTAGGCCAAGGGAGCCGTTGCAAGTCCAGATTAACCAAAATGCACTTGTTCCCACTGAAATTCAAGTGATCGGGAGAAGTAGCCCAAATGAAACAGGCACCGACTGATTGGACCCACCTCTAGCCACTTTGGGGAAGTGACCGGCCTTCCTGGGACCACAGGTCACACCCCCCGGGCACAAGTGTCCCTCCCCCGGTGCTGGTGCTGAGCCCTGCACACCTGCACGTCCGAACCAAGCCTGTGAGACACTGGGGGACAACCTGGGCTGGCCTCCACCTGGGCAGAAGGTGGAGATCATCTTAGCTGGACCTGGGACAGTTTGGCCTGCCCCCTCCCATCCCAGGGCACGTGCCAGTCTCAGTCTCGGCCTCCGTGTCTGGGTCACTGCCTCAGAGAGTTGGGGGCTCTCCTTGTCGCCTTTCAAACACAAATTCAAGGAAAAGCATTTCTGGGAGGGAGGCCAGAGTTGGCTCTTGTCCCCGAGAACCCCTGCCTTCTGTGCTAAGCATGGCCACAGGGCACAGCCCTCGGGGATGCGTCCTGTCCTAGCCCTGTAATGTCACAACGTCCCCACTGTGCCAGAGAGCTCCTTTGTGTAGGATCCGAGGTCCTGAGAGAAGGAGATGGCCCTGTGCTGTCCTCGTGGCTCCCACGGCCCTGTGCTCACCTTGCCTGCGGGGCTGACACGCAAGTGTCTGTCCAGAAAGGACAGACTTATTCCCAGAATGCCTGTGATTTACTGTGTGGACGCGTGAATGACTGGACAGAAGCGTCCATCTCTCCCGTGTCCGAGGAGCTGGAGGGTCCGTGCTGGGGACTGTCTTCCCAGTGTGGTGGCCCAGACCCACGGGGAAGTGCAGGGCCAGCCCCGCTGCTTGCCCAGAGACACCAGGAGAAGGAGAAGCCCCTGCTCCTCTTCTGGGGTCAGCGGGTCCCGGGAAACCGTGACCAGGACCAGGGGGGTTTCGCAGGTGCTTTGTCCGCGGGAAGATACTGTGTGAGGGCGAGGACTCGGGGCAAGAATCCACCCAGCGAGCAGGAGACATTGTCCAGAGCAGACTGGACAGCAGCAAAGGAGGCCCCTGGAGACCCGCCCCCAGGAAGCAAGCGGGGTCGGTGCACAAGGTCACCTTCAAAACCGGGTGCAAAGGCCCCCACAGCCTCAGAGTCACGCCCAGCGGCCTTGCATGGTGGACGTTAGCTGAAATGCAGGCGGAGTTTGGTGCGGCTCTAAGCACGTGGTCGTCCTGACGACTAGCCCGTGAGCCACTGGGCCAAGGAGGACCACAGGGTGTGGGACAGTGGGGAAGGATGGCACTCAGCCCGCCAGCTGCTGAGCCTGGGGTGTGTGCACAGCACAGGGGTGGGGCTCAGGGTCTGCGGCCCCAGCCAGAGTCCTCCGTGAGTGCGGCCACCACAGGCTTGGCGGCTGGACGGCCTCAGGGGACCAGGTGCTCAGGGGGCTGCAGGCAAGGGTCCCACAGTAATCACAGAAAATGGGGAACCACCAGATGCTGATTTCTGTCCCTTCTCAGCTGCCCAGGACGTGCCTGACCCTCGGAACCGGAATCATGACGATGCCCACAACAACGCAGTCTGGGGGCTCAGCACAGAGGGCCTGGGGTGCTGCAGGCACAGGGTCATGGCTGCACACAGAGCCATGTGCCTCCAGGGACGAGCCAGGGAATGAAGAGCCCCAGCACGTGCCCAACACAATTCTCCCAGCGGCCCTGTGACTGCACGTGAGAGGGACAGCTCCGCCTGCCCCTCAATTCCCGAGCCTGTCCCCTCCCTCTGCGCCCACTGTACATGCCCTAAGCCACCAGCGTCTTACCTCCAGCGTCTTACCTCCAGAGGTCACCTGCCGTGGACACCGTGGATGCCATGTCGTGGCATACCACATCCAGCCCAGCTGTGCCCAGGCCCGCCGTCTCCGCTGCAGAGGGGTAGGGAGGGGATGCAAAATTATCTTCTCACGTGGGCCCACGCCCAGACCACACACAGAGACGAGAGGCGGCCCCGGCTTCCGTCCAAGCTGATTGTGCAGCAGAAACGGGGGGTCTTCCTGCAGTGCAGGTCCACTCTCTGGCTCAGCAGGGACCCGGAGGCAGGACGGCCTGGTGCTGGATGGTGGCTCCAGTGCGCTTTCCCCAGCACAGAAGGCAGAATAGCACCAAGAATGATGGTGGCACTTCTCCTGAGATCTTTTCCCCCAAACCCCAACTCTCCAATGAAGGTCATGCCCTTCTCTACCCCTCAGGAGATAGGTTTGCTCTCTGGGGAAGCAGAGAGCAGCAAAACACGGAGGACCCAGGGCAGGGGCACCAGAGGCAGGAAAGCAGGAGGGGAGGCCAGAGGGAGGCTGAGGACCACCCCCTAAGGCCAAGCATGATCTGTAAACCCTGGAAAGGGGCAGAAGTCCACCCCCTGCCCCCCTCAAATTCCAGCAAGGCAGGGACACCCTCAGAATACGGCCTTTTTGAGAACTAACTGTCCTCAAAGCTGGGATTCCTGATGCAGATGGGCTGAAAGTCCTCCCCGTGGCCAGTCTCAGGAAGAGAGTGGACTCAGAGTTTGCAAGCTCGGATGGAAACTCAGCCTCCACGGGCAAATAAGCCAGCAACACGGGCAGCTAGCAGGGATTGCAGCAGTGAGGGAGAAACTGGAGGTCAAGCAGCCGCTTTCTCAGACAGATTTTCTCTCCAGACAGCTGATGGGAAGGACACTGCGGACAAGGACGCGCACGGGACTAGAGATGGTGACCAGAAGCATCAAGCCCCGAGACCTTAACACCCCCCTGCCCTGGTGTTCCAGCAGCTGGGACTGCATTCCAGGACAATGACCGCACCCCACCAGGAGCCCCACACCTCCTGACTCCCAAGCATCAGCACCAGGCATGGGCTCAAGTCCCAACAGGGGGACGGCAAGGTGGGGAGCCGTCCAGCCATGCGATTACCAACAAACCACAGGGAAAGCTCGGAGTCCTGAGTGGTCATCAACAAAGACTCTCACGCCACAGCCACAGGCCAGTGGACAAACACTCCTCAAACGCCTGTCCATCGCGGGCACACCCGGGGGCCAGGCTGGAAGGAGTGTGAGAAGCGAGCCCGCAGCAAGATGGCAGGCAAAGCGTATTCAGTGACATGCTTGTCCTGTTGTTGATGACCCAGCAAGCAGGTCTTTTCAGATCAGAAATAAGGAGCTGACTGTTTGGGGCAGCTTGTGAGATGGCCGTTCGGGGAAGCGGCTGCGCCGGGGATCACTCTGCTGAGGGCAGGGGCGTGCGCACACGTGTCCGCGGGCCGTGTAGACCGGGCCGCTCGCAGCAAAGGCCCCCAGCAGATGGGAACTCCAGCAGATGCTTTCCCGCCCTGTGCTGGATTTGTTAACATTTAGCCCAGACTTCGTTGACAATACTCAATGCTGGTTCTGTAAACATCCCATTCCATTATTTGCAGTGGTAATTTCAGTAAACAGTCCCTATTCCAAAGCTCTGCAGTGTGAAATTAAATTTGTTGGTTAATTAATTGGAAGAATGTAGCAACTTCATTCTGCTTAGAGATGGTGGCATTGAAATTAGTGATCTGTAAAATTACTCACAGAATAGCAAACTCAGAACAATGGAGGAAATAAACTCAACTCTCAGCAAGCCGCAAGCACCAAGCTTCTCACAACGAGGTTATTAAAAAATTAACACATACCAGATTCGTTGGAGATGGTCTTGTTTTAATAACCAGTTCCTCGCTCACTCGTTGGTTTGGGTCAATACAGCGCCCGAATTTTCTGCCTGGACAATTTATCTCATTAATGTTGTTTTTGGTGAAACGTGAAGCTGGAGAGCTTCCCCCTCCTGACCACTGAAAACAGAGAGCCACTTTCTTGCTGAGGCTGGTTACGTTTCATCAGTATTTTCTATTAGCTTTTAAAAACCCTCCAAGTCATAAAATGAAATACTCTAGAACAAGGACAGTTTTGAATGGTTGACTCTAGAAGATAATCACCGCCATATGCCTGACCTTCAGTTGTGAGCCCAAAACATCACCAATTATAATAATGAGATGCTATTTCTTTCACTATTGAATTGGCAAGAATTAAAAGCGTGGATAATCCCAGTGAGAAAGCATCTGACACAGACTGGGAGGAATAAAAACTGATACAAAATTCATGACAGCAATTTGATACCAAAATTGTATCAGAGAAGTATCAGCCATCTTTGCACGGCAGATTCTGCATCTGGGGATGTATCCTCGGGGGCAGTTGTGAGTGTGTTTAGAAGTGTATATAGGATGATTTTAACGAGAAGGATATTTATGATAATGAAATATTCCAAGTGATGAATTTTTCATCGATTCTGGCCAACACCATAGTATTGATTAAATGAACTGTACAGTGGTCGTGCAGAAATTGGAAACATCATGCTTGGAGCCCCTCGGAGCTCAGTCCCCGTGTTCGGCTGCTGCGCAGTGACTCAAGAGGACAGGTATCTTCCATCCTCTGGCCTGGGACTGGCTGCAGCCTGAGTCCTGGTGGCCCATCTCTCCTGGGGAGCCCTCATCTTCTGGGGAGTTCTTTCCGGAGGGAGCAAAGGACATGGTGCCTTAAAATAAGAGGTAGACCAGATGTCGGAAGAGCTGCCCATGGTGATCAGAGCTGATGGATCTTTGACAGGCAGACTGGAGACTGGAAGTTACAAAAGCTGCTTTTACCACAGGCAGGGAAAGGAATAAATCTCTCTTTCAGAGGGTGTCCAGGCCACAAGATTTTCTCTCGGTATGTGAAGAAGAAAATCAAAGACTGAGAAATCTGCCTTGTCAGCTGCTGTCACAGAAGGAAGACCTTGCTGGAAATCCAGCCCCCCGGAATGCCACAAGAGTCTGAGGGTGCTCCGCTGCTAGACGGTGGTACTCCTACCGGCAGGGGCGGGTGGGGCGCAGGTGGAGGCCTTTTGAGAACAGGCTGGGGAGTGGGGTCAGAGGCAGGTGCAGGTTCCTGAGCTGGAGAGTTTCTTCGGCCTCATCCTGGGCTTCCTGGAAGCTTCTGTCTTCCAAGCAGTTTCCAAAGGGCCGATGTCCTCCATCAACACCCACGCAGGAGGGCATAGAAGGGAGCTGGGGCAGAGTGAGGGTCACCCCATGGAGGGGGGCTGGCATGAGTTTTGGGATTTACATGAGTCTTAAATAAATAATTTAAAATTTCAAAACAATCTGGAGTGGGGTCACTGTAGACCCTGCCACAAGGGGCCACCCAGGGGATGCCGGGACCAAGGGGACAAAGCTCTGGTGCAGGGGCGGGACCCTGAGCAGGTGCAGGAACTCCGGGCAGTGGCTTCCCTCCACACCCCCTCATGTCCGCCCCTGACCGCAGAGGTGTTGGCAAAAGGACGCAGGAGGAGGTGGTGGACAGAAGCTCCGGTCAGGGAGGGCAAGAAACTTTCAACCAGAGGCTGCATGTGAATGAGGACCAGGCAGTTTTGTCACCAACCTGGGACGGTGGGTAGTCAGCACTGTCCCCGGGGCGGGCTAGTCCTGCCCAGTGGTGCAGGAGGGGCACCTGGGTGCAGCTGCTGGAACTGTGCAGCCCCCGCCCCGAGCCAGAGGCGTAAAGACACGTTGAATCTGGGTGTTCAAAGCACAGGGGGTGTGAACCCCTGAATTAAGGCACAGAAGCAGATAAGATGCTTTTAGCCTCGTTGTCGTTCTTCGTTTGAGGGAAATTAAAATAGTGCTTGTCTACTGAAGCTATTCCACAAAAAGCCTGAATTTAAATTTTTGAGCCCTGCTGGAACAGTGGGTTCATACAAGAGCAGATCAGAACCCACTGGGGGAGCTGAGCTCGCTGCAGGGCCCCTCCCTGGTGCCTCCAATGCCTGGCCGCCCGTTCTCATCACCAGGTTGGCTGGGTGTGGTCTGGGGTGGGCACTGACCCTGCTGACAAGGATGCCCCTGGCAGCCTCTGGCTTCCTTGGTCCTTAGCTCTGCCCGCTCTGGAGGGGAGAGCAGCCCGTCACCAGAACTTCCAGTGGCGTCCTGGAAGCGGCTGTGATGGCCCGGGTTGGGATCATGTCTCATCCCTCAGCCAATCACTGTGGCGGAGGAACACGGTGCTCTGGCAGGACCCAAGGCGTGTGCCCTACCCCAGCCTGACATTGGCAAATGGACCACATATGGGGGATGGGAGAACAGTAACCCCAAAGAAATGATGGCCAGGCAAAAAAGAAAGAAAAACTGACCAATGAAGTCACTTAGGCCGACAGGGTCTGCTGTCAACCCCCAGAATCCAAGATGAAGGAGACCACGATGCAGAGAAACGAGGAAAGAGCTCCCTTATGCACATCAGTTTTCACACTTTGAGGGCAGGCATCAGCCTGGCTTACTCAGGAGCCCAGGTCTGGCCAGCTAGAAGGGGTGCATAAGAGGAGGCACTGAGCATGGGAAGGGCAGGTGGACCGTGGGCAGATAGGGAGGGCTCCTCCCTAACCAGATCATCCCCCAGGCCCCCAGCGCCCAGGGACAGTGGGAGAAGCCCTGGGAGCTGTAAACTTGCCCGCAGCCCAGCAAAGCCACCACCTGTCATCCCAGACTGCCCCCTCTCTCCACCCTGGCCACACCCCCACAGTCCTCTGCCAAGGATCCGGGCATACACGTTCACCGGTGCGGGGGAAACGCAGGGAGCAGGGAGCGGGAGCAGCCCTGCCTGAGTGGGGGTCCGCCCCAGCAGGAGCTCGACCAGCTGGGTTAATCCGGAAAGTAACTTCACACCCAAAGTGACAGGGTGTGAAGGGATGGGGAAGGGTTGGTGGGGACCCCAGACCCACGGGGAAGCCCCTGGGCACAGCCCACATCCACTGCTCCATCTCTGTTCTAAGCCACTCCTCTTGGGAAATCTTGAAAATCTTCCAGGATTTCACCCTGTTCTCTCTGAACCACGCAACCCCAAACAGTGCGAGCCCTGCCTCTCCCACTTGCCATCTCACTATCCCAGCCTTTATTCTCATTACTTGTGAAAGGGCTACATCCCCCTAGTAATTAAAGCCCAGGAGAGCAGAAAGCACCCCCGTTTTTCTCAACCCTGTCTAAACAGCGCCTGCGGAACACACAAATGAAGGAAAGGAATTGAGCGGACAAGCTCTTCGGCGGGTAACCAGCGCCCACCTGGCCGTGCTCGCTGCAACAATGTCCCATCTCGCAGCTTCTAGACGATGGGCGCTGCTGCTCATCTACTCAGAGATTTGGTCGTGGTCGTCTTGCCCTGCCCCCTCCCTGTGCCACTGCCACACACTTGTCTTCCTCAAGCTCCATCCGAGTCCTGGACCACCGGCATGTGCCTGCCCTGCACGGGTGTGACCGCCCATGTCCTTCCCGCCGCCTCCTGATCCAACAGGCTCAAACTTATAAGCTCTGCCTCCCTCCAGCCGCGGCCTGCAGCCTCGGTGTCCTTCTGCCCCCACCTAACCTATTTATCTTACAAAAGCCCAGTCTGGGTTCACTGCAGAACAGGAGAAGGAGGGCTGCCACCTCCCCAGCAGGGGCTCTGCTCAGATCTCTGCTGCGCCCCTGTGGAAACTCAGACGTGCAGGAAACGGGCAGCTTCCCAGCCGTTCAGAGTGCTGTCACCTGCTGTTCTGATCGTGATTGTGCCAGTAAACATGGCCCGTCCTCACCCCCAAGGATCACAGGGCTTCGGCTTGTTTGGCATTTTCGTGATTTAATCAAGCGTCTCCGGAGAGCTCACACTTGCAGAGCAGAGCCGCAGACCAGGCTGCAGTGAACGTGCTACGTACAACTTCCTCCAGTCATGCTGGGAATCCCCGGGATACATTCCTAGTTGTGAGAGTGCTGCAACCAGGACCACAGAGTCCTAAGGGCTCCTGGGGGGTGGGGGGCGGATAGTGAGGCAGAGGAGGAGGGAAGGGGGAAGGGTAAGGGAGGGAGGAGCCGCTGGGAGGGGGAGAGGAGGGAAGAAGGAAGGGGGAGGAGAGGGAGAGGAGGAAACAGCACAAGAGGAGAGAAGGACAGGGGGATGCCTGGACAGGTGGCTCATCTTGGCCTGGGGAGGGTTGTGGAGCCCACCCAGGGACAGCCCACGCACCTCCTGTTCACGACCCAGACCCACCTGTTGTCTAATCCCCTCCTTACACCACCATTCTCTGTATCGTGGGCAGCAACTCCAAATTCCTTGGTCAACTTTCTTCCTGGTCTTTCTGCTCAAGGGCATTTCCTCCCTGACCTCTGACTCCCCTCCTCTTTCCCCCCCACCCCTGCACCCACCTCCTCAAGCAGGCCCTGCCCCTGCAGCAGTAGGCCTGGACACTCTGGGGCGGTGGTCACTCAGCACTTCCCATCGCCAGCACCTTTAATGGCACTCATGCGAGACACGCCACACTGACGGGATGAAGCATAGGAACCACAGGGTCATCTCAGTAGACAACGAAGCATCTGGCAAAGTTCAGCATCTGTTCACGATAAAGACCCCTAGCAGGGATGTGCCACCACATGATAAAGGCCGTGCACGACAGACTCACAGCTGAAAGCCTTTCCTCTAAGACCTGGCATGAGACAAGGTGCCCACTCCTGCCACTGCAATCCAGCATAGTACAGGAAGTCTTAACTGAAGCAATTAGGCAAGAAAAAAATGGGTATCAGAATTGGAAGAGAGGAAGTTAAATTTCTTCTGTTTGGTAATGACATCATCTTTCATGTAGAAAATACTTAAGACTCTACCCAAAAACTGTTCAAACTAATAGATGAATTCAGTAAAGCTTCAAGATTCAAAAACAGAATATAAGAATCAATGTATTTTTATACACACTATCAACCAAGTATCTGAAAAAGAAACACAGAAAACAATCCTATTCACAATGCCACCAAAACCAACGAAGTACCAGGAATAAATTTAAAGAAGGTGAAACACCTGCACACTAAAAACTTCAAAACACTGATGAAAGAAATTGAAGAAGATGCAAATAAACAGAAAGACATCTTGTGTTCACAGATCACAAGAATTAACATTAAAATGTCCAAAGTCCTGTATAGATTCAGTTCCGTGTCTATCAAGATCCCAATGGCATTTGTGACAGAAAAAGAAAAAATAATCCTAAAAAATGGGTATCAGAATTGGAAAAGAGGAAGTTAAATTTCTTCTGTTTGGTAATGACATCATCTTTCATGCAGAAAATACTTAAGACTCTACCAACTACTAATGACCCTAAATGGCCAAAGTAATCTTGAAGTAGAACAGAGCTGGAGACATCATGCTTCCTGATTTTAAGCTCTATTATAAACCTTTAGTAATCCAAAGAGTATGGTAATGGAATAAAAAAAAATAGATCAATGGAAGCAAACAGAGCCCAGAACTTAACAACCCCCACATATATGTTCAACTAATATTTGACAAGAAAGCCAAGAGCATACAATGGGGAACGGATGGTCTTTCCAATAAAAGATGTTGGAGAAACTGGATAATCGCCTGCTGAGAATGAAATCGGACCCCCGTCTTACACCACTCACTAAATTAACTCAAAATGATTACAGACTTACACATAATACTTAAACCAATAAAATTCCTAAAAAAAAAAAAAATAGGGGGGAAGCCCCTTGGCCTTGGTCTTGGCAATGATTTTTTGCATATGACACCAAAAGCAATAAGAAATGAGAACAAAATTCAGCAAGTGAGACAACATCAAACTAAAGGGCTCTCCGCACAGCCACGAAACCATGGGCACAGAGAAAAGGCAAATACGGAAAAGGAAACACATTTGCAAACCACAAATACGATGAGGGGCTGGTATTCAAACTGTATAAGAAACTCATACAACTCGGGATGCCTGGGTGGCTCAGTTGGTTGAGCAGCTGCCTTCAGCTCAGGTCATGATCCCAGCGTCCTGGGATCGAATCCCGCATCGGGCTCCTTGCTTGGCAGGGAGCCTGCTTCTCCCTCTGCCTCTGCCTGCCATTCTGTCTGCCTGTACTCTTTCTCTCTCTCTCTCTCTGACAAATAAATAAATAAAATCTTAAAAAAAATTAAAATTTAAAAGAAAAAAAGAAACTCCTACAACTCAACAGGAAAAAAAAATAATCCAATTAAAAAATGGGTGTTTTTTAAAAATGACATTTTTCCAAAGAAGACATACAAATAACAGGTGATGAAAAGATGCTCAACAGCACTAGTCATTGGGGAAATGCAGATCAAAGCCCCAGTGAGATGTCGCTGCGTGTGTGTGAGAATGGTTGGTATCAAAAAGACAGTCGAGAACAAATCTCAGTGAGGATTTGCAGAAAAGGGAGCCCTCATGCACAAGTGGGAGGACTGTAATTTGGTACAACCAGTATAGAAAACACTATGGAATGGCCTCAAAAAATTAAAAGAAATACCATTTGACCAGCAACCCCACTTCTGGATGTATATCCAATTTAAGTAGGGTTCCTGCCCAGCCTGCAGCCCAGTGTGGAGCTTGAACTCACAACCCTGAGATCAAGACCTGAGCTGAGATCAAGAGTCAGACACTTAACCAACTGAGCCACCAGGATCCCCTGAAATCACTATCTTGACGAGATATTGACACTGACATGTTTACTGCAACATTATTTACAGTAGCCAAGATATGGAAACAACCCAAGTGTCCGTCAGTGGATGAATGGATTAAAAATATGATACACACACAGACTAAAATATTGTCAGCCTTCAAAAAAGAAGGGAATCATACCAACGGGATGACATGGATGGATCTTGAGGGCATTATACTGAGTGAGATAATTTTACTTCTTCCTTTCCAATGTGAATGTCTTTCATTTACTTTTCTTGCCTAATTGCTGTGGCTACAACTTCTAGTACTATGTTGAAGAGAAGCAGCAAGATTGGACATGCTTGTCTTGTTCCTGACCTTAGAGGAAAGCTTTCAGCTTCTCACCACTGGGTATGATATTAGCTGTGAGCTTGTCATTATGTCCTTATTAGGTTGAGGTATGTTCCCTATAAACCACCTTCACTGAGAGTTTTTATCGTGACTGGAATTAAATTTTGCCAAATGCCCTTTCTACATCTACTGAGATCACATTGACTGATTTGCAGACGTTGAACCATCCTTGCATTCCCTGGAATAAATCCCATATGACTATGATGTACAATGCCTTTTATGTATTGTAAAGATGTGTTTATTATGTGATAGTTGTAAGCATGTTTAAATTGCTGGTATCTAAGTGTAGAAGAAGCAGATACACTATGACGAGTTTTTTTTTTTTTTTTTTTTTTGACAGACAGAGATCACAAGCAGATAGAGAGGCAGGCAGAGAGAGAGAGAGGAGGAAGCAGGCTCCCCGCTGAGCAGAGAGCCCGATGTGGGACTCGATCCCAGGACCCTGAGATCATGACCCGAGCCAAAGGCAGAAGCTTAACCCTCTGAGCCAGGCAGGCGCCCTATGACGAGTTCTTTACAGTGTTGGGCACATGCATGTGCCAGGATCCCCCCGGGCGTGCCTGGACGCCCTTTCCATGTCTCTAAGTTGGGACACAAGCAATACCTAACCCTGGGTTGTATGACGATGCAGTGAGCTCACCCAGGCAGAGCCCCTAAAACAGATGAGCATGTGTCAGGGACTCGGTTCACATTACCTTGTAGATCTCAAGGCTGTGGGAAAATCCAAGTCAACTACTTACAATTTTGAATACTGGGTAACCCGCTCCTGAAGACAGATGGACTTCTTGAATACAGCAGGGACAAAGCAAAGACAACCCGCACAAGTGATCTTCCAGGACTCACCAGACAAGAAGAGAGCCCTCAGTGAAAACCGTCCCACTCTGAGAATGAAGGAGAAGCAAGTTCAGGAAGGAAGCAAGGTCCAAGTATGAAAAAAACGAGGCAGGACAGAAGGAGATGATTACAGATTCCAGAGTACAGGGGCCCTGCTGTCCATGAGTTGGAGAGCCTCTGGGTACCTCCCAGGAAACCACAGCAGAGTGAGAAAGAAGACTTCTGTGTTCAGAGAGACATGGACACTGTGTTACTGCCGCTCAGGGCCACATGTGTGCTCTTTCAGAGTGCTAAGCTTTCCAGTTTTAATTTTCTAATTAAGAAGCAAAAAAAAAAAAAAAAAAAAAAAAAAAACCAGAATGCTTGGTATTCAAATTGGAAATAAAATGTGCATAAAATTAATATTTTTTTTAAGATTTCTATTTATTTGAAAGAGAGAGAATGAGATAGCATGAGAAGGGGGAGTTGTGGGGGGAGAAGCCGACTCCCCACTGAGCAGGGACCCCCCCCCAATTCAGGACTTAATCCCAGGACTCCAGGATCATGACCTGAGCCAAAGGCCATTGCTTAACCAACTGAGCCACCTAGGTGACCCTAAAATTAATATTTTAAATAATCAGTTTTCTTTTTCAGCTCTGGCTCTTCCTTCTTTTGTATTTACGTGTATTTTAAAAACCTATCCGTAAGACAAACCCAAGTCCTTTGGTGTAACACTTGTGCTCATTTATCAGATAGGATGGGGTGAATCTGGAATTACTCAGTAACCTCGGAGGAATGAAGGATTAAAAACCAGCTAGCTCATTCAATTTGTGTGTTTCTCTAATTTCAAACATAAAACATTTTAGAAAGAGGGGGCTCAGAGTTATTAAGCAATGCAATATTAACATTCCCCAAGACATCACGATAAATATACTTTTATCCAGATGTGAAATTGAACCAAAATGAGTTTCTGATGGAGAGAACATTTCCTCACATGCACAAAACAGATAGGAGACTATAACTATTCACAAACAGAAAAACGCTATTAATTTGGGTCCCTTTAAACCTTTTTAAACTGCTAAAACCTTAATTCCCACCAATAAAAATAATTTAGGGATGCACCATTTTCATTTATAAAACAAGAACATGAAATCTCTTCCATCATTGGGAAATCACTGGCTCTTTTAGAGTTTACAAAAAGCAATTTGATTGTAATTTATTAGCTAAAAATAGTGAGTTAAAAGAGCAAATCCGTAATTGTATTCTGTTTTTGTAAACATTCATTTCTCTCTCTTCAGTGAACCACGGATTATTAACGTTGAGTAACAAGGATGAATGATTACATTAATTTAATGATCTCAGTGGTTAATATTTTGGGAGATACTTACTCCAGAAGGACATCATTTTTAAACAAACTTTGTACTCTAGATGTGTTAGATTCAGAGAAAGGTGTGAAGACGACAGAGTTCTCAAACACCCTACACCCACGTAACTATTACATGTTAACTCGCATGTGGTGGGTATTATGTTATCAACAAGGTCGTGCTTTGTCTCCTGGGTTCTTACTCCTGTCCTCTCTGCTCCAGGTCCCCCTCCCCGCCGCCCCAGGACACTACGCGACATTCAGTTGCCATTTCTCCCGGCTGTAACAGTTTCTCAAACTCTTTCTTGTTTTGGATGATTTTTACAGTTTTGAGAAACATTGGTTGAGTGTTTTGTACAACCTCTGAACACTTGGGTTTGCTGGAGGTTCTCCTGTGCCTACACTGGGGTCATGGGCTCTCAGGACAGAGATCGCCCGTCTCCATCCCAGCAAGGGCTTGTTCCCCCAGCATGACCCAATGTCCTGGGGTGCTCACCTCGACCACTGGGCCCCACATCTGGGGGTTTCTTCCCTTTGCATGCTGGGCGCTTCGGGAGGAAGTCACTGCACACAGCCCACGTTTGAGGAACAGGGAGCCGAGCTCCACTTCCCTGACTTCTTCTGTGTGACAGACTCGCCTCTCCTCCTGTGTATTTACAGCAGACCCGTGGGTCTTTATTTCATGCTCTGGGTCGTAAAGGCTGCGTCATTTCATTTGTTACAGTACCTCTCCAGCTCAGGCCACGGGAACCTCTGTCATGAGCCCCTGTCCCCTGGCGTCGCCACATTTCCTCGGACACCTCCTGTTCTGGTGTTACCAGATGTCCCACGTGCACCTCGCGTATTCCCTGATGGGCCCAGAACCTGCCGGTCCAGCCCTGGGTCTTTGTTCCAAAGGAGGAGAAAGTCAAGACGTGAGCACCGATCATCGTGGGACGTCACAGCCTCCAGGCCCCTCGGCTCCCACAGCAATAGAACCCAAAGGACCTGCACGTCTGTAACCACTCCTCTGCGCACCATCTGTGTCTACACTTGCTGAACACACGTTCACACTGTTGTCTCAGACATGCACCCAGTACTGCCTGGTCCACGACACCCTCCTCCCTCACTTGTCCACGAGGTCCCTCTGCAACCATGGGCAGTGCGTGCCCTGCCTACCACCCACCGTCTGCTGGCCGGTTTGTCCAGCCCCCCCGTCGACACGGCCGTTCCAGAGCTCCCGGCGCACCACCACGAGCAGCAGCTCTGTGGGTGGAGGATGGTGCTGCCAACAGGTCCTTCTGCCCTTACCTGCAGCCTCTGCTCATTCCCGAAGCTACAAGGGTCTGAGGCTCCCCCCGCCCCCCACCATCCTCTTCCTGAAGCTCCTTCACACACCTGTGATGGCCCCTTCTCACTCTTCTTTCTACCTGGGATTCCCCAAACTCCCATGTGATTTTTTTTTTTAATTGTGCACATGAAGGTCCAACCTCAGTGTTGCGAGGTTCTGTGTTCACAAACGCCCCGGGTCGTGCGTCCATCATCCAAGTACGCAGAACAGCTTCGCCGCCCGAAACTCCTGGTCCTCCCAGCTCAGGAAAATCTGCGAGCCGCTGAGTCCCATCTGTCTACCAACTCTATTATGTGTCTCTACTTTTGCCTCTTCCAGAATGTCACAGAAATGGGATCAGACACCACAGAGCTTCTCCTCCCTAATATCCAGCTAAGAGCCACGCAGGTAGGGGAGCTCGCTCCCTTTTCTCCCATAGTATCCCACCATCGCAATGACCACAGCAGATCCGTGCACCTCTTGAAGCTCGTCATCGCTTTCCGACTGGCTGCTTACAAATAAGGCTGCTTCGCAAGCAGTTTGTTGGGTGGATGACATTTTTCAAGTCAGTTGAAAACGACTCAGAAGCACGATTACTGGATCGTCCAGGAAGGCTGGTTAGTGTTACCAGACACTTCCCACTGGTCTTCCAAGCTGCGTTCCCACCAGCAGTGAACAGCATCTCCTGCTACTCCACATCCTTGCCAAAAATTGGTATAACCTGTTTTCACATTTCAGTCATTCTTTTTTTTTTAATTAAAAGATTTTATGTGTTTATTTGAGAGACAGCATAAGTGGGGGAGAGGGTCAGAGGCAGAGGGAGAAGCAGGATCCCCGCAGAGCAGGGAGCCCAATGCCGGACTCGACCCCAGGACCCTGGGATCATGACCTGAGCAGAAGGCAGAAACTTAACCACAGTGCTACAGAGGCACGGAGACATCCCCATTTCAGCCATTCTGACAACTTCTGGTCACCTCTCATTGCCGTGGACCCTCCCTAGGGATGGAGGATTTCAGGATTCCGTGTATGATCAATGTCTGTGTATTGCTTTTAAAGCAGAGTCTGTCCACATCTGCTGTCGATTTTCTAATCGAACTGCTTGCTTTTTGTCATTGAGTTGTAAGAGTTCTTTGTATATTCTGGACGCAAGCCCTCTATCAGAAAGTCGATCTGCAAGTATTTTTCCCTGTCCGTGGCTAGAGATTTGTTCATTTTACTGATTTTCCAAGGAACCAGTTTTTCATCTTGTCGATTTTATTGTTTACCTGTTTTCAATTTTGTTGACTTCTGGCCTCATTTTTATGATTTCCTCTGTCCTGCTTGCATTAGCCCTAAATTGTTCGTCTTACTCCTGCTTCCTACAGCAAAAGTTCAGATGACTGGAGATCCTTCTTGTTTTCTTGTGCATTTTAATGTCCTACATTCCCCTTCACCACGGCCGTCAGCTACATTCCACCAATTTTGACTCGCCGGATTTTCCAGAACTCTCTCCCCCAACATAGAAGCAGAAACACTTCTTGGCCTGACTCTAATACCCAATACCAAAACCAAATAAAATCTTACAAGAATCGTATTTTCTCTCAACACTTCTTTGATCCCTAGGTGGGGTTTTTTTTTTTCCAGTGTGCTATTTAATTAGCAAATATTTGAAAATTTTCTAACCATCTCTCTGCTATCTATTCCTAGTTTAATTTCATTGGGGTCTGAGAACAATTAAATATGTGAAAGCGGGACGGTGGGGGGTTGCCTGAGCAGTTCAGCAAGTGGGTTAAGCATCAGACTCTGAGTTTCTGCTCAGGTCATGATCTCCGGGTCCTGGGGTCCAGCCCCGCGGGGAGGGCCACACTCAGTGTGGGGTCCACTAGAGATTCTTTCCCTCCCTTTGCCCAACCTCCAACCCCCCAAAGCTCTCACTCACTCTCCCTCTTAAAATAAATAAATAAAATATATTCTCAAGAAGGTGGGACATCTAGGCCACAAGTCCCCTCTTCGGTCAGCCGAGCTAGCACAGTCATCACCACCATCTGCAGACCCTGAGCCCCACCCCTGCGCTGTGCACACACCCCAGGCTCAGCAGCCAGCAGGCTGAGCACCGCTGTCCCGCACCCCGAGGTGCTCCTCCGTCCAGTGGCTCACAGGCTGGTCATCAGGATGACCACGTGCTTAGAACTGCACCAGGCGCCGCCTGCATTTCGGCTAAAGTCCACCATGCAAGGCCGCTGGGTGTGACTCTGAGGCTGTGGGGGCCTTCACACCCGGTTTTGAAGGTGACCTTGTGCACCGACCCCGCTTGCTGCCTGGGGGCAGGTCTCCAGGGGCCTCCTTTGCTGCTGTCCGGTCTGCTCTGGACAATGTCTCCTGCTCGCTGGGTGGATTCTTGTCCCGAGTCCTCGCCCTCACACAGTATCTTCCCGTGGACAAAG
Organism: Mustela putorius furo; assembly: GCF_011764305.1. NCBI lineage: Eukaryota > Metazoa > Chordata > Mammalia > Carnivora > Mustelidae > Mustela > Mustela putorius. The sequence goes on from NW_025421998.1 coordinate 13,298,302, forward strand.
CACCTGCGAAAACCCCTTGGTCCTGGTCACGGTTTCCTGGGACCCCCTGACCCCAGGACGGGAGCGGGGGCTTCTCCTTCTCCTGGTGTTTTGGGGCGAGCTGCGAGGCTGGCCCTGTGCTTCCCCGTGGGTCTGGGCCACCACACCGGGAAGACAGTCCCCAGCACGGACACTCCAGCTCCTCGGACACAGGAGAGATGGACGCTTCCGTCCAGTCATTCACAGTCCACGCAGTAAATCACAGGCGTCCTGCGAATGAGTCTGTTGTTTCCGGACAGTCACTTGCACGACAGCCCCGTGGGCAAGGTGAGCACAGGGCCGTGGGAGCCGCGAGGACAGCATAGGGCCGTCCCCCTCTCTCAGGACCGTGGGTGGACCCTACACGAAGGAGCTCTCTGATCCTTCGGGGACGTTGTGACATCACAGGGCCAGGACAGGATGCATGGCAGGAGGAGTGGGCTGGGCCTGGGTGGGGGGCAGGCCGGTCTGCGGAACAGCTGTAAGCCCAGAGCGGAGGGGGGCAACGAGCCAGAGGGAATACGGTCCATCCCGGCCTCCCCCGACTCATTCACCACAGCCAGGGCACGTGAGCGTCTAGAGTCCGGGTGTCGGGCGTGGGGACTCTTGTCCCACCTCAGACTCTAACTTATCTCCGGTGAGACCAGTGAGCCCATCGGGAGTCTCTGAGGAGGGACAGAACCAGGATCAAAGAGAAGGAAGGATTTCCAAAACTGAAGAGTCGTAAGAGTCTGTGACACCGGGTTTCTAGTAAGAAGGACAATTTTGGTCTTCCTGCTCTTTCCCAATGCGGAGCCTTTAAAACCCCTGGAATTCCCCAAGGGGAGGACGGAAAGGGGTCTCTTGGGATGCAGATGTCTGGGAAGCACCTGGGGGTGGGGGCTGGTTGCCAGGGGAACCAACCACGTGGTGACAGGGTGGGACCTCTCAGCCCCACCCCGTCCGGAGGGGAGGGGCTGCAGTTTGGATCAATCACCCATGGCCAGTGATTCATTAGTCACGTCCTTGTTACGAAACCGTCATAAAATCCCGAAAGGACCCGCAGGAGAGCTCCAGGGTTGGTGAGCAGGTGGAGATGTGGAGGCCGGGGCCCGGGAGGGGGGGGGCATGGGAGACCTGCGCCTCCTCCGCAGACCAGAAGTTACTGAACCCCAAGGAGGAAGTGATGGAGCCCCTGGTCTGCAGCTGGTTGTCCAGAAGCACAGGGACAGCTTGCAGTTGCGATGGGGGATGGGACATGGGACAATCTTGTAGGACTGAGAGCTTATCCCATAGGACTGGATGCTGTTTCTGAGTAGATGGTTCAAATCTGGCTGAATCGTGGGACACCCAGCTGGGAACCCCGCCGCACAAAGCACACCCCCACTGGAAATGGTGTCAGAACCCTTTGTACTTGGTGATCAGAACTGAACTGGTGTCAGAACCACCGTTAGATGCGCTCCCCAGACCCGGGAACCCCACGCTGGCCCCAGGTAAGGCTATAGAGTCAGGGGTACAGGCCGAGCTGGGGTCTGCCAAGGGAGAGATGTCTCCACACCCACGGGACCTCAAGACCGGCTCCTGAAGGACGCTGCCTTCTCTGTAAGGCTGGCCTGAGAAGCGGGTCCAGCAGGAAAGTTCTAAGAAATCAGTGTCCCTGGGGCGCAGTCGAGGCACATGACACCCCCCCCCCGGGGCATGCCCTGGGCCCCAGTGAAGAAGCAGGAGCAGAGGTCAGGGGGCATGAGCAGCAGAGACTGGACTGAAGAACATCAGTAAAGAAAGCATGAAACAGATGGAAATAAAGGATCCAGAAAAGCAAAGTCTCACCCTTGGGCCCCCCGGAAAGTGGATGCTCCCGGCAGTTCCAGCAACAAGCCCACGGCCAGCCATCCCACTGTGCATCAGCTTGGCCCGCAGGGCCTGGACACTCGATTTGCAGGCGTCGGAAGACAGAGGTCCCCTCTGCTCTTCCCCCTTCCAGAGCGGCTTGGCCCCGCAGCCTGTGTGCGCACCCGGAACCCCCCAGGGAAGAAGGAGGAGCTGTCATCTGGGAGCAGGGACCCATTTCCGTCCTGATGTCACACTTCCCTGGACCAACATCTGTGTCAGCTGTGCTAACCTCGCCTGTGACCTGCACTTAAGACCTCATCTCGACCCCAGGAGACAAACGACAGCACCCCATGCTGTAGGGTCAATGGAGGGCTCGGTGTCTCTTGCCAGGGAAATCTTAAAGGCCGGCGTGCCCAGGAGGAAGAACTGAGAGAGCCTGCGGCAGGTGGGGCCGACCCCTGAGACCCTTCCCCGGGAAGGAATTTCCTTGCAAGCCTGCCACCAGGATGCCGACAGCGAGACAGTCCAGCACACGTGTGCAGAAGGGTCACTTGCGTTCCTGTGTGCGTGACCGCTCACGCACAATTCTGTCGCCCATGTGGGCTCGGGTACTGGCCGCCACGGTCAAGACACAGAACACCCATAGCCGCAGGGTTCCTCCTGCCCCCTTCCAGCGGCGGACACCTCCGACCCAGCACCACCCGCTCATCCCCAGCCGTTGGCAACCAACAATCTGCTCTCCATTTCTAAGATTTTGTCATTTCAAGAATGCGCCGTCAATGGAACAGACGGCATCGGACAGGACCTAACCTGTGACGGAACGCAGTTCTTTGGAACTTTGCCAAGGCACCGTGTATATCAGTAACTCATGGGCCTTCATGGCTGACCGCAGCCGGTGGCCAGGATGCACCCCTCCCGCGCTGAAGGACATCTGGGCCATTTCCAGCTCAGGGCTGTTAGCAGTACAACTGCTCTGACTATCCATGGGCAAGTTTTCAGGTAAAAGAGCCCAGAGCTGCCATTTCGGGGTCATACGGTGGCTGCCCAGGTAGTTTCGAAGAAACAGGCGGACTCTTTTCCAGAGCAGCTGGGCCATCTTACTCTCCCGCCAGCCATGGAGGAGGGATCCAGGGTCTCCCACCAACACTGCCTGATTGCTGGAGGAGGTCAGAGAGGACCCAGTGGCCGCGGACCCACACGCCAACCGAGCAGGGCTGGCAGAGGCCACTCACGGGCTCTGGTCCTCAGATCCCAGCTCTGCCTCCACGGGGGCAGAGATTCCAGCAGGTGGGGGCTACGAGCCACTGGTCACGTGGCCACCCAGCACAAGCCTCCTAAGTGGGTTCTGCTCCAGGTGCATTCCACCTGCCTCCCACCCGTCAGCCGTGGCCACCTCCGCGAGCATCGGGGACACCACGCAACCAACGGGGCTGTCACCGCCCTTCTTGACACGGTCCTGATGGGTGTGGGGTGCTGTCTCACCGCGGTTTTAATTAGCCCTTCCCTGTTGTCTGCGAGGTTGAACGTGACCCCCGAGTTTCCATGCCCTCCCCACGCTCCTGGCAGCAACCTGACTGCATTTTCTGCCCATTTTGTGATTGGATTTCTCGTTGCTGCTGACTTGAAAGATTTTTATCTATTCTAGAAACTAGTTCTCTTGGGAACATATGGTTTGCAGATTTTCTCTCCCAGGCTGTCATCTTCTTATCCTCTCCCCGTGGCCCTTCACAGAGCACAAGTCTTGGATTCTGCCGACATCCAATTTTTCCATCTTCCTTTCATGGAGCGTGCTTTGGTGTCAAGCCTAAGATCCTGAAGAGTTTCCCTCTTTCCCCAAAAGCTGTTGTTTGACACTTTACACTGAAGTCCAGGAACTAGCAGAGCTCGTTTCAAGGTGTGGGTGGAGGTGAAGGTTTGCCCGTGGGTGCCCGTGGGTGTCCAGGGCTCCAGTTCTGCTCATGGCTGAGCCCTCCCTCCCTCCTCTCAAATGCTTTTGCACATTTGTTAAAAGTCTGTGGGGTTGGGATGCCTGGGTGGTTCAGTGGGTTAAAACCTCTGCCTTCGGCTCAGGTCATGATCCCAAGGTCCTGGGATCAAGCCCCGCATCAGGCTCTCTGCTCAGTGGGGAGCCTGCGTCCCCTTCTCTCTCTGCCTGCCTCTCTGCCTCCTTGTGATCTCTGTCAAATAAATAAATAATATCTTTTTTAAAAAAAAAAGTCCATGGGGCTCATCCTTAGAGCTTTGTTTCAAGATTCTCTATTTTTTTTTAAAGATTTTATTTACTTATCTGAGAGAGAAAGAGAATAAGAGAAAGCATGAGGGGGAGAAGGTCAGAGGGAGAAGCAGACACCCCATGGAGCCCAGATCCGGATGCAGGACTCGATTCCGGGACTCCGGGACCATGACCTGAGCCGCTGGCAGTCGCTCCACTGACTGAGCCCCCCCGGGCACCCCAGATTCTCTATTTAGTTCCTCGATCTGTGCCTGTCACCCCCAGTCTCCGCTGTCTTGATCACAGTGGGGCTGTAAGGCTCATGTAGGCTGACCACACCCTGTAGTATGGATACAGGGTGAGATGCCCTCCCCCGGTGTCCCTGAGCCGAGGAAGGGGCCTCTGTCCCTCCACGATGAAGATGCCTCCCCTGCCACCGTGACCCGTGACGGGGCTCCCAGCCGGAGCCGCCCAGCTGCCCCGTGTCTCGCAGTGGGGAGGGAGTCTTGAGTCCACTGACCACCTGTCACTGAGTGGGTCCCCAGTTGGTCCCTCCTGCAGGTGTCCCTCACCTCCGCTTTGATGGAAAGACGCCCTCATCTCCTGTTGCCAGGCTCAGGGTCTGGGCCACCTTCCCGGCTGGTTCGGAAGCCTAAGACCTCCAGCACTCAGCTGCGGTTCAGTCCTCAGGTCCCGAACTAGCCTACCTTTCTCCTTCCGCCTTGCAGAGCTCCCCCTGGCCACCCCTTGTTCACCTCCAGCGAAGGGAGGAGCTGGGAGAAGCAGATGTGTGCCACCCTGTCCAGGCGGCAGGCCTCGCTCATGTTATTTTCACACAGCAGAACTGGGGTTCAAACTCACACTCTTCACCTTGTTTCTCCCTCTGCATCTGTTGTACCATAATGTACCAACATCTGTTGTGCAACATCTGTTGTACCTCTGCATCTATGGTACCAAATTTTGTACCATTTTGTACCAAAATGTCAGTTCTCAGACAAATGAACAGCGTGACAATTGAGACTGTTAAGGGATTCCAACACCGTCAGCTCCTTCCGGATGTGCTGCGTGCTGCGTGAATGAGCTCCCGTCCTCACAGCATAACCGACTATCCGTGTAGACCAGCCCACATTGTTGTGAAATTCGAAAAACACCAAAAATCTGTCTTCTTTCAAGAAAAGATGGAAGCCTATAAAAGCTAGAACTTGAAACCCTTGATAAATGGTTCATTATGTAAATCTATTGTCATGCCAAGTGTAGAAATATATAAAAAAAAAAGAACTCAAGTAAATCCCACATAGACCAGAATCGTAACCATGACTCCAGTGCTCCAGGCTCCCCCAGAGAGCACTATAATTAGTGTCTAATCCTGCTCCCACCCCCACAACCAAATGCTCCGTTTTCATGGTGTGGGTAGAGGCAGCCCTTCGTGGATGGGGGGCCAGGAAGATGGAGCCGGTGGCGGCAGGACCCTCATGGTGTGTGAACGGCCATCGAACCCCTCGACCCCTGGTCCCTCCTTCCAGACACATCTCCCAGAAAGCCCGCAATGTAAACTCCTCCAAACCCTCCAGGAACAGAATTCCTAAACGGCCAGAGACTTGGGCTCCTAGGACTTGAAGTCATGGATGAAATGATGACTTGAGGACTTGAACGTGTTCCTTCTTTCACTGATTCAGCAAACCTTGAGTAGCTACTGTGAGTCACACAGAATGCTGGGGACCCTCGAGAAGCTTTAGAATCCATAGAAAGACCACAATGAAGAAGCACTAGACATAATTAAACAATAGAAAACACTAGAGGGACAACTGCCCCGTGCAAGGGAAACGAATGCAAGGGTTCCATATTGGCCTGGGGAGTTAGAGAAGCCCACACTGGGAGGTGGGAGTTGGAGAAGACAGAGTCTGAGAGGGACAGGCTGCCCTAAAGCACCTGTGACTGTCCCTGCACCAGACCATGGCACTGTCCCAGACAGCCACTCAGAGCCAGCCTTTTCAAAGTCCCTTTAGAACCATCCAGGGGCGCCTGGGTGGCTCAGAGGGTCAAAGCCTCTGTCTTCTGCTCAGGTCATGATCCCAGGGTCCTGGGATCCATTCCTGCATCGGGCTCTTGCTCCTCAGAGAACCTGCTTCCTCCTCTCTCTCAGCCTGCCTCTCTGCCTACTTATGATCTGTCTGTCAAATAAATAAAATCTTTAAAAAAAAAAAAAAAACCCAGACCAGCCTTCCTCCAATGACTGTCCAGAACAAGCTTCCTAAGACCATTCTACCCATGACACATCCAGACCAGCCCTCCCCAGCGAGTCCCCCGATGACACAGCTGAATGAATATGAGACGCACTGTATCGACACCTGTAGGCCGCTCATGGAGCAGCATCTGGAGGGAAACGCGTAGCACTGAACACCTACCTTAGAGAAGACTTGTTTCAAATCAATTCCAACTTCCATCTTAAGAAACTGGTGGGGGTTGGGGGAGGGAGAATGTGGAAGGAGAATAAATAAAACTAATGTATGAGGGCACTTGGGTGGCTCAGTTAGGCGTCTGCCTTTGGTTCAGGTCATGAACTCAGGGTTCTGGGGATCGAGTCCCACATTCAGGTTCCCTGCCCAGCGGGGAGTTTGCTTTTCCATCTCCCTCTGCCCCTCCCCCCGCTCAAGCTTTCTCTTTCTCAAATAAATAGATACAACCTTTAAAAAGTACATAAATAAGTACAGAAAGGAAAAATTCATACAGATCAGAACGGAAATCCATGAAAAAGAAAGCAAAACAACAGAGAAAATCAATGAAACAGCTGGTTCTTTCAGAAAATCGATATAATGAAGAAGTCTTTGGCCAGATTGACCAAAAAAAGAAAGAGAAAAAAAAGTCGCTGACATAGTGAGAAGTGGGTATCACTTCAGGTAAACAGATATCAAGAGGATAATAGGGGCTTCTGTGGACAGACACGTGGCAATAATTCTGACAACAAAGACAAAGTGGACAGGTTCCCTGGATGACAAACTACCAAAGCTCAGTCAAGAAAAAAATCCAGGGGCGCCTGGGGGGCTCAGGTGTTAAGTGTCTGCCTTCAGCTCAGGTCATGAGGGTCCTGGGATCGAGCCCCGCTTCGGGCTCACTGCTTGGTGGGAAGCCTGCTTCTCCCTCTCCCACTCCCCCTGCTTATGCTCCCTCTCTTGCTGTGTGTGTCTCTCTCTCAAATAAATAAACAAGTAAATCTTCAAAAAGAAAAAAGAAAACTTAGGTCTGTTGAAGAAATTGAATTTGTAGTAAAAACCAAGTCACAGATAAAACTCCAGACCCAGGTAGCTCCACTGGGAAATTCTACCCAATATTTAAGAAATAAATCAAACCAGTTCTAGAAAAACTATGCCAGAGAAGTGGAGGAAAGCATGCCCATGAGTGGTCAGAAGTGCTCACTACCAAAACCGAAGACATTCCCCCAAAATAAAATATAATAATGTGTAATATCTTTCATCCACATGGGTGTAAACATTCTCAATAGAATGTTAACAAATTGTAAAAACAATATATACAAAGATAAATCTCAACAATTGGGTTTTTTAAAATTAGAATATCAAAGAGTATAATTCACCATATCAGCAGGCAGAAAGAAAAATCCACATGGTCACCCCAATGCGTGCAGAAAAAGCAGGATCTGTTCCTAATCAAACATTCCCCGCAGATTAAAATAGAAGGGAACATTTCAACCTGATTTTGGATGTGTAAAAAAACCTTACAGTGAATCTCGCCCTGATGGAAAGCAGCAGATGCTTTCCTCTGAGATGAGGGACAAGACGTGGGCTCCCCCCACGGTTCTGAGCAACGTTTGTAGGAGGTTCTAGCCAGTGCAATAAGACAGGAAAAAGAAATGAGGGAGCTTTTTATGGTCAATCTGGCCAAAGATTGGCCCAAGAAAAACAGCTGAAAGTAGATAATTTATATAATATACATAGATCATATATAATACATGTAAATCATATATAATATACAATAGACAATGGATAAATACCAAAAAGGGGGGGGGAGGGTGGAAGAAAAGCCAATTTCCAGTTCATAGATTGCACCATATACAAAAATAAAGTTAACCACAGCCCTAAATGTAAAGCCTAAAACTATCACACTCCCATGAGAAAACACAAGAATTTTTTTTTCATTCATTTTAAGTAGATCCCACAGCCAGCATGGAGCCCAGTGTAGGGCTTGTACTCACAACTGCAAGAACAAGACCTGAGCCGAGATCAAACCAAGCCACCCAGACACCCCCAAGAACAGCCTTTTTAGAGATTTTTCAGATACAACATAAGTATGATCCATAAATTCAGAAAAAAAAATGATAAATTAATCTTCATGAAAATTTGCAACTTCTGCTCTTATAAAGAGCAAAAAGACAAGCCACAGACGGGAAGACAATATTTTCAAAATATGTCTCAGCAAACCACCAAAACTAAGGGGCAAACCAAGAAAGAGAAAGATAGCAGTCCCATCAGTCAGAGAGCAGACAGGAGGGGGTGAGGAAGTCCCTGGCGTACTGGAAGAAAGAAGTCCCCAGGCGGCATCCTGAGACACATAGAGGGGCTCGTCTGTGGGCTAAGCAGGAGAGATGCCTACAGACCAGCAGTGTTTGCCACAACAGCTGCTGTGTGTTGAGTGCACTGAGAAGAGTTTCTCCAGTCAGGATGAATTACTGATGGTGTGATGGTTGATTTTGTGTTTCAAGTTGGCTGGGGCATGGTGCTCAGATAGCTGGTCAAACACTTTTCTGGATATTTCCATGAGGTGGTTTTGGATGAGATCAACATTTAAGTCAGTTAACTTCGAGGAAAGCAGGTCACCCTCCATGATGTGGGTGGGCCTCATCCAATCAGGTGAAGGCCTGCATAGCCCAAAGCCCAGCTCCCCTGAGCAGGAGGGAATTCTCACCTTCCTGGGTCTCCAGCTGCCGGCCTTCCCCAGCAGATCTTGGAGTCACCAAGTCCACAGTCCTGTGACCCAACTCCTCAAAGGAGATCTATTTACAGCCACGGTCCTCCACCCCGTTGGTTCTTTCTCTGCAGAACCCTGACTCACACAGTCTGCTTTCCAGATGGTAATGTGTTTGCTCACCACCAATGGCCAGACTGCTGAGCCAACATCACACATGAACCACTTGGGCTACTGCACCACCCTGCTTCCAGACCAATCATCTCCAGAAACGGAAACACGTGCCAGATGGGAAATGGGGTTGTAGCATTTCATGTTCTGGAGCTGCACACTGTGCTTACCTGTTAGAAAACATCATGCCAGGATGGATCTGAATTTCGTGACAGAAACATACCAGCACCACGGGGACAGAAGAGGCATGAGTGTGGAGGCAGTGGGGGAGGCATTCAAGGAAGGTCCAAGTCTGTCCCTTCCATGCGGGAATGGTGGACAGCGTTAAGCCTGGAAACCAACAAATGACAGCGAAAGTGTGTTCTTTAGATATAAGGGCGTAAGCAACAGACAAGTACCGCACGGGGTTGGGAGCCGTTGCGTTTAGAGAATAAGAGTTCGGCGGCGGGGGCAGGGATTAAACAGTAATCATAGTTTCGGTTGAAAGTCTGAAGTTTTGCCCCTTTGTATCATGTACGTACCACATTGAGGACATACAATATATGTCATTTATCTTTTTTTTTTAAGATTTTATTTATTTATTTGATAGAGAGAAATCACAAGTAGATGGAGAGACAGGCAGAGAGAGAGAGAGAGGGAAGCAGGCTCCCTGCTGAGCAGAGAGCCCGATGCGGGACTCGACCCCAGGACCCTGAGATCATGACCCGAGCCGAAGGCAGCGGCTTAACCCACTGAGCCACCCAGGTGCCCCTGTCATTTATCTTTTTTAAGACTTTGTTTACATGAGAGAGAGCACAGGGGGATGGGGAGGAGCAGAGGGAGGGGGAGAAACAGACCCCCCACTGAGCAAGGATCCTGACGTGGGATTCTATCCCAGGACCCTGGGATCATCAACCAAGCTGAAGGCAGACACTTAATGGACTGAGCTCCGCCACCCGCCCCCCCCCCGCCCAGTGTGTGTCATTTAAAGAAATAGAGGAAGAAGAACTAAGAGCAGGGCCTCCAGCTGTCGGCATGGGTCAAGACCCTGCTGGACCAGGGACGGGACGGACGCTGCCAGACCTCAAGATTCGGAAGAAGCTACAGGGATAGATACCGTATGTACTAGGCAAAGCAGAGACAGATCAATGGAACAGAATGGGGGCCCGAAAGAGACCCACGTGAATGACGTCTGATCCTTGACAGAGGAGCAAAGACAACACAATGGAGAGGAGCTCACGTCTTCCACAGCGGGCGCTGGGACAGCTGGGCGCCCACATGCAAACTGGAGACCGTAACACGGGCCTCACATGCCTCCCGAACCTGGACCTGGGGCAGACCACACACTTGCCCGTGCGGGACACAACCACAAGCCTCTGGAAAATACAGCAGAAACCCCATCCGCTGGGGCCAGGGATGACTTTTCAGAGATGACACAAAAGGCACCATGAAGAAGGAATCGATCCTTGGGACATCATTAAAACTAAACCCTCCTCCTGGGCTGTACGTGGCCTCCTGGTCTGGTTGGGGGTTCCCCTGGCTGCGCGCCAGCTCTCTATTTTGGCGTAGCCGCAGCTGCAGAGAGAGGGCGAGAGTGTGCTTGGAGACCAACGAAGGACTGATTTTATGAAACTGCTTTCTAGTGGATAAGGAGTTTCTAGGGTAACTGTAAATAAAATTCAAGACTAAAACAAGAAAGGAGGCATGTCCTGTTTTTCTAACACAGAACAACCAAGAGGGCAAGTATTTTTTAAAAAAGAGAAAACGAAAATGGTTTCTACACTTAGGTTATTTTGCTTTGGTTTTTAGTAAAACCTACATGAATCTCTTAGGAAGAAGCGACACCATCCAGTGTCCACTTACGTCTCCTCCACGTAAACATGAAACAACCAGCCTTCGCTGTTCAGATCATAAATTATTAGCCGAAGTGTGAAGGACTGTGAGAACGTTGAGAGGACAAGTAAGTGACTCACAGGAACGACTTAGAGTAGAAACGCTCCCGAGCCACTGGTATGAGAGAGGCTTAGGTATTTCCACCACGCGTGGGGCTCGGTGCACTCGCACTCCCGCGTCCTCCAGGCATTCAGCATAAATGAATTAAATGCTCCATCGTGATTTTTTTTCCTTAATTTTGCGCCGCAAAAGACACTGGAGAGAATAAAGAGACAAGCGGTTGACAGGGAGAAACCATCTGGGAACAACTTGTCTCACAAAGGCCCAGTCTCCAGACTATGCGAAGAATTCTCAAGACTCAGCAGTAAGAAAACAAATAAACTGATTAAAAAATGGGCCAAAGACCTTAACAGACACCCCACCGGAAAAGGTACGCAGGTGACAAGCAAGCGCGAGAAGAGACTCTCCCACTCACGTGCTCTTGGGGGGACGCAAGTTAAAGCGATAATGACACCACGACACACTTACCCCCGACCCCGCAGTCGCACTCCTCGGCATTTACGCAAAGGAGCGGACAACTTCTGTCCACATGGAAACCTGCACCCAGCGTCCAGAACATCATTGTCACACTGTGGGAGCAACCAAGATGCCCTTCCACGGGGGGTGCACACAGAAGCCGGGGACCCTCCCGACAAGGGACTATTATTCGGCTATAAACACAGGGAGCTAGCACGCCGGGAGAAAGCACGAAGGAAGTGGAAATCCCATCTCCAAGTGGCAGCCGATGGGAAGGCGGCATCCTGCAGGATCCCGAGCCTGTGACGTTCTCAGAAAGGTACCACGGGGACGGCAGTGAGATCGGTGGCAGCCGGGGGCTAGGGAGCTGGGGAAACGGACGGCTGGGCGGGGCACAGTGGTTTGTAGGGTACTGGGAACACTGCATGGGCCGTTGTGACGGTGCCCACGTGTCCTTGCACGACTCTCGGAAGCAAGAGCGAGCCCGTGGGACCTGTGGACACAGGTGCCGATGGCGACGAGGGCGTGTTGGGGCGGGTTCACCAACTGTGGCAAGTGTACCCTCCGGCGGGGGACGTTGATAGCGGGGAGATGGCCCGGGAGCAGGGAGTCGGTGGGACATCTCCACGCCTTCCTCTCAGATTTGCTGGGGATCTTAAACGGCTCTGAAAAGATAAAGTCTGTTAAAGAAGGAGGAGGAGGAGGAGGGGGAGGAGGAGGAGGGGGAGGAGGGGGAGGAGGAAGAAAGAAAAAATGAAAAAGAAGTGCTGGCCGTGGAGCAGGCTGCATGGAGTCAGGGGCTTCGTGCCGAGTGGGAAAACTCGGGAAACAGGGCGAGAGGAGGGAGCAAAGGCGGACGAAGAAGAAAGAAGGAACGATTATCTCCAAAATGTCTGTAGACCACCTGCGCCCACTTGAGTGAGAGGACGCACGTAAGCACGCTCATACATGAAAATGAAAATCATTTGAGACCTTGAGTGCGCGGAAGTTCCCGGCTTCTGGCTCTGACCTGGGGTGCTCGGGCTGGCCCATCCAGACAGAAGGGCTGGCTCCCTTCTGTCCCCGGGCAGGACACCTGCCGCTTCCCATTCCCTCCCGCTGGACACAGGCATTTGCTTCCCGGAGGGACCTTCTGTGACCGGCTGGCCAAGCAAAGCCGGCCCTTGACCACCCCTCCCCGGCCCAGGCGTCTGTCCCCTCCGGGAAGGCAGGAATTCACGGCAACTCTGTTCTGAGCTGGAGCATTGGGGTCCCCAGGTCGTGGCTCATGGAGGGTCCGCCCATCTCCCTGAGTTACCGCCGCAGTCAGGGTCTCTGTCCCGTCACAGCCGCCAGCAGCAGACTCTCCTGCCAACCCCGCACCCGGACGCCAGGTCCTCCCTCCGGGCCTAGGCCTCTCCCGGTGCTGCCCACCCAAGCGAGGAGACTCCGGCCCCCAGAGGCCAACCTAGCCTGCTCTGCCCGGGACGTGGGAGCAGGTGTTCCCAGAACAGCGGTCATTACCGGAGAACCCTCCAGTTCTCAGACAGTTAGCACGTCATTATCGATGAAATCCACTTAGAAGTTTCTACTACTGGGGTACCTGGATGGTTCAGTCAGTTCAGTGTCTGCCTTCCGCGCAGGCATGATCCTGGGGTCTTGAGATCGAGCCCCACATAGGGGTCCCAACTCGGCGAGGAGTCTGCTTCTCCCTCTGCCACTCCTGCTGCTTGTGCTCTCTCACTCTCAAATAAATAAATAAAATCTTTTTTAAAAATAAGGGGCGGGGCACCTGGGTGGCTCAGTGGGTAAAGCCTCTGCCTTTGGCTCAGGTCATGTTCCCAGGATCCTGGGATCGAGCCCCGCATCGGGCTCCCTGCTCAGCGGGAAGCCTGCTTCTCCCTCTCCCACTCTCCCTGCTTATGTTCCCTCTCTTTGTGTGTGTGTCTCTCTCTGTCAAATAAATAAAATCTTTTTTTAAAAAATAAATAAAAGTTTCTACTACTCATTATTAATAATTTTGAGTCTTGCCATGCTGGGGCATCTGCATTTTAATCCACGCCCTTGGCCCCGAGGACCACATCAAGCCCACAGCAAGCCAGATACAGTCCCTTTCCCCATGTGGAGTGAGGACTTCCGGGCCTGGCACAGTGACCCAAACCAGCGAAACAACAAATCAAACTCAGGGACGTGGCCATGCTCACGGGCCACAGAGGCCCAGAGCCACTCAGACCCAGGTTTTTCCCTGGCTGGGCCTTCCCCAGGCCTCCCAGCGACGGAATCAGACCCTCCCAGGCTTTCTGAGGACACGTGGGGCACTGGGGGACCCTGGGCTAAAAGTCAGGAAGGCAGGTCCCCACCTGGCCAGCCGGATCCTGCCATGCCTTCCCCCCCATCCCACCTCGCCCTCTAGTCTGAGAGGCAAGTGGTGGGCGTGGGGCACGGGGCCCATCGGTCACTGAGGCCCCTCCCACTCCAGTCACCATAGCCCAGTTTCAGCAAGACGTGCCCGTGAAAACACACTTCAGGAGACCCAGGACAGAAGTCCGGTTCCCTCGAAACGGCAAGTCCCTTTTCTTTTCTCCAGGGTTAAAGAAAGCAGCCCGTTTGTCACCGCACCTGGAGGTGTGAGCGCCGTGGGCCCACCCAGCATACCCTGCCAACCCTGAGAAAGGAGCTCCGTGTCGCCGGCGCTGGGCCACCAGCAGGGGGCAGCAGAGGCCAGGCCACGACGCAGGCCCCGCTTCCCAGGCTGCGGGCTCCAGGACGCTGCCTCTGGGAGGCTAGGGTGTCCGTGCTGGGACAGGGAGCCTGGACAGGGAAGCTGCGTCCGGGATTCTGTTCTAGAATGTTCACTCTAGGGTGCTGGGGCCAGGATGCTGAGACAAGGCTGTGGGGCTTGGATGCTGGGACAGGGATGCTGGAATAAGGAAGTAGGGACAGAGATCCACCATGCGGGGTCCAGGATGCGGGGTCCAGGATGCTGGGGCTGGAATGCCGGGCCAGGATGTTGTGTCTGAGACGCTGGGGCCAGGATGCTGGGTTTGAGATGCTGGGGCCAGGATGCTGGGTCTGGGATGTTGGGGCCAGGATGCTTGTAGCCAAGTGTTCAGAACACAGTGCCACGAGGTAGTGGGTTGAAGGTTACACACGAGGTATGAACCCAACATCACCAGGGAAACAGGAGCATTGGTCTGAGGGAGATCCGCATACCTGGAACCCTCCTGATGGCCAAATCCAGGGCCAGTCACACCAGGGGACCTCTCGGAGACATGGAAGCTGGCTGATGACATTATCCTAGTATATCCTATATCGCGGATTGGCTGGAAATTTCCATTAAAAGAAATTTTTCATTGAACCCCTTGTCCCGCCTCTGCCAGCTGTCAGTGGTCCACAGCTTTCTGCTAGTTGGGATGTCCCCGGCTCATCCCACACTGGTCCAGCTCTCCCTGGACTCCCTGCTCCTTGTTACAGGAGGCGGTTTCGAGAGACTGCAGAGAGGCAATCAGTGGGTCATGATTCGCCTTCTACACCTTCGTGGTGGACAGAGGGAAGACATGTGTGTTATCAAAGGTTGTCTGTGTTCTTTCAAGAAATGATCAGTCAGGGGCATCACAAGAGGATATACAGAGAAGCTCAGGAAATGAGTTATTGTGCTCTTGGGTCCTGCAGACATGAGACACTGCACGCCACACCGGGCCACGGGGAGGCACCTGGGTGGTCACGTGGCAGAAGCTGGAGGAGGGGAGAGCCCTGGCCAGAGTCTTTTGGGGTTTCCGTGGGAAAGGTGGGCAGGGCATGGTAACAGCCTAAAACTGGCTACATGGAATAATTCTAGCAGGTTCTAAATGACAAGGGTGTCCCTTAGCTGCCTGGTACCTGGCCTGGGATGATGAAGGCAGAGGTCTTGCCTCCGTGGTCCAGAAGAGTCTGGCTCTGGGCTGACCAGTTTGCGTATCAAAGGCTTCCCCTGGACTCTTCCTCCAGGAACTGGCTAAGCCCCGAGGGTCAGTCTATCCCCAGCCAGAAAGAATTTTTAAGATGATGGAACACCTGGGCATCTGGGGACTCCGTTGGTGAAGCATCTGCCTTTGGCTCCAGTCATGATCCCAGGGTCCTGGGATCGAGCCCCGCACCAGCTCTGTGCTCAGCGGGGAGCCTGCTTGAGGTTCTCTCTCCCCTTCCCGCCCCCCCCATAAATAAATAACTTAAAAAAAAAAAAAAAACCAGTGCTGGCTCCTGTTAAGTTTACCCAGCATTCCATGCACTGGGTTGCATTTGGTTGAATTTGATTGAATTTGGACTCCAAGTGCACACAGAACACAAGTCCACAGGGTAACACACCCCGTTTATCATTTCCTACTAACCTCCAGCCTTTCACAAACAAACGTCATGCACAGAATAGGGCCCACAAAAGCTTCAGGGAACACAGCAAGCGAGAAGCACTACTTCTGGATGATAAAACATGGGCAATTTTTGAAAATCTCTCTGAAATTCCCCACACACGATATTCAATGGATAAAGTTCAATAAGCGCGCATCAAGGCTCTCCTGAATTGTAACTTGCACACGTGAAATAATACTGCAGAAGAGAGACAAAACTGAGCTGTATGAACGATTCAGTGATCTCGTTAATGCTGGAGATGCGTGTGGGTTTGAGTTAAAGGCGTGGTGCGTGGAAGGGAGCCCCGAGATGCGGGGTCACCCTGAGAGTCTCCAAGAGTCAGGGCGCCCCACTCCTGAGAAAGCCGCAGATGTCACGGCTCCTGGCTGTGTCCCCTGCCCCCCAGCCCAGAGGGTAGAGCCCCAGGATCTGGGGGATGCAGGGCCCCGGGTCCCTGCACCGCTTCACACCCATCGACAGCCACTCCTCCCCACGGGCTGAGTGGTCATCCTAACAGCTAGAAGCCATCGCGACCCCACACAGCCCTCCTGACCCCGGGCCTCCCTGCAGGTGTCGTCTTCCCAGACGCCCCTCCCTGCACCCCTGTGTCCAGATCACACACCAGGTTCTCTCTCCGCAGCCGGCTCGGGTTCTGTCCACGGTAGCCCGTCCGTGGGTCCTCCCTGGGACCCAGCCGTGGGTCTGTGGCTGGACGTCCGGGAGCCCGTCCCGTCCGCTGCTTACTGCTCGCCTCCACATCTCTCCGCCCAAAGCAGCTTGTGGGCACTAAGCAGGCATCTGGGAAAGAACTTGAGAAGAGCTTTCGGGAACGCGACCACGAGCTCCCCGTCACCCGGCACCGTGCCCTGGGCCAGAGAGGCCATTGTGTCCATCGGTGTCCGGGGCATACCCTGGGGGCCTGGCTGGTAACACGGTGATCTTGGCTCCTCCAGTACAAGTCCACGTTGTGACTGTTTTCATTGGTAGAGAGTGACCCCGTGACCTTCACCAAAACCACTGAGCGCAAACTGGCTCTGTAGAACCTTCGCATGTCACCCCGGACACGTGAGTGAGCCACTGCTTGGAGAGATGCTAGGGTCAGCATCCGCGGCAGGCTCCTTCGCTGTCAGGTCCACCAGAACGATCCACCAAGCCCACGCAGCCCCGCTCCCTCGGGCCCGAGGAGCAAACAGCTCACTGGCAGTAGGTCCCAGCTCGATGGCTCACGAGGGCCCTCACCCTGGAGGAGGACAACAGGTCAGCAAAGACGGGGTCCCCCACAGGCTGCCCACCCTCTCCCTGGTCACCAACCTGCGGACCAGGAGGCCAGCGCTGCCCCACCTCCGCTATGGTCAGGAGCCTGAGAGCAGCCCCCAGCTCCCTCCCAGGGGTTAAGCCCTGAGCTTAACGACCCCAGCAGCAGGGCGGCCAGACTGCTGTGACCCGCAAGCTTCCTCATTCGCGCCCGCGCCAACAACCAGCACTGCAGCTGTGAGGGATGTAATGATGACAGTAACCCAGGTAGACTGTCTACCACTGCTGTAGCAGGACGTGGGATCGTGAGTCACACAGTCACCTGTGCTGCTGACTGTACTGCAACAACATCCCCACCCCCGGTGCTGCGGACAATAGTCACACCTTTTCTGCCATCTCGATCTGGAGCCAACTGAAAACACAGAAGCCAGAGGGATGGAAGACGTGTGTGTGTGTGCGCGCACACTCAGCAAATCACCTTCCATCACGTGGGTGGGCCTCATCCAATCAGTTGAAGGTCTTAAGAGAAAAAGACTGATGCCCCCCGGGGAGGAGGGGATTCTGGTTCCAGGCTGAGTTCCGACTCCACATACAACGTCGGCTCCTCCCTGCATCTCCAGCTACCCCTGCCCTGCAGCCAGGACTCAGCACCCCTGTGACTGGGGGAGCCACTCCTAGATTGATAGACACAGAGATGGATGCATAGATGGACAGACGGATGGACAGACGGTTGGATGGACGGATGGATGGATGGACATACAGACAGGTGATACATCCAGACAGACACACACAGAGTGGCAGTGAGATGGAAAGACAGACAGAGACAGGGAGCTACAGAAAGAAGGAGGGAAAGGGTGGACAGCAGAGTCCTTCCTGGAAGTCAGGGAAGCAGAACACAGAGAACAGGCAGGAGCAAGGTGGTCGGTCCACAAGGGCCAAGCCTGGCCTCTGTGTCCCTGGTCGTTCAAACCACCCTCTGGCCGGACCTACAGGGCAGCTCCTAGTGGCCAGGCCCCCACCACTGACCCCTCTTCAGGGCAGCTGCCTCACCCCAAAGGCCAGCAGAGTTGTGCACTTCTGCTCCCCGTGGCCAGGACTAGGTGGGTAGGTGTTGAAGTCAGGAGACTCCCTCCCTGCATCTGTCTGTCTGTCTCTCTGTCGGCCCCCAACCGCGGCCACCACCACTCCCTGTGAAGCTGGAAGCCGCCCTGGATGGGCTCCAGAAGCTGTTTCCTGCCGCACTGGGTGACGAGGCCACCGGGTCCCACACACCCATGCTGTGGCCATGGGTCTCCACGTGCACCCACCCCCCCCAGCCCAGAGAGGACCGCACTGGAGTGCGCCCCAAAGGTGCCCTCCTCACCCAAGGCCTGGGCAAGTCCATCTGTCCTCCAGAAACAGTTCGTGCGCAGCCAGTTAACAAGGCACAGCAGAACCCGCTCAGACCACCTCCGAACTCACCATGGCCGCGGATGTACAGGGAAGGAATTTGCGTCTGCAAATGTAAGGAGTGGCAGAACTCAAGACAATCGTGTGATGAACAAAGGGGCCTAAGAAAGAAAAAAAAAACACAGCACGATTTTCTGTAACGTCTGTGTCATTGTGCAGGTGCACGTCTGGGCTGCTTCTGCTGCTAAGTGACAGTGATTGAATTGAATACAGCTTCAGAAGAAGACCTCCAGTGGTGACTGGAAGTGCCTCCAGTGACCAGGGGGTCAAACGGAACATGGTCACACCCCAGCTTCCCTCTTGGACACTGATGTAACCAAGTAATTATTAACAACAGATGACATTTTCAGACATCTAATACATTGTAGGAACTACCTGCCGTTTCTTATCTCACTTACTAGGGCCACACACATGTTCTTATGGCAATAACAGTTACCATCTGTGGAGGAGCCCCAAGAAACACCCCGGTCCTGTGGGCACGAACACACGGGCTCAGATATGGCCCCAAAGTGTGTAATTGGGATACAGCTCATCGGAGAGGGAAGTGGATCTGCCCAATTTCAAAGCCTGGCTCCTTCGGCTCTCCCTGGGCACATCGCATCAGCTGCCCTCCCTCCCCAGGGATACTCCAGCACCCCTTCTGAGCAGAGATGCCCCGCCATGGCCCCCAGCACCCGCCCACTCCAGCCACTGCGGGCCTTGACGACGCGCAGATGAACGGGATATCTGCCTTGCACCGAGAAGAATACCCAAGCTAGAAGGACAACTAGGGACAGGCACCTCCTTGGGAGCCAGTGGCCCCACAGGGGCTCCTCCCTGCAGCGCAGTGGCGTAGAACCAGCCGGGGCAGAGGGTGTCACCTGCCAGAGCCGTCCACACACTCGATGCCTATGTCCCCCCGTCAACATTCGTGCGGGACCCGCAAAGGCAAAGCCTGTCCTGTGCCCACATACCTACATGTTCACCCTCAAATGTGCCATGGAAATGAGCTGACAGGTGAGCCACCTCGCGCCCCTTCCTCTCCCCTCCCAAAATACGGCACCAAATGCAGTGACTTGACAACGTCTTGAAAGAGAAATATTTTAAAGCAACTGAAAAAAATCACTTTTGAGCAGTTTTTGCCATTCAGATCTTTTCTCTCAACCTGCTGCTTACCTTTTTAATTTTTTTAATGATTTCCTTGGAAGCACAAGAGTTTTGAACTTTGGTGGGAAGACTGATCTACCAGGCTTTTTTTCCTCTGCGGTCTATGCTCTCGGTGTCACACCCAATCTCGAGGATTTTCTCCCAAGTCTTCTTGTAAGATGTTTCTGTCATCAGCCCTTACCTTTTTAAGTCCATGATACACTTCGAGTGAATTTTGGCAAAAGAATCTGAGCTCTTCCTCACCCGTGCCTCCAGGAATGTCTTATAATTTTCGTCGTCCTTTTTTTGTAATTTCTTGTGGGAGGAGGAAAGCCCACCTCAAGGAATTCACGCATTTCTGGGACCAATGTCCGTCAGCCGCTGACCCTCTGTCGCCATTTCCAGGAGTCACTTGAAGGGTCATCAGCTCTTGGTCTTGCTCACAGAGGGAAAATCAGCACAATATCCCCCAAGACAAAAGAGGAGCCAAAAGCTGAAATTTATCCAGCCAATAGGACATCAGGGTCATTCCCAACCGACGTTGATCGAACATAGTCTCATCCGGGTAACTCCCTTAACTGCAAGGTTTCGGGGATGTGACCCCCACTCAGCCTGCGGGACTCCTCACGCCACAGCTGCGGACAGCATTGGCATTTCTGACGACGTGTGCGCTCTCGCCGCGAACAGGGCTCTGAGCCCTAAAAGCTGTTGTCTCTGTTTCTAGATCCCCATCCCCTCATCTGTTTACACAAACACCGACCATGTGCTTGTGCACATCATGCACCGAGGATACACAACAGGAACGTGGCCAGGGCAGTGCACCAGGCGTTACAGAAAATGTGACTTCGGGTTTTATTCAAAAACCCCGTGCAGTTTCTCCCTTGACTAAATTCCCAAGCGGTGAAAGCTCTACTCAGCCAGCATCCTCTCACACCCGCCCCACTGCCAGCAATGCTCAGCCCGACATTCAGAGCCAGGCCCTGTCCAGAGAGCTCAGTACGCATGCACAACCAGGGCAGGACGGGAGAGTCATTCCAGGATACCGGGCGGATTGTGCTGTGAGGACAGCGTGCTCACTGAGCACAGAGCACATGCGGCAGGCTCACGAGCTGGAGGATTCATTGATGATAATCTGATTCTCTACATGAACATGAGTGCACACGAGATGTGCGTTCACATGGACATACATGCACACATGTGTGTGCAGGCGGAGACGCACCAGCAGGTGCCCAGACAGAAATGATCGCACTGAATGCACACGTGCATGCACAGACAGACTGACACGACCACACACACACACACAACACATCGGCCTTGAATCTGTGGAAGAAACCTCAGTTAATCCTGGAGCATCATTTCGGCATGTGCTGCTGAATTCCACTGGCAGGTGTTTTTGTGCCAGAATCACAGGCCCGTTGGTCTTCGCCGTCTTCCTTTCCACGCTCTCCGTCCACTTCGGGTGTTACGGTAGTGCTGGCGCATGCACGAATTGGGAAGTGCCCCCCCCTCCTATTTCCTGGAAAACGTTGTGTCCAACTGGTGCTAATTCTTCAAATGCCTGGTAGAATTTTGCAGCGCGATCCTCTGGGCCTGGACATTGCAATTTGGGGTGTTTGTATTTTTTTTTAAAGATTTTATTTATTTATTGGACAGAGAGAGGGATCACAAGTAGACAGAGAGGCAGGCAGAGAGAGAGGAGGAAGCAGGCTCCCCGCTGAGCAGAGAGCCCGATGTGGGGCTCGATCCCAGCACCCTGGGATCATGACCCGAGCCGAAGGCAGAGGCTTAACCCACTGAGCCACCCAGGCGCCCCTGGGGAGTTTGTATTTTTAATCACAAATTTAATTTTCTTACCAGTGACAAGGCTCTGCACACCGGGTGGGATGCCGTAGTCCTGCGTCTCAAGAAGTGGTACCATCTCAGTTGGCAGTCTCCGCGGGTCGAGCTGGTTACGCATCCTCTCCTGCCCCTCCGGGGTCTGAGGCTCTGAGGGGCAGCCTGCGAGCCGGTTTGTGTCTGTTTTCTTTGTCAGCTCAAGGGCCACCTACACCGGGAAGTCTTTCCAGAAGGCTCCCTCCAAAATACACCCTTCTTCTTCAGGCAAGGATATGAAAATATCCTCGGCACGGGAGTGCGGACAGGTGCAGCCACGAGGGGAAACAGCGTGGAGTTTCCTCTAAAAGGGGCCCAGCTGTCCCCCTTGGTGGCGTGAACTGAAAAGATCGAAATCTGGAAGAGACGTTCGCAGCAGCTTCGTTGACAACAGCCAAAAGGTGGAAGCGTCCGTGGACAGAGAACCGGGCACGCAAACCGCGACCCGACCGCACAGGGGAGTAACGCTCCGCGTGGACGAGGAAAGGAGCTCTGACACCTGCTCCAGCGCTCATGAACTTGGCAGCCTGACGCAGAGTGAAACAAATGCCGTCCAGTTCTGCTCCCGTGAGGTCCCCAAGCAACGTCCGATTTACAGGGACAGAAAGTAGACACTGGGTGCCGGGGGCGGGATGGGGGCCTGGGAAGTTCATTTCACGGGGGCAGAGTTTCCGTTTTCACAGGACACAAAGAATCGTGCGATGGAGGCAGTGATGTCTACACGTGTTGCTTCTCTCACCAGAGTTAAAACTATACAGAGAGAGATTTTATACATTCAAACACAGACTTCATTTCTTTTATCTTGACCAGAAAACCTCCTTCCTTTTGAGACAAAATCTCTGAAGTCAATAGTTTTTACAGGTTTGATAGGTGGGTAGACAGACAGACCGACAGACATAGTCCTTGAACTGGTTTCTTCAGACGGTTCCGATGCAGCCCACTTACACTCTCCAGGCTGCAGCGGGCCTGCCCGCTCCTCCCCATCAAGCAGCCCGTTGGCCCTGAGTCCCCCGACCTGCATGCCCCCAGGCCTCAGGTCACAGGCTCACACAGCTCTGGGCCACCCCTTTCCCCAAGCTGTGAGCTGTGTGCAGTGTCCACTCGGCCCTTCCCGCTCTCTGCCCGTGACCTCTGTACTCACCTTTCCACGCAACATTCCGGCGCACGCTCCCTCTTCCCCAGAGCCCCCGCCCTTCACCTGGGCACTGGTGTCCCAGGGACATCCCCCTTTCCTGCCCCACAACTGTTTGTCCCTTGGTCTAGTCTGGTCGCTACTCAGCTACGCGAGGAACTCCCGCAGAGCTGCTCCCCGACACCTGGTGGCAGGATCCTCCCTCCTGACCCCAGACCCTGTAGAACCCGGTCCAGCCCCTCCGGCTGACCCTCCTCCGGTCCCACCACACTCAGCTGGGCCCTCAGCTCGAACATCCCCTCTCAGTGCTCCTCCCCTGGCACTCGCCCCCCATGCTCTGCTCCCCCTCCTCCCTCCCCCCTCGGTGCTTCTCCCTCTACCCTTCCTCTTATCAGTACAGACACAGGTGTCTCGCAGCCCACCACTCCTTTGTGCATCTGTCTGGCTAATCCTCTCCCCACAGCGGTTTGCACATTCTTGGAAAAATGCCACAAAATTGCCAGAGGAATGGAGGCCTTTGAGCGAGGGGCCTGGAAACGTCAAGCACAGAGTTGGAAATAGCTCCTTGGAGTTTTTGTGTATTTTAGCCATTTTCTTTAAACACAAGGCCTTAGGGAACAGGACATTTCATTTTTAATTAAATACGACTATGGAGTAAGTAAGGTTTGGATCTTCGAGCAGCTGCCACTCTGGGGCTGGGACAGGAGTCACCAGTGGGGGCAGCCTGGGCTCCGGCCACCACTCCCTGCCCCCGGCGGACCGTGGTGCCTTAAGTAGTGCAGGCGTCTTTAGGAAGTCGTTCGTGGCTGCTCACAAGCATGGATGAGAACATAACTTGTCAACATTCTGAAACTCACTCCTTCAACCATAGAAATGAGGAAACGATCTTGACTTCTAAGGAAGTATGAGTAAAAAAACTACGGACTTCAGAGTCCTTGTCGAAAGAGGAAGGAAGTTTTCCAGTCAGGATAGAAGAAATGGAGTATTTTTCCAACTGTGCTGGAGCTCAGGGGGCGCTCAGCGCCCGTGTCTGGCAAGTCTGCCTCCATCCCCTGGGCCGCAGCCCCCAGCCCCTTCCTCGTGGCCCAGCGGCAGGCTCAGGGGTGCACCCGGAGTCCAGCCATGGCAGGACTGCCAAAGCCCCCGGATAGAAAAATCCACCCGTGGAAGTTGCTGAAAGGATAAAGTACAAAGCTGGAGTCGCAGAGGCCACCGCCTCCAGGAGAACCGGCCGTCGCAGGAACCAAGATGGGTCTGGGAGGCCACTGGGCTGGTCCTCTCGGGGCTGGCAGCCGCAGGGGGGCCGCTGGGCCCCAAGTTCCCATGGCAGCAAAAGAGGCCGCTCCCTGGGGACTGCCCCCACCCCGCTCTGCCAAAGTCCCGATGACTGTCCCACGTGCCACTCATCAGTTTTGCAAAGACTCAAAGATGGACGTGAGGAAGGGGAGAGAGAGAAATGGAAACGACGCTGATAAGATCTGAAGACCGATGTCGAGCGCCACACCCGCGGGAGGCCTGCTCCAGGTCTGCACCCGGTCTTTCGTGCCGACCCCACTGAAGTGAAAGCGTCGAACTCCTTAGCAATATGACTTGAAAAGTAGGCAAGATGGGAGCAGGGTCGGGGGGCCCCTGGGTCACTGTTTGCTCACGCTCCTGGTCCCTCGGGGCACGGCCCTGTGCGCACACACACACGCACATGGTCCTCCTGCAGACGTAGACCAGATGTCCGGGGGGCTCCGTCGGTGAAGCCTCTGCCTTCAGCTCAGGTCATGATCCAGGGTCCTGGGATCGAGCCTCTCATCGGGCTCCTCACTCAGTCAGGTCTGCTTGAGGCTCTCGCCCTCTCCCTCTGCCCCTTCCCACCACAGACTCGCTCTTTCTTGCAAATAAAAATCTTTTTTTCTAAGATTTTATTTATTTATTTGACAGAGAGAGAGATCACAAGCAGGCAGAGAGGCAGGCAGAGGAAGAGGGAAAAGCCGGGTCCCTGCTGAGCAGAGAGCCCGACGTGGGGCTCGATCCCAGGACCCTGAGATCATGACCCGAGCCGAAAGCAGAGGCTTTAACCCACTGAGCCACCCAGGCGCCCCAAATAAATATAAAAAAAAAAAGAAAAGAAAAGAAAATAGAAGCAATGGGAAATAGGGCCAGGTTTCAGCTTGGGCACTTGCCCCCCTGATGCCAGGGCAGCTCAGAGCTCAGGTTCCCTGCACACCTGGGGCACTGGCGGTTACAGAAAATGTGAAGGGGAGAATGTACAGACATGACGCAGGGATTCTCACTCCTGGTAGAATCGGCTGTGGTTCTTCAAAACACTGACTGTGTTTATAAGATGTTATATGACGTATATATAATGCTTATTATAAAACATTCGAGAAATGTGGGGCAGCACAAAGAGAAAGAATGATTTTTCTATTCAACGTGTTACGGACTGAATGTTTTTGTCCCCATACAACTCATCATCGCCAGGTTTGGAGATGGGGTCTTTTTGGAAGTGATTGAGGTTGAATGAAGTCATAAAGGTGGTGAGTCCCTGATCTACTAGGACAAGTGTTTTTAAGATTTATTTGTTTATTTGAGAGAAAGAGAGATCACGAGCCGAGGAGAGGGGCGGAGGGAGAGAAGCCGATTCTGGGCTGGGCACGGAGCCTGATGCGTTGATCTCACAACCCCAAGATCACAACCTGAGCCAAAATCAGAAGTCGGACACTTAACCAACTGAGCCACCCTGGGGCCCCAGGACTAGTGTTTTTATGTGTGTGTGTGTGTGTGTGTGTGTGTGTGTGTGTGTGTGTGTCTCTACCTTGTGAGAACGCAGAGAAAATAGCCATCCACAGCCAGGAAGAGGGTCCTCGCCAGGAACCAAACCAACCAGCCCCTTGATCTTGGACTTCCCAGCGTCCTTCCCAGCCTCTGCAAGTGGTTCTGCTGTGAAAGCGTGCAGTCTACGGCATTTTGTTATGTCAGCCCATACACTGTAGTCACCGCGACTCCAGAATCCACATACACGGGCACAGAGGAAGGTTGGCCAGCTCCAGTGTTACCAAGATAGAAACACGGTACTGTAGCTGGCAGCTGGGAGACACCAGTGGTAGATGATAGATAGACGTCAGATAGATAGAGGGCGGATGGACAGATGGACGGACAGATGGACGGATGGGTAACAGATGATGGATGGATGGGTGGATGGTTGATGGACAGATGGGCAGACAGAAAGATGGATGGATGGATACTGATGGATGGATGGACAGACAGACAGACAGATGGGTGGATGGGTGGACGGATGGATGGATAAATAGATCGATGATCGAGAAAGAAATTGAATTTTATTCAGATAAAGTTGTCCTAAACATACTAATTTAATTCAATTTTCTAAAGTTAACTTAACTTGAAATATATTTTTTAAAGACCCTATGATGAAACCATTACATGCTGAACCTCAGATAAACGTTTACCCACCAAAAAAGATCATTTCAATTCCTACCAGGAGGGCCTGGGAAAGTTAACCCTTCATCGACCTTTTATGCCAGCAACGCGCCCCCCTTCCCCCGCCAACTCTTCATACCTGTTTGGGAATGTTACGTCTTGTACTGGCTTGTGGCGTTTTATGTTCAGTACCGTCGTCACAATCCCCACACGGAGCCATGTGGACTCCTCCAGTTCTCAAAGCTTTTCTACCGTCTCAATGTGTTCTTCCTCTGGTAGGCGGGACTCCATGGGCACCTGTTTCAGGGAATGTTCTGCCTATGGACTGACTGGGCTCAGACCAGCCTCACGGGCAGTCCCCAGTGCACTGGACCCAGTGTCCCCTGTCCCCGGGCCCACAGGACGCGCTCTCCACGCGCAGGTGCCCGGCCCCCGCCCAGCTCTCCCTCGAGCCCTGACCCATCTCCTGCACAAACCATTTCCAGATGCCCTGTTGAGGCGCGCACTCTCCGTGTGCTGGAGCTGGCAGAACCCGCCGGGCTGGGAGCTGAACGAGGCAGGGGCTGCAGGAGGAGGTCCCTGCCTGGAGGTTAGAGGGTTCGCAGAGACTGCAAGGAAGAGGTAGTTCAGAGGGACAAACCTCGGGGTGAATGTCCCCCCCACCGCGTGGTCACAGCAGCACGACAACATCTGACCCCTGAGAAGCAAGAGCCCCCACTCCAAGGAAGGCTGCAGCTCAGGACACAGCACAAGAGACACCGCAAGAGAGAACGGAGCTCCGGCTCCTGGGCACGGCCTCCAGTGTCCGCTAATGCCCAGCACAGGGGATGTGCCCGGGTCAGGAGACTCGGCTGCAAGCTCGTCCACCCCACACCCGCCCTCATCTGTAAATGCACCAAGCTGGGATGCAGGGAGTGCTCCAGATGGGCCACAGCCCCAGGCACCAGGGCATCGTCCAGCAAGGGACATGAAGGCACCAGGCTTGGGGGCCTTTCCGGGGCTGCCACAGCGAGATGGGCGTGGCAGGTTCAGGGCCACTTCCAAGTCCAGCCTGAATGGGAGGGACGGGCGGGATGTGGACCAGGCTCTCTGTCACAGGAGAGAGGGGATTTGGCCAGGCCATGTGCAGGTGGTCACTCGACGCAAAATATGGTTGGTTCCAGAAATTTCCCTCTAAAAGAGGTGACCTTGTAACGGTGCAGTTTGCCTCCTGGAAGCAGTGCTTCAAGACGTGGCTCATGACCTCCTCAAAAATGGCAGAAGTCAAGAGGCAGGCGTGGAAAGTGGGCCAAGACGGGTCCAAGCCCCAGCATGGGCTCCCCCGACCCTGGGCCTTCTCCACACCAGGTCTTAGCAGGCGGCAGCCCTTGGGCCCCTCACGGGTGAGCTCCAATTGCAGTCCTGCCCCAATGCTCTGGGCGGACAGGTGACAGATGTGGGGCCCTGAGATCGCCCGGCCCCTGGCCAGGACCAAGGAGGGACACCGAGGGTGTGCAGCCCTGGGACAGCCCAGTCCACCTCAAGCTCTCTCCGCGCGTCTGTGTCTCTGTCTGTCTGTGTGTCTCTCCTCTTGTTACAGGGAAGAAAACAGAATAAACACCAAGTCAGGATGGAAAACAGAGGCAGTACAAAGATGACATTGTGATTTTCCTTTGAGCAAACGAAGGGCTTCTGTCCCCAGGATGATGTCCCATTTTCATGTTTTTTTAATTTTCATGCTGCAGGGGCTCGGTGAACGCCAGCTGAACCCAGTGAGTCCCGACAGCGCCCCAGGAAGTGAAGGTTCAGGACGGAGATGAGGGCTGCGTGTCCCCGCGACCTTGCTGCTGCCCTGTTGATTCCAGCCACTCAGCTAGGTGCACGGTGATGTGTCCCTGTGGCACTGGTGTGTTTCCCTGAACGAGTGAAATTGGGGTCCTCCCCTGTATGCCCCTGTCACAAGCCATTCAGGTGGGTCCCTAAGACACAGAGCAGGACTCAACAGTCACGTCCATGCCGAGCTCGGCCCTCCAGCTCCACCATTCCTCAGCTGTGACGTCCCTCTCATCCCCGAGGCTGCCCCTTTCACCCACACAGAGCTGCCCAGACCCCAGGGCCATGCCAGCCCCACCAGACCCAGGGTGTCCAGCCCCATGCCAGGTCCCCCAACAGCTGGTCCTCTGTCCATTCAGTGTCAGGACACGGATGCCAGGACCCACACGGCCACCTGCCCCCTGTGGAGCTGGTCCCATAACAGCCTTCCAGGCGGGAGGCTCAGTCACTCCTGTGAACCAGGCCCGGGCGTCTGGGGGCATTTGGGGTTCACCTCGTGTTTTTCCTGAGTTTAGATGTGACTCTGCAGTGGTCTTGTTTCTGCCTGTCTATCCAGGAGCCAGAGCAACCCTCATGGATGCTGATTTGCTGTGGGATTGTTTATGCCCAATGGGGGCACCCCTGGCTTAGCTTTGGGCACCTGGCCAGCTTCCGAGGCAGGGGGTTGGAGAGCAGATTGCTGTGGCCAAGTCAGGCCAGTGCCGTCCCCCTCTGGATGGCATGGACTTATGTCCCCCCCGATGCGGCCAGAAGCAAACTCAAATGCGTGGCCGGCTCCTAGGGGGAATGTTCGTGGCCAGAGGCAGCTCTGCCCACCCAAGCTCATCAGGCGCTCCGTCTTCTGGATCCTGTGGCTGGCCCGCTTTCGGGGGGGGCGTTGTAGCCTCCGGGCTCACTTCCTGCGTGCTCACTTCCTCCGTGCTCACTTCCGTGCTCACTTCCCGAGGGCGCTCATCTGAACTGCCTGGAGCAAACACCTGCTTCTGACTGCTGGAAAGAACCCGTGAGCCTGCAGGCCCCGACAGTCCCAGGCCCCATCCACACGCGGACCTCAGACCCACCGCCCGCGCGGCCGCCCAGAGCCTTGTCCTGCTCCGTGCAGCCCACCCACGAGCCGGCCTCCGTCCACACGTCAGCCTCCGGGAGGCCGGCCTGCCGCCACCGCTGGCACCCAGGAGGCTGCATGGCGACCTCGTAACAATGGATCTGTCGTGCCAAGGGGCCAGGACTCGGTCAACAACAGACAGCACCCCCCAGTTTCTGTCCCTGCACCAACCCAGGACCCACCAGAGAAATCCAAGCTCGCTCCCCTCCCCATCACACGGGATGCCCAACTCCCCTTAGCCCCCTCCAGCCCCCCAGGCCCACAGCCCCCTCCACCAGAAACCCTCCCCTCCCCTGCCTGCCTCCCAGCCTCTGTCCACCCAAGCAATGGGGACACCCTCTCCATGGACACGCACATATGCCCCTCACCCAGTGGGCCCCATGTCCCCATAGCCAGCAGGTACCAACACTGTCACCAACACCATCACCATCTCTGTCATCCCGAGGGGACCCGTCCTGTGGCAGCAAAGCGGCAGATGTAGGACTCAGATGAGGGCCTGGACCTCACGGACTGTAGTGATAACGTGACAGCAACATGTCCCTCTCTGCCATCCAGGCAAGCATGACCGGCATCCTCTCTCTGGATAACAGCAGCTCGTCTCTGCGTCCCCGGCCCCTGACCCTCCAGAGAAGCACCCCAGGGCTCTCCTTCCCTCCGTTGATCCCGAAAGAGCAAAAGGGAGATGCCCCCACAGGACGTAGCCCGACACACAGAAACCTGTTCCCATGCGAGATGCAGGTCGAGTCCCCGGGAGACCACGGAGCCACATCACGAAAGCCAACAAGTTTGCTTCTGTGAACAGTGACCCTCACGTTAAACCGGAGAGATGAACAGCCCACGTCGTCCACACCGTCAGGAAGGCTCCGGCGACCTTGGACGTTCAGGTGACAACAGGAATCAAAGTCTCAGCCACGCCGCTGCCCACGGGAGGCAGGGATTTGCCTTCTGGTTCCATCCAAGGGAAAATGACCCAAAACCAATGCCATCAGTGCTGTTCTTGATGCCACGTCAGTGTTACCAGCCAGGCCCACCGAGGCAGCGGCCAGGAGCCACCCAAGGGCTCTGGTCACGGCTGCCACAGTCAACGTCCACCGCCCACATGGGTGGGTGTGGGGACCACGCAGAGCCACACAACGGCTGGGCTGGGAGAGAACGGTGGTCTCTGGTGACACCTAAGCCACCAGGCCATGGGGCAGGAGCCAGGCTGGGCTCGAGGTGGCGAGTGTAGATGGCATTGCGTCTCCAGTGTTACCCTGTCACCCTTTCCCCCAAGACACTCATGTGAGTGCAGAGAAACCACGGGAGAGTCTGGCTCCCTAACTGCAGCCCAGCCGCCAGGGGACACGAGCGTTTCCCGAATGCGACGCAACTTAGGAAACCTGCCAAGGGGCCAGACGCCAGCCAACGACCACCGTCCAGTCAGGCACGCCTCTCACCCCCTGCACATGGCAGGTCACTGACCCGCACACAGCACCCCCCCAGAGCCTCACATGTGTGCGCCCTGGGGCCTCGCTGTACAGGGGACCCGCTGGGTCAGAACGGCCCCGTGTGCCCAGGGAAACCGCGAGCCGCTGGTCAGGGACCCTGCGACGGCCACACATGCAAATGATGGTGTCTGCCAAATCCAGCCTTGCCTGGGGGACCTGCTTCAAAGTAACTGCCCCCAAGAGGACTATAAGAGAAAATTGCAAACACTGATAATAAAATATTAAGAGGCTGCAATAACTCTCCCCAGGAAAGTGCGCCGTGTAGAGTCATGCTGTGTCTAAGAAATGGTGCTCTCGGAGGTGACCTCAGTGTCGCTGAATCCCAGAGCTCCCCGGCAGGCGGTGGAGGCTCTCACAGCCGGCATGGCCTGGATCCCAGGGCACCCACTCTCCGGGGCCTCCTCGGCCTGCAGGGCTGCGGTAGACCCTGCTCTCCCCACCCCTGAGATGCAGCCCTGCCCCTCCTTTGCCCCACAGCCTGGCCACGTCTCTGCCACCTCTCCCCGTGGCTCAGCCTCCTAGCGTACCCCCTGCCACAGCCTGGAAGGCTCGGTTCTCCCACCCTGCAATGTGTGGGCCAGACCCCATGTTCTGACCACAGGGCCACGAGCTGGGCTGCGGTGCCAGTCCTGCTCGGCATTTGCTGGGCCTTCCAAGCCCCTGCTCTGCAGGCCTCCCAGCTCCCCAGAATCCTCGTCCGACGGCAGCTCTACCCCAGTGTGTCTTCCCTCTTCTTCTAGGCAGATTTGAGAGTCTTTCAGAAGATCAAGGGGTCCAGCTGACTCAGGACATGGCTGTCTCCGCTTGGGGCAGGTGGTCGAGCTCACCGGAGAGGGCGGAGGGTGAAGCCAAGTCAGCTCTGGGCATGGTGACACTAGGACAGTGACACTGGACAGTTCACCGAGCCCCTGGGGGAAAGGGCTAGAAAGGGCCAAAGGGCACAGGACCCACCAAAGCAGGTCGCATTCAGAGAGGATGGGAAGGCTGTTCCCCATAACCAGGCAACAGGGTCTGCACGCCAGGTAGAATGAGGTATCTGACGGTCTCCAGCCCCAAGGTCCCCCGGGGCAACCTCGTCCCTGAGCAGATCAGGACAGTTCCCAAAAGGCAGCCTGGTCTGACCAACCCTCCTCAGCCTCACTCCTGCCCCAAAACAACTCAGACTGGAAAAAACTGGTCAGGTCACAGAAATTTTGCCTCTTATCCATCCAACCCGAAAGAGGAAACTCCGAGCAGAACAGCACGTCCCAGCCAGCTCTTCAAAGACAGGACCCCTTTAGACGGTAAATCGCCCCCGGCACCTGGAAAATTCCACATCGTGGACTGTCTTCCGGGCCCTCACCGCAGACAGAGAACATGCTGTATAAAGCAATCTCACAAGAAGGGCTGGGTCCTTCTCGTCGAGCTCACGTAAATAGGCCCGCAGGTCTGGGTGGGCGTGCAGAGAACCAGCAGGGCTCTGCGGTTCGTCTCGGGAGGGGCGGAGAAGCCCGTGCTGCGGGGGAGCTTTGAGTTGAAATACACCAACTCGCTATGAAAAATTCTCAGTGCTGCGGAGGGCAGGCTCCCCTCGAAACAGGCAACAGGACCCAGATCCACCTCCAACTTTTGGAAGCCGGTCCTGAGCAGCAGGGCCGGGAGAAACACGATTTCCAAGAAGAAAGAGGCTCTGAAAGCCTGTGATAGTAAAATGTTCACACAAGAGTTGAAGAACGTCGGTGTGCTCTGAAAACACAGAACTGGGTAAGAACCCCCAAGAAAGGGTTTCATTTCCGAGTCCACATCACAACCCGTCTGCAGACAACTAACCTGTTCCGACCCCGCTGACAGAGCCGCGCCGCCCCACGTCCCCATGTCACCACCTCGGTGTGGAACTGGGCGAGCCTGTGCTCGTTCTCTCGAGAAATCGAGCTCATCGGAGCGTCTTGAGCTGCTTTCTCTGGTTTTCTGCCTCGCTCTCGTTTCCGCGGAACGTTTAACGCCATGATCGTGTAACCGTGTGTCCAGCTCATTGGACCTGTAATGACTGACGTGGGTTCTCATCAACGTCCGCCTGAGGCCGCATGCGCGGCCGGCCAGGCCAGTTCTCCCGCCAGCGGCACGCCTGTGACCGATGTCATCTGACGTACGACTTCCAGTGTGCCTGGCTGGCTCCCAGCCCCCGGCCAGCAAGTGGTCTCTGATTTCCCGGGAACTTTCAGAGGCAGGAAAACTCCGCACAGACCAAGGGGAACAAAGCTACCGCACGCATGCGTCCAGCTGGGAACAGATCTGCTCCCCTTCGAGCCGGCCTTGGGCTGGGAACTCGTGCGCGGGACTGTGCTGGGCACCGGCAGGTGAGGCCTGCAGTGGGACGCGGGGCCGACGGCCGGTTGCGTGACCGAGCACCGCGGACGGAGCAGACTGCCCTCCTCTCCTGAGGACACGGCACTGCCCTGGGGCCCCTCTGCAGGATAACTCGTCCTGACAGGCCTCGTCTCTGCATCGGGCCCCATCCTGGGTCTGGGGAAACACCCCCGACAAGCAGCACCCAGCACGCGGGAGCGAGGCTGTGCCCCAGGCGGCCTCCGGGCCCCCCCGCATCCCTGGGAGGCCAGTGGCCGTGCTCTCACGCTTTCGGGGCCGGCACCACGCCGGGTGAGGAAGGTCCCTCTTGCGGGCAGGGAGGTCGAATAGAGCTCAATCCTCCCGTAGAAGCTGGCAGCCACAGACAGCGTGGGCTTGGTGGAGGGAAGGTAATCGGTTCATTAAAAACAAGTTCCACGTGGGAACATGTCTGACTTCGGGGGCAGGTGGAGGTGGAGCGCAGGCAGGGCTGCGTCGGCCCCCACCTTCCGCCTCGGGGGGCCACGCGTGCCACATCCCTGGGCAGGCGTGTGAAATGCCCAGGCGAGTGCCTTGGAAGCTCCTCGGGTCGGGAAGTAGCCGGCCACAGTGACCAAGAATGTGGGGCAGCAGGGACACCCATGTCCGGTTTCCTCGACAGGAAGGGACTGAGTCACAGGCTCATTCACGGGCGCGGCCCACGAGCACAGGGAGGCCGGGGCCTCAGCCGGGGTCGGACCTCTCCAGAGACAACCCACGTTCAGGAGGCTTTAAGGATAACTTTCTCCGAACTTGGAAAAGAGCCCTCTGAGTCCTCGGCGGGTTTCCTGGAAAGTTAGAGAGACTTTGGCTGTGACCGTTGTTGTGACCAAGTCTCCTTAACCCCGAGACTGGATCAGATCCAACAGGACCTCACAAGAGGAAGAGGACTTTCTTCGAGGACGCGCCTCCCCCCCCCCCACCAGCCCCGTGGCCCTGCTTAGGGGTCTAGGTAAGGAGGGGCCTCCGGAGGAGGGGGCCGGGTACTGAGAGTACGGTGACAGCCCACGGGACGCCGTCCACAGCAACCAGCTCCAGAGCAGGAGGGGTGAGGCCCGGCTGGGGCAGGAGCTTCTGCAGAAACAGACAGACAGCCTGGGAGGCAGGAAGGCCAGTCCTCGAGACACGGCGACCTTCCCGGCCGGCCACTAAGGCTTCTCTCGCTGGGAGGACGGCCCCCTCCTGCCCTGCAGGTGTCACTCCCCCCATCCAGCCCCGGGGGTCCTGACTGCCTGAAACCCCCTTCTTTGTCAAAGGAGCCGCAACTTAACTTGGGGTGCCCACGGGCCCTGATGCAAATGCCCACGTCCAGACGCCCTTGCAGCTGGGAGTGGCCGTGAACAGGGCCTGGAACCTGAGATACTGGCGGACATCGGCTGGGCTGGACCTCCTGAGAAAGGAGACAGGTCCAGGTGTGCACAACCCACCCTCTTGCTGGGATACTGCTGGTGTAGATGCCCCACGCTGCCCAGAAGCTGGGATCTCGCGCCCAGGACGGCCCGGAGGCCAGCGGCAGGGCCGCAAGCTGCTAGCCAGCACGGCTGCCTCTCCCAGACTTCCCACGGCCGCCCGAGACCCAGGCATGCCCGTGCCCACCGGACCGGTGCCCAGAACATGGTGGGTGCAGGTGTTTGTTGTGGGATGGACAAGTGGGGGCGTCTCTCAGTCAGGGGTGGGGGGAGATGGAGGAAGAGAAGGCAAGCCACCCTGGGGGTCTCCACACTCCAAAAGGCAAACCCAGCTTGTAAGGTCAGAGGAAAGAGCCCACAGCGACTTCCGTCTTCGCCCACTGGGACAGTCACAGTTCAAGTGTGACCGGCTTCCTCGCAGAGTGACCCCATCCGTCCATGGGTTCCTTGGTTGTGCGGACCCAGAGACACCGTCTGAACTGACTCCATCCTGTCTTATTTCGTGACGTTCAGCACAGAGCAAGGACAGAGAGGAACCCTTGACTGAAGCCCACCTCAGGGGTCCTGGGGAGCAGGGCCAGCATCGCTGCAGGTTGGAGAGAGGCCCCCCACTCAGCTACGTGCCCCCTAAACCAGCCCCTAACCCCGACCCTGCCCTGCGTGACCCCTGGACCAGCTCCTGACCCCTTCCCCATGCTGTGTGGCCCTGACGGCTGCCGTCTGCCCCTGACGTCCAAAGCCCCATATTCCAGGGTATTTTTGAAGCTTGGGGAACAAGGATGCGCTTGCTCTGCTTCTGTGAACAATTTGGCCGATCACCACCTTCTGTTTGCTGGCGCAGAGAGACACAGACCAGACCTCCTCACTTGAGCGGAAACCCCATCCCCAGACCCAGGGGTGGGCCTCCCCGAGTGGGACTTGGAGAGCTCTGGCTGAGTCCCGCCCACCATGACTGCCCGCGGCCCCCACTGGGCCACAGCTCAGAGATCAGGCTGACAATGGGGTGGGTGAGCCCTTGAGATACCAGCTGCGGGAACACCTACCCTTCTGTCCAGACGGAGGCCTTGGCAGTCATGCACAGAGCAGGCTTGGCCTACCTGTGGGGGTCACGGGGAGCCCAGCCATAAATACCCCACGTGCTCCCTCAGCGCTGCTGGCACCCGCCTCCCAGCAGGCGGAGAGGTGGAGACTGAGTGACTGAAGGAGATTTCCCAGACTCCCCCATCCCAGTCCCCCACCCCCCCAGCCCGCACAGAAGGCTCTGCCCTGCTGACCCGCGCGCGCCTGACCTGGAGCCCAGGCTCCTCACCGCAGTCCGCCAAGCAGAGACGGCTCTCGGCCTCAGGGACACATCGCCCAGAGAGCAGGCGCAGAGCTCCCAGGAAGGACAACGGGGAGCCGGATGTCAGAGGAATGAGGACACTCGGGAGCACAGTGGACCCTTGAACAGCACAGGGTTAGGGGCACAAACCCCCGCCGTGTGGTCGAAAATTCACACATTACTATTGACTCCCTGAAACTTAACCACAGGGCCCTCGAGATGCACATGCCGGGGGGCTGGCCATCCCCAGAGCCACTGATGGGAGGGAGGTTTCCACACGCTATGCAACCATCCAGGCCTCCGAGCTGGGAATTCCACAGAGGGGATTCTGTCTCAGTCCCACGGGAAGGAGGGTCAAGGGCTGGCTGGAGGCAGGGAGAGACCACCTCCTCACTTCTAGCCTGAGGGCAGCCCTGAGCTCTGTCCGGCTGCATCAGAACTGACAGTGCCACTCACCATCTCGTGGAAAAGTGTTGGCAGTGCCACCTGCCTGAGGGTTGTCATGGCACCGCACACCACGCATCAGGGGGCACGATCCCACCCCCTCCGATGCCACTACATCAGGCCGTCCACGGTCTGGGTGGAGGCTGGGCCAGAGCCTCTGGGGGACCCGGGAAGTCCAGGGACTGCTCCCTGCAGCACACTTGGGGTGGGGGGTTCTAGGGGCTCTGCACATCACCGCCCACTGGGAGAGCGCCGGGCAAACGGACAGTCCTCACCTGTCGCCGGCCATGCCCCTTCCCCTGCCCCCACCACCCCCCAGGCCCCTGCCAGGACAGCCTGCCTAGTGGAGCCCACCTCCCACCAGGGCTGGAAGAGGTCAGGAGGGAGGGGCCTGTGCCCCCGGGGACTCCGTGTGCTCCCAGCCTGCAGCCCAGGGACCTCCTGAGCTCAGGAGAGGGGGCGCTGAAGAACGTGTGCTTTCCCGGGAACCAACGCATTTCCTGAGAGTGCACAGGCCACCCCACGGCCACCCTCCTGCAGCCACGCAGAGGCCACATCGGTGACCCCAACCCAGGAGACCCCAAAGTGAGCCAGGCAAGGCTGACCTCCGGTACAGGCGTGACCCTCAGGTGTGTGGGTGTGACCCTGGGCGTGAAGGAAGATGTGTCCTTCTGGGCTTCTGGGTTCCTGGCTCACTGGGCAGCATGTCATGGTAGGCGAGCTGGGGGCAGAGGAGGCTCTAGGCAGGAGCCCTGCCCCCACCCCGTGGGGACCCCCTTACACATGCTGTCACGCACTTCCAAACTTTCTCTGTTCCCGGAAAAGCGACAGCCTGTCCCGTAGAAACGTGCATCACCAGTGTGATCCAGGAGGAAGAGCCACAGGTGCCACTCGGTGACCACAGCCCAAGCACTACCCCTGGGACGCCCCATGCTCCCAGCCCCTGTGGTGTTACGACACCCCGCGAGCCGGGACGGTCATCACCTTCCACGGGGGTGGAAACCCAGCCTGCAGGTCATGCAGCGGAGCCCGGAACCCTCTCTCCCGGCTCCTCTGAGCCATCGCCGAGCCACTGCCCTGAGAAGCTTCGTGTCCTAAAACAGCTTTCCCTGGAGAGCTAATTCAGACCGTGCTTTTCCCATGCCACAGGCAGGACTTCCTAAAACCAATGGACTTGAAGATGGGATGTTGGGAAAGCCCTGGCCTTTCCGGACTCAGTTTCTGGCTCCCCACCGATGGCTTCTGGGGCGGGGTTGAACCAGCAGCATTCACCAAAACCACCTGCCTGCCCAGCCCCAAGTATGTGGGGTTCTTTGACGACCATGGAAAAGCAGCAGGTCGCCTTCCAGGTGGCTCCCAGGTGGGCGATGGCAGACCACTGAGGAGGTCTGCTTAAAGTGAGAAGACCCGGGACGGGCTGGGGGACAGAGGGCAGCCCATTGCACCCAGGCTCTGTCCTGAGGGTGTGGTCACAGACTCCCAGGAGACAGAGCAGTCCCCGTCGTGCACCCTGTAATCCGCAAAGGCCATGAATATTTTGCTCTGAGCTAAACACAAAAATTATCTGAGTTTTCTCTTCCTCCCAGGAGCTCCTAACCCAGTGTGTCCTGGCTTCACCCTGGAGAGCTGAGAGACAGGCGCCGAGCCCAGGCCCCACACGCAGGTTTCTCTGCAGCAAGACGCAGGCCCACTATAGCTGTTTCCCGCCCCGAAGGCCGGCACGCCCGTGCCGAGGGGAAGGTCCGGCCAGGAAGTGGACACTGTGCTCTGCAAGGGTGAGGGGAAGTGAGAGACCAAGTCCAAGGAAGGGTGGGCCGCGGCCCTGGCCAAGGTCCAGGAGCAGCTGCCCCCAGGACAGGCCCACTGAGCGGGCGCATCTGCAGGACCTCTGACCCCACCTTGTGCTCCCACTGTGGGGAGATTCTGCTCTGTTTCTAGTTTGTGGACGCTCCTTACCACGAACTCCAGTTGAATTTTGTTTCCCACACCCATGTGAATTCTCTGCTTTATTCTGCGAATGTGATCTCCATTCATTTTGTTAAATATTTTATTTATTTATTTGACATAGAGAGAGAGAGTGTGTGTGCAGGAGAAGGGGGAGTGGCAGAGGGAGAAGCAGGCTCCCTGCTGAGCAGGGACTCCCCCTACCCCATGCAGGACTCCATCCCAGGACCCTGCGATCCTGACCTGAGGCGAAGGCAGACACAACCAAAGGC
Source organism: Mustela putorius furo (assembly GCF_011764305.1). Taxonomy (NCBI): domain Eukaryota; kingdom Metazoa; phylum Chordata; class Mammalia; order Carnivora; family Mustelidae; genus Mustela; species Mustela putorius. Next base: position 13,336,598 of record NW_025421998.1, read on the forward strand.
AGACACAACCGACTGAGCCCCCCAGGCAGGCCCTTTCCATTCATTTTGTAATGTAAAACCAACCTCACATTCCTGGGGTCAGACCCACCGGGTGAGGACTTGTTGCCCTTGCTCCGTAGAGCTGAACGTAATCTGTTGATGCTTCCTTAACAATGCGCGCATCCACGAGGGACACTGGTCTATAACTTTCCGATAGTCCGTTGCTGTGAGCCAGTCCTCCGTAAATGAGCTCCGCAGCACTCCTGACACACACGGATTTAGTTTAACGCCACTGTTGTCCCTTCCTTAAGTATTTGACAGGATTTACCAATGAAGCGATCTGGCTCTAGAGTTTTTCTTTCTAGGAATGTTTTTTATTAAGAATTCCATGGCTCAGTCGTTAAGCCTCTGCCTTAGGCTCAGGTCATGATCTGAGGGTCCTGGGATCGAGCCCCGCATCGGGCTCCCTGCTTGGCGGAAAGCCGACTTCTCCCCCTCCCACTCCCCCAGCTTGTGCTCTCTCTTGCGCGTGGTGTCTCTCTCTGGCAAATAAATAAATCAAATCTTTGGGGGGAAAAAGGAATTCCATTTTGGGGCACCTGGCTGACTCTATGGAAAGAGCTTATGGCTCTTGATCTTGGGGTCGTGAGTTAGTTCAAGCCCCATGTTGGGTGCAGCGATGACTAAAGAAATAAACGTTTTTAAAAAAGAATCCCATTTCTTGAGTAGCTACGGAGTATTCAGATTGGCCAGTATCCTGCGCCTGTTTTCACGAACTACTGTTTCAAAGAATTTGTTCTGGGATCTCACTTCTCAAACTTTTTGCCACCAACTTGCCTGCACTGTTTTCCTGATTGTCCTTCCAACGTATGCAGGATGGTATGAAAGACCCTCTCCCCTTGATACCCATAATTTCTAGATTCCTTCTTTCCTGCTTCATCAGTCTTGCTGGGATTTTGCCCACATTAGGAATCTCTTCGGAGAGTCAGCTCTTGGTTCTGCCGATTCCCCTGTGGGTCAGCTGCCTTCCGTCTCTCCGATTCCCATTCTTGTTGTTGGTATTTCCTGCCTTAGACTTAGTTGGGGTTTAACTTACCCTTTATTCCCTGGCTGCTTCAGATGGAATCATATCATTAATTTAAAATTGTGCTTCTTTTCTTTTCTTTTCTTTTTTTAAAGATTGTATTCATTTATGTGAGAGAGAGAGCACGAGTGGGAGGGAGCGCAGAGGTAGAGTGCAAAGCAGACTCCCCGCCAAGCAGGGAGCCCCACAGGGGGCTCGATCCCAGAGCCCTGGGGCCATGACCTGAGCCGAAGGTGGGTGCTTCACCGATGGAGCCCCCTGGGTGCCCAGAATTGCACTTCTCTAATGTGCACAGTCGAGGCTATGACTTTCTGCTCAACACTGCTTTGGCACATCTCACAAACTCTGATGTGTTTATGTTAGGCTGAGACATTTCTTAACAATTGCCCTGGGGTTTTGTTTTTTTTTTTTTTTTCTCTGACCCATGCATTCTTTAAAGGAGTTTTGCTTAATTTCCAGATATCTTGGGGATTTTCTAGATATCGGACTGGTTTCTGATTTAATTTTGTTGAAGGAACCAAATATACTATGTGTGATTACGAACGTTTGACTCTTACGGAGGCTGGTTTCCAAGCTCAGGGAGGCGGACTGTCTTCGAGAGGAAGCCATACGGCCCTTCCAAGCGTCTGTTCCTGCATTCATGGTTCTGCAAATACCGCTTACGTCATGTTGACCAACGGCGCTGCCCAACCTTCTACAGTTTCCCTGATTTGTCGGCCTGGGTGGTGTGTCCGTGAGAGAAAGGAGGACTCCAGACGCCTCTCCCCGAATAATCCAGAGTACCTTTAAAATTTCTATACAAAACCCTCCGTGTTCCTTGGGAAAAAACCTGCCAACACGGCAAAATATTAACTATACTGGAATTCAAACATAAATCAGTAAAAATAAAGGACTGAAAAATGTGCATCAGAATAGAAAAATCTACACGCCTCAGCTTCAGGCCCTGCCCACGGCCCCCAGCCCGACCACGGGAGGCGTGGTCACGGGGACCCCCGAAAACCTGTCCTCTCTGGCCAGCAGCACATTGGGGGAAGCAGGACTGGAAGGATCTCTCCCCCTGAAAGCCTAACAGGAGGGAAGAAGGTCCACCAGGATTCGGGCGAGGGAAGGAGTGGTGTGGGAGTAGGTGACCCACAGAGGGTCCGCAGCCCCCTCCAAAGCAAACCCTCCCCCGAAGGACAGTCCCCAGACTGACAGGAAGGCTGAGGTCTCACTGCAAACCTGGGGCAGAAAATAGACGAGGGGGACCTGGGTGGCTCAGTGGGTTAAACTGCTGCCTTCGGCTTGGGTCGTGATCTCAGGGTCCTGGGATTGAGCCCCACATCAGGCTCTCTGTTCAGCAGGGAGCCTGCTTCCTCCTCTCTCTCTCTGCCTGCCTCTCTGCCTACTTGTGATCTCTGTCAAATAAATAAATAAAATCTTTAAAAAAAAAAGAAAGAAAGAAAATAGACGAGGTAGGTCTGGAGCCCACAGACGACGCTCCAGAGCATCAGGAAAGGAACGGAGGGACGTCCGCGCCCTTGGCCCCGAAACACAGGAAGAAGGAAACCGCACGTCTACACTGCGAACAGAACCAACAACGCCCCAACAAGCATCTGAGGATGTGAAACCCACCCTGAATCAGACATCCACATCTCCTGAAGGGAAACGGACCAAACCAGGGAGAAGAGGGAGGAAAAGCATCAACTGACGTCAGAAAAGAAATACAAGAATGAGACAGAATTGTCCCGGAACCAAAGAAAAGAGAGCGCCGGGGCCCAAGAGAGAAGCAACTCACAGCAAATCTGACACAAAGCTGTTTGGCCAAAGAAAGTCGGCAAAACAAGGCGGAGGACGGAGAGAAGGGGAGGTGAAGGACGCCCGCAGCGCTCCCGGGGTAAACAGCGCCCCAGAACCAACGCTCCAAAGCAGATCCAAGAGAACATTCTAGAAACAGGAGACTCGAGTGTGTGCCTCGCAAAGGGCCCGTCAGGAGCCTGAGAAAATTACTCCAGAACGACCACTTTCCAGGCGTGCGTTAGAAAAACTCTGAGTCATCAAACAGAAAGACAATCCTCAAGGCCTCCCCCATAAAGAAAATATAGTTAAAAAGACAAAGAACTAGACTAAACCTTTCCGCCACGGCCAGAGTAAATGGGACAGCGATGGGACAACGTGTCTCCCAAACCCAAGGAGCGTAAGAGCGAGAACTCAGATCTAGCCCGGCCGTCCTTCGGGCAGCTTTGGAAATCCCGTCTGGGCACTCGGGAGCTCAGGGAACCCTTCACCCTTCCAGGGAAATCCCAGCTAGTCCCTCTTTCTCCTGAGTTGAAAACAAAAGTTTAAAATCCCCGACACGCAGAAGAACGGGCTTCCCCGCCGTTAGCACCACTCGCCTTCCCAACTGGACACAAGATTAGGAGCTGACCCTCTGGGGACCTGGAGCCCCCCGTCGCACCCACGTGGGGGATGGGTGGGGGTTAAGAGTGAAATCGGAGAACAGCGTCTGTCAAAGAGACACACAGAAACCCTTCATCCCTCAGCCAACTCCGAAGGCAGCACAGCTTCCGGGAAGGGCTCGTGTGCAGGTTGAGGGTCCAGAGACTGGGTCCCATAGCCTGCGCGCACCCACGTCTCATGGAAGGTCTTCGTGAGTCTCCGCGTGACACACGCCCCAGACCCAGGTGATGGCACACGGGACCCTTTCTCAGAGGACCCCGAGAAGGAACTAACCTCTTCCCACCAAGCCCCAAGCAGTCCAGAGGACGCCGGTCACCAGCAGGCTCGCCCACAGCTGTGACCACATGGGTGCTGAGGTGCAGGCTTGCTGGAGACTTCAACACAGTGGGTTCTGGGGTGCGTGAGTAACGGGGTGCAGGCTCGCCGCCAGCTCAGGGTGCAGAGGTCCAGACCTCCTCATAGTACTCCAGCAAGTTCCCATAAAGATCATCTCTTGGCCGCAAGGGGGTGGATTTGGAGCTACAGGGGGTACGTGGTTGCTGTGAACTGGGGCACCATCCCTCACAGCCGGCCAAGGTCACAGTGGGGGTGTCCCTCCGTGAGGGCACTGCTCCCCTTACGCAGAAACTCCGGCAAACAGATTGGGCCCCAAGAGCCTACACCATGCTCATAAATGAGACAGCATGAGGTACGGAGCAGGGGAGGTGACGGCCCAGGGCTGGGGGCAGGCCAGAGCTCACCATCCCCCTGAGACTCCGCCTAACTGTCTAGGACCAGCTTAGAGTTGGAGCTCAGTACCCCATGGCCCCTGGTGCCGGACACCCCACGGAGGGGAAGGGGAGCCCTTCTCCACAAAGAGACATGTGCCTCTCCTGTGCCTAAGTCAGTCCAGGGGTGGTGAGTGCATGTGGGATCACAGAATCTGGGGTTGAAGCTTGTCTCCACCTCCAACGGGGCTGTGTGGCCTCAGGAGCGCTACCTGACACACTGGGCTCCCGGTTTCCTTATCTGTAACAGAAAATTACAAACAGAATCTGCCCCGAAGGTCACGGGGGGACCACAGGATGCCGGGCCCTTGGGCACCATTCCCGGAACGCAGGAACCCTGTGGGAAGGATGTGCTATTATTGTTCCAGGAAACCCAGGTCCCACGTTTCTCCTCCAGTGCCTTTGTCGTTGGAAACGTTTTCATTTCCGGCTAAAGGAGCCGCCAAGATCCCCACCCTCTTCTGCCTCTCCCTCCCCGTCCCTCCCTTCCCAACTGCTCCCATCGCCTGGGCCACCTCACTTTGTCCCCCGAGCCCTCTCGCCGCCCCCCCCCCACCAAACCTGATGTACCCCAAATGCACCCTGGGAATTGAAGAATTCACTGTCAGAAAACAGGCAAGGAGAAGAGGAAAAGGAGGAGTCCGGAGTCCAGAACCTCCCAGGTCCCTCCGCCTTCGTGCTGGAGCCCCATGAGGCCGTCCTGCCCGTGAGTGACAAGAACCCAGGTTCTTACCCTGTCCCAGGAGCTCGGCTCTTGGGAAGAAGGCATCTCTGCCCCTTGGTCTGCACTCATACCCACTGTGTTAGTCACTTACTCTTTCGAAAAATATTACTGAGCACCTTTTTTCCTGAAGCTTCCACATCAGTCTGCACATGCCGCACATGTGGTTCCTTCCCTGTCCCATGAAGTTACGGGACACAGAGGAGCAGGGGGTAGCGAGTGATGGGGTGTCAGGACCACTGCCCAGACACCGCTGCTCTTGTCCAGAAATGCTGTGGTTCATTTATCCCATCCTGTCCCTGAAGAAGGAAAACCAGAGCCGTGGCATCTGTCCCCAGGGATCCTACAAGTTAGGGGTGAGGTAGGGTCTGCTCTTCCCAAAACCAGAATCTGCGGAGGGCCTCCCAGAACCAAACACCACAAACCAGGCGGCTCGAGCAACATGAATGAATTTCTTCCTCGCAGTCTCGGAAGCTGAAGCCCAAGACCCAGGTGAGACAGGTCTGCTTCCTTTCAGGACCCCTGTCCTGGGCGAATAGATGGCCATCCTGTCCCCAGATCCTTGCACGGTCTTCCCTCTCTGTGCTCGCTTCTGGGGAAGGGATGGGAAGCCATGGGGGAAAGCACACAGGTTCCGAGGAACTGGAAACCTGATTTTTCAACCTGGTGTACTTGGCTTTGTGTTTTCCTGTGGACATGATCTGTCACTTCCTGTCCCATAAGAAGTTCTAAGAGCCTTTCTCGGATGCCCTGGTGCAGACAGAGCTCACAGGGGAGCTGGGCTGCCGTGCACATTCTGGGGCCCCCTGGAACCTCTCCAGGTGTGCCTTTCTCCACAAGGCCCGAGCCTTGCCAGCCCACTGACCCCTCTGACCTCAGGCTTCCCACCCCAGTCCACAAAGATGCAGCTCAGATTCCTGCTCCAAGACAGCACCCAGATGCAGACAAGCCTTGGTACCTGAGAAAGGCTCCTGCCCCCACTGGCGCTCTCCAGCTAGCCCCTGCTCTGAGCAGGTGGCGGGGGCCTGGCAGTGCAGGGAACAGGGACAGTCCCTAGGAGCCACAGAGATGACTCAGGAACTCAGACCCTGAGCAGTTTGGAAACCCCCCCCCAAGCCCCACACTGGGGGAGGGACACCTAACACTCAGCAGGTCCACTGGCTTCCTGGCTAACAGGCACTGAGGACACCTGTCCAAGCCAGCTGATGAACCCACATGGGACATCTGGACGTGACGAAGGGCAGAGACAAATGCCATTTAGCTGCCTCAGCCACGGGCCCTCCCGGACGGCCCAGACTTTCTGGACAACAGGGTCTTGTCCTGGGGACATGTCATAAATGTGTCATTTTAAAGCCATGTCATTTGCCACCACTACCATCCGCTCTTCCCCGAATCATGGGAACTTGCCAATAAATGTTCTGGGTTTTTTTCCCAGAAGTCTTTTTATAGCTTTGACACCAAAACAAGGCCCATCTCTGTAGTCCTGGCCCAGGCATTCTGGAACAGGGTGTGCCCAGGTAGAAGGCAGAGAAAGCAGGGACCCAGCCTTTCTTCCCCAACAGCTGGGATGAGCCTGGTGTCCTCAGGCCTTCACCCATGATGCAGCCCAGGGCGGTCCCTGTTCAACAGGTGTAACAAGCCCACCGCTGCCAGGATAATCCTGAACGCAGTCCAGGGTGGAGGTCCCAAGCCACGTGCCGCCTCATGCACTCACCATCACAGAAGCCCCAGCAGGCACACAGCCTTTCCCCCTGTTCTGTTTTGCCAGAGGTGTTCACGCCCCATTGAAACCGTTTAGTGAGGTCAGCACATAAAGTCAACAGCTCTGCCCTCCCCCATCTCCTCCCTCTTGCTTTGACCCCTTGAACAAAGCTGGTATTTTCCCAGCTTTACTGATACAATTGACATGTAATACTGCCCAAGGTAGAGGCGTACAATGTAACAGCTCTGAGTGTGGTATGCTTCATGTATCAAGTATACTTTCCATGTCCTCTTTGTGCTCTGTGTATCCGATACCTTGTGAACTGACCCATCACCCCAAATGGTTACAATGTCTTTATGGTGCAAAATTTTAAGATCTACTCTCTTAGCAACTTTCAAGTATATAACACAGAGTTATTAACTATATGCTCACCCCTGCCTTACGTACATTAGATCCCCAGAACTCATTCATCTCAGAACTGGATTCTCCTTCCCTTTGACCGACATCTCCCCACTATACTGCCCCCAAGCCCCTGGGAACCACCATTCTATTCTCTCTCTGAACTCAGTTCTCTTAGATTCCACAGGGAAGTGAGATCATACGGTATTTGTCTCTCTCTGACTTGTTTCCCTGAGCTCTAGCCATGTTCTTGGGCACAGCAGGATGTCCTTCCTTCTATAGCTGGATCTCCTCCATCTCCCTAAATACCACATTTTGTTCAGTATGCATGGACTTCTCACCATAAAGGAGGAAGATTTGGCTCATTTTGGCACTCATAGCCCCAACACCCACGTCCCCACCAGATCTCCTCCTCCTATGGGCTTTATCATATTCAGCCGAAACTGGAGGCCAGGACCCCATGCTAAGAGCGCTGTGGAGCCAGGTACAAGCTGGGGTGGACCCCCCTTTCCTGCCCCCCCCCCGGGCCCACACACACACACACACACTCAGCACAGTTTACCGATGGCCTTCACCGCCTCTGAAACCAAGCACCTTCCAGGAGCCACGGATCCCAAAGCTCTGGTCAGGCACATCTAACAAGGATGCCCTGGCCCATGGGCCCTCTGTCTTGTGAGCTCCCTCACACCCACAGCTGGACTCGGGTACTTTGGTGGCTGTGTCCCTTTCGGACTGAGGACAGTAGTGGGGCAGAGCTTTGCCAAGAAGCAAGCTGGTGGGTCTGGGGGCTTCTGCAGAGCAGCCTAAAAGTCCGTCCAAGAAATCCCCGCCAGGTACTGATCTCCTTCCCTGAACATGGGCCCGGCAGTGCCCTCCCCAGCCCACTTCTCATGCCTCTGCCTGGCAAACTGAGATCAGCACCAGTCCTATGAAGCCTCTCTCCCCTCCTCGAGCCCTCATTTCTGCTGTCAGCACCTGCCCAGCCCCATCTGGGCAGAAGCCCTGTCAGAGCCCCCACTCCATGGGTTGTTGAGTCTGGTGATTGTGTCCTTGAACGTGTGCAAGTTTCAAATGTTGATACAGTCCGGTTCCTCTCTGCTTTTTTCCCTTTTGTTGCTTGTGTTTTTGGTGTCCTGTCCAAGGAAGCATCTCAAACCACACATCAGGAAGCTCTTCCTGCATCTTCTCTTCTAAGACTGCACCCTCAGCTCTTACCTTGAGAACTTGGATCCAGTTTGAGTTGGTTTGTGTGTATGGTGTGAGGTAGGGGCCAGCTTCCTCTTTTGCCTGTGGAAGCTCTGCTTCCCAGCACGATCATGGAAGTCATGCTGTTTTACAGATCCACACACCTCAAATGGCCTTGAGAGCAAAGTGGCAAGAGGAATAAGGCAAAGACACCAGCGATCCCACCCTCTTCTGCAAAAATGGCCCCTTCCCCTCTTCCTCTGGTCAGAGACACAGCGTGGGAGCCAGCTTCCAGGACGGCTCCTAATCATCCCACATCCCCGCAATCACACCCCTGTGTCATCCCCTACCTTGCCTTGTACCCAGATTGGCCCGTATAACCAGCAGAACATGGCAGAACTCTCTTCTTTGGTGCCAGGATCCATTATTAAAGACACCACAGCTTGGGGCGCCTGGGTGGCTCAGGGGGTTAAGCATCTGTCTTTGGCTCAGGTCATGATCCCGGGGTCCTGGGGTCGAGCCCCGCATCGGGCTTCCGCCTGAGCAGGGAGTCTGTTTTCCCTCTGTCCCTCTTCCCCACTCATGCTCGCTCTTGCTCTCTTTCATTAAAATAATAAATAAAATCTGTAAAAAAAAAATGATAAAAAGTCACCGCAGTCTGCATGCTGGGTGTGCTGTGACACTCTCCCGCTCTCACTTCAGTAGCTCCAGAAGAGGTGTGTGTGGCGAGGTGCCCGGGTCTCCCGATGAGCACCACATCAGTAGCTCCCCGGTCAAGGCTTCAGATGAGCCACGACCACCCAGCTGAGCCACTCCCAGGTCCCCAACTCAGAAACTCTACAAGATAACCAGCATCTGCTTCACTCTGCTCGGCCCCTACCCAGCCATGGGTACCTAATGCAGATCTGCCTTCTAAAGGGTTGAGACCCGCCCAGCAGCTCAGCTCTGCAAATGAGGCTCGTGCTGTGGCAGGGCTGGAAGCAAACGAAGAGGAAGAAAGACCAGGGATGCCCCCCTCCCCGCATGTGGGGTCCCCTCCCACTGATGCTCTGTCTCCAAAGGAAGAGTCCCTCCTGGAGGGCAGCCATGCATCTGGTAGAGTCCCTGGGATCAGCTCACGCTCCATCCAAAGCCAGAGGCAGAGGAAAATGAAGGAACCACAGATGTCAGCTGTTGGCTGGCATTCACTCCTCGGAGCCCCCGGGGCACAACTATCGGGATCCATGCAGGGTCTGTCGCTGTCTTCAGTCCGGTGGGCTCACTCAGCTTCTGTCTTATCCAGTCCCAATTCCGCAACGTGTACCCGGTCCTCTGTCCCGCCATCTCTAGTTGAAGGACATTCATATTGGCAGCGATCTGTCACTGCCGAAACAAGGCTACAGGACATGCTCCCCGGGTCTCTTACGCTCAAGGATACAAGTATTTGTCCAGGACTGCCACTAGGGGGGGAGGAATGCCCTTTCCTTCCACGGAGACCACCAAGTCACCCACCAAAAATGATGCATTGGTTTATTGTCAAACCAGGACCCTGTCAACACACCCTGCCAACACTTGATGTTGCCCATCTTTGTCATTTTCAAATAAATATTATTATCTCGTTGCTCTAATTCAATTTCTCTGGGACTTCACTCCTCTCGTGTCCTTACGGGCCGTGCATAAACCTGTTCGTAGTTCCTTCTATCAACTGCCCATTGAAAAATCGGGTTATCTTTTTTCAATTGATTTGTAGAAGCTCTTTTTTTTTTTTTTTTTTTTTTTCAAAGATTTTATTTATTTATTTGTCAGAGAGAGAGTGAGTGAGAGCGAGCACAGGTAGACAGAGTGGAAGGAAGAGTCAGAGGGAGAAGCAGGCTCCCTGTGGAGCAAGGAGCCCGATGTGGGACTCGATCCCAGGACGCTGGGATCATGACCTGAGCCGAAGGCAGCTGCCCAACCAACTGAGCCACCCAGGCGTCCCTGTAGAAGCTCTTTATATATGTATATGTATATGTATTAGATTCTTAGTGTCTGCCCTATTTGGTTTATTCCTGGATATTTTATAGCTTATGGCTATTGTATATAAGGTATCCCTTACATTAATTTATAATTGAATATTGCTGTTTCATAGGTAGATTATTGATTTTGTGTGCAGATTTGTTTCATGTCACCATGAAACCTCATTGGTTCCGATTATTTTAATTGATTTTCATGAATTTTTTAGATAGACGATCACACATCTGCACGTAATGGCCGTTTTGACCTTGCCTTTTCAATCAATGCCCCTTTCACTTCATAGTCTTACCACACGGACGAGGGTCCCCTCCATAAGCCTGAGTACCAGCCTCGAATGTGAGCCCCTGTGTTTCGTTCCTGGCCCTGAAAGGGATGCATGCGTCTGACGTTTCGCCGCTGGGACACAGGACCAGCAGGTACCTGGGGGTCGCCTATCTGTGCTCACTCTGGGCCCCCGTCCTACTCTGCTGAGGTGGCACAGGTGTGGGCTGCTCATTCCCTCCCCTCTGTCCCCCGCTTCTCCTCTGGGAGCTGAGAGGTGATACGCTTCATTCCCAGCCTCTCCTGCAGCTAGAGGGGGACTGTGAGACCAGCCTGGCCAAGAGTCACAGGGAGAAGCCCTAAAAGAGCTAGATTTCCTGGAGAAAAGGTAGAATCCCAAGAAGACAATGCCTTTGCCCTTCACCTTACCCCCTGCTGCACGCCCCCGGATGCAGGTGGAATGCTTTGAGCTGTGTGGGCAGGCAAGCTCCAGGAAGGATGTAATGAGGCTGGTTTCTTCACGAGGTCCCTGGATCCCGGCCCCAGCCAGGGGACAGTCAGTTGGGTGTGTGCCACAGAGGACTCACAGGAGAGGCTCAGGAAACAGAGGCGATTGGACCTTGAGGGTCCAGAGACAGGAGGCACAGCGCACCCCCTGGTGGGGGGGCCATCTTGGTGATCACGAGGCAAAAGCTGGAGGAGGGGAGAGCCCCAGCCAGAGTCTCTACTGGGGTTTCCATGGGAAAGGCAGGGCAGGGCAGGGTGAACAGCTTAAAACCGGCTACTTTAAATAATTCTAGCAGGTTCTAAATGACAAGGGTGTCCCTTAGCTGCCTGGTACCTGGCCTGGGATGATGAAGGCGGAGTTCTTGCCTCTGTGGTCCAGGTGGAGTCTGCTCTCAAAGGCTTCCCCTGGGCTCTTCCTCCAAGAACAGGCTAAGCCTGGAAGGTCAGTCTCTTCCCAGCCGGAAAGAGTTTTTAAGATGTTCAAACATCCATGTACAGGCACCTGCTGCCTTCAGCTCAGGTCATGATCCCAGAGTCCTGGGATGGAGCCCTGAATCAGGCTTCCTGCTCAATGGAGAGTCTGCTTCTCCCTCTCCTTCTGGGCACTCGCTCTCTCTTTCTCACTAATAAATAAATAAAATCTTCTTTAAAAATGTTGAAACATAGACAAACCATAAGTGACTCTTAATCTCACAAAACAAACTGAGGGTTGCTGGGGGGAGGGGGTTTGGGAGAAGGGGGTGGGATTATGGACATTGGGGAGGGTATGTGCTTTGGTGAGTGCTGTGAAGTGTGTAAACCTGGTGATTCACAGACCTGTACCCCTGGGGATAAAAATATATGTTTATAAAAAATAAAAAATTTTAAAAAAAAGATTGCATTTAAAAAAAATGTTGAAACATCATAATACACAGAAAATTTAAAATATATGCAATACAAACACAAACTTTTTTAAGCCACTTCTTGTTGGTCGTGCTCGGGCTGTCACCTTCGGCAGGACATGTCCTAGTGGGTCAAGGTGACCGTGGCCGTGTACCATTACTTAGGGAACGTGATGTCTTTGTCTACGATCTGGGACAGCTCATACATCACATGGGAACAGATGATGGAGATCCTCGTAAACACGCACTCAGGGCCCACTGTCGTACCCTGTAAGTTAACATCTGGGTAACTTCGCAACTTCTTCCGTGGGGATTATTCTGTTCGGGGTTTCTACCCCCACCCGTCTTCAGAACAAATGTGCCAGTTTACTGATCAAGTCGTCTCTAACTTCTCGGTCTCGTTAGCTCTGTTCCCATCATTATTCATTCCTTCCTTCTATACTTTATGTGTTTTCTTTGCTATGGTTACTAGCATATTGAGTTGAAGGCTCAGAAAATTTTATTTCAATCTTTCCTATTTTCCGGAAAGCGCATTTAAGGTTACGCACCGCTGTGGCCACGCAGGCCACACCCCCAGCACTAACCCCCCACGCTGGGCCGTCGGCCAATGGCAGGAGGGATGCTGGCCCCTACTGTGGTCAGTTGCCCCCACCACCGAGCACAGATGTGTCTCGTGTGCGTTGGTGCGCCAACTGTGCTTTTCATCCTTATTGACTTTAAAGTGGTCGTGATTTCCATTTTTCTTGACTCTTGAATCCAAAATTATACGGAAAGTTTTTTTGCACTTTCCAAGTGAAAAAACTCTTTCTTTTGCCTCTCAAGTACTTTCAACCCAAGAATGTGGCCAAAATCATTTCACTTTTATCAGTTCCCCATGGGTGTTGGAAAAGAATGGATATTTCCATTTGGGAAGGACAGATAGGTAGGTGACCGACAGATGGTAAACGGTACACATATGTTGTATCAGGCTTCGCTGGTATACATTTCCCACTCTTAATGTGTGTGGGTTTGTTTTATTTATTTATTTGACAGACAGAGATCACAAGCAGGCAGAGAGGCAGGCAGAGAGAGAGAGGAAGGGAAGCAGGCTCCCCACTGAGTAGAGAGCTGAGGTGGGGCTCGATCCCAGGACCCTGAGATCATGACCTGAGCCAAAGGCAGAGGCTTAACCCACTGAGCCACCCAGGTGCCCCTTAATGTGTTTACTTGATCTTCTGATTTCTGAAAGCCTGCACGTGTGGGTGAGGCTCCTGGACCCCAGGGTGCTGACCGCAACCCAGCTGCCCCAGACCCCCCACGCTGGCTGGCTGCCAGGCCGGCCACGCCCCCGAGACAGAGTTCCCTGCAGCCCCCTCGAATCTCCCAGACTCACAGACAGGGAGCCCTCCAAGGGCAAATGCTGTCTGCATGGACCCCAGCCCTCACAGCACCTGCCACCTAGTTAATTAGGGCTGGATAACTGAGACAGCACGTGTGCATCCCCGATATCTTGATCCTCACAAATATCTGGTTGGTGTTGATCCTGCGATGGGGAGCTCAGTCCTCCAACAGTAAAATTAAAACCACGCTCCTGCAGGGAGGCAAATCCCCAAGAGACTCCCGTGAATGCAGCCTATGTGAGCACAGTCACCAGCAGGCGGCACCTGCGAAAGCAATGATGTCATGGCTTTGTCTCACCCTGACTGTCCCCCAGCAGGAATCGGGTCCACTGAGGGGGACAGGGTCCCTTTCACATCTGCTGAGGTCAAGATGTTTGTGTCCTCCCCAAACTCATGTGCTGAGTTCCTAAGTCCCAGTGTTCACAAATGGGATCGGCACCTCATGAAAGAGCTCCCTCCCCCGTCCCTCCTCCCCCATCCCCCACCCCTGAGAAGGGACAGCGTGAGGACATCTGTGACCCAGACATGGGCCCTCAGCAGACGTCTGGGTCCTCAGCAGACACCTCACAAATCTGCCAGCCGGAATCTTGGACCTTCCAGCCCTTGGAACCATGAGAAGCAACTTTCTGTTGTTTACCAGCTGCGCGGGGTGTGGCGTGTGCTGCAGCCGCCCAGACGGACCCAGACGATATCCTTCTCAACAGCCCAGATGCTCGAAACAAAACATGGGGAGCCCAGAAGCTAAAGCCGAAGGAAGCGGCTTCCGCAGCCCTGGTCTACCTTCATCTCCGGTGACATACGTCCACCACATAGGGATGAGGGACCACAGTCAGGGGGCAGATGGCTGAGCCAGGCCAAGTGTGGGAATGGACACAGAGCCCAGGCCAGCAAGGTCCCCGACTGCACGCAGCCGCACAGGGACGTAAGTTACAAACACAACGCACCTGGGAGACCCCAGAGCGTCCTGGGCAGCCCGGGGCTGGCCCCACCCAGCACCACCTCGCCCTGGCCCCTCGGCCCTGTCCACCCACAACAGGCATGCCACGCTCTCTCCTGCAGTCACGCTCCGCAAACGTGGGACTCGGAGGATCCCCCCCGCTGCTCTGTGCCCTGTCGCCCCCGCAAAGCTGAGTAGAAGACACTCATTCCCCACCTCCAGCCAGAGATGATTTTTAGCGTGATGGCAGACAGAGGACGGCTCCCCATGGGAGGGAAGGGACCCAGCCATGGAGACGCAGTCATGAAGTACCAGGAGCAGGTAGCCTCTGGCAGGCCAGGTGACAGGTGGCAGAGATCCCTGGGTGTGACCGCCGCATCCCAGGACAGGGTTCTGGAGAACCAGCAGCAGCCGGCTCCATTCTGCTCAGACCCTCACGGAGGAAGGTCATCCAGAGCTGGGCTGGCAAGAGGAGCAGGGCCTCTGAAGGGCATGGAACTTGCCTGCCGGTTCTCTCCAGCCTCCCCCAGAGCCCACCCCCACTGGTGGTCCCAGCAAGGGGCACTGGAGACCACAGCCCACATCTGAAAGACCGCCCTGGAACTGGACAGAGACAGCAGCCAGCGGGAGGCCTCGGCCCACTGCTCCACCGGAGGCCTCCATGACCAGCATCAGCCCTTCCCCTGAAAACCCGCCGGGTGGTCCCAAAACGCACCCAGAAGGCCAGGCTGACAGCACCTGCCGGCATCCCTCCATCGGCCCACAGCACCCCCCACCATCCGCTGCCGCTTGAAAGCCTCAGAACTCTGACATTTTGGGGTTCTGGGGCGTCCCTCAGTGACTTTCTATCTAGAAAACCAGCGTGAGGACTTGTCAGCCCCAAGAGACAGCTTGTCTCCGAACACCCCGAAATAAACCAGGGAAGCCAGAAGCGATGACTCTTTACTCAGAGAAAGCACACACAGCACAGACAGAGCCAGCCAACGCACAGCTCACGGGACCCCAGCCCAGAGGGGCCTGACTCACAAGGAGGACTGCGCCGGGGGCACAGATGGGGGTCTCAGGCGGTGCCTGGCCGCCAGGGGACCCAGGCCTGACTCTCAGTCTGTCGGGGTTTTCCGTCCTCAGGCCGTGTGTGGGCTCCCCGCCAGGAGGGCTCAGACACAGCGCAGCAAGATCCCACAGACCCCAAGCGCACATCTAGCCGATCCCTGCCCAGATGTGAGGATGTGAGCAGGCAGGCCAGGCCAGGGAGGGCCGGGGGCGCCAGAGGGGGTGGAGCCAGCCCGGGGGTGGAGCCAGGGTCAGCGCAGGAGACGGGGTCAGGGCAAGGAGTAGGGTCAGAACAGGTAGGGTCAGTGTAGGCGGAGGGGTCAGGGCAGGAGGGGCGGGTCAGGGTAGGAGGTGGGGTCAGGGTAGGAGGTGGGGTGAGGTCAGGGGTTGGGGCCAGGGCAGGAGATGGGGTCAGGGCAGGGGTGGAGTCGGGTTGGGAGGCGGAGTCAGAGCCAGGCCGAGGGTGGGGTCAGGGCAGGAGGTGGGGTCGGGTAGGAGGTGAGAGGTGAGGTCAGGGGGTGGGGTCAGGGCAGGAGGCGGGGTCAGGGCAGGGGTGGAGTCGGGTTGGGAGGCGGAGTCAGAGCCAGGCCCGCGGTGCGGTCGGGGGCTGGAGGCCCGGAGGCGGGGCCAGGCAGGGCTCTGCGAAGGAACCACCTGGACACCCAGCCTGGGCGGCGGGCACAGCAGCAGCGATTCGGGCTCTGGTCTTGGCGCGTTTTCTTTCCCGGCCCAAGAAAGAGGAAGAGCCTAGGTGAGCAGCGTGAGTGCAACGGGCTGTAGGGCCGGGTGGCGCCTGCCCAAGACCGCCGGGTCCGGATCCGGGTCCGGGTCCGGGGCGGCTCCCCAGCCCCCAGCCCGGCCTTCCCTCTCTCCAGGTGCGGCCCCTGCGACCGCCGGGCCTCACAGCAGCTGGTCAGGGCGCTTGCTGCGCCACACCACCAGGCCAGCCATGGCCACGGTCAGCAGGACCGGCACGGCGATGAGCGGGATGAGGACCTCGTCTGGGGGGTCCTCCCAGTGCGTCCTGTCCACGGTGCAGTTGGCGAAGAACTGCCGGTGCACGCCGCTGATGAAGCCCTGCGCCAGCGGGTTGGGCCAGTAGCAGCCCACCACGTTGGTCTCCACCTCCGTGCAGTTGGTGAAGCTCTCGTAGTACCTGCAAAGGCCAAGGGCGTGACAACCGCCCCCCCCCGCGCCCCCGTCAAGCGGGCCGTGTCCCCGGAGAGAGGGGCTGGGGCCCAGTCCTGGGTGGCTCTCAACAGTGGGGAAGGGAGTGCCCTCTCGACCCTGATAGCACGGCCCCTATGCCACATGCCGTCTCCTTCCCCAGAGGCTCCTGGGGCAAAGTGACCATCCCGCCGCCAAGCCTTTCCTCCCCTGGGCCAGAGTCGGACTCTGCTGTGCCTGAGCCGCCTCCTCCACATGCCCAACCATGCTCTGCACCGCTCTGCTGCATGCCTGCCACCAAGCCCCCTGCACCTGAAGCCCCAGGCCAGTGAGGTGACTTCTGCACACACCCTGGGCTCATCCAGCCCAGACCGCAGACCACCCATCTCAACCAAGAGCGGAGCTTCCGCGGCTGAGTTCTGTCCATGCTTCATGCCCACGACCAACTCCCTGGGAGTCCTGGGAGTCCCTGAGCTCCCAGAGCCCCCCGTCTGGGCCCAGTCTGCCCAGAGGATATATAGGGCCTGACCCCTTCTTTCAAGGCAGAGGGATGCATGACCCACAAGGCACTCATCATGAAAGATGCTCTGTGGACCCCAGGGGAGGGGTCTCCAAGGCCAAGGGCCAGCTGCCTCCTTTGCCAGGTCAGGAGAGGGCAGCCTCCATCACACAGGACAGGCTCAAGCCCCCTCCCCCATGGGCCTCCCTGTCCATGTCATCAACCTCTGAAGGGCACACAGCATGCCACAGATGAGGTGCCACATCTGTCCAGGAGGTGGGCTCTGGACAGTTCAAACCACTGACCGGGGCTGCAGCCACGGGCACCCAGAGTCGGCCAAACAGCCACCTCGCCCTGAGCACAACGAGCAGCCTCTGGGGGTGGGAGCCTAGACTGGCGACACGCGCCAGGGGGCACCGGCTCTATCCACGGCCCGTGCCTTCCCACACCTGGCTGAGTGCCGCCTGCAGATCAGGAACAGGAGGCCCACGGGCTCCAGCCTCGGCTCACATGGGAACAAAGGCTGGGGCGAGGCAGGCCTGAGGCCCTGTGCCCCACGTCCTGGGGAACGTGGCCTGCCCTGAGCCATCAACAGGAAGGAGCTGCTTCCCGCACAGATGCTGTCTCCACCCAGCAAGGATGGGAAACGAAGGGCAGTGGGTTCCCGCAGCCAGGCCCTCTGGGTGGCCAGCCCTCCTGGCACGGTTCTAGCGCGTTGGCTGGAATGCAGGTCACACACCGGGACCCCCCCAGGTAAGGCCTACAAGGAGGAGCCCACACAGATGGATGAGAGCCAGGAGCAGAAGGGACGAGGTGAGTCACATCCAGAGCCTGGGATGTGCCCCCGTCAGGTCCACAGGAACCCCATCATCCCAGACCCACCCCCTGTAACCCCGGTCTCAGTGACCTGCTACCCAGGAGAGGTCCAACCCAGCCTTTGCTTGAGGCAGCCCCCATCCCTGGAGTCTGACGAGAACCCCTGCTCTGACTCCCTTGCCTGCCAGAAGGCCCCCCACCACTCTCCCCAGGGCCGAGACTAGGCCAGATGAGGCTGGACCCAAGCGGACAAAGCCAGGAAAGGAAGCCACGCCCCCCAAAAGGCCGTGCACAACAGCGCAGACCGCCTTCCAGATTTCAGCCATGCTTCTTGGGTCCCTGAGCCTCAGTTTCCCCACCTGTAAGTGGGGTTCATAGTACCTCTCCAGGAGTATAACGGAGAGGATCAGGGAGTGCACCCACGTGTGTACCTGCACAGCGCTGAGCACAGCACCCGTCTCTTAGCATTGACTCATGGAGGCGCATGCTGAGTGCCCAGGCCAGGTGCTTCTGGAGAATACTGGGGGCTAGCTGGGCCGACAAAGGTTGCAAAGGCCACCACTCCCCAGCAGCCTGCCATTAGCACACAGCCCCACGCCCTGCAAACTCGCCAGCCCCAGGTCGGGCTGGAGACACAACCGAGGGGTTCTTCACGAGGAAGGCACTGTATGCGTGACATCGGGGAACTCAGGTCCCAAGACTCTGTTCTCCCCAGCGTCCCCTAGTGAGCAGGGGCTTCCCCGTGTCCCCCTTGAGTGTGGCCCCCAGAGCACCCTCCCTCCAGCTCCTGGGGCACTGCACACACAGTTAAAGAAATGCAGCTCTAGCTCCAATGTCTGGGGGCTACGCAGCCCAGATGCCCCCGGTCAGGTGCCCTCTCCCACCAGGCAGTCGCTTTTCCTACTCAGCTCCTGGATTTGCTTCAAGATTTGCTTCCTGCGTTGTTGCTCTTAGGCAATACAGCATGGCACTTGGAAACCTCACTAGCAGCCACCCCTTAATGGGAGGAGGGGGTCTCCATCCTCAGCAAGCTGGCTGTGGGCCGAGGACAAGGGCAGTGACCTCAGACACGGATCACCGTGGGGACAGGCCCCCGGCGCTCACTGCCCCTGGGACCCCTCGGCCCGCCCGCGGCTGCCACACCTGCCCACCTGCTCTCACGCTCTGTCTCTGCCCTCTGCCTCTGACTTCATCCTCTTCTGTGGTTTGCTCACTATCTGGGGGGCGGGGAGTGGTACCACCCCTGCACCCTGAGAAAGGGCGCCAGAGAAACACGAGGCGGGAGCTCTGCGTGTCTGATGCTGTTTCCATGATGACAGATTGGCGGGGAAAAGCATTCTAGAAATCTGAAGCCCCAGCCCCCAGCCCCTCCTGGTTTCCAGGGCTGCGTGGGGCGTGTGAGGCCCCGAGTCCTCACGTGTGTCTAGCCCACTGTTGTCCCTCGGCACACATGCCTCTGCCCCTTCGTGGCCGTGCTGTTGTCCGGGGACTTGGTGCCGGGCACCGGGCAAGCTCTCGGGATCTGAACCTGAGCCCTACCTGGAAATGGCCCTGAGTTTCTCCCTGCGTCTCCCTGCCCACCTTCTAGAACTCCTGCCCCCAGGTCACCCGGCCCGTGGGCAGACTCGCAGCTCAGCCTTCCTGCCTTCATCTTCCACTCCCTGTTCCACCGCCCAGGACTCTCTCTGCGCCTGCCATGCTTCTTCTCTGCCTCACGATGCCTCTGAGGCACTGAGACGGCCTGGGGTGCCCCTCTTGCTGCACAAGGACCTGCAGACGCCGGTCCCCGCCCTGCTGTCCCGCCAGAGCCTTTTATGTAACATCCCGGTTCCCCCTGGACGCTCACGACCACGACTGGGTGGGGTCAGGGCCGGCAGGGCGGCGGGTCTGGGGGAAGGGGTCGCCTGGAATTTCCCAGGCTCTGCTGGCCCCTCCGAGGGGGCCCCAGTGGCCTCAGCGGCCCCACACCACACTAAGGATGGCTCACCCAAAGGGTTCCTCCCTGGGTGCAGTGGAAGGGGCAGTCGCTGTCCCCAGGCTCCCGGCTCTGCGGCCCGGGCCTCGCTCGTGGGTATGAGAAAGTGCAGACCCTCCGTTCCAATGGCCCAGAGAACAAGCCTCAGGGACTCCCAAACCCAGGTCCCCTGCTCCCCATTTCCAATGCCTCTTCTAGGGGCTTCAGTGCCCAGTACCCCCAGCCGACAGTGGATCTGGGGGTACGGTCCACACCCATGACCCCTGCGTGGACCAGACACAGCCGCTGTGGGGGAACTGTTCCTGAATGAAACAGTGAAACTTCTGCATCTGCCGGGAATGGGCAGGGAGGGCAGGGGAGGTCAGGTGGGGCGGGGGTGAGCAGGGAGGTCAGGTGGGGCGGGGCGGGCAGGGCGGCCGTGGTGAGCAGGGCTGGGGCACTCACACGATGAACTCGGACAGGTTGCAGCGCTTCCACGCGTCCAGCGTGCGCATCATGTCGGCAAAGGCCTTCCCACAGAGCGGCAGCTTCTCCAGCATGCGTGTCTCGTTGCAGCCCCCCGCCGGGGGACACCCACCTGGAGAGGGGACAGCCGTGGGCATGACACAGCCGGAACATGGTTTGCAAAGTGACCCTCGAGCCTCCTGCTGACGTCCCCCCACAGGCAGCTGGGGGCCCTCCCGCACAGCCCTGGCCTGGGCCAGTGAGGTGAAGCCTCTGCCGTAAAGGAGACACACGCGGCGGCGCCTCGATGGGACCCAGAGCGCAGGGACCGCCTGACACGGTGTGGGAGGGGGAAAGGTGAGGGAGAGTGGCAGGCAGAGATGCGTGTCCTGGGGGTCCGGGAAGCCGAGAGCAGGTGGGCTTCCACGTGCGGTGGGGGTGGGCAGCGAGTCCCACCCCGAGGACGGGGCCAGGGACAGCAGAGTGGCCCCACAGCAGCACGAGTGGCGTGGGTGCCCGGAGCACACCCCCAGAAGGTCCTGAGAGTCTGCGGACCGTAGAGGACCACAGGGGCCCCAGCGGAGGCCCCCGCGGGGGGGCGACACTGCCAGCCCTGTCGAGGCCGCCCCTCCATTCCAGGAGGCCCGGGACTGACGAGACGCAGGGACTCGTGTTCCAGAAGCAGGGCCAGGTCACTCCCCAGGTCTGGCGGGGGTCCCCCCCAGGTATCCCAGCAGCCCCCCCTCCAATTCTGCCCCCAACACCGCCATCCATCCACCTCCACTTTCCCCCAGCTCATTTGCCCCCTGAGCAGCTCCCACCTTCAGGACGGGCCCACCCTTCCCCCCCAGACACCCCTCTTAATCTTCCTTCTCGTGGCCTCTGCTTTGGCTCCCACCACACAATTAAAAGAAAGCCTTGTGGTGTGTGTCCTGGTATAAGCGTGAATATGGGTGTGCTCACGTGTGTATGTGTGTGCACACAGCCCTACTGTGTGCATGTGTGTGTGCACATGTGTGTGGGGGGGTGTACATGTGCGTACACATCTGTGTGTGTTCTGGCAGAGGATGTTGTGTCACAGAACAAACCACAGAGAAGGAAACAAGAGAGAGGCCCACATCCAGAACTGGGCAGACCCGGGCTCACACCCAGCATCACTGGTCACCAGCTGACCTCAGTTTCCCCATCTGTAAACTAAGGGAAATGGGTCCTGCCTCACTCACAAGGGACCGTAGGGACGGGCATCAGTCATGTGCCCACAGAGGCTCCTGTCTTTCCGATGTTGTTACTGCCGGTGTTTGACGTGGGTCTGCAGCTCCCTCGCTCCCCAAACCATCAGCACCTCATTGGTATTCCGAAAAGACTTTTCAAGAGAATGAATGAATGAATGATCAGTTCCTGAGGGCAGCAGCAGATATTTCACAGTCTGAGCCGCAAATATGCAGGAGAAATGCCCATCAACAAGAAATGGTGGGTTCTGACTCGCTGAGATCCTACACCACAGGCCAGGTTGTCCCCAGGGCAGACCATAGAGTGCCCTGTGGGGAGGCCTGTGCCTGGCTCAGGGAGGGGCTTGCATCCCACAGGAGGTGGCCCTGTGACCCTAAGGACACTTCTGGGAACAAAAGGGAGACAAGAATGAAGAGGGCAAAGATGTGAGGAGTTTAAAAAAAAATAAGTCCAAAAAAAGACCAAAAAAGAGAAGGGAAAAAGTTCTGATGACATGATGGGAGACATAAGCCAACCCACGCCAACAGTCAGATTGAGGGGCCCTGGCCAGCTCAGTCAGCGGAACGCGTGACTCTTGACCTCGGCGTTCGAGCCCCACAGTGGGTGCAGAGAGTACTCAAAAACACAATCTTTAAAAAAATAGATTTAAACACCCCAGTTAAGAAGCAAAGTTGTTGGGGCGCCTGGGTGGCTCAGTGGGTTAAGCCTCTGCCTTCAACTCAGGTCATGATCTCAGGGTCCTGGGATCGAGTCCCACGTTGTGCCAGGCTCTCTGCTCGGCGGGGAACCTGCTTCCTCCTCTCTCTCTCTCTGCCTGCCTCTCTGCCTAGTTGTGATCTCTCTCTCTCTCTGCCAAATAAATAAATAAAATCTTTAAAAAAAAAAAAGAAGAAGAAGAAGAAGAAGAAGCAAAATTGTTAGCTGAAATGCAAAGACAGACCCCTCCACAGGCTGTTCACAGGAACCCTGCTTTAAACAAAGAACTGAAACACGTTCCAAGTAAGAGGGGGGAAAGCACACTGCTGCTGCTCCAAAGACAGGCAGCGCGGCTGTGTGCATACCGGGCCGCGAGTGTTTCAGGGAAAGGACATCACCAGAGATGAGGGGGTCTTTCACAGTGACCAACAGTTCAGTGCACCAAGAAGACGTAACCGTGCTAAACATGTACGCCCCCAATAACAGGGCATCAAAACACAGGAGGCAAAAGTGGGTAGAATCGCAAAGAACAAATGACAAATCCACAGTAACAGCTGCGGATTCCATACTCCCCTCTCCGTAATTTACAGAACAAACGAGTGGACAGAAACATCAGTGAGATTACAGAAATGAACCGTGAGGGAGCGCCGGCACAGACAGGAGGCTGGAGAGCCAGACTGCACTTTGCTTAGCTGGGGGGGGCCACCCACGGGTGTTAGGAGTGAAGGGGCAGCAGTGAGGTTGGAAAGGTGGACCCCAAGCCGGACTGAGCAAGCCTCCCAGGGCACTTTGCAACCCCCTCGCGCTCCCGCTGAACCCAGTCTCGGGAACTCCCTCGCACGTCCAGGCTGCCAGCAGCCAAGTCCCAAGCTGATGTTCCTTCAAGAGGAGCCTGGCCGTCTCCTCCACAGCGTCAGACCAATGTCCACAGAGTGGCCTGTCCTAAGTAAGCTCCCGCTCGTGGAAGCACTTAAAAAGACAGGGTCACCCCAAAGGGAAGGTCATCCACCTGCTCAGTAACACAGTGCATGGGGGGGGTGGGGCAAGCCCAAGCCACCTTGCCTGCAGAGATGCCCTCCCAGTGGTCTGTCGCAGAGGCCTGAGCCGACACCCTCATGCTAATCCCATCCTCAGGTTGCCTGAGGAACGGGATCCCTGCTCCCAACCCCCCAGCTTAAATGCCCAGGGTAAAAGCAACTTTCCCACAGGCAAATGCGGAGTCAAGTGAACCAGGGTGTGCCGTGGCCCCGCCTCGCCCCACCATCCTGCCCAGATGCACTGCCCAGCTGCTGGCAGGAAGGCAGCCCTGGGTCCAGGGCCACATGGGCATGGGACCAATGACTCGGGAGCGCAGGCCCTTGGGGAGCCACATGGGGGCGGGGGAAAAATGAGGAAGCCCGCCTGTGTTCCTTTCTCCCATCACCTATTCTGAAGGCACCTCTCTCTACAGCTCCCCAACGGGCCCCCCACCAGAGGTACTAGAAGTCTACCCGCATTCTCCACACCCAGCCCTCAGCCCCATCCCTGGACCTGGCCTTGCCCTGATGGGGTCATCACAGCATCCCATCTGAGTCTCCTGAGCTCCACCCACCTCTCACAAGGGCATAAGCCACACAAATCCCGCACTGCCCCCTCCTCCTGGCTGCCACCACACCTTCTGGTGAAAACCCACCTTCGCCTAGACCGTCTACCTGATCTGACACCTGGACCTACACATCTGGACCCTCTGGACCCCTGGATTGGCAGCCCCTGGACCTAGACCCCCAAGAGCCCCGCAGCGCGCCTGAACCACCTGCTGTCAGCCCCCTAAGAGCCAGCACAGTGCTTCCTTCCTTTTGTTCTCCTCCCTCTGCCCCAGTCCCTCTCTCTTCTCACCCCTCCTCCTCCTTCCTGGACCAGAGTCTCCACCGGCAGTGCCAGCGCAGCAGGAGCCTGGCCAGGACTGGTGGAAAATGCTCCGTCAAGGACTGTGGGGCGGGGGTGGGGGGTGCCGTGAGGATGCTAGGCCAGTGCCACCGCTGGGTCCGCACAACGCAGGCCCCGTGGGACAAGCCAGAAGTGTCCTGGTTGGGGGGCGGGGGAGAGGCATTCTAGCACCATCTCTGCCGCACGCCCCGCTCAAGCGCTCCAAGCAAAACCCCACACCCCAGCCAGTGTTAGAACAGCAGGTAAAGACGCAGATTCCTGACAACACCAAGAAAGTGGGCGGCTGCCACAGGCTGCCAGCTACATCAGGAAGGTCTCGGGAATGAAGCTGACACACAAAACTCCGTTGGCTCTACCAGGGAAACGAAGAAAATGTGAAGAAAATGTAGCGCTGGGCTCCTTTTGTCTCGGGGACTTCCAGACTCCAGGAGATGATAAACAACCAAACAGATGCATGTCCCAGAGAAAGGCCTCTTACAGGGGCATTTGGAAATGAAATACAGGAGCCTCTCATCCTTCCCCAGATGGAAATGAGGAGCAGCCACATGGGGCACTAGGCCATTGCTTCTGGAAGGCTCCACTCCTGCCCCTGAGTCTGGGCAGAGTCCTCCCACCCTGGACCTTGGTTTCTTATCTGTAAAACAACGAGGAGGGTCAGAAGACCTTCGAGGCCCCTGTCAGCCAACCACCTGTGTCACCAGGCCAGGCTAGAGTATGAACAGTCGGGGTGAGAACAGGTGAGCTCCCCACCCAGAGGTCCTGCGTGGTGGCGGGTGCCTCCGAATGGATGTCTGGAATCCACCCCAAGAAACCTGAATTCACCTTCCTTGCCTGGCCTTCCACAGTCCGGCCTCAAGGAGCCTCTGTCAGCAGCCACCTCCAGAGCTCGGCCCCACTGGTGACACATGGTGTGGGACCATGAGCAGGTCTTGCCTCTCCCTGCGTCCCACTCAGCCAGCAGTCCCTTCCCAAGGCCCTCCCTCTGGCAGGACCAGCAGCGGCTGGTGCCCCACCCGGGCCAGAGTGCCCCACCCACCAGAGGGAGACCGTGGAGCCACCAAGGGAGGACCAGATACCTCTGGTCTGCCTCTGGTCCTTCACAATCCCATGCTGGAGGCAGGCCAGGGGAGCCTCTGTCATCCTGGAAATGAGGCTAAGAGCTCCCTTCCCTTGAGGCACCCAATCTCCATTCCAGGTGCCTCGAAGGGGAGGCTTACTGAAATCCCAAGTCGGTATGCTCCTGATGTCCAGAGGCCACCACATACCCTTCCCTTCAACACAAAAATCCACCTCCTAGGCTCTGACCCTGGACAGTGAGACGAAGCCCCACTTTCTCCACGCAGACATCTCCAGGGGAAGGGTGGCCCAGAAAGCGGGAAAGCCCTTTCCCACCTCCTCGCGGATTCCAAACCAGCAAAGCCAACCACAATTTCAAACAAGGTCAACTTTGCCTCTTATAGCCCGGGACATGGGCCAGCGAGGGCAAGGCTGGCCTTCCACAGGACCCGGGGATAGTGACCCCTCCCAGAGGCCCTGAGCACCGGACCCCCAGGCCAGGGCTCCCCAGCTCCCCTCAGCAGGCTGCCCACCCAGCCTCTCCAGGGAAAGCCCTCCTCAAACACACACATGCCTCTTACTTGATCTTGGATCATCTCTTAAGTAAAATTTTTCAAAACAAGCTTTTCATTGGACCCATTCCCAATTCACAAACAAGGTATCCTCTAGAGCCCCGCTTTCTTGCTGGAGGAGGGGCCTGGGAGCGAGGCCTCAAGAAGCCGGCGCCTTCCGGGTCCTGCAAGCCCCGGGGAACACACGCGCACACACACACACGGAAGGGCTGTCCTCTGAGGACAAGGACAAGTGGAAAGGACCAGCCCTCTATGGGGTCTGGATTCCTCCCACCCAAGCCCTGAGCGTGGGGTGCGCAAGAGCTCCAGGACAGGGAGCTCACTACCTAACAGGGTACTGGGAGCCGAACCTGCGCTGTCTCTGCTTGCTCGCTTGCTCGGGGTGTCGCGCTGGCAGGCCATCCCCAGCCTGCTGGCAGCGAGACCCGAGACATCGCAGCTGCGAGGAGCAGGCGCGGCCCCCGCCCGCTGGCCGGGCATATCCTGTACGAGACCCCGCGCCTCCCTTCCCAGACCCTGTCCGTCGCCTCCGGCTCCTCCGAGGACGGTGCTCAGGACCCTCCCGCGGAGGCTGGGGACGGCGCCGGGGTCAAGCCTCGCCGCTTCGGAGCCGCGCGCGCCGGGCAGGCCGGGATCCGTGCAGCACAGGAGGCACGGCCCGGCGCGGGCGCGGGAGGTCGAAGCCCGCGCGGGTCCCCGCGGCCCCGGAGGAAGTCGGGGCGCCCCGGCACGAGACCCCGCGGCCCTTACCGCAGAGCAGCAGCAGCAGCAGCAGCCGAAACTGCGGGCGCCGCCGCTCTCGCATCTCCATGGCCGGATGGCTGCGGCGCGCGGTCGGCTCCGTCCCGGCTGGGTGCGCGGGGGGCGCAGAGGGACGCGGCCGAGGGTGGGGCGGCGGAGAGCCCGCCCCTAGACTGCGCCCTCCCCCTCGGGGACGCGCCCACCCACAGGGGACACTCCTGCTTCCAGAGCGCGCGCCTGGCCGGGACGCGCCCTCCCGGGAAGCGCCCCACCTCCCCCAGGACTCGCCCCCTAGCCCGAGCGTACACCCTCAAGACAAGACCCCCACCCCCGGTGCGAGCCCCGGCCCTCCAGTTCCGGGGTGCTGCCGGCGGGGAGCGCGCGGTTGGCAGGCCGGGGGCGGGCTGGGGGGGAGGGGCGGCCTAGGGAGCGGGAAGAAGTGGGTACGCGTGCGGGAGTGTGCCAGGAGGCGGGAAGCGGGCGGCCGAGGGCTGGGAAGGTGTCTGGGGCGGGATTGCTGTGCGGCTCTGAGCCCAAGAGAGATCGGACGGGAGGGTGTGCGGGGGCGGCACCAGCCGGAGGAGAAGTGGGGCCGCGGAGGGGTGGAGCAGGGAGGGGCCACCAGAGTGAAGCAGCTGATCCCCGAGTCCCTATTGGCCCCAGGCCCGCCAAGATACTTCACTGTGCCTCTGTATCCCTCTGCACCTGAAGGGGATGGGGGCCTGGGCAGGTAGGGCACCCTGGTGCGCACGCGCGCGCGCGCACACCACTACCTTTGCCTGGAAGCCCCAGTCCTCAGGCCCTGATCCCTGCCCTGTGACCTCTGGGAAACCTCAAAGGACAAAATCGGGGCCAGGAGAGTGACTGCGAACCGGAAAGACCTGACCGCAAGGGGCCTGAAGTGGGGGAGGGAGAGACGCGCATAGATCAGTTGCATCACCTTCAGCCCCTAGTGTGGATCCTGGTCCCAGCAGACGGCTGGTCACAGTGCCATTCCTGAGCCCTTTGGAAGGAGGAACCCTGTGTCCTCGGTACCCACAATCCAGCCTTGGGAGCCCATATTGGTCTGAGGGCTCACAGAGCCAAGCCTGGAGGGCTGGCTCCCCCCACCCCACCCACCCTCCCGGAATTGCTGTCTGCCTGTGCCCAGCCCAGAGGTAGGAGAAGGTGGACTCCCCACCTGGACAAGCCTTCAGCCTCTCTAAGTGGCAGAGGTAGGGGGTAGTAACAGCCCATGGGGTCACCCCGAAATCCAGGTGACAGTGGCAGTCACCACCACTGCTGGCCGCATGAGTTGATCTGACCCTTCCCGCATTAGTAAGGGATCGAAGCTTTCTGTGCCTTTTCTGGAAGAAGCCAGAATTATCTCAACAGAGACTTAGAGCTAATTGACATTGATCAGCCCCTTCCTGCCTGCCTTCCTCCGGAGGCGGTGGGGTGGGCAGGCACAGGAGCAGCCCAAGCCTTTGGCTCACGCAGAGGGGCCACAGGCTCAGCTCAGCTCTGTGCCAGCCACCCCCTCTCGAATGGCCTGTGCCTGCCCAGACAACGCAGGAACACAGTGCGGGCGCCACCAGCATCCCTGGAGAGTGCAGACTCGCCAGTGCCCACGGCACTCACGGGAGGGGCTTGGCCAGACTCCCAAGACCCCCTCACTCCCACTCAGAGGGACTGGTCAGACAGCAGCCAGGAGTCTGTGCTAGCCTGGGGACTGTGGCTCCGTGGGCAGTCCTTGGCAATGAACAGCCTGGCCAGGCAGGGCTGCGGAGATAATGGCCTGAGAACCCGAGGGCCTTGTACACTCCACCTTGGACCCAGCTGAAGCTGCTCCCCGACCAAGAATGCCCTCCCCTCCCGCATTCTGAGGTCCAGTCAGCCCCGCAGGCCCAGGAGCTCCTGGGGCTTCATAGACCACCCCTTCTCCCCGCTAGTGGGAGTCCCTGTGAGCTCCTCCTGCGCTCTGGCTGGGCACTGAGCAAGAGCTTGCTGGTGCAGGGGGTTCACACAGCCCACGAGAAGGGGTGAGGACAAGTCCCTGCCCTTCCCCCTCATCCTGACTCCTTCCTGTCCTGGCACCCGCTGGGCACATGGACCCCTCCCCACCCCTGTACACAGCTACCTCCCCTGCCACAAGCTTGCCACTCCTCCCCTCACAGGTCGTCGTAGACGGCCTCCACCCTGCCCAGATCCAGGCTGGCATTAGTGTTTGCAGGGACCCCTGGGTCATGGCAGAAGGACCGTTCGGGAAACTGCAATGCTGGGACAGACGAGATCGGCAGCTCTTGCTCCAGGCTGGAGCAGCTTCGTCCTGGACAAGGAGCATCCCTGTGGGCGACCGTGGGATGAGTGCCCCTCACGTTCCAGCCACTCGGACATCCGGGCTGGTGGGCACCTGGGTGGCCTGAACCCACCTTGAGCAGGACAGCCTCCCGGCGGAGCCAGGCACTCAGGCTAGTGAGAACTGGTGCGTGTCGGCGGTGTAAACTGTGGGTACACAGGTGCGGCGTGCCCAGGGCCAACAGAGGAGCTGTCCCGGTGGAGGGATGAGCTCGAGAGGGGGAGGGGGGAGGGAACACACTGGACGGGCTGGGTTAGGGTCCATGCTCGCTCATGACCGGGGGTGCTGGCTAACTCGGGGCTCCCTGAGGATGATGCATGGTGAACCCACAAGCAGTCGGAGAGACAGTAGGCTGGATCCCTCCCTCCAGCTCCTCTAGCCAAGCTGGCGTGGGATCCCAGGGAGGCCCCGCAGGCCAGCCACAGCCCTCAGGACTCAGGGCAGAGAGGACAGATCAGGCCCAGGGCGGGGGCGGCCCTGACGTCTGGTTCCTTCCCTGAGTTCACAAGCTGCCACCCTAGAAGAGCCAAACATGGGGTGCCTGGGTGGCTCAGTGGGTTAAAGCCTCTGCTTTCAGCTCATGGTCCCGGGGTCATGGGATCAAGCCCCGCATGGGGCTCTCTGCTCAGCGGGGAGCCTGCTTTACCCCGCCCTACCTGCCTCTCTGCCTACTTGTGATCTCTGTCTGTCAAATAAATAAATAAAATCTTAAAAAAAAAAAAAAAGAGCCAAACACTCTTTCCCAGGGCTATCTGCTCCCCATAGAGAGGACCCGTAACTGCCCGTGGGCCAGCTGGAGCCCCAGGCCTTCTCCTCCACCTGTCCCTTCACAGAGGCACTGAGACTTGCTTCTGCTGAGCGACCAGACACCTTTGACTCCCCTGCGGCCCGCTCACTGGGGATACCCTCCCCCATGGACGCCCCTGCAGTTCCCCTCCTCCCTTGTACCTCTGGTTGGCAGCCTGGCCCCATGCAGTTCAGGGCTCAGCCAGGCAGTCAGTGGGCACCAGAGGGAGGCTTTGCTCTAGCTCTTGGCCATCTCTGCTTCAGAAGGTGGTGTCCCTGCACCCAGCCAGCCCTCCCCAGGTCCCTGGGACTCCTGCCCTGTCCAGGGGTCCAAGCCAGGAAGGCAGTCCAGCCCCCTAGGAAGAGAATGTCATGGTCACTTGAGTTTCTCACCTCTCCAGCTGCCCTCAGCTCAGCCCAGACCCCCTTGAGGACAGCCCGATCAGGTTTTATAGGAATCTACCCCAAGCTCCCCTAGAAATGATGGGCTTTCTCCTCCTCCAAGAGGCTGAAGAGAATCTCGGGCAAGATATGGTGTCTGCCTCTCCTTTACAGCCCCCCGGGCCGGGCCGCCTCTCCATGTGGCAGGGCTCAGGTCATGATCTCTGGGTCCTGGGATGGACTCTCTGCTCAGCGGGGAGTCTGCTTCTCCCTCTCCTCTCCCTCTCTTCCTTTCCCTGCAAGCGCTCTCTCTCTCCGACAAATAAATAAATAAAATCTTGAAGTTACAGGAAATCACTGCCCTGCCTCATTTCCAGATTAAGGGTGAGGACTGAGGCCAAGGGGGCCACTCCATGCTGACATACATGGCACAGGGGGAGGGGAGTGGAGGTGGGGAGCACCAGGACGGCTAGGGCCAAGAGCAGCTCTCCTTCCTGACAGTGACAGCCCCGTGGGTCTCCCCCTGCTGCCCTGTGGCCCTGAGCAGGCAGCTTCTACAACAGGAGTGCAAGGCCATCAGTCCCCCTCCTCCAGCAGGCCTGCAGACGGATCCCTGAAAGTCCTGTCCCCTCTTTTTACTCTTCCCAGGTGTAAGACTGAGCATGTGTTCTCACAAAGGAGGGGTCTCTCCAGGCTCCTGGACCCCAGGGCAGGTCCTCTGAGGAAGGAACAGGCACGGGTGAGTATGAGTCCCCTAGGTAAGACAAGTGCCTTCCCTGAAGCTCCCGGTGGCCCCAGGCCCTGCGGAGATAGCCGGGCCCTCGAGGGTGATCCTCGATCCTAAGTGGTCTTGCTCCCCTGCGAGTGGCCTGGCAGACCAGTCAAAGAACCGTCCCACTGTGTGTGCACCAGCGTAGGAGGGGCTGAAGTCCGGCAGTCTTGCTAATTCTGGGAGGTTCCCTGCAAAGCCCTGATCTGCGAGGCCACAGCAGCAGGCGGGTACATGGGTGCTTGGCTCCCTCTGCCGGCATACAGCCGGCCACTGCATCTTCTCCCTCAGTGCCCTGCGGGACCATGCAAAGGGGAGTGGGGAAGGTCCCCCAGGCTCAGGGCTGGAGACGGGGACCTGCAGCCACTTCCTAGCTGCCCCAGGACACAGGACTCAACTCTTTATGTCTTATCACGATTACTGTCATTATCATTGTTATTATAAAACGCACATAGCATTGCCATCCCCGTCCTCACCCGCTCTAAGCGCACACTTCAGGGGCATCAAGCATGTCCGCACTGGGGGCAGCCACCACCACGGTCCATCCCTACAACTTTCTCCCCGGCATTGTCCCCCGCAAGGGAGACACTAGCCCCCATCCCCTGCCCCCGCCGCGCTGCTGCCCCCGTCTGCTCTCCAGCCCTGTGGATTGGACGCCTCCCAGCACCACCCAGAGCCGGAACCCTGCAGCGTGTCCTGTGCGCAGCTCCCTCCACTCAGCATGGCAGCTTCTGGGGTCAGCCACAGGGGAGCGGGTCAGGGGCTCCTGCCTCTTCGAGGCTGGGGACGGACCACGGTGCTGCTAGGCCACGTTCTGTTTACTTGTTCATATGGTCACCCACTTCCCTTTTAAGTAAACAAGGCAAGTTCACCTTCCTTTGATTGCAATTTTGTAAAATCAATCAGAAATGTTTTGAGGAAAAGATGCTCCGATGTTAGCCCTGGTCATTTCTGGGTCTGGAGGGATCTGGAGGAATTCTTCTGCTCCATTCTATTTTCTCATTTTCCCTGCAGTGCCACAAGGGGCCCAGGGTGGGTTTTATGTCGTGTGTGTGTGTTGGGAATTTGCGGGAGCATGGGCGCATGCATGTGTGTGTGTGTGTGTGTGTGTACATGTGTGATGTGTGTGGTACATGTGTGTGCCCATGTGCACGTGTGACTCCTGCGGCTCGCACCAGCCTCATGGACTTGGTGAATAGAAAAGGTGCACTTCGGGATGAGAAAGGGGGTCACCTGGCCACTTCCTGTGCCCTGACCAGGCGGGGGTCTCTCCAGATCCTGGGGACAAGCAGACCACGCTGCTCACAGGAAGAACATGACCAATGGAGAGAAGAGCTCCGGAACTTGGGGGGTCTGGGCTGCGATCCTCCTGGCACAGCACCCCTGTCCCTGCAGACATGTGGAGCACCATGGGATCTGCAAGGTCAGGGTGCAGAGGCAGACATTCAGGTGTGCACTCAGGGACGTGAACCGACCACCGCAGAGCCTAGTCACAAAGCCCATGGGGCGTCTGGGTGGCTCAGTGGGTTAAAGCCTCTGCCTTTGGCTCAGGTCATGATCTCAGGGTCCTGGGATCGAGCCCAGCATTGGGCTCTCTGCTCAGTGGGGAGCCTGCTTCCCTTCCTCTCTCTCTGCCTGCCTCTCTGCGTACTTGTGACCTCTGTCTGTCAAATAAATAAACAGAATCTTAAATAAATAAATAAATAAACAGGGCCCAGATCACAGGGAAGGTGGCTCTGGGGAAGGGGTGGGCAGCCGCGGGGTACAACTCCTTGGCTCTGGCAGTCACGCAGGGGAACCTCACTGTAAGCCTTATTTCCCAGTCTCTTGGGGTCTGCATACAGTACCAGGTGCGGAGGAAATGTGGAGGTGAACAGGGCATGCCGCTAGGACCGGTTCGCCATGCTGGTACCTTGCAGGGGCCCAAGGCAGCCCTGGGCAGGAGCTCAGGAGCCTGGGAGGAAGGACTGACCCTGCCCCGAGCAAGCGGGAGCAGGAGGAAGACAAGGGCAGCTCCTCCTCCACGCAGGTCCCCCTTTGGTACCCCAGCTGCAGCCCTAAGAACCCCTCACTACCGGCGGCTGTTGATCCCAACAACTGCAACTCAGCAAACTTAAAACCCAGCTTCTCGTTGGCACACCTCCCCCCACTGCAAAGGTTTGAGGGGTGCCGTGCCCAGAACACCAGGGCATGCCCCAGGATCGTGCAGAGGAGCTGGTGGCCCAGCAGGGCTGGTACAAGTGAACTGGGACAGCCCAGAGATAGCAGAGAGACAGCCCAGAGACAGCACAAAGAGAGCCAGACAGCCAGAGATAGCACAGAGACGCCCCCAGAAGTACAGAAGTAGATGCCTGGAGGAAGCAGGCCCTTGGCCTCAGCGGCATAGCATCTGGGAATTCAGGCTGTAACAGTGCTGGGTGAGCACATGCTGGGGCCGAAGGCTGAAGGCCAGGAGACGGACTGTCCCTAGCCAGTCCGCAGGCTCCACTTGGGGAGCACAGGTGACATCCCTGGTTTTTGTTTGTGTTTCCCCCATTCATAGAAGTAATACACATCATTTCAGGGAAAAACAGAACTGAAGCTAATCAAAAGGTAATAGACACCATCTCTTACAAACTTATTTTAGAAAGAAAGAATCTCCTTCGGCTGTGCAAACTACTTTTTAATGTCTTAAACGAGATTCATGTAAAATTAAGTAACAGGGAAGATGCCAAAAGTTTTTTCACTTGATTTATTATTATCATTTACCACTTGGTAATTGTAAAACCCTTTTTTAAAGTTAGTACCTGATGATTGCAACAGAATCAAGAGATTCACAGGGTGGAAACAACACAGAGCAACAAAGTATAAAGTGGAGGAGGGGGAGGGGGAGGGGAAGAGAGGAGGGAGAGGAGGGGTAGAAGAGGCAGGAGGGGGAGGAGGGAAAGAAGGAGGTTTGCGAGGTTTGGGAAGGGAGGAGTGGGAGGGAGATGAGGAGAAGGAGAGGAGAGAGGAGAGGGAGGTACAGGAAGGGGAAAGGAGGGGGGAGGGAGAGGAGAAAGAGAAGGGAAGGGAGGAGAGGGAGAAGGGGGAGGAGAAGGGGGAGGGGAGGTGAAGGGGGAGGAGAAGGGGGAGGAGAGGAGGGGGAAGAGAAGATGTGCACTGGGCAAGTTGGCAGGGTGGTGTCTGTCCAGGTCAGCAGTCCGTCACCACCAGGATGCGGGATGCGCACGTGCCAGCCTGGCCATCTCTGGCTAAGCATCGCCTGATCCTCCGTGCAGCCAGGTTCCCGTTGGCCCTTTGCAGGTGGCTCTGTCTCCCAGGAAACCATGCTACCCAGGCTGGGGTTGGATCGCACTCTGTCCTGTGGATGGTTATTCCGATGCAACATTGATCTGTTGCTGTAAGAGTTTATTACATGTCTTGGCCGATCAATGTCCTTCCCTGAGGAATGAAGTCACCATGGCAGGCTCATGAAATGATGTTTCTTGGCCAGGAGATGCCGGGGGATACAGAAGTTCTCTCCGACGTCCCCAGCTGCGACACCTCCCTGGAGACACACTGACCTTCTGGTGCGCCCACCCCTCAGGTCTCCTTCCCTCCTGCTCAGAATTTCTACAGGGACGTCCAGCCACCACTGGGCCACCGTTTGCAGGACATGCGGGCGCTCACCGGCTCCTCACTAACCTCCCCCCCACCAGCCTCGCCTAAATCTGAACCAGGGCGGGGCAGGACAATTTCAACAATCAGTTAGGGAAGTTCTAAGGAGGTAGTTACTGTATTTGAAATTGGACACTTTGTTTCGGACCCTGACTCCTGTGTCTTCCTCTCCACGCCTGTCCCCTTGCTGCAGACAGTGCACAACACCCCTCATGGGGCCGCTGCAGGTTCAGACAGCGGGACACTCCCCACAGCCGTTGCTGGCTGCCTGGGGGGCTGTGCAGCTGGTATTGGCCTGGGTGGGAAGGGCAGCACAGACGCAGTGGTGTGAGATGCACACGACGAGGAGACTGAGGAAGACAGTCTGGCATGGGGAGCCACCCTCCCCCCCCCCAGTCAGGATCGGGCAGGGCAGAGCTGACCACAGGGGAGGGAGGACAGAGAGAACAAGGGGTGGGACATGGCCACGGAGACGCCTCTCCCTTCCTCGTGGGGGATTGGGCTCCTGGCTGAACACCCATAAATATTGCATGTTTCAGGGCGCCTGGGTGGCTCAGTGTGTTAAGCCTCGGCCTTTGACTCAGGTCATGAGCTCAGAGTCCTGGGATAGAGCCCCACATCGGGCTCTCTGCTCAGCGGGGAGCCTGCTTCCTCCTCTCTCTCTCTGCCTGCCTCTCTGCCTACTTGTGATCTCTGTCTGTCAAATACATAAATAAAATCTTTAAAAATATATATAATATTACATGTTTCCTGAAAAATCAAGTCAGCTTCAAACCTCCAACTCCAAAAGTGTGTAGAATGTGATCCTGCCAACGTCATGACCTGCTGAGGTGGGCCACCCAGGCCCCCAGGGAACTTACAAGGGTCTTCTGGGACCTCTGCGTGCAGACAGCAACAGAAGTGCAGAGCTGTGCGGTCCCCGGTAGGAAGGATGAGGCTGAGAGCCATGTCTGGGGAACATGCCCCGTTTGAAAGCTCGTTGAGCCCTCAAAACTGGAGGCAGGAAGAATAAGCTTTGTCCTGCATTAAAGAATAAAGGCTAGACGACATCGCCAAGGCAGCCACCAGGATGTCCCTCACTCAGGTCCCCCTTGACAAAACCAACGGGGCATCTGGCCGTGACAACAGTGGTCTCGAGGGGCTGTGGGATCCGGCCAGGACCCTGTGGAACCCCACTGTGCTCCAAGACTGATGAAAGCTGATTTGAGAAGCCAGGCCCACACCCAGGCTGCCGACGCAGGGACTGAGGGCTGCAGAGTAGGAAACCTCCCCTCACCCCTGAGGACTCAGCCACTCAGCTGGTCTGTCACCAGCATCAAATACCAAGGGACCTGGAAGGAGTCTCATGCACCGCTGTGTCAGCCCAGGGCACCTCCAGCACTCCGCCTGTCACACACACACACGCACGCTCGTGTGCACACACACCGTGGCCAGCAGCCTATGCACATTCACAAGCCCCAGCAGTGGCAAGAGGGAGCTCCTGCAGATGGCTGGTGGGTGTGCCCAGAAAACCAGCCCAAAGCCGCAAGCTGGGGACAGACCCAAACGAGGTTTAGCCCCCTCAGGGAAAGAAAGGGGAAGCTGAGGGCACGTGGCTAGACATGGCAGGATAGAGGAAAAGCATACAAGCTAAAGAATTCTGCCACAGAAAGGAGCCAGGAGCCGGGAAGGGGGTGTGCCCACCAGTGCAAGAAAGCCTGAGAATCCCTAATGGAGTCAAGGGAAAGCACATCTCCCCGGGAATCAGTAGGTGAAGACTGCAAGGTATGACTGCCCCTTCCATTGTGAAGACAGTAACACAAAACTCCAAGGAACATGAAAAATCAAGGCAACATGACACCACCAAAAAAGCCCCACAATTATGGGGGTGCCTGAGTGACTTAGTCGTCAAGCATCTGCCTTGGGCTCAGGTCATGATCCCAGGGTCCTGGGATGGAGCCCTGCATGGGGCCCCCTTCCCGTTGGGAAGCCGGCTTCTCCTTCTCCCACCCACCCCCCCCCCGCTTGTGTTCCCTCTCTCGCTGCGTCTCTCTCTCTGTCAGATAAATAAATAACATCTTTAAAAAAAATAAAAAGAGACAACTTTCCCAATTTGCAATTTGCCCAGTAAGTTCAAAATACAAGTTCAAAATACAGGCATTGTGTTCAGAGCCCTGTGATAAAGTGAGCATCACAATGAAGCAGGTTAAATGAACTGTTTGGTTTCCCACTGCACATGCAAATTATGTTTATACACTGCTCCCATCAGTGTGTGATAGCGTCCTGTCTTAAAGAAACAATGTACATACCTTAATTAGAAAACACTGTATTGCTGGGGCACCTGGGAGGCTCAGGCAGTTGAGCATCTGACTCTTGATTTCAGATCAAGTCATGA
Source organism: Mustela putorius furo (assembly GCF_011764305.1). Taxonomy (NCBI): domain Eukaryota; kingdom Metazoa; phylum Chordata; class Mammalia; order Carnivora; family Mustelidae; genus Mustela; species Mustela putorius. The sequence goes on from NW_025421998.1 coordinate 13,373,293, forward strand.
TGTCAGAGCCGTGGGGTCGAGCCCTGTGTCCAGCTCCAAGCTTAGCATGGAGCCTGCTTGGGATTCTTCCTGCCCCTCCCCCTCTCCCCACTCATGCATGCTCTCTCTCTCTCGCTCGCTCTCTCTCGCTCTCTCAAATAAATATATACATCTTTATAAAAAAGAAAAAAAAAGAATTAACATCAATCTCTCAAACTCTTCCAAAAACTTGAAAAAGAAGAGATGTTCCCAAACTTGTTTTATGAGAACAGACCCACCCTGATACCAAAGCCAGGCAAGGGGGAAAAACCTACAGACCAATATCCCTCACCAATATAGATTCATCAAAATCTCAACTAAATTTCAACAAAAATTCTCAACTAAGTACTTGCAAACCAAATTCAGCCCTATATACCCGGAGTAAGGGAGATTTCTTTCTGGGATGCAGGAACGGTTCAACATTCACCAACTGATCAATGTGATACATCACATCAATGGAATGAAGGATAAAAATTATATGGTTATCTCAATAGATGCAGAAAAAGTATTTGGCAAAGTACAGCATCCTTTCATTATAAAAGTGCTCGACAAAAAAGAAATGAACGGGAGTCAACAAAGGCCATAAAAGACGAGTCCACCGCTAGCCTCATACTCACCAATGGAAGGTTGAAAGCCTTTCCTCCAAGATCAGGGACAAGACAAAAGCACTCTCACCACTCCTTTCCGACATGGTACTGGAAGTCCTGGCCAGAGCAATTAGGTAAGAAAAAATAAATTAAATAAATTAATTAATAAAAATAAAAATAATAAAAATATAAATAAATAATTAAAATTAAAAATTTTTTTAAAAAAAGAAAATCCTAACGACTCCCTCAAAAAACTATGGGAACTAATCAATGAATTCAGTCAGGTTCCAGGATACACAGAAATTAGTTGTGTTTCCCTGAGTTTTCACTGAAGTATCTGAGAAGTAGATCAAACAAGCCCATCCACACTAGCACCACAAACAATAAATCACCGAGGAATACGTTTGCCCAAGAGGTGGAACGTTTGTGTGCTGGAAACTGTGACACTTGGATGAAAGAAAGTGAACCACACAAAGCCAACGGGAAGATACCGTCAGGGACAGATGAAGAGTGTTAAAACATCCCCAACACCGAAAGCCTGGTCCTGGGTGAGCTCAGTCCTTGCAATCTGGACGCCGGTTCGGTCCGGGTTGTCACAGGAACCATGAAAGGGGGAGCCGTCCGTCCACAGGGTGCCCCCTCCCTGGCCATACCCCTGCTCCCAGCGCAGATGCTGCCTCTCTGTCTCGCTCGAAGGCTACCCGTTTTTGAGCTTCCAAAGTCTGCGGGGCGGCTCCCTTCACACATTCTTCTCTGTGCTTCTATCCAGATTTACTGATTTCTACCTTGATCTTAACTGTTCCTTTCCTTCTCCTTGATCTTCCCTTCTTGGTCCTCCAGGGGAGCGCTCAGATGATTGACAGGCGCCCACAGGCTGCCCTGCAGGCTGCTTCCTTGCCATTCAGCACAGGTGGGTTTTCCCTGTCCCTCAGGCCTTCCCTTGGACCCGTGGCTTTAGTTACCACCATGTTTAGTTACCAAGAGTTTGGGGGGGGGGGGCATGGGGGGAACTCAGAGTGTTAAGCCTCTGCCTCCGGCTCAGGTCATGGTCTCACGGTCCTGGGATTGAGCCCCACATCAAGCTCTCTGCTCAGCGGGGAGCCTGCTTCCCCCTCTCTCTCTGCCTGCCTCTCTGCCTACTTGTGATCTCTGTCAAATAAATAAATAAATCTTTTTTTTAAAAAAAAGAGTTGGGGCCTTTTCCTATTATTTTTCTATTAATTTTTACTTTTAATTCTGCTGTGTTCATGGAAAACACTCTGGTCTCACTTGTTCTGTGGGCCAGGATGAGCCCATCTTGGTCTGCAGGCACTTGAAGAGAACACATCCCCTGCTGTTGGTGGATGGGGAGTCCTATCGACGTCAGAGGGGTCCTGGTGGGCGACACTGGCTTTGAGTTTTTTCCACGTTCCTGCAAATCTTCCTTGAAGTCATTCTGCCAATCGTTGAGAGGGGTACTGCTGACAGCTTCCGCTTAAACGAGGACTTGCCCACATCTCTCAGACCTGTGGGGAGAAGTGGCCACATCCACACGGGCCCCTGGTGGGCTCTAGCAGCCCTGGGGAGCCCTGCAAGCTGAGCCCACTGTCCACCTCCCACCTCATCGGCCTTGGCTGGAGGCCAGCTTTTCTGTTCCCTCCAACCAGGAAGGAGCCCCAGGCACCTTCCTGCGGGGCCCAGGCCTGGCCTCCTCTGCCCACGTCCGCTCCCCCACCTGCCCCTTGAAGGTGGCATACAGGAAGGTGCAGCCCCAGACACAGCCAGCGGGGCTCACTCCTGAGGCCCTGGGAACTCAGATGGACGGTGCCTGGAGAAGTCTGTGCTGTTGAGAAACTCTGTGTCTCGAGGTCGCACTTCTTGTAGGAAAAATCGCTCCCAGCTCCATAGTAACAAGCAGGGACAGCGCACTGTGGGTTCATGTTCAGAAAATAGGTATTTCTGTGTAAGTCCCTCTGCCCTCAGTGAGATCTGGGGGTCCCTAAACCTGGCTCGGCAGGATAGTTTCTGGGGGTAAAAATCCCAACCCAGATGTCCTAAAGGAGAGTCATGGGAACCAGCTGTGACCTGCCTCGTGGGGTCCCCACAGGTGGCCCCATGTTTGGACAGGGTCAAGGCGGGGATCAGCACATAATGTCCACACCAAATGTCATGTCCATGTCTCACTCATCCCTGCTTCCCAACCCCTCAGGATGTTGTGAATGTCCTTCCCTATCCACACCGGAGGTCTCATGCTAAGACAGACCAGGGGGGCTTAGTGGTGTCAGAGAGGCCTAGCCCTGGCTGTCTGGATGAGGGCTCAGCCCTCCTGCTCAAGACTGAGCACCAGCCCCTGCAGCCCTCCCAAATTCCTGCCAATGCCTGTTTGCAGACACCCTGTGGGTCTGGGGTCCCAGGTGGACCCCACTGGCTCCTCACGGTGGACGGATCACTCTCCAGGACCCCGCTGGCCTCCAAGCCAGGGTTTGCAGGTAGAGGGTGGGGAGACCCCACCGCAGCCCTGGGCTGATGCACCTGCCATCACTTTCCCATCACGGCCCCTCGACCCCAGGTCGGGGGGGCCAGTAGGCTCCAAGCACGCTGGTGTAGACTCCAGGAGCCTGGAGTTCGGCCAAAGAGCAGCATCTCGAGGATGGGTCCAGGGCATCTCACAGCACCGGGGTCTGCGCTCTGGCCAGGCCCAGAGACAGGGTCCACATCCTTCCCAGAGGCTGCTGCAGAAGGAAAGAACTCGGTGGTCCTTCTGGAAAGTGCACTGGAGACAAAGAGGTTGCACAGATGTAGACACAATGCACTGACAGAGTTTGCACATACAAATGTACACACATGCGCACACACGGACACCCATCCGGGCCAGTGCACACATTCTACACAGATCATACAAGGATGCCCCACCTCTCCTTAGCCCCCTCCAGCGCCCCAGGCCTGCAGCGCCCCCCAGGCTTGCGCCCCCCTCCACCGGGAAGCCCTCCCCTCCCCTGCCTTTCTCTTGGCCTCTGCCCATGCATGTGACAGGGACTCCCGTGTTTCCCCACCAGAAAGCTAGATTTTAACAGAAAATCTCCCGTTCTCTGAACGTTGGTTGGAAAATGAGATGTTTAAATGCTGGGCAGGGGATGAGGCTGCGAGATTGTCGAGGGAAATGACAGTTTTTTCTGTTGGAACCAACCCCCCCCCCCCAGCTCAGCATCAGCTAGAGAGGACATCCAAGGGCTTCTTTAGCCTCACTCCAGGCCCTGGGAGCCTCTGAGCTAGTGGGGCCCCGCCGTCTCAGGTAGCCAGCGATGGTGTGGCCGTCAGCCTGGCCCTGGGGTCCCACCAAAGCCTGTTCCAGCTCCACGCCTCTGCCCCTCTGGCTCCCTGGGCTGGTGGGAGGGCTCCTCCTGTGGCGGCCCGTGGTGTCCAGCTCTCCGGTGCAGGCTGGCTCTGAAGCGGGACCCACCGCCAGGCCAGCACATCAGAGGGTGAGGGCAGACACCAGACAGAAGGCCCCCCCGACCCTGCCCTCCTACCACAGCCTGGCTGGTCCCTGATTACAAGGCTGGGCCTCTCTCCTCTGTCCAAGACCCCAGCCACCCTGGTCCCGTCTCACAAGGACAGGAAGTGGGCTGTCCTGGGCACCCCCCCCACCCCCATCAGCCAGCGGGGGGCCCTCATGAAGTCCACTGTTCAGGCCCCCCCACCTGACCCGAGCCTGGCCCCATGGCATTCTGTGGTCCTGGCCCCGCGGCCTCCCAGCCCCTCCCCCTTGGTGACCCTGGCATCGGCTACCCCCAGAAGACCCCGTTTCTCTGTGCCTGGCAACATTGCTGGTCATGGCACCTGGACTGTGGGCACCTCCTGCCTTCTCCTGCAGGGATGACGCACCTGCATCGGTGTGTCCCCTGGGGCCAGAGGACCACACCTCATGTGGCGGTGGTCCCAGCCACACAGCCAGCCCTACAGTTGCCTTCCACCCTGAGGACCACCCAGCAGCTACCACCAACCACTCCTCACCCTAGACATCCAACAGACTAAGGAGCCTGCACAGGAGGTGCCTTGAGAGACTGTGGGTGGGAGAGAACATTCCAGAGAAGAGTGGGAGGCAGGAGGTGCAGCCACTGTGTACGGGGCATGACCCAGTGAGACTGGGGTGAGGAAGGTGGGACAAGGACCCCCGTCCAGGGGCCGTGACACCAGTGATGGGGACAGGACCCCCGCCCAGGGCTCGAGACACCCATGATGGGGACAGGACCTCTGCCCAGGGCTCATGATGTGTGTGATGGGAACAGGCCCTGCCCAGAGCTTTTGATGACAGTGATGGCAGGACCCCCGCCCAGGGTTCATGATGTCAGTGATGGGGACAGGACCCCCCCCCCAGGAGTTGTGACACCTGATGATGGGGACTGAGCTCAAGATCCCACTCAGGGGCCATGATGTCCCCCACAAAGAGGGGCAAGTTTGTCTCCACCTTGAGAGCTAGAGGAAGCCCCATCCCAGCCGACCCCGTAGGACCAGTGGGGATACTGTGTGCTTAGCCCACGAAGGCCATGATGCCGCAGGTGAGCGCAGTGGGACCTCAGTTTCCCCACCTGTACTGGCTTTCAGGGGCTGCTAGGAAGCAGGAAGGCCTGACTGTCTTGGAAGAAGATGGGCTGAGGCTAGGCTGGTGGGGCCAAGAAGCAGCGCACGTCCCTGCCCCGCGGCTGGAGAGCTCACGGCAGCACCGTTCCTGGAAACCTCTGGTTTCTCCACCTGCCCTCAGAACTGTGAAGGCAAATGGGCCCTGTGCCCACGCTTCTCCTGCCAACACCTCTTGCTCTGTTCCCAACCCCAGCCCTCTGGGCTGTGCATCCCCTCCCGGCATGGCCACGGCTCGTGACCCCAGGGGGTTACAGCCAACCTCCGCACTCCCCTACCGCAAGACCCCCAGCTCAGGGAGAAGGGTGGCCCAGCCACACAGGAGGTTCCCATTGCAGGTGAAGAAATGTTTACGATGGTGCCAGCCTGCAGGGAATGGCCACGCTCCCCCACCACAGAGTCCCCCGCCCCAAGCGTGGTGCTTTCTGGAAGTCTAGAGGGCCTGGGATCAGTGTGCGTGTCTGTACCCTCGGGCAGTGTGGCCCCTGTGACCGAGGTCGTCGGGGGGATGGGGGGGACGGCTACCTCTGCAGGGGGGCATGAGGTGGGTGGGCAGGTGGTAGACGGACAGATGAGGGAAAACGAGAGGAAGTCCAAGTGAGCCGGGGACGAGACAGCTCCAGGACGCAGATCAGGCGTGAGTTCTGTTTTCTCCGCGCGTTTCCGAATTGTCCCAGCTTCCTACAACGCGTGTTATTCTTCTGATCAGAGCGACTAGGGGTTGTTTTCTAAGTAGTACGCGCTGCATCACAGAAAGCTTCCCAGAGCAGGGGGCACCTTGGCCACCAGCAGTGGCCTCCTACCGTCCTTGCATGGCCCCAACAGGAAAACCCGGCGGGGAGGGAAGGCCAGGTCCTGTCGGAGGGCCTCCAGCTCCTGGACAGGCTCCCTCCGTCATGGGTTCCCAGGGCTGACCCAGCCCCCAATTCCAGGCAGCCCCCTGGGGAGTTCCCAGAGGCCACACAACTATCAGGGGCCCAGCCGTCCCTGTCTGGAGGGGCATCAGGCCACACCTGGGTCCGGACTCCAGGCGCCAGGCCAGAGGGTTATGTTGCGGTGTGCGGTGTGAGAGGTCACGGGCCAGAGTGTGGGTCACCGTCTGCAAAAAGAGGCCTGATGCTGTCCCCTCCCACACTGTCCATGGGTGCCTAGATGCAGGGACACACTGAGCTGCATGATGGACAAGGACCCTGACCCAGCAGATTACGCTCCCGAGGAGCAGACAGTAAACATCCCAGAAGGGAGCTTCCCTAGGCCTGTGCTGGGAAGCGAGAGGCCAGGGCAGCAGAGCTGAGGGGACAGGCAAAAGGACCCCAAGTAGGAGAGCACTGGGGGAGCAGCCCACCAGGATGGTGCAAGGTGGGGTTGGGGTGGGGGAGGAGAGGGAGGGAGGAAGAGAAGGGAGGGAAATGGGAGGTTAGATGCAGGAAGGAGCTCAGGTGCTCCAAGCGGTCAGAGAGGAGGGGACTAGGCAGGATGGCCTGCCAGACCTTGTGACCATAGGTCCCACAAGCCGAGGCCACATCCTGGTGAGCCAGTGGCAAGTCTGGTCAGCCTGGCCTCAGACCTAGCATCCAAGCAAACCAGACCCTAAATCCCCTGGTCTTGGTGTAGGGGAGGCACAGAAAGCGGGGACAAGAAGCCAGCAGGACCTGCCAGCGAGTGACCGTGGCTTCGCTACCCCTCTGTCCTCCTAGGCCTGGTGTCCCCCTCAGGCCCATGTGCTGCCTCCTTCCTGGGCTTCAGCGGGGAAAAATTTGGGAACTGCCAGCATGAGGCCGCCGGTCACTGTCGTGGCCAGGATCTCAGCCGCTGGCCATCCTGGAGAGGCCTGGGCTGAGGCCCCAGAACTCTGCAGAGGGGGCATGAGGCCATCACGGTGCCCCTTGGGGCCGGCAGGAAGAGCTGGGTTATCTAAGCCCCGGCAGGGGAGCATCTGGGCTGAAACATCTGGAAATCCACAGAGCAGAGGCTGAGGGCCACAGCAGACAGCTGTCCAAGACCAAGGTCACGAGCGGGCAGAAAAGGTGACCTGGACCCAGTGGCAATGGCCTCAGTCACCCCGAGGCCCCTTCTCTGCCTGGCCCTCAGGGAAGAAGGATGGAGGAAGCTCCCTCACCATCCCAGGAGTGCCACCAGCCACGCGGCCTGGCTGGCCTGCCACAGGCGGGCCCTTCTAGGAAGAGGCCTTCCTGGTAGCCACCAGGCCCTGCACAGAAAGAGCCGGGACATTCCCTGGCCCGGTGCTGGTGCTCTAACACAGGCGGCTGTTCTCATAGAAAGTTCCAGGGAAGACACACGGCACCACAAGAGAAACAAGGCACCGTGCCCGGGGTCTTACCGCAGGGTGGGGTCTCACCTCTTGGGGAGCATCACGGGCCCCTTCTCTGCCCTTTGTTTTTTTTGTTTCATTTTACCTTTGTTTTTTTAAAGTGGTACCATTGCCCTGTGACAGGATACTGGTTTCAGGTGTGGGGGGAGGTGACTGGGTGACTGGATGTCTGTGAACTGTGGGACACGATCTGCATGATGTCTCCTGAGCGCCCGTTAGCTCTTAGCTCGCACTGTCACAGATTTTCTTTTCTTGTGATGGAAACTTTTAGGATCCACTCTCTCTGCAATTCACAAATGAACCTGGTTTTGTTAAGGACCAACAGCCAGGCCGCCCATCCCACCCCCACCGCCCCTCAGGCGATACCTCCCTGAGGGAGGGAAATGGCACGCCTTATCAGGGCCTTTTTTAAGTTTTAAACCGTGTTCCTGATGCAGCGGGTCCATCCAAGGAGGAAGCCCCTGGGCCAGCTGGGCCAGCGCCAGCCCCTCCCCCACATTCCTCCTCCCACTGCTGCCTTTAAAGGCTCCTGGGGCCCACAGGCCACCATCTGCCTTCTGCCTGCCACCTGCCACCATGCGCTGTCTTGTAAGCCTAGCTCTGGCCCTGCTGGCCCTGGAGGCTGCCCTGGCCCTGGCCCCAGCCCCGGCCCTCACCTTGCCAGGTAGGCTTGAGCTGCCATCCCTTGGCCGGGCGTGGGGGGGGTGGCGCCCAGGAGGGTCCTCCCAGCCTCCCTCTGCCCCAGGTGCATCCCCGACACACTGCTGGCCCTGATATGTTGGTGATAGGATGGGCGGCACAGGGTGGAGGAGGCTTGCCCCTAAGGGGTCCCCCACAGCAAAAGAGCAAGGCACTGCCTAGAGACCCCCAGGTGCCACAAGGCTGGGCCCCCGTCCTTGGACCCCTGGGTTTTAACCCCACCTACTGCCGTGGGCCTGGACCTGACGTACCCTTTCGTTCCCAGGTCACACTCTGCTTACTCTCTTCCTTTCAAGAAAGGGGGCAAGTTAGGGTGCTGGGGACGAGACTGCCCATGGCTCTTGCCCCACCTTGCACCCCCACCAAGCAGCCCCAGGGGAGGTGGTCCATGGGCCCCCCTCACCTGCCTGTCCTGTGTGCAGCGCAGGCTGTGTGCCCGGAGCTCAGCTCCTCCGAGGAGGACGCCTGTGTGGTCTCCTGCAACTCAGACGAGAACTGCCCCCAAGGCACCAAATGCTGCCCCAGGAGCCCCTGCAGCCGCTCCTGCATGGTCCCCCTCATCGGTAACACCACCGCCCCCACGTCCCAGCTGAGGCCTGTCTGGGGGTGGGAGGAGCCAGCTTGCTCTAGGGTCCCCCCTGAGGGGGCACCCCAGACCCCTCTTAGTGACCCACCTCCCCAGCTCCCTGAACTCCACCCGGGAGTGAGCCCACTCCCCTGCTGGCGTGTGGGCTCAGGCTCACAGGCCTCCTCCCAGCATCGCCCAGGCCCAGCTCTCTGAAGCGGCAGCCGGGGTCCCAGAGGGCACGGTGGCAGCCCTGGGGGCCAGGACACCAGCCGCAGGGGAGACCAGCTGCAGGGCGAACTCAGGGCCTGAGGGCCGGCCGTTTCTCCCCAGCGCCTGTGCAGAAGGCCGGCCGCTGCCCCTGGGTGCCGGCCCCCCTGACGCCCGCACCCTGCCTGGAGAGCAGTGAGTGCTCCCGGGACGACCACTGTGCCGGTGACAGAAAGTGCTGCCTGAGCACCTGCGCCATGAGGTGTCTCTCACCCGAGGCAGGTGAGTGCCCCACGCCCTCCCGGGACCGCACCACTGCCACGGCCACAGCCCCAGCCACTGTGGCAGAAGAAGGCCTGGGCTCAGACTAGGTGTCAGGCGAGCAAAGGAAGCGGAGACTCAGAGACTCGTCTGAGCGGGACAGCAAGCCATGGTCCAGCCCAGGCTGAGGAGGGCCTGTGACCTTGCCACGTAACCCTGGGAGGCAGCTGAGCTCCCAAATGTGGGAGGAGGCCTGGGGCAGGAGCCAGGAACCGTGGATCCTGACCCCCTGTGCCCAAGCCTGCCTGTGGGCCATGGGGAAGGCCGGGGTGGGAAGGCTGTGGAGCGGCCCCCGAGGTTGGGTCCCGCTCCTCTGAGGCCTCCGTGTCGCCTGCAGAGGAGCCACTCCAGTGAGGGGCTTCCCCAGGAATCCCCCGGCTGCCAGGAGCGACCAGCCTGAGCCTGCTTGGCAAGAACCTCGTCTCCCCGATCCAGAGAGCGCGAGACACTTCCCACCTGCTGCCAATAAAAACCCACTTAGCTTCACGTCTCTCCGTCTGTCTGTCCGGGGCACCTGCCAGGAGGGACAAAGCACACAGGCCTCTGGGAGCTCCCAGGCTGCCCACTCAGCCCTCGGGGGTCCGACCCTGCTGAGAGGCGTCGCTGGCATAGGAATGGGGGGAGAGCAAAGACTGCAGGGAGGGCTGGGGCCCCGATGTCGATGTGGCCTCTCTCCACGGCAGCGTGTGACCCCATCGGGTGGTTGATGCGGAGGGCAGTGTGCTCGCAGGGAGCCTCAGTGCCCAAAGCGCCTCGGGCAGCCTCACTAGGACCCGCAGGGAAGCACGCCCACCCAGCACACACGTGAGCCCCTGGGGTTGCTACCAGGCTGCCCCGACCACAAGCACCCCCAGAATTTCCAGAGGCCACCTGCTCCCTGCCTCGCTAAGCTCTGGATTCAGGGGTTCCCACGAACTCCACAGGCTCACCAAGTTGTGAGGATGACCCACAGAAATCTGAGTGCACAGTCTGTTACAAAGGACACAGACCAGAAAGAGCCAAATACAGACCACACCGTGGGGGTGGGGGCGGGGACACAGGAGGCTGTGTCCCCGCTGGGGGGGGCCACCACCTCCCCACACACCCACGTGTCCCCATCCCAGAAGCCCCCTGAGTTTCAGTGCCCAGAGAGGTCTCGAAGTTGCATGGACAGGATGAAACCCTTGGCCATTGTTGACCAACTCAGCCCCTACCCTCTAACCTGACGGCTGGCTCTCGGGCTGCTGGCCCCTGTCCTGTGCCACTGAGGACCCCAGAGCCGCATCAGCATAAACTCGGGTATAAGAAAGGAGTCCTTGCAAATATCACAGGACACTCATATCACCCAGGGAACTGCAAGGTTTTGTAGCACTCTTCCAGGGAGGGGACAAAGACCAGAGTTCTTTATTTTTTTAAGATTTATTTATTTATTGGGGCGCCTGGGTGGCTCAGTGGGTTAAAGCCTCTGCCTTCAGCTCAGGTCATGATCCCAGCGTCCTGGGATAGAGCCCTGCATTGGGCTCTCTGCTCAGCGGGGAGCCTGCTTCCTCCTCTCTCTGCCTGCCTCCCTGCCTGCTTGTGATCTCTCTCTCTGTCAAATAAATAAATAAAATCTTTTAAAAAAAAAATATTTATTTCGGGCGCCTGGATGGCTCAGTGGGTTAAGCCGCTGCCTTCGGCTCAGGTCATGATCTCAGGGTCCTGGGATCGAGTCCCGCATCGGGCTCTCTGCTCAGCAGGGAGCCTGCTTCCTCCTCTCTCTCTCTGCCTGTCTCTCTGCCTACTTGTGATCTCTCTCTGTCAAATAAATAAATAAAATCTTTTTTAAAAATTTATTTGTTTATTTGACAGAGAGAGAGAGCAGGAGCAGGTATGCGGGACTCAGTCCCAGAACTCCAGGACCATAACCTGAGCAGAAGGCAAACACTTAACCCACAGAGCCACCCAGATGCCCCCAAAGACCAGAGCTCTTGATGGCAACCCAGTGTGCAGCCAGCATGGGAGCTTTCAGCCAGCCTGGCCCAGCTCGTGCACACTCCACGACCTGCCACGTGCCCACTGACACAACAAGAGCTGGGGAAAGAGGACGATTATCCAAGAAGAGGGCACCAACTGGTAGCCTTTTGTTTCTGGACCATTCTCCAGCAAAAGGAACGAGGAGTCCCTGGAGACAGTTGAGTGAACACGGGACCAGGCCGCATGGGACACCGTGTGTCAAAAGCAGCACCCGCCTGTGGCCACCACCAGACAACCAGACCCCAGCAGCGACGGTGGCAGACAGGAAGCTCTTTATAGAAAATGCTGGTCAACACAGTGTGGGGGAGGGGGCACAGGACTGGAAGCCCACCTCCACAACTCTAAAGTCATCATCACTCCAGGAGGTGGCATCGGGTGCTGGGGAAACCACTGGGAGAAACGTCACAGCCTCAAAGCATCCCATAGACCTGCTCACCACTCACCAGGGGGAGCATCTCCCACAGTGGAGAGCTCGTCCCAACTGACCCAAGGGATCAAACCTGGCACCGCATCTGCTAGGACCCACCAGGGCGCTGTGCGTCCCAGCGCGACCCAAGGGGACCACAACACTCACACTGGTGGCCTTGCCAGAGATGTGCCATCACATGAGTCCAGTTTCCACTCGGTGTTGTAGAAGACAGGGAGCAGAGGGGGCGGGGGGAAGGGACTCATCTCCTGATCTGCTGGCCTCGCCACACCTAGGATTCCCTACCACAGGGTCTCTTAAAACAGTCGCTTTCAGGAGCTGGATGTCCATCAGGGTGGAAACCCTCCCTGCTCCACCACCTCCCACCACGTGCTCGTAGCAGCCTACCCTAGAGCTCCCAGACCCTGCCAGTCTCCTGCCCAGGCCACCCAGCTTCATCCCCCTGAAGCACCGCTTCCCCTCCTCCTCCAAGCTGAGGGCCCCTGTGCTGGAGCCCAGGTGGGCCGGAGCCAAGAGAGGCTGGGAGGGCATCAGTACCGCCCGGGGCCAGGCCCCCGCCACACACTGTCCTTACCCCACCGCCCCAGGAGGCTCTGCAGGACTTCCAGGTAGACATGGCGGAAGGATGGGCAAGGCAGAAGGGTGGATGAGGAGGAGGAATGGGACAGGGGAGGGATGGAGAAGTGGAGACAAGAGAAAGGAGAGGAAGAGGAGGAAGAGAGAGGAGGTATAAGTTGTAAGGACCTTCTCCTCTTCCTCCTCCTCCTCCTTCTCCCCCTCTCTCTCTCCCTCTCCCCTTCTCCCTCCTTCTCTCCCTCCCCCTCCTCTTCCTCCTGGGGGTCTGGGGAGGTCTTTCACGCCCAGGCTCTGTGATCCTACAAAGGACGCAGCACTGCACCTCAGCCACAGCTAAGATGTACTATGGCAGGAGACAGCAACACTCACACATGGAAGAGGCACAGGGGAGAACCCTGGAGGCGGCCAGGCAGCAGCTTCCAGACCTGTCCCCAACTAGCCACCAAGGTGGTGCTGGATTCTCCAGCAACGCACAAGCGGTCACGTCCGCCCAGGAAGCTCCTCAGGGTTTTTCCCTGGGGCTGGTCTGGGGACACCAGAGGGGTGGAAACCCAGCCTGGCAGAGGTCCCACAGGGGCCAGCACCACGCCATGCCCCCCCAGGGTAGACCCAGGAAGGCCCTTGTGTTGGCACAGTTGAGCAGCCACGTCCCTAGCCACCGGCCCCCTGCCCCCACCATCACCAGCTCCTCGGGTCCTGGTTCCAGCGGTATGTCTGTCTGCTCACTGCTCTGGTTCTGTCACTCCACTGCCAGCAAGTGTGACGGACAGGGTGGCCTGAGGTCTCCCGGCCATCCCTCCCCCTCCCTCTCGAAGGGAGCCGAACCCATCTCATCCAGCCTTGTCAGTCTGGTGCCCTGGGCCTCGTGAGCAGGCTGCATGGAGGGCACTGACCTTCCCCAGCACCTTGCTGAGGGTACCAGGCTGGGACCCCAAGGCCACTCTGCACTCAAGTCACCAACAAGCTGGGGAGTAAGGGAGCAAGCCAGGCTAGCCTCACTGCGAAGGGGCACAGGAAATAGGGTGAGACTGGGGTAAGGAGCAGGAATGCAGAGGGGGCTCACAGAGCACCACCAGGACAATGACAAGAAAGAAGCCGCCCACGTCTTCCCGGCATCCAGCTGGGTCCACTGCCTCTGACAGCAGCGGTGGCTCCAAGCTCAGTGCTCAGGAGTGGTTTGAACTCAGATCCTCTCCTCCAACCCACAAAACCCACCCATGAGGGCAGAAGCCTCTCTGGGGACTGTGGCCAAGAGCCTCCGGACTGAATTGCCTCAGCCAGCTCTGAGCATGGGGCCACCTGCAAAAATCTGAGTGACTATGGGGACTCAACATAGGCCCCAGGCCTGGACACAGCTCCCCTAAGGTCAGAGCCCCCCCAGTCACCAGGGGGAGCTGACTCTTGGCTCCTGGGAAGTCAGAGAGGCTTTGAGGGGCCACAGAGGGCTCCCTGCTGTGGCCAGTGAGACCCCAGATAGTGGGCCCCAGGCACGCCCCCCTCGTAACCTCCCAGAGCAATGGCGACAGAGACTGTGGCCACAGCAAGGTCTGCGTGCTCAAACCTGATGACCTCTGCTCCCCAGGCCAGCTGACCCATACCCAGGCTCCCGATAGCAGCTCTGGCAACTACTCTGATGTCCCACCAGCCCAAGGAACTAAACAGACAACAATGGCAGGTGCCCTAAACGTGGCCTAATGACGAAGCCCACTCATGGGCCAGAGGCCCCTCTCACGGGCCCCCCACTTTGTGCGACGCACCTGCTTTACTGAGACAATTCACGTAACACACATCCACCCCCAACCTGTAGAACCCAGGGGCCCATCGTATTCTCAGTTAACGGGGCGTCCGCCCAATCCAGAGCATGTCCAGCGCCTGAAGCCATCCCAGCCCCACAACCCCAGCCCTGGCAAGTGCTCGTCTACTTCTGCGCATGGGGACCCGCGTGTCCAGGACCGTCTCCCGTCGGGACTCTGTCACCAAGCATGTCCTCAAGGCTCATCTCGAGTGGCTCTGGCTGGCCACCATCCCATCAGGGACACTCGTTGATCCACTGATGATCACCGGACCGTGTCTAGTTGGGGCCTTCTGGGAACACTTGTGTACGAGTGTCATACGTACACGTTCTCTGTTTTCTCGGGGTGTACACATAAGAGTCACACTGTTTCGAGAAACTGCCCAATTTCCAAAAGCAGCCACACCGCATTACACGCCCACCAGCTACGCTCAGCATATGGAGCTCCCCACGCCCTCGCCAGCACCGGTCGTCCCCCGGGTTCTGTGGTGGGGGTTTTCATGGCCACCGTGAAAGTGGTGCAAATGGGCACCACACTGTGGCTGCGAGCGGCACCTTCCTGAAGGCCAGCGACGGCGCTTCGGAGAGAATCTACTCCCACTGTGACTGGTTTGCAACGGGGCCGCTGCCGTTTACCAGAAAGGTGTAAGAGCTCTGACTCTGCGTCTTCGTTTTGAGACGCACCCATATTACCGCATGACTTGCTATTCGTTGCTTCTTCTTAATATTCTTCCTTTTCTAGAGCAATTTTTTTTTAAAGATTTTATTTATTTATTTGACAGAGAGAGAAATCACAAGTAGATGGAGAGGCAGGCAGAGAGAGAGAGGGAAGCAGGCTCCCTGCCGAGCAGAGAGCCCGATATGGGACTCGATCCCAGGACCCTGAGATCATGACCCGAGCTGAAGGCAGCAGCTTAACCCACTGAGCCACCCAGGCACCCCCTTCTAGAGCAATTTTACGTTCCCAGCAAAAACAGTGAAATCTACTTCTTGTCCCCACAAGAACGCCCTCCCCCCACCATCAACATTCCCCAGCAAAGGGTACACTCGTTATGATCAACGAACCCACAAGGCCTCACCACGAACACCCAAAGTCCACAGCTGACGGGACAGCTCCCTCTTGGTGTACATATCCAGTGGCTTTGGACAAACGTGTGATACCCACCCATTATAGTATCACCCAGAATGGTTTCACTGCCCCAAAGATCCCACACTCCGCCTGTTCATCCTTCCCACCCTCAGCCTAGGCAACCACGGACTTCTCCACGGTGCTGAGTGTTGCCTTTTCCAGAACGTTCTACGTTTGGAATCACACAGTATGCGGCATTTACAAATAGGCTTCTTTCACCTAGGAGCGTGCATTCGAGGTCCCTCCGTGTCCTCTCGAGGCTTGACTGCTCATTCTTTTTAGTGCTTCGTAATACCCCACCAGCTGGGTGGACCACAGTTTGCTTGGCCACTACCCTCCTGAAGGGCGCCTTGGTTGCTTGCAAGTCTTGGTAACTAGGACTGAAGCTTCTAGAAACATCTGTATGCAGGTTTCCATGAGGATGTGGGTTCTTGGCTCTCGGGGGGAATACCAAACAGCACAACTGTGAGCCTGCGTGGCGTTGGGAGTGTGTTCTGGCCCCTGTCACAAAAATATCATCCACTCTGTGCCTTACGAGCAATGGAAATCTGTTTCTCAGAGTTCTGGAGGCTGGAGGAGCGAGATCGGGGCACCGGGATGATCGGGGGAGAGCTGTCTTCTCTACTGCAGACTTTCTGCTGTGCTCTCACATGGTGGAAATCCAGGGGCTCTGTGGGGTCCCTGTCTCTTTTTCTTTTTAAGAGAGAGAGCACATGCTTGAGAGGAGGGAGGAAGCAGACTCTGTGCTGAGCGTGGGGCCCCACTACACAGGGCTCGATCCCATGACCCTGAGATCATGACCTGAGCCAAAACCAAGAGTCAGACACTCAACCAACCGAGTCACCCAGGTGCCCAAGGGTCTCTTTTAAGAACACTAATCCCACCAAGACGCCTCCACTCTCATGACCCAATCACGTCCCAAAGGCCCCACCTCCTAACACCATCCTCTTGAACGTCAGGTCTCGACATATGAACTGGGAGGACACGGCCATTAGGTCCATTGTCTATGGTAAGAGTATGTTTAGTTTTGTAACAAAATGTGAAACTTTAAAAGCAGCCGCACCATTCTGCAGTCCCACCAGCAACGGAGTAGACATCTGAGGCCAGAAACCAAACCAGGATGCATAATAACCGCAAGAGAGAGAAGAGCAACCACACAGGGAAATGGAAAACCTAGAGGAAAAAATTCCTTTCACCAAAATTCTTCCATAAGAGAAAATATCACAATCATGAAAAAAAAAAAATAGTATAAAAAGGAACATTCAGGGGCGCCTGGGTGGCTCAGTGGGTTAAAGCCTCTGCCTTCGGCTCAGGGTCCTGGGATCGAGCCCCATGTCGGGCTCTCTGCTCCGCAGGGAGCCTGCTTCCTCCCCTCTCTCTCTCTGCCTGCCTGTCTGCCTACTTGTGATTTCTCTCTGTCAAATAAATAAAAATCTTTAAAAAAAAAAAAAAAAAAAGGAACATTCAAAGCCAAAAAGGAGACCTCAGTAAGTCTAAGTGTGATGGCAGAAAGCAGGCCTCAGGAGAGTCAGAAGCGGACGCTGCGGGGACGTCTCAGGAAGCAAAAAATCAGGAGATGGAAAGAAGACAAGATGGGAAAATCAGAAATCAGACTCAAAGAGCCAATATTCGAACCTGGGCATTTTGGAAAAAGATTAAGTGAAGGAAAAGATACGCCCAACCCAGGAAACAAGGAGGGAGACTCTCTGCGCCGGGAGATGTCAGAGCCGCGGGCATAATGAAAAGCCAGCTTTTCGAAGTTAAAACAGAAATAAGAAAAAGGACAAAAGAAGGGAGAAAACAGAAGGAAGAAAAGAAGGAAGGGAGGGAGGGCGGGAGGAAGGACTGACACCACAGTCCTGAGTCCACCACTTGTGGACTCAGAAGCCAGGGGAGCGAGGAGGCCGGACGGTCCGCCGAGAGCCCGCGACAGCAGGAAGCGGATTCTAACCTCGGCCAGCCGGCCGGTGCGGGGGGACCCAGGACGCGCCCTTTCAGACCCGCGGGGTCCGAATTTGCCTTCGCCGCGCCAGCTCTCCAGGGCGCCCTCCGGGGACCGCGCGGACCAAGGAGCAGCGACAGGACTGCGCGAGCAGGACCCCGTTAATCTTCCCGGGGAGGGGGAGACCCCGCCGACGGCCCCCGGGAAGAAGGGAACCCGGCAGACGGCTCCACGGCCGGTCGGAAGGCGCGGGGACCCGCCCGAGGGGTGGGCCGGCGGCAGAGACCGAGGCGGGCGGGGAGCGCCCCGAGGAGAGGCGCCGGACTCTGACGCGCTCCGGGAGCCGCACCCGACGGCCACAGCCCGGGGCGAACCGCACGCAGCGGGGAGAGCGCGGCGGGAAGGGGCAGTAACCACGCACAGCCCTCAGAGGCGCGGGGCCCGCCTCCCGCCCTCCCAAAACGATACGCCCGCACCCGCGAGCCGGAGACGGTGCGTGAGCCCCACGGCCGCGGCGGGAACAGAGCGCCCGCAGGACTAGGCACACCGCGCCTGCACGGCCGCACGACCCTGTGGGATCCGCTCCACCGCAGCCCCTCCGCGCAGGACCCGGGGCGGGCTGCAGGGCGGGGCTGCGGACGCCCAGCCGTCAGCCCCGGGTCCCGAGGGTCTCATTCTTCCCGGTTCCCATCTTTCCTGAACTGCCCAGCACTTCCCTCTCGCCCCGCTACTTCCCATTTCCTAGGTTGTGCCCTCAACAAATATGGTACTCGGCCAGAGAGGCGGTGGCTAGCGCGAGTTCCGGTGTCTGCCCTCAGCAAAGATGGCACTGTGCTGGAAAGGGTGTGGGCACAACTTCCGGTCGGGCGGACCTCGGCTAGGCTCGTTTCCGGCGGCGCTCCAAGTGACGTAGCGAGCGCGCCGCGCGGCGTGAGCGGAGGACGGTGCGGGGGCACATGGAGGTCAGCGGCGGCTCCCGCGGCTGCTGCGTACGTCTGGCGCGGGTGGGGAGGAAGATTCTGGGCGTGGGTTCTGAGGGCTGGAGGGCGCACCGGGATGCGGGGGGTCGGGGTCCTGCGGCTGGAGGCGGGGAACCGGCCGGCCCGTGCGTGCGCGCTCTTCCGCCGCCATGCCGCGTGGCGGCCGGCGGGTCCGGCTGCGGGTGTTCTGTCTGCCCCCGACGGCCGGGCTTCGGGGCTGGTGTTCGTCCGACCCCAGCGGGGCCTCCGGACCTCAGCTCCGTCCCCAGGCCGCGGGGCTGTCCTCCGTGGGGGGCGTCCCCGCCGGCGGGCGCCGGGGGTGCGGGACGTCGCTTTCGGGCGCTTGCCCTCCGGAGTCTGGGCTGTGCGGTGGTGAGACCCGAGGCATCGCAGCTGCAGTGCGCCGGCGAGCGAGGGAGGCGTGCGGCCTGGGGCCAGGCTCCGGGCAGCTGGGAGTCGAGCGCGCGCTCTGCTTTAGCAGGAGGGGAGGCCCGGGCACCTGCCGTGCGCCGGCCGCGGGATCGCCCCGCCGAGCGAGACGGTCCGAGCGGCTGGAGGCCGCAGCAGCGGGATGTGCGACGGAGCCTGGGAGGAGCTGACGTCTCGCCTGGGCATGGAGGCATGAAGGGTGATTTCCTGGGTCTGTGGCGTTGGGGAACAGCGGGGCCTGGTGGGGGCGGAAGGGCGAGGCTGTGGGGTGTGGATTTTCCAGGTGCGGTCCGATGGAAAACGTCTTCCCTTGCGTCTCCCCAAGTCAGCTCTTCTAACTCTCGGGGCCTTGGAAGTGAGGGGGGCCCCGGGCCAGCCCCACCGGGAGGCCTGAGACAGGCGGGGGTCTGGACTGTCGAGCTGGCTGACTCCAGGCGCTGCCAGAACAGCCGCTCCACAGCCCAAGCCCTGGTGCCCTGCACTTCGGTGGTCAGTCACATCCTTCACGGAAACCAAGTCTGTGAGGTTTTTGCTGCAGAAAGCACCGGCCCACGCAGGGACAGGCAGAGAGGAGAGGTTCCAGCTGGTGGGGAGGGTGGCCGTCCCTTTGTGGGTCCTGCTCTCGGGTCCGGGAACGGGAGCTCACCGGAATCACTGCTTTCTCTCTGTTGTCTGCAGGGCTGTGGAACCACGTGCTAGCCGTCTTACCTGCCAGCCCCTGCCCCCAGCCCCAGGCCGCCATGGCTGCCCGCCTGGTGAAGCAATGTGCATGTCTCCTAAGGGAGGCCACCCTTGTTCCCCCTGCCACGGCTCCTGCCATGGCTCCCGTGGGTCGACTAAGACTTGCCCAGGTCGGCCGCAGGACTCTGACCTCCTCAGCTACCTCGCCCAGTTCTCACTTCCCACGTTCCTTGTCTGGGCTCCTAGAGAAGGAGCACGTGTTCAGCGCCAGGCCGCAGCAGCAGGAGGTGGACCGGCTCATCGAGAAGGCCACCCAGCCAGAGGAGCTCCTGGAGCTGCTCAGTGGTGGTCACCGCCTGCACGAGAACCACGCAGCCCTCGTGCTCATCCAGCTTTCCCGCCTGCTCTCCGATAAGCCGGAACACAAGGCCTCGCTCATGCAGGATGCCCGCTTTCAACAGCTTCTCCAGCTTGTCAACAGCCAGGTGGGTTTCTAGAATGTTCTCTCAAGGTTCAATGGGCAGAAAACAGTGGCACTGGAGTCCAGAGCAGCCAGTCGCTTTCTGTAACTGGGAACCTTTTTGCTTGCCTAGTTCGTTACATTCTTTGGTTAATTGTCCGCACGGTCCCCTTAGCTGAATTTTGCTGTCCTTCTCTACCAAGCAGCAAATGGGACACGGGACATGGATGCGCAGGAAGCAAGCTGGTTCTCCATTTCCCGGGTGCTTTTGTCCTGGGCAGGCTGTCCTGACCTGTGTAATTGCCCTTCAGTGTCTGGCTCACGGTGGGCATGCCCCTAAAGCTGGAGGAGATACGGGGGGCGGGGGGCTGAGGAAGGGTCCCAGGGAGCTGGGTGCAGCCGTCATCCAATTGGTCAAATCCTTAACACATGAGTGCAGAGGGCACCTGTCTGTGGCACAGGGGTGGGGTGACACACCAGCTCTTGGCGGTGGCCTTGTTGGCCCACAGTCCTTCCCCCGGTCCATGCTGGAGGGAAGCCCTGCTTTGGTCACTGAGCTCCAGAGCTCTGTGTGCAGGTGACAGAGGCAAGGCCGAGGAGAGTCACAGGTTAAGGGTGGGGTTTCCAACTACGTTGTGGGAAAGCAGTGGGCGTGGCCGGCTGGTTTTACAGCCAGATAGGCCCGCAGAGAAAATGCCAGAATGCTTCTGTGGTAAGGGAGGTGTGGAGCTTTCTGTCTCTTGAAACGTGTGCATGGCACTGAGGTCACGGCAGAAGGTCACTTCTCTCTGATGCTGTCGCTTGTAACCTCTTACCAGCCTCCTTCTGGTTCTGCAACTGTGGTCCTGGTAGTTACTGTTTTGCACACACACACAGACAACTGAAGTGTGTTTCAAGAGACGAGAGCAGACGTCGGAGCAAACCCATGAGCCAAAGCAAACAGGGAACAAAGTGTAATGCAGGTGGTGGCCGAGCTTCCTTGTAAAAGCTCTCCTGCCTTCCAGGAGACACAGATGCCGCACCACGTTTCCTGATACAGACTGAAATTTTTACTTGCTGGCCTCCGCAGCCCTTCCCTGGCTCCCCTGTTTACACTCTGCTTCCTCTGTGCAGTCCCATTTCACCGGGGAAGGGAGCGGCCCCACCAGTGGGGCTGAGTTAGAGGCTCAGTGCTATGGGCAGGACCCCACCTGAGCCCCTGCATGCTGGCTCCCTGGGGGCCCTCCGCCACATTCTGCCTCTGCGAGGGCGTGAGCTGAGCTAGAGAGGCCCATGCGCATCCCTGACGACTGGAAACATCAGCGGGGTCCCCCTTATCAGAAACAGCCCCCGAGGAGGAGGGAGGTGCTGGTGTCACTGCCTCAGGGCTTGGGGACACCGTGTGTTGTGGTGTGAAGCCTCACGGGGTGTGGGTCCCTGAGGTGGCAGCGGTGGTAGCTTGTGAACAGCCAGCCCCTCGTCCCTGGTACCTGGGGGTGTGGGGTCACCAGGCCTTCTCTTGTCCACATATACCAGGGCTGCTTTGCAGCCACACGCCTCGGAGAGCAGGGACTGGTGGGAGGGTTGGGCAGCAGGGTGCCACACCTGGACATGCTCCGTGGGGCGGCTCTCTCCCCTCAGCTAACTGCTTACCGTCACTGCGAGCCAGGGAGCCAACAGGTGGACAGTTTGAACCTGAGTCAGCCCTGCAGGCTTTCCCCTGACTGCTGGACTCGGCAGCTTGCTGGGTTCATGTCTGCGCGTGAATGGGGCACTCGTCCGGCGGACCCACTACACAGATCCGTGGCCGGGTCTTTGTGTAACCACCTGCCTCCATGGAATTTGTGTTGGAGGAGCCTGGGGGGTTTTCCTCCTCACACAGAGCTCATGTTCGCAGGGGACCCAGACCGTTGGCAGAGCGGGGCGGGCTGCCAGAAGTGCCCACCTTCCGGTCGTGGGCGGGGAGCTGTGCTGGCTCCAGACAGGTGGGCACAGGTGTGTTCTCGGGTGTGACTTCCTGTGTCCTCCTCGCCCAGATAGCCTCCGTCTGGCACGGGCCCCTCGTGAGGCTGCTCCGGAGCCTCTACACACTGGCACTGCCCACGGCCTGCAAGGAGCTGCAGTCGGTGGAGCAGGAGGTCCGCTGGCGCCTGCGCAGGCTCCGGTATAAGCACTTGGCCTTCCTGGCGGAGTCTAGCACCACCTACATGCAGCAGCAGGGCTCCCAGGAGCTGCTGGCTGAGCTGCTTGTGAGCCTGGAGCGGCGTTGGGCAGAGATCGAGGACGGCCGCACAGTGGTGGCCCTGATGGCGAAGGCGGGGCCCCTTTCGGAGCCGCTGATGAACCGCCTGGAGGACAAGGTACTACTGAAGCAGGGGCACAGGACAGCCACGGGCACGCTCTGTGGCCATGCTGATGAGCCCAGCATGCTTCGTCTTCTCTAAAATCACTGTGTGCGCCTGACCTGGGCCGGTGGGTGGACCCACTCCAGGCTCACGCTTCCCGATGATGTGCTGTGCCACACACCCCCAGACCCCACTTTCCACCCCACCCTCCCCGCAGTCAGGTCAAATTCAGCCCCCGTTGCTGTCATAGCGGGCGCTGGCCTAGATGGCTGCTACAGCAGGCCGTGCAGCCCATGGGCCCCAGGCTCCCCACGCTGGGACCTGGGGATAAGTCTGGCTGCAGACAGGGCACCCGGGCCTGGGGGTTCCCCGGGTGGGAGCTGGGGCAGGCCCTACCCGGCCAGGGCCTGGGGTTAGTGAGCTCAGGCCCAGTTGCTGTCCCACAGGGGCCGCCCAGCGCCGCGCAGGAGCCCTGGCCTCGGCCGCCCCGCTGACCTCTGCGGCTGTGATTGACAGTGCCTGGAGCTGGTGGAACAGTTCGGGCCCGATGAGCTGCGGAAGGTGCTGGTGACGCTGGCCGCTCAGAACCGGCGGTCGGTGCCCCTGCTGCGAGCCGTCTCTTACCACTTGGTCCAGAAGCCCTTCCTCCTGACGAAAGGCGTCCTCTTGGACCTGGCATACGCCTACGGTGAGCTCTTCTGGCTGGGAGCAGCGGGGAGAAGGGTGCTCTGGCTGCAGCTGTGTCAAATTCGGTGCCCGCCCACCCCGTGGCTGGCGCTGGCCCAAGAAGCTGCCACAGAAACACAGTGACCCATGGGCCCTGGTCCCCTCTGCTGGGCCTCAGGGATAAATTTGGTCACGGACACCTCGTCCCCAGAACTCAAGGCGAGGCTGGGATGGCTGGGTGGCTCCCAGGGCAGTCTGTAGACCCTCGAGGGTGAACCCTGGGCTCTCTCTGTCCTGAAGGCAAACTCGGCTTCCAGCAGACGCAGGTGTTCCAGCGCTTGGCTGCTGACCTGCTGCCCCACGTGCCCGGCCTGACATCCGGCGAGGTGGCCCACTGCGCCAAGTCATTTGCCCTCCTCAAGTGGCTCAGTGGGCCTCTGTTCGAGGCCTTCGTCCAGGTGAGCCGGGCAGAGCCCTGCGGCTTAGGCTCGGATGCTGTGGGGGCCTGACTCCCCTGGAGCAGGTTCCCTGCCCATTGCATCAGGGAGGCACAGCTGGCCAGACACACTGCCTGGTTGTTCATGGGGGTTTCTCCTTGGGTCATTCGGGAAGTAGACGTCGTGGGTGGGGACAGTGTTTTCTGTTCTCTCAGCTTCGGAGGAGTTTGTTCTTGAGTGGCTGTTGCAGGGAGCCGAACGGGTGGCGAGGCTGGAATCCGCTTAAGCTCCCAGGGCAGCAGCGGGGACAGACGTGTCTGTGTGTGTGCAGCCAGCAGCTGCTTGAGGCCATGCTGAGCAGCCGCAGCATTTGCAAAGCCGCTGCCGGGCGGCTCCTGGGGATCCCAGCCTCTGGGGATGGTAGCTGCTGGCGGGGAAGGTCTGGGTGGCCCTGGTCGGCTGGGGTCATGGGCCATGGGAAGGATGGGTCTGTCTTACACTGTCCTCCACCTGGCCTGGCCGGCCCAGCACGTCTTGGACAGAGCCCAGACCGTCCCGGTACCGCACCTGTGCAATGTGCTTCTGGCCTTCGCGCACCTCAACTTCCGTCCGGAGCGTCCGGAACAGGAGGATCAGTTCTTCAGCCTGGTACGGTCTGTGCGCCCCTGCCCCCTCTCTTCCCCTCTCCCTCCAGGCTGCTACGGGGCCCCTGGGGAGCAGCTCCAGGCTGGAATTCTGCGTGGGGGCCATGGGGATGCGAGGGAAGCAGGCTAGAGCCACATGACGCACATTGTCCTGGGGACAAAAGACGCGTAGTCCCCCACGCCTGCTGTGTGGCCCAGAAGCAGCTGCGGGTCAGAGGCAACGGCCGGCTCCCTCGCGGGCCGCACAGGGCCAAGGGATCCCTGGTCTCCGATCCTGGTGCTTCCTTAACGCCCTGCCGTCGCTGTGAGCTGCGGGCAGAGCTGCGTGCCGCATGGGTCACCTGTGCATCGACGCAGGGTGAGCCGTTCTGCATGTGCACCGGCTTTGACCCTGGGTGTCTGTGGGTCTAGCAGGCCAGCTGCAGCCCCTTCCATAGTCTTCAAGTCCCCTCAAGGCCAGAAACACCTTCCCGGCCTGGGGCCTGCTCCCCGTGTGACGGGAGACATGAGTTCATACCACAGACCCTTGTTGCTGGGAGGAGCTGTGGGAAGCTCCAGCTGAAAGTTGTGCTGGTGCCGAGGAGGGTTTCTGGTACTCTTGACCGGGGCTGTCCCAAGTCTAGCCAGGAGCGTGGGCAGGATTGTCCCCGTAGCTCTTCAGGCCTCAGGGTGGCCAAGTCCTTCGGGAGCCCTGAGCCCTGCTGGCCCGGGATGCTGGCCGCCGCTGAGCACAACCGCTTTCTCTGCCCGCCCTGTCCTCGCTCAGGTTCACGAGAAGCTGGACTCGGAGCTGACCGGACTGCACCCAGCCCTACAGGTGGACGTGGTGTGGGCCCTGTGCGTGCTGCGGCAGGCGCGGGAGGCAGAGCTGCGGGCCGTGCTGCGCCCTGAACTGCACGGCCAGTTTCTAGGTGAGGGGTGGGGCGTCCCCTCCTCCCGAGCCCACGGCCACCGCACGTGCCCATCTGCTTTTGCGCGCCTCTGCCAGGGCAGGGCAGAGGCGGCCCCCTGAGCTCACCTGGCACTCACCACTCTTCTGCCCTCTCCCTGTGGGGGGCCCCCAGACCCTCTTCCCTGATAGCGCTTGTGGTTCAGGGGGCAGTGTGGGGGCAGCGCGCCTGTCCTGCGTGTCCCTCAGCCCACCCGCTCTTCTCACGCTGTCTTCTCCCTTAGAGGCCAAGTCTCCGAAGGACCAGGGCACCTTGAGGAAGCTGCTGCATGTGAACGCTAGCGCACAGCTGGAGCACCCTGGGTACGCGGGCCCATGTCTGCCGGCTGCGGCCCTGGTCCCTGGACTGTCTGCCCTCGACAGGAAGGTGACCCCCTTGCAGAAGGAGCTGCAGGACACGCTGAAGGGGCTGCTGGGGAGCAGCGACAGGGGCAGCTTCGCGGTGCCCACGCAGTACGGCTGGGTCTTGGGTGAGCCCCGCACACCCCCTTACTGACGGCCACGGGGCTGCTGCTCATTCCAGCCCTCTGTGGTGAGGGCCCTGCGCCCCCGGGGACGGTCCCCAACACGTGCACCCACGCCCCTCCTAGATGCTGAGGTGCTGCTGGACCCTGACGGCCAGTTCCTGCCCCTCAGGAACTTTGTGGCCCCTCATCTCGCCCCACCATCTGGGAGCCAGCCGCTGCCCCCCGGAGCCAAGAGGTAGGCAGCCAGACGCCTTCCCTGGGTCTCCCTGCTCCCTCCGCGGGCCCCAGGAGCACACTCCGCCTGAGCCCCGCGCCCTTCCCTGCCAGGCTGGCCTTCCTGCGCTGGGAGTTCTCCAGCTATGGCAGCCGGAGCCGAGACCTGCTGGGGCGCTTCGCGCTGGCCCGGCGCCACGTGCAGGCCGCTGGCTTCCTGGTGGTGGACGTGAGTACCGTGGGGCCCGGGGTCAGCCACGTCGGGGTCCCCCTTCACACGGAAGAAAGGGAAGCTTTGAAGGTGGCGTTAAGGCCACAGCTTCTGGGAGCCACTCAGAGCCTCATAGACCCAGTCTGCATGCTGGCCGCAGAGAGCAGATGGTCTTACAGGCTGGGGGACGGTTTTGTCACGTTTACGTCTTGGATGTTTTTCTGTCTTCAGTGGTTTTTAGAAATTAAAAAGCTGTTTTGGGGCGCTACAGCGTTCCGGATCCCTGGCCCAGGGGTCAGGGTGCTGTAGCTCTGAGCACTGAGGGAAGTGAGGCCTCCTTGCCAGCCACAGTCCTGCGGCTCTGTGGGCTTGGGAGGCTAGGGGTGCAGGCGCAGAACATCGGGCAGAGCCGCGGTAGCCATGCCCTCCCCGCAGGTCCCCTACTACGAGTGGCTGGATCTCAAGTCCGAGTGGCAGAAAGGCGCCTACCTGAAGGACAAGATGCGAAAAGCAGTGGCAGAGGAGCTGGCCAAGTGACGCATCTCGAGCCATGGACTGTGCTTGCAGGGGGCCAGGCTCTCCCGAGGCCTGGCCAGGGCCACTGGACAAGCTTGCCCAGAGGGGCGTGCTGGCCTGCAGCTTCTGCTTCTTACGGGCAATAAACCTGTGATTTCAGCTTTCAACAGCAGGAGACATTTCAGGTTTTGTTGCCTTCACCGCCCTCTGCCCTGTTTTGCGCGCTACTGGCCTGTCCCCACCTCTGCCTTCCCCAGGGACCCCCTTGGGACGCACACAGCTGCCTGTTGCACACGTTTGCCCAGGGGGTGGCTGTCCCTCCGTAAGTGGGAGGGGGTAGCGACAATGGCCCAGGCAAGAGACCTGCCAAAGCGAAGGACTGGCATGGGTGAGCGCCAGGTGCAGATCAGCTCCGAGGGGCCTCGTGCGGCCCCCTGAGGACATGTGAGCCTGTCCTGTACGCTGCTCAGGCTCACCTGCCTCCATGGGACACACACGAGTCCCTTTGTGCTCGTGAGAAGGGACGCAGTAGCTGTGTGGTCCCAGTTTCCTCAGTGGCGACCTCTCGTGCCACTGGCGGGTGTCCCACCAAGATACTGACAGGGATGGGAGTCCCCAAGTAGGACGGCTCATCGGCACAAGGACCCCTGTGCCCTCTACACCTGCACGTCCCTCTTGCTAGCTGCCACCCGTTTTCTCCATTTCTCCCCTGACCTCAGAGCTTCTATAGAGGAGTCTGACTGCGTAGCCCTCGGGTGGGATCTGCGCCAGTTCCTTCCGGGCAGCACTCATGCAGGTGCTCCGGTCTGGCCCTTCCCTGCCCCTGCGGTTGGATGGCTCAGCCCCATTCCCGAGGATGGTGCAAACCCCAGTTCTCGGATGAACACCCAGGAGTGCGGCTGGCACTGTGCCGGCCTACGCTCCCACCAGCAGAGTGAGGAGCCCTTTTGTTCTTTGTGTCCTTGCCATGTGGTGGTGTCCTAGATGGCTCGGATTCTAGAAGATGGGGCATCTTCCCTGTCGCTCGTGCTGGGGAGCACTAAATTCTGGCCATCGGGGGGATGTGCGTCAGGCCTCTGCCATCTTGGTGTTCCCACAGCGACCAGTGTATGTCCTTACTCCCGTTTGTATCGTCTTTGGAGAAATAACTGTTCAGCTCTGCGTCTCATTTTTAATTACGTGACCTGAGTTGTAAGAGGATGTTCTAGAAACCAGTCACTTACCGGATGAAGGATTTGCAAATGCTTCCTCCCATTTTGTGGGTTTTCACTTCCTTGATGGTGTCCTTGAACCAACGAAAGGTTTCTGTGAAGGTCACTGTATCTTTTTTCTTTTGCATGTGCTTTGTGGGGGTCATATCCGAAAATCCTTTGTTTGGTGAATCTAGATCATGAAATAACACCCATCTTCTAATAAGAATTTTATAACTGTGCTCTTAATACCTTTCATCTGTTTGGGGTTCGTTTTGTATTTGGTGTGTGCTTGGTGTCCACTTTGTTCTTTTGCACATGACTCTCCACTTGTCCCAGCACTGTTACCAGGAGAACAGCTTTCTTCTCGTTGTATAGTCTTGGCACCTTGGTTGAAACTCCATTGGCCACAGATGTCTGGGGTTATTTCTGGCTCTCAGTAGCCTCTTGTCTCTTGATTGTTGCTTTGTAGAACGTTCTGAAGTTAGTGTGAGTCCTGGACTACATGAAAAGGCTTCCGTACAGCAAGGAAAACAGCCAACAAAACTAAAAGCCTGCAGAATAGGAGGAGATATTTGCAAATAACACATTCAATAAAGGGTTAAGATCTAAAGTATATAAAGAACTTAACACACACACACAAACACACAAAACCTTCCAGTTTAAAAATGGGCAGAAGACATGTACAGACATTTCTCCTAAGAAGACATCCAGATGGCCAACAGACACATGAAAAGATGCTCCACATCACTCGGCATCAGGTGAGACACCACCTCACACCTGTCAGAATGGCTAAAATTAACACGGAACCATAGGGGTCCGCGAGGATGTGGAGAGAGGGGACCCTCATACACTGTTGGTGGGAATTCAGGCTGGTGTAGCCGCTGTAGGCAACAGTATGGAGTTAACTCAAAAAGTTAAAAATAGAGCCACCCTACAGCCCAGCAATTGCACTGCCAGCTATTTACCCAAAAAAGATAAAACACAAATTCAAAGGGATACCCGTGCCTCTAGGTTTAGAGCAGAGCTTTTGACAGCAGCCGAATTACGGAATTGATCCGAGTGCGCATTGCCTGATGAATGGGTGAAGGGGAAGGGAGGGGTGTACACACATGACACACAACAATGGGCTGTTTACAGCCATGAGGGAAAACGGCATTTGCAATGATGTGGATGATGCTGGAAGGTAGTCCGCTAAGTGGACTAAGAAAGGCACCATAGGATTTCACTTGTGTATGGAATTTATGAAACAAAAAGGAAAAAAGGCAAACTAAAAAACAGACTCCTAACTATAGAGCACAAATGCATACCCAAGGGGAGGTGGCCCGGAGGATGGGGGAGGCAGCCGAGGGGCCGGGGTGCTTGGTGAGCACTGAGTGACCGGAAGTGTTGGCTCACTCCACGCCTGCAGTTCATACGACCCTACGTTAACCACACCGGAATTTTAAAGAGGGTGAGTCCTACTTAATGGTACATTTTCAAGGTGGTTTTGACTATTCTGGGTCCCTTGTGGCTGTGTATGAATTTTAGAAGAAGCCGGTCAGTTCTTACAAAGAAGTAGTTGGGACTCAGAGAGGAATAGCAAGGGAGCCTCGGCTCAGTTTGGGGAGCGCTTTCGGAACCACCTTATGCCTTCTGATCCATGAACATGGGATGTTTGCACATTGATTTAGCCGTTCCTTAATTTCAACGTTTTTCTAATTTTTAGAGTGTAAATTTTGAGCTTCCCTTGCTAAACTAATTCCTAAGGACTTTATTCTTTTGGGGGTTATTATGAATGACATTCTCTTTATTTCAATTTTGGATTGTTTATTACAAATTTATAGAAATACAGTTGTGTCTTGGGGCACCTGGGTGGCTCAGTGGGTTAAAGCCTCTGCCTTCGGCTCAGGTCATGATCCCGGGGTCCTGGGATCGAGCCCCGCATCGGGCTCTCTGCTGAGCGTGGAGCCTGCTTCCTCCTCTCTCTCTGTCTGCCTCTCTGCCTACTTGAGATCTCTGTCAAATAAATAAATAAAACCTTAAAAAAAATACAGTTGAGTCTGTACCCAAAGTATAATTCATGTACAATATCCTGTTAGTTTCGGTGTACATCATGGTGACTCTATTTGTACACGGATCCCCATGAGTCTAGTTACCTCTGTCACCGAAGTTACAAGAACATTGTTGACCGTCTTCCCCATGCTGTACATTGTACCCATGACTTACATGTTTTCTAACTGGAAGTTTGTGCCTGTTAATCCGCTTCATCTGTGTACCACCCCCACGGCCCCTCCCTCCCTCTGGTCACCCTTCTTTGAAGCTGTTGCCATTTTGTGTTTGGGGTTTTCGATTTTTTACAATTTTGTAGGATTTTTTGAAAAAGATTTTATTTATTTGACAGAGACACAGTGAGAGAGGGAACAGAAGCAGGGGGAGAGGAAGAGGGAGAAACAGGCTCCCCGCTGAACAGGGAGCCCAATGCAGGGCTCGATCCCAGAACCCTGGGATCCTGACCTGCGCTGCAGGCAAACACTTAACAACTGAGTCCCCCAGGTGCCCTATTGTGTAGTTTTTTGAGGAACCTCCACTCCAAGAAATGGCTGCATCGATTTATGTTCCCATCAACAGTGCACGAGTGTCCCAACTTGACGCGCTTGCTAACACTTCTCATATCTCTTTTGATACTAGCCATTCTGACAGGGCAGGGTGGTCTCTCCCTGTTGTGATGTGTGTGTCCCAGGCGATGAGTGACACTGAGCATCTTTTCACGCGTCTGTTGGCGTATGCTTTTCTTCTTTGGAGAAGTACCTATTCAGATCCTCTGCCTGTTTTTTAATCAAGGTATCTGTTGTTGGGTTTTTGTTATATGCTTTATTTTATATGTTTTATCGCGTATGTTCTGTATGTATTTTGGGTATTCGCCCCTCACTTGGTCGTGTGGTTCGCGGGTCCCCCTCCCATTCTGTAGGCTGCCGCCTTCGTGTTTCGTTCCCCCTGTGCACCAGCTTTCTGGGCTGATGCAGTCTCGTGTTGCCCTTGCCTGAGGAGACTCCGAAAAGAATATTGCGAGACTGATAGAGAACGTGCCTGTGCTCTCCTCTGGGGGTTTATGGCTTCGGGTCTCACACTGTAGTCTTTTGTCCATTTTTAATTTATTTTTGCGTGTAGGGTAAGGCAGTGCCCGGTCTCGTTCTGCATGTTGTCCAGTGTCTGTCGGCGAGACCGTCTTATCCCCGTCAGACATTCTTCTTTCTCACAGGTTCGTTGACCCCCTAAGTGTGGCTTTATTTCTGGACTCTCTCCAGTTCCGCTGACCCGTGTCTGTTTCCCGCCAGACCCGTACTGTTTGGATCACTTTGATTATGTGCTTTGTAGTGCAGTGTAAAGTGTGGGCGCATGGCACCTCCACGTTTGCTCCTTCTTGGGGTCGCTTTGACTGTGAGGCACTGACCGTCCACCTCCCTGTACTGCTCTTGAACCCGCAGCCTTGCTGAACTGATGTTCCTGTCCTGATTGTCGCTGCTGCTTGTCAAGTTTGTCCTTGACTTTAGGATTTTTACAGACGCCTGCTGTGGCTCTGCCTGCCTATATCCTACCTGGAGTCCATTGGGCTTCCTGATGTCTGGGAGGTTTTTGTATTCAGCTTAGAAGTGTGAGCCGTGCCTTCTGTGGAAGTGCACGCTCTCCTCCTGGCGTTCCCACGATGGGGGTGTCCAGGCCGTTAACGTGTTCCGCATTTCCCGGAGACTCTGTTCACTTGTCTTCTCCCCCATTCTTCAGCTGGCATGGTCTGTCCAGCTTCAAGTTCACCCATTCTCCTGCCCATTCGAATCTTCTGTTCACCCCTTAAAGTGAATGTCATCATTCTCCTGCCCATTCGAATCTTCTGTTCACCCCTTAAAGTGAATGTCATCATTTCCCTGCGTTTTGGATGTTCTCCCCTTAATGTGACCTTATCATTTGACCTCCCTTAACTTCTTTGCTCAGGCACACGTGTACCATGGCGCCTCGAAGTCTCTGTGAGGTGTGTCATCCTGCCATCCTCTTGGGCAGTTTCTGTTGCCCGCTTTCTTCCCCGTACAGGGGTATATATAGTCCTACTTTCCTCTCCTTGTGCCTGGTAATTTTCTGTTGGAAATTGGGCATTTTTAATAAAATACTGTAATAATTCTGGGCTCAGGGCCAACACTTTCTCTCCTCTGGGGCTTCTCACTGTTACTTGCTCGTTTGCGGGACTGGCTAAGTTATCTTGGTGAAGTCTTCCGCTTTTCCCTTGCGGTGTGCGGCCTCTGGTGCCCTTCCTCTGGAAAGTACATGGCTGTGCCCACAGTCACCCTGGCCTGCTCTCTGGGCTCTGGCTTCACTGGCTCTGTGAGTCTCCTCCCAGATGCCTTTGACCATAACCTCCACGGTCTTGAGAGCAACCCTCGGACTCAAACTTCCCCAGGCGCTATTGCATGGCAAGTTGGCTCCTCGGGGAAGAGACTGGGAGCTGAGCACTCAGTGGAGGGGGGACAGCAGCCTCTTCTGGAGTGGAACCATGGCCCTGAGCTGACATACTTCACATACCAGGCCCAGGGTAGAGTCTCCCTCCACAAGTGGGGGCTAATCAGAGGAAGGGAGCTCCACCTCACTCACACTTGCCTGGGACTCAGGCTCAGCAGCAAGTGCCAGGATGGGATAGGAAACGCTGAGAACCTGGGGGCCCCGTGTTCTTGGCTCAGCAGTCAGGTGCATTCTCTACCTTCGTGAGCAGGGAGAAGGGAAGGAGGCAGCGGCTTGGCTGCATCAGATACCAATGACTCTGCATTCTTTCAAACTTTGAACGGGACACCCGAGTGGCTCAGTCGTGTCCAATGCTTGGTTTCAGTTCCGGTCAGGGGACCAAGCCTGAGTCAGGCTCTGCACTCTGTGCAGAATGCGCTTGAGTTTCTCTCCTGCTCCTCCTCCATGTGCATGTGCGCACTCTCTTTCCCTTTCTCAAATAAATAAATAAATCTTTAAAAAAATAACAAAATAAGTTGGCCCCAATTTCCTTGAATAGCTCTTTCTTAGTCCATTTTCCCATTAGATCATTTCCAGGAGCCCTGAGTGTTGGTGGTATGATTTCCACCAGTTTCACTGGGAAACAGGCTTTCATTCTGGAAGTCTGGCTGCCCTCACTCCTTTTCTTGCCTCCCTGTGCGGTTAGACCCCGCAGTCCCGTGTCGAAAACGGGCGGGAACAGATTCCCTTTTCCTGCCTCCACCTCAGAGAGCGTTCAGTCTCGCCACTGAGCACGGCGTTGGCTCCAAGCTTTTGCATAATCTCAGTCGAGCTCATTTTTACTTGCCAAGAAGTTTTTCACCATCTGAACGGCTGTTGGATTACGTCAGACGGGTTGTGTGTCACTCAATACGGCCACATAATTTTTCTTGTTTAGCTTGCAGATATGGTGGGTTCCACCAAATGGTTTTCAAGTGCCGAGCCGTCCGCGCACACCTGGAATAAATTCCATGGTCACGGTCGTGTAGTTCTTTTTATACAATGTCAGACTCAATCTGCCAGTCTGGCACTGAGATTTTCTGTGCCAGAGTTCATGGGCAACACGGTCTGTAGCTTCTTGTTTGCTGCTTGTTTCTGGCACCATCTTAGCTTGGTTTTGGTGCAGTATTTGAACTCGCCTCAGGAGATGAGCTCGGATGTGCTACCTTCATCTCCTGCTTTCTGGAAGAGACCACTTCAAACAGACATTGTACTTTGCATACTTGGGGGAAGTGGCCGATGCACTCTGGGCCTGGAGTTTTCTTCGGGTAAGCTCTTAAATGACAAATTAAGTGTCTTTCATGGTTCCAGCACTGTTCAGACCATCTCCTTCAACTCGGTTGCTCGAATTTGGTGATTTTAATTTGCTTCTTGCCTCCAGGGATTTCAGACATCACCCTGGCGCTCCCGGGAACAGTCTCACCCAGCGTCCGGCGCCATGTGGCCCGGTCAGGCCGCCTCCAAGCTAAGCATTCAGATCCCAGCGCGCTCGGCTACTGGGCTTCTGTCCTCTTCAGGTTGTCAGCCTCATTAGGGCTCGGTCGGTCTTAAATCCCCACAGAACCATCTTGTTTCATTGATTTCCTGTTTCCACTGTCACTGATTTCCACTCCTGACTTCAATATTTCCTTCTTTTTGGTGCTTTCGGTCTTATTTTGCTCTTCTTGTCCTAGTTCCATGAGGCAGGAACGTCAATGATGTTGAGGTCTTGCCACTCTCTGATGCGTATACATATCCCTTCGGCTGCATTACCGCAGACCACACTCTTCAATGTTTTGTATCATTCTTCTTCAGGTCAGTTCTGTGTTAAAAACCCCGAGGCCCTCCCCCTTCACCCCCGGATCACGTGCCGGAGTGTGGCTTTCTTCCCAGCATTTGCAGGGTTTCCTGTCATCTTGCCGTGGTCTGAACACAATGCCGTGATCTGGACGCACCGGGGTGTGTTTTCCACCTGAGCTGTGAGCTTCCTCATGAGAGGTCCCCTACTTAGAACACAGGATCACTCCGCGTCACTGGCCAGGCGGCCCGTGGGGACAGTGGCAGGTGCGCTGTGGCTGTCCTGCACCGGGCTGGCTCGCTGCCCAGCGGCGCAGTGGGTCGTCCGGAGGCCGGAGGGGGGTCCACAGCCACACCTGCGGCGGCAGCCTCCCCGCAGCTGCGCTGGCCTCTGCCCCACGTACTTTGCGGCTCCAACAGTTGCCATGAGCACATCTGGGACAGTCATGTTCTCCTAGGGGACTGATCCCAGCCTCTAGCGTGTCTCCACACACTGTCAGTCTGCCGACATCACGCCTCTGCTCAGAGGTCTGCCTTCTCAGATGCTGCCCCGTGCGGCGCCCTCGTTTGGCTGCTGCCTGCCGTCGGGCTGCTGGCCACACTGTGAGTCCACTGCCGCCAGCCCACCGACCCCGTGACTCTAAGTGACTTTCCCATAAACAGCACATGCTTCCATCGGCCTTTCGTGTCCCCTCCGCCCGTCTTTGCCTCCCACTCTGTGCGCGCACATGTTACCATGTCTCATGTAATTTGTACAATTAGCCTACTCACGTTTGTGCGTGTTAAGGCCCAAAGCTGGCCATTTTGTTGTCTTCCTGTTTGCCTCTGTTCCTTGTTCTTTCGTTTCTCTCATCCTGCTTTCCTGTGGACTCTTTGAACACTTCTTTTTAAACATCTTATTTATTTGAGAGAGAGGGAGAAAGCATAAGCAGTGGGGAGAAGGGGAAGCAGGCTCCCCACTGAGCAGGCTGACGCAGGGCTCTAATCCCAGCACCCTGGGATCATGACCTGAGCCAAAGGCAGAGGCTTAACTAGCTGAGCCACCCAGGTGCCCCTTCTGTGGACTCTGACCATTTAAAAGGACTGTATCTCGGGAGCACCTGGGTGGCTCAGTGGGTTAAAGCCTCTGTCTTCGGCTCAGGTCATGATCCCAGGGTCCTGGGATCGAGCCCCGCATCGGGTTCTCTGCTCAGCAGGGATCCTGCTTCCTCCTCTCTCTCTCTGCCTGCCTCTCTCTGCCTCCTTGTGATCTCGGTCTGTCAAATAAATAAATAAAACCTTTAAAAAAAATTAAAAAAAAAAAAATAAATAAAAGGACTGTATCTCAACTTACATAGAATGGTTTGGGGTGTGTCATCTCGTTTTGTCTTTTTTTTTTTTTTTTTTTAAGATTTTATTTATGGGGCACCTGGGTGGCTCAGTGGGTTAAGCCGCTGCCTTCGGCTCAGGTCATGATCTCAGGGTCCTGGGATCGAGTCCCGCATCGGGCTCTCTGCTCAGCGGGGAGCCTGCTTCCCTCTCTCTCTCTCTGCCTGCCTTTCCATCTACTTGTGATTTCTCTCTGTCAAATAAATAAATAAAATCTTTAAAAAAAAAAAAGATTTTATTTATGTATTTGACACAGATCACGAGCAGGCAGAGAGAGAGGGGGAAGCAGGCTCCCCGCTGAGCAGAGAGCCCAATGCAGAGCTCAATCCCAGGACCCTGAGATCATGACCTGAGCTGAAGGCAGAGACTTTTAACCCACCGAGCCACATAGGCGCTCCAATAAATAAAATCTTTTTTTTAAAAAACCCTCTTGAGGGGCACTGAGTGGCTCAGTGGGTTAAGCCTCTGCCTTCAGCTCAGGTCACGATCTCCAGGTCCTGGGATAGGGTCCCGCATGGGGCTCTCTGCTCAGCGGGGAGCCTAATTTCCCCTCCCTCTCTGCCTGCCTCTCTGCCTGCTTGTGATCTCTGTCTGTCAAATAAAGTAAAATTTTAAAAAATCTTAAAAAAAAAAACCCTCTTGAGTGTCAGCTGGTGTTAATGTTTGTTTCATCGTCACACATGCCGCCAGGCACTCAGGAGGAGAGCTTGCTCTCTGTCCTTCCCGTGCTCCTTCTTCCCTCCTGGTGCCCCAAGAGGACACCCTTATCGTGTTCATCCTGGTGGAGGGACGTGCTTTACCCAGGCTTGTGGGGCGCTGGGCAGGGGCCGGAGCCCTCAGAGTCCCCTCACTCAGGGTGCATTTCTCCGTCGCTCCCGTGCATGCACACAGGCACACGGCCGAAGCCAGGGTCTTCTTCTTGAATGGTTCTCACTTTCTAACACCTGGAACACAGGGTGCGCTTCCCTCCAGCCGTGGGCTCTGGACCAGAAGAGCACTGCACTTGCCCTCAGCGTTCTCTGTAGGGTTCACGCTCGTCTGGCTGCTTCAATGATCTCGTCCTCAGTGCTCAGAGCTTACAGCTCAAGTGTCCAGATGTGGATTTCCTTGGATGTACCATATTTGGGATTTGCTCAGCTCCTTGGATCTCTACGTCTCTGTCTTTGGCTGTGTTGGGGAGCTTCAGGCATCACTTGAGTACTCTTTCCGACCACTCGCCCCTGCCCCTTTTCTGAGACTCCGGCTATGTGAACAGCGGATCTTGTGTTGTTACCCCCCCAGGTTCCTGAGCCTCTGTCCAATTTTCCCCAGCGTTTTCATTATTGTTGTTGTAAACAGGTTGAGTCCTTTCTGTGGACCCATCCTCAGCCTCACGGGGACGTCCCCTGTCATTTCGGGCCACAGATAAGCCGCCCAGCAAGTGTTTCATTTCGATGAGTCTGTATCGTGCTGTGATTTTGGTTTTCTTCTGTGTTATGTCTCTTTCTTTGCTGACATATTCCATTTGCTCCAAGATAAACTGTTATTCCTTATGGAAGCTTTTCGAGCACGACAGATTTAAAGTCCCTGTCTGATAATCCTAGCATCTCCGCCTCCGTTTGGGCATCAGCCGGTTCCTCTTTCTGATTCTGATTGTGCCTTTCCTGGGTCTGGGGTTTCCTTGAGTTTCCTGGTAGGACGGGGATTTTTTATTGTCCCCTGATCAGTTGCGTGATTTCGGTTCACATTCTGTATTTTAGCAGGTGGCCGTCCTGTTCGGGCTTGCCAGGCGGGTCCTGGGTATGCTCTAGTGGCCTGTGGTTTCGGTGGAAACCTGGAACTCTGGCCGGGGGCCGGGGAATCTTGTGGGCACCCCCTAACCAGTGCTCAGGTTGGGGCATCTTGGTGGGGCAGAGGGACAGTGAGCAGGTTGGGGAAGGAATGGGCCTCTCCCTGATCCTCCTGCCAGTTCTGGCAGACACCCCTAGAGTCGCAGTGGAACTCCAGCCCCACATGGGGATGAATACACACCCCTGGTCCTCTTCCTGGTAGCAGGATGGGGGCGGGCAGGGGGAGGTCAAGAAATGTGATCCTGGACCCCCTTATGTGGGGCTGTTCTGTTGTTCCTCCAGCCCTGGGGACCCCCACCATGTCACCTCACTCTTTTCATGTCAGAGAGTTGTTCTGGTTTCCTGTATTTATTGGCAGTCGGGCAAAGAGACAAAGCTAGGCCACAAAGCAGACAAAGCTAGAAGGCCTTCAGGGCATGCTGAAGGGCTTTTGGTTTCCGGAAAGTGTGTGCAGGCCAGTTAGTAGGGTCCGTGGAGCAGTGGGGCTAAGAAGAACTCAGCCCCGGCTGCAGCACCGGCGAAGGGCGGGAGTGGAGGGAGCGGAGGCAACTTAGAGGAGTCTGGGAGGCGCGGATGAAGGTGTGGGGAAGGAGGGGAAGAGGAGGGTCCTGGTCGGGGATAGATGAACGGGTCTCCAGCATTTCCAGACCCTGAGAGGGGTGCAGGATGCCGGCTCAGGCTGGGCAAGGCGGGGCTGCTGCCTAGGGCAGGCAAGGGGGTTAGCTCCACGGTGCATCCCGGGCTGCCACGCAGAGACAGGTTGGGGAGACGCCCAGCCCCACCCCCATGACAATAACCGCTCTGATTCCCTGCCCCCGTCCAGCTCTGGGTGGCGACAATGGTCATCTGTCTCCTGGAGCCGGAGCCTGGCACTGGGCGGGTGCGAGCGCGGGAGGGCCCAGGAGGAAGCAAGGGCACAACTCGGGGAGGCTCGAGAGGGCTTGCGGCTCTGGGGTGCGGCGGAGGCGGCTGCGGAAGCGGTGCGGGGGCGTGGCTCTCCTCTTCCTCCGCCTGTCCGGGAGCCGAGCTGCGGGGCGCGCCCCCACCCTCGCCTTCCCGCACTGCTCGGTCTCCAGTTTCCATGGAGCCGGGAGGCGGTTGCCACGGAGACCAGCGCGCGCAGCCAATCGGCGCGGAGCTGCGGCTCCGGCTCACCTCCTGGATGGAGGCAAGGGGCGCGCAGGAGGCCGGGCACCGGGTCGGCGCCGCCACCTCCCTCGGGGCGCTGAGGCCCCTGCACCCTGCGCGCTGGCGACCCTCCCCACCCCCTTCTCTTCCAGGCCCTGCTTAGGGTTGATGTTCCCTGGTCCAGCTTCCGACCGGCCCCGAATACCCTGGCGTCCAGAGGGGAATGCTGCAGGAAAGGCGGGGCCGGGCAGCGCGGAAGGAGAGCGAAGCCCAGGTCGGGGAAAGGAGGAAGGCCGCCCCCCGCCCCAGCCGCTCTGCAGTGCTTGGGGCGCACGCGCACGCTCACTCGGGGCTCCGGGCAGGCGGGGCGGCGCTGACGTCATCCGATGACCCACCCACCCCCTACCCCCTGGCCGAGGGGCGGTGGCCGCGCAGGCTCCGCCGGACCGACGCACGGACAGACCGGGCACGGAGGGAAGGGCGCACGGTCAGGCCATGCCCGGGGAGGCTGCCCGCGCCGAGCTGCTGCTGCCGGAGGCGGGCAGGCCCGGGCCCCGCACAGGTGAGGCCTCGGGCTGTGCCCCCTGCGGCTGTCTCCGCCGCCCTGTCCCTGCCTGTCCCCTGTCTAATCCCTCTCCTGCTGTCCCCTCTGTCCTTCTGCCTTCTCCAATCACCCCTCCCCCGCCACCCCGTCCCCTCTCCGGTCCTTCTGGCGCCCTGCCCTTTCGAGCACCTGAATGCTGACCGCCGCCCCCCCCCCCCGCACGTCCCAGCTCAGGACTGCGGGGAAGGGCGGAAACGGGATGTCCTCCAGGAGCCGGGAGCGATGCGAGGGCCTGTGAGCATCCCAGGGCTCCGTGGCTCTCGGCTGGTGTCCCGCCCTCTGGGCCGCCGCTGTTGCCCCATTGTCTGTGAGCAGCTGTGGGCCCTGAACAGAGGTGGGGGGTTCTCCACTGCACCCCATCATCAGGGGCACCCGCCCCTTAGAGGCCTGAAGCTGCCTCAGGGATGGTGGCCTGGGCAGCTGGAGCAGGACTGGAGCTAGAGCCTGGGGAAGCCCGGGCGACAGGCTGTGAGGGTGGGAGGTCAGATCCCCTGGGGGAGCAGGTCTGGGGGCAGTGCCCCGGGGCGCAGGCAAACATCACTGGAGAGGCGAGGTCAGCAAGTTTGGGTGGAGGCTGAGGGTGTCTACCTGGGTCTGAAAGGACCAAGAAGGGTGGCCCAGCAGGTCAGCCATGAGGGCCAAGGGCACCTTACTGTGGATCAGTCACCTGGGAGTGTCCGCAGAGCTGGGTCCGGGGGCCTGGACTCCCTCTGGGGTCCAGTAAAGCTAGGACTTCTCAGACCCAGGGTCTCAAGTTGCTTGATGACCTTGAATGCTTCTAAAAACCTTTGACTTTTGACTTCCCTTCCTCATCCCCCATGGCTGGGCTCTGCCCTCTCCCTGCCCCAGGACGGGACGGCAAGGGTACCACCCGCTCTGAGCCCCATCTCCTCCCGTCCCTGCCCACCACACCCACCTCCAGGCATTCGGTGTCTGTCAAACGGCAGTGGACTCGAAAGACCCCTTCTCAGGATCCCCTGGCCACCTCAGAATTGCAGTAGTATGGCCCCGGCACCCAAGGGAGCGTCCCCCATTGCTGCAGACCAATGGGCAGTGGAGGGCACTACCCCTTCGTAAAAACTTCACCCCTAATCCTGGCAGATTCTTGACTTTTGGAGACAACTGAGGCACATAGTTGTGGGGTGATAATGGGTAGGAAGCAGGAACCCTCTGAACGGGTGGTCGAGGCCCAGGCAGCCCCTGTGATGCTGCCCTGGGTCCGGCTTGCATATTCCTGGCAGGGGGGGCCCTTCCAGCCCCGCAGGGCGGAATGGCCCAGCTGGCCCTATTGTCCTGGAGCCCGTCCTCCCACTGCCCTCTCCCACGGGACCCCACCCCCACCCCCACACTCCAGCTCAGCCTCCGTGGGACCTGCAGCCTGAGGATGCACACACAGTGGCCCCACTTCTCTCTCTGTGAGCAGGAGTGAGAGCAGAGCCGGGTGGCACCCCTAGAGGCTGGCCTCAGGTGTGGGCAGCAAGGAGACAAGGCCTAGAGGCGAGACCTCCACACACAGGAGGTGGGAAACCTAGATCATCACAGAGCCAGCGGGATGCAGGTGTCCTGCCCCTGGGGGTTTCTTTTCTTTTTTTTTTTTTTTTAAGATTTTATTTATTTGACAGAGAGAGATCAGAAGCAGGCAGAGAGGCAGGCAGAGAGAGAGGAGGAAGCAGGCTCCCGGCTGAGCAGAGAGCCCGATGCGGGGCTCGATCCCAGGACCCTGGGATCATGACCTGAGCCGAAGGCAGCGGCTTAACCCACTGAGCCACCCAGGTTCCCCCCCCCGGGGGGTTTCTGATGCAGGTCAGGTGAGGTCACTTGCCAGGTCCCAGCCAGCCAGTGTCTGCAGATGGGTGCTGGTCCTGGCCTCAGGATCCATGCCCTCCATCCCCGGCCCAAGGCTGCTCCCCTGGCATCGCACCTTTCGGAAATTCTCTCCCAGACACTCCTGGAGGATGCCTCTCCTTCTCACACCCCTCTCTTTCCACAGAGTCGTCCTGTGATGTGGCCGTGGCCACCACCCCAAGAGGGGACCGGCTGGAGCACTGTGCCCTGACCCCTGGACCCAGCACCCTGGCCCTGGAGTTTCTGCCCAGCAAGCCAGGCGCCCGGCCCCCGCCCGAGGGAGCCAGCTGGGATGCAGGGCC
Organism: Mustela putorius furo; assembly: GCF_011764305.1. Taxonomy (NCBI): domain Eukaryota; kingdom Metazoa; phylum Chordata; class Mammalia; order Carnivora; family Mustelidae; genus Mustela; species Mustela putorius. Next base: position 13,414,028 of record NW_025421998.1, read on the forward strand.
GGGAGGCACCCCCTCGGCCTGGGCAGTCCCCACAGAAGGCAGCCCCAGCCTGGGTTCCCCCGAGGCCCAGCCTGCCAGTGGCCCTCCCCCAACCACCCTGGAGCCCCGGATCGTGATGGGTGAGGAGACCCGCCGGGTGTCCCTGCCGTCCAGGGCAGCCCTTCCAGAGCTCAGGGACTGGGAGGGTGGGCACCCCAGCCTGGACCCACCCCCCGAGTTGTGTTCTCAGGGTGACCCTCCTGTGCCTTGCCCTGCACCAGACCCTGACTCCTACTTCACGCCACCCTCCACTCCCACCGAGACCACCTCTGCCCTGCTCCTTGGCCCAGGGCCCCGCAGGGAGGCCCCGGCTGAGCCAGGGGACTCGCCGCCCGCCTCGCCATCGGGCTCCTACATCACAGCAGATGGAGACAGCTGGGCCTCATCCCCGTCCTGCTCCCTGAGCCTGCTGGCCCCGGCCGAAGGGCTAGATGTCCCCTCAGGCTGGGGCTTCTCCCCGCCGGGCTCCTTGGCTGATGAGCAGGAGCTGCCTCCCGCGGGGCCCCCAGGCCCCCCGTCCCCGGAATCCAGCGTCTCAGCCGACAGCAGCTCTTCCTGGGGCCAAGAGGGCCACTTCTTCGAGCTGGACTTCCTGGCCAACGACCCCATGGTCCCCGCCGCCCTCCTGCCCTTCCGAGGCAGCCTCATCGTGCAGGTGGAGGCTGTGGAGGTGACGCCAAGAGCCCCCGAGGAGGAGGAGGAGGTCCCTGTCCCTGGAGGGGACCCAGCCGGGGAGGGCGAGGACGACAGCACGTTCGCCTCCTCCCTGCAGTCCCTGTCTGACCTCTCCATCACCGAGGGCATGGACGAGGCCTTCGCCTTCCGGGACGACACCTCGGCGGCCTCATCCGACCCTGACTCGGCCTCCTATGCGGGGGCAGACGACGAGAGGCTGTACAGCGAGGAGCCCCATGCGCAGCCTGCCGCCCTGCTCCAGGACACCCCCGGCGAGCCCGCTCCTACCGTCTCCGCGGGGGTGGCCAGCCCAGCCTCCGAGAGCCGGGAGCCGGGTGCCCGGGTTCCCGAGATGGGCCAGGCCTCCACTCCTCCCGCAGCACAGGAAACCCCGGGCCTCACTGGGGAGAGCCCCTGGACCTGGGGGGAGGACATGGGCTCCATCTCAGGTCTGGTGCCTGCTGCTGCGGTCACGGCTCAGCCCCAATGGGAGGATGACGGCGCAGCCTTAGGCCCAGAGTCTTGGACCTCCCCAGAAGAGGGAACCCTCATTCCAGGCCCAGACTCTCTGCAGAACCTGGAAGGAGAAGCAGGCCAAGGCCCTGAATCTGAGGCCACACCTCTGTCCCTGCAGGACACCGGCCTCCCCTCAGGCCAGGCGCTGGCCGCCACAGTCAGCCCTGTGCCCCAGCCGGGGGACACGGACAGGACCTTACACCAGGGCCCTGACTGTGAGGCCACACCTGTGTCCCTGCAGGACGCAGCCCTCCCCTCAAGCCAAGGGACTCCTGCCAAGGCCAGGCCTGAGACCCTGCGGGTAGATGCAGGCTACGTGCCAGGGATCGACCCTGTGGTCACTGCAGCCCAACAGGGAGGACGAGTGACCTCAGAACTGAGGCCAGCACCTGAGGAAAGGGACACAAGCTGCACGGGAGGCCTGGGGCCTCCAGCCCGGGACCAGGCCCAGCTGGATGGACTGGAGCCAGCTGCAGACACCGGGGTGCCCTGGACCTCATGGGGTACCTCCAAGCCTGCCACGGAGGCCCTAGACTCCCCCAAGCCTGCCACAGAGGCCACAGACCCCCTTGAGGCCCTGCAACACCCCAGGCCTGCCACAGATGCCGTGGAATGCCCTGGCTCTGACACAGAGGACACAAATTGCCCCAAGCCTGTCATGGAGACCACAGAATGCACAGAGTCTGCCACGGAGGCCACGGAATGTCCACCATCTGTCACAGAGGCTACAGAATGCCTGGAGTCTGGCACAGAGGCCCCGGAACATTCCAAGCCTTCCATGGAAGCCTCAGAATGCCCGGAACATGCTATGGAGGCCCCAAAATGCACCAAGCCTGCCAATGAGGCCCTGGAACTCCTTGAGCCGACCTCAGAGGCCCCAGAATACCCTGAGTCTGCCACAGAGGCCCTAGAACATTCTGAGCCTGCCCTGGAGACCCTGGAACATTCTGAGCCTGCCACGGAGGTCCTGGAATGCCCAGACCCTGCCACGGAGGTCCTGGAACATTCTGAGCCTGCCCCAGAGGCCCTGGAAAGCCCAGAGCCTGCCATGGAAGCCCCGGAACTCCCAGAGCCTGACACAGGGGCCCCGGAATGCCCAGAGCCTGCCATGGAAGCCCCAGGATATTCTGAGCCTGCCACGGAGACACCAGAAAGCCCAGAGCCTGCCATGGAGGTCCTAGACCATTCTGAGCCTGCCCCGGAGGCCCTGGAATGCCCAGAGCCTGCCATGGAAGCCCCAGTATATTCTGAGCCTGCCACAGAGACCCTGGAATGCCCAGAACCTGCCATGGAGGCCCCAGAACATTCTGAGCCTGCCATGGAGACCCCAGAAAGCCCAGAGCCTGCCATGGAGGCCCCAGAATGCCCACAGCCTGCCATGGAGGTCCTGGAACATTCTGAGTCTTCCATGGAGACCCCGAAACATTCTGAGTTTGCCATGGAGGCCCCAGAAGACCCAGAGCCTGCCACGGAGGCCCCAGAACATTCTGAGCCTGCCACAGAGACTCTGGAATGCCCAGAGCCTGCCACAGAGGCCCCAGAACATTCTGAGTGTGCCACAGAGACTCTGGAATGCCCAGAGCCTGCCACGGAGGCCCCAGAACATTCTGAGCCTGCCACAGAGACTCCAGAATGCCCAGAGCCTGCTACGGAGGCCCCAGAACATTCTGAGCCTGCCACGGAGGCCCCAGAACATTCTGAGCCTGCCACAGAGACTCCAGAATGCCCAGAGCCTGCCACGGAGGCCCCAGAACTTTCTGTGCCTGCTACGGAAGCCCCAGAAGCTACCACGGAGGCCCAAGAATGCTCACAGCCTGCTACAGAGGCCCTCAAATGCCCCAAGCCTGCCACAGAAGCTCCAGGACTTTCTGAGCCTGCCACGGAGGCCCTAGAATATTCAGAGCCTGCCACAGGCCCCCCTGGGCCTGCCATGGAGGCCACAGACCCACCCAAGCTTGCCTCCATTAGAGAAGAAGTAGCTGAGGGTCTGTTGGCACCTAAGCAGGAAACCTGTGCCAGTGCCTGTGTTTTTGCTGGTGATGGAGTTGAGCCCCATTTTCCCCCAAAGGAGGACCCAGGGGGTGAGAATCAGGGGGCTGGAGGCCTCAGATCAACACCCCACAGTGCTAGGAAGGCTCCTGGGGATAGTGGCCCAGAGGTACATCTTGCTGCTCTCCCCGAGGTCAGTCACACATGGCCCCAGAACCCAGCAGAGGAGGGAAGAGCCAACCCCGAGCCCAGGTCTTCTGTTGCTGTGGCCTCAGAAGCTGGGCTGGCTTCCTGCTCTGAGTCTCCCCCAAGGTCTGTGGCCAGGCCTGGAAGGGGCTGCCCCGAAGAGCCTGCCCCCACCATTCCAGCACCCTCTTGGCGGCTGGAACCCATGCTGGGCCCAGGCAGTGGAGTGAGGGCTCAAGTAGCCCCTGGAAGCCCCAGCTTGTCCCCACCACAAGCCCCCAGAAGCCCTAATAGGGGTCTGCCCAGCATGACCCGAGACAGGCCCCTTGGCCCAGAGCCCGCTGCTCCTGGGGTCCCCACAGAGGCAGCCCCATGCCCCATGGCACCCCTCATGCCCTGCCCTTGCCAGGGACCTAGGGAAGACTCGACGGAGGCCAAGGAGCCTCCAGGCTCTCCGGGCCTCCAGCCACCACGTGCAGGAGCCCAGCGGGCAGTGGCTGCCTCCTCAGGAACCACAAAACCTCCTGGGGCTGGGCATCGAGTCAGCCTCCCACCCCACTCCCCCCTCTTCAGCCCCAAAACGGCCCCCACGGGGGACACCCATGCCAAAGACCAGGCCTGGCGGATCTCGACCCCCTGCCAAGTGCCTCCTGGCCCTCAAGGGCTCCCAGCCGCCGAGCAACAGGATGACCAGGACAGCCTGGAGGAAGGTGAGGGGGGCTGAGGGGCCGGAGCTGTGTCCCAAGCCCGGGACCACAGGGGGCAGGTGGGCGGGCCGTAGGGATGAGTTACGAGGCAGAAGCCGTCCTCATATGCACACGCCCCCACCCCATGCCCAGACTCGCCCCCGAGGGCTCCAGGATCCGGCCAGCACTCAGACAGCCACGGGGAGTCATCGGCCGAGCTGGAGGAGCAGGACCTCTCGGGAGCGCAGACGGCACAGTGCCCGACCCAGGTGCAGGCCCGGGATGGGGGAGGCTGCAGCCCTGAGAGGGCCCCACCCAACCCTCCCTTGGGTGCTCAAACCCTGTCCTCCCCAGGTCCCAGCAGGCGGCAGCAGCGAGGAAACAGTGGCCAAAGCCAAGCAGAGTCGCAGTGAGAAGAAGGCCCGAAAGGTGGGTGGGGTCCTGCCAGGGCCACTCCCCGGGGAACAGGCCTGCTGTGTAAGGGGACCCCTCACACCCAGTGGCTGACAGACGCCATGGGTGGGGCCATCAGGTCGTGAAACCGCTGGGGCCAGAGCACCATTGAGACCGTGCCCACAGCTGGGGTCCGGTATCCTACCCTACACCTGGGGGGCGGGTATCCCCACAGGCTCTACCCAGAGCCCACAGAGGGTCCCCTAGAGTTGGTGGCAGAGTCCTTGTTCTCCCATCAGTGTGCTCTCTCCTGGGCCTACCTGCTCCTCCCCACCCCAGCCTGGGACCCCCAGGCTGATTCCCAGGTCTGAGGCCCCTGTGCCCCCCCAGGCAATGTCCAAGCTGGGCCTACGGCAAATCCAGGGGGTCACCAGGATCACTATCCAGAAATCCAAGAACATCCTGTTTGTCATCGCCAAGCCTGATGTTTTCAAGAGCCCGGCCTCAGACACCTATGTGGTCTTCGGCGAGGCCAAGGTCTGGCCGGCCACGGGGGGTGGGGTGGGGGCCCAGGGCATGGGCTGGGGCTGACCGCTGTGCCCCTGCAGATCGAGGACCTGTCCCAGCAAGTGCACAGAGCTGCTGCTGAGAAGTTCAGAGTGCCCACAGAGCCGTCCGCCCTGGTCCCCGAGTCTGCACCTGGGCCGCTGGTGAGGTCTGGGTGTGAGGAGGAGGAGGAGGAGGAAGAGGAGGAGGAGGTAGGAAGCAGGGACACAGGAGAGGGCTGGGGAGGCGTCTCATGGCTTTTCCTGGGGTGGGGGCAGCCCCAGAACCTGCCGGCTTGCCCCCGTCCAGGTGGATGAGGCAGGACTGGAGCTCCGTGACATTGAGCTAGTGATGGCGCAGGCCAACGTGTCGAGGGCCAGGGCCGTGCGGGCCCTGAGGGACAACCAGAGCGACATCGTCAACGCCATCATGGTGAGTGGAAGGCCCTCCTCGGCCCCCTGCTGCTGGCCCTGCCGGGCCCCTCCCCAGCCTGCTCTCTTGGTCTCCTCTCTCTGCAGGAGCTCACCATGTAGTCAGGAGCGCCCCGACCGCACGGCTTCGTCCCTGCCCCCGGCTCCACTGCTCAATAAACAGGTGTCTCCACACGGCCTCTACTCTGGCTCCTCCGTGCTGGGCGCGTGCTCTGGCCAAACGGGATTTGTGGACGGCAGAGGGGCAGAGACGCTTCCTGCGTCCGTCCGTGCAGATAGTCCCAGAGGGTGGAGGTCTGGCCCCCCTTGGGGGGTGTGGCCTTCCGGTGGCCCCAGAGACTGGGAGTCCTCTCCCCACCATGTCCCCAGAGGGTGGGATCCGTCCAGTGACTCCAGGTGGTGGTGGTGGGTCCCTCCTCCCCCACCCCCACTGTGTCCACGGTGCCCACCCTACCCAGAGATGGTGAGCAGGCACCCAACTGTGGCCCAAGCCTGGGCCTGGGGGCTGGGTTTGGGAAGGAACTCCCCAGACTCTCAGGCTGGGCAGGTTTACCAGGGAAAGCCGGTTCCTGGGTGGGGGGAGGGGCAGCAACCAGTTCTTGGCCCTCCTGGCACCCAGCTCTGCAGTGGCCGTCCATGCTCTCCATGCTCCCTCTTCTCCAAAGTCCAGTGACCCACAAAGGTGGGCCCCTGGAGAGAAGGGAGCGGCTCCTGCCGTCTACACAGGACACTCAGAACTGGTTCCACAGTCCACCCACCCTGGACTGCCTGCTACGGCCACTCACACCCAGGGTGGGCTGGCCCTGCTTGGATGACTTCAGCTCTTCCAAATGCTTCCAGAGCAGGCTGATTTGCATTCATGTCTGGAGACCTATCCCATTCCCCTTAGCTCTGCCGGCCTGCGTCCACGACCAGCTCCTGGACACCCCACACCAGAACCAAGTCTGAGAGCCTTCCTCCCATCCCAACCTGCCCCTGGCCAAGAGCCAGATCCCACCTGGCCCCCCCATGGCCTCACTAGTTGCCCAGGGCTGTCCTCCCTTCTCCGGGACACCAGCACCCCTCCACACTCAGTTCGGGGCTTTCCAAATGTGCTGTCAGGGGTCTCCCAGGACAGAGGCACCTTCTAGGTAAGGAGGATGTCTCCAGGGCCACCCCTGCCTTCCCATGCGCCAACGGCAGGGGAGGCACCCCGCTCAGGGAAGACCTAGGAACACGGTGCCCCCCTCCCCAGCCTTAAGCCCCCTGGAGACCAGGACCCTGGGTCCCTGGGCTCTAAGATGAGATGCTTTTGGCAAGGGATTGGGTAACAAGTTTGCAGTGGAGACCACCTTGGTGGCAATGAGACTGAGAACTGGAGGACTCGGGTGAGAGGCCGAAGGCAGGCACCACACTCAGGAACCCGGAAGCCACTCCCAGGGGCAAGAACCTGACACTTGCACCAGCGCCCAGGCCCCCTGCTGCCCACCCCACGTCCATGCAGCAAAAGCCCCAATCCCATCCACCTGGCTTGCTGCGATGAGCACCAAAGGGCAGCCGGCCCCCAGGCCACAGTGGCTAGCCCAGACGTGCGGGCCTGGCTCCCACCCCATGAGACCAGAAGCATGCTGGGACCAGAAATGAATTATTCACATCGCAGTAAACTTCTTTGAAGGTCTCTGAGAGTTTCGACAGGAATGTCATGTGCAAAACCGAAAGGACCCCCAGGACCCCTCTTGGAGCGGGCCGCGGGCACTGGCGCCCGGGCCGGTCCTTCACAGTAGAGGGCGCAGCGGCAGGCCCCTCCCGGCACCGTCAGGCCGAGTCCCGGTCCATGCTGCAGCCCAGAGCCTCGATGTCGTTGCTGATGTCCGAAATCATGCGGTCCCACTCGTCCCCTTCTGAGGGTGCAGACTGGTCGTCGGAGCTACCCGCGGCCCTGTTCCCGGTGCCCGTGGAGGCGGAACTCAGGGCCCGCCGGTACCTGCCAAAGCTGTCAGTGATGATGCCTCGGCCGTCCTTCACCCCGATGGTCTCGAGGAAGTTCTCAAAGTGCTGGCTGTCCTTCTCTGGGATGAAGGGCCGCAGACCTGTGGACACAGAGTGGGGCTGACGCTGGGCCTCCCATGGGGAGAACGAGTCTGCCCACCCGGCCTGCCCGCATCCAGCCCAGTTCAACGGGCACCGCAGGCCCACCAGGTCCCAGCACTGCAACAAGTGTCTGACCCCATGTCCTCCCTTGGGCTGGCGTTAAGTTCACTCATAGGCCTGGATATAGAACAGAAGGGGCTAGCTGACCTCTAGGGGCACTACCCACTTCTACAAGAAGAAGCCAGAAAGAAACAGAGCTGGGGCTGGGGCCTGGGACCCCAGCCCTGGCTGCATTGACCCTGGTGGGGAGGCCACAGGGTCAGAGGAGCTCAGACCAGACGCAGCAGGCCAGGCCTCCTGCCCTACCTCTCAGTGAGTGGCGAGCCCTTGGGTGGCTGCTGAGAAGGGTATGACCCACCCCCTTGGATGGTGGGGGCAGGGCTCAGGAGCCTCCACCAGCCCCCATCAGCCCATGGGGTCTCTAGGCTCAGCATGTGGGAGACAAGGCCACCCAGTCACCCGGAGGGTGCAGGCAGGTGTACAGCCTGGCCACCCTGCCCACCCAGCTCTCAGGGCCAACATCCCAACGGCCAGTGCTTCTACCCAGAAACAGGGTCCACTTCTCTGCCCAGCAAATTGCTGGTCACCCACCGAAAGCCCCTCGAGAACCATGCCCCCCCACACCCCGCCCCAGGAGCCCCATTCCATCCCCTGCTCCAGGAGCGACATTCTCTGGGAAGCGCTCTGGGCAGCGGATCCCCAGCGGAACCCTCGATGCCCGGGCCGCACCCCTACCCCCGGCAGGGCTCACCGAGCAGCAGGAACTTGCGGCTGTCCCCGTACAGTTGCCGCAGGTTGATGCAGAACTCGTGTACAGAAGCCCCATCGCGGTAATCGTGCAGCAGCGCGGCGAACTGCTGGATCTCCTGGGAGGACAGCTTGGTGCGCAGCTGCCCAGGGCGGTCAGAGGTGCGGCAGTGAGCGGTGCCCACGGTGCCCCCTGCCAGCCCAGGCAGCGGCTCCCACTCGGCCCGGGGCACCCCGGAGAGCGCGCCCACAAGGAGCCCAGGGACACGTACAGAACCAGGTGCGGGTCAGCAACGGTGGGCAGGGGGGGTGGGCAGCAGTTGTCCACCACCCCCCCCCCCCCCCGCTCGCCCGGCCTCGCCCCGCCCCGTCTCCGAGCCCTGCGCGCAAGCGCACACCGTCAGCATGTAGTCCTGCAGCAGCTCGGCGGCCGTGGCGCTCAGCTCGCTCTCGCTGGCAGTCTTGGCGTGCGGTGCCGTCTGCATGCAGAAGGACAAGGGCGACACGCCGCCTACATGCGCGCACTCAGGGAAGGAGCTGCAAGGACAGGAGCCATGGGCACGGGGCTCCCAAGCTCACCTTGAGGCCCAGGATCCCCGCCCCCCCCCCCCCCCCCCCCCGCAGAGCTGCACTTCTGACCGGGGCGCCCGCATGCTCGTGGGGGGCCGGCTGGGGCCGGGGACTCACAAAGCGCTGACGTCTGTCTCGTACGGCTCCTTCACGTCCACCTTGGTGGAGGAGTCGTCTGCGCAGGGGGCAGAACACAGGCTTCGGGTTACGGGCGGGCGGAGGGGCCCTGAGTCCCCGGGCCCCACACCCCACGAGATGTGGGCCCTGGCGGGGGGTCTGCAGGCCTTCTTGGGCAAAGCCCCCCCCCCCCCCCCGCGGCAGCCTCAGGCAGCCCCCCCACCGGCTCCCCCTGCAGGCATTCTCCACCGATGGCCACCACCTGTTGCAGGTGTGGGCCAGAGCACAAAGCTCCAAATGGGGGACTGAAGGGCACTCCCCAAGGGCCAAGGATAGGACAAGGGCCACTTGGAGCTGCCGTGCAGTGTCCCAGGGTGTCACCTTGTCCCCTCTGCTCACTTCAGACAAGGAGTGGGATCCCAGAGGTCGGATAACGGCGGAGCAGAGAAGGTCGGAGGCAGGGCTGACCCCCAGCCTGGAGCCGGTGGGCTCCGTGCAGGCAGGGAGGTGGGACCCCAGCATGCTGAGCCCCTCCCACCCACCAAGAGCCCTGGACACAGCCGCTACTCAGGAAACACTGGTCAGGGGACCTTGGGTCCACGTGACACAGACCGTGGGAGGCACAGATACCATTCTGCGCCACTGCTGAGCTCGCGGAGTTGGGGTGACCGGGAGCACAGGGCGCTCCTGGCGTGTGGAACATGGGGCTAAGGGCTCTGCAGATTCAGAGGAGGGGGCAGCTGCCACGTGCCAGCACCCGGCAGCCTCGGTCCTGGAAAAAGCCCTCACCCAGTAGCTGTGAGGTCTGTGTGTTCCTCCCCGCCCCACACACCCTTCCCCCTGCCCCTGTTCTCAGGCAGGTGAAGGGACTTGAGCTGATCAGGCGTTCCCCGCCTGGGATGTGGTACAAGAAGGTACCAGGCTCGCCGGGGACGTCAGCAACAGGGTGTGGGAACAAGGCACTGGCGCAAAGCCACGGGGACAGGACAGCATCACTGCACCCACAGTCACGTACCACTGTGCAGGGATAGGTGGTGGGTGGGTGTTGAGGCCCCGTCAAAGATGGCTCTGTCCAGAAAGTCGATGGTGGACTCGGTGTACACGATCTGGAAGACCTGTCCCAGCAGGGAGCACAGCTCCTCCGCAGCGACCTGCCATGGGGACAAAGCTGGGCCTTCCTGGGCAGCTTGCTGGCCCCCTGGCTCCTCAGATGCCCAACCAGCACCAGCACCCACCGCCCAGCGGGCCACAAGTGGACCAGCCCACAGCTGGGAGGCTTTCTGGACCCGAGGGGGCCAGGTGTGTCCACCGCCAGCCCTCCTGTCCCCCCAACCTGCCCACCAACATGCTGCTTCTGCTGCAGCCCCAGGCTCGGGGACGGCACTCCCCGCTGGGAACACGGCTCACACATGTGCTGTTAAGGCAGAGCCCTCTCTGATACTGGGCAGTCACCAGAGGGGCCTGCAGTGAGGACAGGCTGGGGAGGCAGCCCCGTGAGGAAGAACTGCCGGCTAGAGGGCGGGCAGAGCCCAGGAGGCGCAGTGATCAAAGGGTCCCCAAGGCAGGAGGTCCCCCCCTACAGTCTTATAGACAAACTACACACAAGGAAGGGCAGGGGTCAGGAGGTGGGAGAGACCAGGTCAGTGTGGGAGGGGCCTGGGGTGTGGGGCTGGGCTGTGGGGCGGGCCTGTGGTGGGCGGGGCCTGGGTCAGTAATGGGAGGGGCTTGGGGTACAGACATAGGAAGAGACCAGGCAGGTTGTGGGCAGCACAGGTGCCTGAGTCCCAAGTCCCGCCCTCTACTCACCTTGCTCTCTGTGGCCAGGATCACCAGGCAGCAGGCCTCCACGGGCCCCACTCCGCTCTCTGACAGGGAGACTGTGGTGAGGCCTCTGGAACTTTCTGCACACAGACTCTGGCTGGGGGAGATGCCAGGGTCCTGGGCTGAGAAGTCAACAGCGCAGCAAGTTAGGGCAGCTGTGGGAGCTCCACAGCCTGCTGTGGGCAGTGCCCACCTGACTCCGGAGTGCCCCCTCGCCCCCTCCGCTGAGCTGCCCCTGCCCTCACGCTCCTTGGAGGCTGCCCTGGCTGTGCTTCCTGAGAACCATCGCTCTGCAGGACCTCCCGGCGTCCCCACCACGGACGGTGCGCGGATCTTGGGCTAGGACATGAAACGCCCAGTAGTCAGCTGCTTTCGGTCTACACATGAGACGGGATTCCCCGGATTCCACTTGCAGGAACCATGGACATGAGCACAAGCCTGACAGACAGGGACCCCGAGGTGTGTGGGCCCCAGGGTGTGAGGGGGCACAGTCCAGGACAGGATGTGCACCGGGCAAGCCCCGGCCCATGTTTCTAAGGCTCCGCACTTCCTCGGACAAGGGCAACCCCGGGCCTGCCCACAGCAGGGAGGGAGGCTCCCACCCTGGGAAGCACAGGCACATGAGCTCAGCAGACCGGGGAGCAGACCGGGGAGCAGGGGCGGGAGTGAGGCCTCCCATGCCCCCGCCGGCTACCTCCGGACGTGCCCCTCTGAGGCTCAGACGTGGCTGGGAGCCGGCAACCAGGCAGAAGCCACCCTCGGGACAGGTGTGCCTGCAGAGCTCGGGGCCGGGCACCCCGTGAGCCCCACAAACGCCGCCATCAGACCCAAGGACTGCACTGCCACCCCCGCAGCCACGGGCCCCCGACACCGAGCATGTGAAATGCGGCAAGTCCCCATGGTGCCATGTGCGGCGTCCCGGGGGCGGCACAAAGAAGACGGGGGACATCTTGTTAATGACAGTCATGTTGATACATGTCGACACAAAGGGCTAAATATATTAGTAACACTGATTTCCCTTGCTTCCTTCTCCTTTTCCATGGCTACTAGAATGTTTTAAGTAGCTCCGGGGCTATACTCAGGTCAGGACAGCCCCACACAGCAAGGACGGGCTCTCTGAAAAGCTCCCATCTGGGCCCCGACCGCAGTCCCCCAGCTGTCCCCACAACCGTGGCTTCAGACTCCTATACCCACGGAGACACCCTCCTCGAGATGTCTGCACTGTCTGCTCCACCCTGGCCTGCCTGGACGGCGGGTCACCCACCACACGGAGCCCCTGCAGCCAGACCCGGCCCCACACACCCTCCCTACCCCGCACAGCCCTGGCCACCAGTCAAGCCTGGACCTGCAGAAGCACGCGCATGGGGATGCGCATGGTGGGCACTTAATAAATGTCAGGGTCACGGCCACTGAGCTGTAGGCCACCATGTGCGTGACCTCACACACGGCACGCTGGGGCCACGGGGCCACACAGACTCAGGGTCGCAGGACCTCGCTTTCAGGGCCACCCACGAAAATGAGGAAGATGCCAGGACACAGGGATTCCTTCTCTCCCTTTAACTCAGAAGCCCTCAAAGCTCTGGGTCCCTGTTTTCGTCTCATTCCGCAAAGGATCTCCTATGCAGCTCATTCTCTCCCTCCAAAAAATCTGCTACCCCTTTCTTAGCAATTCGCTCCAAAGATGAATATGGATACGCGTCCCACTGTACAACAAACCTGCGGGGGGACCCAGTCCCCCACCCACTTGCTTCCATGCCTGCAGGCGCTGCCCAGAGGTTGGTCTTCCCATGGCCTTCTGTCCCTCAGGATGCCCCAGACCTCGGGCCTCCTGTGGGACCGTCCACTTCCCAGGCTGGCTGGCCCCTCCACCGCCTTGTTGGGGCCCCCGCCGGTCACTCAAGCTCTGTGCTCTGGTAAATCCATCTGCGAAGTAGGAGAGTGCGGCCCTCCTGCCCGCTGAGCTGGATGTCATACCAGGTTATCCATGTCCGGGCTTCCTGCCAGTGAGCCCTTTCTGTACATTCTGTACGTTAAAACGCTTCATGTTGTTCAAACTAAAGTAATGTCCGTCGTCCAACAGATGTTCACAGAAGGGCAATGAGGGGGAAGCAGAGCGCAGAGGGGTGTGTGGGCCCACGGCAAGCCCACTGGATTTATGCCGTGGAAGCCCCCCGAGCTCAAGGGGTCACACGAGGAGGCTCACCAGGGCCCGGCTCTTAGGGAATCTCTCAGATCCACCACGATCTGCCGACCTCAGGCAGACAGACAATTTACCCTCTGCACCACCTGAGCCCCCCTTGGCCCCTGTCACAGGCGCTTTGGCGATGGACGGCTTCAGGACCCCAAAGGGCCCCAGAACACCCAAAGGAGCCCGGGTCAGTACCGGTCTCAGAAGCACCAGCCTCAGAAGCCCACCCAGAGGGATGTGACATCTCTCCCCGTGTCTCAATGATTTGGTACCAGGCAGAGGCCATGGCACTGGGGGTGAGAAGGGGCCGGCTCACCGGAGTGCCCAGAAGGCAGGGGTGGCAGGGGGAACCAGGAGCAGAGGCCTGGGGGCCAGCGCCTTGTTCAAGATTCCTCCTGACTCTCTTACAAGGACATGCTCAGCACATCTCTCAGACCAGGCGCTTTGCGATGGTCCGGGCTCCTCTCTGAACCCAGCTTTGGGACGCCTGTGGCCCAAGGCAGGGCCTGCACACTGGCAGCACTGAGCGAAGGCCCACTCTCGGGTGGCGGCCGGCCCAGTGTGGAGAAACTGTGTCCAGAGCTCCCCTGGATTCCCAGGCTCACCCCCGAGGACGCCCGCCCCAGCCCCGGCCCCTACCTGTCTTCAGGACCACCAGGTGTGAGGCGTCATCCCGCACGTAGGACACGGCGGCAATGTCATGAATGGGGACCCTGAGGATGGTGTCCTCCCCGTCCCGCCAGGCCAGCTTGACGTTGTAGGCAGACAGGCTGATGACAGCGTCGTGCTCCTGGGTCAGGTGTCCGGGGAGCTGGTGGGCTCTCTGCTGGGGACCGCAGTGCGTCAGTCATAGGCCCGCCGCAGGCCCCAGGCTCCCTGCCCCATGCGCAGCCCCGTACCCTACTGCAGCCACACCAGGCCCGCCCTGGGTGCTCTGCGGCTTCCGCGGCTACCCTCACCCAGACCAGTGGGGTGTGCTCTACGCTCTGGACAATGTAAATTCTGAAAACAGCCCAAAAGTACAAGGAGCAAAATCCTGAGAAGAAAGCTCACATTCAGACAGGTTTGGTCTTGACGGCCCGAGAGCCAAGCATACCCATGCCACAACGGGACGGGGTCGTCCCTGTCATCCCTCCCAGCCAGGAAGGCCCAGCGTCAGAGGACCAAGAGCTGGGGTCAGAGTGCGAGGGCAGAGGTCAGAGTTAGGGGGGGGTCACAGGCCAGGGGTCAGAGGTCAGGGTCAGAAGGATGGGGTTACCTTTGCATTGTCTATGAAATGCAGGATTTCGGTCCTACTGGAGGGATTCAGGTATCCCGGTATGGACGTCAACTGACCTAAGTACTGCAAGAAAGTGAGGAGAGACGCTGCCATGAGGAAGGGAAGATCAGCCCAGACTGTCGTGGACACACAGAGGACACAGCCTGGCCTCCGCCTTCCGCCACCAGACCTCTGGCCTGGCTCAGGGATGGGAGGCCTCTGCTAGGAAGCGTGCTCTGAATTCTTGGAAAAGTGTCCCGGCTCAGGACACACTGCCACACTTCCCGCTGTCCCACACCATGAGGACGATATCCCTAACGGGGCCCCTTCCTCAAGGAGAATGAGCTCTGCCAGGGACGGAAAACCCTGGCTCCAGCCTAAAGGGGGAAAAGGGGGAACAGAACGAGAAGCGCGCGTGACTGTCGCGGTCCGGGGTGCAGGCTCCCGGGAGGACCAAGACAGACTGATCACAGGACAGGGGAGTGCAGCCTCCCCACACGTCATCCTCCCCAGATAAGCACAAGGCCTCACACAGTAGGCCTGTCCGCCACCACCCCTGTCACCCTGTACATCACGTCCAGCTGATGGCAAGGCACGCTCACGGGCAAAATGCCATCTGAACACACATGGCAAGCGCTGGAACCAGACGCAGACACGGCAGGGCTGTTCTCAGGGGCCACCGGACCTAAAGTTCAAAGCAGTGGCATTGGGGCGCCTGGGTGGCTCAGTTGGTGAAGCATCTGTCTTTGGCTCAGGTCATGAATTCGGAGTCCTGGGATCGAGTCCAGTGTCGGGCACACTCCCTGCTCAGTGGGGACTCAGCTTCTCAACCTCTCCCTCTGCCTCCCACTCCCCCTGCTTTGCTCTCTCTCTCAAATAGATAAAATCTTTAAAAAAATAAAATACAATTTATAAATAAAGCAGTGGGATTACTGTGCTAAGGGTTCTAACAGAAAAAGTGGATATCATGCTTCGTATATAATGTAAGCAGAGAGATTGAAACACTAACCATGGACCGATGCGAAATGCCAACGACCCACCGTAACAGAAACAGACTGACGGTTCCACTGATGGACACATCTGCAGGCTGGACACAGCCAAGGGACGGGTCAATGGGCATGCAGATGTGTGAAGATAGGTCAACAGAAACTTCCCAAAATGGAAAGCAAAGAGGGAAAAGTATGAAGAAGATGGAACAGGATGTCCAAGAACGGTCACTAAGTTCCAAAAGTGGGGCCGGGCGTGTGGTGGGATGACCAGAAGCACTCACAACAAACGGGCTCCAGACCACAGATCTGGGGACTCCGAGAGCACCAAGCAGAACACACACGGGGAGAAAAGGGAATAAAACCAGAAGCAGCCCAATGCCTGCACATCAGAGTCCAGCGGTAAACCACCACAGAGAGAACCTGCGGTAAGCCCCAGGACAAAAGCACCTTACCTGCAGAACAAGGGTAACAAGGGTCAGAATGGGGCGCCTGTGGGCTCAGTCCAGTGAGCGGCCGGCTCTGGGTTTGGGCTCAGGTCATGAGCTCAGGGTCGTATGATCCAGTCCCGCATCAGGGGCTCCAGACCCACTGTGGCGCCTGCTTAAGATTCTTTCCCTCTCCCTCTGCTCCCCCACCCCCGCATACATGAGCTCACTCTATCACTCTCTGCAAGTAAATAAATAAATCTCTTTTTTAAATAAGTAACTCTTAAAAAAAAAAAAATAAAGTGACTCAGTCGTTAAGCCTCTGCCTTTGGCTCAGGTCATGATCTCAGGGTCGGGACGGAATTGAGTCCCGTATAGGGCTCTCTGCTCAGCAGGGAGCCTGCTTCTCCCTCTCTCTCTGCCTGCCTTTCTGCCTACTTGTGATCTCCGTCTGTCAAGTAAATAAATAAAAATACTTTAAAAAAAAAGAATGATATTAGACTTTTCTTCAGAAACTACAAAGCGAGAGAGGAATGAAACCCTGAAATGTTGGTAAAAACCCATCCCCCCTGCAATCTGTGCCCAGGGAACCAGTCCTTCAAGCAACAGAGAAATAAAACCTTTCTCTGACAAACACAATTTGAGGGATTTTAACACTGACTGATTGATCTGAGAGAGAGCACGAGTGTGTGCACACACTCTTGATCTCAGGGTTGTGAGTTCAAGCCCCGTGTTGGGCACAGAGCTTACTAAAAATGTTTTTTAATTTTAACTTTTTTATTTAAAAAAATTTGGTGGGGGTTGTGCCTGGGTTGCTCAGTGGGTTGGAGCCCCTGCCTTCGGCTCAGGTCATGATCCCAGGGTCCTGGGATTGAGCCCCGCATCAGGCTCTCCATTCAGGGGGAGCCTGTTTCCTCCTCTCTATGCCCGCCTCTCTGCGTACTTGTGATCTCTGTCAAATAAATAAAATCTTAAAAAAAAAAATTTTTTTAAGTTTTATGTAAATAATCTCTATACCCCCCATGCGACTCAAACTCATGACCCTGGGATCAAGAATTGTGCATCTGAACAACTGAGGCAGCCAGGAGCCCCAAAATTGTTTTTTAAATTCAAGACCCAACTACATGCCCAAGAAAAGCCACTTTAAAGAGCGACCTTACATGATGAAAGTGGTCCTCCGAGAAGACATGACAATGCTTCCCACGTACGCACCTGACCACAGAGCATCAACACACAAGGCGAAGACAGAGCTTCAAGGAGAGAGAAACGAATCCACAATGGCAACCAGGGACTTCAAGGCGCCCTTCTCTGTCGGAAACGCGCCAACCCAGCAGGCAGAAATTCAGCGAGGACACAGGGGAGCGGGACACCCTCGGCCAGCAGGATGTAACCAACACCTACAGACTACTTCATCCGGTAGAACACACGCTCCTTCAGCTCACGTGACCACTCACCGCGAAACAGCTTGTTCTGGGCCATAAAACACACCGTAACAAATTTCAAAGCCTGGAAACCATACACAGTATGTTCCCAAATCACAATGCAATTTTTGAAAGACACAATTGTAGGGGCGCCTGCGTCGCTCAGAAGGTGAAGCCTCTGCCTGGAGTTCAGGTCATGACCCCAGGGTCCTGGGATAGAGTCCCACATCACAGGGAGCCTGCTTCTTCCTCTCCCTCTACCGTTCCTCCTGCTTGTGCTCTCTCTCTCTCTCTGCCAAACAAATAAATAAAATCTCTAGGAATGCAAAATCTTTAGGAGGACCTGGGTGGCTCAGTCAGTTGGGTGTCTGCCTTCTGCTTGGGTCATGATCTCAGGGTCCTGGGATCGAAGCCCATGCTTCAATCTCAATGGGGAGCCTGAATAAATGAATAAAATCTTTAATCCATTATCAGAGAGTTGCTTTCATGAGTATAAAATCAACAAAACAAAAACAAAAGCAACCAAGGAAGAAAGACACAACTACCAAAACACACATAAAAAGAAATTTGAGTAGGTGCATGATCTATTAAAGAAACTGGGTGCCTGGGTGGCTCAGTGGGTTAAGCTGCTGCCTTCAGCTCAGGTCATGATCTCAGGGTCCTGGGATCGAGTCCCGCATCGGGCTCTCTGCTCAGCAGGGAGCCTGCTTCCTCCTCTCTCTCTCTCTGCCTGCCTCTCTGCCTACTTGTGATCTCTCTCTGTCAAATAAATAAATAACATCTTTAAAAAAAAAAAAGAAACTGAATTAATTAGTAATTAATAACCTTCTAAAACAGCACCAGGCCCACACAGGTTCACAGGTGAATTCTACCACACACTAAAGGAGGAAACGATACCAATTCTCTATAATCTCTTCCAGAAAATAAAAACAGAGAAAACATCAACCCCAATATCCAAGTCAAAGATACTACAAGAAAAGAAAAATCACAGATCAATATTTCTCATAAACATAAATGCGAAAATCCTGAACAAAATATTAGCAAATCGAATCCAATGAGATATAAAGATATAAATTATTTAAGATAACAAATATACACAATGACCTGGTTGCATTTATCCCAGGAAGGCAAGGCTGATTCAAAATTCAGAAACAAGTTAATGTAGTCCATCACACACCAACACTCTAAAGAAGAAAAATCATATGATCAGATGAACAGATGCAGAAAAGCATTTGACAACATCCAATGCCCGTTCATGACAAAAATATCATCAAACGAGGAATAGAAAGAAACTTCCTCAACCTGATACAGAACGTGTAAAAAACCTACAGCCAGCATCCTAATTAACAGTGAGATGCTTAAAGATTGCTTCAGATCAGGAGAAATATAAACATATTCCCTCTAACCACTGTTTTCCAGCACTCCCGGAAGTCCCACCTAATGCAATGAGACAAGAAAAAGAAGGAAAAGGTACGGACTGGGAGGGAAGAAACCCAACCATTGTGCTCAAAGACACTTTCTCTGACTGAGGAACCAAACAGGTCCCTCTGGGGATTACTGAGTGCAAGGAACGTGGACACGGGCCCAATTTGGTGCGCCCAGGGCTGTGCCCGGCCACCGCCTGCTCACACGAGAAGAACGGGCGGCAGGGCACCCAGAACAGAGCAGCAGACACAAGTCAAGTGGCTGAAACTTCACGAAAGCTTCTTTCAGCAACTGTCCGTGTGTGCCGGGCAGCTCTGTCGGGAGACACACACTCATTCTGGGAAGTTCTATATTTCATCCTCTCTCAGTTGGGGGCTGAGGAAAGGGAATAAAGCTGAGCTGTGCACTGGCTTCCCTACCCTCTCTAGGGCTAGGAATCTCCCTCTGAGAGAGCGGTTTAAGAGTAAATAAGCGGCACATGTAACCGCTGGCTCACACTTAGCTTCTCACCAATAAACATTCCAGAGCGTTCCCACAGTGCTGCAGCTGGCCAGTGCCTTTCCATCCGCTTATGTGCACGTGTCCACCAAATGCAGATGCCTGTTCACACCAATCCGTATTAAGTTTCATCTATTCTCACAGTTCCAGATTCCAGACTTACTACAAAGTTATGATGACTGAACAATGTGGTGCTGGCGTAAGACATACAGACTGATGGGGTGGAACACAGTCCAGAAAGAGACCCTCACATACATGGTCAGTTGATGTCTGACAAGGCAGCCAAGACCCTTGATAGGGAAAGGACAGTCTTTTCAACAAACAGTACTGGGAAAACGAGAGGTCCACACAGGGAAGAAAGAAGATGGTCCCTTACCTCACACCGTATATAAAATATAATTCAAACGGATGAACCGTCTAAATATAACACCCAAAGCTCTGAGTCTTAAAAGAAAACCGAGAAATAGCTTCATGACATTGGATTTGGCAACGATTTCTTGGTTCCGACACCAAAAGCACAGGCAATAAAACAAAAGAGACAAACTGGACCTCAACGAAATTAAAAATGTTTGTGCATCAAAGACCATAAGCAACAATAAAAAAATTTAAAAATTAAAAAAAAAAAAGACCATAAGCAACAAAGTGGGGCGACGACTGCCTACGGGAGCTGGTGTTTGCAGCCACATGTGATGCGCAGTGGTCCCCAGAACACTCAGAGATCACCTACATCCCAACAACCCGAAACTAACCAAGCTGATTAAAAGCAGGCAAAGGGCTCCAAGCGGACATTTTTCTGAAGACCCAGACAGCCAACAAGTGCACGAAAAGATGCCAGCATCACTAGTCCCTACGGAAATGCAAATCAAAGCCACAGGGAGAGGCCGCTTCGCGCACCCACCGCCACGGCTCCCAGCGAGACCGACAGTAATGTGCCAGCGAGGACGTGGTGCGGCAGGACCGGGACACGCCAGCAGTAGCACAAAATGTCACAGCGGCCCGGAAAACGGTGTGAGTTCCCCAAACGCTGAGAACCATAGTCTCCGCAGGACCCAGCGACCCCGCTTCCAGGGATACACCTGAAAGACGGAAAGCAGGACCTTCGAGAGCTCGCCGCTGTCGCAGCAGTGACACCCTAACCACGAGAATGTGAAAGACAGCCAATGACCCTTGACCGACGGTGGCGACACCGACTGCAGCCCGTCCACGCCATGGGACATGACTCAGCCTCTGAACAGGAAGGGACCCCGCAGTGTGCTGCAGCGGGGAGGGGCCTCCGTGGCATTGCGCTCCTTGAAATCGGCCTGCAGTTTTGTTCTCCTGTGCAAGAGCTCCGCGGATGCCCGGACACACACTAGAGCGGAGGCTAGCGGGGCTTGGGAGGGCCGGTTCTGATGCTGGGAGAGCTCTGGGTTTACAAGAGGAAAAGTTACGGACGGAGGTGAACG
The DNA here is from genome assembly GCF_011764305.1 of Mustela putorius furo. Lineage (NCBI taxonomy): Eukaryota > Metazoa > Chordata > Mammalia > Carnivora > Mustelidae > Mustela > Mustela putorius. The sequence continues at coordinate 13,434,523 of NW_025421998.1, forward strand.
GTGGCGATGGCCACCCAACAGCACGAACGTACTTACTGCTCCAAACTGTGCACTTGAAGATGGTTAAGGCAGGAAACTCGGTCACATGTATCGTCACATGAGAAAACAAAGCAGCAAGGAAGCAAAGGGTGCCTGGGCGGCTCAGCCGGCTAAGTGTCCAACTCTCGATCTTAGCTCAGGTCTTGATCTCGGGGTCATGAGTTCAAGCCCTGCATTGGGCTTCACGCTGGGCAGGGAGCCCACTGAACACCACCAAGAGCGACGAAGCCAAAACAGAGACTGGACAGACGCTTGGGTCCCATGTGCACGGCAGCAAGTTCACAACAGTCAGAAACGACGGAAACGTCACCACGCTGACGTGTGGACGTATCAATGAAATGAGGGTATATACACAGAGTTGTCCTCAGCGTTAAAAAGAAAGTTCCTACACCTCCTACAACACAGCTGCCAGAGGGGGACGTGAGACGGAGCGGGAAGAGCCAGTCACACAGGGACACACCATGTGACTCCACGTGCACACAGTCCCCAGCGTGGTCCAATCCACACAGGAGAGAGCAGAGTGGGGGGCGCCGGGGACAGGACAGGGAGCTGGAGTTTCGTGAGGACAGAGTTCCGTTCGGGGATCTGAGAACATTTCAGACATGGGCAGTGGTGGCCCCATAGCACCGGCAGCATGCTTAATGCCAGTGAACCGCACACTTAAACCTGGTTAAAAAGAGCTAAAATGAAAATTTTGTCATAAAGATTTTATATATTCATTTGACAGAGTGACAGCACATAAGCTGGGAGAGTGGCAGAGAGGGAAAGGGAGAGGCAGGCTCCCCGCTGAGCATGGAGTCCGATACGGGACTCCATCCCCAGACCCTGGGATCATGACCTGAGCGGAAGGTAGATGCCCAACTGACTGAGCCTCCCAGGCCCTCTGCCATGTATATTTTACCATATTAGAAAATCATCTTGGGGGACGCCTGGGTGGCTCAGTTGGTTAAGCAGCTGCCTTCGGCTCAGGTCATGATCCCAGCCTCCTGGGATCGAGTCCCACATCGGGCTCCTTGCTCAGCAGGGAACCTGCTTCTCCCTCTGCCTCTGCCTGCCACTCTACCTGCCTGTGCTCACTCTCTCTGTTAAATAAATAAATAAAATCTTTAAAAAAAAAAAAAAAGAAAGAAAGAAAAGAAAAGAAAATCATCTTGGGCGCCTAGGTGGCTCAGTTGGTTGAGCAACTGCCTTCAGCCTAGGTGGCTCAGTTGGTTGAGCAACTGCCTTCAGCTCAGGTCATGATCCTGGACTTTCAGGATCAAGTCCCATATCGGGCTCCCAGCTCCTTGGGGAGTCTGCTTCTCCCTCTGACCTTCTCTCTCATGCTCTCTCTCACTCATTCTCCCTCAAATAAATAAAATCTTTAAAAAAAAAAAAAAATCATCGGGGCGCCTGGGTGGCTCAGTGGGTTAAAGCCTCTGCCTTTGGCTCAGGTCATGATCCCAGGGTCCTGGGATCGAGCCCCACATCGGGCTCTATGCTCCGTGGAAAGCCTGCTTCCTCCTCTCTCTCTCTCTCTGCCTGCCTCTCCGCCTACTTGTGATATCTCGCTCTGTCAAATAAATAAAAATAAAATCTTTAAAAAAAAAAATCATCTTATTAGTTTTACTCAATAATTTCGTTTGCTAACAACTTTTTGAATCCTAAGCAGTACAATCCTGTCCGTGAACGGTCACTCCGGCTTCAGGGCTTTGCTGATTCACGGGGCCCTGATGCACACGCACAGGACTGCCCCCGCCCCCGTCGCTGCCTCAGGAGATGATGCCACCATCTCCTCCCTGTCCCTTAGCTCTGCCGGCTGCAAACCCAGCCAGCACATCTCCAGAGAGGCCTACTTTCTTTGTGGAAAGGGGAGCCGCCATCATCTGAGATGAGCTTCACGGCGACAGAATTCTTGGTAAGACACTTTCACTGCAGCTGTCATCCTTGTTACCACTCCAGATGCGACCAGGTGTGCCTCCTGGACTGGGCTTACCACACGTGTTCCATCATCCTGCAAGGTCCCCAATGCATGCCCTGTGCCCTGTGCCCTCGCAGTGGCCCGTAGCCGCCATGGGGCATGGCAAGTCAAGGGCACAGTTCCAGAGGCCTGAACGTGATGATGCATTCGAGACCCCAAGGGGGCGCAGGGCTAGCAGTCACATCTGTCAATGGCCCTGGCACCTGCGAGGCCGAAGATGAGACAGCCAGACCACCTCGGGCACCACGCCTGCTGCCCAACAGGGACCACAGCTGGCGCAGACGTGTGCCAACAAGCTCACGTTCCAGCTCCAAGCACAGAAGGTGCTTCCAAAAATCACTGCTGACGGGATACCATGGACATCCCCGAGGTGGCCTTCCGATAACGTGCACCCACGGCTGGACTCAGTCGGCAAGAACCTTGCAGCAGAGCGGGGCCTGATGGAAGGAAGGGCAGGACTCCCACATGGGGACAAGGACACCAGGGAGGGTGCACGAGTTCTCAACACACCAGGCTCATACAAGTGGCCCGCCCCCACATGCTGGAAGACAGACGACACCACACACACGAACAGACGACACCACACACACACACGTGAACAGACACACACACACACACACACAGGCCATGGCAAACTGTGGGTGAAGGCTTGAAAAGGCTCAGAGGTGGGCCTGCTGGACCGGGTTCCCCAGGTAAGACTGGGAACCCCATGCCGCCGCTCCCCTTGCTCCCTGGGGGCCAGGAAGACACCCCACTCTGAAGGCCCAGGAGCTCCGAGAAGGAGCAGACAGCAGGAGATGCTCGCAGAACCAGGCACCCCGGAGCCCAGGGACAACAGGGCCCCAGGGAGCAGCGCCAGACAGTGGCACCAGCTGCAGGAGCCATAGCAGAGGCCATGGAGTGGCCGTGGGGTATGGCCTGCAGGGGCCCTGGAGCCGGCTCCCACGACACGGGAGCCCGGGGCACCGCCTAATACACACACACAAGGACACCGCTGAGTGCGCTGCTCGGGCACAAGGGACAGATCCCTGATGGCTTCCAGCCCTAGACACATGGCTGAAGCAAGGTGGAGCCCCGGAGAAGGCCCCCACGGCGCCCCAGCAGGTGCACTGCAGAGACGCCCCAGCGGCCCCGGAGGAATGGCTCTCCCTGGTGCACCTGCGCTCTGGGGACCAGGACACCCTTTATAGACCTGGAGACGAAGCCAGCACCCCCGGACCCAGACGGCCCACAGTGTGTCCTCGCATCCAGACCCACGTCCCCTGTGGAGCAGGAGCAGGCAGACCCAGTAGCCTCCAGGACGTGGGAGCTACTCATCTTGCCGAGGCCCCCGTCCCGGCTCCGAAGCAGGAACGGGGTCACTGCCAGCAGCCACGACAGCGTGGCAAGCTGCCCTCCGGGACTTCCATGGCACGGGGACAGCGGGCTTCACCTCCCGCCCTGCCTGGCTCTGCAGAACTGGTGGGCCGTGACCACGGCCTGCACCAGGGAGCCGGACGGATTCTTTGTGAGAGAAAGTGAGTGCAGGGGACACACACATTCCTCTCCAAAGCCGCCAGGAGCCATTCCTGTTCACCCCCGGGATGGAGCAAAGCCCAGTCCCGGTCCCACCCCGAGCCATAGGACCCCAGCAGAGACGCACGGGCCCCCCCGTAGCTCAGCCTAGGCGCAGCTGAGGGCAGGCGGAGGCCAAGCTGGGCTCACCCAGTGGGGGACAGGCCTAAGCACACAGTCCCTGTCCCAGGGCCAACTCCGCGGGTCCCACATGGCACCGTCCCGCAAGGGGGCCAACCAGGCTCCGGGTGGCTGGTCAGCCCCGCAGGGGCAACGCTCTTCCATGGTGAGAACGGACGCATACCCCAGCTGCGGGTCCGGCTGTCCCTCTGCCCGTGTGGCCCGGCTGCAGTCCATCCCCGGTGAGTTTCTGCGCATTCGGGTGTGGAGCGTGGGCGGAAGCTCACACTGTCTCTGGGGGTGACCAGCAGCTCCAGCAAAACCGTTTCAGCTGTTCTGCTCCTTCTGCCTTTCCACACACATTTTGGAGTCATCTCTGTATCCATGAAAAGCTCGCTGGGATTTCAGTCAGAACTATATCAAGCGCTGCACAGGTCTGGGGACACATGCCACGGTGATCGGGTTGAGTCCCCCACCCACGGACGTGGCAGGCTCCCAGCACGCAGATCTGTGCTTCTCTGCGCCCCTACTGTGCGCTCAGAAAACCCCATCCACATCCGGGTCCAGCTGTACCTGTCTGTCTGTCTCTGAAGCGCCTGTAAACGCTACTGCATATTCAAGTTTGAGCTCAGTTTGGACATGTAACGTGGCGCATACACACACATCCTGTTCTGAGTTTTTACCATGGATGGGAGTCAGATGTGCTTCTTGCGTCAACCGACAGGGTGCCAGGACATTTCTACCTTGGCCTGTCGATGTGATGGATTCCGAGCCGGCCCTGCACCCCTTCAGAGCAAGGTCGCCCCTTCTGTTTCAGGGAGAGACTGTGGCACTGGTGTCCGTTCTCTGAACACATGAGGACATCCTCCAGTAAGAACAGACGGGCCTGGAGACCTTCTGACGGCAGATTCCAGATGACAGCCTGAGCGTCCCTGTCAGTCCCAGAGTGGTCCAAAGCAGCTGCAAGGGCCCGCAGGACATGGCGGGGGGCGCTCCTCGGGAGCCAGTGCATGTGCCAGCCAACCCTGTGGCTGCCGGCACCCCCATCTCCCAGTGGAGAAACTGCTCCCCTCTCTGCTCTCCAGACTTGCTGGCTTTGCTCTTGACAAGTTTCAAGGGGACACACTGGCGTGCACGGCTCTAGGTTCACCCTGCTCACAGCGCGCTCCACTTCTTAAACCTCTAAGTTTGTCTTTTGCCAAATGAATGACATTTCAGACACGACTCCCCGGAACAGTTTCTCAGCCCCTCCAGCCAGGACTCCAACAACACACAAGCTGGAGAATGTGCTCTGGTCCCACAGCTTCCGCCAAGGTGGTCCCTCTGTCCTTCGGGGCATGGCAGACTTTCTGGCGCGCCTGGGGCCCCACGGACACTCCGGTCCCACCCGGGTTCATTAGGGACCAAAGTCCCTGCTCCCGGCCCGGCCTCCCCCAGGTGGGTGCTGCCCTGCTCGGCCGTGGCTGACACCCCTCTGCTGCTCTTTGGTCCCGACGGAGCAGCTTTCGGTGGGGTCTGGCAGCACCTGTCTGTGTTTCTGGGTTGCCAGCCTCTTCAACTCCACACCTGGGGCACATGAGGACAAAGAGAAGCTGGAGGCCTCCCCTGGGGCCCCCAGGTCCCTGTGTGGCTGCCTTGTGTCCATCTCGCAAAGGAGCCGACAGTCACCGCATGGAGCATCCAGGACTGTCGTTGTGCAAAGTGACACGCCCAGGGAGAGGCACATGCACCACACCTTCTGGAAGCAGAAATCCCCAACTTTTCTCTTCCAGGGTTTCCTTAACCCATACCTGCGCTGTCCTCACATATGGCTCTGACTCTTCCCAGGTCTTCCCCAGCCTCTCCCCACACATAAAAACATCCTGTTGCCTCTCCCAGAGGCGCTTACACTCGGCCCTCAGAGTCTTGCCGGGGCCTGCGCTCTTGTGCTGCACCAAGAACCGCCCTGGCTCCTTTCTAGAGGGAACCCTGTGCTCTGGACCTGTGTCTCCGCCTTCACGGTGTGTCCCACGCTGTGAGGCAGCAGTCTTCCCATGTCTCCCTCAGAACTGGGCCCGCCTGATCACCGTGGTGGGACACGTTCGTCCCGTGAGGTCGCGCTGGCCCACTCTGCGACAGGCCCCACGTCTCCGCATGAGCGCTGCCTCTCCTCCTGCTGGGCCCCCCTCGTGGGCCCTCCATCTCCATCTGCTCTTCTGTCTCCCGCTGACTGATTTCCTCTCTTCACCTTCTGGCCACTCCTCTGGGCGCCTTTCTGGACTCTCCTTCGAGCCCTCTAATGAACGTGTTAAGACACACATGGACGTACATCTCATTCTAAAAACTCCCGTCCACCCCTCTTTATTCAGAAGTGAAGCCTGGGAACTTCTGAGATCACCGTGCTTGCTCTCACCTCTCCAAGGACGTTACACTGACCCCCAGTTTCCCGTGTGGCTGGCAGCCAGGCCCACATCTCTGTCCCATGTTTGCTGCAGGCTCTATCTCCTTGAATATGTACAAATCCACGCTGGCCCCAACGGAAGCCACGCGCACAGGCACGGTCGCCGGCTGTGCTCAGCCTGGCGGGCGGTAACCCCAGCTCCCCCCGCTCCCGAGAGCACCCCAGGACCCCCATGTGAGACAGGTCCGCACAGGTGTTCAGGAAGCGCGGCAGGTAGGGGGGCAGGAGATTCCCACTCCGCACCCAGGTTAGCCTCGTGTCTTCATTCGCGGTTGCTCCAACCCTCCTCTGTGCCAAGTATCCCCACAGCTGAGCCTCCCCAGTCCTGTCTCTGATGGGGACACCACCCACCTCCCCTGTCACCTGACGGCCAGGCAAGAACAGAAACCCCTCCGAGGACACCACCGCCCCACACCTTCCCCAACTGGGGCTGGGACTGGAGAGCTCTGCATCCCCTGAGGGGACTCGAAGCGGACTGGCTCCATGCAATCCGCAGCCCCACCCTCCCGGGCACCCTCTCCAAGCGCAGGCGCCCCACTCCTGGCAGAGCCCCTCCACCACCCTGACCTCGAGACCGCAGCCCCTCTCCCCGGTTCACTTGCACTCAGTGTGTTTGGGGGCCCGGCGTGCCACGCTTATCCGTAGGTGCCTGCACACAGGACTGGACAGGATTTGGGGACTCGGCACACACACGCCCGCCCTCGAGAGAAATGAGGCGGCTGCTCCTGTAGAAAGAGCTGGAAATGGGGCCAGCGAACTGGAACATGGAGCGTGGGCACAGTCACCTGCCACAGCAGCGCCGGCAGGACAGCGGGGGCACACCCCACAGCTGGACTCACCTTCACCTCCTTCTCGATGTAGTCACTCAGCAGCCTGTCAGGCTCCACGCGCTCGGGCAGGGACAGCGCCACAGTGTGCAGAGGGCGCCGCTCTGTCACCTTCTCATGGGCTTTCTTATCTCGACTCTTTTCACCTTTCAGGAACACTCGTTTAAAAGGCGACACAATTCCAGGCTGCAGGCAGAAACGGCAAGGGTTGGAGGTTGTTATTCACGAAGGCTTCGCACAGCCCCCACAGCGCACATGCCAATGTGGCCAAGCCACCACCACGGTCCCCATGCAAAGGGGCTGCCTGTGCGGCCCGGGGAGGACGGTACCAAGAATGCCAGATAGGGTCAGGGTGGGGGCTGGTGCCGCCTTGGGCACATGGAGTGGGGGGTCCGTCCTCCACTGGCTCTCGGACACTCGGAAAGGTGAGGGCACGCTCTCCGGGCGAGTAATCTCATGGCTCGGTAAAGGGCAGGAAGGGGGGGACCCCCCAGAAGACAGCAACGTAGTGTCACCCGAGCCCCTGGCTCCAGCAGGTCCCTTCGCTCCAGGACCCCGGAGCAGGCACCCCGGCCTCAGCAAAGGACACACCTCAGCAGCCGAAAGCCCACCCGCTCCCTGTGCCCTATCTGTGCTCCTCAAGCCCTTCCCACCCCCAGGGCCTCTCTGCCCCAGGGCGCTGACGGCACTGGGCAACCCGCACCACGGAGGCTAACCTCCCACCCAAGGAAACCTACGCAGTGTGAGCTGGGGGCCTCGCTTACTCGCCTCTCCAGCTGCCTACACTGCTTGTTCTCCACCTCAGCAAGGTTTTCATGCAAGGACGAGGCCGCTCCGGCCGGCAGCCGCTTACGCATCAGCTAAGACAGGATGCCCAGGGCCTCCCAGGCACACGGACGGGCTGCAGAAGGGATGGAGCATCTGCGAGGAGCCTGCCCGCCCTGGGGTCTGTCCAGGCCCCGTTCTCCTCAGTCCCTAGAGTTTCAGCCCGCACAATCTCGGGGTATGGCCAAGAGTGGGGAGAGTGGGGGGTGCTGCATGGGAGCAGGTGGGCACTGTGGGCAGCTCACATGGGGAGGGATGGGGAACGCTCGGCCACAATGGGCCGAACAGCTACAGTAAATTTTAAGTTGAAAATGACCCTGGAAATGTAGGAAAGCAAACACCACGTTTCACCAGCCCTACCCCAGGCTGGCAGGCCACACCAGACCGGGGCTGCCCCTCTGGCCCACACCCCAGTCAGCAGCACTTCTGGACCCCCGGCTTCCGTGTGCAGAGCACCTCCCAGCTCCCGCGACAGGTGCACGCCGCAGGGGCAGAAACGACGGTGGGCACGTGCACACCTTACCCTGTCAGAATGTACGAGCCTTACAGATGCTGACACCCGTGCCTACGCCCTCTCTCTCCCTGGCCACCCCACAAAGCTCCCCCTCCTGGACCACGACCCGCCGGGCACAGGCTGAGGCTGAGTGTGACCAGCGGCACACACAACTGCTCACATGCGCTCTCCCACCTCGTTACTCCCTTGCTCCTGGGAGTACCAGGAAAACGACTCTGACAGGACAGGTTTGCCACGGTCAGCCTCTCACCGCAAGGCCCACGCCAAATCACCACGGCCACAGACCACATGCGCTGCGGGTGAGGCACAGCTCATGGAACGGCAGTCTGCACACACAGCCCGTCGGCACTGGGAGGATCCGGGGCCTCACCCCTGCAGCCGCCGGGTCCAGGGCACATGTGCGGCCCCCCGTGGCAAGGAAACCCGGACCGCCCACTCCAGAGGCCTCCGACTAGCCCAGGGCCCCCGCTCACGAGGCGGAGCCTGACCTGTCCTCCTGTGCCACCACCCCTTGGGACCCTGCAGGGGACCCCCAGCACCGGTGCTGGTCAGTGGGCATTCAGTGCCCGCGCTGGCCAGGCATAGGGAAGGCCCCGTCAGGGAATGAGACAGCTCCTACCTCAAGAGGGCACAGTCAGGCCGGAGAAGAGCCCAAAGCTGGTGAACAAGCACTAAATCCACAGTGAAAACCGCCGGCCTGCCGCCTGGAAGGCGTGCTCAGTGCCAGTTGCTCCGCCTTTAAAGCTGCCCCCGCCCCGGCCACAAGGCACAAGCCCATGAGGCACGGGGGCACCCACTGGCCCATCGTGACCCCATGGGAGTGGCTGGGAGTGCCCAGCTTCCAGCCTCCGCCCTGAACAGCCGCACTGCAGGCTTCTGGCTGCTGCTGTGAACATCTCCAGCAACTTTCAGTGGTTGCACAAGCTTTCCCTGATGGCGGAAGGCTGAAACCGCTGGGTGGAGACACGGATTGTGGCAAACCTGACCCTTCCTGTGGCCACCTGAGCCCGCGTCAGGGGCGGGTTCCCTGCTGGCATCAGGCAGCGCTCCCACCCCCACCCCCGCCTCTCCAGAAACACCACGACCAGGTGGGCACTCCGGGTTTGGGAACGGAGGCTGCTCTAAACACGAAAATGTAAAGTGACGTTCTGGTTAAGGAAACACAGGGGAGACCATTCAGAATATCCTGACACAGAAGCAGGGTTCCCGAACACAATCATAGATCCTTTAATTTTTGCAATATTCTCCAGATCAAGATGTCAAGTTTTTAAAAGCACGTCTGATAGTGCCCGTGTGCCTTCCTCACTCCACAGGAATTTTTACTGAGTGCTGATGCTCACCATCCCCACCGAAAGGATCTCACAATCCCTGAGCCTACAAGACAAGGACCAACTCAGCCCCCAGAAGGAGCACAACGGTGATGATGTCCCTTCAATAATGGAGCCCCGCACTGGGTGCAGCCTGGGGTCCACCTGAGCCTGAATCTTCTGTGAAGATATGAGGCTCTGAGGGTCCAGGGCAGGGACATGGGGCTTCTGCGGCACACAGACTACTGGCCGCTTCGATAACTGGGGGGATCTTTCTGGACTAGTTGGAAACAAGCCTGAGATCCTTACCTATCCTATAATATCTTCCATTTTATGCTAGAAACCACTTTTGAAGTTGGGGACCTAGAAGGTGGCTCTTAAACACTTGGTCTGGCTGCTGAGCGTTTCCCAGAGGAGCGCCCAGGGGCCAGGCTGGCCTAGATTTGCTGAGCTGAAGCTCGATTAGCCACTCAGCTGGGGCGCCCGGGCTCGGAGCAGGTGCATCTCCTCCATGGCTCTCGGAGGCTAACGTCTCCACCAGAGTGTCTGACTTATGAGCAATGTGTTTCTGGAAGAATGAGCACAACCACTCACGGGGCAGTGGGCCCCACCTGCGGCCTGGAGTTCATCACAAGATGACACACCAGCTGGCTGGGTGTACACAGTGCTAGGCTCGGCACACTCTGCGGGGTCCCCAGCAGCCAGGAGGGGAGGGACGGCACAGGGCACCCTGAGCGCCTGGGTGCAAGTCTATACCTTCTCAAGGACGTAGCTTACCTGATCCTTTAGTCGTAGTTCAGAACTGCTCCTGAACACACACTTTCCATATGCAAGGCCACGGGCGTCCACAAGTCCAACACTCAGCAAACATCTATCGAGTACTTGGTAGGTGCCCAACCCTGGGGCTGCAATGAAGGGGCCTCCGTCCCTTTCCCGGGGCCCAGCAGACGGGCAGCTGCATACAGCGGTCAGGCCCACACAGGGCTGCAGTAGAGCCTGGGGGAGGCACGGCGGCCAGACTGGTGGTCAGGCAGACTGCTCTCAGGCCTGCTGCAGCAGAAACCAAGGGCATAGCTCTGTCCCGCTGGACAGCTCAGAGGGCGCACGTGGCAAGGCACCGAACCCTCTCCTGCAAGCTTCCTGACCAAGGGTCCCTTTATGTCACACCTGTGCTGCAACACTGTCCACCTTCTTTTGTTTTTAAAGATTTTTTTAAATTTTTTTTTAAGATTTTATGTATTTATTTGACAGAGATCACAAGTAGTCAGAGAGGCAGGCAGAGAGAGAAAGGAGGAAGCAGGCTCCCCAATGAGCAGAGAACCAGATGCAGGGCTCGATCCCAGGACCCTGAGATCATGACCCAAGCCAGAGGCGGAGGCTTTAACCCACTGAGCCACCCAGGAGCCCCAAGATTTTATTTTTATGCCATCGTTACAGCCAACGTGGGGCTCAAACTCACAACCCCAACATCAAGAGTCGCACACTCCTCCAACTGAGCCAGCCAGGTGCCCCCCCACCCTGGCCTCAAGACTCACCCCCAGTGCTCATCTTTGTATCAACTAACCGCCGGCGTTCTCAGTTATGCAGTCGACGGGCACGCTGTCAGAGCAATCTGCGGGACGAGGTGCCTCCCACCAGGAAAAGAACCTGCTCCAGGCCCAGGGAGGAGTGGGACACGGCCCGTGCCCTCCGGCCCTCCCCAGACCGCAAGGCCCCCAGCTCCGGGCCCCGACAGCTTGCCGAAGCGGGAGCCACGCAGGCACTCCAGCAGGGTCCCAGCACAGGCGACATTCCGGGCGTGCGTCTGCCAGCGCTGCGCAGGCTCTTTCTCTCCACCCTTTCCCCAAGTCGCGTTCCAACTCAGATCCCATGTCCTAACAAACTGTGAACTCAAGTGAACCCGCTCTTTCCCTGCAGGTGGGACATCTGGGCCTCCCACGCCTCAGGTTAAGATGGGTAGACCCTCCTCTCCTGCTCGCCGACCACTGCCAGCCACCGCTTCTCAGCCCCGGAACCCAGTGGGAACCTTCCTCCCTTCTTCTCAAAGCGGAGGTCGTGGGCCCGGGTCACCCCGGCTCACAAACACACCCGCCGGGCTTGCACCTACCTCGTTCTCCATGGGACACCCGCTGGACAGTCTGGGGAGGGGCTCTGGTCCCTCCCCCCTGCCGAAAGTTACTGTGCACTCTCTGCTTCTGATCTTGCTAAAAAATATGGTCGGATGTCAGCCCTCCCTCTGACAAAACATGTGAATGCACAGGAAGACCAGAAACCACGGCTTCCTCCAGCAAACCCCACTGAAGCTGTTTACCGTTTGTTTAAAAAGGGTAAGAGGCAGGCGGCACCCTCAAACTGCTGGCACAATCCAAACGTCCACGAGCATAAGAGGTCTGAGGAGAGCAGTGCGTGCTGAAGGCGGTCAGGAGCCAGTGCCGTGGTGGCCTCCCTGCGTCTCCGGCCAGTGCTATGTGGTCCGCTGAAGGACACGTTTCTGGAATCCCCACCACTCTGCAAATCCGCTGCCCACAAGAGTGACTGAGCAAACCCGGACCCCACAGAGCTCCCCTCTGACCCCTCGGGGAGCACCCACACCCCTATGTGGCCACCTCAGCCCCAAGCGCCCAGGCTGGGGCTGGGGCAGGGCATGCCCTTAGAGCCCTTGGCCTGCAACAGCCTCTGTGTCCCCGGAGTTCGAAGTCCCCACGTGACACAGATGAGCATGTTTCCTAGCCAGTTCCCTTCAATGTCTTTAGGGTCAAACGCCCTCATCTGGAAAAGCAGAAGCTGGTGTGCTGATGAGGCCTGATGCAGAATATTCCAGAACAGCCTGTCAACAGGAAAGGCTACATAAGGAAGCGTCTGGTTCACTGAAGGGGCCATGTGTGCTCACAGATCCACAGCTTTTAACAAGCACAACACACGTCTGTTACCAGGGTGAACCAAATGAAAGTGCTGGCATTCAACAGCTTTTTGCCCAGAAAAACAGCCTTTCGACATGGCTCCACTTACACTGTGTGAAGCTGGAGGCTTCCTGACTCTGAGACCCCGGGCTCCAAAGCCATCGCTCTGCGCCCCGACAGCAAGCACGCGTGCCCCAGATGGAGAAGGCGCCGCAGGCCAGGAAGGCAGCCCTGAACCAGATACGCTCGATTAACACCCGGCACTGACCAGACTGTCTGTCTCTGGAGGGGATCGGGGCAGCAGGCGGCCTGGACACAGACATCTTTCTCCAAGCCGCCCCCACGCAGCAGGACCGGGTGGCCCTGGCCTCTACACGGCCACTGAGGCAGGTGCAGAGCGGACCGTGGGACAGGCACGCCTACGGGACACCCCAGTGGCGCCCCCCCAGCCAGGCGGCCTACTTTCACAGATGTCGCGGTCGCCCAGTGGGTGAGAAAAAGCAAGGCCAGTGAGCGCACGGGCAGACGCCGCATTCAAGACACAGGGGTAGACACGCGGCCCTTGCGGGTGTCTGGGGAGGGCTGTGGCCCCTGCGGGCGTCTGGGGAGGGCTGTGCCCCCAGACGCAGCGGTGACACACAAGTAAATACAGAAAAATAATTAAAAACTCTAGAAAACCAAAGTTGGTCCTCACAGACACAAGCTGTGTGATACTACGGCACGGCCTGGTTCTGAACACTGGACACAGCAAGACAACAACTGCGGAAGCACAGATCCTGTGGCAGAAATGACACGTCCTGCTTGGTCGGACTGCACACGCAGAACACAGACCAGCCCAAGGGGCCGGGCGCACGCACTGCTCCGGGTGTCTCTGCATCTAAGAAATCCATGGTTTTCGGGTTTTTTTTTTTAGACTTTATTCATTCATTTTAGAGGGAGGTAGAGCACGAGCTGGGGGGATGGTGGTGGAGAAAAGCAGACTCCCCCATGAGAAAGGAGCCCGATGTAGGACTCGATCCCAGGACCCTGAGATCATGACCTGAGCCAAAGGCAGACGCTCAACCCACTGAGCCACGCTGGTGTCCCCAGACATGCGTGCTTTAAAAAAGAGAGATCATGCAGGATGCCTGGGTGGCTCAGTTGGTTAAGCGGCTGCCTTCGGCTCAGGTCATGATCCCAGCGTCCTGGGATCGAGTCCCACATCGGGCTCCTTGCTCGGCGGGGAGCCTGCTTCTCCCTCTGTCTCTAGCCTGCCACTCTGTCTGCCTGTGCTTGCGCTCTGTATCTCTCTCTCTCTCTCTCTAACAAATAAATAAAATCTTAAAAAAAAAAGAGAGAGATCATGAATTCAAACTGAGAATTCTAATTCGAAATGAATCTACCAGGATCTTCCTTTATGTCACCTTTATGCTTGTGTCTTTTCTCTTACGTGAATGATCTTAGTTCTAGACGACCTGGCTGGCCAGCAGCCCCCAGCACCGGTGCTGTTCATGGTCCACACAGTTCTGGGGGGCAGGGGGCTAGGCGGGGAGCTGGGAAGCAGGAGTCAGGTCTCAGCACCCCGCACAGCCACCTCCTCAGCGCCTCGCGTCTGCAGCTCTGTTCTGTGTGGGGATAAGGTGACCACAGCTGGACCTGCACCACCTTCCAGCCTCAGATGCCACTCCAAGGAGGGAAGACAGGTTCTGATCCTCTTAAACACCCTTATAATTAGGAAGTCAAGGGGCACCTGGGCAGCTCAGTGGGTTATACCCAGATGCCCCTAGAGTTTTGTTTTTTATTTTTTCTTTTTAAGAAATTAATTGACAGATGGGCACCTGGGTGGCTCAGTGGGTTAAGCCGCTGCCTTCGGCTCAGGTCATGATCTCAGGGTCCTGGGATCGAGCTCCACATCGGGCTCTCTGCTCAGCAGGGAGCCTGCTTCCTCCTCTCTCTTTGCCTTCCTCTCTGCCTACTTGTGATCTCTCTCTGTCGAATAAATAAATAAAATCTTAAAAAAAAAAAAAGAAATTAATTGACAGGGGCGCCTGGGCGGCTCAGTGGGTTAAAGCCCCTGCCTTTGGCTCAGGTCATGATCCCGGGGTCCTGGGATCGAGCCCCGCATCAGGCTCTCTGCTCAGCAGGGAGCCTGCTTCCCTTCCTCTCTCTCTGCCTGCCTCTGCCTACTTGTGATCTGTCTGTCAAATAAATAAGTAAAATCTTAAAAAAAAAAATTAACTGACAAAACTGACAAAAGGTTTAAAAGGGAAAGAAGAAAGTGAGGAGCCAGTGGATGAAAGTGGACACAGGCTCCGACCCGCGGTCTGAGCTCTCCAGGGCTCACGGCACTGATGGACCCCGGCGCCCCCACTCCCCCAGTAAAACTAGCTCAGCACAAACCCACGAGAAATGGGGTGAGTGTTCCGTGTAGAACCTGTGTCATCTGTCACCCACCACACATCCTCATCTCGGCCAGAAAAGCCAGGTGAAATGCTTCCTCCTTGCCCTCTGGTCAAAGCTGTCAAAGCGACACTGTTCCTTAACAACGGCCCAAGGTGAATAGGAACGAGCCGCACCCGTGGCCTGCGGACGCTCAGGTGGCCCCAGCTCAGATAAGGGACAGCTCTGGAGGGGAACATCTCAGGAAGGGGACCGCTGGGGCTGGGAGCGGGGGGAGCAGTGCAAGCCGCGGGGCAGCCGCCTCTGCAGGAAATGCTATTTCAGGTCCCACTGGCACCGAGGGTGCTCACCAGCGCGTATTTCTGGGGCTTTTCAACCAGGAAGCAAGGACATGAGCTTTCCGTGTGGAAGAGACCCTTAGGAGCGCAGCCTGACACTTCCAGCTCAAACTTGGGATTCCAGAGTTATGGGTTCCCTCCTTCCAGATGCTCTGCCCTGTGTCCCATGCTGGCACTCCGTGTGTAAGGATGCTAACTACACAGACACTGCGTCCGAAAACCTACAAGACAGTTGCAAGATAACAGTATCACTATTATTACTAATATGATTACTGAAAACAATCTGGGGCTTTTTGGTACTTCTTGTCCTCAGTGTAAATCCCGCTGGGGCTGTGCTGTCACATGTCTATGATCTCATTACTTGAAATAACTCTTCTCTGAGGGGTTATGCCTTTGTGTAGCTTTATGCCATTTTTAATACTTTTTTAAAAAAGATTTTATTTATCTGACAGACACAGATCACAAGTAGGCAGAGAGGCAGGCAGAGAGAGAAGCAGGCTCCCTGATGAGCAGGGAGCCCGATGTGGGGCTCAACCCCAGGACCCTGGGATCATGATCTGAGCTGAAGGCAGAGGCTTAACCCATTGAGCCACCCAGGCGCCCCTAAGTGACATTTTAAGAAGCTTTTACTCCATCTGCAATATTATAAAACATAACATGGTTGCACAGGCACGAACCCTATGCTCAGAGGTCACATCGTCCTGGCCTCCGGGTAACCGTTTAAAAACCAACAGAGTGAATACCGGCTCATGCATGTCCTGGAGCCTGCTCATGGGACCCAAGGGACCCCCGTGGCCGCCTGGCCCCAAACCCCACCATGTGGACGAAGCATAGCTTGGAGAACCTGTGCCCTGCACACAGAGTAGGGCCACAACACACAGACCATGTCCTGTTCTTGCCACTGTGTCCTTGGGGTAGGTCTCTGGGAAGTGGGATGCTGGGTCAGTCAACACACCAGGTGAGCCAGGTGCCACCCTTATGCCCTGCCTGGGATTGCACAGGCCCTTTCCCTCAAGCCTGACCAGCTCGGGGGTTTCTGCGGCCCTAGGGAAACAGGTGGCCCCAAGTGATCTGAATTTGTGTCTCTGGCTATCAAGAGTCTGTCGGTTTCCCTTTTTAGAAGCATCTTATTTAGGGACATTTACTTTATGTTTTATAAGGTGCAGATAATGTTTTCTTGATACATCTTTTTACTTTGCTTGTGCTTATGTGGTCAGGTCTTTTTGTCTTTCCTTTTATGGGTTATTTATTTTTATTTATTTGTTTTTATTTACATTCCAGAGCCCATTTGTTGCTCATCCTGGTGTCCAATACGAAGGAAGGACCCATTTCACCCTTTTCTGTACGGTGACCCAGGTTCCCCATGCCACTCACGAAGAGTCAGATCTCCCCACTCTCCTGCACACTCGGCTCCTCGCAGAGCGGGGCCTAGTTCTAACTCTGCCCCTCTGTGCCTGCAGCTTCGCACAGAAGAACCCCACACCGGCCGGCAAGGGAATGGCCACTTTGGGCCTGTTCCCGAGTTGCTCTTCTTTTCCACGGTTTTCTCGTTCTTGCTTGCTCGTAGCTCAGGGAAGCTTCCGCTCAAGTAGACCGGTTCCAGAGAAGAGCCTGGTGGCCTTTTCACTGGGATCATAAATTAATTTGGGGGGAACAGACCCAGTCATGAGGCCGCCAATCCCAGCCAAACACGAGATGTCTCCCCACTTCTTCTAACCTGTTTTTCCGTGTTTTGGGAGTTTGTCCCACAGACATCTCATATGTTCCTGCTAAGTTTACCCTAGAGCACCCACTCACCCTAAGGACCAGGACGTTCTCCTCTGTGATAGGCCAGAGCTCCAGTGGGACAGAGGGACTAGCAAAGCTAGCTGGAGGGGCTGCTGGAGGTGGGCATAGGACATGGCATCTGAGCCAGAGCCCAGCCTGGGGTGCAGGAACTGTGGAGCAGGCTTGGCCCCCAGGCCCCCACACCCCACGCATTCCTGTACTGACATGAAGGCAAGCTATGGTACATCGGGACTTGCTGTTTCTACTGACCCAGGCAACTGGAAGAGAAGCCGCAGGGCATCATGCTCGGGGAGAGTGGCCAGCACCCCTGCAGGGGCCCAGATGCGCTACTGAGCCCATGTCTGCGCCCGAGGTCCCACGTGGCCAGAAGCCATTGTTTCACGGAGCCTGGAAGAGCAGGGCTGCTGGCCCCACAGTGCCGGGCATGGTCTGCCACCTCGGACACTGCCCATGCCTTCTGCAGGAAAGCTGTGCCCTCGGAGAAGCTGGAAATCAGCTTGCCTGCGCATAGCCGTGGTGCCCCATAGGAGCTCTCCTTTGGCCACACAAAGCCAGCACGTGCCGAGGCATGGTGGCCTCCACCAGGCAGGAGTCAGGGCAGACTGGTGGCTTCCAAAGAACCACCTGCGAGGGTCACCTGTCCTTTCTGCACACCTGTGCAGGGCATGCCAGCACAGGCAGAGTGTAAGGTCCTGCTTCCGCAGGTCACCCGAGAGCCAGCTGGACAGCACCATGGAGAGCTCAGCACGCGAGGCCAGGGCTGCGGCCACGGCCACCATGGAGAGAGGACACCCAGCACCTTACAACCTCTTGGGACACACTGCATCCACATGTGGGCCTTTGGCTGCTTCCTCCCAGCGCGGCCAAATGCCTGCGCACTCCTCAGCAGAAGGATAGGCAGCGCTGAGGCCAAGCCCCACGACTTCCAGCTGCCTGGGACCAGCCTCACTGCTGCCAGGAGCTCTGGCAACAGCCGGGCCTAGCTCAGGCCTCCCCAGCACCCATCTTCTTCCAACCTCCTGACCCCAGAGCCGCCCCTGCTGCTGTGAGCCAAACACACAGAAACCAAAGGAAGAGCATCGTGGGGGGAGGAGCGCCCCCAGAAGGAGGGGTGAGGGAAAGGAGCGCCCCCAGAGGGAGGGGTGAGGAGCAACGTCCAGAACAAAGGCAGGGACCGGTCAGCCCAGTTCTGACGAGTCCCCCACCTCATGCCGGCAAGGGAAAGCCTGGCCAGCGGCGCCCAGCAGGAGAGGGAGGGCTCCTTCCCCGAGGGACACAGCTGGCGGTGTCCGTGAGCAGGGGCCATGCGTGCTGCACGCAGAGGGCGGCCCTCCTACCCTGCACCCCACACCTCGGCCTTGGCCCCGCCACCGGCACTGCAGACCCTGGAGCTCTCCGCCACCACGCCCAGGGGTGGGGCCACACAGGCTCCTCCTCGGAGCGCGTGCCCGCCGGGCCGGCTAGCGCCTGGCCAGCGAGCACCTGCGTGTGCTAAAGGGAACCCGGCTGGTGAGAGCATGGCCTGGGCCTGACCCCACGGAGACGGGCGCCCCGAGGGAGACCAGCAGGAGAGCGTGTGAAAAGCTGGCGCGCCCGGCGACCGGGCAGTGAGGGCGACAGGGCCGCGCGGCAGACACGCACAGACTCCCAGCAGCTGCGGGCCGCCTGCGTTAACGTGCTGCCGGTACACGGGAGCGCCAGGTACTCCTCCTGCAATTCCTCCTTGTGAAGTTCTCACGAAATAAAGAGTGGTAGAGACGCATGGAAACAGCGCTCGTCCCACAAGACTGCACACGCCAGGACCCGCGTGACGCAGGCCGAGACGTTTGCCACTGCGAAAGAACTTGCCCCCGGGGGTCAGAGAAAAGGGCAGTAAAGCACATGAGAAAAACAAACGGAAGACCCATCAGAGGTGCCCCCCTCCTGCTGCGGCCAAGACCCAGCCACGGAGGAAGAAGGAGGTGAGGCCATGATGTGGGCCAGCGTCCAGGGCGGCCAAAAGGGTCACATCGTGCCCCCCCTCAAAACACCTTGCCACTGGGAGCCAAGCACAAGCGTCTTAGGACACGCACAACCCTGACATGTGCAAAGAGCTCTGGAAATGAAGGTTCCCACGCAGGGAACTTCTGGCGCCTGCATACACCAGGTGATAAGATACCAGTGACAGGACTTTCTGCCCCTGGTGACTACAGCAAAGTTCCAGCTCTAAGAATGAACTCAGGAGAGCATGCGATGTAGACACACAAGGGCCATAGATGTCTCTGTGTAACAGGTGTCAAAACAGCAGAATCTTTTTAAGGGGTATGGATAACCAGTAACCCTGGCTCTTCACCCCCCCCTCCAGGATAAAGAACTGTTCCTGATACTTAATCAGGTGCGATCCGTCACCTTGTCTCTATCCCTGCCGGATGTAGCTACAGAAATCTGTGCAGGCCAATAAACACACGCCAGCAAGAGTGGCCAGGGTAGGCCCTACTTAACCACATGACAAAGTTCAAGCAACAAGGGGATGGAGAAGGTGGGGTGGGCCCTTTGGAGAATCTACTCACTCTGCATAGTGCACATCCTGACCCACCACCCTGTGCTCCTTCCTACAACACTCGGGTCTATCTTATAGCAGTAAGCCTCCCCAAACATGGTAAAGGAGTTTCAGGAAAGCGGCAACAACTCCCCAGAAAGCACTGGACCCAGTGGGCACTAAACATGTATCTGAAATAAATGAGGTCAAGGAAGTAAAACCATGTATGTGTACAGAAAAGTAGACACATGTAGGAAAGTGATCTGAAAAGCTCTAATAATAGTTGTTCCTGGTAGAGAGGATTATTTTCTTCATTTTTTCTTGATTATACTTTGCTATTTTTCTAAGCTGTAAATGTATTTTTTTTTTTAGTAAGGAAAAATCTTAAGTTCATTTTGGAAAATAAAATCCAAAATTGTTAGCAAATACCATTTCATCTATTGGGTTGGCAAGTATTCAACAATCTGGTAATGTGTCACGTGAGCAAGGATATTTTAAAACCCGCATTCTGATAAGTGACTATTTGGAATACAAACGGGCACTACTGTGGAGAACAATTTATCAGTGTGTACTAAAATTACAAATGTACATAAAGCTTCCTAATAATGGCATTTTCAGGGCTTAATCCTATAGATACACGTACACACCGGAAAGCTTAGCAGACAGCTCATCTCTGCATTTTGTGTGAGAGCAAAAGGGCGACATAAAATTCTATGAACAGGCTACTGTTGAAATGAATTGGACCAATCCATAAGGAAAAACGCCACCAAGCCCCAGTGAGGACTAAAGAAACTGCATATGTATAATGCAAGATCTCTAAAACACCGTCAAGAAGAAATAACCCAAAAGAGGTCCCTAGTCTCCTAACAGAAATAACACCTCCACAACAATGAGCACACCTATGGGCAGATCTTGGTTCCTAGATACCATTTCCACTGAAAGCAACCAGGCTCCTCGGACTAATGTCTGGTTCCAGACGGGCCGGGGCAGGAAAGCAAGAGAATAGCCTAGAACATCTTGGAGCAAATGTAACCGAGAGCTCAGGGTACTGGGGACTAGTCAAAAGTCACCGGCCACATGCCAACGTGAATACACTGAACAGAACTGAACTGCCCTTAAAAATAGTTACGATGGTAAACGGTAGGTTATGGGGTTTTGACCGCAATTAAAAATAAAGACACCAGATGGGGCACCTGGGTGGCTCAGTGGGTTAAAGCCTCTGCCTTCAGCTCGGGTCATGATCCCAGGTTCTGGGATCGAGCCCCATGTCAGGCTCTCTGCTCAGCAGGGAACCTGCTTCCTCCTCTCTCTCTCTCCTTGCCTGCCTCTCTGCCTACTTGTGATCTCTGTCTGTCAAATGAATAAATAAAATCTTAAAAAAAATTAAATTAAAAATAAATAAATAAAGACAGACACCAGAGCCAGCCCACAGTGGCTCCCCAACATCAGGCCCTCCGCTCAGCAGGGAGTATGCTTCTCCCTCTCCCTCTGCCCCTTTCCCCACTAGTGCGTGTGCGCTCTCTCTTGCTCTCTCTCTGAAATAAATAAAATAAAATAAAGCAGAAACCTGGCTGGGGCACATGGGTGGCTCAGTTGGTTGAGCATCTGTCTCCAGATTTCACCTCAAGTCATGATCTCAGGGTCATGGGATCAAGCCCCAGGTCAGGCTCTGCACTCAGTGGGGAGTTGGCTTGGGGCTCTCTCCTCTCCTTCTACCCTGTATGCTCACTCTCTCTCATAAATAAATCTTAAAAAGAAAAATGCAGAAACATGGCAACTGGTGAGTCAGCTTCACCAGGAATGGAGCAAACAGACCTTGATCAGCAAGTCTGGGTACAGTTTGTGAATCATGTGGCAATACAGGATTGATGTGACTTTCCTGACTGAATGGTCTGAGGACAGTGGTCCTTGTATCAAGAAAACACACGCTGTGGGCGCCCGGGTGGCTCAGTCGGTTAAGCATCTGCCTTCAGCTCAGGTCATGATCACAGGGTCCCAGGATCAAGCCCTGCACTGGGTTCCCTGCTCAGTGGGAAACCTGCTTCTCTCTCACTCTAATGCTCCCCCTGCTGGTGCAGTCTCTCTCTCTCTAATAAATAAATAAAATCTTTTAATTAAAAAAAAGAAAGCACACACTGAAGGAAGAAGGGTCATGGAACATCATGTCTGCAATTTTTTTTTTTCCTTGTCTGCAATTTTTTTTTTAAGATTTTTACTTACTTATCTGTTTATTTGAGAGAGAGAGCACGAGCAGGGGGAGGGAGAGGGAGAAGCGGACTCCCTGCAGAACAGAGAGCCTGACATGGGGCTTGATCCCAGGACCCTGAGATCATGACCCGGGCTGAATGCAGACACTTAACTGACTGAGCCACCCAGGTGTCCCAAGCAATTGCTTCTTAAATGGGTTAGAAATGGTAATACTTGGGAATCTGGGTGAAAGGTTTCTGAGTACCCTGTGCACTCTTCATGCAACTTCTTTGTAAACTTAACACTGTTTCTATACAAAAAGGTAAAAATTCAATTGTCTACAGCAAAACTAATACTGTTGGCTTGACTGCGCGTGCAGGACTGCCAAGAGCTCTGCAAAGACAGGCGGCGGCAGCCGTGCAGCACTCCTGCCAACCGGCTCCTGCAGCCCACAAGAAAGCACGGCAGGGGCTCACACTGTCTGCGACAGGCGGCAGCTAGCAACACCATGAACCGGCTAGCAACACCATGAACCATACAAGCACTCAACCCAAAAGCAGACCAATGACGGAGGAACAGAGCACAAGAGAAACAGAAAGCAAATGGGGATGTGGCCAACAAACACAAACCTATCAATAATTACACTCGCTTCGAAGCAGAACCGAAAGGTGCAAGTGTCAGACTAGATTAAAAAGGTGTAACAAGGGGCACCTGGGGGGCTCCGTCGGCTGAGCCTCCAGTACTTGGTTTCAGCTCAGGTCATGATGTCAGGGTCCTGGGATAGAGCCCCGGGTCAGCCTGAGCTTCAGCGGGAAGCCTGTTTGTCCCTCTCCCTCTGTCCCTCCCCAACTCGTGCTCACTCACTCTCTCTCTCTCAAATAAAGAAAGTCTTTTTTTTTTTTAAAGATTTTATTTATTTATTTGACAGAGAGAAATTACAAGTACACTGAGAGGCAGGCAGAGAGAGAGAGAAGGAAGCAGGCTCCCTGCTGAGCAGAGAGCCCGATGCGGGACTCGATCCCAGGACCCTGAGATCATGACCTGAGCCGAAGGCAGCGGCTTAACCCACTGAGCCACCCAGGCGCCCCGAAGAAAGTCTTTTTTAAAAAAGAACTCACCACTGGGGCACAGGCTGGCTCAGTTGGTAAAGCACACAACTCCTGATCCCAGGGTTGTGAGTTCAAGCCCCATGCTGGGTGTGGAGCCCACTCAAACACAAATTAAACAAATACGGCAGTGATTTAAAAAGGAAAAAAAAAGGATGAAAAAAATTAAAAATTTAAAAAGGATGAAAATTTTTTAAAAAATTAAAGAAAGGGCAATCCACCATTCTCTGAAAAGACTGAAAACACTGCTCCCTTTTCCAGCTACATGGCTGTGTGAGGCCAGATTTCCTACACACACACATACATACACATGACACACAGCAACAGATTGAACTCAGGCGCAGACAGGACAACCCCACTGTCTGCTGTCCATCCAGACAATAAGGAGAGTCCCACAACCATTACGAGGAAAATAAAAGCAAGCGAGGCGGTACTGCTCTATTAACGTCAAGCGAATAGAACTCAAAACGAGAAACATTACCACAAATAAAGACGGTCATTTCACGATGAAAGAGACTCATTTCAATGAGACATAACGATCCTAGAATGTGTAGGTACTTAACAACAAAACACGTGAAGCCCAAACACACAGAACCACAAGGAGAAACAAATCCGAGACACCTAGAGCTTTGATGACCACTCGCTAAGTAACTGGCAGAGCTGCACGCAGTTCCCCAGGGAGCGGTTTGGCGATGTCTTACGAAGTTCGATACATAGCTACCACATAAATGGCAACTCAGTTATTAGGTATTTACCCAAAAGAAATGGCCACATGTGTCCATGCAATGACCCGTTCACAAATGCTCACAGCTTTCCGCGGGAATACAAGACCCGAGAGCACCTGACGCCCAGCAACAGACCATGGCGTAGACATAAGTAGACTGCCATTCGACATCACGGGTGAGTGAAGGGTCCCTGAACAAAAGAATATGCCCAGCCTGGGGGCGCCAGGGTAGGTCGGGAGTAAGGATCTGCCTCTGACTCAGGTCATGATCTTGGGGTCCTGGGATCAAGCCCGCATTAGGCTCCTTGCTCAGCAGGGGAGTCTGCTTCTGCTTCTCCCTCTCCTGCCCTGCTCACACTCGCCTCTCAAATAAATAAAATCTTAAAAAAAAAAAAGGAGTACGTACTGCCTGAATCCATGTGTGTGAAGTTCTCGAACAGAAATCAATCCCGATGGGCCATCTACAGTGCCAACCATCAGAACAGCGGCTGTCTCGGGGGAGGGGAAGGCATCCTAGGAGGCACCTTCTGAGTGATGACAATGGTCTGTTTCTTGGCAGGGCTTCCGGATGCACAAGTGTACACAGCTGTTAAAACTTAGCTAATGTACTTCTAAGATGGGTATGTTTCAGTCTGTGTAACTTTTATAGCAAAAGAAAACCGGAAACGATATTGAGCCCCAGCTACTGACAAGAGTGCTGAAGCACCCAGACCGGAGTGGAATCGTGTCCGTAACTGACCCTGAAATGCACCAGAGAGGCACGGCGAGGGTTCGGGCGGGCTCAGAGGTACACGGGTAGGTGTGCATAACAAATGTTAATGGCAGAATCTATGTGGTAGGTGGACAGGGATTTGCTGTAAAATCCTTTCAACTCTGCTGGATTCAAGAAGGTTCACAATCAAATGCTGGGGGGCGGACTGCACAGTCTTCTTCCACGGAGGAGGCTAAAGATTCAATCCTGGGGGAGAGGAGCCTTCTTCTTTTTTTAATAGATTTTATTTCTTTATTTGACAGGGAGAGATAGAGGGAGCACAAGCGGGAGGAGGGACAGAAGGAGAGGGAGAAGCAAGCTCCCCGCCTAGCTGGGAGCCCGATGCAGGGCTCCATCCCAGGACCCTGCAATCACCACCGGAGCTGAAGTCAGAAGCTTGGCCAACTGAGTCACCCGAGCATCCCAGAGAGGAGGCCTAATGGGACCTGGCATGGGCCTGACCTCCACATAGGAAGGTTGGGTCGGTTTCAGCTACTGTTACACCGCAGAATGTACACGGGTGACAGTCATTGAGAGGGACATGTCTCCTGGCAGTTAGACCTGGGACATTTGCTGACATGTGACCAGCAGGGTGAGAGACCTGCCACATGGTCTGTCCAAGTATTAGATTCATAAACTGCATCCCCGCCAGGTAGACAGTGAGGGAAAATGGAATGTTCTAGAGCACCCAGGACTGCAGAGTTAATGGTAAGGACACACAGGAGGCACACTGGCTTGTGGGTCCAACCGTGCGGGGAACTGCAGTAAAGAAGTAAGTGTCTTTCTCCCCAGAGTCATGAGTGGCAGCAGGTGAATCAGCAGGTCCCACACGAGGGAGCAGCTCCACACAAAAGGACAAGAGTTCGCTCGTCCACACCCACGGTGCTCCCTTTCAGAATGCAAGGATCCTTCCCGCCTCCAGGTTACAAGACACCCACCTTCCTAAGCCTCAAACAAAAGCCTAAATCCCCACGTCCGGCTGCACTTGATGAAGCAGATTAGTCCCACTGCATGCATCCAATCCCCACAATCAAATGTCTTAATTCTTGGCACAAGCCCGGCCAAAAAACACCACTATTCAGGCATGCTTAGGAGGAAAAAGTAACATTTCTGGCCAGCAGAGCACAACACAGGTCGTCCTGTGTCCCTGAGCAGCCTGTCTGTGCGTCAGGTGACCATGGAGACCAGGTGCTCAGAACCTCTGGGTGAACCGAGACCAATTCCCCCCAACATGGTCCTTGCACAGGACTCCCGCCACACCTCCCCGATCTCCAGGCTTTGCCTCCAAACAACCTGAGTCTGCTTTCACAAAGCCAGGGACCAGGCAGCACACACACACGGTTCTCCCTCAGCCTGGACGCCCCAGATCCAGGTGTGGCAGGGCCGGTGCCCGCACCCCCGAGGCCTCTCCTGGGTGTGGGAACAGCGTCTCCTCCCCTTGTCCTCATGTGGTCATCCCTCCGTGCGTGTCTGCACCCCGACGTCCTCCTCTGATGAGGATCCCAGTCACACTGGGGCAGAGCCTGCCCTAGTGACCTTGTTTTGCCTCAATCAGCTCTTTAAGAGCCCTCTCCAAGTACAGTCCCTTTCTGAGGTCCCGGGGAACCTCGGGGCTTCACCCTGTGGATTTGGCGGGGAAAGGTTCGGCCCAGAGCACGTGGGGAGCAGCGGTAGACAAGGAACAAGCTGCGGTGCACCGAAGGTATTAGAAGTTGGGGCAAAGAAGCTTTATTTAAGGATTTTCTCTACGCTTGTCCTTGATGCCTTCACAACAAAAGGGGTTTGCCATTTGCTCTCATCAAAGTGCGCTTTCTCTGAACTTCCACTCTCGTGGGTCCTCCGAGCCCCACTTCCAGCTGTGACCACAGAGCTCATCTGTGTCCCCACATCTGGTCCTGGCACTCGGTTAGCACCAGGGAAGAGCTGTTACAGGGAGCAACAAACAGCCCAGCAGCTTCCGCCCCACCCCACCCCCCGGCCCAGGGCCCTCCCAGCACCTCGGGGGCCCCGGCTCCTGAACAGCACGCACACGGGCCAATGTGGGGCGAGCTGGCGCCCACTGCATCCCCTTCTCCCACGCCATGTGGGCACCTGCTCTCCAAGCAGGATGCAGCGGCCCCAGCCCTGCTTCGCATGGCACAAAGCATGTCCTGGGCACTGGGATAAGGGAACAGGAGGGTCTCACGCTGCTGGCTCCACAGGACTTAAGGGTGGCAGCTGACTCCCCACAGAGTGGGGATGAGCCAGGTTGGTGGGGCCGAGAGGAAGGAAGACGCAGGAGAGCCACAGGGACCGCGGTCACCAAGCCCATCGCTACAGAAGGCGCTGGTCCCCGACCTCACAGGCACAGTGCTGATGGCTCCCCTCGCTTCACAGCGGTCCACTTGGTGGTACCATCTCTGAAAGAAATGTGTTTCTCTCCAGGATGTTCCTCCTGAGTGATGTTCCGAGCCATAGCAAAGAGGCACCGTGAGTTTTGGGCCACTGGCACGGCGAGCGGGTCATGGGGTCTGGAGGCGGCGGGGACTCTACAGTTCTTCACATTGGAAACTAATAAATACAGGTACGATGGAAACAGCGACTCTCCAAATCAGAGAGGACACCTTTGTCTCCCAATGTCAGGCATGTCTCATGACTGCTGGCCTCCCTGGGCTCGTCCGCTGGCTGCTGGGCCTACGGTCCCTGCCCGGCACCTCCCAGCTCGGTGGCACTACATGGTCACCCAAGAGTCCCTGTGAAACTGACTGAGAGGCAAGACAAAACAAGGCACAGGGGCGCCTGGGTGGCTCAGTGGGTTAAGGGTTAAGCTGCTGCCTTCAGCTCGGGTCATGATCTCAGGGTCCTGGGATTGAGTCCCGCATTGGGCTCTCTGCTCAGCGGGGAGCCTGCTTCCTCCTCTCTCTCTCTCTCTGCCTGCCTCTCTGCCTACTTGTGATCTCTCTCTGTCAAATAAATAAATAAAATCTTTAAAAAAAAAGAAAAAAAAAACAAGGCACAGACCCCAAAGTCCCTGTGTTACCCCATGTTACAACTGTGACATGTCATGACTGACCATTGCTTTTTGTGGTTCTTTTTTTTTTATTTTATTTATTTGACAGACAGAGATCACAAGTAGGCAGAGACGCAGGCGGGGGCGGGGAGGGGAGCAGGCTCCCCCCGAGCAGAGAGCCCAATGCGGGGCTCGATCCCAGGACCCTGAGATCATGACCCGAGCTGAAGGCAGAGGCTTAACCCACTGAGCCACCCAGGCGCCCCCTGACCGTTGTTTAATGGGAGAGAAGAGAGTAAAAAACTCACAGTGCATTGCTTATATGAAGTACCATTTCCTTAAATTCTCATTTCAGCTATACACACACACACACACGCCTGTGGAGAAGGCTGCCTGACATCTGGAGGCAAAGGTGTAAAGACACTGGTCCAGCCAAGCCCCCAGTTCCTCACAGACACCACCTGATGGAAGGTCCAGCAGCTACCGGAGCTGACGGCCAAGGGCCCATAACTTGGGGGGCTGTTTTCTCCCCACTTTTTATATGAAAACTCAAAAATTCACACAAGTGAACAGAATAATGGATGAGGAAGACCCATGACCAGAGCATTCCACTATCTCCCCTCTGTTTTGTTTCTTGTCTGGGTAAAGCCAGTCTCAGGCATCCCACCATTTTACCTATAAACAGGTCAGCATGGAGGTCTACCAGCTCAGAATTCAGCCACACGTAATACGGACATTATATGCCACAATATTAGCAATAACTCCCTGCTACTACCTAACACCCAGGCCTACATTTCCAGAGTACCTTATAGCCTTTCTTTATTTACATTTATAGAAAGCACAATAAAGTCACCCAACGTAAAAATATTTAACCATTCAGGATGAAAGCCCAGCCGCCGGAGGGGTAACCAGCAGCAGCAGAAGCCGGGCCCGAACCGCACAGAGGCCTGGTGGTGACCTCCCATGGCCTGGGGTCCTCATCTAGTCAAGCATACAGTCCAACTCATGCGTACACCTAAGCTTCTCACAAAAAAGAATTACATCCTGACAGAACAGGGTCAGAACTCACGGAACTTGGGTCCATTTTATAAGGTGGCAACATTATTCTCCAAACCCCAAATCAGGACTTGTGGTCTGAGACATAGCAGTCACTCTGGGGACATGTGGCGGGGAGAGTGGCCCCCCGTGGTCACTCCTACTCCCCAGGCCCCATGCCTGTAGCAGCCAGTGGACTTGCTGGTGCACACACACGCATCCCCCAGATGTACCAGGATCGGCTCCTCCCACTACCTCATCACCCAGAACTTTCCATGGGACATTACAGGGGCTCTGGTCACCCTCATCCTATGTGCCAGGGTAGCCTAAGAAAGGACAGGGCCGGGGGCACCTGGGTGGCTCAGTCAGCTCAGCAGCCTACCCCTGATTTCGGCCCATTTCATCATCTCAGAATGGTGAGATCAAGCCCCGTGTCAGGCTCTGTGCTGGGCATGGAGTCCGCTTAGGATTCCCTCTCCCTCTCCTCCTGCGCTGCTCAAGAAAGAAAGAAAGGACGGAGCTGTGCCTGGGGCCGCAGCTCACCGCCTCCGGTGCTGAGGAAATAACAGGCCACATTACAACACACCTGAACAACTGCCCAAGAAAGCCCAAGCACAAGTGCCTGAAGGCCTGAAGAGGCCTAACCGTCCTCAGCTTTAAAGGTTAAATCTGGGGCGCCTGGCTCACTGGCTCAGTACAGATGCGACTCTGGATCTCGGGGTCATGAGTTCAAGCCCCATGATGTGCCGAGAGCTTACTTTAAAAAAAATTAAAATAGAAATTAAAAATAAAGGTTAAAACTGCAATGTTGAGGGGTGCCTGGGTGGCTCAGTGGGTTAAGCCGCTGCCTTCGGCTCAGGTCATGATCTCGGGGTCCTGGGATCGAGTCCCATGTCGGGCTCTCTGCTCAGCAGGGAGCCTGCTTCTCTCTCTCTCTGCCTGCCTCTCTACTTGTGATCTCTCTGTCAAATAAATAAATAAATAAATCTTAAAAAAAAAAACCCTGCAATGTTGAGAGAGCTAACCTGAAGAGAAATTTAAATGTCTAAACTGTACTTTCTGGGTGCCTGGGTGGCTCAGTTGGTTAAGAGGCTGCTGCCTTCGGCTCAGGTCGTGGGTCTGGGTCCCGGGATCGAGTCCCACATCGGGCTCTCTGCTCAGCGGGAAGCCTGCTTCTCCCCCTCCCTCTGCCTGCCTCTCTGCCTACTTGTGAGATCTGTCAAATAAATAAATAAATAATCCTTAAAAACAAAATAGCAAACTGTACTTTCTTTCGAAAATGTTATTTATTTGACAAAAAGAGCATGCA
The DNA here is from genome assembly GCF_011764305.1 of Mustela putorius furo. Lineage (NCBI taxonomy): Eukaryota > Metazoa > Chordata > Mammalia > Carnivora > Mustelidae > Mustela > Mustela putorius. Next base: position 13,464,133 of record NW_025421998.1, read on the forward strand.
CAAGCGGGGGAAGGGGGTGTGCAGGGCGGATCGTAGAGGGAGAAGCAGGCTCCCCACTGAGGAGGGAGTTCGATACAGGACTCCATCCCAGGACCCTGGGATCATGACCTGAGTCCAAGGCAGACGCTTAACCCACTGAGTCCCTCAGGTGCCCCCAAACTGTACTTTCATAAAACTATTAGATCATTATTTCTGCTATTTTAGCTTGAATTTGGGTATAACTTTTAAAATAGATCAATCTGGTTAACATAAGCACCAAGGGTCATGAGCTGGCGGTGACCTCACACTAAACGGAGAAGCAGAGCAGAAAGGCTCTGACTGCTTGAGACTGGCAAAGAGCAAGAAGGAAAGTGTGCTAAGTTGTGGCCTGAATAGGAATTCCCGCCCCAGAGCTGTCTGCTGGCCTGCCTATGGGAAAATGAGCTAGGGCAGGGGCCTAATACAGAGAAAACACAGAACTCTTGTGTTAGGCAATCATGTAACAAGTGATTATCTTCTCTAACAGACACAATGACATTCATCATTAACCTTCTCTAGGCCTAAATCTTCACACGGCCCCCACTTCAAAAATTCTTGAGTTTCACTGGCTTCTCACTTCTATTTCAGGAATGTCCCACTGATTCTTCATTTCTCCCAACGTCGCTGAATATTCTAATGTTTCTACCAAACCTCATAGAGGGCTCTGAAGTCCGTCAGTCTATCCCATGCTTCTTATCACAGAACCAGGTTAGCCTCCGTGGGAAGGGAGGGACCCTGCTCAGCCAGCCCCGCCTGGTCTGAGTGTGGAAGATGCTTTGAGGCCAAGACTGGTGACCCGCTGGGCCAGGAGCAACGCTGGCAGCCCAGAGCGCTGGGGACAGGCCATCTCCTGTGCGGGTCCTGGCCCACCTGCCTGCAGCAGGGAAGGAGGCCGTGGAGTGACTTTCTTCTGGAGCCTTCTACCGGCTGTGGCAGAAACATTCAACTCAGCTCTCCCCTTCAGGTTGGGCAGCATCTCTCCGCTGTCTAGCGCCTGCAGGCTGAATCACTTTCTCGGGCTGTTTTCCAGACTTGGGTATCTGCAGCTGGTACCACACTTTAATTAGACATAACACAACACGTTGCCGATATAACACAACAAGGAGGAAAGAAAGTGAGGGAAAAGCACCCCCCGATCCGTGGAGGGCCACCGGGGCCACACAGATTTCAAGCACAACCTTTCAAGAGTGGAGCATCTTGGGAAACAAGGGGATGAGTCCGCTGCCCTCAGCTGGCTCGGGCCAGCACAGGCTGTGCGACCAGAGGACCTACCCAAGCCTGTCTGAGATCTGCACACAGAAGCGCACACTAACGAAACCCAGCGCGTCGTTAAGTGCTCTACCTGAAAGAGAAATTGCGCTCAAACCGTTCTGCACTTCAGTGGCAGCCGAGCTACGACGGTCTCCCGAAACGAGAGTGACGTTATCAGCCACTCCGGACGGTAAGGAAGACCACATCTTGGAAGACCACAGAAACCGAGGAGTCCCCTGAACTATGTCCGAAATGCAGCCGCCGACGGAGCGTGCCCGGAGCGGCGCGGCGGGTCGAGCAGGGCCGAGCGCGGCCGAGCGCGGCGGCCCGGAGGCGCACCGTGCGCGTGTGCGCGGCACCACGAAACCCGAGGCACCGAGCGGCCCCGCTCTGCACGGGGCGGACTCCCCATTGTCTCCCAGACGCCGGCCCCGGAAACTTTCCGGCGCCGCGGCGGGCCGGCCCCTCCGCAGCCCCTGCGCCCTGCGCTGCCGGCCCAGCCATGTGCAGAGCCGGGGTTGGGGGACCCACTGGCCGGAAGGGGCGGAAAGGCGTGGCTCCTTCCTCCCCCGCCGCGCGGCCCGACCGGAGGACCACCTAACCCCATTGTCCCGGGGTTCGTCTCCCGGCCCATCCGCGGAGCCCGACGCCCGCGGCCCAGCGCCGGGCCCGAGCGCGCGGCTCCCCTGGGGAACCCCGGGCTGCCGGCCGCCCTCTACCCCCAAGAGTGTGCGCCCCCGACCGTCCCACGCCTGACTTCACATCTAACCTCCCCCCGTGGGACCGCCCAACTCCCAGCGCCGGCCGGCCGTCAGCGCAACCCCGGGGGAACTCCCAGTCCACCCCCGGCGCCCGCCCCGCCGCCCCGCTCCGGGGTCCAGCCCGACCCCCGCCCGACTCAGGAGCGCCCGCCCTCGCACGCTCACCTTCTTGCCCTTCTTGCCCTCCTCCTCCATGTCGCCGCGAGCGGCCCCCGCGGCCCGGCCCGCCCCGGGAGCCCCGCGCCGCCCGTGGCCGCTACATGCTCGCCCGGCCCCGCGGCCGCCGCCGCCGCCGCCGCCGCTCCAGTGCCTCCCGCCCGCGCGGCCGCACTCTCCGGCCGCGGCCGCCAGGGGACGTCCGCGCCCTGCACCCCACACCCTGCACTTCCGGGCCGAGGAGCGGCCCCGCCCCGCGCCCCGCCCCGCTCCCCGCCCCCATGCCTCAGGGCCGCCGGGAACGCGCCCGCCTGGCCCCGCCCCCTCACGGCCACGGGATCGCGCCTGCCGCTCCCCAACCCCGCCCCACGCCCTTCAGAGAGGACGAGAGCGCGCCTGCCCCGCCCCGGATCCGTCTCCAGCCCGTCAAGGCCGCAAGACCGGCTCCAACTTTTCAATTCTGCCGCCATCTTTAAGGCAGTCAACTTCCCGGCCTGCCTCGCGCTCGGGAAGGCCACGCACAGGCCTACAGGAAATGGAGGGAGGGGCTAGCCAGAAGGTGAGGGGTGTGGCCGGTGGGGAGGGGCCAGTGGGAGGGGGGGCCGGACTCGCGGGAAGGGCTATGGGTAAGGTGAGGGCTTGGCGGGTGGGGAGGGGAGGGCTGGAAGGCGGGGCCTGCGGGACTAGCAGGGAGGCGGGGCGGCGGGGCGGCAGCAAGGTGGAGGACAGGAAAAGAGAAGAGGCAGCGCTGGTGGGAAGAAGGGGGCTATCGGGAAGGGGCGGGGCTGGCGGGAAGGTGAGGGGGGATCTGTGGGGAAGGGGCTAGGCCGGCAGGAAAGGGGGGACCGGATGGGGAAAAGGGCGGGGCTGGCAGGAAGGAGGCGGAGACTACGCGATGGGGCGGGGCCGGTGGGGAGAAGAGGGCCGGGGAGGGACGGGGCCGCAAGACGGGGAGGACCGGCTGGGGGAGGGGCGTGGCCAACAGGAAGACAGGGCGTTGGGCGTGGCCAGTAGGCGGGGCGGGGCCTGCGGGGCAAAGCCCACTCATTTCTGTCTCTCGGTTTGCCCGGCGGTTCCGGGGCCCCCGTGAGGCCCCTTCTAAGACCTGCCCGCGCCAGCGCCCGTCACTCCGACTCCGAGGACGGCGGAGGTGCGGGCACAACGACGCCTGGGCTCTGCCCGAACACACGTGGCCCCTCAGCAGCGCCTGGGACAACCGCCCCTTCACAGCGGAGCCCGGGCGGGCCGCAGGGCTGCCCGCCAGCTGCAGGCAGGAGTCCGCGGCCACTGGCCACGGTGTCGCCACCAGCCGCGCTGCCAGTAAGAGCCTGCGGGCCGCTGGACGGCGGACCGATCCTCGTCTCGGCTTCCGTCTTCCGGCGCTGCTGCTGCGCCGGGGCGCAGCGTGTGACCTCCGGCTCCCGGCGCACTCGCTCCTGCACCGCCCGATGGAGCCCGGCCCTCTGAGCGCTCACCCGGCACCGCAGCGCTGAGCCAACGGGGCCGCTGGGAGGCGGCGCGGCAGGAAAGGGCTTTGCGGCCTGGCTCCGGGAGGTCCTGGGCGGGCACCTGCAAAGTCAGAGGCCTCCTCGGCGCCCGCCTCCCCGCATCGAGCCCAACTCCTTCCAGCTCCTTCCAGCTCCGGCGAGCGCCTTCCTCACGTCCGCAAGGCCGCGCGCCCTGAGCAGCTTTCCCTGCACTCTAGAGGGACAGCCAGCAAGTCCTGCGGGCGCTTCTCCACCTTCGGTGGGCTCCGTTAGCTGGCGAGGCTCTCTCCCACGAAGCTGGATCTCAGCCCTGAGGGTGACGGGGTTTCCTCCCTGGGAGCGTTCTCTCAGCCTTCAGAATGGCAGCTGCTTCTCGTATCTTCAGGATTTTCTTTTCTTTTATTAGGCAATCCCTTGTGACCCTCATCCCCTATGATACTTAACGATTCTTTATATTAAACCTTTCCTGTACTCTGTTTCTGTCTCCTGATTGGACCCTAGTTGATAGTCTCAAGCAGCCCCAAAGAATTCCAACCCCTTTGGCACATAAAGCGGCTGCAGGTGAAACCTTCCACTGGACCTTCTCTGCTCCTTCAAACGCAAGACGGGGCAGTGCGTCTGATACCTAGTCTCCCACCGCTGCACAGAGGCCTGACCATCCCCATCTCCCACTCAGGTGGCGATGCAGCCAAGAACACTACTCCTATTAGCTTGTGTTTTGGGAAAAACCCACTCTCCTCCTCCTCTGTCTCAAAAGAAGTGCTCTCAACCCTTCTTTTTTTGCGGGGGGGGGGGGGGGGGAGATTCTTTCTTACTCATTTGACATTGGGAGAGGGCACAACAGGGGGAGTAGCAGGGAGAGGGAGAAGCAGGCTTCCTGCAGAGCAAGGAGCCCGGTGCAGGACTCGATCTCACAACCCTGAGATCATGACCTGAGCCGAAGACAGAGGCTTAAACAACTGAGCCACCCAGGCGCCCTGCCCTCAGCACTCAGATGTGTGAGGGCTTTCCCCACAACAAGCAATTCTGTGACATCAGCTGGGTGTCCCACACTTGAACTCACTCTGGCACCATCTACCCAGATATGGCATCGGATCCCACAGGTTGAGGGCTCGGTCCCACAAGAACCCACACACACACTTCAGATGCCAACAGCAAGTCCAAGCTGTTACCTGTGCTTCTGACTAACTGGCTATGAATCGGGGTTCCCAAGATCCTCCCTCAGGTTCAATGAGCCTGCTAGAGTGCTCACAGAACTCAGGAGAAGCGTCTACCCACTGATCACCAGTCATCCTAAAAGGACATGATAAAGGGTACAGGGAAACATCCAGATGAAAAAGATGCCAAGGGCAAGGTGTAGGGAAGGGCACATGGAGCTTCCGGGCCCCTCCAGGTGTGCTGCTCAACCAGCACCTCCACGTGCTCGCCAGCCCGGAAATTCTCTGTGCCCCCATACTATCGGTTGGGAGAATAATGAGCACCAACCAAATGAGAATAAGCAAAGGCTATTTGTGCAGAGGCTGCTCTAATGGAGACAGTGCATCCCTTGGATGGGCCGAGGCCCAAAGGCAGGCAGTGGGGGAGAGACTTCGTGGTGGAAAAAGGGGGATTCAGGGGTGCCCTGCTGGGGGCTATGGGGCTGAGGCGGAACAAAAGTGGGCATCGACCGAGTGCTGGCACATCCATCCAGTGGATTGTGCCGGGGTGCTGTGCGGCTTCCCAGGCCATCCCTAGATACAGTGGTCTGAATTCCAGCAGCTGGCCTCCTGGGCTTCCCAGGGTCCTAGGATCAAGTCCCACAATGGACTCCTCGTTCAGTGGGGAGCCTGCTTCTCGCTCTGCCTGCCACACACCACCCCCGCCTCCTTGTGCACTCTGACAAATGTTTTTTAAAAATAAAATAATCTCTGGTGCACCTGGGTGACTCAGTGGGTTAAAGCCTCTACCTTTGGCTCAGGTCTTGATCCCAGGGTCCTGGGATCAAGCCCCACATCAGGCTCTCTTCTCAGCGGGGAACCTGCTTCTCCTCCCCTCTCTCTGCCTGCCTCTCTGCCTACTTGCGATGTCTGTCAAATGAATAAATAAAATCTTTTTAAAATAAATAAATAAAATAATCTTTTAAAAAGTTATTCAGGGATGGGGCGCCTGGCTCAGTGGTTAAAGCCTCTGCCTTCGGCTCAGGTCATGATCCCAGGGTCTTGGGATCCAGCCTCGCATCGGGCTCTCTGCTCCGCAGGGAGCCTGCTTCCTCCTCTCTCTCTGCCTGCCTCTCTGCCTACTTGTGGTCTGTCTGTCAAATAAATTAAAAAAAAAATTAAAAAAAAAAAAAGTTATTCAGGGATGCCTGGCTGGCTCAGTTGGTTCACCAACTGCCTTCAGCTTGGGTCATGATCCCAGGTGCTGGGATCAAGTCCCGCATCAGGCTCCCTGCTCATTGAGAAGCCTACTTCTCTCTCTGCCTGCTGTTTCCCCTGATTGTGGACAAATAAAATCTTTTTTTTTTTTTAATTTTTAAAAAGTATTCAGTGCAATCCCAAAGCTTACAAAATTTTCTTTCTACTCTCACAATGAGACGCAACCCAGATTTTTCTAGGGTTCTCTCTTTACAGCAAGCTAATAAACCACTTTATTGGATGCCTGGTTTGTCCCTGTTGGACCTAGCTGTTGGGTTTTTTCCCACCCAGCTCAAGTATCACCTCTTCCACTAAATCTCTGGATACAATTCTTCCCTCCTTCAGCCCCAGAGCACTTTCTTTGCATGTCCTGACGCTAGAGTTAGCCATGATATGACATTTCCTCTACTCGTCCTTTAGAGACTGTGTGGGATTCCTCTTTGTATCCAAGAAGCTCTAGCAAGACAAATGATAGGCACGTGAGACTAAGATGGGAGGGCACTGAGGTTACCCAGACAAGGTCTCAGACAGATGCCTTCTCACTAGACTGGAGTTTTCAAGAAAGCCCTGAACAACTGAAAAGATTTATCTTCAACTGGCCGCTCAAAGATGGTTTTCCCAGGCTCACATCCTGGCCAGATTCCCATTAATTGTTGTGGGGTTGTTGCTGTTTGGTTTTAGTTAATCTTTTCCCTGTTCCCAAGGCTGCGAAGACTTGTTTTCTTTCTTGTCCCTCTCACCCATCCACTATCTCACTTGTGAGAACAAAACAGCAGATAACTAACTAGATGTCTCTGGGTTGTTCTTGACACATGCCATGCAGTACTTCATACCATGCTGTGCCCATGGTAAATCCAACCAGTTGGCTTGCTTAGTGAAGAAAAGAATTTCTTCAATCACTTCTGGTGAATTCTCAATGACTTTTTATCTTCGAGTTTCAGGCCCTGTGCATGATGAACAACCAAACCCCAGAAGCACAACCACGCTCTGTAGCTTCCTGGGGGAGACCCCGTGAGCTGTACTTTGGCGTCTCCTTGGCTCTAATTCTCTGTGTATCCTTCCAGAGCCAAATTGCTAATATTCTCTTCAGGCAGACATCCCAGTTGACTTGGAAAAATAATGGGAGTTATTCTTTTGAGATGTGGATCTGGAGAAAGTTCTTTCCGACAGCCTGGTGGTTGAGAACTGCTGAGAGGTCGGTCTCTGTCAGTCTCATGCAGCCTCCCTGTACTATGCAACTGAGCTTTGATTATGTGGTTTTTAATATTTTGGCTCCCTTATTACTTGCGGGGGGGGGATTTCCATGGAGAATCTAGCCGTCTCCAATGAATTTTATCACCATTTTAGAAAACAAGCTTTTCTCTTTCAGTCCTCAGGGAGCCCAACTTTTGGGTCACACATGTAGACCGTCACAGCTACACCCTGCACCTCTATATCCACGACCATGTGCCTTCCCGGTTCTCTTCATGTCATGGCAGAGAGTTGGAAGGCAAACAACCTGCTCCAAGTCCTGGCGCCTAACTAGTCCTAGGTAACCTCTGGCTGAATGTTCTTCTCCTGGTAGCAATCCGGAAGGAATATTACTAACGGGTCTCGACAGATTTAGTAAAATACATAATGGGATTTGTATATTAGGATGCATGGATGAATTTAGCAGGAGCAAAACAAGCTTCAAGCACTGCTCGGCTTCTTTACCTACAGAGCAAGTCCTCGCCTTCCCAGTCTGATGTTCAAGAGTCTGGCGTGTGCCCTTGCCACCCCTCTCGGAGAACACCTGCCCCCCTACCACGCTTCGCTCTGTCTCCAACAACCCGCACCCTCCCTGGCGCCCTCCTCGGCGGGTGGAGGTGGGGGTGGGGATCGAGTTAAGACCCAAATCTCCTCCCGACCCAGAGGACCTCTCCACAGAGGCAGAAGAGAAGATACTTTCATTAAACCAGAAAGTGGCGCGCATCCCGGGCAACCCGCTGAAGAGATGCGAGGGCAGAGCGCGACCTCGCCGTCCTGCGTGGCTCGGCGGACCCAGCCCCACGGCGGGCTGGGGGCCCTTAAGTCGTCGGGACACCGGGCGCCAGCGGGGCCTCCCGGGACGCGCACTGGTCCGCAGAGGGCAGTGCAGCGGAGGCCCGGGCGACGTGCGCCCCGATGTGAACCGGAAGGACGCGGCATTCCGCTCTCAACCCGGGCCCGCCACAGCCGTTAAAGGACTTCGGCCCGCGGCCGTACCCGCGCCCCGCGCCTCGCCTGACGTCACTGCTTCCGGCTTCCGGCGGCTGCGCGGTGACGCAGCGCGCGGGTGTACGAGCCGGCGCCATGTGTCTCCAGCAGCGGCCAACTTCAGGGGGCTGCGGACATCCGAGGCCATCCGAGGCCGCCGGTGTATGCAGGCGGCCAACGCTCCCGACTGAAGCGGGATGAGGTCCGGCCGGGGTGCGGGCTGGCTGCGAGGGGATGGGGTCGCGCGGCTGCCGAGCGCGGCGTGGGCGGACCGCTGTCCCCTCTCGCGGGGGTGCCCGGCCCCCGGCTGTCGCGGGAGGCCCTTGAACCCGCCCGGCCTGCGGCTGCAGAGTGCAAGCGGAGCGGCGGCCTCCACGCCGAGAGGACTGCGGGGAGAGGCCGCTCTGGGTAATGCTGGGCGGGCGGGTGCCCCGTGGGCTTGCGACTTGAGGGGTTTCTGTCCCGGGGTGTCGGGGTCGCCGGAGCCCCGCGGAAGGCCGCTGCTCCCGTCCGGTCCTCTCGCTAACGCTCTCCGACCGGGGATCCCGTCCCGCGCTGCCCCAGCCAGCGAGCTGGCGTCCGGACCCCGTGCCCTCCGCCCGCGCACCCTCCGCCACCCCCCGAAAGAGCGCACAGAGCCCGGATCCTGCGCCGCAAGCCTCCAGCGTGCTTGGGTCTGCGGTGACCCTGTGCATTCCTGCAGCGCTTGCCAGAGCATCCTGAAACGGTTTGAGGCCTTGCCCTGCTCCGTCCAGAGCGAGGTTATAGAAATTTCAGACAGGCGCTTGTCCGGGCCCGGCCTCCTGCCGCTTGCAGTCGCAGGAAGCTGCGTCGGTGGTTGAGTTCGGTTTCTTGCAGGGCTGCGGCGGGGGGGTCCTCCGGAGAGCGAGCGAGCACCCCTGCCGAGTCCACTCTTCAACCTTCATTCAACGCCCAGCTCCGACTTTTGAGCACCACCGTGAGGTGGTCTCGGGTCCAGTGCAGAACAGGGGCCCAGGGTCGCCCTGCCGGCCGCCCCAGGCCACCTTCCCCGATGCCAGCCCCGGAGGGAGTCGGGCATCCGGAAGGGGGTGGGAGTTTCCCTTGGCAATCTGCCTGGGTGGGAGCGAGTGTTACCCGTGGGGGATGGGCCGGGACGCTCCTGGCAGGGCGGAGAAGCTCGGGGGCTCTTCTGGGTGGCGGGTCACATCACATCTCCCTCAGACGTGGAGGCTTCTGGCAAACGTGCGGTCTGCCTCTCCCGTCCAGGTGCAGACACTGAACACCGCAACCTGCCGGCGGCACTGGGAAGCCAGTCCCTGAGGCTCCTGGGTCTGTGGTCCTGGGAGCAGGGCGCTGGCTGAACCCCAGCCCTCTTCTCAAGGATGCTGGAGCAGCAGACGGCCTCAGGGTGGACCAGGTAGTGCCTCCCTCCAGAGAGGGCCTGGTCTCTGCTGGGAGAGGTCTGGCCTGCCTGTCCCCCACGGCCACCGCATGCGCTGGCTGCCCCCTGGCTCCCCTTTGTTGCCCCGTGGGAAGAATCAGCTGTCTTTGTGTCTAATCAGTGAGCCTCATGTATCCTGCCAGCATCCCTGCAACTGGGGGGCTACCTTGCTAGCCAGGGGGCAGAGGGCCAGGGGTGATGTCAGACCCACCACTGCTTCTGACTGGCAGCTCCCCCACCCCAGCAGGCTCTGCTCTGGGTCCCTGTGCCAGCACAGGACACGTGGCGTCTGCTTTTCCCCACTGCTCCAGCGACTGGAGTGCCCAGGTCCCAGTGGAGAGTGCCAGGAGGTGGCCTGGTCCGTGTCGGCGGAGCTGATCTGGGATCTGCGGCAGTAAGTATGCTCTGGACACCTGTGTCCGTTCATTTCCACAAGCCCGTCCCATCTCCTGAGTCAAGCGATTGAGGCCCAGAAAGGTTCACTGGCTTCAAGCTCACGGGACTGGTTTTGGCCAGCGGTGGTCTCGTATCTGGACTCCTGCAGCCGCGGTTCTGTGGTGCAGCCAACCTGCCACCGTTTCCCTGGGACCCTGCTGGGTCAGTGGGGTATTGGCCTGGGAAGGTCAGGCTGCTGCCATGTGCCATCACAGAGACTCCGCCCACTGTGGGGTCAGGAGAGGTTCCGGGTTCAGTCCCCTTCCGCCTCTCAGTGCGACCAGCATTTAGTCCCTAGCTGTGTGCTCAGATCACTCATGTTCACAGCCGGCCTTCACGCTGTCCGCACGTGCCGCTGCCTCGTGCCTGAGGAAGTGGACCCTGGGGTGTGGCCTGCGCACGGACATGCCCCACAAGGTCGCTCGTGCACCCGTCTCTCTAAGCAGGTATGTTCCTCTCTGGCTCCCGTGCAGGGAGGTGAGGGGGCGTTTCTGGGTCGGGCCCAGGCTGGGGAGTGGGCGGCTCGGGGCCTGGTGTGCACATCCGACGGACGTTTCTTTGCCCCCAGGTTTGGGTGCCGCACTGTCCGGTTCCAAAACGAAGATCCTTGCTGTGCATTTGTGTGCGGCAGAGGGGCGGTTAATAAAGCCTTCTCAGCGGGTGATGCGGCTGGCTTGTGTCCTTTCCATGTGCTCGATACGAGGAGCGGGCGCCCTGCCCATGAAGGGAGTGGTAGCCAGACTCCTTCCGCCCAGTCTTCGTGAAGTGCTGAGTGGGTGATTGGCTACCGGCACTTGCCCTGGGGATCCTGGATGGGTTCTGCTGTCTTGGCAGGCTCGTCTGCCTCTTGTCCTTGGTCCCAGTGTGGGTCGGACCTGGGAGTGAGGCTCATCTCAGCCATGGGCGTGCACACGGTTGGCATCGTTTGAGAATTAACACGTCCACACATAGCCGGACACTTCTACATTCGGTGTATTCCTGATGTCCTGGCACCCCTGACACACATACACCTGGTTGATGGGAAGAGGGGGAGGTGGCCTCCACGGTGCCCTTGTGGGGCCCTTCCATGCAGCAGCCTGTGGTTCCACATGTCCTGAGATGCAGTGGACCTGCCCTCCTCAGTCCCCCAGCAGAGATCCTCCCAAGGGGTTTGTCCCAAGAGGACAGGAGACAGACAGGAAGAGAAGACATGCCGTGTCGCCCCAGCCTCTGGACAAAGGCATGGGCCTGGATCTTGAGCGTGCAGACTGCATTTAGGGTCCAGATCACAGGGTGGCGGTGCCTTAAGCCAAGCTCCACCCAGGGGCCAAATCTCCAACCTCAGAAGGTCTGGATGTTTCTACCAGAAAAAAACCAGAAGCCATCCAGTGCCGTGCTGAGGTTTCACCGCACAGGCGGAGTTGTTCCTCTCCATTGAAGCCGGGGGCTGAGGGACCCCATTGGCTGGGAGGCTGGGGAAGTAAAACCCCAGGACCAGATGTTCTGAAGTGCTGGTGTGGAAAAGCCCTTCAAAAGCCCAGCCGCAGAGGGGATTCCCAGAGCTGGGATGATGACTACATCTTGAGGGAATGGTCAGGCCAACAGCCCCCCACCCAGAGGATGGGGTGCAAGCCCAGACCATCAGGCTTTGGAGTAAGCACGTCCTTGTCTTACAGTGTGTATCTGTAAGACAAGGTGGCTCAATGGGTTAAGCCTCTGCCTTCGGCTCAGGTCGGAACCTGCATTGGGCTCTCTGCTCAGCGGGGAGCCTGCTTCCCTTCCTCTCTGCCTACTTATGATCTCTGTCAAATAAATAAAATTTAAAAAAAAAGAAAGACAATCACGCTGGCTCTTGAATGCGGGTTCCCTAAGGCAGCATGTGGATGACTCACTTTTGCCAAATACTCTGTCCTCCCCAGGGGTGTTGAGAGAGAAGTGCCTGCTTGGAGGGTGCATGGGGTCAAGGAGGCTGTCTGGGGACAAATCTGAGCCAGCCAGTCTGCGGCTTCTAATGGGGCCTTGAGAGCGGAGTGGGACAGGTTGGAGGACGTCAGGGCCGGCCTTCCGGGTGACATCCAAGGTCCTGGGGCTGCAGCCAACTGTCTGCGGAACCAGACTGCCAGCCCTGCGGTGCAGTGTGACTGTGATGGAAGGGTGGTTTTGTCATTTACATCCTGGTATGGTCTTGCACACGTTGAAGTTACCCGAGGCCCCGCCCCAAAGGCCCACTTTTTCTCAGATACAAGGTAGCAAGCCCGTGTTGCCCCTAGTTTGGAGCTCTGGCTGTTAACAGAGGTTTGGTAGCTGGGACAGGTGACACGCCAGGTTGGGGTCAGGGGCTGGTGTGGAGACCATAGAGGCTCCAAACTTAGTGGGGAGGCCAGCAGGAGCCCACCAGTGCACCGGGCACCTGGACTCTCAGGCGCGCCCGCCCTCGGGGTGCGGGAACCAGGAAGCCAGGGTCAGAGCCCCTCTGGAGGGAGCGGCAAGCCTGGAGGGCAGCCCCTCCCTGGGACCAGAACCCACTTCCTACTTCACCACACGGCTGGGGAGGCGGCTGGGAGGGCTGAGCCTGCTCAGAGCACCCTCCCCTCCACCGTTCTGCAGAGGAAGGTTGGGGCAACCCCGCCTGGGAGGCTCCTGCTGGCAGGATGGACGAGGAGGGCCCCGAGTGCGGCAAACCCGACTTTGTGCTTTTGGACCAAGTGACCATGGAGGACTTCATGGAGAACCTAAAACTCAGGTAGACAAAGGGCTCAGGCTCCCTTTCCCCAGCCCCCAGGCTCCCCGGTCTCCATCAGCCCAGGGTGGGAGCCTGTACACACACCCACCCACCGCACCACTGTGTGGGTGACAGCAGAGGGTCCTGGTGGGGCCGGACCCACCTCCCAAGGCCAGGGCGGCCAGCCAGTGCTGCAGCGGGCTTCCCAGACCCCTGCCCCCATCATGGCCTGGGTGCCTTCTGCTCCTCCTGCCCAGTGGGGAAAGGCCGGAGCCAGCCCCGCTGACTGGGGTGCACTGTCCGTCTGCCACTGGGGGTCATGCTGTGCCCTGTGGGCTCTAAGGGAAGGGGTCAGGCGCTGTCCCGGGGTGGAGCTGGACAAGCTGAGATGACACTTGGGGGTGCATGGGGTGCCCCAGGGCGTGGCTGGTACAAGTAACATGGGGACTGGTTGCCCTGGAGGAGCCAAGGGATGGTGAGATGGGATGGCCACCAGGAGCTGACAGCAGGGTGGCTTTATCCCGGACAGCCAGCGGGAGCACAGGGTTAGGGGATGGGGCCCCCTGAGCACACAATGTTGAAGGCAGAGGACAGGAAATGGGCTATTTTGTACGGCGGGGGGGAAGCTAAGCGTAATTTCACATCGTTCTTCTACACTAGCTTGTGAGATAGGCATGACCATGTCCTTTTTAACAATGGAGTACTGAGCCCTGGCGGCATGCAGGGGGGCAGGCCCGGGGCAGATGAGAGAGGGTGTGGAGGGGAGCGGGGGGAACTCCCTTGTCCGAGGCAGTGGCAGAGGAAGAGGAACCCCTGACAGGGGACAGACCACAAGCCACCAGGGAAGGGCGGGTCCCAGACAAAGGGGGCGCTGAGCGGGCTGGCGGGCATAACTTCCAGGGCAGAGAGGTCAAGAGATGGACAGACCCAGGTCCAGGAGCCAGAGCTCCCAAAAGGAAGGGTGGAGAAGTAGGAGGATGTGCTGGGGGAGCACAGCCCCTGCATCCCCAGGCCCCCTCCCTGTGCCCCGCCTGGTCCCAGCCACCTGGGTGGGGCCGGGCGGGGTTCCCTGCTGCCTCTGGGTCCCCACCCAGGCCCCAAGACAGGAAATAGCTGGAGGCCCCTCCCTTGGCCCCCCCGCCCTTTCTCTCCTCCACCTCCAGCCCTCGGCTCTACCTGTCCCTTCAAAAATCAGGTGCTGGTGGGGCGCCTGGGTGGCTCAGTGGGTTAAGCTGCTGCCTTCGGCTCAGGTCATGATCTCCGGTCATGATCTCCGGTCATGATCTCAGGGTCCTGGGATCGAGTCCCGCATCAGCCTCTCTGCTCAGCAGGGAGCCTGCTTCTCTCTCTCTCTCTCTCTCTCTGCCTGCCTCTCCTTCTACTTGTGATCTCTGTCTGTCAAATAAATAAAATCTTTAAAAAAAAAAAAAAATCAGGTGCTGGAGATTCCTGCTCCAACAGGTCTCCCCCCCCACCCAGGTGGGGCCTGACCACCACCCAGGGAGCAGCGCCCAGGGAGCAGCGTGGGCCCCAGCACTACCCTGTATTGGGGGTGGGATTCCGGCAAGATGGCACTGGGAAGTGTCAGGTCAACCCACACTCCTTCCCACTCTCAGCCCTGCGCTGGGCCAGGGCCCCCCTAGACTCCCAACAGGGGCCCAGCGCCCCAGCACCTGGGGTGTGCCCCCAGATCCCTGAGCGCTGAGGCTCGGCCCGCCTGTGCCAGGTTCGAGAAGGGCCGCATCTACACCTACATCGGCGAGGTGCTGGTGTCAGTGAACCCCTACCAGGAGCTGCCCCTGTACGGGCCTGAGGCCATCGCCAAGTACCAAGGCCGCGAGCTCTATGAGCGGCCGCCGCACCTCTACGCCGTGGCCAACGCCGCCTACAGGGCGATGAAGCGCCGCTCCAGGGACACCTGCATTGTTATCTCAGGTATGGGCCTAGGCCCGGCTGCCTTGCACGACCCCACCCGGGAGGGGGCGCCCAGGGGGTTGGTCAAGTGGAGCGTGGGCCACCCTTTCTGTCTGACCATCCATCCACCCATCTGTCCGGCAGGGGAGAGCGGGGCAGGGAAGACAGAGGCCAGCAAGCACATCATGCAGTACATTGCGGCCGTGACCAACCCCAGCCAAAGGGCCGAGGTGGACAGGTGAGAGCGGGCAGGGCTGGCACAGGGCCGGCCCTGGGCCTCAGGCCTGGAGAGGAGAGAGATCTAAGTCAGCATGCCTCCGGCCAAGTTCACAGGGCTCCTCTGCTGGTGACCCGCCCAGAACCCGTCCACCAAGCAGAGGCAGGGCCAGGTGCCACGGGTGAGGGTGGGTGCCGCCACAAGGAACAGGGAAGAGGCAAGGTGCACAGGGCCAACAGTCGGGGACTGTGACCCTTCTGGGAGATCCCACAGAGGGGAGAAGCCGGCAGGATGGTCAGGAAGGGCCTGGACCCAGATCGGGGCCCTCCTGTCCGCCTCCTCACCAGTTGCTTGCCAGCTGTTACCAGTGGAGCCCCCGTGGGCACAGCTTCCTGTGTGAGCGCCCTGGCTCTTCCTGTCGGGAGGGGTGAGGTGGGGTTGGGGGGGCACGCGAGGCTGGTGGCTGCCCACCCTGCGGAGGAGGCGGAGGACAGAGTGTGCGGCTCCAGCTGCTGCAGGTGGCAGCACACCCAGGAGCGGAGCCACGGGTCTTGCCACACCCCTGCACAGCCCAGGCAGGTGGCCTTCCCAGCCAGTCCCCAGCCTGTGCCGTGGGAGGCCTGGGGCAGGATGCTGGGCAGGGACAGTCCCCGGAGGAGACCTGTGCCCTACCGCCCGGCCAGGGTCAAGGACGTGCTGCTCAAGTCCACGTGTGTGCTGGAGGCCTTTGGCAACGCGCGCACCAACCGCAACCACAACTCCAGCCGCTTTGGCAAGTACATGGACATCAACTTCGATTTTAAAGGGGACCCCATCGGGGGGCACATCCACAGCTATCTGCTGGAGAAGGTGGGTCCTGCAGCCACAGGCCTCACATGCTGGCCCTTCCAGGCCTGGATCCCCAGTGGTGGGGCGGGGTCCCAGGCTTGTAGGTGGGGCTCCTCCGTGCCAGGCCTGCCTGAGCCCCTCTGCCAGCACTGCGCCAGGGGCTGGGTGGCTCCCCTGGGTGGCGTTGCAACCCAGGCAAGGTCCCAGCTGCCCCTCCCTCCACAGTCTAGAGTCCTTAAGCAGCACGTGGGCGAACGGAACTTCCACGCCTTCTACCAGGTGAGCCAAAGCAGCTGTGTGAGGCTGCCTGGGAAGCCCTTCCGATCACCCTGCCCTCAGTCCCTTTCCCCTCCCTCCTTCTCCCTGCTGTGACACCGCCAGTGCCCCGCCCTCACTGGAGGGGACTGTCCCGGGACACCAGCAGGGTGGTGTCTATGATGGGTGAGATGCAGTCTGCTGGGACTTGGGTGGATCCTCACCAGCACTGAGCTCCTCTCGGTCGGTCTGTAGGTGGGTCCTCCAGCTCATTTGGGCGGGGTGTTTGCAGTTCTGAGGGCCTGAGGCAGGGGTGTGTGGGCTCCCAGGTGCTTCGGGGCTGTGAGGACACAGAGCTGCGGAACCTGCACCTGCAGAGGAACCCCGCAGTGTACAACTTCACCCGGCAGGGCGCAGGGCTCAATGTGAGTGGGGGCAGGGCTCCGCGGGCGCTCAGCCGGACTGCTGGGCCCCGATTTAACAGGCACTCCCTGGGAGGACTCGGAGGCCCAGCGTGGCCCTCGAGTGCTGAGCCCCTTGTCTTGCAGGCCTTGGAGAGCGACGAGAGGAGCCACTACCTGGCCGTGATGGAGGCCATGCGGGTGATCGGCTTCAGTGCTGAGGAAGTGCGATCTGTGCACCGGATCCTGGCGGCCGTACTGCACCTGGTGAGCTTGGCCGGGGCTGCAGGGCCATGGCCCCTGGAGAGGGAGACTGAGCTCCATGGGCCCAGTCGTGTGGCTGGCCCATCCCACCCCTGGGGAGGCTGAATGCGTGGCGTGGCGGGGCTCCCGGAGGCCCGGTCCAGAGCTGAGAGCTCTGTAGTGCTGCTGTGCAGATGTGTCCCGCCTCTCCCGAGGGCGGTCTGGGCAGCTGGATGGTTCCACCGCCGCTGAGCCTCCCTTCGCTGCCAGGTGGCCTGAGAGCGGGGACTGTCTTGCGGCTGCAGGCGGCAGCCGTGGGACCACGGACCTGACGTTCTGGGCAGGAAGCCTTGGAGAAGACTCTGCTATGCTCCCAGGGCTGTTCCCACGACCAGGACAGAAGCCAGGCCCCGCCACACCCCCAGCCCTGCCATTCCTTCCTTCTCCCCCAGGAGAGGTGTGCAGGCAAGCTCTGCTGGGACCTGGAGCCTGACTGTCCTGGCTCCCCATCCCCAGGGGAACATCGAGTTCGTAGAGACGGAGGAGGCCGGGCTGGAGCAGGGGCACCTGGAGGTGGCTGAGGAGCAGCTGGTAGACCACGTGGCTGAGCTGACGGCCACGCCCCGGGAGTTGGTGCTGCGCTGCCTGCTCTCTCGCACAGTGGCATCTGGAGGCAGGGACCTCATTGAGAAGGGCCACACTGCTGCTGAGGCCAGCTACGCCCGGGACGCCTGTGCCAAGGTCCTCTTGGGGGCAAGCTGTGGGAAGCGAGACGGGGACACTCAGGGGGCCTTCCTGGAGGAGGCAAGGACTGAGACAGCCCGAAGGAGCTGGCTCCTGGCCTCCCCCCAGGCAGTGTACCAGCGGCTGTTTGAATGGGTGGTGAGCCGGATCAACAGTGTCATGGAAACCCGGGACCGGGACCCCCGGCGAGATGGCAAGGACACGGTCATCGGTGTGCTGGATATCTACGGTTTTGAGGTGTTCCCTGTCAACAGGTGGGGAGCCTGGCCACCACATGTCTGGCTCTGACCCCAAACCCTAGGGCCACCTTGGTCCCACAGAGCTCTGCTGGGCTGGGGAGCAGGACCTCCAGCGGCTGTCCCAGCCTGTCCCCAGCCCCGGGCTCAGGCCCCACGCCTGCTCCAGCTGTGCCCCCTGTCCAGCGGTGCCCTCGAAGGCAAACTGGGGACTCACGTACCCTGGCCATGACCACTAAATCCACTGTGGAGCATGCGTGTCATAGCTGGGGCCACAGCGGGAGGACCACCCCCATGGTGGGGCTCTCAGGGAGGGGCCTGCCCCGGCACGGGGCCCTGCGGGCAGGACATGACTGTGCCCGGCGCTGCCCGCAGCTTCGAGCAGCTGTGCATCAACTACTGCAATGAGAAGCTGCAGCAGCTCTTCATCCAGCTCATCCTAAAGCAGGAGCAGGAGGAGTACCAGCGCGAGGGCATCACCTGGCAGACCGTGAGCACCAGTGGGGCCTCGCGGGCGGGGGCGCCAGGGCTGTGGGGCGATGCGCGGGCAGACTGGGAGCCGCCATGTGCCCCCCGCGCAGGTAGACTACTTCAACAATGCCACCATCGTGGAGCTGGTGGAGCGGCCCCACCGGGGCGTGCTGGCCGTGCTGGACGAGGCCTGCAGCGCCGCGGGCACTATCACCGACCGCATCTTCCTGCAGAGCCTGGACACGCACCACCGCCACCACCCCCACTACACCAGCCGCCAGGTGCTCCCCTGCCCCGGCCCTTGCCCGCAGCCTGGTCCCCGCGCTGGTCCCCGCACCCCCCCCGGCCCAGGCACAGTGCTGCCCACCTTGGCGGGGCCCAGCCTCCTCTCCAGCACTGTCCGCTGCACAGACCCCCGCCCTGTGCCTTGACCCTGGCCTGCCCCCCATCCCCCAGCTCTGCCCCACAGACAAGACCATGGAGTTTGGCCGAGACTTCCGGATCAAGCACTATGCAGGGGACGTCACGTAAGGCCCTCCCCACTTTTTAGCAGCTGAAGATGTGCCTGACACCAGATTCACAAGTGGGAAGTGTGAAATGGAGCTTTTAAGATCAGAGCTCTGGCCTCTGGGTGCACCATAGAAGCTTCTGGAAGCTTTAAAACAATGCCCATATCTAGGCTCCACTTTGGGGAGTGCCTCGGTGAGGGGCACACTGTTACAGCAGCGCGGGTTAGCTTGGGGGTAGGGAACAGGCAGACCACGGACTGCATTCCCAGCAAGCCCCCCAGCCAGGAGCTGCCCATGCTTGGGGCACATCCTCAGGAGTCCTCCAGAAATCTCTGTGACATTACTGTTAATTTTCCTGTGCTCCCCTCCTTCCGAATGGGACTTGAGGTGACTCACAGCATACACACATGACTCATGTGTCCTTCACAAGGACAAATAGAGAGAACAGTGCACCCAGAGGTCAGACCCCGTGTCCTGAGTCTGCACAGGAGCTGCAGGTGTGGCAAGATTTTGGCACCGAGCTTTCTCGCCTTTTGTCATCAAAGGGCAAGACAAGGACCCCAAGGTTCTCAGTGCCACACAATCGAAGCAGTCCCCTGCCGCAGGAGTTCCCGAAACTCAGTAGGCACTGATCTGGGCCTGTGGTGTATACTGGGGCACAGACAGGTTAAGTCCCTGGTCCCAGGTCACATAGCATGAATGTGTGAGAGCCAGGGTCCAGTGCAGTGGGCACAAGCACCAACTCCTGCTCCCAGAGAGGCAGCTCTGAGGGCAGGAGTCGAACATGCTGAGAAAGCTGGTGTGGGAGGGGAGGGAGGGAGGCTGACCCAGGAGAACAGGGGTGGGGGAGGGACTTCCTGGGGACCATCAGAGGCCCCCGCCCCTCACCAGCCCCAGCCCCCCAGGTACTCAGTGGAGGGCTTCATCGACAAGAACAGAGACCACCTCTTCCAAGACTTCAAGCGGCTGATGTACAACAGGTGCGTGGGGGCCCGAGGCTGGAAAGGCCTTCGCACACTCGGGTCTGACACCTGCCTGGTGGGCTGACAGCCTGAGGTTTGATGCTGAGGCCACAAGGCTCACCAGTGGCAGAGCTGGGGCGAGGGCCGCCCTCCAGAGGGCGCCTGGCGATGTGACCTGTGTCCACAGCTCAGACCCCACCCTGAGGGCTATGTGGCCGGATGGGCAGCAGGACATCACAGAGGTGACCAAGCGTCCCCTGACTGCGGGCACGCTCTTCAAGAACTCCATGGTGGCTCTGGTGGAAAACCTGGCCTCCAAGGTACAGTCCCCCACCCCCATCTGCGCGGGGCCTCTCGGCTGTGCCTGGCCAGCGTCCTGGGCGCCCACCGCCCTGCACATCATGGGGAAGGTGGTCACTTCCTGTTGGCTGCTCCCCCACCCCCAGTCCAGCCAGGGGGAACCCAGCACCTTGCAATTCAGATGTCCTGGGTCAGGCTGAAGCTGGAGTAACCGTGAGGTTTGAACCAGCCTGCCCAGCTCCTCCCTGCCTCTTGGGTGGGGCTCACAGGCCGGAAGGCAGAGGGGGGATCGGGGGGACACCAGAGCCCGCTTAACCACAGAACATCCGGAGACACAGCCTGGCCCCTGCAGGTCCACACGGCTCCGGGCTGACCTACCACGTCCTGACCCGGCCCCTCCGCCCCCCTCCCCCTGCAAGAGCCTTTTCCCTGGGCAGCCGGCAGGCAGGGGGGACAGCTGCACACCTGCCCTGTGGCCATGGAAGCTGATGCTGGTGGCTCTGAGTGTCCTCTGTTGTGGCAGGAGCCTTTCTATGTCCGCTGCATCAAGCCCAATGAGGACAAGGTGGCTTCCAGGCTGGACGAGGACCACTGTCGCCATCAGGTTGCGTACCTGGGGCTGCTGGAGAATGTGCGGGTCCGGAGGGCGGGCTTCGCTTCCCGCCAGCCCTACCCCCGATTCCTGCTCAGGTAGGACTCCCTGCTACCCCGGAGCTGCATCTCCCTGCCCGTGTGTGTCTCTCATGGGCCAGAGTCCCATGAGGAGTCAGACGGGGAGGCCAGAGGGTCCCAAACCCAGCCAGTGCTTCTCAGCTGCAGACGCACACGACACAGACAGCGAGGACCCCTGTGTGACATGGGATGGGGTAGGCAGGTGCTAGGGTGAGTGGCACGTGGGGGTGGCATGAGCTTGGTGTGTGGGATGGGATCCGATTGGGGCAGCTCCCCACCTCTCCCCAGAGCTCGGTGCCCACTGCCCTGTCCTGTGGTGACAGGTACAAGATGACCTGTGAGTACACGTGGCCCAATCACCTGCTGGGCTCTGACAAGGCAGCTGTGAGTGCCCTCCTGGAGCAGCACGGGCTGCAAGGGGACGTGGCCTTTGGCCACACCAAGCTCTTCATCCGCTCACCTCAGACTTTGGTCACACTGGAGCAGAGCCGTGCTCGCCTTATCCCCATCATCGTGCTGCTGCTGCAGAAGGTGGGGCCTGGCTGGATGCCTACTTACAATGGAGGATGGAGGGGGAGGGGTGTAGAGGGAGAGGGAGGGAGAGCTATCTATAGACCTGGAGGGGAGGGAGAGAGAGGGGTATGCACTGGGTGGGGGGATGGGAGGAATGGGTGTGTGCCACCTGGAGTGGGGAAATTGTGCACACACTGGCAGGGCCCACAGGAACCCCCTCTACCAGGAGATTGACCAGGACCGAAATTGACTTAAGCAAAAAGTGTGGATGTGGTTAGTTTACCTCAGTCCTGTGGTCACCAGCTTCAGGCCCACGTGGATCCAGGTGTTCAAAATACGATTTTCAGCAATGTGGCTTCCCTCCTTTACTTTTCTTTCTTTCTCCCTTTCTTCCTTTTTCTTTTTTAAGATTTTGTTTACTTGAGAAAGAGCAGAAGGAGAGGGAGAGAGAAGCAGACTGCCTGCTGAGCAGGGAGCCTAATGCAGGGCTCGATCCCAGGACCCTGAGATCATGACCTGAACTGAAGGCAGATGCTTAACCAACTGAGCCTATTTTTTTTTTTTTTTGAGATTGTATTTATTTGTTTGAGACAGGGAGTGTGTGTGGGTAAGCAGGGGGAGTGACAGAGGGAGAGGGAGAAACAGGCTCCCCGCTGAGCAAGGAGCCCAGTGCCGGGCTTGATCCCACAGCCCTAAGAACAGAACCTGAGCCGACACCACCTGAGCTCCCCAGGCGCCCCCTTCCTTTTCTCTTCCCTTCTTTTCTTTTCTTGTCTCAGAAAGATCTCAGACCTAGAGAAAAGCACGCAGAACAGAGCACCGACTTCCCCCTCCTACTCCCAGCATCAGCTGTGCTGCCCTGACCAGTGTGTGGTTTGAGTCAGACACCTGCAGCCCATCCCAGTTATTTTTCAGCAAAACATGTCTTTAAAGACTTATTTATTCATCTTAGAGGCCTCGAGCATGTGAGTTGGGGCTGGGCTGAGGAGAAGGAGAGAAAACACCAAGCGGATTCTCCGCTGAACACAGACTCAGGGGCTCGCTCTCAGGACCCTGAGATCGTGACCTAAGCCGAAATCAAGAGTCGGACACTTGACCGACTGAGCCCCACAGGCGCCCTGTCAAATCATTGTGTTTAGAGACATTTTAGTAAGTATTTCCAAAGGACAGGAATTCCTCCATCTCTTTTTATTTTCAATGTTTCAAACCGACTGAAAAGTCAGAGATGCCTGTGATGACTTACCATCCACCCAGGTTGCTGCCGTGGTGCGCTCCCCCACCCCAGGTCTGTGTGTCCATGTGTCTGTCCCCACACCCATGTATAGGTATGTTTATATGAGCTCCTGAACCATACCAGTAATGAGGCCACTCTGTATTTCAGCACATTCTCAAGGACAACTACGTTCCCTTTTCTGACCATGCTGAGGTCAGCAGACAAGAACCCTAACACCGACTAGACAGTCTACATATCTGAACAATACGCAGTCCATATTCGAATTTCTGCAGTGTCCCACTATTACCCGTGGTGACCCCGCATTTAGCTGTGACACAACACCATGCCATGGTCACAGAAGTGGGACTTGGGACACTCACACTGGGTCTTCGCAGCCCCACCATTTCTAGGACCGACCGCACTGCCATCCTGTCCCCGGTCTGAGTCAGGTTACTTACATCTGCTTTCATCTGTGGGTCCCCTGGGCTCCCTGCCGTAGGGTTTCCAGTCTGGGTTTTAATGGTTGTATTCTTGGGGTACCCCTCTATGTCTGGGGCCTCTGGGGCCTCTATGAGTTGGAGGTCAGACCTGGGCCAGCATGGATTCCAGGTGGACAGTTGGCAGCTGTCCCGGGTGAGGGGGAATTGCCCCCATCTGCAGGTGCCAGGCAGAAGGACATGGAATGGGGAGAGCCGCTCTCCCAGGAGTTAGGCAGAGACTGCAGCAGGGCTCTGTGCCCACCTGGGAAGCCACCCTGCAGCCAGGTGGAGGTGGCTCCCAGGAGTCATGGGCAGATCAGCCTGGCCCTGCGCCCCCCCCCCAGGGTGGGGGAGGTGGGCGGTCCGCAGGGGTGGGGAGGGAGGGAAACAGGCGGGGAGGCGGGGCCTGGCCGAGACTGACGGAAAGCCCGGCTGACCCCCAGGCCTGGCGTGGCACGCTGGCCAGGCAGCATTGTCGGCGACTGCGGGCGGTCTACACCATCATGCGCTGGTTCCGGAGGCACAAGGTGCGCGCTCATCTGGCAGAGCTGCAGCGGCGGTTCCAGGCGGCGAGGCAGCCCCCGCTCTACGGCCGGGACCTCATCTGGCCGCCGCCCCCCGCGGTGCTGCAGCTGTTCCAGGACACCTGCCAGGCGCTGTTCTGCAGGTGCGGGCCCCAGCCACTGCCCCGCCTCTTCTCCCCATTCGACTGGCTACCTGCACGCAGCCACCTGCACCCCACAAGCCCCATTCATAAGCAGGAAAACAGGAGGCAGTGCCTAGTAACTGGGTCCCCACACCCCACAGTCAGGGCAGAGCCCTGCCAGCTCCTTGCTGGAGGCCCGCAGGGGAGGGTGGCTGGCTGGGACCAGGCCCTGGGGGAACAGTGCATCTAAGCAGCACTTTGAAGGCCAGTAGTTCTCCAGGAGGAGCGGCACAGAGTGGGCGGGGCCACCTCCTACCCAGCCGGGGAAGGGGACACCCGACAGCCAGGGCCAGGCAGAGAGGCTTGGCCTTCTCCCCTGGGGGAGCGGAAGCAAGAGAAGGGCATGGATGTGAGGGAAGCAGGACAGGGGTGGGGAAGCTAGGGCTGCACGAGGTCCATCTGACCACCCGGTTCCCTCTAGGTGGCGGGCCCGGCAGCTGGTGAAGAACATCCCACCTTCAGACATGGCCCAGATCAAGGCCAAGGTGGCGGCCATGACAGTCCTACAGGAGCTACGGCAGGACTGGGGCTGCCGTCGGGCCTGGGTCAGGGACTACTTGTCCTCTGTGAGTATTGGGGCCATGAAGTCTGGGCACCAAGGAGGGGCTCAGGGCTGGGACCTTACCGGTGTCCATCCCAGACGTCCTCTCCCTGGGCCTGCCTGGCTGTCCAGTCTGTGGGCCATGCCCCTCTGCCCCTGGCCTCTGAGTACCTTCTCTCTGCCCCTCCCTCTTCTCCATGTGTGTCAGGTAGAGGTGCCCCCAAACCCCCTCCACAACCTGCACCCATGCCCTAGTTCCCCTGGCCCTCACACAGGCACAGTGAGCCGTGCCCCTGGCTCCATTCTACGGGGGATGAAGGCTCAGGGGCTGAAGGGCTTCCCTGGACCCCAGGACACTGCCTTCTCAGCTTCTGCTTTGGTGGGCAGCTATGGCGGGCTCAGGCATGACCAGAAGCTAGAGCTGCAGGGATGTGGGCACAGGGCCCTCAGATGAACCAGGGAGGCTGGCACAAGGCCTGACTCGGTTCGGCTCGCAAGGTGAGGGACAGCAGTGCCCATTTATCAGACTTGCTGTCGGTCCAGCATGGCCAAGCAGCTCCCATCTGTCCTCAGGCCACGGACAACCCCACAGCCTCGGGCCTATTCGTGGAGCGACTGAAGGCACTCCGTGAGAAGGACAGCTTTGGGGCTGTACTGTTCTCCAGTCATGTCCGGAAGGTGAGGCCTGCGGCTGGGCAAGGAGCGATAGCCCCAGCCCAGGCCCAGGGCAGAGGTTTCAGAAGTGGTCAGATCCAATCCAGTCCGTGAGAAAAGGGGTCCAGGGAGAGGAGGATGGCCAGGTGAGCCTGAACATGCCTGTCCCGCAGGTGAACCGCTTCAACAAGAGCCGGGACCGGGCACTTCTGCTCACTGACCGTCACGTCTACAAGCTGGACCCGGGCCGCCAGTACCGGGTGATGCGGGCCATGCCCCTGGAAGCGGTGAGCCCGGGGGTGGGGGTGGGGCGTCTCCACTGGCACCTACCTGAGAATGCCCCAGCTTCCTAGAACCCAGCATCAGCTCAGGATGCCGGGCCTTTCTGCTGCTCAGGGCGGACAGGGTGCTGAGCCACGGGCCCCTCTTACCCACATCCGTGGCGGCGTGGTGGTGGTGGGGCTCCCGCCCGACCGCGGGACCCGTTGCCGTGAGCAGCGGTCTCTCCCTGGGGTCCCCGGAACCGAGTGGGGGCCTGTCTGGGGCGCCGGCCACGCCTGTGTGCCCTCTAGACGTGGTGGGATGGAAGCAGATGGCTCAGCGCCCTGGCAGCACTTGCACATCCGCGGGAACTCGGGAGCCCCGGGAGGGCGGTGGTGCCGGATTAGAGGCACGGACGGCGAACACTCCATCCGGAGCTCGTTCTCCGGAGCAGGGCCTCGGCCAGCCCGTTTGTGGGTGGAGCTGGAGAGGGAGGAAGGGGGCCTGGACGGGGCGGGCGGCAGGCTCCAGGAGCCTGCTGGGGGCGAGGAGGAGGGACTGCCGCTCCCCTGACCCCAGCCCCGGGCGCGCCGCGCAGGTGACCGGGCTGAGCGTGACCAGCGGCCGGGACCAGCTGGTGGTGCTGCACGCGCGCGGCCAGGACGACCTGGTGGTGTGTCTGCACCGCTGCCGGCCGCCGCTGGACAACCGCGTGGGGGAGCTGGTGGGCGTGCTGGCCGCGCACTGCCAGGGGTGAGTCGGACCGGGCCGGGACCTGCGCCCTGCGGCACTGGCCCCGCCCCTGCCCCGCCCCCTGGCCGCCCTTCTGTCCCGCCCCTGACACCCCGTCCCACCCCTGGTCGCCCCCCGACCCGGCTCCTGACTGCCCTCCTGCTCTCGCTCTCGGTGCCCCAGACCATCCGCCCTGCCCGCTGACCGGTCTCCCTCCCTGCCCACCCGCCCCCGCTTCAGAAAGGGAAGGGCCCTGGAGGTCCGCGTCTCCGACTGCATCCCTCTGAGCCAGCGCGGGGCCCGTCGCCTCGTCTCGGTGGAGCCCAAGCCCGAGCAGCCAGAGCCGGACTTCCGCTGCAGCCGTGGTGCCTTCACGCTCCTCTGGCCGAGTGGCTGACCTGGCCTGCCGCACCCAGGCAGCCCTCCAGGCCAGCCCCACGCCCGACACCCGTGCGCCCTGCAATAAAGGGTTATCTGTGCCTGTGAGACTTGTGTCTTTGGGTGGACGTCCGCATAGCAGCCAGCAACCTGGCAAATGTCACCCCCACGTCCTCTGATGACCCCTGAGGGGTCCTGAACTGGAGGAGAAGGCCTGGGAGCCCAATCTGGTGGGGCAGCAAGACTGCATTTCCCCTGGGCCCTAACCTGTGAACCCGCTGGTGGTGGAGTCCACGGTCAGAGTGGAAACCGTGCCCTTTACGTCCCACAGCTGAGGTCTCCTCCCCCCACCAATCCCCCTCCCCTAAGTCTCCTTGAGTCGCCAAGGGTGCTCCTTGCCTTGTGGGGGGGAATGGCCACTGGGCCAACTGACTATTGGGAAGCTTGTGGGTCCCAAGGCCACCCCCGTGGGCAGGGCTATCACTGAGCACACACTGGGACAGACACTGTCCCAGCTGTTGGCTGTGTCCCTGCTAGGGGTGGACATCCCAGACCCCAGGAACCCTACCTCGGGGACTTCTAAGCCAGGACCTCCCACAGTCTAGGACAGGACCTTGTGTCTGGGGCATTTCAGAAGCCAAAGAAAGGCCAGAGTGGACACAGCTCCACTCCGTCTTACCAGCAGCCTCCCTTCCTCTCCAGACCCTCTGACCCTGCAATGCCCCAGCCCTGCTCTCTGCCCCATTCTGCCACCTCCACTGACTCTTGTCACTCTATAGATGGCCCCTTGGCTTTCAAAGCTGCTCCCTCCCCACTGGGACACACCAAATTTGGGTGCCATCCTTGCCTCATTGTGCCCTGTTGATGTGGAGGAAGTTTGGCGACTGTCCATCATGGCCGTCGAGTGTGTCATTGAATGGCTCACAGCTCCCGAGGCTTCCCCTGGTCACTGCTGACTCCCCTCTCTGGGGGGTTTGGGGAGTCACCTCCTTGTAGAGCCCAGCTTGAAGGCCCCTTGACGCCCCCACGTAGCCCTCTCCAGCATCTGTCCCCGGCGCTGGTGGCTTCGAGACAAGCCAGCTTTTCTCTTGAAGAGCAAGCCGGCTGTGAAGGGTGCTGAGGTCCGCTGGGGTTGGAGATGCTAAGTGGCTCTAGACAGCAGGTGCTCTGGCCGGTTGTAAATTCCCTTTCCAGTAGGTGGCTCGCCAGAAGTGGTCAGCCGGGCCTGCTTCCTTTCCAGATTCTCCATGACCTCCTGGCTGCCCCGCTGAGGGCAGGGCTTCGTGGAGCCCAGAGGGAGGTGCCTCACGCACCACCTGGCAACATTTGGGGGTCCTGCCCTGCTGGGGGACAGTGCATGCTGAAGGCCCAGAGCCAGACACGGATTCTCCAGCATCCCGAGAGAACGGTGGTGACTGCCGGGTAGGTTCCTGGGGCTGCAGGATCCTGAGATCCGGTCAGAGGGGTTGATCAAGGGGCCAGGACAAGGAAGGAGCTAGAACCTCCTTATTCAACCCTGACCTCCCATCAGCCTATTGCCACGCATTATACGTCACTCCATACATCCTTGTACTTGTTTATGAAGCGCTTTGCAAACTACACCTTGCCCTCTAGCGGCCGGATTGGTGTCAGCTTTATCCTGCGCTGCGACGGTGGGGGACGTGGGCTCTGTGACTTGCTGGGGCCCTTGGTCTGCTGGGTGGGGCAAATTCAGGCTTGCAGGCCCCACACCAGCAGAGGTCCGGGCTTTGCACAGGGAACTGTGGTCCTGAATGTTTGCTGCCTCTGAGTCCAGCTCGGCTCCTGAGTCCCTTCCGGCCCCCAGCATAGGAGCCCACGTGGGCTCCCCGGAGTCTGTGCTGGCCCTGGGAGTGAGTGGCTTTAATCAGAAGGGGTGGGGCACTTCTGGGCCCAAAGCTTAATTGAAGGCAAGTCTGGGAGGTGAGGCAAGGACCAGACACAACCACCCCCGACCGAGCTCCACGGCCGGGACTCGAATCCCAGCTCTTCCCGTCAGAATTCTGAGCCCAGATGCTAGCCTCCTCGCTGCTTCCTGTCCTGAGTCCCCTGCTCAGCAGGGAGCCTGCTTCTCCCTCTCCCTCTGCCACTCTCCCAGCTTGTTCTCTCTCTCAAATAAATAAATAAAAATCTTAAAAAAAAGAAGAAGTGTACGGTGGTAGCTTGCTGAAGTTTTGATTTTCGTTTCCCTGATGACTGGGGTTGGGCAACCTTCTGTGAGCTTATGGACTACATGCACATCCTCTTTGGAGAAATGCTAACGCCAGGCTTTTGCCCACTTTTAAAGTGATCATTTTTATGACTGAGTTGGAGGACTTCCTTGTATATTCTGGATGCTCTGCCACATTTTTATAAGTAAAAAATAATATATTTATTTATTTGCTTATTTGAGAGAAAGAGTGTGAGAGTACGAGCAGGGGAGGGGCAGAAGGAGATGGACAGGCAGGCTCCCCACTGAGCAGGGAGCCGGATGGAGGGCTCGATCCCAGGACCCCAAGATCCTAACCTGAATGGAAAGCAGACGCTTCACTGACTGAGCCCCCCAGGTGTCCTAAAGCTTTATTTATTTATTTATTTTGCTTTGTGCACCAGCTAAAAACCAGAGCTGCACTGAATATGGGGGGCAGCTTATCAGTGCACATCTGAAACACTAGGTGCCATCACTTATCAGCGCAAAGTCGGCGCCTGATTTCAGGTGACAGCCTGCGCTGGGGCTCCCCTGTGGCCTGTGAGCTGGTGTTCAGCCCCATGAGTCTGCCGGGAGGGGAGGTGTGAGCACTGTTTTTCTCAAGAGTTATCCACGGTGATACGTGGGCCACGGGCCCTTCTCGGGTGCTCACAAAGGGGTTCCTGCTAGCCAGAGCAGCGGGCCCAGCCCCTCTTCACAGAGAAGTCTCCCCAGCAGCTCAGAGTGGATGGCCGGCACTCCAGCAGACAGCGGGTCGTCAGCCCTGCAGGTGGGCACAGACACTCCCACTGTCCTCTGTGGTCACCGATCCTGAGCCCTTGCAGACCACACCCGGAAGCACTCCCTGCCCCTCCTGGAAAATGCGGTAGTACCTTCAGGAAGCTCTGTCATGGTCACAGGGGAGGCGCCCTGTGTCCCATCCCTACAAGCCCTTGAGTCACCGGGCACCAGGCCTCACCATCCCTCCCGGGAACCCAGACAAGGCCATGGGCACGTAAGACGGTGCAGGGCCAGTGCAGGGCTGGTGCAGGGAGCAGGGCCAGTGCAGGGCCCCGAGTGAGCTGCAGTGAGACCTTGGGGCCAACATCATCACAAGTGTCCTCGGCAGGGACGTCCCCAGGTGCTCAGCTACGGGGAAAAAGGTCCCAGCAGACGTCCCACGTCTCATGGGCCAGCTCTGGCCTTGGTGATCTTGCACAGTAGGCCAGCTGGGAGTCATGGGGCTCTGTCCCTTTCCTCCCACCCCTAGAGATCAGTTCACAGGCCGGGCTTTTACTTTCACCCAGGAAAGTACATTCGTGGGCTACAAAAGGTCAGAATAGTCTAGAAACCACATCTGAGTGAGCACGAGCTTCCGCTCCACTTACATCTTCCCGGAGCTGAGCAAACTGGGGGACGATGGTCCGGGCAGAGAGTAGGCGGGAGGCTCAGGGTCCCGGGGACAGGGTGGCCGGCTTGGCGGCAGCTCCCGTGCACCACCCTTCCCTCTGTCCCCACCAAGCAGTCGGCACATGTCCAAGTGAACAAGGGAGGACAGAAAGCCCACAACTTCCCGCCGTCCTCCACTGTCATCCAGGCGGTGTCCTTCCCAAAGCAGGGCTGACCTGGCACGCCCACCCTGGCCGTGACCTCAGGCCAGCTGCAGAGAGCCGGGGCAGAACAGGCAAGGAGCAGAGTCACTCACGGAGACATTCACAGAGACACCCACCTCAGAGACACCCCAGAGACCCAGAGATGCCCCAGAGACACCTCAGAGACACAGACATGCCCCGGGGGCACCCCGAGACACCTCAGAAGCACCTCAGAAACAGTGCCACACGGATGCCTGGTGGTAGAGTGTGGACGTGTCTACAGGTGTGTTTCTGTGCGCATGTGTGGTGATGTGTGTTTGCATGTGTGTACGTGCATGTGTATGTACATGTCTGTGTGTGTGTGGTTCTTGACAGTTTGTCCTCTATGTCAGTCCACGCATCTGTCACCACAGTCGAGATACTGAAAAGCTCCGTCAGCACACAGACGCTTGCTACCTTGGGTCGTCGCCGTGGCCTCTGTGCACAGGGCCACACCGAGCTGCCGGGGAGGCTGCCCGCCATCCGTATTCAGAATCCCAGCCAGCTGTCACATGTTTTACAGCAAGATCATGACGTTCTCTTGGTTATTCCTAGACTCAATCCAGTCACTTATTTTTTGCAGTAATCTATTTTTAATTGCAACGGCAGTTGCCTGCCAAGACACGACGCTCATGAAACTTCCGAACCTCGACAGAGCTCAGTGGAATCAGGGAGGGCTTCGCTGTAGTATATTGAATTGTGACTCACGGGGCAGCTCGGAGCCGAGCCAAGAGACATGGCAGACACCGCGTCCCCAAATAGCCTCGGGCCAGTTCCGCCTCCCGGAACCTGCAAATAGTAATCACAATAATAATAATTTGCTGTAGAACCGCCGCACCCTCACCCCGTGTTAGAGCCTCTCTCCAAGGAGGAGCCCCAGCAGGTGGCCCCCGGGCTCAGCAATGCCAGGGCTGGCTGCTCCTGCCCAGCACTGAGCTGAGTTGAAAGCAGGAAGTCCCCCCAACCCAGCCACTGGCAGGCCCTGGTCCGGCCGATGGGGCCAGGATGCCCAGTCCAGAAGGATCAAGGGCACCGGCAGACCCACCAGCCCTGAGCATGGGAGGCCGAGGGCCTGGGCTGTTCCTGCAGGGGCTCCCACAGCAACATCAAACCTGCCCAGTGTGGAGCCCACATCCAGACTTCCAAGCACATAGGGAAGACAGCCCACCGAAGCGTGCACCTGTAGAGACTGCCCTTGGGGAGAAGGTCACATTTCCATAACTGACCTGCATTCCACTCGCAGGATGCCCTGAGTAGGTATTTCCAAGGACACTTACTGGGCGGGTTCAGGCCCCAGAGGAGCCGGGGAGGCGCTCACCTGCTCACACCGGTGACCACCTCCATGGGGGTGCCCCTCTTCCGATGGGCAGTGAGCTCCTGGCCTCCTGCCATGGGCATCTCCGGATCCCACCATCTTCACTCACGTTTGTCATCAGACACGAGTGGGTCTCCCCCTGCCCCTCACCCTGGGAAATTCTCACCCCTAGAGCAGAGACAATAGGATATCACGTGGACGCCTTCAAACCCTGCCTGGAGTGCACCAGCCCTGCTGGACCCCCAGCGGGAAGCCCATCTCCCCTCATCCTCTAGGAGCACGTTCCCTAGTGCCCCCCACACCCACGTCATTGACTGAGCTCGGGATCCATTCACAAACTTTCTTCCTCTTCTTTTGAAATCTAATATAATTTGGTATCAATCCAATAAATTAACATACCAGGTATTATTAGTTTCAGAAGTCAAGTTCAGCAATTCATCAATTGCAAATAACACCCAGTGCTCGTTACATTGCAGGACCTCCTTCATGACCACCACTCAGTAACCCCAGCCCCCCCACCCCACACCCCTCCAGCTACCCTCAGTTTGTTCCCTGGAGTTAAGAGACTCTTACGGTTTCAGACTTTCTTGTTTATGGAGATAACATCCTCCCATCCCCCATTCTGCGGAGAGCGTGATGTCACTATCCATCCACGTTCATTAGGTCAGGCCTCAAGCTCCTGCCATGCGCACCTGCAGCACCCCTACTCCTGATCTCTCTCTCTCACGCACCCTCCTCCTCTAATAAGGAAATAAAATCCGAAGCTCCTGGGTGGCTCAGTCCGGTGTCTGCCTTCGGCTCAGGTCGAGGGTCCTGGGATTGAGCCCCACATCGGGCTCTCTTCTCAACAGGAAGCCTGCTTCTCTCTCTCCCGCTCCCCCTGCTTGTGTTCCCTCTCTTGTTGTGTCTCTCTCTGTCAAATAAATGAATAAAATCTTTAAAAATAAATAAATAAAGTCTTCCAAAAAATGCTGTTCCCCCCCATAAATGTTTCTGGGATACATTGCCAGCTACTTGGCAAATTAATTATGTTACCAAAATTAATCTAGGTTGATAAAAGTAGTCAATGTAAAAGAAAACCATTAAATAATATATATCTAAATATTTATATTACCTTAGTGATGGGGAAGTTTTTTAAGCATAAGGGCAAAGCATGAAATATAAGGGCAAAATGTATCATGTGGATATATATGTGTTTATATATACAGAGAGCGACATAAAAAGCAAAATTCTCTCAAAAGAAAAAAAAAAACACCCATAAGTGAAAGTGTGTGGCAAACGATAAAATGGGAAATCATAGCATACAGGAAAAGGGTTTTTTTTTTTTTAAAGATTTTATTTATTTATTTGACAGAGATCACAAGTAGGTGGAGAGGCAGGCAGAGGGAGAGAGGAGGAAGCAGGCTCCCTGCTAAGTAGAGAGCCCGATGTGGGGCTCGTTCCCAGGACCCTGAGGTCATCACCTGAGCCGAAGGCCAAGACTTTAACCTACTGAGCCACCCAGGTGGCCCCAAGTGTTTGTTTGTTTTTTTTTAATTGAATAAGTCATCTCTCTACCCAGTGTGGGACTTGAACTCACAACCCCAAGATCAAGAGTTGCGTGCTCCAGCGACTGAGCCAGCTAGGCATCCCAGAGGGATGCTTTTATACGGACATGGGATGTTTGTACAGGCCCATGTGACAGCAGACTTCTGGGACTCTGAATAAAGAACACATGCCCATGCCCACGGGGAAGAGACGCACTGGGTCAGTACCTTCCCCATGTGGAGGTGCGTGGGGCGTGTGACCAGCTGAGGCAGGGCGGTGGAGACGCCCTTGGCTGGCTGAGGGCCAGTAGCGGGGCTCGGGGAAGAACTGCACATTTGGGGACACCTGGGTGGCTCAGTTGGTTAAGCAGCTGCCTTCGGCTCAGGTCATGATCCCAGAGTCCTGGGATCGAGTCCCACGTCGGGCTCCTTGCTCGGCAGGGAGCCTGCTTCTCCCTCTGCCTGCCTCTCTGTCTGCCTGTGCTCTCACTCTCTCTCCCTCTGTCTCTGACAAATAAATAAAAATCTTAAAAAAAAAAAAAAAAAAAAAAAAGAACTGCACATTTGCTCCCAAGTGGGCCCAGCAGAAATATCAAGATTGCGTTGAAGACCTTGGATAACTTCAGAATGTTCCAGCAGGAGTTCCGTGTACCGCAGGCAATCCAATGAGGGACGGGAAGCTGCTGGGACCGCCGTTGGCATCGGCAGGATGAAGCGGGAAGGGGTTCTCCGGGGCAGCACGAAGCAGTTACAGGGCAGCAGAGTTTCGGGTCGCTTTGGGAATTCACACAGATGTGCGAGAACGGAAACGGGGGACATAGACCTCCCCAGTGCCAGAGCTGCCTTTTGGATGACAGCTGCCATTCTGCTTTAACTCACCTCTGCGTGTGCCCACACCGCACCCTCGACCAGAACTCGGCCAGGGAGCCTCTGCGGTGGGTCTGGAAGCACCGGTGCCCGCGGGCGTCAGGGGTCCGTGACCAGACTCCCTGGCCCAGGTCTGGGGACTGAGCCTGTCGTTTGCGCCCAGCACCGATTCCAACACCCAGGAGCCCACAGCGCCCACACAGACGGGTCTGCGAGGAAGAGAATCCGAGGGCGGGTGGTGGGGAGGGGCTCAGGGTGCTTGGGCGGTGCCTCCTTCTTCATCCCTCTGAAGAACACCTGTCTTCAGAGGGATGTGCTCATTTAGCTGAGTGGAGGGCTGGTAGTCAGACTTGGGGGACCCTGCTCATCCTGGAAGTCCAACGCCTGGGCCGCTGGTCCAGATGAGCTGTGTCCAACAGCCACAGGGTCCCCCCCACAGATGGTATCCGAATCCTCCCAGCAGCCACGCTAGATGAAGAGAGGGATGCCTGGATGGCTGTCGGTTCTGCACCCGACTCGGTTCCAGCTCAGGCTGTGTGTGATCTCAGGGTCCTGAGATTGAGCCCTGCATCTTGGAAAAAAAAAAAAAAAAACGAAAACAAAGAAGGGTGAAGAGAAACAGGAAACAGGTGCACTGGATCCTAACCATGTTTTATTCCACACAATTTGTCAAAACATTATCATTTCAACGGGTGACCAATGTAAACATGATTAATATTCCATTTTACCTGTTTTGGTGCCGTCTTTGACACCCACCAGGTTTTCCACTGAGCACAGGTGGCAGGCTGGACGCCCAGCACCCTGTGGCGGGTGGAAGAGGCCCAGCTGCGGAGCTCGGGGCTCCGGGAGGCCGAGGGCAGCCGGCAGGGGAGTAAGGAGGGCCACGTGTGGGAATGGAGCCCCCACACCCTCACCCCGCGGCCTGGCCTTGGATCCTGCCTGGGAGAACCAGTGCCCCAGGAGGCCACCAGGGGCAGGCAGGATGCCCTACTGACAGAGCCTGGCTTCTCCGTTTCCTCCTCAGCCCAGCCTGGCTGCCAGACTCACCTCCCTACAGCCCAACCCTTGGGGGACTTGGTTCCTGAGTCCAACCAGACTCCTGGAGGCAGCCCCCACCTTCCCGCCCCGAGAGCCCCTGCTAAACATCATGGACCTTTCCCGAACCACACTCAGCAGGTTGCTGGTAAACGTTTATGACCTAAGGAGGCCACGCTCCAGGGCAGGCCAGAGGCACCCCTGGAGGGAAGGAGTGAGCCTGGGCTGGCTCCTCCCACACCCCCCGACCTGGGGCCCACTCTGAGGATTGGACCGCAATGCAGACTGAGAAATTATCCCAGATATTTTCAAAGCTGTTTGACACACTCCTGTTAATTAGCAAATAATCAGTCAAAGGGGCTTGAAGATCTAATCGGCTTTACTTAACAATTTAGGAATCAGGCCACATCCCATCTGGCAAGTACAAAGGAGCCCCAAGGAGCTGTAGGAAAGACAAGGTATTCAGAGGCTGAGTGGGGTGGAAAGAAGGAAATCATTAGCAAGGAGGCAGCGTTTCCAGCAAGGTCGTGCTCCTCCAGGGAACAGAAGGGTTCTATCAGCAGATTAGCGCCTAGTGCTGACAAGACAGGCCTGGGTCGGCTGGACAAAGTCACATTTGGAGGGGAGCGAAACTGCGGTGGGTAATGGGTAATGGGTCTTGGAGTGCTGGCCTGGGGCTGTGTGTTCAACACACCTCATTGGCTCCCCACACATCAGAAATAAGGTGACCCTCATTTCTCAACTTGGGGAAATGGTCTCTTTCTGCCTGAGACCCTAGGGAGACAGAAAGGGAGATGAGACTCTTCCCTGAGGCCACCCTCAGACTTGGAGCTCCCTGCTGGGAGGTGCCAAGGCCCTACGGTCACCTCACCGGGGAATCCAGTGCAGCTGACATCAGCGCCAGAAGGGACCGCAGGCCTTCTCGTCCAGGGGAAGACACTGGTGGCGGGCAGGGGCTTCTCTCCAGTGGGGTGGACCCTGCAGTGGGGCTACGGTGTGGACAGACCACAGTTCTCTTAGCCATTCACCCATCGAAGGACACTGGGTTGGTTCCGCCTCTGAGCTGTTGTGAATATGGTGACATGAACATGGGTGTGCAAATACCTCAGTGTTTTGGGATACGTATCTTGGAACGGAATTACTGGGTCACATGGTAACTCTGCAGACCCCATGCGCTGCTGTCCACGGCAGCTGCACCACTGCGTTCCTGCCAGCCGTGCGTGCGTTCCAGACCCCCCCACATCCTCCCGACACCTGTTTTCCTGTTGCAGTAACCACCCTGACGGGTGTGAAGGGCCATCTCGGTGTGGTTTTGATTCGCATTTCCCTGAGGAGCCGTGATGCCGAGCATCTCTTCACGCACTCCTTGGCCATTCGCTGTCTTCCTGGGAGAAATGTCCGTTCCAGTCCTCTGCCCATTCTTGAATTGGGCTGGCTGTTTCTCTGATGCTGAGTTTTAGTTGTTTACCTACTCTGGATATTAATACTGTATCTGACATACGATTTGCAAATATTTCCTCCCATTCTCTGAGCTATCTTTTCCTTAACAGTAGCGCCCTTTGATGCATGAAAGTTTTTCATTTTAAAGATGTGCAACTGATCTATTTTTTGTTTTGTGTGCCGGGTCTCGTCTTCCCCAATGTGCTCTGAGCGCTCGCCTTTTGTCAAGGATCCTATCATTGTTACCGTTTGTGGAGCAGATGCGCTGAGAAATGGTTATGGAAATTTCATTTCATTTCATTTTATTTAAAGAGTTTATTTTGGGGGGGCGCCTGGCTGGCTCAGTTGGTACAGCATGTGACTCTTGATCTCACGGCTGTGAGTTGAGCCCCACAGTGGGCATCAAGCTTACTTAAAAGAAAATAAAGGGGCACCTGGGTGGCTCAGTGGGTTGAAGCCTCTGCCTTTGGCTCAGGTCATGATCCCAGGGTCCTGGGATTTGAGCCCTGCATTTGGCTCTCTGCTCAGCGGGGAGCCTACTTCCTCCTCTCTCTCTGCCTGCCTCTCTGCCTGCTTGTGATCTCTGTCAAATAAATAGATAAAATCTTTAAAAAAAGAAAAGAAAAATCTATTTATTAAATTGGCTCCACGTCCAACATAAGGCTCAAACTCATGAGATCAAGAGTCGTACGCTCCACCAACTGAGTCCGCCAGGCACTCCTGTGAATTTTTTTTTTTTATCTTTAAAAGATTTTATTTATTCGACAGAGAAAAACCCAGTAGGAGAAGGTACACAAGCAGGGGGAGGGGCAGAGGGAGAGGAAGAAGCAGGCTCCCTGCTGAGCAGGGAGCCAGATGCAGGGCTCGATCCCAGGACCCTGGAATCAGGACCTGAACCCAAGGCTGAGGCTTAACCCACAGAACCACCCAGATGCCCCATGAATTTGTTGGTTTTTAAATTTCCTTCAATATTTTAGTGAGGTTTTAATCAATGATAATTGAAAAAGACTATCTTTCCATCTCCTGAATCGAAACTTGGCTCAAATAGAGAAGCAACTCCACGGGGTGGGGGTGGGGGGTGGCTTCTGGCTGCTTCCCCCACGGGCAGGTGTGAAAATGTGAACTGATTGGAAAGAGAGAGAGGGAAAATATGGTCCCTGGACCCGGGGGAGTTTACCCTTTTGCGAAGACAGGAGAGGGCCAGGCTTTGGCAATGAGGGCATGTTCAAGGCTCTGGTTCCTGGCTCTGATCCCCAGCATCAAGCTCCATTTTTAGGTACATTCAGCCATGGCAGGTGCCTCGGGAGCAGATGGCATGGCCAAGCCTCCAACAGTGGGAACAGCAGGGCTGGGCCTGGGGGTAGCTGGGGGCTGGTCTCAGCCACACCAAGTCCGAGGTAGAGGCAGGACAGCCAGCCACAGCCACAGAGTGCATGAGGGCATCCAACAGTGACAGAAGGACCAGCCCAGGACAAAGCTGTTCGAGCTCAGAGAGCCCTCAATGCCCATGGGCTGGTGTGAAGGACCACCAGGAACCCCAGGGGGCGTCCGGGGAAGGTGACAGGGCAGGCTGGGCTGAGGGGATGGCTCAGCGGGAACCAAGGCAGCCACAAGGCCTGCAAGCTTTCTAGGGGGCCATGCAGGGACAGCCAGACTCCAAGGCACTGCGCACACAGAGAGGGGTCCTCAGGCCTGCTTTCCCCATGCGGGCAGCCCTCCCCTCCCAGGGCAGTGTGTTTGGAAGCCTGGAAGCTTCCCTGGCTCATCCTCTACTCCTGCTCCACCTGCTGGGCTGGGGCTGCCCTTTCCTGTCTAATAAACTCGTGCTTTCTTTACTCCCCACTCAAACCCAGCAGCCTCGACACACTGGGGGTGTGACCCGGGTTCTCGGCTGCTCTGTTAGAATCCACGGGGGACCTCACCCCAGAACAATGCCATCAAATGCGAGCCAGCTGCTGGACTGGGGCACGGGGTCGGGTTGGCAGCTGGGGACACACTGCAGTGTTTGCCGCATACTGACGAACCAGCACACGGGCTGCCACCAAGACCACCCTGAAAAAAGGGAAGGACAAGCCACAGGCGCAGACGGGACAGAGAAGCCAGCGTGGTTGCACTGAGCGCACACACACACAGCTCCCTGTCTATGCGGAATGCAGGTGAAATGCCATTTCCAGCTGGCGACGAGAGAAGAATTGGGCACAAACAAGTCAGCTGCAAAAGACTGGGAGCAGGGGACGACAGTTGAAAAAGACTGCTGCCACGAGCAACTCCACAGCCTCACTTTTATTGGATAGAAAACAATAGCCAATAGAAGGATCGATGAAAGTCAAACGTTAATCCCGTCTTGCAGGCAAGCAAGAAAGAGGATAAAGTTTATAGTTAAACAAGCACATTCAAAGGACTCATCTAACTAACAACGGCGCTTCTGGGAAGAGAAAGGAGCGATAACGGAAAAGGGAAGCAGGCGGTTTTCCGTTCCACCTTGAGCTGACCGGGCGTTCCCGGGTGCTCGGCTTCCCTGAAGCAGGCGGCGTTCTGTCCTGGGCGGGCCGGGCACTCCCGGCTGCCTGGCTTCTGTGAAGGGCGGCATTCTGCCCTGAGTGAGCCAGGTATCCCCCCCAGCTGCCCAGCTTCTGTGAAGGGGCGGCGTTCTGCCCTGAGCAAGCCGGGCATCCCCAGCTGCCCAGCTTCACGGTCGTACATCGTCCTTCTCCCCAAAGACCTGTTGTCAGTATATGTATTTTTTTTTTTTTTTTTTTTTTTAAGATTTTATTTATTTATCAGAGAGAGAGAGCGCGAGCACAGGCAGACAGAGTGGCAGGCAGAGGCAGAGGGAGAAGCAGGCTCCCTGCTGAGCAAGGAGCCTGATGCGGGACTCGATCCCAGGGCGCTGGGACCACGACCTGAGCTGAAGGCAGCTGCTTAACCAACTGAGCCACCCAGGCGTCCCAGTATATGTATTTCTTAAGGCCATATCTAAATGTGCTTGGTAACTAGTAAAATCCTCCAGGGGTTACAGTTTAAGTAACAAATTGTTCCAAGGGGCAGCAGCAGTGAAAGCCTCCAGCAGCGAGCATGAACCCAGCCACTCCAGGCCCAACAGCTCGGGAAATGGCTCCTGGGTGTTCACCCAAGCCAAGCCCCACCCGTGTGCCCCAGAAAACAAGTTCCAGAGTCCCCTGGCCTGTTGGTGACAGCAGCCATGACCCTGAAGCCGCAAGTTGGTGGCATTTCCCTATAGCGTCTTTTTTTTTTTTTTAAGATTTTATTTATTTCTTTGACAGAGACAGTGAGAGCAGGACCACCAGCTGGGGGAGTGGAAGAGGGAAAGCAAGCTTCCCACCAAGCAGGGAAACTGACTTGGGGCTCCATCCCAGGACCCTGGGATCATGACCTGAGCCGAAGGCAGACACCTAACCATGGAGCCACCCAGGTGCCCACAGAGTGTCTTATATAGCAGTGAACATTGTTCACTCCAGCTAGACAAAGTAATGTGCGTGTCTTCACACCATGATGGGTAGGAAAGCTTGGCCAGGCCCCAGCACCCAGATATTTGGTCAAACACCAAACCAGATGTCAGGGTGAAAGTCTGGTTTAGGTGAGGTCAATATTTACATCAGCAAACTCCGGTTAAAGCGGAACACCCTCCATCACGTGGGTGGGCCTCATCCAATCAGTTGAAGGCCTTAAGAGAAAAACTTTGAGGCTCCCCCCCAAGGGAAAAAACTCTGCCTCCAGACGCAACATCAGCTCACTGCTGGGTCTCCAGCTGTGGCCAGTGCCCACAACAGTATGAGCAATTCTTTTTTTTTTTTTAATATTTTATTTATTTTATTTGACAGACAGAGATCACAAGTAGGCAGAGAGGCAGGCAGAGAGACGGGGTGGGGGGAGCAGGCTCCCTGCTGAGCAGAGAGCCCGATGCGGGACTTGATCCCAGGACCCTGAGATCATGACCCGAGCCGAAGGCATCGGCCTAACCCACTGAGCCACCCAGGCGCCCCAGTATGAGCAATTCTTAAAATAAATTTCCCTCTCGCTTTCTCACACTATCTGTATATATACACGCACAGGCACACTTCATTGAATTTCACTTCACTTTATTGTATTTCATGGATTTTGCTTTTTTTTTTTTTTACAAATTTTAGATTTCTGGCACACCTGGTTGAGCACGTCTGTGGGCACCATTTTTCCCACCAGCATTTGCTCATTTAATGTCTGCAGCCCATTTTGCTGATTCTCATAAGATTTAAGCTTTTTCATTACTATTTTATCCATTAAGATGATCTCTGGTCAGTGATGATGATTCACAGACAACTCGCATAATATAGTTTACTTCAGCAACAAAGGATTTTCTTTTAAAGATTTTATTTATTTATTTGACAGAGAGAGAGAGAAAGACCACAAGTAGGCAGAGAGGCATGCAGAGAGAGAGAGGAGGAAGCAGGCTCCCCACCAAGCAGAGAGCCCAGTGCAGGACTGGATCCCAGGACCCTGAGATTATGACCGGAGCCAAAGGCAGAGGCTTAACCCACTGAGCCACCCAGGCACCCTTCAAAGGATGTTTTAATTAAGGCTTGTAGGTTCTTTCTAAACATCATGCTACTGCACACAGAACCCACAGGGTAAATCTAATTTCCACATGCACTGGGAAACCAAAAAAATTCATCTGACCCGCTTTATTGTGTTTTTTTTTTTTTAATTTTATTTATCTATTTGACAGACAGAGATCACAAGTAGAGAGGCAGGAAGAGAGAGAAGGGGAAAGCAGGCTCCCCGCTGAGCAGAGAGCCCGGTGCGGGGCTCCATCTCAGGACCCCGAGATCATGACCTGAGCCAAAGGCAGAGGCTTTAACCCACTGAGCCACCCAGGCACTCCTGATATTTG
Source organism: Mustela putorius furo (assembly GCF_011764305.1). NCBI lineage: Eukaryota > Metazoa > Chordata > Mammalia > Carnivora > Mustelidae > Mustela > Mustela putorius. The sequence continues at coordinate 13,505,091 of NW_025421998.1, forward strand.
CTTCTTACAATAGAATTCCCTTTTTTTTTTTTTTTTTTAAAGATTTTATTTATTTATCAGAGAGAGATGGGGGGAGAGAGCAAGCACAGGCAGACAGAAAGGCAGGCAGAGGCAGAGGGAGAAGCAGGCTCCCTGCCGAGCAAGGAGCCCGATGTGGGACTCGATCCCAGGACGCTGAGATCATGACCTGAGCCGAAGGCAGCTCCTTAACCAACTGAGCCACCCAGGCGTCCCTAGAATTCCCTTCTTATAAAGTAATAAATAAATAGATAAATAATTTTTTTTTTATAATTTAGGATTTCAGAGGTTGGGGGACAGACTCTGAGAGGAACAAAGGGCAGATTTTGTCATTGGCAGTGCCCTAGTTCTTGCAATGGCCGGTGATTCCAGAACTTTTTTTTTTTTAATATTTTATTTATTTATTTGACAGAGAGAGAGATCACAAATAGGCAGAGAGACAGACAGAGAGAGAGATGAGGAGAAGCAGGCTCCCTGCTGAGCAGAGAGCCCCATGCGGGACTCGATCCCAGGCCCCTGGGATCATGACCTGAGCCGAAGGCAGAGGCTCAACCCACTGAGCCACCCAGGCGCCCCATTCCAGAACTTTTTAAAAAATATATTTTATTTATTTATCTGACAAAGATCACAAGTAGGCAGAGAGGCAGGCACAGAGAGAGGGGGAAGCAGGGTCCCTGCTGAACAGTGGGGCTCAATCCCAGGACCCTGAGATCACAACTGGAGCTGGAGGCAGAGGCTTAACCCACTGAGCCACCCAGGCGCCCCTATCAAGTTTTGATTTTTTTTTTTAAGATTTATTTATTTATTTGACAGAGATCACAAGTAGGCAGAGAGGCAGGCAGAGAGAGAAAGGAGGAAGCAGGCTCCCCACTGAGCAGAGAGCCCAATGCAGGGCTCGATCCCAGGACCCCAGGATCATGACCTGAGCCGAAGGCAGAGGCTTAACTCACTGAGCCACCCAGGTGCCCCCCCATCAAGTATTGTTAACATTAGTTCATATACCTGGTTTTCTTTTTATCATTCGTTTGTTCTTAATACTATTGTAATAAAACCCGGGATGCTGGGGAGCTCAGTGGGTTCAGTGTCTGCATTCGGCTCAGGTCATGATCTCAGGGTCCAGGGATCGAGTCCCGCATCCGGCTCCCTGCTTGGCAGGGAGTCTCCTTCTCCTTCTGCTGCTGCTGCTTCCCTTGCTTGTGCACTCCCTCTCAAATGAGTAAATAAAATCTTAAAAAAAAAAAAAAAAAAAACACACATTGCCAACTGAATTGTTCAGCTATACCTGCAGAGAGCTCCAGGAGAGAAGCCAGGTGGGAATTCCTGCATAGGCCCCGCCCACTGTCCCACAGCTGACACTGTCTCCTGATGCTCCGTCACTCTGCCCATGTGCATGTTTCTATAAACTGCAGCCCCAAAGCTCTTTGCACTTTCCAATGTTTCCCTGTGGCTACAGCCATTGTTCACGGTCACAGCCAGGAAATTCAAACAGTATGGTTACATGACAGACATTCTTGGTGGGAATGCTCAGGGGAACCACGGCGGGAGGACCTAGGGATGCAGTGGGGCAGCAGGTATGTCCGGTGTGGACCTGCACTGGGACCAGGCACACACCTGAGCCACTCAGCAAGCTCTACCCGCCAGGCTCAACATCTCCTGGGTATTTTTTTGTCCATTGTTACCCTGTTGGCCACTAAATGTTTCTCAAATTTCATCTTCTCTTCCTTATCAGTGACCTTTTTCCGGTAGGGACAGGCTTTCCTTCTCCCATTCGCATCAGGAAGTGCACAGGGGATTCTGATCTTAGGCACCGGCTAGTCTGTGGCTGGCTAGTCTGTGGCTGTCGTTCTCTGATGCTTACGCGGTCCCAGACCTAGCCTGCCCGAGGGACTGTTTGGGGCGCCCCCTCGCATTCTGAGCACGTGCTGCCACCAGTTCTCCAGGCTCAGCCTGCACTTACTCCGCCCCATACCGGAGCCAGGCCTTTCTTGGAGCAGCTCTGGTTCCTTCCAGCAGAGAACAGAATTGAGAGACTGAGATGTGGTGCTCAGTGTGCCCACTGCGGCTGGGGTGTCACTGCTTTGAGGAAACACGCAGACACGCACCCACATCTGTGTGTCCACAGGTGTATGCTTCTATATCTGCCCACGTCCCTGTGCAAGCGCATGCGCTTGTTCATGGAGTGAAACCGTCAGCTCGAACGGGCAGCTCAGACTGTAACCCCTGGTCACAGGGCCAGTTTCAATCTCCACCCCTGGGTCCCTCAACCATGTGGCCTTGCTCTGTGTGCAGCGGAGGCCCGGGCATCACCAGCCTAAGGGAGGCTAGCTGAGCGAGGGCACACGGACTCACCGGGCAGGGGACAAGGGCTCAGCCAGACAACCTTCTGGAAGGGGCAAGAGAGGCAGAAGCAAACTTCCCAGGAAGCTCTGGAGCGAGGGCAAAACCCTAAGATATTCTGGATGGAACAAGCAGCCAGAAAAGACAGCTGCTGTCTGGCTCTGTGGAGACCTCAGGTCATGCAGGGTCACTGGAAAAGGTCAAACATGTCCCCGAGCAGCTGGGAGGGGGCTCGTCACACCCTGTTGTCCCCCAAGAGAGGCTGCCCTCCATTTGAGGCAAGAGTGACCCTAGTCACGGCCTCCCCAGACCTGCTTATGCCTAACCAGTGACTACAACTTCTGACTGTTCTATTTCTAGGAATCCTGTTCCCTTTTTAAAATTTTATTTTTAATTTAATTTTTTTAAAAGATTTTATTTATTTATTTGAAAGACAGAGATCACAAGTAGGCAGAGAGGCAGGCAGAGAGAGACAGAGAGAGGGAAGCAGGCTCCTTGCTGAGCAGAGAGCCCGATGCAGGACTCGATCCCAGGACCCTGGGATCATGACCTGAGCCGAAGGCAGAGGCTTTAACCCACTGAAACACCCAGGTGCCCCTTAATTCAATTTTTTAAGTTCACTCTACGCCCACCGTGGAGCCCACTGCAGGGCTTGAACTCACAACCCTGAGATCAAGACCTGATCTGAAATCAGAGTCAGACACTTAACCCACTGAACCACCCAGGTGCCCCAATTATTTTACTTTTTTAAGTAGGCTCCAGGGCCAACATGGGGCTTGAACTCACAACTTGTGAGGCCAAGAGTCACATGCTCTACCGACCAAGACAGCCAGGCACCCTGGGATACTTTTTCTTTTAAGGTTATTCTGTTGCGGGTTTCATCTCTCTCGTCTGACAAACATACTTTCCCCCAAAGAGAAAAAGTACTTCTGGGTTTAATGTGCGTGTGCTCTCAACTCAACACCGTGTCTTCAAAGAACGGGCAGCCTAAGGGAGACATCCACACACCCAGGACAAACATCGGCAAGGAGGGGGAAGTTGCTCTGGAGCTCATGGGCCACTGAGGGAGCAGGCTGACGGCTGGGAAGCTGGAGGGAAGCCGCTCGCCGTCACCAAGTGCTGGGCAGTGGAGGCTGGAGTCTTTCCAGGAGGGACTACACCTCTCCTGGGGCTCCCAAGGCCCCCAGCAGTGCTGGTGAGCACAGGCTACACGGGGCTGACAAGTGAAGCTGTCTGCCAGCCTCTGGGAGTGCCCAAGAGCTTGTTTTAAGGCCAAGAGCAGCTTCAAATCCTGGAGAGCATTGACTGAGAAGCCCCAAGGCTAGAAACTGCCTGGAACTCCACACCGGAGCAAGGAATTGATTTTCTACCTCACAGGAGACAAAAATGCCCAGAAAGACAGCAGGTGTGGGCCTTCTGCCAGCCCGGATGAGGCAATCTCTTCAGTTTGTACACGAGCAAACCAAGATGTCGCTGGAGGTTTCGATGGACGCCAGCTGGGAATCGTGACCAGAGCATCACGCTGAGACAGATCCGCAAACGGGGTGCAGCCAGGAGTCTTCGTGCCAGTGCCTGCGACGAGGGCGCCCCCGGACACCATAGCATCCTGTCTGCCGCTCATTCTAAGATAGTTCTGGGGGAAGAAAAGGAGAGAGAGAACAAAGGTGCTACATTACTGACATTTGGGGGATGTGGGTCAAGAGTGCTACTCTTGAACCGCTGTTTCCATTTTAAGCTTAATAGGAACAGTAACAGGGATGTGGAGCAAGAACTGGGAGAAGGGCTGGTCATCTGAGGCCACCAACCCCAGTCCCTCGTGTGTCTCCTCAGCCCTGGCAAGGACCACCGCCATCTGCATCTTCTGCCCAGCGCCAACTGCTCACGGCGGCTGCAGGAAGCAGCAAGCTTTGGCCCCAGCCTCAGCCAGACCAGCTGCTCAGGGGGATTCTAGTCATGCCCAAGCCTCCTCCTCGGCAGGAGGCCTCACTCAGGCCCTGGTGCCAACGAGGCCTTTGGCAGAAAGCCCCATCTTCTTGCTTCTGCACCAGGAGCTCCTATCTCTCTTCTACACTCCCTGCTCACCTGCCAGGGCTGAGCCCTTCCCTCCATGCCCATCTCCAGGCCACTGCAGGCCCTCACTGAACGAACACCCACTCTGTGCTCCCCAGCTTCGGGGCTGGCTCAAGCCTGTGGAAGGCAGCTGGACGCCTGTTTGCTGGGTGCTGTCCTTCCCCACCCACATTCACTCTATAGCACCGGGACATCTGGCTTACATACTCCCAAATGGCGGCGTGAGAAAGAGAACTTAGAATTACAACGCGATTGGGGATCTCTGCTACACGTCTCGGAGCTGTGTGACTTTTGCCCATCCCCGGAACCTGTGGGCAGTGGCTCTGCAGGCTCAGTACGAACTGTACCACCGACTCCTCAGTCTTTGTCCTCCCATCTTGTCTGCCTCCCTGATCCCTCCACACTGTCTCCTGGGAGCTAAGAGCAGATCCATCCCAGGTGTGGTTCCCAACCCTGCTGCCCCTCTCCTCCACTGGGTTTGTCTGCATCCCACAGACCCTGTCTCTTCTTGGCAGCCAGCCAGCTCTTTAAATTTAACACGCCACCTGACACTCCTACCCGGGCATCTGTGCTGGATTTGCCATAAGGCAGTCACAGCAGGTGTTTTAAGGCCATTGAGAAGAAATAAGCTTCTGGACAAGGAATGTGATACCACAAAAATGCACCAAAGCTCATCCCGCTGGGCTCCATTCTCTGTGAGTTGCATGGGGGAGGCGCACCTCAGGGATGGGACCCGGAGGTCTCTCATTAGTGCTCCCCATCATCTCCAGGACTGGTCCTCCCCAGCAGCCTTGGGCGGTCTAACATCAACGCAGACTCCTCTTGCCTCCCCCCACATCGGGTTTTTAAATCTTGAAGCTTCTATTGCCCCAAAGGCCCCACGTGCTCCCTCCCTCGGCACCAGCCGTATCCAGTCCCTGCTCCCTTGGGGCTACAACACAGCTGTCGCCGCTAATGGACCCCGCCATGCCATCCCGTGCCCGCGGTCACGTCCTCCAACAACAGAGCAGACACACATGTCACTCGGCTGCTCACACAGCTCTGCCCCCAACCCCTGCCTAGAGGTCAAGGCCCTCCCGCGGCGGTGTTCCCCGCCCCCTCCGCGCAGACCCTGGGCTCCAGCCAAACCAGACTTCCTGCCGTGTGGGAACAGGTGCTCCGTCCGCCCGAGGTCACCACCCCCACCACCACCTGCCGGGATCCGTCCCCGTCCACCAAACGGCAGGGAACAGCTGGCCGTCTGACGGACACGGCTCAGAATCTCTGCTCCACAGGGTGCACCCAAATGTCACCAACGAGAAAACCCCTGAGGCATGACGTCATCACAAGTTTAAACACGAACTGTAAAGGATCTGAGAAACACGTGATCACCAAATACACCCAAGAAGTGAGACCTCGGCTCCGAACCCAAGCCCGAGATGCGACCCGCCGGGCAGAGCAGGCCTGCCCCGCGAGAGCAGAGGGGCGGCGGGTCGTTCCGAGCTGCGCCGGGCCGCGGGGACACCCTTCGCGGAGGCCGAACGGGCTGCGGCGCTCGGAGGGGCCCACGTCCTCCCCGGCCCCGACGCTTTTCGGCCGGACCCGCCCGCGCCCACACCCACACGGCGGCGGACGGAAGCTGCGCCCCCACCCCACCTCCCCTCCCGCCCGCAGCGATGAAGTCACTGTGCCCACGTGACGCGCAGCGCCCGCCGCTCCCCGGCCGTTGCCCAGCAACGCTACCGGGTCAGCTTTGTTCTGAAGGCTGACGACCCCGGCCTCCTCCCTCCATTAATGACTCTCCCTCTAGAGGTCGCCGCAGTTGTAACCGCTGTTCCTACAAGGAGTGCAGTTATCTCGACAAGTCTGGGACCCGGGAGACACGCGACCGCAAACCGGACGCACACCGTCTCCGGGCCCTCCCGCGCCCTCCCCATTCTTGGACGTTCTACCCCTCCCGGGACTCTCCGCTTCCCAGGACGCCGCGCGCCGTGACGTCACTGTCCTGCGCCCCACAGCCGCCGCGGCGCGCGGCGCTTCCGGCCGCGAGGGCGTGTGGGCGGGGCGGGTGTCGTCAGGGGGCACGCGCCGGAAGCTGGCGCGAGCCGGACGGAAGTGGCGGGGCGGAGCGCGGGGCGATGGGGGGCGGCGGCGGCGGCCGGCGATGAGCGGCGGGAGCGCGTGAGCGGCCGGCGGGCGAGGCTGGGGGCCCCGGAGAGCGAGCCGCAGGGCGGAGGGCGGGCGCGAGCGCGGCGGGCGGCGGCGGCGGCCGAAGCGCGGCGGCGGCGGCGGCCGAGAAGATGGCGGACGGCGACAGCGGCAGCGAACGCGGCGGCGGCGGCGGGCCCGGGGGCTTCCAGCCCGCGGCGCGCGGCGGCGAGCAGGAGACGCAGGAGCTGGCCTCGAAGCGGCTGGACATCCAGAACAAGCGCTTCTACCTGGACGTGAAGCAGAACGCCAAGGGCCGCTTCCTGAAGATCGCCGAGGTGGGCGCGGGGGGCTCCAAGAGCCGCCTGACGCTGTCCATGGCGGTGGCTGCCGAGTTCCGCGACTATCTGGGCGACTTTATCGAGCACTACGCGCAGCTGGGCCCCAGCAGCCCGGAGCAGGTGGCGGCGGCGGCGGCGGGCGCCGAGGAGGGCGGCGGGCCGCGGCGCGCGCTCAAGAGCGAGTTCCTGGTGCGCGAGAACCGCAAGTACTACCTGGACCTCAAGGAGAACCAGCGCGGCCGCTTCCTGCGCATCCGCCAGACGGTCAACCGCGGCGGCGGCGGCCCCGGGCCCGGCGGCCTGCAGAGCGGCCAGACCATCGCGCTGCCCGCGCAGGGCCTCATCGAGTTCCGGGACGCGCTGGCGAAGCTCATCGACGACTACGGCGGCGACGACGACGAGCTGGCGGGCGGCCCGGGTGGCGGCGCGGGGGGCGCGGGCGGCGGCCTGTACGGCGAGCTCCCGGAAGGCACGTCCATCACTGTGGACTCCAAGCGCTTTTTCTTCGACGTGGGCTGCAACAAGTACGGCGTGTTTCTGCGCGTGAGCGAGGTGAAGCCGTCCTATCGCAACGCCATCACCGTCCCCTTCAAGGCCTGGGGCAAGTTCGGGGGCGCCTTTTGCCGGTACGCGGACGAGATGAAGGAGATCCAGGAGCGGCAGAGGGATAAGCTGTACGAGAGGCGCGGCGGCGACGAGTCGGAGGGCGAGGAGGTGGACGAGGACTGAGGCCGCCGCTTCCCCGATGGGCCCCCCGCCCCGCCCCCCCCCACCATCCCCTTGGCTGGAGAGCCCCCTTCCTGCTCTTCCCCAGGGGGCTAGTGGAAGCGGGGCAAGGGGGCCCCGTCGGGAGCTCACAAAGTTCAAAAACAGAACAGTTCATTGAAAGAAATAACCACAAGAGAACCATCGCGGACAATTCGAGGAAAGCAGCAAAGTTCCGAGGAACTGACCCCGAGCAGCCTGCAGAACGGAGGCAGACGGCCTGAGCGAAGGCTTCTCGGTTTCCATCGTTTCCAGCCGGGGCTCGTGACCTGGTCAGGGCAGCCCTACAGGGGCGCAGATCCCCTCGTGCCCGGGGCCAGGGAACGCTCGGGTTCCCCAGACCCATCCGAGACAACTGCTTTTGTGTTCTACCCGGGGGTCCTGGCCTGACGAGCTCACCGGGCCTCAGTGCTGTGGGGTCGGTCTCCACCTCTATTGAGATCAGCATATCTAGGTCTTCATGGAATTCTTGAGAAGAGAGAGGCCTTGGTCTCTGCCCCGTTCTGAGGGTGCAGGTTTCGTGAAAAGGAGCGACTTCTAATAATCATGGACAGGGCAGAATGAGAATTCAGGAAGCCACCAGGGAATATAGAAAGAAATTGGGTCCAGTTCGTCTAAAATGGTTTTGCGTGGAACCAGGACCAGTGTCTTTGTCTCTTTGTGGCTTTGTTTTCCTGGATGCCAAGGGATTCAGATGTCATTTCTTCAACTAGAATCTGTTACTAAAGGATTTTAGAAGTTGGCCAGGGGTTTTTTCTGAGCTAAGGGTCGTTTTACATTGGGGGTTGCTGAGGTGGGCACAGGAAGAAATGTGACATTAAGCACAAGGACTGTCGTGAGTGGCTTAGTTGCTGCTCACTGAAGTCCTTCCCCTGGTTTCCAGGCACAGAGGTCCTCACCATGAGATGGCTTAGGGGTGAATGAGAGCCAGATCCCTGTGGCTGTTTCACCTGAGCCACTGAATTATGGCTAATTCAGCTGTTTGGGCCACTGGTTGACTGGATTTTCAATCGTAAAACTTGAAGATACCTACAAAAGGAACAGTGCGGCTGCAAGCCTGAGCTTTAATGGAATATACGTCCTCACAGAAAAGTTGGAAATAACCAAAACTGAAGTCTTCACCTACCTTCAGTTCTGTCTGTGGATTTGTTGAAATACTAAAGAGCCTCAGGTCCAGAATTCCAGCATCATTTTTTTCTTTCTAAAGTAAATTTTTAAGAACTCGATCCATTGTTTCAGTACCTCCCGATCAAAGTTGGCAAATGATGGATGAGAGTGATTGGAGCAGTGCGCCCTTTAGAAGCTGAAATCCATGGGGTGGAGATGAAGGGAACGTGTCCCGGAAGCATTTTTCTACCATCTTGAAATTTCAACAGACTGGCCTTCGCCAGTTTATCCAGCTGTTTTTCAAGAATAAAAGTTGGGGTTTTCAAGGATCGCCTCTTCTATATTTTAAATGGATTTTCAGTAGAAATGATTTTTACTAATCAAGTACATCCCTCCCCATCACCAAGGTATTCCTAGAAGTGGCACAGACCTAGGCGACTTGGAATTGAACGGGAGCTAACGTTCTTTCCCAAGTTTGTAGCTGTTCTTTGGGTAACACCTTCTCAACCAGGAGGCAAGTAACCCCACCTCCACAATCTTAGTATTTTTCTTTTTTAACTGCATGCCTGCCTTTAATCTGAGCTGCCATTTAATTTATTGCATACCCTTTATTATCTGAGTTTGGTATTATTCAATCTATACAATCTTTTTGTATTTATTGGGAAATAAGTAATATACAAAAAGGTCATCTTCATGCATCGTGGCCGAGAGGGAGGGAAAGAACTGTACATAAAATTAGGCTTTTTTAAAAAAATTAGACTATGATTCAGAATACTGTTGATCTTAGGTTTTTTTTTTTTTTTTTTTTTTAAGTGGAAGAGCCACAAACATTGGTGCCCTTTTCAGACTATTTCTCTACTCTCATCTTCCACAGTAGACTTTTTAAACGGATTTTTTTTAAAGCTTTTCCTTTTTTAAAAAAAACTTTCTCCGTCGCAAAGAATGTTTCCTAAATTGTATGGGAGCAATAGTATTTTTGATGTTTTAAGGACATCCGTATATACTCGTACTGTATTTTGTACCACAAGGCAGCTGTTTTCAATAATGTCCTGCTGTATTGACCTGTGTGTTTTGAGTGTTGATTTCTTTGCTGCGGAGAACAGATCCCTAAGCCGTTTTAGGAAGGGCGCGCCGCGAAGCCGGCGTTCAATCCGGAGAAGCTGTTGCGGTTTCCAGCCGGGAGGCAGCAGGGAGAAACCAGGTTGCAGCCCTCCGCTCACTGCTGTGACTTGTTCATTCTCACACCGTGTACAGTTCCCGTTCAGACCAACTTGTTTTGCTTCGGTGGTGGCTCCGTTGCGCAGCGGCAGCGAGCCCATTCGATTTTGCTAAGGTGCAGTACCTCCCCTTTGCAAGGGGCTGGCGCATTTTTCCTTTTCTTTTTGTTTGGCTGAATTGCAGTAACTGGCCTTGCCCTTCTAGTCTGTAGAAGTGACAGGGTCTTCACAGTCCTTCACCAGTGGCTCCTAAGCTATAATTAGTTGAATAGAAAGAATGTGGAAGTGGTCTGAGGCGTATAGAGCATATGCCAAGAACACTACCATATATGGCATCAGCTTTGGTTACCAGAGAAATTTTCTTAGTCATTAGACCATGTAACAGTAATATATCATATGTAAATCTTTAGATACCAATTTGAGAATCCTCCAAAAAAAGGAGCAAAGAATGCATAAGCTATGTGTTGGAAAAAGTAATTTATATTAAAATTTTGACCTGCCTATGTAAGATTAAGTGGTAAACGTCATAGTGGTGGGTTTGTAAGTCTTAACCGATCTCTGAGGTTCGTTTGTCCTGCAGGAGTGGCTCCCGGCCTCTCTCTTCACTGCAGGAAGATGACAGAAGGGTGTGGGTCGGATGTAGCATTTCGCTGACCCTCACTGCACGCACTGTTCTGGGGCAGTAGAAGTCCGCGGGTTAGAGAGACTGCTCTTTTGATGTGTGGCCGGGTACCGAGGCCAGATTTCAGAACTCGTTCAGAAGCAGCACTTAGCAAAGGAAATCTGTTAATTCCGATTAGAAAATGGCATTACAGACTCTGGGAAACAACCAGATTTTTGTTGTTCTGGTTTTCATCCTCTACTATGAACAGTGATGTAGAGCTCGTCCTTCCACCTTGGCAAACCTCCCAGCTGATCACATGTTCAAAACAGTCCGGTTTCTAAGAAGCGGGGAACGAGGATCCCTTCTGCGGCTGTGGGCAGAGTGCTTCTCAAGCCGGTGCCGTGTCGGCCCGAGCAGTCCAGTCGTGGGAACGGTGGAATCAAAAGAGCGAAACTCCGTGGCGAGATCCCGCCATCGCCTCATGGTTTCTATGGTCCCCACTCTGGTTCAAGTAGGGGGGCGGTTCTAGTCCGCGGAGAAAGCCTTCAGTGCATTTACTGCACAGAGCGCCACGGGACTATCCATGGCACCCAGAACTCACAGTGGAAGCCCAACGGGAAGCGCAGACACCCTGAGCTGCCGTGGGAGACGTGGAGTCGGTCAGGAGGGCTGTGGCCGTGACACACGGCTGCTTGTCAGGTCACTTTCCACAACAGTTTGCTGCCTGCCTGCCGGGGGAGGGGCTGGGGGTGCTGCAGGGGGTGCGGGTGGCCCGGCCCCTCCCTCGCCTGGCAGTCAATTGCAGGTCTTTCAAAGAGACGCAAGCTTCACTTTTCTCAAAACAAAACAGTTGTCCTGTCTTATCTGAAACGATGCAGGGTCGTGGGCAGAAGAGGCTGGTTATAGTGCCCTCATATTGAGTGGTCTGAAAACGGCTGCACACTTCAGGCTAGTTGTTAAGGATGCTTTGTTCCGTGTGACCTTGACCGGCCCTCGGTGTGTGAGTGTTGGGGGGGTAGCTGACCTGCACAAGGTGTCGAGACGGAACTATCGCTGGGCGTCCGCCTTGCTCTGGAGGCGGGCAGCCTTAGGGGGAAGCTTGAGTGTGTCAGCCACGCACAGAATTCTTCACTGTAAATTTTGTTTTCATTTTTAACCCACTTTGCGGTACTTTGTCCAATGCACAACTGATCTCTCAGTAGATATTCATTTGCAAATAGTGTGGCCTTGATCAGTGAGAGGGAAGGAGGGAAGTGACCTCCGGTGCAGGTGCGAAAGGGGCTCACCGAGAGGCCTTGCTCGGGCCACTCTTGGCGTTGGATGCGCGTGTGGTCCGGCTCCTTCCCGCCTGGGGAACGTTCCTGGTTTGACCCTGGAGTTTCAATTCAATTGAGTTGTCTTCTGTTTTTAGGAAGGATCAGAATTGCTCTGATAAGTAACAAAGTTGACTGCTTTGGTGTCCAATCTCAGGTTTTAGAATAGGGAGAGTGGTGTAAAGTGCCACTGTTGACTCTGAAAACAGTTTTAATGTAGTACACCCTAAAACTCACATGCATGAGGCCTGTTCAGAGAGCAGAGCCTCCCGCCGTTTTGCTCCTTTTCTACTTTGTACTTCACTTGAGAAAGTGTCGAGTGATCTTACATTGTATATTTCCATTGGAACCCCGACATATTTCTCAAAGATAAAGCACTTTTTGATAATGAAATTCATGGGATCTTCGTGTGATGTAGAACATGGTTTCTCAGGCTCCCTTAGATAATCTTATGGATATTGTTCTGTGTAAGAAGAGTGAGAATCTTTGCTAATGTTAGGAAGTTTGTATTACTGATCCAGAATGCATTCTGCTAGCTTCCAGTCGATGGGAGAGTAAACAATGCTGCATTCACAATTTAATAAGTTACTTTCCCTTAAGCCTTAAGGTAACTTTTTTTTTTCCTGCCAACAACAGCACTGAAGTTAGAGTAAGTGAATGAGATGATCCATTTTCAGGGTTGGTTTTAGAGTACTGTAAATCCACGAACTGTCTTCCGAAACATACGCTGTCCCCCTTGAGTAACCTAGATAATGGGCACATGGGCGGCTTGGGGGATAGGTTGTAGAAAAGAAAAAAGAAGGAAAACCATTTTTACCTAAGAAAAATACACAAAATTAAAAAGTGCGCGTCGGCGCCCCGTTTTTGAAATTGCAGATAGAGGGCGGAAATGGCAAACTAGAACGTCACTTGCCCAGTTTCTAAATCTAGGAAAGCAAAGTCATTGATTTTCAAATCCCCCCCCCCCCCGCAAAGTTTCCATAGCTCACTCGGGGACAGTGAGTTCCTTTATCCCAGTTCCCGAGGTAAAGTCACTGTTCCTGGTCCTTGGTCTTAAAATGAAGTTTCTTTACTGATGGCTTCAACAGACCATTCTTTGAATAAATGTGGTCCAGTTGTCAGGGTGAAAATCTGATTGGGAAAGTGAAAACATGATAAATGCGTATCATGAAGACTAGGCACTCTGGCACGTTCCGGGTGATGCCCCTTCCCCTTGACCCAAGTCAGACTTCGATGAATGTATTCTGAGTTCCCTGAGGAAATAGGGACTGTGCCGTCAGCGTGACCACCCTTGTTCACCATCTCCCTGGTGTTGCAATTCTGGCTCCTGCCTTTTGAGTCAGATGTGCAGGTGGGACTGGCCAGGCCCCGCTCTAACGGCGCAGCTGCCGCATGGGTCATCCCCTGCTCCGTGGGCCCCTCGTCGCGGGAGGAACGAAGCTTCGTTTGAAGCCAAGTGGGGGTTCTCCCCCGTGGGGGGGTGCCAGCAGACGGTCTGATGAGGAGGCCTGGCTGTACTTAAGCGAGCTTGAGGTCGGAAGTCCAGGAGCAAATCTCGGGGGCCCTGTGTGTGAGAGGTCTGCGGACCCTGACAAGGGAGGGTCCACTGTGTCCGTTGGGGGTGACCTGGGGGCGGTCCTGCTGAGGGCAAGCGGGAGAGCCCCTTCGTGCTGCCTGTGCGCGAGTGTGTCTGTCTGTCCTGCCTCTGGGAGGTCCAGCGGCAGACTGCATCCCCGGTGTTCTTGGCGTCAGCAGATCGGGCTGTTCAGAACGGCCTGGCTGGAAACAATGGCAGAAGGATGTTCCTTCTCTTTTTAAATTCTGTTTTCAGAGACACAACTGCAGGGAGAGGCCCAAGAACACTGCAGGACCAGACTGTCTAGAAGCACGTGTGTCGTAGGCCTCAGGCGGTTTTCGCTGCTCATTGCTCCGATGCAAGGCCTAGACCCGCAGGGCACCCCACGCACCAAGGCTTTCCGGCCTGGGGGAGTTCACGGGGGTGTGTAAGCCCGAGCACGGGACGCGCTTCTTGAGCCTCACCCCACCGGCGGCTGCGGTAGCAGGAGGCTGTTGCCCTGGGTCTTCCGCAGCGACCCTCAGTGCTGGGGGGGATCACCGAGACCGTAGGTGTCGTTGAACAGCTTGGTGGGGATTGAGTCTTCCTTTTGCTCCTTCATGCAGATGTTTTCCCAGGATCATTCCTGAGTCCATTTGTCTCCTGATCCGTTTCTAGAGGCACAGCTTCTGGCCTGCAGGAGCCCTCCGTGCCGGCACAGCCCTCGGCCTCCTTCCGCTAGACAGTTCACTCCGAAGTCGGGGCTGGGGTCCTGCCCGCAGGGACTCTGCAGAAGTCGTTCAAAATGATGTAAAACCAAATCTTGATGGCAGGAGACTGAGCTTCCTGATCTAGACAGACAACTAGGTACTTAAAAAGGGGTCTGGGGGCGTCTTCCGTCTCTGTAAATACCCACATGCTTGTGCGTCGTAAACCAAGTGTGTGTTCCCGTGTGTGAATTTATAGAACTGATTTCTGCTTCAAGAGAAGCTGCACCTTTAATTTTGTAAGGCCCCTTCCACCCGTAACCCTATAAATACTTGTAAATAGAACGCCGAAATTTGTAGCGATAGGATCAACTTGGGAATATCTGCTGAGAGACCAAAAAGTTCATTTTTTTAAGTACCTTGGTTAAAGAATAAAGATTATTCCTCTTATTTTTTAAAAGAAGAATGCACTTTAACAGCTGCATGGGCAGTTCAGAGCCCGTGAGGTGCAGTGCCGTTCAGAAATCACACTTCCTGGAAACCGTTCAGAAGCAGAGTGTAGACGGGCTGTTGCGCTCACGGCCCAGAGGCGGAAGCTCGGGTGCCTGCCGGTGTGGACGCCAGCGAGGCTGCCACGTGGGCACGGCCGGAAGCTTCCGACGGGCCTGTGACCAGCGGGTCCCGTGCTGACCACTAACTAGCAAAACTGACAGAAACACAGAGCCCAGAGCTGAAGAGCCCTTACTGCTGGTGTGCACTCCTCACCATTGCAGACTCCGCAAATGGAGTTTTACAGTCTGTATTTAAAAATTGTATGTTTGTAACAAATAAAGTATGCAGAAAAGTGAATGGCAACCGTGTGCTGGTGTGTCTGATTTCAGGAGCCAGGTGGGGACGGAGAGGGAAGGACCACTCAGCACGCCGGCCTCGCAAGTAGGTCTGGGACGGGGCGAGTCCCCTCTCAGCGGAGCCATCCCAGCCCCCCAGGGGAAGACAGGGATAGTAGCTGGCGAGCCCCAGGACCCTTTGCGCTTTTGGAAGCATCTGGAGGAAGCTGGGGTTGCATGTTTGTCTCCTGCTGCGGTCCAGTCCCAGACAGGCCGCTTGGCGTTTTTGTTCCTGGCCCCTGGCTGTCAGGCCTGGTCATTTCCAGTGGTGGCGAGAACCTGCTCCCCAGGGTCCCCCCTCCACCATCACAGCTGCGCCCAGGGAGTGGGTTGGGCAAGTTCTCCCTGGCCTTGAAGGAGAAACTCACATCCTAGGTCCCAGCTGGGTTTCCTAAACCTTTGGCCTCAGGAGCCCCTTTACAACTACCTAGGGCAGCCCCCCTACCCCGCAAGGAGCTTATAGCTTTCAGGCCAGGATAAACTAATCCCTACCACATTAGACATTTTATTTTATTTTTTTTTTTTAAAGATTTTATTTATTAATTTGACAGAGAGAAATCACAAGTAGATGGAGAGGCAGCCAGAGAGAGAGAGAGGGAAGCAGGATCCCTGCTGAGCAGAGAGCCCGATGCGGGACTCGATCCCAGGACTCTGAGATCATGACCTGAGCCGAAGGCAGCGGCTTAACCCACTGAGCCACCCAGGCGCCCACATTAGACATTTTAATTTGAAGACAAAAATACAAGTATGCAGCCCTGGGCTACCAGCCATGGAGCCTCTGAGAGGAGAGCTGGTGAGAAGGAGGTGAGGGGCAAGCACTGCTGTGGCTGGGGAGTGGCCCTGACTCAGGCACCCCAGGGTCCCTCTTGCTGAAGGTGATGGATGGGGTGGAGACCCGCACAGCTATCACCCCTGGTGCTCCCAGGCTTCTCCAGCTGAGTTAGCGTCTCCTGCTATGGAACATTCTCTCTCCTCCCAGCCCCACGGTGTCCCTGGGACTCCTGTCCCTGGCAGTGGCCCTCACTGCAGACCCCTTTGGGGAGCCCCAGGCCTCCCTGCGCCAGCCTTTGGGACACAGACACGGGTGTCCACTGGGCTTTGTTCTGCCTTTTTGAGCTCAATCCCAGGACCCTGAGACCATGACCTGAGCCGAAGGCAAAGGCTTAACCCACTGAGCCACCTCCGTGCCCCATTGTTTTGTTGCCGTTTGATAACAGTTTAACATCTAGCTTTTTTTTTTTTTTTAGTATTTTATTCTTTCTTAGAGAGAGGGAGAGAACACAAGCAGGGGGAGGGGCAGAGGGAGAGGGAGCAGACTCCCTGCTCAGCAGGGAGCCCGGATGCAGGACTCGATCTCAGGACACTGGGATCATGACCTGAGCCGAAAGCAGATGCTTCACCAATTGAGCCCCCCAGGCTCCCCTAATCTCTTGCTTTTTACTTCTTTGACTCTACCTTTTCAAATAGATAACATTTCAAAATCAAAATAATATAAAAAGGAGATTGAAGTCTTGCTCCCTACTGTCCCCATCGGTCCCCATCCTCCCGTGGTGACAATTGCCCTAGACTGGACTGTCCCGTGCTGCCTGCCGCCTCAGCGCCCATCCCCCACGCGTTTCCCACCAGTTGTCATGCATTACAGGATACCATTTCCCTTTTATTAGAACACGAAGTCATATGTTTCGGGGACCTCTAGCTGGTCCGAGTTTGGTTCGGAGTGCAGTAGCAGAACACATGCTTCATCACATCGTTAAAGTTGCTAAGAGACCAGCAATGACCTTCTCTGTGCTGACCCTTTCCAAAGCCAACAGATCACATTCCTGTCAAGCCCGCAGGGACTGGGCTTGCCCCTGGGGTGGCTGCGAACAGGGGCTGCTTTGTCAGGTGGTGGTGGGAGGTGTAGAGGCTGCTGTCTGGGATCAGGGGAAATCCCTGGTGATGGGTGTTTGAGCTGCGTACAGAGGGACCCAAATGCTCTGGCTACAGTGGCTTCATCAATTCAGCGTGTGGTAGGAATCTGTGGCTGGGGCGCCTGGGTGGCTCAGGCTATTAAGCATCTGCCTTCAGGTCAGGTCATGATCCCAGGGTCTTGGGATCAAGCCCCGCATCGGGTTCTCTGCTCAGCGGGGAGCCTCCTTCCCCCTTTCCCTCTGCCTGCTGCTCCCCCTGCTTTTGCTCTCTCTCTCTCTAATAAACAAACAAAATCTAAAACAAAAAATCATATGGCATCGTCATCAACTTTTCACAGGTTTCAGAGTAGCTAAACAACAAAATAGCCATGAGACAATGAGTGTTGAACCTACCAAGTCCTCGAGCACAGCACTGTGGGTTTTCACTCTTTGTTGTTAACATCCTATTTTAGAAATGTTTGAGCCTCTGAAAATCAACATAGGGGCTCCTAGGTGGCTCAGCCATTAAGTGTCTGCTTTCAGCTACAGTCATGATCCTGGGATCGAGCCCTACATCCGGCTCCCTGCTCAGCGGGAAAGCCTGTTTCTCCCTCTCCCACTCCCCCTGCTTGTGTTCCCTCTCTCACTGTGTCTCTCTCTGTCACATAAATAAATTTTTTTTTAGGGGCACCTGGGTGGCTCAATAGGTTAAAGCCTCTGCCTTCGGCTCGGGTCATGATCCCAGGGTCCTGGGATCAAGCCCCGCATCGGGCTCTCTGCTCAGCAGGGAGCCTGCTTCCTCTTCTCTCTCTGTGCCTGCCTCTCTGACTACTTGTAATCTCTGTCTGTCAAATAAATAAATAAAATCTTTAAAAAATTTTTTTTTAAAAAGAAAGAAAATCAACATATACTGAATTGACATTTTTTTTTCTTGTAAATGAGGCCTCTAAATTTTGGTGGTATTTTGTTCAAACTCAGTTGGAAATCACTCATCCAAGCATTTGATGCATGAACTGGTAAGAAACTTCAGCTTTTTTTTTTTTAATTTTTTAATTTATTTATCAGAGGTGGGGGGAGAGAGCGAGCACAGGCAGACAGAATGGCAGGCAGAGGCAGAGGGAGAAGCAGGCTCCCTGCTGAGCAAGGAGCCCGATGTGGGACTCGATCCCAGGACGCTGGGATCATGACCTGAGCCGAAGGCAGCTGCTTAACCAACTGAGCCACCCAGGCGTCCCAGAAACTTCAGCTTTTGATGTGTCCTGAATCATCAATCTCCATTATTCCCAAATAAATCCATTTTAGCTGGTAAAAAAAAGGGGGGGCACTTAAGCATTTGAAACTCTTAGTTGCAGTTATCGGAAACCAAACAGGGAAGCGGTGAATGTGGTCCCTTCAGAAGGAAGGGAAGTGTGGACAGACCAAATAATGGCGGAGCATTCTGGAATGTATCAGCTCATGAACAGACTCTTTTAGTGGAATTCCTATGTTCAACCGGACAAATGTACAGTCTGCCCTGCAGTCGACTGAAATCGAGATGGTCTCCCGTGCGGTAGCATCAAAATTTGGTGAAGAGTTGAAAGAATCAGGGGCGCCTGGGTGGCTCAGTGGGTTAAAGCCTCTGCCTTCAGCTCAGGTCATGATCCCAGGGTCCTGGGATCGAGCCCCACATCGGGCTCTCTGCTCTTCAGGGAGCCTGCTTCCTCCTCTCTCTTTTCTCTGCCTGATTGTGATCTCTGTCTGTCAAGTAAATAATAAAATCTTTTTTAAAATAAATAAATAAATAAAGAGAATGTGGCTGTTCTTTCCGAGAGCGGCCCCAAGAAAATGTCTCTTAGAGGCTTTATGATGTTTTGGAGAATGCCTCGGTGTTAAAGGGAATTTAAAACTCAACACAGGGGTAAAAGCTTGAGGAATCTATGTAGTTATCCTGTAATTGTTAAGGCTGTCTTCTCCTCACACTGGCCACCCCGGGAACACAGATGACGGTAAAGGGCCATCCTCTACTCTTTGTACCTTTATAATTCTGCACGTGAATATACAGCGCACTCAGGAACTTAATACAACTTAATACACTCAGGAACTTAATATAACTTTGCAAAGCAAAACCGTCTCCAGGACGCCTGGGGGGCTCCGTGGGTTAAATGTCTGCCTTCAGCTCAGGTCATCATCTCAGGGTCCTGGGATGGAGCCCCTCATTCTGCTCCCTGCTCAGTGGGGAGCCTGCTTCTCCTTCTCTCTCCCCCTGCTTGTGTTCCCTCCCTCACTGTGTCTCTTTCTGTCAAATAAATAAATAAAATATTTAAAAAAGAAAAGAAAGAAAGACCATCGTGCCAGGTCAGGCTTCCCAGGAAGCAGACTGTAAGGTGGGGACTTACCCTCATGAGGCCTGCTGCAGAGTGCTCCTGGCGACTTCATGATCAGCCGTGTGAAGGAGAGGGGACAAGTTGAACAGCAGTGCATTTGGGGGTTAATGACACACGGGAGACTGCAGTCATTTCAGATCAAGGCACAAGAGCAGAAGAGAGCAGCCTTGCTCACTATTACCCCACATCCAGCAGCTGTGGGGAGGCGGGCTGCTCCCTTAGGCCAAGCACAATTCCCGGGAAGACCCCTGACCAATGACCAGGCAGACCAGGTGGCTGAGGGATCCCGTGCCTCTGTTTTGAAAGGGCTCTGGGTCGAGCATCACAGCTTCCATGACCCCGGAGCTTCTCAAAGTTGGGTGCACACCGCAAGGCCTGATGGCCCCACCCACACCTCCTGATCCGGTAGGGTGGGCCGGGGTCCGAATCTGCTCTTGCAACGATTCCAGATGGTACTGGTAGCGTCTAGGGCCCGCACCACGAGAACCGTCACCTCACCCTGGACCTGATCCGGTTAAACCCACCCACGTTGAATGCTAACGCGCGGGAGTTCATCGCTTGGGGATGCTAATTCCCAAAACTCCCTGTTCCTACCACGGTCCCTGTGGGCGGAGGACACCTCCTCCGCAGCTGCAGCTCTGGGGGAACTGGACCGGGCTGGCTAACGCGCGTGCTGGCTGCTGGGCTGCAGGCCGTGCTCACAGTGCCCGAGAGCCCCCCGCGTTCCTCCGTCTGCGGGCCTCAGCCTGGCTCTCGGCTCTCCGCAGGGCGCGGAAGCCAGGGCAGTCCTGCCTGCGATGCGCGCCAGGTCCGCGCGCCTAACTCCATTGCCCCACTCCGCCCACCCCCGCATCTGAGCCCTGGGAGAGGGAACCCACCTGCTGCTGAGGAAAGTTTATTGGCTGTTAAACCCGCGCTAGGTACCCGGCGGGGGTACCAAACTCCCCAAGGTGGGCCGGGCGTAGGAAAACTCGGTGCCCAACTCAGATCACACGCCCAGAGAGCGAGGGCAACAGGTCAGGTCTCCGGAGACGAGGTCTGCAGGTGCGCAGGGACGCCGGGGGAATGGCGGGGATCTGCTGGGGGGGGGGGGCGGGACGCGGGCAGGGGCGGGGTGTGCATGTGCGCGGGGGGTGGGGCGCGGTCTCCAGGTGCGCGGGGTGGGGAGCGGACTGCAGGTGCGGGGGGAGGGGCGGGGTCTGCAGGTGTGCGGGGGGGTGGGGGTGCCGTGGAGAGTGCCGGGGATACCGAGGGCACCTGCTCCGGGGCCGGCCTCGGGGATGCTGGACCCGAACCCCGCTCCTCCCCTGCCCCCTCCCTAACCCCTGCGGTCCGAGTGAGCCCACGCACCGGGCCATCCGCACCCCACAGTGGCCCCCACGAAGACCTCCGGGGTCCCCGCCGGCGGTGCGGGCGCCCCCCTCGTCCCTGCCCCGGGGCGCATGAGTGAACCCCCGGCGCGGACGCGGGAGGAGGGCAGCAGGCGACCGCAGGGACAAAGGCCGTCGCGCGGGAAAAGACGGGGGCACCTCGGTGGGGCGGGTCCTAGGGAGGCCCGCCGCACCCCGGGTGTCCGCGTTCTGCCCGTGCTCGGGCGTCGCCGGGACCCGAACGCCCGGCACCGAGGGCCTCGACCTGCGGGGCGCCACACGCTCAAGCTACGCCCGCCGTCGCAGGCGTCACAAACATTCCTCACAGGCCGCAGAGCGGGAGCGGAGAACGCGCGGGAAAGCCGCCACCGCCTCCGGTCACCCCACCCATTGGCTAACCCTGCCGTCGTTCACGGCGGCCCGCCTCTCCTGCTCGCGGGCGATGTTCTCATTGGCTGACTACCGCCAGCCGTCCGCCCTCATTGGCCCGCCCCTCCGTTGGTCGGGCTGGAGCGGTGGAGACAGGCCGAGAGCCGCTCGTGGCCCCGCCCCCGCTCGCACAGAGGCGCATCGGTGTTGGTGCTGGAGGCCCCGCCCCCCGTGCCGTGTGCAAAAACAAACAGCCGTTAGGGAGGAGGTGCCAGGGGCGGGGCCTGGTTAGAAGAGGCTGCTCGATTGGGCAGCTTCTGGGGTTCAAACCAGCAAGGCGAACAAGGATTGGCCGGGGCGGCCCGAAGCGGGCCCCGGTTATTGTCCGGGCTTCGGCGGCGGCGGCGGCGGCGGCAGCGGCGGCGGCTGCGGTCGGTGCTCCGGAGCGGCGGCTCGGCGGCGGCTCGGAGGGAGCAAGGGCGGGAGCGGCCGAGACCATGGTGAGGGCGGCGGCCGAGTGGCCGAGTGGCCGGGCGGCTGGCGGCGCGGATACCTGTTGAGGCAGCCCGGGGTCGCCCCGCCCGCCGTGGCGACGGCGCGCAGCGAGGGGAGCGGGCCGTGAGGCTGGCCTGCGGCCCTCCGCCGGCGGATGAACGCACGGGCGGGTCTTGGGAGCCAAAAGTCCCGGCAGCGGCGGGCTGTCGGCTTGCTGCGGAGCCGCGGCTCCCGGGCCCGGCGGGCAGGTGTGGGGCCGGCGGCGGCCCCTCCGACCCCGGCGGCGGACCTGCGTGGGCCGCTGCCCCGTGCGGCTCGGAAAGCCCACGCCTTAATGCCGCTGCCTGCGGAGCGGATGGGACGTAAATGACTTCGGGCCCGGCCGGCGCGGCTGGCGGCTGAGAGCGGGTCGGTGTTTCCGGACTCGGCACCGCGGGCCGCCGGAACCGCCGGAGCCCTGGGCGCGGGGCGGACGGGGAGGGTCTCGTCCTGCGGAAGGACGGAGTGCAGGAGGCTCGGGACGGCTCGTAGGTGCTGCTGCCTCCGTGCTGCCGCCGCCTGCGCGTTTAGTGCCGAACGTTAGAGCCGCTGAGATGCGTGCGGTGGACGCTGTAGTCTCCGGGTGCTTCGTTTTGTGTTTCTATTGACGTGACAGAGATCGCACGCAGGCAGAGAGGGGGAAGCAGGTCTCCACCGAGCTGAACGCCCGACGCGGGGCTCGATCCCAGGACCCAGGGATCATGACCCCAGCCGAAGGCAGAGGCTGTAACCTTCCCAGGCACCCCTGTAGGCTACAAGTTCTTTGAAGAGTTGCGCTGCAGAGGAGCCGCGCGGTTTCAGAGCTTAGCGTCCATTCGCTGGCACAGCTGGTCAGTCTTGTAAACGGATTTTAAATGTTGACGACGCCGCGGTAGACTTGAATGGTACGGATGAATCCGTCCGGCCGAGAACCTCGGGTTCCGTCTTAGCTCAGGTCCTTGGTGTTCCCTCTCCGAGGCCAGAGCGTGTCTGACTTACCAGTGATGTCCCGGTGGTGTGTGCGCACGCCTGCTGCGCAGCCCGGCTCTACGGGGGGGGGGGGGCTATGGCCCTTGTCTTTTTCTCCAAAACATAGTTTTGTGGGGGTTCGGGTGGCGGCGCGTACCTGCACTTCAGTTGTTGAAACGACTGCGAAAGTCTCCCTTGCTTCCCTGTACCAGGTCCTGTTTGTGAACGGTAAGACTCTCCAGTCCTCCTTTTACTGGCTGTTGATAGTAGGATTCGTTTAGCCCTTTCCGTGTAGCTGGATGGTCTTTCTGATTCTCAAATATACCGAACAAAGTTTGGCATTGGAGCCATTCTTCAGTGTCCCATCAGTGGCATGAAGTCCTGTCACCTCACTCTGTAGCCAGCACTGCCGGTCGTCTTCAGACCGCTTCTTTCTTCCAAAGTGACACTCTGTACCCGTGAGGCACTCACCCTGGTTCCAGCCCCCCTGCAGCCTCCGGCACCCATCTTTCTCTCTGTTCCTCTGTTTTTTGTTTTTTGTTTTTTTAAGATTTTATTTATTTATTTGACAGAGAGAAATCACAAGTAGATGGAGAGGCAGGCAGAGAGAGAGAGAGAGGGAAGCAGGCTCCCTGCCGAGCAGAGAGCCCGATGCAGGACTCGATCCCAGGACCCCGAGAACACCACCCGAGCCGAAGGCAGCGGCTTAACCCACTGAGCCACCCAGGCGCCCCTATTCCTCTGGTTTTGACAGGTGCCTCCTGTAAGATGCACCAACAGTATCTGCCTGTGAGGGTCGTGTCCGGCAGGTACCACGGTGCCCTCCTCCTAGCTGAGTGCTCATCTGGTGGACATGCGCAGTGCATCTCTGCCCCAGTACGCCAGCTGCTTGTGCCTCTGGCTGCTGGGGACCTGTGCGCTGGTCGCGGCCTCAGTTCCCGTGGTAGAGCCCCGGGTGGGACGGCTGGGCATGTTCTTGAGGGTTGGTTTTTATAAGGTGCTTTTTTCCTCTCTCTCCAAACAGCTGACTTCTGACTATTTCTGTGGAAATGATATATGTTAACTGGTTTTTTAAAAATATTTTTAAAATATTATTTCATTATGAAATATTTCCAGCATAAAAGTTACATTGACTTGTTGAAGGTTCTTCAGGGTGAAATTTGAGAAAAAAAAGTCAAAACTTCGGGAATCTCATTTTAAATAAGTATTTAAGATTTAACATTATGCTTATATAAATTAATAAATGGTGGCATAAAACCTGTATGTCTGAACTTGAGGAAGGAGATCACCTAGAATTTTTTTAACTACCTGAGGTAAAACTGGAAGAAATTGTTTCCCATATCTTTTTGAAATAGCATTTTCAGGTCTTCATCTGGAGCTTTTTTTCACTTAGGCTGGAGGCAAAGCTGGAAAGGACAGTGGGAAGGCCAAGGCTAAGGCCGTGTCTCGCTCCCAGAGAGCCGGGCTACAGGTAATTGATGTTCTCATAATTCGCTATTAAATTAGTTTCTTTACTGTTATGATTCGGGACCCAGAGGTGTTTCATTAATTATTAAAATGTGCTTGTATTGTTGACCTTTTAACGAAATTAATTGGTTGAAATTTAAATAGTGTTTTAATTTGTATATTTCTAAATAAGAACAAGTCATGAAATGACCTTAAATGAACTCTGTGATTTTGCTCTCTTAAAATCTGTTATTTCTGGATTGTAAGTATGTTCTTGGTTCTCTTATAAATTGGGTCACGTTCAAGTAAGTCTGCTATGGGCTTTCTTCTGGGGGAGGTGTGTGTGGTGGGGGGGGGTAACTCTGAGATGACAGGAATTTGGGGCAGAATGACAGGCGGTTTGTTAGTTCTTTGACTGTCCCCAGTAGCTTCAGCTCTAGACTGCCGTGATGTACCCGAAACACTCAGTACCTTCAAACTTCTTATATTTCAGTGGTTGCGACTGTAATCCACAAACTCAAAATGTTCTGAATAAGTAAGAATTACTCCCTGCGTGTAAGACACCCTTTTCAAAGGAAGGTGTGAAGGCCAGACTGTAAGGTTTGGATTTTCAGCCTCTCGGCTGTGGTGAACCACTGAGAGCTTTGGAGCAGGAGCGTGGCATGACCCGTGGGTACTGAAGGAGGGGGCTAGAAGTTACCCCTGATGCTGCAGAGCATCGTGTGAACCTGACTGCAGCGGGTGAGGGCCAGGCCCGGCGGGCAGCTGGCCTTGGTGCTGTAGTCGGCAGCGTGCTCCTGCGCTGGTGCGGGGTGGAAGTAGCGGCAGGCGCGTGTGCAATCTGCCGGTAGAGGGTTGACAGGCGAGAAAGGTCTCCCTAAGGCTCAGAACCTTCAGGCGGAGGAGTTTGTCTTGAGGCAGAAGCAGGTTGTGACATAATTGGTGTCAGGTGGGTAACTTGAAGTTCCCCAAAACACCGGCAGGAAGAGACTCGCCAGTGGTAGATCGGAGCCCCCATTGCAGGAGGGAGCGATCAAAAGAATGACAGGTTTAAGTTCTCTTGTGTCAGATTGTTGATGCTACAAATGTTTGCTGATAGAGCATGAGAATAGAACACGGGGACCCTGGCGGACCCTCAGAAACACATGGGATCTGAGTCAGAGAAAGAAAAGCCTGAAGACCAGCCCTCCTGGAAGACCATTAGAGCTCTGTGTCATCCCTGCAGCTGATGGAGAAATGGGATTCCACGTCCTGGTGTGTCGTTAGACAGCCTGCCTGCTCCGGGGGAGCCCGGGGTTACTTAGTGAAGGACTGTAACTGAGCAGAATGCCGTGCCTTTCCTCCTCAAGGATGTGATCTAGAAGTGGCCGCTAGATTTGGCAGTTCGGGTGTCACCACTGACCTTCAAGAATGATGTTCGGCAAAAGCCAAGTTTGGGTTGGAATAAAAGAGGTGACAGGAAAGTTAGGGGTTTGGGGTTTCCTTTTAAGTTTTGCCTTTGGAGGGTCACCTGGGTGGCTCAGTGAACCAGTTAGGTGTCCCACTCAAGATCAGCTCAGGTCAGGTGAATTCAAGCCCTGAGCTGGGCTCCAAGCTGGGTGTGGCACCTGCTTAAACATCAGTCCATCCATCCGTCTGGGCCTTTGGAAAGGAGATGTGCAGACAAGCAGGAGCTTTGCCAGAGGCGTGGAGGCGTTCTGAGCAAGGTACACATGAGAGGCTGCATGAGGGGCTGGTGGAGCTGCTACAGTGCCAGAGCAATGTAGGGTGGGGCGGTCAGGCACAGGGGTGCGGAACAAAGACCCCTTGGAGCTGAGGAAGTGCCTCGTCTCAGGAAGAGTCCCAGTGAGAAAATGGTGTTGGTTTCTCTTAGCCACCAGATCACCTCTTAAAACCAAGCACAGAAGGGTGGCCGGGGCCCAAGGAAGGTGGCGGGAGAGGAAGTCCCAGGAGGCTGTTCCGTGAAGGGACTAATGATCCCCACACGAGGCAAGGCCCTGTGGGGTGTGCGCAGCTGCTGCACCACGTGCTTTCCCTGCACGTGGCTGCGACACTCTGCGTTCTGAACGAGTGCTGTTCTACCTTTTCTTCTCTTCGCAGGAGAGTAACTGGCATGGAGGGGTGGGCTCCTTACTAGGACATAAGCACAGGTCCTGGGGGCTTTCTGTTCTAGATCGGTGTGACTTTTTTTTTTTTCTTTTAAAGATTTTATTTATTTATTTGACAGAGAGAGATCACAAGTAGGCAGAGAGGCAGGCAGAGAGAGAGAAGGGGAAGCAGGCTCCCTGCCGAGCAGAGAGCCCAATGTGGGGCTCAATCCCAGGACCCCGCGACCATGACCTGAGCCAAAGGCAGAGGCTTAACCTGCTGAGCCACCGAGGCGCCCCAGATCAGTGTGACTTCTGACATGCACAACCAAATTCATCTTCTGTCCTGTGTCTCCCCCATCATTCAGCCTTCGGTCACATGCGGTGGTGTGACGGTGAGACTCTCAGGTGCTTCCCACCCCGATGGTTTGTCTTTCAGTTTCCCGTGGGCCGCATCCACAGACATCTGAAGACTCGCACTACAAGCCACGGAAGGGTCGGTGCCACGGCTGCCGTGTACAGTGCTGCGATCCTGGAGTACCTCACTGCGGAGGTGTGCGGGATGAGCTCATGTGGGTTCTGGTGGGGGCAGTGCTCTGAAGGACTGGAGCCCTCAGAGTTGGGGCTCAAGACAAAAAAACATGCGTGCTTTGAGATGCGTCTTACTGGCTGCCAGGGTCGAGCAGAACCTTGATGTACCCTTGTCTAAAGTCCAGACGAGGGTCAGCAGTCCGTACCTTTTTTTTTTTTTAAAGATTTTATTTATTTATTTATTTGACAGAGATAGATCACAAGTGAGCAGAGAGACAGGCAGAGAGAGAGGAAGGGAAGCAGGCTCTCCGCTGAGCAGAGAGCCCGATGCGGGACTCGAGGAGTTGGAGCTGAGGAAGTGCCTCGAAGACCCCGAGACCATGACCTGAGCCGAAGGCAGCGGCTTAACCCACTGAGCTACCCAGGCGCCCGAGCAGTCCGTACCTTTAAGCGATGTGACAAAGGAGTGTCACATACTCTCAGTGCTCCTCTAGTAACGCAGGGAGCCATGACTGTAGGTATCACTGCTCCGTGATCTTTGTGAGATTAGACCACAGTCTCCTGGCGAGTGAGGATGCATTTTTAAAAATTGCAGGTACATGATGGTGATGGGGTCGTATGCATAAAATGCCGTATCTTGGTCAGTTTGACACTTTAGGATGATAAGTTAGTTAATTCTTAACAGTTGGGTGATGGATCAGCACTGCCTCCGTTGCGGCCACTTCTAAGGCTCTGAAACTCCTTCAGCCACCTCCCAAGCCAGGGAAGTCATTAAAGAAGCAAGCAAGCCAGACGGTGGCCATGGCCAATCTGGTGGAAACAAGGAAGGTTATTCCTCAGGAGAGCTGTGGTCGGGACCAAGGCTAAAGGTGGAAGTTTGATCTGTTCATTGTCACTGCTGCTGGTCTGTTAACTTCCTCAAGTCCGTAACCTGCGGATGGCCTCATCTCCTTTAGGTCCTGAGCCAAGGATACGGTGTTGGCAGCATGGACCGTCTGCCCTCTTCTCCTGCAGCTCTCCCAGTGTGTGTGTGCTTAGCGGCAGACTTTGGAGAGGGCCGTACTGCATTCGCTCGTGTGGAGGCATAGTCTTCTGGCTCAGAATGTTCCAGATAGTTAAGTTGGGGAAGTTAGTCATTAGTAGAAGTAAAGAAAATACTGGAATCTAAGGTCAGGGATAATCACTTTTCAGCCTTGGTTTTGTACTTGGAGAGCTCTCGAAAGATGCTGGTACCCCGCCTCCCACCAGAGCAGCCAGTTTTGGAAAGAACAGAGCGGGGTCCCAGTGGCTTGTAAAGTGTGCCCATGGCTTCCGGTGCACACCAAGGCTTCCGGCTGCTCTGTCTCCGTGCGGCTCTAGGGACTTGCTTTTGTAGGTTGTACAATGCTGGTATAGTCTAGGGAGGCAAAAAAATAAATAAATAAAAAATGCAGTTTCATGGCCAGCTGGGGCTCTGAAGTTCTTTTAGTTGAAAATTCCCATTCTAGAATAAAGCATGCTGCCTGTGCATTATAGGGCCCACTGATGTTAAAAACTGAGAAATTATTTTCATTAGGTTTTTAAACTTTTCTATGAGTACTAAGAAATAAACTGCAGCCGCTAAAGGCTGGGCAAAGCTAGACTACAGGGACACAGAAAAAGAACGCTTTTCCGAGGCGTTCTCATTGAACATGGCGGCGAAGGGACAGTCTCTCCCTCGCCTTTTTTTTGTAGAAGCGGGTATTTGCCCGGGCGTCTCTTGTCCCTGCAGCAGGCAGCTGCAGAAGGGCCTAGTGAAGTAAGGAGTCCTCTGAGAGCATCAGGAACGTGCAAGCGCAGGTTGTCAGTTCCCATGTCTGTCATGTCCAGGCACCTCGGGGATCTTTCTCACTCTGATGGGTCCACACTGACCCTCAGAGCCTTCGCCCCCTGACGCGCTGTCCCCCCCGGGCGCTTTGTAGGTGCTGGAGCTGGCGGGCAACGCCTCCAAGGATCTCAAGGTAAAGCGGATCACTCCGCGCCACTTGCAGCTGGCGATCCGTGGGGATGAGGAGTTGGACTCGCTTATCAAGGCCACCATCGCCGGGGGCGGTACGTATGCTAACCCGCTAGCCTTGGCCATCCGTGGCCTCTGTGAGGAAGGCCAGAGTCAGATCTACGCTCCCCGGTGCGTGTGCGGTCCGCGTGTGCGCACACGTGCTGACACACGCACACCCCGAAACCCATAAGAACGCTATTCTGCACAGTTTCAGTGGGGCTCCTGGAGCCCGAGAGAGGGAGCCCTGGGGGTAGGTACTGTCACAGGGTTGGCGTGTGGAAGGGGACTTGAGTCTGTGCGGTCGCTGACCGTCGAGGCGCAGTGGCCGTCTGATTCTGTGCGCTTCCTTGCAGGTGTGATCCCGCACATCCACAAGTCTCTGATTGGCAAGAAGGGACAGCAGAAGACCGCTTAGAGCATGGTTTTAACCAACCCCTTCCTCCCCGTCATCGTACTGTAACCGGGTCGAAGAAAGAACGGGGCCGTGTGGAGGTTTTCGGAGAGGCGGGTGGAAAAGCATAGACAGTTACTGTAGACGCGATGAGAGACCTTTGTGTGTCCCGAGGCTCCAGTTTGACAAAGCCCCTTTCCACGTGGCAGCACCTGGGTGTTGATTGGCTGGGTTTCTCCCGTGTGTTTTATACAAAAATGGAATCGATAAACCATTTTTTACAAAAATAACATGTCTCAGAACTGTTCTGTTCGTGAGGTGTTGGAACTGTTTTGCTCCTTCTTTGAAATTTTTAAAATTTCAAATCAGTTATCCTATATTCACGGTAATTTTAAAACAGAGATTGGGAATATGGACTTCCCAGGATTGATACCATGTCCTTCTATGGGGTCGTAGGTGCGCTCTGCTCACGGGACGCACCCTCAAGTTACACACCGCGAGGGAGGGAACCGGCGGTGAGACCAGGGCACGCCAGCAGTTAGGAGGTGCGTCCCGATTCCACAGTGACTCGAGGACGGAAACGTACAGTCAGAACCTATATACGAGGCTAGTGGACCCTGAGCTAAGCACTTTAATGATCAGGAAGTTGTGCGCACCCACTCACAAACATACGGAGACCGGGGCTCACGGATGTCACCGTTAGCCAGAAGATGCTTCTCTTGTAGCCAGAAGGTGGCTGAGCCGGGATACAGCCTCAACTTGGCCGACTCCAGAACCCACATGCGCACCTGGGATTAGAGTTAAAATTGATCAGAGTTTCTGTTTCTGCTTCAACCTCCAGCTTCCACTTGCCTTGCCTTGACACAGCAGAGCACTCAGCAGGTACGGGCCGTGTTTCCGGACGCTGGCTTGCTTGGTCAGCTTCCAAGTAATGCATGTGATTGAACGCAGCTGCCAACTCAGAGACCATCAGAAAGCTCTATGTTTCTGCCAGGGAGTCTTCGTTAAAAAAGAAAGTTTAATGTTTTATAATGTAGCACTATCAAGATAAAACTCATTTTAAAAAACTTATTTTATTAATGGAAATTTTCAAAAATACCGAAAATAAAGAGAATAGTGTAATAAAGCCT
Organism: Mustela putorius furo; assembly: GCF_011764305.1. Lineage (NCBI taxonomy): Eukaryota > Metazoa > Chordata > Mammalia > Carnivora > Mustelidae > Mustela > Mustela putorius. The sequence goes on from NW_025421998.1 coordinate 13,535,214, forward strand.
GGTGTGCTCCTCCTCCGGCTTCCAGGTTACCCTGTGCTCACCTCTGTCTTACCTGTGCGCCCGCCTGGCCCTCCTGCCAGTGGGCTGCTTTGAACCCCATTTCAGGCGCCATCTATTTGAGTGCCTGCATACTTACTGAGCTCTAAAGAGGGGACACTTTTTGGACCATAATCACAATCTTTTCTTTTTTTAAGATTTTATTTATTTGGGGCACCTGGGGGGCTCAGTCGTTAAGCGTCTGCGTTCAGCTCAGGTCATAATCTCAGGGTCCTTTTAAAAAAAAAAAACTCGGGCGCCTGGGTGGCTCAATGGTTAAGCCGCTGCCTTCGGCTCAGGTCATGATCTCAGGGTCCTGGGATCGAGTCCCTCATCAGGCTCTCTGCTCAGCAGGGAGCCTGCTTCCCCCTCCCTCTCTCTGCCTGCCTCTCTGCCTACTTGTGATCTCTCTGTGTCAAATAAATATTTTTTTTTTTTAAATCCTTAAAAAAAAGATTTTATTTGACAGCAAGAGACACAGCGAGACAGGGAACACAAGCAGGGGGAATGGAAGAGGGGGAAGCAGGCTCCCTGCTGAGCAGGGAGTCCAGTGCGGTACTCGATCCCAGGACCCTGAGATCATGACCTGAGCCGAAGGCAGAGGCTTAACACACTGAGCCCCCCACATCCCCGTACAGTCAATAATTCTCATACCTACCTCCTAGAGTCTACAGTTAATAGTTCATCATGTAATTATTCATCTGTGGGATAGCTCTCATTTGCCTGATGTTTTTATGCTCTGTTTGTCCTGGTTGCCCTGGTTTTCTTGTTGGGAGAGGGGAAGGTGTGTGATCGGATCATGTCGTTATGTCAGATGACTGACAGGTTTTGAGGATCTGGGGACACAAGCGTCCCCTGGGATATGTGCTAAGTTCAGTCGAGGGCTTAGTGTGTTGAATAAGGACGTTTGCCTCTGAGATTCATGAATCCAATTCTGAGCAAGATCTGTCATCTGCTTGGGAGGGGCTTCGACTGAAAGTAATTTCAAGGGCGCCTGGGTGGCTCAGTGGTTTGGGCTGCTGCCTTCGGCTCGGGTCATGATCTCAGGGTCCTGGGATCGAGCCCCGCATCGGGCTCTCTGCTCCGCAGGAAGCCTGCTTCCCTCTTTCTCTCTCTCTCTGCCTGCCTCTCTGCCTACTTGTGATCTCTGTCAAATAAATAAATAAAATCTTAAAAAAAAAAAAAAAGAAAGAAAGAAAGTAATTTCAAAGCACTTTTTGGGGCATGTTCTATCTGTTTGGCCTTCAGGTGATGTGCACGGCCTCCCTGGCGAGATCAGAGTTTGAGGCGTGCAGGCGCCAGGGAGGTTGAGGGCACAGCCTGAAATGTGCGAAGTTGAAGGCCACCCCCGCCCTGCAAAACCAGGCTTTGGCACAGTTTACCAGTCGCCGACCAGCCTTTCTTTCTTTTTTTTTTAAAAGATTTTATTTATTTATTTGACAGAGAAATCACAAATAAGCAGAGAGGCAGACAGAGAGAGAAGGGGAAGCAGGCTCGCCGCTGAGCAGAGAGCCTGATGCGGGGCTCCATCCCAGGACCCTGGGCCGAAGGCAGAGGCTTTAACCTACTGGACCACCCAGGAGCCCCGCCGACCAGCCTTTCTTAGCGCACAAATAGGAAGTTAACGTGTGATCCGATGAGGCTTCAAGCTTAGAATTCTCTTCTGGAGGTAGGGAAGGTCACTACACATTTTCTTTGAAAACTCCCCACACGTCTTCTATGGATTTGCCTCTAGCCCCCTAAATAAATCTGAGAAAGCAAAGAAATCCAGACCCACGGGTGTTCGCTAGCTGGTCTGGCTAGCCACACAGCTGGAGTTGGAACTCAGGTCAGTCTGACTGTGGGTTCCAGGCCCGGCTGCGCTGAGGCCACCACAGGGGATGAGGGGTCTGCTGCCCACCCAGCCTGTGCAGGCGCTGCCGTTCCTTGTGTGCTTGGAGCTTAGGCTAGAAAATGTGATTAACGCAGGTCTGGACGTCACTCGAAGGAGCTCCTTCCGACACCTGCATGGACAGCCTGGGGGTCTTGTGTGACAAGTTTCGGTTTTCTCCCAGTTCCCTCTGTGGCCTCAACCCTCACTCAACTGCCATCCTATCCCCTCCCATCCAGGCTTCTGCTGCAGGGGTGAGCACAGCCCCCATACTTCCCACAGGTTTCCCGGGAGTGCATTCCAAGTTTATACTTTCTAGAACATGCGTCCCGATTTTTCCCAAAAATGCCCCATGCCGGGCCACCCAGGCCACCATGCTCACCTCCTGCCCTGCCTCCCTGTTTCAGCCCACACCATGCGACACTGCCAGATGCATGGATGTGTCCCTTTTAGTGTCACAGCCAGCTCCTAGGCTGAGTCCGTGCACCCTGTGAAGCCCTCCCTCTGTGGGGACCCTGCTGCCAGGATCTGCTGCCCCCATCCGAGCCTTGGCTGTGCCGTGAGCCATCCACACTCCCCCCAGCAGCTTTGCATGAGGCCCGCCAGGGTCTCTGGCGGCCGTACTCAAGGACTGCCGTGAGGCTGCGTGTTGCATAGGACGTGGCTCCCCAGGACTGGCACGGTCACTCCCACCATCCACAACAGATTGTTTTATCAAGTATCACCTTCTAAGATTTGTTCCAAGTGTTTAAAAATTTAAAAAGTGTTTTGAAATGTTCAAAAGGGTCCAAGTAGGAACACCTCCGAGTTCAGACAGAGCTCAGCTGAGGGGCTGGAAAACCCGGGGAAGTTTGGGCAAGTGACAGGACCTTGCCATCAGCGGGGACAGGACTGGGGTGGGGTGGGGGTGGGGCATTCCTGGGGAGGACGCCCCCAGGGAGGAGGCTTCACCGAAGGGGATGGTAGTTGCAAGTTGTGCTCCATAACTTTCTGCCTCTGAGGTGTTCCTGTATCCATGCATGGTCCCGATGGGGAGGAGGTGGTCTGAGAGCGTGATGATGAGGCTGGTGGCCTGGGAGAGGACGAGGTGACGGGGGAGGGAGCTTAGGACATATCATCTGAACGAAGAGAGCCGCAGGTTGCGGAGATGTGGGTGTGTCCACGTAGACGCCCCATATTCTGCAGAGAAAAGTGAGGTCTGCACCTGCACAGCCAAGGACAAAGGGCCCAGTGGGAGGACCTCTCCCAGGCAGAAGCGTCAGAGCTTTCCAAACCAGGCAGCCGTGCTTTGCACCACCAAGTGGGCGGGCCCTGAGGCCCCAGGCCCGGTAGGAAGTGCCTGCCGCTGGAGGGCAGAGGGAGCGGTTTCCAGTTCGCACGTGGCTCTTGACAGAAACCCCGTCCCCTCCTGGCTCCTGCCTTCCTCCTTCTCTTGCCACGTAGCGCAGGGGCACTCCCGGTCGTGCCAGCACAGCTGCAGACGGGCTCCCAAGTTCACCCCGTCTGCACACGTGCGTAAGGGAGCCCAGGCAACAGTCCTGATCTTTTTTTAACAAAAGTCCAGGTGAGCAAGTTTTGAACTATGAGTTGCTGCGTCCTTCCCGCAAGCCTATCACATTCCGCCCGCCCCGGGGCTACTCCCGGCCTGCCCATGGCTTAGTGGAGGCCTGCCCAGGCACTGCGCTGGGCTTTGCTGCCAGCAGGACGGATGGTATCTATCATCTCAAACCGCCGCACAGGGAGGAAGGAACTGAGGCCAGCCCTCTGCAGGAGCGGGACACAGTGGCCCTTTGCAAAGCTCTGACCCAGGACGTAGAGGAATGGCTTTGGGGGATGCAGGTGCAGATACGGGGCGTGGCCACATGACTGGTGACCAGGACACCGCTCACTCTGGACCCGGGATGCCCAGTGCGCGATGCCAAGGGATCTGAGCAGCTGCAGCGAGCGCTCTGCCCCGGGACATGTGCCCGGCCCTGGGCCTGGCCTCCACTCCCCAGCCTCTGTGGGGGCACCGGGGCTGAGCCTGCACCATGGGGCCCTCAGCACTGGGTCCTCACGGCCCTCCTGGCCCTTCCCAGCACCCCCACCCCCGCAGCCATCCCTCAGGACAGGGAGGGAGCTTCAGGAAGTCTCTCCACCCTCAAGAGCCCTGTCCCCTCCACATACACTCTGGAACACCCGATCAGCTAAGGACGTGGCGTATCTTCAGGGGAAGGAAAGGCCTGCACTTCGCCTAGTGTGGGCACGATTTCTCAGCTGTCCGTGGTACTTTCCAGCGAGGTCCGTGACCTCCTGGCTCTAAGCAGAGAAATAGGCTGAGTTTGACGATGCCCCCCCCTCATGTGGTCATCCTGGCGGGCGGGTGGTTTCAGGGGCCCAGAACACTGGCCAGAATGTCTCACCAGTGGGGAGTGCGATGCGCTGGAGCTTTGCACCTGCGTTGGAGAGTGGATGGGGATCCTGGGCCCACCAGCACTTCCTGTAAAGAGGTGGAGTTGGGGACTGTGGCGCCAGCATCTGTGAGCGCATCGCTTCGTATCTGTCGCCGAGCCGCTCCTACAGCAGCGGGCTCTTGGGTCAGAAGCTATTGTCTCGGGGCGCCTGGGTGGCTCAGTGGGTTAAAACCTCTGCTTTCGGCTCAGGTCATGATCCCAGGGTCCTGGGATTGAACCCCGCATCAGGCTCTCTGCTCAGCAGGGAGCCTGCTTCCCTTCCTCTTCCTGCTTCCCTCTCTCTCTGTCTCTCTACCTACTTGTGATCTCTGTCAAATAAGTAAAATCCTTAAAAAAAAAAAAAAAAAGCTATTGTCTCCTTTCTGGGTTTACCAAGAATCCATTTGATTTCTTCCCAGATCTGGTTATGCAAGTAAGTCATAACTATTTTAAGTATGCAACTCAGTTAACAATTATGTAACTCCATGATGAAGTAAGTTGTAATGTCTATGACCTATAGGTTTGGGAAGGGCCCAGGAGCACAAACTCCTGTTTGAGAAGTGAGAGGCCCAAGGCAGCTGGGAAAGACCTGGGTTTTGCAGGGATGTGCTTCATGGAAGGCCGAGCAGATGCCCCAGAGGCAGGCCCTGCACGCAGTCACAGCCACACCTGCCAGTCCATTTGGAGTAAAAATCCCATGTTTGGGGGACCTGGGCAGCTCAGTCGGTGAAGCGTCTGCCTTCGGCTCAGGTCATGATCTCAAGGTCCTGGGATCAACCCCCACATCGGGTTCCCTGCTCTGCGGGAGCCTGCTTCTCCCTTTCCCACTCCCCCACTGTGTTTCCTCTCTTTTGTCTGTCAAATATATAAATAAAATCTTTTTTTTTAATATTTTATTTATTTGACAGAGAGAGAGATATCACAAGTAGGCAGAGAGGCAGGCAGAGAGAGGGGGAAGCAAGCTCACCACCGAGCAGAGAGCCTGATGCGGGGCTCAATCCCACGACCCTGAGACCATGACCTGAGCTGAAGGCAGAGGCTTAATCCACTGAGCCACCCAGGCACCCCCTATAAATAAAATCTTAAAGAAAAAAAAAAGTAATGCTGCTAGGACTTGCCTTGGGTTTGGCCACAGTTTGTTTTTCCCAGCTTGTAAATCATTTTTATTTTTAAAAAATATTTTATTTATTTATTTGACAGACAGAGATCACAGGTAGGCAGAGAGGCAGGCAGAGAGGAAGGGAAGCAGGTTCCCCGCTGAGCAGAGAGCCCGACGTGGGGCACGATCCCAGGACTCTGAGATCATGACCTGAGCTAAAGGCAGAGGCTTAACCCACTGAACCACCCAGGTGCCCGGAGAGAGAAAATTTTTCTTTTTCTTTTTTTTTAAGATTTTATTTATTTGTCAGAGAGAGAGAGGGAGAGCAAGTGAACACAGGCAGACAGAATGGCAGGCAGAGGCAGAGGGAGAAGCAGGCTCCCTGCCGAGCAAGAAGCCCGATATGGGACTCGATCCCAGGACGCTGGGATCATGACCTGAGCTGAAGCAGCTGCTTAACCAACTGAGCCGCCCAGGCATCCTGAGAGGGATCAAGCAAACTCCCTATTGAACCCAAAGCCCAATGTAGAAGTTGATCCCAGGGCCCGGAGATCACGACCTGGGCCAAAATCCAGTCAGATGCTCGACAGACTGAGCCACCCAGATGCCCCTGCAGATTTTTTATTCCTGAAAAAACTCATCTTTTGTGGATAAAATGAAGCAATAAAAGGTACACTTGCCGTAAAAGTACATGTACTTCATTTTCAATGGTGACCGCCTCCCGCTGGTCCCTGCACACCACTTGCCCCAGATGACACAGTGGCCCCAGGACCTCCACCTCCCATGGTCTACACTCGGCACACAGTCAGAGGGACCCTTTCACAGTGCGAGCTCCATGGATCTTAATTGGATCCGTATTTCAATAAACAGGGATAAATTATTCCAACTGGGAATAAAAAACACTTCCGAGACAGAAGACACAGGAGAATTGGATAGTTGATGATATTAAGGGATCATTATTTTAGATGCAAATAGTACTTTGGTTATACTAAAAATGCAAATTCACATCTTTTGGAGACACACTATGTACTAAGACATTCGTGCATGTGTCGAATTTGCTTCGAAACAGTCCAGTTGGAGGACAGGGAGGACGAGGGAGGAGAGCCGGAGCCCCACCGTTCCTGCGCCGCGCTGCGCGCTTCTGTCCAGTGAGCCCAGAGTGGGAGCTTACTGAGCAACTGTGGGGTTATGGAAAAGAGGAGTATACCCATCTGAGTTTTGGTGGTGACTTTTGTATTTTGTATCTTTTTTTTTTTTTTTTTTAAATTTTAGTTATTTATCTGGGAGAGAGAGAGAGAATGAGCAGCAGGGAGGAACAGAGGGGGAGGGACAGAGAGTCTCTCCCCTAGGCAGGGAGCCTGATGCGGGACTCCATGCCGGGACCCTGGGATCATAACCTGAGCTGAAGGAAGACGCTTCACTGACTGAGCCCCCCAGGCGCCCCTAGATGGTGACCTGGATGCAAGTATCTACTTCTCTCCATGGACCCTGATGTCACTGCAGCCGAGGGAGTGGGCCAGGGAGGGCTCACCGCGGGGGGGCACCAGGCCGAAGCCACACAGACAGACAGCTCATGTCAGACAGGGTATGGCGTGAGCGTCCCAAATGGTATCGTTTCTAACAGGTTGAGAGTGAAAGTCCATGATTCCTTAGTTATCAGAAAAGAGAGATTCGAAATTCACTCTATTTTCACGGTTTCAGAATAATGATTGATTCAGGCCGAGGTGAGACCGGAGGCCTGGGAACCGAGGCAGTGTCGCCTACGCACCACCTGCTCACCGGGAGGCGGACAGAGTCCCTTCCAGTAGGGCCGTCCAGCGGGCAGCACTGCCTCACCATGGAGACAGCCTGAGGTCAGGTGCACCCCACCAGAGGCGGAATCAAGGGCACACAGCCTCACCCACGAGGTCTTCCTGCTCAGAAGGGTCAGCTTGAGAGTAGTGAACATTCTCCACTTCACTTCCAGCTCACAGAGGAACATGCAAGGAAGGGACACAGACAGGTGATGTCTGGCTGCTCCAGAATTGAGGAGCTGCCTGACGTCACTGTTCCCCGCCACTTAGGGAGCCAATGACATAAAGTGCAGGCTGGGGCTCCTGGGTGGCTCAGTCGGCTGGGCATCTGCCTTCAGGTCATGATCTCAGGGTCCTGGGATTGGCCAACCCTCACCCTGGAAGCAAGCGTGACAGCGCATGGGTCCGAGCATGTCGTCTTCCTGGGGTCTGGGGCAATGGATTATGGTGACAATTGCCCAAGTCAGTAAGTTCACTAATAATTATTCTATTAAGAAGGGTGAATTTTACAATGTGTAATTATAATCTCAAAGTTCTTAACAGAAATCCCACTATGCAAAAAAAGTGGAAGGATCGTTGTGGATTTAAACAGACTGGAGACAGAACAAGATGTGGGGCCTGGGTTGGGTCCTGGCCAGGCGAAGGGGGTTGCGGAAGGCACCAGTTGTAGGGGAGTCCCACCATAACAAACTTGTCCCAAGCCCCCTGGGGAAAACCTAAATATGGACCAGGTACCACAGATTGTGTGGATTTTGCCCCATTTTCGGAGGTGTGAGAGGCGTTGGGTGAGGCCTGCCTTCAAGGGAGCGTGTTTGGCCAACTCCCCAGGGCATGGGGGACACCACAGACACACCACAACATGGACCTGCCTACCCTGCCTTCTCCTGGGGGCCTTCATCATGGAGCACTGACTGACCCTTACTTTGCATAGGTTTGAGCTTGCCCTCAATTTGAGAACCAAGCCCAGGATGTTTTGGGGAGACACATGGGTGCTGGAGATGGACAGGGACAGAGATTAGAACCATGGCTGCCTGTGGCGAGGGAACCAGCACGCCTCGAGCGACAGGCAGCTACTCTCCTTCCCAGCTCTCCCAATGCACGGACACTGGGCAACTTCTAAAGGTGGCCTGAGAGGATCCCCACCCTGGTTCTGCATGCCCTTGTGCAGTCCCCTCCCTTCAAGGGTGGGCTGAACCCCACAAACACAGCAACTGTGACACTGCGTTGTCCCGTTGTGGGGACTGACTTCCACTGACTCTGGCATCACCCCCCGCATCACCGTAATGGACACAACCACTGGATGATCGAGGACTAACCTGTTAACAAAGGAACAAGGCAGACTGGGTTGATGAAACGTCTCCCGGACACAAGACGCACATGGACAGTGTCCCCACAGTCACCCTGAGGACAAGAGAAAATGACACAGCCACAGACACACCAGCACCGTGTGCAGAGGGAACTGGCGAGCAGCCGGACATTCTCACACCACTCAGAACAGCTCCCGGCTCAAGAGCCCCTACAGGCAGGGGTGCTGCGGGTCGCAGAGGGTGCTCCTAGCTTGTAGTTCTCGACCTTTAGCAGGCTCCCTTCTGCCTGTCCAGGAAGCTTATCACTGACATCTGCACCACTTGGTCTCAAGCCCAGCTTACGAAGGGAAAGGGCCTTGCCTCAACCAGACCTGGGGACTCCGGATGATCAGGATGATCAGGTTCCCACGATGGCAAGGTGGCAGCCCTGGGGCGGGTCCTGACAGAGGTGGGGATTCAAGTCAAGGGTCAGGCAGAGTCCTGGGCTCTTACCCACCTTTCCCCATCACTTTCCTTTGTTAACAACATCCTCGCTTGCCAACCTTGTCCCCTAAGGCTGTTCCTGAAGTCAAGCTGAAGATCCAGCTACTCCACAATCACGAGCCAAAAACCTTCCCCAAGCTCTCCCGCAGAGGCACTGGGCACCTACAAAGCAATCGCCTCACAGGAGATCCAGAACCAGGTGCTGCCAGCGGTTAGAAGACTCAGCATAGGTGAGCCTGGGCCGGGCAGGTCGTCAGGCTTTGGCTCAGATCATGATCTCAGCATTCTGGGATCAAGTCCTACATCAGGCTCCCTGCTCGGCAGTAAGCCTAGTTCTCTCCCTCCCACTCATAAAAATAAAGCACATAATCCACATAGCAAATGGGGGAAACCTAGCACCCCCTTAATACCAGCAGACTTACATCCCAATGCAGGCCTCCAGAAGTTAGGATTCCACTTCCTGTAGCAGTCCCCACCCCGCTCCAAAGCTCTGGTCCAGCATGAGTCACCTCCTGTTGAAGTCATTCTGTGGACCCCCAGCCCCCACATACTCTGGGGTCACCTTATGATGGCTATTTCTTGGGTAAGGGGAGCAAACCAACCTGTTGCTGCAAGGACCCCCCGCCCCCCTCAAACAAGGACAGACAGCTGTGGTTTAGGTTTTATTTCATCATTAACTGAACTCTGAGATCCAGCTAGGCCTGGGGGTAAGGAACCATGGAACCCGCAGAACTGCAGCGAGTGGAGATTCTGGGGTAGTTCGAGCAGGCAGGGGTAGAGGGACGCTCTCCCGAGCTACAGAAGGAATGGTCGGGTAGTTAAGATAAAACACGAGTCAGACTGATCAGATCTGTCCACAGTCAGCAATGGTGATCTTCTTGCTGGTCTTGCCATTCCTGGACCCGAAGCGCTCCATGGCCTCCACGATGTTCATGCCCTCTTTGACCTTGCCAAAGACCACGTGCTTGCCATCCAACCTACAACACGACAGGCAGCATCAGCTCTGGGGCCAGTGACCAAGCAGCTCGCACTGCGCAGGTAAGGGAGCAGGGGCCCCACACCCCAATAGAGTACATCCAAGAACATCAGGAGGGGAGCGCACTCAGCTTTTAGCACCAGTGCCTACCGACCCAACACTGCATCCATTTAGCTGAACAAATGGCAACACCACAGTGACTAGGAATCGGCCTCAGAAGGGGAAAGTTCTCTCAACTGCTGTTAACAATGCTCTGCTCGAAACAGACCCTGAAGCGCACCCGTGTGGCCCAGTGAAATTAAGCACCTCCAGTCATCATCTCAGGGTCCCAGGGTCCCAGCTCCTCTTCCGCCTCTCCAGTACCTCCCCCAGCTTGTGTGTGCTCACAAGCCCTGGAGAGCCAACAAGCACTCGCGGACCACAAAAAGCACCGCTCTTCCCTTGTTTGTGAGTGATCTCCACACCCAACACAGGGCCTGAATTTATGATCCTGAGATGAAGCGTTCAGCCCTCCTGCGGAAGTGCCGTTCACTCCTCTGCTGAGCACCCCTCTCCCCATTCCGGTGTCTGTCTTTCAAGATTTTATTCATTAGAGATCACAAGTAGGCAGAGATGCGGGTGTGTGTGTGTGTAGCAGGCTCCCTGCCCAGCAAGGAGCCCGAGGCAGTACTTGATCCCAGGACCCTGAGCCCAAGGCAGACGTTCAACCCACTGAACCACCCAGGCATCCCCAGTATCTTGCCTTCTGTAGCACAGGACGGAATTCTGTAACTCCCCCACCTTCCCCCACCCCTTTAGATGGAAAACAGAAACAGGGAAGAGAGGGTCTGTCCCCCCTCGGTATTCTTCGCCGTGCCCTGCTCTTACCACTCGGTCTTGGCAGTGCAGATGAAGAACTGGGAGCCGTTCGTGTTGGGTCCAGCATTGGCCATGGACAGGATGCCAGGACCCGTGTGCTTCAGGATAAAGTTCTCATCATCAAACTTCTCCCCGTAGATGGACTTACCACCAGTGCCATTATGGCGTGTGAAGTCCCCACCCTGTAAACAAGAGCAAAACCTGTCACTCCTGGCAGCACGATCGGAAAATGCACCAAACTTCGAAACTCTACCCTGAAAACACCAGCTCCAGCTGACTCGCAAGGTCAAGTGGGCAGCAGCTCCCACACACGCACCGGCTCGCTCTCCGGGGAGACTCACAGCAGCGCAGCCCGTACCTGGCACATAAATCCCGGGATGATCCTGTGAAAGCAGGAACCTTTGTAACCGAATCCTTTCTCTCCGGTGCTCAGAGCACGGAAGTTCTCTGTCGCGAGAAAACACACACACCCACATGTACACAGACACACCCGCAGGCGCTCAGGGTCGCGACCTGCCGCACGCCAGGGCTCCGCACCAAGAACACTCACCTGCCGTCTTCGGCACCTTGTCTGCGAACAGCTGCAAGAGAAAAGAGCGTGGTAAGCGTCCGCGCGCGTCTGCGGCTCGGCAGCCCGTCTCGGGGCCTCCAAACCACGACAAGAAAATGCCTCTTTGGTGATTATCACGAATCCCAAGAACCAACGGCTCCCCCCAGGCGGAGGTCCCGTGGGGTCGGGATGGGCAACACAAGACCCAGACGCGCCAAACTCCGCCACCGGCCAGGAACACGCGCGAGACTTCCCTGCCCCCAACGTCAGGGGCCTCACACTCCGAACGCGCGCGGCGGCCTCACCCCGTCGGCTCCCGGAGGCCGTCCTGCACCGGGAGTCCCCGCGGGGCGTGGGACCCACTTTACATGTAACTGACGCCGCGTGCCTGCGCTGGGGTTCCCGACGCGCCTGCCAGGAAGCCCACCCGCAGGGGTGCAGGCGCCTCCCTTAAGCCCCGCCCGCCCGATCTCGGGGCGGGGGAGGCTGGGATCTGCCCCCGGAGGCCGCCAGGAAGGGATTCCGCACGTCCCCCAGCAGATGAGCCCCCGGGAGGGGCCGAGGCCGCGCCACGTGCGAAGGGCTGCCGGGCGCGTCCCCGTGCGGCGCACGCAGAGCTGCCGGGGGACCGTTGGGCGGGCGGGGCCGGCGTCGTCGGCGCAAGGCGGGGGCGCCGCACGCTTCCGCCGGGCGGGGCCGGGCCGCTTCCGCAGTGCGCCCCCCCTCCCGCACCGCGGTCCCCTAGGCCGCCCCCACGGGGCCCCCGCCGCCCCGCCTGCGGGCGTTGCCTACCCCGAGCGCGCGGCCCGAGCACGTGCGCGCCGCCCGTCCCCCGCCGCCCCGCCTTTGTCCGCCGCCGCCCCTCCCCCGCCGCCCCCGGCCGCCCAAAATGGCCCCTCGTCAGGAAATGGCGCCGCACCGCCCGCGCTTCTCGGGCCGGGGCCGCCCGTCCGCCCGCGCCCCCGCTCGCCGCCGCCCCCCGTTCGCCCGCGCCCGCCCGCCCGCGCCCGTGCGGCGCGCCCCGGCCGCCCACCTCGAAGGAGACGCGGCCCAAAGGCTCGCCGTCCACGGCGATGTCGAAGAACACGGTGGGGTTGACCATGGCTGGGCAGCGCGGACGGCTCTGGAGCGGCGGCGTCTGCAAGGCGGCACGAGCTCCGCCGCCGTCCCTTTTATAGCTCGCCGGGCCCCGCCCACGGCCGGTCGCGCGCCCGGACTCTGGCCAATCGCGAGCGCGAGCTGGCCGGAGTGATGGTGCGGCTGGCCTATGAGCGGAGACGGCGCCGGAGGGGCGGGATGGGGGGCGCGCGTGCGCGCTGACGGCGCAGGCAGGTTCCCGCCTGCGGGCTCCGTCGCGCCGCGGCGGCGTGGGGACTAGGTCGGGGACGGGGTGCGGGCGTGGGGGGCCGAGGCCCTGCGCGCCGGCGGAGCCCTAGGGAGCGCCGGGCGGGAGGGGGACGGAGGCGACGGCGCGGGCAGGCCTGTGCAGCCCGGCGGCCAGGGCGTGTCCCCATTGCGCAGAGGGGGCAACTGAGGCGAACGCAGGCCTCAAGGTCGCGCCGCCCGCCAAGGTCGCCCGCGCCCCCCAGGCCTGCACCCCGCGACCCCGCGCGCGGCTGGGGGCGCCGGGTGTTCCCGGGCATTGCCCCCTTCTCCAGCGCACGGGCCGCCGCCCCCGTCTCAGAGGTTACGAAATGCCTCCAAATGCCCCACTTTCCGAAAATACCCTGCAGAGTCCGCTCGAGCTTTCTCCGGTAGGGGGACGTTGACGCGAGGGCCCGGCAGGCGCGTACCTGCAGAGACGCGGCGCGCGTTCTTGCCCCGTTTCGACCTGGGGAGCAGGAGTGAGCCGCGCCCCAGACGGCGTCCACCCCCACGCCCGGGCTCTGACGCGGACGGTGACCCCATCCCTCGTGCGGAGGCTGGAAGGGGGTTGTCAGGTCCTCGGAGGCCGCTTAGTTGCGCAGTCCCGGTGTCCTTTCGTGTGTCGTCCGCCCGGCCCGGGAAGCCGCTCGATGCGCCCCGCCGGGGGCGTCCCGCGCTGTCCCGGCAGTTGCGTGCGGAGCCCGCGTGTGCTGGGCTGGCAGACCCTGCTTCCCGGCCCCGCCACCCCGCGGCCCCCGCTGTCAGCGCTGCAAAGTGGGGCTCCTCCCTGTGAGCAGCTGCTCGGAGTCACCGGCCTGCGAGTGTTCCGAAGCCAGACCTGGAAACCGTCGCCCCCCTCCCGTATCACCTGGGGTTTGGTGACCTTGAGGAAGCTGTGCGTTCCCTTTTGCATGAAACAAAGTGCCCCAGGCCCTCAGCCCTAAACGCGGGGCATGGCTCTCTGAGCCCTGTAGCACTTAGGGACCCGTCCTAGGGAAGGGAGGACCCTGCGAATGCAGAAGCGACCTGGCTCACGCTCACATCCCAGTAAAGTCTTGCCTTCTCGTAAACATCCCCGGGGTCAGCACAGTCCCGGAGCTGCCCCTTGGATTCACACCAGCACGCAGTGTGTGCACTCAAGGAGATGAGCGTGCTAGAGGAGCCGGTGGGGCAGGGAGTCCCGAGTTAGCATTATCAGCTGAACCCAACTTCCTAACTGAGTAAAGTATCAGCTGGCCCAGAACCTCAGGAATGCGGGGCTGTCCTGCCTTGTTTGGATGAATCACACTTGAAGCAAACCCAACCGAGACAGCTCCCTGATCCCACTAGCTCCGGGGTGCTCTAAACCCACCAGCACGGCTCTGTAACCTTGTTCCTATAGCATGTTTTGCACAAATGGGTCTCCCAAGATGTCTCTGAGCCACAGAGAACATAATGGGAGAAAAAACAGGTTACTGAAAACATTAAGGAAACAGACCACTCTGGAAGAGGGTGACTCGACTCGTCTCCTGTGTACCTCTCGCCCAGGGACTGCCGTGGACCGTCTGTCTTCCTGCTGCTGCTGTGACTTCAGAGTCCACAGTCCCAGGGCTTGTCCCAGGCCCCCTTTCCCTGACACTGCCCTGCGTCAGCCATGTCCCCCACAGCTCCTACTGCTTTCCTGAGGCCTTGGCTCCCCCAACCGTCTCTCCAGTTCTGCCTTCTCCCATGAACTCCTTCAGATTGCTCCTGAGTCACAGTTCTGTGTTCCACTCGGTGATGCTTCTTACACACCCACCACGGTCAGTCTCACCCATTCCCAAGGCTCAGATCACCGGGAGGCTTCTAGGCCAGCCCCCAAGCCCACGGCTCCCTCCAGAGCTGCCATGGATCCCTCTGCCATTCCTCCTCATGGATAAACCACTCACAGACAGCTCTGCCACCTCCCTCCCCAGGCTGCCACTGCCGCCTCCTCCTCCTCCTCTTCCCTCCCTCCCTGGGCCTTCCCACAGCTACAGCTCCTGCTTGGCCTTTTGCAGCAGCGCCCTGCCTGATTATTGGGCCCCAGTTTTTCCAGGGACTTCCAGAATGATCATTCTCAAATCCTCTGAAATTGTAACTCCCATGCTAAACTACACAGGATAGATGGAAGCAGCCCTTCATGGCCGCGTCTCAGCCGGCCTGTGCTCCAGTTCTGTCGGTGGACGGCCCTCCTGCCAGCTGAGCTTCTCCGCACTGCCCCCCTGGCTTTGCAGGATTCACCCTTTGCCTACACAGGGCCTCCCTGTTCCCCACCTGCAAAGCTCACTTTGTGCTGGGTCCTCCCTGGGACGCTTTCCCGAGCTCTCCTGGAGTTGGGTGCCTGAGAACACCCCTCAGAATAGAACTCAGTAAAGGTGTGTTGAATCAATGCCCAGGTGAGGCCCGCAGTTCTGTGTGCTGAGTGGAAGGGCCCACAAGAGCTGGCTCTGGGTGAGTCTCCCTGGTGGGCTTGTCCATGAGTCCCCCCGACGGCCGGGCCTGGGCCTGTGCCCACGTGGGTGTCAGCTGGCTCTCCCAGCTTTGGAGAGTCAGCCTGCCTGTGGACGTGGTCGAGGGATGGGCAGCTTGCCTCTACTCCCACCCACCTCGACAGGCTGCTGAGAGCCATCAGCACCCTCGCTTTCTTCCCTGACCTGTCTGTCCTCTCCAGGCTGTTGTCTGTCCAGGCCCGACCTACGTGTGTGGCCTGCCTCCTTCCAACCCACCACTCTGAACTCGCTTGCAGGGATAGCTGGCACTGCCACGTCCCAGACTCCTGCCTCACTTTGCCCCTCAAGCTGCTCCCACCCAGGCCCCCCGACCTCTGCTTCACCAGCCCCACACACTTGTGTGCTTTATGGCGGCTGGCATCTGGCCCCGTGAATGAGGCAGGGTCCTCCACTCGGGGCCGCAGGGACCACCCCACAGTTCGATTCAGAGCAGGCCAACAGCAAGGGGGGATGCCCACAACAGTGGCTCCCAGGGGAATTTGTCTAGGCACTGAGGGTCTAGGGCAGAGCCCAGTGCCTATGTGCTGTCAGGGGATCGAGCTGACCGGGAAGTCCAGAGTCAGGGAGCTGTGTGGGAAATGCCATCCCAGCAGGTACCCCTGTCCGCACCCGCTCCCTGGGCTGGTGAGCCTGGAAAGGAGACGGAGGTCCTCTGGCTGCCCCGCAGGCATAGACACCACCAGATACTGAGGAGACATTTGCGGACCTGAGGATTGTGTCATGGTTAAGGAGGCTCATTTATTTATTTTTTTAAAGATTCATTTATTTGACAGAGAGAGAAAGTGAGCACTAGCGGGGGTGCTGCAGAGAGAGAGGGAGAAGCAGGTTCCCACTGAGCAGGGAGTCCGCCTGATGTGGGGCTTGATCCCGGGACCTTGGGATCATGACCTGAGTCGAAGGCAGACGCTCCACGGAGCCACCCAGGCGCCCCGTGGTTAACGGTGTTCAGAGGAAGAGAACTGTGAGATGGCATACTGTGTGTCCCCCCGGCCTGTGAGCAAAGGGGTGCAGGCAAGGATGCGTCCCCAAAGGACCTCGTGCCCACTTTTAGGAACTCGCTGTCCCCAACCCCAAACTGCATTTTCAAATGTGTAGTTACAAGTTGATTGAAATTTCCAGTTCAGACCTGCACATTGAAATCCTGCAAATGTTATGTATTGTGTCTTCACATTTAAGACAACTTTACGTTCAACATATTTAGAAGTTCATCTTATTTAATACTAAGGGAGATTTTCTTTGTTATTTTTGGCCAAATAAGGACTTTAAAAGGAAACCAGATAGATTACATTTAGAAAGGCTGTTGAAATATTTGAACGTGTATTTGAACAATTTCAAATCTGCTATACTCACAAGCAGACTAAGATGGTTTGCAAGCTAAAGAGTTATGTGTTTGTTTTTAGATTTATGTTTTTAGAAAGACAAATGTAATAAATTAAGTATCAGCTGGTACAAATAAAATAACACAAGCCTACATGAGAAGCCATAGGGCCCACAAGGCCATGACAGGGGCCCTGGGGACTTAGCTCCTGCCGTCCCCAGGCTGGTCAGCTCAGGGCTCCAGATAGCGCCTCTCCCCCGCTCCGTATCTCCCAAGTTCATGTCCCAGTTCATCCGGCTGGGCTGCCGGAAGACCAGGGAAGGGGAGAGAAGGAAATCGCAGGCTGGGAGTGATGCCGCCTATTAGTCCTGTTCCCAGCTTCCCCCGAGCCTCCCAGAGGCGGTCGCCCTCTGTGCAGTAATCCGGTAAACTGGATATTTGGGCCTGGGCGCACCACCACCGAGCCCCCTGCATTCTGCTGGTGATGAGGTGGCGAGAGGGCGCTCCAGGGAGATGGACGGCCGGCAGCAGACAAGGGACTGGGCATCCTGAGCCAGCAAGTGGCACAGGGAGGACCAGACCCTCCAGGGCTGGGGGAGGCCCTCCAGCTGCTTCTTCAGCCTCCAGACAGGGCTGCGTTTTGGAGGTGGAGCCAGGTGTCTGCTGCGTGGATCCCAGATGGCCCAGGTCACCGGAGGCTGCTGGGGTCTGGGGCTTTCCCACAGCCTCCCACCGGGACTCACGAGGGGAATCCCTCCAACAGAGAAGGAGGTACAGTAACCAAACCCAGAGGACTGAGGCCTGAGTCCTTTCAGAGCTCTAGGGAGTGTCCAGTGCCGTTCTTGGGGTCAGTGTGGAGTTCTCCCACCAGTCCTTCGAAGTGGACGCTGGTAATTTCCCCAGGGAGATGAGACTCAGCAAGGCCACACGGCTGGCAGGAGCTAGAGGCGGGTGACACCTGGTCTCCCGGGCCCGGGTCACCTGCTCATTGCCAGCACACCTGGTCCCAGAAGTAAACCAGACAGAGGGCTCTGGTGCCGCACACACAATAGGACATTCGCTGCTTCAGCCGGTGTGGACAGCTCCACCACACGGAGCGCGTTCATTTCACGCTGCCACCCCCACCCTCCATCTCCAGAACTTTCCGTCTGTGCCCCGCCAACACGGAGTCCCCACCCCCTCCCCCACACCCCTGCCCCCTGCTCCGCCCACTGTCTCTTACTGCAGCTTCTGGGATACCTCCTGTAGGTGGGACTATGTCCTTCTGTGACCAGCTCATTTCACGCCACGTCGCGTCCCCAGGGACAAATCAGTGTCGCAGGCGTCCTTCCTTTTTGTGGCTGCGTGATGTCCCACAGCAGGGACACGCCCTCTTTTGTTCATCGGTTCACCCGTGGATGCACACTCCGGGTGCTTCCTGCCGCTGGTTGCTGTGAACGTGGCCGAGTCCCTGCTGTTGGTCCTTCTGGGTGCATGACCCCGAGTGGCTCTCACTGGGCCACAGAGTTAACCTAGGTTTCATTCTGTCAGGAACCGCCATGCTGTTTCCTGCCACTGTGGCCTCGTGGCCACAGCCACCAACCCAGGTCCTCCAGGTCCCGCCAGCACCTGCTGTGTCCTGCTTGTTTCTCTGATTTGGTGGCTGTGAGGGGCGAGGTGGTGGTTTTGTTTGGGATTGTCCTCATGGTCACAGACACCGCGCATCCTCTCCGGGGTCGGCCGTCTGTGTCCTCTTCTGAGAAACGTCTGCTCAAGTCCTCCGCCTATTTTTTTCATTGGATTGTTTGCTTGCTCTTTGTTTGTTTGTTTCTTTTTTTAAAGATTTTATTTATTTGAGAGAGAGAATGCGCGCAGGCCAGGGGGAGGGGCAGAGAAGCAGGCTTCCCGCTGAGCGGGGAGCCAGATGCCGGACTCCATCCCAGGACCCTGGGATCATGACCTGAACTGAAGGCAGACGCTTTACCACCTGAGACCCCCAGGTGCCCTGTCGAGGTGTCAGGCTCTGGTCACATTCTGGGTATTAACCCTTTATCAGATGCGCGACTGCGCGAACCGGGACCCCTGCGGTACGGACTGCGTGTCCTTCCCCTGCCACCTGTTGGGGCCGTTTGGTTGGTTTTAAAGAGTCAATGACGATCCGTGAGAATTGTATTTGGGAATTACAAATAATACGTAAAAGGCCAACTTTTGAGCAGATTTCTTTAAATAGACATTTTTCAAGCAGTTTCACGTGTACAGCAAGACTGGGTGGAAGCTTCAGATGGAGATTTTCCCCCAGGCTCCCCCTGCGCCCACCACTCACGTCCCCATAGCGGGAGGCGCTGGTGACAAGGGATGGGCTGCGCAGATGGGCCATTCTCACCCAGAGCCCGGGGCGCACCTCAGGGCTCCCTGTGGCTGTGGACAAACTCCCTGCCCGTGTCCACCGCAGAGCCCTTTCGGCGCCCCCCAGCCCCTGCTCACCCCCAGCCGATCCTTGCAGTCTCCGGACCTGCCCGTTCTCCAGAAGGTCAGACTTGGGATCCCGCAGGCTGAGCCTCCTCAGACTGGGACTGTTGCTCAGAGCCGGACTTTGGCATCTCCACGACTTCCCCCCGCTCGCGCTGCTGGGAGTCCCCTGTCTGGACAGGCGGAGGGGCTACCCTCTCGGCCGCTGAAGGATATCACATGCATCCGAGTTTTGCCAACACTGTTTGTCAGCACCTGTGTTTGGGTTCGATGCGGACACAAGTTCTCAGTTGCTTTGGGTAAATACCAAGGAGCCCAGCTGCCGCAGACGGGAAGAGGCTACGGTTTTGTCCGACACTAATTGCCCTGCAGAGTGGCTGCCCCATCTGGCATTCCCGCCGGCACTGACTGAGAGCTCCTGCGGCTCTGGGGCTTTACTTTTATTATAATCATTATTATTATTTTTAAAGATTTTATTTACTTATTTGACAGAGAGATAGAGAGCACAAGTAGGCAGAGCAGCAGGCAGAGGGAGAACGAGAAGCAGACTCCCCATGGAGCAGGGAGCCTGATGTGGGACTCGATCCCAGGACTCCAGGGTCATGACCCAAGCCGAAAGCAGCTGCTTAACCGACTGAGCCACACAGGCACCCACTTTTATTAATATTTTTAATTTTTATTTTATTTGACAGAGGTCACAAGTAGGCAGAGAGAGATGGGGGAAGCAGGCTCCCCACTGAGCAGAGAGCCCTTTGCGGGACTCGATCCCAGGACCCCAGAATCACGACCTGAGCTGAAGGCAGACACTCAACTGACTGAGCCACCCAGGCGCCCCTATTTTTATTTTTACTTTTTTTGCCATGAGAGGGTGTTTACTGTACAGAAGCAGGCTTTCCTGGTCGCAAGGAGCTCTGGGGGACCATGACTCTGGCAACTGAGCTCCATGAGTGGCACTGTGGGCTCGTTTTACTTTGGGCTCCCGGTGGGGGGCGGGGGGATGGGTCAATGGACCCAGAGGCAGATGGCTACCGGCCACCCCCCGGCCACCCACTGGCCAGTGACAGGGGAAGCTGGAAAAGCAGGCTGGTGGAGGGCCAGAAAGCAGGATCTCAGGCCCTGGTTTGGCTTTGCGACAGGTCACCTCATGAGGCTGG
Organism: Mustela putorius furo; assembly: GCF_011764305.1. Taxonomy (NCBI): domain Eukaryota; kingdom Metazoa; phylum Chordata; class Mammalia; order Carnivora; family Mustelidae; genus Mustela; species Mustela putorius. The sequence continues at coordinate 13,555,413 of NW_025421998.1, forward strand.
CGGGCTCCCGCTGTGTGGGTGCCACTGACCTCAGCACATGAGGGGAGGGCCCCAGAGTCAGTGCTCGGGAAGGAGAGGCAGCACCATTCTGCCTGCTCCCACCGGGGTCCCTCCACTGGAAGGTGGCCCTTGGGCGTGGAGCCTGTCCCCTGCTCAGCGAGTCCCGCCGAAGAGCAGGGCCACTCCTCGCGGAGCGGACAGGAGGTACCCTGCTCGGGGTCTCCAAGAGTGGGCTGGGGGGCCTGTGCTGGGAGCCAGTCCTCATCTCAGCAGATGCTTGCCAGACACCTGCTGACCATCCCACTTCGACCCTGCAGGGCACAGGTGCTCAGCCGGCAACAGGGTAGGCTGGGAGTGTGGGGGGAGGTGCAGATGGGGGCGCCCGTGAGGGTGCTGGGTGCTCAGCACCCCCTGCATGCAGACCGCAGGCAGCCCGCTCCTACTTGCCCCTGTCTGCCCAGGTTAATCTCTTGGACAAACGTGTTGGCTTTGGGATAAGTCAGACACAAAAGAGGTCTGTTCCCACGGAGCTCACAGTCTCATAGGAAAGGTGGGTAGCAATGCTCATCTGACCCAGAATGTTTAGTCAAGCTCTAGACGTCCCTTTTAGGGGACAGGGGACAGAACACACAGGGGTGAAGGAGAAAGTGACCCTTGGACTTGCTTCAGGCAACTTGCCTGAATCGTTCAGAAAATTGGTGTAAGGGGAAAACACCAAGGATTCTCCCACGTTAAGAGAGTAGAGACATAACGACCAGCCCCAAGTGTGACCTGGACTGCATCTGGGGTTGGATGCAGTTACAGGAGGTGCTGGGAAGCCAGGCTGGGAGGGAGCACGGTGTGGAACACGGCTCCCCTGCCCCGGTAAGGAGGGTGCTCCCATAAGGGAACGTTTTTGCTTTTCCAAGATGTGCGCTGAGCAGCTCATCTGCATCGGACTTTCCCAACTCAGCGGCCACTAAACCCGCAGGGGCATAAAAAATGCAGTCGCGTGGTAAGACGGAAGGAGCAGGCCTGACTGGCAAAATGTCAGCCATCCTCAACCCAGGGCTTATGCGGGTGCTCCCTGTGCTATGTGCAAAGGCTCAAGTGTTTTTAAATAAAATACCAGAAAATGATCACTACTGAGCTGTGATTGATTAGCTGTGATGGGGATCAGGGAGGCAGCCATGGGGTGGTGGGGAGCAGCAGCAGAGGGCTCCCCGCGGCAGGGGCGAGTCAGCCAAAGCCTGCAGTGGGTAGGATGTGAAGGACCCTGGAAAACCCTAGGGGTGGCCAGTGTGGCAGATGCAGGGCCGGAGAGTGGTCAGGTGGGTCGTGGGCAGGGTGGAGAATGATCCTAAGGCCAACCCACACCTGCCCCCTTCTGGTACCTGTTCCCTGTGTTGGGAAGCACTCCTGATCCCACTCTGGCTGCGGGCCCCTTAGCTGCCACCAGAGTGTGGTCGGGGCCTTCCGGTGGCAACAGTAAGAGCAGGGCTCAGAGGCTCTGGTCTCTGCTCCGTAGCAACAGCCGCTCTAGACTGCAAGGCTCTCCAAGGGGACGGGCCTATCACTCTGGAGCTGTGTCTGCCCATGTCCAGCCTTCTCCAAGGCCCTCGGTGTCCCTTTCAGGATGGCTGTCTTGAATTCTTCCCCCCCAGTGAGTGGCCTGTGGGCACTTGCAGCCTGAGCTGAGGCAAGCGGACACGGGAAGGGTTTGAGCAGGAGGCAGGGAGCTCGGAGGGGCATCCACAAATCCCACCCCCCGCCACAGCATCACAGCCAGTGGTGTAGCCAATGGCTAAAGGTGGGGTGCAGCCCTGTGGCTCCACTGACGGGTTCAAGACCACGTGAAGCCAGTCCCTGGCGGCAGAGGCAGAGGTGGCTGCAGGGGATGGGGATGGGCACGTGACATCACGGAGCCTAGTGCACTTGGCATCGGGGCGATTCACTGCTCCTCAGCTCAAACAGATTGGGCGAGTGACTGATGACCCCTGACTAAGAAGGCATCCGTACTCCCAGGACCCTGAAACATCTTGGTCCTGTCCAGAATCCCCCACCTGATGGTCCTGATGGGTCCCTGTGATCAGCCCAACTTGGGAGGTGACCAGGTGAGGATGCCAGCGGGCAGGGGCCATGGGGACAGGGACATTGCCCCGACATCTGGTAGCATCTGGTCCTGGGCTAGGGTCTCTACCCTCTTCTTTGTGCTGTCCACTGCTTCTCGGGCTGGTGCTCTGGGGCTCTGTGCTCTCACGGTCGGGGGGGCGTGTCTGACCGCTGGCAGCTCACGGGGGACCCCCTTCTTGTCCCTCTGACAGCTGCTCCAGCCCCACTTCTGACCCGAGTCACTTGTCAAACCGAAGTTTCGCTTGCCTGGATTCGCTGCTACATTTCTGGTCTCACACCTGTCGTGTCTTCATTCCTTCTGCTGTTTTGCCTCGTGTGTTTTCTAGTTCCTTCCAGTGGGCAGTGAGGTAAAGTGAACTCCTGGACTGCAGATGCTCACAGCTGTCCCATGTCGTTTTGACGCTGCGCTCACAGCACCTCTGAAGGTGGGCGCGCCGCTGCGTCTCAGGATGGCTCCTGATTTCACCTGCGATTCCTTCTCCCACCCCAGGCTGTCCAGTGCTTAACTTTACCACCTGTTACTGTTCCCTGAAATGGGACACATTGTTGCAGCGATGCTGTTAGCAAACTTGAGCTTCATTCCTAGCAGTAAGGGACAGGCCTGGCACGTGGTTGGTTTCCATTTCTGCACCAGGGCTCTGCTCCCGCGTGCATCTGGTCTGCGGTCCACTTATCTGAAGTGGTGCGCGCAGCAGGATGTGACTGATGGGTGTAAGGTGGCAGCTGAGAAGACCGCACTCCCCTTGAGGAGCCAAACGTCACTGGCACCTCCCCCGTCCCCAAGTGCACTCCTGTGTCACCCCGCGGGGAAGTGGTGTGGGCAGCCCATCCACGCCCCCACCTTCCTGACCAGCGGCACGGACGTGGGACCCCTGGGAAACCCGTGTCTGGTGTCAAGCTGTACTGAGATACATGGACTTCTGCATCCTGCTCCCTCACTGCGTGCTCCCCACGGCGCTGTGCTCCCTGTTCCCCTGCTGTCCTGTCGTGGCTTGGGTCCACCCTCCTGTGGGTGAACGCTGGTTCATCTCCGGATTTCTCCATTGTGCCCAGCAGCACCCAGGAGGACGTCCAGAAACCACAGCATGTGTGGCACCTGTTCTCGGCTTCCTCCCCAACCCCAGCCTGGCTATGGATGACAGACAGAATTCTGGACAGGCCCTACTCATCCCTGGGCCTCCTTGTCCACCCCCCCAATCCCAGCCAGCACTGAGAGCGTGCTTCTGCCCCCTCAGCCAGAAACAGGCTGCGGAGGCATGAAGGTCCACATCTGGGGTCCCCAGTTGTAAGTGGGTAAAGCCACCCAGGCCTGCCTGCCCTGGACACCACCACCCCGAGCTTCCAGGGCCCTATGGGCACCCCCCTTTCCCCACTGCAAGGGGCATCAGCCTCTCCTGCTAGGCCAGGAGGGAAAGGCCACCCAGGCAGCTGGTACACAGCTGGAGGGGGCTGTGCAGGCCCGGGAGCCCAGGGCCACCCTCCATGGGCCTCCTGGAGCTGCTGTCTGGAGCCAGCCCGGCCTTCAGCCCTGGTCCTTCCCGAGGCCCCTGACTCGACAGCTGGCTCCCTGCCCCAGGCACACCCATACAAGGTGACAGGGTGGTAGATGTGTCTCCTGGCCCTGGTGACACTTCACAAAATAGTTCCCTGGCAGAAGCCAACTTGGAAAATTCCAGAGACAGGGAAATTTACCATGAGGCAGGAACAGCTGGGTCTGGGCTAGGAACAGAGCCCCGCCCACGTGGAGAACGCAGGCTGGCATGAAGGAGGGACCCGGCAGGCCCGCGGTGAGGGAGTCCTTTAATAGAGATGGGCAGACAGGGGACACAACTTGGCCCTGGGCCAGTGGGGGCAGTGGCTCCTCCTCCCCCACCTGGCTTGGCCTCAGGGTGGACAGGGAAAGGCAGTTTTAAAAAACACAGCGGGACTGATTCTTCACTTTCACGGAAAAGGGGACCTCAGAGGAGCAGCCCGCTGGAGAATCTGTACACAGAGCGGGTCTCTGCGCCCAGCCCTTTGGGCCGAAGCCTGCAGCCACCCCCACCCCCGCTGAAGGGATGGGCTGTCCACACCCACAATGTCCCTATGTTATGTACATCATTGTGCTTTGGAGTGCCCCGCCCTGCAGCCTTAGCCTGGAGCCTCCGGTGGGAAGAGGGTCCCACTCCCACTGCGAGCTTGGACTCAGGACAGAGTAGCCCCGCTCCTCGCCCGTGAGCAAAGGGTTTGTTGAGACAGAAGGGTCAGTGCTGGACAAGATGCAGGCTGGTGGGAGCAGGCAGGACCGGGGGCACCGGGGCAAGGCGTGAGGCCAGGGTAGCAGGTGTGTGTGGGCAGGACAAAGCTGGGGTGGGGGTGGGACCAGGCGGTGGCTTGGGGCAGGGCTGAGCATCTAGTAAAACCCCATTCCCCACTGGAGAGGAGGGGTTAGGGGGTCCACCCGCGGCTCCCTCCCACCCAGCGCAGATGCTTTCAGTGTCAGGGGCCAGGCGGCTGGCCCGGCCCTGGCCCTGGCTCTGGGTCCACAGGTGGGGAGGGGCGGGGCACGATGATGTCTGCCTGCGTGACCTGCCTGGCTGGGTGGGGTCTAAGGGATCAGTTGTTCTCGAAGAGAGAGAGCAGGTCGTCATTGTTGTTTGTGGGGAGGTCAGGCGGGCCCAGGTAGGACAGCAGTTCCTCCGGGTTGGTCAGTTCTGGGAGCAGCTGGGGACAAAGCAAAGCCATCAGCGGCTCCCGCCTCAGACCCACCACGGCCCTGCATGGGACCCTGACCCTCAGCCTGCATAGGGTCTCCCCCTGCCGGAGGCTGCTCTTTGAGCAGGAATCATTGCACATGGGTTGTCCAAGGCCAGCCAGGGACGCGTGGTGCCGGCAGGGCCAGCGCAGGGGGTGGGCTCGCCGGTGCCCGCGACTCACTATTCGGAGCGGCTCTAACTTCCCCTCATCATGAACTTCAGGGAATTTGAGTTATTCGGATTGAGGACGGTTACCTGCGTTTCACACACCGATTCTGGCTCACCCAGCAAGGGGAGTCAGACACGCCAGCCCGCACCCTGCGCCAGTGTGGTCAGTTCCAAGCCCAGTCTTCTTGGGCGCTAGACAGTCCCCAGAGCCAACCCCGCCGCTACAGCAGGTGCCCGACCTCCTCGCCAAGGCTGATACTACGTGCCCAGCTCTCCTGGCTCTGGAAGTCACTGGGGCAGCGGCGTTCTCCCTTCTATGAAGCATGTGGACCCTGGGGACGATGTGCATGCCATCCTCCCCAGCCCCAGCTCCCACACGCTCCCCAGCGTGGGGCCTGTACTCACGTCCAGGGCTGGTTCAGGGGCCTCCCCTGCCCCAGACATGGGGGGCCCCATCACGCCTGTGGCCGCGCTGAAGGCCAGCTCGCCGATGGGGCCCGAGCTCACTGGGCCCAGGGGCTGCCGGGATGCTGGGGGAGGGTTTGGATGGTGCAGCTGGGACCCTGGGGGCCCCCCAAGGCTGGGAGCATGCAGCCCCTGTGGCCCAGGGTTGTGGGACGGGTCCAGGTGACCCGCTGGTGCCATCTGAGGAAGGAGAGAAGAACCTGGTCAGATGGCCCTGGGTCCCCCTCCCTGGGAGCTGGCCCCCCAACCCTCTGGCGGCACTGACCTGCCCTGGGAGACAGGGGGCAGACTTCTCTGGTGTCAGGAGGCTGCTGGGAAGGTCAGACTGATAGGAGCTGGGGGGCAGCCCCGCGGTGAACTCAGGAAGGGCCGGGGTGCTGGGTGCGGCAGGCGGGAAGGAGTCAGGGAAGGTCCCGGGTCCCAGGAAGCTGGAACCTGAGAGTAGAGCCGGTCCTCGGTCAGGCCTGGGAGCTGGCGCTGCTGGAGTGGTCTGGGGAGGGGCGACCCCAGTGGTCTCCCACAGGTAGTGCCAGACCTCACAGGAAAGGGCACTTCTTCTCATCACAGACGTTGCTCTGGGACCCGCCTCACCCAAACACACCCACACGTGGCGTCAGAGACGCCCCAGAAGCAAGCTGGCAGAAGGTCCCTAATCCTCAGCGACCGCCTACCCCCACGGCCACGTCCCCAGCAGGCCCCAGGTGCGGGACCTGCGTGGTAGTGCTGCAGTGGTCTGAAGAGGACGGACCATTGGCCTGTGGCAGCCGCGTCCCCGGGCCCAGCCCGCCGTACTCACCCTGGCCAGGGTAGTCGCCAGGGGCTGGGGCCGACAGGGGCTGCAGGGGGGCGAAGGGGGCAGCCCCGGGGCCCAGGGCCGCGATCATCTCCATGACGCTGGGCATGAGCACATGCGCGGGGCTCACGGTGCGGCAGCGTTTCAGCACGGGCCCGTCAGGTTCCTCCTTGATGTGCACGTCAGGCTTCACGGGCACGGGCTTCCAGCTGCACATGGGGTCGATGGTGATCTCCTCATAGTCAGAGCTGGCCGGGGACACATGCACTACTCACTAGTTGTCCTGCTGTCTCTCCCAGCCTCCAAGGCTTGTGGCCACCCGGCACGTTCCACGGGCCCGGGGTGGGGGGCTGTGGGGGGCTGTGGGTTACGGCCATGGCAGAGCAGCGGGGTGGGGGGTGCCTCCCAGCCATCCTGGGGCTGCCCGCTGCCGATTGCAGATTAACTGCTGCCGACCGCAGCCGGGCAAGGGGCGGACACTTACTTCTGAATGTAAATGAGAATCCCCAGCATGTACTGGTCCACCTCCAGCCCCTCCAGCAACGCCGTCTTGCTGTCGGAAACCAAGAGGATGGGGCTCGGAGGCCTGTCACTGCTCCGCTCCATCACTGTGCCCGAGACCACCCCGTGGGAGATGATCTTCAGGAAGGGGACCCCGCGTGTGAGGTCTCTGCCCTGAGCCACAGCATTATCGTCTGGGCGGTTACCACTGAACCTGACTTGGGTATTTTCTGGTGCTGCAGGGGGAGCGGACGGCTTCTGACAAGGACCGTCCTGCACCCCAGGCCACCATGAGGGCGTCTCAGGAATACTCACTTGCACACGGGGCATCTCCAGGTCCCCCGCTCACAGTTGAGCTGTAGGTAGGACTCTAGGTCGAAGCACTGTGGGGGGCAGGACAGGTGGCTTCTCACACGGGGGCCGGGGGCGACCTGGCCGTACCACACGATCGAGCCGCGTGCTTCTGGGCTGATCTGCTCATGTGTGGAGAAGCCACACATGCCAGGCTTTCCCCAGGGCGCCCCTCCTGACAGTCCTCATAGGGACTGGGATGCCATGAGGCCAAAGGCATGGGCATCTGCGCTGAAGGGCCGCGTCCAGGACGCATTGTCCAAGGAGACCCCGTGGCGGAGCGTTGGGGATCCGAGGGGTCGCTCCTGGGGCCTCGGGAGGACCGCACCCGCGGCCTCATCGCCTTTTGAGAGGAGACCCTGCGAATGCAGGGGAGCAGTGACTGTCCTCGGAGACAGGGGAGGGCCGACAGAGAACAACTGTCACAATTCCTGGCAGAGCTCCACAGGGACCACCCACCTGGATGTGGCGGCAGTCGTGGCCGCGGGCAGGGAGCTGGATCCTGCGGAAGGTGATGGGGCACTTGAGGGACACCTTGATGGCCGTCTGTTCCACGCCGTCCTCGCCGTTGGGCCCGGGCGTGCCGGGGATGGTACCGCTGCTGAAGTTACGCTTTACTGGTGTCGACAGGGCAAAGGGCTAGACGGAGGGGCTGCCACTGGCGCCACAGCCCCAAGGGACCACGTGGGCCGCCCACTGTCCCCCCAACCCCCAGCAGGGCCACTCACTCTTGCTGACACAGTGCTCAGCAGGAAGGAGGCGCTTCTTGAGCAAGCCCTGCAGCACCGCGCGCACGGCGGGCCGGTGCACCAGCTGCAGCACGAACAGGTGCGACTGCGGTGGGAGGGGCCGGTCAGGACTGCAGTGGGGAGTCTCCCCTGCTCTGGAGCCCCCATGCCGCAGGCTGGCCCCGCCCATCTGGGGAGCCCGCCAGGGGGAGAACACCGGCATCTGGGAGCCCCCAGCCTATGGCAGTCCCGTGACCACCCCCAGAGCCGGCTGGGGCGTGCCCAGCTGCCCCTCTTCGCCCCGGTGAGTCCCAGCGAGGCTTTCAGGATGGGGAGCCAGGGGGCCTGCTGAGCCTCCTCGCGGGGAGACAGGGTCAGCAGGAGCGCTCCATCTGCCTGCGCGGTGCGGGCCTCACTAGGAAGCAGGGAGGTGGCTCCACACCGCCGTGGGGCCAGGAGATGAGACAGGTTGGGCGGGACTGACGCGGAGGGAGGGGGGGTGCGGGGGCACTCACACAGCAGCAGGCTGTGACCGTGATCTGGATGGTGTTGCGGCCCGGCTGGCACACGTGCTTTAGGTACAGGGGCTTGTGGGAGGTCTTGTTGTCGCCGCGCTCGATGGTGAGCGGGGTGGCGTTGACGCTGACCTGCACCGAGGCCGGCCAGTTGGTGTTCATCTGCCGGTCCTCGTGGTGGTAGCACTTGAACTGCAGCTCCAGGTCAGGCCTGCGTGGGCCGGGTGCACAGTAAGGACAGGCTGGCTGGGGCGCGGGTACAGGGGTTGGGGCCGCACACCGGGCCGGCGCCAGCTCACCTCAGCATTAGCGTCTTGTAGACGGAGTCACGCAGTTGGAAGGCATGGTTGCTCACGGCCAGGTTGTGCTGCAGGCGGAAGGGTTCCAGGACCACCCCGTCGCGCACGGGGAAGGTCAGCCGCAGCTCATCACAGGGGCCACTGCCTGGGAGCGGGCCACGCTGGCATGAGCCGGCAGCTGGCATGGAGGACGCCCCCCTCCCCCCGCACCCCTTACTGCAGGGATGTGGGCTGGGGAGCAGGGCCCCTCCTTCCCCACCTTGGGGCTGGGCTGTGGGCAGCATCTCCCCCGGGGCCCCAGGATCTTGGGATCCCGCTGTTCCATCCTGCTTCAGGCACCTGGCCCAGGGTCCCCTAAATTATGACTGGAGATCGTGCCCCAGACCCAGAAAAAGAGGGTGCCACTGGTGCTTTCGGGAGGGTGGAAGGCTGCGGAGGTGTGAATGGACCCCCTTCACCATCCCCAAGCTTGAGCTAGGTTTCTAGGACCTCGGGTTCTGCGCTGGCAGTCTACCCTGGACCAGGGGGTCCCTAGCCGGGAGAAGACTTCAGGGGATGCATAGACTCCCTAAAATGATCCAGAGTTTCGTGCGCACGCATATCTTTCTAGAGAGAAGATCCACACCTTGAAAAATCCGCTAAGACATCTACGGGTGAAAGACAGGGGTATGGGCCCCCAACCCTCATGTCCCCAGAGGATCCCAGTCCAAGCAAGCTGAGAACAAGTGACACTCACCGGGGGGAGACGGGTGCAAGGAGCTCACGCTGGGCTTGAGGTCGGGCAGGAAGGGAGACTTGACCTCCTGGCTGGCAGACATGTAGGGGACACTGCTGCCGGGAGTCATGGGCGGCGTGGGGCTCCCCGGCAGTGGGGAGCTGGGGTAGCCAGGGGTGGAACGGGTGGGCTGTGGGGGTGAGCAAATGGTCAAGGTGGAATGGTGGGGGGTGAAGTTTGTTCTTGGAGCACCCGCGGGAACAGTAAGGACAGAACTGAACAGGGCACCCCCAATTTCCTCCTGCTTGGGCGCCCTCTCTCCATGGGCCCACCCCGTGAGCCTCCCGCCCGTCTGCCCGTACCCCACTCAGGCCAGGCTGGCTGTAGCTGACGCTCCCCCCGTTGAAGCTGGCGCCCTGCCCGTTGAACTGCTCTGTGGGCTGCAGGAGAGAAAAGTGCATGCGCCCAGGGCCCCCGCCTGGCCCCGGCACTTAACCCAAGGAGGGGGCTGGGGACAGGGTGCCTACCGCACACAGGGGCACTGGCCTCTAGTCTCTTCTTTGGAGGCTCTCTTCCTTCAGCAAGTAATCAACAAGGGGCTCATAGTGCTTTCGTAATTTATGACATTACTACTCCAGGAACAGAGATAGACTACTCACGCCCCAAGTTAGAAGGGTCGCAGGAGAGCCAGGGAGAGGCTGAAAAAACACACCTCCTCCTCCCCACATGCCCCCGATGGGCCCGTCCCCAGCAAGCAGAGGGAATGTGGTCGCTGTACCCTAAAAGACAATCAAGTGGCCTGGGGGCCTGCCCCCCGCCCCGCCTGCTCCCTACAGTGATTTTCTGAGCAGATACAAACATCCCGCAGAGGATCCTTTCAGAACTGGATCCCCACACTGCTTGGGACCCCCGCGGAGCTCCGGGCTGCCTGTTCACTCTCATCCCTCCGGGCCAGCTCCCTCATCAGCCTGGCCAGGGCCCAGCACAGGGCCCTGCGGGGGTGCGGTGGGCCAGAGGGCCCAACCCTACCTTGTAGTGCAATCCTGCAGGGCCAGCGGCGGGCAGGGCCTGGGCCACGCTCTGCTGCAGGGGCAGCCGGTGCCCAGGGTAGGAGGAAGGGGTGGGAGGCTGCCCGGCGCCAGGTGCATACTGGCTTCCTGGCAGGTACTGCTGCCCGGGGTAAACCTGAGGGACAGAAAGGGCACTGTACTAGGGCAATGGCTGTTGGGGAAGTCAGCTCCCAGGGAGGACGCGGTGCCCACCCCATCCGACGTGGCCGCTTCCCTCCTGCGGACGGCCGCACCTGCTGCGGCTCTGGGTGCAACTGGGACGAGGGTGGTCCGGACGCTCACCTCACTGGAGTAGGCCCTCTTGACCCCCTGTCGGGGCAGCGGCTGGGCCTGGGGAGGCCCGGGGTACCCGTGCTGGGGCAGGCGCTGCCCTGCGTACAGGGGTGCCATGCCTGTTGCCCGGGTGGGGTTCATGCCAGCGGGGCCCAGCAGCCCTCCCACGGCGGCAGGATTCATACTGCTGGGGACGCTGGGCCCCCGGGGACCTCCGTGCTGCAGGAACTGGTTGTTAAAAGCCTGCCCAGCCCCCATCTGGGGAGAGAAGACAGGAGCCATTCAGGCCAACCCCCAACCTTGGGTGCCACCCAGGGACCCCCACGGTGCCTCACCCCTTCCCCCCACTTTATCTCACTGCGCACCCGTCCCCAGACCCTGACCCTGGTTGCCCAACCGGTCCCTGCTTTCCAGACCAGCACATGTGGGCGCTCCGGGAGGAGCGGCCGGGCCTCACCGCTCCGTACTGGCTCAGCTCCTGGCTCTGCTTCTCCTGGAGGGCGGCCACAGTGGCCGTGGCCGTGGCCGTGGCTGTGGCCGCAGCAGCAGCCACCGCAGCCGCCGCCGCTGCCTGGGTGAAATCGGTGGAGGGTCGTGTGGCATGTGAGGGCAGACCCAGGCCCCCGGGCCCCCCCGGACCGCCCGCATACCTGCGGAAGACACATAGGGCCGGGCTCAGCAGCGCTTGCCGCCCATCACCTGGGGGGAGCCACACGGTAGTTCTTGGGGCTCCGCTTGCATGCACACAGCCCTGGGGGGGCCCCCAGCAGTGCAGCCAGGGGAGGGGTCCTGCTTACCCAGCAGAGAAGCCGGGGCCGCTGGGGTAGCCCCCGCGGCCATACACCCCCTGCGGCACAAAGCCCTTGCTGGTGGCGCCGTCACCAAACGCCTGCTGTCCAAGGCACTGCGGGGAGCTCAGGGCAGAGCCGCTGCCGGCCACTCCGGGCATCACGGAGCCGCCAGGGGGGCTCCCTGCAGGGCCCATGGGGTTCCCCAAAACCTACGGGGAACAAGAACCACCAGTGAGCACCATCCACACAACTTACTTCATGTGGTCGCTCCAAAGAGAGGCCTGGCAGCGGGGGTGGGGGCGGGGCAGGGGGGGCAGAGGTGAGGGGAGGAGAGCAGGGATGGGATGCAGGGCGGGAATGGCATGAAGGCCAGAAGACTCCATTTCTCCCTGAGGAGGGGGGCAGGCGCGGGCTCACCTGGCTCTGGGCCGCGTTGCCGACGCCCCACACGGTCGTGACCACGGACAGCGATCCTGCAGGCTGAGTGGCGCTCTGTTGCCAAGGCACTGCCTCGTAAGCAAACGGACCATCACTGGGAGCAGAGAGGCGGGTGAGAGGCCCAGGTCAGGAGGGCCCTGCTGGGGAGGCTGAGTGCAGGAGCAGCAAAGTCCCGCCACGCCACCAGGCCCACACCCCTGGGCCTGAGGAGGGAGCGCAGCAGGAGCCCCACTCACCCGTGTGGCGTGGGGGGCAGGGCGGGTTTCACGGGGTGCATGGGGTTCATTGGCTTCGGAGCAGCCTAAAGGCCAGATCTGTAGGTGGCAGGAAGTGGTCCTCACTGCTGGTGATGTGGGACTCAGCTGCTCTGGCTGCCGGGACAGGAGGGAGGACATCAGCGGAGAAGCAGCCAGGGGCTGTCGGCAGCCTGCAGGGAGCCCTGAGCATGAGGCCCCCTGGCGCTGTGCTGAAAGAGGGAGGGCAGGGTGACAACGGCGTCTGAGGGCCACCTTGCCCTGCGCTACCTGCCCTCCCCATCCTCCGCCTGCCTCAACCCCAAACCCCAGCCTGGAAGCCAGCATTAACCCTGTCTGGCCAGGACCTGGACCAGCTCTGGAAGCAGGCTTTCTGAACCCCAATACTTTCCACGCTTGTCCTCCCACACAAAGGCCTGGATATCTGTAAGAGTCAGGGAGCATCTAGGACCTGATTGCCAGAAGCCCCCAAGAAAGCACCAGGGGGGCAGGTCAAGGCCAAAGCCAGAGAGAAGGCTGGAGAGGAGCACCCGGGGGCACCATCTGCCCACGCTCCGAGGCCTGCCCGCTGCAGAAGGAGCGCTGGTAACCAGGGGGGTGTGAGCTCAGCCACCCTCCATCCTCCCTCCTGCCCTGGATGGCAGGCTGCTGCAGCAGCAAGTCCCCCAAGGGCTGCTCTGGGGCCCAAGGGTGCCATCTGGGACTGATGTGGGCACAAGGCCAGGCAGGCAGACCTGACCCACCAGACAGAGTTCCTAAAAGGGGAGGGATCCACACACATAGCCATGGGCGGAGGGCTGGCAGGTGCCCATGGACATGGCAAGGGGCCAATGGGAACACAGCAGCAGGGCTAGTGAATGCTTGCAGGACCCGTGTGCCCATGCTGGGGGCTTTCTCCTACCCCGTGAGGCTCACTCTCTCCCATTTACTGTCTCAGAAAAACCGGTGATGGAGGGCTAGGCCACTCACATCCTCCAACATCCCCAAAAGCAAGTCCAGACCCTTGCTGGCATGGCTGGGACCACGTGCTTCTGCCTGGTCTCCGTGCAGACACAGGCTGGTGATGGTCCTCAGGGGGTACCCTGGGGGTCCTGGGTGGGGAGGCTACACCCCGCCCTCTGGACGTTGACATTCTGTCCCAGAGCATCGCTGCCTTTCTGGGGCTGCGAGGCCTCACACATGCACACAGACACATCACCTGTGCCAGGCTAACCTCCGGTGGCTCAGTCCTGCCACTTCAGCACTCTCGGGGCGTCCTTCAGGCCCAGGAGTGAGAAAGTGGCTCCAGCACCCACCTGGCCCCGAGACTCACATTCCTGAGTGCTGCCCAGGCACCTCCAGAAGGTCACGTCCTCTGGAAATACAGTCCTGGAGGGGTGTGGGGGGTGGGTCCCTGAGCGGGGGCCCAGGGGAGATGGGGTGCAGTGGGGACTGCGATCTGGAGCCTCCCCCACCGAGCACAGAGGTACATGCGTCCTGGAGTTGCAGCGTGGCTGGGCCCAGGGCCGGGCGAGACGGGGAGGGAGAGACAAGTGGGCTTGTCCACCTTACAGCTAGTTCTGCTTCCCTTCCCCCCCGCCAGACCAGGCCCCACTCAGGAAACAGGGGCCAGAAAAAGCGGGGGTCAGTGGGTCTGGAAGGCTCTAGACCCCTAGACTCTGGGCAGAAGTAAGCGTGAGAGCCAGGACACTGTGACCAGGCAAGGGAAGGCTGGTCTCTACGGGTCCAACTCCAGGATTGGGATGGGGGTGGGAGGTACAGATGGACAGACCTGCCAGTAGGTCAGTGGAACAGACCAGAGAACCAGCTGGTCTCTGATGAAGGTACAGAAAACATGCACTGGAGGAAACCTGCCATTTCAACATGAGGTGCCAGAGACGCTGGATTCCCGAGCAAAAAACAAAACAAAACCAAACCCTAATCTTCCCATCGCATACAGAAATTAACTCAAAATGTGCCACAGATTCAAATGTCTAGCACAAGCTGTAAACCCTTTGGAAACACCTGGGAGCGAATCTTCGGGATCCAGAGCCAAGAGCCCTCCCACAACACACTGAAAGCACACACCATAGAAGAGCAAACCGAGAACCTGTCTGCAGAGCCCAGACCGGATGAAGCTACGGACCAGGCGCTGCCTTCAAGGGCCACCGTCCCTGACAAAGCATTAGCATCTAGAATATATAAAGAATTCTCAAAACTCAAAATAACCCAAAAAAACAAAACCCAAAAAACCCACCCAGAAACTGGGCAGGAGAACAGACATTTCACCGATGAGGCAGTAGGGACAGTGAGTCAGTGCTCGGAACTGGGGTCCAATCCACAGAGCTGGGGTCCAACATCAGGGCCATCAGGCACGGGCAGAGTAAAACCGCTGGGAGCCCTGGCCGCACCCCCCCTTGGAGCCGCTAGGATAGTGCCAACACCGGCCAGGCAAGGAGACCCGGACCTCATCCCCACGGTGGCTGGAAACAGACCAGGGGCAGCCGCCCTGGACCACAGTTCTGCGGCTTCCCGTAAAACAAAGCACACAGCCACCCCACTAACCAGAGATATCACTTCTGAACATTCATCTCTGAAAACTGTAAACGTCCGGTCACAGGAGAACCTGTATGTGCGTGTTGCCAGCAGCCCGCAGGGATCTCAAGGGAACATGCTGTGTGGGAAACGCCAGTCCCAAGAGATTCCACATGTAGGGTTCCCTTTACATAACACTCCTGAGATGACAGAATCCCAGAACCCGAGAGCAGAGCGCGTGGCCAGGTGGGGAGGAGGGAGACAGGTGTGAACACAAGGTGGGGAAGGCCGTGTCTGTATCTTGCCTGGCGCCACCTGGCCTCCTGCTGGGACATGTCCTATAGCTCTGTAAGATGGCATCACCAGGGAAGCTGGGTAAAGGACACAGGGGTGTTTTTTACAGCCACACGTGAATCCAAAATTCCCCCAAAATTAAACTTCAGAAAAGGAACTGCCACCACCCAGCCCACTGTCTCCACAGGGATGCCCACGGCAACCATCCCTCCTCCAAGCTGGTGGGTCTGGCTGGGCCTGCTCTGGTCCCACAAGCAGTGGCCGGAGTCCCTGGGGCTGGAGGGCTCTGCTCCGAGCTCCCGCTTCCCCAGCGTGGCCTCCGGGACTTCAGACTCACCTGCAGGGCTGGAGCCGGAAGACCACATTTCTAATGGGTCCATGGTTGAGGACGCTGCTGATACAGGCACCCCAGTCTGAAAGCCAGGGATGCGGGGGCGGGGCGGGGACTCCACGGGCCTGGGGACCCCGGCAGACTCCTACGTCCCATGGGTCGGGGGAATTCCACCCCCAAGACTTCTCTGTTGTGAACGAGACCACAGATGTTTCCAGTTCCCCGAGCTGACTGCTCGTGTGGCTGTATGGGTGTGTATGGGTGTGTACGGGGGTGTGTGTGTGTGTGTGTGTGTGTGACTTCCTGCCAGACCAAGTCTGGTCTCCTCCCTGAGAAGACCTACACTCTCCATGTCACTCTGCTCCTGACAGAGGGAGAGGGGAGCTCTGAGCCCAGACCTTCTTCTCACTTCCAGGCCTGGAAGGCAGAGCTGGGAAAGCCCCTGTGTGTGTGTGTGTGTGTGTGTGTGCGCGCGTGCGTACGTGCAAGGAGGCCTGAGCAGGCCTCTGGGGGCTTCTGGAGGCCAGAGGCTCTCCCATATGCAGCTCCAGCAGGAAGCCAGGAACCCTGGGCAGAACCCGGCATACGGCTAGCTTAGAAGGCCCCACGGCTTTCTATGGGTCAGGTCACATCTTCCTCCAGAAAAAGAGCTACAGAAAACTCACTACTCTGACCCCTCTTCCCCAGGGGCTCAGAGCAGCTGCACCCAGTCTCCTGCGTCCCAACGAGAGGCAGACCTTAATGTGGGTCACCCCTCTTCCACCTCCACTCTGTCCTTGCTGCCTGGTCACCCAGGAGCAACACACCCCATGACAAGCCACCTGACCTCAGGAGGAGAGGCCTACTCCACGGTCCCAGAGCAGGGACGCCGGGAGCCTGTAGTTCCTGGGAAAGTCTCCGACCAGAGGGACACCGGAGCCTGGGCTCTACTGGGCTCTGAGAGGGTGGAAATGATGGCTCCAGGGAGGCAGGATGACACAAGGCGGGGACTCACATGCTCAGGGAGCTGAAGTCCTGACGCTCTCCATGTGAGGTCACAACACTCATCCCAAATCCCCAAAAACGAGCATCTACCCACAGACCAGACGCGGGACACTTCGGAGAGCAGTTAGAGCATTTCACTGCTCCAAGCCTCAGTTTACAATGTGTACAACGGGTACCTGGTGCCACCCTGGGACTGAGGAAAGGGGAGGACACATGCCCACCTTTACAATCTCAGCCCTGACCCCTGTAGTGGGGGCAGCTACCGCTGGACACTTCAGGGGGAGGCCTGGCTGCCTGGTCTTCATTACCTTCCTCTCCTCCCTGACTTCTACTCCCAGCCTGTAGCGAGCCCCTGGGCATGACAAGTCCTCAGGCCCAGTACCCAGAGGGTGAGGCTAAGACCCACCTCCGGGATCCTGTTATCCCTCTCGAACCCCTTCAACAGAGGCCCTCTGGCTCTAGCACGCCAGGATTTGGTGGGTGAGTCTGTGTTCACCCTCTCTGCATCCACCACCCTCTTACAGACCAAGTCACATGTTCTGTGTATGTCCCTGCGAGATCTCAGATAACACAACCGACTTACAGAGGGGGACACGGGTGTTCTGCAACTATCAGGAAGAGAGCAGGGCAGGGTGGGAGAAGGATGGCGGGGGGGGGGGGGGGCAGGAGGGAAGCAAGTCCGGGAGCAGGGCAGGGAGAGAGCATGTCAGGGGGTGGTAAGGGGGAGCAGGGAAGCGGGGAAAGGGGACCAAGGCAGGGAGGGAGCAGATCATAAGCGGAGAAAGGAGGGCGGCAGGGGCCAGCGCAGAGGGAGAAAGAGGAGGATGAAGGGGGCAGGTCCGGGGAGCAGGTGACCCTCCCGCCTGGGCGTGAGCACGTCGGGTTAGGAAAGGGGTGTCCCCACGGAAACCACGGCCGGAGGCTGAAAGGTCAGCCCGCGTCGCCGCCCCCGGGGCAGACCCGCGCGGGTCCCACATCGCCTCGCCCGTGGGAGCGCACCGCCCAGCACCAGCCCGGAAGGCGAGCCCACCGACCAAGCGCGGCGTGGAGGCGGCGAAGCCAGGTGGGGCGAGGGCCCCGGGTCACCCGCCCCGCTCAGGAGGTCGCGGGGGCCGCGCACACCCCCCGGGCGCTCGGCCGGCTTCCGGCTGCCCCAACAAAGGCTCAGGTGAGTGTCGCCCTGCGCGCGCGAGGACGGTGGGCCCAAGCGCACGACGCGCACGAGGCAGGTGCGGCAGGTGGGCGGCAGGGCCGCCTCCAACCCGGCCCGAGCCCGGCGGAGGCGCCGCAGCGCCGGGCCCCGGGCGCAGCACCTGCCCGCCGCGCGCACCTGCCGCACCTGCCGCCCCCGCCCCCCCCCGGCCCTCTCACCTTCGCCTGGCCCGGCCCGGCCTCTCGCCGCCGCGGCCCCCGGCCCGCGCCGCTCCATACGCTCAGCCCGCCCTCCGCGCCGCCCGCTGCCCCCGGGCCGCTGCCGCCGCCGCCCGCGCCACCGCGCCGCCGCCCGCTCCGAGGGCACAATGGAGCCGCCGCGCCGCTCATGCATATGCATGACGCCGCGCGCCGGCCCCGCCCCCAGGCCAGAGCAGTGGAGCCCCGAGCCGAAGTCGTGCGCGCGCGGGGCGGCCGCGGGCCTGCGCAGGCCGGAGCGGCAGGCCCAGGCCGGCCGGGGACAGGCAGGCAGCGCGGGCGGCGGGGGATCACCACACGCGCCCTCCGCCCCCTCCACACCTTTCCGAACGCCGCGTCTGCGGAGCCCCCTGCGCTTCCTGCTCGCTAGCCGCCGGGGCGGGGCCTGATGGAAGGGCGGGGCCGAATGGAGCGGCGGGGGCGGGGCTTTCCGATAGGCGGGGCCTGTCAGAAGAGGGTGTCAGAGCCTGGTGGAAGCGGCCCTGTCGGAGGCGGGGCCTGGCGGGGGGCGGAGTCCGTCAGAGGGGGGCCGACCAGAGGGGCGGGACATTTGAAAGGGGGCGGTCGGGGGCGGGTCCTGACGGGGGCGGGACCTGCCAGAGGGAGGCCGGTCGGAGGGGCGGGGCCTCTGGAGGGGGCGGGGCCCGGAGGGAAAGCCGGGCTGACGGTCGCCGCTGCTGGGCCTCAGGGTCGCGGCCGAGCCGTAGCGGTGGAGGCGTCCTGTCTGCCCCGCCGGCCCCTTCTCGCCCGGTCAGCTGTCCCGCGCGCTTCTGCCGCCGGTTCAGGGAGGCCGCGCTCGGCCGGTGTGGTCTCTGGTCGCGGGCACGGGACGGGGCGCGTCTCGGGCGCAGCGGGGCCGGCCGCCCTCACAGCCGTCTGGGTCGCCTCGGGCCTGTGCCTTCGGGCCCGGCTCCTAGCCAGGGGTCGCGCAGCGGTCATCCTGGGACGGCCCGTGTCCTCGAGGTCCGCGCACGTGCGGCGGGGCCGGGGCTGCGTCCTCCTCCAGGCCGCCGACACTGTCCGGCGGGTGGGCCGCGCCTGCTGTGTCTGCTGTCCTTTCGGGGCTCGCCAGGGTTTTCGGCACTGCGGACATGTCTCCCCTAAGGCCGGCTGGACCTGTGCCCTGTTGCTTCGAGAGCCGTCCACTCACTGGGTATGGGGCCTGCTGTGTGCCAGGCTCTGGTCTGGGCTCTGAGCCTTGCTCCGGGCCTCAGCCCCAGTGGAGGCTCGAGAAGTTGCCGTGTATCCTTGGGGGACAGGGTAAGGACGACAAAGAAAGCAAGGCCAGAGAGTGGGGCGAGTGTAGGCTGGGGGAAGGCTCTATGGAGAGCTGCCTACATGAAGTGGGGAGCAGGTACCTGGGGATTCTGATGCTCTTCTGCCTGCGCGAGGCCAGGAGTGGCTTCCTGAGGGTCCAGGGCCTGGGACTGGCAGGCGGCTCTGCCCTCTCCCCAGTGTGACCGCCGCCCCAGTGACCCTCCGAGATGCTGTTTGGTGTTAGCCTCTTCTACAGTGTTTTCATGTTTGACCAAACGGACTGTTAGAAAAGTCTCCCCTATTTACTGGGGAAATATGCCTTCCTAAAGCCTTTCTTCTAGGACTGCATAGAATGGGAAGCCTCCCTTTGCTATCTGACAGCTGCGTCTTCAAGCATGAGAAGGAACTTCCCACCCCTTGAACCTCCCGCTGGAGACATGCAGGCCCACTCCCTTAAGTGCCAACAGATGTGTGAATGCTAGGACTTCGTTCCAGCGGGCTGTCTCCTAGTGCACGGCAGCTGGACAAAATCCTTTTTATTTTTATTTATTTATTTATCTTTTTTTTAAAAGATTTTATTTATTTATTTGACAGACAGAGATCACAAGTAGGCAGAGAGGCAGGGGGAGAGAGAGGGGGAAGCAGACTTCCTGCTGAGCAGAGAGCCCGATGTGGGGCTCTATCCCATGACCCTGAGATCATGACCTGAGCCAGAGGCAGAGGCTTTAACCCATTGAGCCACCCAGGCGCCCCCAAAATCCTTTTTAAAATGTGACACCAGAGGGGACACGATACTCTGAATGTGACCAAAACCTGCACTTAGTTGTAACCTCAGACACTGAATTATTACGAACAGCTAAGCACCCACAGTTTTCTCACTTCTTGACTTGCAGAACTAGCTTGAGAAAGAGAAAGCGGCCACTTCTTTGCCTACAGGTGTTCTTCTGTGGAAAATACGGAGGAACTTTCATAATCAGTCGTGACCTTTCATCATCCAAGTATTGAGTGTTAATTCCTGTTCATTTTTTGGTCTCTTTTCTCCCAAGTGCTTCTCCGCATACGGTTGCAGTTTGGAGGTTACAGCCTAATGCGTGACTTCACACCCTTACTCCTTCGCTCCATCCACAGAAATGTGTCCTTTCTTATAATGCATCCTCTGAAATAAGCGTGAAGACTACGGGCAAGGACGTTTGCTGTGGCCTTACCTGGGCTACTGAAAATCTAGACTCAAGCTGTGTTCGTTCCTTCAAACTCTCTGTCAAGCGTCTGCCAGATACTGTTGTCCGTGGAAAACACGGTAGCCGGCAGAACAGCACAGAAGTCCTGATGGCCCAGAGCTTCCACCAGTAGCTCATAGCTCGACCCTCGTGGGTAACATGGCTGTCACCTACCTCCATGAGCTGGAAACCCAGTCAGATCCCGTCTGGAGAGGTTTTTAATGGTAGGAGAAGAGTTTCCCACACTTGCTAAGTGAAAAACCAGATACAAAGTTGCATGATGCCAACATAGTTTCTTTCTTTCTTTTTTTTTTTTTTAAAGATTTTATTTATTTATTTGAGAGAAATCGTGAGAGAGAGAGAGATGATGAGCTGGGGAGAGGAGCGGGGGCGGGGAGCAGGTTCCTGGCTGAGCAGGAAGCCCGATGTGGGGCTCGATCCCAGGACCCTGAGATTATGACCTGAGCTGAAGGCAGACGCTTCACCCACTGAGCCCCCCCAGGCACCCAGCCAGCAAATGTAGTTTCTAAAAAAAAAACCCAAAACAACCCAACAACAAAATACATTTATTCAGTATAAGCTCTTCCTCCAGGCCATTAATTAACTTGTCAGGAGTGGAGGAAAGTACCTTTACGAAAGATGTGGGTCAGGCACCACCTTAACCAAAGGACCAAGTCAGCCTCACCGAGCATGGGTGCGGCTGACATCCGTGCCCTTGGTGACATGCTGAGAGAAAGGTCAGAGACACCCCCCCAACTCCCAGTCCCGGTGGCAGTGACAACAGGAAATGTTTCACCTGGATCTAATCACAACAAGTCCACACAGAGTCAGCCTCCAGGGCTGGCCTGGACTCAGAAAACTCCAGAAGACCAGCCTGGGGAAATGGTCAGAGGAGACCAGAGAGCCAGGACACTGGGTGGGGACTGGGCCACGCCCTAGGCCTGGTCAGTGCTATGCTAGCGCGGCCTGGGGGTGGATGCCCAAGGGTGACACTGCTTGGGGGAGTGCCCTGTTCTCTGGAGGCCGTCCAGGAGCAGGCCGCCCGGGGGCAGCACCTCGGACGGGCCGCCACGGCTCCCATGGGTACACTGAGCCCGCAAAGCAAGCATGGCTGGAAATAAAGGCTGAGTCTTTTCAAAGGTATGAAGAAACAGCATGAAGGATATGTTATCTGTAACTTCGGTAAAATGATGTAAAATTCTTTTTTTTTTTTTTTTAAGATTTCATTTATTTATTTGACAATCAGAGATCACAAGTAGGCAGAGAGGCAGGCAGAGGTGGGTGGGGGAAGCAGGCTCCCTGCTGAGCAGAGAGCCCTATGCAGGGCTCAATCCCAGGACTCTTGGCATCCCAGGACCCTGACCTGAACCGAAGGCAGAGGCTTTAACCCACTGAGCCACCCAGGTGCCCCACGATGTAAAATTCTTTGCAACATTGTGGATCACTGCCTCCTTCACAGGAGTGTTATGATCCACGTCATAGGCGATAGGGAGCCCATCAGGGCCTTCACGGGGCTGCAAGGTTGTGCCCAGCGGCCACACCAGGAGCCCGTCAGATGCGGGCTGACCCACCCCAGGCCCCATCCACCCAGGCCTCACCCCAGAACCTACCCCCAGGTTTAGTAAATTGTATTAGCTCTTATTTTTTTTAAAAAAGCTTTTAGTTATTTATTTGAGAGAGACGGAGAGAGAGAAAACGTGCATGGGGAGGAGGGGCAGAGGGAGAGGGATGCTGACCTGAGCCGAAGGTAGTCGCTTAACTGACCGAGCCATCCAGGTGCCCCTGTATTAGGTTTTATTTTTATTTTTTATTTTTTAAAAATATTTTATCTATTTATTTGACAGAGCGAGAGAGGGAACACAAGCAGGGAGTGGGAGGGGGAGAAGTAGGCTTCCTGCTGAGCAGGGAGCCCGACTCAGGGCTTGAGCCCTGGACCCTGGGATCATGACCTGACCCAAAGGCAGAGACTTCACCGACTGAGCCACCCGGGCATCCCTGTGTTAATTTTTTTTTTTTTTTTTTTTTTTTTTTTATTTGTCAGAGAGAGAGCAAGCGAGAGGGAGCACAGGCAGACAGAATGGCAGGCAGAGTCAGAGGGAGAAGCAGGCTCCCTGCGGAGCAAGGAGCCCGATGTGGGACTCGATCCCAGGACGCTGGGATCATGACCTGAGCCGAAGGCAGCTGCTTAACCAACTGAGCCACCCAGGCGTCCCCCTGTGTTAATTTTTGAATAAAGAGTGTAAATGACAGGTCCAACTTCATTTTTTCTTATTGGAATCAGTTGTCCCAGTTGTCCAGTTGTCCCCGATTCCTTATTGGAATCAGTTGTTTTCATTGAAAACAGTCTTCTTCCCTCATTGAATGGTCTTGATGCCCGTGGGGAAAATCACTGGAGCATCAGGGAAGGAGTATTTCTGGGCTGTCAGTCCTATTCCATTGGTCTCCATGTCGGTCCTCATGCCGGCACTCACTGACCTTGTTGTGGCTGCACTGTAGGTTTTGAAATGGGGAAGTGTGAGCCCACCAACTGTTTTCCTTCTGCAAGGTTGGTTTGGATATTCTGGGTCTCTTGAAGTTCTGTGTGAATTTTAGAATCAACTTGCCAGTTTTTACAGAAAAGTGTGGGACTTTGAAGGGGATTATGTTGAATCTGTAGATCAGGGTTTTTTTTTTTCATTTATTTGACAGAGATCACAAGTAGGCAGAGAGTCAGGCCGGGGTGGGAGGGAAGCAGGCTCCCTGCTGAGCAGAGAGGCCAATGCGGGACTCGAACCCAGGACCCTGAGATCATGACCTGAGCCGAAGGCAGAGGCTTCACCCACTGAGCCGCCCAGGCGCCCCCTGTAGATGTTCTAAGTGATGCTGTGTTAACGACATTAAGCCTCTGATCCATGAACGTGGGATGCCTCTCATGTTCAACAACAGTATACATTTCACACGCTGTTGGGAATTACTTTGGAGCACTTTCTCTCTCTGATGCTGTTGTACATGGAATCGTAGCTTCGTTTTCATTCTGTCGGTTGCCACGGTCTAGAAATACGTAGATTCATATGTAATGGCCTTGTACACTGCAACCCAGCTTGTTTCATTTTGTAATTCTAATAGTTTTGAAAATCGATTCTGTAGGATTTTCTTTATATGAGATGGTATCATCTGCAGATGGAGATAGTTTTACTTCTCCCCTGCCCGTCTGGCTGTCTTTCATTTCATTTTCTCACCCAGTTGTCCTGGCTAGGATTCCCACACAGTGCTACACAGAAGTGGTGGCCAGTGCCTCAGCGGGGACGGTCACCCGTCCCTGCCTCTCCCTCCCTTGGCCAGCAGAAGTGTAGCTCTTTGAAGTGTAGCTCAGCGTGGGACACGCCACTTCTCAGAGCCCATGGCCGCATGCTCTGCCCAGGACCCCTCTACCTTTACCTTGGGGACTCTCCATGCTTGGCCCATGCTGGGCCACCTGCTGACCCCCAAACCATTCCAACTCCTTGCCTTTTCACACCTTTGCTCCTTTCCCAGATTTCCACATGACTTTTCCCTTATTTCCTTTGGGTCAGTGGCTCAGGCAAGTCTGTACTCTCAACACTTTTTTTTTTTAAAAGATTTTATTTATTTATTTGACAGAGAGAGATCACAAGTAGGCAGAGAGGCAGGCAGAGAGAGAGGAAGGGAAGCAGGCTCCCTGCTGAGCAGAGAGACCGATGCGGGACTCGATCCCAGCACCCTGAGATCATGACCTGAGCCAAAGGCAGCGGCTTAACCCACTGAGCCACCCAGGCGCCCCCCCCCCTTTTTTTTTAAAGATTTTATTTATTTATTTGACAGGCAGAGATTACAAGTACGCTGAGAGGCAGGCAGAGAGAGAGGAGGAGGAAGCAGGCCAAGCAGAGAGCTCTATGCGGGGCTCGATCCCAGGACCCTGGGATCATGACCTGAGCTGAAGGCAGAGGCTTAACCCACTGAGCCACCTAGGCGCCCCTCTCTTAACACTTTGTGATGGAGACCCTACGTCTGGAAAGATGGGGGGCATATACTCTTCCTATTCATCCTGCTAAGTACAACCCAAACCTTAGATATTATATATAAATACAACATAAGATGGGGTACCTGGGTAGCTTAGACAGTTAAGCCTCTGCCTTCGGCTCAGGTCATGATCCCAGGGTCCTGGGATCAAGCCCCTCATTGGGCTCTCTGCTTCCCTCTCTCTCTCTGCCGGCCTCTCTGCCTACTTGTGATCTCTGTCTGTCAAATACATAAATAAAATCTTTAAAAACAATAAATAAAATACTGAGGCATGCTCCGCTACATGTGGCCATCTTCCTAACCAGAGCTGGAGGACCCTTGGGTAAGCTGCAGGGAGCACGAAGAACATACCAGAGATTCCAAAGATGCTCCAAGGACAAGGGACCCAGGTATGATCTAGAGGATGGGGTGGTCACCAGCCCCTATGTCCACACCCAGGCCTTTCCCTGAGCGCCCCGCCCCGGGCCAAGGATGGTGTGCTGTGGGCCCAAGATGGCGAGGCTCTTGTCAAGAGGGGACACTGGGCCCCCAGGGGCCCTGCTGGTACGGCTGGTGCCTGGCAGAGGTTTGAGGAGCTGTGTGGGCTTCCAGGGGTGCAGACTGGCCAGGGAGCAGGGGGGCTCAGGACCGGGGTGCACCAGGCACCACTTGCACCCATGGCACAGGGCCGAGCAGCGGGGGGCTGCCTCCCAGACAGGGTGGGGAGGCCTAGGCCAGCTCCTTCGGGGGGATGGGGCGGGGTGGCCAGAAAGAAGGACACGCAGACAAGCCTGAGGGTAACTTTGTTTATGGGTCAAGCCAAATGCAATGCACACTTGTTTTTGTTCTTTTTTTAACCAAAATAAATAAATCAGATCTGTCCCTGTGATGGGTGAGGGAAGGACCCCTCTCCTCCAGCTGCCACTCGGCCCAGCCCTCCTCTCCCGCTCCTGACCAGCTGAGGCACGGCAGCACAGAGAAGAGCGCTTCCGTCTCCATGGTGTCGGAGTGGATGGGATGGGCAGGTGGGAGGCAGGCAGTGGCTGCGCCGGGCCCAGCAGTGAGCCCTGAGCCCCACCACACCCTGTGGCTCCAGTGCCGCCAGGCCCCAGGTGGGTGAAGCAGGCACGGTCCCCACACGTGGCCCGGGACCCTCTCGAGCGGAGGGAGTGGACACTGCAGAGAGCGGACCTGCCCTCTCTGTGCCAGGCTGGGTGCAGGCCCCCTCCTGCCAGCTGCCCCAAGCAGTGCCGCAGCTCCCCGTGCAGGGAGAGCCCCACCGGAGCCCAGCCCACCCCACGAAGTCTGGACAGTGATAGCTCCCTCTGAGGGGCCTGGTGCTCAGGGTGGGAAGAGGCGGCCACCTTGTCCAGGTGCAGCCGCCGCCGTGTGGGGTAACCAGGACAGCTGGTACCTGCGAGGCCACGTGAGGCTGGTCCTATGGGGGCAGTGGGAGGGAGGGGGCACAGCTGACCCTCCCAGGACACCTGCAGGGGCCTCCTTTCCTCCTCCCACTCCCCGTGGCCTCCATGAAGGATGCCCAGCTGGACGGAGGTCACAGCGCTGGGGGCCTCTGGCCTCGGGGGGCAGCCAAGCACACGGGGACAGCAGCCAAACTGGTAAGCGAGAGAGGGGGAGCGTGGTGCAGCGGACGGGCAGAGGCGTGGGCAGCGCTGAGGCACTATTCTTTAGTTGAGAAGCGAGGGGCGGCCGTGGCTGTGGAGGGCAGTGGCCCACGCGGCATCTACGAGAAGTTCTTGAAGGCGTCCAGGTCAAAGGCCGTGTCCAGGAGGCGCTGCAGCTCCGTGAGGTGGGTCTTCTTGTTGCCAGTGGCCGGAGCGGCGGCAGGGTCCCGGCCGGCATACCTGAGCGGTGACAGCAGGTGAGGGCTGAGCCAAGGAGGGCCTAGCCCTGTGGCTCTCCTGGCGTTCCCGGTACCCCCCGCGGCTCTCCCGGCCCCCCGGCTCTCCTAGCCCTCCAGCCCCCCGCAATGCTCCCAGCCCCCCGCGGCTCTCCCAGCCCCCATGGCTCTCCCGGCCCCCCGGGTGCACGCACCACACGGGCTTGGAACGGCTGATGGTGGTACGCAGCCTGGGCTTCACGTAGTCATAGTAGCCCTGGTTCTTGTGCTCCTCCTGGCACCAGGCCAGCTCGGCATTGGGGTACTTCTGCACCTCCCGCAGCAGGAGGTCGAAGGGGAACGGAGACAGCTGCGGAGAGAGCCAGGGCTCTGGTCAGGAGGGGTGTGCGGGGAGCCCGGGAGGAGGCACCGGAAGCGGAGGGGTGTCGGGGGCCCGCGCTGCGCCCTGCCCAGCCTCACCTGCTCGATGCGCGTGATGGCCACCTGCTCCGCCATGCCCCGTGCCTTCCGTTCCCGGGTGAGGTCGTAGTATACCTTGCCCGTACAGAACAGAAGCCGCTTGACGTTTTCCGGGTTCTGGGCGGCAAGGCCATCTTCTGGGATGACCCGCTGGAAGTGGGTTCCTGCGAGACAATCCCCGCGGCCGGAGCTTCCCTCAGGACTTGGCGGAGGACACCCAGGGCCCTCCCACTGCTGTCGTGCCCGGTCGGGGCCCCCGGGGCAGGGCTGTGACCCACACTGACGCCACAACATGCAGTTGCCGGTGCGCACCAGCCCCAGATGCCCTCGAATCCTCCCAGACCAAGAGCCTCGAGCAGCACATTGTGCACAGTGCACAACAGGCCAGGCCAGCCTTGGACTGCAAGTGGTGCCAGTTCCTTCTTTCCCAACAGCTCATCCCAGAAGACCAGGGCCGCCGACCACTCAGTCAGACTCCCCACAAGCTCGCAAACACCGACACCTTCTGCACAGCCAAACAAGTACTCAGGAGTCCTGCCAGCAGGGCCGGGCCCCGCGAGGGGAACAAGCTGCATCCTGCAAGTGGCACCCATAAAAGGGTCTCCCTCGTGACTGGCACGCACATGCACATTTGTGCCACAGGGGACCCTGTCCCCACGGGAGGAAGGCCAGATAGGAAGGCCCCAGCAAGCGTCCTACTCAGTGGTGCGAGGCTGAGCTTCTCCCCTAATATCGGCAAAGAGACAGAGAGGCCCCCATCACCGCCCCCATCCGGCCTCGTACTGTAAGTCCCAGCCGGAGCCGCTGGGGGAGAAGACAAAAGGCCTCTAAATTGGAAAGGAAGAAAATATTTTCTGTGTGTGGATGATGTGATCTGGCATGTAGAAAACCCCCAAATTAGAATAAATGAACTCAGCAAAGATGCAGGATACAAAAGCCAACACTCAGAGCTCAGATGCGGTTCTGTGCCGGCAAAGACCGACCCGAACACAAGAAACTCCACTTGCTGCAGCGTCAAAAGGAACAAATGCCAAATAAATGAAGACAGGGAAGACCCTGCCTTCCTGCTGCCCGGTGCCACCAAAGAAATGAAAGACACGAGCACAGAGAGCGGCGTCTGTGCTCCCCCGGGGGCAGGAAGCGGCAGTCACGATGTCCACTGCCCCCAGAGCGAGCTAGGGATTCAGTCTGACCCAAAGCCCAGTGACGTCTTCTGCAGACACAGAGAAATCCGCCCTAAAATGTGCGGAATCTCGAAGAACCTCGAACAGCCAGAGCGGCCCTAGAACACGAGAGTGAAGCTGCAGGCCTGGTTCCCGACTTCAGAACCCGGCCCGGAGCCATAGCACCCGGGGCCATGAGGCACCAGCACCGAGACATGCAGACCGTGGACACAGAGCCCAGGCCGCTTGGTGGGGAAGGAGGGAGACCTTCCTGCCAATGCTGGGAAACCTGGACATCCATCTGCAGAGGAGGAACCCTCACACCACACAGAAATTAACCCAAAATGTGCTAATGACTCCAAAACACGAGCTGCCACACTCAAACTCTTAGAAGAAAATATAGGAAACACATCGTGACAGTGGATGTGGCAGCGATTTCCTGGAAGCGATGCTGATGGCCAGCAACAAAAGAGAAAAGTAGATTTCATGAAATTTTAAATATTTTTGTGCACCAGAGACAACACAGGGGTTGGGAAGGCACCTGGTGGCTCAGAAGGTGAAGCCTCTGCCTTTGGCTCAGGTCATGGTCCCAGGGGTTGAGTCCCGCATCAGGCTTCCTGCTCGCCAGGAACCCTGTTTCTCCCTCTTCCTCTCCCCCTGCCCTTCCCTGTCAATCGGTCTCTCTCAAATAAAAAAGAAAAGAAAAGAAAACAAAGGATCCAGCACACAGAATGGGACAAAGCAGCTGCATCCGAACCGATGCCAGGTTTGGATCCGGCATACAGAAAGAACTCCTCAAACTCAACAACAATGCAAACAACTCGGCCGTAAATCAGGCAAAGGACTAGCAGACACTTCTCTAAAGCAGACTCAGGAGAAGAGGCTCCCCACCACTCGTCAGCAGGTATCAAAACCCCTGCAAAGTATGATTTCCGAGGCTGGAGGATGGCTGTTGGAGCTTGGTTTTTGTTTCTGACTCGGACGTAGAGAAGCTGGAACCCTCGTGAGTGCAGGTAGGGAAACAGAAAGGCACGGCTACTGGGGAAAATACTACAGAGGTTCATCAAAAACCTAAAACCACAATCACCACACGAGCCCACAGTTCCACCTCTGGGAATACACGTGAACAAACCGAATGTGGCTTCTCGAAGGGACCCCGCACACCTATGCTCACAGCAGCATCGCTCATCAGCTCAAAGTGGAGGCGACCAATGTCCTCTGATGGACACAGACACAAGAGGCTCATCCACATGCTGGGCTCTCATCCAGCTTAAAGCAGGAGGGAGTCCTGACAGCTGCTGTGACGTGGGCGGCCCTGGAGAACGTGACATGGTTGCACGAGCAGACCCAGGGCCACCTGCCGCATGTACACCTGGGACCTCTGAGTACAGAAAGCAGGAGCTCTGGAGACGACCGCACCGCTGTGGGGGCACGCATCACGCGCAGTGGCCGCACACGCAGAAACAATGACGTTTTAATTTTATGTGATTCCAGCACAACAACGATAAACCAACCAAGGAGCGCTTCACCGTGACTGATGACTAAGGGGGCTCCACGGCTGGGAGGAGGTGGGTTCCCCTGGCCCAGGGAGCCCGAGGATGTGTCCGCGGCCTGCCATCCAGGTGGGGTCTCAATGCTGAGGGCCCCAGAGGATACCCTCTGGGAGCAGCGGTCAGGCAGCCGGGGCACCCTGAGCTTAGGCTTGCTTCCCCACCTCTAAACAAGGCCAGGGGAGCGCCCGGGTGAAGGCCGCAGACCCGGGGGGACACAAGACGCACGTTCTGAGCAAGTCATAAGCAAGCCCCGACTCGTTGGCTGTGGTGGTCACTGGTCTTCACCCAGTGACAAGGAAGGCAGCAAGAGCCATGGTGAGACCCTCGGGTGCAGGCCCTGAGCCCCACGGAGCGGCAGCCTGCCCCACACCCACCTGAGAGCATCTCGTCGAAGCTGGTTCTGGCCTCGGGGTGCCGCAGCAGGGACTTGGGGGTGAAGATGATGAGCTGGAAGGAAGCAGCACAGCCCGCGATGGACCCGGGGACCCGATGGCGAGGACGGCCCCTGCGCGCCTCAGACCTGGTACTGTGCCTCCAGCTCCGTGGGCAGGAGGGGCCTGGATGATGCTGCTTCCCGTTCAGCTGCACGCGCGCTCCTCCAGGACGTGTCCCAGGCTGCTGAGCCCCGGGGCCCCTACCCCTGTGCCTGGGAGACAGCCCGCAGCCTCTCCGTGGGGTCCCCACCCAGGGCCAGGGCCCTTCACACAGCCTCCTCCTCACCACTCCACACCCTGCCCGGAGCTTGCTGGCCAGGACCCTGCGCCACCCCCCACCACCCGCTCCCACACCCATCCCCTGCTCGGCAGGGGCGCCCCGCACTGACCGGCTTCCGGAAGGGCAGGAGGATCTGGCGCCGCAGCACGTGGAAGAAGTTGCCGGGAGTGGAGCAGTTGACCACCACCCAGTTGCAGTCGTACAGCTGGTTGATGTCGAAGTTGGCCTCCTCCAGGTTCTGCGGCTCGAGGGAGAGGCCAGAGGCCAGCGGACTAAGCCCCTGCCACGGGGCTGCCCCAGGGACCCCGCCAGGAGCTCATGCTCTGGGTTCTCTGTCCCACTCCATCCCGCCCCTCCTCTGCAGACCAGGGCCACATCTGCACCCGGTTCTACCACGGGCCAGTCAGATTTGCTATAGAAACAGATCCCCGGTTACTGTGCCCAGTCGTACAGCTCCATCGACACCAGCCCAGAGCTGCCCGAGCTCCCTCCTCTAAGGCGTCTGCCTGAACCCAGCGCACACAGCTGCTCCTCACACGGCAGCGGGATGGGGACTCTCACTTCGGGGGCCGGCAGGAGCTGCCTACATGTCACCGAGGCCCAGTGTGCTGCCGCCACCCGGCTCACCGGTAGGACGTCTGGATCATCATTGCACATCTGCAGGAACCGCTCCGGCCGGGCAGAGGAATGTTCTGGGCCCTGGAACCACACACAAAAGTTACATCTCAGGAGCTCTGCAGAGTGGGAGCTGCACTTGCCTGGACTCAGGTCACTTCTGTCTGATAAACTCTGACTTGCACTGACCCGCTGGCTCTTCCACCCTGTCCCCTCCCCCAGAGTGTGGAGGGGCCCACACCCCGGCTCTGCAGGGTTTCCGACGCCTTGTCCTGGGATGGTCTCTCACAGGGCCTCCACAGCGAGGAGAGCAGGGGCATGTAAGCTGGCACTCCTGCTTCTCGGCAGAGGTACAGCAGGACCTGACACTGGCCCTTGGGGATGGGGCGCACCGCAACGGCCCCGCCAGCTTCCAGGGCCCGTGGGGCTCACCATGCCCTCCATGCCGTGAGGCAGCAGCAGCACGATGCCGTTCTGCCGCACCCACTTGGCCTGTCCTGGGCAGATGAACTGGTCGATGATGCACTGGGCCGTGTTGTGGAAGTCACCAAACTGGGCCTCCCAGAGGACCAGGGCGTTAGGGCTGGCCATGGCAAAGCCCAGCTCAAAGCCTGCAGAGGGAGGAGGCGGGAGAAGAGCGGACTGAGTGGGGGGTGGGGTGGGAACAGGTGGCGGGTGGGGCTGCGGGAGGAGGGCCCGAGGGCCGGGGCACTCACCCAGGACCCCGTACTCGGACAGTGAACTGTTGCACACGGTGTAGGGGGCCTGGTTGGGCCAGAGGTGGTTCATGGGGATGCAAGTCTTCTTGTCCACGTTCTGGTCATGCAGCACGTGGTGGCGGTGGCTGAGGCACGACACAGATTAGGGGGGCCGTGCAGCTGCGCCCTGCCCTGACACGCAGACCCGAGAGGCGGCCACGTGCTCCGCAGAAGGGCCCGCGTCAGAGCAGGGGAAGGCTGCTTCCGGGCCAACCGGTTTCTTCCCGAGAAACCCCAGAGCCCTCCTCTCCGTCCGCCGCGCTCAGCGCTGCCATGAGAACCCTGAGGGGGTTATGGGTGTTACCTGAAGGTGCCGCGCTCCACGTCCTGGCCGCTCAGGCGGATGTGGATGCCCTCCTTCAGGAGCGAGCCGAAGGCCATGTACTCCGCCAGTGCCCAGTCCACGGTCCTGTTCTTCACCAGCTCCCCACGGGTCTTGAGGATCCGGCTCAGCCCTGCGCAGGCGCAGCGCTCACCAGCTGCCCGCTTGCCGCCAGAGCAGCACCGCCGGCGGCCCTGGTGTCCTGCCCTGTCCTCCCCGATGGGGCCCAACCGCCCCGTGGCTCAGCGGGCATCCTCACCTCCGTGAATGGTGAAGTTCTCCACAGGCACGGAGCTGGCCACGTTCCCGATGTGCGTCAGGATGTCCTCCGTCAGGCCCGTGGATGGGCAGGTCATGCTCCTCGGCTGCCCGTCCAGGGTGAAAAAGCCTAGGACAGGGGGTGAGCGGACACGTGGCTGCCACATGGGGCCCACGGCCAGCGATGGGGGTGGGGGAGGGGCGCAGGTGGGGCTGCTCGCTCAGTGGGGGCAGGGAGGGGTGGGGGTGGGGCCGCCGCTCACCGGGCCAGGGCGAGTCCAGCCAGTGCTTGATGTGCAAGATCTTCTCGTCCTTGGACCGGGCGAAGGCCTCCTCGCAGATCCGGTCGTACTTGGAGATCTCCTCCTGCAGGGGCGGGCACGGTGTGGCCGTCAGGGGTGCCCTGCACAGGGCCCCCAGGTGCATGACAGCTCTGAGGCCCGGGAACAGCTGGCCATGTCACAGTCTTTGGTCCGGGCAGCCGCGTCTGCCGGCCATAGGCCTGCTTGGAGTCGGAGACCTGTCCCTGCAAGCCTGTCCCCACCCTCCGTGAGCCGGAGCTGGGGCACACCTCATACTCAGGCTGGTCGACCACGCCCTGGGACACCAGCAGCTCGGCGTACTTCTGCAGCACGGGCTTCTGCTTGCGGATCTGCTTGTACATGAGCGGCTGCGTGAACATGGGCTCGTCCATCTCGTTGTGGCCGTTCCGCCGATAACACACCTGCACACGGCGCGGACACATGGGCATCAGGGGCCCGCCGGCACCTGCCCGCTCTCCTGCACGGCGCCCCAGCGTACCTCCCCTACAGTCTAGACCTTCACAGCTGAGTCACTGTCACAGATGAAACGAGGGACCTGGGGACACCCAGCACAAGACCCCAGCTTCCTTCTTTCCTGGTCTGGCTCACCCAGGCTGGGGCCTCAAGAGCCCTGGAGAAGGGCGGCCAGGGGACCGCGGGAAGGCCCTTGGATACTGGCGGGTCTGTGGTGTGTGGGAGCCCATGTGGGGAGCAGCACTGCGAGTCAGTCTGCTGGAGGCCGCCCCTCCTCTCCCGCACACAGAGGCCGCTCACCAGGTCCACCACCACGTCCTTGTGGAAGGTGCTCCGCCACTCGGCTGCCACCTTGCACACGTACATAACGGCCTCTGGGTCATCCGAGTTCACGTGGAAAATGGGGGCATTCACGACGCGGGCCACGTCCGTCGGGTAGGGTGAGGAGCGGGCCATGCGTGGGTCCGTGGTGAAGCCGATCTGCAAAGGATGCGCTGCTGGGCGGGGCCGGGCGCAGCGCCACTAGCCAGTGGCCACTTGGCTGTGCCCGCCTTCCGGAGTCCCCAGGCAGCCGTTCAGGACTTTTTTTTTTTATTGTTTTATTGTTTCCTATTCTGCAAATGAACTTCATGCATGTCCAACACACAGTTTGGAAGTATAAG
Organism: Mustela putorius furo; assembly: GCF_011764305.1. Taxonomy (NCBI): domain Eukaryota; kingdom Metazoa; phylum Chordata; class Mammalia; order Carnivora; family Mustelidae; genus Mustela; species Mustela putorius. The sequence continues at coordinate 13,588,765 of NW_025421998.1, forward strand.
AAAATTATAATTTAGGGGCACCTGGGTGGCTCAGTGGGTTAAAGTCTCTGCCTCGGCTCAGGTCATGATCCCAGGGTCCTGGGATCGAGCCCCGCACCGGGCTCTCTGCTCAATGGGAAGCCTGCCCCCCACCCACCTCTGCCTCTTGTGATCTCTGTCAAATAAATAAGTAAAATCTTTAAAAAAATTGTAATTTAAACAAAGCTACGTATCTTTCCGCCAGCGGCAGCATAAATATTTTGATGTTTTCTTTGCCCATGTACATGTAACACATATTTAAAACTTCTGACACCATTCGTAATTTGGCAGTTCGCTCACTTAACGTGAGGAGCTAACATTACAAGTTTCTTAGAAAGGAAAAGTTAAAGCCTTCACAGCAGTCCTTACTTTGTCAATGTACTACAAATTCTGTATTCATAATTGAACAACCTGCATTTCCTGACTTCTATGAAACGCCTCAGACAGACACAGTATGATAATACCACAGCGGTCATGCCTGAGCTCCACGAACGTGACCTCTCTTCTACAGCGGGACCTTGTCAGCCTGGACAATACTCACTGTCTTTTTACGCTTGTCCCTGCTTCACAGTTTTTTTTTTTTTTTAAAGATTTATTTATTTATTTATTTATTTGACAGACCCATCACAAGTAGGCAGAGAGGCAGGCAGAGAGAGAGAGAGGGAAGCAGGCTCCCTACTGAGCAGAGAGTCCGATGTGGAACTCGATCCCACGGACCCCAGGCTCATGACCTGAACCGAAGGCGGAGGCTTTAACCCACTGAGCCAGCCAGGCGCCCCTAAAATTAGTATTTTAAGGGGTATCTGGGGGGCTCAGTCGGTGAAGCGTCTGCCTTTGGCTCAGGTCATGATCTCAGATTCCTGGGATTGAGACCTGCTGCTTCTCTGTTGGGCCCTCAGGCCCGTTCATGTGCATGTGCACGCACTCTCCCTCAGATAAAGAAAAAATATATGTAATCTTTAAAATTAGTATTTTAAGAGCATATAAGGCCATGAGAAAATAGCGAAAGGAGTAGGAAACGGGAAGAACACGCAGGGTTCCTTAAAGAAGGATAGCCACCTATACGCTCGTGGGGCTGGAAGATAACACACCAAGGTCACATCACCATCTTCAGTAACAGGGTCAAAATCTCTCTTCTGTCTTACGTTTTTAAAAATATTTTTATTTATTTGAGAGAGAGAGGGAGAAAGAGGTCACAAGTAGGCAGAGAGGCAGGCAGAGAGAGAGGGGGAAGCAAGCTCCCCACTGAGCAGGGAGCCCAATGTGGGACTTGATCCCAGGACCCTGAGATCATGAACTGAGCAAAAAGGCATTGGCTCAACCCACTGATCTCTCTTTATTTTTATTATTTTTTATTTTTTTTAAAGATTTTGTTTATTTGTCAGAGAGAGAGAGCGAGAGCGAGCACAGGCAGACAGAGAGGCAGGCAGAGGCAGAGGGAGAAGCAGGCTCCCCGCTGAGCAAGGAGCCTGATGTGGGACTCGATCCCAGGACACCGGGATCATGACCCGAGCTGAAAGCAGCTGCTTAACCAACTGAGCCACCCAGGCATCCCAAATCTCTCCTTTTTAAAAACATGTTTCTGGCGCTGTCCCCATCTTTTATAAAAGAGCCACCTTTAGAGCCCGAGAACTGTCCTAAATAACTGAGACGCGTCAGACGGCCGCAGAGCACAGAGTCCTCAGGAGGTCTGCGGCTCCCTGGCCCTGGGGCCCCCGTTACCTGGTTGTTGACGACCACATGGACAGTGCCGTGAGTCGTGTAGGAGGGCAGGTCGCTCAGGTGGAAGGTCTCATACACGATGCCCTGGCCGGCAAAGGCAGCATCTCCGTGTAGGAGGATGGACATGACCTGCGGGCACGCGAAGGAGACCCCAGATGCAACACAGCCCGGCTCACCACGGCCATAAGGCACACCGACGCTGAGTCGCAATTTGCTTTTCCAAAAGTAATGCATTCTGAGATCATTTCCAACTTATAAATAAAAACAAAGTGGCAGAAGAACACAAGACCCCCCCAGCCCCACTGGGCCCTGCCCTGCTCCAGTGGCATACCGGCCAGTCCACCACCGTCTGCTGCGGAGCCCACGGATGCCACACCGGGCATGGCCTGTGGGACCCTCCCAGCAGGAGAGCAGTGCTGGCCGGGCTCCAACCAGGAGCAGCTCTTCCCTCTCCTGTCTCCACAGCCTGGACAGGCCTTCGTGACCAGACCCAGGACAGGTGCGCTCCACACTGGGTGATGCCCCAGCTTGCCTGCCCCTTGCTGGAGGGCGTCCCTGTGCTCACCTGGACAATGTCTCCCTTCCACTCACTGTTTACCCCTCGGTCATGAGAACCTCTGGGTCCTGCTCCTCACTAACCCCTGCCCGGTGGCCGCAGCAGCCTCTCCTGGGCATTGCTAGGTGTCCCTCCTACGTGGATCTGCTGGTGTTCCGCCAGAGCCTGCCCCTCTCGTCTGCTACTCCCACTCCCATGTGCTCGCGCTCCTGTCTCATTCACCCCCCGGGCCTGACTCTCATCACAGTACAGCTCCCACTGTCCCACGCTTGGTGTGAGGGCCCCGTGTTGTCTGGACGGTGGCCCCAACACAACCTGGAAGGAGACGGTTCTCCAGGAGCCTGGTGCCCCCAGCAGGGATGGCTGGTGCTGCTCAGGGTCTGCGTTCATAGGAGGACGCAATGCTGCCGTGTGCAAACCGACTGTGCTGTGCTGTCTTCCCTCCACATGCACAGGCATATCCTAGACCGTGAGACCCCGCTCCCGCAGCCCCTGCTAGGAGGAAAAAGTCTCCCCTGTCCTCTCCAGGGGCAGAATCTGGATCTCGTGAACAGAACCCTGCATTTCCTGCCTCTGGCTGCGGGGATGCTCCCTGGGACGGGTGTGTGCAGGGGCCTCCGTGGAGGGGTAGGTAGGAAGGCCACGAGAGTCCTGCCAGAGCCTTCTCCACACACGCTCGGCCTCCTGCTGTCGGGTGCTCTGGGGAGCCTCCCGCCTAGATGGCCTGGGGAAGCCACACTGGGGCCCTCGCCAGGTGGCAAGGCTGTCCCCGAGGCTCCCTCAGTGTGGTACTGGGTGCTGACACCACGGGGCCTGGCGCTCCTTGCATCTCATGGCGCCCCAGTAAGCTGACCGTCCTGCTGCACCGGGGGCTGCATCCCCACAAACATCCCAGGGCCCACCTGAGTCAGGCCCTGTCTTCTCCCAGGTCACAGAACAAATCCAGTCACATGCACAGAGAGAATGTAAGCTTTCTGAGACGTGGAAGGTCGTGAAACAGACTCCAGCTCCCTGAGCTCTCAGCTGAGCAGAAACCAGCTAACTGTCAGACTTCTGAACGAGTGGCGAGGACAGGCATGAAGGGTCTGGATCCATGGTTGGGGGTAGGCTAGGGTCAGAGCGGCTCCCACACAGAGGTGGGTGCTCGAAGGGCGGGCTGTCTGCACCGGGAAAGAGCCCTCCCGAAAACCTGAGCCTGGCAAGCACGCGGGCTCCCCGGCCTCTCCTGGCCGCACGTCTCACAGCAGGCGTAAGGGCTGCCACCATCTGGAGGGTGCAGTGTCCTTGCGCCTTACCTTCTTCCCCTCAGTGTCCCCGCAGTAGAACTGCTCCGCCTTCGTCTTGCCCATCACCACGGGGTCCGCGGCCTCCAGGTGGGATGGGTTTGCCACCAGCGACAGGGTGATGTTCCTGTCGGTCACGCGGTTGATCCGCCGGTGGTACATGCCCAGGTGGTACTTCACATCCCCAGAGCCCTGGCACACAAAGACAGGGCTTTACTCCTGGGATGAAGGGGACGCTTGGGCGTTCGACCCCTTTGCTCTGTGCTATTTCTATTCCCAGATCCCCCCCATTCCTGAAGGTTTCTTCCCAAGGCTCCCACCCATGGCCCCAGGAGAAGGGCCGTGTCCCCAGTGGGAGGACCGGGACCCAGGGGCCACCACCCATGTGATGGAGTGGAGGCAGCCAGCTCCTGCCAGGGGGTGACTGTCCTGAGTGAGGGTGGGGCTGAGGGTCTCGGGTGGTAGGGGTCCAGGGCCGAGGGTCTCGGGTGGGGGAGGTCTGGGGCCAAGGGTCTCGGTGCGGGGTGGGTCTCGAGAAGAAAACACGCGCCTCACCTCGTCAGCAGCTTCCAGCTTGGAATCGAACTGGCAGAAGATCTGCTCCAGCTCCTTCCGGATGACATTGGCAAGCACGTTGAGCCGCCCCCTGGGACACAGAGGCAGGTAAGCCCAAGGCCAGGGTGCTGGGGACCGGTGGGCATGGTCACCGGGGCAGCGGGCACGCACCTGTGGGGCATCCCCATGATCACGTAGTCTACCCCATTCTCGCTGGACTTGTCAATGATGGTCTTGAGTGCGGGGATCAGAACCTCGCACCCTTCCAGACCGAAGCGCTTCTCGGACGACCACTTCCGCTGCAGGAAATCCTCAAACCTGGCCAGGGACCGCCATGTCACCTGGGCTGGCGCCGCTGCCCACCCTCCCGGGGAGAGACCAGACAGCGCGCAGCCCGCACCTGGTAGACCGCACGAGCCGGGCCAGCAGGGTCCGCTTCTCCTCGTTGGTGAACTGCATGATCCCGGGCGTCTCGAACTTCTGCCGGATCCACTGGCACTGCTCCAGGTCGTTGATGAACATGAACTCCACACCGATGTGCTGACAGTAGGCCATCTGTGCAACACACACCCCTCCCCGTCAAGGGCTGCTCCCCCCGTGGTGTCGACTGCCCACCCAGCCCAAAAGCTGGCGGGAAAAGCGTCCTCCCTTCCAAAGGCAATGGGGCCAGCTGCAGCCCGGGTCGCGGCCTAGGTCTGGCGGGTCATGCTGAGCCTGGCAAGCAGGGAGGGGACAGTAAGAACCGTGGGGCCAAGGTTTTCCTTTGTGTCAGGAAGATGGAGGCACCAGCCAAAGGACGGACGATTCTGGGAAGCCAGCTTCCTTGACCTCAAGGTTAGACTGTGGCCAGTGCCACAAGACAGAAGGGACCCGTGCTGCCCATGTATGACAGAGCACAATGGCCACTCAAGACTCCTAGTTGTTTAGATTTTAAATTCTGCTTTTAATAATTGGCCCCTCCTGGGAGGCCTGGGTCCCACAGAAGTGTGAGTGCACACATTACAAAACAGAGGACCCTGAGCAGGGCAGCTGTGTCCCACCCATGGTGCTCACGTGACAGCTGGGAAGGCGGCCCTGTGTCCTGTGGGATGCGTGGGCTCAGTGCAAAAGAAGCTAGAGTGGGAGAGGACAGGAAAGCCACAAGAGCGCCTGGCTTCAGGTGCGGCCTTCGCAGGGGCCCGCGCCTTCCTGAGACAGGTGAACAGGGCCCCTTGTCCTCCTTCATCCACAGCTGTCCGGGTGACAGCAAACCCCACATCAGCTCTGGAGTTAAAGAAGGACACACCCTGGTGTGGCAGAGGGAGGCTTTAGAGACTCCCCAAACCATCTCCGGCAGCTGCACTGCCTGCGCACTCAGACCACCAGGCTTTGCTCGGGGGGTGCATCTGTATTCTGCTGGTTTTCACAAGAGACATGGAGTCGGCTGGCCAGGTGCAGGACGGGGATGTGCCCTGGACCCCTCACATGGGTCTTCGGAGCAAGGGTGGGCATCTCTGCAGGTGGCTCCATGATCGTGAAACAAAGGAAGGTCTGCCTGAGCTCACAGTACCCACCGAGCACTATACACACCAGCATCCCGGCCTAGAGAGGAAGATTGCGTCTAAGGATGAAGAGAAGTGGGGCTGGAAGAGCCTTGGTGCCTCTCTGAAGACATGTCACCAGGAGTGCAGGAAGTCTGGGGGCCGGCCTGGCCTGCCGGGCTGTCCTCCCTGACTTCCTGACTTCCCAGTCAGGACTGGCTCCTGCTGCCAGAGCTTCATGGTCCCAAGTCCACTGGGCCGCAGGAGAAGTCACATGGCCCAGCCAGAGGGCCTGTGAGCAGGAGCCCTCCTCCTCTGCCAGTCTGAAAAGGTTTTCCTGGGGCCCAAATCTGGGCTGCAGGACAGAGGGGAGTGAGATGGAGGAGGGAGCAGAGGGAGCTCGAGGAAGGGGGAAGGAAAGAGAAAGAGAGGAGGAAAGGTAGGGGAGAGAAGGGGAGGGGAATGGGGGAAGCAGGAGGAGAAGAGGGGATGGAGAGATGATGGGGGGAGGGGAGACAGGCAAGGGGAGGGAAGGTGGGAGGGGATGAGGGGGGAGGAACGTGGGGTGGGGGTGAAGGGATGGAGGGAAAAGCAGAGGAGGACAGGGGAGGGGAGGCAGGGAGGGAACAGAATGGGTGAGGGAAGGAGGGAGGGAGGAAGGGAAGGGAGAGGACAGGGGGAGGGAAGCAGGGGAGGGAGGGAGAGAAGTAGGGAAGAGGTGAGGGAGGGGAAAGGAGGGGGGGAGGGAGGGAAGGACGGGGGAGGGAGAAAATTGGGAAGATGGAAGGGAGGGGAGAAATCTGCAGAGAGATGGGGAGGGAGAAGGTGGCTCCTTGTACTCCAGGGGCAGCATTTCCCCGACTTGAACAACTTAGGGGCTGGCAGGAAACTAGGAGGTGGAAACTGCAGACACTAGTGTGCATCCACCACCAGGAGCACAAGTTTAGCTATTGACTTGGACTCACAGTTACAGGGCCCTGGGTCATGTGTTGTTTTTCCTGTTCTTGGCTCAGTCCCCAGGAGAAAAGGTCATGCCTTTCCAGGCACGGATTCTATCTAGCAGGACACAGCGTGAGGGCAACTCGAAGCCACACCTGCCCCAGCTGCTCCCAGTGGCCCGAGCCGGCCCGCGGTCCCAGCGGCTCATGCCAGCAACCTGGTGTGCACACATGTGTGTTAACACACACATCATGGTCAGCAACTTTGCCCAAATACCTGGAAGCCATGAGCATAGCACACAGGCTGGGACGTGGGCACCCTGGGGCCGGGGGAGCTACGGCCAAGGTCCCCCAGCCAGAGCCTGACTCCTGGGCTGAAAGTGAGAGCCATCAGACTCTGGCCCTCCAAAGGCTGGGCTCGGGACCACGGGGACCAAGGCCGAGGAGGTCAAGCAGGGGGCTCTACACAGCCCCGCTCTGCTCTGCGGGAAGTAAAGTGCTGAAGGTGCCCCGAGGAGGGGGCCAGAAAGCCCCTAAGGTTTCTGGCTTGGAAGAAGGGCTGAGCTTCCCACTGGAGACTGTGTAGGGGTAGGGAAGGAGGGGCAAGCGCACTGTGCCAGCTCTCCTGCTGACCAGTCCAAGCTCTGCTTTCCAGACAACACCAGCACCAGATGCCTGGGACACCTGTGGGTGGGGCTTAGATGCCCTGGGAACGTGACACGGACAGACTTATCCGGAGAAGGACTGGTCTACAAGGGGTGCCGTTTCTGGGGTCCAGACCAGGGGAACCCCTAGCTCATTATTGTCCCAGAAAAACAACATGATCATGGGGCGAATTTACATTTTTCTAATATGAATGAAGGAACTCTCAGACTCTATTTGGTCAATGTATCAAAACATTCTCTCTCTGGTACTTAAGTCACTCAGATATTCTGTGTGCTTCCAGAACTCAGCGGCCCCAAGGGGCTGCTGGCCACGCTGGACAGAGCGGGTCTAGACACTGCTGTCAGTGGTGAGGCCAGCGCAAAGGGAGGAAAAGGATGATGCTGGTCCTGGGTAGGTCCATTGGGTAATCCTGCCCACCTCTCCCCATCCCTCCCCGAGGCCCACACCCCTCCCCATGTCCACACCATCATGTTGGCACGAGGTCTCCAAGTCTCCTCATTTCCCCAACAGCCCGTGGGGAAGTGATGAGGGCCAAGCTGAAATACTGACACCATGGGACGCTTGTCACAAGTTAAAGACAATGTCCCCAACAGACACTCAGACTTTTTTAGGCCACCACAGCCACGAGTGACACCAGCAATCGGATTCTGCTTTTCTGACCAGACCCCACTGGCTGCAGCAGGTCCCCGTTCATCAACCCCCGAGTCCCGGACTGGGGTGTGAGCAGCAGTGCTGGTGCCTGGCTCAGAGAGCCCCGCTGCTGGGAGTCGTGCAGCTGGGGCTTGCCAGGAACGCCAGGTGCCGCCTGCGGTCCAGAGTACGTGCCCCACAGCGCGCTGGGTGACAGCATGCTCCCTTCTGGGGAACCCCATGCCAGAGTTCTTGTTTCCTCTGTGTGTCTTACTAGGTAGCGTGGGCACCGACCCCCCCACCCTCTATGGATGAGGGGCCGGACAAGGTGGCCGGCAGCAGAGCCCCGTGACGCAGCTCCATGCAAACCAGGTCCCGAAAGGCGAAGGGAAAGAAAACAGAGGAAGGGTGGGAGAGCAGACAGACCTCTGTCTGGAGTGGGGAGCCCCGCTCCAGCCGTAGCCCAAGGCGCCCGGTCCCAGCTGGCAGAGCACGGGTGCTGGGAACCCCCACACCGGACATAAGCTCCCATGGGACCCAAACGCACAGAGACACTTTTTCTCCTCTGCGCTGGATGGTAAAAATAAAAAGCATGAATTTTTACCTACAAGAGAGCAAATAAGCTCCCCTTTCTTACACTTTTAAATGTGAGAGTCCCAAGAGAAATGACCACCCTGTTGGGAGGCCCCGTCAACACAGGCTCCGGCAAGCGCACACCACCACTGTGCCCGCCGCTGCATGCTCACCTCCAGCCGCCGGATGATCTCTCGCAGAGGAAGCGCCGACTCTTGCCCCCCGATGAACGTGGTGGTGGGCAGGTGGAAGACCTTGTCCAGGTCAGACTCGTCCAGGCCGTAGAACCCTGCAGGGGTGTGGAGAGACGGGCACAGCCACACAGAGGCCACAGTTTAAGGAAAGGGGAAGGGATTCCCCGGAGGACAGAAAAGAGAAAAGAAAAAAATTCATAAAAATCTCTGATATACATGAAAATAAGTAATAGTTTACAGCCAGAAACACACACTTGAACAACAAACAGAAGCTGAGAATATTGCCAGCACTGTAGCTAAACAAGAGTAAATCCATGTTACACGTGTGTCAGTCCTGAGCATCGTAATCCTAACTCAGAAACAGATGCACTGCAAGGTCCCGGACACACAGATTCGACTTGGAAGGCACTGGTGAGTGGATCGGAGAGCAAAGGAGAAGTAGTTCAGGAAGGAGCATAGGCAGAGACTGAGGAGCTGGCGTGGGGGAGCCCTGCGTCCTGTGTGAGGACAGGACGGCAGCTGGGGGATGGAGGCAGGGGTGACGGCCGCCCCCTCTCCGAACCGCCCGTCTGCACCTGTCCTGCACGGGGTACTCGGCAGGCCCCCCAGCCCCCGCTAACACACATCCACGGACTAGTCACCAGCACTTCCCACAGTGCCCGCTATGCAGGCGCCTCCTCTGACAGCGGATCTCAAACTGACCCAAACGCAGGCGAAGGGCTCCTCCTCGGGCATGATGGTTTTGTTTCCTGTCACAGTGACTGTCACGAGTAAAAGGCTTGGAGGACTGCCGGGTGACAGAGCAGACTGGGCTCCTGCCAACCTTGAGAGCTCATGCCGGTGGGGGTCACACCAAAATGCCGGACGCCAGCAGGCCACAGCCCGGGACACCCAGCTGCCAAGGTCACACTCTGTCCCGGTTTTGGCCTAAATGCTGACGGAACAGAGGGCCGGGAGTCAGCCTCAGGCTGTGGCAGGCAGAACCCAGGAGGTCTTATATCTGCAGGCCCCACTCCAGGGCTGACACCCCGTCAAGGTCATCGGTCATGGGGGGACCAGGAAAGTCCAGGTGTTCCCATCCAAGCTGCCATGGGGACCATAGCCCTAATGCATTTAACGCTTTAGCACACATTTTTTAAGTCTTAAAAGCAAATTCTATTTCCTAAACCCTTTTGGCTTTCTTGAAACAAATGCAAACTGGCAAGCTTTTTCATGTTGGGGCAGTGTCAGCAGCAGTGGCTTGGGGAAAGGCACGCACCCCTTTCCTGCTGTTCTATCCAGAATGAGGTCAGGCCACCACACAGTTCTGCTGAGGCTCTGGGAGCTCACCAGCTAGCTGGTGTTATTTACGGAGGACAGTCAGGATCACATGGGGGGCATTTTCCCCAGATGATGAGAACAGGCATGCATACTCTGTTGGAAATGCGCTGATCTAGAGAGCCTCAGCATGGTAGGACCCACCCAGCATGTGCGCGGCTCCTCGCCCTGTCAGTCTGCACTGACCAGTCCCAGGCTGTCCTATGGCTACGTTCTTTAGTCACAGAAGAAACTGACTTTTGGACACCTGCTTCCGGGAAGGTGGAGCAGACATATTTCTAACTGTGCCCCACGAACTGCAACTACAAAGCCCAGACACCAGAGGTAAAACAAACACAGTGCAGAAGAAGGCTGACCAGCCAACAAGGCCCCCAGATCTCCTTCTGGGCTCTCACACCCCAAACTTGGGGCAAAGAACAAGCAACCTGAGAACTCTTCCAGATACAGACAAAAAGAGCCCCAGTGAAAGCCACTCTCTCTAAAGGGTCAGGAAAGGGGCAGCGGAGCAGGGCCGAGAATTCAGACAATGACCACTCTATTCTGCCCAAATATGCAGTACACGCTGCAGCCCAGTCACACCCCTGCAGGCTGCGAGGCACTCCAGCATCCAGCTCCATCACAGGGTTTCAGGGAAGGCCCAACAGGGAGCCCAGACTTGCTCCCCAAGAAGTGGATGCACCAGCCCACTTCCCCATCCCAGCATCAGCGGAGTCCATGGGCACTGGGGCCCCTCCCTCCAATGGCAGTGTTTAGACAGGCCCTGCTGTAACAGACATCGGAGTATGATTCTAAGTCTGATAATACCCAAACATCCCGGTTTCTATAAAAGAATCCCTCACAACAAGAACCAGGAATCACTCAGACTGAATGAGGAAAGATAACCTATGGAACCAGCTTCCAGTAGCACGGACACTGGAACTACCTGCTTAGGGCTCTCCAGGAGCTATCCTCGACACTTCAGTAAGCACTCAGAATATGACAGGAACAGTGGGCAACTGAGTGTCTACAAAAACCGAAGATGCATAAAGGACCAAATGGGAAAGTCTGAAACTGCAAAATGTAATCACCCGAATTAAAGTGGGCAGGTGGGGTTGAGGGCAGAGGCAAGGTCAGAGGACCAAGGACCCTGAAGACAGAACAATAGAGATGAACCAATGTGAACAACAGAGAGAAATGAAGAAAGCCTTGGGGACATGAACGTAAAACAAAAGCCTTCATGTTTGTGCACAAGAATCCCAGAAGGGGAGGAGGGAGAGGGAAGATGAAAAAAGGGACCTGGAAAATAATGGCTGAAATGCCTAAAATATGGCCAGAGACTTCAACCCACAGATCGAAGAACAGGGTGAACGCCCAGGAGAAACACAAAGAAAACCACGCCAAACATGGCATAATTACACTGCTCAAAATTAAAGACAAAGAAAAAATCTTGAAAGCAGCCAGAGTAAAAGGAGGGAGAAACCGCTTGAAGGCAGAGGGTTTCTCATCAGGAGCCGGAGTGCAGGGGAACACGGGTGCACACTTTTTCAGAGACCTGTGTCCAGGGATGACGCCCTTTAGGAATGAAGGAGAAATGGAGGCATTCTCAGTTGCAGGGAATGGAAAGAGTCTGTCACTTACAGGAATGGCTACAGAAAATTCTCTACAGAGAAAGGAAATGACATCAGAAGGGATCTTAGACATTAGGGAGGAGGAACATGGAATAAAAAGGACAGGTTAATAAAGCAGACTTCCGTTCTCTTCCTGGGTCTTTTAACTTAGGGCTGATGGTTGAGGCCAAACTATGCCACTGTCTGATGTGGTTCTAAACACGTAGAGAAAATATTTAAGGCAATTTTATTTTAAATGAAGACAATAAAGGGATAGAGAGGAAGATACACTGTCTACACTTCATTTGAACTCATAAAATAGCAATACCAGTAGATTGTGATGAAATGTAGATAAAGAATATCATACCTAGATAAGCACAAAAAAGACTGAAAGCAACTACTAAAAACACAAAAATATGACCAAAAATACTATATAAAAATATGAAATTCTAAAGTATAGGCTTAAAAGCCCATCTGAAGTCAGGAGAAAGAGGGCAGAAAAATGAAAAAGAGAATAAACAGAAAATAAAGAACAAGATATTAGACTTAAGCCCCAGCATATCAATAATTACATTAAATACAAGTGATCTAAATATACCAACTAGAAGACAGAGACTGGCAAAATGGATTAAAAAAAATGAACAAGGACTCCACTAGATGCTTGTCTACAAGAAATCCACTTCAAATATAATGACATAGACAGATTAAAAGTAAAAGGATAGAAAAAAATAAAAATGTAAACACAACCAAAAGCAAAGGTAGCTGTATTATTATGAGATATAGTAGACATCAGAGCAAAGAAAATTACTAGACGCAGTGAATAGCATTACGTGACGACAGGTCAATCCACCTGGAAGACAGGAATCCTAGCCGTGCATGCACCCAATGATGGAACTACAAATAACATGAACCAAAAACTGAGGACAGGAAGGAGAAACACACAGGGGTGCCTGGGGGGCTCAGATGGTTAAGCGTCTGCCTTTGGCTTAGGTCATGATCCCAGGGGCCTGACAATGGGGCCCCGCATCGGGCTCCCTGCTCAGTGGGGAGTCTGCTTCTACCTTTCCTTCTGCCATTCCCTCTGCTTGTACTCTCTGACTCCATCTCTCTATCAAATACATAAATAAAACATTAAAAAAGGGAGTGAAAAAGGAGAAATAGAGAAACCCACAAGTATAGTTGGAGACTTCAACTTTTCTCTCTTGAGAATTCATTGAAAGAGTGAACAGAAACTCGCCAAGGATACAAGAGTCAACAACCACCGACCAGCAAGCTCTAACGGGCATTTACGGAACACTGCACCCAACCACAGCAGAGTACACCTTAGTCCCAAGTGCCCTGGGGCATATGGGAAGACAGACAATTCCTGGGCCATAAAAACTCCTGGTCAAGTTTAGTAGAACTGAAATCATACAGAGTGCATTCTCTAACCAAAATGGAATTAGACTAGAAATCAGTAAGACAGATAAAGGAAAATCTCCAAATTACTGGAAATGAAACTACACACTCCTGAACAATCCATAAATGATGGAGGAAGTATTACAGGGTATTAACACACTGAACTGAATGAAAATGAAAATATGATACCAAAATCTGTGTCACAGCTAAAGCAGTTCCCAGAGGAAAATCTCAGCAGTAAACACACACATTACAGAAGAGGCAAAGTCTCAGGGCGCCAGAGTGGCTCAGTCACGTAAACAGCTGACTCTTGGCTTCAGCTCAGGCCATGCTCCCGGGGTTGTGAGATCAGCTCTGGGTGAGGCTCCATGCTCAGCACAGAGTCTGCTTGAAGTCGCCTTCTCCATCTACCCCTACCCGCCACGCGCAACAGACATGCACACTCTCTCTCCCCCTCTCTTTCTAAATAAATAAAATCTTAAAACAAACACTAACAGAGACACAAATTACAGGTATCAGGAACAAAACAGGGTAGCAATACAGACTCTGCAGATATTAACAAGATACTAAGGGAATCCTATGAACCACTCTCTGTAAGTACACTTGACAAGTCAGATGACAGCATTCGGAGAACAATACAAACGGCCATTACTTGACCCAGTACAAAGCAATTTGCAAGAGCTCTACAACCATTAAGGACACTGAATTTCTAAATAAAAAGAAACACCCATGTGTTCTTGCCGAAGAAGTCTACCAAATGCTTCAAGAATAATTAACACCAGCTCCACATAATTTCTTTCAACACAGAAAAGAAAGAAGGAAAAAAAAAAAACCCAACCACAATAATTCATTTTATGAGGCTAGAACTACCTTGATATGAATGGCAAAGACAGATGAGAAAAGAAAATTACAGACCAACATCCCTCATTAATATAGATGCAGGAAATATGTAGTTGCAGCAATATTTAAAAAGAATTCAGGACTGTGACCAATGAAGTTTATTCCAGTGATACAAGGTTGGTTCAATATTTGAAAATCAATCCGTGTAATCCGCCGTACTATCATGTTTAAGAAAAATCATCTGTGTCAACAGATGCAGAACATTTTCACACTTCTTCAAAATAAAAACCGGCAAAAAAATATGAATAGAATGGAACTTTGTCAACTTGATAAAGAACATCTATAAAAAAATCTATAGCTAATACTAAATTGGTGATGAAGGACTGAGAGCTTTCCCCCTAAGATCAGAAACAAGGTGAAGATGTTTATTCTCAGCACTCTTACTCAACAGTGTTCAGGATTCTCGCCAGGGTAATTAGGCATGCAAAGGGAATAACAGGAACACGGGTTAAAAAGGAAGAAATAATTATTCCTCTTGTTAGATGACATGATTCTCTAAACAGAAAATTCTACAGAACCTACTCCCCCCAAAATAAAGTCCTAGAGTAAGTGAGCTCAAGTAAGGCCACAGGATACAACATGAACACAAAAATCCACTGTATTTCTAGAAATTAGTAATGATATGTAGACACTAAAATTAAAAAGAAAAAGAATCTTGGGTATAAATCTAACACGACATTTCCAGGACTTACACAAAAAGTACAAAAAACTGGTGAAAGAAATAAAAAATGATCTAAGTAAACAGACAGGCATACTAGGTTCATGGATTGGGAGGCAATGGAGTCAACATGCCAATTTTCTTAAAAGGATCTGTGGATTTAGCACTGCTGTCACCAAAATGTCAGCAACTTGTGTGAATAGACAAGGCACTTCTCAAACTCATCTGAAAGAGAAAGGCCCTAGAACAGCCACAACAGTTCCAAAGCAGGAAAATAAAGCTCAGTAGTTAGGGTAACCAAGAGAGTTTCAGTGGTGGGGGAACAGGTACAGAGACTATAGGAAAGGATCGAGAACCCAGGGACAGATTGGTGCAAGTCAATCCAACTGACTTTTGACAAAAATGCAAAAGCAATTCAACAGAGGGAAGAAAAACTTTCCAGGTGTTGGGGCAACCGGACAACCACAGCCAAAAAACTCCCCCACAAAACCAACAACAACAAAAAACCCCTCGACCTAAAATTCAGTTTTTATCCAGAAACTAACTCAAAATGGATCATAGATTTAAATGTAAAATGCAAAACTGGAGAACCATTAGAAAAATACATAGAGGGGTGCCTGGGTGGCTGAGAAGGAGAAGTGGCCAGCGGGATTTCAGCTG
This sequence comes from Mustela putorius furo, assembly GCF_011764305.1. NCBI lineage: Eukaryota > Metazoa > Chordata > Mammalia > Carnivora > Mustelidae > Mustela > Mustela putorius. The sequence goes on from NW_025421998.1 coordinate 13,603,939, forward strand.
AGGTCATGATCCCCGGGTTGTGAGACGGAGTCCACCATCAGGCTATGGGTTCTGCACTCAGTGTGGGTCTTCTCTCTCCTTCTGTCCCTCCCTCCACGTACACTCTCCCTCTAAAATAAATAAACACATCTTAAAAAAAAAGAAGAAGAAAAATATGTAGATGAAAATCACTGGATTCTTAGGTTTGGCAACAAAAGCACAATTCATAAAAGGGAAAACTGACAAACCAGACTCCATCAGAATTTAGAATTTTGCCCAGCAAAAGACCCTATTAGCCAAAGAACGGGAACAATGCCAAGGTCCTTGAGTGAACAGCGACGTGTGGGACACCCACGGAGAGGGTTATGCTCAGCAAGAAGGGACAAACCAGTGTTACAAACCCACCTGGCTTGAACCCCAGAAAAACTGGGTTGACTGAAAACTGCCAATTCCCAAATGTTATACACTGTAGTCCCATCTGCATAACGTCCTTGCACTGCCAAAAATGCTCCAGAAATGGAGCCCAGGATCGTGGTTGCCGGGGCCGAATGGGAGGAGGATGGAGGGAAGGCGGGTGTGGCTAAGGAAGGCTACAGGAAGGCCCCGACTGGCCTGGCCAGCACCCTGGTGGGAAGCGCTATGGTTTACAGGATGTCACCATGGGATGGGCCTCAAGGCAGGAGGATCTCTGCGAATTCTTACAACTGCCTATGAATCCACAATGATCGTGAAACAAAAAGTGTCATCAGAACTGGGGTCTCACAGCTGTGGTGAGATGGAGGAAAAAGAGAACTGCCCAGGACCACCTAGCATGGAAGGAAGACTAGCCACCAGGGGCGTGACAACAGGCAGATGGACCCCAGCCCTCACTCTGGATTCTTCAAAGTGTTTTGCCCAGAACCACAGGTCACTGAGGATTCCTTACGTCATGAAGTAAGTTTCTATCAGTACTTTAGTTGTCCTTCAAACATGGGAAGATCAAAAGAGAATCTTGTCCCAAATGCCCCAGAAACAGAACCAGAAAGAATCCAGAGCCCAGTCGAAGGCACAGCACGGAAGGTGGAGGAGAGGGTGTGCTGACATGCAGACGCCGTGTGGCCTCCGCCCCGCCCGCTGGGCAGGAGCTCCAGGCGGCCTGCACTGGAGACAAGCTCAGCAAAGCAGCAGCGAGACACACGGGAGGTGAGAATGGACAGGAACAGAAATGACACAGAAGTGGCGCCCCCTGCTGGGTGATAGTGGAGTGATGGGACAATGCATGTGAGGACAAGGAACAGCCAACTTTCCCCAAATGGCATGCTGGGAAAAGTTGCACATCCTGCTCAAATGAGGTCCTCAGCTCTGGAGAGGTGAAGGGCGCGTTATTTTCCTACCTCCTACTGTTAGCATTCGGAGTCGTTCCTTGAACACTGCAAGGTCTGAGAGGCAGAGTGAGGTGGCGTGGGTGAGCGCAGAAGGAAAAAGACAGCGAGAGTTAGTTCCAGACCCGGACATCCCAACCCTGCACCGTCACCGCGGTCACGGGGGGGGGGGGGGGGGGGGGGTGGGACAGACACCGCCACACAGACAGACACTGAAGGGGAACAGGGTGGGGCTTGGGGGGCCGACAGCGACTGGGTGCATGTGGGAGCTGCTCAGAAACAGCCAGAATGAGGTGAGCCCACAGGAGGGAAAGGCTGCTTTCTACACAGGGAAGACCTCCTCGCCTCCCCGTCTTGAAGGAAGGGCTGACACAGCGCTCTCCTGTGGAGTCGAACCCACCCACCTAGCCCACTTCGGGGTGACAAAACCAGGGGACAAAACCGGAAAGGCCTAATTTCTAGCAGACCGTCCAAAGACCCGTTCCAAAGCAGCAGGGAATGGACCAGACCCTAACCCCGTTCTGGATTCTGACAGGTTCTGAAGGACAGAGGTGGGTCCTTAGTCCCTCCTCAGTGACAAGGCAGAACCAGGAGGGAGCTCAGCTGCACAGGACCGCCCATGGTCCTCCTGCGGCAAACGTTTCAGGGCCCTGTACCATTTCTGGATGCCTTCTGGGCCACTGGTGAAAGCCAGGGTGTCCATCTGGGCACACAAAGGGCACACAAAGCACTTTCCTTCTCCTGTCCCTGGTGCCTCAGGAGCATGAGCCTGGGGGCTGGGGTGGGAGAGGGTCGTGGTGGCAGGGCACGCAAGGACTGGTGGCTGAGTGGTGGGGGGCATGCTCACGGCCACCAGAAGTGCAGAGTCCCCTGCTCTGTGTGGGCAAGCCCTCCCCCTCTCCCGTGGGGATAGCAGCACACAGCAAGGACCGCAGAGCTGGTGGCTCTTAAGACAACAGATCATCCAAGTTCCGCACAGAAGTCTGGACGCTTTGCTTAAGGGCAAGAAGAAAGAATGTTCCTTTCTCTCCTTCAATCCTCAGAACCAAGACAAAGGACGACGCTCAACCCCAACAGAACTGCCAGCAAGCCCTGTCGGTTAGAAACTCTATAGGCCACACAAGGAATGTTTTGAAATGCTGACGTCCGTTCACTTCAGGTACTGGTGGATGCTCTCATTCTGATCTGTACTTCCTGGTAGAACTAACAGGAGACAGGAATAGCCAGTGCGTGTGTGTCATCTGCAGAGAACACACGGGGATCCCTGCAACCCACATGTTCCTTCCTGATGTGTGCACGACACTGCAGGAGACATGAGCGGGTAGGATTCGACCATGGTGGCCCCGGGCTCTCTGGGCATCCGGGAGACGCCTCCGCACGACCCCTGTGACCTTAGCTCGGCATGAGGCTGATCCCCAGCACACGGCAGCCCACAGATGTCAAGTGAACTGCTCCGTGTCATTCCAAAATTAGGAAAGCTAACGATCAACTCTATTTTTGGTTATTCTCCCCAGATGTCAAAGGAGCAGAAGTGGCTGTGGCGGACACGGAGTGCTCTAGAAGGACAGCAGGACAGCACAGCCCCCGCCATGCCGGAAAAAGCAAACCCACGGACGTGGTCAGAGTGGTGCTAGGATTTTTGGCTTCTGAATGGGCCCCGCGCTACAGGGACACCTTGTCCTATCGTGCTTCACAGATACAGAGCTTTTCTGGTTTTCTCCTGTTCGGTTTTTTGTTTTTTTAACAAGTTTTAGGTATTTACAACTTTGTGGCAGCCCTGTGCCCAGCACACCCACTGGCCCCGTTTCTCCAACAGTATTTGCTCACTTGCTGTGTCTGGGTCTCGTTTTGGTAACTCTCACCATACTCGACTTCTCACTCTTAAACACTACCCGCCACGGTGCTGTAATGGGACGACTGCCCGACAGCTCAGAGGACAGTGAGCGTGAAGATGTGCGTGCCATCGTTACCCAGACACGGCGCTCACGGTAACAGAGGTGTCTCGGCAAGTGAACTTGACCAGGAGCCCCAGACCAGCAAAGGAGAGCCAGTGCGGCCACAGAGTGAGCCCCTGGAGCTCCTCGGTGTACTGGGGCACCCAGGTTTCCTCCCTGTGATCTACAGAATCTCTTCCAGGCTCCCCTGTGTGTAGAAACCTCCCATCACACTAAAGGGCTGTGACCCCTGTCACCGTGTGCAGCATGCATCTACCCAGACCACAAACGCCGGGACATCAAACCGGAGTCTAATTCATGCGCCACACGTGAACGCTGGACACGGGTGGCAGGTCAATGGGACTTTTCTGCACATCCCAGACCAGTGGAGGGTGGTGGTGGCTCAGCTCCCTCCCATGCGAGCGAAACGAGCATGCCAGCCTGCACACAACACAGGTGTGACTATGTCCAGTTTGTCTGTGGTGAAGATGGCAATGAGCCCAACCTGCAGGACTCTGTCTGGAGCTTTCCATCGAGACCCATACCCCGACCCTAATTTAGGGCCAACCAGGTAGGCCTTGCTAGGAAACCTGAACCTGTCTGGACCTCCCGAGTGATGCAAGGAGGAATGTGTGCCCAGGCACCTAGAGTCCATGCTCCCCACCCTCCTCCATGGGTGTGGGTTTGACAGGAAAAAAGGGTACAGATCCAAGGCCACGTTTCTGGGGCCCGGCAAGAACCTGGCTACTGACAACACACACCCTGGGGAAAAGGCGCCCCATTGTTAGTGACCGTCCACCCAATCATGGGCCAGTTGAGAAACTGTACAAATGCTGGTTTAAACTTAAAATCTCAATTACAGTCATCAGTCCTCAAGGTTTCTGCCTCACTGGCGGCAGGCGGTATTTCTGTGTGTGCATCTGCTGGTGACCCCAGCATCCCGGCCACCCAGGAGCCCTGCAAACCAGCCGAGTCTGCTGTGACTGGTAAGAGCCTGACCGTGAGTTCTCTCTCCAACCATTACTTCGGGGGCCAGGAGGACGCGTATGATGTCAGGGTAGGGACTCTAGGTCTGCAATTCCCAACCCTCTCCAAACCAGTCAAAGGCCAAGACCTTAATGGTAACTGCTTCACACAAACACCTGGGAGCACACAGCCCTGCTCGCACTGCAGACCAGTGTCTGCAGCCCTGGAGACAGCCGGCTGCCTAGCCCTGGGCTCACACGCCTGCCCACAGCTGCCCCTCTGCCCACCTGCTTCTCCAGCAGCACAGCATGCTCTCAGACGTGTGCAGAGTGAGCATCTCCCGAGCCTGGGCTCCCCACAAGAGGATGGAGAAGCTGTGCCCGCACCCCCAGGGAGAAGGGGAGTTCAGCCCGGAGGAGGCACGAGGGGGACCCAGGCTCCACGCAGACACGCAGGCTACCCTGCTCCAGCCCCAGCTTTGGGGCTCTCTCACCAAAACCAACTTGGGGGTGGCCCCGGGCTGCTTGCTCCATCCCTCGGTTTCTGAATTCACCTCATTACCAGACGGCCTGGCAGCTACCTGGCTCGAAAGTCTGATCATAATTGCACTAGTTCACAGCTCTGTGGAGCGTAGGACGCTCCAGGCACTGTTCTAAGAGTACGATTCTCAAACAGCCTCACAGATGAGGAGGTGCGACACATCCTGAGCTGGGGTTCCTGCCAGGGGAGCTGGCTCTGAGGCCAGGCCCGTGGCCTAGAGGCGGCGAGGGGCATGGAAGCACCCAGAAGTGTCCAAGTGCACGAGCAGCGGGCGCGCCAGGCTGGCTATTTTCCCGAAGACGTGCACGCACCAAAGGTGACACAATTCAAGCAACTTTCCTGCAGGTTCACTATTTCCATTTTTTATACCTCAAGAGAGAACTCATCACAACCATTTCAAATTCTCAGGATGAAATTGCACTTTCCTCTGCAGAGCAGGGGCTGCCCCCGACTTGCTCTGGGCGGTTCTGAAGGGCTCCTGGCCAGGAGAGGCCACATCTCTTCCACAAAGGAGCCCGGGGGCTCTGGGGCCACGTCTGTGTGGCTGTCCTGGTGCACCACAAACGCTTGCGGACACTACTCTAGGAGAGTGAGGCCACGGTGGCTGGGAGCGAAGTGGGAAGCATGACAGAGGCCCTGCTCCCACTCCTGCCTCTGCCCTCGAACAGCACCGGGACAGGGACACTGGGGCACGGCCAGGCGTCCCAGCCTCCACAGACTAGCCGGGCTGGGAGCTTCGGGGGACCTATGAGCAACTCTGCTGGTGCCTGTGGGCTGCGGGTCTGTCCTGCCGTGACTAGTCTCAATGTGGGACAGAGCAGAGCTTCGCACCCTGCTCCCTGAAGTTCGAGTGAGAGCGCGGGACCACCAGGGCGGCGCCCATGTAACAAAGGTGCCGCTGCGGTGCTACAGTTTGGGGCAGGACAGCCACCCCTACCTGCCGTGTCCCCTTCCTGTCGGAATGCCTTGCGGTGTCCTGGTGCATGAGGCCCTCACCCCTCTCTGGAGAGAGGCCCCAACTTCAACAACTGGGGTGGGCGCTGAGGGGCTTCAGGATAGGTGAGCACAGGTTGCACGGTGCTGGGGTGCTGCTGGGGCTGCGCGGAGAGGAGGAAGCGAGGGGAAGCAGCCCCGGCAGCCTCCGGCAGTTTCCTCCAGTGAAGACGGCAAGGACAGACTACTAGCTAACGCGTACCCTGGAGCTGACGCTGTCTGAAACCTCGCCTTACCTGGCTGGAGCCTGACCACCCACACCCAGCCCAGTGACGTCTATGGGGTGCTAGGGTATCACAGAAGGTTAGAGACCAGTGCTCGAGGAGGCGAGTTCTGTCCCCTCCCGGAGAACAGCATTAGGCAGGTAGGCAATCGTGAGTTTTATTAGCATGCACGGTGCGTCTGGAGGACACGTGGCCATTTCCGGATCAGTCATCTCAGCACAGGTTAGCGGCATGGTGACCGAGAGCAGATTAACTTGAGAAAGCAACCGCAGGGTGAGCCCAGCCGCGCTTATGTGTGCTTCACGGCGGCAGAGGAGGTAGCGGGGACACGGGGCAGCAACTGCCCGAGCGCCACGCCCCTCCCCGCGCGCCGGGATGCCTTCCAAAGTTTCCTTCCTCAGTGTGATCACCAGCGTTTGGGAATCAACACCCAGTGCACAGTGCACACTGGAACTCGCCCGTTAAAGGCAGGTTGTGCCGTGCGCCAAGAGCACCGCACGTGACGACAGTCCAGAGCGAGGCCGTTTCGGGCAGAGGCCGTGCCACACTGGGATTTGGAAACTGAGCCAGCAGAGCCGGCCTCTGGCACGTCACGTGACCCGCCTGCCCGGGAGGTCATCTCTCGTGTCACAAACTGGGTCTGCCCCGAGTTGTAGTCTCCAATTTTGAGACTTAGGCAATTGAGCTCACAGAATCTGTGTGAAAAGCTGGGGTAAAAGTAACTTGCCCCAAACCCGCTAAATTTCAAGTGATCAGAATGAAGGAAACTTAAGAGCCTCTCCCTTCCGTCTGAGGACGTCCTGGCCGTCACAGCTGTGATCGGAGCAGCTAAGCAGCGCGGCGCTGGCCGCTCCCAGACCCTCACCAAGTTTGTCTGTGGAGGAGATAATGTCAGCGGGCACGGACGAGTCCAGATCGGCGTCCAAAATCCCCAGGGGGTCCAGCTGCGCTACATGGTGCCCTCGTATCTACGGACGGGCCAGCGAGGGAGGGGGACACACACAAAAGGACAGGAGAAAAAAAAGAGGGAAGGGGTAAAAAAAAGTAAAATTACATTAAAATTAGCGTTTACAGATCAATTCTCACCCACGTTTGAAGAAACAGTTACCGGAGCATCATCAAAATTTACACAACTAATTCCGAGAGGATCAAGTTTTGCAATGTGGTGACCCCTGACCTGGAAGCAATAACACAAGCAGTGGTTAAGCAGGACCCGCGGGCTGTGGGGGGGGAAAGTCACACTTGGTCAAACCTTAACCCAAAATAACAAAATCAGTTAAAAAAAGCCTTTGAATATTTTATCATGAAAGTGCTCTTGTGCTTGTAAACAGAGATAAACTTGGGTCACAGTGAACTTGGCGGTTCGGGGGATCCTTGAGTTTCCCTGGATAAACCAAGTGGGGCCCGCTAGGGGCTGATGCCCCCGTGGGGTTGTGTAGCTCAGCACACCAGTGCCTCCAAGGACAGGAGCGCAGGCTGCACTGAGGGGCACAGAGGCTTCAGCATCTAAACTGAACAAGAAGGAAAAGGAGGAAGACAATCCCGCCCAACCTCAAGCGTTGGCTGCCTGACCCAGGACTCTGCTAGCAGTGTGAGAGCGGGCAGCTGCAGAGGGGGACCTGGGACTGTGTGAAGTTAACGAGGCTACACGAGCCAGGCAACGGTCAGAAGCCACCAAATGCGTCTCCTTCCTCCAGAAACACCCACTGAACAAGACTCCAGAGCACAGGGCCATGCCAGCCACGTGGCTTGGGGTGTCTGTCGACTTGCCAGGACCCACTGCCTGGCCCGTGCCGCCTGCCCTGATCTGTGGCGTCTCCTGGAAATGCGCCCAGAAGTGATAAGAAATCCATGTGAGCCCAGGTGCCCCGGGACCCTGGAAGGGAACCCCCAGGCCCGATTTCTCCTCCTATCCTCAGAGCTTCTGTCAGAACCAGCCTTCCGGTATGAATTCTGGGCTCTTCCCTGCCAGGTGGAGAAAGGTCAGGGGAGCCCCGCATGTCCTGCCCACCAGCATCTGATGGTGCGGACTGCTAACTGGAAGGCTCCAGGACACCAGCCTGCCCCTCAGCCCTGCTCATGCAGCCATGGGCTCTGCTCCTGTCCCAAGCTCCATGGGTTCATTTCCTCCTGTCGTATGTGGGTGCTGGCGACTGAGAGGGGGGCGCACCCCTGCCAGTCCCTGCTTCCTCCTGGTGAGCAGCAGGCCCCCTCGAGACCCTGGCAAGGACCGTTTTCTCCTGCCCACGAATTTTTCTTGTCAACTTATGGAAAGAAAAAGGAGCTATCTGCAGGGCAGGGGCTACGGGTGGCAAGGACGTGCTCAGGCAGGGGCAGACTGGCTATCCCCGGCTCCTCTGCTCTGGGCATGGTTCGTTTCTGCCTCCCTGGGCTCCCGGGCAGGGACAGCGTGCTGGCTCCAGGACACGTCACTGGGGCACTGGCAGCCGGTGGGTGCAGCCTTACCTGGTAGGCTCTGATGAGAGATTGCACGGCCAGGTGGTCTTCCACCAGCTTGTCCACGTTCGGCTGCGCATCCACCAGAGGCTGCACTCGCGCCATGGCGGACAGGGAGCCCGGGCTCAGGGGGAGCGGGCTCTGGTAGGCGGTGCCCGGCGGCGCTCCAGCATTGGTGTTTCGGAAAAAAATGTCCCATGACTAAAGACAAAGAAGGAACTCGCGTTACCCCATGGCTCACCTAGGACGTAGGACTCATTTTTAGCCCCAAAGAGCAGTGTTCCTGGCAGGCAAGCCACGTCCCAGTTATATCCGCCCACCGGCAGGCTGGCAGGGCCGACTCATTCCTAATCGGATGGCCTGACTGCACCCCTGCAGGGTGGGGCCCCCGGGATGCCCCCTTTCTCCTGGCCCTAAGATGGAGGCGATGCGAGGCGGCCCTGCCATCAAAACCCCACAGGCCCAAGGCCGCAGCACTCCAGAGCCGTAATGATTGCTTCTGTGGTGGGCGGCCAGGATGCAGGGGAACAGAGACCTTCCTAGCCCGTCTGCCCCGGCCCAGCTATCTGGAAGACCGGCGCTCCTGGCCCTTGTCTGCGAGTCTGCAGCTGCTCCGACGGGACCACCTAAAGGGGACCAAGCCTTCCAAGTGTCTCTCCAAACGCAGAGGCTGGACACAAAGTTGGGGGGCCTGGGCTGGCCTTGCTCGTGCTTGTGTTCCCAAGTGCAAGACAGAATGAGGCCCTTGGAAGGCGTGCAGGGCTCACGTGTGGAAGGCTGCCATGCTCCCTCACTGGCCGCTGGGGAGGCAGCCTCGCCCCTAACTCAGGAGGGCCACTTAGGAGCCACCGGGAGCACGTGCTCGGGGATAGAACTTGGATCTCAGCTCCGACACGTGGGTGAGTCACCCAACTTCCTGTGCTCCGTCCCGTGAGGGGAGGACAGCCCCGAATAACCCTCACAGGTCTGTCGTCGAGAGCGAAACACACGGTTAAGGACACCCAGACCATAACCTGTCGGCAGTGAGAGCGTCACCGGGGTGACTGCTGCTCCCAACCGCCTTGTGCTATCACGATCCTGGTTCCGTCTGTTCTTCTGTCTTCGGTATTCCGTGCTCGGAAGGTCCCATTTGCAATTTACAGGAACACCGCGAACTACAGTAGTTTGTCAACTCAGGCAAAGATGTGAGGTCTCAAAAACGTGTTTCTGAGCTCAGAGGGATGAAGGCTGAGGGACGCTCCTCTGGGAAGAGCACTACTGGAAACCAGCAAGTTCAGACACAGGAACGCTGTCTTCCCTTAGTGTCTGAGGTTCCTCCAAGAGTACGATTTAGACCCGGGACCAATATCGCTGACTTCTGTGCTCGCCATCCCAGGACGAGCCATCAGGACGCCGTCTGGAGCAGCTGGGCCGGGGCTCGGCGGGAACTGCACTGGTGGACTGTATGTGACCGAGGCCATGGCGCGGGTCCTCACCGCCTTCTCGCTTTCTCAGGCAGGTTCAGTTCAGCTGTTTGGGGCCCCTGTGTGACCGGTCACAAGCCTGTCACCAGCGCAGGCCTGGCGCACTGCCTCCTGTGGGGCAGTCTGGTCTCTCCCTGTAACTGCTTTGGAGGGAGCCGGGCAAAACGTTTTAGATCATTCTACGAGAACTTCCTCCTTTTGTATTCAGAAAAGGTCATTCTCAAAAATCAAACCATTAGTGGGATGACCGTCCAATACTGAGTTGCACACTTTATGTGCCTTTGTGTCCGGATAACAATTGTAAAATGTTTTAACTCGTTAGTCAAGCTTTTATTGCTTTTACTTTTCCAGCTCATTTGCAGCGTGTCAACTGATGGTAGACAGGCTCTCTCCTGGCACCTGCCTTCATGCCCACGTACAGCGCCCTGTGCCGCATGAAACCTGACAGCTGGGGCACCCAATACGATCCAGGACCCGGGGGTCCAGGCCATCCCCGCCCCCTTTCCCCACCAGCCTGGCCTGCCTGTGACACCGGTGAAAGCCTGTCTACCCTGGAAGACAGCTGCCTTCGTTACTGGAGAGAAAGAGAGGCCTCCTGAGTGGGGGAAAGGAAGGCTGCCTCCCAGCTCCCACCTGGTTCAGGACGGGCACACAACGAGCTAACACACTGGACCCCCACATCCTTTTGTCCCCGTGGGGCTTGTCCAGCACATCTGAATGAGCCCTTGCATCTGGGGAGTGGCTCGGACCCAGGGCTCTCCCTGGCCTCCGTCCAGGCCTCCAATGACCGAGGGCCTGGCCCAGAAGGAGCCCCTCCAAGGTGGCAGTGAGGCTTAAAAGCCAACAGCGTGCTGCCCAGGGCACTGGGACAGCCAGGTCACAGGGACGGCTGCAGGGACACGGGACAGTGGGCAGCCCTCCCATCGACAGCATTGCTCACCCGCCCACCCTGCCAAGGAAACGCAGAAATGAAAGGCCTCTCCAGCAGATGCGGAGGGCACGGCCAGGAGATAACAGCGGCAGGGGCCCCACCCAGCCTGGCCCCGGAAAGTGGGGATTGGGGGGGATCATTGCCACCATTGGGCCTCCTCCCTCTGACCTTCTTTTGTGCTTGGAATAAAACTCCAGGTGACTTCCAATTGGCTGAGGACAAGCGCAGGGCTGGTGCTGGAGGCAGAAGAAACTGGTTTACACCAGTCCTGCAGAGGAGGGAGTCCGCAGGAAGACAGAGGCCGGAATGTGGCGCCCGGTTCCCGTCACTCACCACCCCCCCAGGCTGGGCACCTGCCCTCCGGTGAGCTGTCCCCACAGAAGCAGCGAACCCCCTGCCACCAAGAACCAGGGGGCTTTCACACGCGGATCTCTGCAAGCGGGAGTCTGGGGCGGCGTGTCTGTTCATTTGCACACCCACTGCCCCGCAAACTGAGAGGGGCATGTTTCGATGGCTGTCAGCCCTCACCAGAACTAGCTGGAAAGTCTCTGCAAGCGGAGGTCACGTTTTGGCGGCAGGACTCCCCACCCCACACAACCGCTCCCATCCTTCTGGTGGTTTCTGCTCCCCAAGGAGCCTCTCTCTCCCTGTCTCCCTCTGTCCCTTACCCCGGGCCCTGAACACGGGGGAACACGGGTCCTCGGCACTGCCCGGAGAGGGTTTCCTGTCCGAGCACCACAGCCCTCGCCGGCACACACCTCAGCAGCAGGTTCTCAGACCCGTGTGCTCGCTGCTGCTGCACTCAGTGGAGCGGTGACCATGAGGGGCCAGTCAGGGGAGCCCTCCCTCTAAGAGGAGGAAGCTTCCAGAAGAGGACAGCTATCCCTGCCCATCTGCTCCTTGAGCCTGGCAATGTGAGGCCTTTGTGCCATCACGGCGAGTGGCCCCAGGTGTCTTACTGAGAAAAACCCCGTGTGCATGTGCGCATGTACAAGCGGCACATGTGCTTTCCTCTCTGAGCCAAACTCGCTCCTCTTCTCTGGACACCTCAACCCTGTGGCGTGGTGACCTGTGCTTGAGCACTAACTGCAGTGACAAAGCAGACAGGGAAGGGAAGCCTGGGGATCGGCCGGCGGGGTGACCTCTCAGCGCAGATGCCAGCAGCACATCCAGTCCCGTCTCCGGAACACACTCGACCAACAAGGCACCGCCGACACTGGCTGCGGTACTTGGGCCCAGAGGGTGGCCTTCCGTGTCAGACCGAGCAGGGAGGGAGTCCCAGCCCCGTCCACAGCCCTGCAACACAAGCCCCCAGCCAACAGACTCACGCCGAGGGTCCAGACACCCCGTTGCCAACCTCTCCATCTGCTACTGGTGCACAACTAACCCACCAAGGAAATGCTCTGTCCCACTGCCTGCCCTTGAACCCAGCAGTGGCAATTAACGGACACTCTGTCCCCCGTCCACCGCTGGAGAGGGAGTAGTGGTCTGAAGGGAGGATGAGAGAAGGCACCTGCCCCGGGGAGTCTCGCAGGACAGGAGGCTTCCAGTGACATTTTGCCCGCACGGGAACAGTTTTCCCAAAGGCACCCATTATGTACCCTGGCAGTGCTCTTGGACAGTTCAGTTCCAGGGAAACCAGCTTGAGGCCACCTCCATGCAGCCGGCTTTCAGGTTTGGGGACAGGTGGACGACCACCAGGAGCCCCTCTCTCAGGAAACAGAATGGGGTGGACGTGGAACAAGATGGCACCTCAGGGGCAGCCAGTGCTGTGAGCCCTGCAGGACAGGGAGACTTGGTAGAGACAGGACTGGAGAGTCGGCTGCAGCCAGGCCACAGGCTACACGGGAAGAGGGGACAGCAATCAGTGGAGGTGTGGGCCTGCTACCCCCTCCCACGAGTGGGGCTGAGACCATCACTTGTTGCCGAAATGACCTCACCAAAACACAGGAGGTTTTGAGTATAAATAGGTAGAGTATTCTGATCCAAAATACACCAGAAAAACAAAACAAATAAAAAACAAAAGCAACCCCCCCCCCAACCACTAGAATTCTTACTCTGAATTTCAGATAAACGAAAACATCCACCTATGGTCTGCAAAGCTCTGTTCCAAAAGCCAGCAGCCTCACACCCCTAGACTTCCCGCAACCACAAGGGGCTCTCCTGGTCGTCATACCCCGTCTCCACTCTAAGCAGAGAAAGCCCTTCGAAAGCCACACACACGTCCCTCAGGAAGCTACTCCAGGCTTTGCACACAGCAGGCGCTCAGCACACCCGAGTCAAACTCGGACAGGTTCAGGCTCCGCCACAGGGAGAGCAGCTGGACCAGTATGCTGTGGTGCCTGGGTGGGGGGTGGGTGGCAGGTGCGGTGTCAGGCCTGGTGCCAGGTGAGGTGTCAGCTGTAGACACCCGTGGCCTCCAGAATGCAGAGGCGCCCCCCTCAACCTGCAAAGGGCGCTGGCGCAGGTGGGCGCAGCAGACGGGGGAGCGGGCAGGGAGGCAGACGCACTCTGCCCTCACTGTCAGCAGGTCACAGGCGCCTCGGGGCCCGGTTCCCGGCCGTTCACGGAGCGCTGCAGTATCAGAGGGGCGGCAAACATGCCACCCTGAGCCCCATCACCCGCCTGAAGGCCCCGGGTGTGTCTGACGTGGCAGCCAGCACGAGCATGCGACCTCAGGGCCCCAGGGACACGAGCGCATGGCGGTGGTGAGCCTGCCTCCCGCGGGCTGGGCAGGGCCGGGCCAGGCCAGGCTAGGGAAGCCGCTCTGGCTGCGTGTGTACCAGATCCTGGTGGCAAGCAGAGAGACCCACCCCTGTACCCGCAAACCTCACCGCACCCTGACAAGCAGCCCCAGGGCATGTGGAGCTGCTCTAGATGCTGAGGGTCAACGCTCCACCCCGGGGCTACTGAGCTCTACTCCAGCCACCGACTCCACGCCGCTGGTTTCTGGGCTGACCACCCCGTCTCTTCCTGTCCACTGGGCCCTACCTGCCCACATGGAGCACCCCGGCCTGGCAGGTCACCCGATGCCACCACCACCCTCTGGCAGCACCCTGCCAAGGGCCCTGGCATAAAGCCAGCCTGGGGGTGGGTAAGGCAGCTTCTGGACTGGACCAATCCCTGGGCGCAAAGGCCAGTGCAAGGCCGAGGGAGTGCGGGTCTGGGTTGGATCCATGCCCCTTGATGAACGACCGATGGTTAAGTCCTGGTACCGACAGTGCTTCCTTGCACCACCAGCGCAAGCGTCAGGGTGGGAAGCGGCCCGCGGCCATCCTGGAGCAAGGGTTCGGCTGCTTCAGACTAATTCGGTTGAACAGACCGATGGGGGCAGCTCCTCAAGCGGAGGGTGGTCACTGGTGGCTCGCAGGCTGCCAGGGGCCACTGTGAAGCTCCTGTCCTCCCTAGCCCCCCGCACATGGGCTCCTCCCACGTAGAAGGTGTGCTAGAAGCTCTGCACTGCGTTCAGGTCACTGAGCCCAGCGGCCCAGCCACGGTGCGTGGCTCTGCGTCCCCTGTCCCCACTGCGTATGAGAAGGCTGCACTGGACGGTCCTCATGCCCGCCTGATGTGCCCTCGTTGTGCCAACTGCTGGGTCACGGCCTTCCCTGAAAACGCTGTGTGTGCCCGCCCCAATGTCCCACCATGTGGCTCTCACCCCTCCATCTGCTGGCAGGGCTATGACCGGCCCAGCACCGTGTCTAGGAGGCAGGGACGGGCAGTGCCCTGGGGTCCGGGCCTGCCTGACTTGTTGCCACGGAGCCATCTCTACGCAAGCAGTTAAAATTGGAAGTTCTACCTGGGTACCCACTCACTCACAGCGACACCGTCGTGTTGAAGGCCCAGCACCACACAGGGTAGGGAACGTCTTCAGACGACCTCTGCTACCTTCCCTCCCTGTGGGCGCACGAGCGGAACCTCAGCGACCCCCAACACGAGCAAAGGAAAGCTGCCTCGGCTCTGCCCTGTGTGACCTGACTGTGACTGCTGCTCCCAGCCTCTGCTCAAGATGAAGGCTGGTTGCCCCTTCACACCTTGCCAGAGAGGACCTCGGGGGGCTGTCCCCGCATAGCACAGTCCCCGCAGGTGCCAAGAGAATCTGACCCCGGGAGTCACAACAACGTGGCATAGAGGCCTTCTTCTCAACCCACAAGGGCGGCAGAGCCAAGAGCCCGCAGACCTTCACAAGGCTCTGGGCTTGGCTCATCACAGCCCCCTCCAGGAGAGGCAGACCTGCGGCCCTGTGGTGGCCAGGCCAGTGTGCACAAGGCCCCTGCCCCAGCATGTCTCCCTGCAGCCTCTCGCCCCTGTGCTCCAACCGCACAGCCTTGGGCTGCAAACTGCCTCCTATTCCCAGCACCGTGGCCGTGAACTCCAGCTCCCTATCAGCATCCTGCGGCCGCTAGGGAAGGTACCCCGCCTACTGGGTGCCTCCACGTACACCGGTCACCGTGGCTGAGGTACGGCTGATGGGGGAAGCCAAGCACACCACCAAGGGATGACATTACTGAAATCCCACCATGTACCTGTGAGCCTGCACTATGCGAGTGTTTGTCGCTGAGGCCAGCACAGAGGTCTCTGGGCACAGCCAGGGCGGCTTCAGAACTGCATGGTGCAGGGGAAAAGGCACGTGTCACTGTGAATGGGGGATGATGTGCTTGTGCTCTGCCCACCTGGCTCTCTTACATGAAACGAGGGGGTTGTCTCTCACGAGCATGGAACGAAAAGGCAGAATGGTCCAGGCTGCAGGATGTGGGACTGAGTCTGGAGACTGTCCGGGTGCAGGGAGCACACGGGACCAGACCTGTCCCCTGTGTCCCTGTCCCACTAAGAAGGCCTGGCAGGGGAAGCATGCTCTGCGGCTCCGGGGACAGCAAGAGGCAGAGAGGGCCTCCCTCCAGCTCCAGCACCGGGAGCAAGCCAGGGTCTCCCCTCGCAGGGCTGACACCACGCTCCACTGGTGTGTATGTGGTTAGGGGGTGGGGGGACATGCCTTTGCACACAAACGGGGTCCGGCAGTGCCCAACGTCTGAAATACTGATGGAGCGATATGGCTTTCATTCCAAGTGTTTCTAAGACTTAAACAAAAATAAGCTGCTCTGGCACCTGGGATGCTCAGCTGGTTGGGCATCTGCCTTTGGCTCAGGTCATGATCCAGGGGTCCTGGGATCGAGCCCCACATTGGGCTCCCTGCTCAGTGGGAGCTGCTCCCCCTGCTTGTGTGTGTGTGCGCGCTCTCTCTAATGAATAAACTCTTAAAAAAAAAAAAGATGCTGTCATCTGACTTGTCCTCAACACAGCTGAGAGTCCCATGAGGGAGGTCTGCTGACACAAAACGCCCCTGTTTAGGGTTCCTAATGGGGTCCAGCGGTGGGCTGTGCTGGATAAGGCATTTAGACTGGAGGTGACGACGGGGAGGGGGCAGAGTCGGGGCCAGCGGCCTGTCCATGCACCAGGGGCACGAGGGCCCCAGCTCAGAGCCGCTCATAGACGTCACCAGTATTCACAATGAAACATTTAAAAATGTAAGTGTTCCATGGGGTGCCTGGGGGGCTCAGTGGGTTAAGCCTCTGCCTTCGGCTCAGGTCATGATCTCAGCGTCCTGGGATCGAGCCCCGCATTGGCAGGGAGCCCAATTCTCCCTTTCCCTCCCCCTGCTCACATGCGCGCTTTCTCTCACTTACTCTCTCTCAAATTAGTAAGTAAATAAATAAAAATCTTCAAACCAAACCAAACCAGCACATATGCTTTAAGAGAGGCACAGCCGGCTGAGGCTGAGAAGTAGACGCTGGAGAGTTATCTTGTGAACTGTTAGGTGTGGTAAAGACCACATTCCTGTTGGTGAGAGTCGTTCAGAAATGACACAGGTCTGGATTGGCTTCAAAGACTCCCCTGGGCCCCCACCCAAGTGAACCAACAAGCAAAAAAAGAGTGTGGCGGGAGGAGGTTCTAGAAACTGGCACACTGTGGAGTGCTATTGAGGCTGGACGTGGGTCTCCTCGTAGAGGCTCACTTTATTCTCTTCCCTCTACTGTTTGAAAATATCATAAAAAGCTAAAATAATTGGAAAGCTGAGTGTAGCAGGGCAGCAAGGGGAGATGCTAAAATTGTTCTGTTTCTGCCAGATATGAATAAGTTCTGTGCCAAAAGAGAGGGAGAGGACAGGTCCAAACCTCAGGGCATAGAGTCCATACCGTACCATAATGCACACATGGGGGGTCCGAAAGCCAAACCATCTCCATCTTCAAATCTAGTGTATCATTTCTGCTTAGACTATGAGTTCTAAAACACAAGTACAAACGAAGCACTCTTAGAGAAGTCAACATTTCTAAGGACTTCCCCACATCACAGAGGCCTCTGCATTCCAATGCAAGCTCCGGACTGTGTCTCTGAAGAAACACGGACACATAAGATAGGAGGCCTTTCCCAGTTTGGAGAGAAAATCGACTCCCCATGGCTGGGACAGTGGAGAGGCACGCCCCCTGACTAAGCCGCCTTGCCCCCGTCTCTTTCTAGAAGACGGGTTGTCCCCTGGAGAATCCCTGCCACAGACATGAGCACATAAAATCTGGCCTAAGGATGCTGACCCATGCGGATTCTCGTATCTGGCTGGCAAGTCCCTTCCTGAGAGCCGGCACACTTGCTCTGCAGCGTCTGAGTGCTCACTCTGACGGCAAAGCCCAAGGACCCAGTCCGCAGCCCGCACTCCTCCCCGGCCCGTCAGTGGAGCCGTCCCCGTGCCCTGCTCCCCGGGAGCAGGAATGAAGTCTGGACGCCGCAACCTTAAATGTCACGAACATTTCAGGGTAAAAACACTCTCAGGGGCCCAGCGGAAGCAGCTGCCTTTTGACAACAAGACTCCGAGGTTCATGAGGAAGGAAGAGGCCAAGGCAACAGTTGCCGCTGACCAGCCTCTGTCGGGCACTCCTGCGCAGACCCTCGGCACCTCCTCCAAACCTCCCACGGCCTGCAAACGGGGCACAGACGGAAACTGGAGGACCCACCCTCCAGTTCCTGTAACCAGGCCAGCTGCCTGGCCTGAAAACCCGCCAACATCACCGGCCAGAATGCTAGGAAGAAACTCGGCCACCAGGCATGCCCTGTAGCAAGCAAACGTGTGCACACGGGGGCTCTGACGGACGTGCCTTACAGGCGACAGAGGGGAATGAGAAAGAAGCATGCACGGAATTTACTTTCAAATACAGAAGCATACTGATCGAAAATGCCATTTACACATCATTCGCCCACGATGGTTTTAAGATTTCTCAGGAAGATGGGATAGAAGAGTATCCTGCAGGGTCGTAGCTGCTGTCTGCCTCGTGTCTTTGGAGTCTGTACCCAAGGCATCCTCGGGGAGGCCTGGAAACGGTGCGTGAGCCTCTTCAAGATGCTTGCAAGTCGAACAAGCCTTCTGTTCCAGGTAGCAGGTCTCCAGGGAGCGGGTCTCCATCGTGCGGTGCGCCAAGTGAGAGGGGAGCGCTGCTCCAGAGAGGCGGTCGCTGGGGGCCGGGCTGACTGCCGAGCTGCCAATGCAGACGACTCCGCTGGGTGGGATTTTGTGCCGCCTGCCGGCTAGCCTGCCTACCTTCCAGAAGGCTCCTCAGGACACAGGCACTTACCTGGATGGCTGGCCAACGTCAGGCCAAGACTCCAAACACATGAAGACATCCACTCCCGGGAGCCTTACCTTGTGTACGCTTTTGGGGTTTTCCAACCAAGCATAGTACATTTCTTCCACATAGTTGGAGCTAGTCCCACTGAGGAATGGCTCAGCAGCAACGGGGGCGGTAAAACACCGAATCTGCCCCAACGTCCTAGCTGCTGCCGGTCTGTTCTGTGAAAATGTCTTCACAGTCTGTGAGGCCGTCAACGGCCTCAACTTAGCAGCACAAGTCCTTAAGTGAAACATCCTTGTCCTGAAGTCTCTCACAACTGTCTGCACAAAAAAAAAAAGAAGAAAAGTTAGAAAGGGCGATATATCAGGCAGGGAAAACCGATGCAGGCTGTGGCTGGCCGTGAGCTCCGCGTCAGCGCCGGGGTCCGGGTGCAGAGGACCCAGCCGAGCGAGTGCCCACCCACACCCACCTCCTCTGAACGGGCCCGAGCACACGGCACGGCAGGGAAGATCCAGCTGTGGACGTGCTGGACGGCTGTGAGGCCCACAACACCGATGGGATGCTCTTCAAGTTTACGCGTGTGTAGCACAATCCCAGAAAAGACAGCCAGGATCATCTCATGAGGATCAGATTAGGTTTAACCATAAAATCAGAAAGATATCTCTAGGGGCACCTGGGTGGCTCAGTGGGTTAAGCTGCTGCCTTCGGCTCAGGTCATGATCTAAGGGTCCTGGGATCCAGCCCCGCATCGCATCGGGCTCTCTGCTCAGCAGGGAGCCTGCTTCCCTCTCCCTCTCTCTCTGCCTGCCTCTCTGCCTACTTGTGATCTGTCTCTGTCAAATAAATAAATAAAATCTTAAAAAAAAAAAAGAAAAGAAAAATATCTCTAATCTATCCTGAAACGACTGAGGTGTTACAGGACCTGTGCTGTTCTGAACATACAGAGAAACTGGAAAATATTTTGGTCACCCTCAAATAATTATCATCAGGTAGAAGAGAGAAGGAATTTAAAAAAATTGCAGAGAGAACACAGAATACTTGAGAAGCACCAAAAATGCCAACAAAACTCCTGGAAAGGCCCGTCTCTTCCAGATGGGAGGAAAGAACAGCCCAGGGTGGCTTCGGGAAAACTGCGGTTTTCAGGCCTGGAGGGAGCATTTAGCTGTGAAGGAGAAGAGGCATTCTAAGCCAGAGGGTCCGTCAGGGGAAAGACAGCGGCAGTAAAGTGTGGAGAAGCAGAAAAGAGCAAGCGTCGTGGGCCAGAGACAGGGAGCGTCGTGGGCCGGGCTGGACAGCACCGCATGGAGCGGCCGACACAGCGGCCAACACAGCCCTGCGGCGCAGCCACACTTCCTAAGCACTGAGCTCGGACCAGGGGCTGCGCTCTAAACAGGTTCCGAGGGGATGTCCACACAGCGACCGGACAGAAGCGTTTACCTGCCCTGTGACGCGTCAGGACTCCTCGCCGACCCCGCAAACCCCCAGAAGGCAGGCATGAGCTCTTCTGTTTACAGACTGCCCTTCTGAGTTTTACTTTCTTTCTTGAAAAAAAGTCCGTAGGGTCACAGGGCCGTCAACAGCAGGGCCAGGATGCAACTCCCACCTTCCTGTTCCTCCTGGCCCTGAAGCAGCTGGAGAGGAGGGGAGAGGCCAGGGTGAGAGGGAAAGGGCTGTGGCAGGGAGGGTGGACGGGTACTTATTGCTTCTGAGTGGACCTTGGTCACAATCTCACTGAATTGCACACGTACCTCCATCAAGCACAGCTGTGCCACAGAACGAGCAGCTGCAGCCACCAGACTGTGCAGAGTTCAGGCTGTTCCAGAGCATTGTGAACCAGTTCCAGCCACACCCGAGACCCCAGGCAAGCCTACGGGCAGGGCCCCTGTCGGAGGCATTGAGGACATGGTGCCGCTCCCCACTGCCCTGCCAGAATCCTGGCTGCCCGGGGCCGGGAAGGGGAGTGAGGCCCACGCCATAGCTCCCCACCCCCACAGGTGGCCAGGCGTGCAGGCCTAACGCCTCCCTCACGCCTCCCTCATGCCTGTGCCTCCAAGCGGGCGGCACGGAAGCAACCACACCCAAGTCCACACCTCCTAAAGGAGATCCAAGCCCGGAATTTGCAGAGGACTCCCCTGAAATAACTGCTGTGCAAACTCACCCCCCCCACCCAGGGACTGTTTACAGGTCTCTCCCTCTTGGTCCGAATCCACTCAGAGTCCGCACAAGGCCTCAGACGCAGAGGGCGCTGGCCCACTCTGCTGCTCGAAGACCGGCCGCGGAAGCAACAGCGGGGTGGGTGCTCCGGAGCCAACCTAGCCACCAACGCAATCTCACCCAGCGCAGGGTGAAGAAGGGCCGTCCACGGGTCTCGAATGTGACCGTGGCCTGTGACCTTCTCCCCTCAGGAGTCACGGCCATCTGTCCCAGCCGCTCTCCCCAGCCCTCAGCATGCGGCTGTCCACCGAGCACCTGCCAACACAGGGACGGCGGAAACCACCACTGCCGCTCTTCGGGATGGAGGTCCCAAGGGAAACATTTGTGTCTCCCCTCCAGCATCACTGTCATCCGGGCCTCCTGAGCCACGCCATGGTCTCTGCTTTGGGCTCGCCCCCAGAATGCACGAGTCTCACCTCCACTAACTGTCATTACTGAGGCGCTGTGATGCCCAGTGACACAAGTACCACACTGACAACCACAAAACCACTCATTCCTTCGGTTCTGCCAAAGGCAGTCCTTTCCACACGATGCTGCAAACAGCCCGTGATATCTCGCTGCTGTCTGCAGTCACTGAATCCAACACGCGGCTCAGGGCTGCCCAGTCACAGGGATACAGGGCCACCGTCAAAGCCCCTTAACATGACTCATCAGAAAGACTGCTCCCCAGTGGATGGCTCCACCCAAGGACGCCCACGATTAGATGGACCTGAGCAGACACTGGGTTTACATTCCAGATTTTGGAAGAACCAGATTCTGTCTTTCTAATTCTGGAGTCCCCCGAAGTCCCTGTAAGAATAGAGCATCATTTGGTAGGGACACTCAATTGTTCATACACTTTCATGAAAACTGTGAGTTTTCAAAAGTCCAAATGTTCTGACTTTGGTTTGGATGAAGATTTTTATTTGACAAAGATGCCAAAAAGTAGTCCTTTCAACAGATGGTGATGGGACAACCAGAGTTCCACAAAAAAAGAGCATAAAATTAGACCCTATCTCACACCATATAGAAAATTAATTCAAAATGGATCAAAGACCTGAATGTAAGAGCTGAGGAACTGTAAGACTCTTGGAATCTCATAACTTCCAAGTTACAGTGGAGTAAGCCTTTGTGGCCCTAAGTCAGGTAATGGGTTCCTAGTTAGGAAACCAAAAATATAAGCGAACAAATAACAGATAAATTGGAGCGCAGTGATATCAAAATCTTTGTACGTCATCACAGACACCATCGAGAAACAGAAAATACAAACATGAAATAGGAAGAAACATTTACAAGTCACATGATTATACATGGAATACATGTATAATCTCTTACCATTCAACAGTAAAGAAGAAAGTAACCACATCAAACGACCAGCACAGGACAGGAGTAAATGTCTCTCCAAAGAAGATCCACAAACAGCCAACACACACATTAAAAGATGGTTAAAATCATTATTCATTCGGGAACTTCAAATTAAAACTCTAAGATACCACTTGACACCCACTAGACGAGACACGATCCAAGAGAAAACAGGCGTCGTGGAGGACGCAGAGGAACGGGCGTCCTTGCCCACGGCTGGTGGGAACACAGCTGGCACAGCTGCCTGGAATGCAGTGTGGCAGGTCTTCAGGAAGTCACACACAGGGCTACCGCGTGACTCAGCACTTCGCTCCCAGGTACCAAGCAAGAGAAATAAACGTGTGTATACAAACCCGTCTGTGTGGATGTTCACAGCGGCATCATTCATAGCTGCCAGAACACGGTACCAACCCAAATGCCCACCGACTGATGGAAGGGGGTAAGGCCAGCAACGCAACAGCTGCTGGCAGTAAGAAGGGGTGGGGTGGAAGACGATGCTGTGACACAGATGAGCCTCGAGAGCCTTCTGTGAAGAAAGTCGGCCACGAGAAACAACAGGTTATATGAGTTCACTCACGTGAAGCGTTCAGGATGGACAGAGAGCCTGCTGGTGGCTACACGGCGTGAAGGCAGAGGGGACACCTGCCCGCTAATGGGTGTGGGTCTTCTTTGGAGGGGGAGGGAGGCGCTCTACAGCTAGGTCAGGCCACTGTCAGCACGACCTCCCAATGTACTGGGAAACGCCCAACTGTGAAACGTCAGTGGGTGAACTGTATGTGCTGCGTAAGGAAAAAACACCACGTCTAAGGAGAAACGTGAGTGGATCTACGGGTCTGAGTAAAGACCACAAAATGACAGCATTTGTGACTCAGTAACGTCCAGATGCAGGTAGAGACCTGTGCCTTCGGGAAAAAGAACACTTAAGCAAAAACGAAGGGAAAATATCTGACTAAGGATTCCCTATACAGCCCTTATGCAACCGCATGCTGACCCAGAGCAGGCCTTTATCATGCCTGGACCTTCCCCTGGCGGACACAATGCGTTCCCCAAGGCCACCTCCCCATGCACAGAATGCAGAGATAAACTGATCTTAACTCTATCAAAGTCACAAAGCCACACTGGCAGGGCAGAGGCGGGGCAGAGACAAGGTCCAGCCAAGACAGCAAGGCGGCTCCTCGGGAAATGGGTCTGAGGAAAAGAGCCTGCACCGTTAAGGGACTGTTACCCATGCATCTTGCCCGACCACCACTTAAAAAGCACAACAACTGATCTTGAAGACATTTTTTCTTTTTCTTTTTCTTTTATGGCTTCAAACTCATTGAGATGTTCGCGATGAGTCAAGAAGACCGTGTCTGCCCCATGCCCGCAGCTGTTCCTTTCCGGACGACGCTTCCCGCACTCGGGCAGTGACGCACGGATGTGCACACAGGGGGCACAGATAGAAACTCGGCCCGGCCTGGCGGAAAATCTCCAAGAATTCCATGTGTTTCACTTGTGACGCCTCACCAAGCACGCACGGAAGGACAGGGAGGTAGTGACAATCACTTTCGAACTGCAGAGGCATTGCGCCATTGCTAGGTGGCAATGACGGTCAAGCCTGCAGAGCATACAGGCAAAGGGACTCCAGCTTGCTGTGCAAGCATCAAACACACCACTGGCTCTGCGTTCAGGCTCCTTTGCCAGAAAATCAAAGCAGCCATCACTCCTAGTCCTGCCCACTGCTTTTTGCAATATGGTCTGAACGTGAGAGCACAGTCACACTCTGAGAGCATTCTAGGACTACAGAATTACTGCTCACCAGCAGAAAAAAAAAGACCAACTAGTGAAAACTCTTAAAAAGCTTAAGTTCCCAAGGTAAACCTAACCACAAATTAACGTGGAGCGGGTCACTGACCGATCACTGAGAGGGGCTCCCACTGCCCAAGTCGGAGCTCCCCACAAGCTTCAGTGCGTGGGTCTGGAAGCTGACCTGTCCTCACTCAGACCGCCGCTATGCGGTAATCTGGGGTATAGCTGGACGGGCATTCTTCAAGGGTGGTGGCAAATTATTAAGTATTAATAAATAAATTATATGATAAAATATTAGGTATTAGTGGAAAACAAAGCCATTTGTCACTATTTATTAAAAATTTAAAGACACATACAGTGGGTGCCTGGGTGGCATAGTCAGTTAAGCATCCAACTCTTGGTTTTCACGCAGGTCCTGATCTCAGGGTCATGAGATCAAGCCCCACATCAGGCTCTGCACTCAGCATGGCGTCTGCTTGGGTTTCTCTCCTCCCCTCCCTCTGCCCCTCCCTGCTGAAGTAAATAAAATCTTAAAAACAAAAACAGGGGCACCTGGGTGGCTCAGTGGGTTAAGCCGCTGCCTTCGGCTCCGGTCATGATCTCAGGGTCCTGGGATCGAGTCCCACATCAGGCTCTCTGCTCAGAGGGGAGCCTGCTCTCTCTCTCTCTCTCTCTCTCTCTCTCTCTGCCTGCCTCTCTCTCTCTCTCCATCTATTTGTGATCTCTATCAAATAAATAAATAAAAATCTTAAAAAAAAAAACAAAAACAAAGGAGGACACATATAGAACTTCAGTTTCCCACTAAATGCAGCTAAAGAGAAATAAAATGTTATATTTAAACCAAACAAAACATAAGACTCTGCAAGGTGGAAAGGAGGAGGCCGCCTGGGAAGGGATCTGGGGCCCCAAAAAGACATAGCATCAAGTCCTCAATTTTCTTTCTGCTTCATACATCCCAGACTGGGTGCTGAGGAAGCTGGCAACCCAGAAATGCCAAATGACTTGGAAAAAGCTGCGAATGAAGCCTGCTCCCTGTGGCCAAAGGACTACGAAAGCACTGCAGAGCAGGAGAGAACACTTGTAGACAATTATTGCTCTACTGCAGCCTGCAGCCAGCCCTACAGAAAACACTGTGCCCACTTCGATCCCAGCGGGTGGTGTCAGAGAAGATCCAGGACTTCCATCTCCACCAGGTGACCCCCATGAGGGCAGCGGAGGCCAGAAAGAAGCCTGCATTCCACCTGTGCCCAGCAGTAACAGGGCAGCACCCTGCCCTTCCCAGGCAGGGTTAAATCACAAAGGCTTAATGGGGAACTTACACCCACACAGCAATAACAAGGAATCCCTCCCCACAGATACCAGGGAGACTGGGTGGGGAGCCTACATTCCATTCCACCCCTGCCCAGTAGCAACCAGGCAGCACCCACGGACCTGCAGCAGTGTCAGCAGAAACCCGTTCTCTGTGTTCAGACATTTAAGATTCAAGTCTCAAAATGTCACACGCCAAACGTCCAAGACATAACCAAAGATCACCTCGCCACATCAAGAACCAGGATGATCTCAACCAAAACCCCCAAAAAGACAATCTATAGACACC
Source organism: Mustela putorius furo (assembly GCF_011764305.1). Classification (NCBI taxonomy): domain Eukaryota; kingdom Metazoa; phylum Chordata; class Mammalia; order Carnivora; family Mustelidae; genus Mustela; species Mustela putorius. Next base: position 13,629,343 of record NW_025421998.1, read on the forward strand.
AAGAAAATAGAAATGTTAGAATTATTTACCAAAAAGTTTAAGAGAGCCAGCTTCAAAACGCTTCTTTGAGTAACTATGAACATGCTTACAAACAAAACTAAAACAAAACAAAAATTAAAAGCCCCAACAAAGAAATGAAGGATACGAAGAGGAACCAAATGGAAATTTATTTATTTATTTATTTATTTTTTAAAGATTTTATTTATTTATTTGACAGAGAGAAATCACAAGTAGACAGAGAGGCAGGCGGAGAGAGAGAGAGGGAAGCAGGCTCCCTGCTGAGCAGAGAGCCCGATGTGGGACTCGATCCCAGCACCCCGAGATCATGACCCGAGCCAAAGGCAGCGGCTTAACCCACTGAGCCACCCAGGCGCCCCAAATGGAAATTTAGAGCTGAAAAAATACAACCATCAAAATTTTTTAAAATGATGGGGTAAGCTACAGATTTTAAAGGATAGAAAAAACTCAGTGAACAAAGACAACCAAAAATTTACTCAAGTTGAACAACAGGGAATAGACACTTAAAGAAAAATGAACAGGGCCTCAGGGACATGTGGGACCATAACACGGACTTCATGATGAACGTGAATGCCGTCTACTACTGATGGCATGGAAATGTCAACAGAATCTCAAGAGAAGAAAGATGGAGGGGCTGAAAAAGTGTTCAAAATAATAATGACAAAACCCTACAGATTTGAGCTTAGTGAACCTCAAAAGAATAAACAAAGAAATCCACTGCAAGACATATCAAAATCGAAACTGAAAACTACAACTTGAAGAGCAGCTCTCTCACCAGTAACTGAGGAGGCCAAGAGAAAGTGGCACGACACTGCTTAAGGGCAGGACAATCACTGTGAACCCAGAATCCTACCTCCAACGAAACACTCCTGAGGAATAAAAGGAGGAAGGAAAACGAAGAGACTATGCCACCAGCAGACCTGCCTTGGAACAAACGACTAAGTGAAATTCTCCGACCAGAAATGAAGTGACGAAACAAGGAATCCCTCAACATCGTGAAAAGAACACACGGGTAAATAGAATTTCCGTCTCTTGACTCTTCTCATTATGGGTGACAGATCAAACAAAAATTGCAACTGTCTGATGTGGTTGTAAACGTGCACAGAGGTAATACATAAGGGCATTTTAAATGAGGGAGAGTAAAGAGATGTAAATGGAGGTACGGGTTCTACACTTCCCTCAAACTGATATAAAGGTGACACCTATGGACTATGAGAAATCACATTCGTATAACGTAATATCCAGACAACCATGGAAAAGGGTATTCAGAGAAATACACTCAAAACCACAGATGGCAGATAAGCACATGAAAATGTGTTCAGTGTCAGCAGCCGTCAGGGAAATGCAAACTGGAACCACAAGGACACACCACTACATAGCTACTAGAATGGCAAAAACAAAACTAAACAAAACAACGACACCACGAGTGCTGGGGAGAATGTGGAGAAAGTTACTAGTCAAATACGTTACTAGTGGGAAGGTAAAATGGCACAGCCGCTATGGAAAAGTCTGGCTATTTCTTAAAGTACTGGACACGCAACCACCACATGACGTCGTAACTGCACTCCTAGGCATCTATCCCAGAAAGACAAAAACTTACGTTCACATAAAAACCTGCATATGAATGCTTCTAGGAGCCTTATTCATAACAGCTGAAGAATGGAAACAACTCAGATGTCCTTTAATGGGGTTGCATCCAAGACCTGGAGGCATAAAAAGGAGCTAAATGAAGGCAGCAGGCTGCATTCATTGTCAGAGAACTGAGGAGTGCAAAACGCCAATCCCAAAAGGTTACATGCCTTATGATTCTCTTTATATAACATGCTTCATTTGCCAAACTCATAGAAATGGAGAGATTAGTGGCTGCCAGGAGCTAAGGAGATGGAGGCAGGAGGAAAGAAGGTGGCTATGAAGGCAAGAGGAGGGCTCCTTGCATGGAGGGAAATGTTCTGCATCTTGGCTATTCTCAATGCCAGTACCTGGTTGTGATAACATACTCTAGTTTCTGCAAAATGTTAGCAATTGAGGAAACTAGGCAAAGGGACACCGGCATCTCTCCGTACAATTTGCTGTAACTACATATGACATATTTATACGCAGAGTTATCAAAATAAGTCTCAATAATGGCAGTTATCCCCAAATTTAAAAAAAACTATCTAAAAGTTCAAAAGGTAGAGAGCACAGTATTTTTTCTTCAAATGGGGCAGTGGGGAGTGCAATCAGTTAGAAGCAGATCTTATATGTACGTGTAGGTGTGACAGACATACAATAAATACAATGTTTGGTATTTAATAAACTCTGAAAATTTAAATGAAACCCACAGAAATTCATGGTTCTGACATTAGTTTTTGAAAGCAACTAAACTGTGGTATGGCTGCGTAACCGAACACAAGACAAATCATTTAATTGTGTATTTTAAGTGAGTGAATGATACGGCACACGAACTGTATCTCAAAAGCGCTGCAAAGGAAAAAAAAAACCCTGAAATCTGGAATGTGCTCTCAATCATCAAGAAACTCCGATCTTGCTCCAGCTTTCCCAGATCCAGTCCTCGTCCATTCTGCAAAGCTAGAGGAGTACTGCGTGTTTTCGTATGAAACGTGCCTGCGCGAAAAAAATGAGGTTTGACTGTGACAGCTCCTGCCACTGTGCAAACCAGGATCCATTCCAGGACACATGTCCTGAGGCCGCTCAGAGTAGCGGGCCTGGAAGCCCGGCTCCACAGTCCAGGACCACAGAACAAGGCACAGGGGAACGCCACTCAGAGGTCACCCCTTGGGCCCAGGAGTCATATCTCTTCCGTTCTGCAAACTCAGTTTTCTTCTGAGTCTCACACACAGCTCACACCTCGCACCGGCAGCTCCACGGAGCAAAGAGGTGCATGACTAGGATACCACCCCAAGAAGGCGCTTCGCCTGCACTGGGCCACCGGGCCTCCGAAGAGCGACCAGCAGGGTGGGGTGCTGCAGGGTGGTCTGCCAAGGCCGTGCCCCCCAGCACGGGGAGGAGGATGGGCAAAGCGGGGTGCCGAGTCCGAAAGGAGTAGGGAGTACACGGGGACCGCAGGGCGGTCCACTCAAGGGTGTCTCCCCAGGAGCTCAAGAAAGATGGGTAAGGCCGGGTGCGGAGTCCGGAGGCGCACAGAGTACAGGGTGCTGGGGAGATTTAACAACGCTCAGGGGCGTCGCCCCAGGAGTGCAGGGAGAAGGATGGGGAGATGGGCTATTCGGTCTAGAGAGGTCCTGCGGGGGGTCCGCTCAAGAGCGTCCCCCAAGGAGTGCAGGGAGGATGGGCATGCGGGCTGCTGACTCTGGAGTACTGAACCCACTGGGTGCTGGGGGCGGTCCAGTCAAGGGCGTCCCCGCAGGAGTGCAGGGAGGACGGGTAAGGCGGGGTACCCAGTCCAGAGGGGTACTGGATGCACAGGGTGCTGGGGGCGGTCCTCTCAAAGGCGTCCCTCTGGGAGCGCAGGGAGGACGGATAGGCGGAGTGCTGGGTCCGGAGGAGCACTGCGCACGGGGTGCTTTGGGAGGTCCGCGCAAGGGCGTCTCCCCAGGCGCGCAGCCCCGGTAGGCGCGGGTGGAGCACGGCCTGCGGCCCGCAGTCCGCAACCGCTCCATCAAGGGCGCGCCACCCTTCCGACCCGGCAGAGGACAGCGCCGGGCGGCTCCTTCGTGACGCCTCCTCGACCTTGGGGGTCACCCCGGCCGCGGCGCCCGTTCCCTCACATCCGTCCAGCCGCCCGCCCCAAGCCCGCCACAGCCAATAGCTCGCCGCTGCGCGCCCCCCGCGACGTCCGCGCGCGCCCGCACCCGCCAATCTCCGCCCGTCAGGCGGCGCTCGCCGTACCATTGGCTGTCAAACCCGTCCGTCAAGCCATGTCCCACCCACCTCCCTCCGTCAGCCCTGCTCCATCCGGCTTCACTCCCTGTCACCGCGGCGCCAGCGACAACGAGGGCGCGGCGCCCTCGCCCTATGCCGCAACCCCAGCCTCCTGCCCGAGGGCGCGGGTCTTCCCAAACCGGGCCAGGCCCGGCGGCAGTACGCGCTTACCTGTCCCCGGCTCAGCTCCACCCGAATGAGGCGCCGACACCCCACTCCGGGGCACCAAACTCTTGACCCCGCCCCGGCGTGTGGCGTCAGCACGCAGTCCCGCCCCTGAGGGAGAAGGCCCGCCCTGCCCTGTGGGCGTGGCCTTGCGTCATAGAGCCGCGCCGGCGGTGCGGAGGCGGGTCATTGTTGTCCGCCGTGAGCCGGCTGGGTTGGCGGGATGGGGCGCGCAGGGTTTCTGCGCTTGGCGGTTGGTGTCGCCGGTGAGGGGCTCGGCGGACCCGACCCGCGTGGCCGGAGCGGAAGAAGCCGGTCGGACCCCAGGCCTCAGCGCAGGGCGAGTGCGTCTGGAGGCCGTCGCGGACGCCGGGGTCTCGCACTGGCGGCGGGGCCGCGAGCTGGCGCTGGACGCTGCCCTGCGCGCCCCGACTGCGCGGGCGGCGGCTTTTAGAGGCCGCTTCCCCGAGGAAGAGCGCTGTGCGAGGACGCCGGGGCGGCCGTGGGAGGCCCCGTGGGGACTGGGCGCCGCTGACCAGGTTTGCGGCTGCGCCCTCTCCGTGGCCCGGTTATGACTGGCCGCCCGGCGGGCAGTCCCGGAGCTGGAGCCGGAGCTGCTCCGTCTTCCTGAGACCCGACAGCTAATCTGCGGTGCTTCCAGCGAGGGCGGGTGCCGCGTTCACGGCCACGATGAGGAGCTTTTGCAACAGACCGTAGCGCTTCGAGGCTGGGAGCGGGAGGGCGGTGTCCGGTGACCGACGTCCGGGAGACGCTGGGCCGCGCCGCCGCCTTTTCCTTAAATGTCCCCAAGTCTCGAAGGCAACGACTGTGTTCTGTGACACGGCGTAGGCCACTGGGTGACCCGGGCCAGCTCGCTGACCCACAGAGCTCCGTCAAGGACCCAGATATCTGAGTGTGGGCCGGGATTCCGGGCGAGCCCTATGCCACCCCTCGCGGATGCGGCGTGGACTTGGAGCCGAGTTGGAAGGAAGGGCTGCGGCGGGGTGGGGTGGGCTTTTGTTGTTTGTTTTGAGCAGGAGCTTAAGTGCTCCTAAGAGCGGAGTTGGACAGGCGCGGGGGTAAGGGTCCAGAGACCAAACCTCAGGATGCTTTTATTACCCCCCCTTTTTAAATTTTAGATTTTATTTATCTTGGGGGGAAGGGATCAAGGGAGAGAGAATCCTAAGCCAACACCAGGATGCGTGCAGGACCCTAGGATCAGGGACCTGAGCCAAAGTCAAGAGTCAGATACTTAACCACCTGAGCTACCCAGGCACCCCTTTAACGCCTCATTTTTAAATAAACTGTGGTAAAATGTGCATAAGGAAAAAATGCTGCCCTTTTATTCTTTTTAAAAAGATTTTATTTATTTATTTGGTAGGCAGAGATCACAAGTAGGCAGAGAGGCAGGCAGAGAGGGGGAAGCAGGCTCCCCGCTGAGTAGAGAGCCCGATGTGGAGCTTGATCCCAGGACCCTGGGATCATGACCTGAGCCGAGGGCAGAGGCTTTAACCCACTGAGCCACCCAGGCGCCCCAGGATCTCATTCTTTTTATAATTTAATAATATTCCTTTGTGTGTGTGTGTGTGCACACACACGCGCATGTGTGCACACCACTGGTGGGTCCCATGTCATCTTTATCTGCTCATCTCTCTGTGGACACTTCAATTGCTTCTGTATCTCGGCTGTTGTGAATAATGTTGCAATGAATGTAAGGGGTGCCTATATCTCTTCAGATTGGTGTTTTGCTTTCTTTGGATAAATTCCCAGAATTGCTGGATCATAGGGTAGTTCTGTTTTTAATATTTTTAGGAACTTGCACACTGTTTTCCGCAGCGGCTGCACCAACTTGCATTCCCACCAACAGAGCATGAGGGTTTCCCTTTCTCCTTGCCAACACCTGTTCATTGACTTGGTGATGATGGCTAACTTGACAGGTGTGAAAGGGCATCTCATGGTGGTGTTGACTCGAAATGCCTGGATCAGTGATGTTGAGCATCTTTTCATGTGTCTGTTGGCTGGTCTTCGCCTTTATACTTAGGTTGTTTATCTATTTAGAGTTAGTTTTGGCATTTGGTGTGTGGTAGGGCCTCGCCATCATCTTTTGCTTGTAGAATTCCAGTCGTCCCCGTGCCATCTCTGGAGGAAATGATTCTTCCCTGACCAAGCGGACCTGGCATCCTCTTTGAAATTCAGTTCACCACGTATGTTGGGTTTATTTCTGGACTCTCAATTCTAGTCTGTTGGTCTATATGGCTTTATGCCAGTACCACACTGTTTTGATCACTGTAGCTCTGTAGTAAGTTTTGAAATCCATAAATGTGTGTGAGTTCTCCAACTTTGTTTCTTTTTCAACATTGTTTTGGCTGTTTGGGACCCCTTGTAATTCCATATGAATTTAAGGACTAGCTTTTCCAATTTTGCAAAAAAAAAAAAAAAATAGGCAGCGTTAGAATTTTGATAGGGACTGTGTTGAATCAGTAGACCGCTCTGGGTAGTGTTGACATCCTAACTATATCAGGTCTTCCAGTCCGAGGATACCTTGCCCTTTATTTGTGTCTTCTTTAGTTTCCTTTACCATTCTTCTTACTTCTTACTTTTCCATGTACAAGCCATGAGCCTTGGTAAAGTTATTAATGGAGTGTTTTGGGAAGCATCTGTAGGCAGAATTGCTTTCTTAATTTCTTTTCCTGACTGTTTATTCCTGGTATATTGGTTTTTTGTGTACTAATACCGGGCCCTGTAACTTCACCGAATCCTTTTTTTTTTTTTTAATTTATTTATTTCACACACAGAGGGAGCGCACAAGCAGGGGGAGGAGCAGGGAGAGGGAGAAGCAGACTCCCCACTGAACAGGGAGCCCAACGTGGGGCTTGATTCCAGGACCCTGCGATCATGACCTCACCTGAACGCAGCCACTTAACCGACTGAGCCAGGTGCCCCCTCTGATTTCATTTATTAGGCCTGGCAGCTTTCTCTTAAATTCTTTGGGATTTTCTTTCATATATGGGATTATATCATGTGCGAATATAGTTTTTCTCCCTTTTCAGTTTGGATGCCTTCTGTTTCTTGTCTAATTGATCTGGCTGGAACTTCTGGGACAGTCTTGAATGGCAGGAGTGGACATGGGCCTCCTTGGCCTGTACCTGATTTTAGGGGAAAACTTCAGCCTCTCACTTCTGAGTCTGATGTTTGCCGTGGGATTTTTGTAGGTGCTCTTTATCATGTTGAGGAAGTCCCCTTCTATTTCTTGTTTTCTGAGTGTTTTTGATGGTGAAACGGTGTCTGATTTTGTTAAGTGCCATTTCTTTATCAGCTGAGGTAATCATGTATTTTTCTCCCTTCCATTTTATTAATGTGATTTTATTAATGTGATTCCATTGATTTTCTTCTGTCGAACCATGCTTGCGTGCATGGGACAAATCCTCCCTGGCCATGATGTACAATCCTCTTAATGTGCTCTTGGATTTGCTAGTATTTTGTTGAGGTTTTTTTCATCTATATTCATAAGTGAAATTGGTCTAGTTTTCTTTCTTTTTTTTTTAAGATTTTATTTATTTATTTGACAGAGAGATCAATCACAAGTAGGCAGAGAGGCAAGCAGATAGGGTGGGAGAAGAAGGCTTCCTGCTGAGCGGGAGAGCTCTATGTGGGGCTGGATCCCAGGACTCTGAGATGATGACCTGAGCAGACACTTAACCCACTGAGCTACCCAGGCGCCCCTGGTCTAGCTTTCTTTCATTGTGATAACTTTTGTCTGGCTTTAGTATCAGTGTGATACTGGCCTCATAGAATGAATTAGGAAGTGTTCCCTCCTTCTTAGTTCGTCAGGGGAGTTTAAGTAGGATTGGTGATAAATCTGTAAACGTTTGTAGAATTCAACAGTAAAGCATCTGGTCCTGAGCCTTTTGCTTTGGGTACTCCTGTGTGTTTTTAGGGATTTCATCTAAGTTACCGTACTTGCTGGTGTGCAGGTCAGAGTGCTTTCTTGCCCTTTTTATTTCTGTAAAGTCAGTGGTAGTGTCTCTATCTCCCATCTTTGATGTTAGTGATTTATGTCTTCTCTCTTTTTTCCTTTGTCAACCTAACTGCAGATTTATCAGTGCTGTTGATCTTTTCAAAGAACCAACTTTTGCTTCCATGAACTATTGTTTTTCTAGTCTGTTTTATTTATCTCTATTTAAATCTTCATTGTTCTTTCCTTCCTCTGGTTTTGGGTTTAGTTTGCTATTCTTTTTTGATTCCTTTTTAGTTTCTCAAAGTACACTTTGATGTGTAGGTGACTGATTTGCTCTTTTTCTTCTGCTTTAATGTAGACATTGGCAGCTGTACGTTTTCTTCCGCACACTGCCTTCACTGCATCATACGGCTTTTGCTCAGTGTGCATTTTCATCAACTGTACATTCTGCTTTCATTCAAGAATGTTTATACCAGTTTGGGGTGAGGTTCTAGGGGTAGAGGCAAACCCGGAAGATGGGCAGGATCTGTGTTGTCATGGAGCTGACATTCTAGGACAAACCAATAAGCTAGCAATTGACAGCCACTGGAATCCTGAAAACAGAATGGTGGAAGCACTGCTTCAGGGTTTGAAGTCTATGTTATGAAATAGGGGCCATATTCACATAGCTCAGAAATCAGTAGTGTATTACAGGGTCTGCTTTGCAAAGTTTTCCTGGCCCCCTGTTACCATCCACTTCATTATCTGCTGGCTTGCCAGATCCCATCCCTGCTGGCAGCAACTCTGTTCGTTGGATTCAGGGGCAGTCAGGTGGGGTAGACAGCAGAGATGGAGGGAATCCAGGTACGTGGGGCACGGCCGTGTAGCAACCAGGAAAGAATTATTTATTTTAGCCAGTACAGCCATACTGCCGAATACTCGCGTTACTCTAAGTAATCGCTGACGTTTTCCAGCTATTGCACACTTGCTTTCTTAACTTAGTAATGCATGCTGGATATCTTCCTGTAACCGAGCCTCATGTCTGCCAGGTTCCCAGGGAGGGAAAGTGGGGGTCCGTGCAACCTCCCTGCACTGCCCTGAATTGGGCTGAGCAAGCCACAGGGCCAGGCCAGATTCCCATGGAAGGGAATGCCTTCCGCCTCCCCGGGAGGAGCAGAGCGTGCAGACTCGGCGGTGGGAGGGGTGCGTGACACGGGTGTTTGCAGTCATTCTGATGTAGGAAAGACTGTTAGTGTTTGAAGCCAATGGCCAAGAAAGAATTCTTGAGATGTCTTTGATGCCAAAGGTGATTTTATTAAAGCAAGGGAGAGGACCCGTGGGTGGAAAGAGCTGCAGTGGGGTCAGAAGTAACCCATTACTTTCAAGTTGGGAGGGGGTTAGGGACAGCGTGAGTCTCCCAAGGAATTTAGAAGCAAGGTTTCCAGGACCTTGAACATCTAGTTATTGTTAGGAAAAGGTCTTTATTACCATCTAATAAAACCGTAGTCATGAGACCCTTCAGATACACGTCTGTGGGTCATATGCTTGGGGGATGATTGCTAACACGTATCTTGGGTTTAGAGATAAAGGGAAGTTTCCAAAGGAATTTTTATACGTTACAGTAGACTTTACAGGATTCTGGGGGTTAGATCTAAGGTTGCCTTTTGCCCTTAGAAAAGTGTCAGCACTGAGGCAGTTGAGTCCCTAGAGGAAGGTCACTCTGCCTGTTTCAAGGACTGGTCAGTGGGCTGTAGGTAGTCAGGAAATTTAATAATTTTTCTTCTGCCTTTGTTTCCCACATCAGTTCTAGCACATGGAGACCCAGGGGCGGCTACATGCCTTGTGGAGTACCGCACACCTCTGGTCCTTTCTTGCCAGCTCAGTTTTCAAGTACATTTCCCCACACTTGTTTTTCTTTTTGACTTCAGTGTTTGGGAGGTAGGAGCCAACTGTTCCATATTCTGGATTTGCCTTGTTATTTCCTCATGGCGTACTTGAACTTCTGAATTTCCTGTGAACTGCAAGATGGGACAAAAGACCTGATTTAGGCTGCACGTTACTTAAAACAGCATTCTTTTTTTTTTTTTTAAGATTTTATTTATTTATTTGACAGAGAGAGATCACAAGTAGTCGGAGAGGCAGGCAGAGAGAGAGAGAGGGAAGCAGGCTCCCTGCTGAGCAGAGAGCCCAATGCGGGACTCCATCCCAGGACTCTGAGATCATGACCTGAGCCAAAGGCAGCAGCTTAACCACTGAGCCACCCAGGCGCCCTAGAACAGCATTCTGATCCGTTGATCCTCCGGTGTTCCTGTTCTTTTACATGGTTATCTGCTGCCTGGACAGGATCCGGATTTTAAAATCTGAGTCAGGGGGCACCTGGGTGGCTCAGTGGGTTAAAGCCTCGGCCTTCGACTCAGGTCATGATCCCAGGGTCCTGGGATCGAGCCCTGCATCGGGCTTTCTGCTTGGTGGGGAGCCTGCTTCCTCTCTTTTCTTTGTCTCTCTCTCTCTCTCTGCCTGCCTTTCTGCCTATTTGTGATCTCTGTCTGTCAAATAAATAAATACAATCTTTTAAAAATAAATAAATAATAAAAAAATAAAATAAAATCTGAGTCAGACATCATTCCTCATTCAGAATCCCCTAAGGGGTTCTCACTCATTTGCCAAGGTCCTTAAAGTGCCCTAAGAGGCCCACCCAACTCTCCTGCCCCCAGTTAGGACCTCATTTCCTCCTGCTTCCCTCCCATGCTTGTGCCTCTTGCTACACTGGCCTCCTTGACCTTGTCCAACTCATAACAGCTCTTCAGGTAGCCATGTGACCTGCCCTCCAGGACCTCTCTCACAGGACACCTTCTTGATGAGCCTTCTTTGGCCACTGCGCTCTACCCCACCCCACTTGTAACCAGACCTTCCCTGTATTGGTCTCCATAACAAATTAACCAACAGGATGGGTGAAGGCAACAGAAATTTATTCTCTTACACATCTCAAGAGTAGAAGTCCAAAATCCAGATGTCAGCTAAGTCGTGTTCCCTCCAGAGACTCTGGGAGAGATGGTCTTGTGTGTCTCCCAGTTTCTGGCTGATCCAGGCATTCCTGGTTTGTGGCTGCAGTGTCTGGCTCTGGCTGCGTGGTGAATCCTTTTATCCGTGCAGCTCGCTCTTTCAAGCCTACACAGTTCGGTGACAGGCACCTCGTGGGACAGTTCTCCAGAACTGTTTTCATCATACAGATCGGAAACTCTGTATCCATTAGACAACCCCCCTCCTTCAGCACCACCTTACTGTCTCTACGAATTTGGCTGCTTTAGATACCCTCTTGTTTGTAAGTGGAGTCATGCACTATTTGTTTTTCATGACAGGCGTATTTCCCTTAGCATGCTGACCTCAGGGTTCATCCGTGCTGTGGCTTGGTGTGGGATTTACTTCCTTTTCAAGGCTAAGTGGTATGCAGTGGTGTGTTTGTGCCCCTTTTGATTTCTTTTCTGTTCATCCATTGATAGACATTTGGGTGCTTCTGTAAACGTGGGCATGCAAGTGTCTTTTCGAGGTCCTGTCTTCAGATTTTTAGAGCTCTACCAGGCTGTGGAATGATTGGGTCATATGGTAGTTCTAATTTCTCGAGGTGCCTCCATGTTATTTTCCAAAGTGGTTGCACCATTTATGATGCCACCCACAGCTCCCGAGGTTCTGATTTCTCCACATGCTCACTGATAGTTATTTTCTATTTGCTTTTTACAGCAGCCACTCTGTGGGTGTGTGGTGTCTCTGTGTCTCTTGTAAAGACCCTGGTCACTGGATTTAGGGTCCAGGACAATCCAGGATTATCACATCAGGTCCTTAATTACATTTGGGAGGACCCCAAGGCAGGTCACATTCACGGGTTCCAGGGATTTCAATGTCGATCCTTTGTCTTTGGTGGGGGCACTGTTCAACCCACTACATTCCCTAACCTCTTCCCTGCTTAATTTTTCTCCTTGACACCTTCTCCCTCTGGCATGCTATAGAGTGTGTGATAACCAAAAGGTGATAACCAAAATAAACCCATGAGGACAAGGACTTTTGTGTTTTGTTCACCATTGTGTCCCCAGGGTTTAAAACACCAGCACAGTAGCTGCTCATAGATATTGGCTGAATGAAGGGGCAGCTGGCTTAGGTAACTTTGGCAGAAATTGCCCACCATCTTTGAGGGGAAAAGTTTTCAGGCCTGGGGATTTCAATTACCTAACCTAAGTTTTTTCCTGTGAGTAATGCAATCTCTTTAAGATTACCCATCAATTAGGACAAATTTTAGGGTCCTCTTGAAGAAAAAAAACAACAAAATTAGAACCATGAATACCATTTCTCACCAAAGTGAATCAAGATCCTTAAGGTAAACAGCAGACTTTTTAAAAAGATATTATTTATTTATTAGAACGAATTCAGGGAGAGAGCTTGAGCAGGGAAAGGGGCAGAGGGAGAAGCAGACTCCCCACCGACCAGGGAGCCTTAGCAAGGCCCCCAGGATCATGACCTGAGCCAATGGCAGATGCCCAACTGAGTGAGCCACCCAGGCACCCCCAAATGGCAGATTTTGTGTGTAGGGCAGGCAGTGTGCAAAGTGGAAAGCAAGGGAGTCAGTAAAGACTAATTGTGTTAAAAGGGCGCAGAGCACTTGGACATCTTATGGGATGATCCGAACATTAAAAAGGGGTAATGATTGTAATGTATGCAGACACATTTAGTTTTACTGCAAATCCTCCCTGGTTGTGGATCTAATGGTGTACAGGATACAGCAGTGACCAAGAGATACATCTTTAGTGACATGTTAAGATACAAACCCCCAGTCTGGAACGTGGATTCTACTGGTTGGGTGATCTGGGTGCCTCAGTAGGAAATTGCACCATCAGCATCAACAACAAACAGATTGAGGAGCTGTGTCCCTGAATGGCTTGACTTTACCTTGTTTGGACCCTGATTAAGCATTCTGAAGTTTTTTGAGACAAAGAGGAGAAACTGAACATATGCTAACTGTTAGACAACATTAACAGTAAAACTGTTTAATTTTGTTGGATGTGGAAATGGTATTTTTAAAAAGTCCTTGTCTATTAGAGACACAAGTATTTTTAGGTGAAATGATGTATTTTTTTTTTCTGGACATACATCATTTCTGGACACCGTTTCATATACTTCAGGGAAAACACGCCAAAGAAATGAAACAAGGCAGGCAAGAAACTGATTTTTGTTGAAGGTGGGTGATGAGTATATCAAAGTTCATTGTAACTATTCCCTCTTTACGTGTGTTTGGAAATTCTCTTTATAAAAAATTTAAGGTTTTCAACCAAGCTCTGCTGTGGTTCTATGCCCAGTAACAATGTCCTGGCTTGGTGTTCGTCTTCCTTCGTCCCAGAGAAGGGGGTGTTGTAACTAGGAGAGGCAAATACACCCATGACCCTACTCATTCTGTTTCCCTCATTCTCGCCCTCCGATTTTTTTTTTTTAGCCCAGATTTTCAGTCTCATTTTGCAGCGCTTAGTGCAACGGAAGCGGGGGTGGAGGGGCTGCAACAGCGCGCGCGTCGAGTCAGTTAACCCAAGCCTATCGCTCAGATCAGAACTGGGATCAGACCGCAGAAGGTGGCCGAAGCTTATTTATTGTCCATTCCATTAGAAGGACGTGAGCTAAATGCCTGTATTTAAAAATCAGGGAGTTTCATGCCAAACCCCAGTTTCAGCTTCTGAAGAAGAGGGCTTTAAACAGAGGCTTTCGATCCTCACACAGAACTACTGGGGAAGCTTCCCTTTTAAATGACTTTCTTTGATCCCCCAGGATACCTGTGTTGGCTCAGAATCAGAACTTACCGCACACACCGCAGCACACGCAACACCAGCCATGCCCAGAGCACCCAGAGCCCCGCTACAGCGCTTTTCTGCAAGGACGGCTCTCAGCATAGGCACGCTGCACCTCCCGGAGGGCCCCCAGTCCTCATCCCTCACCTAGGACACAGTGAGTAGTTCAGTCTGACTGGCTGGTAGAAAACCGCGGGGCCTGCGAGGACAAAATAAGACGGACTCGACCACACGCTTCGCCTTGCAGAGTCTAGTAAAAACTTGAGGAAGGGACCCTTTTCCTCATTAGTCCCCGTGCCACGCCCACCCCATCTCCTTTACCATCAGTGCGGTACCTGGCAACCTCCCGCCCCGCACCCAGTGAGTCCCTCCCACGCAAGGGTCAGGAAATTCCAGCACAACAGCTGGGTCAGAGATCACGCATGGCGGTCACCATTCCGAGTGACACAGCCCCACCAGCTCGGGCAGCTCCCGCCCGCCTTCCGCACGGGAACCCTCCTCTCCAGGCTCCTTCCCAAGTGCTGGGCCCGACGCCCCCACGCTCCCTTCCCCGCCTGGGGCCCCTCCTCCCCACGTCCCTTCCGCACGCCCCATCCCTTGGATGGGACCCCATGTGTCTCCGCCCTGTCCCCCGCGCTGGACCCCACGCCCCCACGTTCCTTCCCCCGCGCGGGACCCTACGACCCCACGCCCCGTCTCCAGCACGAGATCCCTACCACTTCCCGCCCGCGGAGGAGCGGGGAACGAGCTCATCGCCACACAATCGCCCCGAGCCCGGCTATGCAGCCTCTCCTGGAAGCCGAGCGCAGGCTTGCGCATGCGCGCAGGGGGGCGGGGGAGGAGGCGCGCAGGTAGGTGTCGGACAAAGTATCGTCTCCCGCAAAGCGACCCGGAGTCCTTCGCATACGTACTCTCCTCTCGGCCTGGGCGAGCCGCAGAGCCAGACGGACGCAGCGCGAGCGTCATGGCGCATGCGCGCTCTGCGCTCGGCTCTGTGGCGTCGGCCGGACTGGGGCGCAGGCGCGCGCATGCGCGACGGGCGGAGGGCGCGCGTTGGCAGGTGTCGGGGCGGGTGGCGGCGGGCGATGGGACGACCGGCGCTGCTGCTGCTCGCGCTGTGCGCAGCCGGCGCCCGAGGGCTCTACTTCCACATCGGGGAAACCGAGAAGCGCTGCTTCATTGAGGAGATCCCCGACGAGACCATGGTCATCGGTCAGGCGGGGCGAGGGAGGACAGGGCCTTGTGTGTCCCCGAGACGCGGCCACGGCGCCCCGCGGAGTGTGGGAGCCGGCCGGAGCAGGCGGGTCGTGACGGCTGTGTCTGCTCCGCAGGGAACTACCGCACCCAGATGTGGGACAAGCAGAAGGAGGTCTTCCTGCCCTCGACCCCCGGCCTGGGCATGCATGTGGAGGTGAAGGACCCTGAAGGCAAGGTAGGGCCACCGCTGGTCGTGCTCGGGCTGTGGCACAGACGCTCTGCAGCCTCCACGAGGCCACGCTTCCCCCGACTTCTCTGGGCCGTGCAGGGCTCCGAGGACAGGGCAGCGTGCAGGTGGGGGCTGTCACGGTGTGTCCTGTTGCAGGTGGTGCTGTCCCGGCAGTACGGCTCCGAGGGCCGCTTCACCTTCACCTCCCACACACCCGGTGACCATCAGATCTGCCTGCACTCGAACTCCACCAGGATGGCTCTCTTCGCTGGCGGCAGACTGGTAAGAGGATTGCCTCTTTGGCCAGAGCTCAGAATCTTTCCCCTGATTCTGCCAAGTTCTGACCTAACGGCCACCGTCATTTGGGACACTTTGGGACACAGTCACAATCAGAGATAGGTGTTGCATTTCTGTCTCACTGCTAGGGACGAGAATAGGTTCCCCAACCTCTAACGGAAAATCCGAGGGTTTCCAACTTTGGGGCTTCGGGGCTCCACCCCGTGTCTTTGTAGCGTGTGCACCTGGACATCCAGGTTGGGGAGCACGCCAACAACTACCCCGAGATCGCTGCCAGGGACAAGCTGACAGAGCTCCAGCTCCGAGCCCGCCAGCTGCTTGATCAGGTGGAACAGATCCAGAAGGAGCAGGATTACCAGAGGGTAAGCATGCGTATGACCGTACTCGGATGTGGCAGATGACCTTTGTGCCTGCCATGCCCCCTGGAAGTTTCTGTTTAAGGCCTTTCCCGCTTGGGAGCTCAACTGTTCAGAGAATGGGGTGAAGGGTGTCCGTGTACCCGGCTGCTTCCAAGCTTTGCAGACTGAAGTGTATTGAGCACCGCTCCCAGCCTGGCAGAGCTGGTTGTGGAGGGGCGGGCGGCACTCTCCTGGGGCATTCCCCACGGAATCCGAGGCAGCGTCTCAGGAGGCATTTGGTCCTGAAGCTGAATTTCACACAGCAGGGAAGGGCCTCACAAGAGCGGGGACCATCTGTCCTGCACGTTTAATCCCGGCCTGTTGTCCTACACAGTATCGTGAAGAGCGCTTCCGTCTCACCAGCGAGAGCACCAACCAGAGGGTCCTGTGGTGGTCAATCGCTCAGACGGTCATTCTCATCCTCACTGGAATCTGGCAGATGCGTCACCTCAAAAGCTTCTTTGAGGCCAAGAAGCTGGTGTAGTATCCTCTCCGTACGACCCTCCCCTTCACCTCGATTATTTTGTACTTTCCTCACCCAATACCGTATCCACCTGGATTTTGAGGGAAAGGAAATGAAAAAAGAATACAAGCCACATTGGTTCCATGGCAACAAAGCACTCACATCAGCCACTCGCTCACACTAGTTCTCAAGGACCCAGGACATTGGTCCAGGTTTTCAAAGGTCTGTTTTGGGGTTTGTTCAGAATCGAAACTGACCCCGGATGACGTCTGGCTTGTTTCACCTGCAGTGATTCCCCTCATCCTTTTACAAAAAGAGCAAGTGAAAAAAGTCTGTGCTATTCCTTTAACTTCTCTTTTTACGTCTACTTAGGCAGTAGGCTGCTGAAATGCCCCACCAGGGAGGCCCTGCCTCACTGTCCCTCGTGAGTCCTGGGTTTGCTCAGTGGCTTTGTGAATGTAAATAAGGGGCAGAGGCCTCAGAGGATTGAAATGTTTTTTCTATATATTAGAACTATTTTTTGATAAATTATATATATTTTACTTCCTAGTTGAAGTGTTCCTGCCTGTGTGTGACTAGCTGAAAACACCAGTGCGGCCTCGTCTGCTTTCTGTGTACCCGTACGTTTCTGCTAAGGGCCACAGCAGCTCGCAGACACCACAGGTGCTCTCAGGGCCTTCCGAGAGGGCCGAGCAGGGACTCCCTGGACACCGGGGATTTCATCCCGTGGGGCCCCAGAGTGAGGTGGTGGCGGAACTAGCACAGGCAGGGCCCTCCTCCCCTCCCTCTTCTCTTCACTTTTATTTAAGCTGTGCTAAATGTTTCTTCACAGGAACCACATTTGGTTCTTCATACAGATTTTTCCAGTGAAATAAAATGTGTTGTAGTAGCTGTGTTTGAAGTGAACTAAGAGGCTGTGGGCAGATGGGAAGCACAGAGCTGGGTGGAAGAGAGGCCCCAGCCTTCCGGGCTACCGTGCTGACCTGCAGTGGGTGGGACGTCCGCAGGGGGCGCTCAGGCTGCCAAGGTTTGGCCTGATGGGCACCCGTAGGTGTGGGAACAGTCGGCCGGTTGCTTGGCCACTCACAGAGGTCACCCCGGAGGGCCCACCGGTAGGGAATCACGTGAGGCGATGAAGCACCTGTTTCTCAGCCCCTAGACTTAGTACATCTTAGTACACTGCCCTTCTGCCGTATTAAACCTGGCTGCCCTTGCTTCTCCAGGGTTTTGTCATCTGTATTAGTACACATTGCTTATGTGACCTACAGAGCAAAATCTTTTTTTCCATGTTCTAAACTGCTCTGTATATGTACCTATTTTTACCCATAAAAATACATGCAAGTTTGTTTCTAGGCTCTGTTTTGTAATATTTTTGTATTTTAAAATCCCAAGTGTTCCTCATATGTCTCATTCTGGATGGCTAACAGTTCAGCGAGGTGAAATAACCGTAACTGACTTCTCTAAAGCTGGGTATTCAGGATGGTTTTCGGTTTTCTCACGTTAGAATGAACCCGGAGAAAATGAGATGGTTAGCCGCCTGGGCCTCTGGCCTGAGCTTCCCGGGAACTACGGGACAGGTCAGGCAGGGAACACGTCTCTGCCACCGTGGCTGTTCTGGTGGACTGTGGGAGGGCAGGCAACCCTGCAGCCTTTGGTGGTCTGTCCAGCTGTAGGCACAAGTCAGTGCATCTTGATTCTGCCAGTAGCTCCCAAGGTCCAGGTTTCCCCTGTGAAGGTTTGATGAGAAGGAGCGTTTGTCTTACTGATGGGGCAGGTAGGAACCGATGGATGTCGGGAGGATGGGCCAGCAGGTGGCAGCTGTGGGGAGGAATTCCAGGCTGCCGTGTGACATCCACAGATACCCCATGGTCTGGAAAAGTTGCATTTAGAAACCAGTTTGGCTACATTGAGGTAATTCTGTTATTCCTCCCAACACTACCCTAGTTCTGTTCTGGAATTCTTGCTTGCTTAGACTGTACCACATCCTTCCTGCAAAACACGCGCGTGGGGGGGTGAGGCCTCCTCTCGGGCTCTGGGCAAAAGGGAACGAAGGTTGCTACCGACGGACTCTAAGACAGATGGTCTCGGACTAGGCGGGCGAGCGCAGGGTCATCTCCAGGTTCGTAAAAAGTGGCGGCCAGGGGTCGCCATGGTGGGACGTGAGGACTCCGGCCTCCGGCGCTGGCTCGGAGGAAGAAGTGGGGCGCAGGCAACGCGGAAGGCGAGGGAGAAAGCGTCCCTCCGGGTCTCCAGGACGACAGCAGCCCCGCGAGACCTTGCAGGACACCTGCGGAACCACAGCAGAGAAGCTGGGCCGCTTCGTGCCGCTGGGCCTGTGGTGACCGGCTAGGCCGCGACAGCGAGCCGACACAGCTGGGGACCGAGTCCTTGTCGTTAGCTACGCCGCTCGGATGGTCGACTGGCAGCCACAGGCCAGCCCACCTCCGTCTCTAGAGCTCCGCCCGCCCGTGCCCCCGGACCGCGTGCTGGCATGCCCAGGGACGATCCGCGGGGCACCGCACGTCGTAGGTTACCGCAAGAGCCGCTGAGGGAATCGCCGTGAGGCAAGGGAGAGCGGTGAGCAAGACTTATGCCCAAGAGGCCCCGGCAGCCGACGGCGGCCCCGCCTCCCCCGAGACCCCGGGCTCGCGCATCTGCGCAGCCGCGCAGCCCCGCCGGCTGCCGGAAGCTCAGGCTCCAGCACTTCCGGGAGGGGGGCGGTGCCCGCGAAGCTGATTGGTGGCGGCGCCCCACGCGCCTTCGCGCCCTTCCTGCCCTGCGCGAGTGCGCGCTGTCCCCGCCCAGCCGCGACATGGCGGACCCGGAGGCGTTGGGCTTCGAGCACATGGGCCTCGACCCCCGGCTCCTGCAGGTACCGGGGAGGGCTGAGCGGCCGGGTCAGCGGGGCTGGGAGCGGCGGAGGGGTGGCGCGCTGAGCCGCGCGTCGTGTCTCCTAGGCCGTCGCCGACCTGGGCTGGTCGCGACCCACGCTGATCCAGGAGAAGGCCATCCCGCTGGCCCTGGAGGGGAAGGACCTGCTGGCTCGGGCCCGCACGGGCTCGGGGAAGACGGCCGCGTACGCTCTTCCCGCGCTGCAGCTGCTGCTCCACAGGAAGGCGGTGGGTCGCAGCGGCGGGGTTGGGGGTCCGGGGCTCCCGAAGGCCGGCCCGGGGTGCCGCTGTGCTCCGCGCTCCGGCTGCATTCGAGTCGCCTGGCCCCGGCCCGGGCGCTGATGTCATCCTTCTGTGCGTCTTCTATTGCGCATCCCTTTCTCTTCACCTGCTCTAAGAAGCGGGAGCTTCTCTCAGTCCTGCTTGTGGGGTTCAGAGGACCGTGCAGCGCTCTGGCTGCTGTGTGTTCACTAACGTGCTAACCACGGAGTGGCGTCTTTTGAGGGTCAGTTCCGCCCTCCTTCTGTCCTGGGGAGGGTGGCAGTCAGTGAGGGTTGGTCAGAACGCAGCTAAGTCGTGTGGAACGCCCCAGCATTGGGTCAGACTGAGGAGGTCAGGTGGCTCTGAGGATGCCGGCCGGCACGCTGAAGCCTGTCATTCGTGCTCTTGCAGACGGGCCCTGCAGTAGAGCAGGCTGTGAGAGGGCTTGTCCTGGTGCCCACCAAGGAGCTGGCACGCCAGGCCCGGTCCATGATCCAGCAGCTGGCTGCTTACTGCGCGCGAGACATCCGGGTGGCCGACGTTTCATCTGCTGAGGATACTGCCTCTCAGCGGTGGGTGAGAGCCCTAGGGCCTCGGAGGAGTGAGCCTGTGCGGGAATGTGGGATTGGGTTTGCTGGGTTGGTGTGCAGCAAACAGGGCGGGCCGGGGTGAGGTGTGGGTGGGTGCGTACTCCCCAACACCAAGGTGTTGCCCACCTGCAGAGCTGTGCTGATGGAGAAGCCCGACATAGTCGTGGGGACCCCATCACGCATCTTGAACCACTTGCAGCAGGCCAGTTTGGTCCTGCGAGACTCCCTGGAGCTGCTGGTGCTGGATGAGGCTGATCTTCTCTTCTCCTTCGGTTTCGAGGAGGAACTTAAGAGTCTGCTCTGGTAAGGAAGGGGTGTTTGTGGCCGGGACTGACCCTAGGGTCTAGAGCTGGAGGCTGATGGGCTCTGTTTGGTTTTAGTCACCTGCCCCGGATTTACCAGGCGTTTCTGATGTCAGCTACCTTTAACGAGGACGTGCAAGCACTCAAGGAGCTGGTACTCCATAACCCAGTAAGCTTCTGGGGCCCAGGACATGACACTTGTTGCTCAAAGGAGTTCTCTGGTATTTCGGGTGCGACACTCGTGAGCAGGTTAACCCTCTGGTCCTGAGGCACCAGAAGCTGATGGTCCTCAGCATGCCCCATCTACTAGTCTGCAGTCGCTATGTCATTGCAGGTGTTTGTGGGGGGTGGTCCAGACACGCTTACCTGAAGGCAGGAGCAGGGACCCCTGAGACTCGGAAAGGCTGCTTTGAGCAGCACGGCCAAAGCTCTCACGTACCTGAACTTGGTTTTGAGGGTTTATCATTGTAGGTCTGTGTCCTCATTTTCCGTGTGTTCTCTTTTCTGTACTTGCAACACCTTGTAACCTTACATCCTCTGCAAAGCGCACAGCTGGGGTGCATTGAGTTGTCATGTCTCCCAGTGGGAGGGGACGCAGGCTGCCCTGCTTTGAGCCAGCAGCTTGGGGCTCTTCCGTCTCCTCCTCTTTCCTGACCACGGGGTTCTTTCCCTTCAGGTGACTCTGAAGCTGCAGGAGTCCCAGCTGCCGGGGCCAGACCAGCTGCGGCAGTTCCAGGTGGTCTGCCAGACGGAGGAAGACAAGTTCCTGCTGCTATATGCCCTGCTCAAGCTGTCATTGGTCCGTGGCAAGTCCCTGCTCTTTGTCAACACTCTGGAGAGGAGTTACCGGCTGCGCCTGTTCCTGGAGCAATTCAGCATCCCTGCCTGTGTACTCAACGGAGAGCTCCCGCTGTGCTCCAGGTTCGAGGCCAGGCCCTTCAGCTGAGACTTGGGAGGGGGAGATGGGGTGGAGCTGGGGCGTGGTGGGCAGTGGGAAGTAGAGGCCAGGCTGTGGGCTCGACCAACTCTACTGAGTTTCTGTGTCACGGCCCTGAGATTTCCGCTGTCGCTTCGTCTTCAGCTGAGGAGCTGAGGCGTGAAGGTTATGCAGGAGCAGAGCTGGAGAAGAGGAAAGAGTTGGGACAACGGTCATGATGATGTCGGGTGTTGGAGGGGGCCCCTGACTGGCTCTGGGGCTGAGGCTTCTTCTATTCTTGGGCCGTAGGTGCCATATCATCTCCCAGTTCAACCAGGGCTTCTACGACTGCGTCATAGCGACCGACGCCGAAGTCCTGGGGGCCCCCATCAAGGGCAAGCGCCGGGGCAGAGGCTCCAAGGGGGACAGGTGAGTCCCTTCCCTGGCGCACTTCGCGACCTGTCTTTCAGCCTTTCAGAAGGTGATGAAACTGGAGTCCCTGAGCAAGGCATCCTGCTTTGGGGTCTGGCTGCTGGTGGGGGCCTTGCTCACTGCCACGGTCTGGAGAAGTGTGAAGGGCGCGCGTGCACATACTCCGGGGCGGCAGGCAGGGCCAGCCCTGTGGGCTGTCAGGTCATCGTGCAGCCTGTGCTGGGCGTGCAGCTGTGACCTGTCCAGAGGAGGTTTCTGAAGGGATTGGGAACCTAGCATCTGCCCAGCAGGCTGTCTGGGGGTGGTTGCCAGGTTGCCCTGTGTTGCGGCACTGAGGTCAAGGCGAGGGCTCAGCCACCCCCGCTACCCCAGCTTCTGATATAGTCCTGATTCCTGATTTTAGAGTTTTCAATCTGTTAGAGTTCTCTGATTTGCTGTAAGGCTTTATTGAGTGATTTTACTGGTAAATGGCTTGAGATTGCTAACCTTGGTGGGGGGGGGTCCGTCTGACTGTTGGGACATCTCCCCACAGGGCCTCTGACCTGGAGGCAGGTGTGGCCCGGGGCATAGACTTCCATCACGTGTCTGCTGTGCTCAACTTTGACCTGCCGCCCACCCCTGAGGCTTACATCCATCGAGCTGGCAGGTGGGAGAGCTGGGGTGTGGTGGGCAGGCACCAGGATCTCGGGTCAGAGATTTAGTCTGGGTGGTCTGTTCTTGCAGGACGGCACGTGCCAACAACCCGGGCATGGTTTTGACCTTCGTGCTGCCTATTGAGCAGTCTCACTTGCACATGATTGAGGAGCTTCTCGGAGGTAAGAACCTTGCGTTCTCTTCCTATTGACGCCTTAGGCTCAGCGGTGGTGATGGCAGCACCTCCCACTCGGCCCCACCATGTGCTTCCTTCCTGCCCCATCCTCATCCTAACATGGGTGGCAGGCAGGGTCCCCCGAGATGTGCAAGTCGAGGTCCAGACTCAAGGGGCAAAAGAGCCAAGGGTGGGTAGAGGGGGTCTTGGGAGATGGGGCTGGTGGTGTCTCAGGAGAGGACCTAGGAGAGGGAGCTCATTGGGGGGCAGGGGGTCCTTCTCTGACTCCCAAGTTGCAAGGCCCAAGCCTGGGCACCGCCCCCCGCCCCGGGCCTTTTGGAGGCGACGCTGCAGCTGTGCAACTGGTGCTGTTCCAGGCTGAGTGGTGGTCAGCAGAGGAGGCATGGGGAGGGCTGTCCACCAGCCAGGAGGCTCCCCAAAGGGGCCTTGTTCCTGCCTTTGTTGGGGGTCTGGGACAGACACTGTGGGCTCGTGCAGGCGGGGGTCCGGGGCGCTGGCTGGCGGGAGCGTGAGGGCTACTTCCGCGCTGAGACACCACTCTGTCGCGAATGTCGAGTATCCAGAATGGCTGTGGGGGAGGGGGATGGGGGGGTGGGCAGGTGGTGAGGCTGCTGTGACAGGTACCCAGGGCCCAAGAGGCTGCCCCGGCACAGTGTGCTGGACCAGCTGTTGTGGGCCATCCACGGGACTTGGGCGTTTCACCGCATGTGTTCCTCACGGGGAAGGTGTGGGCTGGGGGCTGGGCTGCTTTGTCCTTGGGAGGGGCTGGGGGCTCTGGGCAGATGGCCTCCGGTAGACCCGTCCCAAACCTTCAGGGGACCCTCACTGCCGTGCTCTCTCTCCACAGAGAACGGGGCCCCTGTCCTGCTTCCCTACCAGTTCCGCATGGAGGAGATTGAGGGCTTCCGCTATCGCTGCCGGGTGAGCGGGGTCTGTGGTTGTGTGGGTGGGTGAGTTCCCCCGGTTAGGCCCCTGCCACTGAGCACTGAGGCAGGCACAAGGGAGGACAGGGCAGTGCCCTGCCCTGCTGCCATCCTGACCTTTGGTGTGTACGCCCAGGACGCCATGCGCTCGGTGACCAAACAGGCCATTCGAGAGGCAAGGCTGAAGGAGATCAAGGAGGAGCTTCTGCACTCGGAGAGGCTCAAGGTGAGGCTTGGCGTCTGTGGGGGATGCGTGACTGCCGCTGTGGAGTTTGTCCTCGGGACACGCAGTGGGGAGGGCGCCATGGGGACCTGCTAGGCGAAGTCACATGTTTGGGGGAGGTGGCCCGCATGGGGCCCTGCGTGGAGAGCGTGTGGGGCACGGCTGCCTCGCAGGAAGGGCAGTGTCCCCGTAGACGTGGCGCCTGAGGGAGGTGGGTGACCAGCACTGCAGCGGCTCCAGGAGGGCACGGCACACCCGCTCAGAGGCCCCCGCGGAGCTGCGGAAGGCAGACTGACCCTGTCGTGCGCCCGTCCCCCATAGACGTACTTTGAAGACAACCCCCGGGACCTCCAGCTGCTGCGGCACGACCTGCCGTTGCACCCTGCCGTGGTGAAGCCTCACCTGGGCCACGTCCCTGACTACCTGGGTAAGCAGCGAGGACCGCCATGTGTGCCGGGCTGAGGCAAGACCTTGGAGGCCGGGCAGCCAGCACATGCACAAGCATACACGGACACATCTGCTTAGATGCGGGCATGCTCCCCTTGCACCCAGGCAGTCGGGAGCCCCCTCTGCTGCAGACGTGAGAAGCAGGCAGTGTGGGGACCCCCATGCCATGGGTGTGGGCAGAGTCCACATGGAGGCCAGGTGCCTGAGGGCAGGAGCTGGTAAAGGGCCAGGCAGACACGGAGGTGTGGAAGGGGGTGTCGGGGGCGGGAGGCAGTGCCGCCCCTGTCAGAGGACACGGGGCCGGTCACCAGGCAAAGATGGGGTGGGGCAGCTGGAGTCTGTCGGCCCCGGAGAGAACAGGCTTGTCGGCCACGTGGGGACCAGGGACCCCCTTCCTCTGCCCTGTAGGGGCAAAGTCTCTGGCAGGAGTGTGAGGCCGGAGGGCCTCAAGGGTCGGGTGAGTGGGGAGAGGGCAGCCATGGGGTGTGGAGGCATGTTGAGATCTGGGGCCCTGCCGAGGTCAGGTGGAGGTGAGGCTGGAGGCCAAGGGTCATGCCACAGGTGGCAGCAGTGACCATGTGGCCATGGGTGTTGGAAGGCTGTGAGGGGAGAGGCCCATTGTGCCGGGTGCATGTGTAATTATGGGCCGGGTAGGGAGAAGTTACACAGAGTTCTCTGTTGTATTTCAGCAGTTTTGTTTTTTTTTTCTTAGAAACATGCGAGTTTTGCTTTCTGCCACATGCTTACTGTGAGGGACTTAAGGGCAGCCGGGGAGGGATTCAGCACAGGTTTGTGTGGTCTCGCCCCGGCGGCGCCATTCTTGGCAGCCCTGGGCCCGTCAAAGGTGGGGCTGGTGTGCCAGGCGCGGTGTCGGAGCCAGCTGGAGGAAGGGTGGGCTGCGAGGGGCCATGGCCGCGGCTGAGTCTGTGCCTCTTCTAGTTCCCCCTGCTCTGCGCGGCCTCGTGCGCCCTCACAAGAAGCGGAAGAAGCTGGCCTCCAGGAAGGTCAAGGTACGTGTGGCGGGGCTTTGGCCGTGCCGCAGGGCTTCCCTCCTCCCTCCTCTGTGTCATCATGGTTCGCGTGCCCCTTGCCTTTGGGAGGGATGAGCAAGGTCCCAGACCTGGCCCCAGACTCTTGGGTTGAGTGGGGGAAGTTGTGAGGGTCAGACACTCGCTGGGCCACCCCCAGGCAGCTTCAAGAACACAGGACGGTTTGCTTTTCTGTCCTCACTGTCTGGCCCGTGCTCTAGGCGGTGGGAAGAGGAAGGTGGTGTTTAGTGGGCCACGGAGGGTGACCAGAGTGGCTTCTGTCCTTAGCTCGTGGCCTGTAGGGCCTTGCCAAGGGGCCCCACCTCTCCCCTCCCTGAGTCCATCTAGGCAGACAGACATATGGTGCCCTCGGGCTAACCTGCGGCTTTGCCCAGCAGAAGGCCAAGACCCAGAATCCCCTGCACAACTTCAGACATCGGAAAGAGAGATGCAGACCCACAGCTGTGCCTTCCTGAGGTCTGCGCAGCCTTGCCATCTCCCAGGGCCCCTTCCAGGGCTGCGTACCGAGCTTCCCACCTGGCTGGACTGGATTCCGGGGAGGCCCAGCCAGGCTGGCCTTGTGCTTCGTGACAACAGATTGCAGCTGTCCTGATTCGGTTTCCTGCAAGCAGGAAGCGGTGCTCATCCCTGGCAACCTTGGGAATTAAACTGCTTCCAAGAGGCCGGGCCTGGCTCTCTGCCTGCTGTGCATGGTGGCCGCCTGGCCAGCAGAGGTCACCTGTGAGGGGCTGCAGTGGCCCCTCTGGGTCCCTGGGCCAGCCCACTGCCGGCCAGACGGACCAGCCTACCTCCCCTGCAGCTCAGAGAAGGTGGGCCTGCCCAGCTAGGAGCCCCGTCCCTCCACTTACAAGTTCGGGTGCATCGTAAATTCAGCCTCTGTCCCGGAGCTGGAGTACTGGCTCCTGTCCTGTCCTCCTGTGGGCACACGAGTGTGTTCCCAGAGTACGTGTGCTGCTGGGCTGCGTGCACCAGCTGTTGGGTGCCAAGCCAGCAGCTCCCAGCCTTCCCCGCCTGCGGCTCAGAAGGTGGGTCTTCTTTCCACTGCTCCACTGCTGTCAGCAGGTGGGGGTCTTAAGGGGGCAGAGTCCTAGTATCATCGTTACTGGCTTGTGGGCGTCCTGAGGCCAGCGTGGCGTTGGGGAGGCTGTGCCTCCACTTCGTCTGCGTGTGGTCTGTGCTTGGGGCAGGCAGGGTCTCAACGTTTCTGGTCCGGTTGTGTTTGAGGATTTCTGTGTACCCCTCTGGTTTGCGACGGGACCGCTCAGGTGGGGCTCTGCTAGCGAGCCCCAGTGGGCCACTGGGGTTTCAGCAGGCCTGGAGCCACCAGGCTGCAGGGCTTCAGTCCACGGGGCATTGTCCCACCTGCTTGAGGCAGGCAAGGCGCTGAGGCCTGGCTGTGGACAGCCTTCTCCCAGATGGTTCTAGGCCCTCTGAGCCTGTCACTTCCAGTGCTTCTTGCCAGTGGGCTTGTGTCCCAGAACCAGCCTGGATGCAGATGCAGGAGCCTTGGGGGCCAAGAGAGCTGGTTTGAGCCTTTGTCCCTGCCTGGGGATGGAGCCGGGGCTGTATACCTATCACCCTCAACAAGCCCCAGGAAAATTCCTTGGCATGCTGAGCTCATTAAGTGCAGGGAGCAGGCGAGGGCTGGTGGGTGGGCGTGATTTCAGGACGGTCCGCTCTCTGCTCCCAAAGAAGTGTAGCCAGCATGGCTGGCGCTCTCACCAGCTGGCGGGAGTAGTGGAAAAAGTGGTGTGTCTCTGCGCCCAGACCCCGCAGAGGGAGGGTATCCCGGGGCTCAGAAATCTCACCCCACCCTGAGGATAGTCCCCGTTGTGTCTCTTTACTTAATTTGTATATGGGGAAACAGGCTTCTAGGGACTTGTCCATCTGATGGATGCCCAAACCAGAGACGGACAGACCTTGCATGGGAAGGGTACCCTGGGCCTGGGTGGGGTACAGTGGGGTGAGCCTGCTCTAAGCTCGAGGCAGAAGCTCCCCCAGGGAAGGCTGGCAATGACCACCCCATTCCTTTGCTGCAGAGTCAAACCCACGCAGAAGCCTCAGCAGGCGCCGCTATTCAGGCAGGTGAGGGGCCTCTGAGCATCAGGCCTTGGACGCATCCAAGCTGTGGGCTCCACTGGCCGGGGCCTGTGAGGGGCTGGCGCTGAGCCGGGGCAGAAGGGTTGGGGTGCCTGCGCAGCGAGCACATAGACAGGGACCGGCGTGTATGAGTACAACAGGTGGGAGGGGACCCAGCATATCTGAGGTCGAAAGGAGTCAGAGGTGGTTGTCACCAAAATTGGGAAAAGCTCAAAAACTGTCTTGTGTCAGAGATAACGTGGTGACGTACTGAAAACGCAGGAGGTGAATGGGCAGGTGTTTTTCAAGCTGGGGAGCACCCGATCAGATAGGCCAGTGGGTGATAACGGGCAGGAGGACACTGTGTTCCTGGGAACCTCTGGACCCGGAGCACAAAGTGCGCGGGTGCCCTGCCGGCGGCTTGCACCCCACATCTGCAGAGGACCTGGGACCCGGGACTCCGGAGCTCACTGCACCTCGCACTTTGGTCTTGGGGCAGCAGCAGGTGGGCAGGTGGAATCCGTGTGAGGAGGCATTGCTGGCTTCCCTGCCAGGAGGGAGCACCAGGAGGTCCTGCCTTCAGGCTCTGGTGTCTGTCCCTGCCGGGTGTGCCTGGGAAGCGAAACCATGCTTACCCGCTGGGGAGGGGGCCGGACCCCGCTGGGCAGACACCCTCTCAGGACACCAGCTTGGGGTTTACCCACAAGCCTGTAGCCAAGCTGAGAGTGCCATGCTGGCAGGCCTTCAGACAATGTGCTGGCCTAGCTGGGCTTCGAGCGAGGCCCCTCATTTGTCTTGGCTTCCCCTGGGGTCTCATCTGTGAGCAGGGTCAAGTGACTCACACAAGCGTTCCTGTGTTAGGACATGCCGTGAGGACAGGCAGCCCCAGTGTCCTGCGGGTGGCTGTGCCCAGAGTGCCCCTCGTGTTGTGTGCCCCAGTCATGGGGGCCTGTCCCTAAGATGCGGGTCCCAAGCACCCCCAGGGGAGGCAGGGAAGCCAGTGCTTGCAGAAAGCCAAGCCAGGCCAGTGCCACCTGGCTTGGGACAGAGTGGGCAGGCGCTTAGATCGCAGATGCCGCTCTGGAACCCTAGGTGAGCGAGTGTGACTCAGGCTTGCCCCGTCCCTTCTCCAAGCCTGGTCTGCATCATGAGGTGCAGTGATGAAGAGTGTCAACTTGTTTTTTTTTTTAAGATTTTATTTATTTGTTAAGGAAATGGAAAGAAATCACAAGTAGGCAGAGAGAGAGGGAGAGGGAGAAGAAGCAGGCTCCCCACTGAGCTGGGAGCCCAATGTGGAGCTCGATCCCAGAACCCTGGGATTATGAACTGAGCTAGAGGTAGCCACTTAACCCACTGAGCCACCCAGGTGCCCCAAGAGTGTCCCTTTTTAGCCTAAGTATGTCTCATGCAATACTTGCGATACACTAAAAAATTGTTCATTGTCTGAAATTGAGATCTGGATGGGTGACCTTCTTGTGTAAATTTGGATACACTCTTGCTGGCCCATGGCTTTCTCCAAATCTTCCTGACACCCTGCCTGGGCTGGGCACCCTCTTTGTGTCCCTAATACTGCCTTGGTCCCACAAAGCTGTTCTCTGGGGCCTGCTCTCCCTGCTGGCCTGTAAGGCCTGCAGAGGCAGGGCTGAGCCAAGTGGCGTTGCTGGCCCAGCTGGGACTCCTAACAGGGTCAAGCTCTTCCCTGAGACCATCCCTGTTCCCCGAGGCTCTTGACTGTTTCCAGTTCAAAGTGGAAGGAAAGGATGTACTGACCAGGCTGGACTCTGCCCCCTGAAGCAGCAGCCTGGACACACCCTCTGTGTCACCTCTGTGACTCAGGGCAGAGACTGGGGCTGCCCCAGGCTGTGTCTGGTTGCCAAGGCGGTTTGGTTTCTGGTGAAGTCAGAGGCCCATCCCTTCCTACCCTCATCTGCTCCTGGACAGGGCGGTCCCCCACCTGGGGACCCTGCTTCAGACCTTCTCCAGGCTTGTTGGGGTCCTGCAGCTCACTGTCTGACTCACTGACCCCCCGATTCGGAAGTCCAGAAGCTATGGCACCTGAGGGACCACTGCGGGTGGACTGCCACAAATGGGCCCCCATGAAGACAGACCCCCAGCTGCCAGGGCTGGGAGGAACGTGGGAGCCACATGGTGCTTGTTAGGTAGAGAGCAAGCATCCAGGCTCAGCTTTGCAGACCTGTCCCCACTCGGCCCGGATGACTGGCTCCAATCCCGACAGCCCCTGCTCCGTGGCCTGGCTTCTGTGTTCTTAGCCCTGCCCACATCTTGGTGTGTTGAGAGCTAAGGTCTCTGGTGGGTCCTGGAGGTGGGCCTGAGGTGCTTATGGAGACAGCAGTGAGGAACAAATTGTCTGGGCTGCCCACCTGCCCCATCTAGGGGACCCTTGGGAGGGATCTGGGGTCTTGTCCATGGGGGGGTTCTATAAAGCTGACTCTGGCTTCTACTGGCCTCAGGTCTGGGTCACCCTCTCCATGGGCCTGCGGGCCCTTCCCCACTGCGGCAGGGGCCTGGAGAAGCAGCCTCCCAAGGTGCTCATGGCTGCTGCACCGGGAAGCAGGGACAAAGCCAGACAGCTGGTCTGCTGCTGAGCCTCAAGGACAGACAGTCTCCAGTGTTCACCGAGATGTGTAGATCGGACCCTTACATGTGTTAAGGATCCCTGCCCCCTGGAACCACGAACTTAGCCTCCAGGAGCAAAAGACACACACAGAAGGCCACAGGCCAAGTGCTGTGATGGCTGGAGCAGGGGGAGCCATTGGGGGTCTGGGGTGGTGGTTGTAGTCCCCACCATCCCCCCACTGATGGAGGATTTGGTGTGAGCGGTAAAGGACAGGCAGAATTTGGGAAGCAAAGAGGGGCCTTGGTGGGGTCCCAGCCGAGCTGGGAGGAGGGCACCCATGCCTGTAGCAAGCAGTGAGCAGGGGGGTGGGGGGGGTGCTCAGCAGACCCTGTGGTTCTCAGAACACCTGGGGCCTCAGTCTGTTAAGCCTTTGCTCTTAACTAAGTTCATGATCCCGGGGTCCTGGGTTCAAGTCTTGCTTCGGGCTTTCTCCTCAGCAGGAAGCCTGCTTCCCACCCACCCCCTGCCTGCTTGTGATCTCTGTCAAATAATTGAATAAAGTCTTAAAGAAAAAAAAAAGAAAAAGGTGATGGGGTTCTCAACAGGGATGATATGTGCTTGCAAGGGATCTGGTAAGGAGTGGAGACAATTTAGAAGGTCTGGAGGGCAGTGTTGCCAGTGTGCCCTGGCTAGAAGCCAGGGATGCTGCTGAAACCCTCTTAATGCCCAGAACAAGCCCCACACAGAGTCACCTGGCCAGGGAGGTTGAGGGCCCCACAGAGCAATGGTGGTGGGTGCAGGGGAAGCTGGGTGGAGGGGCGCAGTCTAACCACTCGTGGCTTTGGAGTGCATTCAGCTGCATTTGGAGAAAGCGAAGGGCAGGCTGATTCGAGGGGTGGCTTCTCTCAGGTGTCAGGAAGGCTGCAGACTGTCACTACACCTCAGAGACCCAAGT
The DNA here is from genome assembly GCF_011764305.1 of Mustela putorius furo. Classification (NCBI taxonomy): domain Eukaryota; kingdom Metazoa; phylum Chordata; class Mammalia; order Carnivora; family Mustelidae; genus Mustela; species Mustela putorius. Next base: position 13,660,229 of record NW_025421998.1, read on the forward strand.
TATTCTGTCTTGCCATCTTTTCTTTTTTAAGTGGTAAAATATGTATTAAAAAAATGTCTCACCTTAATCATTTTAAGTGTCCAATTCAGTGGCATTAAGCATGCTCACTGCCCATGTCCGGAACGTTCTCATCCCCCGTAACAGGAGCTCTGTCCCCATGGAACACCAGCTCCCCGGCCTGTCTCTGGCGCCTCCCACTCTGCTTTCTCTTCTGTGGACTCGACCACATGCACATGGGGTCATGCGGTGTGTCCCTGTGTACTGGCTCTCCCCACTCAGCGTCTGTCTGTCCATGCAGTAGCCTGGGTCAGAGCTTCCTTCTGGGCTGAGGCTGAGGGATGGTCCGCGGTGTCCCCTGGTCCACGGATGGGCACCCGGCTTGTGCCAGCTTCCGGCTGTTGTGAGCCGTGTCGCCGCTGCTGCATTCCATGTTTGGCTCTCAGGGACCTCACCCTGTGTCCCCCCAGCAGCGCCAGCAGCTGTGCCTCCGCATCGTGGACGACGCTTGCTAGTTTCCATTGTTTCGGTGACCGCCGGCCTGTTGGGTGTGAGGCCAGTGGCCCGATGGCGTGATCCACGCCCCATGGACGGATGGTGCTGAACATCCTTGTTCTCACTGGCTCCCCGTGTGTCTTCTCCAGCAAGACGCCTGTTCCGCTCTTGCCTGCTTTTAAATGCAGTGGGTGGTTTGGCCACTGAGTTGCAGGTCCTCTTTGTGTATTCTGGATATTAATTCCTTGTCTGGTGTGCATTTTGCAAATGTTTTCTCCCATTTTGTGGGTTACCCTTGCCCATGTCCTCTGACGCACGAAGCACATCCACTTTGACACATTCTAATTTATTTTCCCTTTTGCCCGTGCTTTCCAGAGTCCTAGCATAAAAACCATCACTAAATCCAGCGTTGTGAAGACTGTCTCCTATGTTTTCTTCTCAGAGTTTTACAGTTTCACCTCTTTCATTTAGATCTTGTTGGAGCTGGTTTTCGTGTGTGTCGAGCGGTAACCATCCAGCTTCGTTCTTCCGTGTGCAAACATTAAGTTCTCCCTGCATCGAAAAGGCCATCACTGGTCTCTGTCTTTCCAGTACCAAACCTGTTTTGAGAACCGTGACTTTGTAGTCACTGTTGAAACAGGAAGCATGAGTTTTCCAACTTTGTTCTTCTTTGTTAAGATGGCTCTTGAATATTTGGGGCTGCTCGAGTTTCCATTTGCACTCCTACAAAAGCACCATTGAGTCTGTAGATCACTTCGGGTGGTTGGGACATCTTAACAATTGGTCTTCCGGTCAGGAATGTGAGGTGTCTTTCCATCACTTGTGCCTTCTTTAATTTCTTTCAGCAATGTTTGGTAGTTTTTGGTGTATAAGTCATTTACCTCCTTGAATTTATTCCTAAGTATTTATTTCTTTTTGATGCTATTGCAAATGGAATTCTTGATTTTCTTTTCAGGTTGTTTATTGTTAGTGTATAAAAATCCAGCTGACTTTTGTGTACCTGATATTTTCAGTACAACTTCGCTGAATTTGTTTCTTGGCTCTGGTAACTTTCCTGTAGATTCTTTGAGATTTCCTATATATATAGGATCATGTCATCTGTAAACAGAGATAGTTTTACTTTGTCTTCTCCAGTTTGGATGCCTTTTGTCTTCTTATCTACCTGATCTGGCTGGAACATCCAGTGCAATGTCAAATAGCGGCGCTGAACAAGGCGTCCTTGTCTTATTCCTGATCTTAGAGGGAAACTCCTAGCTTCTCACCACTGAGTGTGACATTTGCTGTGGGATTTTCCTAGATGTCCTTTATCATGTTGAGGAAGTTCCCTTCTCTTTCTAGTGTGTGGGGTTGTATTTTTTTTTTTAAAGATTTTATTTATTTGAGAGAGAGAGTAGGGGGAGGAGGGGAGGGAGAGGGAGGAGGAAAGAATTTCAAGAGGTAGTCTTTCCCTCTAGGCGCAGAGCCCAGCGCAAGCAAGGCTTGATTTTATGACCCTGAGATCATGACCTGAGCCGAAATCAAGAGTTAGACACTTAACTGACTGAGCCACCCAGGTGTCCCCTATTTCTTAGTGTTTTTTTTTTTTTTTTTTTTTTTTTTTTTTTTTTTTTTAAAGATTTTATTTTTATTAATTTGACAGAGAGAAATCACAAGTAGACGGAGAGGCAGCCAGAGAGAGAGAGAGAGGGAAGCAGGCTCTCCGCTGAGCAGAGAGCCCGATGCGGGACTCGATCCCAGGACTCTGAGATCATGACCTGAGCCGAAGGCAGCGGCTTAACCCACTGAGCCACCCAGGCGCCCTTCTTAGTGTTTTTGATGGTGAAAGGGTCTTTGGTTCTAATACCTTGAGTGCATCAATTGAAATAGCAGTGGCTTTCCCCCTTTATTAATGTCGGATGTTATACCGATTGAGTCTCTTAGGTTGAGCAACTTGTGCGCTCACGCGATAGACGCCCCTTGGACGTGATGTAGCAGTCCTTCTCAGTGCACTGTTTGGATTTTGTTTCCTTGTGCGTGTTGCTGACTTTTGCTTTGTATTTAATAAGGGATATTGGCCTCATGTTCTTTCCTTGTGATGTCCTTGTTTGGCTTCATTATCAAGGCAATGCTGCCTCACAGAATGCTTCCAGCAGTGTTGCTCCTCTTCTGCTTGCTGGGAGAGCTTAAGAAGGACGGGCAATGGTTCTTCTTTATGTATCAGTTAAAATTCAGCAGCAAAGCCATCTGGTCCTGGACTTTTATCTGTTAGAAAGGCTCTGATCACCGGCTTAATCTCTTAACTGGTTGTAACTTTGCTCAGATTTTCTCTTCATGATTCAGTGTGGCGGGCTGTGTGTTTTGTGAATTTATTTGGAGGTCATTTAATCTGTTGTTGGTAGCGTGCTTGTGTTACCTTTTATTTCCCTAAAACTTGCTGTACTATTTTCTCTCATCTTTGATTGAATTAATTGTCTTCTCCTTTTTTCTTAGTCTACCTAAAGTTGTTCTTTTTGAAGACCTTAGTTTCATTGGTTTTCTCTACTGTTTTCTGTTCTCGATCTTGTCTGTTTCTGCTCTAAGCTTTATTATTTCCTTCCTTCTGCCAGTTTTAGATTTAGTTTGTCTTTGTTGTTCTAGTTCCGTAAGATACACAACTAAGCTATTATTTTGAGACTTTTGTTTGTTTGTTTGAGATCTTTTTTTTAAGGTATGCCTTTACAGCTGTAAGATTTTCTGTCAACAACAGTTTCCCATGAGTTTTGGAATATTGTGTTTTCACAATGTGGGTCTCTGTATCTATCCTCCTTGAAATTGATTGAGCGGCTTTGATTTATACACTCATATCTTTTATCAAATTGGGGAGTTTTCAGTCATTATTCCTTTGAATAACCTTTTTACCCCCTTCTCCTTGCTCGACTCCCATGATTTATCTGTTACTTCACTTGATGCTCTTCTGAAGTTCCTTAGATTGTGTTCGTTTTCTTCATGCTTTTTTTTTTTTTCCCAATTTCTGCTCCTCACGACTTGATCGTTTCAATTGTTCCGTCTTGAGCTCATGGGTTCTTTGCTCTGCCTGCTCATGCGTGCTCTTGAACCCTTTGGCGAGGCTTTCATTCTGGGTACTGTATATCTCAGCTCTGGACTGTCTTTGGTTTCTCTGCAGGTTTTCTATTTTTTGTTGATAACATCATTTCACGGATAACGTGGTTTTCTTAGCTTCCTTTAGTCTTTGCGCCTTTTTCCTTTGCCTCATTGAGCATATTTTAGATGGTTGTTTTAAGTCTTTGTCTGCGGGCTTCCTTGGGAGAAGTTTGTATCAGGATTTTTGTTCCTTTGGCTTGACATGTTTTCTTTATTTCTTTGTACACTGTCATTTTTTGGTTGAGACCTGGACATTTGACTGTTATGATGTGGTTACTCTGGAAATAAGATTATTCTTCCCCAGCATTTGGTTTGTGTTTATTTGTTTTTATTGTGGAAGGCTGTCTTAGTCCAGTAATTCTGATGCTTTTCCAAATTACATGTGCAAGGACTGCCCCCCGTGTGCTCACTGTGGTCCCCACTCATGTAACTCACATTCAGCCCATACTCGGCAGACGTTGCCTTCAATACCAGGAGCTGAACGAATGGAACATGTGTGCAGGCACGCATGCACACGCACACGCAGGAAAGCAAACCAACCAACCCTCTTTCCCATCCTCTTGGATTGGCTCCACGCCCAACCTCTCTTTTAATGTTCAGCAAGGCTTGCTGAGTCTCAGCATCAGCCAGGGTGAAGGCTTTAGGTCTTTGCCGGTCTTTCCGATTACTTGTCTCTTGCTGCGTATGTGTGGGCCTTTCTAAGTACCTCTGTATATGAAGCTGACTTTCCAAGCTTCTCTTCACAGCCTGGATAACCTACTGTATGTCGCCACCCGTAATCCCTTGCCCCAGGCATCTTTTATGAACAGTGACTGCCGCTTTGCCCTCCCAAGTCGTGCATCAGGTGAAAGAGAGACAAGTGCCTTGCATCGGTCCTTTAGATCCTGACACAGGGGAGAACATATGTACACAGACACGTGCAAAGAAGGCTGGCTCTGCTCCCTCTGATTCGAGGGTGGGAGTGAGGTGATTGTGCTGCCATCAAAACTGAGACCTCCACCGAGCGGGGGACGGAATCGGGCAAGGGTGAGTGAAAGCACTACCAAACTTTCCCACTGTTTTGAAGACGGATTTTTCTTAGTTGCGCCTTTGGTCATTTCCCAGAGCTCCTGTGAGGTTGTTTCTGACTGTTGTGCTCATTATTCTTTCGGGGAGATGAGGGCAAAGGGAGGTGGAGAGAGCATCTTCAACAAGCCCCACGTGGAGCATGTGCTCGCTCTCACTGCCCAGACATTGTGGCCTGAGCTGAAACCCAGAGTCTGATGCTTAACTGACTAGGTTACCCAGGCGCCTCAGCTCTACTTTTCTTCTTCTTTTTTTCAATATTTCTGTGGGAACACCAGAGCTTGGAGCTTCCTAGTCCACCACTTTGCTGATGTCACTCCCTCTGCATTCTAATATATCTTGCCATTTTTTTCATGTTTGATGCCTCAGGACTACAAGAGAGCTCCAGACATCCCATCTCTGTGTAGGGCTATGAAAAGGGAAGAAGGCTAGAGTACTGTGCCAGCAGCATACATACCCTTTAGTAAGGAAAACAAAAGCCTTCACGTTGGAAAAGGAGGACTCTGGAAAGATGGTACAGTTGGAAGCACCAGGAATGTCTCCCAACCTGGACAATTGCACAGGGAGAATCTTTCTGATGTAACTGTTCTGTAACTCTGGTTGAAGGATTGCAGCTTCCAGGGGAAATTTGAGTTAATTTGGTCGATTTCATCTCTCAGCACAGTAATATCTACCCATCTTGCAGTCTGAGACCCTGGCAAGCATTAGGCACACAATCCTGGTGCAGCTCACACATAGCTTGTGGGAGCCACTGTGGGCAAGAAAGAGCCCTGTCCTCCAAATATCAAGGATCTCTGCTCTGATGGCTGTTGGTGCTTCTGATCGTGGAGGTGCAGACACAGGCAGGCGGCCAGTTATTGTTCTCACCCCTTCCCCCATCATTAAAAGCTTCTCGAAGTGACTTCCAGGAGATGTAGAGGATCAGGGCACCTTTATTCCTCCACTTCATTTTCTGCTGTATCCGCTTTCAGGATCTAGACATTAAGAATTAGGACATTCAAAAACAAGTGCATATACAGGGAAATTAGAAAGGGACTGTGCCCACGCCCAGGGAAAGGCTCAGAAAAGAAAATACCTCAGCAGATATTGCATTCATACCTCGGGCTGATCCTTGGCTCAGAGACAGCCTGCAACAATCAAACAAACCCCAATAAAAATGATAACAACCAAGCAAACTCTGGGAGGGAAGGGAAAGGTTTCCAGAGTTATCTCATTATTCGATTCAAATGCCCAATGTGCAACTATGACAAAAATCACAAGGCATACAAAGCTGTGGGAAAGTATGACCCATTCAAAGGAAAAAAATCAATAGAAACTGTCTGAAAAAGAAGTAATGGCAGACATACTAAGAAAATACTTTAAAATAACTGTCTTAAAGAACTAAAGGGAGATGTAGAGAAAGTCAAGAAAATACTGTATGAAATGCCAATAATAGAGAACCTAAAAAATAATTCTGGAGCTAATAGGTACAGTAATTGGAATAAAAAATTCACTATTGGAATTCAAGGCAGATTTGAGCAGGCAGAAGAAAGAATCCGTGAACTTGAAGACAAGACAATGGAACACACCATGTCTGAGAAAGAGAAAGAAAAAGGAAAGAAAAGCAGTTGGAGCCTAAAGGACCCATAGGACACCAGCAAGCTACCAACACACCCCGTCACAGGAGTGCCATAAGGAGAGGAGAGAGGGGCACAGAGAGGATATCTATTGAATAATGGCCAAATATGTCCCAAACATAACGAAAGGCATGAATATAAACATCTAAGAAACCCAGTGATCTCCAAGAAAGATAAACTCAAAGTGACACACACCGGGACACATTACAATCAAATTTACAAAAGCCAAAGAGATAATCTTGAAAGCAGCAAGAGAGAAGCAAATCTTCTCATACAAGATATCCTCAATAAGATAATCAGTAAATTTCTCATCAGAAACTTTGGAGGCCAGGGGTGCCTGGGTGGCTCAGTGGGTTAAAGCCTCTGCCTTCGGCTCAGGTCATGATCCCAGGATCCTGGGATCGAGCCCCACATCGGGCTCTCTGCTCTGTGGGGAGCCTGCTTCCTACTCTCTCTCTCTCTCTCTCTCTCTCTCTCTGCCTGCCTCTCTGCCTACTTGTGATCTCTGTCTGTCAAATAAATAAAATCTTAAAATATATATATATATATATATGCATATGCATATATATATATGTGTATTTAAAAAAAAAAAAAAGAAACTTTGGAGGCCAGAAGACAGCGAGCCAATATATTCAGGATGTAGAAGAAAACCAAACCAAGTATGAATGAGAGTCACATCCAGAAAAACGGTCCTTCAGAAGTGAGGGAGAAGTTAAGACCTCAGTGAAACAAACCCTGATGAAACTTGTAGCCACTGGACCTTCCCTCTGAGAAGTGCTCAGTAGAGTTCTGCAGAGTGAAGTGATGTCCCTAGGCTGTAACTTAAAGCCACGCAGAGAACTCAAGGCCTCAAGAAAAATAAACACATGGTAATTATAAAAGCTATTTCATTGTAACAGGGGTCCGTACCTTCACTTTTTGTTTTCTGCATGATTTAATTTTAACTAATAAATTTAAATTAAAAGACAATTATTCATTATCAATGAATAATTGTTAACAATAAAAAGTTAGACTGTCTTGTCACCCCAAATCTTGTTTCTGCATAAATGAAGAAACTAAGGCATTTTAAAGAAAGGTAAGCTTATGTTTTGGGGCACCTGAGGTATAAAGGTGTAATTTTGTGATATCAGCAACTGAAAGAGGTGGGGTAGAGCTACAAAGAAGCAAAGATTTTGTATATTATTGAAATTAATCTGGTATAAATTCAAATGAGAGTGTTGTAACTTTAGAATGTTAAATGTGATCCCCATGGCAACCACAAAGCAAACAGCTATTGAATATACACCAAAGGAAATGAGGGAGGACTTTAAACATGTCACTATAAAATAAAAGGTAAACACAAAAGAAGACAGAAAATGAGTTCAACAAGCTATAGGGTATATGGAAAACAAAGGACACGGAGTCAGAATGCACAGTGACAGAAGTTAAGTCCCTCCTTTTCTTAAAAAAAAAAAAATATATATATATATATTTTTTTCTCTCTCCCTCAAATTTATTTATTTATTTATTTATTTATTTATTTATTTATTTATTTGAAGGGGAGAGAGAGAGCGTGAGCTGGAGGGACAGAAGGAGAGGGAGGGAAAGAATCCCAAGCAGACTCCATGCGGAACCTAGAGCCAGACACGGGGCTTGATCTCATGACCCTGAGATCAGGACCTGAGCTGAAACCAGGAGTTAGACGCTTAACCCACTGCACCACCCTGATGCCCAGTTCCTCTCATAAAGTTACTAAATTTAAAGTAGTTACTTTAAATGTAAATGAATTAAACCATCCAATAAAAAGTCAAAAGTTGACAGAATGGATAAGAAAACATCCGAACTCTGCTGTCTACAAGAGACATATAAACCCACAGGTCGATAGTGAAAGCATGGAGAAAGATAATCTATGCAAATGTTACCAAAAGAGATGAGGGGTAGCCATACTAATATTGGACAAGATAGACTTTAAATAAAAAAGATTATAAGAGGGACACTTGGGCAGCTCAGTGGGTTAAGCCTCTGCCTTCGGCTCAGGTGTTGATCTCAGGGTCTTGGGATCAAGCCCCGCATCATGCTCCCTGCTCAGCAGGGAGTTTGCTTCTCCCTCTGTCTCTGCCCCTCTGCTCACTCCTGCATGCTCTCTTTCTCTTCCTCTGACAAATAAATACAATCTAAAAAAAAATTACAAGAGACAAGGAAGGACATTATATATTAGTACAAGGTTCAGTACAGAGAAGATTAGTGTGTATAAACACTTACGCATCTAATGACAGACCATCAAAATTTATCAAGCAAAAATGAACAGACTGGAAGGGAGAAACAAAGTCCTACAGTGATAGTAGGAGAGTCCAGGACCCCTGTTAATAATGGGTAGGATGTGCAGACATAAGTATGGAAATAGAGGACATGAACAACACAATAAACCAACCAGATCTAACAGACAAATACAAAGCACTCGGCCCACCAGCAAAAAAAAAACCACTTTCTTTTCAAAATATACATGCAGTCAGTCCACACATTAAATCCCAACATTTAAAAAGGTAGATATCAGGGGCACCTGGGTGGCTCAGTGGGTTAAGCCGCTGCCTTCGGCTTAGGTCCTGGGATTGAGTCCTGCGTCATGCTCTCTGCACAGCAGGGAGCCTCCTTCCCTCTCTCTCTCTCTCTCTCTCTCTGCCTGCCTCTCTGCCTACTTGTGATCTCTGTCAAATAAATAAATAAAATCTTTTTAAAAAAATAAATAATAATTAAAAAAAATAAAAAGGTAGATATCAGGGCGCCTGAGTGGCTCAGTGTGTTAAGCCTCTGCCTTCCGCTCAGGTCATGATCCCAGGGTCCTGGGATCGAGCCCCACATCAGGCTCTCTGCTCAGCAGGGAGTTTGCTTCCCTGTATCTCTGCCTACCTCTCTGCCTGCTTGTGGTCTCTGTCTGTCAAATAAATAATAATAATAATAAAATCTTTAAAAAGGTAACTATCATGTGATATATTTTCTCTGACCACATCTGAGTAAAGATAAAAATCAGAAACAGAAGGAAAACTGGAAAATTCAAACTTGTGGAGACCATAGCTCACACTCAAAAACAACCAAGGGCCCCAGGAACAAATCACAAAGTCAGAAAATACTCAAAGCCTGGGTCACCTGGGTGAGTCAGCTAAGCATCTAACTCTTGATTTTGGCTCGGGTCATGACTGTGGTCATGGGATCAAGCCCCATGTCAGGCTCTGTGCTTAGTGGGGACTCTGCTTGAGATTCTCTCTCTCCTTCTCCCTCTGCACCTCTGTCCTCCCTCTCAAAAAAGAAGAAGAAGAAGGAGAAGAAGAAGAAAATACTTTAAGATAAATGAAAACACAGCACACCAAAACCTAGGGTATACAATGAAAGCAGTTACTAAGGCGGAAATTTATAACCATAAATGTTTATGTTAGAAAAAAAAAAGATTGGAAATCATCATCCTAACTTTACAGCTTAAGGAACTGGAAAAAGTGGAACAGACTAAACCCAAAGATAGTAGGGGGAAGGAAATACTAAAGATGAGAGCAGAGATCAATGGAATTGAGAGAAGGAAAACAGTCTAGAAAATAATGAACCCTAAAGTTGGTTCTTTGAAAAGATCAACAAAATTGACCAACCTGGGGGCGCCTGGGTGGCTCAGTGGATTAAGCCGCTGCCTTCGGCTCAGGTCATGATCTTGGTGTCCTGGGATCGAGCCCCGCATCGGGCTCTTTGCTCAGCGGGAGCCTGCTTCTCTCTCTCTCTCTGCCTGACTCTCTGCCTACTTGTGATTTCTCTCTCTGTCAAATAAATAATAAATAAAATCTTAAAAAAAAAAAATTGACCAACCTGTAGCTAGGTTGACTAAGAAAAAAGAAGAGAGGGGCCTCCAATGCCTAAATCATAAATGAAAGTGGGGAAAATTACTGCCAGTCCTATAGACATAAAGTGTTGTAAGAGAGCACAGTGGACAGTTGTGTGACAAACAACTGAATAACCCAGATAAAATGAACAAACTCCTAGCAACAAAACCTGTCAAGACCAAATCAGGAGAGAACAACCTGAACAGAGCTACATGAGTGAGGGGATTGAAACAATCAGAAACGGCGCCAACAAAGGGGAGCCCTGGTCCCTATGACGTTGGGAGTGACTTCTACCAAACATTTGAAGAGCCACTAGTGCGCCCATTCTCCTCAAACTTGCCTTAAAAATTGAAAAGGATGGGGGCAACTGGGGGGCTCAGTGGGTTAAGCCTCTGCTTTCGGCTCAGGTCATGATCTCAGGGTCCTGAGATCGAGCCCTGCATCAGGCGCTCTGCTCAGTGGGGACCCTGCTTCCCCGCCTCTCTGCCTACTTGTGATCTCTGTCAAATAAATAAATAAAATCTTTAAAAATAAATAAAGTGTACAGTTCAATGACATAAAAAAAAAAAGGATGGGGGCGCCTGGGTCATGGTCCCAGGGTCCTAGGGTTGAGCCCCAAATTAAATCCCAACATTTGAAAAGGTAGGTACCATATGCTTTGTCTTCTCTGACCACACCCTGCTACTTCTCCCTCTCCCTCTGCTGCTCCCCCTGCTTGTCTCTCTCTCTCTTTCTGTCAAATTAATAAATAAAATCTTTTTTAAAAAATTAAGAGGTGGGAATGCTTTTAACTTATTTGAAAAGGCCATCATTCCTGATGCCAAACCCAGACAAAGAAACCATTCAAGAGGGGCACCTGGGTGGCTCAGTGGGTTAAGCCGCTGCCTTCGGCTCAGGTCATGATCTCAGGGTCCTGGGATCGAGTCCCGCATCGGGCTCTCTGCTCAGCAGGGAGCCTACTTCCCTCTCTCTCTCTCTCTGCCTGCCTCTCCATCTACTTGTGATCTCTCTCTGTCAAATTAAGTAAAATCTTAAAAAAAAAAAAAAAGAAACCATTCAAGAAAGGAAATGACGGACTAATATCCCTTGTGAATATTGATGCAAAAATCAGCAAAATTCTAGTGAGCAGAGTTTAGCGCATATTGGCAGGATTAAACACCATGACTAAGTATGATTTCGGTGTGTTACGCCACATCAACAAAATGTAGGGGGGGAGCCCAATAAACTTCCCATTTACATCATCTCAATTGATGGAGAAAAAGCATATGACAAAATCCAACATACTTTCATGATAAAAACGCTCAAAAGACTATGAGTAGAAAGAATGTCTCGACATAATAAAAGTCATCTATGACCAAGCCACAGCAAACATCCTACCCACAATGCAAGATGGAGAGATTTTCCTCTAAGATCAAGAATGAGACAAGTATGCCCAAATCACAACCCCACCCAGCATACTACAGGGAATCCCAGCCAGATCAGTTAGAGGAGAAGAGGAAATACAAGGCATCCAACTTGTAAAGGAAAAAGTAAAATGATCTCTGTTTGCAGACGATATGGTCTTATATGTAAAAAAGCCTCAAGACTTCACAAAAACACCTGTTAGAACAAATAGGCAAGGTATTCAGCAAAGTTTCAAAGTCTACGCAGAAAAATCAGTTGCATTTCTATACAAGAACAATGAACAAACTGTTCTGGAAACTGAGGGGAAAATTCCTTTTGCAATAGCATCAAACTGAGTAAAATCCTTAGGAATTACATTCACGGAGGAAGTGAAAGTTCTCTAGACCAATAATGAGAAAACTGAAAGAGACTAAAGGAGATGGAACTGGAATAGAACCCTGTATTCGTGGGCAGGATGGAATAGTTGATATTGTTATCTGAAGCGAGCTACTGATTTAATGCTATCCTTATCAAAATCCCAATGTCATTTTTTGCAGAAATGGAAAAATCTATCATATTGGAATTTCGTATTGGAATTTCAAGGGACCTCACATAGATTTTTAAAAAAATCTTGAAAAGAGAATGAAGTTGGAAGACATCACATTTCCTGAGTTCAAAACTTAACACAAATATAGAGTCATCAGGAGTCAGTCCGTGAAGCATCCGACGCTTGATTTTGGCTCTGGTCATGATCTCAGGGTCTTGAGATAGAGCCCCATGTTTGGCTCAGTGCTGGATGTGGAATCTGCTTAAGATTCTCTCTCTCCCTCTGCCCCTCTCCCTGCTCTCTCCCTCTCTAAAAATGTACAGTAATGAACACAGTTGTGCTGGCGTAAGACAGTCATATGGACAAATGGGATGGCACCAAATGAACAGCTCCTAAGCAAACCCTTGCATATATGGTGGAATGAGTTTTGAGAAACGTGCCAAGACCTTTCAATGGAGAGAGGACAGTCTTTTCATGAAATGTTTGGAAAAGTGAATATCCATTGTGTGAAATAATGAAGTTGAGCCCTTATTAACACCATATACAAAAATGACCTCAAAGATTATTTTGAGGTCATAGATTGTGGGGGTGCCTGCCTGGCTCCATCAGTGGAGAATGCCCCTCTCAATCTAGGATCATGAGTTCAAGCCGCACATTGGGCATGGGACCCCCTTTTAAAAAGGGAGGGTTTAGAGTATAAACTCTTAGAAGAAACCAGGACAAAAGCTTCGTGACATGGGATTTATCAGTGAGTCATTGGCTATGACTTCAAAGGCACCGTTAGCAAATCGGCAAATCGGACTCGGTGAAAATTTAAAACTTTGGTGCCTCGAAGGTTGCTGTCAACCACGTAAAAAGGCAACCTACAGAACGGGAGAAAATATTTGCAAACCACATCTCTGATAAAGCATCAAATATGCAACAAGAAACAACCAAACAAGACACCCCGTCTGACTGCAGGCTAGATACGGATCTTGGAGAGACCCTTCTCCAGGGATCTGCAGATGAGGACATCAGGGCTGCTGCCGTTGAAACAGCGGCAAACCCCATGCAGAGGGTGTGAAAAAGTGGGGGTGTGGAAGGATGCAGCCACTGTGGGACACCATAGGCTAGCTCCTCAGAAAGTTAAAAATAAAGTTGCCTAGTGGTCTGGCAATTCCATGGCTAGATACGTACCCCAAAGATTTGCAACAGGGTCTGGGAGGCAAGCAGCACAACCATGGTCATGACGTTATTCACAGTAACCAACAGTGGAAGCCCTGGGCGTCCTTCAGCAGCCCCTTGTCTGTCCATGCCATGGCACAGCATTCAGCCTTAGAAAAAGAACTGCTGACGCCCGCTCCAGTGGGCATGAAGTGTGGGGACCTTCCGTTCCGTGCAATACGGCAGTCACAGGAAAGACAAGGACGGTCTGGTCGCAATTACGTGAGGCACTTGGAGTGCTCAGAATCGTGCAGACAGAAAGCAGAGCGGGGGGCCGGGGAGGTGGGGTTTAGCAGGCACAGAGCTCCTATTTACAAGAGGGACGGTGGTTATGTCGGCACCACAGTGCGCAGGTATTGAATTTCAGACGGTGGACACGGTAAGTTTTGTGGTGTGTGTTTTGCCTCGCCAACAAACATCTGCACGAAAAGCTGTGGCGGTCGGGGCTTTGGGAAGGCAGGATGGGTAAAGGTGGAGTGCGGGAGTTTTAGGCAGAGAGACTGTTCTGTACGATGTAAAATCCCACAGCTCCCCAAGGGTGAGCTCCAATGTAAACCGTGGACTCGCCTTAATAGTAACCTGTCCCTCCTGGGTCATAGACAGCAGCAAAGGTACCCCACTAACGCACGCAGTTAGTAACGGGCTGTGGCCCGTGGTGGGGTGGGTGGGATCTTCTGCAAACAGGGGACCACTCCAAAAAAATGACACATGAGAAAAAAAGTATTCACACTGGCCAGAACAGGACCACAGGACCACGGCCCGCTGCAAAGGAGGCAGGGAGGGCAGGGAAGCGTCTCTCCCCCGCACGGCAGACACAGTCCTTCTGCACATAGCATTGGGGCTCTGACAACAGAGAAGACGAAGGCTGCCCCGAGGTGCCAAGACCCTACATCTCCCCCTCCAGGCCGGCCGCCCAGGGAGTCCCCACAGCGCACCTGGGCTGGTCAGAGCGTCACCCGCACACCCAGCCCAGGGTCGTGCCAGGCTGGCCGAGTGCTGCAGCCCGACCCCCGCATCTCAGCCCAGACCGCGGACTCTCCGAAGGCCTGGGGCGCGCTGTCCAGCATCTGCCAGCCGGACCCCGGCAGGCTTCTCCCCTGCGCCATCTTCTGAGCCGGGAGACCCGCTCCCACTCACCCCTCTCTGGGCCAGAGCAGGCCCATGACCCCATGTCCCTCGTCTCAAAGGAAACTGGGAAAGGAGGCGTCCGGCCTGACAGCAGAGATGGCACGCAGTGACGGCGAGGCTGCTGCCCCGGGCGCTTGGGTATCACCGGTGTCAGCGGAAAGCATTTCGGCACTGGGGTGTCGGCCGTTTGAGCCCTTCCCCCGCCAGTGCCCAGGCGATCTGCTAATCACCGCTCTCCAGATTAGCCCAGGGAAGCGCCCGCGGGCCCGGCACGCAGGACAGAAGCCTGGTGCCTTTTGGCCCCCTAATCTGATCTCCAGGATCTCGGTCTGAATCAGTGCGAGATGGAGGAGCTAACAGTTGAGCACAAAGTCACGAACCGAAAACTAAGGCATGATACGACACACGCAGGCACCGGCCCAGGAGCTGGATCTGTCGCTCTGCGGGACAGAGCCTGGGCGCGCAGATTGTGGGGAGCACGACCGTCTTCTGTTCTGGACTGGGCGTGTGTCAGCTGAGACCTGGAGACCACGCAGGCTTCCTTCCACTCCCTGGCTCGTCCATGCACCCCTGCTGGGGCCATCTGGGTCACCTGTGATAAACTGTGTGCAGTGACATCCCAGTCTCAGGCTTTGCTTCTGGGGGGAAGATCCAGGAGCAGGGACAGAAGCCCTGAGGGGGGGCTGGAGGCTCCACAGCCACTGCACATGGACGGCCGGGCCCTTGACTCCTCTCTACGTGAGGTGACTCAGAGCTGACTCAGGGTGGGCCTGAGCCCCCCTCGGCTTCTGTCTTCCCGGCATGGCTGAGGTGGCTCCTCTGAGTCAGACCAGGGTCCTTGAGCCGTGGGAGGTTAGAAATAGCAGGCTTCTTCCTGCAGCTGCCTGGGGTGGGTGGCCACGCAGAAGGTGCTCTCACAGGCTCCCTTATCAGCCCAGCCTCCGCGCAGGGGCCAAGGTCTGGACCGCTGGTGATAGGGAGAGCCCGAGGGAGGGAGCAGAAGGTGAGTCCGTGCACCTGCGCTGTTTGCGTGGGGCTCGTGGTGACACTGCCCCTCCAGGGCTGGCGGGGACAGGCCTGGCCTGGCCGGGATGGGACGGAGGGGGGCGGGCAGAGGAGGGCCTGGGCTCTCACGTCTGGGAACTCTGTGTGCCATCAGGGGAGCTGATCTTCCCCCTCCACCCAGAGGAGGACATTTGTCACTGGTCATTCCACCCCTAACTGTCCCCTCTGTTATCAGGTTGTTAATATTAATTAACAACTGTTGCTAAGGCTGACAGTGCAAGGGTGTGCCCGGCCCCAGCTGGCTTGGTCTCAAGAGGGGGCTGGGTAGAGGGGGCGCTGAGGCTGGACAGGCCGGGGGCGAGTGTTGAGTGGGGTTCGGATGGCCTGCTCTTGCTTTGGGAAGTGGACCCAGGGGAGACCCCAGCACCTCACTGGGAGGCTTATGGAGAGACAGGGACAAGGGCAAGAGGGAGGAGAAGTGGATCATTAACCAGTGGGGAGCCGAGGGAGGTGTGGGGCTCAGCCCCATTGGTCCTGGCCAAGTCAGGCCAGGCTGTCCCTGACGGGGAGCCCGCCTCACTGTGCACCCCGAGTTTCAGTACATGAGCTACCTCGACAAGCACTGTGAGTCTCCAAGAGCCAGCCCTTGGCTGTCCCCGGCTGTCCCCGTGGCCTAGCCCCACTGCCCTGGGACCCCTTCCCGTGCTGGGATGGCAGAGGCTGGCCCGAGGGGCTGGCTGCTGTGGGCGCTGCTCCTGCACTTGGTGAGTCTGGGTGTGGGCGGCCATAGCCTCTCTGCCACCGCCGCCCTGGGGGAGTACTGTGCTGGCGGCTGCGTGGCCACAGTGAGGAGGGCCTGGATGGGTGAGGGATCCCAGGCAGCCCCGGGAGGGGTGCAGGTGGGGGTCCTGGGGACTGGGGTGGCGGAGTGCCTCCCATCTGTGGTGCGCGTGGACGTCCTGGCCTGAGGTGGGAGCAGAGGGTTGAGGGAGGCTCCCATCCCGGGGTGCTGTGGGGGATCACCTGACGAGGATTTAGCATCTGGAGGCCGGGTAGTTCCGGGGTGCTTGCCTCAAGTTTCTCCGTCACTCGTACATCTGGGCGGATGGGCGAAGGCTTTGGGACCCAAGAATCTCCAAGAGGGGCCCCGGGCCTCTGTGTACGGGCCTTGGCTCAGGCAGATGGCAGCCACCTTTGAAGTAACCATGCCTCGAGGGCAAGGCCACTTGGTCTCAGCCCCTGACCTGTCAGAGGCCACTGTGTCCCAGCGGGACCATGCAGCAGCCTCCGGGGGTCCCTCAGCCCACCCCATTCTCCCCACCTGTCCCCTTGCCCTCTACTGTGACCTTGTGAAATGCAGGTCTGTCCGGCCACCTCCCTCTCCAGAGACCCCACCACTGTGGCCTGGCAGAGTTGTCCTCCAGACACTGTGGGAGAGGCCCTACCTCTCCCTGGGTCTCCCAGCAGTGCCCCCCACGCCTGCCCCTGCTCCGGGTCCTTCGGCCCCCGCTGCCCGTCAGCCTCCCGAGGTGCTGCCCGGCGGGGGTCCGTGCTGACATCGCCCTGCCCGTAGGCCCAGGGCGAGCTGCACACCCCCATCCACCAGCCCGGCTACTGTGCTTTCTACGATGAGTGTGGGAAGAACCCGGAGCTGTCCGGGGGCCTGGCCCCGCTGTCCAATGTGTCCTGCCTGTCCAACACGCGCGCTGTGCTTGTCTCCGGCGACCACCTGACCCTCCTCCGGCGCATCTGCCCCCGCCTCTACGCGGGGCCCAACTCCACGTACGCCTGCTGCTCCTCCAAGCAGCTGGTGTCCCTCGAGGCCAGCCTGGCGGTCACCAAGGCCCTGCTCACCCGCTGCCCCGCCTGCTCCGACAACTTCGTGAACCTGCACTGCCACAACACCTGCAGCCCCGACCAGAGCCTCTTCATCAACGTGACCCGCGTGGCGGGGGGTGGGGGTGGCCGGGCCCCGGCCGTGGTGGCCTACGAGGCTTTCTACCAGCACGACTTCGCGCAGCGGACCTACGACTCGTGCAGCCGGGTACGCATCCCTGCGGCCGCCACGCTGGCGGTGGGCGCCATGTGCGGTGTGTACGGCTCCGCCCTCTGCACCGCTCAGCGCTGGCTCAACTTCCAGGGGGACACGGGGAATGGCCTGGCTCCCCTGGACATCACCTTCCACCTGCTGGAGCCTGGTCATGATCCCGGCAGTGGGATACAGCCTCTGAACGGGGAGGTCCAGCCCTGCAATGTGTCCCAGGGCAATGGCACGGCCGCCTGCTCCTGCCAGGACTGCGCCGCATCCTGCCCTGTCATCGCCCGGCCCCAGGCCCTGGACGCCACCTTCTACCTGGGCCGGATGGCGGGCGGGCTGGTCCTCGTCATCCTCCTCTGCTCCGCGTTTGTCCTGCTCACCACCTTCCTGGTGGCGACCCGCCTGGTCACGTCCCGCCGCCGGCACAAGACACCGGACCCCAAAGCAGGCACAAGCCTGTCCGACAGACTCAGCCTCTCCACCCACACTGTCCTCAGCCGGTGCTTCCAGGCCTGGGGCACGTGGGTGGCCTCGTGGCCACTGACCGTCCTCCTCCTGTCCATTGCCGTGGTGGTGGCCTTGTCGGGGGGCCTAGCCTTTCTGCAGCTGACCACGGACCCCGTGGAGCTGTGGTCGGCCCCCAGCAGCCAAGCCCGCAGCGAGAAGGCCTTCCACGACCAGCATTTCGGCCCCTTCCTCCGGACCAACCAGGTGATCCTGACGGCACCCGGGCAGCCCAGCTACCACTACGACTCCCTGCTGCTCGGGCCCAAGAACTTCAGCGGGATCCTGGCCTTAGACGTCCTGCTGGAGCTGCTAGAGCTGCAGGAGAGGCTGCGCAACTTACAGGTGTGGTCGCCCAACGAGAAGCGCAACATCTCACTGCGGGACGTCTGCTTCGCACCCCTCAACCCGCACAATGCCAGTCTCTCCGACTGCTGCGTCAACAGCCTCCTGCAGTACTTCCAGAGCAATCGCTCGCACCTGCTGCTCACAGCCAACCAGACACTCACGGGGCAGACCTCCCAGGTGGACTGGAGGGACCACTTCCTCTACTGCGTCAAGTGAGTCCCCCACAGCCCGCCCCAGCCGGGGCTGCTGTACGCGCCAGGGCCTCGCGGCCACTAGGCTCCCAGGTGGCTCTATGTCTGGGTCTCAGATCTAGACCCAGACCACTCCCTTTCTCTTCACGTCTCCCCCAAGGGCCCTCTCTCTCCGTGAGCTCTCACTGGCTATTGCAGATTTGCACGGGGCATTCTGGGCCTCCCGGCTTCCACTCCACTCGGACAGAGCAGTGGCATCCTTGCATGTCCTTGCTTTGTGTGTTACAGAGTGATGTGACGGCCCCACACGTGCATGGGCTTCCGCACAGGCCCCGGAGGCCAGCAGGGTCCCCCGCAAGGTGCCCTTGGGCCAGGGCAGGGGCTGGGGCTCAGATCAGGTTCTGCACTCCTGGGCTGGGTGTCCCCTGGGCAGGAGACGGCCACACAGCCTGGAGCTTCTGGGGCTCAGTCCCAGCTGTCTCCTCTCTGCCACAGGGCAAACCAGGAAGCTAAGGAGGCTTCCAGGCCTTGGGGCTGGGAGTGAAGGCTCCCGGGCCACCCCAGCCTGGAGGGCGGCGTGTGGGCAGGCAGTGGCTGAGGCTGTCTGAGGCTGCAGTGGACAGAGGTCCCCAGCATCTGGAGAGACCCAGGTCCCCCAACCTCTCCCACATGAGAAAGCAGAACAGAAAATTAAACATCTGTGTTAGTTCTTTACAAACAACAGTACCGAGCCCATCGCAAGTCCACAGAGGTGGCACGGTGTCCGCTAGATAGAGTCCAGCCGGGCCCTGGTCCAGAGCCCATTGAGAATGCGCGGCCTCACCCCTATGCGCCAGACAAGGGAGAGAGGTTGCAACAGCCTTCCATGGGCTTGGGGTTAGCTTTGTTACTGCACCGGAGTCAACAGGGGTTTGTCTTAGCTGTCGGTTACAATACAGAGCCTGAGGCTGTCTTGTGAACCGTCTGTACCCCTTAAATTATCAAATAAGGGGGAAGGCAAACAGCATCTTAGTGGTTAAAATAGTTCTGGCCTTGCAGACCCTGGGCCCTCACGCCACACTGAGAACCACTGGATTAGTGGAGGGAGACCCAGGGCCCTGCCCCTCAGGGAAGCCCACGCTCTGAGCCGCTTCCCAGAGTCTGTGCTTGGCCCTGGCTGGCGGGCTGGGGAGGAAGCTCTGGCCCTGGGTCCAAAGCTCACGCCAGCTTGATTTTGATTTTGGAAGCTCACAACAGCTCTCTGGTGGCTGATGATGCCCATTCCAGAGATGGGAAAACAGGCCCAGGGGTGTCGTGAGCCTCTCCAGGTCCCAGGCAGCCAGCATGCCCAAGACAGCTGGTGACGGACATACTCACAAAGAACGCTTCATCCCTGTGCCCAGGATGTGTTTGCAGGAAGGCTCAGTAGAGACGTGCCCGAGGCCCTGGGCTACTCACCTGTCTGCAGAAAGAAGGATCTGAACTCGGGCCTGGAGGGCTCCAGGCTGGTGAGGGAGGAGGCTGAGCGGTGCGAGGTCCATGCAGCTACTTGTGCTGACCCCAGGGGAGAATTCCTGGTGTCCCCCAGGGAGCTGTGTGTGTGAGGCCCACCCACCTTGTCTGGATGCAGCCCTTAGCCCAGATCCTTGGGCGGCTGTGCAGGGAGAGGGTCCACTGTGAGTTGGGTCGCATGAAATCTTACTGGGAGAAACGGTTCTGACCATGGGGTCAGGTGCCGGTGCTGGCAGCCTGGGGCTGGCACCAGGCCTGGCAATAGGCACAGGGCCAGGAAAGGTCCTTCCTTCTGCCCCCAGTGCCCCACTCACCTTCAAGGATGGCACAGCCCTGGCCCTGAGCTGCATGGCTGACTATGGAGGTCCAGTCTTCCCCTTCCTTGCCGTGGGAGGCTACAAAGGTAAGCCAGGTGGCCCTGGGGGAGGCCAGCGAGGGGGCCGTATAGGGCAGGGGCAGTGGTGGGAGGGAATAGTGATGGGATCTTGCTGCTTGGGGGTAGCCGGTCCTAGCAGGGGCTGGGCTTTCCCCTGCTTGCTCAGGTCCTCTGGTCTGTGCCTGGGTTCACAGATCTGGCCCTTGACTAAAAGAGGGAGGTCGGGTGGAGGGGTTAGACCATGATTTGGATAGGGAGGGGAGTAGGTGTGAGGCTGGAGAGGGGAGGGGAGACAGGGATGGGCTGGCGTGGGGGAGAGGAGGCTGGGTGAGGAGGGGAGCAGAGGTGAGGAAGGAGGGTAGCTGAGCATTTTGCATCCCAGGGAAGGACTACTCTGAGGCGGAGGCCCTGATCATGACCTTCTCCCTCAACAACTATGAACCTGGGGACCCCCGGCTGGCCCATGTTAAGCTCTGGGAGGCAGCCTTCTTAGAGGAGATGAAAGCCTTCCAGCGGCAGACAGCTGGCAGGTTCCAGGTCACATTCATGGCGGAGGTAGGTTTCGGGGTCCCTGGCTTTGTGGGGAGGGGACCCGGGACGGGGCTCAGGTGGGTTCCTCCCCTCCTGAGCAGCCCTGGGCTTGCTCATCTGGGAGGCCGGACCACAGCCCTGCTGGGGCTCCAGGAGCCCCTGGGTGAGCGGGGCTGGCGGGGTGTGTCCACAGCGCTCCCTGGAGGACGAGATCAACCGCACCACAGCCCAGGACCTGCCCATCTTTGGGGTCAGCTACATCGTCATCTTCTTGTACATCTCCCTGGCCCTGGGCAGCTACTCCAGCTGGCGCCGAGTGCTGGTGAGACTTTGGGGCGGGTGGGAGGGCAAGGTGGGGTGGCTTGGCTTGTCAGGATATCCGGAACCTTCTCCACAGGGGCTCCCCAAGGGGTAACGCTTCTTGGAGGTGCGCTGCTCTTGGACAGGCCCCCGGAGCAGACGCAAAGCTGACCCTTAGAACACCCCGCGATGCGAGACAGCCCAGAGCTGAGCCTGATTCCCTTGCAGGTGGACTCCAAGGTGACGCTGGGCCTGGGCGGGGTGGCGGTGGTGCTGGGAGCAGTCATGGCGGCCATGGGCTTCTTCTCCTACTTGGGGGTGCCTTCCTCCCTGGTGATCCTTCAGGTGGTGCCTTTCCTGGTGCTGGCCGTGGGGGCCGACAATATCTTCATCTTCGTTCTGGAGTACCAGGTGAGAGGGCGGGGGGCTCCTGCAGCCCCCGGGGCCAGGCCAACTCTGTTCGTGCGTGGGCAGACACGGGCACATAGACCACAGACGGTTCCGTGTCATCTTTGTGATGCGCTGTCCCCTGCACTTACTCTCCCTCGGGCCGCCATGCCCTCTGTGGGGCATCACGTGGCACCACACAGCCTCCCCCGTGGCATGCCACGGATGGGCAGTCCGAGTTGATCTGCCTTTCCTGTGGGCGGATGTTGAGGGACCCAGGGGCGTGCTGGAATGAGTCCCAAAGTGCGCCAAGCATGTGTCTCTAAGAAGAGGTCGAGGCAGAGAGCATTGGTGGGCTCTGCTCCTGACGGGCAGACTGCGGGCACAGACAGGCCAGCTCCCTGCCCATGGCTGGCTCTGGACACTGGCCCTGATGTCCCCATGCAGAGGTTGCCTCGGAGGCCCGAGGAGCGGCGAGAGGCCCACATTGGCCGCGCGCTGGGCAGAGTGGCCCCCAGTATGCTGCTCTGCAGCCTGTCTGAGGCCATCTGCTTCTTTCTCGGTGAGCCTGGGGGGCCAGGGGGGCTGGGGGCACTGGGGGTGGGCAGCCCACTTCCCTGCGCTCCTCTGAGCAGACACCATGCCCTGAGACTCACCCCTGCACCTTCCAGGGGCCCTGACCCCCATGCCAGCTGTGAGAACCTTCGCCTTGACCTCCGGCTTTGCGATCGTTCTTGACTTCCTGCTCCAGGTGTCCGCCTTTGTGGCCCTGCTTTCTCTGGACAGCAGGAGGCAGGAGGTAGGGGTGGTGCAGGACCCAGGGACCTGCCCAGGCTCATCTCTGCAGGGATGGGGGTGGGGGAGCCTCATGCCTTCACAGAGCAGGCTCAGAGAGAGGGGCTGGGTGCAGGGACAGGTGCTGCGCTGTGTGGGCATGAAGCCCCCAGGGCCCCAGAGAAAAGGTGGTTTAGGGGAATACAATCAAACCTGCAAAGTACGAAGAGTAAAAAAACGTAAATGAGATGAGGGAGCTAGCGTTCTGCGACAGTGCAAAGTTTAGAGGTGTTTAATCAAGACAGAAAAACAAACAACAAAGCACTCTGGGACGTCCCCTGGGGAGGCACTTCCACAGGAGGGAGGCAGTTCCGGGGGCTGCTTTGGGACCATCCCAAGGGTCTGTCTCTTTTCAGGCTTCCCGGTTGGATGTCTGCTGCTGCGTGGGCGCCCCGAAGCTGCCCCCACCTGACCAAAGTGAGGGGCTCCTGCTCTGGTTCTTTCGCAAATTCTATGTCCCACTCCTACTGCACCGGGTCATGCGCGGGGTCGTGGTGAGTGGGGCGGGAGGTGCGACAGGGGGGACGGGAGGGTCTGCTCAGCCTGGCGCCTGGTCCTGCGGCCCATGGAGAGGTTGATGGCTTGCCCGGGCCCGCTGGGGCTCACGCCCTGGATGGCTGGGATTCACGTCCGCCCAGCTCCAGAATATTCCCCCTCTCCCCAGCTGCTGCTGTTCACGGGCCTGTTTGGAGTGGGGCTCTACTTCATGTGCCACATCAGCGTGGGGCTGGATCAGGAGCTGGCTCTGCCCAAGGTGAGCCTGCTTGGTGGCCTCACTCCCCTGGGGTTCAGGAGAGTCAGGGACAGGGCTGGGGGGCAGGGGCTTGGCTGGTGGTGCTGAGTCAGCGTGGGTTGGACGCCTCCCAGCACCTCCCGGAGCCAGGACCCTACAGCGTGTCCTTCTGTGCGTGGCTCCCACTCAGCATGGCATCCTCCGGGGTCAGCCACACGGGAGCGGGTCGGGGGCTCCTTCCTCTTCCAGGCTGGGGATTTTCACGCGCACACACACACCACATTTTGTTTATCCATCATGTGTCTGCTATGACACGGGTTCTTTCCATGTTCGAGCAGGTAGGACTGAGGCTGCTATGAACAAGCATGCAGAGCTGTCTCTTCCAGAACGGGCTTCCCATTCTTCTGGATGTGTTCCCATAGGTGGGACCGCTGGATCGGATGATAATCCTAATTTTAATTTGTCGAGGACCGCCATACTGTTTCCCACGCAGCTGTTCTGTTTTACAACCCTGCCATGGCGCTCCAGGGGCACGAGGTCTCCACGTCCATGCCAACACTTGCTGTTTCTGGCTTTTTTCTTTTTCTGCTTTGATGGCAGCCATCCTGGTGTGAAGGGGTATCTCAGTGAGGTTTTGATCTGCTTTCCCTGATGATCAGTGATGCTGGACACCTTTTCATGCGCTCATTGGCCATTTGTGTGTCTTCTTTGGAGAAATGTCTGTTCAAGTGTTTTGCCCATTTTTGAAACAACTTCCTTTTTTTTGTTGTTTTGTTTCTTTGTTGAATTTGGGGAATTCTCTAGATATTCTGGGTAGAATCCCTTATCAGATACATGGTTTGCAGATGTTTCCTTCATTCATATCTGTTGCCTTTCTACTCTATTTGTAGTGTCCTCTGATGAATGAAAGGTTTTTTTTTTTTTGAAGATTTTATTTATTTATTTGACAGAGAGAGAGATCACAAGTAGGCAGGGAGGCAGGCGAAGAGAGAGAGTGGGGGAAGCAGGCTCCCTGCTGAGCAGAGAGCCCGATGTGGGGCTTGATCCCAGGACCCTGAGACCATGACCTCAGCCAAAGGCAGAGGCTTAACCCACTGAGCCACCCAGGCGCCCTGAATGAAAGTTTTTAATTGTCGTGGTGCCTGGTTGGATCAGTTGGAGGAGACTATGACTCTTGATCTCAGGGTTGTGAGTTCAGGCCCCATGCTGGGTATAGCAATGACTTAAAAATAAAACCTTAAAAAAGTTTTTCATTTTCATAAAGTACAATTTACCTATTTTTCTGTTTGTTCACTGGGCTTTTGGTGTCATTCAAGCAATAATCACCAAATCCAGGATCTTGTAGCCTTTCTCCTATGTTTCTGCTAAGGGTATTAAAAATTCAACTCTTAAGTGTTGGATCCATTTTGAGTTAATTTTTGTACATAGTTATATATATTTTTTCCTTTTTTTTTTTTTTTAAGTATGCTCCATACCCAGTATGGAACCCAATATGGGACTTGAACTCACAACTCCGAGATCAAGACCTGAGCTGAGGTCAAGAGTCAGACGCTCAACTGACCAAGCCACTTAGGTGCCCCAAAGTTGTGTATAATTTTTTATTGTGATTACTTTATTAATGTAAAAAATTATACCTGTGTCACAAACACTTCCTTATATAATTGTTTTTCTTATATATTGCATAGTCACTTCATTATCTGACTAGGATGAGGCACACAGAAATCAGAGCAAGTTTTACATTATTAAAAGCTAATAACAGGGACGCCTGGGTGGCTCAGTTGGTTAAGCAGCTGCCTTCGGCTCAGGTCATGATCCCAGCGTCCTGGGATCGAGTCCCACATCGGGCTCCTTGCTCAGCCGGGAGCCTGCTTCTCCCTCTGCCTCTGCCTGCCATTCTGTCTGCCTGTGCTTGCTCTCTCCCTCTGATAAATAAATAAAATCTTAAAAAAAAAAAAATGTTTAAAAAAGCTAATAACAGAAGAAAATGTCCTTATATAAAAGAGATAACACATTAGAGAAAGAGTATAAATCTTTGTATAAAATTTTTAAAGAGATACAGATATTTTGATAATTGTTTAATAGCATATAACCAAAATTATATGTAATTATATGTATATATATATAACATATATATTATTTTTTAAAATTTAAACTCAATTTGGTTAACACTCAGTGTATTACTAGTTTCAGAGGTAGAAGTGAGTGATTCATCAGTCACATATGACACCGTGTGCTCATCACATCATGTGCCCTCCTTAAGGCCCATCACTGTTACCACTTCCCCCCACCCACCTCCTCTCCAGCAACCCCCAGTCTGTTTCCTAGAGTTAAGAGTCTCTTATGGTTTGCCCCCTTCTCTGATCTCATCTTGTTTTATTCTTCCCTCCCTTCCCCTGTGATCCTGTTTTGTATCTTATAATCCAGGAGTCAGATCATATGGTAATCATCTTTCTCTGACTTATTTCATTTAGCATAATACCTCTAGTTCCATTGATGTCATTGCAAGTGGTAGAATTTCATTCTTTTTGATGGCTCAGTAATACTCCACTCTGTGTATAGACCACATCTTCTTTATCCTTTCATCTGTCGACGGACATTTTGGCACTTGTGGACATGGCTGCTATAGTTGTGTATATTTTTGAAGGTCCAACTTCATTCTTTTGTGTGTGGATGCCCTGTTGTCCCAGAACCATCTGCTGAAGAGACTCCTTTTCCCCACTGAATGGCCTTCACTCCTTTGTCAAATTCCATGTCACCATATATGCCAAGGTTTGTGTCTGGGCTTGCTCCTCCATTCAGTTGGTCTGTGTGTCTTTCTCCATGCCAACACCTCACTGATTTGATTACTGCATTTTTGTGGCAAGTTTTGAAACCAGGAGATGTGAGCACTCCAACATTGTTTTTAAAGATTTATTTATTGAGGGAGAGCGAGCAAGCATGGGGAGGGGCAGAGGAAGAGAGAATCCCACACAGACTGCCCATTGAGTGTGGAGCCTAAGAAGGGCTGGATTCCACGACGTGGGCCAAAATCAAGAGTCGGACTCCCAACTGACTGAGCCACCCAGGCGCCCTGAGTCCTCCAACTTTGTTCTTTTAAAGATTGTCTGCGCTATTTGGAGTCCCTTGTGAATTTTAGGGTGGATTTTTCTGTTTCTGCAAGACAGGTCATTGGGTTCTGGACCAATTGCATTGAATGTGGAGACTCCCTAGCGGCTTGAACAATAGTCAGTTTTCCAGCCCACGGACGCAGATATCTTCCCACTGGTGTGTCTTTTAGTTACTTTCAGTGATGCTGTGTGGCTGTCAGCGTGTAGCCTTTCACCCCTTGTGTGACCATTAATTCCTAAGTACTTTATTCTTTTCATGCTATTATAATTAGGCTTTCCCTAGTTCTGCTTGGGCTAGTCAGTGCTCCTGTACAGAGATGAGACTGATTTTTTTTTGTGCGTCAATCTCGTAACTTGCAACCTTGCTGGATTTATTTAAAAGGGGTTTGGAGTGGAATTTTAGAGTTTCATGTTCATAAGATCATATAATCTATGACCAGGATTTTTCATGTAATCCTCGTACTTTCCAGCCCAGAAATTCCTTTCTGGGTTCTATTTCATGTTTTCTGTTGGTTAAGTGCTCCCGTGTGCTCACACTTGTTTCTCCTGGCTTTGTCCGGCTGCTCTCTGAGCATCCCTAAAACAGGAGTTTGAAGTGTCTGTCTGATGCATCCACCATCTGGTCTTTCTCGAGATCACCTGTTAATGAGTGCTGGTTCCTAGGTACGGGCCATACTTCCCTGATTGATTGTGTGTCTGTGACGGTTGTTGAGAAATGGACAGTTGAGTCTTACCGTATGCTAACTCTAAAGATCAGATTCTCCCCTTTCCCTGGGGGTTTGCTTTTAAAAAAATGTGATTATTGCCGGTGTCCCTGTCCTGGAGATTAGCCTGAGCTATAAAATTAAAGTCTTATCAGGTATTTTCTGAGCCCAAGCCTTGCCCGGGTAATGTGTGGTGACTTCACTTGTATTTGTGATTGTCTTTGAATGTCCCATTCTTTATATGTCTGGCTGCCAAAAGGGGGGAAAAGGGAAAACATGAAGAGGAAACTTAATAAACCTGTAACTAGTCACTTAGACACCTCGACAATCGCGCCAGCTCGAGAAGGGGAGCTGACAGCAGCAGCCTGACTCTGCACCACTGAGGTCAGAGCAGTGGCCAGTGGTCAGAATGCAAATACGTGATCTTTGGGGGCCGGAGTCTTCATGTCCCACACTGGACCCCACAAGCTGTGTGCAAAGTTCCTGCACGTGGCCGGCTGGCCACTACCATGCTGAGAGCTAAAGGCTGCTGCCATGGATCATGATTCAGCTTCCGGGCCTCCTCCACGGAGCTGCGAGCCCTTAGCAGACCCCAGAGCGCCAAGCTCTATCAGACAGGTGCTGCCCGCCCAGGGCTGCCCAGGTCAGGGGACAGATGCCTGGTACTTCTATGCCATCTTCTCTGACACCACTCAGGGGAAGGGAATAGATCAGGTAGCTGCCTGACACACGGCCTTGCAGGTGTGCAGGCAGACGTTCACAGGTGCACACGCGTGTGGGCTTCGGTCACAGAGCAACTCATTAGACTGTCGCTGTGGTAGAAAAGAGATAATGGGAAGGGGCAGCAGGACCTGAGTGTGGGTGTGTCAGAGTGTGCTCACATGTGCTTCTGTGCTTACACCTACGTGGGTGTGCTCTATGTGTGTCCCTGTGATCATGCAGGGATGTGACTGCCTTTGAGTGTGTACTCTGTGGGTACAGTTCCGACCGAACCCCTCTGCGAGGTGACTGCGAGTGTACTTCTGTGGGCGCGGGCATCTGCGGGCGCGGGTCTGTGTGGGCGTGGGCGTCTGTGCGGGTACCTCTCACGTGTATCTGTTAGAATGTACCTCTTGCATGTCTTCTGTGAGTGTGTGCCTCTGTGACCGTGTATGTACCTCCGGGAATATGTATCTCATGAGTCTGTGTATATGTGTGTCTGTGAGTGTGTGTGTACCTCTAAATGTGCCTCCATGTGTATGTGCTTCCGTGAGTGTGCACGTGCCTCCGTGAGCTCCTGCAGGTGAGTCAGGCCCCAGCCCCGGGACTATCTTCTGTTCCAGGACTCATACCTGCTGGACTACTTCTTCAGCCTGAACCGCTACTTCGAGGTGGGGGCCCCAGTCTACTTTGTCACCACAGGGGGCTACAACTTCTCCAGCGAGGCGGGTATGAACGCCATTTGCTCCAGCGCAGGATGTGACAGCTATTCCTTAACCCAGAAGATACAATATGCCACCGAGTTCCCCGAGGAGTGAGTGCCCCTGCCAAGCCCTGTCTGTGCCCCCCGCCCCGCTTATGGACTCCTTGACCCCACGCAGTTGTCCTCCCGCTGCCCCGTGCCTGTGGGGGAGGGGGGCACTGCAGAAAAGACTCACTGCCCGCCCGCCGGGTCCTGCCCCCACCCAGCGTCCTCTCTCCTGGCCCTCAGGTCCTACCTGGCCATCCCCGCCTCCTCCTGGGTGGATGACTTCATCGACTGGCTGACCCCATCCTCCTGCTGCCGCCTCTACATCTACGGCCCTAATAAAGGCGAATTCTGCCCCTCAACCGTCAGTGAGTATGGGGTCTCTGGGGACGCCCGGCCTTCCAGCACTTGGGAAGCTGCGGCAAGGGAAGGAGCATGGCTAGGCCCTCTTCACCCTTCCGCGCTCTCGCAGGGTCAGTCAGGGTGGGGGTACGGGCTTGGGGAACGTGCGGGGGTGAGCGCACCCCAAGCTGCAGTCACGCGGGTGGGAGGGAGAGCCGCACCTTGCATTCGGCCTTGGCCTCAGAGGAGTCTCATGTGTCAGTGGAGAGGGGAGGCCGTGGGGGGTCATTTCTCGGCCCCCTGCTTGGCTCTCCCACTTGCTAGACTTGCAGGCAGCTTCCGTGACCGAGAGGGGAGCCCCTCCTCTGCCAGAGCACACCTGTTACACGTGTGTTGTGTGTTTCGGTGGCAGCAGTGCCTGGGGACCTGCAAGGGAATGGGGGGCCGCCTGGCCTGGGCTGGGGGGCCATTGCCCAGAGTCCCCCCATCTTTGCAGACTCCCTGGCCTGCTTGAAGACCTGCATTAGCCTGACGCTTGGCCCTGTGAGGCCCTCGGAGGAGCAGTTCCAGAAGTACCTTCCCTGGTTCCTGAGCGATCCCCCGAACATCAAATGTCCCAAAGGGTAAGCCTAGGGTGGGGAGCACAGCTGGCCCTTGAGAGTGGCCAGGTCCCTGATGAAGCCCTTGCTCTGGTCTTGCAGGGGACTGGCTGCGTATAACACCTCTGTGCATTTGGGACAAGACGGCCAGATTTTAGGTAAGCCTGGCCTCACTTGGTGGGGACGACCAGAAGCAGCGGCCCTGGGGGGTCACCGCAAGCCCCTGGGAAGAGCCTTTTGATCTGGGATGGTCTCCCCTTCCTCCTTTCTGGGGGGCCTTCCACTGGCCCTGTCCTCATCCCCATTCTCTGACTGCACCCCTGTGTGCCCTGTTCCCCTCTCCCCTCCCCCAAATCCTCAGTCAGCGGGAGGGACATTCCGGGACTCCTCGAGCGCTGGGGGGTCAGCCACACCCCTCACTCACATGCACAAACCACCACCGATGTGGGTAGTGGGCTAAACGGATGACCATTGCACCGCCTGCCCTCACCCTGTCAGCGGAATGGCTCCCGCCTTTCTGTCTCCCCTTCTGGATCTTCCCTCTGGAAGGATGCATGCTGGAAAAGTAATTGACTTAGTCTGAAAAACCCAAGGGATGTTTTGAAGCCCTAGAGCACAGCATATGGGTATATCTGGGAGGCGTCTTTAGGGTGCACTGGGCAGAGGCAGGCTGGGCCTGGGGCTCCCTGGGGGGTAGGACCAACTGCAGGGCTGCGGTTGGAAACCGGAAGGCTGGGCCCCTTGCTCACTATGGAAGAATGTTCCACTATGGTGGCCTCCGAACCCTGATTGCGCCCGGATGGGCCCCAGGGTCTGAGGGCACCTGCAGCGGGTTCTGACCTTGCCCTTCCTCTGTCCCCTTCGGGCGTAGCCTCGCGGTTTATGGCCTACCACAAGCCGCTACGGAACTCACAGGATTACACGGAGGCTCTGAGGGCATCGCGCGCACTGGCGGCCAACATCACCGCCTACCTGCGGCAGGTGCCTGGCACCGACCCGGCCTTCGAGGTCTTCCCCTACACGTGAGGCTGGGAGGGGAGGGGGGGGATGGGGTCAGCGAGGGGAAGGGTGTGGCAAGGGGTGGACGTGGCCCACGCAGGAAGCCATGAGCTCCAGCGGTGACAGCGCCCCGCCGCCTGCAGGATCACCAACGTGTTCTACGAGCAGTACCTGAACGTGGTCCCTGAGGGCCTCTTCATGCTCGCCATCTGCCTGCTGCCCACCTTCATCGTCTGCTGCCTGCTGCTGGGCATGGACCTGCGTTCCGGCCTCCTCAACTTGTTCTCCATCGTCATGATCCTCGTGGACACCGTGGGCTTCATGGCCCTGTGGGGCATCAGCTACAATGCTGTGTCCCTTATCAACCTGGTCACGGTAACCCGCCCTCGCCCTACACTCCGCTGCCTTCCGGAGACCCTGCGCCCTGGCCCTCGCTCGCCTAACGCCCCTCTCTGCCCCTAGGCAGTGGGCATCTCCGTGGAGTTCGTGTCCCACATCACCCGCGCCTTTGCGGTCAGCACCCGGCCCACCCGGCTGGAAAGGGCTAAGGAGGCCACCGTCTTCATGGGCAGCGCTGTGAGTGGGCCCACCGCCTCCCATTCCCCCCTCCGCCCCCCACCACCTGCTTGGCCTCATGCCTGCCTGTGACCCCCAGGTGTTCGCTGGCGTGGCCATGACCAACCTGCCTGGCATCCTCGTGCTGGGCCTGGCGAAGGCGCAGCTCATCCAGATCTTCTTCTTCCGCCTCAACCTCCTCATCACTGTGCTGGGCCTGCTGCACGGCCTGGTCTTGCTGCCAGTGGTCCTCAGCTACCTGGGTGAGCGCTCAGGCGCCTGCGCGCAGGGCAGGCCCTCCCGCCCCGCCGCCCCTGCAGTCCCAGCCCATCAGGACCCCGCCGACCCAGCGGCCCCGCCCCCGCCCCATCGTTCCCTCCCATCAGGGCCCCGCCCACACATCAGCTCCGCCCCCTGCACCGAATGGGGCCTCCTCCACCCCGCACTCAGCACTCCCAGCCCCGCAGATCCTGTCCTACGCAGTCGACCCCACCAGTCCTATCGCTCTATCTCGCAGAGCACATCCCAGCCTCCCTGTGCACCCCTGTGTCCTTTCTTCCTGGAACGTCCTGTGGCTGTACCCAGCAAAGCCTGCTTGCTAAGAGAAAAGCTGTTCCTCCTCCCGTTGACCTACTCAGGGCAGCGGGGAGCCTCCTGCTCAGCACATGGCCCCCCTGACCGTGGTCCTCTGTGGCTGTTCCCCTGCAGGGCCTGACGTCAACGCAGCTCTAGTGCTGGAGCAGAAGCAGATGGAAGAGGCCACCAGGGTCAGGATGGCATCCTGCCCGAGCCACCCAGGCCCGACATCCACCTCCAGCAGTACCTACGTCAACTACGGCTTCGAACATTCCTCCAAGAGTGGCCTTCACAGCTCTCTGCCCCGCAGTGGACACTAGTTCTGATGATCCCAGGGCCATGTGGGTTTCCTGATAGGGGTCCCTGGCAGGTCCTCCCACTCAGGTCTGGGAGAGGCTGTTCCCATGGGGGTGCCTGTAGTGGGATCTCCTCTGGCCATCAGGTCGTACTGGTAAGGACATTATTACACAGAAGGCGGCATGTGGCAGTGTGGGTGTGACCTGTTCCTGTCCCTCGAACTTGGCGTGTGTCTTCTTTGTGCAAGTTTTGAAACTTTAATTCCATGTGTCTATATGTAAACAATATATAGTATTATCTCAGGTTTAAAAATGTTTCGTAAATGGAATCATGCTTGACGTCTGCTTTCGCGAGTTTCCCAGGCTACACAAGTTAGATCTATTCACGGGGGCTGTGCAGACCTGCCGAGTCCTCGTGGCAGTGGCCCCACTGGATTCCCCTGTGTGAACCAGTGGTTTTCTCCCGTCCCCTTGCTGGTGGGCACATTGCTCCCAATTACTTTTCCACTCCAGCTCCATAATCACTTATGCGGAATTCCCAAATCCCCAAATCTCTGAAAATCTAGTTTATTTTCCTTCTCTTTTGTAAGTTTGGGGCAAACTCATTTGGTCACAAAAACTGACCAGACAAGGTATGTCTAGTGTGTCTATTTATACAATTCACGAATGGGGTATTATACCCTTTGGTGTCCTTGATGGGCGTGGTCAGGTATCGGGCACACAGCGAGCCTGGTTCCAATGTGTATAGCCACAGGCCCTGGTGCGGGGTAATACCTAAGGCAAGGTGAGCATCATGTTACTTTTATAGAAACCTAAATCCTGAAATTCATTGCACCTGTGGGATTTCAGGTACAGAGCAGTAACCTTTATGAGGCTGAGCATGGATTTGTACGTCTCCTTGTGCATACATGGGAGGGTTACCTGGAGGTGGTGTTGCCGAGCTAAGGAACCGGTACAGATGAAACGTGCCCAGAGCGGCTGCTTTCTTCACACTCCCACCAGCAGCGGAAAAGGGAGCCTCTCTCCCTAGACCCACACCAATGCAGCACATCTCACTTGCTCTTGGTGGGGGGAAGGGTAGGATTATGGATGATTATCATTTTTAAAAAATATTTATTTTTTTGAGAGAGATCACAAGTAGGCATAGAGGCAGGCAGAGAGAGAGAGAGGAGGAAGCAGGCTCCCTGCTGAGCAGAGAGCCCGATGTGGGGCTTGATCCCACGACCCTGAGATCATGACCTAAGCGAAGGCAGAGGCTTAACCCACTGAGCCACCCAGGCACCCCTGATTATAATTTTTTAAAATACAGTTTTTGAAAGCAAACTTAAAAAGTTTTTTTTAAAGACTTTATTTATTTATTTGACAGAAATCACAAGTAGGCAGAGAAGCAGGCAGGGAGAGAGAGGAAGGGAAGCAGGCTCCCTGCTGAGCGGAGAGCCCGACGCAGGGCTCGATCCCAGGACCCTTGGATCATGACCTGATCCGAAGGCAGAGGCTTTAACCCACTGGGCCACTCAGGCACCCCACAAACTTAACATTTTTAAAATAGTTTTCGATTTACAGAAAAATTGCAAAGATAGTAGAGAGAGTTCCTATAGGCCTCACACCCATTTTACCTGATTAATATATCATACTAGCATAGTACCTTTATCAGTGCACAATTCATAAGCCAGTATTAATAACGGCTAAGTCTACCTGGTGTCCCTCTTTCTGCCCCAGGATCCCATGCAGGACAGCACATGACATTTACTTGTTATGTCTACTTAGGCTCTTGGCTGTGACAGTTTGTCAGACTTTCCTTGTTTGTGATGACCTTGACAGTTAAGGAGCACTGGTCAGGAGTTTGGTAGAATGTCCCTCAAATGGGGCTTGTCTGGCATTTTTCTCCTAATTAGACTGAAGTTACAGGTCTTTGGCTGTGAGACCACAGAGGTGGAGTGCCCTTCTCAGCAGATTGTATGAAGGGTGCCTGGTATTCCTGTGACTTCCCACTGCTGGCATTGACTCTCGTCGCCTGGCCAAGGTCGTGTCTGTCACCCTTCCCCCTTCCAGTCTGGTTATACAGTGCTATTTGGAGGGAAGTCACTGTGCACAGCCTACACTCAGGGAGAGGGGTGCTATGTTCCATGCCCTGGAGAGCAGAGTACTTACATAAATTATTTGGAATTCTTCCCAACAGGAACATTGTCTATTTCCTTCCATAGGTGTATTCATTCAGTATGATATATACTGTATGGACTCATGGATATTCGTTTTGGGAGGTCTCTCTGTGGGCTCCTACGTCCCTTTGCCATACCCCTATCATGAAGGGTTTTTCCTTTTTCCTTGCTGCCTGGCACGACTAGCAAGTTGGTCCAGGTTCAGCTCGTATACTTTCTGCCCCAGTCCCAGAATCAGCCATTTCTCCAGGGAGTCTTGGCCCTTTGGTTGGAGATGGGATTCAAACCCAGGATCTGGTGCTCTGTGTGCACTTTGCTGCTGGGGCATTGTTGCTCAGAGAGAGCAACGAAATCTGTGTGTGTAAACTGACACGTATGTGCCCATTTCTATAAGTAATTCTACATGCAGCCATCTGCAGCTAGACAAAGCTAAACTCAGTTCATGCTGACGCCTCCAGCTCTAATTCACCGCCACACAAATCATTCTAGGCTCCTTCCTGGCTTCTCCGTGAGCTCCCATGCCAGCAGTGAGACGCCTCAGTTCACCACCCGCACAATCTGCTTCATTGTTCACCTCTGCTGTACGTGAGTCATGTTTTCAGAGATGACAGCCCACACCCCCCCGGGAAACAACTTTAGGGTGAAACGCCTCTTTTTAGCTCCCTTTGCCTTTAGCAAGAGACTCTGCTCATTTCCAGAGGTACTTAGGTCAGCATCTTTTTCTCCCAGCCCTGTCAGTTGAGTGTGCTTCACACATCTGTGATGCAACAGTCTGCATTCCGATCTGGTGTTAGGAAATCGTGCCTGTAAGAGATCCAGTCAAGGTTCAGGACAGACCGATGGGTGTTAATGTGACAATTAGCAAACATTGGTGTTTCAGATTCCATATTACCACTGTTAAGAAACTATTCCCTGTGCAATTTCGATTTAAACAAAATAATGCTTTTATTTGAAAAGACAATGAAGATGCTCCTTTCCAACTACAATCTATGTAAGATGCGATTTCTTCATGTATTTCCATCAAAACAACATATTGCAATGCAGTGAATGCAAAAATTCCGAATATCTTGCTGCCTTCGATGAAGCCTGAGATTAAAGGGATTTGTGAAAATGTAAAACCATGCTACACTTCTCAGTAATCCTAATTGTTTGAAGAATATTATTTCTTCATAAAAATGTTAGCATGTCATGTGCTTTTTGTGGTTATTTAAAAACGAATAAATATTTAAAATTTGTCAGTTTTAATATCTGAGATGGTACCTATCTATAAGAATGAGACACAAACAAGGTCTTTGGGGTCTTCAATAAATGTTAAGAGTGTAAATGACTGGAGAAGTTTCAGAATCACTGCCCGAGGGCAATTCTCCTGGTTCTGGCTGTATTTGCAATTAATTAGAGCCCGCAGGCTATGAAGATGCACGTTCATTTGGAGATTTTAGTCCAGCGGAGATGCAAAGCGTTTCTGCCCGCTGGAGTAGCTAAGCCACGGTCGCGTCCTCCGGCGGGCCACGGCCAGCTCTGCGCCCAAGCTGACGATCTCGCTGTTTCTCAAAGCGCTCATAAACGCCCAGCTCCTGCGCACGCTCCTGGAACCAGTCCTACCCTGCGCTGTTTCCCGCAGGGTTCGGCCGTCGGAGGGCCTTCCCGGCAGGTGCTAGTTCCGCGTCTGACCGGCGTCGCGGTCGGAGCTCGCCGAGGCCGCACTCAGGCGGACCCTGAGGACTTGCCGTCCGGCGCAGACGACGCGCCGTACGGGCATCGCACGACGAGAGCACTGCAGTGTGCGCCCCGCTCCGAGCTCCCTCCACGGCGCACTCGCGCACGCTAGTCTCCGCGCGCTCACTCCCGAGGCCGCTAACGCCACGCGCCCCCGGCGGGGACTCGGGCAACCCGGGACCAGCTCTCTCCCGAAACAGTTGCGGTGCCCCGCCCACCACGTGACAACACCGGGCTCACGTGACGCGGCCCGAGCCACACCCCTTCCGCCCGTTTTCAGCATGGCCGCTAGGCGCTCTCGGTCCCGCCGTCCCGGGCCTTCTCGCGCCTAGGAGCCACTTCGGGGCTCGCGTGTGGTTCTCCGCGAGGCTGCCCCGGAAGGCCGGCCGGGCTGCGGGGGCGGGGCTCGCGGCGGGGACGCCCGGTGCGCCGCGGCCCGGCCCGACCAGCGGGGGCCGGGCGGGCGCGGACCGGAAGTGGCGCCGGCGGCGGAGCCGTTACCGCAGCGTGCCGGAAGTGGCTGTGGGCCGGCGTCCGGGCCGCGCCCGCAGTGAGCAGCGTCTCCGCGGCCGGCGACGCCATGGAGCCCGGGGCGGCCGAGCTGTACGACCAGGCCCTGCTGGGCATCCTGCAGCACGTGGGCAATGTCCAGGACTTCCTGCGCGTGCTCTTCGGCTTCCTCTACCGCAAGACCGACTTCTACCGGTTGCTGCGCCACCCGTCCGACCGCATGGGCTTCCCGCCCGGCGCGGCGCAGGCCCTGGTGCTGCAGGTAGCGCGCGGCGGGCGGCGGGCGGCCTGGCGGGGGGAGGCCCCCGCTCCCGGCCTCGGTTCCCCTCGGGTGCTTCCCCGGCCCCGCCCCCAGCGGCAGCGCCCGCGAGTTTGCCGGGACGCCGCTGGGCGCGGGAGCCGAGCAGCCCGCGCTCGCGGGTCGGGTGTGGGCGGAAGCCGTCGCGGGGCTGGGAGGCCGGGCGTCCGGCTGCGGCGCGGGCCCGGGTCTCGTCCGGCTGCGGCGCGGGCCCGGGTCTCCTCCGCGCTGGGCGCGGGGGCCGGGGCGGGGCTGGCGCCGGAGCAGGTGTTACCGACCGAGCGTGCGTCGTCCGCGGAGCACCTGGCCGGGTGGGGCCGGGCTCTGACTGGGACGCGCTCGCCGCGGTCCGGGCGCTGACAGAGCCGTGCGGGGCGGCGCGGCGCGGGGCCAGAGCCCTTGCCAGGCACGGGGCAGGCGGCGGTTCGGAAGTCAGAGGACTGTCTTGCGGGGCAGGCGGGGTGCAGGTGCCGGCGGGCCCGGAGAGGGGGGAGCTGCTGCCGCGCCTCCCATATCGGAGTCCCGCAAGCCGCGCGGCCGGCTGTCCTGCTCCGCGGTGCCCGTGTGGAGAAGCAGAAGCTGGGTGTCGCGGCGCCCGCCAGAAAGGCAGAAAGGCCCCTCCGTCCTGGGGCCAGCGCCAGCCGAGTGGCGGGAAGGCTGCGGGATGGCTTCTCAAAGGCCATGAGGGAGGTGCGGGTGGAAGAGCCGCGGTCAGGCGAGGGTGGCCGCCCAGGGGTCTGTTCAGCGGGCGTAGGTGATCTCACCGCACTCCTGGAGCTGGCCCCCGGGCTCTGCGGTCGCCTTCCGGCTCTTTCCGCTGCAGAGTGGGAGAGCCTCCGGGGCTTGCAGGAAGGGGGTTTGCTGAGTACCTGGGGGGCAGCCCTTGCCCTCTTAGCTGTTCCTCTGTTTAATCCCAGGGAGCCGGAAGGTTGGTCTTTGCCCTTGTTTGACGGGTGTTGCGGTCGCAGTGTAGGATAGACCCGTTTGGGCGCCGCAGACAGGGAGGGGTGGGTGGGAGACTGCCAGTGGTTTCAAACCTGGGTCACGGGAGTAAGGATAGTGCCGTCCCTGAACTGGCCCTGCGTTGAGGGCGAGAAGCTTAGTTTTAGGCAAGCCCGAATTGCAGACGAGTCCCCGCTCTGGAGCTGTTGGAAGCACGGGACAGGGTGTTGCAGAGATGAGGAGCCAGAGCGCTGAGGGGAGGAAGAGCTGACAGTGGAGGGCAGCACCTTGCAGGACGACCCCAGTGGAGGGACGGGAGAGGCGGGGGGCTGCACGTGTGGTTGGGGGTGAAGGGAGTGGGCAGAGCGGAAGGTTTCATAGAAACCCAGGGGCCGCTTCCCAGCATTTCTGCAGTTGGCTCTCAGCAGTCTGCGGTGCTGGAGGACCTTTGAGAAAGCAGGTGTTCCCGGGGTCTTTTGTCGGGCCGCTGAGGGCGGGTCCTGAGCTGCTGTTCTCTGCCAGGGGCCCTGCGCTCGTCCTGGGTCCAGTCTCAGAAGCCGGTCAGGCCTGTTGCCCAAGCATCAGGAAGGCCGGCTCCTCCTGGGCCTCGCTGAACCTGCCAGGAGAGTCTCCTCCGTGTCAGCAGAGGGGCTGGCAGGAGATAACTGACGTCTCTGCCCTCCCCACATGCTGCGGTTGCAGAGCGAGGGCTGGGTGGGCGGAGCAGTGGCATGTGTGGAGGGGGCAGTGTCGGCAGAGGCTGTGGACTCTGCGAGGAGCGTCGGGCCCTGCATCTGGGAGGTCCCGGGGCTGAGGGGACAGAGTCCTTGCTGTTGATTTTTTATGTGGAGTCAGGATGAAGGGCTGGGACGTCAGGAGGATGAGTGGCTCTGAGGACACAGTAAGGTGTCCTCAACACCAGCGTGAGAGGTGCGGCCAGGGGCTCGGGTTCCTGGAGGGAGTAGAAATGGGAATAGAAAAGAGTTCCACCTTAGCGCGGCCTGTGTCTTCCTCTGCGTGCGTGGCCGCTTCCAAGCGGAGCGCCACTTGGACGACTGCTCGCTTGCCTCTTCGCGGGCAGGAGCGCCGGCGAGTCCCTTAGCTTCTCTGGGCGTAGTTCTTCCTCATCTTTGAAGTGCCAGTGCTGCCTTCCTCCCAGCATCTCCTGAAGGTTGTGAGAGTGTGAAAGCACGTGGTATAGTTCAGTAGTTAGCGACCTTCCTGTTTGCTGTCCTGCTCCGTGCAGGGAACTGGATGGTTTGATAGACAGGTGTATTCTGGCTGCTTGGAACAGGGCTGCTCCCGACCTGCCAGCACTTTCTGAAAGCAGCTTTACGTTCAGGGCCCAGCGGAGGGGCAGGTCCAGGGTTCCCGAGCGCCTTCTGTCTTGCCGGCCCTTCCTGCTGGCAGCATCTCCACAGAGGGGCCCTTTGCTGTGTCCATGAACCCGTCCACATTCCACCCCAGACACCCGCACCTTAGTTGGCATTAGGGTTCAGTGTTAGTGGTGCTCATTTTCCGGGGTTTGGACAAATACCTAACGACAGGTGTCTACCACGAGGAGTCTGTTCGCTGCTGGAGAAATCTCCCGTGCTCCCCTGCTCATTCCCCACTCCCGCTCCACCCCGGCAACCGCCGATCTTCAGCGTGTCTGTAGTTTTGCCTTTTCCAGAATATCCTGGAATTGGAATCATGCAGAACATGTATAGGCTTTTCTGTGGGCTTCTTTGACTTTGTGGCATGATTTCAGTTTCCTTTAGGTCTTTTCATGGCGTGATCGCTCGTTTCTTTTCGGTGCTGAGCGATAAGGTTGCCGTGGTCTGGATGGATGGTTCACCCGCTGGCAGACAGCTCGGTTGCTTCCGTGGCATTTCCGAGCAGTGCTGCTGCGGTACCTGGGGGCAGGTTTTCTGTACGGATGCGTCTTCAATTCCTCTGGGTGGATAGCAGGGAGCAGCCTTGCTGAATGGACTGTGACAGCCCCCGTCCCCCCACGCAGCCCTCAGGGAGGCTCTCCCAGTCTTCCCTCTCCAGCTCCTGCAGACGGCCCTACTTCTCAGCGCCGCAGCCTTCCCCCCGGTGGTCTGCTGGCCAGCGTGAGCTTTCCTTTGGGGTCTGCCACAGAGCCCTTCCTCACAAGGAACTTCCTTAGATTTCCGGGACTGGAGCGAGTGTCTGCGTGCTCTTCCTCCTCACGGCCCCTCCCGTTGGTGCTGCTGTGAGAGGGTCTGTGCCTGTGAAAAGTGCACACAGAATGCGTGTTTCCCGTTTCCTTGTGGGTGGAGAGTCCCAGGGTGTGTATGGGTGTCACTGTGTCCCGGGGAGGGCTGGTCCTCACACCGCAATGTCGAGTTCTTAGAGGATGGGATTTTTTTGTGTTCCTCACTCATCGTAGGGATATGCAGAGGTTTGTGGAATTGATTGCCACGTTCTCTTTCTTTCTTTCTTTTTTTTTTTAAAGATTTATTTATCTATTTATTTGACAGAGATCACGAGTAGGCAGAGAGGTAGGCAGAGAGAGAGGAGGAAGCAGGCTCCCCGATGAGCAGAGAGCCCGATGCAGGGCTCGATCCCAGGACCCTGAGATCATGACCTGAGCCGAAGGCAGAGACTTTAACCCACTGAGCCACCCAGGCGCCCCTTTTTCTTTCTTTTTTAAAGATTACATATTTATTTGTTAGACACAGTGAGCACAAGCAGGGGGAGGGGTAAAAGCAGAGGGAGAAGCAGGCTCTGAGCAGGGAGCCCAACGCAGGGCTTGAGCCTAGGACCCCGGGATCCTGACCTGAGCCGAAGGTAGAGGCTTTGCCGGCTGAGCCCCCAGGTGCCCCCACTGCCAGGTTTTCTGAGAGCCACACCTGTGCCGTGTAGGAAGGCAGCGGCAGCTTGGTTATGCTGCTTACACTTTGTGTTCAACTCAATTCCCATCTTCTCTTCTCGAGTTTGAATTGCTGGCACCTTTGCAGCTCTTGGTACCAGGACAGTGTGTTCTTTCCCTGGCAGACGAGTCTTGCCGGGCACTATGACAGAAAGGAGAGGGAAGCCACGTGGTGATGCCTCCTTTAGACCCCAGTGTCCGGCTCGTGGGCGTGTGGATACCGTGGCTTACAGGGTTTCGCTTCTGTTGCTCTCAGAACGCCTGTCAGAGATTGCTTTGTGGTGGCTCCTGGTCAAGTTGAAGCGTCTGTGTTTTGCTCGTGGGAACGCGTCACAGTTTCCTGTTCAGTCACTCTGCTCCGAGCCAGAGTTTGGGACCTTCCTGTGGCGTGCGTGGTTTCGTCCTGGGCAGGCGGACTCACTGTTGGGTTGCTGTTTGGTTTTAGGTGTTCACAGCCTTCGAGCACATGGCCCGGCAGGACGACGAGAAGAGGAGGAAGGAGCTGGAGGAGAAGGCCAGGAGGAAGGAGGCAGAGGAGGCCGAGGCCACGGCTGCTGAGCAGGAGCCAGTCCCGGCCCCGGGACAGGAGGTGGAGGTCGGCCCCGGGACAGACTCAGGCGGGCTTCCGGGACCACGGGGTGCCGGACTGGAGGTAGCCCCCGGCTCGGAGGAGGCAGAGCCACCAGGAGCTCAGGCGGGGGCCGCCGAACTTCCAGAGGAACCCCCGGCCCTTCCCAAGTAAGAGTTTCTCCTTCACAGTTGCTCTCGTGCTCGGTATCTGCTGGCTTCGGGAGTCTGCGGTACCACTCTGTCTCTGCATTTATGGCACAAACTGTGCTTTGGATACACGGGGCGGGAGGTCACTTGGCTGTGGTCTTTTTTTCCTCCCTTGACGGCAAAGTAATGAACTGCCTGTCGTATGGCCAGTTCAGAGCCAGAGTGAACGAGAGCGCGGGTGCCCGGATGCTTTCCCTGTGACCTGCCCTCCGTGTGTGGCTGGGACTCGGGGGCTTGGCTCCCTTCTTAT
Source organism: Mustela putorius furo (assembly GCF_011764305.1). Lineage (NCBI taxonomy): Eukaryota > Metazoa > Chordata > Mammalia > Carnivora > Mustelidae > Mustela > Mustela putorius. Next base: position 13,701,515 of record NW_025421998.1, read on the forward strand.
CATGGGCGCACTGCTGGGGTGCGGGCCCCAGACCTTCAGGTGGGATGGGGGACCGTGGCCCCAGAGTCCCCTTGGAGACTGCTACTTTGTAAATGGACTTCTTGGCACGCAGTGGTTCAGTTTTCACCTCTGCAAAGCGAAGGTGAGCTTGCTGGCCCCTGCCTCAGGCTGTTGCGGTGGTCCGTGTGCCTGGGGTCATTGTGTGCGCCCCCGGTCAGTCTGTGTGCCCTGGGGTCGGTCTGTGAGCCTGAGGCCCTGCGGCTGGGGCTTGGCTGCTGCCGGCTGGCCTTGCATCCAGCCCTGCGGGGCTCCTGCCTCCCGGTGCTATGCCCCGTCCTTCGCTGCCCCATGTGGGTGCGAAGATCTGCTTGTGTGCGAGCTGTGGTGGTGTCTGAAAGGCAGCCCGATGTTGTCAGCCTGCTCCATTCTGGCACAGTCTGCCATCTTCCCGATGCTGCTGTGGTCCCTCCTCTGGCTTGGCTTCCCTGCGGTTATCTGCGTGCTCTCTGACCTGTTTTAGTGTCTCTGTGGTTCCTAGACAGTGAGGCAAAGCCGACAAGCTGTGGGGTCATACAACACGGGAGTGGGGGGATACACTTTGTGATGCTGATGTGGGGCAGGAGTGCAGAGGCGGAAAGGCCAGGCTGAACAGTGTGGCTCAGAGACCACTGGGGAAGAGCAGGGCTTGGATATGGAGCTCGGGTGGAGAAGGGGCAAAATAGGGTCTGGGGCCTGGTTGTGGGTGGGGACTTGATCAGAGAGCAGAGCTCGGATAGTTTCTTGGAGCCCAAAGAGCTTTCTTTCTTTCTTTTTTCTTTTTTTTAAGATTTTATTTATTTATTTGACAGAGAGAAATCACAAGTAGATGGAGAGGCAGGCAGAGAGAGAGAGAGGGAAGCAGGCTCCCCGCTGAGCAGAGAGCCCAATGTGGGACTCCATCCCAGGACCTTGAGATCATGACATGAGCCGAAGGCAGCGGCTTAACCCACTGAGCCACCCAGGCGCCCCCCAAAGAGCTTTCTGCAGCATTTCCTGTAGTGTGGTGCAGGTCTGCTGCTGGGAAGTATTTCAGCTTTCTGAAAGATTTTCAGTTTTCTGAAAATCTTTATTGGAGGTTCATTTCTGAACATGTGTTTGTTGTCTGTAGGGTTCCTGATAGATAGATGCTGCTTTTTTTTCAGCACTTTAAAGAATGTAATGCCCTATTCTTTTGTCTTCTGATAAGAAGTGAGTGTTCTTTTGTTCCCCTCTGTAAGTCCCCACATGCTTGTGAGATATTTATGATAAGTCTCAGCAATCTGGTGACCACCTGCTTCACGGTGGGGTCTCTGAGTTTGTGCCACTGGGGTTTCTGCACTTTGTTCCGCCTCTGTGTTGTGAACCCCCTTCTAAGATGCTCTTTGTGCGTCCTTGGGAGCCTTTTATTGCCCTGTCGTCAACTTTATTGTCTTTTCTTCTTTAGTGTCTGATCCTTAGTTAAATTCGTCACTGATTTTATTTATTTATTTATTTTTTAAAAAAGATTTTATTTATTTATTTGACAGACAGAGATTACAAGTAGGCAGAGAGACAGGCAGAGAGAGGAGGAAGCAGGCGCCCTAAGCAGAGAGCCCGACGTGGGGCTCGATCCCAGGACCCTGGGATCATGACCCGAGCTGAAGGCAGAGGCTTTAACCCACTGAGCCACCCAGGCGCCCCTATTTCTTTTAAGGTATTTTTCGGCTTTGCATTTCCTGTTGATTCTCTTTTACGGCTTTGATTTCTAGTACCCTTATTGTTTCTCTTAAAGTTGTTTAAAATGTTTATAATAGCTTTTTATCATCTTCATCTGCTAATTCCATCATTTCTGTAATTTTTTGTTTTATTGGTCTTTTCTCCTGATTTTGGGTCATATTTTCCTTCTCCTTTACATATCTGGTAATTGTTTTTTAAAGATTTTATTAATCTGAGAGACCCAGAGTGCATGTGCAAGTGAGGGGGAGAGCAAGAGAGAGGAGCTCAGGCAGACTCTGTGCTGAGCGTGGATCCCTTGATCTCGGGCTTGATCTCAGGACCCTGAAATCACAACCTGAACTGAAATCAAGAGTCAGACACTTAACCGACTGAGCTACTCAGGCGCCCCATATCTGGTGATTTTTTATGGGATGCCTGCTGTTGTGGGTGTTATGTTGCTCCATGTCTGGATTTTATTTTTTTCCTTTAAAGAGTGTCGAGTTTTTTTTTTTTTTTTAAAGATTTTATTTATTTATTTGACAGAGATAGATCACAGTAGGAGAGAGGAAGGGAAGAGATCACAGAGAGAGGAAGGGAAGCAGGCCCCCTGCTGAGCAGAGAGCCCGATGTGGGACTCGATCCCAGGACCCTGAGATCATGACCTGAGCTGAAGGCAGCGGCTTAACCCACTGAGCCACCCAGGCGCCCCAAGAGTGTCGAGTTTTGATCTTGAAGGTGTTATTTGCAGATCAGTATGACCTTTCAGAAACTTGTTTCTGAGCTTCTTGGGGGAGTATGTCCGGAGCACCTTTGATTCTATGGCTAGTTCTCCTTGTTTTAGAACATGGCCCTCTTGGGCTCTTCAGAATGTTCTGTTGTTGCTGCTTGAAACAGGAACACCTCCCACCGCTTTGTTAGTTTTGGGGTCATGCGGGCTAGTTCCCAGGAATGTCTGTCCTCCCTGTTACATCGCACGTGGGGGTGGTTGACGGCAAAGACTCAGATACTGCAGTTTTCTGAGCTCTCTCTGTGTGTAGCTGCCCTCTTCCAGGGCTCTTTGCATAAAATATTTGGGTATCAGAATGAAGACTGAGCATATACTTACTCACTTTAGTTTTATTTATTCTGGTATTACTCGTTTCAGCAAAATTTTGGAAGAGTGCCACATTTGCATTTGGGGAACGGTTATGGACATTTATAAACTATTTTAAAAGCTGACCAATGTGGGGATGTGACGGTCCATTTTCTGTGGCAGCCTGGCTGGGCCCCATCCCTGGGTATCATGGAGACGCTGACTTGGGTGTTGCTGTGAGGGTGTTTGCTGGAGGTGCTCGGCGTCTGTGACCCGGTGGCTTCAGGTAAGGGACATCGTCCTAGGTGACTGAATGGGTCTTACCCATCAGTTGAAGGGCACTGACAGCAGAGCCGGGGCTTCCCTGAAGCAGAAGAAATTGATGCCATGGAGGCGGTTTCACCCCCTTCCTGGAGAGCTCCGCTGTGGCTTGCCTGTGGATTTGGGCGCGGCCCAGCTGGCCGCCAAGGCTGCCTGAGTCGGTCTCTGGCATAACTTTCTGAACGTGTGTGCGGGGGTCCTGCTGGTTCTGTCTCTGGGTGAACCCTGATATTCACAGATACTCTTGTCCTGGAATGTTGTATGACAACAGTGGTTTTCAAAGTGGTAATAAATTTGAAAATGTTTGAGGCTGTAGACATGCAGAGGAGCAGGCTGGCAGGAGACCAGTGACGAGTAGTGGCTGTCAGGACTGGTGGATTCGGGTCTCATTGTCCTCTGTTCCCTAATTTTCCTGCAGTGAACATACATTTTGTTTTATTAAATTCTTTTTTTGCATTTTGTTTTATTTTATTATTATTATTTTTTAAAAGATTTTATTTATTTGACAGACAGAGATCACAAGTAGGCAGAGAGGCAGGCAGAGAGAGGGGGAGGCAGGCTCCCTGCTGAGCAGAGTGCCCTATGCGGGGCTTGATCCCAGGATCCCAGGTTCTATTGTTATTATTTTTATTATCTTACTTTTTATTATTTTATTATTTTTATATAATAATAATTTTTATATTATTTTATTATTTTATTTTTAAGATTTTATCTATTTTTATTATTATTTTATTATTTATCTATTTTTTAAAAAGATTTTATTTATTTATTTGACAGATCACAAGTAGGCAGAGAGGCAGAGAGAGAGAGAGAGAGAGGAGGAAGCAGGCTCCCTGCAGAGCAGAGAGCCCGATGCGGGGCTCGATCCCAGGACCCTGGGATCATGACCTGAGCTGAAGGCAGAGGCTTTAACCCACTGAGCCACCCAGGCGCCCCAATTTTTATATTATTTTATTATATTATTTTATTTTTAAGATTTTTCTATTTGTTGCAGGGAGTGGGGAGAGCAAGCATGAGGCAGGGGGGAGCGGCAGGCAGAGATGCAGAGAAGCAGGCTCACCACTGAGCAGGGAGCCCGATATGGGACTCAATTCCAAGACCCTGGGATTATGACCTGAGCCAAAGACAGATGCTTAACTGAGCTGCCAGGTGCCTTTTTTTTTTTTTTTAAAGATTTTATTTATTTATTTGACAGATCACAAGTAGGCAGAGAGGCAGGCAGAGAGAGAGGGAAGTGGACTCCCTGCTGAGCAGAGAGCCTGACGCGGGGCTCGATCCCAGGACCCTGAGATCATGACCTGAGCCCAAGGCCAAGGCTTCACCCACTGAGCCACCCAGGTGCCCCGTTTTTCTATTCTTGAACCCACAAGTTGTGTCCTGGGCCAGAATGAGAGCGAGTTGCTGGAGTTTTGTGCTGGTGTGGGTCCAGCGTGGCAGTGGGGCGTGTTCTGGGAGAGCCGGTGCCGCAGGGCTGGCCCTTCCCTGTGCGGGAGTCTTCTTGGCCTTGGGGTACTCACTGGCTTCCCATGAACAAAGCAGGAAGTTGTGGCTCCCCCTGTCTTATTGCAGCGGGAGGGCAGTGTTGTGGACGGTCGGAAGGGCAGTGTGGAAGCTAGCCTTTTCCTCGTTCTCCCTTTAGTGGCACCCCTCCTGCCTCCCGTCGGTGCCAAAGACCTCGTGTCCCGTAACTGTAGCGCTCCGCGCCTCCCTTGATGGGGTGACACAAGGTGGGGGCTCTGGCCATGGGCACGCAGAAGCACGCCTGTTCTGGGCCCCCCGTCTGGCAGCCACTTACCCACGGTCTGGGCTGGTTGGGTGATTTCTGCTGCTCCTATTTGCCACCCCCCTGCCACCCCCTGTTGGCCGGTAGGGTCACATGTGTGCTCCTTGAATCGAACAGGAGCCTGGGCACTGGGGAACGAAGGAGGACAGCGTAGGCGCGGGCTCCTGCGTCCTCCGCACGCACACATGTCCTCGGCTGTCTGTCATGTGTGGCGCGGGCTGAGACACACTTACTAGAACGTGGCGGCTCGTCTCCAGACAGACGAGGCTCTGTCTGCCTGGGTCCTGGCTGTCTCTGTGGAGTCACCCTGTCCCCAATCCAGGCCTTGCCAGCCACAGATCTGTTTTCTGCCCCAGAATGGTGCAGGGTATACTTTCTTTTGTATACAGTTACATACTGATTTTTATAGTAAAGCCACATGAATGGTATTTTGGGGGTCACTGAGGGGATGTTTGAGGGAAACTTGAATTGGGTCTAGTTTTCCCATTGCTGTGAATTTCATTCTTTGTCCTGCTCTGCTGTCATTGTCAGTAGGGATTTTCCAGGGAAAATCGGGAACGGGGCCTGCCCTGCTGCTTCAAGTGCTTGGTTTTGTTCCTTAGAGAGGAGATTGAGTTCCAGTTCACAGAGTTCCTGTGCACGCAGGGTGGTGTTTGAGAACGTGTCTGTGTCTGCACGGAGTCGTCCACAGCACACATCCCTCTGTCCCAGTGTTCACAGTGGGCTTGACTCCCGGGGTGCTGGGAAGCTTTAGAAACTGCAGCTCAGCATCACTGTACTGAAGGAGAGGGGGACAGGCTTTGGGCCCCTCTCAGAGCTCGGTGGGGCTCCGGTTTTGCGTTTTGTGCTTGCGGTCTTGTTCTGCACGGTGGTTGTGGCGGGGGTGGGCAGGCGGTGGCAGCGCCAAGGGTCCTCCCTGGCCTGGCATCCCTCTGCCGCCGGCCTGCCGTGGTTCCTGCAGCCCCCTCTAGAGGCCCGCAGGTGTCGCTGCCGCTGCCGCACTGATTCCTGCATTTGCTGGTGCTGGCATACCGGCCAGAATCCACAAACGCTGGCTTTTGCCTTCATAAGTCACAAACAGAATTCTTTAAAAGAGAAGAAAGGGAAAGGAGAGATAAGCAGAGAGTAAATAATGACGTGGAAATGGTGTCTGCCCGGGAGCTGTGCCTGGATGGAGGACGGGTGCTCCGTTCTGCCGAGGTTGTGCAGCCATGTGCGTGGGGAGCACCGAGGCCGCCTGTTCCCTGCGTGGGAAGGGGTGGCAGGGAAACCCCGGCGTGCTGACCCGCCTCCCGGAGGCCTGGGAGAGCACGCAGTGCTGGGCAGCTGCTCGGTGCTCTCTCTCGCTTCAGTGGCGTGGCCTTCGTGTGCAGCTGCTGGAGGGGTTGGGTTGGGGTGCTGCCTGGGCAGGGGATGGCCTAGCTTGGAGGAAAGGTTTCAGCCTTCCTGCTCATACCCTCGGCAGAGGCTTTGTCCTTGTTCTGCTTCTCCTCTGGGTTCGGCTGCCCCCAGAGCCAGGTGCCGCCCTGTTCCTTGCTGCGCCCATCTGTGCGCACCCCTCAGCAGAGCCTTGCAGCACCTCTGTCCCTCCCTTCACTGTGCCTTCTCAGAGCCCATCTCTCATCTCACTGTCTGCTTACACTGCTAGTTCCCCCGTGTTTCAGTGCTAGGGCCGAGAGCTGCGCTGCCCTGGGTGAGGGGAGCCCCCGATGCGTGCTCAGTACCTCTCCCTTGGGTCTGAGCCCTACGTGGCCTTGGGGAGGCTGCCATGGGAGCAGAAGGTGCAGCTCCCTGCTGGGGCGTCTGCTCCCTGAGAGCTGGGGTCCTTGGGTTTGTTGCTCAGCGGCTCCTTTGCTTGTTGGTCCTGGCCTTTTCAGGTGCCTGTGGCAGGGGGGGCCCCTTGGCAGAAACATGTGAACATACTTGAATGGCACCCCTGATGCCCGCTGTGTCCTCTGAAGAGAGAGGATTGACTGGAGGGCTGTGCAGGGAGCACTCCTCTAGGTCCCGGCTGCTGTTAGCAATGTTACTTCTCTTAAAAACAAGCTGTGCATTTTTCTTTCTAGTTACGCACAACATAGATTATTTGGAACATGAAGATGTGTCTAAAGAATAAGAACATTCTGCCGTTTCCGGTGTTCTGGGAGATTTTCTGGATTTTCTACCTTCTCTGTATGTGAACGCGTGTGTGCTGGTGTACACACATGTGCACGCAGAAGTTTTTCCAGTCGTGTTACGCTGTGGCTTCTGTTTCACCGAGTCTCTCCTGCCTCCCTGTTGCTGACTTTGAACCCACGTCGCCCACTGCGGAGGGCTGTGTGCCTTGAGCTCTTGTGCTCACACAGGGGTGTTGGCTGTCATCCCGTATGCAGAGAGCCGTGGACAGAAGCTGTGCCTAGGAGGGTGTCTGCCGGCCTTCCCTGTGGATTCATTTGTGCCTGCTCAGGGCTGTGCCTGGGTGAGTGGCCTCGGGGTCCATGTCCTGTGACCTCCGGGGCAGCAGCTACTGCCTGGCCCTCTGACCCCTCTCTCTGAAACTGCCCCTCCTCTATGAACCTGGGACGCTGAGCCCTCCGCAGGATGTATCTAGATCCTGAGGCAGGAGATCTGATTTTGGTTGTTTGTTACGAGTACTTATTTCTTTCTAGAAGCTGCGTTTTGTCTTTATTTTGCAATGCGCTGATAGCTGACAGGCTTCGTTCTTAGAAGAGTTTGGCCTGCACATCTTACGACAGTGACTTCTCTTGACTGTTTTCAGTAATGGAAGTGTCTGGGCACAACGACCGGGTGCCCTGACGTTCAGGGTGGAGGGCTGTGGGGAGCACATATGTGCGTCAGCGGGGAGGCATGTGGGGAACCTGGGGAGCTCGTCCGTCTGAAGTGTGTGTGGAGACGGAGGACCCGGTGTGCTTGCTTTTTACAGGTGAAGAGGTCTGCTTAAAATCATGCGGTTAGAAGATAGGGTTGGGGGACTCAAGTAAGAGTCAGTGCACGCAGAGGCCTGAACTCGGATATGTTTGCTTCATTGTGTTAAGAAAAAGGCGACTATTAACGGAATAATCTGACAGATCCTTTTCAGAAGTAAAACAACCGGTTTCTAGTTAAATGTTTTTCTAGAACATTAAAGAATGTAATTTTGTATGCTAGCTTTTTTTTTTCATTGGAAAGAGCATATATGCCCCTTGCTGAAAATGCGTTAGGTAGAATTTAAATACAAAGGAGAGGAGACAGCAGGGAACCCGCCCATGTGTGCTCCAGGACCCTGTGTGTGCACGTGTGGGGTGCTCAGGTCAGCCTTAGCGCCTGACCCCTCCTGCGCCGTGAAGCATCTGCCTCATTGTTTCATCTGTACGTACTCCGAAACCCTTGAAGCTTCCAGGTTTTTCTATAGCTTACTTAATGATAAAGTTCTGTTGGAATCTACAAATAAGGCTTCAGCCACATGCCGTTTATTTCTCTTTTCTTTCCCTACACTTTATTTGTTAAAAAAAGAGCCCGGGTGTCTGGCCGTGGAGCACGTGACTCACCATCTTGGGGTCTTGAGTTCAGGCCCCCACATTGGGCATCTAGCTCGCCTGAACGCACATCAGACTGTGGTGTGTGCAGTTTCCCGCTGTCTGACTATCGCACAGTGAAGGAAATCAGCAGTTACGTTTACCGTGCATGTGTTGGGCGAGTTACATACAGTAGGAGTGTGTAGTGGAAGTGCGCTCTCCCTAAGGGGACCGTTGTGTGTGCTTTCTTTTGTAAATGTTTCTGTTTTATACAGTTCCTGTGTGTCGTGTTTGTAGGTATATACGTCTGCCTGTCTTCTGGCCCCCGTCTGTACGCTGTGTGTGGACTTCCTCCTACCCCCGGAGAGTGCTGGGGTCTACCCGCTCTCCTGGCGCAGGCGCCCCGGATCAGGTCCCTGTGCTGCAGTGAAGGACCCAGGGAACGTTGGAGATGAGCCATGGAACCTGGGTTGGCCTTGAAATTGCTGGGGCTTCAGAATGCTGATTACTGGGCCAGCCCGCAGCGATCTGATTGAAATTCCTTGGGTGGACCCTGTGTTGTGATTTCCAGAAGCTTTGCAGGCTCCTCTGACTGTAGCCGAGATTCCTCCTTCCAGTGCCTCCAGCTCCCCCACTGTGTGGCGTAGTGCCGTAGTGCATGGCTTAGAGTCCCTGCGGGGAGGGTAGCTAGGTTGTTTCGGGTGTCGCGAAAGGTTGTTTCTGCTGTCGCGAAGGGTGCTGCACTGAGTGTGCTGTATGCGCGCCTGGGACAGTGTATGAGTGTCTTTCTGGTTCTGTACAAATTTTAGGATTGTTCTAGCTCTGTGAAAAATGCTGTTGGTATTTTGATAGGGATTCCATTAAATCTGTAGACTCTTTTGGATAGTGTAGAGATTTTAACAACATTTGTTCTTCCAGCCTGTGAGCATGGAGTGTCCTCCCATTTCTGGTCCTCTTCAAGTTCTTTCATGAGTGTTGTACAGTTTTCAGAGCGCAGGTCTTTCACCTTTTTGGTTAAACTTATTCATGGGTATTTTATTTTTGCTGCGGTTGTAGATGGGATTGTTCTTAATTTCTCTTTCTGCTGCTTCATTGTTAGTGTATAGAAATGTAATGGATTCCTGTATGTGGATTTTGTGTTGTGCCACTGTCCTGAATTGTCATTTCTAGTAGCTTTTTGGTGGCGTCTTTAGCGTTTTCAATATCTAGTGTCATGTCGTGTGCCTAAAGTAGAGGTTTTATTTCTTCCTTACCAGTGTGAATGCCTTTTTTTCTTTTCTTGTCTGATCGCTGTGGCTACAATTTCCAGTACTACGTTGAATAAAAGTGTTGGGAGTGGACGTCCCTGTCTTGTTCCTGATGTTAGGGAGAGAGCTCTCCGTTTTTCCCCATCGAGTAGGGCATTGCAGGTTTTTCATGTAAGGCCTTTGTTCTGTTGAGGTGTGTTTGCTCCAGACCCACTTTGTTGAGGGTCCTTACTGTGAACTGATGTTGTACTTTGTTAGTTGCTTTTTCTGCATCCGCTGAAATAATCATCCGGTCTTTATCCTTTCTGTCACGGATGTGATGAGTCACACTGATTGAGTGGCATACATTGAATCATCCTTGCATCCTGGGAATAAGTCCCTCTTGATCATGGTGAATGATGCTTCTAATGTGTTGCTGGATTTGGTTTGCTAATGTTTTATTGAGAAATTTTCTGCCCTTGCTCATCGGTGGTACTGGCTGGTCCTCTTTTTTAGTGGAGTCTTTGTCTGGATTTGGTATCAGGGCAATGCTGTTGACCCTGTTTACTTGTGACCCTCCATCCCAGCACCTGGAACGTGCCTGGCACGTAGTTGGCCCTCGGTACCAGATGAGTGCATGAGTGGTTCAAGTTTAAAGTCAGGTCAAAAAACAACCCTTTGAGGGGCGCCTGGGTGGCTCAGTGGGTTAAGCCTCTACCTTCAGCTCAGGTCATGATCCCAGGGGCCTGGGATCGAGTCCCGCATTGGGCTCTCTGCTCAGGAGGGAGCCTGCTTCTCCTCATCTCTCTCTCTGTCTGTCTCTCTGCCTATTTGTGATCTCTCTCTCTCTGTCAAATAAATCTTTAAAAAAAAAAATAAAAACAACCCTTTGAGCTTGAGCGCATCTAGTGAAAGTCGTCACCTAGTAGCTTTCTGTGTCTCTTGAGTTTTCGAGTACCACCCTTCACACTGGCATCTGTTCCGCTTGTCCCTCATGCCTTTTAAGGCAACTTGGTGTTCTTCAGACTCCCTAGCCGGGTCCTGAGGCTGCTGTGGCCTTTCCCTGAGAGGTCAGGTGCTCAGCCTCCCTGGCGACATGAGCCCCCACGGGAGGGAGCCAGGACAGTGTGCTGGGGGCCTACTCCACACAGGCCTCAGGCTTGTGAGCCAGACCCCAGGCTACACGCCTCACGCCTGGAAGTGGAACCTGGGACACCCTCGGTGTAGTACGATAGGCGGAGTTTGGGCACCTGCTCGTTGGAGGGTCAGGGCCTCAAGCAGGGCCCGGGTGTATGGGCAGCCTCGTCTGGAAGCTTCCGTGAGGCCCCTGGGGGTCACGTGACCGTGTGCATCGGGCGTGTCCGGTCCTCTGCCAGCAGAGGAGCCAGCCCTGGAGCCGGGTTTGACTGCCGAGCAGGGCCAGCGCATGCTCCGTCCGCGCCTCTCAGCTTCTGCCTGTCCGCACGCTCTTAAAAACTTCGCGTTTGCACCTAACTCGGGTCTGCGAAGAAAAACGTTGCCAAGGTCGTACTGGCGTCAGTGTCTTCCGTAACCGTGGGCGGCTGAGAGCTCCCCTGAACTTTGTTCCATGTTGCCATTTTTCCAGTAGTGTCTCTTATCCCAGCCCAGGAGGTGGCCCGTGGTCATCACTGCGTTTGGTGCCCAGTTCCTCCATCTTGTCTCTCAGGACTTGGACACTTTTCGGGAGGGCTGGCGTCTCTTTCTCCTGGCAGGGTGTCCCTCAGTGTGGCTTTGTCTTGCTCCCTGCGACCAGCTGAGGTGGTGGCAGTGGCCACCGTGCTTCTCTGCTGAGGCGTTCCTCTGCCCCCTGTGTCACTCCTGAGGTGTGTTGTCAGAGGTGTGTTGTGACGCAGTGTGCGTCTTGTTTCCCCAGGTAGTTTCCCCCACAAACAGCTGTCAACCATTGTCGCCTGACGCTGTGATCGCTGAGGTGGCCGCTAGGTTGTGACTCTGCTCCTGTCCTTGCTTCTGCTGTCATCCTAGGAGGAGAGGCTGCTCTCTCTCCTCCCTCGCTCAGTCATGGGTGCGATTATGTGTGTGCATTGTGCGCACTGATGATTTCCCCTCCCTGGTTTTGCTGCTCGCGGTGTCCCTTCCAGGGGATGCGTCCTTTTCAGGTGTGGACATTGTCTCTCAGCCTGGCTCTGTGTCCCTGCACCACGTGATGTGCGGGTCCTCCCGTAGGCCCATCGGCAGCCTGGGCCTTGGACCGGAGAACCAGGGTTTGGGGCTGGGCTCCAGGCCTGGTGTTTGATGTCTTTCCTGGTGTGTTTCTCGTTACCCTCTGTACCCTCCTGCTCAGCTTTTCCCCTCCTGACTGCAGCTCTCACTTCCCTTCTTTGAAATGTGGGGTACAGATGGGAGTAGAGCCTTTGAAACGTGGGGTACAGATGGGAGTAGGTAGAGTACAGATGGGAGAATGCCCTCTGCATTCACGTGCCGGCTATGAGTCACTCAGCCTCTGGCCTTGGGGCCGCTGTTGCCTGCCTGGGAACAAGGGAGGCTCCAGGCTTCCAGGCCTGGCAGGGCTGTGCACGGCAGTGCGGGGAGCGTGTCGTCTGGAGCTGAGCGTGGGGCCTCTGCTTCTACTTGGTGGGGCCTGGGGCGTGAGTGTGTGGGTCCTTTGTCTCGGGACCTGGGCGGCTGGTGGGCAGGGTTGCCAGCCTGCATGGAGGCCGTGGGGATGGAGGGCTGGGCGCTCCTCCATCACCAAGGATGAGAGCCGTGCTGCTTCCTGCGGCCGCACTGTCGCCTTGTGGGGTTGGAAGGAGCTTCTCCCCTCTGTGGGGCAGCTGTGGCTTACCGCAGGCCCAGCCTGGGGGGTGGCAGGGGGCCGTTGGCAGGAAGGCGGCCTGCGCCCTTCAGGGGTCCACAGGAGGGGTCCCCGTGCTCTCAGACAGCATCTTCTCTCTGGGGGGGATGGGCGCAGTGGGTTCCGGCCTCTCCCCCCATCCCCCGGGGCTATCCTTCCCCGTGCACGGCATCCCAGTGCAGGCAGGCCTCCGAGAGCCTTCTGTTCCGCTGCTGCTTGAGCTCCACAGTAAGTGGGTGGTAGGACGAGCTGTGACCTAAAAACACTCGAGCGCGTTCCAGGAGTCCCTGGGGAAGCGGAGTACAGTAGGAGGGATGTCATTTCAGATGTTCGTGTCCGCCCAGGAGAACACTCTTCCAGGTCCTTGTTTCCTCTTGCTGTGGAAGGCGGTGCTGCTGACGCCATGACCTGCTGCCTGCGCCCCAGCTGCGCCCCCTGGGGGCGGGGTGTACGGGGTGGGCATGGGGGCGACTGACTCCCTGACTTGCTCCGGGGCTGCCTGCCTATCCTGCCCCCTCTCTTGGGTCCCGCGTAAGAGAAGAGAGAGAACCCTGCTGTACCCCCAGGAAAATAAGCCCCAGAATCCTCAGAGCGGAAGCAGCAGACCCCACCTCACAGGAAGGCGGGGGCGCAGCCCCCCACAAGGGCCCACACACGCCCCTTTGCAGCTGGGGAGAGCTAGCTGTAGCTTGCCACGCATTTCAGGTTGAGGCTGCATCTGCTTGATGATGGGGACGCTGAGGGGGCCCCTGGACGATGTGCTCAGTGGGTCTGGCGGCCTATCCTGCTATGTCCAGCAGCTGCCCCCCGCGGGTCCAGCGGTCACCGCCACACTGCCTCTCTGCGCCAGCTCTCGTCCCCGTGCCGTGTCTGCTTGGGCGCCTTGGGTTTCGCCTGTATTTAGATCGGTTTCCATGGTAGCCCTCCTGCCTTGGAGCTTCCTTCCCCCCAAATGTTTTTTTCCTGGCATTTTGGACTGCCGCCTGCAGATATTTGAAGAGATCGTGGCAGTGGAAAAGAGGGTGCGGTGGATCTTCTGTTTCCTTGACCGGGACCCCTGCCTCCGTGTCTCCACGGGGAGCCCTTTTGGGAGAATTGTGCAGGCAGGAGGATCCTGGCTGCCTCGGGCTCCCAGCCAAGTGAGCGGGCACGGTTGTGGCACACCAGTCCGCACTCAGGACCTCCCCCACATGCTGCCCGCACCCCCTGCCGCCCACGGTCGGTTTTGCACGGTGGTTCCGTGCCCACGCATCCACACCGGCCTCGCCAGTGCTGCGGATTCTCTGGGCCAGCTGCCTGGGGTGCCTTGCTCAGTTCTGCCCACGGCTTGGTGTCTGCTCTGCTGGCTTTGTTCTGGAATCAGAGCTCAGCGTGGATGAAGCACTTGACCGTGAGGTCTGCAAAAGGGGCACTTGTTCATTGAGGAAAACTAGGAAGTACAGGTTCAACCAAGATGAAAGGAGTAGGAGTGTCCCCCGAGGGCCACCCCGTGGCTTAGTCCGGCTCTTGGTTTTTGGCCTAGGTCATGATCTCAGGGCTGTGGGATCGAGCCCCACGTCAGGCACCTTGCTCATCAGGCTTGAGACTCTCTTTCCCTTTGCCTTCCCCCCATGCTTTCATGAGTTCTCGCTAAAATAAACAAGTATGTGTCCTGACACTGAGGGAATGACAGTTGTGTGTCCTGTGGTCACCAAGTCCTGCCCTGCTGGGCCCCCACTGAGTCTGGGCCCCTCTTGTCCTGCAGACACCTAGAGCCCACCTTCCCGCATAGATAGTGTGAGTCAGCTACCGTGGCGGATGCGTGCCCTGCTGGCAGGGGTGGGCCCGCCTGTTCCCAGCAAATGGGCGCGGAGCAGGGGGAGCAGCCTGAGGGCTGAGGGCGGCTGTGAGTCCTTCCCAACGCCGGTGGGCGTGCAGGCAGGGCGGTGAGGGCCGGCGCACATGTCTGGGCAGGCCCGCGGTGCAGGTGGCCAGGACCCTCCCCTCCAAGGGGCCGCTGCCCCGCAGCTGCGGTCCAGCCCTGCGTGAGGTGAGCCCTATTTCCCACGGGAACTAGATCGTGTGGCCTCGCTTTTGCCAGTTAGCCTGCTGTCGTCCTGCGGGACGGTTTTCCGGAGGAGCCTGAAAGGTCGTAAAGACCCAGATTGTCCCCATTTCATTTGGAGAGTGTGTTTTCTTGCAGTGTCTCCTTATGCTTTGGAGCAGTGGCAAGACCCTTGTGAGGAGCTGCAGAGCCACCAGAAATGACTCCCCGAGTTCAGCTTTGGAGCCGCGCTGTTCCCTTTCAGCGAGCGCGGCCGGCCCGTGCGCAGACAGCGGCTGTGGTGTTGGAGTCTGTATCTGTCCCCGGTGTGTCTTGGGGACGTGAGCACACCTGCTTGGCATCCCGTGGCCTCAGCCTCTCCAGGAAGCTGGCTTTCCTCGGGCTCTGCTGAGCCGCGGCTGTGCATTCCAGGGTCCCATCGCCCAGCGAAGTCTGTCACCTTTCCACGGCTGTGCACTCCAGCCCTGGGGTGCGGCCTGGGCTCCAAGCCGGCTGCCGCACTGTGGGAGCGGAGCCCTGGTGTCTGCCTCCCAGCTGTGCTCTGGACTGTGTGCTGCCCATTCGGGTGTGCGTGCGTGCGTGCACGCCCGTGTGTACAGAGGGGGTATGTGCACAGAGCTGGGCTTTGAGTCTTCGCCCCCCCACCCCGTGCCTGCTCGTTCGCCTGAGCGTGCAAACAGGCTGCCCCGTGCGTATGTGTGCACACATGAGAATACACGTGTGAGCCCCACAGCCCTGCCTTGTGTGTGAGGGTCGTTCTGCCTTCTCTTCAGGCCCCGCGCGGCCTGTGAGTGCTGGGCTCCAGCCCGTGTCTGTTGTGTGCCTGCCGGCCGAGGCTGTGGCCCTGTTGAGCGTTTCACGTTGTCCTCGGGTGTCTTCTGACTCAGAGCTGTGCGGGAAGGGGGTGCTGGAAGATGGGCCCCTGCAGCCAAGATGACATGCCGCCCACGTCTGCTGTGGGTGTAGCTTCAGGTACAGCCTGGCGTGTTCTGCGAACTGCACATTGCCCTAAGTCGCCACCCAGAACGAGCTCTTCTCAGATGGGAAAGAACTGGAAGCTTCTCCAGGACCCCCCCCATTTCCCCCCTTCCCTGTTGTTAGGTAGGGCACCCCAGCCTGTGTGGACGGCTCTGCACAACATGTGACAGCCTGTCCCTACAGCTGGGCTGGGGACGCGCTACACTCTGGAGTCAAGCTTGCCCGGAAGAGGGGCGCGCTGACAGCTTAGTGCTTACCTGGATGACGTGTGACATTGTAGTTCCACACCATATCGTTTTCTGAGAACGCTCTCTGTGTCTTCTGCCCGTTTTCTGTGAGACTGTGAGACCTTATTGTTTTGTCCTTCGGTTTTTCAGAGCTCCCTATGTATACTGGGAAAATTAGGTCTTTATTTGTAATATACTTTTTCCAATTTATTTGTCTTTTTTTGTTTTTGACGTTGCTTATAATTTTTTTTCCAAGCAAAGGTGTTTAATATTTAAAATGTTTGTTATAAAATACATTAGTCTTTTATTTTTATTTATATTATATTTCACGTTTATATTTTTATTTTTTGCATTGGGATTTTGAGTTAGAAAGCCCTCCCTACAATGAGGTTATGAAGGATTTCGCCGTTTCCTCGTTTGTACACTTTGTAATTCCATGGGTGCGATCTGTGGCGTCCTCGCCATGTTCGCGCCTTAGTCCATCTGCTGCATCTGTGTGCGTGAGCCACGGTCCCCCTGGTCCCCCTGGCATTTGTTACAAAACGCAGGGGCTGGGTTCAGGAAGAGAGTCGAGTTGTTGGCGTCAGCAAGCTGTGGGACCTCTCAGGACAGGCCCAGCTCGTGTGCCCCTCTGTTGTGGCTGGGGCAGCGGGCAGACCCGCATGCATGTGGATCAGCGCACTGCTCGGGTTCACGGGAGCGTCATGCTCCCCCATCGGACCATCTTAGTCTGGAGCTCTGTGAAGCCGCGCGAGGATGGGGCTGGGCCTTCACGAGCCCACCGCGTCCCCCGGAGCCAGGCAGAGCCCTGCGGACGCCCCTGCTGGCAGGTGGCAGTGTCCTGCCTCGTGTCTGGTTTCACTCTTCAGACCCTTACGTTTATCTGCAGAGATGTCTCCAGGAGAGACGTCTCTCTGCCGGAGAGCAGCTTGGTGTCCATTTATATAAAATGTGAAAACTAGGTTTCCTTATAAGCTGTTCTCTAAACCCTGCCTGACTGGCGCTCGCTCCCTCTTTATAAGTGTTTTGCGGCCCTGCCCAGCACTACCTTGAGGTAGAGGCTCCTGGCGTGGTCACCTGAGCAGTGCTGCAGGGGCTGCGAGTTTCAGGAAGGTGGGGAACTTGCCATAGAGCTCAGAATCAAACACGCTTACAGAGTTGTGTGCTTGGGAAATGTACGTTGTAAGGAGACCAAGTGAAAAATGGAGTTTCTGTCTACACTAGAGCTGGGCTCCAGGCTTCCACCTGCTGGCGCCTGGTGGGGTGTGTGGAGGGTGTGGGGCCTGGAACCACCAGCCCCCACCAAGCCTCCCATGCTGGGCAGCACCCCTGCCTCTGAGAGCAGCCCCTCAGCTGGAACTTTCCTTTTTGCAAGGGTGGGGTGACCTGCTTCAGGGTTTCTTTAACCCATGGAGTGTTAAGGTCGTATCTGGATGAACTTTGGCTGGGGATTTTCCTGGAGACACAGCTGTCTGGTGATGGTGCGGGAGCAGCGTGTGTGCTGCTCTGCAGGTGACCTTGCCGCGGGTGTACTGAGGATGCTTGGGAGGGTCATTTCTGTCCTCATGTTAACATTTTTATATGAAATTTCACAGCAGTTTATGGAATATGTTTTTTTTTTAAGATTTTATTTATTTATTTGACACACAAATCACAAGTAGGCAGAGAGGCAGGCAGAGAGAGAGGAGGAAGCAGGTTCCCCGCTGAGCAGAGAGCCCGATGCGATGCGGGGCTCGATCCCAGGACCCTGGAATCATGACCTGAGCGCAAGGCTGACGCTTAATCTGCTGAGCCACCCAGGCACCCCTGGAATATGTTGTTTGCAAGCAAAATATGTCCAGGTCTTTGGTGAAGTTGCTGGACATGTCCTCTAGGACACGGGCACTGTACAGTTCGTGTCTCCTCCTCCCCGTGTGTGCACATAGGTCTGTGCAAGACTACTGGCTCTGGGCCATGGAAGAACTCTCTCTTTGTACCTGCACTGCCCGTGTTCGTGCTTCGCCGTGCTGAGGCATCTGCCTGGGAGACCGCCTGGTCAGCCGGCAGGTCAGAGCACTGTGCCATTTGCTGTAGGAGCCCCGGCATCACGTGCTCATCCCAGGTGTGGGCACTTTCCTCGAAGGCCCCAGGGGCTGCCGTGTCCCATCTGTCGTGGCTTGGCTCCCAGGCTTCTCTCCGTCTCTCTTATAGGCACTGAGGGCTCCACGAGTGATGTTTGAGGGGCTGGCCGTGTGCGAACACAGATGGACAGCTGCATCCCAGCACCCAGGACACCCAGCATGCTTCTCTTCTGCAGAAGGTGTGCTGGGCAGGCCATGGGACCCGTGTGGGGGCCGGTAGGCAGGAGGGCCCTCCCTGGGGGGCTGGAGTCTGGAAGGAGCGTTGGTGGGGGGCACCTAGGGAATGTGCTGCTGGGAAAGAGTTAGGGCACAGTTCAAGCAGCTTTGAAGAGACAGAGTTCTTCCAGCAGAGGAAAGCTGAAAGCCCTCCATGCAGGGCTTGTGGGAAGGCTGGTGGCCACCGTTGGGTGGTGGAGTCAGTTCCCAGGGAGTGTACTGTGCCTTGTGTGAATGCAGTGCAAAGTGCAAATTGGAGTTTCCTCTGCAGCCAGCACTTAAACTCTAGATCTTTCTTTTCCCCACAGAGTTGAAGCACTGGGTCCTTCTGTCCTTTATGTCCATGCGGCCCTCCTGCTCTCCTCTCCTCGTTTGAGGAGGCTGATTCTCTAATGTCCTTCGGGGAGAGGACAAGGGTCACTAGGCGTCAGGGCTAAAAGCTGTTTTTGTGTGTGTTTTGGTTTTTTTTCCTCGGGTCATCTAGCTTTGGTGTTGGTGACATTACGTGTACCGCTGGGTGTCGGAAAGGGCTTGTGGCTGAGGGTGGTGTGCTCCGCCGACAGCCTGTGGGCCGGGGGCCACGTCCTGACCGCCTGTCCTGGAGAGTGGGTTTTGGTGGTACTGAGACCTGCATGATATTACTTTCGCTTAGGTTGTGCCACTGTGGTGAGAAGAGACACGAAGTTTCCACACTGTGATTTACCCACGGCGTTTGCCTCTGTTCATTGCTCCAGCGCCTGGATTCTGGCCACTGCCCTTCTCTTGGGTTTGTAAATAAGATTCGTGTTCCTTCTTGTGCACTGCTTTCCTCTTTCCGGTTGATCCCGCCAGGGATTTGATCATGTGTCTTATCTCTGGTGATTTCCCCTGTTGGATTTTAGGAAAGTTCTGTCTCCCTTCATGCTACAGTGTGGATGCACCATCGTCTGTGAAAGGGACCAAGACTGCCCTTTGATGTTTGATTCCTTTAAAATGAACATCACTTGACATGGGTAGCTTCTGCCTTACACCCTTGTGATCTTCAGCTGATGTCACGGTGAAACTGCGTGTAACTGGAGGGTTATTGCTGGTTTCCTCTCATGAACTGTGCTGCGGGAAGCTGGCGTGTCGCGTTATCGCAGCTTCCACTCCTCTCCAGCTGTATTCACGCATGGAAAGTCATCCTGGAGAGTTGGACACAATTCCGTGTGTCCCGAGATCAGTGGACAAGCAGGTATTGATTATGTGTGTTGCGTTTAGGAATGGCATCTTTCCCGCTGTGTGCTACAGCTCGTGGAAGGGAAGCGGTTACTTAATTATAAGAGTAATAAAAGCAAGGGCGAGAAAATTTGGGAAACAAAATTGTTCAGGTTTCATCATGATTAGTATCTTGTCGAAATTTCCAGTTAAAAACTACATTTACAATTTGTTAGATCGTTTTAACGTTAGAAAATCTTTGGCCACTGTAACAGGTGAGTCACAAATACGTATGTGTAAAAATAAATTCTTTCTCCAATTCCATAGCTGACGGTGGTTAATACGGGGAACCTGCTCACGCACCTTTCTCACGCTCGCATGCGCGCAGATGGCTGAAATCGGACCCCAGAGCCCGCGCCGCAGGGCCCTTCAGCAGGTGCGGTGACGTTCTGATCGTCGTTACAGGATGCACAGCCGTTGCTGCCGTCAGTTCTATGCATCGTTAGTACCCCCAAAAGAGCTTCCCTCCCCATTTCTCCCCTAACTTCCCAGCTCTAGGGAACCTCCAGTCTACTTTGTGTGTCTATAGTTTTGCCATTTTTGACAAAATAGTGGCATTTTGTGTACTTGGAGTCACGCCAGCTGTGGGCAGGGGTCTGGCTGCTTTGGCTCCGCACAGCCTCTGCCAGTTCGCCCGTATTAGTGGGAGGTGTCAGCACCTCGTTCCTCGTGCTGAGTCCTACTCCGCTGTGTGGACGCACCAACTGACTGATGAAGGCCTGCTTCACGGACATCCGGCTTGTCTGTACAAGGAACAGTGCTATAAGTATTTGTGTCTGTGTGGACACACGGCTCTGTTTCCTCGGGCGCAGCCCTGGCAGTGCCTGGCGGAATCCGACACTAGCTCTGTGTTTAGCCTTTTGAGACACCATGAGACTTCTCTAGAGCAGCTGCCCCTGTGCACTAGCGCCCGGTGGGGTGCCGGTTTCTCTACAGCCTTGTCAACACTTGTTACTGTCTGTCTTTTTGGTCATAACCATCCTCCTGGTTTAGATTGGCATTACCCAATGACTGAAAATGTCGCATATTTTTTTCATGTACTTATTGACCATTTGTACATCTTCGTTGGAGAAATGCCTGTTTGGGCCTGTCACTCACTTTTTAATTGGGTTGTCATTTTATCCGTAAATAGAAGAGTTCTTTATATATTCTGGATGTGAGACCCTTTTCAGATAAATGATTTGCCAGTATTTTCTCCCATTCTGTGGGTTCCCTTTTTTCTTTCTTGACATTGACAAGATGCACAAAAATCTTTAATTTTGATGAGGTCTGATTTATCTCGGTTTTTTTTGGTTGCATGTGCTTGTGGTAGCCCAAGATCACCATGATTTACTCTTGTATTTTTTCCTAGAGTTTTATGTAACCTGCTGAGTTCTTTTCTGTGTGTGTGAGGTCATGTTCCATATGGATATCCGGTTGTCCCAGCATCGGTTGTTGGAAAGACTGTCATTTCCTTGTCCAGTGGACCTGGTTTCCTTGTTGAGAAGCCATTGGCCATGAACCTCCAAGTTTCTTTTTGGACCCTCAGTTTTATTCTGTTGAATCCTGTGCCTGTTCTGTGCTAATGCCGTGCTGTCGCGACTACTGTGGGGGTCAGGACGCTGTGAAATTGGGATGTGTGAGTCTTCTAATTGGCCTTCCTTTTTCAAGATTGTTTGGGCTTTTTTTTTTTTTTTTTTTTTTTGGTCTTAAGAGAGCATGAACACGGTAGCAGGGGCGGAGGCAGAGGCAGACTCTCCAGCAGACTCCCCATGGAGCACAGAGCCCGCTGCGGGGCTCCATCCCAGCACCTGAGATGATGGCCTGAGCAGAAATGAAAGAGTTGGGACGTGTACCTGACTGCGCCACCCAGGATCCCCTGTTTTGGCTGTTCTGTCCTTGCATTTCCACGTAGGTTTCGGAGTCAGCTTGTCTGTTCCTGCCCAGAAGCCAGTTGCAGTCCTGACACACGCTGTGCTGGCCGTGGACTCGTCTGGGGTGCATTGCTGCCTTACTATTGCTTGTCTTCCTGTCCGTGACCTTGAGATGCCTGTTTTATTTGCTCTTCTTTAGTTCTTTCTGCCATGTTTTATTGTTTTTGGAGACTCAGTTTTGTGGGGTTATTTTTGGCCATTAAATTTGTTCCTCAGTATTTTATTTTATTTATTTATTTTTTAATAGTAAGTTTTATTTATGTCGGTAACCTGTGCACCCAGCATGGGGCTTGAACCCAGGGCCTCACGAGCGAGCCTGCACGCTGCATGGGCTGAGCCACAGGTGCCCTGGATGCCGCCGCAGGCGGAATGGTTGGTGTGATCTTCTCAGGTCGTTTGTAGCGACGGCAGAGAGACACGGTTGAGTACTACATTGGTTTTGTAAGCTGCAGCTTTGCTTAACTCCCACATTAACTTCAGTTAAACATTTAATAGATTGTTGAGGATTGTGTGTGTACACCAGGTCGTACCATCCGTAGACAGAGTTTTGCTTCTTCCCTCTGGCGAGTGCCTTTTACTCGTTTATTCTCCTGCTTGGTTGCCCGGCCTGGATCCTCTCACTGAGCAGAGGTGCAGAGAGTAGGCCCCTTGTCTGGCCCCTAGTCCCGGGCCAGGGCTCAGACCCACCCCTAAGCGCACAGGCAGGTGGGGTGGCAGCTAGGGTGTCCCGTCCCTGTCAGGAACGTCCTCTGGCGCCTTGCAGAGGAAGTGACCCTGAGAGGAGCCCCTCTGAGATCCCGGTTTTGGGGGATCGTGGGATGAGGACTTCGCAGTCTGCTCGTGACCTGATGGGCCTCTGGTGCTGCCTGGAGGAAAGCCCGGGACCCAGGATGCCTGTGTGCAGCGGGGACCCCTCGTGCAGTGGCCCTGGCTCTGGGAGGGCATGCCGGTGTGGCTGCCGCTTGGACGCCTGTCCTGCACGTCCATGGACGTTGCTGTGGTTCTTTCTGGTTCTCGCCTCCCCTCTCTCCGGCTCCCGCTTCCAGCGTCCCAGCCACCTCCTTCTGTGCTCCCTCTCTGGTTCTGTTCCGTTTCCGGGGAGGTGCACGCGTCTTTCTTCAGCTGCATCTGCTGGTCCTCGTGTTGAGTTGGCTTTGTCTTTGCTGTCTTGACTCATTTCCACAAGCTCGTTGTTTTTGAGAGGGATTGTTGCCGCGGATCTTCAAGTACTACGCTGTTCTTGTTTCTGAGCTTGGTGTCGTCTTGCTGTGAGAGCGTGGACACCTGCAGATGCGTCTCTACCTCCAGTGCCCTTGCTGGTATGGAGTGGGACGGGCCCCTCCTTCCTGGACACAGGCTCGCTCCCTCCCCGCACTCAGCCCACCTTTCTTCCCTTGAGGGGGTTCGTGTCCTGATTCAGCAGCCTTTGGGGGTTCTGTGGTATAAATTGGTTGCTTTTTAAGTCTGTTTTTCAATTTAGAAAAGAGTTTTTGAAACTTATCTTTGTTTTAACTTTGTGGTAACAGAATTTGAACTAAGAATTCTTGACTTAATTTTTTTTAAAATTTTAAAGCCTGAATTAAACCTTTTTCCTACTCTTGAGTGGGTCTCGTTTCTATATTTGTTTCTAATGCTTATGTGTTGAGAACACGTGTTGTTTGCAGAACAAGATCAAATCCAGGCAAATTTAAAAGCAGTAGAACTTATTTCAGGATAATTGATTCTTTTTCATCTTTGTGGGATTGTGTATGAAAGAGGTTTCTCTACCACTAAATACAGTGGTTGTTACCTGTGCTGATTCTGGAGAAAAGTTCATTTAATAGAAAGAAACCTTGTAGTTCCTCATGTGCTTCCAGAATGGTGATGGCAGGCGTGTGTGTGCGGTGAGGGAGGTGTGTGCCTGGGTCCAGGTGGAGAGCCAGGTTATGGGGCTCGTGCAGACAAGGACCAGGTGACAAAGCTGCTTGGAGAGCATGGAGGCTTCCTGGGGACACCGATCGGCACGGACACCCTCTTCATGCCAAGTGCTTGGGTCCCCAGGCCTCCCGCCCCCGGCCTGCTGTGCTGAGATCCAGTCTGTCCAGAGCCCTCCACCAGGGCCGCTGTTGGTAGGATGCATCTGTCTTCGGGGTATTTGGCTGCTGAGCCTGCAAGGCTGGGGGGGAGCTGGCCCCAGGGTGCAAAAGCTGTAGTTTTGACGCGCGTGGTAAGGGCCAGGCGGGAAGCACGGGGACGTGCATCGTGCGACATGGGGACAGACACGCCAAGGAGGACAGCTCTTCACGTATGTCGGGCAGGAGAGCTTGGTGTCAGGTGTGTGGTGATGGCTGGAGGCAGGGCTGCTGCAGACCTGACCCGCGGGGAGTTGTGCCCTGTGTGTGGGAGGTGCGACGGACAGAAGTCCAGTGGGGCGACACGACGTGCCGGGGCCTTTGCCGAGGTCTTGCTCGCCTGCGTGGCTCAGACTTGCTGGTGGCAGCCTTTCCGCGACCCCTGGAGCCCTGTGACCCTGCCTCGTCCCCCGGCTCTCACGTCTTCCCTCCCGCCAAGGCCTGGACCTCGGAAGACCCACTGCCCTTTCCAGCCTCTGCAGAGTCCTTTGCCCAGCGTCTTCGCTTTACCTGTTGTGGAAGTGACGCCTGCCCTGGTTCTGCCAGTGTAGCACTTTGCGGTTCTCAAAGCTCGGCCCACCTGCGGCAGGCTGGGGGGTTGGCGCCCTGCCTGTCCGTCCACGTGCGTGCATGTGTGTGTACCTCGTGTGCTGGCATGTGGTGGCCCCAGAAACCGCCGCGTGCCCCGCTGGCCTGACACATCTGGCAGCAGCTCGCCTCAGGGACAGCCTTCCAGAGGCCTTCCAGATGGCAGTGTGGGCTGGGGGCCTGCCTGGGGCTGGGCGCCGCGGGGCTCCCGGTGCGAGGAGCGGTTTGGAGGCTATGAACCACGGTCAGCTTACATCCGAGGGAGACTGGATGGCTCTGGAGATGCCGCTGTCGGAAGGCAGGGGAGGCCAGGGACGGAGCTGAGGTGCCCCGCTCAGCTCAGGCGTCCTGGGGGTTTTGGGGCAGTGCCAGCTCTCATGCTGGGGCTCTCTGGTTTGCGTGTCACCCTGACCGGGGCTTCTCTGCCTGTGCTGTGTGCATTTGGCCCCAGGGCTGTGCTGTGGGCTGCGTCCCTCCGGCAGGGGATGTGGGATCCGGTGGTGTCCCCCGTGTGTGACTGCTTCTCGGATGGGCATTGTGTTCCGTCGAGCATTGCAATGGGAAGGCTGGTTGGGCTCGTCTGAGCTTCTAACGGTTAAGAGTTGAGCGTTCTGCACCTGACGCGCTCCTGGCGTGTGTTACCTTGTTTTGTTGGGAGGTAGGAGTTTTACATGCATGTGCTCGTAAAACGTTTGGAACGTTCTTTCCCTCGTTCAGGTAATTAACGTGATTTTAGAAAAAGTCTCACCTAACAAGCTTCCCCTTCTGGTGAATGAGCACAGCGTGCAGTAAATACCGACGAGGTTTGTTTGGCGACAGCTGCGCACATGGTCCCAGGTGCTCCCGTGACTTGCAGTGAAACCTATTAGATCGGTCATGGTCATATTATGGCGAACGTCACCTACCTTGCCTCATTTCTCTTAGGTAGAGAATCATCTGGGATTTTTAAATTGTGCTGCAAAATTAAAATGTTAAAAGCAGATTATCGAAATATACTTGTTACTAGAATTTTGTATGAAGTCCTGACAGTGGTGGGCAGAGTCCCTGCCAGTCCTTCTGGACGTCTTGGCCTTACACTCTGTCTTCACATGGGCTTTTGGTACACCTGGTCAGGGCCGAAGTGTGAACACACATGAGCAAGGATAGACACAGGCTGGTGACTGGAGGACCATAGGGATCAGAGCCCAGGAGGGGGCCCAGGTAGGCCATGGGAGGGCCCCCAGCAAGGGAGGGCCCAGGAGCCGTTTATTCCAGAGATGGGGCTTGTGTTAAACGGACATCATGAGGAACGTGTGAGGAGTGCTTACCCACCAGGAGAAGATGTTTGTGAGCTGTGAAGCCAACAGAGTTCCCCTCCCATGATTATAGAGTCCTGGTGCAAACCAGGGACAGTGCCAACAGAAGCCGTGCAGGTGTGTCACAGAGGTGAGAGGACATGGCCAGGAAGCCTGGGCACACACAGGAACGTGAGTGCAGGTTGCACTGAGACACTCTGTCCTGTGCACTCGGTGGGCAGAGGCGTCAGGGGTCGGTGGGACTCCACGCAGGCACACTGCAGGGGCTGGCTCATGGGGCGGCCTTGGAAATCCACAGGTGAGGTCTTTTGGCGGGATGCTTCCCCCACGGCCCAGGTCTGTGGGTCCCCCACTGGGTGCACAGCCAGGACAGACCCTCCCCCCGCCCCCGACTTTCACAATTCCGTGAAAGGAGAGAGCCACACCGTCCGCGCCCACGAAGCTTCCTTCTGCTTCCTCACCTGGCATTCTTCATACCTCGTCCATCGTTATCTGCCCCGACTTTGTTTTGGTTTTGGTTTTGATAGGACAAATCCAGAAATCGTGAAACTTCACCCATCCAGACTTCAGTAAAGTAGGACTGAAGCTTAATGTACTTGCTGTGACCTTCTGTTGGTCGCCCACTGCCAGACTGTGTCCAGTGTTCCGCTGCTGCACGGTGCCTCATCAGTGGCTCTTCTCAGATGCGCCTTCAGGCAGTCCCAGCATGCTGTTCGCTTGCTGCGTCTTCTGAGCCTCTGGGTTTAGAATACTTCCCCTCCCTCTTTAATGTCTTGCTGTTTGCTTGTAAAGAAACTTGGAGCTTGGAGCGCCCGGGTGGGTGGCTCAGTCATTAAGTGTCTGCCTTTAGCACAGGTCATGATCTCAGGGTCCTGGGATCGAGACCCACATTGGGTTCCCTGCTCGGCGGGAAGCCTGTTTCTCGCTTTCCCATGCCCCCTGCTTGTGTTCCCTCTCTCGCTGTGTCTGTTAGATAAATAAATAAAATCTTAAAAAAAAATAAAGAAACTTGGAACTTTTCTTAGATTTCCTACGTTCTGGACTGGGCCACCAGTGCATTCACGGTTCT
Organism: Mustela putorius furo; assembly: GCF_011764305.1. Taxonomy (NCBI): domain Eukaryota; kingdom Metazoa; phylum Chordata; class Mammalia; order Carnivora; family Mustelidae; genus Mustela; species Mustela putorius. The sequence continues at coordinate 13,727,754 of NW_025421998.1, forward strand.
GATGACCTTGTTCTCTGCTCCTGCCCTCGTACCCTGCCAGGGGTATTGGGTTTAGGCCCGGCGCTGGGGACTGTCACAAAGGTGGGGACATCGCAGGAAGCACCTGGGGTCTGGCATTGTGGACATGGGTGTTCTGGACCCTTCTTTGGGCAGACCCCCACCCCCCTCATCAGCTCTTCAGCCGATGGCCCCCCCGAGCACTGCTGCCCAGAGTCAGGTTTCCAGTGTAGGTGACGAAATGATGACTTTCTCATGCTGGTCTGCCTTCTTCATTTGCTGCCTGGAGTCCTTATAGAGGGACGAGGCTTTCTGAAATTCTGGCTCCTGTAGAACAGTTTTATTAATTTTCAGGTGGTGCTGTACTCTGGATGTCAAGGGGGCTGATGGGCTTTTGTTTCATGAGCTTATGGAGCTTTGGAGACATCATGTTTCAGTCTTCTGTGGACCTTGTGTTTTGGCAGGGGAGCAGAGAACCTTCAGCAGGCTCCATGTCCAGCACGGAGCCCGCTGTGGGGCTCGGCTCGCAGCACTCAGGCGCGCTGACATTGTTCTTTTTGGATTTTCAAATGGTCTCATCTTTGCCAGCAGGAGCCCCTTGGGGGCTCATGTGTCCCTTTCTCGGGGCCTCCTCGTCTTGCATGGTGTCCTTGCTCAGGCTCTGGTCCCGGTAGGACACGGGTCGCTCCAGCTGGGAAGACTGGTGCTGGATGCTGACCTGGTGACGCCAAGTGGAGAGAACAGAACTGAGGCTGGATTGTTGAGAGGGAAAGGGTAAAGCATGAACATCTTAGGATGTGCAGTGTGTCTCCCCAAGTGCCCTAGAGGGCCAGGAAGCCTCCCTTTCTTGTGAAAGTGGCTGGCCAGACTGTCCAGGCTCCTGTCCTGTCCAGGCAGGAGTGTGCTGAGAGGATGGCGACAGTGTGACGCCCTGGTGACCCTTGCAAGAAGGGACAGTGGATGTCAGGGAGGCTCCTGGACTTCATGAAGCTGGGCCTGGAGTAGGGCACCCCACGCTGTGGGCTCTCTTGCCCCAGGAGCTGGGAAGAGGTGGTGGCTGGAGAGTTACCTGTGAGGGTGGGGGGAGGAGCTGCTGCTGGGAAGGGAGGCTGTGAGCATGGTGGGCCTCCCTGGAGCCCCCAGGTGGGTCGCTGCACACACTGCAGTCCGACCTTTCCTTTCCAAGCTGCACGGTGAGCCTGGAGGTCCAGTCTTGGTGCCACTTGCAGGAGGGTGCGGCCGGCAAAGGGTCCTGCAGCAGGGCCTTGGCCTGCAAGGGTGGGCTCACCTCTTCCAGCTTGCGGAACGCAGACACCCAGAGAAGAATCCCTGTGTTCTCAGGTGCTGTGGCTCCTGTCTGGGCGCTGGATGTGGTGGGAGAGATGGAGCTGTGGGGGAAGAGAGAGATCTCACTGCTTAAACATGCACACGCTCCCCATGCCCCCCACACGTGTGTGCACATGCACATGCTCAGGTCCCAGTCCCTCCCACTAGGTGCACTCCAGGGAGCCACCTGCACTCCCACAAGCTGGGGAGGGGCGTGAGGATGGCCCCCGGGCGTCCCATGATACAGCAGTCCCCGTTCTCTGTGCGCACTCGAGCCTCTACTCAGACGCCTTCATGCTGGGCCTGTGGCCCCTTTCCCCACCATGTCTCCTCCTGGCCACTGCTGTTCCTGCCTGAGGGAGGAAGGAGGCCCCTGGGTGCCTGCCACGCACTGGAGCCCACGTGGAGGGAGGGGCTGAGCAGAGCTCCCACGTGTGCAGGCCAGGGAGCCTGGCCTCACGTTTCCTTTAACACCCGGTCAGAAGCCTGTCATGGGGCTGATGGGCTCCTCGGATGTGGGTGCTGCGGGGAGGCCTGCCTGCTGTCTGCACCCTGGCTGCTGACTCACTCTTCCCCTCCCCTCCCCTCTCCCCACCCCCAGTGTACTCAGAGGCAGCTGCAGGGGTGTGGCTGCAGGCCCAGCAGGGATGACAAGGCGAGAGGGGCCCAGAGCACCTGCACATGACAGGAGGCTTATTTTTACTCATCGTTGGCTGGAAATAATCAACTTTATTTAAAGAGAATGTGGATTCCAAGTGTTAAAAAAAGCACCCAGCCGTGTGCCTGGCTCCATGGGGAGGAGGCTGCAGGTCCGCTCGGGGTAAGCCGGCCAGGGGCCCACCTAGCTGCCCGGCCTGCGGTGCTGCGTGGCCAGAGCCCCTGTGTGGGAGCGCGCCTCTGGGTCCACGCTTTCGGCACAGCCCCACGGGCAGGGGGCCGCTTGAGCAGGTGTGGCCCTGTGATGTCTCTGGCAGCGTCTGCTGTGCCTTACAGTTGAGGGGTCGTGGGGACCCCAGCCGGTGCGGGCTCTGTGCTGGATGTGGGATGGAGCTTGCTCTCCACTGAGAGGTCCCAGGGTTTATGTCTGGATTTCTGCCAAGTGCAAAGCCATGTTAGCCTTTATTTTGTGTGTGTCTTCGGTATGTGTTTTAGTAGCGTTGCTGATTTCATTATTAGTACATGCAATTGAAAAGGCTGTGTGGGGAGGATGTCTCCTGGCGCCATCCTGGCCGGGTGTGCTGGAGCTGTTCTCTGCACACTCGAGCACGTCCGCCTGATGAAAGCTTCTGAGCCGCAGCGGGCGCTAGAGCGGGTTGGGGTGCAGGTGCTGTTTCGTTGGCCCCGTCCCAGCTGCAGGGATGCCAGCAGGCTGGTGCGAGAGCTGCCTGGTAGTGGGCTGCAGGGCAGGCGGCTGCCTGCCCTCTAAGAGAGCTGTTTTTCTCTCGATTAGACATCTGTGTTGCCAGGAGCTTGAGTGAGGCCTAAAGGTACAGAGAAGAAAGACAGAGTGCTCATGGCCTCCATGCCCAGCGTGCGTGGCCGTGACCTGTGGTGCTTCTTCCACCTTGCTCTCTATGGCTCCTTTCCGAGCTTCCTTCCAGGCTCTAAGGAGGGTCGTCCTGGCGTCTTTCAGCCCTGTGGCCTGTGGCCGCACAGCCGCATTCCTGCCGACGTCCCTCTGTGCGCATCTTCGTGTCCTGGTGAGGTACAGGTCGGCTCAGGGCCCCACTGACCTCATTGTCACTTGGAAGTGAGGCACATCCTGAGGTGCTGGAACTTAGGACAGCGTTGGATTTGAGGGGGTCACATTTCAGCTCCTAATGGGAGCCAGCTAGCAGCCCCACGGGCTGGGCCGTGTTGGATGCCCAGGCTCATGTGTAAGGCATGTGAGGCATACCCACAGGAGGTAAACACGTTCTTGTTCTACAGCTTCGGCCTGAAAAAGTGTGCATCCCTGTGAACCACCACCTGGCCAAGGTGAGGGCCTGGGTGCGTGCGCTCCGAGCCTTTTCCACGTGTGCGCACGTGCACCCCCGAGACCCTCGCGATGCTGTGTCTCTTCACGGGGCTGCTGGCCGGGCTTCCTTCCAGAGGGCTGGGGATGGTGGCTGAGCTGCACTGGTCGTCGGGATGGTTGCCTCCGTGACTGGGCTTCTGTCTTTCGTTGAGGCGTTAAACTCGCCGTCGTGGGCTCATGAGTCCACACGTACTGTGAACATGCTATTTTTGCTGTGCTTAGCGCCGTTTGGTTTCACGGCAGGCTGTACTGTATTTTGTTGCACCTTGGCCAGGCCCATGTGCGCGTACACTGGGCCGGCCCGGCAGATCCAGGGGTGCGGCGGGTGGGTTTCTGGGCAGTCCGTGGCTCCGTATGTTGCCCTCGCTGTGTGCTCTTTCCCAGGAGAAAGCCGGGGCTGTGGTGGGTTAGGGTGGGAGCTGAGCAGCCGCGGGCTGAGGTGGTTGTGTTGTGCTGTGAAGAGAGGCCCTGCTGAGCAGGTGGTGCGAAAGCAGGAGCCCGGACTGGTCACTGCGGCCCTTTGGTGAGCGACGGGCCTGGTCGGGGAGCTTTGGGAAGCCCCGCAGGCGCGGCATGCTGTGGGCCGTGGCTGCGGATGCTGTCCCCAGCCCTAGGGTGCTGCCCTCAGGGGCTTCTCTGTGGTGTCTCTTGTTCCCCGCGGTTTTCTGGGAAGCCCGAGTAGGAGGGTCAGGAACTGTGCCTCTCGGGCGAAGCGTCTCGGGAGCTGGAGACGGTGTGCGGTCGGTGCCTGCGGCGCTCCCGCGGGCGGCATGCAGCTGGGGCCGCTGGCATGGGGCGGAGGCCGGGCGCATCTCACCTGTCACTCTTCCGCAGGAGGCAGGAGCAGTTCCAGAGAAACCCTGACAGCTACAACGGAGCCGTGCGCGAGAACTACACCTGGTCGCAGGACTACACCGATCTGGAGCTCAAGGTGCCCGTGCCCAAGCACGTGGTGAAGGGCAGGCAGGTAACCACGGGGCTCCTCTGGCTTCTCCGCGTGGCCTCTTTCTTTGGGCACAGGCATCGGGGGTGGCCACCCTGTCTTCCAGACGCGCCCACCAGCCCTGCCATGCTGCGTGGGTGTACCTGGTGGCGGGCAGTTCGGGGCCACTGCTGTACCGTGCGTGGGTCATTCTTTGCACGGTGTCTTCGCGGGAAGCGCTACAGAGGACGCAGGGTGGTCGTTAGGCCCGTCTCACGGGGAGAAGGTGATGTCCCAAGCAGGGACCCCTGGGCTCTGCAGTGGCATGTGGCCGCCCAGTCCTGGCTCTGCGGGGATCCCCCATGGACTGGTGGCGCTCACAGCTCAAGGTGGTCTCCCCACCTTCGCAAGCGTGAGTAGAAATGTGATCTTTCAGCAGGAGACGCGTTTACTCGTTTTAAGTAGATGGGCTTCACTTTAAAGGGAACAGCCCCACGTGGTCTGTGGAGCGGGGTGAGCAGAGAGTGTTCTCATGCCCGTCGGCTGGGGTGCATCCTTGCTGCAGGCATCACACGAGCCTGCGGCCTGTGAGGGGAGCGGCGCCTGCCATGTTCCGTAGGCAGGACAGTGAGGCCGAGGGCCCGCTCAACCTCCCGAGTTCACACTGGGAGCTTACCATGTCTGCCACTCTGGCCGGGCCCGGACACGGAGCGCGCTGGAGCGTGTCTGGGTGGCCGTGGCCTGTGTGAGGCCGTGGTTGGCGAGGGGGTGTCAGCTTCCGAAGCTCATGCTGCTTTCCTATGTGTCCGAGCAGCCCCGTTGGCTTCTTTCCAAGGGAAGGTCCCAGAGCACGTGAAGCGGAGCTCCTGCGTGAGTTGCGTGTATGTTTTCTGGAAACAACTGCCACGTGAAGTGGCACTGGCCTCTGCTGGTCTGGATATGTGTGAACCAGGCTGGGCGGTGCGCGGCCCTCCAGTTCCCCATCTCCGCGTGCCGACCCCGGACTGCCAGGCTCTACCTGGAACGGGCCCGCCTTGCGTGCGGGAGTCTGCCTCCCGCCAGTGTCTGGTGAAGGCAGCGGTTCTGCTACATGAGCTTCGTGGCTCTGTGTAGATGTGGCTGGCGGTCATGGCACTGTCCCTCGTTTCCCCCTTCAGCCCTCTTTCCACCCTGTTCGAGGAGCTCTCACCAGGGTCAGTGACCCCGATCAGGTGGACTTTGGGATCCAAAGCAAGACCTGGCAACTCTGTGTCCCCTGCACAGGATCTGGCTCTGCTGACCCTGTCCCCTCTGGTGCTGGTAGGTCACGCCAGCTGGTGCAGGTGGCCTTCCTGGGGGAGCACTTTGCCTGGCATTTTCTGAGGGTTTATGGGGGCAGGTGTTGATTCAGGGCTCATTTTTTGGTGGGGTTGCTTAGTGCACAGGTGAAGGAACTATGAAATGTGCTACTGACTTCGCTGACTTCCTGTCTCCTGACCGATCCATGAGCCTCTGGAGCTTCTCCAAAAGAACTTTTGTCAGACCTGGCCCAAAACTAGTGATTTTTTTCTTTTTTTTTTTTTTAAGATTTTATTTATTTATCAGAGGGGGGGGGGAGAGAGCGAGCACAGGCAGACAGAATGGCAGGCAGAGGCAGAGGGAGAAGTAGGCTCCCCGCCGAGCAAGGAGCCCGATGTGGGACTCTATCCCAGGACACTGGGATCATGACCTGAGCCGAAGGCAGCTGCCTAACCAACTGAGCCACCCAGGCGTCCCCAAAACTAGTGATTTTCTGTTGGTTCTGGAGACTCAGGGGACCTGACCTCTCCCACTGTCCTTTTTGCCCAGGAGGTGAACTTGCTGGTGATGGCAGTGTGTCTTCCTGACTCTGCTCTGCCACGAGCCGTGTATCGCAGGGTTCCTGCTGCCCTTTACCACGTCGCCCAAGGGACAGGCCATTGTACCCGGGGGTCACATCCACCCTTCCTGCCATGCCGGTGGCCTGAGCTCTGGGATGATGCACCCTCACTCTCACCAAGGGCAGCCCTGGGCTTTGCTTGTTCCTGCAGGAGACATTGACAGGGCCCGTGGTGGCCCCCAGGACTCGGACGAGATGGCCACTCTGCAGCTGACGGCCGTGGGGCTCAGGTGGTGATTGTTGGCAGCTGGGTGGTCTGCACTGGCTCAGGGCCAGACCCCTTCCTGCCAATGGCACCTGGGGTGCGCCCTGGAGGCCATGGTGGACAGTGACCCAGGGAAGGTGTCGTGGGCTGGCCGCGCTCCTGGTGCTGATGGTGGCACACGGAGGGGCCGCATCCGTGCGATGCCTGCTGCCAGCCTGTCTGGTGGCCCCCTGTCTGACGTGCGGGAAACTGCCTCCTTCAGGGCCGTCCTGTCAGGTCAGCGTTGCGTCTGGTCTTCTTAGCTGGGATGCGGCTGACACGCTGGGGTCAGACATGCCACTCAGCAATTCGATCCCGGTCTGCGGCCAGTCTGGCGGACGCCTGTCGCCTTGCACGGGTGCGGAGTCTCTCCTGTGACCAGAACGCTCGGGATCTCGTCTCTGAGTTACTCCCATGTGGCAGCCTGCTCCTAAAACTCTGTGGTCTCTCATTGTTTCAGTGATCTGAGCTTTTTTTTTTTTTTTTTTTTAAAGATTTTATTTATTTATTTGACAGAGATCACAAGTGGGCAGAGAGGCAGGCAGAGAGAGAGACAGGGAGAGAGGAGGAAGCAGGCTCCCTGCAGAGCAGAGTCCGATGTGGGGCTCGATCCCAGCACCCTGGAATCATGACCTGAGCTGAAGGCAGAGGCTTCACCCACTGAGCCACCCAGGTGCCCCTGATCTGGGCGCTTTTGCCTTGACTCACTTTAAACTTGGGAATACGTTTGTGTGTCTTGGCTTTTGCTGGTCTCAGGGTTTTTCCCTCTGAGTCGCGGCATTCTTCCAGACTGGCTGCCTTCCCGCTCTCCCCTGAGGTGCCTGTCACAGCTACCTGGGAGCAGTGTTTATTTTTGGGTTTTTTCTGTGGCACCTGTCAGATGTCATTGTGACAGCAGCTGTCGTCGCGGCCTTTTGGGGACGAAGTCACACTGGTGGGTGGGGGCAGCAGGGGGCAGACCATGTGCTCAGGAAGGGCCCCTGCGCCCGTCCCCGCAGCTGCAGAGCATCGCCTCTCCGGGCTGGGTTCTGGGGCAGCGGCGGACAGGAGAGAGCATGTGCGGGAGGCGTCCCGCAGCCTGTCGGCTGGCGACCCGGGGAAGAGCTCACAGTGAAACTGGTCTCGTGTGGGAGAGAGATGCGGTCAACTCTGCTGAGGAAAATGACATCCCTGTCCTCAGTGCAGAGCGGGGAGAAGGAGCTGCGTGGTCACCACAGGAGTCACTGTGTCGCCCGTGTCAGCTGGGGCCCGGTGGGACCCTGGTCTGGCACCGAGTCCTAGCATTGCAGTGCCAGGATGCTGGAGCCCAGAGACTGGGGTTCTAAACCTGTCTGGCTGGTGCCAAGACCGCAGACCGTCTGGTAGAACAGTGGCAGAGTGGGGACCGGGACCCTGCCTGTCTACCTGCGGCCTTTCGGGGGACAGTGTCATGGCGTTGCTACAGAGTCCTGGCTGAGTAGCCGAATGACAGGCAGCTCCTGTCCTCCTCAGCGCGCTGCTTCCTGCTGCGGTGGGGCTGGTCTTCGCCAGCGGGCGACGTCCTGCCGGCTGGGGTGCTCACAGCTGTGCCTCACGCCGTTTGTGTCTTCGCAGGAACCTTCCAGAATAGCGCTCAGGCTTCTGGCATGTCTTGGATGGCACTGCTTTTCCCCTGAGCTCGGGGCAGCAGGTGGGGTTTGTCTGGAAGCTCCAAACCCCAGTTCCCATCCTGGAGGGTGTCGGGAGAGCCGGCCTTGGGCGCAGAGGCTCCGGGCTCCCTTCTGCTGTGTGTGGCACCTGGCGCCCAGGACGTTCATCTCTGCAGAGCGCCGGCACGGGTGGCCGAGCGTGTCTCCCCTGCACCCACCCTCTTATCCTCTCCCAGTGCCTGCCCAGACCCCAGCATCACGTGTGAGCTGCCGGGACGTTCTGGCAAATGACATGCATGCGACCAAGTAGGAGCGTCTGCTGTCACACACTCCCCGCCCCCAGCACGATCACGTTTCTGCCCCCCGTTCCCAGTGCGGGCCATGCTGGGCGGCTCCGGGCTCTGGCACCGGCTGCCACGTCCCCATGCTTGAAGCAGGCCTGCTCAGGCTGCCAGAACCCCGCGGGTGCCCTGAGCCCACAGCCCCTCGCACCCAGGCTCCCATCTGCCTCTGTCCCTTCTGGCAGCAAGCTGGGCACAGACCGAGTCCCCTGGTGATTGGCACTGAGGCTGTTTCCTCCGTCCGCCGTTATAGGCAACAACACGACGAATGCCCTGTAATTTTATTTGGGGGGCTCCTGTGTCTATCAGTTTGTTAAGTGTCTGACTCTTGGTTTCAGCTCAGCTTGTGATCTCAGAGTCGTGGGGTCGAGCCCTGGTCGGGCTCAGCACCCAGCGGGGTCTGCCTGAGATTCTTCCTCCCTCTTTCTCTGCCCCCTTCCCCCCAACTCACACATGCACACTTTCTTGCATTCTTTCTCTAAAACAAATCTTTATTTGTATTTCTATTTTTTTTTAAGATTTTATTTATTTATTTATTTGAGACAGTGCAAGTGGAGTGAGGGAAAGAGGGGGAGAAGCAGACTCCGTGCTGAGCAGGGAGCCTGATGCAAGACTCGATCCCGGGATTCTAGGATCATGACCTGAGCTGAAGGCAGACGCTTCTCTGACTGAGCCACCCATCACCCCATAAATAAATCTTCTTTTAAAAAAATAGGTCTGTTCAAGTCCTTTGACTTTTTTTTTTTTTTTTAAGATTTTACTTATTTATTTGACAGACAGATCACAAGTAGGCAGAGAGGCAGGTAGAGAGAGAGGAGGAAGCAGGCTCCCTGCTGAGCAGACAGCCCGATGTGGGCCTCGATCCCAGGACCCCGGGATCATGACCTGGGCCAAAGGCAGAGGCTTTAACCCACTGAGCCACCCAGGTGCCCCAAGTCCTTTGACTTTTTAAGAAATTGGATTGTCTTTTTGTTGAATTTTAAGAGTTCTTTTTAAGTATAAATACTGTACTGTTGTTAGATAATTTACAAGTATTTTCTCCGTCTCCATGAGTTGTGTTTTTACTTCTTTTTAAAGGATTTTATTTATTTATTTATTTATTTACTTATTTACTCACTTACTTAGAGAGAGGGAGAGCATGCCCAAGTGGGGGGCAGAGGGAGAAGCAGGCTCCCCACTGAGCAGGGAGCCCAACATGGGGCTCGATCCCAGGACCCCAGGATCACTGACCTGAGCCAAAGGTGGACGCTTCACTGACTGGGCCCCCCAGGTGCTCCTCTTTTTACTTTCTTAAGAGATGGTGGGGTTTTTTTTGTTGTTGTTGTTTTTAAAAGATTTTATTTATTTATTTGACAGACAGAGATCACAAGTAGGAGAGATGCAGGCAGAGAGAGAGAGAAGAGGAAGCAGGCTCCCTGCCAAAGCAGAGAGCCCGATGCGGGACTCGTTCCCAGGACCCTGGGATCATGACGTGAGCTGAAAGCGGAGGCTTTAACCCACTGAGCCACCCAGGCGTCCCAGAGATGGTGTTTTTTGAAGCACAAGAGAATCTTTAGTTTTGATAGGGTCTATAATGTATTTATTCATTTATTTTTGGTTGCTCGTGCTTATCTAAGAAACCATTGGCTAATCCAAGGACATGGATGTTTACATTTTTGTTTTCTTCTAAGAGTTTTATAGTTTTAGCTCTTACATACAGATTTTTGATTAATTTTGAGTTCAGTTTTAGACAGGGTTTGACGGAATTGTCTAACCTCATTCTTTGCATGTCAGTATCCATTTGTCACCGATGCATGTATTAGAAAGGATAGTCTTGCCCTCACTGAGTTGTCTTGCCACCCTTGTTTAGAATCAACTGACTGCGAATCTGTAGGGTTATTACTGAATTTTAAATTCTATTCCGTTGATCTGTACGTCTGCCTTTATGCCGGTGCCACACTGTTTTGATGATTGTTTCTTTGTAGTAAGTTTTGAAATTTTTGTTCTTTTTTCCCCCTCGTTTCTTTTATGTTAAATAACAGTTTTCTAGTGTAGTATTTTATTTATTTTTATTATTACTTTTTAAGATTTTTAAGATTTTTTTTCTTTTTTTTAGAGTGAGAGAGAGAGCATGCCAGGGAGGGGCAGAGGGAGAGAGAGCATCTCCAGCAGATTCCCCTGTGAGTGTGGAGCCCAAGTGGGGCTCAATCCCAGGACACTGAGGTCATGCTTTGAACTGAAATCAAGAGTTAGGCCCCCCCCTTTTTTTTTTTTTTTAGGAGATTTTATTTATTTGACAGAGATCACAAGTAGGCAGAGAGGCAGGCGGAGAGAGAGGGAAGCAGGCTCCCCGCTGAACAGGGAGCCTAATGCAGGACCCCGGGGCCATGACTTGAGCCTAAGGCAGAGGCTCTAACCCACTGAGCTACCCAGGTCCCAACCGGTTGAGGCACCCAGGCACCCTGGATAGTATTTTAATTCTCTCATCTTTTTTTTTTTAAACTATATTTTTTGGTTATTGTCTTAATATTTTCTCTGGGATTACAATCTGTTTCATGTTTCAAATCAATACGATTTAATTTTAATGTGTACCCGGAATTGGCTTTTATATGATAACTTATGTTCTCTGTTCCTGGGGTACAGTTGTTTTAAATTAAATAGGAGAGAATGAGTTAACACAAGGTATACTTACCCTGTCTTTTATATTTATCTTCACCAGCACACTCTAGTTCTTCATATGGATTCAAGTTACTATCTAGCGTCCTTTCATTTCAGTCTGAAGAACTTTCTCTAGTTTCTTGCAGGGGTTATGTAAGAAAAGATAGGCTTGTTAGGGATGAATTCTCTCAGGGTTTTGTTGTTGTTGTTGTTTGTTTGTTTTTTAAATCTGCAGTACTCAATTTTTCCTTCATCTTTGAAGGATAGTGTTGCCTGATACAGAATTCTTTGCTGACGTGCCTTCCTGTCATCCTTTGACTGCTCCGCCTGCTGCTTTCTAGCCTGCATGGCTCACTCCTTCCTTTTTTTTTTTTTTCATTCTTTTTTTTTTCTCTCTCTTTCTTTCAAGATTTTATTTATGTATTTGAGAGAGAAAAAGGGAGAACATGAGAGGGGAGCAGGGGTGCACAGAGGAAGAGGGGGCAGTCGCCCCGCTGGGTAGGGAGCCCCACATGGGGTCATGACCTGAGCCAAAGGCGGATGCTTCACCAGCTGAGCCACCCAGGCGCCCTGGCCCGTGTGCTTTCTCAGGCCAGATCCGCTGTTACCCTAACAGGGCCCTCCTGTGTGAGAAGTTGCTTTTCATCCTACTTCAAAGATTCTTTCCTTGTCTTTAGCTTTTTTGACAGTTTGATTTTGATCATCTAGGTATTGATCTCTTTGAATTTATCCTGCTTGGCATTCATTGAGCTTCATGAATGTGTGTTTTCAGTCATTTTTTTCATATATTCTTTCTACCCTTTCACTTTCCTTTCTGTGGCTCTGTTGTGTGCATTGTGCCTAGTGTGTCCCTCAGGTCTCTGAGGCTCTGTTCATTTTTTCTGTTCCTCAGATGGAGTAATCTCATTTGTCTGAACTTCTGATTTCCCGATTTCTTTCTTCTGACTGCTGTGATTTACTTTTGAGACCCTCATGTAGAACTTCTGCTTCACAGTTTTTTTACCCAGTTGCTTTTAAATTCCAGAATTTATATTTGGTTTTTCTAAAAAAAAGTAGTATCTCTTGCTTTATTGATATTCTTCATGAGATGCTATTCTCTTACTTTCTTTTAGTTATTTACACATGGTTTTCTTTAGTTTCTTGAGTATATTTACAATAGCTGATTTATAGACTTTCTACTAAGTCCAGAGCTAGACTTCCTTGGGGACAGATTTTATTGTTTGCTTTTGTTTCATGTGTATGGGCTATCTTTTCTTATTTTAGTGACTCTTGTCATTTTTTGTTGAAAATTAGCATTTTAAATAACAACGTGGCAACTCTGGAACTCAGATTCTCCCTTTTCCTCATGGTTTGTTGCTGTTGGTACTTGATGTGATTGTTCTTGGTTTCTTTGATGACTGTTCTGAACTAATTTTCCAATGTCCGTATTCTTTATTGTGTGTGGTCAGTGAAGTCTCTACTTGGTGAACTTAGTGATCAGCAAATGATTGGACAGACTTTGTTTAAACACCTAGAACCAGTGAATTTCTCTCCTAAGGGACTCCACGTACATATTAGGGCCTGCCTTTAACACTTAGCCTGGCAGTTGAAAATTTTGCCTTAGCCTCCACTTGCGTATGCTGAGTCTCAAAGTTGGCCAGTGGTGAGAGGTTAGGACCTCACCGAAGGGCTTTTTCTAAGCCTACACATGGTCTGCACATTCATGTGTCCCATGTTTTCAAAATCTCCATGGACCTGATATTCCACAACTTTTCTTTTTATTTGCCTCAGCTGTTATTCACTATTTCAGTCAGCTTTGAAGTTAAAATACTTACCTCTAATTGTTTTCAACAAATACTTCATGGGGAAAAAGGCTTTTCTGAGTCCATTTAAAAATAGCCTAACAAGTGGGGTCTTCTAGGGAACCATCCCACAGCTCAAGTCATCAGTTCTTTGGGAATGAAGCTTTGAAGGAGCTCTAGGTTTTTTGTGCTCTCTCTTATGGCTGCCAGGCTGTACTGGGAATGTGGATTACCAAGGGGCTAGAGAGTGAGAATGGATCTAGGGGTAAGTTAAAATGTCATAAAGCTTGTTTTTCATGAATAAATGCTCTCTAGGTTCCTGCAAACCTTTGGTTAGTTTCCAAAGTTCAGAAAAAGTACATATTGACAGTTTTTGCCAATGTTCTTGTTGCTTTTTTGAAAGAGAGCTTTTTTGAAGGTGTTACTCTACTATTTTCATTTTTGGATCAGGAATTTCTTGGGTAGCTTTTTGTTTTCCTGGTGTTTCTTGCTTTCTTTTTTAACTTGTAAAAAATAGTATCCTTTCGTCTTAATGTCCAAATCATCCAGACTCACTAGTATAGTGTATTTGTCTAGAATCGCTTGTCCTGAAGTCCTGTCACCTCTGATTCCAGTCTGGACCAGTTGTGTTTCAGTTCTGCTGTATCGCTCCCATCCTGGAGCTTCCATTCACTGTACTTCTAGATTAAATTCAGTGTTTTGGATCCCTTTTGGATCTTCCTTTCACACCCAGTTTTATTAAGATATAATTGACCTATAACACTGTATTAGCTTTGGGGTATAACATAAGGCTTTGATATCTGTATTGCAGAATGGTCCCCACGGTAGGATTTGTTACACTTGTCACTGTACGGAGAGTTTTGTGTGTGTGCGATGAGAGTGTCAGAGTCTTCTTTCTTAGCAGCTTCTGCATGCATGGTACCATGTTGTGAGCTGCTGTCACCATGCTGTGCAGGAGGTCTAGGCCCCCACTGACCTTCTTAATGGGCGTTTGTGCCTTTGGCCTTTTTCTCCCCAGGTCTTCCTCTGGTTTGGTTTTTTCCCTCATTTTGTTGGGCTTTTGCCTCAAGGAACTTTTTCAAGGTACGTTATAAGTAAGGGATTCTTGAATGTCTTAAATTGTTATTTTAAACTTCCCCATATTTCATGGTTTGGGTGTGAATGCAAATCTAACTTCAAAAATATTCTCCCCTTAGCAGATTGAAGGCATTGCCTGCCTGTCGTCCTGTGTCCGGTGTTTCTAGAGATCTCTCCTGTTCAGGTTCTTGTGAGTAAATTTTTATCCCTGGTCTTTGGAATTTTTAGGGCCGTAGTTCGGATTCTTGGTGCTCTGAGCGCATCGTGTTTTGGTCCTTCTGCACAGCTCTTGGTGCGCTTTTGTCCGAAGGCACGTTTTCCTCCACTCGGGAGCATTGTCTTGCTGGATGGTTTCCTGCCACCCTCCCCACCCTCTCTGCCCGGATTGGTCCTTGTCTCTATCTTCATGTTTTTTGACTTTGTTTTCCAGTCTTTTTTATTTTTTGAGATTCTGTTTTAGCCTCTGTGTATTTAATTCTAAGTGGTGTGTGTATGTGATTGTTCTAGTTTCATATTTCATTTTAGTTCCATAGTCACACCTCTCACACCTCCCTGCTCCCTGAGGATGTATACTGGAAATAGTTTAGAATTTCCTTTTTTCCTTTTCATCCTGTAGTCTTTTTTTTTTTTTTTAAGTCTTTGTTTTATAATGTTGCTGGTTTAAGGGTGCCTTTCTTTCTTTCTTTCTTTCTTTTTTTTTTTTTTTAAATAAAGAGAGAGCACAAGTAGGCAGAGAGGCAGGTAGAGAGGCAGGTTGAGAGAGGGGGGAAGCAGGCTCCCTGCTAAGCAGAGAGCCCAATGTGGGGCTCGATCCCAGGGCCCTGAGATCATGACCTGAGCTGAAGGCAGAGGCTTAACCCACCCAGCCACCCAGGTGCCCCAAGAATGCCTTTCTTAATTCCCTGGTAGTTTTTTGTTTTTTTTTTTTTAATTAAAAAATATATCTTCTCCATTCTTTTGAGTATTGATGGTTTCTCCATTATGTATCTGAGGTCTGCTACTCTACGGCTGCTGAGAGTAGAGTAGAGCTGAGGGGTCGACTGGCTAGCCTTACTTACAGCACATGGGGCCGACTGCCTGCACAGTCCCCTCAGACTGCTGGTCGGTGTCTCTGGAGCACAGCCCCCATTGGTCTGTACCACAGTGGGGTCCTGTCCCTTCTAACGGGGCTGCGATAGCTGTCCCAGGGCTGATCCTGAGAGGCTCTGCTCCCGTCCTCCCTACCTGCTGACTGCCAGCCGGAAGCCCCTTGCAGCTGAGGCTCTCAGATGCAGACCAGCAGACCCTTCGCCCGGCCCTGCTCTTTTCCTTGTCTTCTCATTTCCTCTTCCTCCTTCCTCCCTTGCATTGTCTGGGGGCGGTTTTCTCTTTGTGCCTTGTTCCTGTCTTTTCTGTGGGTCACAGAGGCTGGGACACACACGATCACCCTTCCCAGCGTGACATCTCAAACTGGAAGCGTCTCCTGTCTGGGTTCCCTTTGGTGCTCTGGCTCATCCCCTGTTGTGCAAGCCTTGCAGTGTGAGAAGCTTGCCCAAATTTGGAAATTACCGTGTTATGTAAAGTTGGCTGGGAGGATTTTATTAAAGTGAGCTTGCTCCTGGGGCGCTTCCACTGCACATCGAAGTTCATGGTCAGGGACACCGTCCGGGAGTGTGCCAGGCTGCTGTTGAGTTGGCCATGGGATGCCAAGTAAGCCAGTTGGGCCCATGTCTTTGCAGAGCCAGCCAAGTGAACGGGACACCTGCAGAGGTGGGGTGAGGGGGCAGTTGTGCCCACAGGACACCCCTGCCCCGGGTTTGGGCACAGTGTGGGCCGTGGGTCACTCCACTCCATAGGAGCTCTTTCGTCCCTGCCCGCTCAGTTCAGGAGGCGCTCCTGCTGTCTTGCCAGAGAGCCGCCTGAGGGTGCCGACTCCAGAGCCTCAGCCCTCCGTGGCCCGTCTTCCACGGGAAGGCATTTGCAATGCAGTTAGGCTGCGGGAGCTAAGCTCAGGTCCTCTAGAACTTGGAGAGTTTCTGTTCAGTGCCGTACGAGCTTTCAGTGAGCACTTACCAAGCCATGTGGGAGGGTCGTCTCCAAACAAAAGCAGATGGAGGCCCCCTGCCATAGGCCTGAGTTCTCCCTTCCAGTGTCTGTTCGGGTAATGCACGCATTTTGCAGACGCTGTCATGAAAAGATTCCGCAGTACAGACGCACATTTTAGAGTTTACAAAGAATTGAAACGGTGTAGCGACGAGTTCTGCGTTCTTTCCTCTTCCAGTTACTGACCTGACGGACCTCCAGGTGTTCACGAGCTTTGGACGCTGCCAGCCAGGGTCCCAGCAGGGCCCAGTGTGGTTGTGGAGACAGATGACGGGGAAGAGGGGAGAGACTGTCCAGGACAAGTGTCCCCAGTGAGAGGATGGTGAACTGAGAGGCTGGGTTTTTCAAGAACAGGGGTGGAGGGCACCGTGGCTCACGGCTGGAGACCGGGCAGGCATGTGGGGGTTTGGCTCTCCTGGGCATCCTCCGGGGCTGTCCTGCTGACAAGGCCTGACAGCAAGATGGGGGTAGGAGGCACCCCCACACCTGCACCAGCCATGCTTGCTTTCCGCCATGGGCATTGGTCTCCCCTTTGGAGAAGGGATTTCCTTGGAAAACAGCAGTTTTCCATGCATTGTCATTGCGCATATTGAAACAGAACTTCCATTAACATTCTCTTGAAGGAGTTGGCGGTGTGCAGGCTGCTCCCGTGCTGCTGGGTGGGTGGGACGCTCTTTGTCCAGAATGCCCGTGGGCCCCCAGGACGGCCTTGCCTCCTGCTCCTCTGTGGTCTGCAGCCAGGTTCTGCTTGGGAATGTGCCGGGCGCCACTGTCCCAGCAGAGTGACTCCCTTCTGCTCGGTTCCAGGTCTCGGTGGCCCTGAGCAGCAGCTCTATCCGGGTGGCTGTGCTGGAGGAGGATGGGGAGCACGTCCTCATGGAAGGGAAGTTCACGCACAAGGTCAACACTGAGAGCTCCCTGTGGAGCTTGGAGCCTGGCAAGTGCGTCCTGGTGAGTGCGGGTGTCAGTGCTGGAGCTCAGGGAGGGGGTAGGGGCCGCACCACTGCGAGGCCTGGATTCTTGCTGTCCGGGGCACAGCTCGGGGGCGCCCTTGCTGGCCTCGGCCCTGTGGGGCCCCAGCAGGTGATTCTCTGGAGTGGAGCCGATGTTAAGGTGAAGTGCCTGGTCCTCCATCCTTGCCCCCCATGGTGGCCACACGTGGTGACCACAGCGGAGCTCCTGCGGGGTCACCCCCAGAGTGTGGCTGTGCCTGCGTGGGATGCCCCCTCAGTCCCAGAGGCTTCCGCTCGCCTGCGACCTGGTTACATCTGAGGCAGAACCAAATGAGTGAAAAATTGGAAGGCAGATCGAATTTCACGGACGTCCTCCTGGAGAGTGCGGAGCCGGCAGGTTCACACAGCTCATTTGACGGGGGTGCTCAGCAGCCTGCGTCCTTGGGGCTGGAGAAGCCAAGCAGAGAGCTCTAGTGTTCCCGTTCCAGGCATCTTTGGTGGCCTCGTGCCCCTCCTTAGAGCCTCACATGCAGTCTGCTGAGAGGGTTTAGTTCGTCAGGGACAGACCAGGTCAGGTCCATGACAGAACCTCAGGGTTTCACACAGACCCACTCCTCACATGCGCTGGAAGCAGGGAAGGGAAGTTTCAGTTTCACGTTCACGGGCCGGGCGCCCGTGGGGAAGGGTCTGCCGTGCAGGGGTGCTGGGGAGTGCTCACGGGGCCCTCTGAGTGATGAGGACACCAGGTCATGGGCACAGGCCAAGTCCACCTGCTCTTGTTCTCAACCTTGATTTGTGCCCAGCCCTGCCCTCTGGGCCCCTGCTCCTCTCTGGGGGAGTGGGACAGTTGTCGTCCTGGGGCTCTGCCCCTCTCGCCATCACGCCACGCCTCCGTGTCCCCCGGTACACCTGAACTGTTCCCATGTTCCGGCCCTGTGGCCAGTCGTATCTCTGGGCCCTCCCGGCTGCACAGTGCTTGCACAGGCCTGGCCTGCCTTGTGCTTCACGGGGCTATGGGAGGTAAAGTCAGGGTCTCCTCAGCACCGCACCCCAGCCTCCCAGCAGCCGAAGGCTCAACCCATCCTAGTGGAGCTACGAGAGCTGAGATCCAGGGTGCTGTTGCCCGCGGACAGGGCGGAGTGGCTCCCGGGCAGTGCCCCTGAGGGAGGCCCAGGGGCACCTGGTCGCTGTGCGCCCATGAGGAGCACGTCCAGGAAGCCAGCAGCACGCGGTCTGCCGTGACACCACTGCCAGGATGTGTGAAGCAGCAGCCCTGCACACGTGGGCTGGCTGCACGCTCGCTGGTGCTTGAGGCTCCTGGCCGCTGCCCTGGTGGCCGTCAGGGTCGCCGCCCACGTACTGTCTGTTACTGCTGTGGGATCCCTGAGCTCATCTGGTCCAGCCTTCGGCTGGTAGAGATGACTTGTGACTTCGTCACGGCCGTGTTGCCATTTTCTGCGTTCTGCGTGCAAGCGCCTGGACACAGCTATGGCTTGTGGCAGACGGTGAGCTCCTTGTCACCCCGCTGCCACTTCTGAGCACATTTGGGGCCTGTTTAACTTCCCAGAAGCTCGTCTCCCAGACTGGGACACGGATGCACCACAGGGTTGTGACTCGCCCGAGGCGGAGCCCGACCCCTGCCCCAGAGCCCACCTGCTTCCTCCCCCTCTCTGCCTCCGGCTGTGGCTGCAGGGTGCCCTGGAGGGGGTGGGGGGAGCCCCTGTGCGGCCGAGGGAGGCCTTCCTCCCGTCTGCCTGCATGGTGTCCTGCTGCCACTGGCCTTCCTAGTTTGCAAGTTCAGCCAGGTGGAGCTGGCCGCGGGCAGAGGCCACTTGGCCCTGCTCATGAATGTGACTTCTGGGAATGTTCCCCGCTGACTGTGTGGGAGCCCTCGGGTGCACGGGCGCTGGACGGGTTCCTTCCTGCAGGCCCTGGAGCAGCCTGACTGTCAGCAGCTGGCACTGCGTGTGCAAGGGCCTCACCACTTGCCCGTGCTCCCCCCGAGCTTGCCTGTCATCACAGCCCTGGCAGAGCGGGTATGTTCTGCCCGTGGGAGGTGGGGCTTCTCCCTGCCTCCCCTCCCGACCATGGGCCATATTCTGGGCTTTGTGGCTCATTTGTTGGTGGCGTTTGGGGTCGCATATCTGAGATGATACCACAGCTGAGCAAGCACGTTGCTCTGACGCGTGAAGACCCTCACTGCTTTTGCTGCCAGGAGCATGTGCCACGTCCCTGGGGCCTTGGGGGCAGGCGGTGGAGCTGCCACACCTGCTGCAAATCTCAGCTCCGCTTGGCACTGCCTGGCTTTGGTAGTCCCGTCAGCCGCATGGGAGCTCTGTTTCTGACCGTTAGGATGAGGTTGAGAGCCTTGGTTGGTCCGTCCGCTGACATCTCTAGGTTGCTGACGGTTCAGGGCCAGGCCCTGTGATGGGCACCAGATCTGCTGAGGAACATGTCAAGGGCCAAGGGCTGTAGCGGGCCGCAGCGAGCTCCAGTGTCCTTGCCAGAGCCTGGAATCTGCGAATGGGACCTTACGAGAGAACAGGAGGGAGGCTGGGGACAGAGGAGGGCGTGCAGGAAGACTGGCATGAAGACAGGCAGACGCTGGGGAGATGCAGCCGCCCCCTGTCCCTGGAGACCTCGGGAGGGAGCCCAGCTCGGCAACACCTCGTTGTTGGACTTCCGCCCTCTGGACTCAGAGAATACAGGGCCCCAAGGGGCAAAACTGCCTTGAGGGCCACATGGACCACGAAGGGTGACCCAGAGTCTGTGGCCCCCGTGCCTCTGACCTCCTAGTGGGCGAGGCCCTCGTCCCCGAGTGGATGTGCATCAGACACGCCTGGCAGGCTTCCCAGCAGGCAGGGGTGGCAGCTAAAACCGGATGACAGCTCTTGCCTCCCTCCCTCCCACACTCAGGAATGTTAAACGAGGCTCCTTGCCTCTCAGGCAGGCTCCTTTCTCGGCTCGGAGACGTGGAGTCAGTGCCTCCCCCGTGCCATGCTGTCCCAGAGGCGCCCCGGCGCCCTGTCCTTGTTTCCCCCCAGGTGGTGCCGGTGGCCCCCTCTGCTAGGGCGGGTCCCTGCCCGGCTTAGCACTCGCCGAGCGTGTGTCTTCCGTGGACCCCGAGTGTGTGCGTGCAGGCTGTGCCCCCACATTCTCAGATGACTTAGGTCGACCCCTCAAGATCGGTTCTCGGCAGCGGAGCTACAGGCTCACCGTAGTCTTTGGCCATGTGCCAGCAGATGTGCTCCTGCACCCGTGTGTGGGGCCACCAGTTCCTGCGCAACTCTAACTTACCATGGCTGGGCTGCCCACACACCTTCCTCTGTCCCGCTCGGTCTCCTGGTGAGAAGTGCTGTCCTGTTGCTTGTCTCCTCGGCGGCCAGCAAGGTCACAGAGCGTGCATCATTCATTCCGGCTATGGGCTTGGGGACCCCTGCGTTTTGGCGAGCGCTGGAAGCCTGGAAACCCGTCCACCTAAAGGCCTTTGGTGCTCGGGATGGTCAACACCGTGGCGCTTCCCGATCAGCTGTTCAGGAAAACACTGGGAAACGGGCACGCGGAAGGATGGCGGCATCTTCAGGCACGGAACCATGAACCAGCACCACAGCAGCGCGCCCCTTCCTGCCTGCGACTGTGGCCGCTGGGTGGCGCGGACAGACCGTGGGGATAACCCGCTGAGTGCAAGCAGCTGGGGGCAGGGCACCTGGTGTGCGCGGTGGGGGAGGGGAGCATGATGACACGGTGGCGCAGGGCTCCTTTCAGGGTGAGGACAGTGTTCTGAAGCAGACAGCGGCGGTGTTTGCTGTGCACCGAGCGCTCAGCGCACTGAATTGCTTGTGTTGGAACCATCCGCTGGTTTCATCTTGAAATGTGTTTTTAAAGGTCATGCTGGGCTTCTCTTGGGTTCTGTTGGGTTTACGAAGGGCCCGTGCAGGTAGCAGGGCCCAGGAGCTCCTTGTTTGCAGAGTCGGACTGTCCTGCAACGTGGTTATCCATCCATGTGGAAGGGCCAGCAGCGGGGCTCCTGGCAGTGCGGGGCTGACCCCTGCCGTGGCCTTGGGAGGTGGGGCTGATGGCCACAGAGCAGCTCTGCCCTTAGCCCTGCACGGTCAGGCGTGTGAGGTGCTAACTCCGGGGTGTGTGCAGTGCCCTCTACAGAGGTGATGACAGGGGGCCTTCAGGTGGGAAGAGCCTGAGGGTCTCTGTCCCCCAGAGGGAGAGCGGCCTGGAAGCGCCTCGGAGTGCCGTCCAGGAACAGCAGGAACAATGAGGCCTCTCCCCCGGAAGGTTCTCGTGCATTGGAACCCAGATCTGTATTCGGTGGAGGGGGGCTGCATTCTCGACTCTGGGGTCTCAGAGGTCTGGGTCAGGTTACTGAGGAGCAGAGTCCAGGAGAAACGGCTAATCGGAGCATCTGCGAATCCAGTCTACCCCAGACACCGGCCGTGGTGTTGGCAGGGAGCAGTCCCTCGTCTCCGAGCCCACGGCTTCATCCTCCTGTCTTCACGCCCCACCCCCGCTGGGGTACTCAGCACGGGAGAGGCTTATTCCATCCTCGGACATTGACACCCTGCTGTTACCCGGACACCCTCTCGTTGTGTGGCCTGCCCTGCCTCTGTGCCTGCACCCCGAGTCCTTCTGCAGGACTGGGATGGAGCCCTGCTTTGGTGGCCAGGGCCGACGTTCGGGGGGGCTGGGCTCAGGCACATGGTGTTCTCACAGCCATCCCTGATAGGGGCCAGTTCCGGGCCTGTGGTATCACAGTTGTCCTCTGGCCAAGAACCCTCCTCTCCTTGGGGTGCTGCTCTGAGTGACAGCTAACCCGGCGCAGGCCAGTCTTACCTGCCCTACCTCCCAGCCTTCAGGGTGTGATTGGGGGTTTCGTGCTTTTGGAGACTACGTGGACAGTGGGCCGCCTGCCAGCCCATTCTTGGCCCCTGAGGAGCTCCGCTACCAGCCCACAGGGAAGCATGCTGTCTGGGTCCTGTCTGTGCGCTACCCTGGCTTTGGGGTTGTGCTGGAAGCAGGAGAGGTTCTTGGGGGTGTCGTGGGTGAGCCAGAAGGACAAGGGAAAAGGATGTGGATGGAGGCCCCTGTCCCTGGCGGTGTAGGGAGGCTGGGGTAGGGGCCAGGCTGGGGTCCCGGCCGCAGAGCAGGTGTGGGGCACTCACACCCACGGGTCCTCCGCCTCTGGGAGAATCCAGGGTGGCGGGCGACGAGAGCCTCCCCCACACGGAGCGCTGTGTGCCCGCATGTCCCAGGTGAGCTTGAGCAAGGTGGGCGAGTACTGGTGGAGCGCTGTCCTGGAGGGCGAGGAGCACATCGACATCGACAAGATCAACAAGGAGCGCTCCATGGCCACGGTGGACGAGGAGGAGCACGCCGTACTGGACAGGCTCACCTTCGACTACCACCAAAAGCTGCAGGGCAAGCCGCAGAGCCATGAGCTGGTGAGGGGTGTGTGGCTGGGGGCGCTGGGGGCCGCTGGGCGGGGTCGGGGGGGTATGCCGCGGGGTCCTTGCGGGGGCTGTGGGGCGGGGCGCCGTTTCCACTGTGCTCCAGAACCTGAGGGGGCAGGGCTGGGACGCGCAGCTGGGCCACACAGATGTGGGACCGTGCACGCGAGGCCGGCTGTCTGGGGTCGGGGTGTGGGGGTGCCCAGATAGCCCCTCCCTGAGCCCCAGGAGGACCCTCTGCAGAGTTGTGGGGAGCCAGGCCCAGCCTTGCTGCAGGGCCCACGGGATGAAAGAAAGCATCCTTCCGAGTCCCCTTGCAACGTCGGAGGAGGGGCAGGAGGGGTCCGCGTGGGCAGAGGTCGTCCATACCACGCATAGGCAGAGGTCCACAGCGCATAGCATGTGCCGGGGGCGGGAATGCAGGTAGGCTGGGCGCGCTTGTTCTTCCTTGTGTGGCCGCTGAGGTGAGGAAGGGTCGCTTCCCTCCGGCTTGTGTGCGCTTCTCAGCGTGATGGGCAGTGGCAAGGGCCCGTGTTGCGGGGGCAGAGTTCCTCGTTTGTTCCACCTGTGTGGACACAGCCCCCATGCCACTCAGGATTGAGGCGTCCTCACTGTTCCTCCCGGTGTTGCTCCTGCCGCCCTTTCCTCAGGGCCCCCATGCAGCCTCGTTCCCGCGGCGGTCACTCAGGGAGTGC
This sequence comes from Mustela putorius furo, assembly GCF_011764305.1. Lineage (NCBI taxonomy): Eukaryota > Metazoa > Chordata > Mammalia > Carnivora > Mustelidae > Mustela > Mustela putorius. Next base: position 13,750,810 of record NW_025421998.1, read on the forward strand.
AATTGCACGCCGGTCGGGCAGGGCTGGCTGGGTCATGGACTCCAGCTCCCCTGAGAGGAGCAGGTGCTGGTGCCAGCTCGTGTCCAAGGTGGCCGGGTGGCTCGGGCACCAGGGCTGCGGCCCCAATCCCGCAGTCCTCCTCAGGACTGCTGCCTCAGTCCTCCTGCCTCAGTCCTCCTGCCCCGAGTCTCCGAACCTTCCCCTGGTCAGGCTCCCTGACCACCTGGGCCTACAGGGCTGGAGGGGCCGAGGTGGCCTGTGTCTCCCACTGTCGCAGCCAAGCTCGCAGGTGGGGGCCTTGCCCTTGTGGGCATTGGTAACTGCCTTGGGCCGTTATGGGACTGCTGCCTGTGGCCACCAGAAGAAAGCCGTGTGAGTTCGGGGCCATGGAGGGGCCCCGAGCACCGCCGCCTGCAAGTGGCTGGGCTCCCAGGCCCACATACACCTGCGTGGGAGCAGGAGGCTCTCACCGACGGGCCCAGGGACAGACACCCAATAGGGACGTATCTGAAGAAGAGCTTTAGCGGTGCTGCCATCTCACAGGTCTCTGTGCCTCGAGTCGGAAGGGGGCCCCACGAGGACTTGACGTGTGCCAGGGGCGGCGTGTGGCTCTGGGGCACGTGCATGTCGGGCACTCCGAGCCCACATGGGGGAGCCGGGGGCTGCTGTGCCCCTCGGCCCGGTGACCCACTCTCGAATGGCTGGCACCAGCACTGCTGTCCAGGACTCCTCTGGGCTCAGCAGCGATTTTGGGAGGGTGTGTTCACACGTGGACCGTCCTCGCACGTGGCTGTGAGGGATGCATCATGTGGGGAGTGGGTTCGGACCACGAGCATGAAGGCAGGAGCACTGTGCCAGGAGCTGGTGGTGAGGGAGCCAGATCTGGGGAAGCATATGGCCATGGACGTTTGAACTAGAGGGAAGCAGGTCCCCGGGAGAAGTAGGAAATTTGGGGGCAGGGGGTCAGCAGGACTGGCTGGTGGCTCCCGAGGAGACAGGGCCTGGGGGTGCAGTGGGGGGGTAGCGGGAGTTGGACGACCCTGGGTGGCCCCAGTACACAGTCCTCACCAGTGGTCAGGGCTCACCTGGGGCTCCTGTCCAGAGAGTGGCTGGTGGGGAAGGGGCTTGGAAGGGGCAGCAGGAGCTGGAGAGGAGGGGTGGTTGGGCCTGTGAGGGGCTGAGGTGCTTTCTAGGCCCTCGGTGTGGTTATGCACCCCAGGTTGGCAGAGATCCGTTAACCTTGGGACTTGTCGGCCATGCTCATGGCTGCACCACTGAGCTTAATGCCGAAGGAGAGGGGGCATGGGCAGGAGGGACGGCAGATCCTTGTGTAGAGAATGGGAACGAGTCCTGTTCTGGGCCGTGCGTTAACCTCTGTCTGTTTTCTGTTTGTAGAAAGTCCATGAGATGCTGAAGAAGGGCTGGGATGCTGAAGGCTCCCCCTTCCGAGGCCAGCGATTCGACCCGGCCATGTTCAACATCTCCCCGGGGGCCGTGCAGTTCTAGTGCCCAGAGGAAAGGGAGCGCGCCCCGGGCTCCCTCCTGCCAGGGACTTGCTGGCGGGTTTGCCCTCGCCGTCGTTCCTTTCCAGGGTGGACCCGCGGTGCCGGGCGCTGCATCTCTGGACTGTTGGGAGCAGCACGGGGCGAGCGGGACGCCGGCCACCCGCTCTCCTCTGGCTGCTGTGCGCACGCTCTGCTTGCTTTCCTCGTGCTGGGGGCTGGGCGTGGGTGCCAGGCCAGCTGCTGACCTGCGGGGGGTGGGGGGGCGCCCTGTCCGTGACCTCTTCCTGCACCTGTGCGCGTGTGGTGTCGCTTGGCGTTTGTATGCGTCCGCTGCCTGCTCAGCCCCGTTGCAGAGCAGCAGAAGGTGGGTCCTGGTCGCTGCTTCTGAACTTGGGGACACAGCCCCGAGTGGCCACAGGCACAGCAGGAACTGTTCTCCATGTCTTCTCGTGGGACCCGGTTGTTGTCAGAGAGCCAACTGGGTGTCCTCGGGAGAGCAGAGTGCGGCGCCCCTTCTCCTGTGTCTGCTGTGCCCCTGCTCCGCCAGCCGGGACCGCGGTGTGTTGGGCCATTGGCCAGTGCGTCTCCCGGGGCCTCCCCTCGTGGCTCTGTCCTTCCGGCTGACAGGGACTCCTTTCTGGGTGATGGTCCTTTTGGGAACAGCCCCCATCACCCGAGTAGGTGGGAACTGGCTCGTCAGTCCTGTGGGGGCAGGTATGTGGCTCCCGGAGGCCAGAAATGGGTGGGGATACCTGAATGCCTCCTTCCCAATATCCCTGGGAAGCCTCGGGTGGCTCTGGTGCCGTTAAGGGAAGTGCAGATACCAGGTCGCTAGGGGGGAGCATTTTCGGGGATGCGGAGCCCTGTCTCCTGTAGTTGGCTCTGCGGCCAGTCATGGAGCTGCTGAGACTCGTCCTCGGGGCCTCTGGAATGTGCACGCCTGTCCCACGTCACCGGCGCCTTGTGTTAGAACTGTTCTGGGTGGTCTCGGGCCTTGGACCACGCCGTGAGGGTCTTCTGGCATGACGAGGTGCGGCATGCGCCTGCACCCCAGCTACTTGGGAGTTGGGGAGCCGTGGACTCTGTGGTCCCTTGTCTTCCCCTGTCTGACATTATAGTCAGTGTTGGTTTCTGCCCATCCTGCCTGTTGTGACAGTGGCTCCCCGGCGTCTGGGAGTGGTGGGCCGGGCTGAGGTGCTGGTCCATGTGGCGGAGGGTGGGCTGTCCTCACGGGTGTCCTCTGACCCTTGCTGCCGGCCTGGGCCCTGGAGCCGGTGCAGCCTGCGTGTTTTCTCTCTCCAGACACGGCCACCGCCAATCGGCCACTGAGCTCCGTCAGCCGAGGTCCGCGGAGAGCAGGGTGCCCGCCTGCGAAGTCCCTCTCCAGTGTCGGTTTGCAATAAATCTGTGTTTAAGCACGGTGGTGTCTGTGTGTGTCATTGGCTGCCGAGACTTCTGTGTGTGTGTGTGCATGTGGATGTTTCCGGAACTCCAGCTGTGAGGTCCCTGGCTCCATACAAACCAGACCCCAGAGTGGGGCATTTCTGTGTCTTTTGAATATCACTTGTCTCTGACGTGTGATTTTCAGGAGATCAGAGGTTTTGCTCTAGAAAAAAGGATTGCGGCTGCAGAGCTCACAGGGGTTTCCAGCAGGTCCTGAAAACCCAAGGTGAGCACAGGGTCCCGAAGCCTCCACCAGAGGACCCCTCCTCCTGCGCCCTGTGGAACAGCGCTGGCCCCACTGTGCTGGGCGCTCTCATCCTGCCTGCACCCTGGCGGGCTCCATGGGATCGTGTCACCCCTGTCCCTGGGGACTGTGCTCAGTGGGCAGGACCTGGTGGTGCTTCTTGAATGAATGGAGGGAGGATGCATGGTTCATTAGCATGCAGATGTCCAGGACTAGGCATAACCCATCGGGGACGAGTGGCCCCATCTTTGAACAGTTTGCTCCCAAGTGTGTAGGAGGGTGAACAGTACGTGTTCCCTGTGGAAATACATCTGGGAAGTGACAACCGCTGTGCCAAGGTGCCCACATGTGTGCCTGGGACTGACTGCCTAGGGACAGACCCGAGGCCACCAACCTGGGTCTGCTGCACGGGCAGGCTGGCGCTTACATGGACGTGGCTGGGCGCTCGTCCCAGCTTCTGGAACCATCTGCCCCCACCCCACTGTCTGCTCAAGCCTGGTGGTCTTCTTGCTCCGACTCTTTGCACCTGGCCTGCCGTCAGATGTCAGCTTGCTGCGGGGCCTCAGAGCTGCCCAGGCCTTGGCCACCGAGTGCCAAGCTGGGTGCCGCCTCATGTCCTCTCCTGCTGCGGACTGCAACAGCCCTTGCCCCCAGCATGCTTGGAGGGGTTGGGCTGGGCTGCTGCTGCCTGCCTGGACGGTGTTGGGCAGGACCAGTTCATGGACACTAGCCAGTGTGGGACAGAGTCATGCTCCAGCTGCGGACAGGAGCCCCGGCAGCCTGGTGTGCTTGTCCAGGGTAGGTGCTGTCCTGCTGGGCTGGCCCGAGACTGCTTTCCCTGGAGGAGGAAACCAAGCCAGGCCTCTGACTTTCTCCTGCTGCTTCCCACGCTTTCTTGCCAGAGGCGAATGGACCTTTGGGGACATTCTATTCCAAATGCTGTATCATGGCCACAGAGAAGTGATGCCCTGAGGCTCTAGTTGGACCCACTCCTGCCCCACACCCTGTGGTGCCTGCTGGCTCCTTGCTCCTCGCTCCTTGCTCCAGCCCCACGGCACTCCCCTGCTTCTGCCGTCCGTGCAGCACAGGCCTGGCACTGAAGGACGCTCTGCAGGTGGGGGGTAAGCCCCCCGCGTCATTTGCCAAGTGAACCAATGGCTCAGGCGCCCCTCCCCAAGGAGGGGTCCCAGTGTGGCTATGGAGATTGAAAAGCTGGAGGCTTCTCCCGCAGGGCAGGGGGTTTGAGAAGCTGCCCAGGTGGTAACCTTCCAGGGGTTGGGGCCAGGACGGTCCTGTGGCCTGGGGAATGTCTCCTGGTGGGCCGCAGCAGGGGACTAAGGAGCTGTCCAGTGAGTGCCAGGCCCAAGGAATGCTGGGCTTCACTGGCACCTGTGCATGAGGCAGGGCCTTGCGGATCACCTGTCAGCCTCCAGTGCTGAGCGGTCCACAGAGGGGCCGCTGGAGGCAGAGGCATGGAAGAGGGAACTGTCCTGAGCCGCGCTGTGAGAGCAGCCACGGGGCTGGGGGAGAGGTCTCTCATCCTGCCACACAGCTCCGTGGGCTCCTCCCTCCCCCAGACTGGGCGCTCCAGACACCTCCCTGCCTAAACCCCCAGGCACTTGGGTGCCTTGCCCACCCTGTGACCAGACCACCCTCCTGCCAAGATGTCAGATGGAGGGTTTGGGGGCACATCACTGGAGATCACCTCTGGTGGGGAAAGTGGTAGGACTCAACCCAGCCCCCCTGACTCCCCCCTCCCAAGCGGCAGCTTCCTTGAAGACTCCTTTGGGGATACCTGGCTGCCTCAGGACTGCCCCACAAGCCAGGCGCGTCCCTGCTTTTGTCTCTAGACAGCTGTGTCAATCCTCTTGGTTAAGGCGAGGCAGGCGGTGTTTCTGGAGCACCGGACACATCATCAGAGGCCATGAAGGTCACCCTGGGTACCTGTTGGTCTCAGCGGGGATTGTCAACGCCCTTGATGCCAGCCACAAGATGGTGTGCACCCCGTGTTTACAGGTGAGGTAAGTGGCTCATCAGAACTCCGGGTGATTGGGGCTAGTGACGGGACTGGGGAGGGTTCAGCAGATCACGCGGGGCACCGCCCCCCTCAGGGCCAGGAGTGGGGATGGAGAGGTCCCACCAGCTCAGGACTTGAAGACGAGGGTCAGGCCTTAGCTTTGACCCCAATTTCTGAAGTCTGGGGCAGGGAGCAGCTTCTGATGTACACTGGAGAGGAGAGGCCCTTGCCTGGCAGAAAGGTGCAGGCCGGCGCCCGGGTGTGCGGGATGGCAGGTCTTGCAGGGGTACCTGTCAGCCCCTCCAGGGCCCCTCCTGCGGGTGCTATGACCACACAGATGTCCACCCTGGAAGCTGTGTGCGCCTGAGTGGCTCCTGACCCCACCCCAAGCCAGAGGGCACCATGGAGGTGTGGAGGGGCCTTCTGCTCCTCCATGTTCTTGGCTGCAAGATCATCCCGCACAGAGGCCTCAGCACCTGGGGGTGTGTGCACTGTCACTGGGGGTGGGATGCTGCCCCCTTGCCTCCAGGAACCCTCCGGACCCCAGAGACCCCTGGTCCAGCCACCAGAGTGTGGGGCAGCTGTCACTACTACACCCCCTTCAGAGAGGGACACCCCTCCCCACTAGCTCAGGGCTGCCTTCCTCCCCGACCTCTAGGCAAGAGGGAACCTGGCACCCATGCCCTTAATGATACTGTGCCTCGGGGCCCATTCCCTACTGTCATAACTATGTTCAGGTGCATGGAACACGTTCCCCTGGTGCAGCCGCCACCATCCGTCCATCTCCAGAACCTTCTCATCTTCCCAGAGGGAAACGCCATACCCATTACAGTGTCTTTTCATTTGTTGCTGGTGGTGAAGATGAGGTTTTTCCAAAAATTCTGATTTCTGCGTAAACTTGGGAGCCAGCCGGGTCCGGCAGCTGTGGCTGTGGCAGAGGCAGAGTTGACCCCACAGCCCCACCACGCTGCCTGCTTACCATGGGCTTGCCTGTGACCCACCTCTGGATGGGCGGCCTCTCCCCCACCAACCTGGCCCTGTGTGGGGCCCAGCTGGGCGCCCTGGCCTAGGGGATGGCCCAGGTAGGTTCCGGGGGCAGGGATGTGCTCAGGGCACAGGGGCCAGTGGGAGAGGCCTTGGGTGCTATGCGGACAGGGCTCCGGGGTTGGGTTGCAGGCAGATGGAGGGGCTGGGCCAGACGCGGCACAGGAGGCACACAGTGGCAGGTCCCCTCTGTGGCCACGGAGGCTGGAGCTCCATTTCAGGTGCCATCGGTCCTAGCCCGTGACCCAGGACAGGTGAGGAGCTACCCAGAATGGAGAAGTGACCAGGCCCTGCATCTCAGCCTCCGCGAGAGGGCAGTAGGGGCATTGAGTCTGTAGGAGGTGGCAGGCTGTGAGAGGCAGACCTGTGAGAGGGTCTCCCCTGCCCCCGAACCTGGGTCGTGTCCCCGTACATGGTAACGGCAGGCCAGGGGTCCTCGCCAACCCCTCTTCAAAGGGGCCGGAGGCTCATGGTTGGAGAAGGGAACATGACCTTGAAATGGGGGGTGGAGCTATGCGTCCCTAAGCAGAGCAGGCAAGGGGGTGCCCTCGCCTTGATGTCAGAAGTCCTTCTTCCAGAGCTAAGGCCAAACCTGTGTGAGGTCCCTGAGCCTGTTGGTTACAGAAGCCCCAGAAACTCCTCTGTGCCGGGCTGTTGCCTTGGGCACGAGGGCTCTGGTCATGGAGGGATTGTCCCTGATGGCTGTGGCTTCTGCCCTGTACTCTGTCTTGCCCAGTCCCAAGCCGGCATGGCTCAGCCGGGGGTCGCCCAGCACCAGGACCAAGGTCCAGACTTACGTCTGCCCCACAGCCCTGGCAGAGCCTCTGTCAGTCTAGTCAGGTCCTGAGAGCCTGGGGGTGTTGAGGAGGGTGGTGTGGGAGGGGGTGGCTCCAGCAGAGCCTGTGTAGAGGTCCCAGGATGGCAGAAGGGTGGGCTCTGACCACCCCACCCCCCTCCTACTGGCCGATGCCTCAGAAAAGTAGGATCCCAGTGTCCGCACTGGCCAGCGGGAGAGGGAGAGCAGGGGGGAGCTCCACGCGCAGCCAGGGGCTGTTTTCCTCACTTGAGCAGATGGGGTCCAGGGCAGCTTCTGGGTCAACTTCTAACTTCTGATTTGGAGGTACAGTTGGGGCTTCAACAGCGCAGGGGGTCCCAGCCACACAACTTTGGACCCCCTCAAGCTACCACACCACCTGGCTGTTGACCGAAGCCGTGTCGATAGAGTAGCCATTGGTGAACACACACTTTGCATGTCATGTAGTACGTACTGCGTTCTCACTGTGTGGGAGGCCGGGAGACAGCACTAAGGAATCATAAAGAAGAAAACATACATTTGCACTTTCTGCTGTATTTATCGGAAAAAAATTTACATACAGGTGGACCCGCCCGCAATTCAGACCTGTGTTTGTGGTCAGTGGTAGAGTCAGTTGTGAAGTGTCCCTGTCCCCTGGAGCCAGCCCGACAATCACTGGGACAGCCCACAGAACTCATTCTGAGTCCTGTTCTCCAGGCCCCACAGTGGGTGTGTGTGCGTGCGTGTGCAGCACTGTGTGAGAGTCACGGCCCTCTCTGTGCACTTGCTGCCACAATGGGGACATGGAACCACGGGGTCTGCCCTGGGCATGCTGACCCCATCCCTAATCCCGGCAAACTCTCATCAGCTCCCCGCCACTGCAGTCCATGCTCCCGGAATGCACTGTCCATGTCTTTGTGACGTCGGGTTTTCACTTGTGTACTGGGCGGTTCACCGGAGCTCACCAAGTATCAGTAGCTGACTCTTGTACCTGCTGGCTGCCTGACCTCGGCTGCAAACGGGCCACCCATCACCCCAGGACCCTTGGGTGGTCTCCAGTCTGTCTACTAGAAATAAAGTGCTATGAGTGTTCCCGAGTAGGCTTTTTGTGTGAATGTAAGTTTTCCTTCCTTTGGGGGTAAATGCCCAAGATCTTGCACAGTTGTTGGGTCACGTAAATGGACACTGAACTTCACGAGAAACTGTCAGACGAGTTTCCAGCGAGGCTGTGTTCTTTCACTCTCCCATGGGAGAACTCTAGCTCCGCTGCAGCCTACCCACATTTGGTGCTGTGACAGGCAGAAAGCACCCCGCAGACGTCCTGTCCTCGTCCTCAGAACCCAGGAATAGGCCATATGAGGCTATGAAGGTCAGGTGAAATGAAGGAATTATTTGACTTGAGATAAGAATATTTTGGGGATGCCTGGGTGGTCAGTGGGTTAAGCCTCTGCCTTCAGCTCAGTTTGTGATCCTGGGGTCCTGGGATCGAGCCCCACATTGGACTCTGCTCAGCGGGGAGCCTGCTTCCCCCTCTCTCTGCCTGCCTCTCTGCCTCCTTGTGATCTCTATCAAATAAATCTTTAAAAAAAAAAAATTCTGGATTACCTGGGTGGACCAGTGTAATCACAAAGGCTTTTAAATCCTAAGGTGCAAGTCTAAGGCTGGTATTGAAGATGGCCAGAGCCATGAGCCAAGGAGCTTGGGCGCCTCTGGAAGGTGGGAAAGGTGAGGAGAGGGATTCTCACCCAGAGCCTTGGAAGGAGCCAGCTGTGAGGACACTGACTAGCCCTCCAACACCCGTCTCAGGCCCTGCCCTCCAGGATGGTCACATGACCACCACTGCAGCAGGACCCTTACACTGGGGACCTTTCTGACCCCTGTGTCCTGGCACCTGGCCAGGTTGTGACCTACATTTCCCCAGTGGCCAGCTGACCAACCTTGTCATGGCCTTTGTCAGCCATGTGTCTCTCTGAAATGTCTGCCCCATCTTTGGCCTGTTTTCTAATTGGATCAATTGTTTTAATGTCAACTTTTAATTCTTTAAAATATATTTTAGGGGCACTGGGGTGGCTCAGTGGGTTAAAGCCTCTGCCTTCGGGTCAGGTCATGGTCTCAAGGGTCCTGGGATCGAGCCCTGCATTGGGCTCTCTGCTCAGCAGGGAGCCTGCTTCCCCCTCTCTCTTCTGCCTGCCTGCCTGCCTGCTTGTGATCTCTGCCTGTCAAATAAAATCTTTTTAAAAAATAAAATAAAATATATTCTAGATAAAAGCTCCTTGTCAGATGTGTGACTTGCAAACAGTTTCCTGCAGTCTCTAATCAGTCTTACCCTTTTAACTGACTCTTTCTCAGAACAAAAGCTTTAATGTCTTGGGGTCCAGCTTCTTAAACTCCGATGAATGCTTTCTAGTATCTTTATGGAAGATCTTTATGTAGATCTCAAAGATTCCTCCTATTTTTTTCTTATAATCTTATAGTTCATATTTTCACTTATGTCCGCGATCTGTTTTGAGTTAATTTTTGTGTAAAGAGTGAAGTTTGGGATTAGGTTGGCCTGTGATTGAGCAGTTGCTGCAGCACTGCTTATTTTCCCAAGTTCCATTTTAATTTATTTATTTATAATTATTTTTATTAACATATAATGTATAATTAGTCCCAGGGGTACAGGTCTGTGAATTGCCAGGTTACACACTTCACAGCACTCACCATAGCCACATACCCTCCCCAATGTCCATAACCCCACCCCCCTCTCCCAACCCCCCTACTCCTGGCAACCCTCAGTTTGTTTTGTGAGATTAAGAGTCTCTTTCGGTTTGTCTCCCTCCTGATCCCATCTTGTTTCATTTTTTCCTTCCCTACCCCCCACAACCCCCCCGCCCTGCCTCTCAAATTTCTCGTATCAGGGAGATCATATGATAATTGTCTTTCTCTGATTGACTTATTTCGTTCAGCCTAATACCCTCTAGTTCCATCCACGTTGTCACAAATGACAAGATTTCATTTCTTTTGATGGTTGCATAGTATTCCATTGTATATATGAACCACATCTTCTTTATCCACTCATCTGCTGATGGACATCTAGGTTCTTTCCATAGTTTGGCTATTGTGGACATTGCTGCTATAAACATTTGAGTGCCTATGCCCCTTCAGATCGCTACATTTGTATCTTTAGGGTAAATACCAGTAGTACAATTGGGTAGCTCTATTTTCAACTTTTTGAGGAACCTCCATGCTGTTTCCAGAGTGGCTGCACCAGCTTGCATTCCCACCAACAATGTAGGAGGTTCCCCTTTCTCCGCATCCTCGCCAGCATCTGTCATTTCCTGACTTGTTAATTTTAGCCATTCTGACTGGTGTGAGGTGGTATCTCATTGTGGTTTTGATTTGTATTTCCCTGATGCTGAGTGATGTGGAGCACTTTGTCATGTGTCTGTTGGCCATTCAGATGTCTTCTTCGCAGAAATGACTATTCATGTTCTAACCATTTCTTGACTGGATTATTTGTTCTTTGGGTGTTGAGTTTGATGAATTCTTCATAGATTTTGGATAATAGCCCTTTATCTGATATGTCATTTGTGAATATCTTCTCCTCTTCTGTCAGTTGTCTTTTGGTTTTGTTGACTGTTTTCTTTGCTGTGCAAAAGCTTTTGAGCTTGATGAGGTCCCAATAGTTCATTTTTGCCTTTGCTTCCTTTGCCTTTGGCGATGTGTCTAGGAAGAAGTTGCTGCCTGTGTTTTCCTCAAGGATCTTGAAGGATTTCTTTCTCACATTGAGGTCTTTCATTCATTTTGGGTCTATTTTTGTGTGTGTTGTAAGGAAATGACCCAGTTTTATCCTTCTGCATGTGGCTCTCCAATTTTCCCAACATCATTTGTTGAAGAGACTGTCTTTTTCCATTGGACATTCTTTCCTGTTTTGTTAAAGATTAGTTGATCATAGAGTTGAGGGTCCATTTCTGGGCTCTCTCTTCTGTTCCATTGATCTATGTGTGTGTTCTTGTGCCAGTACCATCCTGTCTTGGTGATCACAGTTTTGTAATAGAGCTTAAGTTCCAGCACCATTTATTGAAAAGACTCTCTCTTTTCCACTTAATTGTTTTTGCCCCTTTTTCATAAATTAATTGGACACATTTTTGTGGATCTGCTCCTGGGTTTTCATCTCTGCTCCGTGGATCTACATGTCTGCCCCCTGCATCACCACCCTGTCTTCATTCCTTGAGCCAAGTGGTCGGCCATGACACTGTATGTTACTCTTATTCATTGTTGTTTCCGTTATTCTGGGGTGTTTCCCTTTTCATAACAGCTTAGAATAAGCCCCTCTGTGTCTATAAAACATCTCCCTGGGCTTTTGGTAAGAATTGCATCAAACCTGTAGATCAATTTGGGAGGAACCAACACCTTTGCTATGTTAAGCCTTCCAATCCATGAACATGGTATGTCTCTCCCAAACATTTCAGTCTTTCATTTCTTCCGTGAGTGTTGTGTAACTGTCCTCAGGTAGACACTGTACATGTTCTGTTAGATTTATACCTAAGTATTTTGTGTTCTTTGGGCCAATTGTAAGTTGTACTACATCTTTAGTATTGGTTTATTCTTGTTTGTTGTTAGCACATATAAATGAAGTGGACTTTTGTCAATCTTATATCCTGTGACCTTACTAAATTCATTTATTAGTTATAGGAGTTTTTTGTAGATTCCTTAAGATTCTATTTTCTTTGCAGTCAGTCATCTACAAATAAAGATAGTTCTGTTTATTTATTTCCAATCTGGGTGCCTTTGATTTATTTTTACTTCCTTTTTGCATTGTCTGTGCTGGCTAGTACTATGCTAGCTAAGGGTGGTGAGTGCAGACTTCCTTGCCTCATATCAGAACTTAGAAAACTGTCCAGTTTCACCAGTAAGTATGATGTTAGCTTTAGATTTTTGGTAGATGCTCTTTATGAGGTTGAAGAAATTCATTTTTGTTCCTAGTGCACTGAGAGTCTTTTCATGAATGTGTTGTGAATTTTGTCAAATACTTTTTTCTGCATAAGTTTATATGATATGATTTCTTTTACCTTTAACCTGTTGATATGGTGTGTTACAATGATTGATTTTTGAATATTGAACTTGCCTTGCATCCTTGGAATAAATCACATTTGATTTATTTGCTGTTGGTTTCAACTTGCTAATATTTTACTGAGGATTCTGTTTACATATAGAAGTTCATGAGAGATTTTTCTGTGGTTTTCTTGTGTGTTCAGTTTTTTAAATGGTTATAAGTCTGTTTGGGTTGTCTATTTGATCTGAGTTTTGGTGGTTTGTGATTTTTTAAAGAAATCGATCTATTTCTTCTAAGTTGTCCAATTTCTGAGGATAAAACTGCTCACACCACCCTCTTATTCTCCTTTTATTGGCTTCAGGATCTGTTATTATATCCTGTGTCTTCTTTTTCTGTCTTTGTCAGTCTTGAGAGAGGCTATTTAATCCTTTTGTTTTTATTAGCTTTTCATTTCATTATTTTTGTTCCTACAGTTTCTGTTTTCTGTTTCATCAATTTCTTCTATCTTTTGTATCTTCTTCCTTCTGCTTTATTTGGGCTTGTTTTGCACTTTTTCTAGTTTCTTTTTTTTTTTTTTCTAGTTTCTTGAGGTGGGAACTTAGGTATTTGATTTATGATCTTCTTTTCTGATGTAAGCGTGATGCTATAAATTTCCCTTTCAGCACTGCTTTAGCCGCATCCAGCAACTTTCGATTTTTTTTTCATTCAATCATGTATATCTTAATTTCCTTTGAGATTTCCTCTTTCAGAAATGTATTGTTAAATTTCCAAGCAAGTGTTTGGAGATTTTTTCTGTTGTCTTTCTCTAATGGGTTTCTACTTCAATTCCATTATTGCCTGTGTGACTGCAGTTCTTTTAAATTTGTTAATGTTTGTTTTAGGACCCAGGATATTGCCTGTGTCAGTGAGTGTCAGTGGGCACTTAAGAACTTTTGTGTATTCTGCTGCTGGGTGGAGAGAGTGTTCCATAGACATTTAGTCCTGATAATTGATGTTGGTATTCAGTTCTGCTATATCCTGGTTCATTCTTGATTTAGTAGTATCATCAAAGTTGCTGGAGGTCCCAGCTTTAACTGCGCATTTGTCAGCTTCTGCTTTCCGATGTCCCGGTTTTGCTTCATGGATTCGGGAGCTCTGTTGTTTGGTGCACACACATTTAGGACTGTTCTTCCTGTTGGGCAGTTTGGTCATTTTATCCTTACATAATGTCCTTCTTTGTCCCAGGTAGTTTTCTTTGCTCTGGAGTCCACTTTACCTCAACGTAACATGACCACTCCTGCCACATTAACAGAAATAGTATTTGTGATCAATGATTACATCATGTGTATTTCCCCAACATTTTACCCTCAGCTTTTCTGTGAACTGAGTTCCTCCAAGGTGGCACATAGTTAGGGCATGTTTTTATCCATCCTGCCAACCTGTCTTTTGATTGGGATGCTTAGACCACATGTGCTTAAAGTAATCATTGCTGTGTTAGGCTTTATTCCGCTTCGTTATTTGCTTCCTGTTTGTTCTCTTCACATCATTCCTGTTTGGTTTTCTTTGCCTTCCTGCAGATTTCCTGAGCCTCTAACGTAATTCCCTTCTGGTTTATCGGTCATGTTTTTAGTAAATCGCCTCGTGTTGTTATTTGGGGGTTTCTGTATGCATCTCCATGTACACATATGACTGCTGTCGCTTTGAGCAGGTGTAGAAACCTTACTTCTGTTAATGTCTTTTTATCCTCCAAAATTTTACTTCTACAGTTGTCTTTGTTCTCTTTTAGGAGCCCCATTAGATGGCGTGAGAACTTCAGCCATAGGACAGATGACAGAATCTCATCATGTGAAGTTGTCTGTTATGTCTGCCCTTAATTTCACCCTTTGATCATTCTTCTCCCAAAGAAGATTTGTCTGGGGACCCTTCCTCAGCCATACTCTAAAGACAGGTCCGAGTGTCTTCATCTGGGACTATCTTTGTTTCCCTGTACTCCCGAGGGATACTTTCACTGGCTATGGAGCGTGTGATTGTGACATTTCCTTTCTGTTGACACTTGAGGTGAGTTGGGCTGCTCACTTCTCCCATCCAAGTAAGCAGGCCCCACCCTGCTTAGCTTCCGAGATGGGCTGAGACTGGGCGTGTTCACGGTGATGTGGCGTAGACCAGGCTGCTCACGTCTGCCCACCGTGACTACAGGGGATAAGCCTGTCGTTTTGTCAGTGTTGCTCTTCTGCTAGAGATTCGTCACCTCTGTCCAGCTGCTTTTAAGATGTTTTTCTTCTTTGTCTTCAGTTTTCAGAAGTTCTTTCATTTTGTTGTTTTTGGTGGTGGTGGATTTTTTTGTTTGTTTTTTTAGGAGCGAGAGGGACAGGAGAGAGGGAATCTCAAGCAGGCTCCATACCCAGCAGGGAGCCTGATTCTGGGCTCCATCTCACGACCCTGACATCATGACTATAGCTGAAATCAAGAGTTGGACTTGTAACCACATGAGCCACCCAGGTACCCCTGGTTTTCAGAACTTCAATCATAACGTGTCTTGGTGTGGATCTTTTTAGGGTCCCCTGCTGGGGCTTGCTTAGCTTATTGAATTTGTAGGTTTATGTCTTTTGTCAAAATTGGGGCATTTTCAGATGTTACTCCTTTAATTATTTTTCTGCCCCCCCTTCCCATTTTTTCTGTCTTCTGGGATTCCACTGACGTGAATGTTAGATCTTGTGGTGGTGTCCCACAGATCCTGGAGGCTCTGTTCATTCTGTTTCCCAGTCTGTCTTCTCTTTGTTGTTTAGGATGCGTGCCCTGTGTCGGTCTGTCTTCAGGTGTACTGGTTCTGTCTTCCGTGGTCTCTACTCTGCTGTGGAGGCTCCTGGCAACGTGCTTAATAACTTCGTTAGTATATTTTTCCTTTCCATTAATTTTTACTTTATAGAACATTTCTTTTTAGAGAGAAGAAGCATACAACTTCTTAGCTGAGATTTTATGTCTTTATTTGTTTCCAGAGAGTTTATAATTGCTTGTTGAGGTATGTTTGTGATGACTGCTTTAGAACCCTTGTCCGGTCCTCCCAGCATCTGCTTTATCTTGGCCTGGGCACCTGTGCACTGTCTTTCCTCATTCTCACTGTGCTTCCCCAGTTCTGGTGGGGTGCAGGACTTCCTCCTGTAGCTTGGATGGGTCGATTGCTCAGTGAGGACAGTCTTCACTATTTTAGCAAGGCAGCCTCCCTTCTGCATGTGGCTTCTGACCTCCTTTTGTGGACTGTGTTCTTGCCGTTTGGTTCTCAGAGTCCTTGCCATGCTTCTGCCTGTGAGGGCGGGTGAGGTCCCCCTGGGCTGGGCTTGGGGCTCCTGGATGCTGTCTCCCCTCCCCCACTTCACCCAGAGCAGCTTCTCCTGTCCTCTGGACACCTGGTGGCAGCTCGGGGCACAGGCCTCTGTGCCCAGCATCACATGGCACCTGGTTTTCAAGTCCTGAGGCCCTTGGCCTGTCTGCCTTCTCTTTTCCATGTCAGGGTCTATTTGTAGTGTCTGTTGGATTGTGTCCAGGGGAGAGGAGCTGGGAGATGTGTCTGCAGCACCCTCTTCTAGAGCTGGAGGTTAACAGGATTTTCTCTGTAAAAGCAGGGACCATAACAGGATCACTCCTGCGGGAC
Source organism: Mustela putorius furo (assembly GCF_011764305.1). Classification (NCBI taxonomy): domain Eukaryota; kingdom Metazoa; phylum Chordata; class Mammalia; order Carnivora; family Mustelidae; genus Mustela; species Mustela putorius. The sequence goes on from NW_025421998.1 coordinate 13,766,522, forward strand.
AGCTTGGCCAGTTCAGGCTGCCTCAGCAGCAAGAAGGCAGGTGGTGGGTGAGGAAGTTCTCCAGGGCATCCTGCAGCGAGGGAGGGACCCCAGCCCCACAGACCCCTTGTCTGTGGAGCACAAAGTCCAGGGCTATTGTTACCCAGCATGGGATGGGCAGTGCAGGACCTCGGGTGTGGACACGGGAGGGCAGCAGGGCGGAGACCGGGGGGGCTGGCATTCCTCTCTGGAGACTCTTGGGATCCTTCTGCTCCACATCCTGGGACTCACAGATCCCCACCAGTGAGGAAGGGAGGTGAGCAGGCCTTGGGCCAGGAGTGTCGGGGGGGGGGGTGGTCGTCCCCAGGTGGCACAAGAGGAGGCCACTTTTTTCAGCTGTGCCAGTCCCAGAGATGAAAATAACAGTTTGCAAAGTCAGCTGCTAATCTTGCTGCTAGGTAGAATTCAACCCCCGAGCTGCCGTTTTGTGCTAAGTGTAGCTGAACGGTTTTCCTGGGAATCAGACGCTCAGCTGTGGGCTCAGGCCCTAAAGGGGGCACAGGGAGACTGGCCTTTGGTTCATCACCTTTCAAAAGGACATCCTGGTTATTATCCTCAGACGGGTACGTGTCATACCCAGACTGGCTGGGTGGGCTAGGGGCAGGGGACACCACACTGAGTACCCCTGGGGGCTGTGTGTCCTAGCAGAGGTCCTGAGGTCAGAGGGACAAGGCAGACAGGTGCACACCACTCAGGGAGCCTTCTCGAAGACAGTGCTCATGCCCTCAGTCACTCACTATGGCCTTTGCACAGGACCTGACCCCTGAGATATTCAGGGTGGACACGGACAGGGAAGGTGCACCAGACCCTCTGCCTGGGGACCCAGCCTGTGCCCTGTGCAGCAGCGTGTCGGGAGCCCTGGGGGAGGCCACTGAGGTTGAGGTGCTCACAGCTTCTGCACAAAAAGGCCAGGAACTGCTGACCCAGCCACAGCGAGGGGAGGCATCTTAATGACAGCAGTGAAAATGCCAAGGCAGGCCTGTAGCAGTTGCTGAGTCCAGATGAAGAGCGGCAGGTGCCTCGAGACCAAAGCCACAGAGCCAACCTGGGGCCTGTGGCTGGGGATGGGAAGGACGTGGGCAGCCCTCCCAGCTTCTTTGTTGTGACCTCACACACCTTCAGACGCGGTGTTAGGGCCTCCTCTGAGCTCCACCCTGCTGAGAGGCAGGGCCTGGGAGGAATTAGTACCCTTGGGGCCCAGTGTGGAGAGCCCAGTCAGACTGGCTCAGGCCCTATGCTCCCACTCCAGAGCCTCTGCCACACAAAGGGGGCCAGCGTGTGTTTGGGACCATACACAGTCTCTCGGCCATCGTCTTCACCCAGCGCCCTACCTCCTCCTTTCCAGCTCTTTTACACATCCTCTTCCCAGGAAGGCCACCAATGTCACCTCTCCAGGACTCTGCTGAGTGCCAGGCGAGGATGTTGACTCCTGCCCAAGCCCCTGCCCCCCGAGTGCAGGAAGACAGTGTGTTGTCCGTGGCTGTGACATCCAGGGGCCATGCTGTGCTCTGCACAGAGGGAACTTCCATACTCCCACCCCAAAACCAGCCACAAAGAGGCCTCATGCAACTGACAGTGACCACTTTGGGCTCCTGAGAAGCTGCCCACGAATCCAAATGCTCAGATCCTGTCTGGAACCCCCGATGGCCTGGTCACAAACTGAGTCCATGCCCATGTCCCAGGCTGGCCTGGCAGCAGGTAGACAGATAGCTCGCCAGCTCTGTTCACGGCAGGGGACAGACTGAGTCCAGGCCCACCTTCCACACGGGGCCCAGCCAAGCCTCCACCTCACCTAGGAATCCAGTGGGGCCACCGGGGCCTGTCTGTTCTTTGGGGCTCCATCCATGCCTCAGGAAGAAAGGCGGGCACAGGAGTGGCTGCTTGTGGCCTTACTCTCTGGACTGAGTTGCCAGGATAATGGGCTGACAGCATTGGGCTTGGGGCCAAAGTGGGAGGAAAGTTTATGAAAGAAGACCCTTTATTACCTGACATGTTGCACTGAGGGGAAGGAAGACTCAGGCGTGGGCCACATGTCTGGTGTAGGGCAGGAGCCTGGCCGGCAGCCACAGGGTCCACGGGAGGGCAGCATGCCTACTCCCCTGGAAGCAGGAGGTGGGGCTGCCAGGCCTGTCCCCTCCCACGGGCCACCAGCTGCTCTTTTTGTTTGTTTTAATAACAGCTTTATTGAGGTATAATTCACATGGCGTAAAATTCACCCTTTTAAAGTGTACAATTCGGTGGTTTTTAATGTATTCACAGAGTTATGCAACCATCAGCACTAAGTTTAGAATATTTTAATCTCCCCCCAAAAGCCACACACCCATCAGCAGTCACTTCCCATCACCCCACATACCTACAGGCCCACTCACTAATCTAATTCCTGTCCCTGTGAACCCACCTGTTTCATAGGGTGAAGTCAGACCCCTACCTCACACCACACACAAAAATTAACTCCCAAGTAGATCAACCACCTGAATGTAAGAGTTAGACCATGAATCTTCTAAAAGGAAACCTAATTCTTCCTAACTTTGGATTTGATAATGCCTTCTTACATATGGCAGCAAAAGCACAAGCCACAGCAACAAATAGATAAAACAAACTTTATTAAAATTAAAATTCTTGTGCATCAAAAGGCCTGTTCAAGAAAGTGAAAATACAGGAGCGCCTGGGGGGGACCGGTGCTCAGTCCACTAAGCATCTGCCTTTGGCTCAGGTCATGATCTCAGGGTCCTGGGATCAAGCCCCGCATCGGGCTCCCTGCTCAGTGGGGAGTCTGCTTCTCCCTCTCCCACTCTCCCTGCTTGTGTGCTGTCTCTCTCTCTCAAATAAATAAATACATAAATAAAATCTTTTTAAAAAAGATTTATTTCTTTTGGGGGCATAGAGGGAGGGAATCTTCAAGCAACCCCCCCCCCCAAGGAGCCCGACTCAGGGCTCCACCTCAAGATCCTGAGATCACAACCTAAACCAAAACCAAGAGTCAGATGCTCTACCAACTGAGCCACCCAGGCACCTCTCTCATTATTTGTATTACTTTTACCTCTGGACAGACATCGAATTTTGTGCCATCTATAAAATGACCCTTCCTTGAGTTTCCACTTACAGTTTTGATGGCATGGTGGAGCAGAACACTGTTTCCACAAAGAACAACTAGTAAACGCAGATGAGAAAAAAAAAGAAAGAAAATTGGTTTAGGTAACCTGCTGCTGCAAATGACCAGGAGTTGAGGAGGCCAGTCTTAGGAGAGAAATGGAGATTGGTGAGTGGACATTTTGCACACTATAACCCTCCTGGTGTTTACAGACTCTTCGAGAGGTGGGAAACTGGGCATAGAGCTGCCACTGCTAAGAAGTAAAGAAGCCAACAGAGCTTCAGCAAGTTCTTTGGGGGGGGGGGTGCTGAAATGGCCAGTACTGAAGACACTGGAGGCCCCAAATTCAGGCATTTACCCCCCAAATCCTTCACCTGCATATCAAATGCACATGGTAAGAAGCTAAGATAGCAGTGACAAGCTCAGTGGTGTTTTCAACTATTTCATGGTTATGAAGAGAAAAATGGGAGCTCAGGATCTGAGTTGGGACCTGGGGACAGCTACATATTAGGGATGAGCATGACCCATGGATGGACAGACATCAGGACAGCAGTCCTGCCTCATGTACCAGGATTGAGGGAGTCTTCCACACCTAGCTGCTCCCGGAGAATAAGGTGGATCCTTTCTGGAGAAATCCTCTGTAATTTCTCATGGACAGTGTCCACCTTTCAATTATGAATTACTAGACACACCAAGAAAAAAACAGGGAAAAAATTCTCAGATGATACAGATACTGAAGTTACCAGACTTTAAAGTAATTGCTATTAATGTGTTAAAACAATAAGATGAAAAGTTTCAATGACATAGTCTAGAGCTGAAAACACAATAATTTGTACTTAGAATGTAATGAGTCGTTTTAAGATGGGACTAGAGGAAATCTCAAAGCTGATGCATAGAGATGGAAGAGAGAGAAAATATAGAGAAGAGTGTGACAGATCGTGGAACATGTTAAAAAGTTCTGGGGTCCCAGAAAGAAGCAAGAAAAGAAAAATTTCTTCCTGAAGCAGAAGAAATGTTGGAGGACATGGTAGCTGAGAATTCTGAAAATCAGAGAATGCCATGAGTCCACTGATTCAAGAAACGCCATGATCCCCACCAGGATAAGCACAAAGATTGCCTCAAACAAGCCAGAGTGACAAGAAGCAGTAACAATCAGTGCAGACTCTCCAACACAAACACATAGTCAGAAGGCAATAAAATTACACTCTTCAAGGACAGGCGGAAAGCCCTGACAATGTAGAATTCTATAGAATTCTGCAGCAAAAATATTCTTCAAAAGTGGAGGCAGAAGTTCAGGAGTGAATAAAGAGCAACGGACAGAAAGTGTTAACAGAGATGAATATTGACTCCATAACAATAACAATTCTGCCTGTGGTGGAAAATATGTAAAAAATAAAACGTGTGACAGTAACAACAACAGAAGTGAGGAGGATGGAAATGCAGCAAATAGAATGTTATAGGGCCTGGGATGAGGTTAAAAAAAAGTATGCCAGGGGCGCCTGGGTGGCTCAGTCTGTTGAGCAGCTGCCTTTGGCTCAGATCATGATCCCAGGGTCCTGGAATCAAGTCCAGCATTGGGCTCCCTGCTCAGTAGGAAGCCGGCTTCTCCCTCTCTCACTCTCCCTGCTTGTGCTCCCTCTCTTGCTGTGTCTCTCTCTGTCAAATAAATAAAATCTTTAAAAAAAAAAAAAAGCATGCTGGCTTGTGGCAGACCCTAGTAAATAAAGGGGGCATGTTCTATTCTACCACTGAGTGAGCAGTAGGAGAGTGTGTAGGAAATAGTGAAATAATAGCAAAGGGGGTGGATAGCTATTAGGCTACTAGATGGGGGGATGGGATAATAAATAATCCAAGAAGAGTCAGGAAAGAGGATTAAAATCATATAACACAGGTGAGATAAACAGAAAACAAGCAGTCGCATGGTGGGTGTAAGTTCACATGTATGAGAAACCACACTAAGTGTAATTGGACTAATTTCTTCCAGTGAATTGGAACAAAACTGAACAGTACACTGTGCTTTGCTACAAGGGGCATATTAAATAGAAGGACACATGAGCCACATGTACCATGGCTCCTTCCGTGTATGTCTCGTGAAATTCTGAAAACGTTCCCCCTGAGAATCACAGTGAGATTCTCACCATGACTACTCAACATTGTTTTAGGGAGTGTAGCCAGCACAAAAGAAAATGTGAATCACTGTGGCTTTGCTGGGTGATGCCTGCCAGCCAAAGGCCTTCAACTAAGCTGCTCTTATTCTTCCTCATCCTCCAATTCATCTTACTTGTTCTTTGTCCCTTGCAATATCAGGTAGCTTCCAGAATCAGCTTGTCATGTAGACACACACACACCAGTATTCTGGGGAAGTAGTATGCACTAAATCAGCTCAGGTCATACAGAATTGAAATTATTTCCATTCTGAGTCTTCTGATCCATAAGCATGGCATGTACCCTTCCATTATTTAGGTGAACTGCACTTTACCTCAGTAAAGAGGTAAAAGTCTAGGAAAGAAGAAATAAAATCGCCATTACTTGCAGGTGATATTATTATGTACATGGAATATCCCCTAAAATTTTAGGCAATTTACTAGAACATGTGAAATTAGCAAGGCCTCTGACTATAATGTCAGTCTTTTGAGAAAAATGTTTTACACGTACCAGCAACAATTATAAATGTGCTAAGAATTATTTATAATAATGGGGTGCCGATCTGGCTTGGTTGGTAAGAGTGTGTAGCTCTTGATCTTGGGGCCATGAGTTCAAGCCCCATGTTTGGTGTGGAGTTTACTTAAGTAAAAAAAACTGAAGAGGAATTATTTACCATACTATTCTCAAACCATCACATATCGAGTAATAAATCTAACAAAGACATGCAGAAGGTCTACATAGGAAATTAGGAACTTTACTGAGGTAAAGTGCAGTTCACCTAAATAATGGAAGGGTACATGCCATGCTTATGGATTGGAAGACTCAGAACGGAAATAATTTCAATTCTGTATGACCTGAGCTGATTTAGTGCATACTACTTCCCCAGAATACTGGTGTGTGTGTGTGTGTGTGTGTGTCTACATGACAAGCTGATTCTGGAAGCTACCTGATATTGCAAGGGACAAAGAACAAGTAAGATGAATTGGAGGATGAGGAAGAATAAGAGCAGCTTAGTTGAAGGCCTTTGGCTGGCAGGCATCACCCAGCAAAGCCACAGTGATTCACGAGGTGGCACTGGTCCTCGGTCAAGGAGAGACAATAGACCATTGGAATGGAACCGAGACATGGCCAAAGTTGACACTTGATTATAATTGGGGGAAGAAGTGTTTTTCGCAAAATTAGGAGTACATATGTGGGGAACAATTCTTGAGGCCCACTCTTACTACACTTGTGTGTGCATACCCACGCGCACACACATGCGGGCACACATCTCGTTCCTAACGGTCTTAGAAGTCAAAAGGGGGCACAAACAACAAAAAGGTAGGGAAAACACATAAAAGAGCATCTTTATGACCTAGAGGGCAGACAGTAGGTCCGTAGAGAGAATATACAAGCACAGTGCCACTGAAGAAAGCATTTGTGAATTTGATCATGTTGAGATGAACTTACGTATGTCAAAAGACGACCGATCGTGTGCAAGCTGGTGAAAGGGCCAACCACAGAGCTGGGAGAACCATCTGCAGTAAACACATCAGACAAAGGTCTCTGAGCCACACTATAGAAATAACTTGTACCCATCAATAAGAAAAAGGGAAATGGGTGCCTGGGTGGCCCATTAGGTAGAATGTTCAACTCTTGATCTCAGTTCAGGTCTTGATCTCAGGGCCTCAAGCTGGCGTAGAGCCCACTTACAAATAAGAAAAAGAGAGAGAGAGAGAGAGAGAGAGAGAAACAGCCGGTAGTAACTTCACAAAAAGGCTCAAATGGTCCAAAGCCGTGAGAAGGTGCTCACCCTTGAGTTATCAGGGAAATGGAAGCTGAGACTATCATGGGACATATACTTGGCTGGATGTCCCAACCTGGCGCAGTGCCAGGGCTCATGGGTCAGGCGGTGGGGCAGCTGGGACACCCACACTGTGTTGTGGGAACATAGCCCTATGCTACTGCTTGGGAAACTTTCTGCTGGGTCCCTGAAAGGGGAGCAGACTTGTGCCCAGTGACCCTGACATCCCACTCCCAGGTGTTTGCACACGTGTGCTCCCTAAGCCATGAGCCACGATGTTCCCAGCAGCACGGACGGATGAGCATAGTCACACGATCGGACACTTTACACCAACAAAAATGCTGCTGCTCCTAGACACAGAAACATGTTTGCATATCACAGCATAACTTTGAGAAGGGAAAATGCAGTTCCAACTGTTTAGCTCCGCCAGACCAGACGAGCAGGAGGAGGGTCAGTGACTTGTGCCCTCGTCTGTGGGAACTTCGACCTCAGCAAAAATACTTCCCCTTCTTTGGCCCCTATCCATTCTTTTGCTTTCTCTTCTTCCTTCTTGCCCCAAGGAAGCTGCTGTCTTCTTTTTGAAATAATCTCAAATATATAGAAAAGCTGCAAATGCAGACGAGCTTTCATATGTTCTTCCCACAATCCCACCAATTGTCAACATCTCCCCACATTTGCCCTACAAATCTTTGTCTCTATTGGTGAGCATTTCTCTGATTCGTCTGACTGATGGGCTGGGGCACAATGCCCCATTATTCTCTCATGCCCTCGTGCGGGCCAAGGGTCCCTTCCCTTATAAACACAGTACAAGTGCCGAAATTGGGAACAAACCTGGCTCTGTTCTCACCGTTGGCTCCACAGACCCCACACCAGGATCTCTGTTGCCTTCACTGTGGCCTTGACAGCTCAGCATGCAGCCCAGGACCCTGCGCTGCCAGTGGCTGTCCTGTGAGTCAGCAGCTGTCCCGGCCTCGTGGGCCTCACGGGCTTTGAGGGGTGGAGCTCAGCTGCCTAATGAATGAGTCCTGTTTCACGTCCCCTGTGTTTCCACCTGGTCAGTGGTGGTGATGTCCATCTGTCCTGCTCCCAGTGGAGTTCCTTCCTACAGGAAGGAGCCAGGGCCGTCCACAGTGTGGACCACACTGCTGGGTCTGTGCCTTTCTCTTAGTTTCCTTTATGTCAGCCTTGCTTATGGGGGACATTTTTACTGGATGAGGACTTGGGGGGCACTGGGAAGATGCCATGTCATCGCCATCTGGCCCTGGCGGCTTCTGGTGGGAAGTCAGTTCTGATTGCTACGGCTCCCCTGGGAGCGATGCGTCTGTACTCTCTGGCGGCCTCCAGGATCTTCTCTGGTTTTCGGAACTTTGTGTGACTGTTCTTCTTTTATATTTATCCTCACTGGGGCTTGTGGAGTTATTGGAAACGTAAATTCATATTTTCCATTAAATTGGGGATGTTTTCTGGACATGATGTCTTCAAACATTTATTCTGCCTCAATTTCACACTTGGTCTGGAGACTCCAGGGTCCCATGCAAGGGACCGGATGACCTTGTTTTTCAAGGTCAGGCTGTGTGCTGGTCCCAGTGCAGGTTGCGTCATTCCCACTCTATCTGTGTGGTCGCCGAGACTCCTGTCCATTCACTAAGGCTACAGCTTCTCCAGTCTTCAAATGTGTTTGTAACAGTGACCTTAAACTCAGCAAAGTCCAACATCTGGGTCATCTTGGGTTAATGTCTCAGTTTCTGTAGACGACTTTTTTCTTGCCTGGGGCTCCCATCTTCCTCTATCTTTGTATTCCTAAGTGGTTTTTTTTGTTTTTGTTTTTGTTTTTGTTTTAATTGAACAGTGGATGGTTGGGGTGGCTAAGATGTGAAGTTCAAGGTTCTGTTAACTTCCTCTGAAGAATGTTGACTCTTGCTCAGACCTTGAACTTGGCTTTGTGCTTTGTTAGCACAGGTCCTGGAAAATCTGAGGTGCTCCCTGGGCCCTGTAATGGGGCACAACCCAGACCTGCCCCGTGTGTGGGCAGCCGAGGACCCGCGGGTCCCTACCCACAGCCACCCCTTCTTTGGAGTCCTGTCCCTCACATTCCAACTGCTGCCGAGGCCCCTCGTCCGTTCACGTGACCTCTGACCTCCAGCGCTCGGAGCCACCGTCAGGGACTGCCCCCAGGTGGCAGCCAAGCCTTTGTAAGTTGTACCCCCCACCTCAGGGACCCCAGTCTGGCATCGTCTGGCATTCATGTCTGAGAGCGGGTGTCTCCTGCATTCTGTCCAGGTGGAGGTTCCCTCCTGCCAGAGGGTGGTCTGCTGCCCAGGAATCCATGTCTGTAAGCCAAAGGCACGCGTCTGCTTTGTGTCCGAGGGGGAGTGCTCTGTGTCCACCCCCTGTCCCTAAGTGCTGCACCCCAGCACCCCACTGCACGCCACCGCTGGAGACGCCTCTGCCTGGGCTCCCAGTGCATGTCCTTGCTGCTTCCTTCATCCTCCATTTGCAGCTTCCTGTGGTTCCAGTCAGCCCTCCTGCGGCCTCCCCTGCACTCCAGTTTCCCCGAGAGCCCCTCTCTTTTCTCTCCTCCTGGTAGCACTCACTGCTGTAGCTCCTGCCCCCTGCTGATGGTCCTGTCTGTCCCTTTGGTTCCTGTCTTCACTGCTCTCACCACCCCGCTGCGCAGAGCAGGACCCCACACTCACTGCTCACCTGCATGGCCCCCAAGGCCTGCTTCCAAAGTGCCCTTCCAGATGAATCCTTCTAGCCCCCCTCCCCGTTATTAGTCTTCATATCAACACCTGAAGTGGGTAGTATGTGCAGTTTCCAGGCTGGGACCTCCGCCTGTCGGTTTCTCTCGGGCAGGGGAGGGTTAGGGAAGGGCGGGGAGCGTTCAGGAGGCCCTGGGTCCTGCAGGTGGCCCTGGGTCCCGCAGAGGTCAACGGCCTGGCAGAGAGCCCTGGCTACAGGTACTCTGATGGGGGCCTGAGTGGTGGGGGCTGGGGCTGACCAGGCCCACCAGGCCCAGGAGTTGGGTGTTCCGATGGCTGCTGGCTTGCGGGTGACGGCAGATGGGGTGGCCCATAGGATGGTCACCCCTGGCTCAGGTCCTGCCATCCAGGGAGTCCCTCCTTTTGCAGCAGTGCTGTGTGGGACCTGTGGGTTGGGGGGGGGGTGCAGCTGGGGCAGGGCCTGGGGACTGGGACAGGAGGGCCGTGTCCATGTGGGAAGCGTTCGACAAACCCACGGGGAGGCTGACTGCAGGCAGCAGCTAGCAGAGGCCGAGACACCTTGGCGGGGGTCCTCCTGCCACCCCTTCACCACCACTGCCCTCAGGGCCCTTGGAAGGATGTGGGTCCAGAAGCTGGGAGTACCTGTGGGGAGATGGGCAGAGCTGGAACTCTGAGCGTGGGGAGCACCTCAGAGGAGGGGCAGTTCCAGCAGGATGTGTATTGGGGGAGGACTCCTCAGGGGAGCTTCAAGTCTTACCTCCCCTCCTGCTCCTGCGGACCCGCCACCCCCATTGCCAGTGGAGGTGGCAGGGAGCTCAGAGGTGGCTGTTGCCTCCCTCAGCCAAGGCCCAAGATCTTTAAGTCTGTTTCCATCATTTGGAGCCCTGGCCGATGGCACTCTGCGCAAACGGCTTGCTGGCCTGCCCACGGGCCCTGCTGGGGGTGCCTAGGGCAGACCACCGGCCTCCCATACCCCCTGACTCTGCGTCAGAGCTCCGTGTCCATGTTGGCCAAGCGATGAGGGGACAAGGTCCCTGTGGGCCAAGGGCTGCCCCTGGGGCTGCTCTGGCTGTTTTCCGCTCAGCCTTGGCCTGACACCTGTAAGTCAGTGTGAGCCCGCAGTGTCCCGTAATTATGGTCGCTGTGTGCAAACTGCATTATATTTGGCTCCCCCCACGCATGGAGCTCCTGTCGCCACTGAGCTCCCCCTCCCCACGCGTCACGTGGCCAGCATCTCCTTCCCCTCCTCTGTGGATCTGCCAGGCCGGTCCCTGTGGGGGCGATTTGGGTTGATTCCAGTTTTCTTGGTTATAAATAGCACCTCTGTTCATGTCTTTATTACAAATCCTTCTTTCCTCTGAAACCCTGAATAACTTGAGCCCCAGCGCCCAGGACTCAGTGAGCGCACGCAGCTGACAAGACCCAGCTTGCTTCCTGGCCCGGCTGTCCCTCCTGGCCATGCGGACCCCTCACTCTGCTGGACCGGGGGGGTGGGGTAGGGTGGGGCCAGAGTGCAGATTCATCGTAGTATGTGACCCTGAATCAACAGGGAGGGAGAAGCTCCTAGTGTGTGCTGACTCGTCCGTTCAGGAGAAGGTCACGGCCCACGCTCCCTCATCCACACTCTCCCCTTCCCACAGATGTAACACGTGAAAACGTTCTCGTTGTGCAAACTTCAAAGCTTCTACATTCTTCTATGGCATTTTACTTTTTTTGAGTCGATATGAGTACTTATATTTTCCTAGAAAAATGTCCATTTCCACTGTATTTTCCCCATTTATTGGGAAAATGCTGTGCATACTGTTCTTTTATAATCTTGATCTCTTTGTTTTGCTTTTATTGCCCTTTTCATACCTACTTTTGGGTCTGACCCGACTTGTCAAAGATCTGTTTTACTGCTAGAAACATCTCTTTTCAGGGGCGCCCAGCCGGCTCATTCGGAGGAGTGTGCAACTCTTAATCTCAGGGTCACGAGTTCAAGCCCCACGTTGCAGGTGGAGATGAATTTAAAAAAAAAGAAGAAGAAGAAATCTTAAAAAAAAAATAAATAAAACTTTTTTCTCCAAAGATCTAGCTTTTGTCTCACTGGTTGTGCTATTTGTTATTTTTCATTTCACTAATTTCTGTTTGGTTTTATGAAACTCCTCCCTTTAGCTTTTTTGGGGTCCTTTTGTTATATGTTCCCAGTTTCTTCAGATGTAAACCTTCGTGTGTTTTCAGTTGTGCTTGTTTGCTGCTAAGTGGAGCTGGCTTGTCGCCCTGAGCCGGGCGTGGCTGCGTCCCCACCGCGCATGATCCTGGTGGTCTCACTCCGGTCCGTTCCTAAGCTACATCTGGAGAGCTTCCAAAGTTGGAAATTTAAATTTCCTGTTGAGTGGGTTCCTTTGGCTATTTATTTTTTATTTTACTGCACGGTTGTCACCAATGCCTGCTTTTGTAGGGTTTTGTGAGATTGCCTTTGTCTCCTGATGCCAGGCCAAGCTCAGAGCCTCCCCCGACGAGACTGCGTGTAGGGGTCTCGAACACCGGCGTGCGTGGGGTGGAAAAGCACCCATTGTGCCTGTGGGGTGCGCTGGGAATTTGACAAACGTGTCCACCTCAGAAACACAGCACATTTCCTCCCTTATGGGGGAGTCAATCCCTGCACCGCCTAAGCCCCTGGTGGGCGCGGCCACTGCTCCCGTATCAGCAGCCATGGTTTGTCATGGAATTCTGTGGCAGTGGGAGCCTGCAGCTTGTGGTCTTTGTGTCTGCATCCTTCGAAGGCTCACCCACGCTGTGGGGTAAGCCGGGAGCCCCTCTCTCATGTCCACATGCCGATCTGTTGAACTGCAACAGATGTTCCTGACTTCCGCGTGGAGCTATGTGATTGTTTTTATACAAATTCCTTTTTTTTTTTTTTTTGGATATATGTTTTTACTTCTTTCAGGTAAATTCTTAAGAGAGGAATTAGTGCGTCTCAGGGAAGGTATTTGTTTAGTTTTCTAAGACACAAGCGAGGGGTTCCCCAGAGTGGCGTCCCATATTGATGCACTTTTCCTTACCGTGTTTTATGTCTGTCCACAAGAGTCGAACCTGACAATGGGGGGTCTCCTAACTCAGGACAGGGTCAGAGCCCAGCCCGCTGTGCCACCCTGCCTGTTCGATGAGAGGGCAGCTTATGTGTGTCTGATCAGCACAGGGCATCTGTGTTGGTGCTGGGACCCCCAGGCCCGTGGCCTATGCCCACAGAGCTTGAGGGGGGATGGTGAGCAGGTGGGCACAGGGGCCTCATTCATGCCTGGAGACTGTTCCCACAACAAGTCCTGGTGTTCATGGTGAGGAAAACAGTAGCTGGGGGTGACTCCCTGGCCCCTTCTGGCCATCGGGGGCACCAGTGCCATCCTGCCTGCCCCTGTTGGCCTGAGTGGCTCTGCTTGTGGGGGATAATTGTGCAAGCCGGATGCTGGGTCAGGGCGCTGAGCAGGGAGCATGCCGGACCTTCTGGGTCCCAGGGCCTGAATTTCCAGGAGGCTGGCAATGCCACCCACCAGAAGAAAGTTGTACAGGAAGGGCCTGGGTGGGGTGCTGGGGAGTGGCAGGAGCCGGGCCAGTCCCGGGCCTGGGAGTGGGCTCAGCAGGAGCCCCCACAGGTGTCTGGCGGAGGGATGCCCTCTGGCCAGAGAGCGAGCCCCTCTTGGACCTGCAGTGCCATGCACCTTGTGCTCGGCTGCCTCTTGAGATAGAAGGAGCTCTGCAGGCTCTGTGCTCTCCTGGCCTTGGGCAGGATATTTGCGCAGGCCCACGGGCACTGCCGGCTTGCTGGGTAGCTTTGTTTCCTTGTTTGCCAGTCGCTCAGACAGCTCACACTCCCTTGCAGAGTCAGGTGCTGAGCAGAACGTGCAGACGGACAATTAGCGGGACGTGGGTTACCTTCGCAGCCCTCTCCTTCACCTTCTTCATTCCTGGTTCCAGCCACAGGGCCTTTGCTTAGCTGCTGTTTCTGCCTGCAGTGCTCTTTCCCCTCATCCCTTCTCTGTCACTCAGATCTGAGCTGAAATGTCACCTCCTCAGAGAGCACCCCCCCGCAGCACCCACTCTGAAGTTGCTGCCCTGTCAGAATCGAGCCAATCACTTCGTTTTAAATTTATGTAGAACAAAAATGACTGCTTGATGGCTTCTGGTTTGTGTCTTGCTGGTCTTGGGCATAAGCCCTGCAAAGGCAGCAACTCTGTCCACCTCTGTCCCCGGTGTGACCCAATGCCAGGGCAGTGCTGGGCACAGAGGTGCTACATGGTGGCCACACCAACAAGGCCATTGGTCACCCACGAGCAGAGCACAGTGGTTAAAGCACTGGCTATAAAGGCATGTGGATCTGAATGGCAATATTGGCTTTACAGAATCCTTTGGTGCCTCAGTTTCCTCACTTGTAAAAGGAGGATAAAAATAACCCGTATCTTGCCCGGTTGCTATGAGGTTTATATGAAATGGTGGGTGTAGAAACTTTAGAAGTTTCCAGCATGTAGTGGGTACACTGTGAATTGTAGCTATGGCTCTCATCATCACCATCACCATCACCACTATCACCATCATCACCATCATCATCATAATCAACATCACCATCACCACTATCACCCTCATCACCATCATCACATCACCTCATCACCATCATAATCATCATCACCATCATCACTATCACCACCATCACCCTCATCACCATCATAATATCCTCATCACCATCATCACTATCACCATTATCACCATCATCATCATCACCCTCATCACCATCATAATCACCATCATCACCATCACCACCATCACCACCATCACCCTCATCACCATCATAATCATCCTCATCACCATCATCACTATCACCACTATCACCATCATCACCATCATGATCACCCTCATCACCTTCATCATCATCACCATCATCACTATCATTACCATCATCATCAATAACACCACCATCAGTATCACCATCACCACATTCATCATCCCTATCATCATCACCATCATCATCACCATCTTCACCATCACCACCATCATCATCACCAACATTATCATCATCACCATCATCACCTTCATCATCATCACCATCATCATTACCAACACCACTACTGTCATCTCTCCACGTACCTGCCTTGATGTCTTGCTGCCATGTCAAGGGCCAGGTGATTGGAGACTGATGGATTAGGGTCTTCCTGTTTTGGGGAACCACAGCCTGCTCCTCCAGGCAGATGGCTGGGTCTGGGAAAGGTGGTGGCACTGACATCCATTCTTGGAGGTGAGGGGGACAGGAAAGGCTGTGTCTTTCCTTGGGAGAATGAGCCCCACGTGCAGCACTTTTGGCTCTGCAGATGTGATGCTTGTTGCCATGGTGACTGTCCTAACAATAACCTCCCAGAACTGATATTCCCCACACCCGCCCCAGCTGCCACCTGGGAGGGAGAGCCCTCCTTGCTGATGAAAGTCAGCTAGAGAGGATAAGGTGGGAGGCAGAGATGATGTGGGGGTGCAGGTGGAAGAGGGCCCTTCCTGAAGGAGGGTTGGGGGGACGGAGCCAGATGACAGGGCTTCTGGGGCCTGGGACTCCAGAAAGAGTCATGGCTGGCAGCCCTTCTCCTTTCCAGCTTTCTACTCTGCTGGGGAGGAGTTCTCTGAGTCTGGAGGTGGAGAGTAGGTTGTTCTGTGAGTGGGGTGCAGGAGCAGTCTGGGTCCCCTCAGTAGCTCAGCCTGCCCTGCTGGCCTTCCACTGAGTCTTACATCATACCTTGAACATTCCAGCCCAAAGGAGGGGCTGCTTGGGCGAACCTCAGTTCCTGACAAGAGTAGAACAAGGGCCTTAAATCAAACCCTTTAGTGATCCTGACTTCTTGGGGAAACTTGGTCTTGGGCAGCCTCCCCAAGCAGAGAAAAGAGGGACTTCAACACAGGTCACCCAGAATGCTGCTCTGTCCTTGCCAAGGGCTGCAGGAGGGGTGTGTGTGTGTGTGTGTGTGTGTGAAAATAAACAAGACAAGGGAGGGTCTCTGGGGCAGGGGGGTTCGAGTCCCAGCCACCTCTTGGGTGTGACTTTACCTCTGTCTCTCCATTGTCCCATCTAGTGAAATGGGGAGAATAATAGTATACGCCTTGTGGGGTTGAGAATTAAATGAGGTAAAATTGTAAAATGCAAGTAAGCAAATCAATGCCAGCTGTCTCCATGATTTTGATGCCACTTTATCCTGGCCTGGACTCATCCTGGCAGGAGTGTGTTTGACCTTGGAAGCACACAGGGTCTAGCAGCAGCCTCAGGAGAGGTGGACTGGCCGAGGGGTGCAATTTCGTTTTGTTTGTTTTGCTAATTGTATTCTATTGTGAGGGACTCTCAGAGGGATGTGGATGGCCCAGCAGCGCTTGTGAGGGTGAACACCCACAGTGCCTGCTGCCCCAGGAGGGGTGGCCATCTTCCTGTTACCAGGCGCCAGGCATGCTCGGTCCTGGTTTGAGGCATGAGAGGGGTCTCCCCTCTGGCCTGGCACCACTGAGGTCAAGGTCAGACCCTCCTTCCCCATGGGTGCCCTGCTCCAAGCCAGCGTAGTCCTCAGCCTCTGGTCACCTCCTGGGTGCCCTTCGGTTCTGCAAAACCAGCCAGAACCAGAACTGGTTGCCACCCGCTCTGTTCCCCTGCCTGACAGCCTGGTGCCAAAGGCCCCCGGGGTTGGAGAGGCCCTGGCTGCCCCACCTCAGAGTACCTTCATTTGATCTTTGACTGAAGAGGCACTTGCTATGGCTTCTGGGGTGAGCCACAGACCAAGGTGACCGAGATACGCAGGTCAGGCCCACACCCTATGCCTGGGAGCCCACAGTACAGTAAGTAGCTCACATCAGGGCAACTGCACGACCTAAATCAGGAGCTGGCTGCTGGAAACTTCTGTCCTCAGAGCCTGCCCAGGACAGACCCTGGCTCTGTCCCCTCAGAAGAGTGTAGGTGCCAGAGCCCAGGGAGTCCTCTGCCAGCTCTCAAG
Source organism: Mustela putorius furo (assembly GCF_011764305.1). Taxonomy (NCBI): domain Eukaryota; kingdom Metazoa; phylum Chordata; class Mammalia; order Carnivora; family Mustelidae; genus Mustela; species Mustela putorius. The sequence continues at coordinate 13,783,292 of NW_025421998.1, forward strand.
TCCTGGTTCTAGACGGCAGCCTGGGTGTGGCCCTAGGGGAAGGCTCTTTTGTGGGAAATGGGGTCAGCCCAGCCTCTCCTGCTCCTCCCTCCTGCTCTCTCCTCCTCCTCTGTTCCAGGGTCACTTTCAAGATGGACCCTCTTCTAGGCCAGAGCAGGGGCAGGCAGGTGGACTAGGCCTGAGAGGAGAGAACGTGTCCCCCTAATGGGGCACAGGGCTGGGCATTTGGACTCCTGACTTACCAGAGCTGGAGCAGTCCTGTTCCCCTGACTCAAGGGCTCTCTGCCTTTCCGCCTACACCGGGACACCCCAGCGTGGAGTCTTCAGGGATCCAGGGAGAGGGCCCTGGGACCATGGGAAACAGGCCGTCCCCACCCTCTCATCCTGCTACCCACTGTCCCCAGTGTGTATACTGGTCTGGAAGGCCCCTGGGCAACTGCCAGGGGGGACAAGGCTGTGCAGTGTGTGTGGAGTACTAGAGACAGGACAGAAGGATCCCAGCAGCATCTCCTCCTGGTGGTGTGAGGAATGTCCTCTGAAGGGTGACAAACGTGCCCCATCCACCCATGTGTGCCTGAGTGTCCTCTTGCGGTTGGGGTGAGGTGGGCATTCAGGGGACTGGGGGCGGGGTTCATTGTGTGTAGTCTCCAGTGTCCAAGGGGTCTCCAGCAGGGAACAGAGAAATTGACTTAGGTGGCTTTGGTGCCTGGGGGTGTGTGTGCGAGTGCGCCCAGGCACGGGTGCGGGTCCCTGCACAGCGTAAGCAGGTAGAGGACCTGGGTGCAGGACACGTGTGCGGGCGCGTTTTCCGACGTGGTGCAGGTGATGTGACCCGTGTGTGTGTCAGCGTAGGGTGCGGGTGCATGTGCGGGAGAGGTGTGGGTGCGTGTGCAGGGCGAGGGCGCGTGTGCGGGTGCAGGGTAGGGGTGCAGGAGTCGTGCGGGTGCGTGTGCAGGGCGCGGGACCGGTGCGGGTACGCAGGGCGCGTGCAGGGGCGGCGGGCGCGGCGGCGGCGGCGGCGACAGCCGCGCCCGCGTTCCCCGCGCGTAGGTGTGCGGCGCGCTCCTGGCGGGGACGGAGCGCGCAGATCTCGCGTGCGCTCGCCGCCCGGCGCAGCCCAGCCTGGCCCCCGCCCGGCGCCGCGAGCCGAGGTGTTGCCCGCGCCCGCGTCGCCGCCGTGCCCGCGAGCGGGAGCCGGAGTCGCCGCCGCCCGAGCGCAGCAGAGCGCACGCCGAGCCCGTCTGTCGCCGCCATGGCCACCACGGTGACCTGCACCCGCTTCACCGACGAGTACCAGCTCTACGAGGATATTGGCAAGTAAGAGCCGCGGCGCGTGCGGGCCGGGCGGGGACCCGGGAGGGCGCCGCGCGCGGAGGGCTGGGACCCCGGAGACCAAGACCCTCCGCGACGCTGGTTCCGGGCGCACTGCGGCCCCGCGCGCCCCCGGCTCCTCCGGGCTCGGGGCCCGAAGCGCACGGCCCCGCGCGGCCCCGACCCCCGGGCCCTGGGCCAGGCTGCTGGACCTCGGCGCGCGCAGCTCTGCCCGGCCCTGTTCAGCACGGCCGCCCGGCCAGAGGCCGTGACTCCCGGGACTCGGGGCTCGGCGCCGCGGGGGCGGCAGCAGGTGTCCCCGGAGCGCCGGGCAGACGTGACGCATTTGGCGGCGGGAGGTCAGAAAGGAGCGGCGCGCGGGGGCGGCCGCGGGGCCTAGAGCGCGGGGGAGGGGGCGGTTCTGGCCTGAGGGTCGCTCCTGGCGCGGGCCGCGCTGTCCCCACCCCCACCCCAGCGGCCAGGCGCGGGGGCGGCGGGACCTGCTAGGCGCCTGCTCCTCCGCGTGGCTCCATCCGCGCCGGGGGTGCCCGCTGCGCTCCCGGCCGCGTGGGAACAGCCTCTGCTGCGGGTCCCTAGTGGAATCAGGGTTTTGGAGGATTTTCCCCCAGATTCTTCTGGAAACACGAGTCAGGAGAGCTGAGGGGCTGAGGTCAGGAAGCTTGGCAGGTCCCAGGGGTGGAGATGAGGGGGTGAGGTGGGGAGCCGAATGGGCTCCTGATTTCAGGGTCATCGAAGTAGGCGGGGGAGTGGATTTCGGAGAGTTATTGACGCGCCTGCGGGGAGGGGGGAGGGGAGAGGGTGGGAGATGAAATGGGGAGGGGCTTCCAAGGCTCCGGTCAGGTAGGGCCTCACCCCTGGGGAACAGGTGGCTCCTGGGCTCTGGTCTGCAACGTGCTCTTGTGGGGCACCCGGACTCCGAGTCTCTCAGGGGCTGCTCTCTGACCTCTGGGTGAATCAGGGTGGCTGCCCCCCGGCATCCCTTGGTCGGGCTCCAGAACTCCTGAATCCCTGGGCTCCATCCTGGCGCGGCCAGAGCCCCGCCGTCCTCACTCCTCCTCCAGCCCTCCGGCGTGGTGGGGGCGCTGGCGAGGTTTCCTCGTACACATCCAGCCGCTGAGCCTTATTTTTCTTTTTCTAAAAATCGTTTGTGGTAGTGCTTGTGTTGGTGAGATGGGTCCCGATCTGGGAAGACTGAGACGCCCTGCGGATTCCCCCTTTCTCCCTGATGTGGGGGAGGATGCGGGTCAGGCCTGAGGGCTGGGGAGCTGGGCTGGGCGGAGTGGAGGAGTCCCTTGGCCTGGGGTTCTGGGCAAGGCCGTGCCCTGCAGGCCCAGAAACTCCCTTCCATTCCTTGGGTGGGTGCTCTTTGGGTGCCTGGCTTTGAGGCTGGGGGCCTGGAGAGCTGAGCAGAGGGATGGGGAGGGTCCAGCACACCCTCTGTGTGTCCCCCTGGGGCCCTGAACACAGCCTGAAAGAAGCTGGAAGGGGTAGTGGACTGGGGTCCTCAGAGGAAGGAGGTAGTTCTCCTAGGCAGAGGGTGGCCATGGGAGGAAGTCACTGTTCCTAGGGACCTTCTTGTCCTTTCTGTGCTTGCTCAGGAGCACGCAGACCCTTAACCAGGCACCCCTTCCCTCAAGCTGATGCTGCCTCTGCTGACACCCCTACACTTTTCTGGGAGCTTCTGTGGGTCCCGTAGGGCATAGGGAGGCCCACACAACTGAGGGCCTCTGGTTCCAGCAGCGACTGTTCATCCTGGCCACTAGCACCCACATCCACACTGGGGAGTGGAGGTCTCAGCTGCCCTGGGGAAGGGCTGAGAGGGGTCCGCACAGCAGAGGCCAGATTCCTCCTGAGCAGCAGGAGCGGGAGCAGCTTCCAGAAGGGAGCCACGTGGTTGCCTGCCCTGCAGTGGAGCTAGGACCCAGAGTGGGAGTGGGGGAGACATTTGCGGTGGGCAGGGGCCTGGGAGGGGAAGGGAACACACCCCAGGACCTGGGGCCCATCCTCTGGATCCAGAAAACTTTCTGCTAGGCCCAGCACACCTTTGCGGAGCCCCCCAGGTGGTGGGTCCAGGGAATGACCTCGGGGGGGCCTTTCACAGCCCTGCTGGGGTGTTCTGGGTAGGGGAGGCCGAGCAAGTGCAGGGTGAGCTGTGGCGGGGCAGGCAGCAGAAGGCCCGCACCTCTGCTCAGGGCTGGGTTCCAGGTGGCCATGGTGCCCGCTTGCCGCTTGTTGACAGCGCCTGCCCGAGGCAGTGGGTGTCCCTTCCCTGGCCCCAGGTGCATGCGTCCAAGTTTATTTAAAGCTGCAGCCCCTGGCACCAGTCAGAGGACGCTGAGCTCTCTGCCCGGGAACGGCCGGGCCATGGACCCGCAGCTGCCTGCGTGACACGGCCTCCACCGCTCCCCTCCCTGTCTGGCTTGGAATCCTTCCTTGGGGAGCAGGGTCTGAGGGCCGAGAGAGGCTCTTGTCCGGGGCTCTGCCCTTTCCGGCCTGGTGGGGCACGCCTGCCAGGAAGGCCCAGGTGCCAGGTCGGGAGCCACCCAGAGCGGGAGGCCCCCAGTCGGGCGCCCAGCAGGGGAGCGGGGCGCGGCCCCACGTGCACAGGGCAGCCGTGTGCTCTCCACGGCGCTCACCGCAGACGGCTTCCAGACCTGGAGAGCGGCTCCGGGAGTAACCCTTCCGCCGAGCATTTAGAACTACGACTCTTCCATCCTCTGGCTTCGGTTGTTTGTTCTCAGTGAGAAGAAAGCATTACAAGCGGACGGTCGGTACCCCAGGGGCGGCCCGCGCCGCGGTTCCGGGGAACCCGACCACGCGCTACACTTGGAACCTGCTAAGGGAGCAGGTCGTCGACGTTCTCACGGCGCACGCGCCGCACTGCGTATACGTACGCGCACGCGCAAACACACCTGCGCGCGCATTACGCATGCACGCCCGCTCGCACGCACGCACGCACGCGGCCCTGACCTCGTGAGGCGGCGGGCGGGTTGGCGGTGACTGGGTCATCAGCTCTTCGCGCGGCGCCCCTCATGCTCCGGGTCTTGCCGCGCGTCCCCGCGGAAGACTGAGGAAGCGCTGGGGAACCCCCGCAGCCGCGGCCGCTATTTGCCGGTTCCTTCCAGACTCTCCGCTTCCTCTACCCAGGGGCGTGCCCGGAGCCAGCGGGTAGGAGCCTCCAGCCGGGCTCGTCACTTCCAGAACGCTGGGACTGCGCGTACACGGGGCTGCAGGCCAAGCGCACCTGTCACCTGTCGCGCCCTGACTTTGATGCCGTGGCTGCTGGGCTGGGCCCCGTGGTGCCGCTGCGGGGCCCCCACCCCGCCCCCCGGGGAGGTCTGGGGGCTCCGGGTGCCACACTCTCCGGTCGCGCGGGAGCTCGGTGCCCAGGCGCAAGGCATTCTGCAGGGTTGGTCCCGGGTGGAGGGGCTGCTGGCGGGCCCGTGACTCTGTGCGTGCGGCGGATCCCGGCGTGCTGCCCTTCGGTGCTGGCAGACCTCCGCCGCTGGGCAGTCGGTTGGGTAGAGAGGTCTTCGTGTCGGGCTCCCGAGCCGGCCGCTTGTGGGGCTCCTCTCTCTCCTTTAAAACGCGGGCGATGTCCCCAGAAGAAAGCTCCCACGAGGGCCGGGTTTCAGGGGTTCCGGACGTTCCCCCGGGGTAAGGTGGCCCCGTTGGAGCCACCTCTGATGTGCAGGTCACTTGATTTGAGTTGACCAGGAAGCTGCCCTCCCGTCACACTTTACCATGGCTCAGGGAGGATGCGCCTTGGGCACCCCACCCCTGCCAGCTCCCCCTGAACTTTGCCAGGCCCAGGGCTGACCTTGGTGTGTCCTTGACTGCATCCCGTGTTCACCGGTCAGACGGGAGCAGGCCCTGTCCTGAGGTGCAAGCCCTCACTGGCCATGGGCTATTCCGCTGGTGAATGACCTGGTAGGAAGTTAATAGATAAACAGGATATTCAGAGCAAATTGATGGTTGAGTCTCTCCCCAGCGAGGCAAAGCCAGGTTGCCAGGGAAGGAAGAGAGGACTGTGGGGAGGAGTTGTCAGCTGTTTGCTCTCTCGCCCCCTCCAGCGAGCACTTCCCTCCCCAGAGCCTTATGCCAACACTGCCTGCTGCCCCGGCTGCTCCCCCAGACGCCCCCCCATCTGCACAGGGCCCACTCCTCCCTTGCCCTGCTTTTGGCTGGCCCTAGCCCTGGGCCTGTCCGACGTGCAGGCAGCCACCGGCTTGCCTGCGGGCGGGGTGCAGGCCCCTTCGGCCCGTGGGGCTGCACGTTCGAGGGAGGGGTGAGCAAACTGGCCCCAGAGCTGGAGTCCCATCCTTAGTGGAGGGTGTTTGGGGAAGAAGTCACACACGCCGAGGCTGCGGCAGGATGCACATGAAGGTGACGCTCCTTTAGTTACTATTGAGTGGTATTTTTATACCATAACCTACTTTGCTGGGAGCTAAGAATATACCTCGTGCTTGCTACCTGCACTCTTTCTCTCCTGGTAGCGGTCCCAGCTGTTAAGTGGTGCTTATTACATCAGCGTGCTCCATCCCTGAGATCCACACTGTGACCATTCCCAGTTCATGGCACAGGTGGACGGAGGTGCCGAGGAGCTCCATTTGGGGCCGACCCGGATTCGAATCCAGGTAGTGGGCTCCAACATCCGCCTTCTGCTCCTCGTGGCAGCTCATGCCCCCACTCTGTTCTTTCCACCTGCTGACTCACAGCCTGCTTGTGGTCGACTCTGACCCTCGGCTTTTCGGGACCCGCCTGCCCTCAGCCGGTGGCTCACCATGCCCACTGTGCTTCCCCGGCCCCCACCCCATTCCTCTCCGTAAAAGCCTCGTTTCCTTTGGTTGTCCTTCCACGACAGCCAACACTCTGCCCCTGTTTGGACCAGCAAACAGGGATTTTATTGCATTAATTAAACAAAGTGCAAGAACAATATCTTCTCATAAAGGGAAGTAAATATACATGTGTGTGCAGTGAAAGTGACTCTTCGATGGGTTCCTCAGCCAGAGGAGCCTGGGCAGACCAGCGTTGGCGTGAGGACACACGTGCTCATGTACACACAAGCAGTATGTGTCATGCATGTATCTGATTTTAAAAACACAGATGGAATCACCATACATGTGATTCTGTAGTTTGTTTGCTCCTGGCACCTGTTCACACCCGTATTCCTCCAGTCTGAGTGTTTTCCTACAGCTCAGGGCCCGTCCGTGCCTGTCCATCGCACACGGGGTGAGCTGGCTGCTGTTTTTAAGCCGAAGATGGGACCCATCCTCTGATAAGCATGATGGAGGATGATACGCAGGCTCCCACGCTTTCTCGGAGGGCGTGATCCCTACGCAGGAAGGAGGATGGGTTTCGTCTGTTGTTGGCTGGGCACAGAAACCCCTTTCAAAAAGAACCCAAGACCAGATTCCTTCCCTCTTTTATCTCATCTAACGGAGAGAGATATTTTTCTTACACCTAAAAAGACACTGTTCCCATGCGGGTCCCATGTTGGCTCCACTGGGGTTTAACAGGTGCTGAACAGGACCTACACGGTGGAGGTGACGGGAACGGTGTCTGCTCCTTGGGTGCATTCTATCCCTCCCTCTGCTTTCCAAGGCCACCTCCCTGGTTCAAGGCATGAGATGTGGCCTTTCTGGAGATTTCAAATATATTTTCAAAAAATTTAATTCCCTTTTTCTCTCCCACAAAAATGGAATCTGATTTTTAAAGCATCTTTCACAGCTGCGAGTCACTTTGTTAGTGTAGAAACATAAAAATGCATTATGTATCAACTTGGTTTTCCAAAAATTATCATATTGGCATATTACATAGAAATGTATACTTTATTCCTATAAAAGTCTGAATCTATTTAAAATAAAAACATCCTTATATGTTAAAGTGGCAGGACTTGCTGCCCAGTCCCGGGGGCCCCTTGTCCCCTGGCATGTGGTGGGCTGCTAGCTTGGCCAGTGGCTCTGCCCCCTCCACACGTCATTCTTCTGCGCGGACATAATGATCCTGACATAACTAAGGCTGTGATTCTTTGTTAGGCCAGATATAGGCGTTCGTTGAATTCTGCAACAGATTGGCAATAGCTGGGCAAAGATTTAAGAAAATTCTATGGAGGAAGCATAAACTGCTCTGTTCCACGGGGGGCGGGGCGGACTAATTTCAGAGCCACCACCTTTCCCACTTGACGAGCAGCTCGTGGGGGCCTGACCTCAAACAGCAGAGTGACCGGGTTCCCCCTGAGGTAACACCCTCCATGGGGGCCAGTTTCTTGGCTGGTGCGCATTTCCAGCAGGAGCCATGGGGCCGTCCCGCCTCTCCATTCCCCAGCCCACCCTGAATTCCAGGGCTTGGAGTCAGGCACCTGGTTGGTGCCCAGTGCAGTGGCCTCGAAGGCTGCACGTTGGCACCCTCGCCCTGTGGGTGGGGGGAGGAGGGAGGTGCTGCTGGTCCCAGGGACGCTCAGACACCTGGCTTGCTGGGCCACCGTCTTGTTACCTGGTGAGGTGTGGCTGCAGGGTGGGCTTCTCAGAGGCGCCTGCTGTGGACTTGACCTCGAGGGTTTGCAACATTCTTTCCATGTCTAATAAAGTTCTTCATGTAGCTCCTGTTCTTGTATGTTGAGGTGCAGCCTGGTTCTCAGTCGTTGGTTTGAGCCAGGCCATCTGTTTCTGTTTTCTTTCTTTTTTAAAAAAAAGATTTTATTTATTTATTTGACACAGAGATCACAAGTAGGCAGAGAGGCAGGCAGAGAGAGAGGAAGGGAAGCAGGCTCCCTGCTGAGCAGAGAGCCAGATGTGGGACTCGATCCCAGGACCCTGAGATCATGACCTGAGCCAAAGGCCAAGGCTTAACCCATGAGCCCCCTAAGCACCCCTGTTTTCTTTTTTTTAAGTAGGGTCCACACCCAGTGTGGAGCTCAATACGGGGCTTGAACTCATGACCCCGAGATCAAGACCTGAGCTGAGATCAAGAGTCGGATGCTTAACTGACTGAGCCACCCAGGTGCCCATGCCATGCCATCTGTTAAGGACTTTCTGGGTAAAGAGTGCTTGTCTAATGAGGAGTGCACCTGCCAAAGAGGTGGCCAACACAGTGGTTCCCAGCCCTGGCTGCACAGTGAGGACCCCACCCCAGACCTGCTGGGTCAGACACAAGGGGCATGAGGTCTCCGGTGCTGCAGCGGGCTGCGCAGACACAGGTTCGAGGGCAGGCCCAGGCTCCTTCCCCCTCCCTGGGCTCTGTGTGAGCCTCTCCTGACCACGGGTGGGGAATTGGCCTCCTTTTTCCGAACACGCAGCCATGTCACTCCTGATCCTGTTTGCCTAGAGCAGCACTGTCCAGAAGAGACACAGATGTGAGCCACATGTGTCCTTAAAATTTTTCTACTACTTAAAGTAAATAGAAACAGATGAAAGGAAGTTTAATAAGCAGATGTATTTATTCAGTGTATCCAGAGTATTATTTCAACACTAAATCAATGAAACGTTATTGTTAAGTATTTTATATTTTAAAAAATATTATGTATTTGAAGTCTGTTTTGCATGTTACAGCACATCTCCATTTGGACCAATCTCAGGTCATTACGGCTGCTTGTAGGCTGTGGTCACACACTGAACAGGGCATGTCTAGGGCATCAAGGCCATCATTTATTTACTTATTTATTTGGCAACTTTTCTGGTTTCTTTTGCTTTTCTGCAGACTTCCTCAAACTGTAAGTCTGCTAGTACACTTAACTGTTTACGAGACTCTCTAGGTGCAGGGGAAAAGTCGTGAAAAAAGGTACTTGCTCCCAAGGATCTTATACTGGTTGGGGAGGCAAGTCACAGACATAAACACTAAACACATTTTATGATGTGGTAGAAGGTGATTAATACCTCTGCTCCAGGAAGAATTACAGAGACTCGGAAGTGCCATTTAGGAGGAAGGCTATAGCTGTAAAAGGGGTGGTTGGGGCATGTCAAAGGAGAGGAAATGCTAACTGCTAAAATCAGGAATGAAAAAGGGACAATACAACTGACCCTACAGCAATGAAAAGATTATAGGGAGTCTGTGCAGAAGTGTGTGCCAAGGTGGATAACTTAGATGAAACAAATTCTTGGAAGGACACAAGTAACTGAAAATGACTCAAGAAGAAACAAAATCTGAATAGGACTATAACAATGACAGACTCATTGATGAGCGAGAAATTTTGAAATCTCCCACAAAGAGAAGCCCAGGCTTCTGGTCAGTTTTGTCAGACATTTAAAGAAGAATTAATAGCAGTCCTTCACAAAGTCATTCAAAAAAATAGAAGAGGAAGGAATTTTTTTCCAACTCCTTCTGTGGAAACAGTAATACCCTAATACCAACACCAGAAATGGACCCCATAAGAAAGAAAACTATGGACCAATATGGATATAGATGCAACATCCTCAAGAGAATATTAACAAAATGAATCTAGCAACATAGAAAATGGTTATAGATTATGAACAAGGAAGTTTATAATGGGAAGTTGGTTCAACATACAAAATTCAGTCACCATCATACAGTATATTAATAGAATAAGCAGAGAGATTATCTGATTATCTCAATAGATCAGAAAAGTATTCAACAAGATCTGATATTTTTTCCTCGTGAAAATACTCAACAAACTACGAATAGAAAGGAATGTTCTCAACTTGATAAGGGTCGTCTATGAAAAACCCACAGCTGACATATTGCACGATGAAAGCTGAATGCTTTCTCCCAAGGTCAATGTCAGGTCAGGACAAGACAAGGATATCTACTCTTTCCACCTCTGTTAACACGTGCAGGACGTTCTAGCCAGGACAGCTGGGCAAGAAAAATGAAAGCACCCGTACTGGAAAGGAATGGGTAAACCCATCTCTGAGTTTGCAGTTGACATGGTCTTATATATAGATTATGTTAAGGAAGTCCCAGGAGGATGATCAGAACTAAAAATGAATTCAGCAAAGTTGCAAGACACAAGATGAAGATATAAAATTCCATTATATTTTATTACACTAGCAATGTTTGATCCCAAGATAAAATTAGGAATTAGGATAATTCCATTCACAATAATATCTAAAAGAATAAAATACTGAGTAATAAATCGATAAAAGGAGTGTAAGAACTTGAACACTGAAAACCACAAACTACTGTTGGAGGAAATGGAAAACATAAGGAAATGGAAAGACATCCCATGTTCATGGACTGGAAGATTGAATGTTAAGACAGCTGGACACTGCAAACTGACCTACAGATTCCATGTGATACCTGTCAAAGTTCCAGCTGCCTTTAAAAAAATCAACAAGTTGATCCTAAAATTCATATAGAAATGTGAGGAGACCCAGAGAGAGCCAGAATATTCTTAAAAAGGAAGGACAACGTGGAAAGACTTACACTTGGTAATTTCAAAACTAGGGGCGCCTGGCTGGCTCAGTCGGGGAAGCATGCGACTCTTGATCTCTGAGTTGTGAGTTTGAGCCCCACATTGGGGGTAGATAATACTTAAAAAAAAAAAAAAAACTATAGAGCCATGGCAATCAAGACGGTATGGGTACTGGCATAAGGGTAAATAGAGGGGAATAGGACTGAGAGTCTGGGATAAACCCATGTATCTTATCGTTGGATTTTTGGCAAGGACAACAAGACACCTCAATGGGGAAAGATTACTGTCCATTCAACAAATGGACAGCTGGGTGTCCATGTGCAAAAGAATGAAGTTGGAACCCTACCTAACACCATAACACCATGATCTCAAAATAAATCATAGACCTAATTGTAGGAGCTAAACCTATAACATTCTTGGAAGAAAACAGGAGTAAATTTTTGTGATCCAGGATTTGGGCATGGTTTCTTAGGTAGGACACCAGGAGCATGAGCAACAAGAGAAAAAGGACATAATCAGCATTAAAAAGTTTTGTATTTCCAAGGACACCCTCAGGAAAGTGAGAAGATAATCTGCAGAACGGAAGAAGATATTTGCACATTACATATCAGATAAGGAGTTCGTGTTTAGACTAGTCCAAGAATGTATTGTCTAACAGTAAGAAGACAACCCAATCAGAAATTGGGCAAAGGACCTAGATAGACATTTCTCCCAAGAAGATGTCCAAGTGCACGAGGAGTGCATGAAGAGAGGCATTTGGGGAAATGCCAGCGAAAACCACAAGCAGACCCCATCTCACTTCCACTCGATGGCGAGTGCCACGAAGGCTGACAGTGGCCAGTGTCGGCGAGGGTGGGGGCTGGAGCCCTCACGCTGCTTCTGGGGACATGGAATGGCGCAGCTGCCCTAGAAAGCCGTGCCTCCAAAGGTTCCATTCCTAGACATGTACCCAAGAGCAAGGAAAGCACAGGTCCACACAGAATCCTGCTCCTTGGAGCTGGAATCCTAACAGCCAGAGAGTTGAAGCCCCCCGAATGCCCATCGACTGATGAATGGGTGAGGAGAACAGGCCGTGTCCATGTGATTGCGAAGCCTTGGCATAAGAAGAGATGAGGTCTAGTGTGTTCAGTACACGGCACGGCAGCACAGCCCAGGGAGTGTGGAGAGAAGCCAGTCTGGAGGCCCACGTGTCGTATGGTCCCTTTACCTGACGCATCTGGGGCAGGTGGCTCGTCTGCACAGAGGGCAGCGTGGGGGCACAGAGCGTGCCGGGTGATGGGAATGTGAGCTTAGCTTACGCCGTCCATGGTGACGGACGGACGGTTCTGTGCTGTAGTAACAACCATTGAATTATACACTTGAAGTGGGTGAATTGTTTGGTCCATGAATTCTATCTCAATAAAGATGTTTAAACCTAAATAAAACCAACGTAGAAAAAAAGAGAGAACTCTAGCATCTGGCTCTCAACCCCCAAATTGCCGAGAAGTGAGATTTGCAGTGAGAGCAGCTTTGGCTCGCAGCTCCCTGGTGCTGTCCCCGCCGTGCCCGTGTGGGGCCGTGGCCCAGCCGATGTGAGCCATTCCCATGGCCCTCTGCCCGCTGGGGCGCCGGTGGAGGCAGCGGAGGCCAGAGCCTCTTGTCCTCTGTGTTTCTGAAGCCAGGCCCGGCTGGCGCTGGTCCATAGCGGTCTCAGAGCAAGCAGAGCGGCGAGACTGGGGCCAAGGCCCACGTGTCTTGGTTCTGGAAGGCACTGGGGTGGTGGGAGGCCTGTGCTCCTGCCTCTGGAGGGCGAGGCTCCCTGGGGAGCAGGAAGAGTGGGTCCCAGGGAGTGTGGGACCAGCCTCGGAGAGGGGATTGCTGTCAGCAGGGTTGGCCATGACGGGGCCAGGAGGGCTGGAGTGGGGGTGGCAGGGAGCCCAGACCCCAGGTCCTGTTATTCCTGGATGTATGGTCGCCTCTCTGGGTCCTCAGCAGGGCTTTCTCCTTTCTTTCTCCCTTCCTGTACCTCTCCTTACCTCCTCTCTACTCCCCCTGCCCATCCTCCAGGCTCCCACTGTCCCCAAGCACCCTCCGAGGTTCCCCCCAGCCTCCCCAGAGCAGGGCCTGAGCTGGGGCGCTCTTGTCTTGAGTGCAGCTGCCAGGTGGACGCACGTGTCAGGGAGGGGTCCTCCGAAATACTTTGCCTTCGGGGTTCGTCCCGGGGCTCCAGTGGCTTCTGTCCTCCCTAGCCCTGGACTGTGCTATCTGGGGCTCCCGGGCCAGGGCCTTGCTCCTCAGGGGCCCTCGTCTGCACTCCCCCAACTCCTTGGTGGGTCTGCTTGGGGTCCTGTGGCAGCACTGCGACTTGTGAAGTACACTACTTCGAGGTGCCCAGCTGGGACGGCACATTTCACTTCCTGGAGGACATGAGCAAGCGCCTGTCTTGATTGCCTGCTGGACGGTCTGCCCTGTGGGGGCTGTTCTTCTGTCTCTTCCCACAGCAGTTCAGTGTGCCGACCAACGGACTGGCGTTCCCCTCCCTGCTGGGGGCTTGGGGGCTGGGTTTGTCCCTCTGTGTCCCTCCCCCTTCCCTGCCTTTGAAGGGTCCTTCAGGGTCCCCCCTTGATGCCTTCCTAGGGACCACGGCTTCTCCTCAGAAGGGGTGTGGCGGGCTTCATGGCCCCTGACCTTGCGCTGGGCATCGAGGTCCCTCCGTCGGGGCTGAGCTGCTGTTCCGAGTGTCAGGATGTCTGCTTCCTGGCCTCATCCGAGTCTTCTGTGCTGTCGCATGTCGGGCAGATAGGGTGCCAGCCTCCACCCACACAGCAGTGTGTCCTGCCCCATATGGAGCCGGCTAGGTGCCCAGGCCCCCACTCTGCACAGCCTGTGGGTTTGTGGGCCTCGCGGGGCTCGCACAGGCTGGCCGTGGAGCTGTGGGTGGACAGGGGCGCCTCAGAGCCCCAGTTGTCGTGAGGGTGGGTCGCACAGCATGCCAGGAGCTGGCTGCGTGGCCGCCTGTCCCAGTCCAGGCTGTGGCATGTCCCCTGTGTGCCATCCCAGGTCCTGAAGCCTCCGGTGGCGGCAGCATTTCCCCGGGGGGCTGGGAAGAGGAGCTGGCTCAGAGCCAGAGACCCCCGGCCCCCAACGAGCGTGGTTGGTGCTGTAGACTGGCTGCTCCTCTGTGCCCAAACCGGGTTGCCGATGGGGCCCAGCCGCCACCTTGCCCGTGCCAGGCCCCCACAGATGCTTGCTGCCGTCCGTCCCCTCCTGGCCTTCTGCCCGGACCCCCACCGCCTTCTTCCGATGCGTGTGGAGGGAAGTCTTCTGAAAAACCTGGTTGTCAAGAAAGTGTTACAAGCACCAGCCTCTACCCTCCCCCTGATTGTTTCTCGGAGACCCAGCTGCGCACAGCACAAGGACAGTCTATTGTGAGATGCTTGCGAGGTCACTCTCCCCGTCCTCACTGGCTCAAAGCGCACGCTTCAGTGGCATCGAGCACATCCACTCTGGGGGACGGCCACCACCACGGTCTGTCCCCACAACTTTCTCCCCGGCACTGTCCCGCGCGAGGGAGACACTAGCCCCCATCCCCTGCCCCCGCTCTCCGGCCCTGTGGGTTGGACGCCTCCCAGCATCTCCCGGAGCTGGAACCCTACAGCGTGTCCTTCTGTGTGCGGCTCCTTCCACTCAGCGTGGCAGCCTCCGGGGTCAGCCACGTGGGAGTGGGTCAGGGGGTCCTTCCTCTTTCAGGCTGGGGACGGGCCACATTCTGTTCTTCTGTTGCCGGACATTCCGGTTGTCTTTGTCTCCCAGCTGCTGTGAACAGGTTGTGCACAGGACATGTTTAAAAGACATTCACGTGGTGTCCTCCTTCTGGCCACAACTGTGTGACACTGGGCTGTGTGGCCCTGGGCCTCCATCGAACGTCGCTGGTTTCAGTCCCCCTCTACAAACCAGGAGGGTTGGGGCAGGGACTTTCTGGGGTCTCTTCTGACCCCGTGTGTTGGTTCTGTGGAAACCCACACCTTTGCTCCGAGACCTGCCACAGAGCTTACCTGTTAGAAGCTCAGGGCCCCTAAGCCGATCACACGGATGTTTGTACCCTTTGAGAAGAAAACTAAAGAGGGTTGACTTCTGCTTGACCTGAAACATAAAACAAAAACAAGTCCCTAAAGCTTTAATTGAAACACACCTTGGAGGAAAAAGCCCAAGTCACTGTCAGTTCCCGCACCCTCCAGCCTCTGCCGCCATGCAGTAGACACTGGGCAGCTCTGGGGGCTTGTGCGCAGCGCGCAGTGTGTCCCCTGAGCCAGTGGAGATACTGGAGATACAGTGGAGATACTGGAGATACTGGAGATACTGTTGCTGTCCGTCCTCTGGTGGCTGCTGCAGGAGTGACCTGGGCAGTCACTCAGGGCTCTCTCCAGGGGTCTGGCTTAGCTCTGTCCCTGTCCCTGACTGCCTGGCCCTGTGTTTTTGGGTGGCTGTGTCTTGGCCCCTGCAGAGCCCCAGCTAGAAGTCCCGGGTGCCGTTTTGTGGAGAGCCATCACTGTGGCGGGCCTGTTTCTTCCCGGTGGGCTTCTGCATCTGTCCTTGGTCACACTAGTGGGGCAGCGACACAGACCCCTTTCCAGGGAGGGTGCCGGGCCCATCCCAGGGCCGAGGACATGGAGCCAGGCTCAGGCACTGTTGGGGGCAACCCCTGGGCATGCAGTGGGACGTGGAGGCACAGGGTGGGCTGCAGGCCAGGGTACCCTCTTGAGATTTCAGTAGCTGGACGTGTTGTCATTATCCCCATGCAGGGCAGGCAGCCTCAGCACCTGCTGCCCAGGACCCTATGCACCTGCTCCCTCGGGGCCTTTACTGGACCCTCCTGGGCCCACCAGGCCTGATGGTCCATGGAGGCCACAGACCATGGACAGGTCCCTCGGGGTGTGCGCCTTGCCCCACTGGAGTTTTCCTTTTGGACTAGGATTCTGAGGGGGAGGACCTCTTGGGTCCTTGGGCCGTGGCCAGAGCCTACACCCCCCCTTTCTCTGCATCTCTCACCTGTCCCATGCCTTGCAGAGTGGACATGGGGACAGGCCAGGGCGGGGTGTAGGCACCCTGAGGCAGGGCGAGGGCCTGGGTAAGGCACAGAAGGGCCGTGTGGTGGAGGCTCCAGGCCTGGCTGGGCTTACCCGTCCTGTCCCAGTGTCACTGCCTCTGTGCCTGGCCCACAGCTGATGACCAGTTTCCACAGCAAACTGGAATCCCCGCCATCCGGGGTCTGGGAGCAGACGCAGTGTCCAGGTACATTTTAAGGGACAGCCCAGAACTCACCTTGCTGCTTCCCTCCCAAACATGTGAGGCACCTGCCCCCTTCAGGTGGAGCTGTGAAGGGGTGATGGCCCCCCACAGAGGGGCTGCTACAGCCTCCTTCCCACTGACATGGGGCTGACAGTGGAAGCAGACCGCTTACAGAGAAGGAGGTGCAAGCCCCTGGTGGCCCGTGGACACAGGGATGCCATCAGCCCCAGCCCCGCTGCCTCACCCTGGGTCCACTACGGGCTTCGGGCCCACAGATGCTTCTCCCTGTTGGCCAAACCGCCAGCCTCCAGGCTCAGCCCTCCTGCTGCCTGGGACATGGGCCCTGGGAGCTGGGGGCGGGGGTGGTGCTGGATTGGCCAAGGCCTCCCGGTGCCCACAGGAGAGGAATGCCAGAGACGAAGATCTGACCTAGCCAGCCTGGGGGGAGCAGCTGTCCTGGGTGGTGCTGGGGTTCTCCTGCCCTGCCTCTGTCCTGATTTTGGTCTTTGCTTGATGCATCCCTGGCGCTTGGGTTCGGTCCGTGGCTTCTGTGAGGACCCAGTGTGGTTGTCACTGGAGAGTCCTGGAGAATGTTGGTTACTGGAGAGAAGGGGGGAAGGACAGCGGGGGACAGTGAGCAGGCAGCACGCAGGGTGGCCGGACAGGCTGCACGGAGGGCAGCCTCAGCAGGGCCCTCTCTCCTGTCCCGTGGGTGTCCCCCTGCCCTCCGTCCCTCACCCTCTGCCTCCACAGTGGCAGGGGCATGGGCGGTCCTTTGGGTAAATACCCAGTAGTGCAATTGCTGGACCCTATGGTAAGAGAGTGTTGGTGAGATATCCCCAGTGTCCCCCAGAGCAGTGGCACCCGTCTGCGCCCCACCAGCAAGGAGGGCGCTCCCGCCACTCTGCACCCAGTACTGGACATTGTCGGGGTCCTGGATCTCCGGCGTCCTAATCGGGGCATAACGGAGTCTCCTTGTCATTTTTTTTTTTTTAAAGATTTTATTTATTTGACAGACAGAGATCACAGGTAGGCAGAGAGGCAGGCAGAGAGAAAGGAGGAAGCAGGCTCCCTACGGAGCAGAGAGCCCGATGCGGGGCTCGATCCCAGGACCCTGAGATCACGACCCGAGCCGAAGGCAGAGGCTTTAACCCACAGAGCCACCCAGGCTCCCCATCTCCTTGTCATTTTAATCTGCGTTTCCCTGACAACACTGGACGTGGGGTGTCTGTCCACGTGCTTACTTTGTCTGGGACGAGGTGTCTGTGCCTGTCTTCGGCCCATTTTTAAACTGGAGTGTTTGTTTTTCTTACTGTTGCACTTCAGTAATTCTTTGTGTATTTTTAATGCAAGTCCAGTCCCAGATGTGTGTCTGGCAGACACTTCCTTTTGTCTGTGGCTCATTTTCTCAGTGTCCTAACCTGTCCGGGAGCAGAGGTTTTATTCTGGTGAAGCCCATTTGGTCATTTGTGTCCTTCATGGAAACGCTTGTGGTACCGTATCTGAGAAAGTCATTGCCAAGCCCAAGGTCACGTAGATTTTCTCCTACAATGTATTCTAGGACTTTTATAGTTTTGCCTTTTACATGTAGGTCTACAATCCGTTTTGAGTTAATTTTTTTAAAAATATTTTATTTATTTATTTGACAGAGAGAGATCACAAGCAGGCAGAGAGAGAGGGGGAAGCAGGCTCCCTGCTGATAGCCCGATGCGGGGGAGGGGGGGGCGATCCCAGGACCCTGAGACCATGACCTGACCTGAAGGCAGAGGCTCAACCCACTGAGCCATCCAGACGCCCCAAGTTAATTTTTGTAATAAATGTAATGTCTGTGTCTAGATTCTCTCTCTCTCTTTTTCTGGCATCTGGAGAGTGAGTCGATCTAGGACTTGGTCTGTTCAGGCTACCGTGATCAAAATACCACAAGCTGCGTGGCTTATGAAAAATGATTTCTTACGGTTTGGGGGGCTGGAATTCCAAGGTCATGGTGCCCACACATGTAGCGTCTGGGGAGAGTCCATAGCCTAGACAGCTGTTGTCCCTGTGTCCTCCTGCCGTGGAAGTGTGGCAAGATCTCTCTGGGGTCTCTGTTCTAAGGCGCTGGTCCCATTGGTGGGGCTCCAGCCTCCTGACCCCCTCACCTCCCAAAGACCTGAGACCTCACCTTGGTTGCTCAGATTCGAACGTGTGGATTTGGGGAAACACAAACATTCAGACCACAGCAAGCACCATCTGTTGCGAAGGTTTCCTCCGCCGGCTTGCCTTTACTCTTCGCCAAGAGTCGGTTGACTCCGTGTGTGGGTCCCTTTCTGGACTCTCTGTTTGCTTCCATAGATGTGTTATCTCTCTTTCCACCAAACCATGCGGCCTCGATTACCGCAGCTTCTTACTAAGTCTTGAAGCCGGATGGCATCAGCCTCCGACTCCGTTCTGTGATCTTGTGTCGGCTACTCTGGGTCTTTTGCCTCCAAATGGACTTTAGTAGCAGTTTCGGTTCTTTCTGGGATCTTTTTTTTTTTTTAAGATTTTATTTATTTATTTGACAGAGAGAAATCACAAGTAGACGGAGAGGCAGGCAGAGAGAGAGAGAGAGAGGGAAGCAGGCTCCCCGCTGAGCAGAGAGCCCGATGCGGGACTCGATCCCAGGACCCTGAGATCATGACCTGAGCCGAAGGCAGCAGCTTAACCCACTGAGCCACCCAGGCGCCCCATCTTTCTGGGATCTTGATCAGGACTGTGTTGAAGCTAGGCCACGTGGGGAAGAACAGACGTCCTGACAGCAGGACGGTCTTCTACCCATGGACGTGAGACGTCTCTGCATTCATTTCGTTCTTGGATCTCGTTTGTGGAAGTTGGGAGTTTCTCTTCTGTAAATCTCGCACCTGTTTTGTGATACCCAAGTATAGTTAGTTCATTTTTTGGGGGTGATGGGAACAGTATAGCGTTTTAAATCTCAGATTCTGTTGCTTGTTGCTGGTGTGTAGAAAAGCAGTTAATTTCGTATATGAATCTTATATCCTGCAACTTTTTTTTTTTTTAAAGATTTTATTTATTTATTTGACAGAGAGAAATCACAAGTAGATGGAGAGACAGGCAGAGAGAGAGAGAGGGAAGCAGGCTCCCTGCTGAGCAGAGAGCCCGATGCGGGACTCTATCCCAGGACCCTGAGATCATGACCTGAGCCGAAGGCAGCGGCTTAACCCACTGAGCCACCCAGGCGCCCCATATCCTGCAACTTTTTTATAATCGCTCATTAGTTCCAGGAAGATTTGTGGTTTTTGTTTTTGTTTTTTTAACCATTTGGGAGACTTTTTACATAGGTAATCATTCATCTGCAAAGAAAGACAGCTCTATTTCTTTCTTCCCAATCTGTATACCTTTTATTTCCATTTCTTGTCTTAGTGAATCTGCTAGGATTCCCAGTACAATGTTGAAGAGGAAAGCATCTACTTTCTCCAAAAGTATGAGGTTAGTTGTAGGTTTTTTGTAGGTTCTTGCTAAGGATTAAACTGTGGCCCGCCCCTCCAGATTGATAGGTTAAAGCCCTAGCCCCAAGTGGGACTGTATTTAGAGATAAGATCTTTAGGAGGTAATTAAGGTTAATTGAGGTCATAAGATTGGGTCTTTATGAGAAGAAACGCCGGAGAGTTTACTGGCTCTCTCTTCCTGTGTACCCACTGAGGAAAGGCCCTGTGAGCATTCAGGGAGATGGTGGCCACTTGCCAGTCTAGAGAAGAGAGCTCACAAAAGAGCCCAGACCCCGAGGGACCTTGATCTTGGACCCCCAGCCTCCAGAAGTGTGAGAAAATAAGTTCCTGTTTTTAAGCCATCTAGACACTGATATCTTGAGCCAATGCAGTGTTTGTTCTTCATCAAGTTACGGTAGCTCTGTTCCCAGTTTGCTGAGATTTTTACTATGGATGGATGTTGGATGTTGTCAAAGGCTCTGCTGCATCTGTTGATACAATCATGTGATTTTCCTTTTAAATCAGTGGGTGTGATGGTTATGTGAGCTGGTTTTCAAATGTTGAACTAGCCAGCTTTGCCTGCTGGGGAGACGTTGCTGCTTGGCCGTGGAGTGTATTGTTGGACTCTGCTAGGATTTTGTTAAGGATTTTTGCATCCGTATTCATGAAAGATGTTGGTCTGTAGTTTCCTTTTCTTATAATGTCTTTGTCTGGTTTTGGTTTTAGAGTAATGATAGCTTCACAGAATGAGTTAGGAAATAGTCCCTCTGCTTCTTTTTTTTTTTCTGGAAGAGATTGTAGAGAATTGGTATAACTTCTTCCTCAAGTGTTTGGTAGAATTCACCAGTGAACCCACTGGAACCCACAAGAATATCCATTTGGTGTTATGCCAAACACCACTGGGTCTGATGCCTTCTGTTTGGGAAGGATATTAATTGTTGATTCAATTTCTTTAACAGATATAGGCCTCTTCAGATCATCTGTTTCTTCTTGTGTGAGTTTTGGCCGATTATGTCTTTCAAGGAGCTGGTCCATCTCATCTGTGTCGCCAACTTCTGGGCATAGAGTTGCTCATCGTATCCTTTATTATCCTTTAATTTCCGGGGGTTGGTGTTGGCCCCTTTTCATCTCTGATGTTAGTAATTTGTGCCCTCTCTCCTTTTCTCTTATCCTGGCTAAAGGCTTATCAATTTTATTGATCTTTTCAAAAGATCAGTTTTGGTTTTCGTTGATTTTCTCTATTTATTTCCTGTTTTCAAGTTCATTGATTTCTGCTCTTTTACTATGTCTGCTGCTTTCTTTGTATTTATTTATTTTAAAGATTTTTATTTGTTTATTTGACAGACAGAGATCACAAGTAAGCAGAGAGGCAGGCAGAGAGAGAGGAGGAAGCAGGTTCCCCGCTGAGCAGAGAGCCTGATGCAGGGCTCGATCCCAGGACCCTGAGATCATGACCTGAGCCGAAGGCAGGGGCTTAACCCACTGAGCCACCCAGGCATCCCTGCTTGCTTTGTATTTAATTTGCTCTTCTTTTTCTTGTTTCCTAAGGTGGAAGCTTAGATTATTGGTTTTAAGTATTCTCTTCTACTATATACATTCAATGACTTGAATTTTCTTCTAAGCACTGATGTTAGTAAGTCCTGCAAATTTTATTAAGTTTTATTTTCATTTTCATTTAACTAAAATAGTTAAAATTTTTTCTTGAATTTTTTTCTTTGACCCGTGTGTTTTTTGGAAGTGTGTAGTTTGACCTTCCTGTGTTTGGAGGTTTTCCAGCAGTCTTTCTGCTTTTGTTTCCCACTGTGATCTGAGAGCACGATGTGTATGACGTCTCATCTAACAAGTGTGTTACAGTGTGTTATGGCCCAGAATGTGGTCTGGGTGCATGTGTGTGTGAGCTCGGGAACATGTGTTCCACTCTTGCTGGGCGAAGGCGCTGTCAATGTCCCATAGACCTAGCTGGCAGAGGGTGCCGGTGAGTATGGCGATGGCCTTCATGGTTTTCTGCCTGCTGGGTGCGTCCACTTCCCATGGAGGGTGGTGACGTCTCCAGCCATGAACGTGGACTCATCGACTTCTTACAGTTCTGTCCGGTTTTCCTCGTGCCATTTGATGCACTTTCAGTGTCCACACTAAGGATTGTCGCGTGTGAGGCCTCTCTTTACCCTGATAACCCCCCTTGCTCCCTCTGCTCCCTCTGAAATCAGTGCGGCTGCTCCCGTGTTCTCCATCCCTTTGTTTTTTCCCTTTAATATAAAATTTACCATTTAAACTGATTTCAAGTATCCGGCATCCGTAGCCTGAGGACATTTGCGGTGTGCACAGCCATTGCCACTGTCTCTCCAGAACCTTCTCGTCTTCCCACAGTAGCTCTGTCCCAGCATGTTCCTCCCTCTCCAGACCTCACCGCGTCCCCTGGGCTGATGCCCATCTTGGGCCCGTCACCTCTGCTGCTTGGAGCCCTCCAGGAAGCTGCTCGAGGGTGCCTGTGGGCCGCAGGGGAGCGCAGCCGTGGCGGGGGAGGGTGACGGTGTGAGCTGTGAGACTGAAACCGGACGCTGCGGACACGTGCCAAGGTCAGGCTCTTCATCTGTGTGGGACTGGCTGACCTTGGTGTGACTGCAGAAAGTCACAACGATTAGTCACCACTGTGCACACTCACGCCCAGATCTCCTCAGGGCACCTGGCACAAGTGGTCGTGCGGGGCCCTGCCGGGGTCTTCCTCTGAGCTGTGTCCACAGGACTCCTGGGGAAGCCGTTCCTCTCTCACATTCGGGTGTGTGTCCGTGGCCGGGCGGTGGACGCTGGTTGGCGGCGGCGGTGTTTCTGCCCTGCCTCGCCGTTTCCTACTTTGTAGGGGGGGTTCATCCAGCAGACATCTGTCGCTGGACTTCGGTGGGCCTCATAGCGTTTCAGAAGGGGGTCAGGATTGAGGCCTGGAGACTCAAAGACCCTCTGCCCCCATTCCTGGCCCTCATGACACTTCTTGAGTAAAGATTTCTGTGGTGAAATAATTAGGTTTCAATTAGCAATAATTGCACCTTGGATAAACCTCTTTGGCTATGATACTGCCACTGCTCAAAGCTGTGGTGAAATAATTAGGGAGAGGCTGCACCTCATGACTCTCTAGTTGGACACTCCTAGCACAGATGACCATATTAAAGGCTCTGAGAAGTCCTGCAATTTAAAAAAAGCAAGCAAGTAAGGAAGGAAGGAAAACACCATTTAACTTACTAATTCTCAAACTTTGCCTAAAAAGCCCCCTTTGTACCTACCATCTGTTGACTTCCTGCAGAGGTAAAGTCTGAGGAACATCATTTGGGAAATGTTTGTCTGGTGCACACAGTGGCACATCAGGTGGAGCTGAGGTGAGGGCCCGTGTGTGTTGGGGGTTGAATTGTGTCTCCTCAGAATTCATATGTTGGAGTGCTAACCCCGGGATCTCAGAATGTGACCCTTATTAGGGTTGTGGTAGATGTAATGAGTTAAGATGAATCATCCTGGTGTAGGATGACTCCTCATTTAATATGACTGTGTCTTTCTAAAAAGGGGAAATTTGGACAGAGACAGGCACATAGGGAGAACAGCATGTGAACATGAAGGCAGAGGGCAGGATGATGTTTCTACAGACCAAGGAGCACCAAGGATCTCCAGCCAACCCCCAGAAGCTGGGGAGAGGCCGGAACAGACTCTCCCTCATGGCCTCAGGAGGAACCAGAACCTTGATCTTGGACTTCTAGCCCTTGGGCCTGGGAGACAATACCTTTCTGCTGTTTAAGCCACCAGTCTGTGGTGCTTTGCTGAGGTGGCCCCAGGACATTAGCACAGCAGGGATGGTGCAGAGCTTTAGTTTCTTACAGGGGCTCAGAGGACCGGGCTGGGAGCCACCGGGATTTCAAGGGCCTGGGAAGGGCCCGGGTTGGACACCAGGGCAGCCGAAGAACAGGCCGTTTTCATCACTGGTGGTGTGGTAAGTTGTTGTGAATCGCCCAGCTAATGTGCCTTAATAACTCTATGGAAATAACCGAGATGTTCATGGCAGGCCATTTCTGAGGAGGGACATCGGACACATCCCCAGTGCCTGTCGGCTGAGAAAGTGCTCGGCGACCCCTGGAAGGAATGCTGTCTGCTCCGAAGAGGACAAGTCATGATCTAGGTCAGAGCGTGGGGATTGTGTGTGAGGTGACACTCGACACAGAAGGCAGTCCACAAACCAGGCTCTCGCACGTGTGGCTTGCGTGGACACTGCCGAGGCCACAGGGATACGGGTGTTCACAGATACGGTGCAGTGTTATCCACACTGGTCTCCAGCCAGGCTTCTTCAGACCTGCTTCCCCATGTCCTCCCTGGACGGCGGTGGGACGCGGTCCCCAGAGGGAGAGCCATCCTGTCACTGGGGATCGGTGGCCCTTGTGGGCCTGGGCTCTGCACATCACTCCTGCAGCAGGACCCGGAGCTCCTGCCCAGTGGGACACATTTTTGCCCAAATCCTGCTGGGGACCAGCACGCTCTCCCCCTGGCTCTAGCCCCAGGGCCGGGGAGGCAGGGGAGGCCGGGAAGGCCGGGAGGCTGACATTCCCTCCTGGCGTCCCCGGGGTTGGCGTCCTCTGCTGGAGCAGTTTGCAGCTGCCACACGTGGAAGGGTTGTTCAGTGTGTTCGAGAGGGAGGGGAAAACAGAGTGTAAACAGGTGCGGGTCCCCCAGCGGGTCATAAAGGTGGGGGCACCTTCCACGCGTTCTTCCAACTACCTCGTTGGTTCCGTTTTCTGCCAGGAGCATGGGTAATGCGTACTACGGTCGCAGTAGTCGTAGCATAAGCAGGAAATACATAACAACAATCGCAGCCCTCCGTTTCATGTAGAAGTTAATGTTTCCTGCCCAGTTACCAAAGTCGATCGAAACCATAGAAGGACCCCTCTCTTCCTTCCCCAGAGCTAGTCTCAGTCAGAGGTAGGAAAAGGGCATCCCCCTAATACACAAATAGCAGCTTGATTCAGTTTAAACGAAGGGGAGGGAACAAGTGAAGGGCATCCCTGGCTGGTTCGAACGGAGCCTGGCCCAGACCCCCTGAGCTGAGTCTATCTGGGCCCGGCCAGGCTGGGGAGAACGTGGTACCGCTCCAGCCGGTCTCAGCACCGACTGGTGAGTGTGCAGTGGGGAGACTGAAGGAGCGGCCAGCTGCTTCTGCTGCCTGCCCAGCCTGTTCCAGAAGGATGGGTCGGCCTGCTGGCGGGGCGCTCAAGAGGGCTGTTCCCATCCAGAGCAGACCTCCACCCCCAACTCTGTCCCCAGCTGCGGGGTGCCTGGGCCAGCAGATGAACCATGGTTGGGTCCTTTGCTTTGACTCAAGGCTTTGGTTTGCTCGGATGTGAACTCTGAGACCTGTGGGAATGCAGCGGCCCCCTGCAGGCACTGCGGTGGGTCGGACCTGGGCCGCAGCCCGGCTCGCTGCGGGAAGGCCCGCCCCCGGGTCGCCGTGGGGCACCTGTGAGGTGTGGGCTGGACCCCCGGACTCCTTCCCAAACCTGGCGAGGTGCGGCTCAGCAGATGAGCCCCCGCGTGGAGGGCGGGGTGAGGCGGGACGTGAGCCGGGTGGGGGCGGCCGGGAGAGGGGCCGCCGCTGCCCCCCAGGGTCTGCCAGGAAACCGGGTGAGAGCCGAGCCGCCCAGCTGAGAAGCAGGGGCAGCTGCGGGCTGGAGTCGCAGGGGCGAGTTGAAGGGTTGACAGGGACAGGGGGCGGAGCTGCAGGGGCGGGGAGAGGGGCGGTGTGGGATTGACAGAGGGGGCAGAGCCAGTAGAGGCGGGGAGGGCGGGGCTGGGGTAGGGGCGGGGCCGACAAGGACGGGCCGGTGGGCGGGGCGGGGCGGGGCCGGCGGGGCGGGCAGGTGGGCGCGGGCATAGAGCGGGTGGAGCAGGGAGGGGCGGGTCTTCGTGGCCCAGTGCGGCGGGGAGCGGGCGCTTCGGCCGGCGCAGGTGGTGCGCGTCAAGGGCAGGCTCCCTGTGGCGTTGGGTGGGGGGCGGCATGTTGGGGCGGTTCAGAGACTGGAGGAAAGCGCAGGGCCGGACCTTGCTGCTGCGGCCACAGGTTGGGCGGGCAACAGCGGGAGGTGAGTGAGGACGCGACCCCTGCGCCCCGGCGCTGGCTGACGGGGGCCC
This sequence comes from Mustela putorius furo, assembly GCF_011764305.1. Classification (NCBI taxonomy): domain Eukaryota; kingdom Metazoa; phylum Chordata; class Mammalia; order Carnivora; family Mustelidae; genus Mustela; species Mustela putorius. Next base: position 13,808,882 of record NW_025421998.1, read on the forward strand.
TCACGGCCTGCTGGCTCGCTGCGTCCGCCCCGGGGGACGAGTGGGCTTGCCTGTGCCGCTGGAGGGGAAGGGGCGGTCCCCAGAAAGAGCGAGAGACTGGGATGGGGCGGACTGCGGAGAGTAGGCCGCAGGAGGTGGTGGGGGCATCTGCAGCGGGATGGAGGGTGTTTCCTGCGGGGTTGAGTCCGTGGGATCCCTGAGCAGAGCAGGAGGGTCGGGTTGGGGGGCCCCGGCCCCCACCAGGACAGGCTACGGAAAGCCACAGACAGGCAGGGGCCGGCATGGTCTCTGGACTGTACCCAGGTGAGGCTGCCCTTTGTGGCCGGAAGCTCCAGGGGCGGTGGACCACGTTGGCTTGTAGGGGAGAAGCCAGGAGGACAGCTGCAAGGGTGCAGGGAAGGGCAGGGAGGAGAGGGGAAGAGGGCAGGCCTGGTTGAGGGACGGCTCTGAGCCAGGAGGTCACCCTGCTGCCTGCCTGGGTGGGGCCTTCTTGCTGGTGGAAATCACGGTTCCTGTTCAAAGTGATTAGAAATGAGTGTTCAGATTCTGAGGCCCCCGGCACCAAGGGCGCTGTGGGGCTTTTAAGAGTCAAGTCAAGCCGATTAAAAAAAGAGAATGTCTTTTGAGTCCTTGCTGGTTTGAGACTGAGAAAATGACCCCATCATTTACTGGGACCTCAGTAGCAGAAAAGCCGTCCAAGGGGGGTCAGAATAGAGACCCCGGCTCTTGGTCAGGTAGATGTCTCTCGATGACATATTTCTGGGGGCAGGATGGGGTGAGTCCCAAGGAAGGACGCTGCTGGCCTCACCTCTCTCCACCGTGTCCTGGATGTTGGGACCCCTGGCGGGTGGCCTGAACAGCACGTTTTTCTCAGCATACTTGCGGTTCTGGGGGACTTCCTTGCTCAGGGTCTGGCAACTGGCTGAGCTGGTGGCGAGGGGAGGAGGCGGCAGCTGCTCTGAGATGCCAGGCTGAGGCCCAGTCCAGGTGCAGGGAGGGCAGGTGGTCCATCTGGGAGGCGCAGTTCCTGGCAGTCCTTCAGGGCCAGCCCAAGGGGAGGGGGCAGATGCCTGGTGTGGGCCACAAGATTGGGTTTGCCATGACCAGAGGCCAGAGGGGTGGTGGTTCCTGGGGGCTGCACAGCTTCCCTGTGCTTGTCCTGCCTTGCTGCCTGATGGCCGGCTTCTCCCTCCCGCGAGTCCACGTGGGGAGTTGTCTGAGTGCCTGGAGGCCTCTCCTGGTGACTCCCACAGCATCTACCGTTGGAGACCCCAGCCCCCTGCCCAGCCCCTCATCCTTGGACTGGGTTTGAATGGGCATTGGGGTGCAGGTGCCCAATGGCAGACAGGGGTGGGGGCAGCCCTTTCTAGAACTTTCCTCTAGGCCAGGCAACAGGGACTACCCCAGAGGGGCTCCCAGAGGTGCCCTCCCCTCACCTGGTAGGTGAGACCTTGGGGGGAAAAAGGTCTGTGTCCGGTATTGAGTGCCTGCTGGATGCACTGTGCCTACTGCCTTCCTTGTTCCCTCCTAGTCTAGTGTCTGGCCTCTGCCTGCCTGCCTCCGGCCTTACACAGGTCCTCACCGTCCCGGGCATAGATCTTCTGTGCCCTGGGAGGAAGCAGGCCCCCGGATGTGGGGCAGAGGGGCAGCCCCTGGCACGGTCGCAGAGCTGTCTGTCCAGAGGTCCAGCCTTCTGGCTGTAGGCTCATCATCATCTTGTTTGCGCCCTCCCTGCTGTGCGCCAGGCGGGACTCCTGCTCACTCTTGTTTATCCTGTCCTTACCCTGTCTGGTGGGAGGGCCTAATGTGACTCTCCCTGGTCCCAGAATGATCCCACCTCCGTCCCCTGGGGACCTCCCTTGTGGCCCACCCTGCCTCAGCCATTGGCAACTTGCAGGTGGGGCTCAGGCCTAGGCCATGAGGTCAGATTCTAGCACAGGAAGTCCTGACTGTCCCCTGGAGGCTCACGGAGCCTTGGGTAATCGTGGGCCAGCAGTGGGTGGGGCTGGGTTCCTCTCCAGCAGTCAGTGAGCATGAGACCAAGGCAGTGGGGGCAGATGGTCATGCAGGCCTCGATCAGCCCTTGGGCGGCCCTGGGAGCCTCTCCTGCTCCTGCAGCCGAGGGGAGACAAGCTCAGAGAGAGCGATGCAGTGTGGACAGAGCAGCTTTCAAACCCAGACGGGCAGGAAGCTTCTGGCTTTTCCCCTCCCATGAGGGTCAAAACATCATCCTTCTCTTCCCTGTCTTCTAACATAGTGAGAGGGAGCACAGGGGCTGAGGGCGTGGACGGAGCCGTGTGCGTCCCCAGCCTGCTTGTTCCCCCACAAACAGCCCCCACCAGCTTTTCCAGCTGACTTCAGGAACGCAAGGACACAGCCCCGCACAGAGCGGTTGGTCACAAGGAGCTGCGCTGTTAGATTTAGTGCAATACTCACATTTTTTTAGGAAAGTGAACGCTTTAATGAAGTTTTTTCTCCGAAAGGATCCAGTGGTGCCCTCTCATCAGCGGGGACATGTCCCAGGGCCCACAGTGGACGCCTGAAGCTGCGCGGAGTTCTGAGCTCCGAGGGCACCATGATTTCTTCCTGTGTGTGCACGCTGGGTTTAGGCTGTTTATGGATCGGGTTCAGTACGTGCTTGCGAGGGAGAGCTGTGTCACAGCAGGCCGTCGGAGCAGAGGCTGTGTGAATGCTGTCTCCGTGCACTGGCTTACAACGCGGGGCGAGAGAGTGACGAGCCCTCGTGAGCAGGTGACCGGCTCAGGCTGGGGACATGGCGTGAGGTGGCTGCTGACCTTTGGACCGCATGTCCGGAGATCATGACCTTCCGGTTGGGCGTGGGGCCCCGACTCTGCGGGAAGCAAAGCCAGGAGGAAGGGGGACTGTTGTAGGGCAAGTGTTCTCTGTTGGAGATGTTTTGTTCCCCGCGCCCACAGCAGCCGTGGGTTTATCAGGCTGCGTGGATGGTGGGGAGGCCTATGCCTGCGGGGCCTTTGGGGAGGAAGACGGTTGGAGGGGCCACTGCCTGGCCTGGTGTGCTCAGCCCAACAGGGCCACTGCGCCCGCCTGTCCCCTGTGGCCTCCCAGAGGACTGAGACCCTTCCTGAGACATTTCCTGTTCCCGGCCGACTCCCAGGAACCTGTGTGATGTTATTAGGAAATCAGATTAAACTAGGGCTGGTGACAAGTGGAATACCACACGGGACCCAATGGCACACACGGCCTGCTTGGGGTCCTCTGTGCCGCCCCCCATGCCCCTGCTCTCAGAAGCACCAGCACTGCCGTGCAACTCGGGAGGGGCCCTGTCCTCCAGCTGGGCAGCTTAGTGGCACGACGCTTCTCCCTCCCTCCAGAACCTTTGATGAATCCCAGCTACACTGCCTGGAGCTGGGCTGGTTCGTGGCTTTGGGGAGGACTCGCTGGGCCTCACGGTTTGGTGTAGAGAGCTAGAGGAGGACACTGGGAGACCCCAGGCAGGCCCTTCATCCAGCAAGGACGGCAAGGCCACAGTCTAGCAAGAGCTGGGTTTCCCCCAGGCAGGGGGTCTCTGTCTGGCAGGCGCCCAGCACAGGGGCCAGGAGCATCTGCCCGGAACAGGTCACAGCCCAGGCTGGGCTTTGGGGTCGGGTGCTAGGTGCTCACAGGGAGGTTAATCGACTCTCTTCTGTCTCTGTCCCCCATTTCCTCCCCAGGGGGGCTTTCTCTGTTGTCCGGCGCTGTGTCAAGCTCTGCACCGGCCATGAGTATGCAGCCAAGATCATCAACACCAAGAAGCTGTCGGCCAGAGGTAGGCATGGCTGCGCCCGTGGGGGCCGGGCTCCTGTAGGCCTGGAGCGTGGTGGGACGGGGGTGGCATCTCCTCCAGCCTGGTGGGGTCAGCCGCAGGGAGAGGAACCCATCCGCTCAGACTGGGGTCACTCCTTGACCCTGGTCTGGGAGCTCCTGAAGGGCTGGCAGTGGGGGCACTCGGAGGGCTGAAGAATGTCTTGTGACCAATGCTGTGGGGTTACTGGACTGTGGGACCTCTCCAGGGAATGGTTTGCCGAAGTAGGGCAGGGCTCTGGGCCTGCAGGGTTGAGTGTGGTGCTGGGCAGGAGCCCGTCCACCTTGTTGTCCCTCTGGAGCTCTTGCTGGGTGGTGGCCCAGGTTGGGCACACAATAGGACCCTGCCCTCTTGGGGTCCAACAGTGATGTGTGGTGGGGTGCTGCCCTCAGCAGGTTTGTCAGAGTATACAGTTGGGGGCAAGGGGCAGGGATCCAGCAGGCCCCCCGATGGACCCCAGGGCCAGTCAGGAGGAGGCCGGGGACCCCTGGGCAGCACAGTCTGGTGCTGTCTCGCTTGCCTGGGGAACCCTGGTTAGTGTCCAGACACAGATCTGAGCTGAGAGGCTCCTTCTCTGGTCTGAGAGGCGCTGGGCTTGGGTAGTGCTGGCTTACCTTCCCTGGTAAGGTCTGGTGGCCTGCAGGGCACACCGTTGAGTCCCCGTGCGAGTTCTTCAGACCTGTTTCCTGTCCCAGCTCACGGTGGGGGGCCTGCAGGGCCGGTGGAGAGGGTCAGTCCCACGTCCTCAGAGCCTGCTGCCCCCATGCGGGCATGAGCAGGGAGATTCTGGGCAGACCCAGAAGCACAAGCTCCCGACCGTCCCTTGATGACCAGCCCACCCCCTCCCCAGGGGGACAGTGGTGGGCTCTGCTGGCCTCTGTGGGGCTGGCTGTGGTGGCTGGGCTGGGAGGGGGAATGCTGTGGATCTGCTGTGACTCTGTGAGCCAAGGCAGCCCAGAGCACGTGTGCCTGGACAAGGTGCCACCACAGAGTGTGCCCTGGCACGCACACACACGTACACACACTCATGCACGCACGCAGCGCACGCACATGCACACACGCACAGACACAGCACACACGCAGCATGCACCATACATGCAGCACATGCGCCTACATGCAGCACACATGCACACACAGCGCACATGCAGACCAGACACACATGCAAGCAGCTCACACGCATGCACGCAGCTCCTGAGGTCCCCGACACCAGCTGGGGGATGCGAGTGGATGCCGGCTGTCAGCGGTTTGGGAGGATATGGCTGCAGGGGTGGAGTCCCTAAGGCAGGAGGAACATAGGCTTGTTCCAGACCATGGGAGGAGGAGAGGCGGCCCCCCTCAGATGTCCCCTAGACTGTCAAAGCAGTCCCTCTCCCCACTCTTGGCACTGAGCAAACATCCTCGTAAGCCACTGCAACTCCAGGTGTGGGCATGAGCAGGGGGGAGGGCACAGAGCAGTAGGAGGGTCTTGAGGGATGCATAGGAGTTTGTGAGGCCCAAGCAGAAATGGACATGGATATGTTTCTGTGGAATCACGCGGCTCCCCTGCAGTACCCTCCCCGCTGCCCCGTGGGTGCCTTCAACGTGCTCTACAGGCAGGGAGGGTCAGGACCAGCAGAAGCTTCAACTTGCAGGTGTGTTGGGAGAGTACCACTGCACCTGCTCACTCTGCCCCCGCAGGAGTGCACCTTCTCGCCCCTTCCTGGCCTGATGGCCTGCTTTGTTGCCTCTGTGTCCCTGAGGCCAGGCCCCTGGAGCCCCTGCCAGCGTGCGGCTGGGGAGCTATGTGGAGCCTGGGGCTCCCGTCAGCCCTGCTCCTGCCCATGTCCTCACACACGTGTCCTGGGCACAGCCTGGGATGGGTGGTGGGAGCAGGGCCGCAGCAGGGCTGTGGGGAGCCAGAGTGGCTGGCCCGCCCCGTCCCACCTACCCTCGGGGCCCCTGCTACTTTGCCCCTCATGCTCAGTCCTCTGCACTGCCCAGCACTGGGCGGGGGGTCTGGGACATTTTTGTTTCCTTTGTAATTCTTTATCAGGGAAACTTTAAAACATCCCCAAATAGAGAGAAGGGGACAGCATGGTCCCCCAGCTTCGACAACTGTCGACTCTCCGCGGACTCTGCTTCATCTGTAACCCCTGTCCCGCAGCCCATCCCAGATGCCCTGCTGCTCCGCACGTTGTTGCTTAGCACATCTGTCCGAGGGAGGAGCGGTCTACACAGACGACTGGTCGCCTCCCCTCTGCGGAGGCCTCAGGGTCCTCAGGCCCTCCCCAGTCCCTCCCGGCTTTCCTAGCTGAGGGGACAGGGTCTCTGTGCAGACTCTCGCCTTCGTGCTCAGCGTGGGCCAACAGTGGGCTGGGGCTTCACCAAGCCCTCTCCCCCCATGCCTCAGTGTCCCCAGCCATAACAGGGATGAAACTAGTGTGTACTTGTTCCAGATTGTGTGGGGAGTAAGGTGCTTAGGAGTGGCCCACAGGCACAGTGCTGCCCAAGACCTCCCCTCTCTGCCTCGCTCCCTCCCCTTCCTGGCCACCCAGCCTGTAGGTTCCAGGCCCCCTCCTCTGTGAAGCTGCCCTGGGTCCTCCCGCCCAGCTTGGAAATCCCCCAAGTCTGGAGGCATCTCTCTGCCGATGGCTTGTTCCTGGAGGGCACTATCAGCTCTGTGCCCTTCCTGCTCCCAGACTCTCTGTCAGGCTGCCAGGCAGCTTTCCATAGGCCTCAAGTTCTCCCCTGGCCTGATGCACCGTCTGGCCCTGTCTGCTCCCTCCCACCAGCTCTCCTTAGGCCCTTGGATTAGTCCAGTGCCTCATGCCATTGGGCCTTTGCACGTGTCTGTTCTCTCTGGAAATGATTTTCCCAAACTGTCTGTTGGTGACATTTCTTCAATGTGTCTGCTCTCTGCCTCAGTAGAATGTGGGACCCAAGCACCCTCTTTGTACTATGGCTGTCTTTGCCACCAGACTTATAGGCCCTGGGGGCAGGGCCTGGATCCGCTGGGTTCCCCACCACATCTCCCACTCTGGCCAGAGCCCGGCGCTCCAGAAGTGGTGTGGAGGGGATGGCTACATTCATGGAGTGAATGCATTTTGGTGAGGGGCATACACAAGAGTATGCTGGAGATGGGTTAGGCTCCCAGATAGGATGCCGGGTGGGGATGGGGTGGAGGTATCTAGAGGGTTGGGCTGCTGGGTTGGGCCTGTGGGGCATGCCCCTGGTCATCTGGGACATCCGGACACCTGAGCGTGGTTGGGAAACCTGGTGGCCACTCCGTAACTAAATCCCGCCGGGTCACAGAACGTGTCCTGAGCGAGGGCACCCAGCCTGTTCTGTGGCATGTGCCAAACCACTTCCCAGATCTGTGTCCCGCTGTCCTTCTGGGAGGAGGGATGGAGAGGGGCCCATGGATGAGGGGGAGGGACCCAGGGCAAGTGCCTTAGAAAGAGGAGTGGTGGGAAGTGGAGACGCAGAGCCCTTGTCCCCCACCGTCCTGTCCACCTGTTGCTGGGTCCAGTGCACTGTGGAGGGGTCCCCACTCCCCCCCACAGGGTGCAGCAGCCTGGCTCCTTTGAGGCTTCTGGTGATAGAGAAGTGGCCGGCCACACGCAGTGGCCAGGAGCATACAGGCCTTGGACACACGTCACCTGCCCTGCTCAGTCACGGGTGCTCCTGGGAGTGCCAGGACACTGCAGGTGGCCCCCACGGGTGCCGTGTGCTGTGGGGGCTGTAATGCTTCCTGTGTCTCCAAGGGGGGTACAGTGAACACACCTGGATTGCTGGGTACTGTTCACAGAAGCAGCTCGAGGGACGTGAATCACCTGGGGTCAGGGCCTCTAGGCAGCGACCCTGGGTGGTGGCTAAACTCAGAGAAGGAGGGAGCTGCCGAGGAGGGGGGCCTGCCCTGCCCTTCAGCAGCACCATATCTGCACGAGGCTTCTCCATGACCTTTCTCACTCCCTGTGGTCAGGCTGGGCATACCTTCCTCACCCCCTGTGGTCGGGCTGGGCACCTTATTTCACAAATGAGGGAGCTGAGTCCTACAGAAGTCAGGAGAATTGCTCAGGTTCCCCCAGTGGTGCTGAGCAGAGCCTGGGGCATGGGCAGCTTTAGGGTCCACCCAGCTGGGGGGCCTGATGAGGGTCAGGCATGGGGCTGACCCCACAGAGGAGGGGCTGGTGTCACAGGTGGGGCTGACCACACAGGTGAGGTCAGGTGGGGCTCACAGGTGGGGTTCACCTCAGGGGAGGGGCTCATCTCTGGATGAGGGGACTGAGTGACAGGTGACAGGTGAGGAGATGAAGCCTCGTAAGCCTGTAAGCCTCCTGGAACCCGCAAGCTGATGCTTGGCTCATCCCCAGCTCCTTCCTGGGTCACTTCGGGCTACACTTTCCCTAGGGCCTGCGTGGCTCCTTGTGCCCTGGGGCACCCCTGCACGATGAAAGTGTGATGGGGCGGGGCAGACACAGCCCCCTCCCACCAGAAAGCTGAACCGGCCCCCTTGGCACAACGAGTCCCAGGTTTCCCAGGTTTCGCTGGGGGGTGAGGCGCCCCCCCCATGACCACAGCCCGTCAGCGGGACCCGGGCGGTGGAACTGGGTTAATGGAGGACGCAGCGCCGCATTGCAGGGGCGGCTGAGCATGCGCAGCTGGCGCCCCTCCCTCTCTCTCCCTCCCCTGTGCTCCGAGGTGGGGACCCTTCCCCACTGTCCCCTCTCTTCCCTCCTATCCGTTCCCTCCTCCCTCTCCCGCCCTCTCCCCTCCTCCGGATCCGCCTCCCTCTCCTCTCTTAACATCCTCTCCCCCTCCCGCCTGCCCCCTCCCCGCTCCTCCCCAGTCCCAGCCCCAGCCCCAGCTTCCCTGACTGACCCTGACTGACCGACTGACCCGGGCACTCCAGGGCTCCTCCCCGGGCGCTCGCAGCGCCCCCTGGGGCTGAGCCAGGGTCTTACAGTGTCAGCGGGTCCCAATTCCAGATAAACGATAATTTTTTAGAGTAAGCGTGTCCCAGACCCCCAACCAACTTTTAGTCCACTTGGCCCTCATGTGGGGGTTCCAGGGGACCCTGGACGGTGGGAGGGGTCCTGCGGGGATTTGGAGGGCGTGGGAATTGGGGGCCTCTCCCTCTGCGCCCTCCTGCTCCCGGGCCCTGGCTCTCAGGTCCTGTCCAGGGACCCTCACTCCCGGGTTGGAGGAGGGGGACCGGGGCGCCAGCAGATGGAGCAGGTACTGTAGGTTTCGGACAGACGGTGAGGGAAACCTGAGTACAAATCAGGCGCAAACGGAATGGGCCATGCTTACGCTAGAAAGGGCGTCGCGGTGTGTCTGACTTTGGAACATACTGACACAAAAAGTTTTTGTTGTGATCCGGAACCCGAATTCAGCTGGGCATTTTGTGTTGTGCTGTTGGAAGAATGGGTTCTCGTGGTTAATTTATGAACCAGATCGGCTAAGTTGAAACTTCTGAAAATGGTGGGGGTGGGTCCAGGACGAGGGCAGAGAAGGGGCAAAGGCCAGGCCAGTGGGGGTCCTGGTGGGCTCACAGGTGAGGTGCAGAGCACAGCCTCTGGGGTCCGGGTGACTCTGGAGCGCAGTGGCATTTGTGAAGGCGGAGTCTGTCCCAGGGGCTGGTGTCTGAGCAGTGCTGGTGTTCCCCGTTCTGGGGCTCAGGTGGCTGTGGTGCCTCCCACCCCACTAGGTCGTGGGGGGCACCAGGGGTGAAGGGGCAGTGGCCCCCTGGAAGGTGGACTGGCCCAGGATGATTGGGAAGGTCATTAGGAGGGAATGTCTGTGAACTCCTGTGCCCTGTCCTTCCTGAAATCTGAAGGGACCCTTCCCAGCACCTCTGCCCGTCCCCACATGCACCCGGAGCCCCCCAGAGGTGGATGCAGGCTCAGAGGGGCAGTTCTAGGTCTGAGGACCTGGGTTCTGGCCCCAGCCCTCTGGCTCGGCAGGTCCTGGGGGCGTTGGGGGGCCTGGGTGTCATCTCTGAGTAGGACTGTGGGGGTGAGCCCTGCGCTGTCTGGGGCTGTGCCCAGACTGTAAGGAAGGCATACAGTCTCTGCTCAGCGCCAGGAGCATGGGCTGGCTGTGCTGCTGAGGCCGCGTCGAGGTTGCCACCGGGGGTGGGCGGGGATGGGACCTTACCCAGTAGGACCTGTGATACCAGGGCTAGAGACGAAGTGGAAGAGGAGGCAGTTCCGGGATATCCCGTCACCGCGCCCTCTTGTCCTGGAAGGTAGCTGTGTCCCGTCTGACAGCTGACGAGACAGAGGATTCCAGAGGACAGTTACTACCGGGGAGGTTGGGAGTCCTGCCCTGTGGTTGCAGACATGACCCAGCCCAGGACCCAGATGTTGCACAGCTGAGACGGACAGCTGCCTACGCTGCCCAGGCGGGCTGCATGTCACGCAGGCCTGTGGGGTGTACTTGGGGACACGGGAGCAGCCTGGGCTGCGGGAGGCAGGCGTCGGAGTGACTAGAGAGTGGAGTCCCCGGTCTCCACCGTGGGATGTGGTCAGTGTCTCTGAATGATTGCTCTCTGGCACGGGGTAGGAGGGCCCTGTGCCTGGTGTGCCTGGGGAGAGGCTTTGGGGCCAGGGCACTTGCCCTGGGAGGCAGGTTGCCCCGGGCGAGGGGGCTGCACAGCAGGGACCTCACATGTGGGCCCCGATTCTGAGCTGAGTTGCACCTTGTGTTGGGTGATGGCTGTGGGCCCGGGGGGGGGTGGTGAGGAAGGCCTCCGTCCAGGGGAGACTAGCTGAGGGCGGAGAGGGAGGGCGCTGGGGGCCCAGCTATCCCCCAGCCTCACGGGGCCTGCGCACAGCTCAGAGGCCTGGGTGTGCTGTGGGGGGAGGGCCTGGTGGCTGTCTTTGTCCCTGTGGCAGCTGCAGGATGGCACAGACACCCCTGTGGGGTGGGCGCAGTAATTGCTGGTTGCCAAGTTGCCTTTTTGAAATAAAACTCACACAGAAGTCTGTGCGGGGGATCTTTTCATCTTCCTTGCTCTGCCGGCACCCTGGGGCGCCCGGAGCAGGACTGGGTGCCCCACGGAAGCACTGTGGGCCGGTGGGGGCCTCCCCCCATGGCTGCCTACATGGCAGCCCCCCGCTCCCCCCAGCCTCCCTGGGCCCCACCCCCCATCTCAGAGATGGGGCGAGGGTCGTCGCAGCCCTACCTTGTAGGAGCCCTTGGCAGCTTCAGGGCCTGTGCTGAGCGCGCAGCAGGTGCTGGTCCCAGGTGACCCGGCAGGACCCCGAGCTACCCCTGGAGTCTCCCTGTGAGCCCCATCTGCAGACTCAAGCTGTGGAAGCTCCGACTCAGGGACGTCCTTCCTGAGAGTGGTCTCTTCCCGGCGGCCTGCAGCCTTGTGCCAAGACCCGATGCTGTCAGCTGGACAGAGCCAAGGTGGGATCCCCCACCTCGAATAGGTGTCTTCCCTGACCCACTCCCTCCCCAAGCCACCCCCCTCCCGCTCCTCACGACCCTGCAGGTGTAAGTGTCCAGGGCATCCAGCGGCTCAGCCACAAGGGGGGGGGCTGGCTCTGTCCCTGGAGATTTTGAGAATTCGGGAATATGAGAGTTACAGGGGTGATGCTGGATGGCGCGGGTCTGGGGCGATGGGTAATGTGGATATCTGTGAGCCTCCTAGGATTCTAGAAGGCTCCCTCTTGCCATGTGATGGTTCAGGCATGTATATGGGTGGGAAGGAGGGGAGGGACCTCTGAATGACGTCCCAGGGTCCAGTGCGGTGGGTCAGCGGAGGCAGCGGGTTCTCATCTTGTGCGGTGCTGCTGAAAACCCCCGGCGATTGGATCGAGGACACCTGCCGGGGTCTCAAGCAGCTTGTGGCATGGGGCTGGAGGAGGGAAGCAGGAAAACAGGCCAGGTGCTCAGCTCTTCAAGGCAGGCTGGGAGTGGGGAGACGGAGGTGGGGCCAGGACAAGGGGCTGGGGTCTCGTGTCTGTTGAGTCCTCTCCCTGGAATCCCCCCACCCTTTCTGCATGTGGGAAACAGACTCAGAGCGAGGCTTGGCTGCTCCAGGGTCCCCACGTCCACTGGAGGTTGGAACATGGGCAGTCCCCCAGCTCCATGATCCTGGTTTAGCTTCCCGGCTGGTTTATCTTGGAGGGAACAGGATCCCAGGCAGCCCAGGCCCTGTGGAGCCAGCAGCTGAATGCAGGATAGGATGAGGGGGCCGGCTCCCCCAAGTCCCCTGAGGTGGTCAGCACCTGGCCTTCTCCTGGGGGGTGCTCTGTCTCTGGCTGGTTGTGGCCCTCATGGCTGGGGAATGTGTCGGGCTTCCCATGGCTTTGCCCACCCCTCTGTGCCACCAGACCCTCCAGTGCTGGTCCATGTCTGCTTCTGGGACAAGGGCACACACACACATACTCCCAAATCCCGCAGCCCGAGGGCTGCCCATCCTGTCCTGCGGCCTTGGTGGGCACTCATGTATGTCCATGCAGAAGTGGATGGTGACCCTGGGCGGGGCCTGACCTTGACACAGATCCCCACAGGCTTTATCTGTCCAGGAGCTGCTGACTTGGTAGGCCATGCTGGGGAGCAGCCGCTGTAGCCTGTGACCTTGGCTGGCTTCCTGACGTGTCCCAGTCTCCCTACCCCAGGCCCGAGCCCTCTGCCATCCCTGCGTCCCTGGGTCATCCTGCAGACAGGGTGGGGGAGCCGATGGTGGCCCTGGTGCTGGCGGGGCTCCCCAGTGAACACAGCCTGCCTGTCCCATCCCAGGGGTCCTTGGGGGTCCAGTGGCTGCCCTCTCAGCCCCTGCTGCCCACCAGGCTATATGGGCTCTTGTGTGGGATTTCATATTCCATCCAGTACGACTGCTGGTTTTCCCAAGAGGTGGCTCACTTGCCTCAGGCCAAACCTTGGCGTGCAGGGAGTGGGGGCAGGGCCGGGGGGGGGGACGGCTGGCAGCTCCTCCTGCCAGGTGGGCCGTCTCCCCCTCCCATCCCTCCTCCGCCCACACCAGTGCCTCGCGGGCGTCCTTCTGCCAGTGACAGCTCTGCTGCTGCTCCTGGCAGCTGGCGAAGGGCCAGGCGCCCACGCACGTCCCTCCTGTCCCCCTTCTCCTGGCACTGCCCCATCTCTACTCTGAGTCACCCACAGCCGGGGAGCAGGTGGGGGCTGGGGGGACGGGTGTCAGGGCTTTGCGGACCACATCCCTGAGGGGCCGAGAGGAGCCCATGGTCTGGGGTCGCGTCCTGGCCTTGGGGACCAAGTGCCTCTGTGCACCTGCTTCCTTTTCTGGGACTGCCAGTCACACTGAGTGCGGCAGGAGCCACAGGCGTCCTCTCCCACTTGTGGGTACAGCCTCCCACCTCCCTCAGCTTCCTGACTCGGCCTGGGGGGCCCCACCTGAGGGGGCCCTGCCTGAGGGAAACTCTGCCTGGGGGAAACCCTGCCTTGGAGGCCCTCCCTGGTGGGGCCCTGCCTGGGGGAGACCCTGGCTGGGGGGGGCCCTGCCTGGGGGAGACCCTGCCTGGGGGCACTTGCTGTGTGGAGCTGGCCATTTCTTGGGGCATTACTGGAATGAGGGTGAGGCCTGCTGTGTAGTGGAGCAGGTGGCTCCCATGTGTGGCCTCGTGTGGCAGGCACCTGTCCCTTCCTGATCCTTGGGGGCCCCTGCCCATCGCCCTCCTGGCTTGGCAATGGCAGCCTGGAGCAGCCCCTGCCTCCTCCTGCTCACAAGGGGCTCCTGAGGTCTGGCAGCTGCTGCCCCATGGAGGGTGTGCAGGGCTCTGCTGCCCCCTTTCCTGGCCCCCAGCCTCTGAGCCTGGTCGAACTCACCTTGGGAACACCGAGGGCGCAGGGTGAACCTGGCACAGATGTGGTGATGGAAACCCAGGAGGGTTTCCTGGCGGTGCAGGCCACGGGCTGCTGGTGGCAACCTCATGCGTGCACGCGGCTAGATCTCAGACAGGTGGCAGTGGGGTCATAGCTGTGGTTTTGTTTTGCTGCGTTGGATGCACTCTGTCGTGGGTTGTAAGTGAATGTTGGTCTTATCTGTAACCCTTTCTCTCTGGTTGGAGAACAAAGATCTGGTCCTCATGGGCACAGGTGTGCAAACATGTGTCGCATGTGCAAGAGGCATCTCCAGCGGGCACGGGCTTGTGCAGGGTGTCTGAGCATTGAGGAGACGGTTGAACTTGGGAGTCCCCAAGCACTGTGACAATCGCGTCTGTCCCCCGTGAGCGCTTGTTCCTCCAAAACCTCTCTCTGGTATGGGGGGCCCCCTTGAGGCTCCTGCAGGGCCGCATGAGGCCCTCCGCCTCTTCTGTCCCCGGGGCTCACATCACGGCTGCACCTGCTCCGTGTGGCCTGGACCTGTGTGCGGGCCCGGGGTCCCTAGACACAGTCCGTGCTGGCTTCCTGCAGGTCTTCAGGAGGGAAGGGGGCAGAGGGACCTCCCCTCTATGAGCAGGTTTGCCCTCATTCCCTGGGACCCCACTCCTGTCCCCATCCTGTTCCCTGTCACCCTCAGGCTCATCCATGGAAGGCCGCAAGGGTGCCGTCCCTGGGGCCGGTGCATGTGGAAGGAGATGCAGGCTGGGCCTGACGTGGGAGACTGGGGAGAGGAGGCCGCCCTATGGGGCCGGGACATGTGGGGTGTCAGGCCAGATTCTTGGGGCTCTGTCGACCTTAGCACAGGCACCATATGCGTCCTGTGACATGTGCCAGCGTTCCGTACCAACACACTAACTGGGGCACTGGGGCCCCAAGCGGCAGGTACTGGGCTACAGGGCAATTCTGGGTGCCCCAGACACATAGGGCAGCTGGCCACAGCTGTGGAAGGGCTCTTCTGAGGGTTGTGGCCAGTGTCAGCTGGCCTGGTTGCTCAGACCTTGTAGCCCTCCAGCACTGGCAGGTACCTGGTGAGGCCCTGGGGTAGCCTGCTGCCCCCAGCCAGGATGTCATTGCACAGGATGCGGCTAGGAAGGGTGCTGGGCTGGAGGCCCTGGGGTGCTGGTGAGCCCTGGGCAGGGTGGGCAGCGTTTCAGCTGCATTCCGCCCCAGGCCTGCTCAGTGATCACTGCCATGGTGTCTGAGGTCCCGCGGCCAGAGCCCCAAGAAGGAGGTGGGTGCAGCCTTGAGTAGGTGTGGCGAGTTCCCGGGGCCGGTCAGGGGCACTGCTGCCCGCTGGGGAATGGAATGGGCTGGGAGCACCCTTCTTGGTCCAGGTGAGCGTTTAGGGCTGGGACGTGCTCCTCATGGACCAGACTCGGTTATATTTGACTCACTTCACCGTGACCACAATGGGGTTCTTCATGCAGAAGTTAAGGAATAACTGGGGTACTGCTGCGGGAAGGGATGTAAGCCTGAGGGCAGAGTGGAGCACTGACTTTGTGTGTGGGGACAGCTTCCCGTCCCATCACATCCTGGCTCAGGGGTGTCAGTTTAGATGAGCCCTGACTCCGTGGGCGGGGACAGCCTCCCGTCCCCGTCCCATCCTGTCCTGGCTCAGGGGTGTCAGCTTAGATGAGCACTTCCCAGGCTGATGTCGCCGTGGCAGGTTTTTGGGACATGCCCTCATCAATCAGTGGCTTTGTGCTTGTTGGAGACGGGATCAGACCCTTTTTTTAAAAATACAATATTTTGCTTCATCATAAAAGGAACACGAGATTGTTTGCAAGTTGGGGGAAAATGTAAAGAAAAAAGTAATATATTGTTTAATGATTCCATCCTTCTGATTCTTAGGGGGAAACGCGGTCACGGTCTAGGGGTGGGGTGCGTGCTCTCACACGCCTGTTGTGACTTCGTGTCAGAGCCTCTCCCCACCCCATGCGGCCGGCCTGACAGTGAGGGGGACAGCCCGCCCGGAAGGTCAGGGACTTGCTGGGGCCACAGGTGGGTACCGGCATGCGGCCCATCGGCTAGGCTCCCCTTCTCTCCCCGCTGCGCACTTGGGAGTCGGCCAGTCCCAGGGATGGGGCTGCGTCCTCAGGGACAGCTTTCAGGAGGAAAAGACAGTCTCTCCAGTTGCATATTTCTGAAAAGGGGATTCCCAGGTGCATTTTCCTCCTGTCTTTATATATGAAAATGACCCCGGCTCCCTCCGCCTGACCCCCCTGAGAGCTCTCCCTGCCTCTGCCCCGGTCCACACGCGGGCGGGCTTCCCCGTGTCATCCACATGCGGGGGAGGCGGCTCTGATGGTCCTGGGACGGTTGGCAAAATTGGAACACGGATGGGTTGGTTCCCGTTCTGTAGCGTGTTCGGTGTTCTGCACTGAGGTCATGCCCTAGAGCGCCCTCGCTCTCAGGATGCGTTCCCGGGCTGTCACCTGTTAGGAGGACGGGGACCTTGGGGCTTCTCTCAGACGCTCAGAAAAGTGTGTGTGTACGGAAGGGCAGATTATGCAGAAGTGCTTTTTCTGAGGACATGGTAGTGTCTGTGCAACTTTCTCTAGATTTGAAAACCATTCAGAGTAGTCACTTAAGAGAAAGCCCCGGGAACAAAAAAGTGAGGCTGTGGTTGCTCCCATTGCACCTGCAGGGCTGGTCCTGGCTGTGGCGACAGCCCCTTCCCACGAAGATGGGAGATGAGATGTGGCCCCTCAGCCGCGTCTTGCATCGTCTGTCCTGAGTTTCATCCGATGGCAGACGGGGATCCATGCTGTGTGTGTTCTCTCGCAATTGTGCTGGACTCGTCCCTCCAGACGGTGACGCTTGGACCCACCCCCAGTGCCCGCTGTCACAAACACTGCTGCATCCTTCTGTGGGCTCAGCTCCCGCCTCAGAGGGGACGGGGTGGCACCTGGGTGTGTTGCGTCCGGAGTTCAGGGGAGGGAGCGTGGGGTGGGGTGAGGCTCAGGCCCTCTGGCCAGTGCCCACCTGCTGTCCTGCCAGAGCCCTCCCAGTGCCAGGGCACCTGGCCGCACAGGGCGGGGGCTTAGTGTTTCTGGGGGCTTCCGTGCTGGGAGGTGGGGGGGCCAGCTGGACCGGAGGTGTCCCAGAGAGAGTTCTGTCTGCAGGCATGACATTCCCGCTCAGGAGAAGCACAGGTGTGTTCACAAATCTGTCCGAGCCCAGCACTGGCATGCGGGCCCGGGAGAGCCCACCACAGATGCGGCAGCCAGCTCCCTTCCTGCAGAAGGGCCTTCTGGTGCCTGGGTCTGTTGCCCCCAAGCCCAGGCCGTGCTGGGGGCCAGCAGGTTGTGGGGAGGGTGCGGAGTCGCTTGCTCATTTGTCATACCTGGCAAAGGCTGCCGCATACGCTGGGATGGGCCTATGGTATGCACCTGCTGGCGCAGCGCCCTGCGCCCCATACCCTTGCTCTGAGGGGCTCAGGACCCCTGGTGCCCTGCCCCGGGTGCATCCCACCCTGCAGCAGCTGCCATCCTGAGTGGGGAACCCCCTGCCTCTCTTGACGGTCTGGCCACAGTGTGTGCCCAGCCACCTGTGTGTGCTGACCTCCAAACGAAAGTGCGTTTTGGGTCTCCCTCTGTGAGTGGCTTGTCCTCTGGTATGTGTTGGGGGCTGCGGTGCTGCTGTCGCCAAAGGCTGCGTGCTGTTGTGCGGCCATAACCACCTTCGTTGTGCCTTCTCTAGTCAACGGAAAGGAGGGTTTTTCCAGTATTTTGTTCCTAAGGTCTCCATTAAATTTTAAAATCTTCCTGCTACCCTGATTGTCTGGAATAGACGTTTCTGTTAAGTGGTTCAGTCCTCAGAGAGCCAGCCTCTGGAACAGAAGCGCTGGCCTCTCGAGGGGGGGGTTGCTGGGAGGGCTCCTGGGACCCTGCTGGCTGGGGCCCTGCCCGGCAACAGCCACGTTTTGCCGGCCCCGCAGCCACTGGCGGACACGCTAGGCTTCAGTAGGAGGCTCCAGGGAGTCTGGAATCGGGACACGGTGAAGGATAGATTGGCGCCGTCAGCTCTGCCATGACACGTGCAGCATTTTCTCTTCCTGAAGCGCCTGGGGCTCCCCACCTCTGCCTCCGTGGGCCTCTTGAGGCGAACACTTGGCAGCCTCTTCCTGCCCTGGTGCTGCCAGCCAGGGTCTCTGGGCGGTTGGCCGGTACGTGCAGAAGAAGGCAGTGGGCACCTCCCTGGGCTGGGAGTGTGTCTGGCAACCACTGGTCTTGGCAGTGCTGGGCATGGGGGGGTTACTGGCTGCTGGGGCACAGGGGGGGGTCACACTGTGTTGCTCTCTGTCCGCAGATCACCAGAAGCTGGAGAGAGAGGCTCGGATCTGCCGTCTTCTGAAGCATTCCAACATCGGTGAGCTGCCGTCTTGGGCGTGGGGGCAGGGGTGCCATCTTTCTGCCCCCTGGCCAACGACCTTTCTGTCCCGGAGATTACACCGCAGAGGGACACCCAGAGGCCGCCTTTGCTTTTTCCATAGAAGTGTCCCATCCTTGGGCACCTGGCAGTGGTTTTCTCTTCTGACCTCCAGGGGCCCTGGGGGTTCTGGGCAGCTGCCTGTGCAGCTCTGCCTGGATGGGTCTTGGCCCATCAGCCCATCACTCTAACTCCCAGCTGGATTCCTGGCAGAAACATTGTGTGGTTTCAGAAAAGCCGCAAGACAGTCCAGTTAAGAAGAAAAACGTTTGGGAACCAAAAACCTCAAAGGCCACTTCAAGCGCCATCCTGGCCTGAGGTCTGAGGGCTTACTCTGGAGGGCCACCGTTGTCCCCTGCTGGTCATTGCCACTGTGCCCTGGGGGTTTAGAGTCTGGGGAGCCTGGGGCCATGGCCTCAAGGATGGTGACCCTTTTTCTGAAAGCCCAGATCACCTCCTTGTGCACCCACAGGACCCTGGAAGTCAGCTTGGGCCTCTTGGGCCGCTCAACCTGCACTCAGCCCTGTGCCCCACCACCCACCCTGGTGGCTCGGGGGTAGTCCCTGCCTTCTGCCCCAGGGAGCAGGTGTGTGTGTCCACCTGCCTGCCCGGCCCCACCTCTGGCCCTGGAGGGACTTCCAAGGAGTCCCCTATGCGAAGCAGCCGGGAAGCACAGAGGGGCCAGTGGGTTTGCTGCCCTGGGGGCACCCAGGGAGCTGGTCAGGGTAGGCTCAGGGCCCCTCCTGCCACGATTCCAGCTCTGTTGGGCCAGGACAGAGCCCAGGACTCTGTTTAAAAGGAACGACAGATGGGGTGGCTTGGTCACTTCTGGAGCCCCTGGCCTGCAGGGAGGTACATGCCACTCCCAGCTCCCAGGCTGTGGCCTCAGCCGTGGGGAGCCCAGGAGGCTGTAGGAAGCCTGGGCCGCTTCTCAGAGCCAGTCCTGGGAGCTCCCCCCGAGGCTCTGCCCTGCAGGACCTGTGGGAGTGGCGGTGAAGGCAGACCCCCACTTCTAGACAGCCCCCCACCGTGCCCGCAGGCGGCTCCAGTCCTGGGCCCGGGCCAGGCACTTGCACTTGTAGATTCTCAAGCTGTGTGTGTTGGGCCCACTGGCGTGCAGGCTTCTGACTCAGAGGCCTGGTATGGGCCCAGGAACCGGAGCCTTCCCCAGCGAGCCTGGTGATTCTGATGCCGACGTCCACAGGACCCCAGTCACTCTTCACTGGCAGGGTTGGGGGAGCACGTGGGTCTGCAGTGGGCTTCCATCAGACCCTCTGCCGCCCCTGCTGTTGCGCTCTGTGCGTCGGAGCCCGGCAGCAGGCACTAGCTCATCCCCACCGCTGCCCCTTGCCAGTCGCCTCCCCTGCATCGTCTGAGCACCAGCCAAGAGTGGGTCAGGAATTCCTTTCAATAGGGGAGGACCCTGGTGTTCTCTGGGTGGGTGTTTGTGACAGTCTTCAAAAGACATCTCCTTGCCCTGCCTGGAGGCCCATGTTGTTCCTGGTCAGCTGTATCAGTCCCTGAGTCTTCATAGCAGCTTTATTCCAGAGCATGGGGGGTACGGGGGCAGAGCCAAGACGGGGGAGGGGCTGCAGAGAGAACATTCCAGAACACGGGGGAGGCAGAGCCAAGGCGAGGGGGATGCAGAGAGAACATTCCAGAACATGGGACAGGCAGAGCTGATGGGGGTGCAGAAGGAACATTCTAGAACATGGGGAGGCAGAGCTGAGACAGAGGTGCAGAAGGAATATTCTCTGTATACTCAGGAGGGGCTCTCTGGGGAGTAGTGGGAGAGGTCTAGGGGAGGTGAAGGGGTCCCCTTGCTCCCAGGCCTGGGTCTTCCCAGCCCTACTATAGACAGAAGTGTTTGCAGTGCCCCTGGGACAGGCAGTGGGATGTTGTTCGTCCCACTGGTGCGGGACAGGGGCACCGGGAGGGGCTGTTCCTCGGAGCAACTGTGTTCAGAGCGTGGGGCGGGAAGGAACCTCTATTTCCCCATCTGTGAATTGGGGGTGGGCCTTCACAGGGAGTCCCTGGGAGGCCCTGAGAGGAGACAGGTGGACAGCAGGCGCAGTGAGCCCCGGCCTGCAGAGGGGACTTGGGGAGGCTTGGGGTCAGAGTCACGGCGGGGGCCCAACCTTCCTGCGGACAGGCTGTTACGGCTCTGAGCCCCTGCAGGGTCTGTGTGTGACGAGCGGGGCTACACAGGCCACAGGCTTCTGTGGTTCTTAACCCACATGAGTCACGGGGCCTGCTGCATAACAGGCAGCAAAGCTCAGCCCATGGGCGCTGATTGTGGGTTCGAGAGCTGTGGGGCTGGGGGCTCGGGCCTGGTACGCAGCCTGTGGGATCCGTGCAGAATGGCTGTGCTGGGCTCGAGAAAGCAGGACGGGCCTGGGCCTGGGCCTGGGCCCAGGCGGCTCCTCCAGGGCTCCCATGCAGTGTGGACACCAGCCTGAGCTGCGTCTGTGAAGGTTTGCCTGCGTGTCTGGGGTTTGCTTGCAGGCTGTGGCTCACATGGTTGCCAGGGTCTCATCAGGACCACGTGCGTGTCTTTAGCACGTGGCAGGAGGTCCCCAGAGTGCGTAATGACAGGGATTCAGAGGGAGCCGGATGGGTAAGGGAGGGAGAACGAGAATTCTGACCACCTTTGAACGTGGGGTTCGGTGGCAGTGTGTGTGTTCACAGCGTTGCGTGGTCACTGCCGCTCCCTGTGTCCGCACTTCTCATCGTCCCGGTGAGGGTCTGCGCCCGGGGAACATGACCTCCCATTGGGCCGCCCAGGCCTGGGGAACCGCCCCGCGCTGCGTGCGTGGGTCGGTCCCACGAGGACCCCCACGGCGGTGGGATCACACATCGGTCCCTTCGCCATGCTCGTTCCGCTCGGCATCGCACCCTCAGCATCCGTCCCTGTTGAAGCAAGTTACGGGATTTCCTTGCTTTTCCAGGCTCCGTTATAGCCAGTCGTGTGGACGGAGCGCGGTTGGCTTCCGCTCACCCGACAGCGGAACCGTGGCTTCTTGCCCCCTGTCGGCCTTGCACACGGTGCTGCCGTGGACATGGCCGCGCGCGGAGGGTGGGCACCCGTGTGACTCCCGTGCTCCCTCTTTGGTGACACGTGCAGCAGTGGAACGGCTGGTCACCGGCCGGTCGGCGGGGGTCACTCTGCAGGCCCACCATGCTCCTCGAGCCAACCTGTGGACCCGCGCCACAGCCCTGCTGCAGGGGAGGGGAGGGAGCGATGCTGTCTGTGCAGCGGGGGCCCATCCCCGCCGCGGGCACCTGAGGCCTCTGTTGACCTGTCATGCTGGGAGCGGGCTTCACGGGGCCAGCTGCCCATCACCAGCCGCCTGTCACCCACCATCCGGGCAGAGCGCTCCCCAGCGGCTGCAGGCTCTCCTCAGAGATAAGGGGCTGCTGCACAGAGAACGCAGCTGTGTGGCCTGGTTTCAGCAGTGCCTTTTGTGGGGACGGGAGTAGGGGTGGGTGTCTGGGATGCCTGACCCAGTGTCCCCCCAGCCTCCTCCAACCCCCCCCAGCCTTCCCCACTCTCCCCCAACCTCCCAGCCTCCCCCACTCTCCAGCCGCCCTCTGGCCTCTCTCTGTTCTCCTCCAGCCTCCCCCAGCCTTCCCGATCTCCCTCCAACCTCCCCAGCCTCCCCTCCAGCTTCCCACAGTCTCATCCCAGCCTCTCCCCAGTCTCCCAGCAGCCTCCTCACCACCTGCACTCAGCCTGCCTCTGCAGTGACCTTTTATTTTCAGGACCTGGCTCAGTGATGGCAAGTCTCCGCCTTTGGTTTCTGGTGGGCTTCTTTGCTGGGTGGTTCACCCCTGAGCTGGGCAGGTGGGCACCAAGGAGTACATGCCATGGGGGGACCTCCTGCCTGGGCAGTGGAGAAGGGTCTCCGGTCTCCCGCTGCTCAGCCCCGCAGCTGGTGAAGTTATGCATCTGGGCCGGGCCCTCCTGCCGCAGGCAGCAAGGGCATCCCCAGGGCAGTCCAGAGGCTGCCTGGGAGAGTTGGAGGGTCTCCCCCTGAGAACGCCTTGGCCTGGGACTCAGGGACAGGCCCTGGAAGAGCTGTGGCCCTGGCAAGGGGAGCATCCTGGGTACACCCCTGTGCCCTCTGTGTGGCGGCCCCACAGGGCTTCCGGGCTGGCCTCTTGGGAGTGCACAGGACTGTGTCGTAGCCGCGCGCCCTACCCAGTATCACAAGTGTCCTGCTTTACTTGGGCGGATTTTGCGACAAGTCACTTTCGGTAGCCTCGGCTCTGTCAGGAATCAGTCTGATGTGCTAAATCGCTTTCCTTCTAAACCGTTAAAATAATGTGCGACTGCTTGTTAAATGTTAAAAATGTTTTCTTTTTCTTTTTCTTTTTTTTTTAAAGAAAAGGGTTCAAGTGCACACAGCCTCCACGTCCCCCAGGTGCCCTGTGTCTCCCAGGCGAGGCGGTTGGACCCGCCAGCAGGCCTAAGAGCCTGACCCCCTCCCACCAGCACTGGAGGCCGGGGCCTCCCACAGCCCTCCTGGACCACTGGGGATCCCCCAGGGAAGGCGAGGAAGGCCCCCAGGAATGTCCCTCCGGGGGCCCTGGGCCTGCCTTGCTTGGTGTGCCAGGGCAGGTGGCTGGGCCGAGGAGGCAACACCTAGAGGGGGTGAGCGTCTGTTCCCTGCACTGATTTCCAAGACAGTCCTAGAAGGAGGGTGCTGTGGGCAGGGCTCTGTTGGGTGCTGGGGAGAATTAGGCCAGCCTGAGGGCATCAGTGGGCAGGAGGGAGGTCAGTATCGGCTTTGCGCGCCCAGCAGTCTCCGTGACATCCCTGGGAGAGGGGACGGAGCCCAGGTAGCTGGCGGAGGCCGGGGACCCGGGAAGGCCTCACATCACGATCATGGGGCCAGGAGAGGTGAAGCCGAATAGGACAAGGCTGGACGGCAGGCAGAGCCACAGAGCCAGAAACGGGAGGGCAGCTGCCCGAGGAGCTGGCCCCGGAGTTGGCACAGGTGCCCCTTCCCGGTGACCAGACACTCTGACTGCTTGGGCAGGAGCCCGCTCTCGGTGCCTGACTTCGGCCGGAAGCCCTGTGGGGCCGCCACACAGAGGGCACAGGGGTGTACCCAGGATGCTCCCCTTGCCAGGGCCACAGCTCTTCCAGGGCCTGTCCCTGAGTCCCAGGCCAAGGCGTTCTCAGGGGGAGACCCTCCAACTCTCCCAGGCAGCCTCTGGACTGCCCTGGGGATGCCCTTGCTGCCTGCGGCAGGAGGGCCCGGCCCAGATGCATAACTTCACCAGCTGCGGGGCTGAGCAGCGGGAGACCGGAGACCCTTCTCCACTGCCCAGGCAGGAGGTCCCCCCATGGCATGTACTCCTTGGTGCCCACCTGCCCAGCTCAGGGGTGAACCACCCAGCAAAGAAGCCCACCAGAAACCAAAGGCGGAGACTTGCCATCACTGAGCCAGGTCCTGAAAATAAAAGGTCACTGCAGAGGCCACCGCTGTGCTTCCAGGCATGAAGATGCTGGCGGCCGGGTTCCCGGGAAGGTTATGGCGGGAGGAAGTAGGAGGCCTACAGGGCAGGCCACGAGGGCAGCGTGGAGGGTGCGAGCAATGGGCTGTGGCCAACCCTCCTGGCGCTGGCGGCCTGCCCTGCGCGGAGAGGCCCAAGGAGCCACAGCCCTGGGGATTCCGAGCCCCCACTCTGCACACGGCTTGGTCTTCGGGGAACCGCACCTCTCCGCTGTGTGCACGGCCCCTCGCATGCTGGTGAGCAGGCGGGGTGCTCAGGGCGGCATCTGCCGGAGGCAGGATCTGGCACAGGGGGCGGTATCCAGAGTGATCCGTTCCTAGAGATGCGTGCTGTTCGGCATGGGGTGTGTCTTTGGCTCCACAGGGTGGCGGGCGTGTGCTGGCCTTGTATGCTGTCCACTTGCTGGCTCATGGATGCAAGCCGGCACCCTTGGGCCGGGCGCTGCTCCAGGCTCAGGGACGCGCACAGCAGGCCAGCCAGGCTGGGGAGCACCTGGGGCCCGAACCCAGGGCCCGAGCTTTTTGAAGTGGTGGCACACTGGTTGGCCTTCACTTGTCCCAAGAGGCAGATGACAGGGCCCCACGGTGCTCCTGTCCTGTGAGTGGCTCCTTTCCAGGGCCTGGTCCAGCGAGTCGCAACCCTAGGGCCCCACCTTGCCTGCGGCCCCCTGTCCCCTGGCTGAGGGGCTGAGAGGGGCCCAAGTCTCTGTCTGGCAGAGGAAAGAGGACCTTGGACACCTGGAGCCCCCTGGATGTCCGCCTGGGACCCACGGCTCTCCCGTTGGGCTCTGTCCTGCAGTGCCCCCCTCCTGTGGGGAGCCCCAGGCCCTTGTCTGGATGGGTAGGCCCCCTCCATGAAGGAGGGGTGCTGCATGGAGAGGGCGGGTCCTGGGCTGGGCCAGCCCCTCACGGCCTCTTCTGTCCCCACAGTGCGGCTGCACGACAGCATCTCTGAGGAAGGGTTCCACTACCTGGTCTTTGATCTGTAAGTGTCTGAGCTGGGAACGCTCCACTGCACGGCTCGGAGGGTGGGCAGGGGAGGGGCGGAAAGGGGGGCATCCGAGGCTTCCACAGCCCCTGCCTCCCAGGCCTCCTCCCTTCCAGGCTCACCAGCACAGCCTCCCCACCGGCTGTGTCTGGAGTCCCACAAGCTTGGGGCTGCCCCCTGGGCCCTTTGGGTGGGGCGTAGGGGTGAGGGAAGGGAGGACCCGAGGGGTGGTCGTGGCCTTTCCTTTGCAGGTGTTCCCTGGGGTCCTCATCACAGCCAACTGGCGTGAGTGTGTGTGTCCTCGTGATCATGTGCGGTTTCTGGGGGTGCATGCACGTATGTGTGTCTGTGTGTCTGTGTGTCCACGCGTGTGCGTGTGTGGCGTCCGACGTGCGGGCTTTGGGGCTTCTGGTGCCTCTTCCTTCCTGCCTGATTCAGGAGCAGTGAGCTCATCCCTGTCCGTCCCCGGCCGCTCCCACTGTGCGGCTATATTTAGCTGCCCGTGAGTCACTGCAGCTGGGGCCCTGGAAGTGGGTGGGCAGGGGCCATGGGCTTCGGGCAGCCCCTAGTGGCCTCTTGATGGCCACAAGGCCAGGGTGCTGTCACCTGTGTGATGGGACACCTGCCTGGGGCAGCTGCTCCTCCCTCTAGGACAGATGCCGCCATAGCCACAGAGCCCTCAGCGCCCTCTGGGTCCCGTGGTCGAGAGGGGCCAGGACTGTCCCTGGAGGGGCTTGGTCCTCTCTCATTCCCCCAGTGTCCCACCAGACTGTGCTCTGAGGCAGCCCAGGCTGTGCTGGGACACAGCTGTCACTGCCAGGCTGAGGTTGTGCCCTAAAGGTGTGTCCCATGGTCCCTGCAGAGGGGGACAAGCTTGCTGTCTCTCCACCCCATGTGCCCCTAGACCCACCCAGTGTCATAGGGAGTGTAGCGGCCATGCGGCTAGAGGGCGGCTGTGCCTGGGCCCTGGTGGCAGACAGCTGGGTGGGTGTGATTCAGAAGACAGGAGGTAGGGAACGCGGTGTGGGTGTTGTGTGCACGCTCGTGTGTTCCTGCATGCGGTGCACGTGTGTAACTGTGTGTGTGTCTGCACATGTGTGGGTTCATGTTTCTTGGCCTACATGACAGGCAAGTGTGGGGAGCCCAGAGAGGAGTACTTGGCGGTGTTTCTGGGGGGGCGGGGCAGGGGAAGGGCCCAGGCCCTGCACGCCCTCCCTGAAAGCCTCTGTGGCCCATAGGCCTGCGGTGGTCCTGACCCTGCAGAGGCCTCTGTCCCGGGGCCTCAAGCAGCTGCTTCTGGGGTGGGCCGGGAGGGAGCGGGGAGTGTCGGATAGGCCCTGCCCCACCACAGCCCCTCCAGCCATGCAGCATCCCCCGCTATGTGGCACTAGAACCGGGGAACCACTTCTTGCCTGGGTTGATGTCACCTTCCAGAGGCCCCGAGTTTGGGGAAAGTGTGGACTCAGGAGTTGACAGGTTTCCCCACTCCCACCCCTGGGAATGTCACAAGGACTTGGGGACAGCTGCACATCAGCCATGTTGTCCCTCTGGGGCCAGGGGGAACAGGAGGAGATGTTGGCCTCTGGGTCAGGTTGCCTCTCGGCTGCATGAGACGTCACCTTCCCCCTGTCAGCAGCCAAGTCTCTGCCCTGCTGCTCTGGACTGCATGGCCCAGGTGCGGGGACCCACAGGCCTGTCCCCAGCCCAGGCGAGGTCTCGCTCCCGGGGGGGCTCCCTGGGTTCGGACTCGGTCTGCAGAGCCTCGCCTGGGAGTCCGGGTGCGGGGAGGTAAACAGTGAGTCCCCTCTCCTGGGTGGAGCCCTGACTGCACCTCCTCGCTCCATGCACACATGGATACACACGCGCACGTGGACACACACGCACGCGCAGATGGACAGACACGGATATACATGCGCACGTGGACACACACGCACGTGCACATGGACACATGCACATGGACACACACAGACATGGACACACACACATGCACGGATACACACGTGCACATGGACACACGTGCACACATGGACACACGCACTCGGGCACACACACGCACACATGGACACACACAGTCAGGCACACACATGCGTGCATGTGCACACGGGTGTGCATGCACGCGCCTGTGGCACAGGCTGTCACACACACACATGCCGAGGCACACATGTGCACACGCCCGCAAGGCTCAGCCTCCATTAGGCTGTTGCTGGCTCTGAGCCTTGGGGTCTTCTGGTGGCAGGTCAGAAGCCAAGAGCTCCTTTCTCCCGAGTGCTTGGCATGTCCAGGGGCGTCAGAAGCAGGTGTGTTGCCGGAGAGGGGCATGCTGAGCCCTGACAGGTCCTGTGTGTCTTGCCGTCTGACTTTAAGGGAGCGTCGACCCACGCCAGGGGCGCCCACTCAAGCAGGCCCGGTGCCTGTCGCCCCTGCCACAAGCCAGCCCGCCCAAGCAGAGGCACAGAAATGAGGCCCACACAATTCCCACCTTCGTGAACAGAAATGCAGATGGAGAGGGTGCAGCCCTTGGGGACAGCACGGCTGCAGAGGGAGGCAGCTCTCGGCCTGCCCGTCTCAGCGGTGGGAAGCCTGGCCAGAACCTGTGGAGCTGGGGGAGGGGCTGCGAAGGGCCCCGAGAGGGCTCCTCCCTGCTCCCCCTGCATCTGTGCCTCACCCCTGTTGTCTTCACCTTTCTGTCCACCCTTATTTTCCAACTCAAAGGGCCCCGGGTAGCCTGGAGTCTCTCAGGTTTCTCATAAGCCCTCCGGGCAGTTTCCTGTCTGGGCGTCCGTCCTGATTGTAAGGCCTTCACAGAGCAGGGACACATGGCAAGTGGGTGTGCAGACAGAAATCCCGCCCTGCTCCTAGATGGGGCTTGGGACACCTCACAGGCTCACCTACGAGGGAGGCCAGATCTGGGCACTGGCTCTCTGGCCCCTTGCTCTGTGCGGGGACACAGCTCTGGTTCCAGGGGTCATGAGGAGGGATCCAGATCTCTTCAGGCCCAGCGTTAGCATGACAAAGCCTGGGTAACACTGCAGAGGCCTGGGTCAGACTCCTGTGCTGCCCACTCTGGCCACCACCCCGTCGAGAGCCCATTTTCTGAGCATGACAGTGCCGTGTCACGGAGCAGCTGTGAGAGTGGACATGTGAAATGATACCATGTGTAAGGACTCGGTCGGTGGTTAGTCCTGGGAGATGAGGACAATAGGGCATATGGTAGAGAAGGGGGAGGAGGAGGAGTCGATGTTGCCAGCAGTGACGACGGGGATGGAGTGATGAGGCCGATGGGGTCCTCAGAACGTGTGACCTGTGCTTTGTCTTCAGGGTCACAGGCGGGGAATTGTTCGAGGATATCGTGGCCCGAGAGTACTACAGCGAGGCGGATGCCAGGTGGGTGTGCAGGCCTCTGTCCTTCCGGCTCCCTTCTCTTCCCAACCCAGCCTCATTCGGTCGCCACTGGCCCCCAGGGCCCGCGTGTGCTCCTGTGGGCAGAGCGGCTCACACGGCTGAGGCAGACGGTCTGCCGGCCGGAGGCGGCGTTCCTGCTGGGAGCCTGGAGTACGTCCCAGGAGTAGCCACTTTTGTGTCCTCCCCCAGATCGGAGCCGGCCGGAGTCAGGGAGTGCCCGGGCCAGCTCTGCTTCCCTGGGGTGGGGATGGCCCAGAGAGGGGCTTTTTCGCTGGGGGTGGGCAGTGGAAGGGGGAGTCATGGTGTTCCCCACGCGCCCACCTTGGACATCTGTCTGTGGCCCACAGCAGGCACCTGGCAGGGCCTTCCTCGAGAAGATGGGCAGTTTCCAAATGCTTTTCTGAAGATGGGGCAGGGGTCCCTTTCCGTGCCGTCTTTCCAGAGCCAGAGGCAGGAAGAGCAGACAGGAAGGGAGAGCCTGTCCATTGTGGGCAGGAAGCCAGGGCCCTGTGTGGAGTGATGGAGGGGTTCAGGCTCCCTCTGGCTGAGGCTCCTGTGGGGGGCCCCTGGACAGCCCTTCCCCCTGGGGTCAGCCATCCCAGGGGATGAGGGCCCCAGGGACATCAGGGGACTGCCGCAGCCTGCTGCTGGGGACACAGGGCCCTCCTTCCTGGAAGGGATGCCATTGGCGGGCAGCTGGCAGCTGTGGCCCATGCATCTCAGCCTGAGGACAGCTGGGCCCCAGAACCCCTCTTGTGACAAAGACAGAAGGCTGCTCTGGTCACTCTAGGTGCTGGTGTTCACTATGGATGCTTTTTATTTTTAATTTTTCATGTTACTTGCTCCTAAAAATTTCATTAATGAGCATATCTTCCTTTTCTAGTCCAGAAAATGAATATTATTATTTCATTTTAATTTTTTTAAAAAGATGTTATCTATTTGAGAGAGAGAATGAGCCGGGGTGGGGAGAAGCAGAGGTAGAGGGAGAGGCAGGCTTCCCTCTGAGCAAGGGGCCCATAGACACAGGGCTCAGTCCAGGGACCCTGAGATCAAGGCTGAGCCGAAGGCGTTTGCTTCACTGACTGAGCCGCCAGGTGTCCCTTGAATACTATTTTTTATTTTTTTATTTTTATTTTTATTTTTTTAAAGATTTTTTTCTTTATTTATCTGACAGAGATCACAAGTAGGCAGAGAGGCAGGCAGAGAGAGAGGAGGAAGCAGGCTCCCTGCAGCGCAGAGAGCCCGATGTGGGGCTCGATCCCAGGACCCTGGGACCATGACCTGAGCCGAAGGCAGAGGCTTAACCCACTGAGCCACCCAGGTGCCCCGAATACTATTTTTTAAAGTAGCTTTTTGTGACTCGTTTCTTTACCCACAGGCGACCGTGCCTGCTGGCAACGGCCGGAGCGAGTCCCGCAGCGGCCTGGGTCCCCATTCAGGGCCTCCTGGGTCCTCCAGGAGGGTGGAGGGGGGTGTCAGGGACAGGGCACAGGGGCATGGGCTGCTTTCCCAAGGCTCCACTAGGAAGGACCTTTGTTTCGTCTGCTCACCTGGGAGTGGCCGGTCCTCTTCGGGAGCAGATTGGTCCTCATTTTCTCCTTTAAGAAAAGTAGGGAGAGCAGCCGAGCCGCATGCCCGGGCTCGGTGGGGCCAGGGTGGGGATGTCCGCAGAGTGGGCGCCTGCCTGCCAGGCCTGGGCTGTCCTGACCTCTTCCGGCGTGGGAGGAGCTCTGGGGAGGCCAGGTGGGCAGGGTCCTGCTGGCTGGCGCAGGGCCCGGGGCCCACCACCAGGGCAAAGCCAACATGAGGAAGGCCTGCCTTACAGTTCTGCCACCATGGCCACGTGGCAGCCTGCATCCGGGCCGCGGGCCTTCTCGGCCCTCTGTGTCCCCACCGGCAGCGCCCTGCCTCTGGGGCCTTTTCTTCAGCACTCTTCACTGCCTGGAGCCTGGCCCCTTCTCTGCATTCCGCAGCAGGTGCTCCCAACTCAGGGGTGTTAAGGCCCATGGCTGCAACTCCCTCTTGGCTGGGAGCCCCTGGGTGCTGCTCCCCACCCCGGCCCGCCCACGCCCAGCCGTGCACACGCCCTATGCTCCCTGACACCTGTGGCCTCCGAGCTCCTCCCTCACCTGCCTGCCCCTCCTGCCTGTGTCTCGGCCTTGTCTCCAACACCCCCTCCAGGCCCTGGCCCTGCTGCTTGATGCCCGGGGATCCCTCTGGCCCCAGTCCTGTTGGGGACCCTGTCGGGGAGGGCCCCCTTGGTGTTAGGGGCCCCTTGGAACTGGCCCAGAGGAGACAGAGCTGGGGTTCCCCCCCCCCCACAAATGCCTCGTTTTCTCTCACGAAGCCTGCCTTGCTCATTGCCCAGTGCGGAGAAGGCGACGAGAGGACTCTCAGGGAGTGCCTCTGGGCACCTCTTGTCCCCGGAGCTCTGGCCCCGCGTTTGACCTTTGTGCTGGTGCTTTGTTTCCGGGCAGGAGGACCTGACCATCTGCCGTAGACTCGCCCACGGGCATCGTCAGGAACCGTGGCGGGGGTGCCCAGGCTAACTGCCATCCTGGGAGGGCTTCCTGGCTCTGGGGATCTGCCCCTGAGAGGGGTCGTTGGCCCCGTGCGGAGGCAGGGAGATCCAGCCCTGGGGCCTGCCAGAGCCAGTGCTGCTCGCGGTGGGGTGTGCTGGGGCTGCCATCGTGGCGAGTCTCTGGTGAGGGCGGGAGGAAGGCAGGCGCTGCTGTTCTGAGCTCTTTCCTGATCCCACTTCAGAGAAATGTGGCGGTTTGTGGGGAACGTGGAGTGTCTTTTTCCAAAGCAGGGAAAGCAAAGGTCAAAATATTTATGACCCAGTTTTTTAGAACCCTAGAAAGCTATGTGGGTCTTGAGAGATGTTTCAAGGGCCCCTGAGAATCCGACTGCCCCAGCGAGGAGGAGGCGGTGGCAGGAGTGCAGCTGGGGTGACCCCAGAGCCTGGTACCAGGAGAATGGTGTCCAGGACCCAGTCAGCATCTGGAATGCTCTTGGCAACAACTCTGGCCCCAAAAGGCCCCACCAGGAAGATGGCACCGTGTGAGCAGGAGGGAAGGTGGGCAGGACTCCAGGCTATGCTCCCAGGCTGGAGTGGGCAGGGGGCCGGAAGTGCCCGGGAGCCCCCCAGGCCAGGGCCTCCTGGAATGGGCTTCTGCAAGCTGCGGCGTCAGGCCCCCACCACCATGTGGCTGGCGGGGAGCCCAGCTTAGGCAGCTCCCTCCTGCCCACCGGTTTCTCCCTCCTGGCGCCCGTGAAGCCCTGGAGTGGGGTCTGTCCTCGGTCCCACAGTGCTTTCGGAGAGACACGCTGGCTGGGAGTGTGGGCTCACGTCTCTGGTGCTGCTTTGGGCCCTGCGTTCCCAGGAAGGGACAAGGAGAAAAGCGGTGGTGCAGCCCCCAGTCTGAGCCAACATTCCCAGTCTGTCCTGTAGCGCACGGACCTGTGGGTCCGGCAGACATTCTCGGAACCTGTCCCTGCTGGGCATGGCCCTATCATGAGGAAAGAACCCCGTTGGGACTGTTGCAGAGGCTGTGGGACTGTGGGACTGTGGTGGGCAGCCCAGAGGGTGTTGTCAGGGCTCAGAGCCAAGGAAGGGTCTCAAGGGGCAGGCAGGTGGAAGGTGGGCTTGACCCAGAGCCAAAGCAGGTTGTGCCGCAGGCTCAGCAGGTCTGACGAGAGGCCAGGGACCCCAGGGCCCACCAGAGTGGCCAGAGGCCCAGGCCATGTCCCCCTGTGGCCCACGAGGCCTGTTGGTGCAGGCAGGGTAGGCTCCTACGGGACAGTGGGGCCAGCACCGAGCCGCAGCAGCTTGGGAGGGGGCTGGTCTGCCAGGGCTCCCCATCACCCCCAGTTCCCTGCCAATGCCACAGTGCGAGGTGGGCCCAGGGACCGGTGGCCGAGCGCCGGGTATGAGCGCTGACAACCCCGGGCTCTGCCTGCACCCCACGTCCTACCCAACCTTAGAGGAGGGCCCCCGGTGGAGTGGTCCCCCCCGCGAGCTTGCCGTGGGGGTCAGCCCACAGGTGCTGAGCGCATGGCCACCTTAACGAGGGGCTGGCGCCATCAGGACGGGGATGAGGGCCATGGGGGATGGTTCTAGGCAGATGAGGGCTTTGTGGGAGTCGTAAGAATGAGGCAGGTTTTGAGGGTGAGTTAGGCCAGTACACAAGAACAGGAGACCCCAGGTCCTGAGACTTAGGGCATGAGGGGGCTGTGGTTCCAGCCCGTGGTGGCGCTGACAAGAGGTGGCCTCCCCCAGGTCTGGGCCCCGCTCCTTCTGACCCCCTGCAGAGCTCAGACACTGTTGTCATTAGGGTTCCCAGGTCCTGGCTTGTGCAGGGAGGAAGCTCGGGTTTCCTTCCTGTGCCACGGGCAGATGTCCCTCAGGTGTGTGCTCTCCCAGCTGTGCCCAGAGCTACTTGAGGACCCAGTCTGGTCCCTCACCCCATGCCCTGTTCAAGGTTAGAACAGCTGACCCTCAGTCACCTGCCAGGTCCAGGCATGGTGGGAAGGGTCCTGAAGCAGTCTGCCTCCCTGCCTTGCCCCCCACTCCCCCGCCCGAGGGGCTGTGAGTGCTGTCCTGGGCAGGGGGCTCCTGGTGGCCTGTGGCTGGCCATGCTGCAGGGGTGGCTGGGACCCCAAGGAGGCAAGGGCTGGCTCTGGGGCAGCCGGCAACCGTGGGCACCCTCGGGGCACCTGGGGGAGGCAGGCTCGGGCCCCAGGGTGTTGTGTCCTTGGGGCCTGGGGCGTGAGTGATGAGCATGTGCAGGTGTGCTAGGAGCCCGAAGGCAGCTCTGAGCTCTCCCTGCAGCCAGGCGTGCCCAGGAGGCCCCCTACATCTCCCTGGCTCAGGACTCGGGACAGAGGCAGGAAGCCTTCAGGACCACGGGGCTGCCCCGGGGCCGAGCAGCCAGTTTGGCCAGCTGTGGGTTTGCCGCTGCGCCAGGACTGCGGGCCTCTGGTGGCCACCCCGCTCCACATGGCTGGCCTGCCCAGAGGGGTGTGGGCTCAGCCCTGGTCCTCCTCCCAGAGGATGTCTGGTGCGGGGTCAGGCCTGGGCGGCCTGAGCCGGGGGAACAGGGGTGTGTCCTCTGAGTACTGCTGCTGTGGGCCTGGTCAGAGGAGAAGGTGGGGCGTGGGGGCTGGCCCTGCCCTGTGCTGGCCACAGGGGACCCCCTTCTAGCTGGCATCTCCTCCCCTGTGCGGTAGGCGGCACCTTGACTCTGCTTTCCTGCGAGCCCAGTGCCACATAGCACCCCATTCCCCACCCCTGCCTCTCGTGGCCACCCTCACTAACACGCCTGCTGTTCGCCGCAGTCACTGTATCCAGCAGATCCTGGAGGCGGTTCTGCACTGCCATCAGATGGGGGTCGTCCACAGGGACCTCAAGGTGAGTCCCCAACCCTGCTCTGGGCCAGCTGGCCACTGGCAGCTGCGCGTCCTGCAAGAAGGCCCCCCCCACCCGGAGCGTGAGGACAAGCACGTGTGGGGACACAGGCAGGGGTGTGTGTATATGTGCGTGTCTACTCGGGGTGTTTGGGTTGCAGGGGGGAACACAGACCCAGCGGGGGGCGCACACAGGTGACCTGCACACAGGTGGGGCAGATGCCAGGGGAGCAGGGTTGGGGAGGGCGGCCCCGCTGGCCTCTGCCGGTGTCCAGCCCGTCCTGTGAGTCTGCTGCCCTGGGCTCACTCCAGGCAGAGCGGTTTGTTCCCCCGCAGGGCACCGCGTGGCCTCAGGGGGAGCAGCACCCCCTCCAGCTTCCCTGCCTCTCATTGTCTACAAAATGGGCTTTCCTCTGGGCTGGGCTCTGGGGGAAGGGTCTGTCGTTCCTGCCGAGAATCCCCAGGTGGCACTTGAGACCGACCTTCCCAGGCTGAATGGGGTTACACCTCCCTTGGGCCCCTGATCTTTGCAGGGACTGTTCTGAGGATGGTGCTGGTCTTTGTAGGGGCTGCTCTAGGGATGGTGTCACACCAGGAGCAGGCCCAGGGTCCCCTCCCGTGCCCTTTCCGTCTGTCTCTGCATGTCCCACATGGTCCTGTGTCCTTGCCTGCTTTGTGTGCCCGGGTGGTGGGCCTCATTGCCGGGCACCACGTTTGGTCTGAAGCTGCGCCCCGTGGCAGCGGGCCCCCCACCATGGCCATGGAGCCCGTGAGGCATGAACATATGTGCGCCCCTGCTCCCCGGCCCCGGCATGTCCTGGGCCACACCAGCCTGATGAAAAGAAGAAAAGGGCAGGACAGTGGACCTTCTGCCTCCTGCTGGGCGTGGGGGGCAGATGGCGTCTCCTCTTCCAGAGAGGACGCCTGTCCCCTGATGGGGACAGACCCCCAAGGCCATCCCGTGGTGGGTTTGTGCTCAGCCGAGTGCTGTGTGGGGAGAGCAGAGGGATTTGGCACCGTGTTGGGGGGTTGTGAGGGAACTGGAGGGAGCAGGGGTCCCCCACTCTTCTCTGGGGCTGAGCCCTCATCCATGGCAGTCCTGCCGGCCACTTCAGACCCCTCGATGTGGGTGCGAGGGGAGGTGGGGGCCCCCCCAGTCCCACTCATGTTGATCAAACAAAGACGTGCGGGGGCCTCTGGGCTGGACCCCATGTCCACAGCACATCTCACACAGATGACATGCTGGGGACATGGGGCCCGGCCAGCTGTGTGGAGCCCGGGGAAGCGCTGGTCTCTGCCACGGGGCTGGCATTCTTCATGGGTTCCTGGGGCCATGGGCACATTCTGCCACCTCAGGGTCCCCAGCACTGTTAACAGGGTCTTTCCTGGGGCACCACCACAGCTGTACTCTCAATGGCCTGCCTGCTGGGACGGTGGCCTGGGGAGGGGGCTGAGGGCCCCTGGCAGTCGGGGACGAGGGAGGCTGGAGGCCAGAGCTCTGAGGGCTCTGCACTGACCGCTGAAGGCGGCCAGGCCAGGATGGGCAGCCCATGGACAGGGCATAGGGCACAGAGCGCCCTGTGGTGCTCCTGTGGGATGGGGGACGAAGTCCCTTCAGCTTGCTCAAGCGCACTGTTCCTGAGGCGGGGGCATGTAAGGGGCCTTTTCCCGCTGGGGGTGCTGGATGGCCCGAGGCTGAGGGATGGGGCGGTCAGATGCTCTGCGCTGCTTCCTTACTCTGGTCCTCTGGTGGGGGAGGCGCCATTCCTCAGGCAGCCCCCCACCGACTCTGAGCACCCAGATGTGGGACACGGCAAGCGTACTGCCTGCCGGGCTAGTGAGGGGCTCTCGAGTCTGCCTGCCACTTTCTGAGTTTTCGGCCTGGGTGTGACAGCTCCCCTCTGCCCCCTTGGGTCACAAGGAATCTGCTGGGGCAGCTCCCACCGGGCAGGGTGTCAGCCTGCAGACCACCATCCCATCTGCTATGCCCCCTCCCCTCCGTGCCCTTGGCGTGACCCTCGCGCGTACTGGCGTGTCATCTTCCCTGCAGCCCGAGAACCTGCTCCTGGCCAGCAAGTGCAAAGGGGCGGCCGTGAAGCTGGCGGACTTCGGCCTGGCCATCGAGGTGCAGGGGGACCAGCAGGCATGGTTCGGTGAGTGGGGACCCCTGGCCGCCTGGACCGAGGGTGGGGGTCTGCTGCCCTCTTGGCCTTCACACCGCCCCTGCCCTGTCCCCAGGGTTTGCCGGCACGCCAGGCTACCTGTCCCCAGAGGTCCTGCGCAAGGAGGCCTATGGCAAGCCAGTGGACATCTGGGCATGCGGTGAGCCCTCTGTGGAGGTGGGGTGGGGCCGCGGGGCCGCGGTGGAGGGAGCCCTGCGCCCGTGCCAGGCTTGCCCCTGGGCTGACTCAGGGTTGCTGTCCGCCAGGAGTCCCCCTCCCCACCCAGACTAGAATTGCTCATGTGACCCTGGTGGGGCCCACCTGGCTGAAGCCCACCACCCCAGTGCCTGCCCT
Organism: Mustela putorius furo; assembly: GCF_011764305.1. Taxonomy (NCBI): domain Eukaryota; kingdom Metazoa; phylum Chordata; class Mammalia; order Carnivora; family Mustelidae; genus Mustela; species Mustela putorius. The sequence continues at coordinate 13,844,828 of NW_025421998.1, forward strand.
GCACCCAGAAGAGAGGTCTGGGCCAGAAGGAGTGCACAGCGTGGGGTGGGTGGGGGACCTCATGCAGACCACTGTGGTGGGGTCGCTGCAGGAGCTGAGCCCTGGACGTGACCCTTGTGTTCTGAGGGCATGGGGGTGGGCTAGGGGTGGAGCCTACAAGGGGGATCCAGAGAGTGGGGGGCTGGGAGTAAGGTGGGGGTCTGGGAAGGAGGCCTGGGGGAGGGGTGCAGAGAGGGGGGTGGAGGGGTGTTAGGGGGCAGGGAGTGGGGGGCTGGGGAGGAGACTTGAGGGAGGGGTGGGGGCAGGGCAGCGCATGAGGCCAGCGCTCTGCTCTGCGCAGGGGTGATACTGTACATCCTGCTGGTGGGCTACCCGCCCTTCTGGGACGAGGACCAGCACAAGCTGTACCAGCAGATCAAGGCGGGAGCCTACGACGTGAGTGCTGGACCCTTTCTGCCCCTCCTCAGCTCGGGGAGGCAGGCCCACGTGAGAGACCTCAGAGGACCCTGGCTGCTGTCTGGGGAGGGGGCTTCACACTCCCTCATTGTCGCTTCCGTTTCTAGTTTCCATCTCCTGAGTGGGACACAGTCACTCCTGAAGCCAAAAACCTCATCAACCAGATGCTGACCATCAACCCCGCCAAGCGCATCACAGCCCACGAGGCGCTGAAGCACCCGTGGGTCTGCGTAAGTCCCCGCACGCAGACCCTGGGGTCCTCCGCCCGCTGCTGGCACATCCCGGGTCTCCTGGCTGTGCGCCTCAGGGGTCTGGGACCCACTGCGGGCTGTCAAGGCCTCCGTCTCTGGTCCAGCCTGTGTGTGAGGGGACGGAGTGTCGAGGCAGACGGCCTGGGTAGGAGACACGGCCGTCGGGAGAGCCAGGAGGGTGGGGGGGGTTCCAGGTAGAAAGGGGCAGTGGGCTCAGGGCTGGGCAGCCGGTGGGGGGGGACAGCTGAGCTCTGGCTGCAGTGGGCGGCTGGTGGCTTTGGCACAAGGGCCGTGGCACAGCTCTGCTGTCCTGAGCCCTCTCCCTGAGGGACGAAGACCTCTCGGAGCCTTTAGCAGGGTGTGACGGCCCCTCTCCCCACAGCAACGCTCCACGGTGGCCTCCATGATGCACAGGCAGGAGACCGTGGAGTGCTTGAAAAAGTTCAACGCCCGAAGGAAGCTCAAGGTAAGACCTGGGCCTCAGTGCCCAGCCCACCTATCCCACGGTCCGCGTGCTCGTCCACTGGGGGCTTGCCTGTGACTTGATGGCCCCAGGCCAGGAGTGGCCAGAGGGGTCCCGGCGGGCTGGGTGAGGGAAGGCACGGGGTCCTGGCGATCCTGGCACCCTCCCAGAGCAGACGGGTCAGGCAGATCCAGCCCTGCATGGCAGCGGCGCTTGGGGACCCCCCCGGGCTATGGAGGCGCAGGTGCCCCCGGTTGCTGCCCCTTGCCCCAGCGAGAGTGGGTGGGCAGCCTCGGACCCTGGCAGGCCTGGTGTGGACAGCAGCCTGAGCTGCTGGTGGCCGGGCGGGGAGGGGGAGGAGGAGGCCAGCCGCAGCAGCCCCGGGGGTCCTGAAGGCCCCTGGAAGCTGTGCTCAGCGGGCAGCCTCTGTTTTCACTCAGGAAGTGGGGGCCGGTCCCTGAGCAGCTGGAGAGCCGGTAGACTCTTGGGGTGCCAGGCTGGGACCCAGATCCTGCGGGTGCCCCCGGGCTGAGGTCTGGGCTGCGGTAGCTTGGCCTCAGCTGCGTGTCTCTCCCCAGGGTGCGATCCTCACCACCATGCTGGCCACAAGAAATTTCTCAGGTGAGAACGGTCAGCTCGCGGAGGGGAAGGCTTCCCAGGGAGCCGCTGCCGGTAGCCCGCCCCTCTCACGCCCCCCTTCCCCCCGGCCCTTCTTCCCCATGGCGCAGCGGCCTTCTGCCTGCTCAGGACCTTGAGGCCTGGACTCTGGGCAGCACCCCAGGGTCTGCTCCCACCCCGACCCAGCCCGGCCTGGGAGGCCGCCCGGCACACGTCCCTGTCCCTGCGTGTTGGGTCTGTGTCCTCGCTGCCGTCTGGGCCGCAGCCCTGTGTGTCTGTCCAGGTGTTGGTCGCCACCTCCGTGGCCTTGTCCTGAGCCCTCTGAGCACTCGTTCTGTGTGTGGGAGGGGAGAGGAGGACCCGGGACTTCTCCACCGAGCTCTGGACTCACTGGCGGCCACCCGCCCTGGCGCTGTGGGTGGGCGGGGCGGGGGGGCGTGTGGCTGCTACGGGGGCATCTGTCAGCGACCCCAAGGCCAGGGGCCCTGGCAGGCCCACTGGGCAGAGCGTCGCCCGCGGGGCAGGTGGCCCCTTGGCTGTCCTGTGGTTGTGTGTCGCCCGCGTCACTGGGTGCGGGAGCGTCTGGGGTCCATCCCTGTTCGTCTGCATCTAGCTCCCCATCCTGTTCCTTTGGCTGTGGTACTGTGCTGCCGGGACCGGGGGTCGTGTGTCACACCAACACTAACGGGTCCTGTCCTGTGCGCATGCCCACTGGGCGCGAGAAGCCCCCGCTGGGGTTTTCTAAGGAGAAAGGAGGCAGACCCTTTTCAGCTGTCCGTCAGTCCCAGTCCTGTTCCCACTCTCCTGTGAACGGGACTCTGGAACCATCCGCCACCCAACTGTGGACTCTAATCTTCTTCTGCTTCCTTTGTCTCTCCCCTCCCTTCCCCTGCCCGCCCCGTCTGTGTCCGCCCCTCCCTCGTCTCTAACCCGGTGCTAACAGTGGGCAGACAGACCACCGCTCCGGCCACAATGTCCACCGCGGCCTCCGGCACCACCATGGGGCTGGTGGAACAAGGTAGATGCTCTTGCCCAGGGTCCCGCCTGTTGGCATGCAGCCCCTCGCTGCACGCAGCTGCCGGCTGGGCCTCCGGAGCTGCCCCCGAGGCCCCGGGAGCCCCCGCTCCCGCCGGGGACAGATCCCACACGGCAGCCCCCGCTGTCCCAGCAGCCTCAGACCCCATGCACTGAAGGAGGGTTCAGGCTAGGGGACACCCGAGCCATGCCTCCCCCCAGATGCATTTCACTGGACCTTGGTCCTGGCCCCTGAGTCTGGGGGTCAGGAGACCCCTCTGGTCAGAGCCCTGTGCTCTGTGATCTCTCTCCCTGCTTGTCTGTCATGACTCCCGTTCAGAGTGACCTTGACCACCTGTAGGAAGCCTCAGGGCTGCTGCTGGGTCTGAACCCTGAATGGGGGCTCTGGGGAAGAAGGCTTGGGGGCAGAGGTCCTGCACCATGAGAGCTCTCTTGCCAGCCCCCCGCACTCCCCGCCTGGCCCGCCCCCATGCACAAGCACCTGCACCATGCTGCTCCCGTCACTCGCTTGGAGCTGGAGGTCTGTGTGGGTCTGAGGTGCACATGTCTGCCCTGTGAGCTCCAGGACAGGGGCCTCAGCCCCCAGAGAAGGTCCTATTGGGTCTTTCTGTGAGGCCCCCGGCCTCCTTCCAAATGTATGAGCAGAGAGGCTGCTTCTCTGGACCCTGCTCCTCCCAGGGGCCTCAGGCCAGCTCCTGCCCATCCCCCTGTGAGCTGGCCAGAGCCCTGAGGGCTAGCAGACCTCAGGACCTGCCAGGAGCCCAGCCCGAGCCAAGGCCAGTGCAGGCATAGGGCGCACAGAGCCTGTTGCAGCCCAGGGCCAACCCCAGGGCTCCCTGGATGGAGCCGCAGGGGCCGGTTTTCTGCTGGTGCCTTGTGCTTTGGCCCCAGCCAGCCGTCCACCCCATTTCTTGCTTCAAGGTCCTGCAGGGGGTGCATTCCTTAGCTGCCCCTTCCTGGGGATACTCCGGCCAGGGCCACCCTCTGGGAGGATGGTCTGTGCCCTTCTGTGAGCCCAGCAGACATGTCCGGCAGGCAAGGCCCCCGGAGGGCCATCCGGAGCGCATGGCGGGGAGGAGGGCAGGGTGCCTGGGCACTCCTGGAGAAACGCGGCTGCCCAGTGCAGTGAGCGAGGCCACCGGGCTGCCCTCCGGCGGGGCCCCTGCCTGCGCCTGCCCAGCTGCCGTGGACCGTGGATGCGCCGCGGATGCATGCGCCGCGTGCATGCCCAGCCCTGCGGGGCGCCCGGGGCTGCTTGGTCCCCGAGGCGGTCAGTGCATGCGGACGGAGCCCAGCATGGCTGTCTGGGGCCGCCGGCGAGGGGATGAGCCAGTTGCTGGGCCTTGGGCTGAGGTCAGCCCACCTCAGCCAGTGGCACTGGGCGGGGTTCTCCGTTTCAAGGCCACGGCTCCTCCATAGGGGACAGCCTCCTGGGTGATGCAGCGCCCTGGCCAGAGGAGCCTGTGGGGTCTCCGTGGAGATGGATGCTGCAGGTCGTCAGAGCGTCTCGGCCTTCCCCGAGAGGGGGGCAGGCAAGCTGGGGTTGTAGGGCAGCCATGGCCGGCCTGAGGTCTCTGCTTGTCCACCATGGGTCTGGGGTACCCGCTCAGTCCACCCCCCCCCAGGGCACCTGCTGCCAACTCGCGCATCTGACTTGAGAAAGTGTGGAGGGAGTGCCCTGTGCTTTGTACTGCCAGTACAGACGGGGTCCACAGGGCCCTGGAGGCAAGGAATTTCCAGGAGCTGCTTTCAGGAGGGGCCTGTCCTGTGTCTTGTAGCCGCTGGTCCAAGGGAGTTCCTCAGGGGAGGTGTTTGGGGATCGGTTAAGGGGCTGGGTGTCTGCTGTGAGGCTTTCTGGAGCCCGGGCCCCACCGGAGCCGTCTGAGTCTGCTGGGGCGTTGTCGTCTCGGGTAGCAGGGTCTGGAGAGTCAGGGACTGAGGAGGACTCTCTTGAGATCCAGGCCTGCCCCAGGGTCTCCGTCCGCTTCTCACCAGGGCTCGGTTCGAGAGGAAGGCCAGGCAGGGCAGGCTGTGTCTCCTCGGTGCGCCGGGCCGGCTCGGACGCTCTGCATTATTGTGCGGGTTCTGTGGGGATGCATGGCTCTGGGATGCTGGGCTGGACGCCTCTTTCCTCCGGGCCCCTGGAGGACCCTGGCCCTGCTGGTCAGCCAGCAAGGATGGGGTCCCTGGGCTGTGCGACTTCAGCATGACTCCCATGTTGGGGGAGGTGGCCTACCTGTGCGCTGGACTTGGGGAAGGGAGCAGGGGACTGAGGTCAGCGGGGTTTAGGTGCAAAAGCTCTCATGTCCACAGGTTTGGGCTGTCCCGCCATGCTGGGTTATGGGAAGGTGGGTTGGAGCTGACCTCTGGTGGTTTCCAGGGTCCCCACAAGGGGAAGTGGCCCTTTGGGAGATGGCAGTCTTGGTCCTGGGACGCTCACGGGTGTGGGCCTGCAGGCATTGGGGTGCGGTCCTGATCCAGCCTCGCCAGACCGGGAGGGTGTGCTGCAGGGCGGGCAGGCCTGGTGGGCCAGAGAGGGGCCCTGTCACCCCTGCACTGACTGGGATCCTGTGATACTTCTCGTGGCGGGGAAGCCTGCAGGACCGGGGCATGGGCCAAGAGGCAGGTCTCTGGTGACACGCAGCCCCATGGTTCCTGGTGGGGAAGCCTTTGAGAGAGTGGACAGATTGTGGGGAGAGACTGACCCTGGGGTGGCACTTGGACAGCCCCACAGGGCTCTCTGCTCGAGCACATCACCCATGTCCCTGCACAGAGCCTGGAGGGTGGCAAAGGGACCTTCCCAGAGAGAAAGATGGGCCACAGTCCAGAGGATTGGGACCCTGATGGTGGTCTCAAACCAAAGCAGCATTAAAGCCCCCTAGAACAGAGGCCCCACTACCCCTGGGAAGTGTGGGGGGGTCTGGGTGCTGCCGCTGAGGCTGCCAGTGTGGGGACCCCTCGTGAAGAACTGCGGCTCTCCCTGGGTCCCGGTGTGCACAGCAGCCCAGCACCACGGCCTCCAGGGATGTTTCCCGCCATCAAGAGTCCCCCTGCCCCCCGTGAACCACAGTGGGCTGCAGGGACGGCTGGCCAGCTGGAGGCTGGGGACCCACGGCAGGGTGGGGGGCTGCAGCAGCCCTGGGGGCCCACCCCTGGCCTCGGCCCCTGATGTGGCGCTCTGCCCTGCACAGGTGGGGCAGCGCTGGGCCCGGCGTGCTGGTGGGGCGGGCGGGGTCCTGGGCCACAGGCTTGCACTCCTGCCTGACCACGTGAATCTTGTTTTCTTTCTTTCCCTACTACTATCTCCCTCCCTCCTCACCTTTCCTTCCCTGGAAGGTAAGCCAACTTCCCTTGGTTTGGCAGCTGTTCTATGAACGCTGTCCACTGCGGAGGGCCCAGATGTTGTGGGACTTGGAGGGGGTGGCGGGCTGCCCTGACCTCTGTGTGGTCGTGTTGGGGCGAGTGCTGGGTGTCCCACAGGTGGTGGGCAGCCGGAGATGTGGGGGGGCCCTCTGGAGCCTTCCCCATGGGTGGCACCTTGTTGAGCCCATCAGAGCCCCGGGGCCTCAGGGGTGGGCCGGGAGGCCTGTGTTGGGGCCGATGCTGCCCCGGTAAGGCCAGGAAATGACTCCAAGGTCAGGACTTCCAGGATTGGTTCCTGAAGAACGAGGCAGCCCCCGGGTGCTGAGCCAGGGGGCCTGTGGGCAGGGCGCTGAGTCCTGTTTGCCCAGGGAGCGGGGTGGGAGGCTGATGGCAGGCAGCCATCCGCACTTGGGATGAGCCCCTCCCTATGTGGGGGGGTGGCCAGCTGCAGCCGGCCCCTGCCCGGGAACACAGGCAGGTGACAGGCAGATGGCCCAGCACCCCAGCCTGGTGCCCCATCCTATGTTCCTGTGCAGGGTGGGGGGAGCACCTGCCTCCTCCTTGGTGGAGCCTACACACTGCCCACAAGCTGCAGGGCCTGTGTGGGACAGGAACCCATGGTGTCCTGCAGGATCATGGAGAATGGCTGGGGGAAGGGGCCTGTCCTGGCGTTGAGAGCTTTGAGCTGTCCTGGGTCTCCTGTGGGCCTTCTCCAGGATGGCCAGGCTCAGTACTGGGCAGACCTGCTTTAGCCTCCACCGAGGACAGATGCCACCCTGCCTTGGGACTTGGGGTCCCTTGGCTGCCCCCTAGCTCTTGGGGATCCCCAGAGCCCAGCTGGCCCTGAGGTCAGCTCACCCCGAGGGGGTGGGTAGTCGGGGGCTGCAGGTGCTTTGCTCATGTTGCCCGTTTCCTCCCCATGCAGCAGCCAAGAGCTTACTCAACAAGAAGGCTGACGCAGGGAAGGTGAGTGCCCTGGCCCTGGGGCCCACCTGTGGCCGTGCTGCCCACCCTCCCTGGCGGGCAGGCCCTGGGAAGGGGTGTGGCTCCTTCCCCCCTGACTTCTTCCTCTCTCCACAGCCCCAGACAAATAGCACCAAGAACAGCGCCGCTGCCACCAGCCCGAAAGGGACGCTTCCTCCGGCTGCCCTGGTACTGCGCTCCTTGGGCCCCTGCCCCCTGGCCCTACCACAGCCCGGCTGTGCAGTGGCCACCTGTCAGGCCTGGGGTGCGGTGGGGTGCAGCCCCAGCTACCTCCAATGGACGGTGCCTGGCCCTCCAGCTCCCCCTTGCTCTTGGGTGTGGAATTAGGGCCAAGCCCCTTTTGGGGGGTCTCAGGGCTGCGCAGGGGCCTGGCCTAGTGTCCCACCTGAGGGTCAGCTCTGAGAGGCATTCAGGAGCGCTGCCCTGTGCAACTCTGCCCTCAGCAGGCCCACCTGGAGCGTCTGTGCCTGGCCACCCTGCAGGGGCCTGGCTGGGTGGTGAGACGCCTCCTGGCTGCTGCAGGGGCACGCCACCCTGGAGCTGAGGGCTCTGGTGTCTCCCAGGAACCATGGGTGGGGCTGGTCTTAACTGTGGAGCCCCCCAGTGATCTGGAGGGAGACGAGCCGCTGTGGCAGTTGGCTTGGTGATGACCCAGCAGCAGCCAGGGCAGCTTCCTGTGGGCGGCTGTACCCCGTGGCTGTGCTGGCCTGTGGCTGCCCAGCAGGGGTGGAGGAGGCTTGGGGGCTTCTGGCTGGGCAGACGTGGGCAGACACAAGTTCAGAGGAGCCCGCTGGCTCTGGCCCTCTTGTCGGGAGGCCAGGGGATGTCTCCTGGCCAGGGCCCCCCCGCCCCGAGCTGGTGGCGTGGCTTGTGATGTTGCAAGGGTGCTATGTGCCCATGGCGGCCTGTGTAGGGCTGGCCGCCCTGAGAGATCGGGGTTTGCCGGGGCCCAGGTTCCGAGATCGTGCGGAGCCCAGCCCTGTATGCCCACAGGAAGGCTGGGCTCGTCAAGTGGCCGTCCAGCACGCGGGAGCAGCCTCAGCCCCGGAGGGGAGGGTCCCACACAGCCAGCCCCATCTCAGACCCCATCCATTCCATATGCCACCCTCATTCCCATGACATCTTCAAAACCATGCCGGCCATCCCACGGCAGAGGGTCAGGCGGCAAGGCAAGTGGACAGGAGGACCTCGTTCCCTGCCCAGCGCCCCCACGCTCTGTGCTGCGCTCCGTGGGCGCATGTGCTTCTCTCTGGCCTTCCTGGCCGTTGGGCCTCCCCAAACTGCTCTGCCTTCTGCCATGCACGCTCGGCTGCCTCCTCCCTCCACCCACCTTCTCCTCTCACTTCCTCTTTCCTTCCTCTGTGCTTCCTTCTTCTGTAGGAGCCTCAAACCACCGTCATTCATAACCCCGTGGACGGGATCAAGGTACTACCGCACCCACTGGCCCCCTTGGGAGCCTGTGCCCAGGCAGGAGGCAGGCCCCTGGCCAGGGGCAGGTCTGGGGCACTGACCTGGGGCAGCCCTTGTACTGAGAGTTGGAGGGGCAGGTGTATAGGGACCCTTCTTGAGGCAGGACAGAGTTCCACAGGTCCATGGCCGCCCCCTCAGAATGAGGCCCCAGGCGCTGCCATCTTAGGTGTGGCTGTACCGAGTTACTGTTAACAGTGGGGGCCCAGAGCAGGGTCTGCTTCTCAGGACCTCCGTGCTGTCCATCCAGCCCTATCTGCAGGCCGGCGCAGCAGAGCCGGGAGCCAGGCATGCAGGGCTACCTTGGGGTGCCAGGAGAGGAGAGCCGGCGTGGGCCGGGAGGAAGGAGCAGCACAGATGCCCCTGGCCGCCCCCATCACTCACCTCTACCCCCAGTGCTTCCAGCCGGGCCAGCCTGCCTCTGCCGCTGCTCCGTGCCCAGCATCTCCCGCTGCATGGGCGCCTACACCTGGGGCCAGAGAAGGGGCTGGCTCTCAGGGTGGCGGGAGGGACGGAGGGCCGCCAAGCTGTGTTTCTAGGATCGGCACCCGCCCCAGCCTGCAGTTGGACTCACCCCGAGTTCCCCAAAGGGCCCCTCATATCCTGGCTGCAGGCCGGGACCAGGGGCCAGTGGCTCTCAGCATAGATGCAACGTACCAGAAGGGGCCTGGGTGTCCTCCTGCCTTGTGGCTCGGGGCAGCTATTCCTTGGGCCCCATGTCTGGGGTGAGGCTCCTGTTTGTCTTGCAAGGGGCCTCTAGACAACCTTGGGGGATTGTGGTACGAGCCCCGATCCTACAAGCTGTAGGCCACCCCCATCGCTGGGCAGGGCCTAGCACAGGGCGTTCACTCGGGTATAGGAGGAGCCCTGGAGGACCTCAGGAGCAGGCAGACCTCCTGGGAAGTCCTTGACAGGTGACAGGCCGCTGGTTTTAGAGTGGGGTCAGAGGTGCTGGGGCTGCTGGTCTACCCTCACAGGCCCTCACAGCGGGGAAACTGGGCTTGGCTGGACAGTCCAGGCCTGAGGGGCAGGCGGCCCCTGCTGGGGCAGGAGCTGTGGATACGGCCAGTCTCTTGAGGCCCTCCTGGAGCCTTCCCGCCCTGTCTGCCACAGTGCACAGGCTGGGGGAGCTTTCCCGTTCCGCTGGGAGTGCCAGACAGCCTGTTTTCCTCTCTTACGGAAGAGTCCTTAGGGAGTCTCTCCTCCAAGTGTGTCTGGTCAGAAGGCGCGTCTGGGCCCCTGGCCATTGCGGACGTGAGCGGCTGAGGCCTGGGGCTGGGTGACCGCATGTGGGGTTCCGGGATGGGCACCTCCAGGCCCCACAGAGGCGGGCTGGGACAGAGACCTCATCCTGACCCGCTGTCTCCATGTGTCCCCCAGGAGTCATCGGACAGCACTCACACCACTATAGAGGACGAGGACACGAAAGGTACATCTGGAAGATGGCACGGTGTGGCGTCTGGGATGCGGGCAAGGGGTGTCCACGGGGCGCTGGCTCTGCTTGGCCACAGCCCCCGTGGCCTGCCTAGTGCATGCGGGCCAAGAGACCGGTGCCCTGGTCAGCGGGGCGGCTCCCAGCCTGCAGGGGAACAAGTTCATGGTTGAATTTGCTTTAATTTTTTTCTCTTGAACTTCCTGAAGTTGGTGACCCTGCTTGGCTGGCAGCCACTAAGGAAACAGCCAGCAAGGGGCTTTGCCTGGGTTCTGGGTGTTTCCATGGCCCCTGAGGGTGGGTGGGCTGCACCCGTGTAGTAGAGCCCCTCTGCTCCCAGCTCTGTCCACCTCCCCTGGGAGGGCAGGTGGCATGTGGGCCCGCCGGAGCCTTTGGGCCACATGGTCACAGTTCGGCCTTGAAGGCCTGCAGCGCTGCCCCAGGGCCCGATGGCCAGCCATTCTGCAAGTTTGGGGGACACAGTGGTGTCAGGGGCCAAAACAGAGGTGAGCACAGGCCCCTGGATGAAGGGAGAATGGATGTTCACGTGGTTTCCGTGAACAGACGGATACAAGCCCTTGTTGTCAGCACGGAGGCCCCCTCCGAGGCCCTGTCTTTGCAGTTCTGCCCTGATCCCGGCTCTGTGGGAGGCTGCAGGAGCATTGGCCGGCCTGCTCCGGCCCAGACCCCAGTGCGCCATCGGGCTGGGAGAGCAGCCTTGGGCAGCAGGGTGGGCCCTAAAGGGCCCAGGCCTGCCGCCCCTGCCGTCTCCAGTCCTCTGTGTCCCGCTCCTGGACCCAACTGTGAGCTGTGTCTCAGGTCCTCCAGCCCCACCCCACCCATCCTCGTACTGTCCCTGTCTCTCCCGCATGCCCCCTCCTGTCTCCTGTTAGTGTCTCACCTGTCTGCCCCAACCCCCAGGGCCCCTGACACCCTGAGCTGTGTGAGGAGGGGCTCCTGGAGCTCTGAAGCCAACCCCCTATCTCACGCCCACCTCCCGCCAGCCCACTGCGCTCTCCGCGTAAGTCAGTGGGTCGGGGGGGCCCCGCTGTGGGCGGGGTCTGCCTGGAGGACCCTGCAGCAGCCTGTCTCTGTAGGGCTGCTTCGGCCCTTCTGTCCCCAACCCCCCATGGTGGCCTCCTCCCCTCCCCCCACCACCGGCCTGAGCCCCCCCCCCCCCACTCCAGACACTGGCCAGGGGCTGCTTGGGCGGGAGCGAGTATGGTACTGCTTCCCTGGGCCGCTCACGCTCGGCCTCCTGTCCACCCCAGCGCCCAGGGTCCCTGACATCCTGAGCTCCGTGGGGAGGGGCTTGGGAGCCCTGGATGCTGAGGGCCCCCTGCCTGCTCTGTGTAAGTAGCGCCCCTGGGCCTGCTGCCCTGCTGCCGAGTGGCTCCTGCGCCCGCTGTGTGTGGCCTCAGCTGCCCCGGCCGCCGGGCTGCCTGAGGCTCAGGGCCTGGGCCGGGCTGACCGCCTGGCACTCCCCACGCAGGGCGCTCCCAGCCGCCGCCCTCCCCTCCTTCTCCCTCCCCCAGCTCTGCAGGCTGCCCCAGGCCTCTCCCCAACGCTGTGTCCCAGGCCTGGGCATGGGCAGGGCCCTCCGGGTGGTCTACAGTGCGTCTCGTGTGAGTCTCGCCTCCCTCACGCCGCCTGCCTGACCTTCCCGGTTGCAGCACCCCATGGGGCCCTACGGAGGCGTAGCCTCTCCCGACCATGGCTGTGGGCGAGAGGAGGGAGGCCTGGCCTTGCTGCCCAGCTGGGTCCTCCCTGGGCTCTGCACACGCCGGGCTGCCTCTGTCCATGGGGGCGGTTACCCTCTGCCATAGCAGCTGAACGGCCACGGAACAGCGTGCTGCCCGCACGTTCCTGAAGCCCCTCTTCTGTGCCCTCATCCTCCCGTCCCCCTTCATCCCCCACATTCCCCATCCCCCCGTCCGTCCACATCCCCTCTGTGCCTCCTTGTGTCCCCGTCCCCCTCTGTCCCACCCGTCCGCCCCCTCCCCCTTCATCCCCCACATCCACCCATGTCCCTGTCCCCCACTTCCCCCGTCCTTCCCCCAACATGTCCACCTGCATCCCCCTGTGCCCCTGTACTTCTCCTGGTGCCCTCCGCCACACCCCCGTGTCCCTCACGTCCCTTTCTGGGCCCCACATTCCTCCTCCTCGTGTCCTTGCATCCACCTTCATCCCCCCACACTCCCTCCGTCCCCGGTGTCCCCCCAGCATCTCCCTCTGCCCTCCCTGTGCCTGTGTCCTCCTCTGCCTCTTTGTCCCTCTGGCTTAGCTCGTAGGCCCGTAGCTTCTCTGTCTCCCGTGCTGCCCCCCAAGCCTCCTGTTCCTGTCTGGTCCGCTCCACCCCACCCCCCAGGCTCTCTGCCATCCTGAACACGGTGAGGAGGGGCTCAGCTCTGGAAGCCCAGGGCCCCGCCACCCTGCCTATCTCCAGGTCTCCCAGGCCCCCCACCCACCCTGTGTAAGTAGCACCTTGAGGGGCCCCCTGGCTGCTCCTTGGGGGCTCACAGGTATGGAGACCCCCGGCTGTGGTGTGCTGCCCCCTCACTCTGGGAAGGGGCCGGCTTGGGGGGCAGCGGGCGGAAAGGGGAGCACAGGGAATTCGACACGAAGGTGTCATTTGGCTTCAGAACAGGAGCTTGTGGCTAAGGAGGGGCTCATGAATGCCTGTAGGGAGGAATCAGAAGCGGTGGCGCCAGACGAAGGCCTCGCGCCTGTGATCTGTGGCCCGTGTGACGCAGTGTTGGCTGCAGGGGCCCAGGGCGAGGGCTTGGGGGGGCAAGGGGCCGGCGCTGGGCTGCGGCCCCTCCCCAGGCAGAGAGGGAGGAGCCGGTCGCGCCAGCCGGTCTGCCGACTGCCGCCAGGATCGCTTACAGGGATGGGTGACACCCCAGGGCTGCAGCACCCCCCCAGCGTCCCCCCCCACCTGCCAGGAGACACCAGGCAGGGAGGCCTGCACGGTTGGATGAGAGGCTGCGGGCCAGGGGCTGGGCATGGCTGGGGAGTGGCTGGGTGAGTGCGGGGCCTGAAGGCCTGGGCAGGGACCAGGGGGAGCAAAGCTTGCCAGCAGTGAGGGGCATAGGGGCTGTGGGGAAGCTGTGCCCACCCCAATGGCCAGGAGGGCACGGGGCAGCCTCCAGATAGCAGTGGACCCCCGCAGAAGTGCTCTATACTCTGCCAGAGGGGCGAGGCCAGGTGCAGGTGTCTTGGCCGCCTTGGCCCGGGGACGGAGGCTGGTCACAGGGCTGGGGCGGAGGGGGTCTTGTGGTGAGGGAGAGGGTGCAAACGGAGCCTGGGGAGGGGTTGGCAGCATCCGTGTGCCCGTCTCCATGGCCCCTCTTGGCCCTGGTTTCACAGATGAGGAAACTGGAGGCTGGGATGTGGAGAGATGCCCCTGGGGGGCTGCCCACCCGGGACTGTGAGCTGCCCTCAGTCTGCATCGCGGGCCGGGTTAGGGGCTCTGAGGACAGGGCATACCGTGAGCACTGCATCCTGGGCTGACCTTGGGGGTCTGCCCTGAACTAAGCTTGTAGAGGTGAGGACCACAAGAAGGGGCCTTGAGCAGGACTGAAGGGAGGGGTGCTGGGGGGCCAGGGTGCGGCAGGGGAGTGGGGAGCCCTAGGGAGCTGAGGCCCCCGGGGGACGGCGTCCTTGGTCTGGCATGTGCCCCTGCCCAAGTCCCCAGCACTGCAGCCCCTTTGAGAGCAGGGGGTCTGCCGGGAGGGATGGGAGAGGGGACTTGGCTCTCTAGATCTGCGGTCATGGGTGTCAGAGCCCGGGCAACCCCCGTCTCCACCTCTGGGGCCAGGGTTATATGCCTGCCAGCTGTCGTCATGTGTAAATGGGGTCGGTGTCCACGGGCCCAGGCGGTGTTCCCCATAATCAGGGATTACACCCAATCTGCTGCTGCCTGCCTGCGGGGGTTGTGGGCTCCTGGTGCCCCTACTGCCAAGCGACACGGATTAGGGCCAGCCTGGGGCCGCTGGGGTCCTGCCAGACCCTTTCCCAGCCTGTTAGCTTGTCCCAAGAGAGGGAATGTAGGGGCTCCGGTCCACCGCTGGGACCCCTCCCACACCAGACCCTTGCCCCCACGCCTCTGCTCAGTCTGCAGAGCTGCCTGGGCCTGGGGTGAAGGGGGGAGCTGATGGCAGGTCACAGCTGGTGGCTTCACCTCCCGGGGAGCCCCTACTCCCTCTGGAAGAGGAAGAGCTGCTCCGCAGGGCAGGGGTGGGTCCAGGCAGCAGCCCTTGTCTGCAGATCGGCGACATCAGGTCCCAAACCCCGGACTCGGCGATATGTGCTGTGACCCCAATGCCTCCTTTTGACTTTCTACTCTCATTTTATCTTACAATTGGCTTAGAAACACGCCACAAGACTTCACTAAGGGGCAAGATTGGGGACTTACCACAGTACGGGATGCACGGGACATGAGACAGAGGACATGTCATTCCATTCCAGTCACAGGGCTGAGGGCTCCCATGGGGTGCTGATATGGAAAGGGGGCCCAACTGGTGTTGGGTGTTGGACACACAGGCACTGCCCTCCCCTACATGGGCAGGAGGGGCCTGGCTTGGGGTCCCCTGGGAAAAGCTGGACTGCAGTGGGGACAGGGACCTGGGAGAGGGGGTGAGCATCCCCAAAGCAGAAATGCTCAGGCAGAGGGTAGAGGGGTGGGCAGGCTGCTGGGGATGCAGAGGGACATCCTGCTTCGGGTCCCAAGCCCGAGAGTAGAGTGTGGTGGTGCAGGGACAGAGCTCTGCCGATGGATATGGGCGGACGTGGGTTCCCCGGAGCCTGCAGCCCACTGTGCTGGGGACCAGCTTCCAGGGCCGACCAGACAGTGGGGCCTGGGCTTGCGTGAGACAGCCCGGAGCCCAGACCCTGGCACGGTCCAGACATAGAGTTGGGTGAGAAATGGAAAGGGGGCCTTTGCACAAACACAGCTGGGTCCAGAGGGAGGGGTTTCCGAGACTGGAGAAGCTCTCAGGTCCATGCCCACGGGAATCTCCACGTGCAAACGGGCACCTGCCCTCCCCTGTAACACCAGCGCACACGTGCACCTGAGCCCTCGGGTGTCACGGAGCTTCTGCCGCTTGTACTCTCCAGATCCCATGCGGCACACAAGGCCCGCCTGGACCCACATGCACTGTGTGGTGCCCACAGTTCAGGTGGGCATTGGTGGGAGGGGGCACGTAGGCAACCAAGGGTGCCGGCAGCGGGGAGGAGCCGGTGCAGCCCCATGCCAGGGTGGTACATGCTTCCGAATGCGGAGTCCCCCTCTGGAGACCCTGCTGTGTGTGCTCTGGGACTGGAGCCCACGCATCAGCATACGGGGGTGCTGTTCGCAGGGGTGCTGGTGGCTGGAGTACAGACAGATGCCCAGTGGCAGGGACAGAGAGCCACTGGGGAGCCAGGGAAGCTTCTGGAAGCACAGTGACCTGGCAGGGAGCCTGTGGGGAGGAGCTCGTGGGATCCCACACTGGCTGGGTCTGAGGCTTACTGTGGGGAGCACAGTAAGTTCCGAGGTCCCTGGGAGCCGTCTGAGCGCACACGCGATGTGTGTGCATACTTGGGAGTGTACATGTCCTCATGGAGGCGGTTAAGCACCCACCGGAGGGTAGTCCTCCTCTGGGGAGGGGAGTGAAGCATGAGATTTAGGGGAACACAGGCACTCACAGCTCTATCTGGTTTATTTCTATGAGAGTCTCCGTGGCTGTGAAAGTGATCCAGGTTTGAATCCGCAGTGGGTTGCAGCTGCGTTATTCTCTGAAACAAGTTGTGATTAAAGAGAGAACGGGGACCGCAGGTTAGCACCCTGGGGCCAGGCCTGTCCCAGTGCAGAGGCCAAGTGGGCAGAAGCCCAGAGCCCCAGGACGGAGGGTGCTAGGTGGGCTGGTGATGCTGGGGGTGGGGGGTATGGAGGGGGGCTGGCGCCCAAGCCCTGGACTGCACACGGGTAGAGACCCAAGCAGGTGGGAGGCCAGCCAGCTGGCTGTGGGCTTCCAGGGAGAGACCCACAGACTCCCGAGTCCCCCGTCCCCTGCCCTCTGCTCCGCCTTCGCCCCATAGACACTGCCCCTCGCCCTCCCCGCTTCACAGCCAGCCCTTACCAGATGTTCCTGGAGAGGGGCTGGATGCGGCAGGGGCTTGGGAGCCGAGTCTAGGTGGGCAGAGGCCAGGGGGCAGGTCCCAGGGGACATGGCCGGAGGGACTGGGGACCACAGTCATGGCGGGCTTTGCTTCCCCTTTCTGCATTCTCCAGACGTGGTATTTCTATCACATGGAGACCTTCTATGTAAGACAGACAGGGCTCCATGGACTTGGGAATGTGGGGGCTGTGGGTGACCTTGGAGGGAGCCGTGTGAGCCGGACAATCGGGTCCCTCCTGGGGAGGAGAGCGGGTGGGGGCTGGGGATGCTCTGCCCTAGGCCCTCTGCAGGGCCACCTGGGGTGGTCCTTGGTCACTGGGCGGCTGTGTTCCCGCAGCACGGAAGCAGGAAGTCATCAAGATCACCGAGCAGCTCATCGAGGCAGTCAACAACGGGGACTTCGAGGCCTACGCGTGAGCAGGGCATCTGGGCTGGGTCCCGGGGGGTGCCTGGGGCGGAGTGGGGGCTTCCCTGCAGTGAAGGGAGGGCAGGCGGCAGCAGGGGCTTCTCCTCACCTGGGTCTGCCCCCCAGGAAAATCTGCGACCCAGGCCTGACCTCGTTCGAGCCTGAAGCGCTGGGCAACTTGGTTGAAGGGATGGATTTCCACAGATTCTACTTCGAGAACCGTGAGTGCCGGGGCTGGGCGTGGGGGTCGCCCCCGACAGCACAGTGGGGCCCCCGGGCCTCCAGGTAGCCTCCCTGCCCCCCTTCCCTGGGCAGAGGCTCCCCAGGGCGCCCAGCAAGCCCCTGCCTCTGCTCACAGTGCTCGCCAAGAACAGCAAGCCCATCCACACAACCATCCTGAACCCGCACGTGCACGTCATCGGGGAGGACGCCGCGTGCATCGCCTACATCCGCCTGACGCAGTACATCGACGGACAGGGCCGGCCCCGCACCAGCCAGTCCGAGGAGACGCGCGTGTGGCACCGCCGTGACGGCAAGTGGCAGAACGTGCACTTCCACTGCTCGGGCGCGCCCGTGGCGCCGCTGCAGTGAAGGTGGGTGCCGGCACGGGCCCTTTCCTGGGGTGCGCCGGGGACGCTGGGCAGAGCCGCCCCCGCACTATAGGCAGGCAGCACCCCATCCCTGCTTCTCCCCCTTCTCCCTGGGGGAGCGGACGAGAGCTGACCCCCCACCTTTACCTCCCTGGGGGGGAGCAGTTGAGCGCTGACACCCCGCCCACCCCTTCTCCCTGGGTGGGGACAGATGAGAGCTGACACCCCCCCCCCCGCACCCTCCCCCTTGACCCCCACCCTCCCCACCTTTCAGAGCTGTGGCCGGCTTCGTGGGACAGACTCAGTGTTTGGAGCCCGGCCGCCCTCCCGCGGCCTGCCTGTCGCATGTTTGTGTCTGCCTCGTTCCTCCCCTGGTGCCTGTGTCTGCAGAAAACCAAGACTGGATGTGATTTCTTTTTAACAACAAGATGACAACCACCACCAAAAAAAAAAAAAAAAAAAAAAATTGATGTTGGATGAAACAGGAGAAAAAAAGGCAAAAGCTGTACAAACCACTGGCATCTGCGGGGCCTTGAACCGCCGGGCACCCCCCACCCACGCTCCACGTGTCTGTCACTCCTGGCCCCTCAGGGAGCAGTGGGGCAGTGACCTTGTCCACAGGGGCCGGGCCGAGGAACGGTGTTTGTTAGGTCTGCATACCCACCCCCCCCCCACCCGCCGTGCATGGCTGCCATCAGGAGTGTCGGCCACCTGGGGCCAAGGGGACCTGAGCACGGATGTTCCCCCCCCTTCCTCTCATGCCCCCAGCATGGATGAGCAGTGCAGAGGCCGGGCCGGCCCCCGGGGGCCCAATGAGCCATCTGAGAAGCCCCCGTGGGCCCGGGGCTCCCATTCTGGCCCCTCCAGGGCCGGGGAGGTACAGACTTCCCAACTGGCAGAGTCTGGCCGAGAGGATGCTGTTGGTGGCAGCCTGGTTGGGAGGGGAACCCTTGGGTTCCCACAGCACCTCCCTCCTGTTTGGGGTGGCTCCCCTCCGCCCACCTCCCTCACCAGCCGGTGCAGCCACAGAGGGGCCCTAGACAGGCCCTCCTGCCTGTCCAGAGGCAGGAGGAGGAGAGGGGTCAGAAGGCGGTGCGTGGCACCCTGCGCTCCCAGGCCGGGGCGGGCGCGGCAGGGGTTTGTGAACAGGGCGCTTTCAGAGTCTAGGCTCGGAGCCGAGGGAGGGAGGGCTACCCTGGGCTTGAGGGGCAAGGTGCGGTGGACCCCCCAGTAGGCCTCTCCAGGCTGCTGTGTGGGGGGGGGCGGGGGTGATAGGGACCCCGGGATGAGAAGACAGGCTGGGCCCATCGCAATGTGCACCTGCGAGCTGGTGGGCACCGGGGTCCGACGGCAGCAGAGTGCGCCCAGGGCAGCTGGCCAGGTGGGCTGGTTAGCGGCTGTGATCGCCAAGCTGTGGACCCTGCCACTCCAACACCTGCCCCTTAATTCACATTTTTAACAAGGATTTTCTTTATCTTCCCCCACAAATCAAGCCACGGGAGGGGCACAGAGTGGGGAACGGGACACAGGACGCTGGTCTCCAAGGGGACTGTCCCTCAGCAGACACTCCGAATGGACACTCACCTGCCCGTCCACGGCTGTGCTCAGGACAGCTGTCCCCACCCATGGACACAGGGTAAACATCTGCCAGGCTCCCTGGGCCGTGGGCAGCAGCAAGGCTCACCGTGGACAGCGTGTGGCCTGGCCACCCTCACCTCCGGGGGCCTCCTCCCCTCCTCCCCTCACCTGTTATTTCCACGGAGCTGCCTGTCTGGGATAATTGGGGATTTTTCCGGGGGTAGTTCTTTTGCATGACCCCTCTCGGGCAGGCCACACCTGCTCTTCTAGCTAGATGTCGGAGGTGTGGCCGCTCTGCGGAGGGCCAGCTGCCCGCAGTGCTGGCCGGCCCCCCCTTCTCTCTTTTTGCTGAGTTCCATTGTCTTTTCTTTCTGAGCCTTGTAAGTGTAAAAAATCATTATTTTGTTCTGTCTCGGGAAACTGCAAATAAAAGAAAAACAGGACAAACGGCTTCACGTGCAGCTGGGGGCTCTATGCCGGGGCCCTTCCAAGCCCCAGCCCAGCCTGCTCCCCCACCGCACTGCCTCTCTGCCACTGCAGGCCGCCGCTGCACCCACTGCCGCACGCCCCCTCTTTGGGCCCTGGACGCCCTGAAGCCCCTGTCTCTTTGGTGGCCTCTCGGGGAGGCCAGACGGCGGTTCTCTGTGGGAAGAGCCGGGACCCAGCCTCCACCGTGTCTGTGCGTCCATTCCCCATGCCTGTGGCTGGGCTGTGCAGACTGTCGGCGCACAGGCCTGCACAGACGTCATGGTGCTGTGCATCACGGGAGGGTGGTGGCTGCTGGGATGCCCACAGCAGAAACCTGGGGGACGGAGGAGAGCAAGAGCCTTCCTTCCCCTTCTCAGGATCCAGTCCCTGCTCTTCCTGTCATCCACGCCCCTGGCCTGTCCCTCAGCAGCTGCCCACCACACCCCTGCAACATGGGGACACTAGGCCACCTGGGGCCACCGCTAGCCTGTGCCAGCTAATGTAGCAATGAGCTCACAGCTGCAGGACCGCGTCGCCCCAGGACTGCCTAAACGCACCTCCTTGTGACCACAGGGCTGTCTTGGTCCTTACCGCACAGCCGCCTGCAGCCCTCGCGCGAAGACGGGTAGCCTCCCCTCTGCACTGGTTCCCCGGGCCCTGCAGGTGCTTATCTGTGCCTCCGGCCTTGTGCTTTCCTACAGCACCATGTGCCTTGATACTGAACGCTCCCAACTAGTGTGTGTAGGTGGCTTCTGGTGCGAGGAGTGCCCCAGGGGTCACCAGGACAGGAGCCCTTGGCTACGGCTTCTTGGTGCCCCACTGGTGCGCTCGGGAGGGCGGGCTGTGCCAGGAGGCACAGAGGAGCCCGGAGCCGACGCGGAGAATCTGGAGCGGGGCTCTAGAGCGGGCAACGGTGCGGGCCCAGCACAATATCTAGGGCTCCGCTTGCAGATCAGCTGTAATCCGAGGCGGCTATCCAGGCCAGGCCTCCCTGCGGGCGCACGACACAGCCCTGCCCACCCCCCACCAAGGATTCTGAGCCCGGCTGGGGTGGGGTGGGACCCACACACTTGGCTGGGGGAGCAGTTACCGTGCCTGAGCCGGGCAGCAAGACAGACTGCGGCTTGTCATTGTTAAATGGCACCAGCTTTGAGCAAAGCTCCAAAAACCCCATACTCCAGCAGGTCTTCCAGGCAGGAAAAACTGGTGCCCTTGGTCCAGCCAGAAACCCCAAGCCTGCTTCTCACTTCCAAGGGCACAAATAAGGCTGAAAGCAAGGCTCGGGGCCAGCAGTGAAACAGGTGAAGCCTTCAGACCTTCTTAGGATCAGCTGGCATGCTCGCTCCCTAAACTGGGATGGGACTGGAGACTCCTCCGCTGCCCGCAGACCCGGGAGGCATGACGCCCCCAAGTCTGCAGGGCCGACCCCCTAGCTGGCAAGGAGTTTCCATCTGTGTGGCCCAGGCTGCTGCGGTGTAGCTCCCCTGCTGGTTCCCCTGCTCCAGCGCTCCCTCCCTTGGCTCCTGCTAGAAAGGTCTGGAGGTGGAACCCAGGCGCTGCCCCAGGATGCCCTGCACCCCGCAGCTGCACATAAGGAGGGGTCCCTGAGACTCGAACAAAGCAGAAAACTATTATGGAATTTCAAAAGACAACTTTATCCAGATAAGAACCTTTCAAATAGAACAGAGAAGTCAGGCGACAGTTACTAAAACACACCCTTTGCCAAATGCTTCCACACGAGACCACGACAGGGGCTGGGGAAACGCCAGCTCAGGCGTGAGCCTGCGTCACCCTCCCCATGGTCCTCCCTGCAGACCCGTGCCTCCACACCAGCTCCTCCCCAGCAGCCTCCCAAGTTGGAGGAGTCAGACACCACATCCTTCCTAAGGAGAGGTCACAGCCCCCTGGGCACCAGTGAGCAGGCTGGGTCTGTGCACTCCAGGGAGTACCTCGGGCGGGTTACCTTCAGGGCTGGCCAACTCCTTTGACCAGCACAGGGCCCAGAGCGGGACGATAACCAGTGCGTGAACCTGCTGGGGTGGGGAGTCGGGGTCCTCAGAAGCATGTAGATGTCACCTTACAGTCCAAGCCAATTCTGGGCCTGGCACTTTGTGCAGAGGCAGCAGGACCTCTTGGGTAGGCCAAGAATCAGCATGCTCAGGGAAGGACCCCAGAGGATGGGACCCTGCGGGGACCAGGTCCCAGGGCACACCACGAGCTCACTCCTCAGGAAGCATTGCAGGACGTGGGGAGGCGATCTGTAACATGGCAGTGGGGCCCAAGGACACGGGCTCAGGGCTGGGGCTTGTGCCACTGGGTGGGTGGGGGGGCTCTTAGCAGTGCTCCTGTGGGGGCCAGGCTGGGGGTCAGGTCACATGTGGGGCACTGGGAATCCTCGGAATGGCTGGTACCTGGCCTTGGTGGCTAGGAACAGTGGCCACAGCAAAGGCCACTTGCTAAGGCACGTGGGCCCCAGGTGGTCACGATGAGGGTCTCGCTGCTAGAGAGGTGGGTGAACAAGGGTGGAGAGAGGCCGTACTGGTGCCTGTGACCTGGGCAGGCGAGGCTAAGCTGTGAGTCGGGGCAGACATGGCTGCCCCACCGCCCACAGGCATCTCCGTGTGACGTCGGGGGTGGGCAGCACCCTCAGTGAGCAGTCCACCCAGGTCCAGTGCAAAGGAGCCTCGAAGTCGGTGCGGCCGGGCTCCTCCCAACACGGATCTTGGCCTGCTCAGCCCCAGCCCTCGGGGTCGCTCTGCTCCTTCAGCCCTGCAGCCGGGGTGACCCCGGCTTTACTGCAGTGTGAACATAGCGCACAAACACAGCCCCCACGCGGGCTGAGGACCCACAAGGCTGGCTCCGACCTCCCCCAGGGTCTCACCTTGGTCGCTTTCCCAGGTTAGAGACAAGCCCTGCAGCATCTATGTGAGTCATTTGAATTTATGGTTTCATCTGGCCCAAGAACACGCCATTGGGGGCCTCAAACGAGCTTTTCAAAAATCACCGGACATGTAAATTTGAATGTTCCCAAGCCCCAGGCCCTTCCACAACCCCTCAGTTCCTGCCAGGAGCTCCCAAGTGAAAATGTGTCCCCACGCGGGTCTCTCCACGGTGGCTCTGCTTCTCCAGGGACTGCGGTTCTGACGCTAACGGCCAGGCCGGCTGGGCACGAGGGCCTCCACGGGCTGCCGTCACATGATCGCACAGCACGAGTTCTGTTTCCGAGCCTGGACAGAAATACACTGGGGCTGGAGAGGTGGAAGTGACCCACGGGAGGGTACCCCACGAGGCAGTGGCAGCGGAGCGGGCTGGGGGTACTGAGAGAACCCCCGGCAGACGGAGCATGATGCTGTGTCACCCCGGGTCCTGCAGCGCCACCTGCCCCCACGCACGTCGCGAGAATGCTTTGAGAGAGCAGGTTGGTGGATCCCCGAGCCCCACTGGCCGCCTTCCTCCCAGGCTCCCAGGAAAGCACCAGTGGACGCACAGCCCTACTGTGGTCAGCGCCAGCGAACCACTTCTGTCCCAGGGAAACAGGCACAAGGGCCGCTGCGCGAGGCCCGGAGGCTCCACCGCTCAGCAGGCAGCAGGCAGCAGGAGCAGCTGGGACTGGCCTCTGCCCCTGCCCGCTCCCGCTCCCGCGGCGCCCGAGGGAGCACGTGCTACTGCCGGGCCCGCCCCCCCGCAACCCTGTGCCACGGAGTGTCCCTGGGCACGTGCACAGTAGCAAGCACAAGCACGGCTGGCACTCACTGTCTTGTAGAAGGCTTTGGACTGCGTCCCCAGCACCTCGGACTTGGACACCAAGTCGTCCAGCCGCTCCCCTCGTTCCAGAAGAGACTCCATGGTGTTGTGCTGGACACAGACAAACGGGCGCCCCACCGTTGGCGCAGCAGGCGGATGCGAGCCCCCCAGGCTCGGCCACGGGAAGTGCTTCTCCCATGGGCTCCTCCCGCCACATGAGCATCAAGAGCCCCGACCAGCAGGACCCAGAGCCCGGCCCGGGGACCCAGCACAGGCTCAGAGCACCGTGCTTACAGCCATGCTTCCACACGCGGACTCCCACTGAACACGCTGCCCCCCTCCGCTCCCCAGAGGGCCCGTGCGCGGATGCATGTCGTGCAGCACCGCGAGGCCACCGGGCTTCCTCGGAGCAAGGAGCACAAACCGAGGCACGTGGACAGGAACGGGCCTGGGAGAAAGGCGCGAGACCAGCCCCATCTACAGAGTTCCAGGATGCTGGCTGCCGGCACAAGAAGCGAACCAGATGGACATGCGCACGGACAGGGCAGCACCAGCAAGCCCATTTCTGCAGACACACAGGGCCGCCGCACCACACCTGCCGTTCCTGCTTGGAGAGCAGGAGCAGCCGAGGGGCGCCTAGGGCTGCAGCTCAGCAAGGATACAGAGAAGCCCGTGAAGAGACACGGAGACACCTCAACATGCTCACACCTCACTCCCAATCCGAAGTCCCCAAACTGTGTCATTCAGTGCACGGTGTCCACAGCATACTGCTTCCTGGGTCCCGCCCAGGCCGGCGTCTGACTCCAGGAGGCAGTACTGAGCATGTCGCGGGGCCGGAGGAGCCAGCAGCGGTTCCTGGGCGCCTCTGCTGGGCTTTAGTTCTACTCACTCAAGGCTTGCTGGGGCCTGGGCACAGGTGTCCCACATGCCGGGAGCGGGGTGGGTAAGGACAAGCGCCCAGTCCTGAGGGCTCACACGCCCGCTGGGAGATGTGTGTGCCAGTCATGACCACGTAGTGGCATCCGGGAGAGCTGCATGTGGGGCCCTGGGATGGGTGCCATGTAGGAAAGAGAAAGGCCCCAGGGCTGTGGGACTGTGCCAGGGAGTGTGCACCTGACTCCAGAGCTTTCCTGAGGGCTACTGGGGGATGGTAAGTGGAAGAGCCACAGATCAGTGGCTACTATACGGACACACTGGTGCCAGGTGGGAAGCCAGGGACCAGTGATGAGGTAGAAGCCACAGGACCAAACTCAAGGCAAGAACAGACACAGCGAGTGCCAAAGAGAGCTCAAGGTTACAGGGGCGGGGGAGGGGAGGAAGAAACAGAGAAAGAGAAGGAAATGGAAAGTGAGACGGAGAGAGAGAAGAAGAGGACAGACGGAGAGGAGAGAGAGGAGGAGATGGAGAGTGATGGGGAGGAGGACAGACACAGAGAGAAGAGAGAGGGAGAGGGAGAGAGAGAGAGAGGGGGAGATGGGGTGGAGATGGAGAGAGGGGGAGACGGAGAGAGAAGGAGAGACAGAGGGGGAGACGGGGGGAGAGGAGGAGTGGGGGAGAAGGGAAGAGAGGAGTAGACAGAGAGAGAGGGGGAGATGGGGGGAAGGAGAAGGGGAGATGGAGAGGGGAAGACAGAGAGAGGGAGAAATGAAGGGGGAAAAAAGAGGGGAGATGGAGGGGGGAGGAGGGGAGAGAAGGGGGAAGACGGGGGGGGGGCGGTATGGAGCCAGAGAGGGGGTAGATGCAGAGAGGGGAGACAGAGAGAGAGGGTGAGGAGGAGGGGAGATGGAGGGAGGGGGAGATGGAGGGGGGAGAGCCAGAGGCGGGGTAGACGAAGAGAGAGGGGGAGGAGGGAGAAGAGAGGGAGAGAGAGAGAAGAGAAGCTGAAGCAGCAGTTGTAGCCGAGCACAGCACAGGCAAGATGCGGGCTTCCTGCCCTTCTGACCGGGACTGAGGACCCCAGGTCTGTGTTTAGTGAACATAGGCGGTTTTTCCTGCCCCCACAGCCCCCACCCTGCAAGGAGGCGCCTGCTGAGCTCAGAGACAAACGGCGGGGGTCAGCAGTGGCAGGGAGCCGCTGAACAGAGACCGTCGCAGCAGGGAGGCATCAAGGCCACAGCAGGTCTCGGCTGGGGTCCTCATACAACAGTGGTGTTGAACCCAGATGGGTGCAGGCAGCACAAACTCAGGGTGGCCTGAGACACTCGGGGAGAGGGGGGCAACCACCCCTTCCAACAAAGCATTTGCATGAGGATGCCCCCAAAGCCCCAAACCCAAGCCTGGACTGCGCGCCGGGCGGCTCCCACACTTGGCTCCAGGGGGTGCTCGCTCCCGCCCCCACTTACCAGAATGATCTTGGTCTCATCCAGCTCGGCCTGCACTTTAGTCATGGGGTCGGCTTCTCGCGGGTTCTAGGGAAGAGCCAAAAACATCAGGAGTAGAATGACCACCCAGAAACAAAGCTCAAACCGGGGAGCCAGACAGTTTGCCAAGGTCACAAACCGCAGGCGGCATACGCACACCCCAGAGAAGTTTCCGGAAAGCCCGCGTGAGCTCGGGGTCCAGGTCTCAGAGTCCCTGTGTGTTTCATGGGGACGCTGACACCAAGGCTGCTGGGAGATCGCCCA
Source organism: Mustela putorius furo (assembly GCF_011764305.1). Lineage (NCBI taxonomy): Eukaryota > Metazoa > Chordata > Mammalia > Carnivora > Mustelidae > Mustela > Mustela putorius. The sequence continues at coordinate 13,870,468 of NW_025421998.1, forward strand.
GAGCCACAACCTGCAGGCCCGCTCCTGGGGGCTTCTGCCCACCTACCTGGTACCGACTCAGGTAGTCGTCCAGGGCCGTGTAGTGGATGCTAGCAGGGGATCCGACTGGCCACTCTATCCTGTCCACGTGTTTGGAGAATTCGTCCAGTACCTGCACGACAAAGGAGCCCATCCCATAGCCACATGGACCTGAACACAGAGCCCGAGAGAGGAGGAGAACAACTCAGGGCCAAGGGCAAACATAGGCTCAAGGTTTGAAGATTTCTGGCAATTAAAAACAAAGTGTACCCAACCTCACCCCGATCTCCTCTGGAAGAAAACAAGAGCAACAGAATATTAACCTACAGACTTTCCCTTCTACCAGGTTCCGCAGTTCTAAGAGGAAAAGTCCCTGCACTCTCATCTTCCAGAACAGCTCTTTGAAAAGGGAGCTAGATCCTTCGGACTTAAGCAATCAGCACATCTCATGTGCTGGTGAATGTATTGGTGCTTAGGGAGGCCGGAGGCCAGCATCCTCAAGATATTTCTGACGAGCACCACAGCACTGAGCCCCATGGTGGTGCGACACCCACATGGGGGAAAGGAGCAGCCTGGGGTGGTCACAGGACAGAGTGCAGAGTCGGCTGTGGCTGGGAGTAAACAGTCACCAGTGGGGAAGGCAGCAGCCCTTAGAGCGGCCAGAGCAGTGGCCAGGGCTGAAGGTGCAGCCACAGCCGACCTCAGGCCCCAGCCCAGAAGGAAACTGCAATGCTGCTGTAGAGTGGCCAGGTCGCAGTGCCACCAGGGCCACAAGCCCAGACACTGGCAGAAACCAGTGCCAGAAAAGGACGCTGGGAAGGGATGCCTGGCCATCTCTCTGTTTAGAGCAAGAAGAAACGCTGAAAATGGGTTGATTCTGGACACATAACTCCGTCCCTTCTACCTCAGGCACCGTCCACCGTTGCCTGTCCCAGGCCAGCCCGGCCACACCGCAAACTCACCTTCTCCAGCAAGGTAAAGGCCACCCGGGATGGATACTCGCTGTCAGCGATGACCACTCCTGCGAGATTGTCGTTTCGTACATAGACATGGCACAGGTATTCTAAGGAGAAGTTAGAAGTGCACGGGATGACGTGAGGACTTGGGACATCTTCAGCAATCGTGAAAGTGTCACAATGCTGAGCCCTTGCCTGGTGGCTCAGTCCGACTCACGCAGAACAGCACAGGAGGGAGCACGGGCACCGGCATGGCCCAACACCACCTGAGTACAAGTAGGTGTCCAGAGGCCTGGCGGGCCAAGCAGGCTCTAAAGGAGCCACCGCAGGCGCAGAAAGCAACTGAGGGGAAGCAGTCCCAGGTGCCTTTCTGCTACATTCTGGAGCCCCAGCGCTGGCCCGCTTGCAGATGCTCTGGCCTGGCCCCGAGCTGGAGACCCTGGGTAAGACCAGCAGCCTCCAGCTGCTTAAAAGTCCCGAGAGCAGCCCCACGTCAGGAAATCAGCTCTCGGGGCATCAGGTCTGCTCCTGTGATGGGGTAGAGGGGGAAGTGGGGGAGAGGAGATGCAAGAGGAGGGGACAAAAGGTCCATCTACAAAAAACCTAGCCCTGCCAGCCTGAGATCATCATCAAATTATCCGAAGGTTCTGTCTGTACAAGCACTTCGGGAAACAGGTCCCATCCCTGGTATGAATTTTTCTCACTTTCAAAACTCTTCAGACAGGACACAGCTGACTACACCCCCAGGGGAAGAGGAACAGAAGGGTCACAGCTGACAAAGGAGAACCTCCCCGTCCTGATGACGCTCGCACAGAACAGCTGCTGCCAACCATGGAGAACAGAGAGGAGAGGGAGAGGTCGTGAGTTCTGGAGTCGGAGGAGGGCAACGGTACATGAGGGCAAGGCTGAGGAGGACAAGACTGGCGCCGCCACTGTCTGGGCTCTGCCTACATCTCCAGTAAGCAAGGGGCCAGCGTGCTGTGGGAGCGCACGCCCCAGACTGGAGCGGCCGGGTGCATGCTGGAGGACAAGGCTCTCAGCCAGCCGCGGGGAGGCAGACCTGCCCGGAGTGACCCACTACACGTCCGTGTTCACGGTCCCATCTCCTGGGCAGGACAGGGAGGCCGCGCAGAGCATGCACAGGGGACCCCCACTCCCCCCGGGGTGTAACACACATCTCATCACTGACATGTGGCCTCCAGGGCCGTGGCCCTGGTCTCTGCAGAGTGAGCTTCTCACGATCTATGTGACACAGCTGCCCTTCTTGAGTCGTCTCTGTCACAAACGCTTCTCCAAGAAAAGCCTCACGATGCTTACAGAAAACCTGAATTACGAAGATGTGAACGACAGCCAAGAGGAAAACAACGAGTTTCTGGACTCCTGGTCCAAAACTTGGGGAGCACAGGACGCACTCCCAGTGCGATGGCAGGAAAGCCTGGTTTGCAAAGCGCCCGCCACAGGTGGAAGGAGAAGCACGCGGGGAGGCTGCTGACGGCAGGAGCAAGCACGAGCAGAAGCAGGAGGCCTGAGAGGAGTGCGGTCCTGGCAGCCCCTGCGTGGGGCACGCCTGTGAGGGGGCCCCGGGCTGCCCGAAGCGGGAAGGGACAGGCGCGGCGCAGGCACCAGGCAGCAGGTCCTCCTACCTTGTTCTTTGACAGAAGCTCTGCTGCCTTTCGCCGAGCGCTCCACGATCAGCTGACTCGTGAAGGTCATGAATTCCTGAACGCTAAGGAACAGAACACACGTTACCTCTCCCCATCCCCGTCCCCAGCAGCATGGAAGGTGACCTCTGAGCACAGACACCAAGGGGCCGCTGCTTCTGGGTCTCATTCCTTTCCCTCCCAACCTCAGGGACTAACAAGAGACACCGTTTAGCCAGAAACCCTCGAAGCTCTTCAAGCCACACCTGTCTGCTACCTTGCTGACCAGGACAACCGGCTTCGAGCCTCATGGAGATTCCTACGGGCCAGTGTATGTCCTCCGATGGGATTTTCCCCGTAGCTGGGTCGGAGGCGCTGGCGCACCCCGTTTTGTGGGGGAAGTCGTGCGGCCCGAGAAACTGTACCACAGCTGGCCGGGATGCAGACCCTGACTCCCGGGCTTTTCCCGGTTGAGTTTGGCGGTACGAGGGCCGCGTGCTGAGGGTTTGCAGGCGCGCGACCTGTGGGCTTGCGGGAAGCTGTGTGTGAGGAAGGCCGCGAGCGCTGTGCCCGCTGCTGGGAGGTGCGGGGCGCCTGGGCGCCGCCCCGGGGGTACCCCGCAGGTCTGAGTCCGGGACGCTGCCCTCTGGCTCCGTCCTCACTGCTTCTGGGCAGCAGTTCTCTTGCTCTTTTTGTCAGAGAGGGGGATGCAGGGGGCCCGACGGGCGGCTCCATGCGCTGTGGCCAGAGCACGGAGAAGCGGAAGTCAGCGCGCACATCCAGGGCCGGCCCCGCGCACGCGACACTGTGCTGGGACAAGCGTCCACCGTGAGAGCGGGTCACAGTGGGGTACAGCCGCGGCCACGCTGGCTCATCCTGACACCCCGTCCCCGGGACGCTGAGAGGCCACTGCTCGGCCAACAAGGAAGAGGAGGTGACTTGTGCAAAGGCTGAGAGAGAAGAGGTCACTCGTGGCCCAGCAGAGAGACGGCAGAATGGAAGCACCACAGGTGACGACAGCTCGACCGGAGGAACGGGGGCTCTCAAGACTCTGCGGCAGCCCCCCTCGCTGAAGAGAGGAGACCTCCAGCCGCGCAGTGTCCGTCCGGCCAGGAACCATGGGACCCGCACACCCTGCCCCACGCCCCACTCACAAAACCCAAGTTCGCAGCGAGGGGAACACAGCACTTAGCACAACAGCTGGGGCCCAGCGTCACCCTGAGAGCGTGATGGGCTCAAACTCACCCCACGGAGAGAGCCTCCGGGTGAGGCAGGCCCCGCAGTAAAACGGAGCGGAGGCGGAGTCCCAGCACAGCCGCGCCCAGACACTGGGGTTTACATCCCTGGCAGGAGCTCTCAAACAAGCAGCGAGAAAAGCTGGGAACCCATCTGCAGGTTTGGAGTTTAGGGTCCGGCTGCCGCCAGGCAGAAGAATGGAGGCGAGAAGCTTGGACTGCTGCAGCGGTAACAGGCGCCAGTGGGGGCACAGCCAGGTTCTGAGTGCACCTGGTGCCCGTGGTCTGGAGCTGGCAGGGGTATCCCGGAGCAGTGAGGCGAAGGTCTCATGCTGCAACTGCCCAGCACCTTCGGGACACACGGACAGCCCAGAGGAAGAGCGGCCAGAACGGAGCAGAGGGCGTGAGAGAGAAAGCGGCAAATCTGCACAAGACCTCCTGAAGCTCCCAAAGAACCAACCGCTTCCACGGAAGGACAACAGAAACGGTTTTCCATACCGCCAGCACGACACTGATCAAGAACTGCTTCCCAGGGGCGCCTGGGGGGCCCCGTGGGGGACACGCCAGCCTTCGGCGCAGGTCATGATCCCGGGAGCCTGGGATGGAGCCGCCCGTAGGGCCCCCCGCATCCCCCTCTCTGACAAAAAGAGCAAGAGAACTGCTGCCCAGAAGCAGTGAGGACGGAGCCAGAGGGCAGCGTCCCGGACTCAGACCTGCGGGGTACCCCCGGGGCGGCGCCCAGGCGCCCCGCACCTCCCAGCAGCGGGCCCAGCGCTCGCGGCCTTCCTCACACACAGCTTCCCGCAAGCCCACAGGTCGCGCGCCTGCAAACCCTCAGCACGCGGCCCTCGCACCGCCAAACTCAACCGGGAAAAGCCCGGGAGTCAGGGTCTGCATCCGGGCCGGCTGTGGTACAGTTTCTCGGGCCGCACGACTTCCCCCATAAAACGGGGCGCGCCAGCGCCTCCGACCCAGCCACGGGGAAAACCCCATCGGAGGACATACACTGGCCCGCGGACGCCGGGGTCAGAATCTCGGGGAAGGAGGCGCAGGTTGACAACACACGCTCCCGGGCCGCCACCTGCCAGCTCACCACGGCCGCGGGCGGACCTGGGCGGTCCGCGCTTCCCTCCAAGCCCCCGGGGTGGTACGACGGGAACGTGGGAGACACCGAGCACGAAAACGCCGTCCAGAGCAGCGTCAGCCTTCCTGGGGCCAAAGGACGAGGGTTCCCCGCAGGTCCGCTCCGCACACCGAGAAGGGAGCCAGCGCAGCGCTCCAGGGCGGGAGGGCGAAACCCCCGCCCGCCCCCCGCAGTCCGACGCCGGGCCTCCCCCGACCACCCCGACGCTCCCCCGCCCCCCGGGGCCCGCCCCCACCCCGCGGGCCTCCCACGAGCCCCCGGGCCTCGCCGCCCGGGCCCACCCACCTGGACCTCTGGAAGAAGCTGAAGGAGGACACGTCGTACGCGGCTTTGAGCAGCACCACCTTGTGCTCGCCTTTGTACAGGACGCTGAGGCTGTACAGCTTCATGGTGCCGCGCCTTCGGGCAGCCCGCCCGCCCGCGGGACCGCCTCGCAGGGAGCAGCGCAGCCACCGCCCCTGGGGACCACCGCAGGTTGCTGACGGGTCGGACGCCGGCTTCCCCGCCTGGCCCGAGGCCGACTTCCGGTTCTGGTCGAGGCACCGCCCAAGAGCCAACCGAGGGTTTTCTCGTGCCCCGGATGCAGAAAGGAGCGGCCGGAAATACGAAGGGGGTGGGCTGGGAGGGGCGGGGAAAAGACGTCGCGGCGCAGGTGCGTATGCGTAAGCCCGGCCCCGCCCCCCTATCCTGGCTGGGGCCGCCCCTCCCTCTTGCGGCTCGCAGTCGTCCCCACCGGGACCTCCTCCTTCCCCCCTGGGGTCCCTACCCAGGCCGCCCCCTCCCTGTTGGAGGGTCCCGAGTCCTCCCATCCTCACCCTCCCCCCTCCCTCCGGGACTGCGCGGAGCCGTCCCGGGCGGGCAGCTCCCGGGAACACGCAGAGCCGCACCGCAGGCTGGCGCTCGGGGAGCCCTCGGAGGGCTGAGTTACGGGGCCGGGCTGTCCTTCGTGAGCTCCCCACAGCGAAGCGCAGGGACGCCCCTCTGCAGGCTCTTGCAGGGACGTGAAGGCCGCTCGCCCGCGCTGGCTCTCACCACTGCCCTGGTGGGGGCCGTCCCTGTGCACCCAGGACCCCTGGGCCCGGCCTGCGGGGGCTTCCCGGGCCGGCCACTGCCCGTGCGGGTACGAACGTAGGCGGCTGCGGCACGAGCGCGGCAGCACCGACGGCGGAGGGTCCGCGCCGCGCTCCGGGAGCCGCCTGGTGCGCGGGGACTTGAAGAGGCCTCGTTCGTCCGGAGACGTTGAAATAACCCGTTGCCGATGGCCGGGGACGAACGGAGCACGTCCCCTAAGAGTTCCACGTCCTGCCCACTTCGTGTTTACTGAACGGTGTTCCGGAATGGGCGTCTCACCGGCCACACCGAGGGACCTCGGCCCTCGGAACTTCAGAGGCTTGCACAGCCTCCCCGCTGGAAGCAGCTGGCGCCTGCTGGGAGCCGTCGCACCACCCCACACAGCACTCTCAAGGGTCATGTTACGGTGGGATGATGGGGGCTGGTACCCGATTGTTAGGGGCCATCCCACGAGGGGTAAGGAGCGCCTCCGGCCTCATACCCTCTATTTGCCGGGAGCACTCCATTCCCCATCCGGCGACCAAGAACGTCTCCAGACATGGGCAAACGTGCCCAGAGGAGCAGGGGTTTGGAGAAAAATGTTTCCATGTCTGAAGGAAGGTCCCCCCCGCCTGCCCCTCACCAGCCCTCTTCCTGGGTATTTTCAAGTGCGGAGCGTGGAGAGGACTTTTCCACATCCCCTCTGTTTGGGTGCAAAACATAAATCACAGACACCGGCCACTGCCAGGCCAGTCCCCCACAGACACAGGCTCGCCAGCACCAGCAGGCCAGACGGATCCCAAGATGCTGTGTGTCCTATAGGGGGCAGGCGACAGCCGTTGCTGGAGAAAATCCCAGAGCCCCTTTTCTCCTTTGCCACCAAACATTATTCAAAGGGACAAGGAGGACAGTTCTTGCTCAGAATACATTTAAATGTGTTCACTTGTCGGGGCACCTGGGGGGCTCAGTGGGTTAAGCCTCTGCCTTCGGCTCAGGTCATGGTTTCGTTGCTGGGATCGAGCCCCGCATCGGGCTCTCTGCTCAGTGGGGAGCCTGCTTCCCCCTCTCTCTTTGCCTGCCTTTCTGCCTGCTCGTGATCTCTGTCTGTCAAATAAATAAAAATCTTAAAAAAAAAAAAAGTGTTCACTTGCCACATACTAATGGATACCTTACCATTGATCTTACCCCAAGCACTCCCCATGTGCTACCTCATTCAGCCCTCAGAGAAAAGAGAAAGATTGTATCATCACCTTAGAGACACAGAAATAGGTTCAGGTCAAGGACATTGCAAGTCCACACCACAACATGTAACACAGCACAGCTCCACTCCCGGAGGCTCTCCCATCCTCTCTGGCCTGGGCCCGCCTTCCCCTCCTTGGTCTATGTGGTTGCAAACTCCCCAGCCTCGTTGTCCCTCTTTCTGAGAAGTAAGCCCACCTCCGACTCCACCACCCAGCCACCACCCAGCTTGGATGCAGCCCCAGCCCCGCTGCAAGCCCCCAGAGCACACACTTGAGCAAAGCACTAACCTCTCTCTCTCTCTTTCACCTGCAAAACTGGAAACAACCTGTTCCCTCAGTGTGTTGCTGAAATGGTAAGACGCTATATTCCAAACACTAGTCTTGGTAGATGTTCAGCAAGTAAAAACCTTGATGATTCCCTGCGTTGGTATCATTTAGGACAAAGAGGCGAGATCATCGCAGGTTGAAGGCATTGGGCAGGGAGCAGAGATCAGACAGGCTGAGTGAGGTCTGCAGAGTGGAAAATACTATCGTCTCTACTATAATTTCCTGGCTTTGATCACTGTGTTGTGGTTATGTAAGAGAATTCTTGGTTTCTGGGAAATCCACACAAGCAGTTAGGGGTGAAGGGACATCCTGTTTTCACCTCCCCTTTGCAGGATTTGGATGTGGGATGATGTAATGCAAAGCATAGCACGCACACGATTAATCGAAGGAGTCGGGACGCAGGTATCCAGGAATGGTTCGTACTGTTCTGTAAGACTTAAAAGAGGTGGGTATGGGAAAGACCACAGGCAGGAGACACTGATGTTATGCATGCGGCGCCCGTGGGACTGGGGGTGGCCAAGCTCTCTGAAGTCCAGATTCTCCCTCGTGCACCAGGTCCTAGAGGAAGAGCTCCCTTGCAAGCTGACCCTGAGCCATGCTGTCACGACACATGGCCCAGCTCTGTGAGTTCACCCCTGCCGGGCAGGCAGGTGCCCACCCACCTTCAAGGCCTTTCTCAGCTCATAAAGGGACCTGTTTTGAGGTGCACAGCAGAACCCCCACAGAGCTGGAAAAAAGCAGCTGAGGGGCATGCCAGGGGATCCTGGAGGGAACCTGGCCATGCCATGGCCTTGGCCTCCCTACCCCTTAGTCCAGTCAGCCAAGGCCATGGCAGCAGGGCTGTTTTCACTGTGATTGTTACGTGGACCTCAGCAGCCTACCCAGGACAGGAGCCCTACCAGGGACCACAGACGTAATCAGGCCTCCCAAGGAGCCCCAGGGCCTTCCCTCCTACATGTACCGATTAGACATACCGACTGCTTTGAGCCAGTGGCACCCAACAGACAGCAGGGCAAGAAGCCCGCTCTGACCCTCCTTTTTTCCCTTCAAAGCAGCACATCAAACCCTCACATGAAAGGCATGCTCTGGGTAGCAGGAGGAAGACGTCCTTGCCACCAGAGATGAATGAGGCTAAGAGAAATCCTTGCAAACAACTCCATCCTGCAATGACTCCCAGCAACGTCCTCTCCCTGCCCAAACCCTCTGTCACGTCGGCTCTTCGCTGTTTCTTTGTCACCAGAGCGCTTGCCATCGTTCCTGCTCTGGTCACGTCTTGGGGTCTTCATTCTCTTGTGAAGGCTCCCGTGCACCTATAAAAGCTTGAGTAAAACTTGCATGCTTCTCTCCTGCTGACGGCAGCTTGGTTCTTAGGCACAGCTGGGGACCCGAAGAGGGCAGAGAATGTGTCCTCCTGGTCACCTTCTTAGTACTTCCCCAGCCTAAGGAGCACAGACTCGATGCCAGAAGCCAGCCATGGCCCCCAGGAGCACTGATCACTACCACAACCCTCCCCACAGATTCCCCAGGCCACCACCAGCCTGGACGGAACAGGAGATGTTGGAGCAGGAGAGGAGGGGGCATACTATGAGAAGGTTCACATGAAGGCCAGCACTGGCCAGGAAGGGACCACAGCCAGGGAAGACCAGGGGCATGTGAGTCAGCTGGGAAAGACCCCTCAGAACTGCCTCCCTTTTAGGGGCTACTAAGAAGCTCTAGTTGTACCCTGAGACCCCTCCCCAGCTCAGGCACTAGGGATGGATGTGAAGCCCAGGCTGGACATGTGGTCATGTCCAAAGGTCATGTCTAAAGGCTGGGGCCTTGACATTCTGAGGGGCTGCCCTGCACAGGAAGGAGGAGAAAAGTCTGCAGAGAAGGAAGGGGACCAAAGGGGTAGGGAGAGCCCTGCAAGACCAGAATCTGGGCCCCACAGCAGCTGGTCTCCAGGACTCCCAGGAATAAAAAATAAGATGGGAGTTACCACAAAGGAGATGTGGTCAGGAAGGATCTGAAAAGCAGAGGGGCTGAGCTCCCCCTTCTTTGAGCTCCATAAGCTCCAACACATGCTGCCAAGGGCCCCCCTGAGGCCCTCTCCCGCCCCCCCATAACCCCTGTGAACCCCACCCTCTAGCCACCCTCTGCCCCTGCGAAGCCCTCTTCCATTTAGCCCTCCAGAGACCCCATGTGAGTCCCTTGGTGAACCCTAGCACTTTCTTCTGGGTCTCCCTCCAAGCCTGCTCCCTAACCCCCCAACCCCCTTGAGCCTCACAGTGAAAACCTCGCCTAATCCTCCTTCCCAGCCAGCCCTCCTCCCGAGCTGGGCCTAAAGCGCCCCCACCGCTGAGGGCTCCCGGGCCTTCCCCGTCCCCTTGAGCACCCCTCTGAATGCCCCCACTCCCCCACACTGATCACCCCCTCCTCCTCAGCTCCCCTCTGAGTGCCCCCGCCCTCCCCGCCGCTGAGCACCTCCTCCCCCGAAACCCTCACTGGGTGCCCCAGCCCTCCCGGATGCTGGTCACCCTCTCCCCGTGCCCCCTCGCAGCTGCCCCAACCCGCCGCTAGCACGTGGGCACCCAGAGATTTCAGCAATTGGGTTCCAGGTTGGCACGTGACCCGAGGCTCAGCCAATCTACGCAGCCCCTGCGGTGGGCTGTCCAATCCGAGCAGAGCGGAGGACAAGGTGGCGTTCGCGCCGGGAGAAGCGCCGGGGTCCGCCGGAAGTCCGGGGCGGGCGGTGGTGGCGGCTTCCGGCGGGACGTGCAGGGTCGCACCGCGTGGCCGAGTGAGCGCCGGGCAAACCCTCCGCCGGCGAAGAGCCGCAGCCGCGCAGAACCAGCCAGAGATGCTGCTTAGCCCAGGAAGGGCGCGGGGAGCCCGGAAGAGCCCCCCAGCCCCGCTCCGCTCTGGCTCCTGGTGGCGCCTTCGTCTGCCTCCCGCCCTCCCCCTGGGAGGAGGGCGCGGGATCGGCGGGGGTCGGGGCAGTGGGTGGCTCCGAGGTTCTGCCTAGGGCGCGGTGCCCCGCGGAGGCCGCCCCAGGGCCTGCGCCACTCGGAGTCTGCCCGCCGGGCACGAGGGAGCAGAGGCCCGCGCTGTGCCTGCTCCCTCCGGCCTGCGGCGCGTCCATCCAGCCGCCTGGCCGTAGTGACCTCCCGCGCGGGGACCAGCGCTGGACCGCGCGCCTGCCGCCGGCCCGCTCGGCCCTGCCCGCACCCCAGCCCGCTCCCCGAGCAGCAGGCTCCGTGCCTCGCGCGGGCGGTGTAAGGACAGGCGCCCCTCTTGCAGCCCGCGCCTTACTCGGGGGCGCGTCTCACGGATGGTGTGGGATCCGGGAGAACGTTCATCTGCTCACCCGGAGGTCGGGCGGGGACCCGGACGAGTTTCTGAGCGAGGCCGCTCGGCGCGACGGCGCCTCCCGCACTGCCACTCAGAACGCACGTCCGGTTGCGCGCGGGAGGCTGAGTCCCGCTGAGTTCCCGCAGAGCAGAGGCGTGTGGTAAAGGGGCGCCGGAGGGACACCCGTCCTGTTTGTGAGCAAGTTCCGGCCGCGCCAGCTCGCAGTGTGCGTGGCTGCGGCGGAGCTGGGAGGGCAAGGAAGCCCCGGCTCTTTGGCCCAGGGAGGAAGGACAGGACAGGGAAGGAAAGGGTCGGGAAGCAGAGCGGAGTTTTACTAAAGTGAGGGGGGCCGGTCAGAAGAGACAAAGACCAGAGAGAGAAGGGCCAGCATGTGGGCTCCTATGGCTGTTTTCCGTGTGTGGGTCCCAGGGTTGCAACATTCGAGTGACAGGCCTGGATTGTATAATCATTAGCCAGCGGAGCTCTGTGCTCTCTCTGGAAGCATTTGGAATGCCTGCAAGGGGCAAGAAACCACGTTGTCATTTCTGCACTGGAGACAGAGGTCAGATAAGGACAGACGGCTGCTTTCTGCACAAGCCCAGCAAGATGACAGAGGGAGCTCCCTGGCAGCACACTATAACCACAAACTGACTGCTAAATGGGTGCACGACGGAGGTCCCTGGGCGGTCCATGGTTGGGGCTCTCTCACAGGACCCCAGGATGTCCTAGGTCCATCCACCTGTCGCCTACGTCTACCGACGTGGGCCTCACAAATGGACAGACGGAAGTCCTGCATGCCAGCAGAGCTGAGGCCAGGCAGAGTACTAGAGCCATGCTTACCTTCAGACAATTTGTTACTGATAGCAAAGAAAGAGCACCCAAAGAGGCCACCCCTTATCCTGTGCCCCGCCAAGGACAGCATCCAAACAAAAGGGGACAGTTGCCTGCCCCCCAAAATCACAGCATCTCTGCTCACTGTGAGCTCACTCCAGACAGCAGGCACACTCCACAGGGCACGGGGAGAAAGCCTCACATCGCAGAACTGGAGACTGGGGAAAGCCTCCTGACCGCCTCGCAGGCAGATGGCGAGACAGCAGGCAGGATGTGGTCTCTGAGCTGGATGCCAGTCTGTCCTCTGGTCCCAGAGGACCACAGTTATGTGACAGGGTCAGCTTAGCTGTGGTTCCAGACCTGACTTCATAGCCGATGGTGACTCCTGCAAGATGACCAGAGCCAAGCCATTGCCTTAAGATTAAGAACCCAAACACTGGGGGACCCGCGCTGTGCTACCAACAGTACCCATCAGTGGAAAAATGATCATTCACCCAACAGATAGACACGCTACCTCACACCACACATGAAAACAACTTGCAGAAGGACCAAAGTGCTGAACAGAAAAATTTTTTTAAAAAAGAAAAAAATATTAGAAGGCAATGTGGGAAAGCATTTTTCCAATTGGGGATGGGAAACGCTTTCCTTAATGAGACACAAGTCTCAGAACAAGAAAGCCAAGACTAAAATTCGTAAGGACACATGTCCGTATGAGGAAGACCCCAGTGATCAAGTCTGAGCTTAGGATAGACTGTGAGAGACACCACATGGATTTGACAAGGAATTAGTAGGTATTACAAATGGAACATACAGGGCGCCTGGGTGGCTCAGTGGGTTAAAGCCTCTGCCCTCTGCTCAGGTCATGATCCCAGGATCCTGGGATTGAGCCCTGCATCAGGCTATGCTCAATGGGGAGCCTGCTTCCCGCCCCCCCCGCCTACGTGTGATCTCTGTCTGTCATATAAATAAATAAAATCTTAAAACAAACAAACAAACAAATGGAACATACAAACCCATCCTACAAATTGAAAATTAAAAGACGATTCCATAACAAAATGGTAAAAAAGTATAAACAAATCATTCTTAGAGAAAAATGCAAATAACCAGGGAGCAGTTGGAAAGGACCCAGCGCTTTGAACGACAATGAGACGACAGACAGGTCAGCCCCAAACTGTCGAGGTTTACAGTCTCAAGGATGGGCCGGCATGGAGCCCAGCTCCTGATGTCGGGGGGAGGGCTAATGAGTTGGAGCCATTGAGGGAGCCTATGCTCTCCGCCGCCTGAGTGTAGGGTGTGCAGAGCGCTTCATCTGGCAGTTCAGCCTCTAGGAATCATCTGGAAGAAACACATGCATGTGAAGAAGAAGAGGTGTGGCCCAGATGACCATCGGGAGGACACTGGCTTGGGGACTGCACACACATCTGGAGAGTCTCACTGGCCACTGCTTCTCACTCCCTCTGCTGGACCCCAGGCTTGGTCCCGACCCTGCTTGGCTCTGTTCTCCCACTCTCCCCTGCAGCACACCCTGGCCAGGCCTGTGATCCCCGTGTGCCAGCGCTGAGACCTGCTGTGAGGACACAGCGTGCCTGCCAGACTTAAGAAGCTGAGGCCAGAGACTCTGGTTGAGATGGTCCTTGGTCTCCCACCATTTGCTCCCGATGGCTGATCCAGTACCTGGCCTCTGCTGGGTTCCCGGTGTGCCAGTGGGTGTGCACATGTCCTGAGTTGAGGCCCCAGGGCCCCATGGGCTCTGTTGCGTGCGGGCCAATGTTCTGGCTCAGGTCGGCAGGGAGGACAGCCCAGAGCTTACAGGTGCCAAGCCACCAGTACCCTTTCCTCTAGATTCCACACTCATAGGGGCCTCTGCTCCTTAGGACGTGACTTCAGAAGACCCCATGACCCTGCCCTGGGAACTGGACAGCTGGCGAAGTCCGTGGTGACAGGGCGATTGGGCCGTCACTATGGTGATGGGGATGGAGGCCTTTGCCATCAGCCCAGTTTTCTGCATGGCAGCTCTAATGACAGGATGGTCAGCCCTGCAGAGGCCGGAGGCCGCCAGCGCAGGGGCCCTGCTCCTGGTTGCCATGGCAGCGCAGGTCCTGTCGGGGAGCACAGAAGGCCCTGTGGGGGGACTCCCCACTCCACACCTGGTTAGAGCAGGAAGTGCTGGGTGGCCCAGAGCCTGGGGAAAGCAGGTTGGGGTGTGAGGGGGACACAGTCACCAACAACCTAAATACTCAAGAGTTGTCCCTGGCCACGGGAAGGAAACAGACCCTTTCTGCTGAGTCTTTCCAGAGGACACCGTGCCCCATAGCTCAGCACAGCCCAGAGAGAAGGCTGACCGGCTCTGGCTAGCCCCCGGCCTCCAGCAGTGGCCGGACGGGCCTTGGTGAGGAAGGGTCCCAGCTGCGTCCCTGAAGAGAAGCCTCACCGGCTTGCTGGTCAACAATGAAAAGGAAGAAACTCTATGCCTGAAGCTCAAGCCAGAAGCTGGCGGCGAGGTGGGCCAGAGGCTTCCTTCGGACTCTTCCTCAGCTTGGGGTCTTTCTGCTTTGGAAGTTGTCGGGGAACGCCGAGGGGTCCCAGCTCACCTGAGCGGGCCACTGCATGAATGCTGGATGACAGAGCCAGGATGGACGTCACCAAGAAGGAAAAGGTAACGCACTGCTCATGGGCTTCCTCAGAAGTGCAGGCTGTGGTCTGCTCAGCATGGACGAGCCCGGGCTTCCCAGAATCAGACTCCGTGCACAAGCCCCTTAGGGAGGGCTCATGGGGGAGGGAGCCCAGGGCACAGAACCTGTCCGGCAGGGAGGCCCCTTTTTCCCAAGAGACCCAGGCCTCTCCTGCTGCTCGGGCTCTGGCCCAGTGACCTGGAAAGCAGGCTTCTAGAGGTCTGGCAAGCAACCGCTGGCTGGGGGGTCTGGGGAATTTGGAGCCCCAGCTTGGGGGTTGGGGACCTGGAGTCTCGGGGCAGAACCATGAGGCAGCCCTCAACGGGAACTGTGACAGGCTCGAGACACCACACTTCTTCCCAGGAATCCCTCCAGAAGGAGGACCATGGCTTCTGGTGAGGAGCAGAGAACATAGTTTTTCCACAACAAAGAGAAATCCACATGTCTTTACAGACAGCCCTGTGCCCAGGCAGTGAGCAAGGAGACAGAGCTGGTGCCAAGGGCGGGGGGAGTGGAGTGTGGGTCATGCCTGCAGCCCCAGGCCAGAACCCAGGCAGATCTGGGGAGGTTGGGGAGAGGGCCGGGATCCGGTCCCTTTGGCATGGTCTCCTCACATGTCTTCACTTCTCCTTCTGTGACTTGACGAGGTCAGCACAAACACAGAGCTGGTTCTGCTCCCGGTGGGGCTGATGATGTTGGAGGAAAAACAACCTACCCGAGCCAGGGCGCCTGCAGGCAGGGGCAGCGAGATGGGCCCAGGCCTCAACCAAATCCCACATCTGCTGGTGGGGTGGCCAGAGTCTGGATGAGAAATCCTGCTCAAGGGAGGCCCCCAGGAGGCTACCTGGGAAGAAGGGAGGTGGCATCTCGGTGACTTTGAGTGTCAGGGCCTGGGGCCTGCTGTATGGAGCTGGCTCGGGGACCCCATTTGCAGACTCGGGGCTGGTCCTCCCCCTGCCCGTCTGAGCCGGTGGACATGGTGCCTCCCAGGTGACGGGCTGCTGGTCCCAGGCCTGGAGCCAGGGCCGGCTCTCCAGAGCCCCAGGCCAAGCGGCTAGGGAAGCATCAAAAACATTGGTCATCAAGATAAGTGATATTTTCATGCAAATTCTAAAGAATTGAATTCCTGCAAAAAAGTGGGAAGAACAAAATACAAAGGTGTCAGGAGAGGCAGCATGAGTATTGGGGTTTTTCCACGCATCCCAGCCTTGTGTGGGCTGTCCTCTAGCGTCATTGAGCCAGGCGGCCGCGGCCGTGCAGGGAGGCAAGGGGCTGGGCAGAAGACCCGCCTTTTGTTGTGGGGAGACTGGCCTGGGGTCAGGTCCCCCCAAAGGAGCTGAGGTGTGGCTCCAACCCTGCGTCCCTCTACCCCACCCCATGCCCATGTTTGCCCTGGAGCATGCGTCCGAAGGGGACCCGAACGATTCAGCGTGGCTGTCTCTACCTAGGGCTCCCAGGACCAGAGCCTTCTGTTGGCTTCGCAGGGAACCTGGCTCTGCTCCCCGCAGCTTGCAGGCGGCTCTGGTGCCTGTGTAGACCTCCCAACCCTCGCGGGCAGTCACCCCTCCGCCGTCAACCCCCTCCTCATGGCCTGGCCTTCCCGGTGCCTCTCTTGGCCCCTGGGGGCAGGACTACATCTGCCTGAGCCCCCAGCCCAGCCAGGGACCACCTGCACACCCCCCGGCCCCCCGCGGCAAGTGCTGTCCTTTGGCCTGGAGCAGCCCCGGGAACCCCCTTGGAAGCGTCCATGTGCGACTCCCTCCCTCCTCTGTGCTGGTCCACACTCTTCCAGGAAGGAGGGGGCTCCGCAGGCACACAGGGCAGCTCTGGGGAGCACTTTCCCTGAAGAAAGCTGGTGGGGGGTCCTGTCCTGGCTGGGGGAGCCGGAATCTCATGTCATCCATTGAGGGGTTTCAACAACCCGGCTTCTTAACAGCTCCAGAGACTGGAGGCTTAGGTCGGCACCCACAGGGTCGGGCTCCAGTGAGGACGGCTGCCTTCTGCGGCAGAGAGACAGGAGCTCTGGTGTCCTTCTCTCAGGGGCCCACCTCGTGACCCCATCCAGCCTCTGAAAGGCCGGCCTCCTCACCGTCACGCTGTGGGGTAGGGCTTCTGATGTGAATTCGGGGACACAAAATTCAGTTCTGTGTTCTGTACAGCAGAGCCCCCAGAATTCAGGCCTTCCAGCTGCCAGGGGTCGATGCCCTGTGGAAGGAGCAGTGCAGAAGTAGGGTGATGCTGCGCGGGCCCCTCAGCCAGGAGCCACTGGCTATGCAGGCAGCCCAGTTGTCCCCTTCAGGGGCTGGCTGGAGAGGCCCGGAGGACAAGCACCTGGCCTGTGTCCCCGCCCTTTGGTCAGAGCAGCGGTGGGAGGCAGCAGTGTCTGGGGCAACTTGGGGCAGGAGCGGGCCACGGGGACCAGTACCTGGCCAGGCCCACGTCTACTCCTGTGGCAGCAGGACTGGGACAGAGAGGCACAGGCCGCCTTCCCTGTGCTTCTGCAGAACTGGCCCAAAGCGGGACAGAGCCAGACAGAGTGGGACAGAGTCAGACAGAGGGGGACAGAGTTGGACAGAGAGGAACAGAACTGGACAGAGCAGGACAGACCCAGATTTAGAGGCCCAGCGGTGAGTTCTTCCCTAAGTAGTGGGCCCAGAGGTGGCCCCGCAAGAGTTCCCGTGAGGCCCACTGTGGCCGAGTGGCTCTGGTCTGGCCTGCCTGGTCTGCAAAAGGGGTCAGAGCAGCGTGTGTCTGGTAGGATGGGCGTGGAGACTTCTCGGAGGTGTGGCCAGAGGTAGGTCAGCCAGGGACTCTCAGGGAACCGGGAGCTCCCGAGGTGGGTGCCGTCTGAGATGTCCCAAGACTCTGGGTGCTTCTGACACTGCCGTCCAGGAAGGGGGGGGTCCCTCCCTCCAGCTGCAGTGCTGCCAGCCTGCCCAGGCGGGTCACTGACTGCCCTACAGGGCGGGGGCGACAGCCAGGTGTCCGTGCTTCCTGCCTGGGAGGCCTAGCAGACCTCTGCTTTGTCCCAGAGAAAATTAAAGCCCAGTACTGCCCCAGAGCCGACCTGAGCCTGGAGTCTGGGGCTGAAGGATCCCCGTCCGCACATCCCACGGCCGCCTTCTCCTCCCAGCCCTGCCCTGCTGCTGAGGCGGCTCCTAGGCCTCAGTCTCCAGCCTGCTTCCCCGGCTCCAGCAGGGAGGCCTTCCCCAGCCTGCAGAGCCCTCCAGACCTCAGTCCCCCCATGTAAAGGGCCCCCAGCACACCTCCTCAGGGGGCTCACAGGCCTGAGCAGGGTGGGAGCCTCGTGCCACATCACGTGCACCCCTTCCGGAATCGCCACGCTTCCCCAACGAACAGAAGTTCCAGATGGTCCTGCCAGCATCCCGGTGAGGGAAGGCATGTGTGCCCCCACCCCCATGACACAGTCTTTTCCAGAGGACGCAGGATCCGCACACAGGGCCGGTCACCTTGCCATCATTTACTCACAGACGGGCTCCCCCAGCCTGCAGAGGGCCCGGCCCGGAGCCTGCAGGGGGATGCTCGGTCTGGCACACGCATCGAGGCAAGCATGCAGGGGGCAGCGCCGGCCTCCCCCACCCCTGCCCCCTCTCTGGCCCCTGCAGCCCCCAGGTGAGCCTGGGGGCACGGTGCCCGCAGACACACTCCGGAGAACTGCTGCGAGTGGCTGTAAAGAAGTCCGATGGAACAAGCGACAGCTGGCTGTTAGACGAGCACCTGAGAGGCCCACCAGTGGCTGGTGTCGAAGAAATGCTGGGTGTTCCCGTGACGACAAACACACACTCAACCCCCCAGGGCGGTCAGCTGTTCACTACTTAGAAACAACAGCATCGTGTGAGCAAACGTCAGCAGGCTGGGGGCTGGGTTCCCAATAGCAGAGCCTCCGGTTCTGCCCCGAGGGGAGTGTCCTGAGCTCAGCGAGCCACTGTCCTCTGTGACTCTGCCCCTGCCCCCTCTCAGCTCCCCTTCGCACATCCTGGGGGGCGGACAGCTGGGTCCCCCCAAGCCACCACTAGGCCTCAGGCTCGGAGGTGTGCGCTGGGGGGCAGCCCCCTGTGCAGGGAGCACAGTGAACACCCCGCCCTGTGGTCCCGGGACCGGCACAACTCAGTGGAATGCTTCCCCAGAGAGGGGGTGGCCGCCACGTGCACCCTTTCCTTGGAACCCCGGGTGCAGCAGGTCCGGTGCCGCTGGAGAGCTGTGGAAGTGGCCTCTGGGTCCATGCGGCTGGGCATTGGCCTCACCCAGCAGAGTTCCAAACGGACTTGCTCTTTTTAGGAACAGGTGTAATGGGCTTCAAAGTACAGCCCAGTCTCCGGGAGACCAGCCCCGGACCAGCAGTGATGGGCACCAGCGTCTTTCCACAACTGCAAGCATCTCCCTGGCTCTTCTCTTACCCTCACTCCAAGCTGGGGCCCTGCCTACCGGAAGGGTCTCCTGGAATTCCTCTTAACACTTGTCCTCCGGAGCGGGCATGGAGCTCAGCTCCAGCTCCGGCCCGGGCTCCTGGGTCTCCACAGCCTGGGGGGAGCTGTGGTCCATGGTGTGGCCCTGGATTAGTGCAAGAACTCGTGACCTGACCAATGCCAGAACAAGAGATGGTGGCCACCAGCCCATGAACCAGGGACGCCAAAGCAGGGCCCATAGTCGAGTGACCTGGCCCTGAACACCCACCCCCATGCCTGGTTTCGCCTCCTATGCCTCTGCTGTCCTACCCCTTGCCTTTGGCTCCTGCTAGTGCCCAGTGCCCACCTCTGGCCAGCTCTGTGCAGCCCGGTCATCACAGCTGCCCTGTCCCGGAGAGGGGAGAGCACATGGCCCCAGAGTGGACAGACAAGCTGCTGTGAGCTCAGGAGTTACCATGCGGCCCCTTGGATGTGCCTGTCTACAACCAGAGTGAAAGGAGAGCCCTTCCCCATGAGTTCCAGCTAGACATATCCCTGCCCTGTGCCTCTTGGCCCTCTGGGTCTCCTGGAAAGGACCTAGAGCCCCTGGGCCCCAAGCAGCCCTGCCTTCCTGTCCTCACACCTTCACACCGTCCTCCTCACTGCTCGCAGCGTGGGTCACACGTGCACATGCAGATGGACCTGCCCCCTGCATGGATGCTTCTAAAGTTGGGGCGTAGAGCCAGACTCTCAGCGGGCAGCACACACTCCAGCCTCCTGAGCTGTGCCCACTGCCTTGCTCTGGCTGCCCCAGATTCGGCGCCCTTCCCTGCACCCTGTGTCCAGCTGCAGCCTCAGCCATTGCTGGGGCCGTGCCTGGAAATCCCTCAGCCCTCATCACCAGACCCTCTGTGCATAGCAGGCTTGGGGGAGGCCAGGGAAGAGAAAAGAACGCAGAGGGAGCCTCGTCCGAGGCCAGTGTTGCTCATCTGGGTCTCCGGCTTCCTGGGGTCCTAGCCCTGAATCCTCTCAGGCATCTGATCAAGTAGTTCCATGACTCAGTGTGTGCTTCTCGAAGAGGACGCCAGGTGATGGTTCCGCAGAGATCACGCGGGGCCAGGATGGAGATGGAACAGCCAGGGCCTCCGTCGCGACCGGCAGTGAAGTGAGGGCACAGGACTGTGCTGTCAGGGCTTGAGAGAGATGGAGCCGCTGTAGGCATTCCCGGCAGGAAGGTTTCCCTGCAGGGCGGGGTGCTTAAAGGAGCAGAGCCAGGGGCCATGCCGTCACTCCTGCAGCCGCATCCCAGGGCTGGGCCTGGTCTGCGCGCCAGGGTCAGTATCCCATGTCTGTTTCAGGCCAGAATCCCCGGATGTGGAGGGGGAGAGTGGGGATTCTGGGAGAGTGGCTTACGGAGGGAGTGCTCTCTGCAGAGCTTGGGAGGCAGCATAGGGCCGAACAGGGGAGGGCCACACCGGCTGTGGCCCAGGATTGTGGGGTCACCTACAGTTGAGGCTCGGTGAGGTGGGCTACAGCCCCCTCATCTGCAGGTGGTCCCAAGGCTGGACGGGATACTCCTCCCGCCCGGAGCCCGGAGTGTGCACTCGGACTCTGTGCCTGTGCCTCGCTTACTCTTTAGGAGGGCATTGGGCAAACCCGAGCTGACCTGGGGAACCGCCCGCATCCCCTCCCCCCCGAGCATTTGTGACCTCTTCTGTGGCCCCTGGCTCCTGGTGGTGGCAGCCCCAGCTTATGGTCTGGCGCCTGCAGGCTGTTCCTCACTCTGCCCGTGGGTCCGTGGACATCTTTCCTTCGACCACATCTCTCTGCGCACAAAGTGAATAACCACGTGCCATTGTCCAGAACGCTGACCCTCGGGAGGGCTTGTCCTCCCATGGCCCCCAGGGCCGCCCCAGAGTGGGGCTCTGGCGCGTTTCCAGCTTGCACTGACGGTGAATGGACCTGGCCACGAGCCAGCATCTGCCGGGTTCCGCACGCCTCCCGTAGCCAGGCACAGGGATCCCTGCTGCGAGGGACGTGGGTCTGAGCCCAGGGAGAGGCACGGGGCCTCCCTGCAAGGCACTTGGTGATGGCAGGTCTGTGCCACCGTTCCTGCCACTGACCTTAACTCTGATTCCAGATGAACTGCCTCTAAGGGAGGACGCCCGCTGGTCCCCTGGTCTGATGATTCCGTGGGCCCCGGGGCACCCAGCTTGTGCCAGGCGGTTCTGACCACACAGGCGCTCGGTGTCCCGCGGTCAGCTTCTCCGTCTCTCCCAGGGCCCAGTGGCGTGCGGCAGTGGTCGGCTCTCTCCCGAGGCGCGGTCCTGCTCTGCTCTCTGACCCCCTCTCTGCTCTCTGACCCCCCTCTCTGCTCTCTGACCCCCTCTCTGCTCTCTGACCCCCCTCTCTGCTCTCTGACCCCCCTCTCTGCTCTCTGACCCCCCTCTCTGCTCTCTGACCCCCCTCTCTGCTCTCTGACCCCCTCTCTGCTCTCTGACCCCCTCTCTCTGCTCTCTGACCCCCTCTCTGCTCTCTGACCCCCCTCTCTGCTCTCTGACCCCCCTCTCTGCTCTCTGACCCCCCTCTCTGCTGCTCTCTGACCCCCTCTCTCTGCTCTCTGACCCCCTCTCTGCTCTCTGACCCCCTCTCTCTGCTCTCTGACCCCCTCTCTGCTCTCTGACCCCCCCCTCTCTGCTCTCTGACCCCCTCTCTGCTCTCTGACCCCCCCTCTCTGCTCTCTCTGACCCCCCCTCTCTGCTCTCTGACCCCCCCTCTCTGCTCTCTGACCCCCCCTCTCTCTGCTCTCTGACCCCCCCTCTCTGCTCTCTGACCCCCCCTCTCTGCTCTCTGACCCCCCCCTCTCTCTGCTCTCTGACCCCCCCTCTCTGCTCTCTGACCCCCTCTCTGCTCTCTGACCCCCTCTCTCTGCTCTCTGACCCCCCTCTCTGCTCTCTGACCCCCCCTCTCTGCTCTCTGACCCCCCTCTCTGCTCTCTGACCCCCCCTCTCTGCTCTCTGACCCCCTCTCTGCTCTCTGACCCCCCCTCTCTGCTCTCTGACCCCCCCCTCTCTGCTCTCTGACCCCCCCTCTCTGCTCTCTGACCCCCCCCTCTCTGCTCTCTGACCCCCCCTCTCTGCTCTCTGACCCCCCCTCTCTGCTCTCTGACCCCCCTCTCTGCTCTCTGACCCCCTCTCTGCTCTCTGACCCCCCCCCTCTCTGCTCTCTGACCCCCCTCTCTGCTCTCTGACCCCCCCTCTCTGCTCTCTGACCCCCCCTCTCTGCTCTCTGACCCCCCCTCTCTGCTCTCTGACCCCCCCTCTCTGCTCTCTGACCCCCCCTCTCTGCTCTCTGACCCCCCCTCTCTGCTCTCTGACCCCCCCCCTCTCTGCTCTCTGACCCCCCCCCTCTCTGCTCTCTGACCCCCCCCCTCTCTGCTCTCTGACCCCCTCTCTGCTCTCTGACCCCCCCTCTCTGCTCTCTGACCCCCCCTCTCTGCTCTCTGACCCCCCCTCTCTGCTCTCTGACCCCCCCCCTCTCTGCTCTCTGACCCCCCCTCTCTGCTCTCTGACCCCCCTCTCTGCTCTCTGACCCCCCCTCTCTGCTCTCTGACCCCCCCTCTCTGCTCTCTGACCCCCCCTCTCTGCTCTCTGACCCCCCCCCTCTCTGCTCTCTGACCCCCCCCCTCTCTGCTCTCTGACCCCCCCCTCTCTGCTCTCTGACCCCCCCTCTCTGCTCTCTCTGACCCCCCCTCTCTGCTCTCTGACCCCCCTCTCTGCTCTCTGACCCCCCTCTCTCCTCTCTGCTCTCTGACCCCCTCTCTGCTCTCTGACCCCCCCTCTCTGCCTCTCCCCCCCCTCTCTCTGCTCTCTGACCCCCCCTCTCTCTGCTCTCTGACCCCCCCCCCCCTCTCTGCTCTCTGACCCCCCCCCTCTCTGCTCTCTCTCTGACCCCCCCTCTCTGCTCTCTGACCCCCCCTCCCCTCTCTGCTCTCTGACCCCCCCCTCTCTGCTCTCTGACCCCCCCTCTCTGCTCTCTGACCCCCCCCCCTCTCTGCTCTCTGACCCCCCCTCTCTGCTCTCTGACCCCCCCTCTCTGCTCTCTGACCCCCCCTCTCTGCTCTCTGACCCCCCTCTCTGCTCTCTGACCCCCCCCCTCTCTGCTCTCTCTGACCCCCCCCCTCTCTCTCTGACCCCCCTCTGCTGCTCTGACCTGACCCCCCTCTCTCTCTCTGACCCCCCCTCTCTGCTCTCTGACCCCCCCCTCTCTGCTCTCTGACCCCCCCCTCTCTGCTCTCTGACCCCCCCCCTCTGCTCTCTGCTCTCTGACCCCCCCCTCTCTGCTCTCTGACCCCCCCTCTCTGCTCTCTCTGACCCCCCCTCTCTGCTCTCTGACCCCCCCCTCTCTGCTCTCTGACCCCCCCCTCTCTGCTCTCTGACCCCCCCCTCTCTGCTCTCTGACCCCCCCCCCCTCTCTGCTCTCTGACCCCCCCCTCTCTGCTCTCTGACCCCCCCTCTCTGCTCTCTGACCCCCCCTCTCTGCTCTCTGACTCCCCCCCCCCCTCTCTGCTCTCTGACCCCCCCTCTCTGCTCTCTGACCCCCCCCTCTCTGCTCTCTGACCCCCCCTCTCTGCTCTCTGACCCCCCCTCTCTGCTCTCTGACCCCCCCTCTCTGCTCTCTGACCCCCCTCTCTGCTCTCTGACCCCCCCCTCTCTGCTCTCTGACCCCCCCTCTCTGCTCTCTGACCCCCCCCTCTCTGCTCTCTGACCCCCCCTCTCCTCTGACCCCCCCTCTCTGCTCTCTGACCCCCCTCTCTCTGCTGGACCCTGCTCTCTGACCCCCCCTCTCTGCTCTCTGACCCCCCCCCTCTCTCTGCTCTCTGACCCCCCCCTCTCTGCTCTCTGACCCCCCCCCTCTCTGCTCTCTGACCCCCCCTCTCTGCTCTCTGACCCCCCCTCTCAGGCCCTGCCCGCGTTCTGCTCTGTGTCCCATCTCAGAGCAGACCTGCTGCTCACAGGGCCTCCCGGTGGCGGCCGGCTGCGGCATCGTCAGGACCCGACACAGACCCTTTTCTTGCTCTGGCTGTGCTTGAACCGTTGGCCTCCGTTCCATCCGGCAAGGCAGCTGGGCCGCTGCTAACAAGCACACAGTAGGCGGCCTCCCCCGTCTGAGGAGGCCGTGCGACGAGGCGCAACTTCTCTGCTGACAGACGGTGGCACCGTCATTTGTCACTTTGAAGTGACTGTCCCAGCGCATCCCAGACCGCTGGCCCCCCCAGACGTCACTGCCGCGGCGGGCCCCTGACCTCTGCTAGAGGGCACGGGTTGCCCCCACACAGCCAGGCTCCTGTCCCTCCTGGCTCCGCTGCATCCAGCCCCGGGCGTCCTACGGCAACACTAAGAGCCCAGTCTCATGTGAACGCAGCCCTCCCTGTTCTTCGTCCCCGAGGCGTCTGCCTGTTCTGAGGCCGAGAGTCTGAGGTGGAGGCGCCAGCAGGGCTGGGTTCTGGTGAGACTGTCCTCCTGGCAGATGCCGTCAGAGCCGCCGCGGGGAGAGCGCATGCTCTCATCGATGTCATGACCTCGCCTAACCCGGATCACCTCCAAACACCGACACGTGGGGGAGAGCTTCAGTACAGGAACTTCAGGGACACACTCAGGCTGTAACAGTGGATCTGCCGGGTCCGCAGCCGCCTGCCACGAGCACTGCCTGCTGCTCGGGAAGGAGCTGCGTCCACAGCAGCTGGAGTTGTCTGTGTGGCCTGCCGTCCTCCATCCCGGTCCCATCAGCCTGCGTGGGGACCAGACTGGAGACTTTGACGGTGACAGGCTGCGACCCGTCGCTCTGAACCGTCAGGTCTCTAAGAAAGCAACAGCCTCTGTCGTTCTTCTCAGGACCGATGCTTTTCTTCTGGCTGCTGGGTGTGTGCACCTGTGTGTGTGCGAGTGTGTGCATGGGGATGAGCGCCTGGGGCATCGGGACGGATGACCAAGCCGGCCACATCCCCAGCCACCAAGGCCTCACCCAAAGCAAGGCCCCGACTTCCCGTGGTTCTGTGAAGGTGGAGAGAGGCAAGGAGGCTGCAGCGGAAAAGCTGGGAGCCTGCAGAGGCAGGTTCACGCGGTTGAAGGAAAGAAGCGTCTCACGGGGGAGCAGTGGGGGCCGCTGTTGGAGAAGCGGCAGCAGGTCAGCAGCAGATCTGGTTGAGTCAGGAAGGTGACTACTCCAGCCAACAGACGCTCAGTGTAGATGGGAGAGCCTTCTGCCGGGATCGGATGCCGGCTAGGATTTTCACAGCCAGAGAGGGGAGGTCAGTATCTGGCTTCAGCACTCAAGGCACAGACTGACTCCTGGAGGGGTGAATGCCGCTGGGACTTCAAGTTGAAGCCATTGTTCACGGGCCGTTCTGACAGTCCTAGGTCCCTTAAAATCATGTCCAGTGTCCTGCTCCTGTGCTCTAGAAGTGGAACGCCAAAGCACATCTGTTGGCAACACGGCCGACTGCATACTTCTGCCCACCATGGGAATCCATGTACGGCTCAGGAAGAAAGGATTCCTTTCCAAACAGCAGCACTTGCTGATGAGGTAGCAGGTCACTTAACAGGTCCGCGGGACACGGACATCAAGATGGATGTTAGCTTCGTGCCTGACGTGACATGCATTCCACAGCCTGTGGTGCCGGGAGTCGCTTGGCCTTCCGCATCTTATTATTCCGAAATACGGCTTGTAAGGCCGTCGGTAACCGCAGGCAGGAACCCCTCCGAGGTTATCTGGGAAAAGTACATCGAAAGCCTCCGGAAAGGATTCACCACTCTAGACGCCATGACAGACATTCACGATTTATGGCCAAAGGTCAAGATACTGGCATTCAGAGGAATTCGGAGGGAGATGATTCTAGCACCCACGGAAGACCTGGAGGGTCTCCGGACTGACATGGGTGGGCGTCCCTGCAGGGGTGGTGGGAGCAGCGGCAGACGTAGCGTGGGAAGGGCGCCTAGAGACAGAGCTGCGTCTCGGGGACGAGCCAAGGACCTGTGTCTTGGGACGGCCCCCGCTCCTGGTGAAGACGCCGGGAAGGCTGCTGGGGTGTCAGCGAAGAATCTGGAGTCTTGCGGGAGCCAAGGGGACCGAGCAGCAGCAGGGCTGGAGAGGATGGACTCCAGAGCTGATGGAAGTTCTCCTGCAGGTGAAATGCGGTCAGACGGCGTCATGGGCTACAGAGACGATGTTCGTGCCAGGGAGACCCGAGCGGCACTGCCAGGCCCGCTGCTGTCTTCGCGCAACCATGGCCGCAGCCTCCCCACCCTGGAGCCGCCGTCAGCCTGAGGAGCCTGCGGCCACCAACATCAGGGCAGACCCTGCACCAGCAAGAACACTCGGACTGTCTGGGAGCTCAGATGATGGACAGCCCATTTTAGCAAAACAGAATTTTTTTTCAAGATTTATTTCAAAAGAGACGGGGGGAGGGGGAGAGACAGAGGCGGTTCCCGAGCTCACACCGACCTCTGCGTGGTGTTCGAGGGAGAGAAGGCGTCCCTCCCACAGCAAAGCCATTCTGTGAGCCCAGAGGACGCTTGGCCACCCGCAGTTCAGAACCCTCCACGCGCAGAAAACTGATCACGCATGCCTCTCCATCTCCCTGCTCAGCGGTGCCGCAGTGACACGTCGGAGGGAGCATCAGCACGAAAACCAGACAGCGCTCCAGACCACAGCCTCCACCATCCTTGAACGCCAGTCCTGGACCATTTGCTGGCTCACTGTTGCCCTCCGCGTCCTCCTCTGGCCCCGCAGTGTGTCCCCCACCCAGCTCTCCAGCCCCATTGGCTCTTGGCTGCAGGAGACAGACTCTGCCGGGCAACCGTCTCCTGACTCTGGCTTTACATCCAGAGCCCTGAGCCTGCCACTTGCTCTTTTCAGTGCATCGTGCCTTAGCAACAGCTTCTTGGCCACACAGTCCTTATGGCTGGTATCTCCCCTCGAGCCCTGGGTGCCCAATATCACGCGGGGGGCCTCCTCCCAGCAGCACCCACACACACCAGCAGGGATGGGGGGCTGCCCCTGCAGGCCCCGCCCTCCAGTCACCCTGCTGCAGGCAGCCGCCTCCTCAGCCCCGCCTGATTCCTAGGACCATCCTGGCCCCGAGAAGGGAAGTCTGGGTGGGGGGCTGTGATGAGGCTTCTGGGGCCCACCATTTCATGAGGGAGCGTGGTCAGAGGAGGCCTGCACGGCGTGCAGCTGGATGAGACTGAGCCAGAGGTAGATTCCAGTCTGATCCCATGAGGAACTCTGGAGCCTGGACAGCATGGTGAGCCGTCCACCCTGAGGCCGGCACGGACATCATGCCCCATGCTAGTCAGTCGTCGGCGGGGGGTCCTGGGGAGGCAGGCCGGGGTCTCCAGCTTTGAGAAATAAAAGTTCAGAATGCCCAGTT
The DNA here is from genome assembly GCF_011764305.1 of Mustela putorius furo. Lineage (NCBI taxonomy): Eukaryota > Metazoa > Chordata > Mammalia > Carnivora > Mustelidae > Mustela > Mustela putorius. Next base: position 13,897,749 of record NW_025421998.1, read on the forward strand.
GCATCTGAATTCCGGAAAAAACAGAAAAGGATCCCGTCTGTCCCCAAGATAGAGGGACGCAGCACCTCCTCGGCCTACCCTCGGGGGTGCAACCGTCACTGTGCTTCTGGGTGGGGGGGCTTCACGAGGGAGGGGCTCGCGGCGGCTCCCAGCGCCCGTGTGTTCGTGTGTTCTGGGAGGCGAGGCCTGCACGAAGTGCTCGCACTGGCCGGGATCCCGGAGGACGCTGTGGGCTTCCTGACATCTGGAGACTTGGGTGGAATTCTCAGGCAGACGTCATTTTCTTTACTGGGAGCAAGTAGTGCACACTCCCGCTGTTGTAAAGGATCTGCCCCGCACGTTTCCAAGGTGGCTGCAAGGTCACGAGTGGAGTGTGGTTCAGCCGCCGAGAGTAGGACATGTGTGCGGGGAGCAGTGTGCGTCCGCGACGGGCCGGCTGTGCTGTTCCCCCGGAGCGAGTCAGAGGGGAGAGCGGGGCGCTGGCCTCGACCCTTAGACACAGCCTACACTGCCCATTTCTAGTTCAGAGTGGGGGTGGCCTGTGCAGAGCCGCCACCAGACGTGGGCCGCATGGGCCGGACAATCAGGTCCCAGAAGCCTGGGTGGGAGGCGGGGGTGTGTTCTGCTCACCGTCTCTGCGCAGGCCCCTTCCCTGGACAGCCAGCTGCTGCCCGACTTCCCTCAGCTTGAAGCCGGTCTAGCTCCTGCCTCGGCGCCCCCAGGCTTTCTGGAGCCCCCCCGGTTGAGAGTAACCACCGGCCGTGCACCCCCATACCTTGCTCCCCACGTGCCGCAGGGAGGAATGACTTGTGAGCCCCCGTCCTTCAGGCCGCACCCGATACCGGCTACCGCGGAGCTTACCTGCAGGGCCTGGGATCTCACGAAATAAACAGGCGGAGCCCGTGGCTCCCAGCCCCGAACAGCCCAGCCTGACGCCAGCTCTGGGTGGGCCCCGCTGACGCTCCCCACCACCCGCTCACGGCTGCGCCGTGTGGCCTGAGCGCAGTGACACCAACGGCCCGGAGGCTCTGAAGCAAGGAGGGTGGGACTTCTGCCCGCACGTCTGCTCGAGGGACTCCCCCTTGGCCTTTCACGGAAGAGGGTGTGCAACAGTGAACACCGAGGCTGGGTGGTCCGTCCCCCGGGGCTGGGTGCACTGCCCCCGACCCAGGTGGAATGGGGGTCTCTGCGCGAGAAGAAGGGGCAGGGGCTGTGGGGGCCAGAAAGAGCGTCGCCTTCACCCCCACCCCCACCTGGGAACATGGGCAGCCCAGGAGCACGCCTGCCCTCTGGCCAGAACCGAAGCTCCTGACACTGGGCCAGTGGGACCAGACCCCATCCCAGGGACGGCTCCCAGGTTGCTCTGGCCCCCTGCTGAGCAGTGCAGACCCTCCAGGGGCCAGGATGCCGTCGGGTCCTCGGGCTCCAGGCAGATGCGCTCTCGCTCTCCTGGGCACACTACCTCATAAGAGCCCAAGAAAGCTGCTTGTGGTGCTGCTCTCCGGGGGGCATTTGGCTATGGCCTGGGGAAGGGGAAGCTGGGCGCAGACGCGTGCCATGCCTGGATGTCTTGGCCCGGTGGACCCAGATGGCTCTGGCTCTGGCAAAGCTGGACTGAGGTTGGGACACTGCACCAGGCGGGTGTCCTGGCTCACCTGACCCCTTTTGGGCCCAGCTCTGTCATCCTGGGAAGAGCAATCTTGTGGAATGGTGGGCTTTGTGAGGAGCAGGAGGGAGCAACTCGGGTCTGCTTGATCCGCACAGAAACAAGGTCTGCGGGAAGGTACTTGTCTGAGGCCAGGTCACTAGCCGTGAGGGACTGGAACCGAGCCTCTGAGGCAGGCTGGCTGTCCACGCCCCACCTACCTCCCGCTCCTCCCCCGGACCCAGGCTCCGTTGGCCTCGCTCTCTGCTCTTCCTCCTGCGCCGGGGGTAGGAGGATAAAACTCACAACCTGACCTGTACAGTCCGGGGAGCGTCGTAGACGTAGACGACTGCCGTCGCCGTCAAGGAAGAGAGTCTTTCCATCTCCCAACAGTCCCTGTGGCCCCACCTCTCTGCTGTCAATCACCCTCCCACACCCCAACCCTGGAAATCCCGGGTCTGCTTTCTGTCCCTTCGCTTTTGCCTCTTCTGTGTAAACGGAATAATTGAGAACTTCCTCATGTCACCTTGGAAGAAACTGCCAAGTTGCTTTCCAGAGCGAGCCGTGCGCCCTTTGTATTCCCACCAGTGATGTCTGAGGGCCCCCGTAGCTGCGTATCCTCTTCAACTCGTGGTTTTGTCTGTCTTTTAAATTTCATCCATTCTGGCCTCTGTGCAGGGGCATACCCTATGGTTTGAATTTTCATTGCACTGACTGACTAATCATGTGTATATTTTTATGCTCTTATTGAGTATTCTTCAGTGAGGTTTTCAAAATTAGGTGTTGGGTTCTTGTTGAATTTCCAGAGATCTTTATATATATTGTGGGTACAAACCATTTAATTAGACACCGTTTTGCCACAAGGTGAGAGTAACTCTACCAGGGTCCTATTAGGATCTTGGAAGCACTTTCTTACGAATGGGGTTCACAGCCTTTTGCTCCCACCGCCTACATGCTGGCAAGAACCCCTCAGCCATCATGGAGGCCTTCCTAAGCTGCTGCCCCAGCTGGCCCATCCTGTCCCCATTCCTCCAGAGGGAGGACGGCACAGTGAGTAGGAGGAGGTTTGGGTGACAGAACCTCATGTTTGCCGACTGCAGGAGGGATGGTGGACCTCTCTGGGGCTGGTGTCTGTGCCGCTCATGCCATGCATGCATGACCGTCATGACTGTCCCCACAGCCCTATCCCTCCTGGGCTCTGCCTTGTAGCCTCCTTGCCTCTGGTCACTGTGCTGTCACCAGAGACTGGTGAACACTCAGCTGGGTCCCAGCACCAGATCCCTTGCACACAGCCCCTGCCCGACAGGTTTTATCTACTTGTCAGCTCATTAAATAAGCATCTATTAAGACTTGTCATGGGGGATGCCTGGGTGGCTCAGTGGGTTGAGCCACTGCCTTCAGCTCAGGTCATGATCTCAGGGTCGGTCCTGGGATCGAGTTCCGAGTCAGGCTCCATGCTTGGCGAGGGGTCTGCTTCCCCCTCTGCCCGCTGCTCCCTCCACTGGCTTGTGCCTCTTTTCCTCCCAAATGAAAACAAAAACAAAAACAAAAACACCCAACCTGTCATGGGCCAGACCTTGAATCAGACATTTCCGCATCTGTAGTTTTTTAAAACTGGCTGGATCTGGTGTTTCATTAGGGGAAGGTTTTGACATCAGTTACGTTTCTTCTTCTTCTAATCCGCCTGGTCAGGCTTTTCTAGGTCTTCCTGAGTCAGTTCTGGTCATTCATATTCTTTTAAAAATCCTCTGTTTTCTCCAGATTGTACAGGTGTATTGAAGCGAGTCTTCTGTGTAATCGTAAAACTCTTCCAACTCCCGTTCTTGTCACTGAAGTTGTCTGTTGGTGCCCTTTACCCTTGATCAGGTCAGCAAGTGTTTGCGGCTTTACTGTGCTTTCCCAAGAATTGGGTTTGGGGCTTGTCTGTCTCGTTCGTCGCAGGCTTTCTTTGTACGTTTTCTGTATCCTGCGTTTCTTCTCTTACCATTACTGGTGCTTTAATTCTGATTTTCGTTAGGCTTACTTGGTTCTCTGAATGTGTAGGCGTTCAGCACCCTGAGGAGCAAGTTCAGCTTGCTGATTCTGTCCTTATTTTCTCTGTCTGTGCACGTGAGGGTAGGACAAGCTCCTCTGAGCCCCGCTCTGGCTGGCAGCCAGACGCTCAGTCCCCAGCGCACTGGCTCCCGGTTACTCATTTATAAAGGGTCACTAACCCCACCCAGATTGCCGGTTTCGCCCAAAGGCTATTTACAGCAGCCCCACCTGCTGCCTGTGAGTTAGCTCAAGTCGCTTGAAATATGTGTTTCTCCGATTGCCTTTGACACTGCTGGCCCCTCTGTGGGGAATGTCCCTTTCTACCCGCTCCTTCTCCCTCACACACTGCGCTGTAGGAACGAGCCTCGGGAAGCCCCGTGCCGGGAGCCCGGAGCCCCATCAGTGTCATGCACGGCCCCAGACACCCTCCTCGGCCCACATGAGCTTGTGCTGCTTGCTCACCGGTGTCTCCTGCCAGATCGAAGTCCCAGAGAACTAACCACGAGTCCCTCCCGTGACCGGGGACCGAGCACAGATCAGGTACCTGGTAGGGTTAAATACACAGGGTTTCAAGTCCCTTTCCGATCTCCATTTTTGGTCATTGGCACCATCCTTCCGGGGCCTAATTAGGGCATGCTTCATTGCTGTAACCAATGCGCTGAAACAGGAACCGGGTCTCGCTCCCGTGACAGCCAAGAGAAGGTGTCAGCGAGCTGGTGGGGTCTCGCCTCTCCTCCTTGTCTTTGTGCAGCCCAGAAAGACAGGGGACAAGCCAGAAGAGCCGTTCTCTTCTGAGAAGCCTGGACCCAGCAGGGGTGCACTGTTTCTGCTCACGTTTCCAAATGTTTCTCCCTACAAGAACTGCAGGCCAGCCACACGCCTGGCTTTGTAACCCCGGGCGACCTGGGCCCACGACTGGCCGTGTCTGCCACTGTCCACTCCTCCAGCCACCGCGGGTCCATTCACATCTTCCTTCCTTACACGCAGAATGCACCCTAACTCCTCCCCAGAGGCAATGACCCCAGGTTCCGCGCAGTTCCTGCACCAGCTGCAGGAGCAGGCATCTTTGTCTGTCCCTCCTCACTCGTGGGGGAAGCCGCCTGGGCTGCCCATAGCGAACATCTCCCCTGGGGGGAAGGAACGATGAAGAACAGGGAAGGTCATGCCCTGTGGGGACACGTGCCTCCACAGGACTCTGGGTCTTCCCTGCGGGGAAACTCGGCAACCCAGGCCACCGCCCCACCTTGGGACATCCTTCTCCAACCTCCACCCTCCACAAAGGAAAATCTCTTCTTTCTGATAAAGTGTAAGGGCCCAAGGGTTATTCTGTGGCTCGAGACAACAAAGGCGTAGTCAGGCCACAGAACGCTGTCTGGGCTTCCGTGGTGGTCCCATCTGGGGGAGTCAGAGACACGCTCTTACAGTAGAAACAGACCAGATTGTTAGTCATTCTCTCTTTCTGTCATTGTGGTGAAATACGTAAAACATAAAATCCACCACTGTAACCACATTTTACGTGTGCAAGGCAGTGGCGTGAATGACCGCCACGATATTGTGCAACTATCACCGTTTTTCCCAAAAACCTTCTCATTGTCCCAGGCAGAAGCTCAGTGACTCCCCATCCCTCCCCTCGCACTCTCCTGGGAGCCACTGTTCTGTGTACGGTCACCATGAATTTGTCTGTCATGACGTTTTGTCTAAGCAGAATCCTAGAACAGCCGTCCCTGCATCGGGCTTAGGTCACTCCGTGCCATGCTGTGGCCCACATCTCGCATGTTGGGATTTCATGGCTCTTCAGGGCGGAAGAGTGTCTCACTTTGTCTACGCACTCACCTGCTCACAGAGAGTGAGTTCGCTTCCTCCTGTGGCCATTGTAGACGTCGAGCTCTGGTATGCGGGCATGCCGGCATCTGTCGAGTCCCTGGTTTGGGCTCCTTGGGGAATATACGTAGGTGAGCAGTCTCTGGGTGCCACAGTCATGCTGCCCCTGATGTGCTGATGATTTCCACGGCGGCTGGATCAGCCTGCGTTCCCACCAGCAACATCTGTGGGTTTCCCTGTCCCCACAATCTGACCAACACTTCCTTTCATTTTTAACCTAGCCACCCTCAAAGGGTCGAAGTGGTAGTTCCCTGTGCTTTGGTCTTCATTTCCTGAGTGACTAGGGGTGTTCAGCATTTCTTCATGTGCTTCCTTTCCACTTGTCTGTCTTCTTTGCAGAAATTTTCCTCCAGGGGCACCTTGGTGGCTCAGTCAGCTGGGTGTCTGCCCTCGGCTCAGGTCACGATCTCGGGGTCTTGGGATCGAGCCCCACATTGGGTTCCCTGCTCGGTGGGGAGTCTGCACCTCCCTCTCCCTCCCTCTGCTCATCCTCTCTCAAATAAATAAACAAAATCTTAAAAAAGGAGAGAGAGAGAGAGAAAGAAAGAAATTCTGCTCAAATCCTTTGCCCATTTTTAAATTGGGACGTTTGTCGTTGAGTTGTGAGAGTTCCTATTAAACCCTGCACATCAGACCCTGGTCTGACGCAAGATCTGCACAAGTTTTCTCCCACCAGGAAGACCCTGTGGGGGTCTTCTCACCCATCTTGTACAAGTTTTTAATTCTGGATTAAAAAACTAGATGAAGTCCTGTTTATCTCTTTTTGGTTTGGGTATCATGTTTAAGAAAAATCATTGTCAAACTCAAGACCATGAAGATTTACACTTACGTTTTCCTCTGAGAATTTTAGAGTATGAGCTTCTTGAATGTGTACATTAATGTACTTCATCAAGCTTGGGATGTTGTTTCCCCATTATTTTTTCAAATACTTCTTCTGCCCCTTTACATCTCTCAGCGCCTGCTGGGACTCCCACAATACTCATGGTGCTCTGCTTGGTGGCATCCCGCAGGCCTTTTGCCTTTCTGCCAGGCAGCCTGGGAAGTGCAGTGGCCTAACCTTCATGTTCATTGACTCTTTCTTCCACCTGCTCAAATCTGCGGTTGACCTTCCCCTAGCATTTTTTTTTTTTTTTCCAATTCCATTTCAGCTATGGTACTTTTCTGTTCCAGAATTTCTGTGTGGTACCTTCATATAATATCCACTTTTTGCTGTCATTCTCTGTCTGTTCATACATCATTCTCCTCTTTTTAGATCTGAATTTGTGGTTTCCTTTAGCTCATTAAACATGTTTAATTTAATGTTGTTGATTAGTAGTTCCAATGCTTGGGCTTCCTCAGGGAAAATTCCTATTAAATTCTTTTACCTCCTATGGACGAGCCATATTTTCCTCTTTCTTTGTGTGCTTTGTAGTTTGGGGTTGTTGTTGAGAACTTGACATCTGAGGCATAGCAACTCCAGAAGTTGGGCTCTCCCCACCCCGCATAAGGGTTGGTTTTCTTGCTTGCTGAGGGCTGCAGTTGTCCATTTGTATGGTGACTTTCCCAAGAAATTTTCTAAAGGTCTATATTTCCTGTATTTCTTTTTTTTTAATTTTTAAAAATGTTTTTCAAAGTACTTTTTTTTTTTTTTTAAAGATTTTACTTATTTGACAGAGAGAGAGAAAGCAAGAGAGTGAACACAAATAGGAGGAGTGGGAGAGGGAGAAGCAGACTCTCTTCACTGAGTAGGGAGTCTGATCCCAGGACCCTGGGATCATGACCTGAGCTGCAGGCAGATGCTTAACGACTGAGCTACCCAGGTGCTCCCAAACTGTGTATTTCTCACCTATGGTCCCTGAAGAAGTTTCTTTTCTGATGTTTCTGTAGTCAGCCTCTGACCTAACAGAGAATTTCTTAAATATCTATATTAAAAAAAAAAAAAGATACGAGAGAGAGAGAGAGAACATTCAACTGGCATTGTGTATCTCAGGCTGAAATAAAGGAAGCTATGCCCCAAGCCCTCAGGAGCCCAGAACACCAAAAAGCCCTGCCTCCCTCCAGCCAGCTGCTGTCTGGACGTGGGTGCTGTCCCCAGGGCCAAGACAGGGAGTAGGTGTGGGAACAGGTTTGTGCACACTGCTCACTCACAGGCCATCAGTCCCCACTCCTTTCCTCAAGCACTTCCCCCTGCTTGCTCTGACTGTCTCATCGGGCTCCTCAGTTCCCAAATCCTTTAGTCTGATCCTTTTTTCTAAGTAATAGCTGTTTTGCTGGAGGAACTAACCGTGGGGTGTCCTGCTTCACTGTTTTCTGGGACATCGCCTGCATCATTCTCTTTTCAGACAATAAGCCACGCTGCTTTAGGGCAAGGCTGGCGTCGAAGAGACGGGGCCAACTGCCTGTGTCGTTGGAGCCTCCAGAAAGGACCAGCAGGCACAGGCTGGGCATCTGGCCTTAACCTGCCATAGATCCCATGAGCTGGAGGGCCCATGCGCTAAACTCTGACCCAGGCACTGAAACATCCTCCAGTAGCAAAAATAGCTATGAGTTATCGAACAACTTGGATTGCCAAGATCTTATCTGCGCTTTCTGCCAGATCCTCGCAATAGCCCCGCGACGGAGGCACACTGTTACCTCCACTTTACTGACAGGGAAACTGAAGTGCGGAAAATTAGGACTTGTCCAAGCCCTGCAGGCAGCGAACGGCAGTCTGTCTTCAGACTCTGGGCTGGCGACCTCATGCTCTTGTCCTACCCTAGCGGTATCTCGTCTCCTCCACATGGGATCCTGGATAATCCCTTCACTCTGCCTCCCCCTCCCCAGCCAAGATGCGGGGTGCTCCCTCTTCCCTCACTCTTACTCTACCCCTGGCCCTCCCTTGGCTCTGGTCTTGGGGCTTCAGCCCTGACAACTGGCCCCAGGCCTCCAGCGCCACACTGGGCAATGCAGACCTTGGTGGCCATGACCCCCCTTTCCCCTCTCCCTCTCCCCTGAAACTGGGGTCTCTGAACACTCCTAGCCTGGAAGTAGCTCCAGAGGCTCTTTCTTGACCCCTGTGTGTGCTTGGCCCTGTAGGAGCCCCCCGTCTATTGCAAAAGATGGATCTACGAGCACACCCGAAGTCAGGCCAACCCGGGAATGAACCCCAGCCACATCACGCACAGCTGTGGGATCCCTGAAGCCCTTCACTGCAGCGGGCCTCTGTTTCCCCATAGCCAACAACAACCCTAAGCTCCCAGGTCAGCTGTGATCCACATCAAGCGGCAGGCTGGAAAGGCCGTGTGTGGAGGCTGCTGGGTGCCCATCATCATGACCCCCTATGCTCTGCCATCTCTAGGCTGATGTCCTCCTCGCCTCTGTGCCTCACATGCTGGCCACACTGCCTGACACTGTCCTACCCCCAGGTCCCTGGCCCACCTCCCACAGGGCACACCAGTCTACCGTGCAGTGAGCAAACTCTTGCAACACGTTGCTGACCTCTCGGCTCCATTGCATCAGTGTCGGGGAGTGCCGCACGGGGCCCAGCTGGCACTGAGGCCCCCAGGCCTGGAAGGGGTGGGGCTGGCATGCTGGGCTCTCAGGCCCTTTTCTATCCTACTGGAATACGAGGTCTGATAATTTCCAGCTTAACTGTGAACCTCCATCCTTCAGAGTCTGGGCCTCAGAGCTTCTGGGCAGAAATGGCCGATGAGGCGTAATGTTTCTGCTTTGTTAACTTTACTTATTTCTCAGGACACTGGAGTGGCTCTGTCGGTTGAGCGTCCGAGCCTGGGTTTTGGCTCAGTTCATGATCTCAGGGTTGTAAGATCGAGCCCCGTCTGAGGCTCCGTGCTCAGCGTGAAGTCTGCTTGGGAATCTTTCTCCTTCTCCCTCTGTCCCTCCCCCTGCTCGTGTGCTCCCCCCTCCCAAGATAAATAGATTTTTAAAAATATATATTTCTCTGTTACACATTCATTGCAGAAAAACAGGAAATACAGATAAGCAAAAAGGAAAATAAAAGCACTTTTCTTTCCACCATCAGGATAATTACCATTTTGCCCTATTTCCTCCCGCGTGTACTAGATGAGGCACATGTCTATATGACAGAAATGGATCGTGTCTATTTCTGAACCATTTCCCCGCCGTTCAGACACCACCTCGGAACTTCTTGGCTCGAGACAACAGCTTTTATGCTCTTATTTTCCGTAGATCAGGAGTCCAGGTGTGGTTCAGCTTGGGGGTTCTGGCTCAGGGTCTCACGAGGGGGCAGCCTAGGGGCTCTGTCATCTGAAGGCGCAGCTGGGGCAGGTGGGGCTGCTCTCATGGTGGCTCCCTCACCTGCCTGGAAAGCTGAAGCTGAACCACTGGCCGGAGGCCTCAGTTCTTCTCAGTCGACCTCCCCATAGGACCTGACTTTCTTCACGCCATCTTCCCTCTGTCTGAAGAATCCCAGAGAGAGCAAGGTGGAAACCATCTAGCCTCAAAAATCACACTCCGTCATTCCTGCAGGATTCCGTGAGTCACACAGGCCTCCTCAGCATCTGGGGACCACACGGGGGGCAAGTACCAGCGGTGGGGCTCACTGGAGGCCCTGATGGAGGGCGGCCACCACATTCTCTCTGACAGTATGTCAGGGACAACTTTCTCTGCCAGGGGATCGATCTTATTGCTTTTAATGACTCATAACTGTAGCATAATTTATCGAACTGAGTCCCAGCAGTTGGACGTAAGGCTTATGTACCATTTTTTCTTCCCGGAATCTCCACCACTGAACTTGCCAGATTATTTCCTAGAGGTAAATGAAAAAGAAAAGGAAATTGTGCTTGCTGACCTAGTTTCATGAGCAGCCAAGGGCTGAGAAGACCAGCAGGACACAGAGCGAGGTCCCTGGGATCCTGCTCTCTCCCCCCGTCAGATGGGGAGCTCACTATTTACCGAAACATCCCAGGGAAAACATCCTAGGGCCTGGGGAAAGGGCTCTGGGGAAGGATGCTTGCTGGTCACAGTGCAAGCTAGGGAGGGCAGCAGGAGTCCAACCAATGAGAAAGGGGGCCTGTGTGCCCCAGCCCTTGTCCTCTCCAGCCTCCCAGAGGAGAGAGCTGGAGGTTTCTGAGCCTCTTCTCAGGTGCTATGTGCTTGCTCCAGGAGAAGGGCAGCTGCTTCTTAGACTGGTTGGTCCAGAAGGATCCCCACCACCCTACCCCCAATCCAAACCCAGGACAAGACCCATCATGGCACACTTCGGAAAAACGGTGGCTCAGAGCCAGATGCTGGTGGGTCAGTGACCTGTCACAGTGGGTCTGGTGAAGGTGCTTTTGGTCTATTTTAGGAGGGGATCGATCGTGTCAAGGGCTTTCTCTGGGGTGACTACACTGGCCATTGGCGGGAGAGTCTGGCATTCTGTCAGTCCACTGTCTGTACCCAAACCCCTCGCGAGCTCCTGCTAATTTTAGCAGGGCCTTGCAGGTGCCAGCATGTCCCCGTGACAAGTTCACTCCCGCGGGGGCTGGGCCAGGGGCGGGGGGACGCTGCGTGCAGTCTAGCATCCAGAGCGAGCGCTTCTCTGGACCTCTACTGCCCAAAGCCCAAGAATGACCTCCGGACATTTAGAGGCAGGTTTTGATGATTTAGTTTAGAAGCCCTGAGAAGAACAAGCATTTTTCACCTGGGGGTGGCCCTGGGCTGGGGCACAGCCATCAGGGCAGCGTCCCACATCCCTCAGTTTCAAAAACCCCTTCTTTTCTTCCCTGCCCCTCCCCAGTCCCTTGCTCAGCTCTCACTGGCCCAAATGAGGTATTAAGTGCTCCCCACCATTAATCCTGAGGCCTCATCGCCCCAAGGGACACACCCAGGGGAGACGGGAGGGTGGGGGCAGAGGAGGGGAGGAGGGCCCTTTGCAGCCTAGGTCTTTTCCAGCCTCCCCCAGATTTGCTGGGGATTCCCTTGCCACTTGTGCAGCCTGCAGGCAGGGCCCCTCCCCAGGCGCTCCCGGTGCGCTGCGCTCTACTGCGCTTTCCTGCCCCGGCACCTCCGAGGACTGGACAGGTAGACTCGTTCTGTCCCCTCCCCAGAATCTCGGGCACCGGTCCGAAGGCACTAATCCGAAGACCGGGTGCAGAGGGCATGGGCATCACCCCCGGCCTTGGCCCCGCTACACTGGTCAGCCCTGACCCCGCGCAGGTCCCCTTTGCCCTTCAGCCCCACCTGATCCGGTGGCAGGGAGCCCAGTATTTCAGCGGCTGAGGGCCAAGTGCTCCGTGCAGAAGCCCTGGGGCAGCCTGCAGAGGGCAGTCGTGCGACGAGGGGGCCCTCACTTGCACAGGGGGCCTCAGACTCCAGGCTGCAGCCTAGCCGAGCACCTCAGCAGACAGGGTGTCCCCACCTCCCCCAAAACCTACCTCGTGGCCCCTCAGAGAGATAGCGACGGATGCCCAGACAGCCTCGAGTCTGGTAAGGACCCTCCCAGGGCGGGGCACTGTGCTTCCTCCTGGGCACACGGGGTGCTCGGTTTGGCGCCGGAGCCCTGGAAGGTGGCATCCAGGCTAAGGGGCAGCGGTGCCGGTCCCTGACCCCCTCCCCACAGCCCCCTCCTGACACCCACAGTACAGACTCTCCAGAAGCGGTCTGCAGGGGTGGCGCCTTCTAGGGAACTCGCTTGTGGGGCTCCCAAGGCCAGACTATCCCGAGTTTGGGCCTCACACGGCCCTCTGCCCCTTGGTACCCATCTCCCCTCGGCTAACGTTCGTCTAGATGCGCTGAGACCAGGCTCCCGGTTTGCCCGCCCCACCCACCCCACCTCAGCGAGTGGAACCTCTCTGGGGGCCCAGGCATCCGTGTGTACACAGTCCTTACAGCCCCGGACCTGGACACGGTTGTCCGGTATCCAGGCTGGAAGCAATGGGAGGGGTCAGGCTATTTGGATGGGGATGATGGGGACGGCATCGGGAGCATGCCTGCTCCCTGAATACAGCATTCATTGCTTTGGGACGTCCTCCCCGGGACTCAGAAGAAGGCAGGATACTTAGGGGTACCCCTTCGTAACAGATGAGGACAGTGAGGGGAAGGACTAAAGGTGCTTTCTACCCCGGCACAGTCCTGGGCGGCCGGTTCTATATGGAGCCGTGGGCCCCCGAGGACCAGGGGATGAGGTCCCTGTGCAAACGCTGGGAGGACCTGTGGGTTCCAGTGCCCGTCCCAGCGGGGCCAGTGTGAGCCTTAAGTGGGTCCAGCAGCAGCCTGACTCTGAGGCTTCTGGGAACCCGGGTGGCTGTGGACACACAGTCGGTGACCCTGGGGCTCTTGCCCACATGTTCCTGGGGTAAAGGATGCCCGGTCCAGGAGAAGCAGGTGGAGGAGCCCCTATGTCAGGGAGCACTGGGCAGCCTGCCTGGAACCTGGGGGAGACAATCAGGCAAGAGACCTCCCATCTTTAGGTGTAGCCATGAGCCCCAACGGTGTGTCCCGTGACCTCCTGGCAAGTGGGGGTGGGGAGTGGTTGTGGGAAGAAGGGGGATAGGCTCTGAGCTTTGTTTGTTCCCCCAAGGCCTGGCTGGGGGGAGGGGGACAGGGAGCTTCTCAGGGCTCCTTGGGCAGCACCCTGCCCTCCCAGGTCACCCAGGCAGGTCCTTTAGGCCAGTTCGACTGACAGCAGCACGACACTCCCAAGAGACTTACGTGGCTGGCCTCAGGCCCTGAAACGGGGCAGGAGGCAGCCCGGTGGGGTGGGGAGGTGGGGTCAGAGCTGGTGCTCAGGTGCAAACCCAGGTCTGAGCCTCGTGGCACTGTGGGCTAGAGAAGGCAGACCAGAGTGCCCAGCTCCCTCACCGTAAGAAAGGGGGCTCCAACGGCACCTGAGGCCCAGGATGATTACTCATGGTAAGGGAAAACTGGGGGTGCCCCGAGCAGTGCCTGGCACTCGGGGCCTGCTCCTGGGGATGTTCCAAGGACTCTGTGAGGCAGACTCCTACCCCATGACTTGAACCCCACCCATGTCCCCCAGACACATGGCCCTGGGGCTGAGGGGGCTGCACAGGTCAGAGCCCCGTCCTCACAGGGTTGCACGCTGACAAGCTGCATAGGAGGCCCTAATGCACAAGAGGAGGGGGCTTGTCCCCAGCCCGGATGGCGCTCCTCACCACGGGAGGCAAGGGTGCAGGAGGCCAGTGTCAGCCTGGGCCACTAGAGGAACCTCCCAGACCTGGTGTCCCCTGCACAGCCCCCCATGGCCAGGGACAGGCTCCCCGCCACACCCTGCCCAGGTGGGTGGCCTGCCTACAGCCCCAGGGAGAATGCAGAAGTGCTTTTGCAGAAACACTGCCAAAAACGGATTTCTCTGTACGGTGTCTCTATTTCAATGTCGGCAGCAAACTCGAGCTTTTGAGAACATTGTACAGAACAAGTGGGACCCACAGCCAGATGCAGCTATACGGGCAGGATGGAATCATCTCACCCTTCCAGTCCTTCCACTCCTGTGGTGTCCCGGCAGGAGTGGCACGTCCCCAGGCAGATGTAGGGTCTTCCTGAGTCCCAGCACTGCGAGCCCTTACATGCTTCCGGGACCCTTCCTGTAGAACGAGTCCTTGTAGAGAAACAGCTAGGTTTAGGAAATTAAATATTGCCCTTTCACCTGGTGGTTTGACTTCCTGTGATTTCTGGGGTTCCACAGAAGGGTCTCTGTGGCCCGGGAGCCGGCAGAAGGGGTTTTCACCCACTGACAGCGGCAAGGACCCACGGTGGGCCTGGACACAGAGGGCGAAGCCTTTGGCCCAGAGCCCCTCATGAGTCTCGGGTCACGGCCACCAAGAGGGCAGCCACAGCAACTGGGCGAGGCATGAGGTTGGACTGTCATGCTGTCTGCATGGCTCTTGGTGACAGTCTGTGCTATCTTACATCCCATCCCTCTGGACAGTTTTGTCCCCGTCGAGATGCCCAGCAGCCTCTCGGGGCCCTCAGGCAGCAAATCCCCTGTGCTCAGCTGGATGCAGGCTATGAGGCACAGCTCCCAGGAGACTTCTGCAAGCCTGGGCTCTTCTCGCAGCCGATGAGGCCATCTCTTCCCAGTGAACCGAGATGGCCAGCGTGCGCAGGGCGTGGCACATTAGCAGAATTCTGCGACTGTTAATGTCTCTACTCCTTGCTGGTAAATTTTACATTTGAAAGCTTGTGAAAGATAAGACAGAGGGGGCCAGCCTGTGGCCATGGGCCCCTGAGAATGGCCTGGATTGCTCCACCAAGGAGGAGGCCGTCCCAGGGCTATGCCCCCACTGGGGCCCAGAGCTGCAGACTGGCTTGGCAAACACTGGCATCTGGTTCTGTGTGTTCTGTCTGTGATGGTCAGCCCCATCCCTTTGTGACCTTCCTTAGGTTTAAACTTTAAGTGCAGGGACATGGTCCCTAAGGAAGGACCTGTATCTTAGGAATGCTGTCGGCTACAGGGAAGTGGCTTGAAACCTGGCTTAACTCCGGCTTCCACTGATTCACGTTTGCTCCCACAACCAGCATGTGGAGGTGGGAGGGCCCAGAGCTGGCCAGTGCGTCAGGGCCAGGCTGCTCTGCCCCTCTCCGTCATCCCTCCCACCGACAGCCCTGACTCCTCATTGTCACAGGACAGCTACTGCGGTGCCAGCCATCACACCCATTGCACTCTTACTCTGCTGTGTTCATAGTTACAGGGGCACTGACTTTCTAGGGAAGAGAAGGTCCTGCTAAAATCAGAGTTCTCTTTCCCTATCATTGGCCAGAACTGGGCCACGTGCCCGGCACGAAACCAGATCACCAGCAAAAAGGCACAGGATAGCTGTGCTTGGCTTGACCAGGTTGTGGGCTGTACCCTGGGCTGGGGAGGGGCTGCCTTTCTCAAACAGGGTCCATTTGTACACAATGGCCCACGCACTCCCTCGGCATTAATTCTGGCGGGAGAATGACCCAATCTCTGTGACAGGCCAGCCACCCCCTGACCTCCAGACAGGCTCTTCCCACCCCGTCTCACCCACTCTCCTGGTCAGCATGGCAGGGACCCTACAGTGGGCATCTGAGCTACAGGGAGGGGTGGCCGCATCTGCTGCTGCCCCTCCCCGTCCAGCATGCCTCAGGCCACACGTGTTTTGGGGCTGCCCTTGGAGCTCTGCTGTTCTAGGTTTTTGGCTGGTTTATGGGGAATTCGAACAGAGCGGTCATCTCGGACCCAGGGCCAGGGCGCAAAGGAGCCCCCGGTGTGTGTGGGGCCCTGTGAGTCAGGGCATCCAGGCCCCGGCCCCACGCGGCTGCTCCACCGCCCCGCACAGGCCGAGCAGATCCTGGCAGACTTCCAGCTGCAGGAGGCGGACCTGAAGAAGGTGATGCGGCGGATGCAGACGGAGATGGCGCGGGGCCTGCGGCTGCAGACCCACGAGGAGGCCAGCGTGAAGATGCTGCCCACCTATGTGCGCTCCACCCCGGAGGGCTCAGGTTGGCCAGCGGCGGGCAGGGAGGGCCCCCGGGGCTTTGCTTATGGCTCGGACCTCTGATGCCCCCACTCCCTTCTCTTCTTCTCTCCCTGGACTTGGGGTCCTGCCGGCCAGAGCCCCAAGGCTGATGCCCTTCTCCCTGTGGCTGCAGAAGTCGGGGACTTCCTCTCCCTGGACCTGGGCGGCACCAACTTCAGGGTGATGCTGGTGAAGGTGGGGGAGGGCGCGGAGGGGCAATGGAGCGTGACGACCAAGCACCAGATGTACTCCATCCCCGAGGACGCTATGACCGGCACCGCGGAGATGGTGAGCAGCTGGGCCAGAGCCAGGGGCTGCAGGCCGGGGGACCGGGGTCAAGTCTGCACAGGATCTCTGAGCTCACCAGTCCTGGTGGGAGGGCCCTGCTATCTACCAGGGCCAGGGGCACCCACGGGCAGGACAGCCAACCAGCCTCAGAGGGCCCAGGGAGGCAGCTGGCCCCAGCAGGTCACCTCCCTGCTCTGTTTCCCAGACGGCTCAGACATGTGACAGGGCGGCAGAGAGAATGTGCTGGTCCAAGCAGCCCATGCACACTGCCTTCTCCCTGTGTGTCCCCCGCAACCTGCTACCAGCAGGGACACCAAGCATGGTGACAGCAGTCATAATGTCTGCCCAGGCGGGAATGCTACCCTGCCCGTGGGGAGGGCTCAGGAGAGGGTACAGAGGTACAGAAGTACCACAACCCTGGGAGGTGGGCAGAGGCAGAACCCATCCCCTGGGGGCCAGGGTTTCAAGGAAGGAGTCCCGGGGCAGCCTGGTCCTCACCACACCCCTGCATGCAGTCAGACTGGCCATGAAGCAGCAGGGCTGGTGTGGACGGTGCGGCCAAGTGGGGAGTGTGGACGATCAGCAGGGTGTGGAGGAGTACCTGGGGCTGGGCCAGGCCCATACAAGCAGGGTAGGGGCCAGTCCCCAGCAGGACCAGGTGTGGGCAGCCAGGACACCTGGAGGCAGCGAAAGCCACTCTGGGTGGTAGAGACAGAAATCTGGGAAGTGATGGCCACAGCTGTGCCTCTGTCCTAAGTCTGTGGCTGGACGTCACGGGGCCCAGCGGGAGGGATAGGCCGACAGCACACAGCTGGGCTAGGGACCAGGCCGGTCCTAGAGTGGTACTGTCCCAGCGGCAGCAGCACTCAGGCCAGGGGAGCCGAGGGTAGGCGGGGAGGCTGTGCTCTCCTGGGGCCCACATGGGTGCTGTGGCCAACGGCCCGCTCGTGGCCTGTCTTCCAGCTGTTCGACTACATCTCCGAGTGTATCTCCGACTTCCTGGACAAGCATCAGATGAAGCACAAGAAACTGCCCTTGGGCTTCACATTCTCCTTCCCTGTGAGGCATGAAGACATCGACAAGGTAGGGCCAGGTCGGGGTGGGGGGTGGACGCGTTCCCCAGAGAAAGATGCCCCAGGAACTCCCTGAGGCTTCAAATGCGACCCCATGTCAGGAAAAGCCTTGGGCTCAACCCGTGGCTCTGTCACTGGCCTGCTGTGGGACTTTGGGAAACAGAGATCCGGCTGGTTCTGTTTGCCCGAACCAAAGAGCCCCTGAGGCCAGCAGAATTGTCCCCTGCCGCAGATCGGGCACAGACGAGCAAGCGGGAGGAGGGCGCTGGCAGGCCAGCACAGCTGTGTGACGCTGGGCCACCAGTGTGGGCAGCAGGACTGGGCTGGGCCAAGGCTCCACCCGCCACCATCCCCCCCGCCCCCAGACACACACACACACACACACACACACACACACATGCACACATGCACATTATCCATGCACACGGACATGCAGAAGTCAGCCGCACACGCACCTGAATGCACACACAGGTCAATCATATATACATGTCTACCCGTCACGTTTACATGTAAGGACACATGCACACATGTGCGTGCATTATATACGCATGTGCACACACCAAGGCTGTGTGTGTGTGCGATGAGCACACGCACACAAGCGTTTATGTATGTACACACATCAATTACACACATATGTGTGAATTACACACACACGTCTATGCACATCAACTGTGAATGCACACAACATACACATGACCTCTCAGAGAGACAGCCTGTGCAGGGCCCCTTGGTTCTCCATGCCCGGGCCACACAGCGCACAAAGGGCAGCAGGGGCAGGCCGTCCAGGGGCCCAGGGAGACCCTCCAGGAAGGGGCGATGCCACTGTGCCTTACCATCTTCCTGTTGGGTGTACTGCAGGGGAGGGACCCCAGCCTTATACAGGCGAGTGTCCGGACCTCGTCCTCACTCTGGGTGATGCCCCGGGCTTTCCCCTGGAACCGCTCACGTGGGCTGGAGGCCAGCCCCTCAGGAAGAGACGTATTCGGACAGAGTCGCCTCCGCCACTTCTCAAAGCACAGTCCAGCTGAGCGGGGTGCCTCACCCTGCCCCTCCTCTCCTCTCAGGGCATCCTCCTCAATTGGACCAAGGGCTTCAAGGCCTCTGGAGCAGAAGGGAACAACATCGTGGGGCTCCTCCGTGACGCCATCAAACGGAGAGGGGTGAGGCACCCCATGACCGCCCTCAGAACCTCCCTCCCCTCTGGCCACGATGCCAGGGACAGCCTCCTGGGCGACCCTCCCCACTCCGGACGAGCCTGAAGCAGCCCGAGCCAACACCCCAGCCCGATCACTATTGCCTCTGGGCCTCTTGGCAGGACTTCGAAATGGACGTGGTAGCGATGGTCAACGATACAGTGGCCACCATGATCTCCTGCTACTACGAAGACCGCCGGTGTGAGGTCGGCATGATTGTGGGTAAGGACTCACGCCCGGCTCTGTCGCCCTGAGGCGTGAGGGCCAAAAGTCCTGGGCCATGGGCAATGGTCAGAGCAGGGCTCCAGTGCCAGGCGTGGACCCCACAGGTGGCAGGATGTGGGGTGGTCTTGGGGAGAGGTGGGGGCGTCCTGACTGTGGCTAGTATATCGAACACTCACAAGTCTCGGCATCAGAGGACACACTGGCTACAGGTCTGCAGGACCCATTGAGATTTAACTATATTCCCCTCGCTGATAAATTGACCAAACCGGACTGATGTGTCCCCGTAGAAGAGGACAAGCATAGGTGACATCATCCCCTTCTAGACGGTCTTCCTGTCCCCGTCCGAAGTGAAGGCCAGGAAGGGAGTGTCACCGGCCCCGGCAGGCCTCAGCCCTTCCCAGGAGCTCTTGAGGGTCCAGAGTGGGAACTGAGCACGGCTCCCATCTGGTCAGTCATCTCCTGAACATGCAGCTGCCGACTCTGGGCTCCGGCTCCCTAGAAAGTCAGTGGTGAAGTCATTTGCCCTGCGGGGCCCCCGAGAGCCGGCTCTCACAAACCTGTCTCCCGCGGCACACACTGGCCTCATGCCGTCCTCCTCTCACTGCTCACATCTCCTTGTTCCATGTTCGACTTTCCGACAGAAAGCCGTCTCCAAATTCACCGCCTAAACGCGAGCGGCAAGAGCCCGCTTCCCAGTGGGCTTCCCAGCTGTAGGGCCGCAGCTCCCCGAGACACCCTGTCTTGGTGTTTGGGCTCTGCAGCCCTTGCCTCAGGCATAGCCCCGCCGGAGCAGAAATGGCCGAAGCTGGCCTGATCTCACCTCTGCCCTGCACTCACTCTGCTCAGTGCTTAAAAACAGGATAACAACCAAGATCCCCAAAATGGGCAAATGCCCATCAAAGTCTGGATTTCTGGGGCTTTCTCTGTCTCTGTCACTTTCTCTCTCTCTCTCTCTCTCTCACACACACACACACACCAAAAAAACTGGACGACCCTGCATCCCTGGACCTGCATTGTGCAATGGACTCTGTAAATTACAATGCCCCCAAAACAGGGCCCAGAACAGAAGCTCAAGCACATGCATGTGAAGTGCCAAAAAACAAGACTGCTGCGTAACCGAGATAAAACCATGCACACCTGTAGTTGGCAAAGCACCTTGCCCTGTTTCACTCTGTCCTCCCAAGTACCCGGGTAATAACAGCCCAGAGGGATGGGCTCATTAATGGGGAGGTCATGCAGCAACCAAGGCTCCTTCCCACTTCGCCATGCCAGGCAGTGGTGGGTGTGGCAGCAGGGAAGCCGAGAAACCAGGGCCATAGGGGGCTCTGCGGGGGTGCAGGTGGAGAGACTCAGGAGAGGTGGGCGCCCAGGACTGCACCTGCTCCCCCTGCTCCCCCGCCCCTCACCCCTGCGGCCCCCACAGGCACAGGCTGTAACGCCTGCTACATGGAGGAGATGCAGAATGTGGAGCTCGTGGAAGGGGACGAGGGCCGCATGTGCGTCAACACTGAGTGGGGCGCCTTCGGGGACTCTGGGGAGCTGGACGAGTTCCTGCTGGAGTACGACCGTGTGGTGGACGAGAACTCCCTGAACCCCGGCCAGCAGCTGTAAGGACCAACCGCGGGGCTCCCCTTCCCACCCGCTCAGGCAGGCAGATAAGGGGCTTGTTTCTAAAGGGCTCTGTGGAAAAGCAAACGACAATCCTTTCTCCAGAGCTGGTGCCTCCCCCTCCCGCTAGGCGCCCCTGTGAACCCGACACAAACACAAGGAGGTTTGGTCCCCAGAAAGAGGGTCTGTGGGTCGATGGGCCAGGATCACGGGTCAGGTGGCCTAGCCGGTGACCACTTCAGAGGAAGGCTCAGACACCCCCAGTGAGTGCTCACAGCGTTCAGCCCAGATCTCCCTGGAGTAGACACCTGTTCCCCGTCACCGCTCCTCGAAACGCCGCGGGCTGATCTGAACGGCTTGAGAACCAGCCCCGGGAAGCTCCCTCCGTCCAGCGAGCCTAAGGAGCCCTGTAGGCTCAAGCCTTCCTGCGCTCTGGCTCCTTCGCTGGGCTGGTGGGATTCCGTGCGCGCAGAGACGAAGACGTAGGGCGCGCTTCTGCCCCGTAGGCGGACTCCAGGAGCCCAGGACCCCAGCAGGCACCAGCCCCTCTGAGCCTGAGCTCCCCGCTCCATGCGGGTCAAGGAGAACAGCACCCACCGTGGGGCCGTGGGAAATGGCGTGGGCTGGGCGCGGGGCCGCAGCCTGGACGGACGCCCTGCAGTAGGGCACGTTCGGTCCGGAGGCCCCGGAGCGCTTCCTAACCTTGAGTTTTACTTGACGTAAATGAGAGTAGGCGCGCACCGGGTCTGGAAGCGGGGTGTCGCAGTGCCCTACCTGGCCTCCTCGTAGCCGCGCGTGGGGTGACCCAGCCACCCTCCGTGCAGGTACGAGAAGCTCATTGGCGGCAAGTACATGGGCGAGCTGGTGCGGCTCGTGCTGCTCAAACTCGTGGACGAAAACCTGCTTTTCCGCGGGGAGGCCTCGGAACAGCTGCGCACGCGCGGTGCCTTCGAGACACGCTTCGTGTCGCAGGTGGAGAGGTGCGCTGGGCACTCGGGGCAAGGGGCGGCGCCGAGGCGTGGGCGGGGCCGAGGCATGGGCGGGGTCCGGGCGAGGGTCCGGGCAGCGCGTGGCCCGCAGGGGAGCACGCACCCGGGCCCAGGGAGCAGCCCACTTGCCCCCTCCGTGGCTCCCCACCGCCGTGGAGATCGTCCCACTTCGTCCACGCCCCAGCCCCAAGGCGCGCCAGGGTCGCCCAGGGTAGAGCGGAGGGCCTGGGCTTAGAGCGAGGCACAGTGACTGGTAACTGCTGGTCCTTGGCGGAATCGGACCCGCTGCCGTGCGGAGTCCCAGCCCCGCCTTCGCCTGGGTGAGGTGGACAGGCGGAGGGGAGGGGAGGAGACCTCCTCCATCGAGGTTGGAGTAGGGGTGGCCCGGGGCCGAGCGACCCTACCTTCCAGCGACAGCCCCCCCCCCCCCGCCCCGCAGTGACTCTGGCGACCGCAAGCAGATCTACAACATCCTGAGCACGCTGGGGCTGCGGCCCTCGGCCACCGACTGCGACATCGTGCGCCGCGCCTGCGAGAGCGTGTCCACGCGCGCCGCGCACATGTGCGCTGCGGGGCTGGCGGGTGTCATCAACCGCATGCGCGAGAGCCGCAGCGAGGACGTGATGCGCATCACCGTGGGCGTGGACGGCTCGGTGTACAAGCTGCACCCCAGGTGAGCCCCCGCGGTGGGTCGGGCAGCCCCTCGTGCGCCTCGGGCGGAAGGCGAGCGGAACCCCCGGGTTTTCCCCGGGGGCCCCTCTGGGCTTACTGCTCCAAACTGCTGCGGGGGCGGAGAGGGGCGGGGGTCTGCGCGAGCAGGGGGAGGAACGGCAGCCCTGCTTCCCCTGTCAGCTTCAAGGAGAGGTTCCATGCCAGCGTACGCAGGCTGACGCCCTTCTGCGAGATCACCTTCATCGAGTCGGAGGAGGGCAGCGGTCGGGGCGCGGCGCTGATCTCCGCCGTGGCCTGCAAAAAGGCCTGCATGCTGGGCCAGTGACAGCGGAGGCCATTAGGCAAGGAGGAAGCAGTGGCTCGCTGGACCTGGGCCCCAGGAGATGTGCTCCCCACGGATGCCCCCACCCTCGCCCAGGAAGGAGGTATCTCTTTGTAAGGACCCTGGACGCCTCCCATCCCCACTGCCTCCCCAAAAGATGGGGAAAGGCCCATGGGGGATTTCCGGGCCCTGGCAGGCCTCTTGTCTCAGAGGCGGTTGGTGGGACAGCCCTGGGCCCTGACTGGGTTTGGGGCTGCAGTGAGCAGGCATGGAGATCCCACAAAGTCCCTCACCTGCGTGACTGGAATCAAGGACCCGGAAGGGAGTTGCTCACTCAAGACTTGGCTGCATGTCCACACTGCCTCCTCTTGGAGCCTTCAGCCGGACTCAGCCTCGCCGGGGCCTGCTCTGGATGCTGCGGGCCCCCACCTCCGCCCCTGCCTGGGAACTCAACCCCCTGGGGAGGCAGCTGACCTGGCCAGACCTAGAGTGGGGTTCCACAGGGGGCCAGAGGCTGCCGGTCACCCAGGCCTGGCTGTTTTCATGCCTGCTGGGGACCGGGAAATGGAAGAGGACCGGCTCCACCCTGGAGGCTGCTTGTACCCCGAGGCCTGGAGATGGTGGCCTTGCTGCTCTCCTGCCACCATCCATGAGTGGTTTGTGGCTCTGGGATGGTCCCTTCCAGGTGGTACAGGACACAGAGCCCCTATAGCCCCTGTGTGCCCAAAGGGACCCAGGATGAGGAGGACCTCTCCCCTCACACCCCCGAGCAGGCCTGGGAGCACCTCCGTGGTGGGGTCCTGGGCTCCCCCAGGGCTGACGGGGAAAGAGAGGTCAGCACTCAGCACGCACGGGGCCACCCAGGCTTCTCTTTTCTCACAGACCTCTGTGCGACACCAAGCTCCCACATCCAACCTGTGACTGTGTGGTTTTTTAAATTAAATGTTTTAAAAGTTTGGAATGTGGTGTTGACCAGTGTCCTTTGATCTCTGGGCATAAGGGCAGGGGAACAATATGGAGACATGGTCACATGTGCACAGACGTTCCACAAGCCTTGGTGTCTGGAAATTCACCATGCCCTCCAGCCAGCTGTGCTGGGGAACGTGAAGGGACACACTGGGCTGTGGGAACAGAGGTGGCCGCAGCAGGAGGGTGGTTGGACACACCAGCTTGGCCTGGCCCCTGGCTGGCCATCTGCGGGATGTGCGTGGGGACCCGCAGGCTCTGATTGCCTCTGGGAGTGCCTGGGAAGGAGTTGGGGGCCGGGGTGCTGCTTTGGGAGGTGGGACAGGGCTGGTCTCCGCCGGAGTCCCCTGGAGCCACTTGGGTTGTGACAGTGATAGGAGGAGAGGAGGGTGATTGTCGAGGTCCTTCCAGGGGCTCCTGGGTGACGTGCCTGCTCTGAGTTAGCCAGGCCAGGCCTGGCACCCTCTCTCAGCTATACCCCCTTATGTGTCACGTTGTGGGGTTAGAACATACGCGCTCTGTGATGAGAGGAACCACGGACCTGCAGTGACTATTTGATTTGGAACTCACCCCAGAGCTGTGGCTTTGAGACATTCTCTGGTTTTTCCGGGTGTCCTATGGAGGACTGGAGCAGAACATCTTAGGTCTCCTGAATCTTGGTTATGCACTGGGATGTCACGCAAGGGTCTGGTTACCCCACAGCAGTCCTTCGGTCTCGGCATCCGTGTTGGACCCCGTGTTGACGTAAGCTACTTTTAAGTCCTTTTCCCGGCTGTTCGGAGGCTGCTCTTGATTTTTTAAGTTCCCTTTGAGGGTACGTTATATATTTTACAGATTTCATTTCCGGAGAGGGAAGGAGGTATCGTCAAACTCTTTTTGTTGCACATAAGAGGCCTGGGGTCTCATGGACCACCCAAACGCCTGCTCTACCAGCTTGCCTCTGCATTGTTTCCCCCAGGGGCAGGGCGCAGTTGCAAAGAGCCCGGTTCCAGGGTAGGGAGGACAGCCAGTGGGCCCTCTCCTCTGCCCCGGGTTCCAGAGGGCAGCCAGTGGGCCCATGACGTCTGTTCTAGAAGGTCCCCAGCCCCCGGCCCTTCTCGGGGCCCTAAAGGAGCAGGCAGGCCTGCAGCAGAGTGGGGTGAGCCTGGGGCCCACAGTGGAGCCGCACATGAAGGACTCATGACCACTTTCTTGGGGATCCAAGGGGATGCTTGGGGTGCAGGTCATGCACCGTGTTCCAAACACGCCTCGCACACAGGTTCACTTGGGGCCACAGTCAGCTCAGGGCTACCTTCTGCCCTCTGTCAGAGGGGCCAGAGGCCAGGGCCACTGTCCACCCAAACTCTGGGAATCCCTGGGGGTCTCAGGCCAGAGCCCATCTTCAGAAATACCCATTGCCCTTCCCAAGCCCAGTAGAAGCCTCAGGCCAGTCCTCTGCACACTGTCCTCTTGGACGGGGCAGGTTCTAGACTGGACCTGAAGGAGGGACAGTCAGGTGGGGTAATACAGGAGACTTCTCATTCGGAGCGATACTTCATTCAGCCCCCAGAGCGGCGGAGAGCTGTGAGCCTGTGAGCTCTGCCCTTGGGAGCCGTTGCTGCTGGATGGGTGGACATCTGGATGTTAGACATCAGGGGGCCCGAAGGTCACCAGGAACGTGGCTGGAATCTGCCTGGGGCCCCAGCAGGGCTGCCAAGTTTGGGCTTGTTCTCTCTTCCTGCCCTTATTTGGCACTCCAGGTGATAAGGCTGAACCGTAAAAGGGGCTGGGGGCCCCTTGCAGCAAGCCGGCTGCCACGGAGAGAGGATGGTGAGTGCCGGGGGGTAGCCAGAAACCAGCAGGCTCCCAAGTGCTGTCCTGTAGGCTGGGGAACGTCTCTCCTCGCGCTGGGCCTGGAGAGGGGGTCTCCAGAGGTGGGAAGAGGAGCCGGGCATAGGAGTGCTCTCCCGGGAGTGCTGGGGAGGTGTGCGTGGGAAGGGAGGAGTATTTGGGGAGCCAGGGAAAGGGCCCCTCCCCACCTACAGTGTTGCAGGCCAGCAGGAAGGCGGGGACCCGGGGCAAGGCTGCGGCCACCAAGCAGGCCCAGCGAGGCTCTTCCAATGTGTTCTCCATGTTTGAGCAAGCCCAGATCCAGGAGTTCAAGGAAGTGAGTGCCCCTACCCCAGTGGCCTGGGACCGGTCCTGACACCCACCCTACCTATACCCCCTCTTCTCGGTACTCGGTACTGGGCATCCCGGCCCCTCCCGGTCCTTCCACCCTCCAGGACCCCTCCCCACCTTCGGCCTTCCCCTGGGTGGGGGCTGTTCCCTCTGAAGGATGGTGCCCCCCACCACCCAGGCCTTCAGCTGCATTGACCAGAACCGTGACGGCATCATCTGCAAGTCAGACCTTCGGGAGACCTACTCCCAGCTCGGTGAGTGCTTTCGCCTTCCCCTGCTGGCAGAGGAGGGGGCGGCTGCTCACACCAGGGAAGCAGCTCCGGCTCAGGGGGCTGGTGGGAGACCCACTGAGAAAGCACAGGTCCCCTGGCCAGTGCCCATCTCCCTCCTTCCCTGCTCCCACCACCCTCCCCATCAGTCCTCTCGCTCACACACACCTCCCCTGCACTGGCCACAGCTCCCCATTGCTTCACGCTTCTCCACGTCCTGTGGCAGGGAAGGAGCGGCCGGCCTGGGCGGGCGGGGAGGCTGGCCGCCCGTGTCCATCCCATGCCCCGTTGCCGCCAGGGAAGGTGAGCGTTCCGGAAGAGGAGCTGGATGCCATGCTGCAGGAGGGGAAGGGCCCCATCAACTTCACCGTCTTCCTCACGCTCTTCGGGGAGAAGCTTAACGGTCAGCCCGGGGTGGGGGGGGGGGTGTTGGGTCTTACGGCCCGGAAGTCGCCTGAGCCCCTCCCGAGCCCCACCCAGGCCTCTACTAGACTCTCCCTGGCCAAGGCCCACCCAGGGCCCATGGAGCTCTCCCCTACCTCCTCGACCCGTGGGCACTGGTCACCCCGGTCCCCCTGTCAGCCTCACTCCAAAGTCCCAAATCCCGGTCTCCCAGCCAGGCTACTCCAAGGGGAGGTGGTCCTAACCTCTCTGGGCCCCAAGGGCCCTCTATCGGGACACACCCTCTCTCCTCTCCTGGGATGGGACAGGCCTCCTGCACCCCGGGGGCCTCCTGGGTGGGGGCTGAGAGGCCAGGGGCACCGGTGCTCACCTGCTCCCCCCACCCGGGCTCCCAGGGACGGACCCCGAGGAAGCCATCCTGAGCGCCTTCCGCATGTTCGACCCCAATGGCAAGGGTGTGGTGAACAAGGATGAGTAAGTGTGCAAGAAGGGGCACAGAATCCGCCGGGGGACCCCAGGGGAGGGCGGCCACCTGGGCCGTGGGAGCCTTCATAGCCCCCTGACCAGGCCAGACTTTGGCTCTCCCCAGGTTCAAGCAGCTTCTCCTGACCCAGGCAGACAAGTTCTCTCTGGCTGAGGTGAGCATTCTGGTTCCTTCGAGGCCCTCCCCTCCCCTTCACAGGGCTCTTAGCCGCAGGGCACTGGGCTGGGAGTCATTGGGGAGGGTCTGGGGTCACAGGTCTCCCTCGGGTCACGGGTCACCCCTGCTGGCCACCGCAGGCCCCCCAGCCCGTCTGCCTCTGACCACAACCCCCCCCCCCAGGTGGAGCAGATGTTCGCCCTGACGCCCATGGACCTGGCGGGGGACATTGACTACAAGTCTCTGTGCTACATCATCACCCACGGGGATGAGAAGGAGGAGTGAGCTCGGCACAGCTGCGACTTGGGGCCGGCCCTTGGGGACACCACAATAAATGTGTTTCCCAATCACACCTGCAGTAGTGGCCTGTCTGGAACGGATGGGGTGGGGGCCAGCAGGGGGAGCGGAGGGGCCCAGCCACTCGACAGCTCAGCTCGGGCCACCCTGGACTGCTCCACGACGGTGGGCCAGCGTGTGCCCACTTTACGGGTGAGGACACATCTAGGAGATGGACTGCGGGGCTTTGATGGCCTCCACCAGGCCTGCACCAGCCATGTGGGGGCCCTGCGCTCCACATCCATTCTGCTAAGGGCCCTGCCGGTGGGCCCCTGCACGTGTGTGTGCGCGCGCGCGCGCCCACGCATGCTGGGCCCCATGTGGAAGACACAGGGGCCCATCCAAAAACACAAACTTACTTCATTTTGGAAATGCAAGCAAGGTACACACCAGAGCACGTGCAGACTTGCACGCTTCCAAAGGAGAGAGGAAAAGGTCTGGCAGTGGCAGAGGGCGTGGGGGTGTGGTAAAGGCTGGAGAGAGGGAGAGCCTTTCTCTGGAAAGGACAGTTGGTGTCCCATCCCCCACCCCCCATCTGCAGAAACCAGGGTGTGGAGGGGACTTGGCTTATCTCAGGAACTGGAGTGCAGCTGGAAGGGAGGAGGGAGAGAGGCCGTCCCTGGCACAAAGTCAGACCTCCCCTCCCCCAACCTGGCTGCAGCTGGGAGGTAGGAAGAGCTGGGGAGCAGAACACCTTCCTTCCCTGAAGGCAAGCAAAAGGAAAGGCATTTTCACCTGGAGAAGTGTTTGGTCTTTGTTTTTATCTGGGACTTGACAAATTTAATTACAACGCTGAGACTTGAAATTCAAAGTTCTAGCACTTTCTCATACTGACTCATGATCAGGAAAGTCCTGTAGCTGCCGGAGCAGGGATGGGGTGGGGGGTGGGGGGGACAGGGACACAACCAGGCCAGCTTATGAGCCTCCATTTGCACCTGAGTTCTGCTTGTTCAACAAACTGATTTCAGAAAGTCAGGCATAATTTAAGCCTCTGCAGAGAAACGTGAGACCCAGCGGACGGCTCACAGGTGTCTTCATGCAGAGCAGAGCAGAACCGCTGCCTGGTTCTGTGGGGCTTCTGTGACCTCCTCGTCATCTTTAAGTCGTAGGCGACCAACAAGGCCACAGGTTCCTGTCCCTAGACCTGCGACCACCTTGGTCTCCCCCTTCTCTGCAGAGGAAGCCAGCTTTGCATCTGTGTGGAGAGCAGCCTCCTTCCAGCGTCCCTGAATGGGTCCCTTGACCCTGAACACATGGGTCTGAACTACAGAGGGCCACTTACATGCTGACTTCTTCCCGATAAATACAAGACAGCACTACATTCCCTCCTCGTTATGGTGTTCTGGATGCTCTATTTTCCCGGGCTTCCTTTATGGCAAGAACGCTGGGCACGACACACATATCACAGAATGTGCAGAGACTGACCACTCGTTATTGGTCCTCTCAGAATTAACAAGTACATAAAATCTGGGTTGTTGTTTTAAGATTTTATTATTTGAAAGAGGGGGAGTGACAGGCAGAGGGAGAAGCAGGCTCCCCACGGAGCAGGACCACCCCCCCACCCCGACCGCCCCGCCATTCAAATCTCCAGCCCAGGAGCCCAGGATCATGACAGAGTGGATGGCAGACGCTTCACCCCGAGCCCCTCAGGTGCCCTGAGTACCTAAAACCTGTGACAGGTGTTCACTACATATCTGTATGCAAGTTACAATTCTGTTTTCCAAAGTTTTCTTTTCTGCCTCCTGCTGTAGTTATCTGGTAAGGTTAATACTTTCTGCACCCAAACTGCCTGTATTAAATAGTCTGGAGTAAACTGAGAGCCGAGGGTTCATGTGTGGGGGGCCAACGAAAGAAAGAGAGAGAAGCGGACAAGGGGAACAGGCCAGGACCGGAGAGAGGCCTGGAGTGCCCGGGATGGTAGCCACTGGCCACCGTGCCTATGGAGCCCTCAAAATGCGCCGGGAGTTGAGATAGGACGATGTCCTGAAGATGTTGTGCAAAAAAGAATGGAAAGTATCTCATTGAGGATTTGCACATGGTTCCACAATGAAAGTACACTGCTTTGCAGCGTTGGATTGAAAACAAGCATCACTGAAACTGGTGGTGACTCCTGTTTCTCCTTCCTCCCTGTGGCTCCAAGGCACCTTCAGGTGCTGTGGGTGGCCCTCATTTCTGGCTCCCGTCTCCTCTCCACTGGACGTGCTGTTAGCTGTATGGCCAGCCTGTCAACTCTGAGGCACCCAGATGTTAACCCAGGAAACGGGCCAGGCCAGCGCTCTCTGCAAACCCAGCCAACCGAAGCCCGTTTGGCAGGCTTGCATCTGTGTGTTCTGCCGAAGCAAGGGAAGGTTTTGTGTCCAGAGCAGAGGCCATACGATCCTGCTCACAGAGGGCCAGGCCTGGGAGTGCGACCTTGTTGGACACACACCCGAGGGGCCGAGCTCGGGGACTCGGGGTCCCTCGCCACCTGTGCCTCCAAGGAAAACCTTGTTGAGGTGGCGTCCAAATAGCCCTGACTTCCCCTTTTCCTGTGAGCCCCGGAAGTCTCGCTGCTGTGAGGACCACTGCCCCCCGACCCCTGCCCAGGCAAGGCAGTGGGGCTCGGGGTCCTGGGGTGGCCTCACCACACTTCACCCACAGCCTGCTAAGGGGAGTCCATGAGGAGGTCTCTGAGCCTCTTGCCCTCACTGGGGCCACGTCTAGAATTGCCTAGGGCTCCCTGGGAGAGCTTCTGACAGCTCTGGCCCCTCCCTCCTCCACCAGGGGCTCATACTCGGGGGGCTGCAAGCAAACCACCACCCCATCTTCCCCAGTGCCCTGCAGGCCTAGATGCAGAGGCTGACGTCCCCAGAAGCCGCCCAGACCCCGGCGGGAGGGAGAACCCCCCCCCAAGCACTTTTGTTCAGGGAGGCCCCGGAGGCTGTGGGGCTTGGAGTCCCTCACCTGGGCTCTGAGCAGTGGCCAGCAGGGACCCCTGTAAAGGCAAATGCACATTAAAACTAAGACAAAGTTAATACTCCCTGGTCCGAAAAGGACACAGATTCTCTCCTCCCTTTTCTTGGTGCATTCTCCTTAGAAAGCTTGTCTTTCCCTACCTGTTTTTGCATCCATCCATCCATCGGCTAGAGAAGCCTCTGGCCAGCTGTGGAGCCCGGTTAGGGCCCCGAGGGGCCGGCAGCTGCTTCTCCAAGATTTCCCAGTTTCCTGCCTCATGCATGGGGACTTCAGCAAGCCCACCTCTGGCCCTAAAGGGGGGGGGGGCAACTGTGGCTTGTGTCCAGACAAAGCAATTAGCAAACCTAGCTCCCTGCAAACACCGTGGATGGGCTGGTCTGGGTGAGAACAGGCAAGATTCCCTATCCCTGGGATCTCTTAGCAGCGGGCGGTGACGAGCACTGAGCTGTGGTTTAATACTTACCCAGTGACTTTAGCCGAGAAGTTCTCTGCGTTGGCGGATACTGTTTCCAGCCTCCAGAGCTGCAGCCTCGCTGGAGGGCTGGCCGGGGGGCTCCGGATTTTACCCAGAGACCCCCTCAGTCCCCTGCCCAGGCCCGGGCCCTGTCCCTGTGTCCCAGAGCTGGTGAGCAGGGGCTGTGGCCCACACAGTCCTGCTGCGGCATTCACACCAGGATGGAGTTCGGGACAGGGTGTAAGGAGTCTGCGTAGGCAGCGACTGCAGGCAGCAGGAGCTATTCTGAGGCACCACATGCTTGAGTGCCTTGTCCACCGCCACACAGAGCCAGGCCGGTGTGGGTGCCCGTCTCCAGGAGCATTCGCAGGCCCACCCGCCCGCCAGGTCTCCAGGGGTTGAAAATGAAGACATCCGAATGACATAGCGCTTGACGGCACCTAGCGCAGCCTCCCAGCCTCCTTGTGCGAGGGCAGCCCAGAGCAGGTCCCCATGACACTCATTCTAGTCCAGGGCCAGAGGGCTCGGCCATGGGGAAGGGCTGCTGCAACACTTGATTTCACGTTGCTGACCAGATGTGCTGATGGAGGGACGTGTGGGTGCACCAGTACCCCAGACGGTCTTGGGGTCCTGTCTGCTCAGAGGACCTGACCATTTCGGAGCACAAAAGGGCAGAAAGGCAAGGCCAGAGACAAAGACGCCAGTCTCAGGTGGAATGTCCCTTGGAAGCCACAGGTCGTGTGTGCACACCACCCGAGGGAAGTCACGGGGTAGTTACCGGGTCCCGCTAGTCAAGCTTCTGTGTTGCTGCTGCGATCAGAAGGCCCAGCCTGTGTCTACACCCGGGAATCCTGGCTGGCTGGGGGCTTGTCGGCCTCAAGCAGCCTGCTGGTTCTGCCGCATGCCTGAGAAGCAGAGGCCACCCCACTGAGACGAAGCCTGGGATATAAGCTCACATGAGGGAGAGGCATAGCCCTCCACCTCCCAGCCGGACACAGACCTCAGTCCCATGGCCACATCCACATTTAGGCGAGAAGAGCTAGGGGTCACCTAGACGCTGTGAGAAATGAGGAACTGTTGTTGCTTAAGTCGGAAAGCCATGGGGCAGCTTCTTCCATTCATTCTGACCTTCTATTATAGGAATTGAGGCCAGCTCCCACCAGTCACCACTCACAGACACCCCCACCCCCCAGGGCAGTGTGCGTTTTGATTAGGGACTTCCAGGGATGAGGGCCTCTGATGGAGGACCCAGGCTAGAGGGACCTAAGCTGGAAGGTGCTAGAACAGTCCCGATGGCAGCTGGGGTCGTGGCATCTGAGCCTCCGCCTGGCCTCTGGCCTCCCTGGATTCAAGTCCCAACCCAGGCATCCCCTCCCCAGAAAGCCACCTCCTGAGCCACCGGGTGTGCCTGGCCCAGCCTGATGTAAGCCAGTCTGGTTTCCCAAGAGCAACAGGGACAGGGACGCGTCCACCATGCCTGGCATGCGGCCGGTGCTCAGGGGGGGATGTGTAGTGAGTGAGCAGGGCAGCGCTATGAATCTCCAGACTTCTGGAAGCTGAGACCAGCAGGCTGTAGACCCTGTGAGTCCCCAGAGCCTGCTGCCTAGCGGTTGGTGCCCTGCTGCTTCCCTGGCCTTGCCCCCTTGGGGATGGCTGCAGGGAGGAGATGCCCTGCCAGCTTCTCTCCCCTCCGCCCCTATCCCACTGCACTCTCCCTGCCCTGTCTCCCCCGCCCCAGGGGTCTGGAACAGCCTCTGACCTCCCACCAGCTGCTGGCCCTCCCCTACCATCTGGGGACCATCCCCACGGGAGTGTGCTGCTGACATGCAGAGCCACATAGCCCCAAAATAGCACTTTGTCACCCTGGCTTGCCCTGCTTTGCATCAGCAACACCTCCAGCATCCCTCTCCCCGGACCCCCTCCTCACTTCCTGCTTCCCCTCCCCACCAACATGCACCAAGGCGCCTTGGTCAGCCCAGCGGCAGACAGCCTCGTCCCATTGGCCCTGCCAGGGATGACTGGTGTGGGCCACCTCGAGTTCCTGCCAGGCTCCAACCACAGCACCCCCTTGCCGTGGCCACTTCAAGAGATGGGGACCCTGCGTTGGGCCACAGGTGACTGGACTGGGGTGGCCATTACTCCCAGAGGGACACACAGACCTCTCCCAATCCTGTCTCTTAAGTGGCTGGGAGAAACCATTCTCCAAATTGGGAGTATCTTTCTGTCCCTGTTGACACCAGAGCTACACACGTGCAGCCCAGCCCCACCGCGGCAGAGCAGCCCCTGGGAGGGGCAAACACTTCAAATGGTGGGGGTCTCCAACCAACCTTAGCAGGTTCCTGCCTCTGAACCCACTCCCTCGGAGGGGTACCCGCTCTTTTCTCCTCAGTCCCTCCGCCCCTACTCCCTGGGCTGGGATTCCTTACAAAAGTATCATGCCAGAATTCCTTTCTCGCTGAAGGGGAAGATAATTCTAGACTCTGACAGCAGCGATCAAAATAGCCAACCAGGGGATTAGATGATGCTCTGATGTCTTTTATCTGCTCTGTCTCTGGCGGGACCATCACGGTGTCTGGGAACACCCATCATTTATTTCTACTGGATCAACTAACACCCTCTTTTTGGGCAAAATCCTCAGCTGATATTGGTAAAATCCACAGCGCAGCTCCCAAGATTCAGCTAGATCGCTCAAAACCTCTCCCTAGAATTATCAATGCCCTAAAAATACAGAAGTCCTTCAGGGCCTCAAGCCCATGACAGAGAATTTCGAGACTCAGGGCCTCACGATCCCCTGTACCAGTCCCTGTCACAACCCCACTTTACCTGGGAGGAAACCCAACAGCCAGGGACGGACCTTTGTCCAGGTCCCTGAGCGGGACCCCTCAGGCCCCTGCTATTCCTAACCCCTACGTGCTGCTGGCACCCACTCCCACTGCAAACAAAGTTTCCATGGTAACTGGCCTGGGGGGTGCTTGGTTAGAACTCCGGTCAGTAAGGATAGCCCGTGTCTTTCTGCCTTCACTTGGGGAGAACAGCAGGACACCCCGGCAGTCACACCCCAGGGGGGCACTGAGGGTCCTTCAAAGGCTGACTTGGATGACACAAAGTTTTCGACAGGCTGGACTTGGTTACAATGTGTAGAGGATTTGCTCTTCTGCTCCCTTCCCAGATGTCTTCACAGGGAGGCGGTGTCCCCTGTCAAACTTCCAGCCTGAAAGGGACCTACGGTCTCCAAAGAAAAGGTGTTGTTTGCCCAGACTCTGTTTTGGTACCCAGAGCATCCACCTTGGAACAAGGAGTACCTCCCGGTCCAGATGAAACCCTTCACAGCTGCTTATTGTTGAATCCCTGGGACAGCCGACAGGAAACTCCTCTAACCAGAGGCAGGAGCTTAAGGATTTGCTGACTTTTTTTTAAAGATTTTGTTTATTTGACAGAGGGAGCACAAGCAGGGGAGCAGCAGAGGGAGGAGGAGGAGCAGACTCCCCGCTGAGCAGGGCTCCTGATATGGGCCTCGATCCCAGGACCCTGGAATCATGACCTGTGGACATTTATACTGATGGCTGGCATGTCTTGGGGGTGGCTCAGGGCTTTGGAACATTCTAGAAACATCAAGGCCTCCTTACCGCCAATGGGGTAAGATTAAATATGTCTCCTGTGGGGGCGCCTGGTGCTCTATCAGTTAAGGGTCTGACTCCTGATCTCAGCTCAGGTTTGATCTCAAGATTGTGAGTTCAAGCCCTGCATTGGGAGGGGGAGGGCTTGAGGAAAAAGGCCCCTGTGTCCAGAGCTTATGAGGTACGGCATTCTGCTGGCTGGCTGTCATTAAGGTTCCCTGGTGTTCCAGACTCAGCTCCCTGGCAGCTGGAATCAACCCCCCGCTGATATTTCTGCCAGAAACACTGCTCTCAACCCAAACCTCTGTTGTGTTCCAAAGAGATGTCCTCCCAAGTGATAATTTGGAAAAACTGACAAGAGATGTTAATGCCAACTGGTCCCAGAAAAGGAAAAACAATATTGGAAATCTAATAATTTTTGGATCCATAAAGAGAGAACTCTGGTTTAGGCCAAATAACAATCTGGTCCTACCAGGAACTCTATAATTCCCTCCACTAACCACTGTACTTGCATTAAACCACCAGTCTACTGAAAAAATGGTAGCACCATGGCCAACACCAGTGGGCAAATATAAGTGAGGCCACAGCAAGGGCCTTCCTCCCCTGTCCCAGCTGCCTGAAGTATGGATGCAGAGAAACCAGCTCATACAAATGGACCTCATACAGCTTCCCCATTCATGGGGGTCCGTGTTTCCCTTGTTTTCTCACTGGACCAGAGCTCTCTCTTGTAGACAGGGTGACATCTCTTCTGCAGTTAAAATTCTGTTAGAAAAGATTCTCCCCCACCTAGGGAACCCCTTTCACGCCTGATGGTTATCAGGGAACCCCCAGTCACGTCTGTGTGGTCTGACTGGCTTTACATGTGCATACCAGGCTCACAGTCCTCAGGGTTAATAAGATGCACTAACAGCACTGTTAGAACTCAAGTGGCAAAAATCCGTGAAGACTTTCCAAAGCTTTGTGTTTGGCCTCTACGTCTCCGATGCGCCCCATGGGGGCCTCACAGATTCTTGAACTTTGGGGCAGTCACAGGATGTCCGTACACATGCCCCCCCCACAATTGATAAAGAAGAGCGATGCTTTAATACGGTAAAGGCCTAACTGCTCCAACATGGCATTGAGAAAACTGGATAGCTCTATGCAAACAAAAGAAGTTAAACCTTACGTAAAGCCATATATAAAAACTAATCGTATGTGAATCAAACACCTAAATCTAAGAGCCACGACTGTAAAACTCTGAGAAGAAGCCATGGCCGGCAAACTTCATGATACTAGATTTGGCAGTGAGTTTTTGGATATGACCTCTAAGGGACAGGAGACCAAAAGAAGAACAGGTTATGATGGGACTTTAATACAATGAAAACAGTGTGCGTCACAAGACAGTGTCGACAGAGGAAAACCCCCGGAATGGCAGATGATATCTGCAAATTACATCCCTGATAAGGCATTAATATCCGGGACACACAAAGCACTCCTGAAATTAAAAAACAAAAACATAACCCACTGAAAACATGGACACAGAACTCGGGAATTTCAAAGATACACAGGTGGCTAACAAGCCCATGAAAAGGCGTCCAACATCACTCATTATCAAGGACATGCAAATAAAACCCAACTGCGGCGGCACCGCACACCCCAGGAGGCAGGCTACGAGCAGAGCGCCAGAGAAGACCATGTGTTGGCCGCGATGTGTAGAACCTGAAGGACTGCACTGCGGCTGGGAACGTGAAAGGGCACAGCTGCTGGGGTGAGTGCGGCGACCCCTCCGGAACCTGACCCGGAGGGACGGTGGACTTGCTCCAATTCCACCTGCAGGTATGTACTCAAAACCTGAAACCAAAACCTTGACGCATTGGGCTCACCCGCATCCAAAGCAGAGAGTTTCATGAGCCCCAAGAAGGAAACCAGCTAGGGCGCCTGGGGGCTCAGGTCATGACCGCAGGGTCCTGGGATGGAGCCCCACAGGGGGCTCCCTGGTCATCGGAGGGCCACCTTCTCCCTCTGCCCCTCCCCCGCTTGTGCTCCCTCCCGCCTTGTCTCTGTCATAAATATGTAAAGGCAAGTATGCAAACCAGCTGAGTGTCCTGTGGGGGGGGCGGACAGACGAACAACTGCGCTCTGCGTGTACGAGGCGGCGCTGCTGGTCCCTGAAACTCCGCATGGACGTACCTGGGAGATCGTGACATAAACCAAACGAGAGAAGATGGACTCCGCATGGTTCCCGTCCGCGGGCACGTAAGCTGAGGCCCGGGGGCAGATGGAGGCCTGGGGACAGACGGACGGCGGCTGCTCAGGGGAGCAGGTGCGGCGCTCCGGGGCGCCGCGGTGAGGCCGGACGGTGCGGACGACCGCGCCGCTCCGGGAAGGCGCTCGGAAGCCTCTGGGCCTTGCACCCCCCGGGGGCTCCGGGGTCCGTCCTGCGTCGTGCAGACGCCCCGGCGCGAAGACGGCCCGTCCGGCTCGGCTCAGCAAGGAAACGCACCGACTTCCCGCAGCGCGCCGCGAAGCCTGCCGGGAGCCCTGCGCCCGCGCGTCCCCCGCACATCCGGACCGACGCCGTCTCACGCGGCGACCGCGGCTCGGGTTCGGGGGCGCGTCCCGCCGTGCCCTGCGCACTCAGCCCTCGCAAGCGGCACCGCGACGCGGTGGCGCTGTGGCCGCAGGACCCCGAGGCGGGCGCAGGGTTGCGGGCCGACCCCCCACGGGTGCAACCGCGCGGACGCCCCACACGCCCGCGACCGTCCGGGGCGCCACGGGCTGGAGGGTGAGGGAGACCCCGATGCGCGCGCCGGGCCACAGCCCGTCGGCGGTCGCATCACTAACCCCAGTCCGAAGCGTTCCTCTGCGGTTCAGGACCCCAGTCCCGGGCCCTGCCCTCCGCGGGCTGACCTCAGGCACGCTCCTCGGGACACGCAAGCGCTCGAGCCCCACGCCACCCCCAGGTCCCGCGTAGCCCGGGAAACCCGGAACGCGGCCACAAGCGGGGCGCTCGCGGACTGGCGGGAGGCGGAGGTGGGCGGGGCGGCGCGCGGAGGAGGCGGGAGGCAGGGCGAGGAGGTGGGCGGGGCGGCGCGCGGGGGTGGTGGGAGGCAGTGCGAGGTGGTGGGCGGAGCGGCGCACGCAGTTTGGCGGGAACCCGGCGAGGAGGTGGGCGGGGAGGCGTGCCGGATTGGCGGGAGGCTGTGTCGGTGGGCGGGCCCCGCCGTGATGACGGAACAGGAAGCTCGGCGACTGGTAGAAAGCGTTGGTGGGCGGGCACTAGTGAGAGGCGGTGCTCGGAGGTGGGCGTGGCGGCGAGCGCGGACTGGCGGGAGGTGGCGGGAGGCCCGCGGCCGACGATTAGGTAACTGAGGTCCTGCGACCCCGGGCCCGCGTGGCGGCGGCGGAGGCGGCGGGGCCGGGGTTCCGGTGTCCGCGCGCGGCCCTGTAGGGTCCCTGCTGCACGCGCAGAGCCGAAGCCAGAGCGCGGCCCGAGGCCGGCGGGGCTCCTTCCGGGGCTGCGGCCCGGCTGCGCGCGTTCGGGCCGGAAGTTAGTGCGGGCAGCGCGGCTGCCAGGAGCGGGGCAGCCGAGAGGGGTCCGAACCCGGGTCAGAGCCGGGCCGCCGAGCTGGAACGGTACGCAGAGGAGGAGCGACCGTGAGGCGTGCGCTGCCCACGGCCCGGGAGCTCGTGCCCCAGGCATGGGGCGGACCGCGGACCTGCCGCGGCCGGAAGGAGGACGCTCGAGCGCCCGGGGAGGGGGACGGTGAGACGGGAGCCGAGACGGCGGGGACGGGGGCCCGCGAGACCGCCACGTGCTGGCAGAGGCGGGGGCAGCGGAGTTGTAGGGACTCGGGGTCTCGGTCACTGAAACGGGCTGGTCGAGCAGAGGGTGGCAGGCGTAGGTTTGTTTCCAACAGGCGTGTCTCCTGGGGGCGCAGGTAAAGGGAGGCTGGCCTCGTGCCCGACATGGGGCAGGGGCCGGGGGTCGTCTAGGTAGAGCGTGAGGCAGGCAGCGCCTTGCTGGTTTGTAGTCAGGACAGCCCCAGGTGGGACAAGCCTTCGGAGCCTTGCCGTCTCCGGTTTCGGATGAGTGTGACAAGGTGACCGGCTGGCATCCAGCCTGGGCTGTTCTGAGCCACGTCTGGGCTGGCGTCCTCCTTCCATGCCCGCAGGTGCAGGGGAGACATGGTGGGAGAGCCATGGGGTGGGCAGGGGCTGCAGGGCTACATCTGTGTCTTCACAGTGACTGCCGCTGCCTGGGCCCAAGCACAGGGTTCTGAATGCGTCTGGCACACCATGTTCTCGGAGCAGGCTGCCCAGAGGGCCCACACTCTCCTCTCCCCACCGTCCGCCAACAATGCCACCTTTGCCCGTGTGCCTGTGTCCTCGTACACCAACTCCTCCCAGCCCTTCAGGCTCGGGGAGCGCAGCTTTAGCCGGCAGTACGCCCACATTTATGCCACCCGCCTCCTCCAAATGAGGCCCTTCCTGGTGAGCCGCGCCAAGCAGCGCTGGGGTAAGTGATGCCTTCCGGCAAGTGCTTCCTGCCTGCCAGCCCAGAAGGGTCCGGGTGTTGGGGGGTGTTCTAGAGATGAGCGACCAGATACAGTTGGGACCTTCTTTAGTTTACCCCCCTTCCCGCTTGTCTTGGGAAAGCAAACCCGTTGGTGCCTCTGCTGCTTCTTCAGGTAGTTACAAGGATTAAATTAAGGAACCGGTGGCTTTAAAGGGAGGTTTAGTTCAGAAACTGGGATGAGGTGGGCTTTGTTCTCCTGGGAATAGTGGTCATCTTACTGGTGTAGGGATGTTCCCTGTCGGGAGAGCAGGATACATGCTTGTTTGCCTGCATGTGGCCACCCTGTGTCTCAGTGCGGCAGCCAGGTACCTGGCACTGGGAGCCCAGGTCCGTGAAGACACGCCTCCCGCCTCGGGGGCTCCCTGTCCGCTGCTTCTCTGGGCCCTCCAGCCTGGTTGGGTCCCGTGGACTCTTCTGTCAGCACACATCTTCTTCCTTCTCTACTTCTTCCGTGACCTGTCCTGCAATTACGTTATTGGTCGTGCAGACAGGACCTGCAGTTTCAGCTTCTGGCCGATGCCCTGTTCTCGGTCTTACTGTGTGTCAGAGCAGCTTTCCGGGCTGTTTTCAGTTCATCTGAAATGTTTACAGGTGGGACCGGTCTTCTCCATCCATGTGTGTTGGCCCCAGCCCTGGCCTTGGTGCTCCAGCTTGGGTCTCGGCTGTGGGGAGCCGTGGCACTCAGGCCCGTCCCACAGAGCCGGGGGGAATCGACTCTGGTGTCATTCCAGGCAACAAGAACTAGACCGTCACATGTGTTAGGGACATCTTGTATTGTCTACACCGCAGGCACAAGTGCAATGGGCATGTCCTCCGCCACAGAATGAGGTCTTCCTGTAGCTCCTGGTGGCCTTTCCTTGCTTTCCTTGAAGCCCTTGGGGACACCCTCCTCAAGCCCCGTGTCCCTGCCACCTTTTAGGTACCAGCAGCACCCGGTCTGATGTGGCCTTGCCTTGCAGTCACCGCTGCTGTGGCTCCCATGGCTCCTTGGCACTTGTCACAGGGGCTAACCCCTTGTTGACTGCTGTCGTTTCTCTCCCTCTGGGTTGTACCCTTGGTGAGGATGAGATGGGCCGTGCTGTTCATTCCCGGTGCTGGTGCCTGGCCTGATGCCCGCATGCCATCCAACTGCACACGTGTCCTGCCCTCGACGCAGGGATGTGTGGTTCTGCCTGGTGCTTAGGTGTGCACAGTGGATTCCAGCTGTGCAACCTTGAACTGTCACTTAACCTCTCTGTGCCTCTGCTGCCTTAAGCGTGTGATGGGGCAGTAGTGTCTAC
Source organism: Mustela putorius furo (assembly GCF_011764305.1). Taxonomy (NCBI): domain Eukaryota; kingdom Metazoa; phylum Chordata; class Mammalia; order Carnivora; family Mustelidae; genus Mustela; species Mustela putorius. Next base: position 13,937,737 of record NW_025421998.1, read on the forward strand.
CCTGCGTGTTGGCAGGCACGGATGAGTTTCAAGGACAGTGCTCGGTGTGAAGCGAGGGCTTGGCAGTCGGGCTCCGGAGTTTGTTGTCTCCGTGGGTCTCTGGCATTTCTCTTTCAGCTGCTGGCGCTTTCCTTACCTTGTTTTGAACTACTAGCCTTCTCCCAGGGCGCAGCTCTGTGGAATGTTCTTGGTTATTCTGAGGCAGAAGGGGCAGCTGGGCTCCAGAAAGGGCTGGTCCTGGGGTCACATGATCCCTTTGGCTCCTGGCAGCATTTTTCCCAGGCTCCGCGTCTTTCCTGACAAACCCACAGGCCTTCTGGGACTTGTGCTCCTTCCTCTTGCCTGCCTGGGTGAGCCCTGCACACCGAGCCTCTGTAGTTTTTAGGGCAGGGTACTTCTTTCTGAGAGTGAGTGTTATGATTTTGGTGTAAGTGACGTAATGCTCCGTGTCAGTTTCCTGGTTGCTCGTGCTGTCACGGACGGCATGGTCACAAACCCAGCAGCTTAACACACCAGACCCGTATTCCCTGTTCATCCTGGAGACCAGGAGTCTGAATGCAGGTGCTGGCCGGCCAGGAGCACCTCCTCTTTGGCTCTCCCTGTTTCTGGCAGCAGCTGTGCTCCTGTCTCTGAGTGTCTGTCTTTCTTATGAGGACGTGGGACGTGGGAGCCCCGCCACATCTTTCTGTCTTCCTGGGGCCGAGGCTGCTCGTGTCAGAGGGTCTCTGTACTTGGTGGTCTCCTTCCCTGCAGAGGCCGGCCTGTGGGCTGCTGCGTGGTGGGCGGGGAGGCCACTGGGTCCCTGAGCCCGTGCCGTCGTGCCCAGGTGGTGGAGTCCAGGTAAAGAAGCTGTGTGAGCTACAGCCGGGGGAGAAGTGCTGTGTGGTGGGGACCCTCTTCAAGGCCATGCCGCTCCAGCCTTCTATCCTCCGCGAGATCAGTGAAGAGGTGAGGTTGGCCGCTGCTACGGGAGCACCGTCGGGACCACCAGCCGTGGACCCAGGGAATCAGGGCTGGGCCTCTGTCCCAGGGTGGGGGGTGGGGGGCGTCCAGAATCTCACTGATGGGGCCTGGGAGCCTTAAGACCAGGCCTCTGGCCCCACAACTCCCTCCCATCTCTGCTGTCCAGCACAACCTGCTCCCCCAGCCTCCTCGGAGCAAGTATATCCACCCCGACGACGAGCTGGTCTTGGAAGATGAGTTGCAGCGCATCAGACTGGAAGGCGACGTCGACGCATCAAGGCTGGTCACAGGTGGGGGCGGGGGGGGTGGCCCACACCTGTCGCTGCAGGTGCAGCCCTTCCTCCCCAGAGTGGAGGCCCAGGGAGGGGGTCAGTGGTTCCTGCCTACATCCAGAGGTGGTGACCCCAGGATTCGGTCCTGAGTCCTCAGTGAGAATGTTCTGGTGTGGCAGAAAGGAACTAATTGGTTTTGCCGCAGGGGTGCCTAAAAGGAGGTGGTAGCCTCTCAGGCTTCTGTCCTGGAGCCTGACACTGCTGCTCCCCAGGGACAGTGCTGGCCGTGCTCGGCTCCGCGAGAGACAGTGGCAAGTTCGTCGTAGAGGACCACTGCTTTGCAGAGCTCGCCCCTCAGAAGCCCGCACCCCCCCTTGACACAGACAGGTGAGGAGCAGGCACTCAGGGGTCTGGTGGTGGTCTGGGGGGGGGTCACGGTTGCCAGGCTTCATGTCCTCTACTCACCCATGATGGTGGCAGAGCTCTGCCTGTGGCCAGGCTGGGGGCAGCAGTGGAACTCCCGCTCTCTGGGTGCACAGGAGGACCCTGACTTCCCCTGCAGGTTTGTGCTGCTGGTGTCTGGTCTGGGCCTGGGTGGAGGCGGGGGCGAGAGCCTCCTGGGCACCCAGCTGCTGGTGGACGTGGTGACAGGGCAGCTGGGGGACGAGGGGGAGCAATGCAGCGCCGCCCACGTGTCCCGGGTCATCCTCGCTGGGAACCTGCTGAGCCACAACACCCAGAGCAGAGATTCCATCAACAAGGTACTGTCCCCGCCCGCCCGCCTATGCACACTTGAGCCCCTCCTTCCCCAGGGAGAGTCGGGGTGCGGGGTTTCACACATCTGGTGGCCAGTGCCCCACAGTGATGCTGCAGTCTCTGCTCCGGCCCTGCTTTATGAGGGCAGGGGACCCCGTGGCACAGAACCCCTACCATCCCCGAGCAGTGGGCCTCTGCTCCGCTCTCCACTGTCCAGCCGGGGCTCTTAGTGTCCCTTCGACCTGAGCCTGCCTTGGGGCCTGACAGCCTGCGGACTTCTATCCCCAGGCCAAGTACTTAACCAAGAAGACCCAGGCAGCCAGCGTGGAGGCGGTCAGAATGCTGGACGAGATCCTGCTGCAGCTGAGTGTGAGTGAACTGGGGGCTGCCGGGGACGGGACTGGGGTCTGCGTAGCAGGCGCCGGCAGGTGGGCCGAGGCAGGGGAGGGGGGGGGCTTTGGAGTGCACTGGGCCCTGCAAGCTCCCTTGCCCCTGTGCCCTCCAGGCGTCGGTGCCCGTGGATGTGATGCCAGGCGAATTTGACCCAACCAACTACACGCTGCCCCAGCAACCCCTGCACCCCTGCATGTTCCCGCTGGCCACCGCCTACTCTACGCTCCAGCTGGTCACTAATCCCTACCAAGCCACCATTGATGGAGTCAGGTAGCTGTAGCCACACCCCCATATGACACCTGGCCTCAGGCCTCAGTGGCACCAGGATGGGAGGGTTGGGTCCAGGGCTGCAGAGGGCCTACCAGATCTGGGCTCTTTCTTAGAGTCGGCTTGGGATACCCACCGTGAGAGTGCCAGGTGAGCTCGGGGCCAGCTCCTTTGGGAGCACAGGCAGTGGCCCCATGCGGGGATCAGCTGAGCCTTGCCTTGCAGATTCCTGGGGACATCAGGACAAAATGTGAGTGATATTTTCCGGTACAGCAGCATGGAGGACCACTTAGAGATCCTGGAGTGGACCCTGCGTGTCCGTCACATCAGCCCCACAGCCCCAGACACACTAGGTAATGGGACTCAGCCACATGGGGTGGGGCCAGAGGGCCAAGGGAGTCCTGTTCAGGGGCCTTGATGTCCAGAGGGTTCGCAGCCTGGAAAAGCTTCACGCTAGTTCTGGAACCTCCCCTGGAATCTTCGGGCTTCCACCGTCAAGGCGCTGTGTAGGGCCAAAGACCCTGGAGAGCATATTGGGAGCTCTGGGTAGAGCCTGGCGCCCTACCACAGTGGCCACCCAGCAGGGCATGCTGACCTGACCCCAGGGCCATGGGGCTGTGGCACAATGGGCGGGGCTGCTACCAGCACAGCCCGAGTGAGTATGAGGGGGCGGCGCCCCAGCTGCCCTGACTGGGCACCGTGTAGAGCTAAGAAGCTCCAGTTGCTGTGGGCTTCCTCCAGGATGCTACCCCTTCTACAAGACTGACCCATTCATCTTCCCGGAGTGCCCTCACGTCTACTTCTGCGGGAACACCCCTGAGTTTGGCTCTAAAATCTTCCGAGGTGAGTCCTACCTTCTGAGGGCTCTGGGCCTGGGGTGTCACGAGGGACCATGTCCTGGGGACAGGGCTCAAAGAGGACACCTCCCTGGAGTCCCCGGGTCCTGTGGGTAGCTGACTGAGCATGTCCGAGCAGGGGCTGATCGGTCTGCACCTGTGCAGCAGGCTCCCTGCCCACCTCTGGTCAGCAGGGCTTCAGACTTTGACCTTCATGCTGCTCTTGGCCCTTTGTCTGGTCCAAAGGGGCTTCTGTGGCCAGCACCCCGACAAGGCTCATGGGGAATTCCTGTTTGCTTCTGGTGACTTCTGTTGGAGCCAGGGCCCACCCAGAACCTAAGTGGTAGTGCCCGTGTGTCTTCTTTACAGGACCAGAGGACCAGAGGGTGCTGTTGGTGGCCGTCCCCGACTTCAGCACCACACAGACTGCCTGCCTTGTGAATCTGCGTAGCCTGGCCTGCCAGCCCATCAGCTTCTCAGGCTTTGGGGCAGAGGATGAGGATCTGGGGGTCCTGGGTCTGGGCCCCTGACTCAGAGACCCCAGCTATCTGTTCCATGTGACACTGACCCAGCAGTGGCATTTGTTTCTTAAGAAAAGCCTGATTGGGACGCCTGGGGCGCTTGGCCCGTGGAACAACCAAGTCTTAATTTTGACTCAGGTCTGATCTCAGGGCGTGAGATGGAGCCCCATGTTGGGATTGGCGCTGGCGGTGGAGTCGGCTTGTGAGTCTCTCCGCCCCTCCCCCTGCGCGCACTCTCTTTCTCTAAAATGAATAAAGTCTTTAAAACAAAGCCTGACCAGTGTGCTGGTGTTGAGCCCCAGGCAGAGATGAGGCCGACCCAGGGCCCTCGCGGGGCATGCCGCTCTCCCTCCCCCAGTGCTCTGCAACAGGTGTCTGCGGTGAGCTTGCTTTATTGGTGAGGTTGTCGGGGCAGATGGCTGAGCAGTCCGTGCGCACGGGGCCCTGCAGCGCCCTGACCATCCAAAGCAGCCTGGCTCCTCGATGTTGCCCTGTGCGCGTCCCCTCCCGGCCCAGTGACCTCGAGGCAGGGGGCTTCCCTGTGCTCAGAAGTCCCCAAAGTTCACTGTGTAGGTTTCGGCTGTAGTGAAAGCGAAATCTGGGCCCATGACCACCACCACCTCCTCCTCCCCATGGTCCTCCTCGTGGTCCTCCTCGTGGTCCTCCTCCTCCGGCCCCAGCTCCGTCCCAAACTCGGTCACCACCTCCGTGTAGGTCTCTGTCTCCAACTCCTCCCAGCCCACTGTGGTGGCCTCGGGCTCAAAGGGCCAGGGCCCCAGGCTGGCACTGGGGGTGGGGGAGGGGATGAGCGAGGGCGCTGGGGGCAGCGTGACGGAGGTGGGGGGCGCAGCCGTCCCGGGGGTGCCGGGGGCGGGGGTCGCAGTGGCGTTGAGGCGCCGGAGCCGCAATTGCTCGCGCATGCGCAGCCGGTACTGCAGGCGGCGCCGCTGCATCCGCCGCTGCTGGGGAGTCATGGGGCGCGAGGGGTCGATGCGCGGGATGGGCCGGTTCCCATTCATGGCCATGATCTCACGGATGCGCTTCCAGTTGGAGCGCGCCAGGATGAAGTTACACTGGGTGGCCCCGATGTCGTAGTCCACGTTGCAGGTCTTGGCACTGGGGGTGTAGCCCTCGGCGTGGGCCGTGACGCGGTACTCACCGGGATTCAGGATGCGCCAGTAGTCGCCGCCGCTTGCTGCAGAGGGAGGCCGGCGCTGCTGCCCAGGATGTGCGCTCCCAGCCCCCAGCCCTCCCTCCGCCTCCCTTGGACCCTGGGGTGGGGGGTGGCGCCGCGGACGGTCTGGCCGAGACCTTGCACAGATCTGCCCCCGCTTCAGGCAGGAGGGGTGGCCCCGTGCGCACAAGGTACCTGTCTTCACGCCGTGGTTAATGCCGCTCACAGAGATGGTGGCGTTAGCGATAGGGATGCCCTGCTCATCTGTCACAACCCCCTTGATGCCCCGGTGAACCTGCAGAGGGACACAAGGCTGGGTGTCCCCTTGCAGGCCCCACACAGCTCCTGTGAGCTCCCAGGGACCCCAGCCCAGGCCAGTGCCCACCCACCTGCTCCATGAAGGTGAGCAGAGCCTCCTTGTTGTTCTCCCACTCTCGGGGCAGCTCGCTCTCATGGGGGAACTTGTCGCAGCCCAGGTAGATGGAAAGCTCCAGGCAGTTGGTGTGCAGGTAACTGAAGTCGTTGATGGCTACTCAGGGGCAGACAGAGCCACAGTCACTCATGGGCCCCGCCAGATCCCCCAGCCCGGCCCCTCCCCGGCTGACTTACTCCCAGACCGGGGGTTCCACTTGGCCCCATTGACGATGCCCATGCCACTGGTGTAATCCTGTGCTTGGCACCCTCCCCGATACGGCTCCGTCATGGTGAGGTGGGCAGACGCGAAGGAGATGGCCAGCCAGCGGAAGATGGCGTGGTCCGGGGTCTCCTGGGCCTCGGATACCTCATCCTCGTCTTCTCCCCGGGCAGCTGCCATGGCCGCAGCCAGCAGCTGCTCCTGGGTGGGGGTCCGGGCCATGTCGTAGGGGTAGGACACAAGACGCTCACCACCATTCAGGTTGGCCCCCAGCACAAAGGGGTTCTTCTCCATCCAGGCAATGATGGCTCGGACCTCTGTGGATACCTGGGGATGGCCAGTGCGTGAGGTTGGAGACACAGCTGCCATCATCCCCCTTGCAGAATGCACCCCCATACTCAAGCCCCCTCTGTGCCCCCATGCCTCGGTCGGCCCAGTCCCAGCCTCAGTCCCCCACCAGCCCACCCCCTAGTCCAGAGCTCAGGACCCCAGGGTCTGGGCTGCTCCCCTAGGCCTGCTAGCCAGACTGCGGCCTCACCGTGGCATCTGGGGAGAGGTAGCGTTCAGGAATGGGCAGGTTGTTGTTGGGGACCCGGTAGGGGACCCATTTCCTCTCCTCTGCTCCCCAGAGCACAGAGTTGAGATCTGGGAAGTCCTCATAGATGTCAAAACCTTCCTCAGTCCACAGCCCCATCGCCCAGTTCCCAAACTCAGAGCCCTGGAGGAACGAGCAAGGTTGGTGTCAGCCTGCCCCCCACCCCCCGCCCTGTCACCCTCACCCGCCAGCCCAGCGTCTGCTCCCCCACCCACCATCTGCGCTGCCACCTCGTAGCCGTCGGGGTTTAGCGAGGGCACCAGGTGGATGCGCGTGTCCTGCACCAAACTGCGCACGCGGGGGTTCCCATCACGGTACTCGCGGCACAGGTACTGCATGAGAAGCAGCAGCAGCTCTCTGCCCAGCACCTCATTGCCGTGGATCCCAGCCGTGTATCGGAACTCAGGTTCCCCTGCAAGGGCAGGAGCCTCAGCAACCTCCCAGGCCCCAGAGGAAGCACCCACCCAGGGGGCTGGGGGCAGCTGAGTCTTGCTGGGCCCAAAAAGGCAGACTGGGACCCCCAGAGAGGCTCTGAGATAGGCACAGGGACCAGCTGCAATGCCAGGGAGGGCAGGCCTCCAGGGGGTTTTGGGGCACACACCAAGCTCGTGATCCCCGGGGTTGTCCGAGATCTCCATGGCATAGATCTTGAGCCCGCGTGAGCTCTTTCCCAAGCTGTACGTGCGGGTAATTGTGGGGCACTCCTCATTCACCACCTTCATCAGCTGGGCGCAGGAGAGGGCACCGAGTCACACACCCCACACCCACAGAGGCAGCCCTGCACTCAGGCAGTGCCACGCCTCTTCCACCATCCTGGTCTGTTCCGTGGGGAAGGTCTCTGTGGTGGGAGTGGCCCCTGCAGGCCACACTAGCTCCTCTCGGGTACCAGCATCAGAGGGAGAGGACCTGCGGTTTTCCCCTGCCTGAGGCGAGGGCCAGCCGACCCCTCCCCCCAGGCAGGCTGCATCTGGGAGCCCTGACCCCAGTCGCCGGACAGCCTCTTCCCGCCCCTGCACCTACCCAGGGACAGGCCCTCACCTGGCGCATGTCCTTGTAGCTGTGGTGCCGGAAGTCCAGGTTGTCGGTGGCCACCACCTCGTTCTGTGCGTAGTAGCTGTGGACAGCTGCAGCAGGCGGCCGGGGCCCTGAGCGGGCCACCGGCCAGCCCCTCCACCCCGGCCAGCCCCCCACCCGGCTGCCCACCGGCCCCCTGCACTCACGAGTCACTGGACACCCCAGAACCTCCAGGCGCATGCACAGGCTGCCGTTCCAGGTGAGAGGATAGACGCGGATGAAGCGGGCCACCACCGGCTCTGGGAGCTCGCTCAGCACGGGCGTGTCCTTGTCCACGTTCCCATGGAAGGTCTGGGGAGAGGCTGGGCTCAGAGCAGCCCCCCGACCCCTGCCAAGAGCCGCTCCCAGTCCCGATGCCAGGGCAGAGCCACGAGCTCATGTGCCCACCATTTCCTCGTAGCCGTTGGTGTACATAGTCCATGTTTGGCTGTCGTTGCTGAAGCCCACGAAGAAGGAGGTCACGAAGTCATCACTGGGGAGCAGATGGCGGTCAGGGCAAGGCTGCTCTCCCTACCCCAGGTCCCAGGGCCTCAGGAGCTGGCAGGGGCATGTGGAGCTTGACCTGGGTGGCAAGAGTGGCTCCCACACCCGCTATGTGCCACAGGTGGGTGATCTGCTCATCCACGAGGATTGGGCGTGGCACATCCTGCATGGGATGCAGTCCTGTGCCCAGGGCCATCCATCCCTCGAAAAGTGCCTGGGAGTCTGGCTGACGTACTGGATGCTGGAGTCACGGCCCTGGGTGATGACGCCCGTGAACTTGGTGATCCTTCTGGTATCGACCTCAATCCACTGTCTCTGAGCATCGTCCTCAGCGCACCAAGCCCCGTCATAGTAGTCGTCCTCGGTGGCCCCAGCCTGTTGGGGAGTGGGTTGAGCAGGGGGAAGAGCCCCCGGGCCAGCCGAAAGACGGACGACCCCGACACCCACCTGTATGTTGAGCCGGCCTCGCTGGGCACCCAGGCCATGGCGCAGCATGGACGAGGCCCGGATCTGGTTGTCCTCAATGCGGTGGGACTCCATCCCAATGGGGGGACACTCTAGGGACATGGCACCCAAGGCTGGTGGCCCAATGGCTCTGCCACTCCCTCCCAAAATCCAGAACGAGGAGCCCAGGGCAGCCGCACCCTAGCCTGTGCTTCCCCTCCCCGGGACTTAGCTTCCTCCTCCCGAGAACTGGCAGGTGATGCTGGCTCCAAAAGGCCCCGGGGCTCACGTGAAATTACAGGGAACGGCAGGCATGGAGCTCAGATCCTCCCAGCCACGCATACCCCCCCCCCCCCCGCTTCAGGGGCTCCTGCACACTGCCTTGTGCTGTGAGTTCTATCCCCAGAGAGTGATCCCAGGGCACAGATGCTCCAGGACCTGTCCCTCCTGGGTCCCAAGACTTTAAGAGCAGGAAAGGGTTCTGGAGGCCTGGAGCATCATTGGGAATTTCAGGTTTGGGACCCATGTGTGGCTTTGGGTCGTCTGTCCAGCACCCTTACCCTGCTGCCACTGCATGGACCCCAGCCCCCACAACCCCCACACTCCCCAGCCTCCCCACATACACCAGCCCCCCCACATACACCAACCTCCCCCACATACACCACCCCCAACCCCCCACACTCCCCAGCCCCCCACATATACCAGTTCCCCACACAGTCCCCAGCCCCCACTCCACAGATCCTACATACACCAGGTCACACACACCAGCCCCCCACATACCATGCCCCCCACGTACCCCAGCCCCCACATATACCAGCCTCCACAACACTTCACAGCCCCCTCAATCCCCAGCCCCCACATATACCTGCACCCACCTTACTGCAGACTCCCCACACTCACACACCCATCCCCACATAACCCAGCCTGCCCACCCGCAACCCACACACCTGCTCTCCAGTCCCCTGCAGCCCCCAGGACCCTCACTCACTGACTTTCTCGGTCGGAGCCCACTCCTCCTCCAGCTCCTCACCCTTCACGGGCCCTGGAGGCAACAAAAGGAGATGTGGTGCAGAGGGTCCTGGGTCTCAGCGCGCACTCGCTCTCTCACAGACGCCCGGGCAGTGAGTCCAGCCCCAGACGCACACCTTTGTGGTCCTTGCCCTTCTCCACGCTCCACTTGTCATCCTTCTCGTCCTCCTTGGGGCTGCCCTCCTTTTTGGGTTTCTCTGAGTAGTGGAAGGTAGAAGCCATCTTAGCCCTGGGCTTCAGAGGGCGAGGGGGTCGGGCCTGCAGGGCTGGGGGGCTCGAGGGTCAGGCCATGGGGGAGCTGGGAGGCTCAGGGGTCAGGCCGCTGGGGGAGCGACGTGGCTGCACTCACTCAGCTCCTCCTTCTCCTCATCTGTCTCCAGCTCAGCGTGGGGCTTCCCGGGTCTGGGAGGACCGAAGTAGTAGTCCACTGTGGGGAGGCAGAGCCCTGCTGTGGCCCAGGTGCTGCCCCCAGGGGCCCCTCTGTAGACCAGAGCTCCTGGGTCCACAGGAGCCTGGCCAGCAGGACCAAGCAAGAGGGAGAGCAGGAGGAGGTGGGATCAGGGTGGGCCTTGAGGAATCCAGGTAGGCAGGGATGCGTAGGGAGGGTCTCCTGGAGGAGAGGCTGTCTAGGCACAGGTGGGATGAGCCCAAGTCGGGGAAGTCACCAGCCTGGCTCAGGAGGGCATGGCCTGGGGAAAGGTGAGCCATGGAGTCCTGGGCAGGGAGTGGGGCGCACACAGGACACACCTTAAGTGACACCGGACGCCTGTAGCCAGGAAGGGCTGGTCTTGAATGGGGGCTGAGTTGGGGCCAAGGGTCAGTGGGAGGGATTGGTGGGGACCTGGGGGCAGGAACCTTTTCAGGCCCCTGTGGACACAGGCACAAGAGGGAGAGGATGGTGACTGCCCAGAAGGAACTGGAGTCCCGCGCAGTGATGGGAGCCAGGGGCTTCGAGTGGCAGGACCCGTGGCAAAGCAACTCCCACCAGAAAGCACAGGAAGCAGGGGCGTGGTGGGCCGGGCCGGGCACTCACTGTCGTCATAGTGAGGGATCACATAGCCATCCCCGTAGTCAGGGGGCAGGGGTGGCGGCAGCGGCTTCGGAGGTGGCTCTGTGGAGGTGGGAGGCAGGGGTGGGCCCAGAGCCCCCGCGCCGGGCAAACCCCCGCCCCCCGGGGTCCCCATCCTACCGATCCTCTCCTCCGGGGCCTCCAGTCCGGGCCCAGGCGGCTTGGCTTTCTCTTCCGGGCGTTCTGACCAGGGCCGCTCGGGCCTCCTCCTGGTGGGGGGTGGCCGGGGCCGCTTCTGGCGTCTGATGTACTCAACTGAGGGGGAGGGTGGGCTCTGAGCCAGTCCAAGGGCCCCCCTCAAAGGCAGGGGGGCTGGGAGGACAGAGTTTCTGGGAGGGCTGACCCTCGGTGGACCCGGGGCCAGGGGTGCGGATCCAGACAGGGGCAGGGGGGCCACTCACAGTCCTCGTAGTCCTCCCTCTCTATCTGGTCGTTGTAGTCCAGGGTGGGCGGCTCGGTCTCCTCCTCCGGCTCTGGAGGAAGTGCTCATAGCTGGCTTGTGGAAGACACTCACTGATGCCCCTCCCCAGGCCCACTCTAGAAACCCAGCCAGCCTAGGCAGCGGGTCCCCCAAGGCTGGGAGGACATTGCCCACTCACCAGACTGGCGCTCCAAGTCAGTTTTTTCTTCTGGATCCAGCCAAGGACCTGGGAGGGCCCCACCTGCAAACACAAAGCCCCCAAGCCAGTGGACAGGAAGCCCACCCTGACCACGGCTCGTACAGGGAGCGCCCACGAGACCTAGGCCATGCCGATAGCTCCTGGAAGCCTGAGCTCACTCCCAGGAGGCCTAGACTATTCTGGCCTTCAGCACCCAGTTGGCGTCTCCTGGGGCTGGAGAGCTGGAGGGTTTTCTGGGGAGCCCAGGCCCCAGCAGGAGGGCAACCCAAAGGCCGAGGGCCCCACAACACACAGGAGAAGGGATCCAAGTGGGGCCCAGAGGACAGATCCAGGATACTGGAATCAAACCCCATCCACAAGGCCACCAACACCCCTACCCAAAGGAGGCAGCCGCCCCAAAGGAGGTCCAGCCAAAGAGCTACATTCATGACAACAACAAGTCTATGGGGCCCACCCTGAGTGGCCCTCAGATCTATCTGCAGGAAGCAGGGGCCTAGGGATGCCCTCCCCCTCCCAGTCTCCTAGCAGTCAGAACCCCACAACCCCAGGAGAGCCTGCACACACCTCCCTCCTGGGGCAGCTCCTCAGGGCCGGGGCTGGGGGGTAGGGGCCGTGGCCACCACAGGGTTTCTGAGGGGGTGGGGGTGGGGGGCCTCTTCCCAGTCGAGGGCCTCTTGGTGGCTTTGGGTGGCTTCTCCTTGGGCTTCTTGGTGGCCTTGGGTGGCTTCTCCTTGGGTTTCTTGGTGGCCTTAGGTGGCTTCTCCTTGGGCTTCTTGGTGGCCTTAGGTGGCTTCTCCTTGGGTTTCTTGGGTGGCCTGAGGGACCCTTCCAGGGGCTGCTTGGTGGCCTTGGGGCCTTTGTCCTTCTTCCCTTTCTTCCCTTTGTCTTTGGTCTTGTCCAGAGGTGCTGTCACAAATGCAGACTTATGTCAAATCAATGGAGACTTCACTCTGTACCTCATGGGGCCCCCAAGGTGCCCACAACCAGGGCACAGCAGCTCTTGCTAGTCCCGTGTTTCTTGGATTGGGAAAAAGAGAGGTTAAGTAGCTCGCCCTTGTGGCGGAGCTGGGATAGGAAACCAGGCTTCCCGTCCGCAGTCCACAGCTCTGTCTGCAGCTCTCAGCCACCAACACTGCAGCTCGGCCAGGGGAAGCAGGCCCTCACCCTCCCACCTGCTTAAACTCAACAGAGGCCCGTTACCATGCTCTCCTTCCCCATGCGTCCACTCAGCTGACCAGGGGGCGTTATACTGTGTGGGGCACAGAAGGGACAGAGAGGCGATTGAGCGATCCAGGCCTGGGGGAGTGCCCTGTCTAAAGGGGAAGGAGGTCTCACCCGCGCCAACTATCACAGAGTCAAGGGCCAGGTCCTGGGGCCTCCCTGAAGCTCCCCGCAGAGCAAGAAAAAGGTCACTCGTGCCCATTTTAAGAAGTAAGGGGTCTGCTGTGGGTTGGCTGCTCTAACCAAGAGGGGGTCCAGGGGGCAGGAGGACAGGCAGGCACTGACGCTGCCCCCTCAGAGTCTGGGGGAGGAAGCAGGAGCGGGGCATGGGGCACTCTGTGGGAGTCCTCCTGGCCCCTGAGAAAGTGCGGTGCGGTGCCCGAGATATAAACACAGAAAAATTTACAGAATGCACACAGCCGGGAGAAACAGAGCTGCCACCGCGGCATCCAGGAGGCCAGGACAGCAAGCCTGGAATGGGGAGTAGAGGTGGGGAGGGGAGGCCATGTTGGGTCCTAGGATCCGCCTCCAAGGGGTGGGGAAGGAGCCAGGAAAGATCTAGAAGAGGACACAGGGGAGGGGCTGCTGACCTCAAGAATGATGGATGGTGCCTGGAGTCTCCTGGGAGAGAGAGATCAACAGGACCCTTGCCCCCCTCCACAAAGTCACCACAAACACATGAGATTTATTGACAACTGATTATGTAAGAAGCCCTGGGCCGCATGCCCTGTGATGCTCAGGGTGGTGAATGCACTGTCCAGAGAGGGCAGGGCGCTGCCCACGGCTCCCTGCAGCCCCCTCACCTGCCTCTGCGCTCTTGGAACAGGAAGCTAGGCAGGAGGCTGCTTGGAGCCCTCCCAAGGGAGGTCTGAGGCTGGGACTCTGGGGGGTGGTGTGGGCACAGCCAGGGTGTGCCACACACAGGCCCCAAGACCACATGAGGGCAACTCACAGGACAGACCTGGGGAGGGGGCAGCCAAATCCCCAGGTGGCTCAACGCTCGTCCTTGGGGGGGCGGGGGTGCTGGGGGTGAGACCAGGAGGGTGCAACCGTGAGGCAGCAGACCTGCTAGATATGTCTCCATGCCCAGAGGGCTGCAAGCCAGCCCTGACCTCTGCCTGGCGCAGTCTCCTGCCAGACATCTGGGCTCTCTTGGGCCTCATGGAGAAGACTGGACAGCAGCCAAACCCCTGCCAGGGCCTGCCCTTGTCACCTGCGACGAGGGGAGCCCAGAGGTCCCCCATCGGGCGCAGTGGACCAACCGCACCCCCACACCCCCTCCCCCGCACGCCCCTGGAGATCTTACCTTCTTTGGCTACCCCCAGGCGAGCCCCCGGCTTGTCTCCCGTCTGGGCTTTGCGGGCGCGCAGGGTGGGCTCGGGGGGCGGCGGCACCTCCAGGTCGTCCTCCCGGGTCTCAGGCTCCAGCTCCGACAGGAAACCCTCGAGGAACTCCTCAATCTCGTCGTCGGTCAGCACCGTCTGCGGGCACCCCCCGGGGCACAGCGCCAGCAGCGCCAGGAGGCAGCCGAGCAGGGGCGCCCCGCGCACGGCCGCCATGGCCGGGGCTCGCGTGGGGGGGCGCCGGGGGTCCCGGGGTGGGGGGTGCAGAGGAGTCCCGCGTGGGCCGGAGCTCCGGGGTTGGCAGAGGGCTCCGGGAGGGAGCGGGCGGGAAGATCCGGGGTGGGGCGAGAAGGCTCCGGGCCGGGCAGGGGCTCGGGGAGAGTGGGGGCTCAGGGGTGGCCGGGGACCTCTGCGGCGCTGGTGGCGGCTGGGAGCTCCGGCCCCGCGTGGCGCGCTCCCGCGCGGACCGCCTCTCCAAAGCTCCAGTGGCGGCCGGGGCGGGGGCGCTGGGGCTTCCGGAGCCGGCTTCCCCCACCCCTGGGGAAGGAGGAGGAGGAGGAGGAGTCGGGCGTGGACAGAGGGGCTGCGGGGGCGGGGGGTGGCGGGCGGCGGTCTGTCCTGGCGCGGTGCGCGCTTGGCACTTTCCGAAGCGGTAACTGGGGCTGGCGTCCCCGGCCTGAGGCTGGCGCCTAGGACAGAGCACCTGGGGTGCGGGGGGTGTGCGGAGGGAGGAGCTGAGGGGACGCAGGTCTTGAGGGCGCAGGTCCTAGGGGTCCACGCCGCCTGCCCCGCACGCTGGGTCTGCAGTGGGACCGGGAGGCGGGATGCAGGGAGACCAATGGAGGGGGTCGGGAGCCGGGAAGGCAGAGTCCAGCCGCGGCTTCTGGCCTCCGAGAACCTCCCCATCTCAGGGCTCCGGACCGGGACCCGCTGTGAGGGCTCCCGGCCAACCCATCCTTCCCTCTCTCCGGAGGCTGGGGCTGGCAACCCTGTGAACGGTCACCAGCTTTCCTTCAGACGCCCAACTAATTTCCCGGGCCGTGGGCCACGTGCGGGTGCCCGGTGAGGGACAACTCTTAGGGAACTCGCTCCCCCAGGGCAGGCGGATTGCTCTGCTGGGGCTGGGAGCCTCTCACTAATGCCCCCCTCTCCCTGGGTCCTGGCAAACAAGGGCAAGTTTAGAAGGAGGCAGAGAGAGCAGGGAGGGAGGGGAGTCCTTTCCCATTGTATTAACTTTGTGTAGAATTCACAGGACCCCGACTCAGCATTCACACAGCGATTTCCAACCGAGCTGAAGGGGTTCTTGCCTGCCCCACACCTGAGTCTCCTCAGCCCACTTATGTGGCCTCTCCAGCAAACGACATAGCCCCTGGTCAAGCCCGGAAAGATTTACCCACAGTGCCTGTGAGCCCAGCGGCATGTGGACCATATGGGGCGGGGGGTGGGGTGGTGGTTCGAAGACAGAGTAGACCAGACAGGGCCCCTGAGGGCCCAGCTAGGGAGAGACTTGGCGTGCCTTTAACCCAGCAAAGCTGTGTGCTGGGACATGCCACAGGGACTGTCCCTCGACACTGAGGTAGGAGGTGCTTCTGTCTGGGGCTCGTCCCCTCCCTAGAGTTCCTTCTGTTTCCTGCAGTGAACACTGCCTTGCCTCGGGACACACGGCTTTTGCACCGGCTCAGACCCCAGCACAGACAGCCCTCCTGTGCCTCTTACCATAACCTGGTTTTTAAAGACTGTTCACAGCAGCTCCAGCCGCCGCGTGGGCCTGGGAGCACAAGTATTGGGTAGTCAGAGAATCTCGGAACCCATCAGTAGTATCTGTATGGGTGCCTGCCTAGATCCGTGAGTCCAGAATAGATTGGTAATGTCTGCCATGGGTGCTGGTGCAGCCCATTAGGACACGTGTGTTTCCACAGGCTCCTTGAAGGTCAGCTGGCCCCACATGGGCCTCACAGCTGAGGCTGGAGCTCCCCGCAATGAAGGAGCGAGAAAGTGCGAGAAAGCACCGTGGGATTCAGTGGGTTAAGTTTGGCAGCAGTCAGCCCTGAGCCAAGGTTGTCTGGGAGGCTTTGGCCCCCTGAAATGGGTGGGAAAATCCAGGAGCCCCTGGGATGAACCACAGGCAGTTTGGTCCTCGGACTAACGGGAAAGAGAAGGGGCAGGTCAGGAAGCCCCTGGGCCCCTGCATGCAGCCACAGCCAGCCAGAGGGACACTGTGGGGGCTGCCGGCTCAGCCCCCCGGACCAGGAGCAGACCCCGGGGAGGCTCTGTACCCCTTCTGTTCAAGGCCCTTCCTTTACTCGGCACCGGTTCACCTTCGTCCGTGCTTGAAAGGCACTGGGGTTGTGTCAAGGTCTGGTCCTTAGGGTCCCACCCCAGCTCTGCCATCCCAGTCTTCTGAGGGCATGAGGAACCCCTGCCCCCAGCCTTAGATGGTGGTGCAGATGGGAGCACGTGCTATGCCTGGTAGGCTGTCAGCAGTGAGACATGCCAGCGCCTGTTGTCTCCCCCCAGAAACCACGCCACCCTCCTGAGCTGTCCAAGCACCGCCCAGCCCCTGCCCCCAGCCAGTGTCCTTGTCCCTGCTCTGTACTCACCCTGTCATGTGTCCCCAGGCCGGTCCTAGCCACAGAGATGAAGCAAGCTCTTACCCGTAAATGTCCTCTTTGAGCCTCTGAATCATCATTCTTGAAACTGTCTTGGAATTTGCTCTGTGGCCCCCAGTTGAGTGTGTCAAGCAGGGAGGCTCGAGGCCGGGGCGGGGGGACGTCACTTCCCTGGGAATGCTTCTGAGTTCAGCTGGCTCACACATGGATCAGATTTGGGCCCAACAGCCTCTGCCAGGGAAAATAGAAACCGTAAAAAAAATGAGAAAGGAATAGAAAGAAACTTTTCCTTGGCCACAGTGAGTCACCAACGGGAACATGAGCAAAAGCCTTGTGGGGAGCTGGGCAGGGGGTGGGGGTGGGGAGTTGGGGGCCCTCTGCCCCCAAGTGTCCGGGCAGGTGGAGAGCAGGGTGGCTGCTGTCCGGGCCAGGCCAGGACCTCCTGCTCCGTGCTTGGGGCTGGGACCCCACTTTCCCACGCATTTACCCTAGAAGGCCCTCGAGCTGGGCCCAGGCTCTGTCTGGGGGCAGAGAGGCAGCCATAAGGCCTGTTAGGGGGTCCCTTGGTGCTGAGGAGCAGGCCAGCTAACCAGACTCTCCGAGGGCAGCACAAGGCAGGTCCGGGGGAGGCTCGTGGACCTGTAGCTGCCATTCACCCCTTCAGGGTCCGGTGCCTCCTGCTCCCGGGTGGGGTGTCGGGATGCAAGTTCAGGGGCTCTTGGGAACTAGTGAGGGCCTGCTGGACCCTCCAGCTTCCTGTACCCCTACCTCGGGGGGCTTCCCTTCACTCTCTGGTAGGGTCTGCCCAAGGGGCCACAGCAGGACCGGGCTTGCCAGGGAGAGGGCAAGCCCGGTGGGCCACTCTAGCTGTGTCCAAGGAGAGAAAGGAGAGTTTCTGGAGGAACCTGTGGGCCAGCAGCAAGTCCTCTGGAGAGGGAGCTGGAGGGGCTCTCCCCACCCTCGGTCAGGAGCAGGGGAGCCCTCAGAGGTCAGCATAAGCGCCATCTTGGAGGAAGGGGGCCTTGCAGAGGCCCTGCAGGCTGCCAGGGAGGGCCAGGGGACATGTAGACAAAGCTTTCAGGTAGGGGTCACCAAGGCCACGATGCTGCTTTCAGCAATGTCCCCTGCCCCCAACATGGTGCGGTGGGGGAGCTATGAGCTCCTACATTGGAAGGGGTGAGGAGGTGGAGAAGAATGGGAAGGAATGGAGGCCACCCTCTTTCTAGTCTGGTGGGGTCCACCCTACAGGGACGGGGAGGGAGGATGTTGTAGGTGGGATGAGAACCAGAAGGCTCAGAGGACGTAGATCTGCCCTGCATGGTGAGGAAGGCCCCAGGATGGGCCTGGGGCAGGAGGGAGAGAGCTCCCACCATCCTGGAGGTCAGTCTTAGAACTGGGACCTCAAAGAGTTCTGTTGACTTAGTCTGTAAGACCAAGGCTGGCTCAGGACCCCGGGGCCACTGCCCCACAGGGACAGAGCCTGAGGAGTCCTCTGTCTCTGCAGCTTGGACAGCTTCAAGGCAGTGTTGGCCTGGGCCTTGGGAAGTGTGAGGTTCACTCCCATTCTTGCCCCCATGACCTTGGCGCTGTTCCCTTCACCCACCGGACCTCAGTGTTCCTGCTTTCCAAATGTGGTCACCGGAAGCACTAGGAAATGCTGGGGGTGGGGCACGGGGTGGGGGCAGGGAGGGCATTCTCTACTGGCCCCTCTGGGGAAGAACTGAGCTCTGGGTCTAAAGATGTCCCCAGACCAGCCAGCAGGCCACCCCAGCAGGAGACCACCTCACCCCATGTCGCCGTGGCTACCACATTCCTGGTACTAGGAGTCTAGGAGGCCCTCCACCTCCTAGTCTCCAGCCCACAGCCACCCCCAGTGACGGCCCCCTCCACCCTGCCCACCCCCCGTCCCGCACCTTTGGGCCCCCAGGCAATTTGTGCATGCCTCTGTAGCCTGTCTCCACGCTAGCTCACTGGCTCCTGGAGCTCCACAAGCAGCTGGCAGGCACAGAGACCATCTGCCCCTGACACAGTCAGGCTGCAGGGCACAGGAAGTGAGTGATGGACTGTCTGGAGACAGACAACAAGGGGAAGGTAACGACCAGTGGGGAGACAGAGTCCTGGTCTGTGAGACAAAAGATGGGGGATCTCAGAGGGGGAGACTCGACCCCCCCTTAGGCTAGGACCCCCTGTCAGGCTCCCACGTCTCCGGTCCTAGCACGTGGAGGGCAGACAGGGACGGATTCACACTTGCCCAGTAGGCTACCATCTTTCCCCGTCCCTAAGTGAGAAAGCAGCTGCTGCGGGAGAAGGGATATGTTCGGGTCACAGCATGTCAGCGGCAGGGAAGGGCCAGGAAGGACTTTGGAGCTGGACTGAATGCTCTTTCCATCTGGGCTCCCCAGCCTCTGGGCCCAGGCCAGAGGGCCGCGGTGGCGCTAGCCCAGTCTGCAGAGGCCCGAGTGTCACCTGGGCATTCACCCACCAACAATACCACATGCCCGGGGTCCGGCTGGGGCAGCCACAGGGCACAGGAACTGGGACAGGCATGAGTGGCAGAGCCGGGGAGCCCCGAAGAGACCCTCCTTGGCTCCTGGGGCCTCGGGAAAGCAGCTTGGGCACCAACGCTGGGCCTTGGGGGAAGCAGAGCCTCAGTACTGAGCTGGCCAAGCGGAGCCTTCCTCCATACCTGGCCAGCCGGCCCATGTGTCGGGGGTCCTCTCAGTGGAAGGCCTGGCAAGCCCAGGCTCTGGACAGCAGGCCCAGGGATCACGTCCCAGCTCCTCTCTGCCTCTTAGAGTCCTGGTTCTGTCTCTCAGGATCAAGGGAGAAGGCCCTGGGCCGGGCCCACTCTTCAGCTCCTCCCTCTGGGGAGTGGCCCCTAGAAATGCCCCCTTGCGTGCAGGAGGTCAGGCCGCTGGGGGGGCAGCATGGGACCTGGGGTCTCCCAGACAGTGTCTAGTCAGCCACACAACTGGCAGAACAATTTCCTTGGTTTCTGACATGTGATTTTCCACAGTCCAGTGTCCCCGCCCAGCTCACCAGGCCTGCTCTGCTGAGTGAGCAGAGTTCTCCCGGATTCCTTCCATCACCACAGGACCCAGCTCCCGGGGAGATGGGGGTCACCACAGCCACCGGGGCCCTGCAGGCTGGCGGGGGGCAGGCGTCCAGTGCCCTGAGAGCATCTGTGTATGTGGATGGGACCATGGTGCGCGGCAGAGGCAGCCGGACAGCCTGCCAGGGGCGCGTTCCAGGGGGACGGTTCCAGACGGCGTCTGCTGGGAAATGGACTGTGGATCCTGGTGGCTGTCCTCACCCAGATGAACTCCCGATGGGCTGAAGTTACAGATGTTAGAGGAGAAGCTGTCTGGCCTTCAAGGAAAACAGGGTTCTGAGTTTGGACTCCTCTCGGGAGAAGTTTCTGGGCAGAAACTGCATAAAAAGAATCAAGAACTTTGTCTGGATTAAAGTTTTAGTTTTCTATTCAAAACGTACTGAAGATCACCTAAAAGGGCAAACAGAATGCTGGGGGTGGAACTCCCTGGATGGAGAGAGCATTTCAGGGGCTCGGCAAGACTCCAGAGCGGCCTCCGAGCTTCCGCCTCTCCCCTCTGACAAGGGGTCACAAGGGCCATGAGGACTCCCTCCAACAAACCTAGAAAGCTGGGCCCGAAAAACAGTGCCTTTGATAAAAGGAAGCTGTCCAATAAAATTCTTTACATTTTTAAACCAATCTGACCTTGTTTCCGTTTTTTAAAAGTGAGAGACAACACAGAATCCAGCAGTGCCCCAAAGTACAAACATAAGTTTCCAGGAAATACTTGCAAACTGTTGACCTCATTAAAAATCACTAAAATGCAAATTAAAATCTGTGCTCGGTGCTACTTTTCCTGCGTGAGAGGCTCCGGGACAGAACATCTCCTGGTGGAAGCGGTGCTGGGGAGACCCTGAGCACGCCTCTTGGGGTCATTTGGCTGCAAAGGACAGGATCAGGCTGAGCTTGCTCTACGAGTGTGTCCTACTGGGCTGGGGATGCCCGGAGCCAGAGATGTGACCTCAGGGTGTATCTGTGCCATGTCTCCAGACCAGTTTGCTGAGCTGCCCTGTGCACTGGGAGGAGCCCACAATCCTCCCCAGGGAGCCAGACCTGCAGGAGAGCGAGGTCAACCCCTCTCCCTGCCCTCCCCCACTCTCTACATCTGTATGTCTTCACATACATGATGTACACACATGTGTGTTTATAGTGATACACATATCCCCTGAGGGCTCCGTCTCTCTGAAGAGCCCGGGCTGGAACCTCCCCCACAGCAGCCGAGTGGACCGACCATCCCATGGACACCTGGTGGGATGGGGCCCCTGCTGTCCGCTGCTGCCCAGCCTTCCCTGCCCGCCCCCAGCCCTTCCATATCCCGAACTCCAGCTTACCACGTGTCCCAGGAAAGGCTGGGACCAGGTGACTGGACTCCAGCCTCCCCCTCGCTCCCCTCGGCCTCAGCCAGAGGGCGGGCCACATGCACACCCCATGGGGCTGCCCCGGGCCACCTTCCTGGGGGCCACGAGAGGACCGGATGGCTCAGCAGGCCACAGCTCTTCTTCTTGGGAAACCGGATGCAGCCTTGTGAAGACCGCATGCCCCAGCACCCCCACCCTGAGGCGGGCTGTGGCCACACGGAGGTGCCCTATGGCCCTGGGGGTGACAAGCCTGGTCGCACAACCCGTCCACAGGAACTCTGCGGAGCAAGGTATTGCGTTAGTCCCTGAGAAATCCTCCCCGGGTCCACCCAGACTAATGTGACACATTCCTGATTTCACTGGGAAGAAATGCCACCAACATGGTGGGCGTGTCCTATCTTGGGGACATGTTTGCTGTTCCTTCTGCTGGCAGACCCTTTTCTCAGACATCACTACTTTCGGTCCTTTACCCAAAGGCCCCCTCTCATTGAGGATCTCTGCACTGACCTGCAGAGGCCTTCAGCCCTCCCCTGTGTCCCCTGGAACAGCCCACCCCACACCCCCACTTGGTAGCTGACATATTGACCCATGGGGCTACCCCGATGGCATTAATGCTCCATGGAAGCGGCCTGCCTGTGCTGATGCCCTGTGCCCTGCACCCTGTGACTTGGAGGTCCCTTTCCCCTGACTACAGGCTTGGTCATGGGCTACTCTGGCCAGTGGGACAGGAACATATGTATCTCAAAAGGAGGCTTGAAGAAGCGCTTGCAGAGTCCCTCCCCCCCGCCCCCCCCAACTTTCCAGAACTGTGCGGGCAGACCTGGGCCGGCCTTCTGGAGAACGGACCACAGGGGCAGGCTGAGGCCCTGGGGGGCCGGCACCCTGCCAGGAGGACCATGAGGGTGACCGGGGAGGCTGGCCAAGCTGGGCTCATGCGGAGAGCAGCCTGGAGAGCTGGCCGGCATGCGAGCAGGTAGACGGTGCGGTTTCCATCTGCTGAGCTAAGTGGCTAGTCACTCGGCAAGAACTGACACCTTGGTGTTTATTACCTTTCTGCTGCCATCGTGACATCTACAGCTGCCCCGTCCCTGTTTAGAGGACGGCCCAGCCCACACGGGCCTGAGTAAACGTCTATTAAAGTGTCTGGATATGGGCCAGATATCTTCGTGGGATCCTGCGAGCTGGAGAGCAGCGTCGGCTGGAACCGAGTGAGGACAGGAGTGTGGCCAGCGCTAGAGCTCGCAAAGAGCATGGCAGACCACAAGCGCCCAAGGCTCTAGATCACTGACACAGGTCATCTGTGAGCTTCAAAGATTAGCTGAGAGTCCCCATCCTCTTCTGGAAGGTAATACCTTTGCATTATAACAAACCCTGATGAAGCCTAACAGAACAGCAATAGGTAACACCCCCAGGAGAATGCTGCTGGCGTAGACCCGTATCATTGAGAGGACAGTGTGCCAGGCACTGCTGTCCCCGTGAGATTTAAAGACTACATCATCTCTGCGAAAGACACCAAGTCTCCAAAATGTAAAACCTGCCTGAAAGATACCAGTTAAGAGCTCCATTATGTAGCAAATGAAACTTTAATGAAAAAAAAAATCAGTCTAATACCCAGGTTTGAATAGTTTCGGATAGCACTGAGGGTCCTGTGTCTCAGCTGATTGACACAGGGACAGTCGAACGACGACTTGTAACCTGCAACTTCTGATTGCTGGAAATGGCTTCTCAGTTAAGACAGGGTCGGCTGTGAATGATGGAAAGCCCAATGTAACAGTGGTTTACATAAGGTAGAAACTTGCTCTTTCATATAAATAAAACTCAGAGGCAATCCATCCAGAGCTGGCATGGCAGCCTAACCACCACTGGAGGTTCCAGCTCCTCTCATCTTGTTACTCCAGCATCCTCAACTTGTGGCTTCCGTCTCCTGGTGCAAAATAGCTGCTTGAGATCCAGCCATCATGCCATCATCCCAGCCAGCTGAAAGGAGGAAAGGAATAGCAGAACAAAATTTCTCCCTTTAAGAACACTTTCTAGAAGTTTACACAAAAGGTCCAAGTTGAATCCAGTGGCCTTGCCCAGAGTGCAGTCACGGCTCATCCCCAGTTCCACACGAAGCTGAGCAGTACAGCTTTTTTTCCAATGGCCTCATGCCAACCAAGTCTTAGGAGTTCTCTCATTGAACAAGGAGTCCATAATAGGTGCTGAAGAATAATCAGTCTACGACAGATGATGTTTTCTCCCGAGTCCGGAGAGATTACTAAACTCATAGGAAGGTACGGAAAAATACCCAGTGTGTTGTGGAGGGCGGTGTCGAAAGTACTCACATTCCTGCATGCTCGCCAGCAGACCTGAGCCCGCAGCCCAGCCAACTGTAGTGAGAAGCGGGAACCAACTCCAGTGGGCAAGGGGGGCCCCTAGCAGGCGTGTACCCCGACTCCAGAGCTCCTGGCCCCAGAGGGGGTTCTGGAGTACCCCAGGGTGGTGGGAGGGTCGTGTCAGGGCTAGAACCTGCAGCGGCTCTCTCTCTGTCCCCTCTTCCTGACAGCCAAACTTCTCGAAGATGTGCCCCACGCTCCTCTCTCTGCTTCCTCAGTGTCAGGCAGCTGCACCCGCGTCTGGCATTCTAACCAGCCCCTCGACCACCCAGGGCCACCATGGCTCCTCTCAGAACCTCCTTCTCTTGGACAGGATTGGGGTCACCCAGATGTCTAGGCTAGCTCCCTGCCTCCTCCCCTGCTTCTGGGGCAGGTCCTCTGCACATGGCCCCACGCAGTCCACACCATATAGATGCCCTTCACCTGCCGTAGATTAGGACCCTCCCCCTCTCAAATCCTGTCCTGTGTACTAGCATGGTCCCCAAAGAAGGGGAGGCAGACTCGGTGTCTAGAACCCCAAAGACATGGAAGTCTGGGGGGAACCTCAGCCCATGTATATCCAAGGCCAGCCCTCAGGGATTCCTGTGGGGCTGTGTAAACCCATCCAGGCCAGCCCCCGACCGCACAGGCTCGCCTTGGGCACAGGCCCTCTCCTGGTAGGTAGTGCTTGCCAAGGGCAGCAAAGGTCAGGTCATATGCGTTTTGGGCCAGGATGACTTGCTCAGTCAAAAAGCATTATCGACTGAGTCTGTGAGCAGGCACTGGCACCCTGAGCCCATGCAGGAAGGACCCCCACCCCGGGAGCCTTCTCTCCAGCAGAGGAAGGCCTGCCAGGGTTTCATTACAAAGGGAGGAGCTAGTGGGCTGGGCCAGGCAAGTCCCTGTAGGGAAGGGATCGCGTCCTGGAGAGGGGCAGGGCAAGGTCCAGAAGACCCTGCCGGAAGGGAGCCGCAAGGATCACGGCAGGACGGGGTCAGTGTGGACGGGGGTTAGGGCAGTGGGAGGCCTGGGTGGGTCTGCAGGAAGCTGGCTCACACTGGGGTTCTATCCCATGGGCAGAGGGGCTCCCTGCAGCTGAGGGGAGTCACGGAGATTGGAAGGACCGCAGGGTGCAAGGAGGCAAGGCTGGAGACGGTACTGGGGCAGCACCCTCAAAACCTGGGCTCCGCAGATGGGGAGGGAGGGGCCAGTGAGGCCACTGGTTGTAACGGGTGGGTGGGGTCTGAGGGGGACCCACGGGAAGAGCATTTCCAGGGGAGGGTAATCCCTGCAGATAGCTGGTCAGACATTCCTGAACCGAGGGGCAGGAACTGGACAGTGTGGATTTGGGGGTGACTGATGGGAAGGTCAGACGCCCCCAGGGAGGGTGTGGGGAGCAGTGATCCTACCCGACCCAGGTGTGATGTAAGGATCAGATGCGAGGCAGAGGTGGCCACTTGGCCCTATGCCCCCTTGAGAGCTTGTGGGGCTGGCAGGGTCCTCAGGGCCCAAGCTAGGTTGGGCGTCGGGTGGTCCCGCCAGCTATGTGCTGGGTCTGCAATCCTACCAGTGGGGGTCGTCAGAAACGGGGATGGCACCCCTGCCTGCCTGACTCCCGCCCTGCCCCTGCACTCCAGCGGGCTCAGGACCCCCAGCTGCCCAACCACTCAGGGCTGCTGGCAGCAGGTCTCTTGAACACTGCTTACTGTACAAGCTCATTGTAGAAAAATCAGAAAACACGAAAAAAACCAAGTGATTATGGTTAAGTTGTATCAAATGTATCCCCCCTGCAAGTAACAGTTTCATAACAAGTAACAGTTTCATAACATCGGAAGCATATAGGCTGGGAGGTTTGTGAGGCAGTCAGCCTCTCTGGGTCCCATTCTTGAAATAACAGAAATAATACCTCAGTCTCTGTCCCCATCCCTGACATGGAGCTCCTGAAACCCTTGGAATTACCCAAGCCACAAGAGCCCTGGGAGCTGCTCTTGCTCTAACATTCAGCCTTGATCCCGTTTCCAGAATAGAGATCCTAAATCTATTGGAATTTCCTGGCTGAAGGAAATGTCTTTCATTCTAACGAGCCCCTCTGGGTGGGCTCCAGGGATGGTTTCAGGAAGGGTGGTGGTCACCAGAAGGATCAAGCCACGGTGAGGAGCCTGGAGCGTTCTGCCTCACCCCCACACCCCCGGGAAGGGAGAGGGGCTGGAGACTTGCTTGATGATGGAGGCTGTCTCCGTGAACCCCAATGTACAGTCAGGCAGTCAGGCGCACAGAAGCACCTGGGCCTAAGGTGGACATCTGGAGTCGGGTGGTGGCTGAGTCCCTGACCTGTAGGACAGCCAGCCGGTGCTGGAGAATTTTCCAGGGCGAGAGTCAGAAGGCGTGTGAGAGTCAAGGAGACACAGGAGTGTTTTTCCAGGACAAGATCCCAACGCTGCAGTTAACCATCTGTGCAATGGCAGGCAAGTTCCTTAACCCTCTGTGCCTCTGTCCCCTCCCTGGCAACAGGGGGGGCATGGAGCTCACCTGGGAACATCTTGGCCATTGAGGAGTTGACACGTGATCGAGCTTAGGACAACGACCGGCAGAGGGCGCTGATCTAACTATGTGTGTGCGCACATGCTTAAAAAACATATTATTAAAATCTCAAACATATGCACCCGTGGAGAAATGATATACTGCACTTCCTGCCCATCTAAGTTATCGGTTCACGGCCCGTCTTGTTTCTTCTGTGTCCCACCATTTCCTCTAGGCAGGATCACTGGAAGCAAGGCCCAGACATCATATGACTTCACCAGGAAACAGTGCGCATTTCTAAAAGAAAGGACCGCCTCTGCCTCTCTCTCCGCAACATAGCCTCCAATCGGTCTTGACCACAATTCCCGGAGCATTCAGAACTGCTGTTACTCAGCGTGCACATGTACCCAGCTGCCCCACGCATTCCCCGTTCTGCAGCTGGGTTGCTTGAACTGGGACCCAAAAGAGGCCCCCGCTGTTCCCTGTATGTGTCTGTGGCTCTGATGCAGGAGGACGCCTGACCACTCCCTGTTATGATCAGGACACGGGGCAGTTACGCACTCTGGAGAGGGTGGGGGAGGAAGGGTGTCTGCAGGAGGGGAGGGCAGCCCCCACCCCACTCCCCACCAGAGGGGCTGTGGGGTCTGGTATCCAGCCACCCGCTCACCCTCCATTCTCATCTCAGGTGAGCTGTAAGGAGTCTGACACAACTGCTCACACCTGTTGGTTTCTAGGGCACCAGCTTGCCGGTTCTCTCCAGGCCCTGGGGACAGTCTCCCTCTTCCATTACGGGGAACCCTGCCCTCCCTCCCGGGGGGGCCTCCTCACTCCCTCACTGTAGCTCCTTTGGTTTCCGTGGGGTCACGTCCTGCCCCTGCTCAAAGTCTCTCCTCTGACTCTGGGGGAAAGCAGCCTGCAGCCCGAGGACCTCACTTTTTAGCCCCTCGCTGCTTATTCTGCGCTGACCCCACAGGTCCTCCCTCTTCCTGGCAGGTGCCCGCCCCCCCCAACGAGACCCCTCACCTGGACCTCTGCGAGGTCACTGTTCAGATATTCTCTGCTCAGTGAGCCATCCTGGGCCCTCCTCCCCGAGGACCGCAGCTCCCTTCCCCAACCCCAGCCACCCCTGCAGCCTCCCCCTGCCTCCTCCCATCCCCGGGACCGTGGTTCCAGCTCCCCAGTGCCGTGTAGTGAGCGGGCCCCGGAGCTGAGAGGCTTCTAGCAGCGCCGACGACTCCATGTGGAGTCAGTTAGAGTCCCGAGTGCGATGCTAGTCAGCCGTGAGCAGGAGGCACACCCCGTCCTCTGCTCCCCTGGCCTCTCGTTGCCCCGGAGCCAGCCCAAGTTTCTCTCCATGGCAGCTGTCTTCTGAACAGAAGACATGGAAGCTACAAGCTGTCTTCAGATGAAACACAGAGGAGGTCCCAGAGCATCGCCCCTGCTGCATTCTATTGGTCAGACAGAGCAAGTCCCAGGGCCGGCGCAGGATCAGAGGGGACAAGACCCTGCCTCCTGCCGAGGGCTCTGTGCACCCATGCTGCCAAAACCCACTGCACCCTCTGGCATCTGGCTCAGTACATGCCTTCACTTAATCGTTGTCCCCTTGCTTCCACTAAAATGCAATGGAGGCAGAGATTCCTGCGTGTCTAGTACACCGCGCCCAGCGTGCTCAGACCAGTGCGTGGGGAAAAGCAGGATTTTGCTAAGGTGATGTCTCAGAGGTCAAAGGCCAGTGCTCTGGGACCTTGGAAACAGCCTTTCAGCCCCAAACATCAGTTTCTCCAACTGTAAGATGGGAACATGACGTTAAGACCAATTCCACCGGACTGAGAACAGAAATACAACATAACACATAAGTAGCAGAGCACTTGGCCTCCAGCCAGCTTCCTGTAAATGTCAGCAGTGCACTGATGAGGACCCCGGGCCCGCCTCGTCACCCAGACTCCATCGCCTTCCAACCGCACAGGGTCCTGACCTGGACGCCCCCCGGAGCAGCAGCCCGACCACCTGTCTTCCTCTGGGGAAGGACGGTCTCTGACCTTGACCTGCCCCACGACTTAGGGCAACATGCTGCCTCCCTGTCTGACTTCTCAAGACCCTCCACCCTCTGGGCTGCCATCCAGTGCAACCGGACTTGCCAGCCCAGGGCTGTCCCTGAAGCCACTACACTGGGATTCCCCATCATCGTAGCTGTGTTTTATTTCAATGGTAACAGTAGTAAGTGGGAAAATACCTAAATAAAGTACATTGGTTTTGTTAACCTTCACAATGAAAACTGCCAGTTATTTCACCAGGAACAGATGGGCTTATTCAGGAGTAAGAGAATTTCAACCCCAGTACAAACACACTGGGCAAAACCCTAAGCAAGTCTGGGAATGAGGAGAAATGGGGTGACTCGGGAGGAGCTGTTATGAGCCCAAAGTGCTTGCGACGAAGGAAGCTGGGAGTGGGAAGTAAGTTGTGGCCCTGGGACGAGGGATGTGTCTCTCACTCCTGCAGGTGTCGCAGCCTTGGGCATGGTCCAGTCCAGGTGAGGGCCCTGCGGGCTCTTTCTGTCGGGACAGCGATGGACCCAGGGGAAGCCCGTGAGCCCCCTGCCGCAGCTCTCCCCTCCATCTCTGGGGGGGTTTACCCCGTACAGACCTGCAGTCACGTTCATTCCAGAATGTGGTGAGGTTATAGTCTGCTGTGCTACAAGCAGAATAAACTGTGGTGGGAAGAGTAGACAACTTTGTCAAGTTGGGATAGAGTTCAAGTCACAAACGTCTCTCTTCTCAGAGGCCCTGGGACCCCTTGGCTCCCCACTACGGGCAACCACAGAGCCAGGCTGGTTGGCCAAATGAACCCAGAGAATTTCGGTGAATGACATGCCTCTACTCCATTGTTCTCAGGCCAGATTCCCATGCCGAGGGGAGTCGGGGGCTGTCCTCCACCCTCTGGCCCTGACTCACCCCCCTGGATCCTGACCCCCAGCCTCTTGCTGATCCAGATTTGTATGTGTTTGTATGAACACCCAGGGCGCTGGGTTTAGGAAGTGGGCCTTGAGACCCAGTAAGGTCACGAGAGTGGAGGCCTCCCAGATGGGATCAGGGCCCTTGTGAAAGAGGTGCCGTTTCTCACCCCTTCTACCCTGTTGGGGACACAGCGGGACGTGTGCAGCTCTCCCCAGCACGGAACCTACAATCCCGGCCTTCTGAACGGTAAGAAGTAAATCTCTGTGGTTTAGAAGCCACCAGTACTGGTGTTCATTATAGCCACCCAAACGGGCCAAGACACCATCCAATCAGCAGCCAACCTTCTCCTCCAAAGGCAGTAAAGCGTGTCTGTATTATACAACCTCCACGCCCTTGGCGAGCCGTAGCCCCTAAGACTAGCACATCTATTCCTGTCAGAAATGAAATCCTGGGGCCCTGATACCTCTTTGCAGATCAGGGACGGTTGGCCGTGGGGCCCACCAGCGGAGTCCCGAGCTGACCCTAGGTCAGAGCACCCTCAGGGGGGAAGGGTGAATGGTGTCCCCCTCCCATTCATGTCCACCTGGAACCTTATTTGGAATAAGGGTCTTTGCAGATGTCATTAAGATAGGAAATTTCAAGAAGCGCCTGGGTGGCTCAGTCGGTGAAGCGTCTGCCTTTGGCTCAAGTCCTGATCTCAGGGTCCTGGGTTCCAGCCCTGCCTCCAGCTCCCTGATTAGTGGGGAGTCTGCTTCTCCCTCTGCCCCTGCTGCTTCCCTGCTTGTGCTCTCTCATTCCTTTTCTCCTTCTCTCTCTCAAGTAAGAAAAATCTTAAAAAATAAAAAATAAAAGAAAGATAAGAAATTTCAAGATGAAGTCATCCTGGGTTAGGGTGATCCTTAAACCCAATGACTGGGACCTTCATAAGAAAAAAGGAAGGGAGGGGGTGAGGCAGCCACCAGCCTAGGCCCACCAGGAGCCCCTGGAAGCTGGAAGAGGCAGGAAGGGTCCTCCCTGGAGCCTCCAGAGGAAGCCTGGCCCTGCTCACCCCTAGATCTTAGAACTCTGGCCTCCAGAATTGGGAGAGAATAAATTCCTGTCATGTGAAGCGACTCGATTTGTTGAGAACTGAAAATGCCAGGTGCTACGGGTAAACTGTCTCCCCCACACCCCTCAAATTCCTACACTGCAGCCCTAACCCCCAGTGGGACTGTATTTGGAGACAGGGCTTTTGGGAAATTATATGGTTAAATGGGGTCATAAGGGTAGGGTCTCGATTCAATGGGATTAGCAGCAGGTGGCAAGGCAGAGATCTCCTCGAGCTCTCTACAGATCACCATCAGGCCCTGTGAGCCCAGAGAGGAAGCCTAGGAACGAAGTCTCCCTGCCTGCACCTTGATGCTGGCCTCCCAGCCTCCTGGCCTCCAGGCTGAGAGAAACGTCTGTCATTCAAGCTTTCACTGCGGTGTTTTGTGATGGCCTGAGCTGACTGAGGCAGCAGGTACCCCATACCCACGGGGTGTGGAGGGAAGCTCAGGAAGGCGCAGGGCCAGCAGCATCAGCAGTCTGACCACGTGCCCTCCGGAATGCTGCCGGCAAGCAGCCTGGAAAGACGGGAACCCAAAGCCAGGGTGGGCCCCAGAGCAGGCAGGGCAGAGGCCTGGCCCCACCGGCCAAGGGCAGGTGCAAAGTGCACCAAAGTGAATTTTTGAGAAGCTGGCCCACAGGGAGGTTTTGTGAAGGTCACCCGCAGGGACCTCTCTGAGCTGGAAATGGAAACAGGAAACAGGATTCATCTTGGAAAAATGCAAACTCACATATCTGGGCAAAACTAATCCATACCATAGGCGGGAGGACTGCAGCCCTTAGGGCGGCCGTGAGGGCCCAGGCAAGGGCCATTGGTGTAGCCTCTCTCTTTGAGGGGCGGTCTCAGCATGGGGAGACGCCCTGAGGCTGGGGACTTAGGCATCTGGGAACCCCAAGGCAGGCTTAGTGGGAGTAGAGGGCTCAGGTTTCTACTTCTCAGTGGGCCAGATGGCAACCTAATGGTCCAGGGAGTGGTGGGCAGAGACAGCACCCCGCCCAGCAGTGCTGTGGCTTTGCTCATGGGGCCCAGGCCTCCACTCAGTGGCACGGGCTCCTTCCCCCTCACAGAACCTCCCTGGGCCTGCAGAAAGCCTCATGCTCCTCAGTTTTGCAAGCTGCCAAGCGTTTGTAAATATAAATGTGTAAATGTGATGGGTCGTTAGAATTTGCCTCTGCCCCCAGGAAGGGACCCAGGTGCCCTGACCAGAGACAGAGGATATTAAGAGGGAAGAAAATGGTTTCAGGAGAGAAATGGCTGCCCCCTGAGGAGAGGCAGGAACCCACAGGTGGGGAACAAGGCTCTGATCCCTTCTATAGCCCCTGGCAGCGCCTCCTTCCCCACTGGCCAGAGAAACGGGCACAGGAAAAGAAAAAGGAGAAAGGAGCTGACGGCCAGGCCACCTTGTGTGCCAGGAGGGCAGGCTGCTGTTGGAGAGGGAAGAGACCTGCCTGAGGCACCTTCCTCCCCCAGCCCTGTGCCCACCATCTGGGACAGGAGACCTCCAGGGAGAGAAGAGGAAGGACAGGGGTGGGAACAGGGTTGCACGTGGCCTGTTGCCCCTGTTCATCTGAGCATGGGCCAAACCAGCTGCAGCAGAAGGAATCCAACATGTAGAGCCTGGAGATGAGAGAGACACTCCATACTGTCGGGATGTCTGCTTTCCCAAACTGATCTACACAATCAAAACAGTCCCGGTGTTGGAAAAGGTTTGGCTGGTGTGATTTTTGTTTTCATTGTGTTGGATATGGTTATCAAGTCAGCTTCCAGAAGTCCTTCCTACAAACTGCCAGCTCCCGCACGCCGACAGGTGCACCGGTCAGACAATCTGGTTCGAGTTTCCAGTAGGGTTCTTCTGCGAAATTCCTACCGTGCTCTTGCCAATTTTTCCATTAAATTATCGTCTTTTTCTTATTTATCTGTGGACAGTTTCACAATTACAGGAATTAGACAATTCCCAAATACACGACACTCACTTTCCCCCCTGCTGGCCTTTTAATTAATTCTTATGGCATTCTCAATTTCAGTATGGTCAAGTTTACTATTCTTTTCTCCCCCTTCCCTAGGTTTATTGTGATAGACATTAGTCGACTTTCCAGGACCTTTTTTGTTTGCTTTTTAGATTTGGACGTTTTATGCATCTGGATTTCATTTTGGTGTTAAGGAGTGACGGAGGAAGCCAACTTCTATTTTTCCAAATGGCCGGCCAAGGGTACCAAGGCCGGGGGGCGGAAACACCTTACTGGGTCTGAAACCCCTCTACCGCACGTTCTGACCTCGCGCCCCGTAGCGCCCCGCCCCGCGCGTCCAGCCCCCACCGCGCTCTCCACCCCACCCCCGTACGCCCCACCCCCACGCCCTGCTCTCCCCGCCCCTACACTCCCGCGCTCCCAGAGCCCTAACCCTAACCCTACCGGCCCCCGCCGCGCATCCCGCCCCCGCCGCTCCCCGCCGGCCTCTCCCGCCGGGCCCCTACCTACAGCGCGTCACCTCGCCCCGCCCCTCCCCAGCGCTCCTCTGACCCCATTACTCCAATCCACCCCAGCGCTCCGCAGCCCCGCCCCCGGCTCCGCTCTCCGCGGCTCCACCTTCGCGCTAGCCCAGGGGCTCGCTGGCCCCACCCCCGCCCCCGCCCCGCCCCGCCCCGCCCCCCCCCCCGCGCTCTCCAGGTCGCTCGGCGGTTTTTTACATAAAAGGCGTGGCCTCTGGTGCTATTTGCATGGAGACCCGGCCGCTGGTGCAAACGCTCGGCGGTGGGGCCCGAGGCGCCCCGAGCCGCCCGGGGTGTGCGGGGCGCGGCCCGCTCGCTCGCTCCGCCGGGTGCCACGTCCCCCGCCAGCCCGCCTCGGGCACCTTTCTTCTGGCTTCCGCGCACCTCTTCCCGGCGGCGGCCCGCGCGGAGCCAGGATGCTACCGCGGCGGCGGCGAGCGCGGACCGGCTCCCCCGGCGGCCCGGCCCTCCCCGGCCCCGCCTGCCCCTGCCCGCCGCACTTCCCCGGGGTCGCCATCCACCTGGCCGAGCCGCGCATGGGCCGCAGCCGCCGCGCCTTCCTCACGCGCCTGGCTCTCTCTAAGGGCTTCCGGGTCCTGGACGCTTACAGGTGCGCGGTCGCGGAGAAGCCTGCGGCCCGGGGCCGCCCTGGGGCGCCTGCCCGCGGCGCCTTCGTGGTTGGAGGGCGCCTGCACCAGGGGCGCGGGGCGGGTGCTGCGCCCTCAGGGCACCGAGGGACGGCTGTGCGCGTATGGCCCGGCCAGCACGGCCCGAGGACGCTGCTGCGTGGTGGGAGCCCTCATGTCGGTGCTCAGACTTCGCCGCGGACCAGCCACTTTCGCGAGCCGCGTTTCTTTTCAGCGGAGGACGTTAAGGTCTAAACCGACTCACCTGGCAGTGAAGGGGCCCGCGGTTTCGGATTCCAGTTGACCACGGCTCTTGGT
This sequence comes from Mustela putorius furo, assembly GCF_011764305.1. Taxonomy (NCBI): domain Eukaryota; kingdom Metazoa; phylum Chordata; class Mammalia; order Carnivora; family Mustelidae; genus Mustela; species Mustela putorius. Next base: position 13,970,836 of record NW_025421998.1, read on the forward strand.
GCTTTCTTGGCTTTCCCCGAATATCCTCTCCGCAGCGGGTGCTCGCGGTTAGGGCCAGGAGTGCTCTGTGGGACCAGCAGAGGGCGTGTGCCCGGGGCTCTGGAAGGAGCCAGAGGGCCGTTTGGGGTGGTTGAGGGTATCACCGGCTCACCGCCTTCTGCCCTGGGCGAGTGCGTCTTGCTCTGTTAGCCAGGCCGACCTCGCCCCTCAGGCAGAGACAGCGACGCGAGGCTCCGAGATTAGCAAAAATCCTGGGCTGGGTGCGGAGACACTGCTGCGATTAAGGAAATGGGTTCCCGTAGGTTTGAAGTTGACAGAGCAAGCAAACCAGGGGCCAGTCCCCCAGCAGCTTTAGTTCTAGTTTGTTTTGAAGTGATGTAACCATGTAACCTTTCCCAGTGGTTAGACCCGCTCAGAGGAGTTTAGTGTGTGTGTGTGGGGGGGGGCTAAACCTCTAAGCCCTTTGGCTTATGAGTTTGTTTAATCTTTGCAACAACTCTCCGTGGTAGTCACGTTGTTAACGGCTTTAAAGAGGAGGAAATCAGGGCACAGAGAATTGAGATGCAGCGTGTGTGGCCGAGCTGGGGTTCAGACCCAAGCAGCTTGGGTTCAGCAGAGGGAGAGGCTCAGGGCCTGGCCTCCATTCTCAGGGGCTGAGGGAAAGAATGGATGAGTAGACAGAAACTTGGGCTGGGCTGCAGCTCTGTGGGTGGTGGGGTGGCAGATGCCTTCATCGGCTAGGAGGGGCTTTCTGAGGAGGTTGTTGGAAGCAGGAACAGGTGCTTGCCAGACGGAGGGGACTGTGAGCCAAGGCAGAGCAAGGCAGGAAGGACCTCTGGGCGTCAGCTTTGTCCCCTCTCTCTGCCCAGCTCCGAGGTGACGCATGTGGTAATGGAACAGACCTCGGCAGAGGAGGCCAGGTGCTGGCAGGAGCATAGGGCGGCGGCCTCTCCTCCAGAGGGCACCCGCCCGGCGCTGCTGGACATCAGCTGGTTCACGGAAAGCATGGCGGCTGGCCGGCCTGTGCCCGTGGAGCCTCGGCACCGTCTGGAGGTGAGCTGGATGGCCTGGCCTGGGGCCGGCGAGGAATGCTGGTGCAGGCTGTGGCTCGGAGGGGACAGGTGACCTGTCAGCAGCACCGCCGGGCCGACAGATGAGGGGGACAGTGGGGCTCAGTGCAGACCACCAGGGGCCCTGGGAGGCCAGGCCTTCCCAGCTCCTGCTCTCACCATTGCTATGAGCTCTTGGGGTCTAGTCATTTCGAGCATCTTCAGGCCTTTCTTGTTCAAGTATTGAGATGGTCAGTCCCAGTCAGATGACCCAAGGACTCCTGGGTGGGTCCGTGGCTGCTGGCCTGTGCAGTGTTTCCTGGGGGATGCAGGTGTGTGTGGGCTCAGAGTTGGGCGTCCCAAGTTCAGACCTGGGCTCTGCCTGTGGGCCATGAGCTGCCATCCCTGTCTGTGAGGGGGACGATGAGCACTGCTAGCCCACTTGACCGAGAGGGCTTCAGGAGGTGGAGCACTCACCAGGTGCAGTGACAGGAAGCGTAGCCCCTGAGAGCCCACAGGGGCCGTGCCTGCCACTGCGGTGGGTGAGGACCCCCTCCTCGGCCTGCTCTGCCCCTCCTGTCCTTGTTGGGATGGGGCTCCAGGGGCTGCCTCGCCCCGGGAGCCCTCAGCCTCCGCATGGCCTCTGTATCACCCATCCCCAGGCAGCTGTGCCCGGGAAAGGGCCGCCCAGTCCCATGAGGGTGCCACCCTACGCCTGCCAGCGCCCCACGCCACTCACACACCCCAACACCAGCTTCTCGGTGAGCCCTGGGTTCCCAGCCTCCCCAGGGTGGGGCCAGACCTGCTCCCGGGAGCCCTGCTACTGTGCTCTATCCCAGCTTGGGGACAGGTGGGTGGGAGCTGGAGGATGGGGAGCCGGGACCCTTCCCCCCTCACCAAGGGCCTTTCCCGGCAGGAGGCTCTGGAGGTGCTTGCAGAGGCCGCAGGCTTTGAGGGCAGTGAGGGCCGCTTCCTCTCCTTCCGCAGAGCCGCCGCGGTGCTCAAGGCCCTTCCGAGCCAGGTCACGGCCCTGAGCCAGCTGCAGGGGCTGCCCAACTTTGGAGAACACTCCTGCAGGGTCGTCCAGGTGGGTGCTCCACACACTCAGCCTGGTGGAGTCGGGCGTACGGGCAGGTGGGTGAGGTGGCCTGGAGACTGTGAGCGCAGGGATTGGCAGGTGGGTGAGGTGGCCCAGAGACTGTGAGCGTGGGGGTCGGGGGCTAAGGGAAGCAGTGCAGGCCAGCTTCTGGTCCCCGGCAAGCCGCTCTCTACTCACGTTCCTCGTCTGTAAATGGGGCCACACCGTGGGGCTGGGAGGGGCCGGGCAGGACTGGTAGCTGGCATCGCCAGCGGTGGCCTGCTGTCTGGGATGGTGGACTTGACTTGGAGCACCTCCTTTTAACATACAGAGTATGTAAGAACCCAAAATGTTAGGTCCTTCGCGTGTCCCGTGAAGTGCGCCATCTAAGGGGTACACTTGCCCCTGGGAGAACATGTGGGGACCAGACGTACTTTTGAACTCAGTTAAGCTTTTACACAAAGTCCTATTGAATATGTCCCCCGTGTTTGGAAAAGCCGTGGTTTATGTATCTTGGGACCTGCCATTCATCTGAAAGGTGGCCCGTGTTCCCTGGGCCGAGAGCCATGAAGCCAGGAGCACCGATGCCTCCCCAGGCGTGGTCTGTATTTCCAAGTGGGTCCTGATCGGATGAAGCTGCCTTGCTGAGTGTTGGGGTTCTGCCTGGCGCTTGTGCCCCGCCCTTGTCTCCAGTTGGGCTGAGCCTTTTGCTTGGTCCCCCAGGAGCTGCTGGAACATGGGGTGTGTGAGGAGGTGGAGAGGGTCCGGCGGTCAGAGCGGTACCAGACCATGAAGGTACGTGCAGGGTGGACCCCAGCAGGGGCTTGGAGCCCTCCCGGGGAGCACAGCACGGCTCCATCCGTGGACGGGAAGCGAGCAGAGGGCCCACCTCGGAGGAGGTGTCATGGAGGCGGTGGCAGCTGGCTGACACCCCATGTGCATGAGGCAGCCAGGTTGAGCGGGGCGAGGGCAAGCTCGTGCTGAGCGCGGGGCAGTGCATTCATCACTCGGCAGTGCCTGTTCTCATCGGACCGTCCGTGGGACAGTGCCCAGTGTGCCATGTCCACCGGCATCTTGAATGGAGCGTGCTGGACGAAACTAACTTCCTCCCGGAGCCAACTCTACGGGCTTCCCCTCCTCGCATGGTTTCCCTCTTTATGATCTCGCCTGTCGCCCTGCCTGTCGCCCTGCCTGTGTCCATAGCACATCTGCCCCTGTTCCTCCCACCTCCGACAGGATGTGCCCAAGCTCTTGTGGCCGCCTCCATCCCGCTGCTCTGACACCTGTCCAATCAGCGACCAGCTGGGGCAGGGGGCTTCCCTGGCAGGGTGTGCCGTTGGTGCTCTGGGCGTGGCCCCGAATGTGCTAGGGGCTGATGGGGGGCTTCAGAGAGGGAGAGGAGCCATGTTTGAAGGATGGAGGGTCCCAGGTGAGCGCCCAGCAGAGAGGTGGGTCAACAACCAGAAGTTCATTGTTTAAGCAACATGGTTGGGTGGTTCTGAGCATTTTTTCTGTCGGCACTCGGACTCTTGGTTCAGGGAGTCGAGGGAAGGAAGGACTGCCAGCATAGCCCGAGAGGGGCAGGGCTGTAGCCAGAGGAAGCAGGGCTCGGGGACCCAAGGCCACCAGAGTCCTCCTCCTTTCCGCGCACTGGCCCACTTGCCAGCTGAGACGCAGTCACGGAAGCTCCTGCTCCATGGGTTACAGCCGTTGCCATGGCACAGGCCTGACCTTCTGTTTTATTTCCAAAAATTGCCAGAGAGGGGATTGGCTAGAGCAGGTGCCTATCTCCGACCAGTGAGCTGTGGTCAGGAAGGAAAGAGTGACTTGCTAGGGCTGGGGTCCAGGCCCCCCACCCATGTGGAAAGCTCATGTGGTGTCAGCTGCTCCCAACGAGAGGTTGGCCCCCATGCTGTATTTCCTTGTGGCCAGGTAGTGACTCCTGCTTGGTGTGGTTCCCAGTGGGCAGGAGGCTGTAGCCATGACTGGTGTGTGATGCTGGACCTGCATGGGCCCTGGGGAAAGAGGTTGCCAGAGCAGGGGCCCTTGGAGGGAGGTGCAGTGGGGCCTGTCTTGGCTGTTCCCTGTGCAGGCCAGCCTAGGGGTTTGAATCCTGCCTGTGTGTGCACCGTGTGGCCTCGGGCAGGCTGCTGGAACCAGACAGCCGGGCGTGGCTATGGGGCAGCCCAGGGCAGTGCTGCCCTTGCCAACAGTCGTGGCCATCTGTGTTTACTGTCAGGGCTTTGCTCCTGACCACACTGTGCTCGTCTCCCAAACAGCTTTTCACCGGGATCTTTGGGGTTGGGGTAAAGACTGCTGACCGCTGGTACCGAGACGGGCTGCGGACCCTGGACAGCCTCCAGGAACAGCTCCAAAGGCTGACCCAGCAGCAGAGAGCAGGTGAGCCTCTGAGAAGGGCAGAACCCTGGGCTGCCCGCACCTGGAGCCCTCCGCACCGGCCCACGGCGCATGCCGGGGGGCTTCCTGGACGGTAGGGTATGGGGTCAGTGCATGGAGATCCTGGGGCAGGCAGGCCTCTCTGTTTGGTGGGGTGGAGTCTGGATCCATTGCAGCACATCCACAGCAAACTGCGATGGTGACAGTGACTGCTATGATGTCCGCACCTCTTGGCCAAACCAGGAAGGGGAGACTGGGTCTCAGTGGCCAGTGCCCTATGCGCAGCTTGCCGGCACGGGGCTGGTGTCCTGGCGCGCTGGCAGATGGCATGGGGACCTGTGTAGCAGGAGTGGCTCAGGTCAGGGCCCGTGATGGCAGGGGGCCTCATGCCGTGGAATGAGTGTGAGCTTGAGAGTGGGTCAGGCCTGGGCTGGATCCTGCCTTGGCCCTTAGCTGGTGACCATGGCCCTGGGACTTGACTTCTCTGAGCCTCCATTACGTTGTCTATGAAGCGCGTGGTTCCGTGAGCAGCTCTGTGTGAGGCCAGTGGGTTGCAGGGCTTAGACACTCTGTCCTCCCCGCGTGGCTGGGGTTGCGGGCCCTGGCCGAGGTCGTTCAGCAGCCTGGCACCCACCACATCTTGGAATATTTCCCCTGGGCTGGGGGGGTGCTGTATAGGGGACCCCATGCCATGAGACCCAGGGAATCACATGTCTGTGACAGAGGAGCTGTCACTGCTGGTGCCACTCGGCCGCTCGGCCCCCATGATGTTTTCAGGAACCACCTACTGAGAGTCTGTGCCCCCAGGTGCTGTTGCTGCCCCCTGAAACCTCTCCTGACTGTGCAGGAGGTAGCGGTGCCCCCGTTGGTGCCGAGATGGGCCAGGGCTCCAGTGAAGGGGTTCTGTCTCTTTCACGTCCTTATCACCTCTGGCCCATTTTATGGAGAGAAAACTGAGGCCTCAAGGGGTAGGGTCTGCATCATGAGGGCATCCACACCAGCACCCTGATGGGATAGACAGTCATTGCCATGATGGGGAGTGGGTGGGGTACGTGGGGGCTTCTGCCCTTTCGTGCATCTGCCCACGGATTTACCGTTTCCTCTACCTCAAAGTGAGGAGGGTCCGGTGGAGAGTGCGACCGGTGGGGCGGGGACGGTCAGGGGCCCGTGCTTCTGCAGGACTCCAGCACTACCGTGAGCTGAGCATCCCGGTGCAACGGCCAGAAGCCGAGGCCTTGCAGCAGGAGGTGGAGGCTGCCGCGGTGGACATCCTGCCCGGGGCCACTGTGACACTGGTGGGCGGCTTCCGGAGGTGAGGGGGTCTGAAGGCCCTCGGGGAAGGCATGGAGCAGGCCTTGCTCCTGGGACCAGGGAGTGCATGGCTGCCACAGCCCTGCGTGGCCCGAGTCAGACGGGTTGATGGTGCCCCTGCAGGGGTAAGTTGCACGGCCACGATGTGGACTTGCTGCTCAGCCATCCCCAGGAGGGCCTGGTGGCAGGGCTCCTGCCCCACGTGATGCACCGCCTGGAGAGGCAGGTGAGGGGCTGGGGCTGCCTGGGCTGGGAGGACTGTGGGACTCGGGTTTCTGCCCTGGCTCTGCCCCGCGGCGCGGCCCCACCTGCTCGGCCCGCAGGGCCTTGTCCTGTACCACCAGCACCACCGCGGCCACCCCGAAGACGCTGCGCACCGGACCCGGCACAGCAACACCATGGACGCCTTTGAGAGGAGTTTCTGCATTTTCTGCCTTCCACATTCCCCAGGGGCCGCAGCAGGGGGCGCCCACAGGCGGGCCGTGCGCGTGGACCTGGTGGCGGTCCCTGTCAGCCAGCTCCCCTTCGCCCTGCTTGGCTGGACGGGCTCTAAGGTAAGCGTGTGCCATGGGGGCTGGGCCGGGGGCTTCAGGGGGTCGCGGCTCTGCCACAACCTTGCTCTCTCCAGCATTTCGAGCGGGAGCTGCGCCGCTTCAGCCGGAAGGAGAGAGGGCTGTGCCTGAACAGCCATGGGCTCTTTGACCCTGAGCAGGTGTGTCGCTGGGGGGACACCTGGGGGAGGAACCTGCTGGCCTTGGGCTGCCCTTCCACAAGCCCTCCCCACACCCTTCCTGAGGAAGCCCCGCGGAGGCCGTGGGGGGTGTGGGGGTGCTCCCAGGCCATGACGCCCACACTCTTGCTGTAGAAGATGCTGCTCCATGTCGCCTCTGAGGAAGACATATTCAGGCACCTGGGCCTCGAGTACCTTCCTCCAGAGCAGAGAAACGCCTGAACCTGCCTGCCCGGCCCACTCAGCGCTGGCAAGCCAGGCCCCGTGGGCTCCGGGAGAAGCTGCACTGCTGCCCCAGGCCCTTGCCCCTGCCGACCCCTGACCGGAGCCCCACTGTGCAGGGCACTTCTCGCCCCCTCCCCAACTTCCAGTCCAGCATCTAATGAAATGAGCACGTTGTCCAAACCAAGCTCTGTGTTCTGAGCATGCTGCTATGACGGGGGAGCGCGGGGCACCTGGCCCCCATCAGCTATGGGGTAATGGTTGAGGGTTGGGGACAGGGGCCACCATGGCAGGGTGCCACTGGGCCAGTGAGAACATGACTGGTGCTGTCTCCCTGGTGGGGCGGTTGAGGAGCCTGAGGTGGTGGATGGCGGTCTCCCAGGGCTCCGAGCCGGGAGATGAGGGCCTGGAGCACCCCCCGCCCCAAGAGTCTGCTAACATTTGGAGAGGGACAGGACGCAGAGCTGGAGCTGGGGTGGGTGGGGCAGAGACTTTCGGGTGCTGACCCCCACCTCCCAAGCAGGCGTCCCAGCTCTGCCTTTGCTCTCCCAAGCTCTGTCCTCAGGCCTTTAACAGCAGGTCGATCAGCGTCCCCCCTCGTTCCTCACATTCTGTAGCTCCCCTCCTCTGCACACCCCTCCCCCCGCTCTGACTGAGCCGCACACGCCTGTGGGGCCATCATGGAGGGGCACTGAGTGTGCGGAGTCCCCTGCTTGGCCCTCGGGCCTGCTCCCGCTCCAGTGCCCTCGCTGCTGGACTGTCTGCTTGGAACACTGTCCTGACGCACAGGTCTTTGTCAGGTTAGGGCTCCCCGGACCACTCTCTGGAATAAAAAATATTTTTTAAAGTAACTTGCAGTAACCTTGACTTTTTGGTGTACGGTTTGACGACTTGTAACATGTAGACGCGTCCACCTCCACCAGGCCAGCCTTGAAATAAAACAGCCAGTGGTTGTACCAGCAAAATGGGTTTCTTGGGAAAGGTAGAGGAGCCGTGGTCAGAACAGGACCAAGAGGAGGAGGTTGGGAGGGGCTGCTCTGTGCAAGTCCGATGGAGGAAGTCAGGGGCTCTGGTGAAGCCTGGGGGCAGGGCAGGCTCCCTCCCGAGCTGGTGCGGCTTCCAGACTCCTCTAAGAGAGGCAGCCTTCCCTCAGCGTGCTCAGCATCAGGATGCCCCGCACTGTCCCGTCGCCGTCACATGCTCTCACTGTGCTTTCCTGTCCCTGTGGGTGTCCTTCTACAGAATGTCCTGTGAGTGCAGGTAGACTCCCTGTGCACTTCTAAGACCAACCCCTCCAACGGTGCCTCTGAGAGTCGTCTGGGCACCCGCTGTTCCTCCTTCTACCCGCAGAGCCCCCAGAATTGGGCCAAATGCCTGGCGAGAACCTCGTGTCCAGGTTTCAGTGACAAGACACCGAGAAGCAGCACAGACTTGGACATGCAGGTTTTCCTTTGTCTCAGGTACACGGTGAGACGCAGGGTTTCCTGGGCTCATGTGGTGAGGGTGTGCCACTTTCCGAGACTGCGCCAACTTGTCCTGCAGGGCGCCCGCATAGCACCCGCACTGACGTGGTGTCCCCAGAGCCTGGCACCGGGTCCTTGGCTACACTTGCGGTGTCCCGGGGGCGCGTGGCCGTTCTGTGGGCGGGCGAGTGTTCACTCCTCAGTCCGGCACTTCCCAAGCCCACGGTTTACCTTTTATGAGGGCTGCCTTACCCCTGTGTCAGGCTGCTAGTGTCTGTCCTCATGATTTTGGGTCACGTCTCCGACCCAAGGTTACAAACAAACGTTTTTCTGTTTTCTTGTAGAACATGCATTTTACACCTAGGTGTAGGACTCATTTTGAGTTACTTTTGTTGTAAGTCTGAGGCTGAGGTTGGGCATCTGGTATCTGCACGTGGATGTCCAGGGCTCTGGCACCATCTGGCGACAAGATCATCTTTTCCCTCCCAGATTGCCTTCGAGCCCTTCCTGAGACGTCCGTTGGCTGTTTTTGTGCGGGGCCATTGCTGGGTTCTCTTCTGTTACTCCCTCGCTGTGCCTGTCACCTTGAAAGTACCATCCCGACTCGACCGCCCGGAACTGGGGAGCTGGCGAGAGTCCCCCGACTCTGTTCTCCCCACATTGTTCGGCTTCCTCCTCTCCTGACTCCGCAGCGATTTTAGAGTCCGCTTGTCTGTCTACGAAACACTACTTCGGGACTCGCGAACACAGGTTGTCTCTGCTCCTGTCTGCTTGACTGCGACCCTTCCGTCCGGGTTGTACGGTTTCCAACAGAGACCCTGGTGCACTCTGTTGGGTTTGCGCCTGACACCCCCCTGCTTGCTGCTGTGGCAGATGCTCTCGGTTTCCAGTTGGTCACTGCGAGCACTTGCAAACCCACCGACCCTGGTGCGTCGCTGTTGGCCCCGATACCAGACAGAATCACCTTTAGTGTAGATTTCTGGCCATTCCGTCTGTCCACGCCAACAGCCCTGCCGTGTGTGACTGGGAGCGATTTCAGGTCCCCTGCTACTTGCTTGTGTGGCCTTGCTGGCCTGGCCAGAGCCTCCCGGATGCCGCAGGCAGGTGTGGGCCCCTTTGTCCAGCACCCAGTTGTGGGCTTGGCGTTTCCCCACTAAGATGACGTTAGGGGTCTGGCCTCTGTAGGTGCCCTTTGTCTAGTGGAGGAAGTTCAGCTTTATTCCTAGTTTTCTGAGTGTTTTTGTCAGGAAGGGGTGTTGGATTTTGTCAAACACTTTTTTTTTCCATTCAATGAGATGATCGTGAGTCATTTCTATCAAAAAACGTAACGTTCTCCTGATACGGTATATTAACCGGATTTCAGAGTTAACCTCCCAGCATAAATGTCGTGGTGTACAAAGTCCATTTTATTTGCTACTGGAGTCTGTGCTGAAGTTTGTACACAACAGGTCCTGTCTGCAGCTGTCTCTGATGTCTTTGATGAGTGATGGTATCAGGGTCTTTGATACTGTTCACTTTGACCAACGTGCCTTATATTTATGGTGAGTTCCTTGAAGCCAGGAAGGGATTGGGTGATTTTTAAAAGTCCAGAGTATAACGTGTCTTTAATTCACCGTGTTTGCCTGTGATATTGTGATGCACAGGGCACCTGGCTGGCTCAGTCGGTTGGGCGTCCGACTCTTGATTTCAGTTCAGGTCCTGATCTCAGGGTCCAACAAACCGGCCCCGTGTCGGGTACCTACCTGCTCAGTGTGAAGCCTGCTTCTCCTTCTCCCCACTCCTGCTCTCTCTCTTTCTCTCTCAAACAAATAAAAATCTTTTTAAAAATATATTTATAATATTTATATTTATATATTTATATCTGCATGTAATATTTATAGAAAAATATTTAAATAGAATAAAAAATATTTATAAAATATACTTGGTCTTCCCATCCACCTCCTGGCCAGAGTCCTGAATCCCATGCAATGTCTCAGGTGAAAAGAGTGTCTTTTTTCCAGTGAGGCGCTCAGGATGTGGCCAAGATTAGAAGCCCAGCCCCAAGCTCAAGGGAGGGGAGAGGTGCTGGAGATGGCCATAATCAGCCACGCCACGGAAGTCCCTGAAGTGCAGGTCCGGAGAGCTGCTTGAGTGGGGACACGTCCTGTGCCAGAGGCTGGAGCACCCCAGTTCTTCAAGGTTGAGGAGCAGGTGCTGATGCAGTTGGGACCCTTCAAGACCTCACCCTACGCACACCGTCATCTTTTTGAACAGGTCTGTTACCATGTTCTTTATTGTATAATAAACTGGTAAATGAAAGAGTTGTCCTGAGTTCTGGGAGTTGCTGAGCAAAGTATCAACCCAGAGAGGGGCTTGTGGGAAGCCCGATCGGTGGCTGACCTGGCAGAGGTATGGGAGAGCAGCTGGGGCTTGCCGTTGGCATCTGAAGCAGGGGGAGTTTGGGGGGACTGAGCCCTTCCCTGTGGGGTTGAAGCAGTCACCAGGGACATGGTGTTAGAGCCAAGAGAGATGGTGGGACCCCCAGTTCTCCTCGGTGGAGAGCTGCCTGGTACGGTGTGGGCAGTCAGCGGTGTGAGGGGTAGAGTCCGAGAGTAGAAACAGCCTCGTTTCCGTTAGCTGCTGTGCAGACAGTGCCCATGTCTAAGGCCAGACCCTTCCCATTTAATGAAACTATTGCATGGTTTGGGGTTAGGTGAGCAGTTGTTCTCTGTTTCTTCTTTCCTGCCCTGCTGCTCTCTCCCTGACTGCATTTCTTTGTAGATACCATTTTTTATGGGGCTGCCCACATGGCTGTCAGTGAAATGTCAGCCTTCGGCTCAGGTCTTGATCCCGGGGTCCCAAGATCGAGTCCTGCATCAGACTCCTTACTCAGTGGGGAGCCTGCTTCTCCCTCTACCCCTCCCTCATTCTTGTGTGCTCTTGCCTGCTCATTCATTCTCTCAAATAAATAAAATCTTCAAAGAAAAGTATTTAGTGGCTCTAGGAATTATAGACACACTTTTCGTAGCCTGTTTAGGATTGACATCTCACCACTTCATGTGGGATGGAGTGCCCGCAGTGCCGTGCAGGTCTCCTCTCCCTTCCTGTTGTAGTTCGAGTCCCTCTACATACACTGGAACCCCCAGCAGTGTTAGAATGACAAATTCTAAATTTATAATTTATATATATATGCAGTTATAAATTAAGTTTATATTATACATAAAACTCAAGTGTAGGGGATGCCTGGGTGGCTCAGTCGTTAAGCATCTGCCTTCAGCTCAGGTCATGATCCCAGGGTCCTGGGATCGAGCCCCATATCGGGCTCCCTGCTCAGCAGGAAGCCTGCTTCTCCCTCTCCCTCTGCTTGTGCTCTCTCTCTCTCTGTCAAATAAATAAATAAAAATCTTAAAAAAAAAATAAACAAGTGTAGCTATGTGTACATACATATATAGCTAAACTTCACAATGAAAACTGCCAGTTATTTCACCAGGAACAGATGGGCTTATTCAGGAGTAAGAGAATTTCAATCCCAGACAAACACACTGGGCAAAACCCTAAGCAAGTCTGGGAACGAGGAAAAACGGGGTGACTCTGGAGGGGCTGTTATGAGCCCAAAGTGCTTGCGACGAAGGAAGCTGGGAGTGGGAAGTAAGTTGTGGCCCTGGGACGAGGGATGTCTCTCTCCTTCCTGCAGGTGTCGCAGCCTTGGTCCAGTCCAGGTGAGGGCCCTGCGGGCTCTTCCTGTCAGGTCAGCGGTGGGCCCAGGGGAAGGCTGTGAGCGCCCTCTGCTGGAGCTCCCCATCTCTGGGGGGTTTCCCGGTACTGATTTTCACTATATATGTGGTTTCTCCCCATTTTTAAAAAGATTTATTTGAGAGAGAATACAAGCAGAAGGGGCAGAGGGAGAAGGAGAGAGAATCCCAAGCCCGATTCGGGGCTCGCTCTCATGACGCTGAGATCACGACCTGAGCTGAAACCAAGAGTGGGCGCCCCCCAGGCGCCCCCGTATGTGTATCCTAACAATTTATGTTGCTCCTTCTGTATTCTTGATGTTCTCAGTTTCCCTACGACCCCGTTTCTCTTCTGTCTGGAGAACTTTGTTACTATTTTCTTCTAGAGCAGCTGCTCTAGGTGTGAATTCTCTTACTTTTTCTTCATCTGGGGATGTCTTTGTTCCACCTTCGTGCTCCGGGGCATTTCTGTTGGGTATAGAATTCTCAGGCTACAATTTTTGCGTTTTGACAGTTTAAAAATATTGTTCTGCTTCCTTCTAGGCGTGCATGGTTTTTGGTCTGGCAAAGAATGGCTCCCGACATGAAGTGAATCATTTTCCTCTGGCTGATTTTGGAATTTTTTCCTGGTCTTTAGCCTTCGTACGTCTCATGGTGATGCGTCCGCATGAGTTTCAGTTCTACGACACAGTATTATCAGCCATAATCACCATGCTTTGCACTGGGTCTAGACTTTCTTTATTTTCCAGACTCTCCCTATTTCCCCCACCCCCAGTCCCTGAAAATCACTTTTGTGCTCCGTTGCCTTCTGGATCGGACCTTCTTTTTTTAAAGTTCCCCGTGTAAGTCGTACCACACAGTATTTACCTTCATCGGGCTAATGTCCATGAGATAACACACTCGAAGTCCATCCGTGTTGAGGCAGACGGCAGGATTTCCCTTCTCCTGACTGAATAGTATTTAATTGTGTATCACACATACGATACGTGTGTATATGTACGATGATAAGTGTGCATCACACCTTTATCCACTCCTCCATTGATGGACACTCAATTTCCATCTCTCCCTCTTGGCTGTCACAAATGCCACAGTGAACATGGACTGCCGATGTCTCTTTGCAATTCTGTTCTCATTTTCTTCAGCTACATACTCCGAAGTGAGATTTCCAGATCATGGGTATTTTTCATGTTTCGAGGAAACTCTGTACTGTCTTCCAGAGTGGCTGTACCTGCTAGCATTCCCAGCACGGTGCACGGGGGTGTGGATGATTTCAGCAACACTTGTCATCTTTTGTCTTCTCGGTGATGGCCATTTGAACAAGTACAAGGGGATCTCCATTATGGTCTTGATTCACATTTGCCTGGTGATGACTGGCGAGGAGAGTCTCTTCAGCACCTGCCAGGACTTGCTTCCCTGGGGTCAGGATGGGGCCTTGGCTTCCATGTACATGTGGCTGCATGACTTTGCAACTTCTAGGCCCTTCTGTGATGCCCCTGGCATTTCCCAGGCCCACGTTCAGGTCTAAAATCATGATCTAGGAGGCTCCCGAACTCACTTCCTTCTCTAGATACACTAAATCCACAGGCACAGAGAAGCAGTGCCCTCTAAAAAGAAATCCAGAAACCAGTTGAACAATTACTACGAATTGGGCACATGTGAAAGTACACACAGCAATCTGTGTCACTAGTGTCTGCCTGGAAGGAGCTTGTGTGCGTGTTGCCACCCTGGCTCTGACAGCTGCCTTCCAGAGGCCACGTCCCTTGATCACCCATTTCTGGTGGCCCCATGAGGCTCGCATGCACAGGTCCCACAGGACCATTCAAAGAAGATACTGTTCTTAAACAGCTCTCTGTCCAGGGCTCAGCACAGAGTATGCAGACTGAAATCCTATCTCCCAGGTTTTCCATGAAAGAGGACTTTGCTTACTTTAAAAGCTACTGTCTGAGGCTCAGCCTTCTAATTTAGCACACATCCAAGGCTGAGCCTCCCCTTTGGGACACTGGCAGGACCTGGCACACTTTCAACCACTGGGAGCCACTGAGAAGAAAGAAGGTGGCTTGGGCCATTGCGAAGGTTTGAGAGAACCACAAGTTTGGAGTTTGGGCTGGGTTGACTATGACAAGCTTCACCCCCTCATGAGAGCCCTTTGTCAGGGTTCAGAGAGACAGTTGTTGTATCAAAGACACAGAAGCCAACACAGAGAGTCCAGGAAAATGGACAGAAGAATAGGTTCCAAACAAAAGAACAAAACTCCAGAAACAGACCTTCATGAAATGGAGATTAGTGACTTAGCCTGATAAAAAGTTCAAAATAGTGTCATAAAGATGCCCACTGAGCTCAGGAGTATTAGGCATGAACAAATGAGAATTTCATCAAAGACATGGAAACTCTTAAGGAAGTACCACACATAAACCACAGAGATGAAGGCTACAGAAATGGAAACGTATTCAACGGAGGGTTCAGCAACAGACGACGCAGAGCAGACTTGACAGTACAATGGAGCTCATCTGCTCAGAGGAGGAGAAAGAAAAATTGAAAAAGAATAGCTTAAGGGGTTTGTGGGGCACTCCAAAGAACCAGAATGGGTGTTACAGAGTCCCAGAAAGAGGAAAGAGAGTGAAGCTTCTTCGAAGAGATAGTGGCTGAAAACCCCACTACTCTGGGACAAGAACTGCGTGTCCAATCCAGGAAGCCCACAGAGTCCAAATAAGAGGAGTTCAAAAAACCGACACTGAGACCCATTTTTTTTTAAAAGATTTTATTTATTTGACAGAGAGAGATCACAAGTAGGCAGAGAGGCAGGCAGAGAGAGAGGAAGGGAAGCAGGCTCCCTGCTGAGCAGAGAGCCCGATGTGGGACTTGATCCCAGGACCCTGAGATCATGACCTGAGCCGAAGGCAGCGGCTTAACCCACTGAGCCACCCAGGCGCCCCCACTGAGACCCATTTTAATTAAGTTGTCAAGAGTTAAAAATAAGGAGTAGCTTGAAGTGTCTTAGAGTATATTACTATTAAAAGCAGTGAGAGAAAAACAACTTTTTACATGGGAGTGTCATAATACTTTCAAAGTGCTGAAGGAAAAAACAAAAACAAAAAACTGCCAGCCAAGAACACTCCACCTGGCAAAGCTGTCCTTCAGGACTGAAGGAGGGAGAAAGAATTTTCCAGAAAAGCAGAAGTTGATGGAGTTCATCATCACCAGACCAGCCTTATAAGAAATATTGAAAAGGGGCGCCTGAGGGGCGCCTGGGTGGCTCAGTGGGTTAAAGCCTCTGCCTTTGGCTCAGGCCATGATCTCAGGGTCCTGGGATGGAGACCCGCATCAGGCTCTCTGCTTAGACAGGAGCCTTATCCTCCCTCTTCCTCTGACCCACTCATGCTCTCTCACTCTCTCTGTCAAAGAAATAAATGAAACCTTAAAAAAAAATAAGATAGGGGCGACTGGGTGGCTCAGTGAGTTGAGCCTCTGCCTTTTGCTCAGGTCATGATCTCAGGGTCCTGGGATGGAGCCCTGTGTCGGGTTCGGCAGGGAACCTGCTTTCCTCTCTCCCTCTGCCTCTTTCTCTACTTGTGATCTGTTAAAAAAAAAAAAAAAGGATAAAGTTCTTGAAGCTATGCCTCAAGCTTCTCCAGAAATCCGAGTCAGGACGCAGGGCCCACCTGCTTGTGTCCCTCTGCCACACTCTCCTGTGGGGACTGGTTCTTCGCTGCCCCTCTGCCTGTAGTGCTGTCCCCCAGAGCTCGTCCTCCAAGGTGCCATCTCTACCCCCTCCCACTGCCCTCCCGGGACACAGGAAGAAACTTGTTGAGTAGCTTGAATCTTCCTCATCCCCCACTGAACAGGAGCTTCCTGCCTGGCTCTCTGCTGGGCCCCCAGGGCATGACTTGCGGTAGAGGGGACAAAAAGCAGACCACATAGTGGTGTGGCTCTAACAAGGGTAGAGCCGCAAGGCCTGCCTACATGTGGTGCTGCAAGGAGGAGGGTGGCCTCCACCCTCCCAAATCTGAATGTAGAGGTCCGGTCCCCAACACCCACCCTCGGCCCATGCTCCTGTTGGACATGAACCCGACAGCCCGTGGCTCTGTGGGGCATGCCTCTCAGATTTCTTTCTTTGAAAGGTGGTTTCGGTGGGGAGGGGCAAGCCTGAGCCTGGGTGACAGGCGGGTCGGGTGGGAGAGTGTGGCAGCAGCATCCTTAGCTCCCTTCTGGCCCAACCCCTCCATCTCCCCTGGCTGTCCTGGGAATAGTGCTGGCCGGTTCAGCTCAGCCCCCTGCCCGCACTATGGCCTCGTGCCCCTCCTGCAGGGCCCAACTGCTGGCCCCCACCCACTCCCCTGGCTCTGCCCACAGGGACCTGACCTTTCACTCCCTTCTGTTCCTCGAGGAGACTAGTGGAGGTGAGGTCACCAGGCCCACCCCTCGGCCTGGCCATCGGCCACAGGCCCCCTCGGTACTCATCCTGCGGGCAGGGCAGAGGGAGCTGGGGAGGGGGGCCAGAACTCCTGGGGAAAGCAGACCCCATGCCCAGCTGAGCAGAGCAGAGCCACCGGGGGAAGCTCCTGGCCACTCACAGGCTTGCACGTGCACACACATGCAACAAGTGACATGGACACACATGTGTACACATCACACCCAGGCACACTTGTGCCCACGCACGTGTGCACAGACGTGTACATGGGCAGACACAGACTCCTCTTTACACAAGCCAGCTGCCTTGGCGGAATGCAGGCTCGCTTGATCCCAGTTATGGTGATGAGGACCAGCCACTGGGCTTGTGGCCCCCTCCTGCCTGCAGGGAGGAGCGAGTGCTCAGAAACCAGCTGGGTTCCCACCAGCAGCACCTTCCGGGCGTGTGGGGGACTCTGCCCCTCATGCCCTATCCTGCACGCAGCCCCACCCAGCCCCGGCTGCTAGGGTGGCTGCTGGGGCTATTTTAAGGCTGGCTCTCGGCCTGCCCTCCCCCTAGGCTTTGCTACTGGCCACCTGCTGCCGCCCGTCCAGCCTGGAATGCTGACTGGCAGTTGGTGTGGGGGCGGGGGCTGCGGACAGACTGTTATAAAACCGGGTGCACCGGGGAGGCCGCCGTCCCTGCCTGCGGCCCCGGCGCCACCATGTCCACCCACCGCCTTGTGATGGTCCGGCACGGCGAGAGCACCTGGAACCAGGAGAACCGCTTCTGTGGCTGGTTCGATGCGGAGCTGAGCGAGAAGGGGGCCCAGGAGGCCAAGAGGGGTGCCCAGGCCATCAAGGACGCCAAGATGGAGTTTGATGTCTGCTACACGTCAGTGCTGAAGCGGGCCATCCGCACCCTCTGGACCATCCTGGACGGCACAGACCAGATGTGGCTGCCCGTGGTGCGCACCTGGCGCCTCAACGAGAGACACTACGGGGGCCTCACGGGGCTCAACAAGGCTGAGACGGCCGCCAAGCACGGGGAGGAGCAGGTGAAGATCTGGAGACGCTCCTTCGACATCCCACCGCCCCCCATGGATAAGAAGCACCCCTACTACAACTCCATCAGCAAGGTGCGCTGCCTGGGACACCAGGGAAGGGTCTAGGGTGGGCAGGGCCTCAGGGATGGCTCGGGTGGGGATGGGGTGCTGGCCTTCTGAGGAGAGAACAGCAGTGTGGATGACCCCAGGAGCGGCGGTATGCAGGCCTAAAGCCCGGGGAGCTGCCCACTTGCGAGAGCCTCAAGGACACCATTGCCCGGGCCCTACCCTTCTGGAACGAGGAGATCGCCCCCCAGATCAAGGCTGGCAAGAGAGTGCTCATCGCGGCCCACGGGAACAGCCTGCGGGGCATCGTCAAGCACCTGGAAGGTGAGGCCCATCCTTGCATGGGGTGTGGGCAGAGGCAGGTTGGGGGGGCCGACGGGGCACATGCCCTTGAATCACTTGGCTCTCAAGTTCTCATCTCAGCTACGTGCCCCCTGCCAGACAGCTCTGCACACGAGCACTCAGGGTCAGGAGTCAAACTGTGAACTAGGAGGACTAAAAAACCACTTAAAAAGACTACTTAGAAAAATGTTTGTTTTACTCATTTGTGTACTGGGACACTATATACAATGACTTTCCTTCTGGAGATTGAGGGTGGAAATGTCTGCTGCTCCAACCCGGGCCCAGAGGCCTGGGGCTGGCTGGGCTTCCTGGACATGAGCCTGGGAAAGATGATAAGGCCATGCCCAAGGACGCCCAGGCCCTACGGCCAAAGCAGGGCTGTCTGGCCCCAGCTCTACTGCTGTGTGGCCCTGGGCAAGTCACTTCACTTGCTGGATCTCCACCACCTTCTCTGGAGTTGGGGGGGAGCTCATTAGGCCCAGGGCAGGGGAACCCAGGCCCTCAGCTCACACCCACGCAGGGAAAAGGTAAGACCAGTCAAGAAGGTGCAGGGGTGCAGCCGTCCTCGAGCCCAGCCTGTAGCTGGGTTCCCAGTAGGGGGCCCAGTGCGCTCCTCCACTGGGCTCTCTCGGACACTCACAGATCTTTGGCTTAAGTGTGGAAAGGGAAGAAGGCCAGTAGGGTGGGGAGCCCCAAGCCCCCTGCTCTGGAGGTCAACAGGGAGCTGGCCAGAGCACAGACAGGCACGCCTCTGAGGCCTGGCCAGCCCCAGTCCACCCTCAAGACCACCTCGTGTCCCTGCTCTCCAGGGACTGGGTCTGGGAGGAGTACGGAGGCCAGCCTCACTGCAGTCTCCTACCGCCTGGAGAACAGGGAAGTGGGAGCTGGGGTGCCAGAGCCGCAAAGGTCGAGCTGCTATTCCAGGCCAGGGGCTGCAGAGGCCGGCAGGGTCAGGTTTCCCTGGAAAACCTCGCCCTTTCCACCCACAGCCTCCCCTCCGCCCTGGTCACAGGCAGCCCTGCTCGCTGTCCCTCCACCCCTGGTTGTCAGGAGCACCCCTGCTCCTGATGGCTGGAATTTAGAATGTTCTAGAAACCAAACAGAAGAGACCAACAGCACAGCCCCAGGTCTCAGTGGCTTCTGGTTCGGGGCACAAGGTCCTGGTTTACCATGCTATTTCTGCAGGCCACTCAGTCTCGCCGTCTCCAGGGGCATCTGTGTGGGGGGCTTGCTGCGGGGGATGGGAGGGCTGCTGCCTGGCTGACTGGCCAAGAGGATTAAGGACCTGTTCCCCTGGTCCAGGGATGTCGGACCAGGCCATCATGGAGCTGAACCTGCCGACGGGGATCCCCATCGTGTACGAGCTGGACCAGACGCTGAAGCCCACCAAGCCCATGCGGTTCCTGGGGGACGAGGAAACCGTGCGGAAGGCCATGGAGGCTGTGGCCGCCCAGGGCAAGGCCAAATGAAGGGTGGGTTTCTGGCAATAAAGGCACCTGCTCCAACCACCT
Organism: Mustela putorius furo; assembly: GCF_011764305.1. Taxonomy (NCBI): domain Eukaryota; kingdom Metazoa; phylum Chordata; class Mammalia; order Carnivora; family Mustelidae; genus Mustela; species Mustela putorius. Next base: position 13,990,147 of record NW_025421998.1, read on the forward strand.
TGAGTCTGGTGTGGCCCCAGCATGCCCAGCTCCAAGGCCCTGAGCAAAGGGCTCCACAATCCCTGCCCCAGTGCCCTCAGGCCCTGCCGCCCACCCGATTAGGTGGGAGGGGCCCAGAAACCAAGGGCAGGAGTCTCATCCCCGAGCCAGGCTATCAAGTACCTTATAGCAAGCCCTGTATGGTGACGGCCACCTGGTAACCTTGCCCAAGCATTGGGGTGCCTGGGGTAACCCAGCTGTCCCCAGTGAGTGAGTACTGAAGTGAGGACACCACCTCATGGCTAGCTTTCCTCGGGTGGGCTGTCCCTGCCGTCCCTGTAGCCCCAGGCTGGGCAGGGTGAGGTGGTACTGAGCCCCACCCCCTGGGTGTCCCCATAGCTGGGGACATGCCCACCACTGGCCTCTGAGCTGACAACACGGGACTCCTGGTGCCTCCGTAGCTGGGGGCGGAGAATCAGGGCTGGTGAGGCCTGCCTTTGCAGCCTAGGGGACAAGGGGGCCATCTACCAGCACCCGGGGCCATGGGTCCCACTGCAGCCATCACCCTGGCTGCTCCTCCCTGGCAGCTGCCAGAGCACAAGGGGAACGGCAGCTCCAGACACCTCACTCGACACTTGTGCACGCACTCCGTACGGGCAGGGAGGGCGGCCGCCAGCCCCTTCCAGAACATGGAAATGCAACAGGCTGACGTGAGTCACATCTTGACATTTATGCCTCTCCTAGTGGCCACAGTCGGCACACACACCCGCACACACCCCCACGCACCCCAGAAGGGGTCGATTTTCACACGACGGCATTCAGGCCACAGTAGGGCAGTGCTCACTCTGGAAGCAGACACAGGTGACCTGGGATGGATAGTGTGTGACAGCAGGCATCGGCCCTCTGGTCACTCCCCCGGAACCAGAATCCAGTGACAGCATACACCGGGGAAGGACTTGGGTTTGCTGATCACACAGTCAGATGGGGGTTCGGTCATCCCTGCGCCACTTCGCACAGTCTGCAGCCCCGGGTGGAGGAACCGGGAACGGGGACATAGGGCAGGACCGAGAAAGATGACCTGCTGCCCAAACCGTCACGACCCCCCCCAGACTTTGGTCCCAAACGCTAAGGTCACTGTTCCCGAAGATTGCTACCAGCCAAAGCCACCATCCCTTAGGGCCAGGAGGAGAGGAATCACAAGGCAAAGGCCCCTGCTCAGACCGCCCGGCAAGGCCACACCACGGCTTCCTGTCCTCCGCGGGGGTCAAAGGCCAAGCTGTCTGGGAGGGCCCACAGCAGCCAGAGCACGTTTGGGGATCACAGGGTATTGCTGCATCTAGAGTGATAGGCTGAGCACCCTAGTCTGAGAGATCCCAAGGGCTTGTCTTCTTTGCAGGGGGGTCCCATGCCCAGAGGAGTGCCGTGTGGCTCTCGCAGCACGCACGTCACATCCCCGGCAGTAAAAGAAGCACGCATGGGGGGGAAAGGTAGGATGACCTCGGCGCGGCCAGCAGCAGAGGACCCTCACTCAATGAGCTCCACGTAGTTGGCAGGAAACATGCCAAAGTGGCCGTCCGGACCATAGCCACGCCACCAGCCCTCGTCGATCACCTCGATGCCCGTGATGAGATTCTCGGGGTCGAAGGAGATCTCCGTGTCATCAGCTGCGGGATGGGGAGTTGGAGGGTGCACTGGAGGCTGGGGGTCCTTCCTGATGGCCACTTTCCCCCAACACACCTTCTAGCAGGACCTGACTCCAGGCCCCCTGCCTCCGCACAGCAGCCTGCTTCCTGAGCCTCCAGGCAGGTCCCCGGATTCTGGTGCGCAGGGTCCACCCACCCTCTGTTCACACTCCCGGGCTCTAGCACAACGCCGGCAACTGATATTCACGGGCAGCTGCCCAGCATAATGGGAAGGCCCAGGCCGTGCAGGGCATCCACCCCATCCTTCCCCCACCTTCCTTGAGTCCCAAGGGAGCGTCAGAAGCCTGCCTCCTGATGCGGGGCCCTGCAGGATGAGTGGCTGGGCCACTGCACATTACCTGCCTGGTAGTCGTACAGGGCCCGCGCACAGAGCCCTTTGCCGCTCAGCCCCGGGTAGTGGTCCACGTGCTCAGAGCCGGCATCTTGCTGTGGCACCTGTTCCTGCACGGGAAGAAGAGAAATCTGGGCCCCACGTTACAGGCCTACAACGGGCCTGGGGGAAGGGCACAGCACACAAAGGGCAAGGATTGCTGCCATCCTACTGCCCCCAAGATGTCCCCCTGCCCCAGGACCTTCCTGGCCAGCAGATGAGTGCTAGACCATGTACTCCCTGGGGCCACTCCAACATTGAACAAGAGAATCCCCATGCAGCGGCCGCCGGAAAGTCAGGCGTGCCTGGCATGGGTGAAGAGAGTGTTTCTGGGCAGGTGGCCCCTTCACAGCCGTGCCCCGCTGCAGGGAACCCACCATCGGGGGCTCCTCATAGACGGTCTCTTGCTCTGGAGGCTCCTCGTACACAGCCTCCTCTTCTGCCTGCACTGCACACTGTGGAGGGCTAGGCGCCAGGTCCTCAGGGACATCTGCATGGGAGGTTGCGGCCCACGCTGAGCCCGGGGAGGGGTGCAGACGCCTTCCTCCCTCCCACACCCCTACCCCCAGGCCCCCACGGGGCAGCCAAGCGCCTTGCCTGCCCTGGGCCTCGAGGAGGCCTGAGTGGGCTCTGGGCTGCGGAGGGTCTCTGGCTGGGTGAACTGTTTCTGCAGGAAAGGGCTCCTGAGCTTGCCTGCAAACAAAGGTAAACATGCAAGTGCTGGACGCGGGAGAGATGAGCTGGGTATACTGCTTCTGTCCCCTGTGCTGCTTGGAGTAGGGACCTGTCCTGGGACATAGCTGTCACAGGGAGGGGAGAGAGGGTAGGGGAACACACAGCCGCTGTAGAAACACATCACACACACAGTATGCTTCAAGCAGCCCCCCAGTGTGGGAGAGCTGATGGCAGTGCCCATCCCGTGTCCTTGGGGGCAAAGAGGGGAGTGACAGAGGCTCTGGGGCCCGGCCACCATGTGCAAGCTATTCCAAGAGTTAATGGAGTGGGGCTGGCTGGAAAGTCTCTCTCTGAAGCCATACATGGCCCTTCCTTTCCAGGTGGCTGCAGGACGAGGCCATGGGCAGGAAAGGAACACCCAAGGCCCAGCCTCCCCTCCCAGAAGCTACCCTTAGAGAAGTCCAGGCTCTCCTTGCTTCCTTGCCTCTGTCGCTACTTCTGGGGACCCTGCACTGGGACCCCAGCCTCTGCCTCGGCCTGCTCCTGCCTTGTGCCTAGACCCAGAGGAAAGACTCACCTGGCTGGGGGCTTGTGATGGATGTGGTGGACATGGCCCTCTCCTTCTGCCTGAAAATCTCACGTGGGTGTGCTGGCTGGCTGACCGGCTCCTGCAGGGGGGCACATGGGCCCAGCAGTGAAGAGAGGCTCGAGGGCCTCGTCCAGGACCAGGTGGAGGGCCATGCTGCCCACATCTTGCCCTTTACTGCCCTCTCCACCACCACCTCCGGTGCACCCACGTGTCCCAGGTTCCACTGTGCCCCAGCTGGCCGCAGGACCATACCCCCTGGCACATCAGGGACAGCCCCGGCATTACTGCCACAGACCCTCGGGGGGTGGGGGGCACGCAAGTCTCACCTGCTCCTCTCGGCTCCTTGAAACCACTTCCTGCTGCTCACTCTTCCTGCTGGGAGGGGCGGAGGCAGGAGCTGCAGCCCAGCCATGGCCCACTCGGGACCCTCCCTCCCTCTTAACTCTGGGGCCTCACCTCTGGGGCCCGGCCTCGCTGCCCTGCTCCTCCCGATAGCGCTGCTCCCGGAGGGCGGCCTCGCGCAGCTCCCGCTCCCGACGCTCCTGCTCCAGCCGCTGCCGCTCCTCTTCCGCCCGCCGCTTCTCCTCCAGCCTGCGGTTCTCCTCCTCCTTCTGCAGGGACAGCGGCCGACCTGCCCCACTGGGCACCTGCACCCTCCCATTCCTGGGCTACCCGGGCATCTGTGCGGCGCCGCCTAGAAGGGCCGCCCACCGGCCCAGCAACCAGAGCCCGCTCGGCCTTCGCCTGGCCACAGGCACAACCAAGGGCGCGTGTCCCGCGAGCTTATTGTGAGAGAACCTGAGGAACAGTGAGGATGGCGCTGCAGCACCATCTCTGAGGGGCAGCTGTGCTCCATGCGCCCCACGGCACTCACCTCTGCTTTGGCCCAGAAGCTGTCTTTGCCAACTCTTTTGATCTCAGATATGGCGTTGGTCTTCTGGTACACAGAGCCCTGCACACGACAGAGGGTCCTCTGTGGGGCTGCCCTCAGGAGCCCAGGGCTCAAGCAACAGCTGTGGGGACTGCACCGGGTCTGGTGCCCCCTCCAGAGACCAGCCAACACAAGATGGCCTGAGGGCCCTGAGAGCCACCAGACAACGTCAACGAGGGTCTCTGGCTGCACCAGGCCCCTGTGGATGGAAGCCACAGATATCTTGTTCCCTCAGATAGCCAACCACCGTGGCAGTGGCCAGGGAATCTCCACGGACCCCAGCTGTGCCCCAGGAACTGGGCTCCCCACAGCCACGGTACCTGGCGTCTGCCCCCGATGGGGAGGGGCCTGCCTGCCTACCTCACATCCCTCCATGGAGCCCACCACCCAGCACTGTGCAGGACATGTTGGTGCTGTGGCCTTGTGACTGGACTGTCCCTGGGGTATGAGAGGCTCCAGACCAGCCAGTGGAACCAGCAGGCAGCACAGAGGGCTGCTCCTCATGCCCACTAGCGCCTGCCCCACCAGGGGCAGCTCCAGCTTCCGGCTGGCACGGGGTCACCGTCGGCACCGGAATGGGGCCCAGGGACCAAAAGCCAGGCAGGCAGGAGCCCAGATACATGAGGGAGAAACCAGCCCATCTGCTGGCTCCTGCCTGCCACACTTGGGCCCAGGGAGCACTCACCACCGGGGCCTGAGGGCCCATATCCTGGAAACGGCCGCTCTCCTTGTGGAAGGCATAGTTGGCACCCGAGGCTCTGGCCACCTTCTGCATGATACACTCGGGCTCCACATCCTCCTCGGCCCTCGCGTTGATGGTCACGTGGGCCCCCTGTGGCAGGACAGCACACAGGCGTTGCAAGTCCAGGAGAGGACAAGATGCACAGCTCAGGGAGCACAGCGAGGACAACTGTCGTCCCGGGCTCTGGGCTGAGGACCTCAGGGCCGACAAAGCTCCTGAGACAAACACACTGCACTTGTCCCAGCACAGGCACGCAGTCTCTGCCCTCCGTGGCCCTGCTGCAGCTTGTTCCCAGGTGCCGGGCACCCCTGCTGCAGGCCCAGGCATGAGAGAGATCCCTTCTAATTCACAAAAGCGAACTTCAAAAAGAATCTGGAAACGCATTTTCCACAAAACGCAATTTCTTCTTCTTTCTACCCATTTCTTTCTTTTCTGAAGTTCTTTAGGTTTTATTTATTCAAGTATCTCTACACCCAACCGGAGGCTTGAACTCTCAGCCCCGAGACTGCGTGTCACGTGCTCCCCTCACTGAGCCAGCCAGCCCCCGCCACCAATTTCTTTTTGACAAGTCAGATCCATGGCGTCACTTGCTGTTAGTAAACACCCAGCAAGCCTGGGATCCTCTCCTGGCTCCTAGATGGATAAACTGAGGCCTATCTGAAGAAGAGTTGGCAGGCTAGAAATCAAAGTCCTGAGCCTCTCAGACAGGAGCCACAGACACGCGAGGTAACCTGCCAAGCAAACGACAAGCGGTTTTGGAACTGAATGATGTGCGCTGGAAAGGAACGCAGCAGGGCCAGGCAAGGGCAACTTCCCGTCTCCTCCAGCTCTTGACAACACGGCTGAACAAACCCTCACAAAACCAGCAGAAGCCAAGGCCTCGCGCCCCAGGACTAGCCGCACACGATGCTCTCTGTGCTCAAGAAGGACATAGTCATCCATCCTTCCTCCCCGGTGGAGGAAGCTCAGCTCACTGGGGGCTCCAGCCGCAGCGCAGCCTCCTGGGCACTCGCCAAGCGTGAGTGCAGCAGCCTCTGGTAGCACCTGAGTCTGGAGGAAGCATCAGGTGTGGACCCGCTTCCAGCTCTGGCTGCAACCGCACTCACACCCGCCCAGGCGCCGCCGTGGGAGGCCCCGGTGGGGGGGGGGGGCGTCCTCACCTTCAGGAAGCTGGCCATGGTGCTGACGTGGTTGGCGCACGCTCCCTTCCGCACGTCGTTCACACCCTCACCCGTCTGCAACACAACACACCCGGTGTGACTCGCCAGCTCCCTCAGAGCCACCACCCTCCCTGGGGTGCAGCAGAGGATAAGGTGAACCCCACAGCTCCAGGTCAAGGAGGTTCTTGAGGCAGGATGACTGCCTGCTTCCGCTGGGCACGGGCGGCTCCGAGCTTCCCAGTCCTATCCAGGGGTCCCGTTCTCTCTGAGCCTTCTCCAGGCCCAGGCCCCCTGCTCCCTCAGGACGACTCCTCTGATTGGGACAAAGGCAAGGGTGTCATGCGACTGCACTGTGTGCTCTGTTCCGTGGGAATGATTCTGGGCTTGGGGGCAGAGCAGGGGATTCTGCGCTGGTAACACCCTCGCAGTCCTTCAGGCCACACACACTCCAGCCACTCCCGTTCGTTCACTGCCTGTGAGCTGCCCTGAAGGCAAATCCTCCTCTGCTCCCATCACAGAAGGCAGAGGAGGAAAGAAGGCAAAGTTTTCCTGGGTCACACCCAGATGAGAACTTGGGGTCCCCCAGTTCCACATACCCAGTTGATGAGGACAAACTTGGGCAGACCGGAGTTGGGGTCCTTCACCCTGCAGAAGCCGTACATCACCTTCCCGCTGTTGAGCTCCTCCACCATCTCCTCCAGGCCCCCCTCTGCAGCAGGCATAGGGGGTGTCAACGGGCCCTGCGCCCGTGGCTGGCCCTGCACAACGCCCACTGGGAAGGGAAACCCAACCTGCCTCCGAGCCAGGGTTCTCAGGGCCGCCTGCATCAGAATCAGACTCCTGGTCCTTCCCCACTACACGGACTTACAGGAGCTGGCGGGGTGTGGGATCTGCATCTGTGACAAGGACCTCAGGCAATGGTGTACACCCCCCAGTTTTAAAACGATTCCTAGGGGCACCTGGGTGGCTCAGTGGGTTAAGCCTCTGCCTTCAGCTCAGGTCATGATCTCAGGGTCCTGGGATCAAGTCCCTCATCGGGCTCTCTGCTCAGCGGGGAGCCTCCTTCCCCCTCTCTCTCTGCCTGCCTCTCTGCCTACTTGTGATCTCTCTTTCTCTTTCAAATAAATAAATAAAATCTTAAAAAAAAAAAAAAAAGAAAAAAAACCCATTCCTATAAAACCCACAGGGAGTTCCGGGAAAAAAGGGATGTAATTTCTGCTACAAATTAGGTACCAGGCTTTCTTTTTTCAAAAAATTTTTTAAAGGATTTTATTTATTTATTTGACAAAGATTACAAGTAGGCAGAGAGGCAGAGAGAGAGAGAGAGAGAGAGAGAGGAGGAAGCAGGCTCCCTGTGGAGCAGAGAGCAGGATATGGGGCTGGATCCCAGGACTCTGGGATCATGACCTGAGCTGAAGGCAGAGGTTTTAACCCACTGAGCCACCCAGGCGCCCCTAGGCACCAGGCTTTCAAAGGGACAGTCCCTGCAACAGCCTGCCCGCTGTTTGGGGCCCCACGAAGGGCCCTGAGCAGATGGGAATGTCCTGTAGTAACGCTCGGGCTCAGCTCTTAGACCCTCCCCATAAAGAGAGCAGTGAGTGGCTCCCCAGCACTGAGGCTACTGTGGGGACGGTCATGGTAGGCTTGCTACTTGTAGGGGACACCTGCTTGCCTGCGGCTCCCTCCACGCACAGTGAGGGCTGAAATGCCAGCCGCTGGGGACACTGCTGGCTGCGACTCTCTCCCTTCCCCCACAGCTGCCTCCTGGGGCATCCAGCCCCCGTCAGCCCACTGGCATCCTCACTGGGCCATACTCACCCCCAGTGCCGGCCACACGGATGTCATTGCTGTTACCCTCATAGGTGAAGAGAGCCCTGAAACACAACACAAACTAAGCTCTGTGACCGGCGTTCCCGCAGCACCCACCACGAGCGGAGCACGGTTGCCACCGGCCCCACTGGCCCACAAGGCAGGAGCTCGAAAGGCCTCCCAGAGCTGGGGCCTCTCAGGCCTTGGCGCGGCAGCTTCTCCTGAGGGACAAACTTATGCAGGGAGCCCCTGTCTGCCATGAGAAACACCGAGCTGTGAAGGTTGTTTGATCTGAAAGACGCTCCATGTCCAACGTGGGGCTGGAACTCGCCTCTCCAAGATCAAGAGCCGCACGCTCGACTGACTGACTGGCCCGGCACCCAGGGCTGGCGAGCTGTATTGAGGCAACCTTCCACACCTTCCTCAACCCGAGGCACCCAGGGAGAAGTGGGAGCCGGGTGGGCGAATCAGGCACTGGGAAGGTGCCCCATGCCCTTGTGCAGGTCTGCTCTGTCTTCTGAAACCTGAAGATTTTGCACACCAGGTTACTCTGGGCTTGGGACTCTTCTAGAAAACCCAGAAGCCACATGGGCCATGACTCAGCATGAAGTCAGGCTCCTTACAGGACAGACTCCTTGGCTGGGCAAAATCCTCTTTCTGGGAGCCTTAACTTTCCACAGGTGACCCTAGGCTGCCCCTGACTTTTCCTGTGAGACTAACTGTTCCTAAGAACTCTGGGAAAGATGCTTATGAAGGTGACCCCCAGAGAAGTTAAGGAAATATGGCAAATTTTTTTACATCTGGGGCATGGAAAGCCCCTTGACCAGAGCAGAGGTTACCCATGGAGAACATTCTGGAAGAGCTGGCTTATCCACAGCCCACATGGAGCCCAAACATCAATACCAGCTCTGCTGCCATTCAGTTCCAGGCAGAGGGGCAGACCATGGGGTACCGGTGCTGACCCAGCAGACAAGTCAAAGGCAGAACCTGGACCAGCAGGCCATCCCCACGCTCTGTGCCCAGACAGGCTTGCCGAAGAGGGCCAGATAGGGGCTGTGGGGTGACAGTGTGACAGGAACCGGGATGCCCTGATGGCTCAGTTGGTGTGTGACTCTTGATCTTGGGGTTGGGGTTTGAGCCCTACAATGGGTGTAGAGCTCACTTAAAAATAAAATATTGGGGGGAGAAAAAAAAGAATCTGACAGGAACCAAAACAGCCTTCATTCAGCTTCCCCAGGGCCTTGGTATGGCCACCAGGCAGAGCTGCCTAGACTGAGAAGTCGGAAGAAAGGAGACCCAGGCCCTGAAGGTCTAGCTGGCACAGGGGACGCACCTCCGAGGAGAGATACCAAAAGGAACACGCAGACAAACAGCAAAAAGATGTGGGAGTTCGTGGACGTCCGGACGTCCGCCTGGAGGAAAGAAGCCCATACATCTCAAAGCCACCAAGCTCTGAGTGCAGAAGATGGGGACAACAGACAGGCAGCAGGCAGCACAGACTGCTTCCAAGAAGGGACCCAGCAGCTCGTAGGAGCCAAGATCCATGCCTGGCGCCTGCCCTCCCCTCTACCCCGGGCTCTGGCCCAAGCCACCTTCTTGAATGTTTGCAGCTCAGAGACTCAATCCCACATTCAACGGACTCCCATCCCTCTTTCAAATCACCATGGAAGAGGCGCGTGCTGGCCCGGCACAGCACACAAGAGTGTGGCGCACAGAGCGCCTGGGAACTCAAGCATCCCTTCCAAACACACATACTGAGGACCTGCTCCTTCCTGCTCCCGTCATGAAGCGTCCAGTAAATCCCCAGAGGCCCTGACCATGGACCTGACCACGGAGCTTCCTTTCTAACGGGAGACCAAAAAGAAACACACCAACACTAATGTCCTGTCAGGTAGTGAAGAGGGAGCAGGAGGGAAACAAACATGCCTCAATCTAGAACAATCAGGGGAACCACGACCGAGGCCGGTGATGGAGAGCTGATGGGCCTGCTCTCCGGCCCACCTGGCTTCAGGGCCCAGCCGGAAGCTGCCCACTCTGCCTGGGAAACCTTTCATGACCCACCAAACTGGAGACCACTTCCTCCCACTGGTATCCTCTGCCACATCTTCTGTCCCCTTCTCAGGTCGCTGTGCATGCGGGCACTGACCGCACCGGGGACAGAGACAGGGCCCACTGAAGGTGTCTGGTGCGTGTCTAGGCAAAGTCACACAAGGAGCCAGCAGTTGAGCAAGGCCTCTCCAAGAAAGCGGTGTCAGCACTGAGACGTCTGGGGAGCCCTGGGACCATGGGGAAGGTGCTCTAGAATGGGGAAGCAGCCAGAGCAAGGGCTCTGAGGAGGAAGCAGCTTGCACATCTGAGGAAGAGAAAGAAGGCCACAGTGGTGACAAAGAGGTGTGGCCCCAGTGTGGTAAGTGGGAGGAGTAGAAGGAGGGGGTCAGGAGCTGGCCCCACAGGGCCTCACAGCTGAGGTGAGATGACTGGGCTCTACTTACTGTGAAAGAGGAAGCTGCCGAGTTTAAGCACCGAAGTAGCACGATCTAGATACCTGCTCAGCTCATGAGTGGGGGCCCGCCACACATTATCTGCTGAGGTGCTTAATGGCCGTGACAGGGAGATCAAAAGCCGGGGCTCGCACCACTGGGTGTGGACCTGGAGTGCTGCCAGACGGGTAGGCTCGGGCGGGGGTCGGGGGCAGAGGCTCAGCACCCTGGGGGGGGGGGCAGAGAGAAGCTGGGTGGGTGAGTTTCAGACCAAGGTGGTAGCAGACAACTCCGAGAAGCCAAGAAAGAGCCAGAAACTGCCAGCCTGAGCTGCCAGCCTGAGCTGCCAGCAGGACTGTGGGACATCATCCCCAGAGCAGTGGTGATCCCTGAGAACGAAGAGATCGGAAAGAAGGCAGCAGGGGGCCCAGGAGTCTCGCAGGTACATCAGGAAGGGCCAGGCCAGCTACTCAGGAGCACATAAAACAGCAACACCCCAGCCAAACAGGACCGGAGGGGGCCGACATGCTGCCGGCCCAAAGGCACAAGGCCGCAGGTGGATGTGAAATGGCACCCGCCGCGTGTGAGCTGGTCAGCAGGGTTTGGAGTAACAGCAGAGGTATGACAGCCCTCGGAGAGCAGGAGACAGGTAGGGACGGGGGTGGACATTTAGAAACTCCTGGTAAAGTAAGTGCCTAAAGTGTGGGAGACCCTCCTAAGCATTGAGATGGAGAAGGCAGAGAAATCCCACTGCTCCCAGACGCACTCCCTAACTACATGCATGTGTTCCGGACAGAGGAACCACCTGGCTCCCCAGCAACGCAGCACCCAAGTCCCATCAGGGTCAGCGGTGTCCCAGGCAGGAGAGGCCTCTGCACACCCCAGCAGCAGGTGCTCTGAAGCTCTTCCCCAACAGGCCCAGTGCACGACAGCACAGGGTATGAAGCCGGCAGGGAAAGCCACAAGCCAGGAGCACCAGGGCGTGGCGATCCGCCCCGCACAGCATGCCGTCACCCCGAGAGGGCCCTGCCCCTGCCCCGGGAAGAGGCTCCTCACAGCGGGTCACCTTAGTTCACCAAACCCAGTGTATTTCTTGGGGCTGCAAGTGCTCAGAACTGGTCAGTGCAAACAACTGAAGCGAGCGGGAGAGTGACCAGCCGCTGACCCTGCGCGGGGGCTGCCCAGGGCCATCCCAGAGACTTCGGACCCGCTTCCAGAGTTAGAAAGCCGCATCCGGGGCCCGACGGCAGAGTGGAGGGTGTCCCGGGCAGGTTCAGGGATGGTGGGGGCTTCCTCCACACAGCCAGCACCGTTGTGTCACTGGTGTCCGCGCGGCTCGCACAGGAAAGGGAATCCTTGGAGAGAATCCACATTCCCAGAAAACCAGAGACCCAAACCCAGACCTCCTGGCCGTGGGGCAGGGCGCCCGTTGCCGGGCGAGGTCCGGGGCGCCCGCTCAAAGGCCTCTCCCTGAACGCGGCGCTCGGAAGACCCCGGGCCCGGTTCGCGCTCCGTCGGGGAGGGCCGCGGGGAGCCCCGGTGTGCGGGGAAGTCCCGGGGTTGGGAAGGAGAAGCTGGCGGAGCCACCGAGCGACGCCCGCCGCACAATCCGACATGGAGACCAGCCGAGGGGCGGAGCCGCGGCGGTGGTGGGGCCAGCAGCTCGCGCGGCGCCGCTGTGGGGGGAGCGGGGAGCCCCCGGGACCCCCTCCCGCCCTGGCCCGCCCCCCATCCCACCCGGCCCGGCCGGCCCGGCGCCCACCAGTCAGTCGGGGACTTCTCGGTGACCACTCGCACGTAGGCCTCCTGCAGCGCCGGCCCATTCCGGCTCAGGTTCGCAGCCATGACCGGCCCCGCAGTCCCAGCTCCGCCACCGCCGCCGCCGCCGCCGCCGCTTCCGGGCCCCGCCCACCCTGCGACCGGAAGCCCCGCCCCTGCAGCAGGAAGCGGAAGCGCGGCGGGCAGGACCGCGGGGAGAGGGTGCGGCTGGCGGAGAGTGGGCGGGGCCGTCGCGGCTGGCCGCACGGGGGCGTGGAGTGGCGGACGAAGCCGGAGCCGGGCGCTGGGAGCTGCGCTCACCGAGGAGCGCGCGTTTCTCTTTTCTGTCGCCGCAGTCAGCGCACTGGTTCGAGCGTCTGGGGCTCGTGACAGCCTCTGCGCGAACCTTCCACACGCGCCTGAGCGGCGACCGGAGCCTGCACTGGCGAACACGAGCGCTGCGTGCGGGCCGCGCCCGCCCGGGCCAAGGTGCTACCGAGCCTTCTCGCCCGCACCTGCGTTCCCCGCTCTGTTCGTGGAGGACCAGGTGGCGCGGGGAGCCCCGCTCCTTGCCCTGCACGCACGTCCCAGCACTGGTGCATGAGTCCCTGGGATGTCAGAGAGGCGGCCCCGTGCTGACCCTGTGCGCTCCGGGAGCCCTCCCTCAGGGGCCCATCCCTCAGTAGCCCATCCCGCAGGGGCCGTCCCGCAAGGCCCCATCCCGCAGGGCCCGGTCCCGCAGGGCCCCGTCCCGCAGGGGCCCATGTCGCAGTCCGGTGCGCCCACATTTCTGCAGCGACGTCAGTGAGAAATCACCAGGGCGGGCTATGGAAAGACCACAGGGCCTCGGGGCAGGTGGTCAGGGCTTCCCTCCAGATGAGAATGTTGGGTCTGATTGTGCAGATACAGGCTTGGCGGCTCCGTCTGGGCACAGACGTGGCTTACAGGTTATGTGCACGTGTGTGTCATTGCTGTAGGTCTCCGGCAGAAGCCCCGACATCCTCTGGCCAGAGCAGCCACCTCCCCGAACCCGGGAAGTCTAGGGCCTGAACAAAACACTCCTTCCCTTCAGCAGCTTCCGCCTGCGGCCCGTCCCTTCCCCAGTCCTTCCCGGGCCTCTGTGCAAGGTGCAGGTATGTTCTCCGCTCTGATGTCGCTGCTGTGTTTGCATCAGAAAAGTGAGCTCCAGCAACTGCAGGCCTCCTCAGGGCTTTCCCAATCTCTTATCTTTTATTTTCTAATTTAAATTCGCTTAGCCAACATACAGTAGTACATCATCAGTTTCGGATGCAGCACTCAACGATCCATCACTCGACACACAAGGGCCCACATCAGGCGCCCTTCTTAACACTCACCATGCCCTCTTTTTTTCTTCAGTGACTTCTCCTCTGTTCTTGTTTTCCCTCAGACGCCCTCAGACTTTCCTCTCCAGAGTCGGGGAGATTCAGCCTGCCCTCTTACTGTTCTTCAGCCTTCTTTTTGGCCACAGTGCATCTTTGTTTTTTCTCTTTCTCTGGTAATGCCCTCTCTTTGAACACCTCCTGGTCCCCAGTTTCTTCCTTGACCTGGCTGCCACGCGCCAGCTTCTGGTCCCTGGACCCCGAGGAGGTCTGGGAGCACTTTTCCACATTTCAGTCAACTTGGGGAGAAACCACCTTACCTGAATTGGGCTATGCTGCTCTCTCTGTTCTGGAAAAAGATCAACTCTGCGTGGTAGCCAGGTGCATCACACGGATGAGGGAAAGCAGGGAGATCTGGGAGAAGGCTCTTAAGTGGGGGTCCCTGGTGTGGGAAGGTGGGGAGCAGGATTCTGCTTTCTGCTCTAGGGTGTGGGAGTCTGTTTCCACTTGACAGGCTGGGAAAGGCGTCTCCGCAGAGGTAACACTGGAGCAGAGACTGGATGTGGGGTGGGGAGCACGGCTGTGGAAGGTCTGGGCAGACGTGCTCTTGGTGGAGGGAACAAGACGTGTTGGGGTTCTGAAGTGGGGGAGGCAGTCTAGTGACAGACTGACGATTGAGCACAGGGAGAAGGGGAGGGAGGGGAGCTGGATTCTGGAGGACCCTGTAGGTCAGGGAAGGACTTCACACTTTGTTCTAGGTGTAGCCAAGTCCCTGAGGGGCTTTAACCAGAGCAGTGTGATCTGCTGATGTTTTCAAATGGTCCTGCTGGTTGCTCTCCAGACGCCTCCATGACTGTTCCTCCAGCCGCCGCTTGTCTGCTTTCTTGTTTCCTCAAAGCCATCACCCTTTTTGGTCAGCTGCTCCTCCGCTTAAAAGCATGAGATGTGGGGCACCTGGGTGGCTCAGTAGGTTAAAGCCTCTGCCTTTGGCTCAGGTCATGATTTCAGGGTTCTGGGATCAAGCCCCACATTAGACTCTCTGCTCAGCAGGGAGCCTGCTTCTGCCCCCTCTGCCTGCCTCTCTGCCTCCTTGTGATCTTTGTCTAACAAATAAATAAAAATCTTTTAAAAGCATGAGATGTAAAAAACAAACAAACAAACAAAAAACAACAACCCTAAAATAAATAAATAAGTAGGGGCGCCTGGCTGGCTCAGTGCGTTAAGCTGCTGCCTTCCGCTTAGGTCATGATCTCAGGGTCCTGGATCAAGCCCCACATCGGGCTCTCTGCTCGGCAGGGCGCCTGCTTCCTCCTCTCTCTCTGCCTGCCTCTCTGCCTACTTGTGATCTCTCTCTGTCAAATAAATAAATACAATCTTTGAAAACAAATAAATTAATTAAAGCCTGAGATGTCCCCAGAGGTGATGCTAGGACTCCACTGTCTTCTTATCTGACTGACTTCTGTGGCCTTCTTGCAGGAGGGTAAGCACAGAGCTGCTTTTCTCCTGGTGGGTTCAGATTACAGATCTAGGGCACAAAACCAGAGCCAGAGCCAATGTCCTCCACCCCCTGTGGGCAGCTAACCCTGTGCTAAAGGCACCCAAGCCCAAGTGTGGGGGGAGGAGCTTGCCAGCTGACTCCCTCTGGCATGGCCATGCAGGAAGAACTAACAGCATTGAGAAAAATGCCATGACTGCTCAGTTGTGCAAAGGAAGGAAGTCCTGCCATTTGCAAGCACACAGATAGACCTGGAGGGTGCAGGGGTGAGAGGCTGGCTGAGGGGGACAGCCCTATCATTCCCCTCCTGAAGCAGAACCTGGTCCAGCCCCCATGTCTGAAAGCAGCTGGGTGGTGGATAGCCTGTGGGCCTCTCTGAAAGGCATCAAGTGAGGGTCTGGGAGAAGTGGGGAGGGCGGGGAAGGAAGGAGACATTTTTTAGGGAACTCAAGAAGTTGTTCTCTGGTCTGATAGGGTTTTTACAGATTCTCTATAGCCATTTGATTTTTGTTACTCATCAACTCCGCCAGCAGGGAGAAGCTGCTGTCATGGGCATGATGAGGCTGGCAGAACAGCCAGGGAGAGCGCTAGCTACTTCCTCCCCTCCGCAGCAGATAGCACCACACGGTACTGGGCCACCTTTGTGGGAACAGCAGCCACAGCCTCCACGGTTCAGAGGACCAGCCCTCACCCAGCGCTGCTGGGGTGGAAGAGTGTGTCACAGTGAGAAGGGCCAGCGGTGGAGCAGCAGCACAGGAAGGGGTGGGGGTGAGGGCCCATACTGACCTAGAGGCCCTCTCTCACCACCAGGGACAGACCTCAGGCCCAGAGATCTGCAGAGGAGTCCCCCAAGCACCACTGTGGTCCTTAAAGAGGCTTGCTCCTGGATTGCCGAGACAGAAACCTGCCTGTCCTTGAGCATTTGCAGGGCGGTATGTGGAATCCCACGGCAGGGACATAACACGCAGTAGTGAGCTGCTAGGTCTGCTGGATGTCTGCATCCCAGCATTTTAATCCCTTGTCAGGAGATTTTGACCCTGTGCCATATTCCTGGAACTCCTGGGTCTTCCTGGAACCTGACAAAGGACCAAGATCTCAACACCATCCAGCAAACCCAGACACTTCCGGTCAGAGTTAATAGTCATCTGTCCATGGTGGATCAGTTGCTTAAGGTCACGCATCTTCCCAAGCTCTCCGGTCCACAGAGAAGAGTAACACATCACCCCTGCAGTTGGGTTTTTGGATCTGCTCTCCACTTGCTGACCTGGGACTTGCCTTGGAACACGACATCTGAACATAAGTGATACAGGAGTGGCTGGCACCCCGGTGCATCTTGAAAGAAGGTTCTGACCTAAGAAGCCTGTTTTGGGGGCTGACCTGCACCCTGAAAGGCATGTGAGTTCCCTGAGGGAGAGAGTCCGGGGATGTGTAGAGACAGGCCTGTGGAGCAACACCGCCGGGACCTGTCCGCGGGGTGTGGCAGGTACAGAGTGGAACTCAGGCTTGCACAGGGTGAGTGATAACGCACAGTGTAGACTCTAAGGGCTGGGTTCACTCTCTCTGCTCCATCTCTCCAGCACAGAGCACAGGCTTGGGGAAATTCTCCCTGGACTCGGGAAGGTCACCAGCTTCCCGGGTCTCAAAGACCCTCCTGATCCCACCTAACGTCTCTGGGTGTGCTGACCATGCAAGTTACCCCCACCTCTCCGGCTGTCCTGTGCTTCTCCCACGCCTCCCTGCAAATATAGTTGGTTACGGTGAGTATTTGCACCACAGAAACTAGCAAGCATGAAAGTCAGGGCTGCATCTCACCCCCGAGGCTGGTTTTCAGACACCCATCACGACACCACCATTGGTTCTCAGTATCTCCTGTGTCTACATGGATCACACGTGGTCAGCACTCAGGAAGCAGAGCAGTGGTCGTGGAAGCGGTGAATTTGGGGAACTAAGGTCATGTGAGGGTACTGGGGACACATGCAGTGAGGTTCCAGACACTTCCGCAGAGCAATTTCTTTCCTGCTCACTCGGGCTCCCAGGGTCGGAAATGCGTCCTCTGCAATGCTGCATGAATGAGTGAGTTCCTTGTTGCAAGGTCCGTTGGGGCAAGTCCTGGAGAGGCAGTGGGAACCATGGGGGAAGGAGAAGCTGGCCGTTCTGCGGGTTTCCTGATGCCCGCGGCCCACCGGGCTTCTCCCCTGCTCCGGTGGTTTCCTGCCCTGAGGACGCGCGTCTCTCTTCAGGGCGGGGAGGTGGTGAATAGACACCAAGAAGGGACATTGCCTGAGAGGCCAGAAGTGGTCTCTGCCGGGACACTCCAACAAACACCAAGGAGTTTCGAAGGTTGACTGGCGTTTCAAGGGAGCACAGAGTGATTTGCCAGAAACGAATCCGCTCATGTATCGCGTTTCTGTGCCGATTGATCGAAGGCGGTTGGAAGACCCAGGTCTGAGCCGCAGCTCTACGACCAGAAACATCGCCGGGACCTTTCTGGGCCTTCACATAATTATCTGGTGCGTCGTGAGGAGGACACTTGCCTGCCGCCTGGCCAGCACCGTCATGTGGCGGCACATTCTGGGGCGTGGGTGACGTACACAGGTGTGTCCAGCACAGAGCCAAGGATGCTGGCATCAGTGCTGCGAAGGGCGGTCTGGGAAGTGTGGCCTGGAGGAGGGAGCCCCGAGCGCGGGTCACCCTCAAGGGCAACTGGGGGACAGGCGTGGATGCCAGACTCTCCCCGGAGACCCCTTTGTACCTTCTGAATTTTGAACCCATGGGAATTTATTACTTACTCAGTATATATGTAAGTATTTATACGATGACTATTGTCATGGACCCCGCCCCAGGCTCCGCCCCACGGCACATCTGACCCCGCCCACCAGGAGCGCAGTAAAGCTGTCCATCAGGCCCCGCCCCGCCCCGTCGGTCCTCTCCCTCAGGCCCTCCACCCTTCAGAGCACTGCCCATTGGACCCCGCCCCCGCCCCATATGGTCCCGCCCCCCGCTCATCGGACCCCGCCCTCAGGCCCCGCCCCGTGCTACGCAAGCCCCACGTGACTCCGGGACATGGCCCTGCCCTTTTAAGGCCACGCGGCGGCTGTCCCGCCTGGGTTCCTCGCGGCGGTCAGTCTCCGGGTTCGGCGCCTCGCGGAGCGGCGGTCTGCGCGTGCGCGCCGCGGGGCACTGTGGGGCCGGCGCCCACCGGCCGGGCGCTCCCTGTGAGGCGGAGCGGTCGCCCGGTCCAGCGCGTCCGGCCCGTCCCGGCCCTGCGCCCCGGTGTGTGCCCGTCCGCCGGGCTCGCTCCCAGGCCATGGTCCGTGCCCGTCCGCTGGGCTCGCTCCCAGGCCGCGGGGCAGTCCCGAGGGCCGTGGTTCTGTAAGTACCGCCGCCCGCGCGTGTTCTGTGTGGGCGGAGGCGCGCGCGCCGGCGGCCGTGGGCCTCGGAGCCGCTCTCTGGACCCCGCGGGCCCAGCCTCGGTCCTGCCTTCTGCCCGAGCTCGGGCGCGGCGGGGGCGGCGGCGCGGCGCGAGGGCTGCAGCCCACGGCGAGGACCGAGGGAACGCGCCGTGGCAGGACGGACGCGTGGAGGGCGGAGCCGCGCGGAGTCCGGCTCCCCTCCGCACTGGGCGCTTCGCGGGCGCCGCTGGGGTTCAGTCCTGTCCACACCCGCGGCGCGCTCGGACTTGCGCCCGGCCTCCGGAGTTGCGTGCTCGACCACGGCGCCCGCCCGCGCCCTAAACCGAGTTTCGGGTTTAGGACGTGCGGAGCGCTCACCCCGGGACGGGCGTCTCCCTGGTCCCGCAGGACGGGCTCACCCTGCTGGTGTGCGGCGTCAGAACACGGCGTGCCGCAGACCTCGCCCGGCCCCCCAGCTGTGGCTTCCGTTCCTGAACGCGCTCTCCGGTACCGCGCCCGTCTCTCCAAGGCGTGCCTTGCCCGGCCCGCTGCGGGGACCCCGCGAAGCGCACGCCCACTGGCCTCTCAGGTTCTCCAAAATCCGGCATGGTCCCTCTTGGCTCACAGTCGCCAGTTTCCGTCACCGGCCCCGTGCCCTTTACTCCCGGCCACTTTCTGCTCAGAGAGCTCGCTGCCTCCTCTGAGCAGAGCCATCGCTGACCTTCCAAAGCCCGCTCAGGCTTCACCGCCTGAGCAGCCCTGCTTGAGCCCCTGTCCTTGCTGTCTCTACGTAAAGACTTCGTAGTCCGTAAGTTGTTACGTGGCTCTCCTCCTATAAAACAGATGATCCCAAGTGTTCCGTAAATCGTTTCGTATAGCCATGACAACAGTGACTATCTGAATGGTGATTTCACTAATGATCTCAATTACGAAATTTCCTTAGAGGATTTGTATCAATTGTATAATTGGGAAAAAACGATAGTGTTGCATAGCAGTGAGAACAGTACATTTCTGCTGCGTGTTGGTAGTTAAGTGCATAGTGGTTTAGACCTCCTACATAAACTTTCGTACAGCTTATTTTGATTACTATTTTGTGCATTTCTTATTTTTTATTTTTTAATTTTATTTAAAGATTTTATTTATTTACTTGACAGACAGAGATCACAAGTAGGCAGATAGGCAGGGGTGGGGAAGCAGACTCCCCGCTGAGCAGGGAGCCCGATGCGGGGCTAGATCCCAGGACTCTGGGATCATAACCTGAGCTGAAGGCAGAGGCTTTAGCCCCCTGAGCCACCCAGGCGCCCCGTATTTTGTACATCTTTTTATCTTAATCGTTGTTTATTTTGTACCCAGTCTTCCGTATAATTTTCGATGTACAGAAGTGTTGCAAACATAGTAAAAGATTTAAAAATTGATAAATTGGACTGCAGAAAAATTTAAAACTTTGGGGTTGCAAATAGCACCATCAGGAAGCAAAAAGACAACCGACAGAATGAGAGAAAATATTTGCAAATCGTATATTTGATAAGGGTCTGGTGTTCAGAATATATAAGAACTCTTACAACCCAGTAAAAAAGACTAATGAAAAACTGAGCAAAAGCCTTGAATACACATTTCCTCAAAGGGGATAAAGATATGGCCAATAAGCACATAGAGCACAAAGGCTCAGTGTCCTTAGTCATGAGAGAAATGCAGAGTTGCAGACACAGTGCGATGGCCCTTCACACCCTCTGGATGGCTCCAGTCAAAAGGACAAATGGCGACAAATATCAGAGAGGACGTGGAGAAGTTGGAAGCCTCATACAATCCTGGCGGGAATGTAACTGCTTTGGAAAACAGTTTGGCAGTTCCTTAAGAAGTTGAATACGGAACTGTATGACCTAGCATTCCATTCTTATGTGTGTACTCAGGAGGAATGAAAAGAAATAGAATGAATGCCCATGCAGAAACTTGTACACAGATGGTTATAGTAGCATTATTTGTACTAGCCAAAAGGTCAAACAACCCACATGTTGAAGGGATAAAGGCGGTGTGACACATCCACTCCGAGGGATACTTCTGCCGGTAACAAGGACGAAGCACTGATGAATGGTGCCACATGGGTAGATGAGATGCTGAGGTCGCCGTGACAAAGGACCACAAACTGGGCGGCTGGGTAGAGTATATTGGCTCACAGTTTTGGAGCCTAGAAGTCTAAAATCAAGGTATTGGCAGGGTTGTTTCCTTGTCAGGGCTGTGAGGGTTGTGCCTCTCATCCAGCTTCTGATAGCCCCGGGCACTCTTAGCGTGCAGATGGTGTTTTCCTGTGTCTTGATTTTGCTTTAACCTCTCCATGTGTCTGTGTGTCCAAATTGCTCCTTTTTATAAGGAGTCCCCGAGTTTGGGGCCCTCCCGAATGACCTCATCATACCATGACATTGCAGACACCCAGTTTTCAGAGAAGTCACATTCACAGGCACAGGGGATTAGGACTTCCATCTTTTGGAGGGACACAGTTCAAGACACAACAATGGGTGAGGCTTGGAAATATGGTAAATGAGAGACCATTTACAAGAGGCTGCATATCATACGATGCCACTTACCAGTTGTCCAGAATGGGCAGCTCCATAGAGACAGAGCGTCGATCAGTGGTGGCCTAGGGCTGAGGGAGGGCGGAACAGAGAGTGACTGCTAAAATGCATGTGAATTTTAAGTGTAACGTTGATAAGCTGTTTAAAATAGAGTAACAACAACAGTTTGTACTTGTTTACTCATCCAGCCTGCCCTAATGTTTGCACGTCACAGAAGTGATACAATGAGCTAACCCAGAAAAGTAACATCTGCACAGAACTGTTAGCTGATTGACATACATACAGACTTCAGTCAGATTTTGTCAATTGTCCAATTATTGTCTGATGCTTGTCCTATCTCTTAGCCTTCTGCAGAAATTCTAGTCTTTTTTTTTTCATCTCTGATGACCTTGTCATTGTTGGGCAAGTATGGGAAAGTCATTTTGTAGAATGTCCTTCAGTTTAGATTTTCTGATTCATGAGACTCAGGTTATGCATTTTTGGCAAGACAGTTACGGAAGTGCTGCTGTGTCCCCAGTGCGTCATATTGGAGGGTACATGACATTAGTAAGTTTTATTACTAATTAAATCTGATCAGTTAGGTTGATTTTTTTTCCTTAAATTTCTTAATTTATTTTTAAGAAGTAAAAAATCACTCAGTGGTACCATACAAAATCAAATAATTTTTGCACCTAGTATTTTCACCAAAAGTGATCTCATGGTACAGAAATAAAACATAATGAAAAAAAAAACCGTCATTAACTTCACACCTGGCTTTCAAGCTTAGTAGAACTGAACAGAGAGTTAGGTTGATTTTTTAATTGTAAAGTTAACTTTTTTCTTTTTAAAGTAACAAATAGCTTCTGTGGGGGACTGCTGAGACCATGCACATGCATATTCACTACACTCATCCCCAAATTATAGGTTGCAGTCTTGCCTACGGCACTTATTCCTGTGGTGTTTCCCTATGCTTTTATTTCTAGTTCTCTATGCTTATTTTTATTTTCATTTATGTATTTTTTTAAGATTTTATTTATTTATTAGAGAGCATGTGTGAGAGAGCACAAGTGGGGTGCAGGTCAGAAGGAGAAGCAGACTCCCCTTTGAGCAGGGAGCCTGATGCAGGACTCCATCCCAGGACTCCAGGATCATGACCTGAGCCGAAGGCAGATGCCCGACTGAGCCACCCTTGAGGCACCCCTCTTTCAACATTTGTTAAATGGAATTATGCAGTAAGGAAGAGCTGTCTTTTCTCCCCCACTTTTATTATTTGTTTATGTATTTATTTATTATTTTTTATGTTTTATTTTTTAAAGTAATCTCTGCGCCCAGCTTGGGCCTCAAACTCATGATCCCGGGGGTCATATGCTCCACTGACTGAGCCAGACGGGCACCCTCTTTTTTTTCCTCCAGTTTTTAAATTCATTTTTTCAATTCTTTTGTTTATATCAGTATGGACTCATGGATTTTTATTCTGTTGATTTTAGTCCATTAGTGTTATTATTTATTATGTTGCTCAAATTGTCCCTGATTTGGCCATTGAGAGCTTATTGTAGGGAGCCTCTAAGATGGTGCCCAACAATTCCTACCTCCTAGTATTCAGGCCCTTGTGTAATCTCCTCTCCTTGAGTGTGGGCTAGATTAAGTGATGTTTCTGATGAATAGAAAAGGTGATGGGAAGTCATTTCCGAGATTAGGGTAAGAAAAAGACTGGCTTCCGTCTTGGGCAACTTCTTTTGCTGTCTCCTTCTCTTGCTTCCTTACTCCCTCACTCCCTTGTTCTGATGGAAGCCAGCTACCATACTGTGAGCTGTCCTATGGACAGGCCCCTGTGCCAAGGAACTGAGAGAGGCCTTTTGCCAACAGCTAGTGAAAAACTCAGTCTAGTACCCCTGAAGATCACCCTAAAACTTCACTACTATCCAGTGTTGTACTGGATGTTCTAGCCATTTCTATAAAGAAAGGAAAAGAAGTAAAATCCAGGCAGTGGAAAGAAAAACATTTTTACTCGCAGACAGCATGCTTGTCTGTCCAGAAAATTGGAGATTACAGAAAGCTTCTGGAACTATTAATGCTTTAACTGTTAACAGGTGCAAAATCATCTACAGACATTAATTTTATTTCTGTGTGCTAGCAACAATCAGAAATTGAAAAAAAAATGCCATATATGGTACAATGAAAATATTAAATGCTTCTGAATAAACTTAAGATATGGAAGACCTTCACACTGAAAACTACCAAACATTGCTCAGAGAAATTGAAGATCAAAGTAATTGCAAGATAGCCTGTGTTCATGGGTTGGAAGACTCAGTGTTGTTAAGATATCAGTTCTTCCTGAATTAATCAGTATATTCAATGTAATCAAAATAAAAATCCCAGCTGGGGCACCTGGGTGGCTCAGTCAGTTAAACATCTGACTTCAGCTCAGATCATGATCTCAGGATCCTGGGATCCAGCCACACATCACGCTCCCTGCTCAGTGGTGAGTCTGCCTCCTCAACTCCCCCTCCCCTTGCTTATGCTCTCTCAAATAAATAAATAAAATATTTAAGAAAAAAAAATCCCAGCAAGTTTTTTTGGTAGAAATTTGCAAATTAATTCTAGCCTTTATATGGATATGGTGAGGACTCAGAATGGACAGACTAACTTTGAAGAGAAACAAAGTGGGAGGACTCAAGCCATATGATTACAAAATATAAAGCTATGCAATGAAGAAGATGTGTTGGCATAAAGATAGCCAAGTTATCTTGAAAAAAATGAAAGAATAGAAAATGAAATGTGAAAATGAAAAAAGAAGAGAGAATACATAAATAAACCCACATGTTGATTTTAAAAAAGGTGCTGCCATAGACTGAATGTGTCCACCTAAATGTCATATGTTAAATCCTAATCTCTAAGGCATTAGGATGTGGGGCACTTTTCAATTAATTAGGTCATGAGAGCAGAGCCCTCATGAATGGGATTAGAGCCAGTTTAACTTTCCTCTTATAAAAAAGAAACCCTAGGGAGTTCCTTTGTCCCTCCTATCATGTCAGTACATAGCAAAAAACAGTCATCTATAAATTAAGAAGAGGACCCTACCAGATACCAAATCTGCTTGTGCCTTGATTTGGGACTTCCCAGCCTCTGGAATTGTGAGAAATAAAATCTCTGTTGTTTATAAGGTCCCCAGTCTATGGTTTTCTGTTATAGCAACCCAGATGGACTACAATGGACGTCAGAGCCATTCAATGGAGAACAGCTCTGGAACAATCAGATGTATAAAAAATAACAGCTTTACACACATAAAAAAGGATCATAGACTTAACTGTTAAATTAGTTTAGAACTATAAAACTTCTAGAAAAAAAAACCAAAATCTTTGTGACCTTGGGTTGAACAAAGATACTCTAACTATAACTTTGGCATGCGCCATACAAAAATAAAATAAAATAAAATAAATTGGGCTTTATCAAACCATGAGGAAACTCAAGTATGAAGAGAAGATGGCAGACATGGGAAGGGATCATGGGATCTGAAAATGACATGACAGTGAGTTCTCTTTTTGCTCAGTATATCCTGGGTTTGATGCTGGAGAAGCCAACAACCTGGAAATATCAAGGGGAGTTGTGGGGTGGGGAGGAGCCCCAACAGAAGCCTGTTCTTTTTCACCCAGGGACCAGGAAAGGGGCAGTTCAGCAAGACAGAGAACTTACAGGAAATAACTGCTTTACTATAGCCAAACACCATGGAACAAAATAAGGCCCCATCTGCATTATTGAAGGTTCAGTGAGGAGTCTAGACTTTGATGATAGCTGTGTTGTAAAGAGGTCATCCTCCTTCCTTGCTGGGCTGCTGTCAGAGAAGGCCCAGAGGAGATGGGATTGTCATGCCCCCCCCCCCACAGTGATGGTACTTTTTCTCTCTCACAGGGAAGGCCACATGGGGAGCAGTTACAAGGTGTTCTTAAACCTCTGTATTGGTGTTCTCTAGAGAAACTAGGGGTGGGAGTGGGGAAAGGGAGATATGTTTATTATAAGATACTGGGTTATGGGAATCCCATAACTGGCTCTGTACAAACGAGACCCAGGAGAGCTCGTGGTGTGGATTGAAGCCTGAGCGCTGGGGAACTGATGGTGTATCTGCCAGTCTGTATCTGAAAGCCTGAGAACCAGGAGCCCTGAGTACAGAAGATTGATGTCTTAGTTCAAGCATTGAGGCAGAGAGCCAGTTTAACTTTACTCCACTTTTTTGTTCTGTTCAGGCCCTCAACAGGTTGGGTATTACCATCCACATTGGGGAGGTTCTCTGTTTTATTCAGTCTATCAATTCAAAGAGTAATTTCTGAAAACACCGTTAAGAGATGCATTCAGAAATAATCTTTAACCAGCTACCTGGGCATTTTGTGGCCCAGTCAAGTTGATGTAAAAGTTGACCATCACATTCTTGTAGCCTGGTTGGTGAACTCTCATCTTCACTTGGCAGTAAAAGGTGGGGTCTTCCTTTTTGTGCTTGTGTGATGTCAGAGGAGGCCAACAACCTGGAACTGTGAGAAATAAATCTCTGTTGTTTATAAGTTATCCAGTCTATGGTAACCAAATAGGATATACTTCAAAAAAGACCATGCCAAGATGCTTCATAATCAAAATTCTGAAAACCAAAGACAAGATACCTTGAAAAAAGAAACAATACGTGGAAAACAACCCAAATTATAGCAGAATTTTTACTAGAAACCAAGAAGCACAGAAGAAAGTGGCATGGCATTTTCAAGTGTGAAGACAAAGAACTGTAACTCAGAGTTCTCTATCCAGTGAAAATATTTTTTTGGAATAAAGTGAGAATCAAGACATTGTCTGATGAAGGAAAACTAAGAAGATTTGTCAGCAGAAGATCTGTCCATTCAAAAAAAAAAAAAGGCTAAAGGAGTTTCTTCATTTTCAAAGGAAATGATAAAAGAAGGAATCTTGAAACATCAGGAAGGGATATAAAACAGTAGAAAGAGTAAATATGTAAGTTAACACGATGGGTTTTTTTTTTCTCTTGTTGAGTTTTCTAAATTAAATTTGGTGATTGAGACAAAAATTGTAACATTGTCTGATACGGATCTCAAAGCATGCAGGAGGAATCTTTAGGACAACTGTATTATAAACAACAGAGTCATTGTGCACGCCTACAGAAAGTCTCCGGAAGACATTACATTTACACCTCAGGTGATTTCTGGCACAGAGACACTCTACAACAATAAAACAAAGGCACAAACAAAAACAAAACCCAAAAGAAAATCCTAGGGAAAGAGGAGAATCTGATCTCCAGGCTTACTGTATTATTAGATTCAAACATCCAAGTTTCCAAGAAAAAAAAAAATCACAAGACACTTAAGGAAACAGGAAAGTATGACAGTCAAAGAAAAAGACAACATAAAATGTCCAGTGACAAAGGCCAGATGGCAAGGCTACTAGAGAATGACTTTGAAAAAACTGTGTTAAAGATGCTCGAAAAACTAAAGGACACATAGAAAGTCAAGAAAATGATGTATGAGCAAAGTGGAAATATCAACATATCACAAAGAAATTCTGGAGCTGAGAAATAAAAGAACTTAAGTGAGAAACTCACTAGAGAGATTCAAAGGTAGATTGGAGCATGCAGAAGAAAGAATCAGTGAACTGGAAAAGATAATTGAAATGATCGAGTCTGAAAAAAGGAAAGAATGAAGATTGAGGAATAATGAACAAAGCCAAAGGAAACTGTAGGACACCTTCTAGAAGATGATTGTACATTGTGGAAGTCCCAGAAGAAGAGTGAGCGAGAGAGAGAAATTGTTTGAAGAAATAGTGCCTGAAGACTTACCAAATTTGATGAAAGACTTGAATATAAGCATCCAACAACCTTAAACTCAAAATAAGATGAATTCAAGGAGACCCACATGGAGGCACATAAATTGTTGAAAACAAAAACAGAATCTTGGAAGCAGCAAGACAGAAGTGACTTATTACATAAAAAGGATGTTCAGCAAGACTCCCACCAGATTCCTCAGATGAAACTTTGTAGGCCAGAAGTGAGTGGGCTAGCATATTCAAAGTAGCGAAAGGAAAAAAACAAAAACAACCCCCCCCCCAAAAAAACCTGTCAGCCAAGAATCCTGTATCCACCAAAACTGTCCTTCAGAAGTGGAGAAATTAAACTAAAGCCAGTAGAGGGAAAGAAATAGTAAAGATGAGAGATGAACAAAATATAGAATAGAAAAGCAAGGTTTTGAAATCATTTCTTATTTTTTTTTAAGATTTTATTTATTTATTTGACAGAGAGAAATCACAAGTAGATGGAGAGGCAGGCAGAGAGAAAGAGAGGGAAGCAGGCTCCCTGCTGAGCAGAGAGCCCGATGCTGGACTCGATCCCAGGACTCTGAGATCACGACCTGAGCCGAAGGCAGCGACTTAACCCACTGAGCCACCCAGGCGCCCCTTGAAATCATTTCTTGAAAAGACAACCACCACTAACAACAAAAGACTAATGAGGATTCTAGGAATATGGTGGAATCAAAAGCACCAGGAATTTGTTTCTCTGCCTGGACAACAATTGTACTGGCAAAATCATCTGATGTAACTACTTTGGAACTCTGGAAACTGTTGAAGGCTTGCAACTTTCAGGGGAAGGTTTGGATAGGAAATTTCACTTGATTTCAGTTCTAGGATGGTAATAGCTACACATGCCAACCCCTAGCCACTTGGCAGGCAGCCATGTTCCTGGACCAACTTGCACACTGCTTGTGGGAGCCAAGCAAGCAAGAAGATTCTGCCCTCCAAATATCAGGGATCTTTCATCTGATCACTGATTGCTGCTTCTAAACATAGAGATGCAAAAAGGCAGGGAGCCATTATCATTGCACCTTCCCCATCTGGCTCAAGTGTCTTACAGGATATTTAAAGGGCAAGTGTACCCCCTCCTCCCATCATTCATCCCTTCATTTTTTGCTATGTTGTTGTGTGTGTGTGTGTATGTGTGTGTGTGGTGGGGAACTAGGCATTAAACACTAACATATTCAGGGGCACCTGGGTGGTTCAGTGGGTTAAGCCTCTGCTTTTGGCTCAGGTCATGATCACAGCGTCCTGGGATAGAGCCCCACATCGGGCTCTCTGCTCTCCAATGAGCCTGCTTCCCCCTCTCTCCCTGCCTGCCTCTCTCCCTACTTGTGATCTTTCCCTGTCAAGTAAATAAATAAAATCTTAAAAAAGAAAAACAATGAACATATTCAAAAACACCTGCATACACAGGGAAAATTAGAAAGTGATTGTGTATGCATAAGGAAAAAAAGAAAATGTTGTATCTATACCTTGGGCTGATCCTGAGCACAGAATGAATATAATAAAAAATAAACAAAAATAACAAAAAGCATCCAACCATGGGGGGGGGGAGAATCTGATTTTCAGAGTTATCACATTATTAGAAACAAATGTCCAGTGTTCAACAAAATATCACAAGGCAAAAAGACAGGAAAGTACTACTCATTCAAAGGAAAAAAAAATACAACAGAATCTGTTCCTGAAAAAGACTTGTTGGAAGATATAGTAGGCGAAGACCTTAAAATAATGTTCTTAAAGATGCTAAAAGAACTAAAGGAAGGGGCACCTGTGTGGCTCAGTGGGTTAAAGTCTCTGCTTTCGGCTCAGGTCATGATCTCAGGGTCCTGGGATTGAGCCCTGCATCAGGATCTCTGCTCAGCGGGGAGCCTGCTTCCTCCTCTCTCTCTGCCTGCCTCTCTGCCTACTTGTGATCTCTGTCAAATAAATAAGTAAAAATCTTTCAAAAAATTTAAAAAATACTTTTAAAAAAGAACTAAAGGGAAATGTAGAGAAAGTCAAGAAAACGATGTGAGAAAAAAATGCAATATCAATTAAGAAATGGAAAATCTAAAATGAAACCAAAATGAAATTCTGGAGCTTAAAGTTACAGTAACTGAAATTTTTAAAAAAATCGCAAGGAGTCAAAGGCAGAATTTGAGCTGGCAGAACATAAGTCAGTACTTTAAGAAAAGACAATGGAAATTATTGAGGTTCAGGAATAGATAAAGTTGAAAAATAGCAAACACAACCTGGATGTTTATGGGAAATCACCCAAAGCACCAACATATGCATTATGGGAGTTTCAAAGAAGAAGAAGAAAGAGGCAGAGGGAATATTTAATGAAATGATTGCTGAAAGCTTCCCAGACTTGAAGAAAGACATGAATATGAACATCCAAGAAGCTCAACCATCTCCAACCAAGATGAACTCCAAAAGACCCACTCCAAGACACATTATAATAAGACTTTCAAAAGCTAAATAAAAAGGGCAAACCTTGAAAGCAGCAAGAAAGAAGACAATTGTAAAAAACAAGTGATCATCAGGGATCATCTGCACATTTTTAAAAATCAGAATGTTGGAAGCTAGAAGACAATGGATATCCATTCTAAGTGCTCAAAGGAAAAAAAGAACTCTCAAACAAGAATCCTATATACAGCACTATATTTGGGCACTGTAAAACACATCTTTCAGAAGTGAGGGAGAAATAAAACAAAAATTGAGGGGGTTTGTACCACTAGATGTGCCCTGCAAGAAATGTTTAAGGGAGTCCTGGAAAATGAAAGACACTGGATATTAACCTGAAGCCATGAGGAGAAATAAGATTTCAGTAAAAATAAATACATGGAAAATTATAAATGTAGGACTATTGTAATAGCTTGTAGTTGTACGTTTTCTTTTTCTAGGGGATTTATGGTACTAATGCATTTAAATGGAAAAAAAACCTAGTTACTAGTATAATTATTACTGTAATTTTGACTTACAACTCCGGATTGTATTTTCTACATGATTTAAGAGACTAATGCATTTAAAGCAGTAATTTATATTTTGGAGCATACAGTGTATAAAGATGTGATTTGGTGACACCAACTAAAAGGGTTTGAGACAGTTTAAATTACTGAAGTTAAGCTGCTATAAATTCAATTTAGAATAAATGGGGTGCCTGAGTGGCTCAGTGGGTTAAGCCTCTGCCTTCTGCTCAGGTCATGATCTCAGGGTCCTGGGATCGAGCCCCGCTCTGCTTGGCGGGGCACCTGCTTCCCCCCTCTGCTTGCTGCTCTGCCTACTTATGATTTCTCTCTCTGTCAAATAAATAAATAAAATCTTAAAAAAAAAAAAAAAGAATGTTACCACTTTAGGATATTAAGTGTCGATCACCATGGCAGCCACAAGAAAATGACTGTAGAGGGTGCCTGGGTGGCTCAGTGGGTTAAGCCACTGCCTTCGGCTCAGGTCATGATCTCAGGGTCCTGGGATTGAGTCCCACATTGGGCTCTCTGCTCAGCAGGGAGCCTGCTTCCCTCTCTCTGCCTGCCTCTCTGTCTACTTGTGATCTCTCTCTCTGTAAAATAAATAAATAAAATCTTAAAAAAAAAAAAGAAATAATGACTAGAATATACACAAAAGGAAAGTAAGAAGGAACTTAAACATTTTGCTACAAAAAAAATCAAATACAAAAAAAGACAGGGATGCAGGAAAAGGGAGAGAAAAGCAATAGGGCATATAGAAAATAAACAGCACAATGACAGTAATATGTCCCTTCATATCAATAATTACTTTAAATGTAAATGGATTAAACTCTCCAGCTAAAAAACAGAGATTGGCAGATCAAACTCTGTGTACAAGAGACTCACTTGAGATTTCAAGATACAGACCACTTGAAAGTGAAAAGAGAGAAAGATATTCCATGCAAATAAGTAGCCAAAAGAGAGCACAAAGGACTATACTAACTTCAGAAAAAAATAGACTTAAAATAGAAAAAAGCTTACAAGAGGAAAAAAAAAAAAAGACATTACGTGTTAATAAACACTTTAACAGCAGGAAGGTAATTATAAATATTTACGCACCTAATCACAGACAATCAAAATATGTAAAACAAAAAGTGATAGAATTGAACTGAGAAACAGTTTTTTTTTTTTAAAGATTTTTATTTATTTGTCACAGAGAGAGTCAGCACAGGCAGACAGAATGGCAGGCAGAGGCAGAGGGAGAAGCAGGCTCGCTGCTGAGCAAGGAGCCCGATGTGGGACTCGATCCCAGGATGCTGGGATCATGACCTGAGCTGAAGGCAGCCGCTTAACCAGCTGAGCCACCCAGGCGTCCCAAACTGAGAAACAGTTTTACAACAACATTTGGAAACTTAAGAAACCCACTCAAAGTAATAGAACAAGACAGAAGATAAAGAAATATGGACTTAAGCAATACAACAAACCAGGTATTTCTAACAGACACAGAGCACTCCACCTAACCACACATCATACACATTCTTCTCAAGTGTATGTGGGAGATTTTCCAAGATTGACCATATGGAGGGCCACAAATTAACTCAATAGATTTTAAGAGTTAGTTGTATTCCAAGGCGTATTCTCTAACCACAATGGATAAAGTTAGAAGCCAATAACGAACTAAAATGCACAAAATTTTGGGCACTATAAAACCCACTTAAAAAAAAAGTTTTATTTATTTATTTGAGAGAGAGACAGTGAAAGGGAGCCATGAGAGTGGAGAAGCAGACTCCACTGGGAGTGGAGCTGGGAGCCCTATGCAGGACTCGATCCTGGTACTCTAGGATCATGACCTGAGCCGAAGGCAGTTGTCCAACCAACTGAGCCCCCCAGGCACCCTATAAAACACACTTTTAGGGATGCATGGGTGAATCAGTCCATTGAGCACCTGCCTTTGGCTCAGGTGATGAGCCAAAGGGATTAAGTCGTGCATTAGGTTCCTTCAGTGGAGAAGCCTCAGTGGCGAGCCTGCTTCTCCCTCTCCTTGCCACTTGCCCTGTTTGTGCTTACTTTCTCTCAAATACATAAACAAAATCTTAAAAACAAACAAAAAGAACCCCACACTTATAAACAACCAACAGATTGAAGAAGAAATCACAAGGGAACTTTGAAAATACTTAGACAAATGAAAACAAAAACAATATGTAAAACTCATGAGATGCATTGAAAGTAGTGCTAAGAGGGAAATTTTATAGCTATAAATGTCTACATTAGAAACAAGAAAGATCTCAAAACAACAACTTGAGGAACTAGAAAAAGAAGAATATACTAAAGCCACAGCTAGCAAAAGGAAAGAAACAATAAAGATTAGAGCAGAGATCAATGAAATAGTGTAGAAAAATAGAAGAGAAAGTCAACGAAACCAAAAGTTGGTTTTTTTAAAACCTTTAGCTAGATGAAGTAAGAGAAAAGGAAGTCTCAAATTACTAAAATCACAAATAAAAGTGGGGACATTACTATTGATTGTACAGAAATTTAAAAAGATTATAAGAGAGTACATGAACAATTGTATGCTGAAAAGTGAATAATATAGTTGAAACGGACAAATTTATAAGATTTATTTATTTTTATTTATTTGATAGGTAGAGATCACAAGTAGGCAGAGAGGCAGGCAGAGAGAGAAAGGGGGAAGCGGCTCCCTGCTGAGCAGAGAGCCCGATGTGGGGCTCGATCCCAGGACCCTGGGAACATGACCCGAGCCGAAGGCAGAGGCTTTAACCCACTGAGCCATCCAGGCGCCCCAAATCGACAAATTTCTAGATGCACAAAATCTACCAAGACTAAATCGTGAAGAAATAGGCAATCTGATTAGACCTCTTATTAGTAAGGAGATTGAGTAAGTAATAAAAAAAATCTCCCAACGAAGAAAGGTGCTGGTCCTGATGGTTTCACTGGTGAATTCTACCAGACATTTAAAGAAGAATACCTTTTCAAACATGTCTGAAAAATTGAAGTGTATACTTTGTAAATCATTCTATGAGGCTGACTTACTCTGTTGGCCAGACAAAGCTAGACAAAAACTATAAGAACAGAAAACTACAGACCAGTGTTCCTTATGAACATTGATGTAGAAATCCTCGACAAAATGCTAGTAAACAATTTAGCAGCATTTTAAGAGGATTTTGTAATCACAACCAAGTGGGATTTATCCCTGGTACGCACAGATGGTTCAAATTATGCAAATCAATCAATGTGATGCAACACATAAATAAAATGAAGGCAAAACACACATGATCATCTCATTTGATACAGAGAAAACATTTGTCAAATTCAACATCATTTTATGATACGACAAGAAGAGTAGGAAACTATGCAAAAATCTAAAAAATGCCATGTAATAAAAGCCATACATGAAAAACACAACAAACTTAACATTCAATGGTGAAAGACTGAAAACTTCTCTAAGATCAGGAATAAGACAAGGATGCCCACTTTCACTCCTTCTATACAACATAGTAATAGAAGTTCTAATTAGAGCTGTTAGGCAAGACAAAAGGCATCCAAAATGGAAAGGAAAAAGTAAAATCTCTGTTTGCAGATAATATGATCTTATATGAAGATCCTAAAGAGGCTGCAAAACTACTTAAGTGAATTCAGCAAAGCAGCAGGATAAAAAGTTAATACAGAAACCAGCTGCAATTCCTTACACTAACAATGAGCAAACTGAAAAGGAAATTATGAGAGCAATTATTGAGGTGCCTGAATGGCTCAGTCAGTTAAGCATCCAACTCTTGATTTGGGTTCAGGTCATGATCTCAGGGGTCATGAGATGGAACCCCATGTTGGACTTTGTGCTGGGCTTGGATCCTGCTTGGGATTCTTTCTCTCCCTCTCCCTCTGTCCCTCCCCAATACTCCCACACTCTCTATAAATAAATAAATAAATCATACCAAAATAAAAGCAATTCTATTTATAATAGCATAAAAAAGAATGAAATACTTAAGAACTAACTTAACCAAGGAGATGGAAGACTTACACCATGAGAATTTCAGAACGCTGCTGAAAGAAATAAGACATAAATAAATGGAAACCTATCCCCTGTTTGTGGACTGGAAGATGATATCGTTGAGATGTATTACTTACAGTGATCTACGTATTCAGTGTAATCCCTAACAAAATCCCAGTGACTTTTTTTTTTCCAGTCCATTCTAAAATTTATGTGGAATCTCAAGGGACAGTGAATAGCCGAGACAATCTTGAAAAATACCAAATCTGGAGGACTCAGTGTCTGATTTCAAAACTTACTACAAAGCTACAGTAGTCAAAATGGTGTGGTGTTGGTATATGATAGACATATAG
This sequence comes from Mustela putorius furo, assembly GCF_011764305.1. Lineage (NCBI taxonomy): Eukaryota > Metazoa > Chordata > Mammalia > Carnivora > Mustelidae > Mustela > Mustela putorius. The sequence goes on from NW_025421998.1 coordinate 14,024,237, forward strand.
ACCAATGGAATAGAATAGCTCAGAAATAAACCTGTATATCTTTGTTGATAAGTGATGATGAGCATCATTTCATGTGTCTGTTGGCCATCTGTCTATGTTCTTTGAAGAAATGTCTGTTTGTGTCTTTTGCTCATTTTGAAAAATTGGATTATTTGTTTTTTGGGTGTTGAGCTGTGTAATTTCTTTATATGTTTTGGATACTAACCCTTTATTGAAATAAGTCAGTGAGTTAAAGACAAATACCAAATGATTTCACTCATATGTTGAATTTAAGAAATAAACAAGGGGAAAATAAGAAAGAGAAAAACCAAGAAACAGGTTTTTATATAGAGAACAACCTGATGGTTACCAGAGGGGAAGGGGATTAGGGGATGGGTGTTACATGAGCACTTGAAAGAATGTGTATTCTATAGATATGGAGTGTAATATTCTGTATATGTATGTTAGGTCAATTTCTTTTTTTTTCATGTATTTATGCTTATGAGTTTTGTTTTTTCTTTTGGTGTTTGTTTCTCAAGTACTGGATGATGGCAAAGAAAAATTAAGGTTGAAGATGGAATTAAGGTTGGTAATTGGTTGACTTTATTATTTTTTTAATAATGGTTGTGATTTTAAAGATTTATTTATTTATTTGACAGAGAGATCACAAGTTGGCAGAGAGGCAGGCAGAGAGAGAGGGGGGATGCAGGCTCCCCGCTGAGCAGAGAGCCCAATGTGGGGCTCGATCCCAGGACCCTGGGACCATGACCCGAACAGAAGGCATTGGCTTAACCCACTGAGCCACCCAGGCACCCCAACTGGCTGGCTTTAATATGAAACAATAATCTGCATTAGGGGAAGGGGCATTGTCATTGCCAGAGTTCATGAAGGTAGACAGGAGGCAGAAGAAAATATGAGGAGATGCAAGGTTGCTCAGTTTGAAGAATGAGGAGTGGGTTATGAAATGAGATCAACAGGCCACCTCTAGAAACTGGGAAAGGTCAGGGAATAGAATTTTCCCCAGGGGTCTTTGGCAAGAAACACAGCCTTTCCAACACCTTCTAACCTACAGAACTGGAAGATGATGATTTTTGCTCTTTTGCCATGTTACATGATGTATTCATAGGTGACAGGAATGAGGATGTGGGCATCTTTGGGAGACCATTACTTTCCCTATAATTCTTGCTTTAAAATTTTTAAAAATTTAACCCACAATACACTATTATTGTTTCTAAAGCCAGTGTTTGTTTAGATTTCTATTTTCTAGGGTGCCTGGGTGGCTCAGTGGGTTGAGCCTCTGCCTTCTGCTCGGGTCATGATCTTAGGGTCCTGAGATCGAGCCCTGTGTCGGGCTCTCTGCTTAGCAGGGAGCCTGCTTCACCTCTCTCTCTGCCTGCCTCTCTGCTGCTTGTGATCTGTGTCTGTCAAATAAAAAATAAACAAACAAATAAATAGATTTCTATTTTCTAAGCCTTTATTTCTTCATGCAGCCCAGATCTTCCATCTGCCAATTTCCTCTTGTCTAGAGTACACTCTCTTAGTTTTATGCATTTCTCTCTTATGTAACCAGGAGTTACATAACTAATTTATTTAGGGCTAATTTGTTGCTTCTCCATTTTCCCTATTATCCCATCTGGGTCCATAATTACATATATATTAGACCTTCTGACTTTATCTGCTGATTTTCTTAACCCTTCATATTTTCCTTCTCTTTGAATTTTTGCTCCATTACTGATAATCTTTTCAGTTCTATTTTCCATTTCACTAGTTTCAGGGTGTCTAATTTGCTATGAGACCCATCCATTACACTTGTAATTTCAGTTATATTTTATTTAAATTTTGATTGTTTTTAAAATCTCATCCTTTTTTGTATGTATTTCAAGGTTATCTTTATCTGTTTTAAAGTATTAAATATAGTTACTCTAAAACCTGTGTCTAATAATTCCATTTATCTGAAATTCTTTTTTTTTTTTAAAGATTTTATTTATTTATCGGGGGGCGGGGAGAGTGAGCACAGGCAGACAGAATGGCAGGCAGAGGCAGAGGGAGAAGCAGGCTCCCCGCCGAGCAAGGAGCCCGATGCGGGACTCGATCCCAAGACGCTGGGATCATGACCCGAGCTGAAGGCAGCTGCTTAACCAACTGAGCCACCCAGGCGTCCCAATTTATCTGAAATTCTTAAAGGTCTGTTCTGATTTCTTTTTTTTCTCATCCATGGTGCCTTGTTTCTGTTTGTGTTATTTTTGACTTTCAAAATTTATTTGGAATTATTATTTGGAATTTTATTTTCCTTGGAATTTTATTTCATAAATTCTCTGATGCCCAGGATAATTGTGGATCCTTCCACGATTTGAGGAAATTTGTGTTTGTGTCTGCCAGACTTTAGAAGGACTCCCAACCCAGGATCACTCTAAAGCTGCTTCTCAATTTTCAGATCACCCAGGTGGTGTGAATTCATGCTGCCCAGCCATGAAAGGGCCACTAGTGGTTCCCATATTCTCGGAGGTAATAATCTCCTAAGCCGAACTGGAGACACTCAACTCTTCTCTGGGGTGGAGGCCAGTAATTTCTATTTCACTGTCAAAACCATGGGTATGACCCTCTGGAATCCCAGCCCAAGGGAGGGAGGCTGCTCTTTTATAGCACCTGCCTTGTTTGAGTCCTGAAGGTTATTTTCTGTTTCTTAAACACCTGTGGCTGTGAAATCCCAAATGCAGGTTCTCTGGTCTGGTGAAGGCCCCCCAAGAGAAAGAAACGACTGTCGTCTCTAAGTTCACCTCTTTGCTCCTGTCACCTGACGAAGATTCCCAGCTTTCTTACCTACTGATTAGACAATTTAATTTTAAAGTAATTATCCAGAGTTTTAAATTGTTTTTAGGATTAGGGTCCATTAGGTATATAGCCTGCATTTTCTGATAATTAAAATGTAGTGAAAAGAAGGGCCATCTGTACCCCAATGTTTATAGCAGCAATGGCCAAAGTCACTAAAGTGTGGAAAGAACCAAGATGCTCTTCAACGGATGAATGGATAAGGAAGATGTGGTCCATATACACTATGGAGTATTATGCCTCCATCAGAAAGGATGAATACCCAACTTTTGTAGCAACATAGACGGGACTGGAAGAGATTATGCTGAGTGAAATAAGTCAAGCAGAGAGAGTCAATTATCATATGGTTTACTTATTTGTGGAGCATAACAAATAACATGGAGGACATAGGGAGATGGAGAGAGGAAGGGAGTTGAGGGAAATTGGAAGAGGAGATGAACTATGAGAGACTATGGACTCTGAAAAACAATCTAAGGTTTTGAAGGGGCGGGGGCTGGAAGGTTGGAGGATCCTTGTGGTGGGTATTATGGAGGGCACGTATTGCATGAAGCACTGGGTGTGGTGCATAAACAATGAATTGTTACGCTGAAAATAAATAAAAAAATTTAAAAAGTTCACTCTTTCAGACCTTTTATTTTGACAATATATTTTTAAAATTTCTGAGATTTCAAAATAGTTTTTTTTTTTTTTTTAAGATTTTATTTATTTATTTGACAAAGAGAAATCACAAGCAGACGGAGAGGCAGGTAGAGAGAGAGGAAGGGAAGCAGGCTCCCTGCTGAGCAGAAAGCCCAATGCGGGACTCGATCCCAGGACCCTGAGATCATGACCTGAGCCGAAGGCAGCGGCTTAACCCACTGAGCCACCCAGGCGCCCCTCTAAATAGTTTCTTTTCAAATTTTTTTTGTCTTGGCAAATTATTCAAAATAAAACTTACCATTGTAATCATTTTAAGTGTACAATTCTGTGGCATTCATTACATTCCCATGTTGTCCAACCATGACGTCACTATATCTAAAACTTTATCATTCCAGAGACTCTATAACTACTAGGCAGTAATTCCCCATTTCCCCATCTCTGGCCCCTGGTAACCCCTAATTCTCTTTCTGTATCTGTTGGTTTGCCTTCTCTATCTTCCTCATTTAAGTTGAGTCCCAGAATATCCCTTTGTATCTGGGTGATTTCACGTAGTGTGTTTTCTAGGCTTATCTGTGTTGTGGTGTGCGTCAGAACTCCACTTCTTATGAACAAATAATGTTCCATCTTATGTTTATGCATATTTCATTTATCTGTTCAGTTGTTGATGGTCATTTGGGTGGTTTCTGCCTGTTCACTGTTATGAATACCTACTACTGTGAGCCTTGGTGCACAAGTATCTGTATGAGTTCCCGCCTTCACTTCTTTGGGATCTGTATACCCAGAAGCAGAACAGCTGGCTCATATGGTATTTCTAATGTTTAGCATTTCTAGCAACTGTGGAACTGTTTTCCACAGTGGTTGAACCATCCTACATTCCACTAATGATATACAAGGGTCCCAGTTTCTCCACGTCATCATCATCAATACTTGATATTTTCTTTTGTTTGGTGATTGCCACTTCAGTATGTGGGAAGAGGTATCTCACTGTGCTTTTTGTTTGCATCTCTTTAATGACTAAGGATGTTGAGCATATTTTCATTTACTACAAGTATATCTTCCTTGGAGAAATGTCTGTTCAAGCCCTTTGCCCATTTTTAAATTGTGTTGTTTGGGGTTTTTTTTGTGTGTGGCTGAGTTGTATGGGTTCCTTATTTTAATCTCCTTATCAGGTATATGATTTGCAAATATCTTCTTCCATCCTGTGGGTTGTCTTTTCACTCTTCTGATAATGGCCTTTGATACAATTAAAAAAAATTTTTTTGATGAAGTCCGATTGATCAAGTTTTTTCTTTTGTTGCCAGAGCTTTTGGTATCATATCCAAAAGAATCATGGCCAAATACAATGTCATGAAGCTTTTCCCCTGTTTGTTTGTTTGTTTCACAAGAGTTTTATTGTTTTAATGTTTAGGTCTTTGATAATTTTAAGTAATTTTTTAAAAAATATTTATGTATTTATTTTAGAGAGAGAGAGAGAATGCACATGCAGGGAAGAGGGGCAGATGGAGCAGGGAGAGTGTCTCAAACAGATTCCATGCTGAGCACAAAGCCTGAGGCAGGGCTCGATCCTACAACCCTGAGATCATGACATGAGCTGAAACCAAGAGTTGGACACTTAACTGACTGTGCCACCCAGGCACCCCAAGTAATTTTTTTTTAAGATTTTATTTATTTGACACAGAGAGAGGGAGAGCACAAGTAGGCAGAGTGGCAGGCAGAGGGAGAAGGAGAAGCAGGCTCCCTGCCAAGCAGAGAATCTCATGTTGGACTCGATTCCAGGACCCTGGGATCATGACCTGAGCCGAAGGCAGACGCTTCACCGACTGAGCCACCAATGTGCCCCCCAAGTAATTTTTGCCTGTGATACAAGGTATGAGTCCAACCTCACTCTTCTATCCAGTTTTCTCAGCACCGTTTGTTGAAAAGACTATCCTTTTCACATTAACTGGTCTTAGCAATTAAGTAAAAAATATATTGGACCACATATGTGAGAATTTATTTCTGGGACCAATATTCTATTCCATTGGTCTATATGTCTGTCTTTATGTACTACACTATTTTGATTACTATAGTTTTATAGTTAGTTTTGAAATTGAGATGTATGAGTACTCCAACTCTGTTCTTTTTTTTTTTTTTTTAAAGACTTTATTATTTATTTGACAGAGAGACACAGTGAGAGAGGGAACACAAGCAGGGGGCATGGGAGAGGGAGAAGAAGGCTTCCTACTGAGCAGGGAGCCCGACATGGGGCTCAATCCCAGGATCAATCCCAGGATCATGATCTGAACTGAAGGCAGATGCTTAACAAATGAGCCAGCCAGGTGCCCCTATTCTTTATTTTTAGGAGTATTCTGGTTATTCAGTGTTCTTGAGATTCCATATGAATTTTAGGATGAATTCTTCTATCCTTTAAAAAAATGTCTTGAGATTTTGATCATGATTCCATTGAATTTGTAAATCGCTTTGGGTTGCATTGACATCCTAACAATATTAAGATTTTGAATCTGTGAATATGGAATATCTTTTCACTTATTTCTATCTTCATTAATTTTTTCAACATTGTTTTGTAGTTTTCCATTACATCTTCTGTCCATTTGTATAAATTCTTTTAAAGGATTTATTTATTCATTTTAGAGAGCACACGAACAGGGGAGGGGCAGGAAGAGAGGGAGAGAGGATGTCAAGCAGACTCCTCACTGAGTGTGGGGCCTGATGTGAGGCTCAGTCTCACCACCCTGAGATCATGACCTAAGCCAAGATCAAGAGTGGGCTGCTTCACGGGATGCCTGGGTGGCTCAGTTGATTAAGCGGCTGCCTTTGGCTCAGGTCATGATCCCAGCATCCTGGGATCGAGTCCCACATCCCTCGGCAGGGAGCCTGCTTCTCCCTCTGCCTCTGCCTGTCATTCTGTCTGCTTATGCTCGCTCTCTCTCCCTCTCTCTCTGACAAATAAATAAATAAAATCTTAAAAAAAAAAAAAAGAGTGGGCTGCTTCAGTGACTGAGCTACCCAGGAGGCCATTATTTCTACATATTTTTTTCTTTCTGGTGCTAATGTCAATAGAACTGTTTCCTCAATTTCTTTTTTTTTAATATTTCTTATTGTTAGTGAATGGAAATGCAACTGACTTTTCTTACTCTCTTTCTTATTCTCTTACTCTCTTAATTGAGTATGACTGATATTCAAAAAGCTCTACATATCTAATGTAGACAATTTGATGAGCTTGAAGATCAGAATATCCCTGTGAAGACATTACTACAATGAAGGTCATAAACCCTCTATCACCTGAAAAGTTTCTTCTCACTCTCTTTATGTATTTTATTATTTTTGTTTGTTTAGTTATTATAGGTAGTTTTTCTTTTGTGTTTAAGAGCACTTAACATAAGATCTACCTTCTTGGCATATTTTAAAAAGATTTTATTTATTTATTTGACAGACAGCAATCACAGGTAGGCAGAGAGAGAAAGAAAGGGAAGCAGGCTCCCTGCTGAGCAGAGAGCCCGATGCGGGGCTCTATCCCAGGACCCCGGGATCATGACTTGAGCCGAAGGCAGAGGCTTAACCCACTGAGCGCCTAGGCACCCCCCTTCTTGGCATATTTTTAAGTGTGCTGTACAGTGTTGTTAACTGTGGGCCCTATGCTGTCCATTAGATCTCTGGAACTTACTCATTTTGCATAACTGGAACTTCGTACCCTTTGACTAGCCAATACCTCTATTCTTCCCTCCTCCCAGCCTCCACAGCCCATGCTGTGGTTCTCAATTTTCCTATTTTAGATTCCTCTTAATAATGGGGTCACGCAGAATTTGTCCTTTGTCTGGTTTATTTCACTTAGCATGAGTACATTCATGTTGTTGCAAACGTCAGGATTTTCTGCTTTTGAAAGGCTGACCAATATTCTACTGTATTTATACACCACGTTTTTCTCTATCCATTCATGCCTTGATGGACAATTAGTTTGTTTCCATATCTTGATTATTGTGAATAATGCTGCAAGGAACATCAGAGTACAGGTATCTCTTTGAGATACCGGCTTCAGTACTTTGGGGTATATGCTCAGATGTGTGACTTTGGATCATATGGTATTTCTATGTTTAGCTTTTTGAGGAACCTCCATGTTGTTTTCCACAGGAGCTGCCCCAGTTTGCATTCCCAGCATCAGGGTACAAGGCTTTCTGTTTCTCAGCCTTCTCACCAACTTGATAATGGCCGTACTAACCGCTGTGAGCAGGTATCTTATCGTGGTTTCATTCACATTTCCCGGATGATTAGTTATGCTGAGCACCATTCCATATACCTGTTGGCCAATTTATGTCTTCTTTTGAGAAATGTCTCTTGAGGTCTTTTGCCCATTTTTATTTATTTGTTTTTTATTTATTTATTTTTAATTATATATATATATTTTTAAAGATTTATTTATTTATTTATTTGACAGACAGAGATCACAAGTAGGCAAAGAGGCAGATGGAGTGGGGGTGGAAAGCAGGCTCCCTGCCGAGCAGGGAGCCCGATGCGGGGCTCGATTCCAGGACCCTGGGACCATGACCTGAGCTGAAGGCAGAGGCTTTAACCCACTGAGCCACCCAGGCGCCCTCTTTTGCCCATTTTACAATCAGTTTTTCTAAAATAAATTACTGTTGAGTTGAAGGAGTTCCTTCTGTATTTCGAATATTCACCTCATCAGATTTGTGGTTTGCAAATAACGTCTCCCATTCTGTAGTTTGTCTTTTCATTCAGTTGATTGTTCCTTTGCTGGGGATAGTCCCACTCGTCTGTTTTTTGTTTTTGTTGCCTGTGCTTTTGATGTCTTACCCAAGAATTCATTGCCAAGTGCAATATTTAGCTTTCCCCTATGTTTTCTCCTAAGAGTTTTATAGTTTCAGGTTATAAGATTATGTCTTCTATCCATTTTGAGTCGATGTGTGTAGATGATGTGAGGAAAGTGTCCAGTGTCATCCTTTTGTACGTGGATGTCCAGTTTCCCATAACCATTTGTTGAAGAGACCATCCTTTCCTCATTTAGTGTTCTTGGCACCCTTCTCTGAGATCAGGTGACTGCAGATGCATGGACTGACTTCTGGTCTCTCCAGTCTGTTCCACTGCTGGTCCCCCCCTTATCAGTGGGGGATGTGTCCCCCTAGTGGATACCTGAAACTGGAATAATACAGAACTCTATATACACTCTTGTTTCCTGTATGTGCATACCTGTGATAAGGTTTAATTTTTTGAAAAGATTTTATTTGCTTATTTGACAGAGAGATAGAGAAAGAGCACAAGTAGGCAGAGCAGCAGGCAGAGGTAGAGGGAGAAGCAGGCTCTCCAATGAGCAGGGAGCCCAACGCAGGGCTCAATCCCAGGACCGCGGGATCATTGTCCTGAGCGGAAGGCAGACGCTTAATCTACTGAGTCACCCAGGTGCCCTGTATATTTGTTTTCATGCCAGTATCTTGCTGTTTTGATTATTGTAGCTCTATAATATATTTTTAAATCAGGAAGTGTGATGCCTCCAGCTTTTTTCTTACTCAAAATTTGCTTTGGCCACTCAAGGTCTTTTGTGGTTCCAAATGAATTCTAGGTTTGGTTTTTCTACTTCAATAAAGAATGCCATTTTGTATTTTTTTGGGGTTGAATTGAAATTGTAGATCACTTTGAGTAATTAACTTTAACAATATTAATTCTTTTGTTCAATGAACATGAAATGTCGTTCCACTTATTCGTGTCTAATTTCTGTCATCACTATTTTATACATTTCTATGTATAAGTCTCTTAACACTTTAGTTTATTCCTAAGTGTTTTATTGTTTTTGACGCTATTGTAAATGAGACTATTTTCTTAAATTCCTGTTTGGAAATATTGTTTGTGTATAGAAATGCAACTGATTTTTGTATGTGGATTTTTACTGCATCCATTTATTTTAATAGGGGTGTGTGTGTGTGTGTGTGTGTGGTCTTTAGTCTTTCTACGTAGAAGATCATGTCTTCTGTAAACAGAGATAATTTTACTTCTTTCTGATTTGGATATCTTTTATTTATTTATTTTTTCTTACTTAATTATCCTGTCTTGGACTTACAGTACTATGTTGAATAGGAGAAGCAAGAGTGGGCCTTCTTGCCTTGTTTCACACGCTAGAGGCCAAGCTTTTTCATCACTGAGCACAGTGTTACTGTGGGCTTCTTGTCGACAGCTTCTCTAGTGTTGAGGTGACTTCCTTCTGTACTTATTTTGTTGAGAGTTTTTACCATGAAAGGGTGTTGAGTTTTGTAAACTGCTTTTCAGAAGCTATTTCAGTGATCGTGTGATTTTTATCCTCCTGTCTGCTAGTAGGGTGAATCACATGGATTGATTTGCACAATTTGAACCATCCTTGCACCCAGGGATGAGTCTTCCCTAGTCATGGTGTACTTTTAATGTGCTGTTTAAACCAGCTCGCTGGAGTTTTGTTGAGGATTTATCATTCAAGTTCATCAGGGATAATTATTTTTGTTCTCTCACTTAGCTTCTTTAAGAAAATTATTTTGAGTTCTTCATTAAGTAGTTCATGGGTTTCTGCTTCCTCAGCTTTATTAGGCTTCTCTGTGGTGAAGCCTAATTATTATATCTTCTCATTATTCATGATCTTTCTAGCTTAGTGTTGGTGTCTGCACATTTGAAGCCGTTACCCCTTCCTGTTCTTATTGGCTGCCTCGAGGAGGGAACACCTGTCCGAGAGTGTGGCTGGAGATTCGGAGTGTGCTGGCCGATGGGTCTCTGGACCCACCTACTGCTCAGGTCTTCGGACATGCCAGCTGCAGGCATCTGCAGGAGCATGGCCTGCTGTTGCCGTCCCAACGGGTTTTGCATGGTGACTTTTCACATGCAACTTTTCTGAATTTGCCTATCAGGTATTATAGGGGTTTTATTGTTGGTGCTCTTTTTTTTGGGTGTGGAATTTTGGGGACTTTGTACATATATGATCATGTTACCTACAGAGATAATTTTACTTTTTCTTTTCGTTTGGGAGCCCTTTATTTCTTTTCCTAGCCTAATTGATCTGACTAGGACTTCCGGTACTGTGTTGAACAGAAGTGGCAAAAGTGAGCCTTTTCTTGTTTCTAATTTTTGGGAACAACTTACAGGCTTTCACCATCGAGTATGGTGTTAACTCTGGGGTGTTAAATGTGGTCTTTATTGTGTTGAAGAGTTTTCCAGCTGCTCCTGGTTTGAGTGTTTTTGTCATGAAGGTTGTTGAATTTTGTCAAATGCCTTTTCTACATATAATGAGATAATTATGTACTTTTTCTAAACCCTTCATTGTGTTAATGTAATATATTACACTGATCACATCGCATGTGTGGCATCATCCTTGCATCCCAGGAATAAATCCCGCTCGGTCATTGTATATAGTCCTTTTTCTGGATTCCTTTTGCTAGTATTTTGTTGAGGAATTTCGTATTGGGGGGAACTAAGGGAGACTGGTCTGTCGCCTTCTCGTAGGGTCTTAGGCTTTAGTATCAGGAGTGATGTTGATCTCATGCTCTTTAATGTTTTCGAAGAGTTAGAGAATTAATGTTATTATTTAAATGTTTTGTAGAATTCACCACTGAGGCCGTCTGGTCCATGCTTTTCCTTGTTGGAAGGTTTTTTGTTTACTATGTCAATGTCTAGTTATCAACCTCTTCAGATTTTTCTATTTCTTCATTCTGTAGTTGACTGTGTTTCCAGGAAATCAGTTTTTTCACTTAGGTGATGCAGTTTGTTGGTGTACAATCATCTGTAGTATTCTCTTATAGTTATTTTTATTTCGGTAAAATCAGTAGTAATGTCCCTAATTTCATTTCTGTTTTAGTGATTTAGGTCTTCTGTTCTTTTCTGTGAGTTTAGCTGAAAGTTTGTTAATTTTGATCTTTTCAAAGAAGCAGCTTTTATTCCATTGTTTTTTTTCTATTTTGCTCTTCTTCATTTTATTTTTCTCTTTTCTAGTCTTTATTATTTCCTTGCTGTTGCTAGCTTTCGGATGGTGTTCTCTGCATTTTCTCCCCCCTTGGCGCATACTGTTACGTTATTGATTTGAGATTTTTCTTCTTTTATGACAGAGATTTACACGTATACAATTCCCTCTTAGCTCTGTTTTCATTGTATCACATGTTCTACTCTTCCTATTTTTGTTGAAGTATTTCCTAGTTTCCCTTGATTTATTCTTTAATTTGTCAGTTGTTTATGGTGTGTTGCTTAATTTCCACATACTTGTGAATTTTCCTGTTTTATATTTTTGACGTCAGTTTCATTCTGTTGTGATAAGAAAAGATATTTTGAATAATTAATCTAGCATTGTTTAAATTATTTAAGACTTGTTTTGTGGCCTCACACGTGGTCTCTCGGGGAGGATGTTCCGTGCGCACTTGAGAAGGATGTGTGTCCTGCCGCTGCGGAGCGCGGTGTTCGGTGCGTCTGCGGGCATCCGGTCTGCGGGATGGCTCAGGTTCTCTGTTTGCTTCCTGATCTTTTGCCGGCTGTCCTGTCTCCTGCAGGAGGTGACTAGTGAAGTATCCGAGTATTATTACAGAACTAGTTTTCCCCTCAGTTCTGTGAATATCTGCTTCCTATATTTTGGGGCTCTTTATTTGGTGCATGTATGTTTATACTTGCTGTTTTGGTGAATTGACTATTTTAAAAAATATCACGTTTTCATCTCTTGTAACAGTTTAACAAAGTCTGTTTTGTCTTGGTAGCTTGCCCAGCTTTCTTGGTTACTGTGTACACGGAACACCTTTTACCATCCTTCCACTGCCAGTCCTTTTCTGTCTGTAGACTCAAGGTGAGTCTCTTATAAACAGTGTGTATTTGGGTTATTTTTAAAAACCTGTTCTGCCAATCTCTGCCTTTTAATTGGACAACTTAATCCATTCACATTTAAAATAGTTACTGATAAGGAGGAATTTACTACTGCCATTTTGCCTTTGTAAAAAAAATTATTATTTCTTTTTCTTAAAGCATTGTCTCTCTTCTCTTACTGCCTTATTTATGGTTAGCTGACTTTTTGTAATGACATGTTTTGATTCCCTTCAAATATAGACTCTTCTATATATTGTATAGAGATTTTCTTTGTGGATACCAGGGGGATTACAGATAACACCCTAAAGTTACAACAGTCCAATTTTATAATATTTTAAAAAGCTTTTATTTATTTATTTATTTATTTGTCAGTGAGAGAGAGAGCACGCACAAGCAGGCAGAGGCGGAGAGAGCAGCAGGCTCCCTGAGGAGCAACGAGCCCGATGTGGGACTCGGTCCCAGAACCCTGGGATCATGGCCTGAGCCAAAGGCAGTGGCTTAAGCAACTGAGCCACCCAGGCATCCCACGACAGTCCAATTTTAATGATTTGAACACCTCAACTACATACCAAAACTCTACAGTCATTTCTCCTTCAAGTTATTAATATCACAAATTAAATTTTTATACCTTGGCCCAATAATGTACTTTTTTTTAAAAAAAAAATTTTATTTATTTGTCAGAGAGAGAGAGCACACACAATCAGGCAGAGTGGCAGGCAGAGGTAGAGAGAGAAGCAGGCTCCCTAAGGAGCAATGAGCCCAATGTGGAACTCGATCCCAGGACCCTGGGATCATAACCTGAGCCAAAGGCAGACGATTCACTGACTAAGCCACCCAGGTGCCCCCCAGTAATATATATTTATAACATAATTATTTGTATGCATTTGTCTTTTAAGCCCCATTAAAAATAAAAAGTGGAGTTACTACTAAAATTAAAATTTTGGTTTTTGTATTCACCCATATCTTTATATTTATGATGGATCTTTACACCGTCATCCTGCTGTGAGTTATGGTCTAGAATTACGTCGTTTCAATCTGATGGACTCCCTTATACAGCCTGTCCAAGGCAGTAAGTCTGTGTGGCCTGGGAAACAGGGTCCTATCTGCTGAAGGCCAAGACTACCGCTGTCCTGGGGAAGGGGAAGGGCAATGCACATAAAAACGCCAGAAACTTTCCTGCAATCTTGGATACGTCTGTTTCCTGCTGGAGCGTTTTTGGTGTTCAGAGCAGCTACAGAATTAGTTCAGGCAGGTTCAGGCTGTTTTCTTCACTTTTCTGTGGGGAAATGAGAGCTTGGAACTTCCTAGTTTGCCATTTTGCCAAAATACTGGTTTTTAACCTATCAAATTGGCAACAAAAGAAACTGTTAAATTTATAGAACAAGTTTTGGGAAACTGGTACTATCAGTGTTGGAGAGTGTGCTGGGAGAGTAATCTGTGTGTATGAATGTGCGGATACGTGCATGTAGCATTTGCAAGTGTGTGTGTGTGTATGTATGTGTGTATTATATACTATCTGAAAAGACTTAAAATGCTGATGTCATCTGACCTAGAAATTCAACTCCTACAAACGGCCTAAAGAAATAATCATAGATGAATACTGGATGACATCATCACGGATGGGGGTATTTGCTGTCCGCATTTCGTATAATTATGGCTACTGGCAGCAATATTTGTGTCCAACAGTTGGGGCTGGTTAAAACATGATCATCCACCGGGCACAGAATGGCATATACGCACTAAAATTCATGTTGAGGAAGAATATTTCAGTGAACTTACATTTCGTTATTTTTTAGAAATATATTTTAAAATCAATTAAGTTGATTAAAAAAAAATTATCACTCCAGTAGCAATCATTACTGCCTTGAAGCAGGCCATTTAGCAGTTTCCCTTCCCCAAATTTTACCTAACCCTGGTTTCTTGGATTTATTCCCAATTTGGGTCTCACAGCCCTGTGGCTTTACTTAGCAGACTTTACAGAGCTGAGCTTAATGCAGCAATTTCTTTTTTTTTTTTTCTCAAGCATTTTTTATTTTTATTTATATTTATTTATTTTTTTTTTCAGTGTTCCAAGGTTCATTGTTTATGCACCACACCCAGTGCTCCATGCAATCCCTGTCCTCCTTAACACCCACCACCAGGGTCACCCATCCCCCCACCTCCCTCCCCTCGGAAACCCTCCGTTTGTTTCTCAGAGTCCACAGTCTTCTCATGCTTCATCTCCCTCTGATTTTCCCCAACTCACTTATCCTCTCCATCTCCCCATGTCCTCCGTGTTATTCCTTATACTCCACAAGTAAGTGAAACCCCCTAGGAGCCCCGACTCCTGACTACTGCTGAATAACACAACGTAAGGGGGATCCAAGTGCCACACAGTGCTTGGGGCTGAACAGTATTAATTTTATCTACATTTTACAAGAGGGTGACTGGCCAGCGACTCGTGCAAGACAGCACAGCAATAGCACGGTTACCGCCGGCTGCGGAGCAGTGACCACGCCTCGCTCTCCTGGACTAAAGGAAAGGCTTTTCTCAGGGAAATCAAACTCCTTCGGTAGGGAGTGTCGACTTCACCCGGTCCCGCCGCGGATCCGTGGCCCCGGGGCAGGTTTTCGGCCGGTTTGGCCCCGTGGCTCCTCTCCCGGAGTCCTGGCCTGCGGGCACCTGGGCAGGTGGGCCGGCGGGCGGGTCCGGGCAGCAGCCCGCCGCGGCCGCCCCCGCTCCCAGGGCCAACGCTGCCCGGCCTGCGCCCCGCCTCCCCTCACTTCGGCCGCTCGGGGCAACGCCGGTTCTTCTCCGCGCCCCAGCCGCCCCGGGCCCCTCCCCGGGCGCCCCCAAGTCCGCGTCCCCGCCCCGCCGGCCCGGGTCCCTCCCCGAGCAAGGCCCCCGCCCCGCGCCCCCGCCGCCCGTAGCGGCCCGGGCGGGTGGCCGTGGCCGGCGCGAGGCCCCTCCCCGGCGGAGGCGCTCGGCGCGGAGGAAGCGGAGGCGGCGGTAGCGCCGAGACCTCGCCGCGCTGATGGCGTCGCCCGGGTGAGTGCGGCTCTCGGGCCGCGCCGGAGAGGGGGCTGCGGGCCGCGCGGCGGGGGCCTTCGGATGCAGGTGCGGCCGCCGTCCCCCGACCCCCGCCGCAGGCCCCCGTCCGGACCCCCGCCCGCCGGGCCCCGCGGCCCTCCCGCCGACCTTGGGCGGGCGCGGCCGGGCGGGGGGCGCGGGGGGCGCGGGCCGAGGCGTCGGGGCCGGGGCCGGGGGCGGGGAGCGCGGGCGCGACCCGGGGGCCTGGGAGCCGCTGGGCCGCGAGCGCCCGGTGCCCGGCCGGCGCCCCCGCCCTGCACTGCGCAGCTGTTTTCCACTTGCTCGCAGGGGAGCGGACCCTGGGCTCTCCCCCGGGGGCACAGCCCGAGGGTCCCCGAAGGTCTCGCGCGAGGGCAGGGGGAGGCCGCGCGCCCACCAGGCCGGGGCTGCGGGTCGGGACACGGGCCGGCCCGGCCGCGGGCCGCTAGGGGGGCAGCCCCGGTCTGACATCACCGTCTTCCACAGCCTCGGCCTGGGCGCTAAAATGTGCTTTCTTCAGGAAAACATGCTGACACGCGCCGAGCTTGTCACTTTTGAAAAAATCCTTTCTTGCAAAATAAAACCTCAGCCATTAATTATAATTAGTTTTTGCTTCCATAATCTAACTAGTCATGCGAGCTGGAAACACAGAGGAGGGAAATGCGTCTCAAGGTCATTGCTTCAGCCGGTGAGATTCTTGTGGCACCACTGCCTGTCCGGAGGGTCTCGCAGGTGGTGGCTGTGGGAGCAGGCCCTCTGGGGTGGAGAGGGCCGCAGCCAGGCCTCTGGCTGGGGAGACTCGGCTGGGCCCCCCCCCCATCCCCCCACCCCCCAGCTGGCGCTGCCTACGGCCTTCATGACCCCAGCCAAGTCATGGGCATTCCCACCTGCCTGCAGGCTTTCCAGTCTGGGGAGCTCTGGTCACTAAGTACCCAGTACTTTGAGCTCATAAATAGAATAAACACCTGGCCCATCCCTCAGAAGGCTAGACTGACTGAACAGGAGTTCAAGGTCCCACCCTGTCCCTGCCCCTCTTGTCAGGAAAGGGGGAGGGGGGTGGCCCTGCAGCCGCCAGATGTCTGAGCCCGTGTGGGGCTGCCCTGAGGCCTGTCCAATGTGATGGTGCCTTTTGTCCAGACACACGACTTAGTAGACCTGGCTCAGAGGTGGCCTTATGGTGGGCTGCTATGAGCCCGCAGGCCTACGCCGCGTCCCCGTAATAGGTGGCATCCGTGGCAATTTGGTATCGTTCTGTTGTGAGTGACCCCATGTGTCTGCAGGTGGTGGTCAGCTGTGACGCTGTGATGCGTGCTCACAGGAAAGCTGAGGTCACAGAACTTTCAGTGTCCTCTGCTCTGTTTTACAGAGAGAACTGTGCACTGTGGCATATGACCAAGGCACGTATGCATTTGGGGACAGTCCATAGGTCCACGTGTAACCCTGACCTGTCTACACTGCAGGTTTCACCGGTAGGGCAGAGTCCAGCCAGGAAGACCCAACTTCCTGCGACTTTCTGGCCTGTCTCCGATGACCCGCAGATGCTTGGCCTCCCGGACTTGCACTGCGGGAGCAAGGCTGAGCTTCGGGGCGGGGATCGGGTGGGTTCTGTGATTTCTGCGGGGCCGGAGGAGCACGGAGGAGCCTCTAACTCTGGTTTTCTTTCCCCTGTGAATCACTGTGGGGGAGCTGGGACAGGGGAGGCCCTGACTGATTATGCTGGCCATTAGGCACACGGGCCTGGTAAGGAGCAAGGCCTCAAAGGGAAAGATACGGTGCAGGTGACCCACAGTCCAGTGGAGTTTGGGGCTACATAGAGACAAGGCTGCTGGGCCAGACTGTGGACCTGGCCCGCTGTGTGGGCTCCCTGCCCGCCACTCCTGGAGGGGTAGTCCCTATGAGAGCAGCCTGGAGGGGCAGGAGAGACAGAGCTGGGGGACCTGCTTTTGTCAGCCACGTCCTGTGAGTCTCCAGGCTTGTCTCCTGTGCTCTGTGCCTCCATGTTAGGGCTGCGCGGCTTCTGCGGCACGTGTGTGCTCATCCCAGCCCCTGTTCCCTGCCCCATGGCTTTTCCATGGCTTGAAATGTTGTTTGAGTCAGAGGTTCTTAACCCTGAGGGCCATGGCTCACTAGTGGGCTTCTGGTGTTCCTATGTCCCCTGAAATGGTGCACGGTATAGGGGGTTGGCGTGTGTGTTGCTGGGATCGGATCCGCAGCCCATCTGGAGGGGCTCAACCTCAGCGTCCTCACCGCCTCCATCCACACCCTCCTGGAGTATGGGTCGCAAGCCTGGAGTACCTGGGCTCAATAAGTACATTTTTCAGATCGTTTTTTAAGATTTATTTATTTATTTATTTGAGAGAGAGAGAGTGCGTGCGCGCGTGCGCGCACGTGTGTGCCCATGAACTGGGGGGGGGGTGCAGCAGAGGGACAGGGATGAGCAGGCCCCCTGCCCAGCAGGGAACCTGAACGAGGACTCGACCCCGGACACTGGGATCCTGACCTGAGCCGAAGGCGGACACCTGACTGACCAGCTGAGCCACCCAGGTGCCCCCATTTTTCAGATTGTTAATGGTAGGTAATTTAAAAAACAAAAAACCGTAAAACAAAATAAAAACCAAATGTAATCTGATTTCCCACAGATCCCACTTCTGCAGTCGTGGTATATTTCTAGTTGGGCTGTACTCTGACAGAGGGAGCCTTCCAGACACAGCTGGGGTGTCCCCCCCCACCGCCCGTCTCAGCCAGGCAAGCAGTCTGACATTTTCCTTTGCATTTACAGGTTCTGTTTGTTCTTTGCTCTGTCCCGCACCCCAGTTTTTTTCTTTGTTCTGGTCAGATAGACATCGTGAGGTTTGCCATCCGCACAACGTTGTTCGGGTTTTACTGGAATGCTGTCATGCAGCTCCTCAGCTTGCTTGCTTCATGCGGTGGGGCGGTTTCCGTTCTCCCCGTGGCAGAACGAGGACCAGCTCTCCCTAACTTTTGACATTTATGGACTATTGTGTAGCACGGCCCCATTACGTAGCCACAGCGTTTCTAGTTTTCTCTGTGAGATAATGCAGCACATTGCGCTCTCCCTTTGGACGTGCGCAAGAATTGGATGTTGGGGCTAGGGGCCTGTCTCTTTTAGTTGATCCTACTGAAGTGTCCTCACGGGGGGTTAGGGGGGTGTCGCACTGCCTCCCCCCCACCAGACTTGAAGGGGTCTCTGTGCCTCCCAACACCCGACGTTAGACTTGAAAAGACTCGCTCGTCTGATGGAATTATTGAGGTAAGAACTAGGAATCCTCACTCCCCTCATCTTTAAAGATGGGCACTTCCTGCCTGACCTCTTGTGTTCCCTCAGCCAAGTCTGTCCTAGGGTCTTTGATCCCGTGGTTGCCGTCAGGGCCTCACCATTGCCATCCCCTCAGGTTTTTGTTTCTGGAAGGAACCCAGTGAGGCCTGCCCTCCAACAAGCCGGGGCTGCCCCCGCCATGCACCAGACATTTACGAGTACTGAGGACCGTCTTTTTTTTTTTTTTTTTTTTTTAAAGATTTTGTTTATTTATTTGACAGAGAGAGAGATCACAAGCAGGCAGAGGGACAGGCAGAGAGAGAGGAAGGGAAGCAGGCTTCCCGCTGAGCAGAGAGCCTGATGCGGGGCTCGATCCCAGGACCTTGAGATCATGACCTGAGCCGAAGGCAGAGGCTTTAACCCACTGAGCCACCCAGGCGACCCCCGAGGACCGTCTTAACCGTGTTTGACCTTCCTGCCCATGAGGACGCTCTCCTGACCCTGTCATTTGGTGGCGAAGGAAGGGATCTTGGCCTTTGCCTCCTGGGAAGGGATAGGCTCTCCTGCCAGAGCCTGGCCTGGTCCGAGTGGGCTCCTCACACTGGCTGGAGGCCCAGAGGACGGGAGGGGATGGGTGGGGTGGAGACGCTGGGGTTCTCAGACCAGGGAACCACCCCATCAGCCATGACTGCAGTTGTGTTAAATGTGGTTACTGAGACAGAAATCTTGGTTCTCTGTGTGTGCTGTCATGTGTCCAGGGCGCGCTCCGAGTGGAGCCCACATCAGGACGAGCTCACACGGTTTGCTGGAGGAGGAAGCTGGATTCTCAGGTTGTCTGAGGCTCCGATTAGTGTTTCACAGGGACGCCTGGAGATGGAGCATCGCGGGGCTCCCACCTGGGGTTCCAGACCTGCTTGCCTGGTTCACTGGGCTCAGGATCTCCGCGTTGTGACGTTTTGTGAAATTGTTAGTTGCCGTATTTATTTTTATTTCTTAAAAGGTTGTATTTATTTATTTGAGACATTGAGTGAGAGAGAGAGGGAGCACGAGCAGGCAGAGAGAGAGAGGGGGAAGCAGGCTCGCCGTGGAGCGGAGAGGCCGGTGCAGGGCTTGATCCCAGGACCCTGAGATCGTGACCTGAGCTGAAGGCAGAGGCTTAACCTACTGAGCCACCTAGGTGTCCCCAGTTGCCTATTTTTAAAAACGAGTTATATGCACATGGTACAGATTTCAAAAGGCAGAAAAGGGACTTAGGTGGAGATGCGGGCCGGTCACAGTCTGGGCACGGCAGGGCGCTGTGTCTCCTCATTTGTTTTAAGCCCAGGAAGTGTTTTGGAGAGGCCTTTTCTTGGCGTTTTCTCATGGATTTGTAGTTCCTTGTATGTGGAAGAAATGAGCCCTTGTCATTTGTGTTATGAATACTTTTCCTCAGCCTTGCGCTTGCCTTGTGATTCTGAAGCCTTCCTGACTCTGAGTTTTAGGCTTTGACAGCTCCTTTCAGGGCATGTTTCCTTTTCCAGTCTGCACTATAAGCCCAGTCGGTACTCATTTTGGAGAAGCGAGTGGCCAGGATCTGCCTTTATTTTCCAGGTTCTTTTTTTTTTTTTTTAAGGATTTTATTTATTTATTTGAGATAGAGAGTGTACAAGTGCAGGGGGGTGGGTGGCAGGCAGAGGGAGAGGGAGAAGCAGGCTCCCCTCTGAGCAGGGAGCCCGATGTGGACTCCATCTGAGGAGACTGAGACCATGACCTGAGCCGAAGGCAGACGCTTCACTGACGGAGGCCCCCAGACGACCCCGTTTTCCCAGGTTCTTATGCCTGAATGACCCTAGACACTGAGCCCCTGGGCTGGAGACGAGGTTCCTGGCTGACAGGGGAGCATGTCTGACTGTGACAGAGCTTCATCTCGTGAGCCAGGCCCACAGCCTTGATTTCTGGCCACCTGTCCTGTGTTCTCTTCTCCACAGGCTTTGTCCTCTTTCTGTTCTGTTTCAGTATTTTCCTGATTGTTGTTATACACATATTTCTCCACAGAGTCATCTTACCTGTTTTTCAGCGTGGATGCATCTGTAAGAGCCTTCCCCGGCCTCTCTAACCTTCTGCTAGTCTACGGGGTGGCAGCAGGGTTTTGATAGTTTTATTTGCAAATAGACCTGGAAAACCACCTGCCATAATGAGGAGAATTTGGGGAGCCGGGGACACACAAGTAGTCCCTTTACGTCGGCTCCCAGCCCAGCCGCGCCAGCCGCGGGGTCGCCCGCCTGCAACCTTCCTACCTCTCGCTTTCTCACACCTGCCCGCGGCTTCCACACCACGCTGTGTGGGTGCCTCAGGGCTGCCACCCTTCACCCCGGCCCCCCAGGCTGCCATCCCCTGGGGCTGACCCTGCCACCTTCGCTGTCCCAGTGCCAGACAAGCCTGTCATCTGCACTCAGCTCACCCTCAGAGCGGAAGTGAGTCTTGCCTGAGGCCGGGAAGGCTCCATCTTACCCGTCCTGTCTGCTGCCTGGGCCCTGCCTCCCACCAGTGTGGACCCTTGGCCCCCAGCTGTGCCCGTGCTCTCCAGTGGTGTCCCCTGCTCCGGGAGCCCCCCACCTCATACCCGCAGCAGTCCGTTCCCCTGCGCCCCGGCCCAGGCTCTGGTTAAAACTTGGGTGGTGGTGTGCTTCTCGGAGCTCTCCTGGACTCCTAGGGAGTTTCCTAGCAGGGAGTAACGTGCACGTAAAACCGCGAACACTGGCTGCCTTGTATGAACCCGCTTCCCCTGCTCATCATTCCAAACGCTTACGGTGACCCAAGGAGGTGTGCGGGGTGGGGTGGGGAGGGTGGGGGGTGGGGACAGCCAGCCTTGGCCCAGAGATCGTCTGGGTGTGCTCCACGGGTGTGACCAGCTCTAGTGGAGGCTCCCGGAGATCAGGCAGAGTTTTAGGCCGCCTCCCCTTGCTCAGTGGCCCACACAGTGGGAGCCCATGCCCACACAGTGGGCACATGCCATTCCTGTCCTGGGAAGACGCTCAGCTTGCCGTGCTGGGCTGAGGTTGCCCCGGGCCCACAGCGGAGACAGCAGTGTCTGATGCCAGGGGCTGTCCTGGGGGATGTGTGTCTTTCTCAAGGTGCAGGCTCCCCTGTGCTGCGGTGGGGTTCCACTGCAGAAGAGCAGGAGGGCAGCAGGAGGCGCTCTGGCCAGTGATCTCCCTGCATGCTCCAGCACGTGTGTGGGGGCGACACTGCCAGGCTGCAGAGTCCTTGTGTCCTACCTGTGCTGTATCATCTGACCTTCTCTTGTGTCCGCCACCGCTGCCCCGGTGCCTTGTGGGGCAGCCTTGTCGCCGACATGTTTTCTCAGCCAGGCCTGCCACTGTGAAGTCACCCTGCCGCCGCCGTGGGACAGCCTCTAGTTTGGGCTTGGCTGTTGTTCCCGGTTGACTCCTGTCCCCTCCCAAACGAATGTTGAAGTCCTAACCCCGGTACCTGTGAATGTGACCATTTCTGGAAGTAGGCCCTTTGCAGATGTGATGAGGTAAAATGAGGCCAAACTGGGTTGGG
Source organism: Mustela putorius furo (assembly GCF_011764305.1). Taxonomy (NCBI): domain Eukaryota; kingdom Metazoa; phylum Chordata; class Mammalia; order Carnivora; family Mustelidae; genus Mustela; species Mustela putorius. The sequence continues at coordinate 14,046,363 of NW_025421998.1, forward strand.
TGGGCCCTCCCCTTCCCCAGTGCCCGGTGTCCATACCAGAAGCAGAGAAGAGACGCAGACAGAGGCAGGGGCGAATCCCCCTGCCTGGAGCCCACGCGCCGTGTCCGTGGCTGGAGATGCGGCTGGACGGTGTGAGGACCCCCTCAGTTCCGGGTACTGGGAGTCGCAGATGTGGGCCAGTGGTGCCTCCCGGAGCCTCTGAGAGCCAGTGTGCTCCTGCCTCTCTGCTGGCTTCTGGTGGCTGCCGGAGATCCTGGGCGATCCTGGGACTGGAGAGGCCGTGACTCTGCTGTCCTGTGTTTTTCTCCCTGCACATCTGCCCACACTTGCCTCTGCCCGTGATACCAGCAGTTGGATCAGGGGCCCAGCCTGCCCACCATCATCTGATCTTAATTTAACTAATCACATCTACAAAGACCCTATTTCCAAACGAGACTGTGTTCGCTGTACTGGGGTTAGGACTTGGACATATCTTTTCAGGGGTCACGTTTCAACCCGCAGCACACACCAGGCCGGTTTAAAAAGGTCAGTACCGTCTGGTAGGCTTTCTGGGCAGAGCACTTGGCTGCAGGCCTTGTTTTGTTTCGGGGTGGTAATGGGACGGGGGTCCCGCCAGTGCTGAAGGAGGGGTCCCCAGGCTCTCTCGTCGGCTGGCATAGGCACGGGGCAGGAGGGTAAGTGGTGGGTCTTTGAAGCTGTCGGCATCAAACAGCAAACATCCGGTCAGACCTTTTATTACTCAGAGCAATTCCTCGTCTGTCCCCGGCTGCATGACGGTCAGGGCCAGTGCCCTGTTTGTCCTGCATCCTCCTGTCTGGGGTGGTTTTCTCTGTGTCCTCAGCACCAGCTGCTGAAGGAGCTAGGTCTGTCGCCAGGCATCAGCCCCGCTCACGAGGGTCGGATGGTTTGTTCTGGTCCGGCGGCCCTGAGCTCTGCGGGGGCCGGTGTCTCTGTGGTCCAAGTCCGGAACATCGAGGTCCCTGGAATCGGAATCCCCAGGTGTAGGTGGAAAAGTCCCGCAGGCCGACCTGCTGGGCGAACGGATGAGGACAGGATGCCCGGCCACGCACCCTGGGAGACATGGCCAGTGAGGCCGCCAAGTTGCCCGGGCCCCCCTTGCCCCTGCAGACCCGAAGGGAGCCTTCGAAGGGTGCAGGCCGTAACGTGCGCTCACTGACTTAGTGAGGAAGAGCCGTTAGAAGCTCGGGGCACTTGGGGCTGTGGGCAGGTCACCCCTTGTCCGTGCGCGGAGACCCCCAGGTCTGGTCAGCATCATGGTGGGTCTCTGTGACCCCAGAGTCTGGCAGGACTGAGCTGGGCTCCATGTCTGGCTCCGCACCGTGCTCGCATCGCATGAGAAGACTGACCCCTCCACAGGGCTCCCTTCAGCCTAGGGGATGGAGGGCCTTAGGGAAGCCGGAGGCTAGAGTCAGTGGCCAGAAGGAGTGACAGCAACGTGACTGGACAAGATGGGGAGAGGATTGATTAACATTGTGAGTCATTTTCAAAATGGCAAAGGCATTTTCTTGCTACTTTTCTGTATTTTGTATTTGTCTTATTTGGGGATCAGAAAAGATACTAATGATAGTAGTGGTTCTGCAGGCCTGCTTTGCGGAAAGTCCCCGGGGCTGCGTCTGGGGCTCCGGCGATTGATCGCACTTGGCCCCCCCAGGCTTGGCTGCAGGCTGGGAGCTGGGCTGGGAGCTGGTGGACAGTCTGATTGTCAGGAGTTTTGTGATTACTGGCTACAAGTGCAAGTCCCCTAAAATCTCTCCGAATCTTAGAAGTAACGGGCCTGGAGGGAACCAGAAGACTCACGTGTGGGTCTGGCAGGGCGGTGTCGGACAAAGACTGTTTGGGTTTCACCTTCATCTGCTCAGGGCGCCATCAACAGGCCCGCCGGCCAGTTGTCACTTCAGTGACAGGAGGTGGTTTCCCACTGTTCTGGAGCCTGGATACCCCCATGGCTGTGTGGGCAGCTTTGGGTTCTCCTGAGGCCTCTGTCAGTCCTGTAGGACCCCCTCCCACTGACTCCCACCCCCACTATACATGCTGCCGTGCTGTGGCTGCCGGCGACAGATGGGGGTGGGGGTCCCGTGAGCAGCTCCAGCCTAGCATTCCAGTGGCAAGAGTCTGGGTCACCACCTGCCTGTGGGGCCAACTGGCTGTAAATCACAGGTTCCCGTGACCCCTCCTTGGGTTCCATGAATTTGCTGGCGTGACCCACAGAACTCAGGGAAATATTTTCATTACCAGATGACCCTTCTAACAGGATGTGGCTTGGGAATGGCCCAAGGGGAGCTGTGCATGGGGCCAGTCTGTCGGAAGGGGCAGGGGGCCTCCGAGCCCTCTCAGAGCCCGCTACTCACCGGCTCTCGCGTGCTCCGACCGGAAGCTTCAGAGGCCTGTCCCCCTGGGATCTGATGGGGGCTTCGTGACACGGGCATGCTTTCTTGACTCATTGGCCACCAGTGACTGGTGATTGATGCCCGGACATGGGGGGAGGTGGGACTGAAAATGCCAAGCGCACAGTTGGCTCCCCGGGCAGTGTGCCCCGTCCTTCGGTACTTGCACAACTCACGTTTAAGAGCTGTGTGCCAGAAAGGGGGATGAGGGCCCGATGTCACAGGCCCCCTCTCCAGATCCGAGATATCGGGGGCCAGGGTTTCCACACTGGGGTCTGGGCACAGTTCCGGCCGTGCGAGTGTAGCAGGTGGAGTCATCATCAAGCAGACAGCACAGGACAAAGCTGGGCCTCTGCTGTCCACTGCCAGGCTGGGCCCTGCCCGGGGCTCACAGCTCAGGGACGCGATTATGCCTGGCCTTTGCTGCTGCCGGGCAGAATTCTGTGTGCATGTCGATGAGCTCGCGCAAGTTCAGCCCGTCCCTGTGACACTGTCACCTGCGTGCTCTCCTGCGTGGGAAACAGTGGGTTGGGTTTCAGCTCCCGTCCAGGGAGCCCATGTGCTGGGGTGTGGGTGGCTAGTGATGTGTGTGCGGCTGCCAGGCCGGGCAGCTTCTGCTCTGGGGCTAGTTTTAACCTTTTGTCCTGTTGTCTCTTTTTAAGGGTTTTTTTCTTACTACAAAAGCGATGAGTATTTCTCATTTTTTAATCAGCGTCAGGGTCTGAGTGCTGCTTAGTGTTGTGCACTGGACAGGGGCTGAAAGCCCGAGCACAGGGACCGCGGCAGGCGGAGGACGAGGCACCCAGAGAACATGCTGGAAGAGCCAGCGGGGGTTCTGGGGTTTCCCCCCAGGAGGGTGGATTTCTTATGTTTTGCTGCAGAATTAAAGGGGAGCTGGGTCGCTGTGTCCATGTGGGTCCTTGCATGAGGTTCGGAGTCTGCGCGGTGCAAGAGGCCGTGGAGAACCTGGTGTTCTCGGGGCACCTGCATGTTTCTCTCTGACCCAGACCCTGCTCCCTGCATCCTTCTTGTTGCTCTTTGGGTCTTAATCAGTCAACGCTTCCTTCTGCATGAAGAAACGCAAATAGGATAGAATAAGCGCATGTGCCTGCCGCCCACTGTTACACTTCTACAATTTTTATGAAAATAATTGGCACCTAGAGCTGAATTATAAAAACAACAGGCTTCCTATGCAGAGTGCATCTTGCTGGTGCTGTCACTCACAGTCTCACTTCCCGTCCCCCACCTCGCAGTGTTTGTGTTTCTGTGGTGCACGCTCGTGCGTCACGATTCTCTAAACCAGTAGAGGGTATGTGTGCGCATGAGTGGCCCACACCTATCCGTGTCCTCCTGCCCCGACGGCGGCGCCCATAGCACCTGTGCCTCAGTTCTATCCCTGGACCCCCCTTGCGTTGGGGGACCCAGTGTGGGCTTGGGGACGGCAGCATCCTCATACGCGGAGTCCGGAGCATCTCCCCCATCCTTGGCTGCTCCTTGGTGACATTTGTCCTTGGGGATCATGTGTAACTTTCCATGTTGGATTTGCCCCCGTGGTCAGAGCAGGGCCGGGGGACGCTGTGTCCACTCTCCAGGCGGGGCAGCTGGGTCATACAGTGGCCGTCTGCGTCACCCGTCCCTGATGCGGCTCCCCAAGGGCCTGCGTTACCATTGCTAGGGCTCTTCTCCCAGCACCAGAGGAGCTTCCACGAGGGGCCGTGTTGGAACTGGGCAGCACCTTGCTTCCGGTCCACACGGTCTTCTCAGAGTTGGCGTTTGTTGGCGTTTCTGGCTTGAGCCAACCTCCACTGAGGTTGGAAGGGTTGCAGAATGACGCAGTCCTACGGCGGCGCTGCCACACGTCACATGGTCATAAGCCCCCTGCCCCCAGCTTGCCTATTTATCACCCGTGTGGACTCCCTTGTTCCTGTCTCTTGGCGGGTTCTCACTAACTGCTGTATTTATTGTGTCTGACCCGATGGCCCTGGACTTGCCAGCTCCTGTGTTCCTAGGCATGCCCTAGCTTTTTTTTTGGAGCACTTCCTTCTTTTCTTTATTTTTCTTTAAAGATTTTATTTATTTATTTGACAGAGAAGGAAAGATCACAAGTAGGCAGAGAGGCAGAGGGAGAGGGAGAAGCAGGCTCCCCGCTGAGCAGAGAGCCCAATGCTGGGCTTGATCCCAGGACCCTGAGATCATGACCTGAGCCAAAGGCAGAAGCTTTACTTGCTGAGCCCCCAGGCGCCCCGAGCACTTCCTTCTGTTCTAAAATCAGATGCTCAGACCCCTCTTACTCTCTCCCTGCCCCAGATCTGGCACCTGCCATTTCTCCAAGGAGACCTGGTGTCTCTTAGTGTGCAAGGGGTTAAAGGGCACTTGGTGTGCTCATCGCTCCTCTGTAGTGTCTTTGGTTTTTGGCCCATTCAGTGGGCGGAGCTGGAAGGCATGCGTGTAGACGCCAGTATGCACACTCATGGGCTTGTACACTAGCACGTGTGTGGAATTCGTGTGTTCACGCTGCGCCTCTGGTTCCAGCTTGGCCCTGGGAGTCCCCTCTTACTTCTTTCCATATTTGTTTTGCTCTTTTTAAAGATTTTAAAAGATTTTATTTATTTATTTGACAGAGAGACAGAAAGAGCGCAAGCAGTGGAGGGGAGTGGGAGAGGGAGAAGCAGGCTTCCCGTTCAGCAGGGAGCCCTATGCTGCAGGACTCTCTCCCAGGACCCTGGGATCGTGACTTGAGCTAAAGTCCGATGCTTCACCGCGTGAGCCCCTGGGTGCCCCACCTTCTCCCACATTCGTAGGTCCTTCTTCAACAGTGATGTGTGGCTCCTGATAAAATCAACACGTTTACTCATTCCTATAATAAACCTAAAATAGTTTATTCTTAAATGGACTACATTTACCAAATCTGCTTAAAAGAATTCAGGATCGCCCCTCCCTGCCCACACTATTAACTTTTGATGAGCCGTCCTTTTAGATCTCCTTAAAAACCTATAGACAAATACATAAATACACGCAATTTCATTAAAACGTCATCATACTGTACATTTTCTCACTGTAAATACTCATGTACTTCTTCCCACTCATATACATGCCATTAACAGCATTCCATAACGTCATCCAGCATCTTTCTGTCCACAAAATGAATCGATATGCTGTTTTCTAATGGCTGCAGGCCGAGACTCTGCCGTACTTCTCCGTAATTGGGCTTTGATTTTAAAAGGCACCCAGTTTTTCGCTATTATGTGTAAAGCTGACATCAACACCTTTGTAACTAAATCTTAATTATTTCCTTAGGGTAGAAGTGGAATTACTGGTCAAAGGGTATGTATATTTTTATATCTCTTTGAATGGCGAGTTGTGCCCAGGCCTGCAGGGGTGGCGGGTGCCGGTCTGTCCAGATTGGCGCTTCTCAGTGGCGGCTGCACATAGGAATGCTCGGGGTGCTCCTCGGAGCCGTTTTTTATGCCCAGGCCTGCCCCCCCCCCCCGCTGGTGTGGTTTCGGTGGTCTGGGGTGTAGCCAGGATTTGTAGTTTTTAAAGCTCTCCAAGAGATTCTGATATGCAGCTAACTTAATAGGTAGATTCAACTTGTAGCATTACTTCATTATTTTAATTACAACTTTCTTTTGCAATTGTTTCAGACGTGCAGATTTGGGAGAAGTGGCCCCAGAAATAAAAGCATCTGAGAGACGAACAGCAGTGGCCATCGCAGGTAGCGTGGGGCTGCCGCCCATCCTGCAGCTCTAGGGCGGGTTCTGGGTTCTGGAACGCCCGGGGTAGGGGAGCACACGCCACAGACATACAGGACTGAAGGCTGTGGTTTTTCCTAAGAGGATTCATTTCACACCGGTGATTATCCCACAGTTTACCAGGGACATATCGTCCCAATCCGAGCACGTCACAACTGCCACCTCGGGTCTGGCTTAGGGTGACTGTCTAGTTTCTGACCTGGGCACTCCTGAGTGTTGGCTTGGGACAAAGGCTGTGAACTGGGCCTGTCCCGGGCAGGCTGGGGCGTGTGCTCTTCCTGCCTGTGGTTCGTGGGGGCTCAGTGTCCGTGCACCTGGGGGCCGGGTCTGTGGCTGCTCCTCATGACTTCAGCTTTAACGTGTTCTGGGCACACTTCACACATCTTTCCTCTTAGAAACTCGTTTTGGATTTATCATTAATTCGGCACTTTGGAAAATAAGTAAGTCCTATTGGATTTAATAGTGTCTTGCAAAACACAGTCTACAAAAATAGGCAAAGGTGTTTGGATTAACCAAATTTTGTTTTATTTTATTCACTTAAACAAATATTTACTGAACAGTTAATAAGCAGGCGTTGTAGTAGGTGCTATGAGTATAGTAAACAATGGTGAGCAAAGTGGCCCCGATGCCTCATCTTCCTGGAACTTAACGTTCTAGAATGTGGGCGCTGGGGGGATTAATGGCTAGGGCAAGCCTCACAGCAAAATTGGGGTCCAGTGGCAGTAATTGGCTAAAGCCCTGCAGTGTCTCAGGATGTGTAGTATAGTAGCCACTGGGCATACGGTGCAAATTTGAGCAGTGCTAACCATTGCACTGCCGAGCCACAATCGCAGTATTTCCGCAGCTGAGGAACAAGGCACACTGTGCTCATTGGCCAGCGCATCAGAGAATGTGTCCTTTCTTACAGGCAGTTCTGTGGGAGTGAGAGTGTTGCTCTAGGGAGACTGGGGGGGACAGCTCGTGTGGCCTTAGGGGACACGGTTGCCTCCCTGGATGCTGCTGTGGGGTTAGTTATTGGGGTCCTTCATTCTACTTGGGGAAACTGAGGCTCAGACACACTCTGGTGCTTCCCCAGGTTCGTCTTCATTATGTCTCCAGTGAAGAAGCCTCCCATAATTGTTATTATTTTTTTAAGAGTTTATTTATTTATTAGACACATAGAGAGAGATCACAAGTAGGCAGAGAGGCAGGCAGAGAGAGAGGGGGAAGCACGCTCCCCGCTGAGCAGAGAGCCCGACGTGGGCTTGATCCCAGGACCCTGGGATCATGACCTGAGCCAAAGGCAGATGCTTAACCCATTGAGCCACCCAGGCGCCCACCCATAATTATTTTTTAAAAATTTTCTTCTTGAGGTAGGTGACTTCCTCTGCGGCGTGTTTTGTTAGTAAGACTGAAAGCAAACCTTTCAAAAAGAAAAGTTATACTGACGCTTGATATGCAAGTGGAAAAGTGCCCATCTTACCAGTGTGTAGCTTGATGCATTTCACAAGCAGGAATGGACCTGTTTGGAGAGCACCTGGACAAGGAAGCCGAGCATGTCATCCCCCAGGCGGCCTCTCTTCACCTGCCTCTGCCGAGGAGAAGCTCGCGTTTCCGGAAAGCATAGATGAGTGGTGCTGTGTATAGTCATCCTACGGAGTGTATTATCTTCTCTCAAGTCTGAGAATGCCAGTTACCTCATAGCTCATTCTTTCTTTCTTTTTTTTTTTTTTAAATATCCTATTAATTTATTTGACAGACAGAGATCCCAAATAGGCAGAGAGACAGGCAGAGACAGAGATGGGGGGAAGCAGGGTCCCTGCTGAGCAGAGAGCCCGAAGTGAGGCTCGATCCCAGGATCCTGAGATCATAACCCGAGCTGAAGGCAGAAGCTTAACCCACTGAGCCACCCAGGCATCCCATAGCTCATTCTTGAAAGGAGGTTTTAGAAAGCTACGATGAGGATTCTGGAGAGATGACAGAATGGGAAGCACCAGGACCCTGGCTCCCAAGCTAGACAGTTGCTCCGGCCGGAAGGTTCTATGAACTGTGCTGTGCCTTTGGAATCGGTTGGAGCTCTGCAGCTTTCAGGGGAAACCGTGGAGAATAAGTTTCCAGCTAATTCAGTCGACTTTATCTTTCAGCATGGTATCAGCGCCCGGTATCCCATTCCTGGATGAGCAGCAGGCAGCCTTGCACACACGGCGGGTGGGAATGAGCCAGAGTGGGCAGAGAGAACCCTTTCCAGGTACCAGGAGCTCTGCTGTGCTGCTTCTGGTCACGGAGGTGCAGACGCAGAGGGCCTCATGGTTGCCAGCCCCTCCTTCTCCAGCTGAAGTGACTTCCAGGGCATTTCCAGGCCAGCATCCTGCCTTTCATGAACTTTTTGCTCTGTGACTGTGTGTTCCCAAAGAAAGTCTCAGAAAAGACCTCGGAGGACCTAACTTGTACACCTCCGTTTGATCCCGGGCACAGAGATAGCCTCCGATGATCCCGCAGACAAAGACAGTAACAAAAAGCAGTAAGCCCTGGGAGAGGTGGGAGGAACCTGGTTTCCAGAGTTACCACACTATTAGATTCAGATGTCCAGTGTGCAGCAGCAGAATCCCAGGAGAAGCACGGGATAGGGAAGTCCAGCCCGCTCAGGGAGGGAGCGTAACTGATCCATGGCTGTCTCTGAAGAGATGCAGCGGCAGACGTATCAGACGAAGACTTTACAACAGTCCTGAAGATGTGGCACATCTAGAGGAAGGTGTGCAGGAAGGTAAGAACGCAACGTGTGAACAAAACCGTAGCATCGGTAAAGAGCTGGAAAGCCCAAGAGACCGAAGGAAAGGTACAGTAGCCAGAATGAAAACCTCAGTCGTGGGGTTCGGAGGCAGAAAGAGGCAGTGGGGGAAGGAATCAGTGACCTTAAAGACAGGAAAATGGGGCGTCTGGAGGCTGAGGACCAGAGAGAGGAAAGATTGAAGAAAAGCGAACAGAGCCTCGAGCCCGTTGGCTGCCATCAGTAGGTGCTTGTTGTGGGCGTCCCAGAGGGAGAAGAGAGAGACAGGAAGGGGCAAGAGAAAATTGAAGAAATATTGTCTGAGAACAACAACTTTTTTTAAAAAAAGATTTTATTTATCTGACAGACATAGAGAGGGAGCACAAGCAGGGGGCGTGGCAGAGGGTGAAGCGGGGAGCCCGATGCGGGGCTGGATCCCAGGACCCTGGGACCATGACCTGAACCGAAGACAGATGCTTAACACTGAACCATCTGGGCGCCCCGCCCCCCGGCTGAGAACTTACACAGAGATGAGTACAAAGTGCAGGAAGCTCAGCAGACCCCAAGTAGGATGAATTTGAAGAGACCTGCACGGAGACGCGTCGAAGCTCATCTTCAGAGGACAAAGCATGAGTCTAGAAAGCAGCGGAGCAGCAGGTCATCCACACCCACGGTCCTCTGAGATCATCTCTCGATTTCTCAGTCAGAAACTTTGGAGGCCGCAGACAGCCAGATATATTTAAAGTGCTAAACCAAAGAAGAAATTGTGAGTTAAGAATCCTATATCCAGCAAATATGTCCTTCCAGAATGAGGGAGAAACAAACATTCCCAGGGGAACAAAAGCTGAGGGAGACCCATGTACCCGCTCCAGCAAGACCTGAGGGAGACCCGTGCACCTGCAGGAGGTGCTCCAGTGAGACCCGAGGGCAGAAGGAAAGGGTCCTAGAGAAGGACTTGAAGCCGTTTCAAGAAGCAAAGATCTCAGTAAGGGGAAATTCCTGGCAGTTTTAATAGTTAATTTAACAATTTTAATGATGGCTCATAACTGTGCTTCCTGATTTCTTAATGATTGAAAAGATGAATTCATTTAAAGAAAAATTAAAAAATGTAGATCTAGTATCACTGGAACTTTGGTTTGTAACTCTAGATCTTGTTTTCTCTAACTTCTGAGACTAATGCCTTTGACAGAATTGTTAGTTTATGTTCTGGGCAGTCAGTGTATGAAGCTGTGATTTGTGATGTCAGCACCCAAAGAGGTGGCGACAGAATGTCAGGGGACAGAGTTTTGCATGTAAACAGGGCATAGGAAAACCAATAGCTCAATGACAGAGCAATGCCTCCTTATCAGCGATTACTTCAAATGGAAAGGGATTGCTGTCTCCAGGGCAAAGACAGAGATGGGCAGAACGGATCTCACTATGTGCTGTCTATGGAGACTCACTCGAGAGCTGAAGATACAAATGGGTTAAGAGTGGGAGGATGGAGAAAGGTCCCTCCATGCAGATAGTAACCCTTGGGTAGTAGAGAGCGGCTGTACTAATACCAGACAGAATGGAGTGCACATAAAGATGTTTTCAAGACAGCCAAGGATTTTGTGTATTAATAGAGGTCTCAGTACAGCATGAAGATATAATTAAACATTTGCACATCCAGTGACAGACCATCAAAATATTTGAAGCAAAAAGTGATAGAATTGAAGGGAGTAATAGCTCTATAGCTTTAGTTGGGAACCTTAATACCTACTCACAATAATGGCAGAACAACCAGTTGGAAGACGAGAAAGGAACAGAGGATTGAAACAACACAGTAACCCACCCTCATTGAACAGACACAGCGCTTCACCCTGGCACGCACGTTCTTCTCAAGTGTACACAGGACACTTTCCAGCGTGGATCCACCAGGTCCACAGATGAAGTCTGCATAGATGTCAGGAGACAGATGTCAGACAAAGTGAGCACAGTGGGAAGTAATTAGAAATCAATAGCATAAAACAAAAAATGTTTTTAAATTGTGGACACTAAACACAGATTTCTAACTAGTATATCAAAGAGGAAATCTCAAGAGAGTTAGAAAATAATTAGAGACAAATGAGAACAACAACACAATTTTACAACTTAAGGAACTAGAAGAAGAACAAATGAAACCCACAGCTGGCAAACAGAGGAAATAATAAAGTTTAGAGCAGAGATCAATGAGACAGAGTAGAAAAGCAGTACAGAACATCAACAAAACCAGAAGTGGGTTATTGGACAAGATCAACAACACTGACACACTTTTAGCTATGTTGACAAAAAAGGAGAGAGTACTCAAATCACTAAAATTGGATGTGGACATGGGACATTACTACCAATTCTACAGAAGTAAGAGGGATCATAATAGAGTACTGTGAGTAATTGTATGCCAAAATATTGCTTAGCCGGATGGAAAGGACAAATCCCCAGGAACATAAAACCTACTAAGATTCAATCACATAGAAATGAGCAGTCTGAGTAAATCCGTAACTAGTAAGGAGACTGAATCTGTGATAAAGCATTTCCTGACAAGGAGGAACCCTGGTCCTGAAGACTTCACTGGTGACAAATGTTTCTGCTTCTCACACTTCTTCAACAACTGAAGGGAGGGAAAACTTCCTAACTCACTCTTGACGCTAGTACAACCCTGATAACCAAAGTTGGATGAAGGAAAGGAAACTATAGACCAACATCCTTTAGGACCATTGATGCAAAACTCCTCAGTGGTGTCAACGAGATGAAGGGGAAGATAAATGATGATCTCAGTTGACACAGAAAAAGCATTTGATCAAATTCCCTACCCCCTTATTTTGATTAAAAAAAAAATGCTCTACCAAGTAGGTACCAACTAGGAGTAGATGGAAACCACCTCCACATGATAAAACCACACATGGACAACCCCCAGCAGTGTGAGACTGAGCTTTTCCTCTAAGATCAGGAATGAGAGAGGGAGGCCGCCATCACTGCTCCCATCCAGCCTCATACAGGAAGCCCCAGGCAGAGCAGCTGGGGAAGAAGAATCAATAAAAGTCATCTGAACTAGAAAGGAAGAGTTGAAATGATCTCTGTTGGCAGGTGATGTCATCTTGTGTAGAAAGTCCCAAAGATTTCACAAAAATCTGTTAAAGCTAATAATTAAATTCAGCCAAGGGAGGATACAAAGCCAACACACAAAAATCAGTTACATTTCTATAGACACTGAAGAGGAAATCACAAAAAACGTCCCACTTCCAGTAGCATCAAAAAGAATAAAACACTTAGGAATTAATCAAGGAGCAGAAAGACTCATACGATGAAAGTACAGAAGGTTGCTGCCAGAAATTAAAATAAACAAAAGCAAATGGAAACACATCCCATGTTCATGGATGGGACACCCAACTGTCCCATGTCAGTGACACCCAACGTGATGTGCAGACTGATTGCAGTGCCTGTCAACAAGCCAGTGACATTTTGCAGAAAAGGAAAAGCCCATCCTTCACATGGAATCTTAAGGGCTGGCGAAGAGCCAAGACAGTCTTAAGGAAGGAGAAACGAAACGGAACTCATGCTTGCTTCGGCAGCATGTACTGAACCAGAGGACTTACCGCTCCTGCCATCAAAGCCTACTGCAGAGCGACAGTGGTCAAAACAGTGTGGTGCTGGCATCCAGACACGCATCCAGACCTGTGAAATAGTCCAGAAACTGACCCTCAGGTGTGTGGTCAAGTGATTTTGGACCAGAGCGCCAAGAACACTCACCAGGTACAGGACGGTTTTTTCAGCACATAGTGTTGGGAAAGCTGGATGTTCACATGTGAAATATTGAAGTCAAACCCTTACCCAACACTATGGACAAGAGTTAAGGCAAAAATGGATCAGAGTCATCGTAAATATAAGCCCTAAAACAACAAAACACTTGGAAGAACACACCGGACAGAAGCTTCACGCATTTGGACACGCGGTGACTTCCGGGAGGTGATGCCTCAGAGAAGTCCACAAGAACAGAATGGGACAAACGGGACCATGTGGAAGGTAAACATTTTGGCCACAGAGGGCACTCTCCATGGCACAGAAAGGGCACCTGCAGAATGGGACACAGTGTTTGCCAACCATGTGTCTGACGAGGGATTAATATCCAGAGTATCCAGAGAGCTCCTGAAAGCCTGCCACGAAACCAATGTGATTTACAAATGGGCAAAGTACCTGAATGAACATTTCTCTGGAGGTGGTGTTTGCATGGGCAGTGAGCACCTGCAAGCCACAGTCCCCCCACGGTCCCCCCACCACTCACCCCGCTGCATGGCCACTGTCACGTGGAGTGAGACCCACCTGAAATCCTGCTGTGTCCTCTGCTGCCCACCGGTGCCAACCCAGGCTCCCAGCCGTCTCTGCCCATGGACCACGATGCTCTCCCGCCCCTAGGTGATTCCTGCAGTTCAAGAGGCGGAACCTCTGGCCACGGGCCTCCTTGCCATTATCTGTAATCTGTCCGGTCCCATCAGGGCTGTGTCCCATCCCTAACGAGGCCAGGCCTCGACCTCCGTGGGTCTGAGGTTTACTCCCTGACCCCTGCTCACAGCTGCTCTCAGGGTTCCCTGCAGCCCGTTTTGGGCTTTTCTCCCTGTCTTGTCCCCTCCTTTAACTGCTGTATTTTCTTGGAGGGCATTTTGAATTCCTTGAAAAAATTCTTCTGATGTCTTTTCTGCACTTTAGATAAAATAATCTTTTATTGCTCGATGTTGCAGTTTGATGTGTGTGAATCATCTCTTGTGATTTCCTGTTTCTCTCCCTTGTTCCTCCTGTTGGTCTCCAGAGACCCCGTCAAAGGAGACTGTTTGAAACATCTGTTTATCTGCCTGACTATATGGAAATCATGAGAGGAATTAATCTGAAAATATCAGAATCTTTTCTCGATTCATAAGCTTTAAAAATGTAATTTTCATTTTGGATTAGATGATAGTTTTACTTGGATCAGAAGTCAGAACAATATAAAAGTGCACAATGGGGCAGCTGGGTGGCTTGGTCAGCCGAGCATCCAACTCTTTGTGTCAGCTCAGGTCATGATCTCAGGGTCCTGGAATCAAAACCCATGTTGGGCCCCACGCTCAGCACAGAGTCTTGCTTGTCCCCCTCCCTCTGTGCCTCCCTGTGCTCGCTAGCTCTCTGCCCTCAAATAAATAAATAAGTAATTTTTTAAAAAAGTAAAAATTATGTTTTAATTTTGAAACTGAACCAAGGAATTTACATTGACTTATGTTTTAAATAGTTTCTAAAAATCCAAGATTAATCAACGTAAGTGTCATGAACTTATTTATATCTTATTTTCAGAAACTTCAGTAAATTCTTACAGGAGTATGTTCTGGAGAAAATTGCTGTCCTGCATGTAGCTGTCGCTACTCTGTATTGTGTTTGGGTTTGGAAAACAGAAATTTTTGTAGGAAGAACTGAAGCCAGTCCCCACACTAAAAGTAAACTTGAGACTTTAGGAAGAGAGGTCTTAGCTTGTTGACAAAATCAATGTGTGTGTGCTTTCTTGCAGATTTGGAATGGAGAGACATGGACGCAGATGACTGTGAGTCCTGTGGAGGCAGCAGGGCGGGGACCAGCTGGGTCGGGGGCAGGAAGGGGGGCGTGACTGGGGGGTGCATATTGTGAGCCGTTGGGAGAAGTTCCTGCCTTAGAAGAAGGAGCTGTGAGTTTAGCCTTCATTGTGTTGACCTCGGGCGCTGACTTGGTTGACTCGCCATATTCCTTTGCTTTTTTCAGATGGTGCAAATGAGGCTCAGGACAGTGACTTCCCAGCAGGTACGCATTTTCTCCGCTCCTGCTCCCTGTCCTGTCACAGGAGGACCAGCCCTGTGAGATTCCCTCTCGTCCCTGGCCCCATGCGCCACCCCGACCCCCCAGGGAGGAGATGGAGACTATCGTCTTTGCAGGAGCACATGCAGGACCCTGATTTTTGATGCATTCCCAGAGCGGGCGGGTTTCGGCAGCCCTGGCCTGTTCCCCGCGGGTCACTCACCGGGTGGGAGCACACGACAGGTTCCTTGGTCTGGCTCTTCCCCTCGTGTGTCACTGCCGCTGCTGAAAGGACGAAACCAGCTGTCCCTGTGTAGGTGGAGGAACCCATCATTCAGGCCACGCCCGTCATCCTGGCCACACCCGGAACTGGAGCAGTGGCGGGAAGGGTTTCCTTCTGCCCCCGGTGTCCCCGCACCGCTCCCATCTCTGCAGCAGGTTCCGCAGCCCTGCGCCGGGTGGCACGCGCTGCCCGCAGGGCCCTTGGGGAGGAGACTCCTGTGCCCAGCACTGGCTCCTGCTCGGGGGCTGTGCCCCACTGCTCATGCACCTGTGCCCCAGGGCCGGGTCCTGCTGTGGGGGGGAGGGCGTCCCGCGACTCCTCTCTGGTTTATGGGAGTGTGCACGCAGCTTCATAATGGAGACGATCCTGAACCTCCATGGGATTTGAATTTTAAACCACTCGTGTAGGCGACAGGGAGAGTATACTAACTGTGCAGTGTGACCATGGCCAGAACGGGGATCCTGGGCGAAACCTAGTGCCCGTAGGAACTTGTACTGTGTGGACGATGCTGGAAGGCCTCCGATCACGGCTGCCACAACCGTTGCCACAGCAACACTGAAAACCACATGATGGGCTTCCGATTTGTTAAAGGGTTGTGTAGCTATGATTTCTCTGACTGGATTTAATAATAACTTACAGTTCCCTTTTAAAATCCTCCCAACTTATTTATAAAAAAGAAGAGAAGATTATCTAGAAAATCCAAGTGACTCAGGGACCGTGTCCCCTGTGGGACATTCCTGGTGACAGCGTGGGGAAACCCGCTGCCGGGTCTAGGATGTAGGGACAGGCCACGGGGTCACGGGAGGGGCGGGCATCCCACATGAGGGTGAACAGTTGCACACTGCATACGGTTACAATGAGCCTGGTGGAGCTGGTCTCACAGGCTCCAAGAGAACCCAGGCATGTAGACCTTTTCACAGCATCTCCCAATCCTTAAACACAGCCCCTAGGTGTCCTCTGCTCTCTCTTTTCTAACGTCTCCCGGGTCTGGCTGCTTTTGCCTCTGTTGGCCTCAGGCAGGCCCGGGGCACCCACACCCTGCTTTCTGAAGGATGCTGTCTCCTTCCCCACCTCCAGCCGGGGCGCGACGCACAGGGTGAGTGCTGACATCTTCTGTTCTTCCCACAGTGGAGAGGAGCAGGCTGCGGGAGATGTTGTCGCTTCTGGGCCTGGACACCTACCAGGCCCACAAGCTCAGCCTCCAGGACTTCTTGCAGATCAGCAGCGACAGCATGAAGAACCGGGCCCCTCAGGCCCCCAGGGACTTGCCCTGGAATTTCCTCAGGAAGCTGCAGGCTCTCAGCTCCGAAGCCCGGAGCACCACCATGGTGCTGGACGCGCCCCCAGATGCCAGGCCCGCAGAGAAGGAGAGCCAGATGGAGGAGGAGATCATCTACTGGGACGCGGCCGACGACCTCGCCGCCGACATCTACTCCTTCTCTGAGCTGCCAACGCCCGACACGCCTGTGAACCCCTTGGACCTTCTCTGTGCCCTTCTGCTGTCCTCAGACAGTTTCCTGCAACAAGAAATCGTGCACAAGATGTCCCTCTGTCAGTTTGCCCTCCCCCTTGTCCTGCCTGACTCGGAGAACCACTACCACACGTTTCTGCTGTGGGCCCTGAGGGGTGTCGTGCGGACATGGTGGGCGCAGCCCCCACGGGGGGTGGGCAGCCTTCGCGAAGACAGCGCGGTCCTGTCGCGGGCACCTGCTGTCGCCTTCGTGCGCATGGAGGTCAGCAGCAACTCCAAGTCCCAGCTCCTCAACGCTGTGCTGGGCCCAGGCCACAGGCCACGGGACTGCTTCTGGCACCGTGATCTGAACGTGGGCACCAACCCTCGGGAGATCGCAGACGGGCTGGTGGAGGTCTCCTGGTTTCTTCCCAGCGGCCGGGAGGACCTGGACGTTTTCCCGGAGCCCGTGGCCTTCCTGAACCTGCGGGGCGACATCGGGTCTCACTGGCTGCAGTTCAAGCTGTTGACCGAAGTGTCCTCCGCTGTGTTCATCTTGACGGACAACATCAGCAAGAAGGAGTACAAGCTGCTGTACTCCATGAAGGGGTCGGCCACGAAGTACTACTTCATCCTGAGCCCGTACCGCGGGAAGCGCAACGCCAATCTGCGGTTCCTCAACAGGCTCATCCCGGTGCTCAGGATGGACCACTCACACGTGCTGGTGAAGGTCAGCAGCACCGATGGCGCTGGCTTCGTGCGCAGGGTGCGCGCCATCGTGGCTCATGTGGCGCGGGCCCCCTGCCGGAGGCTGTCCGTGGAGGAGATGGCGCACGCGGCGCGCAAGCTTGGCTTGCGCGTGGATGAGGACTGCGAGGAGTGCCAGCGGGCGCGCGGCCGGGCGGAACGCATCACCCGGAGGGTCAAGGACGCGGACGCCTACCGCAGGGATGAGCTACGGCTGCAGGGCGACGCCTGGAGGAAGGCGGCCCAGGTGGAGAAGGAGCTGTGCCGGGCCCAGTGGGCCGGGGACCCCCCGGACAAGGAGCTGAGGCAGCGGCTGCTGGAGCTGCGGGCGCAGCAGCTCGGGCACGAGCCCACCGGGGGCCTGCAGGAGTTCATCTCGGGCATCAGTGGCCCAGCCCCAGGCGAGAAGCTGTACTTCCTGAGGTGGATGGAGTGGGGGCTGGCCCGGGTGGCCCCGCCGAGGCCGCGGCAGCCACCGGAGACCATCCTTGCGCTGAGACCGAAGCACTGTGGGGCTACGGAGTCCAGCGAGCCCCTGGGCGTGGAGCACTTCCTGCGGGAGATGGGGCAGTTTTACGAGGCGGAGAGCTGCCTGGTGGAGGCGGGGAAGCTGCTGGCCGCGCAGAGGCGCTTCGCCCACTTCCCGGGCTTGGCCTCGGAGCTGCTGCTGAAGGGGCTGCCGGTGGAGCTGATAGATGGGAGCGCGCGGAGCACCCCGCTGCGCTGGGTCTCTGGGCTCCTCCGGGAGCTGCACGCGCGCCTGGAGCGGAGGCCGCGGCTGGTGGTCCTGTCGGCGCTGGGCCTGCCGGGCACGGGCAAGTCCACACTGCTCAACACCATGTTCGGGCTGCGCTTTGCCACGGGGCGGGGCCGGGGGCCTCGAGGGGCCTTCATGCAGCTCGTCTCGGTGGCCGAGAGCTTCAGCCAGGACCTGGGCTGCGACCACATCCTGGTGATAGACTCCGGGGGCCTGATTGGCGGGGCCCTGGCCTCGGCTGGGGAGCGGTTCGAGCAGGAGGCCTCCCTGGCCACACAGCTCCTGGGGCTGAGCAATGTCACCGTGGTCAGCTTAGCCGAGACTAGGGACATACCGCCAGCCATTGTGCATGCATTTCTGAGGTTGGAGAAGACGGGGCGCGTGCCCAACTGTCAGTTCGTGTGCCAGAACCTTCATGATGCGTGTGCCCCTGGGCCCAGGCCGCGAGAGAGGAGGCCGCTCCTGGATCCACCCGGTGAGGCGGGCAGGGCCTCGGTGCACATGGAGAGACCGGGTGGCAGCATGCGGACTCTGGCAGGCCTGGCCTTCTGTGACCCCGGAAAGCAGCATATTTGGCACATCCCAGGCCTGTGGCACGGGGTGCCTCCTATGGCCGCAGTAAGCCTGGCATACAGTGAGGCCATTTTTGAGTTAAAGCGATGCCTTCTGGAGAACATCCGGAATGGCCTGTCCAACCCCAACAAAAACATCCAGCAGCTCATTGAGCTTGTCAGGCGGCTCTGAGTGTCCGGGGGGAGGCCTGTTCCAGGGCCGGGGTCCTCATGG
Source organism: Mustela putorius furo (assembly GCF_011764305.1). NCBI lineage: Eukaryota > Metazoa > Chordata > Mammalia > Carnivora > Mustelidae > Mustela > Mustela putorius. The sequence continues at coordinate 14,065,079 of NW_025421998.1, forward strand.
GGCCGTGCCCGGAGCCTGAACGGGGCTGGCGGCCCACCTGTGCGAGAAGGGAGAGAAGCAGAAGCTGGGAGCCTGGAGTTTCCTACACAGTGTTGAGGAAAGAGGTGACCTCACAGCCTGGGTCGGAGGTGCTCTCAGGAGCAGAGTGGCCCTTGGAGGGGGGGTGGGGGGGATGACGCAGCAGTGCTCTGTGTCCAGGCTCCCTCTCTGTGCCCCTGGAGCGCAGCCTAGACGTTGTCCCGAGGAAGCGGGGGCAGGCCTTTGGCGACTCCGTCCTGCCAGTTCGACTGCCCTGTCCCCCACGGCCGTCTGTTTACACTGTCCCCCTGCAGCCATCTGTTTACACCTCCACCACACACCACACTCAGCCCAGCACTCCCTCCTGCCCAGCTCCTGAGTCTGCACCCCCCAGGCTGTGAGCTCCTTGAGGGGAGGGCTGTGTGTGACTCCACTCTGTCCCCTGGGGCCTGGCAAGGGGCCTGGCACACTGTAGGCACTTAATAAATGTTTGTTAAAAGAATGGAATGAATGAATGTGTAAATGATGGTGACGGGCAGGTTCCTCTCTCTGTTGATTTTCCTGTTTCCTCCAAGAGGATCACAGTGTCCAAGGAGGGGTGCAGGACGGAAGGTCGGGAATGGCAGACGCCTGGGGCTAAGGTCTCACAAATGCCCCACCCCCACCCCACTTCAAGCAGAGCACCGCCCTGCAGGTGTTCCTGGGAGCAGGACTCCGCATCTTCACAGTAATACTGGGCATGGCCTTGGCCATCCCACCGTGCAGACCAGAAGGGAGGCCTAGAGCAGTGAAGCCCCCACCCATATGCCTCTGGGGGCCGGGGGGGCTGATGGGCAGGCTGTGGCCATCAGCCTTGCCTTTGTCTGGCCCATGGCTCACCCCCAGACCCCTACAACTGCCGGGCCAAACCCAGCTGGCCCATGGCGTGCCCTTCAGGGCCAGGCTATCTTCCTGATGGCGTCCATGGCCTCTGGCCACATACGAGCTCCTCCCTGGATGCTGTGACTGAATCCTGGCCGGTGCTGGCCTCACAGAGCCTGGGGGGCACCCCGCGGTCCCTGGAGCCCAACCCCAACTCTGCGAGGTCTGGAAACCTGGGGGCTCCTTCCATCTGTATGTTGTGGCTTTGGGGAAACCGGCCCTCCATGGTGATCAGGACCCTCTCCATAGTCCTGTCCCCTCTTTGCCAGACTCGGCGAGGCAGCCCTCTGGATGGGAGCCCTTTCTTGAGCCGTGAGCCCCTGGGCCGCTTTCCTGGAGCCCTGGGTCGCCACAGCTGCTGCTTCCCTGATGTTCAGAGTGTTGTTCCTGAGTCCTGGGAGCCTGGCTCAGGACGGACAAGATGCATGCTGAATGCAGTACGGGGCTCAGAAACCCTGACCTTCCACTGATGAAGCTGGGAAAACCTTCCTTCTGAGACACAGAAAGAATCTCTAACCCTTGGGCACCAGAAACTCCTCTCTTTGGGATCATTAAATCACACAGATTTTAAGATGTTGGTTCACCTGGAAATACCAAAGCCTCTCCTGCCTTCCCCCCTTCCCGCAGAGCCGGGGCTACCCAGTTGCTTCTCCAGCACCATGGGAGCATCGCCTGGGACTCTCACGGGCCCAAGGTTTGGGGAAAGCTCCCTTACGCTTGTTGAATGTCAATTCGCTTACAAACTGATGCAAGCTCTTCTTGAACCTGAACCAGGCAAGTCATCCCTAGTGGCTCTGTCCGTCACCTGGAGACGAGGGTCAATCACCGAACTCCAGAGAATTATGTGTGGCCTCTTCCCTCCCTCTGTGGAAAAAGTCTGACGCTTTCAGAAGGACGCAGGACCCGGATGGGACTAACTGCCTCACCATCAGGAAAATCACTGTATGCGAAGTTGCATCCAGCATTTGCCGAAAGTGTTTAAACTTTTGGAAACAAACCCATCTAAAGACTGGGTGTAACAGAATCTGACCACGAGGGTGCTCTGGCAGGACAGAGTGGGGGTGGCAGTGGGGGACTTGCCGTCTGACTGAGTGGGAGCAGACCACCGCCGCTCGGGTGCAGGGACTGGAGAGGCTGCCCTGGTGCCTTGGAGAGCGTCCCTCGCGGAGTTCCCCTCACCCTGTTTTAGGCGATGGTCAGTCCCAGGAGGGCTCCTTCAGACCCTGAAGTCAGCGTTGCTCTGTGATTCCAATTTCCAGAAACCCAGGTCTTGCCTGAAGCAGACCCTGAGGTTCCAAACCCTCGGCATGAGTTTGCCCTGCCCGTCCCCTCCCTATGGCCTGAGGGCCCTGCCTTGGGCCTGAAGACCTCAGGGGTTGATGATGCTTCTCGGGGGCACTGAGGGAAGAGGCCCAGGCCACCGATAGTGGAGCTGACCCGGGCTTGGACCTGCTGAAACTCCCCCTTCTTGCTGTGCCTCAGCAGAAGGAGAGCAGGGGCGGGGGAATGCAGGAATGGCATCCCTCTGGCTGCCTGTGCAAAAATGAGGGATAATTCAAGACTCAGTTCTAACTGGACTTCTTGGTGGTTTGGCTTAGTTCCCTGAATAGAGCTGATAGCCTCTGGGATTTTTTGGTGAATGGCTGTGGTCATCAGGAGAGAATGAATCACCAGGAGTACGAAGCATCAGATTTAGCAGAGGTTCACGAAATGCAAAACGTCAGCAGTTCTGAGTTAGGAGAATAAGGTTGTCTTGGCTAATCCTGCCTCCAACAGGAAGGCAGCCCTCTCTGGCTAAGGGATCCCTCCCTGAGGCTAGATTCTGGTGAGTTCCAAGGAAATACAGCACAGTCCAGGCTGGACTGCTTTCCGCAAATTCGGCTGGGCCCACAGTGTCCGACTCACGCAGGGTCGCACCCGCAGCCTGGCCAGCACTCCTTCATCTGAGACCGGTGCGCCCTGGAGCCGCGCTGGAACCTACTGGACTGTCTCCGAGAAGTCCAGACGAGCCCATACGTGCCCGCGGGCCCCTCCTCTGCCTTGTGGCCCAAGAGCAGCAGTAATGGACTAAGGCCAGGCCTCTTGGAGGTGGAGCTGCCGCAGTCTTATAGGACCAGTGGTAGAAAAGAGGCGTGAGGAGCAGCCAACAGCCCTCTCCCCAAGAAAGATCGCTACAAGTCAGGTTCTGGGAGTTGCCCACGTAAACCCATCAGTCCTGTCCTTGTGGTGGGGGCCCTCTGACTCTAAATGAGCAGAAGCCAGCATCGTGCAAGCATGAAGGCAACTCCAGCTCCTCCTGGTTATCATGGAGGGCAAAGAGGCTCTCGTCAGTGAAGAAACAGGTGTGTGTCCTCATCTTCCCACCATTCTGGCGTGGGAACCCCGTGGGCCCTTCATGTGGGTCTCTTGTTCCAACCTGTGGTCGCTCCGTCGCTAAGCCAGTCCTTAGCTTTTTGCATCCACCTCCAGAAACCCAGGCTATTCCCCCATCCCACAAGGTTCTAAATGCTCACCCTGAGACACAGGGGGTCCCCGGACAAGGAACATGCTTTGGAACAAGGAGGCTTGCTACCACTGGCTAGTTCTGTGACTCCAGGTGACTTGCTGAGCCTCCATTTTTTGTTCTGCAAAACTGCCTCCTTTACAGAGTTGAGGGGAGAAGCAAAGCGCATCATACACTAACAGGGCTGCCTGGGGGCTCAGTCGGTGAAGCGTCTGCCCTGGGCTCAGGTCCTGATCTCAGGATCCTGGGATGGGGCCCTGCATCCCGGTTCCTTGCTCAGCAGGGAGCCTGCTTCTCCCTCTGCCTCTGCTGCTCCCTCCCCCATTCTTGCTTTCTCTGTCTCCTTCTCTGGCCAAGCAAACAAAATCATGAACAAATGGAAATGACAGAAAAATGAAACATCCCATTAAACTGTTTCCACTGTGGTTTAAAACAACCTAACAATCCATACTAATGTTTAAGAAACGATTTTTCCTTTATTTTAATCACCGCAAACACACTTACATGCAACCTCCGCTCCCCCACCCCTCATCACAAAGGCACCAGCTGGAACCCCTTTTGCAACAAGGCAGGGCAGAAAGAGAGTTAGGTTAGCAGGCTGTTAGCCACTCGAAAGACCTAGGGCTGTCTGGATTTCCCTGGAGACACCTCAGACCTAAGGGAGAGAGACAGGAATGAAGACAAACCCAAATCTGCTGGTGGCATTTACCAAAGCGTTGAGGGTAGATCTGCTCGCGAGGCCATGCCTCCTGGGGCTCCAACAGAAGTTGAGTCACCTTTGCTGGAATGAGAGGTTCTTCCTTGCTCTCTTGAGGGGTCCTGTGAGTTCTTATATCTCTCCAAGAGGAGGTGCATGTCAGGCATGACAGGCAGGTTTGTTTTGTTTTGTTTTTTTAAACTCTAAACCCAACTTGGGACTCAAGCTCACCATCCTGAGATCAAGAGTCTGACTGGGCAGCCGGGCGCTCCTGGCTTTATTCTTTTTAAAGACACATTTATTAGCTGCTCACTCTGCTCTGCATTTTACAATGTAATTTTCACAACAACTGTCATTGTTCCCATCTTACAGATTAGAAAAACAAGCCTGGGAAGGTCCAGTCACTTGGCCGGAAGCTGTAATTCATATACCAGCTCCCATATTCCTCACCACTTATCTTAGAAAACTTATCAAATTATGAAATTATCAAACTTTAGGGAACCTTTAAAAAGAGAAAATACTATCAGTTTTAAAGGGTCCTTTGGGAAAAGTTGAGAGTTCTTACATTTGGAAACTATTGTGATCTCACACTCCTTCTGTCCCCTTATCTGATATGCAGAACAGTTGGAGACCATAAACATTTGGAAGTAAAACATTCTTAGTATTAGGAATATGTCTTACGGCATGAAGGATGCTGTCCCTTTATTAAGGATTTTCTGAGGACCTAGCTTCCAGTGGTCAGAGGAATCTTGACCATGGAAAATACAGTGGCCTGCAGTCAGGATCCGTGTCTTGGTCCCTCTCTGCACCCGCCTCCTGCTCCCTGGGACCTTGGGCAACTCACCAGCACCCCCCCACTTCCCCTCCACATAGATGACAATCCAGTCCTCCCTACCACCGGCAGCACAGACTTTGCAAGCAGTGTTAGGGTAGATGATGTAGGTCAAAACCAGCCCAGCCTTGGCAATTCCGTATCATTCAGCTGAACACAGCGATGAGAGCTATTTATCTGAACAGCCCTAGAGCTAGCAGAACTAATAAACCCATCTTATCGATTATGGAGCTGAGGCTCAGTTGTCCAAAGACTGTGACACCTGGGGCCGACTCCAGAGTCCATGCTTTTTCTGTTTCTGTGATGAGCTGTGAAGTAAGATACCCAGGGCTGGTACTTTTCCCTCCGACAATAATTACTGGATACCGATGACTACGACAAGTTTGGTTTGAGTATGAATTTCCCTATCATCCAGCCCTTTCTCTTACTTAAAAATTTCCTTCCCTAATGACCAGACACTAGGGTATGGTCCCATGGGAAATGAACTATTTCTCTGCCTAAGGCATCCTCAAAGAACTGGATGAAATTTTAACCAAACGAATTTCTTCTTTGTGGATAAAAGCCAGGTTCTGGGGCGCCTGGGGGTTTCAGTGGGTTAAGCCTCTGCCTTGGCTCAGGTCACGATCTCAGGGTCCTGGGATCCAGCCCCGCATTGGCGTCTCTGCTCAGCAGGGAGCCTGCTTCCCCGCCCCCCCGCCCTCCCCCGCGTCTCTCTCTGCCTGCTTCTCTGCCTACTTGTGATCTCTGTCAAATAAACAAATAAAATTAAAAACAAAAAAACCAGGTTCGTTTGTTTTCTTTCCTTCTTAAAGACTTATTTTGAGGCAGAACTCAGCAGCCCGCTTTCTAGATGGTGGGAACGCGGTCCGCTCGCAGCTGAGCACCGAGGGTCCGGGTCCGGGGTGGAGCTCAGCGGGCGCACGGAACCCACGCTGATCCGCTGTCTCCGTCGCTGCGAGCTCCCAGACAGCGAGACTTCATCTCTGCACCACCTGCATCCCGGACGTGAACCACCACACACCCCAACCGTGGCAGGTGGAGACGTGCACAGCTGGGGGCCCCGCTGCGCTGCGGGGGGGCGGGAAGGACCCGCTGCCTGCACCGCCTGGACGTGCACTGCACTACCTCTACCCACTGAGCCCACGGACCCGCCCCAGCAGGCAAGCCCCGCCCACCCACCGGAGACCCCCGCCCACCCACTCCAGACTCCCGCCCACTGCGGACCCGCTCCGACTGACACTCCGCCCGCCGATGCCTCGCGGGGTTGAGAGGCCTCCTCCCGACGGAGGCTCTGCCCCGGCCTGGAGGCCCCACCCCTCCTCGGCCCCACCCCCGTAAGCGCCCAGCGCACCTGCGCCGGTTCTGATTTCGTCTAATCCGCCGCCGGGGTATCCTGGGGGTTGACCTTTGCCCCGAGGCCGCCCCGCCTCGTTTCCCCTCGCGGCGCCGCGGTACGTACTTCCGGCGCGCGGCGCCGGGCCCAAGATGGCGGCGGCCGTGTCCTGCCGGGTCCTCGGGCCCCGGGTGAGTGAGCGGGCGACGCTGCCGGGGGCCTGCGGTCTGCGGTGGGGGCCTCAGTGCCCTTCTCACGTCCCCTCCTCCCGCAGGTGCTGTCCTGGAGCCGAGAGCTGCCGTGCTTCTCGCGCGCCCTGCACACGTCTGCTGTTTGCGCCAAGGTAAGCGCGACGGGACCTGGGGGCGGGGGGCCTGGGGTCGGGCGGCCGGGGCTGGGGGGCCTGGGGGCGGAGGGTCGGGCGGCCGGGGGTCTGGGGGCGGAGGGTCCGGAGGTCCTGGGTCGGGCGGCCGGGGCTCTGGGGTTGGGGGCCCGGGGGTCGGGGAACCCAGGGACGGAGGGGCGCGGGACCCGAGGGCCCGGCAGCGGAGGGGCCTGAGGGCGGGAAACCGAGGGCCGGGGGCGCAGAGGTCGGAGGGCGCACCGCAGCTTGGGTCGGTGGGCGCGTAGCATCACGGCCCGTCTGTCCTCCTAGAACCGGGCGGCCCGAGTCAGAGTGGGCAAGGGGGACAAGCCGGTGACCTACGAGGAGGCGCACGCGCCGCACTACATAGCCCACCGCAAGGGCTGGCTGTCGCTGCACACAGGTGAGGGGTCGCGGTGCTGGGAGCCTCGCGGATGAAGTTCTGGGTCGTGGCGTCGCAGAGACATCCGGCAAACACGGGCGAGAGGCCCGGTTCAACTCTTGCTCATTTAGAGGTTTTCATTCTCAGATTTCATATTCCCGCATCAGCACGCGACCAGGGCGGAGCCGCCGCCCACACGTGCCTCCCCCCTAGGGCACTGCTTCTCGTTTCTGTCCGGGCTGTGAGTAGGTGTCTCTCCGAGGCGCATTAGTGCCGCTCGTCTGCAGTTTGTGCTCTTGTCATGATTTCTCTGCCTTAATGGAGCCTGCTGCTGACGTGGGACGCACAGGAAAGGTGTGACCTCCGTTGGGGAGAAGATACACATGTTAATAAGCTTCCTTCCCCGCGGGGTCTAATGCCGTGGGCCGAGAGTTCATGGTTAAGCCCTGATGTGTATTAAACAGGGGTCTTTACGCAGAAACACGCAGGAAACAAGGTTATATACTGATGTGTTGACCAAACTGTCTTAGTCCAGGGCGAGCAGAAACCTAACCCCTTGAGTCCCCTAGGAGCGAGGGTTCAGTGTTCCTAACTCTTTGCTCGTGCTGACTTCATAGAACAGAACTACCGGGAACTAATGGGAATTGGCTGTCTTTCGTCCAGTATGAGGCTTCTCAGCTTGGGCGTTTTGAGATCTGTCTGTCTAGAGAACTCAAAATAATGGATTCCTGTCCCCCACCCTTTCCAGGTTCTGGTTCTAGGGTCCGGGGCTGGGTGTGGAGACTCCAGAGGCATACTGCAGCAGGTGGAGGGGGGTTTCAGGGTCTGCACTGAGAATCCGCTGGCTGAGGCCATGGCCCTGGCTGGTGACAGAGCTCATGTCCCCAGTCTCAGAAGTAGCTGGTGGCCTCATCTCTCTGGGCCAAGGGGTGGTCAGTGCTTCTATAAATGGCCCAGAAAGAGTGGGAAGGGGCTAGACAGGAAAGGGTCATACGAATTTTATGCCCTGCTAAGGCCTCAGTCTTCCCTTCCCTAAAATCAGGGTAACTATGATAATACCGACTTCACAGGATTTGGAATGCAGTGAAATAATGTATTTGAACTTTATTTATTTATTTAAAGATTTTTTTTGTTTATTTGACAGCGAGAGGGAGAGCACAAGCAGGGGGAGGAGCAGTAGAGAGAGAGGGAGAAGCAGGCTCCTGCTGAGCAGAGCCTGATGCGGGACTCGTTCCCAGGACCCCGGGATCACGACCTGAGCCAAAGGAAGTCACTCAACCAACTGAGCCACTCAAGTGCTGTGTATTTTGAACTTTACAGTGTATTCCTTTTATTCCACTTGTAGAAGAAGAGAGAAGCCAGGGTTGGGGTGGAATTGAGTAACAGGCTCCTGGAGTTTCTGCTGAGTCTTCGACGTCCCTTCTCCTTTCAGGTAACCTGGATGGGGAGGACCACGCTGCAGAGCGAACGGTGGAGGATGTTTTCCTCCGGAAGTTCATGCTGGGCACCTTCCCAGGGTGCCTGGCCGACCAGCTGGTCCTGAAGCGCCGGGCTAACCAGCTGGAGATCTGTGCCCTGGTCCTGAGGCAGCTGCCTGCACACAAGTTCTACTTCCTGGTCGGCTACAGTGAGACTCTGCTGTCCCACTTTTACAAATGTCCCGTCCGTCTGCACCTCCAGACTGTGCCCTCCAAGGTGGTGTATAAGTACATCTAAGACAGTCACCTTGTCTGCATCAGGCTCCAGCCTGCGAAGGACAGAGGCGTGTGGGAGAGGAGTGAAGCAAAGACGGGGAAGTACATCCCCTCACTGTCTGGAGGATTCCTTTCCGAAGCTGCTATTGAATAAATGGACCTTCCGTGTTGTCTTGCCTCTTCGTTTATCTTCCCTCCTTAGAGAAGAGCGCTAGGGCAGGGTTCCTTTGAGGGTGCTCCAGGGCTTCCCAAAGGCTGCCAGTTGTTTGAGGCTTGGGTAATAGCTATGGTGCAGTGAGTGTCTTGTCACTTTACCAGGAACTTTACCTGGAGCTCTTTTTCTCTCAAAGTGGAAAAATCCATTTTTAGTGATTATAAAATAATCAACATTAATTTTAAGAAATTTTAAACAGCATGGACATGCGTCAAATGAACCATGATGTTTTTTGTAATTCTTCCACAGAGAGAACTACTGTGGACAGTTTATAGCCAGATGCACTTTTCCCTCCAGAAATAAAATACCTTTATGGACACTCATCGCTTATTAAAAGCTTCAGTGAAGCACCTGCCCTGTGCCCCCCGTTCTGAGGGCTTGGAGTCCGTCCATGTACGAAACACTGTTCCGAGACCCCTGCCTTCATGACACTTAAGTCCCCATGGAGGTGGACAGGGAGGGTCAGGCAGGGCTGAGGATTCCAGGCAGGTGAGGGAGGTAGACCCACAGCTCGGTGGGAGAGCGTTTCAGGAGGTGGTGTTTGTAAAAGCTGCATGTGGTGCTGGGCAGTGGGGCAGGGATTGGTGGCCAACTTCACTGTGACACTGACCGTGACCCTGTTAGACTTAACCCTGAACCTCAACCTCACACACTCTAATTCCAGCCCTGACCTTGACTTACTACCCTGATTCTACCCTAAGCTTTACCCTCACTCTAACAGACATGCTGTCCCGATTTCTGCCCACAGCTTGATCTTCCCTTGTCCTCACCCTTACCTGACTGTCTCCCCTGGACCCTCCCTGGATCATGTCTGACTGACTACATTCCTCATGTAACCCTGACTTTCACTTAGAACTTTACTCTGGAAATACCCTCATGCTGTCTGACCCGTATCACGATGGTGACAACCTAATTCTAACATTGACCATGATCCTCCGCCAAAGTCTTATCATGACTTTGTCCATAAAACTGACAGTCCTTTAAATTTGACCCTAGCCCTGATCTTCTCTTACTGATAAACCAGACTCTGACCTTGACCCTTAAACCCAACTGTCACCCAGACTCTGTCCCCCACACAGATCTGAGCCTACTCTAAGATTTCATTTGTTTATTTGACAGTCGCAGTGAAAGGGAACACAAGAGGGGCAGTGGCAGCAGAGGGAGAAGCAGGCTTCCCGCTTACGCAGGGAGCCCAAGGCATGGCTCAATCCCAGGACGCTGGGACCATGACCTGAGCCGAAGGCAGACATTTAACAACTGAACCACCCAGGCACCCACCCTGAGTCAGACACTTAACCAAGTCACCCAGGCACCCCAGATCTGAGCCTCCTCTTATCTCTGATTCCAACACTCGGCAACCCTGGGTTGTTTGGACTGATTGTCATTCAGGCCTTGAGACAACCACACACTTCGCTGACAACACTCAACCTGACCCTGACCCTTCTGACCACTCTGGCAGTGACCCCGACCCTGGACTTATGTGAATTTGACTCTTACCCTCTTCTTGATTCTCACCTTAACACTGACCTTGACCCTTCCACCTGCAGTGATCTGACTGAACCTCAGCTGACTTGATCCTGTTCCTGACCCTCATGACCCTGCTCCAGTTACTGATCATGAAACTTCACCTAACCCCAACCTTAACCCTGAACCTTACTTGAATCCTTAACTGACAGAGGTGCTTCTCCTGTCCCAGACTGTGACCCTCGTGCACAGCCTTGCCTTGATAGTCACCCCATAGTCTCACCGGATCGTGACCTTGACCCATTTTTAAATATATTTGACATACAACATTGTGTAAGTTTCAGGTGTACATGTTGATGCATTTATGTATCTTACTGTGTTATATATCATAATGTGCTTGGACAATTAGCGCCTTTATCATAATTACATAATTCTGTCTTTTTAGTCATTAGAATAATTAAGTTCTAGGTTCCTAGCAAGTTTGTTGATAATAACACAATATTGTTGTCTGTGCTCCCTATTCATTATAAATTTATACCCTCAGGCAACAGCTGCCCTGTCCCTTCTACTCCCTGATACCTGGTAACCACCATTTTAGTCTGTTTGGGGGAGTTTTGCCTTTATAGATTACACATGTAAGTGATTTCATACAGTATTTGTCTTTCTCTGTCTGACTTACTTCACTGAGCATAACTTCCACAAGGTCCATCATGTTGGAAACGGTAGGAGTCCTCTTTTCTCATGGCTGTATCATATTCCGTTGTATTTATATACCACATCTCTATCCTTTCATCTGTTGACGGGCACGGACTGGCTGTTGAGAATGACGTTGCAGTAAATGCCGGAGTGCACATCTCTCTTCAAAGTCCTGTTTTTATTTCCTTTGTGTACGAATCCAGAAGTGGAATCACACGGGATCCTTGGTGGGTCTATGTTTAATTTTGTGAGAAGCCTTCATGTTGTTTCCCACTGCGGTTGAGTCAGTGTGCACGCATGTGGGAGGGTTCCTTTTCTCCACACCCTTGCCAGCAATTTTTTTTCTGTTTTTCTCCTAAGCATTGATTTAAAAGATGCACATGAAAGATACCTATCTCACAGCAAAGCTCCCAGTTATGTTACCCAGATTGTCCTCTGTTCTTTTTCATAAGCTAATACAACTCTGAGGGGTTTTTTGGTTTGTTTTGTTTTTTGAGTGCATACGTTTGCCCCACGGTGTGTGTTCCGCTTAATATAACTTCTTTTGTGCTTAAGCATTTGTTTGCATGACTACGAGTGCTTTGAGGTCAATTTTAAAAAATGCACAAGTTATAAATACAGAAGAGAGAGCATCCCTACCGAACCTGACCTAACAAGAACCCCCTCACCCTCCAGTTTTCCTGTCTCTTGTCTTCTTGGTAATCGGCCTTCTGAAAGGTGTGATGTCATATCTCATTGTGGTTTTGATTCGCATTTCTTTGACGGTCAGTGATGTGGAGCATCTTTTCATGTGTCTCCTGGCTGTTGCAATGTGTTCTTTGGAGAAAGGTCTAGTTCTACCCATTTTTCAGTTGTATTGTTTGTTTTTGATTTTGAGTTGTATGACTTCTTTATATGTTTTCAGTATTAACTCCTTACCCAGTTATGGCTTACAAAAATTTTCTTCCATTCTGCAGAGCTTTTTCAGTCTGTTAACGTTTCCCTTTACTGTGCAGAAGGTGCTAAGTTTCGTGGAGCCCTATGTGTTCATTTTCATGTTGGTCTTTGGTGCTGCTGGTGTCATATTGTCATATTCAAGGTTAAGGAGCTTCATCCTGACATTTATTTCTAGGAGTTTTGTTGTTCCAGGTCCTTCTGTCTCAGTCTTTAATCTGTTTGAGTGAATTTTTGTGACTGGTGTAAGACAGGGTCTAATTTCATTGCATGTGCTCATCCAGTTTTCCCCGCTCACTGGTTGGCAAGTCTGTCCTTTCCCCGTTGTGTGTTTGGCTTCCTTGTTGAATATTTTCTTGACTGTTCAAGAACAGAGCGTTCTCACTGCTCTGCCTTCTGTCTTGTTCCATTGGTCTGTGTGTCTGTTTTTGTCTGTCTGTGCAGTAACATACTGTTTTTATTACTAAGGCTTTGTAGTACATTTTGAAGTCAGGAAGTGTGATTTCTCTGGCTTTGTTCTTTTTTTTCCTCAAGAAGGACATTTTAACAATATTAATTCTTCTGACCCATGAACACAAGATATCTTTCCATTTGTTTATCTTTCCATTTCTTTGATCTCTTTCAACGAAGTCTTGTAGTTCATTGTACAGGACTTTTACATCCTTGGTTACATTTATTTCTAGCATTTTGTTGTTTTTGATGCTATTGTGAATGGGATAGTTTTCTATATTTTTTTTTTCCCGATGTTTCATTCTTAGTGATTTCTGAGTGATTTCTAAGTGATTTCTGAGTGGATTCTGTATTCTGTATTCTGTATTCTGCAACTTGACTGAAATCTAACAGCCTTTCAGATTTGCTCTATACCACATCCTGTTACATACAAATAATGATGGGACTTCTAATACCAGACTGAGGAAGAGTGCTGTGTGTGGCCACCCGTGTCTTATTCCTGCTCCTCGAGGAAAAGCTTTCAGTGTTGCCACAGTGCATATACTGTGCTGTGGGCTCCTAATGTAGGCCTCTAATATATTGAGATACGTTCCTTCTATACCCGATCTGCTGAGGGTTTTTATGAAGTGATGTATTTTGTTAGATGCTTTTTCTGCATGTCAGGATGATCATGTGATTTTTTTCCCTTTCATTTTATTAATGTAATGGATCACATGTATTGATTTATGTGTGTCTAATGATCCTTGCTTCCAGGGATAAAGCCCACTTGCTCACAATGTGCCTTTTTACTTGTTCTTGAGTTCAGTTTGCTAATATGTTGTTGAGAGCGTCTGCATTTGGATTCATCAGAGATACTGGTCTGTAGGTTTCTTTTCTTCTGGTGTCCTTCTCTGGCTTTCATATCCGGGCAATGGCAGCCCCACAAGATGATGTTTAGAAATAGTTCCTCCTCCCCCATTTTTTGGAAGAGTTTGAGAAGAATTGGTGTTAATTCTTTGACTGTCTAGTAGAATCTCCAGTGAAGCTGTATGGCCCTGGAGGAGGTTCTGTGTTGGGAGGTTTTTGAGTCGTGATTCAATCTCTTTAGTCTCTGATCTGTTCAGATTTTCTGTTTCTTCCTCATTCAGTCTGGTAGGTTGCTTGTTTCTAGGAATCAGTCTGTTTCTTCTAAGTTATCTGAGTTTTTGGCTTGTAATTTTTCAGTCTCACAGTCTGTTTCTCTGCAGTCTCAGTTGTAACATCTCCTTTATCTTTTCCTTTTCTAAAGATCTTATTTATTTATTTGAGAGGCAGAGAGAGCACAAACAGGGGAGGAACAGAAGGAGAGGGAGAGAGACAAGCAGACTCCACACTGAGCAAGAGCTCCATGCGGGGCTCGATCCCAGGGCCCCGAGATCCGGACCTGAGCCGAAGGCAGATGCTTTACCGACTGAGCCCGCAGTCGCACTTAATGTCTCCTTTATCACTCTTAATTTTATTTGAGTCTTTTCATGTTTTTTCTTAGTCCAGCTAAAGGTTTGTTGACTTTATCTTTTTCATAGAACCAGTTCTCAGTTTCATCAGTCCTTTCTGTGGTTTTTATTGTTCCTATTTAATTTCTGTCTGCTCCTACCTCTGTTTTTTACTTTGTTCTGCTAACTTTGGGCTTAATTTGTTGTTGTTGTTGTTTTCTAGTTCCTTGAGGTGTAAAGATAGGTTGCTTACATGAGGTCTCCCCATTTTCATTTTTCTTTTTAAAGAAAATTTGTATTTAATAAATACAAATAAAGATTGTATTTATTTATTTGACAGAGAGAGACACAGTGAGGGAGGGAGCACAAGCAGGGGGAGCTGGAAAGGGGGAAGCAGGCTTCCTGCTGAGCAGAGACCCCAATGCGGGGGCTCCATTCCAGGACCCTGGGACCATGACCTGAGCCGAAGGCAGAGCCTCAACCCCCTGAGCCACCCAGGTGCCCTGGAGTGATTATTGATATGTACCAACTAAATGCTGCCACCTTACATCTTGCTTCTGATTGTTTTGTAGCTCCTTTGTTATATCCCCAGTTTCTGTCTACCTTTGTGAAGTTCTGGTTTTCTACAGTGCGTCTGGTCTCGCCCTTTCCTTGTTTTGTGACTCTAGGGTTTTGCTTTGCTGTTACCATGTGGATTACAAACAACATCTGTTAGGTAAAATAGTCCTTTTGATGCTGTTAGCACCTTATTTTCATTCCCTGTAAAGTTTCTGAGCTTTTACTCTTCCCCTTTAGTTTCGATGTTAAAATGTACCTCTTTTTATGCTGCAAATTCACTGAGAAGTGGGAGTGACTTCGGTTATTTTTCATGCCCTTTTCCTTTAGTCTCCGAACTGTAATTAAGTGTTAACACAACTTCCTCCTCCTCCTCCTTCTTCTTTTAAAGACTTTATTTATTTGACAGAGAGATAGAGAGAGAAAGAGCACAAGCAGGAGGAGTGGGAGGGGGAGAAGCAGACTGCCTGCTGAGCAGGGAGCCCGTTGTAGGGCTCAAGCCAGGACCCTGGGATCATGAACCCAGCTGAAGGCAGACGTTTAACAACTGACTCACCCATGCACCTCTTAACACACCCTTCTAATATAGAGTTTCCCGTTGTAATTGTGTTCATCTTTTGCCTTTGCTAGTGTTTTATGTACTTTCATCTGCATTTATGTCACTAATAGTGCCTTTTCATTTCAGCTGAAGAAACTTTGAGCATTTCCTTCAAGGCTGGTCAAGGGGCAATGAGCTCCCTTGGTTTTGGCATGTCTGGCAAAGGCTCTGTTGCGCCTCTGTATCCGAAGGGGAGCTTCATTTCAGGGAGTACTCTGGGCTGGCACTTTCTGTCATTTAACTCTGAGTAGGTCCTTCCACTCTCTCTTGGCCTGTGGCGTTCCTTCTGAGAGATCTGCTGATAGCCAAACAGGGGCTGCATTGTAGCTGACCCTCCTTTGTTTCCTGGTGGCCTTTTCTATGATAGACTGTAGTCAGTGTCATCACAATGTCAAATATGATGAATGACCTTCCTTGAAGAATGTCTTTCTGCTTTGGGGGTGCCCACACCCAGGAGGCATGTCCTGCAATGAGGGGACTCCCGGACTCCCACAGGCTCATCTCTTGCAGAAGTCTTGAAGCGGACAGCAACAACATGTTCCTTGGTTGTTCTTGTCTGCCTCTTTCCCTTTCCTCCAGCTCCCGTCACGCCCTCACTCACTCGCCACTTTGGCTTTCCATCTGCCTTGAAGGGCAGGCTGTCATCAGGGTTGCCCTGGGGAGGGACCAACTCAAATTCTTCCTTCTCCTCTGACTCCAAGCCCATCTCTACCCTGCTTCGGTGGTGGGCCTGGTTTCCTCTGCTGGCTGGGCTTCTGCAAACTCTCTGTCTTCAGTGAGTGTCGCCCAGTTGTGCTTCCCCCAGTCCCGGCAAGTCAGGCTGTGGCAGGCTCATCCTCTTCCTGGGATCTGCAGCCCCCTTCACGGCCCTGTCCGCCTCCTTTCTGATGCACAGGTGTGTAGAAATCTGGGTGCCCTGGTGTGATGATCAGAGGCACTTTTGTTTGATTATGAATATCTAAGTAGTTATAAATAAAAGGGGAGAGGAAGAAAGGGAAGACTCTTGCAGCCACCATGCTGATGTCACACTTGACCCTGATCCTGACCCTACATTCACCTTATTGTTGGTCCTGAACATGACCCTCACCTTGGAAATGACCTGACTCTGACCTTGCAGTGTACTGTTAACCTGATTCTGAAACTGGCATTCACCGTGGTGCTGACCCAGAACTGACCCTTACCTTCACTCTGACTCTGATGTTGACTTTGACCTGAAACCTGCTCTCACCCGGAACCTGAATTGGACCCAACTCTCCCAGTAATCTGATGCTGCTGTTCACACTGAGTCATAACTTGACACCCATTCTGACCACCATTCACCTAAAACTGACCTTAACATTAACCCTGAGGCACTGATTATGACCCAGATCCTGCTCACCCTGATGCTTACTTTCACACTAACTTTGACCTTCGGGTGACCTTGATCCTCATCCCAACCCTGACCCTGCACCTAACCTCAACAGGATTCTGACCCTAATAGCCCTCACCTCCATGCTGAATTCATTCCTGCATTTGACCCTCATCTTCATTCCTGTGTGGATCAGTGTAGTGGCTTAAAGTAATTCAGGTGTATTCATCATAGTTTCGTAGGCTTTAAGACAAAACTGGGTCTTGCTGAGTTAAAAGCAAGGTTTCAGCAGAGCCACAAGCCTTTCTAGAAGCTTTGGAGATGCAGGAAGGGATTGTGAGCCGTGGATTGTAGGAATGTAGGAGTCGTCGTCCTCCACGAGGTGGAAAAGGCCTGAGAAGGGATTCTCCCCTGGAGCCTGCAGAAGGGCTACATCCCTGTTCCCCGCACTAGACCCCCGAGCTGCACAGCTCTGAGATAGTAAGTTTCTGTTGTTTAGGCCATGAAGTTTGTAGAAATTTGTTCAAGCTCCAGTAAAAAACTAATACAGTACTCAGTCTCTAGGTTAGGGTTAAGGGTTAGCTTGGGTTAATTTATTTGCCTCTTAATTAAAGATGTCAATGCTTAAATAGGACATTTTTCTTATACCATTTTATAGTGAGGAAAGGTAAGTGTGTATCCCTAAAAGTTAGAAGAACCAGTGCTCCCAAAGCAACACCTAAATGAAAACATCTCAGCATTTCTCTTTTATCTTTAAAGTTAGTAAGAAATGTCCTTGCTCTGTTGCCCTCTGCACAGATGGATTCGCTCCCCCTTTCATTAAAGTCTTGGCTTGAATGCCACCTTTGCAGAGGGGGTTCCTGGAGGGCCTCTGAATGAGAAGGCCCCCTTAGTCTTCACTGTTCTCCTGGCCAGCACTCCTTCCTACCGTTGATCCGTGGATTGTATCCTCTGCTGTTTGTAAGCTCCCAGGAGGGACTAGAGCTATACATTTGCACTAAGGAGATCCTCAATAAATACTTATTAATTGAACCAGTTTACTCTATGACATGTATGGCTTTCTTTTTAATTAAAACTGTTAATGTTTTATTAGTGATTTTTTTTTTTTTAACATTTCAGGATATATTTGGAGAAAGCTGTTGCTCCATGACTATACATCTGTCAAGGCTGTGGCTTCACTGTGTCCTGTGTCCTGCTGCCCTGAGCTGGCCGGGATGCTCATGACCCGTGTATGAGCTCAACTTCATACCTTAGGGTGAGCTCTGTGAAGGCGCTGGGGAGCATTTGGGGGGCTTGTCCTGCTGGACACCGCTATGACATCTGGGGCCAGATAGGATGTGAGCACCCCCTCTTTCCTAGCTTTTCCATCTTCTATCCTCTGTCAGCCTGTGGGTTTTCCCACCAACTGTATCTTTGCAGATGAACTCTGAGATGGCCCATGGCTTGGGACTCCACTGACATCCCAGATTCTTGTTACAACCAGTGTCAGAGGTTTCTGTGGCCCTGGCGTGACCCTTGTTCCCAGAATAGGCCCCATGAAGAGTCCCACGTGAGTTGGGGAGTGCAGGGAAGATAAGTGTGTGATTGCGGCTCTAGCTGAAGCTGCTCTGGGGTATCCCACTGGAGGCTGTCTCCAGGCTCAGTCAGGCTCTTCTGCTGATGTCCAGTACGACCCAGGAGAGTCATGTCATTGGAGCCTGAGGCCCATGCTTTCTAAAGTGAGGACATGGTTTTAGAGGCATTGATTCGTGCGAGACGATGGAATGAACTCCCAGGAAGTTCCGGGCAGTCTCTAAGGTGGATTCCATCTCAGGAGTTCGACTCCCATCATCCCCGCTCCTACCGAATTCCCCCACTGGACACAATGGCTATTGCATGGAAATTCCCCAGGATGACACTGGACTAGCATGTGTCTTCAGGGCGTGCCCCCATACCATCCAATGTGTCTGAGGGGCCATGAGCCATTCTGATCCCAAACCCAGGTTTTGGCTGTGCTTTCGTTTTGCACGAAAGCAGCAGTGCCTGGGTCAGGCCTTCACTGCAACTGCTGGGTCGGCTTAGTGAGGACCTCACCCTGGACACTAGCCCCGTGACACTGTGAGGGCATTCGGGGTCCACAGTGGAGTCAGGCAATGCAACAAGGGATTCTACATCAGGGTAGATAATGCAAGGGTTAGTTTTAGAGCAACCATGACAAAAAAAGATTTAAATGACAGAATAGAAAGTAGTTCAATGTACTCTGTATTATGGCCATGACGGGAAAAGTGAAGGATGGGGTCAGAAAGGGGAATGGGAGTTCCAAGAAGCAGGCTGGAGTCGTCAGAGGGTAGAGGTGTCTCGGGGAGGAAGGGACCAGGAGACTAGTCACGGGTTCCAACAGTGCAGCATCAGGGTGTGCGCTGGGCCTGACCCACGACCCCGGGGCTAGACTGGGGGCAGTCTAGCTCCAGAGGCTCTCCAGAAATGCAAACTGGCCTGCACAGAGCCTTCCTGGTCTGTCTTCTTGGTTCCTGGGTGTGGCTCTTTCTCTGCTTCTGGAGGCTGAGGATTCTCCTTTGTTTTCTTCTGAGCTGCACTATTTTGTGTGGATTCAGTGCTGTGAACGGACACAGACTCTTCCTGCAAAGAAGTGGAGTAGAAGTCGTCCTTGTGTCCTAGGTAGACCTGAAGATTCAACAGTAATAGACTTTTCCCAGGTCCCTGGGCCTTCCTCTGCTAGCCAACTCTGAGAATTTAGAAAACATCTTATATTCTGAACAGGTTGAAAGAATTTGTTTGGTTTTAAAAAATTCAGCAAGGTCAGACCTTTCATAATCTCTACCATGATCTGTAAACATTGAATGAACAAAATTTGACAGGATGAAGGGAGAACTGGTTTTGCAGTGGGGTTTGGGGCACTGTGGACTCCCTGTTGCCCCCGTGTGGCCACTCTCCAGAGAGCAGGTGGCCAAAAGTGTTCCCATTTACCAGCTTCTAGGGGGAAGACAGAAGAGGGTTGGTCCCTGAATTCCTTAGCTCCTAAGAACCATCCTCTAATTGGTGAGAAGTTTTCTAAATCGAGTGTCTCTTCACTAGATATTAGGGTCTGGGACGAGTTACATGCATTAACTAGGGATGACTTTGTGTATGTCAGTGTTAATGCCTAAGGCGTTTTTAAAAAATACAATGGGAGAGGATATAGTCACGAAAGCACTGAGCACATGCCCTGTCCCCAGAAATAAGTCATCACACATAATGATGGTTTCATCTTAGCTGAGGACTGGGAGCTGGTCCTACAGGTCCTCAGCAGGTAGCATCTGTAGCCAGTTGGCCATCTTCCCCCAACACCCACACCCAGCTCAGCCCATCCTCTACTCTGCTCCAGGGCAGCAAACAGACAGACCCGGTGCAGGAGGGGCTCCCTCCTGTCAGGCATGGCTCGCTTCCAACAGGTAGAGAAGTGGGCCAGCTAACATGCACATGCCGTGTTCTTTTGGTTCCGTGCTCTCGGCCTCCCCTCTCCATCATCCTGGTCCTGAACCTTTAGCTCCTGTGAGAACTTGGGTTTGCAGATTTCTGTTGACATTTGAAGTGTAGATCTGTGTTGCCTTTGTACCCTGTGCTTCGGTTGGAGATGAAGGCAGGAAGTCATCATACTCTGAAAGCAGGGTATGAAATATCCAGTGTGCTCTGTCCCTAGCACCTCAGGCTTGAAAGCGATGGCCAGCTATATACTTGATGTTCCACACAGTCAGCTTTAGGGACTCACAGATGCATGTGATGGGAAATCGTACTGAAATGACTCTCGTTACCGAACTTTTGCCTTGTAGAAGACAGTTTAGGGACACCGCACCTCGCCCCCGATGTCATTTCCGTCTGGCCAATGCCCAGTCACACTGACATGTGTAGCCACACAAGGGCACAGCTGCCACACCTTCCCGGAGCACTCCTGGTCCCCCTGCCACCCCGATCTGGCCAACCCGGCACACCCCCAGTCCTCCTCAGTCTCCCCTGTCATGGCACATGTCACACAAGGCTGTCAGTTGTGTCTCGGTCTGTCCTTCCTGCTTGGAGTAGGTCTCTCTCCTAGATTGCTGGGCTGGATGACGGACCCATGAATAGTTTTGGGATCTTCTGTCCCAGAACAGCAGGCATCCTTCAAAAAACCCTGGGCAGTGGAATTATCTGTCCCTCTGAGTGCCCCCAGCCTCAGTGGAACCTAGTGTCCAGGGCAAAGGACTTGGGAGTCCTCCCAGATGAAGTATGTTCTATGAAGGTGGCTTCCTTCCGAGATCACTGTACAACCACAGGCCTGGCCAGCCATTCCGTGGGACAGAAAGCATGTTACTATATTGTATTCTCTGTGCACACTGTGACTAACAAAGAGAAAACACATGCTCACCCTCACACGTTCACACTTACACTTCCGTTTCTGAGCATCACTACCATGAAATCGACAGTGAAGTCCCGTTGGGCTGCGGATCTGTAGATGTGCCATTCTAGCTGTCAGTAGAGGAGGATGGAGATGGACTTCTGGCTAAAAGGATGGAAGTCCTTGCCTCTGGAGGTGAAGCAATTAGATTTTACCAGAAAGCACTAGGTTCTACTCAAAGAAGGGGCATGATCCTGGGATCTTTGAGACCAGGGATCAGCACAGACTTTTCTGTAAAGCATTTGTGAAGATTTTCTGTTAGGTCTTGCAGTCCATGTGGTGTCTCTGACAATGACTCCTTTCTTGCATTGTGGCTTGATGGCAGCCAAAGACCATCCATAACTCACATTCCTGCCACACTTGATTTAGAGAATATGGGGGGAGTTCCATTTGGCCCATGGGTGGTAGTTTCCCATACCCTGGGTCTGCAACATGATGGATGATGGGGGAGAGGGCTCTTCTTTTCCAGTGGCAGAGTGGGAAGACACTGGAATCTATCCTGCCTGACCATGGCTCCTCCTCTTGAAAGTTAAAAAAAATGATAGTGTGATTGACCGAAAATTAAGTCCTCAGGATCTCCTACCTTTCTTTGTAGACCTCGAGCTTCCCCCAACATGTTTGTCTGAGGTTGAATTCCATGTAGGTACTATTTGGCAGTGTAAGGCCCCATTATCAGGCGGGTATATCTTGCGGCTTATATACCACACAGGCAGTCATCTTGTTCAGGCCAAGACCATGAGCACATTGGGGTTTCTCCTGAGATAGCAGAGAATCAATCCTGTGTGGGCTTCAGGATGAGTCTAATCCAGTCATCAGCAATATTACGGAGCACCTGGCTTCCTGGGCCCTCTGTGACACTGGTACGGGCCTCGCCTGCTGCTTCTGCAGTCCTGATGGAAAAGCCCCTGGCCTGGGTGGCCCACCCCATCCCTCAGTTCTGCAGGCTGAGACCCAAGGTTCCTCCCACCTCATTGGCTGGGACCAGGTCACATGCCCATGAATGAGCCAATCCCTGGAGCCAGGGAGTGGAGCCATGGAGATTGGCAGAGATTGGCAGAGGTTGTTAGGACCTCTGTTGTAATGACTTTTCTAATGGCCGTGGCGGCAAGATCTTCTGGAGCTCATCTGTTAATAAAACAAATCTTAATTTCTGATAGTAAATTCGTCCAAGGTTCTGGTTTAGCACCCAGAACTTCAGTTCCAGAACCTCAGTGCTACTGTACTTCTCTGCAGAGACAATGGCTGGAAATGAACAAGGTGAATGAAAACTCATTTGGAGTGCACAAAGGGAGGATGTGTGTGTGTGTAGAGTGTTGGGGATAATAGCTCTGGCCAAGCTGTATCTCTGATTCACCTAGGTTCAAGAAGGTGCGGGGAATCCATGGTGTTTCACTGTCCATCATTTTGCAGATGAAGAACGTTCCTGTGCATGGAGTTTGGCAAGACTCTTTCCAAGTCTTCTCTAGCTGGTGCAGAAGTCGGAGAGAGCAGCGCCCTCCATCTGCTAGGATCATTGTGAGAGGCGGAGTGCTCTCAAGAAGGTGTCTGGCTTTTGCAGGGCTCACTGTGAGCCTGCACACAGGACTGACAAGGACAGTTCGCAGTTTTGCTCTGAGGATGGCATCTTGGAAGAATGTGGTGCCCCGTGTGATCCCAGGCAGGGGACAGACCTGGAATCCACTGTAGAGCTACTTTGTGGGATGTGGGTAATCTGCAGCCTCCACTTCATGAGGTCTGTCCTTTATTGAGTTCTGGGTGTGGTTTTTGCGACTTTATCCTAATTGCTGGGATTCCAAGGGGAGGGATTTTTTGGTTTCACGGTAAGAGTTGGTCCAGAAGGAGAGGGCAAGTCCCCTTCTGCTGCAGAGAAGTGAGTCTCTAGCGTGGAGTGTGTATTACAAGCCTAGAGGTCAATGGTGAGGTGGTTACAGCGGTCAGCAGGCTATTGTTATTGATGATTTTTATGGGTGAATTCCACAGGATGAGATGTTAGATCTCATGGTTAGGGATCCTCATTAAGTACCCATCAAGGGTGCTTGTTCTGAGGTTCATATTCAATATCTTTTTATTACTCCTAATAGCCCTTCTTGCACTCGGTATTCCAATGAGCAGTGCATTACAATGTTGCCTGCATTTTACCCATGTGTTGATGAGGATTTGAGAGAGGAAAATGTTGTCAGTGCTTCCACAAATTGTACAGTGGAACAGCCAAATAATAAAATTTTATTTTTGACACAAAGTAGGAAATATCCTGCTGTGATTCCTAGTTTAAAGCAGGGAAGGGGGCCCTCTTTCAGTACAGGTAATGAGGACCATAGTACTTCCTAGGGGACATTATCAGATTCTATGGGAAACTTGGTCTTTGCTATTGTGGAAGAATTAGGAGTCGACCAATTATTCGTCTCCTGTTTCATTTTCTACGAACAGGTCCACAATATTTGGATTCGCACCGCTACCATAGTGAAATTATCCAAACTTTGGGAGCCGCTCACCCTTCTCTGCCAAGGATTTGTTTGAACCAAGACAAAAGCGATTTCTGGGTGACTGGGAGACCCTGGTATGTTTGCTGTCGGTACGGAGTTACTGAGATCTTAAATTCTAAACGAGCTCCTGACACCCAGATGAAGTGCATTTCAGATTTAGAAACTTCAGATAGAAATTTTGGATCCATGATGACAACTGAAGAAAATGTTTCATCCCTAAACCTAACCTTAACCCCTAACTTTAATGCTGAAACCTAACCTGACCTTAAAGCCCAGTCTGGAGCTCTCAAACCCAAACCTAAAATTGAACCCAAAGCTTTGACTCTGAACCTGAGCCCTGGATCCAAGCCCTGAATCACGAACCCATACCCTAAACCAGAACGCTGATGCATGAACCTGAACCCAAATCCCAGCATGAATCCAAACCCCAAATTTGACCTTAGACTTTATCCCAGAAGTCCTGAGTCTTAAACTCTAAATCATAAACCTAAAGCCCTAAACTCTAACTGTTCCCTCGCCCCTCACTCTGAATCCTCACCCTGACCCTAAACCCAAACCCTGATCTAGAACTCTGGCTGAAACCTGACCATGAACCCAGACCCAAACCCTTCACCAGAGTTCATTTATGCACGCACCACGGATGGGTATTTGCAGTTTCTACCTTCGGTTCTTGTGAACATTGTTTGGGTTGGGGGCTGGGATTAAGCTCTTGGATTGGGTCAGGCCCAGGCTTGAGTGCAAATTGAGGTCAGAATGTGGGTCTGGTCAGGGCCAGGGTCATGATTGGTGCCACCGTTTGGGTCAGGGACTGTTGTCATTCCACACTGTTTCCAATTCATTGCTCCTTAGGTATTTTTGGAGAAGTCGGGGCATACTGGGCTCCATGCAGCTGCAGTTTCCAGAATGAAATGGCTTCAGGGGGACCCAGGTGGGAGCAGGTGCTTCCAAGGAAGGGTGAGCCCCCCCAGTCCTGCACTGCCCTACACCGCCTGCAGAGGGCGCCAGACCGCAGCTCCGCCCCGAGCCTGGCCCGCGCAGCAGCAGCTGGGACCGGTGCCCGCCTCCTCAGGACCAGCTGTGGAGGCTCCTGGAGCACATGCGGCTGCTCCCACGCTGACAGGACCAGCTGTGGGGGACGTGGGTCCGCGTCCACGCCGACAGCCGTCCAGCCCCCTCAGGACCGGCCTCTGGAGCAGGAGGTGAGCAGAAGCCGCCGGAGCGGGCACTGCCGAGGGGGCGAGTGGTCTCAGGACCCCCGGGGGAAGGGCGCGCGGTGTAGACCGTGGGCTTCCGCGGTTTTGTGTGCGGCGCTGGCGGCCTCCCGCGGGGCTGAGCGCGGGGCTGTGGGGTCCCCCCTGTCCGGGCTCGGATGTGTCCCGGGTCGAGGCTGTGTCCGTGCGCCGCGGACGCGGCTCCTGCGGCTCCTCAGACGGTCCGCGGTCCGGGCTCGGCCGCCCCCTCGGGGCTCGCGCTCCCCCCGCCCCGCCCGCCTCGGCCCGGCGCGTCCTTCCTGCGTCCGCACCTGCCGCAGGGCCGGCGGGAGTCCCGGCGTCCGGGAGCGAGGGCGGACTGTGTAGACGGCGGCGGGTACCGTGGGTGTTTCCTGAGCCCCGAGCTTCTCCGTCTCCGCGCGTCCCCGCCGTGTCCGTGGTCAGCGGCAGCGGCTGTGAGAGGACCAGCCTGCACCCCCCGGGTCGGGGCTCCCAGTGTCTCGATCTTGCGGACGCGGTGGCGGACGAGGCTGCCCCGAGGTTCTCCCCGCCGGTCGCTCCGGGCCGCGGACACGCCGCGGGTCGCGGACGCTGAGGCGTGAGTATGTCCGCTCGTCGCCTCGCGCTGCGGCCCCGGCTCCGGGCGGCTCCGCGGGCGCGTCTGGGGGCGGCGGGCGGCGCTGGGAGCGCGGACCGACCGCGACCTCACGGAGGAGACGGCGGCCGGGAAGGCCGGTCCCGGGAGGACGACAGGCCGGGCTCGAGGTCGGGGAGGCTCACCGGCGGCGGGACGGCGACTAGCTGCGGGACGTGAACCGCCGCTTCCCGGCGGACCGGGACGGGGGCGTCTCTCTCGCGGCGGCTCCTGACGCGGGTCCGGGGCGGACGGTCGCTCCCGGGACGGACGCCGAGCGCCAGCCGCCCCCTTCCCGCCGCCGCTCTGGCTCCCCCGGCCGCCGTCCCGAGGCCCGACCAGCTTCCTCACGGCTCCGACCGGGCTATTGGGGCGCCGCGGTGACGAGGGACCCCGAGTCCCGCCGCGTCTGACTCGGGCCCCGACTCAGTCCTCCCGCGAGTCTCGGGCCGGCCGCGGCCTCCTGCAAGGGCGAGTGGCCAGTCCACGCGGGGGACCTTGACCCGGCGGGCTCGGCCTCCCTCCCGGAGTCCTACGTCGTTTCTGCTCCTGTGACGTGGTGCCGCGGGGGTGCCGGGAAGCGCCGCGTCCTCTGCGGTGACCTCGGATCTGCGGAACCGGGTCGCCGCCGCACAGACCGCGTCATCCCCACACGGGTCACTTCCGAACCACGTCTGCGCGTCGCAGGGGCTGCTTCGGGGCGTCTGACCCCACACAGGGACACCGTCCCGCGGAACCCCCACGGAACCCCAGGTGAGGAATGGCTGACAGCGCCCGCAGTGGCCCCCAGACCGCAGGCCCACGTCAGCGGCCACCGCCTGCCGCCCTGTCCGCTACGTATTCCTGCTCTCGGCCAGTTTCTCCTTCTGGAGCTACGTCCAGCACGTTCCGTACTTGGGATCCGGACGGACTTGCGGGGCGCGGAGGACGCCGTCCGAGCGTGGTTTCCATATGGCTCAGTCCCCGGGCTGTCTTCAGTGTCCGTCCGCGCTGTGACACGCGTCCGTCCCTCACTCGCTTTCCACGGTGATAAACAGAAGAACATCGGCCCCTTAAGTCCCTTCAGGTGCGCAGTTCTCGGCCTTCGCTGAGTGCCCCGTTTGCACCTCGTTCTCCAGAACGTGCCCGGTCCCGCGAGGGGGTCGGCGCGCACGAAACACCCGCTCCCCGCTGTCCTGTCCCCTCAGCCGCAGCCCCGTCCAGCTTTGTGTCCTGGACGCGCCCTCCGAGTGGGATCATCCAGCATCTGTCCTCCGCGACGGGCTAATTTCACTCAGCCCAAAGACTTCCGGTTCTGCCGCGCTGTGGCCCGCGTCAGAACCAGCTTTGCTCTTAGGGCTGAATCGGGTTCCGCGGTGCAGGCGCTGCAGTTCCTTTGTCCGCGGTCTGTCCGTGGTCACTGGGGTGGCTTCCCCCCTTCGGCTGCTGTGGGAAATGCTGCTCTGAACAAGGCAGTTCTACTTTCTGTTTGGGGGCATATAGGCTGCAGTGGAAGTCTGTGTTTAATATTTTAAGGAACCACCATAGTTTTTCCCACAAATGAGGCATTTTACTTCATCCCTTCATAGTGCAGAACAAGATGGCCGTTTATGGATCTACCTCCTTCTGTTTGTCCTTTTCCCCATGGATGGACATTTGCATCGTTTCTGGGTTTTACCGCTTGTGAACACAGCTGCTTGAATATTCCTGCACATTTTTGTTTGTTTGAACCCGTGTTTTCGTATTGGGGGGGGGGATACATCTAGGAGTGCAGTTGTTGAACCATATGGTAGTTCTGCTTTGATCTCTTTGAGTAAATGACAAACTGTTTTATACCCGGACTGCACCATTTTTCACAAGCGAGGTATAAGGGTTTCCGTTTCTCAACATCCTTTTATTATTTTTAGTTTTCTTGATCATAGTGATTCTGTGTAAAAGGACATCTAACTGGTTTGAATCCTCATTTCCGTAAAGACTAATGATGTTTAACATCTATTCATGTGCTTTTCACCATTTCTATGATTTCTCTGGAAAAGGGTCTACCCAAGTCCTTCGTCCATTTTATTTTTATTTTTTAAAAGATTTTATTTATTTGACAGAGATCACAAGTAGGCAGAGAGGCAGGCAGAGAGAGAGAGAGAGAAGCAGGCTCCCCACTGAGCAGAGAGCCCGACACAAGGCTCGATCCCAGGACCCCAGGATCATGACCCAAGCCAAAGGCAGAGGCTTAACCCACTGAGCCACCCAGGAGCCCCTTGAGTTAATGTGTATATGTGGTGTGAGGTAAGGGTCCAGTTCCATTCCTCCATACATGGATAGCCAATTTTCTAGCACCCTTCGTTGAAAAGACCATTCTGTCTCCCCAGTGTAATGTTGTCCCTCCTTGTCAAAATTCAGAGGACCATAAATGAAGGGCTGTATTTCTGGGCTTGCAGTTAAATCCCACTGAACTGTATGCATACTTGAAAAAAATTATTTTATTTATTTAAAAATTTTTGTAAATTTAGTTTCAGGGTGTATACATACCTTTACAACTATATCATAATGTTTTATTTACTGTTGCTTTGTATTAAGATTGAATTTTGGAAGTATGACCTTTCCCCTTTGATTTTCTTTTCCAGAATGGTTTTGGTTATCTTGTGGACCCTTAAAATTCCATTTAACTATTACAATTAGCTTGTGCATTTCTTCCCAAAAGTGAAATTTCTTGGGAGCGCATTCAGTATCCACATTGCATTGTGTACTGTTGCCGTCTTATCAATAGTACATCAGGACACTGGGGGTGTCCTCAGATTGATTTAGGTTTCCCTTGCTTGCTTTCAGCAATGTTTTGTAACTTTTGGTGTACAAGATGTACACCTTGATGACATCTGTTCTTAAGTTTTGGTCAGTGTTGATCCCTAAAACAAAATTGTTTAGTTCATTTTGGACAGTTCACTGCTAGTGTATACAAACAAGAGAGATTTCTGTGTATTGATATTTAGTCCTGTAACTTTGCAGAATTAGGGAACTGGCTGTGATCGTTTTTTGTTGATTCTTAAGGAAGCTCTGTGTATAAGATGCTGCCGTCTCTGGTCTCTGAATAGACCTAGTTCTACTATTTCCTTTCACATGTGGATTCCCTATTTCCTGCTTTACTGTTCTGGGCAGAGCTTTCAGTACAATACTGAGCAAGGAGAGGAAGCGAGCATGATGAACTCGTTAGTGATTTCAGAAATGTCAGTCCTCAAAACTGAGCGTGATGTTTGATTAGGGTTAGGGTTAGGTTTAGGGTTAATGCTTAGGGTTAGGGTCTCCCTGTCCTCCGCTTCTTCTCCCGTAACCAGAATGATCTTTTCAGAACATAACCTTTGATCCTCTCTGTGATCTGCTCCCCAGCTGCCTGTCCTCTCCAGCCTCACCTCTCCCACCATATTCACCCCTCCCCCATGGGCCTCCCAGGTGTGTGTGATCCCACATGTGCCTTGGGCCTGACTCTGAGCCTTGACCTTCTCTTTGCCCTCTGCCAGGAGCACTCTCCTCTTCCCCTGCTTCATGTCTGGCTTGTTCCCCCATTGGCTGGACCTGGATTTGCCCCCCCCCCCACCCGTCACCTAACTTTTCTCTGCTGGGTGTGTGTGGCCTTGTCCCTTATTTAAATGTAGTGCCCCACTTTCCCTGTGGGAGTGATTTACTAAGATGCCAAGTATGGGGCAGGCACAGGGAAGTAGCCTTAATGCATATGTGAAAAAATCAGTCTCAGGGTGCCTGGGTGGCTCAGTCATTGAGCATCTGCCATCGGCTCAGGCCATGATCCTCCTGTTCTGGTATTGAACCCCACCATGTCAGGCTCCCTGCTCAGTGGGGAGCATGCTTCTTCCTCTCCCACTCCCCCAGCTTGTGTTCCCTCTCTAGCTCTCTCTCTCTCTCCATCAAATAAATAAATAAAACCTTTAAAAAATCAGTCTCAGAGGGGGCTCACCACCTTGCTGAAAATGGGGGACCTGCTGTCCCCACAGGCAGTCCCCTCAGAGAGACAAGACTTCCAACTTCTTGGGGCTGGGGAGATGTACACCTGGACCTGGAAGCTTCCACCCTCGGATTCATGGCTGCGGCCAAAGCAAGCCCCCTCTTCTTCCAGCGGTGCTCCTTCCCCTTCCCTGCCCATGTGCTGGACCTGGTTTCTGATCTGGGGGAGTTTGAGGGTGGCCCTAGGAATAGCAGTGGTTGACTGATGGACCGTGTCAGCAAGAGGCCCTGTAGCCTTCATGGGAGGGCCCTATGGGGGTGGAGACAGCTCTGCGACAGCCCACTCCAAGCCAAGTGGGGCAGGAGGCCAGCCGTGCTGATGCTAGCCAGTTTGTAGGCCACAGAAAGGAGGGCTGTGCCCAAAGGTGCTCCTCTCCTGGCAGGGGCTTGGCCAGGGGAGGGCACCTGCAGGGTTTGCCTGGGAACTTGGCATAGGGAGAGTGTTCCTGGCTCCAGCATGCTGACTGTGGGGTTGGTTTCCTGACTCTGAAGCCTCAGGCTACCCTTTGTATGATGGGGTGCCGATGGCCCCCATCTCTGGGAGCAGAAGGTAGGGAGGCCCCATGAGCAGACTTGCTCGGGACAGGCTGGGAGAGTGGCTATTGCTTAAAGCAGCACAGGACCTGCCCCTGTGAAGAAGGTGCACACGTCCATGGGCCCCAGCTCTGGGGTCCTGCCGCCAGCCTCTGACAGTGACCTCTAGCCTTGTCCCTTGTCCCTGAGGGTAGGTGGTCTTCTTGGACCTGTTCCTGCAGAGGGCACAGAAGCCCATCATGGTGGGACACAGGGTCACCTGCTAGGTCTTCACGGACCAGTGGGCTGCCAGGCCCATGTGCCCTCACCCCCTGGGAGGGCTGGAGGGTGGTGGTCCTCGAGGTCCCCGGTGTGCCGCACTACAGGATGTCCGTGCAGTGCATGGTGATGGTCAGCTGCCTCTGTAAGCAGCGCTTCCTCGGTGTGGTGGACGACCTGGTGTGTGCGGATGTGGACATGAAGTTCTGGGACCGTGTGGGTGTGGAGATCCTGTCCCCCTCTTTGGCACCCTGCACCCCGGTTTCCATCGGGTGTCCCGTGAAGACTTCAGCTACCAGTGTTGGCTACTGTCCCAGGCCCATACCCCCAGGGACCAGGACAACATTTACTACATGGGGCCCTTTTGGGGGGGGGGTTGGTGGTGGAGGTTTACCAACTGACCTTGGCCTGTCACCAGGCGATGGGGGTCGACCTGGCCGAGGGGATTGAGGTTGTGTGGTGTGACGAGAGCCATTGAACAGGTACCTGCTGGGCCATAAGCCCAGCTATCCCCGGAGGACCTGTGGGACCCACAGCAGCCAGGCTGCCCTCCACGCACCCCACCCCACCATGAAGAAGCTGCGATTCAGGCCATGCCCAAGAATCAGCTGGACATCTGGGACTCATGAGGGGCTGTCCTGTCTCCTTCGTAGGGTGCTGTCTTGAGCAGAGCTGTCAGAGCAGGTTCCTACTCCTGTCCCCTTGAGGGAGACTGTGGAGCCCAGCCCTGCGCACACGGACATGTCCAGGGCACCAGCTGCACCCGCACACAGGAGGCCCGCCTGGGGACACAAGGTCTTCTCTTTGTGGCCACTATGATCTGATAACTTCTGGGTCATTTGCAGCTGTGAACGGCTCAAGTTTATGGCAGATGTTTTTCTGTGTCAAGACTGAGCAACCATCTTTAAAAAGAACAATCGAGGGAAAAGGTTTCCTCCCTGGTTCTAGACAGACACTGCCTGGTGGTTGGGAGTGGTCTTGCAGCAGCCCTGAGCCAGGATGGCCTCTGGCCGGGTCTTCCCTCCCAGTCCCTGCACCTTGCCATGGCCATGGGGCTTGGGGGTGAGGGCTGTGCAGAGCTACCTGTCAGATCCCCAGTCCCTTGACCACCGTGGCCAGTAGCTCAGCCTCCAGGAGCACGGAGCCCTCTGGGTTATGTATGGTTTCTGCCTTGGTTTTATTTTTTTTTTTAATTTAATTTAATTTTTAAAGTTTAAATTCTTTGCCAATATGTAGTACATCAGTAGATTTTAATGTGTTCAGTGATTCATTAGTTGCCTATAACACCCAGCGCTCATCACAGCACGTGCCCTCCCTAATACCTGCCAGCCAGCTACCCCATCCCCCAACCCCCTCCCTTCTGTGACCCTCAGTTTGGTTCCCAGAGTCCAGAGTCTCTCATGGTTTGTCTCCCTCTCTGATTTCTTCTCATTCAGTTTTCCCTCCCTTTCCCTATGGTCCTCCACACTATTCTTTATGTTCCATGTATGAGTGAAACCATATGATAATTGTCTTTCTCCGCTTGACTTACTTCATTCAGCCTAATCTCCTCTAGTTCCATCCGTGTCGATGCAAATGGTGGGGATTCATCCCTTCTGATGGCTGAGGAATGTTCCACTGTATATATGGACCATATTTTCTTTATCCATTCGTTTGTTGAAGGACATCTAAGCTCTTTCCACAGTGTGGCTATTGTGGACATTGCTGCTATGAATATTGGGGTGCAGGTGGCCCTTCTTTTCACTACATCTGTATCACTGGATAATTATCCAGGCGTGCAATTGCTGGGCCATAGGGTAGCTCTATTTTCAATTCATTGAGGAAGATCCACACTGTTTTCCAGAGTGGCTGCTCCAGCTTGCATTCCTGCCAACAACGTAGGAAGGTTCTCTTTTCTCCACAACCTTGCCAACACTTGTTGTTTCCTGTCTTGTTAATTTTAGACATTCTGATGAAGTTCTAGAATCTAGGAGAGGTTCGGTGGGGTGAGGTCCAGAGCCGATGACCAAGAAATAATTCTTGAGACATCTTTGGTGCAAAATGGTGGTTTATTAAAGCACGGGGACAGGACACATGGGCAGAAAGAGCTGCTGCTCTGGGGATGTGATGAGTGGCTGGTTATATACACAGGAGTTGGGTAGGTGAGGATAAAGGGGTATTCAGAAGGGCTATTGGGGTAAAGAAGACTGTCAGGATATTGAAGGCCTGGTTACTATCAAGCCAAGGCCACTTTCCCTCTAATGAGACACTAACATAAAGACAGTTGGGAGTCTCCTGCTGGAATGTCACATTCCTGCTATCAAGCATCCTTGTTAGTGAGATTTAGGTTTAGAAGAAATTTAATTTGATTTACTTTTCCTTCTACCTCAGCCTCCCTCAGTTTTGTTTATGGAGGGGAGGGTGACATTAGGGCTTGAGGAACTGAGTTATGTGCCTCTGGAAATTGGGCTGTTGATAAGGTAACTTCTTTGTTGTAAATCTCAAGGACATTTGTAAACCAAGGGAGACTCCTGCCTTGCAAGATTGTGATCTCTACAAGTTAACTATTTGTTTTTCTTTTAGGGCAGTCAGGGGTGCCTGAGGAATGTGATGCATATTACCGAGGGGAACTGATGGAGCTTTTGCTTTGTCCTCAGCCAGCCTCCTGCTCCCTCATCAATTCTAACTGGTGTGAGGTGGTACCTCATAGTTTTAACTTGTATTTCCTCATGTTGAGGGCTGATGAGCACGTTTTTATATGTCTGTTGGCCATTTGGATGTCTTCTTTGGAGAAATGTCTGTTCATGTCTTCGCCCTATCTCTTGATTGAATTATTTGTTCTGTGGGTGTTGAGTTTGGTAAGTTCTCTCTAGATTTTGGATATGAGCCCTTTATCTGATATGTCATTTGAAAATATCTTCTCTCCTTTTTGTTGTCTTTTGGTTTTGTTGACTGTTTCATTTGCTGTGTTTAAAGCTTGCTATCTTGATGAAATCCCAATAGTTAATTTTTGCTTTTGTTTCCCTTGCCTTGGAGACGTGTCTAGCAAGAAATTGCTGTGGCTGAGGTCAAAGAGGTTCCTGCCTGAGTTCTTCTCAAGGATTTGGATGGATTCCTGTCTCACCTTGAGGTCTTTCATCCATTTGGATTCTATTTTTGTATACAGGGTAAGGAAATGGTCCAGTTTCATTCTTCTGCATGTGGCTGTCCTGTGTTCCCAGCACCATTTACTGAGGAGACAGTCTTTTTTCCATTGGACATTCTTTCCTGCTTTGTTGAAGATTAGTTGACCATAAAGTTGAGGGTCCATTTCTGGGTTCTCTATTCTGTTCCTTTGATCTATGCATCTGTTTTTGTGCTGATACCATACTGTCTTGATGGTCACAGCTTTGTAATACAGCTTATGGTCACCTGCCTTGGTTTTAAATGGCTATTTCTGTGCTGGTGCTTGTGAAATGTGGACACTCACTCAGTCTGGATGCATGTCCCATTGAGATTCCTCAGCGCCCACCGGTGGGTCTGCACTTGTGCCCTCAATCTGCCTGCATGGAGTCTTACCGAGCATTCACTGAGTGCCAGCTGTGAGCTCCAACAAGGCACAGAGTATGAGTGAGAACTAAGATACAGGATCCCTGCCCTCCTGGGACTTGCGATGGCCCTGTCCTCCTGACTCACGCCATCCTCCTGCCTCACCCTGTCCTCCTGCCTCACTTCTTTCCTATTGTGCTATGACTGATGTACAACTGATATCGTTAAGCACATTTCAGGGTCCAATTCAGTGGCGATAAATACACTCACTGTTCTGCACCTGCCACCTCCGTCCATCACCACCACTTCTTCATCATCCCAAGCTGAACCTCTGCCCAGGAGACCCGAATCCCCATTCCCCTCCCCAGCCCCGGCCCCCAGCAGCTCCTTCCACCTCTATGAGCTGGAGCGCTCTCTGTCCCTCACTAGTGGCCTCCTCCAGTATCAGTCGTTTAGGGACTAGCTTATTTCACAGAGCACAGTGGGCCCAAGTTCTGTCCACATGAGCCTGGAACTGACACACTTTCCCCCCAAAGAATTGGCTCAGCTCTTTCCTGTCTAAGCCGAGCCTCCTCAGTCCTCTCTGCTCCCCTCATTTTTCTCCTCAGCCTGAAGATGATCCCAACCAATCTGCAGCTTAGAAGACCAGTTCAGCCCAGATGCAGGAACATACCCTGGGGGGCTCGGCCTTACCTACCCCATCTGTCCTGTCCACACCAGGTGCCTGCACCCCCCCCCACCAGCTGGCCACCTGCTCTTCTCACAGATGTCCCCACCTCAGGAGAGGGACACTAGTCCAGACCCTTGGATTCCTCTGTGACTTGTTGCTTTCCACCAACTCTCCCAGTAGTGAGGTGGCTACTGGAGGACATTCAGGGTCCAAACCATTTAAAGGCATATGAGAGTCTCTGCTGCCTAAGGCTATGGATAAGAGTTGGGGCAAAGAGAAACCAAGCAGAATCACTGGAAGAAAGGCTGAGTGATGAGGAGCTTTAGGGAGGAAGGGCCTGGAAGCTCTGACTTATTCCCGAGCCCCTGGGACACTGCATGCGTGGGCTGGGTGTCTGCTCAGGACCGACCTGAGAAGGCCCTAGGCTCTGCCCTCTGGCGATTGTCAGACTTGGCAAGTAGAAAGCGAAGGCCAAGGCAGGGTGCTAGGAGGCCTGGCTGGTGCTGAAGGTGCATCCCGACACCCACGCACCCAGAGCCCTCCTCCCCATCTGCAAGGACCAGAAGGTTTTTTTTTTTTTCTTTCCCAGAAGGAGGGAAGTTTCCAGATGTTTAAGGAAATCTCACCCAGTCAACAGCTGACCACTACATTCACAGACCAGACACTTCCGTGGCCACACATGACGAGGGATACAGATTCGACAAAATCAGTTGAGAACTGTCACTAAGCCACAGCAGAACTGCAGCGAGAGCAGCAGGGGTGGTGAACCCTGGGGAGGGGCAGGACTGGGATTTGATTTGCTACATTGCACTGTCCACAGTGTCCCAGATCCAAAGGCAGAGAGACGAGTGGTGGTGACACGAGAAAGGAATGTATTTTAGTGCAGTGGACACCAGAAGGTAGAGGACTGGCATGGTCTCAAGGTGCTGAAAACACTCCTGGGCTTTTATAAGACAAAAATCTAGGACAAAGGTCGGTGGGCAGGTGTAGGAGGTCAGTAATGTTGCGGTCAATCATTGTCTTCGGATCTTGCTGGTGTCTTGCTGGTGTTAGGCAGTGGCTATTATTTGAGGGGTCGTTTTGGTGCCTGCCAGGTCTTTGACTTGAGTTAACAGATGAGCTGGAAGGAGGGACATCATCAGTTTGGAAGTACAGATGAAGGTCAGAGTGCAGGTGGGTAAAGGCCTTTTTCCCTCCGAGAGTAGGGGAGCTCTGAGCCTCTGCTACACACCTTGCCCTGCTCATCGCTTCCAGCTGCCTGGTCCTGAGTTGCGTCCTCTGAATGAACAGATCGTCTAGTAAGTAACGTGTTTCCCTGAGTTCCGTGAGCCGCTCAAGCAGACTATTTGAACCTGAGGAGGAGGCTGTGGGGCCCTCCAGTCTGTAAACATAACTCGGAAACACGGGTGACCCCTCTGCCCAGCCCCTGGCTGACCACGAAGTTAACAGCTGACCAGAAGTTAACAGGGGGTTCAGTGGCCACACACAGCACAGAACACAGACTAGACAAAGTTAGCTCAGAAAAGCCACTAAGCCAACAGCAGCAGCCACAATAATGAAGCCTGGGATGGGGAAGTTCTGATATTCGGGAAGCTTCCATTATAATATTCATCATCACACCCTGGACTTGTCAGTGGGGCCATGTCCCCTGGCTGGGGGTCAGGGAGCTTCCTACATGTTCCACCTGACTCTCCGGGGCTCCCCCAGCCACCCGCAGCCCTGTGCTGTTTCCCAGCAGGGGGTGGCTTTGACCAAGGTCAGGAAGACGGGATGGGTTTTCCTGACTCCCCCTGCCACCACCCCCGGCCCACGGCTATAAGAGAGGAAAGTTTTCTTTGACTCCTCTTAAGGTCTCTGCTGGGTCTGGAAACTGACAAAGACAGATGAACAGGAGAAAAGCTGGCAGAGTGTATTAACTTTTCTGGTGGGAGCCTCCCAGGAACATGGATACCAGCAGAGGCGATTGGAGCAGACAGTTCTATGTTTTAGGCAAAGAAACAATCAATGCATGAAGAATTGAGACACAGGAGTTTGAGCTAGGGCTGGTAAATGGTAAAAAAGTAACTAGGAAGATAAAGGTTAGTTTAACCAGGTTTGTTCCTACAGCCTTTGTGGCCCTAAATTCCTTGACTTAGGTGATCAGCACGTCCTCCCTGCAGTCTGGGGAGAGAAATTCCCCAGGGGAGTAGTATTCCGTCCGACCTGCTTCAGGGAAGGAGGGCTGACTGCTGAGCATCAGAGGGACCTTCCTGCTTCTGCTCTATGCACAGTTCTCTCAGTTTTTGTATTTAATTTGCCACAGTGCCATATTTGGGCAGTGTGTCCTGACGCTCACTGGCCTGGTGCTGTACTCCGTCTCCTCCTAGTATCCAGGACATTGGGTGCGCTGCTGTGGAGACGGCCCAGCCCTGGGGCAGCCCTTTGTCCAGGCAGCCCTTTGTCCCTCCCCCGGAGGCAGGGTTGCCTACGACTTCCCACATGGGTGCCCTGTTGCTAAGGGTGGCCGCCCCTCCTTCAGGACATTGGGTGAGAGTGTGGGGATCTTCCTTTGAGAAACTGACTTCATTTCCCACAAATGTCTACCCAGTAGTGGGATCATACAGGAGTTCTATTTTTAGTATTTGGGTAAAACTCTATATTTTTCCCAGCATGACGGTTGTGCCAACCAAGGTCAATTCTGGATGGTTTTACCTATAAACCAGAGATTTTTCAAGCGCCTCTCCAGCAGAGAACATGAGGAACACATTTTCAAGGCCCCACATAGTACGCTAACCATAGGAACAAACCGGTGACTCAGAAACTATTGAAATGGAGAACTTCTTCTTCTTCTTCCGTTTCTGGCTAGTGTGCTAGTCTGTGCCTCGATCCCACCTCAGGGAGCTGAAGGTGACCTCCCAGGTCGGCTGCCACTGAGATGGCTACTCTTCCCAGAAATTCTGTGGGGTGTGGCTGGGTTTCCCCACCTGTGCACAGATCGAGTTGATGACCTCTGACAGTGGAGCTGCGGGTCCTCCAGGCATGGTCCCTTCCCCATCCCGTGGTGGAGCCATCACAGGTTTTAGGGGGATGGGAGCTGCCCCCAGGCAAAACCACCTGAGATTCCCACTGTCCGTACCTGACCTTCAGATGCTCCTCAGTTTCTCCTGAGCCTCTGATGTCTTCCTGGGACCTGGACCTGGCTGTTTCCAGATAGCTCGTCCAGCAGCACCCTCACTTTCTGGGAGGGGATTAGCTGGAATCTGCAGTGTGTCTTGCTGGCCCACCTGGATCGCTGTTTGAAGGCACATCGTCTGGGCTGTCCGAGGACCAGAGACCATGGGTCTGTGGCCTGGAGGGCTTCTGAGCAGAGCTGATGGGATGAGAGGGTTACAAGGCACAGAGGCAGGTTTTCAGAAAGCTGTCTGGGGTCCCCAGCATTCTACCATTTTTGAATCAAAGCCCTGACATCTTTAAAATGCCAGCAATGTTAGAGCATGGGCCAGAAAAATCACATCTCTGTGCGCCCACCACCACCTCAACAACTGGCCATTTCTTGCGCATGAGCTGAGTACAAAGGATTGGCAGTTGGAGTTTGAGGGAAGGTCCCAGGCCAGACTTTGTGTTTGGGGGCACAGGCCATCCAGAGAAGCTTGTACTGAGCCTCAGGAGAAGGCCTGTGTGGAGACCCCAGCTGCAGACACTGCTGTCCACTGATGCCCCCCAACCCTAGTCCACCCCAGTGCACCTGCTGCTGGGGGAGGGCCTGCCCCCTCTTCTCTGCCTGAGGGCTCTCCTCTACACCAGCCGTGCCCCTCCCTGCCAGTCACAGCCAGCCTGCAGCCTGGGAGGGTGGATACCCCAGCGACCTCCAGCCCTGGAGGACAGATCTAGTAGGTGGGATGTGGTCTCCCAGCAGGCCTGAGCACCAGACTTCCACGATGCTCACTCTCCTCCTGGGGGTTCATTGTGCCACGTCCTTCCTCAGGCTCCCTGGGCCCAACTCCTTCTCTGCTCAGGGACCACTCTTGGCCCAGGATCCACACACACACTGGGACTGGGAGCAGGTCGTCTGGAGCTTCTGCACTTGCGCTTCCATGCCAATGACATGGGTGCAGGCAGGCCTCACAGACTCGTCAGAGGAGACCCAGTGCAGGGAGATGCAGGCCGCTGCAAGGGAGATGCCAGGTGACCCCAGAGGGAGCGCACAGGCCTTGCACAAAACATAGGGCTCATGGAGCCCAGTGTGGGATGTGGGCACCGGGCCAGGGGCATGGGAATCCTGACGAGGGTGGCCCTGGTGGGGGAAGGGGAGACTACAGAAGCATCACAGTAAAGGCAGGAGACAAGGAGGACGACAGGACAGAGCTTCCCCAGGAGGTCGATGGAAGAGTTAGAGGATCACAGAGACCCTTGGGAAAATTCGGAGGCCCTGGAGATGTTGGCTGAAATGCTGTCATTTGGACAGAAAAGTTGTCACAAGCCCCCAGTTGACACATTGCATGAAGTCTAGGATATATTTAGTTTTCATCACTTTTAAGAACTAGATTTTTCTAGAGGAAGTGCTAAGCATGGGTCCCTCCATTCTTTTCTTTGTGCAACCGGCCTCTGTTTTTGGGAGCAGATTCCTGGTGCTCATCACCACTGCTAGCCCCCCTCCCATCACCTCCCACAATGGACATGACCACGTGGCTTGCGGGGTTACTCACTGATGAAGCCCCAATGCTCAGTACAGAGCAGGGACCCCAGACCTTCTGCTGAATGAAGGAAGGCATGAGGGAGGGAGGGAGTGGAGGGAGAGAGGGAAAAGAGGGGAGGAAGGGAGGGGAAGAGGGAGGGATTGGTGTGGGGGAGGGATTGAGGGAGAAAGTGAGGGGAGAGAGGGAGAATGCCAGGGTGGGCATGAGGGAGGATGAGAGGGAGAGAGGAGGAGGAGGAAGGGGAAGGAGGGGTGGGAGGGAGTCAGGGAGGGTGATGGAGTGGGGGAGGGAAGGGAGGGGCAGAGGGGAAGGAGGGGGTATTGAATGAGAGAGTGAATAAATGAGGTAGGGAGGGAGGCAGTGAAAGCACAGAAGTTGGGTCCCTACATCAGGAGACATTATTTAGGGTGCGGTCCGAGGGCATCACAGCCTGGGCCCTGGATGGTGGCTCAGGGCACATCCATCTGTCCTCCCAGTGCTAACATTCCTTCTTCTTGGCCCTGCTGTCCCCTGGATCCTCTCCATCTCCTCAAACAATTCTGAATGTTCCCAGGAGCAGGGTGGCGGGAAGGGGGGGGTCTCGGGAGGGGCTTCCCGGATCCTGTGCCTGGACGACACTGGGGCAGTAGCTCCAGGACGTTCTATCATGAGGACTGAGACCATGGATCCCATCCATCTCCTTGGGCATGAGCATGGTTGCATTCCCTGCTCTCTCCACCACCGCTCTGCTGCACACTCCTGACAGTGCATCTGTGAAAAATCATGCCAGAGTTTCTGGGGCTGAGTCTAAGGCCAAGCACTGCTAGGTGATGGGTGCCCCTAAGGCCTGGGATGGGTGCTGTTCACTGTTCTCCCAGACAGCAGTGCCCATCACCCTTCTCTCCAGGGGACCTGCATTGGACCTCTGGTTCTTCACATTCTCCCCAGGGCTGCTGGTCCCCAGACCAGACACCTGCTTCTGAGGGTGACAAGACCTGCCTCCATAGGAATTCCTTTGCCAGAGTCCTTCCCCGGGAGCTCCCGCATCTCTGACACATACTCCCCACGTGCCTAACCTCCCCCTGGACTTGCACATGTTTTGTCTCTGTCCCTGTGGAACCTGGTTTGGAGCACAGTCAGGTGAAACTTTTTCTCTGGCCTTGGGTTGTGAGCGATGCGTTTGCCCTCTGTGGTGTGTCTTCCAGCTTTCTGCTTTTCTCTGGTTTCTGTATGGGCCAGAACAGGCCAGAAACTTCCAGAACAGGTAAAGGAACAGAGAGAGAAAGCAGCTTAGGGGTTGCGGGAGGCCGGGCTGGAGGAGAAATGCGAGGGAGGGCTTTGGGTTCAGGGTCTTCTTTCGGGAAGGAGAGGTTCTCCTGCTGCTGCGATATTCTGTGGTGTGGTGGCATAGTGTTGGGAATGTGCTTAACGCTTGTCACGTGTTCAAGTGAAAATAAGTAATTTTATTGAAAACAAATAATAAACAGTACACAGAACATGGAGAGATAAAATAACAGTTAATATGTATCAGGTAGGGGACGATACATTGCTGCAGGCCGTCGGGTTTGGGAATAGAGTTGTACAAGGAGCAGCAGGGCTGTGGGCTCTAGATGTGGCCCTGGGAGCCCCGCAAGAGCAGGAGTCGGGGCAGGGGTTGAGACGGGGCAGGGATGGGAGCTGGGACAGATGCAAGAGCAGGAGCACAGGTTGCGGCAGGGGAAGGGGGAGCTGCTCTAGCAGGGACAGGGGCAGGGACAGGAGCAGGGGCTGGGGTGGGGCAGGGGCAGGCTGGGGCAGGACAGGAGCAGGAATTGCAGCAGGAGCTGGGGCAGGGGCAGTTCCAGCTCTTCCGGGACAGCGTCAGGCTTTCCGTGGGCAGGTCACCTGATGGCTCCTGGTCTCCTGCTGAAGTCTCTCCAGGCACCATCCCCCCGTCTGTAACTGTGGATGAAGTTGGGGCCCACTCTGGCTCTTCAGAGTTAGACCCAGGTATCCAGGCCCCCACACTCCAGAGACAGCCCCCCACCCAGCTCATTTTTTTTGAGATCCTGGAGCAAAGAACATGTTTACGTGCCTTTGCAGAGATAGAGCTCAGCCCAGGGCCTCCCAGAGAAGCTACAGCCAAGGAAGGAGCCCTTACGGGACATCTCCCCAGCAGTCCACCTGCTGGGTGCTCTGAGCCCAGTCCTTGCTCCTGGCCCTATACCTGCCTCTGGGGTCTTCTGCCTATAGGGCCTAGCTCTGTCCCATCCCCAGACACCCACATACACCCAGCCCTGGCCTTCTCATGCTTGGGCTTGGCCTTCCACATGCTGGACCACAGTCCGGTGTGGTACCAGCAGGGACAGTGGTCTGGGCAGTGTCAGAGGCCTTCCCAGGCAGTCCCCAGTCCCAGCTCCTGGAAAGACCCCCTACGGTCACTCCCTGTGTCAGGGAGATGGAGCCGGTGTCCACCAGCCTCCTCCCTGTTTCATCATCCCTGGTGTTTTGCAAAGCCAGGGACCGGTAACCAGCCTGGATACATCACAGCCCTGCCTGGCCATCCTCACTGTCCTCCTGCCCAGTCCCCCTGCTGCTCCAAGATCACACAGACCTGTGCGTGCACAGGCCCATACCTGGGAGAGGAACCCATACCGGCAGGACACAGGATAAACCCCGCAGTGAAGCTTGCAGCCCCCCACACCCTGTCCCACCCAGCCAGCCTTGACCTGGGGTGTGAACATGACCTGCCCACCAGGCATCTGACCCCTGCTCTTGAATGGGGTGGGTGCACCCCACATGACCCTTCTTTACACACACACGCGCGTGCGCATGGGAAGGGGACCTGGGGTTGCATAGGTCAGATCAGAGCATATGGCCTCACAGACTCGTCAGAGGAGACCCAGTGCAGGGAGGGGCAGGCCGCTGGGGCTGGGGGCTGGCTCTGAGCCTCATGGTGTCACCTTTCTGTACTTTTGGCCAAACCAGAGATGTGGGGAGTGCTGCTATGACATCCCCAGCGAGGGAAAGTGTTTACAGGGTGTGCTTTCCTTGGCCTGCAGCCTCCGGACTTTGGGATGCAACACACAAACATGTTCTCCTTTAGAAGATACCCAACAGGGGCGCCTGGGTGGCTCAGTGGGTTAAGCCGCTGCCTTCGGCTCAGGTCATGATCCCAGGGTCCTAGGATCTAGCCCCGTGTCAGGCTCTCAGCTCAGCAGGGAGCCTGCTTCCTCCTCCTCTCTCTCTGCCTGCCTCTCTGCCTACTTGTGATCTCTCTCTGCCAAATAAATAAATAAAATCTTAAAAAAAAAAAAAAAAAAGAAGATACCCAACAAAATGAGCTGGGCAGGGGACTGTGTCTGGAATGTGGGTGCCTGGTTACCTGGCTTCCAAATTCTTTTGGGCTCTGTTGTCAGGGAAGTGAGGTCACTGCTTCCTAGGGACCACTTACCTGACTTCCTCCTCACACCAGGGCCCCTTCAGGGCTCCCTTCCCCCAGCTGCTCAATGCTCACCCTCTACCCCATGCCCTGTCCATACAGCGACACCCACTCAGCCTACCCACAGCGCCTGCAAGGCCTGCGTGTGGATGGTGTCCCCGCTGTGAGGACACAGAGCTGGTTTCAGACTGGGCTCCTGCTCCTGCCCAGGACTGTGACCCTGGACAGATCCTGTGTCTCTCAGGGCCTCCCTAGGCTCCCCATCTGCATAGTGGGGTCTTCTGGCTGCTACTTCTAGGAACACTATCAGGGATAGGACCTCTACATACGTTCCTGTTATCATAGGAGGCTGGGACATGCACGTGGCAATGAAAGGATGAATGGGGGGCTGGGTGGGGCATAGGACACTGCTCAGAGGGGCCTGGGCCTGCTCTGGGGTCAGGCAAAGCCACCCTCCTCCTGCTGGGAAGGTTACAGTGAACTGATTGCAAACTTGTCCCCTGGCGACACAGACTTCCAGGGGCTCCCATTAGGTTTAGGCCCAATCCCAGGGCCGCCTCGGCGCCCATGCGCTGGCGCTGGGCAGTCCCCACAGCGGTTCCTGGCATTCCCGAATCCTGGTCACACATCCCTGTGGAATTCTGTCCCCTCCAGGGTGGATGGCCTGTGTGACTGTGCTCTAAGGAATAGAATGGAGCAAAATGTTGGGAAGTTGTTTCCAGCTCTATTGAAGAAAGTCTGTAACTTCTTCTGGTTCCCTCTCTTGTGTTTATTCTCTGTCTCTGTCTTCTCTGTGTGTCCCCCAGGAGCAGGACCTGGGAGCTCTGGGGGCGATATGAGAAACCTCAGAAGCCCGCCTTCTCCCCGTTTCCCTCTCCTGTGCTGGTGCTTGGTTCTTTTCTAAGTCCTCCTCACCCTGACAAGAGCACTGACTCTGGAACCTCTTCCAAATGGGGACCTTGGGGCTGCAACAAGGAGGGTCCTGACCTTGTTCCCTAGATCAGTGGTTCAGTGCTCTGCCATGTTCTGCAAACCCAGGTCATCAGGCCCCCAAGCCCACAGGCTGTCCTCTGCTCAGAAGGACCTCGAGGGAGTACAAAGCATTTTCCCAGGACTGGGAGCACAGTAGGTCAGGGGTGAAGATCCAAGGTCAACAGACTTTTCCACAAGCTTGTGGGACCCTAGGGACACCCCATCTCTATGGCCCCATTGACAGAAGAGTAAGCTGAGGCCTTTTGTGATGTAACCCCATCTGGACTTTGGGGGGTTATCTCTTTCTACTTCCAGTAGCCCAGGATTGTGATAGACACCAGACCCCAGACCCTGTCCTCTCCCAGTGCCCTGGCAATCCCCTCTGGTCTCCCTTGGGGACCACCTATCAGCCTGGCCTGTCTCCTGACCCCATGCTATGGATCTGGGTTCTTGCCAGGGGTCCTGATGCCCCTGCCCCATGGCCCAGCTGTTTCCACCTCTTTCTTCTTTCCCCCTTGTCACCCAACTGGCTCCCAGGGTGTCTTCCCCTTCAGACCCCAAGCTAGGCAGTCATAGTGGTGTGTGTGTGTGTGTGTGTGTGTGTGTGTAAGCACACACACGCCTCTACTTGTCTGGGGATGCCCAAGGTCATGTCCCCACATGGGATGGGGTGGGTAAGCTATCCCCGAGGATCTGAGGGGCTCTCACCCCCAAAGCGAACCTCACGGGAGGGTTGGGGCTGGCCTGGGACTAGAGAGCAGCCCCACTTCTTGGACTCTGTAGCCCTCATTTGTCCTGGGTGAGTCCCTGCCTTTCTTGA
Source organism: Mustela putorius furo (assembly GCF_011764305.1). Taxonomy (NCBI): domain Eukaryota; kingdom Metazoa; phylum Chordata; class Mammalia; order Carnivora; family Mustelidae; genus Mustela; species Mustela putorius. Next base: position 14,109,095 of record NW_025421998.1, read on the forward strand.
CCCTAAGTTCCCAACTGTCCCTGAGGGTTGGACATGGAAATGTTTGAATTTGTCTACTCCTCCCTCCTGAGAGGGCCCGGTGTGCACAGGGGACCTGCACACAGCACCTGTACCATGACCCAGTCCCATGGCGGACGTGCATGACACCCATGACTCCGCACCTGACCAGACTCCCGTGTTTCCTTAATACCGCCAAGGGCTCTGTGGCCCCAAAGTCCACTTAGCCCTGGAACCATTATCATCCTGGGCAGCAAGCCTCAGGGTGCAAGGCCAGGTGGGTTGGACATCTGGGGACACAAAGGTCACTGGTCACACAAAGGTCATTCCCACCCAGCTGGCTGGGAATGCAGACTGCCTCCCAGGATCCAGCTAAATGCAGGGCTGGTCCAGAGGACCTGGAGGCAGCAGTGGAGGCCGACTCAAGTCAGGGGGAAGAGCAGTCCACCCCATACCCCTTCTCCTCTCCTCCTTCTTCATCTTCCTGCTAGGACCCTGGGACAGAGGTGTGGGAAGGAGGCTGGGGAGGAGGGGCCCACCACCAGGTGGCCCTAGCGTGAGGGTGTTGTTACGGTAATGAGAGACCCCATGGGTATTCAGGGATTTCAGCTCCTTTTAGACATGAGCAGTGGCCCCAGGGCTCAGCCCCTGCCCCATCCTTCACCTTCTACGAGGTCCAACATCCCTCAGCCCAGTCCTTGTCTGCAGCCAGTCCTCCTTCCAGCCCCAGGAAATCCAGCTGCTCCAGGGGTGGCAAGCTCATTACAAGATGCAGCTGAGTCAGCCCTATGGGGCCTGGTTCAGGGCCTAGAGCCCCACAGTGGGGAGAGGTTATGTGGGACAGGGGCTGGGAGAGCAGAATGAACTCTCCCTGGATGCCATGGCTCCCTGGTCAGCACAGACCCTGTTGTGTGCCGACCCCTGGGCACCCAGACTCCAGCTCCCTGCCAGGCTCTAGGAGGGAGACCAGAGTGTGGCTCCTGCTAGCTCAGACATGTCACTCTGTCCTGTAGCTACAGCTTGTCCCGCCAGTTGGACTCCCTCTCCTAGTCAGCCAGCAACACCCTCAGAGCCACGCAGAACAGTCTGTCATCCAGCTCAGGGGCCAGTGTGTGACTGGGCAGGCAGGGGAGGGCTCGCTCTGGGCTCAGGGAGTCCCTGGCTGGGCTAATGGTGGCTCAGGAGGGCTGTCCTCCCAGCCCCTCTGCTGACCAGTCCTGTGACTGGAGCCGTTTGCCTCCCCTCTCTGGGCCTCGCTTTTTGCTTCTGCACAATGAGAAGTTCCTTATAGATCTGGGATACCAGCCCTTTATGTGACATGTCATTTCCAAACACCTCCCATTCCATGGGTTGCCTCTTTGTTTTGATGACTGTTTCCTTTGATGTGCAGAGTGTTTTATCTTGATGAAGTCCCGATAGCTCATTTTTGATTTTGCTTCCCTGGCCTTTGCTGATGTGTCTAGAAGTTGCTGTGGCTGATGTCAAAGAGGTGACTGCCTATGTTCTTCTCTAGGATTCTGATGGATTCCTGGCTCACACTGAGGTCTCCATCCATTTTGAGTTTATCTTTGTGTGTGATGTAAGAGAATGGTTGAGTTTCAATCTTCTGCATGTGGCTCTCCAATTTTCCCAGCACCATTAATTGGAGAGACTGCCTTTTTTCCACTGGACATTCATTCCTGCTTTGTCAAAGATGAGTTGACCATAGAGTTGAGGATTGGCTTCTGGGCTCTCTATTTGGTTCCATTGATCTATGTGTCTGTTTTTGTGTGAATACCCTGCTGTCACAGCTGTGGAATATAGCTTGAAGTCAGGCATTGTGATGCCCCCAGCTTTGGTTTTCTTTTTCAACATTTCCCTGGCTGTGTGGGTCTTTTCTGGTTCCATACAAGCTTTAGGATGGTTTATTCCAGCTCGATGAGAAATGCCAATGGTATTTTAATAGGGATGGTGTTGAAAGTGTAAATTGCTCTGGGCAGCATAGACATTTTAGCCATGTTTGTTCTGATCCATGAGCATGGAATGGTTTTCCATCTTTTTGTGTCTTCCTCCATGTCTTTTGTAAGTGTTCTGTAGTTTCTAGAGTATAGATTCTTTACCTCTTTGGTTAGGTATATTCCAAGGTATCTTACAGTTTTTGGTACTACTGTAAATGGAATCAATTCCCTAATTTCTTTTCCTACAGTTAGAGTGTTAGTGTATAGAGAAGCAACAGATTTCTGTGCATTGATTTTGTATCCTGCCACATGACAGAGTTGCTGTATGACTTCTAGTAATTTGGGAGTGGAGTCTTTTAGGTTTTCCACATAAAGTATCATGTCATCTGGGAAGAGAGAGTTTGACTTCTTTGCCAATTTGAATGCCTTTTCTTTTTGTAGTCTGATTGCTGAGGCTAGGACGTCTAGTCCTATGTTGAACAACAGTGGTGAGAGTGGCCACCCCTGTTGTATTCCTGATCTTAAGGAAAAGCCCTCAGCTTGTCCCCAATGAGAATGGTATTCGCTGTGGGCTGTTCATAGATGGATTTTATGAAAGTGAGGAATGTCTCATCTATGCCTACCCTCCGAAGAGTTTGAATCAGGAAAGGGTGCTGTATTTTGTCAAATGCTTTTACTGCATTAATTGAGAGGCTCCTATGGCTCTTGTCTTTTCTTTTATAAATGCACCCTATCATGTTGATTGATTTGCGAATGTTGAACCACACACTTGCATCCCAGGAATAAATTCCAGCCAGTCATGATGGATAATCCTTTTAACGTACTGTTGGATCCTATCGGCTAGGATCTTGTTGAGTATTTTGGCACCCATGTTCATCAGGGATATCGCTCTGTAATTCTCCTTTTTGATGGGGTCTTTGCCTGGTTTTAGGATCAAGGTAATGCCTCATAGAATGAATTTTGAAGTATTTCTTCTGTTTCTATTTTTTGAACCAGCTTCAGAAGAATAGGTATTATTTCTTCTTTGAATGCCAGCCTTGCTGGATAAGGGATCCTTGGCTGCATGTTCTTCTCATTTAGTTTCCTCAGTATGGCTTGCCAGGTCTCTGTGGACAGGTCTGACATTATTATGATGTTCCTCCCTCCCTCTATAAGAAATCTCATTCCCCAGGCTGCTTTCTTGGTTCTAAGATTTGCAGATTTTCCATTTTTAAAATTCTAATAGCGTATTTATAGACTATTTCATATTTTCTATGTGCACCCTCATATTATCTGTGAATAGTCACAATTATCCCCTCAGTTTTTATTCTTTTAGTTTCTCTTGCCTTATAACAGTTGATAGATTTTCCAATGCAATGTTGACTAGAGTAGCATTGTTTGAAGATTTTAATATATCTTTCTCAATATCTGATAGAAAAAGCAGATGAAACATTGGTAACAAATGTGACTTATTGACATGTATGGGACATTACACATTAAGTACAGAATACATTATTACTAAGTGTTCCTAGGATATTTCCCCAAGTAGATGAAATGTTGGGCCAAGAAGCAAGTCTACACATTTTAAAGCCTGAAATTAACTAGATTATATTCTTAGACCACAGGGAAATTGAGTCATAGTCATAATGCAAAGAAAACTGGGAAGTCCCTCAATGTTTAAAAATTAAATGTAATTTAATCCTACATATCCTATGGGTCAGAGAGGGAGTCACAAGGGAAATTCTCATCCTTTCCTACATCAGAGCTTGCAGACAATGGCACTCTGTCTGTGAAAAGCAGTGTAATTAACCAGATAGGAGTTGAACCTTAAGTCAGAGTTCTGCCTGCCGCAGCCACACCTGGCAGCCTTGGTTTGCCCCCCCCCCCCACATCTGCCCTTTTTGGTAGCCTCGAGCTAAGAGGGACAACATGGCTGTATGGAAATGGGAAGCTTCCCACTCCTAGTGATGATGGTGCCCCCCGCCCAGGCTGCCCTTTCTGGTGGCCCTGAGCTAAGGGGGACAACATGGCCATATGGAAATGGGAAGCTGCACAGCACTAATGATGATGGTGCTATTGTATTGTCCTCACCAGTCCAACAGCACACTTTCTGAGTGAAATATGACACGATAACAGGTTCTCGACCTTCCTTAAGGCTTGGAAACCATCTTGGGAGTCATCTCTTAGAAATATGGATTCAACATGTGTTCTTTGTTCTGGGAAAGAAACAGACCCCAATAGTAATCATGGCTTCCTGAGCACCTGTCTGGAGAGCCAGCACACAGCCTCTTTATGGAATTCTCTCTCTTAAATGTCTTTACTTGGATGTAGATATTATCAGTCACATTTTCTAGATGCTTAGACAGGGGCTCAGAGATGATTTGAGTCATAGAGGAATTGAGTGTCAGAAACCTAAGTGGGATCCCCAAACTGACTCCAGATCCCTGTTATTCCATACATGGTACTATTTCTCTCTTATCTCTGGTCTTCTTAATCTGGAAACATCTCAGGTCTCAGGATTTTACTGTTGTGTGGTCAACTGGAATGAATTCAGCTGTCCTATTCACCTCTGCCCATCATGATCATGAAGTGTGGAGGATCTCTGAGTAAGATACTCAAAAGATCCCAAGAACAGAGACATAATATTTTTCTGATATTAAAGTTACTGAAAGGACTATCTTTTTAAAATTGATCCAGTTTACGGTATGTCAAAATGTGGTGCAAGACAGGTCTGAAATAGTATTTAAAAACCCTCAGCTCAGCCTCTTTTACAAAGTGAGACAATGCTTGTAAACAGTGCTAAACTATTCCCTTATCCACGACTACTTACTTCCCAACCATCGTAGTATTTATATGGTATGACTATGACTTAATCTGCAGGGAAAGAACTAAGACAGTGTATCCAAGCTTTAGGACTTCATGTTTAAATTTAGTGTTGTGGCAATGAGCTACTACTCTGTTTTATTCTGTAGTCCAAGGGAATGGTACCAGACATCTCTAAGATGTTGGGAGATCCTAAAATTCTGACTTTAAATATCTGTGTGCTTCAGAGATTTGGGCAGGAGAAAGAGAGGAGGCTGAAATGCCAATAGAGTATTACCCCCGCCTTAAAAGACCACCAGAGACGTGAGTCAAAGCCAATTAGCAAGGGTCATTTATTGCAGGTTCGAACCTGGACCTCTGCGCCCGCTCGTTGCCGATAACGCCGAGAGGTCCGAGAGGTCCGAGAGGTCCGGAGCTGGGTTGGTGCAGGATTTTTATAGACAGATACAAACAAGTTTCGGGTGGGGCTGAGCTGATTGATTGATAGTTTGAACAGGCATACTTGGCCTCAGTGGATTGCGTGTGAAAGCAGACTGGCCGGTTAGCCCACGCATGCGAAAAAAGCACTATCAGGATATTGAAGGCCTGGTTACTATCAAGTAAAGACAATTGGGAGTCTCCTGGTGGAATGTTACATTCCTGCTATCAAGCATCCTTGTTAATGAGATTTAGGTTTAGAAGAAATTTAACTTTATTTACTTTTCCTTCTACCTCCGCCTCCTTCGGTTTTTCATGGAGACTCCCTCAATATTATGTCTCCTATGACTCAATTAGGGCTATTGATAAGGTAACTTCTTTGTTGTAAATCTCAAGGACATTTGCAAACCAAGGGAGACTCCTACCTTGCAGGATTGTGATCTCTGCAAGTTAACTATTTATCGTTTTATGGCAGTCAGGGGTGCCTGAGGAATGCTACACATATGGAGGGGAGCGGGTAAGGGGGGGGGTGCAAGGCGCCAGTTTTTGCTTTGTCCTCAGCCAGCCTCCTGCTCCTTCAGAGGCCAGCTTCTAGGAATACTTTTGTTACCTGTGTTGACCATGGAACAGATAACCTTCTGTAGGCATCACTTTGATCTATTAGTAAGATTGTGAAAGGTACTTTTGTCTCTAGTTCCTCCCTTTAGTAGTAATTAGAAGGATAATGGAAATTTTTGTGTTTTACCATCCATGGGCCTGGATCCTGGGCTCCCAGGGAAGCTACCTTTAACATTTTATCAAGCTCAAAATGACTGGGCAAAACCTCAGAGCATGGGCCTTTTTCTGCCCCAAGCGCATGTTGTACATCTCCATTGAGAAGAAAAAGAGACTCCCCCTCCCAAAATGCTATTGCAAATATAAAGATAAGAAAAACAAAAGAACCTCTCCTGCTCCCATAAGATTAAAGTCATACTGACTTGCACATACTGAAAACATAAGAAAAAGTCTGTAACTTTCTGGAATGTTCTTCCTCATGATGATGTGTCACTCTGTATGTAAAACAAAACAGACTGATTATAGAAACCTGCCCCGAATGTTCCTCCCCTGGAGCACTCTCTTCCTTGTGAAGATTGTGTCTCCCAGGCAGCTGTCCCGACTTGGGTTTGAATAAAGCTCTCTTCTTTTCTCTCTAAAATGTTTGAAGTGCTTTGTTCCTTTAGTGTAGACAATAACAATATGTTTTCTTTTTAAGTGAAAAATCAATGTTCCTGGTTCACACCTCCAACAGCATAGAAGGGCGGCTGTTCTCGTTCATCCTGGAGCTTCCCTGGAGAGCCAAGCATATGTGTGTATTTTCCAGCACAAATGGGCTCATCCTAGAAGGATGCTCAGAAGGTCTGTGAAGCACTCTCCACTCCATGGGTGAGACCAGGAGGTGAAGCTCCTCCCATTTAGAGCATTATTTTTGGGGTCTTAAAATTGCCTTGGAAATGTGGGAAACCATTGTGTTTCCTTTTTTTCCCCCCTAAGAATTTATTTATTATTTGACAGAGACACAATGAGAGAAGGAACACAAGCAGAGGGAATGGGAGAGGGAGAAGCAGGCCTCCCGCTGAGCCAGGAGCCAGATGCAGGGCTCCATCAGAGCACCCTGGGAACTTGACCTGAATTGAAGGTCTAGGCTTAATGACTGAGCCACCCAGGCACCCCAACCATTGCATTTCTTTTTTTTTTTTTAATATATGCTAATAATTTTCTTTATTGTATCTTTTTAAATTTTTTTTAAATTTTTTATGAACATATAATGTATTTTTATCCCTGGGGTACAGGTCTGTGATTCGCCAGGTTTACAGACTTCACAGCACTCACCATAGCACATACCCTCCCCAATGTCCATAACCCCACCACCCTCTCCCAACTCCCCTCCCTCCAGCAACCTTCAGTTTGTTTTGTGAGATTAAGAGTCACTTATGGTTTGTCTCCCTCCCAATCCCATCTTGTTTCATTTATTCTTCTCCTACCCACTTAACCCCCCCACCCCATGTTGCATCTCCACTTCCTCATATCAGGGAGATCATATGATAGTTGTCTTTATCTGATTGACTTATTTCACTAAGCATGATGCCCTCTAGTTCCATCCACATTGTCGCAAATGGCAAGATTTCATTTCTTTTGATGGCTGCATAGTATTCCATTGTGTTTATATACCACATCTTCTTTATCCATTCATCTGTTGGTGGACATCTAGGTTCTTTCCATAGTTTGGCTATTGTGGACATTGCTGCTATAAACATTCGGGTGCACGTGCCCCTTCGGATCACTACGTTTGTATCTTTAGGGTAAATACCCAGTATTGCCATTACTGGGTAGTTCTATTTTCAACATTTTGAGGAACCTCCATGCTGTTTTCCAGAGTGGTTGCACCAGCTTGCATTCTCACTATCAGTGTAGGAGGGTTCTCCTTCCTCTGCATCCTTGCTAGCATCTGTCATTTCCTGATTTGTTAATTTTAGTCATTCTGACTGGTGTGAGGTGATATCTCATTGTGGTTTTGATTTGTATTTCCCTGATGCCGAGTGATGTGGAGCACTTTTTCATGTGTCTGTTGGCCATCTGGATGTCTTCTTTGCAGAAATGTCTGTTCATGTCCTCTGCCCATTTCTTGATTGGATTATTTGTTCTTTGGGTGTTGAGTTGGATAAGTTCTTTATAGATTTTGGACACTAGCCCTTTATCTGATATGTCGTTTGTAGATATCTTCTCCCATTCTGTCAGTTGTCTTTTGGTTTTGGTAACTGTTTCCTTTGCTGTGCAAAAGCTTTTGATCTTGATGAAATCCCAATAGTTCATTTTTGCCCTTGCTTCCCTTGCCTTTGGTGATGTTCCTAGGAAGATGTCGCTGCGGCTGAGGTCGAAGAGGTTGCTGCCTGTGTTCTCCTCAAGGATTTTGATGGATTCCTTTCTCACATTGAGGTCCTTCATCCATTTTGAGTCTATTTTTGTGTGTGGTGTAAGGAAATGGTCCAATTTCATTTTTCTGCATGTGGCTGTCCAATTTTCCCAGCACCATTTATTGAAGAGGCTGTCTTTTTTCCATTGGACATTCTTTCCTGCTTTGTCAAAGATTAGTTGACCATAGAGTTGAGGGTCTATTTCTGGGCTCTCTATTCTGTTCCATTGATCTATGTGTCTGTTTTTGTGCCAGTACCATGCTGTCTTGATGATGACAGCTTTGTAATAGAGCTTGAAGTCTGGAATTGTGATGCCACCAACTTTGGCTTTCTTTTTCAATATTCCTTTGGCTATTTGAGGTCTTCTCTGGTTCCCTATAAATTTTAGGATTATTTGTTCCATTTCTTTGAAAAAAAAAAAAGGATGGTATTTTGATAGGAATTGCATTAAATGTGTAGATTGCTTTAGGTAGCACAGATATTTTCACAATATTTGTTCTTCCAATCCAGGAGAATGGAACATTTTTCCATTTCTTTGTGTCTTCCTCAATTTCTTTCATGAGTACTTTATAGCTTTCTGAGTAAAGATTCTTAGCCTCTTTGGTTAGGTTTATTCCTAGGTATCTTATAGTTTTGGGTGCAATTGTAAATGGGATTGACTCCTTAATTTCTCTTTCTTCTGTCTTGTTGTTAGTGTAGAGAGATGCAACTGATTTCTGTGCATTGATTTTATATCCTGACACTTTACTGAATTCCTGTACAAGTTCTAGCAGTTTTGGAGTGGAGTCTTTTGGGTTTTCCACATATAGTATCATATCATCTGTGAAGAGTGATAGTTTGACTTCTTCTTTGTTGATTTGGATGCCTTTAATTTCCTTTTGTTGTCTGATTGCTGAGGCTAGGACTTCTAGTACTATGTTGAATAGCAGTGGTGATAACAGACATCCCTGCCGTGTTCCAGACCTTAGCGGAAAAGCTTTTAGTTTTTCTCCATTGAGAATGATATTTGCGGTGGGTTTTTCATAGATGGCTTTGATAATATTGAGGTATGTACGCTGGCCTGGGGGTCTCTGGGGTAGGGTCCTTGAAGGGCCCATGAAGTGAGTTCATCGTGGGGACTTAGAAGGGTTTTCTTTTTCCCTTGAAAGTCTCTTCTGCCTGATGTCCATCAACTGGCCCTCTCCCCCAGTCCCCTGAGCTCCAGGGCGCTGGGCTCACCCAAGCTTTTGTGGGATGGGTTGTGGACATTTCAGAGTTTCCTGTGTTCCCCAGGAAGATTGCATGTAAAGACAGCCCACAGCTTCATTGAGGTGCCTTCTGTCTCCTGGTACAGTGCAGGTAATGGACCTTGAGCAGCACACTGAGTTCAGCAGGGTGTTCCCTGTTCCCCACCCCCCACAGGTGTGGCGCTAACAAGCCCCAGAACATTCCCCAGCTTCAATATTTTGTGCCCTGTCTGCCGGGTTGGTGGTAATGGGCTGTCAGTGTTGTTCACCAGGGTCCTTCAGGTTCCTGTTGCCTCCCCCCACCCAGGCACAGGTGTGGTGCTAACAAGCCCCAGAGTCATCCCCCACCTTCAGCATTGTCCCCTGTGTTCCCCAGGGATGGTGGTAATGGGCTGTCAGGATCCCACTGGAGGGTCCTCCAGGTTCCTGTCTCCCCTGGCACATGTGTGGTAGTAACAGCTCCAGAGCCATCCCCCAATTTTAGCATTGTGCCCCGTGTCCCAGGGGATGGTGGTAATGGGCTGTCAGGATCCTGCAGGAGCGTTCTCCAGGTGGGGGCCTGGAAGCTGGGGGAAACCAGACCCCACTCAAGTTGCATGAGGAACAGGTGAGTTGAGGTGTTCCTTTGGAAGGATAATTTCACTTTTCCAAAAAAGAAAGTCATTGGTCTACTTTAGAATGTTAATAATTACTACTTAAGAAACAAGTATGTGTTTCCAAAAAAGAGAAACAAAAGAACGAAAGAAAGAGAAAAACAAACACGTATGTGTCTCCCCCTCTCGAAGGAATGGAAGCAGGTGTGGCGGCCTTAGGTCAGAGGCGCCTTCTCATCCCCACCTGACAACACTTCTACACTCTGGCTCCATGAGACCCGAAGGTTAGAACAACAGTGTCTGAGTCAGTCAGGCAGCTCGTTACAGGACATCAGAGTTCCGAGTAGGTAGCAGGTACATTGGGCGCAATGTCACTTACATGTTAGAACTGGAGGTAAAACTTCTTTTTAACCAAAAACCTCCTGGGCTTTTCTCTTTTCTCTAGTTGAGCCACGAAGTCAAACTGAAGCAGCTGTCCGCATTCTGGGTTCAGTGCGAGAGTTCCTTAGTGTCCCTGCAGGTGGGACAGCACAGGAAATGCCATCTTCTCATTCATTTACTGCGTACAAAATGTCATCTGCACACCTGCTTCCTAGGAAGTCACTTGTACTGGAGAAGGAAGATGAGATTTGCTCTTTGTGTGTTTTTAGCATAGAATTGGATCCTTCATCTTATAGGGTTTATTCACTTGGGCCGGGGGCATGGTCGAACACCACCATCTAGAGTTCGGTGGCTTTCTGCAGCCAGATAGAGACATGGATGATGTCTTGTCATTTGTCAAAGGTGATGTTTCATAACTGATTCTTGTTTTCATCTAAAGAGTTACAATTAAGGAAGAGGGAAAATTCAAAATTATTCAAAGTAGGCTTTTACCATTTAAAAGGAAAGCATGACTTTCTAGCTTGACTCAGTGTGTCATCTAGATATTTTGACGTGCCGCACTTTCTCTATCGTTCCTTTGGTGGTGGAGTCAGAAGGAGGCCATCTGGGAATTCTCCTGGATAGAGGCACGCTGGTGGCAGCAAGGGGCTTGGCGGACTTCACCCTGGGGTGAGTTCTGGAACTGCTTGCCTGATGCTGGGTCAGTCAGCTTATCCCACAGAGTTTGTTTCTCCTCATAAAACTTCTGGAAGGTAATATCTGTGGAAAGGCTGTTTACACAGAGACTTTTGGCCTAATGAAGAGCAACTCACAATGAGGTGATTCGGGCTGTATTATTCTGTAAATACTAGTTTCACGACCCCCGTCGTAGGCGATGTATTTACTGCAGGAGGAATGCTCAGAGGGCTGCAGCGAAAGACCCAGATCTCAGAGCAGGTTCATGTTCTATCCATACGTGACTGACAGTTTGCCCAGGTAGGAAGGTGAGTGGAGAGAAATACGACACATTTATGAAAGCCTTGGGCCAGTGTCACTCTGACAAGAGGGGGGAATCCTGGAGCTTTGCAGCAGGTGGGGGCAGTTCCTGGTCTGGGTGGAGCTGTCAGGGGTCCTGAAGGAGAGTGGAGTGCGTTCAACAGGAGGGTGTGGGCAGGGCTGGCTCCAGGGGTGACCGTGTGTCCCTCGTGTGACAGCTGTGACAGGTCAGGGCTATGAGCAGCTTCCTGGCTGAGGACAGGTAAGGCCCAGGTGGTGAGCTGGCAGAGCACCTTCTTCTGTGCCACCAGCCTCAGCAACACTCTATTCCTGTTCCACGAGCTCTCCATCTGTCCCTGTCACTCCAGTTCAGACTGCTCCATGTCATCAGGCCAGGACGCTGGCTTGGGCTTCTTTCTTTGAGTGTGTGGAGTTTCAAAACCTCAATGATGAAATGACAGGACATCAGAACCTCTGTTCCTTTTGTGTTTCCTGCTCTCCTCTAAGTCACCGCTGTGAATCGTACAAGGGAGTGGAATGGGCGAGATGTGCATTTTTATTTCCTGTTTTAATTAAACAATGGGAAGCAAATCTTCTGAAATATTAAAAGAATCCTTTGTGGGTGTTCATGTTTTTCTCTTCGGTGAACCACATTCCAATATTAGAAAATCTTTTTTAAAGAAAAACACAGGCCTAGGGCTCTAACAGGGTGAGGAGGGCAAATGGAGACAGAGTGTAGGTTGTTGAGTAGCTCGGGAAGTGGCTTGTTGTGCTCCCAGAGAAAATCTACCCTCCCTGGGTGGGGGGTGTGTGTGTGGCTGTTCATCTGGTGGCCCATTCTGGGCTCTGAAACCTGACCGGTGAGTCCCTTGTGACTTGACCTGGAATTGATGAAAACAGAATGAACCCTGGAGGGCGCCAGCATCCTTTGCACTTGGACAACTCCATGGAGCAAAGGAACCCATCGCCTGTGAGGCGTGTAGGGAATCCCTGAGGGTCTGGGCTTTGCTTCCTGTGAAGAGATTGTGTCTTCATCCTTATCTGAACCAGAGCCATGTTGTCTGGTTGTGGAGAGCCCGACCTTTACGTGACCATGTCATTATCATCATTATTATTTTAAGCAATGTAGACATTGACTTCAAGATCTAAATACCAAAAGGAAAAACACAAGGTCAGATATATATATGAGGACTGAACTTGTGGCCTCTCTCATTAGTATGGGCGATGTTGGGCTGCCCGTATGAGAAAGAACACAGAGTTCTATTTGGATAGAAGTGAGCTGTGCACACTGAGCGCCTTGTTCTCTCTTCTCCCTTACTTCTCTGAAGGGAAAATGGAGTGGTGCCTGGAGCTTGGCTTCTGATTTGAAGGAACGGGAGACTAGAGATTTGAAAGAGCTGTGTTCATGCTAACATGGCTTTCCATGCCCAGTGAGGGTTTGAAGCCTGAACTTGGAAGCGTTGGTGTTCAGGGAGGATGTGGTCTGAGTATCCCCTGCACAGAGGCTCTCGGCTGGTCTGCCTAAATGGACGGGTTCCTGCCTTTTGAACACTGAACACGCTTCTGAGGCTGGAGTTGGCTTCTCTGTGAGTAGCACTGCGCTGGGGAGGAAAGCCATCTCCGGGTGTTGGGAGTCACCATGGCGGCAGGTGTGGGCCTGGCAGGGGAGTCAGATCAGAGCTGGGAGACTGTGAGTCATGGTGGTGGCCTTCGGTCTGGACGCACAGTCCAGCTTGCTCCAGGGACGGGGCCCTGCTCCCCAGCCAGCCCTCCTGCTGCAGATGTGATAGGAAACTTGCTTCCCGTTGGGTTCTCAAGCCCTCGTCTCAGCAGGGGGCTTGGTGGGTGCCCACCAGCAACATTCTGGATTCTTGCCCAGTGTGCCCCTTGCTTCCTCAGATGTGGCATCGCAGGTGTCCTCTGCCTGGTGCCTGTGAATTCCGCCGGCAGAAGCGCTTCTTCCAGAGCCGCACCCCTGAGAAATCCTCCACTTTCCTGTGCTGTGTGGAAGAGGCCGGTTTTCATTTGGAACTGAAATGTCAGCTCCTGCCATTAGGTTTCAAGGCCACATGACTCACCAGTGTCTTTGAAGCTCTAGTTCCACATGAGGCCTGATGTGCGAGACTGAGACTGATCCTGGGTGGTGGCTGCTGCTGCAGGTTCCTTCCTGAAAACTGTGCAGCAAAGCTTGGTTTGTCATGACGTCCCAGGAAAGAGGACAGGTGCACCATTCTGCCCCAGCACGGTGGATGCCGGACCTCAATCACAGGTGGCTGGTGCAGGGAAGAGAGCTCTGTTTCCCACGACCTTGACCAGAGGGAGGTGTGGACCCTGGGATGCTTCTCTGCTCAGCTTTTTCAGGTGAGCACATCAGGCGAAGGGAGGAAGTGTATGTGCTCCCCTGGAATCGAGGAAGTTGTCTGGTTCCAGGTTTTGTGTGCAAGTGGATTCCTCTTATGGCTCATTTCCCTGATGGTCTTCAGGGTGTTGTAAGGGGACCCATTGTCCCAGGCATCGTGGCTGTGCAAGAGCTCTGGTGGCATTTCCCCCCAGGGCTCTGGACTAGGAAATCAGAGGGAGTCCGGGGTGAAACCATCTGAGTAGGGCTCCATTTTCCCCTTGGTGAGATGGCCTGATGACTGGGATAACTGCTCTGGAAATATAAAGCAAGAGACAGGGCTGGGGTACTGAAGGGGGGGTGGTGACAGTGGTGCTTGCTATTCATATAGCGGCCAGTTGGAACTTCACTGGGAAGGTGATGCTCGAGCCAAGTTCTAAAGAAGGTAAGTGATATCACACCAAGAGCCTTCTAAACAGAAGGGAACACATATGCAAAGGCCCTGGGGCAGGAGCATGCCACGTATATCCAGGAGCAGAATCAGCAAGCCTTATGGCCACAGGAGACAGCTTAAGACATGACTTCAGTGAGGTGACAGGGTGACAGAAAGCCATTGCAAGGCTGTGACTCCATGGGACCCTGTTTTACTGGGCCATCCTGGCTACAGTGTTGAGAACTGATGACACAGGTTGAGGATAGGGAAGGAAGGTCAATGATGAAGTTTTTCCAGGAAGTCAGGCAAGAGATGAGCTCCAGTGTGGACCAGAGTGGTGGCCTTGGAAGGAGGGGTTATGCTATTCTGGGTACCTATTGAAGACGGAGTTCACAGGATTTACCAATGGGTTCGTTTTTGGGAGTGAGAGAAAAGAGGATGTGAGATAACTCTGAGCTCTTGTGGGTTGTGCTGAGTGAGGCGAAGGAGGTTTCTGGGGATAGGAGGTAGTCCGTGTTCCACCTGCTGAGGAAGGTGCCTTTCACAGAGGACCTGCTGATGTCTGTGTCTGGGGGAACTCTGAACTTCTACCCTCTCAGCAATTTTCATGTACAAGTCCCCCACTTTTCTCAAAGATCATGGTAAGGCACTTGGATTTTTTGAAAGATCTATGTTATTACCAAGCTCCAGTAGCAGAAAGAAACCTGAAGAGGATTTCTCTCTTATGAAAAAAGTCAAAAAGTGGACATTGTGTTCAGCATCTGCTTTGTGGGGAACCACTACAGAGGTGGTATGTACCCCAACCAGCTCCTTTCTGGGCATTGCTCTCTGTGTCCAGCCACCAGCATTTTGAATTGTGTCTGTGAGCATCTGCTGTACTTTATCTCCATTTATTTTGGGCATCCATGAGGATGTTGTGTCCTGAGGTGTAGAAAGAGCCAAAGAGAAGGAACTTTTGGTGTCTGAGCATGCTCACTCATTTTTCTGTAGAAATGGAATGGTGGTTCCTTTTTCCATTTACACCACTTCTGCTGTGAGAGGTTTCCTAGGAACACTCTACTTTCAAGTAGTGGGGGAGCCTGTACCCATCCTGCAGGGTAGCTTTCGTCTCCATGCTGCACAGAACATTCCCTGACTTGTGGATTTTATCACGCAAACATGGCACTTTTAGTGGTTTAGATTAAATACCCAGTTGTACAGTTGCAGGTTTGTAGGGTAGCTCTATTTTCAACTTCTTGAAGAACCTCGACACTGTTTTCCAGGATGGCTTCTCCAGCTTGCATTCCCACCACTGTGTGAAAGGGTTCCCCTTTTCCACATCCTAACCAACACCTGTCATTTCCTGACTTGTTCATTTTAGCCATTCTGACTGGTGTAAGGTGGTATCTCATTATGAACTTGATTTGTATTTTCCTAATATCGAGGGATGTTGAGAACTTTTCTAAATGTCTGTTGGCCATTTGGATGTCTTCTTTGGAGAGATGTCTGTTCATGTTTTTGCCCTATATCTTTTTTTTTTTAAAGATCTTATTTATTTATTTGACAGACAGAGATCACAAGTAGGCAGAGAGGCAGGCAGAGCAAGAGGGAGGAAGCAGGCTCCCTGCTGAGCAGAGAGTCAGATGTGCGACTCAATCCCAGGACCCTGAAATCATGACCCGAGCTGAAAGCAGAGGCCTTAACCCACTGAGTCACCCAGCCACCCCTGCCCTATTTCTTCTTCTTCTTTTTTTTTTTTTTAAGATTTTATTTATTTATTTGACAGAGATCACAAGTAGGCAGAGAGGCAGGCAGAGAGAGAGAAAGAGAGAGAGAGAGAGAGAGAGAGGAGGAAGCAGGCTCCCCACTGAGCAGAGAGCCCAATGCGGAGCTCGATCCCAGGACCCTGGGATCGTGACCTGAACTGAAGGCAGAGGCTTTAACTCACTGAGCCACCCAGGCACCCCCCCTGCCCTATTTCTTGATTGGATTATTTTTTCTGTGGGTATTGAGTTTGATAAGTTCTTTCTAGATTTTGGATACTAGCCCTTTACCTGATATGTCATTTGAAAATATCTTCTCTCATTCTCTTTCTTGTCCTGGTTTTGTTGACTGTTTCCTTTGCTGTGTAAAATTTTGCTATCTTGATGAAATTCCAATAGTTCCTTTTTGCTTTTGTTTTCCTTGCCTTTGGAGACATGTCTAGCAAGAAGTTGGCTGTGGTTGAGGTCAAAGAAGTTGCTGCCTCTGTTCTCCTCAAGGATGTGGATGAATTCCTGTCTCAAATTGATGTCTTTCATCCACTTGGAGTCTATTTTTTGTGTGTGGTATAAGTAAATGGTCCAGTTATATTATTCAGTATGTGGATTTCCCTTATTCCCAACACCATTTACTGAAGACACTTTTCCCCCCATTGGATATTCTTTCCTGCTTTGAGGAACACTAGTTGAACCCTAGAACACTAGTTGAACCCTAGAGTTGAGGGTCCATTTCTGGTTTCTCTATTCTGTTCCATTGATCTGTGTGCCTGTTTTTGTGCCAGGATCATACTGTCTTTATATTACAGTTTTATACTAGACCTTGAAGTCTGCAATTGCTTTGCCATCAGCGATGGTTTTCTTTTTCAACATCCCATTGGCTATTTGGGATATTTTCTGCTTCCATACAAATTTGGTGATTATTCATTCCAGTTCTATGAAAAACATGGATTGTATTTTGATAGAGATTGCATTGAATCTGTGGATTGTTCTGGGTAGCATGGACATTTTCACAATATTTGTTCTCCCAATCCATGACCATGGAAAAGTTTTCCATTTCTTTGTGTCTTCCTCCATTTCTTTCATGACTATGGTATGGTTTTCTCAGTACATATCCTTTGCCTTTTTGGTTAGATGGAGTCCCAAGTATCTTATGGTTTGGGGCATGATTATACATGGGATGGACTCCTTAATTTCTGTTTCTTCTGTTGCACTGTTGCTGCAGACAAATGCAAGTGATTTCTGTGTATTGATTTTATATCCTGCCACTTTACAGAATTCCTGGATGAGTTTTAGCAATTTTGGGGTGGAGTCTTCTGGGTTTTCCAGAGAAAGTATCCTATTGTCTGAAGAGATTCATAATCAGCACCAACCTTGAAGCAGTCATCAAAAATCCTCCAGGAAACAAGAGCCCAGCACAAGATGGCTTCCCAGGGGAATTCTACCTTTAGAATACTTTAGGAAAGTATCCTAAAGGGTGAGAGTTTGACTTCTTCATTCCTCATTCGGATGCCTTTTATTTATTTTTCTTGTCTGATGGCTTAGGCTAAGAATTCTAATACTATGTTGAACAGTGGTAATGAGAATGGGTATCCCTGTCATGTTCCTGACCTGAAGGGAAAAACTCTCAGTTTTTCCCCATTGGGATTGGTATTCTCTGTTGGTTTCCCATAGTTGGCCTTTATGATGTGGAGGTATATACCCTTTATCCTTCCACGGTGAAGAGTTTTGATCAAGAAGGGATGCATTAATTTGTCGAATGCTTTTTCTGTATCTATTGAGAGGATCCTATGGTTCTTGTTCTTTCTTCTATTAAGGCAGTGGATTCCATGGATTGATTTGCTGTTGTCGAAACATCCTTGCATCCCAGGCATAAATTCAATCTGATTGTGGTGAATTATTCTTTTAATGGGCTGTTGAGTCCCATTGGCTAGTATGCTGGTGAGAATTTTTGCATCCATATTCATTGGGGATAGTGGGCCGTAATTCTTTTGGGTGGGGTCTTTGTCTGGTTTTGGGATCAAGGTAATGCTGGCCTCATAAAAAGGTTTTGGAAGTTTTCCTTCCAGTTCTATTTTTTGGAGAAGTTTCAGAAGAAGGGGTATTAAATCTTTTTGAAATGTTTGGTAGAATTCCCCTGGGAAGCCATGTTGTGCTGGGCTCTTGTTTCCTGGAGGATTTTTGATGACTGCTTCAAGGTTGGTGCTGATTGTGAGTCTCTTCAGATTTCCCTTTCTTCCTGGTTCGGTTTTGGTCGTTTCTATGTTTCTCGGAATGCATCCATTTTTTCAAGACTGCCTGATTTGTTGACATAGAGTTGGCATCCTATGTTCTTAGATTTTTTTGTATTTCCTTGGTGTTGGATGTGATCTCTCCTTCTTGATTCATGATTTTATTTATTTGGGTCCTTTCTGTGTTCTTTTTGAGAAATCTGACCAGGGGTGTATCAATCTCATTAATTCTTTCAAAGAAGCGCCTTGTAGTTTGTTGAATTGTTCTACTATTTTTTTGCTTTCTACTGCAATGATTTCTGCTTTAATCTTTATTATTTATCTTGTCCTTCTGGGTTTAGGCTTTCTACACTACTCTTTCTCCAGCTCCTTTAGGTGTAGGGTTAGGTTGTCTATTTGAGGCCTTTCTTGGTTCTTGAGAAACACTTGGAGGGCTATATACTTTCCTCCTAGGACCGCCTTTGCTGGATTCCAGAGATATTGAACGGTTGTGTTTTCATTCTGTGTTTCCATGAATTTTTAAAATTCATCTTGAATTGACTGGTTGACCCATACATTCTTTAGTAGGACGCTCTCTAGCCTCCATGTATTTGAGTTCTTTCCACATTTCCTCTTGTGATTGAGTTTCATTTTCAAACCATTGTGGTTTGAAAATATGCAGGGAATGATCCCAATCTTTTGGGACAAGAATGAACGTGGAGGCCTCCCTATCTCTGGTCCCAGACCTGAGAGCTCAGGACCCTACTCCTCAGTGCACCCTCACAGAAAAATGGTCAATCCTTTGTGTCTCCCTGGTCTCTGCCCCCACTCTGTGCTCACCGGTCCTATGACCAGGCATTTCTGTCTCTGGCGCACAACCCCATTTGGAGTCTTAAAGGCAGCAGACTCCTGCAGCATGCTCAGGCTCCATCCCTCTTGGGGGAGGAAAGGGGCTCTGTCCAGGTGTGCCGCTTGTTGGGCCCCTTCTTAAAGAGGAGTGGCCAGACTGTGCTGTGGATCAGTTTATGGTAACCTCCAGTTTAGAGCCCACTCCTGGGCTCATTCTTTGGAGCCAGCTTCCCTGCTCTGATGCCTGGGAGCTCTGCTGCCCTCAAGCACCCCTGTTCTTCCTGAGACCCCAAGGATCCTGAGACCACACTGTCCTGTCGAGGGTTCCACCCCCTGCCCAGCCACCAGAGCGATATCCCTCACCAGAGCAGACTTCTAAAAGTTCCGATTTTGTGCTCTGCTGCCCCTAGCACCTGGCAGTAGCCGGCTGACAGAGACTCCTCCCTGTCAGGGTTTATCTTCCCACCTATCAGCTTAGACTCACTTTTCTCTAGTTCCTACCATGTGGGAAGTGATCACTTTTCTATTTGTAGTGTTGCTGCTATTGTTTTCTTGGATCTGTGCTTGAATTTGCAGGTGTTCAGGATGGTTTGATAGCTATCTAGCTAAAGTCCTTGTGGCAGATGAAATGAAGGTGTCCTACTCCTATGCCATCTTGGACTCTCTCTCTCTTCTTCATTCTCCAGAGTGCTTTGGGTACGGTGGACATGTAAAGATTATTAACTCTTCCAGTTAATGAGCATGGCGTATGCTTCCATCTATTTCCGTCATCTTCCAAATCTTTGGCCCATACATTCACCCACTGACACACACATATTTTTCCTTCCTTTTCTACCATGTGTTCAGTATACCAGGTCTTTCTCATTCTTGGTTACTTTTATTCCTAGATTTTTTTTTTTTTTTTGCTTGATGCAATTGTCAATGGCATTGCTTTCTTAATCTCTTAGTGAAAGTTGGTTATCAGTATATAGAAATACAAGTCGGGGTACTTTAAATTCATCATGAATTGACTGGTTGACCCATTCATTCTTTCAGGATGCTCTCTGTCCTCCATGTATTTGAGTTGTTTCCACATTTCCTCTTGTGACTGAGTTCCATTTTCAAAGCACTGTGGTCTGAAAGTATGCAGGGAATGATCCAGTCTTTGGGGATGAGAATAAACATGGCAACTTCCAGTCTCTGGCCCTGGAGCTGAGAGCCCGGGGCCCCACTCCTCAGTGCACCCTCACAGAAAAGTGGTCAATCCTTCGTGTCTCTCTGGTCTCTGTCCACACTCCGTGCTCATTGGATCTGTGGCCAAGCATTTCTGTCCCTGGCACATGACCCCGCTTGAAGTCTCCAAAGCCAGCAGACTCCTGCAGCATGCTCAGGCACCACTCCTCCTGGGGGAGGAAGGGGGTTCTCCCCACTTGTGCCACTTCTTGGGCCCCTTCTCAAAGAGGAGTGGCCAGACTGTGTTGTGGATCACAGTTGATGGCAGCCTCCAGCAGCCTCCAGCTTTGGTTGTCTGTGTGGCTTTTTGTTCCCTGGAGGCTTTCCATACCAGGTCAGAGGACCAGAGCAAAAATGGCTGTACCTGGATTTCTGGCCTTGAACTGAAAGATTGCAGCCCCCCTCTCCAGTCAACCCTCTGGGACAAAGAGTTTTCACTTTTGTGGGTACCAAACTTCACAGACTCTTGTGGTGCATACCCACTGCACTCCCCTGGGGGGGTCCCAGGGACCCAAGAGCATCACTGCCCTTTGTGTACTTAGGTCTGCTAGCTATTGCCAGCTCATGCATACACCCTGCTCTGCTGCTCCTGGGCCACGGCTGGCTGCTGTCCTGGGCCACCCCCACCCTGAGAGTTGTTTCCACACATGGGCACAGCTGTTCGCTCCTCCCTAGGGATGGTAAATGGCCTGCAAGTTCCAGTCCTTTTCAGGGTGCTCAGGGGAAGAGTGGTCACCCGACTGGTCCAGCTCACAGTGAGCCAGGCTGAGAGTCCCTCTTGGGCTTGCTGACCGTAACCAGTTTCCCTGCTCCAAGGCTTGGCGGCTCTACCAGCTCAGGCACCCCCATTCCATCTGTGTCTCCTGGGATCCTGAAACCACAGTGACTCACCTAGAATTCTGCCCTTTTCATCCTCTGAACCCCTTTCAGAGAGGGATGTCTCTCACTGGAGCAGTTTTCTAAGGGTTCTGATTTTGTGCTTCTGATGTTCTATCACTTTCCAGGAGCCAGCTTATGGAGGTTCCCTCCCTGCTCCATTTATCTTCTTACAACTACTCGCAGATTCAGGACTCTGCACATCCTGCCTTGCAAAAAGCAGTCACTGTTTTACTTGTCGAGATCCGATATATTTTCTTATATCTCAGGCTGAATTCATGGGCATTCAGAATGGTTTGATAGATATCCAGCTAAATTCAAGGAACCGGATGTAATTAGGTCCCCTACTCTTCTGCCACCTTGCCTCATCTTGAAAAGATAGTCTTTTAAAAAATTGTCCTGTTATAATCAGGACCACAAACTAACACCCCAAAATATTTTCATCTGGACCTCCTTATCTCACTTTATATCCTTACAAGGGATCACAGACCTTACTGCTAAACTATAAAAATTCTAGAAGAAAATTTAAAATTGGGTATTTTAAAAAATGGGTATTCTCCTCAAATTTCTCTATAGATACAGTACCTATTTAAAAAGCAGGATATTTTTTTTAGAAATTGACAAGCTAATCTTAAAACTTATATGGGAATACAAAGAACTGAGAATAGCTAAAACAGATTTGTAAAGAAAAAAGAAAAAAACGGAGAAATTATATTCTCTGATTTCAAAACTTATCATGACCTTGAGAGATAAAAACAGTGTACTAGTGATGTAAGGATAGACATATAGAGCAATGGAACATAATAGAAATATCCACAAATAAAGACTTATATTTTAAGGATTTCCAAATTGATGTTTGAGAGTGGATTGATATTTTTTCCCAATTATCAATAAAGGAAAAGAAAAGTCACAGTAGGTTCTGAGTGAGTTTGGTTTACATTTCTGAAGCAAGATTCTAGATGTCAAAGCAGTTTTACAAATACCATTCTGGGAACCATTAAAGAGACAGGAGAGAGGCCTCTTCTCCAGGAAGGATTCACAGGGCAGTGAGCTGCCCAAGACTGCCCATCAGTGAGGGAGTCACACTGGGAGGTCTGTGTATATCTGAGACATTTGTTTTATGACCTGGTGAGATCTTCATAACCTTTTACCTTGGCTGGTTTCCTGAATTTGTCAAAGGGCAGATGGAAAGAGATCCTTCCACCTCTGAAAACATTTATTGTGACACAGAAGGGAAAAAAAGGTCAGATTGACAGGGTGCTAGGAAGCAGGGTGGAGGTCAGGTCCTGGGGAGAAATCCTAGCTGTGACTCCGTGGGGGACAGCCCTTGCCCTTCCCCTTGGCATGGAAGGGAACTATGCAGAGAAAGGGAGGAGGGAAAAGAGAGAGATCAATGTCTAGGTTTGTTATTCTGATTCCTTGAAAGGACAGTGTTTCTCAGGATCCAGATCCTGGCTGGGTAGGGAATCCCCTGAATCAGTGACTCCTGGGAGAATCCAAGGCTGGCCTTTCTGGTAGCTCCCTGCTGGAGATCCCCTGTGGCTGAGACGAGTGTGACAGTGGCACCGTTAACCCTCCCAGTCCTGGGCGGGCTGCCATCCTCCCCCAGGCTCTGCCTGCTGCACTCACAGGCTCTTTGTCCATGGCTGCCCCATGGTCTAGGTACCCCCTCTAGGAAGGATCCTACCTGCATAGGACCCAGAGCTCTCCTTGCAGGCTCTGCTTTCCTTGGTCTGTCTGCACCTCTTCCCTGATGTGTACCCTCCTTGTAATGCACAGGCATGCATGTCAACCCCCCCACCCCTTTCCACTGGGAGAAGATGAGCAGAAGGACAGCCGTCGAGATTTGAGCCTGAAGACTTGCTCACCTGCTCCTCCCAATGTGACTGGGTGAGCTCACTGCATGGTGTGCAGTGGGGAAACGGACACTTACCTCATTAGAAAGCTAGAACAGTGCATCAGGGGCCATTTATGAACACCTGTACAGCTCCTGAAGTCTAGCAAGTACTTGTTAAATGTTATTTTCCAATTTTGTTATTCACTTACTTACTCATTTTTTTTTTTTTTAGTTCATTCATGCATTTGCTAAATGCTAAGTATTTACTGTACCAGACAGCATGCCTGGGAAGTGCTAGAGATCCAAGTTAGTCAAGACACAATCATGGACTCCCCCACCCCACCCCAGGTCTCCAGTGTTTCATGGAGGCAAATAGACAAATAAGCAGATGATCTTCCTGCTGGAGACACTTGCTCTGAGGGGCTTGGGGAAGGTGAACAATTGGACAGAGGATGGGCACATGATCCAGACTGGGACAGGAGGTAGGGAAGGCTTCCTGGAGGAGGCACAGCTTACATCTTGTCTCTGTGTAAAGAGACAAGGTGTCAGAGGACACCTGGTAGAGCTGGAAGGAGATGCATGCTTTGTGACCTGGTGGCAGGGAACTCGGAACTGTGCACAGAAGCTGCTAGACTTGCAGATCTGCCGCTCGGATCTGGGCTGCGGGTACGGCTCTGACAGACACCATTCCTGAGAGAGGTGGCTCCTGGGATCTCCATGCAGGAGCTTCTCTCGAGGTTCCCTGCTCCCCCGAGAAAGGAGGGCTCTGCCCCAAGATGGTGTAGGCTGCCCAGGCAGGAAAGGCTAGAAGGGGGAGGAGGAGAAGAATGATTTAATGCCAAGCAGCTTTAGACACCTCCTCTCTGCTTCCCTTTCCAGGAAGGAGGCAAAGGGCTAAGAAGGTAATGAGTGCAGCTAAAATGTGGAAATGAGGAGCCCAGGCTTGTGAGATTCCCCTCTATTCCTGCTGTGGGCTTGCTCCCTGCCTCCATCCACCTGATCTGATCTTTTCTGCTCAGTTTTTTGAAAAAAGATTTTATTTATTTATTTGACAGACAGAGATCACAAGTAGCCAGAGAGGAGGAAGCAGGCTCCCCACTGAGCAGAGAGTCCAATGCGGGGCTCTATCCGAGGACCCTGAGATCGTGACCTGAGCTGAAGGCATAGGCTTAACCCACTGAGCCACCCAGGCGCCCCCCTTTTCTGCTCAGTTACTGGTGATGTTTCAGAATCCACAGATCCTATTGGATGATGAATGTGGGGTGGGAGTGGCAGCTTCTGCAGATCCAAGATGACAGTCTTGATTTATGCACAGAGCAGATGGTAGGAACCCGAGAGACCTCTGAAGGGAGACTGGCAGGGCCCACTGTTTCCTGTCTGTTCCATCAGACTCTTTTCTCCCTCCGCTCTCATCCTATATGTTTGAAATAGCATTTACCCCAAAATACATTTAACTAAAAATTTTCCAAGTTTATGGCTATCTAATAGGAGCTTCAAATAGGAGAACCTGATTTATGTTGAGTTTTTTGAAACCCTGGACTGGTGCTTACCAGAAGTGCCATTACTCTGTATAGGCAATTCTAGAAACCACATTCTCCAGGATGGAAAGTCCTGCAGTAAAATGGGATCATTTGACATCTACCAGTGCTGAAGATACAGTAAATGGCCACTAAGAACACAGCAAAAAAGATGATAGTGACATTTTAATGGGATTTTTACTTTGAAAAAATTGGGAGTTCCTTTCATAAAGGCTTTCTTGGAGAATGTGTTTTGTGGCACTGTCCTGGGAGTTTGGGGGAGGGCAGGGATTCCTCTGGAATGTTAGGAGGATCAGAGTAGTAAAGTAGTTTCTCTGAGGGCACACGGCCTGTGCCCTCCCTTCTTGTCTGATCCAAACCTCCAGAGCCAGGAAGGGAGGAGCAGCATGGTGTGTGTGATATCACAGAGCACAGGGAGTAGAGAGTGTCCAGCAGTAAAGCCGGGGAAACAGAGTCACCGCAGTGTGAGAGCCGATGTGTATTGTTCTGCTACATGGGAGGTGGGCTTAGCCCTTGATTGTTGGGCCAGGATTGTTCTAAGTACTAGATTTGGGCTGCTGGTTCCGAGCCAGGAACGGAAGTGTGCTAGAGAGCTCAAGACCAGGGATGTAAGGTCTATTTTACAAACTGTGTTCTGAATTCTCACCATTCATGTCACGTTCACTGGAAAACAAACATCTCAGGTGGTGACTTGCCCAAGTTAAGGGAGCAAGTGGCACCCCAGGACTGAAACTCCCATCTCCTCTCAGAGTAGGCTGTGTATCCTGTGTGATCTGGAGGCATGCCTCCCACTCTGCGCGGCTGGTGTGAACTGTCTGGTCATGGTCTCATCACTCCTCATGGACTCCTACCTCCTCTCTTGGGCCTCCCGCTCTACCTGGCTGGTGTGAACAGGCTGATCACGGTCTCATCACTCCTCACGGACTCCACATCCTCTCCTGGGCCTCCCATTCTGCATGGCTGGTGTAAATAATCTGGTCATGGTCTCATCACTCCTCACAGACTCTACATCTTCTCCTGGGCCTCCCACTCTGCCCAACTGGCTTGAACAGGGTGATCACGGGCTCATCACTCCTCACAGACTCCTACATCTTCTCCTGGGAAGCCTTGCTCTCAGGAAAGCCCCTGAGTGATGCATGGGGCAGGTTCTCAAAAGCAGCAGGAGAGGACCATCTAGTAGTAAAGGCCTTGAAGTAGGTGAGGGCCCAAAGCTCTGGGCAGGGCAGTCATAAGTCGAGACTGTAGTGGTGGGTTGTTAAGTGGGGAAGTTCTCCACAGAGAAGGACCATTCTATGTTGGGAAGAGGAGGGCGGGTGGAATGGAGGACAGGAATGTTTTGATCAGAGAGTATTCTCTGTGTGTACTGACTCTGTCCAAGTGAAAGTGAAAGAAAATTCACGACATCTTAGGAGGACAAAGGGTGTGGGCACAATGGTTCAGGCAGGGGATTTCTAACTCAGCTTGTGCATAAGCTGGATACCAGTCCTATTCCTCAGCCTTCTGTGTCTGCTCTGTTGGTTGTAGACATGGCATCTGGCTCTTCTCGCCTCCATGTAAGCTGGGGTTGAAAAGTGAGGATGGGGAGAGGGAAAGCACCGCCAAGGGTTGGGGAGTGATTTCAGGAGTCCATGAGGGACAGAGCTTGGGGAGGTGGGGGCAGAGTGGCTGAGAAGGCATCCTACAGGGCCCGAGACAGGCTCTGATCTCTACAGGAGCGGAAGGAAGGTTCTGGGAATAGAAGTGACTTGTTTGGCTCCTCAGTGCTCTTCTGTGTCAGGCCCGACCAGCCACTGTTAGGGGAGAATGGTGGGAAGTGGGAGTGGGCTTTGGGCCCACAGTGCTGGATTTGAACCTATGGAAATGTTGTCTGGAGCCCTTTGTCCTCCTTTTGATTAGGAACCTTGGGCTCTTCAACATCTTCTCCTCCCAAAAAAGAGGTACACAAAACTCCTTCACTCTAAGGTGTTAATGACCAGATCTGTGAGCCTTTAAGGAACACGTGCAGTACATGTGGGCTGGCATGGGGGAGCTGCTTAGCACAGAGGGGCATTGGTCCTGTGAGGAAATGTCTGTGACGTCCAGACTGGGAAGATGGTTTTAAATAGAGCAGGAAGGAGGTCCTCCCAGGCTTGCCAGTGACAACACAGAAGTGCACTGGCCAGCTTCAGGCTATGGAAGGAAGACTTCAATCTGGCCCTACCTTCTGTGAGTGAGGCCCTGGTCTAGCTACAGGAGACCATATTCTGCAATAGGTAGATAGAAACACAAAGGAAGTCCAGGGGAACAAGTTACACTGAACACTGTGTCACTGTAATGTGTGAGTTATTACACGGCCATGGGACAGTAAGAAAGAAATCAGGAGTACGGAGAGTATGTGTCCTGTCCAGGGTTTCCTTCTAAAGTAGTCATGGAGGGCAGTGTGTGAGTGTCCCATGAGCTGACAAGTCTTGATAATTCTCTTTGGGAGCTGCTTTTGGCATCCAGTATATAACTGTGGGTGCTTTGTAATTGGATTTAGTTTTTGGCATTTGACAACCTTTATCTGGATAGGAGGTGTGTGGAGAATGTGGGAAATCACTAATGACATTGGGATGAATGAGACGTATGGTTGTAAAGGAAAAGAATGATTTTCCTGTGTTATAAGCTTGAAATTCCTAAAGAGAAGTTCCACAAAAGGGAAGGACATAGCCTGTTGTATAGGAGCTGGAGGGCAGGGCCAGGCAAGGAGGTGACAGTGGTGTAAAGGTGGCAGGCGTTCCAGGCACCTTGATTTGTGGTCTCTTGGCCTTTGTTGTCCAGGTGAAGGTCTATTCCAAGGGAAGGACATTAATGACTTTCACAGCTAACTTGGAGGACAGAGTGAGGAAGATCAACGAACATGTCTGGGCTAAAACCAAGATCCCGTGCAGGACTGTTGCTGGGCTCCAAGATGCTTAAGCCCCAGAGGAAGCTGTCGTCTCACGGCATTGACAAGGAGATGACTGTCCACCTCACTCTGAAGGTGGTGACACCCAGTGATGAGGAGCTGCTGGTGTCTCTGGTGCAGTCAGGTGAGGGGGGCAGAGGCATCTCCTCCAGGTGTGAAGGTCCAGCTCAGTGGCCCAGGTGAAACAGATGATTGAGACCAAGACAGAGATCGAGCCTGAGCAACAGATTGTGACTTGCAATGGCAAGAGGCTGGAAGACGGGAGGACCATGGTGGATTATGGCATCAGATGGGCACTTCACTCTGGCTGGCAGACTACTGCATTGGGGGGTGAGCCTGCTGTTAGCTCCTACTCCTCCCACATCCTTTGATGATTTTCCCAAATGAACGAGAAAGAGAAAGAGGGAAAGTTAGGGGTGAAGTGGGAAGGAGGACTGCAGAAAACTTTTTAACTCCATGATTTTTGATTGAACACAATTGATTAGGTGTCTGGGTTGTGTATATTACTGAAAATAGAAAATAGTATTTTAAGGCACAGTAGAGATAGCATCCGAGCCAGCTTGCAATTTAATCCTCTCCCTTGTTCCTCTGATTTTTAGAAAAATTCATATTTTTTCTTCTGCCCAACAAGATAGTAAGTTTCACATTGGGATCCATGTTTCCCTAATTTCCCACCGATACATTTTTATCTGTAATATCACTCAATGTGTTGAATTAAATTGAATTTCTGCTTGTAGAGAACAGTGAAATGATTTATATTGAAGTGTGTTAATTCCTCTGATATGATTACAATCTAAGTAATAAAGAATTTAGAAATTCATCTAAACTACCTTCTCTGTCCTTATTTAACGTTGTTTGGTAGGAAATGAATCCCAGCACAGTGTGCCATCTTACTCTTTATGCCCCACTGAGAATTCAGCTCTTCTTATTTCTGGAGATGATGGTGGGCGTGGGAAGACACCTCTCCTGGGGACTCAGAGATTTTGTTCTCTAGTGGGGGGTCCCTGGGGGAGGTATGGTTGTGGAGCCGTCTCTGTCTTGCCTGCCTTAGGGTCTAGCAGGTCTTCTCTGGGGGGGGGTATGGTTTGGGTGGGGGCTTTCGATTGGTCTCGGGTTGACTCCCAAGGTTGTGCCCAGGTCCTGGCTGACAGAGCCTTTTCTTGGCTGCCTCCTGCACCCCCCACCCCATGTCTGCTCCTCCCTGGGGAATGTGGGTCTCTTCCTCCATCTTCCTCCCTCCCTCACTCCTTTGTCTCACTGTCCCTCTTGTGTCTCATGACTGGTCAAGAACACATTTTCCACACCACCTAAGACATGTCTAGTCCCTTCTGCTCTTTAAACTTGCTCAAGAACCACCTTGTGCAGAAGAGATCCCAGCTGAACCCCAGCGGCACAACCCCCACTTAGGGGAATTCCTTGTTCTGCTTTGGGCTCTAGTGCTCTTGGTGGCACTAGTGACCTGGTTAGGTGGGCATTAGGTTGGACTGATTTCCCTAGATGAGCAACTGCAGCTCCTTGTTTTGGATGGGTCTCCGGCAGGGTAGAGTCTGGGATTTCTCTGTCAACTTGGGGGACTCCTGAGGCCAGACACTGTGGGGTCTCAACAGTGTGTGCCATCAGACTGGGGGAGAGGGAACGTTAGTTGTCCTGTAGTACAGGATCTTGCCAGCGTATGGACTCTCTGGGCGTTGTCACTGGACCCCTGAGGATGGGGAAGTTCCTCTTGAAGTAAGCTCTCTCTCTTCTTCAGCTTAAGAGAGAGCCAGAAGGCCACTTCCCCTCCCTGAACCTGTAGATGCAGCATAGAGGGATTTGCCCAGAAGGAGAGGAACATCTTGCCGGGGGAGGATGGGGCCTCCCCAAGGACCTCAGACTCCCTGAGGACACATCTTGCCGATTCTCACAGGGAAATGGACAGGCTGAGGGCTCGCTGCCTTCCCAGTGGATATTCCCATCTGTGGGCCCTGGGCTCACCCTTTCTTCCCTCCTCGACCCCACACTCACCGTCCAGCCTGCCCTCTCCCCACACTTCCCAGGAGCTTCCTGGCTGCCGCCTTCACTTCCTTGTTCCTGAGGGTGTAGATGAGCAGGTTGAGGGCCGGGGTGACCACGGTGTAGAAGAGTGAAGCGAACTTTCCCCGCCCCTGGTCGTAGCGGCGCGTGGGCTGTAGGTAGGTGTAGATGGCCGAGCCATAGAAGAGGCAGACAGCGGTCAGGTGGGACCCGCACGTGCCCAGCGCTTTCCTGCGGCCGCCCCGGGACCGCATGCCATAGATGGCATGGGCCACGGCGCCGTACGAGGCCAGGATGACTGCGGACGGCAGCAGCAGGATGACCACGCGCGCAGCGAACATCTGGCGCTCGGTGGTGTCGCGGCCGCCACCACAGGCCAGCTGCAGCAGCGCGGGGAGCTCGCAGAAGAAGTGGTCCAGCCGGTGGGGTGCGCACAGTGGCCGTGCGGCCAGGAGCGCGCTCTGCGTGGCGGAGTTGGCCAGGCCGCCTAGCCAGGAGGCGCAGGCCAGCGCGCGGCACCGGCGTGGGGAGGCGAGCTCGGCGTGGCGCAGCGGGTGCACCACGGCGGCCGCGCGGTCCAGCGCCATCACCGCCAGCAGCAGGCACTCGACGGAGCCCAGCGCCAGCGACGTGCACAGCTGGGCCAGGCAACCTGCGCGGGACAGCCACAGCTCTGCGCCGCACAGGCTGGCCAGCAGCGCTGGCGCCACGCTCGTGGTGAAGCCCACGTCCACCAGCGCCAGGTGGCACAGGAAGTAGTACATGGGTGTGTGCAGGCGCGGGTCGCGCACGGCCAGCAGCACGAGGGTCGAGTTGCCTGCCAGGGTCAGGAGGTAGCAGAGCAGGACGAGGGCGAAGAGGGCGGGCTGCAGCGTGGGCGAGTCGGAGAAACCCAGCAGGAGGAAGTGCTCCTCGGTGCTATGGTTGGCCTGCGGGAGGAAACTCCCAGAGGGTTTGGAAGGTGGCTGAGCGAAAGGGTGAGTTTACCCCCTGGGAGCTATCGTGAGCCAGGCTGGGAACGTGGTGGTTGGGGAGCTGGATGGGAGCGGGAGCGAGGAGTGCGGGGGTGGGGTGGGCAGGGGATCTGATGGGAGCGAGCTGAGCGCACCTCGCTCTCTCAATTACAGACTGGAGCCCTGGCTTTGGGAAGCTAGCCCTACCTCAGTACAGCTTGGCTGATGAATTATTTAGCAGACACTTTGGGGAGAAGGAATTTCCACTTGTGGAAGAACCGATTTAGACTGGGAGAGGGAAGATTGCCCAAGGTCACAGCTAGTGAGTAGCCCTGTGGGGCTTGTAGTCGGGCTTGTCTCCTTTCCAAATCAGTGCTTTTCCTGCTCCTTCCTGGCTTCTGACTGCACTCCTCGGGGCCAAAGTAGAAATCTAATCTTCCTCCCATAGACTAGTCCTTAAGATACTGGAAGACAGAGTCCCCTCTGAGCCTCTCTCCCTTCCTTCCGAAGTGTATAGTGCCTGCAAGTAAGTGCAGTGCCCTAGGCTGGGTAGAGCCATCACTTGGGAGATTAGAACCATCTATTGCCTTCTTTGTTTTAGGGATTCTACTTCTGAGAATACAACCATTAGCTTCTGACTACTGAGTGCTGCTCTGTGGGGAGTCTGTGTTCTAGGCTGTGTCCATTGCCCCTCTGGCTTCTCCTTAGTGTGAAGGTCATGATCTGGGGGCCTTGAAACCCAGAGTCATCTGGCAGAACATGAAGCTAGAACCCAGGAGCCCTGGGTCCCACCAGCGTAATTGTCTTGGGCCAGTTGGATTATTTGATATGGAGAAGTCACTGCATTTCCCTTTGCCTTCATGTTTCCATGTGTAAGAGAAGGAGTATGACCTAGGTGATCTGTAGGGCTCCTGTCTTATCACCTGGCTTTCATTGCAAAAAAAAAAAAATTGTCATTTGAATAAAAGGGGACCCAACACAGAAGCCTTTAACCCTAAAGAGTGACACCGAGTCACATTTCCTAATGGTACAGAAACTGTCCAGTAGATGCGATGACTAAATGTTACAGCAAAATCTCGCTCCTGCACACTTCCTGGCAGGTGTGTGGAGATAGGTAAACTTCATAGTCACTATTCTGAGTTTAAAAATCATGATCCCCCAATTTTCTTTAAAATGTTTCAGGAAAAATCTCCCCCCCACCCCGAGAACATTGTGCTTATAGGGATCCATTTATGATCACAAGATGGAACAGGTGTTCATGGTGTGAGTCAGAGCAAGGGTGGGGGCGTCAGACCGCCGGAGCTCCAGTCTTGGCTCTGCCATTTCCTAGCGGAACAATCCTGGGCACATGGCTTCACTTGTCTGTGGCTCCGTGTCCTCACTTGAAAGTGGACTTGATGGAGGGTTGAAGCACGGAGAGCTCTTAGAATAGGCACAGGACCGAGTGGGTGTTTAGTAAGTGCTTGCTCTTATCATCCACACAAACATCAGTGGGGTGCTCCCACACCAGTTAGGGCCAGAGATGGCTGTGAGTTTAGGTCTTTTTATTGATTAACTCTGGTCTTTATTCACCTGGAAGTGAGGCAATACTCCTGTTCTAAGAGGAAGGTGGGCGGGCAGCTGAGGTTAAATAACTCATTCAGGCCACACTGTTTGTTAGTGCTTGTCAGGATTTCACCTGAATCTCACTGATTCCAAGAGCCTTGCTTTATATCTGTGCACATTTCTTTAAGCCAGGCTCTACTCTGCCAGAGGCTGTGGAGGATGGAAGGACATGCGAACCCTAAACTCGCTGCAGAGCCCTGGGGCCATAGGAGAGAGTAATACAGGTGAGAGCTGACATTCAGACTGATGGCCCAATGTTGCTAGAGATGTTGTTCTAGAGAGTCCAGATTTCTAATTCTGAGATCATGTAGACACACACACGTTCAGCCAGCCAATCCCTGAACAGTTCCCCTCCAGACACGCCAAACCCCGAAAACAGAGACAGAACAATAAAATCACACAGCCAACACCTGTACCCCATGGACACACACATTCCCAAATACTCAGACACATATGTGCACATACATGTCCCCTCATCACTCCCCTGAAGCTTCCAGAGGCAAATCTGTTGTAAAAATATTCTAGGATGTGTCCCCAAACCTTATTCAGTATTCTAGAATGTGCATATCATCTGCAAGACCATCTTCCTACCTTCATGTCCGGGTCTCTGGAACTGATGTTCCACTGCTTCTTTCCAGATGATCAGTCAGTCTGTTGTGTCTGCTCTAGATCCTCAGAGTTGGAAATGGCTGTTGGTCGGTGGGTGGGTGATGAGAGAGCAAATGGCATGACTGTTGATTTCGAGAATGGGTGCCTGAGGTCAGAGTCAGGTCCTTCCTTCAGGAACAGGACATGGAGTGGCAAGCCCCTTGCTTGTCAGCGGAAGAGTGAACATAAGGTCTTCAGCAGAGAAGCCAGCCAGGTCTGGAGAAGCACCGAGATTCAGGCAGAGTGGCGGTGTCTGTTCCCAGAGAGCCAGCACCAGGATGAGACCAGGCAAGGACTGGTGTCTTGGGCCGGTCGCAGGTTGGCAGTGGCTGCAGCTGGCTGCGGAAATTGTCTTCCGGATTCTAAAGGGCTCAGAAGCCATGGAGCAGGGATGTTGGTGAGCCGCTCACTGGAGAGGAGGCAGGGGAATCAATTCTCCCTGCTGTTGAGAAGAGAGGATGGGGCCCTGGGGAACCCCTCTCCCACTCCCATAATGAGCACCTGTGCGGATTTGTCCAGAAGGGAGTCCCCAGGGCAAGGAGAGGAACATTCTGGAGGGAAAGGCCCTTGAGGGTGGTGTGTCCCTGGCTGTGTGGAGGCCAGAGGCAGCCCCGGGCTTCCTCTCCAGCCCCTGTTCTCCTAGCATAGTGGTGTAGGGTTTTGTTCTGGGGATGAGGGACCTTGAGCAGCTGCATGACCTCAGTGACTCTCGGTGTCAGTATGAAAATGGGGGAGACAGTCCTTGTCTGTGGGAGGGGCTTGAGGTCTGGCAAGGTCATCCTCAGTTCTGACCCTCCTGTCATCCCCCTTCACCGCCACCCTTTCTTGTGGCTCTCACTGCCTTTGCTCTGTCACTGGCTCAGCCCCTCTCCCAGGAGGGCCTGTCCTAATTCTGGACAGATCTCTCTCCACACAGACGATGCATCTCTACTCCCTCCTGCAGTCCCTCCCTTGGCTGGCGTCTGGAGGTTTGTCATGGTCCCCAAGGTGGCCTGTCTCCACTGCTCTCTCGAGCTTGGGTTCCCCGGTCAGTCCTTGTAATTACTGCTCTGCACACTCCCTCCTGGCACTCCTGCCTCTTCTCCTTTGGTTATATCCTGTTGGCTAGATCATTATCCTATTTGAATGAAATCCTAATCCTGCCCTGTCCCCGTATTTGTTCAGCCGATTGTGGCTGGAGGAAAGGCCAAAACCATCTGAAAAGCATTGGTTTGCCTTCATGACCATTAAGGTTATTTTTATTTTTTCCCGCTTGCTGGAGACATACTACATTGGTTAAGTTTAAGGCGTACAATGTGGTGATTTGTTACACAGATGTACTGTGAAGTGTTTGCCACACTACTGTTCGTGCACACAAGCTCCAGGTCACACAGTTATCGCCACACTGTCACTGTGGTCAGAACATTCACACGCCCTCCTGCAGCAGCTGTGAGCGCATGATATGTGTTTCCCACTTACCCCTCCGCACATCCGATCCCAGAACTCATCCTAACTGGAAGTTTATCTTCTTTGACCAGCCCCTTCTGCCCTGCCCTCAGCCACTGGCGACCCCCATTTGAATCTTCTACATACTCAAGTGCTTTTGGATCCCATGTATAAATGGCACCAAGCAGCGATTGTCTTTCTCTGTCTGATTTGTCCCACTTGGCGTAATGCTGTGTCTGTCTGTGGGGCCAAAAACGGCAGGATTTCCTTTGTCATGGCTGAGGACTGTCCCATTGCATCATTTTCATCCACGTATCCATCCAGTGCCACTGGAGTTGTTTGCACGGCTCGTAAGGAGTGGGGCGGCGAGCATGGCAGTGTGGATATCTCTTTGAGTGAATTTGTCTCTTTTGGATGTATCCCCAAGTGGAATTTCTGGATTGCTGGATGTGGTAGCTTTTTGGTTCACATCCCCCGACCAGGGTTCCCTGTTCTCCACATTTCTACCAACACTACTTCTCACTTTTCCTTCAGATAAGAACCCTTCTGACAGGTGTGAGGTGATGTCTCATTGTGGTTAAGATTAACGTTTCTCTAATGATTAGTGCCACCAAGCACCTTTTCATGTGCCTCTTGGCATTTGTACATTTTCTTTGGAAAAATATCAATTTGATGGGGTCTGTGATCAAAGGAACGAGACTGATACAAAGTGAAAGTCAAGCAAAGCTTTATTTCATGCCAGCACCAAAAATCAAACCGACTGGCTGGGGCCGTCTCTTACAGAGAGAGTGACCACCCCCAGCTTCACAGACTAGCTTTTATAGAGCAAAGGCCATGTGGTTGAGCCTGGCCAATGAGATTGTTTCTACCTACTCGTCCTTGCATTCTGGGCTCTGTTATCTCCACCTGACCTGACCTGTCCTTGTATTTGGGTTCTGTTATCAGAGACTGGTCGACTTGCTTTTAAGTAAGTTCCTCTGGGGGTGGGGGGCAGGGTCAGGTTAAGTTTTACTACACAAACAACAAAATGGCTGTTTAACCGAGATGGAGTTGCTCTGGCTAAATAGGCCCCTACAAATTCAAGTCCTTTTCCCATTAATTGGATCATTGTTTTTCCTATTTAGTTGTATGTGTTCTTTATGTACTGACATATACATTTATCAGATACCTGGTTGCAAATATTTTCTCCCACTTCTAGGATGCTGTTTCACTTTGTTGATTTCTTTTCCTGTGCTGGAGCTTTCTATTATTTTATTATTTACTTATTTATTTGTACTTTAATTCAAATTTTAATGTTTATTAAAAAATCTTGAATGCATGGGGGCACCTGGGTGGCTCAGTGGGTTAAGCCGCTGCCTTCGGCTCAGGTCATGATCTCAGGGTCCTGGGGTCGAGTCCCGCATCGGGCTCTCTGCTCAGCAGGGAGCCTGCTTCCCCTCTCTCTCTCTGTCTGTGATTTCTCTCTATCTACTTGTGATTTCTCTCTATCAAATAAATAAATAAAATCTTTAAAAAAAATCTTGAATGTAGTGGTTCAAATTACTTCCTAAATTTCCTACTTAGTTACTATTGAATACAATAATTTCACACACACCCCAGCGATAAAATGTAACCCTTTTTAAAAAAATTGATTTTATTTATTTGACAGAAAGAGAGAGCGCAAGTAGGGGGAGCAGCAGGCAGAGGGAGAGGGAGAAGCAGCCTCCTCGCTGAGCTGGGAGCTGGATGTGGGGCTTGATCCCAGGACCATAGGATCTTGACCTGAGCTGTAGGCAGACACTTAACAGACTGATGGACCCAGGTGCCCCAAAATGTAATCCTCTTAAAAAATTTACACTCATTCTAACTGGTGTAAGGTGGTATCTCAGTGTGGTTTTAATTTGAATCTCCCTGATGGCTAGTGATGATGAGCATTTTTTCATGTGTCTGATAGCCGTTTGTATATCTTCATTGGAAAAGTGTCTGTTCATATCTTCTGCCCATTTTTTTTTATATGATTGTCTGTTTGTGTGTGTTGAGTTTGAGGAGTTCTTTATAGATCCTGGATATCAACCTTTTGTCTGTACTGTCATTTGCAAATATCTTCTCCCATTCTGTGGGTTGCCTCTTTGTTTTGTTGACTGTTTCCTTTGCTGTGTGGAAGCTTATGGAATATTCTGCCTCCTTCAGAAAGGATGAATACCCAACTTTTGTAGCAACATGGACAGGACTGAAAGAGATTATGCTGAGTGATAATTGGCAGAGAGAGCCAATTATCATATGGTTTCACTTCTTTGTGGAGCATAACAAATAGCATGGAGGACATGGGGAGATAGAGAGGAGAAGGGAGTTTGGGGAAATTGGAAGGGGAGGTGAACCATGAGAGACTATGAACTCTGAAAAACAATCTGAGGGTTTTGAAGGGGAGGGGGGGTGGGTATTATAGAGGGCACGGATTGCATGGAGCACTGGGTGTGGTGCAAAAAACAATGAAAAGAAATAAAAAATTTTAAAAAAATTTACACTCAACATGTTTTATTTCTTTTCCTCACTACATAAGTTTTAATGTATTTTATTTATTTTTTTTTTACTATGTTCAGGTAGCCAACAGATAGTACATCTTTAGTTTTTGATGTAGTATTCAATGACTCATTAGTTGCATATAATACCCAGTGCTCATCACAACATGTGCCCTCCTGAATACCCATCACCTGGTTACCCCATACCCCAACCCACTCCCTTCTGTAACCCTCAGTTTGGTTCCTATGATTAACAGTCTTTCATGGTTTTTCTCCCTCTCTGATTTCTTTCCTTTCAGTTTTTCCTCCCTTCCCCTATGGTCCTCTGTGCTGCTATTCCTTATGTTCCACATATGACTGAACCATATGATAATTGTCTTTTCTGCTTGACTTATTTAACTCAGCATAATACCCTTCAGCTTCATCCATGTTAATGCAAATGGTGGGGAATCATCCTTTCTGATGGCTGAGGAATATTCCATCATTTATATGGACCACATCTTCTTTATCCATTCATCACTTGAAGGACATCTTGGCTCCTTCCACAGTTTCGCTATTGTGGACATTGCTGCCATGAACACTGGGGGACATGTGTCCCTTCTTTTTGCCCCTATTTGTATCTTTGCAGTAAATACCCAGGAGTACAATTGTTGGGTTGTAGGGTAGCTCTATTTTTAATGTCTTGAGGAAACTCCATACTGTTTTCCAGAGTGGCTGTAGCAGCTTGCATTCCCACCAACAGTGTAAGAGGGTTCTTTCTCTTTTCTCCACATCCTCTCCAACATATGTTGTTTCCTATTTTGTCAGTCTTTTGCCATTCCAACTGGTATAAGGTGGCATCTCAATGTTGTTTTGATTTGTGTTTCCCTGACAAGTGATGTGGAGCATTTTTTATGTGTCTGTTGGCCATTTGTATGTCTTCTTTGGAGAAGTATCTGTTCATGTCTTCTGCTCCTTTCTTGAGTGGATTATTTGTTTTCTGGGTTTGAGTTTGAGAAGTTCTCTATAGATCTTGGATACCAGCCTTTTATCCATAATGTCATTTTCAAATATCTTCTCCCATTCTGTGAGTTGCCTCTTGGTTTGGTTGACTGTTTCCTTGGTTGTGCAGAAGGTTTTGATCCTGATGAAGTCCCAAAAGTTCATTTTTGCTTTTGCTCCCTTGCCTTTAGAGACGTGTCTTGCAAGAATTTGCTGTGGCCAAGGTGAAAGAACACATCCTGTGTTCTTCTCTCAGATTTTGATGGATTCTTGTCTCACGCTGAGGTGTTCCATACATTTTTTTAAACATTATTTTATTTTTTCAGTGTTCCAAGATTCGTTGTTTATGCATCACACCCAGTGCTCCATGCAATACATGCCCTCCTTAATACCCACCACCAGGCTCACCCAACCCCCACTCCCTTCCCCTCCAAAACCCTCAGTTTGTTTCTCAGAGTCCACAGTCTCTCATGGTTCATCTCCCCCTCTGTTTTCTCCCAATTCACTTTTCCTTTCCTTCTCCTAATGTCCTTCATGTTATTCCTTATGCTCCACAAGTAAGTGAAACCATATGATAATTGACTGTCTCTGCTTGACTTATTTCACTTAGCATAATCTCCTCCAGTCCTGTCCATATTGATATAAAAGTTGGGTATCCGTCTTTTCTGATGGAGGCATAATTCTCCATTGTATATATGGACCATATCTTTATCCATTCATCTGTCGAAGGGCATTTTGGCTTTTTCCACAGTTTGGCGATTGTGGTCATTGCTGCTATGTACATTGGGGTAGAGATGGCCCTTATTATCACTACATCTGTATCTTTGTGGTAAATACCCAGTAGTGAAATTGCAGGGTCTTTCATCCATTTTGAGTTTATCTTTGTGTATGGAGTCAGAGAATGGTCTGGTTTCATTTTTCTGCATGTGGCTGTCTAATGTTCCCAGTACCATTTATTGAAGAGACTCTTTTTTCCATTGACTATTATTCCCTGCCTTGATGAAGATTAGTTAACCATAAAGTTGAGGGCCCATTTTTGGGCTCTCTATTCTGTTCCATTGGTCCATGTGTCTGTTTTTGTGCTAGTACCATATTGTCTTGATGATCACAGCTTTGTAATAGAGCTTGAGGTTGACAATGTGTTGCCCCCAGCTTTGGTTTTTTTTCAACATTCCTCTGGTGATTTGGGGTCTTTTCTGGTTCCATATCAATTTTAGGATTGTTTGTTCCAGCTCGTGAGAAATGCCAATGGTATTTTGATAGGGATGGCATTGAAAATGTAGATTGCTCTGGGCAGCATAGACGTTTTCACATGTTTATTCTTCCAATCCATGAGCATGGGGTGTTTTCCCATCTCTTGTCTCTTCCCCCTCCATTTCTCTCATAAGTGTTCTGTAGTTTCTAGAGTACAGATCCTTTACCTCTTTGGTTAGGTTTATTCCAAGGTATCTTACAGGTTTTGGTGCTATGGTAAATGGAATCAATTCCTTAATTTCTCTTTCTTCAGTTTTACTGTTAGTGTATAGAAATGGAAGCAATTTCTGTGCATTGATTTTGTATCCTGCCATGTTGTTGAATTGCTGTGTGAGTTCTAGTAATTTGGAGGTGGAGTCTGTTGGATTTTCCACGTAAAATATCATGTCATCTGTGAAGAGAGAGAGTTTGACTTCTTTGCCAAGTTGAATGCCTTTTATTTCTTTTTGTTGTATGATTGCTGAGGCTAGGACTTCTAGTACTATGTTGAATAATAGTGGTGAGAGTGGCATTCCTGTTGTATTCCTAACCTTAAGGGAAAAGCTCTATTTTTTCCCCCATTGAGAATGATATTTTCCATGGAGTTTTCACAATGGCTTTTATGATATTGAGGTATGTTTCCTC
The DNA here is from genome assembly GCF_011764305.1 of Mustela putorius furo. Lineage (NCBI taxonomy): Eukaryota > Metazoa > Chordata > Mammalia > Carnivora > Mustelidae > Mustela > Mustela putorius. The sequence goes on from NW_025421998.1 coordinate 14,148,330, forward strand.
TATCCCTACACATTGAAGAGTTTTCATCAAGAAAGCATGCTGTATTTTGCCAAATGCCTTTTCTGCATCAGTAGAGAGGGTCATATGGTTCTTGTCTCTTCTTTTGTTAATATGCTCTATCACATTGATTGATTTGCAGATGTTGAACCATCCTTGCCACCCAGGCATAAATCCCACTGGTCCTGGTGAATCATCCTTTTAATGGACTGTTGGATCCTATTGGCTAGGATCTTGTCAAGTATTTTGGCATCCGTGTTCATCAGGGATATTTGTCTGCAATTCTCCTTTTGGATGGGGTCTTTGCCTGGTTTTGGGATCAGGGTAATTCTGGTCTCATAGGATGAGTTTGGAAGTTTTCCTTCTATTTCTATTTTTTTGAAACAGCTTCAGTACAATAGATATTATTTTGTTTTTAAATGTTTGGTAGAATTCCCCTGGGAAGCCATCTGGCCCTGGACTCTTGTTTTTGGGGAGGGTTTTCATTACTGTTTCAACTTCCATGCTTGTTATTGGTCTAGTCAGATGATCTATGTCTTCCTGTTTCAGTCTTGGTAGTTTGTAAGTTTCCAGGAATGCATCCATTTCTTCCAGATTTCTTAATTTGTTGTCATTAATAATTTGTTGTCAATAATTGTTTCTATTTCCTTGGTGTTAGTCATGATCTCTTTCATTTCATTTATGATTTTATTGATTTGGGTCCTTCTCTTTTTTCCTGGATAAGTCTGGCCAGAGGTTTATCAATCTTATCAGTTTTTTCAAAGAACTAGCTTCTAGTTTCATTGATCTCTTTTACTTTTTTCTGGTTTCTGTTTCATTGATTTCTGTACTGATCTTTGTTATTTCTCTTCTCTTGCTTGGTTTAGGCCTGATTTTCTGTTCTTTCTCCAAGACCTTTATGTGTAAGCTTAGCTTGTGATTTTGGGATTTTTCTAATTTTTGAGAGAGACTTGGATGGCTATGTATTTCCCCCTTAGGACTGCCTTTGCTATATCCCGTAGGCTTTGAACCAATGTGCTTTCATTTTCATTGATTTATAATGAACTGTTTAAGTTATTTAATTTCTTGGTTAACCCAATCATTCTTGAGCAGGATGTTCTTTAACTTCTAAGTGTTTGAGTTCCTTCCAAATTTCTTCTTGTGATTGAGTTCCAGTTTCACAGCATTGTGGTCCGAAAATTGGGAGGGAATCATCTCAATCTTTTGGTGTCAGTTGAGACCTGATTTGTGAGCCAGAATGTGGTCTGTTCTGGAGAAAGTTCCGTGTGTATTTGAGAAGAATGAGTATTCTGGTTTTTTAAAGATGGAATGGTCTGTATGTGTCTGTGAAAATTGTCTGGTCCAATGTGTCATTCCAAGCTCTTGTGTTTTTGTTTATCTTCTGCTTTGATGATCTGTCTATTGCTGAGAGTAGAATGTTGAGGTCTACTACTGTTTATGTATTATTATCAATATGATTATTTATTTTGGTTAATGGTTGGCTTATGTAGTTGGCTGCTTCCATGTTGGGGGCACAGATATTGACAAATGTTAGATCTTCTTTTTGGATAGACCTTTTAATTATGATATGGTGTCCTTCTGCATCTCTTTAGTTTAGTTTAGTCTTTAGTTTGAAATTTAATTTGTCTGATAAAAGAATTGCTACCCAAGCTTTCTTTTGAGGTCTGGTGGCATGAAAAATGGTTCTCCATCCCCTCACTTTCAGTCTGGTTGTATCTTTAGGTTCAAAATGAGTCTCTTGTAGATAGCATATGGATGTGTCCTGTCTTTTTATCCAGTCTACAACACTGTGCCATTTAATGGGAGCATTTAGGCCCTTCAGGTGGAGAGGGACTATTGAAAGATATGATTTTAGTGCCATGATATTGTCTGTGAAGTTGTTTCTATAGATTGTCTTTGTAAATTTCTGGTCTATATTACCCTTGGGTCTTTCTTTCTTTCTTTTTTATTTTAATATTTCTTGTAGGGCCGGCTTTCTGGTCACATATTCTTTCAGTTTCTGCTGGTCCTGGTATGTCCTTGTCTCTCCATCCATTCTGTGTGACAGCCTTGCTGGATAAGTTATCCTTGCCTGCATGTTCTTCTCATTAGTATCTTTTTCTTAAATTTATTTTTTATTTTCAGCACAACAGTATTCATTATTTTTGCACCACACCCAGTGCTCCATGCAATCCGTGCCCCCTATAATACCCACCACCTGATACCCTGACCTCCCACCCCCCTCCCCTTCAAAACCCTCAGATTGTTTTTCAGAGTTAGTAGTCTCTCATGGTTCACCTCCCCTTCCAATTTCCCCAAACTCCCTTCTCCTCTCTATTTCCCCATGTCCTCCATGCTATTTCTTATGCTCCACAAATAAGTGAAACCATATGATAATTGACTCTCTCTGCTTGACTTATTTCACTCAGCATAATCTCTTCCAGTCCTGTCCATGTTGCTACAAAAGTTGGGTATTCATCCTTTCTGATGGAGGCATAATACTCCATAGTGTATATGGACCATATCTTCCTCATCCATTCGTCCGTTGAAGGGCATCTTGGTTCTTTCCACAGTTTGGTGACCGTGGCCATTGCTGCTATAAACATTGGGGTACAGATGGCCCTTCTTTTCACAACATCTGTATCTTTGGGGTAAATACCCAGAAGTGCAATTGCAGGGTCATAGGGAAGCTCTATTTTTAATTTCTTGAGGAATCTCCACACTGTTCTCCAAAGAGGCTGCACCAACTTGCATTCCCACCAACAGTGGAAGAGGGTTCCCCTTTTTCCACATCCCCTCCAACACATGTTGTTTCCTCTCTTGCTAATTTTGGCCATTCTAACTGGTGTAAGGTGATATCTCAAGGTCGTTTTAATTTGAATCTGCCTGATGGCTGGTGATGATGAACATTTTTTCATGTGTCTGATAGCCATTTGTATGTCTTCATTGGAGAAGTGTCTGTTCATATCTTCTGCCCATTTTTTGCTATGATTGTCTGTTTTGTGTGGAGTTCTTTATAGATCCTGGATATCAACCTTTTAGCTGTACTGTCATTTGCAAATATCTTCTTCCATTCCGTGGGTTGCCTCTTTGTTTTGTTGACTGTTTCCTTTGCTGTGCAGAAGCTTTTGATTTTGATGAAGTCCCAAAAGTTCATTTTCACTTTTGTTTCCTTTGCCTTTGGAGACATATCTTGAAAGAAGTTGCTGTGGCTGATATCAAAGAGATTACTGCCTATGTTCTCCTCTAGGATTCTGATGGATTCCTGTCTCACGTTGAGGTCTTTTATCCATTTTGAGTTTATCTTTATGTACGGTGTAAGAGAATGGTCGAGTTTCATTCTTCTACTTATAGCTGCCCAGTTTTCCCAGCACCATTTATTGAAGAGACTTTCTTTTTTCCACTGTATATTTTTTCCTGTTTTGTCGAAGATTATTTGACCATAGAGTTGAGGGTCCATATCTGGGCTCTTTACTCTGATCCACTGGTCTATGTGTCTGTTTTGATGCCAGTACCATGCTGTCTTGGTGATCACAGCTTTGTAGTAAAGCTTGAAATCAGGTAACGTGATGCCCCCCATTTTATTTTTGTTTTTCAACATTTCCTTAGCGAATTGGGGTCTCTTCTGATTCCATACAAATTTTTGGATTATTTGCTCCAGCTCTTTGAAGAATACCGGTGGAATTTTGATCGGAATGGCATTAAAAGTATAGATTGCTCTAGGCAGTATAGACATTTTAACAATGCTTATTCTTCCGATCCAAGAGCATGGAATGGTCTTCCATCTTTTTGTGTCTTTTTCAATTTCTTTCATGAGTGTTCTGTAGTTCCTCGAGTACAGATCCTTTACCTATTTGGTTAGGTTTATTCCCAGGTATCTTATGGTTTTTGGTGCTATAGTAAATGGAATCAATTCTCTAATTTCCCTTTCTGTATTTTCATTATTAGTGTATAAGAAAGCCTCTGATTTTTGTACATTGACTTTGTATCCTGCCACATTGCTGAATTGTTGTATGAGTTCTAGTAGTTTGGGGGTGGAGTCTTTTGGGTTTTCCATATAAGGAATCATGTCATCTTGGAAGAGAGAGAGTTTGACTTCCTCATTGCCCATTTGGATACCTTTTATTTCTCTTTGTTGTCTGATTGCTGTTGCTAGGACTTCTAATACTATGTTGAACAGGAGCGGTGAGAGTGGGCCTCCTTGCTGTGTTCCTGATCTCAACGGGAAGGCTGCAAGCTTTTTCCCATTGAAGATGATATTTGCTGTGGGTCTTTCATAGATAGATTTTATGAAGTTTAGGAATGTTCCATCTATCCCTATACTTTGAAGCATTTTAATCAGGAACAGATGCTGGATTTTGTCAAATGCTTTTTCTGCATCAATTGAAAGGACCATGTGGTTCTTCTCTTTTCTCTTATGGATTTGTTCTATCACATTGATTGATTTGCGAATGTTGAAGCATCCTTGGAGCCCAGGGATGAATCCCACTTGGTCATGGTGGATAATCTTTTTAATGTGTTGTTGGATCCTGTTTGCTAGGATCTTGTTGAAAATCTTAGCATCCATATTCATTAGTGATATTGGTCTGAAATTCTCCTTTTTGGTAGGGTCTTTGCCTGGTTTGGGGATAAGGGTAATGCTGGCTTCATAGAAAGTCTGGAAGTTTTCCTTCTGCTTCAATTTTTTGAAACAGCTTCAGGACAATAGGTGTTATTTCTTCTTTGAAAGTTTGGTAGAATTCTCCAGGGAATCCATCAGGTCCTGGGCTCTTGTATTTTGGGAGGTTTTTGATCACTGCTTCAATCTCGTTACTAGAAATCTGTCTATTCAGGTTGTCAATTTCTTCCTGGTTCAATTTTGGGAGTTTATGGTTTTCCAGGAATGCATCCATTTCTCATTAGTATCTTGAATATGTCTTGACAGCCCTTTCTGGCTTGCCAGGTCTCTGTGGACAGGTCTGACATTATTCTAATGTTCCTCCCTCTGTATATAAGAAATCTCTCCCCCAAGGCTGCTTTCTCTATTGCTTCCTTGGTTCTAAGATTTACAGGTTTTCTATTTTGAATTCTAATTGTGTATTTATAAACTATTTTTGATTTTCTATGTACACCCTCATATTATCTGTGAATAGACAGAATTATACCCCCAATTCTAATACTTTTTGTTTTTCTTGCCTTATAACACTTGGTGGATTCTCCAATGCAATGTTGATTAGAGTAGCATTGTTTGAAGATTTTTTAAAATTTTTTATTTTTATAAACATATATTTTTATCCCCAGGGGTACAGGTCTGTGAATCGCCAGGTTTACACACTTTACAGCACTCACCAAAGCACATACCCTCCCCAATGACCATAACCCCACCCCCCTTCTCGAAACCTCCCTCCCTCCAGCAACCCTCAGTTTGTTTTGTGAGATTAAGAGTCACTTATGGTTTGTCTCCCTCCCAATCCCATCTTGTTTCATTTATTCTTCTCCTACCCACTTAAGCCCCCATGTTGCATCACCACTTCCTCATATCAGGGAGATCATATGATAGTTGTCTTTCTCCGCTTGACTTATTTCGCTAAGAATGATCCGATCTAGTTCCATCCATGTTGTCGCAAATGGCAAGATTTCATTTCTTTTGATGGCTGCATAGTATTCCATTGTGTATATATACCACATCTTCTTGATCCATTCATCTGTTGATGGACATCTAGGTTCTTTCCATAGTTTGTCTATTGTGGACATTGCTGCTATAAACATTCGGGTGCATGTGCCCCTTTGGATCACTACGTTTGTATCTTAAGGGTAAATACCCAGTAGTGCAATTGCTGGGTCATAGGGCATTTCTATTTTCAACATTTTGAGGAACCTCCATGCTGTTTTCCAGAGTGGTTGCACCAGCTTGCATTCCCACCAACAGTGTAGGAGGGTTCCCCTTTCTCCGCATCCTCGCCAGCATCTGTCATTTCCTGACTTGTTGATTTTAGCCATTCTGACTGGTGTGAGGTGATATCTCATTGTGGTTTTGATTTGTATTTCCCTGATGCCGAGTGATACGGAGCACTTTTTCATGTGTCTGTTGGCCATGTGGATGTCTTCTTTGCAGAAATGTCTGTTCATGTCCTCTGCCCATTTTTTGATTGGATTATTTGTTCTTTGGGTGTTGAGTTTGCTAAGTTCTTTATAGATTTTGGACACTAGTCCTTTATCTGATATGTCGTTTGCAAATATCTTCTTCCATTCTGTCAGTTGTCTTTTGATTTTGTTAACTGTTTCTTTTGCTGCACAAAAGCTTTTGATCTTGATGAAATCCCAATAGTTCATTTTTGCCCTTGCTTCCCTTGCCTTTGGTGATGTTCCTAGGAAGATGTCGCTGCGGCTGAGTCGAAGAGGTTGCTGCCTGTGTTCTCCTCAAGGATTTTGATGGATTCCTTTCTCACATTGAGGTCCTTCATCCATTTTGAGTCTATTTTTTGTGTGTGGTATAAGGAAATGGTCCAATTTCATTTTTGTGCATGTGGCTGTCCAGTTTTCCCAACACCTTTTATTGAAGAGGCTGTCTTTTTTCCATTGGACATTCTTTCCTGCTTTGTCAAAGATTAGTTTACCATAGAGTTGAGGGTCTATTTCTGGGCTCTCTATTCTGTTCCATTGATCTATGTGTCTGTTTTTGTGCCAGTACCATGCTGTCTTGATGATGACAGCTTTGTAATAGAGCTTGAAGTCCGGAATTGTGATGCCACCAACTTTGGCTTTCTTTTTCAATATTCCTTTGGCTATTTGAGGTCTTTTCTGGTTCCATATAAATTTTAGGATTATTTGTTCCATTTCTTTGAAAAAAAAAAAGGATGGTATTTTGATAGGAATTACATTAAATGTGTAGATTGCTTAAGGTAGCATAGACATTTTCACAATATTTGTTCTTCCAATCCAGGAGCGTGGAACATTTTTCCATTTCTTTGTGTCTTCCTCAATTTCTTTCATGAGTACTTTATAGTTTTCTGAGTATAGATTCTGTGTCTCTTTGGTTAGGTTTATTCCTAGGTAACTTATGGTTTGGGGTGCAATTGTAAATGGGATTGGCTCCTTAATTTTTCTTTCTTCTGTCTTGTTGTTGGTGTAGAGAGATGCAACTGATTTCTGTGCATTGATTTTATATCCTGACACTTTACTGAATTCCTGTACAAGTTCTAGCAGTTTTGGAGTGGAGTCTTTTGGGTTTTCCACATATAGTATCATATCATCTGTGAAGAGTGATAATTTGACTTCTTCTTTGCCGATTTGGATGCCTTTAATTTCCTTCTGTTGTCTGATTGCTGAGGCTAGGACTTCTAGTACTATGTTGAATAGCAGTGGTGATAATGGACATCCCTGCCGTGTTCCTGACCTTAGCGGAAATGTTTTTAGTTTTTCTCCATTGAGAATGATATTTGTGGTGGGTTTTTCATAGATGGCTTTGATGATATTGAGGTATGTGCCTTCTATCCCTACATTTGAAGAGTTTTGATCAGGAAGGGATGCTGTACTTTGTCAAATGCTTTTTTAGCATCTATTGAGAGTATCATATGGTTCTTGTTCTTTCTTTTATTGATGTGTTGTATCACATTGACTGATTTGCGGATGTTGAACCAATGTTGCAGCCCTGGAATAAATCCCACTTGGTTGTGGTGAATAATCCTTTTAATGTACTGTTGAATCCTATTGGCTAGTATTTTGGTGAGAATTTTCGCATCTGTGTTCAGCAAGGATATTGGTCTATAGCTCTCTTTTTTGATGGGATCCTTGTCTGGTTTTGGGATCAAGGTGATGCTGGCCTCAGAAAATGAGTTTGGAAGTTTTCCTTCTATTTCTATTTTTTGGAACAGTTTCAGGAGAATAGGAATTAGTTCTTCTTTGAATGTTTGGTAGAATTCCTCCGGGAAGCCATCTGGTCCAGGGCTTTGGTTTGTTTGGAGATTTTTAATGACTGTTTCAATCTCCTTACTCGTTATGGGTCTGTTCAGGCTTTCTATTTCTTCCTGTTTCAGTTGTGGTAGTTTATATGTTTCTAGGAATGCATCCATTTCTTCCAGATTGTCAAATTTGTTGGTGTAGAGTTGCTCATAGTATGTTCTTATAATAGTTTGTATTCCTTTGGTGTTAGTTGTCATCGCTCCTCTTTCATTAATGATTTTATTTATTTGGGTCCTTTCTCTTTTATTTTTGATAATTCTGGCCAGCAGTTTATCAATTTTATTAATTCTTTCAAAGAACCAGCTCCTAGTTTCGTTGATTTGTTCTATTATTTTTTTAGTTTCTATTTCATTGATTTCTGCTCTGATCTTTATGATTTCTCTTCTCCTGCTGGGCTTAGGGTTTCTTTCTTGTCCTTTCTCCAGCTCCTTTAGGTGTAGGGTTAGGTTGTGTACCTGAGACCTTTCTTGTTTCTTGAGAAAGTCTTGTACCGCTATATATTTTCCTCTCAGGACTGCCTTTGTTTTGTCCCACAGATTTTGAACCGTTGTCTTTTCATTATCATTTGTTTCCATGATTTTTTTCAATTCTTCTTTAATTTCCCGGTTGACCCATTCATTCTTTGGAAGGATGCTGTTTAGTCTCCATGTATTTGGGTTCTTTCCAAACTTCCTCTTGTGGTTGAGTTCTAGGTTCAGAGCATTGTGGTCTGAAAATATGCAGGGAATGATCCCGATCTTTTGATACTGGTTGAGTCCTGATTTAGGACCGAGGATGTGATCTATTCTGGAGAATGTTCCATGTGCACTAGAGAAGAATGTGTATTCTGTTGCTTTGGGGTGAAATGTTATGAATATATCTGTGATGTCCATCTGGTCCAGTGTGTTATTTAAGGCCTTTATTTCCTTGTTGATCTTTTGCTTGGATGATCTGTCCATTTCAGTGAGGGGGTTGTTAAAGTCCCCTACTATTAATGTATTATTGTTGATGTGTTTCTTTGATTTTGTTATTAATTGGTTAATATAGTTGGCTGCTCCCACGTTGGGGATAGATATTTAAAATTGTTAGATCTTCTTGTTGGACAGACTCTTTGAGTATGATATAGTGTCCTTCCTCATCTCTTATTATAGTCTTTGGTTTAAAATCTAATTGATCTGATATAAGGATTGCCACTCCTGTATTCTTCTGATGTCCTTTAGCATGGTAAATTCTTTTCTACCCCCTCACTTTAAATCCAGAGGGGTCTTCAGGCTTAAAATGAGTTTCTGTAGGCAACATATAGATGGGTTTTTTTTTTTTTATCCATTCTGATACCCTGTGTCTTTTGATTGGGGCATTTAGCCCATTCATATTCAGGGTAACTATTGAGAGATAGGAATTTAGTGCCATTGTATTGCCTGTGTGGTGACTGTTACTGTATATGGACTCTGTTCCTTTTTGATCTACCACTTGTAGGTTCTCTCTTTGCTTAGAGGACCCCTTTCAAAATTTCTTGTAGAGCTGGTTTGGTGTTTGCAAATACTTTCAGTTTTTGTTTGTCCTGGAAGCTTTTAATCTCTCCTTCTATTTTCAGTGATAACCTAGCTGGATATAGTATTCTTGGTTGCATGTTTTTCTCATTTAGTGCTCTGAAAATATCATGCCAGCTCTTTCTGGCCTGCCAGGTCTCTGTGGATAAGTCAGCTGCCTATCTAATATTTTTACCATTGTATGTTACAGACTTCTTTTCCCGGGCTGCTTTCAGGATTTTCTCTTTGTCACTGAGACTTGTATATTTTACTATTAGGTGACGGGGTGTGGGCCTATTCTTATTGATTTTGAGGGGTGTTCTCTGTACCTCCTGAAATTTGATGCTCATTACCTTTGCCATATTGGGGACATTCTCCCCATTAATTCTCTTCAGTATACCTTCTGCTCCCCTGTCTCTTTCTTCTTCTTCTGGAATCCCAATTATTCTAATGTTGTTTTGTCTTATGGTGTCACTTATCTCTCGAATTCTCCCTTCGTGGTCCAGTAGCTGTTTGTCCCTCTTTTGCTCAGCTTTTTTATTCTCTGTCATTTGGTCTTCTATATCACTAATTCTTTCCTCTGCTTCATTTATCTTAGCAGTGAGAGCCTCCATTTTTGATTGCACCTCATTTATTGCTTTTTTTATTTCAACTTGGTTAGATTTTAGTTCTTTTATTTCTCCAGAAAGGGCTTTTATATCTCCTGAGAGGGTTTCTCTAATATCTTTCATGCCTTTTTCGATCCCGGCTAGAACCTTCAGAATCGTCATTCTGAACTCTAGATGTGACATATTACCAATGTCTGTATTGATTAGGTCCCTAGCCTTCGGTACTGCCTTTTGTTCTTTTTTTTTTGTGGTTAAGTTTTCTGCCTTGTAATTTTGTCCAGATAAGAGTATATGAAGGAGCAAGTAAAATACTAAAAGGGTGGCAACAACCACCCTTTAACCAAATCAGAAGAGATCCCAAATCATGAGGGGGGACAAGGGCATAAAAGGAGGTTCAAAAAGAAAGAAAGAAAAAAAAAGGAAAAAAAAGAAAAGAAAATAATTAAAAGAAAATGAACAAAGAAAAATATAAAAAATAAAAAATATATTAGATAAACTAGTTTAAAAACGTTAAAAAAGAAAAGGGTAAAAGTTAAAAAGGATTTTTAGCAGAAGTAGAGAAAAAAAATGAAAAAGAAATAAATTAAATTAACTGCAAGACTAAAAAAATCACAGGGAGAAAGCCATGAGTTCCATGCTTTGCTTTCTCCTCCTCTGGAATTCTGCTGCTCTCCTTCGTATTGAAACCACACTCCTTGGTAGGTGAACTTGGTCTTGGCTGATTTTTTGTTGATCTTCTCGAGGAGGGGCCTGGTGTAGTGATTCTCAAGTGTCTTTGCTCCAGGCGGAATTGCACCGACCTTACCAGGGCAATCTACTGTAATTACCGAGTAATCTTCTCAGGTTTGCTTTCCGGAGCTTTTGTTCCCTGAGCGCTTTCTGTAGAGTTCCAGAGGATGGGAATACAAGTGGCGGCCTCCTTGTCTCCAGCCCAGAGGAGCCGAGAGCCCGGGGCCCCACTCCTCAGTGTGACCTCAGAGAACAGCGCCCAGTTACTCCTGTGTGTCTCACCTCTGACCGCGCTCCAAGCTCATGGAGCCTGTGACCAGTTCAAGGTAACCCTGAGCTATGATCTTACTGTGGGCTCTGTCTCTGTAGCTGGTTTTCCCGTTCCAATACCCGCAAGTTCTGCGACACTCAGACACCCCCAATCCTTCTGTGACCCAGCGGGACCTGAGGCCATGCTGACTCCGCATGGGCTTCGCCCCGGTTTAGCCTCTGGAGCGATGTCCCTCAGCGGAACAGACTTTTAAAAGTCCTGATTTTGTCCTCCATTGCTCCTCTGCTTGCCAGGAACCGGCCCCTCCCCCTGGGGTCTATCTTCCCGTTGCTTTGGATTCACTCCTCTGCCAGTCCTACCTTTCAGAAAGTGTTTGTTTTTCTGTTTCCAGAATTGCTGTTCTTCTTCTCTTTGATCTGCCAATGGATTTGCAACTGTTTGCAATCTTTAGATAAGCTATCTAGCTGATCTCCTGCTAGCTGAAGTAATCTCAGCCTTTACTTCTCTGCCATCTTGACTCCTCCCCCTGTCTGAAGATTTTTAAAAAAAGATTTTCTTTATTTATTTGACAGGCAGAAATTACAGGTAGGCAGTGAGGCAGGCAGAGAGGGAGAGGGGAAAGCATGTTCCCTGCTGAGTAGAGAGCCCAATGTGAGGCTCGATCCCAGGACCCTGAGATCATGACCTGAGCCTAAGGCAGAGGCTTAACCCCCTGAGCCACCCAGGGGCCCCTCATTTGAAGATTTTAATATACCTTTCTCAATATCTGATAGAAAAAGGAGACAAAACATTGGTAACTAATGTGATGTAATTGACATATGTGGAACATTACAGAGTAAGTGCTGAATATATTATTTTACAGTGGTCCTAGGCTATTTACACAAATAAATGTTATGAATAAAGTCTACACATTTTAAAAGTCTGAAATTAACTGGATTATATTCTTAGACCACAGGGGAATTGAATCATAGGCATAATGAAAAGAAAACCAAGAAGTCCCTAAATGTTTAAAAGTTAAATGTAACTTTGCTACATATCCTGTGGGTCAGAGAGGGAATCGCTAGGGAAATTCTCAACCTTTTCTATATCAGAGTTTGCAGACGATCCCACTCTGTCTGTGAAGAGCAGTGTAATTAACCAGACAGGAGTTGAGCCTTAAGTCGGAGTTCTGCCTGCCTCAGCCACACCTGGCAGCCTTGGCCTGTGGTCCTCTCAGAGCTGCCCTTTCTGGTGGCCCTGAGCTAAGAGGAACAACATGGCTGTATGGAAATGGTAAGCTGCACAGCCCTAGTGATGACAGTGCTATTGTATTGTCCTCACCAGTCCCACAGCATGCTTTCTGAGTGAAATATGACACGATAGCTGGTTCTTGGCCCTCCTTAAGGGTTGAAAATCATCTTGGGAGTCCTCTATTAGAAATACAGATTCAACATGTGTTCTTTCTTCTGGAAAAGAAATAGACTGAAATAGTCATCATGGCTTCCTGAGCACCTCCTCTTGAGAGTCATTACACTGGCTCTTTGTGGAATTCTCCCTCTTAAACCTCCAAACTTGGATGTAGATATTATCAGTCACATTTTATAGATGCTTATACGGGGGCTCAGAGATGATTCAAGTTACAGAGGATTTTAGGGTCAGAAACCTAAGTGGGATCCCCAAACTGACTCCAAATCCCTTGTTATTCCATACGTGGTACTATTTCCCTCTTATCTCTGGTCTTCTGGATCAGGAAGCATGTCAGGTTTCAGGATTTTATTGTTGTGTGGCCAAGTGGAGCATATTTTGTTGGTCTTTAAACCTCTGCCCTGCATGATCATTAAGAGAATTATCTCAGTGGAGGACCTCTGAGTAAGGCACTCAATGATTCCTAGGAATAGAGACATTATAATAGATATTATATTATATATGTTATGTATAATATATATTATATTATAATGATATTAAATTGATATATTAACAATTAAATTGGTATTAAAATTAGTGAAAGATCTATCTTTCTAAAATTGATTCAGGGTCTGGTATATTCAGAGTCTGCTGTAAGACAGGTCTGAAATAGGGGCACCTGGGTGACTCAGTCGTTAAGCCATCTACCTTCAGCTCAGGTCATGATCCCAAGGTCCTGAAATTGAGCCCTGTGTCAGGCTCCTTGCTTGGTGGGGGCCCTGTTTCTCCCTCTCTCCCTGCTTGTGTTCCCTCTCTCACTGTCTCATTCTCTCCAGCAAATAAATAAAATCTTAAAAAAAGACAGGTCTGAAATAATATTTTAAAACACTCAGCTCAGCCTTCTTCTACAAAGTGAGATGATGATTATAAACATTACTAAAATACTCTCTTACCAATGATTACTTACTTGCCAACCATTGTAGTGTTTATATGGTATGACAATGACTTACATTAGTTAAAATCTGCAGGGAAAGAACTAAGTGTATCCAAGCTTTAGGGGGACTTCATGTTTAAATTAGTGTTGAGACAATGAGCTACTCTGTTTTATTCTGTAGTGTAAGGGAATGGTGCCAGACATCTCTAGGATGTTGGGAGGTTCTAAATTCTGACTTCAACTTATCTGTGTGCTTCAGAGGTGTGGGCAGGAGAAGGGAAGGAGCCCACCTGTGAACACCTCTGTTACCTGTGTTGACCATGGAACAGGTAACCTTCTGTAGGCATCATTTTGATTTCTTGGTACTATTGTTAAAGGTGCTTTTGTCTCAAGTTCTTCCCTTTGGTAGTAATTAGAATGATAATAGAAATTTTTATCTATTACCATCCACAAGCTGGATCCTGGGCTAACAAGAAAGCTATCCTTTAACATTTTACCAAGCTTGAAATGACTGGGCAAAACCTCAGAGCATGGGCCCTATCTCTGCCCCAAGCCCATGTTGTATATCTGCTTCCAGAAGAAAAAGATAATAAAAAAATGCCATTGCAAACATGAAGAGAAGAAACAAAAAATAAAAGAAACTCCCCCACTCCCATAAGATTAAAGTCATACAGCCATGCACATACTGAAAACATAAGATAAAGTCTGTAACTTTCTAGAATGTTCTTTCTCATGATGATGTGTAACTCTGCATGTATAACAAAACAGAACGAATATATAAACCTGCCCCAAATGTTCCTCCCCTGGAGCACTCCCTTCCTTGTGAAGATTGTGTCTCCCAGGCAGCTGTCCTGATTTGGGTATAAATAAATCTCTCTTCCTTTCTCTCTAAAATGTTTAAAAGAGTTTGTTCCTTTAGTGTTGACAATAACAATATGTTTTTTTCTAAGTGAAAAACCAACGTTCCTGGTTCACACCTCCAACAGCGCAGAAGGACATTGTTCTTGTTCATCCTGGAGCTTCCCTGCAGAGCCAAGCATATGTGTGTATTTTTCAGCACAAATGGGCATCTTAGAAGGACGCTCGGAAGGTCTGAGAAGCACTCTCCACTCCATGGGTGAGGCCAGAACGCGAAGCTCCTCATGCTTAGAGCATTATTTTTTGGGTCTTAAAACTGCCTTGGAAATGGGGGAAACCACTGCATTCCCCAAAGCCCAAGTCCCGGAGGGTCTGAGAGCAGCTGAACTTGCTGGGAGCCAGGAATAGCTCCGCAGACAGGGCCATAGCAGGAAGGGAAGGGGCAGTGCTTTATGGGTGGTCTGCAGTCACAGGGGTCCACAGAAGGGGCCGGCTAGTCTGAGGGGCCCTGCCCATGACCTGCCAGTGCCTGCAGCACAGAGCCAGGTGTTGGGTCAAGGAGGCCTGTTGGGGACCACCTGCTGTCGCAAGGAGGCAGGTGTAAGGGCGGCTGGGTACAGGCAGGCGCAGCATCCAATGGGCTCGGGGCACCACCCTCCTCGACCAATTACCTTGTGAGGGGTGGAGCTACCTCTCTGTGGGCGGATCTGGAGCTGCGCAGGGCTGCAGAAGAGGGAGAGGCAGGACAGGTGAAGGCGAGCTCTGAGAGACCTTGGGCTGGTGCGTGTGGGTTGTGTGGTGGGGTGCGCCCTGAGTGGGAGGCAGGGTCCTCGAAGGGCATATCAAGTGAGTTCACTGTGCGAACTCAGATGAGTTTTCTTTTTCCCTTGAAAGTTTCTTCTGCCGGATACACATCAACTGGCCACATTCCCCATCTGTGAAGTCCAGGGCGCCCCCTTACCCAAGCTTTTGTGGGATGGGTTGTGGACATTTCAGGGTTTCCTGTGTTCCCCAGGAAGAGTGCATGTAAAGACAGCCCACTGTCCCCAGCTTCAGGGGGTGTCCCGTTCCCTGGCATAGTGCAAGTAATGGACCTTGAGCAGCACCCCTAGTTCAGCACGGTGTTTCCTGTTCCCTCAGGCACAGGTGTGGCGCTAACAAGCCCCAGAGCTTCAGCATTGTTTCTCATGTCCCCTGGGGGTGGTGGTAATGGGCTGTCAGGGTGGGGCAGGAGGGTCCTCCGGATTCCTGCCCCCCAAGGCACAGGTATGACAGTAACAAGTCCCAAGCCATCCCCCAGCTTCAGCATTGTGCTTCCTGTCCGTGGGGGTTGGTGGCAATGGACTGTCAAGATCCTCTGGGAGGGTCTTCCAGGTTCCTCTTCCCCCAGGCACAGGTGTGGCTATAAGAAGCCCCAGAACCATCCCCAAGCTTCATCATTGTGTTCTGTGTCCCCAAGTCTGTTGGTAATGAGCTCTCAGGATGGTGCATGTGCAGCCTCCCAGTGCAGGTCTCGAGCCTGGGGGTGGGGGTGGGGTGCAGACCAGACCCTACTCAAGTTGCATAAGGAACCATTGAGTTGAGTGTTTTCTGGTAGAGTAACTTTGCTTCTCCAAAAAGGACAATGGCTTTGGTTGAATTTAGAACAAAGCTAATTACTACTTAAGAAACAAGCGTGTGTTTCCCCTTCTCCCAGGAATTGGAGCAGGTGTGTAGGCCTTAGGTCAGAGGTGCCTGCTTATCTGCACCTGACAACACTTCTCCACTCTGGCTCCATGAGACCCGAAGTTTTGAAATCAGCATCTGAGTCCGTCATGCAGCTTGTCTCAGGACGTCAGTGCTCCAAGAAGGCAGCAGGTACGTTGGGTGCAATACCCCATTCATGTCAGGAGGGGAGGTAGAAGGTCTCTTTCACCCCAAACATCTTGGGCTTTTCTTTTGTTTCCAGTAGAGCCAGTGCTAAAGCAGCTGTCAGCAATCTAGGGGGTTGCCAGGGGTCCTGAGTTTCCCTGCAGGGAGCACCTGGCAGGGGATCTCATTGTCTCTGTTTATTTCTGGCTTAGGAAGGTATTTGGAACATCTCTTTCCCAGGCAATCCCTTGGATTTGAAAGGGAAGATGAGATGGACTCGGTATGTGTTTGGAACCTAGAATGCATTCCTTCATCTAACAGTGTTGATTCTGTGGGTCCTAGGCTGTGGTGGAATGGCTGGCATCTAGAGTGAGGGAGCTTTTTGTGGTCAGATGCAGACTTTGATAATTTCATTTTTCAAAGGCGAAGTTTCATAATTGATTAGTCTTTTCATCAAAAGAGTTACAATTAGGATCAAGGGAAGATTCAAAAACAATTCAAAGTAGACATTTACCATTTAAAAGTTAAGCTTGACTTTCTAGCTTGACTCAGTGTATTGTCTAGATATTTTGACATGCTGTATTTTCTCTGCAGTTTCCTTGGTGGTGGAGTCAGAAGGAGAGTCTTTGGGAATTCTCCTGGATAGAGGCATGCTGGTGGCTTCAGGGGGCTTGGCGGACATCAGGAGCCCTGGGGTGAGTTCTGGAACTGCTTGCTTGATGCTGGTAAGTCCGTTATCCCACAAAATTTCTGTTTCCTCCTTAAGAAGTTGCTGGCATGTAGCATCCATGGAAAGTCTTTTTACACAGAAACTATTTTGTGTAATGAAGAGCAAGTAAAAACAAGGTAATATGGGCTGTATTATTCTGTGATGTAATAGTTTTAAAAGCCCCTGTCATAGGCTATGGTATTGCATAGGGAGTCCTCAGAAAGCTGCAATGAAAGATTCAGATCAGAGCAGGTTCACTGAAAAGAAATAAAAATAAATAAATAACAATTTAAAAAAATTGGTAAAGTACAGCCTCAGAGCTGTAACAGGGCACAGTGCCCTTTGTGAGTGGGAGAAATGGAGGAGGAGTGTAGGTTATTGAGTAGCTCGGGGAGCAGCTCGTTGTGCTCCCAGAGAAAATATACCCTTCCTGGGGTGGGGGTGGCTTTTCACCTGGTGGCCCCCTCTGGGCTCTGAAACCTGACCCTTGTGACTAGAACTGGGGAATTTATGAAGAAAACAGTGAATTCTGGAGGGTGCCAGCATCCTTTGTACTCGGACAACTCCACGGAGCAAAGGAACCCATCGCCTGTGAGGCGTGTCAGGATCCCTGAGGGTCTGGGCTTTGCTTCCTGTGAAGAGATTGTGTCTTCATCCTTATCTGAACCAGAGCCATGTTGTCTGGCTGTGGAGACCCCGACCTTTACATGACCACATCATCATTATTCTTGTTATTTTAAGCAAGCAATATAGACATTGACTTCGAGTTCCAAATACCAAAAGGAAAAACACAAGGGCAGATACATATATGAGGACTGAACTTGTGGCCCCTCTCATTAGTATGGGCAGTGTAGGGCGGCCCGGATGAGAACATGGAGTTCTATTTGGATAGAAGTGAGCTGTGCACACGGAGTCCTTTATTCTATCCTTTTCCTTAATTCCTGAAGGGAAAATGGAGTGGTGCCTGGAGCTTGGCTTCTGATTTGAAGGAACGGGAGACTAGAGATTTGAAAGAGCTGTGTTCATGCTGACATGGTTTTCCATGCCCAGCGAGTGAGGGTTTGAAGCCTGAACTTGGAAGCATTGGTGTTCAGGGAAATATGTGGTCCAGGTATCCTGCACACAGAGTCACCGGCTGGCCTGCCTAAATGGACCAATTCCTGCCTTTTGAAGGGCAGCTTGAAGGTGGCTCAAAATCCTAGGTCACTGGAGGAATGATCTGTGAGGGACACCTCTGTACGCCAGTGTGCACAGATCCAGGGAATTCCAGAGCTAACACGAAACACGTTTCTAAGGCTGGAGTTGGCTTCTCTGTGAGCAGCACTGCGTTGGGGAGGGAAGCCATCTCCGGGTGTTGGGAGTCACCGTGGCAGCAGGTGTGGGCCTGGCAGGGGAGTCAGATCAGAGCTGGGAGACTGTGAGCCATGGTGGTGGACTTCGGTCTAGACGCACAGGTCAGCTTGCTCCAGGGACGGGGCCCTGCTCCCCAGCCAGCCCTCCTGCTGCAGATATGATAGGAAACTTGCTTCCTGTTAGGTTCTCAGGCCCTCATCTCAGCAGAGGGCTGGTGGGAAGCAGCCCACATGCAGCTGGGAGAAAGGAGGAATTGAGGTAACCTCCTAGCTCCCTGGGTTGTCCTGAGCGAGGCAAAGGAGGAGGTTTCTGGGGGAAGAATTTAGTCTGTGTTCCATCTGCTGAGGAAGGTGCCTTTCTCAGTGGACCTGCTGATGTTTGTGTCTGGAAGAATTCTGAACATCTACCCCCTCAGCAAATTTCTCACTTTTTCTCTTTCTTTCTTCTTTTTTTTAAAAAATTTATTTATTTTTTAAAATTTCTTTTCAGTGTATCAGAATTCATTGTTTATGTACCACACCCAGTGCTTCATGCAATATGTGCCCTTCATGATACCCACTACCAGGTTCCCCCAACCTCCCACCCCTCCCCCTTTAAAACCCTCGGATTGTTTTTCAGAGTCCATAGTCTCTCATGGTTTGTCTCCCTCTCCAGTTTTCCCCAACTCCCTTCTCCTCTCCATCTCCCCATGTCCTCCGTGTTATTTGTTATGCTCCACAAGTAAGTGAAACCATATGATAATTGACTCTCTCTGCTTGACTTATTTCATTCAGCATAAGCTCCTCCCGTCCCATCCATGTTGATACAAAAGTTGGGTATTCATCCTTTCTGATGGAGGCATAATATTCCATGGTATATATGGACCACATCTTCCTTATCCATTCGTCCGTTGAAGGGCATCTTGGTTCTCTGCAGTTTGGTGACCATGGCCATTGCTGCTATGAACATTGGGGTACAGATGGCCCTTCTTTTCACTACATCTATCTTTGTGGTTAATACCCAGTGGTGCAATTGCAAGGTCATAGTGTAGCTCTACATTTAATTTCTTAAGGAATCTCCACATTGTTATCCAAATTGGCTGCACCAACTTGCATTCCCACCAACAGTGTAAGAGGGTTCCCTTCTCCACATCCTCTCCAACACACATTGTTTCCTGTCTTGCTCATCTTGGCCATTCTAACTGGTGGGAGGTGGTTTCTCAATGTGGTTTTAATTTGAATCTCCCTGATGGCTAGTGACAATGATCATTTTTTCATGTGTCTGTTAGCCATTTGTATGTCTTCACTGGAGAAGTGTCTGTTCATGTCTTCTGCCCATTTTTTGACATGATTATTTGTTTTGTGTGTGTTGAGTTTGAGGAGTTCTTTATAGATCCTGGATATCAGCCTTTTGTCTTTACTGTTATTTGCGAATATCTTCTCCCTTTCCATGAGTTGCCTCTTTGTTTTGTTGACTGTTTCCTTTGCTGTGCAGAAGCTTTATATAAATGGTGCTGGGAAGATTGGACAGCTATGTGTAGAAGAATGAAACTTGACCATTCTCTTACACCATACACAAAGATAAACTCGAAATGGATAAAAGGCCTCAATGTGAGTCAGGAATCCATCAGAATCATAGAGGAGAACATAGGTAGTAACCTCTTTGATATTGGCCACAGCAGCTTCTTTTAAGATATGTCTCCAAAGGCAAAGGAAACAAAAGCGAAAATGAATTTTTGGTACTCATCAAGATCTTTCTTTCCTTTTTTAAATTTAATTTTATTTTTTCAGTATTCCAAGATTCATTGCTTATACTCCACACCCAGTGCTCCAGGCAATCCATGCCCTCTTTAAGACCCACCACTAAGCTCACCGAACCCCCACTCCCTTCCCCTCCAAAACCCTCAGTTCGTTTCTCAGAGTCCACAGTCTCTCATGGTTCATCTCCCCTCTGTTTCTCCCCAATTCACTTTTCCTTTCCTTCTCCTAGTGTCCTCCATGTTATTCCTTATGCTCCACAAGTAAGTGAAACCATATGATAATTGACTCTCTCTGCTTGGCTTATTTCACTCAGCATAATCTCCTCCAGTCCCGTCCATGTTGATACAAAAGTTGGGTATTCATCTTTTCTAATGGAGGCACAATACTCCATTGTATATATGGACCATATCTTCTTTATCCATTCATCTGTTGAAAGGCATTTGGCTCTTTCCACAGTTTGGTGACCATGGCCATTGCTGCTATGTACATTGGGGTACAGATGGCCCTTCTTTTCACTACATCTGTATCTTTGGGGTAAATACCCAGTGATGCAATTGCAGAAGCTCTATTTTTAATTTCTTAAGGAATCTCCACACTGTTTTCCAAAGTGGCTGCACCAACTTGCATTTCCACCAACAGTGTAAGAGGGTTCCTCTTTCCCCACATCCTCTCCAACACACGTTGTTTACTGTCTTGTTCATTTTGGCCATTCTAACTGGTGTAAGGTGGTATCTAATGTAGTTTTAATTTGAATCTCCTTGATGGCTAGTGACAATGATCATTTTTTCATGTGTCTGTTAGCCATTTGTATGTCTTCATTGGAGAAGTGTCTGTTCATGTCTTCTGCCCATTTTTTGACATGATTATCTGTTTTGTGTGTTGAGTTTGAGAAGTTCTATAGAGATCTTGGATACCAGCCCTTTATTTGTAATGTCATTTGCAAATATCTTCTCCCATTCTGTGAGCTGCCTCTTTGTTTTGTTGACTGTTTCCTCTGCTGTGCAAAAGCTTTTATCTTGAGGAAGTTCCAATAGCTCATTTATGCCTCTGTTTCCCTTGCTTTTGAAAGCATGTCTAGCAAGAAGTTGCTGTGCCTGAGGTCATAGAGGTGACTGCATATGTTCTCCTCTAGGATTTTGATGGATTCCTGTCTCATGTTGAGGTCTTTTATCCATTTTGGGTTTATCTTTGTGTATGGAGTCAGAGAATGGTCCAGTTTCATTTTTCTTCATGTGGCTGTCCAATTTTCCCAGCACCACTTACTGAAGAGACTGTTTTTTTTTTCCCCATTGACTATTCTTTCCTGCCTTGCTAAAGGTTAGTTGACCATAGAGTTGATGGTCTATTTCTGGGTCCTCTATTCTGTTCCATTGATCTATGTGTTGTTTTTGTGCCAGTACCATACTGTCTTGATGATCACAGCTTTGTAATAGAGCTTGAGGTTGGCAATGTGTTATCCCCAGCTTTGGTTTTCTTTTTCAACATTCCTCTGGTGATTTGGGGTCTTTTCTGGGTCCATATCAATTTTAGGATTGTTTGTTTCACTCCATGAAAAATGTCAATGGTATTTTGACCGGGACGGCATTGAAACTGTAGATTGCTCTTGGCAGCATAGACATTTTCACCATGTTTATTCTGATCCATGAGCATGGAACGCTTTTCCATCATTTTGTGTCTTCTTCAATTTCTTTCATGGATGTTCTTTAGTTCTTCAAGTGCAGATCCTTTACCTCCTTGGTTAGGTTTATTCCAAGTTATCTTATGGTTCTTGGTGTTATAGTAAATGGAATCAATTCTCTAATTTCTCTTTCTATATTTTCATTGTTAGCATATAAGAAAGCAACTGATTTCTGTGCATTGATTCTGTATCCTGTCACATTACTGAACTGCTGTATGAGTTCTAGTAGTTTGGGGCTAGAGTCTTTTGGGTTTTCCATATGAAGTATCATGTCATCTGTGGAGGGAGTTTGAGTTCTTCTTTGCCAGTTTGATACCTTTTATTTCTTTTTGTTGTCTGATTGCTGTTGCTTGGACTTCTGGTACTATGTTGAATAACAGTGGCAAGAGTGGGCATCCTTGTCATGTTCCTGATCTCAAAGGTAAGGCTGTTAGCTTTTCCCCATTGAAAATGATATTCGCTGTGTGTTTTTCACACATAGATTTTATGAGGTTGAGGAATGTTCCCTCTATCCCTATACTTTGAAGAGTTTTAATTAGGAACAGGTAATGTGTTTTGTCAAATGCTTTTGCTGAATTATTTGAGAGGACCATGTGTTCTCTTTTCTCTTACTGACTTGGTCATGGTGGATAATCTTTTCAAGGTACTGTTGGATCTTTTTAGCTAGGCTTTCAAATACAAATCTCCCCCACTTTTCTCAAAGTTCATGGTAAGTCACCTGGCTTTTTGGAGAGACCTACGTTATTACCCAGCCTCAGTAGCAGAAGAAATCTGAAGAGGATTTCCCTCCTATGAAAAAAGTCAAAACATGGGCATTACATTCAGCATCTGTTTTGTGGGGAACCCCTACAGAGGTGGTATGCATCCCAACCAGCTCCTTTCTGGACACTGCTCTTCGTCTAGCCACCAGTGCTTTCAATTGTGTCTGCAAGTATTTGCTGTGCTTTATCTCCATTTATCTTGGGCTTCCATTAGGATACTGTGTCCTGAGGCCTAAGAAGAGCCAAAGAGAAGGAACTTTTGGTTTCTGAGCATGCTCACTCATTTTTCTGTAGAAATGAAGCAATTCCTTGTTTTGTTTATGTCACTTCTGCTGTGAAAGGTTTCCTAGGAACACTGTACTTTCAAGTAGTGGGGGAGCCTGTACCCATCCTGCAGGGTTAGATTTCATCTCCATGCTGCACAGAACATTCCATGACTTGCAGGTTTTATCACTCAAACATGGCAGATTGAACTACCTTCACCCTTTTCCCCCTTCCCTGAATCTGGCAACCACCAATCTGTTCTCGGTATGCATGCATTCAGTATTTTTTGGATTCCATGTGGAGTGTCCCCGAGAGCCTCTGGTGTGTGTCTTTCTGTGTCTGAGTGACTTAGCATAAAGCTCCCAAGGCTGATGTTTCCATGTCTGGTTATGTGAATAATGCTGCCGTGAACATGGTAGTGTCTCTCTCTTTTGGAGAGAGTGCTTTTGTGTTTTCCAAGCAAATACTCAGTAGAGCAATTATCAGGTCATGCAATAGTTGTATTAATTTTTTCCAGAACCTCCACAGCATTTGTCACAGTGGCTGCACCTATTTCCATTCCCACCAACACTATGCAGAGTCCCCTTCTGTACACACCCTTGACAGCACCAGGTGTCTGTCTCTGTGATGATTGCCATTCCTAGAGTTGTGAGGTGATAGCTGATGGGGGTTTTGACTTCTGTTTCCCTGAGGGCAATTAGTGATGTTGAACAGCTTTCTCTGTGTCTGTTGGTCACCTGGATGCCATCTTTGGAAAGTATCTATTCACATGTTCTCCCCAGTTTTTATTCAGTTTTTGTTTGGATTTGAAGGGGGTGTTTTTGTATTTTGGATGTTAACCTCTTCTCACACGTAGGATGTGCAGATATTTTTTCTCATTGGGGAGGTTGCCTTTTAAAGGTCTGATGGTTTCTTTTGTCATGAAGAAATTTCAGTTTAATGTCCTTCCACTTGTTTATTTTTGCTTTTGCTGCCTTTGCTTTTGGTGTCTGATGTAAAAGGCTCTTCCCCAAAACCAATATGGAGAAACTTACTATCTGTTTTTTTTCTTAGAGTTTTATGGATGCAGTTCTTATGTTCAAGTCATTCATCCATTCATGAGTTGTATGTTCATGTAAGACAGTGATCCCATCACATTCTTCTGCATTTAGTGTCCAGTTTTCCCAGTACCATTCACTGAAGAGACAGTCCTTTCTCCATTCATTGTGTGTTTTCTGGTGCTGTGCCCAGCAGGAGAAGAGAGATCATAAAGATCAGAGCAGAAATCAATGAAATAGAAACCAAAAAAAAAAAAAAAACAATAGAGCAAATCAACATAACTAGGAGCTGGTTCTTTGAAAGAATTAATAAAATTGATAAACCCCTGGCCATACTTATCAAAAAGAAAAGAGAAAGGACCCAAATAAAGAAAATCATGAATGAAAGAGGAGAGATCACAAAGAAACTAGGAGCTGGTTCTTTGAAAGAATAAATAAAAATTGATAAACCTCTGGCCAGAATTATCAAAAATAAAAGAGAAAGGACCCAAATAAAGAAAATCATTAATGAAAGAGGAGAGATCACAACTAACACCAAAGAAATACAAACTATTATAAGAACATACTATGAGGAACTCTACACCAAATTTGACAATCTGGAAGAAATGGATGCATTCCTAGAAACATATAAACTACCACAACTGAACCAGGAAGAAATAGAAAGCCTGAATGGACCCATAACCAGTAAGGAGATTGAAACAGTCATTAAAAATCTCCAAACAAACAAAAGCCCAGGGCCAGACGGTTTTCTGGGGGAATTCTACCAAACATTTAAAGAAGAGCTAATTCCTATTCTCCTGAAACTATTCCAAAAAATAGAAATGGAAGGAAAACTTCCAAACTCATTTTCTGAGGCCAGCATCACCTTGATCCCAAAACCAGACAAGGATCCCATCAAAAAAGAGAGCTATAGACCAATATCCTTGCTGAACACAGATGCGAAAATTCTCACCAAAATACTAGCCAATAGGATTCAACAGTACATTAAAAGGATTATTCATTGATTTTGTTATTAATTGGTTTATATAGTTGGCTGCTCCCACGTTGGGGGCATAGATATTTAAAATTGTTAGATCTTCTTGTTGGACAGACCCTTTGAGTATGATATAGTGTCCTTCCTCATCTCTTATTATAGTCTTTGGCTTAAAATCTAATTGATCTGATATAAGGATTGCCACTCCTGCATTCTTCTGATGTCCATAGTATGGTAAATTCTTTACCACCCCCTCACTTTAAATCTGGAGGTGTCTTTGGGCTTAAAATGAGTTTCTGTAGGCAACATATAGATGGGTTTTGTTACTTTATCCATTCTGATACCCTGTGTCTTTTGATTGGGGCATTTAGCCCATTCACATTCAGGGTAACTATTGAGAGATATGAATTTAGTCCCGTTGTTTTGCCTGTAAGGTGACTGTTACTGTATATGTTCTCTGTTCCTTTCTGATCTACCATTTGTAGGCTCTCTCTTTGCTTAGAGGACCCCTTTCAATATTTCCTGTAGAGCTGGTTTGGGGGTTGCAAATTCTTTCAGTTTTTGTTTGTCCTGGAAGCTTTTAATCTCTCCTTCTCTTTTCAATGATAGCCTAGCTGGATATAGTATTCTTGGCTGCATGTTTTTCTCGTTTAGTGCTCTGAAAATATCATGCCAGCTCTTTCTGGCCTGCCAGGTCTCTGTGGATAAGTCAGCTGCCAATCTAATATTTTTACCATTGTATGTTACAGACTTCTTTTCCCGGGCTGCTTTCAGGATTTTCTCTTTGTCACTAAGACTTGTATATTTTACTATTAGGTGACGGGGTGTGGGCCTATTCTTACTGATTTTGAAGGGCATTCTCTGAACCTCCTGATTTTTGATGCTTGTTCCCTTTGCCTAATTGGGGAAATTCTCCTCAATAATTCTCTCCAGTATACCTTCTGCTCTCCTCTCTCTTTCTTCTTCTTCTGGAATCCCAATTTTTCTAATGTTGTTTCGTCTTATGGTGTCATTTATCTCTCAAATTCTCCCCTTGTGTTCCAGCAGCTGTTTGTCCCTCTTTTGCTCAGCTTCTTTATTCTCTGTCATTTGGTCTTCTATATCGCTAATTCTTTCTTCTGCCTCATTTATCCTATCAGTGAGAGCCTCCATTTTTGATTGCACCTTATTAATAGCTTTTTAAATTTCAACTTGGTTAGATTTTAGTTCTTTTATTTCTCCAGAAAGGGCTTTTATATCTCCTGAGAGGGTTTCTCTAATATCTTTCATGCCTTTTTCAAGCCCGGGTAGAACCTTGAGAATTGTCATTCTGAACTCTAGATGTGATATATTACCAATGTCTGCATTGATTAGGTCCCTAGCATTTGGTACTGCCTCTTGTTCTTTTTTTTTGTGGTTAAGTTTTCCGCCTTGTCATTTTGTCCAGATAAGAGTATTTGAAGGAGCAAGTAAAATACTAAAAGGGTGGCAACAACCTCAGGAAAATATGCTTTAACCAAATCAGAAGAGATCCCAAATTGTGAGGGTGGAGAAAGGGGATAAAAAGAGGTTCAAAAAGAACGAAAGAAAAAAAAATAAAAGAATTAAAAAAAGAAAACGAATAAAGAAAAGTTTAAAAAAGAAAAAATATATATATTTAACTAGTTTAAAAACGTTAAAAAAGAAAAGGGTAAAAGTTAAAAAAAAATTTAGCAGAAGAAGAGAACAAAAATGAGAAAGAAAAAAATTAAATTAACTGCAAGACTAAAAAATCACAGGGAGAAAGCCA
The DNA here is from genome assembly GCF_011764305.1 of Mustela putorius furo. Classification (NCBI taxonomy): domain Eukaryota; kingdom Metazoa; phylum Chordata; class Mammalia; order Carnivora; family Mustelidae; genus Mustela; species Mustela putorius. The sequence continues at coordinate 14,174,671 of NW_025421998.1, forward strand.
TGAGTTCCGTGCTTTGCTTTCTCCTCCTCTGGAATTCTGCTGCTCTCCTTGGTATTGAAACCACACTCCTTGGTAGGTGAACTTGTTCTTGGCTGATTTCTTGTTGATCTTCTCGGGGAGAGGCCTGGTGTAGTGATTCTCAAGTGTTTTTGCCCCAGGCGGAATTGCACCACTCTTACCAGGGGCCGGGCTGAGTAATCCGCTCGGGTTTGCTTCCGGAGCTTTTGTTCCCTGAGCGCTTTCTGTAGAGTTCTGGAGGAGGAATACAAATGGCGGCCTCCTGGTCTCTGGCCCTCAGTGCGCCATCAGAGAACAGCACCCAGTAACTCCTGTCTGCCTGACCTCCGGCCACGCTCCAAGCTTACTGAGCCTGTGACCAGTTCAAGGTAACCCAGAGCTGTGAGCTTAGTGTCGGCTCTGTCTCTGTAGCCGGCTTTCCCGTTCCAACACCCGCAAGCTCTGCGACACTCAGACACTCCTGATCCTTCTTTGACCCTGCGGGACCTGAGGCCACGCTGACTCCGCGTGGGCTTCGCCCCAGTTAGCCTCTGGAGCCATGTCCCTCAGCGGAGCAGACCTTTAAAAGTCCTGATTTTGTGTGCTGTTGCTCCGCCGCTTGCCGGGAGCCGGCCCTTCCCCCCGGGGTCTATCTTCCTGTCGCTTTGGATTCACTTCTCCGCCAGTCCTACCTTTCAGAAAGTAGTTGTTTTTTTGTTTCTAGAATTTCTGTTCCTCCTCTCTTCGATCTGAGGATGGATTTGCAGGTGTTTGCAACCTTACATAAGCTCTCTAGCTGATCTGCTAGCTGAAGTAGTCTCAGCCTGCTACTTCTCCGCCATCTTGACTCCTCCCTTTTTGTGAACTCTTTAGGGATTTCTACATATAGTATCATGTCATCTGCAAATAGTGACCATTTTCTTTTACTATTTATATTTCATGTCTTTTTTTGTTTGTTTTGCTTTTTTGTGTAAATGGTTTATCTAGGGCTTTCAATAAGATGATGAATGAAAGTGGTAAGAGTGGGAATCTTTATCTTGTTCTTGCTGGTAGTGGGAAATTTTTCAGCATCTCACCCTTGAGTATAATATCAGCTGTGGGCTTTTCATATAGGCCTTTGTTTGGTGGAGGTTTCTTCCCCTGTACCCAGATGGTTTAGAGTCTTTTTTTTGTTTGTTTGTTTAGAGTCTTTATCATAAATGCATATTGAATCATGTCAAGTGTTCTTTCTGTATCTATTGTAACAATCCTAAGATTTTTTAAATTTAATTTCTATTCAGTGTAACAGAATTCATTGTTTATGGACCACACCCAGTGCTTCATGCAATATGTGCCCTCCATAATACCCATCACCAGCCTCCCCTAACCTCCCACCCTAAACCCTACAAAACCCTCAGATTGTTTTTCAGAGTCCATAACCTCTCATGGTTTATATCCCCCTCCAGTTTGCCTGAACTCCCTTCTCCTCTCCATTTCCCCATGTCCTCTGTGTTATTTGTTATGCTCCACAAGTAAGTGAAACCATATGATAATTGACTCTCTCTGCTTGACTTATTTCATCTAGCATAAACTCCTCCTGTCCCATCCATGTCGACACAAATGTTGGGTATTCATCCTTTCTGATGGAGGCATAATAGTCCATGGTATATATGGACCACATCTTCCTTATCCATTCGTCTGTTGAAGGGCATCTTGGTTCTTTGCACAGTTTGGTGACCATGGCCATTGCTGCTATGAACATTGGGGTACAGATGGCCCCTCTTTTCACTACATCTGTATCTTTGCGGTAAATACAGGGTGCAATTGCAGGGTCATAGGGTACCTCTACATTTAATTTCTTAAGGAATCTCCACATTGTTCTCCAAATTGGCTGCACCAACTTGCATTCCCACCAACAGTGTAAGAGGATTCCCCTTTCCCCACGTCCTCTCCAACACATGTTGTTTCCTGTCTTGCTCATCTTGGCCATTCTAACTGGTGGGAGGTGGTTTCTCAATGTGGTTTTAATTTGACTCTCCCTGATGGCTAGTGATGATGAACATTTTTTCATGTGTCTGTTAGCCATTTGTATGTCTTAATTGGAGAAGTGTCTGTTCTTGTCTTCTGCCCATTTTTTTATATGATTATCTGTTTTGTGTGTGTTGAGTTCTTTATAGATCCTGGATATCAGCCTTTTGTCTGTACTATCATTTGCAAATATCTTCTCCCATTCCGTGAGTTGCCTCTTTGTTTTGTTGACTGTTTCCTTTGCTGTGCAGAAGCTTTTGATCTTGATGGAGTCCCAAAAGTTCATTTTCGCTTTTGTTTCCTTTGCCTTTGGAGTCATATCTTGAAAGAAGTTTCTGTGGCTGATATTGAAGAGGTTACTGCCTATGTTCTCCTCTAGGATTCTGATGGATTCCTGTCTCACGTTGAGGTCTTTTATCCATTTTGAGTTTATCTTTATGTATGGTGTAAGAGAATGGTCGAGTTTCATTCTTCTACATATAGCTGCCCAGTTTTCCCAGCACCATTTATTGAAGAGACTTTCTTTTTTCCACTGTATATTTTTTCCTGTTTTGTCGAAGATTATTTGACCATAGAGTTGAGAGTCCATATCTGGGCTCTCTTCTCTGTTCCACTGGTCTATGTGTCTGTTTTGATGCCAATACCATGCTGTCTTGGTGATCACAGCTTTGTAGTAAAGCTTGAAATCAGGTAACGCAATGCCCCCCATTTTATTTTTGTTTTTCAACATTTCCTTAGCAATTTGGGGTCTCTTCTGATTCCGTACAAGTTTTAGGATTATTTGCTCCAGCTCTTTGAAAAACATCTGTGGAATTTTGATCAGAATGGCATTAAAAGTATAGAATGCTCTAGGCAGTATAGACATTTTAACAATGTTTATTCTTCCGATCCAAGTGCGTGAAATGGTCTTCCATCTTTTTTCTGTCTTATTCAGTTTCTTTTGTGAGTGTTCTGTAGTTCCTCAAGTATAGTTCCTTTACCTCTTTGGTTAGGTTTATTCCTAGGTATCTTATGATTTTTGGTGGTATAGTAAATGGAACCAATTCTCTAATTTCCCTTTCTGTATTTTTTAGTGTATAAGAAAGCCACTGATTCTTGTACATTGACTTTGTATCCTGCCATGTTGCTGAATTGCTGTATGAGTTCTAGTAGTTTGGAGGTGGAGTCTTTTGGGTTTTCCATATAAGGAATCATGTCATCTTGGAAGAGAGAGAGTTTGACTTCCTCATTGCCCATTTGGATACCTTTTATTTCTCTTTGTTGTCTGATTGCTGTTGCTAGGACTTCTAATACTATGTTGAACAGGAGCGGTGAGAGTGGGCATCCTTGCTGTGTTCCTGATCTCAACGGGAAGGCTGCAAGCTTTTTCCCATTGAAGATGATATTTGCTGTGGGTCTTTCATAGATAGATTTTATGAAGTTTAGGAATGTTCCATCTATCCCTATACTTTGAAGCATTTTAATCAGGAACAGATGCTGGATTTTGTCAAATGCTTTTTCTGCATCAATTGAAAGGACCATGTGGTTCTTCTCTTTTCTCTTATGGATTTGTTCTATCACATTGATTGATTTGCGAATGTTGAAGCATCCTTGGAGCCCAGGGATGAATCCCACTTGGTCATGGTGGATAATCTTTTTAATGTGTTGTTGGATCCTGTTTGCTAGGATCTTGTTGAAAATCTTAGCATCCATATTCATTAGTGATATTGGTCTGAAATTCTCCTTTTTGGTAGGGTCTTTGCCTGGTTTGGGGATAAGGGTAATGCTGGCTTCATAGAAAGTCTGGAAGTTTTCCTTCTGCTTCAATTTTTTGAAACAGCTTCAGGACAATAGGTGTTATTTCTTCTTTGAAAGTTTGGTAGAATTCTCCAGGGAATCCATCAGGTCCTGGGCTCTTGTATTTTGGGAGGTTTTTGATCACTGCTTCAATCTCGTTACTAGAAATCTGTCTATTCAGGTTGTCAATTTCTTCCTGGTTCAATTTTGGGAGTTTGTGGTTTTCCAAGAATACATCCATTTCATCTAGTTGCTTAACTTATTGGCATATAACTGTTGATAATAATTTCTGGTGATTGTTTCTACTTCCTTGGTGTTAGTTGTGATCTCTCCCTTTTCATTCATAATTTTATTAATTTGGGCTTTCTCTCTTTTCTTTTGGATTAGTGTGGCCAATGAATGGTTTATCAATCTTATTGGTTCTTTCAAAAAACCAGCTTCTAGTTTCATTGATACGTTCTACTGTATCTCTGGCTTCTACCTCATTGATCTCTGCTCTAATCTTGATTATTTCTCTTCTTATGTGTGGAGTTGGTTTGATTTGTTGTTGTATTCTCCAGTTCTTTAAGGTGTAGTGACAGCTGGTGTATTCTGGATTTTTCAATTTTTTTGAGGGATGCTTGGGTGGCTATGTATATCCCCCTTAGGACCGCCTTTGCTGTATCCCATAGGTTTTGGACTGAAGTTTCTTCATTCTCATTGGTTTCCATGAATTACTTCAGTTCTTCTTTGATCTCCTGGTTGATCCAAGCATTCTTAAGCAGGTGGTTTTTAGCTTCCAGGTGTTTGAGTTCCTTCCGAACTTTTCCTTGTGATTGAGCTCCAGTGTCAAAGCACTGTGGTCTGAGAATATGCAGGGTATAATCTCAGTCTTTTGGTATCGCTTAAGTCCCGATTTGTGATCCAGTATGTGGTCTATTCTTGAGAAGGTTCCATGTGCACTTGAGAAGAATGAGTATTCTGTTGTTTTAGGGTGGAATGTTCTGTATATATCTATGAAGTCCATCTGGTCCAATGTGTCATTCAATGGTCTTGTTTCTTGATTTTATGCTTCAATGATCTATTTCTTTTTTTTTTTTTTTTTTGATCTGTCTATTTCTGAGAGAGGCATGTTAAGATCTCCTACTATTAATGTATTCATATCAATATGAGTCTTTATCTTGATTAACAGTTTTCTTATGTAATTGGCTGCTCCCATATTGGGGCATAGATATTTACAATTGTTAGATCATCTTGGTGTATAGTCTCTTTAAGAATTATGTAGTATCCTTCTCTATCTCTGACTACAGTCTTTAGTTTAAAATCTAATTTATCTGATATGAGAATCACTACCCTGGCCTTCTTTTGAGGCCCATTGGAATGAAAGATGCTTCTCATCCCTTCACTTTCAGTCTGGGTGTATCTTTAGGTTCAAAATGGGTCTCTGGTAGACAACATATGGATGGGTCCTGTCATTTTATCCAATCTGCAACCCTGTGTCATTTTATGGGTGCATTTAGGCCATTCACATTGAGAGTAATTATTGATAGATATGTTTTTATTGACATCGTGTTACCTTTGAAGTCTTTCTTTCTGTAGATTGTCTCTATATTTCTGTTCAATGCTGTTCTTAGGATATTTTCTCTTTTATAGAACCCCCCTTAATATTTCCTGCAGTGTCAGCTTGGTGGTTGCATAGTCTTTTAAGCCTTGCCAGTCTTGGAAACTCTTTATCTCTCCATCCATTTTGGATGTCAGTCTTGCTGGATAAAGTATTCTTGGTTGCATTTTCTTCTCATTTAGTGCCCTGAACATATCTTGCCACCCTTTCTGGCTTGCCAGGTCTCTGTGGATAGGTCTGATGTTATTCTGATGGGCTTTCCTCTGTAAGTAGGAAGCCTCTTTTTCCTAGTGGCTTTCAAGAGATCGTATCTACAATTATGATTCCTCAGTTTGACTATCAGGTGCCTTGATATTTTTTTGGAATCTATAATCTTGGGTGGAGACTGTTCGGCCTCTAGTACATGAACGCTGGTTCCATTTGGGAGATTAGGAAAATTTTCATGATGAACTTGTTCCACTATATCTTCTAGACCTCTTTCTTTCTCCTCCCCTTCAGGGATTCCAATAATTCTGATGTTGGAACGTTTCATGGCATCATTATTTCCCTGATTCATGGCTTCTAAGCTGTTTGTTCCAGGCTTCCTCCTGATACTTTCTCTCTATCTGTTTGTCCTCCAGATCACTAATTCTATCTTCTGTCTCAGTTACCCTAGCTTTGAGAGAATTTAGATTAGATTGGAACTCATTGAGAGCATTGTGAACCTCATCCCAGGTAGCTTTCAGATCTGCCCTAAGATTGTGAACATCATCCCTGGTCGCTTTCATTTCTGCCCTAATCAATTCCTTTTGTTTATCCATAGCTTTCTCCAACCTAGCTATTGCCTGGATTATTTTTAGCCCGAATTTTCTTTCCGACATATTGTCTATGTTGATAGCCATTAACTCTGTTGCAGAAGGCCCATCCTTTATATTTTTCTTCTGTTGGACATTCCTCCTCCTAGTCATTTTGGTGAGAGATGACTGAACGTATGTAGCTGGATGTATCGACCATGGTGCAGTCAAGGTGCACCCTGGAATGCTTCTGAGCAATCAGGATTCTCCACCCAAATGAGAGAAAAAAGAAAATAAAAAAGAGAGGGAGAGAGAGACAGGAAAAAAAGGGAAGATAAAAGAGAAGGTTTAGCCCAAATGGGCCCCAAGGTAAGGCTTATGAAGTATACAAACAAAAACAGACAAAAAGACTGATAAAAGTATATGACAAGAAAAAAATATGCAAATAAAGGAAGAACCTCATCAAAAAGAACCCTAAGTATAAGATTTATATACTATCAGGACAAACCCAAAACACAGAAACACTGGCAGAAGAAAAAGATGGGAGAGTGGTTATAAATTCTCAGTGTGGGTGAGGAAGGTTGTTTTGATTCTTCCTGGATGTATCTTGATATCTCCGTTAAAGGACTCAACTTTCCTAAGATAATGGGGGATTAAAAATTGGTTTACCTATAGGCGTAGCATTGATTGGGGAAAGGGGATTATCTTGAAGTTTAACTCTATAAAGAATATTAGAAGATAAAAATAAAGGAATAAACTAGATTAAACGAAACTAAAATTTAAAAAAACTAAAAAAAATAGAAATGCAAAAGAAAAACACAGGTGTATGTATCAAAAAGTTCAGGTTAGAAAATTATTATGGAATTTGATGTACTGGACATCTCACTGTGATGGTAAATAGGTTAAAAAATTATCTATATTAAAAAAATGAACCAAAATAGTGGGAACGAGTTAAAAATAAAAGTTGTCCTATGAAGTAGTGGTGGTTGTTCTTTTGTAGTCTTTTTTTTTTTTTTCTTTCCTGGTTGGTTTACTGAGGGAGGGGCCTGCCACGTGGGTTTTCAGTTAATGATGTTCCCTGAATTAAGTCCTCCTGCCCCCCTCAAGGGGGTGGGCTCTGAGGAAACTGATTTTTTCAGGCGTTTGTTCTCTGAAGGTTTTTATGTTTGTTCACTTTTTTTTCTGTCGCCTTGACCACTTTTGATGGTTTTTGTAGGTTTAGAGGAAAGCAAACTGCACCCTGACCTCCCTCTCAGAGAGAAGCCTCAGTCTGCTCCCCTGTGGGTGCTGCAGAGCTCATAGAAGGTCCCCCTTGGCTGCTGGCAGATCAGGTTCCCAGTCGCAGTCCCTGGGGATGCAGGATCTTCTGCTTGTACCCAAAACCATGGCAGTGGCGGCTGTCTGGGCAGCTCCAGACCGCCAGAGAGGTTCCAAGCAGCAATCGCACACTGAGATTTTCCTGCTGGCCTGGCCTAGGAGTGCTTGGTCTTTCTGGGTCTAAAAGCGCCGGGTGGGCCTTCACACACTTCTCTCAGGGGAGGCTGAGGGGTGTGCGTCTCAGGCTCTGTAGCACGGCGTGGCATTCTGCTGTTTGGTGAGGCTCCCAAACCTCACAGGAGCCAGACCCCTTGTGTTCTTGGGTGCGCTGGTGGCTCAGGGACCAAGACTTGGTTTCTCTGCTGCACTCTCTCTGGCTCAGCACCAGCGATGGCTGTCCTGGGTCCAGGGACTTAAGCCCCTGTCCCTAGCCACCCCGATTCCCACAATATCCCCCGTGAACCTTTGGTCTTTTGGAGTGCTTTCAACCAGTCTCCAAGTTAATGCTGGTCCCCAGATGCAGGGCACTCTCGTATTGGGGTATTACTTTCCAATCGGTCGCCTCTGGTGGCTCCCTCCCCCTTTTGTTTATCTTCCAATATCAGTCCAACGTTCCCACTCTGCTTTACCTGCCCACTGGTGTCTTCTGCCATGGTAGAGATCCAGACGTGTAGAATTCTGATCTCAGGCTGATTTCATGGGCGATCGGAGTTCTTTGGTAGGTAATCAGCTCACTTTAGGGTACAGGTTGAAATGGTGCCTCCTCCTCCTTCCTCACCATCTTGTCTCCCCCCAGAGTCTCGAATCAGTCTTTTTACCAGAGATCAGTCTGTTCAGATTTTTTCCCCTTCATGGTTCATTCTAGGTGGCTGTTCAGAACTTATCCATTTCTTCTAGGTTGTCCAAGTTGTTGGCCTCTACGTACTCAGTACTCTCTAATGATCCTTTCTATTTTTGTGTTATTCATTGTAATAGCTCATGTTTCTTTCTTTTTAAAAAAGTTTTTCACATTTTTAATTTAAATTCAGTTAGCCAAGGTAGTTTTTGATGTAATGGTTAATGATTCATTAGTTGCATATAACACCCAGGGCCCATCATCATATGTCCCCTCCTTAATACCTATTGCCCAACTACCCTGACTCCTAACTTACCTCTCTTCCAGTTTGTTTCCTATGATTAAGAGTCTCTCATGGTTTCTCTACCTCTCTGATTTCTTCCCATTCAGTTTTCCCTCCCTTCCTCTGTTCTTCTCCACACTATTCCTTACATTCCACATAGGAGTGAAATCATATGATTATTGTCATTCTCTGCTTAACTTCATTTAGCATAACCCCTTCTAGTTCCTTCCATGTTGATGCAAATGTGGGGATTCATCCCTTCTGATGGCTGAGGAATATTCTATGGTATGTATGTACCACATCTTCTTTATCCATTCCTCTCTTGAAGGATATCTGAGCTCCTTCCACAATTTGGCTATTGTGAACATTGCTGCTATGAGCTTTGGGGAGCATGTTACCCTTCTTTTCACTGCATCTGTATCTTTGGGATAATTACCTAGGAGTGTAATTGGTAGGTTGTAGGGCAACTTTATTTTTAACTTTCTGAGAAACCTCCATGCTGTTTTTCAGAGTGGCTGCACCAGCTTGCATTCCTATGAACAGTGTAAGAGGGTTCCCCTTTCTCCACATCCTCGCCAACAGTTGTTGTTTCCCGTCTTGTTAATTTTAGCCATTCTAACTGCTGGATCTCTAACTAACTGGTATCTCATTGTGGTTTTGAGTTCCCTGTTGACAAGTGATGTGGAGCATTTTTTCATGGTCTGTTTGCCATTTATGTGTCTTCCTTGGAGAAGTGTCTCCTCTGTCCTCTACCCATTTACTGAGTGGATTCTTTGTTTCTTGGGTATTGAGTTTGAGCAGTTCTTTGTATTTCTTGGATACCAGACCTTTATCTGTCATGCCATTGGCCAATATCTTCTCCCATTCTGTAGGTTGCCTTTTAGTTTTGTTAATTGTTTCCTTTGTGTGCAGAGGCTTTTTGCCTTGATGGAGTCCCATAAATTCATTCTTGCTTTTGTTTCCCTGGCCTTTAGGGACATGTCTTGCAAGAAGTTGCAGTGCCCAAGGTCAAAGTGGTTGTTGTCTGTGTTCTCCTCTAGGATTTTTATTTGAGACAGGAACCAATTATCTTTCTTTCCTGATTGTATTTGAGACCTCTCTCTTCCTTTGTGAGTCTAGCTAAAACTTTGTCAGTTTTGTTTATCTTTCAAAAAAAGACAGTTCGTATTTTCATTGATCTTTTGTCTTTTTAGTCTCCATTGGATTTATTTCCACTTTCCATTTTGTTATTTCCTTCTATCTACTGATTTGCGGCTTTGCTTGTTTTTTTTTTTTTTTTCCTCCCCATTTCTTTCCTATGTATATTAGGTTGGTTATTGAAGAGCTTTCAGGTGGATTGATGAGGAACTGAATTTCTATGAACTTCCCCCTTAGAGCTACTATGGCTGCATCCCATAACTTTTCATAGATTATCTTTTTCATTTGTCTCAAGGCACTTTTAAATTTTCTTTTCTTATTTTCTTATTTGACTGTTGGTTGTTTACTAGCATGTTACTGAATTTCCACATATTTCTGACTGTCCCATTTTCTTCTTGTGACTGATTTCTTTTTTTTTTTTAAAGATTTTATTTATTTATTTGACAGAGATCACAAGTAGGCAGAGAGGCAGGCAGACAGAGAGAGGAGGAAGCAGGCTCCCTGCTGAGCAGAGAGCCTGATGCGGGACTCGATCCCAGGACCCTGAGATCATGACCTGAGCCGAAGGCAGCGGCTTAACCCACTGAGCCACCCAGGCTCCCTTGTGACTGATTTCTACTTTCTTTTTTAAAATTAATTTTTATATATATATTTTTATAAACATATAATGTATTTTTATCCCCAGGGGTATAGGTCTGTGAATTGCCAGGTTTACACATTTCACAGAACTCACCATAGCACATACCCTCCCTAAGAGCCATAACCCCACCACCCTCTCCCAACTCCCGTCCGCCCAGCAACCCTCAGTTTGTTTTGTGAGATTAAGAGTCACTTATGGTTTGACTCCCTCCTGATACCATATTCTTTCATTTATTCTTTTCCTACCCCCCAAACCCCTCATGTTGCATCTCCACTTCCTCATATCAGGGAGATCATATGATAGTTGTATTTCTCTGATTGACTTATTTCGCTAAGCATAATACCCTCTAATTCCATCCACATCATCGCAAATGGCAAGATTTCATTTCTTTTGATGGCTGCATAGTATTCATATATATATATATATATATATATATATATGTATGTATATCACATTTTCTTTATACATTCATCTGTTGATGGACATCTAGGTTCTTTCCATGGTTTGGCTATTGTGGACATTGCTGCTACAAACATTTGGGTGCATGTGCCCCTTCGGATCACAATGTTTTTATCTTTAGGGTAAATACCCAGGAGTGCCATTGCTGGGTCATAGGGTTGTTCTATTTTCAACATTTTGAGGAACCTCCATGCTGTTTTCCAGAGTGGTTGCACCAGCTTGCATTCCCACCAACAGTTTAGGAGGGTTCCCCTTTCTCCACATCCTCGCCAGCATCTGTCATTTCCTGACTTGTTAATTTTAGCCATTCTGACTGGTGTGAGGTGGTATCTCATGGTTTTGATTTGTATTTCCCTGATGCCGAGTGATGTGGGGCATTTTTCTCATGTGTCTGTTAGCCATGTGGATGTCTTCTTTGCAGAAATGTCTGTTCATGTCTCTGCTCATTTATTGATTGGATTATTTGTTCTTTGGGTGTTGAGTTTGTTGAGCCTTTTATAGATTTTGAATACTAGCCCTTTATCTGATATGTCGTTTGCAAATATCTTTTCCCATTCTGTCAGTTGTCTTTTGGTTTTGTTAACTGTTTCCTTTGCTGTGCAAAAGCTTTTGATCTTGATGAAATCCCAATAGTTCATTTTTGCCTTTGCTTCCCTTGCCTTTGGCGATGTTTCTAGGAAGAAGTTGCTGCGGCTGAGGTTGAAGAGGTTGCTGCCTGTGTTCTCCTCAAGGATTTTGATGGATTCCTTTCTCACATTGACGTCCTTCATCCATTTTGAGTCTATTTTCATGTGTGGTGTAAGGAAGTGGTCCAATTTCATGTTTCTGCATGTGGCTGTCCAATTTTCCCAGCACCATTTGTTTAAGAGGCTTTTTTCCAATTGACATTCCTTCCTGCTTTGTCGAAGATTAGTTGACCATAGAGTTGAGGGTCTATTTCTGAGTTCTCTATTCTGTTCCATTGATCTATGTGTCTGTTTTTGTGCCAGTACCATACTGTCTTGATGATGACAGCTTTGTAATAGAGCTTGAAGTCTGGAATTGTGATGTCACCAACTTTGGCTTTCTTTTTCAACATTCCTTTGGCTATTTGAGGTCTTTTCTGGTCCCATATAAATTTTAGGATTATTTGTTCTATTTCTTTGGAAAAAAATGGAAGGGATTTTTATAAGTATTGCATTATATGTGTAGATTGCTTGAGGTAGCATAGACATTTTCACAATATTTGTTCTTCCAATCCATGAGCATGGAACAATTTTCCATTTCTTTGTGTCTTCCTCAATTTCTTTCATGAGTACTTTGTAGTTTTCTGAGTATAAATTCTTTGTCTCTTTGGTTAGGTTTATTCCTAGGTATCTTATGGTTTTGGGTGCAACTGTAAATGGGATTGACTCCTTAATTTCTCTTTCTTCTGTCTTGTTGTTGGTGTAGAGAGATGCAACTGATTTCTGTGCATTGATTTTTTTAAAATGTATTTTTTATTTATTTTCAGCATAACAGTATTCATTATTTTTGCACCACACCCAGTGCTCCATGCAATCCGTGCCCTCTATAATACCCACCACCTGGTACCCTGACCTCCCACCCCCCGCCTCTTCAAAACCCTCAGATTGTTTTTCAGAGTCCATAGTCTCTTATGGTTCACCTCCCCTTCCAATTTCCCCAAACTCCCTTCTCCTCTCTATCTCCCCATGTCCTCCATGCTATTTGTTATGCTCCACAAATTAGTGAAACCATATGATAATTGATTCTCTCTGCTTGACTTATTTCACTCAGGATAATCTCTTCCAGTTCCGTCCATGTTGCAATAAAAGTTGGGTATTCATCCTTTCTGATGGAGGCATAATACTCCATAGTGTATATGGACCACATCTTCCTCGTCCATTCATCCGTTGAAGGGCATCTTGGTTCTTTCCATAGTTTGGTGACCGTGGCCATTGCTGCTATAAGCATTGGGGTACAGTCAAGAAAACAAAGAGGCAACCCATGGAATGGGAGAAGATATTTGCAAATGACAGTGCAGACAAAAGGTTGATATCCAGGATCTATAAAGAACTCCTCAAATTCAACACACACAAAACAGACAGTCATATCAAAAAATGGGAAGAAGATATGAACAGACACTTCTCCAATGAAGACATACAAATGGCTATCAGACACATGAAAAAATGTTCATCATCACTAGCCATCAGGGAGATTCAAATTAAAACCACCTTGAGATATCACCTTACACCAGTTAGAATGGCCAAAATTAGCAAGACAGGAAACAACATGTGTTGGAGGGGATGTGGAGAAAGGGGAACCCTCTTCCACTGTTGGTGGGAATGAAGTTGGTGCAGCCTCTTTGGAGAACAGTGTGGAGATTCCTCAAGAAATTAAAAGTAGAACTTCCCTATGACCCTGCAATTGCACTACTGGGTATTTACCCCAAAGATACAGATGTAGTGAAAAGAAGGGCCATCTGTGCATTGATTTTATATCCTGACAATTTACTGAATTCCTGTACAAGTTCTAGCAGTTTTGGAGTTGAGCCTTTTGGGTTTTCCACATAAGTATCATAGCATCTGCAAAGAGTGATAGTTTGACTTCTTCTTAGCCAGTTTGGATGCCTTTAATTTCTTTTTGTTGTCTGATTGCTGAGACTAGGACTTCTAGTGCTATGTTGAATGGCAGTGGTGATAACAGACATCCCTGCTGTGTTCCTGACATTAGCAGAAAAGCTTTCAGTTTTTCTCCATTGAGAATGATATTTGCAGTGGGTTTTTCATAGATGGCTTTGATAATATTGAGGTATGTGCCCTCTATCCCTACACTTTGAAGAGTTTTGATCAGGAAGGGATGCTGTACTTTGTCAAATGCTTCTTCAGCATCTATTGAGAGTATCATATGTTTCTTGTTCTTTCTTTTATTAATGTATTGTATCACATTGGTTGATTATTGGATGTCGAACCAACCTTGCAGCCCTGGAATAAATCCCACTTGGTTGTGGTGAATAATCCTTTCAATGTACTGTTGGATCCTATTGGCCAGTATTTTGGTGAGAATTTTCGCATCTGTGTTCATCAAGGATATATGCTCTTTAATTCTCCTTTTCGATGGGATCCTTGTCTGGTTTGGGGATCAAGGTGATGCTGGCCTCATAAAATGAGTTTGGAAGTTTTCCTTCCATTTCTATTTTTTGGAACAGTTTCAGGAGAATAGGAATTAGTTCTTCTTTGAATGTTTGGTAGAATTCCCCCTGGAAGCCGTCTGGCCCTGGGCTTTTGTTTGTTTGGAGATTTTTAATGACTGTTTCAATCTCCTTACTCGTTATGGGTCTGTTCAGGCTTTCTATTTCTTCCTGGTTCAGTTGTGGTAGTTTATATGTTTCTTGGAATGCATCCATTTCTTCCAGATTGTCAAATTTGTTGGTGTAGAGTTGCTCATAGTATGTTCTTATAATAGTTTGTATTCCTTTGGTGTTAGTTGTCATCTCTCCTCTTTCATTAATGATTTTATTTATTTGGGTCCTTTCTCTTTTCTTTTTGATAATTCTGGCCAGCGGTTTATCAATCTTATTAATTCTTTCAAAGAACCAGCTCCTAGTTTCGTTGATTTGTTCTATTGTTTTTTTTTTGGTTTCTATTTCATTGATTTCTGCTCTGATCTTTATGATTTCTCTTCTCCTGCTGGGCTTAGGGTTTCTTTCTTGTTCTTTCTCCAGCTCCTTTAGGTGTAGGGTTAGGTTGTGTACCTGAGACCTTTCTTGTTTCTTGAGAAAGTCTTGTACCGCTATATATTTTCCTCTCAGGACTGCCTTTGTTGTGTCCCACAGATTTTGAACCGTTGTCTTTTCATTATCATTTGTTTCCATGATTTTTTTTCAATTCTTCTTTAATTTCCGGGTTGACCCATTCATTCTTTGGCAGGATGCTGTTTAGTCTCCATGTATTTGGGTTCTTTCCAAACTTCCTCTTGTGGTTGAGTTCTAGCTTCAGAGCATTGTGGTCTGAAAATATGCAGGGAATGATCCCGATCTTTTGATACCGGTTGAGTCCTGATTTAGGACCGAGGATGTGATCTATTCTGGAGAATGTTCCATGTGCACTAGAGAAGAATGTGTATTCTGTTGCTTTGGGATGGAATGTTCCGATTATATCTGTGATGTCCGTCTGATCCAGTGTGTCGTTTAAGGCCTTTATTTCCTTGCTGATCTTTTGCTTGGGTGATCTGTCCATTTCAGTGAGGGGGTTGTTAAAGTCCCCTACTATTAATGTATTATTGTTGATGTGTTTCTTTGATTTTGTTATTAATTGGTTTATATAGTTGGCTGCTCCCATGTTAGGGGCATAGATATTTAAAATTGTTAGATCTTCTTGTTGGACAGACCCTTTGAGTATGATACAGTGTCCTTCCTCATCTCTTAATATAGTCTTTGGCTTAAAATCTAATTGATCTGATATAAGGATTGCCACCTCTGCTTTCTTCTGGTGTCCATTAGCATGGTAAATTGTTTTCCACCTCCTCACTTTAAATCCGGAGGTGTCTTCGAATCTAAAATGAGTTTCTTGTAGGCAGCATATTGATGGGTTTTGTTTTTTTTATCCATTCTGATACCCTGTGTCTTTTGATTGGGCCATTGAGCCCATTTACATTCAGGGTAACTATTGAGAGATATGAATTTAGTGCCATTGTATTGCCTGTAAGGTGACTGATACTGTATATTGTTTCTGTTCCTTTCTGACCTACTACATGTAGGGTCTGTCTTTGCTTAGAGGACCCCTTTCAATATTTCCTGTAGATCTGGTTTGGTGTTTGTAAATTCTTCCAGTTTTTGTTTGTTCTGGAAGCTTTTTATCTCTCCTTCTCTTTTCAATGATAGCCTAGCTGGATATAGTATTCTTGGCTGCATGTTTTTCTCATTTAGTGCTCTGAAAATATCATGCCAGTTCTTTCTGGCCTGCCAGGTCTCTGTGGATAAGTCCACTGCCAATCTAATATTTTTACCTTTGTATGTTACAGACTTCTTTTCCCGGGCTGCTTTCAGGATTTTATCTTTGTTACTAAGACTTGTAAATTTTACTATTACGTGACGGGGTGTGGTCCTATTCTTATTGATTTTGAGGGGCATTCTCTGCACCTCCTGGATTTTGATGCTCGTTCCCTTTGCCATATTGGGGAAATTCTCTCCAGTAATTTTCTCCAGTATACCGTCTGCTCCCCTCTCTCTTTCTTCTCCTGGAATCTCAATTATTCTAATGTTGTTTCATCTTATGTTGTCACTTATCCCTCAAATTCTCCCCTCGTGGTCCAGTAGCTGTTTGTCCCTCTTTTGTTCAGCTTCTTTATTCTCTGTCATTTGGTCTTCTATATCACTAATTCTTTCTTCTGCCTCATTTATCCTAGCAGTGAGAGCCTCCATTTTTGATTGCACCTTATTAATACCTTTTTTTGGTTTCAACTTGGTTAGATTTTAGTTCTTTTATTTCTCCAGAAAGGGTTTTTATCTCTCCGGAGAGGGTTTCTCTAATATCTTCCATGCCTTTTTCGAGCCCGGCTAGAACCTTGAGAATCGTTATTCTGAACTCTAGATCTGACATATTGCCAATGTCTATATTGATTTGGTCTCTAGCCTTTGGTACTGCCTCTTGTTTTTTTTTTTTTTTTTTTTTTTTGTGGTCAGTTTTTCCACTTTGTCATTTTGTCCAGATAAGAATATATGAAGGAGCAAATAACATACTAAAACGGTGGCAAAGACCCTAGGAAAATGTGCTTTAACCTAATCAGAAGAGACCCCAAATCATGGGGCAGGGGCAGAAAGGGGGCAAAATGAATTTCAGAAAAAAAAAATTAAGAAGAGAAGAAAATAAAGAAAGAGTATAAAAAAGAAAAAATAGGTATATTAGACTGGTTACTAGAACAGGGTCACCCACTTAATTTTGGGTGATCCCTGTCTCTTAGAAGAAACTACCTCCCAAAATTTTAAAGGGTGAAAAACATATATAAGGGTAAGTTCGATGAAGTGATGGAATATGACAAGAAAGATGAAAAAAATTTTTTTTTAATTTCTAAAAAAGGAGTTGATAAGTTGGTTGGGAGAATCAAGAAAAAGAAAGTGGAGAGATTTTCTCAGGCTGGAGACTAGAACAAAGCCCTGTGCTAGATTTAGGGTATATTTTGATCTATTAGGAGAAGTTGTACCCCAAATATTTTAGAAGAAAAAACCCTATGTGTATACAAAAAGGAAAGTTAGATACAATGAAGGATAAAATATGACTATAAAAATGAACATTCAAAAAATATTAGTATTATTTTGAAAGGTATTGTTAAGATAAACTAGTTTAAAAAACGTTAAAAGTGGAAAGGGTAAAAGTTAAAAAAAATTTAGCCGAAGAAGAAAAAAAATTAAATTAAAAAAATTAATTAACTGCAAGACAAGAATCATGGGGAAAAAGGCATGAGTTCCATGCTTTGCTTTCTCCTCCTCTGGACTTCCGCTGTTCTCCTTGGTAAGTGAACTTGGTCTTGGCTGGATTTCTTGTTGATCTTCTGCAGGAGTTGCCTGTTGTAGTGATTCTCAAGTGTCTTTTCCCCAGGCGTAATTGCCCCGCCCTTAGCCGGGATTGGGGTAAATAATCCTCTCAGGTTTGCTTTTGGGAGCTTTTGTTCTCTGAACACTTTCTGTAGAGTTCCAGAGGACGGGAATGAAGATGTCAGCCTCCTGGTCTCCGGCCCGGAGGAGCCAAGAGCTTGGGGCCCCACTCCTCAGTGCACCCTCAGAGAAAAGCGCTCAGTCGCTCCCATCTCCCTGGCCTCTGGCTGTGCTCTGAGCTCACCCACCCTGTGACCAGTTCAAGGTAACCCCGAGCTGAGAGCTCACTCCTTAGCTCTGTCTCTGTAGCCGGCTTCCCTGCTCTAATACCTTCGAGCTCTGCGACATTCAGACACCCTGATCCTTCTGTGACCCTGCGGGACCTGGGGCCACACTGACCCCGCATGGGCTTCCCCCCGGTTTAGCCTCTGGAGCAATGTCCCTCCGTGGAGCAGACTTAAAAGTCCTGAATTTGTGCTCCGTTGGGCCACTGCTTGCCAGCCCCTCCCCACCACGGTCTATCTTCCTGTTGTTTTGGATTCAGTTCTCCACTGGTCCTACCTTTAAGAAAGTGATCAATTTTCTGTTTCTAGAATTGTTCCTCTTTTCTTCTATCTCCTTTTGGATTTGTAGGTGTTCACAATGGTTTGATAAGCTATCTAGCTGATCTCCTGCTACCGATGTCGTCTCAGCCGCTACTACTCTCCCATCTTGACCTAATCCCCCTGATTTCTACTTTCATACTATTGTGGTTGGACAAGATTTTTTTTTAAAGATTTTATTTATTTGATAGAGTTCACAAGTAGGCAGAGAGGCAGGCAGAGAGAGGAGGAATCAGGCTCCCTGCTGAGCAGAGAGCCTGATGTGGGGACTGATCCCAGGACCCTGGGATCATGGCCTGAGCCGAAGGCAGAGGCTTTAACCCACTGAGCCACCCAGGTGCCCTGGTTGGACAAGATTTGAACCAGAGTGTGAAGGGGGCATTCAGTTTAAAGTTACTTTCCTGGGCATATTTTCTGAGGGCAGACCACGACTTCCATGGGGACAGAGGGAAGGTTTGTGAGACTGGAGGAGGTTGTCAACCCTTGTTAGGTTATCGATCATTACCATGCAGGCTGTGTGCCACTGTTCACACTGTAGCCCTGATGGACATGCACTTCTTAGAAACATTTTGCAGGAGGTGCAGGGTGGCCTTCTCTAACAGAAAGCTGCCATGTGGGTTCATGGCATGGCCCCAAGTCAGCAACCAGGATGTATTGGGAGACCAGAACCGGACTTTCTGTTGGAAGTGACAGAAACAGAACATGGTGGGCTTCATGGAATAGCTGAGGTCCTGAGTGACCCATTGGGGGTTGGTGGTGGGTGGGGAAGTGGGGCCTGTGGATCTGTCTCATTAGAACCTGTGGAATTCATGGACACCTGCCTGGTGTTGAGTTGTGTAGAGACAGGGAGACAACAGTCTCTGGCCAGGCACAAGGGTCACACTAGACCACCACCAGAGGGGCAGCGTATGGTGGGAGCCACTGTTCAGTTTCTATGAAAACTTTTGGGATCCGGTGACTGTGATTCCTAGCACCAGCATAGGGAGAGGAGGGCGGTGGTGGTGCACACTCCCTAGGGTTGTGGTCACACTAAACTGGAGCCCACTGATGTGAGCCATGCCTGGCACAGAAGGCACCCAGTCACTGTAGCTGTGGGTGCTGTGCCCATGGCACTTTCACCCTAGGGGCTCCCATGTTGTCGCCTCCTATTTTTCATCACCTTCATGGTCATGAGCCTCTGCTCTTGCCCCATGGCCCCCCTGTGGTATTGCCCTTCCTCCATCTGGCCCTCATCCTCTGCCTTGTGTGACCCGATGCCAGGGTAGCCTTCTCAAGTGGCAGCGCTGTCAGTCCCCTGATGGAACACTTCCATTGGTCCCCTTGAGGTGAGAATGATGCCCTGCCCTGGAAGGAGGCTGCAGGTCCCCAATCAGGAGAGCCACGTCTCCCTTTTCAGCCTGGCCTGCACTAGCCTCAGTCCTTTTATGGGAAGCTGTCCCCACTTCCTGAGATGATAGCTCTGACCTTAATAACAATATTGTTTTCTGTGTCTCCATGCTTTAGTTTATCTGTGGCATGTCTTTCGAACTTCTCAGCGGGTTTTCAGCCATCCTGCAGGGATGTCTTCTCAAAGGGGTGATGACCTGAGAGGGGAGCCTTCCCTGCCACCTCCCTCAGCATGTCCCTGAGCCCTGGAGCCAGCTGCCTCACTGAGTGCTAAGGGACACTAACCAGCCCATCCTGAGCCCAGGCTGTGTCAGCTGTGTAGACTGATGTGTGCCAGGAGCGGTGGGCAGGTGGCATGGGGCAGATGCAGGCAGTTTCTCTTTCTCATTTCTCCCCCACCTCCCCCCCCCCCAGAGGTAGCTTAGAGCAGTCTCCACATCCCACATCTTGAGATGCCTTGACCTGTGCCTCCTGCATTTAGCTGGTGAGCTTGGTGGCTTCCCGTTGCTTCTGTCTCCCATACTCGCACCCATGGCAGTTCCTGGATCAGGGGAGGGATCGTACCCTTGTCTGTGCTTGACCCACTTCCTATCCCACACTAAGCCCCCCCCACCTTTGTGTCTCCAATGGATGTGCTTGGAAGCAAGCTTGTCCACAGGGAACCTATTTGCCAAATGGATCCAGGGAATGAGCACTGAATTAGTGACCCAAGTGAGAGAACAAACCTGCTCTGAAACCTATCCCTCACTCTGTGACCATCTCACCCTAAAACAAACAGTAATAGCTTTCTGGATTATGACATGGCTTCTATCTCTGCTTACACTCTCTTGAATGCATAGGTGCTGATCCTGGATGGAAAGGGGCCATGGCTCCTGTGGGCTGGGATTAACAGGGAAAATAGAAGAATTCAGTGAAATTTGAATTCCAGGCATGGAGTGAATGAATATTGTCGAGGAAATACTCCCAAGTAGGGCATATGAATGTTGTGTACCAAAGCTTTTTCAAATAGGTTACTGAAAGAAAAATCTTTTTATTGTTTATTTTCATTCTAGTCGAGTTCACATACAGTGTTATATGAGTTTCAGGTGTGCAATGGCATGAGTCAGTAGCTCTCTGTATCACTCAGTGCTCATCCAGGACAGTGTGCTCTCAGTCCCCTTCATCTGTTTCACCCATCCCTCCAGCCACCGCCCCGCTGGTAACCATCGGTTTGTTCTCTGTTGTTAGGAATCTGTATTTTGGTTTGTCTCTTTTTTCTCCTTCATTTATGTATGTTTGTTTCTTCAGTTGTACACAAGAGTGACATCCTATGGTATTGCCTTTCTCTGACTGACTGATTTAGCTTAGGATAATCCTCTCAACATCCATCCATGTGGCTGCAAATGGAACATTTCATTCTTTTTCTGTCTGAGTAATATTCCACTCTGTGTGTGTGTGTGTGGGTGTGTGTGTACACGTGTGTACACATCTGTCATCTCATTTATCACTTTATCCACAGACACTTGAGTTGCTTCCATATTGTAATCTTGTAAATAATGCTGCAAGAAACATAGGGGTGCTTTTGAGTTATTGTTTTTGTGTAAAAAAACTGGGTAAACACTCAGTAGTGTGGTTGCAGGATCCCAGGGTAGCTCTGTTTGAAATGTCTGCAGGACCCTCAATACTGTTTCCTAGAGTGGCTGCAGCAGGTTGCTTTTCCACCAACAGTGCACAAAGGTCCCCTTCTTCCACATCCTCCCAGCACCTGCTGTTCCTTGTGCCATGGGTGGGAGCCATTCTGATGTATGTGGTAATATCTCATTATACTTCTGATTTGCATTTTCCTGGGCTTGGGTGATGGTGAACTTCTTTTCATGGGACTGCTGGCCATCTGTATTTCTTCTTTGGAGAAATGTCTGTACATATCTTTGGAATATTTTTTTAACTGGATTATTTGTTTTCTGAGTGTCGAATTGTATTCATTCTATATATTTTGGACACTATCCCTTTATTGCATAGGATATTTGCAAATATCTTCTCTCTCTTTAAAAAATTTTTTTTGTTTTGACAGAGAGAGAGAGATCACAAGTAGGCAGAGAGGCAGGTAGAGAGAGAGAGAAGAGGAAGCAGGCTCCCCGATGAGCAGAGATTCCAATGTGGGGCTTGATCCCAGGACCCTGAGATCATGACCCGAGCCAAAGGCAGAGGCTTTAACCCACTGAGCCACCCAGGCACCACTCTTCTTTCAGTAGGTTGTCTTATTATTATTATTACTTCATTCTTTTTCTTCTGTTGTCCCAGTAGTTTATTTTTGCTTTTATTTCTTTTGCCTTAGGAGACAGTCTAGAAAAATGTTGCTTTGGTCCATGTCAAGAAGTTACTGTCTGTGCCTTCTTGTAGGATTTTTATGGTTTCAGGTCTCCCATTGAGGTCTTTAAACCATTTTGAGCTTATGTGTCTGTATGGCAGAAGGAAGCAGAGTAATTGCATTCTTCTGTGCCTAGCTGTCCAGTTTTCCCAATACAGTTTGTATTGACAGAGACTGTCCTTTTCCTTTTGATATTCCTGCCTGCTTTGTGGAAAATTAACTGGCCACATAATTGCGGGTTTATATCTGAGCTTCTATCCTGTTTCCTTGGTCGCAGTGTGTATTTTTGTGCCAGTGCCATAGTGTTAGGATAACTACAGCTTTGTAGTAGAACTTGAAATCTGGAATTGTGACTCCTCCAGCTTTTTCTTCTCAACATTGTGTTGGTTGCTCAGTATCTTCGGTGGTTCCATACAGATTTTTTGGAGTGTTTCCTTGAGTTTTGTTGTTGTTGTTTTGTTTAACTTCAATTCAGTGAGGCAACTTATAGTACATCATTAGTTTCAGACGTAATGTTCAATAATTGATGATCACGTGTGTATAACGCCCAGTGCTCATTGCATCATGTACCCTCCTTAATGCCCACCACCCAGTTACCCAATCCCCCATCCACCTCCCCTCCAGCAACCCTCTGTTTCTGTAATATAGTCTCCAGTGGTTTTCTCCCTCTCTGATGATTTCCCATCCATTGTTCCCTCCCTTCCCCTCTGATCCTCTGTGGTGCTTCTCCTATCTCACACATGAGTGAACCCATGTGCTGATTGTCTTCCTCTGATAGACTTAATTCGCTCAGCGTAATACCCTCCAGTTCCAGCCAGGGGATGTGATGGTTCGTCTTCATCCTCTCTGATGGCTGAATGATATTCCGTTGTTAGATATGAACCACATCTTCTTTACCCATTCATCTGTCCGTGGACATCTGGGCTCTTTCCATAGTTTGGCTAGAGTGGATAATGCTGTAATGAAGATTGGGGGGTAGGTGCCACTACTTTTCACTCAATCTGTGTTTTTTTTTTTTAAAGATTTTATTTATTTATTTGACAGAGAGAGAGAGATCACAAGCAGGAAGAGAGGCAGGCAGGGTGGGGGGAGCAGTCTCTCCATTGAGCAGAGAGCCCAATGTGGGGCTTGATCCCAGGACCCTGAGATCATGACCTGAGCCGAAGTCAGAGGCTTAACCCACTGAGCCACCCAGGTGCCCCACAATCTGTACCTTCGGGGTAAATACCTAGTAGTGTAATTGCTGGGTCATAGGGTAACTCTATTTTTAAGTTCTTGAAGAAACTCGATAATATGTGGTACAAGCATGCATTCCCACCAGCAGTGTAAGAGTGTTCCCCTTTCACCACATTCTTGCCAACATTTGCTGTTTCCCGCCTCAGTTTTAGCCATGCCAGCTGTGGTAAGGTGGTATCTCATTGTGGTTTTGATTTGTATTTTCCTGATGGCTTAGATGTAGAGCACTTTTTCGTGGGTCTCTTGGTCTCTTGTAAGTCCTTTGGTAGAATAGTGGGGTCATGTTTTCACTCATGTCTTAAGCTAGATAAGGGGTAGTCCCAGGAGCATGGAAGGTGTGATCTGCTGAGGTGTGGAGACCTTCAGAGACATCTGGATTGAGGGCTAGAGTTAAGGGGAGTTTCAGGCTCAGGCTCTGTGTTCAGTCTGGTATGAAAGTATAAATAAACAGGGATGGTTCAAGATGTCATTCGGATTTCTCCTGCTCTGAATCGTTTCTGGAGTTCCAAACACCATGGTTTCCTTCTGGATGGCAGGCGGAGTCCTCTGAAATTGCTCGGATGTCCCCAGTCCCTGGGACTGTGGTGCCAGCCAGGACTCTGAGGAAAGACCCCTCGGAGCCCAACCTAGGGTCAGGTTTATGGTCAGGTTTAGGGTTAGAATTTAGGGTTCTGGGTTAGGGTTAGGGTTTAGGAGTTGGCTAGGGTTAATTTATTTGCCTTTAATACAAGATGTCCATGCTTAAATAAGACATTTTCTGAGCATATTTTACAGTGAGTAAAGTTTAGCATGTAACCCAAATAGTTATGGAGGAGAAAAAATGTTCCAAAGCAACACTTAAGACATTATTTCTTGACATTTACGTTTTATTATCAAAATAATTAAAAACTGAATTGCTCTGTGACTCTTCTCACAGATGAATTTGCTGGCCCTGTCTTTCCAGTCTTGGCTAAAAACATCTTCTCAGTGGGCCTCCTTAATAGGTGTCTCTGAATGGAATGGTTCTCTTAGCCCTTAGCCTGCATTCCTTCCTATCGTTGTTTTGTTGATTATATCCCACACTTGTTGCAAGCTCCCAGGTGGGACTAGAGCTATACATTTGCACCGAGTAGATACTCCATAAGTATTTATTAATTCAACAAGTATGGTTTTCTTTTAAGTCAAAAATAACCATGTTTTATTAATGAATTTTTTACCATATCAGAATATGTTTGGAGAAAGCTATTGCTCCACGACTATACATCTGTCAAGGCGGTGGCTTCATTATGTCCTGTGTCATGCTTCCCTGAGCTGGCCGGGATGCTCATGACCCATGTATGAAGCTCAGCTTCAAAACGTAGGGGTGAGGTCTGTGAAGCTGCTGGGGGGCTTTTGGGGGGCTTACAATGCTGAACACTATGTATCACGTGGGGCCATATGGGACGTGAGCAACCCTTCTTTACCAGCTTTTCCATTTTCCTCCACCCTCTGTCAGTACGTGGCTTTCCCACCACCCATATTTTTTCAGACAAACTCTGAGATGGCCTATGGCTTGGGACTCCACTGACATCACAGAGTCTCATTACAACCAGTGTCAGAGGTTTCCGTTGCCCTGACATGACCCTTGTTCCCAGAATAGGCCCCATGAAAAGTCCCATGGGAGTCAGGGAGTCCAGGAAAGATAAATGGGTGATTGCAGCTCTAGCTGAAGCTGCTCTGCTTAGCAGGGAGCCTGCTTCCCCTCTCTCTTCACCTGCCTCTCTGCCTACTTGTGATTTCTGTCTGTCAAATAAATAAATTTTAAAAATCTAAAAAAAAAAAAATCCTCATTACCAAACTTATGCTTGCAGAAGACAGTTTAGGGACACCTTCCCTCACTGGCGCTGTCATTTCTGGTCTGGCCAATGCCCAGTCACACTGATATGTGTAACTACACAAGGGCACAGCTGCCACACCCTCCTGGAGCACTCCCGGTCTCCCTGTCCCCTGTTCTCGCCAACCCTGCACATCCCCAGTCCTCCTGAGTGTATCCTGTTGTGGCACTTTTCACACAAGGCTGCCAGTTGTTGTCTCATTGTCTGTCCTTCCTCCTTGGAGTAGATCTGTCTCCCAGACACCTGGCTGGATGAGAGGCCCATGAATGGTGTCGGGATCTTTTGTCCCAGAACAGCAGGCATCCCTCAAAATCCTGATGGGCAGGGGGAGTCTCTGTCCCTCTGAGTGCCCCCAGCCTCAGTGGAACCTAGTGTCCAGGATAAGGGACTTGGGAGTCCTCCCAGATGAAGTATGTTCTATGAAGGTGGCTTCCTTCTGAGATCGCTGTGCAACCACATTGTGTGGCCCTTCCTGTGAGACAGAAAACATGCTACTGTGTTGTATTCTCTTTGCACACTGTGGCTACCAAAGAGGAAATTCATGCTCACCCTCACACATTCATACTGACACCTCTGTTTCTGAGCATCACAAGCATGGAAATGACAGTGAATTCCCGTTGACAAAGGAAGCCTGGGAACCCAACCCAAGGTTTGGGATCAGGCCTAGCGGCATGGCAAGCCCTACCTGCTGGTGCTGTATCAGTCTCCCGGGGTGCTGAGTAATGGACGGTGTTGGCTGGTGTTCAGAGGGGATCCCAGCCACGGGTGCACCCAGTGTTTATAGCGCTTTATCGCAGGCTTCGGGTGACACCACACTGGACCCTGGGCCGGGCCCAGGTGGCTCTCCTGGTGGCCCCCGCCCCCAGAAACAAGTTTGCCAGGGTTTTCTTACAAATTCTCATGAATTTTCTGCCCAAATCAACATGGGCAGAAAGCTCGTGAAAATTGGCCAGCGCTGTGTGTTGATACTGGCCGTGCACCAGTGCCGTACTGGGAGTTCTTTCTTGCTAGGTGCATGTTGCGGCCATGGGGGACTGGCAGCTGGGCCCACGCGGCTCCCTGAGGGCCCCACAGAGCAAGCTCCTTTGGGGCAGATTTGAGGGAGGGGGTGAGACTGAGCGTCAGCCTCCATGTTTTTTGCCAAATGGGGCGGCAAACACAAGGGTGGCCTGAAGGGGGCATGCAGGTTTCTCCAGCTCTAGTGTTTCACGCAGCTCCCAAGGGCATGATTTCCTCTCTGGTGGTAGGCAGAGTCCTTCAGTATGGCTAAGGGGTCCCCAGTCTGGAGGGCTTGGGGTGGTCAGGCCTCTGGGGATGGAAGTCCGAAATTCAGCCTAGAGTCAGGGTTGGGCCTTGGGGCCTGGCAAGCCTGATCTGCTAGCACTGAAGCAGGATCTCCCCGGGGGCTGAGTGGAGGGCGGGCATCAGACAGGGTGTATGGCTGTGGGTTTGTGGCTGGGGGGAGAGGGGGCTGCCGAAGGCAGCGGTGTCCTAAGGGGTCATGCAGGATTTTGCGGCTCTGAAGGTGCTACACAGCTCCAAAGGGCACGTTTTCCTCCTGGGTGGTGGGCGGACTCCTGGGGGGTGGCTCAGGGGTCCACAATCTAGAGAGCTTGAGGGCTGGGCCTCTGGGGACGGAAGCCTGAGAACACAACCCGGGTTAGGGTGAGGGTCTAGGACTGGCAGGGCCCACCTGCCATTCTTGAAGCGAACTCCCCTGAGGGGCTGAGGAGAGGGTGGGGCTGGCCAGCGTTCTGAGTCAGTCCAGACCAGGCTGCACACAGCGTTTGGAGTGCTTGCTCCCGGGCATTGGGCTGCAACCATACGGGACTCTTGGCCAGGCCCAGGTACCTCCCCTGAAGGCCCCCAGCACCAGAAGTGAGTTGACTGGAGGTTTTTGGCCAATTCTTATGAGCTTTCTGCCCAAATCCACATTGACTTGGTGCATGATGCGACTGGGTGAGACCGTGAGCCTGGCCCACAGCTTCCCGTGGGCCCCCACGGAGGCGAGCTTTCTAGGGGCAGAGTTGAGGTAGGGTCAGAGCCTGAGCCTTTTTTGGCAGATGGGGGCGCCAAAGGTGAGGGTGACCTGAGGTGGGCACGACGGTTTCTCCCGTTCTGAGGGTTTCCCACAGCTCAATGGCACAGCTTCCTCCTGGGCGGCAGGCGGATATCTGTGGTATGGCTCAGGGGTCCCCAATCTGGAGGGTTTGAGAGCCAGGGCTACGGGGACTGAAGTCTGAGAACCCAACCCAGGGTTAGGGTGTGGGTCTAGCAGCATGGCAAGCCCCCCCCCCCCATGCTGAGGTAGACTCCCTGGGGGGCTGAGTAGAGGGTGGATTCGGCCGGCATTCAGAGGCCATGGGAGCCACGTGTGCACCCGCCCTTCAGAGCATTTTCCTGTAGGCTTTGGGCGACAGTATGTGGGACCCTGGAGTGATCCCAGGTGGCACCCCCGAAGGTCCCTGCCAACAGAAGCGAGTTCACCGGCGCTTTCAGGCCAATTCTCATGGGCCAATTCTAATCTCTCAATGTTGATTTGGGCAGAAAGCCCATGAGAATTGGCCAGCATTGGGCAGCCATTTGGACTACACTGTTCCCTGTTGCCCAGAGTGACTTCTCACTCGGTTCATGTCCCCGCCACTGGGAAAACAGGCTGAGACTATGCTGCCCACCCGAGGGCCACTGTACCGGGGAGCTTTCCCAGAGCAGAGTTAAGGGAGGGGTTTTCGCCGGGTGTCTGCTTCTGACTTTTCAGGCTGCTGTGGCACTGAAGGTTGGGGATGGCCTCAGTGGGGGCATGAATGTATAGCTCATTCTGAGGCTTTTCCGCAGCGAAAGGCACTGTTTCCGCCTGGGTGGCAGGTGGACTCGTGGCGTGGGACTCAGGGTTCCCCAGTTGGAGGACTCGAGGGACAGGCCTCTGGGGAAGGAACACTGAAAACACATCCGAGGGTTAGTGCAGTGCCTAGGGGCATAGCACGGCCGAATGGCCAGTACTGGCGTGGGAACCCTAGAGGGTGAGAAGCAAGAGGCCTTGTCCTCGTGCGTTCATGGCTCGTTGAGGGCGTTCTTGCAGGATACAGGCCACGACCACTTGGATCCCCAGGCCAGGCCCAAGAAGAGTCCCTGCAGACATGTGCCACAGGAAGTGAGTTTGCTGGGGATTTTCTGGCCAATTCTCACGAGCTTTCTGCCCAATCGATTTCGATTTGGGCAGAAAGCTTGTGAGAATTGGCCAGTGTTGGGCAGCCACTTGGGCTGCACTGTCACCCGTGGTCTAGAGCCCTTTCTCACTCAGTGTGGGTCAAGACCCCCTGGGAAATGGGCTGTGACCACGTGGCTCCCTCGAGGGCTGCAGCACAGAGGAGCTTTCTGAGGGGAAAGTTGAGGAGGGGTTGTGACTGGGCATCAGCCTCCAAGTTTTTGGTCCAGTGTGGCACTGATGGTGGGGGATGGCCTCGTTGGGGGGGCATGCTGGTGTCTTCTGTTCTGGGGGTTTTCTGCAGCTCTGAAAGGCACGGTTTCCACTTAGGGAGCAGGAGGACTCATAGGGTGTGTTTCAGGGTTCCCCCAGTTGAAGGCTCAAGGGACAGGACCCTGGGAAAGGAAGACTGAAAAACCAGGCAGGGTTTATGGCCCAGGACTGGGGCATGGCAGACCCCATCTGCCAGTGTCAGGGAAGGTACCCCAGGAGGTGGAGTAGCAGGAGGCATTGGCCTTGCATGTGCCAGACTCATGGAGGGCTTTCTGGCAGGGTTTGAGCTAGCACAACTCAGGATCCCGGGCCAGGCCCAGGGGGAGGCCCTGCAGACGTGCATTGGAGGAAGCGAGTTTGCTGGGGGTTTTCCGGCCAATTCTCACGAGCTTTCTGCCCAAATCAGGATTGATTTGGGCAGAAAGCTCGTGAGAATTGGCCGGCGTTGGGCGGCACTGTGGACCACCTGTCCCCTGTGGCCAAGGGCCTTTCTCGCTCGGGGAATGTCGTGGCCACTGGGAAAATGTGCCGAGACGACGCGGCCCACCCAGGGGCCTTTGTGCAGGGGAGCTTTCCCAGAGTAGAGTTGAGGGAGGGGTGGTGGCCGGGCCTCAGCCTCTGACGTTTCTGCCTGATGTGGTGCCAAAAGTTGGGGGAAGTTGTGGCCTTAGTGGGGTCATGAAGGTTTCTCTTGCTCTGAGGGTTTTCTGCAGCTCTGAAAGTTATGGTTTCTTCCATGGTGGCAGGTAGACTCACGAGGTGTGACTCAGTGTTCCCCAATATGAGGGCTAGAGGTACAGGGCCTTGTGGAAAGACAACTGAAAACCCAACTGAGGGTTAGGTCCAGGGCCTAGGGGCATAGCAGCCCCAACCTGCTGGCACTGAGGCGGGCTCCCCTCAGGGCTGAGTTCAGTGCATTTTTCTAGCACTGAGGCAGAACCCAGCTTATGGCCTGGGGCCGCTGATGTTTGGGGTGACCTTAGGGGGGCATGCATGTCTCATGTTCTGAGGGTGTCACGCAGCCCCTATGGGCAGTTTCCTCCTGGTTGGTAGCCATAGTCCTGGGGTGTGGCTCAGGTATCCCCAATTTGGAAGGCTTCGGGGCCAGTTCTCTGGGAATGGAAACCTGAAAAGCCAATTTAGGGTTCGGGTTAGGGCCTAGGGGCATGGCAGACCCAATCTGCTGGTACTGAAGTGGGTTCCATAATGGGATGAGTTGAGAATGGGGGTCAAGCGGAACATCAGACTCTGGGTTTCATTGTTCTGTGAGCCATCTGTGGTGAGGGTGGCCTCAGGAATGCATGCGGGTCTCCCGAGGTCTGAGGGTTCTGGGCAGCTCCAAATGGAAGGGTTTCCTCCTGTATGGCAGGTGAAGTCCTTAGGTGTGGCTCAGGGATTCCCAATCTAGAGGGCTTGTTGGCCAGATCTCTGGGCGCAGAAGCCTGAAAACACAAACTGGGGTTTGGGTTAGGGCTTAGGGGTATCCATGCCTGATCTTCCGGTGCTGAGTCAAGAACCCTGGGGACTGAGTCGAGCACAGGGATCAGGAAGCTCATCAGGCGGTGAGTTTGTGACTGGGGGGCCGTTAAGATTGGGGATGTCCTCAGGGAGGCATGCGGGTTGTTCCATTCCTAGGCTTCTACATAGCTTCAAATGGCGCAGTTTCCTCCTGGGTGGCAGGCAGACTCGTGGGGTGTGGCCCAGAGGTCCCAATCTGGAGGGACAGTCCCAGTGTGGCTTTAGACCTGTGGAGGGTTTGGGAGCGGCGTTAGGAGTCGGTGGAAGGCTCGGCAGTGCCGATTCACGCCACTGGAGGGCGTGGTGAGCTCTGGTGCAAGAGAGCATGGTAGGGTGCAATGCTGCTTCCTACCACTGGAGGCAGTGGCGAGCTGCCATGGGAAACCCCAGAAGCAGAATCTGTGCCGCCTGCTGGCTCTGAGGGCAGTGGGGAGGTGCTGGGTGAGAGACCCGGAAACGTGAGGCACGGAAGCTTGTTTTTACAGGACGGAATGTGGAGCTGAAGACTCTGTTTCCCCAGGCTCAAAAATGGTGGTAAGAACCACTGGAGCCAAGCCCCTACTTGGCACTGTGCCCTGTTGCCCCAGGTTGATGGGAATGTGCTGTCAGGATGGTTCCGGAGGCTCCTCCCGGTAGGGGTCTGGGGCCAGGGGAACCAAATTCATCCCATGGTGCCTTTGGAACTGAGGAGTTGAGTGTCTGTTTGGAAGAGTCTATTTGCTTCTCCAAAAAGGACAAGGGCATGGAAGTGGATGACCACTGAAGAAACAAGCATGTGTCTGTCTCTCCTTCTCCCAGGAATCGGAGCAGGTGTGTAGGCTTTAGGTGGGAGGCGCCTCCATATCCCCACCTGACAACCCTTCCTCGCTCTGGCTCCACGAGACCTGAAGTTTGGAAATCAGCATCTGAATCCGTTATACAGCTTGTCCCAGGATGTCAGCATTCAGAGAAAACAGCAGGCCCGTGGGGCACAGTGGCATATCGATGCCAGCATGGGAGGTAAAACTTCTCTTTCACCCAAACATCCTGGGTTTTCTCTCATTTCCAGTGGAGCCAAAAAGTCACACGAATGCAGCTGTTGCCATGGAGCGCGGGTGCTAGGGTTCCTGAGTTTCCTTGCAGGGAGCACCTGGCAGGGGATCTCATTTTCTCTGCTTTCTGGCTCACAGAGGTATTTGGAACATCTCTTTCCTAGGCAATCCCTTGGATTCGAAAAGGAAGATGAGATGGATACGGTGTGTGTTTGGGACCTAGAATGTGTTCCTTCATCGAACAGTGTTGATTCCATGGGTCCTAGGCTGCAGTGGAATGGCTGGCATCTAGAGTGAGGTGGCTGCTTGTGGTCAGAGAGAGGCTTGGAGAATGGCTTCTCCTTTGTGGATCCTAATGGATTTGTCTTTTTTATCCAAAGAGTTCCAATGAGGGCAGAGGGAACATTCAAAAGGATTCCAAGGAGGCTTGGACGATTGAAAAGGGAAGCTTGACTTTCTAGTTTCACTTGGTGGACCCTCTAGAGAGTTGGACATGCTGTCCTTTCTCTGCAGTTCCATGGGTGGTGAAGTCAGAAGGAGAGTCTTTGGGAATTCCACTGGATAGAGGCATTTTGATGGCTTCCCAGGGCATGGCGTCAGGAACCCTCGGGTGAATTTCTGGGGCTGCTTGCCAGATGCTGTCTAAGTCATGTTATCCCCCAGGTCTTCTGTTTCCTTCTTAGGGGATTGCTGGCATGGAAGGTTCTGCATCCAGAGGAACCGTCCTGCACTGTCGGTGGGCATGTGGGTTGTTGCAGCCGCTCTGGAAAAGAGCAAGGTGGTTCCTCTGAATGCTAAAAATTGAACAACCTTAGGAAACAACAGTTTCCCTCCTAAGAATTTCCCTCAAGGGCACAAAAATGCACATTCAATGGGGTACAAGAACTGTGATATGGACACCAGCATTATCAACCATAGCGAAACGATGGAGGGAGTCTCAGTGTTCATTCACTGATGATGTATATATGAACATAGATATGTAATTTCCCATATCTTTTTATTGGAACAGGAGCCAGGTTCAAAAGGAATGAAATCTTACCATTTGCAAGGATGTGGATGGATCTAGAGTGGATTTAGCTAAACAAAATCAGTAAGAAAAGACCTATAGCCTATATTTTGACTTCTATGGAATTTCAGAAAGAAAACATGAACATAATGAGGGGAGAATGATAGGTCAATGAGGAAAGAGACTCAAACTTAGAGCACAAACTGAGGGTGGCTAGAGAGCAGGGGTGTGGAGGGGAAGGGTTCAAAGGGTGATGGCTCTTAGGGAGGGCACTCATTGTGATGAGCTCTGGGTGTTCTGTGCAGGCGAGGAATCATGAAATCCTACCCCTGAAGCAAAGGCACGAACACTGCATGGAAACGAATTGGAATTGAAGTCAAGGAAGGAGAGAAGACCATGTTCTACTTCATGAAGAGTGAGGTACAAATGGAGGGATTTTCACTCTCCTGTTCTGTCGATGATCATTTGCAAACACTGTATTATGATACACTAGTTTCTGTTTGCATAAGGAGCCCTCAGAAAGCTGCCAGGAAGATTCAGATGTCAGAGCATGTCCATGTTCCATGGTTATGTTCCTTGCAGTTTGCCCAGGTACAAAGGTAAGTGGAGAGAAATAGGGCAGAAGAGGAAAGGAGGTGTTAAGCAGTCAGGAGGTAGCCTTCCCCCTTTGTCAAGGAAGCCTTGGGCGATGTCAATCGAGAAGGAGAGGGGATCCCAGAGCTTTGCAGCAGGCAGGGGAGTTCCAGGTCTGCCTAGAGCTGACAGGGGTCCCTGAGGAGAGCTGAGGTAGGGGTGTGGCAGGCCTGAACTGCTGGTGCTGAGGTGGGTTCCCTGAGGAGCCGAATTGAGGATGGGGGTCAGGTGGTGCATCAGGCTCCTGGGGGGGGGCTGCAGAACATGGGGGAGTACTCATGGGGACATGCAGATTTCTCTGGCTCTGATGCCCCTGTGCATCTCCAAATGGACTGGTTACCTGATGGGTGGCAGGTGTGACTCCAGGGTTCCCAACCCAGAGGGCTTGCGGGACAGGCCCCTGTAGAAGGAAACCTGGAAATGCAACTTAGGGTTAGGGTTATGGCCTTGGGGAATGGCAGCTCTGATCCACTGGCTCTGATGCGGGCTCCCCTCAGGGGTGAGTTGAGGGAATGTGTCCTGCAGTGTGGCAGAATCGGGGTTGCTGGCCAGGGGGACTGCTGATGGTGGCAGTGGTTTAGAAGGGTGTGCGGGTTTCTTCCTCTCTGAGGCCACTGCGGAGCTCCAAACAGCATGGTTTCTCCATGCAAGGCTGTCAGATTCTTGGGTTGTCACAGAGGGGTCCTTAATCTGGGGAGTTTGGGGGCCAGGCCTCTTGGGATGGGAGCCCGAAAACAGAAACTAGAGTTATGGTGACAGCCTCCGGGCATGGCCGGCTCAATCTGCTGGTGCTGAGGTGGGCTCCCCAGTGGGCCGATGTCAGGGTGGGCGTCAGGCGGCATTAGACTCCGAGTTTGTGTCCAGGGAGGCTACAGAAGCTGGGGGTATCCTCAGAGTGGCATGCAGGTTTCTCCCTGTCTGAGAGTTTGGCGCAGCTCCAAATCACAAGATATCCTCCCACGTGGTGGAGTCCTGTGTTGTCCCTCAGTAGTCCTTAATCTGGGGGATGTGGGGACCAGGTCTCTTTGGATGGAAGCCTGAAAACCCAAACTAGGGTTATGGTAAGGGGCCTAGGGGCATGGCAGGCCCAATCTGCCAGTGCTGAGGCAGGTTTCCTGGTGGGATGAATTGAGGGCGGGCACCAGATGGGGGGTCTGATTCCGGTTTTGAGTCCAGGGGGGTCACAGATGCTGGGCGTGGCCTCGGCAGGCATGCAGGTTTCCCCACTCTGAGGAATCTGCCCAGCTCCTAATGGCACCACTTCACCCTGGGAGGCCGGGGTGTGCCAGCCTGAGTATCAGGCATCCCCAATCTGGTGGTTTTGGGAGCCAGGCCTCAGGGTATGGAAGCCTGTATACCCTGCCTAGGGTTAGGGTTAAGGCCTAGGGACATGGCAGGCCTGATTTGACAGCACTGAAGTTGGCTCCTCTTGGGGCTGAGTTTAAGACATTCATCTGGCCACCCTGAAGAATCAGGGTTTGTTTCTGGTGGGCCGCTGATGGTAGAGGTGGCTTTAGGGGACATACAGGTTTCTCCCCCTCTGAGGGTTCAGCACAGCTCCAAATGGCATGGTTTCCCTCCGTGCGGAGGGCGAATGCCTGGGGTGTGGCTCAGGGGTCCTTAATCTGGGGTCCTTGGGGGCCAGGCCCCTCAGAATGGATGCCTAAAAACCCAAAGCAGGGTTAGGGTTAGGGCCTTGGGTCATTGCAGGCCACATCTGCTGGATCTGAGGCAGACTGCCCTCAGGGCTGAATTGGGGGCACACCTCTGGCGTAACAAGTGTATGGCTTTATGGCCAGGGGGTGCTGGGATGGTCAGGAGAGCTTTATGGGTGCATGTAGGTCTCACTCTGTTTGAGGGCTCGACATAGCTCCCATATGCACAAATTCCTACCATGTGGCATGTGGAGTCATGGTGTGTCACTCAGACCTCCTTTATCTGCGGGGTTTTGGGGCCAGGAGCCTAGGAATGGAAGCCTGAATACTGAAACTAGGGATTATGTAAAGCCTAGGGCCATGGTAGGCCAGATCTGCTGGGACTGAGGCAGTCATGCCAGGGCTCAGGAGCAGGAGGCAAAGGACTCATGTTACTTGGCTCCTAGAGGGCTTTTTCACAGAGTCCCAGAAGTGAGCACTCAGGACCCAACTCTAGATAAAGGCAGTGTCAACGCAGACATGTGCTGCAGGGAGCGAGTTTGCCAGGGGGTTTCCTGCCGATACTCACCAGCTTCCTGCCCAAATCCATATTGTGAGAATTGGTTGGCGTTGGGCGGTGATTCGGACCGCTCTGTCGCCTGTGGGCTACAACGATTTCTTGCTCGGGGCACGTCGCAGCCACCTGGAGAATGCGCTGAGACGACACGGCCCACCTGGGGGCCCCAGCACAGGGGAGCTTTCCTGGAGCAGAGTTGAGGGAAGGGTTGTGGCCAGATGTCCGCCTCTGACTTTTCAGGCTGCTGGGGCGCCCAAGGTTGGGGCTGGCCTCAGTGGGGGCACGAAGGTTTCTCTGGCTCCGAGGTTTTTCTGCAGCCGCGAAAGGCACTGTTTGTGCGGGGGATGTTAGGGGGAGTCATGGTGCGGGACTCGGGATTGCCCAATTGGAGGACCCGAGGGACAGGACCCTGGAAACGGAAGTCTGCAAAAGCAGACGAGGGTTAGGGCCCAGGCCCAGGGGCAGGCCCGGCCCCGTCTGCCAGTGCCAGTGAGGGGACCCCCAGAGGCTGAGGAGCAGAGGTGTTGGTCTCACCTGTGCTTCACTCATGGAGGGCTTTCTGGTGGGGTTCGAGCTGCGACCACTCGGGATCCTGGACCAGGCCCAGGGGGTGGCGCTGCAGACGTGCGGTGCATAAAGTGAGGTCGCTGGGGGTTTTCTGGCAAATTCTCATGAGCTCTCTGTTGGCTCTGCGCTCAGTGGGTGGTCTGCTTGAGATTCTCTCTCCCTCTCCTACTGCTCTCCCCCCTTCCCTGTTCCCACACACTCTGTCTCATGAATAAATAAATCTTTAAAAAAAATACACTTAGATGGTTGCCAGGGGCTAGGGGAAGGGAGGAATGGAGAATTACTGTTTAATGGGGACAGCTTCAGTTGAGAAAATGAGAAAGTTCTGGGGGTGCCTGACGGTGACGGTTGTCCAGCCGTGTGATTGTCAGTGGTACACAACACGCTTACAAGTGGCCAAAGTGGTGAATTTTATATTAGGGCAATTTACCCACAAAAAAAACATATACAGTTTAGGTTCCATTTAATTTAGGTAAGGATATTTGGGTAAGTCTTAAAAAATTGTCTCTTCATGGCAAGAGGGGAGATATCAACGAAAAAGCCATTACTTGTTAGCTGGTAGCTCATTAGCTTATCTGTAACACTAACAAGCAACAAAATAATATTTGGGTAACAAATTGGCCTCACTTGAACTCCCTTAGAACTTTGTAACTTAGTATAATTTCATAGATCATGGCCTATTTAATTTTTTATCTCTGGACCTCTTTCTAGTTCATCAATAGATGTTGATTTAAATTGAATTAGGAAGAACTAGTCAGTTGTCTAACACTGGGTAAATGAACAAAATAGGCGAGAATTTGTGTTTAGGGGACCAGCTGACTTTAATACCCCAAACAGGCAGTTGCCAAGTTTGTAATTGGAAGTACATCTCGACATTGAGCTAATTCTAGGCACTCCAGGTCCAAACCAGGGTTAAGACCAACATTAATTAAGAATGAATAACAGTTAAAAGTTAAGGAAGCATTTATCTATATAGAGAGCTTTTGTTCCAAATTAAATCTTGCTTTTCGAAATCAAGTAATGGATCACTAACACGTGCTTTTTCTTAGTTGTATTAACCAAGGTTCATATTTTTACCCCCATCCCACCCCAGTACAAGGATGCGACATTGTGACCATTCCTGTTTTTTAGCTAAGCAGTTTTGGGGGGACCCAAACCTAAGCATCACCTTGTGGCACCTTGTTTCCAGGAGCCCAGGGGAGTAAGGACCAAGGATAGTGGTGTTACTGACCCTAGACCACGCAGTTGAGGACGGATGCTTGGACTCCTCGGTCCCACTGGCCGTCGCATGGTCACGACTGGTGTGGTGGCCTCCCTCCCACACCCGGGGAGCTCACTCACAGAGACCTGCCTTGGTAAATGTTTGCTGGATGAGTGCAGGGGTGGAATCTACCTTCCCTTGAGGTAGGACTCTTCTCCTGAGCTCCCTGCTCTGCGCCCTTTGAGGCCCTTGTCTCGGCTCAGGGCTTCTTAAAGCTCCTCCAGGGCAGGAATTCCTTCTGCATTTCAGTCTCCTCTAGGAAAGGCGCTCCTCCAGGCAGTCCTTCAGCCATTCCCACAGCGCACATGGTGCTGTCTCCACCCCAGACTGCATACATGGCTGGCTCTGGCCACAGTAAGTCCCACGAGCTGATAATTAAGAGATTCTACCCACAGTCTCTTGAAGATGATCAGGTGGATTTGGCTGCTCTCTGGCTCCTCTCACACAGACGACCTGCTCTTAACCCTAAAGCATGTACCTTCCCGGAGGCCCTTCCCACTCTTTAGGTGCTGTTTTTTTTCTTTTTCTTTTTCTTTTCTTCTTCTTCTTCTTATTCTTCTTTTTTTTTTTTTAAAGATTTTTATTTATTTTATTTGACAGACAGAGATCACAAATATGCAGAGAGGCAGGCAGATAGAGGAGGAAGCAGGCTCCCCGCTGAGCAGAGAGCCCGATGCGGGGCTTGATCCCAGGACCCTGGGACCATGACCTGAGCCGAAGGCAGAGGCTTTAACCCACTGAGCCACCCAGGCACCCCCAGGTGCTGGTTTTTAATCTGTGCTTCCCTGACATCAATTTGAGAGTGAATTAAGATTCTAAAAACTTTCCTTGAGATATTTACCCTCTTTATTAGCAGAAGAGATACTGTTGTTTTCCTGGTTTTGTGCTACTCCTGTAAAAAGCGACCAGGCGCTTTACGAGACAGAGCTGTTAGGTCACAGTTTCTGTAGATCTGAAGTCTGGTTCACCTGGCTGCGTCCTCTGGGTAAGCTGTTGGCCAAGCTGCATTTTTTTCCCCTCCTGGGTGTCTGGAGATCCCCGGGATCCTCCTCAGGTGCTGTGATTCACTGGGGAGACTCGCAGGACTGATGCATAGTCATAAAACTATGATGTGTCCAGGGTACAAAGCAGAAGGAGTAAAGGAAAAAGGTCGATGGGATGAAGTCTGCAGGAAATCATGCATGAGCCTCCAGGGGTCCTCTCCAAGTGGAGACATGCAGAACGTGCTCAGTTCCCTCCAGAACAAGTGAGAACTGTCCACGCCAAGTGTGGTCAACCACGGAAGCTCATTAGAAATTCAGCAGCCTGGGCATTTATTGGAGGCCTGTCACACAGGCTCCCTTCTTGCAAGAACCCGACCAGGACAATGGGTACTGAGTGTAAATGAGTTGTCTGCACAAACATTAGGCACAGTGATCTGCTCGCATTATTAGGGTCTTGGGACTGTGCCAGCCTTGAGATTTGAATCGGTCTAGGTGATTTAGGAGTCTGACCGCTGTGAAGAGGAAGATTCAGGTGGTCTCAAGCTCAGCTGTACCCAAGAGGGAGGCCTGCCCCCCGCCTTCCCTGGGTCAGCTACTGGCCCGTTTTCCCTGGTGCAGACAGATGGGTTCGGAAGCCCAGGGAAGCACTCAGACTTGTCTGGCTCCACCAGAGGGGTCATCTGAGAACTTCCATCTGTGGTTGTTGGAAGACTCCTTGCCACTGGGTGGTGCCACCTGCCCCAAGCTAGGCACTGAGGGTCCTGGGCTGTGGGCAGAGTCATGTAAGGACCTTGCAGCCACCCTCATGGGCTGCCGTGGACTAAGAAGGGAGGGATGCCGGGAGGGCCATATTTTCAAATCTCCTAGTCTTCATCTCTCTTTATGATCCTCTGCTTTCTTCTATATTTATCTGCTTTCCTCTGCCTATACATTGCGTCTTTCTACTCCTGTCCTCCCCTTCTCTGCAAGAGAGGACATGG
The DNA here is from genome assembly GCF_011764305.1 of Mustela putorius furo. Classification (NCBI taxonomy): domain Eukaryota; kingdom Metazoa; phylum Chordata; class Mammalia; order Carnivora; family Mustelidae; genus Mustela; species Mustela putorius. The sequence goes on from NW_025421998.1 coordinate 14,213,158, forward strand.
ATGACCACAGGCCTTACAGCTCAATAGGAGGCCCACCGACCATCAGAATCACCTGGACTCCTGACAGGGATAATGGAGTTTCAACCCCCATCCTGGCTTCCGGGATCCCAGATCTGCATTTTTTTTTTTTTAAAGATTTTATTTATTTATTTGACAGACAGAGATCACAAGTAGGCAGAGAGCAGGCAGACAGAGAGGGGGAAGCAGGCTCCTCGCTGAGCAGAGACCCAAACGTGGGGCTCAATCCCAGGACCCTGAGATCATGACCTGAGCCGAAGGCCAAGGCTTAACCCAATGAGCCACCCAGGCGCCCCGCAGATCTGCATTTTAACAAGATTCCCAGAGGATCCCAGAAGTGCTGACTGAAAGACCCATGTCCCATCTGCGAGAGAAGTGGTTCTGCTCCTTTAGTGACCTTACCTGCCTGGATTGCAGGAGATTACAACCTGCTGGAGGATGCAGCTTGTCCTGGGCACCTGTTACCCTGAGTCATGTTCTTCCCTTTAATGAGTCCTTAGGACTCTCACTCCATTGTCTTTTGGCTGCAGGACACTTGTTTTCTCCCCAGTAGTCACCAACCTAGTGGAACAAAGCTCAGAGTGTCTTCTCGTTGCTTCTATCAACAATGGCCAAGTGCTTAAAGTTAGTACCATCTTTGAGAACTAGATTATTTCCTGAACCTGTACATTTTGCATTGATTGGGGCTTTATTCTTAACTCCTGAGAACTCAAGTTCAAAGATTATGTATCTCTTAGGATTTCAAGACTGGGCTGTTACCCGGAACATACCGACAACTTAGAATTTAAGTGGCGTTTTCTTCCTCTGCAGGTTGTTTGCACACGAAAGGCATAGTCTAAGGATAGACTGGTAAATGGATTTGGAGAAAGAAAAACAACAACAGAAATTATTTGAAATGAACATAGGATCTAGTATAATAATTCTATTGAATAGATTTCTTTTGCCTGGAGAAAATGTGTATCAGTAGGTCCTTGGGTGAAAATAAAAGAGAAATCACAAGGAATTTGGAAGGCAGCTGTGCTCACCACTATACCACCAACGCGAAATAGCAAAGAATTTGAAACTTTGTTCTTCTTTGGATAATTTACCTGAACCAAGCAGAAAGTGTTGACTGATTAGTGAGGCTAAGTAACATTACATGGAAAGACAGGACAATCTCGTAGTGCTCTACAAGAGTGACAGAGGTGACTCCAAAGGTTTAGGGTAGAAGAAATGACAGGAAAATGCTGGGAGCAATGCAAATGGGATGGGGCCGCCAGTTACTTCTGCAGTGGTTCATGTGTTTGAGGGAAGGGGCTGGTGCACCTACAGGAAAACAATTGCTTGTGAAATCCAGGTCACAGGCACCTGTGTGTATGTTGTTCAGGATATGTTTTAAACATGGCATCACCAGAAAAAAATCCCAAACTATTGAATTCAGATTTAAATGAACCATGGTTACTTGGTTTAAGTAGAAAAATTGCGAGACCAGTACGTGATTTTAGAATAAAGAGGGATAAGAACCATGTCCAAGCATAATAAGAAAAACTTGAATCAGAAATAAGGAAGCATGTGTGCAAAGAAGTAGGCACTCTGCTGAGTAGGCAGCTCGGCCGGGAGCCAAAGGGGAACTCAACGGACATAGCCCCTGTGAGTTCAGTTGCTAAGTCCATTTCAGTTTATTTCAGGTCTGGGTGTGCACGTTCACTATTGAGCTGACGACCCGACAGAACCAAGCCCCACCTCACGTAGGCAGTTGCAGAAAGGGTGTGCAGGGCCTGCAAGGTCAGACTGGGTCCGGGCCAATGCCAGGCTCACCAGGTCCAAGTGAGGTTCTGAGACCAGTCGGTTTATAGCAGAATGGGAGCAGCACTTGACGATTCCATTATGGGTCACTTCTGTGTACTCAGCCTTGCGGGGACATGGGTATCTCCTGCTTAACCATTCCGCTCCTCAAGTACAGCGAATCGATCACCATGGCAGCCCCTCTCTACCCTCCTTTGTGGATGCTGCTTAACTGTTGTGGACGGCGATTGGATTTTCTATGCGTGTCTTCCCTTCCTGGGCTCTGAGGGCCATTAGGTCAGGAACTGATCTCCGGGGAGGCCCAGGCCTATGAAGGTTTCTTGATAAAAGGCTGTTGGGTTGAATTAAGGGAAGGTTGCTGTTCTCCAATAGGCCTCAGCCAGATGGGTAGTTAACGATATGGAGACCTTAGCCACCCATGGGATGTGGCTTATGCAGTGGGAGGCTTTTGGTGCCAAATATGAGAGTGAGAAGTTTAACACTGCTTCCCCACAACATTGTACATGGATGATGCCTATTGAGCCTAAGGTGGTCTCCGGTGTGCCCTTAACTGCAGGTCTCAGTGACAGCAGATACAAGCGGGATTCCATCCTGGAAATCTGTCCTTCTTCCCTCCCTCCCTTCCCTCCTTCCTTCCTTCTCTGTCAATGACAATCCTCCCCAGCCCGAAAACCTTCACTCTGTGCTGAAATTGCTAGCACACTCCCTGCTCTCTCATGTTCCACTCACTACTCTCTCGTGTCTCGCTCACTACTCTTTTTCACTCCACTCATTCATCTCATGACTATTTCAAATTGGCTCTGGAGTCTGGGTCTCTGGCTTGATTCTCTGTCTATCCTTTGTACCTACTTCATTAAAAGTAGGGTTGTTTTTTTTTAATTCCTTGAAAGAACACAAAAAATAAAAATAAAAGGATCCTTTTTGTGTTAAGCAAGAAAAGTGAACAATGGAAAAATTAGGTTCTTACAGAGGAGTTTTTGCAGCAGCACAGTCATGGAAAGGAAATGTCATTGAGCTGAGTCTCGGGGAGGCAGAAGGCAGGGAAGCTCAGGGAATCTCCAGCAGAGTCTCCTGGAGAGTCTTCCCAGCCCCTGGCAACTCGGGCAGCTGAGTGTCAGAGGATGATGTACCAACAGTTGGTCTCAGATGGAGGGACCATCAACTCTACACTTTCTATAACTTGCAGATACCGTAAATATACAGAATGCAAAAGTGTGGTGTGTACTTACGCATTCTGTATACATACAGTATCTCTGCAAGTTGGAGAAATTGTGCCCGCCTGCAGTTAGAAAGTTTTCCACCTTTGATGCAGAGCACATTTTGTAAATTTGTATAGACAAAGGCAGCAACGAAATAAATAATAGTATTTTGCAGAAGAGGATGAGAGTATTTAAAAAATGTTAATGTAGCTGGTCTTAAAACTTCAAGATGGTGAGAATTTCTGATTAGCAATCCTCAGTTTTCCAGCCAGTACTGTCAGGGCATCAGTTGAGAAGCTGGAGGTCCTCTAAATACGTTCAGATTTCTCATGCTGAGGGGACTGCTGGTGTGTTCCAGGGGTCTGCTAGCTTGTTCTGTAAAGGGGCAGATGACAAATGTTTTCAATGTAGACCATACAGTCTTTGTTGTAGCTCCTCCCTTGTGTGAAAGCAGCCAGAGGCATTGTGTAAGTGAACGAGTGTGGCTGTGTTCTAATAAAACTTTATTTACAAAAACATGCACCGGCTGCATTTGGCTCTGGGCTAGATGTTGCTTGATCCCTGGTTTAATCCATTTTGTATCTGTCTAAGGCATGAGGTAGGGATCCGTGCTCATGGATTTTTCTAGATGGTTGCCTAGTTGCTACAGTATCATTTACTGAGCAGTGTTAGGCAGGAAACAGGATTAGCATGGATGTAAAACAGACACCTGCTCAGCAATCTGAAGGAGACCAGTATTTTTCACATTTCTGTCATGAGGTCTTATGGGTGACTTGTCTTCATAATGGGTCGTCTTACTTAGGTAAAAAGTAGTGTTTCCCCTTATTCTTTGCTCATCTCCAAATTCAGTTTTAAACTTCTACTTCTGCTTTATTTCAGAACCTGTCTCAAAGATAATCAATCTGGGATTTCCTTAACTTTTGAGAATCTGGAGGGCTTTTTAAAAGCACTTACACCACATGACCTTAAAAGATGAATGTGATGGGGCACCTGGGTAGCTCAGTGGATTAAAGTCTTTGCCTTCGGCTAGGGTCATAATCGCAGGGTCCTGGGATCAAGCCTCGAATTGGGCTCTCTGCTCAGCAGGGAGCCTGCTTCCATTCCTCTCTCTCTGCCTGCCTCTCTGCCTACTTGTGATCTCTGTCTGTCAAATAAATAAATAAAATATTAAAAAAAGATGAACATGTTAAGCTCTCCTTTCTAAGCCTCTAAACTTACGTTTTCAAGTTATGAAGTGCCTTCAGATAGAGAGGGAAATAATACAAGAGGCATAAAAATTAGAAATGAAGATATATTATCATTTTATGTTCTTAGAGAACTGTAGAAAATCTCCTGGGAAATAATTTATAAAACTGGGATGCCTGGGTGGCTCAGTGGGTTAAGCTGCTGCCTTCGGCTCAGGTCATGATCTCAGGGTCCTGGGATCGAGTCCCACATCGGGCTCTCTGCTTGGCAGGGAGCCTAATTCCCACCGCCTCTCGTCTGTCTCTCCATTTACTTGTGATCTCTCTCTGTCAAATAAAAAAAAAAAAATTAAAATAACTCAGCGATGTATCTCCTCATGAAAGTAATTTCCAAAATTAATTAATTTCTCTTTGTACCTGTACCTGTAAGTAATTAGTTAAATGATAAAGGAACCATGGACTTCATTTATAATAGAATCACAAACAATAAAATTGACAAGAAATGCTCCAAAAAATACTTAAAACAACACTAAGGGGCATGAAATAAAAGTTAGATTAATCCTGTCCTTGGGTATCAAGACTTGGTAGTGTAATGATGTACAATGTTTGCTCATCCTTAACTAACCCTGAAATAAAATGAAGTCTTTCTTTTCTTCTCTTTGTTGCTTCCTTCCTTCCTTTTTCTCTTTCTTTCTATTTTATTTATTTGACAGAGAGAGAGAGAGGGAACACAAGTAGGGGGGGATTGGGAGAGGGAGAGCAGACTTCCCATTGAGCAGGGAGCCTGATGCGGGCCTTGATCCCAGGACCCTGGGATCATGACCTCAGCTGAAGGCAGACGCTGAACCACTGAGCCACGCAGGTGCCCCTGAAATGAGGTCTTCTAACTTTCATTTTAAAATGTTTGTATGCAGAAGTAGTTACAGTAATTGGTAAAAAGAATAGTATTAAAGGAAATTATTCATATTAAGTTAGTAAAATGCCTTACAAAGCTTAAATGTAGCTGTTTGAAACTACTTACTATTGTTTATATTAGCATATTAATGCAAAGATTAGTGAAGAAACACAATAGGGTTCATTAATAAATATATTTACATAATTAGCATAAAATAAATATGGCATTTCAAATTAGTGACAAAAAATGGATTATTCAATAAATGATACTGGGACAACCTGGAAAAAAAAAATAAAGTTGGATTCCTATATTATACCTTAAATAGATACTTAAATCAGCCACAGAGAAAGGGCTAGATGCAATTAGAAAATGTTTTGTATGGATTATTGTAAAGAGCATGCTAAGGAAAATGGGAAACCCAGATGCTACAAAAAAAAAAATTGATAAATCAGATTAATTTAAAAATGGTGTGTGGAAAAAAATTTCTGTGACAAGACACCAAACATAAATTGGGGCAAATTTAAATATATATGACAAAGAATGAGTTTTCTTCATTTATAAAGCATTCTTGTAAATAAATGGGTATGATTTAAAATATCATTTAAAAATGGGTAAAGATAGGGATGCCTGGGTGGCTCAGTTGGTTAAGCATCTTCCTTTGGCTCAGGTCATGACCCCAGGGTCCTGGGATCGAGTCCTGCACTGGGCTCCTTGCTCCACGGGGAGCCTGCTTCTCCCTTTGCCTGCTCTGCCTGCTCTGCCTGTTCTGCCTGTTGTTCTCTGAGCTTCGGCTCTCTCTCTCTCTCTGACAAATAAATAAATAAATAATCTTGAAAAAAATTGGGTAAAGATAGAAATAGGCTGTAAACAAAATGAAAGAGAGAGTTTTGTAAATGCATGAAAAGTTGTTCCCTCTCACAAACCCTTGGAGGGCAATTTCCATAAAATTAAATAAAGCTACACGTGCTGTGTAGCTCTGAAGATGACAGTCTGGAAGGAGCATCACCTTAAGTCCCCTCAGTGCTCTGTCTACACTGAGAAACTCCACTCCTGGGAACGAATTCTGCAGGGACATGTGAGGGGCACAGAATATGCCCGTGAGGACAGTGTCACGTCCTCACAGTCACCGTCTGGTTCTCTGCCGCTGGTGAGCGCAGAGATAAAGCATGCTATGGTGCAGTATTTCGTCAAGTGCCTTCCTTTGAAAATAGGGAGGTGAATCTATTCATAAGGATCTTCAGGAAATGCTATTTTAAGAGAGGAAAGCGATGCGCACACTGTGCCCCCTTCCGAGGTCCCCGAGATGACCGTGCACATACACGGTAACTCTGAAAAGACACACAGCAAATTAGTAATAGCACTTCTTACTCTGCGGAAGGGGATGGGGGCTAAAAATACACAATAATTGTTATTTTTAAACGACATGTATATATTGCTGTTTGATTAAATACTGGGTTTGAAAGGACTTAAAAAACAAAGAAAATATGAAACGGTTAATTTTTATTGTGGTAAGAAGCCCATAACATTAAATTTACTATCTTAACAGGTTTTAGGTGTTTAGTTAAGTATAATTACTGAAGTTAATTATATTAAGGTAATATATTAAATATATTTATGTTGTCTAGAAGTTTCTCATCTTGTAAAATGGAAGGAGGTCCGAACACACTGAACACGAATTTCCCCTTCCTCCTCTCCCCAGCCCTCGGAAACCACATTTTATTAACTGTGTCTAGGACTTAGCCTGCTTCAGGTGCTTTGTGTAAGTGGAATCCTATAGCATGAGTCTAGCTGTGGCTGCCTTACTTCACTCAGCATAAGGTCTTTGGGGTTCATCCACGTTGTACCGAGGGACAGGACGTCTTTCCTTGTAATGGCTGCGTAATATCCCATTGTCTTGATACGCCATCTTTTCTTTATCTGTTGTGATGATCTGAATATTTGTGTCCTACCTGAAGTCACCACTCTAACCCAAATCCCCAGTGGTGATGACAATATTAGCAGGTGGGACCTTCAGGAGGTGCTTAGGTCATGGGAGCAGAATCCTCTAGAAACAGACGGTGCCTTATCAAAGAGGTTCAGGCACCTGCCTACCCCTTCTGCCCTGTGAGGACACAATGAATGTGTGTGGTCCCAAAGAGGGTCCTCACTGGTCGCGTTGGCACACCAGCCCCAGACTTGCGGCCTCCGGAACTGTGAGCGGTAATTTTCTGTCATTTAGAAGGCACCCAGTCTACAGTGATTTGTTCTGCCAGCCTAAACAGACTGAAATATCCCTTCATCCATTAATGGCCCCTTGAGGAGCTTCTACCTCTTGGCTAATGTGAATAATACTGCATTGAACATGGGTGTGCACTTGTCTCTTGGGGATCCTGCTTTGAAGTTTTTTGGACATATCCCCAGAAGTGAAATTGGTGGATATGGTGATTCTATTTTAAGTTTTTAAGGTAGCTCCAAACTCTTTTCCTCAGGGGCTGCACGATTTTGCATTCCCACCAACAGTGCACAAGGGTTCTAATTTCTTGTCTACACAGTGTGTTTATTGGTTCTCTTACCCTTGAGCTTTGTAAGGACAGGTAATCCCCGGTGGACCCTGAGCGGCCCCACACGTCCTTGCTGGGTGTGCCAGGAGCCCAGGACCCTGGCTGTGGTTAATGGAGGCCATTTTCAGGCTGTGTCAGAATAGCAACCCTGAGAGCTGAGGGGCTGCCTCCCCCAGACCCAGTCCAGGTTTGCTTCTTCTCACCCTGTGTGGATCCCCCCATGCTCTGTGCTCTTGTCCTCTAAAGCAGTAGGACCCTTTGCATCTCTGTGGTTCTCAAGAAGGCATGATGTGCTGACCCCATATTCACGAAGCCACATCTTCTCTGTTGGGCGAACGGCTTCCAAAATGGTGTCATTCCTGGCTATTTTCCTGGATGACTGTGACTTCCATGATGCCAGTCTCTCCCTGATGGCCTTTGGAAACTTCTAGTTACTGACTTCTCTCTTTCTTTCTGCTTCTTACTCCTGATTTTAGCATTGTGACTCCCAAATTATACTTTTTTTTTTTTAATTAGACATTTTATGTTGTTTGCCAAATGCGGATTTTGTTACCTTGGTCCTGCTTTGCCTATCAGGCAGCCTCTGGAGATGATCCTGTTCCTGCTTTGTGGTCCCCAAGAAGCCCAGTGGGGACAGGCTTACAGACAAGCTTCTGGGAGAGGCTGCTCCCCAGTCTCAGGGCAGGGGGCAGTTTCAGTGAGACGTGACGGCTCAGCTGTACGACCTGCCCCCGTGCAAATCATAAGGGGGTGGGAGGGGGAGCCTCAGCTTTTATCCAGATGGAGTCATGGATTGTAACATCCTGCGTTTCACTGCTCTGTGCAGATTAATGAGTTAGACAGAGTTCATTGCCCTGAAGATGAAATGTGATGGTGCCGGCTACATTTAGGTTAAGAGACTGGGCATTCTGAGCACCTGGGGGGCTCAGGCAGGGAGGTGTGTGCCTTCAGCTCACTTCATGATCCTGGGGTCCTGGGATCGAGCCCCGTCTCGGGCTCCCTGCTCAGTGGGGAGGCTGCTTCTCACTCTCTCCTGTCCCTGCTCGTGTGCTGTCTCTCAGTGTATGCACATGCATTCTCTCTCTCTCAAATAAATAAATAAAATCTTAAAAAAAAAAAAAAAAGAAACACCAGAGTGGACATTTTGGGGCCCTCACTGTGTGAAGCTGGTGGTGGGTATATCCCACTCTGTGAGGACAGGTGAGAAATTGTGCCAAGCGTCCTGCCACTCTGTGGGTCCAAGCGAGGCATGATGGCAGGTGGATCCCATGTCACTGCCATGATGTTGGGGGTGGGCACAGTGGCCGACACACGGGGGGGGGGGTAAGGGTGGGTGAGGTTTCCCATCACCACAGGGAGTTTATGTGCAGGAATTGGGTCTCTCACTGGATCGTAAATCAGGCTGGGTCTCATTCACTTTAACAAAAGCGCACTTTTTGTTTAAGTATTTCTTATTGTGGTAAAACAGACACAACATAGAAGTTAACTTTGTAACAGTTTTCAAGTAGACGGGTCAATGGCATTAGCATTTTCACACTGTAGTCTCCCCAGAATCCTTGCCGTCTTCCCGAATGGAAACTCACTGCCTTCTAGATACTAATTCCCCATCCCTGCCTTTCTCCAGACCCCGGCAACCACGGTTCCACTTTCTGTCTCCATGAATTTGACTCATCCGGGCACCTCATATAGGTAGCATCGTACCATTTTTGTCCTTCCGTGATGGGTGGATCTCATTCAGCATAATGTCCTCCAGGTCCATCTGTGCTGGGGCGTGTGTCAAATTCTAAGGAATGTTCTATGGCATGTATATGCCAGTTCAGCTCTTCCCCTGAGGGATCCGTGGACTTTCCCACCTTTTGGCTGTAGGGGATAAAGTTGCTGTGAATTTGGGTGAACAAATACCTCTTTGAGACCTTGATTTCAGTTCTTTGGGTGTTTGCACCAACAAGTGCAATTCCTGGATTCTGTGTAATTCTGTTTTTGAGTTTTTGAAGAGCTGTCTGCCTTGCTGTGTTACATTCCCACCAGTGCACAATGTCTCCAACTCACCCTCATCAATACATCTTACTTCCCATTGAAAACACAGCCAGAGGGTGTGAGTGCTGTTTCACTGTAGTTTTGATTTGCATTTCCCTGATGACTTCTGATGTTGAGCCTCTTTTCATGTGCTCACTGGGCATTTGTATGCTTTGGATAAATGTCTATTGAAGTACTTTGTGCATTTTAAAATCAAGGTGTTTGACTTTTTTGTTTGTTGGGATGTACAAAGTTCTTTATGTATTCTGGATATGAACCCCAAATCAGATAGACGATTTGTAGATATTTTCTGTCATTCATGGGTTGCCATTTCACTCTGCTAATGGCATTATTTGATGCACAAAAGTTTTAAATTTTGATGTATTTGAATTTATCTATTTTACCTTATGTTGTCTGTGCTTTTAGTGTCCTATGCTAGAAATCATCACCAAATTTAACATGATAAAGCTTTTGTCCTGTTTTTCTTCCCTAAGAGTTTTTATAGCCCTAGGTCTTATGTTGAGGACTTTGATTCATTTTGAGTTAATTTTTGTATGTGGTATAAGGTGAAGGTGCATTTTTATTCCTTTGCATACTATTATCCAATTTTCCTAGCCTCTGTTGTTGGAAAACTGTCCTTTCCCTCTTGAGTAATCCTGGCACCCATGTTGAAAATTATTTGTAGATCCCTTTGCAAAGCATTAACGTATTAAAAATATCAAGTTTTTCAAAACATGAACATGGTGTAGCCTTCAAGTTATAAGTGTATTCTTTCATTTCTTTCAGCAGCATTTCATAGTTTCCGCTGTGCAACTCTACTACCCCTTGGCTAAGATTATTCCAATGTATTTTATTCTTTTTGATGCTGTTATAAATGAAATTGTCTTCTTAGTTTCCTTCTGCTAGGGTATTGAATTGCAGCAGATTTTTGTATGTTGATTTTGGTCAACTATCATTGATTAGTTCTAAAAGTGTTGCTGTTTTCCTGGAATCTTTAGGGTTTTCTATGTATACGAACATGCCATCTGCAAACAGAGATAATTTTATGTATTTCTTTCCAATTTGGATCCTTTTCATGCCTAATGGTTCTGGCTTGTACTTCCAGTATTATGTTTAGTAGAAGTGACAAAATCCCCGAATTGTTCCTGATCTTAGAGGAAAAGCTTGTAACCTTTCCCTGTGGGGGATGATGCTCACTGTGGGTTTCTCATATACAGCTCTTATTATGTTGACATAGTTTCTTCTATTCCTAGTCTGTTGAGTGTTTTATTCTGAAAATGTGCTGAATGTGGTCAAGTGGTTTTTCTGCAACAGTTGAGATAATCATGTGACTTACCCTTTCATAAGGGTAAGTCTTCTTTTGTATTTAATTTTTTTACTCATTTTGATTTATACATTTTGATTTAATTTTCATTTCCTTTTCTGTAAATTCTAGAAATATTTTCTTTATGATTTCTATGGGGATTGCATATAATATCTTGAAGTTATAATAACCTGTTTTTACCCTTTCATGGCGCTGATTGTTTCTTGTATATTGACTCATTCTTGCATTCCAGGAATTAGTCCCACTTGGTAACGGTGCATAATCCTTTTCATATGCTACTGAATTCAGTTTGCTAGTATTTTGTTGATGATTCTTGCACTGGTCTTAATCAGGGATGTTGGTGGGTAGTTGTTTTTTCTTTTTTTTTTTTTTTAAAGATTTTATTTATTTATTTGACAGAGAGAGATCACAAGTAGATGGAGAGGCAGGCAGAGAGAGAGAGAGAGAGAGAGAGAGAGAGAATCAGGCTCCCTGCTGAGCAGAAAGCCCGATATGGGACTTGATCCCAGGACCCTGAGACCACGACCCAAGCCGAAGGCAGTGGCTTTAACCCACTGAGCCACCCAGGTGCCCAGTAGTTGTTTTTTCTTGTTGTATCTCTGGATTATGGAGTAATGCTGGCCTCATTGAATGAGTCAGGGAGATCTCTTTCCTCTTCTTATTTCTGGAAATGTTTAAGAGGATTGGTGTTGGTTCTTCTTTAAATATTTGGTAGAAATCACCAGTGAGGCCATCAAGTCCCATGTTTTTCTTTGTAAGGAGACCTGATGATTGATTCAGTAGCCTTACTTGTTATGGGTCTGTTCATATTTTCTATTTCTTTCTGGATTAGTCTTGGTGAAATTTCATATTTCTAGAAAATCCATTTCATCTCAGTTTTTCAGTTTGTTACTATACAGTGTCCACAGTATTCTCTTATAACCCTTCCGTATCTATAACATCTGTAGTAATGGCCTACTTTCATTGTTGCCTTTAGCTGTTTGAGTATTCTCTCTTTTTTGAATTAGTGTCACTAATGGCTTGTCAATTTTTGATTTTTGAAGACTCAACTCTTGGTTTTGTGGATTTTCTCTGTTTCTATTCTCTATTTTGCTTATCTTGTTTTGTTTATCTTATTCTTATTCTCTATTTTGCTAATCTGTATTATTTTCTTCCTTCTGCTATCTTTTGACTTAATTTTCTGTTCTTTTTTTCCCCTAGTTCCTTGTGGTATAAAGTTAGATTTCTGACTTTGAGATATTTCTTCTTTTTTTTTTTTTTTTTTTTTTTTTTTTAAATAGGTATTTTTTTTTTTTTTTTTTTTTTTTTTTTTTTTTTTTTTTTAATTTTTTATTTTTTATAAAACATATATTTTTATCCCCAGGGGTACAGGTCTGTGAATCACCAGGTTTACACACTTCACAGCACTCACCAAATCACATACCCTCCCCAATGTCCATAATCCCACCCCCTTCTCCCAAACCCCCTCCCCCCGGCAACCCTCAGTTTGTTGTGAGATTAAGAGTCACTTATGGTTTGTCTCCCTCCCAATCCCATCTTGTTTCATTTATTCTTCTACCCACTTAAGCCTCCATGTTGCATCACCACTTCCTCATATCAGGGAGATCATATGATAGTTGTCTTTCTCTGCTTGACTTATTTCGCTAAGCATGATACGCTCTAGTTCCATCCATGTTGTTGCAAATGGCAAGATTTCATTTCTTTTGATGGCTGCATAGTATTCCATTGTGTATATATACCACATCTTCTTGATCCATTCATCTGTTGATGGACATCTAGGTTCTTTCCATAGTTTGGCTATTGTGGACATTGCTGCTATAAACATTCGGGTGCATGTGTCCCTTTGGATCACTACATTTGTATCTTTGGGGTAAATACCCAATAGTGCAATTGCTGGGTCATAGGGCAGTTCTATTTTCAACATTTTGAGGAACCTCCATGCTGTTTTCCAGAGTGGCTGCACCAGCTTGCATTCCCACCAACAGTGTAGGAGGGTTCCCCTTTCTCCGCATCCTCGCCAGCATCTGTCATTTCCTGACTTGTTGATTTTACCCATTCTGACTGGTGTGAGGTGTATATCTCATTGTGGTTTTGATTTGTATTTCCCTGATGCCGAGTGATATGGAGCACTTTTTTCATGTGTCTGTTGGCCATCTGGATGTCTTCTTTGCAGAAATGTCTGTTCATGTCTTCTGCCCATTTCTTGATTGGATTATTTGTTCTTTGGGTGTTGAGTTTGCTAAGTTCTTTATAGATTCTGGACACTAGTCCTTTATCTGATATGTCGTTTGCAAATATCTTCTCCCATTCTGTCAGTTGTCTTTTGATTTTGTTAACTGTTTCCTTTGCTGTGCAAAAGCTTTTGATCTTGATGAAATCCCAATAGTTCATTTTTGCCCTTGCTTCCCTTGCCTTTTGCGTTGTTCCTAGGAAGATGTTGCTGCGGCAGAGGTCGAAGAGGTTGCTGCCCGTGTTCTCCTCAAGGATTTTGATGGATTCCTTTCGTACATTGAGGTCCTTCATCCATTTTGAGTCTATTTTTGTGTGTGGTGTAAGGAAATGGTCCAATTTCATTTTTCTGCATGTGGCTGTCCAATTTTCCCAGCACCATTTATTGAAAAGGCTGTCTTTTTTCCATTGGACATTCTTTCCTGCTTTGTCGAAGATTAGTTGACCATAGATTTGAGGGTCTATTTCTGGGCTCTCTATTCTGTTCCATTGATCTATGTGTCTGTTTTTGTGCCAGTACCATGCTGTCTTGATGATGACAGCTTTGTAATAGAGCCTGAAGTCCGGAATTGTGATGCCACCAACGTTGGCTTTCTTTTTCAATATCCCTTTGGCTATTCGAGGTCTTTTCTGGTTCCATATAAATTTTAGAATTATTTGTTCCATTTCTTTGAAAAAGATGGATGGTACTTTGATAGGAATTGCATTAAATGTGTAGATTGCTTTAGGTAGCATAGACATTTTCACAATATTTATTCTTCCAATCCAGGAGCATGGAACATTTTTCCATTTCTTTGTGTCTTCCTCAGTTTCTTTCATGAGTACTTTATAGTTTTCTGAGTATAGATTCTGTGTCTCTTTGGTTAGGTTTATTCCTAGGTATCTTATGGTTTTGGATGCAATTGTAAATGGGATTGACTCCTTAATATCTCTTTCTTCTGTCTTGCTGTGGGTGTAGAGAAATGCAACTGATTTCTGTGCATTGATTTTATATCCTGACACTTTACTGAATTCCTGTATAAGTTCTAGCAGTTTTGGAGTGGAGTCTTTTGGGTTTTCCACATATAGTATCATATCATCTGCGAAGAGTGATAATTTGACTTCTTCTTTGCCGATTTGGATGCCTTTAATTTCCTTTTGTTGTCTGATTGCTGAGGCTAGGACCTCTAGTACGATGTTGAATAGCAGTGGTGATAATGGACATCCCTGCCGTGTTCCTGACCTTAGCGGAAAAGCTTTCAGTTTTTCTCCATTGAGAATGATATTTGCGGTGGGTTTTTCATAGATGGCTTTGATGATATTGAGGTATGTGCCCTCTATCCCTACACTTTGAAGAGTTTTGATCAGGAAGGGATGTTGTACTTTGTCAAATGCTTTTTCAGCATCTATTGAGAGTATCATATGGTTCTTGTTCTTACTTTTATTGATGTGTTGTATCACATTGACTGATTTGCGGATGTTGAACCAACCTTGCAGCCCTGGAATAAATCCCACTTGGTCGTGGTGAATAATCTTTTTAATGTACTGTTGAATCCTATTGGCTAGTATTTTGTTGAGTATTTTCGCATCTGTGTTCATCAAGGATATCGGTCTATAGCTCTCTTTTTTGGTGGGATCCTTGTCTGGTTTTGGGATCAAGGTGATGCTGGCCTCATAAAATGAGTTTGGAAGTTTTCCTTCCATTTCTATTTTTTGGAACAGTTTCAGGAGAATAGGAATTAGTTCTTCTTTAAATGTTTGGTAGAATTCCCCCGGGAAGCCGTCTGGCCCTGGGCTTTTGTTTGTTTGGAGATTTTTAATGACTGTTTCAATCTCCTTACTGGTTATGGGTCTGTTCAGGCTTTCTATTTCTTCCTGGTTCAGTTGTGGTAGTTTATATGTTTCTAGGAATGCATCCATTTCTTCCAGATTGTCAAATTTATTGCCGTAGAGTTGCTCATAGTATGTTCTTATAATAGTTTGTATTTCTTTGGTGTTAGTTGTGATCTCTCCTCTTTCATTCATGATTTTATTTATTTGGGTCCTTTCTCTTTTCTTTTTGATAAGTCGGGCCAGGGGTTTATCAATTTTATTAATTCTTTCAAAGAACCAGCTCCTAGTTTCGTTGATTTGTTCTATTGTTTTTTTGGTTTCTATTTCATTGATTTCTGCTCTGATCTTTATGATTTCTCTTCTCCTGCTGGGCTTAGGGTTTCTTTCTTGTTCTTTCTCCAGCTCCTCTAGGTGTAGGGTTAGGTTGTGTACCTGAGACCTTTCTTGTTCTTGAGAAAGGCCTGTACCGCTATATATTTTCCTCTCAGGACTGCCTTTGTTGCGTCCCACAGATTTTGAACCGTTGTGTGTTTCATTATCATTTGTTTCCATGATTTTTTTCAATTCTTCTTTAATTTCCCGGTTGACCCATTCATTCTTTAGAAGGATACTGTTTAGTCTCCATGTATTTGGGTTCTTTCCAAACTTCCTTTTGTGGTTGAGTTCTAGCTTTAGAGCATTGTGGTCTGAAAATATGCAGGGAATGATCCCAATCTTTTGATACCGGTTGAGTCCTGATTTAGGACCGAGGATGTGATCTATTCTGGAGAATGTTCCATGTGCACTAGAGAAGAATGTGTATTCTGTTGCTTTGGGATGAAATATTCTGAATATATCTGTGATGTCCATCTGGTCCAGTGTGTCATTTAAGGCCTTTATATCCTTGCTGATCTTTTGCTTGGATGACCTGTCCATTTCAGTGAGGGGAGTGTTAAAGTCCCCTACTATCATTGTATTATTGTTGATGTGTTTTTCTTTGATTTTGTTATTAATTGGTTTATATAGTTGGCTGCTCCCACATTGGGGGCATAGATATTTAAAATTGTTAAATCTTCTTGTTGGACAGACCCTTTGAGTATGATATAGTGTCCTTCCTCATCTCTTATTATAGTCTTTGGCTTAAAATCTAATTGATCTGATATAAGGATTGCCACTCCTGCTTTCTTCTGATGTCCATTAGCATGGTAAATTCTTTTCCACCCCCTCACTTTAAATCTGGAGGTGTCTTCGGGCTTAAAATGTGTTTCTTGGAGGCAACATATAGATGGGTTTTTGTTTTTTTTTATCCATTCTGATACCCTGTGTCTTTTGACAGGGGCATTTAGCCCATTCACATTCAGGGTAACTATTGAGAGATATGAATTTAGTGCCATTGTATTGCCTGTAAGGTGACTGTTACTGTATATGGTCTCTGTTCCTTTCTGATCTACCACTTGTAGGCTCTCTCTTTGCTTAGAGGACCCCTTTCAAGATTTCCTGTAGAGCTGGTTTGGTATTTGCAAATTCTTTCAGTTGTTGTTTGTCCTGGAAGCTTTTAATCTCTCCTTCTATTTTCAATGATAGCCTAGCTGGATATAGTATTCTTGGCTGCATGTTTTTCTCTCATTTAGTGCTCTGAAAATATCATGCCAGCTCTTTCTGGCCTGCCAGGTCTCTGTGGATAAGTCAGCTGCCAATCTAATATTTTTACCATTGTATGTTACAGACTTCTTTTCCCGGGCTGCTTTCAGGATTTTCTCTTTGTCATTGAGACTTGTAAATTTTACTATTAGGTGACGGGGTGTGGGCCTATTCTTATTGATTTTTGAGGGGCATTCTCTGAACCTCCTGAATTTTGATGCTCGTTCCCTTTGCCATATTGGGGAAATTCTCCCCAATAATTCTCTCCAGTATACCTTCTGCTCCCCTCTCACTTTCTTCTTCTTCTGGAATCCCAATTATTCTAATGTTGTTTCGTCTTATGGTGTCACTTATCTCTCGAATTCTCCCCTCGTGGTCCAGTAGCTGTTTGTCCCTCTTTTGCTCAGCTTCTTTATTCTCTGTCATTTGGTCTTCTATATCACTAATTCTTTCTTCTGCCTCATTTATCCTAGCAGTGAGAGCCTCCATTTTGATTGCACCTCATTAATAGCTTTTTTGATTTCAACTTGGTTAGATTTTAGTTCTTTTATTTCTCCAGAAAGGGCTTTTATATCTCTCGAGAGGGTTTCTCTAATATCTTCCATGCCTTTTTCGAGCCCGGCTAGAACCTTGAGAATTGTCATTCTGAACTCTAGATCTGACATATTACCGATGTCTGTATTGATTAGGTCCCTAGCCTTCGGTACTGCCTCTTGTTCTTTTTTTTGTGTTGAATTTTTACGTCTTGTCATTTTGTCCAGATAAGAGTAAATGAAGGGGCAAGTAAAATACTAAAAGGGTGGCAACAACCCCAGGAAAATATGCTTTAACCAAATTAGAAGAGATCCAAAATCGTGAGTGGGGAGAAAGGGGATAAAAAGAGGTTCAAAAAGGAAGAGAGAAAAAAAAAGAAAAAAAAAAAAAAAAAAAAAAAAAGAAAAGAAAAGAATTTTAAAAAAAGAAAACACCTAAGAAAAATGTTAAAAAAAAAAAAAAAATATATATATATATATATATTAGATAAACTAGTAAAAAATCGTTAAAAAAGAAAAAGGTAACAGTTAAAAAAAAAAAATTTTACCCGAAGGCGAGAAAAAAAAAAAGAAAAAAAAATGAAAAAGAAAAAATTAAATTAACTGCAAGACTAAAAAAAATCACAGGAAAAAAGCCATGAGTTCCGTGCTTGGCTTTCTCCTCCTCTGGAATTCTGCTGCTCTCCTTGGTATTGAAACCGCACTCCTTGGTAGGTGAACTTGGTCTCGGCTGGATTTCTTGTTGATCTTCTGGGGGAGGGGCCTGTTGTAGTGATTCTCAAGTGTCTTTGCCCCAGGCGGAATTACACCGCCCTTACCCGGGGCCGGGGTGAGTAATCCGCTCGGGTTTGCTTTCAGGAGCTTTTGTTCCCTGAGCGCTTTCCGTAGAGTTCCAGAGGACGGGAATACAAATGGCGGCCTCCTGGTCTCCGGCCCGGAGGAGCCGAGAGCCCAGGGCCCCACTCCTCAGTGCGCCCTCAGAGAACAGCGCCCAGTCACTCCCGTCTGCCTGACCTCCGGCCGCGCTCCGAGCTCACCGAGCCTGCGACCGGTTCAAGGTAACACGGAGCTGCGAGCTTACTGTCAGCTCTGTCTCTGTAGCCGGCTTTCCCGTTCCAATACCCCCAAGCTCTGCGACACTCAGACACCCCCGATCCTTCTGTGACCCTGCGGGACCTGAGGCCACGCTGACCCCGCGTGGGCTTCGCCCCGGTTTAGCCTCTGGAGCGATGTCCCTCAGCGGAACAGACTTTTAAAAGTCCTGATTTTGTGCGCGGTTGCTCCGCCGCTTGCCGGGAGCCGGCCCCTCCCCCCGGGGTCTATCTTCCCGTCGCTTTGGATTCACTTCTCCGCCGGTCCTACCTTTCAGAAAGTGGTTGATTTTCTGTTTCCAGAATTGCTGTTCTTCTTCTCTTCGATCTGCCGATGGATTTTCAGGTGTTTGCAATCTTTAGATAAGCTATCTAGCTGATCTCCGGCTAGCTGAAGCAGTCTCAGCTTGCTACTTCTCCGCCATCTTGACTCCTCTCTCTATTTCTTCTTTTTCAATGTAAGCATTGATAGTTATAAATTTCCCTATTAGCACTTCTTTTGCTACATCCCATAAATTTTGCTAGGTTGTGGTTTCATTCCCATTTGTCTCAATAAATTTTCACACTTCCTTTGTGATTTATTCCTTGACTCATTTGTGTTGTTTAAGGTAATGTTGTTCAATTTCCATATATTTGTAGATTTTCCAGTTTTCCTTCTGAAACCTTCTGGTTTCATTTCATTTTGATCAGAAAAGATATTTTGCCTGATCCCCATCTTTCTAAAAATTTTAAGACTTGTTTTATGGGCTATTATCTGGTCTATACTGGAGAATGTTCCATGTCTTTTTGAGAAGATGTGTATTCTACTGTTGGATGGAGTATTTTGTAAATCTTTGTTGTGACCATCTGGCTTATAGTCTTGTTCAGGTCCCCTAATTTTTACTGATCTTCTGTCTGATTATTCTGTTTGTTATTGTAAATGTGGTATTGAAGTCTCCTTCTTTTATTCTAGATCAATCTATTTCTCCCTTCAGTTCTGTCAGTTTGATATCTAGGTGATCTGATGTTGGTTGCACATTTATTTATAATTCTTATATCCTCTTGGTGAATTGATCTCTTATCATTATATAATGTTCTTCTTCATTGCTTTGAACACTTCTTGCCTTAGTCTGTTTTATCTGATATTAGTATACCCAACTCTGGACTTTTGGTTACTAGTTGCATGAATATCTTGTTCTATCCTTTTTACTTCCAAATCTATGTTTGTGTCCTTCCATCTAAAATGAGTATGTTATAGATAGAATAAAGTTGGATCCTGTGTTGTTTTGTTTTGTTTTGGTATCACTCCACCAATATAGGCCTTTTGATTGGGGAACTTAATTCGCTTACATTTAAAGTGGTTACTGGTAGGGTGATCTACTATTGGCATTTTGTTATTTCTTGTCTTTATGTCTTAAATGTTTTGTTTCTCCTTTATTGTCTTCTTTTGTATTTAATTTTTTTACTCATTTTGATTTATACATTTTGATTTAATTTTCATTTCCTTTTCTGTAAATTCTAGAAATTTTTTCTTTATGATTTCTATGGGGTTTGCATATAATATCTTGAAGTTATAATAACCTGTTTTTACCTGATATTTAACTTTATTGCATACAAAAGGTCTTCTTTTAGCACTTCTACCCACAACTTATTTATTTATTTATTTATTCAACCACACTTTACCTTATTGATGTCACAAATTACATCTTTATATATTTTGTACTTAGTAACATAGATTTATAATTATTATATATACTTAAGTATATATTCATGGTTATTTGTTATAAATCTTGTAGAAGAATAAAAAGTGGAGTTATGTATTTCAGTAATTTCTCAATAAAAGTGGAAAGGAGTAACAATTAAAAATTGCAATAATACTTTGCTAGTTTTTGTATTTGTCCATGTTTTTGTCTCTCCTGGAGAATGTGATATTTTCATATGGCTTTGAGTTGCCATCTAGCATCCTTAATTCTAACCTGATAGACTCTCTTTAGCATTTCTGGAATGGCAGAGCTAGTGGTAATGTGGCCATTCTCAGTTTCTGTTGTTGATCTGGGAATGTCTTTATTTCTCCCTCATTTTTGCAGGACATTTGCCTAATGTTGAATTTTCCCTGGCCTGCCTTTTTGCCTGATGAACCCACTGATAGTTTTACAGAGGCTGCCTCTGTCACTTTCCTCTTGGTGTGGGTCTGTTTGTGTTTACCGTACTTGGCATTTGATAAGCTTGTATTGCTCTATCCATGACTTTCCTCAGACTTGTGAAATGTGTGTCCATTATTTCTTGCAGTAACTTCTCTGCCTTTTTCTCTGTCTTTTCTCCCCAGCATGTCCCGTAATGTCTATGTTGGTCTGCTTGATGTTCTCCCATCATGTCTCTCAGGCTCTGTTCACTGTTCTTCCCTTGTTTCTCATTTTACTCTTCAGTCTCAATAGTTTCAAGTGACCTGTCTTCAAGTTTGCTGAGTCTTTCTGATTGTGCCTGCTATTGAACCCCTTAAATGATTTTTTTCAGTTCAGATTTGTATTTTTCACCTTCAAAATTTCCATTTGTTTGTAATAATTCCAAATTCTTTGTAGATATTCTCATTTTGCTCATATATTTTCTCAATTTCCTTTAGTTCTTTTGTCCATGTTTTCCTTTAGCCTTTAGAGCATATTTAAGGAAATTTTTTTAAAGCCTTTCTCTAGTAAGTCTTAAGCCATTGTTTCTTTAGGGATGGTTTCTGGAGAAGTATTTTATTCTTTTAATGAGCCACATTTTACTTCTTCCTTGTATGCTTTGTGATCTTTTGTTGAAAACGGGATATGTTTAAAAACAGCCCCCTCTCTGAGACTTTACATGCTGGCTTCATGCAGGGAAGACCCTCGCTAATCAGCCTGGCATGCATTTTTCTCACGCCTGTGTTGTCCCTCGATCTTTGCACAAGCTCTCTTCCCAGGTCTCTCATTGGTATGGCTGATTTTAATGTCTTCCTCTCTGTTAGGCTCACACCCTTGCTCATTTTAGGGATGGGAGCTGTTCTTTTGTATTCCTCAGTCAGTAATCACTTGCCCCAGATGTCTGTGTCTGTAATTACCTTTAGGACATTTTTCACAAGTCGTACCTGCTGCTTCCAGTGATTTCCCCCCTTCTGTGGTGTGAGCCACTGCACAGGGATACAGTCACTTTTACAGAGACCGAGTGACCATGTATAAGTGGAGTGGCTCCTCCTTGCACACAGATGTGCTTCCTGCACTGAGGGCTGGTATCCATCCCTCCAGATGCTGCTGGAAACACCACCACATGTCTGGATGCTCACAGCATGAAAGGACACTGCCAAGACTCCTGGGTACCAGGGACTGTCCCACTGGTGCTCAGGCCATGACAATTACTTTAATAACATGCCAGAGACCAAAGCAGCCTTCCCTCCTCAGGGGAGGTTTGTGGGCAGCATGTGACACTGATGGAGAGCTGGAACCCCAGCTGGGACCAGCACTCAGATAGGCTCCTCACCTGTCCCTGCCGACCACTGGCAGTGTCCTGTGTGCCTCCGTTGCTGGCTCTGCAAAGCCCCTCTGCCCTTCCCTCATCCAGCCCATTTTCAGGCACCCGCACTTCCCGTTTCCTATCAGATGTTTCCCGAGGGCCAGCTGGGTGTGACCATCACGTGGTGGGGGGGAGCAGTGCCATCTCGGAGAATCACTAAATGACCACTTCTGTGGGGCACATCCTCACAGCCCAGGGGCCCTAACAAGTGCAGCAGGGAGGCCACTGGCAAAGAAGGGTCAGGTCCACAGGCCCCCTCTCAGGGCCCGCTCCAAGGCAGCCCCTCCAGAGGAAGGAGGGACAGCCCCCTCTCTGACCTCAGGCTGGGGAGGCTGAAGGACCCAGGATCCACATGAGTCTTTTAGGGCGCCGGCCTTCTCCGCCGGGGAGCCCTGGCGGAGCCGCATCCACACAAGGAGATGGGGACCCTGCTTCCTGCGGCTTCCACCCACGTCCAGCTAGTCACAGGAACTCTGCTAGATGCTGATGTCAGGGCTGGTGGCTGGAAAAGAAGGGAAACCTGACAACAACGAGAGCCAGGCTGGGCACCAGGAGGCAAACCACCTTGCAACCTTCCAAGGACTGGTGTCCCTCCGTTTGACTCAGTCCTGATCACTAATTAGCTCCATTTCAGATACAGTCTGTAGAGACAGATTCCTGGTCCAGGTTCGCAGCAACCCCACTCCCCTCCAACACTCCAGGCCCTGCGGGGTCGTCCCATGGGAGCAGGTGTGGGTCTGCACCCTGAAGCCTTCCTGGGTGTCCCTTGTCTGGGGACTGCATCACCGTTCCTGGCTCAGACACTCAGGGTCCCTCACAGTGCGGCAACCTGACCCAGCTTGTGGGCTCATCCCCGGCCAGCCTGTGTCCTAAACATCCTCCTGTGTTCTGGGGGCAGCCTGCCAGCTCCCCTCGGCCTCCTTCGAGCTCGGTGTCTTCCCTGCAGGTGTCCCCTGCCCCAGTCGTCCCAGCTCTGGTGGCCTCCATCTAAACTCCGTGCCATGAAAACCCCGCATCCACCACCTCCTCCTCCAGGGAGCACTCCCTGAGGAAAGCACCTGCTGCATTTCCCTGTGGACACTGGGCTCTGGGGCTCCCGATCTGGTGGTGCTGGTTCCCACCAACAGCCCCGCCTGCACAGCCCTGAGAGCCTGGCTCTGGCCTCTTGCACTCAGTGCCCGGTGTGTTTCCTCACCCGTCAGCCATTGGAATCTTGTAAGGAAGTATTTACTGCATTTCCAGGTGAAAACAGCTGTCATCTCATAGAAATAACCTTTTTAAATGATTCCCTGTGCATAGAGCATATCGTAGTTCTATCACTGGTGGGTGGGAAGGGCTGATGTAAAATATTTTACAGGATTCCTAGTGCTCGGTCACCAGAGTGATGACAGAAGGCAAGGACAGCTCTGACAGCTTCTGCAGAATAATTTTGAATTTACAAAACCCATTCATTGTAAGACTGAAAAGTCGTGTGTGACTTAAGCCTATGGTGACAACATCCACAAGCACATTGTTCCGGTCCCCTGCCCTTAGATCCTCTCTGCATGGGTTCGCCTTCCAGCTGCGTTCAGGACTTCTGAACTGCTCATGCTACAGTATCGCATAACTTTATGGTTCATCTCACTTAGTAAAATGAGGCTTAAAAATCACACTTAAATAAACACCTAGCAAAGGTCAAACTAACTCATTTCATAATCATAAAAAGATAATATTGGGAACTGTGATTGTCCTTTTTGTAAAGCATTCCAAAATTATATGTTGGATTACGTTTACTTAGCACACACGGTCTTTATTTTTTTTTTTCCTTTTTAAAATTAATTAAAATTTTTTTTATGAACATATATTTTTATCCCCAGGGGTACAGGTCTGTGAATTGCCAGGTTTACACACTTCACAGCACTCACCATAGCACATACCCTCCCCAATGTCCATAACCCCACCCCCCTTCTCCCAAGCACACACTCACTGTCTTTTTAAAATCAGTCGCAGATCTGCATAGCCTCCTGCGCCAGATGTCCTGACACCTTCTGATTCATGGTTTAAGAAGTTTCTTAGTGTTTTAAGAGACTGTGGCAGAAGTATGACTTCTTCTGTCTCAATCATTTGTCATGCAAAGTCCTCCTCCTAGTGTATTTTACACAATTGGAATAACTAGTCCTAAGCCCTGGCTGATGGTCATGAGAATGGGGTCAGTCATGAGCAGGGAAGCAAGGATTTGGGGCACAGAGGAACTGAGCTGTTGTGATCCACTGTGCAGGAAACAGGCGCTCTGAATTCATCAGGCATCTAGGATGCAGGACACTTTCTAGAAGTCTGGCTTAGTGAATCAGTTAGCTTTCCCGGACCACATGTATTTGTAATGAAGATTGTTTTCAGCCAATATCACTGTGTTGTGAGTGGGGTAGGTCAGTCCCCCTTGTGGGGTCTTTAAGGAACATTCCAGCATGGTTGTGGAAGTCACGCGCAGGAAAGCTAAGAAATGACTGGATTTGTTACTCTCACAGGTGCTAGGGCAGGAGGCACAACTGGCACTCCTTGCTGGTGGCCGCATGACAGGCGGTCCCAGGCGGTAACCCTATCCAGCAGGTGCAGACCTGAACCACTGAGAACCCCTGGGCAGGTCCCTGTACTCTGGGCTGGGATGGCCACAAAGCCTTGAGGGGATTTCACTGGTATGTTTGGAGCCCCTGGGTCACAGACAGGGGAGGGCGAGATGGGAGCCTTGTGATAGGAGCCTGCCTGTCTGCCTTGATGGGTCTGGGAGGGGGCTCACAGCCCTCTGTGTGGTGATGTTGAGTCATCAGGGAGAGAGGAAGTGCTAACAATTTACGATTCAGTCTTCACCCTTTATTCTCATTTTCAACCTTATTTTCCTTCTCAGGTAAGAGAACCAAGGCTCTAGTACTGCCCAGGACAGTTCCAAAATATATAAACAGTCTTTCATCACCTGAAACTGACAGAGAGGAAACATTTCTGTTCATTAATGGTGATGTGAAACTGAGATTTGTGCATTCTGCTGAGGCTCAGGGGTCCGTGGTGTCCGCCTGGCCCTGGACCCCAGCTTCTGGCCACCTTTCAGACTCCTTGGTGCATCTGTTACTGTCTGAAAGAAAAGGACACTGCGTCTTTCTGTTTTTGTTCCTTCTTTTACTTCTTTCTTCCTACTGGGCCTCGTTCCACAAATCATCGGCCATGGGATTCGTGTGCTTTCTCTCAGTGTTATAAGTCACAAGCATCCTTTCCTTCCTTCCTCCATGGTGGGGGCTAGCCAGGGCATCAGTGTCCCCTCAATTTTGCATGGAAAGAGTGGAAGTCCACGAAGAGTCGAAGATTTAAGCACGGACACCGTAGGACTGGCGGGAACTCTGGGTTAGAGCTACTTAACAGATACTGTTTTCTTCCCTGGTCCGTCACTGCTTCACTAAGATAACCCTCGTTTGCAGCAGCCACCACTGTGTCCTGGGAGTGGGTGGCTGGGAGCTGAGGTGTGGTCCTGCCCTGGCGAGGGTGGGGGGCAGGGAGCCCAGGGGAAGAAGTGCTAAGCGTTCTCACTGCCCTTGATCTTCCCTGTTACTACCCTGGGCGGTGGTAGGACTCTATGGGCAGATCATATAGTCTCCAGGGCTCTCCCAGTGGGTCTAGCTGAGAAGCCAGGATCCCAGAACACGGACCCCAATGGTCCCATATACTGTTGGCGGCACAGAGCTGGGCAAGTAACCCCAGTGATGGGACTGGCAGAGCCTGCACAGGAGCACAGGAGCCCGCACAGGCGCCGCAGAAGATGTCAGCGGCTCCTCTGTGCTGACGTGAACCTTTAAGAAACAGCATTGAATGGAAAACACCACCCTTGTATCAGGACACCCAGCACACTTACATCACTTTCAGTGCACAGCGTTCTCAAAAACACAAACTAAAAGGCTTGGAGGCACAAGAATGGAATGGGAGAATTATATCTTTTAACATTTCCACAATATTTGAAGTGGGTTTGTAGAGTGAAAAAAAGTAGTCAAAGTATTTTTTCTAAATCACTGCTTAAGCAGCTATAAACATTTAGAAGAAAAACAGTCAACAGAGTCTGCACACATTCATGAATCTGTCTGACTCCTAACAAGTTTATCTTGGGAGGCATGGAGCATTTCCTATGTTAGAAGTGTAATTATAAATCGTTAAAATGCCCGCTTGATCACAGTACAGAACAATTTTATGGCCTCACTTGAATGCTCACTTAAGAATTTTCTCTGAAATGTACTCAGAACAGAGACAGTTAAACAATAAAAGTGAGGTATTGTAAGACCATAATACTAACTTGGGAATAGTTGGGGTGGAAACCACTGCCCCTGGCTCAGCCTTTCCACGTTTTATTTGTTTGTTCATTTGATTTTTGGGGTGATAAGTTTTAAGTGAAGGAAGGATGGTCTTTAGATGCTTATGGGAAGGAGTGCCAGAATTTTCTGCCTTTCTTCCCATGTGAAGAACGCTTGTGAGGAGCTAAGCTGTACCTTTCTCCTCCAGATGTCCCTGGCTTCTTCTGATGTGGAATCTTGGCACTTTCTGCTGTCCTTTAAACTCCTGGGCATTGGTGAAATCTTGTCATGGGGTCTTTCTTTTAGTCAGAGTTTGTAGGGCTTCTAAGCCCATCCTTCCAAACCCTCCGTGTGCTGACGGCATAGTTGAAGGCATGA
Source organism: Mustela putorius furo (assembly GCF_011764305.1). NCBI lineage: Eukaryota > Metazoa > Chordata > Mammalia > Carnivora > Mustelidae > Mustela > Mustela putorius. The sequence goes on from NW_025421998.1 coordinate 14,239,593, forward strand.
GAAAGATGAAGGGTTGACTAAAGACAGTCAGTCACTCAGCACCCTAGTCTCAATGTTTCTTTCTTGGCGTTTCCCTTGAGAATTCCTACTTAGTGTTTCCATCACTCAGCAGTCCTATGTGGTAGGAAAACCGAGGAGTATGTGTAGATAAAACCACTCGTCAGTAAGTGGATTCCTCCCAGTGTGCGCCCTAGGGTGGGGGACGTTATTCCAGAAACCTCCCACTCTCAGTCTCAGGGGCAGGCCTCTCTGGTGATGACCCCTTGGCCAAGAAACTTTTCCGACCTCAACCTCTGTTATTCTTTATTTCTATAAAAAAAAGCCTGATTAACCTTAACCCACAGGGTCATGGCATGAATTTATTGAGATCCTGCTTATGAAAAAAATCACACTTAGTGTCCTGGAAACAGAGCTCAGCACAGGTGAGCCCTTTTCTTTGGATGTCTGTCTGTCTGGTTGAAGCCAGTAAAGAGGCTGATGGGGGGTCCTCTTCCAGGCTCCATGCCAACCCTGGCTGTTTGACAAATGATTAGATGAGAAAACGAAGGAGAGAACCTGACTTAAAAGATTGCCACAAAAGGGTAGTTCCATTTCAGAAAGGGACTTCTCCAGATTGAAAAGTTTTATGACTCACGGTAAATCAAAAGTTCGAGGCCTCGCCGGCCCCTCAGACTCTGTGGGAAAGAATAGGAGGGATGTTTTGAAAGACAGTGACCATTTCTAGGACTTTTCAAATCCCACATCATAGTTTTCCCCATGATTGCAAAGTTGATGTCACTTAAGCGTAGGTTCTTCTCTGTAGCTGATCAGCTGCAGGTCTCTGTTGGTCTGTGTAAGCCTCATGTGTGAAGCTTCAGTCATTAATTCTCTGTCTTGCATTCTTAGCATTTACATGAATGAGATAAATCTTTAGGTGCTCTAAGCCAATGTCCTGACTCAGGGCTTCATGGGGAGGAAACCCTTCAAAAGCACAGAACATCACTGTCATTAGCATTTTGTGAATCCTTCAGTAACGTATTTTCTCCTCTTTTGCATACTTCGAAAGTTAGTTCAAAAATCTCAGGCGCACCTGGCTGGCTCAGTCGATTAAGGCACCAACTCTCAGTTTCAACTCAGGTCACGATCTCAGGTCCTGAGGTCTGGTGGGCACGGGCTCACCGCTCAGTGGGGAGTCAGCTTGTCCTTCTCCCTCTCTCCTTTGTTCCTCCCCCTCTGCCCTCCCGATAGAGTCTAAAAAACAAGATTTTCAGTTAATGTATATTTCACAAAATTTTGGAAACCAACTGTTTTCCGTTCCGTATGTGGCCAAAGACCATCAGAAATGGGTTGCGAGGAGGTGTAGCAAAGCTTGGCCCTCACGGGGTGTGTGGGGGGGAAGCGTGGTCTGTAATGGGGTGCATACAAGCTTCCGGGGGAGATCCTCCTCATAGGAGTCGGCAGTGCAGGATGCCTGCCCTCAGGGCGTCCTCCCCACTCCCCCGTTGTACCAGGGCGTTCATGGCCCCTGCTATGGTGTTGGTCACAGCCCAACAGCAACAGCTGCCCGGTGTCTCTCTGAGTGGGACGGGCTTGGTCTCCAGGTGTTTCTGAGAAGGGCTTGTTGTCTACAACGTGGATGATGATAAGTAATAATAAGTAATGGTAACATGATAAGCGGAAACTTAGCCCCTGTCCCTGCAAGTCCTCGTGGAGGTGTCTGTGTAGGGTTGTGGTGAGGAGCTTCTGTGGAGTCTCTGTGTGGGTCTCCGTCAGAGGTCTCTGTGCACCATCTCTGTGTGGGTCTCCATTGGAGGTCTCTGCACATGGTCTCTGAGTGCGGTCTCTGTGTGGGTCTCCGTCAGAGCGGTGTGTGGAGGATGACGTTGGGCTGGGAGCGGGACACGCTGCGGGGGGGCACCCTCCTAGACTGCACACTCCTTCTGGATATGTTCCTTCCAGGTGGGGGTGGGACGAGCCCCATCTTGTCCACCTGCCCTTCTGGGCTCTAGGGTAACCAAGACCGGCAGCCAGGCTAGTCCCTTGGCCTCTGAATCCCCACCAGTCCCCTGGGAGCCATCCTGGGGCCACACGTGTATGTAAAGATCACAGACCACAAGTCCATCCTGGGGCCTACAGTCCTACAAGCTTATAAAATTGTACAGATGTTAATTTCTCTGCCTGAAGGCCTTGCTGCCTCTGGGCACCTGGTGGTCCATGTGGGAGCTCAGGTGGCTTCTGGACACCCCCCCATCCCCACCCCCTCTACCCCCCCACCCCTGGACTTGGCAGCTGTAGTGGGGCAGAGACCCTGTGGGGACAGCCCCAGGGCCTCTAACTTCTCCCCTCTGGGCCCTTGGGTGGCAGTGGGACACCAAGGGTTCTCAGTTGTCACACCAGGCATAGGCACACCCTGTCACTTGGCCTCCTTCCTGGCATCCCACCCTAAGCACAAGCTCCCCCCACCCACAGCCACACCCCCTCCATCCCCCAGAAGGGGAAGGGGTTGCCGGTTAGCAGGCCCCTTCAGTGCCCTGGGGCTAGCAGGCTGGTCCCTGGGTGTCTCTGTGGCAGCCCCCACACATCCTCAGCGCTGGGAGTGAGCTCGTCTCTTGCTGCTCCGAGTGTGAGAAGAGGGGCTGACAGAGCTAGGACTGGATTCCCTGGGGTGAGAAGGCTGCCAGGGAGGCCATCCTCTACTCTCCGCAGGAGACTGTCGGGGGCGGGCCGGGGGACAGGATTTCTCACCTCTGCCCTCAGGGCCAGCCTTGTGTCTCCCAACTGTGGGCCCCACTCTGACCTAGGACTCCATCTTCCTGGAGCCCGAGCAGGATTTCTGCCTTGGCAGACCCTCCCTGCAGCCACACAAGCTCCAGGTGGAGGGAGAGCAGGAGAGGATGGGCAGAGCGAGTTCCCGGTCTGGGTCTTGTTCACCTTGTCGTGGAAACTGAAGGAGATGAGGAAGGAGGCGGGGGTGGGCCCCACAGTCACCCATCCTCCAAGGCCCCATTTGTTCCGGAAGCCAAAGCACGCCATCAGGGAGAGTGGACCCTGATCCTTCCCACCCCCCAAAGCAGGGCACACACAGAGGCCAGCACCACTCACGAGAAAAAGAACATGTATTTTGGGGAAGCAAAGTAATTGTGGCATGGAGAAGCCATTAGCCCATAGAGGATGTGCTAATGTGAGAAAAAAAAGTTTTTCTCTGCACCGTTTGCGTTTTTTCTTGGAGGAAAGTTGTCGTCCTAGGAAAGGCGTGAGCAGCACAGAGTGGTTGGCCCGGTGTGATGTATCTTTGAAGGAGGCAGTGCCTGGGGCAATGTGGCTTTAGGGTGAGGCCTGAAGGGCCTGGCACCAGGGACCCGCACTGGCAGGGTCTGCCTGGGGCCCCCGGCACCCTGGCGGGGAAGGGCCACACGACCCACTCGGTCTTGTTGGCATAGCTGCGGCCCCTGGGGGTGCCCTGTGGGCTGGCCGTCTCCCTCATCACCCTCCTCTGCTCTTGGTAGGAGAGGACCCTGTGGTAGCAGACACTTGGGCGTGCCGAAGCCTGGAGATCCTTCTGGCACCAGCTGAACTCCGGGGCCCTGAGTCCCTGGTGAGGCACCATTTTCTCTTCTAGGATCTGCCCCACAGCAGTCACGACCACCTGAGCCTCGGCAGAAGTGCTGTCCATGGCCGACCTGCCTGTGGCTTGTCCCCGGCCCTGGGATGACGAAGACTTGCCCTTTTGAAGGGAATCTTCCAATCCTTTGCCTCTACTGGGAAGGAACCACTGGAGCAGGTGCTTCATCCTTCTCCTGAAGTAGTTTTCCGGAGGCACTGCCTCCTTCTTCAGTGAGATCTCACAGGTCTTGCTTCCCGAAGCTTCTGCTGACTCCTGGCTCTGGACGGGGCGTCTCACCTCACTGATCTGGAGGAGCTTCAATTCTGACAACCCTCTGGCAGGCTCTCTCGAGGGGGACCTCCTGGAGCTCTCTCTCTCCTCGTGGGGGACACATGATCTGCTCCGGCTCTTACATTGGTGTTTCAGTCTCAGGGGTCCCGGCTGCCTGAGGGGGCTCTGGCCACGGGATCTTTGGCCACGTGGCACCTGGGAAGTAGATGTCTCTTCACTGGACCTGCTCTGGAAGCCAGACAGACATCCCTGAGAAGCCAAGACGTCAGCAGCGAGGAAAACGTTGGACTGACAGTCTTGAAGGAGACGCTCAGTGGCACAGTCTTGAAGGAGGACCCCAGTCTCACAGTCTTGAAGGAGCACAGTGGGGCTGGCGGCCCGAGGCCGGTTCTCTGACTCCATCAACTTCTGGGGCTCCGATCCGCTGTGCCGAGCCTCAACACATAGCTCTTCGGGGTCTTGGGTGACCAACACAGTAGATGGCAGGGGGCTGTTGCTTTCCCCTGAAGACCCCGATCTTCTCAGCTCGCCAGAGAGGCCTTGGTTGTTGTCCAGCACATGGGGTTCTAAGGTGACTCCCCAGGCAGGGGCCTCCTCAACCTCCCCGGGCTCTCTGGCACTCAAATCCTGGGGCTCTAAGCTGAGTTCTAGCACGGTCACATCCCGTGAGGCCCAACCCCCATTCGCCCTTCTTGGCTCCTTCGTGGCTATTGCTGGACTTGGACTTCCCTCCAAGGTGCTGTTCATAAGAGTCCTTGAGGCAGTCTCACTGTGCCAGATTCTGCCCACAAAGCTGTATGTGAAGGTCCGAGAAGGTGGCCTGGTCTCCTGTCCAGCCGGAGGGCCACCCCCCGGTGAGGTCCCTTCCAGAGTCTGCTGGATTTCCTTACATGTAGGCTGGGGAGCACCAAGGGGACCCCCCCAGGTGGGATAAGACTCTTTCATCACCTCTCCTTGATAGGGCTGAGGAGGATTTCCCACAAACTTGGTCCCTGAGCCGGCCTTGGATACAAAGATGGCTGAGCGGGGAGGGGAGGGCCGGGAGAGGAGGAAGCCCTTCTTCAACTTGAAGATGTTTATAGGCTTGAGAACCTTGAGGGGGAGGCCCCACCGGTGCTTCACCCTAAACCTTATGATATGTGCTTCTAGCATCTGCTGAGCGTATGGACTGAGGATGGAAAAATCATGGGAAGTGGTCATGCAGGGTTCCCAACACTTGGAAAGTGCTGGCTTTCCAGGTTTCCCATGAGGGCTTGGCTTTCCAGGAAGGTCCGAGGCATGGTGGGCAGTGAGCCGGGAAGGGACCTGACCCTCTCTGGACTGCCCCAATTTCCTGAAATGGGCTTGACGGTCTTTTTCTGGGTGTTTCTCTTCTGCGCTGCTTGTGGAGGGCTTCAAGTCTGTGTCTGACTTCTCACGATTTCTTCCTGGAGCCTTCCCTGAAGAGCTCGTCACGCCCCTGTGTAGATCTTTCTGGATCCTCCCTGCACCGGACCTTGAATCCTTGCCCAGGCTTTTTCCTGGCACGGTCCTTCTTGGGTACCGGGACCCAGTCTTCTGCGTGGCCTGGCAGCTTCCATCCGTAGACTCAGACTCGGACGTGGGGCTGTGCCAGTTGCGTGCCTGGGACACTTTCTGGAACTCTTGGTGAGGCTGTATCTTCCGGGATAAATGGATCCTGCGGGGCGGGCCCCTTTCTTGCTTCATGAGCCTCTTCCAAAGGTGCCACTCCAGTTGCTTCCGGAGCTCAGAGTCGATCAAGTTCCCAGGAAGGACAGAGTCTGACCCATGGCCCTTAGGGGCCTGCCCACCCTGTGGAAGGTTGGGAGGACCTCGGCTAAAGACTTCCTGAGATCTTTTCACCACAGCGGGTACCTTGTCACTTTCTAGTTGCTTCTTCAGGAAGTGACATTCCAGGTTCTGAAGGGCAGTTGACACGTAAGACGGTGTCTTCTGGGCTACAGGGCAAGACACCTCGCAGCTCCCCATCTTGGGTGGCAGAGAAGGCGGTCCGACTGGGACAGAGGGTGCAAGGCTTGCCTGGGTCTGGGGCTGAGCTACAGGTGGGAGCTGGGGCTGGTCCAGAGGGAGGGGCCGGGGCTGGGTCTGATCCAGAGGGAGGGGCTGGGGCAGAGGCAGGGGCAGGGACTGGGACAAGCTCTGGGTCAAGGGTTGGGGTGGGGCTGAAGGGTCTTGTACGTCCTGGGTCAGGGAGAGGCCTGGAGTCACGCTGGCCTGAATCTGGAGCGGCAAGGCATGAGAGAGCTCATTGAATATGACGGATGGGAGCTCCAGTGGGGGATCGGTCACCCTAACAGTGGCCACCAGGGACTCGCTGTGCAGAAAGGGGAGACCCCAGAAGAGCTGGCTGCATTTCTGCTCCAAACTGTCCCCTGGAATCTTGGGATGTGGGGGCTTCTCAGCACCGAACAGCTGTTTCGCTTTGCCGCTGATGCTCCAGAAGGACGGGCAGCCCATGGTGTCCTGCCCATCACCTGGGGACTTGAGCATTCTTCCAAAAGACGTCAGCTGGTATTTTGACCTTTCCTTCTTTTCCTTCTCCTTCCAAAACTTCAGTTCTGTTCTCTTGGCGGTTAGTATCTCCAGAAGCTTCTGGATGTCCGGGTTATTGAGAGGGGGGATCCTAGTCTCTCCCTGTCTGTGTCTGGGGTCTCCCCAGAACAAGGCCTCTGGTGGGCCGCCGGACAGGGGCGCTTGACGGGACTCCAAGCATGTTGAGGTGGACAGGTTCCAGGCATTGGCAGCTGCCTGCCACCAGGACAGGGCCGAAATGGGGTAGCGTGAGCGGCCCAGGCCCGAGATGGCTGGGCCAGGAGCTGTCCTGTCAGCTGACCAAGGTGTGTGTGGAGCTGAGCTCTGTGGGATAGGGCACGGCAGGGGTGCCCTTGAGTCACACTGAGGGAGAGTCAAAGGAGAATCCGGCTGCTCTGGGTCCAAGGAGGCTGTCAGAGGCCGAGGGGAGGCCTCGGAAGGAGGGAGACATGGCGGGGAAGGAGGAAGAGCAAGGGGCTGGTGTGAAAAGCCATCCGGGGGGAGGAAAGGCTCTGCTGGCCAGGAAGTACTCAGGGAGGACTGTGAACCGACAGAAATTGAGGTCGTCATTGGTCCTGATGGCAGGGTGGAGGCCAGAGGCCAAGGGGGGCCCGTCAGTGGAGCGTGGGCAGGTGATGGGGCCACAGTGGGAGCAGCGTCTTCCACAGGCTCCCTGCATGGCTGACTGGCTCCAGCTGGTGCCCCTCGGCGCACCTGCCCAGGGGCTGCTTGATGTAAGAACTGGTGATAGCCGCCCTGGTCGGAGAGCCTCGACAGGTGGCTGTGGGAGACAGGAGGCGTGAGCAGCAGCTGGGGCCAGGAGCGGTCCCCACGGCCCTCCACGCCCCACACCCATGTCACAATGCTCCTGCTGTCCCTCAGCCTGGGGCTTTGGTCACAGTTTGTCCCCATGGCTCCTCCCGCCCCCCTCCCATACCCCCAGGGGCGGTTCTCTGCAGCCCGGGGTCACACCATAGACTTGGGGAGGCTCACCCAGGGGAGAAGGGGGCAGATTCTTTACCTTTGCAGAAGAGAGAACAGGTCCTGAACCTCTTCCAGATCCTGTAGGCAATCTCTGAAAACTAGAAACCGGAGACCAGGTCACAGAGGATGGCAGGGCCCAGGTGTCTTACAAGAGGCTGGGTACAATGTCCCTTTAGGGGAGACCTTTGGGGGATAGGACTTGGAAGCCCCAAACAGCACTGTCCAAGGCCACGTGCCCGCACGGTGATTACAGGGTTCAAGATGGGGATCGCTTTGTCTTCCAAAGTGCTTCCTCGTTCATGACCTTGCTGTGGGAGGAAGGACCACGTGGCCTCAGAGGAATCTGAGCAGAGTTGAACAGCTTGTCCACAGCAGAAGTGGCAGGTCCCACTCCCAGTCCAGGCCCTGAGGCCCCTGCTGAGCAATACTGGTTTCCAGCCCCTCAGGGCTTTGTTCTGGCACAGAATCTGGGAAGCCTCTGGATTCTGCTCTCCCTCCTCCCATCCCCCAACCCCCCACCAGGGCTCTGTTTCCTGAGGGATGGGCTCAGGCCCTGGTGTCCTGGAGACAGTGGGGCTGGGCCCTCAGAGCAGGCGGGGGAGGGGACAGTGTAACTGGGGCATGCAGGGCTGAGTGGTGGACACTCACCTTTCAGAGTCTGGTTTTTCTTGCTCCTTCCCCTCTTGCTTCTTCTCCGTGGCTCTGCATGGTACTGAGATAAGAAAACAGAGGGAGGCTGGGACTCCAGCCCCAGCAGCAGGTAACCTGGTGCTCAGGGACCTGACCTCCGCTAAGAGGTAGTTCTTAACCTCTGGTCCTCGGCTACTGGTCACTGTGTTTAGGACGCTGTCCTGCACCCCTCCACCACACCTGGACTCCGGCCTAAGATCTTCAGGGAGAAATCCTTGTGTCCCTCTAACCCCTGCCTGGTCTGGCTTGTCCTGGATGCATGGTGGTCTACTCTCTCCTGACAATTCTATTCTTTCCCATCTCAGGAGTCTCTCCAAGTAACTCGGAAAAGTAGAATAATAGAAAAGAAGACAGAATCACACTCTGCTGGGTCTGGGCCGAGGGGTCCTTACCTTCCTGCTCTTCCTATGTTTCTTGCGTGGTCGTGAGGACGGATCAGGCTGGAAATAGGAAAGTAAGAGGAAGAGGAGCCCCAGTCCCCATACAAAGGCAAGGATGGTATTAACTGCCCAGGTAGTGGGATTGGAGCTCAGCCAACTATCAGTAAGGAATTCCTGAGGGAAGAGATAATTCTCCATCTTTTTCCTCTGAGAAGCATTAGTCCCACCACAGTGCTGCCCTCAGGCAACTGAGCCTAGAGTTAGTGACCAGATCGCACTGCTGCCCTCAGGAAACTGAGCCCTGGGTGTGTATGTGCAGACGCAAGCCTCACGCCCACATCACAGAGCTGTGGTCTGGTCACAAAGGGCCCTTGAGGACAGGTAAGGGACACAGGTAGCTGCACCACATCCCCTCTCTACCGCCTGCCCTGTAGCTCCGTCATCCTTCCACCCTCCCAGGCCTGACACTCCTACCCGCTCACCGTGCTAGAGATAGACCTTTGTCAATTTGCCTTTCATCCTGCATGGAGCTCAGAGAATACCTGTTCCCCTTGGGATCTCCAGTTGTGCTCCATAAGTTTCATAGCTTTTAAAAATCTGGACTTGTCCTTGGAATTTTGGTTAATTCCCAGGAATTTTGTCCTCTGTCTGCAGCTCCATTCTCCCCGCATAATATGTTGTTGCCTTGCATCACCCTAGTACAAATGAAACTCAAATTTCTTTGTGCTTCTTTAGCCATGTGCACTTTGAAAACATCTTAAGATGTTAAGATGCTTTATTTCAATTGTCACTAACTTCAGCTAGAGGGACTTAGAAATTTAATGATTATTCCAAATTTACAAAGTAAGTACAAACCAAAGTGAAATAGTTAAACTTCCCAGGTATGTTTCTCAGTCAGTTCTAGTCTAGTTCTAGTGTAGGATTGGGCGGTTGTAGTTTTTCACTGACTTTCATCCCAGGGCCTGTTGGTTCTAAGGAATCTCCCGTACTTTGGACATGCCCGCCATTTCCTCTTTGGTGGATTAACTGCCTCATTTTTCTGCATAGTCAGGATCATTAAACACCTTAACTCTCATTTTATGTGTATTCAAAGGCATGAAGAGCCTAAGGTGGCCGAGCAGCCATCTTCAGTTCCACTTTAATGGAATCACAGCATGTCTCCTGGCAGCAGCATTCTTCCCTTTGAACGAGGGTCCCTAGATCTGCAGGGCGTGAGGGTCACAGAAACAAGGAGCAAAGTTTTCCTAGTGACATCATTAGGGTGACATGGGTGTCCCTCCATGTCTAGTGCTTGCTGCCTGGACCCGTAAATCCTGACTATGGGAGAAAGAGCATCACATACGGACGCATTGATTCAGAGCATACCCAGTCTCCTGAAGAACATTGCCCCAGGACACATTTTGCCTGCAAGTGATTGCCACCCAGCCAGCTCTGTAACTGAGTCTTCAAGGCCATTTTGTTGTTCTAGCAAGCCAGCTGCTTCGGATGGTGGAAAGCATGGTACGACCATGAATTTTACCATCATGGGCTCACTGCTGCCCTTCATCTGCTATGAAACACATTCCATGCCATGGGTAAACACATACCATGCCAATGGGTAAAGCGTTCTGTGAGTCCAAGGATGGTAGATTTAGCAGAGGCACTGTTTGCAGGCAAGGAAACTTCGTATCCAGAGCAGGTGTCTGTTACAGACGCGGACCCGAGATTTGTGCTTGTGCTGAGGCTCAGGGGTCCGTGGTGTCTGCTGGGCCCTGGACCCCAGCTCCTAGACACCTTTCAGACTCCTCAGTGCATCTATTAGTGTCTGAAAGAAAAGGACACTGTGCCTTTCTGTTTTTGTTCCTTCTTTTACTTCTTTCTTCCTACCAGGCCTCATTCCACAAATCATCGGCCATGTGATTTGTGTGCTTTCTCTCAGTGTGTAAGTCACAAGCACCCTTTCCTTCCTTCCTCCATGGTGGGGGCTAGCCACGGCGTCAGTGTCCCCTCGATTTCACATGGAAAGAGTGGAAGTCCATGAAAAGTCACATTCATGCATGGACACTGCAGGACAGGCGGGAACTCTGCGTTAGAGCTTCTCAGCAGATACTGTTTTCTTCCCGGGTCTGTCACTGCCTCACTAAGATTACATGTATGTCACATGTGGGCAGAAGGCTCTTATAACCCTAGTTTGCAGCAGTCACCACTGCGTCCTGGGAGTGGCGGCCGGGAGCTGAGGTGGGGTGCTGCCCGGCAAGGGGCACAGGGAGCCCAGGGGAAGAAGTGCTAAGCGTTCTCACTGCCCTTGATTTTCCCTGTTACTACCCTGGGCGGTGGTAGGACTCTATGGGCAGATCATATGGTCTCCAGGGCTCTCCCAGTGGGTCCAGCTGAGAAGCTAGGATCCCAGAACACACACCCCCAGCAGTCCCATAAACTGTTGGCGGCACAGAGCATGGCAGGTAAGCCTAGTGATAGGATGGCAGAGCCCGCAGAGGAGCAGCAGCAGCAGATGTCAGCACCTCCTCTGTGCTGAAGTGAACCTTCGAGAAACATCATCGAATGGAAAACACCACCCTTGTATCAGGACCCCCAGCACACTTACGTCACTTTCAGTGCACAGCGTTCTCAAAAACACAAACTAAAGGGCTTCGAGGCATGAGAATGGAATGGGAGAATTACATCTTTTAATATTTCCACAATATTTGAAGTGGGTTTGTAGAGTGAAAAAAGTAGTCAAATATTTTTATATTTGTATATTTATCTGTAGGTTCTTATTATTCATGTTACTTTTTCGTTAGCACAGTGGGACGCTGACACATGCACACCTGCATCCAGCTTTCTTCCCCTCCAATGTTCACCTGATTTACCCCGAAACATTACGAACGTGATCAGTTTCACGAGTGAATTAAAGTATAGTAATTATCAACCACTAAAATTTCGGTGGGTTTTTATTAACAATGGATAACCTAATCTGGGGAGAATTCTATCTTTTTAATACTGTTTCCATCCATTAATATGTATGGAATGTTATATGAGTGAGTTTTCTAAAAATCAGGTTTTAGAAAATTTCTAATAGTATTATGACAATACTGGTGCACAAACACACAGACCAGTGAAACAAAACAGAAATTCCAAAGTCAAACCCTAATCTGTATCCTGTCATCTCTACATACTCAACCCTAATGTGTATCCGACTTGTCCCTTAGACTATGTGTTTCCTTTCCCGGCTTAGGTGCATCCGTCCATCGCTACTGCTCTCCACTGCTGCCATGCTAACCACGCGATGTTGCTATCTTTTGGCCACCATCACCCCGATATGCTTCCATCGTCAGCCTTTGGTGTGAAAACAGGAAAATGGATACATTGTTTCCAGGATATTTAAAGATGTATTTAGATTTCCTGAAGAAACAGTGAAAAACTTTAAAAACAAGACATGAAACCCTTATTCTGAATCCCCACTAAACTGACAGACTCAGGTTCCAGCTCACGGGCTGCATGCAAAGGTGGTTCACCGTAGGATAACCTCGACTCTGTTAACAGGATGAAGGGAAACTACATGACCGACTCACCAACGGATACAGAAAAAGCACCGGACAGAATCCAAACCCGTCGTGGTATAAACACACAACACACCAGGACGAGGGGGAACTTCCTCAACTGGATAAAGGGCATTTATGGAAAACAAGCCGCTAATATCATAGTCAGTGGTCGCAGCCTGAAAAGCTTCCCCCCTCGCCACTCCTAGTCAGCACCGTGTGGGAGGTGCTAGCCAGAACAGTGAGGCAAGAAAAATAAAGTAAAAGACGTCCAAAATGGAAAGGAAGAGGTAACACTATCTCTACGCATAGATTACAGGAGCTTACTTACAGAATATTCCATGATACAAGGTCAAAACACAAAATCAGGGGTGCCTGGCTGGCTCAGTTGGCTGAGTTTTGGCTCAGTTGGCAGGACCCAACCGTTGTGAGTTCAAGCCCCGTGCTGGGCATGGACAATACAGTAAAAATGAAGTCTTGAAAAAACAACAATAAAATAAAAAATAAAAAACCCTGTAAAATCAGTTATATTTCTATAAACTGGCAGTTAACAATTCCTAGAACAAGTCCATTTATAACAGCATCAAAAAGAATAAAATACTTAGGAATAAATTTAACCAAAGAGATGTCTGAACTGATAGTGAAAAAAAAAAAAAAACAACACTGCTGAAAGAAACTAAAGATCTGAGTAAATGGAAATAATTCTGTGTTCATGGATTCAAGGACTTAAAGATTAAATGATTCAAGGATTAAATAATATCATTTAATATCATTAAGATGGAAATACTTCCTAAAGCAATCTACAGACTCAATACAATCCTGATTCAGTACGATCCCTATCCAAATTTCAATGGCATTTTTTTTTTTTACATAAATGGAAAAGCTGATACTACACTTCATAAGGAATCTCCAGGGACCGCAAATAACCAAAAACAACCTCAAAGTTGGAGAACTCACATGCCTTGATTTCAAAATTTACTATAAAGCAAAGGAATTGAGACACGGTGATACTGGCATGAGGCTACACATACAACGACGGAACAGACAGGAGAGTCCTGAAAGCTAGAGAGCCCATCTCTCTACGGCCAACAGACCAGGACAACCGTGCCTTCAGCAGACGGTCCAGGGACAACTGGAAATCACATGCAGAAGAACGAAACTGGACACACACAAAAATTAAGTCCAAAGGGATCAGACAGGGCGCCTGTGGGGCTCTGTCGGTTACACGTCTGCCTTCAGCTCTCAGGTCATGATCCCAGGGTCCCGGGATCAAGCCCCGCGCTGGGCTCCCTTCTCCTGGGAAGTCCGCTTCTGCCTCTCCCTCTCCCTCTGGGCTCTCTTTCTCCTTCTCTCCAATAAATAAATAAATAAAATCTATAAAAACAAAAACAAACAAAACACCAAGATGGATCAGGGTCCTACAACAAAGCTACAACTACGAAACTCTCAGAAGAAAACACAGTGGTGTATCTTCCTGACTCTGGATTTGACAACAGATTTCTCAGCGAGTATACCAGAAGCAGCAGCAACGAAAGACTAGACAAACTGGCCTTCATCAAATTACAGACTTCAGCGCATCAAAGCATACAAACCAAAGAAATGACAAGACTACCTCCAGAACTGTGGGGAAACACTTGCAAATTGCGTATCTGGTAAGGGTCTAGTGTCCAAGGCATGGGAAGACTCTTGGAACGTAACGATAAAGAGACAAACAGCCCAGTTTGAAAATGGGCGAAAGACTTCTGAAGTCTCTTCCCCAAAGACACACAAAGAGCTGCACAGAAGAAAAGAGGCTCGACATCATCGGTCTTCTGGGAAGGGCAGTCACAACCACGTGATTCACACCTACTGGCGCAGCAAAAATCGGAAACAACCAAGTGTCAGGGAGGCTCTGGGGAAACCGGCGCCCTCCCGCGCTGTGGGCAGGGCAGGGGGTGTAAAATGGTGCAGCCGCTGCGGAAAACCGTCTGGCAGGTGCTCAGTAAGTGAAGCATAGACTCACCATTTGATCCAGCAACTGTACGGCCAAGAACACACAAGAAAGACTGAAAATGGGGATCCAAACATGCTTGTACGCGAGCTCACAGCAGCCCTCCAGCCGCCAGAGTGCGGTGGCCATCCAGCCACCGAGAAATCTCGCAGTCGTGCTTTCTAAAACCAGTAGATTGCTTTTTCTGTTGAAGGAGCTGTTTTGGGGCACCTGGGTGGCTCGGCTGGTTAAGCATCTGCCTTCAGCTTAGGTCATGATCTCAATCCAAGGACTGAGCCCCACATTGGGCTCCCTGCTTCTCCCTCCTCCTCTGCCCCTCTCCATGGCTTGTGCTTTCTTTTGTTCTCAAATAAAGTAAATAAAAGTATTTAAACAAAAAAAAATTGTACACTTGTAAGTCAATTACACCTCAATACAGTAGGCTTTAAAAAGCTGAGTCTTGATTATTGCTTAAAGACCGGGGTGGGCACATAACGCTCATCTGCTTCCCGGGTACGTAAGCGCCCATTATCCCAGCAGCACAGGCGTCCGACAGGAGAAGCGTATATAAACAAACCGCCCCATCGGAGTACTGCCATGCTCCGTGAGCGTGCTGGTTTACCAGCTCCGGGAGAGGACAGATTGTCCCAGTGTTTATAGACAGCTCTTCCACGACAATGAAACGTCGGGTGACCCGAGCCTCGCGAGCATTCTTTAAAAGGAAAAAAAAAAAAAAAGACATTTTATTTAATTTTTTTTAAGGATTTTATTTATTTGACAGATCACAAGTAGGCAGAGAGGCAGGCAGAGAGATAGGAGGAAGCAGGCTCTCCGCTGAGCAGAGAGCCCGATGTGGGGCTCCATCCCAGGACCCTGCCAAAGGGATCAGACGGGGTGCCTGTGGGGCTCTGTCGGTTACAGAGGTTTTAATCCACTGAGCCATCCAGGCGCCCCTAAAAACACATTTTAAATCTCAGTAACTGCAAACGCAGAATCTGTTAGATGCTCCCTAGCACTCCATCCGACAATATTCATCTGAGTAAGTAAACCAACCGACAGTCTGGGTGAGTTTCAAGTTCAAAGTTTTATACCCTGTTACTTTGAGACAACGGTGCTTTCTTTTCTCATGTTTCCCAGTTCACCCAGTCCGTGAGATGACCACACACATACACACAGACGTTATTTAGGTGCTCTGAGAATGCCGAAGCACAAACAAACCCCCACACCCAGAATGACTGAGCCCAAGGGAAACTTCTGGGGGAGATAGGCACATTTTAGGTCACAACGAGGCCATGATACCTGGATTATCCACTGGTCAAAATGTATGGCCAGGATTTGTTCACTCCAACATCTACCAAATTTGCCTAAAACAGAGCTACAGTGACGATGGCAATCATCACAGATGGGGAGGGACTGTGACAGAGGCTCTGATGACACAAGAAGGGCACGAAGCTTCTTGTACTACTGTATTTCCTTTGAATATGCCCAAGATTTCCCATGATAAAAAGTTGAACAGACAGACCCTGTTCTCCTTCACCTACCAAACAGCAGACAAAAATCCTTCCTAACCATCAGGTCAAGTAAAACTGAACCATGACCTCATCCAGACACGCGTGAGGCAGTGACGGAGGCTACTTCAGAAGACACAGAACCTTCCTGCACCCCGCTGATGGCAGGTCACTAGTAATAAGCCGCCCACCCTGGGAAATTTGTAGATGCTTCAGGGGTGCAAGGCTGGAAAAATACTGAGATCCTTGGGTAGAGCTGGCACCATCTTCCTACGCAAAGGTTTCTTGCCTCTACGCTTCTAACAAGGGACATGCCAGGACCCACGGCTGTGACACTGAGAGCACGTGGAATGCACACCTCCGAGTGGGCTTGACCACCTTCATGCCACTCGTGACTCAGACCCGAATGCCATGGGTTTGCTGGGGGTCACAGGGGAGGACGTGAAGAGAGGCGAGCCTCCCCTACCTTTCCAAAGTGAAGTATTTTTATTACGATTTAAAAAATACTCAATGGAGGAATCTTAGGACATGGGAAAGTACAAAAATTTTTTAACAGATTAGGTAGTTACAAGACCCATTGACAGTGGCTGTCCTTTTATAAGAGTTTATACTCTGTTCAAATCAGGATTTTACTGCCATAGTGTCAGAACCTGAGTTAAAAAAATTATTTTAATAATTATTGAAAACATGATTTCGGTGGAGATACACTACTCTGCTGTGGATACACCACAGAGTAACTATGGCACCAGCGCTGGGTGAAGGCAGTTTCCCTTCTCTTGTTTTTTTACATCACACCGTGACCATGTCGGACTCTCTTCAGCAGACAGCGCCCCGGACGCAGGTATAAGCGGTAGCGTGGTCCGGCGTCACTACCGCAGACTGGGGAGGACACCCGCTCCCCGACGCGCATGCTGCCCTCCTCTTCCAGGAAGCTGCCCACGCTACCTTCCCCCAAAGCTGCCGTAAGTAATTAGGTTGACGAGGAGGTGATTATAGGCAGACCCGCCTCTCCAACACGGAGCAGGAGCGCCCTCGCTTCACACCCACGAGTGGTCCACAGGTGAGTTTTCATGACAAATTACCATTTCATACATAATTCAGTGGGTTAGCAAGCACAGAAGAACTGTGTAATTTTCTTCAAAAGAGTTGTACCTTTTGGTCTTCGGTCTCCTGTTCCTGCAGCAGGCGCTCCAGGTCGGCCAAGTCATTGTGCTGAAACCACTTGATGTCACTCCGTGAGGCCTGCAGTCCTTTCTGAATGGCAAAGCAGGCAGCTCTGTCTCTGCAGGAAAGAGAGACCACCAGACTGGGGTTTGCAAAGCTCTTGTCAACATTCTCGCCCGCACTCCGGGGCCGCTCACCGCGCACTCGCTAACGCGCAGGTCAGCAGGACCCTCTGGCAGCGCACACGGCCCCGTGTGCCTCACCGTGCGCGTCCTTCTCACAGAGCGACCGTGCTCACCCCGGTGGAGCTCCCCCTGCCTCGTTTCGCCCTCTCAGAAGGCAGCGTGCGCGTCTGCTCACCCACAGCAATTTCTTCTTTCTGAGACACACACAACGCTAGTGACCTCACCCTAAGCGGCATCTCAGATGGGACCGGCGCAGACTATGTCCTTATTCTGCCATGAGAAGTGATACCAACTGTGGCCTCTGGTTGTGGCGGCTGAAACTCCAGTAAGAGCTTCTAAACCAAGTTAGGGAGGGAGGGTGTCTCTGACATTAAGCTGCATTATTTTAAAGTATTTGCAAGGCTTCTGCTGTGAAGATGGAATAGTCCTATTTTCCCTGTTTTTCTAAGTACAAGCCCAAACCCCGGAGACTACACATAGAACAAACATAAGAAGACTCTGAGAAGTGCAGAAAAATGACAGGCTGGCTGGCGACCTATGGCACGCCCTCTCGTGTGCTTCCCTGACTTGGAGCTGATGAAGCTGACCCACTCCAAGTGCCCAGGGGCGCAGGCACAAAAGCTCACAGAACCTGCCCTCTGTGGCCCAAGGGACAAGAAAGGGGCAACCCAGCAAGCAGAAATGACTCCACTGTAGCCAAACCAGAGAAAAACCTGGGCTCATCCCCCAACACCAGCGAGGGCTGGAGGGGCCCAGATTCGGACTGCTGCAAAGCTAGGAGGTGCGCCAACAGCCGCCCTGGTAGCCTCCGAGAAGGGAGCCAGGACTGGACCCCGTGAGCCAGTAACAAGGGCCCTCCCCGTGGCCTCCATGAAGACCGCGTGGAGAGCCCCGTCTCCGCCCCCCGCAGGGAGGGACAGCCTCCTCTTCCTGGCTTGGGCTGTGCCAGAGGAGGCTTAGGGGAGAGCAGGACTCTCATTAACACCGACGGAAATGAAAACAACCCCACCCGGGTGTCAGTGGAGGCGGAAGGGAGACCCCGGCCTTGTACCTCCACCTGGCAGTCATGAGGCAGTAGTGAATGCCCCTCACCCCTAATGGAAGAGTGACAGAGAAAGTAGACTAAAACCCAAGGTTTAAATAAAGCATAAACTCTGAGAGCAGAATGTGAAAATGTCCTGATTTCGAGTATCACTTGTCATACCAAGAATCAAAAGATATCAAACAGAATGAAAGAAAATAATCAACAAATACCAATGTTGAGTTGACAGATGTCCGGATTATATGAGAGTCATTTTAGAGCAGTCATGATAAAAATACTTCAGTGGGCACTTATGAACAGGCTTGGAACAAGGGAAAAAGAGCCCCAGGAAAGAAACATGAGACAAAGAATCCCATGGGAAGCTAGAACTGAAAAACACCATGGCCAGAAGAAAAAAAAAAAAAGACAAAAAGGAAAAGCACAGGGACGGGCTTAGCAGCAGGCCGGGTGGGACGGAGAGAGGAACGGGAGAAGTAGCGGACAGAACAGAAGCTATGCAATGGAAACCAGAGAAAAACACGAAAGCTGCCACACTGGCTGCAGCCGGGGACCGGAGGACGGAGAGATAGCGGGGCTGAAAAGTACTCAAAGAAATAAGGATGGAAGGTGCCTCCAGTTTGGTAAGAAGCTGGGCAAAATTCATACAGGTAAACCCAAACAAATGCCAAAATTACAGTAAAGCTTCTGAAAACTAATGATGATAAAGAAATCTTGAAAGCAGCCCTAAAATGACACCTTACATAGAAGAGAAAAATAATTTGAAAGACCAGTTAGAAACCAGGGAGGTCAGGAAAAAGTGGGGTTTTTATATTTACATTTATATTCCAAATGCTTGGAAGAAGAGAACTCGCAAACAAGAATTCTGCAGCGAGCAGAAAGATCCTTTAGGGAGCAGGGGAAACGAAGGCAAATGAAGGAAAACCAAGAGAAGATGACCCCAGCAGTCCTCGGGAAAAGGAATGGCTAAAGAGAGCTTTCCACATAGAAAAAAATAAGTAAAGAAAACGAAAGAATCTTAGATTATCAGAGAGGAAGAGAAAACAGAGTAAGTAAAATTATGAACAAACACACTACGCTTTTCTTACTTTCCCAAGCTTTCTAAATTATTTTGGATGATTTAAGTAAAAATTAGAACACTGTCTGATGTGGTTTTCAAGTATGTGCAGGAAGTACTGAAAACAATTATAAACAAGGAGAGTAGACGAGTGTAAGGAAGGTAAAGGTTTCTCTACCTGAAATGGTAAAATGATGAGACCAGCAGATGGTGGTAAGTTACGTGTATACATAATGTCATATTGAAAGCAATGACTAAAAACAAACAGGACTATACAATGAGAAACACTCAAAAACACCATGGATAAGTCAAACTAGAATCCCAAAACAAGTTCACTTAACCCCCAGAAAGGCAGGAAAAAGAAAACAGAAAAACAAAAAGGAGATAACAAATAATGCAACAAAAAATAAAGTGCTCTCACATGTCCAGTAATTACTTTAAATGTAAATGGCCAAAATACATGATTTAAAGATAAAGACTGGCAGAATGGATCAAACAGGTCCCAACAATATCCTACCTTTGAGAAAATATACCACAAGGTACTTAATAATGTGGTAGTGGCTGTATGTGTGATACACACAGAAAATACAGCATGCAGACATTCATCAGGAGAAAGCAGAATACCTACGCTGTTATCTGATGAAGTAGACTCTGGAACAAAGAAAATTACCAGAGACAGAGAAGAACATTATACAGTGATAACCAGGATCAATTATCCAAGAAAATATGCAAACGGCAGAGCTACAAAAGGCTGAGAAGCAAAAACTGAGGTAAGAGAAAGAACACAGACTACATCACAACTACCATAACTGCAGAACTACCAGATGGAGAACCAGCAAGGCCAGATCAGACCTCATCATCACCGTGAACTAAGACGATCTAAGTGTCGCTTATGCAACACATCACCGAGCAATGGCCAAATATTCATCTTTAGTGACCAGGCAACATATTCTCACACAGACCACATCGGGAGCCATGACACAAACTGCAACAAATCTAAAATCTCCCAACACTTGGAAAATCAAACACACTTCTAAGTAATTTGCGGGTCAAAGAGAGTCTAAAGAAAAATAAAATGTACCAAACTCAATGAAAATAAAACAGACCAAGGTGTGTGGGACAAGGCTGGAGGAGCACGCAAGTAACGCACAGCACTAACATATTAGAAAAAAGGAAAAGTCTCAAATCAACAATCAAAATTCCCAACTAAAGAATCTAGAAAAAGAGCAGAAAGAAGCCAAAGAAGAGCAGAAGGCAGGAAACAGTGGCAGAAAGTGACAGAATTGAAAATAAAAACACAACAGAGAACAATACTGAAACAAACAGCTGGTTCTTTGCAAAGATAAATAAAATTGAACTGTAGCAAAACTAACTAGAAAGAGAGGAGCCAGAATACCAGACAGGAATGAAACGTGTTATCACATTTAGAAGAAAAAGGAAATATTATAAAGAACATAACTTAAGTCTGACAACTGAGAAGAACGAATTCCTTGAAAAACACAAACCATCTTAACTCATCAATATGATGCTGACAATCTGACCAGTAGTAAGGAAATTGAATTCAGAATTAAAATTCTTCCAAAACATAAATCCCTAGGCCTGATTGGCTTTACTGGAGAAATCTATCAAACCTTTAAGGAATTGACATTAATTTTATACTATTTCTCCAGAAAACACAAGAAGGAATCCCAGGGGATTTTATGGACTCGTCTCCTAATGACAAGACCAAAGTCCAAAAAATGCAAACATCATTAGCTATTAAGGGAATATAAATTAAAATCACAATAAAATCTCTCTATATGCTTATCAGAATGGCTAAAATTAAAAAAAAATGACAACACCAAATGCTTCTGAGGATGTCGAGAAACTACTTCACTTAAACACTATTTATGGGAATGCAAAATGATACAGCCGCTCTGGAAAATAGGCGACGCCATGAGACCAGCAGCCGCACTCCTTGGCCTACGCCCACAGAAATGAAAACCTAGCTTTCGAGAAAACCTGTGCATAAATGCTCACAGCAGCCTTCTGTGTTCTAGCCCCAGGCGGGAAAGAGCGTAGACATCCTCTGTCGTTAAGTGGTTCAACCAATGGTGCTGCTTCCGGACCATGAAGTGCGACTCAGTAATCACAAGGAACGAATTCGCGATCCACATGACACAGGCAGACCCCCACAGAATTCATGCCGAGGGAAAAAGCGACTCCCAAACACTACTGAGTGCACGGCCGCACTTGTATTAACAATCTTGAAATGACAACATCACAAAAAGGGAGACCGGACGTGGTTGCCAGGAGATAAGGAGCGAGCAGGGCGGGAGGACCACTGGTACGGCAACCAGGGATCCGCGGCGACGGAAACGTTCCGGATTCTGCCTTCATCCGTGTCCACATCCCAGCTATGAAGCAAGCCCTGGGGAGACAGGGCAAAGGGCCCAGCATGGAGCGAGCGCTCCGCCGAGACTCCTGCCAGCAAAGCTCCCCCACCGCTTGCTGAGAGTCAGAAACTAAGCCCTGCGTGTAACTGTCCAGGCCTGACGAATTCATCCGATAATTTATTAAACACCAGCATCGCCTCCAGTGCTCCCATCTTGTAACTCTGGATGGGTCCTGGGTGGAACGTTTAAAGTGATGTGTCAGAGCACGGCAAGTGGGAGCGAGCACAGCCCAGGCCTCCGGCCCGGGACCACAGACAAGGTGACCCTGCACTCGGGCCCTGATGAGGACACACACGAGCTCCATGTGGCTGCATGCCGGCGCTCCAGGCTGCTGGGTGCGGGGGTAGAATGGGCTGCACACCCCCAGCCCCGGCCCCCCGAAGCCGGCGCTGTGGCGTGTGCCTGAGCTTGCCGCGCCGGCAGGAGCCCACGGGGAGAGGCGAGAAGCCTGTGCGGGGCCACAGGAAGCTGGGCTCTGAGCCTTGGCGCTCGGCCCCCTCTTCTATGTGCCAGTCTCTGCTCATTTATTGACCGAGCTGGTGTCTTCTGAGCACAACTGAGCGGAGATGCGCTCCCAGGCAATGACTAGTAAGAACCGACGGAGGCGCCACAGAAGCAGAGCCCAGCAAGCGTGAGGCAGGATGAGCAGGGGACAGCGGGGCCTTGTGCGTGTGTGTGCACGCGCGTGTGGGAGGCCTGACAAGCAGGGGACTGTGACAGGCAGCGTGCGCACCCGTGTGTGATCATGGGTTCCATGAGAGACCAAAGCCCTCCAGCTGTGAGACTCTCCCCGCATGTGGCAGGGTCTCGGCTTGGTCTGCGAGGTGAGGGAGGGCCCTGCAGAGGCATCACCGTATGGGATGAGCGGCACGAGCCGGCATCAAAGAGGAGGGGGGAGATGATTCTAGGCACAGGGACTGGTGTGTTCAAAGGCCCGAAAGCGAGAGGAAACTAGCGTATAGGGCCAATGAGGCTACAGCATGAGCACCTGAAGGAAAAGGGGACAAAATGAGTCTGGAAAGGTGGTCTAGAACGGAGAAGACTGTAGTAAGGACTTGGATCTTTGTTTCAGGAATGAGGGGAGCGCTTAAGCATGACATCATCAGATGAGCGTTTTTAACAAAGATTATTCTGGCTATGCTGTTAAAAAGGAAAAGAGGAAACAGAAGTAAATCTGAGACCTAAAATTCAAAGTCCCTTAATGATCCACTCAAAGGACAGAGGAGGCTTGGGCTAGAGGGTGGTACCCGCGGTGGGGGCAGCTGGCTGCCCAGCTGGGCCAGCCCAGCCCACTGCTCTCCGCTCTCCCTCTCCACAAAAGTGGAGATGCCACACAGCCAGGGCGCGTGTGCTCGAGCGCGCAGATTTGCTCGTGGCTTCTATGATCCTGGCAAGCTGCAGAGCAAGGTCAGCAGGAAGCAGGACTCGGGGCAGGGCGGTGGGCCACGGAGGGCTCTGCTGAGCGACTGTGTGGGCGGCGACCATGGACCTTCAAAGACACTACGCTGCCATAGAGCTACAGAGGGAAGTAAGTTTGGCTTTCCCGACATCAATAAATAAAACCAATCAATTAAAAAAAATGCTTTCGGCATCCTTCTAGTGATGGTCTCATCAGTGCCGCACCAATTACTTTGTGGAAATTCCTCTTTAAACAGAAAGTCGGTATTACCTAAGGCAGAGAGCCTCTAACAAAGGCATTCCCAAGGAAGATCACCGTCACCTCCAGAGGACCTCTGACGGGCAACACAGGTCAAGTTACTCACACAAACACGATGTCCCCTCTCTTGGGAGTAAGTGGTGATCGCACTGGCTATGGTGGCAAACCCGTAGGAGTAGATGATGGCTTCTTCGGTCTTCATGAACTTTGCCAGGCGGTCCTCCAAATCCAAGTGCACATCTACAATAAGATGTTCAGTGGTTGAAAAATCTCATTGTTTTTCTTTAAGTACAGAATAAAGTAAATAACGTAAGCAGTTTAGTTGGTAATACTGTCACTTTACGGCCAAATGAAACCGTCTTTGAATTGTAAATTATATGGGATCTGCTGAGATGACTCTCGGCCAACAGATTCCCCAAGCCTGTGAATGGCATCAGCTACTCCTTCGCCCTACGAGGTATCAGTGGGGCCGCACCGACCCTGGCTCTTGCTTCTCCGCCAGGCCAGCTCGGCCACACAAGGCCCAGCGACTTCACCTGCTTTAACTCCCTCTACCAACCACATGGAGGCTTTACTAATGTGTGACGCAGTATTAAAGCCTTTTCCCATTTAGCAGAACATACCACAGCAGACACTGAGACAACTGGAAACTGACTGGTAGAAGAGCCCGCGCACCCTGCAGACCACGACACTCCCTCCTTGGAGAGCAGCACCCGCACGCGGCACGCACCTGCTCCGGCTCCACGGTGCTCGCTCTCCGTCCGACTCTCCGCTGAGTGTTCGGGGACTTGAGATGCACAAAGATGCCCAAAGGGAAATGCTGTCGTTTACAAGAGCTACTTGAGAAGAACACGGGTGTAACAGCTGGAGCGGACTGCGCCCGCTAACCGGGGACTGCCCATCACGGTGGCTCACGGCCGCTCACCTTCCCAGGCCCCGGTGCCAGGCTACACACCCCAGCAGGCAGGCCACATGCCCCGGCGGTGGCTAGAATAAACAGAGCACGGACCGGCTCTGAACCTGAAAACTTTGAAGTGGTCCTAAACGAGGCGTTACCCAGAGAGAAGAGGACTTTTAAAAATTCCTCTAGCTCTTTTCACCACAGCAGGACCCAAACCCAGACAACAGTCAGAGTTCTGCTGCACTCCCCGTCTAGGGTCAGGGAAGCGGACGCCTGAGGCGAGCTCTAGCGTACTTGCTGGGTACGTATGCTCAGTTTTCATGCTCTGCAGGTCTCTTGCCATCGAGCTGGGTTTAGCTCAGGACACCTGCCTGCTGCCGTCGGCCACACGGCGGTGAGTTCCTACCTGCACCCTCCGTTCACGAGCAAGCGCGCTCATCTCCTGTCAGGAATCATGGGGCACCGCGCTGCTTCAGGCGGGCAGGCCACAGGCGGGATCCGGCCCCTCATCTCTTCCTACGGGCTTGGAGTCCTGGAGTTTTCCTGCGCCAGCTGGAAAGGAGAGAGGCAGGGATGCCTCTCAGTTGTGCCCCTCTGTCAGGTGGCACGAACCCAGTCCCCCTCCCTGACCCTGTGCTTACCAGACTACCCAGCTTTACCTGGCAGCCACTGCACGTCTGATTAACAAATGAAGGGAGAACATTACTGGACTTCCCTCATCTAAACACTTTTTAAAACATATTTTTAAAAAGTCCATTCTTTTATCATGACCTGATTGGAATGGGATAAGCAGTTCATTTTCACAATTCCTCCAAGACACATGTACATGAAAGACCAAACGTGCCTCTTCCTGTAGGCAGTTAAAATGTACACCTATTACGAAAAGCACATGAAGTGCCGTTTGACGTCCATTCCCGAGAGGTCACGGTCACTGCAGGGACGACTTTGACATCAGCTAAGTGTGGGACTTGACAGTAACGAAGTCGATGACTGTGTCCCATGTGATCCAAATGGCGTCACACAGGTGCTTAGGTCTTGAGCATCAGACCTGTGACATCACCAACACAGAGGACACGACCCTGACCCTGACGGCCCACCCTCTGCCACACGCTGCCAGGGAAAGGTTTCGGGGAAAATCGGACGAGAACGAGGGAAGCGGCCACATGCTAGAGAATTGGGCCTCCCCCGCCGACGAGGAGCTCCTGCCTCCTCCTCAGCGTGCTCTCTGCAGGGTGCCTGCAGGCAAGCCCCTGTCACCCCCACTTCTGATCAGAATGAGGCCAAGTCCCCCTCTGCACGGGGCCTCTAAATCAGGACTATCTACCCCAAATCTCCATGATTCAGTTAGCAGACGAGCCCCAGAACTGCTCTCATCCAGTATCTCCATTTCAAAAACAAAATATCTGCTATGGATAAGAACTATGTTTGCTAAATACAAAGAAGACTTTGAATCATTCTGTAGACTCTGCTTTACACGACTCCTTTTTTCACTGACGAGCGATGGTAAAGTCAAACAATCTTGACTTAATTTCAGGGCTTCAGCATTAGTTACGCAGTGGATGAAAACTGCATGCTGGAAATGTTCCCACCGTTGTAACTGCTCTTACATCACTGCCAAAAAGTGGTTAAGAAGCCTTTACAGTAAGTCAATGACTTACCAATTCTTGCGTTTCCCAAAAGTCTAACAAAGACTGGCCTCTTCCTCCTTGTACCTGGAGACACTGGGCTTTAGCTGATGGCAGCCTCGCAGAGCAGGTTTTGGGATAAGCGGGTGTGCAGCACTGCCTGTCTTCTGACGTGTGACAGCTACTCTGAGCAATGACTAAACTCTCAGCCAAGGGAGGAGGAGGCAGCCAGCAGGGAAAGCGCCGGGCCGCGCTCTCCTGTTCCTGATGTTGGTCTTCCATGCAGACGAATTGTTCCACCAGCTGCTCCACGGATCTGCACTGAGTACAGGCAGAGCACCGCACCCACGGATCACAGCCAGGAACACACGCTGCAGGGCAGAGGCCACGGACAGAGGTGCCCAGAAAGCTGTGTGTCCCTCCCAGCACTCACGGCCCTTTCCTGCACCTGCTCCCTAACCAGAACGTAACAGAATGGATTCGAGGCCGGGTACAGGATGTCTGGCACCCACGGCAGGGCCCGGCCACGGCAGTCATCACAGGGGGTTTGAGATTTGGCCCCCTGCCTCACCAGGTGTGGACCAGGGCAGGCCTGACACTGCTGCGTGCCTCTCAGGTCCTCCTTCTGTCAAAGAGGGAACAGTCAGATCTGCCTCAAAGGACTGTTACCAGAACCACAAGTCAATGCCCACGAAACACTCACAGTAACACCCGGCATGGAAAAACCAATACACCGTTTAAGTGTTTGTACAGGTAAATCAATACTTGTAGGATAAAAGGCTTTCTTTTAAAAGGAAAAAAGCAGTTACACCATTTTCTAATTAAGTGGTCCAAACCCCACGTATTTACGAACCTCATATTCTAGTAATTTTTCCATTTGCCTTCCCTTTTATGTATCTCCTCTTTTATTTTGCTAAGAGGTATTTTGGCTTTCTTGGTTGTCTTCCAAAGGGAAGTCTACAAAACAGTCAACTTCAGAACAGTTTAGAAACCACCAACTACATTTTTTCTCAAGGCTTCTGTATTTTGTGTTATATACTGTTTTCTTTTTAATCCCTGGAGACAAGGACAACTTTTCTTAAAAGTATGAATAATACACTTACACACTCCTTAGAGCATATAGGGCTGAGTGTTCTCCAAAATGTTTCTACGTGCAGCATCTTACATGATTCTTGCCAAAACGTTCTAAGCTGTGCGAACAAGGGCCGTCCCCTCCTGCCTTGCAAAAGCAATCCCGTGACGGTTAGTAGGAAGAAGTGGCAGGTCTAGAAACGTTATCACCAAATGTTCCTCCTAATAAAACATGCAGGCATGACTCAGTTGACTGCTCTGAATTAAAGGAAGAATATATTCTGAAAAATAAACTAAGCGATTTACTTGTTCACTAATGGCTCCTGAACACAATTAAATGCCACCATCCTTCACCACGAAATCCTGCCACTGACTATATTCTGACTTAGTTTAAGAACAAAGAGTCAAGCAGGCACCGTGTATGCAAAGCAGATACTGGGAGACCGGTGATAACCTCCAGCAAAAGAGATCTGAATGCATTCAAGGAAAACCGAGAAGCTGGACAAGACAAAGTGTCCAAGCGCGCAGCCCGAACCCTAGAGGAAAGTCCTCTCTGCGACCTGAGAAATCCTGGTGCTGTTCTCCAACACACGCTCTGATAATAAAATAAGAAGCTGGAAAACTCCTAATCTCATGGTCCTGACGAGATGACCAGAGACCTTGAGTGGTTCTATTTGCCAAAGGCAGAACATTCAGCCCAAGAAACTAGATGAATTTTAACTCAACCGTCATTTGACTTCTTTTTTCTGTGTTAATCATCTAATGTCATCTAATACGTTACTATGAAATAATAAAAAGGAGAACATTTTACTGAAGAGATTTATTATCACTAGTGATTTACATTCATTTTGAAAAGCTGAGAAAAGAGCTAAACAAGGAATTCTCTTCATCTTTGAAAGTAAATGCCTGAATGTATTACTCCCGGGGGAAAAAAAGATGACAGTAAAAAAATCACCTTTCGTGGGGGCCCTGGGTGGCTCAGGTGGTTGAGCGTCCAACTTCTGATTTCGGCTTGGGTCATGAACTCAGGGTTGTGAGACCGAGTCCCTCGTCAGGCTCTGCGCTCAGCAAGGAGTCTGCTCGGGACCCCTAAAAACCCAAACCAAATTTAAATTTCAAACTCACTCCAACAGCAAGGTACAGAACACATGCAGGCTATGCTGCCATTTTTGTAAAAATAGAGGGAAAATGTATGTACGGAAGTCGTTTCCATTCGCTGAAGGAATGGAAATCCTTGGAGAAAATGGAAAACTTATCCCTGGAGGAATAAGTAAGGAACGACTCATAGTAGTAGCTCCTTAGTAGCTGCCTTTTGTGGGGGCTGGGGGGGGGAGGGGTGCTGCGATAATGGTCGGGGAGGAGACAACTTTCACTCTCTGTGAACCTTCCAAAGCTTACATCATGGGCTGAATTATTCAATCAAAAATACTAACTTAAAAACCATGAACTTGGGGCATCTGCGTGGCTCAGTGGTTAAGCCTCTGCCTTCGGCTCAGGTCATGATCCCAGGGTCCTGGGATTGAGCCCCGCATCGGGCTCCCTGCTCAGCGGGAAGCCTGCTTCTCGCTCTCGCACTCCCCCTGCCTGTGCTCCCTCTCTCACTGTCAAAGGAATAAATAAAAATATTAAAAAAAAGAAAGAAACCATGAACTAAAGATCCTGCGTGTGGAAGCCCACGATAGCCACTACTGCACACTCCTGTCCGGGGGAGCCACACACCGAGCTGACTGGTTTTGAAGAGTTAAAACCTTTCTTTTTCATGACTTGATTCAGCAATAAATCTGCTATTTTCTTAAATTGACTCCCAAGAAGAAGTCAAGGCCACACATGCAAATAAAATCTGCTAGAAAGAAATGCTTTTAAGAAATTAATTTTTTTCGCCCCAGCAAGCAAATCATAGAAATTCTTGTTGATGAGATTACAACTCTTGCCTAGCTCTCTAATACTACTCATCTAGGAAATAATTCCTTACCAGTAACAACAACGCAGACAACCATGTCTGCACTAGAGTAAAGGGGGACTGACCGGTGCTCTGCAAGTCTTTGGTCCTGCCATCAGGGCTGGCATCAGAGTACTTGGCTCCTCGTTATAAGGCTGAAATTCATGAGCTGTGTGACTGTGAGGAAGTTGCGTAACCTCTCTGAACCTTCCACGCTGCTTCTGAAGGACTGGGATGCTGGAACATACGATATTTCAGACCCGTTCCAGCTTAAAATACTGGGACACCTTCTCTGTTGTCTGTTTCCAATACCAATGATCTAACACTAAGCTAGCTATGGAGTATAGAAAGGTTCTCCCTTCAATAAAAACACCTTCACTGTTTCAGACAGACACACACACGCACAGGCTTAGACATGGAAACTTGGACAGAAGAGAAGATGGAAGCCATCTCCCAGACTCTATTTTCCCCACAAGCTGCCGTGTGGATGCCAGAATGTTATGTCCAGTACTATATTCACGTGAACGGTCATTTAACAACATTTTCCCTGAGGACTCGGAGTTGGGGACTTCGTCGTGTTTGGAACCACACTCATCCTCAGACCCAGCTGGTCGCCAGTGACCCTCTTCCTTCCAGAAAGAGCCCCATCACCGATCCTTCGCCAACTCCCACCCCATCTGTCCTGTCTCCCTTCCCGCAGGAGGCGGCTGCCCAGCTGGAGCCATCCCCCAGCCCACTCACAGCAAGGCTCGAGCCAGGGTCTGGGCTCCCAGTGGAAGGTGGGCAGAGCCATGTGCAACACCCTGTGCCTGCCTTGAGGGCTACTGCAGCCGCGCGGCCTGCTCCTCCACGCCGGCCCCCAGCTGCACCCTTGCAGAAAAGCACAGGGATGGTGGGCTCGGCACTGGAGGAAGGGCACCGGGAAGAAGTCGGTTCCTGTACGAATGTGAAGAGCAGGGCCATCTGCGGCAGGACCCATCCCCTTCAACGGGCAAATGCGACAGAAACAAACCGGGTTCCCTCGTGCCATGGTCCTTGGGGCACCTACGAGAGCAGCTTAGGCTCCACCGGGCTGACGAGCTGGTCCTGGGCAGCAGGTCCTTTCCTCCACAAGCACCAGGGCCCCTCCCACGCACAGACTCACCCACTCAACGCCAGTTCATCATGGATCTCTTTTCCGAGTTCTGAAACTAATCTGAGTCCGTTGTTAGATGCGGGTGCGTGGTGTGAAGGAGACAGCCGTACGTACCAAACGTGCCATAGAATCCTCTAGGTCCACAAGTCCCCATGCCGTACTTCTTCAGAGACGCCAAAACTGCCACCTTTGTGGGAGAAATGTCCAGTCTTAATGCTTTATCTCCAGGGCTCACAACCGACGCTCCCTATTCGTTAGCCCCCTCCCAGCGCCCCCGCCGCCAACTATGTTCCTTGCTCTCTTAGAAGCGTGGCGACTCTGATGGGACACAGAGAGCAGATACATGCGAAGATGGAGGGACAGACCTTAAAACGTGGAAAAGCAGTGTTAGTCTCCTCACCCAAACATGGTTGACTCAAGGCCGTTATGATTTTTGGCATTTCTGGGCAGAAGTCTTTCCTCCGAATGGCTCACCGTCCTCCGGGACACAGAGCCATTTCCGAGGCACACCTCCGACTGTGACCTGGGGGCTGGCTCACAGGGCTGGCTCACAGGGCTCCCCAGATGTCACGGCCGCCAAGCCACACCACACACCCTGACTGCCTCCACTCTGTCAACTCTGGTCACAGCTCTGCCAAGAAAGAGCGACGGCCAGTGGCCAGCAGAGGGAGCCCCTTTCCATGTTCTACTTGGTCTCTTCTGTCCTGCCCAGGTCTGTAGGTAATCCGCAGTTCCGCACAGGACCTACTTACCTTAACACGAGCGTTATCCAACAATCCCAGGAAATTAAAGGAGGCAAAGTTGACACATTTCTTTCCATTCACCATAATGTTGTGGCTGGGGGGCGGGGGGCTGGGGAGAGAGAGGACAGAGGTAGATTTGAGCAGATATTCACATTCCAGGGCACGTGCTGTCACATCACCCTGGGGCCACACGACATAGTACTGATGTCACTCTACCCTGGTTGCACACCGGTCTCCTGGCTCTCCACTCAACCTAACCGATGAACCATTTCAGATTTATTTATTTCTAGAGAGAGTGTGAGTACACACGCGGGAACGGGGGAGA
Organism: Mustela putorius furo; assembly: GCF_011764305.1. Classification (NCBI taxonomy): domain Eukaryota; kingdom Metazoa; phylum Chordata; class Mammalia; order Carnivora; family Mustelidae; genus Mustela; species Mustela putorius. The sequence continues at coordinate 14,270,345 of NW_025421998.1, forward strand.
GGCAGAGGGAGAGAGAGAGTCCCCAGCAGACTTGGAGCTGAGCACGGAGCCTAACGCAGAACTTGACCTCATGACCCTAAAACCATGACCCGAACCTTAATCAAGAGGCAGCCCCTTCGCCGACAGAGCCACCAGGTGCCGTCTTCTCATTACTTTTGAAGTGTAAAATTAGCAAGTGGTATTGATGAATCAGCCACTAGTTTTCTTATCAGGCTAACTTGTAGTACTTAAAAAAGTACAACAACAACAACAAAATTTAAAAAATAAATAAATTAATTAAAAAAAAAAAGAACAACAACAAAAAGTGAGCTATAACCCCAACACAGATAAGTGGCAAACCTTTGATTTTAAAACTCATTAAGAAAGAAGTAGTTAAATGAAATGAAGGACCTGGGGAAAAAATGCAAAATAAGACAAAGATGAAGGAAATATAAAAACATCAAAATCAAAAGCAAGAATGGTCAGAAAAGGTAACAAAAGAAAATGGAGATCAAAGAGGTAACAAAAGAAAATGTGGAAGAATGTCCTTGTGACGCCGTGGAGTATGGACAAGTCCTCCCACACATACAGAGTGAGACCAAAATGGATGAATTGGAGTCAAAATTAAGAATTTAGTTGGGGAAGGGTGCCTGGGTGGCTCAGTTGGTTGGACGACTGCCTTCATCTCAGGTCATGATCCCGGAGTCCCAGGATCGAGTCCCACATTGGGATCCCAGCTCCATGGGGAGTCTGCTTCTTCCTCTGCCCTTCTCCTCACTCATGCTCTCTCTCACTGTTCCTCTCTCAAATAAATAAATAAAATCTTTTTTTAAAAAAAGGAATTTAGTTGGGGAGCCGGGGGTACTCAGTCAGTTACGCGTCCAACCCTTGGTCTCAGCTCAGGTCTTGGTCTCAGAGTTGTGAGCTCAGGCCCAGTGTTGGGCTCTGCACTGTGCGTGGAACCTACTTAAAAAGAGAGAGAGGGAGAGACCCTGGTTCGGTGACAACACCGCAGACAAAGCTCACAGATGGGCAACACTTACCGCACGTCACCGAACCGAAGATGCCATCGCTGTTTTTAAAGCAAGGAGAACTGTGCTGATGAAAACGGGGGGACGTTTTCTCGTGATCATACAATTTCTGAGTTCACACCGAACGAGCAGTTCACACACACACTTCTGTCGCACTACATCCGTGCAACGAAGCGGAAAACATAACAGAAATCTGTCAACACATCCCTAACCTCTCCACCAGAGCCCCACTGTTCGCTCTGCACCGTGGGTCACTGACCGCATAGGCGCGCCGACAGGACTCCTCTCTGCGGCCAGGAGCCCCGTGTCGTGCGGGGCACTCCTGCATCATGGCCAAGCTCACCCAACAGCTTAGTGTCTCCCATACTTCAAATTCTGATGCGACTCTCTCCCTGGACTGAACTCATCCTTCCCCCGATGGAGCCACATTTCTAAACGCCAGCCACGACCACCCACAGGCAGGAATCTGGCGGAGGGAGGCTCAAGCCTCGGTCACCGCAGCCTCTGCTCACTGGCCGGGAGGATTCTGGGTCCGTCCCCACCGGCCGCGGGTCTCCCTGCCAGCGGCGCTCACAGCTCTACCGAGGAGCCACGGTAAGCGTGGCCAGGACCGGTTCTCAGGGACAGAGGCGAGGAGGCCCCGCCGACAACAGCTCTCCGGGGCCCTGAGGTTCGCCCCAGCTCAGAGATCTGACGATGCGAACGCGTGCTAGACACGGACACACAGAGCACCACGCTGAGAGCAGGCCGCGGAGGGAAGTCTGGGAGGCACACAGGATTCGGGCTTATCAAGATGCGCCGGAGAGCAGCAAGAGCAGGTGGTGACATGAAGAGGCGTTCACTGGACGGGAAAACCCTGGCAGCTCCGAGGCAGATGGCATGATACTCAAAAGGCCCAAATACTCAGAAAAATACAAAATAAAACAATGTTGCCCAGCAGGGCTGTGGGGAACTGGGCCTCCATATCCCAACTCAGGGAAGCCACCAGGTAGGGAAGCCCCATGGAATGAGGCAGGCCTGCGTCCAGACCTACTGCGGGCCCCAGAGACTCACGCAGCTGCACAAGGGGCCGGGCATCGCCAGATCTTGTGTGGCAGCGGGGTGGGCGCAGCTGAGGGACCCAACATGAGAAAAGCAGCTAAGGACACAAGGGAGGCGGAAGGAGGGAGCGAGAAGCACCTCCTGCCCTCCCCATCCCGTCTGCGCCGCGCAAGATATCTTCGTTACCCCTAACGCCAACTAACGGACGTCTGTCTCACTGCTGGTTCGTCTGCCCCAGAAGAGAAGGGAGGCTGGAGGGGCGGCTAGGGGAGAAGCTGGAGGGGGAGCAGCACGGCTCAATGCCAGTCACAAGAAGAACTGGGGAATCCAGGCCCCTCCCAGAGGAAGTAATCTTCAACTACAGCCCCTAACCGGGAGAGAGGGGCACAGCGACTCCTACAAGAGACGCACCAGCCCTGTGGCTCAGCCAGGGAGAAGCCATCACCGCCCTGGACTCTTGCTTGCCCCCAACAAACCTTCATTAAACAGCCCCTGCCAACAGCCTCCTCCCTCAGAAAACGGCATTCCGCTCCCTTGTTTGTTGGACTTGCCTACGGTTTCGCCCTACCTTGCTGGTCCCAAGTTGTCATTTTTATTCCCAAATCAACCCATTTTTATTGGTAAAAGTAACTATTTTTAAGGTTAACAATACATGCATAATAAAAATAAAAAGTATCACTTTAGTAATCCAGACATAAAGGACATCAAGCAATGACTGGAAGTTCAGTGGAAGTGTCTCAGGGGGCGGCCGAGTGGGGGGCTGGGGGGGGGATGAAAGGGGACCAGGTGTAAAACACCGACCAGAGTGGGACGGAGGACAGGGTCAGCACCTGTGTCCGCAAGGCCCCACGTGGAGAAACTAAGACGGAGCCTCCACCGTGTCAGAAGACGAGCCTCAGGCAGAGCTGAGTGAGAAGTGGGACCGAGCAAGCACAGCCTGCAGGGAAACACGAGCCCGCACGTGCGTGTCACACACGTCTGTCCCTAAAGGCGTGTGGTCAGCGCGCCCTGAGAAGCTGCTCAGGCCAAGTCCCTCGGGAACAGTAAGAAGAAGGACGACTGCTTACAGACGATGACCACCACTCACTCGGTCGGAAGAACTCACTGGAGACAGGGAGTTTGGGACTAAAAGTCTAGGCTCAAGACAACCAACAGCGCAACCCACGCAGACCTGTTCGAGGGCGGCAGAGGGTCAGTCACGCGTCCTCTGGGCTGCGCAGCCCCCGCACGACTGAAAGCTGAAGGTGGCCCCCATCATGGGACAGGGCTGCAGGGTGACTTAACGACGGGGAGCCGGGGCGGGCGGGGCGGGGTACAGCCGCTGTGCGCCCCATCCAGGCGAGCCCTGCCCTGGCTCTTTGGGAGCACAGGGCATGGGGACACGGTCACGGGGCGGTCATCAAAACTGGTGCCTTCTGCGGGCCAGTGATCCCGACCAGTTAGCTACAGTGTCTTCTTCAGGGAAGACCAGAACGAGCCTCCCCTCTTCTGGTCCAGGGCATACGTTAACCTACACAGGGCCCAGACCACAAAGCCCTGGCGAGGCCACTGCATGGGCATGAAACTGGAGGGCCAGAGACGGAGTCAGTGTTGTCAGCGTGCCTACGACACGATGACAAAGAGGAGGGCAAGGCTGATTATATCTGATACCTGAACTGGACCAGCAGCAGAAAGGGAAAAGAAGAAACAAAACTCACAGTTCAACATGCAGGTCAAGAATCCCAAACATGAGCAAAACAAACCAGCAATGTATAAGAACCAATCAAACAGCCTTATTCCAGGAATTTAAGAATTATTTATGAATAGGAAGACCTACCAGTGGCCTCTGGTAAACAGAACAGAATGAACAAAACCCGTCAGCCTGTGGTTCCTTCTAATGAGACATAAGACGCCTCCAAGGTCTAACAATCTGATGCTACCAAGCCCAGGACGCAGGGAGGGACGACTCCTGGCAAACGGACAGGTTGTCTGTGAGAAGTCACAGACCAGAAAGCAAGCTGCACGTGAGCCGGCAGTGAGCGGCTTAGCTGCTGCTCCTGGAAAACGAGCCCCCCCCACCCCCCACCGCCCAGGAACAGCTCCCGGTGAGCAAGAGGGCAGCTGGAAATCTGGGAAGCAGCAGCCACTGGCTCAGATCCCCTCCTACTCTGCAGAAAGACAGACTTCCTCCCTGGAAAAGCCCGAGTGTAACTGTGAGTCCTGCGGACAGCTGCGGCACGGCGCCATGCCAAAAACAGGAATTGGGTACAAATCCACTTCGAGTCCTCCTCCTGGAAACAAAGGAGGAAACCTGCAAAATCTCGGATCAGGGAAGGATTGCAAAACCAACATGGAAGCACAAGCAACAAAAGAACAAAACAGACAACTGGACTTCATCACAATTAGGAACATCTGTGCTTCCAAGCACACTGCAGAGAAGCCACAAACCCACAGAATGGGGTAAACATCTGCATGTCATATTTTTGATAAGGGACTGGTATACAAAATATACAAAGTGCTCTTGTAACTCAACGATAAAAGACAAATAACCCAATTAGAAAATGGGCAAATGATGTCAGTAGGTCATTCTCCAGAACAGACACGTAAACGGCCGATGAGCGCATGCAAAGGTGCTCAGCGTCATTGGTCATCGGGAAATGCAAATCCCAGCCATGGAGGGTGCCACTCCCCACCCAGCAGGGGGGTCACAATGAAAGACAATGTTGGCCAAGACAGGGAGAAATCATAACTCTCATGTGTTGCTGATGGAAATGCAAAGTGGTTCAGCCACTCTGGAAGACAGACTGGTGGTTCCTCAGAGTAAGTTCCCACAAACCTCAACAATTTCATTCTCAGCTGTATATCCAGGCGAAACAAAAATGCATGTCCTCAGAACGAATGTGTACACAGAGCTGCCAGGGTGGCTCCGTCAGTTAAGTGTCTGCCTTTGGCTCAGGTCTTGACCCTGGGTCCAGAAGTGTGGAGTCCCTTCTCTGCCTCCCTCTGCCCCTCCCCCACTCGTGCATGCACTCTCTAATAAAATCTTAAAAAAAAAAAAGGTGAAATTAAAAAAAAAGTACACAAATATTCATGGGAGTTTATGCACTCATATAATTTTTCTCTTTTCATATACTACTGTGGAAACAACCCTAATGAACATCAACTGATGAATGTGCCATGTATGATATATTCAGAGTGAAATACTGTATTATTCAGACACAAAACTGACACAAGCTACTATGACATGGACAAACCTTGGAAATGTGATGCTAAATGAAAGAAATCAGACACAAAGGGCCACATACTGCACGGTTCCTTTAAAGTCCAAAACAGGCAAACACGGAGAAAGTAGGTTAGTAGGTGTCAGGGGAAAGTAGATGGGGAACGGGGGGTGTGGGGGGTGAGTGAGCGTGGGTGTGCAATCTCTTTCTGGGCTGATAAAAATATTCTGGGGGTGCCTGGGTGGCTCAGAGGGTTGGGCCTCTGCCTTCAGCTCAGGTCATGGTCCCAGGGTCCTGGGATCGAGCCCTGCATTGGACACTCTGCTCGGCAGGGAGCCTCCTTCCCCCCTCCCTGCCTGCCTCTCTGCCTACTTGTGATCTCTGTCAAATAAATAAATAAATAAAATCTTTAAAAAAATACTCTGAAATGAGATGGTGGCAATGTTTGCACAACTCTGTGAACATACTAAAACCCACTCAATTTCATGATCTGTGGATTAGGTCAATACGGCTATTACTGAAAGGAAAAACCTCTCCAAGTTAAGTAAATTCATTTACTCTTGTTTAACCCAGTACTGAATGAACAGCACTAGTGCATTCACTGAAAAGTAGCTACATTTTTTTTTTCTAAAGATTTTATTTATTTATTTGACAGACAGAGATCACAAGTAGGCAGAGAGGCAGGCAGAGGGAGAGGAGGAAGCAGGCTCACCACTGGCAAAGAGCCCGATGCGGGCTTGATCCCAGGACACTGAGACCATGACCTGAGCCAAAGGCAGAGGCTTTAACCCACAGAGCCACCCAGGAGCCCCAAGACAAGCAGTCTTTATGAAGAAAATGACACGGCTTTACTATAGGACATGAAAGACCAGAGTGACACACCAGGCACACGGTGGTTTTCCCACGAATCCACATCAGCGCACTGCCAGTCACAACCCGACCTCATTTGTCGGTCAAACGTGATCAGTTAAACAAGCTCACACCAAGGAACAGAACTGCAAATAGCCACGCAGTTTAGAAGGACAAGGAGGTGAAGGCCTTGCTCTAGTCAAGGCCTATTCTTAAGCTGTGCTATTTAAGTGGAGTTTAAGTGGACATGCCGGCAGAGGAGAAACAAAGCCAGAAGCAGACCTGTTAGAAGGGCATGCACTATACAGAAAAAGGGAAATTTCTACTCAGTAGGTAAACGATGGACAAGTCAATGCATGCCAGGACAGCCGACCACCATACTGACATGGGCACATTCGACCTCGGGGGGCAGGGAAGGTCTTCTTAACCACGGCACTGCTGATGAGTAAGTCCGAGTGCAGAACGCCTAAAAATTCCACATGACCATAGCAATGCACGGAGTGAAGAATGCAAACCCCCTTTCCATCAGCGCAGGAGCGGAAGGACACACTCAGAGAAATATGCTGCATCACATATTCAGACAAAATACTCAATGATTTCATGGTGTCAAGGATACATGTTAAAAGTATAAATAGAGGGACACCTGGGTGGCTCAGTTGGTCAAGTGTCCAACTCTTGATTTTGGCTCCTGATCGTTGGGTCCTGAGTTCAAGTCCCGCACCACGCTGTGTGCTCAGCGTGGAACCTGTTGAGGGTTCTCTGTCTCCCTCTGTCCCTCTCTGTTCCTGGGCACGCTCTCTCTCTCTCCCTCTCTAAAATAAAGAAATGAATCTTTTTTGTCAAAGGTTTAAATGTAAGTTAAAGACATCTGCCAACTTCATGAAAACGGTCGTTCTTTGTGGGTGATAAGAATAAGTGGGAGATGGGAAGGCGTTTCTCAGCTACAACTGGAACGTTTTATTTCCTTCTTAAGGTAGATCTGAAATAAAGATAGCAAAAGGTGAATGCCTATTTATCCTGGATGGTGGGTATACATGGGTTGGGTATTTCCTATAAACTTAAAGTACTTCTTAATTTAAGAAAGCAGACGTGGTAAAGCAAAGACAAGCAACAGAAGAACTAAACACAAAGACAGATCAGACCTTGGAACAAGTGGGGAGAGAGGCAGCCCAAGGAATGTCAGTTTCAGAACTCGAACTGTCAGAGTCAAGTGCTGCTGTCCGTGCTGCCTCGCTAAGCAGAAGCGTGAGCACAAGACTCACATCTGGCTATGAAGGTAACCCACAACAGATCAAAAATCAGAAACAATGAAGCTGAAAAAAAGCAGGAGCACTGCTTTTCATTTCGAATCTGTCTCACTATTTGAAGTATTACCAGGAAGACATATAATTTCGCAAAACGAGGTTTTTGCTTTTTTAATGGAAGAAAAGTACAAACTGCAATGCTCAAACTAGAGACCGTAAAACTGTCTGTACGTCCTTAGCAGAGTCCTACGTCGGGCACTAAAGTGGTTTCTGAGCTTCCGAGATTTCTCACTGTTGTATTTCTGCTAGAAACACTACATAAACCTCTATATGCTTTGGCAAGTATACCTACAGGAGAGCAAGTACACAACCTTCGAGAAGCAAAGCACTTTACCCTGAAACGATGTTGTAGTTGAGAGCAGGATGGTCTTTCGAGATGGGAGGAACAAGAGGTTCCAACTGCCCTTCTTCAATCAATTCTTCCTTTTCCTATGAGAGAAGGAAACAAAATACAGCAGGTGCTGGTCACCGGACAGTGACTGTTTTGTTCCCACACTTCCATTAAAAGCAACCAGTAAGTTCCTTATCTGTTCCTGAACAGCAGCCCACAAGGCCACATAACGCACACTGTCCACTTGTGACCCGGGGCCACTAACCCTAACCCTAAAACACGTGCTCCTCACTCCTGATAGGGAAAACCAGTGGTGAAATTGCCACAGAAATGACTGCTCATGTCTGTGTTCCCTGTGATTTTGTTTTCTTTAAGTTAATAAACTATTTTTGGGAGCCGTTTTAGGTTCATGGCGAATACCGAGGAGAACATAGAGGTACTTCCCAGATGCCCCTGTGCTCCCCCACCACAAACATCCCCACTAGAGTGGTACAGCCATCACATTCAGGGAACCTACAGTGACACGTCATAGTCACCCCACGTCCAAAGTCCTCCTACAGCTTCAGACCAATGTACAGTGACAGGTTCTACCTCTGCAGTAGCAGTGCCATGCAGAACAGTTTCACTGCCCTAAAAATTCTCTGGGCTCTGCCTATGGTGCTCCCGTCCCCTCCTAGCAACCACTGATCTGTTTATGGTCTCCACAGTGCTCCCTGTTCCAGAATGTCATAGAATCATGGAATCATACAGTACGTCCCCCTTTCAGACTGGCTTCCATCGTGTGGTGATACACATGTAAGTTTCCTGTTTGTCCTTTCGTACCTTGACGGCGTGTTTCTTCTTGCACTGAGTAACACTGCATTGTCTGGATGCAACGGAGCTTATCTATCGGCTCACCTACCTGGTCCATTCCAAGGTTTGGTAATTATGAATAAAGCTGCTATGAAATTTTTAAATAATTTGAGTAAATACCAAGGAGCATGATTCTTGGGTTGTATGGTAAGAGTGTCTCTACTTTATGCCCCTCCATAAACATCCATAAATACAGAGTCAAATATAGAGTGGCTGTTATGATTTTGAACAAAATGCTCCGTTACATCAATTAAGAATCAGAGCAGGGGCGCCTCGTGGCTCCGTCGTTAAGCGTCTGCCTTCAGCTCAGGTCATGATCCTGGGGTTCTGGGATGGAGACCCGTGTCTGGCTCTCTGCTGGGCGGGGAGTCCGCTTCTCCCTCTGCCCGTTGCTTCCCCTGCTTGTGCTCTCTCTCCCTCTCTGCCAAATAAATAAAATCCTTAAAAAAAGAATAAGAAAAATAAGTTTTCTCTTACCTTCACTTATTCCTTCTTTGATGCTCTTCCTTTCTTTATGCAGATCTGAGGTTCTGAGCTATTTCATTTTCCTGCTCCCTGAAACACTTCCTTAACATCTCTCATGACGCTGGGTGGCGTGCAGCACGCTCCCTCAGTTCCCATTTGTTTGAGAAAGTCTTTATCTACTCCCCGTTCTCACACATGTAAGTGTCGTTGTTCTGGACATTTGTCTTATTTCCCAGCTTCCTGATCTGTGCTTCGGAGCCTGGTGGTAATCTGGGGAGTGTTTCTGTCACGACAGCCTCAGATTTTGCTGCTGTTCCCTTGTCTCTTTCTCCTCCTGATGTCCCCATGACACGTGTGTCACAGCCCTGTGGATGTCCCTCGGTCCTTGCATGTTCTTATGTATTTTTTCCCGGTCTTTTCTACCTTTGATTTTCAGTTTGGGCATCGCTACAGTCACATTCCCAACTCAGAGACAGATTCTCTCCTTGGTCGTGTCCAGTCGACAATGAGCCCGTCAAAAGCGAGCCCCAGTTCTGTCAAAATGTTTTTGATCTCTGGCTTTTCTTTTTAACCTTTCTTAGAATTTCTACTCTCTGTTGACACTACATACTGTCCTTGCATACTGTGTATCTTTTCTGTTAAAGTCCTTAGTATATTACCAGAGTTGTTTTAAATTCCCCCGTCTGATCCTTCCAACAGCCCTGCCATACACAAGTCTGATTCTGAGGCCTCCCTGTCTCTTCAAACTGTGTGTTCTGCCTTTTCGTAAGGCTTGTGATTTTTTCTAGATAGCCAGGCGTGATGCGCTGGACAGAAGGAACTCCCAGAAACTGGCTTTAGTATGTGGTTGTGAGGTGTGGGGGGAGGGGAGTTGTTCTGTAGCCCTGGGATTAGGTCCCAGGCTGTCAGTGAGCCTGTGTCCCGTGACAATGAACTTCACCAGCTTTTATAATTGCCCATACATTGCCTTTACTGAAATCTTTATTTCTCTATGTGGCTTTGAGTTACTGGTTGACCCTTCACTGCACCTAGCAGGACTCTGCTGACCTTTTTTTGGTAGGGAAGGTCTAGTCACAGCTCCTCCCACTGTTGTTTCTTTCAGAATGTCTTGATTGCTCCCTCACTTACAAAGAACACTTGAACCAGATACGGGATCTTTCTTTCTTTTTTTTTTTTTTTTAAAGATTTTGTTTATTTATTTGACAGAGAGAGAGAGAGACAGTGAGAGAGGGAACACAAGCAGGGGAGTAGGAGAGGGAAAGGTAGAAGCAGGCTTCCTGCAAAGCAGGGAGCCCGATGTGGGGCTCACTCCCAGGGTCCTGGGATATGACCTGAGCTGAAAGCAGACGCTCAACAACTGAGCCACCCAGGTGACCCTGAGATACGGGATTTCTTGGCGGTTTTCCTGTTCTCACGTTGAGTATCAGCCCGCGGTCTCCCGGCCTTCCAGGTTTCTGGTGAGCAATCTGCTTGCAGCCTTACTGGGGACCCCTTGCCCTGTGTTGACTTTGTGTTGGCAGCTCTGGAAGTTTGATTATAATGTGTCTCGTTTGGGGTCTCTCTCAGTTCATCTTACTAGGAAGTTCACTGGGTTTCTTTGATGTTTGTGTGCATGTCGTTCTTCAAATTCTGAATTTTTCAGCCATGATTTCTTCGAGTATTCTCTCTGCCCTTTTCTCTTTTCTCTCCTGTTTCTGAGATTTCTAAGACACGTGTGTCAGTCCTTTTGAAGATGCCAAATTTCTTCTGGGTTCTGCTTGTTTTTCTTTGATCTTTTCTCCTTCGTTTCTCAGCCTTCCTAATGTCCAGTGTAGTCTTCAAGTTCACAGACTCTTTTCCTGCTGGCCTGACACTGTCTCCCAATGCTTCTCCTGTGTTTTCCATCTCAGTTACTGTACTTTGTTTCTTTTTGGTTCCTCTGTGCGTTTTCTGTCTCTGCCTCGATGCTTCCATTTCATCCACAGGTAGATTCCTTGACTTCATGCAAGTCTTCCTTTAGCTTCTTGAGCAACCCTAAGAGCCATAAGAGCATGATTCTGAAGTCCTTGTCTAATAGTTACTACTTTTCAGGAACAGACTCTGTTGACTTACTTTTCCCCTTGGAATGGGGCATACTTTCCTGGGTTTTGTACATCTGCTATGTTATATTGTTGTTGAGAACCAGACATTTGAATTTAACAATGTGGTAAGTCTGAAAATTAGAATTTCCGCTTTCCCCAGGGTTTGCTATTTTTAATTAAAAAAATATTTTTTTTAAATTGTAGCCTCTCTGTGCCAAGGATCAGCTTGCAGCATAAACATAATGTCTTCTTGGGTCTTCTCTGAGCCTTTCCTCGGCAGACACAGTTGTGTTTACTTTCCCCTGCATGTGCATTTCTTTTGGAATGTCCTAGTCTTTAATATCTGGCTCCTGAAGGGGAAGAGCAAAAAAATGAAGGGGGAATAAAGTGGAACTGGTCCTTGAAATCCTCTGGAGGTCTCTTGAGCCCGAGGGGAGAGGGTTGCAACACTGGGGGAAGAAAAATAAGAGTTCTTTGTCAGCGCCTCTGTGAGAAGCAGCAGCCATCGGTGGTCACAGCACAAATCCCCAGTATTTGGAGGACAGGGCCCTTTCTGCTTACTCTATGTTCCCCAAACTGTGTGCTGCTTCAGGAATGGCTGGGGGTAGGGAATGGATAGTTGCTACTGTGTTAAGAGCTGAAACCGCTCAAAATTGAATGCAATTTGCCACCCAAGCCTTCTCCTGGAAGTTGCAAGCCTTCATTAGACACCAGATTTCCAAAGGGGTTACCCCGGACAGATTCTGGCAGTGCAAGTATCATCTAGATTGGGTGACAGACTCCCAGGGCCTCCTACCCCATGGTCTTCCCCAAGACCTCTCCTGCCAGGCCAAAAAAGCCACTGTTGTCTGATGCATTCCCACCAGCAGTGTACGAGTGTTCCAATTTCTCGATGTCCTTGCCAACATTAGTTATTACCTTTCTCAATACATGTTCTTCCATCGATGAGCAGGTGAGTCGCAGGGACCAGAGGAATAGAAAACAACTGTTCAGAAGAGAAAGGAAGGACAGGAAACTCTGTGGGAAGGAAGCAGTGGGATAGGGAGGAGTGACAGGGACTGGAGGGCGTGAGCAGGGACAAACAAAGTGGAAGGGGACAGACATAAGCAAATAGGTCGGCTGGGACAAGGCCACAGAGGAGGAGAGCCTGGACAGCTGTGTTGGGGCCTGTGGGGGTGCTGGGGACTGGAGGCCAGAGGTCAGGGCTATAGCCCAGTGTGGCTACAGCTCCCCTGACAATGGTCTGGGATTCTGTTAAGGGGACTCAAGTCTGCCTGGTGTGCAGGACACCGTTGGAAGACACCACTTTGCAGGACAGGCCTTCTGGCCATCTGAGCTGTAACCATCCGTCCTTCATCACAGAAGAGGTAGATCAGATAAGCTGTCACTTGGGGAGACCACAAGGCTGAACAATTCTCTTCTCAGGAGACAGTTTATACGAGTTACAAGGGAGGGCATGGACGTCTGGTGACGTCTGTGGTCTGCTTTTTGATGCGAGAGCTTTCCAGGGCTTCCTGCGTGGTGACATTTCTCTGGAGGTGGCTGCCTCTCTGCATCCCGAGAGGGAAAGGAGGAGCTGGGCCTGGACACCATCGCTCCCGGTCACCTCAGACGCGAACCCGGGCGGCAGGCGCTCAGCCTCCAGGTCGGGCGGGCAGACAGGTGCCTCCTGTGTGCTCGTCTCAGGAGGGCTGGGGGTGGCTTTTCCCAAGAAGGCGCTTGTGGAGAGAACTCTCGCCAGCAGAGTATTTGTTGTGACCCCGCTTGTCATCAGAATGTCATGATTTCTCTTGTAAACATTCTGTTGTTTCACATTTCACATCTGGATTCCCCATCTGCGTGGATTTTAGAATAGACAGACTGGGGGGCGCCTGGGTGGCTCAGTGGGTTAAGCCTCTGCCTTTGGTTTAGGTCATGATCCTAGGATCCTGGGATCGAGCCCTGCATCGGTCTCTCTGCTCAGCAGGGAGCCTGCTTCTCCCACCCCCGCCTGCCTCTCTGCTTACTTGTGATCTCTGTCTGTCAAATAAATAAATAAAATCTAAAAAAAAAAAAAAAAAAAGAATAGATGGACTGTGTGGGACCTCGAAGCCCCAACCCCATCTGGCTCCCGCGCTGTCATTCATTCCAGGCCCCACGTGACGTGGAGCCCACGCTGGCTCTCGCTTCCTTAGTGCTGGTGCAGAGTCCCCCACACGGCAGCAGTCCTGTGTCCATCCTTCCTGTGTCCGTTCCCGTCCCGCCATCTGCAGTTCCCTCCCTTGGGACTCAAAACTCCCCTGTGGCATCTCTTCCAGTGTGGCCTGTGGAAGGACATCCTGCAGTTCCGTCCATGTGCAGGACATTCTGACCCCTGGTTCCCAGTCGTACCGAGGACCCCTGGGGGACAGCGCCATCCAAGCTCCTGGTGTTCGGCACAAGGGCCTCATGGTGAGGGGGCGACGGAGGCCACCGCCAGTCAGTGCACATCTGTCACCTCGCGGGGATGGGAGATGTCTCTTCCTTGTGACGACAAGTCTCGGGACCTGCTCTCTCCACCACTTCCACGTCCCCTCTCAGAGCTGGCCGTGGTCATCCGTCGACGCGGGGTGGCAGGCCCCCCTCCGTGTGGGAAGTATGGTCCGAACTGGCTGCAGAGCTGCCTGCTGGCGGCTGGTTTCACGAGGTGCTTCGAAGATGCTGCTCCGTTATGCATTTTCTTAGTTTCATAATGTGTGTGAAAAACATGTGTTATTCCTTTGAAGGTAAAACGTCACTTCCCTCTCTCTGTCGGTAGTTTCATCAATGGTGTGTCCATGCTGAATTTCCAGGTTTTATCCTGGTGGGGTGGTTATGCAGGTGGTGCCCCCCCTTTTTTAAAGATTATTAATTTTAGAGACAGAGGGAGCGCCTGAGTGAACGGGGGATGGGGGGGCAGAGGGAGAGGGAGACAGAATCCTGAAGCAGACTCCCCACGAGCAGTAAGCCCAGCATGGGGCTTTATCCCGTGACCCTGAGATCACGGCCTGAGCAGAAACCAGGAGTTAGATGCTCAACTAACTGAGCCACCAGGCACCCTGGTGGCGTCCTTATTCTGAAATTCAGTGTCTGCACCGTATTTTCAAATGGTTCAGGAAAGACCTGTCCATATTACATATGCAGGAGAAAGAGAGAGAGAAAGCAAATGGGGCAAAATGTTTAAAATGGTAAATTTGAAAAAGAATTTATAGGCGCTCTTTGTCTCCTCATACTGTTCTGCAAGTTTGAAATCATGTGAGAATTAAAAGTTACCAAAGAAAATCTCACAGTAAAACAAAACTTATAAAAGAACTTGCGATTCCTATTATCCTGTATATACACACAAGTTCATATATACACAGCTTCATATGTACGGCCGTCTGTCCGGATACACAGCTTCACGTACATACGTATCTGAACATTCGTAATTCAGAGGCTGTGTCACAGTCCAGGATCACAATGTCATCTCCTGAGTGTCCTCCTAATTTCTCCCACCCTAACCCCCCAGGGAAGGATGAGCTCCTTCCCCCCAGGCTGGACCATTACACACACAGGTCCCTGTCTGGTCTGCACAGCTGAGCCATCACCGGTAACTGTCGCAGGGGCAGGAGCCAGCCTCGGAACCCCCGGGGAGCAGCAGTTGGCCTGCCGGCAGTGGCTCCTTTGGGCGGCTGGAGGGCCGGGAACCAGGCTTTCAGGACGCCCTTGTCCAGCAAGATCTCCAGGAAGAGAAACCTGGGCGTGTTCACATCACTACGAGCAAAGAGAGAACTCCCTCCTTCTGCAGGATGAAAGGTGAGAGGCCCCTGTGGGCTGCAGCAGCATGGATGTGTGGGGACTGCGGCGTCCGGAAACCACGGGGCCGTGCAGACGCTGAGAGGGCTGCGCTCCACCTGTGTTGGCTCAAGAGCGCTGACATGTCCGCTCCAGTCCCAGCGCTGAACTGCCGGGGTGTCGGAGGCAGATAATTCCTCACGGACAGTCCTGTAGATTTAACAGGAAGTGACTGGCTGGGCTACTCTTCTTGGGTCCTTTGTTTCCTACTTTCCTGGAGTCAGAGTTTGTTTGCTTTGCACCAGCGAGCGGCCTGGGGGAATTTCAGAACAGTCTGTGCATGATAAATCCCTGTGTGTACAAACGCCTTTTGTTTCTTTCACACCCGGACTGGCCTGTGCCAGCCTCAGCTGCCGCTGGGCCTGTCCAGTGACGGGCAATCCTTCTGGAACAGAGGCCTAACGCTGTGACAACACCGAGTGGTGTGCACTCTACACACCACTGGGCAGGCGGTTGCACCACGGATGGGCCGACTAGAATTTCAGTGCCTGTGCCAGTATCTAAGTTAATCTCTAGGAGTAAAATGTTCAGAATAGTGCCCTTTCTCAATCAGGTCTGTCAGTCTGTCTCCCCCTTGAGAGAAGGAATGGTTTCTCCAACCAGACACGCACTCTGAGTCCGGGAAGTACGCTGCTCCCGCCCAGTGTGTGTTAAGTTCCTAGGAGCTTTGTCAGGATCTAGGGCTCTGTGTTTGCACTGGTACCATCTCGAGGTCTTTACTCCTGTGTTTGCACTGGTACCATCTTGAGGCTTTTACTCTTTTTTGCTGGTAGTAAAAAGAGTTCTTCGGCCTCCTTCAGTAGTCTCATGTTGTGACCTGTCACGTGATACTGTCACGTATCTTGGCTTCTGCCCTTACTTACGTTGATTTACTTTTTCCACGTTAGCATTTCATATATTTTACTTTCTACATTCTAGCATCAGGGGCGAAAGGGATACTCAGGGCTTGACCTTAGAAATAACCAAAGGAGTGGAGTCTTCCAGAAGTTCCCACTCCACTCCAGGACCAAGGGTGGGCGTCACTCATAGTCCAGCAAGGTGCACAGGGCAGAAAAGACAGACGCTGGAAACCATGATGATGAAGTTGCTGAATGATGTCAATATATATGGGTTTCAACCCACAAAGAGTCTCTTCCTAAGAAGTCGGCCCTGTTCTTTGCCAGTGGCAGCAGTGGTGGGGGGTGGGGGACAGCTATCATGTTGGTACATATACAAATGAGGCTGTTCTTAGGAATCCTTAATACTGTGCCCAACTTAGTAAAGAGTAACTTTTCTATTTACTATTCAAGACAAGTAACAGTCCTGAGCACCTCCTAAATTTTTCTGGGTGGGATTTAAACATCCTAAATAGAAGACAGATGAAAGCATACTTAACTGATTTTGTAGAAGACACTGGGGCGATGGAGAGGTTTGAGACGCTGGGCGAGTTGGCCCCACTCCAGCCAGGGTCGGCTCTGGATGGAAATCGAGCTTCCCGACAGGTGCCCCCAGAGGCACTACAGACAGGTGAGCCCCACCGTGCCACTCTCAGAAGGACGTGAAGTCTGGTCTCAAAGTCCTCACTGTGCGCTGCCACGTTCAATCTCTTCCAGTGAGCTAGAGTTCAGTTAAAAAAAAGAAAGAAAAGATTTCTTCTATGAAATGGAAAGTTAAGAAAAAGTTGAAAGCAGTTAGGTACTTTCAATAGGCTCTCGTTGACTGGGGCATCTCCTCGAAATGCTGTCAATACTTCTGGAAACTCATACATCTGTGATGAAGGTTTCTGCTGTTTTTTCCTTCTTATTTGTACAAGTTCCTGATTCACAAGCACCGAAATCATCTTGTAAGCAACACCCTGTCTATGCAGAAAAACACCCGTTAATGAGGATAGAATGAGGGAAGCTAAAAATTCTTGCCCATTTCCCACAGATCCTTAATTTCTGAAGGGCCCACTGGTGCTGGTTTCCACCTATTTTTTTTTTAAGATTTTATTTATTTATTTGACAGACAGAGATCACAAGTAGGCAGAGAGGCAGGCAGAGAGAGGAGGAAGCAGGCTTCCTGCTGAGCAGAGAGCCCGATGCGGGGCTTGATCCCAGGACCCTGGGATCATGACCTGAGCCGAAGGCAGAGGCTTAACCCACTGAGCCACCCTGGTGCCCCTCCACCTATTTTTAACTGTAGCTTATAATTTGGCTTGTGTACTCCAATATGTGTATGTTTTAAAAGATGCCTCTCCTCATTCCGGCTAGTGGAGAATTCTGTTCCCTTCTTAACACAAACATAGGTGAATTAGCCCCCAACAAGGTGAATGACAGTTGTAACAATCATACAAACCGACAAGAGTTGTAGCTCACGATACATCAGCGTAGGTGAGATGGTGGAACAGTGCAGCATAAGGGGGAAAAACCCAAATTCAAACTGGTGTAAATATACACATATGACCTGTTTCCTACATAAATGTGCTCTGACAGAGTCCCTGGGTGAGGGGGAGGAGAGACATGCCTCTGAGGGCCACACTGTGCCTAAAGCCTTCTGCACGTGACTGTGCACATCACGTCTGGGTCAGGTTCAGGGCGAGGAGGCGAGTTACTGAGAGCTAAAAGCTTCACATGCTACAGACGATTCGGTTAGAAGACCGGTATCCTTTACTTAAAGGTGAAAGAGAGAAGACAGGTCTCGGTATGAGAAGGAGACATCTCAGAACTGTCAATACCATCTGTTACTGCTATTTATTTGTTTCAGAATAAATGTGGTATTTCAACTCACTCCCAGGGTGTCACCCTTCTTACCTCTGCTCAAAAGCAGGCATGGGAGTCAGATGGAAAGTGGTGTAGACAGATACATGTACATGCATGTGTATGTGTGATGGAAAGTAGTGTACACAGGTATATGCATATACACATGAAAGTGTGTGATGGAAAGTAGTGTGTACACAGATACATGTACATACATGTGTATGTGTGTGATGGAAAGCAGTGTGTACAGTATATAAAGTAGTGTATACAGATATACATACATATATGTGTGTGTGTGTTCATTACTCATTATTTGCTCCATTATTTTGGTTTCCTATTAAACAACCCTGATGTGGTTGTCAGATCTCTTTTATCTGAAATGTTTCAAGCACAAAATTGGGCTTGATTGAGGATTCTAACTGAATTAGCCCCACCCCCACCCCCAGTTCTATAGGATCCAATTTTAAGTCGTCTCCAGCACTCAGCACTTAATGACATCTTTCTTTCTTTCTGCCTCTTTTAGTAAAATGAAAGCCAAAGAGCAGTACCGATCTGACACGTGGTTAGAAACTGACCACCTGACCAAGGGTGAGTAGCTCAGATCTCAAAGGGACGGGGCTAGGTGTCGCCTAGGTCAGGACCTGCTGCCCCCCACTCTCATGGGTCCGTGTGGCCACGTGAAAGCCAGCTTCCTGCTCAGGTGGGAGCAGTCTGAAATCCCAGGTCAGTGTGTGTGTGTGTGTGTACTCTTGATAAAATGTTGAAAGAGCCATTTTCTTTGGTCTAATTTAATACGATTTGGAGATTTTTCTATCACTGTAAAAGGTTTAAGTGGAACTACCTTTATTCAGTACCATGAAATAGTTTATAAGAATGCTTTTGTCATCAGTACAACTTTCTTATGTTGCTCCAGTCACTGCCTGATTTTGGAAGGCTGCCATCTGTTGCAGGCTGAGGCGAGGGTGCTCTGGCCGTCTTGAGTTGGCTACGGGTCAGGCTGGGGTATCACATGTCTGTGTGCTCTGAGCTGTCTGAGAGGGTGTGGGGAGAAATTGCACAGCGTGGGGGACACCAGGGAGACACCCAGACTCGCCCTGGAATGCTAGTGACTGTCCTCCCCTTCTGGTTTTTGGAGCACCTGCTTTTAGCCATTTCCAAAAACTTATTAACTCCTTTCCCTTGCCTCTCATTAAGATTTCCTGGACATTTTTCCATGAATCAGGAAGCTAAGAATTGTCACACTCCTTAATATATAAACTCCTTAAATTTTCTTCCACCAAGATAGTATTAGTGATACGAGAATTTAATAAAAATAAGCAGTGAATGCTACCTTTAAATGAGGGGACAGCCTGTGTTTCTAACCGAGGCCATCTCTTGTACAAGTCAGTGAGAGGACGTTCGTATGTCTGAGCTCTCCTTTCCATTTACTGCACGGTTCTGTGGCTCACACTGGACTGGGTCATGAGGGGCTTGCTCCAGTGGACGAATATTCTGGAAGGCAGGGAGCAGGCTCTTAAGAAACTTGAGACAGGCAAACTCTGGAAAGCAGAGTGGCTGTTGAAGAAATACGTGTGGACTGACTTTTTTGTGGACAGTAGATGAAACAGTTAAAGAGAACGCGAGTGCCCTTGTGAAGGTGAGAACCAGGATGGGTTCTAATTCAAGAGATGTGAGGAGGCACTGAATGTGGGAGAAGAGACGCAGAGCATTCGGGTGGGGGCTGGCCCGGCGCGGCTGCTCCAACGTCAAGGCCGCGGTCCTGCTGGCTGCAGAACACCACTGGATCGGTATATCGGGGGCCAAAACACTGATTGGTGGGAGTCCTGATGAGCTTGACATTGCTAAGGAACCTAAAGAAAGAAAGGCCGTATATTATCACCACGCTTTATGAAGTTAACATTTTAACCTCGAGTTTTATTTTACCATTATTTCGTCTCTGAATGCTGCAGAGCAATAAAATCCTTGTTCAGTGTTCTGTGACATTTCTGAACACACTTCCTCATCTGACTATTAAGCGACCGTGTCAAGGGTTTATAGCAGAAAAAGCCACTGCTAGCTCTGTCACTTGCTGAACGCATGCCTGTTAGTCTCAGTCTGTGCTTTTCCATCTCTGATATTTAAGTGGAATTATAATCATACTTCAAGACTTCATTTTGAATACAGTATATTTCAAATTGGTACAATTGGTAGATGATAAAGTATGGAATTTCTTTAAAATTCCTTTGCAGAGGGGCACCTGGCCGGCTCAGTCGGTAGACCATGCGACTCTTGATCTCAGGGTTGTGAGTTCAAGCCCCACGCTGGGTGTAGAGCCTCCTTTAAACAAAAAACAAAACAAAAAAAACTTTGAGGAAAAAACTCACAGTTGGATACTATATTCTGTCTACAGAAATAATATCTGGATACTATGATAGAAGTTTTAAGTATAACTAATTGTTCTGCACCTGCGAACGTTCTTACCACAGATAACACAGGTTAAGAAGTGCACATTAGGTTCCCTGGGTGGGGGGTGCAGTGTGACATTGATTCCCAAAGAGGGGACAGGCTGACACAGAAAAAGTAGCCATCATTTGCATGACTGTGTTTTTGAAATCCCCTCGGGTCTTTCAATAATGTGTTACATTTTATTTAAATGTAATACTTTTGAAAAAAAGAAAGCAAAGGTATGACACGCGGGAATTAAATTCGTGAAAACTTAGATAATTTATTTCTGTACTTTCCTCACAACTTACTAAAAATAGTTTCATTTGCGATGCAGATCTCTAAGATACAGTAAATGTGTTTAATTCAGATGAATAAATAGAAACATTCTGATTTAAATATGAATACATGAGAAACCAGACCACCTCTGAAAAATACAGGCTGAGAAGAATTTTAAATAGATTAAGACCAAAAAAGGTATGAATGTTAGTTTTAGTTTGCTGCATAAAGCACGTCTGCCACTATCTTCCAGGGAGTCTGCGACAGGACGCGGGTTTACCCTCTGTGGCCCTCGGTGCCCCGCCCACCGATGCTGTGGCTCCGCACCAGGTAAGCACAAAGCCCCCAGAGCCGGCTCCGCGGCCTTCTAGAAGTTCCTGACATTCTCTGAATTGCACTGTGCTGACGCCCTGAAACCGCTGTCGCACCTGCCCAGCGAGATGCCCAAGGGCTTCTGCAAGCGCACGGGAGAGACCCGGGTGTGGTGGAAACAAGGCTGCAAGTTCATGGTAGGATGAAAAGTTGTTTTCGTCTTTCGAGTAAAATAACCAACACAACATTTCACGTGGTGCACTGTGCCACGTGTACAGAGAAGGGCACCAGACAGCTGTGTCGCCCACGCCCGGGTGCACGTGGAGGCTTGGCTGACCCAGGGATGCTGGCTGCCGGGTGGCAAGCCCTCCCTCCCCACGGGGCGTCCTGCTGCTCGGGGAACTGACTTCCTCACCTCCTGCCACAGGGTTGCAGCCCGTGTAGGGTCCTCCTTCAGAATGCAGGCAGTGGGGCCTTGCTGTGGGCTGCAGAGCTGTGTGTCACCCACACGGAGCACAGTGTGTCCTGCTGTCTTTCCGCTCAGGGGTCCATTATACAAATATGGTGGAGCTCCCGTCCCTGTTCCATTGTGCAGAAAACTCTGGGCATGTGTCTGGCTCCAGTCAGGAAACCAGGAACTGTATTTGTTGTTTTATTTCATTTTAAGGGTTTATTAAAGAAAGAGAAAGAGCGTGAGCACGCGTGCACAGGCGGTGGGGAGGACAGAGGCAGAGGGAGACAGAGAACCTTTAGCAGACTCCATGCCCCGTGTGGAGCCCCACGCTGGCCTCAATGTCACAACCCTGAGATGATGACCTAGGCAAAATCAAGAGTTGGACACTTAACCAACTGAGCCAGCAGGGCACACCATGTATCAGTTATTTTGACAGACACTTTATTTTATTAATTTATCTTAAACAGCCTGATTTAGGTGTAATTGATTGATATACAGCTGATGTGCATATTTAATATATGTGATCTGACACACAGGACTGGGAAGCCACACCAACCTAACAGATGTACCCATCACCTCCAGAAGCTTCCTGATGCCTCTTTTTCATTGTTGTGTAAAAACAGTTAACATGAGAAGCCCTCTTCACAAGTTTTAGGTGCACAATACAGTATCAGTATCTACAGGCACGGTGCTATGTGGCAAATCTCTAGAACTTACTCATCTTGCAAAAATGAAGTTTTATGTCTTTGACTGACATCTCCCCATTGTCCTCCCCTACTGAGCTCTCGTGACCACATCCCACTGTGCGCTTCTGCAAGTGTGACCGTCGCTGATTCCTCATCTAAGTGGAATTGTGCAGTATTTGTTCTTCTGTGATGGGCTTATTCTACTCTGCATGTCCTCTGGGTTCATCCATGCAGTAAAGTCATTTTACAACAGAGGCCTGATTAAACAGGCATCAGAGGACTAAGGCAAAAAACCAAACAGTGAGGCAACACCAAGGTAGGAACTGCAGGGAGAAGTTACCATCTCTGTGGCTTGCGAGACAAATGGATGGGGTTGGGGTTCAGAACCCAGAAGCCTGGAAGCCAGGCTGCTTCACAGTCACCGAGTGTGGAAGGGAACTGCAGACTGGGCCAGTGACCCTGGGAGGTAGAGCTCTGTGGGCGATTCTAAAATCATTGTGCCCCAAGCAGAGCAAACACCCGAAGTCAGAGATCTTCGACGCTAATTCCTGGGGATTACTCTGGTCCCCCTACCATGGTAGTCAGCACAGAGCTGGGGCACACCGTGGGCAAATGACATTTTGGCCTGGGACTGTCTCTCAGTAGACCCAGTGGTCCCTGTGTCTAATCTGTGGTGAGGTCCACGGTCACTGAGTGCATGCTGGGAATAAACACACTCAAAAAGTGTATGAGCCATGCATGACCCCCATGGCCTGGGGCAGCTCCTTGTGGGAAAGTCTCTCAGGCGGATTCCAAGAGAGCCTGAAGATCCCTGCCACCTGCTGCACAGATGCTAGAAAATACCCCCTGCCTTAGTCTGGGCAGGGTGAGAGAGAAGGAGAGGGACAGTCAGCTCCCTTGGCTAAGTCACAATCAGTGGACTCTGAGTGAATGAGAAGGGAGACTACCCCCAGTGGACCTGACCTAGTCAAGCGAACCCTCGCCACGAAGTTCGTGTCAGAGAGACGTTCCCCTTGACCTTGAAGAACTCAGCCCCTCTGAGTTTGACAGCTGCAAGGAAACAAATTCTGTAACAACCAGGAGAGCTACAGAAGGAGCCCAAGCCTCAGGTGACACCCCAACCCTTTCCAACGCCTTGATTCCAGCCTTAGGAGACCCTCGGTAGAGGACCAAGCTCCGCCGTGCCCACCAGGCTCTGGGCCCAGCACCGGGAGCGGACAGACAGGTTCTGTTCGAGGGAGCGACAATGCCAGCCATGTTGCTGTGTGTCAGCGAGGGGAAGCGGAGACGAGCAGTAGAGCCCAGGGGGTCCTGTGGCCAGGAACAGGTGCAGCGTGCAGCATGAAGACCGACCGAGGTCGGTGGCTCGTCTCCAGGGTCCCGCACTGCCCGCCTGCTCTGTGCAGCAGCACATGGGCCGCGCTCGGTGCGAGAGTCTACTGAAACGTCATTACACAGTGACTTCAGTGGCAGCTGCGGCTGCACATCTGGTGCCGCTGCCGGAGAAGAAGAGCTCACCTGCTTCTTAGCTGCTGCCTTACAGATGTTTTTTTCCCTTTTACACCAATTGCTAATTTCCATTTTGTAAGCATATTAATGATCCCTATAGCTGCTTTTTGGCTGGTAGGAATTATAAAACAACATTAGTTTCCATACATATATCTATTTCAGAGATGTTAAAATGTAAAAAAAAAAAAAAAGTACAAATTATAGTTTGTAAAATACGGCCAATGAAAACCCTGAAAATAACTGCAGGGAAAATGCGGCATGCCGTACTCAGAAAATAATCAAACAGATCTTCCAGAAATGAAAATTATATGGACATAGCTGGCAGGAAAAATGTGCAGAACAGACAGAAGGGAGAATTAATGAATTATAAGACAAATCAGAACAGGATGGAGACAGAAAATTCTAGAAAATACAGTAGAGACGATGAACATAGCAGGCGTGAGGGGAGAAGTTCTAAACAGCATTTGGTCCAAGCTCTGAAGAGTGAGTGGAGATAACAGAGCAATAGTTGAAAACATAACAGGGAGACTTCTTCAGACTCAGGAGTAGATCCACAGACTCAAGAAGCTTAGCAAATCCCAGGCGTGAGCAATGAGAACAGCAATGAGAACAATGAGATCACATCCAGACACATGCATCTTATGTCATCCCGAGTGCAAAAAGAGAGATTGCCTAAACCCGATGGCAGGTGGCAAGGTGTCAGAATCATGAGAAACTTGGAGAAGAAAGACCTACTCAAGTGCCGTAAGGGCATCGCTGGCGACCTAGAAACACAGCAGAAGTACCTTTCAAGAATGAGGGTGAATTTCTCTCATGTACAGACTAATGAGAACTAAGAGAAGAGAATCTGTCAGCGACACAATCCCACTGAGAGAAATTCTCGAGAAGGTACTTCGGGCAGAAAGAAAGTGGTCCAGAAGGACGGGTCTAGGATGAAAGAGTCGAGAACAAAGGTGAACACATAAGCAGATGTAAATGAACACTGCCTGACTGCAACAGTGGACACAGTGTCTAGAGGACTGCAGAACAAAACAAGACGAATTTAACCTGTTAATTCAGGAGAGGGGTTAGCAAATCTACAACAGTCTAACATCTGGGCATTGCCCAGGAAGGAGGGGAAAGGCTGGATCACATTTGGATTTGCAAAGTTAGCAGGGTACATCTTAATTTCCAGGGAAACTACAAATAGAATAGGAACAGTCTGATGAGGTTCAAAGGCAGAAGGAGCACTCACGGAGTCAGCTAATCTAACAAGACGAGACAGGAGAGGCAAGGAAACCATGAACAGAGGGGACAGATGGTGATCAAGAACCAAGACGGTGGAAAGACATCTCAGTAACCACTAGCCAAACTGATTACAAGAGACAGAAACACTCCAGGGACAAAAAAGTACCGTCAGAATAGATACAATAAACTCTTAACACATACTACATACTGTTCATGAGGAAAACCTCTGAACTTAAACTAAAGAAGGTTTTAATGTCAATTCGACATTAACTGAAGGGAGGCTGAGATCACTATATAAATAATCATAAAACCCAACACAAAAAGTATTATTGGCAGTAAAAGTCACGTGATTATATAATGAAAAGCTACTTTTACCTAGAAGTCATACCAGTTTTAAATATATACGAACAAGTAGTGTACCTTAGATGTATATAGTAAGAAGAAGTAGACAAATTCTCAATGATAGGGAATTACTCAGTAATTTATAGGAAATATTTGAATAAAATGATAACAAAACTGACCAACAAATACAGGACACACAACAAATGCTGAAAGCACTTTCTTCTTAAGATCTCAGAATTTTTTTTTTTAAAACGAGCAGACGGACTACAAACTAAGGCTCAACAAACATTAGTGGGTTGGACTCATGGAGAGTATGTTCTCTGAAGGTGAAAGAACAAAGTTAGAGTTAAGTATTTTAAAGATATATGTTAGGGGCACCTGGGTGGCTCAGTGGGTTAAGCCTCTGCCTTTGGCTCAGGTCATGATTTCAGGGTTCTGGGATCGAGCCCCGCATCAGGCTCTCTGCTCCGTGGGGAGCCTGCTTCCCCCGTCTCTCTCTCTCTCTGCCTGCTGCTCTGCCTACTTGTGATCTGTCTCTGACAAATAAATAAAAAAAAACTTAAAAAATATATGTTCAACTCCTACGTGCAAATAAAGAAATACATTTTTAAGTAAACCAGGAGTCAAAGGAGAAATTCTAATAGAAGTGAGAGGACAGTTTGGACTAATAACAAAAACAGCGCACTTCAGTATTTGTGGAACGCAGCTAAAGCAGTATTTAAAACACATGCATAGCCTTCTGTACATAAAATTTAAAGAAGAAAGCCTGAAAAATTAATGAGCTAAGCATCTGTTTTTAGAAGTTACAGAAAAACAGAAATTTAAACTTGAAGAGGGTGGAAGGCAAAAAAGTAGTAACTTAGAAGCAAAACTTTATGATATAGAGAAAGTACCAAAATAGAAAGGAACAGTAAAGCCAACAGTTTCAACTTGGATAAAACCAATAAAAGTGACAAAAGCATGTGATGGTTCACTGAGAAACAAAAATGGGAAGAAAAGGCACATAAGGCCAATATAAAAAAATGATTAAAAGGACATCATATCTGACGCAGATAGTTAAAGATAATGTAGTACATCCTAACTTTGGACCATTTCAAAATATGAAAAACGTGTAAGAAAAATTTGGACAAATTAGAAAATATCAATTATTCAAATCAACTCCAAAATGTGAAAAGCCTGAATATTCCTATAATTATTAAAGAAACTGAATCTGTTGTTAATTATCTTCCCACGATAAAATTCTAGGCCCAGACAGCTTCTATCAAACTTTCAAGAAGAAATGATTCCAATCTTCTGGAACTCTTCCAGAGAACAGAAAAGGAGGAAATACTTCCTGTGATGGTTAGTTTTGTGAGTCGACTTTACTGGGCCACAGAGTGCCCAGACGTTTAGTCAAGACGAGTCTGTGAGGGTGTTTGGGATGAGACAGCAGTTGAATAGAAAAGATTGCTCTACCCAGTGTGGGTGACCTCATCCAATCAGTTGAAGGCCTGGATAGAGGGCATACACTGACCCTCCGGTGAATAAGAGGGAACTCCTTCTGCTTGACCAAATGGGCAGGGCATTGGTCGTTTCTTGGACTTGAATAGAAACACTGCTTTTCTTTGGTCTTAAGCCTGCTGGCCTTTGGTCCGGGACTGACACCTTATAGCTTGCTGACTGCAGACCTCAGGACTCTGCAGCCTCCATCAGCAAGTGAACTAATCCCTTTCAATAAATCTTTGTATGTTTACAAAGTTAGGATGACACATAGAAACATATGAAGATACATAAACAAATAATATGTATGTTTGTTTATTACGAGGAAGCAGCTCACATCGTTATGGTAAAGAACTGACAAGAGACAGATCTAGATGTACTCCCCCCGTCGGATCTGTTCCTCTGGACAGCTCTGACCAGGAAGGATTTTGAGGCCCAGAAGTAAAGTCTCCTCCAACAAATACTTAGAAATGAGGAAGTGGCTTTGGAGCTGGGTGATGGGCGGGGCCAGGAGAGGCTTGCAGCACAGCCAGAAAAAGCCCGGACTGCCAGGAAGGGTCTGTGAGTAGATTATAGGCATTCGGGTGATTCTGGTGGGAGCCGGGAGGGAACGTGGGGAGCTGGGTAGGAGGCCTCCATCTTCTTAGAGAACAGAAATCATCACGGCAGCGTGCTGGTGGCATACGGACATGAGGGCTGTTCTAGACAGTTCTCAGACGGAAAGGAGGGAGAGCTTACTGGAAAGCCAAGGGAAGACAAACTTTGTGGTAAAGGAGCAAAGAACACGGCTGAACTGTGTTCTAGGGTTTTGTGGGGGGCAGAACGTGCCCTGTTGGGCAGAGGGGACTTCGAGGCCAAGTGCTGGAGGTCTGGCTTGGGTCCTCATTGCCGCGAGAGGAGAGGAATGAGTTGAAAGAAGGACTTGTCCAGCAGCCGGAGCCAGAGGGGAATGCACCCTGCGGAGGGGCAGAGACTCCAGGGGAGGAGGCGGCCAGGAAGACGGACCAGATGCTGAAGCTGCGCTGTGGGGAGCCCGGGCTGCCTGGGGCCACGGTAGCGGGGAGGGGGGTGGCAAGGAAGGATCCTTCCTGGGGAACTTGGACGGAGCCTGGCCCTGCCTGCGCGCCTCCAGCCTCTAGAACTTCTACCTTCGTCCGAGGGTTGCTTCCACTCTCTGCAGGCTTGTCCGAGGCTTGGCCGCACAGGATAGACACATTGAGTGTTGGGCAGGGAAGGACAGTGTCCAGGCTCCGTGGAAATGAAGATTGTATCAGCCGAGAAACAGACGACTCCCGGGAGCAGCCCGCTCTCTGCTGGAGCACACGGGGAGTGAGGACTGACCGGGAAGGGAGCGAAACGAAGCACGAAGGGAATCTCGTCAGGGTCATGTCACCGTTACGTCTTCGGTTACACGGATGCTGCTGTGCCGCCTGTTCTCTGTTGTGTTGCTGAGGAGATAAAAAACCTTTTCTTCTTGACCCCATTCTAACCCTGGATTTAATAGACTATGCTTCTGCAAACTGAAATAAAACATTTTTCACATTAAAAAAGAAAAGGAATCAGAAACTAGAACTTTAGGAAATTCTTGAGCCCGTCCATAGTGCTAAAAAGGAGGAAGCTTTTTCGGAGAACACTGAGGGCGTGCCTGTGTCACCATTCGATAAAGACGTCAGGGCTGTGACTCAGGATTTAAGCAGCCCTGTCGGCAGGGGCCAGGAACAGAGACGGCGATCAAACAGCAGAGAGGCTGCCGGTTTGGAGGGAAAGAGACAGAGCCGGCTGCGGGAAGGGAGGACTGGATTGTACAAGGCTGGACCACAGAGCTACCAGGCTGTGAACGTGCACTGTTCCTCAGCAAAGGGGAGAATGACCTTGAGGGCAATTCAGAGACCCTAAGGGCTGGGGCGCCTGGGGGGCTCAGTCAGTTAGGTGTTTGCCTTCGGCTCAGGTCTTGATTTCAGGGTCCTGGGATTGAGACCGGAGTCGGGCTCCCTGCTCAGTGGGAAGGCTGCTTCTCCCTCTTCTCCCCGGCTCGAGCTCTCTGTCACTATTTTTGTTTCTTTCTCAAATAAATAAATAAATAAATAAATAAATAAAATCTTTAAAAACAAACAAGCAAAGAGACCATAAGGGCTGACCCTCTCACCGCAAGCTCAGGGACAAGGCTGCGTCTGTCCTTGGTTTCAGAGGGCAGAAAAGCTACAGAGCACCAGGTGGGCCTGGGAAGGGAGGCTGGCACCTCGGTGGGCCTGGATGGGAGGACAGGGAGCCAAACAGGTTGATCCTCCAGCCTTAAGATGGGCTGGTATCTGCCTGTTTGGACTTGCTCGGGACCTGCCACTCCTTCCTTCTTCCCTGTTTCTCCCCTTTTGGAGTGGCAAGGTCTCCCCCTGGGCCTGTCCCACCAGTGTATTTTGGAAGCAGTAACGTGTACTTTCAAAGATTCCCCGCTGGAGAGGATCTTGCCTTGGGACGAATCTACTTCCAATCCCTCCCAGACCTGATTTAGGTGATTCTGAGACAGGACCTCGGACTTCTGACTTAGAGGTGGTGCTGAGCAAAGGCTTCCAGGGATGCTGGGGTGAAATGCAAGAATTGTGTGTGTGAGGATGTGAATTTTGGGGGACCGGGGACAGTAACTATAAAACAAGTTGTGTTCCCCCACCCCCCAACCCAATTCTTATGTTGAAACCTTGATGCTCAATGTGACTGCATTTGGAGATGGGGTTTTTACAAGATTATTAAGGTTAAATGAGATAATAAGGTTGGGGGCTCTACTCTGATGAGCTTGGAGGGCTTCTCTCCCTCCTTCCCTCCCCTCTAACTACCCTACCCACTCCCCAGTGAGAATGCAGTGAGAATGGGGCCACCTGTAAACCAGGGAGAGGCTCTCATCAGAACCCCACTGTGCTGACCTTCCTCTTGTCCCCCAAGACACAGTACTTTGTTCTGGCAGCCCTAGTTAACTAAAACACGCCCAGATCACTCTCAGTGGCTAATGTAACTTCGTGAGGACACTATTAGAAGGAAAGATTACAGTCTAATCTTACTACAGTGAAAAGAATTCTTTTTTAATTAGTATTTTATTTTATTTTTTAAATTTTATTTATTTATTTGACAGAGAGCGATCACAAGTAGGCAGAGAAGCAGGTAGAAAGAGAGGAGGAAGCAGGCTCCCCGCTGAGCAGAGAGCCAGATGCAGGGCTCTATCCCAGGACCCTGGGATCATGACCTGAGCCGAAAGCAGAGGCTTTAACCCACTGAGCCACCCAGGCGCCCCTAATTAGTATTTTACATCTGCTGTGGAAAATACAGGTTTTTGTTTTAATTGAGAACATAGCCTTAAGTTTTAACTACAGATTTAAACAATTGTTGAGGGTAAGCCTATAATAAGGATGCTCCCATGGTTATTAAAGAAACTTGTATACAACCCGGCATTTTGGCTGAAAATACAGACGCATTTTCAAGCTATAGTTCTGAATTTTAACAAGGACATGCATGGTTTCGCCTGTGCTGATGGCAATGGTATTCCTTGGAGCGAATCAAAGATAACAGACGTTGTTTTCAGTATGTTTCATTGTTATTGCCCAAAGGTGGAACATCTTTGTGAAACACCAAATCTGACCTTTTGAATGAGCCTAGCTAGACAATGGAAATTCCCATGATGCTGAACACGAAAAATTATTTTGAAAAATTGCTGAACTGAATCCAGTTATATACATAAAAAACTAAAAGCCAAAAACCACAATCTGGCTGATTTGGTGCCAACCCAGTAAGGCAAAGTTCAACACCAGAAAATGAATCAGCATAGCATATTAACAGATTAAAAAAAAAAGGTCTGATTTCAATAAAATCATAAAAATATCTGATAAAATTCAATATCTTCTTTTTTAAAAAAGATTTTGTTTATTTATTTGACAGAGAGATCACAAGTAGGCAGAGAAGCAGGCAGAGAGAGAGGAGGAAGCAGGCTCCCTGCGGAGCAGAGAACCCGATGCTGGCCTCGATCCCAGGACCCTGGGTTCATGACCTGAGCCGAAGGCAGAGGCTTAACCCACTAAGCCACCCAGCAGCATTTAGGAACAAGATAAAGATGCCAGTTGTGACTATTTCTATTCGATGTAATATGGAGGGACTTTTCAATGTATTATTAGAATTAGTAAAAAAAGTTTAGCAAGATGGTTGATTTGCTAATATATATACATATAGAGAAATACAGAAATCAATATACAAAAGTCAGTATGTGGAATAAATTTTAAGTATAGAATATACTGCGACTACCATGTTGATATGCAGAAATTGAATGGATTTCTATATCAGTTGAGAAATATGTAATTACCCTTTTTAAAAACAGACATCATTAACAATAGCATAAGAAATCGAGTATTTAGAAATTACTCTAATAGTAGCTACAAGACCCTTGGGAAGGAATATTATAAAATTGAAAGGAAGGGCATCTGCAAAGGCCTGAATGAAATAGGGCAGTGCTATAGTCCTAGACTGAGACTTGACACTGTAAAGATCTCAATTCCCCTTAACTGATCATGTATCAGTTCAACCAACATTCTATCAAGATTGAAGATTCAAAAGACTATATCAAGATTCAATAAAATCCTGATAAAAATCCCAATTCCCCCCCCATGGAACTCGAAATGTACATGGAAACGCAAAAGACCAAGCAAGAAAGAATGTTTTTGAAGATGAAATTGGCTGAGCTTGCTCTATGAAATGTCAAGATGTTAAAGAACGACAGTAATGCGGGGCACCTGGTGGGCTCAGTGGGTTAAGCCTCTGCCTTCGGCTCAGGTCATGATCTCAGGGTCCTGGGATCGAGCCCCGCATCGGGCTCCCTGCTCAGCGGGGAGTAGCTTCTCCCTCTCCCTCTGCCCCTCCCCACAGCTCCTTCTCTCTCTCTTAAATCAAAAAGATCTTGAAAAAGAACCACGGTAGTTGAAACAGTAGGGTACTGGCAAACGCGCAGACACACAGACCAATGGAACAGAACAATATCTAGAGAAAAAGGTACAAAGGCGGACGACAGAAACACAAGGCTCAGAGTGGACAAAGACACTTGCTCCTGGACAACAGGCGAAGGCTTGTGTGCCAAGTCTGGGAAGAGCCTGCGCCAGAGAGAGAAAGTCATCCGCTCAGCACGGGAGGGGCAGGACACTTCCCAGGCAATTCACAGAAGCAGAAATCCAAAGACAATAAACACGTGAAAAAATGCTAGACCCCCTGAGGCACGAGACTGCAGGGCTCATAAATGCTCGGCCGGCAAGCGCTGGGGGGCCCGTGGGGGCCTGAGGCTGCTGGGTGCCCTACCTTATGCTGCGGTGGCCTTGCTCCTCTGTCCAAAAGTACAGGAGCTTCACGACTGACAAACCCAGACGCTCGGCGGCTGGGCAGTGAGTAGAGGAATGGTGGGGTCTTGTCATACGATGAATTCCAGCTGAGCAGCACAGACGACTGAGCCACTGTGGTGTGCACCGCACGGACGAGTCTTGCCACCTGGTGTCGAGGGATGGGTCACTAGGTGACCGGCTTGAGGGGGCCCATGATGGAATGGGCATCAGTGAGTCAAGGAACTCTAATAACGCACTGTATGTTAAGTGACTGAATTGAATTAAAGTTTAAAAACCCCACGACATTGAGTGAGAAAGCCAGGCACCCAGGAGCACAGGCCGGGAACAAATGAGACTACAGCCCCCCTCAGCTCATTGGCAGGGGTGCCCTCTGCTCTGCAGGCCTGGGGCAACTCAGCCGGCAGCACCACTAGCAGAGCCCGCGGTCACTTCCCGCTGCCAGTGCTGGTCGGACTGGCCTCCGTGGTTCTCGCTGGGACTGCGAGACTCATCTCCGCACCAATCTCCAGGGACCTCTGGGGACTGAGACTGATCACTGACAGCCCCGGAGAACACGCATGTGCCCAGAGCCACTTTTTACTGGCAAATTTAAAGCACAAGCCTAGGAATTAGGGTGTGGGGAGGGAGAAGCGGGGTCACCCAAGCGGTCAGGTGTCTAGGCTACCCAGGGCTTTCTGAAAGAGAAGCCCTAACCCTGACGCCGGTGGGGGGAGTGGGGGACAGTCTAATTCCTGCTCGTGTGGCATGCTCGCTGTGTGCTGCAGCTGGAAGTATGATTATTCGGGATGGATGACTTTTGAAACCGAGGCCTCTGCAGTCCTCGCAGAAAGTCAAGCATTTAAATTAGGGTCAGAGGTCTCCAGACAGGCACTGACCCTCTGCAGGGTTTAGGGATGCATACTTAATGTGGCAAACTTCTAAACAAATGCAAAGAGGTGACTACTGTGCCCAAGAGGGTTTCCTTTAGGGAGGAGGGAGGTTGTGACTGGGTCACAGGAGTGGCTCCCGGCCGCCAGCGTCCCATTTCGGATTGTTAGGGTACGGAGTCGACCACCCCTCAATTAGACAGAGAACACTCTCGATAATGCAAGTCACACAGCGAGGTTTATTTCCAGCTAGCTGGGGTCCAAGTATCCACCCGGCGCAGCGGGTTTCAACAAGGACCCCGAGCACTCAAAGCCAAGGGTTTATATAGCATTTTCAAGGCACTTCTTCATAGCTACATACATATGCACCCCACTTTGACAGTTTAACTTTGTTTAACCTTTTGCCACACCAGCGTCACCCTGGCGTCATCCTGGCTGTTAAGCGAGATTTAGGTTTAGAGGAAATTTAACTTTATTTACATTTCCTTCTGCCTCAGCCTCCTTCCGTTTTATGGTGCAACCTTAGGCCTTGAGGAACTGAGCCCTTTGTCACTGGAAATTGGGCCATTGAAGATAGCCCTTTTTGTTAATCACCAGGACATTTGCAAACCAAGGGAGACTCCTGTCTTGCAGGATTGTGATCTCTGCAAGTTAACTATTTGTTTTTCTTTAACATTTGGTCCCTATGGCACCATTACCTAACCTCCCTGGTGGTATATGATTAAGTTGTTTTTTCAGGTTTTAGCTACTTTCTCTCATCTCAAGTTACGTGTGCCCTGTGGGCTGGTTAGGGACGCTCAGTAAAATGGCTTCTCGGCCTTCAGGATGGCCATTCTTATGCTAACCCACTCTTACAGTGCAAGGTGCCAGCTTTTGCTTTGCCAAGATGGCTGTACTTAAGTCAGGGCTAGACTCGAGGTGGGTACAGCCTTGTTTTTCTTGGCCTTCACACCTGCAGCTGATTTCTGGGACTCCCCTGGGGGAGGGGAGCAGGGACTGTAAAATAGGTTCTTACAGGATGTCCAGCGGCATGCTCCAGGATGTGTGCATCGCAGTGATTAACATTCTGTGACTCAGGCCCTTGCCCTGTATTTGCTGCATCTCACGCTGATAACACAATTCTCTGAACAAAGAGAAAACCAGTGTGGACAGAATGGCCGGCGAGACAGAGGGTGAAGACCTGCGGTGAAGATCAGAGGCTGGGAGGGGGGATGCAGGGCCGGCGGAGAGCGAGGCGGGAGGCCCTGAGTTTCCTGTGTGCCCTGTGATGACCGCCGGATGAGCACGGCGCACGAGGGGCCCTGCCAGGCGTTGCCAGGCTTTGAGTTCCAGTCTTCAGCAACAAGCCCAAGGACGTTGTTGGGAGCCTTGCTGATTTCTTCACTATTAGCCACAGAGAAAACGAGATTAATGAATAGGAACTAATTCACAAGCAGATTTCTGAATTCTCCACGCCAAAAAGGCACCCATCAAGTACTACGTGAATAGTGCGTCCTATTTCACAAAAAGGGTCACACAAATTAATGGCAGAAGACACTGTCTCCAACTTGAGAAATGAAAAAACCAGGACATTTGGGGATTTAAGCCATGTATCTGAAGCGGCCCTGAACGGAAAACAAGTTCAGGAGTAATTTACTAGCAGAGAGCGTTGCTTTGCGTATCGTCAATGATTTCTGCTTCTAATTACTCGGCCCGACTGAAGAGCTTGTGGTTTGTTGCCCAAGAACATGTTCATGATAAGGGGCTGGAGCTATAGGCAGTGAACGGGGAAGAAGTAACCAGGAAGACACGGGCTAGTGTGACGAGGCTTGTTTGCACCACCTTCCTGGCCCCAGATGTCCCCTCTCTGGTGACAGGAATGTCCTCCCTTCTCCTGGGACAGGGAGGGCACCTTTCACAGGGAGAAGATTGCCTGCTTTCAGGACAAAGGAAGGTCAGACTGTCCTGCGCGCACTGACTCTTTCTCAGGTGCCTTTAATTCAAAACATCCGTATGCCTGAGTGGGACACCTGCAATAGATACCCGTGGGCAGAATTCTCTTTAGTTTCTAGTCCACGTTTCGGTTACCCACTCTGGATGGAATCCACTTTTCTTTCGACTTCTTAGCACTTTCTTTTCTCTTTCTTCCTTCCTTTTAAAGATTTTACTTATTTGAGAGAGAGTGCACACGAGCAGGGAAGGGCAGAGGGAGATGGAGAAGCAGGCTCCCCACTGAGCAGGAAGCCGGATGCGGGACTGGATCCCAGGAACCCGAGATCACGACCCCAGTGGAAGGCAGACGCCCCACGGGCTGAGCCCCCCAGGTCCCTGTCCTGGTGTTTCCCAGGGGAAGGGCAGGCGGGAGCATGTGGAGCAGCGCTCGGTGCCGTGGTGGGAGCAGATCGCTCCTGGCGGCGGCGTGATGGCAGCAGCCTCATGTGTTCAAACATGTCTAACAAAAATGCTAGAATTACAGCCGCTTACTGAGAAATACTGTAATGTTCACAGTGGACATTAAGAACCATGAACTCTAAACACTGAGCTCCTGCTTTTCGTTTTTTTTCTAGACAGATCCGGTTGAGAACATGTTTGAACAGAACCTCGAGATCAAGTTCTACATCAGTTCTGGACCCGCATCTCTGTCCTCACACAGTGGAGACGAAGCCAACCCCGTTAAGGTGCCACCTGGGAGAGCTTGGCTCCCACCCTGTCGGCGTGTGACATGGCAAAGGGAGAACGAGCCCCGGTCAGACAGACGGCGCCGTGTCTCTCCTCATGGAAAGCACTGCGGGGCCGGCATGGTCTCTGGTCCCTTAGCGGGTCCTCAGGTTAACTGGTGGCGCTGGGGGATTTGGTGCTCACAGGAAAACTCTGCTCCTCAAAGCCTGTGACAGACAACACAGCCTCCATGGGCTCTTGAGGAACAGCAGCTTGCGACTGTGTCTGCTCCGAGCACTCGGGAATCAGGGTAGAGCAGGAACCTGCACTGGAGCATCCAGTCCAGGGCTCGGTGTAATTAGTAAGCTGTAAACTATCTGTAATATATGCTTATGTAAACATAAACATAGCTGGAAATATTTTCTCTTCTTCTATACGATGGCGCGTAAAACAACGTTTCGTTAGCTCTTCCTTCACGTTAATTAGAGACCGAGTCTCTGCAAGAGAAAATGTTTCCTGCAGAAGGTGAAGGGGTCGGTGCCTCTCTGCTCAGGCGCTCCCTGCTCAGAAACGCTGTGCCCCTGCACCCCGGTTAATCTGGGTAGGGGTTCTTTGCTGCCGGCTTTGGGGCCAGGGGCTGGGCCGGAGGCTGTGTGAGGTGTACGTGTGGTTTAGTCGGGAAGGCTCCAGTGTGGCCTCTAGTGGTGCCAGACCTTACCTGCAAATTCTGCTCTGCTCGGAGTCTCCAAAATTTTGATGACCATTTATCTTACTGGTTTAAAAGTTTAGTGACTGAAGCTTTTCTATCATAGAGGAATAACCCACCATGAATCCCCAGGTCTACTGCCCATGAGGCAGCCAGTTTTGTGTCAGATAGAGAGACGAGGATGAAATGGAAGGCACTGCCCGTGTGACTGGCACTGTCCTCCCCCTGGGACGCCCCTGCCCCCTTCTTGTACTTGGCGTCACATGCATGGGTACAAGTCCACCGCTGGGGACTGCTCAGCTGGCATGAAGCACGCGCACACGGAGTCCCTGCTCCTGCACAGCGGGCAGGGCTGAGACGCCTCCCTCGCTCCGAGTGGTGTTCCGGCGTGCGCTTAGATCTACAGGTCGGTTCTGCTCTGGAGGTGCGTCTGGGTTCCTGCCCTGTCTCACCACCGCAGTGTCTCCATTATAGCGAGCCTGTCTGGGCCCTGATGCTTCTACGGCGTCCCCTCTCCCCAGTCCAGGGTCTCAGCCATCTGCGGCCAACCAGGCTCCCGAGCAGGTGACCTCTGCCTGACAGGTGCTCAGGATGCCTGACAGATGCTCAGGAGGCCCCCAGGCCCCGAGCCTAGGGCCTA
This sequence comes from Mustela putorius furo, assembly GCF_011764305.1. Taxonomy (NCBI): domain Eukaryota; kingdom Metazoa; phylum Chordata; class Mammalia; order Carnivora; family Mustelidae; genus Mustela; species Mustela putorius. The sequence goes on from NW_025421998.1 coordinate 14,306,926, forward strand.
CAGCATTCAGCTCGTGTCATCTCATCCCGCGGACACTTCAGCACCCCCCCCGTATCACAAGATGAAGGGAAGGGATGGGACAAGAAGATGTTTTGGGAGAGAGAGAGAGACCACATTCACCTAACTTTTATTACAGTGTATTGTTCAAACTGGTCAAATTTGTTATTGTTATTGTTGTTCATCCCTTACCGTTCCTAATTTATAAAGCAGACTTCTTCACAGGTGTGTATGAATAGGAAAATGTATTTATGTATATAAGGTTTGGTACTATGTGTGGTTTCAGTACCCACTGGGGGGTCTGCTTACATACGGGCGAGTTTGGTACTATGTGTGGTTTCAGTACCCACTGGGGGGTCTGCTTACATACGGGCGAGTTTGTTCACTATTTTCACATACATGCATATTTTCAATGTAAAATTTTGGCAACAGAGTGCTTTAATTTCCAGGGAATAGTTGCAGGTTTTATGGAAGCTTTGCAGGTACGGTATGAATTTAGTTTTCCTAGCCTACTTGTAATTTACTATTACAAAATTATTGACTATATTCCCTATGTTGCACTTTTCATCTGCATGAGTTATTTATAACTGGGAGTTTTTATTTTTTATTATTTTTTTAACTTAAATTCAATGAGTCAACATCTAACACATCACTAGTTTCTGATGTAGTGTTCAATGACTCATGGCTGCGTGTAACTGGGAGTTTGTATTTCTTGGTCCCCTTCATCCACTTTATCCGTCCCACCACACTTCTCCCTTCTGCCAACCACCAGTGTGTTCTCTGTTTTTATTCAGAGATATTTATACTCACGTCTTCTTTATCCCTTCATACTGGGGGACACTTGTGCTGCTTCCATGTCTTGGCTACCGTAAATAATGCTGCAATAAACAGAGGAGTGCAGATACCTTTTCAGTATTTTCACTTTCTTTGGGTCAATACCCAGCAGTGGAATTACTGGATCACATGGTACTTCTATTTTTAAATTTTGGAGAAAGCTCTGCATTGGTTTCCATAGTGGCTGCACCAGTCTGCATTCCCACCATGGTGGATCTGGGTTCCCTTCTCTCCCTATCCTTGTCCACACGTATTTCTTGCCTTTTTGATAATAATCATTCTGACAGGTGTGAGGTGGGAACTCACTGTGATTTTGACTTGCATTTCCCTGATGATGAGTGATATTGAGCATCTTTTCATGTGTCTGTTGGCCATCTGTGTGTCTTCTTTGGGAAAAAAAAAGTGTCTATTCAGGTCCTCTGCCCATTTTAAAGTCAGATTATTTGGCTTTTTGGTGTTGAGTTGCATGAGTTCTTTATATATTTTGGACATTAACCCTAACTGGATATAGTATTTGCAAGTATCTTGTCCCATTCGGCACGTTGCCTTTTCATTTTGTTGATAGTTACCTTTGTCGTGCAAGTTTTAAAAAATTTTGGTCTACTCCCAATAGTTTATGCTTGCTTTGTTTCTCTTCCCTGAGGAGACATGTCCATAAATATGTTGCAGAGGGTGATGTCCAAGAGATTACTGCCTGTATTTTCTTAGGGTTTTTATGGTTTCAGGTCTCACATTTAGGTCTTAAACCCATCTTGAATTTATTTTTGTGTATGGTCTAAGAAAGTGGTCCAGTTTCATTCTTTTGCATGTAGCCGTCCAGTTTTCCCAACCCCATCTGTACCATCCTTTTCTTACTGAATAGTCTTGGTATCCTTGTTGAAAATCAGTTGATTGTATAAGTGAGGGTTAATTTCTGGGCATTTCATTGGTATATATAACTGTCTGTATGTCAGTACCACACTTAGCTTTCTAAGTGTGAGACCCCCCCACCCCAAACTCTGTTCTTCTTTTCAATACTGTTTGGGCCATTTGGATCCCTTGAGAGTCCATATGCCTTTTGGGATAAATTTTCCTATTTCTGCAAAAGTGTCTCTGAGACTTTGATAAGACCTGCACTGAAACTGTGGCTCATTTTGGGTAATATGGACATCTTAACAATATTAATTCTTCTAATACATGAATATGGGATGTTATTCCATTTATTGGCATCCTCTGGATTTCCTTCTCCAATGTTCTGTAGCTTACAGTGTACAAATTATTTGCCTCCATGGTTAAGTTTATTCCTAAGCATTTTTTTCTTTTCCATGCTATTACAAAGGGGGCTTTTTCATGTATGATCATGTCATCTGTGAATAAATGTACACAGGTCCTCTTCCCGTATAAATTTTAGAATAATATTGTTTATATCTGTAACAAAGCGTTATAGTACTAGCATTTTGAGAGAGGCAGCATTAAACCTGTATTTATTTATTTATAAAAATATTTTATTTATTTATTTATTTGACAGACAGAGATCACAAATAGGCAGAGAGGCAGGCAGAGAGAGAGGGGAAGCATGTTCCCTGCCGAGCAGAGAGCCCGATGCGGGGCTTGATCTCAGGACCCTGAGATCATGACCTGAGCCGAAGGCAGAGGCTTTAACCCATTGAGCCACTCAGGCACCCCAAAACCTGTATTGAACCTAGAGAGAACTGGCAGCATTCCTATGTTGAGTCTTTCCATTCATGGGCTCAGTATGCCTCTCCTCTGACTTATATATTCTTGGACTTCTCTCAACAGCACTTTGTTGTTTTGAGCACACAAGTCTTGGACGTGTTTTGTAAGATTTACAGCTAAGTATTTTTTTTTTTTTTTTTTTTAGCAACTGTAGATGGTGTTGTCAAAGTATAGTTGATTTTTGTATGTTGATCTTGTATCTTGAGAACCTTAAAGCTCATTAATTTCTTAGGATGTTTTTGTTTGTGCGTGTAAATTCCTTGGAATTTTCTATGATCATTTCATCTGAAAATTGGTATAGTTTTATTTCTTCCTTCCCAATCTGTATGGCTTTTGTTTCCTTCTCTTGCCCTACTGCCCTGGCTAGAACTTCCATTGCTATCACAGAATGATGGAGATCTCTTGTACTCACATTAAGGGAAAACAACTCAATCTTTCACCACTAATTATGATGGTAGATGTAGGATTTTTGTAGATGCTCTTTACTAATTTGAGGAAATTTCTTCCGTTCTAGGTTGCAGAGAGTTTTTATCACAAATGAATTTAAATTTTTGGAATGTTATTTCTGCATTAATGTATTCTATGATGAATTTTTGTTTGTTAGCCTGTTAATATGACAGATAGCATTGACTGATTTTCAAATACTGGGTCAGCTTTACTTCTCTGAAATAAACACAATACTCATAATGTATATGCTTTGTGTACACTGTGGGATTCTATTTGCTAATACACTGGTAAGACTTTTGTATCCACATTAACCCAGAATGTCTGTCCGCAGTGTTTTCGTGTATGAGCTGCTCTTGTCTGATTTTGCCATCATAGTAATATGGGCTTCATAGAATGTGTTGGAGAGTATTCTCTTTTATTTAGTGAAAAAAATTGTAGGATATTATTTATAATTATTTTTTAAGCATTTGCTATAATTTTTGAATAAAGCTAATCTGGAGATTTCTTTTTGGGAGTTTTTAAGTTATAAATTTGATTTCTTTAATAGTTTTCAGATTATTCAAATTACTTATCTCCTATTGGGTGAATTGTGGTAGTTTGTACTTTTGGAGAAACTGGTCCATTTTATTTAAGAACTTTCATTGTGGATATATAATTTACTACTCTATTGTGTCAACACTTTATCTGATCAAAAAAAGTGTGGCAACTTCACCTCCCTTTACATCATTTTACTCTTCCTCACTTGTAATAGAATTGTGTTACATCTCTCGCTCTATGTACTGAGGGATATTAGACAGTGTTACAATGTCTGCTTCAACCAGCTAACATAATTTAGAAAATCTATCAAGACCATACTTTCAGGGATCATCTCTACAGTCTGTTCCTAGAAAAGTTTCTCTCCACGTGTAGAATGTCCAAAACCACAAGGAGGAGATACAGTGTCCCTTCCCACTGGGTCTGGATGTTGCTTCTCCAGCTGCCCTTTGCCACTGATGATCATTTTTCTCCTCCTCTGGGGGAGTAAAAGGGAAGGGACACCCTTTGAGAGGCTTCTAAAAAAAAAAATCTATCCTATTTACCTGTATTTTCACTCTTGCCACATTCTTTCTTCCTTTTGGTTCTTTCATTTCCCTTCTGTGTAGAGAACTTACTGTAACCATCCCAGGTATACTGCAGACAAGTACTCTCCAAGTTTTTGAGACTGTTTTGATTTAAAAATCACTTAAAAATTTAGTGGGCTTTAGGGACACCTTGCTGACCCAGTCTGTAGATCATGCAACCCTTGGTCTCAGGATTTTAAGTTTGAGCTGCACATTAGGTGTAGAGATTACTTAAAAATAAAATCTTTTCTTTTTTTCAGAAAGATTTTATTTATTTATTTGACAGAGAAAAAGTGAGAGGGAACATGCAGGGGGGGAGGGGCAGAGGAGAGAGAGAGAAGGAAGCTCCCCGCTGAGCAAAGGAACCAAGCAGGGTTCCTGGGGCTCGATCCCAGGACCCTGGGATCATGACGTGAGCTGAAGGCAGATGCTTAGCCAACTGAGCCATCCAGGCATCCCAAGGAACCTCTTAAAAAAATAAAATCTTCGGAAAAATTTAGTGGACTTTATTTGGGGCTAGTTTTACATTCATAGAAAAATTTAGTGCCAAATACAAGTTCTTACTTACCTGTCTCACCACCACCCACCCGCCCCCATCCCAGTTATTTCCATTGTTAACAACTTGCGTTAGTTTGGTACATTTCTTACAGTTATGAGTTGTTATTATTATTATTAACTGAAGTCTATCGTTAAGGATCACATTTTGGATTACACACTTTATGAATGTACAACCAGATAAATGACAAATGGGTAACAGACAGATCCATCACTATGGTATCAGAAACGCGCAGTTCACTGTTTTAACGACACCTGTTCCCCACCTATTCTTCCCTCCCTCTCTCCACCACCTCAAATCCTGGAAACCATCAGCCTTTCCACTGTCTTCACAGCTTTGCTCTTTCCACTGTCATATAGCTGGAATCGTATAGCTTTTTCAGATTGGTTTCTTTCATTTCGCAATGTGCATTTAATACATTTTTTCCCTCTGGCTGCTTTCATTATTGTTTTTTTTTTTAATTTAATTTTTTGCCTTTAGTTTCCAGAAGTTTTACTACATTGTGTCTTGAATGTATTTCTTTGGGTTTATCCTATTCAGAACTCAGCTTCTTTAATCTATTGTCTATGTCTTTAGCTGAACTCAGGATTTTCAGACATTATTTTTCTGAGGACTTTCTCAGCCTCACCCTTTATACTCTCCTTCTGGGACTCTGATGTTAGATCTTTTGTAATAGTCCTATTTTTCCTGTCTATTTTGTCTATGATGTTTATATAGGATAATTTATATTGTTCTATCAAGTTCATGAATTCTCTCCTCTGTTCTGTTCTTCTTTTGAGCCATCCTCTGAATTTTTAATAGTGATTACTGCATTTTTTAAGTTTCTCAAATTCCACTGGTTCTTCCTTACAGCTTCTATTTCTTTACTGAGACTTTTTACAAGTTTTTTAAAAATGCTTTTGCCAGAATGTTTCTTTGATTCATATAAAAATTAGAATCTCTTGTGTAAATTACACAAGAGAAACTCAGATCTTCCCAACAATCCCCAGAAATACATACCCTAGTGAATGCTATATAAAATGGGTTCTTCATACATACTGGTGAAATTTTAGCTTACCATGGATTACTAAAACAATCTTCATTGAAGATCAGTGGAAACCAAAATTAGGTTAAGTTGAAAATACATAAAATAACATTAAAAATTTTTAATAAAAGTTGTTTTATGGTGAGGGGAGGGAAAAAGAAAGAAATAGATATAAACCAGTACCTACTGTATATTAAGCATTTTCACATAACTTTGTGTGTATTTACCTCACCCAGTAAATGCCCCAGTATGTTTTATTCTAATTTTACATATAGGAAAAACTTAGACTTCATGGCTAAGTAACTTGCCCAAAGTCACACCTAACAGGTGACAATGAAGAGGCTTGTCTCTAAATTCCATGACATTTTCCACTTTGTATGTTAACTCCAAAATTCAGTCTTTAAATATGACATATTGAAGATTTCACAAAGAAGCTTAATTCTGCTTGCCTGGAGCTATTTTAAAAGCTAGGGAATGAGAGCAAGCGAATCAGGCTGTGGTTTAAAATGTAGTTGAGATCACAAAAGTTGCATCAGAATTATTAATCTCTCTTCTTTGAACACCAGGCAGCTATCAATATTCAGACTGTCTTCCTGTTTTTTTCCTTCATGAAGGTACTACAATTCAACAAATACTCTCATGTAGCAGTATCTGTTCTCAGTGAACACTAACAGATAACAATTTTCTTTCTTCGTGGTGCTTGCATTCTAGTGTGGGAGAGAGAAACAATAACAGCAAACATATTAAGTAAACTATAGAAAATGCTAAGTACTATAGGGAGAGTCAGCACAACTGGTCAGAAGATCAGGAGTGTAGGGGAAAAGGAAGGAGAAGAGTTGGAAGGAAAAGTTTTAAATACTGAATCCAGATAGTCCTCATTGGGAAGGTGATATTTCAAGGAGGGTAATGACTTGTCTCAAGTGGAGTTGATTTAAAAAAAAAAAAAAAAAAAAAAGATGTATCCTGGAACACTAAAAAGAAATAAAATAAAATGGAAAAAAAAACAGATATATATGTGTACATATGTGCATGAAAGCATGTGAGGATGTGAACATGTGTGATGGGGAGGGAATGGGGAAACATCATTTCTGAGTATTGAACACTCTGAGTATTGAACACCCCCAATATGGTTCTTTTTCCTAAATCCTAAATTCCTTGGGAACTGGTGTTCCTAAGTATCTATTTTCTATACTGATTTTTAAATTACTATTTTCACACTGACAAGGAGAATAAACATGTTTCACAGTATATATAACTACTTGTATGTACTTTTGACAGTGTATCACTCTTCTGATGGACAGGGAGATAGGAGGGGCAGGGAGATCCCAACTTTGCCGTGTACTTTGTGTCCCCATTACTGTCATTAGATTTTCACACACTGCTGACTCTCTTTGGTTCTTGTCTCCTAGCATCATAGTTTTTGGCATCTAAATTACTTCCATCCCCCTTCCATACTTACTGCCCTATTGTATGGCTTTTCAGTTCTCAAAACCCATCAAGAAGAATCTGTATTAGGACAGGCTACACTTCATGGCAAAAACATCCCCCAAATCTCAGGAGCTTAAAATAACTACAGTCTATTTCTTAATCACACTAGATATCCAACAGAGACCAACAGGGGTGCTCAGCATTTCACAGTCACACAGGAACCCAAGCTGTTACAGCAGCAATCATCTTTTTTTTTTTTTATTATCTAATTTTTTATTTTTTTATATAAACATATATTTTTATCCCCAGGGGTACATGTTGTTGTTTCAAAAATACCACCAATGCTATCTTCATTGGTTGGCCTTTTATTTTATTTTTATTTTTTAAATTTAATTTTATTTTTTCAGTGTTCTAAGATTCATTGTTTATGCACGACACTGAGTGCTGAATGTAATAGGTGCCCTCCTACACTTAAATAGGTAATACATGCACAGAATACTAAAAGTTGTACATGAAAGTAAGTCTCTGTTAACTCTGCCCCCAGCCACAGCAGACCACCACTACTCAATGCATATATTCCACATTTTCTTCTGTTATTTTACCCAAATGTAAACTTTTAGATACTTTGCCTTTTCACTTAAAGATGTGAAAGTAATCTTTGTAAATGATATGTATTTGCTTCTTAGAACTCCATGACCAACTCTCTTTACTCCCAAGCAGTAACATGAATACATGCTTATTTAGCATTATTTCAGGCAATATTCTAAGCTCTAGTGGACAAGATAGAAGAAAACCACTTGTCTTTGAGAGTTTACCTTCCTAATTCATGGTTGGTGATATGATGGCCTCTGTGATAGGATGGAAGAGGGAGAAATGAATTTCTTCAAACATAATCAGAGGAAGCTTTAAGAGAAAAGTGGAAATTTATCTGGATTTTAAGTGGTTGTAATTCAATGTGAAGAACTGGGAAGAAAGAGCACTCCAACACAAATGCATTGGAGTTACAGTTTTTTTTTTTGTTTTAAAAGTGTTATGTATCTCTTGTTTCTCATGGTAACACTTGAGCTTCTACATTTGAGGTTTCCATTTGCTTAACATTTTGGGAAATTGATTCCTTTTGGAAATGACTTATTTGTAAAATAAAATTGCTTATTTGTCTTAGAAATCAAAAAAAAATTAGAATCTCTTCGTCTATAGCTACAAAAATTCTTTCTGGGATTTTGATTGGTGTTGCATTAAATGAATAGATTAATGAGAATTAATATACTCACTATATGGCATCTTCCAATTCATGAACATGGTATGCATTTCCATGTATTTAGGGCTTAACTGCTTTCATCAGTGCTTGGTAGTTGTCAGGCAACAGAGTCTGTGCATGTTTTGTTAGGCTTATTTACATATGTTTATAAATATATATTTACTTATTTAGTTATATATATGTGTGTGTGTGTATATATATATATATATTTAAATTTTAGAGGTACTGTGAATAGTACTTAAATAGTACTTTAAAATCAGTTTCCTATAGATTCAATGCAATCCCAGTCCAAACTCTGGCAAGTTATTTTGTGAATGTTGACAAACTGATACTATAGTTTATACACAGAGACAAAAGACCAAGAATAATCAATATAATATCAAAGGGGAAGAACCAAGGTGGAGGACTGATGCTACCCAACGTCAATACTTACTATACCGCCACAGTAACCAAGACAGCATGGTATTGGTAAAAGCAAAGACAGACAGATTGATGGGACAGAACAGGAAGCCCAGAAATAGACCCACATAAATATGATCAACTGATCCTTGGCACGAGAACAAAAGCAAAACAATGGAGAGAAGGTGGGCTTTTCAACAAACGGTGCTGGGACAACAGGACATCCACCTGCAAAAGAATAAATCTAGACTCAGAGCTTACACACTCCACAAAAATTAACTCAAAATGCACCACAGACCTAAATGTAAAATGCAAAACTATAAAACTCATTGAAGAGATCACAGGAGAAAATCTAGATGACCTTGAATTTGGCAATGACTTTTTAGACACAGTATCCAAAGATAAGCTGGGCTCTATTAAAATGAAAAACTCCTCTATAAAGACAACGTCAAGAGAATGCAAAGACAGTTGACAGATTGAGGGAAAGTATTTGCAAAGACAAATTTAAACTGCTATCCAAAATACACAAAGAACTCTTAAAACTCAACAATAAAAAAACAAAACAATTAAAAAAGAGCCAAAGACCTATACAGGTACTTCAATACAGAAGATACATGGATTATAAATAAGCATGTGATCTCCAATCCGATGTAATCGGAGAAGTGCAAAACTTAAAACAACAACGAGACACCACTCCATGCCTGTCAGCCTGGCCAAAACCTGGAATGCTGACACCACCTCACGCCCGTGCGGCCACAGCGACTTTGACCATCGCTGCTCAGAGTGCGGCATGGTGCAGCACCTGGAAGGCGGTCTGGCTGTGTCTTACAGATCTGAGCACACTCTTCCATACTACCCTGCAGCTGCACTCCTCGATCCTTACCTAAATAAAATGATAACTAATCCCTGTATCTAATTATGTACATGGATGTTTATAGCAGCTTTATTCGTAAATGCCACAAGGTGGAAGCAACCAAGATGTGCTTTAGCAGGTGACGGAAAAATGGTACATCCAGACAATGGGACATTACTCACTATTTAAAAGAAACAAATTATTAAACCATGTAAAGCCATGAAGAGACCTTAAAGTATTCACACATAAAAGAGCTCATCTGAAAAGGCAACATACTGTACGATTCCAACCACACGACATTTGAAACAGGCAAAACCACGGGTCTAGTGAAGCAATCGGCACTCGCCATGGTTTGGGGGAGAAAGGGTGAACAGGTGACGCACAGAGGATTTCGGAGGTCGTGAAGATACTCTGTACGGTACCATGTTGGTGGACACATGTCTGCACATTTGTCCAAATCCACAGAATGTACAACACCAAGAATGAACCCTAGCGCAAACTATGGACTTTGAGGGATGATGTGTCAGTATTTCACGGATTCTAATTCTGGTGGGAGATGTTGATAACTGGGGAGGCTGTGCATGTGTGGGGGCAGGGGATAGGAAATCTCTGTACTTTCCCTCAATTTTTCTATGAACCTTAAACTGTTCTGAAATATTGTCTTGGTAAAAAAAATCAGTTCCCAATTATTTATTAGTGTTATACAGAAATATGATCAATTGTGTTAACCCTGTGTCCTGTGATCTTCCCAAACTTACCAGTTTAAGATTTTTTTCCTTTGACATTCCTTGGAATTGTCTATGCGCACAATCTTATCATCTGCAAATAGGACAGTTTGCTTTCTTTCCCAGTTCAACCTAGAACACCAGCTAGGATTTTCAGCTTGATGTTGAATTAAAGTGGTGGTAGTGGGTCATTCTTGCCTTGTTTTCATTCTTAGGCGGAAGCATCCGATTTTTCACCCTGAGTGGTAATGCTTGCTTTTGTTTTTTTGTAAATACCTTTCATCTGATTAAGGAAATACTTCCTATTCCTAGTCTGTTGAGAGTTTAATCATGAATGGATATTGAATTTGTCAAACGCTTTTTGCATCAACTGGTATGATGTGGTATCTCTTCTTTAGACTTAAGATAGTCTCTTTTTAAACAAAAGAAGATTAAAACAAGGGTAATTCATCAATAAATATCTAATATTTAAGAGAAAATCTTTATCATATTCATTTTTATAAATTCATATGAAAAAGTCTATTTAATGGGACACAGTAAATAGCACAGTGAATCTCCATCAATTTCTTTTTAAAGTGCCTTGATTTTTTTTTTTTTTTTTTACTTTATTAACATATAATGTATTGTTTGTTTCAGGGGTACAGGTCTGTGATTCTCAGTCTTACACAATTCACAGTCTCACCACAGCACACACCCTCCCCAATGTCCCTCCCCCAGCCACCCCATCCCTCCAACCCCACCCCCACTCCAACAACCTTCAGTTTGTTTCCTGAGATTAAGAGTCTCTCATGCTTTGTCTCCCTCTCTGGTTTCATCTTGTTTCATTTTTCCCTCTCTTCTCCTATGATCGTCTGTCTTCTTTCTCAAATTCCTCATATCAATGAGATCATATGATAATTGTCTTTCTCTGATTGACTTATCTGACTTAGCATAATGCTCTTTAGTTCCATCCACAACATTGCAAATGGCAAGATTTCATTTTTTTGAGCCCTTTTGAAAGTATTTTTGTAAATTTGGCACATGTCCCCTACCTCCTGCATTTACTACCAAACTTGTAGGTTTTCTCCACGGTATGTGCCATCCTGAAAGGACGGACATTCCTCAAGTCTGTATACCTACATGTTCTGCTTAACCATTTAACAACTAAGTGTACTAGTAACACCTGTAAGCATCCAATTCTTCCCATTTCAAGAAATATTTTCTGAGTTCCCAGGAAAGAAATATTGTATGTCATATAGACAGCTAAGTTTTACAGTTGTTGAAGTCTAACTATATAAAGGTGATCTAGATTATCTAAGAATATTTTTAGATAATTAGTACTAACTCAATCTTGCTGAACCCTCTGTAATTGATTTTAATATATTTCCATATATGTACAGCCATTAAATTCTTATTCACAGTTACAAAACAGGTATTTCAAAGAGTCTTTTGAGGACTCTGATCATATATCTACTTATTAAAAGTCCCTTCCAAATACACTTATGATGGGTGTTCTTTTAACGTGGCCCACATGCTACGACATATTATTTGAAATAATAATATACCAACCTGCAACACATTGTATAAGATAAACACACACTTTGTTTGTGGGAAGGGAAGCATATACTAAATCACTTAAAATGTCTTTTCCCCACTGTAAGAATTTTAATTTTACTATGTTTTTGTCTATTAACCAGTATAATCCTTTTGCCTCATTGGGGGAATTACTCCATCCTCACAGTTTTGGAGATCTATGTAATGTGTCCTTGTCTATGTTCATTCCCTTGATTCAGGTTGTAGATTCTGCTCATCTTCCGGTCCACACTCCAACAATAAAGAGAAAGGAATATCACAGTAGCATCCGCCTTCCAACTAAGGTACTTGATTTAATTATAAGCTGAGCGGGTTCCTTTCAAAATGAGAATAAACTGGTTTTGCTGTTACTGCCTTGGTATTTACCAAAATTTTTTTTTTGCAGTTACATTCATCAAGCCTCCAATCAGATTTAAAAATTAACACAACAGAAAATTCCATTATAAAAATCTTCTTAAGGTTTGATTACAGCACAGGGGTGAAACATTTTGACTACTTCAGGGGAATGTCTTTTCTATTAAATGGGCTTTGCATGCCTGTCAAGTCTCATTTAGAAATCTTGGATGATGGTAAACTAATTAACTGAGTTTTGCCATGAAATCCACTCAAGGGATCCTGTATCTCATAACTTACTCCCAGATAAATTCCAAATTCAGCCATAATTCAAATGTAAAACTGAAACCACGTATTAGAAATACATTAGAAAGTCTTATAATTTTGGAGGAAAGCCTTCATTTTTTGAATCAATGTACTGCCTATTTAACAAATAATTAAAAATGACCAAAATATTCAAAGCATTCCTTTTTATTAGCAATAAGTAACCAGAAGCTGTAACAAAACAGCAATAAAAGGAAATTCATAAACACAATAAACCTGTTTTCCCAAACCTGATAGCAAATACTATCATAAATGATTAAACACTAAATCTTTTCAATTAAAACCAGGAACAGTACAGAATTACCCCATATCACCATTAGTATTCAGTCATTTCTAGGAAATGCAATAAAAATGAAAATAAAATGGCTGGAATATACACTGGAACATAATGGTCTTTCACAAGGTCAGTATGACTGTTTGCCCACAACACCCAAGAGATTCTGGTTTAGAAAAATAACCTACTAAAATTAATAAGGTAATTTGAAAATAAGGTAAATATATAAAATAACATGGGTTATCTCTGTAATATAATGAATATCTAGGAAAGAAATAGAAGACATTTCCATGCCAAGATCAACAAAAATATACATTAAGGAAAACAGAATAAAACACGATGAGTGTTCTGTCAAAATGAATGTAAGGCAGTATCAATCTGAATATCGAAAGTATTTTATTTTCTTCTTTCTGGTTTTCCTTCCTTTGTTGCGGTTCATTGCAGTATATTAGAAAAGGTATACATCTCTGCTAAGAAAAGCCAAGAAAGGGAGAAAAAGAGCAGGTGCAGATGTCAGCTTCAGGCGGGAGGTGAGAGCGTGGGTGAGATGGGCAGAGCTGAGGGATCTTAACGCTGAGTGATGGGGACGCCTACTGACCAGGCAGCGGGTCCCTTAGAAGCCTAGAAGCACTCAGGGACTGGAGACACCAGGTCCCCCAGGAGGTGAGGGTGCTGTGCAGCTGTGCAGAAGGGGGCAAACCGGAGACCTGAATAGGGGGTGTGGGGAGCCCCACCCCACACGGGGTCCAGGGCAGGGCAAGCAGACTGCCCTTCTGTCCACGGTATGATGAGGAAGAAGATACACGAAGGACGGCAGACTTGCCAGCGGGTGTTTGGAGAAGCCAGAGTTTGTTAGGATTCCCGTGTTGCCCTTTTACGGTAACAGTAATTTTGAGGACAAAGGGGACTGATCAGGGACTGGCCGACCCTCGGTGGGTTACCGATCTGCTGCTCATGGTGACGGCACATGCAGCTCTCCTCAGTGGGGCTTTGGTTTGGAGTTTCAGGATGCCTCTGTCCCACAGCCACACAGCCTGCTTCGCTGCACCCTCCAATTCACGATTTTTTTTAATTGGTAGACAATGAAACACATGATTTGCTAGAGAGAAAATTTTAAAATTATTCTTTCCTTCCACAGAAGGTATAAAAACTGTGTTCCTTCTGGCTTTCTCCTCATTCAAGTATGTAGGCAGAGGCTGTCTCACCCGCCACGGCAGCATCTGTCAGTTGAGACAGCATCGTTGCAAGGTTCAGAATATACTGGACCAAATAAAAGCCAGGCCCGATTTATTCGGTTCCAAACAGTATTAATGAGTATGTGATCACCAGTAGATGATTCTCTTCCTCCTCCTCTTTCTTTCCTTGGTAATTTTTTGGGATCCCTTGCTCAACATTTCGTAGTTAGGAAGGAATGAGGGGACAAGATCTTCCGTTCTGGTGAGAAAGTCGGGGAGCTGCTTTTCTTTGTGCATAAAATGGTATCTGTGACCAGAACCACCGCTTCAGTGTGATTTTACCTCCTGTGCTTGGTTGGTCTGTCTTGTAGAGTAAGAGCCACCGGTTTTTCCTCACGTCCTTCACGGCCCCCACCAAGTGTCACCAGTGCACGTCTCTGATGGTGGGCTTGATAAGACAAGGCTGTGCCTGCGACGGTAAGACCCGGGGAAGAGTGGTGCGGGGGGCCAAGGCCGGTGTCTCTACGTGGTCCTTACGTGCCCTTGTCTGCAGGGGCTCCCGCAGCAAAGCACACACCCGGGTGGGTAGAAACACAGACGTGTTGCTCATAGGCCGGAAGTCTGGTTCTGGTGAGAGCGGTCTTCAGGGGGGCAGAGCACGGACTTCTGCCTGTGCCCCCACAGGGTGAAGGGGCCTCCCTCATCAGGGCGTTCATCCCAAGCATGAGGGCTCTGCCCGCTGCTCCCTAGCGTCTCCCACGGACGGGCCCCACCTCCAAACATCACTACATTGGGGGGTACAATGTCAACATATGGATTTTGGGGGGACACATTCAGTCCGTCGCAATACGTCATTAAGCAAACATTCTGTTGTCTCTGAATTGCAGAAGCATGGCAGGAAAGGGATTCCTTTGCTAAAAATCTCTCGGAATCTGTTGCATTTTGGAAAGATTGGATCCTTGGTCATTGGGAATGTTAGGGGGACTGTGGCACTGTGAGACGGCAGCCTTTGCGGCCTGTGCGCGCTATCCCCGGAAGCCCTGCTGTGCAGCCTTCAGGCAGGGCCACATCTTTTAAGAACATGCATTTAGGAATATTTCATTCCCTGTAATACTGCTAGAGCACAATGACCAGATTCAGGAGTTCATGCGGCAGGAAACGGACGCTATCCGTGAGCTGTAGCTGCTTTATCCGACTCATTCAATCTACTGTAAATACTACTCTCAGGGAGCAAAGTGCTTTTGGAAATATCGGACAGTGGGTCACTGTGCTCTAGGACGAGGAATGAGGGAAACTTCTAGGCAACAGACCCTGTGCTGTGGTGGGTTCCTTTGCCAGCGCTGTCCAGTGCTCACTCCAGGACACGGTGCTGAGCAGGACAACATTCCTGCCCTCGGCACTGCCACCGTCACACCCCCTTTACCATAAATGCAACCTGGTGCATGAGACAAAACGGGATCTAAAATGGGGAATTCGGAGCTTATAATATCCTCCCAGGGCGGGGTGAAGGGGCAGGCTCTGAGCAGAGTGCTTCAGCGGCTATCAGGGTCAGAAAAAGAGGACAGGATCAGGAAGCCGCCACCACTGCTGCACTCCCTGTGCCCGCTACTGCTGCCAGGATCAGGAAAGGCCCTGCCCTGTCTGCAGCATCAGGACATCCCCCACAGAATAAAGCCTCCACCCTGCAGCTGGCACCTCACCCTCGTCCAGGCAGGGTCCACGCAGTCCAGCGGGTGGTCGGCAGCTGGCACCGCTCCCAGCCAGGCTGCTCAACTCAGTCTCACAGGAAGTCCTCTTGTCCTCTTGCTGGTGCAACTTCCAGCAGGCCAGCTCTGCTGCAAGGGAGGCTGGGAAGTGCAACTTCAGTGTGCTGATGCTCCAAGAGCGGACCAAACTGCAGTGGAGGGTGAGGGAGGGAAACCATTGTGTCTCCTGCTGTCACGTCTCTTTATTCCCTCCAAAAAGCATGTGGGTTCTCATGTCACACAACCTGTGTAGAAAAGGCTCCCAGAGCTTGTCCAGTGCCTTCTCAGCAGAAGAAAGGTGCTCTCTGTCTAGACGCACAGGCAGGCATGGGAACAGCCTATGAAGGCCGTGTCTGGGTAAGTGTCGATATTTGGGGTTTAGATGAACTCTCATTAAGTTTATCAATCACCTCGCACTCTTTGAGCACATTCGGAAAAAAATTATATCCATGTAATATCTATAACGGATTATGCAGTGCAAATTATGAGCAAATGAACATATTTGTTCCATCATGAGAAAACAGTTTGAGAACAAAATTCAGTTGTCCCCAGTAGGATATATATATTTTTAAAGATTTTATTTATTTATTTGACAGAGATCACAAGTAGGCAGAGAGGCAGGCAGAGAGAGAGAGGGGGAAGCAGGCTCCCTGCTGAGCAGAGCACCCGGTGCGGGGCTCTATCCCAGGACCCTGAGACCATGACCTGAGCCGAAGGCAGAGGCTTTAACCCACTGATCCACCCAGGCGCCCCATCAGTAGGGTATTTTTAAATGTCTCAAAGTTTTCTGTTCAAACTTCATCCTGTGATGAATAAATGTTGGAAACTGTGATGGAACTCTGAATTCCAATCTGCAATGACAAATTTTAAGACTAAAAGTAAAATAACTTTTTTGATAAATATTTAAAATCAAGTTGAATTTGAGGCATGGTGTTACCAAGTTTGAATTTAATGTTACCAGAGACAAAGAAATTATTTGAATATATCACTAGTGTAAACTGAAATGGTGCCAGTCTTATTTTAGAAGAGATGCTCTGTCTTCAAAGGAATTCCCTGTTGTTTTGAAATTTCAATATACAGTTCTGTCCCACATCTTTAACAAGAAAAGTGACAGATTTATAACATGTTTATTATTTTAATTGTATGTGCAATAATTGGATAGCATGTGATGATTTAGCTCATACCGTTTTTATTTGTTGATGTTTTTAAATCCAAACTAAAGATCCCAAAGAAGGCAGGGGCGAGGAAGGGATGGCAGAGAGCCCTGGCTGTCGTCTGTGACTTCAAGCTCTTCCTGTACAACATGGATGAAGAAAAAGACTCCAAACCCAACGTTGTCGTCAGTCAAGTGATTGACATGAGGTAAACTTTGAAAGAGAGAATTTTTTAATTAAAAAAATGGGAATAAAAATGGCTTCTGATATTTTCTTTTTTGCCCAAAGTTTACATCACCAGCCCTAAGGTATGGATCATAATTCAGTGGGGTATTTGTAAGGTTCTTACTCAGAAGTTATCTTCTTGGTGTGTGTGTGTGTGTGTGTGTGTGTGCACGCGCGCACGCGCGTGCAGACGCGTGACAAGAAATGACAGCATCTCAGAACCAGACACTTCCTGTGAGATGGAATTGACACACCATAAATGTCACCATTTTAAAGTGTTCCGTTCGCTGATTTTCCCATGTTCACAAGCTCGTACAACCACCACCACCATCTAATTTTAGAGCATTTTTGTCAGGCCAAAAACAAACCATATTTGCCTTATCTCCATTCTCCCTCGCCCCAAGCCCCCAGCAAGGGGAAGCTAGTTCTTTGTGTCTGGATCCGCTGCCCCAGTTATGGCACGTAACTGCAGTCACAGGGGTAGCCTGCCGCGGGCCTCCCGCACGGACTGCGCTGTCTGCCAGCCTCCTCCATGTCGCCTGTATCCTATTTCATTACTTTTCATGGCTTATGCCCTTCTTCGGGTTGAGGAAATTCCCTTCTATTTCTAGTTTGTTAAGTGTTTTTATCAGGTATTGGGTTTCGGCAAATTCTTTTGCTGTGACTGTCGAGGGGACCATATGGTCCCTCCTTCATTAGCATGTTGTATCACACCGATTTTTTAGAATACAGAACCTACTGTAAATTCCTGGGATAAATCCCACTTGGTTATGGTGTGGGAAAAAACAGGAATATCCTTTCTACATGCTGCTGGATTGGATTTGCTGGAATTTATTGAGGATTTTCCTGTCTGTATTAATACAGAATATTGGTCTATAGTTTTCTTTCATTAGATATTTTTGCCTGGCTTTGGTGTTAGAGTAATAATGGCCTCAGAATGAGTTGAAAAGTACACTTTCCCCTCTTATTTTTTTTGAAGAGTTTGTTAAGAGTTGGTATTAAATATGTTTGGTAGAATTCACCAACAGAGCCATCTGGTCTTGAACTTCTATTAAAGGGAAGTTTTCTGATTCCTGTCTCAATCTCTACTTGTTATAAATCCACTCAGATTTCCATACCCTCCTGAGTCAGCTTTAATATTTTGTGTTTCCTAGGAAATTTTCTATTCTTTTGAGATTTTCTAATTTTTTTGGCACGTGATTGCTCATAATATTACCTTACACTTCTAATTTCTGAGAGGTCAGTTAGTTATGTGGCCTCTCTCATTTCTGATTTTAGTAATTTGAATCTTTTCTAATTTTTTTCTTAGTTTAGCTAAAGCTTACCAATTTTGTTAATCTTAAAGGACCAACTTTTGCTTTTCTTGGTTTTCTCTTCTTTTTTCTACATTCTGTTTCTTTAATTCCCACACTCCGTTCTTTGTCACTTCCTTCCTTCTGCTAATTCTGGGTTAGTTTGCTTTTCTTTTTCTAGTTTACTAAGGTGAAAAGTTAGGTTATTGAGTTGAGATCCTCAATTATTTCTTTTGTCCCCTTTCATCCTTTCGCTTGCTTAGGGCTCCCACGATGTGTATCTTAGTGCTGTTTATGGTGCCCCGCAGGTCTCTGAGGCTCTCTTCGCTTTCCTTCATTGTTCTTTCTTTCCTTTCCTCAGACTGGATCATACTAATCGGCCCGTCTTCAAAGTCAGCAATTTGGTCTTCTGCCTACTCAAAACTGTTTTCGAGCCCCACTAGTGAATTATTCATTTCAATTATTTCACTCTTCAACTTCAGAATTTCTATTTGGTTCCATTTTTACCATTTCAAATTCATTATTGATGCTTTCTATTTGGTGAGACATCATTCTTATAATTTTTTAAAAAGGTTTTGTTTATCTATGACAGAGACACAGCGAAAGAGGGAACACAAGCAGGGGGAGCTGGAGAGGGAGAAGCAGGCTCCCTGCTGAGCAAAGAGCCCAAGATGCAGGGCTTGATCGCAGGACCCTGGGATCATAACCAGAATCAAAGACAGATGCTTAATGACTTAGCCACCCAGGCATCCTTATAATTTTCTTTAGTTCTTTAGCCATGGCTTCCTTTAGGTCTTCAAACATATTCAAAATGGATGATTTAAATCTTTGTTCAATAAATTCAACATCTGGGTTTCCTGGGGAACAGTTTCTACTGGCTATGTTTTTCCTGTGTATTTTTCATACTTTTGTGTTTCTTTCCATGTCTTACAAATTTTTCTTAAAAAGTGGACATTTTGGGGCACCTGGGTGGCTCAGTGGGTTAAGCCTCTGTCTTCAGCTCAGGTCGTGGTCTCAGGGTCCTGGGATTGAGCCCCCCATCAGGCTCTCTGCTCAGCAGGGAGACTGCTCCCACCCCCCCCACCCCCCGCCTGCCTCTCTGCCTGCTTGTGATCTCTGTCTGTCAAATAAATAAATGAAATCTTAAACAACAACAACAACAACAACAAATCCTAGACATTTCAAATAATGAAACTGGCAGCTCCGGTATCAAATCCCACCACCTCTCCAGGATTTGTTGATGTTGTTACTTGTAATTGTTGTTTGTTTCTTTGGTGACTTTTCTGAACTCATTTGTAAAGTCTTTACTCTTGGTCCTATGAGGTCACTGAAGTGTCTACTTTGTTAGCTTAGTGGTCCGCTAATGATCGTACAGAGGTTTTTTTTAAGCATCTGGACGGGGTATATCTCCCAGTCTTTGCTAAAGGACTTGTGTGCAAATTGGGGCGCTCCTTCAGCACTCAGCCAGGCAGCTGACAATATTGTCTTAGCCTTACTTTCTACCCGTACAAGTCCTCAAGAATAAGGGAAGAAGAAATAGCTGGAAACTTCCCCAATTTAATGTAAAACATTAATCTACACATCCAAGGCATCAAGAAGGGAGGACTTAGGGCCTTCTCAGGTCTTTCCTGAGAATAGCACAGCCCCAGGAATGTTCACAGACCTGCACATGTGCATCGACTCCTCGATTCCTAGCAGCATGCCTGAGCTGCTCAAAGGCCCTATGGACATCTCACGTCCTATCTTATCTTTTCAACATTTTTGACTTCTCTTTTTTTCCCTAGCTGTTAAACACGGCTGAGGCAGCTGTGTAGTTGAGATGCTTCTAGGCCATTGTTTTCTATAAGTGCCCCCTGTGGATAGATTTTTCAAATTTGGGAGTTCTGAGTTAAGTCCAATATGGCAATTTCTTTCCCACACCTCCTCCTCTTTTCTGCTCCCCAGTAGCCCCTGGCTTCTAGGATGCACTGTAAACGCAGGCTGCCATTTTCAAGGCTGTTGAGGAGTTAGAAAATGGAGCATGCAACTAGGGCAAGTTAGATCAGCACAGAGCTCATGATTCCTACCAAGATTTACCTGTTTCTCTTGAATAAATCCTCCTTGGATTGCCACAAACTTTGGTTAGTTTGTACAGTTCTGAAAAAGTTGATTTTGCTGAATTTTACTGTTTCTCCCCCCCCCTTTTTTTATTTAATGAAGGAGAGAATCCTCAGAGGTCCTTACTCTGCCATTTTTGCAGATGTCTCTCTAAGTGTTTACTATTAAGTAACAATCAGTGAACTTGGAGCTAGTGTATCTTACTGAAAGAATTGCAGTAATATGTTCTCTCCTCCCCCCTGCCTGTTCCGAATCTTTTAAGCCCCTTTATACATTCCTCGTGGTGTATCTGGGCATCTTGCCTTGGTCTTTTACTCCTCCCCCTTCTGTACACACCGAGTGTGATCCTGTCATTCCCCATCATTTCCCATGGCTCCAGGTGTCCCCTGCACCATGACGACATGCTCTGCCTGAACGTTCTATCACAGATTATTCGGGTCTCCATGTCTCCATGTCGTATTTTTGATACGTTGCCCAAAAATTCCGTTTTATATTCTCCATACTAGTGAATGTCACCCTTGTCAGAAATGTGATGGTACCCTGAGCAACTGGCACAGGAAACCAGGTGATCTTGAAGGGGACTCTGAAAGATTAGTCTGGCAGTAGACATTTTTTTATGTGAAAGAGAGGGAGAGAGGGAGTGAGCGAGCACGTTTGGTGGTGGGGACAGGAAATGAAAGCAATGCTGCAGTCAAGTCCCGCAGGCAATCATCCTCTCTTCAGCCTGAATGAGTGTCTGCACTAATGCGATGGCTCTGGGAATTACAGAAGAGATGGTACAAGAAACCCTGCCCAAGGTGATTGCACAGAGAAAGGAAAATGAAGAAAAGGGTACAAGAGTAGATGTACTGAGGTTTTAAGTCGTGAAGACTAAGAAAGCGGAACAGCAGTAAGTTGTAAGGGAGAATCATCATCCCAGGAGAAGATGTAAGTGTGTTTTAGATGTTGAAGGAGCAGAAAATCAGCAAGTGAGCTGGATCACACAGACTTCTACTTTCAACCAAAATGCAGTAACAGGGGCTCAGGGTGCAGGAATGGCTCAGGCAGAAGAGCACGGAACTTGCTCTCAGGTTGTGAGTTTGAGCCCTATATTGGGCGTAAAGATTATTAGAAATAACTTAAAAAATAAACATGGAGTAACAGGGACCATATTTAACCTTCCCTCTGAAACAACCACAAAACCGATTTAAGGTGCTGGACCCCAGATAATAAAAGGCAGTGATCCCTAACAGGTGGAAATAAGTGAGGTGATCTGTGCATTCTCCTCAGGCTACCGCCTCGTGAGAGTTTCGGGGACATGATGCAGGAAGTGGAATTTCAGGCAGAGCCAGGTGGACTCCTAGAGTTGAAGACATGGTGCCGAGTCAGAGAGAGACCTTCCCGGGGATATGGAGGAGACCTCATTCGAGGAGTCACCAGACGACCGGTCAGCGTGTGTATGTGAGGAAACCACCAGAGGCCAGTGACAGAACCACCTGAAGGGCTGGAGAGAAGAGTGTCTGTGCCAACCAGCCGAACGCAAACCTTGAGATAACTGAGTAACTCCGTATCTGTTCATAGTGGAATTTTAATAAAACATGATCCCACAAAGAAAATTCCAAGTTCAAATAGTTTCACCGAGGTGTTTTTTTCCCCTAATGATTGACTGTCTAAGGAACATGCAATACCAATTCTACATCAGATTTTCCAGGAAACTGAGGAGCAGGTTCCTAACTTGTTCTACGGGACCTGCATCACCTTGATACTGAAGCCAGACAAAAACATTGCAAGAAAAGTACAAATCCTTCTTCTCAAACTGTTCCAAAAAGTACAAGAGGAAGGAAAACTTCCAAATTCATTCTATGAGGCTAGTACCACCCTGATACCAAAACCAGATAAAGACACCACAAAAAAAGAGAATTACAGGCCAATATCTCTCATGAACATAGATGCAAAATTCTTCAACAAAGTATTAGCAAACCAAATCCAATAATGCATTAAAAAAATCATATAGTACACATCAAGTAGGATTTATTTCTGGGACACAACTGTGGTTCAATATTCACAAAGCAATCAACATGATATGTCACATCACTAACAGAAAAAGTAAAACCCATATGATCATTTCAATAGGTGCAGAAAAAGCACCTGACAAAGTACTATGTCCATTCATGATAAAAAACACTCTGTAAAATATGTCTGGAGGGAACATAGCGCAACATAGTAAAAGCCTTATATGAAAAACTCATGACCAACATCATACTCAATGGTGAAAAACAGCTTCTCCCCTAAGGCCCAGAGCAAGACGAGGACGTCCACTCTCACCACTGCTACGCCGCACAGCACTGCAAGTCCCAGCCACAGCGATGAGATGGCATAAAGACGTACAAACTGTCCAAGGTGGTAAGGAAGAAGTGAAACCCTCACTATCTGCACAAGACATGATGCTATGTATAGAAAGCCCTAAAGACTCCACCAAAAAGCTGGTTGAGTTAAAAAATGAATCCAGTGAAGTCACAGGATACAAAATCAATGTACAGAAAACTGCTGCATTCCTATACACTAATAATGAAGCAGTAGAAAGTGAAATTAAAAAATAACCCCATTTATGGGGCACCTGGGTGGCTCAGTGGGTTAAAGCCTCTGCCTTGAGCTCAGGTCATGATCCCAGGGGCCTGGGCTCTCTGCTCAGCAGGGAGCCTGCTTCCTCCTCTCTATCTGCCTGCCTCTCTGCCTACTTGTGATCTCTGTCTGTCCAATAAATAAATAAAATCTTAAAAAAAAAATAACGCCATTTACAATTACACCAAAGACAAGAAAATATCTAGGAACAAGCTTATTCAAAGAAGTAAAAGACCTGTACCCTTAGCAAACACTGATGAAAGAAATTCAAGACAATGCAAAGAAATGGAAGATACTACATGCTTTTGGACTGAAGAACAAATATTGTTAAAATGCCTATACTACCCAAAGCAATCTGGATTTAATGCAATACCTATCAAAATGCCAACAGCTTTCTTCATAGAACCAGAACAATATTACAATTTGTATGGAACCACAAAAGCCCTCAAATAGCCAAAGCAATCTTGAAAAAGAAAAAAATTGGAAGTATCACAATTTCAGAATTTAAGTTATACTACAAGGTATTAGTAATTGAAACAGTATGGTACTGGCATAAAAATAGGCACACGGTAGTGCAATTGCAGGTTCATAGGGAAGCTCTATTTTTAATTTCTTGAGGAATCTCCACACTGTTTTCCAAAGTGGCTGCACCAACTTGCATTCCCACCAACAGTCTAAGAGGGTTCCCCTTTCTCCACATCCTCTCCAACACATGTTGTTTCCTGTTTTGCTAATTTTGGCCATTCTAACTGGTGTAAGGTGGTATTTCAATGTGGTTTTAATTTGAATCTCCCTGATGGCTAGTGATGATGAACATTTTTTAATGTATCTGATAGCCATTTGTATGACTTCATTGGAGAAGTGTCTGTTCATATCTTCTGCCCATTTTTTAAAATATAGTTGTCCGTTTTGTGTGTGTTGAGTTTGAGGAGTTCTTTAGATCCCCGATATCAACCTTTTGTCTGTACTGTCATTTGAAAATATCTTCTCCCATTCCATGGGTTGCCTCTTTGTTTTGTTGACTATTTCCTTTGCTGTGCAGAAGCTTTTGATCTTGATGAAGTCCCAAAAGTTCATTTTCTCTTTTGTTTCCTTACCCTGCAATTGCACTACTGGGTATTTACCCCAAAGATACAGATGTAGTGAAAAGAAGGGCCATCTGTACCCCAATGTTTATAGCAGCAATGGCCACGGTCACTGAACTGTGGAAAGAACCAAGTTGCCCTTCAATGGACGAATGGATAAGGAAGATGTGGTCCTTATACACTATGCAGTATTATGCCTCCATCAGAAAGGATGAATATCCAACTTTTGTAGCAACATGGACGGGACTGGAGGAGATTATGCTGAGTGAAATAAATCAAGCAGAGAGAGTCAAGTATCATATGGTTTCACTTATTTGTGGAGGATAACAACATGGAGGACAAGGGGAGATGGAGAGGAGAAGGGAGTTGAGAGAAATTGGAGGGGAGGTGAACCATGAGAGACTATGGACACTGAAAAACAATCTGAGGGTTTTGAAGGGGCTGGGGGTGGGAGGTTGGGGGAACCAGGTGATGGGTATTAGAGAGGGCATGGATTGTATAGAGTACTGGGTGTGGTGCAAAAACAATGAATACTGTTATGCTGAAAAGAAATAAAAAATTTAAAAAAAAGAAATGAAAAATAATGTTAACAATAAGACAGTATTTTAAGAATTATATAAATATTCACAAATAAATACTAGTATACCAATTAGATCTTTTAAAACCTTTGCAAGAACTCTATTAAGTAGGTATTGTATATTCTCATTTTATATTTGAAAAAAACAACTGACCTTCAGAGAGACTAAGTGAACTTACTATAAGCCCCAAAACTGGTACATGGAGCTGAGATTAAAACTGACACCTCTTAAAAAAAAAAAATAGGCACACAGATCAACGGAACAGAAAACCCAGAAATAAACCCATAATTATATGGCCAATTAAACTCTGACAAGGTAGGAAAGAATATACAACAGGAAAAAGACTGTTCAAAAAATGGGGTTGTGGGGGCACCTGGGTGGCTCAGTGGGTTAAGCCGCTGCCTTCGGCTCAGGTCATGATCTCAGGGTCCTGGGATAGAGTCCCACATCGGGCTCTCTGCTCAGCAGGGAGCCTGCTTCCCTCTCTCTCTCTGCCTACTTGTGATCTTTCTCTGTCAAATAAATAAATAAAATCTTTAAAAAAAATGGGGCTGGGAAAAGTGAATGAAAGTGAGCCGCTTTCTTTCACCATCTGCAAAAGTAAAATCAAGATGGATGGAATACCTCAACATGAGACCAGAAGCCATAAAAATCCTCAAGGAGAGCATAGGCAATTATTTCTCTGATGTCAGCTGAAGTAACTCTTTTTTAGCTATGTCTCCTGAGGCAAGGGAAGTAAAAGCAAAAACAGTTATAGAAATTGTTTCTGCATTGCAAGAACAACAGTCAACAAAACTGAAAGGCAATCTGCTGAACAGAAGATATCTGCATACGGCACATGTGATAAAGGCTTAGGATCCAAAACATATAAATAACTAATACAATTCAACCCCTCAAAATCAAATAATCCAATTTAAAAACGGGCAGAAGACATGAACAGCCATTTCTCCAAAGACACATCTGGGTAGCCAACAGACACATGAAAAGATGCTCAACATCACCCATAAAGGAAAATGCAAATCAAAAGATCCCACCTCACACTGGTCAGAATGGCTAAAATAAAAAACACAAGAAACCACAAGTGTTGTCAAGGATGTGGAGAAAAAGGACCCATCTTACACTGTTGGTAGGAATGCAAATTGGTACAGTCACTATGGAAAAGAGCATAAAGTTTCCTCAAAAAGTTAAAAATAGAATTATCCTACAATCCAGTAATTGCACTACTGGGTATTTACCCCAAAACACTTACTTCAAAGGGATACACGCATGCCTATGTTTACTGCCACATTATTTACAATAGCCCAACTATGAAAGCAGCCCAAATACATGAATGGATAAGGAAGATGTGGTGTGAGCGCGCACACACGCACACTGCTCAGCTATAAAAAAGAATGAAATCTTGCCATTTGCAACAACATGGTTAGAGCTCAAAATCAGTTAGAGAAAGACAAATCCATATGATCTCACTTATATGTGGAATTTAAGAAACTAAGAAGCAAAGGGAAAGAGAGAGAATGAAATCAAGATCGAGACGCTAACTACTGAGAACTGATGGTTACCAGAGGGGAGGAGGGTGGGAGGATGGGGGAAATGGGGGATGGGGATTTAAGAGTACACTTACATGACGAAATAAAATAAAATAAAATATTAAAAAAACATAAACCAATATTCTTTGATTGTAAACTTAGGTGCAAGAAGTTTTTACAAAACATTAGTAAATCGAATCCAGTGTTCCATAAAAATTACACTGCATCATGAACAAGCGTGGTGTATCTCAGGAAGGCTGGATTATGTTCCAAAATCAATTTACTACATTAACTAATGAAAAAGGATCATGTCAACAGATACAGTAAATGTGTTGGACAAAATCACACTTATTCTTGATGAACTCTTAACAAGGGAGTTTCCTCATCCTGCTAAGAGTATCTATGCAAATCTTGTTAATATCATAATTAGTGGCAAAAGACTCAGTGCTTTCTTTCTAAGAGCAGAAGCACGACAACGATGTTTACTCTCACCACCCTGATTTCTTTAACAATGTACTGGAAATCCCAGCCAGGGAAGAAAAAGAAATAAAATACATCCAGGTTGGAAAAAAGGAGGCAAAGTTATTCACAGACAAAATGAACATCTATGAAGAAAATCCAAACCCATCTATAGAAAAGCTCTTAGAACTAATATACGAATTTAGCCAGGTGGCAGGATGCATGATCAATATATAAAAATGGATGCACTTCTTTGTACAAGGACAAGTAATCAGAAACTGAAATTAAATAAGAGCATTTGCAATAGCACCAAAACATATTAAAAGTTAATAATCAATCTGACAAAAGATGTGTAAGACTTGTACACTGAAACAATAAAATATTGATTAAAAAATTAATGAAGACCTAAATAAATGGAGAATGACTGTGTTCATGCACTGGAAAGGTCAGTATTTTAAAAATGTGAGCATTCCCAAAATTGATCTATATTTTCAACATGATCTTAATCAAAATCCTAGGAGGCATTTTCACTTTTGGTAGAAATTGACAAAGTTAATTTTAAAATTCATAGGGAAAGGCCAAGAGGTAGAAGAGATGAAACAATTTTGAAAAGAAGAACAAATCCAGAAATACATACACAAATACATACATATATAAAACATTTGAAACATACATACAAAATGTATTTGCAAATGTACGAGATATACTTACATATGTGTACACAATAGGGTTGTGTGTATATTTATGGATTTTCTATCCTATGAATAAACAGCTAATCCTGACACAATACAGGTGGGAACTGTGCAGTCTACTTACACACAAATTTTTTTTGATAAATAGAAGAGTTCAGCATACTGTATTATAAATTAATTTGCTTTTCCTTATGATTTTAATAACACTTTCTTTTCTCTAACTTATTATAAGAATATAGTATGTAACATTTATAAAATACAGAATATGTGTTAATCTACTTGTTTCTGCTATCAGAAAGACTTCCAATTAACAGTAGGCTACTAGCAATGAAGTTTCAGGAGAGTTAAAAGTTACACAGGGATTTCTGACTGTACGGGGATGCTCAGTGCTCCTAGCCCCCACACAGTTCACAGATCAACTATATACAATATTTTCTAACAGTTGCCAAGTCTATCAACAAACGGTACTGGAATTTTAGATATTTATGTAAAAAAAACCCCACTTTGATCCATACTTTTTACCATATGCAAAAATTAACTGAAAATAGAACACAGAACCAAATGGAGAATGTAGAACTATAAATTACCCAGAAAGAGACATAGGAGAAAAGCTTTCTGATCTTGGATAAGACAAAGAATTTTTAGATATAACACCAAAGCACAACATGTATGAGAAAAAAAATTTGATAAATTGGATGATACCCAAATTTAAGACTTCGTTTCCTTGAAGTCCGCTGTTGTGAGAAGCAATGAGCTGCGGCGTGGGGGTGATCAAACTCCTGACAAGGACGCAATGTACACAATGTACAAATAATTCTTAAAACTCAATATAAGAGAGTAAATAGCTCAACTTTCAAAAAATGGGCAAAAATTTGAAAAGATAATTTAACAAGGAAGATACACATATGGCAAGTAAGCATGTGAACAAATACTCAATATCCTTAATTATTAGGAAAATTTAAATAAAACCACCATGTGATGCCATCACACATCCTTAAGAAAGGCTAAAATTGAAAACCCTGAGCATTTCCAGTGCTGGGAGGATGTGGGGACCTGGAACATTCTTGCTCTGCTTTGTAAATCGAGTAACCACTTTGGAAAAGCGTTTGGCAGCTCGTCATGAAGTTAAATGCACGCCTACTACAGCATCCTGTCTCTCTGGAGAGGCTGGAATACCTGGAAATCCTCCCGGGAATTTTTTTCCCCAAGAGAAATCACATGTGCCTGGATAGTCACAGCTGCTGTACTTACAAAAGCCCCACACTTGAAAGCCTCCCGACACCAGCACTGGGAGAGCGGGTACATTGTGGCCTGGCCACACCACGGAATACTGCTCACCAGCGAAGGAAACGCAGACGGATCCGTGCAACAACATGAGCAACAGCCACATGAAAACTACATATCGTGTGTCTCCATTTATAGAAAATGCTAGAAAATTCAAACTACAGCGGCAGGAGGCAGATCAGAGGCTGACTGGGGAGGGATTACAAAGCAGTCCCAGGAACCTTCTTCTGGTGATGGACAGGCATGCTCGTCACTTTGTGGTGATGGCGTCACAGGTGTACACACACACCAAACTTTCCTAACTGTCCGCTTGAACACACATGCAGTTACAGGCCAGGTACCCCTCGGTAACAGGTGAAAAACCGACCCAATCATCTCATCTGAGGGCACAAGGCCCTTACTCTAGGCCTTTGGAGCCAGTAGGTGCTCCCATTCCAGTCCTTGAGGACTGTCTGAATTGGGGTCAGCCTGAGTTTCCTGAGGTTTTCTTTTCTTTTTTCTAAAGATTTATTTATTTGAGAGAGAGAGAGAGTTCGTGAGTGGGAGGAAGACAGAGGAGAGAAGAGGCGGACTCCCTGCTGAGAGGGGAGCCTGCTGTGGGGCTTGATCCCACAAGCCTGAGATCACAACCTAAACCAAACCCAAAAGAGAGCACTCAACCATCTGAGCCCCCGGCTGCCCCTACTTGGGTTTTCCAGTACGCTCTGGCCAAGCACTGCTGATGCAACAATCTGATTGCGATCAGTTACTGCAGGAAAGAAAGTAAAAAATCAACAAAATTAAAATGGATGATTATGTTTATATATTCTTACTTTCAGGTGATTCCACTCACTTTCAGTGTCTTGATTTTCCTTCAGGGATGGAGCATTTTCTGTCAGCTCTGTCTGGCTCTCCAATTTTATTCCTGTGAGGAGAAAGGAAATGCCCTGTGTGTTTACAGTAAGCGTGCCTGCTGCCCTGGGTCTGGGGTGGGGGCGGTGCCCCTTGTTTCAGCCTGTGTGCTGCAGAAGGTCCTGGGAGGCTGAGGTTTCAGATGTGCTGGGGGATCATGTCTCCCTTCCTACCTCCCACCTGCCACAGTGAATCTATTCCCCTATTTCTATTTGGGGATAATGGAAAGGGCTTTTTACAGGAGCCACAGGGTTTCACCCCACAGTTAAATCTGAGCCTGAAAATGCAGACGTTCCTGAGGCGGCCCATTCACTCTACAGTACTAGCCAACAGGACAGGTGTCAGATCTGTAGCTGAAACAGAGGCTGACTAAGCAGAGCAGTATTGAGAGTACGAATGAAGAGGGGGAACAGTGACAGAGAAAGAGAGATGACCTCCTTCAAGGTCATCATGACCAGTAGTTCGTCGTCGTGGACCTGCAGCCGCTGAGTATGCGGCTTCCCAAACTAGAAACTAGAAGCACTTTGAAAAATGTTTCCTTTGAGGCAACCTTTTGAAGTCCATTCAAATTCAAACCAAGAGTACAAAATAAAAAATCAAGCAAGAATGTCCTTTTGCAATCTCTCTTTTTAAAAAAGATTGATTTTAGAGGGAGAGAGAGAAAGTGCTTGCACAGGGGGAGGGCAGCGGGAGAGGAAGTGGGACACGGAGATTTCCTGCTGAGCGCGGGGAGCCCAACTCGGGGCTCCATCTCACAACCCCGAGATTATGACCTGAGCCAAAACCAAGAGCCCAATGCTCAGCTGATGGTGCCGCCCAGGCGCCCTGCAATCTCTTAAAAAATGAACACTTTGCTCTTTAGAATTCATATACAAAATTAAAGTGATCTTGGAAGTGATTCTTTATCCATAAAGTGACAGAGAAAGGAAAGGACTGCGGTCCCCTTGTGACCCAGATGGTTACAGTCAATCCGTGACTCTTGTATTCAACAAAGGCTGCACAAAGGTGTTCCTGGGTCCTTAGTCCCGGGAGAGACGTCCATGCAGACTCGACTCAGCCACCAAAAAACCCTACAAAGGCCTGGCCATTGGCACTGACTTAGGAAGCAGGAATTTATTACGCTACTGCTGCTTAATTGATGTTTACAAAAGAAGGTTTTACATATAAATTTAGAGCACTGCTAGGCTAAGTATGTATTTTTAAGTTTAAATTTTATTTGTCATTCACTAGTAATGATGTATACTACAGGCACGCAGCAGCCAGGAAAGCATAAGCACTTCTAAGTATCTGCGACTTAACAACAAAGAACCCCTGAATGTTGAATAATAGCAGAATTGATTATGATGACTGCGATTGAGACACATTGCCTGACTGCATTTAAGAAGACACCAAAATGTACACAGCTGTGTCTGGAGTGAAGAAGCAGAGAGGCTCAGAGTGGGGGTTCTGGCATCACACTGCTAGCAGTTTTCCCCACTGTGCCTGCCTTCTCACCTGGAAAATGGGCAGAGCAGTGGTGTCGGCCTGCTGAATTTTTCCATGGGGGATTAGATCAATTAACACGTGTGCATTTCTTAGAGCAGTTCCCGGTGGAGTCAACACTCAATAAACGGTACCTATTTTCACTGATGAAATTCAGTATTATTTAGACAGAGTATCCAGCGTTCTTATGAGGATCATAATAGAGGTGATTCTGACATTTTGCTTTGGGCCTGGGTTCTGATGCTCAAGTCATTTATTCTACTAACCGGGTAGAGGGTAACGGTATTAGAAGTGACATCTACCAATGGTGATTTTGATGAAAAGTGCTGAATGGGCTGGCATGAAGAGTTCTGCTTTCGATAACTGAGATGTTCCTTAAATCATTGCAGGTCACGGCATCGCAGCTCTCAGCACCTCGCAACCGGTACTCGGTACCCATCCTAGCAGACAGCGAGAACGAAAAGTGGGAGTGGGTGCGAGTGTTGAGGGACCTGCACAAGACGCTGAGAAAAAGCCCCTCCAGAGACCGCTCAGTCTATGTGCTGGAAGAGGCTTATGATGGCAGCCTGCCCTTGATCAGAACCAGCCGGACAGCTGCGATCATAGGTACGGACCTGCCACAGGTGCCTCACCCCAGTCTCCAGCTCGAAATCCAAAAACAGTAACTTGATGCACTACTTGTGTGTCAGCCAAACCCGGCCAAGGCTGGTGGGGTCTCCCCACAGCCCACCTGCTGTTAGTACTCTGCAAAAATATTAGTATACTTGATCCTATGATGGTTCCCCAGGCCCCATGCAAAACGATGTCTCTTTAATGTTCAGTAATACCTGTCCTGAGTCTGAATAATTCTGAGTTCCCAAACCCAGCTGGCTCTAACACACCAACAGTGTGACCCTGTATACTAATTGTGCACTACCACCTATCTCGAGGGCAGAGACTGTCTTTTGTGTCTGTATTCCCAATGCT
This sequence comes from Mustela putorius furo, assembly GCF_011764305.1. Lineage (NCBI taxonomy): Eukaryota > Metazoa > Chordata > Mammalia > Carnivora > Mustelidae > Mustela > Mustela putorius. The sequence goes on from NW_025421998.1 coordinate 14,339,018, forward strand.
CAGAACTCAGTAAACAAATGAAAAATGAGTGAGCAAATGAATGAATTGCCAAGATCAGTACTGCATAAACAAGTATATTTTTATTGCCCAAACAGTTTTTTTTGCCTTAGAGCCACCCTGCTATTTACTGCTGTATAAGAGGGAACCCGTTACTACCGTACCCATGCGTTAAGTGCACACAGTTCCTGCTTTCCAGCTATGAAGGGGATTAAGTGAGCTAATACATAGTTCTGTGCTCTGTACTCAAGGCAGTTGCTCAGTTAAGTGCTGAACTTCCACTCTGAGACTTAGTCCTAGCTATGTCCTGACACACACCAGTGCGTTACAGTTCAGGCCAGGAGCACTGATAAATTAAATGCAGTTTTTTCATTCATGAGACAGTAGCTTATTGAGAGCAAATTTAAAAATATACCATAACTGGGGCGCCTGGGTGGCTCAGTGGGTTAAAGCCTCTGCCTTCGGCTCAGGTCATGATCCCAGGGTCCTGGGATCGAGCCCCACGTCGGGCGCTCTGCTCTTTGGGGAGCCTGCTTCCTCCTCTCTCTCTCTGCCTGCCTCTCTGCCTACTTGTGATCTGTCTGTCAAATAAATAAATAAAATCTTAAAAAAAATAAATAAAAATATACCATAACTTAAACTATCTTTTCAAGTATTCATAAAGGTAATGATCTTTCTGTTGAGAAAATTCGTGTTTTATTTTTACTTCTACAAGCTGAAAGCAAAATGTTGCAAATTATGTTTTTCATTTTTATATATGCTAAATATGTATCTAATTTGACTTTTAAACTTTTTCCATATTGATAAATTTGTCCAGTTTAATCTAATAGCTTTACTTAATGTTCACCGCCCCCCCACCCCAAAAAACCCTGACGTTGTATTTATGTGTCAAATACAGATAACAAAAGAATCGCTCTGGGAAATGAAGAAGGGTTCTTTGTCGTGCACGTTACCATAGGTGGTAAGGAGAGTCTTTACTGTTCTGCCATAACTCTGAAAATACAGTACTAGATTTGTTCTTTCATTCTGTAAAAGAAATCTTCCAGATCTGGTTTGATATATTTTCAAGTCAAATGATGACTTTTCTAATATCCAGAGATCCATAATCTTCCCAGAGTCTAAGTATCTTCATGGGTGATTTTATGTAATGAATCTACTGTTAAGAACTCAGTTTACTGTCTTCGAATTGGCACCTGAAAAAAAAAAAAAGCCACATGGTTCTGCTTGCTAGCCTGTCCCACCCCTGCTGGCACCGCAGTGAGCATATAACTGGGTATTTCCTGGAGAAGAGAGCAGAGTTCTTTGTCCTTGTCTGGGTGCTCAGGGTTGTTTGAAGGGAACATGGAGGACTAGATGAAGTCAAACATCTATACCATTCTATACTGCTGTCCCCGTGAATGTCTGGTGCTTGTCTGGTGGCTTAGCTAGAGGAGAACCCACATTTGAAGGGCATCAACTGTGTCCTGCGTTGAAGGCCTCCTGTGCTGTGCGGGTGACTCAGTCCTGCCAAGGAGGGCCATGAAAGCAGGAGTCCAGCATGAGAATAGGAACGGGTCTCTTTTTTGTGTGGCAATGCACTCCATGCACCTAGAACAGTGCTGGGCACACAGGAACTACTCCACACATAGTTGGAGGACTATCAAGGACTCAATGTAGTGCCAGAAGAAAAAAGGATACTTTATCCCTCCTAAAAATGTAGTATGTTAGCATTTGTTGGACACTGAATGGTGTTTGGCCTGCTGCCTAGACTATCAGGGTTTAAGGTTATTAAGCTAATTTATTGAATAAAATAAATAAGTAAATATTTATTATGCTTTATTATGTTAACTTTATTATTAAGGTAATTTCGTTGTCTTTGGAGTAATTACTTTTTTGAACATATATGATTTTTGATCTCTTATCCTTTCCTTCCTATCCTTTTCTATCCCTCTCAAATCTATCCTGAGATTATGTCTGTGATTTTATTAGAGCGTGACTTAGATCCAATAGAATAGTAATTGGGAGAGAATTTAAAAATAAGAAAATATTCCCCTTACAGTAAAGGTAACCATTTTTCAAAAGGCTTCATTTTCAAGAAAATGAAAAGGCAATTTACTGAATATGAGAGAATATTTGCAAAATCATACCTTATAAGGGTATATATCTAAAATATATAAAGAAATCCTACAACTCACTAGCAAAAAAAAAAAAAATCTCCAGTCTAATTTAAAAATGGCCAGAGGATTTGAATAGACATTTTTCCCCAAAAAAGACATATAGATGCCCAACAGCAACATGACATGAAAAGGTTCTTAATATCCTGAATCATCAGGGAAATGCAAATAAAAAATACAATGAAATATCATTCTTAACTGTTAGAATGGATATTATCAGAAAGACAAGGACTAACAAGTGTTGGCAAGAATGTGGAAAAAAGAGAACTCATATACTGTATTGCTGGGGATGTAATCTAGTTCGGCCTCTGTGGAAAGCAGTATGGAAGTTCCTCAAATTACTATATGACTTAGCAATTCTAGTTCTGGTGATTTATCCAAAGGAAAAATATACTAACTAGAAAAGATAGCTACACCCTCACGTTCACTGCAGAATTATTTGTAGTAATCAAGATATGAAACAACCTAAGTGTCCATCAATGGATGGATTAATTAAAAAAAATGTGGTATTCTATACAATGAAATATTATTTAGCCGTAAAAAGAACATCTTTCCATCTGTGACAACATGGATGAACCTCAAGGGTATTATGCTAAGTGAAATAAATCAGACAAAGATCAATTTTGATGGCTCTTTTATGTGGAATCTAAAAAAAAAGCCAAAAAAATCACACACACACACACACACACAGCAGCTCATGGATAACAGAGAACAGACTGGTGGTTGCTAGAGGCAAGGAATGGAGGGTGAAAAATGAATGAATGGGGTCAAAAGGTATAGGTTTCCGGTTCTAAAGTAAGTCCTGGAGGCATAATGTATAGCACAGTGACTATAGTTAATAATAGTTTATTGTTTACTTGAAAGTTTCTGGGAGATCTCAGCAATTCTCATCATAAGAACAAAAATTTTGTTAACTATGTATGGTGCTGGATGTTAACTAGGCTTACTATGGTGATCATTTTGCAGTTTATACAAATACTGAATCATTCTATTGTATACCTTAAATATAATGGTATACCTCAATTATAACTCATTAAAAATTTTATAAAAATAAGCTACATTGCTAATTTGCAGGTGAGTGGCCATCTTATTTGTAAAGAATTTATTCACAGAACATTAAGATTTATGAGATCATTTTTATTGACCTTTTTCAATTGTTTTTATGTAAAACTGAAAAGAACATTCAAAATAAACAGATTATTCTGAACTTGACAATGACTTATAACCATGTTGATTTGTGTAGAAATTATTCGGGTTGGTAACATGAAGAAGATTCATCAGATTGAGCTCATTCCCCATGGCCAGATGGTTGCGGTGATCTCTGGGAGAAGTCACCACGTGCGGCTGTTTCCCATGTCAGCTTTGGATGGACGGAAGACTGACACTCACAAGCTAGCAGAAACAAAAGGGTGTCAGACAATGACTTCCGGAACAGTGTGCCAAGGGGCCCACACATGCCTCTGTGTAGCAAGGAAAAGCCAAGTCTTTTGTTATGAGCTGTTTCAGAGCAAGAAAATTTCTCACAGAAAATTTAAAGAGCTCCAGATCCCAACCAGTGTCCAGTGGATGGCCATCTTCAATGAGCAGCTTTGTGTAGGATTCCAGTCGGGGTTCCTGAGATGCCCCCTGAGGAAAGAAGGAGTCCCATACAGGATGCTCCACTCACAGGACCCGACACTATCATTTATTGCACACGAGCCCATGGACGCTCTCTGTGCCGTCGAGATCTCCAGTATTGAGTATCTGCTATGTTTTAAGAGCATTGGCATTTACACTGACAGCAGGGGCCTCCGATCTAGGCCAGTTGAGCTGATGTGGCCAGCAGCTCCAACTTACTGCCGTAAGGCTATCTTACAATTTGTTCCCTTGTCTTTCTGTATCTTTCTTGCCTTTTTTTTTTTAAAGATTTATTTATTTATTTGTTAGAGAGAGAGAGAGAGAGAGAGAGGAGAGAGAGATACAGAGCGCAAGCACAGGCAGACAGAGTGGCAGGCTAGAGGCAGAGGGAGAAGCAGGCTCCCTGCCGAGCAAGGAGCCCAATGTGGGACTCGATCCCAGGACGCTGGGATCATGACCTGAGCCGAAGGCAGCCGCTTAACCAACTGAGCCACCCAGGCGTCCCATCTTTCTTGCCTTTTTAATTCTACTTCTATTTCCGCTAACTATTGTTAGTGACAGGTTTTATTTCTGAAAACAACACCACTGAAGATATTTCCTGATTTTTCTAAGTCTTTTCAAGTAGAACAGCTGTAATGAAGTTATATCTAGGTCATACATGTGATAACTTAGCCTTTATCTTTTATTTTTTCATAGGAAAATTTACGCTGCTTATATCCTTAATCCAAATTGTTGTTTTCTGTAAGCTCCTAAACAAGTTATCTTCATGGTAACTGAAAATCACATACACATTAATAAGTCATAAGAAACAGTTACTATTTTTTGCTTTTTGGATTTAGTTTATGTAAAGTGTACCTGTAATGCTCCTAAATAATTTTAGCTTATTTCATATTTTATTGGTACAAGTCATCATTTTGTAAATTAAATACAGCCTTTTGATTCACTTACAGAATAGTACAGAGAACTTAATATAAGCAACTTACTCTTCCAAGGGTTAAGGGCACAGTATTAAACATAAAACAGGCTAGTTTGTGTCCACATGGAGATTATAATCATGACATGAGACCAACAATCAAGCAAGTGCTGTGAAAGGGGAGCAGAACAGTCTACAAGAGCACACAGGAGGGATGCCTAATCTAACACAGTAGGCCAGGGAAGGCCAGCTAAAGAAATGTAAAGTGCTTTTGTCTTTCAACTCTTTAAAAACACATTCTACTGTTTTCTGACTTCCACCATTCCTGATGAGAAAGCAACCATTTTCATTGTTGTTCCCTCCATGTCTTCTATTTAGCAGTTTTTAAGACTTTTTCATTATCTTTGGTTTTCAGCAATTTGACTATGATGGGCTTACATGCAGTTTTTTTGGTATATATTCTCCTTGGGGTTTTCAGAACTTTTTGGATCTGAAGACTGATATCTCTCATTAATTTTGGAAAAATTTTAGGCATTAAATTTCTGCAAATTTTTCTAACTTATTCTCTTTTCTGCAGATCAAAATACATGTTTATCAGACCTCTCCATTTTTAAAATAAGATTTGTTTAGAGTGAGAGAGTGTGCACGCACATGTACCAGCAGGGTGGGGTGGGGAGGCTCACCACTGAGCAGGGAGCCTGAATCGGGCCTGGATCTCAGACCCCAATATCATGACCTGAGCCAAAGGCAGAAGCTTAACTGAGCCACGCAGGTGCCCCCAGACCTCTTGATTTTGTTTCATAGGTCACTGAGACTTTTTTAAAAATATTTTTTTCTGTCCTTTAGTTTGGATAATTTCTACTGACCCCCCATCTTCAATTTCACTGACCTTTTCCCCCTGGTTTATCCAGGAATTAAGCATTTCAGATACTGTATTCTTCTGTTTATAATTTCAACTTTTTTGGAAATTTCCAGTTAGTGAAATTGTCCTATCTTCTAATACATTTATGTTTTCATGAAGTCCTGAACTACTTACAATAATTACTTATAATTATTCCAACATATGGCTCATCTGCAGGTGTTTCCATTGACTTTTTTTCCTTCTGAATTAAGGGTATCTTCCTGCCTTTTTACATCTTATTATTTTTTTGCCCTTTGCTGGATGTTATGGATGCTATGACACAGGGACTCTGGACTGTACTATACATAACATGGAGGGCTGTGTTTTGTTCTGACAGGCAATTAATCTTAATCTGATGGATGAGTCACCCTGCTTTTGCTGAGGATTGACTTTAGACTTTGTTAGGATGGACCTATTTTGGCCTTTTAGTCCTTACTCCTAAATAATGGCCTTTTGGGGGTCTCAACTGAGTGCCCAGGGTTTCTGGGCACTCAGTGTCCACTGACTCTCCACTTTGTCTATGTCAGAAATCAAATGTCTCTCCAGCACAGTACTACTTACTACATTTTTGTTCATCCCTCAAGACTCTGAGCAGGTCTCAAGGAGTTTTGCTCTGTCCATGAGCAGCTTTGGATTTGGCCAGGGACTTTGAGGGAACCAGAGTACACATACCTGTGACAACTTTTCTGTGGCTCTTTCCTCTGTGTATCCTGCCTTGTAAATTCCAGACACATTAGTATCTGTTTCCTCTGCCCAGCAAAACTTCCACTCTCTGCTTGGGCTCCATTTTTTCTGCACAGCAGTTTGGAAATTTTCCCTAGTAGAAAGCTAGGGGAATGTAGGATCTACCTCATGTCTTCCTCTCTCTCTCTTTTTTTTTTTTAAGGAATGGCAATCTTGTGCTGTATACTAATACCTAAAAAGTTACTTCTTATATATATATTTTCCAGTTTTATAATTATTGATGGTGGCAGGGTATGTCCAATATCAGCTGCTCTGTCCTAATTGGAACAGGCCATCCACACTGCACTTCATAAAGAACTCTAAGTTCAGTGTTTCAGATATGGAGTTCAAGATGACAGTTCAAGAGACAGGGCTGGAGGGGTCCTCATGAGCCACACCACAGAAGCTGTTCTGTAGGCACAGGGTGAGATTTGCAATTTCAAAAAAACCCCTAGATTCCAATGGTTGGATTAAAGATGATGCAAGGTGAGACTGGAGACCAAGAGACCAACTTGGAGGTCATTGTAGAAATTGTGGATTAAAGCTGCGTAAGGCAGAGGCAGTTACGGTGGAAAGGAGAGGATCTGAGGGATACTGAAGATATAACTGACAAAATTTACGCTTGGTTGGAAGTGGAAGTGGTGGGTCAAGAGAAACAGCAATGATTCTTAGATGTTGAACTTGTGCAAATGAACAGATGCCAATATCTCCTAAAAAAACCAAAGGAAGAGTGGATTCGGACAGGGGATGAAGGTTATGCTCATTCAACTTCTTTCTTTTTTGTTGTGTGGAAATCTTTTAAATCAGATCCCAGAAGTCACTATCATTCCACCTTTATATATTTTACATTACACCTCTAAAAATATGGACATTTTCATAAAACCACATTGCTATTATCACCCCTGAAGAAGTTACCCATGGTTCTTATTATCATCAAATACATATTCAAACATTCCTGATTATCACAAAGATGTCTCTTTTGACAATGCATTTCTTGGAATCAAAATTTGAAGGTCCACATATTCCTTGTTATTGTTACATCTTAGATATTGTCTAATCTTGAGTGGTCTTCCATGCCGCTGACTTGCTGTCCTGCAGGATACTCCACAATCTGGATGTTTCCTCATGGTGCTTTGCATCTTCCTTTATATTCTAAATTTCCTGTAACTGAAAACAAGCTCTAAAGACTATTATGAAGAAAACTTCATTAATAGTATTGTACAGACCCTTTGAGTATGATATAGTGTCCTTCCTCATCTCTTATTATAGTCTTTGGCTTAAAATCTAATTGATCTGATATAAGGATTGCCACTCCTGCTTTCTTCTGATGTCCATTAGCATGGTAAATTCTTTTCCACCCCCTCACTTTAAATCTGGAGGTGTCTTCGGGCTTAAAATGTGTTTCTTGGAGGCAACATATAGATGGGTTTTGTTTTTTTATCCATTCTGATACCCTGTGTCTTTTGACAGGGGCATTTAGCCCATTCACATTCAGGGTAACTATTGAGAGATATGAATTTAGTGCCATTGTATTGCCTGTAAGGTGACTGTTACTGTATATGGTCTCTGTTCCTTTCTGATCTACCACTTGTAGGCTCTCTCTTAGCTTAGAGGACCCCTTTCAATATTTCCTGTAGAGCTGGTTTGGTATTTGCAAATTCTTTCAGTTGTTGTTTGTCCTGGAAGCTTTTAATCTCTCCTTCTATTTTCAATGATAGCCTAGCTGGATATAGTATTCTTGGCTGCATGTTTTTCTCGTTTAGTGCTCTGAAAATATCATGCCAGCTCTTTCTGGCCTGCCAGGTCTCTGTGGATAAGTCAGCTGCCAATCTAATATTTTTACCATTGTATGTTACAGACTTCTTTTCCCGGGCTGCTTTCAGGATTTTCTCTTTGTCATTGAGACTTGTAAATTTTACTATTAGGTGACGGGGTGTGGGCCTATTCTTATTGATTTTGAGGGGCATTCTCTGAACCTCCTGAATTTTGATACTCGTTCCCTTTGCCATATTGGGGAAATTCTCCCCAATAATTCTCTCTAGTATACCTTCTGCTCCCCTCTCACTTTCTTCTTCTTCTGGAATCCCAATTATTCTAATGTTGTTTCGTCTTATGGTGTCACTTATCTCTCGAATTCTCCCCTCATGGTCCAGTAGCTGTTTGTCCCTCTTTTGCTCAGCTTCTTTATTCTCTGTCATTTGGTCTTCTATATCACTAATTCTTTCTTCTGCCTCATTTATCCTAGCAGTTAGAGCCTCCATTTTTGATTGCACCTCATTAATAGCTTTTTTGATTTCACCTTGGTTAGATTTTAGTTCTTTTATTTCTCCAGAAAGGGCTTTTATATCTCTCGAGAGGGTTTCTCTAATATCTTCCATGCCTTTTTCGAGCCCGGCTAGAACCTTGAGAATTGTCATTCTGAACTCTAGATCTGACATATTACCGATGTCTGTATTGATTAGGTCCCTAGCCTTCGGTACTGCCTCTTGTTCTTTTTTTTGTGTTGAATTTTTACGTCTTGTCATTTTGTCCAGATAAGAGTAAATGAAGGGGCAAGTAAAATACTAAAAGGGTGGCAACAACCCCAGGAAAATATGCTTTAACCAAATTAGAAGAGATCCAAAATCGTGAGTGGGGAGAAAGGGGATAAAAAAAGGTTCAAAAAGGAAGAAAGAAAGAAAAAAACAAAAAGAAAAGAAAAAGAAAAGAAAAGAAAAGAAAAGAAAAGAATTTTTAAAAAAAGAAAACACCTAAGAAAAATGTAAAAAAAATATATATATATATATTAGATAAACTAGTAAAAAATCGTTAAAAAAGAAAAAGGTAACAGTTAAAAAAAAAAATTTTACCCGAAGGTGAGAAAAAAAAAAAATGAAAAAGAAAAAATTAAATTAACTGCAAGACTAAAAAAAAATCACAGGAAAAAAGCCATGAGTTCCGTGCTTGGCTTTCTCCTCCTCTGGAATTCTGCTGCTCTCCTTGGTATTGAAACCGCACTCCTTGGTAGGTGAACTTGGTCTCGGCTGGATTTCTTGTTGATCTTCTGGGGGAGGGGCCTGTTGTATTGATTCTCAAGTGTCTTTGCCCCAGGCGGAATTACACCGCCCGCCCTTACCCGGGGCCGGGGTGAGTAATCCGCTCGGGTTTGCTTTCAGGAGCTTTTGTTCCCTGAGCGCTTTCCGTAGAGTTCCAGAGGATGGGAATACAAATGGCGGCCTCCTGGTCTCCGGCCCGGAGGAGCCGAGAGCCCAGGGCCCCACTCCTCAGTGCGCCCTCAGAGAACAGCGCCCAGTTACTCCCGGCTGCCTGACCTCCGGCCGCGCTCCGAGCTCACCGAGCCTGCGACCGGTTCAAGGTAACACGGAGCTGCGAGCTTACTGTCGGCTCTGTCTCTGTAGCCGGCTTTCCCGTTTCAATACCCGCAAGCTCTGCGACACTCAGACACCCCCGATCCTTCTGTGACCCTGCGGGACCTGAGGCCACGCTGACCCCGCGTGGGCTTCGCCCCGGTTTAGCCTCTGGCGCGATGTCCCTCGGCGGAACAGACTTTTCAAAGTCCTGATTTTGTGCGCGGTTGCTCCGCCGCTTGCCGGGAGCCGGCCCCTCCCCCCGGGGTCTATCTTCCCGTCGCTTTGGATTCACTTCTCCGCCGGTCCTACCTTTCAGAAAGTGGTTGTTTTTCTGTTTCCAGAATTGCTGTTCTTCTTCTCTTCGATCTGCCGATGGATTTTCAGGTATTTGCAATCTTTAGATAAGCTATCTAGCTGATCTCCGGCTAGCTGAAGCAGTCTCAGCTTGCTACTTCTCCGCCATCTTGACTCCTCCCGACACTATATCATACTCAAAGGGTCTGTCCAACAAGAAGATTTAACAATTTTAAATATCTATGCCCCCAATGTGGGAGCAGCCAACTATATAAACCAATTAATAACAAAATCAAAGAAACACATCAACAATAATACAATGATAGTAGGGGACTTTAACACTCCCCTCACTGAAATGGACAGGTCATCCAAGCAAAAGATCAGCAAGGAAATAAAGGCCTTAAATGACACACTGGACCAGATGGACATCACAGATATATTCAGAATATTTCATCCCAAAGCAACAGAATACACATTCTTCTCTAGTGCACATGGAACATTCTCCAGAATAGATCACATCCTCGGTCCTAAATCAGGACTCAACCGGTATCAAAAGATTGGGATCATTCCCTGCATATTTTCAGACCACAATGCTCTAAAGCTAGAACTCAACCACAAAAGGAAGTTTGGAAAGAACCCAAATACATGGAGACTAAACAGTATCCTTCTAAAGAATGAATGGGTCAACCGGGAAATTAAAGAAGAATTGAAAAAAATCATGGAAACAAATGATAATGAAAATACAACGGTTCAAAATCTGTGGGACACAACAAAGGCAGTCCTGAGAGGAAAATATATAGCGGTACAAGCCTTTCTCAAGAAACAAGAAAGGTCTCAGGTACACAACCTAACCCTACACCTAAAGGAGCTGGAGAAAGAACAAGAAAGAAACCCTAAGCCCAGCAGGAGAAGAGAAATCATAAAGATCAGAGCAGAAATCAATGAAATAGAAACCAAAAAAACAATAGAACAAATCAACGAAACTAGGAGCTGGTTCTTTGAAAGAATTAATAAAATTGATAAACCCCTGGCCCGACTTATCAAAAAGAAAAGAGAAAGGACCCAAATAAATAAAATCATGAATGAAAGAGGAGAGATCACAACTAACACCAAAGAAATACAAACTATTATAAGAACATACTATGAGCAACTCTACGGCAATAAATTTGACAATCTGGAAGAAATGGATGCATTCCTAGAAACATATAAACTACCACAACTGAACCAGGAAGAAATAGAAAGCCTGAACAGACCCATAACCAGTAAGGAGATTGAAACAGTCATTAAAAATCTCCAAACAAACAAAAGCCCAGGGCCAGACGGCTTCCCGGGGGAATTCTACCAAACATTTAAAGAAGAACTAATTCCTATTCTCCTGAAACTGTTCCAAAAAATAGAAATGGAAGGAAAACTTCCCAACTCATTTTATGAGGCCAGCATCACCTTGATCCCAAAACCAGACAAGGATCCCACCAAAAAAGAGAGCTATAGACCGATATCCTTGATGAACACAGATGCGAAAATACTCAACAAAATACTAGCCAATAGGATTCAACAGTACATTAAAAAGATTATTCACCACGACCAAGTGGGATTTATTCCAGGGCTGCAAGGTTGGTTCAACATCCGCAAATCAGTCAATGTGATACAACACATCAATAAAAGAAAGAACAAGAACCATATGATACTCTCAATAGATGCTGAAAAAGCATTTGACAAAGTACAACATCCCTTCCTGATCAAAACTCTTCAAAGTGTAGGGATAGAGGGCACATACCTCAATATCATCAAAGCTATCTATGAAAAACCCACCGCAAATATCATTCTCAATGGAGAAAAACTGAAAGCTTTTCCGCTAAGGTCAGGAACACGGCAGGGATGTCCATTATCACCACTGCTATTCAACATCGTACTAGAGGTCCTAGCGTCAGCAATCAGACAACAAAAGGAAATTAAAGGCATCCAAATCGGCAAAGAAGAAGTCAAATTATCACTCTTCGCAGATGATATGATACTATATGTGGAAAAAACCCAAAAGACTCCACTCCAAAACTGCTAGAACTTATACAGGAATTCAGTAAAGTGTCAGGATATAAAATCAATGCACAGAAATCAGTTGCATTTCTCTACACCAACAGCAAGACAGAAGAAAGAGATATTAAGGAGTCAATCCCATTTACAATTGCATCCAAAACCATAAGATACCTAGGAATAAACCTAACCAAAGAGACACAGAATCTATATACTCAGAAAACTATAAAGTACTCATGAAAGAAATTGAGGAAGACACAAAGAAATGGAAAAATGTTCCATGCTCCTGGATTGGAAGAATAAATATTGTGAAAATGTCTATGCTACCTAAAGCAATCTACACATTTAATGCAATTCCTATCAAAGTACCATCCATCTTTTTTTCAAAGAAATGGAACAAATAATTCTAAAATTTATATGGAACCAGAAAAGACCTCGAATAGCCAAAGGGATATTGAAAAAGAAAGCCAACGTTGGTGGCATCACAATTCCGGACTTCAAGCTCTATTACAAAGCTGTCATCATCAAGACAACATGGTACTGGCACAAAAACAGACACATAGATCAATGGAACAGAATAGAGAGCCCAGAAATAGACCCTCAAATCTATGGTCAACTAATCTTCGACAAAGCAGGAAAGAATGTCCAATGGAAAAAAGACAGCCTTTTCAATAAATGGTGCTGGGAAAATTGGACAGCCACATGCAGAAAAATGAAATTGGACCATTTCCTTACACCACACACAAAAATAGACTCAAAATGGATGAAGGACCTCAATGTACGAAAGGAATCCATCAAAATCCTTGAGGAGAACACGGGCAGCAACCTCTTCGACCTCTGCCGCAGCAATATCTTCCTAGGAACAACGCAAAAGGCAAGGGAAGCAAGGGAAAAAATGAACTACTGGGATTTCATCAAGATCAAAAGCTTTTGCACAGCAAAGGAAACAGTTAACAAAATCAAAAGACAACTGACAGAATGGGAGAAGATATTTGCAAACGACATATCAGATAAAGGACTAGTGTCCAGAATCTATAAAGAACTTAGCAAACTCAACACCCAAAGAACAAATAATCCAATCAAGAAATGGGCAGAAGACATGAACAGACATTTCTGCAAAGAAGACATCCAGATGGCGAACAGACACATGAAAAAGTGCTCCATATCACTCGGCATCAGGGAAATACAAATCAAAACCACAATGAGATATCACCTCACACCAGTCAGAATGGCTAAAATCAACAAGTCAGGAAATGACAGATGCTGGCGAGGATGCGGAGAAAGGGGAACCCTCCTACACTGTTGGTGGGAATGCAAGCTGGTGCAGCCACTCTGGAAAACAGCATGGAGGTTCCTCAAAATGTTGAAAATAGAACTGCCCTATGACCCAGCAATTGCACTATTGGGTATTTACCCTAAAGATACAAATGTAGTGATCCAAAGGGACACATGCACCCGAATGTTTATAGCAGCAATGTCCACAATAGCCAAACTATGGAAAGAACCTAGATGTCCATCAACAGATGAATGGATCAAGAAGATGTGGTATATATACACAATGGAATACTATGCAGCCATCAAAAGAAATGAAATCTTGCCATTTGCAACAACATGGATGGAACTAGAGCGTATCATGCTTAGCGAAATAAGTCAAGCAGAGAAAGACAACTATCATATGATCTCCCTGATATGAGGAAGTGGTGATGCAACATGGAGGCTTAAGTGGGTAGAAGAAGAATAAATGAAACAAGATGGGATTGGGAGGGAGACAAACCATAAGTGACTCTTAATCTCACAAAACAAACTGAGGGTTGCCGGGGGGAGGGGGTTTGGGAGAAGGGGGTGGGATTATGGTCATTGGGGAGGGTATGTGCTTTGGTGAGTGCTGTGAAGTGTGTAAACCTAGTGATTCACAGACCTGTACCCCTGGGGATAAAAATATATGTTTATAAAAAATAAAAAATTTAAAAAAAAAAAAATAGTATTGTACATGTCCCACTGAAGCACATTCGGGCACGTGATGTCTGCTCATCTACTCATGGCAACACTAAAATGGGTTCCTGGTTTCTGATGTTGTCAGCCTGATTCCCTGGACATGCTGAGTGTGTACTGACAGTGGGACAGTAAATAGGTTAAGAGGGCACAGGTTAGAAAACCAAGCAGCACAAATGTCAGAGGGATGGTCAGGAGGCAAGAAGCCCGCAAGCATCACTGAGCAGTCAAGTAAGACAGACTAAAATGTGTGTGTTGGCTTCAGCAATAATGGGTGGTTGACGACTTGCTGTGAGAGCAGTTTAATGCAGGAGTGAGGGCCCAGGTCAGACTGCTTGGACTGAGGTGTGGAAGTGGGAAGAAAGGTGGCTGGCACTCTTCAGAGCACGGCTCTTAGAAAAGGGAGAAGGATGGCACAAGTACACAGAGGAAGGGTTGTTACATTGCTGTTGTTTTCATGGAGAGACGCTCATATGAGAAGTTCGTAACTGTAAGTCATTATTAGCCACGGAGAAAGTTCCAAAGATGCTAGTGGCTGCCAGTGTTCGCTGCTTTGCTCGTGAACATAATTCTCCACATATACTGTTCTCATCTTCTACTGTGTTTGTGCTGTGAACTCAATTAGTTTAGGAGCCACAAACTTTGAAATGTTATGCAATTACTTAGTAAAGCTTCCATTAGATGAAAATGTTAGAAAGCTTTTTGTCAGGCTTTCACTGTGTCATATTCTAAAATGTAAACCATATACATCATCATTTATATTTTTACTTATCTTAACCATATTAAAAATATTTGAGGCAGCAATATGATAATTAGACTATTATAATGGTATGAGATTCTCTTAGGTTTCCAATCTGAAGGATTCTTTTTTTTTTTAAATGTATTAAGGCTTAGCAGATAAAATTTATCATGAATGCTGTGTGATTCCACTCATACAACATATTTGAAATGACAAAATTTTAGAAATGGAAGACAAGCTATTGATTCTCAGGAGTTAGGGAAGGAGGGGGATGTGGGTGGGATTATAAAAGGGAACCCTGAGGGATACTTGTGGTGGTGTAAATAGTCTGTATCTTGACTATACTTATGGATACATGAACCTACACAGGTGATAACATTGTACGGACCTACACACACACCACACACACACACACACACACACACACACACACACTCACACACACACACACACACACTGGGGAGATCTGCCCAGGATGAGTAGGCTGATTCTATCAATGTCAGTATCCTAGTTTTGCAAAATGTTACACTGGGATGAACTAGACAGAGTGTGCAAGAGATCTTTCTGTATTCTTAAAACTGCATGTGAATTTATAATTATCTTAATAAAAAACCCAGTTAAAAAGTGAATCCTGAAGCCCATACTTGCTGTCACCTGCTCCCCATCTCCCAGGTTACAATGCCCCATATCTCTCCGTGTACAGTGAAAATGCAGTGGACATCTTTAATGTGAACTCCATGGAATGGATCCAGACTGTCCCTCTCAAGAAGGTGATTTGACATTGAGATCATGTGACTAATGAAAATTATTGACTGAAAATGGAAGCAGGAATATTCATTTGTACATCTGCTAATTTGGAGGCTGAACTGAGAGTAGAAAATACTCAGCAAAACCCCAAATGGTTAATTTAATTATTAGTACAAAAGTATTTTGAGATTCATACTTAAAGTAGCATTGTTATGATCAAACAGTACATTTATATGTACTCATTTATATCATATGCTATAGATGCTACAACCCACATTCAGTTTAGTTACTTTTACTTGTTATTAATTTTCACTTAGTATACGTGTGTATCCTGAAAAAGAAAATTTTACAGACCAAGGGAAAAAAAATCAAAACCAAAGCTCTGTTTAAGATTTTCAATTAGAATTTTATAAATTCATAATAAAAAAGTATACTTCTACTACAAATAATTTCAAACACAAAATTTAAACATAAAAGACTGCCATTTTGTAAGAAAAGATCACTGAAGATTAAAGAATACATTTGGGGATATTTATACATAAGATGAACTATGTATCAAAAAAATTTATATTGGAATAGGATGAAGAAAGTAGTCCAAATTATGTGAGATTTTGTCCTGCTTTAAACAGTATCAGCTGTGGGAAAAGCTTTTGCAAGGACTACCTGACTACATTAAACATGAAAATTTTTTAGCATTCTGAATGTGAATGAGTAACATTAACTATTTGATAAAATGAATTTATTTAGGCAGATGAATCTTCTGAAGATAACTTTAATACTCATAATTTTTAAAAAGTTAACTTAAAAATTGAATGTATTTCTATGTTACCAATATTCAGATTTCTTTAATCTGTGATATTCGTATTTCTGAAATTTTATCCCTTTGACTGGTATTTTTTCTTTTTTTTTTTTTTTTTTTTTTTTTTTTTTTTTTTTTTACTTGTTTCATTGGTTTTTGAGAATATTTTGAGGGGAACACTTAGAATATTTTAATAACTAATGCTTTATATATAAGCAAACAGACTTACAGCTTAATTTTAAAAAGTATTTGTTGAGATGGTAATCTTGTTTTTTATTATTTTAGGTTCGACCCCTAAATAGTGAAGGATCCTTAAATATTTTACTTTTGGAGACAAAAAGATTAATATATTTCAAAAAGAAGATGACATGTAAGAAACAACTTCTTCTTCCTCTTAGAACTACTTCTAAGAGATCATGTCTCTAGCTGACTTCCCAAGGTCAGAGAACAAACGAGTGGAGAAGATCTGACATTGATTCACTGTGCTGGTGGCAAAAAGTGATTGTCCGTCATCGTTGCATATCTGTATAGATACAACATTTACTCTAGGCACACTTTTTATTTTCGAGTGTGGAGGCATGGCTGGACATAAGCACCTGTAAACAATGTAATCCCCATTTACAGTGTTCACTGTGCAGACTCACTCACTCTCTAACGCTACAGTTCAGGTACTGAAAGCAGATGTAACATCCTCTCCCCCAATCCCCAAGCCTACTTCAGCTTCCCCCACCTGTATTTTTAGACTCTAGATTTGCAGTAAGAAAAAAGCCATATGGATTCATTTCTTTTTTTCCTATTTTACTGATAGGATGGAATACATCATGTAGCTAACTAAGTATCAGTTTGCTAGGACTGCCATGACCAAGTATCACAGAGTAGGTAGCTTAAACCACAGAAGTGTACTGGTTCGCAGTCCTGGAGGCCACAAGTTTAAGATTAGGGTGTCAGCAGGGTCTGTTCCTTTTGAAGGCTGTTGAGAGACAACCTGCTCCAGGTTGGTCATGCCAATGACCTCATCTTAACTTGATCATCTGCAAATATCTTATTTCCAAATAAGGTCATATTCACAGGTACTGGAGATTAGGACATTTAATCTCTTAGGAGGAACCTCAATTTAATGTGTAGCAAGCTTTCCTATTTTCTTTTTGATGGTTTCTGGGTGACAGTTTATTTACTTCTAGATATTGAGAACTAAAATAGGGTAGGCCCTGGTCTCCTAGGGGTCTATAGAAGGGATGCATCCTCTGCCAGGTTTAGAACAGGGAGAGAGCAGAGGCGAATTCTTACCTCCAGTAGAGGGGAGGTGGGCTGGGGGCCGGGAGGGGGGAGGGGGGTTTACCCCACCTCTGTACCTCTTTCTCCTATTGTAGGCCTCAGAAAAGCTTGGCTTTTTTTTTTTTTTTACAGTAATTGTTTTTATTTATAGACAGACTCACCCATCACATTTCACCCTGCAGCACAACAGAATATTATAATGCTCTTACACCACAAAAATGTGGTAGGAGGAAAATAGCACAGACATGTGAAGGCCAATCAAAGTGGAAAGAGACCAATGCAACAGCTCCCTCCTTCTAAAGAAGCCATGTTGCTTTACAGATATGAGTCAGCACAGATTTATTCTTCAGTTAATGGTTAAACTGAACATTAAATTCTGTTCATTAATGCTCCCTTCATATTCTTGATAATGGATAATGGATGCCATAAGCATCCAGTTTCAAATTTAAAAAATTAGAGTAGTATATTTGTGCAGATCTTTAATTGCAAGATTAATATGAAATTAATGGATGGAAATGCATTTTAACAGTTTAAAGGATGCTGTTGTTTTATTTGTTTAAAAATAAACAAATATAGATGGAGAAGAGATGGTATTTCCTCAAACATCAGATAATCATCAGAAACAAATGGTCCGGCACCTCCACAGCAAGCAGCGATATTCCTTCAGAGTTCCCAGAAGGAAGGGGCATCTGCCCATGGGGCTCTGATCACCACCCTTCACATGTGGGCCAGAGGGAGCACTCCAGAACCACACGTTGTTTGATGTTATTTGGAAGAAAAAGAAATAAATCTCTGAAACTCGGGCAGAAATCTCTGTTCACATCAGTGTTATGTTTATTTCTCTGTGACACTTCAAAAAAACCTTTACGTAGTAAGTATAAATGGAAGTGTAATGTTGATTCATTTCTCTGTGAGTGTGAAATAACTGAAATTCAGTATGTAAGCCTCCATATAACATAGGGAACACATCATAAGGTATGTCTCATTATCATTTTGTAAACAAATAAATAGTACTGTGTATGCATGTAGATTGATTACTCTCTGACTCTGGGTGTGTATTGCTTTGACTTTAGGATAACCTTTGGTAATGAACCACTACTTGGCAATAATCTCTGTAACTGAATAGGTGGAAAAATAGGCTGGTCTTCTTTGGATTGCAAATAAAAACATTTCTAAAGTGGTGCAAATTCTTTCAAAAGAACCATAATCACATGAAAAATATATAATATGGCAGAACTTCTTTGATGCCTGTGGCTGTTTAAGGCAGTATTTCTACCAAAAACTTTGAAGTTTTTCAAGTTTCAAATTTTCAAGTCTTTTTTGAAAGAAGCAAGAACTGTTAAAATCTTCAATCATAAGTGTGGATTTTTCTATTTTTTCCTTTCACATCAATTTTGGTTTCATATATTTTTAAAGTTTTTGTTATTGGATTCACATGCATTTAGGTTATGTTAGATAAGATAACTGATCTTGTCATTTTGAACATTTCGTCTTTCTCTTTAGTAGTATTCCATATCAAGGAGACTCCTTGGTCCAATATCCATTTAAGCCACTCTAGCTTATCTTACTTTAGAATCTGCATGGTTTATCTTCTTTTCCATCCTTCAGTCTTTTTTATTTTTTTCTCCCTTAAAGATTTATTTATTTATTTGACAGAGAGAGGGGGAGGGAGCAGGCTCCCCGCTGAGCAGAGAGCCCGATGCGGGGGCCCGATCCCAAGACCCTGAGATTACAACTTGAGCCGAAGGCAAGGGCTCAACCCACTGAGCCACCCAGGCGCCCCATCCATCCTTCAATCTTAACCTACATGTGTCAAATGATTTAAAATGCATTTCCTATATATATGGATAGGTTTTGATTTTCATTAAATCTCATGTTGTCCATGTTTTAGTTGGGAGTATTTAGAACACTTACATTTAATACAAATACATCGACATGTTTGATTTTAAGTATATCATCTTTCTTATTTGTCCTATCTGTTCTTCTTTCTTTTTTCCTATATTCTTTTGAATATTTTATTATCCAATTTTTCTGTTATAATTATTATTTATACCATTTTTTGTTGCTTTCCAATTTAGATTATTACAGTTCTGATACCAATTAAGATGTGTGAATTTTTCAACATCACCAAGAAATTCTCACACTAGCTGGGTATCCTCGACACACCCTGGAGATAGTGTCAGGTTCCACCTGTTAAAAGCTCAGTCCCAAAAGACTGACCAATCCCCTCCACTTCAGACAAATCTCAAACCTAGGTTGTCACCTGTAGTTTTGACATACAGGGTATAGATCAGAGACTCCAACAACTCCCTCCTAGGGTTCAAATAACTTGCTAGAGTGGCTCACAGAACTCAGAGAAACATCTTACTTATCATTGGTTTATTATAAAAGGAACTCAGGAACACCCAAATGGGAGAAATTGGACAAGTTATATGGAAAGGGAAAAGAGTTTCCCTCCAAGTCCAGCATCTCCCTGAACCTTCTCCTTGTGGGTTTCTGTGGAGGCTTCATGACACAGACATGATATCAAATGGTCATTGGTAATGGATTTAACTTCCAGTACTTCATCCTTTTCCAGAGGTTGAGGAGAGTGGAACTGTCAATTCAAACCTTCTAATTACATTCTAATCACAGAGCTGGGTTCCTTGGCAACCAGACCCCATTCTTAGGTTCTTTCTAAAGTCACCTGATTTAATATAACAAAAGACACCTTTATCACTCTCAACACTTAGGAAATTCCAAGGATTTTAGAAGCTTGGTGGAAGAAATGGGACAAAGATCAAATATAAATCTCTTAATATAAATCACAGTATCATATTAATATAAATCACAGTATCATAAGTATGCATCTTTAACTTACCACTACCCACCCTGAAATGATACCAGTTTGTCTATATTGTAAAACCTGTAACAATTCATTCCATCTCCCTCTCCAAACTTTTGTGCTATTATAATACATTTTGTTTCCACATGTATTCTATTTTTAAAAATTTTTAATTTCTTTTCAGTATTCAAGAATTCACTGTTTATGCACCACTCAGTGCTCCATGCAATACATGCCCTCCATAATACCCACCACCAGGCTCACCCAACCTCCCACCCCCCTTCCCTTCCAAAACCCTCAAAGTTTGTTTCTGAGTCCACAGTCTCTCATGGTTCACCTCCCCCTCAGATTTATTCCAACTCACTTCCTTCCATCTCCCCATGTCCTCCATGTTATTCCTTATGCTCCTCAAATAAGTGAAACCATATGATACTTGACTCTGCTTGACTTATTTCACTTAGCATAGTCCCATCCATGTTGATACAAAAGTTGGGTATTCATCCTTTCTGACGCAGGCATAATACTCCATAGTGTAGATGGACCACATCTTCCTTATCCATTCGCCTGTTGAAGGGCATCTGGTTCTTTCCACAATTTGGCTGTTGTGGCCATAACTGCTATGAACATTAGGCTACAAATGGCCCTTCTTTTCACTATATCTGTATCTTTGGGATAAATACCCAGAAGTGCTATTGCAGGGTCATAGGGTAGCTCTACATTTAATTTCTTAAGGAATCTCTGCAACAGCTTGCATTCCCACCAACAGTGTAAGAGGGTTCCCCTTTCTCCACATCCTCTCCAACACACGCTGTTTACTGTCTTGTTCATTTTTGTCATTCTAACTCGTATAAGGTGGTATCTCAATGTGGTTTTGATTTGAATCTCCCTGATGGCTACTGATGATGAACATTTATTTATGTGCCTATTAGCCATTTGTATGTCTTCTTTGGAGAAGTGTCTGTTCATGTCTTACGCCCATTTTTTGACTTATTTGTTTTTTGGGTGTTGAGTTTGAAGAGTTCTTTATAGATCTTGGATATCAGCCCTTTGTCTATAGTGTCATTTGCGAATGTCTTCTCCCATTCCATGGGTTTCCCCTTTGTTTTGTTAACTGCTTCCTTTGTTGTGCAGAAGCTTTTCATCTTGATGAAGTCCCAAAAGTTCATTTTCGCTTTTGTTTCCTTTGCCTTTGGTGACATATCTTGAAAGTTGTTGCAGCTGATGTCGAAGAGGTTACTGCCTATGTTCTCCCCTAGGATTCTGATGGATTCCTGCCTCATTGAGGTCTTTTATCTATTTTTAATTTATCTTTGTGTATGGTGTAAGAGAATGGTTGAATTTCATTCTTCTACACATAACTGTCCAGTTTTCCCAGCACCATTTACTGAAGAGACTATCTTTCTTTCTAATGTATATTTTTTCCTGCTTTGTCGAAGATTATTTGACCATAGAGTTGAGGGTCTGTATCTGGGCTCTCTACTCTGTTCCATTGGTCTATGTGTCTATTTTTGTGCCAGAAGGAAAACTTCCAGACTCTTTTTATGAAGCCAGCATTACCGTGATCCCTAAACCAGGCAAAGACCCCACCAAAAAGGAGAATTTCAGACCAATACCCCTGGTGAATATGGATGCCAAAATTCTCAACAAGATCCTAGCTAATAGGATCCAACATTACATTAAAAAGATTATCCACCATGACCAGGTGGAATTTATCCACGGAATGCAAGGGTGGTTCAACATTCGCAAATCAATCAATGTGATGGAACAAATCAATAACAGAAGAGAGAAGAACCACGTGGTCCCTTCAATTGATGCAGAAAAAGCATTTGACAAGATATAGCATCCAGTCCTGATTAAAAGGCTTCAAAGTATAGGGATAGAGGGAACATTCCTCAACTTCACAAAATCTATCTAAGAAAAACCCACAGAGAATATCAACTTCAATGGGGAAAAGCTGACAGATTTCCCTTTGAGATCAGGAACATGATAAGGTTGTCCACTCTGTTGTTCAACATAGTACCAGAAGTCCTAGCAACAGCAATCAGAAAACAAAAAGAAATAAAAGGTATTCAAATTGGCAAAGAAGTCGTCAAACTCTTTCTCTTCACAGATGACATGATACTTTATATGGAAAACCTGAAAGACTCCACCCCCAAACTACTAGAACTTATACAGCAATTCAGTAACGTGGCAGGATACAAAGTCAACGTACAGAAATCAATTGCTTTCTTATACACTAACAATGAAAATACAGGAAGGAAAATTAGAGAATCGATTCCATTTACTATAGCACCAAGAATCATAAGATATCTCAGAATAAACATAACCAAAGAGGTAAAGGATCTGTACTTGAAGAAATACAGAACACTCATGAAAGAAATTGAGGAAGACACAAAAAGATGGAAGACCACTCCATGCTCATGGATTGGAAGAATAAACATTGTTAAAATGTCTATACTGCCCAGAGCCATCTATACTTTCAATGTCAGCAGTATCAAAATTAACCGGCTGGGGTGCCTGGGTGGCTCAGTGGTTTAAACCCCTGCCTTGGGCTCAGGCCATAATCTCAGGGTCCTTGGATTGAGCCCTGCATCCGGCTCTCTGCTCAGCGGGGAGCCTGCTTCCCCCTCTCTGTGCCTGCCTCTCTGCCTACTTGCGATCTCCCTCTCTGTCAAATGAATAAATAAAAATCTTAAAAACAACAAAAAAACCCACAAAAACCAAAAACAAAACAAAAAATTCCACTGGCATTTTTCAAAGAGCTGGAGCAAACAATCCTAAAACTTGTATGGAACCAGAAGAGACCCCAAACTGCTAAGGAAATGTTTAAAAAGAAAAAAAAAACTGGGGGCATCACATTGTCTGATTTCAAGCTTTACTACAAAGCTGTGAGCACCAAGAGGGCATGGTTCTGGTGTTCTATTTTTATTAAACTATCACACTTGGGTATTATTTTTGCTTAAACAAACTATCAAGAACTTATTTTAAAAAAGTAAAACAATATATTTACCCACATATTTATCATTTTTGGCAGTCTTCATTTTCAGTGATTTTTTAATGATTTGTTCTGCTTGGTAAAAGACATTGTTTTTGAAGAAATAAGAGTTGTTGTTTGCAAAATGACTCACTTTGTGAATCTGCTTTATTTTTATTGTTCTCATTCCTTCACTGAATATTCTCAAATTGGGATTACCTATCAAGTATGTATTATACATAGACAAAAGAACAGAATTTGCAGATGTGAATACCAATTGTTCTCACCTGGAGACCATTTTTCAGGGAACATTTGCTAAAACCCCACGGACTGTGGTTTTTTTGGTTGTGAAAACTAGGTGGGGTGGGTGCGGTACTGGCATCATCAGTGGGCAGAGCACGCGCAGGCTGCCGAACACCCTGCAGAGCACCAGTCAGGGCCCTGCAACGAAGAAGAATCTGGCCCAAGATGTGAATCATGGGGTGGGTGAGATACTGAGGCTGGTACGTGAGGCGCCATGGCTTGTTCCGCAAACTGTGTCCGTGCTGGGGGAACGACCTGCGCTGTGTTTGTGAGAGAAGTGGGGCGCGCTGACTGGGGACCATCACCAACATCACAGTGTGAGGAGTCGGCATGGCGGTCCCAGAGCCGGACCGCGGAGCACGTGGCGCAGCTGAGGTAATTCTTACGCTCGGGCTTTAAGGAGACCAACCACTAACAACTGCCTGGATGAGGGGATAAGCCCAGGTTTCGGCCTTGAAAGCCGGGGAGGCCGCGGCTCCATGGGTCGGGAGCGCGGGCAAGGGGCTGAGTCTGGGACCCCGGGAGCCCACAGAGCAGCGTCCTGGAGGCGGCGCCCGGGCGCTGAGGCGGGAGGGCTGGGCTTCAAGACGCTAGAGCATCAGGAGGCGCACGTCGGAGTTACCAGGACGCCAGGGAGGGGGGACGGCAGGAGCGCCCGACACGGAGAAGGAACCAGGTACTGTCGCGGGGGCGGACACCCGGAGGTCCAGCACTCGCGCCGGACAACGCCGCCCAGGATGTCCGCGCTCACAAGGGACGAGGCCCGCGGTCCCAGTCGCTGAGCAGCTGGCTGCACGTGCTCCGCCCCCGCAGCTCGTCCCCGCACCTCATCCCCGCACATGGGGCTCACCGCACTCCAAGCACCGTCCCGCCGGCCCCCTCAGCCCGTCCCGCAGCCCATAGCTTACCGCCCCTGACGGTCCGACGACGCCGGCTCTCGGCCCTCTCGGCCAACAGAGACGCTCCCAGAGGGCAGGCTGGGCGGAGACCGGCGCCCCACGCGGGGCAGGGGCAGGCCCACAGCCCCCCACGCTCGTGGGGATCCGCGGCGACACACGTTGTGCCTCCCACGTGTCCCCTCTGCCGCCGCGTCGAGCGAGGCCCCGCGGAGCCTAACCGGAGCTCAGCGCACCACACTCTGGGAAAGCCCCCAGCAGCGCCCTGTGCGCAGGCGCAGCCCCGCCCCGGAAGCTGTCTCTGGTGGGAAGAGGGCGGGGCGGCCGGGGAGCGTTGCGGGAGGAGCTGGCGTGTGCTCCTGCGGGGGAGGTGAAGCGCAGGCTTCTTGGGTTGGGGGAGGCCGCGGGGCCGCCGGCGACTTCTGGCCGCCTCGAAGGATTCGGGGCCGGGGAGTCTGCGCGGTCGCTGGTTCGGAGGGAGGCGGAGGGCGCTACCTGCAGGGGCGAGCCGGGCGCGGGGCGAGCCGGGCGCGGGGCGAGCCGCGGGCCCGTGCGGGCGTCGGGGCGGAGAAGACGCCTGGTTTTTGCCGGGCGGTCGCAGGCTCCGGCGCGGTGGCGTCCTGGATCGCAGAGCCGGCGCGGGTCCGGGAGGGCGGCTCTGGGGCTGACCTGACTCCCAGCCGGACACCGCGGTGCGGTGACACCGGGAACCCCCGCGGGACACCGGGTGGACGTGTGAGCGGACACCCCGGGAGCCACGCGGGCCCGTGGGCGCGACAGAACGCCGGCCGCCGCGCAGAATCGCAGACGTGCGGTCGGAGCGCGGGTCAGGGCTGCCCTGCGTGCCGCCGGACCGCGAGGAGCGCCGCTGGGGGTCCGCATGAGGCGAGGAAGCGGCCCCGTCGGGTCCCGTGCTCCGCCCAGTGTGGACGGCGCCGTGGTCGTCGTTGTTCGCGACAGCCTGGACTGGACGGCTCGGTGCGCGCCCGCGGGCGCTTGCGGGAGATATCACCTGCGTGCGCACGGAGACGCTGACGATCAGCCGACCGTGCAGAAGACGGAGTGGGCCACGTGCGTGACCGCCGACGGGGCCGCCGCCCTGATGCCGAGTGACCGCAGTGCGCCAGGGACAGACACGGGTGTGTCCTAGGGGACGTCCGTGCGCTCTGAGCTCGGCCCGACCCACAGCGCTGCGGCCGCACCTCGAACTGCTCTGGGGCAGGGAACGGGTGGGGTGCGGGTGGGCCTCGAGGCGGGGGCGGGGGCACGAGAGAAATGGGCCAATTGCTGAGTTTTGTGTCATTACGTTTACATGAACCTGGGCCAAAGTCCGCGTGCTCGCCGGGGTCTAGGAGGTCAGACCCGACCCCACCGAAGCCTCCTCCGGCCCCACCCGGCCCTCAGCCTCAGGCTGGCTTCCTGCCCTGGAACCTCCTCCACGGGTTGGTCTCCGTCCTGACCTCCCCGCACATCCTTTCCCCAGAAAACCACCTCGTGCTTCCTTCCCCGCGGAGGGTCGTGGCCCACATGTGGACAGCCGTTCAGCTGCAGGCAGATCCGCACCCGCTGCTGCCCCGCCTGACTCCCAGGGCTCGCGCCGCGTGCACTGGCGCTGCTCCCGCGGGCTGTGTCTTCTCTGTGGAAGTGACCGCTGACGTGCCGTGCGCTCTGCTTACACGTCCACTGCCCTGGTCTCTGTGTCCGACCTACCTGTGTTGTCGGGGCACAGAGTCTCCCTTGCTCTCCTTCCAGCCCTGCTCGTGCTCAAGACATCGCTCTCTGGGGCCCCTGGGTGGCTCAGGCCGCGAAGACCTGTCTCTGGCTCCCGTCATGTTCTTGGAGTCCCGGGATTGAGCTCCGCCTAGCAGGGAACCTGCTTCTTCTTCTCCCTTTGCCTCCCTCCCGCCAGGTGGTCTTTGCTCTAGCTCTCTATCCAATAAGTAAATAAAACCTTTAAAAAAAAGAGAAAAGATTGCTATTCGTGCCCTCTCCAGCACAACGATGTGTTTGCCTGGTCAGCCCTGAGGCTGGACCCTGAGATTCCTAAACCTGAAATAATTTCTGCAGCCAGTGTGGACTTGAGGGGGACCTGGTGCACTGCCTCTGAGGGTTGGTCTCCCATGGAGCAGGTGGCACTTGTAAACAGGCTTTCTGAAATGCTAGGACCTATGAAGAATGCGGGCAGCCCCTGCCTGCGGAGACCCAGGAGGCAGTGACGATGGTTGGCCTAATATCATCTAGGACCTAGTATTTTGGCTTCCTAAGATCTCCTTTTAGCTATTGTTTTCTTGATGGTCACCCAAATGTGTTTTTATTTTTTGTACTTGAAGGAAAAATGGCGGCTGCTGCTTCTGCTCTCTTTAAATTGGCGGGACACGGCCACACCGCAGGAATATGAAACAGGACGGCCTGAGTGGCAGGAGTTCACTGTGTGTTCAGCCAAGTCCCATTTGGAACGGCTAGAGATGTGCACAGCATCCACCATGCTTCATGGCAGGTGAGACACCCCAATGGTAGAAGACTGTAAATCACTGGGTGAAGTTACTCTGCACAGATAAATCAGCTTACAATTCTTTTCCTTTTTGCTTTGTCATAATATGTTAGTCGTTAAAAGCTATTTCATCCTTTTCTGTGTAATCTAGTGAATATTCTTTTAAAAACCCATCAGAATTTAACCTCAGGAAAAGGAACATTTTAGCCTGTTCAGAAATGTAAAGATTGTTACATCACAAAAAGTTAAAATGTATTTGATGTGTGCCACACATGTAAATATCCTGGTTCTGTGTTTGTGCTCATGAATTACATGTATTGCTTTAATGGTTATTACAATTTATAACATTTTTTTAAGTAGGATCCACAGAGTTCGAACTCATAACCCTGAAATCAAGACCTGAGCTGAGATCAAGAGTCAGACACTTAACCTACCGAGTCACCCAGGCAATGCAGGTTGTGAATGATTTTTTAAAAAAACCTCTCTTTGAGGTGGTGAAGTTCATTTTGGGCTGCTATGTAATGAAGCCATGTGGTCACTAGGTGGAGTACAGCACGGAGCACATTGCCCTTCTGCAGAGACTTTTCATTATTCTTTATAAAATATTTTATTTTTTTAAGTAAAGTCTGCACACAATGTGGAGCTTAAACTCACAGCCCTGGGGTGTGATAGAACAAATCAATAAGAGAAGAGAGAAGAGCCACATGGTCCTCTCAATTGATGCAGAAAAAGCAGTTGACAAAATCCAGCATCCGTTCCTGATTAAAATGCTTCAAAGTATAGGGATAGAGGGAAACTCCTGAACTTCATAAAATCTGTCTACGAAAGACCCACAGCAAATATCATCCTCAATGGTAAAAAGCTTGCAGCCTTCCTGTTGAGATCAGGAACATGACAAGGATGCCCGCTCTCACCACTCTTGTTGTTCAACATAGTATTAGAAGTCCCAGCAACAGCAATCAAACAACAAAGAGAAATAAAAGGTATCCAAATTGGCAATGAAGAAGTCAAACTCTCTCTCTTCACAGATGACATGATTCTTTATATGGAAAACCCAAAAGACTCCTCCCCAAACTACTAGAACTCATACAGCAATTCAGTAATGTGGCAGGATACAAAGTCAATGTGCAGAAATCACTTGCTTTCTTATACACAGAAACACACACAGAAAGGGAAATTAGAGAATCGATTCCATCTACTGTAGCACCAAGAACCATAAGAATAAACCTAATAAACTGGGAATAAACCTAACCAAAGAGGTAAAGGATCTGTACTCGAGGAACTACAGAACACTCATGAAAGAAATTGAAGAAAACACAAAAAGATGGAAGACCATTCCATGCTCTTGGATTGGAAGAATAAACATTGTTAAAATGTCTATACTGCCTGGAGCTATCTATACTTTGAATGCCATTCCAATCCAAAGCCCTGAGATCAAGAGTCGCATGCTCTTCCAACTCAGCCAGCCGGGCACCCAGAGACTTTTACTGTTTAATACAAAAATCAAATGGAAAAGTTCTTTGGAAGTGGGCATTTTTGAATACACATCCGTATTAAAGTTTCAAAGCACTAAATATGATCAAAACGTTCAGGACAAAAATTGGGAAGATAAATTATCCTGGTAGAGTTATTCTTCATTTTCTTCTTTTTTGAGGGTTTATTCCTTTTTCTTTCACACATTTTCAGTTTCAAATTCCATGTATAGTATATAAAAGGAAAAGGCAGCACTATCTAAAGGAGCACACGTGTATGCCTAGACATGTAAATACATGGTTCTTACTGTAGTATTTACAAGGGGAAATCAATGACTGCTATTGTCATGAAAGAATGTTTGATCTTTCTGTATGTATTTCTCTCTTTCTCAGCAACTGGAAAAGTAGCAACAAAGTTTACGTTTCTTTTTTTTTATGTTTAGACAAGAAGTCCAATAGGGTGAGTGGGAGATTGGGAAATGAAGAATCCATACCCCTTTGCCTTTGAGTAGTGGAAGAGAGATGGGCAATGCAACAAGAGGGTAATGCAGGTTTTAGTGGGAAAATACCTGAATCAGAGATGCCCACACTCCGGAGGAAAGCCTGCACCCTCCACATATCACCTAGAGCCAGCCTCCTCT
Organism: Mustela putorius furo; assembly: GCF_011764305.1. Taxonomy (NCBI): domain Eukaryota; kingdom Metazoa; phylum Chordata; class Mammalia; order Carnivora; family Mustelidae; genus Mustela; species Mustela putorius. The sequence goes on from NW_025421998.1 coordinate 14,368,150, forward strand.
TATCCAAACCACATCCACTTCCAGGGAAGAGGGTTTTCATCTGGACTCAGGAGATAGAGGCCAGCTCTCCAGAAGTCATGGTTCCACTTCACAAACATGAGCAGGTAACTAAGAGATATCAACACGTGAAGAAAGCCAGAGAGGAGTCACTGCAGAAAACAGAAGAAAATGATGCTAATCCAAAGAAGGCAAGAGTTGAGATAGACCCAATCCAAGATATTGTGGGTGTGCTGGATACAGCTGTACCTGAAGCCTGATCTCGAGCATTTGGATTACACAAACCAAGATGCCTCTCTTACTACAGCAGGTCTGAATTGTACCTATCATCCATATACAAGATGGCCTTGACTGTGTTCACTGATGTATCTACTCTTGGAAAATTCGGGGACATTTTTAGGGTGAGCGTATATCAATTGCAGGGAAAACAAACATTAACTCTGATGCCATTATTTCTCCTGAAAATTATTTAAAACACAAAGAAATGAGACAACTAGACAGAAGAGTAAATTACGTTTATGACAGTATCAGAGTGTTCAGTATTTGCTTTATGATCCATTTAATAAGTTCTTAGCATCAGTGATGCCCTGTAGGTCCTCATAATCCTCTCCAAAGAAATCGGTCCACTGTGAGTCTGCTACCAAGTGTTGTCTTGTGGACTAATTCATTATCCCCTGTTTTGCTTTTCCTTAAAACTTCGCCCATTAACAAACTTTTCTGTTTCAGTCTGTATTGTTGCATTTTTGTCTGTAGGGCTCTTAACACTTTGCATGCAAAAGCTGCCATTCTCCCACTTCCATTTTTCATGCCTCAAATAATGTTGTAGGGCTGTTCTTTTTATTTTTTTAAAGATTTTATTTATTTATTTGACACAGAAAGAGATCACAAGTAGGCAGAAAGGCAAGCAGAGGGGGAGGGGGAAACAGGCTCCCTGCCGAGCAGAGAGCCCAATGCGGGGTTCTATCCCAGGACCCTGAGATCCTGACCTGAGCCAAAGGCAGAAGCCTCAGCCCACTGAGCCACCCAGGTGCCCCTGTAGGGCTGTTCTTAATGAGGAAAGTGGTCTGAGAACTGTCTTCTCTTGTCTCTGTGGACACGAAATGCCAGATCTTCTAAGGACTTTGTATCTGATGTAAACTCTGTGTTCCTGGTGTATTATGTTTTCCATCATTAGCTCTGAGATTCCAAACCCCACAGGGTTCAAGAAGAGAGCAGAAATCCCCTGGGGAGCTACCATGTGAGGAGACATCTCCTTTCTCTTTCAGAGCAACCCCCATTTGTTTATTTAACTTCCCTTAAAATGATGTTACCTTTCCCTTATGGGAATAGCAATCTTATGGCTCACTGTCCACTCATAAATCATCTGAGGGATGTAGGTTGTGAATTTGGATCTGGCGCTGAAATTCAAAAGATGAAGTTTTTATGTGGCCTTTAAATTTTATTCTTTTTTCTTTTTTCATTGTTTTTTGGAAGCCTGTCTGGGCAAAACCATCACTGAATTGGGTCAAAGAGAAGACCAAGGTTGGAAAAGAGAATAGTAAAGTTTTACCTTCAAAAAACCAGGGGGCTGGGCCGGCTGAGTGCACCGTGAAGGGAGAGAGGCTGTCCTGACCCAGCCATGGCCCACCCCCGCCCCAACCGATCTGGCCCCTGTATCACCTATGGTTTGTACCCCAAACCAAGACGCTTTTGCTCATTTATTTAAATTGTCAAGTTCATAAAAAGGACAAACTTTCTAGGTAACACAGGAAGGGCTCTGAACCCTACAGATGTGATGTGATGGTGAATTTTCCTTCCTTCTGTCCAAGAGGTAAGAACTCCCTGTATTGTTCGTTGGTGTTGCTACAAATGCCTCTCTGTCCCCCAGAAAAGGAGGTGCTGGGCTGGATCTAATCTGGAGATCTTCCAGAAGCTTCCACGCCATTAGAATAACCTGTCTGGATTAGGATTAAATTGCTCTGAGTGGAAGTTTCTCACTGTAAAACAAAACAGCATGAAACGGGCCAGTAGCATGGTCAGAACTTGCCACCAAATGGAAAAGGAATTGAGAGAGCCTCCATGAAGAGATGGTGACTTCCCTAGCTGCACCATAAGGTTTTACCCCCCCAGCGAGGAGCAAACAGGTGTTTCAAAGTACAGCAGAGGCTGGTTATGGCTTATTAAAGTGTTTCAAAGGACCAGAAGTTAGATCTTGAAGGATGTCAAGGCAAGATCAGGAGAGATCATAGAATCTTAGTGCTGAATGGTCTGTGTGGTCCCTGTGGGTGAATCCCCCACTCTGCAGGGTGCCCCCACCCCTGTGCTCTTTCATGCGTGTGGGGTGTGCCCCACACAGGTTCTGCCAGGGCTCCTCGATCCCCATGGACAAGCCCCATGCAGCTGTCCCCAGCCATGCTCAGAACGGGAGGGCCAAGCGGTGCCTTTGTACTCTCAGAACAGGAGGGGCAAGTGCTGCCTTCGTGCGCTCAGAATGGGAGGGCAAGTGGTGCCTTCGTGCTCTCAGAATGGGAGGGCCAAGTGGTGCCTTTGCCCTTCAGGAGGGGAGAAAGCTTGCATCTCCCTGTGCATCACCTAAGGGGCGAGCTCCCCTCAGTGGCTCACCGCAGGGCAGGTGGCCCCAGGCCCCAATCCACACTATAGTTCTGGACTTGGAACAGCAGTGAGCATGGAGGTCTGGTGCGGGTGTGCTATCTGGGCTCAGGTCACGAAGATGACTAAGGAAACCTGCTCCTCAAGTCTGAAATCCGGGAACTGCTCCTTCTAGCCTCTGTGTGGCCCTGGGGAGTCGGAAGCCAGGGGCCACTCTGACTCTGTGGAGGGCTAAGACTCTGCTTCTTTCTAGGGTTTGCTTCCTCAGCTCACAACAGAGGGATGCAAGTAGCAGGTTCTGCCTGGGAAAGCATCGGAAGAACAGCCCGAATGTCTTGGGTTAAGGACGGTTTTCTTGGCACTTGCAGATTTGAAGGCAGGTAGGAGATGGGAAACTTACAGGCCCTTCTGCCTTTTCTTCATGTTTCCTTCAAAACAAAACAATAACAAAAACACACACACACAAAATACCCCCCCCACCCCAAAACAACAAAGAAAGTGAGGACAGTAAATCCAGGAGGTGGAATTAGAAGCCTCATATGATGTCCTGGGATTTTCATTTCATTTGCTCTGTGTCTCCAGGAAGGAAAAGTCAATCACCTCTGAGCTGCTGTGCTCATCATCTTAGAACCCCATCACCGGTGAACACCTGTGTGGCCGTCCTGAATGCTGCGACTTCCCCAATGTGATGCAGGCGGCAGAGTGGGGGGCTCACTGTGTACAAGCAGAGCTCCAGCCCTCGTGTCTGGGTCCACCTTCTTGGGGGGCCCCTGTCCCTGAGGATTCTTGGTATCTGAGTGTTCCCACTGGCCACTCACATCCAGGTCTACGAGCCTTGGTCAGCTCTCAAATGGGTTGACTTTGGGTCAGATGTGACTTCAAATCAAGTCAGAAGGCAGCATTCTCATACTTATTTGCAAAAATGTCTCTAGTTTCTACAGATTCCTTCCATCCTGCCTCCATAGCAAGCCTGTCCCAGGCCCAGGATTTGCTGACATGATTTTTAAAACCCTGTTTTTCTTTCTTTAAGCTCCTTATGCCCTCCTGCAGTACATGTAGGGAGAATATAAAAAATTCTAAACTGGCCTGCTTTGCACATTTATAATGCTGCCAACTTTCTCAGCCAAACAAAGTTGCAGATTTTGAAATTGGGGTTTAAAAATTCACACAATTTTAAATTTTAATTGAGACAGAAATGAAAACAAATTGTAGGAAGTGTAAAAAAAAGAATTTTGCCACCCTGTATCACTTTAAGCTTGAACCTCTCCATAGTGATCCTAATAATCAATTATGCATTGACATAGCTTGGTCTTCTATTAGAAAAATTAGAAAAAATTAGAAAAAGGAGAAGTTTGAGTCTTTGGGGGGAAATCTGAAGGAAATGGAAACTTTGAGTGACATCAGAGGGGAATTACTGTAGCAGCTTCTGGAGGACGGTATAAATGACCTGGATATGGAGAGTGAGTTGCCGAACAGAGGAGACCGCCTTGTAAGCACCACTGTGGGACATCACCACTCCTTTCATTCGACAAATCGCCCTGTTCATCCAGGGGGATTTCTCCAGACTCACGTCCTGTTTCAGGCTGTATCATGTGCCCACCATCAAATTCATGTGCTGGAGTCCTAACCCCCAGTAACTCAGAGGGCGACCCTATTTAGAGAGGGTCTTAACTCAGCAAACCAGGTTGTTTTGAGGTCATTGGGATGGACTGTAATTCAGTAGGACTGGTGTCCTTAGAGAGGGAGAGATTTGGACACAGACCCAAGGAGGGAAGACACCATAAAGACACATAGAGAGAAGACAGTTGTCTACAGGCCAGAGACAAGACTGGAATGGATCCTTCCCTCATGGCCCCTGGAAGGAATCAAATCTGTCTCACCTGGATTTTAGACTTCTGGCCTCTATGGAAACCTCCCGGTCAGTGTTGCTTTGTTGCCGTGGCTGGCCAGAGCAGACCCAGGCCAGTCCTATAGTAATAGGGCGGTGGAACAGGGCTACAGAGCTTGGAGGGAACTTGGGCTCTGTTTAGACCAGAACTATGCAAGAAGGGCACAGTGCTGGCCTCAGAGGTGGGCACTTATGTAATTTAAAAATTTCCTAGTAGTTGTGTCAAAAAAAAAAAGGATTAAAATTAATTTTAACAATATGTTTTTTAAAAATCCCATATGTCCAAATGTCATGTCAATGAGGTGTGTTGAACATAAAGGAGATATTTTACCTCCTCTTTGTGGTCCTAATCTTTAAAATCTGGTGTATGTGATTTACACGGACAGAGCATCTAAATGGTCAATAGAAGTAGGGTTGTTTTGATGGGTGGAAATTGTCCTGGGAGGTGCTTGTGGAAGACAGTTTCTCCTTGCAGTGTCCTAGCTCCTCTTTTGTGATTTCAGCATTTGCTGTGGAATCATCTGGTCCTCTCTTGGCTCTGATAGAGGTTGAGTATAATCCTTCCTGACAGAGATATGAAACTGGCGGGACCTGTCACTAGATGTTTGAAGCATTGGCTTGTAAGGACCCTTGGTGGTGAGAACACATTCTTTTCTCTTCATTACCATATTCAAACGAAGGCACAGTTCTGTTGATGGGTCTGTCATGATTTTGCTCATCTTTGAGCAGAACTGCAGAGTGCTTGCTGAAGACCATACTAGAAAATTATAATTAATTTCTTCTGGGAATATTTACCTATGGTTTTATTCCTTTTAAATTCCTGTGGTTTTAAGAGCAGTACATTCTGACCAAGCGAGTTTAGGTAATAAGTGAGTGGCCTGGAAAGCACTTGATTCCTCCCATGGGGGTGGGTCTGAATTTCCCTCTGTTTCCTTTAAAAAGAGATTTACCATGTGACGGCTTTTGAAATTGCATTTTATGTCATTAAGAAGGAACGTGGGAAGAGCGATTGCCACGGTGTCCCAACCGACACCGTTCGGATCGTTCCCGTTGAAAAGCTCCAATACCTTGCGATTAACTCCTGTTTGTCCTCAAGAGGAGGAGGAGAAAACAGGATATGTAATCTCACTTCCTGAGGATCCATTAGTAACCCCTACGGGTGAGTCGTCTGGTCAGTCAGCAAGTGTTTAGGAAAGAATCTGGGTCAGCCAGGATGGCCCCTTTGTGCAAGGTTCAGAGGTGGATGGAGTCCCGTCTGGTGCCTCTGGACTTCTGTCTCCTGGCAGGCGGGCTTGACTCATGAGTGAAAACCCTCCAGGTCACCTCAAGGTCTACGTGCTGTGCTCAGGAAGCCATGTTCCTGCTGGGTGTGTCATCTCACAAAATTCAAAATGAAAAACGCAAACTGGTTGGGACAGCGATGGTCCCACCAGCGACATGATGGACTTTTACCAAAGGGGATTAAAGACTCCCCACACATTTATTCCAGAAAAAGGAGCTGGGTGGGCTGAGTGGGTATTAAACAAGTGATGTTGGACTTTATTGTCATTATTCTGTGGTTTTCTACCCACCTTTGATGCTGTGTGAACTGCCCCTGGGAATCCCACCTTGTAGAAAGGGTTTTAAAAAACAACCCCAGTTTCTTCTCTTACAGGCTGGAGGTCAGGACTTCCAAACTTCTGCAAGGGCTTCAGGCTAATCTGTTTCTTGGCCATTCACAGCACCTAGAGCCTGCCTGGACCGTGGTCCCCTTCTCTGTCTTCTGAGACAACACCACAGCACCTTCCTCTGTCTGTCTGTCTCTGGCTGTGGTCAGCTCCCCCCATCTCCCTCTTACAAGGACCCCAATGACTACACTGGGCCCATTGAGCTACAGCAGGATAACCCCCCCCACAAGGTCACTAACTGACACATCTTACAACATTTTTTTGGCTCCCTAAGGCAGCAAATTCCCGGGTTCCAGGGATGGGGACATCTTTGGGGTCAGTATTCAGCTGTACAAAATCCCAGAGCCTGTGCACTCCGACAGACTTGGGTTTCACTGTGGCCTGATACGGTCATGTCCCCAACCTCCCTGCTCCCAGCGGGGACAATAGTTTGGGCCATGTGGACACGTGTGAGGACAGGTCCTTTGCTGTCTGTCAGTCTGCCTTCTTGGCTTTGACCTAGAGGGAAAACATGGGTGTGGGGCTTCATGTTTTGGGCTGAAACTTAACAGCAAGCTTGTAATTAGAAACATTAGTTTAAAATGTTTTTATTGTCTCGTTGGGATTGTAATGGAAACTCTGCAAGCCTCTGTGGAGAACAGGATGTGGATGAAAGAACCAGTCGGCACCAGCATGGAGGGTCCCTCTTCATGGAGTTTGCCTCTTTGAGATGTCAGGAGTCATTTCCAATTGTATCAAAATGAAGATTGCTGTGAACGGGTAACACTTGCTGGTGCCGGATTTCTGTGTCTGTGTAATGTGCTCAGCTCTCGCAGAGGAAGATGACATTTGGAGAGTAGGTTGTCCAGAAGAGGGGGCCAAAGTCTTTCAAAAATGCCAGGAGCCCCATACTGATTCCAGGCCACAACAGGGAGAGACCTGTGTGGGTGAATCGAGCGTGTGACTCCCTAGTTCTCCTGGGTGCCCGCTGCTGTCATGCTGGGTGCTCAGCTCAGCTCCACGTGCCTCTCTGGGAACCAACCATGCAAGACTTGGGGAGCCTGGGACCTCACACCTCCCCATGTAAGGACCCCAGGTCCAACAGGAAAGACTAAATTATGAATACTCGTTTTGTTTGTTTTCTGCTTTTTTTTTCAGTTTTGGTTAATCATAAAAGGAATCCCATACACTTGGAAAATCCACCACAGAAGTTAGCGGTGTCCAGAGTTAAAACTCCCCTTCTCTCCCCACAGATGTAAACACTAGTATGGGTTTGCTTCATAGACTTCTAAACATGATGTCTTTACTCCTTGTTTGCATGGCACCATTCTCCGCTAGTTTTGAATACATGCGGGTGCCGATGAGGGCTTTGGCTGTGAGTATGTGGAATACCGGGAAGGAGACATGGGTCCAGACACTGAGGGGAAAGAGAAGACAAGAAATGAACCCCAGTTGGGTAGAGGGTTGGAAAAACCCTCTGTCCTTCTTCAAGGTCACACTGGACCTCACGCTGACTCTCTAGAGCTAATGGGGACTGTCAGCGGTGATATCAGGCAACACTGACCCTGTTGGCAAGTTGCATGTGTGGCCGTCTCTGAGGGGGCTGTGTTGAAAGTCAACAAACTACCATCACAGATCGTGCACCTGTTAGGGGCTGAGTTGTGTCCCCTTCCCCAGAATTCATACGTTCGGTCCCCGCCCCTGTTATCACGCATCTGATGTATGGATGAAGGTAAAATAAGGTTGTAGAGGGGACCCTAATCCCATCTGACTGGTTTCTGTATAAGAGGAAGAGATCAGGACACAGATGCGCACAGAGAAGACCCTGTGAGGGCCCAGGGAGAACGCGGCTGCCTACATGCCGGGGAGAGAGGCCTTGGGAAACCAGCCCTGCTGACACCTTGATCTCGGAATTCCAGCCTCCAGACAGCGAGGAAACAACTGTCCGGTGCTGAAGCTGCAGGGTCTGTGGGGTTTTGTACTGGCTTCCCTAGCCAAGCAAAATGGCACCTGTTTCCAGGAGCCCCACCCCTGCTCTGAAGGACGTGTCCGTGTAACTGTGTGCGGGATCCGCACGCCCAGCCAGGGATGCTAGTGGCTTCTCTGGACATGTGAGGCCCTGTAGCCGCCGGATCTCACCTGCTCCGGGAGGTTGGCATGGAGTGTGGTGTTGGGACGCTCCAGGCCCTGGTCCATCATCTCCACCTCCAGCTCAGGGCCAGGGAAGGGTCTGGTTTCTAGATCCCAAGGGTGGGGAGCCAGGTGTGTCGGGGTCTCTTCTCCCAGCCAAAGAGCAGAAGGACCTTGAGCCTGTGACCTGAGAAGCACAGGCCACCTCTCGGTTTCTGTGGGAGTTAATCGCCTCCTGTCCCATGTCCCATGTCTCATGTCAGACGGCTGAGATTCCCAGACGACGGAGCGTGTCTCCCGCAGTCAGAACCACAGTGGGTGCATTTCGGCTGCTCCTTGCATCCCCCTGCAGCTTCCAGCAGGCGGGACTCCCACAGCTCCGTGTATGGCTCCAGCGGAGCCTCGACCCGGGGCCAAGCAGGGTGCCTCGCGGGCAGACGGGGCCTCCAGCAGACCAATGCAGAGAAGTCTATCCTGGCTTCATCTCCTGCGGGGTCTGTCCACCAGCCGGGTGTCACTTGGTCCTGAGTGTCAGGCTGTGCTCTGAGCTCTGTCCGTATTCAGCATAGTGGCTGGAACCGAGGAGTCTGCAGCTGAGAAGCTTGACAGGCAGGGTTTCTGCTGGGGCCCCAGCTCTGGGAGTAGAGGGAGCCTCAGGGGCAGGGGAGCTCTGCCAGGACCCTCCCCTTCTGCCCCCCCCCCCCGGGAGTCAGCTTCCATGTAAACAAAGGTCTGTTGTTAGCTCCATATGCTTCTCATCGAATTGCAGCTTACTCCCCTGGTACTCCCTCACTTTTAGGTTAATATAAACAACACATTTTGAGTCATTTTAATTTAAAAGTGGGTACTGACTCAGTGTCCATCATGAAACCACCATGAGAGTGTTCTGTCCTGGGAACTGCTTGTAGCAACTCGGACCCGCCTTGGACACTATTCTTTGCACATCTCAATGAGTCCTTTTCAGCAACCCTGTCCTTCTGAGAAACTCCTGCTCATGCTTCGAGTCTCTGCACAAAAGCCACCTCCCCCGGGAAGCCCTCCCTGCTTCCACCCAGGCTTGACTTGATGGCATGTCCTTGACATCATTTCTGTAATACTTTCCCTATTTCTGCAAGATTTTCTGCACAATCTTCATAAACTTTAAGAGCTGGCCAACTCCTTTAGCAAGTAAATACACAGTGATCTTACGATTCAGCGTTCACACTCAGGTATTTGTCTAAGACGTGCGAACATGCGTCAGCACAGAGCTTTGTGCACAATGTTCATAGCAGCTTTAATCATCCTCGTCAAACCAAGAAGCAGGGTAGCTGTCCGTCAGCTGGTGAGTGGGTGCAGAGCGTGGTCTGTCCACACAGTGAAAGGCCATCCAGCAACAGAAGCGATGAACCGATGTGTGCAGAAGCATGGGGATTTCTCAGACACGTTTGATGAGCCAACGAAGCCAGACACAAGCGTGGATACTGTGATTCTGTTTACAGGAAATTCTAGAACAGACCAATCCAAGTTACATCCCAGAAAGCAGGGCAGTGGTTGACTCGGGCTGTGGGGCAGGGAAGGGTAGCTGCTGCGAGGGGGTGGGGGTCAGTGATGGGGCATCCTGGCCTCAGAAGTGGTTCCCAAGAGGGCAATCTCATGTCCAAATCAATGTCATGGGGAGTGGGCAGGACGGGATGTGGGCTGGTTTTGCAATCCAAGGGGATGCTTTGCAGGGAGTAGTACTTCTGAGCAGTGGGGAGACACTCGGCAGCTGGAAAATGGGAGGGGACAGGGTCAGGGGACAGGGTCCCCTGAGATGGTGGCTGGGGTTAAAGGCACAGGGGCAGAAGTGGGCTAGTTACTGGGACAGAAGCCAAGTGAATCCGGGAGGGTGAAGGGAATCGATTCCTCAAACAGAAGTTGTGGAGACACCAGGGATCCCAGACATGAGCCTCTCCTACAGCTGGAATCAGCGTGGTCCCTGTGGAAGGCAGAAAAATACTGGCCCAGATGGGGGCTCTCAGGCAGGGCACTAGTGGGGCTCACGGATGCGTCCCGGCTCAATCAGACCCGACTCAGGACCTGGGTGGGGTCACACCGTATTGGCCTCTGGGACTCGCCCAGGAGCCTGGTGGGGCAGGATGGCACCAACCTGTTGGTGGCCCCCTGCGGATTCCACATCCTCTGTCCAGACCAGGATGCGGGAGAATGGGCTTGTATTCTCCATCCTTTCCCCTTACCATTAGGTAGGCAGCGATGTTAATTATCTGAGAAATGACCCAGAGGTCGAGCAAGATCAAAGTGGAAAGTGAGACAGGGGTGTGAGGGACTCAGCTCGAGGGAGCTCTTAAGTGAGAACATCACCGACACATAAGAAGCCACACCGTGTGGGAGCAACTGGTCACCAGGACTCTGCAGGTCTCCCAGAGTCTTCTGCACACATCTAACAGAGCCTGCTTGACTTGAGAAACGTAGTAGACGTGGTGAGACTCTATGCAGTGACCGAAGTGGGAAGCATTTATTGACAATAGGACAAGCCACGTGAGTCCTCCCTGTGATGACAGGATTTCAGGCACTGGAGCCGGCCACCATCGGGGTCTCCCTGCCTTTCGTGGGCTGGTGGTGACCCCAACTCCAACACAGGAAGGAGGCTTACAGTAAACGAGCGCTGATTTATTTTTCACATCAGCCGCCCTACTTATAACTCACCGCGCTTCAGACTCAAAACAAACCAGAGCAAAAGGGTGACAGAACTGTTTATTACAAACAGCTTCTTCTGGGATCAGTTTCAAGAATTTGTTTTGCCCAAAATACTGCTGTTTGAGTTTGTGGAACAATCAAGCCTTATCTCCTATTTCTTCCAGCCTTTTCCCAGGTGGCTTCCCCCCTCTTTCACATGAAAGAGGTCCTACCAAAACCTGTTCATGAGACAGACGTTACCCGCAAAGGATCAGGTCACGGTCAGCCAAGTGGGGCTGCTCGTGGGGACGGGAAACTTTCCCAGGTGTAGATGTGCTGACCTGGGAGCCAGTTCTTAATCTGGAGAGACACTGCTTCTGACCCACATTGCCAGTGCATGCCTTTCCCCTCCTGGAGCCAAGGCGCTGTGAGACCTAACAGTGGAATCTCTATTATGTGCAGCCTTGATATTGGGATAAAGTGGGAGGGGCCCAGAGGGTCTAGACACACGCTCCTTCCACTTTGCCCCCGAGGCAGGGTCCCCCGGCCCAGCAGGTCTGCTGATCCCAAGCTGGTTACGCCCCGCCTCTCCCCGCGGTCAGTGTATGTGACTGAGAAATTGCTGTGATTCTCATCCATCCTGTGTCGGGGGCTGTGTTGGGCCCTCCCTGGAAGGCAAGGTGGGACTCCCTCCTTCATCAGGATGCACGGGGGACCATTGAGAGTCACGGAAGAAGCATAAGTCTGCTTCACTTCTTGTCCCTTTGGGCATGGCGAGTGTTGGTGGGGAGACACCAGCTCCCGGGCAGCGAGCCTGCAGTGCTTATGGGTCAGCCGTCCACCTGCCTCTCGGTCTTCTCTCCCGAGAACCCATCTTCTCAGGGCTGGCCTGGCCCCTCTGTCCCCACTCTGGGCTTAGGAGCACCTCTCCTCCTAAGGTTCCATCCCCTCTCCCCAGAGCTGTCCCAGCGGACAGCAGAGAGCACCATTGTCTTTGCCCACGCCCTTGAACCCCCTCCCAAAAGATGATAACCTCCTTGCTTCCCCTTCCCAGGAGCTGTCCTGCTCCTGTTGTGGTTTCCAGCTCAGGAAAGGTGGTTTATGGAGCACATTTGAGAGGCCACGTGTATCCGACGTGCAGCGGGCAATGGCAGCAAATCAGGGCTTTTCCTCATTGCAAGGCTTCAGAATGGCTGGGGTGAGGGGCAGAAGCGAGCATGGGAGCCCCACCTTCTCTGCTGCTCTATGAGAAGTGTGAAGTCATGGGAAGGTGTTTGGTCAGTCCAGTCAAAACAGCAGCTGCTTCTTTTCAGTTTCTCTCCAAGTGGCTGCCATCTGGGGCTCCTGAAGGCGGAACTGGGTTGTCATTAGGGTGAGCCTTTCAGACTCACACTGTTGTGCATTTCCTAAGTGTGGGGTAGGGACACACAGGGCCGCTGCAGCTTCCCGGACCTCCGGTCCCTGGCGCGGCTCCTTGAGGGGCTCCAGACTCAGACGCTGACCCTAGTTCTTACGTGTGGCTCCCCCTGCACCAGCAAGCAAGTAACTCCATTCTGACAGCATCTACCTGGAGAGACGGCATCAGATCCCCCAGGCTGCGGACGAAGTCCCGCAAAACTGGTCCTCATCCCGTGTCAGATTTCAGTTGTGAGCCCAGGCTGTGCCCTGTGCTCCAGGTCTGCCTCTGGTCTCACGATCCACTCTCCCAGACTTACCCTGGTTTTGATAAATTTACTAAAATGGCTGCAGAACTCAGAGACACTTTACTTCCTGGAGTACAGGTTTATTGTAAAAGGATAAAACTCGGGAACAGACAGATGGGAGAGATGCACAGAGCCTGACATAGGGAAGGACACAGAACTTCCATGCTCCCTCAAGGGGCTGCCTCTCCAAACCCCGCACCCCACTCCTTCACCCCTTGGGGGTTTATTGTTTTGTCATCATTATTATTATTTTTCTGTCACTTCTGTTCCCTGAAATAATACTCTGCTCAAAGTAACTTGCAAAAAACTCTCATAACCGTCATAAATAGACGTGCTTTTAACACTTACCTTAATGCATCACAGAATGTCAGATGCATCTCTTCGCATAAAAAAATACTGTTTAGTTCCTACCAAGTGGAGAGTACTTTTTAAATATTGTTATTCCGAGTGTTTATAAACACTTTTCCAAATGCATTACAGATGATCTATCATATCCATTCCCTGTGAAAGCACTCTTTTGGGTTTTTATGGAGGCTTCATTATGTAGATAGAACTGATCAAATCATTGGCCATGATTAGGTCAACCTCCAGCCCCTCTCCCCTCCCCAGGGCTGAAAGTCCCAACCCTCTAGCCACAGGGCTGTCCCCCCACTCCCATCCCCTGCAATCAGTGCCCACCCTTCTGTGCTTCCTAAAAGTAGCCATATTAACACAAACTCAGGGATGGTTGAAAGGGATTTGATATGGATATCAAGACATCTTTACTGCTCTTACCATTTAGAAAATTCCAAGGGTTTTAGGAGCTCTGTGCCTGGAATGGGGAGGACCAAATCTTAATATAATTGCAATATCACACAGGCTCTCCTTGCTGGGGTGACTTGTGAAGTCGCTCCTCCAGAGATGGAATTTCTCCTCGCCGGCTCTCTGGTAGAATCTTCTTTATCAGAAACCATGCTGCCCTCAGAGGTCTCATGCAATGGGCCCCTTACTCTTGACCCCCTTTAAGACCTATGTCTCTTGGCCCTGTCTCTGGTTGTGTGAGTCTCCTTGGCCAGGACGCTCTTCCCACCATCCATCCAGTCCAGGTCGTAACAACCCCATGACGGTTCTTCCTGGGAGTCTCCAGTTCATGTGCTCACATCGGTCCTTCCCTCCTCTGCATTCTTCACCCAGCGACTCAACCACTGCCGTGGCCTCCAGCAAGGTCATTACATTCTAAGGCTATAAAAGGTTTTCTGCAGTTTTAGCATGTAGCAAGCAACTCCCTGATGTTGTTAAGTTGACTCGAGGCTTTTCAGTTTGTGCTTTTCTTCCACCATTGAGCACCAGCCATCTTGTCTGGGAAGAGAGGGCACATCTGCCGCTGTCTTAGCTAGGATTTCAGCAGTAGACATCCCAGCTTGCCTTTCTTCTACCGCTTCTGCATTTTGTTCCTGTGACTGTGTTTCTCAGACCCAGGTCCCTTTCTGAAGTGATTCCCACATCCTGGCGCAAAGGCCTTCCCTGTCAGCTCAACAGAGCAGCTCTTGTTCCTTTTCTAAAACCCCACTCCTGGACTAGGCGCCACTGATTATCACGAAACTAGAACAAAAGGTCCTGGCTGAGCACCTGCTGCTTCACCTCTTTCAAAAACTAATGAAGAGAAACCAAACTCTGTGGTGAGATGAGTCAGGTCTCCTTCTGAACAAAGTCACAGTAGCTTAATAAATGATTTGTGCTTGAACGGGGAGCATGAGAGAAATGCACCCGGGGTTTTCATTTTTTTCCTGTGGGGTAGAGTCTTGGTTTTTGAGACGATGTGCATTTTGATTCACAACCAAATAATTTATGGTAACTTTGGTACCTGGGGAACAAGTTAACTATGGTAACTTATAATATATGTATTTTTTTTATTTTTTATAAACATATATTTTTATATCCAGAGGTACAGGTCTGTGAATCACCAGGTTTACACATTTCACAGCACTCACCATAGCACATACCCTCCCCAATGTCCATAACTATAATATATGTATTTTTTAAACTATCTTTTTCTCCAAGTGTCTTTTGAAACAGGAGCCCATGCGACCAGAACTTGCACACAAAGATGGAGATCATTGAGAGCCAAAGGTAAAATTTGCCACCCTGACAGCTCCATTCAAATGCAGCTGTCTACTACTTCTCAGGCCGCGTTAGCCAAAGGCATTCCCGTGCCCGTTCTATGGTTCCATCTCTGTCCGTCTCTCACTGGCCCATGAACATGTACGTATCAGTGATCTGTAAGGCTGGCTAAACTCTCTGGAGGGGGAAGACTCAAAATGAGTTTTAGAATAGGAATAAAACCACTGTGTGATTTCTCTTAGACTTCTAGATGGCACGGTGGACTCGATTCTGCACATAAACAAGTTGTTAACATTTTTGGGGAATATTACCAACTCATTTCAGCTGGGCCCATACTTGTTGGTTGAGCTGGTAGACTTGGGGGAAGGTGGAGAGGACAGAGCTGAGGCAGGCTTCAGAGCCCAACTGCCAGGTCCAGTGTGGGCTCTTGGCCTCACACTCAGGTTCTCGAACACCACACATGTGTGGAAAGTAAGGTGAGAATGCCTCCTACACTGAGGTCTATGAGGAGGGTTAAAGAGCAACCAGAAGCTGTGTCACCTCTGCCAGCCTGAGCTCCTGTCTCTACAGGGACTCCGGTCACCCTTGTTAGCCCTCTTCAAGGGGGAACTCAGACTCTGGGCATCAGGTGAGGATGGTGATAGCTCAACATCTTTCCAATCTTGAGGCTGTGGCTCCAAATGATGTGGTCTAGTCATGAAGCACCTCGTTTTCCTCTTTCCCTGGAGAGCAGGATGCCAGCCCACACCAGCACACTCTATTCAACGAGGGCCTAACTAAGGAATACAAACAACTCAGCTTTCAAGCAGAGGGACTTTGGGGGGGCCCGGCTGGCTCTGTCAGGAGAGGATGGCCACTCTTGATGTTGGAGTCGCAGGTTGGAACCCCATGTTGAGGGTGGAGTTTACTCAGAAAAAAAAAAAAAAAGACGTAAAACAGAGGAACTTTAAGTAATTGAAGAAGATGGTGGTATTGTGCCTGATCCCTAAAATAAAACAAAACCCAACATATGGCTTGACCGCCATAAGATAAATTTTACCAGCATGCCAAGGAAATTAAGCAGTGGCTTCCATGCAGGGATAGGGTTCACATGGGTATCACAGGTGCTGATGAGTCAAGTGGTAAACTGAGGCCACCTAGAGATGAATCAGAGGGGTTGGCCACCTTCTGATCATAGGGCCCAGTCAGGAGTGGGGCTCCCAGCTTCCAGGAAGCAGCGACTATGACCCAGAGCTGGTGCCATGAGTGGACTTGTTCCCCAGGACCGAAGAGCAGAAGACCAGGTTTCTCCTTTCCTTCTGCTTCCCATTTTCCCACCAGTGTGTCCACTGGTAGAACCATTGAGAAACCAACACTGCATGCCTAGGAAACACGGCTGGCTGGAGCTGGCTTCTCAATACAGGGAGGAGCAGGGAGAGGTGAGGGGTGACCTGGGGGCGACCTGGTCGAGGACATACAGTTTATAGAGTTGACACTCGGTGTATGAATTCCAGGCAACAAGGGAATCCCACAGACGTTCTCCTGGATTCCTTTCCTTCTTATTTCCAAAGCTGAGATCATGCTTTCTTTTAATTTTGTTCTTTCTTTTTAACATTCTGTCCTGATAATTTCTCCCATCCCTGAAACACGACGTGAACACTCAGAGTCTTTAATATTCCATTTTATTAGCGGGCTGCATGCTCTGTGATATGCTTCTATCTTGCACAGTAAGAGCGTTTCCAGTGTTTTACAAACATAACTCTATGAGGCACATCTTCATGCATTATTCAGAGTTCAGACTCCTCCTCTTTCACCTGTTTATGGAATTATTGGTCCAAGTATCCAAACGTTCCTAGGACTCCTGAAGTCTGCAGTCTAATTCCTTTCCAGTAGTTGTTTTTTTCAGCCTCTTCTTTTTTACTTCAATGGCCACCAGTGATTGTCAGCTGTGCTGAGCCCTGTAGGTGTCCTGCCTTTTGCTGCTCCTGGCGAAAGAAAAAAATACTATCCATAGTTCTAATGATATTTACCCTTTGGAGACTTCATATTTTTAATATGCATTTTTCCCTTTTTATTGCTAATTTTGTAGTGTGTCCTTTTTTCTGCTTATTTATGTATTGGGATTATTATAATGTTTTATGTATTGAAATGGACTTCCTATAATAATAATAATCTTGATTCCTTTCTTTCCTCTACTTTCAGAAAAATCCTGAGTGTTTGTTGGTTTCTGTTCTTTTTTGAGAAAGTATCCCTGTGGCTGATGCAGCTTCCTGCTGGAGATCCAGCTGCTAAATGACACATTCGCTCTCATCCTGTCCCTCATACCTTGGGGACCATGGTGTCCACATTCTGGATCTGTGTTTCTTCAGGCTATTGGTCCTCTTTCCCTTCAGAGCCACAGCCCACTGCCCAGCACAGCTGGGCCTGAGCTGGGGCACCTACATGACCTATATGTGGAACCAATTTCTCAAGGGCCACCTGTCCACGGCCTGGGTCTCCGTGTTAACACCGAGCCCATGGTGGTGCGGCCACGAGCAGGGGCACCATGACAGTTGTCCAAGGAGTGGATACATGCACTGTTTTATAGTCACAGCTGCCCTCCTCCCTCGCAGCCCCAGCACACCGGAAAATGAGCCCCGCACGCCCCTGTGATAACTGGTCACGTCACTGTTTGGCTGCTTGAGTTAAACTTGCTTGTCAACATTGTTCGCATATTATTTGAAAAGGATCAGAAGCAGCTTGCACCTCTATGGAACACGTGTCCCAGGGCCCTGGTACCTCGTGACGCTCCCATGGAGAGGAGCACCGGCGAATCACTGGGGAAATGCAATTTTTGCCTTTGCCTCTGCCCTTGTCCTACCTAAAATCAAGCTCATTTTCTCTCCTAAAATATGTTAGATTTCATGTCCTCTGTTTACATGTCATCTCTTCTCATTGTGGGATTCACCACCCTGTACCAGTGTCACCTTCCCAGGGCTTAGGAGGGATGGACTGACAAGACAGGGCAATGGGACACATGACAAATGAGCTAGGTTTTCAGCGGGGAGACATGTTACCTTTGGTGCATTTGGCAGAACTGGGGCTTGAAGCTGTGATTTCAGGGTGCGTGTACATGCTGGCTTCCCAGCCACACCTCGACGAGCAGTCCCAGCTCAGGCTGGCTGTGGGCTCTTAGATCACGCCGTGAGGTTCGTGGCGTGTTAGCCAGCCTGAGTCCCAACTCAGGCTGGCTAACAGGCAGCCTCCCCTTGCACACTGTTCTCCCCTGGCAAACACCTTGGAAAAAGTGTGGTCACAATTCTCCACCACTCTCCCCGCGTCTCAAATGGACCAACTAATACATTGACGTCTCCCTTGCGTTGGTCTGATTTGCCTCCTAAGAGGCTTTAAAAAGTAATTTTCATGTGGTTTTATTTTCTTCTAACCCTTGAGTAACGAAGACTGGTTTTCCTCTCCCCCTCCAGCTCCGGTGAGGCTGTGCATTGCCTAGAGGTTAGCAAGGCAGTCTCCCAGCCTTGGGGGGGATTGCTTGGTGAAGATGACCATGTGTTGCAGACACCAGAGTGGGGACATGCACTTCTGGGAAGGCTCCGTGCTCAGAGCTAGAATCAGTGTGGAAAGTGAGCGTGCGAGGACAGTGTCCAAGGATCCCGATGTGGCTGAAAGATTGGGATGGTTAGCTATAGGCGTGGAATTATGTGAGGAAAATCCTTCCTCGGCATGTGGTACAGACTGACTTGGAGGAAGGGCAGAGGGTGGAAAAAGCTCAGGCCACCTGGCCGTATGAGATGAAAAGACTCAAGTGTTAGGATCTTTGAAGACACGTTGTTACGGAAGGTCCTAGAGCTTGTGACCTTATCCCTCCACAGATTTAGATGGGCAGGAGCTGTGGACTGAATGTTGGGGTCCACTGGCCCCCCAGTTCATATGCAGAAGCCAATGGTGGTCAGTTATTAAGTCCTTGGGAGATGAACAGCCAGCCTCCAGGGACTTAACCAGACTACCCCGCCAATTCAACACCCTTTTTCAAAAACCAGTGAACAATGCCTCTCTATTAAAATGTAAGGTGTAATACTTGATGGTCTTGAGAACACCGAGCTTTTCTTTTTCTGCATGGTGTCCACATGGCCGTGTTGCCAAGAGGAGGGATAGACACCTGCTCTAGGACAGGTTCCCTGAGGATTGAGAGCTTGATCCTCAGGGAACCTGTCCCAGAGCAGGTGTCTATCCTTCCTCTTGGCAGGTTATGTTCCTACTTAAAAACAACTCTGCCACCCCCCACAAATCCAGCCGTGAAGGGTACCAGAGAAAAGGAGCACGAAACAAAAGTAAAACTCAGTGAGATGCATCTCATGATACCACAGCAGGGCTGAGGCTGATTTTCCAATTAACTAGTGAATGAATGCCACTGAACGCATGTGGGCTGGGCTCTGCCACTGACTGTGTGTGGGCTGGGCTCTCCTCATGCTTTCCTGTCGGTACCTTTAAGGAGAGCAACCTTGGAGTCACCTAAGACAACCCGAAGGAAACAACTTCCGTTATGACAACAACCCTTCATTGTTCTAACTCCTTCCAAACTCCACGAACCTCATGGCGTGATCTAAGACAGACATGTCTTCAAGGATCCATCAAGGGACATTTGGTGAACACAAAGGAATTGTGGGAAGGCATGATACCCGGTCCCTGGAGTCGCAAACATTTACGATTTCTGGGAAGTTCACCACATGACAGTGAATCATACCCTCTTCTCCTTCACATCGGTTTCTTGATCACCCAGTAAACTCAGGATCAGACACGTGATAGATGCAAACACACTCTGCCTAGTTACAGAACGCTGCCTGGGGGGAGGCTCTGGGGGAAACCGAGATGTCCTCCCAGTCCGTCCTGAGAAATTGCATCAGATGGAGCCATCCCATGACAGGAAGAAAAAATATCTACTTATTTCAGAAATGGTTTGGATGTTTCTGGTGAAAATTATTTAAATCCTACATGGATTTCACCACAAGAAAATGGGCTGTGCTTTCCAAGTTTGGAGAGCACCCCCTCCCCCCACACCATGGTATTTAAACTCAAAATGTAATGGACACAAATAGTTCTAATGAACTTTAAGATTTCTTGTGAACAAAGGGAACAAAGAAACAAAAATAAAATGTGCCCAAAGCTTTTAAACATCCTGAATTATTAATCTCCACTAGAAGTCAGACCTTTTTTTTTCTTGCCTTTTTTTCCTGCTTTCAGCAATCCCCAGGTCTACAGGAACCCACTCCTGGCCCAGCACCATCCACTCAGGACAGGGGTGTTGGCAGGTGGAGGATTCCCTGGGGCCTCCTGGGTGATCGGGCACTCAGATGTCTACCCACAGGTGCACCTGTGCTCACAGAGTTCTCCCACACAACATCCCCCCCCACACACACCACTCACTTTCTTATATTTGTTTGCTTATGAGGGTCTCATAGGAGCCTGGAGTGTTGGGGGCCCTTGTGGTATTTTTGAATGCTTTCTGGAATATTCAACAATTCTGCAAATAGTGGTAATCATGTGGTTATACCTGACCACAGGAAGCCATTTACAAGAATTATACTTTTTCTGGTTTTTTTTTGTTGTTGTTGTTTTGTTTTCAGTGGACTTTCCAAACTTTCAGAAGCCTGCTCAGAAAACTAGCTTCTCATGAGAATGCGTGAGCCTGAATTGGAAGTAAGCGTGATTTCAGGAGGGAAGATATCTTAGTAGCAAGAAAAAAAGGGGCCTGGATAAAGCTCTAGTATAGGACGAGGCCACACTGAGAAGATTGGCTTCTTGTGATTCGTATTTCACAAGAGACAGTGGGTATTTCTAGGATGACACAATGCCGTGAGCTGCCTAGAAACAAAGTCACAGGGTCATTAAAGCACAGAAGAAAGTACGAGACTACTGTGTTTTGGGGAAGAAAATGAGATTCAATTTTGAAAACTAAAATTTATCAGGGGCAAATGTCATCACCACATTTCTTGCCTTTTAATCCCCGAATCAGTCAAAAAGTGAGGTGATGTATTTTCTATTATATTTAAATGAAAGATCTTTTCTCCATGTGCAGGATTTATGCTCTAGGTGAAAACTTACACCTGCATTTTCCAAGCCTTCCTTCAATGCTGGCATTCTGTGCTTCTGACATGGGTTTGGGAAAGGCCCTCTGGTTCCACACGAAAGGCCCAGAATCTCACGTGTGACTGCATAACCCACTGTGGTCATGCCGCATGGCACGGAGAACAGGGAGATTATCCGGCAGTGCCTGATACAATGACATGAGCCCTTAAAAGCTAAAAACTTTCTCTGGCTGGTGGCAGAAGACAGAAGCAAAAGGAGAAGTCAGAGTCCACGCATTGCAAGGATTTGACCCATGGTCGCTGGCCTCGAATGTGAAGGACGCCAGGTGGGAGGGAGTATGGGCCACCTCCAGGGAGCAGAGCATGACCCCTCCAGGTGACAGCAAGCAAGATACCAGCATCCTCAGGCCTGTGACCTCGGGGAACAGGATTCTGCCCACGATCCAATTAAGCCACACGAGGCCTAGGGCAGAGCCCAGTCCAGCTCTCCTGAATGCCTGACTTACAAAACCAAGATAATAAACGGATGCTGTTTGAGCCCCTAAGGCTCTGTCTGGTACTTGCTGGGAGAAAACTAAGATAGCTGGCCTGTGGCATTTATCAAATTCCTAGGTGATTTAACACCATTGGAGTCAATGATCAGCTCTGGAATGGGCTACTTACCTGCTGCTTGTTGCCGCCTGTGTTTTTGCACATACGACCTAACATATTCTCTGTTACCATCTTCATCAAGATCAAAAGCTTCTGCACAGCAAAGGAAACAGTCAACAAAACAAAGAGGCAACCCACGGAATGGGAGAAGATATTTGCAAATGACAGTACAGACAAAAGGTTGATATCCAGGATCTATAAAGAACTCCTCAAACTCAACACACACAAAACAGATAATCATATCAAAAAATGGGCAGAAGATATGAACAAACACTTCTCCAATGAAGACATACAAATGGTTATCAGACACATGAAAAAATGTTCATCATCACTAGCCATCAGGGAGATTCAAATTAAAACCACATTGAGATACCACTTTACACCAGTTAGAATGGCCTTCTTTTCCTCTGAACACAAAAGCATATACAGCTGTTTTTAAAGCAGTAAAAACAGGCCATCATGTTGATTGGGTTTTTTCCCCTCTAACTTGTTTGGAATCTGGGGGTCAATTATTTTAACCACTAGCCGAACCCAACAGACACATGTAACGCACAATCCTCTGAGGTTGACTGGTTCTCTCTGGAAAGATGTATCAAGTGTAAGTGCATTCAAACCAGATTTCACTTCATAAAATTCACCTTCCTTTCATTGTGGATGTTTGGGGTTGGGATGGCTTATCGAGTTTCCCTTGCCCCCAGCTCACTGACTCTCCATGTTTTCACCCCACACATGAGGGGAGTCGTCGTGCACACATCATTTTAAAGAAAATCAAACTCATTCTAAGGTTTAGATCCCTTTAAAAAAGTAGTTTCTACAGTGTTCGTGCAAAGTTCCAGCTCAGGCTGGGCACTAAAGGCTGAGTCTCAGGACCATCAGAGTGCAAATTGGAGGCAGTCCCAGGTGCACCAACCAGCGGACAACCTCTTTGCTGTGGCAGGAGACACGGAAGGTGGTATTTGGCATGAGCACAAGTATGCAATCTTGGGAGCGATCCACGACATCGTGTGCATCTGTTCCTTCCTTTTCCTCCCATTGGATGATCAATGTCCTTATTTTTCCCTTGATCTGGCTCTCCTGGAAACATCCAGCAGAGCTAATTCAAGCCAGGACTTAGAAGCCCAGGAGAGGGCAATGCCAAGAAGCCAAGATATAGAGACAGGACATAAAAGTTATAAAAATGTGGGGAGTGGGGAACTAGGCAGATACAATGCTTGAGAAACAATTCCCACCTGCACAGATGGTGTTTTTGGCCAAGCTCTCTAGCAAGTGGTGTGGACACAGCTCCCAGGGCACACACTTTATATTAGGAGAGGCAGAGACCTATGAGCCATCACTTCCTCCTTCAGAGACACCCTCTGGTGACCTGTCCCCATGACAGCAATGATGCCAGGCTACTGAGCTCAAATTCTACCTCCCCTTTGAACACTGTCTTATCACTACAGGGGCATCTGTTGCTGCTTCAAACTTCTGGAGTACATCCTGGATATTCTGCTTTTCTGTAAACAACATGATTTAGTTGTTTGTGGCACAAATGATTTCTTAGCCCAAGAAAGATAAACTATATCTCCTATTCTGTGCTTCTCCTATTTCTTTCTATTACTGCCAAGGGCAAACATAAGAAAGGAATGGGTTTGGTTAAAGTAGAAAAGCATAGCAGGGTGAGTTTGTGGAGACAAAAAATGTAATTTAATGATTCTGGGACCCATGCACATTTGGGGGGAATCCGAGGCGGGGGCAAGTAGGTCAGGCGCTACTGTGTTGCTGGGACATGTTCCTGATTGGTCATAAAAACAAATAAGCTCTGCTCTTCTTCAGTGTCTTCTCCCTCATAATTCTGATTTTCTGGAACAACCTCCTGACCTGTGCATAGTCTTTGGTTGCATGGATTTACTGTGCTCTATTCTCACCAAGTAACCCAGCTGATTTTCCCTCCCAAGCAAGGCTTCCCACTTGCCAATTATTTGGGAGACAATGGAACCAATTAATTCACTTCAAATCTGTTTAAAATAATCAGTAATTTTAGACAGCAAATTAGACACCATTTTCTCCAAGTAAGAATTTGTGATTGAACTCTCGACTTTTCATTTCATCGGTAAAATCCAGTATTTTAGATTTTTGTTCTTTTGAAAGTATACCATGGATTTAAATATTCTGAAAATGAGAGAGTCTCAAAAAGAAACCATTTGCTTCCCTCGTGATGTCAGTCCATGGCCCTGGATTTTTTTTTTTTATTTATTTGTTAGAGAGAGAGGGAGAGAGAGCGAGCACAGGCAGACAGAATGGCAGGCAGAGGCAGAGGGAGAAGCAGTCTCCCTGCCGAGTAAGGAGTCCAATGTGGGACTCGATCCCAGGACGCTGGGATCATGACCTGAGCCGAAGGCGGCTTCTTAACCAACTGAGCCACCCAGGCATCCCCACAGCCCTGGATTTTGTGCGGGTATGGAAAGAGTGCCTTCATCCCATTTACAAAATCTGATGGATCAATTGTGGTTGCCTGGCGCCTGGACTCCACTTGGAGGAGAATGTGGTGATCGGGTAGTCATGTCTGCCAGGAATGGCAGGGGATGGTGTGGAGTGCATAAGAGCTTTGGACAGCGGGTCTCTATTACCAGGGCCTGAAAATGTGTCTTCAATCTGTTTATTTTATGACCAACAGTGCTGACATATTGAATTGTCATGATTTCAAATCTCAATTTTTTCAATGGAGATGTCTTATATAATGACATTTGGCTAAATGTAAAAACAGCAACAGTTGTTAATACCTATTGAGTGACCAGGGCATGCCAGGAATTGTTCTAGATGAGTTCCTGTGTTTCGCCATTATGCTATATATAATCAAAGGTATTGATTGTCTCAAGTATTTTTCTAAAACATGAGAGACAGAAAGGGTTCAAGGGAGGTTCTTGCAAAATAAAAGAGAAGCCCTTTTATATCATTATAGGAAGTATAGTTTTTATACTCAAACAACTGACTGAGAATCTTTAAGGAAGGTAGTAACTGTGATTATATATTTTTTAGAAAGATTAAAGGGAATTCCAATAAAAATGAGTCAGTAGATTAATACACAGATGAACTCTCATTGCTGTAAATGTGAAGTTCTGATAGATAAATTATGTAAGGGGAAGGCAAAGATGAATAGGCGTGCTCTGAAACAAAATCCACCACGCCATGGGCAGGAGGGGGCAAAGCAGAAAGTGAAGCCAAAGTCATGGGGCTGGTGGTCCCAGGCTGTTCACAGGTTTCCCCATGTGTGGAGCAGGAACTGTGTGTTTTACAAGACTTGACACCAGGGCTGAAGGTAAGACTGTTCACACCTGAAACGAGGCAGAGGGGTTGTTTTCAATGAGATCTGAGCCTCTGACTCATATGGAACAAGAGACATGGGGAGCAGGGATGCAAAGATCAGGCTCATGATGAGAGCTGAATGAAGCCCATGCTGTGTCTTCAGTCCCCAACCTCAAAGGGGGTAAGATCTCTGGATCATTGCAAATCCTGGTCCTGATGGAGGGGGCTGGGAGCCTGGGAGTAATAACACCCCATAAAACCCCAGCATACGTATGCATATGTGCGCACACACACACACACACCATATCATCATACCACACACACATCATAGCACACACACACAAACACATATCACATCTAACACCACAGACATCATATCACACACACATGCACACATACGTACATGCATATGCCATATCATCACACCATACATACACACCCCACACACAGACCACACACATATTTCTCTCTCTCACACACACACACACAGAACATATCACCACATACACATGCACATGCCCAAACACCATACATCACACACACATACATGCACACACACACCCCCTGTATCACCACATCACACCACATAATACACACAGTTTATAGGTTGAAGATGCTTCTGCTCATGGGAGCCTACAAGTTAAATTTACTAAACTCATAAAGAAATTTCATGCTAAAAATAATAGCAAAATTGATACCAGAGAATTACCTGAGGGTGTAGACATTGAATTTAGAGAAGCTTTTGGCAAAGATTTTAGAATTAGAATGTACAGGAGCCTCAAGAAGATAAATTAAACAATAATATCCATTAAAATAAAAAAAAATGCAACACATGAACCGGCAGGTGTGACATGAGAACAGGCTAACTTAGAAATGCCCGTTAGGGAGAGGGCACCCTGCCAGAGAGACTGGAAGAAGGCAACCCTTTTACAAAGGGACTTTTTAAAAAATAAAGTCTGTTTGCTAGATAACAACTGGGTGTATGCATTTAAACTTGTCCCCTTAGTCCACTGACCAGAAGCCCACTTTGTGTCTGGTATGGAATGCTGTGGAGGATGAAACTCTCCAGGGCTCTGCATGAGTTTTAATGTTTTCAACTGTAAGAAAGAGAAAACCTGGTTAGAAATATCTTTAAACTGTAGGAAAAGTTAGACCACATAACAAGAAGGCCGAGTAGGGAAGTTCCAGAGTTGATGCCTTCTCGGGCTCAGTGATGTCATCAGGGATCAGGTTGCTTCCACCTTTCTGCTGTACCATCCTCAGTGTGTCCTGCCCAAGAGGAACCCCCACCTCGTGACCCCAGCATAGCTGCCATTGCTCCGGGCATTCACAGGTTGGTGTCGACAAGCATACAGGACACCAGAAGGAGGCAAGGGACCATTTCTTCCAGGTCTATTTCTTGTCTAGATTATTTGTGGTTTACCTGGTGGAGCTGGGCATGGGACCCAGCCCTCTCTGAAGACATGGAATGTGAGCATGTCTTCCATGAGCATGTGTGAAGTAAGACACAGCATCAAATATTAGCACAGAAATGCTGGCTAGTAATTACTTCATCATCTCAGATACCACAGGTCCTCATGGCAAGATCCTGGTAATGAAGGCATTGTGGACTGATGTCTCCTCATTCCCTCACCACAATATCCAGAAGATATCAGGCAGCTGGAATATTCTGGCAAGGACCTCACATGTGTGGTTTCTTCAGAGGCCCTATAAAGGAACCACTGGGGACACTCCACATCCTCAAATCTAGCAGCTCATCTCCTGGGTGATGGTTGCCTTTACAAAATACTCCTCTGTATCTTATGACTGGGTTTTATCCTGAATATAAATGTATTTTGTTTTATTTTTGTTATTGATTTATTTCTGTTTTCTGTTGTCTCCACTTCCCCTCCATTAGTTATACCAGTTCCTGTCCTTTTGTCCTTGACCTCCTCCAACTCACAAACTCTCTGGCGTTTCACTCAGACATAGTTGGGTCTTGCTTTGGGATCTCTTGGGAGGAGCTTTTCTTGTAAGAGACAGATTTGTCCTGTTTTCATCTATTAGTGTAAGGGCCAATTTAGCCAGAGGGAGCCATTTTGTTGTTTATGCCATAAACTTAGATTGACCCTGCCCCTCCCAGAGGAACTTACTTAAAAGCAAGTCTGGGAAACCAGTCCCAGGTAGCAAAGCCCAGATTTAAGGGCCGGTCAGTCCAGGTGGAGACATCCAATCAGTGGGGTGCACATACTGTCTCCCTAGCTACCAAGGAGAGTGGGCCCCATCTTTTGGGTGCCAATTCTGACCAAGGTGATAGGCTGGTTCAAATATCTAGTAGGGTAAATTGAAGTTCAATTGGCCACCCGTGTGTGACCTAGCATGACTGTGCAGTTTTCTCTGTGTGTTGCAATCTCATTGGCCACCTGTGTGTGGCCAGGCTCAACTACATGGCCTTTGCTCTATAAAAGTTAGTCTGTGGGGCTGGGAGGGGTCGCCTCTTTGTAACAGCTGGCCCCAATTGGTTGTTTGATTCTTGATGCTTGGCATGAAATAAAGCTTTGCTTGACCTTTGCTTTGTATCAGTCTCATTCCTTTGATTACAGACCTAACACTGGTATATTTATTCATATTCCTGTGATACATTCAAAGTCTTCCTTTGTTTCCTGTATATTTCCATATTTTTTTCTCTTCTCTGCTTTTGGAATTTATTCTGATAATGTTATGGTTCAGTAAGCATATGTTTGATTACTTTGAAGGTTAACTATTATAATGGTAAATGAAGTATATACATTTTAAGAGTATACAGTAGAGTATGGACATAAAACTCTATTTCCTGATTCTTAAAATCTCTTCCTTTTGGTTCAGAACTCAAAAATGGCATTAATGATGTGGTCTTTGACTGAAGACTATGGAAACTAACAGACTGTAAAAATCACATGGTCTTGGAGGCAGACAGACCTCTCTGGCAAGGCTGGTGCAGGTGACCATCTTTTCTGTGGGTCTATTCTGTGAACTGAAGCTAATCTTTATGGTTACCTTTTGAATGTTTTTGATAATTCTAATTTCTACAGAATAGACTTGAAATTAGATGAATTAACCTTTTTAAAAAAATTAGTAGAAGCTTTGAAAAAGCTCAGTAAAGACCTGCTAGCCTAAAGGAAAACACCTCAGATAAATGAAAAAACATCTTTTCGATGCCTCTTGTGAGAGATTACTTTTTGATTCTAAGTTAGAAAAGGGAAAATGCCTGTTTGATTTTAGAAGCCACTAGGGTGCCATTTAATCCAACAGCAATTTTTCATGAAAGACCATAAACATGAGTGTTCCAGAGAACAAAAGGGCAGTGAAACAGCATCACAAGCAGCTCTAGAGACAAGGCAAGGAGGGCATTGAAGGGACATCTTCTCAGGGCGCCTAGGTGGCTCAGTTGGTTGAACGTCCAACACTTGATTTCAGCTCAGATCATGATCTCAAGGTTGTGAGATTGAGCCCCACGTCGGGCTCCACACTTGGCACGGAATCTGCCTGTGATCCCCTCTCTCATTCTCCCTCTACCCTTCTCTCCCATCACATCCTCTCTTACCTGCTGCTTACCTACTGTCCATGAATTGTTATAGAAATATAAAATAGTTAAAAATTCATACACAACCATGTATGTGAGTGTAAGTTTTAGTATCTGACACTCTATTATAACTTAGATTCCGCCAAACACACACTTTCAGAAGAAGATCTTTATTATGAAAGAAAAACTGATCAAAAAGGAAAAAATATTTAGATATATAGAACAATTGAATGAGCCCAAGAAATTGTGCTCCAATCAAATAGAAAGAGGGAAACTTCCTGAATTTTGAAAGAGTATAATTTCCAAATTTTGTGAGGAAGTAGTCCCTTTTCTTATTTTCTGCTATGTAAATCACATTTTATAGGGCACAGAGCAACTGCTGCATAGATAGTGCATGGTTTTCTATAGACAGAAAAAATGTGTTTGATATTCCTCATAATTCAACTGAGATGATGAATTTACAAAATGATGATCTGCTTTTGTGCTGCAATTTAACTCTTGGGAAGACCACTACACTCCAAGTGCTTTGGGTTTTGATGGCGTAGGTTAAAAATTGCAGCTAATGAGGAAGCATTGCTAACATGGGCCTTTGGGTCAGTGGACCCATCAAACAGATCTTGCATTTACTCATGATTCTCTAGCTTGCCCCAGACTGCTGTTCCCTTGGCCACAAGCTTCTCTGTCTTCTGGGCACGATTTTCATTCTGCATGCTTTGCCATGAGCACAAATACAAGTACAGGCTAATTTCTGTCCTTATTCTACAGAAATTTGTAAGATAGATAAAATGTGCACAAAAATAGTTGTAATAGTAGGAGGGATTTCCTATGAGCCCCAAGAGTGCTATTACTGTGATGGCAAATGACAGCCCCCCCAAAGATATTCACATTCTGATCCTTGGAACCCTGAGCATCTGTTACCATACGTGGCAATGGGATTGCAGCTTCGATTAAGAATTTTTAGAGGAGCTGATTATACAGGATTGTTTGGGTGGGTCCAATGTAATCACAAGGGTCATTACAAGTGAAAAGGAGAGGAATGGCCAGGGTCAGAGTCAGAGAGATACTATGCTGTGTCTTTGGAGGTGGAAGAAGGGGCCAGAAGACAAGAAATTCCAATACATCTACAAGTTGTAAAAGGCATAGAAACAGAGCTCCCTCTAGAACCTCCAGAAGGAACATGACCCTACTAACATCTTAACTGTAGTCTAGGAAGAACTGTGTGGACCACAGTTCTAAAGTGACTAAAGAGAATGAACCACTGTGAATTGTTTTAATCCACTGTCTGTGATGACTTGTTAAGGCAGCAGATAGGAAACACACACACAAAGGAAATGCAAAGAGGGGATCACATTTTCAGCCAGAGCAATAGAGGAGATTTTACTTAAGGAAGAAGCATTTGTTGACCTTGGATGGGATTGTGACCTTCAAGCGAAGTAGTGCCATGAATCAATGGGAAGAGCAGTGACTGTGAGGCATGTGTTGAGGTTCTTGTGAATGGTTGCATTGGCCAATCTGGGGATGTGGGAAGAGGAGCTTGGTGGAAGGACTGGGCAGGGATAGCAGGACATGGAATTGGGAAGCTGGGCTCAAAGTGGAGTTACCTTGGAAGAGTCCAAGCTCAAGAGTGACCTAGTGTATTCTGGGAAACTCATCTGCAGTAGTGTCTGTTAGGGCCAATTTAATGTTAAAACCTGTTTAACTATTAGGGCCTGCTTAGCCAGACCAACTCCATATTGCCTAGGTAGCCATATTGTTGTTTACATCCACGGACTTCATTCCAGGAAAAAACACCCCAGTAGTTCCTGGTATGGTTCTGGCTATCTATCCCGGGAGTAAATGCCTTAACAATAGAAGCCCCATACCTTGGTCGGCAGTTATGCCCTATAAAACTAGCCTGTGAGATCGGGAAGGGGTCGCTCTCTTCAGAGGCGGCCCTGGCTGGTCAGTCTGACTTCTAATGCTTGGCATAGAATAAAGCTCTACATAACTTTCACTTTTTCTCAGTCTCGTTCCTTTGATAATGGACCCCAACAGTGTCTAGTTGGAGAGGGGAAGGGGGGATAGCATTAAACAGGAGGAAGAGGGGTGCCTGGGTGGCTCAGGGGATTAAAGCCCCTGCCTTTGGCTCAGATCATGATCCCAGGGTCCTGGGATCGAGCCCTGTGTCAGGCTTTCTGCTCAGCAGGGAGTCTGCTTTCTCTTCTCTCTCTCTCTCTGCTTGCCTCTCTGCCTACTTGTGATCACTTGTCTGTCAAATAAATAAATAAAATCTTAAAAAAAAAAGAGGAGGAAGAGATGTGGCCATGGACACTGAAAAGTGGGGTGGATGAGAAACTGGAGGCCTGATAATGTGCAATTATTCATTTACTTATTACAGAGATATCTGTCTTAAGTGTTTTCCTATAGCATCTCTCTGACTCTGATACCTGGCCATCCCTCCTCCCCTTTTCACTTATGATGACCCTTGTCTAGATTCAGATCTGGGCACCTATCAGAAGCTGACACATTACAGCATGGGGAGAGGGATACATACTAGCTAAATATCCCCACACATCCAGGTAAAGGCACCATAATAAAAGATGCCAGAAAAGGGGGGGGTGTCTTATACTGCACATTATAATGGTGACAAGGTGAGCTCACCCTACCTGAGATCTTAAACCATTGGCGAGTGATTGAAAAAAAAAGAAAACAACTATAGATCAAGGCCCAAATGATGCCATCCTGAAAATTTGGATTTGTCCTTATTAAAATGTTTACCTTAAAGCCCATACCTTGAGTTCCCTCTTCCTGGGCAGACAGGTAGGTGCAATTGACTAATCGCTCTCGGGTAAGCAAAAATGCATAAATGTCAAGGAGACAATAAGAAGCACATCCTGTAAGAATGTTTCCGTGATTTTCAGGAATTCGCTCTTCAAGTTACGCTCTCATTTTCTACTGTCGCGTTCTACACAGATCCTTCCCTTCAAATTTAAGACAAAGAAAGCCCTTATCTCAGTTAATGCATTTCTTTGTGGTTTTCATCTCGAAGATAATTACTTCTAACATTTTTTTTCTATGTATACTTCACGTTGTTAAGGAGGATGAAGGATGCAGGATTTTATGATAGAGTGTAGTTCTGCTTTTAGGCACATTTTCTTCCTTGTATGAGAAGACCCGGCTGTGTTCATGTCCTGTTCTGGCCGCTCACATGAGTTGTCAGAGGGATGACTGTCTTCTGGAAAGAATCAGTTTGGAAAAAGAGTTCTTTTGGAGGTGGCCTCCACAGCTGAAAACAAGTAGGGAAATCTGCTTTTCAGTGTAAATGAAGAGAAGTTCAGAATGGAGGCAAGTGCCTCAACCCCAGGGAACAGGGTATTTTGTGGGAAATCCCCAGAAAATGGGTCTTCCCATTTTGTGAACAGACAAAACTTCTGGGGTTACGGGATTTGCCGGAGCTTGCAAACTTAAAAGCACTGGGCCCTCACACAGAACGAGGAATGACGTTGTGTGTCAGCAGAGACGCTTATGGAACAGCAACAAAAAAGCTTCCTAAAAGCCACATTTGACAGAAAACAAAGATGTGTCTGGATATCAAGGCTCTTGGGATGAGGTTGGTGACACTTGGGTACACTGGCTCTCATAGACACAGAGCCCTGTCATGGGTTTGGGGGCTTTCAGAGAAGCCCAGGCTCGCATCGGTTGTGTGGTTCATCTGTTCCCAGGTCTTTACATTTGCTTGGGGAAGCTTGTGCCCAGGGATATGAGATTCCAAACCAATTCCTTGTTTCCAGCAGGAAAATCTTTCAGGGCAACTTAGGTGGACAAACGAATCTTGTTTTAGGGCAGCAGCTTGCTCGTTCCCCAAACTGTTTTCTTCTCAGAAAAGGGTTTCTTGGGCCACCTGGGTGGCTCAGTGGGTTAAAGCCTCTGCCCTGCATCAGGGCTCCTCCTCTCTTTCTGCCTACTTGTGATCTCTGTCTGTCAAATAAATAAATAAAATCTTAAAAAAAAAAAAGAAAAAGGTTTCTTTAGGAAGACTTGCTCCAAAATCTTCACCTCACTATTTCCACCAAGCCTACAACTCCGAGAGTACATGGTCCTGACAAAGCTTCCGTGAGCCCCTTGGCTGGGGATGTGAAGCCCATGAAGTCCTTCTGAGGTGTTATTAAGATGTCAAGGTGCCATGCTTCCCCAAGGCCGCTGACCTTCTCAATGCCTGGGTTTTTCTTCGGTGTCCCTTAAAGGGCAATGGTGGGCAAACCACACAGCATCACAAAATATTGTGGTGATGCTTTTGTTACAGAAGCAGTGCTCAGGAGGCTGCTTTTGGCAAACTCCACAAACACAAACCCACCCTAAACAAACCACTGACATCCTCCCCAGGGGCTCTGTGGCAATCATTAGAGAGCAGGACCCGCTTTCAGGTCCCTACCATCTCAGAGGAACAAAGATGAAGTCATTGCATCTGAAGGTACAGTAAGTGGGAGCGGGAAGAGAGAGATGAGCAGACATGAAGAAAGGGGAAAGTGAGATCAGGTCCTGTCAGGGCTCACTTTCTCCAAATGAGAGGCTGCAGAAGTAAATCTCTCTCCTTCCTTCTCCCTTTCTCTCCCTTCCAAGTTCCAGCCCCATCAGTGGGGGAGAGAGACGCAGATGGCCAGTGTTTACACAGAGGGAGACTGGAATGGGGATATTTGAACAGAGAGGCTGGGTAGAGCTGGAAAAGCAGAAGTTTGCAGTGTAGAGAGTAATGTGAAAGTCCAGCAGCCCACCACAGACATAAACGAGACCACTGGGTGGTGTGTCACCGAATCAGACCCTAACCCTAGTGGTCGGTGGCAGTTTGTTCCTGTTTTCTTTCCACAGTTTTGTCTTGGTCACTCTCCCACATTTGTCCCCTGTCCTCGTGTCATCTGTCAGCCCTGTCACTAAGAGGACCGCCCCAGTTGTCGGCACCCCTGTCAGAATCACCTGGTCTTTCTTCTTCATTTGTCCTTTTGTACTGGAGTAACTTGCATCCTGGTACAGCGACTGTCACCGCCTGCAGAAGTGAGACCTTCCTTGATAATAGTCGTGCTGAAGTACACTTAATTAACACACTGAGAGAAGTTATTCTTCTTCCAATAATTAAAAAGAGAGTCTATTAACACTGATTATTTCCATAACTCCAATTAATTACATTTCTTGAAAAATCAAATAAAAATTCATCATATGAAATAACAATTCCTTTTCTTGGTAACAAAGATCCATTTTTCTTACTAATTAGTGTCTTAATTCTCTCCAGGCTGCAAGGAACATATTTGAGCATTTAAAAAAAAATCTTGCCTGTGCAGATTGTACTATAGAAAGCATATGCCTACATAAGAAGTGGTAAACAAAACTCATTTTAAAGTAGAAGTCAGCAGTAGCTGGAGAGTTTGCATGACGGCTGATTTCCTGTCAGTCTACTCCACAGGACTTTTCATTTCTTGATTTTTTTTTTAAAGACTTTATTTATTTATTTGACAGAGGGAGAAAGAGAGCACAAGCAGGGAGAGCAGCAGGCAGCAGGCAGAGGCAGAGGCAGAGGCAGGCTCAGCAGGCAGGGAGCCCAGTGTGAGACTCGATCCCAGGACCCTGGGATCATAACCTGAGCCAAGGGGAGATGCCTAATGACTGAGCCACCCACGTGTCCTTTCATTTCTTGATGTCTTTTTCTCCAGTTCCTTTAAATGCTGCAAACCAGCTTCAGATCCTTTACATTTTACTAGTCTGCCACAAAATATAGAATGCCATGCCAAATATGTTTGGATATATTTCTGTCACTTTTTACATAAATATATATGATAGCTTTATTCATAATTGTGAAAAACTGGGGGAAAAAGAGATGTCTTTCAATGCATAAGTGGACAAACGCTCGTATGCTCATCTAAAGGAATACTACATAGCCATGAAAAGGAACAGACTAAATTCACATTGAGTCTTGAAAGAAGAGTCTTGAAAAGACTATGTATTATAGAAATTCAGTCATAGACATTTTGGAAATTCACTCATAGACATTTTGGAAAAGTGGACAGCTGGGAACTTAGTGGTTGATGAGGGTGGGGGTGGGGAGAGGAGATTACTGTAAAGGGCGACTGGTGGCAATTTTGGGGTCAAGTTTTTGATGAAACTGTTGTCCATGATAATCTTGATGGCGGATATAGTACTCAATGTACTTGTCCAGAGGCTTAGATCTCAGCACCACAAAGACTAAATTGTGTTTTCTGCTCCTTCATGCTCCTTTCCTGAATTCGTTGCCTTCCATCTTGGCTGTCAGATGGATGGCAACATTCTTGGGCAGCGACATTCATCAACAAGGCAACAGGATTCTTTGGATGGAAAGGTCTTGCAATACCTTCCAGGTGTTGACCATTCTGTTTGTTGCAATAAAAAGAAGTTAATTTTTTGAGAAAGATATATAAGCACATTGTTAGCTGAGAAAAGTAATTTCTCTGGAGTAGGTACTTAGAAATGGGATTGTTGTGGAGACTATATGCTCATTTTCCGTGTCAGTAGGCATCGGTCATTTGACTCCAAAGGGGTCAGTATATGACAGTTTCCGTTTCTTTATGATCCAAACAAACCTGATATTATCAGACTTTAAAAATCATGCTCACTTTCTGAATGAAACATGATAATACATGGTTTTAGTTTGGATTTTCCTGATTGTTGGTAATATAGAATATATTTGTCATATAGGCATTAAGATAATTTTCTATTTTACCTGTTGCTATTTGCTTCCCCACCCCCTCACCATGATCACTTACAGTTTTACATATATTCTGGATATTGCTCCCAGTTTAGCGATGAAGAAAATAAAACTAAGTGTGGTTTTAATTATCATGCCTGAAGTTACATGACTGATGATTTCCAAGGCCCTGTTTGTAGCCAAGTGTTTCTGCACATAAGGATTTACTGTAACAGAGCTCATCTCCTTGAGTAGCTCTATTAAAACCTATGTCAGCTTCTTTCGTTTTATACACTATCAATAGGATGACATTATAGGATGATGATCTTACTTTCTTCCTTTCATGCTTTTTCATGGAAATTGTGCATTTTTATGTTACACTAATGCCAACAAACCATGTGTTATCTGATTGAGTATACTCCACTGTGAAAACACTTCAAAGTCTGCCCAGAATTTGAATACAAAGTTTCAATCAGCAAGTATTTTGCCAGTGCTAAATTATTCATATGCTCGTAAAGGAAAAAGGAGGTGTTACACTAACAAAAATAATAGGAACACGGGAATTCCTGTAACCAGTGGCACACTCTAGAAAACAGAATCTTCTTGTAAAACTATCGGGAGACACTTTGTTCAAGTTTCTGGTAGCAGTTTCCATCTTGGGACATTGTTCACACACTGCCCTGCATTATGACATGTGCTGACAGCTGAGGATCCTGCTTCACCAATAACTAGACCCACGATCGAACACCTGTCTCCTGATTTCAGGTCTTCTGATACTTCAGAGGCTCATGAGAGCTATTTTGCCTGCTAGCTCTGACTGGTTTTCCCTAAAGGATGTGTATTCGTTTGCAAAGGGCAGCTGCAACAGAGTAGCCTAGAAATTCAGTGTTTCCCAGTTTTGGAGCCTGGAAGTCTGAGGTCAGGGTGTCTGACCACGGAGTTGGCTCCTTGAGAATCTGCGCCAGCTTCTGTCCCCCACTTCCTAGGGGTTTGCTTCAGCATCCTTGCCTTCCAGATACTTCACTCTGATCTTTACTTTCAGTTTCACGTGGTGGTCGCCCAGGCATGTCTCCAGTCCAAACATCCTCTTTTTACAAGGGCAGTCATATGGGATTAGGGGTCGCCTTAATGACCTCCCTTGACTTGATCATCTGCAAAGATCCAAATGAGGTCACATTCATGGGCACTAAGTTCAGGCTTTAACATCCTTGTGGGGGAGATCCACAGTCCCAAGGTTTTCCTCCAGTATTATAAAGTTCTTCCTTGCTAATTGTTCCAGTTACTATATCCATTGCCTATGTTAATCTGAATCTGTTTTCTGGGGTGTCTGGGGGCTTTAGTAAGTGAAGCATCTGCCTCTGGCTCAGGTCAGGATCTCAGGGTCCTGGAATCAAGCCCCCTGTTGCAGAGCCTGCTTCTCTCTCTGCCTCTGCTCCTCCCCTAGCTTGTGCATGCACTCTCTCTCTCTTAAATAAATAAAGAAAATCTTGAAAAAAATCTGTTTTCTTTTGTCTTTTCCCTTCTTTTTTTGTGGTTTTGTTAATTCTCATTAATGACTTTCCTAAAAGCAATTCTCCATCTTTATCTCCTAAATCGGCCAGACAATCTGCTCTTATGATGCATAATTTTCTTGCTTCTTTTAATGACATTTCATTTTCATAAACTCTGGATATCTCCCATCAGACCCTGCCTCTCATCCTCGCTGCTTTATTTTGTTTTATCTTGTCTCATCATACTAGGTTGCGACCATTATCTGAGCATAGTGATGCTCCAAACACAGAAGTACACTAGACATGCTTCAAAATTGCAAGACTTTGCATTAAAGAATGGGACCCATTAGAGCCATGGAGTACTTTCCTTCTGGATCCACATGGCAGTTTCGATGGTTTAGCGGGAACCATTTTAAAGTCACGAGAAGATTCGTGTATGCACACATGTGACATTCTGCAATCTGTGCTATTTCTCCAGGAAAGTTTGGATTGGTGGATTCTCTGTGCATTGCCCAGGGCCACCCCACTTCCATGCCCAGCCCAATCCCACCATTGGGAGCTAGCCTCCATGGGGGTTCACCCAGCCTCTGGGACCTCAGTCAGCCAGTGGGAGGTGCTGGGGATCAGGAGGGCAGGAGCAGGAAGCAGGATACTCACTCCCTGCCCTCTAGTCCTTTCTTGTATGCAGCTGGCTGTGGCTGGAGGGGCAGAGACCCTTGCACTGCAGGTTCTGGTCCAGCTCCCAGAACACATCCCGTCTCCAGCCCCTTCAGACCTGGAGGTGAGCCGTCTGCTTGCCGGTGCAAGTCCCTGTGTGCCCACACCCCTCAGGGTCCTCTTCACCCTTGTGAGGCCTCCCCTCTTCAGCGAGCACATTGTGCATGCCGTCTGTTACAGTTTGAATCCAGGCCTCCTTTCTCTGTGAACCTTGGAAAGGCCGCAGGTGCCAGTCTCCTAGAACATGCTGGGCTTTCAGACACGGGCTGCTATAAGCTTTTCTAGAACTTTTGAGTTTAATCTCGAACTTTAATCGATACCAGTGGAGTGAGGGAGGCTTGGGATGAATGTTTTTATTATATTCCCCAATTCAATTACATTCATGATAATATTTCCATTTTAGAACAATTTTATCTTTATCAATTATAAAAATGCCTCTAGGATTCACTCACTTGATGTATTAATGTAATTTCCCCCAACTCTGTAAGAAAATGAAATCACTATGCTTTGAATCCCGTCCCCAGGGGGAGGGTCTTTCCACAAAGACGTCCATTTGGCAGAAGTGTACCCTATGTGCAAAGACACAAAGTAAGCTGGACTGTGGCATATGTCATTCCTCTGCTGTTATTTATGACTGGTGGGTTTGGATGACTCTGAATTGTTCAGCTCTCTGCTTGGGGCAGCCCAAAAGAAATCTCAAAAAACCCCAGTTCCCCTCTACTTATTTGAAGGAGTCTCCAAACAGTGAACACAAGATTGGTCACTTTGGTGACTCTGACATGTTACTATGGACCCCATGGCCTATTGTGCATCTGGTTCACTTCAAGAAAATTAAAAGAGTTTATGTTTGGATGCTCAGAAGAGAATGCTTTAGTAAGAAATAAAGAGGACAGAGGAGGTGCACAATGGAGCTCAGTCCACGGTAAATCCCAGCCAGCTCCTGGGCACGCCAGCTGTGCCCTATTGACCCAGCGGCTTCTGAAGGCTGCCCCAGGGCAGCCCCCTGACCTGGTCCTCAGGGAAACGAACAAGAAGGAGGACGTGAGAGGTTTCTCACAAAATGAAGCCTGTTCAATTAGAAAGGCCTGTCCTTCATCCTGAGATTATGTCCTTCTTAGACTTCGCATTAAAATTCACCTTCTTTCAAGACGTCAAAGTCGTAAAGACAGCTTCATATTTTATACTGTGTTTTGTTTTAAATATGTTTATGTCTTTCTTTGGCCAAAGCAAACAAACCAAACAAACAAACAAAAAAAAAGATAAAAAAAAAAAAAGAAAAGAAAAAAAATCACATCTTACTTTGGGAGGTGTTGGTGGACTGGGTCTTTGTGGTTCCCAGGGACAGAGGGGTGGAGAGCAGGGTCTGCTTCAGCGGGCCGCCAGCATGCGCTGACTGGCCTGGGCCCCTCTCGTGGACTTACAGCTGGCATTGTGTGGTTATAACCGAAGTTTATATTCCTCACCAGGAATGCACAAGGGGCCTGCAGTTCCTGCCGCTGACCGGCCAGCTGAAGAGGCCACTATCACAAACAAGGGGAGGGGGACAAGGAGGGATGGCTGTGTCTGTGATGGCCAGGCCTCTAGGGTTCCTGCAGGAGTGCTTCCTCTATGGAGCTGCTGGTGACATCAGTGACCAGAGAAGACCAGGAAAGTCTGACATTGCTGGAAGACTTGGAAACACGAATCAATGAACGTTCTGGGGGCCGTGAGCTGTGGCCCTGGCACCCACAATGCGCTGAGGAAACTGCCAGGGGCCATGGGTCACAGGTTGTGAAGCATACTCGGTACTCAGCATTTCCTTCTGCTCATCATGGCACAGCGTATGTAAGTATGTGGAAGCAGTACACACGTGGGAAGGGCCTTTCATTCCTGATAAGGGGAGCAATCCATCCCAGTTCTGGAGCTCCATTCTGCAGAGCAAGGCCTGCAGACGTGCTGACTCCTGTGGTTCTGGGAGAGCCCATCCCTGCCTATGCAGCACCCTGCCAGCCCTGCAAGCACCCCAAAGGCAGGGCCTTTTCCACGGGCCTTTACTGTGGCACAAAGCCTTTTCCACACAGCGAGGCTGGAGGCACTCCCGAGCCCATCGCAGACGGGGAACACATTCTGAAGTCCACTGGGGCAGTGTCGACCTCAGGCAGGGGCGCTCAATGCTTTTTCACTGGCACTCACCCTGGGGATCTCGCTGTCACCACTGGTGACAGTAATTCACTGAGTGCAAGCCCTGGGCAGAGGTAATGGTTAAGGGAACAACTTTATTACATCGCCAGATGCTGTCCTGTCCATGGTAGCCAGATCAAGTGAATTACCATGTCCGTGGCTATCAGACATGTGAAAAAATGTTTATCATCACTGGCCATCAGGGAGATTCAAATCAAAACCACATTGAGATATCACCTTACACTAGTTAGAATGGCTAAAATCAACAATATAGTAAACAACATGTGTTGGAGGGGATGTGGAGAAAGCAGAACCCTCTTACACTGGTGGTGGGAATGCAAGTTGGTGCAGCCTCTTTGGAAAACAGTGTGAAGATTCCTCAAGAAATTAAAAATAGAGCTTCCCTCTGACCCTGCCATTGCACTACTGGGTATTTACCCCAAAGATACAGATGTAATGAAAAGAAGGGCCATCTCTACCCCAATGTTCATAGCAGCCATGGCTACAGTTGCCAAACTGTGGAAAGAACCAAGATGCCCTTCAATGGAAGAATGGATAAGGAAGATGTGGTCCATATACACTATGGAGTATTATGCCTCCATCAGAAAGGATGAATACCCAACTTTTGTAGCAAAATGGACGGTACTGGAGGAGATTATGCTGAGTGAAATAAGTCAAGCAAAGAGAGTCAATTATCATATGGTTTCACTTACTTGTGGAGCATAACAAATAACATGGGAGGACTTTAGGAGAACAAAAGGAGAAGTGAGTTGGGGGAAATCGAAGGGGGAGATGAACCATGAGACTGTGGACTCTGAGAAACAAACTTAGGGGTTTGGAGGGGAAGGGGGTGTGGGGGGGTGGGAGAGCCTGGTGGTGGGTATTGAGGAGGGCACAGATTGCATGGCACTGGGTGTTATATGGAAGCAAATGAGTCATGGAACTCTACATCAAAAACTAATGTCACACTATATGGTGACATAACATAAGAAAAACAAGAACAAAAAAGAATTACCATGTTCACAGGCCACAGGTGTGGAACCTGTCAGAGGAGTTGGGTGGGTGACCTGTCCTGAGTCACTTAGCTACAGAGCCTCAGAACTCAAACCTGTATGGCCCTAAGCTCTCTTGATTTGCAGACACTGCTGTCACGGGCCCAGCTCCCCACTGGTGCACATAAACAGCCCCCAGCTGACTCTTCAAGTGCCCAATGCAGTCCAGCCCTCTCCGTCCTACACAGCCAAGCCCACGTGTCCCTGGGGCCCCCACTGACCTGTGCTGTCACCCACTGACAGGTGGCGTCTCGGCCTTTCTGCAGGAGCTGCCCAGATGCCCACTTGGGAGGTCAGATGTTTTGCCATTCTCTTGTCCTCTCAGACAATGCTCACTTCTCTGTGGAGGGCCCAGACCCCATTTCTAGGGGAGAGTGCTGAAACTTTGAAGCTGGAAGAGGTGTGATTTTCTTTCTGCAAAACAAACAATCTCCATTGTCATTGTCAAAGGTACTGATGAGCATGGAGAAACAGGAGATTACATTTCAAGGGCCAGGATACCGAGACTACCTAATCATTAATGCCATCAGTGAGAGGTCCCCATGTGCACATTGAAGCAGGGGATGACTTCCAGGGGTCCTGGGGAGAGCCATGAACATAGCACCCACTGGCGCCCACTCTGTGCATGTGCTCCGGGGGCTTGCACAGCAGGGAGTTTGCAGAGAGGGACTCCCGTGTCTCTGCGATTGGGCCCCACGTTGTGTGGTCAAACTCTGTGCTCAGCGAGGAGTCTCTCTGTCCCTCTCCCTCTGCTCCCCTCCGTGGGTGCACTCGCTTGCTCTCTCTCAAATAGATAAACATAAAATCTTTATAAATAAAAGGGTAAGCAGCTCCCTCATTTTTATTTTGTAAGCCATCCCAAACCACCAAGTTCCTGAGCTTCATAAATGTTTCAAATCCGAAAACTCCCAGCGGGGAGGTGAATGGTTCTTGTAAGCACAATGAACTCTTACTAAACGCTAGTTGATCTGCCTTTAATTTTTACTGTTTCTGGATTTTTGACATTCATAATTTTGTGAAGAATATTTTGCAAAAGCACATAGTCAGTTGGAGCCGAGGGTTGAAATTCTTTGATATCTACAGGGAAATTATAAAAAGGGATCAAAATGTTTGCATTCTTCATATCTGCATCTTTCATTTTCATTTCATTCATGATTTTTTTGGTAATTTCGACAAGAGAAAGATATCAGAATTTATACTTTGTTCATACTCATGGCTACTACCACAGCTCAGTGACTTAGTAAATAGCACTAATTTTATTCTATTAAATACACAGAGGTTTAATAACTGTAATTGTGATTTTAAAGATACTGCTCTTCATAGGTGTTTTCTACCATTGTTGAAGATGTCTTTAATTAATTGAGTTTTGTTTTTTTTCCCACTCAAGTCAGTTCCTGA
Source organism: Mustela putorius furo (assembly GCF_011764305.1). NCBI lineage: Eukaryota > Metazoa > Chordata > Mammalia > Carnivora > Mustelidae > Mustela > Mustela putorius. Next base: position 14,409,902 of record NW_025421998.1, read on the forward strand.
ATGATGGCCTAAACTTCATTGTAATTGTTAGTAATTCCACAAAAATTGTCTTCACCTTTCTTCATAGTAGAAGTGACCCAGGAAGAAATCAGAGTAGGTATGGTGTTTATCCCAGACATTAGATATAGAGACAGTGTGCAGGTCTTCAGATTAAAAAAAAACAACGTAAGTCCCAATTGGGGTCACTTAAACCAAGTTTGTAAACTCGTGCTTAATACATAATCCAACTCCAATTTCAACCTCCCCCAGAAACTTTGTCTTAGCAGATCGGTCAGGAACTTTCCAGTGAGCCTGCCATGTTGCCCCTCTCCATGCCCCAAAGAAACATGATGTCATCTCATGATAAGACCCACTGCCTTTTCTCTAGGAAGCAGCCTCACCCAGAACATTTTTTTAGTTTTGCTAGTAACTTTCTTGCCCCTGCCCTCCATCTATAAAAACCCTTCTGTGGCTACAGTTCCTTGGAGGGCCTTCTCAACTTGTGGATGGGGTTCACGAATCATTTACTACACAGCCCATTAGACCTTCAACTTTTTTCGGTTGAATTTTGCTATTTAACAGGGTGCTTATAATGACTAATCATAGAGGTTAAGCTGTACATGTTGGGGTCTGCTATCAAAGGAATGAGACTGAGACAAAGTGAAAGTTATGCAAAGCCTTATTCTATGCCAAGCATTAGAAGTCAGACTGGCCAGGGCCACCTCTGAAGACAGCGACCCCCTCCCGATCTCACAGGCTGATTTTATAGGGCATAACTGCAGACCCAAGGTACGTGGCTTCTATTGTTAAGGCGTTTACTCCTGGAATAGATACCCAGAACCGTACCAGGAACTATGGGGGCGTTTATTCCTGGAATGAAGTCCATGGATGTAAACAACAATATGGCTACTTAGGCAATATGGAGTTGGTCTGGCTAAACAGGCCCTAATAGTTAAACAGATTTTAACATTAAATCGGCCTTAACAGTACATACAGTTTGTTTGTTAAAAACACAGGAACAACCTGCAGAATAGAATTCCATTCACATGGAAGGCATGTACTGAATACGGTGAAGTAGTTGGCCTGATTTTTTAATTAATTATTTTTATTTTTTTATTTTTAATTTTTTAAAATTTATTTATTTAATTTTAATTTTTTAAATTTCTTTTCAGCATAACAGTATTCATTGTTTTTGCACCACACCCAGTACTCCATGCAATATGTGCCCTCCTTAATACCCACCACCTTGTTCCCCCAACCTCCCACCGCCCACTCCTTCAAGACCCTCAGGTGGTTTTTCAGAGTCTATAGTCTCTCTAGGTTCACCTCCCCTTCCAATTTCCTTCAACTCCCTTCTCCTCTCTAACTCCCCATGTCCTCCATGTTATTTGTTATGCTTCACAAATAAGTGAAACCATATGACAATGGACTCTCTCTGCTTGACTTATTTCACTCAGCATAATCTCCTCCAGTACCGTCCATGTTGCTACAAAAGTTGGGTATTCATCCTTTCTGATGGAGGCATAATACTCCATAGTGTATACAGACCACATCTTCCCTATCCATTCTTCCATTGAAGGGCATCTTGGTTCTTTAGACAGTTTGGCAACCATTGCCATTGCTGCTATAAACATTGGGGTACAGATGGCCCTTCTTTTCACTACATCTGTATCTTTGGGGTAAATACCCAGTAGTGCAATGGCAGGGTCAGAGGGAAGCTCTATTTTTAATTTCTTGAGGAATCTCCACACTGTTTTCCAAAGTGGCTGCACTAACTTGCATTCCCACCACCAGTGTAAGAGGGTTCTGCTTTCTCCACATCCTCTCCAACATATGTTGCTTCCTGTCTTGCTAATTTTGGTCATTCTAACAGGCATAAGGTGGTATCCCAATGTGGTTTTAATTTGAATCTCCCTGATGGCTAGTGATGATGAACATTTTTTCATGTGTCTGATAGCCATTTGTATGTCTTTATTGGAGAAGTGTCTGTTCATATCTTCTGCCCATTTTTTGATATGATTATCTGTTTTGTGTGTGTTGAGTCTGAGGAGTTCTTTATAGATCCTGGATATCAACCTTTTCTTTGTACTGTCATTTGCAAATATCTTCTCCTATTTCCTGGGTTGCCTCTTTGTTTTCTTGACTGTTTCCTTTGCTGAGCAGAAGCTTTTGATCTTGAAGAAGTCCCAAAAGTTCATTTTTGCTTTTCTTTCCTTTGCCTTTGGAGACATATCTTGAAAGAAGTTTCTGTGGCTGATTATCGAAGAGGTTACTGTCTATGTTCTCCTCTAGGCTTCTGATAGATTCCTGTCTCCCATTGAGGTCTCTTATCCATTTTGAGTTTATCTTTGTGTACAATGTAAGAGAATGGTCGAGTTTCATTTTTCTACATATAGCTGTCCAATTGTCCCAGCACCATTTATTGAAGAGACTGTCTTTTTTCCACTGTATATTTTTTCCTGCTTTGTCGAAGATTATTTGCCCATAGAGTTGAGGGTCCATATCTGGGCTCTCTACTCTGTTCCACTGGTCTATGTGTCTGTTTTGATGCCAGTACCATGCTGTCTTGGCGATCGCAGCTTTGTAATAAAGCTTGAAATCAGGTAACGTGATGCCGCCAGTTTTATTTTTGTTTTTCAACATTTCCTTAGCAATTCAGGGTCTCTTCTGATTCCATACAAATTTTAGGATTATTTGCTCCAGCTCTTTGAAAAGACTCCACCCCGAAACTACTAGAACTCATACAGCAATTCAGTTATGTGGCAGGATACAAAGTCAATTTACAGAAATCAGTGGCTTTCTTATACACTAACAATGAAAATACAGAAAGGGAAATTAGAGAATTGATTCTGTTTACTATAGCATGAAGAACCATAAGATACCTGGGAATAAATCTAACCAAAGAGGTAAAGGATCTGTACTCGAGGAACTACAGAACAGTCATGAAATAAATTGAAGAAGACACAAAAAGATGGAAGACCATTCCATGCTCTTGGATCGGAAGAATAAGCATTGTTAAAATGTCTATACTGCCTAGAGCAATCTATACTTTTAATGCCATTCTGATCAAAATTTCACCGGTATTTTTAATTAATTTTTTTATTTTTAGCTATCTATCTGTCTATTTAACTTGTTTATTTTAGAGAGGGAGGAAGCATGAGCAAGTGCATGCAGGGGGAGAGGGGGAGAGAAACTTTGGCAGACACCATGCTGGGAACAGAGCCCAATGCAGGGCTCTCAATCTCATGACCCCAAGATCATGACCTGGGCAGAAATCAAGAGTCAGGCCCTTAACCCATGGAGCCACCCAGGTGCCCCTGGCCTGATTTTTAAGGTCTCTGTCTAGTCCATCTCCTTCACAGCTACCCTCACTGCCCACTGCCTCATTGTACATGGTCTCTTTGCTCTGAAGGTCGGCATATGTTGTGCTATGATTTTGAAATTCACTTCTCAGAGAATACCTCTTCTGGGGAAGGATCTAGGAAACATGTTTCATGGAACACAGATTGTAGATTTAACTGTAGTGTGTTGTACAGATCTGTTTGAGGCCTCTAATACTCAATCAAGGTGAAATTCTGTGATCTGCTCCTGGACCTGAAGGCTCTGTCCTCTCTGAGTCCTTGTGGAGCACAGAGCCCACCGCAGGGCCCAATCCCAGACACATGGGAGGCACCGAGTCTGGTCCAGCGAGACCGTCAGGCCAGTGGCCATCCATGGAAGACACACAGGGACAGATGTTACTGACGGTGACCCAGGAACTGAGGACAGAGTCTGGAGGACACTGAGGACATAATGGAAAAAGCAGTGCTTGTCACAGGCCCCATTTCTCTAAAAGGGTTAACAAGAGTCCTTACGGGGGAATCTTTGAAGCCACTGAGCTTCTGTGAAAAGGAGTCGGGAACTGAGTATGGTGTGGAGTGGCATCAGTGAGAAGGATAAAGAAAGGTTCTGTTGACTGACACAGGTTGCAGTAATGCATCAAAAACCCGGAAGAGGAATGCCTGGAGGCTCAGCTGGTGAAGCATCTGCCTTCGGCTGGGCTCCTGATTGCAGAGTCCTGGAATCGTGCCCTGTGTCAGGCTCCCTGCTGAATCACCCCCTTCTTCTCCCTGTCTCCCATTTGTACCCTCTCTTGCTAGTCCTCTCTCTCTCTCTCTCAAATAAATAAAATCTTTACAAAACCAAAACAAAACCTAAGAAACCAGAAACTCTGTGGAGTAAATGAGAAAAACCCCCAGCAATGCCCAAGTCTCCGTGCCCCATGGGAACAGGACCCCAGAGTGCTCTGTCTCTTAGGGCTGTCTGCAGCCGCACTCGTTGTGTGGCCTGCTCCCCAGCTCCCTAGAACCTCAGGGCGCCGGCAGCAGCCACATGCCACTGACTCTTCTTTAGGACTGAGCTGCCTTGTGGACATGGAGAGAAAGCCAGTGATGGCCCTGTGGCATCAGGAAAAGATTGTTCATGACATTATCAGGCAGATGGCCTGCAGATGGGGTTTAGGGTTGGGCTCAAGTCCAAACACAACAAGGAAAATGAGGATTTACAGCCAGGGATGGGGTGGGGGAGATCGAGTAGATGGGGGGTCAGTAAGAGGAAAGGTTCTGGCAAAACTTTCCTACCAGGATTCCTGCTGAGGGCAGGCCTGGGAGAGAAGGCATCCCTGGGGGATAGTGGAGGATTTGGAACCTACTCAGAGAACAGGGGCCCAGGGTGATGCAGCCAAACTTCTGGCAGGGTTCTTGCCAGAATGTGACTCCCTAAGGGAAGACCCAGGAGGCACAACCCACAAAAGAAACAATTGGTAAGCCAGAAATCATAAAAATTAAGAACTTTTGCTCTTAAAAAAAAAGGTCAAGGGAATGAGAAGACAAGACACAGACTGTCAACAAGGTCTGCAAGGGACACATCTCACTGGACTGTCACCCAGAAGACACAGAGAACCAAGGTAGCAAGCTGATTCAAAATGGGCAGAAGATCTGGACATGGCCGCAAAGAAGTTCACGGGTGGCCAGTAAGCTATGAGGACACCCTCACAATCACATGTTAGTAAAAAACTGCACATTAAAACAACCGTGGGACACCATTACACACTAGGAGAATGGCCCAAATCCAGATCTCTGACAACACCAACTGCTGATGAGGCTATGGAGCAACTCTGCGGGGCAGTGTGGCTGTGGAGAACACAAGTGCCTGACTCGGGCTCTCCTGCTTCCCACAGGGAAGGACGTCGGGTGGGAGTGGGCCAGGCTGAGGGAGGGCTTTCTGGCACACCTGAGGTGTGGAGGAGTGCCTCTGTGTGGGAAAAGCAGCAACACACATGGCCAGGGGCTCGATTCCGAAGACCGATTCTGCTCCTGGGAAGGATTATGAATCTGACCTACCTCACAGAGGCAGCAGCAGCTGGGAAATCCTCTGGATCTGGAGGTTCCCCTTGGTGGGAGCACCACAGAAAGTGGAATCCTGTGTATTTGCGGACACTTCCAGAAGTTTCTGGCTATAAAGTAAAAGTGTATGAAATAGAATACTATGGTGACTGATCAAGAGAAATGCTCTTAAGGGTGAACACTGGAGACTGAGTGCATTTTTTTCTCCTGCCTTTTGGGGAAAGATCTTTACCCTGTGGAGTAATAAAAGTTATCACCTAATTGCCACCCTTCATGTTTTGTCCTCAAACATCTGACTTATTGAAGTCAGTGTGAGACCTGTTTTAAATATAAATTATTTTCACAAACAAGCTTGTAACATGTCCTGGAGATCATGGAGAGAGGCTGTTGGATTAAACTCACTTCATTTCCAGCAAAATGGGGATCTGTGTTTATTATTTCCTCTGTTATGTTTAGTTTTTGATTTCTGTTTCTGTTTGGTATCTACGAATGGTGAAACATTCATAAGATTTACAGGAGGTGAATCTTCTTAGAAATAAAATACAGGGAGCCATAAAGTGTGGAAGTATTCACAGTATTTTTCTAATAGATTGAACCCCCTTAACTGTTTCTTCTAGGGTGAAGGTACAAGATTGTGTGGTAGAAATGGTACCCGCAAATCACTGGAGGCTTCCTATGACAGGTGTGCATGCCATGACCGACGGGAATGTTGCTTTAATGTGCATTACTAGTTAATTGAAGTTTTACAGTTTACTCAACTATGAATTGCTAGTGAAGGAAGCACATTCACATGTCATGGGTCTAAACTATTATGGATGTTTTTCTGTGTTTGCAGACTTTGTGGCCAAAGACTGAATAATGATTCCTCCATTAAATATGATTAAGAGACAACTAGAAAAGGGTGTACTGCTCTTTGTAAAGCATTTTCTGGACGAAAATCTTCCTAACTGGTCCCACTTTGCTTTGATCAATAACCTGTTCTGCATAAGTTGCACTTAAAAATAAATACTATCAAGTATTATAAGACATCCACGACCATATTTCATCATTTTGTGATTCAGTGATGTAAGGGAGTAAGGCAGAAAAATAGTTACAGATTTGTAACTTATGGAGGATAGATGGGTATTTCTTGTTGAAATACACAGGCCAAAAAGCGTTCATGTTAGCTCTTCTTCTCCCTGTGAAGACAGACTCTGTCATCCCGATGGATAACCTGAGAGACTTAACCAGGAACACATGCTTGGCAGCTGTCATTAAACAAGTAATTTTAACAAGGCAAGAAAAGCGAGTTGCTTACAAGCAACAAGAAATATGCATATACTCTCATTAAAATGCTCCCTTTGGAAAGTGTTAATTCTATAAGGAAGGATTTTGATGATCATCTCTTTATCACTGTACTTTATTAATGGATGCTTTCTTTCATTTATATATGAAGATGTCCCTTCTAGTAATTAGGTCTTGTGCATGTCTTGCAGACTAAATGATATATTTTGTAAGTTTTCTATTTGAAACAATGTGTCCTTTTTTAGCTCCATAATGAATACAAAGTGGAGCCTGATTGCCTGAGTCTTGCAAAGTGTGCATTTTGAAATAATTATTTAGAAAGTGAATCCTTCCAAGTCCTACAACAGTTTAAGCTAGTCTGAGCATTAGCACTTTGTCACATCTGGAAATATGTACAATACCATTCGAGGGCATTACCACATTTTAAGGAAAAAAATTTAAAAGGTAATTTTTTACCAGAGGATAAAATAGAAATATTTCTAGATACCTGACTCATTTGTAAAAACCTTCACATCACTGTGAGCCTGCTTGGTTTAAAAACAACAGGGCACGGGGGTGGCTCAGTGGATTAAAGCCTCTTCCTTCAGCTCAGGTCATGATCTCAGGGTCCTGTGATGGAGCTCTGCATTGGGCTCTCTGCTCAGTGGGGAGCCTGCTTCCCCCTCTCTCTCTGCCTGCCTCTCTGCCTACTTGTGATCTCTGTCTGTCAAATAAATAGATGAAATCTTAAAAAAAAAAAAGACAAAACTCACAAACGTGACAAAGCTCTTTTGTGCAAAATAACATCCCAGTCCCCCTGGGAGGTAAGAGTCTAGATTTTGCTTATTTTATCCTTCCGGCTCAGTTGCCCTGAGCCTTCGCCATGTTTCCAAGGCAGGCAGTCAGCCGTCTTGAATTCAGATCTCCTCTCCAGTGAAATGAACAATGGGACATGGACATCCTTTGACTAGATGTTAGTAAAAAGGGACAGAGAAGATGTTTTCTCTCATTGGAGGTTGGCGACATTTTGCTTGTGCTTTTGTTTCTCTAAACCGTAGTCCCAGCTCCAGCTAGTGAAAGCCACGGGAGGAGAGTCTGTGGGTCTGCAGGTAGAAGCTGGATTCTTTCCTTCAGGGGGCAGGGAACCCACGCAGGGATAAGCCTTTCCAAGCACTTCTGAGCTGGGAGCCCTGCATTGGAGATGCTGACAACGTCCCAGAGTCTCGGGCTCTCAGGTGGGCACAGCCACCGAGTGCCCCCCATGCTGCGGTTAACCAAGTGGTTTCAGCTCTGTTGTGAAGCTTTTATCGCTGCATGGCTGCCCGGTCCTAAAGAGTGCCCGGGGATGGGGGGCTCTGAGGGGCTCTGGGGGGACCTCTCAGGGAGGAGGCTCTGTGTGGCATTTCCCAGGGTTTGTCTCTGGGGGTGGGGCCCCCAGATGTGACATCTGTCCATGTGGGTCTGTGGTAGGCTTTCTGTAGGTCTCTGGTGTGAATCTCTGGCAGAGATCTCTGTGTAGGGTCTTGCTGAGGGCTCTCTATGGAGTCTCTGTATGGGGTCTCTGTGTGGGTCTCTGTCAGAGCGGTGTGTCGGGGGGCCCTGGAGGATGATGTTGGGCTGGGAATGGTGCACACGGTGGGGTGCCCTCCTAGACTGCACCCTCCTTCTGGATATGTCCCTTCCAGCCAGGGGTGGGACGAGGCCCATCTGAGGGCATCCTGCCCCTCTGGGCTCTGGGGTAACCAAGACTGGGAGCCAGGCCAGTCCCTTGGCCTCTGAGTCCCCACTAGTCCCCTGGGAGCCATCCTTGGGCCACGTGTATGTAAAGATCACAGATCACAAGTCCGTCCCAGGACCCGCAGACCTACAAGCTTATCAAATTGTGCATTAGTTTAGTTCTCTACCTGAAGGCCTTGCTGCCTCTGGGCATCTGGCCATCCTTGTGGGAGCTCAGGTGGCTTCTGTACAACCTCCACCCCACCCCTGGACTTGGCAGCTGGAGTGGGGTGGAGACCCTGCAGGGACAGCCCCAGGGCCTCTAACTTCTCCCCTCTGGGCCCTTGGGTGGCAGTGGGACACCAAGGGTCTTGGGAGTCGTCACCCCAGGCATAGGCACACCCTGTCACTTGGCCTCCTTCCTGGCGTCCCAACCTAAGGGCAGGGTCCCCCCACCCACAGCCACACCCCCTCCATCCCCCAGAAGGGGAAGGGGTTGCCGGTGAGCAGGCCCCTTCAGTGCCCTGGGGCTGGGCAAGGCTGGTCCCTGGGGGTCTCTGTGGCACCCCCCACACATCCTTAGCGCCGGGAGCGAGCTTGTCCCTTGCTGCTCCGAGTGTGAGAAGAGGGGCTGACAGAGCTCAGACGAGATTCCCTGGGGTGAGAAGGCTCCCAGGGAGGCCATCCTCTACTCCCCGAAGGAGACTGTGTGTGGGGGGGGGGCAGGATTTCTCACCTCTGCCCTCAGGGCCAGCCTTGTGTCTCCCAACTGGGGGCCCCACTCTGACCTAGGACTCCATCTTCCTGGAGCCCGAGCAGGATTTCTGCCTTGGCAGACCCTCCCTGCAGCCACACAAGCTCCAGGTGGAGGGAGAGCAGGAGAGGATGGGCAGAGCGAGTTCCCGGTCTGGGTCTTATTCACCTTGTCGTGGAAACTGAAGGAGATGAGGAAGGAGGCGGGGGTGGGCCCCACAGTCACCCATCCTCCAAGGCCCCATTTGTTCCGGAAGCCAAAGCACGCCATCAGGGAGAGTGGACCCTGATCCTTCCCACCCCCCAAAGCAGGGCACACACAGAGGCCAGCACCACTCACGAGAAAAAGAACATGTATTTTGGGGAAGCAAAGTAATTGTGGCACAGAGAAGCCATTAGTCCATAGAGGATGTGCTAATGTGAGAAAAAAAAGTTTTTCTCTGCACCGTTTGCATTTTTTCTTGGAGGAAAGTTGTCCTTCCAGGAAAGGCATGACGAACACAGAGTGGTTGGCCCGGTGTGATGTATCTTTGAAGGAGGCAGTGCCTGGGGCAGTGTGGCTGCAGGGTGTGGCCTGAAGGGCCCAGCACGAGGGACCCGCACTGGCAGGGTCTGCCTGGGCCCCCCCGCACCTGGGCGGGGAAGGGCGACGCGACCCACTCGGTCTTGTTGGCATAGCTGCGGCCCCTGGGGGTGCCATGTGGTCTGGCTGTCTCCCTCATCACCCTCCTCTGCTCTTGATAGGAGAGGACCCTGTGGTAGCAGACACTGGGGCGTGCCGAAGCCTGGAGATCCTTTTGGCACCAGCTGAACTCTGGGGCCCTGAGTCCCTGGTGAGGCACGATTTTCTCCTCTAGGATCTGCCCCACAGTGGTCACGACCACCTGAGCCTCGGCAGAAGTGCTGTCCATGGCCGACCTGCCTGTGGCTTGTCCCCGGCCCTGGGATGATGATGACTTGCCCTTTTGAAGGGAATCTTCCAGTCCTTTGTCTTTACTGGGAAGGAACCACTGGAGCAGGTGCTTCATCCTTCTCCTGAAATAATTTTCTGGAGGTGCCGCCTCCTTTTTCAGTGAGATCTCACAGGTCTTGCTTCCTGAAGCTTCTGCTGACTCCTGGCTCTGTATGGGGCATCTCACCTCACTGATCTGGAGGAGCTTCAGTTCCGACGACTCTTTGGCAGGCTCTCTTGAGAGGGACCTCCTGGAGCTTTCTCTCTCTTCGGGGGGTACACATGACCTGCTCAGGCTCTTACATTGGTGTTGTAGTCCTGGGGGTCCCGGCTGCCTGTAGGGGCTCTGGCCACGGGATCTTTGGCCACGTGGCACCTGGGAAGTAGATGTCTCTTCACTGGACCTGCTCTGGAAGCCAGACAGACATCCCTGAGAAGCCAAGACATCAGCAGCGAGGAACATGTTGGACTGACAGTCTTGAAGGAGATGCTCAGTGGCAAAGTCTTGATGGAGGACCACAGTCTCACAGTCTTGAAGGAGCATGGTGGGGCTGGTGGCCCGAGGCTGGTTCTCTGACTCCATCAACTTCTGGGGCTCTGATCCCCTGTGCTGAGCGTCAAGGCATAGCTCTTTGGGGTGTCGGGCGACCAACTTTGCAGGTGGCGGGGGGCTGTCGCTTTTTCCTGAAGACCCTGATCTTCTCAGCTCTCCACGGATGCCTTGGTTGTTGTCCAGCACACGGGGTTCTAAGGTGACTCTCCAGGCAGGGGCCTCCTTGACCTCCCTGGGCTCTTCGGCACTCAAATCCTGGGGCTCTAAGCTGAGCTCTAGCACGGTCACATCCCGTGAGGCCTGACCCCCATTCGCTCTCCTTGGCTTCTTCATGGCCGTTGCTGGACTTGGACTTGACTCCAAGGTGTTGTTCATAAGAGTCCTCGAGGCAGTCTCACTGTGCCAGATTCTGCCCACAAAGCTGTATGTGAAGGTCCGAGAAGGTGGCCTGGTCCCCTCTCCAGCTGGAGGCCCACCCCCAGGTGCAGTCCCTTCCAGAGCCTGCTGGATTTCCTCACACGTAGGCTGGGGAGCACCAAGGGGACCCCCCCAGGTGGGATACGACTCTTTCATCACCTCTCCTTGATAGGGCTGAGGTGGTTTTCCCTCAAACTTGGTTCCCGAGCCAACCTTGGATACACAGGTGGCTGAGAGGGGACTGGAGGACTGGGAGAGGAGGAAGCCCTTCTTCATCTTGAAGATGATTATAGGCTTGAGAACCTTGAGGGGGAGGCCCCACTGGTGCTTCACCCTAAGCCTTATGATGTGTGTTTCTAGCATCCGCTGAGTGTATGGACTGAGGATGGAAAAATCATGGAAGGTGGTCATGCAGCGTTCCCAACACTTGGAAAGTGCTGGCTTTCCAGGTTTCCGATGAAGGCTTGGCTTTCTGGGAAGGTCCAAGGCATGGTGGGCAGCGAGCCTGGAAGGAACCTGACCCTCGCTGGACTGTCCCAACTTACTGAAATGGGTTTGAAGGTCTTTTTCTGGGTTTTTCTCTTCTGCGCTGCTTGTGGAGGTATTCAAGTCTGTGTCTGACTTCTCACGATTTCTTCCTAGAACCTTCCCTGTAGAGCTCATTGTGACCCTGTGTAGATCTTTCCGGATCCTCCCTGCACTGGACCTTGAATCCTTGCCCAGGCTTTTTCCTGGCACAGTCCTTCCTGGGTACCTGGACCCAGTCTTCTGCATGGCCTGGCAACTTCCATCCGTAGATTCAGACTCGGATGTGGGACTGTGCCAGCTGCGTGCCTGGGGCACCTTCTGGAACTCTTGGTGAGGCTGTATCTTCCGGGATAGATGGATCCTGCGGGGCGGGCCCCTTTCTTGCTTCATGAGCCTCTTCCAAAGGTGCCACTCCAGATGCTTCCGGAGCTCAGAGTCGATCAAGTCCCCCGGAAGGACAGAGTCTGACCCATGGCCCTTGGGGGCCTGGTCACTCTGTGGAAGGTTGGGAGGACCTTGGCTAAAGACTTCCTGAGATCTTTTCACCACAAGGGGTACCTTGTCACTTTCTAGTTGCTTCTTCAGAAAGTGACAATCCAGGTTTTCAACGGCAGTTAACACGTAAGACGGTGTCTTCTGGTCTACAGTGCAGCTCCCCATATCCGGTGGCAGAGAAGGCGGTCCGACTGGGACAGAGGGTGCAAGGCTGGCCTGGGTCTGGGGCTGAGCTAGAGGGGGGAGCTGGGGCTGATCCAGAGGGAGGTGCTGGGGCTGAGTCAGAGGCAGGGGCAGGGACTGGGACAAGCTCATGGTCAAGGGTTGGGGAGGGGCCGAAGGGTCCTGTAAGTCCTGGGTCAGGGAGAAGCATGGAGCCAAGCTGGCCTGAATCCGGAGTGGCAAGGCATGAGAGAACTCATTGAATATGATGGATGGGAGCTCCAGTCGGGGATTGGTCATCCTGACAGTGGCAACCAGGGATTCGCTGTGCAGAAAGGGGAGACCCCAGAAGAGCTGGTTACATTTCTGCTCGAAATGGTCCCCTGGAATCTTGGGATGTGGGAGCTTCTCAGGACCAAGCAGCTGTTTTGCTTTGCCCCTCATGCTCCAGAAGGATGGGCAGCCCATGGTGTCCTGCCCATTACCTGGTGACTTGAGCATTCTCCCGAAAGACATCAGCTGGTATTTTGACCTTTCCTTCTTTTCCTTCTCCTTCCAAAACTTCAGTTCTGTTCTCTTGGTGGTTAGTATCTCCAGAAGCTTCTGGATGTCCGGGTTATTGAGAGGGGGGATCCTAGTCTCTCCCTGTCTGTGTCTGGGGTCTCCCCAGAACAAGGCCTCTGGTGGGCCGCCAGACAGAGGTGCTTGATGAGACTCCAAGCATGTTGAGGTGGACAGGTTCCAGGCATTGGCAGCTGCCTGCCACCAGGACAGGGCTGAAATGGGGTAGTGTGAGCGGCCCATTCCTGAGATAGCTGGGACAGAAGAAGCTGTCCTGTCAGCTGAACAAGGCATGTGCGGAGCTGATCTCTGTGGGATGGGGCATGGCGGGGGTCCCCTTGAGTCACTCTGAGGGAGATTCAAAGGAGAGTCTGGCCGCTCTGGGGCCAAGGAGGCTGTCAGAGGCTGAGGGGAGGCCTCAGAAGGAGGGAGACATGGTGGGGAAGGGGGAGGAGCAAGGGGCTGGTGTGAAAAGCCATCCAGGGGGAGGAAAGGCTCTGCTGTCCAGGAAGTACTCAGGGAGGAGTGTGAACTGACAGAAATTGAGGAGGTCATTGGTCCTGATGGCAGGGTGGAGGCCAGAGGCCAAGGGGGGCCCATCAGTGGAGCGTGGGCAGGTGATAAGGCCACGATGGGAGTAGCGTCTTCCACAGGCTCCCTGCATGGCTGACGAGTTCCAGCTGGCGACCCTTGGCGCACCCGCCCAGGGGCTGCTTGATGTAAGAACTGGTGGAAGCCGCCCTGGTTGGAGAGCCTCGACGGGTGGCTGTGGGAGACAGGAGGCGTGAGCAGCAGCTGGGGCCAGGAGCGGTCCCCACGGCCCTCCACGCCCCACACCCATGTCACAATGCTCCTGCTGTCCCTCAGCCTGGGGCTTTGGTCACAGTTTGTCCCCATGGCTCCTCCCGCCCCCCTCCCATACCCCCAGGGGCGGTTCTCTGCAGCCCGGGGTCACACCATAGACTTGGGGAGGCTCACCCAGGGGAGAAGGGGGCAGATTCTTTACCTTTGCAGAAGAGAGAACAGGTCCTGAACCTCTTCCAGATCCTGTAGGCAATCTTTGAAAACTGGAAACAGGAGACCGGGTCACAGAGGAAGGCGGGGCCTAGGGGTCTTACAGGAGGCTGGGTACAATGTCCCTTTAGGGGAGACCTTTGGGGGATTGGACTTGGAATCCTCAAACAGCACTGTCCAAGGCCATGTACCTGCACGGTTATTACAGGGTTCATGATTGGGATCACTTTGTCTTTTCCAAAGTGCTTCCTCGTTCATGACCGTGTTTCGGGAGGAAGAACCATGTGGCCTCACAGAAAAACCTGAGTGGAGTTGAACAGCTTCCACAGCAGGAGCGGGAGGCCCCGCCCTCAGTCCAGGCCCTGGGGCCCCTGCTGGGCAACACCTCTTCCAGCCCCTCAGGGTTTTGTTCTGGAACAGAATCTGGGAAGCCTCCAGGTTCTCCTCTTCCTCCAAGAAACCCCCAACCCCCCACCCCAGGGTTCTGTTTCCTGAGGGATGGGCTCAGGCCCTGGTGTCCTGGAGATGGTGGGGATGGGCCCTCAGAGCAGGGGGCACAGTGTAACTGGGGCACGCAAGGGTGAGTGGTGGACACTAACCTTTCAGAGTCTGTTTTTTCTTTCTTCTTTTGCTCCTACTCCGTGGCTCCGCTTGGTACTGAGATAAGAGAAAACCAGGAGGCTGGGACTCCCGCCCCAGCAGCAGGTGACCCCATGCTCAGGGGCCTGACCTCTGCTAGAGAGACAGTTCTTAACTTCCGGTTCTCAGCCACTGGTCACTGTGTTTGGGAGGCTGTCCTGTACCCCTCCACCACACCTGGACTCAGGCCTGAGATCTTTGGGGATAAATCCTTGTGTCCCTCTAACCCCTGTCTGGTCTGGCTTGTCCTGGATGCATGGTGGTCTACTCTCTCCTGACAATTCTATTCTTTCCCATCTCAGGAGTCTCTCCAGTGACTCAGAAAAGTGGAAAGAATAATAGAAAAGAAGATAGAATCACATTCTGCTGGGTCTGGGCCGAGGGTTCCTTACCTTCCTGCTCTTCCTCTGTTTCTTGCATGGTGGTGAGGATGGATCAAGCTGGAAATAGGAAAGTAAGAGGAAGAAGATCCCCAGCCCCCATACAAAGGCAAGGATGGTATTAACTACCCAGATAGTGGGATTGGAGCTCAGCCAACTATCAGTAAGGAATTCCTGAGGAAAGAGATAATTCTCCATCTCTTTCCTCTGAGAAGCATTAGTCCCATTGCACTGCTGCCCTCAGGCAACTGAGCCCAGAGTTAGTGACCAGATCGCACTGCTGCCCTCAGGAAACTGAGCCCTGGGTGTGTATGTGCAGACGCAAGCCTCATGCCCACATCACAGAGCTATGGTCTGGTCACAAAGGGCCCTTGAGGGCAGGTAAGGGACACAGGTACCTGCACCACATCTGCTCTCCATCGCCAGCCCTGTAGCTCCGTCATCCTTCCACCTTCCCAGGCCTGACACTTCTACCCGCTCACTCTGCTAGAGACAGATCTTTGTCAATTTGCCTTTCATCCTGCATGGAGCCCAGAGAATACCTGTCCCCCTAGGGATCTCCAGTTGTGCTTCATCAGTTTCATAGCCTTTAAAAATCTGGACTTGTCCTTGGAATTTTGGTTAATTCCCAGGAATTTTGTCCTCTGTCTGAAGCTCCAATCTCCCCACATAATATGTTGTTGCCTTGAATCACCCTAGTAAAAATGGAAATCAAATTTCTTTGTGCTTCTTTAGCCATCTGCACTTTGAAAACATCTTAAGATAATTTATTTCAATTAATCGTCACTAACTTCAGCTAGAGGGACTTCGAAAATGAATGATTATTCCAAATTTACAAAGCTAAGCAAGTACAAAACAAAATGAAATAGTTAAACCTCCCAGGTATGTTTCTCAGTCATTTCTAGTGTTTTTCCCTCTGAGATGAGCAGAGAGTAAACTGCTGAAACACTTCCACAACATTCTGTATAGGCACACTTGCACTTGCTCACGCACATTCCTTAACAAATCCAGCATGTTCAAATCTTGGATTCAAGTTTCTTTTTTTTTTCCAGTTCAAAGATTTCCTTTAGTAATTCTTGTAAGTTTGTGTATTTGGGAATATCTTTATTTTGCCTTCATTTTTGAAAGACAGATTTGCTATGTATGGAGTTCTGGGTTGACAATTTTTTTTGAAAGATTTATTTATTTATTTTAGAGAGAGAGACACACACACACACACACAGAGCATACATGCACTAGCAGGGGGAGGAGCAGAGGGAGCAGGAAAGAGACCTTACACTGAGCAAGGCCTTTGACATGGGGCTTGATCCCAGGACCCTGAGATCATGACCTGAACTGAAATGAAGATTCAGATGTCTAACAGAATGAGCCACCCAGGCACCTGGACAAGTTTTTCTCATTTAGCTCTTTGACTAGTGTCATTTCAGCACATTTCCCCCACTAGCTCTGATTGGAAGTCAGTGGTTAATATAATGCAGCCCTCTGTATATGAAGGGACGTTTTTGTCTGGCAATTTCAAAATTTCTCCTTTGTTTTTCTATGGTGTGACTGTGATGTTTCTAAGAGCAGATCTGCTTGTTTTTATTTTACTGCAGGTAAATATTGACTCTATAATTAAGGGTTTCCATCAAATTTGATTAGATTTCAGCCATATTTCTACAAATATTCTGTCTTCCTCCCCATTTTTCCTTTCTTTCTGAGAACACTCCTTTAAGTAGATAAGAACTTCCAAATGAGTCCACAAATGTGGACTCCCAGGCTTGCAGCAAACTATTATTCAAGAGCCCAAGTTTCTCAACATTCATGTCAGTCTCTAGAAAGTAGCTTCAGTTCTGAGAATGTCTTGGGAATGGGGTGTTCTGCTGACATCATGGGAAGCTGCCTGTGTGATGATGTTATGCCTGTGCCCATGGGCTCTGACTGTGGTGGGATTGTGAGTTAGAGCCATCGCTTTGGAGAATGCTTTATCATGACCTGGTCCAGGCTGAAAAGAGCAGACCTTTTGAAAGAGGTATTCTCTTGCTAGAGCTAGAGAAAACCCACCATTTTGTAGTAATAAAAAATGGGGACCAACCCAGTCCCATCGAGTGGAAGGTATGTGCTCTGCAGTATCATGCTCAAGTTACAATGAACTACAGCGAAACATTGAAAGTGTAAATTATGTAGACAAGCTACTGAGGAAGAGATAAAAGTGACTTGCAGAAAAAGTGTGCAGGATGCTTGCATTTGTTCTAGTTTCAAAACTATACAAAATCAAATATGATTTAGTGATGCATTTACTTTGGCAAAAATATAAAGAAAACACAGAGAATAGCGAACAGGACTGATGGATGGGGGAGGGATGTACAGACAACTCTAAAGATGTGGATGATACCGCATTTCTTAGAAAGGTTGGGATGTCTACCATGGGTCACCCCCAGCTTTCCCATGATGCTAAGTGCTGACTGTCCCTTCAGGTAGTACATAATATCAGAAATGGAAAATAGTATTTAAACTCTTCAAAGATTATTGCTTTAATAAAAATATACAATTTACTTAACAATTCTGAGCTCTGGCCCTCTCCCTAAACAGACCCGGGAAGGTAAGCCATAGTCCCATGGCTTGGCCCCTGAGCCATATTCATAAGTAGACAGCACCCCTCAGACACCATCATGGTCACAGCCAAATTGACATGCAGCCCTGTTGCTCAGAAATCCTGAAGCACCAGATATTGCCTTACCAATGCATTCTCTGATGCCAGGTTTATTGCTCCTGCCTGTTTTCATGTTCATGCTCTATGTAACGGCATTCATTCCATACCTGTGCCATAAATATTCAGAAGAAAGCCAATGAGTGTTTATGAGAAGGTGTCCTGGGAAATAGTTTCCAAGGGAACATTTTTAAAGGTGACAGATTCCCCCCCTACCCCAGAGTTTGGCATGTTTTGGAGGATGGGTTGTTCTCCACTTTCTTCATTATCATTTCAAAATCTGAGATGACATGATGACTCATTGGCCTTTCACTTTGTTTAACTCTGCAGCCTTTCTTATTCTTTTTTTAAAAAATATTTATATATTTATTTGGGAGAGAGTGATAGACAGCACAACAGGGGGGAGGAGCAGAGAGAGAGAGAATCTCCAGCTGACTCCCTGCTAAGTGCTGGTTAGCCAAGCTAACCCTGAGATCCTGACCTGAGCTGAAATCAGGAGCCAGGCCCTTAACCCACTGATCCATCCAGGTTGAGAATCAGCCAGCCACGGGTGTCCATGTTCATTTCTTTGTTACGCATCTCCAACTTGCTCAATTTGACCCACTTCTTATGCTGATCAGGGAGCTAGTCAGAGCTCCCAATATGTCCTGGGAACAGCTGATCCCAGAGCCATGTGCCCTGGACCCGGCGTGAATTCCAATGTGAGTCGCCTGGCTTCTGAGCTTCCTAACCAGGCTCTTCTCCATAAGAGGATAGTGTGTTAGGTGGGGGTGAGGGTCATTCTTAATAATCACAATTGTAGCTTACACTGCTATTCTTTATGCTCAGGTTTATGTTGAGTGTGTGACAGATGGTCTACCAGCAATTCCACAAAGGAAAAAAAAAACCACGGCTGAGCTCTTCAGCGGGTAGCTCTCTGCCAGAGGATCAAACCCAGACTGGCTTGCTCAGAGTTTGGGGAAACCCAGCATCCTGGCTCCAATGCCTCCAGGAGAAGCAAATCCCATGCTCATGTTTTGTTGATGTCTGGTTATATGTCCCTTCTTAGTTGCAGTTGTGTATGTTTCTTATTTGATTAATTTTATTCTTACGATCACTTTGCCTACTACTTCATGCAGTTACTGGATTTTCATCTTGTTTATTTTTTTTTCTGGGTTTTGGTATATAGCCTAGTCCTTTTCTATACTTTCTTTGAAGGTGCTTGTTGAGAGTTTACTAGAGACTTCTGTTAGAATCTTTATAATTAATAACCAAGGCACATCCCAATAATTTCTGAGTAAATATGATGCCCATCTTCCATTCTTTATTTATTTCCTTAATTACAAATGTGAAGCACTTTCTGTAGTAGGGTTCTAGAATGTGTGTGTGTTTGTGTTTACTGAGAGAGAAAAATAGAGATAGAGACAGAGATAGACACAGAAAGAGAGAAATTTATTTTAAAGAATTTGCTGACTGTGAAAGCTGGCATGTTTGAATTCTGCAGAATGGTGGCAGACCAAGCTGATGTGTCAGTTTGAGTCTGAACCCTGCCTGGAGGCAGAACTCCTTCACACTTGGGGGCCCTCAATCTTTTCTTTTAAGGCCTTCAATGATTAGATGAGGCCCACCCACATTATGGAACATAATCTGTTTTTTTCAATATTTAAGTGAAAATTACATATAAAATAATACCTTTGCAGTTACATCCAGACATGTATTTGATCAACTATCTGGGTCCTCTGGCCTACACAAGTTGTCACGTGTAATTAACCATCACAATTAACCCTTGTCAACTTAGGACCCATACGCATCTCTTCAAGTCATGCTTAATTTCCAAATAAAGAGAGTAACAAGGTTATGCTTTTGTCTATCATGACGCAACTAGCTTACAAACAACTTAGAATGCACTAATACATCCCCTAGCAGAGGATACAAAGTCCTTGGAGATGTTCTTTCTTCTGCCTGATAACCTGTAACTTCAATACTAGGGTGCAAACTCCATACGTCATATGTTCTCTGATAAGGGACTAAGAGAAGGAAGAAAAGAGATGGACCAACACAAAAATACTCATAACAAAATAACGAATAAATACTCATAAGAATTACAGTCCTGGAATGCCTGGGTGGCTGAGTTGCTTAAGCATCCGACTCTTGGTTTTGGCCCAGGTCATGATGTCAGGGTCATGGGATTGAGTTCCACATCGGGCTCCAAGCTCAGCATGGAATCTGCTGGAGATTCTCTCTTTCCCTCTGCCTCTGTCCCACTCCCGACTTGCACTCTGAACAAAGAAACAAATGAAAAAAAATCTTATGAAAAAAAGAATTAGAGTCCTTATTTCTGTAACTGGTCATATTGTCATAGCTGGTATTGTACCTGCTACTCCAGCTGCTTGTTCTACATTACATTTGCTGTGAACAAGCACCTCACCTGGTCATGATTCTTTATCTGGTGGAGTGACCCAACCCTTCATTCCTGTGTTTTCTGGACTACCAGTAGTCCTTCCTGGAATGAGTGGTTGTCATTTTTCACTGACATTCACCCCAGAGCTTGGTGGAATCTCTCATACTGCAGACATGCCCTCCATTTCCTCCATGGTGCCATCCATTTTCTCCATGGTGCCCTCCATTTTCTCCATGGTGCCCTCCATTTCCTCCACGGTGGGTTAACAGTCTCATTTTTCTGCATAGTCAGGATCGTTAAACACCTTAACTCTCATTTTATGTGTATTCAAAGGCATGAAGAGCCCAAGGTGGCCGAGCAGCCATCTTCAGTTCCACTTTAATGGAATCACAGTATGTCTCCTGGTGGTAGCATTCTTCCCTTTGAATGAGGGTCTCTAGATCTGCAGGGCATGAGGTCACAGAAACACAAGGATCAAAGATTTTCTAGTGATGTCACTAGGGTAATACAGGTGTCCCTCCATGTCTAGTGCTAGCTTCATGGACCCATGAATCCTGACTATGGGAGAAAGAGATTCACATACGGATGCATTGATTCAGAGCATACCCAGTCTCCTGAAGAATGTTGCCCCAGGACAAATTTTGCTTGCAAGTGATTGCCACCCAGCCAGCTCTGTAACTGAGTATTCAAAAGGCCATTTCGTTGTTCTAGCAAGCCAGTTGCTTTGGATGGTGGAAAGCATGGTACGACCATGAATTCTATCATCATGGGCTCACTGCTGCCCTTCATCTGCTATGAAACATATTCCTTGACCTGGGGCAACACAGTGTGGGACACCATGCCAATGGGTAAAGCATTCCATAAGTCCAAGGATAGTAGATTTAGCAGAGGCTATGTTTGCAGGGAAGGAGACTACATATCCAGAGCAGGTGTCTATTACAGCAAGAACAAAATAAACACCTCCTCTTCCGTGACAAATGTGGCCCAGTGCAATCAAACTGCTACTGGCCAGCTGACATGTCACCCTGGGGAATGGTGCCATGTTGGACTCTGCTGCTGGCAGATCAGACGCTCAACAGTGCTTCATAGCTTGGTTGGGTTTGCTAAGTGGAAAGATGTGTTGCTGAGCCCATAATACTCTCTCCCACCACAGCCCTTTCTTCATGATCCCTTTGAGCAATGGCAGACAAGTCATCCTATGTACTTGCTGATTAAATGCGTCCTGTGCTGAGCATTCTCATGAGACAAATGTCTCCACAATTTTTAGCCATCCAGAGAATTCCATCCATAGACATTTCCCCAGTTTCCCTTGCCACCTATTTCCCAATTGTGCTCAAGCCCTTGACCATCTAGCCAAAGTGTGGACAGCAGCCCCTGAACTGGTATAGAATTGCCACTTTCCCTTTCAGGAAAGGGAATTCCTAGGCACACTGCTTGAAGTTCTGTACCCTGGGAGTATTTTCCTTCGTGGAAGTCCCAGACAGGGGCTGCAGGGAGGCAACCATCACTTCCAGGTGGTGCCTGAGTACATGCCAGGAGCATCTCTGACCCGGGTATGATTTTTCTCTTCTTCTGTCACCTGACCGCAGGTAACTCTCGATGAGGAGGCCATAGGCACATAAAGGGAAGGAAGACAGTGGGTCAGGAGTGGGGAACCACGCGCCCTTGGACAGATTCTTTGTGTAACTTGCATGCTCAGGACTGCCTGGGCCCAGCCATATGTATAGCAGTTCCACTGCACGATGGAACACTGCTTGAAATGTTCTACTTTGTGGCATGGTGGGTCAGGTGATAGCTGCCTAATGGCTGAGTGTCACTGTGCGTCATGTTCAGGTCACCTTTTAACTGGGTAGCCCAAGGTTAAGTTAAGGCCCTCTAATAGGTCTTGAGCTGTTTCTCAAAAGGAACAATTATCCAAAGACAATGGTGGGGCTTGGTCCCCAACCCCTAAGGTCCTGCACTGCGGATCACCTATGAGAATCAGCCAAAGCTCCAAATAGCAATCCTATCTGCCCTTGGAGCTGCAGGGTCATGTGGACTGAGTGGCTGAGCAGCTCTTATAGCAGCCTGGACCTGATGTAGAACTTTCTGTCATTCTGGGTCTCACTCAAAATGAGCAGCTTTTTGGGGTCACTCAATAAATTAACTGGAGTCCCACATCTAAATGAGGACTGTTTTGCCTCCAAAAGTCAAAGGAGGTCATGGGCATCATGCCTCATTCATGGATGTTGGAGGGGTCAGATACAACAAGTGACAAGTTAGGAGGAACATCTCATCGTGCTCCACAGACCAGGACCCTAGAAATTTCACTGAGTTCAAAGGCCTCTGAATTTGTCTGATGTACTTCCCACCTTCTGTTGTACTAACATCTTCCCAACATCTACAGTGGTTGCAGCTTCTTGTTCACGAAGTCAGGTCATCAATGTCATGGGCTCGTGTGAACATGGTCTCTTGTGTGGAAGGGAAAGTCAGTCAAGTCCCTGGGAACTAAACCATGACACAGGGCTGGAGAGTTGATACACCTCTGTAGGACAGGAGAGGGTATTTCTGGCCTGGCCAACTGAAAGGAAACTGCTTCTGGTGGTTTTTACCAACAGGTTTGAGAAGAGAGCATTTTTTAGGCTGAAAGCTGTAGAATCAATTGTGGGGGATGTGTTAATTTGTCCAAGCAATGAGGCTACATCTGGTTCAGGAACACAGAGTCACCATCTGGGTAAAGTTATGAGAACCCATAGTCATTATTCAGGATCCATCTGTTTTCTGCACAGACTTAATAGGAAAGCTGGAGTGGGGAGGAGTTGGCTGTCATCACCCTGCACCCCTCAAGTCCTTGATGTTGGCATTCATCTCTTCAGTTCCTATAGAAATGTGCCATAACCGATGGTTTTCCACTAGAGAAAGTTCTAGTGGCTTCCACATGGCTTTCTCACCATAACAGTACTTACTAATAGGCCATGGAATCAACACAGGGATGCTACTGGCTGCTGGGAATGTCTTTCCAACTATGCAGTCCAGGCCTGAGAAATAACTGCAGGCTAAACTTAGGGATCCACTGGGCTGACTCTGAGATCTGCCTTCGACTGTCTGATTTCCATGAGCATCTACTCTGAGTGCTGGACAACAGGGATGTTTTGGGTCTCCTGAAATTCCTGTCAACTCAGAGCCCATGTTCATAGTCTCTGAAGAGTCTGATTAGTTTCTTTTTTGCAATGCACAGTAACCGTGAAGAGGGCCAGAGGTTCCTTTGTGGAAGTCTGGGTGAGGATTAACAGTAAAAACCTTTGGCATTGTAGCAGAGTCACCCCTCTTGGCCTTACATCCACTCAAGGTGTTTTGGGTCTGCAAACTGGCTCAAGACTGAGAAGCCATCACTCTCTGTTTCCAGGACTCAATTTAAGGTCTGTTCACTCAACTAGCATTGCTCACACAGGTCGAGTATTGGATGTCCCATTTCTTTCCTTTCTAGAACACAGGGATCAAGTGCTGATTACTGTGTTGGCTCTGCTGTCCATGATGGCCGCAGGTCCACACGGCTTTGGTTGTGGGGTGCTACTCCTGGCCCATGCCACCCCCGATCCAACCAATTCTATTGCATGTCAGTTTCCCTGTTATAACCACAGTTACCACTGGAGGGTCCGGCTCATGGTGCAGAGCAATCACAGAACCCTTCAAGGGTGTGGCCTCCACTCACTAGTGATTTCTCACAGTCCTGGTGGAAGGTCTGGGGTCTGGTCCTTCCCAGGGTGGGTCAGAATGTCTTTGTGACAACTACACTCTCACTTCCCCAGCCTGCTGCAACAGATGAAATCTTTCTGTCCGCTGAAATCTCTATGCCAGAATTCTAGTCCCTCATGTGATGGTTTTGGTAGGAGGTCCTTGGGGAGATGATTAAATCAGGAGGGGACAACCGTCATGAATGGGATTAGGGTCCTTTGGAAAAACACTCCAGAAACTGTGGGAGAAAACTGGCAGTCTGCCACCTGGGCCCTTGCCAGAAGCTGACCACACTGGTGTCCTGACCTCAGACCTCCAGACCCCGTGACTGTGAGAAATAAATAAAACTGTTGTGATTACAGCCCCCCAACAATACTGCTTTACCCACCAGCCCAAACTGCCTATGAAACACCCCTGAGCTTTGAATCCCCGCCTTTGTAGGACACCAAGGCCGGCCTGGTGCTTTAGCTTTACTGAGCAGAAGCCACCTTTTGGGTTATGTTTCCACCAACAATCCGATTGGACAAACTGACTCAAAGCTGCCACATTAGATGCAGACTATCTGCTTAGTGGGTCCATCTCAGCAAATGTGTCTTGATCTGCCTTCCTATTCCTTCTATCCTCAACCTCCAGTCCCAAGGCATTTGGGATTGCCTCCTTCAGGCTCAAACTTTTGGAGGAAAGTTGGCTTTCTGTCATGTTACTTTTTAATAGGACTTAACGTAGGAGGCAATCTATGGATTCAGCTGGGTTCAGAGGAGTCTGGCTGTTTGCTAGTGAGATCAGTACTCAATGAGATTAGTACATCACTAATTAGATATGCCAAATGCCTTGAGTAGGTTGGGTGATGTTCAAATATAGCTTTGCATTTGGATGAAATGTTAATACTAATTGCCCTTTAACTCAAATATTGGTGTCAGGCTTTAAATTCTCCTAAGCTCAAAGATCTTCCCCTAAATCAGTAACCAGAAATGGATGCTGGTTTCACTTTAAACCCAATAAACGATCTGCTCCATGCCTCTGGCTTCATTTATCCCCTAGGAGTGGAACACCTCTCCCAGATGCAGCCTCTTCTTAGGAGCATGGATTACTTGTCAGCCCTGCCAGAAACCGTCAGACACACCTCAATTCCACCTGGTTTGAAATGCAGTCAGGTTCTCACTCCTGGTGTTCCTGTCTGATCACGAAGCCAGCTGGAAGCCCAGCAGAATCCCTGATGTCCTCATTTCCTGAGATCCAGTCATTCTGGTCTTCTCATAAGGGTGGTTCAAATCAAGCCACGGAAGTCTTTCTCCCCAGACATCAGCCAAATCCAATTTGCCTATTCTCCTTGAGCCCCGCAGGAGACCCCTCCTGCCCCCATGTTAGACTGATGCTATCTATTCTCCACATGGAGCAAGAATAGTCTTTGCAAAACATTTATCAAATTTGTCTATTCTTGTCTTAATACATTTTTAAAATATTTTATTTATTTATTTGTGTGTGTGAGAGAGAGACGGCATGAAAAGGGGGAGGTCAGGGGGAGAAGCAGACTCCCAGCTGAGCAGGGAGCCTGACTCAGGGCTTGATCCCAGGACTCCAGGATCATGACCTGAGCAGAAGGCAGATGCTTAACCAATGAGCCATCCCAGCACCCTTCTTAATACATTTTAATCCATTAAGCTGTTCCTGGGCTAAGGAGAAAGACCCTTAATGAAACCTCAGTAAGTCTTCAGGGCAAGATACCGAACTCCACTTCTGGCAACATTCTCTAACAGGTACAAGTGTGTGCACATCTCTCTCTACACACACACACCCCACAAACACAGAACTAGCATACACATGATACAGGATGTATAATGCATATATTTATCTGCATCATGTAAGCTTTCATGCACTCACATGGGTAATATATGATTACATAAATATACGATATTATTATAATTTATGATTATGTGTATAATATACATTTAATGCAGAAATATATTTAATATATCATTGTAATGACCACATATACCTATACCACAAAGAAATATTAAACATTTTTAATTATTAAGGTAGTAATGCATGTCTAAGGTGTTATTAAAATCCATTATTTGCTTCCTGACCAAACTATGGATTATAAAGACTTGAGATATACTCTGGTTCTTCTGCTCCAAACGATTGGTCTGAGAGGTTTGCTTCCCTCAGTTGTTGGGACTGAGACTAGTTACTTAGCAAACTGGGGTTTATGACAAGGCTGTGTCCCTTCAGAAAGAAGTCATCTGCTCTCCTCTGTGGTAACCGTGAAGATCACACTTTCATTGAAGTAGAGTTTAGATAACATATAATTACTATTTTAAAGTCTACAATTTACTGGGCTTTAGTTCAGTCACAATCTTGTGCAACAGTTACCTTTGTGTGGAACCAAAATAATTTTGCTGTCCCCAAAGGAGATCCCAAACCATTAGACAGTTTCTCCCTTTTCCCTTGACCCCATCTAGCCCTGGCAAGCACGAACCTGCTTCCTGTCTCTGTGGATTTACCAATTTTAACTGCTTCCTATAAATAGAAACACATAATGTGTGACCCTTTGTGTCCACCTTCTTGTGCTGATCATGGCATGTTTGACAGCCATCCACACTGGAGCACATATTTTACTATTTTTTTTTACAGCCAAATAGTAGTCTGTTGTATGCACAGACCACATTTTTGTTTATCCCGATCCTGAACACAATAACTGTGGAAGTTCTTATTTTTACCTCATTCTGCTTACACACCAGTATCTCCTGGGCCATAGGGCATGTCCAAATTATTTCTTCCTAATTAAAAAAAATAATTCTGTTACTTAGAGTAAGTTAGTCACTTTCCTCTGTACAGAGGTTAATAAAACCAGGGGTCCACAAACACTGTCCTCACAGTGTTCCCCACCATTATCCTCATGTTTCTGTTCTCTTTTCTACAAAACACTCCTTTTGATATGTTTGTGTGTGTCCCCAAAGATGCTTTGGCTGGGTACAATGTGGGGGCTCTGAGCGTGTGCTTTTCCTCCATGTGAACAGTTCTGTGCCAGAAATCTCATTCTCTGTCTTCTTTTCCTGTGGGCTCTGGGGCTACTTATGTTGCCGCCAGTCCTTCTTCCCACTTGGGGCTTTTCCCCTGCCACAGGTTCCATAGCAAGCACCGACTGCATCTGTCGCATCAGTTCACCAACAATAGAAAGTACGTTGTTTCTAATTCCCTGCTGCAACACATCAAGCCTGTGTCTGTGTCTCCCTATGGACGAATTTAAGAGTATCTCTCAGATAGAGGCCCAGGAATGAGATAACTGGTCATAGAACACACACTTTGTGTCACTGAATGCTCCCTGGACTCCTTTCCAGAACGTTCTGTGATTTACACTCCCACAGAAGGGCTCAAAAGGCTCTTTCCTCCCACCTTGGCTGACACATGTTATTATGACCCCCTTATTAGTCAATTTGATGGATGTGAAGTGTATCACATTATTTCAACCTATGTTTCCTGGTTTACTCATGGATGGAGCATCTTTTCACCAAGTGGATTTTTAGTGTTCTTTTCTGGAAATTGCCCATCCATGTCTTTTGTAGATTTTTAAAAATGGGGACTCCTTAACTGTGTTGTTGTTGTCATCCTCATAGCTAATTTGTAAGAATTTTTGGATATAGGATGCCTGTGGGGCTCAGTCAGTGAAGTGCCTGCCTTTGGCTCAGGTCATGATCCCAGAGTCCTTGGTTCAAGCCCCACATTGGTGGGATCCTTGGTCAGCAGGGAGCCTGCTTCTCCTTCTTCTTCTGAACTTTCCCCTGCTTGTGCTCAAGCTCTCTCTTTCTCTCTGTCAGGTAAGTAAATAAAATCTCAAAAAAAAAAAAGAATTTGGGGATATAGTAGACTTTGATTTATTGTATTTTAGATATGTCTCAAAAATATAGAGTCTGTTTCATGTATGTTTTATGTCTGTTTTATGTGGTACCCGTGTGTTGAAGTCTCTCTTAACACTCTGTAGGTGTTTATTGTTGATTAGAAATGCTTAATTGTCTTGAATGTTTTTGCTGTGTTTCTGATGTTTTTCCTTTCCCTGGGTTAGTTTTATATTCTCTTCTTTATTCTTTTGATCTTTAATCTATTTGCAGTCCAACTCTCTATCCAACAGCTGAATTAATAAATAAACATGGAAGAAGGAGAAAATCACACTTACAGAAAAATTCTAATTAATGAGTGAAGACAAAATGAGGGGAATAGAAAATCACTGTTAGCACATCACAGCGATATTGCTGCTGGCAATATCCATGGACAAATGCCAAATATTGATTAATTACTATATTGGTTTTAATATATGTCCACAAATTATTTGATATTCCTCTTTCCAGGGGGTGAAGATTGATTTCCTTTCTGCTGAGTGTGTGGGATAGAATTAATTACTCATTTCTAATAAATAGTGAACAGAAAGGGAAAAATAGTAACTCTAGTGGAGAAACAGGTGGGTGCCAAAGTGTTGAAGGTTCATGTCACCAGTAATAAGTCATGTGACCAAGCTAATGGAAGGACTCAGGCTCATCACCCCGTGACAACCTTCTGAAAATCTATGCCTTCCCAGATCTTCCCAGAAGCCCCATATGGTCATGGGAGGACCCTAGACACATTGAAACCCCAGGGCACTTGAAGGAAAACTTGACCTGGGCTCTTCAAAACATTGGGACCAGCAAGGACAGATTGAGCTGCCGTCTCTTTGGAGAAAACCTGAGGAAACACAGTGACTACATACCATGAGGAATCGTGGGACACCAGGGGAAAAAACAGTTAAATTCCAGTCAAGTCTTCAGCTTGGATGATAATGTGTCAATGTTAATTTCTTAGAATTGGTAAATGTACAATGATTATATTAGGTAATGTTACAGGGAAACCGAGTGAAGGCTCCATGCTCTTTGCAACTTTTCTTCCAAAGTAAATAAAAGGTAAAATTCATTTCAAAATAAAATAAAAAAAATACCCCACAAACACTTTACAGATGATATAATAAACCGGAGGAAATAATTTTTCATAGCAATGTGATGTGGAATGTATTTTTATGACTGACAAATTTGACTACATAATAATCTTTCAATAAAAACAGCAGGACAAAAAAATATACTCTAATTAAAACTAACAGTTAAAGGAAAAAGTGGGGTCCTATAAGACCACACGTAGAAAGGGATCTTGGATGCAGAGCAGCCTGGACAGGAGGCAAACTCACAGGTAAAGAGGTACTTCCGATGACCTTGAAACAATTTCACTTCAAAGTCGCTGTAAGTGTATCTCTGCTTTACGCTGTCCCTGGGTGCTGTGCAGGGTGCAGATCTCCGATGTGTGAGGACGTTCTTTGGGTGACATCCAGTCACAACATCTGTGTGCTATTTCCTCACTAATCCATTCCTTAAAAATCTGAGTGAAATCCATCCTTTCAGCACTCAGGCAGCCTCTGCCCACAGTCTTCGATTCAACGCCTCCTGCGGGAACTTACTCACTCATGTCCTTATTGTGAGTCTCTTCAGTTCATCCAAAGCATGGCTCAACAAGTAAACAAACAACCTTTTGCCCTACAACAGGGCTTGATCTACTTCCTGCCCTGGTCCAAGCCTTGGAGTGCTCCCTTCTGCGAACAAGGCCACTTTAATGCCGACCTCTGGGGTCCAGCCTGGTTTGCAAGGTCACCTAAGGGACCCACAGTGGGGAGGAAAGGGACCCACTCATCTCAGACTTGTATGCAATTGTTAAATACTCTCGCTCTCTGCTTTTTAATTCTTAAAAAAAATTTCAAAAGGATTTTCTAAGGAGGCCAGGTCCAAAGGAATTTAATACTCCGCTGATTGAGTCCTCTCATTACTCCCATTAAAACTGGTCTGTTAACTAGGACTTCAGACAGTTACAAGTGTGGGTGCCTGAGGGCAAGCAAGGGCCCCAGCAGAAGCCCTTGAGCTGCAGCATGAACATGAGCTTGAGGAACAGATGAGCACAGGAGGGCATCCTAGGAACCTGGTGTCAGCAGATGCATGAAGACAGAACAGCTAGCAAAGACCTGGAACATGGAAGTCATTCTACATGATGCCCAATATTGTAGACCTTCCCAGTGCACTGGGAGTGTTAGACAAGGAGAGTCACCAAAATAGGGGCAGGGCAAAAAGTGCAGTGAAATGCAGGGAATCATGTGACCCCATTTACGTAAGAAGTGACACAACTGCTTATGCGTATCGATGGCCACCACCCTAACCACACACAGAATGGATTCTCCCTCTTCCTTCCTCCATGCCCTCTTGCTTCTCCACATTTCCCCTCAGTCAGTGATTTTCAGATTGACTCCCATAGACACTGGGTGTCCCTGTGGTTTTCCTCGGGAGTAGCCTGGCATGGAGGTGATAGATGAAGGCTCCAGCAGAACCCTGACATTTCACGAGTGATTCTGTCCAGAGAAATGCCCTTCTCATCTCTTTCTGTCTTGAGCTCTGTGAAGGGCTGCTTCCCAAAAGCAGAGACGGAATCTCCTGCCCAGGCTAGCCCCATTTCCATTCTCTTGTTACACAGGTAAGTGCTGAACCCGAGGGTGAAAACTACATATCCCGAGGTAGAGAAAGCTTCCCAATTCTTCTCTGGAATGGACTTCATTTAGGGACGAGACAAAGGTGCAAACCCAGAAGCAGGAGGTGAATGGAATGATTCTAGGGGGTCTTCCCCAAATTTATGGGCAGGCAGCTTAGTGCGGGCTTGATGCTAAGGTGCTTTCCTTTCTGTACAAGGGGAATTTGTGGAGAGATGGAATTCTCCAGAATGGAAGGTAAGGACCTCATTCTCCCAAAGAGCCAGAGCGGTTATGTTATTCATTTATGGCAGAGCTAAGGTCCTTGGCTAAAGCTGGTGGTTTAACACACCTCCTGGCTGATTTCCCCCATTAACAGGTATCCATGAAGAGTGAGCTTTAGTTAAAGACACCTGTTATGGTGTGCACTCCGTGGGTTTTGACCAAGGTGCACAGTCACATACCCACCAGCAAAGCCATTTCCTTTGCCGCAAAACTCCCATCGTGCTTTGCTTCCATCATGGAACCCTCTGGGTGCTGGCAAGCCCTGATGGTGATGGATCTGTGCTCCATTCCTTCTGCTTCCCCTTTCCAGGATGTTACAGATGGACTCAGAGACTGGAGAGTGTTTTGGGCCGGTCTTCTTCATAATGAAATGCATTGCCAAGTTGTCCACATGTTTGCCTGGGTCAGGTGTTCCTTCTGTTAATGGGACATGCTCCGTTGTATGGCTGTAGCACAGTTTGTGAACTCACTCCCCTGCTGAAGGACTTCTGGATGGTGTTCACTGTTTCAGGACTAGGACAGAAGCTGGATTTATAACCCTGGATGCTGGTAACCTTTATTTATTTATTTTTTAAAGATTTTATTTATTTATTTGTGAGAGAGAGAGAGTGAGAGCGAGCACAGGCAGACAGAGTGGAAAGCAGAGTCAGAGGGAGAAGCAGGCTCCCGCGGAGCAAGGAGCCCGATATGGGACTCGATCCCAGGATGCTGGGATCATGACCTGAGCCGAAGGCAGCTGCTTAACCAACTGAGCCACCCAGGCGTCCCGCTGGTAACCTTTATTAACTCACAAAATGAGACCAGTAAAGGAGTTTATGTATCCCCATGTACCCCACTCTCCCAAGAGGCCTTCCTGGTCACCAGTGGTCCTTGAAGGAAGGAAGATACAGGGAATTGTGACTTGACCCTTCTTGCTTTCTGACCCCTGAGGGAAAGACCAAATAGTCCTGGAAAGTCTGAAAGAAAGAGAGAAAGAGAGAAAGGGGGTGGGGTGAGAGAGAGAGAGAGGGAGGGAGGAGAGGTGGCAAAACTACTCCCTGCTCATGCAGTGGGAGCCATAGCAAAATGTGAAGGTTGAATTCTCCTCATGAAGGGAAGAAAAGTGCTCAGAGTGTAGACACAGAAAATTCAGACCCTGGAGTCATTGAATCAGTTGGACTCTGCCATGCTTCTCCCTTCTGGAACACCTGCCTAAAAAAAAAAAAAAAATGTTCCTCGACTCCTCAGGTTGTCACAAGCTGTCCCACAAGTTAGTGCTGGATAGATTTTCTTGAGTCAAGCGTAGATACAGGGTAATGAGATATGCAATGTTGAAGAAGTGACATAGGTAAAAAAGTAGTAATGTAAGTCAACAGAGGATGATTGCATATAGTACCTTGAACTGGGAAAATGATCTAAGTTCTCAACTCATTTATTCTGGTGTAATTTAATGAAGGCATGAGAAGTCTTCAGAAAGTTCTAATGAGCCAAGATACTGCAAATTAAATACAAAGTGGAAATGCTAGCACATTTCTCCACAGGATACTCTACATTAAATGAATAAATCCTAAGGCTGGATATTTGATTTTGAAAATTAAACTGTTTCCTGCCTAAACTAGACACTTGGTCTGGTTCCACGTCCTGGGTGTGGCATCCACTCTCTGGAATCTGTGACCCAAATGACATCTCTTCCTCCTCCAGCCCTCCTGGCTGAGGCTGCTGGCCGGGCCTCCTGGTTCCCGGCATTTGATCCCCAGGCCACCTTTGCCCTCTCTCCTCTGGTGGTCCTGTCTTTTGTCTCTTATGCACATCCCACAGCACCTCGGTCCTTACCACACTATGCCAGGAGATGTGTGAGCCACCATTCTGTCATGTCTCCTTTCAGTCTGAAAGCTTCCCCTGGCTCCCTATTCCCTATTACCTAGACAGTGAAGCTGAGTGTCTCTTGGCCCTTGGCCATACAGTCAACACAGTGATGGGCTCACAGAAATTGTTCTGTAATACCGATTGCTTCCTGGTGATCTCAAGCAAGAACACATTCTACGTTCCAGGCTTGGCTGCCTTGTCTTTGCCCGTCCCCCCGGTGGCTGGATCTCCTCTCCCTGCCTGTCCTCATTCTCCACGAGGACCCCTTAGCACTCTTGGGACATGTGCCTCATTGCCGCCTGGACGGGAGGGCTCATAAGACATGGAGGAGCACAAGATGATCAGTGTGTCTGAAATAAAGCACGGATTGAGTGGTGTTCAGAGACTGGCTGTCCCAGTAGCTGGCAGGCTGCCATCCTCCCCTGCCCCATCCCAATCAGATGACTAAGCCACTGCGGACAGGCTGCCTGGTTGCCACACTCCATCTGGAATGCAACTACCGCAGGCGACCCCTTCCCAGCTGTCAGAGCATCTTCCCCAAGCTGTTTTCACTAACAACGCTTTGGACACCAAAGGTCATGGGCGTTTTGTACACCATGGGCCCAGGCTCTGACACCAGCTGGGTGTGGAACAATTCAGATCCATTCTGACATGAACTAACCCTGAGCTGGGGCAGACCACCCAGTCCCACAAGATCATCCCCCACTTCAGAAACCAGTCACAAGTCCTGGGCCACTCGCACTTCTGCTGGACCAGCCCTAGCCTGGGCATTCCACGACCTGCTCCTCTGGTTTGAGATTTGCAAGAACGGCTCGCAGAACTCAGGAAAGGGCTCTGCTCACTACTGTCAGTATATTATAAAGGCTCCAACTCCAGGACAGCCAGGTGGATGAGAGGCATGGGGCAAACCATGTGGAGAGGGACAGGGCACTGCCACACTTTCTTGGGGCACCAACCTCCAGCACCTCCATGCCTTCACCAACCCGGAAGATCTTTTTGAAATTTTCAGGGAGGTTTCATTACATAGGCATGGTTGATTAATTCGTTGGTAATGGGTGATTGACTCAACTTCTAGCCCCTTTCCTCTCCCTGGAAGTCAGGGAGCGGGGCAGAAAATTCCAGCCCTCTAAACACATGGGTGGTCTCCTGGCCATCAGCTCCCATCCTGGAGCCACCAGCCATGTCACTGGAAAGCAGAAGCTACTCTTATTACTCTGATGATTCCAAGGGTCTTTGGAACTCTGTGCCAGGACACAGGGACAAAAGCCTAATACATGTTCCCCCTGTTCTCATGGTTCCTTGGTTCAAACCCTCCTATGGTGGCCCATCCACTCAGAGTAAAGGCGAGCTGCCCAGTGGCCTCCCAGGTCCAGCATGACCCAGCCCTGCTCAGATCTCATCTCCCGCCATCTTTCCCAGTCTCACTCTTCAGCCACTGCCAGCTGCTGCTCCTCACACACAGCTGACATGCCCTGCTTTTGGGCCTTTGCATCTGCTCTCCCCTTTGCCTGGAGCAGGCTTCCCAGATGCGTGTGCGGCTGCCTCTCTCACCACCCAGGACCTCAGCTCAAGCATCCCCTTGTCAAGGGGGCTTCCTTGGAAGGAGACAGCAGCCTTCTCCTGGGCACTTTCTCCTCTCTCCTCTATTTTTCTCTCCGCTGCTCACCATTTCTGACACTGAGTCCCCTTGCTATCCATTGCCTGTCTCGCCTCTGCTCCCAGCACTGAAAATCCAGAGAAGCCCCCTCTGCAGGTCTCTGGGTCTCCCATGCTCTTGCATGTAGTGGTTCTTTCCCCTTCTGTTGGCCAGAGAGGGCACCCCCTCCCACCATGTTGGCTGGGTGGGTGTCTGTGAGCGTCTGTGCTGCAGAGAAGGCAGAGAGAGAAGGAGCGAGGCTGCCTGGGCTCAGCCCACCATGACCAAGTGTAAGTCAGCGGATACCCAGAGATGTGGGTGGGCCTGAGAGAGGAACCACTGTGGCCAAGGTAACAGCATTGGGCACCTGCAGGACTGAAACTTGGACCCCCTCTTTGGATTCCAGATCCCACTTGGTAGGTTTTCCCGAGTCATCATTTGTGTCCTGACCTGAGTACATCTTACTTGTCGGTAGGAGAAACTGCTGGGGATGGGACCACCCCATCACCTGTCCCACGCAGGGGCCAGGCCCACAGGCGGTTCTGGTCCTGGAACAGCGGACAGGCGGGGGTGCTGGTGTCACACGGAGAGCACAGATGGTAAGGGAAGTAGTCTCTGGGGACACAGCCCGCCTCCTGCGCATTTGCTGCAGTGGAGACTCCACTCGGCTCCCTTGTGCCCTGCAGCTGGTGTGCTCATTCCAGCTGGGATCATTCCCCAGTGTGCAGGTGGCCTCGCACTGCTGCAGGTTCAAGTGAGGAGCACACGAGAGACTTCGTGAGCCCCTTTGCTCAAGGTTTTCAGTCTTTCTTGCAGTAAATACAAAGACTCCTAATTTTTTAATACCTCAAAGCATAAGAATATGTCATTATGGAATAGACGGCAAGATATTGGTATTACTGATCCCAATTTCTGTTATGTATGATGCTTACTGTTCAATGGAGCAGTGGTATATCATAGACATACCGATGTCTATGATACATGAAGCACGTGAACTGCTTTTGGCTGCTCTCACGTTAATAGAGATGGTCAGAGTGGTGAGCACCTCCTATTTTGCTGTTAACACCCTGCTGTCTCCCCCTCAAATAATCTGATTTTTAATTGTCCAGCACTTTATAAAGAGAATGTCTGTCATCTTTCAAATCCATCTATAAGTGGTTACTAACCACTTTCTCCACCAAATAGGATTCTGAGCAGCCCCTGGTCAGTGGTCCTTGGAGCTCTTACTCTAAGAGTGTTCAATATAGACATATCGGTGGACAAATCAATCAATAAATGAATTCAAAAGGGGACGGGTTCACCCCAAATTGACTTCTGACTTATGCATCATGTATTATTTTCTTTTTACTTCTGTGTGTGTGTGTGTGTGTGTGTGTGTGTGTGTGACTTGCGATCTGTTCTTCATTTAATCTGCCTGTACAATTCTAACTCATTAATCAAATATTAAACTTTCTAAGCCATTATATGCCATGCACTGAATATGCATTCCCTGTAAATTAAGAATGAAAACATAACAAGCCAGATAAATTAAAGAGTTATAACTCACATAAAATCACTTGTCTCTTTTGCTACAAAAGAAACCATTCCTGCTTTGGGATCATGATCTCAGGGTGGTGAGATCGAGCCCCGAGTTGGGCTCTGTGCTCAGTGTGGTGTCTGCTTGACATTCTCCCTCTCCCTCTCCCTCAGTCCCTCCCTGACTTGCTCTCCCTCCCTCTATCTCAAATAAATAAGATTTTTTAAAAAAGCAATTTTGCTTTCTTCATACCTCATTGGAAGATACTAATAACTTAATAACTTGTAACCAGTAACATCTTAGACCAAAAAGCTGAGAGGAAGCCAACATGGGCAGACTGGTGAAATGATGTCTCTGTGCCTGGGATGGAGGTTCTGTCGTTTGAGAAAAAATATCAGAGGTCAAGAAAGTGAAACAAAACAGAAAGGCACATGGGCATTTAAAAAAAAAAGGGAGGATTTAGGGGTAATTTGTGCTTTTGAAGAATTGGTTGCTACAAACTGTGGAGAAATGTGGATCCCGTATTTATCTATTTATTTATTTATTTATTTGCTGTGTCAATGAACTCTTTTTTTTTTTTTAAATAAACATATAATATATTTTTATCCCCAGGGGTACAGGTCTGTAAATCGCCCGGTTTACACACTTCACAGCACACACCAAAGCACATACCCTCCCCAATGTCCATAATTCCACCCCCCTTCTCCCAACCCCCCTCCCCCAGCAACCCTCAGTTTGTTTTGTGAGATTAAGAGTCACTTATGGTTTGTCTCCCTCCCAATCCCATCTTGTTTCATTTATTCTTCTCCTACCCACTTAAGCCCCCATGTTGCATCACCACTTCCTCATATCAGGGGGATCATATGATAGTTGTCTTTCTCTGCTTGACTTATTTTGCTAAGCATGATATGCTCTAGTTCCATCCACGTTGTCACAAATGGCAAGATTTCATTTCTTTTGATGGCTGCATAGTATTCCATTGTGTATATATACCACATCTTCTTGATCCATTCATCTGTTGGTGGACATCTAGGTTCTTTCCATAGTTTGGCTATTGTGGACATTGCTGTTATAAACATTCGGGTGCACGTGCCCCTTCAGATCACTACCTTTGTATCTTTAGGGTAAATACCGAGTAGAGCTATTTCTGGGTCATAGGGTAGTTCTATTTTCAACATTTTGAGGAACCTCCATGTTGTTTTTTAGAGAGGTTGCACCAGCTTGCATTCCCACCAACAGTGTAGGAGGGTTCCCCTTTCTCCGCATCCTCGCCAGCATCTGTCATTTCCTGACTTGTTGATTTTAGCCATTCTGACTGGTGTGAGGTGATATCTAATTGTGGTTTTGATTTGTATTTCCCTGATGCCGAGTGATATGGAGCAATTTTTCATGTGTCTGTTGGGCATCTGGATGTCTTCTTGCCAAAAATGTCTGTTCATGTCCTCTGCCCATTTTTTGATTGGATTATTTGTTCTTTGGATGTTGAGTTTGCTAAGTTCTTTTTAGATTTTGGACACTAGCCCTTTATCTGATATGTTGTTTGCAAATATCTTCTCCCATTCTGTCAGTTGTCTTTTGGTTTTGTTAACTGTTTCCTTTGCTGTGCAAAAGCTTTTGATCTTGATGAAATCCCAATAGTTCATTTTTGCCCTTGCCTCCCTTGCCTTTGGCGATGTTCCTAGGAAGATGTTGCTGCGGTTGAGGTTGAAGATGTTGCTTCCTGTGTTTTCCTCACGGATTTTGATGGAGACCTTTCTCACATTGAGGTCCTTCATCCATTTTGAGTCTATTTTCGTGTGTGGTGTAAGGAAATGGTCCAATTTCATTTTTCTGCACGTGGCTGTACAATTTTCACAACACCATTTATTGAAGAGGCTGTCTTTTTTCCATTGGACATTCTTTCCTGCTTTGTAGAAGATTAGCTGACCATAGAGTTGAGGGTCTATTTCTGGGATTTCTGATTCTGTTCCATTGACCTATGTGTCTGTTTTTGTGCCAGTACCATGCTGTCTTGATGATGACAGCTTTGTAATAGAGCTTGAAGTCTGGAATTGTGATGCCACCAACTTTGGCTTTCTTTTTCAGTATTCCTTTTCTGGTTCCATATAAATTTTAGGATTATTTGTTCCATTTCTTTGAAAAAGATGGATGGTACTTTGATAGGAATTGCATTAAATGTGTAGATTGCTTTAGGTGGCATAGACATTTTCACAATATTTATTCTTCCAATCCAGGAACATGGAACATTTTCCATTTCTTTGTGTCTTCCTCAATTTCTTTCATGAGTACTTTATAGTTTTCTGAGTATAGATTCTGTGCCTCTTTGGTTAAGTTTATTCCTAGGTATCTTAGGGTTTTGGGTGCAATTGTAAATGGGATTGACTACCTAATTTCTATTTCTTCTGTCTTGTTGTTGGTGTAGAGAAATGCAACTGATTTCTGTGCATTGATTTTATCTCCTGACACTTTACTGAATTCCTGTACAAGTTCTAGCAGTTTTGGAGTGGAGTCTTTTGGGTTTTTCACATATAGTATCATATCATCTGCGAAGAGTGATAGTTTGACTTCTTCTTTGCTGATTTGGATGCCTTTAATTTCCTTTTGTTGTCTGATTGCTGAGGCTAGGACTTCAAGTACTATGTTGAATAGCAGTGGTGATAATGGACACCCCTGCCAGTTCCTGACCTTAGCGGAAAAGCTTTCAGTTTTTCTCCATTGAGAATGATATTTGCGGTGGGTTTTTCATAAATGGCTTTGATAATATTGAGGTATGTGCCCTCTATCCCTACACTTTGAAGAGTTTTGATCAGGAAGGGATGTTGTACTTTGTCAAATGCTTTTTCAGCATCTATTGAGAGTATCATATGATATGGTTCTTGTTCTTTCTTTTATTAATGTGCTGTATCACATTGATTGATTTGCGGATATTGAACGCAACTTGCAGCCCTGGAATAAATCCCACTTGGTCGTGGTGAATAATTCTTTTAATGTACTGTTGAATCCTATTGGCTAGTATTTTGGTGAGAGTTTTTGCATATGTGTTCATCAAGGATATTGCTCTATAGCTCTCTTTTTTGATGGGATCCTTGTCTGGTTTTGGGATCAAGGTGATGCTGGCCTCATAAAATGAGTTTGGAAGTTTTCCTTCCTTTTCTATTTTTTGGAACAGTTTCAGGAGAACAGGAATTCGTTCTTCTTTAAATGTTTGGTAGAATTCCCCCAGGAAGCCATCTGGCCCTGGGCTTTTGTTTGTTTGGGGATTTTTAATGACTGTTTCAATCCCCTTACTGGTTATGGGTCTGTTCAGGCTTTCTATTTCTTCCTGGCTCAGTTGTGGTAGTTTATATGTTTCTAGGAATGCATCCATTTCTTCCAGATTGTCAAATTTGTTGGCGTAGAGTTGCTCACAGTATGTTCTTATAATTGTTTGTATTTCTTTGGTGTTAGTTGTGATCTCTCCTCTTTCATTCATGATTTTATTTATTTGGGTCCTTTCTCTTTTCTTCTTGATAAGTCTGGCCAGGGGTTTATCAATTTTATTAATTCTTTCAAAGAACCAGATCCTAGTTTCATTGATTTGTTCTATTGTTTTTTTGGTTTCTATTTCATTGATTTCTGCTCTGATCTTTATGATTTCTCTTCTCCTGCTGGGTTTTGGGTTTCTTTCTTGTTCTTTCTCCAGCTCCTTTAGGTGTAGGGTTAGGTTGTGTACCTGAGACCTTTCTTGTTTCTTGAGAAAGGCTTGTACCACTATATATTTTCCTTTCAGGACTGCCTTTGTTGTGTCCCACAGATTTTGAACCATTGTGCTTTCATTATCATTTGTTTCCATGATTTTTATCAATTAATCTTTAATTTCCTGGTTGACCCATTCATTCTTTAGAAGAATGCTGTTTAGTCTCCATGTATTTGGGTTCTTTCCAAACTTCCTCTTGTGATTGAGTTCTAGCTTCAGAGTACTGTGGTCTGAAAATATGCAGGGAATGATCCCAATCTTTTGATACCAGTTGAGTCCTGATTTAGGACCGAGGATGTGGTCTATTCTGGAGAATGTTCCATGTGCACTAGAGAAGAATGTGTATTCTGTTGCTTTGGGATGAAATGTTCTGAATATATCTGTGATGTCCATCTGGTCCAGTGTGTCGTTTAAGGCCTTTATTTCCTTGCTGATCTTTTGCTTGGATGATCTGTCCATTTCAGTGAGGGGAGTGTTAAAGTCCCCTACTATGATTGTATTATTGTTGATGTGTTTCTTTGATTTTGTTATTAATTGGTTTATCTAATTGGCTGCTCCCACGTTGGGGGCATAGATATTTAAAATTGTTAGATCTTCTTGTTGGACAGACCCTTTGAGTATGATATAGTGTCCTTCCACATCTCTTATTATAGTCTTTGGCTTAAAATCTAATTGATCTGATATAAGGATTGCCACTCCTGCTTTCTTCTGATGTCCATTAGCATGGTAAATTCTTTTCCACCCCCTCACTTTAAATCTGGAGGTGTCTTCGGGCTTAAAATGTGTTTCTTGTAGGCAACATATAGATAGGTTTTGGTTTTTTTATCCATTCTGATACCCTGTGTCTTTTGATTGGGGCATTTAGCCCATTAACATTCAGGGTAACTATTGAGAGATATGAATTTAGTGCCATTGTATTGCCTGTAAGGTCACTGTTACTGTATATTGTCTCTGTTCCTTTCTGATCTACCACTTGTAGGCTCTCTCTTTGCTTAGAGGACCCCTTTCAATATTTCCTTTAGAGCTGGTTTGGTGTTTGCAAATTCTTTCAGTTTTTGTTTGTCCTGGAAGATTTTAATCTCTCCTTCTATTTTCAATGATAGCCTAGCTGGATATAGTATTCTTGGCTGCATGTTTTTCTCATTTAATGCTCTGAATATATCATGCCTGCTCTTTATGGCCTGCCAGGTCTCTGTGGATAAGTCCACTGCCAATCTAATATTTTTACCATTGTATGTTACAGACTTCTTTTCCTGGGCTGCTTTCAGGATTTTCTCTTTGTCACTAAGGCTTGTAAATTTTACTATTAGGTGACGGGGTGTGGGCCTATTCTTATTGATTTTGAGGGGCGTTCTCTGAACCTCCTGAATTTTGATGCTTGTTCCCTTAGCCATATTGGGGAAATTCTCCCCAATAGTTCTCTCCAGTTTACCTTCTGCTCCCCTCTCTCTTTCTTCTTCTTCTGGAATCCTAATTATTCTAATGTTGTTTCGTCTTATGGTGTCACTTATCTCTCGAATTCTCCCCTCGTGATCCAGTAGCTGTTTGTCCCTCTTTTGCTCAGCTTCTTTATTCTCTGTCATTTGGTCTTCTATATTGCTAATTCTTTCTTCTGCCTCATTTATCCTAGCAGTGAGAGCCTCCATTTTTGATTGTACCTCATTAATAGCTTTTTTGATTTCAACTTGTTTAGATTTTAGTTCTTTTATTTCTCCAGAAAGGGCTTTTATATCTCCCAAGAGGGTTTCTCTAATATCTTCCATGCCTTTTTCGATCCCAGCTAGAACCTTGAGAATTGTCATTCTGAACTCTAGATCTGACATATTACCGATGTCTGTATTGATTAGGTCCCTAGCCTTCGGTACTGCTTCTTGTTCTTTTTTCTGTGGTGAATTTTTCCGCCTTGTCATTTTGTCCAGATAAGAGTATTTGAAGGAGCAAGTAAAATACTAAAAGGGTGGCAACAACCCCAGGAAAATATGCTTTAACCAAATCAGAAGAAATCCCAAATCATGAGGGGGGAGAAAGGGGTTAAAAAAAGGTTCAGAAAGAAAGAAAGAAAAAAAAAGGGAAGAAAAAAAAGAATTAAAAAAAGAAAACAAATAAAAAAAAGTATAAAAAAGAAAAAATATATATTAGATAAACTAGTTAAAAAAGGTTAAAAAAGAAAAGGCTAAATGTTAAAAAAATTTTAGCAGAAGAAGAGGAAAAAATGAAAAAGAAAATTAAATTAACTGCAAGAGTAAAGAATCATAAGGAGAAAGCCATGAGTTCCGTGCTTTGCTTTCTCCTTCTCTGGAATTCTTCTGCTCTCCTTGGTATTGAAACTGCACTCCTTGTAGGGGAACTTGGTCTTGGCTGGATTTCTTGTTGATCTTATGGGAGAGGGGCCTGGTGTAGTGATTCTCAAGTGTCTTTGCCCCAGGCGGAATTGCACCACCCTTACCAGGGGCAGGGCTGAGTAATCCGCTCGGGTTTGCTTTCAGGGGCTTTTGTTCCCTGAGCACTTTCCGTAGAGTTCTGGAGGATGGGAATGAAAATGGCGGCCTCCTGGTCTCTGGCCCGGAGGACCCGAGTGCCCGGGGCCCCACTCCTCAGTGCGCCCTCAGAGAACAGCGCCCAGTTACTCCCGTCTGCCTGACCTCTGGCCGTGCTCCGAGCTCACCAAGCCTGCGACTGGTTCAAGGCATCCCCGAGCTATGAGCGCACTGTCAGCTCTGTCTCTGTGGCCGGCTTTCCCGTTCTAATACCCGTAAACTCTGCGACACTCAGACACCCCTGATCCTTCTGTGACCCTGTGGGACCTGAGGCCATGCTAACCCCGCATGGGCTTCACCCTGGTTTAGTCTCTGGAGCGATGTTCCTCAGTGGAACAGACTTTTTAAAGTCCTGATTTTGTGATCAGTTGCTCCGCCGCTTGCCAGGACCTGGCCCCTCCCCCTGGGGTCTATCTTCCCATTGCTTTGGATTCACTTCTCCACCAGTCCTACCTTTCATAAAGTGGTTGTTTTTCTGTTTCTAGAATTTCTGTTCTTCTTCTCTTCGATCTGCTGATGGATTTGTAGGTGTTTGCAATCTTTAGATAAGCTATCTAGCTGATCTCCTGTTAGCTGAAGTAGTCTCAGCCTGCTACTTCTCTGCCATCTTGACTCCTCTCCTTATCTATTTATTTTAATAAGAGCACAGGTTCAGGGTTTTGTCCCAGAAGCAAAGCCTCAGAGAGTGGTCTGGAAGGAAACTTCTGCTGCCCCCATCCCTGTAGGCACAGAATCATCCTCCTTACAACAAAGGCATGCACCACAGAGATTGTATTGGGAATGACACTGGAGAGTAGTGGGAGCCACAAGGACTGGATGAAATGCCATTCCTAACAGTGGATGGCCATTCCAGGAACCCCAAGAGCCGGCTGTCTTCCCCCTCCCAGGCATGTCTGCCAGCTCTGGGCACTGGCTGAGGAACAGGGGTTGGCCAAGGCCAACAACTGCCTCTGGAGACAAGAGAAACCAGCGGAGCTCTCACATTCATCCAGAGTCAGACAATGGGAGCTTTCCAGAATGTGAGAACAGGATGGTTTTCCTCAGAAGACAACTGCTGAATGTTGTGTGGAAGGAGCTGGCAATGCCAAAGCTTCTGAAAAGCAGAGTAAGACCTCCTGTAGCCTCAGGGTCTTCAGGAAAGAAATGCCTGAGATGAGACCTCTACAGGGAGGATCGAGTAGATACTGAGGGTCTACACTTGCCCTTGGCCTGATGGTTTCTGCTGCATTTGGTGGGAGACCTCTGCTAGGGGTGTTTGCATGAGATTAGAGTAACAAGGTTAGAGACGTGGGGAGGGGGTGCCTGAAGCACAAAATGGTTTCTTCACTGAAGACGTTGGGGAGATTTTGAAGCTGTTGTCTGTTTGGCTCAAAGGAAGCTAAAAAAGGAAGTGGATCTTCTTAACCCAACCAGATCCACCATGGATTCTCAACTGAAAGGACTAGAGGGGAACTGAAGGTACACTGAATCTCACTAAAATTTACCCAAACTGCCACCCAGTTCTGATTGAGTGTTACTCTGACTGGTATAAGGCTAAATAGTCATCTGAATAAAAAAAAAAAAAAAAGGAAATGTAAGATGTTCCCTGGTGCATAAGGGAAGGAGAACTCTGTCCTCCTAATGTCTCTGTATCATTTTGTTTAGGAAATCTGAAGTTATAAAAGTGCTCTGCCTGCCTCTACAAGATGTTCAGAAGCTAAACCAGACTCCTGGCATCCCGAGAATGTCCTTCTTGAAGATCTTGGAGGTATCTCTTCAAAATACAAACACCAAGGAGTATGACACCCCATCTTTCTGCTTTAGGGGGTTCAAGTTTCGACACTTAGCTCCAAGTGGTAACTTCCTGTTTGTGAAAAAGACACTGCAAGTTCTAATTTTCTTTTTGACAGTTAGGGCAATGTACAAGGATGCAATGGACTGAGTGTCCCTGGCTGTGGGAAAGGGTGGGATTTACTCTGCCCT
Organism: Mustela putorius furo; assembly: GCF_011764305.1. Lineage (NCBI taxonomy): Eukaryota > Metazoa > Chordata > Mammalia > Carnivora > Mustelidae > Mustela > Mustela putorius. The sequence continues at coordinate 14,453,524 of NW_025421998.1, forward strand.
TGCAGCATCTTTAGCAGGTTGTCTAATGGTTGTACGAAGTTAATTTAACACTTATTTGATACCAAAACTGTTCTCTTGCTTTTTAAAAAAAAAATTCGTGGAAATGTTTTCTTGGTTGGCAGCAGGCTTTATTTTTGTATTTTCCTAAAACGATGTGAGGAATCAGCCCCCACACATCCTCTGACATAGAAGAACCCCTCCAATAGTGGGGAACATCCCTGGGTCCTCTAAGGACATACCTGGCACACTCTCATAGTGCAGCCATGCAAAGAGGCAAGATGACAGAGCCAGTAACCAAGTGAGATGGGGGATGATAGAAACAGAATCACAGATTAGCTAGCTATTAGCAGTGGCAGACAAGGGCTTTTAAATAACTGATCGATATATTCAAGATACAGATGGAGAAGATGGAAAATGGAGGGTTTTATCAGAGGTTTGGAATGCATGAAAATCAAATAAGCATTCTAGAACTGAAACAACACAGTATCTTAAATTATGATATCAGTGGGTGAATGTAAGAGCAGATTGGATTGTTGCACCTGAAGACAAATCAATAGAAAATATCCAAAATAAGTAGGAAAGAAAATAAGCATGGGGGAAAATAAAATCACAAGAGACAGCTAGAACATGCTCAAAGTTTCTACGGGATATGTAATTAGAATCTCAACAGGAGAGAAGAAACAGAATAAAGCAGAAGCAAAACTCATAACATTTAAAGAAATACTGGCCAAGGACTTTATAGAACTGATGAAAAAATATTATTAACCCAAAGCCAAAACCAAAAGAACAAAACAAGACAAAACACCAGACATTGGTCTTTTTTTTTTATTAAAACTGTTAAAAATCAATGACAAAGTGAGGCACCCGGCTGGCTCAGTTGGAAAACCATGCAGCTCTTGATTTCACGGTTGTGAGTTCAAGCCCTATGCTGGATATAGAGTTTACTCAACAAATAAACTTAAAAAAAAAAGTGAAAAAAAGAGAAATCTTTAAGGCAGCTAAAGATGAGCCAGAACACTGAAATATTCCTTTCCTTCCTAACTACTTCATCAAACCATTCAAAATATAAATACAAATGGAACCACCACACTGAAGAATTCTTACCACTGTATCATTGGTAATAAATACACGCTTGTAGAAAATTTGTTCCTGATGAGTGAGGTTTGTTATTAAATTTGTGAGTGTTCTTTACTCCTATGAACATGGTTCTGAAAGCAGGACCTTTGGATGAGAAGGCAAAAATCATAAAGCAAAGAGGCTGTCAGCTGGAAAGTCATAGACATCAACCTCCAAGGAGAAAAGCCCAGAAGAGAAATAAGTCTGGTGCAGAGGAGACATGGAAGAAGAAGCTGGTACTCCAGATGCAAAAGAGCACTGGAACTAAGAACAGTTACATTTATAAACACATCGACAAGGAAACGTGTACAGCAAGAAGGGTACGGCGTGTTGGCCTGTCATCTGGATTTATGCACATACAAGTATCCTGGAGTTCATTGACAAGTCTCTCTCCTATGTTACCCAGATTAAACAATACCACAACATTTCACCACCTTTTTAGTCCTTTTGTAATTCGGCATCAATATTAAAAAAAAAGAAAAGAAAAGAAAAAAAAAAGCTCCACTGCCTTAAAATTGTTTAAGAAAAAAAAAAGGCATTTGCTACGAATCAACTTAAATCACTTTTTGGGTCATATTTATCCTTGCCAAGTCAGTCTGCTATACATTTTTAAAAATTAATAGTTTACCGATTTAGCTAAAACAATGTGAGAATTCCAGTCTTTGTGGTTAACTTCTGACCTTCCTGATAAACACTGACCAAAAGGAATGAATACCCCAAGCTATTTCTCTTCTATCACAGGAGATGGGGAACCTTTTAACTTTCCCGAGTCTTGCTTACTTTTCTTGAAAACTTTGTAATTTCTTTCTGTAAGAAGCTCACTTTTGGTACACTTATCATGATGGGGGGAAAAGCTCATTTTTTTCTCTGATGCTGGCCAATGGAAGAGCTGGCTATGTGGGAATCAGTGAGAATAACACGGCATGCAAACTGAGTGAAAGATTTGGATTCTGCCCAGTGAGCCTGCAGTTTGTAGATTGTGAAAGAGAAACACTAATTTTAAAAGCAACACATAGAATCAAAAAAATCTCTAACAGATGCAAATAGTATATCTTATTAAAGGTGATCTTTGAACAGTAATCATAATAATCATTTCATTTGACCACGAAGATGTTATTGTTATGTCCATGGTAACCTGGTATGGTGGGAAGAACATAGAGTCAAATGGGGATTTGAAATCCAGTCCACTTCGTCCTGGATATTTTGTCCTTGGGAAGATGTTCAAGTCATTCATTTCTTGGTAAGTAAAATTAAATGAGTAATATTTCCATCAGACAGATGCTCTGATAACTGAGAGAGAAAAAACAAGAAAGCATTGAGTACAACACCTGACACAAATGTCAGTCCCTGGTTCCCCCATCCCGCCTCAATCATACAGATAGATACACATAGAAAGGGTACTAAGTCACCCACTGGAGAAAGGGAACATTAAGTAAATGGCCATATTTATGCTGCTAATTGATTAAGGGATCTGAGCAGTGTGGAGCTAAAACGCCCCCTCAGCATGTGTTTTAGTCCTAAATCTTGTCATCTTGTCAGAAGACCTACTTAGATTTAGGGCACAAGAAAAAAGAAAAATAACTAGAAAAAATCAAATGCAGGGTTGGGCTCTCACATTCAGATTTAGGCTTTTCTCATTAAAAAAAAAAAAAAAGAAAGAAAGAAAAGAAAAAAGAAAGCCAAGTCATGAATGGCTACCATGTACTGACTGTTAAGTATGTCCAAGTAACTGTGAGTTTAACTGTGTACTCGTCAGCCTACTCAGTCTCCATGCAATTCTGAGAAAAGGGTTTTGCTCACTTTACTTTACAAGTGAAGAAACTGAAGCTGTGTGCGAGTAAATAAATGTGTCAAAGTCAGGTACCCAGGTGGCACATTCGGTTTGGTTGGTTAAGTGTCTGGCCCTTGGTTTGTGCTCAGGTCATGATCTCAGGGTCATGGGATTGAGCACATTGGGGTCTGTGCTCATCAGGGAACCCAGCAGAGATGCTCCCTCTCCCTCTGCCCATCCTCCCACTCTCATGCACGTGTAGGTGCACACACACTCTCTCAAAATAAACAAATAAAATCTTTTTTTCTTTTATTTATTTTCAGCATAGCAGTATTCATTATTTTTGCACCATACCCAGTGCTCCATGCAATCCATGCCCTCTCTAATACCCACCAACCTCCTACCTCCCCACCACTTCAAACCCCTTAGATTGTTTTTCAGAGTCCATAGTCTCTCATGGTTCACCTCCCTTTCCTATTTCCCCCAACTCCCTTCTCCTCTCTAACTCCCCATGTCCTCCATGCTATTTGTTATGCTCCACAAATAAGTGAAACCATATGATAATTGACTGTCTCTGCTTGACTTATTTCACTCAGCATAATCTCTTCCAGTCCCGTCCATGTTACTACAAAAGTTTGGTATTCATCCTTTCTGATGGAGGCATAATACTCCATAGTGTATATGGACCACATCTTCCTTATCCATTAGTCTGTTGAAGGGCATCTTGGTTCTTTCCACAGTTTGGCGACCGTGGCCATTGCTGCTATAAACACTGGGGTACAGATGGCCCTTCTTTTCACTACATCTGTATCTTTGGGGTAAATACCCGGTAGTGCAATGGCAGGGTCATAGGGAAGCTCTATTTTTAATTTCTTGAGGATGAAAAGGGAGAGATCACAACTAACACCAAGGAAGTAGAAACAATCATCAGAAGTTATTATTAACAGTTATATGCCAATAAGCAAAGCAACCTAGATGAAATGGATGCATTCCTGGAAAACTATAAACTCCCAAAATTGAACCAGAAAGAAATTGACAACCTGAATAGACTGATATCTAGTAACGAGATTGAAGCAGTGATCAAAAACCTCCCAAAAAGCAAGATCTCAGGACCTGACGGATTCCCTGCGGAATTCTACCAAATTTTCAAAGAAGAAATAACACCTATTCTCCTGAAGCTGTTTCAAAAAATTGAAGCAGAAGGAAAACTTCCAGACTCTTTCTATGAAGCTAGCATTACCCTGATCCCCAAACCAGGCAAAGACCCTACCCAAAAGGAGAATTTCAGACCATATTCACTGCTGAATATGGATGCGAAGATTCTCAACAAGATCCTAGAAAACAGGATCCAACAACACATTAAAAAGATTATCCACCATGACCAGGGGGGATTCATCTCTGGGCTACAAGGATGGTTCAACATTTGTAAATCAATCAGTGTGATAGAACAAATTAATATGAGAAGAGAGAAGAACCACATGGTCCTCTCAATTGATGCAGAAAAAGCATTTGACAAAATCCAGCATCCGTTCCTGATTAAAACACTTCAAAGTATAGGGATAGAGGGAACACTGCTGAACTTCATAAAATCTATCTATGAAAGACCCACATCAAATATCATCCTCAATGGGAAAAAACTTGCAGCCTTCCCGTTGAAATCAGGAACACGACAAGGATGCCCGCTCTTACCATTCTTGTTCAACATAGTATTAGAAGTTCTAGCAACAGCAATCAGACAACAAAGAAAAATAAAAGGTATCCAAATTGATAATGAAGAAGTCAAGCTCTCTTTCTTTGCAGATGACATGATTCTTTATATGGAAAGCCCAAAAGACTCCACCCCCAAACTACTAGAACTCATACAGCAATTTAGTAATGTGGCAGGATACAAAGTCAATGTACAGAAATCAGCGGCTTTCTTATACACTAACAATGAAAACACAGAAAGGGAAATTAGAGAATTGATTCCATTTACTATAGCACCAAGAACCACAAGATACCTGGGAATAAACCTAACCAAAGAGTTAAAGGATCTGTACTTGAGGAACTACAGAACACTCATGAAAGAAATTGAAGAAGACACAAAAAGATGGAAGACCATTCCATGCTCTTGGATTGGAAGAATAAACATTGTTAAAATGTCTATACTGCCTAGAGCAATCTATACTTTTAATGCCATTCCGATCAAAATTCCACCGGTATTCTTCAAAGAGCTGGAGCAAATAATCAAATAATCCTAAAATTTGTATGGAATTAGAAGAGACCCTGAATCGCTAAGGAAATGTTGAAAAACAAAAATAAAACTGGCAGCATCACGTTACCTGATTTCAAGTTTTACTACAAAGCTGTGATCACCAAGACAGCATGGTACTGGCATCAAAACAGACACATAGACCAGTGGAACAGAGTAGAGAGCCCAGATATGGACCCTCAACTCTATGGTCAAATAATCTTCGACAAAACAGGAAAAAATATACAGTGGAAAAAAGACAGACTCTTCAATAAATGGTGCTGGGAAAACTGGACAGCTATACGTAGAAGACTGAAACTCGACCATTCTCTTATACCGTACACAAAGATAAACTCAAAATGGATAAAAGACCTCAACGTGAGACAGGAATCCATCAGAATCCTAGAGGAGAACATAGGCAGTAATCTCTTTGATTATCAGCCACAGCAACTTCTTTCAAGATATGTCAGTCCCTGCTCGGTTTGCATGAATGGGGGCTGCCCAAGAAGACATGACCCACACAGGCACTGCATGGAGCAATGCTTTCCTCCTCTAAGAAGGGACTGGGCAAGAACGGCTTTAGTAGGGAACATGTCTCACCCCTTAGCCCATGCACGGCCATGGTCTTCATGCACCCCTTTCAGCTGCAGGGGTAGCACCCCATTTCCTACCCGGTGGGAAGAACATAGAGCAGGGGGCTTGGCCAGGTGCCACCTGATATCTACACACACTGAAGCAGAACAAAGAATTGCATGTCAAGCCGGGAACAAAAGATAGTCCCAAACAAGATGAAAGGTGGCACAGGCTAGGAGGGCTCCTGTTTCCTGCAAGGAGATGGTTCACGTCTGAGGCTACTCTCTTGATCAAGAGTTGGCAGATGGTATGACCGTTGTTTCCAACAATTACTATGTCATGAAATTAGAATTCTATTTTGCTGTTATTAGGTCTGTAAAGCTTGTTTTTTTTTTTTCTCATCTGAAGAAAATATATATGGGAACTTTTATCAAGGCAAATCATTTATGAACAGTCTGGGATATTTGTCATAAAAACATGATGCTGGTCATACCTAAAACTAACCAATCCATGGTAATTTGGGCCAGTAGAAGAATTCAAGAGAAACTGGAATTGATTCTGTTATTTGGTTGTAATAAAAATACTGTCAGGTTACATAGTTTGATAATATTTTATTCATTTATTTTTTTAAATAAAAATACTGAGCAGGGAGCCCGAGGCAGGGCTGGATTCCAGGACCCTGAGATCATGACCTGGGTTGAGGCAGACATTAAACCATCTGAGCTACCCAGTTTGATGATAATTTTTTTTGATAATATTTTAAATGGTAATAATAAATATGGAAATTTTTATAATTGATAGAAATAATTGACCTGAAATAATACTGACAAGAGATTAAACTACATGTAGTGGAAGATGTTACTGGGCAAAAATGGACAAATCTAAACCTCCAGGACTTCAGATAATTGTTAACCAATTGAGGAGAGGAATGACCTCATGTCAAACAAGGCACCGTGACACAAACTGGACTCAGGAACATAATATATGATATCGCACAGGGAAGGAATGATAAATCTGTAATTTCTACAAAATTAAGACAGAAAAGAACTGAAATTAGTGGGCTACAAATAGTGACGTGAAAATTTCAAAGTATTTTCCCTGCACTGCAAAGCCTTTGATCAAAGAATTAGTGGCTATAGACGGGAGTTTTAATGGAAAAGAATTGATTGAGATCATGACAGTTGCACGTTTTATGTACAGTGTCCTCACGATGGAAATGAAAATGTCAAAGCCTGAGTCACTTGAAACTGGCAGGACAAGACAGAAAACTAGACATTTCTTAACAGCGGGTTTCCTACCCTTGGCCTTACAATTTTAGAGGCTTTCATTGTTCACAGATAAAGTAAACATGCTTCAAAGGGACCAGAGCCCTTGACTTTTCTGTGAGGATGTGGAGATCACCTTTTTTCCTGCCAAACCTAGCACACTTTACAATTTCTTCTCTCTTTAGATGAGTTCCCAATTCTGGCATCTTCTTAAGTACTTTTTATTTTTTTCTCCATGTTCAACTTGCAACTGCGAATTCTGGCTTCCATTCCCAACCCCTATTTTGCAAAAATATTTGCAGAAACCTAGACGTGTAATGTTGCAATTTTTTAATTTTTCATTTATTTATTTTCAGCATAACAGTATCATTATTTTTTTCACCACACCCAGTGCTCCATGCAATCTGTGCCCTCTATAATTCCCACCACCTGGTACCCCGACCTCCCACCCCCCCGCCACTTCAAACCCCTCAGATGGTGAATCATGAGAGACTATGGACTCTGAAAAATGTTGCATTTTTTAATGGCATTGCTGAGTCAGACTTGGCTGAGTATCTGGCTACAGGACTTACTTACTATGTGACTTTAAGAAACTACTTACATTTTTCAAACCTCCATTTCTAAATCTCTACTAAGGAGATAACAGCCCTCAATTTGTGTGTTCACAGTGAGGGTTAATAAGACTGGCCTTACAAAGGGCTTTCTGTGACTTATATTCCATAAAGGGAGCATTTGTCTGCCTTCCCAGCAGGCAGACTGTGAATCAGATCTTGTTTATCAATTCTTTCTTCAAACACACCTTCATCATCTCTGCACTCGAAGGGGTTTACTCTACACATTCAGGTGTCTCTCTTTCAACTCACGCATCCCATTGTCAGATTTACAGAATTGTGTATGTACATAACTGTTGGGATTGTGAAAACTCTCATTATTTCAATGGGTGCTTGGGGTAGAGACATGTATGTGTCTTCACAGTGAGCCAACAGATCAGAAGATGACTTCCATTGTGAAGAGAGTTTATTATACTCCGAGGTCCCCACAGGAGGGGGTCTGCACCACCGAGGGCCACATGGGTGTCAGGAGACTAAGGTGGAAAGGCAGAGGGGATGAAAGGAAAATGTGGACAAGGAACTATCTTGGGATTTCCATGGGACAGAACAGGCAAGGCAGGGTGGGCAGTCTTGGGATTGGCTAGTTTGAACCATGTCAGTAGGCTGTAGGGCAGAGGGGCTGTCCCAAGCTGCCTGGCCCATGGCCTGGGGCTAGAACATGAGAGCCCAGCACCCAGGGGGAATGGCTAGGTGTGGAACTAACCAGCTGCTCAAAAAGAGTCACTGATGGACCTCTAGTTGGAGCCTCAAAACTGGGTCAAGACAAGCTAAAGAAAGCTGTACCTGGCATGAGGGTGAGGAAGTATGGACTCTCCTGCTGTGGGGAGTACAGCTCATGCCCTTGGAGGCTGGTTATTAAATCACGGAATTCAGGAAACCCAATGTAGCTGGAGGCCTGGGGCCATCTCATCATGGTTCCTTAGCTGGGGGAGCACACCCCCGTAGACAGCCACAATGTCATATAATAAACTGGCTGACTCCTGGCTCACACTGTGGGCCAGCAAGGGAGTCAGCAGTTTGGAGAAGGTAAAGTTTCATGTTGGAGGAAAATTTAATTTCCTCTTGGGTCTTGGCATAAGCCAGAATGTGTAGAAGAGCGTGGGAGGCAGGAAATGGATTAGCACACCTCTCCGGAAGAGTGTTTTCTGATGAGGAAAGACCTGTGTGGGTGTGATGACTATTTTCCCTAGGTGGGAGGATGCTGGCTGGATCTTGTCTAAGGACAGCCTCAATGACAGCAGGCATCAGCCAAAATGCCGCGTTACCAACTAAACTCTTCATTGAGTCGAAGAAAGGTATTGGTGGTAGCGCATTCCAAAGCAGCTCAGAAAGAACCACAGTTTCATCCAAAATTCCAAGCCAGACCTAGGAAATCGAGTGTGAAGAGGAAGGAAATAGAAGTTCGATGCTCAAGTCGCATTTTCAGCCTTTTCATCCGGGACCTCCTTATCCATGAGGTACAGCTGACAAAAAGGCTGGACTTGAATTTCTTCTAAAATTATGAGGAAGAAAGTGAATATAAATAATAATGAATATATTAAACAACTAAATTTTTATACTAATACAGTCATATGATGGAACTTTTGATACTTTCTAATGGAGGAAATAGTCCATGGTGCAAATATGCTCACTCAGCTGGTGAGAATAACGGCTCCAGCATTGCTCCTCCCTCCTCCCCAGACCCTGTGTCCATGGGACTCCATGTGGACAAAAAGGACTTTGCACATTAAGGATTTTCGGATGATCCTGGAGTACCCAGTGTGATCTCCAGGGTCCTCTGATGGAGCAGGCTTGGGAGAGAGGGAGAGGAGATGTTACTAGAGAAGCAGGGCTTAGAGTGGCCCGCTTTCAACGTGGAGAATGTGGCCACAAGCCAAGCCAGGAGGGTGCCCTCCAGAAGCTGGAAAAGGAAGACAGTCACTTCTCCCCTGGAGTCTTTTGAAGGGACACGGCCCTGCTGATGCCTGGTTTCATGTCAGAGATCTGACCTCCAAAACCATAGGACCACCAGTTTTGGCTGCTTGAAGGTGTTGAGTTTATGGACTTGCCAACAGCTTCCATAAGAAACTACGACACCCATGAAAGTCGCAAAGCGGTCCCTTCACCTTTGGCAAGTCTCTGACATAGTTGGGCTTTAAGTTTTTCCTCTGTCACAGAAGGAGATTGAAGCAAGTCTCATTTTCACACTCAGATGATTTCAAGGCCAGACAGGTGACTCTAGACCCTGGTTAGGAGCAGGAAGGCGGCCTGTGGTATACTGGTGCTGGCCTAGCCAAACAAAATACACTCAGCGACATGGGTGGGAAGGAGTTGTATGAAGTCCCTCTTAAAGTCCTTACAGAATTTTTGTCTTTTAAAGATTTTATTTATTTACGTGACAGAGAGAGAGAAAGCCCATGTGCAGCACAGAAACAGGGGGAGGGGCAGGCAGAGGAAGAGGGAGGTGTCCCTGCCTCTACAAGAGACAGGTCAAACTCTTGAAACTATAAATAAACTTGGAAAAATGTCACATTATATTAACTAGTAACATATACCAGTCAAGATTTTATAGGTTCGGTGCACCTGGGTGGCTCATTTGGTTAAACGTCTGCCTTCTGCTCAGGTTATGATCTTGGGTCCTGGGATCGAAACCCATATCTGGCTCCCTGCTCAGGGGGCCCTGTTTCTCCCTCTCCTCCCTGCCTGTGCTCTTTCTGTCATTATCTGCCTCTCTCTAAAATAAATAAATAAAATCTTTGTAAAAAGAAGATTTTACGTGCTCACTGTTATCTACATGTAGAAAATGGGTTCTGACACCTGGCAGAGTATCTGGCATAAAACATGGGTTCCTGAATAGTGTGCTTTGAAAAGAGAAGCACATCTTTAGACCAAAGGTCCTGAATTATCCCCAAATCTGACCTTCCCACCAGCATGCGAAGCCCATCTAGTTTGAGTACATAAATAGTAAGTATTTGCTTACTTGTTTTTACACGTTTGGAATCAACACATTGATCCCCCTTGAGGGAGGAAAAAGGATTCACTTAGCCGAATTTCCTCTATAATCTCCCTTCCTTCCTGGAATCAATATTGCATCCAAGTTTTTCTATCTGGATAGGACTGAAATAACTCCATCAGGTACAGCAAGCTGTGTGCCTCCTGCTAGAGGAGTGGTGGACACTGCAGACAGACATCACTGCTGCATTTCCCATCTGAGGGAGGACCGTCTAATGAGGAATTCCAACGTCTCTTTGATACCAATAAAACCAGTAAAAGGCATCATTGTTGCCTATAAAATGAATAATCCCTAAAGTCAAAATAATTCTGAAACTGTGTTCTTCAGCATTGTGGAAAAATATTAATAAATTTTTGCTTTAAGGATTTTCCCTCTTTCTTTAGGAAAAGAAATAAGTGGAGTCCAGAGCTAGAAGAGCTGGTCCAACAGGCTTACTCGGTATTTGCAAAGTATTTTTCCACTAATTAAATTGTGTTATATCTAAAGTTACATCCATAGTTTCCTAACCTATTTGCAGTTAAATTTTAGTAATAGGAATAACAGATATTTTAAACCAATGTGATTTCTCAGATGCCTACAAAAAGCCAATTACTAGTATACATTCCCAGCCAAAATTAAATACAATGATAAGAAGATAATTTGTTCAGAGCAATAACATAATTAATGCAGAAAATATCTTCTTAAATCTTAAAATTTCAATGTCAAGTTTGTTTTCCATTGATTTGGAAGATTTTAAAGTTTTTATTTTAAATCCTGGTAGTTAACATATGACATTTTATTAGTTTCAGGTGTACAATCTAGCAATTCAAGATCTGGTTTTTTTAATGGAGGCTTTCAGAATGGTGACTTTTTTTGGGAATCAGAAAAAAATGGAAAAATGTATTATTAGTGTTTAATATCAAAATATCTTCAGGAAACATATAGTTCTGCCTCTAGCAAATTTATTTCCATGACATTTAAAATTCCGTAACCAACGAGTGGAAAACCCAAAGACTCTGACATATGAAGCTGGACTGTCACTTCAATATCACTACTGAATGCAGACCTAGGGCGCCAGTTTGCAGAAAATGAATAATAAACCATTCCTGTGGATTGCAAATATGCTGATATCACAAAGGAGACAGTAGAAGGCTTACACCATTTCAAAAGTTGAGAGATGCAGACTTCTAATCGGTGATCAAGCTGAAGAGCCACATCAGACAGAAATTAACCAAGTGTCTGTCTACCAGGACACAAGGAGTCCAGTGCCATACAAGAGCTTAGAGTTCCTTTCCCCATATGATTATCAACTATTGGATAGGACAGCTTAGGAAAGCACATTAAACACACACACACACACACACACACACACACACACACAATACACAAACTGGTTATTTTAAACCACAAAACGATTTGAAGGTAAGAAACAGCATTTGAGAGAAAATTAGAGAATCACATTTGCATAAGAAAAGGCAATATTGGAGCTCAGTGCCGGATGCCAGTTGGAGGCAGTCGAGTCTGGCAGAGGAAGCACATTTTAGGTAGAAGGAATAAAAAATGGTGCAAAGAGCCAGGCTTGTTCTAGAAACTGGACAAACCCCAGCGTGAATGTGGCAGAGTAAGGACGGGGATGGGAAGCGGCAGAGGTAAGTGGAAACTAGGTCTGGAAGTTTACGAGCACAGACCAGCATACTCCTCTAAGAACAGTTACCAAGGTAGGGGAAAGAACCACCTTTGAGCATCAGAAGTGGGGCACCTGGGTGGCCCAATCCATTGAGCATCTGACTCTTGGTTTCGACTTGGGTCATGATCTTGGGGTCCTGAGATGGAGTCCTGCTAGGGCTCCAAGCTCAGTGCAGAGTCTGCTTGGAATTCTCTCTCCCTCTCCCACTGCCTCTCTCCCTGTTCATGCACTCTCTCTCTCAAATTTAAAAATAAAATCCCTGGGACTCACACAGGGCAGAGAAAAATGCCCAGTCTCTCCAGCCAGCATTGGAAAACTTCAATACATGAGTACTCAGAATAGTTCTCAGTCCTGAAAAGTGGGGAACACAGCAACATAAACTACACATTGTTGGACCTCCACCTAAAAAACCTTGAAATCAAGACCGAAAAGGATAAAATTATTTTCAAGTAATTTAACTACATCCCAGAACCAAATTAAAGAACATTTATAGAAATACTAAAATATTCAGCTCCAAAAAAGTAAAAATTACAATGACTGGCATCCATTAGACATTATTGGGCATGCCAAGAAGCAGAACAATTGAACCGCAGTTAGAGGGAAAAATAACCATCCATTAACACTGATCCAGAAATGGAGAGATTAAAGCATTTTTAAACAAGGAAATTAAAACATATATTATAACTATAGTCCATATTTTCAAGAAGCTACAGGAAGGATTGAATCTGTGAAGTAGAGGCAAGGGAGGTATATAAAAGTTGCAAATCAATTTTCTAGAGATTAAAATGAAAAAAGCTCAGATAAAAAGTACACAGGTTGAGATGAACTGCAGACTAGATATTGCAGAAAAAAATCAGTGAACTTGAACAAAAATCAAGTGATATTATCCCAAAGAAACTCACAAAGAAAAATTTTAGAGACTTAGAAAAGAAATGAACACCAAGAGAATGAGAAGACAGATGCAAGAGAGGGAGAAAATATTTGTACCATCTTATAAAAAGACTCATATAAAAATACACAAGGAACTCTTAAGGGTAAACACTAAAAAAAAAAAAAATTGAACAACCTGATTTAAAAATGGGCAAAAAATCTTAGTAGACACACCAACAATGAAGATACAAGTATGTCAGGTAAGCATATGCAAAGATGCTCAATGTCATATATGGTTAGGAAATTATAACTTCAAACAACAATAAAATATCACAATGCATCTGTTAAAATGCCCCAAATCCAGAACGGTGATGACATCAAATGTTGGTGAGGATAGGGAAATCCAGGTACTCTAGTTACTACTGGAGGGAACACAAAAGGGTATAGCCACTTCAGAAGACAGTTCGGCAGTTTCTCAAAAAAACTAAATAGAGACTTAACATGCAATCTGTCAACCAAACTTTGTGGAATCTGTCAGTCAAACTTTGTGGTATATACTCCAATGAGTTGAAAACCTATACACACATAAATGCCTACACATGAATGCATGTAGAACTTTTATTCATAATTTTCCCAAATCGGAAGCAACCAACATGTCCTTCCTAAGTGGGTGGGCAAAATACTCCTATAATGCTAATACTCCTATAATGGAATATTATTTAGTGATAAAAAACAATGACCTGTCCAGTCATGAAAAGACATACAAAAACCTTAAATGCATATTACCAAGTGAAAGAAGACAATCTAAAGGGGCTACATGCTGTGTGATTCCAACTGTGTGACACATTGGAAGACAACACCAGAGATACAGTAAAAAGATCAGTGGCTGTCTGAGGTTTGGGAGGAGAGGGGGATGATCAGGTAGAACACAGGGGATTTTGGAGCAGAAACTATTCTGTATGATTATGATGGTGATTACATGTCGTATTAGTCAGGGTTCTCCAAAGAAGAAGAACTTTCATGGTGTGTGTGTGTGTGTGTGTGTGTGTGCATGTGCATGCATGTAATGGGGAATGGACTCACACCACAGTGGAGGCTGAGGAGTCCCACAATCTGCTGCCTGCAAGGTAAAGACCCAAGAAAGCTGGGGTGACTCAGTCCCATACCCAGGACTTGGGGACCAGGAAAACCAGTCATGTAGACTCTAGTCCGAGGATCAGGAGATGAGATGAGGTGTCCCAGATCAACGGTGAAAAGCAAGGGCAAATTCTTCCTTCCTCTGCCTCTTATTCTATTCGTGCCCTCAACAGATTAGGTGAGGCCCACCCATATCGGGGAGAGAAATCAATTTTCCTGAGTCCATCAATTTTAACACTAATTTCATCTAGAACAAACTCACAGATACACCCAGAAATAATGTTTAATCTGGGCACTGTGTGGCCAATCAGATGGGCACATAAAATTAGCCATCACAAATAATAAACCCCAGGTCACCATGACACATGAGTCTCCTTAAACCATACTTAACCTCCAATAAGGACAATAAGAAGGTCATATTTCTACCTGACTCTAACATTATATAACAATCTGACACTCAACAGAAAATGCACCAACCCCATCCTCAGAAGAGGAGGTAAGGTCATTGAGTAATTTAACTTAATGTAAAAATCAATAATGCTTATGTACTAGGACATAAAATCAATACATCTTAATGTTATGTGATAATAAGAGCGTAGGCCCCCCCCACACATTCATAACAAAAAAAGAGTAAATACCCCTAGACACTTGTAGTCCTCATTTCTGTACCTGGTCACATGATTGTAGCTGGTATTGATCCTTCTTCCCCTATCTGTTCTGTATTCCCTTCGCCTTGAGCAGGCACCTCAGCTAGTTGTGGTTCTTCATCTGGTGGGGTGACCCACAGCTTCATTCCTGAATGGTCTGGGTCACTGACAGTCCCGCCTGGATTGGGCTGTTGTAAATTTTCTATTGAACCCAATCCCAGAGCATTAGGCTTTGCCAGCACTTCCCTAAGAGACCCCCCTGTATTCCAGATACACACACCCCCTCACCTTTAACATGGAACTTGTGGTCTGCAAATAGTCCCCTTGGTGGTCAGGGCCAATAAAACTGATCTCCCTGACTGTTGATTCAGAGGCATGAGGAGCCCACAGTGGCTGAATGGCGGTGTTAACTCACATTTAAATGGAATTCTTGTGTTTCCTGTTGGAAGCATTCATCTCTTTGGAGCTAAGACCAGCAGGGCAAAAGGTTATGAGAACACTAAAGGCTCGCAGGGGTACAATGGTCCTACTTCCATTTCGACCCCTTGATTCCTACACCTATGAGCCTTGGCTGTGGAGGAAGCAGCACCATGTATCAGATACTGTCTCAGGTCACATATGGCGCCCTGAAGAACCCTGGCCCAGGATGAGCTTTGCCTGCAAGTTATAGCTGTGCTGGCAGCACTGTAACTGAGTTTTCAAATTTCATTGTTCTACTAAGCCAACTGCTTCAGGATGGTGGGGAACATGGGAAGGTTATGGCTTCCACCAGTGTGGGCCCATTGCCACACTTGGTGTGCTGTGATATGGGTTTCTTCATCAGGAGCAGTGCTGTGTGGAATACCATGCCAATGGATAAGGCATTCTGTAAGTCCAGAGATAACAGTTTTGGCAGAAATATTCATGTGGGGAAGACAAATCTGTATCCTGAGCAAGTGTCTATTTCAGTAAGCACAAAATGCTGCCCCTCCCTATGGAAGCTATCCAGTGTTATCAATGCTACCGACAAGCAGGCTTATCGCCAGGGGCAGTGGGCCTTATTGGAGATGTGCTGGACTCCGCTGCTGGAAGATTAAGTGCTCCGTGGTGAGCATGGCCAGGTTGGCCTTGGTGCATGGAAGTTCACATTGCTGAGTGCAGGCATAACCTCCATCGTGCCACTGTGGGCACTCAGTCAATAAGCTCCTTGGGCAATGACAAGGGCGGCTGGGGAGACAGGCTGACTTGTATCCACAGAACCGATCATCTCATGTACTTGAGTATCAAAATCCTCGTTTGCAGAGGTTACCCTTTGCTGAGAATTCACATGAACACAAGTACCTTCACATTTATGACCCATTCAGAGAAGCCTGTCTGTATTCCTTTTCCCCATATTTCCTTAAAACCGATTTTCCAATCCTGTGCCTTTCAGATCCTTGACCATCCAGCCAAACCACTGGCCACAGCACACGATCCAGTATAAAACCACATGTCTGGCTATTTCTCCTTCTAGGAATTTATCTTTCAACCAGGTGAACTGCCTGAAATTTTGTCCATGGGGAGGATTCTCTTCACCACAGTCCCAAAGGATGTCCCAGAGAGGGTTTGTTGTGCTGTGGCAGCCTACTGTTGGGTCTGTAGAGTAAGCAGAACCATCTGTAAACCAGGACTGTGTCTTCCCTTTCTTTGACAATGAATCATAGGGAACTCCTCAGGAGGCCCTATGTGCACATGGAGAGAGAAAGCAGCGTAGCAGGAGTGGGGACCACTGGTATTTGGGTCACATCTCCATGTCACTTATGTGTGCTTCCAGGACCTGCTCTGTACTGATTATATATATATGCTACTCCCTTTGGATGATGGGGTGCTGTTGTGCAAGCCCCACTTTGTGGCTTCATAAGTAAGGTAGTGCTCAGTTCATGGTGGACAGCTGAGGTCACCTGGTAACTTAGTGGTCATAGTCAAGTGTTTAGTCTCTTGGCCCAGAAGCTGGCAAAGAGCTGTTTCTGAGGAGAGAAGTTATCTAGTGGATGATAGAAGGGCCTTGCTCCAAAATCCTCAAGGCCTGTTCTTTGATGCATCTAGAAGGACCTTCAAAAGGCTCTGAACAGCAACCCTATCTGCCCCTGGCTCTTCAAACACCATATGGCCCAAATGGAGCATCACAGGCCCAAGCAGCCAACCGACTCAGACAGCAGCTTGGACCTCCCGCAGACCCTTCTCTTATTCTGGGTCTCACTACAAAATAGCAGCTTTTTGTGTAGCTCAGCAACACAGTATGATTCACAAACTCAAACGAGGAACATGTAGCCTCCATAATCCTAAGAAGGCCACCAGGTATCACACCTCTTTTCAGGGTTGTGGGAGGAGTCAGATATAATAACAACTTGCCTTCATCTGAGACGGGATCTCTCATCACACCCCACACCACTGGACCTCTAGAAATCTCACCGAGGTAGAAGGCCTCTGCATTTTGTCCCATTTATTTCCCACTTCTGACACACAGAGGTCTCATGTGAATCTAGAGTAGTAAAGTTACTACTTGTTTCTCATGAGGTTCAGTAAACATAATGTCATTAGCATAATGGGCTAGTGAGATGTCTTGTGGAAGGTAGAGGCCATCGAGACTCCTGAGAACTAAATGAGGTTGGATAGTTGATATGCCCTGAGGTAGGACAGTGAAGATGCATCATTGGCCTTGCCAGCTGAGAAATCTGCCCCTGGTGTGGGTCTGATGGACAGGTATGGAGATAGAGACATTGGCTGGAAGAATGGCTGCCTACTGGGTACCAGAGCATGTGGGAAATCACTCATGCGATGAAGCCACATCTGCCACAGCAGCTGCCTTAGAGAATCATTGTCTCGTTAAGGATACAATAATCCACTGCCATTCTCCAAGGCACATAGAATGTCCTTGATGGGTGTGCAGACCCCCCAGTCCCTCCAGGAATGTAGTGGTTCTCTTGATATTCTACTTTCCTAGATAGATGCAGTGGTTCTAATGGTTCCCACTTGGCCTCTCCTGCAGCTGTAGAGTCACTCCCCAGGTCAGGGGACAAAGGTAAGGATTCTTCTAGCTGCTAAGTTATGTTGATTCCAAATATACCTTCTAGAAGTGGGGGAATAACCACAGGAATAATTACGAAATAAAACCAAAGCAAGCAGAAGGAACGGAATAATACAAGCAGAAATGAAAAAAGATAGAAAAAAGAAAAATAGAGAAAAGCAAAGAAAATTAGCTGATTCTTTGAAAGGATCAGTAAAATTGACAAACTTCTAGTAACTGGTGAAAAGACAGAGAAAGAAAGAAAGAAAGAGAGAGCGCTCTCAATTTATCCATATCTGGAATTTGGGACATCACTACAGACCCTGAAGACATGACAATGGTAGTAAGAAAATTCTGTGAATGACTCCACCCACATACATTTGATAATTTAGAGAAAATAGACCAATTCTCAATAAAACCCAAACATAAACGAGAAGTTCGCACAACTCATCCAATATAGGACATACCATTTGAAAAGCCTGAAATATTAAAGACATTTAAACCATAACTGAAGAAACTTCCAAAACCAAAACCTCCTGGCCCAGATGTTTTCACTGGAGAATTCTACCAATATTTATAGAAGAAGTAGCACCAATCTACAAAACCCCTTCCAGAAAGTTGAAGAGGGAATAGTTCCCAATTCATCTTATACAGCTCGTATTACCTTGATTTGAGAACCAGACTCTTCACTCTGGAGAACACATGGATGGTCACCAGAGGGGAGAGTTTGGGGTACGTGGGGGAAGCAGGGATGTGATCTGGGGAGCATAGGGATGGTCACCGGAAGGGAGAGGTTGGTGTGCATGGGGTAAGCAGGGGTGGGGATGAAGGCGTGCACTTGTGATGAGCACCAGGTGTTGTATGGGAATGTTGAATCACTGCACTGCACACCTGAAACTAACATAACACTACATGTTAACTAAATGAAATTTAAATATGATTTTTAAAAAACCCAGACTGTACAGGAAAACTGTAGATCCATAGTGCTCATAAACATAGATGTACAAATCCTTAATAAAACCTTAGCAAGTAAAATTCACAATATAGCAAAAAAGTTATACACCACGTCCAAGTGAGGTTTGTGTTGGCGATTGCACACCTAGGCATCCGTCCAAGTGAAATTACAGCTTAAATCCCTGCATCCACTGGCACGTCATTGTTTATGGCAGCTTCATTTTTAATAGCTGTAAACTGGAATCAACTAAATTTTTAGGAAACTTTTCAGAATAAGTGAATGGTTAAGCAAAGCATAGTGTATCGATACTGTGGACCTCTATTCCACAGTCAAATGCATGGACAGTTGCTGCGTGCATGTACTCTGACGGATCTCAAAGACACGATGCTGAATGAAAAAAGCTTATCTTAGAGTTGGCTTTTGAAGGGCACATAGTGAATGAGTACATTTATATAGCATTCTTGAAATGAAGAAATGGCAAAAAAAAAAAAAAAAGGAGATGAGTGAGTGCCAGTTTGTAGGGCTGGTGGATGGGGTGGGCTGAGAAGGAGGTGTGCGACTGGGAAAGGGAGGCGGGGGAAGATCTTTGTGGTGATGGATCAAGTGTGTATCCAGATATCAGTGAAGGCAGCACGCATCATCTGTGTGTTGTAAAAATGTCAGTCTCCTGGTTCTGACAGTGTTCTATTGTTAGTAAGATGTAACCAGTTGGGAAAACTGAATGAAGATTACATTGAGTCTCTTTGCTCTACTTTTGCAGCTTTCTGGTGATCTCTAATTATTTCAAAACAAAACATTGTAAAAAGTAATGTGCTGAAATAAGAATAAGTCTATATAGAAGTATTTTTCTTTCTTTCTTTCTTTCTTTCTTTCTTTCTTTTTTTTTTTTGAGAATGCTCACTTGTTCAAGACATTTCAACTTTGAGGCAGTCATTTTATCATTGGTAACATAATAAGAGAAGCACGATTTTTATAAGGAGACTATATTTCAGGGAGAATTTATTGTAACATTTGACCCACTGCATTAGAAATATTACTATGCTGAATAATATTAGCTCACTTTTGAGACAGGTTAACCATGTGCACATAAATCTAGTAATCGATGAGTAATGTTCAGACAGAAAAGCACTCTCTTAAGATACACAGTATCATGCCATATGAAATTTTTCATTAATTTAGGCAATTTTGCAGAGCTCTGATGTCAAGTTAACTGACAAGTACAATGCTTCTGAGATTTAATGAATAATATAAAAAGTTTACAGAGTAAATTGAGGTTAATGGATTCAGTCCTGGAAACAGAGCTGCAGACCTGGTGGAGAATTGAGCCTGCATGGTGAGACATTTTCTGAGAGATTCTGAAGAGATTCTGTGACATTTCCAAGTTTTCCCAGGACTGGGGACTACGTCAAGTCCACGATTACTCAGTCCCTGACCTGTGATCTTCCCTGAGAGCCGCCCTCTATTCCTCCCCCTACGTCCCCCTGTGTCCTCACACACCAGCTTCACGGCTGTGTGCTCTCTGCCAGATTTGGGGCTGCGGACAGCATCCCCCACACACGTGCTTGACAGTAGGTTGGGTCTGTCTCTCTCCCAAGAATCAGCCCTCAATGAGTCCCATTACAGCTAACAAGCTTCTCTGCAGCTTAAAATACTTTAGTCAGAAGAAAGAAAAATATTTTAGAAGTCTCTAATTGGAGCGATCTCAATCACATATTTTTCATCACTAGCCTTTGTATTCCAAGATTTTGTAAGCCCAGTTATTCTGAGACACATTTTTATGGAGAAAGGAGAGCGTCACCCCCCCCCCACTTTAAGTGTACCCCTTCAGTAACTCAGAGTTACTGAGTGCTCAAAACCGAAAACATTCACATGTTCATATTTACATTTGGGACACTTGGGACACATTGGGACACATATTTACATTTTAGGGACACTTGGGGGGCTCAGTCAGTTAAAACACCTGCCTTTGACTCAGGTCATGATTTTGGGGTCCTGGGATCAAGTCCCACATCGGGCTCCCTGCTCCATGGGAAGCCTAATTATCCCTCTCCCCACTCATGCTCTCTTTCTCTCTCAAATAAAAAAATAAAATCTTTTTTTAAGAAAATGATGTTTTAATGCATTCCCACTAATAAAGTCACGATAATACCTTCCGTAACAGGGCAGGATGGGGGACTGTTATGTCTCTGTAACCTCTAATGTGATGCTGGGCAAGCAGTGAGCATTGGATCAGTGTGGGCCTGAGACAGTGTCTGGAAACCAGGTCTGGGACGAGCCCACCGGGCAGCTGGCCTCCGAGGCTGTGCCCTCCATCTGTGTCATGACCGGCTGGGCCCAGAGCCCATTCGGCTCACATACGCTATGATTCTGTCCCACTACTTCTTAGGGGGATCAAAATTACTTAAAAAGTAGCTTAGAAAGGAAACTCTGCTTGACCTAATATGGGGGAGGATTACTCTTTCCTATTTTGAGTACCTTCCCTAAAATACCTACCTGCAGTTGTCTGGCTGTCCAAGTGCTTTTCATGAGCTCAGGTGGAGATGCAGGGAGCTATTTCCATGTGCTTTTTCTCTGCCAACTGTCACAGAAGAAAACCCTATAAGGATTCTGTTTTTGCAACATGACCTGAATAACCAGCTTGTGTGGTGTTCACATGTTCTCAGGGTGTGATCTTAATTCCAGTTCTACAGGGAATGAACCACGTGAGCCCCTTGGAGTCTGTCTCATCGG
This sequence comes from Mustela putorius furo, assembly GCF_011764305.1. Lineage (NCBI taxonomy): Eukaryota > Metazoa > Chordata > Mammalia > Carnivora > Mustelidae > Mustela > Mustela putorius. The sequence continues at coordinate 14,475,112 of NW_025421998.1, forward strand.
TACTAAGAAGAAAATTGAGAGCACATGGCCGGAAGTGCTTCCCTGCTTGCTTCTGTGGACTGTTTGGGAATCAGGAATGAACTTGCCAACTGCACGACCGACTGTTATATTCTGGAGACATGACTTCATGCTGCTAATGGATGAGGGGACAGATCCTACCTTGTTGGCACTTCTGATGGCCAGCTAGGAGGCACAAGTCTTATGCTCAGCAAACGTGATGCCCCAACCCAAGACGTGATCGGGAATATGCGAGGCAAATAAAGGAGCAGCGGCATTTTGTCATGGTGACAGTAGACTTCTCTGGTGGCTACTGGAGCATGTGGGGACAGTGGCCCTGCTGGCTGGATGGGGGATGGGGTCATGTCCAGGGCAGCTAAGCTGGACTGTCAGTGCCCCAGGCTGCGTCCTGGCTGATCCTTTGGCATACTATTTTATAGGACCTGGTTACGACTTGAACTAGCAACCGCTGTTGCTTTCACTTATGAACGGTGTGATCACATGCTCACGAGTACTTTTCTTCTTGCCACTGAGTTAAGGACCCTGGATTTGGACATTGTCAGACTTGTGGGAGGTCTGCTTCCATCAGCAGGCTCAACAGTGGCCCCACTGCATGGAGGCTGAGACTGCTTTCTGGTATCCTGGTCTCTGCAAATCCCTGGGCAAGTTGGGGGGAAAAGGGTCATGGGATGGGGCAGAAGGCACCCATTCCAGTTATCAGGGGGTCCTGGGTCTTAGCCTCCTTACATTCTATATCTTATCAAAATCAATGAGGTAGCAGCAATACTGCACTGGCCGGACTATGAAGGTCTCAGCGACCCCAGAAATGGAGGTCTGGTTTAGGTCACTGGGTAAAGAAGGCGATGAGCAAAGTGCTACCTGGGAGCGAAGTGAGCATGGGACAGGGAACAACTGAAGGGCATCATGTCATAATGCCAGGACTGTTGCAGAAGCACATGCTGACTCACATTTCCTTCCTTGCTCCAGAAATAACTACCCTTGGCCTCCTCTTGCTTTGTTAAACCACTTATGTAAGCACTTCCTCGGGGGACGGTTAAACCCACCATTACTCCGCGGGTTTCAGAGGATGGAGATGTGCCTGCAGCCATCTTGGAGGAAAGAATTGGGTGGTTCCCAGTGATGCTTGGACTGGGGCAGGACACAGAGGTGTTGCAGTCTTTACTGTTTGAAAGATAACTATACCATGTTAACCAAGAACAATTATAATTTCTAAGAGTGTATAAGAATGTGTATGAATGTGAGGAAGCCATGCTTTTTTTTTTTTTTTTTTGACTGTCCAGCCCCCACCCGCCTCCTGGCTTGGAGGAAATTCCCCAGATGTGATCTCCTATTGAGAATCAACATGCTGCCTGCCACTATGAACGTCACTTCAGTCCCCCTCCAGGTGTATGTGTGTGTGTGTGGGGGGGGGTAGCTCACGCTCTGTCCTGGGGTGACTTTTTTTGTTTTTGTTTTTTTTTCCCCTCTCACCGTCTTTGCTTTTTATTCTTATTTTGTGATAAGAGCCCTGGGTGTTGTACACAACTAATGAATCATTGAACACTACATCAAAAAGTAATGATGTACTCTATGTTGGCTAACCAAGCATAATTGAAAAATAAAAAGTAGAATTAGGAAAAAAAGAACACTTGACCTAAGATGGAGCCCTTAGCAAATTTTGGAATGCACTGTATTTAATCGTAGGCACAACACGGTATAGCAATCTCTAGGCCTAAGTCAACAGGCAGCCCTGAACATTGTACCCTTGACTAAATCCTCTTCGTCTCTCCACCTACCCCCAGCCTCCAGCCTCCACCATCCCACCCTCTGCTTCTCTCAGTCTGACTATTCGAGATTCCTCAAGCACATGAGATTGTGCTGTTTTTTGTCCCCCTGGGTGTGGCTTAGTTCTCTTAGCAGGCTGTCCCTCACACTCTCCCAGGTTGTCACAAATGGCAGAACTTCCTTCTTGTGAAGGCAGATTGGCATCCGGTGATAGACACACCCTGAATCTCCATTCATCCTTCTGTTGGGTGTCCTTTATGCTGTTTCCGTGTCTTCCCAGTGGTGAATAGTGCAGGAGTGCAGACATCTTTATGAGACCTTGAGGTCAGTTCTTTGGCTGTGTACTCCCCGGTGGGGGACACTCCTCAAAAAGTTAAAAATAGCTCTGGGTTGGAGCTAACTGGGCAAAGATAAGGGGGGGTGGCAGGCTCTCCCCAAGATACTACCATGGCCCTTCTGCCCCTGTACCCCACCAACTCTGACTCAGGGTGTTTGGTCTCTACTCATCTCCCAAGCAAAGCCCTTCAGCTCCCCACTGGTTCTGTGAGCTCACTGTATCCTTTACTAAACCCTCCTTTTATGAAGAAAAATTGTCACATTACATTGTTCGCAGCTAAGAACCCTTCCTGCCACAAGGAAGTGCAACATCTATAGTCCGGGGTTTACCAGGGTTGCGATTTGGGGCCAGCCTCGCAGTTTCACAATTGAGGAAATCACGGTGTATGTCCTCAATATCTGTAAGTTAAAACAGAAGTTGAGTGGGACAATGATGGGAACATAAAGGAGCTCTGTGGCTCTGGGGTTTTGATGAACACCTCAGGAACCTGAAGGACATCAAAGGGCTGCAGAGAATTTCAGTCATGTCCCAAGGGCATTTTCATATACACCTTCCCTATCCTCAGTTGGGAAGTCTGTAATGCCATTGAATTATCTATTTTCAGGAACTGAGCCTGAAACTCTATCTCCAGGGAACACCAGCCTCTCCCTGGAACAAAAATCCTTCTCATTAAAGGCTGTGTGGGTGGGGTCCCGGGATCCTGCTCTCACAGCTGCCTCTGTGGGGTCTGATTTTTGCCATCTGTCCTTCGTCACCGGAGGAGGCTCTGGCACAAAACTTCGCTGTTAAGTATGACACTGCAACACCCATGACTTGAGTCAGGTGAGGATTTGGGGCGGAGATGATTCTTTACACCCTTCCCACAGTGAGAGAAGAAACTCAAGGCCCATTCCAAGCGAGATGGGGGCTACTTAGAGGGAGTCGACAGGGTCACTGCTGAGAGCGGAAACATTGACAATAATGGCGGGTCGCAGGAGCCACTTGCTGTGGCTGGATTTCCTGAGTCCTTCACTGCTTGAATCCTCTCAGCCTCCCTTTGAGTTTGATGCATTATTGCCCCACTTTACAGATGTGGAGCCGACAGAGAGGTTAAATGACTTGTCCAAGGTGGCACACCTGCTGTGAAAAGCTGATGGTCAGAGTAGCCATTTTGGTGTTATTTGACTTTTTAAACTATGTACCTGTATTATTTTTGTGACTAATTTTTTTTTTTTAGATTTTGTATCAGTGTATTTATTTATCAAAGCATCAAGTGATTTCAAAATCTTCCTAAAATTCAAGATTTTGACATTTTAAAAAATTTTTATTTATTTTTAAAATTTCTTTTCAGTGTTGTGACTAAAAATTTTTTTAAAAATCCCTGTTGAATAGAGGTTTATTTGCTTCCTTTATATTTTGCTGGGCCTAAAAGTTGCAGTATTATGCTTGCAAAAGTTGATGCAAAATTTAATCCAAAGATCTCTAGCATGCAGTGTTTTGAATTGGTATTTATAGGACTGGACACAAGCTATTAGAAGTGACCTTCTTGTTAGCCAGAACTCCTTGAATTTAATTCTATTCAGGAATCTCAGCTATTGTCTCAATGCATCTTTAAATAGAATTACCAGAATGGCTGGGCACACCTCTACTTGAAACACGACTTCTCTAATTGCTTTTACTTAATTAAGCAGTACATATTACAGCAGATTTCAAGTTGATTTTAAATTAAGTAAGATATAGTAAAACAAGGCCTAACATACACTGGATTAACTTGTGTGTTGTTTTGGTTTTGTTTCATTTCCTTGTTTTTCCTTTGAGGAATTTCTTATCTATTTTTTCTCAAAGAAAAGCAGGAAACTAAAAACATGTTAAATGAAGATTACCCATATTGTAAGATCTGGACTTTGGATGAAAAAGGGTGGTATTATAGAGGGCACGGATTGCATGGAGCACTGGGTGTGATAAAAAAATAATGAATACTGTTATGCTGAAAATAAATAAATTTAATTTTAAAAATAAATAAATAAATTAAATGTTTAGCAGCAAAAAAAAAAAAAAAGAAAAAGGCTTTATAAATGATCTTTCTTTTTGAATTATTCATAACAATTCAGGTCATTCCTCATGGTCAGTTGTATCATCTAGATAAACAAATTTCTAATTTTTCATATTTCATACTTATGGAATATTATGTAATGCGATGCAGTCCGCTTTATGGGATGAAACATGAATTTAAATTGGTGACTATGGCTTATAATGCACCTTCATTTCTTCTACACAGGTAATGTACACGTTTCAAGAGCTGATCCTTATTGACTCTACACGGAAATATCTTTTTGGAAGAGGAGTAGTGAGTCTGATGAATAGAATAAAGATTTAGAAATGGATTTTGGCTAATACACACATGTGTTATGAAAATGATTTTATTCTATTCTGTAAAACATTATGTATGAGTCTTTTCCCTGGAAATACTTCCTATGCGAGTCAGTCTTCTTCACATATATGCTAATAGATAATGTTCAGTGTGTTACAAACCTAATTTAGTTAATATTTTTTGTTTACCTTTCAGTTACCTCATGTCAATTTTTATGGATTATGAGATATAAAAACATATGAAACTCTGCATTTTGCCTGGTGTGGACTGTCCATGCATGAGCAGTACCAATTTTAGTCTACAGTGCCTGTTCCAACATGTCCAAGAAAAAAATAAAGTCTGCACTTCCATGCAGAAATTCTTCCATCCCTTTCAGAAAATAAATAATTAATTGATCGATATGCATATGTAATAAGAAAGCTTTTTAAAATGTGCTTTTGAAATGCAGTGGTCTGTACAAATGTTTGTAGGGTAATACATTTGACAAATGCAGCTAGAGTTTATGGTACCAGAGCTTTGTGGTCAAGTGGTTGAATGTCTTCCTCATAATGTTTGGGTGAAGTTACACCTGTGGAACTTACATGGGAGATGTGTCCAGCATGGACATCCTCTCAGTGACATCATTGCCAGTGGTTATCTTAGTCTCTTAAATTCAAACAGGTAATTGATTCATGCTCCCAAACCATCTATGTGTGGGTCTTCAAGTTTACACCAAGTCCCCCAGGACCTAAGGTTTAATCCCAACATGTGTGTGTATGTGTGTGTGTGCGCACGTGCATGCTCGGGTGCGTGTGTGTGTCCTATACAGCTGAAGAGTACACGGAAATCTGGTTTTCACTTGATATGGAGATGAACAGGAGACTATAAAAGGGTACAGATCACCTCAAAACACTTGCTGTCTAAACATCCTTATTAGAATTTAGGTTCCCATGTGATATTTAAAAATCATCAGCAAGTAATCATATTATCAGTTTTAGATCTTAAACTCTTTTATAAGACAATTTTCATATAAAAGAATCATGCTAATTCAATTTCGCTTATGTCAGAGTGCGTTGTCCTCAATACAGTGCAAACTGCCAGAATCATGCCATAGAATTAAACAGCCAGATACAATAATTGGGAGAAATAATTTTCCAAACATTCTTCCTCTCTCTATGGCTCTCACGTTTCTTCTTTCTGATGTCTCATTTCTTTTCTTGGCAAGCCCTCCACATAACACAAAGCTTATTTTGTGAATCCCGGTAATCTGGACATCCATCTCTTCTTTCATTCTTCCCAGTACTTCTGAGGACAGAGCCACCACTGTGACTGGCTGATGGCAGTGCTGGCTGTTTGTACAGTGCTCTTATCTTTTGTATTCCCTTCTTTGGAGTGGTGTTCAGCTGAGCTGGTAGCTCCAAAAGGAGGATGTGTTCTTCTGCCTGTGTGTACTTGGGGGTGGGGTGGGGGATTACTGTAATTGTTTTTATTCTAAGATAAATGCTCAAAACTTCAGCCCAAATTAACATTTCATACAGTTTCCTTGGCATTAACAATGACACTTAAAAATTGTATTGAAACCATTCATGGTCTGGAAGGAAAATGTTTTAAGGGTCTCTGCCCCTGTGATTCTCCTAACCTTCACTGAAATCAGTAAAACATGGACATTCACTCTGGAGTTTTATACTTTTAAACAGTATTGACTTTCTGGTAAGAAGTCAGATGTTAAGACCTTGGAGCATGCACTCTGACAAGACACAAACTATTTTAAAAAAAATTTTTTTTAATTTTTTATTTTTTATAAACATATATTTTTATCCCCAGGGGTACAGGTCTGTGAATCACCAGGTTTACACACTTCACAGCACTCACCAAAGCACATACCCTCCCCAATGTCCATAATCCCACCCCCTTCTCCCAAACCCCCTCCTCCCAGCAACCCTCAGTTTGTTTTGTGAGATTAAGAGTCACTTATGGTTTGTCTCCCAGGAAAGAATGTCCAATGGAAAAAAGACAGCCTCTTCAATAAATGGTGCTGGGAAAATTGGACAGTCACATGCAGAAAAATGAAATTGGACCATTTCCTTACACCACACACAAAAATAGACTCAAAATGGATGAAGGACCTCAATGTGCGAAAGGAATCCATCAAAATCCTTGAGGAGAACACAGGCAGCAACCTCTTCGACCTCAGCCGCAGCAACATCTTCCTAGGAACAACGCCAAAGGCAAGGGAAGCAAGGGCAAAAATGAACTATTGGGATTTCATCAAGATCAAGAGACAAACTATTAAATGTGACTTGTTTAACTTTATGATACAAATCTTCATTTCACCAGCTTCAATGAGATACGATTCACATATTGCACAGTGCACCTGCTCAAAGTGCACAATTCAGTAGTTTCTAATATATTCACAGAGAAGGCAATCATTCCCACAGTTAATTTCAGGACTTTTTCATCACCTCAAAAAGGAATCCCATAGCCTTGGGAGATGACCCCACATCTCCTCAAGCCCCTGAGACTAAGTCACTACTAATTCACTTTGTTCAAATCTTGTAAATGTTCATGAGTCAACACTTTCATATAAATCTCCAACTCTCTCTGCCATTATTATTTCAACTTAAGAACTTTAGTTTTGAGCGTTTTGGGGTTTCTAGAAACACTGAGCAGAATGTACAGAGTTCCCATACACTCCCCTCACCCTTACAACACCTCCATCCCCTTTTTCCTATTTTTAACATGTTGTATGAGTGGTACATTTGTTACAGTTGATGGGCCAATACCGAAACATTGTTGTTAATTAAATTTACATTAGGGCTCACTCTTTGTGTTGTACATTCTAGAGGCCTTGACAAATGCATGATGTCATGTATCCACCATCATATTCTCCTACAGAGTGTGGCTGCCCTAAAAATTCCTGCAACCTCCCTATTCATCATTCCTTCCCTTGTCCTTAGCTCCTGGCAGCTACTGATCTTTTTACTATTTTCATAGTTTTGCTTTTTCCACAATGCCATATGGTTGGAAAAATATAGCTTTTTAAGACAGTCTTCTTACACTTACTTCTAGGGTTCCTCTATGTTTTGTTTTTATGTTTGTTTTGTTTTGCTTGATAGCATTTTTTTTTAATTGAGGAATACTATTCTGTTGTCTGAATATTGCCTTGGCTTATCCATTCATCTACTGAGGGTAGATGTGAAGAGTGTGATTGCTGATCATATGACTGGAGTAAGTTTAATCTTGGAAGAGTTTGCCATCCTGTCTTCTAAAGCAGCCATACCATTTTGCAGGCCCACCGGTCTGTGGTTTTCTAGCAGTGTTTAATTTAGTGAAATCCAAATTATCAATTTTTCCCTTCAAGAAGTGTGCTTTTTGTGTTGTGTCTAAAAATCATTGCCCAGCCCTGGATGACCTGGATTATTCTCCTCTGTTAAGTAGATGTGTGTTTTACATTTAGGTCTGTGACCCTTTTCAAGTTAATATTTGTTAGAGGCAGCCTTGTCTCTGCTCCTCTGTCAAAGATCAGTTGACGGTATTTGTGTGGGTCTGTTCCTGGGCTCTCTGTTTAGCTCCATTGATCTCGTCCTCCATTCTTTTGCCAATACCACATGATCTTAATTACTGTAATTTTAGAGTGTGTGTTGATGTTGGGTGGTGGCAGTCCTCCAACTTTGCTCTTCTCCTTCAATATTGTGCTGGCTTTCCCAGTTTTTTATGAACTTTGGAATACATTTGTCAATATCCAGAAAATAACTTGTTGAGGTTTTGATCTGGATTCATTGGATCAATAGACCAAGTTAAGGAGAAGTGACATCTTGACAGTTTTTGATCTTCCTGTAAAAGGGAGATGAAATATCTCTCCATTTATTTAAATGTCCTTTTTAAAAAAGATTATTTTTTATTTATTTTCAGCATAACAGTATTCATTATTTTTGTACCACCCAGTGCTCCATGCAATCTGTTCCCTCTATAGTACCCAACACCTGGTACCCCAACCTCCCACCCCCATCACTTCAAAACCCTCAGATTGTTTTTCAAAGTCCATAGTCTCTCATGGTTCACCTCCCCTTCCAATTTCCCTCAACTCCCTTCTCCTCTCTAACTCCCCATATCCTCCATGCTATTTGTTATGCTCCACAAACAAATAAGTGAAATCATATGATAATTGACTCTCTCTGCTTGACTTATTTAACTCAGCATAATCTCTTCCAGTCCTTCCCATGTTGCTACAAAAGTTGGGTATTCATCCTTTCTGATGGAGGCATAATACTCCATAGTGTATATGGACCACATCTTCCTTATCCATTTGTCCATTGAAGGGCATCTTGGTTCTTTCCACAGTTTGGTGACTGTGGCCATTGCTGCTATAAACATTGGGGTAGAGATGGCCCTTCTTTTCACTACATCTGTATCTTTGGGGTAAATACCCAGTAGTGCAATGGCAGGGTCATAGGGAAGCTCTATTTTTAATTTATTGAGGAATCTCCACACTGTTCTCCAAAGAGGCTGCACCAACTTGCATTCCCACCAACAGTGGTAGAGGGTTCCCCTTTCTCCACATCCCCTCCAACACATGTTGTTTCCTGTCTTGTTAATTTTGGCCATTCTAACTGGTGTAAGGTGATATCTCAATGTGGTTTTAATTTGAATCTTCCTGATGGCTAGTGATGATGAATATTTTTTCATGTGTCTGATAGCCATTTGTATGTCTTAATTGGAGAAGTGTCTGTTCATATCTTCTGCCCATTTTTTGATATGATTGTCTGTTTTGTGTGTTGAGTTTGAGGAGTTCTTTATAGATCCTGGATATCAACCTTTTCTTTGTACTGTCATTTGCAAATATCTTCTCCCATTCCGTGGGTTGCCTCTTTGTTTTCTTGACTGTTTCCTTTGCTGTGCAGAAGCTTTTGATTTTGATGAAGTCACAAAAGTTTGCTTTCGCTTTTGTTTCCTTTGCCTTTGGAGACATATCTTGAAAGAAGTTTCTGTGGCTGATTATCGAAGAGGTTACTGTCTATGTTCTCCTCTAGGATTCTGATGGATTCCTGTCTCACATTGAGGTCTTTTATCCATTTTGAGTTTATCTTTGTGTACGGTGTAAGAGAATGGTCGAGTTTCATTCTTTTACATATAGCTGTCCAATTGTCCCAGCACCATTTATTGAAGAGACTGTCTTTTTTCCACTGTATATTTTTTCCTGCTTTGTCGAAGATTATTTGCCCATAGAGTTGAGGGTCAATATCTGGGCTCTCTACTCTGTTCCATTGGTCTATGTGTCTGTTTTGATGCCAGTACTATGCTGTTTTGGTGATCACAGCTTTGTAGTAAAGCTTGAAATCAGGTAGTGTAAATGTCCTTTTGATCGTGTCAATCTTATATCTATTTTGTTAGGTTTATACCTAAGTATTTCATTCTTTTGGTGTTAATGTAAATGATGTGTTTTTAATTTAAAACCCAAGTGTACATTATTGGTATATTAGAAAGCAATCAACTTTTATATATGAAAATATACCCTGCAATCTTGCCATAATTGTTTTTCCTTACCAGAATTTTTGGTTGATTGTCTCAGATGCTCTGCATAGATGATCATGTCATCTGGGAGAAAAGAGAGTTTATTTTTTCTTTTCCAATCTGTATATTTTTTATGCCTTTGCCAAATGCTCTTTCCACATCTACTGATATGATCATTCAGTTTTTCTTCTTTAGGCTGTTGAAATGGCGAATTTCACTCATCAATTTGCTAACATCAAACCAGTCTTGCAAACCAGTCTTGCATTTTTAAATAATATTTTATAAGTTTTTGATTTTAGGATAATATCAACCTCATAGAATACATTTACAAGTATTCATTTTGGTTTTATTTTTTTGGAAGATATTTTACTGAATAAGCATAATTTTATCCCCTAAAATTTTTGGTAGAATTCACCAATGAATCTATCTGGCCCTAGTGTTTTCTGTTTGGTAGATTATTAATGACTGATTCAAATTCTTCAGTAGACCTAGGCCTTTTCAGATTGTCTCTTTCTCTTCCTGTGGGTTTTGGTGCCAGAACAAATGCATGTGTATGCAAAAAAAAAAAAAAAAAATCTATAGAAAGACTTCATACCTTTCACGTATATTAACTTAAAATACATCATGGAAATAAATATAAAATCAGTGGAACTTTATTAAAATGAAATACTTCTTCTCTAACAGAAAGACACTTGACAGAATGACAAGTCAAACCATGGTCTGGGAAAAAATATTTGCAAAGACATGTTTCTGATAGAGGGCTAGTAACAAAATATACAAATATCATTTGATTCTTGGAATTCTAGAGCACTGCCATATTTTTGAAAAATAAAAAAATTACATTATCATATGGTTTCACTTATTTGTGGAGCATAATAAATAGCATCGAGGACATGGGGAGATAGAGAAGAGAAGGGAGTTGGGGGAAATTGGAAGGGGAGGTGAACCATGAGAGACTATGGACTCTGAAAAACAATCTGAGGGTTTTGAAGGGGCAGGGGGTGGGAGGTCGGGGTACCAGGTGGTGGGTATTATAGAGGGCACAGATTGCATGGAGCACTGGGTGTGGTGCAAAAATAATGAATACTGTTTATGCTGAAAATAAAAAACAAATTAAAAAATCTTATAAGTATCAAAAAAATTTACAAATATATAATAATTATAGAAATACATAAGAAACTGGTATTTAGAATTAATTTTTGAATGTGATATAAAAAGCTATTCTTTGATATGTTTTCACAAAAGGCAGATGCAGTGTTTTGTTTGTTTCATTAAAACTAGGTAGTTTGAAAATATTTTTTAGTCTCATTGGTGGTCTATGAATTCCGTGTTAACTTTTATTAATTTCAATAATAATGATTCCCAATGTAGCACTTACAGAGGCATGCCCCATTCACATTTTTCAAAAAGATTTTATTCATTTGACAGAGGGGCTGGGGGAGAGTCAGAGGCAGAGGGAGAAGCAGACTCACACTGATCGGGGAGCTGGGCATCAGGCTCCATCCCACGACCCTGAGATCATGACCCCAGCTGAAACCAAGAGTCCGATGTTGAACTGACTGAGCCCTGGGGCCCGGCCCATTTGTATTTTCAATATGAGCAAGAACTTCCCTTGGGACGAATCTCTGGTGACCACAGACTTATCCCTGGGTCTTAACCAACAAAGTAACTTACATGTATTAATAATATTTAATTAACTGACTCTAATACCATAGATATTGAAAGTATAATTCTTCAGAAGGAAGAATAGTTTGAAAATAATGAAAAAATCCATATTCTGGTCGTCGATACTCACATGGTGCATTAGACATGCTTGAGGGCGTCTCCTCTAACATCTCCCGCTCATGCTGACAGACAGCTCCGTCTGGTGGTGCTCAGCCTCACGTTCAAGTATGCAGGATTTCCTCATGAGGAACCTGAATTAAAGCAGTTCTTTTTACCGTTATCCTTCTTTGGTTTTGAAAAGTCTGTTTTGACACAGGAACAGCTTTTTCATTCATGTACGCTCTTGGGTTTTGTGTTGCTTTGTGTGTGTTAATGTGAAATAATGGAACAGGGACAGGCTGTAAACTTTGGAAATGGTAGATGTCACCTTCATCACCCGCAAGTGTGGGTGGGAGGAAGCAGGAAGCAGTGCTTCTGGGGGCATCGGGAGGGAGGAAGGTGTCCTGGGACGCTGCCATGGGGTTGGCGGTGGCCGTTGTCCTGGGCTTAGCTAATCTGGGACCATCCAAAGCACATCAATCAAAGACAAAGACTTTTGCAGTTCACCTAACTTTACAGGCTACGAGGCCCCCAGTACAAGGGCACACACTTGCTGCTATCCTTTCCTTGTCTTGTAAGAAAACATACTTAATGGAGAATCCTTCCAGAGTTCTGGATTCCTAAACCCACTCAGCCTCAACCGAGGGGTGTGTCTCTGAGCAAAGGAGAGGCCATGCAAACTAAGGTTTAACACAGGACACCTACAAAGATGGAGAATTTACATTGGCTTTCTTGACTTTAACTTCATAAGAGCCATGTAAAATAGGCATGTTTTTAAATAAATTTCCTTTACTTCTTTATTGGAGAGAGCTAGTGGGGGTGCGTTTGCATGAATGCAGGGAGGGGAGGAGGGGGAAGGAGAGGGAGAGGGCATCTCAAGTGGACTCTCCATTGAGCATGGAGCCTGTCACAGGGCTCGATCTCAGGACCCTGAGGTCATGACCTGAGCCCGAATCAAGACTCGGATGTTGCACTGACGGAGCCGCCCAGCACGACTCCCAGAGCTAGCTGTTTCCAACATTCTGCAGAGACGGGATGGATTTCTACCTGCAGTTTGGTTTGGTTGTCAGAAATGATGGCACCACACAGACACACAGAGACACACATCCCAGAGGGTAAGAAAAGGGTCATACTCACATATGAGACTTTACAGGGAAAGCAAGGAAGCCTTCCCAAGCTGGTGCTCCTGTCCATAAAAGGGGGACATTATGAGAGAAAAGTACATTGGCAACAATTTTACTTTTTGGGTTCTGGTTAACTTCAGAAGTGTGTTATTTATATTATTTTTGCATGACTATTTTAGGACTCACTAAATACCCTTTGTTAACAAATCCATCTGCATAAATAGAGCTAAATTAAAGTCAGGCCAATGCATGAACCAATGATCCCTGGGATTCGAGGAGGACACCAAGTATCCATTTAAACCAGAGAAAATCTAAATTGTTCTCGATGCTTAAGGTTCTTTTTTAAAAAATTTTATTATTTTTTGAAATTTCTTTTCAGTGTTCCAGAATTCAGTACTTAAGATTCTTTTAATTAAAAGGAAGCTCAGTGTCTGAGGGGCCCTCGTGGTTGTGAGCAGCACCCAGAGCTGGACCGGAGTCCAGAGGGCTCAGGCAGGCTCTGCAGGACTCTTCCCTGTCCCAGAGGCCTCATAGGTGCCGGTCCTCTCCCCTGCAAAGCCCTTCCCAGTGTTGCACCGTATGTATTCATTTTCCGATGATTACTTTTATTTTAGAGAATATTGGGCACAGCTTAACACCTCCTGGTTACAATCTTTTTACCCGTCATGATCCTGGTACTGTGACACCTGGCAGGTTCTCTGGGAGCCCCTGGCGGCTGTCAGGATCCCCCAAACCCTCCCCCAGAGGACGGGGGCACTGTGCAGATTGAACAGCAATGGGACAGCCTTACCGAGGACCAAGCCATGGCGGAGTACTGAGGGCACACTTTTTATTTACAACTCTCGTCCAATTCCTTCTAAAGGACAGAGAAGAATGAACTAACCCCAGGAATCTACAAAGATGGGGATGGGGGAGGCAGACGCCTCCTGAGAAGTAAATTGCCTTTTAGTTTCTAGATTTGGTGGATGGTTATTTGGTCCAATATAAACAACACCATGAGAATAGCTTTTGTTCTTGTAATTACACCGCTGCTGCCTGGCCCCCCTTGGTGGGGGACGCCAGTGATTAAATGCATGCTTTGTAATTACCTCCACATCCTAAAGTGAACACAAGCTTCAAGTAAATCACATTTCCTTTTTGTTTGCGTCTGTTAATATGTCAGTGGGAAAGAAAATTACTCTTTAATGACTTGAACTAAAAGTAATGAATAAATAAAATAAATAATAATATTTGATTATGGAACCATTGTGTGCTCAGACTTTTTGTACAGGCATCCGAAAAGTCATAATGAGACCTAAAATGCCCTTATTCGCTTATTTCAACAGATGTCAATTTACATTTTGGAATACACTTACTATACTCAGAATACGGCAGATATCATCACAAACACCAAGAATAATTTTGGAATTTTCCCAGAAAAATTTATGGAAACATTAAGTCGTGCTTCTGCTGCTCACATTTCCCCTCCTCCCTCGTTTTATTCTGGTAACCCGACTCTGTCAGTCTTCGCCTGGGGCCCCCCACTGGCCTCCACACAGGAGACGCTCCAGCCCCACTGTCTTTAGGAGCAACTCTGGTGTGTCTGAGGGCGAGGGGAGAGGGGAGCTGTCAGGGCAGGGGATGGCAGCAGCCAGGATGTGATGAGATCTCAGAAGGAAGGTGGTGTGTGCACCTGCAGAGAGGCACAGGGATGGGGCTCCCGGGAACTCAGCACAGGGGTGGGGGCAGCAGGAGTCCTGATGTGGCTCTGGAGCTGGAAGGGACAGATGGGACAAGAAGGATGGGGAGTTTCATCCTCTTCTGCGCTAGAGCCTGGAATCTCACCCAAGTGTGTTTATAGGGGGAAAAATGCCATAAAATGCTATAACATTTCCTGCACCCTGAGCTTTGGAAGTCTAAGCCAACACCTGTGCCCCAGCCTGTGATACTCTGACTACTCCCATGCATAGCCGTCCCGCTTCCCTGTCCTTGGCTTTGCTCACCTCCGCCATCTTCCTGCGTGTCACCACCTTGGAGCTGGGATCCTCAATGCACAGAGCACCATTTCCAGCATCCCCTCATTCAGTATTCCAAATGTCAGCTACATTTTATACCCTTCCAGCTCAACTGCTTCGGTGTCCCCGCCTCAAGGTCATCTGTGTCACTGGGAAGCCAGACCCCACATTTTGGGACTGGTTTCCAATAGTTCTTTCCTCCTTGTTTAGAGGAGTCTCTGCCATCGATGGACAATAGGTTCCCTTCTTGGCATGTGCCTCCCCCACCCCCAGCAGTTTAGATCCTTTCTGCTTCCCCATATTTGCCTCCTGGCTGGACCGAGCCCCACTTAGCACCAATGCAGACCTTCCTGTGAACAAAACAGAAGGAGGGAATCTAAGCACTGAGCTCACCAGACTCTCCCAAAGTGTTTGGTTTCTCACCAGCCACATTCCACCATGCTGGGATCCCAGCACACTTTCCAGCAGGCTCCTTGCTCCTTGTCTGTGACAGCTTCCTGCCAACGAGCTTCCTGTACCCCTCCACTGGTGGCTTTACCTCCTACTTCATTAAGAAAATAGAAGCACTTGGCAGATTCTCTCTCCACAGGTCTTCCTCTTGCTGGCAACTGCCCACATCGTCTGCCAACACTTTGAAGGAGAAAGTTTCCCTCCGCCCTCCCGCTCCTGCTCCGGGTCCCTTGCCCCCTCACCGCGTCACGACCTCCTGTCTTCAGTCACTTGTTCTGTGTCTGGCATCACCGGAAGTCCTCTCTAAACCATCTTATTTCCAACACAATGTAGTCATGTTCCAGAATCTTCTAAAGGGTCCTTTGTAAAACCACCCATTTCCACACCTCTACTTTCTGAATTCCCTTTCTTTTCCTCGGGAGAGTGTTTACAAAATCATCACCCATGTTTGCTGCATCCACTCTCTCCAGCCCTTCTTAGTTCTTCACCTTACTCAGATCTGGCTGGTGTCCCCATGCTCCTGCTAAGTCATGGTGCCCATGACCTCCGTGTTGCCAAGCACAGGGGACACATTCCCGCCTTGTCTCACTCAGCCCGTGCACCCAGCTAAACACTCCAGCCTTCTGAAAATGCTCACCTATCATGCGGGGAAGCAAATGAGAACCAGCCAAATGAGTATAAGCTCTTTATCCAGAACTCACACCAGCGAGGGAGTCAGCCTCCATTACTTGGGTCTGGCAGAGTCGCAAAGACAGACAGGCATGTGGGAGAACTTTCTGGTGAAGCAAAAGGAAGGTTCAGGGGAGCCCCAAGCAGAAGCCTCTGGGGGCAGTTAACTAGCAGGTGCACATCCCGAGGGGTGGGGATTGGGCAGCATTGCTGGCTTTCTCTGGTTGATCCTAAGGTGGATGTGGGACCAAAAGTCAGGAAAGTTGCCAGTTACAAGTCAGCTCTTGGCTGTTTCGGCTTCACCATTATGGAAGTTATTGTTGGGCTTCCTGCATTATTCACAGAGTTATGAGTCTGCCTTACAGTGGGCAGCCTTACTGGGCCAGGTAGAGAGAAGGGACTGGCTTCCTGGCAGGTCACGGTGGTTAGGAGTCAGTGCTTTTTGTCTATGGTCTGGCTATGGGCCATTTGGATATTTGGTCTCAGTGTCTTCAAGAGTCCTGTGTGCTCCCGACTGCCTTCCCCAGCTGCCCTTCTCTGTGGCCTCTCCTGCCCTCCTGTAAATAGCAAGATCTCATGTGGAGGAGGCCTTTGTCCTCTGTCCACACCCCTTTCTTGGGGGCCCTCTAAAATCCTGTAACCTTTCACCTGAGTTTGAGAGGTTGGCGTCCTGTAAGTCTGTGTTCTCTGAGGTGCCAGGATTTATTCCTGCAGCCTCTCCTTGTGGCTCCAGATCCAGATGTGCCCCTGCCTGCGTCACCTGCCTGAATGGGAAACACCCCAGGTTACGGAGACACTTGTCAAACTCAGACCGTGAGCTGCTTCTTTTGGTTCTTAGTCCTCCAGGTTCTCCGTGACCTTTGGGATTTTCATTATTTATGAACGATGAGTGATTTTGGAAGTGATTCAAGCAGATGAAAGGCAATGCCAAATCATCCTGGTGTGTCTGAGAAGTGGGAGACGCTCCTGCACGCTTCCCTCGGTGCCTCCTCGGGGACACACAGCTGCAACTCCTGCCTCGGGTCCTGCTGGCACCTGGGCGTTCCAGGGTGACGCTTGCCCAGATGGCAGCAGGCGTGGCCTGGGAGGAGGCTGGGAGGGGAGCCAAGGTTGTCTTGAAATCAGGGAAATCACTGTTTTTTTGTTTGTTTGTTTTAAATTTTTTATTTTTTATAAACATATATTTTTATCCCCAGGGGTACAGGTCTGTGAATCACCAGGTTTACACACTTCACAGCACTCACCAAAGCACATACCCTCCCCAATGTCCATAATCCCATCCCCTTCTCCCAAAGCCCCTCCCCCCCAGCAACCCTCAGTTTGTTTTGTGAGATTAAGAGTCACTTATGGTTTGTCTCCCTCCCAATCCCATCTTGTTTCATTTATTCTTCTCCTACCCACTTAAGCCCCCATGTTGCATCACCACTTCCTCATATCAGGGAGATCATATGATAGTTGTCTTTCTCTGTTTGACTTATTTCGCTAAGCATGATACGCTCTAGTTCCATCCATGTTGTCGCAAATGGCAAGATTTCATTTCTTTTGATGGCTGCATAGTATTCCATTGTGTATATATACCACATCTTCTTGATCCATTCATCTGTTGGTGGACATCTAGGTTCTTTCCATAGTTTGGCTATTGTGGACATTGCTGTTATAAACATTCGGGTGCACGTGCCCCTTCGGATCACTACCTTTGTATCTTTAGGGTAAATACCGAGTAGAGCTATTTCTGGGTCATAGGGTAGTTCTATTTTCAACATTTTGAGGAACCTCCATGTTGTTTTTTAGAGAGGTTGCACCAGCTTGCATTCCCACCAACAGTGTAGGAGGGTTCCCCTTTCTCCGCATCCTCGCCAGCATCTGTCATTTCCTGACTTGTTGATTTTAGCCATTCTGACTGGTGTGAGGTGATATCTCATTGTGGTTTTGATTTGTATTTCCCTGATGCTGAGTGATATGGAGCACTTTTTCATGTGTCTGTTGGGCATCTGGATGTCTTCTTTGCAGAAATGTCTGTTCATGTCCTCTGCCCATTTCTTGATTGGATCGTTTGTTCTTTGAGTGTTGAGCTTGCTAAGCTCTTTATTGATTTTGGACAATAGCCCTTTATCTGATATGTTATTTGCAAATATCTTCTCTCATTCTGTTAGTTGTATTTTCATTTTGTTAACTGTTTCCTTTGCTGTGCAAATCTTTTAATCTTGATGAAATCCCAATAGTTCATTTTTGCCTTTGCTTCCCTTGCCTTTGGCGATGTTCCTAGAATGAGCTTGCTGTGGCTGCGGTCAAAGAGGTGGCTGCCTGTGTTCTTCTCAAGGATTTTGATGGATTCCTTTCTCACATTGAGGTCCTTTATCCATTTTTGAGTCTATTTTTGTGTGTGGTGTAAGGAAATGGTCCAATTTCATTTTTCTGCATGTGGCTGTCCAATTTTCCCAACATCATTTGTTAAAGAGGCTGTCTTTTTTCCATTGGACATTCTTTCCTGCTTTGTCAAAGATTAGTTGACCATAGAGTTGAGGGGCTATTTCTGGGCTCTCTATTCTGTCCATTGATCTATGTGTCTGTTTTTGTGCCAGTACCATACGGTCTTGATGATGACAGCTTTGTAATAGAGCTTGAAGTCTGGAATTGTGATGCCACCAACTTTGGCTTTCTTTTTCAATATTCATTTGGCTATTCGAGGTCTTTTCTGGTTCCATATAAATTTTAGGATTATTTGTTCCATTTCTTTGAGGTAAATGGGTGGGATTTTGGTAGGGATTGCATTAAATGTGTAGATTGCTTTAGGTAGCATAGACATTTTCACAATATTTGTTCTTCCAATCCAGGAGCATGGAACTTTTTTCCATTTCTTTGTCTTGCTCAATTTCTTTCATGAGTACTTTATAGTTTTCTGAGTATAGATTCTTAGCCTCTTTGGTTAGGTTTATTCCTAGGTATCTTATAGTTTTGAGTGCAATTGTAAATGGGATTAACTCCTTAATTTCTCTTTCTTCTGTCTTGTTTTTGGTGTAGAGAAATGCAACTGATTTCTGTGCATTGATTTTATATCCTGACACTTTACTGAATTCCTATATAGGTTCTAGCAGTTTTGGAGTGGAGTCTTTTGGGTTTTCCATGTATAGTATCATACCATTTGCAAGGAGTGATAGTTTGACTTTTTCTTTACCAGTTTGGATGCCTTTAATTTCCTTTTGTTATCTGATTGCTGAGGCTAGGACTTCTAGTACTATGTTGAATAGCAGTGGTGATAATGGACATCTCTGCCGTGTTCCTGACCTTAGTGGAAAAGCTTTCAGTTTTTCTCCATTGAGAATGATATTTGTAGTGGGTTTTTCATAGATGGCTTTGATGATATTGAGGTATGAGACCTCTATCCCTACACTTTGAAGAGTTTTGATCAGGAAGGGATGTTGTACTTTGTCAAATGCTTTTTCAGCATCTACTGAGAGTATCATATGGTTCTTGTTCTTTCTTTTATTAATATATTGTATCACACTGATTGATTTGCAGATATTGAACCAACCTTGCAGTCCTGGAATAAATCCCACTTGGTCATGATGAATAATCCTTTTCATGTACTGTTGGATCCTATTGGCTAGTATTTTGGTGAGAATTTTCGCATCTGTGTTCATCAAGGCTATTGGTCTGTGATTCTCTTTTTCGATGGGATCCTTGTCTGCTTTTGGGATCAAGGTGATGCTGGCCTCATAAAATGAGATTGGAAGTTTCCCTTCCATTTCTATTTTTTTTGGAACAGTTTCAGGAGAATAGGAATTAATTCTTCTTTAAATGTTTGGTAGAATTCCCCTGGGAAGCTCTCTGGCCCTGGGCTTTTGTTTGTTTGGAGATTTTTAAAAAATTAAATTTATTTCTTTTCAGCATAACAGTATTCATTATCTTTTCACCAGACCCAGTGCTCCATGCAATCCGTGCCCTCTATAATACCCACCACCTGGTACCCCAACCTCCCACCCCCTGCCACTTCAAACCCCTCAGATTGTTTTTCAGAGTCCATAGTCTCTCATGATTCACTTCCCCTTCCAATTTTCCCCAACTCCCTTCTCCTCTCTAACTCCCCATGTCCTCCATGCTATTCGTTATGCTCCACAAATAAGTGAAACCATATGATAATTAACTCTCTCTGCTTGACTTATTTGGAGATTTTTGATGACTGTTTCAATCTCTTTATTGGTTATGGGTCTGTTCAGGTTTTCTATTTCTTTCTGGTTCAGTTGTGGTAGTTTATATGTCTCTAGAAATGCATCCATTTCTTCCTGTTTCAGGTATTTGATTCATTCTTTTTGATGGTATCTACCAGTCAGCACAGTTGCGATGAACTTGCTTGCAAGGGGAAGAGCCCCTTTAAAGAAGACACTGGGACTTGGAGGAGGATAGCTACGTGGAGGGAGGAGAAGATGCAGAGGTGTCCACGCAGCCTCCCTGGGACCAGAGGGAAGGAAGAATTGTTCTCTTCTGGGAAAACAGTAAGAGCCAGGGCGAGGAGGTGGTGCTGAGGGATGGTATCCCAGCATTCAGGAAAGATGGAGATTTAGGCTCTAACTTTCTAGTTCACATCTCAGCTTCATATGAGAGCCCAATATCAGACCTGCACACAAAGTGCTGGGCCTTAACTACCTTAGGAGAAACAAGAGTCTGAAATTTCAATGGCATACAACAAATATGGATCTAAGAGTTTTTAACAGAGAAGCCTAACAAATATGCTAGGTGTTGTAAAATCCTGGCTCTTAGGAACCCAGATCAAAGCAGGGAAGTGGTTGCAGAGCTGCTGCTTGAAAGTGACCAGTGTTCCCATTTGTGCATCCATGCAGGTGACCCTCCCTTCACGCACCACTGTTTATTGACTGGCTTATGCAGTATGATTCACATGGGCTCTTTGTTAAAGTACAATTTTCAAAAATTAAACCCATGACTCTTATGCAAATATAAAATGAGTATATGTCAGAGATTTAATTAGCTCATTAATAAGAGAACCGGCATGATGGTAATTATGGTTGGAGAAAGTGGGATGGAGTGGAAGCCTTTACAGGAGCTGAAAGAGAGAATTATTCCATAAGATCATTAATTTTAGGTAAAAAATCACCTAAGTAGTGAAAACCAGTCAAAATCCTAAACTTTAGAAGTTATTTTTTTCTCTCAGACAGGAATCGTTTTTACCCCCTGGACAAAGTTCCTTTGAATTGCTTCCGGACAAGAATTGTTTCTTTACAAGTGAGGACCGAGGCTTCCAGAGTTCTAACAAAGCACTAGCAATATTAAACAGCAAGACAAACAAAGAAGAAAAAGTGCATGCCTTGAGAGTCAGATAACCCTCAGACAGACCTGGTAATCAAGTTTTAGCTTGATCCCGACAAAGAGCAAGCTGAAATCTTTTAGCTTCTCCCCAGGTGCTTGGATAGTTTTTCTTAATGCCTATTTATAAGGGGTTTTCTCTTGCTTATCTGACCCACAAGTGTCTGGAGACTACGTGTTCCTGGGGAAGGGACTCCCAGATGTATTCTCCAGCTGCCCCACTGTAACAATGAATCTTAAAACTGTTCACATGATTAAAAAAAAAAAAAAAGCCAGACTAAGTAGGGTGTGACTTTGAGTGAGGGCAGAAACTGCTCTCAGAAAGCATGGTATTGGTAAAATGTCACAGACTCCAGGGAGCTGCATCATTTGAAGAGAGTGAAACATTGGCCAATATGAGGCAGTGCAGTGCTTTCTGTCTTCTGATAATCCTGAGGCCCATATTAACACCATACCCAAAATCCATAGGCACGTTGTGCTTTCTCAAGGGTCTGCCATCTGTGCTGAGCTACCATCATGCTTAAAACATGATTTTAATGGCTTTACTTTGAACTTGTTTAAAGGGAAGTATGGAAATAGTTTCTTAAATAATACCTGTATATAGGACCCAGGTTGCAAAAAGCAGATACGTTTCTGGACACTGCAGCTCTCCCAGGTACCATAAAAGGCAGAGGCAAGAAAAAGATACCAAGGGATGGTGCTCAGGAGAGAAGACCCCTGTGACCAATGTGATGATTTGATCAACTCCAGAGTTACTCTGATCTCACCACTAAAACACGTTTTCTCCTTTATCGCCAGTGTTACAAAAGAAAACCTTTTCCTCCACCCTCTTAGGCTCTATTTTGGGGGGTGTGCAAATTAAACCAATAAGATACAGATTAATGGGAGATAAGACATACAATTTTTATTAATCTTTTATTATGTATGGGGTTCCACAAAAAGGGAGTGAAACGCAAAGAACCAGTTAGACATGGAGGCTTATATCCATTTTTAACAAAGGAAAGAGGATTTGGGCTTTGAGGGATGACACATGGTAGGAAAGAGCCTAGGAAATGGATGAGAAAAATATATGGCAGGTAAGAGTTATGTTGGTAAGGTTTGTTTATGGACCTGTCACCCCAGACCCTCTCTTCTGCCTGGTACAGAAGCAGATACACTCTCTCAAGGGAAGGTAAAGCTCTGATTTTAGGCAGAAAAGGGGAGGGAAGGTTTTTGCTGCCTCTGTTGATTTTCAACTGCCTTTAGCTCAGAACAGTCTTGATGTTAATGTGGCATATTCGGGGGGTGGCATAGCCTGATCCCCTTCCCTAATATTTCAGCTCCTTCCAATACATGGGGAAGGAATGATCTGTTTTCTGCCCTATGGCAGGAAGTATCAGTTTCATTCCCATTGTCAGGAATCCTTTTTGAGTGTTTATTAGTGAAGCTACATTATGTTCTTTATTTCAACCACATGTCTGCAAAGAGGACAGGTTCCTGGATGCTGTCGTTCTCAAGATTGAATTCCAATGAGCTTCTTGTTTTCATTTTGGTGCTAGAATTCTACAAACTTTGTGCTTAGTGTGGTGGTTTATTTTTCTAAGTGTAAGACACACTCCACAGCTGCTTTTCCATCAGCACCCCAGGCTGCATTGTTCAGGAGCTGCAGGACAGGCTGCGCGTTCTCTACACCACTGTTCAACTCCAGGTCTTCTCTCTCCTTTTATGCTATCGGTTACAGTGTGTGTGGTGATGGAGCAGCATAGCCCACAAAGAATAAGTGGAGTGTATGACCTGGTATCTTGAAATGCTTCTTAGGAGGTTGTTTTGTTTTGTTTTGTTTTTCCCACAGCACAGAGGACACCTTGGAACATCTCACAGAAGAAGTACCATCTGACCATGTGCCTTTGGGAATTCCAACAGTAAAAATCATAATGCTCATTGGCTAATATTTTAGATTCTCTCTCTTTTTTTTTTTTGATAAGAATGTATTTCTTTCTAAACAACTTCAGAAAGTTATAATCGAAATGAACTAAGCTGCATGTGTGTGATTTGACAAGTTTTGATATGCATATATGTATACATATATATGTATATAACATCATTTTCTCAATCTAGAAAATAAACATAACTATCTCCCCAAAGATATTTCTTGCTCCTTTATAAACATTTCTTATCCCTGTCCTTGCCATGCTCATCAGTGGACCAGCACTGATCTACTTTCTGCCACTGTAGTTTGGTTTGTGTTGCATGGAGAATTTGACACGGAGTCACAAAGTACTCACCTGGTTTCTTCTACTGTGGGTGAGGATGTTGTGAGTCCTTCCCTCCTTGCACTTGTCTACAACATGTGTATTTTTGCTGTTGTGTGTTCCACTGTATAGATACACCCCAATTTGTGTACTGAGGGATACTTCTCCTACTGACAGATGTTTGTGTTGTTCCCAGGTTGGGATAATTATAAAAAAAACCACAAACATTTTCTATAGTATGAGGCAGAGAGTGAGAGAGAGCATGACCAGGGGTAGGGATGGAGGGAGGAGCAGGGTCCCCAAGGAACAGGAGCCCAGGATCAGTTGATCCCATCATGACCTGAGCGGAAGGCAGACCCTTCAGCGACCCAGTCCCTAGGCGCCCCTGTTTATTTGTAGCTGGTATGCGTGTCTTTAAAGTAATTCCACTGTGAATGTTCCTTACATCTTCCTAACATCTGTGACTCCAAGCATCTTTTCCTGTGCTAGTCAGCACTCCATCCATCTTGGGGGAAGCTTCTCTTCAAAGTTGTCCCCTTTATAAAAAGTTCAGTTGTTCAATGATTATTTTTTATTGAGGCATATTTGATACACTTTGACCTTATATTAGCTTCAGATGTATACAAGAATGATTCAATATTTGTACATATTGTAGAGTGGTCATCGCAGTAAGCCTAGTTTAAACCCACACCATGCAGAATGCACACGGTTTTTTTTTTTTTTTTTTTTCAAAAAACCTGGGATGAGAACTTTAAAAATGGACTTACTTTTTTTTTTTTTAAGAGTTATTTATTTCCTTTCCAGTGGGCGGAAGGGCAGAGGGGAAGGGAGAGAGAATCTCAAGCAGACTCCCTGCTAAGCGAGGAGCCAACACAGCGCTCCACCGGGGCTGGATCCCACAGCTTGTGAGATCAGGGCCTGAGCCATGGTCCCAAGTCAGGAGCCCGGCTGACTGAGCCACCCAGGCACCCCTCACAAGCTGCTTTTTCAGCAACTTCCAAATCTATGACACAGCATTATCGAGCATAATCTACGTGCTGTACATCACACACCTGGGACGTAGTTATTTTACACATGGAAGTTGGTGGGTCTTGACCCCTCTTTGCCTGCTTCTCCCCCACAGTTCCTCACCCTGGCAGCCCCAATCTGTTCTCTGCATGCACGAGCTCCTGTTTCAATGTCTGTTGCGTTTAGACTCCATGTAAATGAGATAATTCATTATTTGTGTCTCTCTGTTGCATTTACTGTGTGATGGCATGGTGTCCTCAATGTTCATCCCTGTCTTTGTTGAGCTACGCTCCTTCCAGGCCCATTTTCCTGAGATGCTGATCACAAATGAATGTTACACTATCAGATGTTTCTGCTCCATCTACTGGGAGGCCGTGTGATGGTCTGCACATCTCTTTGATAATGTGGTGAAGTGCATGGATTGGTTTGCAGGTACTGAGCTGTCTTGCACCTGGAATAAGATCCGCTCATCATGACGTATGATCCCTTTCATGTGTTGTTCCATTTGCTTTGATAATTTTTTTTTTTGAGAATTTTTGTGTCCATATTCATCAGGGATATTGAGTTCTAATTTTATTTTTTGACACCTTTGTCTGGTTTTGGTATCAGGGGACTTTATTTTTTGTAAAATGAATTGAGAAGTGTTCCCTTCATTTCTGTTTTTTTGAACAGCTTGAGGATTGGTATTATTTTTCTTTGAATGTTCAGTATAATTCATCATGAAACTGTCTGGTCCTGGACATTTTTGCTGTTGTTGTTGGGAGGTTTTTGTATACTAATATAGTCTCCTTACCAGAAATTGGTCTGTTCATATTTTATTATTGAGTTTCAACAGTTATCTATATATAAAAGTTTTTAAAAAATCAAATATGTTACTTGCAAGTATCTCTGATTGGTTCAAGATTTCTCTTCCTATTTTCTTAACTGAATGCTTTTTTCAAAGAGCAGACATTTTTCATCTTGGTAAAATCTAATTTATTGAGTTTTCTTATATATTGTGATTTTGGTGTCATATCTAGGAAATATTTCCCTAATCTCAAGAAACAACAAATGTTGGAGAAGTTGTGGAGAAAGGGGAACCCTCTTATACTGTTGGTGGAAATGCAAGTTAGTGCAGTCACTTTGGAAATCAGTGTGGAGATTCCTTAAAAAATTAAAAATAGAGCTTCCCTATGACCCAGCAATTGCACTACTGAATAATTACCCTAAAGATACAAATGTAGTGAAAGGAAGAGCCATATGCATCCCAATGTTCATAGCAGCAATGTCTACAATAGCTAAAATGTGAATGGATAAAGATGTGGTCCATATACACAATGGAATATTACTCAACCATCAGAAAGGATGAAAAACCAAATTAATCATCAACATGGACAGGACTGGAGGAGACTATGCTGAGTGAAATAAGTCAAGAAGAGAGAATCATGTATCATATGGTTTCACTTATTTGTGGAGCATAAGAAATAGCATGAAGGACATTGGAAGAAGGAAGGGGAAAATGAAGGGGGAGAAGTCGAGGGGGAGATGAACCATGACAGACTATGGCCTCTGGGAAATAAACACGGTTTTAGAAGGGGGGTGTGGGGGGATGGGTGAGCCTAGTGATGGGTATTAAGGAGGGCATGTATTCATGGAGCACTGGGTGTTCTACACAAACAAGGAATCACAGAAAATGACATCAGAAACTAATGATGCACTGTACAGAGACCAACATAACACAATATTAAAAAAATATATTTTCTTAATCCAAGGTCATAAAAATTTTCTCCTATATTTTCTTTCAGGAGTTGTATTGTTTAACTTTAAAATTTAAGTCTATGATCCATTTTGAGCTAGTTTTTGTATAAAGTATGAAATATAAATGAAAGTTTATTTTTAACAGTTGACATAAGTATCAAATTGCTCCAGCATTAGTTCTTGAAAGTTCTATCCTTTCTCTACTGAATTGCCTTTATGCCTCATAATGAGCCTCCAAACCATTACTCTTACATCATAAGATTTTCCCAAACCCAGACAGATTCCCATCTTGAAAAGTCCACCTTAAACCATTTGAGTTCACACTCCAAACCCTACAAACATGCTCCCACAATCCCTGCATCTGACTACGGCTAAGAGTCTGTCAAGATAGTCTTCTTGCTTGATGCTGGACATTTGATTAACTCAGGTGTGCTTCACTGAGAAATTACCAACTGACAAATTCCAGTCCCATCTGATAATTTCCCTACTCCATGCTGACGTAGTTATTAAGAAATGTGTTTGGATGGGAGATCTTATGTTTAGTTGGGGTTCTTTTGTCAAGTGTGATTTCCATAGGGAATGTTTGTATCACAATTTACAATTTCCCACTGTGAAAAGGTCTGATAGTGGCTTCTGAAAAGCACATTGGTCAAAGTCTCATTTCTAACTCTTTCATTTTTAAATTAGAATTCCTCACACTTTAGTAGTTAATTTGCATTTCATAGGAATGTTTCTCACTTTTAATTGCTTATTCATAAAAAAAGTACTCTCGAGGAACATCCATCTGTAACAACTAGAAACTATAGATAGGACTGTAGGACCCAAACCCCTAACATTTCATCCTGCCGCCCCCAGGCAAATGCAAGGGACTTTACAGATGAATGGTAGGATAGATTAAATCCTTGGGGTAGAAGTAGGTGAACCAAATTGTATTAGGTTATTAAATATGTTCTTAGGAGACTTTTATGGTTATTTCTATTACTAATAACATGCATTTATGGAATTATTATGTTACTGACCCCGGCCATTTTCTATGAAGAATTTTTATAAAAGGTGATTTTATTTTCGTGTTGGATGTGTGCAGACTGAGGTTTGCAGTGCTCTGGTGAGGCCCAGAGCACCAAGGTACCATGTCAAGGCTTGTTGGACTCTATACCATCTCTGTCCACAGAGCCCCCCTTGGGAACCTCACATCCACTGGAACCGATCTGGCCCTCTCTGCCCAGTGCCGACCGGCAGCTTTCTTTATTTCTTCTTGCTTCTCATATACAATCTAGGTCATGGCCTGGAGGAGTTGCCCGCGGGGTTATTGACCATACACATCAGGAAACCCCTCATTTGTGTTCTTCAGTCTGTGGCCATGGCACTGGCCATGGTCTGGTCTCTCTCCTTCACTGTCACTGCATAGCTGCTGCATCAGGGAACCCTGGCAGCTGCTTCATAGTCAGGTATGACAGTCTAGACTTGGTCCTGCTCTGGACACATCACAATCTGAAAATTAAATGCACACTGCTTACAGGTCAATTAGAAATGGAATTTTCTTCTCTGCACTCTTTATCTGCAAGCTAGGTTCTCAAACCTGGGCTGCTGTGTGCCCTTTGTCTTGTTTCTGTCTGCCATATATACCGGGGCTAGGGTGTGACTTTGGTCCGCAGACCCCTCTCACATTATCCACCCACCAAGTGTCTTCAACAGTGTGTTTGTTCTGAGGAATAAAATCTGACTTTCCTGGTGGTGGGTACTAAAGACGGCACATATTGCATGGAGCACTGGGTGTGGTACATAAACAGTGAATTCTGGAATGCTGAAAAAAAATTAAATAAAAAAAAAATCCAACATTTCAAAAATCCCAAGGAAGGAGTAGCTTCCTTTCAGCTACTCACTGGCACACTATAGACTCTGTGAGCCCAGCTTTTCTTCTCACTGTTTGGAGATTAATTCTGCGATTAACAGTTGACATAAGTATCAAATTGCTCAGAGACATAGTTATCCACATGGGAATTCAACAATTGCTTCTTTAAGCCACTTTGAACCACATTGGGTAGGAAATGTTCTCCTGAAGATTGGAAGATCTAGTTGGTGGGTGGATTGGATTTCCCTGAATCTTCCATGATATTCTTTGCTTCATTGTGCTGAGAAATAAGTTTGCGATGAGGCCATCTGGAGTTCTGAAACACAATTGTCGACATGTATAAAAATTTCTCTAAGTTGTCTTTCTTGAAATAACCTGATTTTCTTATGTTTAATTCCATCGAGTAAAATAGTATCATGTATTTAATAACCTAACAGATTTTCAGCTTCGAAGTCAAGGGCATGCCTATGGAAAGGAACATTTCATCAGAGATGAGAATGGTAAGTATTTAGGATGGCAGTTGTCATTTAGGGAATTTTTTTCTGGGAAGAAAGTTTGGTTAACCTTTTCTGTAAAGGGTCAGATGATAAGTATTTCAGGCTCTGGAGGACATACTGTATCTGTTGTAACTACTGAACTCTGGCATTGTGGGATGAGAGCATCCCTAGACTATACCCAATGACTGCATGTGACTGAGTTTCCAGTAAAATATCATTTTTTAATTTTAATTTTAATTTTCATTTATTTTTGTTTTTTATTTTTATTTAATTTTGTTTTTTATTTTTTAAGATATTTTATTTATTTATTTCACAGAGAGAGAGAGAGAGACATTGAGAGAGGGAATACAAACAGGGGAAGCAGGAAAGGGAGAAGCAGGCTTCCCACTGAGCAGGGAGCCCAGTGTAGGGCTGGATCCCAGGACCTCAGGATCATGACTTTGGAGCCACCCAGGTGCCTCAAAACATCATTTTTAAAAAAGATTTTGTTTACTTATTTATTTAGAGAGAGAGAGAGTGCACATGCAAGCAGGGGGAGGAGCAGAAGAAGGAAAGGGAGAGAATCTCAAGCAGGCCCCCCACTGAGCAGGGAGCCCAATGTGGGACTTGATCCCATGGCCCTGGGATCATGTCCTGAGTTGAAGTCAGACACTCAACCATCTGAGCCACCCAGGTGCCCCTTGGGAAAACATTATTAAAACAGGGGCAAACCAGATTTGACCATCAGGCCAGAGTTCGCTGACCTTGGCCCTAGACAGAACTGTGAAGTATCATGTTAGTCTCTGATCCTCTCCATGACCTCTTTTTTAAAAATCATCTCCTCAGTACACCTGATGTAGAGTTGCCAGATTTCTGTCTAGCACACGTATGTCCCCCAAACTATGTGATTCTCTGCAATTCAAATTTGTGTAGGTGTGCTGCATTTTCCCTGGCAACCCTACTCCAGTGATCCTTTCTTTTCTTTGTCACCCTTCCTTGGGGCTTGATGTCCTTCCCCAGATTAAAGCTGAGGATCCGAGGAGGGAGATTTTAAGGCAACACTGCCTGCCTTTCAGTGAATTGCCTTTGTTATGTGTTCAAAATGATAATGAGGATAAGGAAACCAGATTTTTGTATTAGCAAGTCTGTGCTGAAACAAGAGAGATTCCGGGGTTCAGAAGTTCATTTCCATTCCCTGAAAACCGCATTGGTGGTATAGTGGTGAGCATAGCTGCCTTCCATTCGCTGAAAACCTGCCCTGCTCAAAGGTATCGGATTATTTTTACGTAAGGTTAATCCCAATGGAGGAGGGTGGTTTTTCAAGAGGAGAGGTCACAAAGGACATCCGTAAGATGCTTTACACATCAACAGTGACAGCATCATGGTACGCTGCAGATGCCCTGGCGCCTTCTGCCCATCACGACCCTCTTGTCTTTAACATCCCAATTATTTTTTTAATTCAGTATAAAAAATTCAAAGAGACACCCTACTTGTCTACTCTGGTTGATTAGTAACTAAGGTGTTGTTGGAGATCACGTGTGGGGGAACATAGAAGGCAGTTTGCTGATTTCACAAGATTAAGGGATTTCATAGCTCATCTTAAAGGACTTTCTGCTTTGTACTCAAGTTCAAATTACATTCCAGGCTAGTTCTGAAAGGGACAGAATTGTTTTCTGGAAAGTGTTGGCAAAGTTCTGCTCAGCTGTGAGAAGTCAGTTCTCATGTTCTCTGGCATGTGAGAGAACACTCTGTCTTTCCCCATAAACACTGAGGGAAGGCAGAGAGGCTTGGGGGGCTTCTGATGCTGAAGGTAATGAAAGGCGCCTTCATACCTCTGCGGTTCCGTACCATTAACCTTCCCGGTAATTGAAACACATGGAAGGGGGAGGGAGTGAGAAGCAGAACCTGGTCTCTTTCCTGGCAGGAACAATTTCTTAAGCCCTACTTCGAGTCACCACTTTTAAATCACATCTTTCTAAATCAGCCACAGCCACCACTTTAAAGAAAAAAAAAAGACTCTAATGATATAATCATTTCTTTCTTCTGATCTTGCCTGTGGATACAAAGTGTGCCCAATGCTATATAGGTGGGCATTTGTTACATAATTCATGTGACCAATACAGTCTGTCATGCAGAAACTGTAACAACGAAAAAGAGTGTGTTAAAGGCAGACCATGTGAGATCCATTTATGATTCAAAGTCATTTTAGACTGACAGGCCAGAGAAGGATTTCATTCTCCACATATGAAGCCTCTCTGGAAGTAAAATGTGCAAACCCAGACAAGATGGGTCACAGCATAATTACAACACAAATAAAATGAACCCAGTCTTATAAATGCGCATAAAGAAAGAGTTATTGTCTGTTTCATCAGTGACCTGGTACTTTTCACCCACAGGCAAGAGCAGTGGGAGTGTGCATGTGTGTGCGTGTGTGTGTGCGTGCGGGCGCGTGCTGTGGGTCGTTATTAACATTTTCCTGTTCCAATTATTCTTTGTGCATACAGGCATGCATGTCAGCGATAAGAGAAGAATATTCTGAAAAGCACTTTAAAAGTAGTTATCTTTGCAAAAGCTAAAATTTCCAATAATTAAAAGGCAAGTCATCAAGCTGGGCTCTCTGTAGTTTCACCGGAAACATCTTGGCCGTGAGCATTTTCGCAGCAAACACTTCCTCCACGTTCCTAATTGACCATAGGGCTATTTTGCCATAAAAGATAAAAATCACAAAAAATGAAAGAGACACATTCATTGAAAAGGACACCAGGAAACATGAAAAATCAATAGCAAAATTCAAAACACTTTGCTGTGAAGTGTAAATTATTTGAATACACTTAAAATGTGTGTAGATTCATGACAACACTGCATATAACTGATTTGATCTTCTGGATTGTACCTAAACACTTGTCTCTAACCTCTTTGATCATATTTTTTTCTTTTTTTTGGCTGTCGAGTTGTCTCCTGATTGGGCATCACATGTTTTTTCCCACTAAAATTCCATCCTTTATTAAGAGGAATATCAGTTTTCAAAGACAAGGACACATATTTGTAACTGAGTTCCATGGCATGTGTGAAAGCCTTCCATACTGTTGTTTGCTCTTGGCATATTGCCAATGTGCCCATTGATAGACGTTCCAAAGCTCTATGAGCAATGTCGGTTCGGAATCACACCACTCTGTGGGCCACTGTGGGGGTTACGATTTACATGCTGTGCCGATGAGAGCAGCATGTCAATGGAGAAACGAAACCAAACTGTCAAACCAAACTGCCATCCGACCATTTTTTTAGTCCTTTAAAATTTTTATGGCAAAATTGCTTCTGCTGGTTGTGCAGCAAAAATGCCTGCTGTGAATACACTTGCAGCAAAGATGTCTGCTACAAAGATGCTTTAAGGAGAAGGTTCCAGACACAGTCGAGGCTCACGTCATGTACAGCATTGTCCAGGGGCATTTCAGAGCTTGCTGTTGCAAATAGATTCGATTCACTTTTCCATCTACCTGAATTATGTGGCCCTTGTTCGAGCTGAATTATAAAAATGTTAAATGCGGCTAATATTTAAATCAAATGAGATGGAAATAAAGCAAGACATCTCAAAGTTCTGGATACCATTGTACGTAGAAATGGGGAGAACATGAAGGTGAAGCCAGATCTGCCGTCCTGGCCCTTGATTCTGCCTTTGGCCATGAGATTTGCTTTGGTCAGTGGAGTGCTCGCCAAGGTGCTGGAGGAAGGGCTTGGAGCAGACTTGCATCTTCTCCTGCATCTCTCCTCTTGCTTCCACACCCCATTGTAAGAGGTGCTGGGCTTGTAGGCTGGCCTTGTTGAGGCATCCCAGTTGGGGCCATTCTAGATCGGCCAACGGCCGGCGTCCCCAACACCTGTGAGGTGAGTCCAGAGCACCTGCTTGAGCTGGTGTGGCCTTGAGCCTGGGAGCGCTCAGTGTGGCTGTGTCTCCTGCTCAGGTCTGAGGCTGTTTGACAGCATTACTAGGACAGTAACAAGCTGATGAGCGGGTTATGGATGTGACCTCTCATTTGTCAGTCACATTTCTGTCTGAAATAGCTGTGGTCGAGTAGATGTTAATGAGTTCATTGTATTTTTAGAGTTCCTGTGTTCTTCCTTAAAAATGGCTTTGAGATACCTACCATCCAGTTCACCTCTTTAAAGTGTCCAGGGGTTTTTAATATACTCAATGGGTTGTACATTCAGCGCCACATTCAGCGCCGTTTTAGAGTATTTTTATTACTCCCCAAAGAAACCTTTTTCCCCTTAACTGTTATCCTCTTGTTTTCCTACTCCCTCTCCCCCCACCCAGCCCTAAGCAAGAGCTAGTCTAGTTTCTGTCTCTATAGATTTGTCTTTTCTGAGAAATTCTTATCAATGGGCTTATATAATCCTTGGTCCTTGGGGCCGACCTTCACTTAGCATGCTTTCAAGGTTCCTCCAAATACTTCAGTAGGTTTCTTCCCCACTCAACATTTTAATGACTGAATTCATCCAAATCAAGATCTGTAAGTCTACTATAGTTAAACTTTTGTATTGACAAAGCTATATTTTTTCTTATTTTTTTTCCAAGATACAATATACATAACGTAAAGTTCACCATTGTAATCATTTTTAGGCATGCAATATGGGGGCATTTCATTCACAATGTTGTGCAGCCCTCACCACCATACCTTCCAGAACTTTCTCATCTTCCCCAGCTGAAGCTCTGTGTGCATGAAACACTGTCTCCCCGTGCTCCCTCCCCACAGCCTCTGGTGATCACTAATCTACTTTCTGTCTTTTCACTTGTCTCAGAGAGTGCCCTTAGAGGAATGGGGTCATATCCTGTTTGGTCTTTTGGGACCAGCTTATTTCACTCAGCATGATGCTTTCAGGTTTCTCGCATGTTGGAGCATACATCAGAAGTTCCTTCCCATTAAAGGTGAGATAGTATTTAATTGTCTGCATAGACCACATTTCGTTTATCCACTCATGTGTTGACTGGCTTCTGGGTTGTCTTCGCCTTTTGGCTCTTGTGAGTAATGCTGCTACAAACATTTGTGCTCAAGTTCGTGTGGGGGCACGTTTTCATGTCTCTCGAGTGTGTAGCTGGTAGTCGCATTGTTATAGTCACTCCACATTTAACCACTGGAAGACCCCCCAGACTTTGTCCCAAAGCAGCTCTGCCAGGTTACCTTCCTGCAGGGGTGGGCAAGGACTCCTAGTTTACTTCTTTACCAATATTTATTATTCCCTGTCTTTTACTACTACTACTACTACCATTATTATTATTATTATTATTGTGAGTCTCAGTATTCTTAAATTTGACACAGTTTGGAGAATGCTTTATTGTCAAAATAAGTTTCAAATACAAATTTATCAAAAATGGTAACATTTTATCACCAGTGATTACAACAATACAAATTGCATTTATGAGCATCATTTCCTTAAAGCACATTAAACCTTTTAACCAAAAAAAAAGGGGGGGTGCCTGGGTGGCTCAATGGGTTAAAGTCTCTGCCTTCAGCTCAGATCATGATTCCAGGATTCTGGGATCATTGGGCTTTCTGCTCAGCGGGGAGCCTGCTTCCCTTCCTCTCTCTCTGTCTGCCTCTGCCTCTGCCTGC
This sequence comes from Mustela putorius furo, assembly GCF_011764305.1. Lineage (NCBI taxonomy): Eukaryota > Metazoa > Chordata > Mammalia > Carnivora > Mustelidae > Mustela > Mustela putorius. The sequence goes on from NW_025421998.1 coordinate 14,509,304, forward strand.
TTGTGATCTCTGTCTGTCAAACAAATAAATAAAATCTTTTAAAAAAAAGGATGATGGAATCAATACAACTTCTTATTCAAGTATTAACCTAAAAGAGGAAAAAAATGCAACAATGTTCATGCTTCCTGACTTTCTGAAGAACAAACTTCATGATTCTTGATGGCAGGATACAAAACATGGTATAGAGGCGCTATCAGGGCCCTCTGGTAGACGTCCCACTGAGACCAGAGCCAATTTCATTCTCAACCAAATTTAGAAAGTGTGTTTTGTACCTGGAATTGGATGCTTAAGACGTCTTTATTACTCGTCTTACCCTGTAATAAAACCAAGACTTCACACTGCCCACATTTTCTTTTCTCTTCTTTCTTCAGATTTTTTACATTAAAAATATTTTATTTATTTATTTGGGAGGGAGGGAGAGACACTGAGGGGCCATGAGAGGGGGAAGGTCAGAGGGAGAAGCAGACATCCTGCTGAGCAGGAAGCCCCGTGTGGGACTTGATCCTGGGGCTTGATCCTGACCTGAGCTGAAGGCAGTCACTCAGTGGACTGAGCCACCCAGGCACCTTTTTATTGTTTTATTTTTTAAATTTTCTTAACTTGTTTGTGATGACCACGAGTTAGAGGTTAAGTATGTGCTCCTGAAAAAGAGTTTCTTAGCTTTTCACCATTAAGCCTGAAAATTTCAAGAGCTAAACTCATAAAAATGTTTAACTCCCTTTTGGGTTCTACTCAAACTCTCCTCAAACTGCAGTATATTAACTGACATTTGTTTTTGCCCTAAAAGCTCATTTAGCAAATGAATCTCTCAACCCAAATGGATTTATTTATTTATTTATTTATTTATTTATTTATTTTCACTTTCCATATTGAAAGAGGTACAATTTAGTTTGAATGTATAAAATTGTATTTCAAAATTGTGTCCTTTCCCATAGAAGGACTCTAAAAATTCTTATGTCAAGCTCAGATGTTGATTTAAATCTTAAGAGGAAAAAACCCCTACTTTTTAGATATATTACATGCTGTCTCCTTCCTCCTGGCCCCAAAGAAGTGAGGGAAAATATCAGAGGTACCTTTCGTGCCTTCCATAAAATTAGAAATTTTGTTGCAAAGGTACAAATAGATCTCTGTAATTTTTTTTTTTTTTAAAGAAGAAAAGAACTGTTTGTGGAAACTCATGTCATTGATTCCGTGAATGTATCTGCCGGTGGGTTGTGATTGGAGGAAATTCTAGCATCTGCCTTCTTTCCTAAACGGTGTGCCTTGGCCTTTGGCACCCATTGGTCAGTATGTGAAGGACTGGTGTTGGGGAAGGTAGTGCTTGAACTGGGGGGAGTGCTGGCCACCTGACTCTGGGCACCATCTTAATTTTAAGCTTCTCTGATTCCATCCAAGCCAGAACATCAGGGAAACTGTGTGTGATGATCTGGGAGTAATCATGTGGAATGTTTCCTCACACACTTTGAGGAATACCACACAGCATTGTTTTTATACTCCAAGTTCTTGGTGGGGGCTTATTGTAGGTTGTCTTAGACACCAGTGGTCATTACAAAAGGTCCTACTGGGTTGAAGCAGAATTTGTAAGAAGTATGAGGTTGACTATTCTTGTAGCTGAGATTTATGTAATCAGATGCACAACCCTTTGGCTGTTAAAACCCCAGCTTTCCAAGGATTAATTACAGGGAACACAGCTCATCAGAGAGAACCTGGAAAGATGCTGTGCAGTGTGCCCTGTATCACATGTGGGACATTTATTCTCCCTGGAGTCTGTCTCTTGATAATTGTTCTTCAGGATTTGTTGCTCAGGGGCTTATGGGAAAAATTACTCCTAATAGAAATACTATTATATTTTATTCACAGTATTATAACTTTCAGAGGATTTAATGACAAATCTGTTCCCACTATGAGGGTAAAGTTAAATGTATTTCTAGACTTAAATAAAACGCAGAAATAAGAATTTATAGGGAAGAAATTGCTGAATGAAGAGGGGAATTAATGGCGTCATGTTTCAGTCTGTGGACAGCCTTCAGAAGAATGTTCACTGTGGTAGGCAAGTTGGTTGTTTCTCTGCTGAGGGACGGAGGTGACCCAGGTGTGCAGGGAGGACCGAGGACACTGGCCAGGAAATGCTAGGGGCTCAGTTTCCCTTGGAGTATTTCCTTAGGCAGCCTGTGTGCAGTGACATACACAAGCGTCTACACCCCTCCGAACGTGAGCAGTCATTTCTTGTCTTCTGTTGTGACTCATGCTGAGATTAAGTTCTCTTTTGTGTTTGGTACAAACTCTGACGACCGTGTGTGCTCACAGTCTGGGGGTCTGAATCATCAGCTCTAGCAACGTGCCAGATTCCATCTCCACATTTTTTTTTTTTTTCATCTTTCCTACTTAAAATAGCAAAGAGCTATGGAGAAGGGTCAGGGAATGGAGTGCATTAGCTCCCGTTGTTGGCGGTCCCAGGGCTGGCGTGTTTTCTCTTCCCAGCCCAGAGCTCCCAGTGACATGGCTATCCAACCCAGTGCCCTCTGGACAGGCACAGAACATTAAGCTTCAATACACATTTTCTCCTTTAGTGCTTGGAGCTGTCCTCCATGGAGAGGACCTTATGGAACAGACTGGGGGACTGAGGCTCCCAGGTGTTGAGCAGCTGGCAGGGGCCCAAGGCTGTTGCCGGCTGCCAAGGCTGGTCTCTGCAGCTGATCCACACTGCAGGCTCCAGACTTCTGTGGGGGCTTCAAACCCGTGATTCCCTAATGGCTCTAGGTCAGCCTGTGGTTCCCATGACACAAAACAAACAACCAAAAAGCAAGCCACTCAGTCTCTTCCTGGAGGACACAGCCAGAGAGGGATGAATGGACACGCTGCACTGGTCACCTGCTCACAGGGCTCTGCTCTGGGCACTGCTCACCCTGGCTGCCCTTGTCCTGGGAGGTCATGCTGTGATCCCAGTGTTGATGTCCAGTCTGGCATTCTTTTATTGTTTTTTTTTTTTAAGATTTTATTTATTTATTTGACAGAGAGAGAGAGAGCACAAGCAGAGGGGGTGGCAGAGGGAGAGGGAGAAGCAGGCTCTGCTGTGCAGGGACCCCCACCTGGGACCCGAACATGACCTGTTACCAACGCAGACACTTAACCAACTGAGCTACCCAGGTGCCCTGGGTAGTTTTAAAAAGAAAACCACAAGCTCCAAATTGAGTCATTTATGCTAGAGAAAGCCACCAAACCAGGGCTTAATACCTAACCTAATCAAAATATAGTCTTATCTGATCAATCTGGGCTTCTCTGGTCAGGATCAACAACGTATAAAGGTAATCTGTCACATGGGTGACAATCTCCAACCCCCAAAGCAAGATGAAGTAATCCACCTAATAACATCCCTTTTCCCTAAAGGAAGATGATCCTACCCCAAATAATCCTTTTTTTCTTCTTTTTCTGTTTATGACTCCCTCGTCCTTAAAAAAACCTTTCCTGTTCTAGAGCCCTTTGGAATTCCCCTCTGTTTGCTAGATGGGATGTTGCTGGATTCCTGAATCAATTAATAAAGTCAAATAGACTTTAAAATTTACTCAGATGAATTTTTGTTATCAGCTCAATGCTGTGCTCTGAAGGGGGAAGGCCACCCAAGGGTCTCACTCCCTCCTGTTGCTGGGTCTTATCTGACTTGTAAAAACCTATCCTAATCCCCGCTCAAGTGATTTAGCATCACTGTCCTTTCTGGCTTTATTGGTATCAATTACTGAGGTGCTGACCAAGGCATTCTAAATGGGTTTCCTGTGAACCACTGAGTACAGTTTTTTTTTTTTTTAATTTAATTTAATTTTTTCAGTGTTCCAAAGGAGTCTAGTTTTCACAGGGTGACAACTTCTCCATTATGGAGACACTGTCTCTGTGAGAAGGTGTTCTCAGAGTTCAGTGAACCTGGCTTCCTATCCTGGCTTGCTGTGTGACTCTGGGCACACTCCTAACCCTCTCGGAGGTCCAGCCTATCTGTCAACAGGGCTTAGTATTTACTTCAGAGGAATGTTGTGACCATTTATTTAGGCTAAGAATACACACTTACCATGTTTGGGTTATAGGTCGCTTAAGAAATGTATTAGACCCTTGATGTAAATCCTTAATTTATATTTGCTTTACAAAATTAGAAATAAACTGTCCCAGTCCCGGAACTCCGGGAAGGCCCTGGAGAAGTGTCTGATGAACGAAGGAAGGTCATTGCAATTCCTGTGGCTTTTTTGCAAGTTTCCAAACACACCTTCTGAACAGGTTTTGTTGTCACCGCCTTTTGCTGGGGCCGGGGGAGGGGAGAGGGTTCCTGATTCCCAGGGGCCCAAGTGAGGGTGGAGGAAGCCATAAAGTTGAGATCAGAATCTCTGTATTTGGTCTAATTCTCAGTCCTTCCAGCTGTTAATACTATGACTTTGGCAAGGCTATTTAAATTTTCCATTTCTGGTTTTGTCCCCCCCACCTCCCAGGCAAAATAACCAATAAAATACCCTTTCTGCTTGCTGTGCTCTCAGGCAAGTGGGGGTTTGCTAAAGGTTAAAGTTCCTTTCGTATTCCAGTCACTTTGGGCAGCACAAGGATGCCTGGAGCGTTTCCCCATCTCAGCACATTAGTCACGAGTCTGATCAGTGTTAGGACCGTATTGATCTGTGATGTTGACCTCCTAACTGCGGGATTTACACCTGCTAGGGGGTCCTTTCAGGGAGGAGACAGGCCACTAAGCTGCCAACTGAGTTCTAGGTCACAGGTCTTGAAACGCTTCTCCCTCCGTGGGCTAATGGTTTTTATCTTTATGCCGTGAAGCCCCCGCCCCCTTTGATAAGCTTTTCCTTTAATACGCCATCATTTAAAAAAAATATGTTCTTCGGGGAACTGTTATGAGAGAATCTGAGTGGAAAGCAACGTACATACAGTAGACACGAGTTGTTTCAAAAGCTTTCACTCTTCAGTTAAATCTATTCAGTGCACCTACTCGGTATAAGGTCAGCTCGGCATGGCATTTGGAACAACATTCCTCCTGCCAAGGAGCAGTTTGTGGTTTTTTCTGTCGGTCGGTCTTAGCCCTCAAATCTCCAAACAGGGCTGTCCATAGTAAAATGCTGACCCGTAGCTCAAGTGGGGGAGCGTTTGAAAAAAAAAAATTAAAAAAAAAAAATGTGTGAGTGTATACCCCCCCCCCCAGCCTTATTGAGCTACAAGTGGACACAGATCCCCGCCAAAGTTCACAATTTCATCTCAGTCTGGCCTGCCTATGGAGATCACGAGGTGTTTCTCATTACATGAGTTCAGAAGACAAGACGTCCTCTTTACAACAGTTTCCATTCACGTAAACGTAGTCTTCCGACCCCAGTAGCTGATTAGCTGTTTCTCTCCCCACCTCGCCTTTCCCACCCCGGACACCCGCACGCGGCACACGCACACCCGCGCACCCACCCCCAAGCTGCAGGGAACCCTTCCCTGGCGCCGGGGCGGACGCTCCTCGGACTGTGGCGGGCCGGGCCAAGTGGTCGGGGGGAGCACCGCGCACAAGCGAGCCGGGTGGGCAGCGGCGGCCGGGGGGTCAGCAGCGCCGCGCCGGCGGCTGGCGGGCCAGGGTCCGCGCTCACTTCCGCCCGCCGCCGCCAGGGGCGCTCGCGGCCGTGCGGGCCGCAGCGCGAGCGCGGGGCGGGCGGCGGTGGGTGTGGCCGCAGGTGGGGCTGCGGGGCGCGGGGCGCGCGGGCCAGCAGAGCGCTGAGCGGACGGCGCCACCCCGGCCGGGAGCTTGCGGGCGGGCCCACCGGAGCCGCCGGACGCCGCGGGCACAGGGGCGCGGGGCCATGGAGCCGGGCGCGGCGGCCTTCCTCGGGATGCTCGTGGTCTGGGCGGTGCGGCCCGGGAGCCAGGCGGCGGCGGGGGAAGCTCGTGAGTACGCCCGTCCTCCAGGAACTTGCCCGGCTTGGGGTTCGTGCTCTCCTGCGCGCGCGGGTTTGCAGAGGCGCCCCTGCGGGGTGCGGGGAAGGGGCGTCCCGAGGCAGCGCGCCGCGTCCCCCAAGTCACAAGCGCAGCTAACCGGGTGTTTGCGGTGTCCCTGCCGGGAGCGGAGTCTTTCGGGGACAGCCCAAGTTCTGGTGGAGCCCAGGGTCCGTTCGAGAACAGGCGGGGGCTGGCGCCCAAGGGGGGCCAGGCCGGCGGGGCCGTTTCCCTCCGGCGCCGGAGGTGCGGGCTGCGGGAGCCGGGTACCTGCGGCGAGTCCTGCATTAGCGCGTCTGCAGGGCGCGCCCTGCGGAGTCCGCGCCCGGGAGCCCGCAGCCCGCCCGGGACCAGCCCCGCAGCTCCGGGAGGCCGGACCCCTCGTGCCCCCCGGAGAGCAGCCTGCCCTCCGCACTCTCGTCAGGTCCGGCTCCGCGCTGCGGTGGGTGCAGGGCTCGTCGAGGCCAGAGCCTGCGGGCGCCGGGCGAGCTCGGGCCGACCCGGTCCAAAGACTCCGCTGCACATCCAGAGGCTCTGCCCTCTGGGGATTTCACTCTGAACAATCAGAAAAAGTTGGAAGACTGTTGCTCAGACTGAAATCGCCATCCGAGGCTTTTCTTCCCTTAAGGGGTTTTAAGAAAGCCCCTCTTGTCTTCTCTCCTGGCCCCTATTCCCTTCAAGAAAAATAAAATAAAAACAAATCAGGTGTAGGGCTCAGGTCAGGCTGGGGTGCGTTTCCAGAAAGGGCTAGCAGGCTCCTTCAGAAACTGACCTTGCTGGGGGTGTCCGGATTCAGCCCTTGCAGGGCGGCCCGACTCTGCCCTCACCGGGAAGTTGGCTAAAGTGAAAAAGCTTTCCACCTGAAGTCACTGTCCCACTCCTTCACCCGTGGATTCCGGAGGGCATGATGATTTTCTGGTATCATCATCTAGTATTGGCTCATTTAATGCCATATCAGGTATGAGTCACTCCTCAAAATGAGCCTTAATCTCCTTTTAGCAAATACTGCCCCGTGTTTCAGACACAATTTTAATTTAGCTTGGTAGGACAACTGCTCTGATTTAATTAAGATGGGGGCATTTAGGTAAAATCAGATCCTCATCCTGCAATAGAGCTCTTGTCATTTTGCTAAGAAATTAAAAACGACCACTGCTAACAATCCGTTGATATTAGTAAATTGTAGGATGATTCACATCCTGCTCTGAGGTCCCATTAAAAAGTCACTGGAGGTCACTCCTACTTAAAGGAAAAGGGGCTTCAAATATCCTTCCTGAGGGAGAGCAGAGTGCCCAGTTGTCATTCTCGTCTCCGTCGTGCTCATTACAGCGTATTGACAAGATCGGTTGTTGTGGTATTTACTTTCACTTAGTGTTTTACTCCCTGAAACCCACGGGAGGTTATCAGGCTCTTTCACACTGAACATCCTTCTTCGGAATCCTGTGCTTTGGGATGTTCTGTGTCTGAATATCCGTGCAGACACTCGGGTCAGAGACAGGCTGGGTGACCGGGCTCAGCCCCTCTGGGTCTCAGGCTGACTCTCCAGGTCCTGATACTAGTCTGTGCTTTTCAGCCTGCATGTTTAGCTATGTTTAGTACTGTTAAGAAGAGATCAGTAAACTCAAGAGTGCATGTACATTTGCAGTGGAAGGATGTCTTAGACACTAAAGTCCATGATCAGATCACCACAGAGATGACCCCTTCAAGCATCGAGTATATGTCTAAATGACTTTGCAGATTTAAAGATTCATAGAGACCACGCAGATGGCCTTTGATAATTTCTCAGTAATCTCCTCTGGCCACAAAATCTGTAGCAGTAGATGTAAATGGTCAATCTCTCTCATGTCTAGATTTGCTAGTTTGACCAAATCGGTGTTTCTTTAACTCCTGCTATTTGGGGCGTGTGTGTTGTAATGTGTGTACAAGCAAAATATGTCAGCACGTATTTGCAATCCATTATTACTAAGTCAAGGTAGTCTTTTTTGTTCTGCCCCAACATTTGAGAAATTCTCGAGGAGTTTGCTGGCAGCGTGGGATTTAAGGCACCAACAAGAAATCATGAACATGAATATTGCTGAAATCTTTTGTTGGCTCTCCTCCTTGCCCCCCCCTGCCCCGTTTTAGTGTTTTCAAAACTCAAATAATCCTTTCAGATAGAACTTTAAAATGAACAAACATGAAATATTCTTGAGCACTAACTAGAAATTAATGAGAGTTGTATATGAGTAAAAAAAGACAAAGGTCTTCGCCCACATGGACCAAAGACAGAGTTACTCTCTTTAGAGCAAGTTGTCAGTAGTAAAGCAGCCCAGCCAGGGGTCAGCCCAACAGATCCTTTCAATGAACAGGACTTGTTTGAAAGAATTGACATCTCAGAGATTACACATGTGCAGTATGAACATTTCTAATCAGTGGGAAATTTTATATCAGGAAGATGATACACGGGAGAAAAAATATTTTTCTTTTTTTTTTTTTTAAAGATTTTATTTATTTATTTGACAGAGAGAGATTACAAGCAGGCAGAGAGGCAGGCAGAGAGAGAGAGGAGGAAGTAGGCTCCCTGTTGAGCAGAGAGCCCAATGCAGGACTCGATCCCAAGACCCTGAGATCATGCCCCGAGCCAAAGGCAGCAGCTTAACCCACAGAGCCACCCAGGCACCCCGAAAAAATATTTCTAAATAGCCATAACCATGGGCTTGTTTTGTTGCTCTGTATTCTCTATCTTTTTGAAGATAAAACAAGCTGCATTCCTCAAAACAGGGTTTAGGACCTGGTTTTTTAAAAATGTGAACATCTCCCTGGCCTGCCTTCTAGAACTCTCTGTCCTAAGTCAAGATGAGAGTGTTCTAAGGCAGATCTGTCCTCTTAAATAACTCATGAGGGAAGTTAGGATATAGATTCCAAGTTAGAGCCCTGCTTTCTCGAAGTTGCTATGTAGGCTGTTGTTGGCTCCTTTACTTCCTACCCAGAGCTACAAATGGAAGAAGGTGATAGCTTTTTGCTTTAGAACTATGCTGGTGAGCCCACAATTCCTTTATGAATTCCAAGACCCTTTGGGAGGGAGAAGAGATATAATCTGAGTATGAAGACGGTCAACATTTTGGTTGTTGTCAACCAGTTTCCCAGATTGTGCATTGCTCTAAAGGGTCATGTGTACCCCCTCCCCACCTGGGAACAACACAATTAGAAGGCAATTCACAGCTGAATTATTTTCCCCATATATAAGTATAAGCTAGAGCTGACAGCTACTGCCCCCTTTCCATCTCCACCAGAAAAGGACCCAAGCGTATGTGAGAAATTTCAGTCATTGATGGTGATGATTTGACACAAGTGATGACATTTTTACAGATCCAAGATTCCGTTTAGTGAGTATGACTGACTTGTTTTCACTTTGTTAAAGCTCAGTGCTTGTAATTTTCTCTAGAAGCTTCCTCTGAATCCTTCCTTTCCAAAGTGCCCTTCTTATTGCAAGAAAGAAAGATCTATTTCTGGCCCACTACAGGTGGGGTCCACACTTCCGTTCTAGGAGTGATCATCTAAATTTGTTTTCATATACTGACACCTGTCCTCTTCCGCAGTAAATCCCTACATACACAGGAGAGATATCTGACCATGTCTGGGAGTGTGGACCAAGCCCATTTTAACGGCAGCCACAGGAAACCAAATCACGGTCTCCATGGGCCTCGTAGTGTTGCCATCTCAGCTGGAAGATTTGTACCAGAGTCAAACCCTTCCTTCATCGAGCCTCAGCTTCTTTATGCGCGAAAGCCATACTGTGTCTTCTCTGACGCAGGTGCAGGAATATAATCCTGTAACAGAAATGATCACACAGCATTATCCCTTTCAAATATAAATAACATGCCCAGTTTGGTATAATAGCGAGGCCCTTGTAGTCTTTGAATCACCCTAACCTGGTGACACAATGAGCCTTAGTAATCTGGAATAAAAAATATGCCTGCGGAACCTGGTAACTGGACATAATTCTGTAATTACTAAGAGGCATAAAATGACAAGTATGTATTTATATTTTAGAGAGAGTGAGCAGGTACACATGTAGGAGGGGCAGAGAGAGAAGCAAAGAATCCCATGCAGACCCCTCACTCCACACAGAGCCCCATGTGGGGCTTGATCCCACGGCCCAGAGATCACGACCTGAGCCAAAATCAAGAGTTGGTCGCTGGACTGGCTGTGCCACCTGGGTGCCCCATGAGCGTTCATTTAAGTAAACATATTTGTCATGTGTCTCTTCTCGAGGGTTTTGTTTTTCAGGAGCCTTGTTCTTTCAGCCGACATGGATTCTTGTAATTATTTGCTAAGTGTCGTAGACATTCTTTGTTACTGTCTGAGCGTACGCGATCTCTGGCAGGCCGTGAGGGTAAGAGGCTCCATATGGTCTGTCAAGGCATTTCGTCTTGACCAGTGTGGGCTAAACTCCTTCCAGGGTTTTCACTGGTTCTGGCCTCTCTCTGCCTCAGTAGCCTGCTCTGTGTTTGTCTGGAGGGAGCCCAGTCTTCCGTGTTCATCAGCTGGGGCAGGAAGGGAGCCTGTCAGAGGGGGTGCCCCTGGCGCAGGGAAAGGGGGGTCCGCTCCTGCAGCAGTGAAGCGTGTTGGGCAAAATGAGCAGGGAATAGATGGGTGCATGCTGCAGCGCAGCGGAGTTCAGACAGTCTGGAAAGAGCCTGTGACAAACCAGTAAACAGACCCGTATTTATAGCATTTGAATGCACTTCCCAGAAATACCAAGGTGGTGAGGATGCTTTTGGGAACACGGAGAAAACAAACTGAAAACTCACACAGTCCGTGGCAATCATCAACACAGAGTGGTGGGCAAGAGCAGAGCCAGCTCTTCCAATCCTGGGAGACCCCCTATGCAGAATAGAAAGAATGACCTGAAGATTCGTCATCAGGCACCCTCCCACGCCTGGAAGGAGGTTTTGGGGAGAGGACTGGCGGTCATGAAAATCTGCTTTTTTGAGTTGATTTTGGGGGAAAAAAAACCCCAAATCATTCAAAAGTACTTCATAAAGGACCTATTCACTAACATAAACCTCTCAATGAACCGAGCAAATTTCAAGTTGAATTTTCCCCATTAAATCAAAATTACTCTTTGACTATAAAAGTATAAAATAGTTCCAACAATTTGGAAGTAGCAGAGCCAAAGGCCTCTCCCCACTAACTTTTTAGAGCCTTGAAAGTCTTGGCTTCAACATACAAAATGCTTCAGAGTGACTTCTGCAGGATCCCACTCCCCTGGCCACCCGTGGCTACTGCCATGCTGCTGCTTTCGGCACGGCTGGTTTGTGTTGAGTAACTTTTAAAGACTGAATTATTTATGTCAGCCTATTTCTGAGATGCATTAGACCATCCAAACAGACATACTTGTTATTCCTCGTTTGAATTCTTTGGTGTAGGATGACATGCTTTAAAGATGTTTTTTATCATGTGTTGAGAAGAATTATACACAACTTGTAAATACTGTGGAAAGAGAGTAAGACAGCATGACCTTCGTACCATCCCTTTGAGCATTGCTCAATAGGCCCACACGATTGTCTAATTCTTCCAAATAAGGCAGCATGGCTGACTTGGTCATTTCCCATTTGATCAGAGCTTAGACACTAAGACGGTACATGTTACACTGATTTATTTTCAGGTACAGGTGGTAACTATGAAGGTTTATTGCACTGTTGCACTGCTGTAGGACAAGAAATGGTGTCATGTATCTCATCTGGGTGAGGTATTTTACTACTGTTGAGTACCGTGAGTTACACAGTCATGGGGGATGTTAGGTATAGGTGTTGGGTTACTCCTGCAGAGAAATGTGGAGAAGCCTGCTTCCTGAACTGGAGAATAAATTATTTTGGCACGTGTTATTTTCAGGGACTATGACAAGCTGTAAGTTTTTGGCTTCCCGAGTATGGTTGAGATGTGGCTTTCGCAGAATCTATGGTTTAGGGTTCCATCCCCGATTTAGTGGTTGTTGCCAGGGAGAAGGAAGTTCCAGGCCATGCATTCACCGGGCCATCGGGGGCCAGTGCTGGCGGCCCTCGTGTGGGGGCTGGGGCTCGGTGACCTCCCGAGGGCCTGAGACCCAATGCCCCCCATGCTCGGACTGCCATCCCCTTGTCCCCTGGCTTGGGCTGCTCAGACGCCGCGGGCACTTTCTCTGGGGCTTGTGAGCCTGCAGGGAAGTTGCCAGCTCAGATGACCGTGGGCGTGACCTGCTCCCTGGGGACATTAAATTAGACCCTGCCTGCAGGACTCATGGCTCCAGTTATTTCTTATTTTAACGTCTGTGAATCCCGGGCAACCAGGAGAGCTCAAGCTAAGCTCTCAGCGTGGGAGTCCTGCCTGGCCAGGGTGGCGGGGGAGCAGCGTGTCTGGCGTGTGCATGTCGGCGCGTGTGCCTATCCACGGGTGTGTGTGTCCACAGGTGTGCATGTTTGCATGTGTGCGTGTCTGTGCCTGTCCTTGTCCGCGCATGTGCGTGTATGGGTGGGCAAGGAGCGCTTCGCAGCTGTCATCTGCAGAGCCTCCACAAGCCTCCTCCTCTCCCTTTGTCTGCGCCGACAGTGAGGCCGAGTGACCACCTGGGTTGACATGCGGGCTTGGGCTGGCCCAGAGGTGTCCCTCCTTCCTGCTGCTGGGGTCAGAACTGAGTGCAAGGGGGCAGTACCTGGGACACTTGTTGGGACTCGGTGTTTGCTGGACTTTATGTGTAGACCGGTGAGAAACGCAGCTGTCCGGACCAGGGCCCTGGCAAGCATCTTTCAGTTCCAAGTGGCAGAAAACCCCATCACATGGACTTACCCCAGGAGGGGAACTGTGGGCTCCCATTGCTTCATTTAGTGCAGGGCTAGGGCCAGCAGGTGAGGCCGTGCCCGAAGACTTGGTCTCTCCTCCTCATCCCGGGCCGGCCTGGTGCTTGGGCAGAACCATGGCCAAGGTTGGGCTGCCCAGCCACACCGCTGGGGATAATGCTCCCCCCTGGCTGGACTCCAGCCCTCATCACTTCAGAGCGGTGCGTGCTTACTTATTTGTCCCTTGTTCCAAGCTCCGGGAAAGCAGGGACCTCTTGAGGGGATAGGGTAGTTCTGAGAGACAGTGGGCTGTTGAGCATATAAACAGGCCAATGATTCACTTTCCCGAAACTTCCAGCCAAATCCCCAGATCTGTGCTGTCTATGTTGTCTCTGCTGGGCTGTGCGGCCGATCTTACCAGGGGACTATAATAGGGAAGGGGTGGTCTTCTGACCCACCTGGGGTGGAGCCAGCGAGGGATTGGGATTCGGTCCCTGACCAGGTGCTTTGCCTGCATCATCCTGACAAGGAAGCGAAATGCACCATCCATTTAGGTAATTAGCTTAACATCTATTATGAAAGCATTGGCTTTCAGGCTCTTATCTGCTTCATATAGCAGATGGTCGCTTACGTGTATGCCTCCTTCATTAGATTTTAAAGTTCCTGAAAACAGAATCATTTATTTGTCCCTACAGCCTGGCTGATGGTGCTCACTAAGTATTTACCAAGAAAAGAAGAAATTAATATATTGAAAATACGCTATTTTGAAAGTATACAGAAGCTATGCAGCATCCTCATGGGGATTCTATAATCATTCTGCAGGTAGCCCAGTAAAAAGTTAATTTTTACACGAGCATCCCTGAGCTCATCATTTGCCCATGGAAAGACCCCACTAGCTGATTTCGAATGTTTCATTTTCTTTCAGTTAAAAAATGCGTGACAAAATTTCTGGCCTGAGGCCAGAAATTTAGAACATGCATGGTGCATGTTCTAAAAGCTGCTGGGACCCTAAGTGGGCACTGAAAAGGCCAGGTGTCAGGGACACTACCCAAGACCAATGTGTGGGAACAAGGAGGCCTCTGGGCAGGGCCTTTGGATGAGATGTCTTTTTCTAGGGAGATCCTACATCAAGCCCGAGCTGGGCTCCATATTTGGGGTGTGAAATAGAGATGCTTGGGAGCAGTGTGTCACTGGAGGTCCCCAGAAGCCTGGTCCACCCACTAGATGCTTGAAGTTGTATGTCAGACCAGTGGGAAAGGCTGACTGTACAACACGGCAGAGGATAGGGAGGCCAATAGATGGCCCCTTCACCTCAGTGTGGCTGTCTATTGCCGTCTGGGCAGCCAGGAGGCTGTGTTCATTTGAGCCACAGCTGTCTCTGGCATGGCAGCTGTGGACTTGTGGCTAGGAACCCAGCACACCCAGAGCAAGTTCCTGTGGGGTCTCAAGCTTGACTCCCCTGGTCTGGCCTGGGGGATCTTCCCAGTCAACAAAACCTGTTACTATTATTGAAAATGTTTATGACTCACGGACTTGAGGGCTTGATGGTGCCTAGAGAATATCTCTACTTTCAAATGAAGATTGCTTCTGACCCTGTTTTCAGAATGACATAGTGGGGGCACCATTTCCACGGTGCTGACTCCGGCAGCGTCCTTTTAAGAAGCACAGAATTAAAACTCAACAAGAGTCCTCAAGACACTGACCATACTTTCAGAGAGGTGCGGGAGGTTAATTGAAGTGTGGTCAGTACCCATGTATACCATAGTGACTAGATAGTGACTGGCTAGCTCTCTCCTTCATGCTGTGCTTATAGGGAGGGGGGTGGCCATCTGTCACCAGACAACCCAACTTCAATGTCACTGACTACTCACAGGCTGTACCCTTCATCCCATGACTTACTCATTCTGGAACGGGAAAAGACCCGCCCTGCCCTGCTCCCGTTTTTGTCCATCCCCTCTGGCCACCACCAGTTTGTTCTTTGTATTCATGGGTCTCTTTCTGCCTTTGTTCATTTTGTTTTTTAGAATCCACCTAGAAAATGAAATAATATGGCATTTGTCTTTTCTGTCTGGCTTATTTCATTTAGCATGATATCTTCTAGGTTCATCCGTGCTGTTGCAAATGGCACAATCTCATTCTTTTTTATGGTTAAGTGATATTCCATTATATATATATACATTACACATGCCTATCACCTTTTTTTTTTTTAAGAGTTTATTTGTTTATTTGACAGAGAAAGATCACAAGTAGGCAGAGAGGCAGGCAGAGAGAGAGAGAGAGGAGGAAGTAGGCTCCCTGATGAGCAGAGAGCCTGATGTGGGGCTCGATCCCAGGATCCTGGGATCATGACATGAGCTGAAGGCAGAGGCTTAACCCACAGAGCCACCCAGGCACCCCAATGTATCACCTCTTCTTTATCCATTCATCTATTGATGGACAGGAAGGTTGCTTCCATATTTTGGCTTTTGTAAATAATGCTGGAATAAACTTGGGGGGTACATAGATCTTTTTAATGTTTTGATTTTCTTTAAATATCTAGTAATAGGATTACTGGATCATATGGTATTTCTAATTTTAATTTTTAAAAAAGATTTATTTATTTATTTTAGAGAAAGAAAGAAAGAGAAACCAAATAGGGGGAAAGTCAGAGGGAGAGTATCTGCAAGCAAATTCCCTGGTGAGCATGGAGCCTGACGTGGGGCTCCATCTCAGAACCCAGGAGATCAAAACCTGAGCTGAAACCACAAGTCAGATGTTTAACCAACTGAGCCACCTGGACACCTCTATTTTTGTTATTTTTGTGGAAGAACTTTGTACTATTTGCATAGTGGATGCATCAATTTATATTCCCACCAATAATGCATGAGGGTTCCTTTTTCTCTACATCCTCATGAACACTTGCTGTTTCTTGTCTTTTTGAGTTTAACCATTCTGACAGGTGTGAGGTGATTTCACTGTGGTTTTGATTTGTGTTTCCCTGATGCTGAGTGACCTTGAGCATCTCTTCATGTGCCTGTTGGCCATCTGGATGTCTTCTTTGGAAAAATGTCTATTCAAGTCTTCTGCCCATTTTTAATCACATTATTTATCTATTTATTTGGTATTGGATTGTATAATCCAACTGACCTTACTTTTTATCTGGCTATTTTTTTCACAAGTCTTCTAGGATACATAGTATCTGGCCATCAATACAGAGGGTTCGACCTTTGTGATTGTTAAATGAGTGTTAGTCTCCAAGCCAGACGTATCTGTATGCACTTTGGGATGCAGTCTCAGTTAAAATGGGTATGAAGACACTGGTGTGGGCCTCTAGAGAGGGAGCATTCTGGCTTGATTCTGAAAGATTAGGGTTAACACTCTCTCTTCAATTTGTTCCACCACATTAATTATTCCACCACTTGTTCAAGCCCTCCATGTCTCTCGAACTGGTGTGCGATAGTTGTCTCCATGGTTTCTCTGTCGCCAGCTTACCTCCTCCTAATTCAGTTTATTCTACTGCCAGAGTAATCTTTCTAAAGACTATCTTACTTTCCCTGGTAAAACTTTCATGTATTTTCTCGTATCACACACACACTCCTTGAAAGGTCCCTTCTCTTCACTCACTGCTTTCATCTCCTCCTTTAACTGACCATGAACTACAGACACCTCACTGCATTCTCACCAGGGTTTTCTCTCTCTCTCTCTCTCTCTCTCTCACACACACACACACACACCTGTTTCCATTTCTGTCTCCTCATGTCTTATCTTCCTGTTGAATGTGTTTTGCTTCTGCGATCATCTCGGCTCATGGATCCATGTCCAGGAAACACATACCTACAATAAAAATAAGAACAAAACACATAGAAGAAACAAAGCACCATGAGGGAGAATCAGAAGAAATGAGAAATTGTGCAGATAAAAATAAATGTAGATATTGAAATCAATTTATAATATACAATTTGTTGTATAGGTGTAAGGAAATAAAAGATGGGGAGAATGGAGAGAATAAGGATGATCAAAATGATTGAGCAGAATTGAGAAAGAACAGTGTTGAAATGAAATTCTTTATCATTGGTGTAAAGAATTCAGTGGCTGCTGACATGGCAGATTAGACACAGGTGGAGAGAGACTTAGCAAATTAGAAGACAGTCATGGAATAAAAAACCAGCATGTTCCATAGGGAGACAGAGAAGCAGGAAATATGAAAACCAGGCCAGGGGGCATGGAGAAGAACACAACAAGATCTCTGTGTCAGATAGGAGTTCTCGGAGGAGATGTGGAAAGAAGAAGCACTTAAGAAGTGTTTCTATAGAAAGGCAATCCATAGAGACCATCTATAGAAATTGCCCAGAATTGAAAAGTCACCAATCTTTCGATTCAGGAAGACCTTCAAATCCCTAGTATTACAAGAACAAAGAAATTACCATGCACCGCAACACTTTATGTTGGAACTGTTGAACACCAGAATAGAGAGAAGCTGGTAAGAGTGGTCTGAGAGACAAATGACAAACAATAAAAGCAGGGACTTGAACTCTTAAGTTTGTGAGAGGGAATAATTACCAACCAGGAAGTGTAGACTTGTTGCTTTATGGTTCAAGAATGAAGGTGAGATAAAGTCATGCATAGAAAAAATAAAATCCAAAAAAGTATGAAAGAGCAACAAAGCTTCACTAAAGTAATGTTGAGGGGTAAGTTTAGCAAGAAAGGAAATGATTACAGAGGGCAGTATGAGATGTAAAAATCTAGTAGCTAGTGTGCAAATCCGATCACACATTTGAGCAACAATAAAGCTGAATGTACAACGTCAGGGTACAGTTGGTGCGATGAAAAGAAAGAAGACAAGTCTACATCAGCAGTGGAAGGTCAACATGGAAAGGAGTGATCAGAATAAGGTGTTTTTATGATCCTTGCATTATTTTGTGGAGAGAATTAAAATCTGTTTGATTGTAGGCTTTGTTAAATTGTAAACCAGAGTGTAGTATAAGATTTTAAGGAGGCCCACAAGAAGAATTGTAAAAGGAAGTATACCTTCCAAACCAATAGAATAATAAAAAAAAAGGACTAGGTGGGGGACAGATTTCAGACTATTCAAAAGAAAGCAAGAAGAGAGGGAAAGAAAGAAAAGAAAGCTTTGGATAAAATAGGCCAACAAGTACATAAAATAAATGGTAATGAAGTGATAACGATATAGAGATTTGAAGAAATTATTTCCAGCTTTTGTATTTTGAGTATAGAATATATTGGATAATATTATTCAGGCTTTCAACTATATATAGAATATTTACATTTTGGGACCCCTGGGTGGCTCAGTGGGTTAAAGCCTCTGCCTTCGGCTCAGGTCATGATCCCAGGGTCCTGGGATCTAGCCCCACATCGGGCTCTCTGCTCAGCGGGAAGCCTGCTTCCTCCTCTCTCTCTATGCCTGCCTCTCTGCCTACTTGTGATCTCTCTTTCTGTCAAACAAATAAATAAAATATTTAAAAAGTAAATAATTTTACATTTTTACTTGACCAAAAAAAAAAAAAAAACCCAAACCCAAAATCAAACCTAGTTTCAATAAATTTGAAATAATTAGCAACTTAAAAGTAGAAGAAAATTTCCTAAAACTGAAGAGGAATAATATGTTCCGATTACAGAAGCTCTTGTGCCGAGTTAAATAAATGGAACACAATAATGGGAATTGTTGACTGAAGATTGTGGAAGTGGAAAAAACAGGGAAATATGGTCCCAGTTTTGGTCACCCAAGATAATAGCATAAGCTGATTTGCTATAATGAAACGAGAGCTGGTTGACTTCATTGGAATAGTAAGATCAGAAGCAAAAGGAAAAGCGGAAATAGATATAAGTTATGAGAGAAAATAACTTTCATTGGAAATTTACAGTCATGAGTGGGGAGAATGACAAGGGAGAGTAAACTTTTGCTAATGATCTTTGGGAAATAAGTAAAATTTCACTCAAGGCATTGTTCAAAAATTGAGAGTAAGCATTGTGTTAAAAATAGGAGGATAATCAG
This sequence comes from Mustela putorius furo, assembly GCF_011764305.1. Lineage (NCBI taxonomy): Eukaryota > Metazoa > Chordata > Mammalia > Carnivora > Mustelidae > Mustela > Mustela putorius. The sequence continues at coordinate 14,528,039 of NW_025421998.1, forward strand.
TGAAAAATGAATTAAATGGGATATTTTGCATGCTGTGCAACATTGTGAAATTTTTCCTCTTTTGGAAAAAATGTTGCCTGTTTCATATTTTAATATGATTGTATGTTTATTCATTCATTTGTCTCTTATCTGATATTGAGAATATTCTTTTTTTAAAATTTTTATTTATTTATTTGACAGAGATCACAAGTAGGCAGAGAGGCAGGCAGAGAGAGGGGGAGGAAGCAGGCTCCCTGCTGAGCAGAGAGCCCGATGTGGGGCTTGATCCCAGGACCCTGGGATCATGACCTGAGCTGTAGGCAGAGTCTTAACTCACTGAGCCACCCAGGGGCCCCGAGAATATTCTTGATTAAACAAAGAAAATGTGTTTATGCTCGAAAGCAGGTGAATGGGATCATTTAAAATGTGTGGGTTTTCATCTGATCTCCTTTGCTTATGGACTGTTGTTAGGGTTACAGTGATAATCCTAAGTGTGGCTGTTGGCACCGTGGGTGGATGCAGGTGGCACAATTTAATTCATGCTCGTAGCACTTTACTCGTATACTTGCGACGTTATTAAGTTTCAACAATTACTGCTGATAAATTACAGAGGCATTTTTCTACGGGTGTCCGAAATCTCGAGCTATTTCTCATATTTTTTTTTTTATTTCTCATATTTTAAAACAGAACAAAACACTGGATTTTATCATGTATTTTTCTGTTAGAATCTGGAGTTCCCCGAGGTTAGCAGATTTGTATCTTTTATAAACTAATTTTAAGTTCTGTGGTCTTATATAATGCCTAGATGATGAAGATTGAGAGATTTATAAAAGAAAAGGCAGTATATATACACGGTGTGTTTCGACACATGCTGTGAATTTTAAATCTCTACTGGTTGCTGAACATTTCAGCATTTTCCCATGTCTTTGAAATGAGCGCTGTATCTCAGCATGGCTCAAAAGGTTAGTAGAAGAGTGAAAAAACCCCATGCTCTTTGGGTGAATTTTGAAAAGAAGTGTTTAGTTGCACCCTTGGAAATAACACCAAATAGATACATTACCTTTGTAAGTGTGTCTAATGAGATACTGGAAAATGTATTGTTTTATTCAATGGTGATCTAAGTTTGTATTTGCTTGATGCGCGCGCGCACACACACACACACACACACGCTTCCTAAAAATGATTGGATTTTCCACTTGTGTAACAGCAGTGGCCTCTAGTTTTGAATAAACATGAACCATTAAACAAAATGATTGTTTTATGGAAATTTTTTGGACAGAGACCCAAGTTTTCAGTGAACTGTTACTATTTAAATTCAAATAATTTTTAGGTAAATGTTCCATTAAACAGCAACGCTGTTGTATACCAGGACCTCAGTGGGCTGTTCCAGAAAATACTTAACTGTGAGGGGATTGTACTGAAACTTTCAGAATCATCTAAATCCCATAATATATCAAATCCCATAATATAAAAACTTTCCTCCCCCCCATGTGTCTCGTATACATTCTTGGAGCTCTACAAAGAAATTACTGCCTTGTGTTTTCCTCCCTCCACAAAATGGGGGAAAATGGTATTTTGTGGAAGGGTCATGTACAAATATTCGTGCTTGGGCTGCATTGATTGTACCTGCTGCCACCAACTGCAGACTCTTTTGAACAACTGTCCTTGTTGACTGTCAGAGGAACGAAGGAGGGAGGGAGGGAGACAAGGAAGAAGAGGAGGATGGAGGGAGGCAGGAGAGAGAGCAAAATGCAGGTGGATCCAAATTGCAAAGCAGAGCTTGTGACCAGACTTTCATTGGTGGTCACACCAGATTTTGAGCCTCCCAGTTGATTATTTAAAGCACAAAATGCATATTTCTCTGCAATGGCATGTATTCTGTTTCTCATTCTCATGAAGCAGTGAGTTTTTAGCTTGGGAATATGTTAAGTTATTTTGTATTTGTTGTTTTAAATTCTTTCCAGTGAAAATGCCTGAATACTAAATATTCTTTCCAAGATAGTAAGTTCTCGAGTCACCTAAGCCTTGTCCTAAAAATTCACCTATTAGTGATAATATTTATGAGTCAAATAAGATAGAGTGTTGTTGTTTTTTTCTGGTTAAGATTAGTCACGTGGACTTGCAGGAGAAACATTCCTTAAAATATAAATGAACATCTAAATCCTTTCGTGTGTCCTCTTAAATTTTTAAAACTTTGTCCTGTCGCTTTTTTTTTTTTTTAAGATTTTATTTATTTGACACAGAGAGAGAGATCACAAGTAGGCAGAGAGGCAGGCAAAGAGAGAGAGAGGGGATGAAGCAGTCTCCCTTTGGAGCAGAGAGCCCGACGTGGGGCTCGATCCCAGGACCCTGGGATCATGACCTGAGCCGAAGGCAGAGGCTTTAACCCACTGAGCCACCCAGGTGCCCCCCCCCTTTTTTTTTTAAAGATTTACTTATTTATTTGACAGTGAGAAAGAGAGATCACAAGTAGGTAGAGAAGCAGGCATAGAGAGAGAGAGAGAGAGGGAAGCAGGCTCCCCGCTGAGCAGAGAGCCCGATGTGGGAATCGATCCCAGGATCCTGAGATCATGACCTGAGCCAAAGGCAGAGGCTTAATCCACTGAGCTACCCAGGTGCCCTGTCCTGTCGTTTTTGATTGTTTTACTGTCAGAAAGTAGAGAGGGAATGAAATAATGTTGTTTCCAAATTTCTGGTGGTGCAAATTGAGAAACTTAAAAAAATTGCCTAAAAGTTTCAAAATAAATTATGTATTCCCCCAAGAAATATTTATTAGCTGTTGCTCTGTGAATCAGCTTATGGAGGAGCACCATCTATGGAATGGAGCTACATGATTTTATGATAATCACAGTATTTTGGTAAGGTGTGGGAAAAGTATCTGAACAAAAATTAAAAACAGGCGCACTCCATTGTTCTGTGGCCATTTTAACAATGTGAGTAGAGTCTGTGGGATATTAGACTCTGCTCCTCGAAATGGATAGTTCAGATTTACGGGTCAGCAAGGCAGGTCTCCAGTTAGTGAGCTACGACTAGTTAAATTCTTTTTAAACTCAAGGTTTAGGGCCACATCAATGTCCACATGAGTCGACAGCTGACTTTCTCAAGTGCGGCCCTCTGAGTAGGAGCAGGAGAGGGTTCCGGATTCTTGCAGTCGTGTTTCTTACTTGCTAACTCCCCAGCCCTGGTTTAAATGCCACCCACAGAGCACAGCACGGGTACCTGGCTGCTCCCGTGACAGCAGGTGGCCCGTGGAGCTGCTGTGCCTGGAAATGAAGCCTGCAGGCTTTTCCTATCAGGACGAACTTGGCTGTTTGGGCAGCGTGAGCTCAACATGTGTTGAGATGAAATAGAACTTAGATATGGAGATTTCAGAAAGTCGCTCTCCACCTCGTGGCCCAGTTGAATTCAGCACGTTTATCAGATGCCTGCCCCTTGCCAGGCAGTGGGCTAGAAGATGAGGAAATAAAGATAAATATTGGTTCTTTACAAAACTTGCAGATCCTCCATGAGAAGCAGGATGAGTCATTAAAAGCGGTGTCATTGTAATGCTGAAGCCACAGTCACCATTGATTGTCCATGCCTTTTGCTGAATATAAGTTTTTTGGGGGAACTTAGTGGATAATAATTGGGATCATTAAAATTCTGCCTTTCAAACAGGTGCAAATTCTTGGCTCTTTAGTGTGCAGAAGGAGGACAACTCATGGGAAACCTGGGACAGTTCTCCCCCAGGGCTGCGGTTCCTCTGAGGTTGGGAAGTCACACAGTTTTGCATGATTTTAAAACCAGGAAAGAATAGATTTGAATTTTTTGGCCAAGCGCTAGAGCAAAATTTCAGTCTTCCTGACATAGAGCTGGAATAAAATCAGTGTAAAGATGAACTGTACGTGTCTTGTCACAGGGAAGTTATTTGGATCACAGACTTTATTCTTAAGTAAATTCTCAGTTGTTGATAAAAAGAAAGCCTTTGCTTTTTAGGAGGCATTATTTTTAGAGCAATTTTAAGTTCTCAGTGAAATTATGCAACGTATAGGGATTTCCCATATTCCTCCTCTCCCCACACATGCATGGCCTCCCCTATTGCCAGCAGTCACTGCAGAGGCTTCCTTCTTTCAAACTGATGAACTCTTATCACTCAGAGCTCATGATTCATGTGAGGGGTCACTCTGGGTGTTGTACACTCTATGGGACTTGCCAAATGTATAAAGACCTATATCCACCACGACAGTGCCCTACAGAGTAGCTTTGCTGCCCTAAGAGTCCCGGTGCTACCCCCCCCCTTCATTCCTGTCTACCTCTTAAAACTCTTGACAGCTACTGATCTTTTTACTGTCTCTGTAATTTCACTTTTTCCAAGTGTGTAGCCTCTTCAAATTGGCTTCTTTCACTTATTAATATGCACTTAAGGTTCTTTCATGTCTTTTCATGGCCTGATAGCTCACTTCTATTTAGTGCTGAAAAGATCCCCTTGTCTGGTTGTGCCACTGTTTCTTTAGCCATTCACTGACTAAAGGACACTTTGTTTGACTTCAGGCTTTGGCCATCCATGAGTAAAGCTGCTAGAAACAGCGTGTGTTACTGTGTGGACGTAAGTTTTCAGCTCCTTTGGGTAAATACCAAGGAGTGCAGTGGTTGGAATGCACGGAGGGAGTATACTTAGTTTTCTAAGAGCCTGCCAAATTGTCTTCCAGAAAGACCATACCATTTTGCACTCCCACCAGCAATGGGTGAGGGTTCCTGCTGCCCTTCGTCCATGCTGGCATTTTATGTCGGCCCAGTTCCAGGTGTGGGTCATGCTGATGGGTGTGTGGTGATAACCCATTGTTTTTATTTCCACTTCCCTGATGACAGGTGATGTTGGGTCTCTTGTCTTCTACTCATTTGACATCTGCACATCTTCTCTGTTGAGGTGCCAGGAAGTCTTTGGACCGATGTTTATATGGAGTTCCTGTTTTCTTTTTAATTATTGAGTTTAAGAGTTCTTTTTATATTCTGGAGAGCAGTTCTTTGCAGATGTATGTTTTGCAAATATTTTCTCCCAGTCTGTGACTTATCTTTTCATTTTCTTGACAGTGTTTTTCTCAGAGCAGAAAATTCTTTCATCAACACCAGCAGGTCAATCCTTTCTTTCATAGATCATGCCTTTGGTGTTGCGTCTAGAAAGTCATTTGCATCTGGATTTTCTCCTGCATCTTTTGGGAATTTTATTGTTTTGTACTTTACAGTTAGATCTGTGATCTGTCTGAGTCAATTTTTCTGAAAGGTGAGAGTCTGTGTCTAGACCCTTAATGTCGCACGTGGATGCCCAGTTGTCCCCACGCCATTTGTCGAACAGCCTGTCTTTGCTTCATTGTATGCCTTCGCTCCTTTGTCAAAGATCAGTCGGCTCTACTGTGTGGGCCTGCTTCTGGGCTTTATTCTGTTCCATTGACCCATTTGTCCATTCTTTTGCCAATACCACGTTGTCTTCACTCCCACAGCTCTGTAATAGGTCTTGAGCTAGCTGGTGTCAGTCCTCCAAATTAAATATTCTATTGGCTGTTCTGGGTAGTTTTTCTCTCTATGTAAACTTTAGAATTGGTTTGTTGATATCTACAAAATAACTTGCTGGGATTTTTATGGATTTGCCTTGAATTATAGATGAAATTGGAAGAACTGATCTCTTGACAGTATTGAATGTTCCTGTCCTTGAACATGGACTATCTCTCCATTTATGCAGTACTTTGATTTTATGCATCAGTGTTTTGTAGCTCTCCTCATACAGATTGTGTCCACGTTTTGTTAGATGTATGCCCAATTATTTTATACTTTTGGATGCTCATGTAAATGGTGTTGTGTGTGTGTGTGTTTTAAAGATTTTATTTATTTGACAGACAGAGATCACAAATAGGCTGAGAAGCAGGCAGAGAGAGGGGGAAGCAGGCTCCCTGCTGAGCAGAGAGCCTGACGTGGGCCTCGATCCCAGGACCCTGAGATCATGACCTGAGCTGAAGGCAGGGGCTTTAACCCACTGAGCTACCCAGGCGCCCCATGGTGTTGTGTTTTAATTTCAAATTCTACCTGTTCATTGCTGGTATATAAGAAGGGGTCGACTTTTGTATATTAACCTTATATCCTCTCTACTGCTATAATCACGTTAGTTCCAGGTTTTTGGTCAGTTCTTTTGGATTTTCTACATGGATGATCATGTCATTTGTGAACAAAGATTTCTTCCTTCCCATTCTGTATCCCTTTTATTTCCTCTTCCTGTCTAATTGCATTAATTAAGACATCTAGTCGGATATTGAAAAGGAAGGGGGAGAGGGAACAACCTTGTCTTGCTCCCAATATCAGTGGGAAAGTGTCAAGTTTCTTACCTTTAAGTATGATTTAACTTTAGGTTTTTGGTAGATATTTTTTTTCAAGATGAGAAAGTTCCCCTCTGTTCATTGTTTAAGAGTGTTTGCAACAAACAGTGTTGCATTTTGTCAAATACTTTCTTCTGCATCTCTATACGATTGTGTGGTTTTCTTCTTTAGCTTGTTGATGTGGGCGATTACATTAATTGCTTATTCAATGTTGAATTGGCCTTGCATACCTGGGATGAATTACACCTTCTCTCTTTGTACATTGTTGGATTCAATTTGCTAATACTTTGTTGAGGACTTTGCTTCTATGTGTATGAGAGATATTCATTTATGGGTTTCTTTTAATATCTATGACTGCTTTTAGTATTAGGGTAATTCAGTTGTCATAAAACAAATTAGAAAGTATTCCCTCTGCTTCTAGCTTCTGAAAGTATTTGTAGATAATTGGTAACATTTGTTCCTTAAATATTTGGTAGAATTTATCACTGAAGCCATCTGGACATGGTGCTTTCTGTTTTGGAAAGTTATTAATTATAGATTCAGATTCTTTAATAGATATAGGCCTATACAGATTGTCTTCCTTCTTGTGTGGATTTGGCAGATTGTTTCTTTTAGGGATTAGTCCATATTTGATAATTAGATTATTAAATTTTTAGGTGTAGAGCTGTTCATATTATTTATTTATTACCCATTTAATGTCTGCGGGATCTGTAGTGATGTTCTTTCCTTGATTTCTGTTATTAGGAATTTGTGAACACACACACACACTCTCTCTCTCTCTCTCTCTTTAAGCTAGCCTGGCAAGAATCTTTTCTGACCTTTTCAAAGGTTGGTAAATGATTTCAATTTGATTGATTTCCTGTTTTCAACTTTATTGATTGGTACTCTAACAAGAAGACTTTCAAAAGTGATTTTGTGCTTTTGAGTTGCAGATTTTCTGGAAGATCAAAGCCAGATCATTAGTCAGGAAGCACTTTTTATTAACAAATATTTGCCCAGTTACATCTTCTCTACCATTTGGATTCAGCATTTGGAATATATTATTTTGTAATTTAGAATTTTATCAAAAATATGTAAGACATTTTACAAATGCTTTGATCTAAAAAAGGAAACACTATCAGTATGAGTTCACTCAGCTGGAGGGAACATGAGGTATTATTTAATTATAAGAACAATAATTATTTTAAATTCATACTTAATCATAGTTGCAATTAATGGGTATTAATTTGCTATATCATTCCATTAAAATTAATGGTAAATTGTTTTTGTAGTGTTACCATTTGACTTACAAAAAAAAAAGTGAATCCTTCAATGCTGAGGAATAATTTTACAGGCAACATCTGGATCTAGAGCTAATCACTAAATAGCTCTCATTTAATGCAGTGAACATAAACCAAACCTTTGAAATAATTCACAACATAGGTTATGATAGGAAAGCAAGCCTAGAAGTAAAAACAAGAGTGCTTAACTTTGGACTGTGCTAATGGGAAGATTAGCACTCTCTGCATGGGTGAGATAAATAAATTAGCCAGTAACTTGGTGTAATTTGCCCTTTCTGACTTGGTTCTCACAGAGATATGACTGTATTCTATAATTAGCATGCACAATTTATTGGAACAGACAAGAGATCTGAAATCACCCCTGCTTTCCTTCAGCTGGGCTCCTAACAGGCTGGGCTTTGACGATCATGAAACTAAGCAACTCAGACTCACAGTGGTTCAAATTCATGGGATGCCCAGTTGGTGGCCAAGTATAGTCCCACAAGGGGTAATGGCCAGCCTGAGTACACAGCAGCACACATTTTCAGGGGCAAGTGAGGGTCGGGGTGGCTGAGATGGGCTTGGAGAATTAGGCACGGGTCCCTAGAGCACCCTGTATGCCATGCTTACAGAATGTCCCGTCACTTCTAGGGGGGCATTACCATCACACACACGTGCACAGGTGTGTACACCTGAGGGTTGGAGACTGGCCAGTGCCTTTGAACTCTGGCCAAGGTCAGTACCACTGTCCAGAGTGTTGACAGCATGGTTTGGAGCCTGTACGGATTGGGACTCTTTAAGCCCCCACCTCGGGAAGGGAGGTGTGGGGGCCCCAGATATTCACAAAGTTCTCAGTGGCCTTGATGGGCCACCAGCGATCGGGGAATATTAGAGCAGCAGCCTAGCTCCAGGCCTCATTCCTCCTGATGGAGAGAGATTCCCAGGTATCTTCAGGCTCTTCTGAGTTCAGATGTTCTTGCCAGTCCAGTGGCAACTGGGCACCCCTGTGTGCCTCTGGGCCTTGATTCCTGCTGCCCAAGTGGGAGGAGCAAGTAGGGCCAGAAGTCGAGGGGAGTTTAGATCATACTCTCTGTTCCATTCCAGGGACTGGAGTCCATTGTGATATGCTGAAGGATGAAAAACAAGCAGCAAACAAAAAAAAAAAAAACAAGCAACAAACAAACATGAATTTTCTGTGCTGAGGAATTTTTTTTTTAATTTTTTATTTTTTATAAACATATATTTTTATCCCCAGGAGTACAGGTCTGTGAATCACCAGGTTTACACACTTCACAGCACTCACCAAAGCACATACCCTCCCCAATGTCCATAATACCATCCCCTTCTCCCAAACCCCCTCCCCCCAGCAACCCTCAGTTTGTTTTGTGAGATTAAGAGTCACTTATGGTTTGTCTCCCTCCCAATCCCATCTTCTTTCATTTATTCTTCACGTACCCACTTAAGCCCCCATGTTGCAACACCACTTCCTCATATCAGGGAGATCATATGATAGTTGTCTTTCTCTGCTTGACTTATTTCGCTAAGCATGATACGCTCTAGTTCCATCCATGTTGTCGCAAATGGCAAGATTTCATTTCTTTTGATGGCTGCATAGTATTCCATTGTGTATATATACCACATCTTCTTGATCCATTTATCTGTTGATGGCTGAGGAATTTTTAATCTTATCCAGAAGATAAGGCATCCTGAAAAGATACCACTTACACATAATTGAGTACAAACTGAATTTGAAGTGTCGAAGAAATCAGAGCAAATGTATTAAGGACAGGCTGTGGCTAACTGATGGAGTCTGTCTGGGCTTGTTTTCTGTCTGTGGGGAAGGATAGATTTAAGTCATTTTAGAAGGAGATCAAGAGCCTAGAAAACCCCCAGATCAGCTCACCTAGAGTGGGAAGGCTAAGCCAGCTCTATTTTCTCCAGGTGTGAGAAGTTCCAAATTTCTAAGATTTCACCTGGAAAAAATATATATAATTTTAAAAATTAGAAGCTGGAATATTGTTTTATAATCTCAGTCTAAGGCTGTTCTGCTGGTAAGACGTACAATAGGCTTTTGATTAAAATGGTATTGTATTAAGTGCACCTAGTGAGACAAGCTTTGAGTATTTCATAAATATGGATTTATTATATCAGAATGCACATAAGGATGTCTCTAGCACTCTGATCTGAGTCATACAAAAATCATGAACAATTGTGGTGTCTTTGTTTTTTCTCTAAAACCCGTGACAATGGACCATTACTTTTCCTTTAGCATTCTTAGGCCCCTCTGAGAACCTCACTTGGAGTACATTTGAACCACTGAAGGATGAGTGCATCTCAAAATTAAGATTATTCCATGGACTCACTCTCATTAATACAGGTGGTTATTATGAAGGGAAATAAAATTGCATTAGCTTACTTAACTGCAATATTCTCTGTCTATTTTCATATGTTAATTCTCATAAGCTTATTATTTGTACTCAACTTGCTTTTCCCTCTAGTGATAAATAGTAGTTGTTTAAAATTGTTTTGCCATTTAACTTGTCAAAATCCATACTTTGTGAATAATTCTTGTACCTTTGAAACATTTCAGGAATCATCATTTTTATTTTGGGGTACAAATAATGTTTATCAGATTATTCATGAGAATGATACTCATTTAGTAGGATTCACATATTTCATAATGATGCAAAGAAAAAAGAAAATTAAATTGGGTCTTGACAATTTTTGCTTCAGGAATCGTAGTAGAAAACATAAATATTTCAGGTTGAAAACAGTAGTTAATGGAGGTTTGGGATGGTTCTGGAGGCTTCACCTTACATGGATTAAATTCAGTTAGAAACACACTGAATGCCTGGAAAACACTGTCCAAATTCTGAACCTCTCTTCTCCAGGTACCTTATAAGGATGTGACTGCCTTGTTTTTAGGCATACAAGTCCTCGGCTTCTACTACCTTGGCGTAAAATGAAACACTGGTTTTGAAGCCTTTAAGTTAGGGTTATAAAAAACATTGTCATTTAAAAATAAATTTTATAAATTGTTCTTCCAAAAAAAGATTACAGCACAAAAGCTATTCTTTTTTTTCTTTTTCTTTTTAAAGACTAAGCTTCATATGCCTTCTCTGAAGTAAGAATAAAAAATGACAATATGGTTTGGAACGTTGAACACTGCCTTTCACATCTCTATATGGGGAACATGTGTTTATAGCATCTTTTGAAGGAACTTAATAAGTGTTGACTTGTCTTAGCAGAGTGAGAAGAATAAAAGCAAATACTTTCAACCCTCAGCAGTCCTCTCAGTGAGTGAGTCCCTGTTGTACTCCCTGCCATGTTGCTGTGTGCGTTCCCTTGTATTGTTGTGTAACGGCTCACTGTACTGCATAATCATGTGATATCATCACTGGCTAGTCATGTGATTCCCCATTGAACTGAGGAGAGAACCGAGGCTTAGTGAAGGGTGAGTGATACCCAAGAGTCGGCAAGGCTGGTGAATGCCAGTCCCACCCAAGCCCAGTTGCAAAATCTATGCTAGCTTCAGTGGTGAGATGACAACAGTGTGAGCAGAGGGGACTAGCATCAGGACAGACCCCTAAAGGAGATTGTGTGGGGCCAGGGCTGGGAAGAGAGCAGGCTTCACTAGACACACAATTAATGGGAATAGCCCTCTCTTTCTGTCAATCTGCTGTGTGATTTCAAGGTGGTGGTGAGGTCCCCAGGACCCCCTGTGTATAGGGAGACTAATACAGTCCTGTTCTGCTCAATGTTCTAGACCCTGAGAAACTTCTAGGCTAACACTCGAGTTAGCTCTGTTGACCATGACATGTAGATAACACCCCTTTTCTGGAATTTTCTGAAGTACTAATCATACCCCAGTAATAGGCCAACTCTTTGTGGTTCCTGTGCACACACCCATCACAGGGGCTTCCTGGGCCTTCCTGTGCCACAGACCCCTTTGGAACTTCACTGAAGTCTGTGTCCCCTTCTCATAGCAATGGTTATAAATGCATTACATTTATATATATATGCCAGTTACAGTGAAGGGCTGATATCCATCAATCAGAAATTGTAATATAATGTCTCCTTTGTTATTAGCTCATTAAATAACAAAATCTAGTGCTGAGTTGAATACGATTATTTGGAAGTAAGGAGGAACATAAATGATACTTCCAGATATCCGTGAAGATTGCTGTAAGACTGTCTGTAACTTATGATGGTAACAAACAAAAAAGCATGGGCACTACTGAAGATGATGTGGTTTGTCTATGCTCATGATTAAAGAAAATGCTGAATTTTAGCTGGAGGTTTAATGAAAATAAAGATGTAGCTTTTCCCTATCTTCGCAGGCCCCTTAAATCATATCTGTACCCCATGTTATGAACTGCTGAGTCATGGTTCCCCGATTCAGTTTCTATGAAAAACCCTCTTGGGCTTTTGATTGGACTTCTAATGAGTCTTTACCTCAAACTGGGGACAACTGAGAGTTTAAAAATACTGTCTTCCCAAGGGCAAAAATGAACTATTGGGATTTCATCAAGATCAAAAGCTTTTGCACAGCAAAGGAAACAGTTAACAAAATCAAAAGACAACTGACAGAATGGGAGAAGATATTTGCAAACGACATATCAGATAAAGGACTAGTGTCCAGAATCTATAAAGAACTTAGCAAACTCAACACCCAAAGAACAAATAATCCAATCAAGAAATGGGCAGAGGACATGAACAGACATTTCTGCAAAGAAGACATCCAGATGGCCAACAGACACATGAAAAAGTGCTCCATATCACTCGGCATCAGGGAAATACAAATCAAAACCACAATGCGATATCACCTCACACCAGTCAGAATGGCTAAAATCAACAAGTCAGGAAATGACAGATGCTGGCGAGGATGCGGAGAAAGGGGAACCCTCCTACACTGTTGGTGGGATGCAAGCTGGTGCAACCTCTCTGGAAAACAGCATAGAGATTCCTCAAAATGTTGAAAATAGAACTGCCCTATGACCCAGCAATTGCACTATTGGGTATTTACCCTAAAGATACAAACGTAGTGATCCAAAGGGGCACGTGTACTCGAATGTTTATAGCAGCAATGTCCACAATAGCCAAACTATGGAAAGAACCTAGATGTCCACCAACAGATGAATGGATCAAGAAGATGTGGTATATATACACAATGGAATACTATGCAGCCATCAAAAGAAATGAAATCTTGCCATTTGCGACAACATGGATGGAACTAGAGCGTATCATGCTTAGCGAAATAAGTCAAGCGGAGAAAGACAATCATATGATCTCCCTGATATGAGGAAGTGGTGATGCAACATGGGGGCTTAAGTGGGTAGGAGAAGAATAAATGAAACAAGATGGGATTGGGAGGGAGACAAACCATAAGTGACTCTTAATCTCACAAAACAAACTGAGGGTTGCTGGGGGGAGGGGGTTTGGGAGAAAGGGGTGGTATTATGGACATTGGGGAGGGTATGTGTTTTGGTGAGTGCTGTGAAGTGTGTAAACCTGGTGATTCACAGACCTGTACCCCTGGGGATAAAAATATATGTTTATAAAAAATAAAAAATTATATTAAATTAAAAAAATAAATAAATAAAAAGAAAAGAAAAAAAATACTGTCTTCCTGTCTGTGATTGCGAGAGTCTGTATTTTACTGCTTTTCTTTAAGGTCATTCAGTATAGTTTTTATAATAATCCTCATAAGTGTTTTGCACAGTTTTGTAAGATTCATTCTTAGATACTTTGTGTGTTTTGTTGTTATTTGTTATTCTAGTTATCGTTGGCGCCCACCTAGAGTTTAAGACGAAATCAGTTTTGGGATATTGAGCTACTAAACCAGTCACTTACTGATTTTTGGACTTTCTGTCTTTGCCGTTGTATCACCTGGAAGTGATGGTGGTTGCTTTTTTTTTTTTTCTTCTTTCCCAATTCTGTGCTTTTAATTCTGAAATGTTCTCTTAGGTACTGAAAGGACTTTGAGAGTGGCTTTCAGCAGAAGCCTTGATGCTTGTTAAAGTCTTCTTCCTGATTTTAAAGGAAATTCTTCTAATAGTTCTCCACTGAGGGGCAGCGGGCTGGAACCAACTTCTAGCAGTCAGCAAGAGCCATTCATTCACTTTTCAAGAATTTTGTAAGCCGGTTGTTAAAACACAGTCATTATTAAAGATTAAGTTGTATAAAGTTATAGTTAAGTTAATCATGTTAAAAACCAAGGTAAACTCTCCAAACTCACTGCGTACTACTCTCTTTCATGGCATCTCACTCTTGTCTATGTTCTTGAGGTTATTTTAATCTCTTAATCTGCACGGTGGAAACACTGTATAATGAAGTGACATGTGTGACCCTCTTACCCTTGTGATGGTTGGTGACATCATGCTGACAGCTGGGAATTGCCCACGATGGGAGTATGTACACCACGGAAGATGGCAAATGCTGCCAATCAGGGGTTTTATTTTCTTTGCCACCGACTAACACACCTCTGATCAAGACCGATGTTTGCCATAGATTCTAGCATTTTCTTGGCCTGTTAACTGAAAGCAAGGACAGGAGGGAGGAGAGGAGGGAGAGGAAGAAGGAAGCAGGAAGGCAGGGAGGGCAGAAGTGGGGAATGCCTGGAGCAGGGGGTTAATCTGAATTTGGGGTTTTCCGCACAGATCACTGTGATGTCCCGCTGGCGTCCACGTTGCCACGAGAGTCCTTCAGCTGCTCATCGCAGCTGTCCAGGAGCCATGGCCCGGGGTTCGCAAGTCTTAATCGCAGAGATGGTGAGTCTGATGCTGTCTTGCTTTTAGCCCATCACAAGTCTTTCTCAGGGAGAATAACGACCATTCTTACTTCATATTCATTTTTGTGGCTCGAAGAGTAATTATATCGCAGTTAAGTGAAGAAGCAGGTTCAGTGATGTGTCATTTCCAGCTTCCTGCGTCTGTAGCGTTCTTCTTTTCTGTTGGTTCTGACATTTCCCGTCCCTGCTGATGGTCAGCAAGTGGTCATAAATGAGACCTGAATCAGAAAGGAATTACTGGAGGCTCCAGATTATTTCCTATTTTGTCATCCCTTTTTAGTTTCAGAGCACTCCATGGATGGGTGACTAGCAAGTGTGCTTCTTGTGGGTAACTAAAACACTAGCAAGTGTGCTTATTGTGGGCTCCTGGGTGGCTCAGTGATCTCGGGGTCCTGGGATGGAGCCCCATATGTGGCTCCCTGCTTGGTGGGGAGCCTGCTTCTCCCTCTCCTTCCAGCTCCTGCTCTTTCTTCTATCTCTCTCTCTTTCAAATAAATGATCAAAGTCTTAGAAAAACCCAACAACAAATGAATGAGCCAATGTCATGGGCACTGGCAACACCCAGCAAGCCACGAGCTGACCCCAGTGAGATGGGAAGCTGCCACGGGGTACTGATGGGGAAATAGCCCCATCCCAGGACCTGGCCTGCAAGGAGCCGGGGCAAAGCCTCCTGTTGAAAATAGACTGCGTTTGTACCCATGGGAAGGGAGCTAAAGGGCTCCTTTCTCGGGGTGGGGAGGTGTTCGTTCATTCATTCTTGCTCCATGACTTATGGATGAAGTTGCTTTCACTTTTGCACAAACAGTCATTCAGCAGACTGAGTAATACATGCACTGAAAACACAGATGTTTCACTACCTTGGAAAGGGATAGATTAACTTTTTTGGTGAATGATCCATTCAGAAAGTAAAATTTTAAATTGACTGTGTCCCAGGTAAATGTAAATTCTGAAGATTATTACAATGGAACAGAGCATTTGCCTCCCTTTATTCGGTATTTCTAAGATCACAGTTTAAGTATAGCTTGAATTTTATTGTGTCCTCAAAAGTCAAGTGCAGGAACAAGTGATCAGATAGACTGATGGGGCCCCATAAAGACACAGGGAAGGATTTTGGTGAGTTTGGGGGGGGTGGAGAGATCACGCTGCTGAGGACCACCTTCATGACCTTTTACTATGAAAAACCATTTCTGGCCAGATATTTTCTCCTCCAGGTAGTTAGGAAGCATCAGTCATGATGACTTTCAGTCCTCTGGTGAAAATAGCCTCTCACTGAAGCCGGTTTTCAATTAATAATTAAATGATCAAATTTACTATTTTTGGTCTATTGGTTCCTCTAATACCAGCTTAACATCTAAACTTTCCAATGGTTGCCCAAAGACTGTAAAAACCAAATAAGCATCATCCTTAATTAGTTTAAAGGATCCCAAGAGGCCTGTGTATTGTGTTTCTGATGTGCATATACAGGATATCTTTATGATTCAGGCCTCTGGTCCTGTCAGTGTGTGGTGGCACTGGGAAGTTTATAAGCATCAGAAGGAAAATCCCAGTGTTTAAGATGAATTTATTTCCATTATATTTAATTAAAAAATCAATAACTTAGACTATCGTAAGCAGCCATTGTAAAATGGTCAGTATAAAATGCATTTACTATAGTCAGATCACTCTTTGCAGATTTAAATTAATTTTTTAAGAGCATGGCAATCAACTGATGAGGTTTTTCTTGTGGTTGTTGCTACTCTGACTTTATAAAATACATATTTCATTAAATACTCCTTTATTTTGCCATCTGATTTTATACCCATTCCTAAGGCAGGATTCAGACAGCACTGTTTCTCAATATCCTTCTGAAGGATTATCTATGCATATTTTCCGTTGAGAGCCGGCATCCCAGGGGCATCTGGTGGCTCAGTCGGTTGGGCGTCTGCCTTCAGCCGGGCTCCTGATCCCAGGGTCCCTGGACTGAGCCCTGCACCAGGTTCCCTGCTCAGAGGAGAGCCTGCTTCTTCCTCTCCTCCTCACTCCGCTTGTCTTCTCTCTGTTTTTCTTTTTCTCTTGAATAAATAAATAAATAAAATCTAAAAAAAAATTAAAGCCAACATCTCGGAATCTTTCCTGGAATTTCTTTTGACTTTGTAAATGCTAGAGAACAGATTAGTTCAGTTTAGGATATTACAATGTAAAATTTGGATTGTATAAAATCTGGAAGATTATAATAATAATGACGATGATTCTTCCTATATAGTAGTTGTATCTTTTCTGAAAATTTGGCACAAGATCTGGTGATGGAAGCCATGTTAGACAACTTGATTATGTGGTTAAAATGTCCTTGGTCTATATTATGGTACCTGGAGGTTGTAAAGAAGGTGTCTGTCTTACCTCTCTATTTTGCCCAGCAGTCTCTGAGCTTTCAATATTTTTATGGAAAAATAGAACTATCTGAACCCTCATGGCTCCTGCCAGGGATTTTGTATGTAGCTTATCGCTGCATCTACCTTATGTAGAAGGTAGTAAGACAGCAGTCAGTACATACAGTTTCTTTATTTTTATTATTTTTAAAGATTTTATTTACTTATTTTAGAGAGACAGAGAACATGAGTGAGGTGAGCAGAGGGAGAGGGACTAGGAACTCTGTACTGAGCATGAAGTCCAACACGGGGCTCGATCTCACGCCCTCCAGATCATGACTTGAGCGCAGATCAACACCTGAGAATTTACTTAAGAAGAAAGGCTGTGATTCAGATCACTTCCCTAAGAAAAATATAAACACTTAATCTCTACATTGAATTTCCATCCAGCCATGTTTATCTGAATTGCCCCTTCTAGGAATTTCCTTTTTTATTTCTGCCCAGGTCCCCTGGCTCAGGATTCACCAGCTAAGGTGGCCTTCCTGTCTGCCAAAGTAGTGGGGTCCAGTTAGCAATCCTTCCCGAGGCACCGGGATCCCTGATGGGTCACAGGCGCCATATTGAAATTGACACGGGAGTCCTGAACTGCTCCTTTAACCTGTGACTCAGGAAGACCATAGTCAGGGACAAGGGCTACTGGGGTCTCTCTGGGCCCCCCATGGTCAGCTGCTCTGCTGCCGTGAACGTGAAGGGAGACCTGCCTGGACTAGGGGCTGATGGGGGGATGGTGATCCCAGGGCCCCCTGTTCTCTTTCCTGCCATCCTTTCAGCCTGACTGTTGTCCCGTTGCTGTGTTCCCTCTGAAGAAATCGGGGGAGTGGGCTTTGCTCTGACACATTCACATGCCATCTTTTGAATGCCCCCCCCCTTGCTGCTCCTCACATCACGTGATGCTCAGGCCTCCTCCTTTTTGCATTCATTAGGATACTCTGCTTCCTACAGCAGGTAATTGGTCCTCGACTCTTTTCATCAGAGGCTCTAATGGCATGCTTATGAACAGTTAGGAATTAAGCCATGCAGCGTCCTTCAAGAGAACTCGAGTTTTAGCATCAACGGAATTTTCTTTCTTTTTCCCCAGAGGCATTTGGCTGACTGAGCAGTCACAAATGGGTGGCTAATTTAGTTGTCATGCTTTTGTTTTCCAAGCACCTCCCCCACCCCCGCATTTCTTGACATGATCCTCCACCATACTAGATTTTTTAAAAAGGAGACATTGCCTTGAAAGCATGCAGCTGTGCTCCTGTCGGGAACAGTGGGCTGGCCTGGCCTCCTGCCCTTCTGGGCCCTGGACTCCCCAGGGGTCTGCCCACAGCAGAGGGAGGTGCCCCTGTTCTGATGGCCTCAGGAGTGATCTGATATCCCGTCTGTTCTGCATGAGTCAGGGGGCTGCTGAAAGGATGCCCTCCTAGAATTAGGACACGTCCCAGAGCCGCACTCCTTGTAAACAGAGATTTCACGGGACATGAATGAGCTCAGTCACACATTTTATTCGGTCATAAATGAAGGATTTATGACCTGTTCGGGTTGTGACAGGCTTGCTGGGCAATTCTTGCTCTGTTTCCATGGTGGGAAATCATCAGAACCGTCTCATGTTTTGCCAGGGCAGAACTTCCAACGAGTCAGAGCTGAGAGCCTCTAGTCAGATTTCATTGGGTCTCCATGACCCGTTCAGGAGTCTTTGTGAGGACAGCAAAACAAAACACAAGGGATCGACCCATTTTTGTCTGTTTTATGCAGACAGAGCTGTAGTCAGAATGCTTGGTGCGTAGGGCGTGGAAATCAGTCCCTGGGGAGGTCACATGTGAATCCCTGTGGGGTGCTTTCTCTTTCTCAATATCTCTGGCACTTAAAGCAAACTCAGGGTGATTGGTGTGCACTGAGCATGTATTTTCATTTGACTGTCAAAGGGTCTGTTTACCAAGCCATTTCGAGCGTCTTTGCATGTAGGAACCCGGCTCACACTGAGGCAGCTGTGGTGACTGTTCCCCTCCGGGTGCCCTTTGTGGGAAATGTCCCGTTCTCCCGGCTGAGGCTCCTAGTGCAGTACAGGAAGCACACAGGCAGGGGAGCTGGGGGCCCCAACGCAGGGTTTCTGGGCCTACTCTGTACTGGTCGCCGGAATGCCACCTGGACACAGCTGGTGCTGCCTCTTGAGGAATCAAAATTTCAGCAAACGCCTTAATCCCCCAGTAATAGCAGCGTCTGACCCAGGCTTCAGCACATCCAGCCCTAGGACCCCTGAGTGGGGAGGTCAGGGGGACCTCAACACTGTCACCAGACCCTGTCTTCCCGCTGGCCCCTCTTTTCTGAGGACACCCGTCAACTTCCTGGGGATGCCCATCGTCTTCCTGGGGCAGGCAGCAATGGGCTCTGATGGGGTCCGAGATCAAAGGATCAAGACTGATACAAAGTGAAGGTTAAGCAAAGCTTTATTTCATGCCAGCACTGAGAATCAAACTGACCAGCCGGGACCATCTCTTATGCAACCTTGCCCAGCCTCACAGACCAGCTTTTATAGAGCAAAGGCCATGTGGTTGAGCCTGGCCAATGAGATTGTAACACACAGAGAAAGCTGCATAGTCATGCTAGGTCACACAAGGGTGGCCAATTGAATTACAATTTACCCTATAGTAGCTGTTTGAACTAGCCTATCACTTTGATCAGAAATGGCGCCCCAGTTTGGCACCCACAAGGCGGGGTTTACATTTTTTGGTGGTTAGGGAGATAGTGTGTGCGCTTTACTAATTGGACACCTCCATCTGGCCTGACTCGTCCTTGCATCTGGGCTCTTTGTTATCTCTGCCTGACCTGACCCGTCCATGTATCTGGGCTCCGTTATCAGGGACTGGTCGGCCATATTTTACTGGTTTCTCAGACTTGTTTCTAAGTAAGTTCCTCTGGGAGGGCAGGGTCAATTTAAGGTCACTTCATAAACAACAAAATGGCTGTTCTACTGAGATGAGGTCACTCTGGCTAAGTAGGCCTTTACACCCCCCCCCCCTTTTTGGAGATTAGTCAAATCCTTGACTTTTTAGCCAGTTTTATGTCCTCCTGTTGTAAGGGGTTATATTGAGCTTATAAGATTAACATTTTTACCGCCCCAATTCTGTTTTGTCAAATGACATTAGGGCATTTATTATAATGCAGGGGCCAAAAAGTGGCATCAGTAATAGTAAAACCAGGGGGCCTGTAATTGCTGATATTAAGGAAGTTATTCATGGAGACCAGTTGAATAAACTTTTACATCATCCCTGGGAGTTCCTGCATTGTTGTTTGCACTCATCTAGTCTCTTTTTAATGGCTGCCAGACTGTTTTTAATGACTCCAGTGTGATTTACCCAGAAGCAGCATTTCTTTCTTAGGGCTACGCAGAGACCTCCTTTTTTAAGGAATAGTATGTCAAGCCCTCTTTTATTTTGCAGTACTACTTCAGCTAAAGAGCTTAAGGAATCAGTTAGCTTGTCTATATTTTTATGTATACAGTGTAGGTCAGCATCTACTTGGGACCCAAGAGCCTCAAAATCTACTTTCTCCTTTATTAAGGCTGTGGTTCCTACTGCTGTGGGCTCTGCTATCCCTGCCACCAGGGGGTGCTGGAATTAGGATGGGAACCACACGCTTTGTTCGTTCTATCCCTGCAATAAGATGTTGGAACCCCTTGGTTTCTCATAATAATCTACTTGGGGAAGGATGTGGGCAGTTATATAGAGTTTGTTCCAGGAAGAGTTTTGGAAAAAAGCAAGATTGAGGCATGGTGTGAGCCCTGAACTGCAAGCAAACCAGGCCCCAGCAGGGGCCTTAAGGAAGTTAGTGAAGACAGTAGGGACTATTATAGTCTCATATAGGTCTTTATATTGGGAAGCTTGCTTTTGTGTGTGTGTGTGTGTGTGTGTGTGTGTGAGAGAGAGAGAGACAAGGCAAAGTCCCTTTTCTTTTATATCTCCTAGGGTTAGTCTAGGCACCTTTTTCCTCTCACAAGAGTTATAAGAACTTTTATTTCTAATCTGTCCCTTCCAAGTCCCTATGATAATGTTAGCCCCCATTTTAATATAATATGGGGGTTGAGGGTTTAAGCATAGCCAACAGTCTCGAGTAATATTAGGGTCTGAAGTATTTAAAAAGCTAAACATTGAATCTACCAATGGGAGTAAAACTTTGGTGGCGCTGTTGTCACTGTCAACATTTTTTATTTTTTTTAATCCTCTATGACAGCCTCTTTTGGGATTGGGGTGGTCTGGTTGGATTTGGTGGCTTGGGAGGATTTAAAACTGGGTTTGGCCCTATAGACCGGGGTAGTTCTCTAATTTTTATTTTTTGGATGGTGAATTGCCCACCTCTGTCTGTGCCAGCTTTATAATATCTGAGGCCCCAAGATCGGCCATACTCCCAAAGACGGTCTTTGGGGTTGATGATTGTGATAGATATATTTGTACAAAATCTCCCATATTGGTGGGATGCAGTTGAGGGGAAGATCCCCGCAGCCAAATTTCCAACAAATTTTTTTTTGTGTTACATAGTTGTTTGTTCTGGTGGGTACTACAGTTATGTAGGGATTATGGTTTGTTTCCCAGTCAGAGGCTATTGTCTCACAACCCCATCATGTACAATAATAGTCTGAAGCCCCCCCATATTCTGTATAGACCCCTGTACTAGGACATATGTAATAAGGGACGTACGCGATGCAGGGGGTTACAGGTGCCAGTTGACATATGGTTACATTAAATTGCACAGTCAGCTGATAAGTTAGCTATTCACTGTTTTGTATAACTTTTTTCACTTTTAGTAATTTCATTTGTTTAATTTTCTATCTATACTTTTCTGTCTGATGAGGTGACTCAGAAGTTTTTACATAAACAGGTAACAATAGGAGCAACAGTGAACTCAATGAATTCATTGTTTTTTGAGTCTTAACTTTAGTCCATGATTGGTGGGATCCATCGGCAGTGGCATCCATCTCTGGGGGCGTCCTCGTTCTCGGCTCATTTGATGTGATCTGCGTGAATCCAGGCCCTGATGCCCTCTACTTTTACTGCTGTGGGGGTGGTCAGGATGACAGTAAATTGTCCCTTTTAGCAAGGTTTCAAGTTTCCCACTTGGTGGCGGCATATTTAAACCAAGTCCCCAGGTTGGTAAGGATATGGATCCATCTCTGTCTCCGTCTCACTATGGGCAGTCCGGATCCCTGCGTGGGCTCTTTTTAAGACAGACTGTAGTGCCTGCAGTGACTAGAGTACAGACTGATCAGATATTTCCACTAGGGCAACCTTTTGTGGCTGAGGTTAGAGTGGTGGCGGGGGGTCTTCCGAACATTATTTCAAATGGGGTCATCTTGTTTAAGTAGGGTGTACACCGCACCTTAAGGAGGGCCACGATTTACGGTATTTGGTCTCAATGGAGATTGAAGACCTTACTCTGGGTAGAGTAGATTTGAGCCAAGGCAAATGTTTCTTCCGGTGGCCACCCTGTGGAGAAAGTGGGCCACTCTAACTGGCAGAGTGTTTTTAGTTTTCCCGGGTAAACCTTGTCACCCGACTGGGTGGCTTTACCCTGAAAATCCTTGAAATACTGGAGAACAAGACTTAGGGGTGTCACAGGTCCCTTACTCCCCACTTGCTCCATTTTTTTAAACACAACAAACAATACACAGACAACAAAAAGACAAGATAAAGACAACTGCAGACCAGCGGCCCTTCCTCAACCAGATATCAAGTCTAAGGGTGTGCAAGATATAATCCCAACTCAAAAATATAACCTGCACCAGGGTAGGTAGTCACGGTCATCACCATCAGTGGACAGAGTAATTCAGGCCCCGCTGAGAGTTTCCTAGCCAACATTTCCTCTTCCTGAGGAAGTGTCCCTGCTGCTGTTGGAGCCACCAAAGTGGGGGAGGGGGGGTGGGGGGGCAGTCACACAGGATTAACTAGAGATAGAAACCTTCCAACAGATCGATTTAAATACAGTCTGGCTGGTGGTCAGCAGACAATCTGGAATAACCCAGGAACTGGGGGGAGATGTCCGTACAAGGGGTCCAGAGTGGAAGGGGCCGAGCTCTCATTCAAACCCTCACAGGAACCTCAAATGCTGCGTCTTCCTCATCAGTGGAGCAGGGACTGTTACGCTGGTCCCGCTTGCTAGGTGTGGGGCTTGTGGGGTCCCACGTGGGGCCCCAGGTGAGATCCTGGGCCCATCACACGTGCGTGACAAGTTTGTCTTTCTTCGCCGTCTTACCTTTGGGAAGAAGCACAGGCAACAGACCTTCAGTGATAAGGTCACTGGAAAGCTCAGCGCTGGGACTACGGCCCCTCATGCACCTGGAAGCCATGGCAGGGATGGCCTGTTGTAATGGTGACTGTCATCCAGCACCCAGCAGCCTGTGGGAGGGATGACACTGGGTGCTGCACACATCCTCCTGTCACGTCCCCCGCAGTGCTGCAACACACAGCTAGCACACTGTCCCCAGGAGGGAGAAGGATGTTCTGCGTGGTGACCTTCCAGGCCCTGCAGTTTTCTCTGCACAAGTGGGGGGCCCAGATAGGTTTTCCTTGGTACAGGTTGTGACACTGTATTCAGGAAGGGGTGGAGGTGGGAGAGAGGCAGGTGGCGGGGGTGGGGGAATACACACTCCCCCTGTGCATCACCCCCTAGCAGCGATCTGGGGGCACGGGACCTCATTAGCCTGCTGGAGCGAACCACCCCCGGCATAGGGGATTCTGCCGTTCCGTGCCTGTCGCTGCCCCAAGTTCATCAGATGGCTTGGCATGCATGCCAGAAGCACGTCCTCACCGCAGGTCAGGAGGAGATGTTTGGGGTCTATTACCTGCAGGTGGGGGAGGCTGGTTGGCAGGTAGGCAGTGGCACCTGTGGGAGAGGCTGGTCCTGGGGCAACATGCCAGCAGCATCGTGATCTGTTTACTGAATTTGCCTCCCCGCATGGGTGACGCCATGCTGGTGATACTTCCTGGCCTCGAGAGAGGTTAAAATTCACAGGGAAACATGGCAAAATGCCAGCAAGAGTATCATCAGTACCTTCTAC
Organism: Mustela putorius furo; assembly: GCF_011764305.1. NCBI lineage: Eukaryota > Metazoa > Chordata > Mammalia > Carnivora > Mustelidae > Mustela > Mustela putorius. Next base: position 14,551,849 of record NW_025421998.1, read on the forward strand.
AGGACTCTGCTGCGAACTAGGATGAGCCTGGATACAGGACGTCAGTAGTCCCTCAGAGATCTAAGCTGATCCGTAGGAAATTTCAAATGTGGAATCTCCACGTTAAAATGATCTGTTGAATGCCAACACCTAATTTTTAAGGTTATTTTTGCGACAATTCTAAAAATCATGCCCAGCTGCCAAGGAATGTCCCTCCAACTGTGAGTGGCTCTCAGCTAGAATACAGAAGGACTTCCAGTCATCAGCCGCGAGCGGGGCCCTTGGACAAAGCAGCAGAACCAATCTTGTCATGAGAGGCAAGGATAGGCAGCCAAACTGGCATGGGCTGAGGACGCAGAGGAGACTCGGTGTGCAAACAGCCTCTCGGTGTGCAGAGGAATGGGGTTAGTGGGGACACTGGGGAATTGAAATAACGTTTGCCATTGCATTAATACTGTACCGTGTAAATACCTTCATCCTGATAAAAGTCCCATGACGATATAAGATGGTAACTTTGGGGGAAACTGGTACAAAGGAGACAAGAATCCCCTCTACCACGTTTGTAGTTCTTTGGGCAACTGGAAGTTATTTCAGAATAAAAAGTTAAAGATGCATTACAGAACAACCCAAAATGCAGCACATTTTGGATTCGGAGTCAAAGAAAAAGGCATTGCGCTTGCGGTACATTGAGAGGAAAATTTGGAATACTTGAACAAAGATTCAGTCTGGGAAATCTGGGTGGAAAGAAATGAGAAAGAACCTGGGTTCTCCGGAAGGCCGTGCTTGAACACGTGCGGTGAAGGGGGGAGGTGGCGAAGGGAGGACCTGGTGAAGAGACATCTGTGCCCACCCCCTGGGAACGCCCCCAGTCCTGGTGCAAGCGCCCCACTTCTGTTTCCCTCTCAGCTGTACTGGGACCATGTCTCACACTTCCTGACATACCCCAGCCCTACAGGCCTTAGCAAACCCAGTGCAGGGGTCAGTAAGAGCCCCTCACAGGAGGACGGTCAATGAGGTCTAATGCATTAGGCCTCGTTATGAGAACCTCAAGTGAGGTGTCCGACGGTGGGGAAAATTGTTTTCCAAAACCGCTCTTATCATATTATAGACGACTTCCATGCCTCATGTTTTCTGGACATGGATAATTGGCAAAATATCGGTTCCAGAATGTGCTTCAAGCTTATTTTCCAGTTTTTTAATTGTTTATTATTTTAAAACCAGAAACTTCAATGTGATGTCTAACTCCACATTCAAAACCCACATTTCTGGGACCTGAAAGAACAAAATACAGCCTCCGGGAGCCAACACAGCCTCCGGGAGTCTCCTCTGAGGCGGTGTTTTGTCTGTTTCTCACTGGACAAGACAAAGCCTCGTGATTTCTGCTCTGCACCTGTTGTCTTGAAAACCTGGGACATCCTTGTTATTCCCTTGCTCTGTATTCTCCCTCTAGCTCCCCGCTGCCCCTCAGGCTCTCCCCCCCTGCGCAGGAAAACCTTCACGTCCACCACTGCTGCTCTGTGTTTCAGATGATTCTTCGAAATGCCTGTTTCTCGCATAAACCAGTAAGCGTATCAAGTGTAGGGTTTGCCATCACCACCCTTCCTATCCTGTCATTCGGTACGGCACTTCCTCATGCTGGGATTCCAGAATTAAGCTTTTCTATTTCTACCATGGTCTGCATGCATTCCTTCAGATCCAGCCAAAGGTATGTCATACATACAGACGGGCAGAGACACTAGTCTCAAACACGGATGCGGTGACCTGGTGTTTGGTCGGCCACATGTCGCCTGGGACCGTTGGACACCCAAGAGTCAGGGTTATGACTGAGAAATCAGAGTAATTCATGAGGAATGTAGGATTCATCTGTTTACTTAACCCGTGGTTCTGAATGCGTGTCTGTGTGTATCTGTCTGTGTGATCATGGGGGGTTATACATTCCAGAATTTGGAACTCTGATTTTTGTAAGTTTTATTTATGATCTCTTTCTTTACAGGATAATGCAGATCTTAATGATTTCTCTCCCTTTACTATTTTCTCCCACTTCTGTTTCCCCTCAAGGGGCCGGTGGCTGGTCTCCACTTGTGTCAGATAAATACCAGTGGCTGCAGGTCGACCTTGGAGAGAGAATGGAGGTCACAGCTGTGGCCACGCAGGGAGGGTATGGGAGCTCCAACTGGGTGACCAGCTACGTCCTCATGTTCAGTGACGGCGGGAGGAACTGGAAGCAGTACCGGCGAGAAGAAAGCGTCTCGGTATGTTCCTTCCTGAGAACTGTCTCTCGGTATGAATTGTGCCAGTCACTCCCTGTTGCTGCGGATCTGTCAGACTGAGCACAGAGACAGAGCCCCCCAAAGTACCTGAGTGTGTTTTCAAGTGAATATAAGATGCGTGTGGCCCTGTATGATCTATGCACTAAGTCAAATAGCCCTGTGCTACAGTGAAACACTGAAAATGTCTCCCCGCTGTTCCTGGACATAGTGTGTGATCGAAGGGGTGAGGTCATGTGCAGCCCAGAAGATGGTGTCAGTTCTTCAGCTGAGTAAATACGTTACTCCAAGTCCTCCAGTTAAGTGAGATTTCTGAAAGTCTCCAGAAACTGACACACACACATCATGGGCAGTCTCCGTTTGGACGATGGCATGTTGAGGGACATATGTCTGGCTCTAGCAGGAACCTGGGCACTTGTGTGGTCCCTTGTCCTTCATGGGGGTAGATATCAGGGATTCTTTGGAGTCACAATGACTTAAACTATCTTACACCAGGGATGTGCTTTCTGCTTCTGATTCCATACCCGCTCTTCTTTGAGAAGAATTAAATTTCGCTCTCCTGACTTTCTGAATATTAAAATATATGGACTTTATCAGATATTCAGAGTTTTGAGTCTTCAGATCATAGTGTTCCCTGAGGGAGGAGCTCTGAAGATAGAGTGGGGTAAGCGTCTGCTGTGTTGCTGTTGGCTGTTGGGGCAACGGGGCAGGGCTGTTGCCTCAAGATTTCTCAGGTGGAGAAGGAATTACTTTCTTATAATTAAAAATACACTAGGGGTGCCTGGGTGGCTCAGTTGGTTGAGCTTCCAACTGTTGGTTCATGTCGTGATCTCAGGGTCCTGGGATCAAGCTCTCTGTTGGCTCCATGCTCAGTGGGGTGTCTGCTTGAGATTCTCTCTCTCCCTCTCCTTCTGCTCTCCCCTCTTCCTTGTTCCCATGCACTCTGTCTCATGAATAAATAAATCTTTAAAAAAATACACTTTACATGGTTTCCAGGGGCTAGGGGATGGGAAGGATGGAGAATTACTGTTTAATGGGGACAGCTTCAGTTTAGAAGATGAGAAAGTTCTGGGGGTGCATGACGGTGACAGTTGCCCAGCCGTGTGATTGTTAGTGGTACACAATGACATGCTTAGAGGTGGCCAAAGTGGTGAATTTTATATTAGGACAATTTATCCACAATTTAAAAAAAAATACATTTTAGGTTCCATTTAATTTAGGTAAGGATATTTAGGTAAGTCTTAAAAAATTGTCTTGTCATGGTAAGAGGGGAGGTATCAGCGAAAAAGCCATTACTTGTTAGCTGGTAGCTCGTTAGCTTATCTGTAACACTAACAAGGGACAAAATGATAATACTATTGGGTAACAAATTGGACTCATTTGAACTCCCTTAGAACTCTGTAACTTAGTATAACTTCATAGCTTATGGCCTATTTAATTTTTTATCTCTGGACCTCTTTTAGTTCATCAATAGATGTTGATTTAAATTGAATTAGGAAGAACTAGTCAGTTGTCTAACACTGGGTAAAAGAACAAAATAGGCGAGAATTTGTGTTTAGGGGACCAGCTGACTTTAATACCCCAAACAGGCAGTTGCCAAGTGTGTGTTTGGAAGTACATCTCGACATTGAGCTAATTCTAGGCATGCCAGGTCCAAACCAGGTTTAAGACCAACATTAATTAAGAATGAACAACAGTTAAAAGTTAAGGAAGCATTTACCTTATAGAGAGCTTTTGTTCCAAATTAAATCTTGCTTTTCGAAATCAGGTAATGGACCACTAACGCGTGCTTATTCTTAGTTGTATTAACCAAGGTTCATATTTTTACCCCCATCCCATCCCAGTACAAGGATGTGACATTGTGACCATTCCTGTTTTTTAGCTAAGAGGTTTTTGGGGGATTCAAACCCAAGCATCACCATGTGGCACCTTGTTTCCAGGAGCCCAGGGAAGTAAGGACCAAGCATAGTGGTGTTACTGACCCTAGACCACGCAGTTGAGGATGGATGCTTGGACTCCTCGGTCCCACTGGCCGTCGCATGGTCATGACTGGTGTGGTGGCCTCCCTCCCACACCCGGGGAGCTCGCTCACAGAGACCCGCCTTGGTAAATGTTTGCTGGATGAGTGCAGGGATGGAATCTACCTTCCCTTGAGGTAGGACGCTTCTCCTGAGCTCCCTGCTCTGCGCCCTTTGAGGCCCTCGTCTCGGCTCAGGGCTTCTTAAAGCTCCTCCGGGGCAGGAATTTCTTCTGCATTTCAGTCTCCTCTAGGAAAGGCGCTCCTTCAGGCAGTCCTTCAGCCCTCCCCACAGGACACATGGTGCTGTCTCCACCCCAGACTGCATACACGGCTGGCTCTGGCCACAGTAAGTCCCACGAGCTGATAATTAGGAGATTCTACCCACAGTCTCTTGAAGATGATCAGGTGGATTTGGCTGCTCTCTGGCTCCTCTCACACAGACGACCTGCTCTTTTTTTTTTTTTTTTTTTAAAGATATTTATTTATTTATTTGATAGAGATCACAAGTAGGCAGAGAGGCAGGCAGAGAGAGAGGAAGGTAAGCAGGCTCCCTGCTGAACAGAGAACCCGATGCGGGGCTTGATCTCAGGACCCTGGGATCATGACCTGAGCTGAAGGCAGAGGCTTTAACCCACTGAGCCACCCAGGTGCCCCCAGAGGACCTGCTCTTAACCCTAAAGCACGTACCTTCCCGGAGGCCCTTCCCACTCTTTAGGTGCTGGTTTTTAATCTGTGCTTCCCTGACATTTGAGAGTGAACTATGATTCTAAAAACTTTCCTTGAGATATTTACCCTCTTTATCAGCAGAAGAGATACCGTCATTTTCCTGGTTTTGTGCTACTCCTGTAAAAAACGATCAGGCGCTTTACGAGACAGAGCTGTTAGGTCACAGTTTCTGTAGATCTGAAGTCTGGTGCACCTGGCTGGGTCCTCTGGGTAAGCTGTTGGCTGAGCTGCACTTTTTCCCCTTCTGGATGTCTGGAAATCCCTGGGATCCTCCTCAGGTCCTGTGATTCACTGGGGGGACTTACGGGACCAATGCATAGTCATAAAACTATGATGTGTCCAGGGTACAAAGCGGAAAGAGTAAAGGAAAAAGGTCGATGGGATGAAGTCTGCAGGAAACCAGGCATGAGCCTCCAGGGGTCCTCTCCAAGCAGAGCCGTACAGAACGTGCTAAGTTCCCTCCAGAACAAGTGAGAACTGTCCTCGCCAAGTGTGGTCCACCATGGAAACTCATTAGAGACTCAACAGCCTGGGCATTTATCGGAGGCCGGTCACACAGGCTCCCTCCTTGCAAGACCCCGACCAGGACGATGGTTACTGAGTGTAAATGAGTTGTTCGCACAAACGTTAGGCACAGTGAGCTGCTCGCATTATTAGGGTCTTGGGACTGTACCAGCCTTGAGATTTGAATCGGTCTAGGTGATTTAGGAGTCCGACCACTGTGAAGAGGAGGATTCAGGTGGTCTCGGGCTCAGTTGAACCTAAGAGGGAGGCCTGCCCCCCGCCTTCCCTGTGTCAGCTACTGGCATGTTTTCCCCAGTGCAGATGGATGGGTTCGGAAGCCTGGGGAGGCGCTCAGACTTGTCTGGCTCTGGCGGAGGGGCCATCTGAGAACTCCCATCTGTGGTCATTGGAAGAGTCCTTGCCACTGGGTGGTCCCACCTGCTCCACACTAGGCACTGAGGGTCCTGCAGCCTGGGCTGTGGGTAGAGCCATGTAGAGGCTTGCAGCCACCCTCATGGGCTGCCGTGGACTAAGAAGGGAGGGATGCCGGGAGGGCCATATTTTCAAATCTCCTAGTCTTCATCTCTCTTTATGATCCTCTGCTTTCTTTTACATTTATCTGCTTTCCTCTGCCTATACATTGCGTCTTTCTACTCCTGTCCTCCCCTTCTCTGCAAGAGAGAGGACCTGGATGACAACGGGCCTTACAACTCAACAGGAGGCCTACAGTCCATCAGCATCACCTGGGATCCTGACAGAGATAATGGGGTTTCAACCCCCATCCTGGCTTCCTGGATCCCAGATCTGCATTTTTTAAAAAAGATTTTATTTATTTATCTGTCAGACAGAGATCACAAGTAGGCAGAGAGGCAGGCAGAAAGAGAGGGGGAAGCAGGCTCCCGACTGAGCTGAGACCCCCAATGTGATCCAGGACCCTGAGATCATGATCTGAGCTGAAGGCAAAGGCTTAATCCACTGAGCCACCCAGGCACCCCGAAAATCTGCATTTTAACAAGATTCCCAGAGGATCCCAGAAGTGCTGACTGAAAAGACCCATGTCCAATCTGTGGGAGAAGTGGTTCTGCTCCTTTAGTGACTTTACCTGCCTGGATTTCAGGAGATTACAACCTGCTGGAGGATACAGCTTGTCCCGGGCACCTGTTAACCTGAGCCATGTTCTTCCCTTTAATGAGTCCTTAGGACTCTCACTCCATTGTCTTTTGGCTGCAGGACACTCGCTTTCTCCCCAATAGTCACCAACCTACTGGAACAAACCCCGGAGTGTCTTCTCGTTGCTTCTATCAACAATGACCAAGTGCTTAAAGTTAGTACCATCTTTGAGAAATAGATTATTTCCTAAACCTGTACATTTTGCATTAATTAGGGCTTTATTCTTAACTCCTGAGAACTCAAGTTCAAAGATTATGTATTTTAGGATTTCAAGACTGGGCTGTTGCCCGGAACATACTGACAACTTAGAATTTAAGTGGCATTTTCTTCCTCTGCAGGATGTTTGCACGAGAAAGGCATAGTCTAAGGATAGACTGGTAAATGGATTTAGAGAAATAAAAACAACAACAGAAATTATTTGAAATGAACATAGGATCTAGTATAATAATTCTATTGAATAGATTTCTTTTGCCTTGAGAAAATGTGTATCAGTAGGTCCTTGGGTGAAAATAAAAGAGAAATCACAAGGAATTTGGAAGGCAGCTGTGCTCACCACTATACCACCAACGCGAAATAGCAAAGAATTTGAAACTTTGTTCTACTTTGGATAATTTACAACCTGAACCAAGCAGAAAGTGTTGACTGATTAGTGAGGCTAAGTAACATTACATGGAAAGACAGGACAATCTCGTAGTGCTCTACAAGAGTGACAGAGGTGACTCCAAAGGTTTAGGGTAGAAGAAATGACAGGAAAATGCTGGGAGCAAAGCAGATGGGATGGGGCCGCCAGTTACTTCTGCAGTGGTTCGTGTGTTTGAGGGAAGGGGCTGGTGCGCCTACAGGAAAATAATTGCTTGTGAAATCCAGGTCACAGGCACATGTGTTTGTAGTTCAGGATATGTTTGAAACATGGATTCACCAGAAAAAAATCTCAAACTATTGAATTCAGATTTAAATGAACCATGGCTACTTGGTGTAAGTAGAAAAATCATGAGACCCGTACCTGATTTCAGAATAAAAAGAGATAAGAACCATGTCCAATCATAATAAGATCAACTTGAATCAGAAATAAGGAAGCATGTGAGCAAGATAGTAGGCACTCTGCTGAGTATGCAGCTTGGCTGGGAGCTGAAGTGGAAACTCGTTGGACGCAGCCCCTGTGAGGTCAGTCGCTAAGTCTGTGCCAGTTTATTTCAGGTCTGGGTGTGCACGTTCACTATTGAGCTGACGACCCGACAGAACCAAGCCCCACCTCACGTAGGCAGTTGCAGAAAGGGTGTGCAGGGCCTGCAAGGTCAGACTGGGTCTGGGCCAATGCCAGGCTCACCAGGTCCAAGTGCGGCTCTGAGACCAGTCGGTTTATAGCAGAATGGGAGCAGCACTTGACGATTCCATTATGGGTCACTTCCGTGTACTCAGCCTTGCGGGGACATGGGTTTCTCCCGCTTAACCGTCCTGCTGCTCACCTACAGCGTATTGATCACCACAGCAGCCCCTCTCGACCCTTCTGTGTGGATGGCACTTAACTGTTGTGGACGGCGATTGGATTTTCTATGCGTGTCTTCCCTTCCTGGGCTCTGAGGGCCATTAGGTCAGGGACTGATCTCCGGGGAAGCCCAGGCCTATTATGGTTTCTCGATAAAGGGCTGTTGGGTTGAATTAAGGGAAGGTTGCTGTTCTCCAATAGGCCTCAGCCAGATGGGTAGTTAACGATATGGAAACCTTAGCCACCCATGGGATGTGGCTTATGCAGTGGGAGGCTTTTGGTGCCAAATATGAGAGTGAGAAGTTTAACACTGCTTCCCCACAACATTGTACATGGATGATGCCTATTGAGCCTAAGGTGGTCTCCGGTGTGCCCTTAACTGCAGGTCTCAGTGACAGCAGATAAAAGCGGGATTCCATCCTGGAAATCTGTCCTTCTTCCCTCCCTCCCTTCCCTCCTTCCTTCCTTCTCTGTCAATGACAATCCTCCCCAGCCCGAAAGCCTTCACTCTGTGCTGAAATTGCTTGGGCAATCTCTGCTCTCTCATGTCTCGCACACTACTCTCTCATGTCCCACATTCTACTCTCTTGTCTTGCACACCACTCTCTCATGTCTTGCACGCTAGTCTCTCATGTCCTGCACACTATTCTCACTCCAGTCATTCATCTCGTGACTGTTTCACATCAGCTCTAGCGTCAGGGTCTCTGGCTTGTTTCTCTATCGTTTGTACCTACTTCATTAAAAGTAGGATTTTTAAAAAATTTCTTGGAAGAACACAAAAATAAAAAATTAAAAAAATCCTTTTTGTGTTAAGCAGGAAAAGTGAACAATGGAAAAATTAAGTTCTTACAGAAAAGTTTCTGCAGTAGCACAGTCATGGAAAGGAACCGTCATTGAGCTGAGTCTTGGGGAGGCAGAACTCAGGGAAGCTCAGGGAATCTCCAGCAGAGTCTCCTGGAGAGTCTTCCCAGCCCCTTGCAACTCAGGCAGCAGAGCTTCAGAGGATATGGTACCAACAGTTGGTCTCAGGTGGAGTGACCATTAACTCTACACTTTCTACAACTTGCAGATACCATAAATATACAGAATGCGCAAGTGTGGTGTGTACTTATGCATTCTGTATACAAACAGTATCTCTTCAAGTTGGAGAAATTGTGCTCTCCTGCAGTTAGAAAGTTTTCTGCCTTTGATGCAGAGCACATTTTGTAAATTTGTGTAGACAAAGGCAGCAATGAAATAAATTATATTATTTTGCAAAAGAGGACGACAGGTTTTCAGTATTTAAAAAAATGTTCATGTAGCTGGTCTTAAAACTCCAAAATGGTGAAGATTTCTGATTAGCAATCCTTAGAAAGGTGTGTTCCAGGGGTCTGCTAGCTTGTTCTGTAAAGGGGCAGATGACAAATGTTTTCAGTGTTGTAGCCCATACAGTCTCTGTTGTAGCTCCTCCCTTGTGTGAAAGCAGCCAGAGGCATTGTGTAAGTGAACGAGTGTGGCTGTGTTCTAATAAAACTTTATTGTTATATTAATAAATATATTGATATATTAATTATGGTTATATTATTAATTATATAATTATATATTAATTATATTAATATATTAATATAAATATATTAATAAAACAAAAACATACACTGGCTGCATTTGGCTCTGGGCTACATGTTACTTGATCCCTGGTTTAGTCCATTTTGTATCTGTTTAAGGCATGAGGTAGGGAGCCGTGCTCATGGATTTTGCCAGATGGCTGCCTAGTTGCTACAGTATCATTTACTGAGCAGTGTTAGGCAGGAAACAGGATTAGCATGGATGTAAAACAGACACCTGCTCGGCAATCTGAAGAAGACCAGTGTTTTTCACATTTCTGTCATGAGGTCTTATGGGTGACTTGTCTTCATAATGGGTTGTCTTACTTAGGTTAAAAGTAGTCTTTCCCCTTATTGTTTGTTCATCTCTGGATTCAGTTTTAAGCTTCTACTTCTGCCTTATTTCAGAACCTGTCTCAGAGATAGTCAATCTGGGATTTCCTTTACTTTTGAGAATTTGGAGGGCTTCTTAAAAGCACTTATCCCACCTGACCTTAAAAAATGAACGTGTTAAGCTCTCCTTTCTAAGCCTCTAACCTTGCATTCTCAAGTTATGAAGTGCATTCACATAGAGAGGGAAATAATACGAGAGGCATAAAAATTAGAAATGAAAATAAATTATCATTATATGTTCTTGGAGAACCGTAGAAAATCTCCTGGGAAAGAATTAAAAAAAAAATAAATTAACTCAGCAATGTTTCTCCTCATGAAAGTAATTTCCAAAATTAATTAATTTCTCTTTGTACCTATAAGTAATTAGTTAAATGATAAAGGAACCATGGACTTCATTTATAATAGAATCACAAACAATAAAATTGACAAGAAATGTTCCAAAAAATACTTAAAACACCATTGAGGGGCATCAAAGAAAAGTGAGATTAATCCTTGTCCTTAGGTATCAAGACTTGGTAGTGTAATGATGTGTGATGTATGCTCATCCTTAACTAACCCTGAAATAAAATAAAATGAAGTCTTTCTTTCTCTTCCTTCCTTCCCTTCTCTCTTTCTTTCTATTTTATTTATTTGACAGAGAGAGAGAGAGAGACAGTGATAGAGGGAACACAAGTAGGGGGATTGGGAGAGTGAGAGCAGGCTTCCCATTGAGCAGGGAGTCTGATGCGGGCCTCGATCCCAGGACCCTGGGATCATGACCTGAGCTGAAGGCAGACGCTTAACCACTGAGCCACCCAGGCGCCCCTGAAATGAGGTCTTCTTACTTTTATTTCAAAATGTTTTTTATGGGGCACCTGGGTGGCTCAGTGGGTTAAAGCCTCTGCCTTCGGCTCAGGTCAAGATCTCAAGGTCCTGGGATCAAGCCCTGCATCGGGTTCTCTGCTCAGTGGGGAACCTGTTTTCTCCTCTCCTTCTCTGTCTCTTTCTGCCTACCTCTCTTTCTACTTGTGATCTGTCAAATAAATAAATAAATAAAAATTTTTAAAATGTTTTTTATGCTGAAGTAGCCACAGCAATTTATTAAAAGAATAGTATTAAAGGAAATTATTCCTATTAAGTTACTAAAATGCCTTACAAAGCTTAAATGTAGCTGTTTGAAACTACTTAATATTAACATTGTTTATATAAGCATATTAATGCAAAGATTAGTGAAGAAACATAATAGGATTCACTAATAAATATATTTACAGAATTAGCAAAAAATGTGGCATTTCAAGTTAGTGACAAAAAATAGACTATTCAATAAATGATACTGGGACAACTTGGAAAAAAAAATAAATAAAGTTGGATCCCTATTTTATACCTTAAATAGATACAATTTAAAATAAGTCAGCCACAGAGAAAGGGCTAGATGCAATTAGAAAATGTTTTGTATGGATTATTGGAAAGAGCATGCTAAGGAAAATGGGAAACACAGATGCTGCAAAAAAAAAAAAAAAAAGATTGATAAACCAGATTAATTTTAAAATGATGTGTGGAAAAAATTGCTGTGAGAAGACACCAAACATAAATTGGGGAAAATTTAAATATATATGACAAAGAATGGGTTTTCTTCATTTGTAAAGCATTCTTGTAAATAAATGGGTATGATTTTAAAAAATCATTTTCAAATGGGTAAAGATAGGGACGCCTGTTGGCTCAGTGGGTTAAGCATCTTCCTTCTACTCAGATCATGACCCCAGGGTCCTGGGATTGAGTCCTGCACCGGGCTCCTTGCTCCGCGGGGGGCCTGCTTTTCCCTTTGCCTGCTCTGCCTGCTCTGCCTGTTGCTCTCCATGCTTCGGCTCTCTCTCTCTGACAAATAAATAAATAATCTTGAAAAAAAAAATTGGGTAAAGATAGAAATAGGCTATAAACAAAATGAAAGAGAGAGTTTTATAATTGCATGAAAAGTTGTTCACTCTCACAAACCCTTGGAGGGCAATTTCCATAAAAATTTAGTAAAGGGAGTCCCAAATGCCTGCTGTGTAGCTCTGAAGATGACAGTCCAGAAGGAGCAGCACCTTAAGTCCCCTCAGTGCTTCGTCTACACCGAGTAGAAACTCCACTCCTGGGAACGAATCCCACAGAGACACGTGAGCGACACAGAATACGCCTGTGAGGACAGTGTCATGTCCTCACAGTCACCGTCTGGTTCTCTGCCGCTGGTGAGTGCAGAGATAAAGCATGCTATGGAGCAGTATTGCATCAAGTGCCTTCCTTTGAAAAGGGGGAGGTGAATCTGTTGATAACGAGCTTCAGGAAACGCTAGTTTAAAGTGAGGAAAAGCGATGTACACACTGTGCCCCCATCCAAGGTCCCCGAGATGACTGTGCACATACGCGGTAACTCTGGAAAGACACACAGCAAATTAGTAATAGCACTTCTCACTCTGTGGAAGGGGCTGGGGGCTAAAAATACACAATAATTGTTATTTTTAAACTACATGTATATATTGCTGTTCGATTAAATACTGGGTGCTGAAAGTTTTTAAAAAAAAAACAGTTAATTTTTATTGTGGTAAAAAGCACATAACATTAAATTAACTATCTTAACGGGTTTTAGGTGTTAAGTAGAACTACTGAAGTTAATTATATTAAGTAATATATTAGGTATATTCATGCCGTCGAGTTACACATTTCCAGAAGTTTCTCATCTTAGAAAATGGAAGGAGGTCCGAACACACTGAACACGAAGTTTTCCTTCCTCCTCTCCCCAGCCCTCGGAAACCACATTTTATTAACTGTGTCTAGGACTTAGACTGCTTTAGGTGCTTCGTGTAAGTGGAATCCTATAGCATGAGTCTAGCTGTGGCTGCCTTACTTCACTCAGCATAAGGTCTTTGAGGTTCATCCACATTGTAACACGGGATAGGACCTCTTTCCTTGTAATGGCTGCATAATATCCCATTGTATTGGTACACCATCTTTTCTTTTTATCTGTTGCAATGATCTGAATGTTTGTGTCCCACCTGAAGTCACTGCTTTAACCCAAACCCCCAATGGTGATGACAATATTAGCAGGTGGGGCCTTTGGGTGGTGCTTAGGTCATGGGAGCAGAATCCTCTAGAAATGGACGGCACCTTATCAAAGAGGCTCAGACACATGCCTACCCCCTTCTGCCCTGTGAGGACACAGTGAACGTGTGTGGCCCAGAAGAGGGTCCTCACTGGTCACGTTGGTACACCAGCCCCAGACTTCCGGCCTTCAGAACTGTGAGCGGTAATTTTCTGTCATTTAGAAAGCACCCAGTCTACAGTGATTTGTTCTACCAGCCTGAACGGACCGAGATTTTCCTTCATCCATCAATGGCCCCTTGAGGGGCTTTTACCTCTTGGCTAATGTGAACAATACTGCATTGACCATGGGTGTGCACCTGTCTCTTGGGGATCCTGGTTTGAAGGTTTTGGACATATCCCCAGAAGTGTAATTGCTGGATATGGTGATTCTATTTTAAGTTTTTAAGGAAGCTCCAAACTCTTTTCCTCAGGGGCTGCATGATTTTGCATTCCCACCAACAGTGCACAAGGGTTCTAATTTCTTATCTACACAGTGTGTTTATTGGTTCTCTTACCCTTGAGCTTTGTAAGGACAGGTAATCCCCGGTGGACCCTGAGTGGCCCCACATGTCCTTGCTGGGTGTGCCAGGAGTGCAGGACCCTGGCTGTGGTTAATAGAGGCCATTCTCAGGGTGTGTCAGAATAGCGACCTTGAGAGCTGAGGGGCTGCCTCCCCAGACCAAGTCCAGGTTTGCTTCTTCTCACTCTGTGTGGATCCCCCCAAGCTCTGTGCTCTTTTCCTCTAAAGCAGTAGGACCCTTTGCATCTCTGTGGTTCTCAAGAAGGCGTGATGAGCCGACCCCATATTCACAAAGCCACAACTTCTCTGTTGGGTGAATGGCTCCCAAAATGGTGTCATTCCTGGCTATATTCCTGGATGACCATGACTTTCATGATGCCCAGTTTCTCCCTGATGGCATTTGGAAACTTCTAGTTACTGATTTCCCTCTTTCATGGTGCTTCTGTGTTGGCCTTTCTCCCCAACCTTGACATAAATTGTGTCGATTCTAAGATCTGCAGGCTAATGGCTACAAGGCATATTCATTCATGCTGTTCTTATTACACATAAAAAAATAAAAATATGCTCGCTATTTATTTGAGATTGTCAGCTGAAATGAGGATTTAGGCTTGAGTGTCCTTCATGTAAATAGAATCTTAAGTCATCTCCACTGTGACTATATTCCTAATATAGGCTTTTTGATGATACAGATAAGAATAGATACTATTCCAATTTAAGGAAAACTTCTTTAGGTGATTTTCATCTTACATATAAAAGGGCAAGCTGCCTCTGGAATTATGGTACAGAGGTATGTGTATGGAGATGAGCGTGTCTGTCTGTCCCGTTCCTGTCCACCAGCTGAGCTCCATGCCTGAGATACCAGACCTCCTGCCAGTCATAGTCTCTGTGATGCTGTGCTGTGTTCAAAACTTTTTTTACTTTCTCATTGGCATAATCTTTTTCCTCATGCCTTTGAGGAGAAATCAATTAAAACTATTAAAAGAGCCCAGTTTTGAAAAAGAGTTCAAGGAGCGGTGAACAAGAAAAGAGGGCAGGTAGCGGATGTCCCAGAACTTTGCCTCACGTCACGTCTGTGACCAAGAGAGAGAAGTTTAAAATCCTCCCCATTTGATGTGAATAAGACAAAGGCACTTTATTTGGATTTGATCCCATCTTCTATTGTGTATTTTTCTTTATTTTTTATTTTCAGCATAACAGTATTCATTATTTTTGCACCACACCCAGTGCTCCATGCAATCCATGCCCTCTATAATACCCACCACCTGGTACACCGACCTCCCACCCCCCCCCCGCCCCTTCAAAACCCTCAGATTGTTTTTTAATGGTCTTAATCATTCAAACCTGAGTGGCTTGTTTTCCTTTCAGAGCTTTGATCACTGTAAGGATTCAATAGCCTTCTTTTTTAAAAGAAGAAGAGAAAATTTTCAGGACCATGGAAAGAGACCCCCTGGGGAGCTAGGCACCTTCTGCAGAAAAGAGCTTTATTATGGGAAGTTCCCACTGAGGGAAGATTCAGACCCAGCACAAGCTCCTATTTTCTGGGAGGAAACTTAAGGGTTAGCAGAAAAGTGTCTTGAAATGGAAGGCGAAGTTACTGTGGTAGTGCTTTTTTTTTTTTTTCTGTATGCCTCCAAATAATAACAAGTGAAATGCTCAATGCATTCATCACCTTGTCAAAGATTTTCTACCCTTAAATTAAATAAATCTGCTTATCGATTATTAAGGAGGCACACAGTGATCTCCTGGCTCTCTTGAAAAACCTGCCTCTCAGACACTCCTGGGCACCTTGAGGTGGGAAGGAATTAAGTCTATCCTTGTAAGATTTTCCTAGGTACGGTTACTAAGTGCCTCGGGCTCAACACAACAGAAATCTATTCTTGCATAACTCTGGAGCTAGAGTACAAACTCAATCTGTTGTCAGGCCATGCTACCCCCAAGGGTCTGGGGGAGAACCTTCCATGTCCTTCTAATGGTTTGATGTTGTTGGTGATTCTTGGGGCCACTGACGTGTAAATGGATCAGTGCGATGTCTGCTTCAGTCATCACGTGGCATCTTCCCTGTGTCTTCTTGTTGTCTGCCCTCTGCTCTCGTCTCTCTCCTTATAAACTACCCAGTTGTACTGATTTAGGGCCCATCCCAGTGACCTCATCTTAACTTGACTGTTGCAAAGACCAGATAATAAACAAGGTCACATTCACAGGTCCCAGAACTGGAATTCCAACACATCCCAATATCACAATGGCTTGGGAGGTCAAAGACAGCTGTAGTCAAGTGAAAGTTATTAGACAAGAGGAGAGAGACTTTCTCATTTTGTCTGTTGTGACCATTTTTTATAAGGGAAGAAGAACATAATCTGGAATTGATAGGGAATTGAAGAAAAATGCTTTTGAAGAAGAGGGAAGATGAGCAAACAGCACCCTAATTGCAACGTGCAGTGGGACCCAGAGAGGGAAGCAGGTGTGTGAGCCAGCTGATGCCCGGGGGCTGGCGTCCGACATCTAGTGAGCATTTACTATGAGCCAGGCGTGGTTTTAAGGATTCTAGGTGCTTTATGTCATTTCATCTTGTTCAGCAGGTGTCTTCATGTTGCAGAACGAGAAACTGAAGCTCCAAGTTACACAATGGTCATTTTCAGGGCTATCCTGGAGTAGTGTTAGATATGGTCAACATAGTCCTTTATTTTCCTTTTTGTTCTTGTTACCTGCTTTGAGATTGCTTTCTGGCACATGCAGAAGAAAGCCTTACTGAACAGTTGGGGAGGAAACACGAGAGGATGGCCAGAGGCAGATCTGGGTCCCCCAAGGCTTGGGTTTTCCAGGTGAAGGTGCACCCAAGGACAGTGGTCAGGAGATGTCTGGGGATTTGCTGCCCTTGGGATCCTCTGTGGCATTCCAGAATGATGTGGTTTGGCTGCCGTCCCAGCTCTGCCTGGGCCTCAGTTCCAAGAGCTCTGCCATCTTGTTCAGAGTTCTCCCACAGTGCCTCTACTTACGGTTTCTCTCCGGTGGGAGTGAGATGCAGAGTAGGCATGGCAGTTCCCTCCAGGTTTGGGCACCAGCAAAGAGAGTTTCTCAGCATTGGGAAAACCCATTGCCTGCTTCATCCCGGGCTGGGGACTTGCTCAGCATCTCGGGGCATCTTGGTTCAGGGAAATGCAAGGCAGTGAAGATGGCCATCCTAGAAGTCTCTGGTTTTCTCTGGTACTTGTCTGGACACAGTGTCTCTGAGCTCAATTCTCTGCCTTTCTGGTTTTCATATCCTTTCTCTCTGAAGCCGTTGCCATAGGAGATACTCCTCTCCAGCCCTTATACCTCTTGTTCTCTGGATCACTCCAATCCTGGAGCCTGGTCCTGAGGAACTACCATGGGCCAAGCATGAATCAGAAGAATCGAGAGATCAGGATATGGGACACAGGGGAGAGGCAGTTGGAAGTTCCCAGCTCCATCTCCATGTGCAGAGCCTCAGATGCCTGCCACTTGACTGCCAGCCTCCCCCCAACTCCCTGGGCAGGGACAGCACCCCAGAGCCAAGGCAATTGGCATTCAGCAATTCCATTTCATTTTCAACTCTCATTTTAAGTTTCTCCTTCACACTTTGTGGCTGAATGTGCTTCGGTTTTGCTTTCTGCTTTTTACTCCTGATGTTAGCATTGTGACTTCCAAGTTATACTTTTTTTTTTTTTATTAGACATTTTATGTTGTTTGCTGAAGGCGGATTTTGTTACTTCAGTCCTGCTTAGCCTATTGGGCAGCCTCTGGAGATGGTCATGCTCCTGCTTTGAGGTCCCCAAGAAGCCTAGTGGGGACAGGCTCATAGACAACCTTCTGGGAGAGGCTGCTCCCCATTCTCAGGGTGGGAGGCAGTTTCAGTGAGACGTGACTGCTCAGCTGTATGACCTGCTCCGGCGCAAATCATAAGGGGGTGGGAGGGTGAGCCTCTGCTTTTATCCCAGTGGAGTCATGGATTGTAACTACCTGTGTTTCACTGCTCTATGTGGATTAATGAGTCAGACAGAGTTCATTACCCTGAAGAAATGTGGTGGTGCCAGCTACATTTAGGTTAAGAGAGTGGGCATTCTGAGCACCTGGGGGGCTCAGGCAGTCAGGTGTCTGCCTTCAGGTCACTTCATGATCCTGGGGTCCTGGGATCGATCCCAGTCTCCGGCTCCCTGCTCAGTGGGGAGGCTGCTTCTCACTCTCTCCTGTCCCTGCTCGTGTGCTCTCTTTGTGTGTGCACATGCATTCTCTCTCTCTCAAATAAATAAATAAAATATTAAAAAAAGAAAGAAACACCAGAATGGACATTTTGGGGCCCTCACTGTGTGAAGCGGGTGGTGGGTATATTCCCACTGTGTAAGGACAGGTGAGAAATTGTGCCAAGTGTCCTGCCACTCTGTGACTCCAAATGAGGCACGATGGCAGATGGGTCCCATGTCACTGCTGTCATGTTGGGGGTGGGCACAGTGGATGATGCACAGGGTGAGCAGGAGATCGGCACTAGGGGTTGGGGGTGGGTGGGGTTCCCCATCACCTCAGGGAGTATATGTGCAGGAATTGGGTTTCTCACTGGATTGCAAATCAGGTTGGGTCTCATTCACATTAATGAAAGAGCACTTTTTGTTTAAATATTTCTTATTGTGGTAAAGCAGACACAACATAGAAGTTAACTTTGTAACAATTTTCAAGTAGACGGGTCAATGGCATTAGCATTTTCACACTGTAGTCTCCCCAGAATCCTTGCCGTCTTCCCGAATGGAAACTCACTGCCTTCTAGATACTAATTCCCCATCCCTGCCTTTCTCCAGACCCCGGCAACCACTGTTCCACTTTCTGTCTCCATAAATTTGACTCATTCGGGCACCTCATCTAGGTGGCATAGTACCATTTTTGTCCTTCCCTGACGGGCAGATCTCATGCAGCATAATGTCCTCCAGGTCCATCCGTTCTGGGGTGTGTGTCAAATTCTAAGGAATGTTCTATGGCATGTATATGCCAGCTCTGCTCTTCCCTTGAGGGATCCGTGGACTTTCCCACCTTTAGGCTGTAGGGGATAAATTTGGGTGAACAAATATCTCTTTGAGACCTTGCTTTCAGTTCTTTTGGGTGTGTACCAACAAGTGCAATTCCTGGATTCTGTGTAATTCTGTTTTTGAGTTTTTGAAGAGCTGTCTGCTTTGCTGTGTTGCATTCCCACCAGCGCACAATGTCTCCAACTCACCTTCATCAACACATCTTACTTCCCATTGAAAACACAGCCAAAAGGTGTGAGTGTAGTTTTGATTTGCATGTCCCTGATGAATTCTGGTGTTGAGCATCTTTTCATGTGCTCACTGGGCATTTGTATGTTTTCTTTAGATAAATGTCTATTGAAGTACTTTGTGCATTTTAAAATCAAGGTGTTTGACTTTTTTGTTTGTTGGGATGTACAAAGTTCTTTATATATTCCGGATATGAACCCCAAATCAGATAGACGATTTGCAGATATTTTCTGTCATTCGTGGGTTGCCATTTCACTCTGCTGATGGCATTATTTGATGCACAAAAGTTTTAAATTTTGATGTATTCGAATTTATCTATTTTACCCGTTGTTGTCTATGCTTTTAGTGTCCTATCCTAAAACTATCACCAAATTTAACATGATAAAGCTTTTGTCCTGTTTTTCTTCCGTAAGACTTTTTATAGTCCTAGGTCTTATGCTGAGGACTTTGATTCATTTTGAATTAATTTTTGTATACGGTATAAGGTGAAGGTCCATTTTTATTCCTTTGCATACTATTATCCAATTTTCCTAGCCTCTGTTGTTGGAAAACTGTCCTTTCCCTCTTGAATAATCCTGGCACACATGTTGAAAATTATTTGTAGATCCCTTTGCAAAGCATTAACATCTTAAAAATATCAAGTTTTCCAAAACATGGACATGGTGTAGCCTTCCAATTATAATTGTATTTTTTCATTTCTTTCAGCAGCATTTCATAGTTTCCAGTGTACAACTCTACTACCCCTTGGCTAAGATTATCCCAATGTATTTTATTATTTTTGATGCTGTTATAAATAAAATTGTCTCCTTAGTATCCTTCATTGCTAGGCTATTGAATTGCAGCAGATTTTTTATGTTGATTTTGGTCAACTATCATTGATTACTTCTAAAAGTGTTGCTGTTTTCCTGGAATCTTTAGGGTTTTCTACGTATACGAACATGCCATCTGCAAACAGAGATAATTTTATGTATTTCTTTCCAATTTGGATCCCTTTCATGCCTAATGGTTCTGGCTTGTACTTCCAGTATTATGTTTAGTAGAAGTGACAAAATCTGGCATCCCCGAATTGTTCCTGATCTTAGAGGAAAAGCTTGTAACCTTTCCCTGTGGGGTATGATGTGGGTATGATGTGAGAATGATGAGAAACCCTGTGGGTTTCTCATATATGGCTCTTATTATGTTGACAAAGTTTCTTCTATTCCTAGTCTGTTGAATGTTTTATCCTGAAAACGTGCTGAATGTTGTCAAGTGCCTTTTCTGCATCAGTTGAGATGATCATGTGACTTACCCTTCCTTTTGTAAGGTGACCTATGGCGCTGATTGTTTCTTGCATATTGACTCATTATTGCATTCCAGGAATTAGTCCCACTTGGTAACGGTGCATAATCCTTTTCATATGCTACTGAATTCAGTTTGCTAGTATTTTGTTGACGATTCTTGCACCAGTCTTAATCAGGGATGTTGGTCGGTAGTTGTCTTTTCTTGTAGTATCTTTGGATTATGGAGTAATGCTGGCCTCACTGAATGAGTCAGGGAGATCTCTCTCCTCTTCATATTTCTGGAGATGTTTAAGAGGATTGGTGTTGGTTCTTCTTTAAATATTTGGTAGAAATCACCAGTGAGGCCATCAAGTCCGATGTTTTTCTTTGTAAGGAGACCTGATGACTGATTCAGCAGCCTTACTTGTTATGGATCTGTTCATATTTTCTATTTCTTTTTGGGTTAGTCTTGGTGAAATTTCATATTTCTAGGAATTAATCCATTTCATCTCAGTTATTCAATTTGTTAATATACAGTGTTCACAGTATTCTCTTATAATCCTTCTCTATCTATAAAATCTGTCATAATGACCAACTTTCATTGTTGCCTTAAGTTGTTTGAGTATTCTCTTTTTTTAATTAGTCAGTGTTGCTAACAGCTTGTCAATTTTTGATTTTTGAAGACTCAACTCTTGATTTTGTGGATTTTCTCTGTTTCTATTCTCTATTTTGCTTATCTTGTTTTGTTTATCTTATTTTTATTCTTTATTTTGCTATCTCTATTTTGTTAATCTTTATTATTCTCTTCCTTCTGCTAGCTTTTGATTTAATTTGTTCTTTTTTTTTTTTTTCTAGTTCCTTGTGGTGTAAAGTTAGGTTGTTGACTTTGAGATATTTCTTCTTTTTCAATGTAAGCATTGATAGTTACAAATTTCCCTATTAGCACTTCTTTTGCTACATCCCATAAGTTTTGCTAGGTTCTAGTTTCATTCCCATTTGTCTTAATAAATATTCACATTTCCTTTGTGATTTATTCCTCGACTCATTTGTTGTTTAAGGTCATGTTCAATTTCCACATATTTGTAGATTTTCCAGTTTTCCTTCTGAAATCTTTCTGGTTTCATTTCATTTCATTTCATTTTGACGAAAAGGTATTTTGCCTGATCCCTATCTTTCTAAAATTTTTAAGACTTGTTTTATGGGCTAATATCTCGTCTATACTGGAGAATGTTCCATGTCTTTTTGAGAAAGTTGTGTATTCTACTGTTGTTGGATGGAGTATTTTGTAAATCTCTGTTTTGACCAATTGGCTTGCAGTCCTGTTCAGGTCCCCTAATTTTTACTGATCATCTGTCTGATTATTCTGTTTGTTATTGAAAATGTGGTATTGGAAGTCTCCTTCTTTTAATCTAGGTCAATCCATTTCTCCCTTCAGCTCTGTCAGTTTGATATGTAGGTGAACTGATGTTGGTTGCACATTTTTTTATAATTCTTATATCCTCTTGGTGAATTGATCTCTTATCGTTATATAATATTCTTCTTCATTGCTTGTAACACTTTTTGCCTTAGTCTGTTTTATCTGATATTAGTATACCCAATCCTGGTCTTTTGGTTACTAGTTGCATGGAATATCTTTTTCTATCCTTTTTACTTCTAAATCTATGTTTGTGTCCTTACATCTAAAATGAGTATGTCATAGATAGAATAAAGTTGGATCCTATGTTGTTTTGTTTTGTTTTGGTATCATTCTACCAATATAGGCCTTTTGATTGGGGAACTTAATTCACTTACATTTAAAGTGGTTACTGGTAGGGTGATCTACTATTGGCATTTTGTTATTTGTTGTCTTTATGTCTTAAATGTTTTGTTTCTCCTTTATTGTCTTCTTTTGTATTTAATTTTTTTACTCGTTTTGCTTTATGCATTTTGATTTAATTTTCATTTCATTTTCTGTAAATTCTAGAAATATTTTCTTTGTGATTTCTATGGGGATTGCATATAATATCTTAAAGTTATAATAACCTGTTTTTACCTGATATTTAACTTTATTACATACAAACCCCCTTCTTTTAGCTCTTCTACCCACACCTTATTCTTTCTTTATTTATTTATTCACCCACACTTTACCTTATTGATGTCACAAATTACATCTTTATATATTTTGTACTTAGTAGCATAGATTTATAATTATTATATATACTTAAGTATACATTCATGGCTTTTGTTGTAGAAGAAAATCTTGTAAAAGAATAAAAATTGGAGTTATGTATGTCAGTATTCTCAATAAAAGTGGAAAGGAGTAACAATTAAAAATTAGAATAATACTTTGCTAGTTTTTATATTTGTCTATGTATTTGTCTCTCCTGAGAATCTGATATTTTCATATGACTTTGAATTGCCATCTAGCATCCTTAATTCCAACTTGATAGACTCTCTTTAGCATTTCTTAAATGGCAGATCTAGTGGTAATGTGGCCATCCTCAGTTTTTGTTGTTGATTTGGGAATGTCTTTCTTTCTACCTAATTTTTGCAGGATATTTGCCTAATGTTGAATTCTCCCTGATCTGCCTTTATGCCCGAGGAACCCACTGATAGTTTTACAGAGGAAACCCTTACTGATCAGCCTGGCATGCATTTTTCTCATGCCTGTGTTGTCCCTTGATCTGTGCACATGCTCTCTTCCCAGGTCTCTCATTGGTATGGCTGCTTTTAATGTCTTCCTCTCTTAGGCTCACACCCTTGCTCATTTTAGGGATGGGGGCTGTTCTATTGTATTCCTCAGTCAGTAATCACTTGCCTCAGATGTCTGTGTCTGTAATTACCTTTAGGACAGTAAAGGTAATACCTGCTGCTTCCAGTGATTTCCCCCCTTGTGTGGTGTGAGCCACTTTTGGTTGTCTGAACTCTGTGTTGGGTATCCCAAGACCAGTCCCACAGGTATCCCCTAGACAGGTTAGAAATCAAAGGGCTGCAGATGAGTCCACTCTGTTTGCTCTGGTTTGCAGAGGAGACTAGCTTGTGCTCAAGCTCTTCTGCCCAGCAAGGTCACGGAATTTCCTGCCCTGCCACATGTGTCTCATTCTTGACCGGGCACTCACTTGGTTTCTGTGACTCTTTGGCCATTCCCATAGTTCCCATGTTATTTTGGTCAGTCTCTAGTTGTGTATTTAGTGTTTCTGTGGAGGGAGGTCTGGAGTTTTCTCATGTGTCATCTTGCTGACATCACTTTCCTTAATTTTAAAGTAAGTTTTTAAAATATCCAGTCTATTTCAACATGTGCTGGTACATACATCTTCATGTTCTGTTATTTTCATCTGCCAGTTACCATATTTTTAAAATAAAAACACAGTGTGAGTGGGTTCCAGTCACTGGTGGAAGAAGAGGTCTTTACCCAGCCAGCCTGATATGTGTGATGCCTAAGAGGACCTTCAAACTGCACAGAGATACGGTCACTTTTACAGAGACCGAATGACAGTGTGTGAGTGGAGAGGCTCCTCCTTGCACACAGATGTGCTTCCTGCACTGAGGGCTGGTATCCATCTCTCCAGATGCTGCTGGAAACACCACCGTGTGTCTGGATGCTCACAGCATGAAAGGACACTGCCAAGGCTCCTGGGTACCAGGGACTGTTCCACTGGTGCTCAGGCAGTGACAGTTACTGTAATAACATGGAGCGACCAAAGCAGACTTTCCTCCTCAGGGGAGGTTTGTGGGCAGCATGTGACACTGATGGACAGCTGGAACCCCAGCTGGGACCAGCACTCAGGCTCCTCACCTGTCCCTGCTGACCTCTAGCCGTGTCCTGTTGTGCCTCCGTTGCTGGCTCTGCAAAACCCCTCTGCCCTTCCCTCATCTAGCCCATTTTTAGGCACCCGCACTTCCCATTTCCTGTCAGATGTTTCCTAAGGGCCAGATGGATGTGACCATGATGGGAGGTGGGAGCAGTACCATCTTGGAGGCTCATTAAATGACCACTTCTGTGGGGCACATCCTCACAGCCCAGGGGCCCCAACAAGTGCAGCAGGGAGGCCACTGGCAAAGAAGGGTCAGGTCCACAGGCCCCCTCTGAGGGCCTGCTCCAAGGCGCCCCCTCCAGAGGAAGGAGGAACAGCCCCCTCTCCGACCTCAGGCTGGGGAGGGTGAAGGACCCGGGATCCACGTGAGACTCTCAGGGCTCTGACCCTCCCCCTGGGGAGCCCTGGGGGAGCCGCATCCACTTGTGGAGATGGGGACCCTGCTTCCCACGGCCCCCACCCATGTCCAGCTAGTCACAGGAACTCTGCCAGATGCTGACTTCATGACTAGTGGTTGGAAGAGAAGGGAAACCTGACAACAACGAAAGCCGGGCTGGGCACCAGGAGGCAAACCACCTTGCAACCTTCCAAGAACTGGTGTTCCTCCATTTGACTTGGTTCTGATCACTAATTAGCTCCATTTCAGATACAGTCTGTAGAGACAGATTCCCGGCCCAGGTTCGCAGCAGCCCCACTCCCCTCCCCAACTCCAGGCCCTGTGGGGTTGTCCCACGGGAGCAGGTGTGTGGCGCCCTGACGCCTCTCTGGGTGCCCCTTGTCTGGGGACCGCGTCACCCTTCCTGGCTCGGACACTCAGGGTCCTTCACAGTGCGGCAACCTGACCCAGCTTGTGGGCTTGTCCCCTGGCCATTCTGTGTCCTAAACATCCTCCTGTGTTCTGGGGGCAGCATGCCAGCTCCCCGCAGCCTCCTTCCAGCTTGGTGTCTTCCCTGCAGGTGTCCCCTGCCCCAGTCGTCCCAGCTCTGGTGGCCTCCATCTAAACTCTGTGCCATGAAAACCCTGCATCCACCACCTCCTCCTCCAGGGAGCACTCCCTGACTTCGAGGAATGCACCTGCTGCATTTCCCTGTGGACACTGGGCTCTGGGGCTCCCGATCTGGTGGTGCTGGTTCCCACCAACAGCCCTGCCTGCGCAGCCCTGAGAGCCTGGCTCCGGCCTCTTGCACTCAGTGCCCAGTGTGTTTCCTCACCTGTCAGTCACTGGAATCTTGTAAGGAAGTATTTACTAAATTTCCAGGTGAAAGCATCTGTCATCTCATAGAAATAACCTTTTTAAATGATTCCCTGTGCATAGAGCATTTCGTAGTTCTATCACTGGTGGGTGGGCAGGGCTGATGTAAAATATTTTACAGGATTCCTAGTGTCCAGTCACCAGAGTGATGATGGAAGGCAAGGACAGCTCTGACAGCTTCTGCAGAATAATTTTGAATTCACAAAACCCTATTCATTGTAAGACTGAAAAGTCGTGTGTGACATAAGCCTATGGTGACAACATCCACAAGCTCATTGTTCCGGTCCCCTGCCCTTAGATCCTCTCTGCACAGGTTCGTCTTCCAGCTGCGTTCAGGACTTCTGAACTGCTCATGCTACAGTATCGCATAGCTTTATGGTTCATCTCATTTAGTAAAATGAGGCTTAAAAATCATACTTGAATAAACCCCTAGCAAAGGTCAAACTAACTCTTTTCATAATCATAAAAAGATAATATCGGGAACTGTGATTTTCCTTTTTGTAAAGCATTCCAAAATTATATAAGTTAGATTACGTTTACTTAGCACACACTGTCTTTTGAAAATCAGTCGCAGATGGTGAGTGATCTGAGGGACTGGCCCACTCAGATGGAGCTGCATAGCCTCCTGTGCCAGATGTCCTGACATCTTCTGATTCATGGTTTAAGAAGTTTCTTAGTGTTTTAAGAGACTGTGGCAGAAGTATGACTTCTTCTGTCTCATCATTTGTCATGCAAGGTTCTCCTTCTAGTGTATTTTACACAATTGGAATTGACTAGTCCTAAGCCCTGGCTGACAGTCATGAGAACAGGGTCAGTCATGAGCAGGGAAGCAAGGATTTGGGGCGCAGAGGAACTGAGCTGTTGTGATCCACTGTGCAGGAAACTGGCTCTCTGAGTTCATCAGCATCTAGGATGCAGGACACTTTCTAGAAGTCTGGCTTAGTGAATCAGTTAGCTTTCCCGGATGGCATGTATTTGTAATGAAGATTCTGTTTTTGGCCAATATCACTGTGTTGTGAGTGGGGTAGGTCAGTCTCCCTTGTGGGGTCTTTAAGGAACATTCCAGTGTTTTTATGGAAGTCACGTGCAGGAAAGCTAAGAAATGACCGGATTTGTTATGCTCACAGGTGCTAGAGCGGGAGGCAAAACTGGCACTCCTTGCTGGTGGCCGCACAACAGGCGGGCCCAGGTGGTAACCCTATCCAGCAGGTGCATACCTGAACCACTGAGAACCCCTGGGCAGGTCCCTGTACTCTGGGCTGGGATGGCCACAAAGCCTTGAGGGGATTTCACTGGTATGTTTGGAGCCCCTGGGTCACAGACAGAGGAGGGCAAAATGGGGACCTTGTGACAGGAGCCTGCCTGCCCGCCCTGATGGGTCCGGGAGGGGACTCACAGTCTCTGCGTGGTGATGTTGAGTCATCAGGGAGAGAGGAAATGCTAACAATTTACGATCCAGTCTTCAGCCTTTATTCTCATTTTCAACGTTATTTTCGTTCTCAGGTAAGAGAACCAAGACTCTAGTACTGCCCGGGACAGTTCCAAAATATATAAACAGTCTTTCATCACCTGAAACTGATAGAGAGGAAACATTTCTGTTCATTAATGGTGACGTGGAACTGAGATTTGTACATTCTGCTGAGGCTCAGGGGTCTGTGGTGTCCGCTGGGCCCTGGACCCCAGCTCCTGGCCACCTTTCAGACTCCTCGGTGCATCTTTTAGTGTCTGAAAGAAAAGGACACTGTGCCTTTCTGTTTTTGTTCCTTCTTTTACTTCTTTCTTCCTACCAGGCCTCATTCCACAAATCATTGACTCTGGGATTCGTGTGCTTTCTCTCAGTCTATAAGTCACAAGCACCCTTTCCTTCCTTCCTCCATGGTGGGGGCTAGCCAGGGCATCAGCGTCCCCTCGATTTCACATGGAAAGAGTGGAAGTCCATGAAGAGTCACAGAT
This sequence comes from Mustela putorius furo, assembly GCF_011764305.1. NCBI lineage: Eukaryota > Metazoa > Chordata > Mammalia > Carnivora > Mustelidae > Mustela > Mustela putorius. The sequence goes on from NW_025421998.1 coordinate 14,579,111, forward strand.
TCATGCACGGACGCTGCAGGACAGGCGGGAACTCTGCGTTAGAGCTTCTCAGCAGATACTGTTTTCTTCCCGGGTCTGTCTCTGCCTCACTAAGATTACATGTATGTCACATGTGGGCAGAAGGCTCTTATAACCCTAGTTTGCAGCAGTCACCACTGCGTCCTGGGAGTGGGTGGCCGGGAGCTGAGGTGTGGTCCTGCCCTGGTGAGAGGAGCGCAGGACGCCCAGGGGAAGAAGTGCTAAACGTTCTCACTGCCCTTGATCTTCCCTGTTACTACCCTGGGCGGTGGTAGGACTCTATGGGCAGATCATATAGTCTCCAGGGCTCTCCCAGTGGGTCCACCTGAGAAGCCAGGATCCCAGAACACGGACCCCAATGGTCCCATATACTGTTGGTGGCACAGAGCTGGGCAAGTAAGCCCAGTGATGGGACAGGTAAAGCCCACACAGGAGCACAGGAGCCCGCACAGGAGCCGCAGAAGAGGTCAGCGGCTCCTCTGTGCTGACGTGAACCTTCAAGAAACATCATCGAATGGAAAACACCACCCTTGTATCAGGACACCCAGCACACTTACATCACTTTCAGTGCACAGCGTTCTCAAACTAAAAGGGTTGGAGGCACAAGAATGGAATGGGAGAATTATATCTTTTAACATTTCCACAATATTTGAAGTGGGTTTGTAGAGTGAAAAAAAGTAGTCAAAGTATTTTTTCTAAATCACTGCTTAAGCAGCTATAAACATTTAGAACATGACAGAAATATAACAGAGACTGCACACATTCATGAATCTGTCTGACTCGTAACAAGCTTAGCTTGGGAGGCATGGAGCATTTCCTACATTAGAAGTGTAAGTATAAATCGTTAAAACGCCTGCTTGATCACAGCACAGAACATTTTTATGGCTTCACTTGAATGCTCACTTAAGAATTTTCTCTGAAATGTACTCAGAACAGAGACAGTTAAACAATAAAAGTGAGGTATTGTAAGACCATAATACTAACTTGGGAATAGTTGGGGTAGAAACCACTGCCCCTGGCTCAGCCTTTCCACATGTTTCATTTGTTTGTTTGTTCATTTGATTTTTGGGGTGGTAGGTTTTGAGTGAAGGAAGGATGGTCTTTAGATGCTTATGGGAAGGAGTGCCAGAATTTTCTGCCTTTCTTTCCATGTGAAGCACGCCTGTGAGGGGCTAAGCTGTACCTTTCTCCTCCAGATGTCCCTGGCTTCTTCTGATGCGGAACCCTGGCGCTCTCTGCTATCCTTTAAACTCCTGGGCATTGGTGAAATCTTGTCATGGGGTTTTTCTTTTAGTCGGAGTTTGTAGGGCTTCTAAGCCCATCTGTCCAAACCCTCCGTGTGCTGACGGCGTAGTTGAAGGCATGAGAGAGATGAAGGATTGACTTAAGACAGTCAGTCACTCAGGACCCTAGTCTCAATGTTTCTTTCTTGGCGTTTCCCCTGAGAATTCCTACTTAGTGTTTCCATCACTCAGCAGTCCTATGTGGTAGGAAAACTGAGGAGTATGTGTAGATAAAACCACTCGTCAGTAAGTGGATTCCTCCCAGTGTGCGCCCTAGGGTGGGGGACGTTATTCCAGAAACCTCCCACTCTCAGTCTCAGGGGCAGGCCTCTCCAGGGATGACCCTTGGCCAAGAATCTTTCCCGACCTCAACCTCTGTTTTTCTTTATTTCTATAAAAAACAGCCTGATTAACCTTAACACACAGGGTGATGGCATGGATTTATTGAGATCCTGCTTATGAAAAAAATCACATTTAGTGTCCTGGAAACAGAGCTCAGCACAGGTGAGCCCTTTTCTTCGGATGTCTGTCTGTCTGTCTGGTTGAAGCCAGAAGAGGCTGATGGGGGTTTTCTTCCAGGCTCCATGCCGACCCTGGCTGTTTGACAAATATGATTGGGTTAAAAAATGAAGGAGAGAACCTGACTTAAAAGATTGCCACAAAAGGGTAGTTCCATTTCAGAAAGGGACTTCTCCAGATTGAAAAGTTTTACGACTCACGGTAAATCAAAAGTTCGAGGCCTCGCCGGCCCCTCAGACTATGTGGGAAAGAATAGGAGGGATGTTTTAAAAGATAGTGACCTTTTCTAGGACTTTTCAAATCCCACATCATAGTTTTCCCCGTGATTGCAAAGTCGACGTCCTTTTCTGTAGCTTATTGGCTGCAGGTCTCTGCTCGTCTGCGCAAGCCTCAGGTGTGAGGCTTCAGTCATTAATTTGCTGTCTTGCTTTCTTAGCATTTACATGAATGAGATACATCTTTGCTTTTATTCATTTGTAGATAATACTATGTATTATATTGGCATTTCTGAAATGTTTGTAGGGAAGGTTTGTGATAAAATATGGGAAGATCCACTCTCCTAGATGAGGGAGAACTTTCCTCTAAAGTTTTGTCTAATGTCTGTGAAATAATCCGGAATAGAGGTGGCAACAAGCAACCTTCCTTTACAAAGCAGACAACAGCAACAAACTTTCCTGCTCTTCATCAGTTACATGGATTGATTCATGCAAAGGTGGGAGGGTTGAGGGTGTGGTTAGAGGAGTGGTTAGGGGAGTAGTTTGAGGAGGGGTTATTGGGCGTGGTTAGGGGAGTGGTTAGAGGAGGGGTAGGGGAGAGGTTAGAGGAGGTGTTAGGATTGTGAGCGAGGTGCTCTAAAGCTGGGGTCCTGACTCAGGGCTTCATGGGGAGGAAACCCTCCACAAGCACAGGATATCACCATCATTACCATTTTGTGAATCCTTCGGTAATGTATTTTCTCCTCTCTCACGTACTTCGAAAGTTAGTTCAAAAATCTCAGGGGCACCCGGCTGGCTAGGTCGATTAAGGCACCAACTCTCGGTTTCAACTCAGGTCATGATCTCAGGTCCTGAGATCTGGCAGCCCGGGCTCACCGCTCAGTGGGGAGTCAGCTTGTCCTTCTCCCTTCCTGCTTTGCTCCTCCCCCTCTGCCCTTCCCCCCCCCCCAAAAAAAATAGAGTCCAAAAAACAAGATTTTCAGTTAATGTAAATGTCACGAAATTTTGAAAACTGATGGTCTTCCGTTCTGTAAGTGGCCAAACACCATCAGGAATGGGTTGCAATGATGCATAGCAAAGCTCCTACATCATGGGGGTTAGCGTGGTCTGTAGTGGGGTGCGCACAAGCTTCTGGAGGAGATCCTCCTCATAGGAGTCAGCAGTGCAGGATGCCTGCCCTCAGGGTGCCCTCCCCACTCCCCCGTTCACACCGGAGTGTTCATGGCCCCTGCCATGGTGTTGGTCACAGCCCAGCAGCAACAGCTGCCAGGTGTCTCTTGGTTCAGGACAGGCTTGGTCTCCGGGCGTTTCTGAGAAGGACTTGCTGTCTACAATGTGGATGATAGTCAGTAGAGGTAACATGATTAGCAGTGAGTGCTGCTGTCCTCTTACAGGCACAGCGTGGCTAAGGAGATGGTCCAGAATCTCAGGTAGTGGCTGACAGTGAGGCAAACTGGTTGAAGATTGCAAGAAGGGTTGGATCGAGGTGGCTCTGAAATGTCTCGAGTGGTCGGATCTCAAAGGGCTTTGGAGTCCGACAGCCCTGGGAGGAACTTCACTCTGCCTCTGGCCAGCAGACCTCGGGGCAGCCAGTTTTGTCCTTTGTGCAGAGTAAAGAACAATCATGGCCACATGGGGTGAGGGGAGGGAGCCCATAGTGAGGACACAGTGGGAGGGGCTCATAGCAGGTGGACCCTCTCTGAACCCCGAACTGGCATGAAGAAGATTTTAACCCAAAGGCATTGGGGAACAGCTGCAGAAAGAAGCCTTCAAGGTGCTAATCTGACTCAAAGCAGCCACTTCTAAGAGGTGAGGTGGCCGTGAGTCCCCTCCTTGAGGCGGATCCACTCCCAGGAGGGAGACTGAGATAAACCTACCCTAAATCCTTGCCACATCCTCTGTTCATGGTGCAGAAAAAGAAAAACCTCTTTCACCTGCATAAACAAATCTTACCACAAACTTTCCCCATCTCTGGTTCATTCTCCCTAAAACCCATTTGTCTTTCTTAAAGCAACTATTTGTTCTTCACTTAGGAGCCCTGTCTCCTCCCTCTTTCCCTGCTAAATGAGGTCTGATAAGCCTCCAGCTTCAGCCCAGAGCTAGCTTCTCCTCTCCCATCTGTATGAACACACTTCTCCTCTTCATCTGCTTCTCGTTGGTTTTGTCTAGGGCCCTCTCCAAGAGATGGGAAGTCTTTCCTCCCTGACACTAGCAGGAGCTCAGACCATAATATCATCACCCCCTATGTCTCTGGAATCCCAGATTCCAGTTTAGTCTGCATATTTAAAAGTCTAAAACATACTCATAAATGAGATCGTCAAGCATACTGAAATATAGAGGTAAACATTTTGAAATGGAAAAGATCTGGGTTGTACACAGAACATAATGCATAGTTCTTCCAATTCTGTGAAAATTTTATGTAGGTGGAAGTTTTATGCGGAGACAAACTGTGGAGACCAATTATGTGTCACAAACTTATCATTGAGCAAATGCAATGTGTAGGTAATGAGAGGCATGCTTTCTTATCATGCCACGTGTTGATTTAAAATGAGGGGTAAATAGTTTACTAATGTGACTTCACTTGATCCGGCTTAAGTGATTAAATCAAACATGAGCTCCTGATCGGTCTTTCTGAAGATTGGGACCTGGGCAGATCTCTCCTCCCTGCTTACCTTTTGGAGGAGAAGGGAGGAGGGTGTCTCCAGGTGTCAGGGACTGGTGTTTTGTGGATCCCAGCTTGCTTCCCTGCTGGGGGGAGGCATGAGCAGTATCTGCTAATATTTCCCCCAGTGCCCGGGATGTCAGCCAGAGCTTCTCTAGAACATGGTTAGTGATGGGAAGGATTCTGTGGCAGAAGTATGGCCCTTGTTGTGCCTCAGCCGGGGACCTCATGTCTGCCCATCTCTAATCACGGGGATCCCTACTAGAAAATCTGGGAAAAAAAAAAGTGGGAAGTAGTAAATGCAGAAGACAATTAAAATAAACCATAAACAATGGCTAACTGGGGACAGGGAGGGGGCAGGAAGAGTGGCTTCTGCATGTTAAGCTTTTCCGCACTATTTGACTTTTCCAGCCAAAGCCATCTATGTTTCTCATTTATTTTCCTTGTCAACAGGGGTTTTCTTGCTAGTGAGAACAGAGACCACATTTTGGTTTTCCTTGGTATTTTTTTTTTTTTATTAAGAAACAGCGTAACATGTAGCACTTGAAAATAAATTAAAAAATAATTTGGATTCATATTAATAAAAGCAAACAAAAGAGAACAACATAACAGACCAATATAGTCAAATGTACAAATGTTCGCATAGTGGCTTGAATGAAGTAGTGTTTAGTCCTACGCCATTTCCTGTAAGTTCTCAGAAGTCTGCGGAGAGATGAACTTCAAATTTTCTGTCTAGAACTGTGAGGTGTTTGAGGTTTTGCTCTATTTGCAACAAGGTTGCCTACCTGTTTCCTGGATGTGGGAGGAGATGGGAGACTCCTGGGTCAGAGACGGGAAGCATGGGACTGACTTAGATACTGGCAGGCAGCATCGCATCCTGGTCTTGGTTCCCCTTGACCCTACGTCAAACTTGTGTCATCTGAGTGTGCGTCATGCCCAGGTGGATGACTGCACACTCAGGGGCTTATGTTATAAGAGCTCCCGGAACCTGAGTCTTTTGTGCAGGAAGCATGCCTGCCCTTCGCCTAGAAGGAAAAAAAAAATGATCTTACAGGGCTGCTTTCTATATAAATGCCCTTGCAAGACAGTTCAGAAGAAAAGACAGGGCTTCACTCTATAAGAAGTGCAGAAATGGGAGAAACCCATGGAGAATTGTCTTCCCTCTGCTCTGGCCCCCACAGCCTTTTATCATCCCTGGAAAATGGTGAGTCGATGTGGCAAAGGACTTACTTCATACTCATTTCGACTTACTTCTCAGATATGTATTGCTTTTATCCTATTCTAAGCATAATTCTTGTGTCAGAGTTAATTTTGAACTCATAGAGACCCTAATCATTTTGGTTTAACAGTATTGGTGACTCAAATTTAAAATGCTAAGAAAAGAGCATTTTGGGGGGTGAGGGGTTTCTAAAATGACCAAAACAACTTCAGGTAGATGATTAGTTGAAAAACAGCTATTTGATCTTGATACAATTTTTAACTTATTTGGCTAAATCTTATATAAATTAACACTTTCTTTGAATGTAAAGTTGTGCCTATCACTCAGAAGTGACTCTGATTTTTTGTATGTATGACTGCGGAATCTTGGGAGGGTGAGTGTGTTTCCCTTATAAACAGTCTAGGATAAATCCAAATCTCTCTTGGGGAAGAAAATTTTGAAAAACGTTTCATTCGGAACTTTCATTTCAGAATTTCAATTTGGAAAACATTTTCATTCTACTACTGCAGGATTGTTTGCTTGTTCCCCTGTATTAACATGGGCCATTTTGGGGCGCCTGGGTGGCTCAGTGGGTTAAAGCCTCTGCCTTCAGCTCAGGTCATGGTTTCAGGGTCCTGGGATTGAGTCCACATAGGGCTCTCTGCTCTGCGGGGAGCCTGCTTCCCTCTCTTTCTGCCTGCTTCTCTGCCTACTTGTGATCTCTGTCTGTCAAATAAATAAACAAAATATTTAAAACGGGCCATTTGCCTCTTAAAAATATATATTTATTTAAAGTTTATTTACTGAGTAACTTATTTAATAAACCCCAAGTGGGGCTTGAACTCAAGACCCTGAGATCAAGAGTTGCATGCTCCTCTGCCTGAGCTGGCCAGGCACCTGGCAGTTAACCTCTTGAAAGAAATAGGAAGCCGCAGAGAAGGTTTCAGAAGTAATTTTTTTAGTTTCTCAGTGGTATTCAGTCTTCCTCAGAAGTTATTTAAAAATGGGGAGTTTTGTTCAAGACATCTAATGCTGGTGTGAAATCCCCCTCCCCCGCAATTTATTGTGCTGCAGTTTACATGTGACATCTCCCTGGTACTCTCGGGGTCTTCTCTCCATGCGCACGTTCCCTGGGGTCTCTGTGCGTCCAGATTTCCTCTTGTAACGACCCAGGCTCGTCGGATCAGGACTCATTCCAATGGCCTCATTTTACCTTGATCACCTCTTTATAGACCCTGTCTCCAAACAGTCACATTCGGAACTATGGGGGGTTCAAGCTTCCACATATGAATTAGGGGTGGGGGAAAAAATTCAGCCCATCACAGCAAGTTATATGGGTCCCCTACTTTAAAGATTTTTTAAAGATTTATTTATTTGACAGAGATCACAAGTAGGCAGAGAGGCAGGCAGAGAGAGAGGAGGAAGCAGGCTCCCTGCAGAGCAGGGAGCCCAATATGGGGCTCCATCCTAGGACCCTGGGATCATGACCTGAGCCAAAGGCAGAGGCTTTAACCCACTGAGCCACCCAGGCACCCTAGGTTCCCTACTTTATAAAGTATTTTAATGTTGAATTAAATACATATGGTATCTCTTCTAGTCACGGGTACTTCTCGATAAGAAATCTAAATTTTGTACAAATAACCCATTTGATATATCATTATTTTGAACATATGCAGGAGGCTAAGAGGATCGTGCTATTTTTCCAATAATCTGAGTTGTTAAAGAATGCCCCAAAACTGGGTGCCTGGGTGGCTCAGTGGGTTAAGCCACTGCCTTCAGCTCCGGTCATGATCTCAGGGTCCTGGGATCGAGTCCCGCATCAGGCTCTCTGCTCAGTGGGGAGCCTGCTTCCCTCTCTGCCTGCCTCTCTGTCTACTTGTGATCTCTCTCTGTCAAATAAATAAATAAAATCTTAAAAAAAAAAAAAAAAGAATGCCCCAAAACTGTGCCTGGAGTCAAGTTTATATTTAAGTCAAGTTATATATTTAATTCTTCTCATTCAATTAACTTATTTAATTCCTTCAAGTTGCTGATAGGAGAGGCACACTATTAAACACTCATTTGAGGCATTTCTTACAACACTAATAAGACCTCCTTTTGTTCTTTGGTGTCACTCTTCAAATACTGAAAGCTAATTCGGTTTCCAGAAAATAAGCTTGTGCCACATATCAAACCACACACCTTTTTTGTGATGTTCTGGTATTGTTTTCAGTAACATTACGTTGCTTTTAAAATATGAACTTTTTGCTATTAGAAATATTTTTTCTGGCTTTTTCTCTACTTTCAACCTCTTTGCCAACACCAGTGGGCCTTCCAGATAGCTTATAAAATGTATTTCTCCCCATCACGTAAGAAGATAGGGAAGGGAGGAGCGTTGAGAAACCCTACTGGTTTTTCTGCAGAGTCAGACCTGTCTTGTCTTGTCTGCTGGGTTCATATTTCAAGCAGAAGGTAAAATTAAGCAGTAAAGGCCTACAACTTCTCAATGTGTTTTAAAAATACTTCATTTTAATAATATTTTGGTAATGTTTATATTATCCTTTTATACAGCTGAGATTACAGAAGCACGTTAATGAAAAGCAGCATTAGGGACCCTCTTTCCTGCACCTGCTTTGGCCCCAGGATGTGGATGACTCCAGGGCCAGGTGCTATGGGTTTCTGGGAGGTGTAGCTGTGCTCAGTCATGGGGTGGGTTCCCTCTCCAGGTAGAGGAAGGTGCTGGGACCCAGAGACATGGTCGTCTCTTTTTGCTTGGTCACTGGTTTGACTGTGTGACTTGCTTCCACTGAATCCATGAAAGAAACTAGGAAATGCTTAACTAAGTGCACATTTTTTTGCGACACACTGAGATTGTCACATCAGAAGATGCGCATCAGGTGCCTGTCTGGTTGTTTTAAGTGAGAACGGAGACTATTCGTTCACTTTCCAGGACACTGTTGAAGTCAACTCATCCGCACGAGTTAAACTCTAGTGCTCACCTCGCATGAGGCAATTGGCTGACTGACATTTAAGGGGTCAGGCCCTCCTTCCGGGTCATACTTCTGACATCCCAGTCCAACTCGCTCAGTAAAATGACAGGAGGAGGATTTCCTTGATTTATCTATGTGTAAATGTTATGGTACTTTCTAATTCACTCAAATATTAAAAATAATTCATAACAAGACCACTTACTTTAAAGCACCTGACTACAATTTTGATGTGGTCTAACTATAGGAAATAATTTTAGTACGTCCTTTCATGGTCGGTGAACCTCTGGAAATAATGGGGACAAAATATTATTTTTAATAGTAACAGTAATTATTATTATTCCCCCATTGCTCATGAAGAAGCTGAGATGTGGGGAGATTTAAGCATCTTGTCCAAGACCATCATGGCCCCATAATTAAAATGGCCAGAAGTAGAGCTTGGGGATTCTTGCGCTCTCTCTTGATCCCAGCAACTTCCTTCCTCCTACTTCAGAGGTCTTAAATGAATAGTGGTGAGTGAATAATGAAGTTCAGATTTCCTAGGGTCCTGCAGTAGAGGCTTAATATTTATTTATTTTTAAAATCCCAAGACCTGTTTCTATAGGCAACACCGCTTGTGTTTGGAAAGAAGGCATTGGTATAAAAGCCAAACTTATGACACAGACATTTCAAACCTGAAATTACAAATACATAATAGGCATCTTGAAGGTCATTTGTTGACCCCAATGCGGAATTGTGATGACTCAGTTTACAACTGAGACCATGGCTCCAAGGGAGTCTCCCAATGATACCTTCTCCGGATTTAGAGTCTACTAACGTGACTGCTAACTAAATCAGTGCAGAGTTGGAAGCTTTTTAGAAAATCCACCGACTCCTAAAACAAATTATCTCGGAAACATGTTTCTAGCATGTGAGTGGAGCCTAAGCTGTGGACTTGGGTTACCTTCAACCTAACTAACGTGGAAACGGAAGACTTCATCAGACATCGTCTGCTCCTAATAGTGGACAAAGGATTCAACATGATGCCGGATGTTGAGTCCATGTCCAGATGAAGTGTCCCTGTGATCAGTCGTGGGGAGAGTCTCGTTGGTGTGTTTCTTAGTGCCAGCGAGCCAAGAGGGATGCCAGAAAGACAGGCCCATGGAACTCCTCCCACTAACTCATCAAAATTCTAAGAGAGGTTTTCTTGTTCTTACTTTACACATGAAAATGCTGGCTTCCCCAAGGTTACTCCTGTCACGAGAGATAGGGAAGATGGGGTTTTCATCTTCTCACTTACTAGAGCACAGAGTGGGCCTTCGCTCATCTTCCCACTTACTAGAACACAGAGTGGGCCTTTGTGTCTGCAAGGCTGTGTGGCCTGTTCACCCAGATCTGTTCTGGAAAACCAAAGCAAAAGTACATATGGCAAGGAACAGATCACACCACCTCTTAAGAGATAAACACTAGCTTCACCAACATATATGAGATCATTTCAGTAATGAGCCACGAAAATGAGAGTGACCTGCTAGTAGGGATCCATCTTGTGCCAAAGTCATTTCATTTAACTTCTGTGTCTTTAAAGAAACACATGATTGGAAATTCTCTACCCTATGACCCAGCAATTGTACTACTGGGTATTTACCCTAAAGATACAAATGTAGTGATCCGAAGGGGCATGTGCACCCGAATGTTTATAGCAGCAATATCTACAATAGCCAAACTATGGAAAGAGCATAGATGTCCATCAACTGATGAATGGATCAGGATGTGGTATATATACACAATGGAATACTATGCAGCCATCAAAAGAAATGAAATCTTGCCATTTGCGATGACGTGGATGGAACTAGAGGGTATCATGCTTAGTGAAATAAGTCAATTGGAGAAAGACAACTGTCATATGATCTCCCTGATATGAGGAAGTGGAGATGCAACATGGGGGGTTAAGTGGGTAGGAGAAGAATGAATGAAACAAGATGGGATTGGGAGGGAGACAAACCATAAGTGACTCTTAATCTCATAAAACAAACTGAGGGTTGCTGGGGGGAGGGGGTTTGGGAGAGGGTGGTTGGGTTATGGCTATTGGGGAGGGGTGTGCTGTGGTGAGTGCTGTGAAGTGTGTAAACCTGGTGATTCACAGACCTGTACCCCTGGGATAAAAATACATTATATGTTTATAAAAAATAAAAAAAATTTAAAAAACAGCCAAAAAATAAGTAAACAAAATTATAGTAATTGCATACCTATCCATAATTAGTTTAAATATATATGGACTAAGATCTCTAATTAAAAGACAGAGGTACGGAAAGCATAAATAAATAAGACTCATCCATATGTTGCTTATAAGAAGCTCATTTCAGATCCAAGGAAATGCAAACAGAAAGTCATGACATGCACACAGAAGCCAAACAACAACAACAACAACAACAAAGCTGGTGTAGCTGTACTTATATCAGACAAAATAGAATTTAAAACAAAGACCGCAATAAAAGAAGGGCATTACATAATGATAAAGAGATAAAGAGGTCAATAAAAGAGGTTACAACATTTATAAATTTTCCTCAACTTTCTTATTATTTAACACTCATAGATGCATACATTTATTCTAGATACTACAGTTTTGAAAATACACTATCAGGTCACAAAAATGAGTTCCCTGGGATGTTACTTAGAAATTATGTGGTACACATATACACAAACAGAAATTACTTTTTTGATTTGTAATATGTTCAGTAATGAGCATGTGTTACTTTTAGGATGGAAATGGAAATAAATACTATTATTGATTTGACAAAATAATTTTATCACAATTCAAAAATACAGTAGCATTTAGATGAATTTCGTTATTCTATAAAAACTCAAAGAAATACGATGCTGATGTGAATATGGTAAACATTTAAAAAAGAAAACTAGGGTTGTTTTGAAAATCTTAATTATGTTATGGACTTTGGGGAGTGTATGTGTTATCTGAGTGCGGTGAAGTGTGTAAACCTGGTGATTCACAGACATGTACCCCTGGGGCTAATAATTCATTATATGTTAATTAAAAAATTTTAAAAACCTTAAAAAAAAAGAAACACATGATTGATTTGTACACAAAGAGACTGGTGATAGTTCTATGTAAGACAAAAATAACGTGATTCCTAAAAATTAGAACAAATTAACATGGTCACAGAGCTGTGCACACATACATATATATGTTCCAATATCTGAATGTAATTAAAATCGTGTGTGACAAATGCTTCATATACAGATTCTCAGAAGTTTTAAAGAGTGCCTTCTGAATCTCTTATTTTCATAGACTATTAAGACATTATTGACACTTGAAATATTCCTTAAATAGTATTCTGTCTAAATTCCATTAAAACAGCACTAGAAATTCCTTTTGCTATATGGCATTGTCATCACACGGTCTGAATGACAGTGTCCAGATTTTATCTTCCACGGACAAAGTGCTTCAGAAGGAAGTAATGATATCCAAGGAAAATAAAACAATTTGTTCAAATACCTTTCCTAGTTTTTGTCAGTTACCCTCAGATAAACATGGACTTCAGTTCTGAGGTTGAATTGTAACCTTGGCATCACAGTGAATGCGGGAGCCAACAGGGATCTGCATGTCTCAGGTCTTGAACCTGAGACAGAGTTTAAGGAACGGGATGCAGAGTTGGACAGATGAGGAGCCTCTGCCAGATGCACCCACCATAACCAAAATGGCAGCCAAGGCTGTGGCCACTGTGGCTGGTGCTCGTGGACCGCCTACCTCCAGGCAGGTGTGGGAACATGATTGTCAGGTATTATCTCATGTAATAGCTCCTCAACCTTCAGAGTTCACTGGACCAAGCTGGTTTTGTGGATGAAGGCAGTGGGTCTGGGAGCCTGTAAAAATAGGATCGTGTGCTGGACAGTGGTGGTGTTGGTACAAAGCAGCTCCTACCCACGCCAGCCTGCAGTTCCTGCAGGAAGCTAGGGGCAGGGAGGGCACATTCCCGACTTCCCATTTGGAGCACGGAGTCAATGGAGAGGGTTTGCCTGCTCTTGGTGTAACGGTTGCCAACCCTTGAAGAACTGGTGATGTTGGACAAAATGGTGCTTCCACTGAGCAAGAGAGAGAGGCCGGAGGGCTTCCCAGATGATGTTTCATTCACTAGCCAAGAGGAAGTGTTATAGGGTCTGAGACTGGCCCTGATACCACATTTGAGTTTTCTGTATTCTTGGTTCTGTCTGTTCCTACCTGCTTGTCATGGCTTACAAGCCCGAGCAGTGAACGGGCTTGGTTTGGTTGGGTTTGGGTCTTAAGCCAGGTCTAGGGTTTCAAAAAGCAAAACAACGAGATGGGCATTCTTTTTGCTCCAACTACGAGATTTGCTCTGGTGCGGCGTTGGTATGTCTGACCCTTTTAACTGTGGTGGGAGGCAGAGTGTGTCCTTCTGGTGCAAGGGAGCATAAGAAAGGGTCATGTCTTCTGTTCCCTCATTTTATTACTATTATATGAAGGAGTATTACGAGAACATCTTTGGCCCTCTGGATGATAAAACTTGGAGAGATCAAAGAATGCAGAACTTGAGCTTTTGATGGGAAGTTCCAAAGAACTGATAGCATTGAGGTAGATTTACCAGTTGTCACAGGTTTTTAGAAGAGACGCACCATAGCTGTCTGTTTTCAGAGCATAGACTGGTAAGGTCCTTGGATGGGGCAGCATTTTCTGATAAGATGCTGTGTTACGATTGGAAACCCTTAGGCTGTTATGGCTTTGCTGTTGCATAGGTCCTCTGGGAAAACTGATGGACAATCTGAGGAAGAGTCGATGGAATCAGTTTTAAAAGGGGGTATACAGTGTTGGGGGGTCGACACTGACACTGAAGAGCAGGAAGATCCCGTCGAAATCTTGTTGCGAAGGAGGCTATAGGAGGTTCTGAGACCCGGGTGGCAGGACAGAGGAGCCCAGCATCTCAGGGGACTTCGCAGGCACAAATTGTCTACACAAGAACCGTGGTCCTGTGGCTTACACTCTACACAAGAACCGTGGTCCTGTGGCTCACACTCTAGCTTCCAGATCGCTGTGCAGGAGTTAATACTGAGGAAGGCAGGACCATACGGGTGAGGGGAGCGGATTTGCCACAGGAATAACGAAGTCCATGTCATCAGAAGCGCACCCAGCTTTTTCTTCCCAGACGCAAGTAGGGAGCACTTCAGGAGCATTCAAGAGAGGTTTCAGGTCAGGGCGGAGAGGCTGCATGGGAACGCACTTCCTGGTGTTGGAGTCTGTCTCAGTTCTCCCATTCCTCTTGAATGTATGTTACCTTTGAGAAACCGGGCAAATCATTAGTGACACAGCTGTCTGAAATAGATTAAATCACCAGTGACATGATCGATATGTGTATATGCGAGCATCACTCTTTTTTGGGTTTCCCCATATGCTGATCTTCACATGAAATCAATGCGGTGAGAAACGAGTCACATGTCCCCTGTAACAATGTCTATTGTGCTCACACTGGCCTTTTCAAGCCTGAGGCCAGGTGCCTGTGTCCGGGCAAGGGCACCCCTCTGTCTTGTGGGTCTCCCCAGTGCTACCAAAGTGCGGCTATCTTGGGGGCAACCTGACCGCACACTAAGAACACTGCGATTGAAATCCAAAGCCCAGAATCTAGTCGTGGCCCTGCCGGGTAGCTGCTGTCCTACCGCCGCAGATTCTACTTTCTTGGACTTCGGTTTTGCCTTTATAAATGAAGGGTTTGGAACTAGAACCCTGTGTAGGTCCCTCCCAGTGCTCATACCCGAGTTGAGGGTTCTTCCTGCATGGATGGCAAGTTAACATCGTGCTTGATTGCCTTGGATGTGGGCTGCAAGAAAAGGTCTTTGCTGCTTAGGAATGAGGGAAAGGCTTTAGGGGAAGAGCAAGCCTTCAGGGGTGGCAGGATTCCAGCCAGCTTATTGGTGCCACTGAAATGTAAATCACCCTGCAAATAAGGAAAGCTTAGAACAATGGTGACTAATCCAGGCCCTGAGGAAATGTGGTCACATCCCTGTTAAACATTAGCAGACTTTCTATGAAGCAGGCAGGCTTTTCTTTTTTTTTTTTTAATTTATTTTTTATTTATTTTCAGCATAGCAGTATTCATTATTTTTGCACCACACCCAGTGCTCCATGTAATCCTTACCCTCTATAATACCCACCACCTGGTACCCTGACGTCCCACCCCCGGCCCCTTCAAAACACTCAGATTGTTTTTCAGAGTCCATAGTCTCTCATGGTTCATCTCCCCTTCCAGTTTCCCTCAACTCCCTTCTCCTCTCCATCTCCCCATGTCCTCCATGTTATTTGTTATGCTCCACAAATAAGTGAGACCATGTGATAATTGACTCTCTCTGCTTAACTTATTTCACTCAGCAGGCTTTTGCATAAGAACAGAGTGAAGCCTCTGTCCCAAACCCACAGGAGAAGAGCTAGGGGCTCCGAGTTCTGCAGACACACTGATCCTTTCTCCATTCTCTCCCAGGGTTTTCCAGGAAACACAAACGCGGACAGCGTGGTGCATTACCAACTGCAGCCTCCCCTTGAAGCCAGGTTCCTGCGCTTCCTCCCCTTAGCCTGGAGCCCCAAGGGCAGGATTGGGATGAGGATAGAAGTGTACGGATGCACATACCGTAAGTGCTGTTTACCCCTCTCCCCGCCCCAAAATCAGTGACAGAGGGGACATGCTCTCATGGCCAGGCTGAAAACCGAGCTTGACTTGTTTCTAACTTTTTAGGTATCTCTGTGTGTCTGTGTGGAAAGCCTGGATACTGCTGTCTTTAGTTACTTTAGGTGAACATAGAGGTGGACCTGAACTGAGCCTCGGAATCGGAGAGTCCCAGGAGAGAGCGGGGTACCTGTTTTAGAGTGGGTGTGTCATCCAAACAACGAGGTCCAAGTCAACCACAGCAATTCACTGTGATGGATGGTGCCGTTCTTGGGCACTGAGGTGACCCTGGTGTGGGGATGAAGGGGACAGCCGGTGATCTTGTTTTCCCCATAACCCAAAATGACTCTGGGCTTCTCCCATATTCGCTGTTCAAATCCCCACATTCTCGACGTGAATCTTTGCTTGAACATCACTTATGTGTTGTGTCTTCCCTCTTTTCCTCACTGATGTGCAGAGGGACAAAAGTCACAGCCAGTGTGAGCGTCAACACAAGCAGAAACACATTCAGTGACGTCTGTGGGGAAATCGACTCTACCGTTGCCATTTTGATGATTTGGAATATGTTGGAATTTTTTAAATGAGCACAAAAAGAAAAAAAATATTAATGAAAAATTTCTAGAAAACTGAAGAATAGCCCAAAGAGTATGTTGGCTGGGAACATCGTGGGAGGCTGGGTTTTTGGTCACACTTCATTTCATACCTGAGCAGAGCATTAGCTTTGCCGAAAAGTGTCAGTGAGATCTGTCACAGGCACAATGTTTAATATGTCAGATCCTTGCTAGCAGACATTTTCTCATTCAACAACCAGACCGGCCAGATGGATCTGGTATGGCCTCGAGGGAGAACTTGACCATGGAGACATGGAGATGTTTGCGAGAGCTATTCCATACTGGACCTAGGATTTAAAAACTGTCTTTCCCCCAAATTTGGTTCTCATAATTACTATATTATGCAGGCTTTCATTTCTTTGTTCCCTCACATGCCATGTCAGAATTTACCGGACACTTGCTATTTGCAAAGAATTGTGTTAGGGACTGGATGTAGGGGGCCCTTCTAAAATGATTGGTTTTCTTTGTAAGGAGATTGTCATAAAATTGTACAAAACAAATGTGAAATATTGGAACACGATCCTGGGGCCTAGGGAGGAGGGCAGCCAGTCAGTTTTCTGAGTGAAGGGCTTGCAGAGTGAGCTGGGGTAGGGAGGGGCTTCTGGAGTGAGGAAGGCAGGAACATGCACCCGGTGGCTCTGGGACTCTGGGCTTCTGTGGTCTTGGGATCTGGGAGGGTGTGGGCACTGTTGGGCAGAGGGAGCTGCTGCAAAGCAAGGATACCATCGCCCCTTTGCTGATCCCAGGGGCCGGGAGACCTTCTGGATGTGGGGATCACTGTCCCAGAAGTGATCCCGTCCTAGATTCAAGCGTCCCCTTTGGCCTCAGCTCCACTATCTTCCTGAGCTCTGACAGGCTCTGCTTTCACTCCATTTCCAAACCCTGCCTCTGTGTTGGCCCTTCCATGCAACATTCAGTGGAGATGGTTTCGTGATGCTGTCCGCCCTTTCCCCCCTCTTTCCACGGGCCATCACCTTCCCTCCTTTTGTGTCTGAGATCCGTGAACGTGTTTACTCCTGCAAACAGCTGGGACACCCGATACTCCGTTTTCTCTTTGATCCCATAAAATCAGCTTCTCCTTCCTCCCATTACTCCTTCAGGTTTACTGACTTCAAAGCAGAACAAGGTCTTTGATGGTGATTTGCCGTTAGCCTGATGTTCTTCATGAGGCGGTACCACCTCCTTGGGGGAGAGGTCAGTCCCAGGGAGATCAAAGCTGCGGGCCTAGTCCCGGGAAAGACCTGAGTGCACCCTAAAGTCAGCAAACACGAGCTATGCGCCATGGGGGCCTCCTAGCCTAAAACCATGGACCAATAACAGTCACAGTGACTCGCAAAACTACACGGCATCCGTGGTTTACTAGTGGAGCTTCTGTCTTGTCTTCATTCTTACTATTAATAAGAGCAATTGTTCAAGCATAGAGCTTTGCCCTTTGTTTTTGACAGTAATTGTATACGATATGATTTATAGCCCCAAGTGTTAATCATTGCCCTCCTCCCCATTTCTAGTCTCACTGCTCTGTTGATATTGGGAACATGTCCAGATTGCTTATCGTGGCATATAATGTCTCTTAGATGCAGCTTCTCTCTCTGGTTTCACTTCTTTAAACTCCAATTACAATCATATTTGCTGTTCCTACGAACACCAGGCATTCTTCATGGCTTCCTGGGGTGGCACACACACGTTCTCTACCTGGAAATCCCCCCTTCCCCCAGCTCCTAGACTGCACATGGAGTGTGTGTGTGAAGTCTTCTTAGAGTCCCATGCCCCCTCCAGCAGCTCCGAGGAAGGGGAATGTCCAGGGCTATATTCCCCATGAACTTGTTCTAGGCTTTGTATTCCACTCTGAAGAGGTTTCCGTTCCGGTGTCCTCTGCTTGCTTAAATTTTCAGTAACATTTACACACTCTGATCAGTTTCACGTTGACATCCTCGACGTAGGTCTCTGTAAGCCACAGACACCGACACTGGCCCCACATCCTCCTTCATTTCTTTCTTGACTGTTATTCTTCCCTGGGGCAACTTCTGCTCCTTCTTTTCTGCTTTGACTCCTGTGTTCATGGTTTGTGTCTTCTCAAGCATTGCCTTGAGCTTGTACTAGTCCCATCCTGTGGTGGTGTAGTGTCGTCTTGTGTTCATTAGTGTGTTGTTTGTCTGAATAAGGGAAGAGAGAGAGAATAAGGGGAGGACAGAAGGAGAGAAGAGGGAGGAAAGGAGTGTATGAGTCCTTGGGAATATGGACTACGTAGGCAGTTCCTGTGTCAAGTCAGGCATGAAAATAAAACTGGGAGTAAAACATGTAATTGGCCATTTTAAAACATTGCATTTATCTGGGGCATCTGGGCGGCTTAGTCAGTTAAGCATCTGACTCTTGATCTCAGCTCAGCTCTCTCAGGTTCATGAGTTCAAGCTTCACTTTGGGCTCCATGCTGGGCATGGAGCCTAGTTAAAAAAAATTAAAATATTGTGTTTATTTTAAAAATGTACTGACTGTTACAGCAGAAATTTATAGGTTTTGTTTAGCAACCTCAAAACATCCTTGATATTTATATATTTCTATAAATATAAATATATGTAATATAAATATTATAAAAATTTAAATGTCCATGATTAATACAAATAGCCAACTGTAACATATTTTTATTTGAATAAAAACTCCAAAATAATGCATTAAATTACCCATCACATTTAACTTTAGCAAGAAGGCTCCTGAAAAGTGTGTTTGTATGTAATTCAACTGATTAAATTATTGGGGTCTTGAGATGGAGATCACTTATTATGAATCAGAATGAGAACCAGTAGTTTTGTCCATTGCAAGAGTGCAGAACCTACATTCCAAAGTGGAAAATGTGATATGATACTTCATTGAAAATACGAAGTGTTTTTCCAATTTATGTGATTTCAATTTGTAATTATTAGTTTTCTTAACTGGGGCTATATTTTGATGCTATCACCAACATGGGTATGAAGGTGAGGGAACCTCTACTTCTACAGATGGGCTGTCCCCCATCCATGCTTGGAGAGTTAGCCGCTGCAAACTCACTGAGCTAAGTCTTCTCTGTCCCACAATATGATGTTTTGGTTTAATTTTTTTAAAAAATCTATTGCCTTGGGGCACCAGGGTGACTCAGTGGGTTAAACCTCTGCTTTTGGCTCAGGTCATGATCCCGGGGTCCTGGGATCGAGCCCTGCATCGGGCTCCCTGCTCAGCGGGGAGCCTGCTTCCCCTTCTCTCTCTGTCTGCCTCTCTGCCTGCTTGTGATCTCTGTCTGTCAAATAAATAAAATCTTTGAAAAAAATCTATTGCCTTTAAAAATGGTGTATGAGTGACACATGTTTAAAAATGTCCATTTGTTGGGACGCCTGGGTGGCTCAGTTGGTTAAGCGGCTGCCTTCGGCTCAGGTCATGATCCCAGCGTCCTGGGATCGAGTCCCACATCGGGCTCCTTGCTTGGTGGGGAGCCTGCTTCTCCCTCTGCCTCTGCCTGCCACTCTGTCTGCCTGTGCTTTCTCTCGCTTCTCTCTCTATGACAAATAAATAAATAAAATCTTTAAAAAAAAAAAAATAAAATAAAAAAATAAAAATGTCCATTTGTTGACAGCTCTTATTGAATTAAATGTCCTTTTTTTCTTGTTCTATCAGTTAAGTGACTTCAGAAAGGTACATTTTCATTCTAGAAACCATACTAATTTGAACAGCATTATAGTTCAGGTTTGGAAAATATAGTAAATAGCTTTGTACTTAAAAGCTTTGTTGACCTCACAAAACAAACTGAGGGTTGCTGGGGGGAGGGGGGTTGGGAGAAGGGGGTGGGATTATGGACATTGGGGAGGGTATGTGCTTTGGTGAGTGCTGTGAAGTGTGTAAACCTGGTGATTCACAGACCTGTACCCCTGGAGATAAAAATATATGTTTATAAAAAATAAAATATTAAAAAAATGTCATTTTATGTTTAGTGACATGTCCATTTGTTTTCAGATATTCAGACTGATTCATGAATGTTTGTAAGTGAACAAAGTTCTGTAGAATTGATTCTCTTTGACGAGGCCTGAAACTGAGTTTCCAGTGCACACATTCCTGTTGTAAGTCGTCCTTGTGACAGGGCACACTCTTACTTATCATGTGGGCTTCACATTTGTCATGAGGGGCTTCTTGATCAACAGTATGGCCCGTTGTTTGAACCGTGTTGGCTGCTTTTGGGTGCCTACCTGTAAATTGTGTGTGACACATGCCATATGATTGGGAAGGTCTTACCCTCTTTCTTTCCAGACACTTCCCCAGAGAAGACCTCCCCCGTGCTCCACTTCCTCCTTCCTGACTGTGAGCTTCCTTATCTCTAGTTTCCTAAGCAGCCTGCAGTAAGACTGGGCTACTCCTGCTGAAATGTGTTCTTTTCATGATAGCTGAAGTGAGAAGGTGAGGGGAGCACTGTCAGCTCTGGGAAGGCCCAGCCATGTCTGTCCTCTTGGGTTTTATCCCAGCACCTAGTGGGTGCTACACCCATGTTAAATGAAAATAGAGTGTACTTGAGGGAACAAATGGAAATTAAGTCAGGGCAGTGTGGGGGTTGGGGAGGAAGGGAATATGGGGAAGATGGTCTTTTAGTAACAAAGCTGTATTATCCAAAGCCAAATCCCTGCCAAGGCAGGGTCTGAAGCTACAGAAGATGGTCTGTATTATTATTCCACAGGAGCCATAATATTTACCTATTTTTTGACCTCATAAATATAGATTCATGAAAAGCCACAAACGAAGTGTATTGAATTATGCAACAGGTAGATCAACAAAAATAATTAAATTTTTTGATTTCCCATCTAAAATAGGGTTTTTAATATTTAAATCAAAGATGGATCGCCACATGTCTTGCGGTGAGCTGGTTCTTATCACGGCCACCTGTAAGCAGTCAGGAATCTGGCTCAGAAAGGATCACTGGCTCATGGCGCTGAGTGCGGGATGACAGGTGTCTGTAAAGTGCCAGACGGCACACATTTTAGGTCTGTGGGAACCTGTACTCTCTGCCACAATCCTTCATTTTTTGTTTTTTAACAAACGTTTAAAAATTAGCTCATGGGCTGTACAGGCTGCAGAGTGATGTGGGTCATTTCAGATGAAGAGAAAGCAGCCTCACATTCCAGACTTCTGAAAGCAATTCCTCATTTTTATCTGTGCTGTTTTAACTCCTCTCCACTGAGCTTACGTTTGTTACCATTTAAGATTTTAGTGAAATCACCAGGACTACTACAAGATATATTGTTTGAAGTGGTTTTGTTTTACTCCATTAATGACCTTTCCAGATTTTAACTCAGTCTCCTTCTAGGCTTAGAGAACCTGTCAAAACACGTTAAATGTGCCTCGTAAGATAGAATGTGATGATTAGCTTGTGGTTGATTGTTCTAGGTATGAGTGTTAGGGATCTCAGTGGAGAGGAAACGAAAACATTATAACAAAAGGATTTTCAGTCCATTCTTATGTGTTTCTATAAATCCAATAAATTTTTCACTACTCCATTTTGTCTCAGGGGAATGTTCCAGGAAATATAATCTAGGTTCTGTAGAGCAGTGGTTCTCATATTGTAGTCACCAGACCAGTGGCATCAGCATTGTCAACATCGCTAGGGGACATGTTAGAAAAACAGACTCTTAGGTCTCACCCCAGGCCAGTAGAGTCGCAGTTCTGGGATGGGGTCGGATTCTGTGTTCACCCAACACACAAGGACGTCCTCATCCTGAGAAGACCAATGTTACTCTTACAAAGCTATAGTGGCAACAGGGAAGCTGGGGACAAACCTGATCTGGTCAAAAGATGCCTGATAAAATCATTTGTGGAACAAACGTTTCTTCTTCACTAACTGCAGAAGGGACATCATTTAAATTTGACAAAGGGATATGTTTTTATCAGATGTTCATTTAACTATGCAATGGGGAATAATTGCTTGTTTCCATGATTTTTAGACACACTGCTGTGTTTATATATTTTCCACCATGTATGGGAACCGGAATCAAACTCCTGAATTTTCAAAAGGTGGCTGCATGAAATAAAGGATTCCTTAGAGTAGTGAATGTAAAGGGTTTGCTGTAAATATTTTAGTTCGTCTGAATGAAATGCAGGTCCTATGTACATTGGTCCCACGCTTTTGTGAGGTTAAATAACCCAACATTGTATCACTGGCTCAGAAGACATCAGCTTCCTGTTTCTTTGGCTTCCTCTTGCACCTTCATTTATTGCACACACACATTTGAAAAAACCTCTTTTTCAAAAATTTGAATGCAACATACACACAATGTTACATTAGCGTCAGGTGTACAACATGGTGATTTGATGATTTTACGGGTTGTACGATGTTCACGACCAGCATAGCTGTCACGTGTCCCCATACAACTCGATTAGAATATCGTTGACTATTTTCCTGGCCGTACCTTTCACACCGTAACTTATTCACTCACTCCATGACCGGATGCCAGAACCTGCCGTTCCGCATCACTCACTCTATCCATCTCCCACACCATCCCTTTAATAGCCACCAGTTTGTTCTCTGCATTTATAGGTCTGGTTCTGCTTTCTGTTTGCTTATTCATTTTTTTGTTTTGGTTTTGGATTCCTCATTTGAGTAAAATCATATGGTTTTTAACTTTTTAAGGACAGTAACATCTTGTCTTTTTACTTATGAAATATGAGAAATACGAGAGATTCTTCTGGGTAGTTAGTATGAATCCCTTTGTGTATCTCCTGTCTTTGGTTTCTTTGACCAGTGTTCTTTTTACATTAATGATAAAATATAACTTTTTCAATAAAGAGAAAGCAAGTGACCTTGATAGTGGGAAAAATAAGACTACTGGAGAGTTGAGGACAGTGACAGCTTCATAGCCATGATGTGCCGCTGTGGGGAGTGACTTCAACTGTTTTACCGATCTTCGTTGTTTACAGGATGAGAAGTGGCCAGTACAAAGGCAGAAGCAATTGGGCTTAGTCAACAGAAGTATTTCTAGCTGATACATGTTAGGGAAAATGTCAGAAAAGAAAAAGAGTGGAGGTTAGGGATCTTAACTACGGGTATCAGGGAGGATGGGCAGCACCATCCCCTCTGCACTAAACAGACCAGAGATAATTATGTGTGCGTGTGCTTGTGTCAACTTGCCTGAATAAAGATTATTTTTGATTACTTTGATTATTTTCTAATGTCTCCTACTGTAGGATCCGAGATGGTTAACTTTGATGGGAAAAGCTCCTTGCTATACACGTTTAATCGGAAATCTGTGAGTCCAGCAAAAGATGTTATTTCTTTGAAATTTAAAACCAGGCAGACTGACGGGATTCTACTCCACAGAGAAGGACAAAACAGCAAACACGTCACCCTGCAGTTAGTTAGAGGAAAGCTCATCTTATTGCTTAATTCAGGTAAAAATTTCCCAGTGGGTGTTTTCAAAAATATGCCTCTTTAGATGGATGTATCTTTTTATGCTTAGTTTTTCACAGTTAAGTAGCTAATTTATCCTGAAACCAGAACATTTTAAGAAAGAAAGAAGACCCTAGAAATAATTACTCTGGAGCAAGAAGTGTGACCCAGAACGGTCTAGGCAAATAGAAGTGTGGTCGCTCCACAGTTGAGGTGTACTACGGAGAACATGCATGTATCCCGAATGTACTTTACTGTAACAAGTTTTATAGGTCAATTAGTGTGTAAGACCATTTGCACATGTTCAGTAAACAACCTGGTAATATAGTAAAGACAAGGGGTGGATCTCCAACCCGTGAGGCGGTGCTCTTCGTGAGGTTCTTGGAAGAAGATACTTCCAAGAAAAATGAAAATGCAATAATAATAATAAACACAAGTAAGGTAGAAGAAATCATTCCCAAGTAAGAGAAGGTTGTACATGAGGCTGAGGTAAAGGCAGTTGGCCAGCTCTCCAGATAGAAGTGTGCCAGGAAAGTGACTGGGGGACATGTTGACCTCCCACAAGGTAGCCACAGTACTGAGTTGGCCTCCCACATGGCAGCCATGGTACTGGGTTGGATGGGGTGGTTCATTTGCTTCACCTGTCCTTGTAGGCCGTGCTAACCTGCCCTCCCCTGACGCCCATGCAACCCTCACCCTGGGCAGCCTGCTGGATGACGAGCATTGGCATTCTGTCCTCATCGAGCTCGGGAACACGCATGTCCACTTCACTGTGGACAGGCACAGTCAGCATTTCCAGGCTGAGGGCGAGTGCGACTACTTGGATCTTGATTATAAGGTGTGAACATTTCTTTTCAAGTATTACAGATTTTGTTATTTAAATGCAACATAACCTTTTAAGAAAATACCGCTATGCAGAGAAATTCCCTTTGCTAGTAATTTGGAATTCTGGTGAAACGTTTCCTACGGGTGACATCAGCCCAGCAGGAGACCCACGTGCATTGTTGAGATGTTGTGTCACTCATAGGTGTGAGTTCTCCCCTGGGAGGAAGTAGTCGTTGAATTCGGAAAGTGTGTAGATGAAGAGCTATCAGTATGACAGGGGGTACAGTAAAATACACAATTCTGGACGGCTTTCCATGTTACCTCTGGTATTGGCTGTGACCCGTTCCCTTGGAGATTTCTGTGTTTTAGACCGATCGTAAGCAGAATTAGCAGTCTAGGGTGTTTGGAGAAGAAATCACCATACATTCCAACCTGCTTTTTTGAGGAATGAGAGGGCCAAAGTCAGGCGATTCAAAATACCATTTCTTGGAACATTTAAAGGCTTAACACATCCCCAGCATGTAGCCCGCATGTATGTAACCAGCACTGGAGAATACCTTTTGTTCTGCCAGTTCTGCTCAGCACATCTATCAAAGCAAAGGGAATGATTTCAACATTCATTTAGTGTTAAGTGGCCTCAGCCGAGAAGGCCAGCTGCAGAGCCTGGTCCTGAATGAGATTATCGATGCCTTCATCATTCTAACCCATCAGCAGTGTCCTGACAAAGACTCGGACCCTGAAGCTGGGTTCTAGGAAGGTTTGTAAAGTAGAATGTCATCACGGTCAGCTGCATTGTCACCCAGATCAAGAGTGACCATGGAAATGAACGTACAACTTTCCCCGTCAGCTGAAGTGACATAGCCCTTTGAGTAGTAAATTGCGAGAAGGGGTATTTAACCTACTTATATAAATGTAATAAAGAAAGAACCGGTATATCTACATCTAAAAATTCACCTGAAAATAACATGATAATGTTAAAATAATGCCAGATAGATTGAAGGCAATTATGCTATACCCGCTGAGCATCTGTGTTTTAGGCAGACA
This sequence comes from Mustela putorius furo, assembly GCF_011764305.1. NCBI lineage: Eukaryota > Metazoa > Chordata > Mammalia > Carnivora > Mustelidae > Mustela > Mustela putorius. Next base: position 14,604,507 of record NW_025421998.1, read on the forward strand.
ATCAGAAAATCATTAAACAATATTATTTATGTCATTTTTTTCTTTCTAAGATCAGCTTTGGGGGGATTCCTGGACATGGAAAATCAGTGGCATTCCCACAAAAAGACTTTCACGGCTGCTTCGAAAATCTCTACTATAATGGAGTGGATATCATTGATTTGTCCAAGAAACACACACCACAGATCCTTGTCACGGTAAGAGTGCTACACGCAAGGTCAACGGAGCAGGGAACTGCAGCTTGTCCGATGGGCCCAGTCTAGAATGTGCCTCTCCTGAAGGCAGGGAAAGTGCCAGTCATGTATGCCTTTTAGTTCGTTTTTGACTTAATTCACTAAATAATTAACTTGATTTTTAAATTTAACTTTTAAAAATTTTAGTGCCAGTCACTTACACACCGTGTAGTATGAGCTTCAGGTATGCAGTTCAGGGATTCAGCACTTCCCTGTGTCACCTGGGCTCCTCACAAGTGCCCTCCTCCATCCCCATCACCAGCTTCTTAATTTTTACAGGTGTGTGGAAACAGAGGCACGCTTTTGCAAATGTGTCATGGCGCCACTGAATAAAGACTTTTTGGGGCAGGGACTCTGTTGGGATTGGTTTCCTCTTGCTCCTTTCTCCTGTTACTGAACTCCTAGCTCAGTGCCTGTCGCTTGCTGGAAAGACCAGTACTCGATGAATTTGGATTGGAAAGGAATTTGAGCTTAATTTAATTTGAGGCCAGGAACTTGGGGAGAAGGTGGACTCTTGTGCAAAAGCCAGCTGCCGAGTTTCTGCCTGGCCCAGGGATTTGCAGAGGGGTTAAGAGTGAGTCGCTAAAGGGAGGAGGTGGTCTGCTCCATCCTGGGCTGACTCCTTGGTGCCTGCCACAAACCCTATCTCTGTGCTCAGGGGCTGTGCCTCAGGGGTCTAGTGCCTGTTTGCTGATATGCAGGAATGCCCTATTGTTCTGCAAAGGGAGGCCAAAGCCCACAGACACACAAAGGGAGGTTAGTAAAATCAGTCCTGTGACCTAAAAAAGAAAAAGATTTGCCAGAAAACTTGCTTGACTCTTTGGAAGGTGGATGTGGCTTTGAACAGATGACTGGGCACGTTTGGGACCTTCTCGTCCCAAGACCAGGGGTCTGTCTGCTGTGGATCTGGGGACTTAGGTCAGCGAATAAGGAGCATGTTATCTTGAGGCAGGTAGACCCCTCAGATGGGTTGGATTGTTGTCAGGCTTCTGTCCCTCCAGGTGGCTGCCGGCCATCCCCCCGGGCCAGCATGTTACTGAGCTAGCGTCTGTCCTTCCACGTTTGGTTCCTTAGACCCGAATCATCTACAATCAGTGCACCCAGCTTTCTGAACACTGACACCTCCATATCGAGCATGATTTACAGAAATGGGATTGTTTTATGTGAGCTTTTCTCCATCTCCATTTTCCAACTCAGCGAAACCTGTGCGAATGCTTTTTTTTTTTTAACGGTTTATTTATTTTAGAGAGAGAGCATGAGGGAGAGAAAGAGAGAGGACCTCTCAAGCAGGCCCCCCACTGGGCTCGGGGCCCCACATGGGACTCGATCCCGGGACCCTGAGACCATGACCTGAGCTGAAATCAAGAGTCGGTCACTCAGCCAACTGAGCCACCCAGGTGTCCCAATTTATAAGAAAGTTTTAGGTTTGATAGATCACCCTATGTCATTCATGATCCAAATGTTTTCTCAGATTAACTATGTTAATCTGATCATGTTATAATATAATTATATATCATATATCATATCTTTTATATTAAATGTTATGGGCCATGTTGAGGATATAAATGCCTTTATTGGTACATAGCCAATGTCTCAATGTATTTTTTAAATAACTTCGTAGTATTTGGTCTTGCTTTAAAATACTTCTGAAACCCTAGACTCTAGGTACAGTCTCAAGGATTTTCCTGTAAAAAGTTTTAAGGCGGTTTCATTTATTTATTTACTTTAAAATTGAAAAAAAAAATTAAGTCTTCGACTGTATGGTCTTTACTCTGTGCAGATCATAGTTATCTTGGGTCTCGAGGGTACCCATTTGTGCCTGAGCTGTTTAGTGACCAGACCCAACCTCCATGCACAGGCTTGAATCTTACCTCTCACCATGTACTGGCTGTACCTGTGGTCTCAGATCTTTCTGTGGGTCAGTCACTGGGCTCCGCTGCTGTGTTTACTCCATACCAATGCCGTATTGACTTGATTACAGTGCTTTTATGGTATATATTTTGGAGAGGAAGGGCAATGTTTGGGCACATATTCCTCTGGAATTTATGAAAATTTATCTAAAAATTTTTAAAAGAATTTATTTACTTGAGAGAGAGAGCACATGCAGTGAGAGACAGAGGGAGAGGGAGAATCAGACCCCCTGCTGATTCCTCGATTCCAGGACCCCAAGATCATGACTTGAGGTGAAGGCAGAGGCTTAAGCAAGCCCCCCAGGTGCCCCACTTAATTGGAGTTCTTTTAAGAACTTAAGTTCCTTCCTCCCAAACACTATGATTAAAGGTAAGTTTGCTCCTGGAACAGCAGAGATAATCTAAAGCTCAAAGGTGTGTTTTTTAATAAAATAGAATGAAGTAAAGGCAACAGGCAGCTGGCGGGTCAGAGGTCAGGCTGGGGAGAGCGTGCTGGTTGACACGGCCCATGGGAGCCTCTAAGAAGTGGGCAGCCCGCTCAGGCCAGCCACACCCCTGCTTCAGACAGCGGAAGCCCAGGGCCTGCCTGAGCCAGATGTTTGTGTCCCCTGAGTGACAGGTATGTAAGCGTTCACAGAACCAAGGGGAGTGCAGGAAGGTTCCCAGAGCCGCTGTCCGTGGTGCTGGGCTTCATGCTGCAAGTAAACAGCCAGTGCCTTGAGGTATAAGAGGTTGGGGTACCAGGTGGTGGGTATTAGAGAGGGCACGGATTGCATGGAGCACTGGGTGTGGTGAAAAAATAATGAATACTGTTATGCTGAAAATAAATAAATTTAATTAATAATTAAAAACAAAACAAACAATAAAACAAAACAAAACAACAACAACAACAACAACAAAAAGAAATCTGTCACCTCTGTTGTGTCCTGCGCCCAGCACAAGGCCTGGGAAAGACATGCCTCGGGATTCCTTTGCCAATGCCCAGAAATGGAGGAGACAGAACTGCCCTAAAAGCCTCAGAAGGAGGTTTTCCCAGCCAGGGCAGTGTCATGGTTTGAAGGACCTGTCAGGTAAATCTGGATTGCAGCTGGATGGGGAAGCCTAGTTCTTAGGTCCTTGCTTGCAGGAAGGTTGATAGGAAACTAACTGCACCTCTTGGAAAGCTTGTTGTTCATGAAAGCATCTGCCCCTTCTGCCCCTTCCTAAATCCTTTTCCACTGTATTCACAGGGAAATGTGTCCTTCTCGTGCTCACACCCACAAATTGTGCCTGTGACTTTTCTGAGCTCCAGGAGTTACTTGGCTCTGCCAGGCACCATCGGAGAGGACAAGGTGTCGGTCACTTTCCAATTCCGAACGTGGAACAGGGCAGGGCTGCTGCTGACCACTCAATTCCAACATGGGCCAGTGGCTCTAGTCCTCGTTCTTAATGATGGAAAACTCAGACTGAGTCTCTCCCAGCCCGGACATCCGGCGAGGGACGTCACAGCAGGTAATAGATGTTTGCTGTGACCATACGGTCCTCCTGTCATCTCTGTATTAAACGAGCAACTGAATCAGTAAGATACTCATAATCCTTCTAGAGGGAACTAGAGTTCTTTTACCTTTGAACTAGGTATCTCCAGGCTGTTGGTGTGTGAGTCAGTTTGACCCGAAGTTAGCTGCAGATCACACATACCTCTCAAAAAGTTTAAAACATAGGGCGCCTGGGTGGCTCAGTGGGTTAAAGCCTCTGCCTTTGGCTCAGGTCATGATCTCAGGGTCCTGGAATTGAGCTCCACATTGGGATCTCTGCTCAGCTCGGAGCCTGCTTCCCTTCCTCTCTCTCTACCTGCTTCTCTGCCTACTTGTGATGTCTCTCTGTCAAATAAAAAAATAAAATATTTTTTAAAAGTTTTAAAAAATAACCTAGTTATCAACTGATGGTGGGGAGTTGGCAGTCCGCTTGAAACACTAGAGAACAGTAGCCTATGATTTTTCCCAGATTTTCTGTTCCTTTGGGAATCTCTGTTTTGGATAAGGCTTCTTATAACTATGGGTGAATGTTCTGCTTGGCTTCCAAGAAGGACCCACTCCAGGGTTATGTTATCTTTGGAGTCTGGGGGCTGTTTTGCGTTAGAGTGCTGGTGAAAATGTAAAGCCAGGTAGGTGTCATTCCACGAGTGTTGACTACAGAAGAAGAGCCTTGCCTGACCTAGGTTACCAGGTTGGGATTGAAAGCCGGGAATGAAACATAGCTCTTTGTTTCTCTTTATAAATAAAAGACAAAATCTGACCACCGGTGTAGGGAGTTCCCTTGTGGACCTGAGATGAGCACAACCGGGAATGTCAAGTCAGATTTTGGAAATCGCTTCAATCTTGGTTTGTGTAGATTTACAAGCTGCATGCCTTATTAATGAAGAGATGGTGTTTTGCTGTTGCTTCACGTGAGTACACACCGTTCTCCCTTCCAACACACTGGGATTAATTATTTAACTTTTTTTGAAGACAGACACTGAAATATTATAGAAACGTTTTAATGACTTGATTTTTTAAGCTTTCACTGGACAACGTATTAACTTTTGGAAGCAAACCAGAGGTGCATTTTTCTTTTTTCTTTTCTTTCTTTCTTTCTTTTTTTTTTTTCTTTAAGATTTTATTTATTTATTTGACAGAGATCACAAGTAAGCAGAGAAGCAGACAGAGTGGGGGAGGAAGCAGGCTCCCCACCAAGCAGAGAGCCTGACTCGGGGCTTGATCCCAGAACCCTGGGGCCATGACCCAAGCCAAAGGCAGAGGCTTTAACCCACTGAGCCAACCAGGTGCCCCTGGAGGTGCATTTTTCTTGCTGCTTTTTTTAGAAGTATTTGAGGGGTGATTTTTTTTTTTTTAAACTTTGAAATACAGGCCTGCCTCCGAGATACTCAGGTCTGGTTCCAGACCACCCCAAACAACAAATATTGCAATGAAGTGAACAAAATTGATTTTTTTTTTTTTTTTGCTTCCCCATGCATATAAAAGTTATGTCTGCAGTATACCATGGTCTGTTAAATGTGCAGGAACTTTATGTCTGGAAAAACAATATACACGCCTTAATTAAAAAAATACTTTATTGCTAAGAAATGGTGTCATGTGAGCCTTCAGTGAGTTGTAATCACGGATCACAGATCAGCATCACAAATGTCACAGTGATGAAAAAGTCTGAAGGATCGTGACACAGAGGCACAGAATGAGCAGATGCTGTTGGAAAAATGTCCCTGAGAGATGCGCTTCGGGCAGGGGGCCATGAGCCTTCAGCTGGAGAAAGGCGCGGTGTCTGCGAGGCACAGAAAGTGAAGAAGAGGAGACAGATGGCGACTGGTTTTCACTCCAAACCTTGGATGAAGTGTGAAAGCACCTACCAAACCAAGAACTAAAGTTTAAAGGCTGAGTGAGATGTAATCATGCCGGATGCCAGGAAAGGACACCCGGTCACAGTTCATCCTGCTTCCAGCTTTTGGGTCCTATTTCTGAATAGTTACCTCAGTGTGTTTGTGAAGGTATCTAGAAAGGTCCAGAGTGTACAATGTAGTGTCCATGTGCTTGTGGAGCTGGGCCAGCAGAGCGTGCTGGGAATAGAAGGTCAGTGGTGGGGGGGGGCAGCGTGCCGTCCCTTTCTGTAGGAAAAGACACAGTCCACCCTTTCCCGAAGGGACTCAACTGCTCAGGGCAGTGTTCTCTGCAATCAGGACAGATTTGAGACAAGCTGGTGGGAGGGCTGCCTGAGAGGACTCACCTCCCAGGCCCATTACCAGAACCACTTCTCTGCTGCTAGGGCTGATGGGCTCGAAAAGTGCCACCTGTGTTCTCCCCAAGCCTCCGGTCCTCATCGTTGGAGTGACACTATTGTGACCGATGGTAGAAGCAATGATGTTGAGCCTACAGACCACGAGCCCAGTGCCTGCTAGTCAGCAGTCTCTCCAAAACCTTTAGTTCTCATTATTCCAAAACTAGTCCCAAGACCATCACCACCCCCCACTCCCTGCCAAGACTGAAGCCTTTGTGGAGCTGGGGGTGGGTGGGAGAATAAGCATCATGTTCCCAGTAGCACAAATCAAAACACCCCCTCCCCTCCCTTCTCCATCCATCCTTTGACTGTAAGTGCTGCCTGGGGAGGAAGTGGGGAGGGTAGAAGACACACAAAAGAAACACAAAGGGTGAGAATTATAATGGGTAGAAACAGAATGATCATAAGAGCATGCATTTCACTTTTAAATGAGAATGTTGAATTTTATTAAAAAGAGTCTTTTATTATAGAGGTAAATGGCATCTATTACCCATTCAAGGAGATATTCTGGAGTGTTTTCTACAAGTTCTCCCAGGAAATAACTCTAAGTCCTAGACAAGTGGGTGGAGCGGGGGAGGGGACAGGAGTGAATTTTAACATCAGATTTTATTTTATTTTTTTAAAGATTTAATTTATTTATTTGACAGACAGAGATCACAAATAGGCAGAGAGGGAGGCAGAGAGAGAGGAGGAAGCAGGCTCCTGCTGAGCAGAGAGCCTGACATGGGGCTCCATCCCAGGACCCCAGGATCATGACCTGAGCTGAAGGCAGAGGCTTAACCCACTGAGGCACCCAGGTGCCCCATTAACATCAGATTTTAGGTGGATGTGGTTCCGTCCTGACAGATAATGTTAGATAAACTTCAAAATAAATACCGAATGACAAGAGTGGAAGAGACACTCCCAGGTTCTTGTTTGTGGAATCCTTCAGCTCCAGGGTTGGAGGATTTCCCTTAGGACTAGTGTCATAATGTAGGTCTTGAGTATCTAACCGCAATCCTCTGGATTCTGTTGTCAGTTTTCTCATCATTGCTCATGAACCTAACCTATGTGGGGTCTTTGCAACAGTTTTGGATTCACAAATGTGACACAGAAAGTGAAAGATCGGTGTACATGGCAAAGAGCTAAAGTCTCTGAAAGGGAGTGCTGGGAAGTACCATCGCTCCTATTTCACAGTCTGAGAGGAGCAGAGGCATTGCGATTTTTACAGTAGGGTCTATGACCTTCTGGGTCAGGCCAGAAACATATTTCCCATGCACATGGGTCTTGAATCCATGTCAATGTCACTGATGAGAAATGAAGCCAAGACCAAAAAAGCTGTATTTTCATTTTTAATTGCAGTATCGTTGACATATTAAAGAGCATTGGAGGGACATGGATTTATGGGGTTGATTGGGTTCCTTGGGCCAAACTCTGATACTAAATTAAATATGCCTGGTTAACTTTCCACCAGAAACATGGCCATATTTTCTTTGGGGCTGATACCCCATGAGCTAGAAAATAACTTCTGACCCTTGCAGGTTGACTTCCAAACTTAGAGGGCTCTAAGGAGTTGGCGCCTTTCTCATTTGCAAGAGGTATAGGCTAATCTATCAGGACGATTCCCCAAGATGATCAAATTAGAGTCAGGCAGGGTCATGCGCAAGCTTGGGCATGACATCAAAGAAATAAAAAGAGTCTCACTTTGTTGTTTTTCAATGAGCTGAAGTGTTTGTTTATGACCTGTTTGCCTATTAGGCAAGACAATTTCTGAAGATTCCAATTATTTACTGTGCTCCTTCAGAGAAGCAGGTGTCTCTGGGGCCACGACAGTGGCCATGACCTCCCCGTGGAGGGGAGGAGTCCCTTGGCTTTGAATGAATGACTCGCTTTGGCCAATGGAATATGGGCATGAAGGCAAACACAATTCCCTCATCCAAAGTTAATGTTAACATTTAAAAATATTTCCTACTGGTTTTTGTCCAATTTTAGATAGTGATTGAGTATGAAGACACACATACTTTAATGTGATGCTTTCTAAACTTTACATTTTGTTCTATGAATTTTTATATTTTAGTAATACTTAAGTTGCTGATACATTTTTTCTAAAGAGTTATATTGGTATATATGATATATTTTTCTAAATAGTCTACCAAGATTATATATAGTAATAATACATGAAAGTAGGGACAAGGTTTTAAATTTATAACAACAATTTTGGAAAATTTTATGCTTCTCAACATCCTAAAATATTAACAAACTAGAAGAGGGGAAAGTACGCCCTGTGCCAGGGGATTAGGATATTTGATCATGTTAAGGTTGTTCAGGATCCTTTTATGTTAGTCCGTTAAAGGCCTAGCACTGGGAGAAACTAGGATTGTACTGTCCAAGGCAGAATGTTTGGACTGTCCACTCTTGATTTTTCCTTTCCCCTTCAATTCAGCTTTCTTTATTTTCTCTTTTTTTTCCTCCCTGTACTTTTCTGATTTAACCGAGTGATGAGAAAGTGAAACACAGTCATTGCCATGTGCACATATGTCTTAATACTCTTAACTGACCACAGTAGTTTTTGCTAGAATCTAATTTGTGTTAGAACATGACTGGTCAATCTATGACTGTGGGAGGTCAGATGCAAGGACCCTCTGGAACCACACATTTACTCAATGAGCCTCATTCCACAGGTAACCCCTTCCTCCTAGATAAACATGACCAGGATACCACGTGATCTCATTGCCTGTTAAGAAACCCCCAAGCTCACATCTGTCCCAAGCCTCTCCCTTTCTCTCTGAGAGGCCCAGCTATCCTCTGTGGTGGGTCTCTATTGCCCAGCCAGCTAAATAACCTGGGGGGTTTCAGGTAGGTTCATGGTGAAGTTTGGTAGGGTGTCTAAGATCATGATTGTATTATTTTCAAGCATGGCTCTATGTAGTTGCATCTATAGGGTTTTTAGGAATTTCTTACCCACTTTTGTTTACTTCCAGGTGCTGGATTAAGTGATGGACAGTGGCATTCAGTGTCCCTCTCGTTGAAAGGAAATCACCTGAATGTGATTGTGGATGGTGAGGCAGCCTCTGTGGCTCACTCCCTGCATGGGCAGATTGATTCAGGGGAGACCTATTATTTGGGTGGTAAGTGAAAGGAACTGGTGGTGCTGGCAATCAAACCATCCTTGTCTTTCTAGCTCCTGCTTTCTGAGACAACCAGTAATTTTAAATGAAGGTTAATACTGAAGAGTGAGGTTTCTCTTTCAGTTTAGTCAATGAGAATGTTGAGCAAAGACAGTAAATTTTTCTTAAGGACTTATTTACTTATTTGAGAAAGAGAGAGCATGAGTGGGAGTGACAGAAGTCGAGGGAGAGAGGATCCCAAGCATATTCCCCATTGAGTGCAGAGCCAGACATGGGCTCAATCTCATGACCCTGAGATCATGACCTGAGCCGAAACCAAGAATAGGGTGCTTAACCTACTGTGCCACCCAGGCACCCCGACAAAGGCAGTAAGTTATGGCTTAAAACGCAAGTCTGTGGGGGGCCTTGTTTCGATGTGCATTTGCTAAGATTGATTTTGAATTTAGCACTTGTTTTCATTGAGTCACCTGGAAAGCTTCCAGAATGCTAGGGCCTGTCTCTGTCCCTAGAGATCTGCTTTCTCTGGCTCTGACGCCTGGGAAGTGGGTTCTCCAGGTGACTCTGTGCAGGCCACTCTGAGGGTCCTTGCTCTCTGTCTCTAACCTTTTGTGCTTCACTGTAGAGTATTTTTGGGAGGCCAAATAACCCTTAGAACATTTCTTTCAGGTGTTTTTATGCAAGTTTCCTTGTTGCATGTGGGTGGTCTTCTTTTTGTCAGCTGCTCTCCTCCCTGGGTGGCCCAGGTCCTCTGGTGTGGCCCGGGAGCCACCCATGGCAGCACCACTTTCAAGCCTGTCACAGGTGCAGACGTAACTCCCCTGACTTCCTGAGCCAGAATCTGCATTTCCCCAAGATCCCCAGCTGCTCTGTTGCCCTAAATGTTCAGGAAGCATTTTGTTGCCCACTGTGTACGCACAAAGACGCCGTTACCTACACCAGAGCAAGAGAGGAACTTAATGGCTACTGACACTCACTCACTACCTCGTGGTGAACTTTACCAAGACAACACCAGGCCATCACCCGGACTGTGGGAGATGGTGGGTTTGCCTGTTTAGTAGAACTTCAACTGAGTCTGTGCAGGATCCATGCAGCCAGGGAGGGGGGCTCCTGAAGGTAACAAATGTCCGTTCTGAGGCATCCGTGTGAAGAGTCTTAGCCACAAGAAGCTTAGGCCTGTCAGTTGTGAGATGTCCTTCTAATCGTGGCTGGAAGCCGTCCTTGCTCTTACTCCCATTTCGCATTTTATGGTTGTTTCTTTCCAAAATAAGTTTGAGGTCATGGTGGAGATAACTTGATAGCCCAACAAGAAAATATAAAATCCTCCCAAAGAGTTGACAGTAAGCCCACACAGGGCGTTTAATCTTCCAAGCCCCCTGAAGCAAGCATCACTGTGAGCATGGAGTGGCGCCAGGAGCATTAGAACATTGGATTGCTTGCTCTACCCCTGCCAAATACGGTGCACCTCTGACCCAGACAGTTTCTTAAACCTTTATGCTTGTGACGGATTTTAGAGCTCTGCAGAGGAGCTGATCCCTTCAGAACTAAATTAAGAATTTACCCAGGAGCTGTAACTTAAAACATAAGAGATTTTGAAGCACTAAAAGGGACAGGAAGAAAAATCCTCGCTGTAATGTTTAATGATGCAAAATGGAATGCTTGTTATTTTGTATTAAAAAAAAGACACCTTTCTAAAAACACAGAGTTTTCTCTCATATTTGAGCTTCAGGCATGTTCCAAATGTGCAACGCACAGCTGCATAAGAACAGGTACTTTCCATAAATACTTACACATGATGTGATATGAAGTCACTATGTAATTCATGTATGCGTTTTAAAATACTACTCATGTTTCTTGAAAGAGCATGTGTGGGCTAACCCCCTAATGTACACAATTAAACACTACAGTGCTTTTAATGTCTCCCTCTCTCCTCTAAATTCTCACTCCCCCAGTTAAATATTACCCTGCCCCCCTTTTTACTAATCTTTGTATCACCTTTTTATGTTTTAATCAACGTGTAGCACCATGTCAGTTTCAGATGTGAGCATATGACTCAGTGTTTGTATACATTAGAAAATAATCCCACAATAACTAGTTAATATCCACAACCATACATAGTTATATTTTTTTCTTGTTATGAAAATTTTAAGGTCTACGTTCTTAGCAACTTTTAAATAGACAATAAGGTATTATTAGCTGTAATCACCATGCTGTACATTGCATTGCTATGACTTATTTATTTTACAAATGAAAGTTTGTAATTTCTAATGTATTGCTTTTCTTTAAAGCTATATCCATGTAGGTGACTTCACACAGTAGTGTTTTGTGTTCTGTGTTCCCTTGCTTTTCAGTTTATGCATAGGGCACTACTGTGTGCCTTCTTCTGGGTTCTTTTTATTGTTATTGCTGTCACTGTTGTTCTAGATTAGTTTTGGAGATCCAGCCCTGTAAGTATTTATAGATAAAGTTAATTAATTTTTACTGCCCTTTGGTTTTGATGTGTACGACATCATGTTTCACTTATTAAATCCGCCGTCCTGTTTTACTGTTGAGCAACAACTTGATGGTGCCTATTTTTTTGCTATTATAAAAAATGTGATAAATATCCTACAGCTGCCAAGAATCATCTTGCCAGTGATTTTTAAATTTTCCTTATGTGCAAACTATCAAGCTTTCCTAATATGCATAATCAATTCAATGAAACAACATTTAGTTGTTTCCAGCCTTTGGTTTATGAAAGGACCCTAGAGATTTGGAGGCAATGTGTTGAAAAAAAAGCATAATAGGCTTTTTAAACATGTTTTCATAAAATTGTGTTGATGTGTAGAAAAACTGTCTCATTAGTATAGTTTCCAATAACAAATTGTATCTCTAAGATGAGCAGCATTACAAAGTTTAAACATCCCATGAGAGAGTATAATGACTTTTCTTCATTACCAGTTTGCTATTTTTTGGTTGTAATTAAAATTTGGCACTGAGTGGCAAAAATAGTGTAAGATCTTGTAATCACAGCATATTATCTGTAACTAATGTGTAAATTCAAATTTTCTTCTTAATGGACATCCATTGGGACCAGAATATGCATTGTGTTAACAGGGAAATCCACTTTATCCAGTCCATGCTCTGTAGCAGTATGCGGTATTCATGGCAGCCAGTGCCCCATGTTCCAAGACCCTCCTTAGCCCGCTCTCCTGATGGAGGTTCAGTGGCAAGTCCCTGCTCACCATGTGGTCAGTAACTCTTTTTTGCTGTGCTTTCCCATAAGGACAGATTAGGACATCTTCCTATTACAGTTAGGGTAGCCATATGATTTATTGTCCAAACCAGGATGCTTTAGTAAATGGCGGGGATGATCTCAATAATTATGGCATGGCAAGACAGCAGGCTTAAAGCAGGGCTCTTTGGCTTTCTTTTCATGACAAAGTTCCTCTCAAAGATTCATAGTCTTTTTACATGTAATGCAGGTTCCCCCTTTTCCTTTTCTATTTCTCCTCAGTGTGAGCTTTGTTTGTAAATTATTCTTCTGACAACAGTTTTGCTCTACTGTACAGTACACTGAGTTCGGTGCCTGCTGGGGAAGGTAGTGGGAAGCTGCTGCTCTCTGGATTACTTTTGTGGAATCGTCGTGCTGTCCACCAGCACACATGCCCTGCAGAGCTGGGAAACATCAAATTATGCTCCGAATCTCTTGAGAGTCCTTGTGTGTGTGAGGCCTTAGCAGACCAGGGAACAATGACGGCTGTAATGAGGTCTCACCTCATGACCCATTCTTATTCTTATGGGTCTTGACATCCAGTGACAATTTCTCTGTCATCCTCAGAGGTCCTTAAATTTCTGACTCTTTCCATGGTGATGGATATGTTCCATTGACTTAGCAATAACTATCCCCTGTCCACTTTCACTGTCCATCCTGAATCATGTCATGGAGGAATGACCCTCTGCCATCTTACCATTGGGACTTCAGGCAATCTGTGTGGGTGAACAGACAGCTAGTGGTTTGGGCTTGTCTTGGGCCATGGCACCCCTTGCTTCTTAACCTCTCTCTCATAACTGGAGCAAGGAAGGACTTTGTGGTTTGACCTTTCCTTCTTAATATTCCACTTTGAGAAAATTTTCTTTGTGACCGCTGGATTCAGTTGAGTCTTTATAGGAACACTTAGGTACTACACTGTATTATTTTTTCATTTTCTTTTTTTTTGAGAGAGAGAGAGTGTGTGTGTATGTGAGTGGGGATGGATGGGGAGGGACAGGGGGTGAGAGAGAATCTTGCCTAGTGCAGGGCCCAACACGTGGCTCAATCCCACAACTCAGATCATGACCTGAGAGGAAATCAAGAGTTGGACACCCAGCTGACTGAGAAACTAGGCACCCCAGATACTGCATTGTATTTTAGATGCGTCTGAAGTTTGTGATCTGGAGAAAGGGGGAAAGTTTATTGGCTGAACTTTTCTGATCCTGTATCCTAATGTTCTCAGTCCCTAAGCACTGTCAGTAGAAGTCGCCTATAAAGACACAAAGATACACCAGGTGTCTTCCAAATATATCCAACCTTCCAGAAAGTTTATTGGCTGAACTTTTCTGATCCTATATCCTAATGTTCTCAGTCCCTAAGCACTGTCAGTAGAAGTCGCCTATAAAGACACAAAGATACACCAGGTGTCTTCCAAATATATCCAACCTTCCAGAAAGTTTATTGGCTGAACTTTTCTGATCCTGTATCCTAATGTTCTCAGTCCCTAAGCACTGTCAGTAGAAGTCGCCTATAAAGACACAAAGATACACCAGGTGTCTTCCAAATATATCCAACCTTCCAGAAATTCTTTTACAAACAGAAATGTGCATATTTTCACATAAAACAAGGAAAAAGGAAAGGGAAACTGGACAGTTTATCCGTTCTTTGTGATGTAACACCACATTCGAAGAGTCAGTGTCTCCATGAGGCTAATTTATGGGGCTTCATTGTGCCCAACAGTGAGTTTCACCAGACGAAGGCCTTGGCTGGTTTTGGGGTATATTTGTCAGGAATGCAAAGCCTCAGTCACTGAAAGAAGAGGAAAGATGACCATGTGCATCTTGTGGAAATTCTTAGGCGCAAGCTTATGGCCGTTGGGCAGGAACGAGAGGAGGCTCTGTCTTCAGTCCCTGCCCTTTGAAGGTGCACCAGTGACCCTCATGACAAAAGTTCAGAGAGATGAGAATGAAAAACATATAGGTATAATGAGTAAAACCTTTATGAAATTACTGATTCCAGGGGCACCTGGGCAGCGTAGTTCAATGTCTGATGCCTGATGTCAGCTCAGGGCATGATCTCAAGATTGTGAGGTCTGGCCCCACATTGGGCTCCCGGCTTGAGTCTCCCACCCTCTGTCCCTCCTCCCCTCATGCTGTCACTGTCTCTCTCTCTCTCTTTTTCTCACATAAAAGAATCTTTCTAAAAAAAATAAATTACTGATTCCATTTCATTTAAAATGTAAGAGACTTCTAAAGTAACCTCAAATCCCACCTGTAAATATTACCAAAAACTTCCTTAATATTTAAATGCTTGGAAGATGATTTTTTAATTATTTTTTTAGAAAGATTTAATAGTTATGACTCTGTATTTAATAAATTAAAAGAAAACATTCTTCTGGAAATGATGTCAATGAGACATAATTGTATAAGGCACAGAATGAATTAAATAGGTGAGTTTCTCAGGAAGCGTAAAATTTATTTCACAATTTCTTGGAATTAAAAGAATATTAAATTATTAAAAAATGTGCTTATATTGTGTTTGCATCTGAAAATAAAACACTCAGTCAAGTGAATGCGTTTAGATTTTATCCCACGTGGCTACAGTTAGGTTCCCCAGGAAGCTGGCTCTCTTCTTGGGAGACTTGTGTGTACGGTGGTTATTGAGGTTAGTTCTCAGGAATGACCCCTGCCTGGGGGGGGAGATAGCAGCTGGGATGAGCAGAGACAAGGCGAGGCGTGATGCCATTGCATAGAAACCTCAAGAGAGCTCTGAAGAAGCATTGCCCCTCAGGGACGTCCCAGTTGAGGCTGTGGGTCACTGACCCATCCATTGCATCCGTGGGCACTGGCCGTCCCTGGGGAGGGTACCACCCATGAGACTCAGCTCCCTATAGCCAGGGCAGTTCCTGGGGAGAACCTCAGCCTCATTCCCCAAAATGAGGGGTGTGTGTGAAATGGAAATGAAGCTGTGTCTTTAGATTTCTCCACATAATGGCCTTTCACCAGAGCATTTGCAGTGAGTATGTTTCTCTTTTCCTGTCCCCTGGGAATCTGGCAGCGCTCACATCAAAGGACCTGTGATTGCTTTGTGGTCAGCTCGCAGAGGGTGGGAGAGCACTTGCCAGCCTGCTGACCCCACGAGGGGAAGGAGGCAGCTCTGAACCCCAATCGGCTTTGACTTTGATTTCAAAGATGTGTCCTTGCTCATCATGGGTATAAGAGCCTTGTCTTCGTGGGAAACCAGGGGGATACAATAAAACACCGCCTAGGCATTGTGGTTTGTAATGGTAGAAGATAACCTGATTCAAATTTTTAAGGGTGTTTTGGAGCAAAAACTGATCCAAATCACACAACACCGAAGTAGAAGTGGTCAGGAGTGCTCCGTGGGCAGGAGTGGGGGAAGGGCTCCCGGAAAGGACAGCGGCAGCAGGGAGAGGAACTACTGATTGGCTCCAGCTGAAATCGGGGGTGGCTGTCTGGGGCCGCTGTCCATAGGTTCCAGTTTCAGAGCCTTGACGAGCCACATGAAGGCACACAGAAATCAAACTCATTTATAGCCTCAGACTCTGGTTTGCTGTCTTGGGCCCCTAAAGCTTTTGGTGAGTCACCGCGGTCTGATGGCCTCTTTCCTTCATTAATTAATTTATTTATTTTTATTTTTATTTTTTTTAAAGATTTTATTTATTTATCAGAGAGAGAGTGGGAGAGAGCGAGCACAGGCAGACAGAATGGCAGGCAGAGGCAGAGGGAGAAGCAGGCTCCCCGCTGAGCAAGGAGCCCAATGTGGGACTCGATCCCAGGATGCTGGGATCATGACCTGAGCCGAAGGCAGCTGCTTAACCAACTGAGCCACCCAGGCGTCCCTCCTTCATTAATTTAACAGTAATTTACAGCAAGCCAATTAGTGAATGCAGCCAAAGTTGTAAAAATTTTCTATTATTGAAAACTGTCAAAGCCCATTTCTTCTTGCATGGGGTGCTCCAGGATGCTAACTTTTCTCTGTTATTCTCAGGGCTGTATCGTTGAGATACTTGTTAGCTCTCTCTCTCTCTCTGTGTGTGTGTGTGTGTGTGTGTGTGTGAAAAGGTATTTGACTAAAATGCCTCATTCAGAAACAGTTGGAAATGTAAGTCATTTACATTGTCCTTAGATGTCTCTGACTGTTTACGGTCAAACCTTGTTTTAACTGTGTTGTGCTTGCACACACACACACGCACGCCCAGAGTAGGAATCTCACATACATAATTATTTCTCAAGCATTTTAAATTTCATAGGTCCTAGTAAGCCTGTGATTTTTTTCTTTCTGATTCTGTTATCCCATGGTCTTTACGTTAGAGAATTTAATATCATGCTGAAAGGGCCAATTTCTTCGGGCGGTTTCGAAAAAGAAATCAAACTCAGCTTAGAGGAAATGGGCCTTGACTCTACTGGTAGAGTCTATCTTCGGCTACCTTTGGCCAGCCACCAGCCTGGCTCGAGTTGTTATTTCTGTGCTTTACCAAAACCAGTAGTGTCTGTTCTCAGCTGTCCACTGCCCCGTCCACCACCCCATCCATGAGGAAGTATAATCTTCAGGCGTCTGTGAGGAGGCGGCAAACTTGCACGTACAGAATACTGACGGCTGTTTTGGTTACGACTGTTGACTTTCTCCTTTGTGTGTCTCCATGTTCATTTAGGCTGTCCTGACAACAGCTCTGGCCCTGGATGCGGAGGTCCCCTGGCCGGGTTTCAGGGCTGCCTGAGGCTCATCTCCATTGGTGACCAGGCTGTGGACCCCATCACGGTACAGCAGGGGTCACTGGGGACTTTCCGTGACCTCCAGATAGATACCTGTGGCCTCACCGACAGGTAAAGCCATCCCACGTCATTTTGGCATTCCTGATTTCAAAATTTTTGGATAGGGGGTTAAAGAACAAATGAGCCGCTAAGGGAGAGCACCTCCTTCTAGCCCCTTCTCTCTTCCCGATAGCCAACCCGTATGGAAAACTATAATTAATTGAAGACTAGAAAATGACCCTGTTTAATTTCAAACAGTTGCTCCTTTCGGATGGTGTCTTCTTAGAAGATGCACTGTCGTGAGTTTTCCTTGTGTGTGTCCCCAAGTCACTTAGTTTTTACAGAATCCTGTTCATGGTGTGGTAATTGTTGATGAGTGTAAATACTGATGAGTAAAAATACTTCTAAAAATTCTTCCATGGCACAAAACAGATTAGAATATTCTAGGAAGATGATGAATCATTGAGGACCAGGAGGTTGAAAGCCACATGTGGTCAGTGGGATTCACCCCACGCTCCCTTCTCTATATGGAAAATGAAAAGTAACTCTTCTGCTAGAAGGGTCTCAGCCTCGGGGATTCCTAGTCACATAAACACAAGGAGGAATGGAGGGAACCCAGTTACCCCACACTGAGCATGGTACCGGTCAGTGAGGACATAGTGGGGGGCGAGTGCAAAGGGATAAGACAGAAACTTCCCGCTCTAAAATAAGCAAATGTGGAGACGTAGCAAGCAGCATGATGACTGTAGTGAATACTGTCATGCATATTTGAAAGTCACGGAGGATCTTGAAAGTCCTCATCACAAGAAAGAACTTTTTGTGACTGTGTGTGGTGCTGGATGTTAGTGAGGCTTATCATGGTGATCACGTCACAAGATACACAAATATTGACTCATTCTATTGCACACCTGAAACTAATATGTTATAAGTCAATTATACCTCAATTTAAAAAAAGAAAGAAATAAATAAAGGAAGAAAGAAAGAAAGAAAACCCCTGAAACTGTAGGACGTTAAAATCGCGAATTCTTGCAACTTTATTCAAACTGTCTTGTTTGTCACACTCTTGGGCTTTCAGGTTTTCTAGACAAAAGGGATGGCTTAGTTTGATGACATTAAATCTTTTCTGTGCCTGGTATGTCTGCCCTTCCTGAAGCGGGACTGCCTTACGTTCCTGTTGAATAAGCAAGCATGCTCCAGACACCCTCCCACATCTGTGTGTGGCCAGCCTCTTCCACGTTCACGCTGTGCAAAGCGCTTTGTGCAGAAAATCTGTTCCCAGTTTAACGGCACTAGTTGGAACCCCATGTTGTGTCAAAAAAGTTCACGTTGTGTTGCAATTTGGCAGTGTGTTAGAAAACCGTAAGTTCCAGTAGCTTAAAATATTAACTCATAAGAACTTGCTTTCCTTAATGCGGATGTTCATGGGTATAGTTTATATTCTGTTCATTTGTAGGGGCAAAAGGAGAGTCAAAGAATTAGGCAAAAACCCTGAATCCTAATTCTCAGATTGTGAAATGTATGCTGGCATAGGAACTGGCTTTGTCTGTAAATTAGAGCTTCTGCCAGCTCTGGAATCCTGATTCTTAGTATTGGGAGGGTGTTCAGAAACGCTCGCTTGGAGGTAGGGTACAGCCCTCGCCAATGGGAATGGCTGTCAGTGGCTCCGCAGGGTCAGGGGTCAGGGGTCGGGTTGTTGTTCAGTTGTGGAGCTCATGAAGCTCACAGGAACTTACTTCAGTGCCCTGGGAATTCCCGCACAAAAGCATGATGCAATCACAGTGTTTCTCTTACATAAGAAATGCATGTTGAGCCTTTGTGCAGAAAGGTCTTTAGCCAAAAACACACACAAAAAAATCCCAAAACAAAAAACCAACAACAAAGTATGCATGAGGTATGCCTCTGTATGTGTGTGTGTGTATCACCAAAATAGAAAGATTTCCCATATCACACCGAAAAATGGTTGTTAGAAGTATGTACCAGCAATGGATAGGGACCTCTGGGATCTGGGATACTAAGTTACCTTCTCCGCTCAAAGCAGAAACTGAGGTTCATGGCAACCGCGTACGTGGGCCTGGAAAGAGCCATTGGCACTTTGGCTGATGTAGCCAATAATTATAATTTTTATGGTTTTCGTGGTTTAACATCAGAAAACATGTCCTTACTCTGCACTGTTAGAAATGTTCACTCTTTCTTGGTGCTTCAGGCCATACCTCCACCTCCATGTTCAATGCACCACGAAGTAGATTCATGTGGAAATATGACAGAGCAACCATCCATGCCAGGCTCTTGCCAGGCACTTGCTCTGTGCTGAGCCCGGCTGTCCGCCAGCCTGCACCTTGCTTGTCCAGAGCCAGTCATGCTTGTGCTCAGGTGAAGCTGAGATTTATGATTGAAATGCAGGCGATTTTGTAACTCTTATCTGTCGGGCAAAGGAGTTAATAATTCATGATGTATAACAGCATTCCTGGCCCAACAGCACAGCAGTTTATGAAAAGATGTTTAAAACCAGCTGGGGATACAGGAGACCTTCCTGAGCTGCACAAGGACTCATGTATATGGTGCTCTGTGCACCACAGGCTCCCATGGCACTGGGAAAGTTGTGGGTTCTTGGGGACAAGGCTTCGGGAATGGGGTTATTGTGGTGAGGGATCATGTCTTATAGCAATCGTGTTTTGGACATTAGAATTTCATGTCCTATAACTCAGGTTACACAGTCCTTTCCAGGTTCCTTTTAGGATCACAGGAATGCCACCTTGAATATCTCTAGGCACGGACTGTACTGATGGGGCCGCTTTGCCCACCTCTGTGGACTTTGGCCAGCATTCATCTTCAAGATGCTAAATGCAACATCACGTGCTCTACATGTTGTTTTTTAGAGATCAGTAGACTGAAGTGGAACTGTGGGGGGCGGGGGTTGTGGAGACATGCGGGACGGGTGCCTAATTTGTGCTGGGACAAGGCAGGGCTATCAGAGAGTAGGGAGAGACACCTACCCTGGGGTGGAAGGTGAGTATGTCAGTTGAGTGAGAGAGGATGGACATCTAGTGAAGTTTCAGCCATGAGCCCAAGCCAAAGTTCTGCCATGAGTCTGCCTGTTTGAACGTGGCTACTGTAGAAATTGGGTGTCTGAGGACGAGCAGCAGGGATGGCAAGAGATGGGGTTGCCTGGCTGGGAAGGGGCTACACCACAGAGGCCTGGTGGCCAGCTCAAAATCCAGACACTGATCTAAGGTTCCCCAGGAAGTCACTGAGGGCTCTGCTAGGAAGCCACTTGCACAGCTAAGCAATACTACTGACGGGGGAAGATGCTTTGGGTGTGGGCCACAGAGAGAGGGTGTGTGGCCTGGAGGCCAGGTAAGGGGATGCATACCCATGAGAGAAGGGATGATAGCCTGAGGTAGGGAAGAGAAAAATGTAGATGACATACACGGTGTTTGGTGAACAGAAGTGCAAGCTGATGAGTGCATGGCTATGGGGGGATGGAGAGGGACCGGTCAGGATGACCCTTGGGTTCTGGCTCAGACATCTGGATAAAAGGTGGTATCACAAAGAAGAAGCACAATTTTTGGAGGCACAGAGTCAAGAGGCTTGTTATGAAATCTGAAGATATTTTGGGAATCATAGAAGTGCAAAATCCTAAATTTTGAGAAGAATCTTAAGCATGACATCTATTGAAGTTTCTGTCTCAATGTGGGGATCTCTTTCTCACCATAGAGAAGAGAATCCTGCTTCTGTTCCATCTTTTGGGAATGAAACCCTTGCCCATTCACCAAATGCTTCATCAGTGTCCTCTTTTCCACCCAGATTTCTACCACGAATCTTCGTATTTCCTGCTCTAAGTCTAGACACAGCTTACCCCCATAGTCCAAGAAATACTCAGTGAATTCCCTTCATTGGCTCTCCTCTAGGCTACCATGTGTTCTCTTAGCAATTGTTTAGAGGTCAAGGCATTAAGCACTATCTCAATCCTGATTGCCCTCCTCTGCACCAATTGTGGTCAACATCTTCCCTAAATATGGAAGGGACCTGGTCCATGCATGATATGTAGGATTCATAACCTCCCTTCCCAAAGAAACTGGTGCAGGCTAAGCTCACTTCATCTGTGTGTAAGCATCACCAGCATGCTGGACTTGTGATTTCCACAATCACAAATGTGAGAGTATGCCACCATTTTAATTTTCTTGCTACAGCTGATGCCTCTCTCTGGTCTTCCTTGTGCATGCTGGGTCCTGCCAGGAAGGTTAGAGGTTTGGGGTAAGGAAGCTGACCTCAGGTGTGTAGAGTCAAGGAAACTGTCCTAAATAGGCCAAGGACATGGGACAACAGTCACTGAGGGAAGGGCCCAGATACAAACAGACCTGCTCTATAATCATTGGAGGTGAAGAGATATTCTTCCATTTCCCCAAGAAGCTCAACTTCTAGTCCTTGGCATGGAATCAGGTGTCTTCCACTCAAATGCAAGAAGACCTGGCAGGAGAGTGTTTTTGTATGTCCTTTGAAAGATATTGGGCTCATTTCCAGCACCTTCCTCCTAAATAGCAAAGGAGTGCTAACTGCATAGGAGTACAAGGAACCCAGAGTTATCTATTCCTTTGACTCCTTGAGAGAAATAGGCATTGAGCTCCAGAGGATAACAAGTACTTAATGTAAGTTCCTGCAAATGTATGAGACTTTTGACTATATTGAGAGCTCTAACTGTATAACAAGAAGGCCATGTGCCTTGTCAGGACCCAAGTAATCTGCCTTTAAATTGATGTTAGTCTTCAGTTCTACATCATTGACAAAGTTGTGATGCATAACATTCCTTTGTGAGGACATTAACAAATTTGTTTTACCCATTCCTTGTTTGATGGACTTATAGGTTGTTTCTACTTTTTGACTCTTATGAATAATAATGTTGATATAAACATGAATGTACAGGTTTTTGTGCAGACCTGTGTTTGTGGTTTTCTTGGGCAGATACCTAGGAGCAGAATTGCTGGGTCAAGGGTGAGTTTGTGTTAACTGCTTGAGGAACTTCCAGATTGCTTTCCAAAGTACCATTTTCTATTCCCAGCAGTGACGTAGAATGGTCCAAATCCTCCTTATCCCTGCCTATCTGTGTTATGATGTCTTTTTGATGAGAACCATTCCAGTGGGTGAGAAGTGGCATCTCGTTGTGGTTTTGATTTGAGCTTTCCTAATGACAAATGATGTCGAGTATGATTACATACATGTATTTTTCATCTGGTCATCTTTTGTAAGGCATCTGTTCATGATTACATACGTGTATTTTCTGTCTGGTCATCTTTTGTAAGGCATCTGTTCAGATCTTTTGACTCTTTGGACCCAGTTTTTAATTGGTTGTTCATTGACCTTATTGTTGAATTTTAAAAAGTTTTATCTATATTTTGGATATCCATCCTGTGTCAAATATGGATTTTGCAAAAGCAGTCTTCTAGTCTGTGGTCTCTATTCTCATTCCCTTAAGTTTTAAATTTTAATGAAGCCCGAATTATCAATTTTTTCTTTAATAGACTGTAACTGAAAAGTCATTGCCATGCCCAAGTTCAGCTAGATTTTTCTCCTGTGTTCTCTTCTGGGAGTTTAACAGTTTGGTATTTCATAATTAGGTCTATGATCTAAGTTGAGTTAACTTGAGGTTCTTTTAATCTGTAATTGAAAAGTAGTTGACATATTGTATTAGTTTTAGGTGGACAACAGAGTGAGTCAGCTGTTACGTACATTATGAAACACTCACCCTGAATGGTGTCATTGCCACATGTCACCACACAAACTTATTACAATAATATTGACTATATTTCCTATGCGGTATTTTTCATCCCTGGCATTTATTTTATAACCAGAAGTCTGTACCTCTCAATCCCATTCACATATTTTGCCCTTCTCCCCTCCCCTATTACCTTGAAACCACTAGTTTGTCCTCATATTTATGAGTCTGTTTCTCTTTTTTATTGTCTTTTATTTGCTCATTTGTTTATTTTTTTCAGATTCAACATTCAAATGAAGTCATACGGTATTTGTCTTTCTCCATCTGACTTATTTCACTGAGCATAATACCTTCTAGGTCCATCCATGTTCTACCAAATAGCAAGATTTCATCTCTTTTATGGCCAAGCAGTCTACCGTTGTGTGTTTATATACCACATCTTCCTTGTCCACCCATCTGTTATGACTATTCAGGTTGCTTCCATGTCTGGACTGTTGCAAATAATGCTTGCAATAAACATAGGGTGCATGTATCCTTTGGAATTTGTGTTTTTGTTTTTCTTGGATAAATCCCCAGAAGTGGAATTACTGGATCATATGTCATTTATATTCTTACTTTTTGGGGGAACTTCCATACTGTTTTCATAGTTGATGCACAAGTTTACATTCCCACCAACAGTGCACAAAGCTTCCCTTTTCACCACATTCTCTATAACACTTGCTATTTCCTGTCTTTTTGATACTAACCATTCTGAGCAGAGTGAGATGAGATCTCATCGTGGTTCTGATCTGCCTTTCCCTGATGATGAGTCATGAGCATCTTTTCATGTGTCTGTTGGCCATCTGGATGGCCTCTTGGGAAACAACTGTCCAGATTCAGTGCTCATTTTTTAATTTTTTATTTGTTTTTCTGATGTTGTGTTATATCCACTCTTTACATATATTGGTTATTAAGCTCTTATCAGATGTATCATTTGCAAATATCCTCTCTCATTCGAAAGGTTGCCCTTTTGTTTGTTGATGGGGCAAAACTTTCTGAGTTTGATGTAGTCTCAATTGTTTATTTTTGCATTTGTTTCCCTTGTCTGAGGAGGCATATCTAGAAAAATATTGCTAAGGCTGATGGGCAAGGGTTTATTGCTTATGCTTGCTTCTAGGAGTTTTATGGTTTCAGGTCTCACATTTAGGCCTTTAATACATTTCGAGTTTATTTTTTTTGTGTCATGTAACAAAGCGGTCCAGTTCTGTTCTTTTGTATGTGGCTGTCCAGTTTTCCCAACATTCATTGAAGAGACTGCCTTTTCACCGTTGTATATTCTTGCCTCCTTTGCCGTAGATTAACTATATGATTGAGGGTCTATTTCTGCACTCTCACTTCTTTGCCATGGATCTTTGTGTCTGTTTCTGTGCCAGTACCATACTGTTTTGGTTACTGTAGCTTGGAGGTATAGTTTGAAATCTAGAATTATACCTCTAGTTTTGTTCTTCTTTTTCAAGATTGTTTTGATTATTCATGGTCTTTTGTGGTTCCATATAAATTTTAGGATTTTTTTGTTCTAGTTCTTTGGAAAGTACTATTGGCCTTTTGATAGGGACTGTGTTCAATAGGTAGATTGCTTTGGGCAGCAGGACATTTTAACAATACTAATTCTTCCAATCCGTGAGCATAGCATGTCTTTCTGTCAGTTTGTGTCATCTCTGGTTTCTCTCATCAATATATTATAGTTTTCCAGGTAGAGGTCTTTCACCCCCAAACACTCTTCTAGGCCCTGATGTCTCAGTTTGCTAATGCCCCATTTGTCAGAGCAGGTCCCAAGCCCAACCCAGATTGAAGAAAGCTAAGCCTCTCAGTGGGAGGATCTGCAGGTCCCACTGCAAGGACAGGGAGGCCGGGAGGGGAACAGGTGCAGCTGGCCGCCTTTGGCCTTTGCTAGCACTTCGTCTCTCAGGTCATGGATGAAACCAATCTTGCCTTATTTGTGAAAAATCAAACACATTTTTTTGGTAGAATGCAATGTGTAAAAAATTGATCTGCTGCCAATACAGAACAATTGGTAGCATCTAGTGGGTTTCTTAGTCTGTGGTGGGTACTGCATTAGGAAACCTTCTTTACAGACTCAGCAGGTTTTGTCCATGGTCTCATTTTTCTCCCGAAGGCCCTGTTGGTACCATGTTTCACTGTAGCAGGTTAGTGCTAAGACACACATTTTCTCCTGACAGAACGTGGGGAAAAGCCAGTGTATCTGTTTTCTTGCAGGTGTTTGCCCAGCTACTGTGAACACGGGGGCGAATGCTTCCAGTCCTGGGACACCTTCAGCTGTGACTGCACGCACACTGGATACACGGGCGCGACCTGCCATTCCTGTAAGCCTCACACCTCGTTGTCCCAATTTCCATGCAGTTCTTTTTCCTTTTTGTGATTTGGTGTATATGTGTCTGTATCTGTGCAACCGTGTGGTGGAAAACAACAAAACCAGTAGGTATTTTAGAGACTAATTTGTGTCTGGTTTGGTTATTTATTTTAGAGGTGAGGAGGGGCTGGGGGAGAGGGAGAGAGAGAATCCCAGCCCTGTATGGAACCTGACATCAGACTCGATCTCATGACCCTGAGATCATGACCTGAGTTGAAATCAGGAGTCGGATACTTAACTAACTGAACCACCCAGGTGCCCTTGTCTGGTTTATTTTTAATCAGTTTTATTTCCTAGTAATGTTATGACAGCTTACAGAAATCCATAGTATCAAATAGGACAGAAAAAATTAAATAAAATAGGAGGCAAAGGAAGATAAGTATAGGAAGATAAAATATAACAAAAAGTAAAAAAACAAGTCCCTCCCCCAATACAAAAGGCAATCTAGATGGCATGGTGGTGTTACTTGTTCTGTTCCTTGGGTTGGACCCAACTTTGGTTCTCAAGTCCTGTCTGCCAAAGTGAAGAGGACAAAGTACTGATGGTCTGTATTTATAAAACCACATGGAGATAGTCTCTGGACGAGCACAGGATGGGAAATATCATGGGAGGAGGGGTTTTCTAGATGTCAGCCAGAAGCCAGGCAAACGTTCAGGTTCCTTGCAATCTTGATACTCTTTGATGATGGTGGTGGTTTACACACTGGGGACTTACTGCGTGCCTGTGTGACCCTCACTCTGTCTAGTTCTGCACATTTCAACTCTTTTAGAGTTGCCCTGGAAGGTAAGTGCTTTATTTTCCACACTGTGTGCTTGAGGAAAGACAGAGGTCAGCTCCTTTGACCGTGGTGACACCACTGCCAACGAGGGCTCTCGACCATCTCTCCATTCCATTTCTTCCACCTTGAATACCAGTCTCTTTCCTGGAGAGTTATTTTCTCAATTTCACAGCAAAGCACACTTTATGGACCCCTAATTCATTACTACTAGAAGCTCACGACAGAGCCCCGAGATCCTCACTGCTTTCTAATTACTAGCTTTTTTTGTCTATGTTTTTATTCTACTTTTTCCTTTTTTTGTGTATCAGTGACATTTCTTTTTTTTTAAATTAATTTATTTTTATTCCAATTCCATTCATTAACACATAGTGTATTATTAGTTCCAGAGGGAGAGGCCAGTGATTCATCCATCTTCTGTAACACCCAGTGCCCATTCCATCCCATGCCCTCCTTAAAGCCCATCACCCAGTGGCCCCATCCCCCTACCCCTTCCCCTCCAGCAACCCTCATTTGTTTTCATAGGCATCTCTTATGGTTTGTCTCCCTCTCTGATTCCATCTTATTTTATATTTCCCTCCTTTCCATTATGCTCCTCTGCTTTGTTTCTTAAATTCCAATTTTGAGTGAGATTACATGATGGTTGTCTATCTCTGATTGACTTACTTCACTGAGCATAATACCCTCTAGTTCCATCCATGTTGTTGCACATGGCAAGATGTCGTCCATTCTGTCACACCACATCTTCTTTGTCCATTGATCTGTCAGTGGACGTCTGGGCTCTTTCCCTGGTTTGGCTATGGTGGACATTGCTGCTATAAACATTGGGGCAAACATGCCCCTTTGGATCACGACATTTGTATCTTCCAGGCAAACACCTAGTAGTGGAATTGCTGGGTCATAGGATAGCTCTATTTTCAACTTTTTGAAGAACCTCTGTACTGTTTTCCAGAGTGGCTGCCACCATTTCTAAGTCCCTTCTTTTGTAGCATGTCTCCCTTCTCTGGGCCTTTAGAGAGACAGC
This sequence comes from Mustela putorius furo, assembly GCF_011764305.1. Classification (NCBI taxonomy): domain Eukaryota; kingdom Metazoa; phylum Chordata; class Mammalia; order Carnivora; family Mustelidae; genus Mustela; species Mustela putorius. The sequence goes on from NW_025421998.1 coordinate 14,631,481, forward strand.
ATGACATGAAAATTCCCCAAGCAAAGCTTGGATTATCCTGTATCTAACCTTAAGTGAATGGAACCCCAGGGAAGCAGGCATCATTGTTGGGATGAGAAGGCCCGGTCCCCAGCCCAGGGGGTTCTGCAGAGGAGCCAGAGGTTGGGAGGTCACCCCCCAACCCAAAATCCCATAAGTTCAACCAGAGCAATTCTACCTGCATCTCTATTTACTATTATGGTGCCAGGTAAGAACTTGCTGAGGTAACTATAAGGAGCTGGGCATCTGGGCAGTCTGAGGCTTAGTGACTAGTCTAGAGTTGCAGCTAGGAATGGGGTGGCCTCCTACTTACAGTGTCTCCCCATCACATCGAGCAAGGTGTCCTACACAGACTTAATGACTAAGGCAGAGTTGCTAAAGAGTTATCAGTAACTCTGATTTAAACATTGCTCCAAACAACTCAGATTGAAAAAGTCCCAAGTGTTATAAAAAAGGGTCTTTCACTCGTGGCCTTCACAATTTGATTTGGTCGGATGACTGAACTGACTTTACTCTGATTCTCTATCTACGGAAGTGAAGGTTGGATAGTTCCAAAGCCAAAGGAAGGGATCAGAGACCATCAGATTTTGGTGTAAGTGTCCAGCGAATGTCTCTGCATTCACACATATAGCAGGTGTCTTCCTAGTGTTTCCTTCTCTGCCTCTGGTGCCTAGGCAGGCCCAGCCCCAACCCAATCGTAACCACCATTAGCACTTTATGTCTGTCCCTCTGGACACCCTCCTAGGCAGTTATGAGCATATTTATGTATTTGCAGAAACACAAACTTGAGTGGGCAAACTGCCAGCATTTCTGGGAAAGCAATCCGTGTTGTCTCTGTGGCCATGGTGGCCAGGATGGTGGTACTAGGTGTGTGACAGATGGGGGCCAATCTAATTTGACACACTGATACTCAGCCATAATTTATAAAAGAATGCCATATTTTGTAAAATCCTTGGGCAGGCAGACATGACTTTGATCTTCTTCTGTGAGAAAGGAGAAAATCCCTCTGCCCTGGCTGCCCTGATTCTCCCGGATTCTCTTCTCTTCAAAAGAGGCAGAGATTTAAAAGGTAGATAATTCAGAGAGCTTAGAATATTGTCTATTCTCCACTCATGCTCAGCCCCCTCTGTCCCTGCTAGGATCACTCTGCTCTGTGGCTCTGGCCTGGTACTTGCAGGTCTCTATTCATGGATGCCAGGTCTCAGCCTTAGGAGGACTGAGGGACCCAGTCCACATTGTCCTTCTTTACTGGATGCCATTAGCCACTTCTCAGGTTTTCAAAGGCTCTTTCCTGTCAAGGAAATAAGTGAGAAACGTGGGAGCTATTACTCAGTTGATTAGTCATTTAAACTTATTCCGAACATTGATTAAGTCCATCATTTACCGATGTTAGTCACTTGCCTTGTGATAGCAAAACATTTATTGCTGTATAAAAAATTCAACTAAGAATCGGGATATGTTGAAATTACTGAGAGATATTTCATGTGTGTGTATATATATATATATTATATATATAATTTTGACTTTCAGTTTGCTTGAATAATCATTTGTGAAGCATTTCAGGAAATTTCCTTTGAAAACACACATTATAAATGGAGTGAAGGAGAGTTGCTGATTTATAAAACTCTTCTGGAAAGTAATGCATTGCACAAGTAGATCATTTTAAGTAAACAGAGGATATAATTACTGAGTAATTTAATACATCAATGTGGTTATTAGATAATAACAGATCACTTAGGGAGTCGAAGCCAGTGCACTTCCAAGACTTAAACATCATGCGGCAGAATAGAAAGAGATAGCGTGAGGCCAGTTACCGTGGTTTTGGAATGAATTCGTTGCTAGAGCAGGCAGGGTTCAGATACACATGGTGATAACCTCTTAAAATCTTTTGCTCCAAGCTTCAGGGTCTTCATGATGCCTGACACAGGGGAACACTCCCCTGGAGAAATCATCCCAGAGAGCAAGGCAGAACGAGTATCACTGGGGAAAGCATCCCATACTAAGGACAGGGAGGGATCCAACCCACTGCAGCCCTTCTGAGACCCTTGTCCTTTGCAGCTCTGTTTGCACAGTCCTGTGACGCCCACAGGCACAGAGGGGACTCCTCAGGATTCTACTATATTGATTCAGATGGAAGTGGCCCGCTGGGACCTGCTCTTGTGTACTGCAACATGACAGGTACGCTAATGATATGCTTTACTGTGCCCGTTAAGCTCATGTGATTGGTTGCTGTGTGCAAAACCACGAGGTTTAGCTCCGTCGAGTAACGTGTGTGTTCCTGTGCAACTATATATAAGCAATATTTCATTTTCCCTAGAAACCCATTTATATATGGCGGATGGATACAGGTGTGTTGTAGGCAAGTTCTGCAAAGGATCAGTGCATGTACCGTGGTGAATGACTGCTGCCCGTGAACTGATGCAAATTCAAACGCCTCCGTGTGTGTGTGTGTGTTGGTGGCCACATCCTCTCTTCTGTGCTCATGTCACATTTCGCTGGAAGAAACAACCCTCCTTTACAAACTTCCCATGCTACTCTAGTGGTGTGGACCTGGCGGGGACTTCGACAACCTTAGAGTTTGACCTTGCGTAGTCTGAGACACTGGTCAGAAAAGAGTCAGCTGTAAAATGGTTCTCAGGTGACCCTGTCCTGGTTATAATTTGCTTTCTCTGCTCTGGCTACGTGTTACCCCAATAGGGTTGCAATTTCTGGATAGAAGGAGTCATTTATGGGGAATTGACAATGGTGGTTTGTGATAAGCTGGAAGTTCTGCTGTGGTTTCTACACCTACTCTCACTCCATACACAAAATCTGAGCATTTTGGTGGTGGTGGATCTAGTGTTGATCTGAATTGGATCAATTATATCTTCCAGTCCCAAAACTACCCCCAACTTTGCATTGGATGGATGTATGACTGTTGGGGACTTTGGGGCAAGCATCTTATCATAGAAACTGACCAAAACATTGCAACGGGATAGGAGGTAAATATATTGACTTACTTTATTGAAAGGTATGCAATGTATTATGTATGTAAAGATCTTTCTAGATATCCTGGGCTCCAGTGGTTGTAACAGGCCTTCAACTTACTCAATTTCTGCTTGGTTTTCATGGCTCGAGTGAATGCCAAGAACAGAGAAAACTAAATAAAGATGCTGGCATCCCAGTAATACATTCTACTTTTATCAATCACGTGTCTAATTATCACAGAAGTCTAGGACCTATTAAAGATTTTAATATATTTTGCTCTATGAGCAAAGTTCCTTATACACTGAAAAATTTCGAGATCTGGAAAAAAGTGAAAATGATCCCAGCTGGCACATTGCAAAGATGAGTAAGTTTTCAATGACTGAAGCTGTTTTCTTGATAATTAACTGCTGGCAAGGTTGGTAAGGCTGAGGTCATATCTATTTAAAAAAAAAAGCCATTTGCTGCCAAAAGGCATAACAGACAGCTAATTGCCTGATTGCAGTGTATGGTTATAATAAAAGAAAAATAGTTTAATCATGCAAGTGGACACATGGTCCAGGCTTCACCAGGAAGCTTTCGTTGTGCATATTTATAAAGTGTCTTTGGAATGTACCGCTGGCTCATAGACACTTGTTTTAATACAAATTTCATAACATTGCTGATGTGTTTTGATGATCTGTCATTGCTGCTGCCTTTTCAGAGTGAGCTCACTAGCAGAGGGAAGAGTAGTTACGGTCAAAGTGCGAAGAGAAAGCAAGAACAGATCTCAGGTTTTGATTCTGGGTAACACAAGAAAATACCCGATGACATATAAGCCAGGGATTTTTTTTTTTTTTTTTATCCTGGAGGCAAAAAGGAGCCTCTAAAAGGTAAAAAATCTCTTGATCAATTTATATAAGAGGAAGGCCTTACGGACTATCTCCTGAAGATGCGAATCACTTTTCTCCCAGGTGTGACTCAGAAATGTCCAAGTAATGCCCCACATTGAAGAGTTGAAAAAACAGTGCCTCCCAACACGGAGCTCCTGTGTCCTCAGTACCCGCTGTGCGCTGGGCACGGCGGTAACCGCGGCAGGGAGCGGAGGAGAACATTCCCCACCTCCGGTGTGCGGTGCTCAGGTCCATGCGCAGAGCCAGAGCCCTGAGAGCTGCTGCTGGAGTAGGGGGTTGGTGCATGGCGGCTGGTGCTGTGACGCTGAATACGGTGGGGGCGGGGCGCACAGGCCATGGATGGGGGGAGGGGGTCACAATTTTAAATAGAGCCATCCAGGGAAGCACTCAGTTTGAAAGTTAGGTTTGCTTCCAGAAAACCCGAGCAAGCCTTCAAGCAGAGGGAGTGTTCCCGGGATCCTAATCTGTTGGACAGACGCGGGGCGGGGGACCTGAGGGGGACCCTCAAGTCACGTTGCTGGAAAGTGACAGGTCCATGACTCCCACTGGCAGAGTAGTTGGGGCTTTTGGCCACCAGGCTGTGCCCAGCAGGAGCAAGGAGACTGTTAGTGGGGATGGGGTGGAGCCGGTGGGAATGGAGGAGGGGAGAGATTTGGGGGCCGAAACCATGGACCAATGTGGCTGGAGGAAGACAGACATCTGGAACATCTTCCATGTTTGCATCCGAGCCCTGGAAGGAGGGTGCAGGTATTAGCAGAGGGAAGAGGCGGGTCTGTAGAGGACAGCAGGATCCCCACAGTGAACACCTGAGGTTTGGGTGGCCAGCTGTGCGAATAGTTAGTGGGGACCTGTTGGTCATAAAAACAAGTGCAGTGTGTCATCTGAAAGCCCGCTGGGTAGTTAGAATCTCCTCGGCAATACAAACTTCTAAAAACACATTTTGGAGAGTGACTTTACACATTAATTGAACAGACCAGCAGGATCCCCTTTGCTTTGGGGTGGCTGGTGGATGCTGTCCCTCATCTCACAGCAACATAGGTCTCTGGGTCCCCACACCCTTGTCTACTGTCCACGGAAGGGCAGCTCTGCTCTCAGCAGAATCGGGTTCTGTGGCAGCATCCCAGGAAAAGCTGTGTTTTTATGAAGCTCCCTGAGATTTTCCGATGTACATACAGATTCAGAAGCCATGGCCATGGGGCTTGGATCTTTGGTTTCATTGGCACAGCCTGCCATGTGTCCACCAAAATTAAAATGGAAAGAGGGCAAAGGGCATCACAGAAAGGAGAAATAGAGCCAATGCAGCTGTAAAATTCGGTGCCACTGTTCATTTCTTGGTCTAGACCACGGTTCTGTTGCTCCGTTTGTAAAATTGGTGGAATTTAATGATCACCGCATCCACAAAGGCAGCAGAATCGCTCACATGCATTAAGATAATATTGAAGGCATGAATTCTGTAAATTAAACATCTTCCAAACTCTCTAACTTGATCTTGGAAAGTCTTAGAGCTTTAAAGCGTGCATGTGCGTGTCTGGTAGGAATTCATGAACATTAGGGTAATGATTTAATGATTGATATTGCTATATGTTTTTATTATCAGATAACACTTAAAAACCATGTACACCTTCATATTACTTTGCAAATGACCAAGCAAAGTATAGATCATTGTATCACAAGACCTTTTGGGTAATTAAGTTTTTAGAAATGTTTCTAGCTGCCTTTCATAAATGAAAACCCCTAAGGTTAGTATATTCTTATTCTATGTGATGAATAAATGTCATAAAGTTCCATGAGTTAGGGTTGAGCTGGAGCATGGAACACGCAAGCATGCACATACACACACACATGTGCATGCGTACACACACACACACATACGCACACACATCCTGCTTTGTTAGAAATACTGCGGAGAGGATTTCCAAATAATGTTAAATGCCAAGGGTTTTTATGAAACTCAAAGCCATAAGGAAAGCGCCACACTAAAGACAGAGAAATGCAGACAGAGGCCAACTCAAAGATGCCAAATATTTCCAGAAGCTACATTGCAAAGTTTTTAATCAAAAGTTTAAAACAATCCAAGGTGATCCAGGAAGGACCCAGAGTTACAGTCCCATGAGGTCCCCCAACAGACCTCGTGACAGTGGAAGAACAGATCATGGCCTTCTTCTACCAGGAGGGAAGTATTTCCGCTGCAAGGTCACCTTCTCCATGAAGCTACCATGCCCATGGACAATGAAGTATTCTTTAATTATTATAAACAAATATTCACACTTGGAGAAATATTCAATAAACAAAATTCTAAAGCAATGGCTGCAAGTCTATACTTGGTAAAAGCCTTCCAAACTCTGGTGCCAGAATGTACTCTGAATATATTCTGTATAAATTTTAGTATCTTTAGTATAAAAGCAACCAAAACAACAAAAAAAAGAAACTATTTTGAAGGGACTGTTTATGCAGTTTGTTAACAGATCGATCGCCTTCCTATGCAGAAGAGACAAAATCTAACTTCAGTGATGGCGGGATGAGAAACGTGAGCTCGATGGCTCTGCCCGCAGGGACAGTGGGGTCATCTGTGTCCCTGGAACCCACCCCCGCAGTTGTCCTCTGATGTGTTCCTAGTCGTGTTCCAAACACTGGTCCCCAGACCCGGCACCGTGGAAGAACTTGTCTCAGGGAGACGGCATGAAGGCAGAGCTATGACTCTGCATCAGGTTCATAAGAGTCGGCAGGGGCTCGAGGAACACGCCGAGGGCGTGGTCAGCTGCACACCTGCCCGCTGCCCGGCTCAGATCCTGATTCATCGACTCAGCGTGTTAGTGATCCACCACTTACCATGGACTCTGTCACGCTTGTGCTGACCGAGCCACCATGTTTCTTAAACAGCCTCCTTCTTCCTGTGACAAATTGCGAGTGGCCTCCAGCCAGCGTCATGGTAGAATGGAGGACAGCCAGTCAGCTGCTTTGCATACTCGCCCATTAATTTCAAAAGGAAATTCTCTACGTAATGGGCACTTGTCAAGGCATCCTGCTGTGCTTTTTATGTTTGTGGATTTGTTTGGAATTTCTGTTTCTTTTGCCTCTGTTTTCCTGTAACAGCCTCTGTCTCAGCCCAGTCAAACACCTCCCTTTTCAGTCAGATGTTCAACTGAGGTGTTTGGTCACTCATGCTCACCCCTGAGAGCTGTGCTGCGGGCTTCCAGGGGCCACACCGAATTTGAGTAAGAAGAGGGAGAAACATCTCCCGTTGACCTTCAGACTAGAAAGGGGGACAGATGTAATTCAGCTCACTGAATATATTATGACTATTATAAGTTTGCATTTGCTATTTTAAATATAGGCATACCTCATTTCCTCATTTTATTGCATTTTGCTTTATTGAACTTGGATTCAGATCAAAGGGATTTGCTTTTTTTTTTTTTTTTTTTTTAAACAAATTGTAGGTTTGTGGCAGCCTTGGGTGAAACAAGTCTACTAGCCCCATTTTCCAACAGCACCTGCTCACTCAGCATCTCTGTGGCACATTTTGGTAATGCTCACAGTATTTCTAACTGTTTTGTTGCCATCATATTTGTTATGACAGTCTGTGATCAATGATCTTTACTATTGGGGTTGTTTTCAGGCGCTGTGAACTATGTGCGTCCAAGACTGTGAACTTCATTGGTAAATGGCTCTACCGACTGGCCATTTCCTCACGTAGGTCCCTCTCTGTCCTTGGGATCCCTATTCCCAAGACACAGCAGTACTGAATTTTAGCCAATTAATAGCCCTACAGCAGTCTATGTGTTCAGTTGGAAGGAGAAGCTGCATACCTCCCACTGTCAACCAAAGGCTAGACATGACTAAAGCTTGGTGAGGAAGGCATGTTGAAAGCTGAGGCCTCTGATGCCGGTTAGCCAACTTGTGAATCAAAGGAAATCTCCTGAAGGAAATTAAAAGTGCTACCTCAGTAAACACATGAATGATAGGAAAGTGAAACAGCTTTATTGCTGATACAGAGAATATTTAGTGGATAAGAGTTCCAGCCAGCCATGCCATTCTCCAAAGCTGAAGGCCCTCACTCTCTCTGGTTCTGTGCAGGCAGAGAGAGGGGAGGAAGCTGCAGGCGAAGCCTGACACCAGGAGAGATCCGGGCTTGAGGTTTAAGGAAGGAGGCCACGTCCATGGCACGAAAGCGCAAGGCGAAGCAGCACGCTCTGCCATGGGAGCTGTAGCAAGTGACCAGGAGATCCAGAAGATCCGAAGATCGAGATCATTCCCAAAGGCGGCTACACTGACCAGCAGATTTTCAGGGTGGATGCAAGAGCCTCCCACGGGAAGAAAGTGCAATAGAGGACTTCCAGGCTAGACAGAGGAGTCAGTGCTACCTTCACAGCTTCCACGGACAGCCTGATCCACATTTAACAGCAGGAGTCCACACTAATGACTGAGTGGACACATAAAGCTACACTTAGTATGACCTATTAAGTGACAGGATGACCCTCTGAAGCCCCAGGAGAAGGCTGTGAAGTAGCTACACTTCTTGGGGGTGTCTAGTTGTGTCTCAGAGCATTGTCTTATGTGGAGAAATATTAAAGTAAATCATGCAAAGCTCAAGGCCTCTGAACTGTGACAAGAACGGCAGCCCTTGTAAGGGCCCTAATGCAAATATTGATCCGGAGGGACCCAAAGGGGTGGGGCTGAGACAGCACAGAATCTAGGCCTCTCCCAGGACCCAGGGACAGCCTGCTGCAAGGAGCCATCCCTCTCCTTGGTGAAACACAAGCATCCAATCCTGGGCTCTGGCACATGGACAACATGGCAGGGCCGGTGCCTCCTAGGTCTAGGGCAGGGGCAGATCAGAGCCACTGATTGTCTCCCTCTGGCCCCCACTGGACATTCACAGCAGCTGCTTGGCCTTCCCAGCCCTGTGTGCACATAGGTGCCCATCATAGCCCATGATCTGGTTCTATTTTCCTGGGAGTGTTTTCCTTTGAAATCCAGGATAAGACCCAGGTGCATGAGGCACTCTGGAAAGGTCATGGGCCTCAGTGCTCTTTGAGAACTTGAGCACCTCAGAAAGCCTAGTGGCCACACTACCTGGTGATGTGGCACAGTTTCCTAAAGTTGGGTGAGTGGGTGTTCCCAGGCTTCCCTTCCATTTTCTGTGCAGCAGGAGGATTGGGCTGTGAGACAGATGGGAGCCACCTGCTGTGGTGTTTCCCTCTGGATTGTGATGCTGCGGAGTCCTGAGAAGGGTTGGGGCTGTCCCACCCAGAACACAGTGTTCACGTCATCTTGGTGACTCGAGGGACACCTGCTAGTCTTCCCATCCCTCTGCTATCCTGTGTCACTGTGAGTGCCCGTCCTCCACTGATTCTTCTTCTGCATGTCCCACCACCTCACATGTTGCCTTCCTCCTCGTCTTTGAACTCGAGCACCCACTTCCCATCAGAAGACATGCAGGCATCTGGCTTCATTTCCAAAGAGGTGGTGTTGGACCCAGATTGGACTTCATTTCAGGCATCTGTCAGAAAGGCGATTCTTGACTTCCCTTACCTGGAGATCAATGTCCATCTCGTGAGGGACAGACCAACCACCTACACAGGCATCGGGGTTTTTACAATCAAGCCTTTTTTCTTCTTTTTCCTTGGGGAGATGAAAACAAGCATAGCAGACACACCTTGGGTTCACATTTCCCTGACCGTGGAAAATACACATTCATTTCCTTTTCCCCATTCGACCACCTGCTTTCCCTTAAAAGATGCCTTATATAGTTCAGAGATACAATCCACAGTGTACAAAGTGTTGCAGGTTGCCAAGTGGATATAATTTGGCAAAATAAAAAAGAGAAACTAGGGATGCCATATGATATGGTGAGTCAGTGTTATTTTTTTGTATCCTGCGTATCACACCAAAGTGTCACATTAATGTAGGTTGGTTTGCCCAAGCGAATGGGCCAGGAGCCCTGGTTAGCCTCCCTGCTCGTGTGCAGACAAGAGGCTCCGCTGAGCTGGAGAACGTGATATGATGGGGCCTCATTTAACAGTTCGAAAGTCCTGTTTTAAGTTTTCCCCATTACAGTTAATTTCCCCCTATCTCGTTTGTGCTCTGTGCTACAGTGCATAACAGTGAAGTGTCTTTCCATCATGCTGGTCCCTTCAGTTCCTTGATCTGTCTCCTCATCCTCAAGAGCTTCCGTTATATTGCCTCTCCAGGGTGCCTTCCCAGCTACAGTCGGAAACCTATGAAAATCCCACGTTGTGCCACATCGAGGAAACATAACAAGCCCTTGCTGGGGCCTTGCAAGTGATACTTCTAGAAAGGACATGATTGAAATTTCTCTTTTATTCAAAGGCAGCTTGGAGATTCTTTGAGATTTCCCTTCTCTCCACTCAAGCAAGAGTTCTCTGATTACACTGTAACATGCATGACCATGAGTCCCTCACAGGGCCACGGGCCTGTGGGAGCCCCTCAGGCACAGCGTTTCTCTTTGTGCCATAAACCATGGACATAAATTACCCTCCAGCGTTAGAACCCATGAATCCCCGAGCCCAGCCCCTGGCTTCTCCATCGGTGCTCTTACCCCCTTTTTTCTGGTGGAAGAAACCCTCACCGGGAATGTGAGTAGGTGACTGGAAAAAATAACACCAGGTCCGTTTAAGAAATTTTCCAGGAAAATGTTGGAGTGTAAAATGTCTGGTGAAAACATGATTAAAAGGGGGAGAAAAACCTGTGGGATTCAAGTTGCTATGGGAACACTCAGAGCCCCTTAAACGAGTGGAGAGAGGGGATGATCTATGAAGCCTTTTCTTCCTGACTGACTGACTGACTGACTGCGTTAGTCATGCTGACTCACAGTCTGCTCCTGTCCCTGCTGGATTTTGCATATTTGATGGTGTTTTTCATAGGCTTCGAGCTATGACCCCTGGGCGTTCTCTGCTCTGGGTCTCTGACTGTATTAAATGGGTCCATGAGCTCCAGTGGGGCTGTTAGGTTTTTCCTGGGGCGGGACAGGGAGGGCTGGGTGGGGAGGGCTCTGAGGGTTCCTGGTAACATCGATTTGATTTTTTAACCTTCTTTAGGTCTTAGCCATTAAAAGTAATAAGAACAAACCTCATGTGACTGTTTCCAGCCAGTATAATTTGGAAATATGTCGACCGATTGTGTCTGTACCAGATGCGTGTTCCAGAGGAAGTTATATGTGATTTGATGTTATAAATGAAGTTGGGTTAGGACCACATGAAGCCAGCCTTTTGGCCCCTGAACTGTGGCCCTTTCACACTGTGGGAGGAGCTAGGTTTGGGGGGAAGGTAGAAGAAAGGGGGCTCTTTCTCTTCTGTTTTAAACACCATGGAGTGCTCATCCATTGTTTTAAAATCTCTTTTAAAAATATTGGTAGTCAATGGAACAGAAACAGGTCAGAATTTGCCAGCAGACATTAGTGTGTCATGTTCCTGACAGGAATGGTTGTGTTAGCGACTCCAACGGGCGCCTCATTTAGGGCTGAGCACTGAACGAGATGCTGACACACGATCAATTTTTGTCAAAAATACTGACTTCCTATCGTTTTGCATGATCATGTGAGCTGCTTATTCCCCTCATGTGTCTCTTATGCATTTCTTTGATTACCACAGGAAAAAATGCTCAGTCCAGTGAAGAGTAATATGTATATTAATATAAGGGTATATACACACACAGTAACAATTTAGCTTTCTTCTTACAGTAATGGAAAGATATAAATTAAGGGACAAAATGTTTTATTTATAACTTTGAATATTATAATACAGAATTTTAAGAATTGGCTGCTTGACAATGTTGGCTGCATTCAGGGTAAGACGAATTCCAATAGAGTTCCCATTCCTAATAGTTTAACAGTGTCTCTTATGCTGACTCCAACACTAAAGAGACCTGATAGCTACAAATATTAAAACCCTAAGACACATGAAAAAATGTTCATCATCACTAGCCATCAGGGAGATTCAAATTAAAACCACATTGAGATATCACCTAATACCAGTTAGAATGGCCAAAATAAGTAAGACAGGAAACAACATGTGTTGGAGGGGATGTGGAGAAAGGGGAACCCTCTTACACTGTTGGTGGGAATGCAAGTTGGTGCAGCCTCTTTGGAGAACAGTGTGGAGATTCCTCAAGAAATTAAAAATAGAACTTCCCTATGACACTGCAATTGCACTCCTGGGTATTTACCCCAAAGATACAGATGTAGTGAAAAGACGGGCCATCTGTACCCCAGTGTTTATAGCAGCAATGGCCACGGTTGCCAAACTGTGGGAAGAACCAAGATGCCCTTCAACAGACGAATGGATAAGGAAGATGTGGTCCATATACACAATGGAGTATTATGCCTCCATCAGAAAGGATGAATACCCAAATTTTGTAGCAACATGGATGGGACTGGAAGAGATTATGTTGAGTGAAATAAGTCAAGCAGAGAGAGTCAATTATCATATGGTTTCACTTATTTGTGGAGCATAACAAATAGCATGGAAGACATGGGGAGTTAGAGAGGAGAAGGGAGTTGGGGTAAACTGGAAGGGGAGGTGAAACATGAGAGACTATGGATTCTAAAAAACAATCTGAGGGGATTGAAGTGGCGGGGGGTGGGAGGCTGGTATACCAGGTGGTGGGTATTATAGAGGGTACAGATTGCATGGAGCACTGGGTGCGGTGCAAAAATAATGAATACTATTATGCTGAAAATAAATAAAAAATAAATTAAAAAAAAAAACAACAACCCTAATTCAGATAAAGGAGACTTCTGACTTTCACATTATGTTTAACTGCTCTAACCTAGTCACAGTCCCTGTCTCCCTCCCAACCCTGTTTCTGCCCAGAGGACACCACCTGGACCTCGGTACAGCACAATGGCTCCCAGTTGGCCAAGGTCAAAACCTCAAATGGAGAAAGCCCCCAGCCCGTGTTTTTCAAGTACACAGCCAGCCCTGACCAGCTCCAAGCCATCATAAACGGTGCGGACGACTGCCGACAGGAGCTGGTCCTGCGCTGCAAGAAGTCGAGGCTTTCAGCTGGCCATGGTGAGTAGTGGGAGTCCCTCGCCATCGCGAGCTGCCGTGCCCACCAGTGGCAGGGGCCTGACCCAGGTGCCCATGTCACGATCGGGGCATTACAGAGATGCTTTTCCTCGGAGCAAAGAGCGAGGTCCGAATGTGTGGCTCCTCGCTCAAAGTGGAGAACGAGGTGGGAAGTCTCTTCTCGACTCAAGTGGGTGACGGATCAGTGAAAGCCCCTCACGAGGCCGTGGGACGCCAGGTGCTCAACCACCACGAAGGGCGGCCACGCCTCTGAAATGTTTGGTCTTAGATAGATAGGAGACAGCACGTGGGCTCAGTTATCCAGAGATTCTTCGTCATGGGCTGAGTGAGATTAGTCTCTCGGTCATTATTAATAGGGAGCCTTGTCGGTGTCATGCAGCTCCTCTCACACGGCACACCGGTTAGTGGCTCATTCTTCATAGCACTTCTGTTCTTGAAAATTCTATTTTTGGTTTCGTATTTTCTTCCTCTGAAATACCTCATTTTGTCAGAATGGTCGTCAGGGTCCTCTGAGCTCAGGGTCCGAGCCTGCCGCTCAGCAGCCCCAGGGTTCATCTCCCCAAGACTTTTGTGCTCAGACACTGACCTTGCTGGGACTGAACTGCACAATGTCGATGAAACGTGTGAAGCAAATGCCGTTCGTTGGCCTCGCTGTAGCGTGTGGATGCGTGGTTTGTGCTGGGAGCTTAGTGCTCGTTGTGTAGTTCATGCTGGGGGCTCAGTGCTCGTTGTGACTGGGTTCTTGCCAAACAGATGAGCGAGCTAAACTGCCTTGCTCCCAGGATGGAGAAAGCAGCCTCTGGGGGAAGAACTCAGGGCGGCTTGGGCTGCTGGACCAGGAAAGAGGCGAAGGCAGAGCGGTGTAGACGCCAGCCGCTAGCAGGGTTGGAAAGCAAAACCCCCTTGAATCTGGGAGCAAACTTGTGCACGCTGGCATGTGGTCTGTGCCACAGCCTGGACACACGGCCCGGGTCAGTAGAGAATCCCCGCACGGAGGGCAGGCCTCTCCCTATCTGATTCACAAGGGATTGCTCGGCTGTGCTCCCTCCCACAGCAGTAAATAATGCAGCCACAGCCGCGACCAAACCAAGGCTTTAACTGGGGTTGGGGTGGAGATGGAATGAGGGACGTCATAACTACACAGGCTGGAGGCAGCACTTGCGTGGGCTGTTGCTGCAGAACTCGCACAAACCTCGTTTAGATGGACGCAGTCCAGCCCGTGATCCCAGCAGCCTTTTATTACAGTGTGGGCGAGGCCTAAACACTGCCACCTGACACTTAAAGGGCTGCACTGCTTCACGGTGTGTCATCCATGGGCACGAATGGACACAAGGAGCCTTCCCCAGGAGCCCTCAGTGGAAGGTTATGTAGTGGGAAACCACCCTAGGCAGCGACTGGGAGCTTAAGAGTGTCATGGAGCCGACTGGGAACGGGAGTGTCAGAATCGAGTTTTTCCCCCAAGAATTCCCGTGTTCAAATCCTCGGTTGTTAACAGGTCCCCAGGTTTTATTGTGAGAGGGGAGAAGGTAGAGCCCTGGCTCCTGTGGTGTTCTGGGTGGTTGCTGGGGAGCCATGGGCCTCAGCTCGTGTGAGGGCCCCGCGGCCTTTGCCTGGAGTGGTTGGCAGGTCTCTGTGCTGCAGACGGTTTCGGGGGCTGTGGTTCTGGGGGCCTAGGAGGAGCTTGAGGTCGGCAAGTGCTGATCCCAGGACACTGTTCAGTCTCCATGCCCTGAGCGTTAAGGTCCCTGAGGATTGCCCTTGTGGCCGGAGCAGAGAACAGCCAGCCAGGGGCTCGGGTGCCGGAGGTGTGGGGAGCCCTGTTCCCTTCCCTTCAGCCTCTTCTTCCTCTTCACCTTGTTCTTAATGATCCTTCTGCAAACTCTCTGGATTGCTCCAAGAAACCTTGAGCCAAATGCATTCTGTACCTTGTACAACACTTGCTGGCTCTTACTTGATAGAGGAAATGAGAGATTCAGATGTAAACAAACAATTGTGCATCTGTGGGCAATGATTTCTTTGCTCCTCCATCTATGAAAAGAATGTTGAATAATCCTGTGTTTAAAATGGTGTTTTCAAAAAATATCTGTTGAGTGGAAAAGATCTTCCACCCCCTACAGATAAGTTTTCAACACACTGAGGGGAAAAAACAAACATTGCTGACATTGATTTCTTGGCGCATATTCACCCAGCGGGCCTGCAGTGGGTGGTAGTGAGTGCGGCCCGTGTGCGCCCACTGGGAGGCTGTAGGCAGCAGGTGAAGGCTCATTGAACAGGGAGCTGTAAGGAGTGGTGGTGGCCAGAAGTTAGGGAGAAGGTGGGACATGTTCCAGACTCCCGGTGGGGGCCGGGTGGGACAACCTGAGGGTCTGAGGGAGGGAGCATGCTGAAACGGACAGGCATCTTCACGGGCGGCTGATGGAGGTCCCTTCCATTTCTCCTGCTCTGTCTCTCTCTGTTTATGAGGCACTGTTCCCCTCCACCCTCCTGAGGACCCTCCTTCCCTGTCACCCTGACCCTGCACGTCTGTCCTGGGGCCTCAGCAGAGGACACAGTCTAGCAGAGCTGAGGTGGCTTTTGGCCCTGTTGGAGCATTTGAGCATTGAGCTAGACTGGCCTCATTTGTCCAGAGCCCAGGACCCACCTCGGGCACGAGGGAGGCTTGTCAGGCCATGTCTGTGGTTTCCAGATACAAAGCCAACGTGTCAGTACAAAGTCTTCCAGCAGACTTGGAAGACATGACAGGAGAGTACCAGTGTTTTCGTCCAATAGATAAGAAATCCGTATTTTGTCTCATAATACTACATCTTCCAATGGCTCTCAAACAGCTTTTGGATGCAGTGTACAAATTACTCTGGTTTTTGTTCATTCCTTTTTTTTAAATGACAGTTCTTTCAGTGTTGTGTCCAAATAAATGATGTCATTGGAGTCCTCAAGAGAAATGTGTAGATATCATGCCTGAATGAGTTAGGGACATCTTGCTCGTTTTCTAATAAAAGTAAAACATATGGTGAGAATGTACGTCTAGATGTGGAAATATGTCTTAAACCTTTGGAAGTCCTCTTAGAAAGGACTCTGTTGACCTCTGCTCATCTGTGTTTTAGACAGAGGGGAGTAAATGATTATGCTGGGGAGGCAGACAGTGGGGGGCAAATTAGGCGTCACCTTTCTCATACTTGTCTTTCAGATGGAACCCCAGTGAGCTGGTGGGTTGGAAGAACCAATGAGACACACACTTACTGGGGAGGTTCTCTGCCTGGTGCTCAAAAATGTGCTTGTGGATTACAGGGGAACTGCCTTGATTCTCAATATCACTGCAACTGTGATGCCGCCCGGAATGAATGGTGATTTCCATATGATTTCCCTGTGCAAACTGTAATTCTGTGTTGCTTAAACTGTGTAAGTTAGGCAGACATTGGACAAGACAGTTGTATAAAGAGAATAGATTAAAGTATTCCCCAGCCAGTTCGAGGTGTAAGCTTTGATGTGTATAGGGTAATTAATCTGAGGACTGAGGCGTTAAGGTAGCTAATTCTGCTTACCTGTGAGTAACTAATCATGTCCATTTTATTTTTTTCCTAATAAGACAAGATAGGAATACCAGATTAATCTTTCCCATTCACTGAAAGTACCATTATCAGAGTTCCTACCGTTAAGTTTAACCTGATAGATATGATGACGGCACCGTAACCAACCCCGGCATGCTTGCTCACCTCCCTCACTGCCAGCTGCATTTTTAAATGGCCTCATAGGGGAAATAAAACAGGGTCTAGGGTGCATAAAAGGGGATTATGGGACACAAACCTCTCCCTGTTGCTGGAGGTCTCAGAAGGCTTCCAAACCCAGAGAGAAGGTGGAAAGGGACCGATCTTCCAGCTAACCCCCCAGGTAGCAAGAAATAACTCCCTGAAAACACACCTCCAAAGACCTGCCCTCACACAGATCCGGAGTTCAAATTTACACGGTCCTTGGATTAAGTTAGTGTGGCCACAGGTCAGCAGTACCATGGCTCATCATGGAAGTATGTGACATTCTTGCTAGAGGCCCGCCCTCCTCGAGAATTCCCACAGATAAAAATCCCACCAAACAGGAGCTCACAATCAGGGCTAAACAGCCCCAGGGGACAGAAGTGGGAGGCAGAAGAAACCACGGAGTAAACAGATGCCCCAAAATCCCAGATCACGGATACCTTAAGAACATCAGATAAAATAAATGTGTGAGCTGTTGGAAAAATAAGGCCTGGGATTGATTGAGAAAGCAACCAGATACTATCAACAAAGGTGATGGCAACTTACAAAAGAACTGAGTGAACATTTAGAAATGAAAATATTCTCATTGAAATTTAAGACTTGTCAGGTCAGATACTAGACACACGGGATCAGAACACTGGTGAAACAGAAAATGAGTGTGGATAAGTGGCAGGGACTCTAGGCCAGGGAGACGGGCATGGGAGGAAAAAAAGGGGGGACAGGGAGGGGAGAACTGGGGTCGGAGTCAAGTTTCAACAGAGGAGACTGGCGATAATTAAGGGCCAACATAGCTAAGAAGTGGCCAGACTTGAGAAAATACTAGGATACCAGGCAGGATAAATAAGAGTAAATTCATCTGTAGAAGCAACATGCTGAAATCAAGGAAGATTAAAGAGAATGTGAAAGGGAGCAGAGGTGACCAGAAGGTGTCAAAGCAAGGACTGTTGTAGCCAGGCAAGACCCCCTCTGTGGATCCAGCAAAGCCTGCAAGTGCCAGCACTCCCCTCACTGTGTAATAGTAAGTACCATAACTGTCCGGTTCCAAGTGTGTCCCCAGCAAGATACAGGGACACCCAGATGGACAGACAGACACAGAAGAAATGCACCACCAGCCGACTCCAGAAGACAAAGTTTCAAGAATGTTTTCAAAATAAACGTGGGTGATCTGGTAAGGAGAGTCCCAGATGCTAGAAGAAACATCAAGGAAAGAGATGTGTAAACTCAGAGGTTAACAGAAACACAAGAGGCAAATATGAGACACCAGTCATGTGTCAGGCATGTACCATACAGAAACAGGAGGGAGCAATCCTGACCAGGAAACAAAATGATTGTGATCACAGAGGACTACAGCCAGGGTTAGAAATAAGAATATGATTGAACTTAGAAACTTGTTTTGTAGAAGTTTGTCAGCATTAAACAGCTCATAGTGCACGCATTAAGATTTCAAGTTTAAGCACTGAAGAATAGAAACAGTGTAATATTCAAATCCAAAGAGGGAAGGAAGGAAAAACAGGATTTTAAGAAAAGTTAATTCAAAAGAAGGTAGGAGAAAAGTTAAAAAGGAAGAGAAAAACAATGAACAACAAAATAACATAAGAATATTATGAGTAATGAGGCACAATAAATGTGACAAAAATAGCCATTTAAATGCAGCTAGGTCATTTTGAATTAAAAATAAGTATATCTTGTTTGTACACCCCAAAATGTTAAAAGCAAAATCCTAAAACAACTTAGCAAGCAAATGTGAACAGAAGTAATTAAAGTTTAAAAGTCTTTTTTTTTTTTTTTTAAAGATTTTATTTATTTGACGGGGGAAAGGGTGCCTATGCCCATAAGTGGGGGGGAAGGGCAGAGGGAGAGGCAGACTCCCTGCTGAGTGGGGAGCCCAGCGACTTGGGGTTCATCAGAGGACCCTGAGATCATTCATGACCTGAGCCAAAGTCAGATGTTCAACCATCTGAGCCACCCAGGCACCCCAAAATTTTGAAGTCTTAATATAGAACGATTAGTATCACCATATCATGATGCTTTTTAATTTTACCAAAAAACCCCTAATAATCCCAAACTTGTATGTTTCTAACAAAAATGACTCAAAATGTAAATAGAAAATAATTGTCTGAATTGAAAGAAGGAAAATAAAAAGCAACCATCGTAAGGAGAGGTTTAGACATACATCTGTTAGCAACTGGTAAATCATGCGGATGACAATTATTAAGGATACAGAATATTTTTATATGAAATCAACGGCTTGATTTGGTAGGCCCTGAAAATTACAGAATATATAATTTTCTCAAGCACACATGGCACATTTTTACAAACTGATTTTCCTAATGTTTCATAAAGCAAAACCCCAAAAAGTTTATAGTAGTTGTTTTGCTATGGACAGTTTCTCTGATTACAGGACATTTAGGTTAGAAGTGAATAGCAGAGGGATGAAAGTATAGGAGGCATTTCAAAGCCACAAATGATTAGAAACAAGGAAATGAAGATGACATTATTCATAGAAAATATGGTTGCCTACCAGAAAATCCCAAGGATAGACAGAAATATTATTGACATTAATGAGAATTTAGTAGGGCTATCCGCTGAATCTTAGAATAACTGAATTCCTACAAAGAGCTTATTTCCATTAGAAAATATCATGAAAACCACTTGCAAAATCAGCATGAAGACGGTAGATCCTGGAAGAAAGATAAAAATATGCAGAACTTTTACGTTTTATTATGAGATGATAAGAAGATGTATTGAAATGGAGATATCACATGACTGCCATGAGTAGGAAAAAATCAGTATTTTCTTGATTCCATTTCATTCCAACGCCAGTCATTTGCTGAGTGTTTGGGATGGTGACGCACTGGGAAGATGCACGTGGGAAAGCAGTGGTCCATGGCGGTCCTGAAGGTGGAAGCAAGGACGGGAGACTGGTCCCCTAGGACTTGGAGCATCAGGGGACCACAGGCTCTGAATGGAGGGCGTTTACTGACAGGATCAGCGAAGGAAACAGCACAGCCCGAGAGCGAGCCCAGGAGCTTTCAAAACAGGGAACTCTGGGCAGCAATGGTTCCATGGTCCCCAGGCTCCCTTTCTCTGGAAGAATTAGGAAATGTGATAGCCAACCCAGTGTTTGTTCCCTGCAGCCTTTCCCAGAACTCAGGAGTCGCGGTGGGCTGTGTTGCACCTGCGAAAAGGTGTTCTGCGAAACAGCCAGCGCTAGAAGCGTCTCTAGAGCGCCAGGAACTGAAGACCAAGAGGAAGTGGCCTTGGAAGTCCCGTCATTGAGTGCTCAGAACCTACGGTGAGAGTCATCACGCCGAGAGAGCAACACTCCCAGCCTTCGGGGAGAAGAGAGAAAGATGGAGAGGCAAGAAAAAACCTGAGATGTAACTAAATTCAGTGATTTCCAATGAGTCTGGTGACCCTGGCAATGAATCTTGTCCTTCATGAAGTATGGGCATTTGGGAATGACCTGTGCTGAGAAAGAATTCTCAGTTCTGAGCTGTTTAATATTTCCTCAGGCTCAGGAAGTTACTTTGCAAACAACAGAATCAAAAAAGAACGTATTATGATATTTGCCTTAACACACACAATTACCTATTATGATTTTCTTTAGGTTTTTTTTGCAGAGCTCTCTGTGCTTTGTCATTGCTAAAAACAATAAAAGTGTAGCTTTTCACTACATTATAAATGTAGCTTTTAAATGGTTCTTTAAAATTCAAGGTTACTCAATGAATAACTAATGAACTTACATTTTCCCTCTAGATGTTCTACCAAAATAGCAATGACAGGAATGAAAATGCTTATTTGTAACATTTCCTGATACTTAACACCAGGAATTAATTTTGATGTATTAGCCCCACATTTATAACAAGCATTTTTTCAGACTGACTTCCCCCATGATCCACGCCACCTTCTGGCTTGTGACTGACCACCTGTCCCGGTCCCAACAAACCAGGTGTTCCATGTTTGGGATGATCTGACTGTGTGCTTCCAAGCACAGAAGTCGCAGGGCCTCACCCTGATAAAGCTCTGGGATTTTGTTCTGTCTGATTTTTGGAAACCATCTGATTCCAAAAAAATTGTTTCTGAACTTCAGGATATTTAATTCAAAGTTTTGATATCTTGCTAATACGCACTGGCAGTCACTTTGTTACATTATTAAAGCAAAATAAAAATGCTAATAATTTTAAACTTCCCAACTCTAAAGAATATTTTTGATACCTCAACAGAATTGGAATGATTAACTATTAAGTGATGCAGGGTCTTTTTGAAGCAAAGCTATTAGACTGAACCATTTGAAATTGCTGGTTGTTTTGACTTGCAAAAATGTCAGTTTCAGATGCTTCCATTTGTATACATCAGAGCTAGTAGGGGCTTTATAATTGTTAGAAACCAAAACTTCCTAGGTTCTACACAGATGCAGGGCACCTGAAGGATAGAGTAGACACACTGCTATTTGTTCTAAATCCAAAGCACATATGTAATTGAAGCAGGATGTAAAAATGTGAGCAGCTCACAAGGTGCAGAAGAATCTTCTTTCTTTGCCCAGAGCGGTGGTTGGTGGCACAGCTAGCTTCCTACCAGGACCTCTGGCTCTAGTCCGGTGTTGGTTACATTGGAACCATGGATATTCTGTCCCAAATATTCACTTATGTGATTTTATTATATTACAATTATATTTTTGTCATTGTTTATAATATCCACTAGATTCCTTGGGGACACTGATGGTGGGTCTTATGCCCATGCCCCCAACATGCAGGACCTGGCAAGGAGTCGCTGTGCACCAAATGTTGGCTGAATGAACGGATAGTGACAGTCACAACGAGCTCTTCCTCTGCATTACCCCACGCATTAATTTTAAGAGCACATTGTATCATACCTTCAGTTTGGTTTAATCAACCTCCTTCTTCTTTCTTTCTTTTTTAATGGATGGCATCAATATGTAAGGAAATGCTTAGGAACCACGATAGGAATTTTAGAAAATTGAGTTAAAAAAGAAAAATCTGGGAACTGAAAACCTAAATCTTTTCAGTTGGGTGGTTTGGTTTTGTTTTTATAATGAAGTCAGGCAGATGTTGTGCGTGTAAGTTTTGCATTTAACCTCACAAGGCGGCCAGATGGGGAAGGGCCACGGGCTGCTTCATTGCAGGGAAACATAACCTCATACTCGCACCGACGGTGATGATTTCAGCCCTGCCCGCTGTTATCTCTATGGTCACACAGACAGACAAGGAGCTCCAATCCTCAGACTTTATTAAGTACGTTACTATGTCAGAGTTCAGAGGAGCCCTTGATTTCCTTATTGTTATGTATTTGCAAATTTAGCTTATCATGTCTTGTGCTGCAGTAAGAGACTATTTGCTCCTTCTTTGGATGTCGTTCAGAATAACGCTAACGTGGTCGTATTTGTTTTGTAGGACCAGCGACACAGTAGTCCTTTCCCATAAGGAGCACCTGCCAGTCACTCAGGTTGTGATGAGAGACACAGGGCGACCACATTCAGAAGCAGCTTATGCACTGGGGCCTCTGCTCTGCTCGGGGGACAGTAAGTAGTGGCAAGAGGAACTGTCTTGACAATGCATGTCAGTGTTTTAGGAGACATGTAGCTGCCTGAGTCCGTAAAAACATTCTCTATGCTAATACTCTACATCTCATTGGGAATGTGTTAACTTACAAAAGAAGTGTATATCAGCGTTCTGCTTGAGAAAAAAATGAGGAATATTGTATTACCTTCGGAGTGTGTGTCCTCTGTGTAGTGTTTGAGTTGGACTATTGCTGTGAATGTTGGTGGGGTGATTTGAAACACTGATCACCCAGTCAGCAAAATCTAGTGATTTGATAATAAATTAATTGGAGTAAGTATTGGCTGAGTGCTGAGATGCCTAAAACTGGTAAGATACTGAGAAACGGGGTGACGGAAGCTATCACGTGCCTGTTTCTTGTCACCCTCTGACAGTTGGCGAACCTCAATGGTCCTAACTGTCCTCACCCCTCCCACTGCATGTGGATTTCTCCGAAGCCTTCCCGCTCCCAAACTAACTGAAATCGAGCGCATCCATTCTACCTTGAACTTACTTCTTTCTAATCCCTTTTGAATATATTCTCTTCAGGCCTTCTCCATCACTCCCTAAAATCTGCCTTTTCCAGGCGTCAGTAAAACTCCGACCCGGCTAAACCTGCACTCTGCTCTCAGGTGGCATCAGACCTGACCTTGGTATCCTGTCCTCATTCACCCTGATTCACGTCTTTGTTCAGCTGCCAGCTTACCTACAAAAGTCTGGGTTTTCCCTCCTTCCTTCCCTGTGTCAGTGGCATTATCCTGTTGTGGTGCCTCCAGCCTGTGTCCTCAGCCCTCCATCTCTCTGCTCTCCAGAGATGAGCTGTTCCCACATTGAGGTCAATGATTCTGCCATCTCTATACCCCAGGCCATCTCCCTGCACTCCCACCCCTGCCACCCAGCTGCTTAGGCTGTACCTCTCTGCCTCAAAAGGCATTTCAGAACAGTTTGTCCAAAAGAAGGAAAAAAAGTATTTCCATGACAACCTTCCCCAACTCAGGGCATGGCAACTCCATGCTTCCTTTTGCTTAGACGGAAAACGTAACAGCCACTCACAACTTCTTTCCTCTCTTAACACACATCAGACTCATCCACAAATACAAACTGTATTGCTTTGAATTTCAAAACCAGATCCAGCGCCCCCCTCCCAGTGGCTTGACTGGCCTGCTTGCAGCTGCTTCTGCCCACTTAGCGGAGACGCTGCAGAACAGCCAAAGGGAAAATTCAGGGCACGTCAGTCCTCTGGCCCAGACTCTCCAGTGGCACTAGTATCAGAGCAGAGACCAAAATACAACGTCTACCAAGGCTGCGGTGGCCAACCCTTCCTGAGGTCGCATAGGAGATGTTGCCATGTGGAGAAATCCTGGCATTTCTGAGCCTTGCCATTCAGAAAAAGGAAGTTTCCTACTTCAGATGACAAAAATATTGAGAGGTGGATAGTCACAGTGTAAAGAACATATGAACATGCCTTGACGGATGATAGTATGAAGAATTGTTCTTCCCACTCATGACCTTAGACATCAGACCACACTCTGTGTCCAGATAGGACAAACTAAGCACGCCCACCTCATCTCTCACATTATTGCCCCTATGAAACCTGGGCAGAATGCCTGGAATAGTTATCTCAGGGCTCTGGGAAGCCAGGAGAGGCAAGGAGGAGAAACCAGAAGGCATCATTTACTTTTCCCTCCAGCATCTGTCAGTCAACCCAGATGTGGGCACTGGGTCACAGACAGAAAGGTTCCAGGAGAAGCCCTTGAGCCCTGGCTAGAGGCCAGAACAGAAAGTTCCTAACTCTCAGGGAATGCAGGAATCCCATTTCCCTCTTTTTCTATCCAGGCAGACCCATGACTATAGCAGCAGAAGCTGCCCAGGGAACGCACAAGAGCCAGGACTTTAGAAGGGGACTTTTGCTCTGCATAGGGTGGCTGTGGTTCAGAGATGGTGGGAAGACTCCTCTTATTTTTGTTTTCTTCCTCCACTCACCCATCGCTTGGCAATGGACCAGGTACAGTTGCATAGGAGAACGTTATAGAGCAGTCTCAGTTGAACCTGTTTTCCAGTTCCGTGACTGACAAGGGAGACCAGGGAACCAGAAAGTACCTGGAAAAGCAGAGGGAGGCAGCCATTCAGGAAAGCATACTATATGTTGTTTATGAAGTCCTGGGATCATCCCAGAGCAACACATGCATGGATCCGGTCCTAATTGTAGACCAAAGAAGTTGAGAACTGAACGGAGAGTCAATAACCCAAGACCCAGGCTGGCCACTGGGTTGTGCACTAGTGAGGCAGAGTTGGGTCATGCTGCAAAGGCTTTGGAAACTGGACTGGCATTAGAGACAGCCCACAGAAGGCAGGTTGCAATGTGTGGCCAGACACTAACTAGGCCAAGAACCTGCAAAAAAACCTAAATAAATTAAAAACAAAAAATAAAATTTGTATATATGTATAGGTGTGTGTGTGTGTGTTGTGTGTGTGTGTGTGTATGAAATCAACATGCTTCACAACATTTAAACAAAGCCCAGAATTTATTAATATAATATTTAAAATTTATAGGAAGTCATCCAAAATTACTTAGCACAAAGAACCAGAAAAGTCTAAGCTGGCTTAGGAAAATATAGTCAACAGATACTAATGCAATTGTGACACAGTGGTTAGAATGAATTGATAAAGAGTTTAAAACAGCTATTACATAAGAACTCTAACAAGTGATCATAAACACTTTTGTAGCAAATAGAAAAAGAACATTTCACCAAAGAAATAGGATATCCAAAGAGCTAAATGAAAACTTTAGAACTGAAAAATATAAAACTGAAATAAAAGATGTCCTGGGTGGACCAAATAGTAGATCTGAGATGAGACAGTCAGTGGCCTTAATGATGGGAATGACTCATCTGATCAAAAGAAAGAATAAAATCTAAAAATGAACAGGGCCTCAGGGAACTCTGAATCAACAACAAAAGATCTAACATTCGTGTAATTAATTGAGCAGACAGAAGAGTGTGCTGAAAAAAAAAATTGGAAAAAAAAAAAAGGCTGAAAATTTTCCAAGTTTGGAAAAAAACAGACTTGAGAAGTTGAATGAACTTGAAACAGGATAAACTCAAATTCACCTCCAGACACATCATTATCAAGCTGCTGAAAACAAAGGCAATGAAGAATGTTTTGAAATCAACCAGAGAGAAGAGTGATGAATCATCTGTAGGTGAACTCCTACTTATATGGCCGTGACTTTCTCATGGGAAATATGGAAGCCAGGAAAGAAGTGGCAAAACATTTCTCAAGGGCTAAAAGTAAAAAATTGTCAATCTGGAATTCCATATTCAGCAAAAACCTCCTTCAGGGACGAAGATAAAGAAATTCTCAGATGAAGGAAAGTTAAAAGCATTCCTTACCAGAAGATACTTTAAAAGACTTTCTAAAGGAAGATTCAGACAGAAGGGAAAAGATATCAGAAGGAAATTTGGGACCTCAGGGGTATAAAATCAGCATGAGAAATGGTAAATATCAGGGTACATATAACAGACTATTCTCCTGTTGAGTTATTTTAAATATACTTGTGGTTGAAAGCAAAAAATACATTATTTTATAGAGCTCTTAGTTTTTACAGATGGCATACATTTGGCAGGAATCAATAAAAGGCACTCAGTAAACTGACAGAATTGTTGGCGAGGTTTTGACATATGAGTCCAAGTGGTTAAAATGTAGATTTTGAGCAGACTCTGAAAAGGTAAGTGTATATATTGTCACTCCTATAATAACCAACCAAGGAACTGCTATAGACAAACAAAAATAGAATACTAAAAAATATTTAACCCCAAAGGAGACAGAAAAGAACAAAAAAGATTAAGAAACAGGAAAAAATAATAAAATGATAAAACTAAATTAAACTTGTCAACATTTATATTTAATATGAATGGTCTAAACAAACCAGTCAAAGGACAGATGGTTATGACTCAGTTATGTACCTTGTACAAGAAACTCACTTTAAATATCATGATATCACAAGTTTAAAAAGAGAGACAGGGAAAGATATACTACACAAACACTAATTGAAAGAAAGCTGGAGTTTCTGTATTAAACTTTTTGCTTGAAAGCATAGAAAATTAATAGATACAAAAAGCGATTAAGAAGACATGAGAATCTTAAATGTGTACACTGATAACTGAGCTTCAAAGTACATTAAGCAACACTGACAGGATGGAAAGGGGAAGTAGACAAGTTCATAATTATAATTAGAGAATTCAGTACTCCTCTCTCATTAATCTTTGGAACTAATGGGGGAAACAAGCAAAGTGTACATAAAATCTAATGTCAACACAAAGCAACCGAATTTAATTGACATTTATGGAACACCCCACCAATAGTAAAATACACATTCTTTTAAATTGCACATGGATATACCATATTCTGTGTCACAAACAAATGAGTGCATATCAAATAAAGCACACAAAAACATTCCTGACATAAATGAATTAAACTAGAAACAAAGAACAAGAGAGTGAGAAAGTCTCCAAACACTTAGAAATTAACCACCAGGGCGCCTGGGTGGCTCAGTTGGTTAAGCAACTGCCTTCGGCTCAGGTCACGGTCCCGGAGTCCTGGGATCGAGTCCCGCATCAGGCTCCCAACTCCATGGGGAGTCTGCTTGTCTCTCTGACCTTCTTGCCTCTCATGCTCTCTCTCACTGTCTCTCTCTCAAATAAATAAATAAAATCTTAAAAAAAAATTGAGAAATTAACCACCAAACTGCTAAATATTAAATGAGTCAAGGAGGTCTCAACAGACATTATAAAATATATTGATCTGAATGAAAAGGAAAATACAGCATATCAAAAATAGTGGGAGGCAGTTATGTCAGTGCTTGGAAAGATAGTAATAGCATTAAATGCTTGCGTTATGAAAGAAAAAGATCTCAACTGAATGATTTAAGCCTTTACCATAAGAAATTAGAAAAAGAAGAAAAAATAATTCAAAATAGCAGAAGGAAGGAAATAATAAAGATAAGAGAAATCAATTAAAAGCAGAGATCCATAAAAACAAAATATTTATAAAAGAACAATAAAATAGATAAATCTCTAGCAAAATTGTTGAGAAATATTACCAATATGAGTAGTAAAAGTTGGAGTATCATTACAGACCCTACAGACATCAATAGGATAATGGCATACCACAAACAACTCAGCACATGTCAGTTCTCCAACATAGTTAAAACAGACAAATTCCTTGAGAAATACTAACTACTAAAACTCACTCAAGATAAACTGAACAATTAGTAGAGACCTAGAAGTATTGACAGAATTGAATTCAGTCAGAGATGACTTCACTGGTGAGTTCCACCAAAGAAGAAATAACACCATGTTTACACAATCTTTTTCAGCAAATAGCAGAGGAAATTCTTTCCAACATTTTATGAGGGCCCAACATTGCCCCGATACCCAAACTAGACAAAGAAAATGCAAAAAAAAAAAAAAAAAAAGAATTAAGAGAGAACTATGCATCATCACAGACACATATGCAAAAATCCTCAACTACATTAGCAAAAAATCCAGGAACATTTAAAGAATAATACACCATCGCCAACTGGTTTACTCAGGACACAAGGCTGACTCAGTGAAGCTGACCCTGGAACAACATGGGTCTGAACTGGGCAGATCCATTTATGTGCAGATATTTTTCAATAGATACAGTACCATGCTGTAGATGTGTTTTCTCTTCCTTGTGATTTTTCTTAATAATATTTTGTTTTCTCCAGCTCACTGTATTGTAAGAATATAGTATATAATACTATAACATGTGAAGTGTGTGTTAATCAAATGTTGGTGCTTCTTGGTAAGGTGTCCAGTCAACCTGTCCAGTAGGCTATTAGTAGTTAAGTTTTTGGAGGGTCCAGAGTTACATGTGAATGTCCAGCTGTGCAAAGGTCAGTGCCCCAAGCCCCTTGTTGTTCAAGGGTTGACCATATTTGGAAATCAATCAATGTCATCTACCATATTAACAGTTTAAGGAAGAAAAATCACACCAGATGCTTTTTTTGCATCAATTGATATGAACACGATTGTTTGAATTACTATGATTATATCATGAACTAACATGATACATTCATATCAGATACCACTCACAATAAAATTCTTAGCAAACTATGAATAACAGGGAACTTCTTGATCCTAATAAAGATTATCTATATACGGACAGCTGGCAGCATGGTTACTTGTGAAAAACTGAACCCTTTCCCTGCAGGAGTGGGCACAAGATAAGGATATTCAATCTCACCGCTTCTTTTCTGTGACATCAGTCGCACTGGACATCCTAGCCAGTGCAGTAACCAAGGAAGGAAGGAAGGGCATCTAGGTTGGAAAGCAGATACACGTGTGATCGGCAGACATGTTTAGAGCAGCTCTGTTTATGAACGACCGAAACTAGAAATCACACTGACTTTCTCCAGTGACAAAGAAATGGTGGCCTGATCCACAATAAGTCATGGCAAAATGAATAAACCTCGAATTCTACTGAGTGAGAGAAGCCAGCCTCAGAAGTTTACCTATAGTGTGATTCCGTTTATATGACACTTGGAAAAGGCACAACTGTAGATCACAATGACCAGGGCTTAGGGGCAGGAGGAGGATGTGACTGTAAGAGAACAGCCTGAGGGAGGAGGGGAGATGGAGCTGTCCTTTATCCTGATTTTGGTGGTGTTTTTACAACCCTATGCGTGTGTAAAAGTTCATCTAACTGTATGTCCCCCCCCAAAGTCAATTTGACTTAATGGTAATCTATAAATAATATTGTCTTCTAAGAAACGTAGGGTATTTCCAGTGATTATCTGTCCACTCAGTTGCAGTCTTGTCCATCTTAATCCTTGAAAGAGTCACTCTCTGGATATTCACATCGTGGCTGTATGTTTGGAAAAACCCCCAGATGAAGGCTCACATAGATAATGAATGCATTTAATAATGGTAAAAATGGCAATAATGGTAAAAAAAATTGCTAGAAATGCAAAATATGGTTGTTATTCTGTTTCCTTGCTATCGTCACTGTCTTTTTTTTTTTTTTTTTTTTTTTTGGAAACAGATTCATTTTGGAATTCCGCTTCCTTCAACACTGAGACCTCATACCTTCACTTCCCTACGTTCCGTGGAGAGCTCAGTGCTGACGTGTCTTTCTTTTTTAAGACGACAGCGCCTTCTGGGGTGTTTGTAGAGAACCTGGGGATCACAGACTTCATCAGGCTAGAGCTGCACAGTGAGTAGCCCTTTGGGCAAAGCCACCAGGCCTCAGTATATAGCAATAATCCTTCTGGGAACCTAATTCTCAAAGTACTGCTATGCTTTCTTCATCACTTGTATTCCTTTAGTACATACTAGAGTTCTAATACCTTTTTTAAAAAAGATTTATTTATTTGAGAGAGAGAGAGAGCAGGGTTGGGAGGGGGGAAGAGGGAGACAGAGTCTTAAGCAGACTCCACACTGAGCATGGAGCCCAGTGCAGGGCTTGATCCCATGATCCTGAGATCACAACCTGAGCTCACACCAAGAGTCGGACGCTTAACCAACCTTACCACCCAGGAGCGCCTAAAGCTCCATTATTTTAAATCCTTATTTTTAATAGAGAGGAAAACAGTGATTCACAAAACACACACAGTCTGTCCAATTCTGTGCTGCCCTAACTGTGTGTGCAATAAGGATCTTTTAAACGAAACTGGTCCGATAACTACTCCCTAAATTGCAGAATCATTTCATGTAATTGACTCGCTACATTGTTCACGCATGTATGCAAAGCTCGGTTCCTTACTTCAAAATTTCATGGAGGACTTTTTAAATAAAGCACATGAGGATTCCACCCACTTTGAAATAAATTCACTGATATATAAGAAGGCAGGTCACACGCCAGTTTCCCTCTGGTGGGGAAAGATCTCTACTCCTTAAGGATTAGCAATATGAGCATTCTCTGAGGAGGAATAGGGTAAAATGGCTTTGTTTTTCTTCCCTCAGGACACACATTTCTGTTGCCCTCCTAGCCAGCTCAGAATGACATTGGTCGGCAGCAGTGTCACCGTCCGCTTTCATAAGGAGCGTGTTGTGGTGCTGCCCTCCTGTCTCTCGAGACCGAATTTCCTCCCTGCAGAATGAGCCGAGCTACTCTCCTTTCTGTGTTTGCAGCTCCTGCAGAAGTGACCTTTTCCTTCGATGTGGGGAATGGGCGATGTGAGGTCACAGTGCGATCTCCTACTCCCTTTAATGACAACCGGTGGCACCACGTGAGGGCCGAGAGGAACGTGAAGGAGGCGACCCTTCAAGTGGACCAGCTCCCCAGCAAGACGCAAGCCGCACCCGCGGACGGCCATGCCCGCCTGCAGCTCAACAGCCAGCTCTTCGTGGGTGAGTGTGGCTGCCCTCTGGCTGGGCCATGCTGGTGGACATAGAAGTCGCGAGCCATCCAGCCATGATGGCACCAGGTGCACGCGGCTCCTGTCGGTACCGGGGACCAAGAGCTCCAGCAAGAGTCGGGCTCTCTTTCCACAGATGTTTTTTTTTTTTAATTTTTTTTAATTTATTTTTTTATTTTTTATTTTTTATAAACATATATTTTTATCCCCAGGGGTACGGGTCTGTGAATCACCAGGTTTACACACTTCACAGCACTCACCAAAGCACATACCCTCCCCAATGTCCATAATCCCACCCCCTTCTCCCAAACCCCCTCCCCCCAGCAATCCTCAGTTTGTTTTGTGAGATTAAGAGTCACTTATGGTTTGTCTCCCTCCCAATCCCATCTTGTTTCATTGATTCTTCTCTTACCCACTTAAGCCCCCATGTTGCATCACCACTTCCTCATATCAGGGAGATCACATGATAGTTGTCTTTCTCTGCTTGACTTATTTCGCTAAGCATGATACGCTCTAGTTCCATCCATGTTGTCGCAAATGGCAAGATTTCATTTCTTTTGATGGCTGCATAGTATTCCATTGTGTATATATACCACATCTTCTTGATCCATTCATCTGTTGATGGAACCACAGATGTTTGTTAATACAGTTTCCATAGTGTGTTGTTCAGGATCATGGTTTCTATAGATTTCCCAGGTCACAGATGAGATAATGGAGGTCCAGAGAGAGAGCGAGTGACATAGTCTAGAAACTGAAATAGAAGAGAAACCCAGTCCTCAGTGGGTGGATTCCCAGGCTGGACCTCAACAGTATTGATGACCTGTGTTTGCTTTAGTGACTTCTTATCAATGCTATTTATAAAACGGTTAACAAATTTCATCCAGAACTCCCAGCTTCACTTCCCAGTGCAGTCGGAGAAGCTGTCGTGTGACTGTCCCTGAGTTCTCCTGTGTCCCCTCTAACACAGACCGAAGGAGGACTCACATGGCTGTGTCTCCCTCCTCTGCTGTCCGGTCCTTGCAGACACCGGGTTCAGAACTGGGCTGGCTCCATTCTCGCTGCCGGTGCTTCAGGGATGAAAGCTCTGGGTAGTGGAAGTCTTCTGTTTCATTTACTCACTTATATTTTTTTTAAGACTATTTTCTTTTTCTCAAAGGGAGAGATAAGTTTTGCTACATTACTTTTCAGACAACTCTATTCTAATTTGGAAAGCAAGCAAACCAATGAGGTAGCTCTTCCTTAGTCATTTCTTATGTGTTTTCAAGTAAATAAGGAGCTGGTCCAATTAGGAACTAATCTAAATCACAGATTAGCCCGCAGTCTGCTTTACAGAGGACACTTACAGCTTCTGGGGGCTGTGCAATGCAGGGAGGTGTGTGTGTGTGTGTGTGTGTGTGTGTGCACGCACGCACGCACACACACACAACCCATGATGCAGAAAACTCCAAGGCTTCACGTCAAGTCATCAAACTGTGACACAAATTAAACAATTCTGTTTTCTGATTCGTAATCCCGAGGATCAAGGAATGGAATTTCTAGGAACAAAGTTGGCATGAACACCTACCCGGAATTGATATCCTCACAGAAACAAGGTTTCCAGAGTGTGAGGAGTTTGTGGAAAATGCTGATCTATGTGCCCCAGGCCCACCGAGTCAGAATCCCTAGGAATGATTCCCAACTCTGTTTTAGCAAGTGCTCCAGGTGACCCCCGCGCCCCCAGATTTGAGATTAGGCTTGTGTGAGGCATGATAGAAAGAGAGAGAGCTACTCAGTGTTTAGTGACTGTTACCCTCCTGACCTCAGAGGTGGCAGGCTGGAGCGAGGCAGGCCTGAGCCTGGGTATCATTATTTAAAAAAAAATTTTTTTTAAGATTTTATTTATTTATTTGACACAGAGAGAGAGAGAGAGAGATCACAAGTAGGCTAGAGGCAGGTGGATGTGGGGAAGCAGGCCCCTGTGAGCAGAGAGCTTGACGTGGGCGTCGATCTCATGGCCCTAGGATCATGACGTGAGCTGAAGGCAGAGGCTTAACGCACTGAGCCACCCAGGTGCCCCAAGCCTGGGTTTTAATGTCAACACTACTTTGTTTCTTTGCCCACTCCTCAATTCCTTTTTCATGGCATTGTTAATGGGAGCATTTCTAAGAAAGGATTGTATTACATATATAATTTGTTATTATATGTAATATATGTATTATATATAACAAATATGTAACAAAATATGTATGACAAATGCATATACAAATTATAATATATATTACATATTAACTCTCTACAATGTATATACATTGCATGTTACAAATTTGTAATATATATTGTATTGCAAAGATTTTCAAGTATCTAACTTTATGGTGCCCAGCACAGTTTATACACTTAAGAAGGAGAAAAAAACTTTATACATTTTAAAAAGAGAGATTTTTTTAAATGAAGGATTAAAAATGTACAAATCAACATAAAAATGTACAACTCTTTCTAAATAGAACTTGAAGACGTACTTTTTAGAGTAAATATTTACCAAGCTCAACTCCAAAAATATTTCCATCTATGGTTTATTCGATATCGTTTGATGATTCTTAGTATGTGGTCACAGCCTAGGTTTTCAAAATCATGTGTGTTTGTAAAGCTTCCGGCGGGTCCCTTTTCTGATGCGATTGGTCAGCCAGCACGATTGGACGTGCGGTGGAAATGCCACCAAGAACCCCAGGGCACGGCTGTAGTTGTTTCCCTTGTAGGTGGGACGGCCACCAGACAGAGAGGCTTCCTGGGGTGCATTCGGT
Source organism: Mustela putorius furo (assembly GCF_011764305.1). Lineage (NCBI taxonomy): Eukaryota > Metazoa > Chordata > Mammalia > Carnivora > Mustelidae > Mustela > Mustela putorius. The sequence goes on from NW_025421998.1 coordinate 14,664,870, forward strand.
CACTGCGGTTGAACGGCCTGGCCCTGGACCTGGAAGAAAGGGCCACGATGACTCCAGGCGTGGACCCAGGCTGCCCGGGACACTGCAGCAGCTACGGACACCTGTGTCACAACGGAGGGAGATGTAGGGAGAGACCCAGGGGTATCACCTGCGACTGTGCCGTCTCTGCGTATGACGGGCCATTCTGCAAGAGCGGTGAGTGTACCCTGGGCAGGACGGGGAGAAGGAGGCACCTCATTTGGCTGTTTGCCTCGTGTTTCTGGCATTTGACCCTTTCTCTATGAAAAGATAAGGCAGTTCTCTCTGATCAGCTAAAGGAGAGTTGTTTCTCTCCCAAATTTGTCCATTTATGATTCTGCTCTTGAGAAGCTCATGATGACTTCTGTTGGATTCAGCATCATTCATGTGACAATGAGATGGACAATAACTCTAAGTATATGTTCACACTTGGCATTTAATGCTGTGTAACTCTGAGATGAAGCATTTTGTGGGCCATAATAAAATATTGTTAGTAAGTTCAACATCATGCGAATATACACGGGGATAAGTTATCTTTTTATCCATACTTGACTATCTTTTTAATCTGAAATATTTCTAAATTAAAAATAAAACAGCAAAGTGTGACATTCTTGTTTTCTGTCTTGAGAGACTAAGGGTTAGAGATGGTGTGTAAATACACATAGAAAAGAGCCTTGCCTTGACTTCGTGCTAACATAACAAAAATGAGTGTCATTCCAGAGATTTCTGCGTATTTTGGAACTGGCTCGTCGGTTATCTACGACTTTCAGGAACATTCTAACTACACCGCCAGCAAGAACTCAAGCTCCTTTGCAGCTTTACTTCATGAGGGTTTGACGCTGGCTGGAGAAGTGGCCACGCTGAGCTTCCGGACCACAGGGATGCCCAGCTTACTCCTCTACGTGAGCTCCTTCTACGAGGAGTACCTGTCCGTGATCCTCACCCCCAACGGTGAGTGTCAAGACTATAAGAACAAGGAGGCTGAATTAGAAAATAAGGACCACAATGAGGGGGACCCATTAGGTGTTTAACTACGAGAAGGAAACACAATTTCATGGCTTGCCATGCTTGTTACACTAGTTCATGATAACCCTCAAGTTTATCACTAAAGTTCACATTTCCATGATTACATTTAAGATACATTTCCCCCATGGAAATTTGATAATTTTAGGTATTTGATGTGTCTCTAGGTTTCTTGCTATTCTGGGAAGTCTTTCCTTCTGTACGTGAATAAATTAGTTCTGCAATTCACTTTGAAACAAGATAGCTCACTTTGTACATGGAAAATATTTCCTCCTCCTTCTCAGCAAAGTAAAGAAGTATATTAAACTATCTAAAATCCACTATTCCTACACATCACATGCACAGGATTGATCTTTACTCATCGGTGGCTGGGAAGCCATTCATGGCAATATCTACATATGAAGAAAAGTGGGATGAGAGGTACCCAACTCATGGCCACCAAGTCTTTCCAAGACTGTTGCAAATGGAGCATTAGCCCAAGCTGTAACCTCGCTTCACAGAGCGGAAGGACAGAGACCTACTTTCTGGAAGATCTGCTCCAGGCAGTACGGGGTTATGGGGCAGTGGGCATCCCTGTGAAGGACATCAGGAGATTTAGATGTCATAGCAAATCATTGGTCTTTCTTCTGTTTCTTGATTATGGCAGAAACATTAGAAAAAAAATTCTAGTTGTGCAAAAAAAAAAAAAAAATGCAAATGCCAGCAATACATTAAAATGCATTAAAATAAGTCACATTAAAAGAAGTGATGCTTATAGAAACTGAATGTTAATGCAATATTACTTGAGGTTTTACCATTAAATGCTATGAATCCCACATGAATAATTAACTTTGAGCCTAACTCCGAGTTCCCATATGCTTAACTTAGAATTTTTTTCCTTTTGTTAAGGAAAATGGAAGAACTTGGGAAAAGACCATTTGGGCTTGACTTTTAAAATAGTGTAATCAGATTCCGAATTCAGCCCTGGAATAGCACATAAATGATCCCTCTTCCAGGAAAAGAGACACACAGTGTCCTTAAGCAAATGCTCAATAAAGTCAAATTATAGGAAATAAACAAAAACAAAGTGTGCTTTAGAACATGTATTGGTGGTTTTTATAAAATTCCATTTTAGTTAAAAATTTCATTTTTTTGATCTTGTTTAGGAAGTTTGCAGATCCGGTATAAGCTGGACAGGCACCAAGAACCTGATATTTTTAACTTTGGTTTTAAAAATTTCGCTGATGGGCAGCTTCACCAGGTGACGATTCACAGAGAAGCGGCAGTGGTCTTTGTGGAGGTAAGGGATAGATTCACAGCAGCAAGAGTAACCAAGCTTGTGGCATTCAGTGTATGACCTCCAGCAAGGCTTTGAGAATAAATCCTAGTAAAAGAGATGCACGTTCAGCAGTCTTCCCAGAAAGTCCTGGGGACAGAAAACGTAGTCAAAGTGTTTTCTTTAGCAGTGTCATTTGTTTGTTTAGCAAGAGGCTGAAAGGGTTCCTGTTAATATCTGACCACAAAAATGCCAAGGTGTCCTCCTCCATAGGGGAATGTTGCCCAGTTTTTCCCAGCGATTACTGGAGACGTTCTAACGAGAATAAGAGCCTACTTCCATCTGACTACAAAAGAGCAAAGGTGGCAGAAATGTAAACACAAGGGGAAAAGCAAGATTTTGCTGAAAGCGGGAATACATTTTTTAAAAGCCTCCATGTTTCAATTATTCATTGTCACTGGGTTTTGAAGAATAACCTTTATATATTGACTCTGTGCCAGTAATACGTTTTGTGGCTTGTGTTACTGATTTCTGTTTGAAATAAGCAAAAGCTTTAAGGTTTGAAATAGCTTATTGCATTTCTTTGTGGATCATACCAATTACGGATCCCTAAACCATGAAGACAAATAAAGGGAAAAGAATAGGCAATGGGTGGTGTGAAATCCGAGGTATTAAAAAAATTGCTATGAAACCGTTTCATCTTTGTGACAGCCGAACCTATGGCTCGTTTTTACTGTTTTCCTTGGTCTCCCTCAGACCCCCATTCTCTTATCACCAAAATTACTCGCCATTTTGATGTTTGCTTCTTGTGGAATATTTAATAGGTTGACCAGAGTGCAAGGAGCCAAGTCGTCCTGTCATCAGGGACAGAATTCAATGCTGTCAAATCCCTTATGCTGGGGACAATTTTAGGTAAGTCTCAGAAAGAGCATCGTCCCCCCCACCCCCCACCCCCAACCCCCGACATGGATCAGAAGTGTCAGGTTGCAAACACGGGAAGGGTTCATGAGGCTGAAAGAAGCTCCTTGTCGTATTCATGGTTTCCCAGCAAGTGACAATCAAGGTAGAAGCAGCCCTTTTGTCCAAGTGTGCCTGTAATCACCAGTGAGGGCTGTCTGCTAGGTGAGCCACAGTGACCCCTGAGAAGTGTCTCCACAGGTGCTTACTCGCTTGGGAATCAAACAGAATGAAACTTGGTATTTTTATAACAATTGAGGAAAGGCAAAATCAAAGCAGGTGTCATGTTCACAAATTGTATATTAATCGGCGGTCAAATGCAGAAATCACCCAACAGTAAATAGAGATTTATATTTACGAGAAGAAGGGACTTTCATTTTCTTTGAGCAAGTGAGTACGTGTTGAGTGGTAGGCTGGGCCCTGCTCTGAAATGTGTTCAGTGCTCCCAGCTACCCTTGGAAGGTCAGGTTCTGAAGACCCCGTTTTTAGGGCTGTGAGTTATTCTCCATAAAAGTAGCAGAGTAAAAGCATACCAGACTGCTTAAGCATCAAATTATTTAGGCCTTTGTTTTCCCTCTTGTCACCAAGAGTTAAATTGAAATAAAAATAAAGTTTGGAAGGTATTTTTTTCTTTTGATTGTTTATATTGTAAACTGTATGTGCTCTTGATATTTAAAGCTATTTGGGAGAAATCCTCTTGTGGTCTTGGGTAGAATTCCTGCTCTGGTACGTGATACTCATCTGGCTGTGTTTAGTCCGAGATAATTCATGGACTCTTTACTACCTTTTCAACCATTTGTACCTTGATTCTTTGATCATTTATTCCATCCCTGACACAGAAAACATCCTACAGATGCTGGAGATTTAGAGACAGCCCATAAGCACATGTTCAAAATAGGGTGAGAAGCACAGTAACTATTAAAACAGTGACATTTTTCTAAAAGATGATGGACAATATAAAATTATGAGTTCTTGAAATGCAGATGCATATCGTTTAGATGGTAGAGGGGACGGGAAGCTTTGTGTTGGTCCTGGGAGTTACATGTGCAGGTTAAGCCAGTGAAGCAGGGTCTCGGGGTTCTTTGCTGTGAAAACATAGTCTTGGCATCATGTAATGGACACCAACTTTGGGCCAAAGTGGTCCTGCTTTCTAACTGTGCTTTAGGTGGATAAACAGTCAGGCCCCATGGTGTGTTGGCAGAAAGGCTTTGCTGTGGCTCGCTGTTCCTGCCCCCTCCGCACATGCAGAGTGGGTCTCCAGCAGCTGCTGCAGAAATGCAGAGGAGCACAGTTGTTCCCCTAGAGCGCTGGGAGAAGTCTATAGCTCATCCAGCCAATGGGAGAGGGAGTGGAACAGCTCAGTCTCTAATGTATGACTTCAGGTGTGTTTTCTAGGCATTTCTGGACATCCATGTTTTTGTGATATGAGTAGATTTTTAAAATTCTTTTTAAAAAAGTTTTTATTTAAATTCTAGTTGGCTGACATACAGTGTAATATTAATTTCAGGTATAGAATTTAGTGATTCATCAGTTAGATACAACACCCAGTAAGTTTTTTTTTTTTTTTAATTCTACTTAGAACAGTGGCAAAAAAAAAAAAAAAAGTTGAGGTTTGTCTGAGTGGCTCAGTCATTAACCATCAGCCTTTGGCTCAGGTCATGATCCCAAGGTCCTGGGATCGAGCCCCGCATTGGACTCTCGGCTCAGTGGGAAGCTGGCTTCTCCCTTTCCTACTCCCCCTGCTTGTGTTCTGTCTCCCACTGTTTCTCTGTCAAATAAATTTAAAAACCAAAACCAAAACCAAACCAAACCAAATCAAACAAAAACAGTGACATAGTATAGAAAAACCACAAGAACTGGGAAAACAATGGAAAGAGATAAGGTTCTTCTCTGGCTTTGACCCATGAAAATAACAGTATACAATTAGCGGGAAGAGGTTTTGAAGTTCCTAAAAAGTCAAAGCCTTTTTGAGTTTCACAGGACAGTGGGATGGAGCCCCATCCTTGGCTGTCAGCTGAATAGTGTAAATTTTCATACAATCCAAATGGAAAAGAATTTTTAATATCCAAGTGGAAAAGAATTTACTCCCTTTTTATGTGCTGTTGAGCTCCACTCTCTGGCCTGACAGTTATCATTCATGGCTTGAACAGAGTGAGGAGTAGATCATCTTAAGGGTGTGCAAGCCTCAGAGCTCAGCTTGCTTACATGCAGGTGTGGTCTGTGAGTGCAGGGATGTCCTGGCCTGCCCCCAGCAGAATCATCCCTCCTTTGTTGCTGGGGCAGGTGTCTGTGGCCACTCTTCCCAGCCAGGAGGACAGATCGGATCAAGGAACAAAAGGAACACACCGCACACAAGTGCCTACCCTCAGTGACTCTGGCTCTGACAGGAGAGATGAGGCAGGTTCAGAGGTGACTGTGGCACCAGGTAGGAAGTTGCCAACAGGAAGTGTGAAATTGACAAACATTTTTAAAGACAATTTAGCTTTGGATGTATTATCTGTAAAATGATAGGTCATGGATTATGGAAACTGATTTAATAACTAAACTGCCTTATTTAAAGGGAATTACTTTAATAAAAAGGAGAATAATACATTTTATCATATACATTTTTATATTCCTGCAAGTTCATATGCAGAGAGCAGTAGCACGGAATCAAAGATGTTAATGTTTCTATTCAAGAATGGTCTAGTCAAAAAGCATCTCTCTCAGGCTGTAGAAATTAAAGTTGAAATTCAGCAATGAAGTTTATTGCCTGAAGCAACTGAGTCTAATAAAATTATAAATATTCATCTCATCTGTACCTAGAGGTACACATCTTGATCTAAGGCTAATAAAACTTTTCCTGTTTTGCGTAACTTTATTTCAGGATAACTTCTACTTAGCAGTTAGTAACTATGAGAAGATGACTATTTTGTGTTCAGATTTGGGAAATAGAAGCTGAGCTTCCTTTTGTAAACTTGCAGTAAAATAGACCAACAGACTGGCTAGTGAAGACCATTCATTTTCCAAAGACGGCTGTCCTCCGCTTATTTTTGGTGAGCTCCCTCGACTCAACAACCTGTCCATTCAGTAAAAAAGCTCTGAGGGTTCCTGATGTGCACTTGTACTTTCCTGGGCATTTTGAATCCTAGAAACAAGACATATTGTACCTGCCCTCAAAGTGCTGTCAGGACAATAGGGAACATGAAGAATAAAGGAGTGTTCATGACGGATCTCCTTTATCATCATTATTATTTACCCTAATACGCACTGGGGGGAGCAGTTCAGGGTCATCTTCTAGATTAACAGGCTGCTCTTGCTCTTCCCACTCTTCAGTAGTCTTATTAACGACGACTACTCAGGTCAAGTGCTCCCGGTTACTATAAAATAATTTTAGTAAAATCCTAGTTTAAGTGAAGATTGTTAGGCTTCTAATTTTCTGTCCAGTCTTGACTCGGATGTGGCCTGTAACCCTGAAGTATGAGAGCTTTAAAATACAACAACCCAGTAAGGTGTCCTGGCATTTTCACTAGGTTTTATCTCTCTTAAGACTTTTGTGTAAATGGTATTCTGTGGATTTTGTCTTTTTTGCATTAAAAAGCAGCAACAGCAAATATCCCCAAAATACCAAAACAAAAACCTGTTTTGAAGGGTGCAGAGTAAAGATGTGCCTTTCTCTTTCCTCCTGGGAAAGAGTACAATATGTTGAAGGTAGTTCAAGTCAGTACTGTCATACGGATAAACCTTAGTGGGGAAAAGAAACCCACTGAAGGATCTTGTGTTGAAATGGAACTCCATATATGAGAATTGGGTTATAAATAATGTAGGAGTCACTTACTGATGCCCTCATGGACAGACTACAGTTCAGATATTAAAAGCTCCATTGACTTCTGTGATGTATGTTTTGTCTTTGCTGTGCTCTGCCTAAGAATTTATCTCATTTGGGAGGAAAGTCATAGGGTGGAAGACACCAAAAGTTTATATTATTTCAGCAATATGAATACAAATGCAAAGATCCTAAACAAAATACTACCAAATCTAATCCAGTAACATAAACAAATTGTTATACACTACCAGATAAGATTTATCCTAGGAATTTAAGTTTGGGTAAGCAGATAAAAACAATCAATGTAAAACAGCATATTAATAGAATAAAGGACAAAAACCACATGGTTGCCTCAATAGACACAGAAAAAGCATTTGAAAAGAATCCACTGTGCTTTCATAAAAAAATAAAACCAAAAAACAAAGTAGGAATAGAAAGAAACCTCCTCGCATGAAAAAAGACATCTACAAAAACTCCATGCCTGACATCACACTTAATGGAAAATAATGGAAATCTTTCCCTAAGATCAGGAATAAGATAAGGATGTCTACTCTCACCACCTTCCTTCAGGATTGTAGTACAGGTTTGAGTGAGGGCTACAAAGTAAGAAACAGAGTAAAAAGTATCCAGAATAAAAAGGAAGAAGTAAAACTATCTCTATTTGTAGAGAATGTGATCTTGTAAGGAATCCATGAAAAAAGCCAATGGAGATAGTACACAGTTGGAGCAAGGATATAAGATCAACATACAGAAATTTATTGTATTTTTATATTAGCAATGCATAATACAAAAATGAAATGAAGACCAAAATGTAAATCCCACTTAAAGTAGCATCAGAAAGAATAAAATACCTTGGAATAACTTGAACAGAAGAGGTGTGAGACACATACGCTGGAAACTATGAAGCACTGCTGGAAGGAATTTGGAAGATTCACACAAATGGAAAGACATCCATGTTCATGGACCAGAAGTGTTAACGTTGCTAAGATGGTGGTGCTCCCCAAATTGATCTACAGGTTCAATCCGATTCTGATCCAAGTCCAAGTGGCAAGTTGATCCCAAATGCATATGGAAATGCGAGGGACTGCAATTAGCTGAAATGATCTTGAAAAGAAGAGTGAAGCTAGAGTTCTTGCCCATATTTTAAGACTTGGTACAAAGCCATGGTGTCAGAACTGTGTGCTGTTGGCATGAGGACAAACATATTGACCAACAAAGTAGATTGAGAGTTGAGAAGTCAAACTATTTATCGTCAGTTGACATTAGACATGGTTGCCATGCCCATCCAGTGGAGGAAGACTAGTGTCTTAAACAGATGAGACAGAACCAACAGGTTAAAAAAGTGACGTTGACCCTACCTCACACCATCTAGAAAAATTAACTCGAAATGAATGATACTCCTCCATGTAGGAGCTGCATTTATAACACTTAGACCAAACTATGGTTGTGCATTTTTGTGACCTTGGCTTAGGCACTGGTTTCTTAGAGAAGGCTTCTCAAAAGCCTTGGGTTAGATCATCGTTTATTGAAAGCACAAGCAGAAAGAAGAAAATAGATAAGTCAGACTTCCTCAAAATTAGAACCTTAGTAATTCAAAAGATACTACTAAAGAAGTAAAAAGGCAATCTACAAAATGAGGATAAACATTCACAAGTCGGGCATCTCATAAGAAATTTTTTTTGACAAATAACATTTTATTTATTTATTTTTTATTTCTTTTCAGTGTACCAGAATTCATTGTTTATGCACCACACCCAGTGCTCCATGCAATATATGCCCTCCCTAATACCCACCACCAGCTGACCCAACCTCCCACCCCCACCCCTCCAAAACCCTCAGTTTGTTTTTCAGAGTCCACAGTCTCTCCTGGTTCATCTCCCCCTCTGATTTCCCCCAACTCCCTTCTCTCCATCTCCCCAAGTCCTTATGCTCCACAAATAGGTGAAACCATATGATAATTGACTCTCTCTGCTTGACTTATTTCACTCAGCATAATCTCTTCCAGTCCCATCCATGTTGCTACAAAAGTTGGGTATTCCTCCTTTCTGATGGAGGCATAATACTCCATAGTGTATATGGACCACATCTTCCTTACCCATTTGTCCATTGAAGGGCATCTTGGTTCTTTCCACAGTTTGGCGACCGTGGCCATTGCTGCTATAAACATTGGGGTACAGATAGCCCTTCTTTTCACTCCATCTATATCTTTGGGGTAAATACCCAGTAGTGCAATTGCAGGGTCATAGGGAAGCTCTATTTTTAATTTCTTAAGGAATCTCCACACTGTTTTCCAAAGTGGCTGCACCAACTTGCATTCCCACCAACAGTGTAAGAGGGTTCCCCTTTCTCCACATCCTCTCCAACACATGGTGTTTACTGTCTTGTTAATTTTGGCTATTCTAACTGGTGTAAGGTGGTCTCTCAATGTGGTTTTGATTTGAATCTCCCTGATAGCTAATGATGATGAACATTTTTTCATATGTCTGTTAGCCTTTTGTATGTTTTCTTTGGAGAAGTGTCTGTTCTTATCTTCTGCTCATTTTTTGACATGATTATCTGTTCTGTGTGTGTTGAGTTTGAGGAGTTCTTTATAAATCTTGGATATCAACCTTTTGTCTGTACTGTCATTTGCATATATCTTCTCCCATTCCATGTGTTGCCTCTTTGTTTTGTTGACTATATTTCCTTTGCTGTGCAGAAGTTTTGATCTTGATGAAGTCCCATAAATTCATTTTCGGTTTCCTTTGCCTTTGGAGACATATTTTGAAAGAAGTTGCTGTGGCTGATATCGAAGAGGTTACTGCCTATGTTCTCCTCTAGGATTCTGATGGATTCCTGTGTCACAGATCTTTTATCCATTTCAAGTTTATCTTTGTGTATGGTGTAAGAGAACAGTCGAGTTTCATTTTTCTACATATAGCTGTCCAATTGTCCCAGCACCATTTATTGAAGAGACTGTATTTTTTCCACTGTATATTTTTTCCTGCTTTGTTGAAGATTTTTTGACCATAAAGGTTAGAGTCCATCTCTGGGCTCTCTACTCTGCTCCACTAATCTTTGTGCCTGTTTTTATGCCAGTGCCATGCTGTCTTGGTGATCACAGCTTTGTAGTAAACCTTGAAATCAGGCAACATTATGCCCCCAGTTTTGTTTTTCTTTTTCAACATTTCCTTAACAGTTCAGGGTCCCTTCTGATTCCATATAAATTTTAGGATTGTTTGCTCCACCTTCACAAGAAATTTTGTTCAGAGTATATACAGAGCTTTTACAACCAAACAAAAAGACAAATGACCCAATTTAAAAATGGGCAAAAGATCTGGTTAAAGGCCGAAATCAAAGACATGAAGAAGATTTACCAAAGACCAATATGAAAAGACACTCAAGATCATTAGCCGGCAAGGGAATGCAAATCTAAACCACAAGATATCACTAAAAAACCGTAGCAAGTGGAGGAGGTGGAGAAATTTGAGTGCTTGTGCATTGGTGATAGAAATGTAAAATGTGTGGCCACTGTGGAAAAAACAATTTGGCAGTTTATCTGGAAGTTGAACATGGAGTTACCATATGACCACTCCTAGGTATATACCCAAGACAACTGAAAACATATGTCCAGACATGAAAGGTATGCGCAAATCCCCATAGCTGTGTTCTCCACTAATAACCCAACGTGGGAATAACCCCAGTGGCTATCAACTAAGTGATACAGTGTTAGGTTTTGTGACAGTGTTTCACCGTATGCCACAAACAAAAGTGAAATATTGGCCATAAAATGTAATGAAGTAGCAACACAGGCTACAAATGGGTGAAAACATGATACTAAATAAATGAGGATAAATACTGACTTATTTATGACTTATGAGGATAAATGAGGATAAATATTGACTTATTTATGACTTATGTATGACTTATTTTGTATGAAATGTCATTACATGAAGAGTCTGTATTATGTACTAAGGACTAGTGCTTCAGGAAGTGCCTACTGGCATTGCTTGCTCTGGGCACATCAGGCACCATATTACCCCTGATTTCTTCTCTGGTGTTAGCTGCAAGCGCTGGGAGAGCCTGGTGCTTGGTGAGCATGTGTTTTGGGGAGGAAGGAATAATTCATCACTTCTTTCTCACTCTGAAAATCAGGGCCCCTTGGCTCTGAATTGTTGGAAAGATGGACTGGAAAAGTCTGTCTTCTACTCTTTTTCTAATTATGTCATTTATCTAGAATTAAAAAAAAAAAAAATAAAAAGGTTTGACTTCCAGAGGGAAGGTCAGCATTGCTAAGCATGGTTATGCCTATCCTCAGTGCCCCTTGTGGAGCAGGGGGTGGGCTGGATGGTTGGGCCATGTTCCTTCTGCTGTGGTAAGGGAGAGAGACTTCTTCCTACATTCTGTTTGGGACCAGATCATGAGCCTGCAGGTCTGCTGCTGGGTATGGGGCAGAAAAAATGCAACCTCTAGCTTGCCAGGACCCCCATACTGTCTAAGATTCTCAGCCACAGATTTCTCACTAGCGGACCCATAAATCAATGGCTAAAAAGATGATGTCTCCCCTAAGAAGATGGGGAGGAGGACTGAAGACAACAGCTACAATTCCCACATCAAAATGGAGCCATTAAAGAAGACAGAACACAACTGCGATGAGACTTGGCACTCAAAGACACTTGAAAAAGTCACACACCAACTCTGGGGGTTAAAGCAAATACAGGTTTTCACGATTTCACAGGGTTATCTGAAGGAGAGAATCATCATTGGCTCTCATTAGACAGTGATCTGGAACATTACAGAGATGGGCTATCTCAAACCGCAGAGAAAAAAAAAAGATTAAGAGAGAGAAATTAGAAGGGAAAATAAGAAAAAACCTAATGGGAATAATTAGAGGTCCAGAAACTGAACTGGAAGTAAAGACATTAATTATGCATGAAAAAAAAATTCTCTGAGCTAAAGGAAAACTGGAGTTGCAGATTGAAAGAAAGCATCAATTCCGACAAGAAAAGACATGCAACTGGGAACATTTCTGAATTGCAAAACCCACAGAGAAAAATCCTCCAGACTTTCCAGACAGAAGTTACTACAATGAAAAAATAATGATTGTGGCATCAGCATCTAATGTCTCATTTGTTACAGCAGGATAAAAAGAAGATGTGGATTATCGTTAGTATGGCTGAGAAATAAGCCACAATGCAAGCATCTAATATATAATGTATTTGACAAGGTTAAAAAAAAAGATATTTTGGGTAACAAGGAAGGATGGAGATTAAATATGGACTGTGCCTCCCATCTGAGGAAAATACTAGAGAATTATTCCAGTCAAAGAACGAATCACAAGCATGACCTCACGATGGAAAATATGAAGGCAGCAGGCAGCAGTGAGCAGTAAACTTGCATGCCTCTTGGTACTCCGTACGCATACAAAGTCATGGCTACAGCTGTGGGGTTAATAACAGGGTATGGGCGCACATGAGCCCACCCACACATGCCCATACCCACAATCCACCGTACGTATAAATGTCAAGTACAAGTTCTTGACTGAAATACTGTGTTCTACCAGCATTCCGTTCTTGAATTATAGCACTGCCTATAGACATTTTTAAATTTATCTTTAAAATTAATTTCACAAAGTTAGTCCAGTTAATTAGTAAGATACATGTCTGCCCAGGATTGATTCTGTGACCCTAGCCTGGTAGCGCTCATGTCAGACTTTGACCAGGAAAGCGAGTGTTGTCCGGTTCCTCTTTTTGATCAGTGGCTGGGACTTTCAATTGGTCTATGGTGTTTTGTTTTTGTTTTTAGTATTTTAGCGTTGTGGCAGTCCTATGTTACTATCACAGAGTTTTCTGTTTTAGTTCTTCTTGACATTCTCTTAAGTATATTCAAGCAAGGATGCCTTTCTTTATGCAATATATATTGTCTGAATGCAAAAAAAAAATGTGATCTTTAAAGAACTCTGTTTTTAATTTTTTTTTTTTTTATTTGAGGGAGAGAGGAGTGCAGAAGGGCTGCGGGTGGGGGGAGGTCAGTTGGAGAGGGAAGAGCAGACTCCCCGCAGAGCAGGGAGCAGGAAGGAGCTCAATCCCAGGTCATGACCTGAGTCAAAGGCTGACCCTTAACCAACGGAGCCACCCAGAAGAGCTCTTCAATCTAAAACGATCATTCAACTGAGTTGTCTCTAGCTGGCTTACTTCACTGTGAGGATCTACCTGGAATTCATCATACATAAGCCACCTTGATGCCTCATATGACCAGCCCAGCCAAAAGAGCTGTGTGTTTCAGAGAGTTCTTTATGAGGACTGTAGCAATGTAAACATGCCCCTCGTTTTAGTTGCTTTCAGAGGTCTTTTCCATAGCATTTAGAGCGCCCCTCAAATCTCCAAGGAAGCAAACACTACCCCTAAGAGTTTATACACAACATCAAGAGGGACGGATCACAGCTGAGATCCTCAGGGTGAACTTTAAGACCTGCTGTCGTGCTAACCAAAAAGACTTGTAGAGTCGCGCATCTCTTCTGCGGAAGGTATAGCATTCATTCTAAAAATAGTGTAAGGATCCCCATTTGCTCCTCCCTTAATGTGAGCAATTACCAATATGTCCAAAAGCCACTGGCAGGATAAAGAGAGAATATCCTGTTGAAAAGGGGGTTCCCGTGACCAGCCTGGATCCAGGTCGCCCCACGTGAGAGATGTTCAGACATTTCTGAAGTCTAATGTGAACTGGCTTCCAGCGGGAATAAAATGACCCCATACGGTGGCCGGCCTGCGGAAAGCACCGGGTGAATTCTTGGTTGTTGTGTATGGTTGGTAAGAGAAGGTGTCAGCTGGCCAGTGGACACACTGAAGCAGGGAGGGAGTCAGAGGCAGATGCCGCAGGTCCCCACACTGAGGCTGCTTCCCTTCGCATCCATGAAACGTCCGAAGCCTGCACGTAACTGCGCCCGGACAGATTTGGGGCTCACTGAGCAAGTGCATTGTAGGGGCTAATCGTCCTCGAGGTGAAGGGATTGGTGCTCTGCTCTCGTGGGTTCGTTGAGGCCCTTCTCCTGCTAACCACCCTTGGTCAGATCCGAGCCAGGCCGGGGGCTAGGACGGGGAGCCAGCCCAGATTTACGGGAAGGGGACAGAGCCCACCGCTGTGACGGGGGGAAAGGCCGCGGGAGGTGGGGTTCCCCAGTGGCCACAGCTAGGGCGGGGCCTCTGTGGGGCTGAGAAGGGGGCCAGAGTCAAATGTAAATGGGGAGGTTTAGAACGCCCCAGAGCACGTTGTCCCGCGCGGGTAACATTTCACTGTGCCACCTCCATTACCAGCCACAGACCCTGTTACAAAATACTGCCGTGATCTCTGTAACGTGATCTCTGCAACGGCAGAGAGTGGAATCCTTTGTTGGGCGGGACTGCACCCGGGGTCCGCTTCGGCCTGCCCACAGGCAGAGCTGGCGCCCGCGGGTCACTAGCGGGGGCCGCAGGGACAGTCCTGCCTGTCTTGCCCTACAGAAGGAAGGGCCAAGGGTTCGGAGGGAGGGTCAGTTGGTGGCAGCCCTGCAGACGCAGGCCAGGCCTGCGCCCTTCGCGCCCTAACGCGTGCCCCGCTTGTCTGCCCGCAGAGCCCCCCGGCGCGGACCCGGACACGCTGCGGGCCGGCTTGCGTGGCTTCACCGGCTGCCTGTCGGCTGTGCGCTTCGGCCCCGCTGCTCCGCTCAAGGCTGCGCTGCGCCCCGGCGGCCCCGTAGTGGTCACAGTCCGCGGACACGTGGCCGCCGCGTCCAGCTGCGGGGAGTCCGCGGGGCCGGGAGGCCCGGCGCGGGAGGCCACCCGCCCTCTCGCAGGTGGCGCAGGTGCGTGCCCCTCAGACCGCGGTCGCGCTTGCCGCCCGCGGTCCTCCACCCCGTCTGCACCCCAGGGCTTCCCAGGCCCTAGGTGGGGTCGCCTGGCCCAGCTCTGGTCTGGATTTCCTGCTCCTTCCCGCCCGCGCAGGGCTCTGCTCTCCTGTCGGACGTTTGCGAATGTAACCAAAGTCCTCTTCGCTCTGCCTCTGTCATTCTCCCTTTCTCTGCTGTAGGTGGTTCTGGACCGACAGACGGGGGAGAGCCCTTAGTTAGCACTGACAGAAGTGGCCCTGCTGTCATCGGAGGTAACAGGGCTGTGAACAACCTGGTCCTTGCGCTGCTGTCACCGCGGGCATAAGCCCGTGTCCGGGAGTCCGAGCTGAGGGGCGAGGTCAATGGCAGGACACCCCTTTGCGGGCGTTCTTCACGGGCTTGCCCCCATGTAGGCCTCTGCAGGGGCTCAGGGGGGCTGAGTGGAGGGAACCCATGGTAGGACCGAGACACTCTTTAAAGGATAGTTGCTGAACTACAGAGTAATAAGGTTTCTCATTTGAAAATACCCATTCATATATCTCAGGAGATCATATATACACATGTACGTATATGACATATTCACCTTTACTTCTTTGATCCAAAATAGCCACAACCTCTCAGTCCATTCGCCCAAAACTAAAAGTAAAACATTAAGTGAGTTTAGAACGACCTAAACTAGGCAAATGGTCATTTTCATAAACATAAAGATAGAAAACCTAAAGAGTTTTCTAAACATAAATATACAGAACTGTTTCCTGGTGTCAGTCTTATCTTAGATTTATATATATTTATTTGTATTTCTAAATGTAACTATTCACATATATTTGTATTATATATACACGCTCAGTGTTGCATGTGTTCTATACATGTGACGGTAAAACTGGATATAACACAGCTCTTTAAAGCAAAGTCCTATAGATAAACCATACATGTATTTACATAAATATTCACATATAAGTATATTGATATTTTCTATGTACTTACATATATTTGAAGAGGTACAGGTAGTTCCATCTTAAATATCTCCCACTGTATTCTCTGAAACAGAATTTATTTAGGCCTGCTTTAATCTGTATGATTCAGGGAATTCTTACATTTATTTACTTAGACGACTGGAATGTGCCCATTGCAGACTCTGCAGGCTAGGAGAGAGCGAGCTGCTCTCCGTTCCAAGGCTATTCCAGATAAGGGAGGTCGTCCCCAAGCTGTGGGATGCAAGTGGGTGTCTGCTTCTCAAGCAGACCAGACTGCATCTGCCCATTGGGTTTCTGTTTATCAAGATGCCAGTTTTCTCCAGACTATTAGGAAGGTACTCAGACATTTTCACATGCTGACCAAATCTGTGTAAGAATGTGAACTTGCCCATTCCTATCTTAACCACTTCTGTTTTTCTAATGAATGAGGCACATGATCTTCTGATTTCACAACTCCAGGAACAAAGAAACATATGTGTTATTTATAATGTACACCTAAAAGGAATACTTTTGTGTTAAAATACAAATCAAGTCTTAATCCTGAACTGTTCTCACTTATTTTGAATGAGAAAACTTCAGTATAAAGCAAAAAGCTGATTTAAAATAAATGGAATTAAATGTGATTCATATTTTTGAAATAGGAATCAAAGTCCAAAAATGCAAAATGTCACAGTTGGTGCCATGTTTAGCGAGAGCAACGATGGTAGTCAGGTTGGTGCTAGAACAGAAGGCATGGTCTCTGGGGCTTTATCGCCTTTGGTTAAATATCACTGGCAAGTTGTTCAAAGTAAGTAAGTTGCACCTATATTTTTCCCCTGAGAAATCCTGCTTGACTCCTGATAGACTGAGGGAGAATCAGAGCACATGGGTGTGAGGGAGGTAACAGCTCAGGTTACGGCCCCTGCAACTCACGTGGCTCTGCCTTCGACCTGTGTGCTGAGCAGTGTGTCCGCTGCCAAGTGTATTGAGCTGCAGTATAGAATCCTGGGTGGAATCCTCAGCCCTGTGTCTGAATGACCACAGACTGCACCACATGTAAAGTACTTAGTCGGGTTAAAGAACCACCCCAGCAGGTGGATTTCTCCACGTGCTGCCCTCCATCACCTCTCCTCTTGCAAACACCAGGAACAATACAGGAAGGGGAATTAACCTAAATCATGCTCAAACCTCGTACACCAGAGATCAGGGAGTGTTTCTTGCCATGAGATCCATCGTGTTGATGGACAGGCACAGAAGGACACAGATGTGTAGATGGATGGAGAGGTAGACAGACCTAAGTGCTTGTCACAAACACATTCACACTGGGATTGCTGAAAGGAAGGTTATGGAAGGCATTGGATGCATTAGTCACAACATCTCAGTCTCTTCAGAGAGCGGATGAAGACAGAGGTTGCTATAGGACCCTACCAAGTCTCACAGAACAAACAAGCTAGTACTCAGTTACATACACAATAACATCCTGGGTGTTTGAGGGCAACGGTGACAGTGACTGGATAATCAAGTGGTCTGATCACTGTTACTGAGTTCCTGTCCCTGACACTAAAATTGGATACAGTGTAGCTCTTCAAAGCAAAGTCCTATAACAAAACTTAAGAGTAATTAAAGCTGCAACTGTTTGTTGTCAGGTGAGGTGCAGGTTGTAGTGAACGTGATGACTGTTCTACTTGTTGCTATTTAAGAACCTTTCCAGAGGTTCTGAGCATCTGCACTTGAAGGGGATCACGCACAAGACATGGCCCCCAGCAGCAGAGATCACGTAAGACTCTTCTAGCCTCATAGAAGGAACTGGTGTACTCACCACAGAACTGTAAATCAGCAGAACGTCAGCAGCAAATCTTCTTAATGTACTTGTACATAAGCATTTAATTATTCCATGGCAAGTCTATACACTTTTAAAATAATGAAAACGTGCTCACTTGTTAGCATGAAGTGGGGCCATGACCTAGAGGCCATGCTGTGGTTCTGAATTTTAACAGGCAGGCACCAAGTGAAAGCCAGGCCAGTAGATCTTTAACCTAAAGATGTAAAACTGCTATATCCAAAGAGCGTGTGGACTTAGAAGTAAACGCAGTGTTCCAGTAGGCCAGTGCCCACTTTCCTGACTATGCGCGTGTGAGGTATTTGAGCTTATTATCAGCTACGTGAGTCCTGCTTGTTACAAGTCTGTGTTCTGACTGCGCCTCCTCCTTCTCTCACCAGGTGTGATAGCGGTGGTGGTATTTGTCTTGCTCTGTCTCACCACCATAGCTGCACGCATTTATCAGCAGAGGTGGTTGTACCAAAAAAACGAGTCAACTGTTCCCCCGGCTGGAGACAGCGCTGAGACGGCTCTGAAGAGTGAGCTCAATGTGCAAAGCTCAGTCAGTGAGAGCCAGAGAGAGTACTTCTTTTGAAGGGCAGCGGCGGTTCACTTTAGGCTCTGGTGATGGGACTTTCTCGCTAAGCAAGGGGCTCCCAGCGGACGAAGCCCCCCACCCCCGCACCCGCCAGACAGGTGGCAATCCTGCAGTGCCATCAGCTTGCTCGAGTGCGGTCCTGGGAGGCTCTGCTCTGTGCTGCTTCATGACCTGTGTGTGTAGAAGGACTCAGCTGTGCCCATTAACCCCTGTGCGGCGGTGTTTGACGGTCTGGCCACATTGTCGAAAATTCACACGTGGTTTGCATAATGACTTTGGGTTTGAAGTGAGAACAAGGATGTGAGCTGTGGTCCTACTCTCTTAAAAATGAGACCTGGAAGTTTATAAAAGTCAAAGTTGGACTCTAGTGTTGTGTGATGTGTGGAAATCTGTGTTTTGCCTCCTTTATCGTTCACCTGCAGATGCTTCTAAGCCGGGAAGTGCTTCTTTGATGGTCTTGGAGTGCGTTTCTATCTCCGTGTGAACCAGAGCCCACAGGCCAAAAGTGCACTAGCAACCAAGAAAAAAACACTTTTTTTTTTTGCCAATTGTTTTTATTATCTGTCTCTTTTTAGTCAGTTTGCATACATTTTTAGTGATGAAATGAATAATGAATTTCAGCTATGAAATTGTAGTATTCGGTTCATTTAAGGAACAGAAAAATTCATAGGTAGCAAAGCGTGTAGAGCATTCTAGTTTGTGCTACTTTGCTTTTTTCTCTTTGTAATTCACCATTTTAATCTTTGTAAATTATGATAAAGATCAGCTGACGATCTCCCCAACATGTGTATTTTCTAACTGAAGTAGTGCCCAGGTATAAATTCTGTCCTTAACACTGCATATGTATCCTTCCTCCCTTTCATCAGAATGAACTTAATCCTAAATTTGTTTCTTTCAAATGTGGGGTGCTAAGGTCAGGATTCTTTGCAGCCTTGTGGTTCTCTTGTTCTGAAGGTTGTCATAACAACTGGATGTCTTGTGACTATCTTTTCATTTACTTGGGGAAAGCCCTGTTTTGAACAAAAGCTCTCCATTTCTTTTTTTTTAAATTTATTTTTTATTTATTTTCGGCATAACAGTATTCATTATCTTTTCACCACACCCAGTGCTCCATGCAATCCGTGCCCTCTATAATTCCCACCACCTGGTACCCCAACCTCCACCCTGCCCCCGCCACTTGAAACCTGTCAGATTGTTTTTCAGAGTCCATAGGCTCTCATGGTTCACCTCCCCTTCCAATTTACTCCAACTCCCTCCTCCTAATTCCCCATGTCCTCCATGCTATTTGCTCTCCATTTCTTTTATCTAAATTCTGAGCAATTTAGACAAGTCATCCCCTGAAATACCGTCTCAGTCTAGTCACTGTTTGGAATGTCGGGGGAAGGGTGCTGATGCCAGGGGAAGTGCAGGTTGTGGGATCTGGACCCAATCTATCACGCTGGTCAGGATCCAGGATCTCGGGAGTCACAGTCTTCCACCAGAGCGCCCAGAATTCACCAGTTCATTTCATATTCGGGGCACAAAGAATTTGTATTAACCACAGGAATTGTTCCAGTAACGACTTTTGTGGTAGGGGTCAGAGGATAATTGCACAGAGCTGACCATTTGCACTTACTAGCCATTTCTAAGTGAAATGTGCTACGGTCTTGATAAGCCACCTGCCACGTGCCTGTCAGGAATCACGTTGCTTCCTTTGACCACAACAGGACCACCCAGAACTCCATACACTGAGCCTTGCTATGACCTTTAAGTATATGCCTATTTTTCTGATTTTTTTTAAACAATAGAAAAAGATATTCCCTGTACTAAGTGTTTTCTCAAAACAAAACAAAACAGGGGCGCCTGGGTGGCTCAGTGGGTTAAGCCACTGCCTTCAGCTCAGGTCATGATCTCAGGGTCCTGGGATCGAGTCCCGCATCGGGAGCCTGCTTCCTCCTCTCTCTGTCTGCCTCTCAGTCTACTTGTGATTTCTGTCTGTCAAATAAATAAATAAAATCTTAAAAAACAAAACACAAAAAACCAAACACCAACCCTTTTTTCTTATGGTTTCATATTAGTTTTCTATGAGGTTTGACGAGTCACCACAATATATGATCTCATAGTTTCTGTGGATCAGGAGCTGGGCACAGGTTTACCGTGTTTTCTGCAAGGCTGCTTTGAGGCATCACCCAGGACTGTGTCCTCAGCTGGGGAAGTCCTCGGTCTTACAGTTATGGGCAGCATTCCATTCCTTACTGCTGGGATATTCCTGGAAGCCTGCTTCTGCTCGAGACCAGCAAGAGAGAGAGAGAGAGAGAAAGAGAGAGAAAGAGACTCTAGAGCAAGTCTGCTAACAAGAGGGAGTTTTATACACTGTAATGTGATGATGGGAGTGACAGCCCATCCCCACTGCCAAATTCAGTTGATTAGAAGCAAGTCCTAGGTCCTGCCCACACTGAAGAGGAGGGGATCACAGAAGGACTCGAACCAGCAGGCTGAGATCATGGGAGTCACGTGAAGGTTAATCTACCACAGTACTATATTGAACTTTCTTTAAGTGAAGAATGAAGGATTTCCAGGGTCTCAATAGGGTAATATATGAAGAACCTACTTTGCTGAAGGATACATACTTTCCCCCACCCCCCAAAAGTCTTATGCAGAGTGAAGGATTCAGCACAAAAATGATAGATTCTAGTTAATGCACAGCTGACTGTTAACACCCTGAAATCACTACGACTTTAACAAATGATCATGGTAAGTTCTGGAAATGTTCCTCACTTTGGTAGCTGGCATTTTGCAGATTTATAGATCATGAAATTTACTGTATTCTGCTCTCTTTTTAAAAGAGAAAACAAAATATTTGTACAAAACTGCAGTGACAAATCACCCACTTTACTGATTTGTAAATTTTACCTGCTTATTTGTTAATGAAATAACCTTTTTGAATTAAATTAGGAAAATATTTTTAAGAGAAATCAAATGCAATTTGAACTATGAAACTATATTGTTTTTCTCCTAAAATATTAAAAATTGTGCAAATGCATATATTCTGTTGTGGTGTGTGTATTATTTTATCTCTGCTCTATATAGAGAGTACTGTGCTCTGTTAATATGATTTGTGAAGGTGTTTAAATCGTCAAACACAAAGTAAAACATAAAGTGCCTAGTATTTACTGATTACTACAACTTAAAGTACCTATGAAAGTAGGTATTTATACCTTTGCCAGAGAACAATAATTTAACATCCAGTAAGTTATTTGTTGAATGTTTACTATGTACTCAAAACAGGTTACACAAGATTTCCTCCTGGAGCTAGGTTTCTAGAGCACTATAAATGTACAAATCCCAGTTTGCAAATAACATCTTTCTATGAAATAAATGTTCAAAGATAATAATTCCCCAAGATTTATTTCAAAATGGTAAAGGAAAATAGTACATAATTAACACTTACTTTTGGGACTAGAACTTCAGAACCCCTGCTTACTTCATGATGAAGTAAAGCCCCCTTCACTACCACCCAGCATTATGCAGCCATAGAGAAAAACATGTTGGGGCATTCTCTGCGTGTAGAATAATCAGCACTTCTGGAATTTTTGTTTGTTTGTTTTCTTTCCTTACAGAACATCTGGTGGATAATTGTTTTCCGTGGATTTTTTAAGGATAAAATATAAAGTTCATGATTCTTGCCCTGAAGGAGGACAAAGGCGATGAATGTGCTTTCCTGTATAGGGTATAAACTGACGGTGACGTTGCGACTGGGATGTTGAAATAGTCTTGCCACACGGGGGCGGGGGCGGGGGGCTTGACCATCTTCCCACATGGCGGGGGGGCATGGACCATCTTCCCATGCGGGGGGCCGTGGACCCATAGTGAATGAACACGTTTATAGGGTTGCTTAATCTGTTGTTCGCAGTGCATGTAACTAACATGGTAAGGAGTCTCTCGGTGCTCTCCATGGTCCTGGCGGTCTCCTTCTACACCAGCCTGGCTCGTCAGGCATGGCAATGTGGAAGGAAGGATTAGGAAGAGAGTGACAAACATGAAGTGGTCTGCGTTCCAAATGAGGAAATGGACTTGGTTTGTATATGTGTCCACGGCTCCCCGTAGACCATGGGCTTGTTTTCAAGCTCTAGGGCATTGGAAGATTCTGTACATGTTGAAAATACTACAGCTGAACAAAAATGTTATTAGTGCTAGATCTTTGGGCTACTTAAACCCACATATGGGTATTACAATGTTTTGGGAGGACAAACATATTCATAAGCACTGACCTAACCCTTGGGAGGGCTTGGTGCAGCCCCTAACCTACAGTGAGTCTGTTAGTTTACTGCTTCTGTTGAGTCAGCTAAGGCTTTGGAGATCTCATACATACAAAGTAAACTGAAATGGGAATGAAAGTGATTATTTGGGTATCTTTTTTCAATATAAACAGAGCCACCCAGAGGCCACCCAGGCGCTCCTCATTAATGACATTTTAAAGCAACCTGGCTCAGTAGAAATTTCTATGACGATTGCCACATGTGGTTATCAATAAGCATGTAAGATGTGGCTAATCTGACTTGGGAACCCCTTGTTAATGTTAATGTTAATGTTAATGTTAATCACCTTAAATTTGGGGCACCTGGGTGGCTCAGTGGGTTAAAGCCTCTGCCTTTGGCTCAGGTCATGATCTCAGGGTCCTGGGATTGAGCCCCGCATCAGGCTCTCTGCTCGGCAGGGAACCTGCTTCCTCCTCTCTCTCTGCCTGCCTCTCTGCCTACTTGTGATCTCTGTCTGTCAAATAAATAAATAAAATCTTTTTAAAAAATCACCTTAAATTTAAATAACCACATGTGACTAACGGCTACTATGTGGGTCAACACAGGTCAAAGGATGTGTCCTGAGCACAAAAACAGCAATTGTTGCAACTGCAGGGTCTGAGATGCAGGATGGAAGGAAGGGCACAGAGTTAAATATGTGGATAAACCGCAAGAAAATAGTTCAAAATAATAATACTGATACCTCCGTAGAATTTTGAAAAAGAATTAATAACATGTGGATAAGCTGGTGAATCTAGAAACTGTGATATTAATGACATGGTAGCTGCATACGGCTCTACTTCATTTGTTCTAGGTTCTCACACTGGCAGCAAGAGTCCGGATAGGGGTGTAACTGAAAAAGAGAGATTCCATTCTAAGAAGACCAGTAGTGAACCAAAAGAGCACACGTGGCAGGGGAGATTATCTCGGGTGTTCTGGGCTGAGCTCGGACAGCTAGCGAGTGACACCTCCAAGGGCCCAGCAATCCTTCCCTCTACAGGGTTCAAGGGCCCAGGGAACAGAGAGGCATTGGAAGGCTATCCTCTATGTCTGTTTCTTCCTCACAACCTCAGCAGTGGGTGGTGTGGAGTGTATTGGACTGGGTGGCCCTTTCCTCTCTGGAGGAAGCATCCCAGCCAGGACCCCAGACATCAGTAGTCAAAACTCCTCTCACGAAGTCCAAGTCCTGGTGGACTCAAGTTCTACCCTTACTTGAAGAGTAAGTACTTCCAATGTAAGCCACATATTTAAGGAAAAAAAAAAGGCATATTCTTGATAATAAAGCCAAAGGTAATAAAAAGGCGGGATTTGAAGGTTCCTGGTCCAAGACTATACACCAAGAACAGCTGTGGAATCTTGTCAAATGCCTTTTCTGTACCAGCCAGGGTGGCTGTGTGGTTTTGACCTTCTCTCTGAGAGTGTGGTGAGTTACCACAATTGATTTTCATGTGCCGGATCATGCTTCTATTCCAGGGAAAACCCCACTTGGTTGTGGTGTATAATCCCTTTAATATGCTGTTGGATTCAGTTCACTTGTATTTTCTGGGGGATATTGATCAGAGAAACTGGGCTGTAATTTTCTTTTCTTGCAGTTTCTTTGTCTTGCTTTGGTCTAAAGGTGATACTGACCTCTGAGGATGAGCTTCAAAGTGGTCCCGCCTTTTCAATTTTTTGGAAGGCTTTCAAGAGAATTGGTGTTAATTCTTCTTTAATTGTTTGGTAGAATTCTTCAGTGAAGCCATCTGGTCCTGGGCTTTTCCTTGTGGGAAGGTTTTTGATCACAGATTCAAGCTCCTTAATACTTATTGGTCTGTCCAGATCTTCCAGTTCATGATTCAACCCTGATAGGTCGTGAGTTTGCAGGAATTTTTCCATTTCTTTTCATTACCCAGTTGAAATGGCAAACTGCACAAACCATTTTTCACATCATGCTCTTATAACCGTTTTTTACTTCTGTGGCACTGGTTATAATGTCCCCTCTTTCTTTTTCTTTTCTGATGTTATTTATTTGAGTGTTCTGTTTTTTTTTTTTTCTTACTTAACCTAGCTAAGGATTTGTCAAATTTGTCGATCTTTTCAAAAACAACCCTCAGTTTTATTGAAGAATGCTGTCATTGGGTACAGCATGGATGTGCCTTGAGGACATGATACTAAGTGGGATAAGCCAGTCACAAAAAATAAAAATACTGTGTGATTCCATTTGTATGAGGAGCCTAGAGTAGCCACATTTATAGAAACAAATGCTAGGGATTATGGTTACCATGAGATGGGGGGGAAGGGGAATTGTTTAGTGAGTACAGAGTTTCAGTTTGCAGCATGGAAATGTTCTGGAGACCTGTTTCATGACAAGGTGAATATACTTAACATGATTGATCTGAACAGGACTCTTAAAAGTGGTTACAGTAGAAAATTTTATGTGGTGTGTTGTTTTTATTACAATTAACACACACACACACATAGCCCTTATGAAATCCTGCTTTCTCTCAAACCAAAGGAACGGGGAGGGGGCATCCCATTGGGGAAGAAAACTTTTCAGGTAACTGTTCCACTGTCGATCACAGCACAGGGAAACCCATAGTCCCACTCAACATGCCAGCAGGGTCAGGTGCAGATCATAGACTTCCCTCGTGAGGCTATCATACACTGTCCCAACACAGGCTCATGACCAGGGTAGTGTCGACGAAGGTCTGCTGAGCTGTCAGGACTTCCATCCTCCAAAATCCTAGTGCAGAAAGCACATGGGAGCCTGGATTCCCTCCTCCACCCAGCAGCAGCAAGGTTCCCCCCACAGGGATGCTGGGGGAGGAGGCCTGGTGAATGGCTGGAATTTCCCCTAGGTGCCTAGGGAAATCCAACAAGGCCAACCCTCCTCCCAGGCATGTTGTTGGAGGCCATGGGGCACCAGTCACAAGACGCCACCACCTATCCCAGCCAGGGAAGTATGACACAGGCCTCAGTGTACGGCCACATCTCCCACCCCTGCCTAAAAGTAATGAGGACCCCCTCATGGGATGGGGGCTAAAGGGAGACAAATAGGGAACTTGCCCTTCTGCCCCCACCTGGCAGACATAATCTAGCATTCCCCTCTTCCTCTACTGATGAGTAGCTTTAAATAAGATCCAGAGTCTTACAATATAATGCCCAAGCTGTCCAGGCTTCAGAAGAAAACCATTTGTCATGCTGAGAACCAGAAGAGATCTCTGAATGAGGAAAGGCAGTCAATAGATGTCAAGGCCGAGGTGGCAGAGCCGTTAGAATTATCCAACAGAGATGTTAAATAAGCTAGCATATGAGAAATTCAACAAGCAATTATGAGCCCCCTTGAAACAAAATAGAAGACAGTTAGGTCTCGTAGTTCAGTCTTGGCAGAGAAATAGGCCACTTATAGAGGAACCGAATGAGACACTTGGAAGTGCAGAATATAACAATCAAAATAAAAAGCTCAGGGCATGGCACAATAACAGAGGGGAGGATGAACGAATAGGAAGAGAGAAAAATAGAAATTAGCCAGTTTGGACAAGAGACTGAGAGCATTCTGAAAAAATGCATGCAGACTCAGGACCCCGTGGGTCTGTAACAGAAACTCCAGTGTATGTGTCCTCGGAGCCTCAGGATGACAGAAGGACGTCGGGCTGAAAAAGTATTCAAAGAAGTACCAGCCTCGCAGCAGCATAGATGGCCCTGGACAGTATCATGTGAAGTAACCTGCTAAGTCAGCCGGAGAAAGACAAAGGCCGTGCAGTTTTATTTATACGCGAAATCTAGAAAACAAAACAAATGAACCAACAAATAAAAAGCAGAATCGGTCCTCTAAATACAGAGAACAAACTCACGGTGGCCAGCGTGGAGGGGTGGGGGATGGGCAAAAAGGGGATCAAGAGGTACAAACCTCCAGTTAGAAAGGGAAGAACTTGTGGGTGGGAAGTACAGTGCAGGGAGTATAGTCGGTAATTTCGTAATGACTGTACGGTGACAGACGGTGAGGGCATCCTCGCAACTGTGGTACCCCCGAGACCAACACAATTCTATGTGCCAACTGCACTTCAGCAAGGAAAAAGAAACAGTGGCTTGCAGAAAACTTCTGAAATTTGGCAAAAGATATAAACTTGTAGAGACAAGATGGCCAGTGAAACCCAAAGAATTCTAACCCACCACATGTCGTCCATCTCCCCCAAACAGAAGACACGATGTCTAGAAAACCTCAAGAGGGAACCATCACCTCCCCTCGGGGCAACACCACTTCAAAAGCAGGGGGGTTTCCTATAGCAACCGTGGGGTCCAGAAGGAAATTGTATAATATTGCCTGGGTACTGGAAGAAAAGACTTGTCCACTCAGAATTCTCTGTCCACCCAAAACGTCCTTCAGGAGTGAAGGGGAAATCAGGACATTTTCAGACAGAGAAAGCAGGACTGTCTGTCAGAGCAGAACTAGGGACAGCAGAAGGGATGGCAGAAGAAAGTGCTCTACACAGTGGATGACAAAAGAAGAAACCTTGAAACACCAGGATGGAAAAAAAAGGACACAGTAGAAAGAAATATGGGCAGATCAAGGGATTTTTGTTCTCCCTTTGAATTATTTAAATTACATTGGACGGTGAAAGGAAAAATCGCAACACAGTGTGATGAATTTCCAAAAGCGTGACTAGGAAATGTCTGAGATAAGTATAACGGGGAAGAGTAAAAGGACCTCATTTCAACAGCAGACCCCAGTCATTGATGTGTGTAAAATGTAGCACCTACCAACAGTGTAAAAGGGTTCCCCTTTCTCCACATCCGGGCACAGATTGCATGGAGCACTGGGTGTAGTGAAAAAATAATGAATACTGTTTTTCTGAAAATAAATAAATTGAAAAAATTAAAAATAAATAAATAAAATAAAATAAAATAAAATAAAATAAAATTCTCTCTTTATCATGAAAAAAAAAAATGTAGCACCTGGAGCGGCCAGTAGAAAGCTATGCAGGAGACACTCTCCAAAACACTAATGAGATAAATCAACATGAATTCTAGAAGAATGCTCAAGAAACCCATAGGAAGGCAGGAGCAAGGGTTAAAAAAAAAACTAAACTAAAATTAAAGAGAAGAAACAGGACACAAAAATTAAATGATGGACTTAAGCCCTAACAAAAGGAATTATTTTTATATAACTGGTTACAATAAGACAATGAAAATACCAAATGCCAAAAAGATGGGCAGAATGGAATGAAATCTAGACTTGGAAACATGCTGTCTATAAGAAATTCATCTTCAATATAATAATAGAGGCAGGTTGGAAAGAAAAGGATGAAGAATGTTGCATCGCACACATGTTCGTCAGCAGGAAGCAGTCCACTATCAGCTAAAATAGACTTCCGGGCACAGACACATATCTGACACATGTGTGTAAAGATACACATGTGGTTTTATATATATACATATATAGAGAGAACCCAATACGTACATTGGATTTGGTTTATTCCTAGCCCTCATGTTCTACACAGTCATAGTGAACACTGCATTAGTGAATACTGAAACATCTCCCCTAGGAAAAATTGTGGATGTGTGCACATGCACACAAACACCCCCCTCCCATAGATTAAAACCTTAGATCCTAAGAGCAATGCATTGATTTTCTTTATTTAATGAAAGAGAAAGGAGGGTTCAGAAGTGTTAAGGAGTTGCCTGAGGCCACCCCCCGCCCCCGAGCGGGTGTCAGAGTGGATGGTGCCTCCTTTACACTGTGCTTTCCCTGCTGTCTGTGTCTTCTGTCCATCTCTGTCTGAAAGCAAAGACAAGAAAGCTGTCCATGCCCCATTGTCACTCAGCTGGAAACACGTGCGCTAGGTGACAAATTTTTCAACGCCCTGCGCATGTCTGTGAATGAATGGCTTGAAAGCAGCGTAAGTATTGACTTTGGGGGACAAGTAAGTTTTAGTGAATAGGTAAATTTTAAATACAGAATTGTTGAATTATGTGCTCTTTCCTATAGAGATAATTCAAGTGCATGAACATCACCTGTGTTGAGTGTACACGCAGAGTTGTGCACCCATCACCACTCTCTAAATCTGGAACATTCCATCACCCCCACCCCAGCAAAGAAACCATGGACACATTAGCAGTCCCTCCCCATATGCCTCTTTCCCCCAGCCCCTGGCAATGATGATTTACTGCCTTTCTCTATGGGTTTCCTTTCCTGGACATCTCATAGAAGCTGAGGTTCACAACATGTGGCTTCTGACATCGGGCTTTGTTCGCTTACCATCATGCATTTTGGGCTGAATCTGTGTTGTGGCATGAGTTGGTAGTTCATTCCATCCTACGGCTTCTGTAATAAGGAATTTCACTGCCCTTTGTCCCCAGCTCCTGGGGGACAACCTCCCAATCTTTAGAATTTCCCAAGCATTAGAAGGTCCTTGTGGGTCCCCTCACACCACAGCTGCTAGAGTTTGCTCCCAGACAGCTCGTGGTAGGGCTGGCTGCACTGACAGTCTCAGGACGGGCTCACAGGATGCGCCAGATGATGTCAGCCTGACCTCTGGAAACGAACTGGGGCTGAAGAATGAGGTCAGTCACGTCGGTAGTGGCTCAGTCGATCACGTCCCTGTGATAAAGCCCCAGGAAGCCCTCGGAACAGCAACGCTTGAGTGCCTCCTGGCAGACAGTCCTCCAAGTGCACTCTGCCCACATGATGCCAGGAGGGTAGCACCTCTCGGAGGACTTGACGCTTGGAACCCTCCCTGTCCCAGACCCACTGTGTATGTTTCTTCCTTTGCTGGTTCTGATTTACCCTTTTGCTATAATAAAACTGGAAGTAGAGCACTTTCCTGAGTTCTGTGGGTCATTTCAGCAGAGTGACCAGACCTGAATGCGTCTGTAGGGACACGCAAGCTTGTAGCCGCTCTGAAGTGAACAGGGCCTCAGAGATTTCCAGACTCGGGCTG
Organism: Mustela putorius furo; assembly: GCF_011764305.1. Taxonomy (NCBI): domain Eukaryota; kingdom Metazoa; phylum Chordata; class Mammalia; order Carnivora; family Mustelidae; genus Mustela; species Mustela putorius. The sequence continues at coordinate 14,694,338 of NW_025421998.1, forward strand.
GTGTCTGCTGTTTTGGGCAGGCGGGGCAGTCTAGAGGGCTGTGCCTGTGGCCTCCAGTTTTGTGGCCCAGTTTTGAGAGCCCATTGGATGGATGCAGGATTTGTGTATCCATGGACCGCCTCTGAACATTGAGGAGTTTCCACCCTTTGGGTGTTGGGAATGAAGCTGCTGGGAACACTGGTGCACAGACCCCACACCACAGTGTGTGGACGTAGGTTTTCAGTAAGCTTGGGTGTACATCTAAGAGTGCATTTGCGGGGTCCCATGCTAAGTCTACGCTCAACTTTCTAAGAAAGTGCCCATCATTGCCTAAGCCACGTCCACAAAGATTTACTCCTGTGTTTTTTCTGGAAAGCTACAGTCTCAGTTCCTGTGTGTCACTCTGTGGCCCAATCTCAATGGGTCTCTGTGCATGGTGTGAGGGGGGGATGGGGTGCACTCTTCTGCACGAGGATATTCAGTTCTCCCCGCACCGCTTGTTAAGGAAACTATTCTTTCCTTATCAAGTGGTCCTGGCACTCTTGTCAAAAATTGATTGATAAAAATGAGGGTTTCATTCTGAATTCTCAGTTCTGTGCCCTTGGTCTTTGTGTCTGTCCCTACCTATGTTCTGCATTCTCTTGGTCACTGTACTTTTGTAGCTGGTTTTGAGATTGGGAAATACAAGACCTTAAATTTTCCTTTATTTTGTTTTTGTTTTTGTTTTCGTTTTTGTTTTCAAGATTAATTCTTCCTTTCTGGGCCTTTTGCATTTCATGTGAATTTTGGGATCATCCTTGTCTATTTATGCACGAAAGACAGCTGGGATTTTGGTAGGGTGTGCAGTGAAGCCGCATCCCCATTTGAGAGACAGCCGCCTTGATGATGCTGCCTTCCAGTCCACGAGAGGGGATGTCTTTCTGTTTCCTGACACCTGCTTTAACTTCTTCCAACACAGCTTCATAGTTTCTGGTGTACAAGTATTGCACCTCTTTTGCTAAAATTATTCCTAGGTATTTTATTCTCAGTTATGCTTTTTGAAATGTAATTGTTTCTTTAATTGCATGATCATTTGTGGGTAATGCATTTTGTCAAATTCTTTTTATGTATTTATTGAGATTATCACGCTTCTTCTGTTTTTTGTTTGTTTTTCCTTCTATCAGTCTGGTGTATGACATTAATCAACGTTCAGTACGAGGCCAGTCTTATTAAATGTTAACACGTCCAGCCAACTTTGCATTGTTCCGCTGAGCAGAACGTGGGATGAGGGAGTGTGCGAGGAGGTGGGGGTTAGAACATTCCAGATGCCGCTGTCTCACAAAGGTCAGTGGCTTCTGTTGGACAGACGGCTGTTGGTTTGTTCTGTGACTGCGTTCATTTCCAGAATTCAAAACTAGTTACTTTGAATAATCTGCTTGGCATTTGTTGTTTTGTTTTGTTTTCCTGGAAGATCAGTGTGCTGAGGTCCTCACTCTGCCATTGAAGAAATTGTACCTCAGTGTATTTTGGGGTTAGAGAAGATTAACAACCCTCCTCGGATAGTCCAGAAATCGCCCTGGTTCTCTCAGTTTCTAACTTTTTGTGATGTCCACAGAAGTGCTCTGCTAACTAACTTTGAGGAGACTGGCATTTTCCTAATTAATAGGAAAAAAACACATTTCCTCTCTTAGGTTAAATTTCTTCACACTTTTGCCTCTGCTGTTTCACATCAGCTGACATCTGATTCAGCACAAACTGCCCAAGAAGAGGTCGTCCCCATCGACAATTCAGCACGATTCACCTGGAAGAGCTACTGGAGGTTGACCCCATCGACGATTCAGCATGACTCACCTGGAAAGAGCTGCTGGAGGTCATCTCTGTCGACGATTCAGGTGCTCTTCAACGGGTCTCTGGAGGTGGGTGAGCTGACCCTGTGCAATACCATTCATTATTGTACACCCTCAAGCATGTATCTTAATAATTTGTATTTAGTGGAAGTTGAATTCATGAGGAGCTATACATAGAAACAGAAATAAGAAATTATAACTCATGGTCATTGGCAGACAAAGCAGATTCTCAGGGGCTAAGCCAAGTGTGTAGACAGTGGCCATGCTTGGCATTAAAGGCATCACAGCAGGCATAACTTTAAAAAATAGCAATTCTGTGCATCCATAAATATATTGGCCTTTGAATTGTTTGCTTGGCATTTTGTTGTTTTGTTGGTTTTCTTTTCTTTCCCTCCCCCTCCCCCGGAAGAGCGGTTTGCTGAGGTCCTCACTCTGCCATGAAGAAACAGTGCATCTCAGTGTGTTTGGGGGTCAGATGAGTTTAACAGCCCCACTGTGAAGACTTCCAGCAAGAGAAACATTCCTGAGATGTGTGGTGTGGGTGTGGTGGAGGATGATCTGGACTCACCAGGTGACTGAGAATTGACTAAAGAGTCCTGGGACCTCCCCCACTCCCATCATGGCAAATATTGTACAGCAGGATGAACAGACATGGGAACCAGAAAGGAGAGCAAGAACAAGCCTGGGAACTTCCAACAAACATCTCCATCTTTGTTCATCCACTCATTTCTGAATACCTGCCATCTTTCTTTTACAAGAAGCCATTGTGCACTGGCCTCCAGAATCATTACTCTGCACCTGGTTCTTAGAGTCCAGACCCTACTGAAGGAGAGAAGGGGACCCCTTCTAGGACCAAGAAGCCACTAGATCCTAGCAACAGGCAAAGCGGGGCAGGAACATGGTACTAAGATGCTGTCCATCCATGGTACAAAAAGGTGTCCTGCCCTTTGCTTTGCAAAGTATATCAATTCATGGAGCTTTCAGGGGAAACCTGCTATATTTCCCCTCTTTCTGACCCAGTGTCTCCCAAACATTGTTAGGGAATTGGCATTTTACATTTGTCTGTAAAATATGTCTCATAATAGCCATTTTCTCTCACAGATCAAATTATATCTATGTGGCCGTGACCCCAGCCACAATCAAAGGAATGGCCACTATAGTTCTAGACCTCAATATTATTATTACTGACTTTGCCTTATTTACATAATGGGTTTCACAGCACTTAAACATAGGCTTGTGTAATAAGTTTCCTGGTCACATGCACTGTTTATTGAGAACAAAGCTTTTCTGTTGGAAGGGTTTCTGAAAATTTTCCAGTTTCTGGTTGAATATATAATTTTGTTTTCTTTTAAAAACACAGTAGGTGTCCAGGCAAAGCCATGCTCTAATGCATCTCATCTATTTCTTGGTTTTAACAGGTGCAGAATGATTAGAACCTCAGAACCAGAAAAAGTAAAGTGTAACTTTAATGCTAGTACCCCTAGCCCTTGACTCCTGGAACTTATGTGTTAATAATTCTTATTTTTAAAAGAAATCTTACAATATTCCTTCTGAATATGTGACTTAGGAGTCAGCAGTAATCCATTGGGGATTGAGGGGTTCACTGTGAGGCTAACATGCAGTCTGTCTGCGGTGATTGCTTCCCACTCCATCGTCTGCAGAGTCCACAGCTGTGCCATGCATGCCCGATGGTACGTGGCTGCTAACATTGTCTATGCCCTCAAATCCAGTCCATCTTTTGTTCAGCAGGAGGCTGTCATACTGGAAGGAACTGTGTGGTGCTTTCCTTCAAGACATTGCTATCTAAGGGAATTAGAATTGTCTTCTGTATATGTAGAAGAATGAAACTCGACCATTCTCTTACACCGTACACAAAGATAAACTCCAAATGGATAAAAGATCTCAGTGACACAGGAATCCATCAGAATCCTAGAGGAGAACATGGGCAGTAACCTCTTTGACATCAGCCACAGCAATTTCTTTCAAGATATGTCTCCAAAGGCAAAGGAAATAAAAGCAAAGACAAACTTTTGGGACTTCATCAAGATCAAAAGCTTCTGCACAGCAAAGGAAACAGTCAACAAAATAAAGGGGCAACCCATGGAATGGGAGAAGATATTTACAAATGACAGTACAAACAAAAGGTTGATATCCAGGATCTATAAAGAACTTCTCAAACTCAACACACACAAAACAGATAATCATGTCAAAAAATGGGCAGAAGACATGAACAGACACTTCTCCAATGAAGACATACAAATGGTTATCAGACACATGAAAAAATGTTCATCGTCACTAGCCATCAGGGAGATTCAAATCAAAACCACATTGAGAGACCACCTTACACCAGTTAGAACGGCCAAAATTAACAAGACAGTAAACACCGTGTGTTGGAGAGGATGTGGAGAAAGGGGAACCCTCTTACACTGCTGGTGGGAATGCAAGTTGGTGCAGCCACTTTGGAAAACAGTGTGGAGATTCCTTAAGAAACTAAAAATAGAGCTTCCCTATGACCCTGCAATTGCACTACTGGGCATTTACCCCAAAGATACAGATGTAGTGAAAAGAAGGGTCATCTCTACCCCAATGTTTATAGCAGCAATGGCCACGGTCGTCAAACTGTGGAAAGAACCAAGATGCCCTTCAACAGATGAATGGGTAAGGAAGATGTGGTCCATCTACACAATGGAGTATTATGCCTCCATCAGAAAGGAGGAATACCCAACTTTTGTAGCAACATGGATGGAACTGGAAGAGATTATGCTGAGTGAAATAAGTCAAGCAGAGAGAGTCAGTTATCATATGGTTTCACTTACTTGTGGAACATAAGGAATAATATGGAGGACATGGGGAGATGGAGAAGAGAAGGGAGTTGGGGGAAATCAGAGGGGGAGATGAACCATGAGAGACTATGGACTCTGAAAAGCAATTTGAGGGTTTTGCAGGGGCGGGGGATGGGAGGTTGGGGCAGCCAGGTGGTGGGTATTAAGGAGGGCACAGATTGCATGGAACACTGGGTGTGGTGCAAAAAACAATAAATTCTGTTATGCTGAAAAGAAATTAAAAAAAAAAAAAGAATTGTCTTCTGTAACAGTGACCAGTCCTACAAGCAGACCCTCTTCTGATGTGCCTTCTGGAACTCTTCAAACGTCTGCCATCTAAGGGATCCCAGGAGCTTCTGGCAGGTTTTGGAGGGTCTCCATGGAAATCTTCTTAGTCTGCAGGCACCAGGCTGTCATGGTTAATGCATGGTGGGCAGGCAGATGAGACCTTCTCAGAATTACACTGCTCACTGCTGCATTAGCCACCTTCTCATCCCTCAGCCAAGGCTGGCTGGGCATGAAGCAGACAGAGCAGAGCACATGCCACACGGCCTCCTGGTTAGTTTCCTCATGAGCATTCCTGCGATGCGGGCCGTGTAGAGAAGACCTGTGCCTCAATGAGAAAGTCTGCGTTCACTGTGGAGCACGCTTTCTGGATAACCAGATGCTGACTTCATAGGGGCTATTTTAGAGTTCTGCAAGCTGTAGTTAATAAGCCGTAGCACAGAATAATTCTTGTCTAGAGATGTGCAGGTGAATTTGGTCCTGAAGGAGAACCCCCACCTCCAATGCAGAAACAAACAAAACAAAACTGTGTTGCCTTCATGTGTACATTATGCTTGGTTATTCCATTTAACCAATGAGTTAAATAAAATCTTTAACACAGGTTTATTTTATTTGTTTATGAGAGTCATGATTTTCTCCTTTTTGGGAATTTATTTCTAATAACTGCCAGGAAAGTAATGCCACCAAGATAGGATCATATGTTATGCCTGACTTTGCTCCCACTCACAAGAACACCTAACAACTCTTTATGATCAAGACACTGCTGAGAAAATCCTAGAGCTAGGCGTGAGGGTGAAACTTCCCCTGTACCACAGAGACAAAGGCAGATTGAATTAGACAAAGGCAGATGGCAGTGGGTCAGCTACACGTTGACCTCATTGCCCCTCCTCCAGGCCACTGCAGCACCCCTTGGCAAGGACCACCCTGAGGGGGGAAGAGAAGGAAGATGCCTTCCCAGCATTGTGCATCACTTTGTGGGTCACTTTCTCTGACATCACACCACAGGGTTTGCAGGAGAATCTGTGGGGCTCAACCACTGAGAATCTGACTGTGATGAGGAAGGAAGCTTATTTATACCCCAATTTACTACTGGATATAGTACCCAGTGTTGACAAAATACTTCAAGAACTCATACAACTCAACAGAAAAAAAAATCCAATTAAAAACTGGGCAAAAGACCAGAATAGACATTTTTCCAAAGAAGACATACAGGTGGCTAAGTTACATAGAAAGATGGTCACCACCACTAGTAGTCACTAGGGAAATTCAAATTAAACCACATAGGATATTATCCCATGCTGGTGACAGTGTCCGGCAAAATGGTTGTCCTATGATCCAGCAACTCCATTCTGGGAATATAGCCAAAAGAATGAGAACACTAGTTTGAGAAGTTATTTGCATACTTAAGTTCCCTGCGACAGTATTTGTAATAGCCAAGACATGAGAACAGCCTAAGCGTCCGTCAGTGAGTGAATGAATAAAGCAGTTGTCTCTCACTCTGCTCTCTCTCACACACACACGCATGCACACACATACATGCTCTACCACTGGCAACAACACGGATGGAACTGGGAAGTGTCATGCTAAGGAAAATAAGTCGGACAAGTACCACATGATCTTACTTGTGTGTGAAATCTAAAAAAAAAAAAGTACAGAGTAAAACAGAAAAATCCTGCTAAACACATACAGAAAAATGTCAAATGCGTGGTTACTGAGGACAGGGGCTGGGGAAGGGACCCGGGGGTGGTGGCTAAAACGTACAAACAAAAAGCAGCGAGATGCATCAGTACGAGGGATGCAGTGTACAATGTGAGGACCAGGGCTCGCACTGCTGTGTGATAACATTCAAAAGTCAATATAATAGATCCTAAAAACTGATCACAGAGAGAATTTTTGTCTTTTCTTTTTACTGTATCCATATGAGATGATGGATGTTAACCAAACCTACTGTGATGGTCACTTTATTATGTACGTAAATCTAACCCTCACACTGTATACCTTAAACAGATATAGTGATGTATGTCAATTGTCGATAAAACAGGAAAAAAATAACCATCAGGAGATACTGTTAAATCTGATGTAGATGTGGTTATTCCCCTGAATATTTCTCTATGTACAGATTTACCTACTTACTTAAAGTAGTAATAATAAAATATAATTTGTTATTTTATTGCAATAAATGTATCTTAAATTATTTATTTTGATAGGTTATATGGCCTAAATTCAGTGGGTAACTACCAAACCTCTGAGTCACTTTGTGCTATAGAGAAGCTGATCTCCAAATGCATGGAGAGGAATCATGATTTCCTGGGTCGTTTTATCATTTCCATTCTAGACCCAAACCTGGAATCAGAGATTCATTTTCATATAGCACAAAAGTTATGATTATATCTTTTTTGAGACAGTCTTTTTTTTCAAGATTTTGTTTATTTATTCTAGAGAGAGTGAAAGAGCCCAAGCAGGGGGAGCAGCAGAGGGTGAGGGAGAAGCAGGTTCCCCACTGAGCAGGGAGCCCAATGTGGGGCTCAATCCTAGGACCCAGGATCATGACCTGAGCTGAAGGCAGATGCTTCACAGACTGAGCCCCCCAGGTGTCCCTCCATGTTTTTTTTTTTTTCTGATGCAATAGATAAAATATACTTTTTGTTGTATACTCCCTCTTTGTATAGATATAACAAATCTTTACATATTTCCATATTAGTCAGGCTTCGAAAAATCTTGGAATTTGTGAATTAACAAGCAGATCATTTATAGTTTCTATTCAGAGCTACTTCCCTGCCCACATGGCTCTGTAAGATTCACGTTATTGGGGTCAGAGGAAGCAGCGTCTGAACAAGGTCCAGTAAGCCCCCCACAGAGCATGACCAGCCTGCTTGGCTCCTGGACTGGGTCACGCGGTACAGGCGGTATTCCCTGCCCATGCTGACTGCAGCTGGGCCTACTTGACTTTTTTTATGGATGGTTTCTATTCCAACATCTCTGATGCTTTCTCTATTCCTGGGTGTGAGTAGTAAAGGCCTATAATTTCTAATTAAACTCCCACATCTTAACTGCTCTAATACATTATTTATAATGTGCCTGTTAGACGCAATGTGGATGAATGGGGTTTTAGGGACACTCTTGAGGCTCTTGAATAGTATTCTTGTTGGTCCTCTGAAATCTGGGTTAGGGCAGCAGAGATGCCAATTCTTTTTTTTTTTTTTTTTTAAGATTTTATTTATTTATTTGACAGAGAGAAATCACAAGTAGATGGAGAGGCAGGCAGAGAGAGAGAGAGGGAAGCAGGCTCTCCGCTGAGCAGAGAGCCCGATGCGGAACTCGATCCCAGGACTCTGAGATCATGACCTGAGCTGAAGTCAGCGGCTAACCCACTGAGCCACCCAGGTGCCTGAGATGCCAATTCTTAGTGATGATAACTCACATCATCTGAACCCAGCATGTCCAGAAGAACTTGCCCAACAGATTCTGGTTTCTATTCTAGATTGCCAGCTCCTGCTAAGGCTACTTTGCTGACTCCCCATCACCTGACTGCAGGCTGTCAGAGGCTCTCAGCAGTACTCCGGGATCTTCTCCTGTAGCTCCATTGTGTCCATGGGTAACTCATCTCGGGCTCTGCCTCTCAATAAATTCCACTGGAACCTCCTCAGACAAGCATGTTCATTTTAGGTCAGAGACAACTTGAAACCTAGACGTACAAAAATGGAATTCTTAATTCCCTCTTCCTCTGGTAAGTTCTATGTTGGTCCAGAGCACTGCCATCTGCAGAGTTATTGCAGTCCAAGGCTGCCACCACCCTTCCCTTGCCCCCAGCATCTGGCTCGCTGCTGACCTCAGGTCCTACAGGGTACATGGTCTGTGGGAGATTCTCCTGCTCCTAAAGCAGTGGGTGGGACCAAATCCCCAGAGAAGGAAGGAGAGTTGAGAGTCCTGTTCCCTCTTTGATCTGAGATGGGATGTTCCTTTTTATGATAAAAGTCAGAAAAAGATGGAAGATAAGGACACATGGAGAGGTATTATTGTACCACTGGAAAGATGACAATGTTTCTGAGAGTGTTTTTCCCATGGGAAGTATGACTCCGGGCTGAGATCATTGAAAAAATTTGACAATATGTCACAGCGTCTTCTTTACAGACAGGAGACAGAGCTAACTGCAGAAGCACAGTAGGACTTCCGGCAGCTCCTCAGTGCCCATTTGGGACCGTTGTGAACTAAATACAGCAGCATCGCTTAGCCCTTGTGACCTTCCCCAGTGAGATTCAGCTGCTTGGGGCCAGCATGAGATAGGAAGAAGAGCTCCTTTTGGTAGAAACTTGCAGAATACATTTGAAGGAGGAATGAGGGATGAGGAGCAAACTTGCCCATTGTTGTTTTGGAATAAATGAATTGATTATATGAATCAATTATATTAATATATGACCAGTCAGTCACTGTGTTTTTGAGTCTATATTTTTACTAATTTATGATCGTGCCTCACACGTCTTTACTTCACCTTCTAGAGTGGGACATCTTCCAAAAATGCCCATGATAGAGAGATGTAACCAGCCCATCATATATGGCCACAGAATATTTGATAATCACTGATTAGGGGTCGTATCAGGCTCATGCTGTTCACTAGGACTGTAGGCCTGAACCCTATTAGCCTGGCTTGCTCTTGACCCGGTGACGGTCTTCTGCTTACGAGTGGGTACCAGAGTAAGAGTCTGTGCATGTTAAGGAGTACCAGCCAGCTTTGCTGCTGTGAGGAGCTGGTCGTAAGCATCAGCCGTCTGATTTTTATTTCTCACTCATGCTGCCTAGCAGTGGCAGCTCTCCTTCCTTTGTGTTCCCTCTGACTTCCATGTCAGGACCCAGGGGTGCTCACATCCACCAGCCATGGCACAGGAAGATTCCCAGGACCCCACATCCCTTCTGTATAGCTGTGCATAGACCTGGAAGATAGTCGGTGTTGGCCACACATGAACACGAGGTAGATTTAGACCAGCCCCTCTCCATTCCCAGGACAACAGGGAAGATGGTGCTGATGCATGTTTCCCAGGAAGGGGCCCTGGGTCAGTGTGCAAGAATCATGCACACTGTGCCCAGTGGACACTCAGTGAGGCAGCCCCAGCCTATGGACATGTCCCTTGACCTTACCAGGGCTCTCTGCTGCATTTGAACATTAGGTGGCTTGTCCTTTCTCCACGCCTTTTCCTTATGACATGGCTTTCTATGACAGCACTCAGCACCCCCAGATTCCCTCTTCTACTCCGGCCGCTCCATTTTAGGACACCTCCAGCATTCTTTCTCCTCTGTCTTCAGCCTTCAGAGGCATTCTGAGTGGCCAGTTATGCAGTGATAGTCAACCACCATTTCTTCATTAATGATAATGAAATTCTCTCTCTCTCTCTCTCTCTCTCATCTCCAAAAACTCACTTCTCTTTCCAGAGCTCCAGAGACACATCCACTACTCTTTCATTCAATAGGGGATTTTGAAATGATAACACTGAAAACTGTCTTGAGCATCCAGGATAGAGCTGAATCCAGACCAAGCCTCCTCCTCACAGAGCTCACATTCCACTGTGGGGAATCACAGAAATTCAAACACACAAACAAACAAGTTAAATGCCAGGGGGTTGTAAATGTTTGGGGGGAAAATTAAGCAGGAGAAGGTGGGGACCAGAGGAAGGAGGAAATGAGGCTTGCTATCCCATCTTGGGGGGCAGCCAAGACCCAATCCCTGGAGAGCATCGTACAATGGTAGGAAGGACCTTAGGAATCAGGACTGTCCTTGCCTTTGTTCGACAGTTCAGAATCCTGGATCTTGAGTATGGCAGTGGGGTAAATGGACAATGGGGTAAATAAAATAACAAAATGGCAAAAACTCATGCTGTAATGAGTGCAAATGGTGGCCGTTTGCTTAAATACTAAGATACTTGAGGAATCATCATTTTGTCATGAAATGTAAGTGCGTTAGACCAGTGCTGATGTGCACACCAAAGCTGAACAAAGCTGAGGACACACAGGATACTGTCCACAGCTGTGCCAAGCGAAGGGCCTGTCATTATTCAATGAATGGGGTGCACCTATCACCCAGACAGTCCCAAAGGCGTGGTGTTCTCCTTGTGCAGAAAATGGTATTTTTTAATTCTCACTGGTCTGCTGTATCAGTCAGATGCACAACAGGAAACAGATGGTACACACCAGGGAGGTTCCTTAAGAAGCTTTTATTTACCAAAGAGCCTAATTATAAAGTAGGGGCAGGTCTCAGGGAAGGACAGTGCAGGGGCCCAGGGCTGGCCGCAGCACCCCAGGTTCAAAGGTACACAGACAGAGATCACTAGAGTTTGGAAGGAGGAGGATTCTGTAGAATAGGCCATTTGGCAGCAGCAGTGACCTTTGTTGGGGACAGAGCTGGGGACGACCACACCGAGAGGGAACTAGGGAAACAAACAGCTTGACCACTCTCTCCCTCTCTCTGTTCTCCTGCCAGAGTCCCCGCTGGCCAGAGGGCATGGGGCTCCTAGCTGGCATCCACAGAGGGTGGCCTCGGGCAGAGAGTGGGGCACAAGAAATGAGGCAGGTGGCACAGAGGCTACAGCCCTCCAGCATTAATCACAGAGACAGGCCTGCGTGGAGCTGCAGACGCTTTTCAACACACAGGCTTTGAAAAGTGTGAGCTTGGGAATTCAGGGTTAGAAAATCACTAACTGGTATCTTCAAACATGAACACAAGTTTGTCTCTTTAGAGTCCAAGTACAATCTGACTTGTGGAAAGTTTTCAAACTCTGGGGCCATCACGGACTAAGTTGGTGGAAAACGGTAGCAGACACGGACGGGTCCTCCCCTTCAGCGCCCACCGAGTCTCACGGAAGACAAGCTGTTCCAGAGGAGGGTAACTCTGCACAGAGACCACTGTGCAGGAACTGGAACTGGATCCAGGAACTGGAGTTCCTGGGATTGTGGGAATGATGGGGCTTGGCGGGGCAGCCACCCCAGAACTGGTGGCAAAGAAGTCATGGATGCTTGCTCCTGAGAGGTCAGAGGCTGTTCCGGGTGCTAGGAATGAGCCTTGGGGTCGCTGCAGCTTTGGTCCCTATGGTTGAGCTTCTTGGGACAATGTCGGTGAAGACGGGAAGAGCAAAGTCATGTTGTGAACCATCCGCCGGGCTGGGTGGCAGACTTTGGTTTCCAGGGCCAGGGTTTCTGAAGAAGCAGTGGCTCAGCCACAGAATTTAAAACAAAGCCTGGTCCCGTCCATGGGGTTTCCAGGCAGACTTCTAACCTGGGGAGGGAATTCTTGGGAAAACATCTTCCTTCAGCACAGACACCCAAGCTGCCTCCCTTAAAATCACTCAGAGGCAACGCTGAGATGGGGATTTCAGGGGCCATGTGTCCCCCTGACCTGTGCCAGCTCTTTTCCCCATCCCACTTCAATCTCACAATATGCGGGCAAAGTAACCTCAAGCCCTCTCTTTCATTTTGATCGCTAATCCTTGAGTTTTAAAAATAAATGTGCAGCCAGAGATCACCAGATCTAAGCAGAAAAGATGTAAGAGAAATTGTAAGGTAGGGAAAGTGGAGACTGGAACCCTAGGGAAGGATCAATAATTCAGGCAACAGAAGTAATGGTTTTATTAAAAATTCTAATTAGCATCCTCAAAGGGATTCAAGAAAATGATGCAGATGTAAAATCCCTTTCCAAGAAAAAATAATAAGAAAATGAAAAAAAATTAGGAAATTGAAATTACCCTTGGAAATATTTTTAAATATGAATTCAATAGTTAAGCTTCAAGATGAGTCGAATGACTTGTTCAGGTTCTCTCATGGTCAACAAAAACAATAAAAGGCCAAACCCGGAAAATAGGAGATCGAGTTAACAGGTGACAATGTTGAATTTTTCCAAGCCCTGCACTCCGCATACCAATTATAGTCGAGGGGTCCCCAGGCTCTTTGTGTTCAGTTTTCGGAGCTTCTTCTGTGTCTGCCATTTCTTAAAAATAATCAGTTCAAGATAAAATTTATGTCAAAGAAGCGTGTTTGGGGATGGTATATTTTGCTCTGCTCCCCAGAATGAGGGAGTCCATGGACTCCCACCGGAAAGAGTGTATCTGAGTGTCTGTGGACTAGAATCCCTCAGCATAGCCTCAGTTGTCAGAGATTTTCTCAGTTGTTAAATAGCTCAGGGGCAGTAAGAGGCTCAGCGCAAACACAGGGTCTGTGTCAGATGACCTGAAGGGTGTGCTTCCCACAAACACGGTGCCATTTTCCACAGAAGCACATGTATTTCAATGATGGGTACATCTGACTGGACAGGCCAAGAGCAGGAGCTTAGGCGCTTGGAGCCTTGGCTTTTGATTATAAGCAGATGAGTTCTATTTTATGGTTTGTGTGTCATTCTGAAAAGATTTGATGTAAACAGCCTTAATGTCAAACATAGGATAGGATGGACACCTTACCTTAGTCTTTGCAACCAAAAGGTCTGGCATAGGAACAGCTCTAAGTAACTCCTCCCAGTCCCCTGGATCCTAGCTGTCCTATCTGTTCCTTTGCAATTAAGAATAGAGATAAAACCCTTCAGCAAAAACAATGGAATTTAAAAAATATCTCCTTCTTGGGTCCCCTTGCTTCCTGAGCATCTCTTTATTATACTGAAGAATTGTGTTTTGTGAACTTGGTGCCTAAGTAATTAAACAACCCAGCAGACACCAAGGAAAACAAACATCTCCCAGAGCAACGACGTCCTTGCAGCTGAGTTCTGGACTCGTTATCATCAACAGCGAGGAAGCAAGGAACACGCAGCCATAACATTTGCAAGGTTAGGAACTGGGATACACAGGAGCCGAGTGTCATTTTCCACTGCCTGGCATCCCTCCCTAGGCCACAGGTGAATATTCTGCTGTTGGAGCTAGCGCCAGGACACTTCTGAATATTCCCTGCAAGACATTTTGTAAAGGTATAAGAAGCAGTCTAGGTTAGGAAAAAAGTGCCCTGGGACTTTGACTCTAAACAGGGAGTTAGGTGACCTCAACAGGGTGCTAGCCACCTTCAGTTTACAGTAGCCTTCCTCCTCTTATACTCTAGACATTTTCCACAGGGTCCCAGGTTGACCTGCAGTTGTCTGTAAAAATAAGATGACAGGCCCAGGACAGGTGGCTTATTCTAAGTTCGACATCACTGAACCAAGACTTGGAGGTTTGTCTCTCCCAGAAATGGAATCTTAAACCAGCCAGACGGAAATCACCTGATCAGTGTTAGTCAGGTCATCAGCCTGGTAGATGCCCTGTCATCCCCCAAAAGAAATTCAGCAAACAACAATCAATTGCTTTTCTGCCTCATTCCCATTTCCTTCTGCCTGCAAAGGTCTTTCATTCTGTATGACTCCTTGAAGCTCCTCTCTATCTGCTACACTGCATGCTTTCCGACTGGAATCGATTTTTGCTCAGATAAACCCTTGCTAGTTTTATATGCCTCCGTTTAACTTTTAACAGTTTTTAACATCAAAGCTAAGTCAGCCACAAGGGACGTGTCAGTTTCACAAAACTTAACCTCTGCCATCCACAGATCCTGGAGAAAGATTCACGTGGAAGCTAAGACGGCTTACGTTTGAGGCACCCATTTGCACCAGCCTCTTCCAATGCTTGTACCTAAATTTCTATTGTTTGCCTTACAGAAGTGACTAAGCTTCTGGACCCACCTCACTCAGAGCCCAGCTCGCAGCTCACAGTCACATCAACTACCCCCTCCCATCCCTTCCATCCCCAGAACAGATCTTTCACTTCTCTGCTCTTTTCTTCCTTTTCTCTTCTTTTTACATCAATTAGGTAGAACAGGCCACTGGTCTCTTGAGTCCTAGCTCAGGAACTAAAGGACTGGAAAATGCAGAGTTCTGTACTTTCAGGGATGTACTCCATCATTCAGCAAATTGTATTTGGTGGTGACTTGGCAAGTGTTAAGCATTAATGATGCAAAGGTAAATGGGACATGGCACCAGGGAGGAAGGCACAAGCCATCTGGCAAAGAGGAACAGATATGGGGGCACGTGGGGGCTCAGTGAGTTAAAGCCTCTGCCTTTGGCTCAGGTCATGATCTCAGGGTCCTGGAATGGAGCCCTGCATTTGGCTCTGCTCAGCGGGGAACCTGCCCCCCCACCCGCTTCTCTTTCTATTTGTGATCTCTCTGTCAAATACATAAATACAGTCTTAAAAAAAAAAAAGGAGCAGACAACAACAAATTCATCTGAGATCCATCACCCCAATGAAAACAACCAAAGGCCATTGGGCCTCGTTAGAGGCAGAAGGTCAGCCACCATCATCTGTGCCTGCAGACACTCAAAGGAGGTAAGAGAATGGGAAAACTTGGTGTTGGAAACAAGTCAGGTTGTAGGTAAGCTGTCCTTGGAGCTTGTTAGCACAGAGAAGCTAGAGGCAGGCTAAGTAGAAGGAAGCCCTTCTACTTACTGGTTCAGAAAGCATATGAGGGATACAAGTGGGCACGTGGTGCTGAGTTAGGAGTCAGAGTTTTCTTGTCCTATATTATCTGGCCATTGGTGGTTTGTATATTCAGTCTCTCAGCTGAGGACAATAGTGATAATAATGACAATAACAATACTTAAGTGATTAATGTCAAATCCTTTGAAGACCTTTGTTTAGGAGGAAAAGACTTTTTACTCTATCCTTCCAGGTTCTTAGGCTAATTTATAGGCAAAGTAACAAAATAGAGATGGAAAGGAGAAAAACAAATTTAATCACATGTGAATTACTCCACAAAGACAATGTGACCTAAGGACACCTGGGCAGTCAAAGGTCATGTGCCATCGGGAGGGAGCTGAGGAATGGGAGGGGGCCTGGCACTTCAAAGCGGAGGGAGATTATTCACAGGTTGATAAGAAGACCAGATCCTGGGTACTTAGGTATTTGCTCTGCCATATAGATAGGTCTTTCAGATAAAATAATTTATCTCTTAGTCATAGTTCTTTTTCTGGACCAAGTCCCCTATCTTAATTCTTTCAGGTAGCTTAGGGGAGAGGTAAATGTTCTTCTTGAATCTGCTGGGTGCTGATTGCCTTCAGCCCTAAGCAATTCACATGACAAAGTGGCACATTTGGGGGACACTTGTTCTAAACCCCTTCACCTTTTAAAGTGGGTGATCTCATTTAATGGCACAGCAGTCCAGAGGGTGCGTCCATAATCAAATCCATTTCAAACGTGGGTTAGTGGGGACTCGGAGACATTCATCAACCCCACGGCTTTGGAGAACCCACATGGTAGACTCCGCCATCCCATTATGGGTTGCAGTTTAGGGGATTTTCAGAGCTTGAAAAGATATATCGCCTTAAAGGTAACTGGATAAGGGTATGGTTCATCATATCCAGTTCACGGCAAAATTGGAGGGTCACTTAGGGTCCACAGTGGGAGCAGGTCTAGGAGATGGTTTGCATCCCACAGACAGACCAATAAATGCAGGTGCATTTCAATGTGTGTGAATTAACATGATCTAATCCAATCAGAAGAGTGAGACTTACTTGCATGCTGCCTGTAACTTCCCTAAACATGTATTAGTGTAAACTCTCCATCTTTGAACGAGAAAATGCATCACATAAAGTAGTTTCCCTTTGCCTCACCATTCTGCCTAAGGATAGGCTTCATGGTTTGGGGTTATTATTCTGCTTGATGGTAATTTTCACTTAGTAACGAAAGTGCTCATAAAAGGGAATATAATAGAGAGAGGTGCCAACTTGGAATCATGTGCTGCATTGAAGCTGTATTTCTTCCAAGGGTCAGTTCGCACTTGAACTTCTGTCAGGGCTCTTAAGCACACACATACTCGCTTATTTGATTGAAACTTACCTTTCGGTCAGACCCCCCATTTATGCAGCCAAATGATGTAATTTGTGTATGCCTATGTGATAATTAATAGTTATAAGAAACACATTATGAAGGACTTCAAACTGAGCATTTTCAGTGCCCGTCCTTTAGCGCTCCCTCCTGCTTTTCAATGCTTTTGAGCTGTTCCACAATTCTGTGAATCGTAAATAACTGCAGAGCCATGCAAATGGCCCTTGTGCCGAGACGGCGGGCGAAGGACGGCGGGCGAAGGAGTTGTCAGGTGGAAATGCCACTGATTTTCTTCCCCTGGCATGAAAGCTGCCGAGTCCACATCTCTTAAGCACATTCTTTCAGCATTCTTAGTAGCCTTTTGTATAGCCTGTCCTTCTGATTCTTTTTCATATTGGTCATTACACCTTGCAGGCTCCCTCATCAACTAATGCAATGAATAAAAACTCTGCCATCTGTTCACTTTGTGTTTCTATGAGAACTATACCTTTCTTAAAAAAAATAATTACCTTTCAAGAAAGGGAATGTCATAGAAAGTGAGATAAACTACTTCCTTCTACTTCCTTTTAGATGGAATTCCTTTTTTTTTTTTTTTTAAGATTTTATTTATTTACTTTAGAGAGAGAGAGCACAGGGGAGAGGGAGGGGCAGAGGAAGAAGCAAGCTCTCTGCTGAGCAGGAGCCCTGGCTTGGGGTCCACTCCAGGACCCCAGATCATGATCTGAGCCAAAGACAGATGCATAACCCACTGAGCCCTCCAGGGAGCCCTGGGATTCCTTTCTAAGTCTGTGCATTCTAAGGGTGTAAACACTGGACCTGAGTCTGGATAGTCACAGGGAGTGAAAATAGCTGTGTTCATCAGTCAATGAGTAAACAGACAAACGGGGTTAAGGCAAGAATATAAAGAGCCTTCCTTTCATTAGGAATGCATGCCATATGATGAATGAATGGGAAACACAGCTAGAACCCTGCAACCCCCCCCCCCGCCAATGGCACGTCCATACTAGCTGCCTCTGAGACCTCAACACACCTCATCCATGTTCTGTTTATGGCGTGTTCCTGTCAGTGACCAGAGTTGAGTTAAGCCGCATGATACACCTCAAGCTTGTGTGTGATACTGTTTTTAGAAATTCAAGTCTTAAAGAAAATACTTTTTTTTTTTTTTTTTAGTACCAGCTATATATCTAGGTGGGTTTTGATTTTATTTTGAAGTGACTTATTTTAAACAGACATTGTAGTCTCATGAGTATGCATTGCTTTATGCACTTGTGTCAATACTGATGTGTCCTCTAAATTATGGGAAAATGAGGAAAGACACCAGTTTTATCTTTTTGGTCAGAAACTTAGTAGTGAGTACTTTTTCTACAGATAATAGAAATAGAAATATTTGTTTCTGTGGTTAAGTTTTCTTTCAAGGTAGACTATTTTCCGATGTATGACATCTAAGAATGTATACTTCTTTAAAATAATGTGGCAATTATTGAACATGAGCAGAAATAAGAGTAAATTTCAAGCAGACCTCTTCCAGCGTGATTTCGACTATTTATGAGTTCAGACTTAACTGGGGCTTGCTGGGTCATAACCTTACATAAAAAGGGATACACAGAGAAGCACAAGAGTGAGAACTTCCTGCTGGTTGGTCTGACCACAGATGGACACATGGGCCCAGTCTTGCCACCACAGATTACCTGACACTCTTATTACCACTGTATAAACCATGTTTTGCAAATACGGAACCAGTCTGCAGGCAAGATGATAGTGTCAACAGACGTTTATATTTTCCAAGAAAGCACCTGACCTTGGCACGAGGCACTAATGGTTTAACAGCTGCGTGGAAATGTGCGGATTGCTTTATTGTGCTGGCAATAATGCATAGGGAAGGGCAGTGTGGGGTACGGGTATCCACTTCATTATTTTTATATTTTTAAATATAGTTTTCAGAGCATCTTTGCAATTTCATTGTAACACATAAAGCTAAATAACGCCTCTCGAAAACTTTTTTCCCTCTCAAATTCCAAGAAGCATCTTGGCCAAGAAACCTAACAAGAAAGAAAATAACAAGGTCAACAGTTTAAAAAACATGCCTCTGCCTATTGGTGACTTACTGTGGGATGGAAAAGACAGTTTTAACTTCCAACTAGGCAGATAATCTGCATGAAAGTCGTTTACTGTGATTCAATCATCACAAATTCATTTAAATGTTCATGGCCTGGACTTGGAAGGAAACAGGGCAATTGTAAAATGCAACAATGAAAGCACCAGGAAAGTCAATAATTCATCTTCTGCTTCCAGAAACTTCTCTCATGTTTAGAGGACTGTGTGGCATCGTGGAGGGAGCAGACTGGTGTCCAGAAGAGCCTGCATGGTCTGGTCACTGAATGAACTCATTGCTCCATCTGTTTCCTACTTGTGGGTCATCTTAGCCTCCACCAGGGATTTGGAAACAAATGCAAACATTAGCACCTTCAAAAGGCCCAATCAAAAAAATTAGAAACTGAATGGTCAGAGTCTGTAGCTGAAAGGCCAAAGCAAGCCACCTCTGGTCTGCTTCTTATTACAGAGAGCCAAGGGCCATCCATGCTGTAATGTTTGGACTCAAGACAGTTTCCCTCCCTCTTCTCATGTGGGTGTTTGAGGCAGGAAGGTGGATCTTCCCTGGATTACTGGGGTTGTGAATATGGGAAGCGGCCTCCAGGGTCACTGTGTCCTTGGATGTGCCCTGGACATGGCCTGTCACTGGATGTCTTGGTGGTCAGGGGCTTCACCGGAGTTTGGGCCTGCTCTTGGACTCGGGAACGTCCCTGGGCGATGCCTGCCCTAGATCCTTCCTGATTCCCCTTGCTTCTCCCTCTTGCTGGTTTCAGACCCCTGAGACCTAGCCACTTCTCCATCTGGCCAACTATCCCCA
The DNA here is from genome assembly GCF_011764305.1 of Mustela putorius furo. Taxonomy (NCBI): domain Eukaryota; kingdom Metazoa; phylum Chordata; class Mammalia; order Carnivora; family Mustelidae; genus Mustela; species Mustela putorius. The sequence goes on from NW_025421998.1 coordinate 14,713,971, forward strand.
GGTGCTTCAGGGTCATCTCTTCCAGACCTGGGAGGTCCTGCAGCAACAGGGCCCACATGCTCATACCCAGGCCAGCAGACAAAACCAGGTCACCATGGGGTCAATCTGTTGAATGATTCTTTGGCAGAATGTGTTTCTTTCTGTTTTTGGGGGTTGACTTATTTTCAGGTTAAGAGCATATTAAAGAATGTCCACTTTATTTGTAGCGGCTCCCTGCTGCTGTAGCTGGAGGCCGAAACGAGACAAGCTGATGGGATGGAAGAGAAATGCATTCACATGAATGTGTTCATGAATGAGAGGATTTCTTCTCAGTGGAGTTTTCCCATGGATATATTCTCCTCATCAATGAATGCTTGTTATAGGCCTTATTCACAGATAATGTATACATTAGGAATGTATTCTCAAAGAACACTCTCTTTTATGTATATATGTATCCTCAGTACACTCTTGAGCGGGAAGAGCATCATATGAATGCATTCTGATGAAAATAAAAAGAGAGTCTTAAGCATTCATCCTATTCAATAATCTTGTGAATACATTTCAGGGCTCTAGCTCTCTTTCTATTCTTAAGTCTCCAGAATCAGGGTCAGGGAGGCAGTGACAAATCAAATGTTCCTTAAAATACTATTAAGAAGGAAAAATGGAAACCAGTTAAAACTACAGGTGAAAGGAATTGGTGAAGTTTGGCACTGAGCTTGTTTGATGAGCTGCCACCTGGCTCTGCTCAGGAGCTGAGCTCTCCTAGTCCCCAGGAACAAGGTGCCCAGGAGTGCCCTGTGGGCTCTTCCGTTGCATTACATAGAGCAAGAGCTGGAAGTTTCCCTAGTCTCTCTCTTTCTTTCCTCTGGAGACATTCCTGGTGTTCTTACTCTTCCAAGCAAACTGAGACCTCAGACAAACTGGGTGAAGTTCCACAGTAGGCAGTTAGAGGTGACAATTAGATCTACCTGTTGTCTCTCTAGGTACCTAACTACCATTGTCCCTCTGTCTATCATCTCTCTACCTATCATCTATCTATCATCTATCTATCCATCTACCTATCATCTTTCCATCTATCTTTCATCTGTCTATCATCTATCTGTATCTACCATTGTCTTCCATCTATCCATCCATCCATCCAACATCTATCTATCATCTATCTCTATCAATCAGTTGTCTCTATCATCTACCTATTTCTCTATCTAATCAAAGTTGCAGAAATTTCAATAATTGCATATTAAGCAACTAAGAAAAAAGCAAAAGAGAAAAAAATTGTTACAGGTAAAGACATGTTTTATTGGGTTCTGGGCTTATTTATTTATTCTGAAAATAAACCCATAACTCCTAATTGGTTCTTTCCAATCTAAGCTGTATATTTTAATTGAAAGTAGTTGCATATATAGGGAACTCAGTTCCAGGAAAATAAAAATATGGAAAATGCCAACTTATTAACACAGTTTCCTTAAATTTACATTCCTGTGTCAGGAGACATTTATGGAATAAAGTCCATTCTCTGTGACAACATACATAATACATTTAATGTCAGGCCCTGATATTAAACTTAAACCCTCACTTGCTTTTTATTCAAGAATTGTTTAAGGAAAGTACCTGGGCTTTCGTACTGGATATAAATAGACAACCATTGTGTGCAATTTTAGATAAACATCTTTAGTGTCCTATAACGCAGTTTTGTAACTAGCATCTCAACTTTGGAAAAACAAATAGTCTTTGAAAGCCATTACCACAATGCGCTCAGCACTCCCGGAGGGCATGCTCTGATTTCCAAGCTTGGCAGTGATGCTGAAAGGAATTGCATGGTCAGGCTGGTTGCTAGGAAAAAAATACCCAGACGTGCTGTGAAAAATTGACTTTGTGTGATGAATTTTCTGGTTTAATAAGCAAAGCATTACAAGTACACCACTCTAATATAAAACTTGGTGATTTGATATAAGGCAAACATACCACCTAATCTACTCACGTAATGATAACACATGCATTGTATGAACAGATATCAGATGCCGGCTTACATGCTGGTGCCCAAAGGTCAGGATTTGGAATAAATATACAATTTCTTTCTTCTGTTTAGCAAAGCTCTAGCGTTCTTACATTTCCTCTTTTGTCACATCTGATGGATAGCACCCAGCTCAGCTAAACTCTTGCCTGTTAGGAATATTTATACCTGCCCTAATGCAGACGCAGCTCACAAGCTATCTTTGACCAATGAGACCCTGGTTTGACTGTGCATTGGAGCCTGGTTCAGGGCCTCTCCAGACCCCTGATTTGACATCCCAGTCTCATGGGCCACCTGCCATATTCAGTTGCTCCCTGCTCCCTTTCCCTACAAGGACTATGCTCTGCAAACTCTTCTTTAAGATTTTCCACCAGCTGTCTGCCATTCGCTCCTTGATGCTGATTCAAGCCTCCTTGTCTTTGAGATCATCTGTGCAGTCCAACCTCAGTGCAGGCTCTTGGAACATTTCGATCCTGTTCATTTATGAAAATATCCTGTAGACATGTGATCTTTCCATCAGAATGAGGGACTCAGATACCCAGAATGAAAATGTGACTTAGGTCAGTCCGTGAGAATGACAATTCAGGAGTCAGTGAGCCAACAGATTCTCGAGGTTTCATTAAGCATATAAGAGCAATGTGAAGGCTAGCACTAGGGCTTCTAGTTTGGGGACAGATACAGTCACAAATAATAACAACACATTTTTAAAAGATTTTATTTATTTATTGGATAGAGAGATAGAGAGAGATCACAAGTAAGAAGAGCGGCAGGCAGAGGGAAAGGGAGAAGCGGGGCCCAATCCCAGGACCCCAGGATCATGGCCTGAGCTGAAGGCAGGTGCCCAACCATCTGAGCCACCCAGGCACCCCGATAACAGCAGATCTTGATAGGTTGCTTAAAATAGCCTAGGTGCTGCTTTGCTGTATTTTGACTCACTTCACTCACGTGAACGACTCTATGGGGTGGGGTCTTACTATGTTTATTAATTATTAGCATTATGTAAGTAAGGAACCTGAGGCCAAGAGAGGCTAAATTAGCTGTCCTAAGTCAGTCATTTTGAGGTTGAGCATTACAAATCGATTAGCAGACTCTATCACCATATAACCAATGGTCAGTTCAAGTCCGATCACTCGACTCACCCTGTAGTCTACTCCAGTGATGGTTTACATCACTTTACATCGATGAGTGTTTATGTGTGGCTGTGAGTAGTCCTACCTATACTCTGATTTTAGGCAAACACAAGTTACGCATTGTATCAGAATAGTTTCTAGGGCAAAACCACAAATCATGAGCTAGTGTCAGGTTTCTCTAATACATTTTTTACCTAGATGTTTTGTGTGTGATGGAATGAGGAACTTATTAAAAATATCTGATTCTTCAAGACCAATTGTCAAAAAAGTGACATTATACATTAGCCTTTTCCCTGATAACAGAGCTTCTTTGCTAATATTTTCTTTCTAAATTATCTTTCAAGCAATTTCCTTCATATACTTTGCTTTACAGTCAATTATGAGGTATGTCAAGGCAAGTGAATATTTGAGAGATAAATATTCATTGTGGATTTTTTTCCTAAAAGACTGAATTATGATTCTGAACCTTTACATTGGTATTCATTGAACAAGAACCTCTTTATCTTGTGGAATACAACCCATCACAAACTTCATGCAAGTTATGGCAGATACTGGGTTTATTTAGGAGGAGGTTTGACAACACGTCTGCTTGATCTGTGTGTGGGTCTGCTGTGTGCGTGCACAGTGAGGTTTCGCTCACGTATTAGAGTTGCGATTCCTTCTAGAATCCCCCCATGACCCACGTGAAAGTGAAGTGACTACAGCACAGATACTTTCTGAGGAGAAGAACATTAAGCTACTAGCAACACTGACATGAATCCAGTTGATTTGGTGCCGCTAGCATATTAATTATCTCCTGGGGCTGCAAGAAAATGGGACACAGGAATTTTGCAAGGAGGAGAAGGAATGGCTCCCATCCCCAGAAGCCGGCCAGGTGGAACAGCACGTGGGACCTCAGGCTTCAGCGGGCCATGACAGGGGCCACTGGCCACAGTGGGCAGGTTGGTTGTACTAAACATACTGAAGAGTGGGGAGAGTGGAAGAAAAGACAGGCTCTCCATGTAATTTTCACGTTTATACTAGGAAACATTTTTGGTGTCTTACACATAAAAAGCTCACACTCACACATCGCACTGGGCAACTCAGAAAATGTCTGCTTGGTGTTGGGAACTGTATTAACACACATCCTTACCCTGCCCTTGAGTCTGAAACACAAAGTATGAAAACATGACGTGATCAGAGTCTATGAAGTGGACCTAGGAGGTTCCTCTGTGAGCTCCATGAACTCATGGCAGTCAACAATGGGAAACACCTCTCCAGGGCACACTCGCCTCGACTACTGCGCTCAGAATGGGTCATAGTTCCCCAGGGGATCTGAACACACGAAGGCCACAGAACGGTGTGGACAAGTGGCCAAGATGGAGGAGGTCTCAGAATGGAGTCGGATGGAGATGGTTGAAAAGCAAGAGGGAAGGGACAGATGGGTGGAGGCAACAAGATCTGCATGAAAAAACCGGCCATGAGAAAAATGAATGGAACTTGTTTACATCAGTGGCAGGTCATGTATTAAAAGTGCAAATCCCTTTTTGATTACAATTTTACTGTATTGCCTCCGTTTTGATTTTCAGCCACTTTGTCACACAGTCACAGAAAAGATAACAATTCCATCATCTAAAATCATAAGGTCAAAAATATTCTTTTGTGCAGTGTTGGGGGTTGAACAGGGTCTCCCCACCATTCATGGCCACCCAGAGCCTCAGAATAAGACCCCATTTGGGTACAGTCCTTGTTAATGTAATTAAGGATGGAGATGAGATCAAATCGGCTTAAGTTACAGTCTAAATCCAATGAGTGTGTCCTATAAGAGACAGAGAAAAGACACATGAAGATGGGGAGGAAAGCCCTGTGAAAATAGAGGCAGAGATAAGGATAATGTGCTGGAAATCGAGGAGTCACCAGCAATCACCAGAAGCCACGAGGAGCCACCAGGAGCCAAAAAAAGCAAAGAAGGACCCTCCTCTGGAGGCTTTGGAGGAAGCAGGGGTTACCAGCACCCTGACTTCGGACTTCTGGTCTCCGGGAATATGCAAATGAATTTCTGATGTTTGAAGCCACCAACTTTGTACTACTGATTTTTCACAGCAGCCCAAAGAATCTGATAGAGGCAACTTCTGTGGAAAACTGACAGATAAACAGATATACATGGAAAATAAAAGTAATTCAGACTCAAATGCATAAACCCTTAAATCCATATAATCGCAAAATATAAATTTTAGTATCTTTTATGGAGGAAGGGGCCCACAAAAGCAAAAGTTCCTAGGACCAGCAGAGGTCACAATGAGGCACCAGGAGAAATGTCACCTACATGCCAGCAACCAACAGACATTCTTACTAAATGCTCCAAGCACCGGCTAATGTTATTTGGTGATTTGGTTTTAGCCCTCCCCCCACCCCCCATCGTTTTTTGCCTTCTGACAACCGAGCCTCTTCAAACTAGGCAACATGCAGCTGCTCACCTTTTCTGTAAGATGTAACTCCCGCATCTACCATCTTCTGCTGCTGGAGAATCTGAGCCCCCTCACACGGGGGAGTTTTTCCTCTGACAGGTCTCGGCATAGGGATGAAGGGCTCTGAAAGATCTCAGCAGCCATCTGAAGATGTGGGATACCCTTAGTCTTTTACTGGGGTTGTTCAAGTCTCTGTGTGTGCCACACAGCTTACTCATCTGGCTTCATGAAGCGTGTGCCAGTCTCATAGGAGGGAGGACACACCTAACTGCAGCTGGGTCTGTCATACTGGAGGGCAGGCAGAGCTAACAGAGGGGCCACCGTGTACAGTCAGAGGACAGAGCATTCTAACTGGGGAGCTTGTGTTTGTAACAGAAGGCTGAGCTGGTCTGGCGGAGGATGTGCATATTCAATAGGCAGATATGGGTGTCTAGCTGGAGGGCTCACATGTCTGCCTGCGGGGCGTGCTTATCTGACTGCACACATATCTGACTGGGGGCCACAGGCATCTAATAGGATTGTACTCATTCCTAACTGGAAAGTAGTGGATAAAAAACAACCCTGGTGTTGAGAATGGAAGTTTCCATGGATATGAGAATGATATGGCTTTTATTATGTGGGATTGGGATGAATACAGATAAAGTGTTTATCCTCAGAGAGTTTTCTTCCTCACCCAGAAACATGATAACTAAAGCTACAAAAATCAGCAGATTCATATGCAGTGATCTACTCCTGCCTGGAGTATTATTATTTTGTTGTTATGTGTTACACAGAATGAACATTTCATTTAAGTATTAGGTGTTTTGGGGGAGGCTTATAATAATTCCCCTAATCAATGTTCTTATAAGCAAAATTATTTTGACTTGAGTGAATTAACTGAACATTTCACCAGTTAACGAAGAGAAGCAAAAAGGAGCTACAGAATGCTTCGTGATCAAGGCCTTCCCCATCTCTCAGTGAAGTGAGGCTGCATCTGTATTCTGGAACGGCCTTTCCCTGTATCTCAAAGTTATGTTTCAATTCATTAAAAAAAAAATCCCAAGACAGCAAGAAACATTTAAAAATAACTGAACTGACAATATACTTTGGAATACTCCTGGTAATTATAGCAACGTGAGGGACCAACTGCTAATGGTCTTTGTGTGACTCTCAATGTTCATTCAGATCTGAAGTTAGGGATGTGATGGTGAAGTTGGAAAACTTTGGCATCATTGACTTTGTGAGATGTTTCAGCTTGAGAAATCGACTCTCTTTAGCTGTTAAACCTCCTTTGTTTATTTCTTTGCTTGTCTTCATTGGGTTTTTGTTTTGCTTATTTATAATAAGGATAACATTAGAAATGGGGTTTAACTGTGCCCTAGGAGTCTCCCCAGTTGGGCAAGGCCAGGCACCATGAAGAATAGGCTGGAAGGGTTCCTTCCGTGCATGGGGACATGCCTATCTGGAAGCTGAAAAGGACACAGGCGAAGGAACTCTGCTCTATTCTATTTGGTCATTTCCCATCATAATCTTGTAGGGAAGACATTGAATTTCAGAAAATATTTTACTCATCGCTAGAATGCACATTTGGTTCTCTGATGTGTCTGTCCCAAGCTGCAACAGAGCTTGGTTTACGGTAGATCTTACATAAATATTTTTGTAGGGGTGGAGGGAAGGCAAAAGGAAGAGAAGAAAGGGAGGGAGGGAAGGAAGGAAATATTTGAATATATGTTTATGTATGTTTGTAATACTGATGGAAAATCGAGAGAATTCAACTTTATCTACTTGGAATTACAATATTACAGAATTTAAAATTCTTCTACCCATATATGCTAACAGTGCACAGTTGGTGGTATTTTGTTATTTTAAAAAATACGTATTTTTATTTATTCTTATTATTTTAGAGTTATTATATTATACATTTAAATTGGAGAGAAAATTTCATAATGAATTATATGTCAAAAAATAAAAAAAATTATATGTCTAGAGAGATCTAATAAGATATAAAATATAAAGAATCTTCATAATTTGTGAAAAGCAGTGTCATCTGTCCAGAACTGTAAACAAAATAGACCAATTTGAAAGTCACTCTAGACAACTGGTTCCCATAGAATTTGCTGTGATGACAGAAATATTTTGTCACCTGGCTGTTGAATACATTAACCACTACTCCCTGTGGCCATTGAGTCCTTGAACTGTGACTGGTGCGATCAGATAACCAAGCTTTTAATTCCAGCTAATTAAATTTAAATTTAGATATTCACGTGTGGCTTGTGGCTGCAGTATTGGACAAGAAACCTCAGATACTGGCCCATGCAACTCTAGATGATGGACGAGCCCTTCACGATTATTGTGTTCACCCTTAAGAAAAAGTCACCATTAGCAGAGGCAGACAGACTCTAAAGGTGTGTCCTATACCCCCCACCCCCGCCTCCTGGTGTTCTCATCCTTCTGGGATTCCTTCCATTTCCCCAAGGATGTGACCTGTCACATGCTAATAATCCATAGTATATGGCAAAGGTGATGGGAATGTGTGACTCCCCGTTGAGAAATCCATACATAGGATTGTGACTCCTCTAATTAAGGGACTCACATTCCTTCTGCTGTGGGTTCTGATGAAGCAGACAGCATTATTACAGATCCCACAGAGCAAAGAACTGGCTGTGGCCTTGAGGAATAGATGTAAACTCTAGCCATCAGACTGCCAGGGTTTTCGGCTTACAGCCACCAAGAAAATGGGATCCCGTTCCTACAACTGTGAAGGAGTGAATTCTGCCTGCAGACAGACTGAGCCTGGGTGCAGGCCCTTCCTAGCTTGGCCCAGAGTCCTGGGGAGAGTACTAGCCCTGCTGGTGTCCTGTAACCTTGCAGAGAGCCTAGCTCAGCTGGGTTTGGGCTCCCCCAGATATTCTGACCTAATACATGTGCGCCCCCGGGTCTGTGGTGATTCACTGCAGGGCAGTAGGTAATGGATACAAATGTTCTTCGACAGACTAACCCATGGAATTACAATTATTACAGAATTTAAAATACTGCAATCACTTTTGCTATGGCTTTGTTAACACGCATGATGAGCTGCCTTTAGGCACACCTCCCAAAACTTTATTAGCTTTGTTGGTCTTTCCATCTGGGTTTCTGCTTGTGCTCGTGGGAAGGGGGGTTCGTAACGCTTCACCCTTAGCTGTTGACAGAGTAGCTGTCAGCCTCCACTCAGCTGAGGCCAAAGGGGCACGCCAGTCACACTGCCCCGGTGCTCCCGTCCTGCCACGGGCCCCACACTTGTGAACCCAAAGCCATGTAAAATGCATCTGAAAGATTTCAAGTCAGCCGAGCTTTTCTAGCAAAAACTGAGCTGCAGTAAAGGGAAGGGGGAACGTCTCCTTCTACATGCTATCTAAACTATTTATGATTTAATCAGCGGTAAGCCAGGCTGTCCGAAAAACTTCCTGTCATCATTCAGGAGATTGCTTGATACACTTTCCTGCTTATTATAATTAATTGTCGTTATAATAAACTTTCCTGCTTATGTTATCGAATGGAAGACTTTTTTGGAAATACATTAAGACAATCTAATAAGCTTTTTAAAAAAGTTATTCATGTCTACGGGAGCACACTGATCTCCTCGCCCTTCCCTACATGAGCACAGCACATGGCAGGACACGACGTGTCTGTCCCGCATCAAAGGGAGAGCCTCAGACTCCTCCTGGACAGTCTGAAGGGAATTAACCTCCGGTCCCTTCATGTGTCATCTGTCACCAGCTACAGCTTCCGATTCTTCCTTAAAGTTTGTTTTATTTTATGTTTTGGAATGAAGAGACGGTACTTCCTTTGCAGAACTGATGTGAGAACAACTCAAGAATCAGATGAGCCTGAGACATCTGAAAAGAAGTGTGCAGCCGGCGAGCTGTGAGCCGAGACAGTTATGAGAAGCCTTCAACCTGTTCATAAACCAGAGAATGACTTCGAGATTACAGGGAAGGAGTAATGTAGATTCAAAATCCTCCATAATGCTGTTCTGGAAATTCATTAAGGCTCAACAACCTGGTTACGAGACACTTACCTTCAGTTATTAAGAAGTCTTCAGTTACTAATGAAGAGCCCATCTTGAAAGGGTGATTCTGGAAACACCTGGCAGCTGCCTTCTCGGCGAAGGCAAACAGTCCGGAATTCAGGATGAATGAAGCTACAACCACTTGCTTGCAAAATGCCCATGGCTTGTACACTGAGCAGGAGCAAATGGCAGGATTTCAGAAACAGCTAAGTGCTTGTGCGTCTGCGAAAAAGGATGATTCATCTCAATTGGGACCTGGTCTCTCTGGTCCTGGAACATCACCAGACTCTTCATGCCCCAGCCTTGGCCCATGAGCCCCGGCTTCAGGAAATGCACTTCTCTGGCTCTTTGCCTAGAGTGTGATCACCTTCAGGGAAAATTCCTTGAGTACCGGAGTTTTTTTCTCGACAGCATTTGTCATAACTTGCAAATACACAGCTGTTTGTGTCATTGCATTTTTTAAATTAAAACCTACTCTTTAGAGTTTCCAGCTCACAGCACAGCTTCTGGGAGGGTACTGAGGCTTCCCATAAATCCCCAGTCCCCACAGCCCCCTAGCCTCCCCATGATTGACATCCCCTGCTGGAGTGCTGCATCCGTAGCCCTGTGTGACAGTCACTCTTCGTCTGTAGTGTAATGAGGGTTTGCTGCCTGTGTGTATGGGATTTTCTCTCCTCAATATTCTAGGAGATTTACAGTTTCACATTTACATTTAGGTCTATGATCCATTAAGAGTTAATATTTGTGAAGGGGGACAGGTCTGTGTTCAGAATCATTTTTTGCATGTGGACGTCCACCATTTGTTGAAGAAACCATCTTTGCTCCACTGGATTTTGCCTTTGCTTCTTGGTGAAAGGTCCATTGACTACACTTATGAAGGTCTCTTTTTGAGCTCTCTGTTCTGTTCCTTTGATCTGTTTCCTGTTCTTTTCCTAGAATGACACTGTCCTGAGTATTGTAGCCTTGTAGTAGACTTGAACTCAGATAGTATCAGTCCTCCAACCTGTTCCTCTCCATCAGTATTGCATCATCCGTTCTGGGCTTTCTGCCTCCTTGTATAGATTTTAGAATCAGTTTGTGAATATCTACAAAATAACTTGCTGAGATTTTGTCTGGAAATACATTAAATCTATAGATTTAGTGGGGAAGAGCTGACTGCGTGACCGTATCCAGCTCCATACTTGCTACAAGAATGGAGGGATGACTTCCAGGCTCTTTAGATACAGAACCAGTGTCATCTCCTTTTAATATCTGAATTATATATGTCCCAGGAGAGTAGGGGTGTATCTGTTTTCACCCCTCCGTCTGTAGCATTTTGTACATAATTGATATTTCATAAATATTTGTTAAACAACCAGCTGCCTAGCGGAATCAGGTCAACCAGAAAAGTCACCTTGAGCCGTAGCTACAGTCAAAGCACTGAAGAAATCTGATGCTTCTCAGAATGTGGAGAACATAGTGTTTCTTCATCTTTATTATTGATTTTTTAAAAAGATTTTGTTTATGTATTTGACAGAGATCACAAGTAGGCAGAGAGGCAGAGAGAGAGGGAGAAGCAGGCTCTCTGCTGAACATAAAGCCTGATACAGGTCTCGATCCAAGGACCCTGAGATCATGACCTGAGCCAAAGGCAGAGGCTTAACCCACTGAGCCACCCAGGTGCCCCTAGAATTTATTATTGATTTTGAAACATTAGATAATTTTAAACACCCAAAGTTTTCAAGCTAAAATAAGTTTAAATACTATCAAAATGCTTCAGTGATATTTATTGACTCAGCACGAAAGGTCTAAATGTCTTCCCCATTGAATTCTGAAAATAAAAGAGCTACCTAATATGTAGAAATAATTGTGGTACACGTGGTTCTAAATACATGAAATTTCAATCAAATCACAAAAAGTTCCAATTATTTTAATCTATGAACAAAGCCATAAACTAGTCGGAAATGTTATATTCTCTCTATGAACCCAAATTCTACAGGTGACTTAATAGAACAGAGCTTCACTTCTGACAGTCTCGTTGAGGTTTAATTGATATATAATAACACATGGTGCATTACACTTGATCAGTATTGACATGTGCGGCACATAGCACAGTGGCAGTCGGGATAGCTCTCGAATTCCTATTGGTAATAACTGTTTTCTTTTGAACCCAAATTCCTCCCAGAGTCTAATAAGGATATAATTTTATTGTGTGTAGCCCAGTTTCCAGATGGTTCTATCTGTGAGGCAGGGGCTTTTCTGTGGTGTCCCAGCATCTTACAACGTGGTTGTCAGAGTCTCTGCTCTCCAGAGGGCACAGGTCACCATCCCCATCCTGCGCTGGGCTGTGTATCAGTAAATGTGGCAGTGAGGGGACCCTGGTGAGTCTCCAGGCTCCTCTAACAGTGGCCTCCGACTGGAAGCTCCTTAGCTGATGGGCGGGTGGTGTGGTGACTTTGAATGACAGCAGGGAGGGCACCTGGGGTTTGCTCTTCCCACCCATTCCAGGGAGTGTCTGCAGATGGCTCTTGCCCACAGCTTTGTGTCCCCAGGCCACCCTGTATGAACCTTCCCTGGGGGCCGTTCCTGTCCAGGACCTTCAGGAGCCCATCTTCTGATCACCTGCCATCTCCCACTTCCACAACTCAAGTCCAGCACTACGTGTTTGGTTGTTTTCTATTAAATTTTTATTTATTTGTGTTTATGGAGCACTCGCGTTAAAGCTCAGCACAGAGCTGGGATCCAGTAACTGTTTGATCAAAGAATGAATGGATTGTAAACCTGGCAATTCACAGACCTGTACCCCTGGGGCTAATAACACATTATATGTTTATAAAAAAATAAAAAAAAATATATATAAAAAGAATAAATGAATTAGTGAGTCTTTAAAATGCTCCCTCTTAAAGTCCACAAAGATTTCCTTCTGGAGTTCTCCATCGTCAGACCCTTGATGATGCTTTATGTGGTAACATGAAAATGTGCAGTTGTCAGCACCCGGGGGTCTCGAATCTGTCCCTGGGAGCCCGCTTTGTCTTGAGCACATGAGGGGGCTCCTTCCTTTGATCTGATCTTCACAGCCGCTCTGTGAGGCAGGCGTGGTGACAATCACCAGGAGGTGGAGGTCAGCGACTTGCCAGGGTCATGCATCTAGTAAACCCCAGCATACATCCAGTCTCAAACCCAGGCAGTCTGAGTTTGCAGATGAAACTCTTAGGCTCTGTGTTATTACAGAGTTTAAATACTATCCCCACTTTTAAGATGGTAAATAATGTTTTCCTTTGGTAAATATCAAAGACTTTTCAACCGAAGAACAAAAACTGTCATATTTTCATTTGTAAATATTGCCCTTTAGGATTTTTGAATGACTGGTGTAGGAAAGTATGGAGTTTCTATAAATGCTCCCACCTAGCATAAGGAAGCCCTGGAAATTAGTAAGAACAATATTAACAGCTAAAGAAGAGAAAATACTTCCTGGGGCACCTGGGTGGCTCAGTCTGTTGGACCTCCAAGACTCTTTCAGCCCGGGTCATGATCTTGGTGTCATAAGATGGAGTCCTGCATCACACTCCATGCTCAGTGGGAGTCTGCTTATAGTTCTCTCCCTCTTCCATCGCCCCGTGGCACTGCTCATCCTTTCTCACTCTTTCTTAAATAAATAAATAAATAGATAGATAGATAGATAGATAGATAAATAAATAAATCTTCAAAGAAATAAATCTTCCTAGGACAGCAAACATGAGTGGGGAAGAAATGATATGCTGAGGCCTCATCATTTAAGGCAAAGAGCACTCTTGCCCTCAGAGACACTCAGAGAGCCTCAAGTGAGTGCCTAGTAGCAGGTTCCATCAACTGAATCTCCACTGAGTCCCTCAGAAGCTTTCATCTATGGTCCCAGAGTCCCTCTCCAGTCACTGTGACGGAAATGGAGACAAAGGATGATCCCGTCACTTCCAGAACCAGGCACTGAGTCACTAGAAGTTGATGCCCAGCAAACTGAACAGTGGGTGAAACCCTGAGCCTTGCTGCCAGGACCGAGCCATCAGTGTGCACCCTGGAGCCTGCCCCTGGGGAGAATGGGGCATGGGAGAGGAGCTGCATGGAGCACAGGGAGCACACCGTGTTCCCCCAGGGTCAGGAGCTCATTGACCTGGGATGATTTGAGAACAATGTAATGTGTGTCATTTCTTCATCTTTCATTTGGTTTTGGACATGTGAATCTAGGATTTACTGAACATTAAAATATTATTATTTACTATTTAAATTCTATATGTATTAGAAATTATTTTCATGGAAAAGATGATGCAAGTTATGTAAATTAACTTTGGAAGGTCAGCTGTAGAAACAGTTTGCCTCGAAACTGGAAAGTCATTTCCAACAACACGGACTGTGGTCTCTCCCACACCATCAGGATGATCGCTGCGTAGCCAGACTTCGCATACCCCATGGCGGTTACACCCCATCAGACGCCCTATATATGCATGGTCTGAGCTGCTCATTTCAAGTTTCTTTCTTTGCCTATTTGGCAACTGGAAGCTAGAGAATTCACATTGTGGGGAACGAGACTCAGAGTTGCTTGCATTCATGGAAATCAGAGAGCTTCATAACCAAGACCTGGGCAATAGTTTCTCTGGAATAGCAGCTTTGAATTCACAATTTATTAAAGTTCGTTTGAGAGAAGTGACTCTTTATGTCCAGGAGGTTATGTTTGTGCCTGGGAGCTACATGCAGAGTTTTCCTTAGAGGACTCCGTAGAGTTTTTTAAGTGTTAAATATTGTTCAGCTGTTCAGCTGTTTTGTTTTGACTCCTGGGGAAGGAGGGCTGGTTATCACAGACACAGTCCATACACTGCTGGAGCTGATTATGCCTGGGTGATATGGTACGGGAGCCCATGTCCTATATGTGAGCCAAATTTACCCGACTCATATGGCTTGAGCCACAGATGGACCTATAGTCTGAGGTGATACATGGAGCAAGGAGACTAGGGGGAGGAAATGTGCCCTCCACAAAACAGGTCATTGTTTTCACTGCTCTGGGACGCATGGGAGATCAATGCTGTCCACTTCGAGCCACAACCAAGAAGTCAGACTTCATGTCTTCAAAGTGTTCAAACTACACACCCATCACCGAATTCAACTTCTCAGTTTGAGAGTCTACCAAGATGAGAACAATTCATCTTGATAAGGATTTTGGTGAGCTTCTGAAATTAGGGAATGGTTGTAAATTTTATCCACATGTAGTAGGCAGCAGGAAATTTTGTGACTATTTTAAGAAAATGAAACTTTATTAAGAATAAAATATTCTTTCATGTTTGAATGGAAATCCAGTATGAAAGCCTGTCATTACATGATCATATATCTGAAGAATCTGGTTCCATTACGCACACAATTTTGGGAAATCTGCGCACAAAATGGCAGGTTCGCCGCAGGCATCTAACTCACCTTCCCCAGGTCTTATCGGACTCTGGTACAGTGACAAAAAGATCAAAATATGGATAAACTTCATCCATAGAAAAATGAGAAAAAAGAAGACTGTCACAACTGGGTATTTTCCACTTTAAAGACTCCTGTTTTTACTCTTCTGTCTGTTCTGTATTTTACAACTGCTGAGGCACTTTTCATTGTGAAATAGCTGGGATCACAGTAAGGAGAATCTGTTTGTGTCTAACGGCCTTCTCTGGCCCTGTCTGGCCAATCAGGCAACACTAGATTCTCCTGCGTGTGCCTGCTCTTTATGTTTCTGTGCTTGTGTGGGCTTTAAGCTCCCCGAAATCCAAAGTCTGATGCAGGCAATGATTACATACATTTAATTCTGGATAAACCAGAGAGTTTCATTGCTTCCATGAAGTTTTATGGGGAAAAAGCCTCATAACTATACGTTTGTTCTCCCGCATGTGGATATGTCTGGGAGGACTGGCCCTAGGGGCTAGGCCCTGGGACACGTGACTGTGATTCTGCTCTGATGAGACTCTACCTGCAGGTTCCCAGGGGACCACCCATGCACAGATCTGAGCTCTTCCCTGGTGGTCACCTCTCATAAGAGGACCTCATCCTTCCCTGAGCTTGGCCGCCTGCTGAGTCATCTGGTCACGTCCCCCCTGCTGTAGGACAGAGCACCAGCATGCCACGTTCTTCCCAGGGCTCTTGACTGTGGAGTCACTCTTGTTCTGAACAAAATGAAAGTTGATTGAAAAAGAATAATTAATTGCTCAGGATGGTCTAGAGGATGTAAAATTCAACTATTTCTGTGCATCTGATCATTTGTTTTCTATTAAGCAGGGTGAAGGGCAAGCTTAAATGGGAACCGGTTACTTTGGCCCCATAGAGATCTGCTTTTTCTGGAATACATCTTTGCATTATTATTGCCATCACCTGACTTGGAGAGGGATGTTTTATGAACCTCGTGAACACAAAGCAGATTTGTCCAATGACAAAAGGAAAGAGAAAAAGAGGAAGGGAAAGGAAGGAAAGGAAACAACCCCATGAGTACACTTAATTGTTTAAAATGTTGCTCAGTATTGTACTCAAGGTCCATTCTGTGAGGTCTGACAGAGGACATTTACTTGAGAGCCTGCCAAACACCCAGCACCTGAGGACCTGGTCACATCACAGGTCAGCTGTATAGCTGAGACTCCTCTTCACCATAAATTCTGGAAAATTGAAAGGCAAGTTGACCACTTCTGCACCCGTTGTAGAGCAGGCACCATCTTGTGTTTTATACGTCTGCCTTACTTTTGTCAGATCATCATCCTTTGTGTGAGGGTTGTTGATGTTTAAATACAAGACAGGACATGAAGAAGAGGACATTCAAAGGACACAAAGGTGCTAAGTGGGCATATTTTACGCATAAAAGCAGGAAATATAAATGCTGAGACAGGGAGAAATCCTCTCTCCACACAGCTGAAATAGAGATAGGTTTTGAAGGAACTGAATACATAAAAGTCACACATTTTCAATACAGGAAATAGGAAATTTTTGTTAAAAAATCATGGTATGAGAGGAAATAAGAGAATTTTACTATAATATCTTCTCTGCTTCTACCCCTGTCATTTAGCCAGTAAACAGAAACTTTATTGAAGGACATTATTGTTTCTGAAATGTGTTTAATGGGCCCTTCTATTCAAGAAAGGACCTTTCTGTTTCAGACGTCTCCTGCAGACCCTTTACCCGCCGCCAGGTGCCAGGCAGCAGAGTCTGAGGGGACTGGTGCCCTGGAAGCCAGTCTCTGTGTGTCTCTGAGTGCTGGATCCTTGGGCACTGGGATACAGGATTCCCTCCTGAGAAGCGATGCATTTCCCACAAGGGAAAACTAGGGTCTTGAGGTCATGTTGTCTTGGAACAATTCTGCTATGGACAGGTGCTGTTCATGGAAGCAGTGCTCTGGGGAGCACCAGCGCTCCCCTTCCCCATGAGCCCTTCCAGGGACAGGACATGAGCCTCTCAGGCTGGGTTAATTCCAACATGCAAACTCCTGAAAGGGTAACTGTAGTATTTTCCCTCATTTTTTCCTAGAAAATCAAGAGCTAAAGATCTACTCTTATATCTTATAATGTAAATTGGTATTCCACAGTGATGTGGTAGAAACATTTTTGAGTTGCAGTCTAATTAGTTTTAGAAAGGACTGTCTGTATTTTGCCTTTACTGTGACTGATGGCATGGACAGATCAAATGAGCTGAATTATTCTGCTGTGGCTGGATGCACATGGCTGTCCTCTACACTTAGCTCCTATAAGATATTTAATATAAAATACAGAAATAAATATGTGCAGTTTGAATAGATTTAGTAAGGACCTACAATGCCTGGGCTCTATATTAAGAAAAGTGTCAGTCATGAAAGATTAAGAAATCTCATGGCCAAGGGAAAATTGCAATTTATGAAAACTTGGCTTGAACCATAAACTTGCATCCCCAAAGGTAGATGTCAAGACAGTTTAAACTTAATTAACATGAGTTAGGGAAAGAAAAATTGAGAACATGGATTTGTGCCCAGTTCCTGGGCATCTAGTGCAAGTAAAATGCATTGCTTACAGCAATTGTTACACTGAAAGATCTGATCCTTAAACTAAGAATTGGTTTGTTTTCTCTTTGAGTTACAGTTTTTACAAGACACATTTGTAATTTGGGCATAAAATAAAGGCTACAAATGAAAAATTCATTTGAGATCAAATAACCATTGATGTTATTTTTAACAATCTGACATTAGCCCATTGTCAATACATTTTTAAGCAAACTGAGCTCAATTTTCCATGGGAGTCTCTTTATTTCAGTGGATTCTGTTCACTTGTATTTCTCTTGAATGCCCTTGCATGTTCTAACACCAGCACAAGCCCCAGTGTGCTCACACATTTTGGATTTTCTAGAAAGTCAAATAGGGATCCTCTGAGAGGACCCAGAGAGGTTCCTGAGGCCACACTGCTCAGGGCTCTGGGATTACTGAGTTCAGTGAAGTTATGATGACTCCATGATTCCAAAATTCTGTATGAATTAGCTATCGCTGCAGCAACAAAGCACCCCAAACCCAAGGCTTGAACCTGCATCCCTTAGTGTGTCCTGAGCCAGAAGACTTAGGATTGGCTCATTTTTTTCTGGGCTTGGCTCATTTCTTACCTAGCTATCTATAGATTGGCTTGCTTTCTGGGTTTCTTATAAATACCTCTGTTGACATTTATGCCAGGATTGAAGGGAGCAAAGGTCATGATGCAAGGACCTTCTAAAATCAGTCTTCTAGTACTGTCATGGTTCCTTCCCTTCCCCGTTAGCACAATCCACCCCCGTTGCTCAGGTACGGGAGTGTGTGAGTGTTGGGGGAAGAGGATGGGGCCTGCGTCCTGTGTCAACTATGTCCTCCAACCATCTAGCTACAAAATCCAGGGGGTACCAGGAATTCATCAATACCACAATTGTCATCCCAGTTGCAGACTGGATCCCTCTGTCCATCATCTCTGTCATTTCAATAGGAAATTGGGAGGAAAATGCAGGGGGGGGGAACCACATGTCCACATACGTGTTTAATTTACTATTTTGAATTGGGAAACCAAGGTTTAGCTTCAAAAAGACGCTCACCATTTGTCATTTGGATTTAATAAGTTTTAAATTATGACATGTATGTACCCAATGTTTTTACTAGGTCACATCTGTTATTTCTGTTTTCACTAAGCTTACCAAAAATGGCTTTTCAATTATTTATAAGATGTAGTCACCACATTCTCTGCTTAATCAAATGAGGTATTCAACAAGCTTCTCATTCCAGGGCTTTCTACTAAAAAGATTTTGTGTGTGCAAAATGATAGAGAAGAAACTGAATTTAAAAGAGAAGAGTTTGCCATTCATAAAAGCATACTAGGGAAAGTGGATCTCTGTGTAACATTCAAAGCACCGTTCCCATACTTCTGCCTTGGTAATATCTTCTTGAGCCCACTTGGAATCTTACCAAGGTTTAATCTGATTGTAACTGTGGCCAAGGCAATATCCTCTCAATCAAATGTCCAAGTCTATTTCAGCATCTCTTTATACAATTAACAATTCCTTGCACCTATCCAGAATTCTCAGCCCAGTTTTTAAAAAGTGGTTTGAGTGCCCACACACATACACATATAACACATTCACTTGTGCACACACACACACAACACACTCACTCGTGCGCACGCACACACACACACCACAATCAATTGTGCACATGTTTTTAAAATGAGTCATGCATGATGGTATTCAGCAATTTGCTAATTCACTTAAAATATTCTACAACTGTCCTTAAGGAAATATGGCTCTATTGACCATCAATGGTGTTCTGTAACTCTTAAGCAAACAGTGATGCTGTGAACTTAAAGCACATTTCCAGTAGAAGATGGGTGGCTCTTTGTGTAATAGTTTGGAGCTAATTCTGCATTTCAGTACTCGTTTCTTGGACCCATCCTCTATTTCTTACTTTTTATGGTATTAACAGCTGTTAGCTGCTTCCAACAGTGGTCTTATTCTAGAAATTTGCTGTGTGTTTAATTGTAATCATTTGTCTTGGTATGCATGTGTCTAATACAGAGATGCTTTTTGGTTTAAAGGCAATAGTGTTTGAAGGCAATATTGGGGTCAGATTTGACCCTGACGGGAAGCTGAATTTGATGAACGCCTTCTGCTTCCAAGGACCAAAGTGGAAAGCACAAGCTCATCCACCTGTCATCCTGGATGGGGAGCTGGCAGCTGTGCGTTCAGAGACTGTGACCAAGCCTTTTGCCGAGTAGCCCTCGCACACAGTGTCATTTGTTTCTCATGAAGACCCTCTAGGAGTAACAGACCCCAAGTGCCTCAGTGGATATTGTGAAGACTTGGATAGGGCCAGCCATTGATCTAAGGGATAGTACTAGTAGGAGCTGAAGGAGCTTTAAAAGCCAAGTACGTCTAACCCAAATGTGAATATCTTCTAAAAGCAAAACTTTTGAAAGCAAATTTTCTAAGGCTGCCCATTATTTCTCACTTTCTTTGTGATAATATAATTCTCACAGGTTCGGTACTGTCTTTTCTTGATACTCCTTCCTGATCTTCCGGAGAACTAGAAACTGCCCAGTGTAAGTGAATACCCAGATGGCCGCACGGTCTCCTCTGTTCCTTCGGTTGGCTGGGATGTGACAGAATGTGAGTCTGAGCCCAGAGAGTGGGGAAATGTGCATCTATGGTCCCTGTGGTTAGGAGGTATTTTCTAAATCTTTTCTTCTAAGCGTGGGGTTAATTTACAGTAATTCAGTTATGTTGGGCCTGCGGGAGGAGTGAAGGTCCTTCTCACTGTTCCGATGCCTGCTTGGGAGTAAGTGAGAAAAGGCTTCAGCTGCTGGGTTGACCTCAGCTTGTTGGACAGAAAATCAAGGCTCTTGGAGGCATTGTTCCAACAGGGAGCGAGATACCTGAGCTGTAGCCTGACCCCGTTCCTGCCTCCCGGGCATCTCCCTGATCCCGGGTGTTCAGAGGATCTTTCTCTTATGCTAACTTGAGCTGCTGTCTGGTTTCTCCTGGCACCAAGATACACACCACAGGGGAAGTCTGTGGGTTTGCTATTGTAACCCGCACACACCGCTGTCCCACTCTGAGGTGAGCAGCTGTCAACAGTGTTCTCGAACCATCCCCCCACGTCATATTTCCAGGTACTTCATCTTCACTCAGGATTTATGTGCTAAGTTAGCTGTGAGGGTATTGAGCAGTGCTTGTTGTTTGAAAAGACAGCTCTACCATCCCCTTAAGTCTTGGGGCTGCTTCTCACCTCCAGCTGCTGATGCTACTAAGAATTTCTTTATACTGGGCATCTCCCCAGTATTCACTGACTGTTGTGATGAGCATCTCTGTGCTGTCTCTACATTGGCCTAGACTGAGGACTGACTGAAATTATGTTCACCAGATAAAACTGAATGGAGTCTGGTAACACATTTGAGAGGAATATATCCAAATCTTTACCATCCATCTACCCCCTTCACAAAGTAATGACTCACGATGTAGAGACCAGCTCTGGAATCCACCTAGGGCAATGTGGCGTAAGCTCTGAAAAGAGCTTTTTGGAGGAAAAAATGTTGCACTGGACAGTTGCTTGGAGGGACTGATGTAGTAGTAGCATTCTCCTGAGGGTCAGGCCAGGAGAGGGCACAACAGTGAGTGGCATGCTGGCTTTGGAGGTGGGGCTGTGTGTCCTGCCTCCTGCGACTGCCTCCAACTTTGGAAGGAAGGAGCAGGTGGGCATCAGAGGAGCCCTGGAGACAGTGAAGCCATTCAGGGTGCCCCAGCAATGTCTGTGACTGACAGATAAAAGAGCATCACATGGCAGAAGCCATCATTCATGCAGAATTCCTCATTTAAAAAAAGCTGGAGTATCTAGGAGAGCCAGGTTGGTAACCAATGCTTCTAGGGCCATCCTTGTAAGTTTGGACAGAAAGCTAAGATCCAGGTTGCATAAATAGTATTAATAGAGTGAAATATAAATATTATGAATGTTATGCTCATATAAATAACCTTTTTCTGGGGAACTCTGCAAAATGATGGCATATCCAGTACTTTATAAAATCACTTAAGTATATTTTAAATGTTTAGATGTAGAAAAAATCCATCTAATCATAAAATATAATTTACTTTTCAAGAAATTTAGAGAAGAGAAGACAAACCACAGTGGCCCAGAGCAGGGATGTCATTGAATTTTAGACGAACAAGGGAATGTATTACATATGACTAAGACAAAAGTTTGAGCAACTTTCAATGGTGATTAGCACATGCTGTGAAAAGTGAAAAGAAGAGGAAAGAGATACCAGAAGTTGTAAGAGTACAGCACCACTCTGGGCTCAATTAAATGAGGCTCCTTGTGCTGAATTAACCAATACTGTGGTCTGATTTTATTTTTATTTTTTTTTAACAGATGTATTTATTTATTTTAGAAATATAATGTGTGTGCCCAGTGGGGAGGGTCAGAGGAGGAAGGAGAGAGAATTTAGAGCAGACTCCCCCATTGAGCATGGCGCCAACAGGAGTCTGGATAGTCTGGATCTCAAGACTACCCTGAGATCCTCACCTGAGCTGAAATCAAGAGCCAAAGGCCTAACCAAGGTGCCACCCAGGCCTCCCTATCTGATTTTAAAGACAGAGAAGGTTTTACTGCAAATACGAAGGTCAAGCATGACAAGTGAGTTACCCCTTATGAAATTCACAGGCTCCCATCCGCGGAATTCTCGGGGCTGGATGCACAGGGTGATTTCAGTTGACCTTCAACTACCGGGAGGAGCGCAAGGGAGGGGCGTGCTTTGGGATGAGTCACAGAGTGGCGGGAACTCACGTCTGGTGCAGAGCCCTTTGAAGCAGTCTGCCCTCACCGGCGTCCATGGCCATGCAGCACCAGACCACCCCCAGGTAAAGTGGCTGAGGGACACATGTGCAACACACGTGCCCTTGAACCTGGCAGGAGTGAACACGCCCCTGAGTCTCCCCACTTCTCTCTGCCTGACTTTGCTGCCTGTGGAGCTCTGTGACTGACAGGAGTGATGATCACATTCAAGCCTTGCTGGGACGTGCCGGAGGCTTAGAGCAGAACATCATACATAGTCTGTGCTCTCCTACATCATTAATCTATTTCATATTTTATCTGAGATTTTGAAGGATAAATATTTTATTAGCATTAGAGCTGAAAATTTGCTCACCAACTTTAAAGTGTCTTGTACTGGGAATACACTAATATGAATTTCTTTAATCATGCCAAATGCCTAATGTGCAGGAATGGTGTTATTATCCTGTAAATGTCTTTCAACTGTATTCTTTTGGAAACATGTCTAGCATCTCACTGAACTCCAGCCCTGTGAGTTGGAGGAGCTTAGGTTTACAGGCCTAACCAGCCATGGAGAGCCCTTTGGTACATGCCATGGTTCTTCCTTCCTTACCGTGTAACAAAGCTGGCCCCACTGCAGTTACAGGGGCAACAAGCTGGTTTGGGATTGTGAGTGTGTGTGTGAGTGAGTGTGTGTGTGACTCTGTGTGTGTGAGGGTGTGTGAGTGTGTGTGTGTTAGAGGTGGCTGGCATGAGTTTTCTTTCCCAGCAGTTCACAGTGGCTTGAAATCTTTTCCCTATTATCTCCAAATCTCCTTGCTGTGCAAAGGTGGCTTTGTTCAGGTATTTTACCAAAAAAGAAAAGAAAAGGGAAAGAAAAATAAAAGAAAGTTAAGGCATAAATTCTGCAGGAGAGATCCTGATTAACAGATTTGTCCACCCTTAACTGACTCCCCTTCCTTTATGTGCCTTTCCTCCAGCCCAGACAGTTTTCTGAGTCTTTTCCATCTTTAGATTATTGATTTCAAATGCGTGAATGGGGCCACCTGCTGGGCGATCACTGGGGGGCACTGAACGGGCTCATGCCCCGAGAAGCTCTGTTGCTGGTGGAGACACTTGGTGGAACATTTGAAGGGCCCCAGGCATGAGCACAGCTGCCATCCAGTCGGCAGGTGTCCGCTGCCACAGCAAGGACGAAGGGTCAATTTTGCACCAGGTTGATTTGCCCTTCAGCAGTGATACTACAAAGAGAGCTGGGTCCTGGTTTCCAGGACAGCCTGTTTTCAGTTGTGTGCAACTTGAGCACCATGTCCTGCATCCTGATCAAGGCTACGAGGATGCCAGGGAGTCTTAAATACACAGCAGATGCCCCCAAATGGCTGTGTTGCCCACGGGATGGGGGGTTCCCCGCATGGAGGGAGGCCCCAGCTCTCTCCACCCTGCAACTCAGCGGCACTGGGCATGACCGGGAGTGATCCCCCCAGGCTCTCAGGTAAGCAAAGACAAGAAGTGTGTGGCTAGGAAGCAATGTTTGCTCTCCTTTTTTTCAAACTTGCCCCTGACTGTGATGATGACCAATGCTGAGTGCCACCCACAGCCCTGTGTGTGTCACAGGTGAGATGGTCAGGGAACCTGAGAACTTGTGGACAGAGGACTACCCCTCACATCCTGGGCTAAAGAAGACCTGCACTGGCCCCAGACACCCCACAGGACACCCCATGCAGAATCTGCCCCTTACCCGCCAACAGCCAGGCTGGGCTCAGCTTGGAGGACCCTCAGCCATGGCCAGCAGTTCTGTGGCTGACTGGGGTGAGTTGCCCTGACAGGCAGAATGCCCAAGAGGATGGGAAAAAGGGGCATAGACCCTTGCTCTCCTCATCCCATATGCATGGAGTTTCACAAGGAAGATGAGAATCAGAAGCAGACGGTCAGAGCTCAGGCTTTGCCTCTGCCTCCTGGATCATTCCCAAGAGGGGTGCCTCTGGAGGGATAGGGTTCAGCCCAACTCTGGGACCACTTGCATTCTCCAAGGGTCTGCAAGTGATTGCTACTTCCCGCTGGAGAGTGAGCAGCCAGGAAGTGTTCCTGCTTCATCATGTCCTGACCAGTGGGCACCAGCCTCCCAGCCCAAGGGGAACATTCCCAACACTCCCGAAAGAATCCATCACTCTCTCTGCTTGGGTTCCACTGTTAACATCACTAACCTTGCTTTTTCTTACTCTTATATTTCTTTCTTTCTTTTTTTTTAGAGAGAGAGAGGGTGAGAGAGGGAAACTAAGCAGGGGGAGTGAGAAAGGGAGAAGCAGGTTCCCCACTGAGCAGGGAGCCTGATGCAGGGCTCAATCCCAGGACCCGGGGATCGTGACCTGAGCCGGAGGCAGACGCTTAACAACTGAGCCACCCAGGTGTCCCTTTCGGATACTTTTTAGAGAAAGTTGCAAATGTCCACCTGCTACTTCCTGCAGACTTCCACGTGCATATAGAATGACCCAGGTCTCAGCATCTGGTCACAACATTTCTTTTAATGAGAAATCTGGCTCTGTCTTCCATCACTGTGTCTGTGTGGGCTTCTGAGAAGAGGAACCAGGATGGGACCAAACATGCAAGAGACCTGCCGGGTGAAGGTCTGGGAAGGGACGAAGGGAGGAGACACCATCCGACCACGGTGCCCTCTGATCCTGCGAGAGGCGTAGGGAGTTGTGGGAGTCTCATTGCAGTGTCATGCTGGGGATTCTTGGCCAGCCCCGTGGGGAGTCCAGAAGCCAAAGCTGCTCTGGTAGGAGACTCCCAGTGGGCAGCAATGGTCTGCCCTAGAGCCTCGCCCTGATCACCAGCTGTGGGCAGAATGGGGGAGGGGCAGCCTTGCCCGCATCAGGGTGTGGACCCACAGACCCCACTCGTCAGGTCTTCTCCATCAAATCTGAGCAGCTGCCACATCCCTGACCCCCCACTCCTCCTCAGCGCCAGCCGGGGCCCTGACCTTACTCGCTGGTTCTAGAACATTGTAGGCATGGGCACATCCAGGATGAATTTATGTGTAAGGCTCCTTCACTCAAGACAACAGCTTTGAGCTCATCCGTGCTGGGCTTAGTGTAAGCGTCTCCTTCAGTTCTTGATTTCAAGTTTAATTAAAGGGACCTTATCTGGTGCACATGCTTTCTGGACAGAACAAACACCAGGCTCCACTGGCCAGGGTCATCGACAACAATAGAGTGGCTGGGAGTATCCAGGCAGGCTAGAAAGGTTCTGCCCACGCATGTGCAGTCCTCTCATTTTGTGCCTTGTCGACAAAGATAAGGCCAAAAGCCCTGTAAGAATGCAAAAAATGATGCAGCTCACAGAGCAGCACAAACAATAAGAAAGGAATTAAGCTGCATTTGGGGCCAACTCAGACATGACTCCCGAGAAGCAGACCAAAAAAAAAGCTATTTTGAAGCCTTGCAGATGTGAATCCCTCACTGCCTCCTGTTTCTAGGAAAATCATTCCAGTGTCAACAAACTGTAGAGTCCTGACATTATCTTCCCTTTGTAAGAAAAATTGAATTGTTCTCTTCCCAGACTGTCTCTGCTCTTCTGTGCTCATGGGTTTGGTCAACGTTCACATCTTTATTTTTACCCCCAAAGTTTATCTTCATTTTTGCCTTTATTTTGCTTATGAGTCAAATGGAAATTGTCTCTAAGCATTGACTGGAAGACTCATGACATTTTTTTTGGGTTGACATATAATGTGTTACCTGTAGCAGATATGTACACTTTTTCCAGTATTTCCCTGTATGCATCTACGGTGTACGTTTCTTACTTTGCACGAGTGTCCCAAGCAGTGTTCAGTCTGTAGCGTGCACCTTCCCTTCCTTCACCTTCCACACTGAGAGAGTCTGTTCCTTGCTCCATGGCTAGAATGGAAGGGACCGTTTCTTTCTGGTTTATCATCGCATCCCCCAGGACCAAGGACAGGGCCAGGTACAGAGAAGGCGGTCTGTGTGTATTTGAGTGAATGAGTGACATCAAGCAACCATTTCTTAATAAGGATAAACAGCAACAACTCGGAGAGCGTAGCAACGCATTGACTTCATCCATCCTTCTTTGTTTGGAGAGTTTCTGAGGAAGTTTTGGACTGCTGGAGTGGGATCACTCCTGTTCTGTAACTGTTGGCCAAGGACGACTGCAGTGGCTGTGCATGGCATGAATAGATCATTACAGGGCCTTCCTGTGGGGAGGCGGCCACATCAAGGATCAGGAATCAGACACATGTGGGTTATTGCTTCCCTCTTTCACAGACCATGCATGACCCTGAGGCTTAGGTGGACTCATCTGTGATGTCAGATACTAGCTGTCCCCGGGGCATAGAGTGTAGGAAGAGCCGGAAGAATCAAGATGGTGATGTGTTGAGCCCGTGAGAACCAGGCTTACCGTTATGGTTGGAAGATGACTCCAGAGCCATTGTATCTGGGGTGGGGCTGGGGTGTGAACTCTTGTGACTGCAGGTGGAAGTCACATGTGACAGGGAAAGCATGAAATCTCTGTCGGCACTCCATTCCACTAGTTGTCTAGCTATTTTCTAAACAGTTCCAACAACTTGTATGTTTTTTCCCCATAAAAAACTAGAATAGAGGATTTAAGTTAATATTCTTTGTTTAAAAAGATTTTATTTACTTATTTTTTTGTCAGAGAGAGAAAATATGAGTCGAGGGAGGGGCAGAGGGAGAAGCAGGCTTCAGGCTGAGCAGAGAGCCCAATGCAGGGCTCAACCCCAGGACCCTGAGATCATGATCTGAGCCGAAGGGAGACCCTTAATGGCTGAGTCACCCAGGGGCCCCTGAGTTAATACTCTTGACTTGAATTGAAGTGGGTAGACCCACGTCTGAACCCTGGTCCTGAGGCTCCGTAGTTCCATGGCTCCACCAAGACATTTTCAAATCTGCAAAATCAGGGTTCGCCTCGTAGGATGCAGGTCCAGGACTCCAATGCGGAGTCCGATGCCGTCAGGGCGATGACATCACCTTCAGCATAGACGAATTCTGCAAACATGGGGCTTCTTGACTATTAGCCTTGGAAACAGTCTCCAGAGCGGAGGTAGAAATTAACTGGGAGGTATAGACAACTCACAGGTGGATGAGAAATCTAGGGCTCAGCCAGGGTTCCCCCCGTTCTGTAGGAAACCTGTCTGTGCAATGCCACAGGCAAGGGTGAGGCAGGTGCACAGCCCCACAGTGATTGGACTCGTCCCTGCCCCCAGCATGAATTCCAAGTGCTCTGTGAGCCTCCTGCTTTGGAGGCATCCAACTGACAGAGGTTCACTTCCAGGTATCGGAGGGTGGGGGTGGGTGCATGGGGAGGCCATGCCTTCCTTTAGGCTTCTGAGGTTCACACTGTTTCAGGGTTCACAAGCAAAGAGTGACAGGTCACATACCGATAGCCACAGGACACAAAATCCCCACCCCCATTATCCCAGGGAAAAGAAGACAAAACAGCAAGGAAGATTTTTAATTAAGTCATGATAAGTTATAAAAAGAGCATAGTCTAATTAATGGTCTTCATATGCCTGGAGACAAGATGTGTGAACACAGGGACCTGGTTGGAATAGAAGCTAAACTAAGAGGCTGAGAAATAGGGACTCGTATGCTCTCCTGCTCTGTTTGGGGAGGGGACCCGGGGAAGTGGCGGGTCTTAGCCCCAAACCCAGCTGGCCAGTTCCTCCAGGAGAGGAACTTGGAGACACAGGTTAGAAAACCATTCAAACCAGGGCACCTGGGTGGCTCAGTGGGTTAAGCCGCTGCCTTCGGCTCGGGTCATGATCTCAGGGTCCTGGGATCGAGTCCTGCATCGGGCTCTCTGCTCAGTGGGGAGCCTGCTTCCCTCTCTCTCTCTGCTTGCCTCTCCATCTACTTGTGATTTCTCTCTGTCAAATAAATAAAATCTTTAAAAAAATAAAAAAAAGAAAGAAAACCATTCAAACCATCCCCTTCGAGCATGTCCGAGCTGTAAGCACAAGGTCTGGGTCAGACCTGTTCTCCAGGAGGCGAGGCTGGTGGACGACCTGGGGAGCCCCGAGGCCCTTGTCTTATACCTGTCATGACTTTGCTGAACTGAATTTCCTTGGATGTACTTAATTAAAGAGGTTTCCTGCATCTGCCTGGACGAGCATGAAATTGTGGAATAATTAGAATTACCAGCAGTAACACCAGAGCAACTGGCATTGTTTGTACTGGAGAGAACATGGCAGAGAAGAAACAATATGTTTATTCTCTAACCTGAACCCCACAGGTCACAAACCAGCTTAAAATAGAAATCAGAGCTCTTTACCAGGCAAATTTAGTAAAGGCTCACTATTTGAATCACAAGCCAGTCCTCTGGTCCCACCTTCAGTCCCACTTGCCTCCCCACCCCCACGTACACCCACACCACACAGCACACACCTACACCCACCAACCCACCCATACCCATACACACGCCCACACACACATGCATCCTTCATCCCCGCCTTGACTGAACACCCCAGACACACTGACTGAATGAACTGGTTTGACCTTTCTGGACGGACCCCCAGGCTCCTTGTGTCTACAATGTCATCTGCATTTTCTCTTGTCAGTGTCCACCTCCTCAGGAGAAAGCAGGTCCGTGGGATGACAGGGCATGTAGTGTCCAGGCCCCTGTGAACCCAGGGTTCTCCATACCTCCTGGTCCATTGGAGATGTTGTAGGGATCTGCCCAAGGCATTAGTGAACAGGAGCACATGTGCCTACTTGGACGGACATGGCTGCTTCCTGAGCTGGCTTCTCTGAGAAGGAAGCAGGAGTCATTTCCCTTGGGGTGCACAGCTTAACATAGGGATAAGCTTCCTGGGTCCAAGCTGATGACACCAACCTCTATGCTGCCCAGGCTGCCCTTGCCTTCCTAGTATGACCAGATAGATAGCTTTTCCCTGGAAAATCTTTTTAGGTAACTCCTGCTATTAAAAAATAACACAATAATAGTTGTCATCAGAGCCAAGGATTCTCTCTCTTTCTCTCTGTCTCTTTCAAGGTGATGCAGTGACTTTTAGCAGCTAACCAGCTTGTTGGAAAAATCTAGACAGAGGCAGGGGACAAGGGCAGCTAACTTCAAGTCCCACCTCCCACTGGACCCACTTATCCTGAGGCAGGTAGAATGTCACACAGCAGATGGAACCAATGAAAGGTGAGGGACCAAGGGAGAGTGATAGCAGCCAGAAAAACAAGGTGGGCGACTCCTTACCTGAAATGTACCTCCAAAATGAGAGGTTGGCATCACTGAAAGACGGACAAGTCCTACTGAGTTTCTATCACATCTGACAAAGTCACTGCCGAGTCAGGCTTGTATATAACTCTGTCTACTACAGAAAGATATTCAAACTTTTCCTCTAGAGCCCAAAGAGATTTTTCTCCAAACATATTATGTGTGTTTGTAGTAGCACAGTGGTTAGGAGACGGAGACAATTTAAATTGAACTAGACGTATTTGTGCTCCTTCACAGTGTCAAAGAGAAATGTCACTGCAACGCTGGTCTTTCCTAGTACAGTGTTTTCTTAGTGTGTGTGGATCAGAAAGGCTGAACTGCACATTCTTCACTTTGTAAGACACGGTTTCCCATGAATCATGACTTTTAAAAATATTAGTGAATGCGATTTACATGAAATTAATGAGAAATGCCTTATGCTTCATAACATAAAGGACAATGTTTCCTCTTACAACTTCAAATACTTGTGCTTTAAAGACTATTAGCAAAAAGTTTAGAGAAGAGGACTCATGTGGTTATATAATATTTAGTTTAAAATTCTTTTCAAAATGTTGGGTGCTAAATTGAATAAAATTATATCAGCTGAAAGCTATCTGCCACCATTGGATGATTTTCAACACTTATAAATTCTGAAATAGAAATTATAGAACTAATTAAATAAGAAATTCATTCCCCAGATACCACCAGAAGGCTGAATGTAATTTATATCCACTTTTAGGTATGTCATATATAATATCCTATGAGTTAGCTCCTAACCATTATTTGCATAAAATTTCATGACTATCTAGCTATTTAACATGCTCGAAGTTGGTACATTGGAAAACTAATTCTCTCTCTACACATTGTTGGAAGCAAAATATATTTGACTACTTTTAATTAATATTTCATCAATATGAAGAAAGCTGCTGTGCTGGGCTTTCTTGGTGAAATCACACTCTTATAAGATACATATCGATGGGAGACTCATTGCTTCTCAGATTAAATCAGAACAAAATGCATCACCTTAAATCAAAATTAATACAACCACTATTTGTCTTTGCAGAGTAAATGCAGTGCAAATCAGCAAACCTTTAGAATTGTTTTTAAAGACACTATAGAACAATCTATAGTCAAATTATAATGGATTTGCATAGACGTGGGGCAAGTGGCATTTTTTATTTCGTAATTGTATTTTAAGAGTGTTTGAAGGAATAACTATAAATAGAATCTAAGACTAAAAAAGACAGGAAGGCAGGAAAAGGAAGAAACCTAAGGAAAAAAAAAAGGAAAATGAGAAAAAAGAAGTCGGCTTTGTGAAGTCTTTCATTACAGTGAAAAATTGTCTCATTTACTCTGTTGTTATTCAACACAGACACAGGGAACCATTCAGCTTGGCATTGTACGTATCCTAAACCTGGCCAGACAGTGTTCCTGGGTGTGCATGCGTGAGGTCAGAAGAGTTCCCCAGTCGCCATGTCTTCCACATGTGTCCACGTGACTCAAGAGCAGGGGGATGGAGCTCTTCTTTTGCATATTATGGATTTATCATCAAATGCCATTTTTGGTGTCCAATAATCACTTCTTGTGTCCAATAAAGATGATTGGTCATGAGACCCTTAAACTTTTTCCACTGTATTTATGACACAAATAAAATGTATTTGCCCTTACAACAGTGACCAAAACAGGAGCAGATGGGCAGAATATGTCTTCTGATATGGCATACTGTGGAGGACACATGGCTTTTGCTGTTACTTCCAAAATCCATAACATTTTGACACTCATGAGAGGACATCTGACCATCGTCCCATGAGGGACACTCCGCACAATGGCCTGTGATCTTTGCAAATGTCAAGGTCAAGAAAGGCAAAGGAAGGCAGATGAGCTCTTCTGAATCGAAGAGGAGCAAACAAATAATGACAATTTGTGATCATGTGTCGGGTGCCGGACAGGAAACTTAAATACTTATGAAGGACACTGTTGGTACAATTGCCAATGTCTGTAGGACAGTGCATTAGTTAATAGTATTGTATCGAGTTAAATATTCTGATTTTGATAATGGTACAGTGTTGGGCGAGAGAATGTCTATGCTCCTTAGAAACATGCAATGAAGAATGTAAAGGAAGTGGGGCAAATACAGCATTAGGATCCAGAAAACAAAGACTAGCAATAACAATATGGGGAGAGAGTAATTTTTTGTCTTACTCTCAAAACTCTTCCCTAAGTTTGAAATTAAATTACAATGAAAATTACCCAGAACACTGTGCTTGAATTGTCTTTGCCCAACGGGGCCTTTCAAGCCATTTGTCAAAGTCCTTATGCCAGACCCTGGAAGGCCAAGGACACACTGTGTGAGCCTGTAACAGCCAAAGGGAGCAGCTGTGGGAGCACCTGCCCAGCCCAACACTCACCCAGGGCGTTGAGAGGAGCAGAGCACACCTGACTCCAGCAGTTTCATTCGAGGGTGAACTGTGCAGGCGGCCAGTGCACCACCGTTAGCTGCTTTGAACTAATTCACACTGGGACATGAGTGATGACTCTGATTTTAGGTGCCACGCTATTGTGGATTGACAAGACACTTGTTATCACCACCCCAAAACCAAGTTGCTCCTCCACGTGCTTTACTGACTTTGACTCTTAGATATTCAGTTTTAAGGACTAGAACTAGTTTTGACATGTTTAAAGCACCAAAGAGAATCTGTTTTCTGATTCACCGCAGGTTAATGTTTCCTCATACAAATCTAAATTACATCTATACCAGAGTCGGACCGTGTCATTTCAAAGATCAAAGGCAACATTGTAATAGACAGCTGTGTGAAGCAATACTTTGTTAAAAAGAAAGGGGTAAATAGTGACTGTTGTGTAAATAAAAAGATAAACATGTGTCCAAGTTTTTTTTCCCACAAGGGAACCAGGTTAATGTAACAAGTAGTTAAACAGAGAATTCAGCATACACAGGCATATTTACAAGTATCAGGAATGGTAGAAGCAGCTCAATGTCTGCATGACAATTCTCAATTGCATTTCCAGGGACAAATTTGCATTTCTAAGGATAGGAAGACTTGCCTTGCTATAAAAATATGCTACAACTTGCAGCATTATAAAGTAGTTCATTCAAAGAGGTAACCAAAAATGTGTTAGAGATGACACCCAATAATCTTTTTTACCCACTTGAAAGTCTTTCTCCACATTTCCTGACAGTTGCTCTTGGGAACTACCTGCATTCTGGAGTAATTATTCCATGAACCAACCATGGATCAGTGCTTGGTGTCATCATTTAGCCATCATGGCTCAAAAGAAGTAAAAACAATTTTTGGAATCAAAGCACCTTACTCTAGAAATATATTAACTTCAAGAGGTGAAGACGGTGTTCTAATGTTTAGATGGCTTTCTGACCTTTATCTATTTTTATTCATAGCATTTTTAAGGGCTGAACTACTGGTTTATGACCAAAGACACTGTAAAAATTTCATTTCACTTTGGTTCAGTGAAATGAAAGCCTATAGTACCTTTTGGTACACGACTTAACTACATCATGGTAAAATGGTAAAATTAAATAATAGAGACAAGTATTTTGATAAAATCTAACTTGGAAGACAATGTCATTTTATCCGTTTCCCTGGGTAGGTGTTAGAGCCCTGGGGCCTGGAGTCCGGCTCATCCCTGTTACTTGAAGGGGCCGTCACTGTGGTTGAATCTCTTCCCGGGCCGCAGCTCAGCTTCCCCCTCTGTAAGATGGACATGAGAGAAGGACTACTTCACAAAGGGGCTTTGAGCCCTGAAATAGTCTATATGCAAGGGTGGCCATAGGTCCAAGTTAGTATTATTGAGTGACACAGGAAGCGGACAGAGCCTTGGACAGCTCGACCTCCAGCTCCCCTCTGCATGGATGAGGTGCCCCTCCAGCAAACAGTCCTCCTCATCCAGCAGACCAGGCGAGGTGGCTGCTCTGGCCTGAGTAGCAGGTTCCAACTCCCTGACAGGCTGCAGGATCAGCCTCCGGCGGGATCTGGTGCCCCACCCTCTTGTCACCACAAAGCTGCCTCCGGCAACCTGCTGACTCTCTTGGATTCTGAAGGCATGCCCCATGTGCTCTTCCCGGTGTGTGCACTGACCTCCCCTGCCCAGTCCGTGGGTGCTGAATGCTGCCTCTCAGGTCTGTCCAGGCTGTGTGTGCGGCCATCCCTGCCACCCTAGGGTGGAAATCCCTCCCTCACCAAGGGGGTGAAGAGGAGATGATTAAAACAGCATGACACATGACAGGTTCTCAACAAGTGATTGTTTTTATCGTATCTGGAAATGTCTTCAGCCCCGGTACTGTGCAATGTA
The DNA here is from genome assembly GCF_011764305.1 of Mustela putorius furo. NCBI lineage: Eukaryota > Metazoa > Chordata > Mammalia > Carnivora > Mustelidae > Mustela > Mustela putorius. The sequence continues at coordinate 14,747,884 of NW_025421998.1, forward strand.
GATTTTAGCCTAGCGTGTACCTCATTAACAGTAAATAAATTTACTCTGAAATAACCCTGGGATGGTATTTTAACATTTTAATTTTAGGTCCAGCTGACTGCCACAAAATGCTCTGAATTCTCTGAGATGCAGGAAGTCTGGATTTCATGGGCCATCGTGTGATATTTAAATTTTGATGGCAAACTTAAAAATGAACAGAATCCCCTATGGGACAAACAGCACACTTGGAGCTTCTAAGGCCTGGAAATTTTCTGTTCTTGAAGTAAAACCTCAGATGCTCAGGTGCTATAGGGCAAATACTAATAAAAAAAAAAAAAAAAAAGAGGTGTTTTTCAGCTGTCCCAGGTGGAAAGGAGGACAAAAGAATGTCCTCCTTCCCTTTTCTGAGAACATGTCCTTTAGAAACCCTGTAATTATCAATCCTTGCCCTTTGCTTTTCAGATGAGTGGAAATCCTTGTACAGACTACACAAGCTTCTGGCCACTTTACAACCCAAGAGGCTTTTCTTGGGGACCCAGGAACTGTCTCTAAAATGTAATCATCGAGAAAGGTGAGGTCCAATCTCCCAGTCTCAGTGGGAGGGTAGGAGACTAACCCAACTGCTTGGCAACAAAGTGTACGAATGATCTCTTATCGTTAAGACACGAGAAGTTTCTTTTCCCCTGGGATAAAGGCAACTAGCAAACACAGGTGGCTTCTCGAGGGCCAGGAATGCTGAGGATGAGCTACATGTGATGAATGGCACTTTCTAGTCCTTGTCCTCGTGGGCAGCTTGTCACTTACTCTGAGATTATGCATGTCCTGGCTCGGTTGTATGGAAGGGTGAGATTTCCTTCTGTCTTGGCAATCCCTAACCCTGACCCTGACCGTGACCCCGACCCTGACCCTGATCCTAACTCTAACGCTGACCCTGACCCTAACACTCACCCTGAGGTTTTCTCTGCTGGTCTCTTAGAAGTTTTGTGTCTAATTACTTCTCCCAGAGTGCCTCTTTCCTGCCTGATTTCCAACGGCCAGGCAGGCAGGGTTTACCAAGGGAGCCAAGACCCTTTTGGTGGCCTCCGTGGCTTGAAGGCTCGCTTTGCTTAGCAACGGCTGCCTAATAAAGTATGTCTCCGTGGTGGGTACAGCTGTGCCTTTCACACTGCTTACTCCCTTTTTCAGTGTTGGGCCTCTGAGCTGTTCCCTGAGCCCAACGTGACGGTGGACAGAGCAGCCAGGAGGAGATCAGGTGCTCACACATGCTGTCCCAGACAGAAGCTGTCCTGCAGGGCATGCAGAACCTCTCTTCCTCGCTTCCAACTCCCCTCCTCCAACAGGCTCCACAGTCCCTTCTGCTAATCATGGGGCCTCTCCAGTTCTCTTCTCTTTGTCTCTCTTCCCTGCTGCTGACTTTTAACCTCCCAAGTTTTAAGATCCTTCCCTCTCTGGATGGCTAACAACTCTTCTTTTAAATATGTACACACGGATCATAAATGGTTTCCAGCTAAGGGGTGACTGCACAACTGTGTGTCCTAACAGAGATCTGTCCTCCATAATGGGGAGACCAGCAGCTTTGGGGAGGGGGGAGCCTCACCTTCTCCTCTTCTTCTGGGTAAAACCTTCAGCCTTCCTTCCTTCCCCTTGTCCTCCTCTGATCATCCTTTTTATATCAAGGATCACGTTCACAGACATTGTTTTCTTATTTTTCCCATTCACCCCCAACAGTAAATGTTTACTTTATTGAGGCCAGATAAAGCCTCATCCCTCCATATCTCCTAGATTCCAAAACACCATCAAATAGAAGATACAACATGGAATAAGTAAGTTTTATTTATGAGTAAAAATCGGAAAATAGACATTACTTTGAAATGCAAGTATTGTTTGAAAGAGGCATCCTGTTTGGGAAACTGACTTACGGATACCTACTTTATCATCATGGAAATGTGTCCCCTTCTTCTACCCACTAACCGGTATACAGCAGTCCATGGCCTTAGCTCTATTCTCTCTCCACCACTTGCAACGGAGAAGAGGCTATAAAAGGATTTTTAAATTTGAAATCTTAGAAACCAGGAAAAGGAGATCATAGTTCTGTACTGCAAGGGGGAGGGAAACCATGCCTTCCTGGCCCCACCCTCACATAACTTGTCCACCAGGGTGCCCCATCACTTCCTGGGGTCTGGTCATCTGATGGGGGGACAACTCCTCAACAACTCCTCCGCGTTGCTTGCTGCTGACTAGGTGGGGCAGCTCAGTGGCTTCGAGTGGGGCAGATCCAGGCTGCGCTGGCCTGCAACGCAGCCAGGCTGGGGTGCAGCCTGAGGGCTTCCTCCCATCCAGAGGTTGGGCTGCAATTTTCTTCCTCCATTTTTAAGTTAATTAGAAGCACTGTATTTTCAGAAGAGTGCTAAATAAAGTAGAGATCAGAGAGCTGGGCTATTTTTTTTTAAATACAAATGGGCCTCACTGACGCTGGTTCCGCGGCTTCCATAGGACCCTCCTGTACTCTTCCTTTGGGTTAGACTCACATCTGCTCCTGCCCCGTTGTCTCCTGTGGGGCACACCAAGGCCTTCGAGCAAAGGCTTTTGGATGTTCTGTAATTTAAGTTACACCAGCCCTGTGTAGGGGGTGTTGAGGGGGGCAGGTGTGCTCGGGAGTGGTGGGGGCTGTGCTTTGTCTCTGACGAGGCCCGCCCCCTAAGTGTCCTCTCCGCAGCTTCCCATCACTGGCCTCTGTTCTCCATCCTATTCTCTTTCAGTGTTCTCTTCTGCTCCTTGTCCAGGTTTCCTCCCTTCAAAGTGCTCTCTGCCAGGGGGAAAGCAGCGTTCCTCTGTCGCGCAGTAATCCTAGCTTCATTCAGAATTCCTCTGTGCATTCGTCCATCCTTCTACCAATGAAGCAAGATACCCTTCATGGCTCTTCCCGTTTCCCTTTGATAAATTACCCGGCCACCTCTAAAGCTTCATGTGGGTTTTGGTGAATCGACCAGGCAGAGACTGCGTCATACCCATGCTGCTCTTTAAAACGAGCATCATTTGTTGGAAGAAGTCATTAATTACGATGGTGGAGGCCACATGATTCACTTAGCATGGTCTTCTAGCTTTGCGGGTTCTCCACAGAGGAAAGCGGAAAAGCCACCATGAAGAAAGGACCAGTCTTGAGACTCTCACTCTGACGAGAGAAAAAAGTGAGCCTTACAGTGGGGGGAGGTCCAAAACTGCGGGCTTGGCCGTTGCTCAGCCGATCTCAGAACCACGTCAGATAGGCTAGAAGCCGATGGTCTGGACCACAAGAGGATGCCCAGAGAGGTCAAGCCTGTACATTTTTTAGAGTCATGATAAAAAGTTTCACCTGGCGTTTTGGAACATAATGGTTATCAGTAAATAGTGGGTATTATTACAGCAGTGATAATTAACCAGCATAACAACCCAGATTATTGACGGACTCATGAACTTCAGCACAATACGATCCACCATTACAGCAGAAGGACAAATGGAAATAATTGCACGATGTCAACATGCCAAGTTCACAAACCTTGAACTTTTATCTGTAACTCTTAAAATAGCTGTTCAGGAGTCTGGGAGTCTGAAAGTCAGTCCATTGATCTGAGAGGAAGAAATCAGTCAGGTGAGTAACAACTACCTACAGTGTAAGGTTTTCCTAGCATCTTCATTTTCTGCTTGAATGCCTTTTTCTATTATTTTCTCCAGTCTCCATCTCTGACAAAGCTCTGAAAATTGCATTTAACATTTCTCATTTCTAAGGCTGACTTCACTTAATTCTTACCAAAGATGGTCTTTTCTCACATTGACTCTCCCTCAGGGAAGACAATACTGACGGAGGTGGCCAGCCCCCAGAATGGCCCCTGATGATTCAGCAGCCAGGTGTTACTGCCCTGTGTCACCCTTTGGTCTTCAGACACATTCCCTGGAGTGGGGTTTTGCCGACGGCCCCATTGCCTGCACTTCCAGGGACATGGGCTATCTCTAGCTTCCCAGCTTCTGGGGACTCTCACAACACGGATTTAAGTATCCTCAGCTTTCCATCTTCCAGCCTGAGATTGGTTTCTTTAGGTTTGTTGCTCACTTGCAAAATTATTTTGCTATTATCTTCTCTATTTTATTATAGTCCTGTGGGTACATGTCTTTCACAAATCCATTTACTGTCCTTTTAAAAAGATATGATGAGAGAGGAGAGATAAATATTACAATCCTTTGAATTGAATTGGAAGCCCTTGATACTCCTCCCCTACCTGCCCCTCATTTCCCTGATGTGTATATTGATGATTTTGGACATACACCTACTAGAAACACAACCCAAAAGCAGATACTATTCCCCAAGTCTCTATTGGGGAAGCAAAATGTCAAAGTAATGTATTTCTAGATTTTTCATTGAATTTTACCTCATTCCTTATGTCTACATTATCTGCTCAATTCTGCATTCAGAAGATGCTACTTCTGACCTTATCCATGTTTTTCATGTCTTGGATTTTTCTTTTTTTCAGCTGTGTTCTTTTAAGATGAAAGAATCTCTTGAGTTTGTGGTTCAGGTGAAATGCAAGCTTTACTGCTTTTCCACAAAACTTCCATTTTCCAAATTTACTTCCAATTTTAAGTAAAAAAATCCTGTGAGTTTCAGTTTATTAAATAAATAATCCAACTAAATAGAATAAGTCTTTGCTTATCTTATTTAAATGCATCAAGCATCAAAGTCTCTCAAAATTGTGCATAGTCATTGGAAATTCTCACATAAATTTTACCTTGGTACTTATTCTAGTATTTTATAAATATGATGCAAGTTCATGGAGAGTGGGAAATGTCTGAATAGCATGGGTATAATTAAGACAAATAGTGCTTTCTCTGCATTTCTTTCAAGAAATCAGAGCCCCAGCAAAGGTTCCAACAGGAGATACCTTGTCCCTATGGGAACAACATCCAATTTCTCTCCCAGCCAATGAGTGACTCACCATTTTCCAAGTCCAGTGCCATATTTTTAGCCCTGATTTTTATAATTATTTGAACATGTTGACACTCTCAGTTACTTTCTTCTGCATGGTGTTTAGAGATCCCTCTCTTTGGCTCTTCTCTTTCCCCTGAATCATGAGGTCAATGTCCCAGATGACATAAACCAAATAAAGTCAAGATAAAATTATAAAACCAGACTTAATATTTACATTTTCAAAATGCGTTTTTAATTTTAAATGTAGTTTCTGTCTTCTTAGTTCTCTCTGGATTAAAAGAGCTGACTTTTCATTTTCTTAGATGCAATAGATATGTTAAATTGATTTTGCCGCTATGTTTATTAATCATTTATATCTACTTAATTCCAAAATACATCTATGGTGGTTTTACAATAAGAGGCACAAAAATGACAAAGCCAATTAAAAATAATTAATGTAAAAAAATAAAAATAAGAAATAAAAGTGATTGAAGTAATAAAATCTATTAATAAAAAAAGAGAGGTATAAGTATAATTGATCATTAAGAAAGGAGAGAAAATGGAATCATATTAAATGTTTAAGCCACACTGTGCAGAAAATGAGTGGAAAACAAAACCAGGAACAAAGAAGGACAACAAATAGAAAGTAGTAACAAATATGGTAGATAGTAATCCAACTGTATCAATAATTAAGAGGCACCGACCATCAGTAGATCAAAAAACAAAGCCCAATTATATGTTGTCTGGAAGAAACCCACTTTAAATAAAAGACACATATAGATTAAAAGTAGAAAGGTGAAGATACATATACCATGCTAACCTTAATTAAAAAAAAGCAGAAGTGGCTCTATTAGTTTCAGACAGAGCACTTCAGGACAATGAAAGTTTACTGGGGATAAAGAAAAGCACTGGGACATCTGGCTGACTCAGTCAGGAAAACATGTGACTTTTAATCTCAGTATCATGAGTTCAAACCCCACACTGGGTGTAGAGATTATAAATGTAAAACAAATAAAGAAAAGTATTACATAATGATAAAGTGTATTTTAGAGCATTTAAACATAGGAGACAAAAACTGATAGAACCATAAGAAGAATAAGATAAATCAGTGGACTTATTACAGTTGGAGACACCAACCTTTGTCAGTTAGAAGTGGGTGTGTCAGCAGGCAGAGAAGCAGTAAGGACAAGGTTGAATGCAACAGCATCTTCCACCAACCAGACATACTGGACACCTACAGACCACTTCATCCAACACCAGCAGAGCACCCATCACTGTCAAGCTCGCTTGGAACAGTCACCAAAATAGACCACATCATGGGCCATAAAACAGACCTTAACAGATTAAAAAAAGGGTGGGGGGGAATTATACAATGTCTGTTCTCAGACCATACTGAAATCAGAGTAGAAATCAATAGCTAGAAAATTTCAAATTACTTGAAGACTCAACAACACACTTCTAAATACCACATGGGTAAAGAAGACATCTCAAGAGAAAGTTTTGAAAATTTTCAATGAAGTAAAAATGAAACCATAACTCATCAAAGTCTTCAAGGTGCAGCCAAAGCTGTGCTTCAAAGGAGATGTATAGCATTCACTGTGTGCTTCAGAAAAGAAGAAAGATCTAAGATCTAAGAACCTCCTTCTTCATAGATCTATATTTAGACCTAATATCTAAAAGCCAATGATTTAAATTTTCACCTTAATCAACTAGAAAAGAAGAGTAAATTAAATCCAAAGTAAGGAGGAGTAAAGGAACAATAAAAATTAGAGCAGAAATCAATGAAATTGAAAGTAAGAAATCAACAGAGAAAATCAATAAAACAAAAAGCTGATTCTTCAAAAAGATCAATAAAACACACAAGCTTCCAGCCAGGCTAACTAAGAAGTCATACAGTCAAAAGTCTAAGGAGAAGACTTCCATGAGTGTCTATAAATTCAGAATCTCCACCACTAACTCTATCAGAATATTATAAATACTAAGAATTATGTGTTTTAATTCCATTTGACTTTATTTTAAAAATGATGGCTTATTATTGGAAAGAAAAACAACAAAAACATTTTACCAGAAGCTTAGATTAGATTGTAAATAGTACATGTAAGAATAAAATGTGGTTTGGAAATTTCTTCTAAAAGAAAAAACCCTACTGGATACTATCTCTCTTTCTCTGGTGCAGAGCCACAAACATCTTTTTTTAAATTTTATTCATTTACTTTTTAAATTTTTTTAAGGAAACAAAGTTTTTGGTGTTTCTTCAGTGACATCAAATTGTGTTCACTTCCCTCCTGATTGTCTAACTTCATGTGAATAGACCCATTACATTTTAATCATTTATTTTACATTCTGTGTTCTATTTTTCAATGAGCTGTCCCTAGATTAATTTTAAGGTTGTGAACCTCCAATTTTATGGAAAAAAAAAGTGATTTTAGAAATCATGGTATTTTATAGCATGATAATTCATCATGCATTAGAAACTGGATTTAATCACAACTAAATTTTCACCCAGAAAGTAGTTAGTACTTTGTGAACTTTCTCTTAACTATTCATCACTAATTTGGATAGGATTCTTGACTGAGTGATTTATGGTTTGTTCAGTTTGTGAAGTTAAGAAGTTTTACTGTTTTCTTTGTCTCTGAATGGCAGGCAGGGTTTTTCATCACTCTCACACACAAAACATAAAGTTGGGTTTTCTCTTCTTTTGCTTTCTGCATCTCTCCCTCTAGCTTTCATTTCCCTCAGCTTTGCTTCTCTTTGCATGAAAGCATATGGTTTCAGATGTTGATATTCTCCTGATCTTCTTCATTATATCTTGATTTAGCTTCTGGGCCCTGGGAGTTTTGAGTACCGTGCATATCTGTTAAATTCCTTAGAATGACTAATATGTAATCTGCATTGATAAGCAACTTTTGGGATTGATTTTTTAAGTTAAGAAATGCAGCCAAATGGTTATGTTTGTTTCCTGGATTCCCAGTAAATCTCATGATGCTTTAAGTACAGGGGCAGAAGAATGAAACAGGGTGCATGCTTTACCCATGGACTGCTGAGTGCTGTCCCTTGGAGACTGTCATTGGGCAGCTGGAGCAGAGGCTGTGGAATCTTCCTGGAATAGACTGGTGTTTGGATTTCACAGAAGAGAAATCTTAGGTGAGACTCTTTCATGTCTGTCATCTCTAACAGAATGGACTCACTTTTTCCTGCTGGATGATGGAAGTCAGGGTCCCCTTGAGGCTGGCTTGCAACATGGCCAAGAAAAAAGGTCCCTCCGACCACCTTAGTCAATCCTGGGGTGGGACTCAACACAGAGCCTGGTGTTCTCCCCTGAGGCTCTGTCTGCTCTGACTCCAGGAGGCTGTCTCACAGCGTGGCCGTACTCCCAAGGCTTTCCCAGAGGTCTCTGCTAGCTTTCCTGGCTCCTCCTCACTGAATCTGGGCTTGGCTTTCCCTAACCCTGGGCTTTGGCGTTCACTGAGCCAAACACGAACTAAGTGCAGCCAGTGTTTATCCTCCGTCCGCATTATTTGTAAGCTCTGTTTCCTCCAACGCTCTAAAACTTAGATGAGAAGTCTGCTTATGTCTTGTCACCTCTGCGTAGAGTTGTCATTCATGCCAGGGGCCTCTCTAATAACCATCTGGCTGCTCCCTGTCAGCACACAGCCCTCAGCAGCTATTAAGTAGGAGACAGCTTGGGCACATGCCTCAGCAAAGCCCACTCATCCTATGGGAAAAGGCATTATGAACAGGAGGAATTTGGTTAAGTTGATGAAAGATGGACTCCATTATGCTTCCATCTGTGTCACAGACCTTGCTGTAATTCTTCTGTGCTCATCTATTGATTTGCAGACATTAATACTGTTTGACAACTACCTAGCATCTGAAATAAATCATGACCTCATTTTTTTACCTAAATGTTGTTGTAAACGTATTTGTACATTCATCATGCATTTAAAAGGTGACCATTTTCTGTTCATCATCACTGGCCATCAGAGAGATTCAAATTAAAACCACATTGAGATACCACCTTACACCAGTTAGAATGGCCAAAATTAACAAGACAGGAAACAACATGTGTTGGAGAGGATGTGGAAAAAGGGGAACCCTCTTACACTGTTGGTGGGAATTGCAAGTTGGTGCAGCCACTTTGGAGAACAGTGTGGAGATTCCTCAAGAAATTAAAAATAGAGCTTCCCTAGGACCCTGCCATTGCACTACTGGGTATTTACCTCAAAGATACAGATGTAGTGAAAAGAAGGGCCATCTGTACCCCAATGTTTATAGCAGCAATGGCCATGGTCGCCAAACTGTGGAAAGAACCAAGATGCCCTTCAACGGACGAATGTATAGGGAAGATGTGTTCCGTATACACTATGGAGTATTATGCCTCCATCAGAAAGGATGAATACCCAACTTCTGTAGCAACATGGATGGGACTGGAAGAGCTTATGCTGAATGAAGTAAGTCAAGCAGAGAGAGTCAATTATCATATGGTTTCACTTATTTGTGGAGCATAGCAAATAGCATGGAGGACAAGGGGAGATGGAGAGGAGAAGGGAGTTGAAGGAAATTGGAAGGGGAGGTGAACCATGAGAGACTGTGGACTCTGAAAAACAATCTGAGGGTTTTGAAGGGGTGGGGAGTGGGAGGTTGGGGGAACAGGTGGTGGGTATTATAGAGGGCACGGATTGCATGGAGCACTGGGTGTGGTGCAAAAACAATGAATACTGTTATGCTGAAAAAAATAAATAAATTAAAATTAAAAAAATAATGCTGTACTATATGTTGGCTAATTGAATTTAAATTTTAAAAAATCAGAAAAAAAAGGTGACCATTTTCACTAAACATCTGCTTGGGAAACATGGAATCGATGATTGTAAATATAAAATAACTCTTGTGGCTTCAATAAACTCTCTCAGTGGAGGTGTGCTGATGACTTATTCCCCCCAGCAGGTCCCACAACCATGCAGGGATGCACGGGAGAGACGAAGTGGCAAAGAACAGTGACGACCCACAGCAATCCGGGTTACCACGGGCACCTCTTTCCAAGCTACACAATTACCCAGATATTCACAGCAGAGATGAAACTGGCAGAAAGGGTTCCCCAGGGGGCCCTGGGTGGCTCAGTTGGCTGAGATCATGATCTCAGGGTCCTGGGATTGAGTCCTGCATTGGGTTCCCTGCTCTGCAGGAAGTCTGCTTCTTCCTCTCCCTGCCCCCACCCGCTTGTGTTCCCTCTCTCACTGCCTCTCTCTCTGTGCCAAATAAGTAAGTAAGTAAATAAATAAATATCTTTAAAAGAGAAAGAAAAGAAAGGATTTTCCCAAAGAGCAGTCCCCTCACTTTGGAAGAAGTAGTTTCCATGATGGAACCCTCTTTAAAAGCTTCTATAGGACAAGAGACAAACTAGATAGAATTTGTCCAACTTTAATACAGATCCAGGTCACACAAATGTAGATTTGCCAGCAAAAAGCCGCCAAAGAACAAAAACCTCCAGAGAACAAAGCCTGAAAAACTGGTTTCCACAGAGCCCAGCCCCTAGATAGGGGTTAGGGTGACTTAGCCCAGGCAAGATTGACTGGAAAACAATGCAGCAGGCCTCTCCCCTAGAAGAGAAACCCAAAGACCCAGAGGAAAACAACCACAGGGTCTCCATAAAACTATAAAACCCCAACATTGGGAGAAAATAATATATTAAGCTTCCAGTATTGCCCCAAGACCTGTATATTTCATAGATACAACTTTCTTTAAAAAAATTCATTCTCATGGGGGCATGTGGGTGGCTCAGTAGGTTAAGCCTCTGCCTTCAGTTCAGGTCAGATCTTGGGGTCCTGGAATCGAGCCCCGCATCATGCTCTCTGCTCAGTTGGAAGCCTGCTTCCCCCCTCTCTCTCCCTGCCTCTCTGCCTAAGTGTGATCTCTTTTTCTGTCAAATAAATAAATAAATAAAATCTTTAAAAACAAATTGTTCTCACAATTCTCATTTCATTTTTTAAACCTATTTACCATTACAACTTGATGTTTAATATAGTATATTACATAATAACTTTTTAGCTTGAACTTTTTTCATACATATATCTATGTTTCTATTTTGTTAAATATATACATAGATAAAAGCTTCAAGGTAATCCCTTTCCCCTATTTAATACCACCCCTATATATAAACCAGTTTTAATTTCCCTGTATCTCTGGAATGTTGAGTCCTTTAACAAGGATAACAAGATACACCCAGGAAGAACCAATATAACCTTCCTACCCACACTGAGAGTTTATAACCACCTTCCCATCTTATTCTTCTATCAGTGTTTCTGTGTATTTGCTTTTTGTTTGTTTGTTTGTTTTTTGTACTACATAAATCTTATTCTTGGGGTTCATTTTGGCTGGGCTTTTCTTTTTTCTTCGTTCACTTTTGTCAGTCTTTTAGTTTGTTCATTTTATTTACCTTATAAATCTTACTTATGGGGCTCATGTTGCATGGGTTGTTTTCATTTTTTACTCTTTTTGTCTCCCTTTTTACTTTCTTCTTTCTTTTTGGTGGTGACTTCTGATTGCTCTGGAACTTTCCAGGGTGCATCTTGCTTAGATCGTGGTTGATATATTCAGCTATACATCCCTTCAACCACCTCTCACCAAAATGATTAGGAGAATGAACACCCAACAGAGGAAAAATTCAGAGACTGTGCCCTCTGCTACAGAACTATTGGATATGGACATAAACAATATGTCAGAAATGGAATTAAGGGTGACAATTATCCAGGCAATAGCTCAGTTGGAGAAGATCATTAGTGGCAGCATAGAATCTCTAAGGACAGAAGTGGGAGCTGATCTGGCAGAACTTAAAAATGCTATCAGTGAGATTCAATCTAATATAAATACTCTAACAGGTAGGGTAACCGAGGCAGAAGATCAAATTAGTGATCTAGAAAAAAAACTGATAGCAAAGAAGGATCAGAAGGAGGTCTGGAACAAACAGCTTAGAAACCATGAATACAGAATTAAGAAAATAAATGATGTCATGAAATGTTCCAATGTCAGAATTATTGGGATCCCCAAGGGAGTGGAGAGAGAGAGAGAAGACTAGAAGATATAGTTGAACAAATACTGGATGAAAATTTCCCCAATATGGACTAGAACAAGTGTTCATGTCCTAGAGGCAGAGAAGACACCCCCCCCCCCATCAACAAGTCTAGAAATACTGCCAGGCACATAATTGTGAAATTCACGAGACATAAATTCAGAGTGGATGTCTTAAGGGCAGCTAGGGGGAAGAGTTTCCTTATGTACAGAGGAAGGACCTTCAGAATAATGTCAGAACTGTCCACAGAAACCTGGCAAGCCAGAAAGGGCTGGAAAGACATATTCAGGGCACTAAATGAGAAGAACATGCAGCCAAGAATACTTTACCCAGCAAGGCTGACATTCAGAATGGATGGAGAGATAAAGAGCTTCCAAGATTGGCAAGGTTTAAAAGAGTATGTGACCATGAAGGTGGCACTACAAGAAATATTAAGGGGGAGTTCTATGAAAGAATAAACAACCCAGGAGTGACATAGAACAGAAATTTACAGAGACAATCTATAGAAACAAGGACTTCACAGGCAATGTGTTGTCAATAAAAACTTATCTTTCAATAATCACTCTCAATGTGAACAGCCTAAATGCTCCCATAAAAGAGCACAGGGTTGCAGACTGGATAAAATGACAGGGCCCATCCATATGCTGTCTACAGGAGATACATTTGGAACTTAAAGATACATCCAGACTAAAAGTGAAGGAATGGAAAACAATCTTTCATGGCAACAGGCCTCAAAAGAAAGCTGGGATAGTGCTTCTCATATCAGAAAAATTAGATTTTAATCTAAATACTGTAGACAGAGATACAGAAGGACACTACATCATTATTAAAGGGTCTATCCACCAAGAATATCCAACAATTATAAATATTTATGCACCCAACATGGAAGCAGCCAACTACATAAGCCAACTGTTAATCAAAATAAAGAGTCATATTGATATGAATACATTAATTGTAGGGGATTTTAACATGCCACTCTCAGGAATAGACAGATCATCTAAACAGGAAATCAACAAAGAAGCAAGAGCATTGAGTGACACATTGGACCAGGTGGACTGTATAGATATATAAAGAACATTCCACCTTAAAACAACAGATTACTCATTCTTCTTAAGTGCACACGGAACTTTCTCCAGAAAAGACAACATGCTTGGTCACAAATCAGGTCTCAACTGGTACCAAAAGACTGAGATTATTCCCTGCATATTCTCAGACCACAATGCCTTCAAAATGGAGCTCATTCACAAGAAAAAGTACGGGAGGAATTCAAACACCTGGAAGCTAAAGACCATGCTGCTCAAGAATGTTTGGATCAACCAGGAAATCAAAGAAGAACTTAAACAATTCATGGGAAGCAATGAGAATGAAGACACTTTGGTCCAAAACCTATGGGATATAGCAAAGGCAGTTCTAAGGAGGAAATACATAGCCATCCAAGCCTCACTCAAAAAAATTAAAAAATCCAGAATACACCAACTCTCTTTACACCTTAAAGAACTGGAAAATCAACAACAAATTAAGCCAACCCCAGGCACAAGGAGGGATCAGTGAGTTAGAAACTAAAGATACAGTAGAACATATCAATGAAACTGAAACTGATTCTTTGAAAGAATTAATAAAATCTAAACCACTGACTGAACTAATCCAAAAGAAAAGAAAGAGAACCCAAATTAATAAAATTATGAATGAAAGGGGAGAGATGATGACTAACACTAAGGAAATGGAAACAATCATCAGAAATTATTATCAACAGTTATATAGCAGTAATTTAAACAACCTAGAAGAAATGAATGCATTCCTGGAAACTTATAAACTTCTTAGACTGTAACAGGAAGAAATCGACAACCAGAATAGACCAGTACCTAGTAACGAGATTGAAGCAGTGATCAAAAACCTCCCCAAAACAAGAGTCCAAGACCTGACGGATTCCATGGGAAATTGTACCAAGAGTCAAAGAAGAAAAAAACACCCATTCTCCTGAAGCTTTTTCAAAAAATAGAAACAGAAGGAAAACTTCCAGACTCTTTCAATGAAGCCAGCATTTTCTTGATTCCCAAACCAGGCAAAGACCCCATCAAAAAGGAGAATTTCAGACCAATATCCTGAGAAATATAGATGCCAAGATTTTCAACAAGATCCTAGCTAATAGGATCCAACAGCACATTAAAAAGATTATCTACCATGACTAGGTGGGATTTATCCCTGGGATGCAAGGGTGGTTCAACATTCACAAATCAATCGATGTTACAGAATAAATCAATAAGAGAAGAGAGAAGAACAATATGGTCCTCTCAGTTGATGCAGGAAAAAGCATTTAACAAAATACAGCATCCATTCCTGATTAAAACTCTTCAAAGTGTAGGGATAGAGGGAATATTCCTCAATGTCATAAAATCTATCTATGAAAAACCCACAGAGAATATCATTCTCAATGAGGAAAAACATACAGCCTTCCCACTGAGATCAGGAATACGACAAGGATGCCCACTCTTGCCACTGTTGTTCAACATAGTACTAGAAGTCCTAGCAACAGCAATCAGACAACAAAAAGAAATAGAATGTACTCAAATTGGCAAAGAAGAAGTCAAACTCTCTCTCTTCACAGATGACATGATACTTTATATGGAAAACCCAAAAGACTCCACCCCCAAACTACTAGAACTCATACAGCAATTCAGTAATGTGACAGGATACAGAAATCAATGCACAGAAGTCAGTTGCTTTCTTATACACTAACATTGAAAATATAGAAAGGGAAATTAGAGAATTGATTCCATTTACTCTAGCACCAAGAGCCATAAGATACCTTGGAATAAACCTAACTGAAGAGGTAAAGGATCTGTACTAGAGGAACTACAGAACACTCATGAAAGAAACTGAAGACACAATAAGATGGAAGACCATTCCATGCTCATGGATTGGAAGAATAAACATTGTTAAAATGTCTATACTGCCTAGAGCAATCTATACTTTCAATGCCATCTGGATCAAAATTCAGCATTTTTCAAAGCGCTGGAACAAACAATTCTAAAATTTATATGGAACCAGAAAAGACCCCGAATTGCTAAGGAAATGTTGAAAAAGAAAAACAAAGCTGGGAGCATCATGTTACCTGATTTCAAGCTTTAGTACAAAGCTGTGATCACCAAGACAGCATGGTACTGGCACAAAAACATGCATAGACCAGTGGAGCAGAGTAGAGAGCTCAGATATGGACCCCCAACTCTGTGGTCAAATAATCTTTGACAAAGGAGGAAAAAATATCTATTGGAAAAAAGATAGTCTATTCAATAAATGGTGCTGGGAAAACTGGACAGCTATGTTTAGAAGAATGAAACTTGACCACTCTTTTACACCACACACAAAGATAAACTCAAAATGGATAAAAGACCTCAATGTGAGGCAGGAATTTATCAAAATCCTAGAGGAGAACATAGGCAGTAACTTCTTTAACATTGACCACAGCAACTTCTTTCAAGACAGATCTCCAAAGGCAAAGGAAACAAAAGTGAAAATGAACATTTGGGACTTCAAAAAGATCAAACACTTCTTCACAGCAAAGGAAACAGTCAACAAAACAAAGAGGCAACACATGGAATGGGAGAAGGTATTCACAAATGACAGTACAGACAAAGGACCGATATCCAAGATCTATAAAGAACTCCTCAAACTCAACACACACAAAATAGATAATCATGTCAAAAAATGGGCAGAAGACATGAACAGACACTTCTCCAATGAAGACATACAAAAGGCTAACAGACACATGAAAAAGTCTTCATCATCATTAGCTATCAGGGAGATTCAAATCAAAACCACATTGAGATACTACTTTACACCAGTTAGAATGGTCAAAATTAGCAGGACAGGAAACAACAAGTGTTGTTCTCCACAAGGATGTGGAGAAAGGGGAACCCTCTTACATTGTTGGTGGGAATGCAAGTTGGTGCAGGCACTTTGGAAAACAGTGTGGAGGTTCCTCAAAAAATTAAAAATATGACCCTGCAATTACACTACTGGTATTTACCCCAAAGATACAGATGTAGTGAAAAGAAGGGCCATCTGTAGCCCAGCATTCATAGCAGCAATGGCCACAATAACCAAACTGTGGAAAGAGCCAAGATGCCCTTCAACAGATGAATGGATAAAGAAGATGTGGTCCATCTACACAATGGAGTATTATGCCTCTGTCAGAAAGGATGAATACCCAACTTTTGTATCAACATAGATGGGACTGGAGGAAATTATGCTGAGTAAAATAAGTCAAGCAGAGTCAATTATCATATGGTTTCACTTACTTATGGAGCATAAGGAATAGCACAGAGGACATTGGGAGAAGGAAAGGAAAAGTGAATTGAAATAAATTGGAGAGGGACATGAACTATGAGGGACTATGGACTCTGAGAAACAAACTGAGGGTTTTGGAAGGAAGAGGAGTGTGTGGTGGGGTGAGCCTGGTGGTGGGTACTAAGGAGGGCACATATTGCATGGGGCACTGGGTGTGGTGCATAAACAAGGAATCTTGGAACACTGTAAAAAACAAACAAACAAAAATCAATAAATGTAGCTTTGCATTGCATAAATTTCTTAAACTACAGTAACATAAGAATCAATCTGCTAAGATATGCCAAATTTTAGGCGCTTCTCTTGGTGGTTATGAGTTTCCCTCTTGCCCAGTAGAGGAGGTCAGGTAAAATGCCTGACCTTCCTGCTAACCCCTGAATCCTCTCTCTCTGAGATTCTGTGCTACTTTTACCACACACTGCCATCCTCCCAGAGTGATGTCTGGTTCCTCCCCATCCAGGCTGCTTGTGTCCTACTAACTGGATTCCTCCCCTCAACAGAACTCCGTTTGATTTTCTCTACACCCCAAATTTGGTCTGGATGTCAAAACTGATGATGCCACGGCATCCACCACAAGGAGCCGAAATGTCTGTTACTAGCATAATGAAGGTTTCTCCAGAAAGAAAGGCAGCTCCCAGGCAGAAATGAGAATTGCTGGAGAAAACCAGGAAGAGAAGACTGACCTGCGGTTCTGACAGTGCTTAGGATCTGGGGGTTAGGTATGGATGTTCAGGTGTATTTCAGCTCCCCATGGGCACAAAGGAAGGAGCCCTGGGACTTTCTTACAAGCTTGTGCAGATGGAGGGCAGAGGGGGAACCAGGACAGTGAGATGTAAGTGTTATCGGTAGTCGAACATCAAACAGTCAGACTTTTTATTACATATTTTTCTAGTTTCTTGAAGGGGAGCTTAGGTGGTTGATTTGAGCCTTACTGTTTACCTAACATTAGCATTACATATATAGGTTTTTCTCTCAACCCTGCAGAAACTGTACCCCACAAATTAGGACAGGTCATGATTTTACTCTCATTCAGTTTAAGCTCATTTCCAAACTCTCTTGTGAAATTTTTTGAATGGTCATTTAGAAGTGAGTTCTTTAATTTCCATCTATGTTTAGGTTTACCCCCTTTCTTTTTGCCATCAATTTCTGATTCTATGGCAGTCAGAAAACATCCTGTCTTATGATCCTCTGTCTTTGCACTCGCCATCACCTTTTGTGATAAATTTATTTCATTGCAGCATTTTAAAGACTATGTTGATTCTTAACTATGTTTTCGAGTTTTTTTGTTTTTGTTTTTGTTTTTAGTGGTTGCTGTAGGGATTACAATATTTCCTAATTTTTACAACCTAGGTCAAATTAGCAAGAACTTAATTTTGGCAAAATATAGAAACTTTTTCTCTAATATAGATGCATTCGCATACTCACATCTGTGCTATCATTGCCATATATATTCCATTTTTGTGTAAGTCTAATAATACTGTGTTATAATTATCAATTGCACAATCTCATGCTTTTTAACATAGGTAAGAGAAGAAATGAGAAAAACATCGCTTATAAAATATTTATATTAACCCACACATTTACCATTCTCATGGCTTTTTTTTCTTCCCATGGTTTCAAGTTGCCATCTGATAGAAATTTTTTTCCCAGACAAGAAGTCTTCTTTAATATTTCCAGTATGTCCTTTTTGCTGGCAATAAACTATTTCACTCCATTTATCTGGAAATATTTCTATTTCACTTTTGGCTTTGAAGGATCCCTTTTCTGGAAATAGAATTCTTGGTGGACTATCCCACTTGTCCTCCAGCACTTTGGTTATGGCATTCCAATATTCTCTGCCTCACATCGTGTCTGGTTAGATGTCCATCAGCCATGATGAATCCCATCGATACTTCCCTATGTGTGACAAGTCATCAGTTTCTTTCTTTCTTTTGTCTGTCTTTCTTTCTTTCTTTCTTTCTCTCTCTCTTTCTTTCTTTCTTCTCTTCTGCTTCTATAATTTTCTTTTTACCTTTGACTTTGTCTTTGACTATGATGTGCGTAGGTGTGGCTCTCTTTATATTTATTTTCCATGGGATTTGTTGAGTTTCTTGGCATGTTGTTAGCCATTCATTCTTAGAAAATGTTTTCTACATTTCTTCTCTGTTTTCTCCTTTGAGACTTGTATGACAGGTCAGTGCACTCAGTGGTTTCCCATGGGTCTCTCCTGTTGGGATTTATTCTGTCATTTCCCATATTCTGTAGATAAGCTAATTGTTGTTTATCTAGATGCTATTTCCCCGCTTTTCTTTCTGCTATCTTGATTTGATGTTGAGCCCCTTAGGTGATTTTTTTCATTTCAGTTATTCTTATCCAACTGCAGAAATTCCCTTAGATCATTTCTCTAACAAATAAATTGTATCCCTTTTAGACTCTCTACTGGTTTATTCAAACAGAGATTATTTTCACACTATAATTCCTTATGTCTGGTTTTTTTCACTTGTTTGAACATACTTGTCATGGCTGCTTTAAGTCACTCCTACAAATATAATATCTGGGCATATATGAACGGATTTGTTCCTTTTCATTTCAAGCACGGGCCATGGCTCCCTCTTTCTTTCCACGTCTCCTAGTTTTGGTTAAAAACTGAACAGTTTACATAATGTACCAGAGTTCGACTCTGACTTTCCTCTTCGGTTGCTGTTATTATTGGTTTTGTTCACTAGCTGGTTTCTCTGTTTATTATCCTGTCTTGACAGACTCTGTGAGTTCTGTGGCATGCAGGAGCTGATGTCTCTGCTCAAAAAATTTTTATATTCTTAATTTACAATTCTGACTTCCCTGCATCCGCATTGCTTAATCTGAAGCTTGAGCGGATTGTGCTCCAAGACCTCAAGCCCATGAAATATTTACCTCTGCCAGTGTATGTGGGTTTGGAAGAGCAAGTTCAAAGTTTGGGACGTTTTCAAGCCTGGCTTATACATTGTGCTTGCTCATTCCCCTCTTTTCTGTGCCTGAAGACAGCCTCAGGATCTGCTGTATTTGTGGCTAACTGGAGCCCTTTCTTTCTGCCAGCGAGCTCTGTTTACCATGGGAGAGAAGTTGGTGGTTGTCACCGCCCGCCACTTCATGTCAGCCTGTCTGCACCCACTGAGCCCTGGGCTAGAGCGCCTGCGATTCCTCTGTTCTGACCCCAGACTTAGCACTTTTCTGAGAAGGGACAGTTCTCAGATTGTTTCAAGACTTTGGTTGATTTCCCAGACATCTGAAAGAATTGTTTTGTTACTTTTGTTCATTTATAGCTGCTTTTGTGGGGAGGGAGTGGCAGACCTTCTTCCTTCCTCCATTAGAGCTGGAAGTTCTGGCATCGTTCAATTTTACAAGTGAAAAAGAAGTTCCAAAATGAAGTCATTTTAGAACATGACTTATAATTAGGCCAGACATGTTTCTTTGCTGTGGAAGTTCCCATAGCCTTTCATAGGCGGACTGATTTCCCAATTTGTTTGACCGTGGATTTGTTGTGTTTCATCACAGCCTCTGGCGATATCCTTTTGTATAGCACGCTTTGAGCAACATTTTTTCCTTTTAACTTCTACTGCCAGAAAGGAAATCTACAAGAAAAGAGAGACATAGTACAGATCATAAGGAAATGTGGAGGAGATCTCATTGCCAGCTCAAGAACAAAATGAACCGAGGGACAACAGAGCGTGTAGTTATTTCAAAATTGATTGATGTATTGTGTTTTGGAATTAGGCAGACAAGATAAAATAATGCCCCTTTCTTTGCTATTCTCTACTTTTCAAACTCCAGTAACTTAATTGGTCTATCTTGAGTGACATTTTCAATCTCCCTTAAACTCTTTTATTTAACTTTCTATTTCTTAATATCACTGTACTGTGTTCAGAGTATAGTCCTTATTCTAGCTACATTACATTAAACCTCATTTCAGAATAAATGAAATTTATTTTTCAGAATAAACTTTAAAATTATTAATTCTATTATAATTGACTAATTCTGGTAATTTTCTACTCATCTCTTTTGAGGTTTACCTGGTTTTCATTTCAATGTCATTTCACATTTCCAAGATGTCCACTTGTCTATTTTCATATTTTGTGGCCCAGTATTGCTATGACAATCTTGTTATTTCCTCATTAGCTTGATTGCTGAAATTGAGGAAGGGAATTAGTTTCATTTATGACTTAATATATATGCATCATGGATACAAAGTGATCTATAAAATGAAGAAACAGAAATTCTCATCCAGGAAGATAATGAGATTTTCTATCATCTGGAAAATTTCATGAGTTTGGAGGAAAGTACTGGGATTCCACAGAACATAGAATTGAGCATTTCATTAAATTTTATCTAACTCTCCAGAGAATAGGGGAGATCCCTCTAATAGTTCTCTTGTATTGTAATTTTAATTATTATGCCAGTTTTTGCTTCTCATGTGGACATGGTATCAGAATGGGGAAACAAATACTGGGAATTCACAAAGATGCCAGTCTTGACAGAATAATATCTTAGTGCCAGGCCTGAAAATAAAAGCCATTCTGCTGGTTTTGTACAATGTAAGAGCCACATGAAGTCTCCTTTTACTCAACCCTGAGGTTCACAAGGCCTGCAGGTGAGGTTTGTGTATTGTCCACAGCAATGTGACTTTTTTATAGGACAGTTGACGACTCCACCTTGTCAAGCTACTGCACCTGTAAAGCAATCAGGCTTCAAATTCACACCAGCAAGCTTTAAATCCACATCTCCAGCAAGATAGAACTCTTAGATTCCAAATGTGACAGTCTCTGAGGATGTGACTTGTGTCAAAACCAGCCAAGCCTATCTTGAATTAAAAAATAAACCTTTCTAAACCAACCAGTATATCAGTCTTTTGACAGAAATTATTATTTATATCAATGTTGAGAAATGTACCCCTGAGGATCCATTGTCAAAGCCACATGTGGAAAGGATTAAAGGAGTCACCCCTTCCCCCACAGGCAGATGTGGTCTTACGTGGACCAGTAAAATGAGAGCTCTGTAATGATATTGTATTCAGTATGAATACTTTTTTTTTTCCAAATGAAATTAAGATGTTAATTCTTCAGGCATTGTTCTTGAAAAATAATTTTAATGGAGAAATTTCCAGACTTATCTGTTGACTTTGTTCATTACCAATTTTGAAAGTATGATTTCCTTCATTAAATTTAAGCTGACTTGCAGAAAGCAGAAAACTAAGGCTCACTTGCTTGTGTTTTAGTTTTAGCTTTGCTGAGTACAGATATTTACTGAAAAACTCCAACAGTAGGTAGTATTTTCTATTTTATTTGTCTTGATCTTTTGTGACAGGAAAGCAAAACCAAAAACCAAAACCAAACAAACAAACAAAACAAAAAAGAAGACAAAACAAAAGTCAAATATTTTGTAAATCAGAAAGGTGTTTTGTTTTCTTTTCCTTTCTCTGTCTTGTTGCTGTTGCCATTGGTAGTGGTGGTAGACCTGTGGTCTTCTGGTCTATTTGTTCAAATATAAACAGTCTCCAACGTTACTTTATGAAATTACTATTCACCGTATTAAACTCTTATCCTTGCATTGCTTTTGGTAATCACCCAGAAGATGACCATCAATTACATTCTTCACTTACTCCACCTGAGGAGGCAAGCTCCGTGTGACCAGCAGGCCTCTTCAACCTTTTCTTATTATGCTAAAATCTTTGATGTTCCCCACAATTCTAAGGAACTCTTAATCCAATATGGAGTACCAGAATAATAAAAAGAAATTAAAAAAAAAGATAAACTGGTGAAATTCAAACATATTTGTAGGTTAGTGAGTACATCATACCCATGTACCATACCCATGTTAGTCTCTTCATTTTGGTTTTGGCAAATGCTGGTTGACTAAGATAACATGGGGGAAGCTGGGCGAAGGGTAGATTGGAACTCCACTATCTTTACAACTTTACTGCAAATCTAAAAAAGTTGGAGGATTGACACTACCTGATTTAAAGACTTACTATTATGGCACACTACAACTCAGGGCAGTGTGGTATTGATGTAAAAAAAAAATTCTGTCTTCCATATATCTACTTCCAAAGACTAGTGCTAAGGCCCTAATGTTTCTTTTCACTTCTCTGTTGTTTTTAATTTCTGTAATGAAAACCTCATAGAAATCATTTGTCATCTGGTTCTAACAACCATTAACATTTTGCCATAATGGTCTCTGCTAATTCCTGTCTTTGAAGCAATATTTTAAAGGAAATTACAGACATCATGGCACTTTATTTCTAGATATGTCAGCTTGTAACTTTACAACATAGGACTCTTATTTTTTAATTCAAGATACATGAAATACCATTATCACTTCACTAAAATTAGCAATAGTTCCTATCACCTTTACTAAGTTGTTATCCCTCATATATCTTCTTTTTTTGTTTGTTTGTTTTTTTTTTTAATTTTTTATTTTTTATAAGCATATATTTTTATCCCCAGGGGTACAGGTCTGTGAATTACCAGGTTTACACACTTCACAGCACTCACCAAAGCACATACCCTCCCCAATGTCCATAATCCCACCCCGTTCTCCCAAACCCCCTCGCCCCAGCAACCCTCAGTTTGTTTTGTGAGATTAAGAGTCACTTATGGTTTGTCTCCCTCCCAATCCCATCTTGTTTCATTGATTCTTCTCCTACACACTTAAGCCCCCATGTTGCATCACCACTTCCTCATATCAGGGAGATCATATGATAGTTGTCTTTCTCTGCTTGACTTATTTCGCTAAGCATGATACGCTCTAGTTCCATCCATGTTGTCGCAAATGGCAAGATTTCATTTCTTTTGATGGCTGCATAGTATTCCATTGTCTATATATACCACATCTTCTTGATCCATTCATCTGTTGATGGACATCTAGGTTCTTTCCATAGTTTGGCTATTGTGGACATTGCTGCTATAAACATTCGGGTGCATGTGTCCCTTTGGATCACTACATTTGTATCTTTAGGGTAAATACCCAATAGTGCAATTCCTGGGTCATAGGGCAGTTCTATTTTCAACATTTTGAGGAACCTCCATGCTGTTTTCCAGAGTGGCTACACCAGCTTGCATTCCCACCAACAGTGTAGGAGGGTTCCCCTTTCTCCGCATCCTCGCCAGCATCTGTTATTTCCTGACTTGTTGATTTTAGCCATTCTGATTGGTGTGAGGTGATATCTCATTGTGGTTTTGATTTGTATTTCCCTGATGCCGAGTGATATGGAGCACTTTTTCATGTGTCTGTTGGCCATCTGGATGTCTTCTTTGCAGAAATGTCTGTTCATGTCCTGTGCCCATTTCTTGATTGGATTATTTGTTCTTTGGGTGTTGAGTTTGCTAAGTTCTTTATAGATTCTGGACACTAGTCCTTTATCTGATATGTCGTTTGCAAATATCTTCTCCCATTCTGTCAGTTGTCTTTTGATTTTGTTAACTGTTTCCTTTGCTGTGCAAAAGCTTTTGATCTTGATGAAATCCCAATAGTTCATTTTTGCCCTTGCTTCCCTTGCCTTTTGCGTTGTTCCTAGGAAGATGTTGCTGCGGCAGAGGTCGAAGAGGTTGCTGCCTGTGTTCTCCTCAAGGATTTTGATGGATTCCTTTCGCACATTGAGGTCCTTCATCCATTTTGAGTCTATTTTTGTGTGTGGTGTAAGGAAATGGTCCAATTTCATTTTTCTGCATGTGGCTGTCCAATTTTCCCAGCACCATTTATTGAAGAGGCTGTCTTTTTTCCATTGGACATTCTTTCCTGCTTTGTCGAAGATGAGTTGACCATAGATTTGAGGGTCTATTTCTGGGCTCTCTATTCTGTTCCATTGATCTATGTGTCTGTTTTTGTGCCAGTACCATGCTGTCTTGATGATGACAGCTTTGTAATAGAGCTTGAAGTCCGGAATTGTGATGCCACCAACGTTGGCTTTCTTTTTCAATATCCCTTTGGCTATTCGAGGTCTTTTCTGGTTCCATATAAATTTTAGCATTATTTGTTCCATTTCTTTGAAAAAGATGGATGGTACTTTGATAGGAATTGCATTAAATGTGTAGATTGCTTTAGGTAGCATAGACATTTTCACAATATTTGTTCTTCCAATCCAGGAGCATGGAACATTTTTCCATTTCTTTGTGTCTTCCTCAATTTCTTTCATGAGTACTTTATGTTTTTCTGAGTATAGATTCTGTGTCTCTTTGGTTAGGCTTATTCCTAGGTATCTTATGGTTTTGGATGCAATTGTAAATGGGATTGACTCCTTAATATCTCTTTCTTCTGTCTTGCTGTTGGTGTAGAGAAATGCAACTGATTTCTGTGCATTGATTTTATATCCTGACACTTTACTGAATTCCTGTATAAGTTATGGCAGTTTTGGAGGGGAGTCTTTTGGGTTTTCCACATATAGTATCATATCATCTGCGAAGAGTGATAATTTGACTTCTTCTTTGCCGATTTGGATGCCTTTAATTTCCTTTTGTTGTCTGATTGCTGAGGCTAGGACCTCTAGTACGATGTTGAATAGCAGTGGTGATAATGGACATCCCTGCCCTGTTCCTGACCTTAGCGGAAAAGCTTTCAGTTTTTCTCCATTGAGAATGATATTTGCGGTGGGTTTTTCATAGATGGCTTTGATGATATTGAGGTATGTGCCCTCTATCCCTACACTTTGAAGAGTTTTGATCAGGAAGGGATGCTGTACTTTGTCAAATGCTTTTTCAGCATCTATTGAGAGTATCCTATGGTTCTTGTTCTTTCTTTTATTGATGTGTTGTATCACATTGACTGATTTGCGGATGTTGAACCAACCTTGCAGCCCTGGAATAAATCCCACTTGGTCGTGGTGAATAATCTTTTTAATGTACTGTTGAATCCTATTGGCTAGTATTTTGTTGAGTATTTTCGCATCTGTGTTCATCAAGGATATCGGTCTATAGCTCTCTTTTTTGGTGGGATCCTTGTCTGGTTTTGGGATCAAGGTGATGCTGGCCTCATAAAATGAGTTTGGAAGTTTTCCTTCCATTTCTATTTTTTGGAACAGTTTCAGGAGAATAGGAATTAGTTCTTCTTTAAATGTTTGGTAGAATTCCCCCAGAAAGCCATCTGGCCCTGGGCTTTTGTTTGTTTGGAGATTTTTAATGACTGTTTCAATCTCCTTACTGGTTATGGGTCTGTTCAGGCTTTCTATTTCTTCCTGGTTCAGTTGTGGTAGTTTATATGTTTCTAGGAATGCATCCATTTCTTCCAGATTGTCAAATTTATTGCCGTAGAGTTGCTCATAGTATGTTCTTATAATAGTTTGTATTTCTTTGGTGTTAGTTGTGATCTCTCCTCTTTCATTCATGATTTTATTTATTTGGGTCCTTTCTCTTTTCTTTTTGATTGGTCGGGCCAGGGGTTTATCAATTTTATTAATTCTTTCAAAGAACCAGCTCCTAGTTTCGTTGATTTGTTCTATTGTTTTTTTGGTTTCTATTTCATTGATTTCTGCTCTGATCTTTATGATTTCTCTTCTCCTGCTGGGCTTAGGGTTTCTTTCTTGTTCTTTCTCCAGCTCCTTTAGGTGTAGGGTTAGGTTGTGTACCTGAGACCTTTCTTGTTTCTTGAGAAAGGCTTGTACCGCTATATATTTTCCTCTCAGGACTGCCTTTGTTGTGTCCCACAGATTTTGAACCGTTGTATTTTCATTATCATTTGTTTCCATGATTTTTTTCAATTCTTCTTTAATTTCCCGGTTGACCCATTCATTCTTTAGAAGGATACTGTTTAGTCTACATGTATTTGGGTTCTTTCCAAACTTCCTTTTGTGGTTGTTGTCTAGCTTTAGAGAATTGTGGTCTGAAAATATGCAGGGAATGATCCCAATCTTTTGATACCGGTTGAGTCCTGATTTAGGACCGAGGATGTGATCTATTCTGGAGAATGTTCCATGTGCACTAGAGAAGAATGTGTATTCTGTTGCTTTGGGATGAAATATTCTGAATATATCTGTGATGTCCATCTGGTCCAGTGTGTTGTTTAAGGCCTTTATTTCCTTGCTGAACTTTTGCTTGGATGACCTGTCCATTTCAGTGAGGGGAGTGTTAAAGTCCCCTACTATCATTGTATTATTGTTGATGTGTTTCTTTGATTTTGTTATTAATTGGTTTATATAGTTGGCTGCTCCCACGTTGGGGGCATAGATATTTAAACTTGTTAGATCTTCTTGTTGGACAGACCCTTTGAGTATGATATAGTGTCCTTCCTCATTTCTTATTATAGTCTTTGGCTTAAAATCTAATTGATCTGATATAAGGATTGCCACTCCTGCTTTCTTCTGATGTCCATTAGCATGGTAAATTCTTTTCCACCCCCTCACTTTAAATCTGGAGGTGTCTTCGGGCTTAACATGAGTTTCTTGGAGGCAACATATAGATGGGTTTTGTTTTTTTATCCATTCTGATACCCTGTGTCTTTTCACAGGGTCATTTAGCCCATTCACATTCAGGGTAACCTTTGAGAGATATGAATTTAGTGCCATTGTATTGCCTGTAAGGTGACTGTTACTGTATATGGTCTCTGTTCCTTTCTGATCTACCACTTGTAGGCTCTCTCTTTGCTTAGAGGACCCCTTTCAATATTTCCTGTAGAGCTGGTTTGGTATTTGCAAATTCTTTCAGTTTTTGTTTGTCTTGGAAGCTTTTAATCTCTCCTTCTATTTTCAATGATAGCCTAGCTGGATATAGTATTCTTGGCTGCATGTTTTTCTCGTTTAGTGCTCTGAAAATATCATGCTAGCTCTTTCTGGCCTGCCAGGTCTCTGTGGATAAGTCAGCTGCCAATCTCATATTTTTACCATTGTATGTTACAGACTTCTTTACCCGGGCTGCTTTCAGGATTTTCTCTTTGTCACTGAGACTTGTAAATTTTACTATTAGGTGACGGGTTGTCGGCCTAATCTTATTGATTTTGAGGGGCGTTCTCTGAACCTCCTGAATTTTGATGCTCATTCCTTTTGCCATATTGGGGAAATTCTCTCCAATAATTCTTTCCAGTATACCTTCTGCTCCCCTCTCTCTTTCTTCTTCTTCTGGAATCCCAATTATTCTAATGTTGTTTCGTCTTATGGTGTCACTTATCTCTCGAATTCTCCCCTCGTGGTCCAGTAGCTGTTTGTCCCTCTTTTGCTCAGCTTCTTTATTTTCTGTCATTTGGTCTTCTATATCACTAATTCTTTCTTCTGCCTCATTTATCCTAGCAGTTAGAGCCTCCATTTTTGATTGCACCTCATTAATAGCTTTTTTGATTTCAACTTGGTTAGATTTTAGTTCTTTTATTTCTCCAGAAAGGGCTTTTATATCTCTCGAGAGGGTTTCTCTAATATCTTCCATGCCTTTTTCGAGCCCGGCTAGAACCTGAGAATTGTCATTCTGAACTCTAGATCTGACATATTACCGATGTCTGTATTGATTAGGTCCCTAGCCTTTGGTACTGCCTCTTGTTCTTTTTTTTGTGTTGAATTTTTACGTCTTGTCATTTTGTCCAGATAAGAGTAAATGAAGGGGCAAGTAAAATACTAAAAGTGTGGCAACAACCCCAGGAAAATATGCTTTAACCAAATTAGAAGAGATCCAAAATCGTGAGTTGGGAGAAAGGGGATAAAAAGAGGTTCAAAAAGGAAGAAAGAAAAAAAAAAAGAAAAGAAAAGAATTTTTTAAAAAAAGAAAACACCTAAGAAAATTGTAAAAAAGAAAAAATATATATATTAGATAAACTAGTAAAAAATCGTTAAAAAAGAAAAAGGTAACAGTTAAAAAAAAATTTTACCCGAAGGTGAGAATAAAAAAAAAAAAAATGAAAAAGAAAAAATTAAGTTAACTGCAAGACTAAAAAAAAATCACAGGAAAAAAGCCTTGAGTTCCGTGCTTGGCTTTCTCCTCCTCTGGAATTCTGCTGCTCTCCTTGGTATTGAAACCGCACTCCTTGGTAGGTGAACTTGGTCTCGGCTGGATTTCTTGTTGATCTTCTGGGGGAGGGGCCTGTTGTAGTGATTCTCAAGTGTCTTTGCCCCAGGCGGAATTATACCGCCCTTACCCGGGCCAGGGTGAGTAATCTGCTCGGGTTTGCTTTCAGGAGCTTTTGTTCCCTGAGCACTTTCCATAGAGTTCCGGAGGACGGGAATACAAATGGTGGCCTCCTGGTCTCCGGCCTGGAGGAGCCGAGAGCCCAGGGCCCCACTCCTCAGTGCGCCCTCAGAGAACAGCGCCCAGTTACTCCCGTCTGCCTGACCTCCGGCCGCGCTCCGAGCACACCGAGCCTGCGACCGGTTCAAGGTCACCCCGAGCTGTGAGCTTACTGTTGGCTCTGTCTCTGTAGCCGGCTTTCCCGTTCCAATAGCCGCAAGCTCTGCGACACTCAGACACCCCCGATCCTTCTGTGACCCTGCGGGACCTGAGGCCACGCTGACCCCGCGTGGGGCTTTGCCCCGGTTTAGCCTCTGGAGCGATGTCCCTCAGCAGAACAGACTTTTAAAAGTCCTGATTTTGTGTGCGGTTGCTCCGCCTGTTGCCGGGAGCCGGCCCCTCCCCCCGGGGTCTATCTTTCCGTCGCTTTGGATTCACTTCTCCGCCGGTCCTACCTTTCAGAAAGTGGTTGTTTTTCTGTTTCCAGAATTGCTGTTCCTCTTCTCTTCGATCTGCCGATGGATTTTCAGGTGTTTGCAATCTTTAGATAAGCTATCTAGCTGATCTCCGGCTAGCTGAGGAGTCTCAGCTTGCTACTTCTCCGCCATCTTGACTCCTCCTGTCCCTCATATATCTTCTTATAAGTGATTTGTTTAAATCCGGTTTGATCAAGGACCTCATACTGCATTTATTGATTATATCCTTTAAGTCCCTGTAATATAGAACAGTGTGGTGGCCACTGTCTTAAGATAGCCCAGAAGCGGGGCGCCTGGGTGGCTCAGTGGGTTAAGCCGCTGCCTTTGGCTCAGGTCATGATCTCAGGGTCCTGGGATTGAGTCCCGCATTGGGGTCTCTGCTCAGCAGGGGGCCTGCTTCCTCCTCTCTCTCTGCCTGCCTCTCTGCCTACTTGTAATCTCTCTGTCAAATAAATAAATAAATAATCTTAAAAAAAAAAAAAAAAAGATAGCCCAGAAGTTCTCACCCTTGGTGTGCATGCCCATGTAACTCTGTGCCTATGTATGGCTGGACCTGTGAATAGGATGAGGTATCACCCCCAAGATTAAGTGGATTTACGTGTATATGGCATATTGTCAAAATGTCAGTTCTTCCAGCTTTGATTATGGATTTGACACAGTCCCAGCCAAATGTGTCAGCTTATTCTGTGGATAATGACAAACGAATTCTCCCATCCAAGTACTAACCAGGCCCGACCCTGCTTAGCTTCCGAGATCAGACGAGATCGGGCACGTTCAGGGTGGTATGGCCGTAGACGACAAACGAATTCTAAAGTTTATATGGATACCTGGAATAATGAACACAGTTTGGAAGGGGAAGAACAAAGTTGGGGGATTGACAGTACCTGATTTAAAGACTTACTATTACGGCACACTACTACTCAGGGCAGTGTGGTATTGATGTAAAAAATAGATCAATGAAACAGAATACAGAGTACAGAAACAGACCTACATAAATGCACTCAACTATTGACACAGTTGGTTCCTGGTAGGTTCATGGATTGTAGCAAATGTACCACTCTGGGGCAGGATGTCAATAATAAGGGAGGCTGTGCATTTATGGGGATGGGAGTGTACAATAATTCTCTGTACTTTGTGTTCAATTTTGCTTTGAACTTGAAACTGCTCCAGAAAGTATATTTTTAAGTCATACATTTTTATTTTATTTAACGAGAATGAGCACAAAAGAAAACATAGCAAAAGATAATGAGCTATAATAATAGGGTATAATTAAGATGGCTTAAACTTATGCCAATGAGATAGTAAAATTATTATAATGTACATATTTTAAATAAAATCATTAGGTAAATAAGAAAACAGTAGGTGACATGCAACCAGAAACAAATCATTGAGAAAATAGGGTATTAAGACAAATGGTCGTGACTCATTTTACCTGATGCGCTTTTGCTATCCTCAGACACCCTCTTCCAGGTCCTAGAGTTACACACATGGCAGGTGGGACCCAAGGGTCAGCCTCCAGTCCAGTAATTGGAATCTGTAGAATCAGCCGCCTATAGATTCTATCTCTGGAGCAACCACAGGAATTGGTTTCATGGATTTAAGAGCTCCTGAAATAGCTTGTCTCATGTATAACCTGAGCATGACAATTATAATCGGCAAGAACCCATATTACCCAGGAGAGATCAATTTTCTATGTGTGGAGAACTGCCTTTTTACTCCTGCCATTGATTGGATGTGAGATTCAGGCCCAGGACATGTGCAAGTTCACACAGATACAGATCTGCATGGGACTGTGAGACATGAGCCCCACCCACAATTTTCCCACAAGAAAAGTCTCCTTTCTTTGGGTCCTTCTGCTTGCTCATCTCTGCTTCCCCAGGCCCTGCTTTGTCTTTGGTCTGCTGTCAGGCTAGGCTCAGTGCAGTGGGAAAGGATGGCCTCTCCTGCTCCAGGAGCCCAGAAGCTCCCTGGCTTCAAGACACTGAGCTCACTGTCTCTCATGCCACAGTGACCACGGGGTGCAGAAGTCAATCAGTTCTCATACCATGAACAGTCCCGTTCTGCAGTAGAAGGGTTAGGATTTCAACCCAGGAATTTCAGGAGATGCAATTCAACCCATAACAAATGAGGACCATTCCACTGATGGAGGCCTTGGGATCACACAAATCCTATTACCTTTATGCTTGACTCTCAAGCCTTGACAGACTCTTGTTTCTTCACACAACATTCTGAAAAGACCTCTTCGGTCCACATGATTTTGGCAGAGAAGAGACAATGTCAAGAGGTAAAAAAATAAACATCTAGGCAGGTTATTAAGAAGTTGAATTTATGGGTTAACAGCCACCTTTCCCTGCCATCCTTCTGTGGCACATGGTAGAGGCTAGGCTAAGGTGTAGATACAGGCTGATTCACAGGGCATAAGGTTTAGGCTAATTGTGTTGGATTGATAACAAACACCACCATAATCTCAGTAGGTTAATGTAAGAAAGTCCATTATTTGCTTCTGCAGAGTTCTTTGTGGTTCCGAGCAAGTCTCCAGGGCAACCAGCCTCCCTGTGCAGCTCAGCTTTGCCAGGGGCTCTCAAGACACCCTCCTTTCACAGGACGCATCAGGTTTCCTCTGACAGAAGAATAATACAGGCAGCTTCTCTGACTTTTCAGTGCTTGGTCCAGAAGTGACAGAGGTCACTTCCAGTCATAACCTGTCGGCCTGAATTGTTCAGGAGAGTCAATCCATCTGCCCGGTTCTGGGGAGGTCAGTCTTTTATGCTTCAGGAAGAGGATGAGAATTAGAAACACTGAGCAGCTCTAGAAATACCATAACCTCACCCAAACATTCTTTATACAGTTGTGAACTACTTCCATAAAACTCAATCCAACTTGCTGGGTCTATCACAGAAGATAATACCCATCCTCACCTCCTAATTACATGTGTGTGCAAACATGTGCTGTCCCTTTGGGAAAATGTCTACAACACAGAAACGGGCTATGTGAACCCAATATGACTATTTCCACCATGTATCCTTAACATTCTGTCGAATTTGCAGCGTGTCTTTGAAAATAAAACAAAACCCTGTAGAGAGAGCTTGAGTTTCCATTTCAAGCTCTTCCACCCCATGACCGTGTGTTCCCCGTCTTTGTGAATCATTGCCAACAGCATGCAACCCCGCACAGTATCTACTGCATTAAAAAAAATTCTTTAATGCCACTTTTCCCCGCAGCTACTCCATTTCCCTGCTTGATTCTTCATGAAAATCTTGAAATAATTTCCAGCAGTTGCCACTCCACTGCCTCACCCGAGCAACCCCGAGCAAAAACCCGAGCAATTCTCCCTGCAACCCTGTCTCCTGGGTCCCCTGCCACGGGTGACTGGTCTCGTCTTTTCAAACCTCCACAGCTCTGTGCCATAGTAGACCACTCCCTTGGAATTCTTTCTCCTGCTGGTTCCTGTGATGTCCCAAACATCTGGCTGTCCTCTTTGCTGCTGGGACACTTGTCTCCACCTCCTTTGATGGCTCCTCTTCTTTTGTCCAATTTGCTTGATGGTTAGCTGTCCGAGAAGGAGGTCTGGGATCCTAGGCCCCTTTAGGAAATTTCTAAATTCTCCCTACTGTCGGGTGCTCTTCTCCACCTCTGCATGTCAGTTATCACTGGTGTCCTAACAACTCTCTCTCTTGTTACCTTATACTTCTGCATCCAACTCACACACCTGTCTACATGGGAATATGTAGTAAACATAGCCTAAGAATTCCTGACTTCCGTGTCCCCAGACCCAGTTCTCCTGCCACGTCCTCAGTATAACCAGACACACCCCCTTACCCAAGCCAGAAGCCAAGAGTTTTTCCTAATTTTTCTCTTTTTAGTGCTTTGGTCCAGAAGCAACAGAGGCCACTTAGAGTCAATTTGCTGGCTTGTGTTCAGGACAGTCAATCAATCTGCCTGGTTCTGGAAAGCACAGTCCCACCCTCTCTTAATTCAATTTATCCTGCAGTTTTCCAAATACCATGCCCATCCGCCTCTCTCCCTATTCAACCCTGTCCCTCAGGTTCAACCACTCGACCTATAATGTGGACTTTGTAATAATCTGCTAACCACTCTCTTTCATTTTCTTTCTTCCTCCCTTCCTTCCTTCCTTCCTCCTTCCCTCCCTTCCTTCCTTCCTTCTCTTTCTTTCTTAAAAATTTTTATTTATTAAAGAGTAAGAGAACATAAGTGGGGACGGGGTGCAGAAGGAGAAGCAGACTCCTGCTAAGCAGGTTTGATACCAGGACCCTGAGATCATGACCTAAGCCAAAGGAGATGCATGACCTAAGCCAACGGAACCCCCCAGGAACCCCCCTGCCATTCGCTGTTGTTCTTCAAGCAGCAGCCAGAGTGAGTCTTGAAAACACAAGTTATGTTCTATCATTCCTTTGGTCAAGAGTGTTCAACACCTCCTGTCGCACTTCAGAAGGGAGCCACCTCTCCTGGTCGGCTTGGCCCACAGTCACCAGACCTGGGCTTGGCCTTCCTCTCCCACTTTCTCCCTGTTCCTCATGTCCAATCCACGCTGTCCTCCTACCTGAGCTCCTGGTGCCTGCCTCTCCCTCTGCCTGCTGTGCTCTTGCCCTACGTTTTAACGTGGCGGATTCCCCTCTTCTCAAGCTGCTTTCCAGTTGTTCTCCAGGTCCCCACTCTGAAGCAGCCCTGCAGTTTCCCTCGAGCACCCAGTCTTGTCTCCTTTCTTCTCCATCTGACACTGATCTTTGCTCACGAGTGTCCATCCACATCTGCACTCTCACATACAAGGTCCATGTGAGCTTTCCTGACCTCAGTGCCCTTTCCCCAAGATCGCATTAAATAATAGAGAATAAGTGAAATCTTTACTGCAGAAAGAGGCAACCCTATCATGAACTTGATGTCTAACCTTTCATTTATTTTAATACTTAGATACATGGATTTTTTTTTTAAATAGGGTCCAGGCCCAGTGTGGAGCCCAGCATGGGGCTTGAACTCCCTACCCTGAGATCAAGACCTGAGCTGAGATCAAGAGTCTGACGCCTAACCATCCAAACCACCCAGGCACCCCGATATGTGGATATTTAAAAATCATAAATATTATTTTTATATTATGAATTTACAGAAGTTACATAAAAGAGCATCTTTTAAGGAGTGTTATGTTACTAAAATCTATTTGTATATGTATATATCTGCATAAACTATATATGTATAAATATACATATAAAAACATAAATACAACTAAATACATACATATAAACACATATAAATAAACAAAAAATAAATATCCACATATAGGTATATGCATATAAATACATATATACATTTAAGCATATATGCACATAAAAATAAATATATAAATTATTTTAAGTGTTACCATGCACTCTGTTTACAATTGTGCCCTCATTTAATTCATCCTTTGCTTTGTTAAGGAATGTGTAAAGTGTTGCCAGTGGTTCATTGTTAAACATGAAGCCACTAGGGATATTTTTCATATCTCTCTGGGCTCATACAAGTGTTTCCTTGGGAAATATACCCCAAAACGGAATGGCTGCATCATAGGAAAACATGGAAATGCACAAGGAGGAAGACTCCCAAATGACAGGATCGTGTTTATGTGCAGGTTTCCCAAGATTACTGTGAACTCCTGGAGGGAAGTGGTGATTCACATTTTACTGATGCAAACACCCAGAGAGTCAGCCATGGGCCTGACAGCAGTTATTGTTCCATAAAAGGATATGGGATGTGGTTGGAAATATGCAAACCAACTATCAGTCAGTCTCAACCAGATTGTTCATACCATCCGGAGGTTAGCAGGCTGAAGCTTCTACTAGTCTAAGGCGTCTGGGAGCCATTATACTGCCTCTCTGATGCCAATTCCTCAGCCTACTTCCTTCCAGAACCTTTTAATTTCATCTCGTTTTCTAGGCTTAATAAAGGACATGAAGAAAGAAACGCATATTGTTGTGTCTTCTGCCTGCTGACGTCTTAAGTGATTTCCCCTTCACAACATCAGGTTATTGAAGCGACTTCTTTGTGGGTATACATCTCGTCATACAGCAAAATATTTATAGCTCCAGGTGAAAATCTACTAAAATTCCAGCTTCCAGGACCCACCAAAATGTATGGTATAATGTGAATATTTTAAGTGTTAAGAATTCAGTGTGGTTCATTTTCTGATAGCAAGAGGTGAAATTTCCCCTACTTCTACGACCCAAAGTTCAAGGTTATCACTTAAGTTCTTGTGCATGGCTTGCCAGAATTGCTGTGATGCTGGCTGAAATACAGAACAGGAAAAATGGAAAGGATGTTCTCCACAAGAGAGCACTAGATGAAGCTGTAATATATTCCTGTCTAACTTGAAAACCACCTAAAGCCAGTATCATTAACTTTAAAAAATAAGGCACACAAATCCATGAGGAAATATGAAGAATTTTAAGATTTTTTAAAAACATTTATTATGCCATTTAAAATAGAATTTGACCCTTTGGAATGAGGAAGCAAATGCATTTGTGAATCTTATTTTTATTTTATTATTTTTTAATTTTTAATTTTTTATAAACATATATTTTTATCCCCAAGGGTACAGGTCTGTGAATCACCAGGTTTACACACTTCACAGCACTCACCAAAGCACATACCCTCCCCAATGTCCATAACCCCACCCCCTTATCCCATCCCCCCTCCCTCCAGCAACCCTCAGTTTGTTTTGTGAGATTAAGAGTCACTTATGGTTTGTCTCCCTCCCAATCCCATCTTGTTTCATTGATTCTTCTCGTACCCACTTAAGCCCCCATGTTGCATCACCACTTCCTCATATCAGGGAGATCATATGATAGTTGTCTTTCTCTGCTTGACTTATTTCGCTAAGCATGATACGCTCTAGTTCCATCCATGTTGTTGCAAATGGCAAGATTTCATTTCTTTTGATGGCTGCATAGTATTCCATTGTGCGAATCTTATTTTTAAAATGGTGAACGTCAGAGGGTTCTTCTCCCTAGGTCTCTGGCTTTCCCATCTGTAAATACACTTTTATCTTCTTTTCCTTTTCTTATCCCCCTTTCCCCCGTGTTTGTCACAATGAGACTGAGCATTCACTCTTTTCACTTATTAAGTTAATGAAATGTCACATCTCCTATAAGTCTTCATTCATCCCAGTGCCAAAAAATAACCTTCCCCTCTTCTGTGAGAAAAATCACTATTTAACTTGTACTGAAACTTGTACCTATAATTCTTTATTTCCTCTTAATCTATAAAATGGTTGAAAGCACATAAGTTGTCCAGTGAACCAGAGAAGTCAGTAAAGCTCACGAGAGAAAATAAAAGGCTAGTTCTGTCTGCTTGAGGCAAGTCCATTGGAATTGCAGAAAGAGGACATTGCTGGAACACTGGGTTCGATGTGCACACGAGGAAGTGACTATAGAGCATAGACTCCCCTTCCCACAGGTTTGGGAATGAATTGAGTGGAAAGCAGGCAGCACACACAGTCCTAAAAAAGCCATCTGTCAAGTTTGCCAATTCCGTTGTTTCATTTTGGTTTGTGTTTTCCTTGTTATTTTTTAATATAGGTGAAATTCACATAACATAAAATTAACAATTTTAAAATGAAAAGTCAGTGATATTTAGAAAATTCAGAGTCATACAACCAACACCTGTCTCAGTTTCTGAAATGTGTTCTTATCCATTAAATATCTCATACCCATTAAATAGCCACGCCCCACTTGCTTCTCCCGTTAGATCCTAGCTACAGTCAATATGCTTTCTGTCTTCGCAGATCTAATTAATTTGGAAGTTCCATAGAAACAGAATCATACAATATGTAGTCTTTTGTGGACGGCTTATTTTATGTCACATGTTTTCAAGGATTTATCTAGATAGCAAGTATTTGCAGGCGTCCATTCCTCACTCTTATTTATGACACAGTAGTATCCCATTGTGTACAGATACTAAACATTGTTCGCCTCATCTGTTATGGACAGCTATTTGGGTTGCTTCCCCATTTTTGTTGTTGTGAATAGTGCTGCCTTAAACATGGATGAACAAGATTTGTTTGGGTACTTATTTTTAATTTGTAACTAGGAGTGGAATCCCTATCAGCAATGTACAAGGGTTCCAATTTGCCCACATTCTCACTGACACTTATTTTTCATTTAAAAAACTATGTTATCATTATTGTAACCATCCTAGCAGGGTGTGACATGGTCTCTCACTGTGGTTTTGATTTGCATTTCCCCAGTGACTACTGATGTTGAACATCTTTTCATGTGCCCGTGGGCTCTTTGTACATCATCTCTGGAGATGTGTTTATTCACGTCCTTTGCTCATTTTTAAATTGGGTTGTTTGTCTATTTTTTGTTGCATTATAAAAATTCTTTATGTGGTCTGGATAAAAGACTTTCATCAGACATATTACCTGCAAATATTTTCTCTTATTCTCTGGATTATCGTTTAGCTTTCGTGACAATGACCTTGGAGGCTAGGTTTTGACTTGATGGAGTCCAATGTATCTATTTTTTCTTTTGTTGCTTGTGATTTTGGTGTCAGATCTGAAAAACCACTGCCAGATATAAGTTTTAAGTTGTCATCCTTCTGTTTTCTTCTAATAGTTTTATATTTACAGCTTGCATATTTGAGGTTGTTTATACATTTTGAGCTTATTTTTGAATATGGTGTGAAGTAGTACATTCTTTTTTATGTAAATATTTATTCTCACACCAGATATTACATAGCGCATTCTTCTCACTGTTGAATGGTCTCGATACCCTTGTTGAAAATCAGTTAGCCAAAGATGGATGGATTTATTTCTGGACTCCCAATGCTACTCCATTGGTTTAAATATCTACCCTTTCATGAATTGTCATATATATGTCGCTTCAAATATTATTGCCATCTTAATAATATTTAGTCTTCCAATCCATGAATATGGGATGTTTTTCCATTTATTTAGGTCCTCTTTCATTTCTTTCAATAATCTCTTGGAATTTTCAGTGTACAAATTTACATGTCCTTGATTATATTTTTCCCTAGGTACTTTGTTCTTTGGATGCTGTTATAAATTGAATAGATTTTTAAATTTCCTTTTTAAATTGTTCTTTGTTAGCACAGACAAATACAACTGACTTTTGTGTGTTCACCTTATATCCTGTAGTTTTGCTGGTTTCAATTAGATCTAATAGCTATTTGGGGATGCTTTATGATTTTGCATGTATATAAGGTCATACCATCTGTGAGTAGGGGTAGTTTTACTTCTTCTTCCTTTACAATTTGAATGTCCTTTATTGCTTTTTCTTGCTTAATTTTCTGGCTAGAACTTCCAATACTATTTTGAAAAGAAGTAGCCAAAGTAGACATCCCCTCCTTGTTCCTGACCTTAGCAAAAAAGCCGTTAGTCTAACTTTTATCACTGAGCATGATGTTAGTTGTGGGTTTTCATATATGAGCTCTGTCATGTTAATGCAATTTTCTTTAAGTGTTTTTATCATTAAAGGATGTTAGATTTTATCAAATACATTTTCTGTGTAAGTTCAGGTGGTTACGTGCTCTTTTTCCCTTTATTCCATTAATGTATTTCATTTATTGATTTTCATATGTTGAGCCATTTTTGTTTTCCTGGGATAATCCCAGCTAGTCATGGTATATAATTTTTAAATAATATTTTCTAAATTTATTTTTCTGGTATTTTACTGAGGATTTTTTGCATTTATATTGACAAAGGATACTGGTCTACAGTTTTCTCATCATGTCTTGGTCTGGCTTTGGTTTTAGAGTAAACCTCATCTCATAGAATAAGTTAGGTTCTCTTCCCTCCTCTCTAATTTTTGGAAGAGTTTGAAAAGGATTGGTGTTAATTCTTCTCTTGTTCTTTGTTCCTATTTTTGTCTTCCCCTCTTTTTCTGCCTTTTGTGGTTTCACTTGAATGTAATATGATTTCATTTTCTCTCCTAAGCATATCTGTTATGACTCTTTTTAAAACATTTTTTAGTCTTTGCAATATACACTCACAACTAACTCAAATTAACTAACTTCAAATTACACTACACCACTTCGCTAATAGTGCAAATATCTTGTAGTAACGGAAGATGTCTAGTTTCTCCCTCCCACACCCTGGATCATTGTTGTTAGCTATTTCACTTATTTAGAGGCATAAATTATAATAGGCTCCTATGTATACAAAACAAACATAATTCAATGCACTTCTCATTATTATTTTAAACAGACTTTTATCTTAAGTCAATTAAGGATAAGAAAAATAGAACTTTTTTTAACTTGACTTGTAATTGTTCATTCTCCAGTGCTCGCTCTTTCTTCATGTAGATCTGAGTTTCTGACCCATATGATTTTCCTTCTGTCTGAAGAACTTTAGGTGCTGAGAACAATATCCAGTTGACTCCAGAGAGGAAGAGAACTTTCAGAGAACTCAGTCTTACAACCACAAGGAATGATTTTGGCCAGTATTTGAATTAATAATAAGCGTAAAAGGGTCTGCCTTTGGCTCTGGTCATGATCCCGGGGTCCTGGGATCAAATCCTGCATCCGGGTCCCTGCTCAGAGGGGAGCCTGCTTCTCCCACAGCCTCCTCACCCCACGCATGCACGTGTGCACACACGTGTTCTTTTTCCCTCTCTCTCAAAAATAAATAAATACATTCTTTAAAAGAATAACCTTAAAAAAACTACTTCTCCCTCAGGTTCTCCAGAAAGGAATGCCGTCCTGCCGGCACCTCGATTTCAGCCTGGGAGAATTGAAGCTGAAGCCTGCATGAACCATTCTGTGACTCGACCTCTGGCCTAGAGACTACGAGACAGTAAGTCGGTGTTTGTTACTGGAAGCTTCTAAGTGTGTGGTAACATGCCCTGGTGGCAATAGAAATCCGGGTACCATTCATACTGTAGGCAAAGACGCTCACCATGATGGAACAGAACTTGCTAGGACATTAACACGTCTCACAGGTTTTTGAACCACAAACTAAGGCAAACAGATTCCCTTTCCAAGTTTTGTCTTTCATTATGCTTCTTTATATTCCCATACTTATGTCTGCTCTCAGGGTGTCTGTGAAATCAGAATTCATTTCATGGCAAAACCAACATGTTACAAACATAAAATGTGTTTATTGTTGTTATTTTCAAATCAATCAATAAAAAAAAGTGTAAGATTCTCAATTTCAGTTCCCAATATGGTAAAAATTGATAGTCAGAATCCACACAAATAGAAGTTTGTTAGGGCCCTTAGATTTTCAATTTCAGTTCCCAATATGGTAAAAATTGATAGAATCCACACAAATAGAAGTTTGTTAGGGCCCTTAAAAGGCATTCAGAATGTGAAGGAACCTGGGAACTAAAGCACAAAAATTTCCTAAGTACTGCTACTTTAGGATAACAGGACTCTTGTCCTCTAAAAACTGAAGCACGGACGTATGTACATTTCACTGCTGCTCCTAGGGAAGTATCAGCCACTTAGAGTAATTATCTAATTTAACCAAAGTCACCAACTTCTATTTTACAGAGGAAACTGGAGAGTGGAAAATTGTAACCTGTATATCATACACCACCATTTTAACAGAACTGCCAGGAAATTTAGCTCAAACCTACTCATTGACACTTGATCCTTATTACAGAAATGAAGTGCTTCCAAGAGCCCTTCTGGCCTGTCCTGGTCTCTGAGAAACACTAAATGCCAGTGACATGGGCGCTTACTGTCTGTGACAGTCTGTATC
This sequence comes from Mustela putorius furo, assembly GCF_011764305.1. Classification (NCBI taxonomy): domain Eukaryota; kingdom Metazoa; phylum Chordata; class Mammalia; order Carnivora; family Mustelidae; genus Mustela; species Mustela putorius. Next base: position 14,788,547 of record NW_025421998.1, read on the forward strand.
TTCTGCAGTGCGTTCCTTCACAGAATGTTTATCTTAAAATCAAGGGTCTTTCTGCCAGGTGAAGTTTAATGAGGCTACGGCTCTCTCACTAGGTGCTTGCTTATTGCAGAAATCTATGTAAATGGGAAGGTCTGAGGTTTACTTCTGAGGTGAACGTTCTGGTTCAGGAATAACAGAGCTTTCGTAGGACACAATTCGCATTTGGAAAAAATTAAACTGAGGAGAACAAACAATGGCTTTTTTTTTTTTTTTAGCTAGGAAGTTAATTAAATATGGTTAAGCTATTTCTTGAATTCAGGGATCCTGGTTGCTTCCTCTAGGCTGCTGGAACAGTTTCCATGGTGCTCAATGGCCCCACCTCCTGCTCATCACCCTCTGACCTGGTGAACTCTGCTGAGTGCTCCCTGGGCTTAGTGACCCACCTGCAATGGGAGAGTAAGGGAGCTGGGGCTTAGAGACTAGACCCTACGGCTTCTCTCCCACCTGGTGTCCTTGGGGCCGGCCGCTGTGTCAGGAAGCCCATGGAGAGGTGAGGAGCTGAAGACTCTGCCCGCAGCGAAGTGAGGGATGTGGGAATGGGCTCCTCAGCCAAATGTTCAAATCCCACAGGCCTGGACTCCATCTTGACTACAACCTCAGGAGAGATCCCAAGCCAGAAGCAGATTCCTCACCCTCAGGAGTGGTGTCAGCCCTTCTATATTTGTCGTCTGAATCTGCCACGTACGTCTTGGGGGTAATTTATTCTGCAGAAACAGCTAATTAATACACACATGGGTGACAAGAGGCACCACGACTGGTAGATAATCTGTCCTTTTTAATCTTTGAATTTCCCCACAACACGAAAAAGAGCAACAACTACATCTTTCATCCCCTTTTTGTTCTTCCATGAAGACCTCTAAGAGTTGTCCGTGGAAGTGCTCTTCTGCTAAACGCCTTTTAAACCAATGTCTATGGTGTAATTCCTGCTTGGAGAAACAAGTGTCTTTTATGGGGAGTAGAATAATGTGATTTCTATTCAGTGACCCCATTGCTGAGATGTGCTCCGAACCGGTGATCTGACAGAACAGTTTGTCTTTTGAACGAACCGAAACCACAGCACGTAAAAAAAATCCGAGCACAGATTTGTCATTTCTAAATGCTTCAACAAGGAAAACAAATAAAAAATTTCCCTCTTTTTCCCTCTTTTGTTTGTTCTTAACTAGGTTTTGTATGTAGCAACATTTCACAATGTTGAAAAATGTGAAAACGAGGATTTAAAAACAATCAAATAATTCCATATTCCTGGCACATCGCTCATGATACAAAGGGAAGTCTAACACATGTAGAAAAAACCCATTTATTTCCTTCTGTCGTTTACACCATAAGTAATAACTAGGTAAGTGGCAACTATTAATTTTAAGTTGGAACCCGTAAGTCTTAGGCCCCAGCAGAATCCTACAGTTTTAAAATTGTTTTCCCCTGCATGTTTGTTCAGTCTTGACTGATTTCCTAGTTACTTGTTTCCATTTTAATTTCAGCAGTTTTACAATGGAATGAGGAGGTGGCCTTCCTTTAATCTCACTGTATTTTAGATAAATGCAGTCACCCACAATCACATGGGGAATCTTACCAGGGAAAAATATTCTTTTCTTCAAATTGGCATTATCTGTGCTTAGGAGACTCAAGTTCTACAACCTTCCACTCACATGCATAGAAGTCTTTTACCACTTTTCGTTCTAGAAACAAGCTGTAGGAGGAGTCAAGATGGCGGAGAAGTAGCAAGCTGAGACTGCTTCAGCTAGCCGGAGATCAGCTAGATAGCTTATCTAAAGATTGCAAACACCTGAAAATCCATCGGCAGATCGAAGAGAAGAAGAACAGCAATTCTGGAAACAGAAAAACAACCACTTTCTGAAAGGTAGGACCGGCAGAGAAGTGAATCCAAAGCGACGGGAAGATAGACCCCGGGGGGGAGGGGCCGGCTCCCGGCAAGCGGCGGAGCAACCGCGCACAAAATCAGGACTTTTAAAAGTCTGTTCCGCTGAGGGACATCGCTCCAGAGGCTAAACCGGGGCGAAGCCCACGCGGGGTCAGCGTGGCCTCAGGTCCCGCAGGGTCACAGAAGGATTGGGGGTGTCTGAGTGTGGCAGAGCTTGCGGATATTGGAACGGGAAAGCCAGCTACAGAGACAGAGCTGACAATAAGCTCGCAGCTCCGTGTTACCTTGAACCGGTCGCAGGCTCGGTGAGCTCGGAGCGCGGCCGGAGGTCAGGCAGACGGGAGTAACTGGGCGCTGTTCTCTGAGGGCGCACTGAGGAGTGGGGCCCTGGGCTCTCAGCTCCTCCGGGCCGGAGACCAGGAGGCCGCCATTTGTATTCCCGTCCTCTGGAACTCTACGGAAAGCGCTCAGGGAACAAAAGCTCCTGAAAGCAAACTTGCCCCTTCATTTACTCTTATCTGGACAAAATGACAAGACGTAAAAATTCAACACAAAAAAAAGAACAAGAGGCAGTACCGAAGGCTAGGGACCTAATCAATACAGACATCGGTAATATGTCAGATCTAGAGTTCAGAATGACAATTCTCAAGGTTCTAGCCGGGCTCGAAAAAGGCATGGAAGATATTAGAGAAACCCTCTCGAGAGATATAAAAGCCCTTTCTGGAGAAATAAAAGAACTAAAATGTAACCAAGGTGAAATCAAAAAAGCTATTAATGAGGTGCAATCAAAAATGGAGGCTCTAACTGCTAGGATAAATGAGGCAGAAGAAAGAATTAGTGATATAGAAGACCAAATGACAGAGAATAAAGAAGCTGAGCAAAAGAGGGACAAACAGCTACTGGACCACGAGGGGAGAATTCGAGAGATAAGTGACACCATAAGACGAAACAACATTAGAATAATTGGGATTCCAGAAGAAGAAAGTGAGAGGGGAGCAGAAGGTATACTGGAGAGAATTATTGGGGAGAATTTCCCCAATATGGCAAAGGGAACGAGCATCAAAATTCAGGAGGTTCAGAGAATGCCCCTCAAAATCAATAAGAATAGGACCACACCCCGTCACCTAATAGTAAAATTTACAAGTCTCAATGACAAAGAGAAAATCCTGAAAGCAGCCCGGGAAAAGAAGTCTGTAACATACAATGGTAAAAATATTAGATTGGCAGCTGACTTATCCACAGAGACCTGGCAGGCCAGAAAGAGCAGGCATGATATTTTCAGAGCACTAAACGAGAAAAACATGCAGCCAAGAATACTATATCCAGCTAGGCTATCATTGAAAATAGAAGGAGAGATTAAAAGCTTCCAGGACAAACAACAACTGAAAGAATTTGCAAATACCAAACCAGCTCTACAGGAAATCTTGAAAGGGGTCCTCTAAGCAAAGAGAGAGCCTACAAGTGGTAGATCAGAAAGGAACAGAGACCATATACAGTAACAGTCACCTTACAGGCAATACAATGGCACTAAATTCATATCTCTCAATAGTTACCCTGAATGTGAATGGGCTAAATGCCCCTGTCAAAAGACACAGGGTATCAGAATGGATAAAAAAACAAAACCCATCTATATGTTGCCTCCAAGAAACTCATGTTAAGCCCGAAGACACCTCCAGATTTAAAGTGAGGGGGTGGAAAAGAATTTACCATGCTAATGGACATCAGAAGAAAGCAGGAGTGGCAATCCTTATATCAGATCAATTAGATTTTAAGCCAAAGACTATAATAAGAGATGAGGAAGGACACTATATCATACTCAAAGGGTCTGTCCAACAAGAAGATTTAACAATTTTAAATATCTATGCCCCCAATGTGGGAGCAGCCAACTATATAAACCAATTAATAACAAAATCAAAGAAACACATCAACAATAATACAATGATAGTAGGGGACTTTAACACTCCCCTCACTGAAATGGACAGGTCATCCAAGCAAAAGATCAGCAAGGAAATAAAGGCCTTAAATGACACACTGGACCAGATGGACATCACAGATATATTCAGAATATTTCATCCCAAAGCAACAGAATACACATTCTTCTCTAGTGCACATGGAACATTCTCCAGAATAGATCACATCCTCGGTCCTAAATCAGGACTCAACCAGTATCAAAAGATTGGGATCATTCCCTGATATTTTCAAACCACAATGCTCTAAAGCTAGAACTCAACCACAAAAGGAAGTTTGGAAAGAACCCAAATACATGGAGACTAAACAGTATCCTTCTAAAGAATGAATGGGTCAACCGGGAAATTAAAGAAGAATTGAAAAAAATCATGGAAACAAATGATAATGAAAATACAACGGTTCAAAATCTGTGGGACACAACAAAGGCAGTCCTGAGAGGAAAATATATAGCGGTACAAGCCTTTCTCAAGAAACAAGAAAGGTCTCAGGTACACAACCTAACCCTACACCTAAAGGAGCTGGAGAAAGAACAAGAAAGAAACCCTAAGCCCAGCAGGAGAAGAGAAATCATAAAGATCAGAGCAGAAATCAATGAAATAGAAACCAAAAAAACAATAGAACAAATCAACGAAACTAGGAGCTGGTTCTTTGAAAGAATTAATAAAATTGATAAACCCCTGGCCCGACTTATCAAAAAGAAAAGAGAAAGGACCCAAATAAATAAAGTCATGAATGAAAGAGGAGAGATCACAACTAACACCAAAGAAATACAAACTATTATAAGAACATACTATGAGCAACTCTACGGCAATAAATTTGACAATCTGGAAGAAATGGATGCATTCCTAGAAACATATAAACTACCGCAACTGAACCAGGAAGAAATAGAAAGCCTGAACAGACCCATAACCAGTAAGGAGATAGAAACAGTCATTAAAAATCTCCAAACAAACAAAAGCCCAGGGCCCGACGGCTTCCCGGGGGAATTCTACCAAACATTTAAAGAAGAACTAATTCCTATTCTCCTGAAACTGTTCCAAAAAATAGAAATGGAAGGAAAACTTCCAAACTCATTTTATGAGGCCAGCATCACCTTGATCCCAAAACCAGACAAGGATCCCACCAAAAAAGAGAGCTATAGACCGATATCCTTGATGAACACAGATGCGAAAAATACTCAACAAAATACTAGCCAATAGGATTCAACAGTACATTAAAAAGATTATTCACCACGACCAAGTGGGATTTATTCCAGGGCTGCAAGGTTGGTTCAACATCCGCAAATCAGTCAATGTGATACAACACATCAATAAAAGAAAGAACAAGAACCATATGATACTCTCAATAGATGCTGAAAAAGCATTTGACAAAGTACAACATCCCTTCCTGATCAAAACTCTTCAAAGTGTAGGGATAGAGGGCACATACCTCAATATCATCAAAGCCATCTATGAAAACCCACCGCAAATATCATTCTCAATGGAGAAAAACTGAAAGCTTTTCCGCTAAGGTCAGGAACACGGCAGGGATGTCCATTATCACCACTGCTATTCAACATAGTACTAGAGGTCCTAGCCCCAGCAATCAGAGAACAAAAGGAAATTAAATGCATCCAAATCGGCAAAGAAGAAGTCAAATTATCACTCTTCGCAGATGATATGATACTATATGTGGAAAACCCAAAAGACTCCACTCCAAAACTGCTAGAACTTATACAGGAATTCAGTAAAGTGTCAGGATATAAAATCAATGCACAGAAATCAGTTGCATTTCTCTACACCAACAGCAAGACAGAAGAAAGAGTTATTAAGGAGTCAATCCCATTTACAATTGCATCCAAAACCATAAGATACCTAGGAATAAACCTAACCAAAGAGACACAGAATCTATACTCAGAAAACTATAAAGTACTCATGAAAGAAATTGAGGAAGACACAAAGAAATGGAAAAATGTTCCATGCTCCTGGATTGGAAGAATAAATATTGTGAAAATGTCTATGCTACCTAAAGCAATCTACACATTTAATGCAATTCCTATCAAAGTACCATCCATCTTTTTCAAAGAAATGGAACAAATAATTCTAAAATTTATATGGAACCAGAAAAGACCTCGAATAGCCAAAGGGATATTGAAAAAGAAAGCCAACGTTGGTGGCATCACAATTCCGGACTTCAAGCTCTATTACAAAGCTGTCATCATCAAGACAGCATGGTACTGGCACAAAAACAGACACATAGATCAATGGAACAGAATAGAGAGCCCAGAAATAGACCCTCAAATCTATGGTCAACTAATCTTCTACAAAGCAGGAAAGAATGTCCAATGGAAAAAAGACAGCCTTTTCAATAAATGGTGCTGGGAAAATTGGACAGCCACATGCAGAAAAATGAAATTGGACCATTTCCTTACACCACACACAAAAATAGACTCAAAATGGATGAAGGACCTCAATGTACGAAAGGAATCCATCAAAATCCTTGAGGAGAACACGGCAGCAACCTCTTCGACCTCTGCCGCAGCAACATCTTCCTAGGAACAACGCAAAAGGCAAGGGAAGCAAGGGAAAAAATGAACTACTGGGATTTCATCAAGATCAAAAGCTTTTGCACAGCAAAGGAAACAGTTAACAAAATCAAAAGACAACTGACAGAATGGGAGAAGATATTTGCAAACGACATATCAGATAAAGGACTAGTGTCCAGAATCTATAAAGAACTTAGCAAACTCAATACCCAAAGAACAAATAATCCAATCAAGAAATGGGCAGAAGACATGAACAGACATTTCTGCAAAGAAGACATCCAGATGGCGAACATACACATGAAAAAGTGCTCCATATCACTCGGCATCAGGGAAATACAAATCAAAACCACAATGAGATATCACCTCACACCAGTCAGAATGGCTAAAATCAACAAGTCAGGAAATGACAGATGCTGGCGAGGATGCAGAGAAAGGGGAACCCTCCTACACTGTTGGTGGGAATGCAAGCTGGTGCAGCCACTCTGGAAAACAGCATGGAGGTTCCTCAAAATGTTGAAAATAGAACTGCCCTATGACCCAGCAATTGCACTATTGGGTATTTACCCTAAAGATACAAATGTAGTGATCCAAAGGGACACATGCACCCGAATGTTTATAGCAGCAATGTCCACAATAGCCAAACTATGGAAAGAACCTAGATGTCCATCAACAGATGAATGGATCAAGAAGATGTGGTATATATACACAATGGAATACTATGCAGCCATCAAAAGAAATGAAATCTTGCCATTTGCAACAACATGGATGGAACTAGAGCGTATCATGCTTAGCGAAATAAGTCAAGCAGAGAAAGACAACTATCATATGATCTCCCTGATATGAGGAAGTGGTGATGCAACATGGAGGCTTAAGTGGGTAGAAGAATAAATGAAACAAGATGGGATTGGGAGGGAGACAAACCATAAGTGACTCTTAATCTCACAAAACAAACTGAGGGTTGCCGGGGGGAGGGGGTTTGGGAGAAGGGGGTGGGATTATGGACATTGGGGAGGGTATGTGATTTGGTGAGTGCTGTGAAGTGTGTAAACCTGGTGATTCACAGACCTGTACCCCTGGGGATAAAAATATATGTTTATAAAAATAAAAAAATTAAAAAAAAAAAATGTAAAGTGTAAATTACTTTGATAGAAATGGACCACAAATATGGGACATTTATGTAACATAAAAGGGAGGAGAGACCAAAAGATCAAATCTGAAAGATGATGGCCAGGAACTTCCAGGGACCACCCTGAAACCAAATAAAACAAAAACTGGGAGATCCAAAGAGTGAAGATACCTGCTTACTGAACCCCTGAATTTCAATGTTCCTGAAGTCAAATCAGTCCCTCCTCGACTTCTATATAGGTAAATATACTTTCTCTTTTGCCCATGAACTCGCTTGAGTTTTGTTTCTGTTGTTTTCAAAGAGTTCTGACCTAAAAATAGCATATCTGTCCCATTTCTGGCCTTGTATATGATAGGCATCTATTTAGAATGTTGAACTTCTTTCTATTGGTGGAATTTTGTATAGTATGACTTAAAGTCATAGAAGATGACTTTTTTGTGTTTATTTTAATGTAGGAAAAAATGGCCATATTAAATAGTGAACATCACACATTTTTATAAAATTTAAGAAGACCATGGATGGAACTGGAGGTCCAATGAAATAAGTCAAGCAGACAAAGACAGTTATCATATGGTTTCACTCACATGTGGAGCATAAGGAATAGCACGGAGGACCATAGGGGAAGGGAGGGAAATCCAAAGGGGGAGAAGTCACAGAGAGAGATGAACCATGAGAGACTATGGACCCCGAGAAAAAATCTGGGGGTTTCAGAGGGGACAAGGGTGGTGGTAACAGGTAACAGGGTGATGGGTATAAGGGAGGGCACGTGCTGTTAACACACAGTGTAATGTGGGTATTATGTATTATATATATTATGTAATATGCTGGTGTCACACTTAACTGATGAACCACTGAACACTGCATCAAAACTTAATTATGCACTATACAGTGGTTAACTGAATGTAATAATAAAAAATAAAAAAAAATTTTAAAAAAGAAGGCCCGATCACTTGTAAATGCAATGATTATTGAATGCTAACTTTATACAATAGAATGAGATGGGAAACAACAGATATTCATAACCACTGGAAAGAAAATATACCATCTCTGTGCTAAGTGAAATAGGCAAGCAGAGGAAGGCAAATACCATATTGTTGCACCTATATGTTGAACTTGAAAAACAAACAAAACAGATAAACAAACAGAAACAGACCCATAAGTAAAAAGAACAAACTGGTGGTTGCCAGAGGGGAGGAGGTCAGGATGATGGACAAAGCGAGTGAAGAGGAGTGGGAGATACAGTCTCCCAGTTATGGAGAAAATAAGTCACGGGATGAAAGGTGTAGCATGGGGAGTGTCCTCAGGGGGCCTGTGAAAGCCTTGTGTGGTGACAGATGGGAGCTTCACGTGTGGGGACACAGCATGACATACAGACTTGTCGATCACTATGTTGTACCCCTGAAACTAATGCACATTGGGTATCAACTATAGTTCAATTAAAAAAAAAAGAAAATATGATCTCCTAATAATTAATATATCCAGGAAAAATTCAAGTCAATCAATGAATTTTTTCTTGAAACTGAGATGCATTTTACAATCAATAAGTCTACATCAGGGGCTGACTTCTCATTCACTCCCTCATTCGTGTTCCTTCACATCTATTCTTAACTTTGTACTGTTCTGATCACAAATGATGTCTTCAAAGTCAAGGAACTTGAAAGCCCTGGAGAAGTGGTTTGGTTTTGGAGATCTAACATATGTGACTGGCGAGGCTGAGAACAATAGATAAATTGTAACATGAGGACTGTAGGACAGTGATAAGTGTAGGCAAGCATGGTGAGAGACAGGCAGATGCTGACCACGAGCCATGTGCCAGGCCATTAGATCAGAATCTTGCCTGCATATCCTACTCCCTTCTCTTAACAGCATCATCAGATGGGTGTCATTGTTGTTCTTATTAATACCAATTTTATAAACGAACTAAGTGGGGCTCAGGGCATCTAAGTGGTCTCTGAATTTACAGACCTCATGAATAGCAAACAAGTGCTCAAATTCAAGTCTCCATGACACCAGGATGGACAGCGCCAGCACTGGGGTTCCTGGTCAGTCTTGGTTTTGCATATAGGCTCCACTGTGTGACAGTGGGCAGGTGGCTAACTTCTCTGTGTCTGTTTTATTTAGGCAATGGTGATAACAACAGAAAGACTAAGAAATTATTACAGAAAAAATGCTTAGAGTGATGCCTGGAATAATCTAACGGTTTTCAAAGTATGAACTATGGTTATTGTTCTATGTTAACAAGCCTAGAATTTAGCAGGTTTTCAACTAATAGTGGTGATATTATTGGTAGTGGTAGATCATCTAAAAAATCTGATATTGTATAATAACAGCAATTGCTAGATTTCATTTTTATAAAAATAAGTGATTTTTAGAAAAAGAGTTTTGGAACTTGTTTTTTAAAAAAGAAAAATCAATGTGTATGCAGATTAAGTGACTTAGGTTTACATTATTCCAGTGCATTGATTTAACATCTATTAAACAAAAATCTTAAATTATCTGTGATGGAATGAAAAGCCAATAGAAAGTAATTTTTGAAGTTCCTTACATTGATTCTAAATAATTTTAAACATTGATTCATCTAGACATAATGTTTTTATGCACCATTTCATATAGAGTAATTGGAACATAGTGTTACCTCATTTACTATCACTTACATGACCAAGGGGTTCCATATCCAAGTACGTAGGTGTCCAGATTTTTGTGATGATATTTTGCAAACTTTAGTGTTGTTTTATTCATAGCCTCAATATGATTGCAATTTGTTTAAACCCAATAATGCTTTAAAATAATTGTCCTTAAATTTATTGCTAAATAGATAATCAACTTTTCATTAGAGTTGCAATTATTTATATTATACTTGACATTATAATACTTCATAGACTTACTTTAATTTTTTAAAGAATTGTCATTTGTAATTTCCTTGAATATTTCCCTTGGGTGACCCATTCATAACCTCTAACACAGGTCTCCAAAGGGAAAAGACAAAAACAAAAGATTTTCAGTTAGACAATAATGGGGCATTCTGTGACACTGGCTAAAATGCAGAGCTGCTGTCAAAAACATATTGTTTTCCTGTAAGAAAGAAGGGGATTACCTTGTGGGGAGGTAAAATTATGCCAACAATAATCTTTTCCATAAAATCATACCACTTAGCTCTTTAAGCTAGAATGATTTCAGCTAAGATACCAGAAAAACCCGAGGGTCCCCTTACATTTCCATATACCAAATCTTGAGTTTAAACTTCGGGTACAAATTGCCTTGACTGGAACCAATGTCACATGATTAGCCAAAGGCAGACAGAAACCTCCACCTGCAGGCTCTGAGCTAGCCCCTGAAGATCTACAGTGATCAAAATCACAGAGCTCTGCAACACATATGACATGCTTCTGAAGTTCAAAATCTGCAAAGGGAAAACATTTTTAAAGCATTTTCAAATTGTTTATCCCACTCAAAAACATATGAAAACATTAAAATTGCTTCGTATACCAGCGATTGATTGCTGGAGTCCTGGAAACATAATTTAAAGATCCAGTAAGAAGGCTCAGTTGTTGTATTCTTTCTATAGATGAGGGAAGTTGAGTGACTTGTTCAGAAAGGTAGAGTTCTTAGAACTAGGATTCATGGATTTTGTTTTGTTTTTGTTTTTCTTTTAACCCTAAAGGGGCTCCTGGGTGGCTCAGTCGTTAAGTATCTGCCTCCAGCTCAGGTCATAATTCCAGGGTCCTGGGATCGAGTCCTACATCCAGCTCCCTGCTCAGCAGTGAGTTTGCTTTCTCCCTCTCCCTCTCTCTCTGTCCCTGCTCCTGTTCTCTCTCTCTCACATGCACTCTCTTTCTAATAAAAGAAATGAAATATTAAAAAAATATATAAACCCAACAAATGTGAAGTAGAAACAAGATCAAGAGAGCAAAGGTGTTGCTCAGAGAAGTTAAACTTCCTGCCTGGAACCGTTGCCGAGGTTCAAAGTCAAAGTGTTACAAAGGGGCTTCCTGGTAGTCTGGGGGACGGAGATCTATACTCAGACCCACCGGACTCGACATGCTGGGAACCAGACACAGGACATCCTGAAAACAGAAAGACACAAACAACATATTATGTACAAGGGAACTGCAGTAAAGTTAACAGGTCACTTCTCATCAAAAAGAGTAGAAACCAGAAGATAGGAATGGCGTATTTGAAGAATTGAAAGGAAAAAAGAAAAAAACAAAAACCTTAAGGCAAGAATCTTATATCACATGAGATTATTTTTCAAAAGTGAAGGGGAAATAAAGTCATTTTCTGATAAACAAAAATTGAAAGCACTTGTTACTCACCAACCTGCTTTAAACAAAACTCTAAAGGAAATTCTTCAGGCTGAATGCAAGAAATATGACAGTAATGTGAATCCATAGGGAGGAAAAAGACCATTGGTAAAGAAAATTATGTAAATAATTATACAAGACAATATAATTGCACATTTATTCTTCCTTTTTCTGTTAGCAGATTTAAAAAATATATCTGTGGTGCCTGGGTGGTTCAGTGTGTTGAGCAACTGATTCTTGATTTTGGCTCAATTCGTGATCACGGGGTCGTGAGATCAGGCCCTGCCTTGAGCTCTGCACTGCTGCGTGTCAGGGAAACTGCTTGATATTCTCTCTCTCCCTCTTCCTCTGCCCCTCCCATTGCTTACAACCTTGCTCTCCTTCTCTCTCTCTCTCTCAGTCTCAATAAATAAATAAGAAGTATACATTATATATGTATTAGTGAGACTATAAAATATAAACTGTAAACTTTAATACATGTGACACAGTAAAAAGAAGGCAGGTGAGAACAAGATTGTATCGCAATGAGGAAATAATACTAGAAGGTAATAATACTAGATGGTAATTTAGATACACATTAAGAAATGAAAATAAACAGTAAATAGAAGGTTAATACAACAAACTCTAGAAATATATACTTGCTCTCTCCTCCTCTGAATTTTATTAAATTTTATAAAATTATAAGCAATAATTATAAAAATGTGTCCATTATCATAATATATAGAGATTATGTGCATAATGACAGAGGCTATATAGGATCAAAATATTTATCTCACTGGAATTAATTTAGCTGAAATTAAATCATAGAGTTGAAAATCATTGAGAGAAATAATATTTTAAAACAAAAAATATCCTCCTAATGCTAAGGAAGTTGATAAATTAGGAACAGAACATAAAGGACATACTGCACAAAGGAAAAGAGAACAAAAGAGCCAATTTAAATTCAACCTTCTCAATAATGTTAAATATGAATAAATTAAACAACCCAATGGAATGGCAGAAATTTTCAGATTGGACTATAAAAAAGCAAGACCCAACTTATACACTCTCTATAGTAGAAATTCTGAAGATTGAGTATACAAGTAGATGGAAAGCAAAAGGATAGGAAAAGGTATACTAGCCACATAGCAAATCATAAAAAAACTGCAATGTCTATGTTAACATCAGATAAAATAGATTTGAAAGCAAGACATTTCATTAGAGATAAGGGGAATATATTATAATGAGAAAGGAATAAATCCTTCACAGAGATATAACAATGAGAAATATGTAGACACCTAGAATCAGAAGCCCAAAATATATTAAGGCAAACTTAACAGAATTCAAGGGATGAGTAGACAGTTCAAAGATAGTGGGTGGGGACTATCAAAGTGTCACTTTCAGTCATGGGGAACAACTTACCGGAGGATCAACTAGAATTCCTAGTCAGAACAAACCAACTAGAGCTAACGCACATCTACAGAGCCCTGCACCAGACCCCAACGGAGTATGTTTTCTCCCGACAGGCACACGAAACCCTGTTCAAGTTGGGCCATCTGGTTAGCCATAAAAAAAGTCTCAATAAACTTCTAAAAGCTGAAATCATACAGAGTATGCTGTCTACAACAATGAAGCTAAATTAAAAGTCAACCATCAACAGAAACTTGGAACATTCACAAATGAGTGGAAGTTAAACCAGATATTCTTGAATAACAAAAGGTTCAAGTTAAGAATCATGAGGAAAATTAGGGAATACTTTAAGATGCCTGAAAACAGAAATACAACATAGCTTAACGTATGGGAGGCCGCAAAAGCAGTGCTTACAGGGAAATTGACAGTTATTAATGCCTAAATTAAAAAAGAAACAAATCAATAACCTAAATTTCTGCCTTGAGAAATGAGAAAAATAAACTGAGCCCCAAACCAGAAGATAGGAAAAAAACAACGAAGAATAGTGTGGAAATAAAATTTTAAAAAGTGGAAGGGGAGGTGAACCATGAGAGACTATGGACTCTGAAAAACAATCTGAGAGGTTTGAAGGGGCATGGGATGGGAGGTTGGGGTACCAGGTGGTGGGTATTAGAGAGGGCATGGATTGCATGGAGCACTGGGTGTGGTGCAAAAACAATGAATACTGTTAAGCTGAAAATAAATTTAAAAAATTAAAAATAAAAAAGAGGAAAAGAGACAAAATCAACAAAATTAAAACAAAAATTAAATTAAAAAATCGAAATTGAAAGCTTTTTCTCTGTCAGATTAACAAAATGAGCAACTTTGTCTAAACCAGCTGAAACATCGGCTGAAATCAGCAATGATAAAGATGTATTACAACTGATCTTACAGATCTTACATGAAGTAAGACTCACAAGGGAGTGCTCAGAACAACTACCTGCCTACAAAGTAGATAAACTTAGATCTAGTGGGAAACTTCCTGGAAACACACAAACTACCCAGATTGATGCAAAAGAAATACAAAGTCAGAATAGACCTGCAACAACTGAAGAACTTGGTCCGTAAGTAGAATGCATGGCAGCGATCTTACCATAAACTCTACCACTGGTGTGGCAACTCACAGCTGGGAGGGAATGCAATACCCAGAGTTCTCCCTCAAGGGTGAAGTGTTCAATCCCACACTGGACAACTCAACTTGTAAGGCACCCAAACCATCTGACTTTGATAAACAATGGGGCTTGTGCCCATGAGACCTTCAGGGCTATGGCTCTTAACAGGCTAGCCCACGGACTCAGCCAGTCCAGGAACCTCGACAGCCTTTTGAAAACCACCCAGATTTTCTGTGAAAGGGACACATTTGCTATTTTTAGAATGTGAGTCTGAGGGTCAGGTACCTGCTGGAAGAAAATGCTGTAGGGACAGAGGCTCATAGGCACATCTTCTGCTTTCTCCCTGCTTCTCTGAAGCCAGTGGGTACCACCTTTTCTCCTTTTCCAGGGGGACCATAATTACAATCCAGCTGGTGGGTATAATCTCATCTTGCTCAAGCTTGACAGCCAACACCTTTCTTTTTCTCTTTTTAAAACAGTTTTTATCTCTTTTCACTTCTTTCTTTTTTTTTCTTTTCTTCTCCTTTTTCCAGAGGGTGCCATGTCTGTGTTCCTTCTCTTCTTTCTCCAGCCAGTAGGTCCATCTTTGTGCTCTTCCCCTGCTGTGCAGTATCTTCCAGAAATAAAATTTTACAGGTGTCCGGTGCCCTAGTATTTATGTCCGGTGACCTAGTTTTTGTGACTGCCACCTCAGGGTCACCCCTACATCACCTGGCTCTGAAGGCCAGGGAGCTTATGTTTCTGGGTCCCATGCAACAATGAAAGAGAGTTCTGGGCAGGCTCCCAGTACTCTGCTCAGATAGACAAAACACACCCTTGCCTTTTGGAGAAAGGGGTCTATTTGCTTGTCCACAAGCTTTAGCCTCAGGAGCAAGCTTCTGTCATACTTACAGAAGTCTAAGGAGGTGTGTCCAAAAGAATGGAAGCCAGTGCACAACATCTTTGCAGTCTCCTCTGGAGAAAGGCATTTTCTAGGAAAGAGTTCAAACCCTTAATCTGATGCCCTGATTTTTGTAAATGCAGCAGGTGGATGCTTCAGTGGAAAATGCAGGATGTCGCTTACATCTCAATAGGAAGATAAGTAAGCAGAGGTGTGACAAAGGTCATGGGAACTACAGACACAGGAGGAAGACAGAAAGGCACAAAGAAAATATCTGAATTAATAATTGTTGAGAATTTCTCCAAGTTCATGATAAACATGGAGCCCCAGACCCCAGCAGCTCAGAGAACACCGGGCAAAGCAAGCACCCAGAACTCTATATGCAGAGACACCGGATCTGAAGCACAGGAAATCACAGAGAAAGAAAAACACTAAAAGAAATAAGAGGGGAAAAAACTAATTATGTACAGAGAAGCAAGGGAAGCATCATGGTGGACCTTTTCTTTAGAAATTGCACAAGCAAGAAGAAAATGAATTACTTAAAGTGTTGAAAGGAAAAATAAAAACAGAAGCAAAAAGTCACCCACCGGAATATTGTATCCAGCAAATTGATGCTTTAAAGGTGAAGGGAAAATACTTTCTCCCACAAATGAAAATCAAGATTTTTTTTTTTTTGCCAATGGACCTGCCTTGCATGAAATGTTAAAATAAATTCTTTAGGAAAAAGGAAAATATTGGTCAGAAACTTGTATCTACAATGTTGGGTCCATGGTCAAAGAAACGAGACTGATACAAAGCAAAGGTCAAGCAAAGCTTTATTTCATGCCAAGCATCGAGAATCAAACCGATCGGCCAGGGCCATGCCTCTTACAGAGAGAGTGGCCTCTCTCTGCCCCACAGACTAGCTTTTAAGGGCAAAGACCATGTGGTTGAGCCTGGCCACACACAGGTGGCCAATGAGATTGCAACACACAGAGAAAACTGCACAGTCATGCTAGGTCACACATAAGTGACCAATTGAATTACAATTTACCCTAGTAGATACTTGAACTAGCCTATCACCTTGGTCAGAATTGGCACCCAAAAGGCGGGACCCACACTCCTTGGTAGCTAGGGAGACAGTGTGCGCCCCACTAATTGGATACCTCCACCTGGCCTGATCCACCTTTGTATTTGGGCTTTGTTACCTGGGACTGGTTTCCCAGGCTTACTTTTAAGTAAGTCCCCTGGTTGGGGGGGCGGGGCAGGGTCAGTTTAAGTTTTACTGCATAAACAACAAAATGACTGTCTAATCCAAGATGGAATCGCTCTGGCTAAATAGGCCCTTACAACATAAATAAAGGAAAGGTTCCAGTGAAGGAAATACAGATAAAATCTCTTATTTCTCTTACTCTTTTTAATTTTTATTTTTTTAAGATTTTATTAATTTATTTGAGAGAGAGAGAACATGAGTGGGGGAAAGGGCAGAGGGAGGGGGAAAGGAAGCTCCCTGCTGAGCAGAGAGCCCACAGCGGGGCTCCACCCCAGGACCCTGCAATCATGACCTGAGCTGAAGGCAGATGGTTAACTCACTGAGCCACCCAGGCAGCCATCCTCTTATATTTAATCAATTAACCAAATAATGGCTTCTTCAAATTACTAGTAATAGGATCTAGGAGTAATCAGTAGAAATTCAGGGAAGCTCCTTTTTACAGAAGTCTGTTCAAAGAATCTAGGTCAGCTGTTCACATATTTACTCCTCATTTTTGCCTATAATTTTCTCACCTAATTTAAGCCCATGAAACATATTCAGGCTTTCTACAGTGGCTCACCTTCCTATTCTTCTATTTACTTAAAACATGGGGTTGGCTCTTGACCTACTTCTATTTGTCTAGAAACAAAAGGCTGCCCTTTGGAAAGGGCACGTGTATTGTTCTTATCTGTTTTACTGAGGCTGCTGTAGATGAAGGTATCAAAAAAATATCACTCTCAGTTGATATAAAAGATCTTTATTTCCTCGGTCTCTCTCTTCTATGAGAATTTCTCTAACTAGAAGATATCAATGATCTTCTAATTATCGTCTGAAACTGAAGGTAGGAGAAACTAATCCTGGGGAAAATGGTTTTTGCTCCTTAGATTTTCCCCTGAGGAAGAGATGGACTCCATCTGGCATCTAGATACAAGAATTGACCCTGGAAAACTAAACACAACCTGTGGCATGAGGGGCATTACTGTAAACCAGCTTTATCCCATCTTGCTGTCTTCATGCTCTTTTACTGCATCAAATGGGCCTTTCTCATCGCCTATGGATATCATAAGCAGACTGCTCACTCACATCTCCTCCAACTCAAACACTGTGAGAGTGCGGGCATTTTGAGATCCCACTGGCGTGGGTCTGGACTTTGATTATCTCTGTGATGGGACCACACGATGGTCTCCATGATTCCTCAGATGATACCCAGTGGAGAAATTCTAATCAGGTACAACCAATCCTCCCAAACCCCAACCCAATTCATATGAATTCCATCAGGCTGATATTAAAAGTACTCCCCCGATTCTCTATAACTCAGGGACTTCTTAATTTACAAAACTCAGGAATTTCTCTTAAACCAAAATTTTGTAGATAACTGAAAATACAGGCAGAGTCAAATGTTCTCATGTTGTAGTTAGAGGACAGGCAGTCCCACTGGAGCAAATGGAAGGAACGCTGGACCACGTGTCATCCTGAGTCAAAGTGCAGTAATGACAGATCAATAAACATTCAAGAAGCATGAAAAGCCTACATGTGTATGTACACACTTTCATATATCTGTACATACACACGTCTCTGCACGTGCACACACAGCCACGCTTGAATAGTACACGTGCTTTAAGATAGGTGGTCACAACCAATGGCTTCCTCAAGCAAGAGCTCAAGAGACTGAGTACATGTATAAATTCTGTTCACTAAAGAACTGTCATGTCTGTGATTTGACTTCAGATTTTTATATGCAAAAGGCTTTTTGTCCCCAAGCCCCGTCATTACCATACATGACAATAGCTGCCTTCCTTTGCCAGCACCTGTGCTGCCACCATCTTCTGATGGCACTGGAACAGGTACAAGAGACCTGCTCCACCCTTGCTCAGTCCCACGGTTGCTCAGGACTGACCCAGCTCAGTGAGGCATGGTGCGCTCATTCTGTTCTTTCCATAAAATAACACACAGTCAAAGTCCTTTGTGGAATTGCGATTATCCCCCAAATTTGTGACCTAATCCCCAGTATCTCAGAAAGCGACCTTGGAAATAGGGTACTGTAGATAGAGTTAAGGTGAGGTCATGTGGGGGTGGCATGGGCCCCCTAATCCGATATGGCTGGTGTCCTGATAGAGAGGGGATTTGGATTCAGAGATGAATATGCACATGGGGAGAATGTCATGTGAACTTGAAGGCAGAGATTGGGGTGACACATCTACAAAGCAAGGGGCACACAAGATTGCTAACAAACCACCAGGATCTAGGAAAGACACTGTTGGGCTGGCAGGAAGGGCTACCAAAGATGGCAAAAGTTCCCGCCACAAGACCTGAGCTCGGACAGGAGAACAAAGGCCCAAGCAGGAATCTGAGACCCCCGCCCCGGGCTCCTGTGGACCAATGGGATCCCGATGAGTAGGCGGGATATCCAAATAAGGGAGACTTGCCAAAAGACCCCTGAGCTTTCTCCAAGACCCCTTAAAAGCCCCCTCCTCCCTGCCTTGGGCGCGACTTCCCCCACTCTGCTTTCCAGAGTTGGGGAACCTCGCCCGAGGGTGCCCACCTCCTCCCGGTGCAACTTTCTCGGCTCCCCTTAACCTGGGCCCTGAAACTTCACCAGAGAGAACCTTTAATAAACCTTGCCTTACACCCACTTCACCTGGTGTGTTTATTTCGTCGGAAAACCTTACAGACACCTGACCTAGATTTCCTCTAGCAGACTCAAAAGGAATCAGCCTTGCCAACAACTTGATCTTGGACTTCTAGCTTCCAGAACTCTGAGAAGATAAATTTTATTTTTACTTGCTTCCCTTTTTAAGCAAACTAGGTAGGTAGCTAGAGACAAGATAAGGAACGTGGTGTCAGTACGATCCTGCTGGTGTGTGGGTAGGTGTGCTGGTTTGTGTAAGGGGGGAAATGGCTGGGTTGGGCTTACCTCTGAAGAAGGATTGTGTGCAGGAAAAGGTGGGAAAAGAGACCACATTGGATTTATCTTTTTCTCTATATTGAGTTCATATTATCAGTATTACACTTCATATTCCATTATATTTTAAAAATACACAATTATCATATTTGCATCATAAATAAAATCTACTGAAAATGGGCACACGACAGTCCTTACATTAAGAAGTATATTCGAAGAACATGCTTTCTTCCTTACTGAGAGAAATGTTAAGTTGCAAAATATTCAAGCTATTCTGAAGAAGTAAACAAGCTTTGTGGCCTAATGATTTGCCTCAATTTTCCACTTTAGTTGCGGTGCTGAAATTTTCATTGCCAAAAGGTATATAAGTTCCAGTTGTTAAGAAGAAAACCACAGGCCCAAAATGATGTGACTTAATGATGTTAAGGACCCAAGTCAGTCAGTGGAGTCTTAAAACCTCACCTAAGCACAGTATCACCACTACCCTCCCCCTCCCACCCCTGCCCTTTCACCAAGCAGACTGGAATTTCCTGGTCAGCATTAGGAGATAATCCCTCCATAGGCCCCTTCTGTTCCCCTTGGAGGGTGAGCTCCCCTGAAACAATGCATTCCTTGCTAATAAATTTCCTTTTTTCACCCTCTTTTTGCCTGTAAAAACCTTCCATTCTGCAGAGTTCTGTGGAACTCTCTTCTCTTGCTCCCCCACGGGGGATGAGGATGCTGTCCTAGTCATGAATCATTTAACACAGTTAACTGGTGCTTTACATTTACTCAGCAGAATTTTGCTTTTATAACACAAGTGTTTAGGTATTTGTTGATAACTGATCATTCCTACTCTTATTTTTAAGTGCCTAAGAAGTTTTCTATGTCAACCCTAAAAGCTTATTTTGTTGGCTTTTAATTCTATAGCAAAAGTTCAAAAATAAATCAAAGGAAAAAAAAAAACCCCTGAAGTTACTGAAATAACACCGTTGTTCTCCTGTATTTAATAATAAAGTGCAGAAACAACATTCTTAAAAACTTCCCACTAACCTAAGACAATTTGATCACAAATTGAAAAGAAAAACTGGAATTGCTAATTAAAAAGTGGGCTTTTTTTTCCTTTTTAAAATAATTTTTAAATTTATTTATTAACATATAATATATTATTAGTCCCAGAAGTACAGGTCTGTGAATCGCCAGGTTTACACACTTCATAGCACTCACCAAAGCACATACCCTCCCCAGTGTCCGTAATGCCACCCCACCTCCCTACCATCCTCCCCCCCATAACCCTCAGTTTGCTTTGTGACATTAAGAGTCTTTTATGGTTTGTCTCCCTCCCGATAAAAATGGGCTTTGTTTTAACAGGAACATCATTCATCAGTGTACGTTCCAGTCAGTGCCTTTACATTCGGTTATTTGAAAAGAGCCCAAGAAATGCATGTTTACCAGTATCTCAAAGTTCAGCATTATAAGGATGAAAATGTCAATGCATATATTCTTTGCCAAGAATGAGAAATGCAGCTTTTAGCTTTTAAATTACACTTTTAAAAACACGAATATATATTGAAGAAAGATTCATTGCCTGTTTGGTCAAGTGGTATTAATTCCTTTAGATTTGCTTCTTTTTAGCTATACATCCTCTTGGAAAATCCATTTTTGATGTTTATCACTGGATGACAACTGATACTATAAACTAAAGATTTTTTTAATTAAATTAATAGAGTATGTAACTTTCTTGCACTTTCAAAGATGTACTCCTGAAACAGCAAGCAATATTTCTGAAATGACAAGTGAGCGGATATTATATTGCATTCAGCTATAAACAACTTCACAGTCCAAATAAAATCTACGCTATAAATTTGGTATTAAAATTGTCTGTTGGAAATTTATATTTTCCCCAGAATAACTAAGGGCATTTTCTTCTGCTTCTATGATTGAGAGTTATATTAGTCATACATGGATTATCAAGTTTCAGGTTCATACAATGATATTAAAACTCTGTCTAAAAATCTCATTGAAGGTAGTGTCACCTAAGGCTCTCTGGTTTTTGAGGTGGACATAAACTCTCAGCCTGTAGTGGATGCAAGTGAGTGATTTGTTTCTAGGCTGAGTAAAAGGAGTCCACAGAGAGAGAGGGATGAGATATGTGATATCTGGGATAATGGATGGGGCACATTTTCAGAGTTGACAGGAGGAAATGATGAAGAGAACTGTGTGTGGAAAAGGCAGGCGTCACTGGAGATCTCCCTTAGGAAGAGGAGCTTCTATGGTAGGAGACCAGAGAGCATTTTGAAGTTGGAAGAATGGAGTTTGTGGAAACACTTGCAGGTCCAAGCTCATCTAAGGACATCCGGGAGCAAAGAAGGTCATGAGTTGGACGATGTGAAGATGATGTCATTGGAATTACTTGGGAATTTAAAAAGAAAAAGAAAAACACAACGGAGACTGACTTCCATATGTTGAGCAAAACTGTGGCAACAGGTGATACTAGAAATTATAAATTTGCAGAGGACTGAATTTGCTGCAGTTGATATCTTATGGCATTTTTACCAGAACCCTATCGTGGAGAGACAGGGGGTCACTCAGGTTTGGGGACTGTCGTGATAGAAGCAGCCAGAAGTCAGCAGAGGAAGGACTCTAGGTGAGACAGGCATCGCTACCAAAGTCCTGGCCGGAGATCATCCCAGTGGATGCAGAAGCCCAGAAGAGTGGAGAGACCCCCAAGTGCACCAGTCAGAAGAGGCTGGAGGCAGTTTAGTGGAAACAACTGGAAGGGGGACAGGAAGCTTCTGCCCACAGGAGCCCTCTTGAGTGTTGATGAGGTTAAGGTGGTTCAGCCTGAGTTTGGAATGAAGTGTACGTCGAGGTTATTGAGTTAAATCCTAATGAGGACTATGCTATTTTAACCAAAAACTTTCCTCCATACGATTTAACCTAGCTGTGTACCTTACCCTCAAGTTTTGAAAATCTTCATTAACCATCTTGCTTACTTAGCATGCTTCAGAGCTCACAGGAGGCAGATGTCCCCTGTGGTGATGTCCCTCCATCACGCCGAAGCCACAGCTCCATTCTGGTTATTTCCTTTTTGCTGATCCTACTCTTTGGGCTGGGCCTTCTCTCCTGGGGGGAGAGAACCTCACAGCTGTGGCTTGTGTCTAAGGAGCATAAAGCGAGGCACAGAGGTCTCCCACTCGGGCTGCATTAATGTACTCGGACTTCACTCATGAACCACAAAGACCATCTTTCAAAAGGTTCTGTGTCCATGAATCTGTCCCTTTATTATTATTTTTTCCAAATCAGTTCCATTTTTAAGTTAACTGTAGGAATGAAGTGGGCCTACAGCAGCAGAGGCCAACCTTTCTCTGTGGTCCTTCTGATCCCTTGTTATGTTGACAGTCATGAGCAGTGGGTACGGCTGATTTATTCTGGGAGAGGACACATCGCTATTTGGGTTCTGATCATCCTCTTAT
The DNA here is from genome assembly GCF_011764305.1 of Mustela putorius furo. Lineage (NCBI taxonomy): Eukaryota > Metazoa > Chordata > Mammalia > Carnivora > Mustelidae > Mustela > Mustela putorius. The sequence goes on from NW_025421998.1 coordinate 14,811,392, forward strand.
GTTCACGACGTTTGACAAGCACATTTCAGTGATGAAAAACAATGATGAGCTTTTATTAATGGGGTGTTTATTAGTGGTGGTTGCAAATAATGGCAGCCTGTTCCTTTCAGGCGTGTGACACTGGATGACCCTCAAAGCCAAAGTCAATATTAGCTAATCGCAAAAGGCTCCTTCCCCAGGAGCTATAACTCTTATGTTCCCTTTAACTATTAATACGGTTACTTAAATTGTTCTGGCTCTACCCCATGCCCCAAGGTATACAACAGTCCATCAGATAGTTTAATACATAATCCTTCACTGATATTCAAACTCCTGGAAGAGCAGAACGTGGAGTCCTGCCAGCCCCACACCCCTGGCATTCCCTGTAGCTGCTCTACATAAAAAATTAAGCAGCCTTTTAAAAATGCAGCAGTGTGCTGCAATGGCTTCCTGAGATGCCTTATTTCCCTTTCCCAGGGAGGACTGGAGCAAATTTCCAATAAATCAAAAAGTCAGGACAAACCAAAGGTATGTAGCCCTTGTACTGTTTCATTATAATGATCCCAAACACTCCAGATCTTTCTTTGTTCCAAGGAAACCACTTAGACACAAAGAGAGGGTGTGGTACCTTCCTGTAGCTTGAACACCAAGTACTCCTTATGCTTGGAGTTGGGTTAAACAGAATTGGTTTCTTTGGTAAATCATATTATATGACAGGGGAGTTTAACCACTTCCTTAGATTTTCACATTTGTTTTCATAAAGGTCAAAGCACTGTTTGGGGTTTTAAATATCGATAATGATATCCTTATCATTTCCTATTTTGTACGTTTGGTCTTGTTCCTGTTTTCTTTATCAACTTGGCTGGTAATTTGTCTTTTTATAAATATTTCCAAAGCCAAGCATATCTCATTAATTAAGTCTGCTGTTTTATATTCTCCACATCACTAATTGTTTTTACTTTTATTTCCTTCCTCACGCCTTCTTCTGGTTTATTTTGTTGTCTTTGTCTATTTTTTCTTTTTTTTTTAGAGCTGGGAATTTAATTCATTACTTTAATTATGTAAATGTTCATGCTGATAAGGTTAGCGCTATTAACTTCCCCCTGATCACTGCTTTCTGGGGTGTGGCCTTCTCATCATTTCAGTTTTAGAAAATTCTGTAGATTCATCTTTAATTTCCTCTTTCACCCAAGGGTTGTTCCGTAGGTTTATTAATTTCCAAGTGGAAAGGCCTTTGTATTTTAATTTCTAGTTTTATTGCAGATCAGAATATGCAGATGTTTTCTACATGATCTCACACACGTGTGCGCACACACACACGTCCCATGCACATGTGAGAAATGAGAGTAACTGTGAGGTCAGGGTGCACATTAATACATGTCCATGAGATGTATCGTACTGACAGTGTTCGTCAGGTTTCTGACCTCCTACAAGTTGTTTGCTCACTTGGTCTGCCTTCTTCTGCAAGATGAATGGTCACGTCTATTAGCACACATCCAGACATATTTTTTTCCATCCGCTGAAGTGGTTGTGTCATAATGCTGTACCGTATTGTATTATATTTATATAAACACTGTGATGTATCGTATTTGCTATGTTACTTGATTCATAAGCATTCACGTGCATTATACTTAGTGGATGGCAGCTTTGGGGTGAGAAAGTATGCTTCTGGATTACAGTTCATGCTTTTTGGCCTAAGCTTACTTTGTCTGATGTTGGGATAACTGCTCTCTTTGAGTTTCCATTTATTTTGTACAACTTTTTCTACTTCTTTGTTTTTGGTCCCTTAGAATCATTTCTTTCAGGTTTGTCTCTTGTATGGACCAGATAATCGAGTCTTTCTTGATAAGCCAGATTGAAAATATCTTTTTTCCTTTCGATGGGTTAGTTAACTCCATCTACCCTTACTGAGACAACTGACGTATTCAGTCTTATCTTTGTCATAATATTTTATAATATCCAGTATCTTGTTATATTTTCTATGCTCTTTCTCTACCAAAGGTAATTGCCTTTTCTTCCTTTTCTTTTCTGATTTCAACCAACTCTCTTTTCAGTACTGCTTCATATTTGTCCATGTCTGTCCTTTTTTTTTTTTAAAGATTTTATTTATTTATTTGACAGAGAGAGACAGAGTGAGAGAGGCAACACAAGCAGGGGGAGTGGGAGAGAGAAGCAGGCTTCCTGCCGAGCAGGGAGCCCGAAGAGGGGCTCCATCCCAGGACCCTGAGATCATGACCTGAGCCAAAGGCAGAGGCATAAAGACTGAGCCACCGGCGCCCCCATGTCTGTTCTTTGTTTTTCAATTTCTAGTTCAAGCTTCTTTTCTCAATGCACTCAGACGTTTGTTTGCATATATTTATTTCCATGAGGATTGTTGTCTGAGAGTTTTGCTCTTTCCATTATTATTTCTGTGAGGAGAGTTTTCTTCAGTTGATTTGAGGTGACTTTTTTATTCTAAGACCTGACAGTAATACCACCTTCTCCTTGTTAATCCTGTAGTTTTGGGGGTATTTTACAAGATTCTTAGTTTAGAGACTTGCCTACCTGCCAGAGTAGCCACGTGGAGACACAAACAACTATTTGTTGTTGTTTTAATGGGAAAAATATTGCATGTCCTTTATCCCTTTGACTCTCTTCTGTTCTGCAGAGCCCTAAACACCCACCCTTAGCCTGGCGCCTTCTCCGCCCCATGCTGAAGTGGCTTTCTCCTTCCAGTTTGCCTTTCTCCTCCCCAAGGGGGCTCTGCATCTTGAGAAATGCGTCTTCCAATAGCATGTACCATTGTCTCTTCTGTGAGGTTCACAGACTGACCTTCCCAGACACGTTTTAGCACTTTGTACCTAGTGCAAACCTAGTCTTTCTGGCAATAGTTTTGGATCACACTTCCTATTCTGATAGCTTTCTTTTTCTTTTTCAGAATTTATTTTTATCCTCTATTTGCTCATCAAAAAGCCTTTTACGTGGGCTTGTTAAATTCAGGGGTGAGGGGAAAACATGAGAAAGGACAGATTGAAATTTATTGACTTTCTTTTTCCTGTTTACTTAAATATATTTTAAAGTTTGAGCACGTTATTCTGAGGACATGGTTTTGTGTACCTGTATCCCCCCTTCTGTTCCCTGTTCCACATGACCTTTGGAGAAAACACGAGAGACAGGAATGCAGTGTACTATTGTTTTTTCCTGCTGCTTTGTTACTCATTTTGATACTGTTCCACAGATGTCACGGGTCTGCACCATTCCTTAGAAATCTTTTTTTCTCTCTGTTTTCCACATCAATAATTTCCACCGACCTATTCTACATGCACTGTTGCTTTTCCTGAATCATCTCCATTCCAGTGTCAAGGCCATCTGCTGGCAATTTTTAAAGATATTGTATGTTCATTTAAGAAATTGGATATTTTGAGGAGTCAAGATGGCGGAGAAGTAGCAGGCTGAGACTACATCAGCTAGCCAGAGATCAGATAGATAGCTTATCTAAAGGTTGCAAACACCTGAAAATCCATCAGCAGATCGAAGAGAAGAAGAACAGCAATCCTGGAAACAGAAAAACAACCACTTTCTGAAAGGTGTTTTCTTTTTTTTTAATTCTTTTCTTTTCTTTTTTTTTTCCTTCTTTTTTCTTTTTTTTTTTTCTTTCTTCCTTTTTGAACCTCTTTTTATCCCCTTTCTCCCCCCTCATGATTTTGGATCTCTTCTAATTTGGTTAAAGCATATTTTCCTGGGGTTGTTGCCACACTTTTAGTATTTTACTTGCCCCTTCATATACTCTTATCTGGACAAAATGAAAAGAAGGAAAAATTCAACACAAAAAAAAAGAACAAGAGGCAGGACCGAAGGCTAGGGACCTAATCAATACAGACACTGGTAATATGTCAGATCTAGAGTTCAGAATGACAATTCTCAAGGTTCTAGACGGGCTCGAAAAAGGCATGGAAGATATTAGAGAAACCCTCTCGAGAGATATAAAAGCCCTTTCTGGAGAAATAAAAGAACTAAAATCTAACCAAGGTGAAATCAAAAAAGCTATTAATGAGGTGCAATAAAAAATGGAGGCTCTCACTGCTAGGATAAATGAGGCAGAAGAAAGAATTAGTGATATAGAAGACCAAATGACAGAGAATAAAGAAGCTGAGCAAAAGAGGGACAAACAGCTACTGGACCACGAGGGGAGAATTCGAGAGATAAGTGACACCATAAGACGAAACAACATTAGAATAATTGGGATTCCAGAAGAAGAAGAAAGAGAGAGGGGAGCAGAAGGTATACTAGAGAGAATTATTGGGGAGAATTTCCCCAATATGGCAAAGGGAACGAGCATCAAAATTCAGGAGGTTCAGAGAATGCCCCTCAAAATCAATAAGAATAGGCCCACACCCCGTCACCTAATAGTAAAATTTACAAGTCTCAGTGACAAAGAGAAAATCCTGAAAGCAGCCCAGGAAAAGAAGTCTGTAACATATAATGGTAAAAATATTAGATTGGCAGCTGACTTATCCACAGAGACCTGGCAGGCCAGAAAGAGCTGGCATGATATTTTCAGAGCACTAAACGAGAAAAACATGCAGCCAAGAATACTATATCCAGCTAGGCTATCATTGAAAATAGAAGGAGAGATTAAAAGCTTCCAGGACAAACAACAACTGAAAGAATTTGCAAATACCAAACCAGCTCTACAGGAAATATTGAAAGGGGTCCTCTAAGCAAAGAGAGAGCCTACAAGTGGTAGATCAGAAAGGAACAGAGACCATATACAGTAACAGTCACCTTACAGGCAATACAATGGCACTAAATTCATATCTCTCAATAGGTACCCTGAATGTGAATGGGCTAAATGCCCCTGTCAAAAGACACCGGGTATCAGAATGGATACAAAAACAAAACCCATCTATATGTTGCCTCCAAGAAACTCATTTTAAGCCCGAAGACACCTCCAGATTTAAAGTGAGGGGGTGGAAAAGAATTTACCATGCTAATGGACATCAGAAGAAAGCAGGAGTGGCAATCCTTATATCAGATCAATTAGATTTTAAGCCAAGACTATAATAAGAGATGAGGAAGGACATTATATCATACTCAAAGGTTCTGTCCAATAAGAAGATTTAACAATTTTAAATATTTATGCCCCCAACGTGGGAACAGCCAACTATATAAACCAATTAATAACAAAATCAAAGAAACACATCAACAGTAATACAATAATAGTAGGGGACTTTAACACTCCCCTCACTGAAATGGACAGGTCATCCAAGCAAAAGATCAGCAAGGAAATAAAGGCCTTAAACGACACACTGGACCAGATGGACATCACAGATATATTCAGAACATTTCATCCCAAAGCAACAGAATACACATTCTTCTCTAGTGCACATGGAGCATTCTCCAGAATAGATCACATCCTCGGTCCTAAATCAGGACTCAACCGGTATCAAAAGATTGGGATCATTCCCTGCATATTTTCAGACCACAATGCTCTAAAGCTAGAACTCAACCACAAAAGGAAGTTTGGAAAGAACCCAAATGGAGACTAAACAGCATTCTTCTAAAGAATGAATGGGTCAACGGGGAAATTAAAGAAGAATTGAAAAAAAATCATGGAAACAAATGATAATGAAAATACAACGGTTCAAAATCTGTGGGACACAACAAAGGCAGTCCTGAGAGGAAAATATATAGCGGTACAAGCCTTTCTCAAGAAACAAGAAAGGTCTCAGGTACACAACCTAACCCTACACCTAAAGGAACTGGAGAAAGAACAAGAAAGAAACTCTAAGCCCAGCAGGAGAAGAGAAATCATAAGGATCAGAGCAGAAATCAATGAAATAGAAACCAAAAAAACAATAGAACAAATCAACGAAACTAGGAGCTGGTTCTTTGAAAGAATTAATAAAATTGATAAACCCCTGGCCCGACCAATCAAAAAGAAAAGAGAAAGGACCCAAATAAATAAAATCATGAATGAAAGAGGAGAGATCACAACTAACACCAAAGAAATACAAACTATTATAAGAACATACTATGAGCAACTCTACGGCAATAAATTTGACAATCTGGAAGCAATGGATGCATTCCTAAAAACATATAAACTACCACAACTGAACCAGGAAGAAATAGAAAGCCTGAACAGACCCATAACCAGTAAGGAGATTGAAACAGTCATTAAAAATCTCCAAACAAACAAAAGCCCAGGGCCAGACGGCTTCCCGGGAGAATTCTACCAAACATTTAAAGAAGAACTAATTCCTATTCTCCTGAAACTGTTCCAAAAAAAAAAAAAAAATGGAAGAAAACTTCCAAGCTCATTTTATGAGGCCAGCATCACCTTGATCCCAAAACCAGACAAGGATCCCACCAAAAAAGAGAGCTATAGACCAATATCCTTGATGAACACAGATGTGAAAATACTCAACAAAATACTAGCCAATAGGATTCAACAGTACATTAAAAAGATTATTCACCACGACCAAGTTGGATTTATTCCAGGGCTGCAAGTTTGGTTCAACATCCGCAAATCAGTCAATGTGATACAACACATCAATAAAAGAAAGAACAAGAACCATATGATACTCTCAATAGATGCTGAAAAAGCATTTGACAAAGTACAACATCCCTTCCTGATCAAAACTCTTCAAAGTGTAGGCATAGAAGGCACATACCTCAATATCATCAAAGCCATCTATGAAAAACCCACCGCAAATATCATTCTCAATGGAGAAAAACTGAAAGCTTTTCCGCTAAGGTCAGGAACACGGCAGGGATGTCCATTATCACCACTGCTATTCAACATAGTACTAGAAGTCCTAGCCTCAGCAATCAGACAACAAAAGGAAATTAAAGGCATCCAAATCGGCAAAGAAGAAGTCAAATTATCACTCTTCGCAGATGATGATACTATATGTGGAAAACCCAAAAGACTCCACTCCAAAACTGCCAGAACTTATACAGGAATTCAGTAAAGTGTCAGGATATAAAATCAATGCACAGAAATCAGTTGCATTTCTCTACACCAACAGCAAGACAGAAGAAAGAGAAATTAAGGAGTCAATCCCATTTACAATTGCACCCAAAACCATAAGAGACCTAGGAATAAACCTAACCAAAGAGGCACAGAATCTATACTCAGAAAACTATAAAGTACTCATGAAAGAAATTGAGGAAGACACAAAGAAATGGAAAAATGTTCCATGCTCCTGGATTGGAAGAATAAATATTGTGAAAATGTCTATACTACCTAAAGCAATCTACACATTTAATGCAATTCCTATCAAAGTACCATCCATCTTTTTCAAAGAAATGGAACAAATAATGCTAAAATTTATATGGAACCAGAAAAGACCTCGAATACCCAAAGGGATATTGAAAAAGAAAGCCAACGTTGGTGGCATCACAATTCCGGACTTCAAGCTCTATTACAAAGCTGTCATCATCAAGACAGCATGGTACTGGCACAAAAACAGACACATAGATCAATGGAACAGAATAGAGAGCCCAGAAATAGACCCTCAACTCTATGGTCAACTAATCTTTGACAAAGCAGGAAAGAATGTCCAATGGAAAAAAGACAGCCTCTTCAATAAATGGTGCTTGGAAAATTGGACAGCCACATGCAGAAAAATGAAATTGGACCATTTCCTTACACCACACACAAAAACAGACTCACAATGGATGAAGGACCTCAATGTGCGAAAGGAATCCATCAAAATCCTTGAGGAGAACACAGGCAGCAACCTCTTCGACCTCTGCCGCAGCAACATCTTCCTAGGAACAACGCAAAAGGCAAGGGAAGCAAGGGCAAAAATGAACTATTGGGATTTCATCAAGATCAAAAGCTTTTGCACAGCAAAGGAAACAGTTAACAAAATCAAAAGACAACTGACAGAATGGGAGAAGATATTTGCAAACGACATATCAGATAAAGGACTAGTGTCCAGAATCTATAAAGAACTTAGCAAACTCAACACCCAAAGAACAAATAATCCAATCAAGAAATGGGCAGAGGACATGAACAGACATTTCTGCAAAGACATCCAGATGGCCAACAGACACATGAAAAAGTGCTCCATATCACTGGGCATCAGGGAAATACAAATCAAAACCACAATGAGATATCACCTCACACCAGTCAGAATGGCTAAAATCAACAAGTCAGGAAATGACAGATGCTGGCGAGGATGCGGAGAAAGGGGAACCCTCCTCCACTGTTGGTGGGAATGCAAGCTGGTGCAGCCACTCTGAAAAACAGCATGGTTGTTCCTCAAAATGTTGAAAATAGAACTGCCCTATGACCCAGCATTTGCACTACTGGGTATTTACCCTAAAGATACAAACGTAGTGATCCAAAGGGGCACGTGCACCCGAATGTTTATAGCAGCAATGTCCACAATAGCCAAACTATGTAAAGAACCTAGATGTCCATCAACAGATGAATGGATCAAGAAGATGTGGTATATATACACAATGGAATACTATGCAGCCATCAAAAGAAATGAAATCTTGCCATTTGCGACAACATGGATGGAACTAGAGCGTATCATGCTTAGCGAAATAAGTCAAGCAGAGAAAGACAACTATCATATGATCTCCCTGATATGAGGAAGTGGTGATGCAACATGGGGGCTTAAGTGGGTAGGAGAAGAATAAATGAAAGAAGATGGGATTGGGAGGGAGACAAACCATAAGTGACTCTTAATCTCACAAAACAAACTGAGGGTCGCTGTGGGGAGGGGGTTTGGGAGAAGGGGTGGGATTATGGACATTGGGGAGGGTATGTGCTGTGAAGTGTGTAAATTTGGTGATTCACAGACCTGTACCCCTGGGGATAAAATTTATGTTTATAAAAAATTAAAAAATTATTAAAAAAAAAGAAATTGTATATTTTACTTTCAGAATTTTTATTATTCTTTTTCATGATCTTCCCCTCTGAGAACATTTCATTTTTATTTTATTTATTTATTTATTTAAAAGATTTTATTTATTTATTTGACAGAGGGAGACACAGTGAGAGAGGGAACACAAACAGGGGGAGTAGGAGAGGGTAGCTTCCTGCCACAGGATGATGGGAGGAGGGAGCCTGTTGCGAGGCTGGATCCCAGGACCCTGAGATCATAACCTGAGCTGAAGGCAAATGCTTAACAGCTGAGCCACCCAGGTGCCCTCAAACGTTTTCTTTTTAAATTAATCTTGAGCACAGCTACAACAGCAGCTTTACAGATCATTGCCTCCTGATTCCCACATCTGTCAACTCTGGGTCAGTCAGTGTCTCCCAGTGATTTATTTCCTAAAGATAAGCAACGTTCTTTTCATATATGGAGTAATTTGGGATCATCTCCTGGACAGGGTTAAAGTCACATGCAGAGACTGTTATTGTCTGCTAAAGACTGGAGGATTTTTGTTGTTTTACCAGGTAATTAACTTTATTGGACCCAAACAGCAAAGTCTGTCTTTCTAGCACCAGCCCACGTTCAGCTTACTTCTAAGTCCCGTTCGCATGAGTGCTTAGATTCTGCACCATTTATGAATCATTTGGTAATAAAATGCCTGCTCTCCAGTGCCTTCAGATAAGTTTTTTTTTTTTTTAATTTGTACAATATTTATAGTTACATGTCTTAGAATCAGCCCAGTACGAATTTTCTCTTTCTCTTTTGTTACCAAAAGTGGAACTTAACATTACTTTCCGAAGTAAAGATAATCCAAGTCCAAAGAAAAAACTTACATGAGAGACTTCTTCCTCCTGTGGGAACGATGTTCATGAGACAATCAAAGTTAGCAATGCTAGCCATCTATCACAACGAGTAAAACCTGGAATTATTTTTTTAAAAATCTCCCGTAATTGCATTTCTGTCTTTGAGCCATAAGATCGGAAGGCAATTCTCGGCAGGAATCTCAGGGTTGTGTACTCTCACCGCAAATGGGAAATTGGTGAAGCGCTACTGTGCACTTCCAAACGGTCGTCTCTCTTGCCATTTGTAAGAGTGTAATGTTTCTAGCTCAGGCTCGTACCTAGAGTCAGAAGCCAGGGATGGAACTCCCTGATTTTACCCTATGAAGTCTTGCTCCTTAAATGAAGTAGTACTTTGCCACCACGTCAGTGTAATTACTAGTATCTTTAAGAGTAATAGACACACAACTGATGAATTTGTGAATGCTACATCTGAAACTAATGATGTAGTATATGTTGGCTAATCGAATTTAAATTGGAAAAAAAAAGAGTAATGGGATTTTTGGACTTCAGATTTTGTGTTTCTCAGGATAAGCCCACTACTACAGCTGTCCAGATAATTTCAACAAGGACATATAAAATTAAAGTAAGTCACAGTTTCATCGCATTTTATTCTTATGATGCATTTTCTCAAACATTTTACAACTCAGAGTAACCTTGGTAAGGACATGAAGAAATGAGACTCAGGTTAAGGAATTTTTAACTGACAGTTTTGGAACTTGAACGAAGTTTCCCCAAAATAGGCAATGTTCTAGTTCACTGTCCTTCCCTTTCCCCTGAGGAAGGATGTCATGCTCAGTGTCAACTAATATGGAAAATTATTTACTTTGTAATTTCCCCATCTCTATAAATATAAAATATAGTAAATTACCCTTAACCACCAGATTAAATGATATTTACTTTATTTGTTTTTTTCTGAATGGTGTTTGGCTGGGACAGAGGAAACTGTCTGCCATGATTTGGTAGCCTGTTTTTTTTTCCCCCCCTATTTATTTTCTTGTTATTTCCTGTCTACTTGTTTTCTTATTTTGTTTCTGCTGCTGATACTAAAGGGAAGACAGGTTGTTAGGCATACTGCTGTGTTGTAAACACAACTTGAATGAAAGAAATGGGGAATAAACATGCACAAGTGGAAGGGAGTGGTGCTATACCTACGGAAGAGGTCAATGCCTTAAACATTTCAATTAATTAAGGGGAACTAAGATATCTGCATGTACCTTGGGTAAATGTGGCTATTCATTTTTTGTTTTTGATTGAATAAGACCAACAATGAGACATTTTCATTGAGTTGTGACTTTACAGTAGGATTGGTGATACATATAGAAAGCAAAAAAAAAAAAAGGCAAAGTAAAATTAGTACTCTTGGCGGATTTATAAAAATAGAGTAGATCATGCCGTTGATTTTTGAATCATCTTTCCCATTACTAGGAAGCGGATGTATTTAATAAAGGAGCAACCTCAGGTTGTTTTGCTGCTTTATATCTCCATGTCTCCATGAGCATGCAGGTGTGAAGCAACAGTGTTAGTGTTCACAGTTCCTTCTGCACTCCAGACATATCATTGTCAGAATATTGCACCTTAGCTAAAGAACACTCAGGCCGTGGAAACCAAGATAAAACATGTACCTCAGTAACACATGCACATCTTTTCAAAGGAGGAAAAGAGATTCTTGATGCTCTTTGTTCAGACTCCAGAGGATAGGTTAGAACATTTGTAGGTTGCCAAGAGTAATTTTCACTAATAAGATTGGTAACTTCAGTGAGGACAAATATCTTAAGAAGATGGGACCACTGGTCAGTGTTCGCTTGAGCAGAATACTTAGGAACTCTGAGCACTTTTAAAATCATAACAGAGCCATTAGGCACCGTCCTGTACATTCTCGAGAAGACAAAGAGCCACCACCTACCACCGCTCACACATTCAAAAGTATATTTTTTATTCAAATTTGCAGTTTGATATGTGAATTTTTTTCTTATTATTTAAAAGAAAGTTAGGAAGACCTCAAGGATATAAGAGGAAGAAAGAGCATTGCTCCCGTCTTTACTACAAGAAAAGTCGAACAACATGCAAATTGATGACTCTAATCGAACCCATCAGAGCAAACTAACCCAAAACCTAGACAGAAATAGTTGCCCGCAAGAAGAAACAGCATGCAAAGCAATAATAGGGAAGCTGTTTGGTGTTTGTAGTTCATGCCAAAACTAAAATGTATTAGAACAATGTACAATGGACGGCAGAGAAGAATGAGAAACGAGCACATTTCTTATGCCACACATTAAGAGGTATGATATTATTTGATTATTAACTCAAAATCATTTAAATGCATGTATCATAAAAACTAGGGCAACCATATAAAGTTTTTCAAAGACATGTGAATACTAAGTCAATTAAAATAAAAATAAAATAATAAAAGTGTTGAACTCTGAGAAAACTCTTCCAGAAAATGAAAGAAGACAAACACTTCCAAATTCATTTCACAAGATCAGCATTACCCCCATACCAAAACTAGATTAGAATGCAACAAGGCCATTATCCCTAATGAATATAAAGGGAAAAATCAACAAAATATTAGCAAATCCAATTCAGTAGCACAGTAAAAGGATTGTGCTCCATGATCAAATGGGATATATCCTAGGGAGAATGGTGGTTCCAATCCACAGATCACTTCATGTGATTCCCCATATTCACAAATGAAGGATAGCAGTCATATGATCATTTCAATAGATGCAGAAAATGCATCTAACAAATTCAACATCTACTCACAATAAAGACTCTCAACAAAGTAGAACAGAGGGAACCTGATAAGTCCACAGCTAACATCATACACGATGGTGAAAGCTAACAGATTTTTCTCTAAGATCAGAAACAAGATAAGGAGGCTGTCCATATCCAATGTAGCACTGGAAGTTCTAGCCAGAGCACTTTGGTAAATAAAAGCATAAAATGCATCCAAATTGGAAAGGAAGGTGTAAAATTGTCACAATTTGCAGATGACATGATATTATATATAAAAAATTCTACAGGGTGCCTGGGTGGCTCCGTCAGTTAAGCATCTGCCTGTCTGCCTTTAGCTCAGGTTGTGATCCCGGGATCCTGGGATGCAGCCCCATGTCTGGATCCCTGCTCGGCGGAGGTCCTGCTTCTCCCTCTCCTCTGCACTGTGCTCTCTCTCGATATCTCTGTCTATCAAACAAATAAATAAAATCTTAAAAAAAATTAAAATCCTAAAATCTCCACTGAAATATTTTTTTAGAACTAATGAAAGATTTCATTGAAATTGCAGGACACAGGGCACCGGATGGCTCAGTTGGTTAAGTGTCTGCTTTCCACTCAGGTCATGATCTTGGTCAGGTCCTGCGTCAGGCTCCTGGCTCCCCAGGGGGTCAGCTTCTCCCTCTTCCTCTGCCCACCACTTACCATCTCCTGCCACCACTTGTGCTCTCTCTCTCAAAGAAACATATAAAATCTTTTTAAAAAATTTAAAAGAGAAATTACAGGATACAAACTCAAAATTCAAAAATTCATTGCATTTCTATACATCAAATATTAACTCTCAGCAAGAGAAATTAAGAAAAAAATCCTATTTACAACTGCATCAAGAATAACAAAACACCCAAGAATAAATTTAACCAAGAAGGTGAAAGACTTATACATTGAAAACTATAAAACATTGATCAAAGAAATTGAAAAGACACAAATAAATGAAAAGATATTCCATGTGTATGGATGCAAAGAATTAATATTGTTAAAATGTCCATACTCTGTAAAGCAGTCTCCTGATTCAATGCAATCCCTATTAAAATTGAAGTGCTGTTTTTCACAGAAATAGAACACACAATCCTAAAACTTGTATGGAACCACAAAGATCTCAAATAGCCAAAGAAATCTTGAGAAAGGAGAAAAAGCTGAAGGTTTGTGATTCTTGATTTCAAACTATATTACAAAAGTGCAGTAATTGGAACATTATGACATAGGCAGAAAAGCAAATACAAAGGTAAAACAGAGGAGAGCCCCAAAATAAGCCCATGCATATGCGGTCACTTTATAACAAAGGATCCAAGAACAGATAGTGGAGAAAAGATGGTCCCTTCAATAAATGGTGTTGGGAGAGAACTTCTACAACTCACTAGGACAAAACAAAAATTCAATAAAAAATTGGCAGTGGATGTGGATAGAAATTTTTCCAAAGAAGGTATACAATGGCCAACAGCTGGACGAGAAGGTGTTTGACAACACAGATCATCAGGGAAATGCAAATCAAGACCATGTGAAATATTACCTCATTCCTGGTAAAATGGCTCTTTTTTAAAAAATATTTTATTTTTATTTGAGCCAGGGATTGATCACAAACCAAGGGAAGGGAAGAGGTAGAGGGAGAAACAATTTCCCCGCTGAGCCGGGAGCCTGATGCGGGACCCTGGGATCATGAGCTGAGCCGAAGGCAGAGGCTCCAATCCACTGAGCCACCCAGGCGCCCCTAAATTGGCTCTTAAAAAAAAATCAAGCAAACAAAACAATAAGTGTTGGTGAATATGTGGTATAAAGGGAACCTTTGTGTCCTGTGGGTGGGAATGTAAACTGATGTACCCACTATTTGAAACAGTACAGAGGTTCCTCAAAAACACTTGGAAGTAAAACTATCACTCACTTCTGGGTACTTATTTACAGAAAATGAAAACACTAACTCACAAAGATATACCCACCCCTGCGCTTTTGCATTATTATTGACAATATTCAAGCCAGGGGAGAATCTAGGTGGTCACTGATGGATGGGTGGATGAGAATAATCTGGTACACACATGCACACACACACACATGCACACACACACGCATGCATACGCGTGCACATGCGTGCACGCACACTGGGATCTTATTCTGTGGTGAAACGAGGAAGTCCTGCCATTTACAACACTGCAAGTGGACCTGGACGGCCTTACGCTATGTGCAATCGGTCAGAAAGAGAATGACAAATGCCATATGATCTCACTTCCATGTGCAATCTAAAACAGACAGACAGACAACCGAGCTCAAGGACCCAGAGCACAGATGCGTGATTGCCAGAGGCCAAGGCATACGGGGAGCCTGGGGGAAGCGGGTGAATAGGGTCAGACAGTGCGAGCTTCCAGTATAGAATGAGCACGTCGTGGGCAAGTGACGCGCTGTGCAGACGACTACTCACAATACACAATTATGTGAGCGCATGTTAAAAGCTGTCCCCTTGGGGAAATTTTTTTTTTTTTGTGACTGTGTAGGGTGATGGTTGCTAACTAGACCTTTTGGGCTGATCATTTTGCAATCCAGACAAAAATCATCATATCGTCATGTGGTACATCTGAAACTATATATTATTAACTGTCAACTATATGATAAATAAACAAAAAAACATTTAGTAACGTGCTTCTTAAAGTAGCTCTACAAAACAGTTTACTATTGTATTAATCAGATAACTTTTGATCCCCAAACAAGGGTATCCAGAATACGGAATATATCAGCCTGGTCTGCCAAGGAGGAGAGTGTGTTTGATGTCTCCTTTTCTTATGTACCAGTAATGTCAGTCAGACTGTTTGTTATGCAGACACCTAACCAGCATGTTCCATTCCAAGCAGCTTTAATATTCACTGTAACGCCAAAGTGATGCTGGCATTGTTTACAGATTGTGAGACATAGGTTTGAGCAAACTACTTGCCTATAATGAATTTCCTAATCACAGGAATGTTTACTGTGACATAGACTACTATTCCCAATATTGAGCAAATACGATTAAGTTTTAACTGGAGAAAAAATGAAAAATAAGAAAACATGATCAGTTTAGTAGATGCAGTAAAAGATTTAACAATATTTAATGTCCATTCATGATATACTAAAAAAAGAACCCTCAGCAAGACTAAACTTGTACGGAAATTTGAACCTAATGAAGGGCATTTAGAAAACTTGCAGCCAATAGCTTGTCTAGTGGGGAGATATTGAATGCTTTTCCCAAAAAATTAGGAACAAGGAAGGACATTCACTGTCATCATTTGATTTGGGGCCATTGCTGTGCCCAGGGCCCAGGCTGCTCCCAGGGCTCCTGCTGTCCCCAGTGCCCACCTGTAATGCACTTGGGGTCAGGACTGGTACTCGGTCTCCGCTTTGATGAGATGCCTGTGAGGGGCTCTGGCCACGTCCTGCATAGCAGCATATCACAAGACTTTTTACGGGAAGGCTGACTCAATCTCATCCTCTCCCTGGGTCGGGAGAGAGATCTTTAGAGAAGCTTCTCCCGTGGAGGGGAGCGTGACCTCTTGCTCTCTCCAGGGCTGCCTGGGGTCTCGGCTGACAATCTCAGTTCCCGTGGGTATGATGTGACTATAGGAGCTGACAGGGGTCTAACTCAGAAGGGAGGCTTTAGGGTGACTGACAGTTTAAGAAAAGAAGCAATGATGATAGAAGAAACTCTGATAATGGCAGAGAATCACAGTAAGACTACACATTTCCATCAGCGTGTCACCCTTTTCTTCCTGTTAAAGGGAGCATTGGCTTTGTCTTATTGATCTGCTCTGGAATCAGGAGTGATCCGATTAGGACTGAGAGCATAGATAAGCGAGGCCTGACCTCCTGTCAATTAGCAGCTCCGATCCAGTTTGTGGAAAATGTGCCGCCTTGTCTATGAGCACATCTGTACGCAGCGAGTAGGCCACACTCTCCACAAAACGTGAGCTATTCTGATCTCCAGGTTCACAAACAGCCGTATCAGCATGCCATGGCTTTTGTTGGATGCTGGATCCGAAGGTTGTTTCTTTAATGATGTAAATGCTAGAACCTGTATTTTCCCTTCAACAAGAATAACCATTTTTCTTTTTTCATACAAGTAATTAGCCAACTGCAGAATGAGCTCTCCGCAGAGCAGGATAGCACCGTGGACCAGACCTCGGAGGGATGTAGGGATGAAGCCCTGGGATAAGGGGACTGTCAGCAGGGTCCTGGGACGCTCTTCTCAGGCTCTGTGGGGAGGGGCGGGGAGGGGAAGCCAAGACCCTTTACCTCTTCCACCAGATCAACACAGCCTTAACGGCTTTCCTCACTGACACCAGAACAAAGATCTCATTCAAACAGTGTTCCCCGCCAACTAAGACAAGTCACCACACCAGGTATAAGATCTTCTTCAGACTTCATCAACTTCAAAGAGATGAGCACAATTACCTAATAACGGCACCATCGACGCTGGCAAATTAAAACGGGAATGGGGTGATCTTGACGAATGCTCCCAGCGACTCTCAAAAACTTAGAGAAGTTTAGAAGAATTTTCAATTTTTCTTAATTCTCCAAGAACTGTATCTACCTTCTGATGTTCTCTTTCCCCCAGAGAATGTTACTGACAGACTTAAGCTAGAGATGGTGATAGTTCTAAATTCAGAAGGCTTAGGAAGCCAGGAAAGTAGGGTCACCTCCCTGCTGCTGGATGGCTCAGAGACACACTGGACACAAACAGAGCCTATCACCACCCCCATGATTAGAATAAGACCAAACCTCACCAAGAAAACTCTAAAGTGCACTTACTTACTGTCTGATTTGACATTGTTTCTCTCTTAATAATACCCTGAAGTCATTTAAAGTCCCACAGAAGTCTAGATATGTGTGATAGTATTTATGCAACTTTCCAAACTGATACCGTTTTATGGGACCGCATCTAAACAATTACCAGTCTGGCAAAACTTTTATACTTTATGTGGCCAGAAAGTTGCAGTGGTTGTTCAGCAGTGCGGTCAAGGATCTGGGAACACAGAGACAACCAGGCCACGCTAAGGGACCCAACCCCTAGCTGTTGCAATTCTACTGAAGATGAAAGAAAAAGTCAAAATTATTCACGTCTTTCTAATACTTAGAAACTGGTTCAACGTTTCCAGAACTGGTTCAGATTGTCGTGGTGTGTGAAGTGTACCTTTCCCGGCTGGATGGGCAGTAGTTTATTCCACATGGAGTAGCACTGGGGAAAATTCGAAGAGCCTACAGAAGTTAGACATGCAGGGGTTCCTCCCAGCCCCTATCTAACCAGCTCTCCTCTTGCACATCTGCCTCACAGCTAACACTCTTTGGGGCACAACCAAGATGCGAGTCCCGGGCAAGGTTTATGAAAGTTATGTGAGTCCAGAGAAGACATACCCCTCCAGCCGGAATGGAACCGAGGGATTACTGCCAAAGAGAGGACAGAGGTCTCCTCAAGGGTCAGACATTTATAAAGTCCCTGTATCCAAAGTTCTGGAATCATTTCTGGGTATTGCTTCATCTCCCAACATCCTTGTGACATGGGAGGACTCATTATTGGCCATCGTTAGATCTGTAAAGCAGAGCGGCAAGCTGTCGACACCAAGGACGACTCCCTGTCATGTAACCCGAGAATGCTGTGGAGAAGTTCTGTGACCCCTTTTGCAGTCTGCTCAGTTTTGCGTCCTGCAACAACACCACTTACTCTGTTAACTTCAGCTCAACGACTCGGCTGCAAAGTTGTCATGGCTCTGGCTTTTGTAGTAAGGGGGCATAGACATGACTGGTTTGCATTTAAAGCCGAAGGTAACAGAGGATTTGTTCTCAGGAAGGAAAAAAGAATAAGAGATGTGGATCCCACCGTTTTTTCAAAGCAAGTACGCATTGGCTACCTGCAAACGCAGAGCAAAATGTCAAATAATTCGTTGCTGAATTTGAGCAATGGGGGTGGCCCAACCCAGCAGAGGGACAGGAGCCAGAACCATCTCCAGGGCACCCCACCCTCCAAGGCCAGGCTATGGCCTGGCACCCACAGGTCACGATGGCATAAGCAGCTCCGTTCATCTCCTCAGGCCAGTTTGACCTTGAGGGACAAGTTCCTGTCTTCCTTCCTCTGCCTGAGAAACATTTTCATGGGTTTCTATCATTTTGGAGTAACTGGAGTTTTCAGCTGAAGGGAACTGTCTCTTCTCGATACCAGCATGCTCCGTGAATCATGCATTTTAATAATTTAATCTTCTTAACAAAAACGACTTTAGAAAATTTTTTAAAATTCAGGCATCTGCAAATACTGAGAACTGTTGGGAAATATTTACCAGAGAGTCTGACTTAGTTTTGAATCATTTTAGTTTTAGTTGAGACACATGAGGTCGATGGGAAGGGGGATCCCCCTTGCTAGCAAATGGAGTTGAACATCTTCCCCAAGTACAGGAGGGTTGGGGTTTCTGCGTTTTTCCATGAAAGATGCTTTGAAGGTGCCGTAGGTGTTTTAGCCTCCCTCCTGCCCACCAGATAAAACGCTGTGTAGAGGGCAGTTAAGTTCGCTTTGTGTGACTGCAGTGAGGTGTTTCAGGAAGGAGGAGGGTGGAGATGAAATCTCTTGGGAACCCGAGTTATTTCCAGGGATGCAGGCAGACGTGTGCTTGCCCCAAGCTTTGGCAAGTCTGGGTGATACCAGCTGTTATCACCCAGCGGACAGAGCTGAGAGAGTGCAAGCAGAAACCTGGTCTCTGTTGGCGGCCAGGCAGGAGGGGCAGCCCGTAATCCCAGAGGCAGCGGTACCAGGGGAGGGAGGTTGAAAAAACCTCTGCAGTAAGAACCCCAGACCTTCCAGGGCGGGCAGGGCAGGCAGGAAATCTGAAGCTGGCACACGTGTGCAGGGGTGGTAGTGGAGGGGCTCGCCAGGGCAAATCAGGAAGCAGAGAGACGCTGGTACGTGGGAGGCCAGTGCTGGGATGTCTAGCCTGCTGTGGCTGAAAGTGCTTCAGGCCTCGGCCTGCGGAGACTCAGCAGCCCCCTTGTTTGTGCAGCTCTCCGGGCTACATGCCACGGGCTCAGAGTAACTGGGTGGCATGAACAAGCCACAGACCATTTCTAAGGGAGTTCAGCCTTATTACGTGTGAGAAAATGCAGTAATGAAGGAGCAGGTGACCAATTACTGGAGGAAAAGGTCCTCAGGAGACCGGCCTTCATCACCGGATAGGAAAGATTTTTCTTAGCCCCATCAGCTGCTTGTGTACAAATGCAGGATTCTTAGGAATTTAAGCATCCTGCACAATTATGTGTTCTTCTCTCATTTCAACACTCTGCCTCACCTCCTGTCTTTTATCAAGGTTATATTCTTAACGCTTGACGTCATACCCCCAAGTTCCCCCATCTTTTTCTTTTTTTTTTTTTTTAAATCAGTTGGAAGGTGGACTTTAGCCAGAACATCTCTCCTGCCAGGACTTAGAGGGTAATTTCTGAAGCCGGTGTTCATTTTCTTGCAGGTCCGGAGGGAACATTACCAGGAGAGGGAAACAGGGCCCTGCTGGGAGACCCTCAAAGCCCGCAAAGCGATGGGCGTCTCAGTCCTAATGAAACCTGATGGTTGCGTGTCTTTTGAAAGTGGATTCTCCAGTCATAGGCGTGCAAAGCCGCAGATGGGTTTATATTGAATTTGCTGAGGAAGAGCCATCTTTCTTCAGTGACATCCCATTTCCAGTGTCTCCGCCTATCATCAGTTTTCCTCGGGAGTCTGACACAAGTTATGATGTCTGGGCAGGAATCAGGAATCGAGCCTCCCTTCTCACGGGCTGTGTTTCCAACAGTCCCAGGGCAGCTTCCACAGAAGGAAACTTCTGGGATCATGACACGGAAAGAGGACAAGAAGTTTGTCCATGGTAACAGAAACGCTGCAGGGACTGGGGTGGTGACAAGCCACCTTCCTACCTAACCCAGGGCCACAAGACGTGTCCCGGATGTTCCCCGAAGGACTCCTGATGCCATGCTAAAGTACCACGGCCACCTGCACTGCAGAGCTCAGGCACAGAGGAACGTCCGCACCCTAGAATCTCTTCAGCCTTGGTCAACAGTGAAATCCTCTACCACCCCTCCTGCTGCGGGACCTGCAAAAGGACAAGTGGGTAGAAGATCGGCAGAGCAAAGGCTGGGGGACTGGGAGCTGGCAAGTGTGGACCGCCACAGGGCATCTGGTCCCTGATACCTACTGAAAGAAACACCAGGCCTCCCAAGCAGCGGAAACAAAGCCAAACTTGGTGATGCCAACTGGACTGGAAGAAGTTCTGGGGTTCGGAGGACTCCTTCATACTGCACGGGGCTGTGAGAAGGTGTGGCGGGGCAGGCGCACAATTGTCTCCAGAAGGAAAGAGTCAACCTTCAGAGGTAATTCTCTCTTTCCTGGCCCTAAATAAAACAGGAACCACAAATGCAGATCTATCCCGGAAAGAGCTGTAATGGGCCCCAGGGAGTTCTTGTCCTAGGAGGCTTCACATGACCTCTTCCCCGGGGCAGGGAGATGGTGCTCAAGGGGTCCTTGGTTTGCTGTCCAAGGTGCTCAGGTCAGGATCCTCAGGGCCTTGTTTCCTGCCCGGCCTGGACGGCCCCTCTGTGTGAATCGGCCGGCAGCTCGGGCCCCCACATCGGCATCTTCTAGCCCCCTCTTCCCAGATGTCCTCCAGGAAAGCTCACCAGAGAATCCCCATCAGTTGCAAGGTTGGTCCCAAACAAGAGGCTGTTTCCCCAAAAGCTGGATCCCGCACGGTGTTTGTTCTGAGGAGCTTTCTTGTGTTTCGATAGTTAATTCGGCCTCATCTAATTTGGGTGAAACAGTGGCCAGTACGGTGGGGCTGGTGGTGGGCTTCCTCCGCGCACCTTCCTCAGAAGGACCCCGCCCGCGCTCCCCCTCGCAGCTGCCGTTGCTAAAACCGGCCCCAGGAATCAGACCAGCTGGAGCCGCGCTGGAGCTGGCTTCGTCTGTCTGGCTTCGTCCGTCTGGCTTCCTCAGTCTTGCGGCAAACACGGGCGCCGCGGGTCTTGGCCACGGCTCCTGTTCCACTCACTCTGTGCACTCTGCTTCGCAGAGCCACGCAGCCAGCGCTCTCCCCTGTGTCCCGGCTTCTAGGTTGAGTCCCAGGGACACAAAACGCAGGATGCACTGATGCGTTTAGCCAGAAAGTGTTCTGAACCTGGCAGTCCTGTCTGCGGGGCCACCTCTCCGTCCCACCTCCCCCTCCTTCCAGGCCCACGGGGTGCTGCCCACTCCCAGTCCCCAGCACCCAGTGCGGTAGGTGGGACCCTGCGTCCCTCTGCCTTCCCTGGGCGCTGCCCCTGCTGGGGTCTGCTGGCCCCCCATCGCGGGCGGAGGCTCAGCTGCTGCGTTTGGGGGGCTCCTACCTAGCAAAGGACAGGGGTTCATAAGCAGATCAATTGCAGATTGCACACACAGGAAGAAAGAAGGAGGAAGGATACACATATCTTCCATATCACTAAAGTGTAGATTTAAGAAATACTAAGTACGAAATTTGGTAAATCACGTTTTATGGCTTAAGAGACATTTACGTTTTCAGGAAAGAGAAATCTTTAGAGCTTTTATCATTCCCAAATTGCCCCTGGGTCCAGCAGTCTTGAAATAGGGGGTAATAGATGCACTAAATCCTAGGGAGTGAATGGCTGTGCCATGCCGCATCTCTCATCACAAAGCAAGACTTAGGAATCAGATGAGTCCCACTGTGGAAGGATGGAAGGCACTTCTGCAGTAGCCATCTCTGACTCTACAGCAGGAACTTTACACACAGGCAGCCCTAAGTCAAAGGGAAGTTTAGGTGGGTGCATACAAATTTGGACATGACCTCCTATGAGGACAAACTAAGCTGAAAGCAGGTGCCAGCATGCCATTTGGAGAAAATACCATGTTTGAAACTGTCAACCCCTAAGAAGATATAATTGAAAGATAACGACTAACAGGTGTATTTATGAAATAAACCAAAACGGAAAGTAGAAAGTGTTTTGAATCAAAATGAAATGTGTGACATAAAATGCAACTTCGAAATTTGTAGGATGTTGCTAAAGTTGTATTTAAAGGAGAACTGATAACATTAATTACTTATTTTAAAAGAGAAGAAAGGTCTCAATGACCTCAGATTCTACCTTAAAAACTAAGAATAAAAAAAGCAAATTAAACCCATGGTAAATTTAAAAAAAAAAGAAAATAATAAAGATCAGAGCAGAAACCAATAAAATAAATACCATGCAGAAAATCAATGAAACAGAAAGTTGGTTTGTTGGAAAGATCAACCATATTGATAAACCTATGGAAAGAAAAGGGAAACTGAAAGTTAATATTGTGAATGAGAGAGGTGACATCACCACAGATGCTATAAATATGAGAAAGATAAAAATGATCATATGAACAATTCTATATTAATAAATTTGATAACATGAATGAAGTGGACACATTCCTTAAAAGACACCAACAACCAAAGCTCACTGAAGAAGACAGAAAACCTGGGTAGCTCTAAATTTGTAGAAGAAGTTGCTTCTTCTTCCCAGACAGAAAACTCCAGGCTCTGATGACGTTGCTGGTTCACTGGACCAAAAAGTTGAGAAAAAAGTGATACTAATGTACACAAACCTGGAATACTGCAGAAGAAGAAATGTTTGCCATATCCTTCTATAAAGCCAGTATGACACTGATGCCAAACATAAGAACGTTATGAGAACATGTGGTCCATATACACAATGGAATATTACACAGCCATCAGAAAGGATGAACACCCAACTTTTGTACCAACATGGACCGGACTGGAAGAGAATGAAGTAAGTCAAGCAGAGAGAGTCAATTATCATATGGTTTCACTTACTTGTGGAGCATAAGGAATAACATGGAGGACATGGGGAGATGGAGAGGAGAAGGGAGTTGGAGCAAATCAGAGGGGGAGATGAACCAGAGAGACTGTGGACTCTGCGAAACAAACTGAGGGTTTTGGAGGGGTGGGGGTGGGGCATTGGATGAGCCTGGTGGTGGGTATTAAGGAGGGTACGTATTGCATGAAGCACTGGATATGGTGCATAAACGATCTCGGAACACTGAAAAAATAAAATTAAATTAAAAAAAATTATAAGAAAAGAAGCAAAATAAAACTATATTTATATCCCCAATGAACATATATTTGAAGATTATGAACAAAATTTTGGGATATCAAATGTGACAATATATGAAAATTACAATACCTTGCAACCAAATGGAGTTTATACCAGGAGTTTAAACAGACTTAGAAATCAGTGTAATTCACCGACATTAACATACTAGAAAGAAACAGGAGAAAAAAAAAAAAACTTGAAAAAAAAATCCAACATTCATTCCTGATAAAAATTCTTAGTAAACTTGGAATAGAAGGGAACTTTCTCAACCAGAATAAGAACACGTGTGAAAAACCTACAATCAGTGTAATACTAAGTGGAAAAAGGATAATTGTGTTTCTTCCAAGATTCAAGATCATGAACAGGGTGTGTTCATGTTCACTTTCCTCACTTCCATTCAAAATTGCATGTTGCAATCAGGCCAGAAAAAGAAGCAAAGGGCACCCAGGTTGGAAATAAAAAATAAAACTTTCTTTGTTTACGGGCAGCACAGTTTTGCTTCTAGGAAATTAATGCTATTGTTAGCACTGTTTCTGGGCAGAAGCTAAGGCAATGAGGGCAGAGTTTATTCAGGAGCTCTTGCAATGGGGAAAGAGACCTTGGTATTGAACTGGGCTTACTTCTGAATATGGCGTGGGTGGTGAGGTTGTACAGCCACTGAGCAGGGTGGAAATCCAATAAGAGGAGACAACAGGGGTGAGGGGGGAGTGGGACTAAACTGTTGGGACAGGATTCTGGCTGAGGGCAGGCCAGGCTGATCAGACATCACCCGGGGCAGGAGCAGTCTGATCATATATCCAGGGTGAGGGCTTCTTTCTAAAGCCGAGTAGCAAGATTCTTGCTACATGGGGCCATGCAGGCCTGACTAGGACAGATGCCAACGCCGAGATCCAGAGGGACCTCCTGGGAGCCTGATTAGAGTTTAGTCAAGAACACAGTCATGTCCATATCCACATACACACACACTCACACACATATGTGCATACACACACACACACAACAGATATATATCATGCACACACAACACACATACATACACAAGCAAACCACACAGACACATACACACACAACACATCACACATGTACACATGCCACACACACCACATACACCACACACACATGCAAAGCTACAACAACTCGTAAAGGAGCTGAGAAGATTTTCAGGATATAGGATTTATGTACAAAAATCAGTTACACTCCAAGAGTCAGCAAACCATAGTGCAAATGACAAAACTGGCCCATAGTCTTCTTTGTAAAGCATGTGAGCTGGGAGTAGTTTTCACATTTTTTGTGTCAGTGATGAAACTATCATATTGGCCAATTTGAAGGCCTTTTTTCAGGAAGGTGGGCCATACTATTTTTTGCTTCTACATTTTAAAAGTTCTAAAGAAGAATATGGAATAATTATAATATGTGGCTCATAAAACCTAGAGTATTTACTGCTAACCTCTGTCCCCCCTCCAAAATAAATAAAGAAAGAACCCACCATCCACTTTCTATATAGGTGAAACTAGCATTCAGAAATTCAAATAAAAAATCATTTCCTAATATCAAAAAATATGAAATATTTAGTGATAAATCCAACACAAGATGTGGATCTCTTGTACATGAAAGGCTAAGAAAAGCACAGCTGTGAGAAATTAAGGATGACCTAAGTAAAAGGAAATAGCTTATTTGGGAGCCAAAAGATTCGGTATTAAGAAGTTTTTGATTATTCTCAAACTTACATACAAATTCAACAGAATCTCAATTAAAACTCCAGTAGATTTTGTTTTGTTTTGTTTTTTGTAGAAGTTGAAAAACAAATTCTAAAATTCACGTAAAAATGAGCAGGAATTGACACAATAGAAACAATTTTAAAAAATAAACAAACAGGTGGGGTTATGGACATTGGGGAGGGTGTGTGATATGGTGAGTGCTGTGAAGTGTGTAAACCTGGCGATTCACAGACCTGTACCCCTGGGGCTAATAATACATTATATGTTTATAAAAAAATTAAAAAATTAAAAAAATAAACAAAAACCAAAATCAAAGGGTTAATGTGTCCTGATTTCAATGCTTACTACAAAACTATAGTAAATAAGAGAATGTGGTACTGGCATCAAGTCAGACAAACAGACCAGTGTAACTGGGTAGTCCAGTAAGAGACCCACACATATATGGAAATTGGTTTTTGACAAAAATGCAAAGATAATCCAGCAGAGGAAAAAAAAACCTGTCTTTTAACAAATTGTGTAAGGATGCTTAGTTATCCACATACAAAAAGTAAACTCAGATCTATCCTTTGAGTCAAACACAATAACTAATTCAAAATGATCATAGGTCTAAATGAAAAACTTGAAACCACCAATCTTCTAGAAGTGAAATCAGTGTGGTTCGGAGGTAGGTAGAGATTTCTTAGCTATGAATCAAAATGTGTGAACTATGTAAAAGATTCCAAAGTTGGACCTCATCAAAAGTAAATACGTCTGTTCTTCAAGACTGTTAGGAGTAATAATGAGAAGACACAGACTGAGAGAAATATTTGCAAATGTGAAAAACATCACATATCCTGAATATACAAAGAATTCTCAAAACTAAAAAAAAAAAAAAACAAAACAAAATGAAACAAAAAAAATACCTCGATTAAAAAGAAGCAAACATGGTGATTCACAGACCTGTACCCCTGGGGATAAAAATATATGTTTATAAAAAATAAAAAATTAAAAAAAAAAAGAAGCAAACATTTAAGCAGACATTTCACTAAAGAAGATATGTAAGTGACAAACATATTGAGAAAAATCTTTGGACACTATCAGTGATTAGGTAAATTGTAAGTGAAATTGTAAATCATAAAATGTAAATGAAAACCACAGGGATGTGTCAGTATATCTACAAGAATGCCTCAGATCAAAAAGACTGAGCGAGTTTTGGTGCAGATGTGGAGGAACTCTCATGGGCTGCAGGTGGTAACATGAAATGGTAAATCACTTTAAGAAACAGTCTCTAGTTTCTTAAGTATCCTTTTCCTTACTGTATAATGGAGCCTTTCTTCTCTCAAAGAGAAAAGAGAACTTAAGTTCATACCAAGATTTATACATAAATGTTCATAAGAGCTTTGCATGTAAGAGTTCAAAACTGGAAACAACCAAAGGCGCATCAACACATGAATGGATAGACAAGTGGTGGTATGGCCACACCATGGAACACCGTGCAGCAATGAAAATGAACAACAAGGACACAAATAACATGTATGAGCCTCAGGGTACTAATGTTAGGTGACAGGACTAAAACAACGGTGAGTGTGTTCACTTTGTATGCTTTTGTTTGGTAAAAACATTCAAACACAAATTGCAGTGGTCTTCAATGAAAGGGAGACAAGGATACCACTGACTAAGACTAAGGCTCTTATGGCTCCTTAATTTGTATTCTCCCTCCCTCCCTTAGTTCCTCCCTCCCTTAGTTCCTCCCATTCTCCCTCCCTTCCTCCCCTCTTCCCTCTTTCTTTCTCTTGCTTTTTCTCTCTCTCTCTTTGTTTCCTGTTTCTGAGAGCAGTGCCAGGAAATCCTTTTGTGTTTCTGACAGCAGTGCCAGGAAATCCTTCTGGAGAAGATACTGCTCTCCATGGTGCTGATTGCAAAGATTAAGTTCTCTTTCTTCATTCCTAACAAGTGGCTTAATATCACAGTTTAGAAGTAAATGTTCTTCCCTGCTTCTAGGCCCCTCCCAAAGCTCACAGGACCTGTGCTGGGAAGGGCAAAGCAGTCTGGAGAGGAGGGAGGGTGGAGGTGTGCAGCGGACCTGCATCCATGATGGCCTGGGACCATTGCACAGTGAGCTTGAAGATCCAGGATGGTGTGTCAGAATTAAAACCTTTACCCACTACATATATATATTTCTAAGAAGAGCCATTGGTCTGGCAGCAGCTAGATGGATATCTGGTTTTTGTCAGTTTCTTACTGACTGAGCAGAATTCCTCTCCAGATCTCTACTAACCATAATTTGAGGCCACTTCACTTGGTACATGTCACCAGTTTGCTAGGAAAATAAAAATGGCTGTATAAAAAAAAGGAACACACTTTAACAAAAATCTTTTCACTAGTGTTAGGCTGCTGAGATCTACTGAATTTCAGATGCAAACCTTCCAGGAGTATGATTCTTCAGCAAAGAATGGAAGACTCAAATCAGGACAGTCACAAGCACCTTCCACTAATGTAATACTCAAAAGAGTTCCTTGTGTGGATGGAGAGATATGAGCCTATTCTTTGAATCTATGTATTATATTCTTTGAAGCAGAACAGTAACAGTGACACTACAAATTAGATGCCTGTTAGATATGATAAGTTAAGGAATAAAGTATAGTTAAACAACAACAACAACAACAAAACAACTCAGGGAGGATTTCTGAAAAAATTAGATTGTTTTATAATCCATTTTATAGGGCTACAGAAATGTACTGTCAGATATCATCTGGAATATATATTCATGAAAAGAATATTTACTTTGTAGATTCATCTTAGCCATGTTCAAATATTAATACCAGGAGGATCAATGTAGAGAAATAAAAAGATAGTAAGTATGCAGTTTTTCCTCAATATGCTGACATCCTCTGTATTTGAAAAAGATGTTCCTTAGAGCACTCATTTTCTAACTCTACCAGGGGTCAACACAATTTGTGTGTGAAGAGTCAAATTATAAACATTTAAAGCTTTATGGGCCATACCTTCCCTGTCAGAACAATGCCACTCTGTCCTGGTAGTATAAAAGCAGACACAAACAATGCATAAATAAATGAGCATGGCTGTGTTCTAACATCACTTTCTTTGTAAAACAGGCTGTAGGCCACATTGGGCCCATGAACTATAGTTTGTTGATTCCTGCTATAAACCTGTGTCCCTGTCTTGATTCTTCCCACTGTCTCATCTGGAGCAAGATGCTGGCCTGGTCACTAAGGACAGGAGCACAAAGCACCTGTTTGGGGGTTATACCATTGGGTAGGGATGGGGCTGCAGCTGTTCTGAGTGGGTCTGCCGGGAGCTTTCCAGCTCTGTCAGAAGCACAATTGCTATTATCTAGATGAACTGTAATGTAGCAACAACTGGCACCTGGTTAAAAATCATTTGATCTTGTAGGTGAGGGTTTACTTCTGGGCTCCCTATTCTATACCTATGACCCACATGCCTTTGTTCTTTCTTTTCAAGATGCTTTTGGCTATTTGGGGTTCCCTGGGATTCCATATGAACCCAATATGTCTTTTCCACAAATGATAGTATGAAAACTGGATATCCACATGCAAAATAATTAAGTTGAAGCCTATCTAACATCATATATAATAAGTATATTGGAGCAAAATGGATCGAAGACCAAAATGTAAGAGTTGAAATCAGTTTTTTAGTAGGAAACATAGGAGAAATCTCCATGGTATTGAATCTGACATGACTTCTTGCATATGACATAAAAAGCTCAGATGATGAAGAAAAAATATATACATTGGATTGCATCAAAATAAAAAAAAATTGTACATCTAAGAATGCTATCAAAAGAGTGCAAATGTAGGGTCACCTGGGTGGACAGTTGGCTAAGCTTATGACTCTTGGTTTCAGCTCAGGTCTGATTTCAAGGTCAGGAGATTGAACCCCGCCTCGAGCTCCACATCAGGCTTTACGCTGAGCACAGAATTTGCTTGAGTTTCTCTCTCCCTCTTCTTCTGCCCCTTCCCCCTGTGCTCTCTCCTCTCTAAAATAAATAAATAAATACTTTTTTTAAATGTAAAAAGACAACCCACAGAAAAGAAGAAAATGCTTGCAAATCATATATTTAATAAAGAGCTAATATCCTTGATATACCAAAAAGACCCCTTCTATATCTCAATTTCAAGAAATCAAGCAACCCAACAGAAAAATGGGCAAAGTACTTAAACATGTTATTTTTTCAAAGAAGATAAATAAATGGCCAATAAGTACATGAAAAGATGTTCAAAATTAGTGGTCATCAGGAAAATGCAAATCAAAAACACAATGAAGGGGGCGCCTGGGTGGCTCAGTGGGTTAAAGCCTCTGCCTTCAGCTCAGGTCATGATCCCAGGGTCCTGGGATCGAGCCCCACATCAGGCTCTCTGCTCAGCACAGAGCCTGCTTCCCCCTCTCTCTCTCTGCCTGCCTCTCTGCCTACTTGTGATCTGTCTCTCTGTCAAATAAATAAATAAAATCTTTAAAAAAAAACACAATGAAGTATCACTTCACATTCACTAGGATGGCGATTATCCAAAACAAACAAACAAACAAACAAAAACAAAAAACCAATACCCATTAAAACCCATAGGCATTGTTGGTAGTACTGTAAAATAGTGCAGCCACTGTGGAAAATCGTTCGGTGATTCTTCAAAAAGTAAGCATAGAATTCCTTATGACCCAACAATTTCACTTCTGGGTATATATTCAAAAGAACTGAAAGGAGAAACTCAAACAGATACCCGTACCAATGTTCATAGCAGCATTATTCACAATAGTTGTAGGGTGTAAACAAGCTAAGTGTTCATCAACGATGAATGGGTCAGCTGGATAATCAGATGTCATGTATCCATACCATGCAATATTATCCATTCTTACAAATACATTCTGATACATGCTACAACATGGATGGACCTTGAAAAGAGTATGCTATGTGGAATAAGCCAAATGCAAAAGAAAAAAAAAGTGTGATTCCATTTATATGAATTACCTAGAATAGGCAAATTCAGAGAGACAGAACATAGACTGGAGGTTATCAGAGGCAAGGGGAGAGGCAGATGGAAAGCTGTTTAGTGGGTACAGTGAGATGATGGAAAATGTCTGGTAATGAATAGTGATGGGTATAAAACACTGTGAATGCACTTAATTCCATTGAATTGTGCACTCAAAAATGGGTAAAATGTTGAATTTTAACATTGTATTGTATGTATACTTTATTGCAATAAAAGAAATGGCAAAGAAGCAAGTTTACACACCCATGCTTCAAATGCTACAGTTATTATTTCCTAGTATGAAATAAATATAATCGTAAACATTTTGAGCTGAAAGGCATAGGTTATCTGTGTCAGCTATCATACCTTAAAGTATAATATTATTTCAATAAAACAAAGAGAACTCATGTATCCTCTAAGTTCAATGGCCATCAGGAATTGCTACTTGGAGAGCCTGTGGGGTAGCACCCTGGTTGGGAAAGATATATGGTGTTCCTTCAAACTGTCTGTGCCTAGAAAAACACAGTTTTCATTTAGAGTGCCTGTGGAACATCAGTAGGAAGCAAAGTTTTCTTTAATTTAATTTAATGCTTTAATTATAATTTCAGATAAGAATCTGAAAACATGAATACATCAATCAACTGCCCAATAATGCTATTATTGTTGTAGTCCTTGTTTCTAAGGGCTATAGAACTGGCAGAAACTATTAGCAAATGGTCTTATCCCAAGTAATAGGCATGTCCATTGGGACCCTTTAGATCACTTGTCATCAGCCTTTGGAATGTTAAAGACTTGTTGAGATCCCCCATTTGGCCTGCATCTTTTCCACACTGAGAATTTCTTTCTTGCAAAAACTGAAGTCAGAATAAAGTTCTGCCACATTATTTTCCCTCTTTCAAGCCAGTTCCCTCAAAAAGCCACCAGAGTTTTTCATCTTAGGGGTTCAACCACTAGTCACCACAGAAGAATGAATAGGGTATAACAAAACTACACCCTGGAGGGAAATATCAAGACATGCCAAACAATGTGACTTTGTTCTTTATTAAAATGTAAATGGAGAGCAGTCTGTATAATAAAATTTATTACTCTATCTCTGATGACCTCTTAATACTTCCATGGAAACTAGGTACCTAACTTCTTCCATTTTCCCTTAATCCCCACAGTTGGAATCGAATCCTTTTAGTTCTTTGTGTCAAAGCCCCTTTCCCTTGGTCTTAGTGTTCTTTATGCTCTGCAAATAAACTCTGACAGGCGTTTTTAAGAGAAGGTGGTATTTGCATAAACCTTCCAGGAGGACACAGAATCTAAAGGAAGGTGGGAGAGTCTTCCTAGCAGTGATAATGGGTGATTTTAGTCCAGATAATGAGCGGCCTCTCCTGATTCTTGGGGCTATGAGACCCAGATATTCTTTTAGGAGAAATGCCTCTCCCCAACTCTGGACACACTTCATGATGTGTGCATGACCGACACATCAGTACTTTTCATCCTTTGGTGTTGGTGATTGGGTAATGACCATCCTCACTGATAGAGAATCCCTAACATTCTCAGGAAGGAAGGAAGGGGTCATCCACAATTCCCTATTAGATTCTCTGGGACAGATAAAATGTCAAGAAAAAGTCCCCATATCCTTCATTAGTGGCCAATTGAATGATTATTTCTGGAGAACTACTTTATACTTGTTCCAAAATTTCATGGGATGTTTATTCTCTATCCTGGTTATAGGATGAATGCCAGGGGAGCTTAGAAAATTTTGTTTTTTTTCTTTCTGTTTTAAGAATTCATACTAAAATTTTATTTTTAAGTTCAGTTTAGTTTTATTTACTTACTTTAGTAATCTCGATACCCAATGTGGGGTTTGAATGCATGACCTCAAGATCAAGATTCACACACTCTTCTGGCTGAGCTGGCTAGGTGCCCCTCTGGGTACTATCTTTGCACATTTTCATGCTCCCAGAAGTTCATCAGCATCTACTGTCCCTTCCCTACAAAAAGGGGTTGATGATAAAGGTCTGTTCTCTTTCATGAAAAGAAAGAAACAAGGTTACCTCAGTAGGGCCCATTCAATGGAGTCCTTTTGTGGACTTATAAACATAAGCAACCACCAGTCAGCTTCAGGTGTCTGAACAGCTTCTGTGTGCTTATCCCCATGCCTGGCTCAAAACCAGCTCTCAGAGGGCTTACTTAACTGAGGAATTAAATCAGTCATACTGGACCAAATTGAAGCCAATTCATTCTTAAAGTCCACAGCCTTGAATGTCAGTAAAGACAGCAAGAACAGGCTTCTTGGTCATGTAAATGTCATCCTAGTCACATAGGCTTGGCCAGGACGGCTGATGGGGATACCAGGATCTGTACAAAGTGCCAGTGTTATGAACTTTGAGTAACTCCTTTCTTTTTGTTAATTATTGAAGAATAATTGACATACATTATTTTGTTAGTTTCAGGTGTACAACATAGTGGTTCCGTATTTTTATATACATTTCAAATGGGTAATTCTGTTCTACAGACAGAGGAGAGTTCTTCTTGCACAATGGATTATTATATACCTCAGCTTCTATAAATCTCCTCCTCCTCTTTCTTCTTCTCATTTAATCTTCTCAACAACCTCATGGAGTCTGTTTTATTGTCTCATTCTCAGATGGAAATATGAGTCAAAGACAGATAAGCTACTCTCCCAAGTTCACTCTGCTGACTGGTGATCAAGTCTGAATAAGAATTCCCATCTTCACTCCAATGTCTGAGCACTTGGGAGACCACACCACACCCCGGGCATACGCAGCCCATTGGACAACGAAATTCTTCTTCTTTGATTATTCTACACCAAATTCCTTTCTAGTAATTAAGAACTTAAAGGAAGGACCAAAAATCTAAACTTGACTAAAATGCAGTCTTTTTTGATAAGCCCAAGGATTTGGAATTCAGAATGAAGAACAAAGAAAAGATGTTGCTCTAAAGATGTCTATCTATAGTGCTCTGTAGATGAAAAGAGAATTAATTATAATGGTATGTTTTAGTCAATTATTTTTAAGGCTTCCTCTCCCATTTAAAAAAAATCCAGCAAATTATTTTTTGAAAGGTTATTATGTATTCTAAACTTGTTCTTCTATACCAATCACTAACTGAAGAACAAAATTAGCTCACCACATTCTTCATTAATGGCCAATTTAGTGATTAATTCTGGAAAACTACTTTATACTTGTTTCAAACTTTCTTGGGATATTTATTCTTTTATCCTGGTTATCACATGAGTGCCAAGGGATTACAGAGAAAATTCTGTTCTGTTTCTTTTTAAGAATTCATGTTAACACAAGCCCTCGGTCAAACAGATGTGGAAGAGAGCTGGAAGGAAAACCAACATCTCAGAATTGGTGACAGCATATTCTACCTGCCAGAGTGCTCTGGAATTTAAATCTAGGATCGCAGTGCTCTCCTCTCTGCCATTCTTGTCTTTTGAGACATTAGTACTGAGAAATACTTCCCTTGTGAAGAATGCAAGGCTGACTGACCATCCACAGTGACAGGCACTAAGGGGAAGAGGGACCACAAGGCTCTACAAACCAACATGTGTGTACCCATCACATGACTCTCCTGCTCTCGGCCTGGTGTCTCCCAGATCAGCCTTCCTTTTTAAGAGAAATTGCACATCTTGACCTTTCTGCAAAATCACCTTATATCTAATGCTGGCTCAGTAAACATAACAGCACATAGTTGTAGGACACAAAGTCTCTTTGCCCGCTATGACATCTCTCATCATTGAATCATCATTTTTCCTCCTGCTGCCACCGGGACATGTCTTCACCACAACATTAGTTCTGACCCCACTACCACCACTGTCCAAGGCAGGGCTTTTCCCGCTGCTGAGGAAGGCCAGCTATGACACCAGAGAGGGCCTCCCTCCATTGATGGTAACCTCCACCCACCTGGGCAGACCACATGGCCCAGGATGAACCCCGAGGACTGCAGGGGATATATAGAAATATATTCACCAAAGAAATATACTCGTAGAGTCATTTTGATGGCAAAACTCCTTAACATTTCTGGGCTATGAATAAGCACAAGGAGGGCCTCAAAATGAACCTGGAAACCTCATTGTGAATTATCACTACTTAAACAAGAGAGAAAACAAGATTTCAAGTAAGTGGTGATAGGAAAAAACTAGTTCACTGAGTAATGGACCTTATTATTTTTCAATTTCCATATTCCTTTAATTCTTCTCAATATACATCTAGTGAAGTAAGAACCAGTGGGTATTTATGCTTATGTTTCTGTTGAGAGGATGGATATTCTAAAATCTCTAAGTGAGTATTTCACTCTCCTTAAAGCACTTTGAGAGTCCCTTTTGCCTCTGGGTCTAGAGAGGGTGAACATTACTAATGTGTTCTATTAATATATCATTTGTGAAGACCAATGACAGACTGGGAACTGGTGAGTCATTGATAATGCAGGACCACTAATAAACATGCGTCTGTCTGGACATGGAAAAAGGTTTCATGCATGACGGAGGGAGCACGATGATGTAACTGGACCAAATGAGAATTCACCCACATGACACATAGCAAGCCCATAGAACCTGCCACCAAACTTTCACAGGGAGGGAAAAACTCTCTATGGCTTATAAGTGAGGGTTTTAAGAGAAAAATTCAGGGTAGGGGCTCCCCCATCCCAAAAAGAGCCTGAAGTTTGTTCCAGGACCCTTTGTGAACCACTAAAGCAGGCATCTGTCTTACTCATGAGGCATGGCTGGACCTCTGAGGGACACACAGATCCAGGCCCAAGACATGGGAATGCTTGTTTACCATGCCAAGGGACATGAAAGAATGCAACCCCACTAGCTTACATAGTAGTTAGAGCGCTTCCAGACAGCTGATCAGTCCTACCCCGTACTCAGCAGAGAATAAACTCAAGCTGAGTCTTCACTTTGGACTCTGTGTCTTTGATGCTCTGTGACCATGTTAGGCTGACAGCAGGAACCCACAACCAGCCCTGTGTGCTGCCTCTCATGGTGATGGATGGCCTCCCCCCATTTGCTGCTATGGGCTTCCTGTCCCTGCAGGAGCAGTGGATGTGTAAGCATGGGCACTGCATGTCCTATGCTCTGCCATCTAGGAACTCAGAACTCCAAGTTCACTTCTTGAGCAATGGAAGCCTGTTTGCCCACCACCATGAATGCAAACGGTCCCCAGAGGGACATAAGAGGAATGATTTACCACGGGTGTGATTGCACAGGGGAGAGGGAAGGGATTCTGACCACGAACAATGGTATGGGACCCTGAGTCTAGATGGCAGAGGCAGTGGGAGGATAATTTTTGTGTCAGATGAAGAAAGAACGTTTTTGGCGGAAGTGCCCGAGAGACCTCAGCTGGAGAGACATAGCTAATAGTTTCTCCTCTGACTTATAATTATATATATAATTACATTAAAATTATATATATATATATAGGCTCTTTAAAACACTCGCACTTTCCCCTCAGTCTCACTGAGACACGACCAAAACAGCCCTGGATAAGCCTCGGATGTTCAGTCCAGTGACTTGACTTTAATGTAGGCTGAACTGATGACCACAGTATGTTGAATCAACATTCATCATCTCATCAATCTACAAAACAAGCAAAAAAGAAAAAAAAAAGTGTTTTTTTCCTTGCCATGAGAACTTCAAGAATGTTCTCTCAGCAACTTACAGTCATCGTGGTACACTGTGCCCCAGTGTTAACTACAGTCACGGTGTTGCACAGACTTCTGTCTCCATCTGTCCTCTACAGACTTTGGGGCGGCCCAAGGGGAGCTGAGAATCCTGTAGCAGAAACCATCACCGATGCCTCTCCTTTTGCAGCAACACGTGGAAGAGGGACACTTTCTGTCTTAAGCCCAGGCAGTTCACTTATGTGGGAGAAGCCGGCCTGAGGGCACTAACAGGAGCGGGAGATGACCGATTCCTATAAGTCAGTACAGTGGAGATAGCATCCGTGATGCCTCTGGGGTGGCTGTGGCCCTGAGCCAGAGTTTTGTGTCCAGCCCATAATGCAGGCTGACCCTCCAACATGAGGAAGCATGCAGGGAGCTCATATAACCCAAGTTTACACTTGATGATAATACCAAAGTGCACTTACCGTACTTGCTTCAGATAGGATGAATCCTGTGGCCCGTATGGGCATGTGTGTCTCCATTTCTCTACAGGCATCCTCAGCTGCATCTGGTACGGCAGTGACGGGGAGGGTAATCATCTTTCCCACACCTGACAGGATGGCGAGATGAGAAAAGAATGAGTCAGTCATCAACCCACTCAACATGGAAGATACGTGACAGAAATAGAGCCAGAGAATTGTAAAGCCTTTATCCCACAGCACAGGTGATACATAAGCAGAAAATGTGACACTGGAGACTCCAAACCTAGAACTGTTTAAATATCATGCTTCTCTTTATTATGCCCAAATTAAAGAACAGAATAGAACAAAAAAGAACAGAAAAACTGTAAAGAACAGCTTTTACATTTAGAATTTTGTTTGTTTGTTTTTGTTTTTTTTTTGCCTTATGTCAAATATCTTCCTGTAGTGGGTATACTTTTCCTATTGGGAATGTTCAGGAATCACTTGGAAGCACTTAGAAGCTTACCTTAGTTTTTTACATAGGACATTTAGGGACATCCAGAGAGATGTCCCCTGGAAAGACAGTACAGGTTCTGCTTCCCAATGATGATTATGAGGTCCCCCCCCCCCAGCCCACTCACTTCACATACTACGTCTGGGTTTTCCAGAAGCAACCTCCTGCTCGAGGGACATCCAGAATCCCATTTGGCATGCTTCTTTTTGTTGAATCAAGCCATCTCTTTCTTTATATGAATGGGGTAGATTCAAGATCTTTTGACCATGGGTTCCAGGTTCTGGGAGTTCATGAGCAAGAGCATGGGTTCTGCCTTCCCACTTCTCCAGGGATCTTTGCCATTGACCTTACTACATACATTGCCAGTCAAGGGTTCCTCACCTGTAAAGAGAAGGATGATAGGACCTGGCTTGTGGGGTTGTGATAATGGTTGCAGAAGAAACACAACTCTGCAGATGCCTTTGGGGTGACCACAAGCCAGGAGATGTTGGGCAGATTTTGGAGAAAGGGTAAAGGAAGGTTGTGGGCAACTCACACTATTCCTGGAGCTGATTTTTCATCCTTCTGTGTTGCTTCCTCAAGCTGGGAGTGGTGGGGAAGCTTGCATGTGTATGTGATATCAGACCGGTAGGCATAGGCTTGATCTTTCTTGAGAGTGGCTCTGGGAAACTCTCAAAGCTCGAGGGCTAAATCATCAGAGTAAATTTGAATTTGACCCCTTCCTCTAGCACCAAAAGACAGAAAAGCTTTAAATGCCCTCTACAGATGGAGAAATGGAGTTGGTAAGAGCCTCCTTGTACTCAGGGGACCTTAGCATTATGTACTGATGGCTTCAAGAGACTACTGGTGGGAGGGCAGGGTGCTCAGAGGAGTGAGTGTATGCAAAAGATGCCATCACCTTGAACTAAGGTCTCCTTTTGGGTAGATTTTTTTTTTAAAAGATCAATGTTACCATTGATCTTTTATCTCAAAATAATAAAAAATAAAATATATATTTTATAATAAAATATATATAGTATGTATGTAAATATACATAAAATATAATAAAATAAAAAATAACCAACAAATCAAAAAATTAAAAAGATTTTTCATCTTAAAATAAAAAATAAAAAGATAAAATCTTTTATCTTAAAATGTTACCACTAGGTTTCTTTTTTGTTTTCACCAGACACCAGATGGTTTTACTTAAAGAAGTGTCCATGACCTCAGTCAGCCATCAGCAGGATAAGAACCCCTCCGGACAGCTCTTCTTGGCTGCCTTTTCCCCAAGGCCAATGGAATAAGAAAGAGTAATTTAATACCATTTTTTAAAATGAGCAAACCAAAACAAGAAATGAAGTCAAAGATATTTTAAAAGCATAGTAAGGAAATAAGCTTTTCTAAAGTAAATACCAATGTGTAAAATTTTTTTTTTTTATTTTTTACAAACATATATTTTTATCCCCAGGGGTACAGGTCTGTGAATCACCAGGTTTACACACTTCACAGCACTCACCAAAGCACATATCCTCCCCAATGTCCATAATCCCACCCCCTTCTCCCAAACCCCCTCCCCCCAGCAACCCTTAGTTTGTTTTGTGAGATTAAGAGTCACTTATGGTTTGTCTCCCTCCCAATCCCATCTTGTTTCATTGATTCTTCTCCTACCCACTTAAGTGTAAAATTTAAGGATTTTTTTTTTCTAATATACCTCTGGGACATAATTAACAAATACTCTTAGATAAGTATTTATCATAGAACAAAACCCTGCAAGTCATTGAAGATCTGTATAGTATCTAATTCAAATGTCTTATTACTGTCCTTGCTGGCAAAGAGAACACAATCTAGAACATCGATTCTAGACAAAATCAGAGGCGCATAGGAGGTGGGTATGGGAAAGCCCACATTTGCTGACCAGCTATGTGCCAGCTGCTCTGAACACCTTCCCACGTGAAGACAACCCAAGACCATCCCACATATCAGGGTAGTTTCAGGTAGTTGCCAAAGAGTCTCAAAATTTTGTTTCTCTTAAGCTATTTTTATTTTATTTTTTAAAATTCTATTTTTATTTATTTATTTTTTAGAGTTTTTACTTATTTGACCAAGAAAGACACAGTGAGAGAAGGAAAACAAGCTGGGGGAGTGGGAAAGGGACAAGGAGGCTTCTCACTGAGCAGGGAACCCAATTAGGGGCTCGATCCCAGGACCCTGGGATGATGACTGGAGCCAAAGGCAGAGACTTGATGACTGAGTCCCCCAGGGGCCCCAAGCTATTTTTATTTTTAAAAGCATATGATTTTTCAGCCTTTTGGTTAAGACACCTAAAAAAAAAGTTTTATGCTCAAAGGAGTTTCATGCTCTTGCGGAATGACAGAAAACCACGTGAGCTCCAGCTGGACAACAGTAAGACACGCTGCTCAAGCGGGATGAAACAGGGCCACTTGCTACCAGCATGGAGAGTAATGGAGAGTGACCCTTAGGACTCAATTTATCTCTGTATGCAACTCAAATCCACCAATAAAACTGCTTATTGAGATGCAGACAAAAACCTCTTCTATCAGAAACAGTACTTATTTTTTTTTTTTGCTCCTTGGTGATCAGAAATGTGAAGGCGGAGGGACTGAATGGTCAGTGGATAATAGGTTCAGAGAAATTAATTGGATAGTCACAGTTCAGCCTGATATCTCAGTCTCTCCGAGGTCTGGGAGGTCGCCTGAAGACCCAGGATGGACTGGGTGATACCCAGGTATCAGCCCCTGTTCTTCCTTTGTTCTTAGTTTTGTACCAGATGTTAATAAAATACATTTTCAAGACTGCAAGACAATCGATTGAAGAGTTTTGTAGGAAATTAATTAGGATTTTTGCGTGGAGCAGAACAAGGGAAATCACGGTGGTATTGCCTGGGAAGCAGAGAAATGACAGGGGTATGAGTCACTTTCTCATTAACTGATCTTGCTGAGGAAAAAGAGAAGCATGGTTCATTCACAAACACTTTGGACAAGCGTCTATGGGATGGAAGTCAGTTTCTGGTAAGTGAAACTGGCTATTGATTCAAACTCACTAAGAAGTTTCCATAATGGTCTTTGTTTCCAGATTTTCCTTTTCTCTTTTTCCAAAACCACTTCCACATCTTTTTCACTATCTGATATTTTCTATATTTAAGTCAGGATTATTCAGCCATTTAGAAACAGTTGTATCAGAAACAATGTGTCAGGGACAGTTTTCACGGGATGGCAGGAAAATCCTAGCGTGTGAACTCTCTTGTGGTAAAGATGAAATTGTTTTATACTTTGGCGTGTAACTTAAAGATGATTACAATTAGTCAAATACTAAATTGTACAACTTAAAAAACAGCCAATATTTATCCAAGATTTCATGGTTGTCTGAGAAACTTTGTGTAGGGGCCTGGTTAGCCAGAGGGAGCCATTTGGTTGTAAACCTAGATTGACCCCGCCCCTCCCAGAGGAACCTACTTGCAGACCTGGGATATAGGGGTGGGCCAGCCGGATGGAGATATCCAATCAGTGGAGCGTGCATATATTACTGTGGTGAATTGAAATTCAATTGGTCACCCATATTGCCCACCGAGCATGACTGTGCAGTTTTCCCTGTGTGTTGCAATCTCATTGGCCACCTGTGTGTGGGCCGGGCTCAACCACCTCTATAAAGGTTAGTCCGTGAGGCTGGGTGGGGAGAGTAGTAGTCGGAGTAATAGTTGTCAGGGAACATCTTCGTCTGGGGAGCAGCCTCGTTGGGGGAGCAATGTTGTCGGGAGTGGCATCCTCATCCTTGTCCTCACCTCTTCATAAGAGATGGCCCCGACTGGTTGGTTTGATTTTCAATGCTTAGTGCGAAATAAAGCTTTGCTTGACTTGCTTTGCATCAGTCTTGTTCCTTTGATCTCAGACCCTAACATATGTATCACATTCGAGGCATATTTTATCACATTCTCCCACTTTTATGCTCCAAAGAAATGGACAGAAACACAGGACAGGCACGGGGTGACTGCAGCTGGTAGGTGCTGGAGGGAGATGGGCTGGTCACTGCTTCAAGAGCAACCCACACCAGGCACTGACCACTCTAACCCCCTCCCGGGCTTGTCATGTGCCCCACACAGAAAAGGGGCTGAGGAAATAAACACATATTCAGGTCTAAAACTCCCACCTTTTCAGGTACCTCTTCCTTATTTAACTTAATACAGATAGTTCAGAAGAGCATAAATTATGCATTCTCTAGGTTCTAGAATAATATAAGATTCCAAAACGTTGATTAGAATTTTATTTTCCAGAAACAATGGTGACCCTCCCGTTTATTTACTCCAATGACTGAGCACTATTCCCACCAAGATGGAGGAAGTGCCTGACTTCCCATCAGGGTGTGGCCCTCCGGGCGGTCTCTCTCTATTCTCCTGTTTGTCACAAACTAGAGATTTCTGACTCTGATATCTGAAAACCTGTGATGTTCAACTCCACCATCTTTCCAACCCATGCCGCTGTTCCCCAGCATTCCCTTGCCAGGCTAGTCCTTATCTTTCCCGATCATCGTGCCCTCATCTGAAATACCCTGGCTCTTTTCCTTTGCCTGGCCCCATCCCTCCTCCTGGACCACAGGGTCCCCTGCAAGCCCTCCCCCGCCACCTGTGTCCCACTGGTTCCCTCACGACATGCCCATTGCGCCTGTTGTTTGTCTTGCTTATTTTTGCTATTAGTCAGGTGTCACTTTGCTTATCCTAATGCTTTTGAAAAACAGCTTTACTGAAGTGTAATTGACACACATTTTAAGTGTACAATCTTATACATGTTGACACATGTGTGCACCTGTGAAAGCAACACCAGAGTCAAGACCGTAAAGATATCCATCAACCCCCAGAGCTCCCCTGTTCCTCTTTGTCTTCTCCGTAGCTCCCTCCATCCCCAGGTGATCACAGATGTTTTTTTTATCACAGATGAGTTTGAATTTTCTAGAATTTTGTATAAATGGCAATATCCAACATAGACCCCATTTTTCTCTGGTCTGTTTGACTCAGTAAAATTATTCAGATTCGTGTTACTGTTACCTTGACTGCAGAGAAGTGCTGTATGGATATTCACTACTTGTTTGTTCTGGCTCATGTTTGCAGTCACTACTCTGGAGAGGAGGACGCTTTTCAGCATGGTTCACGGGAGGGGTGTTAGCTGGCCTTTGGCCCAATGGCGCTTAACAGTGGAATGAGCTGTTTTAATGACACAAAACAAAAACCCAAGCCAAAAATTGAAAATTCTCTTAATTCCAGACTGCATTGATGGATCCACAGCTAGTATGGTGTCCTAGTCTGCACACTACGTTTTAATATCTCCATATCTGTGAGGTGGAATGACTGATGAGAGGTCCAGAAGGCTGCCACCTGTGGACACGTTAGCAGAATTGGTGTCACAACCACATCTGGTAGGGGAAGACACAGGAACGCCCAGCTCAGCTGCCCGTGGGGCCCAGAAGCAGGTGAGGAATGTTCAAACTTATTCCTTACTGCTCCGGTCATGGAAATAGGACTATGGATGGCATGGAGGGCAGGCAATGCTGGTTCAGTTCAAGGAGTATGCTCTGCTCATACGGATTTCTACGATACATAAAGGGTTCCTGGCAGCCTCTGAGTGGAGATGGATGCCCACCTATCCCGAGAGTTTGGAGGGATTCCTACCCCAGCAGAAAACCTGCACCTGCTGATCTCAAAAGCATTTCCACAAAGTGAAATGGAAAAATTATAACTGAAGAGAGATGAAGGAGTTTTCCTGGAGGACCCAATCCTCAGTCCTGACTTTGCTTGAGGTTTCTGGTCTGTGGTCATTTTGAGGATGGTTATCATCTGAAGCAACCAGCATCCCATTGACCTCCTATCAGTCTCCGACATTCCTTGACCTGTGACCTGTTGCTCTTGGTGAATGCTGCCCTGAGAAGTGGTCATTTATTGAAGAGATGTGGGTAAAGTTATTTACCAAGCAATAACATATTTGCCTTTGCTGATTTCCTTCTTTCCAGTTTTATGCACTCTTCATTCTCTGTGCCACATCTGTCTTTGGGCAAGGTTTTGCCTGAAACTTTGGACCAATTCTGTCCTGAGCTAGCAAGAGACAAGCAAGTAAGCGAGTCTGGGAGGTCATTAAACCCA
The DNA here is from genome assembly GCF_011764305.1 of Mustela putorius furo. NCBI lineage: Eukaryota > Metazoa > Chordata > Mammalia > Carnivora > Mustelidae > Mustela > Mustela putorius. Next base: position 14,854,388 of record NW_025421998.1, read on the forward strand.
TAGTAGGATTTGCTGAGGGAAAACAAACAGTCACCAACAGAAAAATAAAATACAGGATACCAGGATGAATGTCTTGCCATGGCACGAGAAGGTCTGTGTATCTGAGTCAGGACCCAGCAGGGCCCAGGGCTGGGCAGGAAGGTGACTGAGTGTGTGCATGTGTTTGCACAACAGATCATCAGTGAGTTCCACAGCCCCTCATATGTACAGTTACAAATTAATTAGAAAACTGCATTGGTGAATGCTGACTGAGCCTAAGATATGTCCAAGTCTGGGGCCGGCAGTTTCAGAGGGAACTCCTAAAGGGACCAGAGAAGTAAGACTAGGCGGGGAGCCATCGGACCCTATTGCACCCCTGACGAACTGTCTGCCTGGCTCAGGGTCAGCCCTGGAGCACTGTTCTCCGATTTGTGAAGTTCCCAGGAGTGTGGAAATGGCTAGGTCTCGGTACCCCTGCTTTACTGACAAAGAGCACACCTGACTCCCAGCCCCTCGCTGAGTCAAGAAGAGGGTGAACTGAGCTCAAGAGTTGAGGGGGACCCTCCAGAAGCCACCACAGTCCTCGGTAGAATATTTCCAGAAACAAGTTCTCAGCAGGACACTTGCACTATCCTCCTTGGTGATCAATGGTCTTGGTCTGCCAAGGACAACCCCAGCCAACACCAAAATTCCTGTGTTCCGGGAAGACCCAAGCCAGACAATGGGGCTGTTGGTCAGCCTGCAGTCATGGTTAAGAAGCAAGTTAACTGGGAGGCTGGGAAGCTCAGTCAGTTACACATCTGCCTTTAGCCCAGGTCATGTTCTTGGGGTTCTGAGATCAAGCCCCAGTTTGGGTTTCTGCTTAGCGGGAATTCTGCTTCTCCCTCTCCCTCTGCCTCTTCCCCTGCTTGTGATCTCTTTCTCAAATAAATAAAATAAAATAAAAAACAAAACAAGAACCAGCTGATACTTTACATTTATTGTCTCACTTGTCTTAAGAGTTGCTCTTGACATAGGGGTGCATTTTTGTTTTATGAATGGTGAGACTGGGCCTCAGAGAGGAGGGTGCCTTGCCTGACTGAGCTGGGGTACACACCAATGAGATCCAGGGTGATCAGGCCTAGTTGCAGGCATGATTCAAACCTTTCTCAGGTAAACTTGACAATGTGCCATATATTTTGTCAGGTGCCTGGCACCTAAAGCCCTTTGACTATCATAAATTATTTTGCATGTCAGGGCTCCTTAAACTTGCAAAGATGAGGATAGTCAAGTAAGAGTGGAGTGCTGGCAGGGCAGCTAAGATGAGCATCTCATGTACCGCTGGTGGGAACGTAAACTGTTGCAATTCTGGAAAGCCATCTGAGATTAAATTGCATGTGCCTGCTGGCCCAGAAATGCTGTTTCTGGGGGTATATTCTAGAAAACGGTTTTCTGAGCATGTCCACAGGGGACATGGGCAGGTACAAGTATGGTGTGCATGGTTGTGGGGAAGCGAGTGTCCCCTGTTGCTCTCACCCACAGTTTAGGAAACTACAACATGAAGGCTGGACACTCCAGAATGCCCTGTAGCATTTAAAGCCATCATTAGAAATGTAGCAACAGGACGGAGCTTAAAGACACTGTGTTGGAAACGGCTGTGTGCAAAGAAGGGAGATGAGGAAGAACACAGAACAGACAGGTGATATTTATGCAAATTCATAATCCTACACATGAGACATGTTATATATTTAATGGTGGTTGGTTTGCATTCAAGAATTATCAAACTTCTATCAAGCGTTTGCTGTGGACAGGAAGGAGGGGAATGGAAATAAACAACTGGACAGACTGGCAAACAGAAGACAGACAGATTCCAAGACAGGTGATAGCAGTCGGCTCTTAACAGTCATGCCTGATAATCTAAGACTGCACTTGGGTCAGAGGAAGACAAGAGCCCAGGAGAGATTTACTGTTTGGATGAAAGTTAGTCTTTATGAGTAAAATGAATTCCATTGTCATCGTTCACCTGCAGCTGAGAAGTAAGTGGGCTGCTGTGCTTGTTGTGAAGAGGGACTGACAGGCAACAAGGCTCATACAGGAAAGGGAACTTCAAGATTCCAAGTTTGGGGAGGGGGAATATGAGCAGATCACATGGGGCAAAAACTACCCTTGTCATGGGTAGTTTGCCCAGTTTGCCTGAAGAAGTGAGGGGCTTCCTGAGGATAGAGGAATAAAGCATAAGACCAGGACATTTAGATTTTAGCTTACTAAAACTACAAGGAACAAGTAGGAGTTCATATATTTCCATTTTGTGTAAATGCCACATAGAAGGTGGAAATCTGTGATGCTTTGCTCTTCTTACCCCTGAGAATGTTGCCGTTTATGCTGTAACTGCATCTTACCTGAGTCAGCGATCATGGGGACCATAACGTCAAATTCCTGATGTCCTAAACATTCCAAAGGGGACATTCATGAATGTAATACATTTCTGTAGTCTCCAAATTTATTTTTACGTCATCTTCACATTTTTATATTTCCATATGGCCAATAATTTTTCAGGTGTCTCTGTTTTCCTATTACATGCTAAATTAACAATTATAAAAACTTGACCCATAAATTGTGCTTTATAATACAATGCTTTGAGTTATTTTGTATTCAAGGTTAAAAAAATTAGTAAATGTTGGGGAGGAGTCAAGATGGCAGAGAAGTAGGAGGCTGAGACTACTTCAGCTAGCAGGAGATCAGCTAGATAGCTTATCTAAAGATTGCAAACTCCTGCAAATCCATTGGCAGATGGAAGAGAAGAAGAACAGCAATTCTGGAAACAGAAAAATAACCACTTTCTGAAAGGTATGACTGGTGGAGAAGTGAATCCAAAGCGATGGGAAGATAGACCCCTGGGGGAGGGGCCAGCTCCCGGCAAGCGGCAGAGCAACGGAGCACAAAATCAGGACTTTTAAAAGTCTATTCTGCTGAGGGACATCGCTCCAGAGGCTAAACCGGGGTGAAGCCCACGCGGGGTCAGCATAGCCTCAGGTCCCGCAGGGTCACAGAAGGATCGGGGGGTGTCTCAGTGTCGCAGAGCTTGCGGGTATTGGAACTGGAAAGCCGGCTACAGAGACAGAGCCGACAGTAAGATCACAGCTCGGGCTTACCTTGAACCAGTCGCAGGCGCCGTGAGCTCGGAGTGCGGCCAGAGGTCATCAGGCAGACGGGAGTAACTGGGTGCTGTTCTCTGAGGGCACACTGAGGACTGGGGCCCTGGGCTCTCGGCTCTTCCGGGCCAGAGACCAGGAGGCCGCCATTTTCATTCCCATCCTCCAGAACTCTACGGAAAGTGCTCAGGGAACAAAAGCTCCTGAAAGCAAACCTGAGCGGATTACTCAGCCCCTGGTAAGGGCGGTGCAATTCTGCCTGGGGCAAAGACACTTGAGAATCACTACACCAAGCCCCTCACCCAGAAGATCAACAAGAAATCCAGCCAAGACCAAGTTCACCTACCAAGAAGTGCGGTTTCAATACCAAGGAGAGCAGCAGAATTCCAGAGGAGGAGAAAGCAAAGCACGGAACTCATGGCTTTCTCCCTGTGATTTTTTTAGTCTTGCAGTTAATTTAATTTTTTTAATTTTTATTATTTTTTCTCTTCTTCTGCTAATTTTTTTTTAAATTTTACCCTTACATTTTTAACGTTTTTTAACTAGTTTATCTACTATATATATATTATCTTTTTTATATTTTTCTTTATTCATTTTCTTTTTTAAAATTCTTTTCTTTTGTTTCTTTTTTCTTTTTTTTCTATCTTTATTTTTGAACCTCTTTCTATCCCCTTTCTCCCCGCTCACGATTTGGGATCTGATTTGTTTAAAGCATATTTTCCTGGGGTTGTTGCCACCCTTTGAGTATTTTACTTGCTCTTTCATATACTCTTATCTGGACAAAATGACAAGAAGGAAAAATTCAACACAAAAAAAAGAACAAGAGGCAGTAACGAAGGCTAGGGACCTAATCAATACAGACATTGGTAATATGTCAGATCTAGAGTTCAGAATGACAATTCTCAAGGTTCTAGCCGGGCTCGAAAAAGGCATGGAAGATATTAGAGAAACCCTCTTGGGAGATATAAAAGCCCTTTCTGGAGAAATAAAAGAACTAAAATCTAACCAAGTTGAAATCAAAAAAGCTATTAATGAGGTGCAATCAAAAATGGAGGCTCTCACTGCTAGGATAAATGAGGCAGAAGAAAGAATTAGTGATATAGAAGACCAAACGACAGAAAATAAAGAAGTTGAGCAAAAGAGGGACAAACAGCTACTGGACCACGAGGGGAGAATTCGAGAGATAAGTGACACCATAAGACGAAACAACATTAGAATAATTGGGAATCCAGAAGAAGAAGAAAGAGAGAGGGGAGCAGAAGGTATACTAGAGAGAATTATTGGGGAGAATTTCCCCAATATGGCAAAGGGAATGAGCATCAAAATTCAGGAGGTTCAGAAAACGCCCCTCAAAATCAATAAGAATAGGCCCACACCCCGTCACCTAATAGTAAAACTTACGAGTCTCAGTGACAAAGAGAAAATCCTGAAAGCAGCCCAGGAAAAGAAGTCTGTAACATACAATGGTAAAAATATTAGATTGGCAGAAGACTTATCCACAGGGACCTGGCAGGCCAGAAAGAGCTGGCGTGATATTTTCAGAGCACTAAACGAGAAAAACATGCAGCGAAGAATACTATATCCAGCTAGGCTATCATTGAAAATAGAAGGAGAGATTAAAAGCTTCCAGGACAAACAAAAACCGAAAGAATTTGCAACCACCAAACCAGCTCTACAGGAAATATTGAAAGGGGTCCTCTAAGCAAAGAGAGAGCCTACAAGTGGTAGATCAGTAAGGAACAGAGACAATATACAGTAACAGTCACCATACAGGCAATACAATGGCACTAAATTCCTATCTCTCAATAGTTACCCTGAATGTTAATGGGCTAAATGCCCCAATCAAAAGACACAGGATATCAGAATGGATAAAAAAACAAAACCCATCTATATGTTGCCTCCAAGAAACTCATTTTAAGCCCGAAGACACCTCCAGATTTAAAGTGAGGGGGTGGAAAAGAATTTACCATGCTAATGGAGGTCAGAAGAAAGCAGGAATGGCAATCCTTATATCAGATCAATTAGATTTTAAGCCAAAGACTATAATAAGAGATGAAGAAGGACACTATATCATACTCAAAAGGTCTGTCCAATAAGAAGATCTAACAGTTTTAAATATCTAAGCCCCCAATGTGGGAGCAGCCAATTATCTAAACCAATTAATAACAAAATCAAAGAAACACATCAACAGTAATACAATAATAGTAGGGGATTTTAACACTCCCCTTACTGAAATGGACAGATCATCCAAGCAAAAGATCAGCAAGGAAATAAAGGCCTTAAATGACACACTGGACCAGATGGACATCACAGATGTATTCAGAACATTTCATCCCAAAGCAGCAGAATACACATTCTTCTCTAGTGCACATGGAACATTCTCCAGAATAGATCACATCCTCAGTCCTAAATCAGGACTCAACTGGTATCAAAAGATTGGGATCATTCCCTGTATATTTTCAGACCACAATGCTCTAAAGCTAGAATTCAAACAAAAGAGGGGGTTTGGAAAAAACCCAAATACAGGGAGACTAAACAGCATCCTTCTAAAGAATGAATGGGTCAACCAGGAAATTAAAGAGAATTGAAAAAAAAATCATGGAAACAAATGATAATGAAAATACAACAGTTCAAAATCTGTGGGACACAACAAAGGCAGTCCTGAGAGGAAAATATATAGCGGTACAAGCCTTTCTCAAGAAACAAGAAAGGTCTCAGGTACACAACCTAACCCTACACCTAAAGGAGCTGGAGAAAGAACAAGAAAGAGACCCTAAGCCCAGCAGGAAAAGAGAAATAATAAAGATCAGAGCAGAAATCAAAAAAATAGAAACCAAAAAAAAAAAAAAAATAGAGCATATCAATGAAACTAGGAGCTGGTTCTTTGAAAGAATTAATAAAATTGATAACCCCCTGGCCCGCCCAATCAAAAAGAAAAGAGAAAAGACCCAAATAAATAAAATCATGAATGAAAGAGGAGAGATCACAACTAACACCAAAGAAATACAAACTATTATAAGAACATACTATGAGCAACTCTACGCCAACAAATTTGACAATCTGGAAGAAATGGATGCATTCCTAGAAACATATAAACTACCACAACTGAACCAGGAAGAAATAGAAAACCTGAACAGACCCATAACCAGTAAGGAGATTGAAACAGTCATTAAAAATCTCCAAACAAACAAAAGCCCAGGCCAGACGGCTTCCCAGGGGAATTCTACCAATCACTTAATGAGGAACTAATTCCTATTCTCCTGGAACTGTTCCAAAAAATAGAAATAGAAGGAAAACTTCCAAACTCATTTTATGAGGCCACCATCACCTTGATCCCAAAACCAGACAAGGATCCCATCAAAAAAGAGAGCTAGAGACCAATATCCTTGATGAACACAGATGCGAATATTCTCACCAAAATACTAGCCAATAGAATTCAACAGTACATTAAAAGGATTACTCACCACGACCAAGTGGGGTTTATTCCAGGGCTGCAAGGTTGGTTCAACATCCGCAAATCAGTCAATGTGATACAACACATCAATAAAAGAAAGAACAAGAACCATATGATACTCTCAATAGATGCTGAAAAAGCATTTGACAAAGTACAGCATCCCTTCCTGATCAAAACTCTTCAAAGTGTAGGGATAGAGGGCACATACCTCAATATTATCAAAGTCATCTATGAAAAACCCACTGCAAATCTCATTCTCAATAGAGAAAAACTGAAAGCTTTTCTGCTTAGGTCAGGAACAGGGCAGGGAGTCCATTATCAGCACTGCTATTCAACATAGTACTAGAAGTCATAGCCTCAGCAATTAGACAACAAAAGGAAATTAAAGGCATCCAAATCGGCAAAGAAGAAGTCAAATTATCACTCTTCGCAGATGATATGATACTATATGTGGAAAACCCAAGAGACTCCACTCCAAAACTGCTAGAACTTGTACAGGAATTCAGTAAAGTGTCAGGATATAAAATCAATGCACAGTAATCAGTTGCATTTCTCTACACCAAGAGCAAGACAGAAGAAAGGGAAATTAAGGAGTCCATCCCATTTACAATTGCACCCAAAACCATAAGAGACCTAGGAATAAACCTAACCAAAGAGGCACAGAATCTATACTCAGAAAACTATAAAGTACTCATGAAAGAAATTGAGGAAGACACAAAGAAATGGAAAAATGTTCCATGCTCCTGGATTGGAAGAATAAATATTGTGAAAATGTCTATACTACCTAAAGCAATCTACACATTTAATGCAATTCCTATCAAAGTACCATCCATCTTTTTCAAAGAAATGGAACAAATAATGCTAAAATTTATATGGAACCAGAAAAGACCTCGAATACCCAAAGGGATATTGAAAAAGAAAGCCAAAGTTGGTGGCATCACAATTCCGGACTTCAAGCTCTATTACAAAGCTGTCATCATCAAGACAGCATGGTACTGGCACAAAAACAGAGACAGAGATGAATGGAACAGAATAGAGAGCCTAGAAATAGACCCTCAACTCTATGGTCAACTAATCTTCGACAAAGCAGGAAAGAATGTCCAATGGAAAAAAGACAGCCTCTTCAATAAATGGTGCTGGGAAAATTGGACAGTCACATGCAGAAAAATGAAATTGGACCATTTCCTTACACCACACACAAAAATAGACTCAAAATGGATGAAGGACCTCAATGTGCGAAAGGAATCCATCAAAATCCTTGAGGAGAACACAGGAAGCAACCTCTTCGACCTCAGCCACACCAATATCTTCCTAGGAACAATGCAAAAGGCAAGGGAAGCAAGGGAAAAAATGAACTATTGGGATTTCATCAAGATCAAAAGCTTTTGCACAGCAAAGGAAACAGTTAACAAAATCAAAAGACAACTGACAGAATGGGAGAAGACATTTGCAAACTACATATCAGATAAAGGACTAGTGTCCAAAATCTATAAAGAACTTAGCAAACTCAACACCCAAAGAACAAATAATCCAATCATAAAATGGGCTGAGGACATGAACAGACATTTCTGCAAAGAAGACATCCAGATGACCAACAGACACATGAAAAAGTGCTCTATTTCACTCGGCATCAGGGAAATACATATCAAAACCACAATGAGATATCACTTCACACCAGTCAGAATGGTTAAAATCAACGAGTCATGAAATGACAGATGCTGGCGAGGATGCGGAGAAAGGGGAACCCTCCTACACTGTTGGTGGGAATGCAAGCTGGTGCAACCACTCTGGAAAACAGCATGGATGTTCCTCAAAATGTTGAAAATAGAACTGCCCTATGACCCAGGATTTGCACTACTGGGTATTTACCCTAAAGATACAAACGTAGTGATCCAAAGGGTCTGTGCACCTGAATGTTTATAGCAGCAATGACCACAATAGCCAAACTATGGAAAGAACCTAGATGTCCATCAACAGATGAATGGATCAAGAAGATGTGGTATATATACACAATGGAATACTATGCAGCCTTCAAAAGAAATGAAATCTTGCCATTTTTGACAACATGGATGGAAGTAGAGCGTATCATGCTTAGCGAAATAAGTCAAGCAGAGAAAAACAACTATCATATGATCTCCCTGATATGAGGAAGTGGTGATGCAACATGGGGGCTTAAGTGGGTAAGAGAAGAATCAATGAAACAAGATGGGATTGGGAGGGAGACAAACCATAAGTGACTCTTAATCTCACAAAACAAACTGAGGGTTGCTGGGGGGTGGGGTTATGGACATTGGGGAGGGTATGTGCTTTGGTGAGTGCTGTGAAGTGTGTAAACCTGGCAATTCACAGACCTGTACCCCTGGGGATAAAAATATATGTTTATAAAAAATAAAAAATTAAAAAAAATTAGTAAATGTACAAAAATTTAACTGGCACCAGAAAGATTGTTAATTTCTTCCCTACTTGATCAATTAATGGAGCAATACCAGCAATTTAAAACTCCAGCCTTGTGGGGAAAGTGCAAAATTATTTTCGGTCCTTAAAATGGAAAACATTTAAAGAGAACCAGTCTGATTGATGGCAGATAGACCTGCTCCCTGAGTGAGTGTGCAGCCCCGAGGTGGAAAACTCCATCTGGAACCACAGGGAAGCAGGTACCATTGGGGCTGTCTGTGCAGTGGGGAAGAGAAGAGAGCATGCAGAATGGCCTGTTGAATCTTCCATTTTTCTTGAAAGTGTATGGGTGCTAGAGAAGTATTCTGGTAAGTTTAGCTTAAAACATCATTTTAAAATTTCCTACCAAAGAATTTGTGACTATGTCACAGTCGTGTAGAAGAAAGTGCAGCTCGGGGTTAGAAGACCAGCTCATGGGGTTAGAAGACCATCTCACAGTGGAGCTGAGCCAGCAGATGGATCTGAGCCCTTGGTAAGTCAAGCTGTCTCATCAGCCTCAAGTCCTCAGCTGTCAAACGAGAGGGTTGACCACATACTCTGGCGTACCCTCCACTCCTAATATGGTGGGGCTAGTTTAGGGCTGATGTCACCTTTATATTATGTTTTTAAAAAATATGAACTGGTCCAACCAAGGGTGATGGTGAGGGAAGGCCCTGGACGAAAAGTCCCCAAAGCTCCTTTCTGAAGTGCTGAGTGAGGAGGATGGCACAGAGGAGAGAGGGAGGCCACCCTGGGAAGCCTGAATTTGTCAGGAGTTGTGGAAGGCTTCCTGAGATGTTATTTGAAACAGAATCAAGTATGTTATCCTCCTTTTTGTGGGTCCAGAATCTGTGAGGGAATGGGATGGGCTCTGTGCTTCTGGCGAGGGTCTCTCTGGTGGCTTCAGTAGGAAGCCTGCTGGGCTGGAACTGCACAATCTCTGGTGGGCTGGACATGCACAGGCATGCTATAAGGTAATTTAGACCTTTTTTTATTTCTATAAAGTTCTGTGCTTGTCTGAAGTAGAAATGTCTTTATAGGCAAGAATTTGGAATAATGTAGGGAATTATTAAGATACCCTGATTACTGAGGTGGCTGGTGGCTCTGTTGCTTAAGTGTCCTCTAAGTTTTGGCTTGGGTCATGATCTCAGGGTTGTGAGATCAAGCCCATGTGGGCTGGGAATGGAGCAGGGCCCTGCTTGCCATCCCTCTCTCCTTTTGCTGCTCCACTGCACTCGCTCTCTCTCTCTAAAATAAATAAACTAATCTTTAAAAAAATAAGGTACAGTGATTATTGTTGATTGCAGTTAATTCATAACCACATAAGTTGTTTCTCCTTTTTTATGTCTTTTCTGGTTCTGTGTTGACATCAGTGTATGTCAACCACAGAGCCCTGAGCAACTGTGTTTTTCTTGGGAAACGTAGGTCCATGGGAGGGTTACTCTGTCAGCGAAGGTGTAAGTGCCAGCTGCCCCCTTCTTTTCCCCCTTTCATGGTTATAGCTGGGACAGCCTTGCTGTAATCTCATCTTCAGCTTCTATTCCTGGCTTGTGCTGTGAGGATGTGAGGTTATGCCTTGGTGTCCCAGAGGCTGCTGCTCTTTACAACCAGAGAAAGTTATAACCTGAATTCCGGTAATGCTGATAAATATACAGCCCCAAATGGGCTGGTTCACACATTTAACTGTGTGCCGTTTCAGAGTGTGTTGTTTTTAACTCTTCTGCTAGTTTGAAAGGAAGACGTTGTAGAACATAAAGAAATAGAAAAGTTACAGATCACTACGAGTAAATGTAAATGTCTTAATCTATTTATATGCTATAAATAGATGAACCATAGAATGGCTTCTGCTTAAAGTCATTTCCCCGTATTTGGCCCATTTAAAAAACAGGCCAGTATTCTACATAAAATCTTTATAATTACATCATTTTTAAAGCAAAGAAAATTCTTTGACTCGAAACACTGGAGCCTGATACAGAGGGTAGAGTTTTAATCATCTCTACAAATCAAAATCATTTATTTTTACTGTTGCAGTTTTGGGAGAAGACAGTTGTGAGCCAGTGTAGACTGTGCCACAGAATTTTCTTTCCTTGGTTGTATAAATCTATTCAAAAGATCAAAAGGCTGGTATTATCTTTTATGTTTCTCTGTATTCCAAATGGAAACTTAGAGTAAAAGTTCAGAATTTGTTTTGCAACCGTGTTACTCAAAAAGTAGAATACACTTTGGGCCACCATGGACACACAGATCAATTTTTTTTTCATTTTTTAAAAATTTAATTTCTTTTCAGTGTAACAGAATTCACTGTTTATGCACACTAGGTGTGCATGCAATATGTGCCCTCCTTAATACCCACCACCTTGTTCCCCCAACCTCAAACCCCCGTCCATTCAAAACCCTCAGTTTGTTTCTCAGAGTCCATAGTCTCTCATGGTTCATCTCCCCCTCCAATATCCCTTAACTTCCTTCTCCTCTCCATCTCCCCATGTCCTCTGTGTTATATCTTATGCTCCACAAATAAGTGAAACCATATGATAATCGACTTTCTCTGCTTGACTTATTTCAGTCAGCATCATCTCCCCCAGTCCGGTCCATATTGCTACAAAAGTTGGGCGTTCATCCTTTCTGATGGAGGCATCATACTCCATAGTGTATATGGACTGCATCTTCCTTATCCATTCATCCGTTGAAGGGCATCTTGGTTCTTTCCACAGTTTGGTGACTATGGCCATTGCTGCTATGAACATTGGGGTATAGATGGCCCTTCTTTTCACTACATCTGTATATTTGGGGTAAATACCCAATAGTGCAATGGCAGGGTCATAGGGATTCTCTATTTTAAATTTTTTTTAAAGATCTTATTTATTTATTGGACAGAGATATCACAAGTAGGCAGAGAGGTAGGCAGAGAGAGAGGAGGAAGCAGGCTCCCCGCTGAGCAGAGAGCCCGATGCGGGGCTCGATCCCAGCACCCTGGGATCATGACCTGAGCCGAAGGCAGAGGCTTTAACCCACTGAGCCACCCAGGTGCCCCTCTATTTTTAATTTCTTGAGGAATCTCCACACTGTTCTCCAAAGTGGCTGCACCAACTTGCATTCCCACCAACAGTGTAAGAGGGTTCCCCTTTCTCCACATCCTCTCCAATACACATTGATTCCTGTCTTGCTAATTTTGGCCATTCTAGCTGGCATAAGGTGGTATCTAAATGTGGTTTTGATTTGAATCTCCCTGATGGCTAGTGATGATGAACATTTTTTCATGTGAGACACAGACAAAATATTAATAAAAATAAGTAAATGCATGCTTTTGTTGCCTGCTTTTGGTCTGTTCCTTTCAAAATAAATGAAGTAAGACTCTCTTTAAATGTTTTGAGTTTCCATCAAAGCTCAGGATTGAACGTTGAAAATGAATATGCATTTGATTCAAAACGGGAGTAGCTTTAGCTCCCAAACTTTGGAGTAATCATCCTAATCTTGCAAGATGATGATAAAATATGCCACTGACTGTTGTTTGTGAAACAAGGTCATCAAATGTGCTGTTTGCTCTGCTCCAACCAACGGAGCATTTCTGAACAAATGAACGGGTGATGACACATATGCAAAGCCGTAACTTGGATTGTCTTCTGTTCTGGCACATTAAAGATAAAATATTGGCTAAACAACCATGTTCAGATACTCAAATGCTAACCTGTATTAAGCTTAGTGTGGCAGTTAAAATACAGTGAATAAAGCAGGGATCCTAGGACAAGTCGGTATGGGCCACGACAGGATCATATTCAAACACTGTGTCGCTAGGATCTAAAGAATGAGCTTCAGTCCTTACCAGCCTAAGATCCAGGATGCTGGCAGAGCCAATAATCCCCACACCTTCTATCTCTGGGCTCACTGACTCCCATCTGGAAGCCCCTTCCCTTCCAGCCCTGTGGACCTGAAGACTAAACACTGTCTAAGCCCAAGAAATGAGGGTTTCTGCCCTCCCTCACTGTGGTTTCCAATCCCTCAGGTTCCTTCCCTTCAGGATTCACCCCTCCATCCACTCATCACAATGCAGCGTGTCTGAGAGTCAGCTCTGCCAGGACCAGCCTTGCTCCACTTGCTGTAAACCGTCCTAGGGATTCTTTTTGTTTTTCTTTCTTTTTTCACCTTTCTGTTAAATAACCACTTAACACTGCCTGGAACATAGTAAGTCTCCAAAACAATTCCTTTCCAGTTGAAGGAAATTTATAAAAAAATGCATGGAGAGGGCACAGATGTATATTTAGAATGATAGTTTTAGAAATGATCCATGGAAACCAAGGAAGACAGAGAGTGAGAGCTGAGTCCCCAGGGAGAGGCAGCTTGCCCTGGGAAGGGACACAGGGGCATTCCAACCACACATCTCTGCAAGCCAGGCTGGAGCCTATCTAGAATTTTTCTTTTTCTTTTTTTATGATTTTATTTATTTATTTAACAGAGAGGGAGAGATCACAAGTAGGCAGAGAGGCAGGCAGAGAGAGGGGTGGGGGAGCAGGCTTCCTGCTGAGCAAAGAGCCTGATTCGGGGCTCAATCCCAGGACCCTGAGACCATGACCTGAGCCAAAGGCAGAGGCTTAACCCACTGAGCCACCCAGGTGCCCCTAGAATTTTTAAGCTAATTTTTCAAAGCTATTCAAATTTCCTTCTAATCTCAATTTTTTGTGTGTTTTGTGAAATTTGGGGGGAAATGTATATTTGAAAAGTTTAACAACAAAGGGCAACTCACATTTAATTATAAGTAAAAGTACTATTTTGTAGATTATATGATCTAAAGAAATAAAAACAAAATTAAAACACCTAACCCCGTACCTGTGTCTACACAAAAGCAAACACACGTTTTGGCAGAGGGGAAGTCAGTTTATGTGACATTTCTGAAAAGTGGAGTTAAATTTGGCTAACAATAATACTCATGTACATTCTAAGGTGCTAAAGTAGGCTAGACATTCAAAGAAATAATTGAATACACTGGTTAAACCAAGAGGCTTTTTTAGAACAATCGTGATGCTTATGTGTAAAGTTAAAAAAAAAAAAAGGGTGAACCTATGACAGGGAAATCAAAGGGGCCACCCAGAAAAAGCTGGTTTGTTGTTGTTGTTTTAACTTTGCTTCTTTTCAGCTTCTGTTCTTGCTAGAATTTGCAACCCTCACTCTACACACGCCTTAATGTATGTCACCTTTGTAAGGGACAAAGAATGAATGCTATCTTTGGAGTCTTCCAACTCAGTAGACATCTCAACACCAAGTGCTCTGGCTTCAAGGAGTGAGTGACTTACGATGGACACCTGGACCCTGTCCTTGTTCTAACTGGTGCTGGGTGCCTGAAAATACACAGGTGCCAGACCACAGTCATCAGTAAAAACCCCCAGACCCAGGGGCATCTGGGCACCTCAGTCAGCTAAGTGTCTGCCTTCAGCTCAGGTCATGATGTCATGATGTCATGGGGCTTCCTGCTCAGCGGGGAGTCTGTTTACCCCCTCTACCAGCTGCTCCGCCTACTCATGATCTCTCTCTGCTTCAAAAATAAATAAATAAAAACCTTTAAAAATAAAAATAAAATAATTAAAAAAAAAAAAAAAAGACTGCCAGCCAAGATCAGACCCTCTCTTTCCCTTTCTGAGTCTCCCGGATGTGCCATCTGCATCATCTCACTGTATTTTTTATAAACTCTGCATTCACCTCCTGTTATCACCTGCTGACTTCCATCCTGGCTGAAGCCAAGGACCCTCTCGGCTGGTCCTGTGGGAAACCCTCTGGGTCCTTGGACCTGGCCTCCTTGCATCAGGCTTCACCAAGGAAAAACTAGGGCTGAATAGGAAACTGATAAAAGCAGAGTTTATTCAGGATTATTGTATAGGGAAAAAGAAACTTCTATGTAGAACTGGGCTCAGCTCAGAATGTAGGGGGAGCATGTGGGAATTTACATGCAAGCTGTGGGGTGGGGATCGGTGTATGGGAAATCACTAAGAGTGAATTCAGGTGGGGCATGGGGTCATGGCTAAACAGACCTAACAGGTTTCTTGCTGCAGGCAGGCCAGGTGGGGGACACCTGAGGGAGGTTGGACAATGAGGAATCCGGCATTAAGGGTCATCACATATGGCAGATGGGAGACTCCTCCTAAACTGACTTAACAAGGTTCTTGCTGAAATTGGGTTGTACAAGGCTGTGTAAGATGGAGCAAGAGGAGGTTCAGAAGCCTGGTCAAATTTTGGTCAAGCAAAGAATCTTTGATAACCTCAGCCTGCCTCATCCAATTGAGAGGGAATTGTTGGAATCCAGTGCTATATTCTTTCCTGTACTGACAGCCACAGCCTTGCTGCCCACCTTGCAGTCGACTGCAACCTCACATGCTGGGGAAGCTTTGGGGTGTGCAAGGGGACAGCTTATTGGAAGTCAGAGATAAGAAGGGTGTGACATTTCATCGGGCAGCACCAAACAAAACGGGATGTCCCCGAGGCCAGAACCACGCTGGTGGGTCCAAGCTGTCAGGAATGCTGCCCAGAAAGTTCCCAGGGGAGGGCTATGATCTTTGTAGATGCAACCAAAGAGTGTCATTTTCAAAGTATGCTGGGGATAGGAAATGCATGAGCACCATCTGTCCAGTTGGGAAAATGTATTGACAGCTGACACTACTGTCTTCACACAATGGATTTATCTCTCCACTAAACTATCTTGCTGCTGAGCTGTGACCTTTTCCTCTCTTTTCAGCGAATGTCAAGGATCAGTTAGCAATCAAACAACTGAAGTGACAGTGTGGTCTGGAAAGTAGCCATTGAAAGCAAGATGCCTGGGATCAGTGAGCAGATCTTCCTTCATCATACTTGTGCTGGTATTGGGAGGAAATTTTTTCTTCCACTCCCTTATGGTTTCTTGATCATGATCTTGGGCATTAACTCACAGCAGAGAGCATCGGGGAGAAAATGCAAGGTTTCTTCCTCAGTGCAAGGAGGAGTGGCTAAGTAATGAGGACCTCTTCAGCTACCCAGAAGCAAAGATTTATAGACCAATTTCACAAGAAGGGAGGGATTTTAGGACTTCAGTGGGAAAGCTCCAAAGGCTCTGTGAGCTTTTTGATGCTAATAGCAATAAGCAATCTGTCTCTATGACAACTGAGTTAGCAGAAAAACCCCTGGAGGCAGGTTAACGGCAGCTGTATTTTCAGAAGGTTCTGCTTTAGTAGATAGGGAAAGTCCAGACAATATTTCTTCTGCAGAAATGTTTTCACTTTAAAATAATTTCAGTGTTCATATGTGATCCCTTACTTTGTTAAATGGCATATATCTGTCCAGTGCTTACTGGGTGCACACCACCATGCTGGTCTAGGGAGGGTTTAGAGTTGAATAAACATAGTGCTGGCCTTCCCACCATTTCTGCTCAAATAAGAGTCAGACAAATGGTCCAAGCAGGCTGGGAAGAGCCCTGTCCGATCTTTACTCAGAAGTATCTGCTGTGATGCCTGGGTGGCTCAGTTGATTAAGCAGCCAATGCTTGATTTTGGCTCAGTCATGATCTCAGGGTCATGGGATCAAGCCCCATGCTGGGCTCCATGCTCAGCACTGAGTTTGCTTGAGATTCTCTCTCTCCCTCCCCCAGCTCATGCTTGTTCCCTCGCTCTCTCACAAATAAATAAATAAATAAATAAATAAATATAATCTTTAAGAAAAAAGAAAGAAATATCTGCTGAGGACTTCCTAAGTGCCAGGCACTGCTGGAAGCAACAAGGAAGGAGCCAGGAGCAGGTTGGATGAGAACATTCAGCCCATGGGTTTTGCAGAAAGCCAGTACTAGGGGTACTGAGACAAGGAAGGGAAAGGGACTGTGAAGACCAGGGATAAACCATCTAAGACAGGGGACCTCTACACTGAAGTCTAGGTAGACTTAAGGAAACATTGAAGGGGAAGAAATTCTATGCACATAACTTGGAAAACTTTAACTTGGTGCTTCCATATCAGCCCTAAAATTTGTATGATCTTTCTTTACCTTGGATGCAAGATGGTAGGATGTATTTTTCTGCATTTACAACCTCTAGTTTTATGGCATCTACATGGCACTTCCTTGAGAAATAAGGTAACACATTTGAATGTTTTGACATAATGTTTGACACATAGAGGAATCTCAATGATTTCTTTTTTGAATCTGATTTTTAAAAATGCTACTTGCATGTTTGGCACGTGTTTTTTCAAACAAGGATGGATAACCTATAGAATATCAGATTTGTTTTACTAAATATGGTTTAAAAGCTGGATCCAAAATATTTTACCAAATTATTTGATTTGCCTGAGAAGAATGTATTGTCAGATGTTCTATAGTTCCATGGGCACACATGGGACCAGTTTACACCCTCAGGCTCACTGAGGCTCCAGGAGGGGACAGTCAGGTCTAGCTGCTTGTCCTGGAACCCTTCTTAGAATGACTTGCAGTCACAGCAGCAACAAGGTCTAGTGCTCACATGCCCCAATATTGGTTGATTTTCCCCCACTTTAAACATTCAGTTTTGGGGCGCCTGGGTGGCTCAGTGGTTTGGGCTGCTGCCTTCGGCTCGGGTCATGATCTCAGGGTCCTGGGATCGAGCCCCGCATCGGGCTCCCTCCTCTGCAGGAAGCCTGCTTCCCTCTCTCTCTCTCTCTCTCTGCCTGCCTCTCAGCCTACTTGTGATCTCTGTCTGTCAAATAAATAAATAAAATCTTTAAAAAAAAACAAACATTCAGTTTTAACTTAGGATAGTGAGTGTTCATCTGCTGGGAATGGAGCCAGACTTCTGTCCAGAGCTGATTCCCAAACACCAAGAACCTAGAATGTCACTTGGGGATGCACAAAGGGAGATCCACTCTTTAAACAGTCAGGACTCTTTTCTGAATTCTCCAATAGGGTGAAGATAGCACATCTATATGTGGATGTGTCCAGGCCTCCGCACACTCCCTGTTGAACTATGGGCAGGCTGTTTGGTACCCTGGTGGTTTTTCTTTCTTTATTTGTTTTTATTTATTTATTTATTTATTTACTCGTTGATTTATTTATTTATTTATTTTTAAGACAAAAGAGAACACACACATATTTAAATGCAAGATGTTTGGTGTTCCTCTTTTTGCATGGTATTGAATTGAGCTGAATTCAATTGTATATGATAATCAGGACGTTTTACAAAATCATGCAAATACTGTTCCATTTAGAAACTAAAGAATTCCAAGCTTGCCAGCACTAATGAGAATTTTAATTTTAAATACTGTCAGAAATGGGGCCCAGATGCATAACTCCATCTCATCAATCACATCTCATCTAGAATTACTTGTCTTAGTGGAGGGAGAAGCATCTAAAATCCTTTGTCCTCTCGGGTGGGGAGTTGGGGGTGGTTTATCAATGTGAATCCCTTGATCCTTCCATGATGGTAAATTTACTGTAAGTAAAAACTATAAAATGAACTATGTTCTCATCAGGAACATTTAGGAATGTTTAAAGCTATCTTTAAACATTAGCTAAGATTTTGTATGACCCCCAAGTCAACTTGAAACACTAAAAAAATCACCAGAAACTGGTGGGACTGGACAAAGGAGCTGTCCTTTCCAGAAGTGTTGTTTCTTTAACAGGTTCCTTTTGAGTTCCTGTGCTTCACGATCATTTGAACTTTATTTTCAGTTTCCCAAAGTGTAAACCGACTAAGTGAGGTGGTTCCTAGAAGAGGAGGCATTTAGTGAACCTAAGAATTTAGCTGAGTGAAAGACAGAAATTTTTCCTTGACTGAAAGTTAACATAATGATATAAAGTACAGTAAGTTTGCCTTTCTCTGTGTGGGTTTGAAAACCTAGTTTCCAAAATAATCCAAGTAGGGCAGGAATACACTATTACTTTCTTCATGTGTATATTGTAGACAGAATAATGGTCCCCTAAAGATGTCCATGCCCTACTCCCTGTAATCTGTAAATGTTACCGATGGGGACTTAACGATCTTGACATGGGGGAATTACCCTAGATTATTTGGATTTGCTCAATGTCATCAAAAGGATCCAGGTCAGAGAGACATTTGAATGGGCTGCACTGCTGCCTTTGAAGATGGAGGAAGGGGTTTGGGGCCAATGACTGCAGACGACCCGTAGAAGCTGGAAAAGGCAAAAAATGGCATTCTCCATAAAAAAATGTAATCCTGTAGAGACACCTTGACTTGAACCCATCAGGAACCATTTTATATTTCTCACCTTCAGAACTAGAAGATAGTTCATTTGTGTGGTTTTAAAGCCATCAGGTTTGTGGTCACTGATTACAACAGCAAAAGGAAACTTGTCTAACTTGTATCTGATTATCCTATGACCTTTGGTAACATAATATACACAGTCCCCACCCATCAGCACTGCCTTCTCTGTTGTATCTGTGCAGAGGAAGTATTTGTCTTCGGTAGCAAAAACAAATTTCCAAGACTTCCGAATTGTTAATGACAGAATTCAGTGCAGGGCAGAATCTGAGTGAATACTCAATGAAATACTGAATACTTAATGCAAATACTTAATCATTATAGAGTTTCTGATTAAGAGGGTGGCCCATTTGTTAGGTGTCAACTGTGACACCACGGTCTGCCCAATCCCTCTCTTCAAGTGACATTGTCTGCTAAACATCCACTGTGCTGTCAGGTATGAAGTCTTAATGAGATGGTGTGTTTCCAAATGACTATGAAAATGTCACAGGTCTATCCTCTGTGGCCAAGCTTCTAGTCTTACCTCATATGAATAATTGGGAAAACATTCTTAGTGCTACATGAAGTGAACATCAGGGTTTGAAGAGTGAATTTCATTGATTACTACAAATGGCTATGTTTGTTTGAAGGTTTTGAAATCAAAATAAAAATCAATGCAGATTAAGTCAATATACAAAATAATTTATGCGAGTTAAGGCATAGCTAGCAGAGATGGAAATTTCTACCAGCATCACATCCTTTTGTAAAGCAAAGTTCAATTCCTCTGTAGTTTCTTATTTTTGTTTCCAAAGTGAAGTAAGTCAGCTGCTTATTCTTGTTTCATTTTTAAAGACTTATTTTTATCTTTAAAAAGATTATTCACTGTCTCTATTCAAAAGACAAATGATCATTTGATAAGTTATTAAACTGTAATTTTTCAGGGTTTATATTCTAAAATACTTTTATACCAAAAAAAAAAAAAGTAAAACACATCCTTTCATAGTGCTGTTTTATGGAAATGGAGAGACCCTTCTGGATATTATTATCAAGTATGCCAAAGAGTAGCACTGAGTCTTTAACAGCAATGTGGAGTTCCAAGGGCATAACACCCAGGTGCTGGCTGGATCTCATACAGCTTATCTGCCTGTGGTACTGTGAATTACAATAAGAAATTTATGTTTTGTCTTCTCCTGTTTCTGGCACAGTCCTAAAACTCTTAGAATGTCCTGAGAAATAACAACATAAGGGTGCCTTTTGTTCTGCTAATTAGGGGACTTTTGGAAAATACCTAAAGATGGGGACCAGTTGCCAGTGGAGCCAACCATGACTTTAAAGGGTTGGAACTTTCCATCCCACCACTGATCTCCGGAGAAAGGAAAAGAGCCAGAAGTTGGATCATTTTCCAGTAGCCAATGGCTTAGTCAATTGTCTATGTGATGAAGTCTCCATAAAAACCTAAAAGAAGAGGATCTGAAGAGCTCTCAGGTTGATAAACACATGGAGATTCAAGGAGAGAGGTGTGCACAGAGAAGGCAGGGATGCCCCACCCCCTCTTCTCATACTTACCCTTGGGAATCTCTTCCATCTGGCCCTTACTGAGTTCTGTTCTTTTGTAAATAAAAATAAATAGGTGACCTAGTAAGTACAATATTTCTCTGAGCTCTGTGAGCAGCTCTAGCAAATTAATCAAACCTAAAGAAAGGTTTAAGGGAACCTCTGATTTATAGCCAGTCTGTCAGAAGCACATTAACAACAGGGATTTTGACTGGTGTCTGAAGGATGGGGGGCCTCTGGTAAGACTGAGCCCTTAACATGTGGAATCTGATGCCATCTCTGGGTAGATAGTGTCACAATTGTGTTAAATTGAGTTGACTTATAGAACACCCAGCTGGTGTTGGAGCATCACTTTTATGTGGTGTGGGGAGCCCCATTTCCCCCACACACTTATCCTTTAAAATTGGGTCCAGGAACCTAATTAATTATCCCAAGTCATTTTTAAATGTTGCTAGAGCTTAATGTGCTTGTTGCTGCAAAGGGCACAGGAAATCCAGCAAAGCAGATCACACAGCCCAGGACTAAGGCAGACTTACGGCTCCCCAGAAGTATGTTGTTGGCAATTCCAGGGCTGGAGCCTTGCCTAATTATAACTGCATCTCTAACACCATCATGCTGCCCAGTGCACACACATGCACATACATGCATATACATGTACACAGACATATGCACACACTAGATACACAGAACAAAGTTTGTGCCAGTATAGCTAGCAAAATGAGTGAACATAATATCTTGAAATTATTTTTAGCATATATTGAAATTCCATTTATCTTAAATAATAATCAAAACCTTGGCCATATTATATAAGAAGAAATAAAACTCAAGAGAAAGAAAAGACAAGCCACAGACTGGAGGAAGATATTTATAAAAGATACATCAGATCAAGGACTGCTATCCAAAATATACAAAAAGCCCTTACAAATCAACAATAAGAAAACAGATGTCCTGATTGAAAAGTGGTCCAATGACCTTAACAAATACCTCACTTGGCAAGATATAAAGATGGCAAATAAGCATATGAAAGGATACTTCATACCATATGTCATTTGAGAAATGTAAATTAAAACAAAATACCAACACCCACCTACAAGAATGGCCCAAGTCTAGAACACAAATCTCATAAATGCTAACAAGACTGTGGAACAAGAGCAACTCTCATTCATTGCTGACGAGAATACAAAAGGACACAGCCCACTTCCAAGGACACTTTGTCTCTTATAAAATTAAACATACTCTTACCATACAACCTAACAACTGTGATTCTTAATATTTACCCAAAGGAGTTAAGAGCTCCTTCAAAAAGCCTTCTTGAGGAGGTTTAAAGCATCTTTACTCATAATTACCCAAACTTGAAAGCAACCAGGATGCTCTTCAGTAAGTGAGTAGGCAAGTTGTAGAACACGGAGACAATGGAATATCACTCAGGACTGAAAATAAATGAGCTGTCACGTCAGAACAAGATGTGGGGTAACCTTAAATGTGTATCACTAAGTGAAAGAAGCCAGTCTGCAAAGGCTATGTACTGTGTGACTTCAGCTCTGTGACGTTCTGGAAAAGCAAGACTGTGGAGATAGTAAAGAGTTCTGTGACTGCCAGGAGTTCCGGGAGAGGGAAGGATGAACAGGTGGAGTCCAGAGAATTTTTAGGACAGTGAAAGTACTCTGTATATTACTTAATGGGGGAAGTGCCTAGATGGCTCAGTTGGTTAAGTGTCTGACTGCTGATCTCAGCTCACATCTTGATCTCAGGGCCATGGGTTCAAGCTCTGCACTGGGCTCCATGCTGAGCATAGATCCTACTTAAAAAGAAAAAAAAAAAAATAGGGATGCCTGGGTGGCTCCATTGGTTAAGCGACTGCCTTTGGCTCGGGTCATGATCCTGGAGTCCTGGGATTGAGTCCCACATTGGACTGCTCAGCAGGGAGTCTGCTTCTCCTACTGACCTCTCTCCTCTCATGCTTGCTCTCTCTCTCTTTCTCTCTCAAATAAATAAATAAAATCATTAAAAAATTTAAAAAAGAAAAAAATAATAATGACGAATATGTGTCCTTACACATTCATCCAAGCCCACAGAACGTATGAGAATGAACCCTAATGTAAACCATGGATCTGGGGTGATTATCATATGTCAGTGTAGGTTTATCAATTGCAACAAAGACACCACTCTGGTGGGGGATCTGATAACCAGGGGAGACTGTGCATGGGGGTGGGGGGATCGCTCCACTGTCCCCTCAATTTTGATGTGAACCTAAAATTACTCTAAAAAAAATAAAGTAAGCTTTGGAAAAGAGAAAGAAATGTGTTCCTGACATGAAGCAAATAAAGGACCTTTCTGGAAAAAAGACTATTGAGATCATATTTCCCATCCCAACTGAGGCAAGAGGACAACCATGTTGGCAACGAGTACTGGGGCTCTGTGCTACCTGCACTCTGCCCTGGACTTTGGGTACAGTAATTAAAATAACAATGCTATGCAATAGGCAGTATAGTTGTTATTTTACAGCTGAAGAAAGGAGGGTCAGAGGATTTAAACTCTTTGGTCAACATTATATAACTGGCAAGGAGTTCAGTGGCCATGATGCTCTAGTCCATCTGATTCCAAAGCCTGGGATCTTTCAGCACTTGGAGAGACTTTCATTAACTTTCCTGATCCTCTTCTCCATTCCCTTTTATTTCCTGCCCAGCTAAGATGAGGTATTGTTCCATTGCTGCTGTGAACTTACTACTTTAGAATAGAACAAAATAAGGTGCCAGAAATGTTTTGCAGAACCCGCTTTCCTTGCTTTTCTCCTTGTAATGTATGAGCAGTACAATAAAATAGACTCAGCTCTTCTAGAGCCAAAGAAGATTTGGGGGCTTTGTGAAGGATGGCAGAAAGTTACAGAGCCATGTCTGAATCGAGAGGCCACCACTGGGGTTGGGGGCAAGGGACTTCAATTCATTATAGTCTCCTTCTCCCAAGTTGGACTCTGTGATCAATCCTCATAACTCAAAGTCTGAGCCAAGCTACAACACCTTAGAGGGATAATGGGGTCCTTCCATCTCCCCACTCCCACCACTTAGCCCATTGTCTGATGGGCTGCTCTCACTGAGTCTCTTCACAGTATTCTTCATAGAGACCAGGTCTAGTATGACCTTCCAAAAAATAGTTTCTTTCCATTCTATTTTAAGAGCTTCAACACAAAGTTAAGCTTGATAGGAATGGGCCTAGCCAGAGTAAGAGGTTTTAAATCATTCTGAGATTGGAGTTCCTGGAAAGGGCTCAGTCAGTCATCTTCCCCTTCTTTGGGACAGCTGGTTTTCATATTAAGAAGATGTATTATGGTTTCACTAATTTGTGGAGCACAACAAATAGCATGGAGGACATGGGGAGATAGAGAGGAGAAGGGAGTTGGGGAAATTGGAAGGGGAGGTGAATCATGAGAGACTATGGACTCTGAAAAACAATCTGAGGGTTTTGAAGGGGTAGGGGAAGGGGGGTTGGGGTACCACGTGGTGGGTATTATAGAGGGCACAGATTGCATGGAGCACTGGGTGTGGTGCAAAAATAATGAATACTGTTATGCTGAAAATAAAAAATAAATAAACAAATTAATTAATTAATTAATTTTTTTAAAAAGATGTATTTTAAATCATAATTGGGAGATCTGGGGTCTTGGTCTGAAGTAACCCCTCCCCCAACCCCATGAGATAACAATTCAGCCACCAGGGGACATGACTTGGGAGCATCATGGTAACTTTGATTTGGGAAAAAGAACAGCATTCTTTCTGAAATAATTAAATATTTTTAAAATCTTTAATGCACCATCTTCTTAAGACTGAGATGGAAAATAGATTTCCCACTAGTGCCATTGAGAAATTCTCCCTAGTCTGCCCCCTTTACTAGGGATGCCATGAGAGGCAGCTATATTGGGCAAGGAGCTGTGTTCCTGCCACTGGCAGGAACTGTAATTGGCGCGGACAGTGTGTGTTTGCAGATGAACACCTCCTTCACATCATCCTGCTGCATGAAATTAGAGTGGCAACTCATGTGCTCCTGGTCTTCACCCGCGGACCTACACCTACTCAGCAGCTCCATTAGTCTGATATCTTGCATGGTGAACACCACCACTCCAGTCCTGTCTTCATGTCGCAGAGCCTGCAGACTTCCCCAGCCTGCACACTCATGGAATATACTTCCTGTCACCCAAAAGTGTGCAGAGCTCACAGCAATCCACCTCTGAGAGGACGCACACTTCGCTGCTGCCGCACACGCCACACACACTCAGGCACTCAAGGACCATCCTCAAGTTCCCCCCTTGTTTCCCCAGGGACCCCAGAAAGCACTCTCAAAATAGAATAAGAGAAGAGGAGGAGCAAGATGGCAGAGGAGAAGGAGAACTAAATTTCATCGGGTCCCAGAAATTCAGCTAGATAGTTATCAAACCATCTGAACACCTACAAACTCAACAGGAGATCGAAGAGAAGAGCAGAAATTCTAGGAACAGAAAATTGACCACTTTCTGGAAGGTAGGACGTGTGGAGAAGTGAATCCAAGAGGCGATATATGGGAAGATAGACTGCGGGGGGAGGGGCTGGCTCCCAGCAAGCGGCAGAGCAGTGGAGCACAACATCAGAACTTTTAGAAGTCTGCTCCACAGAGGAACATCTCTCCAGAGGCTAAGCAGGGGTGGAGTGCTCACGGGGACAATGTGGTCTCAGTACCAACAGGGGCATAGAAAGACCAGGGGTGTCTGAGGGTGGCAGAGCTCCCAGGTATAAAAGTGGGGAAGCCAGTTGCAAAGATGGAGCTGAGGCATGTTCTCTTAGCTTGGGCTTACCTTAAACTGTGATCTGAGACACATTGAGGCCACTACTCTTTGGGCAGGGACCCCACAAGTGACAGATCTAGAGAGACCCCCTCTTGCCTCTTCTGTGATAAGCAGTGCAGGAGCCTAGGGCAGGAATCTGCTGGGTTTGGAGATTCCAAACAGGGCCATGCACCAGAGAGAGAAACACTCAGTTGGTCACAGTCCAGGTGAGCTCACAGCACAGACGGAGGCCAGGGAGAGGGCAGGATTGACAGCTTTTCTCTGAGGGCACACTGAGGAGCAGGCCCGAGGGCTCAGCTCCTCCGGTGGGAGACTAGGCGGCCGCCATTTTCATTCCTGTCCTCCAAAGTGGTACAGAAAGTGCTCAGTGAAAAAAATCTCCCAAGAGTGAACTGGAGCAGATTACATAGCCAGGCTCCTGGCAAGGGTGGTGCAATTCCCTCTTGGGCAAAGACATTTGAGAATCACAGGAACAGGCCCTTCCCCAGAAGATAGGCAAGAATTTCCAGCCAAGACCAAGTTCACTGATCAAAATGAGAATAGCCAAACTCTGACCTGGGGGAATGCAACACATAGAATTCATAGCTTTTTTCCCCAAAATTCTTTAGTCTTTCAAAGTTAAATTATTTAAATCTTCATTTTTTTTCTTTTCCTATTTTTTAATGTTTCCTTTCTATTTTAACTATTTTATCCTATCAATACTTTCTTTAAAATCTTTTTAAATTTTCATTTTTATAGTCATATTCTATCTCTTCATTGTATTTAACCTTAGTTTTTTATACATGTAAGTTTTTCTTTCTTTAAAATTTTGGGATACAGTTTCTTCTAACAGACCAAAATATACCCTAAATCTAACGTATGGATTTGTTCTAGTCTCCAGCCTGATCTCATTCTCTCTTTCTCTCTTTTTTTCCTTTTTTCAACCTTTTTTCTTGTATTATCAATTCCTTTTTTAGAATCTTTTAAAGTTTTCATCTTTACAGTCATATTCCATACTTTCATCATGTTTATTTGGGAGGGAATTTCATCTAACAAACCAAAATACACCCAAAATCAAGTGTGTGGCTCTGCACCCTAATTATATATATTTTCTCCTCTTTCTCCTCCTCCTCCTCCACCTCCTCTTTCTTCTTCTTCGTCTCCTCCTCCTCCTCTGCCTCCTCCTCCTTCTTCTTCTTCTTCTTCTTCTTCTTTTCCTTTCTTCTCTACCTGGTTTTGGGTCTCTTCTGATTTGGTTAGTGTATATTTTTCTGGGGTTGTTGTTACCCTTTTAACATTTTGTTCTCTCATTCATCTATTCTTCTCTGGACAAAATGACAAGGCAGAAAAACTCACCTAAAAAAAAAAAAAGAAAAAGAAAAGAAAAAAAAAAGGAACAAGAGGCAGTACCAGCTTCTAGGGACATAATCAATATGGACATTAATTAGTAAGATGTCAAAACTGGAGTTGAGAATGACATTTGTAAAGGTGCTAGCTGGGCTTGAAAAAAGCAGAGAAGATACTGGAGAATTCCTTTCTGGAGAAATAAAATCACTTTCTGGAGAAATAAAAGAACTAAAATATAACCAAGTTGAATAAGAAATGTAGGCTCTTACTGTGAGTATAAATGAGACAGAAGTGATATAGAAGTGATAGTGATAGTGATATAGATAGACCAAATGACAGAGAATAAAGAAGATGAGCAAAAGAGAGACAAACAACTGCTGGATCATGAAGAGAGAATTCGAGAGATAAGTGATACCATAAGATGAAATATTAGAATAATTGGGATCCCAAAAGAAGAAGAAGGGAGGAGGGCAGAAGGTATATTAGTGCAAATTATAGCATAGAATTTCCCTAATTTGGAGAAGGAAACCAGCATCAAAATCCAGGAGACACAGAGAGCACCCCTCAAACTCAAATAGGTCAACATCCCATCACCTATAGGTGTCAGAGACAAAGAGAAAATCCTGAAAGCAGCTTGGGACAAGAGGTCTGTACTGTACAATGGCAGTATTGGGTTGGCAGCAGACCTATCCACAGAGACCTGGCAGGCCAGAAAGAACTGGCATGAAATATTCAGAGCACTAAATGAGAAAAATATGCAGACAAGAATACTATATCCAGCTAGGTTATCACTGAAAATATAAGGAGAGATAAAATCTTCCAGGACAATCAAAAACTAAAAGAATTTGAAAACACCAAACCAGTCCTACAGGAAATATTGAAAGGGGGTCCTCTAAGCAAAGAGAAAACCTAAAAGTAGTAGATCAGAAAGGAACAGAGACAATATACAGTAACAGTCACTTTATGGGCAATATAATGGCACTAAGTTCATATCTTTCAATAGTGACCCTGAATGTAAATGGGCTAAATGCCTCAATCAAAAGACACAGGTGCTAAAAGGATCCACTAAAAGGATGATTAAAAAAAAAAACAACAACAAAAAAACAAGACCCATTGATATGCTGTCTTCAAGAAACTAATTTTAGACCCAAAGACACCTCCAGATTTAAAGTAAGGGGGTTGAAAACCATTTACTATTGTAATGGACATCAAAAAGAAAGCTGGGGTGGCAATCTGTATATCACACAAATTAGATTTTAAGCCAAAGATTCTAATAAGAGATGAGGAAGGAAAGTATATCATACTTAAAGGGTATGTCCAACAAGAAGGATCTAAAATTTTAAATATCTATGCCCCTAACATGTGAACAGACAACTATATAAACCAATTAATAACAAAATCAAAGAGACACATCAACAATAAGACAATAATAGTAGGGGACTTTAACACCCCCCCTCACTGAAATGAACAGATCTTCCAAGCAAAAGATCAACAAGGAAATAAAAGCCTTAAATGACACACTGGACCAGATGGACATCACAGATATATTCAGAACATTCCATCCCAAAGCAATGGAATAAAAATTCTTTCCTACTGCACATGGAACATTCTCCAGAATAGATCACATCAGGACTCAGCCAGTACCAAAACACTGGGATCATTCCCTGAGTAATTTCAGACCATGGTGCTTTGAAACTAGAACTCAACCACAAGAGAAAAGTTGGAAAGAACCCAAATACGTGGAGGCTAAAGAGCACCCTACTAAAGAATGAATGGGTCAATGAGGAAATTAAAGAAGGATTTTTTAAAAATTAATGGAAACAAATGAAAATGAAAACACAACTGTTAAAAATCTTTGGGATGCAACAAAGGCAGTTCTAAGAAGAGAGTATATAACAATACAATCCTTTCTCAAGAAACAAGAAAGTTCTCAAATATACACTCTTACTGTATACCTAAAGAAGCTGGAGAAAGAACTACAAAGGAAAGCCTAAACCCAGCAGGAGAAAAGAAATCATAAATATCAAAGCAGAAATCAATGAAATAGAAACCAAAAAGAACAGTAGAACAAATCAATGAAACTAGAGGCTGGTTCTTTGAAAGAATTAATAAGATTGATAAACCTCTGGCCAGACTTATCAAAAAGAAAAAGAAAGGACTCAAATAAATAAAATCATGAATGAAATAGGAGAGATCACAACCAACACCAAAGAAATATAAACAATTATGAGAATATATTAGGAGAAACTTTATACCAGCAAATTTGACAATCTGGAAGAAATGGATGTGCATATTCCTAGAGACATACAAACTACTAAAACTGAACCAGGAAGAAATGAAAACCTGAACAGACCCCTAACCAGTAAGGAGATTGAACCAGTCATCAAAAATCTCCCAACAAATAAGAGTCCAGGGTCAGAAAGCTTCCCAGGGGAATTCTACCACACATTTAAAGAAGAATTAATACCTATTCTCCTGAAACTGTTCCAAAAAAACAGAAGAGGAAGGAAAATATCCAAATTCATTTTATGAGGCCAGCATTACCTTGATCCTAAAAACAAACAAAGACCCCATCAAAATGGAGAATTACAGTCCAATATCCCTGATGAACATGGATGCAAAAATTCTCACCAACATACAACTCAATAGCATCCAATAGTACATTAAAAGGATGATTCACCACAACCAAAATGAATTTATTCCTGGGCTGCAAGGGTGGCTTGACAACCACCAATCAATCCATGGAATCGCTGCCTTAACAGAAGAAAGAACAAGAACCATAGGATCTTCTCAATAGATGCAGAAAAAGCATTTGACAAAGTACAGCATCCTTTCTTGATCAAAACTCTTCAAAGTGTAGGGATAGAGGGTACATACCTCAATATCATCAAGGCGTTCTATAAAAAACCCACAGAGAATATAATCCTCACTGGGGAAAAAAATGAGAATTTTCCCCCTAATGTCAGGAACATGGCAGGGATGTCGTGTATCACTACTGCTATTCAACATAGTACTAGCAGTCCTACCCTCGGCAATCAGACAACAAAAAGAAATAAAAAGCATCCGAATCAGTGAAGAAGTCAAATTCTCACTCTTTGCAGAATATATGATACTTCATGTCGAAACCCCAAAAGATTCTACTCCAAAACTTCTAGAACTCATATAGGAATTCAGTAAAGTGTCAGGATATAAAATAAATGCACAGAAATCAGTTGCATTTCTATACACCAACAAGATAGATGAAAGAGAAATTAAGGAGTCAATCCCATTTACAACTGCACCAAAAATCATAAGATACCTAGGAATAAACCTAACCAAAGAGGCAAAGAATCTGTACTCATAAAACTAAAGAATACTCATCAAAGAAATTGAGGAAGACACAAAGAAGTGGAAAAACGTTCCATGCTCATGGATTGGAAGAACAAATAATGTGAAAATGTTTATGATACCTAGCACAATCTACACATTTAAAGCAATCCATATCAAAATACCATGCACTTTTTTTTTTAAAGAAATGGAACAAATAATCCTAAAATTTACATGGAACCAGAAAAGACCCCGAATAGTCAGAGGACTGTTGAAAATGAAAGCCAAAGTTGGTGGCATCACAATTCCAGACTTCAAACTCTATTACAAAGCTGTCATCATCAAGATAGTATGGTGCCAGTACAAAAACAGACACATAGATCAATGGAACAGAATAGACAGCCCAGAAATAGACCCTCAACTCTACAGTCAACTAATCTTCGACAAAGCAGGAAAGAATGTCCAATAGAAAAAAGACAGCCTCTTCAACAAATGGTGTTGGGAAAACTGGAAGCCACATGCAGAAGAATTAAATTGGACCATTTCCTTACACCACACACTAAAATAGACTCAAAATGGATGAAGGACCTCAATGTGAGAAAGGAATCCATCAAAATCCTTGAGGAGAGCAGAGGCAGCAACCTCTTCGACCTCAGCCACAGCAATTTCTTCCTAGGAACACCACCAAAGGCAAGGGAAGCAAGGGAAAAAATGAACTATTGGGATTTCATCAAGATCGAAAGCTTTTGCACAGCAAAGGAAACAGTTAACAAAACCAAAAGACAGCTGACAGAATGGGAGAAGATATTTGCAAATGACATATCAGATAAAGGGCTAGTGTCCAAAATCTAGAAAGAACTTATCCAAATCAACACCCAAAGAACAAATAATCCAATCAACAAATGGGAAGAGGACATGAACAGACATTTCTGCAAAGAAGACATCCAGATGGCCAACAGACACATGAAAAAGTGTTCTACATCACTCAGCATCAGGGAAATACAAAGCAAGACCACAATGGGATACCACCTCACACCAGTCAGAATGGCTAAAATCTACAAGTCAGGAAATGACAGATGCTGGGGAGGATGCGGAGAAAGGGGAACCCTCCTACACTGTTGGTGGGAATGCAAGCTGGTGCAGCCATTCTGGAAAACAGAATGGAGTTTCCTCAGGAAGTTGAAAATAGAGCTACCCTATGACCCAGCAATCACACTACTGAGTATTTACCCTAAGGATACAAATGTAGTGACCCGAAGGGGCATGTACACCCAAATGTTTATAGCAGCAATGTCCACAATAGCCAAACTATGGAAAGAACCTAGATGTCCGTCAACAGATGAATGGATCAAGATGTGTATATACACAATGGAATACTATGCAGCCATGAAAAGAAATGAAATCTTGCCATTTGAAATGACATGGATGGAACTAGAGGGTATTATGCTGAGCAAAATAAGTCAATCAGAGAAAGACAATTATATGATCGCAGTGATATGAAGTTGAGAAACAATACAGAGAATCATAGGGGAAGGGAGAGAAGAATGAAACAAGACGAAACCAGAGAGGGTGACAGGCCATAAGAGACTCTTAACCTCAGGAAAGAAACTGAGGTTTGGAGGACTGGGGTTACTGATTGATGGACATTAGGGAGGGTATGTGTTATGGTGAGAAAAATAATAATAAATTTAAAAAGAAAAGAGAAAAAAAACAGAATAAGAAGTCACATAAACAGTTCCTCTGTATTTGGCATGCTTGTGTGTGCTCTCAAAGGAAAAATAAAGCAAATACATTATTTTGATGGAAAAACTACAGATTCCTGTAAAGAGGACTTAAAGCATGCAGCTTAAACAAAATGTTAGAATAAATCATAGTGTTTGGTGTTTCTCCGGAAGGAAATAGAGATTACTTTTGCAGAGTGTTGGGGGGGGGGCTCCTTTTGCATGTTGATTAGAGCATAGCATGAATTGAAAAGTGTCCACACCTGGTTTCTGGTTAAATCACTCGGAGATCGGGAACCGAGATGGTGAGCTCTTTGGATGATGTTTAAAAATGTGCATAGTGAGGACATTGTGCATAAAGTATTTCTGCCTCCTGAGAAAAAGCTTTCTGTTTCTCCTGATGGAGAGCTGTGTTGATCAAAGCGTTCTGTGGAAAGCCTAAATGAAAAGTGATAGAGATTCTAAACCGCAGACTTCCCCGAGCCTGTGGGCCTGGAAGGGCCAGGTGGCTCTGGCGTGCCCACAGTGACAGTCACCATGGGAGACGCAGGCCTCCTCCATCAGTCTGTCTTCCTGACTTCTTCCCCATCCACCTCTTTGGTGCACTTCTCAATTTTCTGCAGAACTTAAAGGATCCGATGTCAGGCTTGCGCTCAGAGGTGCTGTCCCCGTGAGCTCTGGATGAGGCCTTGTATCCTGGGCTTTTATTTTTGGGAAGAAAGAACATCTCCGGTTCTGAGGTGTCCTTGTCCTGCTGTGCTGGCCTCAGAGCACAGGGCTGCGGACCTCCAGCTTGCCTCTGCCAAGCCATGTTGCTGAGCCCCTTGGAGGGCTTGTTTCTTCAAGTGTGAAATGGGCGCAGACCTGCCTGTGCTGTCTCCCTCTGGCGAGGTCACCTGTGTGAAACCACTCTGTCCAGGGCCCAGTGTTACTAATCTAGAGCTTTCTGCTCAAGGCGTGGTCAGGCGACCTCAGCTGGGGCCAGGAGCTATCCTTGGTCCTGGAAGCAGGACAGACGAGATGCTTCTGCAGAAGGGAGCGAGGCTGGTGGGTGGCTGGAATTTGCGCTGTCACCTGGGGTTAGCCTTCTGGCCCCACTTCATCATGTCCCCTCTTTACTCCCCTGTGTCCCCTGCCTGGAAGACCATCATCTGTTCCCTTGCAGACAGCAGTCTTCTCTCGGCGATATTAAAGGCTGTTCTCAGACATCAAGTTCTTGCATCACTTTTGTTTTTGTTATTTGTGTTCTAAACCTGTCTTTGAATTCTTCGAGTATTTGTAGATCACGATGCATCCTCCTTTAGAAACTGGGCTTATCTTTCTATCAGTCGTAAGGGCTGGCAGAATTCTGGATAGCAAGGGATGAGGAGATGGCCTTCGAACTCATTCCTGTGTGGAGGGCTCTGAGGGCAGACAAATTCATCTTCTCTGTGGGTGGGACATGCAGGCACACACCCCACGATGACTGGGCAAGTGGCAAATGCAGGAAGAATGGTAGACCGGTACCCATGTGTATTCAAGAAGCACCTGTCCTGGAGTTTGAATATCATAAATGTTTGGAGAGGAGATTGTTTTTTCCTTTTCTTTTTCAAATGGACTTAACCACAGTCCCCATGGACGAGGGACTCATGGTTCTTCAAAGGCTGGGTGGAAGCAAGGTGAGTGAACGTGTTGGAGTGGGTCATAGAAGTTGGAAGAGAAAGCTGAAGGCAGGGCGTGCAGCCAAGGGACGGTGGCTGGCATCAAACACATTCCTTAAAATCTGTGTGTTGATTGGTTCCCTCCTACTTGCCCATTAAATCATATCTTGCTTTTAGAAGTGAATTGTGATCTAACCAAAACTAACTGGTATCTCATACACAGGAGATAGGTTATCTTCCCCCCATAACCCCCACAAGCAGAGACTTAATCACGACAGACCCGGAATGGGGTATGCACTATGCCTGCAACAGGGGCCATGGCTATGATGTTCCATGCAACCCGTGGCCTGAAACTCCCCTCATCTCACTCTGGACACTGAAGTAAAGTCTGGAAGCCTGGAAATTAGATTTCCCGGGTCTTTGCCATTTGCTGCAGTGCTGTAAGCAGCATCCCCCAGGTCAGAAGCTCTGTTTTTCTTCCAAAACATACATTTTTTTTTTTTAACATTTTGAAGACAGATGCTTACAATTTGTCTTTCAGTGTCCGGATTATTTATATACTAGTTTCGTTTCACAGTGGGATTGTGGAGATTTTATGCATGAGTGTACAGGAAGGACTTAGGATTTCCAATTTTAATCTTAAGCCAGATAAGATGTAGTTTGGCAGCTACCGGACTGCCCAGACTTGGCTTGCTGAGAAATCTCTTTTTAATGGCCTAGTTCTTCACCCTGTAAATATATTCAGAATTAGATCCCAACCCCCACTCACGCCTCTGCATCTTTTTTGATTTTGAGTTTTGGATATTCGACCCTGCTGTCTCTCTCCTTGATTGTCAACACATCAACAAGTTATTTCAGCCCTGAGGTCCAAGCAGGGAGGGAGGGAGCCTGCCCAGAGAGTCCCTCATGCTGTTTTCAGTAATGGGGGCTGGCTTGGCTGGGAGCACAGGCAGAGTCATGACCAGGACGTTGCCTAGCAGGAGGGTCAGAACGTCCCACTGCAGCCAGTGATGCATCCTGGATTCCCAGATGGGACTGGAGAAGGTGACAATTTATATCACAGCCCAGTGCAGGTCAGGGGTGGATACTCATGGGTCAGCACTGACCAAGGGGCAGGGAGAGAGAGGGCAGAGGAGGAGGAGAAAGAGAGAAAGGAAATGATAAAGACACTGGACTAGAACCGGTGAGCCATGGCACAAAATCTCCAGATGGTGGAGGCAGCCAGGGTAGGGTCTCCAGGTTGGCCCCTGTGATCAGGATTACAAAGCACCACAGGGAATGTGTTTATATTCTGAGCAGGGCGGGTGCCTGGAGGTCTGAGACTCCTGCTAGCAGCCCAGGTCTCCCCTCCTGGAGAGGGTGGGTCTGGATTGGGGCTGGTCCTCTAGTTGTATTCCCTGGAGACAATGCCCAGGTCTTAACTCAGCAGGGAGATACATATCCACCCTATACCTGAGTGTCTGACCTACGGGAGGTTGGGCCACCGTTCAGCCCCAAAGTGCTTTGCCCCACTGGCTTGCCACAATCCTGGTGTCTGTAGAGTCCTTAGGGTCAGGATGACATAGAAAACACAGAGTTCCCAGTTAAACATGAATTTCAGATGGACAAGAAATATTGTTTTAGTCTAAGAATTTCCCACACAATATTCAAGATATATCTGTACTGAAAAGTATATTCAATTGGGTGATCCGAATTTTTATGTGCTAAATCTGGCAACCTGTGTCAGGGACTTCTCAGCTGCCCTCCTTCGCCTGTGGACCCACAGATTTGCTGGATGGTGGCCACGGGTCCCAGATTTTCCAACTACTCCCCTGGGAAACCACGCCCCACTGTTGGATGACCTGTCCTGGTTTCGGTCTGGCAAATACGAGACTGAATAGCAAGCAGCCACTTAGATGCAGACTTTCAAAGGGACTCTCATGCACCTGTTCTGTGCTTTCCCATCACTCCTGCTCTGAGATGCATTCAAGGGGACTCCCAGCACACGTATGGGGCTTGGAAGGCATTTCCAGCAGCCTTTCTCGCGGTGGTGAAAGGCGTGCCTTAAAACAACGTGGCAGTGAGCCCATGTGAAATAAGTGAGGCTCTTCTGAAAGAGAAGGAAACACCCATTAGCACTTTCTTTTTGCATGAGCAATGAGAACACAGCTAAGAGGGTGTGAGGGTTCACTGCATAGTGTGGCTTTGGGGCTGGAGAAGCTGCAGGATTGTAATAACACCACAAGTCACCACCCCAGTGTTTTGTCCAGAAATGTTACTGCTCCTGCTACTTCCTGGAGTTCTTGACATTCTAGGCCATGTTTTACAACTCAGGTACCTCTTGATGTCTGTAGAAGGAGCTCTGTGGAGTGGTCCATGGATTATTTTTTTTCTTCTTTTGGGAAAAACAAGAATAGTATATTCTTTCTAAAGGGCTTTCTTTACTTTTCTTTTTTTTTAAGATTTTGTTTATTCATGAGAGAGAGAGAGAAGCAGAAGGAGAAGCAGGCTCCCCACTGAGCATGTAGCCCGGTGCAGGACTCGATCTGAAGACCCTGAGATCCTGACCTGAGCTGAAGGCAGACACTTCACCGACTGAGCCCGCCTGGCACCCTCTAAAGGGCTTTCAGTGTCTTCTTATCTTTTCAGGATTAAGTTCCATTTATTAGTACAGCCTGAGAAGCCCCCTTCCCTTCTACCTTTTGGGTCCTTCTCTGAGACTCCCTCCAGCCAATGCCGTGTCATCCAATGCCTGACTGACTTGCATGCCTGGGGAGTCCCCGCTTCCCATGCACTGACAAGATACTCTATGTTTTGTTCTCCCAATTTTCCCTCAATAAATACTCACCCATCGTTATTGGTATTATTTTTCACGTTTTTAGATTACATTATTTGCCTTCTCCTCTGCATCATTTTAATTATCAAAGATATGTAGAAACTAGAAAGAGTTTGCAACCTTGTTGAAAACGCAAAAGCGAATGAAACTTACCTGTCCATGGAAGGTTATCTGCTCGAGTAAAACATAGATTTTAAAAAAAGACATAGAATCCACAAAAAAGAGACTCATCCCTTACTGAACTATGATGAAGGAGCACATTACATGAGCATTTTCTTGAGGGCAAACATCATCAGAAAATTAGCAACTATGTCACTTGTTAAAGCCCCAGAAACCGTACGTTCTTGCGTCCTTCACAACGCTGTTGTGTTCTGTATGCTTTCTGTCTAGTCAGATTGATTCAAGTCTCACCCATTTAGAGGTAAAGGGGATGAGAGGCTCTCACATTTTCTCCATTCTTATGGAGTGTTTGCTAGGGAGGCAGGCTCTCCCCTCAGAATGGCCCAGGCTTGTATGAAGTCACGGGTCTGCAGATGATAACATGAATCACTTACCCATGTTTATGGCAGACTTGCTATCTTTGCTCAGGTCAGAAATGAGCAAGAGAAGAAAACAACCAAGGACTGGGAGTCACTGTGTTCCTTCACTGAAGTTGCAAAGGTGTCAGAACTGAATGTGAAATACACGTTTGAAAAAGCCTGAATTCAGGCAAAATCTGTGTTTTACTCAAGCAGATAACCTTCCATGGACAGGTAAGTTTCATTTTGCTTTTGCGTTTTCAGCAAGGTTGCAAACTCTTTCTAGTTTCTACATATCTTTGTTAATTAACCTTTTAAGGCTACCCTGTAACGTGATCTTGTTGTTCAACCCCCATATACTTGATCATTCTGGTATACGTGAATCGCTAAAATTTCAGCGTGGTAGGGAATACGTAGAAATTAACATTCTACAGGAATCCTTTCTAAAAGTCATTTTTCTGTGTGAAAGATCTGAAGCATTTTATAATTCTTCCCACATATATTGCCAATGGATTTCCTCCCAAAATATGTTCTAATCTAAAATGTCACCAGTAGGGCCTGGCTATTTCAGTTTCAGTTCTACACGGATGTCTTTGATTTTGTGGGGTGGGACTCATTGGTAGTTATACAGTTATACAGTGCTTTTCCATGGGTTGATCTGTTTAGTGACGATAAACATTACTTTGTTTGTTTAATGTTTTAACATTTATCTTTTTCTACATTATTTATTTTTATCTTTCCTTCATATATATATATATATATATTTTACTGGTGAGCTTCTGCTTTCATTACAAACTTTCTTTTTCTTTCATTAGAAACTTGAAAGAGCACTTAACAAAGCCTGTGCCATTTTATTTCAGAGCTGACCCCCAATAGAAGGGGTTAGCTGGAGGAAGAGCTTTCCAGGTTGTGGGAACAGAGAGTGCAAATGTCCTGAGGCAGCTGCATTCTGAT
This sequence comes from Mustela putorius furo, assembly GCF_011764305.1. Taxonomy (NCBI): domain Eukaryota; kingdom Metazoa; phylum Chordata; class Mammalia; order Carnivora; family Mustelidae; genus Mustela; species Mustela putorius. Next base: position 14,892,204 of record NW_025421998.1, read on the forward strand.
TGAGTCAGAGGAGCAGCAAGGACACGTGGGTGGTTTGCACTGAATGATCAGGGGAGCCAGTCCAGAGGTGAAAGTGAAGAGAGAGCCAGGAGCAAGGTCACGCTTACTGCCTCACCAGCTTGGTTAAAGAGTCAGGTTTTATTCTAATCATCTTAGCAAAGCCCTGCACTAGGGTCTTTCTAAAATCCTTCCACACACTCTCTTTACTTTATCTTTCTCCTCTTCCTGCTTCCTCTTCCTCCTTCTTCTCTTTCTTTTTAAATGACAATGATCAGGGCTTCTAAGCAGACTTCAAATTCCTAACTTGGTGACACCACTGGTTAGCAAATCAACAATGACCTGGGTAAGAATTAGTGCTAGTATTTGAGGAAAAGAGAAAATATGGCATAGTTGTGCAAGAGCATACCAGTGTTGATCAAAAGGGTTCAGAGTCCATGGGGCACCTTCCCTGCTACGCCATGGAATGTATGTTGGCACCGCACAGAGGGAGAAGTCAGTCTTTCCGCAAACCCCTGGCAAGGCTTCCAGCAGGTGCACAAAAGACATTGCCTTACACCCTGCTTCATAGTTTGTATTGATTTTTATTTGCTCTTCGTATCAAGTCATGAGACTAATTCTGCAGTGTTCATACCGACACTTCACGAACATACCTACTGCTATATTTGTCAGATAAAATCCCAGTTGCTTTATATTCTTCTCAGACAACACGCTTCCTACTGTGGGTCTGGTGCTCACTCTGAGAACAGGCTTTTAAACAATCATAATTATTTGCTTCATGAGACACTCCGGAACTCTAAGACAAAATGGTATTTTAGTAGCATCTGCTATCACCAACAGAGTTAAGACTTTTGTCCCCAGGAGTTTGTGATTGTTAAAGGATCACCATTGTGTTAAAACTTAGCTGAAAAGATGATTGCTTCAGAGTGATTTTCTCACTATGAAATACATTTTCTAAGTAGCAATGGGTCACTTTTATAGTTGTTTTTTGTTGTTATTTCCTAACCTGAAATGGCTTCAATAAATAAGACAGGAATGGCCTGAGTGTTTTCATCTATGTGGATGACTAATGTCTCATGTTTATTGAAGATCCTGGAAAACCCACGAGCAGTAGCCAGGGGCACTGTGGCTGAGGCACCCTCTCTGTGGAGTTGGCCTGTCTGTAACCTTAATTATGGAATTATGGAATTTCTGATTGGCAGACTTACCACCCAACATCCACATTGTGCCTCTGGAATCCCAAACATTTCCACTCTAAAAAACAGTTTCCTTTACGTCTTGTTGATTCAATCAGAATATGTGCCTGAGAAGTCAAACAGTGGTAAAGAAAGTGAGAGACCCGAGTCACTCCTGTGAGGAAGCAAACCAAACACTGCAGTTCTAAGAGAACCTGTCTCTCCTTGGTAGGTGGAGAGGCTCCGTGAGGAAACAAACACCCAGAGAGAGTGAGGAAAGAAACATTCAAGGTGAACAGCAAGGGTTGGGCAGAAAGTGACCCTCTGTGCTGCATAGTCGCCCCTCTTTGGAGGGAAGGCGTGGAAGCAGAGGCAGCTTTCTGGGGGTGGGTGATATTTCAAAGCAAATTGGAGTGGGGATTTGCTCTGCTTTCTCCTGACCTGGGTCATAGCCTAAATATCCTCTGCACAGTGAGGTGTCCTGGTGCCTACCCAACCTTCCATCCTGCCTGCTTAGAACCCACAAGATTGGATGTGACGCCTTTGTTGGTTCCTCGGTGACATTCTGTACATGTCACGTTATGACACTGAGCTCAGAACACCGAACTTGTGGCGGCATGAGCTGTGGGAACAGAACCCACGTCTGTTGTGCCCATCCCGCTATCTTCTTGCCCAACACTGTTGCTAGAATACAGTAGGGGCTTAAACAATATTTGTCGGAGATGTGAATGAATGAGTGAATGAACACAGGGAAAGGAGAGTCCCTAAGGGTTGAGAAGGGCACAAAAGAGTCAGATATTCCTCAGCGTCTGGTATCCAGTATCTCGGTACTCCCAGCTGTATGTGCTGACGAGACTCTTCTGATGTCTGCATTTCCTTTCCGCCACTTACACCAGGCGATCACTTGCCTTGTTATATCTAAGAATTTATTAGCCTTTTTTGGTGATGAGGGCACAGAATTAGCCTCCCCACCTTCTTCGTATCAGTTGTGTGAGATTCAGTTAACCTTAGTTGTTGCCTTATTTTGGAAGGATGGATGTGGGATTCGGGGAAGGACAACTATGTCTCCATACAGTAGGTTTGGAGCAAAGGAGACAAAGCCAATTTCAGTTTCGGCAAATCACGTCTGCGCCTACCAACTACTTGAGGGAAAAAGTGAAGGATGAAGGACCAGATGCTTTAAAAGGCATTTGGTTCATGACTCAAGAAAAAAAAAAATACCCATGTATGGTGATGGAAATTAACTAAACTTGTGGTAATTACTTTGCAATATATCCAAATACCAAATCATTGTGTTGCTCACCTAAAACTAATATAATGGTATATGTCAGTTACATTGCAATTAAAAAAAGGCATTTGTGGGATCTGCTGCACAAGGACGAAACCAATATGGCAAATAGGATGTGGATGACAGTGGGATGTGTTACAGGCTGAGCAGCCCTAGACATTTGTCAAAAATTCCAAATCGCTGCGGTTCAGAACCCTCTCTCATCTCCTCAGGCTTTGAACGGTTAGAGGGGAGCAAAGAGGAGGAGTGATCTCAGGTTGGAGTGATGGCATCACTGCACGTGGTGGGGAAAGTCAGGCTCCATCGAGGCTGAGCGGTGGATGGACACTCTGAGCGACCGGGGCTGAGTAGGAAACATGGATTTCCCCCGCCGAGGCAGAATTCAGCCATTTTGAAAAGTAGCATCCCATAGCTCTGAAATAAGAGTGGAGGAGCCACAGAGGGGAGCCTTTACAGATTCTTGTGGTATTGGAGTTTTTGTGGACAGGGAGGCATCTTGATCATGACGTTTCTCCATGTATCTGTTAGAGCATCTTCAGACACCAGGGATGGGCCAAGGAAAGTGGAGAGTCACTTTCCACTGTGTGGCTGGTGAATGTGACTTTGAAGTTTCCTGTGGAACACCTCCCTCGAGGAGGTAAAGTGGCAGAGTCTTCAGGTCTCTTAGAGTCATTTCTGCATTGGAAAGTCAGGCAGAGAACAGAGCCGGAGTCATGAGCTGAAAGTTGGGTTTCTGCAAGTGAGAATCACTCGGAGATTTGCTGTAAAGGGAGTGGAGGAATGTCAACTCCCCGTAGTACAAGAAATGCCGTCTTATTCCCGTGAGTATATAGCTTGCTTATTGCTTCTCAAAATCAATCAATCTATCTATCTATCAAATAAAAATAAAAATAATAGTATTTTGGATCTGAAGCAGTGTAGAAAATCAAGTCTTTGATAATGTCTGCAAATGCCTGGGATGAAGAGTAAATGCGAGTCACCCTTTCCTGCACTTTATGATTCCAATGGAGAAGCTGGCTGTAGCAATAGAAAAAAAAATTGGGAATTTTAAGCAAAAAGAAAAATGAAAGAAAACATCTAAAATAAAATACTAAGTGCTCATGAGTGGTTCTCAGAACTATATAGAAACAACCTCTACCTATTTCTACCATAAAATGCAACTCTAAATCCTGGACAGACAGAAGCCGCTAAAGACTCTAAGAGTAAAAACAGTCTTTCACTAAAATTAAATCAAAACACAAAACATAAAACCATGAGGTTTCTGGAGTTAAAAAACAGGAGAAAATCTAGGTGACCTTGGGTTTGGTGAATTCTTTGGCACAACACCAACAGCATGATTCACAGAAGAAAAAAAAAACTGGTAAGTTGGACTTCATTAAAGTAAAAAAATTTAAAAACCTGTGCTTTGTGAAAGTCAGTGTTAAGGGAACAGACAAGCCATAGACTGAGAAGGGATATTTGCACAATGCTTATCTGGTCATGGACCTGCCTCTGAAATATTAAAGAGCTCCTAAAACTCTCAAAAAGGAAGAAACAATGAGTTTAAAATGAGCAGAGTGCACATCATTAACGGTGCTGCCAGTGAGCATGGGGGAAAGTGTTCAACATCGTCTGTCCCAAGGAGATGTAAGTGAAGATAAGGAGATACCTCTGCACACTTATTAGACAGGCTAGAGGAAAAAGTAATGATAAATAAGTGAGAAAACTACTCACCGGTGAGGATGCAGAATGACAAAAACTTGCACGACCGCTGCTGGGACACAACATGACACAGCTTGTAAGATGGAGGACAGACAGCTTGAACACATGGTCTGGCAGTCTTGTTGCAGGCATTTGCCTAAGTGGCAGGGAGAATTATGCCCACACCAAAGCCTGAACACTGATGTTCACAGCAGCTGTATTTATGATGGCCAGAAATGAGGAGAAGCTAAGAAGCCCTTCAGGATGTGAAGATTACTAAGCTGTGCCATATCCATACAGTGGTTCGCTTTTATAAATGCATGACCACGTGATTTTTAAAATCACCTTTATTTATAAAAAAGGGTTAAACTACCAATCCACCTGAAGGCGTGTGTGCATACATGAAGAGACCGGTCAGAAGCCCAGCATGGTTACTGACACGTCCGTGTGGGGAAACAGACCCAGAGAGATGGTGAGAAACAGCTGCGTACTCCCCAGATGCTTGCAGTGGGAGCAGATGTTTGAGCCGGTGAGGCCTGGGGATGTTTAGGGAAGTGGAACTTCTGTATCATATTGTGTCGGTGGAGACATGATCATAGCATTTATCCATAGAACCTTATGTCACAGTGAATGAACCTTCATGTCTGCAAACTTTTTAATAAAATCACTTAAGAGGTCAGGGGACCATAGGATGGAATGAGAATGACACAAGAACCATCAGGAATGAATGAAACCACCTCAGGGGAGTGGGTGTGGGGGAAGGGGAAATGGACTCTGTTATAAACTCAAGGTTAAGGAACTATACTGAAGCCACTGTAGTTGAGGATGCTTTCTCCGTGGGGCAGTGAGCGAATGATCCTGGAAACACTACACATGTACGCTGAAGTTGAGCAGCAGATAACCAGGTGACACAGGGTAGGAGGTGGCTTCTCCACGGATGGAGATGGAAAGCACATGTGAGCCAGAGAAATGGGTCCTACAGTGCAGGTGACAATAGGGTAGAGCTGGAGACATCCAGATGGATTCATGTGTAGCCCAGCATGCGGCTGGATAGCAGATACGGAGTGTGTACAAATCAGGCCAGTGTGTATGCGTAATTCCTCACTCAGTCAGCTGAGAGGAGCAGCGACACTGCCATTGTGAGTCCCTCTAGCAGCCAGACCTTGATTTCTTTTTCTTTTTTAATTTATTTGAGAGAGAGAGCGAGAGAGCACAAGGTGGGAGGAGGGTCCAAGGCAGAAGCAGGCTCCCCGATAAACAGGAAGCCCAATGTGGGACTTGATCCCAGGACCCTGAGATCATGACCTGAGCCGAAGGCAGATGTTTGACTGACTGAGCCACCTCGGTGTTCCCAAACCTTGGTTTCTAACGTAATTCTCCACTGACAGAAACAGGACTCCTTAGAGAAATAGTGAGGCTAGGAAAGACATAGAAAAGACACCCCTGGAGCATCTCATAGTGACGGAAAGTAACGAAGTTCTCTAAAAAAAATGAAACATCTCACAATAATGGGGAGTGTGACAAAGGGTTGCAGAACCGACTGGAAGAGCTGCCGACGGCCACCATTAGAGCAGTTGGGGCAATGCAGTCAATCAAGCAGTACTGGACTCATAACTCCAAATAATGAATAAACACCCATGAGTCCACATAAACACAAAGAAATGGTTGGATGAATGAAGGGATGGTCTCTGGGCAGAAGACCATCAACAACATATGTAAATATTCCCACTCGCGATGTGTGGGGTGCATGGGATTTCCTGCCGAAGAGTACAATATCGAGGGGAGGGAAAGCAGTTCTCTCACAGTTGAGAAATGCGGCAAAGCGTGTGTCAGCAAGACTGACAAGGAGAAGGTGAACCATGGTGAGCTGTGTTGATAGTGTGAAGTATTGAGATGTGGGGGAAGGACACTTACCCCTGGTGGCCTTCCTTCCCAAGCCCTGCCAGCTACAGACTGATCACCAGGAAGCCATCAGACAAGCCCCAGCTGAGGGGCATCCTACAAAACCCTAACCAGCCCTCCCCAGAATGGTCAAGGTCGTCTGAGAAACTGTCCCCTTCAACGGGTGACATGACAACTAGATACAACGCCATATCTTGGATGGGAATCTGAAACAGAAAAAAAAAATAAGCAAAGATCAAGTAAATCTGAATATAACATAAAATACCAATATTGTCTCACTAGCTATGACAAACCCCCATGCTGATGTAAGATATCGCTGACGGGAAACCCGGTGTAGGGGATGTGGAAGCTCTGACAGTTTTTCTGTGCATTTGAACCTAGATTCCATTTATATGAGGATCTGAACTAGTCTAACTCGCATAGACTGAGAGGAGAATGGTGGTCGCCAGGGACTGGAAAGAAAGGGAACTAGGATTTGCTGTTCAATGGAAATGTAGTTAAAGTTAGTAAAACAAGACAACAGGTTTATGGAGCTGCTTGCACTAAGCCCCACATCGCCGAACAGAGACTTAACTGTGACATCTTCAGCTCTTCCAGAAAGAGAATATTTTTTTTTTTTAAGATTTTATTTATTTATTTGACAGGCAGAGATTACAAGTAGGCTGAGAGGCAGGCAGAGAGAAAGGAGGAAGCAGGCTCCCCGCTGAGCAGAGAGCCCGATGCGGGGCTCGATCCCAGGACCATGGGATCATGACCCGAGCCGAAGGCAGAGGCTTTAACCCACTGAGCCACCCAGGCGCCCCCAAAAAAGAGAATCTTAACCAGTCAGTCAGGAACTGCCTGGTCGGCACCAGCTGGGGAGTCTGCCAGATGCACCACTACTGTCCCCAGAAGGAAAGTGACCTTGCAAGGACCAGCCCACATCTTTGCCTGTGACAGCTCCCTTGTTCTGGGCTCCCTTCGGGCTATGAAAGTCTTTTATTTTGTACAGCTCCTCAGTGCTTCTTCTTATCTGCTGGACTGGATGTTGCCCAGCTCACGAGTCATTAATAAAGCCAACAGGTCTTTAAAATGTATTCAGTTGAATCTTATTTTGTAGCAGTTATGTAAGTTGAGTGTTTTAGGGCTCTGCTGTGTATCATTGCTCCCCTGGTTAAAAAAAAAAAAATGCTGTAATGTGTGCCATTAACAAATCTGCCAGGAGGGACGATCTCATGTCCAGGGTTCTAACCACAATATGAAAAGATAAAAAAATAAAAGCTTTATGAGTTTATCAGAAACAAAAGTATGTGTTAGCAGGTGGATTTGGGGAGAAGGCCAGAGCTGACAGTCCACCGAACTGACAATAAATTTACTCTCCTTCCCATTATGGTGTAGCCTGGCATGGACTCAGAGACAGGCTCCAATCTGACCCTGTGCCCAGTAGTCTAAGGAGCAAAATAGAGGGAATGTACGGTCTGAAAGTGAGGAAAATCAGACAAACTGGGTCTATGATTTATATACAAAGGCAAAAGGAAGAGAATACTTAAAACAACTTTGAAAAAAGAACACATTTGAAGGACTTATAGTGTCTGAATTTAAGAATTACCATGAAGTTATGGTAGTCAAGACAGTGTGGCAGAAATGGAGACACACACAAACTCAGTGGGAGAGAATATGAAGTTGACGAGACAGGCTGATTTTTGACAAAGACGACAATTAACGTAACGGGAAAAGAATGACATTTTCAACAGACGATATGGGAAATATTGGATGTCCGCATGAAAGCAATAGCCTCTACAGAAAATTATCCAACAGTGGAGTGTAGATGTAAAGGTAAAATATAACCCTGAAAAGGTTCTAGAAGAAAAAAATTGGACAGAATCATTGTGATCTGGGGTTCTCCATAGAGTTCTCAGACACGACCACAGAAGCATGACCTGGAACGTGACAAAATAGTAAATTTGTGGGCTTCATCAAACTTAAAACCTTTGTCAGAATGAAAAGACAAGCTGGGAGGAAATATTTGCAATTTTCATATGGGACAAAGGACTTATATTTAGAATATACACGAAGAGCTCCAGCTTAACAGTAAGAAAGCAGTGTAATTTAAAACACAGGTGAAAGACTAACAAACACTTGAGTAGAGAGAACATACAGATGCCAGATAATCACATAAAAGATGCTCAACAGCATTAGCTCTTCAGAAAATGCAAATTAAAACCATCATGAGATACCACTCCAGATCTATTAGGGTAGTGAAAATTATAAACAGGAATAATCGTAAGGCCAGTACCTGTGTGGGCAAGATGCCAAGCAATGGGTCTCTCCTGTGCTGGTGGGAGACTGATGCATGTAAGAACTTGGACGAGTATCAAAGGCCTGTAGTGCCTGATAGAAGCAAATTTTGAAATTTTACATATTACTAGAAACCATTTATGAGACGTGCTTAGACAAACTGATTTTAGGCTTGTCAAAGACATGGATTAGGGAGGGAGGAGCAGTAGAAGATATTCTGGAGTCAAGAAAGCTGTTGAGGGTGCCTGGGTGGCTCCGTGGGTTAAAGCCTTTGCCTTCGGCTCAGGTCATGATCTCAGGGTCCTAGAATGGAGCTCTACATCGGGCTTTCTGCTCAGCAGGAAGCCTGCTTCCCGCCCTCTCTCTGCCTGTCTCTCTGCCTACTTGTGATCTCTGTCTGTCAAATAAATAAATAAAATATTAAAAAAAAAGAAAGTTGTTGAATGTAAAGCAACAATAAAAAGTCATTATTACTGCACGTGAATTTTAAAAATACAATGAAACCAAACTTTTATGCTAGTTTCTAGCTTCTTTGGAACAGTGCTCACGTGGAAGATTTGTTTGTTCTGTATACTTGCTAGAAAATACAACTCACTCACTCTCCGTACATGTCCAACAACTATCAGTCAGGTCACACTGGGTTGTATATTAATGATCCATTGGTTCAACACCTGATCCTACCCTTCAGATTAGCCCAGATTCTTGCACACTGGTGCTGGGTATGTAAAATCATACAGCCACTGTGGAGAGCAACATGGAAGTTCCTCCAAAAAATCAGCACTAGAACTATCATATGATGCAGGAATCCTGTCTCGGGAATGCTTTCAAAAGACTTGAAGTCAGCATCTTGAAGAGAAAGCTGTCCCACCCCCATGTTCATGTGCTCACTGCAACATCGTTCAAAGTAGTCAAGATGTGGAAACAACCAGATGCCCACTGACAGATGAGTGGATACAGAAAATGTGTGTATGTGGTTCATACGTGTGGTCAAGTATCATCAGACTTCGAAGAAGACCCTGCCGGTCGGGCCAATGTTGATGGGTCTCGAAGACTTTCTGCTAAGTGTAATAAGCCCATTAGAAAAGGACAAATACCATTGAGTCCACTTCTATGAGGTGCCTGAAGCAGAATTGAAGAAGCAGAGGAGAATGAAGGTCGTCAGGGGAGGAAGGAGTGGGGAGTGGGGAATTGTTTTTAAATATGCTTGAAGTTTCTGTAACGCTGTTGAGGGTTGTTGGACAACACGTGCCTGTGATCAACAATATGGTTTGATGAACTTTAAAACATGTCTAAATTAGGGAGGAGTCAAGATGGCGGAGAAGTAGCAAGCTGAGACTGCTTCAGCTAGCCGGAGATCAGCTAGATAGCTTATCTAAAGATTGCAAACACCTGAAAATGCATCGGCAGATCGAAGAGAAGAAGAACAGCAATTCTGGAAAAAGAAAAACAACCACTTTCTGAAAGGTAGGACCGGCGGAGAAGTGAATCCAAAGCGACGGGAAGATAGACCCCGGGGGGAGGGGCCGGCCCTCGGCAAGCGGCGGAGCAACCGTGCACAAAATCAGGACTTTTAAAAGTCTGTTCCGCTGAGGGACATCGCTCCAGAGGCTAAACCGGGGCGAAGCCCACGCGGGGTCAGCGTGGCCTCAGGTCCCGCAGGGTCACAGAAGGATCGGGGGTGTCTGAGTGTCGCAGAGCTTGCGGGTATTGGAATGGGAAAGCCGGCTACAGAGACAGAGCTGACAGTAAGCTCGCAGCTCGGGGTGACCTTGAACCGGTCGCAGACTCGGTGAGCTCGGAGCGCGGCCAGAGGTCAGGCAGACGGGAGTAACTGGGCGCGGTGCTCTGAGCGCGCACTGAGGAGTGCGGCCCTGGGCTCTCGGCTCCTCCGGGCCGGAGACCAGGAGGCCGCCATTTGTATTCCCGTCCTCTGGAACTCTACGGAAAGCGCTCAGGGAACAAAAGCTCCTGAAAGCAAACCCGAGCGGATTACTCACCCCGGCCCCGGGTAAGGGCGGTGTAATTCCGCCTGGGGCAAAGACACTTGAGAATCACTACAACAGGCCCCTCCCCCAGAAGATCAACAAGAAATCCAGCCGAGACCAAGTTCACCTACCAAGGAGTGCGGTTTCAATACCAAGGAGAGCAGCAGAATTCCAGAGGAGGAGAAAGCTAAGCACGGAACTCATGGCTTTTTTCCTGTGATTTTTTTTAGTCTTGCAGTTAATTTAATTTTTTCTTTTTCATCTTTTTTTTTTTCTCGACTTCGGGTAAAATTTTTTTTAACTGTTACCTTTTTCTTTTTTAACGATTTTTTACTAGTTTATCTAATATATATATATTTTCTTTTTTACATTTTTCTTAGGTGTTTTCTTTTTTTAAAAAAAATTCTTTTCTTTTCTTTTCTTTTTTTTTTCTTTTCTTTCTTTTTTTTTTTTTTTCCTTCCTTTTTGAACCTCTTTTTATCCCCTTTCTCCTCACTCACGATTTTGGATCTCTTCTAATTTGGTTAAAGCATATTTTCCTGGGGTTGTTGCCACCCTTTTAGTATTTTACTTGCCCCTTCATTTACTCTTATCTGGACAAAATGACAAGACGTAAAAATTCAACACAAAAAAAAAGAACAAGAGGCAGTACCGAAGGCTAGGGACCTAATCAATACAGACATCGGTAATATGTCAGATCTAGAGTTCAGAATGACAATTCTCAAGGTTCTAGCCGGGCTTGAAAAAGGCATGGAAGATATTAGAGAAACCCTCTCGAGAGATATAAAATCCCTTTCTGGAGAAATAAAAGAACTAAAATCTAACCAAGGTGAAATCAAAAAAGCTATTAATGAGGTGCAATCAAAAATGGAGGCTCTAACTGCTAGGATAAATGAGGCAGAAGAAAGAATTAGTGATATAGAAGACCAAATGACAGAAAATAAAGAAGCTGAGCAAAAGAGGGACAAACAGCTACTGGACCAAGAGGGGAGAATTCGAGAGATAAGTGACACCATAAGACGAAACAACATTAGAATAATTGGGATTCCAGAAGAAGAAGAAAGTGAGAGGGGAGCAGAAGGTATACTGGAGAGAATTATTGGGGAGAATTTCCCCAATATGGCAAAGGGAACGAGCATCAAAATTCAGGAAGTTCAGAGAACGCCCCTCAAAATCAATAAGAATAGGCCCACACCCGTCACCTAATAGTAAAATTTACAAGTCTCATTGACAAAGAGAAAATCCTGAAAGCAGCCCGGGAAAAGAAGTCTGTAACATACAATGGTAAAAATATTAGATTGGCAGCTGACTTATCCACAGAGACCTGGCAGGCCAGAAAGAGCTGGCATGATATTTTCAGAGCACTAAACGAGAAAAACATGCAGCCAAGAATACTATATCCAGCTAGGCTATCATTGAAAATAGAAGGAGAGATTAAAAGCTTCCAGGACAAACAACAACTGAAAGAATTTGCAAATACCAAACCAGCTCTACAGGAAATATTGAAAGGGGTCCTCTAAGCAAAGAGAGAGCCTACAAGTGGTAGATCAGAAAGGAACAGAGACCATATACAGTAACAGTCACCTTACAGGCAATACAATGGCACTAAATTCATATCTCTCAATAGTTACCCTGAATGTGAATGGGCTAAATGCCTCTGTCAAAAGACACAGAGTATCAGAATGGATAAAAAAACAAAACCCATCTATATGTTGCCTCCAAGAAACACATTTTAAGCCCGAAGACACCTCCAGATTTAAAGTGAGGGGGTGGAAAAGAATTTACCATGCTAAAGGACATCAGAAGAAAGCAGGAGTGGCAATCCTTATATCAGATCAATTAGATTTTAAGCCAAAGACTATAATAAGAGATGAGGAAGGACACTATATCATACTCAAAGGGTCTGTCCAACAAGAAGATCTAACAATTTTAAATATCTATGCCCCCAATGTGGGAGCAGCCAACTATATAAACCAATTAATAACAAAATCAAAGAAACACATCAACAATAATACAATAATAGAAGGGGACTTTAACACTCCCCTCACTGAAATGGACAGATCATCCAAGCAAAAGATCAGCAAGGAAATAAAGGCCTTAAACGACACACTGGACCAGATGGACATCACAGATATATTCAGAATATTTCATCCCAAAGCAACAGAATACACATTCTTCTCTAGTGCACATGGAACATTCTCCAGAATAGATCACATCCTCGGTCCTAAATCAGGACTCAAACCGGTATCAAAAGATTGGGATCATTCCCTGCATATTTTCAGACCACAATGCTCTAAAGCTAGAACTCAACCACAAAAGGAAGTTTGGAAAGAACCCAAATACATTGAGACTAAACAGTATCCTTCTAAAGAATGAATGGGTCAACCGGGAAATTAAAGAAGAATTGAAAAAAATCATGGAAACAAATGATAATGAAAATACAACGGTTCAAAATCTGTGGGGGACACACAACAAAGGCAGTCCTGAGAGGAAAATATATAGCGGTACAAGCCTTTCTCAAGAAACAAGAAAGGTCTCAGGTACACAACCTAACCCTACACCTAAAGGAGCTGGAGAAAGAACAAGAAAGAAACCCTAAGCCCAGCAGGAGAAGAGAAATCATAAAGATCAGAGCAGAAATCAATGAAATAGAAACCAAAAAAACAATAGAACAAATCAACGAAACTAGGAGCTGGTTCTTTGAAAGAATTAATAAAATTGATAAACCCCTGGCCCGACTTATCAAAAAGAAAAGAGAAAGGACCCAAATAAATAAAATCATGAATGAAAGAGGAGAGATCACAACTAACACCAAAGAAATACAAACTATTATAAGAACATACTATGAGCAACTCTACGGCAATAAATTTGACAATCTGGAAGAAATGGATGCATTCCTAGAAACATATAAACTACCACAACTGAACCAGGAAGAAATAGAAAGCCTGAACAGACCCATAACCAGTAAGGAGATTGAAACAGTCATTAAAAATCTCCAAACAAACAAAAGCCCAGGCCAGACGGCTTCCCGGGGGAATTCTACCAAACATTTAAAGAAGAACTAATTCCTATTCTCCTGAAACTGTTCCAAAAAATAGAAATGGAAGGAAAACTTCCAAACTCATTTTATGAGGTCAGCATCACCTTGATCCCAAAACCAGACAAGGATCCCACCAAAAAAGAGAGCTATAGACCGATATCCTTGATGAACACAGATGCGAAAATACTCAACAAAATACTAGCCAATAGGATTCAACAGTACATTAAAAAGATTATTCACCACGACCAAGTGGGATTTATTCCAGGGATGCAAGGTTGGTTCAACATCCGCAAATCAGTCAATGTGATACAACACATCAATAAAAGAAAGAACAAGAACCATATGATACTCTCAATAGATGCTGAAAAAGCATTTGACAAAGTACAACATCCCTTCCTGATCAAAACTCTTCAAAGTGTAGGGATAGAGGGCACATACCTCAATATCATCAAAGCCATCTATGAAAAACCCACCGCAAATATCATTCTCAATGGAGAAAAACTGAAAGATTTTCCGCTAAGGTCAGGAACACGGCAGGGAGTCCATTATCACCACTGCTATTCAACATCGTACTAGAGGTCCTAGCCTCAGCAATCAGACAACAAAAGGAAATTAAAGGCATCCAAATCGGCAAAGAAGAAGTCAAATTATCACTCTTCGCAGATGATATGATACTATATGTGGAAAACCCAAAAGACTCCACTCCAAAACTGCTAGAACTTATACAGGAATTCAGTAAAGTGTCAGGATATAAAATCAATGCACAGAAATCAGTTGCATTTCTCTACACCAACAGCAAGACAGAAGAAAGAGATATTAAGGAGTCAATCCCATTTACAATTGCACCCCAAACCATAAGATACCTAGGAATAAGCCTAACCAAAGAGACACAGAATCTATACTCAGAAAAACATAAAGTACTCATGAAAGAAATTGAGGAAGACACAAAGAAATGGAAAAATGTTCCATGCTCCTGGATTGGAAGAACAAATATTGTGAAAATGTCTATGCTACCTAAAGCAATCTACACATTTAATGCAATTCCTATCAAAGTACCATCCATCTTTTTCAAAGAAATGGAACAAATAATGCTAAAATTTATATGGAACCAGAAAAGACCTCGAATAGCCAAAGGGATATTGAAAAAGAAAGCCAACGTTGGTGGCATCACAATTCCGGACTTCAGGCTCTATTACAAAGCTGTCATCATCAAGACAGCATGGTACTGGCACAAAAACAGACACATAGATCAATGGAACAGAATAGAGAGCCCAGAAATAGACCCTCAAATCTATGGTCAACTAATCTTCGACAAAGCAGGAAAGAATGTCCAATGGAAAAAAGAGAGCCTTTTCAATAAATGGTGCTGGGAAAATTGGACAGCCACATGCAGAAAAATGAAATTGGACCATTTCCTTACACCACACACAAAAATAGACTCAAAATGGATGAAGGACCTCAATGTACGAAAGGAATCCATCAAAATCCTTGAGGAGAACACAGGCAGCAACCTCTTCGACCTCTGCCGCAGCAACATCTTCCTAGGAACAACGCCAAAGGCAAGGGAAGCAAGGGCAAAAATGAACTATTGGGATTTCATCAAGATCAAAAGCTTTTGCACAGCAAAGGAAACAGTTAACAAAATCAAAAGACAACTGACAGAATGGGAGAAGATATTTGCAAACGACATATCAGATAAAGGACTAGTGTCCAGAATCTATAAAGAACTTAGCAAACTCAACACCCAAAGAACAAATAATCCAATCAAGAAATGGGCAGAGGACATGAACAGACATTTCTGCAAAGAAGACATCCAGATGGCGAACAGACACATGAAAAAGTTCTCCATATCACTCGGCATCAGGGAAATACAAATCAAAACCACAATGAGATATCACCTCACACCAGTCAGAATGGCTAAAATCAACAAGTCAGGAAATGACAGATGCTGGCGAGGATGCGGAGAAAGGGGAACCCTCCTACACTGTTGGTGGGAATGCAAGCTGGTGCAGCCACTCTGGAAAACAGCATGGAGGTTCCTCAAAATGTTGAAAATAGAACTGCCCTATGACCCAGCAATTGCACTATTGGGTTTTTACCCCAAAGATACAAACGTAGTGATCCAAAGGGGCACATGCACCCGAATGTTTATAGCAGCAATGTCCACAATAGCCAAACTATGGAAAGAACCTAGATGTCCATCAACAGATGAATGGATCAAGAAGATGTGGTATATATACACAATGGAATACTATGCAGCCATCAAAAGAAATGAAATCTTGCCATTTGCAACAACATGGATGGAACTAGAGCGTATCATGCTTAGCGAAATAAGTCAAGCAGAGAAAGACAACTATCATATGATCTCCCTGATATGAGGAAGTGGTGATACAACATGGAGGCTTAAGTGGGTAGAAGAAGAAGAAATGGAACAAGATGGGATTGGGAAGGAGACAAACCATAAGTGACTCTTAATCTCACAAAACAAACTGAGGGTTGCCGGGGGGAGGGGGTTTGGGAGAAGGGGGTGGTATTATGGACATTGGGGAGGGTATGTGATTTGGTGAGTGCTGTGAAGTGTGTAAACCTGGTGATTCACAGACCTGTACCCCTGGGGATAAAAATATATGTTTATAAAAAATAAAAAATTAAAAAAAATACAAAAAAACAAAACAAAACAAAAAAACATGTCTAAATTAAAGGTTGATTTCAAATTAAAGGTTGTTATTAAATATCTCAAATTAAAGGTTGTTATAAAAAAAAATCCCAAATTAAAGGTTGTTATTTAAAAAAAAAAAAAAGGGAGAGAGAGATCTCAAATTAAAGGTTGTTATTAAAAAAAAAAAATGAAACCAGACAAGGAAAGCTTTGAAAGTGGTGGGTAAGTTTAGTACCTTGGTTGTGGTGATGGTATCATGACGTACATGTTGGTCCAAATTCATTAAGACATGTACATTAAATGTGTGCTGTATTTTGTGTATCAAGCATACTTCAGTAAAGCAAAAACATAACAGAACAACAACCCATTGGTGACAGAAACCCCGTTTCCAGGGAGCCCTTATGACCCCAGATGACTTTATGTTAAAACCAACAAAAGCAGTTCGGCATGACCTCCTCTGTAATTCTCTTCCTGGAGTGGCAGCTCTCAACTTTGAATGTATTTTTGAGTCAATTTTGAGTCATCCTGGTGGAACTTCAGAAAGTCAGTGCTTTGTTCCAGGCCCCGGAGCCCGAGATAACTAGTTTGAGGTCCAAACCTGGTTATTGGGATTGTAAGTGCAGCCACATTTCAGAATCTGTGTCCTTGTGGATGCCACTGCGAGCCAGGGATGCAAGGAAGAGTATTCCACTCTTTATCAAGCAACCAGGCTTCCTGGGCCACGTTTAGAAATTTATTTCACTTGACTTAGAAAGATTTAACCTCTGGTTGATATTTTGGACCAAGGATAATTTTCTATGAGCAATATTCTGTCACTTTATAAGCCACATTTTCTTTTCTCTTCTTTACTTTTCTTTTTCCTTTTTTTTCTTTTTCTTTTTATTTATTTTATTTATTTATTTGAGAGAGAGAGAGCACAAGCAGGGAGAGGGACAGAGGGAGATGCAAACTCCCTGCAGTGAGCAGAGCCTGATGTCAGGCTCCATCCCAGGACCCTGAGACAATGACCTGAACACAAGCCAGATGCTCAACAGACTGAGCCCCACAGGCACCCCTCGCCACCTTTTCCATACACCTTCTTCCTTCAGCAAGGATGGGTGTATGTCAGAGGAAGGATCAGCCCTCTGAGACCATATATCACGCACACTAACAACTTCCCATGTCGGAGACCAGGTCCTTTTTCAATGCTCTAAGACTCAGCTCAACAGGGGAAAGTAGCTAACTTTCTCCTTTGGAAAACACAACAACAAGGCAAAAAATAAAAAGCAAGAAGGATGTCTTTATTAATTCCCTTTTAATTTTCCTTCTGCTACTCTTAGATGGAAATCTACTTTACCACAGGTTGGCCGATACATATTCCTCAAAAGTTCCCTTTATTGTATGGAAATTCTGATGTTCTGTTGTGAGTTCCGCACCGCACCGGTGGCAGAGTCCCAGCCCCCAGCTCCTGGGCTCTCTGCTGTCACACCCTTGGCTGGGTCATCTCTCGCAGAAAAGCACAATTACTGCTACTAATGGGTGGCTAGGTAGGTGGCCTAGATCATTCAGGATATCCCGTGGTAACCTCATGGGCCCTTAAAGGGGGCAAGAAAAGGCAGAGGAGGAAGTGAGGGCATTGGAAACCTGGAGTTTTGGGGTATCACCCGCATTGCTCTGACCTTTGTTGGAGTGGTTCCAGGGAATTAAGTGAGTTCCTGTTTGGGAGCGCACCCGCGATGACTGGCAGGGGTTATCCCAGTACATGCTTGAGAAGCAGAGGGAGGAAGGCGAGAGTTGGCTCTTCCCCACCCAGATGGGTGTCGGGTCCTCCCACAGCCCAGCCCTCAGGGAGCCCCAGCCTCACTCTGGAGCCCTGACATGCCTGGGTCATTGCCCACCTTGCCCCTAGCCCCACCGTGGCCTGTGACTCTTCAGCCGGCTCTGCTACCGCATGACTCACGTGGACCCATGGCTGGGGAAGGATCACTCTGCTTTCAGCACAGCTGGTACATCTCTTTCGTTGTATTTCATTTTCTATTTTATAAGAGCCTCTATGCAACAAATTGAATTAGAGGATTTGGAAGCTCAGAGAGAAGGATGTTTTAGAGCTGACGTTTTTATCGGAACTGAGGAATTAATGTTGGGGAAAAAAAGAAACTCTGGGATAATAATTTTGTTAAATGTTGCATTTTAGCATAGTGTCACCAGATTACATGTGTTGTTCATTATGTTTATTGCTTAGAGTGCTCCCACCCTCCTAATTCTGGGTGTTAAATAAGTGTTTAAATCTTTAAACAGCTGCACTGTAAAATTTTAGATACTCGCCTGAAGACAACATAATGATGCGTGTGGTTTTCCATCATCGAAGTCTCTGGGCCCGTTCAGAAGGTTGTGTCTGTTGGGGGGCCCTCTAATTAGGCTGGAAGCCTCAGTGGAAACTTCTTAGTGTTCCTGAGCCCGAATTCCTCATCCCCCCAAGAGCTGCTAATAGTCTTTCCTGAAAATGGTACAGACACGTGAGATCAGGTAGATAAAACAAAAACCCTCGGGCCCTGTCTCCCATCCCACCAACAATGTGGAAGGAAAAAGAAGATGCTCTTGCTAAAATGACGTAAGTATAAAGCAGAGCCTCTGTTGTGATGGCTTTTTCTTTGAGTCTTCAGGGATTTACTAGGACATTTTAGAGAAGGTCAAGGCACCTTGGCTCTGATGACATTTCATCATTACATCTCTCACTTTTTGTCACCACACCTTCTCTTCAATCACAAATTAAATTTCCTTTTTACTTCCCTGTACTCCTTGCTTCTTGGTCTCCCCCTGTGACACCTCCTTCTCTGGCCATTGGTGTATTCATGGATGCAGTGTGGCCGTATTGGGTCAGGACTGAGGCTGAAGAAGCCAGGAGCTACAACGTCCTTGGGTGAGAATCTTATCACTGTGGGATGTGTGCAGTCGTGCATAGGATGCCTTGCTGCTGCCCCGTTTGTGAGGTGGAAGGGAGCGCCCTCCTTCACCTGAAGCTGAGAGGGGCTCCGAGGAGACACTCTCTTTAACGCCAATCCTTTTATGTCCAAAGTCGTGGAAGATACCAGGTGAGCCAGATGCATCGGTCAGTGTTGTGGAATGAGAGACGACACGCTTCCTCAGGGTGAAAAAGGAGCTTAATGAAGAGGGTGATGGAGTAAGTGGGAGAAAGACTATCATCGGAACCTGGGAAGGGCTGGGGCTTTGGGAAAAGGGGCTGCCTGACTGGGTGTGTGGCTACAGGTAGAAAAACACCCAGGGCCCAAACCTCAGAGTAGAAAGGAAAAGCCAATGACTGGGCCCGGCAGGCTGCTGATGCAAGCCTATTCCCACAGACCTGGGGCCTTCACAGCTTTGGCTCAAGGATTGCCTCTAAGAAACGTCCTTATAGCTGTGGCCAGGACTCTTCCTGCCCAACCTGGCTTCCTCCCCCTTCATCGCAGGAGTGAGATCTGTGCCATGGTCTGATCTCTCTTCTTGATTCTCCAGGTAAAATAATGAAGACTCACCAGAGCTTTCAGCTGTAAATCGTTACTTTTTTTTTTTTCTAGAGAGAGAGAGCGCACCAGTGGGGAAGGGCAGAGGGAGAGGGAGGGAATCTCAAGCAGACCCTCTCCTGAGGGAGGAGCCTGATATGGGCCTTGATCTCAGGACCCTCAGACCATGACCTGAGCTGAAACCAAGAGCGGACGCGCAACCACCTGAGCCCCCAGGTGCCCCAGTCTCTAAGCGTTTAAGGAGAGTGATCTGCACGTTCAAATGCAGAGCCTTCCAGCCCCGGCTCCCCTCCTCTCTACCCTGCTGGAGGGCGGCTTCCTTCTCTCAGTCCCGATCCATTTGGGGGTGCTCTTCAGAATCACACACTCATTCTCTACGCCCACCCTCGCACTGAAGAACCACACTCACGGATCCCTCTCTGCACATAGAGCTGTGCCTACAAGGCAAAAGGAGCTCAGTGTCTTCACTTGTGTTCCGAGCTGATGGCTGAATGATGTCTGACACAAGCACATGAGTTCCACTCTCAGGACCGGCTCCAGTCCCCTGTACCTGTCACCTTCTCGGGAGCCCTAGTGTGAATAAAATCTGGATGTGTGGCCCCAGGCTTCCCGGGTCCCCGCCTTAAAATCTTAGAGTTGCCCGGGGGAGGGATGAAGTCAAAGGGGTGGTGACACAGGCAGGTGTACTTATTCACTTTTCCTTTCTGATATGGTGATTTTTAAAAACAGCATTCTAGTACTTATCACACTAGTATTTATCACTCTAGTGCTTATCATACTAGTACTTATCACACCAGTGCTTATCACACCAGTGCCTTATCACACTAGTACTTATCAAACCAGTGCTTATCACACCAGTATTTATCACACCAGTGCTTATCACACTAGTACTTATCACACCAGTACTTATCACACTAGTGCTTATCACACTAGTGCTTATCACACTAGTATTTATCACATGAGCAACTCTCTCTAAAGCTCATGCCTTGGGAAAGAGTCTGGATAGTTTGAACATTATTTAATGCTTTAAAATTACCTAGGAGTTTTAAAATTGAACTATACTCTCTTTAAAACAAACAAACAAAAGACCTTTGCTGATTTGAATAAAAATTATCTTATCAGGAAATTTCTTTTTTCTTTACATTTTCTATACCAGACAATGGTCACCTAAAAAGATTAGCATTTGATTAGAAAGATATGCGTCATGTTTAGTGCTTCTCACACTTCTTAGGACAGTGAAGGCGCTATCTACCTACTTTAAGAAATGAAGCAAAAAATTGAAATGGAAAAACAGAACTTGAGAGGTCAAAGGGAACTTTGTGACCCTCCTCAGTCACTTGGGAGCTGAGGCACCAGAGATGATGATGATGCAGACCACTGAGATGGAATTTAGATCCCCCGGGGAGTGCCTTTCCTGTCCATGTGCCCAGGGGCCAGGTGGGGAGGGCAATTGTGGGAGCAGCGAGGTTGTACAGGGCAGAGCAGAAATGCCTCTGCCTGTTTTCTATAAAATGTTTCTGTGCATGATTTCACCTTAAGAATGTTTTCCACATAACAAGTTATACTTGATCATTCAAAGCCATAATGTTCTGAAATCAAGGGAAAACCCAATTATTGGCATAATGTATGTAGGAAAGTATGCATGGCTTGTTGAAAGGAGACTTTACACCATCCCATGAAAAACTCAAGAGATAACTCAGGTTTCAGTGCAATTCTTGAAGCATAAACAGTGGAGAAGTTTGATACCATCAATCCTGATTGGGTTCTCCTGGTTGGTGAACCATCTGCCAATACCGAGAGTGCCTGAGGAGAGAACCTGCTTCCTCACTGGCTTCAGACCAAGCCATTTCCCTCAACCAGAAACACGCTTCAGCTTTGCCCAGGTGCTTGGAATATGCCTTCTGTCTCGCATTGTGAGTCGTGAACAGAATCAGGAGACTAAGTGGGAGAACCCAACAGACAACTAAGTCAGCTTCCTGATTCAGGAAGCAGAACTTCTTTGGATTTCCCTAAGAGGAGATTTTTAGACTTTTCTTCTGGTTGATTCTTCCTTCCTCCCTCCCTCCCTTCCTTCCAATGGAATGCATGAATTCTCTTTTCTTTCCTGGTTCCTGCCTAAATAGAGAATGTTTTCATGGTGCCTGTGCAGAAGTGTTGTATTGTCACTTAACAAATACTTCAAAAGCTCTAAAAAGGGCAGATGGGGAGGAAAGGCAATGCCATTGACTCTAAGGGGTCAGAACGCATGTGGAGAGGAAAATGATCCTGGAAGCTACGGAACATTGGATGATCCAGGTTTACCATTAGTGAGGCACTGAGCACACATTAAACCTCCCACAGTCTTAGAAACTTTCCTAATGTTGGTTAATATCTTCCCAGGTGGCGCGGGACCCACCTTCCCATATTGAGAGACTTGTCCTTTACAGGTGTCTGACAGAACCTTAAAGAACGTAGGCAAAGTAAACCCATTTGGTAATGTGCCACAGCCCTCCCCAAATTCTGCCATGTGCTGGGACAGATGGCCCAGCCTGAGCAGCAGCCATACACAGAAGGGACAAAGGTTAGCACCAGAAGCAGCCCACACTCCGAGTTAATGCTGCTTCCCCGGAGCCATAATGGTCCTGCAATGGCATTTTCCCAGTAGGCTGTGAGCTTCAGTGGGGACTTCCCTCCCAGGCTGGTTCCCTATGCAGTCGGTAAGGTACTGCTTTTCCTTTGAACGTGTCATTCCTATGGGAAAAGTCAAGTAGAAACTGCTCTTGGCAAAGGCCACTTGACTGGAAAATCAGAACCCAGGAAACACACAGAGGTGACACAGGAGCAGAATGGGGTGCCAACTAGCATTTTCCTCACAGAGTCCTGGGGGCACAGGACCTCCGAAAGGACACCAGGCCCTGCCTTCCCCAGAGGGGTGGGCCTGTGTTGCTGCAGGAGCACAACCCAGCACACTCTGTGGTGGGGTACTGACTGCTTCTCCCAGGGCAAGTCCTGCAGGAGGGAGGGAGGGGCCCATCTCACCAAGCCTCCTCGGTCTCCTTCCCCGGGGTGAGGTCCATCCCAGGAGCCACTGAGAGCCTCCCGTTGATGCCAGAGGACTGCAGAGGAGCACTAAGAACCCCGGCAGAGGTCCAAGTCATGCACCAGGAGACTCAGCCAACACCTAGTCCTCGGCTCCTGCTCCCAAGGCCGCACCTGCCAGGGACACTCCAGCTCCCCTTTGAGCTCCTATTTGAAAAACTTCACAACTTAGAAGGACTGTGCTGTTTGTTCTAGTCAACACCTGACTATAGACCCCTGAGAACCCTCACTTAGAACCGTTACTAAAAGCTTACAAGAGCGGGGATGCCTGGGTGGCTCGGTGAGACGTCTGCCTTAGGGTCCAGTGATGATCCCGGGGCCCTGGAATCGAGTCCCACATGGGGCTCCCTGCTCAGTGGGGAGACTGCTTCTCCCTCTTCCTGCCCCCTCCCTGCTTGTGTTCACTGTCTCTCTCTGACATATAAAGAAAGAGAAATTTTCAAGATTAAATCTTTCCATGTTTCTCTGAGATAGAAATGCGTGTACCTCCCATAAACCAGGAGTGTCCTTCTCAAGGACCTGGAAGCCATTCCTCTGAAATAAACCATCAGGAAGCCTGGGGCCTGGGTCTCCCTGTCTCTGGGAGGATAGAATTGTAACTTTTGTAGCTACAGATTAGCAGACTCGACTGGCTCAGTGGTCTTTATATTGATGGACCCAACCTTCCTTCCTGGTTTTTATGATTTTCACTCCCCTGACTATCTGACCTCATGCTCACTTCGTCTTCTTTCTCCCTCATCCACCAGTCACTGGGAAAATGGGCAGAGCCCACCTCTTCCCTCGGCCGCTGGTAGCTACTGAAGCAAAAGCTGCCCATGACCAGGGCAGCCTCCAGGGACACCTCTCATCCCTGAGTCACCTGAGATGATTCTGAAACATTTCTGATGTTCTAAGACTCAGCTCAAAACCAGGGAAAGTAGCAAACATGCCTGATGAATGTCTCTGCAGTTCTAAAAACAAGACAAAGCAAAACAACAAAAAAAAGAAAGGAGTTATGTTTTCTAAGTTTAAAATAGTCCAAATACACACTGATATCCCAAACTGACAAATTCCTAACTACTGATTTCATTATTTCCGTTGTTTCCACAGCAGGAACCGTGCCATCTCGCTGTTACATGCTGACAGCCACGGGCAGGGGCTGAACTGATGTGATCTAAGTTGATCTGAAGATTTCATCTTATAAAAATATTTACACTTTCTGAAAATCATAAAACCACAAATAAAGCATCCAAAGTTTTCTTGAATTTAATGAGAGTGTCGTATTTCAAAGTGTCATATTCAAAGCTGAATGTTTTCCTGATTTTGCAGGGTGTAGAGGAATAGCGAAGCCTTTCTTCAGCTTTCTGTCTTCATGCAGGAACATCGAAGGAATTCTAGGATACTGATCAGTCAGTGTTCTGATTGTTCACACACAGGGAGGGCTCCTACCGGCTGCTATTTTATTTAAGGATTTAAATTGATTTGCAAGTTACAAATGAGACCTCGTATCCCCAGACAAATATATTTGCATTAATTAAGGATGAGGTCACTTTCCCTAATGAGGATACAAATGTTGTTGTCCTAAGCAAATGGAAGAAATTCAGGATGATGAAATTACGTGCACAAAGTCATAGGGCAGGAGACTGAACCCAGACACTGCTGGCTACCTGTCGAGGGGCTGGGAGCCTGCCAGAGCACACCTGTTCAGGATTTCAGCATGTGGTGCCAATGAACCATGTGTGTATGTGTGTGTGTGTGTGCACCAGCTCATGTGCTTGGCCTTCCCTTTCCTTTCATCATTGATTTCTCTTTTTATGAGGCTCCAAGCTGATGGGAGAATTTTAACTGCTCTGACCAGGCAGAGAGAAAGCCAATGGCTGTGGCTCACTACCACACTCACTCACCTGCTGACCCGCTCTTCTGGCACTGGCAGACATTGCATGAACCCAGCTGCTGGGCTGCACCATGGTCTGTGTAGCAAAAGTTCTAGCTTATTATGTGTGGTCCACAAGAGGGCCACATAGATTTTGCCTCATGTTTTACAACCAAGAGAATGAGAGGAGGTTTGGGGGAAATTTAATACCAACAACAGGGTGCCCGGGTATTTCTGCAAGTCTTGTTGTGTACCTCCCACTGGTCTGTGCACGAGCCAGTGATTCTCCAAGATCCAAGAATGAATCCCGAGTGCTCACGAAATTCAGGCATGCTGGTGAGACAAGTCCCCCTGAAATAGGACAGAAATAGTACAATGCAGTTGTGGCTTCTTTTGGAAAGATCAAGGAGTGACAAGACTTATGACATGGATGAGGAAGGGGACTCATCGGTCAATGGGGAGCAGATATTCACCTGCCTTGAGTTCGGTTCAGAAAAGAGGCCTGGGTCAAATCTCTGTGGGTGGGAAGATGGTCAGCCTTTGCAGGAGTTGAGAGCCCTACCCTCCTGTGCCACACCCGGCCTGGTCCTGTGTCTAGAAGCAGAGGACATGTGGCTGTCGGTTTGCAGCTTTGAGGTAGCCTGGCAGAAAGGCAGGATTTGAGTAGAACAGGAAAGGATGAGTCAAATTCAGATAAAAAGAGAACCAGTCCTTCCTGCTACAAGGTGTGGTGTAGGTGAGGGTGAGGAGGACACATTTTAAGGTAGATTAGGCTAGTGATTAATGAGAATAAAATCCATCAGGCTTAGTTTGTGACCTCTGTCTGAATTTGGAGCCTTTCCTGTGTGTTATGCCTCCTGTTCTCAGGGGCTTCAGGGTGCCTGGCACAGCACATGGCCTCTGCTCTCAATATGGACGTGCCCTGGTGAGAATGACCCAGCTCGGCACAGGTGGGCCCCTCGTCCTCACTGCGGAGTAAGCATTGTCACTCTGCAACAACTTAATATTAATGGACTTACAGAGAAAGTAGGAAATAAGACAGCAGAGAATGGAGATTTCTTTTTTTTTAAAGGTTTTATTTATTTTTATGTGTGTATGTGTGAGAGAGAGAGAGAGAGAGAGAGAATGAGCAGTGGGGAGGAGCAGGCAGTAGAGAGAGAGAGAGAGAATCAAACTCCCTGATGAGCAGGGAGCCCAATGTGTGGCTGGATCCCAGAATCTGAAGATCATAACCTGAGCTGAAGGCAGACACCCAACCTACTGAGCCACCTGGGGAACCAAAATGGGAATTTCTTAAAATATGTACGTTTTGAGGAGACTTTTCTATTCAACTTTTCATCTTTTTTTTCTTCCCTATTAACTAAACAAAAAGCCAGACTGAACCCACATTGCTTATCTTTCTGACTCATGCGTTAGCTGAGATGTAGCCAGTCCACAGCAGGTCCAAGCCACAGGCTGACCAGGTTCCTATTAAGGATACAGTTACTTCAGCATATGCCAAATGGCCCTAGATAATCTAGGGAAAGATTTCTAAAAATAACAAGACAAAATAACAAGACTACAAGGATGTAGTCCTTGATTTTATTTTTATATCTAATTAATGTGGGTTTAAAAAAAATTCTCTTTGAAATTCTGGCTTTTCAGTGATACAGAAATATGGAACATTCTTCCATATTTCGGCTTGATCTCGAGCTGTCCCATTTTTTGAACATTGAAACCCTCTTTTCCCAACCTGGACTCCTGCTACAATACCTCAGTAGCCACGTGGCCCTCTCGGGTATGGGAGGAACTGCCCGGACCCCATTTCAATATGTCACACTCCAAGTTATGGTTTTCCCATGCATAAGGAAGTGAGAGTTTTATGATGGTTTTTTTTCTTTCCACCAGCCACAATTTATCCTTTATTATAAAATATCCTGGTTTCCTGGAATGAAAAACCCTTGGTCTCACAGGAGCCAGACCAGATTATGCTGTCAGAAGGACATTCGGCAGAGATGAGTTCTGTGTGTTAAGGCCCATAGGATCTAAGTGGATGAGCTAAGGCAGATGTTTCCCAGAACTACTACTCCTGGTGGGGCACCAGGGGTTGAGGGGCACAACCAACAATGACAGTGTTCCATGGCGGCCATTCCAACATGGGAGCTCCTGGATGGAAACTGGGGCCTCTCTCCCCTACACACCTCTTCCCCTATTACCTACAGAACTTTCATCTAAACTCTTTAGTCCAAAATTCTGTCTGAATTTCTTATAGACAGAAGCCCTGGGGATCACCCTTCTGCAATAGCAGATCTTTTTTGAACCTGGGGACGACATCTTTCTTTAATGCGGATGCCCCGTCCCTCTCTCATCACCCTATTTCTGTCCTCCTAGGCTCTGTTGCCCTATAGCTTTCTTGAGAGCCTATGGGCTCCTTGAGCTTAATTTTTGCTGATTATCCCAGTCATATTTGTCTTCAGGAAACTATAATAGAAAATACACTAGAGAAAGTAGAGTCTATTACACTTGAGGAGAAAATGATCATCATAAGTGGGACAGGATTTGTTTTCATCTTAGAATGAATTTGAGCCTGGGCGGGGAGGTGGGGGGCTTGTTTCCAATTGTTTCCTAATAACAGAACAGAATTTCCATAATGATTTACTCTTTTTCTTTCAGCTATGTAAATGGCTTTATCAAGATTATCATACTAAGTACAATATTACGCAGAGGGTATTATAGCTTCCACAACCCCTTGTCTGAAGCCTGGGCTTTCCTGAGTGAGACTGATGAGCTGCATTGTGAGGAGAAATCGTCACAGGGTTATTATTACAGATGGCTGGCAGTTTGTTTTAAATTCTACCTTCACTTGTTCCTTCTTCAAAGCTCTTTCCTCCTCTCTAAAGGACTTTTTGGTAACATTTGTTGGCAACCAATTCCTTCAACTGTCGTCTGGCAAGCCATATCTCCCTCACTCCTGAAGGACGATTTCACAGGCACAGGATTCAAGTGTTGTGTTTTTCTCTCTCTCTCAGCACAAATATTTCGTTCCACTCTCTTCTTGTTTGTCTGCCTTCTGAGGAGATGGAGGATGTAATCCTTACCTGGTTTCTCTCTAAGTAAGGTGTTGTCTTCCTCTGGCTTTGTTCTGGATTTTTTCCTTTATCTTTGATTTTCTGTAATTGAAAATGATATGTCTCAATGTCATTTTTTGTTTGTTTTTTTCATTTATCATGCTTGTCATTTTTAGAGTTTCCCCCATCTGCGGTGGATATCTGACATTAATTTAGGGGAAATTCTCAGTCCTTATCAATTCAGATGCTTCTGCTCCTTTCTTTCTTTCTTCTGCTGTTATTTGCATTGAGTTACAACTTTTAGAGTTGTCCCAAAGTCCTTAGATATTCTGTTGTGCCTTTTTTTTTTTTCAGTTGTTGTTCCCCTTGCTTTCCAGATTTTGTGGGTTCTGTTGAGTTGTCCACAAATTCTACAATTCTTTTACCAGCCATGTCCAGCTTGCTCATGAGCCCACTATAGGGGAGAATTTTTCCCCTCTACCTTCTTAGAAATTTCCAGCTGTGTCTGAAAATTCAGCTGACATAAGAAAGGTTAATGGGAGAAAATGCGCACAAAAGTTCATTTAAGTTTCACAAGACACAGAGCCTTCATGAGAAAGAAAGACCCAAAGAAACGGTGGATTCTGCATGCTTTTGTAGCAGGTTGAATGTAAGGACAATTGTGGGGAAGCTGCTAAATCCTGTGGGGAGGCCGAAAGGAGACAAGTTATTGGAACAAGGTCGTTCGTGTAGAATTCTCCCAGTCTCAGCTTCTTGTGATTGGTGATAACAAGGTTACTTTCCTTATGGATCAGAAAGGTCATCTATCATGTGAGAATGTCCTCTCCTGCTTTTAAGAAAAAAAATCACAGTGTTTTCCTTGCATCTGTCATCGTGTAAGCACCTTTAACTCAAAGTAATCCCTACACCAAAGTGCTGGAAGATGGTCAAGGGCATTCTTCATTTCTGTTACGATGTTCTTTTTCTTTGTTGTCTATTACCTCTAGCATTTCTTTTTGTTTTTTATCTCATGATCCTCATCTCTCTGCTTTATTTCAAAATGGTTCTTTTACACACACCCCCCTTGCCAAAAGGAGAGCTTTACTTGATGTTTACACAGGAATTTGGTAGCATTCCTGGAGCTGAGTCTCACAATACATTGGAGGCTCCCCAGTGAGGAGGTCCCTGGGAGTTTTTACTCTCAGAGTTGTCTGTGCTGATGCTCTAGAAATTCATCAGCTGCAGCTCATGCTTTCCTACTTGCGAGTTGTTTCCACAGTGGTTTCACCTTGTGGGTTTCTGCTTCTGTCAGCCCACAAAAACTCGCACTCACCTGTCTGTCTCTGCCATGGGGGCAATGGTCTGCCCCATGTCCTCTCTTTTCCTACAGATCCTGGAAGGGTTGTTGATTTTCCCAGTCTGTTCAGATTTTTTCTTGTTAGGATGAGTGATAATTTCCAAGCTCCTTGTGTGCAGAACCAGAAACCAGAAAATCACTTTTAAAAAATATAAATAATTTTCTAGGCTATGTAGTAATTAGTAAAGACTTAAGAAGAATCAAGAGCCAGTGCAGCCTTATGAATGTTAAAGTTCACATTAAACAGGGAGATCTTCATGTCTGGACATCTCAGGAAGTAAAACAACCTCTAAAATAACATACACTCCACACTTTGTTGAAAACTTCTGCTCTAACATTAAAAAAAAAAGTCAAAATCAAAAGGTTACTATAATTTAAATATATTCTTTCTTTTTAGATTTCTTCTACTGATTTACATATATGCCTTGTTCATCTTCTGAGGTTATCAGAGTTACCAAAGATAAGATACAATGTTCGTATGCAAGTACACAGACTATTAGGGTAAATATGTGTAAAAGACTGAGCAAAACAGGTTCAAAATTTCCTTAACAGTGAGCCTTCTGTCAGTATCCCCTTATATTTTAGTACCTCCTAAATTCATTTATTCTGATTACATATTAGTCTGTGAGTATGGTGTGTGGCCAAAGACTCCCATTGTCTCTTTCCTCGGTAGGAAGTGACATGTGTGGTTCATCAGTTGGCCATAGCTTCTATTTCAGGTTGTGTCATTAAGGTTGACATTCCTGAATTCTTTTGTTGATCTTTTCTTATTTTAGACTTTTTATAGCATTTTCTTATAAATGGGACTCTTAAAAGCCAAATAGGGTATCATTTTGTTTTAAAACTCAGGAAATTCCTGTCTTTTAACGGTATTGCCTAAATAATTTACACTTGTAACATTTCACCAAATAGCAAAATACGTTAGTGTTTTTACCACATCCCTGTTTAAACCAAGATAATTAAAGACAGTGAAGAATAGTGACAAGCGTTGTCTTTCTAAGCATTTGCTGTTAAACTCGAGGACTGGTGACAATAACCTGGGAAGCTTTTATGGACTACCAGCACTTGACTGTCACCTCTAGAAATGCTGATGAGACTGTCTAGGGTATCTCCATGGGCAGTTATAATACGCAGCATTTGAATTTTTTGAGCTGGTCTCTCTTTTTTCCCTGTCAAAAAATCAGGGGGAACCCACCCAAAACTTGATATTTACACTGCAGATTTAGACAGGATGAATTTCAGTATATCCATTACAGAACTGCTAAGAAATGCTAAGAAATCAGATTTTCCAGGTGAAGGGAAGATGAAAGTGATGTCGAGTTCCTCTCTATGCCCTTCTTCTTCATAGTGCTCTGAGGAACGGCAAGTGAGCTCACGAATTCCCCAGTCATTGAGATCTTACATGAATGAAGACTGGAGACTCTCTTCATCTGATCTACTCATATGTCAACCTACCTTGAAGTTATGGAGTTGCTTCTATGAGTTGCCATGTCAGCTAACTATTGGGATTTGGTGGTTACAACCACTTCCTTTACCGAGGGATAGACATCCACACAGCTGAGCTGATGTTGGACTTACACTTAACGTCACTCTAACAAGTCTGATTTGACATGACAGGAGAATTAGACTTGATAATCATGAGTCAGAAAGTGAAGATAAAGGATTGATTTTTAGAGAGCTGCTCCAATTCCAGGAGGATCACTTTCACTGTTGGGTACATTATCAAAGGAACGAGGCTGAGACAAAGTGAAAGCCTTATATGTAAAGCCTTATTTTATGCCAAGCATTAGAAGTCAGACTGACCAGGGCGCCTGGGTGGCTCAGTGGGTTAGGCTGCTGCCTTCGGCTCAGGTCATGATCTCAGGGTCCTGGGATCGAGCCCCGCATCGGGCTCTCTGCTCAGCAGGGAGCCTGCTTCCCTCTCTCTCTCTCTCTCTGCCTGCCTCTCCATCTACTTGTGATTTCTCTCTGTAAAATAAATAAATAAAAATCTTAAAAAAAAAAAAAAGGAAGTCAGACTGATCGGCCAGGGGAATGAGGCTGAGACAAAGTGAAAGTTATGTAAAGCTTTATTCTATGCCAAGCATTAGAAGTCAGACCGACCGGCCAGGGCCGCCTCTGAAGAGAACGATCCCGCCTTGGTCTTACAGGTTAGTTTATAGGGTGCAACCACAGACCTCTACATATGTGGTTTTGGCTGATTAGATGTCTCCTACCTGTGTGTTTTAGTAACGGTTACCCTGAACCGATACTAGTAACTGCTGAGGCATTTATTAAACAACAAAATGGCCTTGTTTTAGGTGTGTGTTTTAGCAACAGTTACCTGGAACTGATATCAGTAACTGTTGAGGCATTTATTAAACAACAAAATGGCTACCTAGGCAACATGTAGTCATTCTGGCTAAGTAGTCCAAGGCAGGCTCTAGGGATTTAACAGGTTTTAACTTGGAATCAGCCCCAACATTCACCATTTTCAACTAGTCATGCCAGTCCAAGAATCAATCAATTAATCCATCAAAATCGTTGCTCTAGTACCAATTTGTGCGAGGTCCTCCACAGGGAAGGATGGGGGATTTGAAGGCAATTACAAGTGAGAGTCCTGAAGAGTTCTGTGGTCAACCAGGGGTATTCATGAATCCAGAGAGACACAGCCAACAGCATTCATGACAGATGTGGTGAATGACCCACAGAGACAACAAATCTGTGTGTTATTTACTTATTTATTTATTATTTTCAGTATTGTTTTTTTGGTGGGCTGCTTTGTTAAAAGTTCTATAGAGACTTTAGTCTCAAAATAAATGAAACTTTTAAAACACCAAGAATGGGGGCGCCTGTGTGGCTCAGTCGGTCAAGCGTCTGCCTTCAGCTCAGTTCATGATTCCGGAATCCAGGATCAAGCCCTGAATTGGGCTCCCTGCTCAGCGGACAACCTGCTTCTCCAGCTCTTCCCCAGTCATGCTGTCTCTCATCATCTCTGTCGCTATCTCTGTCTCTCAAATAAATAAATAAAATCTTAAAAAATAAACAAACAAAAGATGAAGAATTATGGTTCAAGTATTCTCTTCTGGATAGTTGTCCAAACCCAGATGCCTGTCAGAGGCCAACGTCAATGAATCAGCCAATCTTCTAAGGAACGAATGAGCTTTCAGAACTGGATGAAATTAGCATAGACAAGTAAACACAATGATCTGATAACTGAGTAATCACATCGGGAGTGCAAGTCAGATCATGCATATTTTAACAACTAGTGATGAAAACAAAACAATATTACAGTGGTATGCAGTTTTATTGAGAGGAACCTACGGAATAAATACTAGGTTTTTAAACAGCAGAACGGCCTTTGGATTTTATTTTAACTCCCTCTTCCTCAATGCCATCCATTAAAATAGTTCAGACACTAAAGTCATTTGATTTTTTTTTCCTGCATGTCATAAACAATTAACACAAACATGAGCAAGGTGTAGTCCCTGATTTCTGGGTCTTCGTAGCCTAAGCTGAGGACAGACACTGCTATGGATTGACAGTTTGAAGGGGCTCTCCTGAGCTTAGGACACAAGAATATGGAAACACTGGGGATTTCCAGTTTGCTGGGAACGTGGTCAAAATTTGACACTGGAGGCAAGAAGATAAACGTGAGAGTACGGAGGAAGGAGACTTGTCCCAGGCAGACAGATTGAGGCAGAGCATTGCCAGGCTCAGAAGCAGTGTTTGCAAGGGCGTAGGCAGTCCTTGAACATTGATTGGTCTGGAAGGTGAAGCGACTGTCCCTCACGAGGCTCACTAGGTAGGACGTCATGGCGCTGCAGAACCTCAGGCAAGCTTCATGCTCTTTTCCTTCCATACAAACCAAAAATGATATTCAACCAAAAGTCTGCAAAATCCACAAAATAAAAACAACAAAAGGGCCTACCAGAGTCTTTGAAGTGAAACAGAAAGAAAGTCAGCATTAAGCATAGTCTGTGGATGAGCTTCTCAAAAGTAATTCTTTAACAGATTCAATGAGATGTGATTGACATTCCACAAAGTTCACCAGTTGTAAGTATATAGTTCAATGGTTTTAGTGATGTTAATAGAAATGTACAACTATAATAATGCAATATTAGAACGTTTTCATCACTTTAAAGAGTTCCCTTGTATCTACCAGCAGTTACCTCTGGTCCTGCCCTGAACTCTGGTTATCAATAATCTTTGTGCGTCTACAGACTTGCCTTTATAGACATGGCATGTTAATGTAATCTTATAATACAGGGCCTTTTGCAACTGGCATCTCTTACTTAACACTGGGTTTCAGTGGCTCATTTATTTATAGAGTAGAACTCAGCTGTACGGGCACTCCACATCTCAATTATCCATTCTGTAGTTAATGGGCAGGTATGTTCTTGCTAGTGTTTAGGTATGACAGACATTGTTGCTGTTACAAGCACTCACATGCATGTCTCTCTGGGCATGAATGCTTTCATTCATTTCCTTGAAATACCTCGGGACAGGAAGCTGAATTTTATAGTCAGTGTATGTTTAACTTCAAGAAATTGTTTCACAGGGGCACCTGGGGGGCTCAGACGGTTAAGTGTCTGCCTTGAGCTCAGGTCATGATCTCAGGGTCCTGGGATCAAGACCCACATCAGGCTCCTTGCTCAGCAGGAAGCCTGCTTCCCCCTCTCCCTCTGCTGCTCCCCCTGCTTGTGCTCTCTCTTGCTATCTCTTTCTCCCTGTCAAATAAATAAATAAAATCTTTGAAAAAATTGTTTTACAAATTGATCACATCATTTGGAAATTTTGCCAGCAATGAATAGATGTTCCAGTTTCTCCATAACCACCTGAACACTTGAAATTCTTGTCCTTTTGCTTGCAACCATTCTAATATATGTGCGGTGGTATCTCATTGTGGTTTTAATTTGTGTTTCCCTAATTAAAAATGATGTTTAGCATTATTTCATGTACTTGTTAGCTATTCCTGTGTCTTCTTTGATGAAATACCTATCCAGATCTTTTACCCATTATTTAATTGGATTATTGGCTTTATTATTATTGCATTTTAAGAGTTCTTTCTATACCTGAGCTACAAGTCCTCTTTCAGATGTATCATACACAAACACACTCTATCTCCAGCCTGTCTTTCCATGTCCTTATAGACTTAATAAGGCACAAAAGTGTTTAATTTGATGATGTCCAGTTTATCAAGACTATCTCCATGTGGCCACAATTTGATGTTTTATATCAGAAATCTTTACTAATTCAAGGTCACAAAGACGTTCTCCTATTTATCTTTCTAGACGTATTACAGTTTCAGCTCTTACCTGTGGGCCTAATGCTTGTTGACTTAGTATTTTTTAGTTTGAGGTAAGGGTCTGAGTTTATGCTTTTTACATATGAATATCCCATTGTTCCAGCACCATCTGTTGGAAATTTTCCTTTCCTTATTGAATCATCTTTGCAATTTTGTCAAATACCAAGCCCCATAAATGTAAGGTTTTATTTCTAGGCCTTTGGTTCTGGTCCATTAACGTGTGTGCCTTGATCATTGCAGATTTAGGGTAAGTTTGAAATCAAACAATGTAAGCCCCTCAATTTTATTTATGTAAGCCCCGAAATTGGTTTGGCTAGGTTCTCTGCACCTGCAGGTCAATGTTAGGACTAGCATATAAGTTCTTACAGTAGACCCGATGGGACTACACAGAGATTGCATGGACTTTAAGGATTAATTTAGAGGTTACTGCCACAGGGACAATATTGAATCTTCCAATTTATGAACCCAAATGTCTATTATTTAGATCTTTTATAGCAGTGTTTTTAGTTTTAAATGTACACATCTTTCATTTCTTTTATTATAATTATTCCTAATTATTCTATTTGAAGCTATTATAAATTAATGTATCATAATTTTACACTTCAATTGTTTGTTGCTTGTATGGAATACAATTGATTTTTGTATATTGATTTTATATCTTGTGACCAGGCTAATTTTATTAGTTCTAGAAGTATTTTGTAAACTCCTTGGGATTTTCTATTTACAGAGCCATGTAAACCAAAAACAAAGACACGTTTATATTTTTCCCTTCCACTTTTTGTGCTTTTAATTTATTCATTATTCCCCTGTAGTGTATTATCTAAAATCCCCAGTACATGTTTAACAGAAGTGGTAAAACCAGTCATTCTCACCTTATGCTCAGTTTTAAGGAAAAATAATTCACTATTTCACAACTAAGATTTTACTATAGGTTTTTGTATATTCTGTAAATCAAGTTGAAGTAGTTCCCTATCTCTAGTGTATTACAAACCTTTTTTATTTTTTTAATAACTGGTTCTGGGGGATGCCTGGGTGGCTCAGTGGGTTAAAGCCTCTGCCTTCGGCTCAGGTCATGATCCCAGGGTCCTGGGATCGAGCCCTGCATTGGGTTTCCTGCTCCATGCGAGGCCTGCTTCTCCCTCTCCCTCTGCCTGTGCTGCCTGCGCTGCCTCTATTGCTGTGTCTCTCTCTGTCAAATAAATAAATAAAATATTTAAAAAATTGTTTCTGGGATATTGTTAGGTGCTTTTTAAATTTTTATTGAAATGACATGATTTTTTTCTCTTTCTTCTCTTATGGGATATTACATTATTGGGTTTTCAGATGTAACCCTAAATTCAGTAGAGCAAGTTCCACTTGATCATGATGTATGACTGGTGAACAAAGGATTTTGCATTTGTGAGGAATATTGGTCTGTAGATTGGCTTTGTTGTTGCTTTCTTGCAATCTTTGTGTATGTGATATCAGGGTAATACTGGCTTCATAGAATGAGTTAGAAGTATTTATCCCTTTTTCTTTATCTTTCAGAGAGCTTGTAAAGGATTAAAATCATTTCTTCTCTAAATATTTACAGAATTTCCTAGTAAAATCCCAATGGTTTGGACTTATCTTTGTAGGAAGATTTTTTTTTTTAAAGATTTTATTGCTTTGAGAGAGAGAGATTGAGTAGAGAGAGAGTGGGAGAAGCAGGGAGCGCAATGTGGGACTCGATCCCAGGACCCCTTGATCGTGACCTGAGCTGAAGGCAGATGCTTACCCCACTGAGCCACCCAGGTGCCCCATGGGAAGATTTTTAGTTATCAACACATATTCCTTAACTGTGAACTATTCACATTTTCTATTTTGTCTTGAGTATGTTTTAATAATCTTTGTTTTTCAAAAAAAATTGATCATTTAATCTAAGCTGTCAGAGTCCATAGTCTCTAATGGTTCACCTCCCCTTCCAATTTCTCTCAAATTTATTGGTAAAATAGTGGCCAACATATATCCTATAATACTTAAATTTTTTTTTAAAGATTTTATTTATTTATTTGACAGAGAGAGATCACAAGTAGGCAGAGAAGCAGGCAGAGGGAGAGGAAGGGAAGCAGGCTCCCTGCTAAGCAGAGAGCCCAATGCGGGACTCGATCCCAGGACCCTGAGATCATGACCTGAGCTGAAGGCAGCGGCTTAACCCACTGAGCCACCCATGCATCCCTACTTAAATTTTCAATAGACTAGGTAGTAATGGCCCTATTGCATTCCTGATTCTTGTACTTTTTTGTCTTCTCTATTTTATGTATTTATAGCTTATAGAAAGATTTGTCAAAGTTGATATTTTCAAGGAAGCAACTTTTAGTTTTATTGCTTTTTTCTATTATTTTTCTATTATTTCTTTATTTGACTTCTGCTTGATTTTAATCTTACATCTCTTCAACTTTACTTTGGGTTAATTTTTTTTTCTACTTCTTCAAAATGGAAGCCTAAGTTATGCACTTGAGACATTTCTCTTCTCATATCAGCATTCATCAGGCGTCTCCTTACTTTGGCTTTGTTGTATTTTTGTTTTCCTTCAGTTTCAACATACTTCCCAATTTTCTTCTTCATGCTTCCTTTGACCCATGGGTTACTTAGAAATGTGTTTTTGAATTTCCAAGTATATGGAGATTTATAAATCCCCCATGGTTGATTTCTAATTTGGTTTCATTGTGTTCAGTGAACATTCTTTCTATGATTCTAATACTTTTAAATAACAGGCTTTTAAACTTTTCTCACTTAAGAGCTTTCTTGGATGATGAACAGGTGGTCCTAAATATATATATTCAGCAGTCGTTGGATAACATGTCCTAGGCTGTTTTCACTCATCATAAAGATAGTGAAAACACTATGATGTTCTCAGTCATTAG
Organism: Mustela putorius furo; assembly: GCF_011764305.1. NCBI lineage: Eukaryota > Metazoa > Chordata > Mammalia > Carnivora > Mustelidae > Mustela > Mustela putorius. The sequence continues at coordinate 14,929,192 of NW_025421998.1, forward strand.
AATGAGTTGGTCAATAGTATTGTTCAACTCTTCATTCTTCCTAATTTTCTGTCTGTTCTTTGAATCATTGAGAGTAGGTTGTGAACACTTTTTCCATTTTATATATTTGTAGGCTCTGTTGCTAGGTACATATAAATTTATCATTGTTAAGCCTTCCTCATTTTCACTCTCTTTTTATCTAATGATATTTCTCATCTTGAAGTCCTTTTTCTCTGATATTAACAGAGCCAGCTCTTAGGGTTACTATTTGTAGTATGGGCACATCTACTGCCATCTTCTACTTTCAAATTATTTGTATCTTTGAGTCTATGTATGTGTCTTAATAGACAGCATATACATAATATCACTTTTATATCTAGTTCGATAATCTTTGTCTTTATGTTGTGGTGGTTAGACCATCCACATTTAATGTAATTATTGGTGTGGCTGGCTTTACAGATGCTGTGTTTTGCTTCATTTTCTTTATTCTCCTGTCTTGTTCCTTTGTCCTCTTTGACTATTTTCTATTTTTGTAAGTATTTTTAGTCTACCACTTGAATTTTATTCTTAAGTTTTTTACTTTATTTTTTAGTTATTTTCTTAATGGTTGCTTTAGAGATTATAAAAGGTATAATTGATTTATTAACATACATCTGAGAATCGTGTGCTCTGATTTTAGGTTCGATTTGCCAATTACCTCAATGCTGGGTGGGTGTCCAGGAGAGCCATGGAAATCTCTTTGCCAACACAGTAATTGTCCCAAGTCTTGGGACATAGTACATTATCACTAGCTTTACCGCTGACTTTCTATGTATACCTCAAACACTGGAACCTCCTTTTTTTTTTTTTTTTAACCTTCCAGGTCCTACTTTATAATAACTATCTCATTTATAGGGCTTATGTAAGAACCAATGAAAAATAGTGTAATTTTTACAACAAGAAGTCATGGGTACTCAAACGAAGCTGTCCTCCACATTTCCAGGTGGATTTATGGCTGCATACACTAGTCTAATATGAAAGCACACCCAGTTCTTAGCAGTAAAATGAGTCACTCAGACAATTATTTGCTCTGTTTAGAATCTACACTGTAACTCTAAAACCTCTGCAAGATTTGACAGACAAGACCTTGGAACAAATAAAACACTCCCAAGATTAATACAATTTGGTGGCAGCACAAATCCTGCGTTTATTATGGTTCACATTTAGATTTTGAGTAGATTACTCAATTGCTTTCTACTGTGCTCAGACCATGCTCTAATGTGGCAATTTTACATCTATCCTAATGAAACGGGCTCTGCCCAGATCCACGGGGGCTCATTGACATTAAAACAACAAAGCAGATACATCTTTCTCCCCTAGTTTACCCTGAAAAAGACAACGGCCCATGCACAGCCAATGAGGGAACAGAAAGGACAGATTTTAATCCATATCACTCTGTAACCTCACTACAGTTTTACTTTTCAAAAAAAATCACTACTCGGTGTATATCCCAAAGCTTACACAGAAAATGTTAATCACCTCATGTACATAATAATAAGCTGCTTTATTAAAATCTAATTTTTTATCTACTTAGGAAACGTGTTTATCACATGTTTTTGTAATTAATTATGCTTTAGTATTATAGAAACAAGAGTATGGATTTTCAACGAACTCTTAGTAGTCATATTGATTAAAGTTAAATTAATGGTCTGCCCACTAATGGAACCATTGGATTTCCCTGTTTGTTTCCCTACCATCATGAAAACAGCAAAGCCAGTGACCCCAGGGCCAGTATCATGGAAGAAGGTGAATGTGTGCATAAGAAAATGAAAGAAGATCCTTTTCCTCTTATGAATAGTAAGCATTCATATAGCAGTCATATAACACGAAGTTCACAGAGTTCATTATCATTGCATTTTGTGTAATATAGTTATTTTACTAATAATGGATTCTTCTGCTATGTAGGTTTCAATATTTGATTGTGTACCCAGGTGAAAAGTGGCTCTTTTTTCTGGACAGCTGATCTCCTGACTATGTTCTTTAATTTAGTTTTAATAGAGTTTACCGATGATAGCCTTGAGTGTGGGTGTCTGGAAGTAATTAGTATTATGCATGAGAAGTGGGAGGCCTGCCCATTGTCTGGCCACACAAGGCAGTTCTGGAGCGGAGGCTCTTCTCCACCCACAGGAAGGGCTGCCCACAGAGGCTTGGCATTCGATGCCCACAGTCGGATGCAGACTCCCACCCCCGTTAAGAGGTAGCTGTGTAGCTTAGGAAAGTAGAAAACCCTCTCCATCCTTAACATCCTCACAATGCCTGGCTTTCAGAGTGGCTATGAGGACTAAATGACCTAATTACACATAATGTGCTACAGACCATGTGTGGAGTGACCGTGCTACCAGACACTGTAACTAGAACGCACATTACCAGGACACAAAGCCACGTCTAACCTTGACCAGCTGCATTGAATGCAGAGCTTGCATTGAATGACTTCATTTTATAGCTCCCTTCTGAGAAGGAGGAAACATAGCCTCTGATACCCAGAAACTGAGCTGACCTCCAGGCTAGAGCTCACAGTTTCCACAAACTAATACAATACCCACAATGGAGCCATGCTGTTTTTGGTTGTTGCACACACACACACAATCTCACAAGACATCCACTGGAGACAAGATTACATGCGTTCCCCATTATGTTTAAACAATCACATCTACATCATCTCGAGCATCAGCCCCTCTCTCCCATGATTTTCTGGATACCTGGGCTCTTCACCATCACAGTGATGTTTGCTTTGTGGGACAGAGGAGGGGGGAGTCAAGATGACTTCAAGGCTTCACCCCCAAAAGGACACAGACTGACTTTTGCTACATGGTTCAGAGATCAAATTTGGCTTTCCCATTGCCTCCAGCTCCTGAGTGCTCTCTTACAATACTTTTCTGCATTTGTAAATAGATAATTACTGTTAAACTTAAAACAAAGAAACCTCTAAAAATCAAAACTAAAGAAAAAAAACCACATTTTAAGGTAAAATCAGGACCTGGAAGGCTGGAGGACGTCAAGGACTTCTCATTTGCTTAGAGCTAGGGGAATGGGGTAAAAATGTTTCTAGCCCTTCTCTGTTCTCTGCCATGGGGCTTCCGACGTCTTCCTCCTTCCTCTTCTTCCCCTGGTCTTCATCTTCACCCTCATCTATGTGTTTTCCCTGGCTTTCTTTCCATAGCCTCAGCCAACAGGGCTCCTCCCTAGGCTGGGGTCTCCATCCTTGTCCAGGACCGGTGTCTCTTTGTGGGGCTCCGGAGGCACTGAGAGCCTGGTGTCCTACAGATGTGGCAGGGCCCCAGGCAAGTATGAAGGGGCCAGGCAGTGAGCAAGAGTGTTAGATGCCCACAAGAATTCCCAAAGGGCCATGGGGTGGTCGAGGGAGACAGTGCAGTGTCCAACAGACAGCAGTGGACTTGGAAGCATCTGAACAGCCAAACCGTCATCTGCTGGCTTTAACACTGCAGGGTGACGCCCTTCACCCTGCTTCCCTGTCCCGTGAAGCACCTGGATTTTGTGTGAGTTCAGTCAGAATGTCTTCAGTTACTTTTTTTTGTCTTTAGAGCTACCTTCCAGCTACATGATTGGTGCTCCCATTCCAGCCCTGGCTTGGCAGTTTGTCAGAAGGGTTTCCTCACATGCGCCATGACCAGGATCTCAGTGCCATCCTGCTAGGGAACGCCTCATTCGGTTCAACCCTTTACTCTCTCCCTAGACTTTGTTTCTCGTGATCTGGGGGAGAGGGAACGAAGAAGAGCAATGAACATAGAAAGGACAAGCAGATGGGCCAGATGCTGAGGTCACGTATTGGGAGCACCTCATGCTGGCTTCACTTACTCCCCCCACCCCTTCCCTGCCCTCTGCTCGGCAGGTGTCCCCATCTCGAGGATCTTGGTCAGATTCATCAGGCTGAACTGGACAGTCCACTCAGTGCTCTGCCCACCCACACTCCTCCTCCCCACACCACTCTTGCCTGGTCCTCTGCCTCTTGGACTGACTGTTCTGTGCCCATTCTGGGAATGCAACTGAGAAATCCATCATTCCCATGACCCCAGAATCCTAGCCCTTGCTGGGTCGGAAGCCCTGAATTCCACTTTTCATCTTCCGTGCCCTATGAGACCCCCAAATGTCTCAGCCTCGGGTTCCACTTAACTTCTTGGTCTCCACTATTATCCTGAGTGCAAAGGAGTGCAGAACGCTGACCTCAGGGTAGGGTACTTCTCTTCACGTGCAGTTTTGGACCCTCCGTATCCAGATGTCTTGGTTACTCTCTAATACTTCAAATAAGTACCTTTTAAATTTTATTTAGTTTTCATATTTTTCTTGAGGAGGGTTGATTTCATACAGGCTGCTCCACTGCCCCTGGAAACCAACGTCCACCTCCACCAAGATCTATGTCATTTTTCATAGGGGATGCATCTGGGTTTGGTCGTACAAGCTCTGCCTACGCGTCTGCAAGCAGCAGAAACTCTCCATTATTAGATCATAAAAACTATATTATATTGAAGGAAGATGCTTTACTGAACACAACTTACAAAATGAAAATCTGCCGTTTTTATTTTTGCCATTTTTTTTGCCATTTTGTCTCACTTTACTCAAGACACAAGTTTCTGGGAAGATCTTATTTCCTCTGCTTATCTAGAGGAACATGGGGACCCATGAGTGGGTTGAGAGACACCTCACTAATGAAGTGGGTAATGGGAAGGGCTGTTCCCAAGAAAAGGCCTGTGGGTCCTTGGCAACCACAACACATCCACCTACAGTTTTAGGGGAAAAAAAGTCCTCCCACAGTGAAGTGCACCCGCATTTAGGATGCCTGGCAGTTGGTTTGAAAATGCACTGAGGGACTCAGTGAACGCTGCTGAGATCCACGCTGCGCTGGGCTGAGTGGCAGAAGTCTTCGGGCATCTTCTTCCTTTCCTTCTTCTACAGCCCTTCGTGGACTCTGGCCTGGAGGTGAGGACTGTCCTTCCTCATCTCTGGACTCCCAGCAGGGACTCACAAAGTACTCACCCCGGTGAAGAGTTACGAAGTCACCAATGTTGGTAGTCTTTAGGAACGCTAAATCCTTGGCACAAGAAGTTCTCTCTGTGGTAAAAATAAGAAGACAGGTTTTGGGACAAAGGAAGCAGAGGTCTGGAAACCAGACAGGCTCCTGGATGGAAAGCAGACCTGGATGGAAAGCGGACGTCAGGCACACTCCGTCTGCCGACACTGCGGAAACTTCGTGTCTTCCGTGTGGGGAGTGGGAAGATGGCCTGTGGCACTGGCAGGAAAAGCAGACCCACAGTTGTGCATAGGTCCTGATTCAGGCAGGAACACGCACCAAACAGCCACTGCCTTTCTTAGGGTGACTCCGCCTGAAATGTCCCAGCATATCAGGTGCATTTTAGGTGAGTGGAGAGCCAGTATTTGAGAGCTGTCCTCTTTTCTACTTAAAAATCCTAGACTAGAGAGTCAAGGTGCTTCATTTTGGGGGGTTAAAAGTCACATCGAATTACTTTCAATTCTACTGTGGACTTCATTCTCCATGTGAACTGATGTGCTTTAAATTTAATGCAAAATCACTTCCTTCCACTTTTCGTATTGATGTTTCTATTTGTTTTAGAGAGAGAATATTCAATATATACAAAACTCTTCAGTAAACATCCTAGATTCCAATATTTAAGAAGTGGTAGCAAGAAGTAATTTATCATGTTTTCTCAACAATCACATTGATCTCACATATCATTTAAGGCCTAATGATGATTAACTGTATTTAGTAAATTCAGGCAGACTTTGAGAAATGGACCTTACTTTTCTGCTGTGTGCACAAAAAGACGCTCTGATAAATAATTAAGACGCTTGAAATTTTACATTTCCCCTGGTCAGGTCCCCAAAGCATTTGTTTTCTAGCAAATATGGTAAAATATATGTATTTCCATGATGTGATATTTGGTAATAGAGGTAAGTTGGGCAGGTTTCAAATTTCTCTTAAGCTTAGAGTTGAGGAACCCTGATTTGAGCAGGAATGGGAAGGGCTGGATTGTATCTGGTTCAAGCCAGTGATGTGTGAATCCTAGTACCACTAATCTAACATAGTATTTGCAGTTACTTAATTAGACTCCTGCTCACTGGAGGACCGGGCAGGGCATTGTTAGTGACATGGGCCCCGCATCATGCTAAGGGCTCTGCCTGGATCATCACGCACAGCCTTCTCAGCCTACAGCAAGCTACTGCTCCACCCCATTCTTCAGACAAGGAAGCTGAGCCTAAGAAATACAATTTCCCTCATTTCAGAAATGTGCAATCTCAGGCTGAGAGTGGCAAATGGCTTAGGCCATGCCTTACGGACAGGGAATTTAACCTCTTTGGAGCCAAGCCCTTCAGAGCTAGAGCTCAGGGAATTCTTAATGAGGAAAGTAAAACAGGAAGACGTTGTCTCTCAGTCCAAACAAATTAGTCCTCCAAAGAGGCCTCCAACCTGCATACATCAACTTACTAGTGAGCAAGAGATCTTTGCCAGAAAAACATCATTTAACTTTACTGTTATCCATCTCATTTTCAATCAACCTTTACAAAATTCTTACTACCCTTACGGTAAAATCCAGCAAGATACGGTGCCTGTGTTCAGGGCCCTGCTAGATCAGCAGAGTCCCGTGGTGGGCACAGGGCAGCTCAGAAGCCGGCTAGAGAGTGAAAGCACCTTGAGGAGGTGCTCAGGAAATGGGGTATGCTGTGATGGGGGATCTAACATTAGTCTTTCTGGGCTGGGGAATGGGTTTCTGGAGGAGGCAGCTCACACCTGTGCACACAGATGTGAGCCTGCTCCTGTCCCTGTGATCCAAGGGGCAGAGATTCGGAGCAGACTGTGTTCACAGGGAATGATGAATGGGTCTATTTGGCTGAGGGCCTGCAGAGGACTAAAACAAATTAGGCCTGAAGAAAGGCACTGAAGCCAAATTCATGATGGCTTTCGAAGCAAAGATAAGGAAATGAAAGTCATTGAAGGATCTTACCCAGGAAGAAGTGTCAACTGAAAAGTCTTTGCAGTAAATGGGCACCGACTTGCTCTGTCCACCCAAATTTCCAAGACTTTCCAATTCGGAATGCCTGCCCAATCTGTAATGTTTTCCTAGTGTCTTGTACGCGATTTCATCTCTGCACTTCTAGTGTATAAATACTAGTTGTTCCACTCAGAAAAAGTAAAAAATCAAGTGGGTCATGATTCTTAGTGCCAAGATGTCGTCAGTGGCAATCAGTGACACTCAAGGTATGTGCGAGCCACCAGAGGAGGATGTCGGGGCCGAGAGGGGGCATGTGGAGGTTGGGGTTGGGAGGGGCATGTGGAGGTTAAAGGAAGAAAAGAAAAGTCAGGGAAGAAGCTGCGTTGTGTTTGTAGGGAAGGGGACCGAAACACACGGCGTCATGAGCGAGGTAGGACTGGGATCCGTGTTTCACGGTGGTGTCTGAGCCCAGGCAGGCTACTTGGGCTCACCCACCACACAGCCCAGAGTCCAGAAGCTGAGCATCAAGGGAACGGCCCTCTGTGCTCTGATATGCCCACTGATGGTCTCAGGGGTAGGAAACACATCACAGTAACAAGACCGAGGAAGGGAAACTAACTATGTCTTCATCCCACTTGAGTCTGAAGGATGAACAACACTTGGAGACTGTGCTACCCATAGCATGAGTGCCTGCCAGTTAGCTTTCTTCAACCGTAACTGTAATGTAGGGACCTGACTCGGGGCTTTTGATTGTCGGGGATCCGTTTCAGAGATGGCCATCTGCAATAAACATGTTCCCTCCTATACCAATAGATCCATAGATGGGCTGTGGCCATGCAGGGATCTCCCTCACAAAAAGCCCCTGGCTGCCCTAGCTAACTGACTGCTTGAATGTCCCTGCTATTTCCAAGTTCCTGATGCAACCACAGTAAGAGCCATGAGAGCCAGGCCAGCCGCAGCTTGGGTTCTGTGCAGGGAAATGTGTGTGGGGCTCCCTGCGGGCAATAGGGTTTCTGGGAGAGCGCCAGGGCATTCCCAGCCAAGGGCATCCCTGTCTATAGACCAGATGGACACAAGACAGTATCTTTGTAGATGATACAGACTTGGAAGAAATACAGTGTTGCAAACTGCTGTTTTCAGTTCATCATGGACACATCTGTCTCTATGGATCTCTGAACAGTACCTGGCATGTTGAAGTTCTCAGTAGGTACTTTTTAATATACAATTCATGGGGCACCCAGGGGGGCTCCGTTGGTGAACCATAGGACTTCAGCTTAGGTCGTGATCCAGTGGACCCAGGATCAACTCCCACACTGGGCTCCCTGCTCAGTGGTGAGTCTGCTTGTCCCTCTTCCCCTTCCCCCACTCATGCTCGCTCTCTCTGTGTCTCAAATAAATAAAATTTTTTAAAAAATATTTTAAATTCACCTATCACACAGTGTGCTTGTTGGAGTGCGCAGCTCACTCTTCCGTAGTATAGTCGTGGGCTCGGGCAACCACCCCTACGGTCTAGTGTTGCACTATTTTTCTGGCCTAAAGAATAAACTCTCTACCCAGTGGTGGTCACTCACGACTCTTCCTTCCCTCTAGGCCTTTATAAACATGATTCAATTTCTGTCTCTGCGTTTGCCGTCTTAGATAGGGCAGATAAATGGAATCAGGAAGTACATAGTTTTGGGACTAGCTTCTTTCACTTAAGTTTATCAAGACTGATGCACGTCACACCAGTGTCAGGATTTCATCCCTCCGCCCTGCTGATGCTATTCCGATGTATGGACAAACTACGACTTGTCCGTTCATGAGTGTACAGACACCTGTGTTGTCCCACATTTTGGCTGTTGTGGATGATGTTGCTCAACCGTGTGCACTCGTTCTCACGTCGGCTTGTGCTGTCGGTTCTCTCTGACACATACTTTAAGAGAATGGCTGGGTCTACGGCATCTGTCTGTTTCCTCCTTGGGGATCCCCCAGCTGTTCCCCAAACAGAGGCCGGCATTGAGGAATCCAACCAGCTCCTGATTCATGGGACGTTGGAACTACCATCATTTACATCACCTTTATTTTAAAGGAAACAAGGGACCTGTGAATGTAAGTCAGATCAAGTTTTGGAAAGCCAAGGTAAGGAAATCATGAGATCTGGGCAAAACAAGATAAATCCAGCAAAAGAAATACGTGCACTGTTGGCCCAGGCCTGGGAGGAGAAACCTCCTTTTTTCATCTTTGTCTTCTTATTAACTCTATGACCAGAGAATTGTGGGTTTTTGTTGTTGTTTTGTTTTTTATTGTTCGGTTAGGTTTTGAACTGAGTACCTTGGGTATGATTAAAAGCGTTGTAGTTGACTCCGACACCTAGTACAGCACCGGCCAGACTTTTATCAAAGAATCCTGGACATCTATGGCCGACAACAGGAATGTCTTTTGAGCACACTCTACAGCTAGAGAGAGGGTGACACGACAGTACGAGGGCCTCCTTTGGGGAGAGCTCACACTTGAGGGACTCCTAGGCCAACCCAGACAAGGCTGACTTCCAAGGCTGCTCCCCTGAGAAGCACCTGCCAGGTGCACCCCCTGTGGCCATCCAGCGAGCATGCAGTGCCGGTGGTCCCAGGTCCCTGCTGGTCTATGCCTCCCTCTCCTGTGGCTCCTTCCCAGCTGCCCACTCCTTTCATTGGAGTCTCTAAGATCACAGCCAGGTTTGGGGCACATTGCAAGAAGCCGGCTTCGTCTGTGGACCTATTGTGAACAAAAGTGCCTGTTGACCTGGGAAGTAGCAGGGAGCAGAAACGAGGCCATCCACAGACGGGAGTGAGGGTCCCGGCTGGCTCCGATGAGCTCCATCACCCTGCAGGATGGAGGTGGGAGGGGAAGGGGGTGGGGGATGGGAGGGGTCAGCCCCGCCCCCGTCCAGGCAAAGCATTAGAGAAGGTCTGCAGATGGCCAGACGGAAACCCTCCATGATTTTTTTTTTAATTTTTAATTTATTTTTAGCATAACAGTATTCATTGTTTTTGCACCACACCCAGTGCTCCATGCAATCCATGCCCTCTCTAAAACCACCTGGTTCCCCCAACCTCCCATCTCCCGCCCCTTCAAAACCCTCAGATTGTTTTTCAGAGTCCATAGTCTCTCATGGTTCACCTCCCCTTCCAATTTCCCCCAACTCCCTTCTCCTCTCCATCTCCCCACGACCTCCATGTTATTTATTATGCTCCACAAATAAGTGAAACCATATGATAATTGACTCTCTCTGCTTGACTTATTTCACTAAGCATATTCTCTTCCAGTCCCGTCCATGTTGATACAAAAGTTGGGTATTCATCCTTTCTGATGGAGGCATAATACTCCATGGTGTAGATGGACCACATTTTCCTTATCCATTTGTCTATTGAAGGGCATCTTGGTTCTTTCCACAGTTTGACAACCGTGGCCATTGCTGCTATGAACATTGGAGTACAGATGGCCCTTCTTTTCACTGCATCTGTATTTTTGGAGTATATGCCCAGTAGTGTAATTGCAGGGTCCCAGGGAAGCTCTATTTTTAATTTCTTGAGGAATCTCCACACTGTTCTCCAAAGAGGCTGCACCAACTTGTATTCCCACCAACAATGTAAGAGGGTTCCCCTTTCTCCACATCCTCTCCAACACATTTATCTCCTGTCTTGCTAATTTTGGCCATTCTAACTGGTGGTATCTCAATGTGGTTTTAATTTGAATCTCCCTGGTGGCTAGTGATGATGAACACTTTTTCATGTGTCTGATAGCCATTTGTATGTTTTCTTTGGAAAAGTGTCTGTTCATATCTTCTGCCCATTTTTTGATATGATTGTTTGTTTTGTGTGTGTTGAGTTTGAGAAGTTCTTTATAGATCTTGGATATCAACCTTTTGTCTGTACTGTCATTTGCAAATATCTTCTCCCATTCTGTGGGTTGCCTCTTTATTTTGTTGACTGTTTCCTTTGCTGTGCAGAAGCTTTTGATCTTGATGAAGTCCCAAAAGCTAATTTTTGCTTTTGTTTCCTTTGTATGGAATCAGAAGAGACCCTGAATCACTAAGGAAATGTTGAAAAACAAAAATAAAACTGGCAGCATCATGTTACCTGATTTCAAGCTTTACTACAAAGCTGTGATCACCAAAAGAGCATGGCACTGGCATAAAAACAGACACATAGACCAGTAGAACAGAGTAGAGAGCCCAGATATGGACCCTCAACTCTATGGGCAAATAATCTTCAACCAAACAGGAAAAAATATACAGTGGAAAAAAGACAATTTCTTCAACAAATGGTGCTGGGAAAACTGGACAGCTATATGTAGAAGAATGAAACTCGAAAATGGATAAAATGGATAAAAGACCTCAACGTGAGACAGGAATCCATCAGAATCCTAGAGAAGAACATAAGCAGTAACCTCTTCGATATCAGCCACAGCAACTTCTTTCAAGATATGTCCCCTCCATGGTTCTTAACAGCAGCTCCTGTCTCTCAGCCTCAAGGGCTAGCCCTGATTAAATCACTGACCTTAAAGTTTGACCCTGCCTCCCTGAATACCCAGGCAGGAATGACCGCTTCTAAAGTAGTCAACACCTGGGGCAATTTGCTTCTCTTAACTCATTCTTCGATTCAGAAGTTTAGAAGTCCAGTCCTGTGCTCTTCATTGTTTCTGTAAACGTTTAAAAAAGAGAAATCAAATGTACTTACTCCAAATATTCAAATAATAGAATTGAGCATCTTTAAACAGAGTAACTGGGCATTTTCCCCAGTGACCTATTTCCTAACCCTCTCTGCCTTCCCTCCATACCACCTGCCTCCCCTCATACCCGTTAACTCCCACAGTTTGTGACTGGGTCCACCACACCCTCAAGCTCTCGTCTTACTTCCAGGCACTTGGTCACAGCCCTGGCCATGCTGAACCTTCACCCTTCCCCCGTCTGTACCTGGAGGGCAGATCACACAGAGACAGATGCAGGAGGACGTGGGGATGGATGGCCCGAGGCGTGGGTGTGTACCCAATGCTGCCAGACCCCACACTGTGCTTCTCTGCTCACTTCTCCCTTCTCCTCGGCTGCTTTTCAAACTTCCCTTTATGCATCTAACTCCCAGCATCTCCTCCCAAACTTCACTCTCTGCTTCTCATCTCCCGCACCTCTGACTTCGCTAGAAATGTGAAAAAAATCAGAAGAGAATTTCCACAGGCTCCCTGCCTTATGTTTACCTGCCTCCCAGCATCTGCCCCTGTACCTTGGGGTCCCCACCATACGATGAAATGAAAGAGTCTGTTCTTACAGTATTTAAGGATAAAGGACTATTAGCAATTACCATTCTCTCCTCTTGCAATTTTTTCACTTTTGTTTAAATTATTTCCAAGAGTTTCCAAGTGCAGGATTATATCTCCTGCTTTCCAGGATATAAATGAAGCCCTACTTGGGGCCCCCTTCCTCACTTAAAGTCCTGGCCCACTTTGCTCCCCACTGCACCAGAGTTTCTCAAAAGAGTGGTCTGTACCAGGTGTCCCCAGATCTGCTCCCTCCACGTTGTCTTAAACTCACTCCAGTCAGTCTTCCGGTGCCCCATGAGAACAGCTCTTGCCAGATCCGTGCTCAGCTCATGTCCCCAACGCCAGCAGCCGGGTCTTGATTTTCATGTGACATTTGCATCAACACGTTGCTCCCCCACCTCCACGGGCATCCTTGTCTCATCTTCTGAAACAACATCCACAGGGCCTTGGAGTGGGTGAGGGAAGACAGAAAAGGAGACGCAGCAGCGCCTCGTGACTCAATGTGTTGTCTCTGCTGTTCTCTGTTGGTTTGAAGTGAGGCACTAAGCCCAGCCCACGCTGTAGTGACATGCATGTAGTGACACACAGTGAGGAGCTCTGCCATCGCTGACCAGTGACCATCCCCATCATTCCCAGGGTGAGTCTAAGGGCTGAGGGAGAAGGAAATGTGAGAGGAGAATCTCAGTGTCACAAACCGTACATTTCCTGTGAGATAGAGTCCTTGGGAAGTAGCCTCCAGAGAAGTCCCTATCCGGAGCCCCTCGTGGCTCAGGGGGTTGAGTGTCTGACTCTCAATTTCAGCTCAGGTTGTGATCTCAGGGTGGTAAGATCGAGCCCCACATTGGACTCTGAGCTGGGTGTGGAGCCTCCTCAGATCCAATCTCTCCCTCCCTCTCTGTCCCTGCCCCTTCACCGCTCATGGGTGCACTCTATGTCCCTCTCGCCGTCTTTAAAAAAAAAAATCTTGAATTTAAAAAAAAAAAAATTCCTAGCAAAAAAATAATAACCTCAGAGGGTCAATACACTTCCTGTTATGGGCTGAACCGTATTCCCCCCAAATATTTATATGTTGAAGTCCTAACCCCACATACTGCAGAATGGGGTTGTGCTTGGAGATGAGACCTTTAAATAATTGATTAAGAAGAGGCCATTGTGGGGGCTGTTGGCCATCCACCCGGTTTCCTCATAAGAAGGAGGAGTTTGGACACACAGGGACAGTGGGACATGCATGGACATGCATTGGGACACAGAGTAAGGAGGGGTTACAGACATGCCAAGAAGAGAGGCCTGGAGTAGACCCTCCCCTTACAGGGCCTTGGAGGAAACCAAACCTGCCAACACTTGGACCATGAACTTTCAGCCTTCAAATCTGTGAGAAAAAAAGTTCCGTTGTTCAAATTGCCCAATGTGGTAATTTGTTATGAGAGCCCTAGCAAACTAATGTATTTCCCAACAGAAGATCTTCTTGTCTTAATTTCCAGAGGTTTCCCTTCTGTTGTTTCTTCTGTACACACCAAACGTGAGACACAACCGTTCCCTGTTAGGATTTTCTACCAACCATTTTTCGACTATTTTCCACACCTTGAATGGTTTTGCTGCCTAATAAATGACACCCATTTCTCTAAAGTGAGCACTTCCTCTTTATTTTCATAAATACTCAACTGGGATGCTCTTATGTCAGTTTGGTGGGCTACAGGGTGTCCGGACTTGGGGGTGACTCTCATTCTGGGTGGTCTGGGATGTGCTTCTGGGTGAGACCAGCGTGGGACCGCTAGAGCACACTAGCCTCTCCAGTGTGGGTGTGCATTCTCCAATCCGAAGCCTGCATAGACAAACAAAATGCGGGGGAGGAGAGAACTTGCTTCCTCTGCCTGCCTGCCTTCAGCTGGATGCCACCCTCATCCTGACTTTGAGTCTGGGCTCAGACTGGAACTCATGTCATCAGCTTCAGGCTGGGGCCCGACCACACCGTCCGCTCTTTGGGGTCTCCAGCCCACTGACTGCAGATCTGAGGACTTTTTAGCCTCCCTAACAGCACAAGTCAATTTCTTATAATAAATCTCTTTCTACGTATTGGATTGGTTCTGTTTCTCTGGAGAATCCAGACTCGTATACAATCATTCATTATTTGAGTGAAAAATGGGGCTGTCACATCGGAGTGTGAAGGAGTAAATATCAGATAGTTAGAAATCCCATTTCCTTGCTGATTTAATCATGCGACACGCCACCTCCTTCTCCCTTATTAAAATAACAAAGTGTTATGTAGTTGCATGCCATAAACTTTCACGTGTCACAACATAATCCCATTGTCTCACCGGAATCACTGATGGCCTCGATGTTCTGGAAAGTTTTAAATTATGGCCAAATCATGGACAACCTTGCAATAAGCTTCTCTAAAAGAAAACAAAATTAGGATCATCCATCAGCTGGTCTTAAAAGACAAACTCCTTCAGAATCACACTGCTTGAGCTCTAAGAAAATAGAAATTAATCAGATTAAACATTGTCAAAGCTGCACTCAATGGCATGGCCCCAACCTGTCCTCCCTCCAGATATAGGGGACAAAATGTCTGTGAGCCTGTCAGGACTGCCCCTTCACCCTCCTCTCCTATCCCCTGCAAAGTCTCCCTCCCTCTCTGAATGTTTTCCCTCTTTGGACCTGGGAAGAACACAGACAAGAAGTCAAACATGCGTCCCTTTCTAGTCTTGTCCCATCGTGTCCCCCTGCCGCTCCTGTCCCGTGTCCTTATTTCTCTCTTCCTCGACCACAAATGCAACAGAGGAACATGTGGTTGTTGTTTCTCATCATTCTTGAACCTGACCCAGTCAGGGGAAGCTGGTCTAGTCAAGGTCACACTGACCTCTACTTTACTGAGTCTAAACATGGCTCCCCAAACCTTCCTAGAATGACCAGCCCCATCTGGGCTGAAGAGCATGGTCTCTTCTTGGGCACTCTTCCCTGACTTGGAATCCAAGTGTTCTTGGATCCAGGACACTTCTCTTAGCTTCTCTCTCCTGTACTGGTCACTCGTCCTATTATTTTGTGCTGCTTTCTCCCCGTGTCCCTGACCTCTAGGACTCGGAGGGCCAAGGGCTCAGGTTTGCAATTGCTTCTTTCTATTTTATTGACATTCATTCTCTCAGAAATCTCATCCAGCTTTGGGCTCTGAAGATAATCTAAATACTGATAAATCCCGAGTGTCTCTCTGCAGCCCGCACAGCTGGCCTCAGCTGCGGACTTGCACACACTACAGTCTGCCGGACCTACTGTGTGTAGGGCGCGAACAATGCTGAGAACACAGTAGGCACTCCAGTTTTGTTAAGTGGGTACCTGAGCCAACAAATCAATGAGCGGATAAACACGTGGGCCCTGGCTTTGCCACTCCCTGTTGGCACAACTTTGGGCCAGCCTCGTAACTTCTAGCTGGAATTTCTCATATAAAGTTAAAGCTAATCAGCGTGACCTCTCCAGGTCATTGTGAGAACCAAGTGTGGAGTCCGGAAAGAGAGAGGCGGTCTGGAGTGCTGGCAGTCTCCGTGACTGCTCCCGCTTGAGGTCAGGCTCCTGCCTGGGGTTACCCCCTGTGTGGGGATGGGCAGGTCCCCTGGAAGTGCCTGCTCACAGTTTGGCTGCAGGTGCAGGGGCACGTTTGCCACAGGACCTGTGCTGTGTGCACCATCCCCGAAAGGGCGCAGGATTCACAGTCTTCCAGAAGTCCAGAGCCCCGCCCCTCCTCTGCCTCTGCTTGCATCCTACAAAACTTGCCCCTCTTGGCAATCTGTCCCAGGCATCCTCTCTGCCCGACCTGGCCCTGGCAGCTCTCCTCAGACCACAGTGTGGCCAGCACACACGCACGTGGTCACCCTGGCCACCGAGTCACACAGCGTCCTCACAAAGGAATGATTTCCCCGTGGGCTCTGCCAGTGCAAGGAAAGACTGAGGGTGGGAGCCCCGCAGGACAGAGCTCCGCTTCTGAGGTGACAGTACTGATCCTTGCAGCCTGACTATGGGCCAACGGCTGTTCTCCACACCTCACAGGACCTCGGGCAGGGGGCATCCCCGTCAAGAGCACTGCTGGGGACCTCATGAGGACTCTGGTCACCCCTGCAGAGAAGCTGATGGGAAAAAGGAAGCTTGCCCTGTGTTGGTCAGAGCTGGGCCTAAGACAGGCTGTGAAAAAGCCTTCAGTTTACTTCGGGGCATGGGCTTTCGACTAAAGTCACCGCAAACACACAGGACGCTTCCAGTCTAATGACATCCTGGGTTTCCTGGCAGCAATGTGGCAGCAGGTGACAGAATGCTTGACTTCCAGAATGCTCTTCTCTGCCTGGAATCCCTTAGTCCCTCAGGAGCCATCTCAGAGGCTGTCCTCACTGTGAAGCCGCTGTCGCTTACCAAGACTGATGGTGCCCCAGCCAGCACAGCATGGTTCATTCAGTCCGGCGGGAGCCAGGATCAGGACGGGTTCCTCCTCCAGGTGAGGCTCCTTGAAAGGGTCCTTCCATTGGCCGCTTCTTTCCCCTGCTGGGAACCCCCAGAGCACGGGCTGACTTAGAACACAGGGGGAGGAGGCCGGGCAGGAGAGGAGCGGAGGGAAGGGATGCATTCCTGAAGCTCAGGGAGACCAGGTCACCTCCGCTGTTTTATAGCTATAATACGATCACCAAAAAGTTGTTGATGCCATAACAAGAGTACAAATGCTGGGATATGTTTAAATGAGCAATTACGATGAATTGGTATATAATTGTGATGCTCACAAGGTAATTACAGAATGAATACAGTGCACGGGTCCTGAGTGCGAGCTGGCATTCCGGGCCAGGCCTGGGACACAGATGTCAGGTTGGTGAGGACGAGGTCACTGTTCGGTCTCTAGAAAATATGTCTGTGGCTGGCTGGTCACCTCTACTGGAGATGAAAACCAGAATACAGATGTGGGCATTTGTGGACATGAAGCCCAGCCAAAGGGGCCGTGGTCCTTCCCCGGGAGCCGCTGGGTCGTGGAAGCCAAGCTGCCCAGAATGAGGGTCCTCGTCCTTCCCTGGGAGGGGCGGGAATTACCCAGAAGGCTCACCTGGTGGGTTTGTGCCCCTGTGGGAGCCTCTGTGATGAAACCACCTGCAAGACAGGTCCCCTTCCAGGTCAACAGGTAGAAAAGGAGGGCTTATTTCTGAAATGTTCTGTTGGCTAAACTCCAGCAATACTTAATCATGACAGTCCAGGTTTCTGAACACATTTTGTGTCAGTTTATCATCTGGAAGTTATAGATGGGCGGATCCGGTCCTCCCCGAAGCCATGACGGCACAGTCTGTGTATAAGCTGCTGGGTGGTCAGAGCTGCACGGACAAGCTGGCTTCCACCCCCACGGAAAGCGCAGCGGACAGAGCTGCTGCGGTCTGGGGTGGAGACGAGAGCCGGGGTCTCAGCTGCAGAACCGTTGTCGCTATTTAAGCCGGACCGTGCTTGGCTCTGGCAGCATTAGTCGACGTGTGTCCTGGCGGAGACCGTGGTAATTGCATGATTCGACCGGGTTTTTGTTCTGCTGTTTTTCTCTAAAAGGCGAGTTTCTGGTGAGTCGCCGGTGCCAGAGCTCTCCACGAGGCTCTCCAGAAGCGGACTGCTGCATCCTGACCTGCGAGCTCGCAGACAGAGAATGGGCCGCCGCGCAGATGCTCCGGGTGAGCAGCGCGTCCTCTTCCAGGACGACCACCGCGCTTCAGCCCCGAGCGGAGGCCGGTGCAGCCTCCGGACCTGAAGAGACTCTTGCGGGTGCACTCCGGGCCGGGGTCAGCCCCTGGAGAAGACGCTGAAGCTGCTGGGCTGCAGGCGCCATGGCCGGTGCCGACGCAAGGCCTGGTGGAGGCTCAGGGCCGGGACCCCGTCCACAGCTGCGGGTGTCGCTGGGGTCTGTCTTTCCAGCGGTGACGTGCGGGGGGAACCGGCCGTCGTGTGGAGGTGTCCCCGGGGCTGCCGGACCCCCAGGCACTCCTGAGGACACTGAGTTATGATGATTCTTTCCTCCAAGTCCTTGTACTGCGTGAGGCTCCAGGAGCCTCAGCCCGTGTGGTCTCACGTCTGCTTTGACTTTGCGGCTTCCCACTGCTCGACTGCTGGTTGTCCTTTCCTCTCTCCTTCTCACGGTCTTCCACGCTCCTTGCCCGTCTTTACTCTTCCTCACTTGTCTACATCACGTTTAGGATTTGCCTGTGAACGACACACACGCACACACGGGAGAAACTTCAGGGGACACACGCGTGCCCTGGCAGAGTTGTGCTTGACAAGAGTCTTCTGCTCATTTCGCATATTAGAAACAAATTACAGGGGTGCCTAGGGGGCTCCGTGGGTGAAGCCTCTGCCTTCGGCTCCGGTCATGGTCCCAGGGGCCTGGGATCGAGCCCCGCATCGGGCTCTCTGCTCAGCAGGGAGCCTGCTTCCCCCTCTCTCTGCCTCTCTGCTGCCTCTCTGCCTACTGGTCATCTCTCTCTCTGTCAAATAAATAAATTTTAAAAAATCTTAAAAAAAACCAAAAACCAAAAATAGAATTCTTTCACGTGGGCTTCCTGCAAAGCAGATAAGCATAGATCGAGGCCATGGGGTTGGCGAGAATCTAACTCCGAGCACCGTAGCTACAACGTGTGGTGGGTTCTGACACGGTGAGGAAAAATCACATCAACAGAGAAGAACGAAGAGATTTCAGAGGATTTTTTTTTCTAAGACCAGCACATCTACATCTCCCGAAAAAAAAAAAATCAAATTATGTGTGAACCTTTGGAAGTAAAGTGTATATTGTGAAAATAAATATGTGTGAAACTTTGGAACTAGAATGTATAAAACATGAAATAAAGAAGTATTACAATTAATTTAAAACCATCAAAATTAGTTAACACATTTAAAAATAAATTCACGTAATATTTTACCTTTACAAAAAAATACTTTTTTTTATTTTTTAAGATTTTATTTTTTTATTTTATAGAGAGAGTGCACCCAAGCAGGGGGAGCAGCAGAGAAGAGAGAGAGAGAGAGAAGCAGGCTCTCCACTGAGCAGGGAGCCCAATGTGGGACTCAACCTCAGGACCTTGAGATCATGACCCAAACCAAAGGCAGATGTTTAACCAACTGAGCCACACAGGTGCCCCCCAAAAATACATATTGACATATACAGTCAGTTACCTAACTTGTTGGACCTAATGCCAAGTGAAAATGGAGGGCCTTTCCTTCAAAAAAAAAAAAAACAAAAAACCAAAAAAACAAAAACAAAACCAAGGAAAATATTCTGTTAAAGCTAATAACTACAAATTCTGGATAAAATTGTTCTGAGTAAAAAAAATGAATTTCAAATATTAGCACGAATTTTACCATTTATTTTTATATTATGCAATGGCAATTTTCATCTACAGAGTCACCTGAATTGTATAAGTTGTATTTTGTAGCTTGTCCTCCAGAAGACAGAAATGCAAACCAGGGTCCGAAAGGTTGAAGGAGAAAAGGAAGGGTCCCCCAGGCACCAAGTTGGCCTGAGGCCATGGGGTCTATGCATGGGGGCAGAATTTGACACCTGGGACTCTTCTGGAAGTCATACGGGACACCAACTCCAAGGATTTGAGACAAATCGAGATGAAGGACACAGAGGGACAGTGAAGAAGGAAGGGGTCATGTGCCGAGCTTATGTGTGCTCGAATAGATAGCTGAGCCCCTCTGCGAAGCTGTGGGACATAGGGTCAGAGAAGAGAGTACGTGCCACCATCCACAACCAGTAGATACCGGAGTGGGGAGAGTCCAAGTGTGCTAAAAGCCTGTTTGTCCTCTTAAGAAGTCAATAAATACAGTCTAAAATCATAGTGTGTACTTAAAATGACACCCAATTCTACACCAAAAATCAAAACAAAAACAAAAACAGACAACAAAGGAAAAAAAAAAAACACACCAGAGTACATTAAAATGAAAAACTTCTGTGCATCAAAGGAGAGAATCCACAGAGCGAAAATGCAATTTATTGTGTGATTTGCAAATGAGAGATTAATATGCAGGTTCTATAAGGAATTTGTTTAACAGTAACAACCCCCAGAAATGTTACAGAAACGGACAAAGAACTTGAGTAGACATTTCTCTGAAGAAGTTATGTGGATGGTCAGGAACCTCTCAGAAAGATGTTAAACCTCACCCCTCATTAGGGAAATGTCAGTCCAAACCACCAGGAGGCAGACTTCATGCCCTTTAGGACGGCCGCATCAGCACAGCGCAGGAAAGGAAACACGTGTCAGCAAGGGTTAGGAGGCCCTGGAACCCTCCTCCACGTGGGCTAGAGTGTCAAAGGGGCAGCTGCTGTGTAAACAGTGCGGTGGTTCCTCAGATAAAATGGAATTAGCTCACGCTCCGCAGTTCCGCTCCTGGGTGCATACCCCAAAGAACTGACGGCAGGATCCTGAGAGATCTGGACACCCGGTCACAGCAGCATCACTCACAGTAGCCAGGAGCTGGAAGTGCCCAAGCATCCATCGACAGATGAGTGAATGAACAGGACGCGCTCTATCCATACAACGGGAGACCACGCGGCCGCAAACAGGATGGAGATCCTGTCATAACGCATCAGCGCGGGTGATCCTCAAGGGCGTTTTGCTACATGAAAAGAGTCAGAAAGAGGCAAATATTGTCGGATTCCACTTCTGTGAAGTCCTGAGAATAGACGGTTCACAGAGACGGAAGGCACGGAGGAGGGGTTTGGGGGTTGTTGCTTATTGGGGCCAGAGGCTCAGTTGTGCAGGAAGACGTGAATGTACTTAACACCACAGAATTGCACGGGAGTGTGCTTGTTTGGTGTATTTTCTGTTATGTGTGTTTTGCCATAATTAAAACTTTTTAATTTATTTGAAAGTGTAAACAAGAGAAGGACTCCATCCTATTACTATTCGTCAAAAATTTTATTGTAATTTGTAGAGGTACTTTGGGCACTAATGGATATTGTGTTGAAGAAATGTTTAATTGAAATTTAAGAGTTCATTTATAATTAGGTCCATGACGAGTGTTCTGTTCATGTAAGATGACTTCTACAACTCTTAATAAGATCAGTGAACTCGTAAATAAAATTACCCGTTCTCTGTACCATGATGCACCCACGCAAACAGACATCCGAAATGCAATACAGCAAATGCAAGTGACTTCTGAGGGATGGGTTTCAGAATAATTTCTTTTTAAGTTTCTTCCCTATAGCTTTCTACATTGTTTGAACTTTAAAAATAGAACTGTGAACATTTTTCAGTCTATTATGAATTTTAATTTTGGCTATGACAAATTTTCTATTTGGCATGGGTATTGAAGCGGGATGCTTCATTTTCTTTATCCAGAGATTGGAGTTTGGAACAGATGATCTATAATGTTCCATATTATAAAAGCAGAATTCAAACTGCTTTTGATTTAAATAGGAAGCCTTTCCTTGTCCTCATTCTAAAGGACATGAAACCAGATGTTAGAGACAAGTAGAAGAAGTCAAATTACACGAACTCTTCTATAGCTGAAAGTAAAGTACTCTAACCAAAGGTACTTTTATTTTAAAGATTTATTTATTTATTTTACAGAAAGTGGGAGGGGCAGAGGGAGAGGGAGAGAGAATCTGAAGCAGACACCCCCTAAGCAAGGAACCCAACACGAGGCTTCATCTCAGGACCCCGAGCTGACTACCTCAGCTGAAACCAAGAGCTGGTTGCTTACTGAACTGATGCACCACCCACACAACCACAAGTGACACTTTTTAAATCAAATCTTGT
Organism: Mustela putorius furo; assembly: GCF_011764305.1. Classification (NCBI taxonomy): domain Eukaryota; kingdom Metazoa; phylum Chordata; class Mammalia; order Carnivora; family Mustelidae; genus Mustela; species Mustela putorius. The sequence goes on from NW_025421998.1 coordinate 14,951,207, forward strand.
AATGTCCAAGTAAGTCAATATGGATCATAAAATTAAAGGCCACAGATTTGTTCTTGATATAACAGAACAGAGAAATGTATAATGGTAAGAACAGAGAGCAGAATTCAACAAATGTGAGAACAATTGATCTCACTCACACACTCACACCTTCGTCTTGGAAAGCATGAACTTCATGAGCCAATGGGTGCTGGGATGGACTCCCCGTCTGTGGACCAGGGCCACTGGCATGACACAAGCTGGGGGTAGGGGATAAAGCAAGAAGACAAAATAGGATGTCTTCTATATAGAGACACCATCGGCAATACATTTTTTGTGAATGTCCCTGCTGACTTCTGAAATAATTGTGGTTAAGTCAACAGAAATATAAGGCCTTTCGGAAATTTCTTCGGGCTTTGTAGTACAGTGTTCCCTGAAATCAAATTCAAGGCCATGAGTATCAATGCCTGATGACACTGGGCCTTGAAAGAAGCCACAGCCTAGTGCAGAGAAAAAGTTATTTTGACAAGCTCTAATTTTCTTGTGCTCAATACATTTAAGACATAAGGGAGTTAGAGCATGAAATACGATCAATATGTTAAAAAAAATAGAGAATACGCAGAATGTTACTTTGGCTATGTGCTCAATGAGCAGTTCTCAGGAGAAAACAAGCGACACGCCCATCTTTCTACATTTAGAGTTGGAAGGTCACTGGGAGACCACTGCAAGCATGGAGAGAAGGAATCGAAGGCCCAGAAAGTTTAAGGAGTCACCCAAGCGCAACAGTGAGTTCCTGGTTCTGGGTCCAAGAGAAGGCACACATAAGGACCACTTCTAAGGAGTCCCTGGGTGGGGGGAAGCCGGGGCATGCACTGGGGTACAGCAAACACTTTCCACATGTCTGTCGGCAGTTACCCTCGGATCAGTGAGACAGCAGCCATGGCTTTTGTGTGGACATCGGAGACGGAGACAGCCAACTGTTGCTCATTAGGCTGTCTTGTGCTCAAGTCCACTCTCCCGCATGGTGGGAGAGGACAGAGGCAAGTTCATGGGTGACCATTCCCAGGACAGCTGCAGCCCCTATCGCTTCACCAAAGACAGCTGTGAGGGGCATCTTTGAGTTAAAGCTCCCGTGCTGAGCTGGCACACTTCTTTCCCTCTGGCTCTCATCCACAGAAGACCCATCCTAAAACACCATCGTTTCCTTTCTGTTGTTCCCATAGGCAATAGCATGTGAAACTCAATCTGTTTCTACCCTAAGAAATTGAAACACCTGGGTGCATATAGAGTAAATATCCTTATCTTTTCCAAACAATGAAAGTATCATATACACACTAATATGTTAAAGGAAATTTGAGCATATTTAAACGGAAGGTGAACTAGTTTCTAAAAAAATCAGAGTGAGGACACAGGAAAGCAACCCCCAAAGTACACTCAACATGACTGTGGGCGGCCAGTTCAGTGCTGAGTTTCCTGGAGAATTGAATGGAAGAGAAAAGAATCAGAAGTTTTCAGTCATCCCCAAGATGAAAGCAACCGCTAATCGAAGGAAAGACAGCTTTTCCTAGTACTGGGGTCTAAGGTTTATGTGACACAGAGGTCCACGTACTGGCACCATTTCTGTGAGAAGCTGTGTTGTAGCATTCACAGCTTGTGTCCCTGTCCCTCAGTTAGTGCCATAGCACGCCTGCTCTCCGGACATCGAAAACCTTTCATAACCTGACCCTCACATCGTTCAAGACTGCAACTCCCGTTTCCAGGCAGGTGCACACTCTCGCCCTCCTCTGTCCCCACACTCCCCTACACTCTTCCCTCTACCTTTTCCAATGCTTCACATCATTAAACACTAGGAAAAATGGGCCAGATTATTACACAAAACACCATCTTTCCCCAGGATTCCTAATGTTTTATTGCTCAGCCAACCTCAACACACCAGGTAGGGGATTCTTGACCCAGCTGACTCACTGTCTGACCCCTTCTGTGGACTCTGGGCTTCTTGACTCTGACTCCTGTTGGAAGCACATATACCATGAAAAAATTCCTCAGGAACGAAGGGGATATCAACACATTCTCAGGTGAAAGAAAACTAAGAAAGTTTGTCACCAGCAGACCTACCCTAAAAGAATGTGGAATGAAGCTCTCTAAATAGAAAAGAGATGCTAACATTTGGAACTTTGAAACCTCAAGAAAAAGGGGAATGGTCAACAAAAGTATGAGTACACACAAAAGGGTTTTCTTCTCTTGGATTTTCTAAATCGTGTTTAGTTGTTGACACAAAATATTATAACATTGTTTGAGTCTTAATATATGTAGAAGAAATATTTGGCAACTGTATTACAAAAAGAGGAGAAAATGAGAACATTTCTGCATTCCCTCTGGACAGGTAACATGGCGCCACCAGTAGGCTGTGAGGAGTTATTACACACCATGTACAGCCTACCGCAGCCCGGGGGGAGCTATGCAAAGGAATTAACTCAAAAACACTATGAGTAGTTTATAGCAGCAATGGCCATGGTCACCAAACTGTGGAAAGAACCAAGATGCCCTTCAGCAGACGAATGCATAAGGAAGATGTGGTCCATATACGCCATGGAGTATTATGTCTCCATCAGAAAGGATGAATACCCAACTTTTGTATCAACATGGACGGGACTGGGGGAGATTATGCTGAGTGAAATAAGTCAAGCAGAGAGAGTCAATTATCATATGGTTTCACTTATTTGTGGAGCATAACAAATAACACGGAGGACAAGGGGAGATGGAGAGGAGAAGGGAGTTGAGGGAAATTGGAAGGGGAGGTGAACCATGAGAGACTATGGACTCTGAAAAACAATCTGAGGGTTTTGAAGGGGCAGGGGTGGGAGGTTTGGGGAGCCAGGTGGTGGGTATTAGGGAGGGCATGTACGGCATGGAGCACTGGGTGTGGTACATAAACAATGAATTATGTTATGCTGAAAAGAAATTAATAAAAAAATCCTAAAAAAAAAAACTACACTGAGAAAATAAAAATGGAGTCTAGAAACTATTCAAGTAAACCATGGGAGAGCAGGAAAAATAAAGCAAAAGCAAAGACAAACACACAAAAATAAAAAAGCAGATTTTAGCCCTCACATGTCAAGATGATGTTACATATAAGTGGTTATAAATGCATCAATTAAAAGACAAAGATTGGCAACTGGATTAAAAAGCATGACTCAACTGTATGCTGCCTACAGTAAACTTCCCTTAAATATAATAATGCAGGCATGTTAAAAAGAAAAGGCTATACCATGCAGACACTAACCAAAGGAAAAGAGTAGCTGTATTAGCATCAGACAGAGCAGACGGAACAAGAAGAAATGCCCGGAGACGGGGACGTTGAATAATGATAAAAGGGTCAATCCACCCAGAAAAAAAGAGAAATTTTAAATGTATATCCAACCTCAAAACTCATAGGCAAATCATAGTTACCACTGAAGATTTCAACAAAGTACTGTCTGCAATTTGATAGAACTTGTATAGAAAAAGGAAGCAAGGTTGTAAGATCAACAAGGACTCTGACCAGCGGGACCTAACACTTACACAGCACTCTACCCAGAAGCAGAATGCACATGTTTTTAACCCAACAGCTCACAAGACATATACCAGGATAACCCATATATTATGATATGATATGAAGTAAATCTCAACAATTCAAAAATAATCAGCATTATTCAGGGTTCTCTCTGGCTGTGGTAAAATCTGACCTCCGTGACAAAAATCACAGACCATTCTCTGAACACTTGGAAACTATACAGCACACTTCTGAATAATATGTGTGTCAGAGAGGAAATCATGAAGGAACAAGACAAAAAATATGATTGACTGAGAAGAAAAATGTACCACATTGAAATCTGAGAGACCAATGAAAGCAAAGCCAATAGCCAGCATCCCAAGACTAAAGTCCTATGTTAGAAAAAGGAGAGTCTCAGTCAGAAATCTACAGCTCGCATCTCAAGAGCCGAGGAAAGGAAGAGCAGAACAAGCAGCAAAAGAGAAATAATAAAGAGCGAGAATTCATGTGATTGCAAACAGGAAAATTACAAGGAAATTCAATGAAATAAGGAGTTGGTTTTTGGAAAAGATCAACAAAATTGACAAACATCTGGCAAAATGAACAATAAAAAAGAGAAAATATCAAGTACCAATATCAGGTATTGGATGGGGGTTATCACTACAGACATTGCAGACATTAAAATGTGTAATAAAGAAATAATGTGGACAACCTGACACAATTAAATTTGACAGATAAAATGAATGGCTTTCTCAAAAAAAGCACAAACTAACACAACCCAACCGATATACCAAAGGATAATTTGAAGAGCTTGAAACTACTAAGTAAATCCAATTTGTAATGTAAAACTCCCAAAAAAGAAATCTTCATATCTAGATGGTTTCATGAGAGAATTCTACCAAATACTGAGAAATGAAGTGAATACAATCCCTCCTGGTAAACAGAGGAGGACGTGACACCACCTAAGTCATTTTATGAAAGCAGGTCACTCTGATTTTGAAACCAGAAAAAGACAGAACAAAAGAAAACTGTGGACAGATATCCTCATGAACATACATACAAAAATCCTTAAAAGACATACAGGTCTCTGTACTCTACTTTACAACAGCAAGTGAACCTAATAAAGAGATTCGTATGATAGAAAAATGAAACAAAAGTATTTCAGTAGTGTAAAGCACTAGGGTCATGAAAAAATAGCTAATTTTTGTTTTTTACATTCAAGACACAGTCACAGATTATTATGTGTATGCCTCTACTGGGTCAATGTGAGAGGAAAATATATCAAAATAAATATTTTTCCTGCTGTTAAGTAACCTATTTTGTGTAATTGGATAACTGAGTAAACTAAATTCAGAAAAACCAAGGCAAACAGGCTGTTAGTGTAGACCTGCTGTTGTATTTGATTAAGTGAGGCACTGTGGTCAGCCCTCCAGAAAGAAGTGTCCTAATCTTAGTGTAACAGAACCATGAATAGCAATTAACCAAAAACAACAACAATGTATATATTTCCACTTGTAAAATGAGAATATTTTCAAGCTCACAGAGTGGTTGTGGGGTTATGTGAGGCAATGCACACAACATAGAATAATGCCTACACCCCATGCTGTCCATATCTAATGCCCAGAACCTAGGGATGGTTCCTTCCATGGCAAAGGGGTTTGCAGGTATAGTTAAGTTAGGGATCTTGAGCAGGAGACATTATCCTGGATGACTGAGGTGGGAGCCAGGTGGGTCAGAGTCACGGAAAGATCTAGGATGAGGGATTCTGAGGTTGGAATTAAGCTCTTTCAAGACAGAAGAAGGGACCACAACCCAACAATGCAGGCAGCCTCTAGAAGCTGGAAATGTCCAGAAAACAGATTCTCCCCCAGAGTTACCAGAGGGAAAAACAGTCCTACCAATACCCCCGCAATGAGAATGTAACTCATTGATGTTGTTTTGAACAGCTACTTTGTGGTAGTTTGTTACAACTGCAATAGGAAGGCAACACAATATATAGACACAACATTTTGGACCAAGATGGGGTAACAAGGATCAGATTTACCCTCTCAGGGGAAACCAGAAGGAGACAAAACATAGGAAACAATGGTAGTCAAGATGTTGGCTGTTTGGTGACAAGGGGTGTTGATCCCACAGCAATGGGAAACAGAAAGGGAGAGCCCTCCAGTGAGCTGGGCTTGCTGGCTGCTTTGAGAGAAGTTGCAGATGCGATGCAGGGTGGGGGAGGTGGGGCAGAGTCAGGGAGCCCACTGTGGCTGGGTGCCCAAAGCGGCTTCTCCGGAGGAGACATTTGCGTGGAGGTGTTGCTGTCTCTGAGTCTCTGATTCACACTGTGAATCCTCTGAGTCACCCGCAGGAGCTGACACACCCTCTGTCCCTTCCACGGGCAGGCACCGCGGGAGATGCACCAAGATGTGTTCCATTGCTAACAACAATCACAAAAAGGCTCCACAGTGAGTTCTATCACGGAGCCCATGGAAGTGATTTCTTGAGAACAAAGGGACACAGTTTCCTCTCTCAGTGAGGATATGTTAACCTTCACTTTTGGGGGGAAAAAAAAGGTCAACTTTCTTTTAACTGTCAGGAAAACCACCATTCAGTGAACCTGTGAAGTTAATAAAGAAATACACCTTTAAATGTCCAGCCCTCAGCAGCCAGATCCTTTATCTTCAGGAAGGTGAGAAATCATGATTAGCTGCTTTGTTCTCACTCTGAAAGAGCACCAGGTTCATAAATATTAAGCTCAAGTGGCAGGCGGCAGGTGCCCCGAATTTCTGGAGGCGTCTGTCATTGCCAGAGGAACGCGCTGCTCTGGATGCAAATTACTCCAGGTGATTTATACATATTCTGAAACTTCCTCCAGAAGAGTCTGAACCAGGGGTGACAAATGTCCCTGCTCCATCTTGGAACAAAGCAATATGTGTCATATAGTTGACTTCTCCCGTTGTTTCCTCTGGCATGAGCCTCCTTTCACTGGATATAATATTCTCGATAAATGAACTATGGGACTTCGCAGAAAAAATGCAGGTGATGAAAATTTCCCTGCACAGCTACATAGTTATGCAATGATAAAGGGATCACTGAATATTCTATAATATATTTGATAGAAATTGGGATATAGCATATATTCAGGGAATATTTATATGTTTTAAATCTGATATCGGATAGATTCAGGGAATATATGTGTTATATCTGATATCAGATAGATTCATGGAAAACAATTGCAGAGTCTGCTCGACTTCTTAAATTCTTCAGGAGTACAAATTGGACCTAGTATGATTTTTATACTTTTCTGTTGTCAGTGTAAACTCAAAATATTAAAAATATAGCAGCCAAATATGTAGGATGCGCACATGCAGAAGACTTTGTCTACTCATTAGTGAGGAACAGACGGATGGTGTAGTACAGCAGCCTTGATGGTGTTTGAAGGAATGGATATTTTTAACCATCTTTCAAAAATATGTCATAATATGATTTCTAGATGTAAAGCAAGCTAATATCCTATAGGACAATAAAGTAATAAAGCAGATTATCCCTTTTAACTTAGAAATCACTTGCATTTCTAGAAGACTCAGTTCTGTAAATTAACATATAACTTCACAGAGTCTGGGCTCTAATCATATACTAAGTAGCAAAGTCAGCCACATTCTTAGAAAAGCAAATGATCCTTGCACATTAACAATGCTGATGAAATAATGCTTTAATGTAACAGGGAAAGTGTTAGGGTCCATGATGAAAGGAACGAGACTGACACAAAGTGAAAATCAAACAAAGCTTTATTTCGCACCAAGCATCAAAAATCAAACTGACCGTTCAGGGCCATCTCTTACGAAGAGGCGACGACGACGAGGACGACAACCCCGACGACACAGACTCTGCTCCCCATGATGCCACTCCGGACGAGGCTGCTCCAGACATGGCCGCTAGCCCATGAGGCCACTCCCAGGAATGATGCCACTCCGGTGAGGCCGTTCTGGCGAGGCCACTCGCAGTGGGGCCACAGCTCGGCTGGGGGCAGTGAGGCAGCTGGCGGCAGCGCTGCTCCCAAAGACTATTACTCCAACAACTACTCTAACGGCTCTCCCAACAGCTATTCTAACTCCTCCTACTACTTACCCCTTGCCTCACAGACTACCTTTATAGAGGTGGTTGAGCCTGGCCCACACACAGGCAGCCAATGAGATTGCAACACACAGGGAAAACTGCACAGTCATGCTTGGTGGGCAATATGGATGACCAATTGAATTTCAATTCACCACAGTAATATACGCGCACCCCACTGAGTGGATGTCTCCATCCAGCCTGGCCCACACCTATATCCGGGGTCTGCAAGTAAGTTCCTCTGGCTAACCAGGGCCCTACATTAAAGGACATGTTTCCTCCTTCAGCGTACTTCAAGTTCAGATGAATTGTCTCCACACTGTGCTTCCTACCATCCCTTGGGAGGTGTCACCATTCAGTGAATGTGTATCACGGTTAACTTCATTATGTCATAAACAAACTTAAAAAAGACAGTGGCAAAAATCCATAACTAGTGGACGCAGAATGTCTTTATGACATTCCAGCACTATTGGACTCATTTAAACGTATATGTAAAGGACTCTTCCTTTCCGCTGGTCTTAGATGATTGAGCTGGCTGCGTTCACTTGTAATGTGACTGTCTTCCACCCCTAATTTTTTATTCAGCTTATATTTACAAAGAACCAGTATAACTACCTGCCCTTCCTTGAGTGTCCTCAGAAACAAAAGCCGCAAACCAATGGAAGAGGTTGGCCAACTCCAACAGGGGAAAGCTTTTCCAACAAGCACAAACACACAGTTCAGCAGAGAGTCCCTAACCCGAGTCACGGAGTTGCTTTGCAGATCCCACCGTGGTTGGTCCCAGGGACCCCCACGAGCATTAAGGGCTAGTGTGTGCGAAAAACCTGGGATCTCGGATATTTCAAACAGTATGATCTCTACACATAGATAACCAGAAAACCTAAAGCAGAGCCCAGTTCAGAGACACAAAACAGAAAATTAATAATTATTAAGTTTTAAATGATTTAATTAAAAATATTTTATTTATTTATTTGACAGAAAGAGATGAGACACTGAGAGAGGGAGCACATGCACAAGGAGCAGGAGAGGGAGAAGCAAGCTTCCTGCTGAGCAGGGAGCCCAATGCAGGACCCCGATCATGACCCAAAGCAAAGGCAGTCACTTAATGACTGAGCCACTCAGGCACCCCTAAATAATTTATTTTTTTAAAATCATGGATAAACAACTCAAGTTTTTAAAAATGATATCATTAAGCATTGAAGTTTCTATCATCTGAGATCCTGACCTGAGCAGAGATCCAGAGTCATGTGCCGAAGCCATGACGCTGCCCAGGAGCACCCCTGCCCTGTTTTTTGTTTTTGTTTTTTTTAATTTTTTTTTAATATTTATTTATTTGAGAGAGAGAAAGTGAGACAGAGCATGAGCAAGGAGAAGGTCAGAGAGAGAAGCAGACTCCCCGTGTAGCTGAGAGCCCGATGTGGGACTCAATCCCGGGACTCCAGGATCATGACCTGAGCCGAAGGCAGTTGTCCAACCAACTGAGCCACCCAGGCGTCCCCCCCTGCCCTGTTTTTAAACAGATTCCCAGGCACAAATTTTTCTTTTCTTCCTTCTGCTTGATTTTGCATGTTTTGCTCTTTGTTTTCTAGTTTCTGGAAATAATTGGTGAGAAATATTGATTACGATTATGATTTGAGGTCAAAGGTTATTCTTCCAAGCACTGCTTTGGTGATGCCTCACAGGTTTCAATACGTTATATTTTCATCTTCATGTAATTAACAATATGTTCTGTTTCCTTCTGAGGTTTGATTACTCCCATGGATTATTTAGAAGTGCCTTGTTCTATTCCAAAGAGATGCTACTATCATCTTCCTGTTACTGGTTTCTAGTCCAGTTCCATTACGGTCTGAGAACATACTTCATGTGTCTGAAGTTATGTTCAATGTGTTGCAGCTTGATTTGTGACCCAGAATATATGGTCTCTATCGGTGAGCATCCAGGCACACTGTAAAAGACTGTGTGTCCTGCTGTTCTGTGGAGTGTCTGATCAAATGTCAGGTATGTGCAGCTGAATCATGGTGCTGTCAGCTCCTTTACATCCTAACTGACCTCTGTCTACCAGCTCTCTCCAGCTACAGGGGCACCTGGGGGGCTCAGGCAGTTAAACGTGTGCCTTCGGCTCACGTCACCATCCTGGGGTCCTGGGATCGAGGCCCACATCAGTCTCCCTGGTGAGCAAAGTGGACTGTTCCTTCCCATATCTGAACTTTTTTCTGTCATTTTCTATGTACTATTTCATCTTGGCAGTGATTGGTCAGGATTTTTTCGTTCCACGGAAATATATTATTTTGTATTGCATACAGGACAACAGAGATAGTACATTTTCTCAAGGGAGTGTTGGCTTTAATTCTGGAAGGCAGGAAGACCATCCCCAGATCACTATGACCCTAGGTAGACCTGGGGTCTGCTTTTTAATGGCACACTCACTTCAGATTTGCCTTTACTCCAAGTGTGTGAAGACCAGCCCTAGACTGGAGCCTTTCTGGGGTCTCAACTGAATGCCGGGTGTCTTCCCCAAAGCATCTGCACTCAGGATTGATCCTAACATTGGCAATACTGTGGCCTTTTCTGACAAATACTGCCACCTCCATCTTCCCTACAGTGAGTGCCTACGAGTCCCAGCATTTTCTCCTGCCAGCGCCGCCCAGTGCTGGCCCTCGACTTGAGCAGAATCTCCACACAGAGGTCGGAAGTTTCCTCTGCTTGCCCAGGCCCCCCGGCACCACACTCCCAAGCCCACCCTCCCTGGCCGCCTCCCATTCTGAGGACTCTCTCATTCTGGCAGTGAGATCGCTGTTCCTACTGGAGCCCCACGTCCCCATGCCAGCCAAGAAAATGTCTTCGGTAACAAACCTGGATGGATGTAGGGCTCATGTTACAGGCCTCCTCCTTCTAAGAATTATGATCTTGTATTTTTTTATTGCACATAGTGGGTTAATATATTTTTCTGTATTCAATGGTTGTTTGGAATGGTTACTCTATCCAATACTTATTTTTTAGAGTCTTTTAAATCATTTCACAAATGGCCCATGGATTGAGACATTGTGAGAATCAGAGCCTTTTCATTACCTTTCGGGAATGAAGTAGGAATCTTTTGAGGAGGGATTGATGAAAGATGAAATGTCCCTCCACAACTCACTCTGGTTACACGGCACAATGGACCGTAGTGATGGCTTGGCTGCTCAGTGCTGGGGCCTGGCACTGGGTTTTATCATTTCTGTGTCGTGTTCTGTCTCCTAAGAATGCATATTTTAAGGAGACTTAATTGTTTTTCTTACACTCATTCAGAAGATGCCCTGAATTCCATACTATCACCCTACAACATGAAGAACAGGAAAGGGTTAAAACCCTGCCCCCTGCCCCAGCTTGTCAACACGGCAAGCAGATTGGAGAAGACTTACTCCCACTTGTGTTTTGAGCATTTTTTTACGTGTTTTTTTAAAAATTATTTTTTATTTATTTTCAGCATAACAGTATTCATTATTTTTGCACCACACCCAGTGCTCCATGCAATCCGTGCCCTCTCTAATACCCACCACCTGGTACCCCAACCTCCCACCCCCTGCCCCTTCAAAACCCTCAGATTGTTTTTCAGAGTCCATAGTCTCTCATGGTTCACCTCCCCTTCCAATTTCCCCCAACTCCCTTTTCCTCTCTAACTCCCCATGTCCTCCATGCTATTTGTTATGCTCCACAAATAAGTGAAACCATATGATAATTGACTCTCTCTGCTTCACTTATTTCACTCAGCATAATCTCTTCCAGTCCCGTCCATGTTGTTACAAAAGTTGGGTATTTGTCCTTTCTGATGGAGGCATAATACTCCATAGTGTGTATGGACCACATCTTCCTTATCCATTAGTCCGTTGAAGAGCATCTTGGTTCTTTCCACAGTTTGGCGACCGTGGCCATTGCTGCTATAAACATTGGGGTACAGATGGCCCTTATTTTCACTACATCTTTATCTTTGGGGTAAATACCTAAGAGTGCAATTGCAGGGACATAGGGAAGTTCTATTTTTAATTTCTTGAGGAATCTCCACACTGTTCTCCAAAGAGGCTGCACCAACTTGCATTCCCACCAACAGTATAAGAGAGTTCCCCTTTCTCCACATGCCCTCCAACACATGTTGTTTCCTGTCTTGCTAATTTTGGCCATTTGACCTTCTCTTCTGATGTTTTCTATGGGCAAAAGGACAGTTTCATAAGAAAGAGAAATCCCAAGATCTCTGGTCATTTTCTTCCAATCTGTCCCCAACTCCAATAAGTCGTCTCTGAACATATGAATTTTAGGCCTGGCGATTGAAATGTTGGCTTGTGGAGTCAAGATTGAACCAGAAAATATATCTCAGAGGAGCTGGAAATAACTCCGTGACTATATGTGTGATTAGTTATCAACTATTCTGTGATTCAGAACAACACAAAGCATTGTGTGAGGCTTTTGTGGACGAGACACTTCAGGTCCATCAGAAATTTCCAGTGAAATAGCCTAATGCAGGACAAATTAAAAATGAATCATCTCCGAGCATAAAATCCTTTTTATTCTTTACCAACTATATCAAAATAGGGGTGACGTAAAAGAACATTTATTTAGGAAAATGCCCATGACATCATCTTCAAAGAAAAACTAAAATATAACACGGGACAATATTTCATTTGTTAAAATAATTTTGTGAAAATTGAGTTCTGAATTTGCCAACACAGGATTTTCATTAATTGTCACTTTTTTGGTCAAATTTAATTTTATCCCATACTTCCCAAATTATATAAAATGACATGTGTTTACTTTTGTTTTGATCCAAAGTGAAAGCATTTACTTTTTTTTTTTAAGGCATTTTAAAAATAGAAGCAGGTTTAAAACACTGTGCTAAGTGAAAGAAGCCAGTCACAAAAGGCAAGATACATATCCTATTTATATGAATGTCCAGAACAGAAAAATCTGTAGAGAAAGACGGTAAATGAGCGGATTCCAGGGTCTGGGGGTGATGTTGTTGATTGAAGAGTGCTTCGTATGTGAACTATATGTCTCTTAAGAAAAAAGTTCAAGTAAAATTTTTTAGAAAAGGAAATGTATTTTAGTCATTATTTATTGCTACCCATTTCTAATCTGTTTCTTAAAAAAAAAAAAAAAAAAAAACCTTTATTATGATATAATCCAAAAATGGGGCACCTGTGTTGTTCAGGTTGCTGAGTGTCTGACTCTTGACTTTGGCATGGGTTGTGAGATCAAGCCCCGAGTGGGACTCCAGGCTCTATAGGGACTGTACTGGGGATTCCTGCAGAAAAGACAACTGGGACACAGGAAGTGGATTGAATCAGTAGGTCATCTGGGGGGATATTGTTACGTTAACACCAGTGATCCTTTGAGAAATACGGAATTCCCTTACATTTATTTAGACATTCAATTTCTCTGGGTGGTGTTTTGTGGTTTCGGTATGCAAGTCCTGTGTTTCTCTTCATTCACAAAGTGTTTTACTGTTTTTGATGCTATTGTAAATGGAATTATTTTCTTAATCTCATTTTAGGAGCATTCATTGCTAATGTGTGGAAATACAATCGATTTTGTTTTGTTGATCTCATTTCCTGAAACCTTGGTGAATTCACTCATTAGTTTTAACAGATTCATGTTGGCCTGCTGGGATTTTTATGCATAAAAGGTCATGTCTTCGCAAAGAAAGTTTTTTGTTTGTTCTCCCTTTCCAGTCAGCAAGCTTTGTACCTTTTTTTCACTTGCCTAATTGCCCAGGAAAGAATCACTAATAAAGTACTGTATAGTGTGAGGTCTCCTACTTTGCCCTGCTCCTCATCTAAGGAGGAAAGCACTGGAGCTTTCATCACCAACTATGGCATTTTCTTTGGAGTGAGTGTGTGTGTGTGTGTGTGTGTGTAGCTGTCCTTTATTGGGCTGAGGAAATTTTCTTCTATTTCCAGTTGGTAGAGGGTTTTATCATGAAAGAGTGTCGGATCCTGTCAAATCCCATTTGTGTGCATCTGTGGAGAGACTCCCATGGTATCGAACCTTCATTCTGGCAATGGGGTCTGCAGCAGTGACTGACTTCCCGGTACTCAACCACCGCGGTGTTACTCCCACCGCGTTGGCTGTCTGCAGCCCAGAGCTGTGGTAAGGGGGTGTTCAGACTTTCTCAAGCCCCAAATCCAGTAAGAATAGTTCCCGTCCCCTGCCCCCGCCTGCAGAGTGTGTGAGATGGGAACTGCCACTAGACTGCTGAGCCTGCTGGGAGGTCCCTCAGAAAGGTTCTTCTGCCAGGCAGCAGGGTAAGTCACCTGCCACCACCTCCACCAGTATGAGCGTCAATAGACCGCACTAAACAAACGCTCCTTAATTTATTGCCTTTTGACCAAATCCAGAGACTCTGAATGCCTTTGCTAATTTTCATCAGTCTCACGAGTGTCTCTCTGGAGGAGCAGCTGCCTGAGCTCCTTACAGGGTCACCTCAGATGCCCTGATCATCACTTATTCTGTCCCACACTAAATCTTGAGCTCACAGATATTTTGTTGTCTCCTCACACCTACTCCCAGCAATGAATGTTTGGCTTCTTGCGGTCCGGAAAAAGACCATATTTTTCTGTAGTAACTGGATTCTAAGACACTGCTAAATGGGAGGCACAGAAAAGACTTAAAGTTAAAAAGATAACGAGATGATGTTACATTAAAATGAGGACATTGATTGAAAGATCATCCCTACATTAAATTATAAGATCCCTGTTACATCATCAAGAAAACACAGTATTTTTTTAAACAGGTCAGTGAGCAGTAATTTCCAATGTCAGATTTCTTTGAGTGCCTGCAAAGCAGAAGAGAGATTGATAAAAACTTCCCAATGTAACCAGCATGCCTGCCTTTGTGCGTGGGTTTGTGAGCTCTGAGAGGCAGCAGAGTATCCTTACTCCAAAGCATGTGTAATGAGAGGGACCATGGTGGGTGGCTGGGTCAGGTCGTGTCATCTCACACGAACAAACAGACCAGGCTGCGGAAAGATCATTCTGAAAACCCACTTGATGACCCTGTTTGTCCTCCTCTTTATGAATATGCAACTGTAATTCCTTCTGTTCTAAGTCAATTAAGAAAAACATAAAAATTCAAGACATTTCTTTAAAAGCAGAATGAGCATAAAAGGAAAGAAATGCTCAGAGCACTGGCTTGTTCTGAATGCAGGTGACTCTTCAAGCTGGTTCACAATGGCTTCTGGAAGTAGCACAGAAGACCAGGTGTATGTGTGTGTGTGTGTGTGTGTGTGTGTGTGCATGTGTGCACGCACAGTATCTTGCACTTTGACACCACGCCCGCACCTAACTGTGGCAGACCCTGACATCATGTAGGACCTGCAGCCCCTGTTTGCAGGCACTACCTCCCCAACACACACACACACACACACACACACACACACAACGTTCTCCATCATGGGACAGTGTCCGGTCCAGCACAATAAGGTGGTCAGGCTACATCAGGGTGGAAACAGAAAGGGTCTACGACAAGGCAAAGAGCTCCGTTTTGGAGGCTCTAGTTTGTTCCTGTGCCGTGAACAAGGCTGACTATACAGCAGTGCCCTTCTACTCTCTCAGCCTGACTGTTTCTCACCATGTCCCCTCATTCTCCCCGTATCGTCTCTTCCTGTTCATCTGATTACTGAACCCTTCCCTCCCTGGTTTTTGACCCCTCTGCCGAGTCAGGACCAACCAATTAATGTCAAGTATGCATCCTAGCCAAACACCTGGGATGTACCCTTCAGGTTGGCCTGCCTACAGCTTCCTCATGCCACCAGCCTCCAACCAAAGCATGACTGAAAGCTTCCCTTTTCCTCTGTGAATCTTTGCCTGCCTCTGGGTCTCTGCCAAGACTCGAGCTAGGACAGCAGATGCCCTTGCGGTAGCTTGCTCTAAATAAGTAGACTTCCTTGTTACCATTTCGTTGCGGTGCCTTCTCCCCTGACTCTGAAGCAGCTTGTTGACGGCGAAAAAAAGTAAAGTACGATCTTTGTCATCCACGAACCCTGACTCCGTTCAAAAGTTTTTGTGTCAGTGTACACAATGCTAATGAAATAACAGTGCTTGTCCACGTCTCCCTGGTGTGTCTAATAAATCAGCCAGCTATGTCTAAAACCATGCTGTGAGTTTGGTGCCCTGACCATTGCTGCGTGCAGGTTCCATGGGAGGAAACTAGAAGGTTTTCCACAGAGAGGGTGATCTGCAGCCCTCTGTTCTGCTGTGAGTGGAGCATAAGCCATCTGGAGCTGACTGGCTCCAAAGCTGTGAGTTCAAAAGATTGCTCAGGTGATCTCAGAACCCCTTCACATACTTACAAGAATTGGTGGCTGAGAGGCAACACCCAGCTTGAGTACGAATCATTGACATTGCCCTCAACCCACGACCACATTCCTAAACACTGTGAATGTGAAATCAGAGTTGTTCCGTAAGGTAGTCTCGTAACCACTCAATAGGAAAGCATGACATTGAGCAGTATGTTTCCCTGTGCATGCCCCACTTTCTGCCTCCACCTACCACGCACACACACACACACACACACACACACACACATCCCCTAAATCCACATGTCCTGTGCTAAGGTAAGTTCAGTGAGGCATTTGTCTCAGGTGCAAACTTTCAGGGGAGGAGGGAGTCCAAGAACTGAGCAATCAAATTAAGAATATTTGATACAATCTCCTTAAAACCAAATTAATGAAAACATCCACAATAAATAAAAGACCACAATTTCAAAGAAAGTCAGGATTCCATCCACCATGTAAACAACAACCCAGCCTTGCCTGCTTCCCCCTGGAAGGTTTTATATACAAAAATAGATGGTTCATATTTTACCAACATTATTCTTCAGAAATATGTTTCCTTTGTAAATATCAGGAAATGTTATATCCACGAAAATTGAGAAACACATGATCTGCTCTGCAAATTAGTATCTAGACACACTCACAAAATAAGATCCTCGATTTGTCAATTCTAGTGGGACATTATTTACCAATATAGGAATCTGATACATGATAAGAAAAGTACAAACATGACCAGTGAACTAGACACCAAGCAGAATTTGAGAATCTTTGAAGATTTGATCTACAACCTTTGAAATGTACTTCAGGAGTCCACAAGTCAACCCGTTGATCTGGAAGGAAAAAACCCATCAGGTGAATAAACCTTCACGCACCGCAAGGTCTCCTTAACATTCATTTATCGCATGAGTGCATCTTTCCATTACATCCCCATACCTTCCTCTGATAAAGTGCTGAGGACTGTATTTCAGGTTGTCACATCTGAGGCTAACTTCTGTTCACTGTTAGGGGGGACAGTCACTTTCCCACACAGACTCTCTCTCAGGAAGGGGAAACGGCCATGCCTTACACATTTGCCTGCCCCGTGCCGATGTCTACTACGATTCTATTTCCCTCCAGTGGTGGTTGCTTCTCTTCCAGTTACAGAAGGAGCCCCTTCCTCCTCAACAGGAGAACAGGGTTTTGTGTGGGTGTGGACTTGTGTGAGCCCAATTCCCAGCCTCCTAAATAACATCAAATTTTTTATCTCTGTTTTTCTTTTTCCTTCATTTCCGCCCTAGCTTTTGTGGTTTCCTCTCCAATTCATCTTTCAAAGCATGCTACCATGACCAAAAGAAAAAATAAATCATTCTCTAAAATTGTTAGAAAACAGAATATATGAGTTACTGTCAAGGTCTTTGAGATTTGCATTGTTGAGAAATTAATACTTCACACAGAAAGAAGTATATGATCATGTTAATGACTGTGACCTGTACAGAGGAGCATCCTCAAAAGCTTGTAAACACTTCAGGGAACAGTCTAGGGAATTCTACTTAACTTGCTTCTTCTCTGGTATGTTTGCTAACTTTTGCTCTTCTGAATTTGACAAAAACTTGCAGAAAAAAAAAATCTGTCAAAAACCCATAGCAATGAGCTGTCTCCACAATACTGAGCTTCCTCTTGTGAATCAGGAAGTTTGTATTTGGTAATAAGGAACTACAAAACCTAAAAAGTGGCAAATTGCATTAATGTCAAATACAAAAGTCATGATAAGAATCTGGACCTAAAAAGACTCAAACAGCCATATGATCTGAATGCCTCGATATCTACCTTTCCATCTCCACCTTCTTCTGCCTGTCCTACTTCCTAGCCAGATGGCTCTTTCCCTGACTTCTTTGTCACTTTTCTCCATCGCTCAAAACTCTCAAAGATACCCCGTTGTGCTCAGCGATTAAAATTAAGTGTCTTTGCCTAACAGACACAGCCATGCATTCTCTGGTCCTAATCTCTTTTCTGACTTGGTAGAGTGAAGCCACCAACATGTTGCTGAAAATATAGGAAACCAAGGTGGGCGAAGCTGTATGTCAAGTATGAGCACAGTAGGAATTTGCAATAGAACAGAACTTGTGCATTAATAAACTACTTCATATTTTTTCCGTCTGTGGGGTTTTCAGAAAAGGAGCTCCCTTCTCATAATTCTTTTTCACTTCCCCACACCTGTAAGTGTTCTACACTCTGCCAGACAGTTGACTAGTCAACCTAGGATTACAGAAAGATATTTTACATGGGGAACTAGTGCTATTATACATCTAGAAAGAATAAAAATCTTTTCATATGCTATGTGACTCAGAAAATATTTTCTCCCACTCTGTGGGTTTTCTTTTAATCCTTTTAACATTATTTGTTGCAAGTAGTAATTTAAAATTTTATGGATGTTAATTTATCACCATTTTCTTTTATAGACTGTTTTTTGTTATAGCTGAAAACTCATATCAAAACTAAAGTGAGCAGATTTTCTCCTATATTTTCTTCTAAAGGTTTTGTAGGTTAATATTGTGTAAATTGAGGCATATAATCCATTTACAGCTAAATTTTTTTAATACAATGTGAGGTGTATATCGATGTTTATTTCATTGCATATGCACATCTTCTTATTCCAACAACATGTTGAAAGGAGTAACTTTCTCCTTTGAGTATCTTTGAACCTTCATCAAAATGAGTTGACCACATATTGTGGGTTTGTTTTCAGACATTCTATTCTGTCCTTTGATCTACATGTGGATCTTTTTGCCATAAACACAATATTTTAATTGTCATAACTTTAAAGTCAGTTTGGAAATCTAGTAGTATAAATCCTCCACCTTCTTTTTTTTTTTTTAAGATTTTGTTTATTTATTTGACACAGAGAGAGATCACAATCAGCAGGCTCCCCACTGAGCAGAGAGCCCAATGTGGGGCTCCATCCCAGGACCCTGGGATCATAATCTGAGTCAAAGGCAGAGGTTTTAACCGGCTGAGCACCCAGGTGCTCCTCTTTTTCTTTCTTTTTTTTTTTTTTTCATCAATTTTTTGGCTATATTACTCTCTGTGCCTTCCCATTATTTTAGAGTCAGCTTTTGATTATCTACAGTCTGGCTAAGATTTTGTATAGAATTTTACTGAAGCAGTACCTTACAGTAGAGAAGGATAGTGTCTTATTAGCATTTAGTATTCTAAACCATGACCCCAGAATATCTTGACAGATTTCAGGTCTTATTTGATTTCTGATTTCTATACTTATTTTGTTAATTTCATTTTTAGTGTTCTATTTCAAGTGGTATTCCTTTTAATTTGAAATTCCAATTGTAAAGTATAAGTACCTAGAGATATAACTGGATTTTTAAAATATTGATCTTGTATCCTGCTACCTTGTTAAAATTACTTTTAGTATTAAGAATTTTTTGATAGATTATTTAGATTTTATAGGCAGAAAATTATGTTTTATTTAATTCTTTGCAATTTTTATGCCTTTTATTTCTTTATTTTTCTTTATTGTATTGGCTAGTAGTTCTGGTATTATGTTTCATACAAGCAGTGAGAAAGAACAACATTGTTTATTCTTTATCATTGGGAGAAATAACTGAATCACTCACCATTGCAGAGGATTTTTTTGTTAACATTTTATTTATTTATTTGTCAGACAGAGAGAAGGCACAAGCAGGGGGAGCAGCAGGCAGAGGCAGAGGGAGAAGCAGACTCCCCACGGAGCAAGGAGCCTGATGCAGGACTTGATCCCAGGACCCCAGGTTCATGACCTGAGTTGAAGGCAGACGTTTAACCAACTGAATCACCCAGGCACCCTGCATCACAGAGGATTTTAGTTCTAAGTTTTTGTGAATGTCTTTTTATTAGCTTTATTAAGTTTTGTCTATACTTAATTTACTGAGAGATTTTCTATCACGAAACAATATGAAATTTTGTCCAATAATGTTTTTGCATCCACTGATATGATCGTATGTTTTCTTGCTTGAGTCTATTAATATAATAAAGTGCATTTAATATATTTTTTTAAAATGTTGAATGAGCCTTGCATTTTAGGAAAAAATTGTACTTTGTCCTGGGAAAGGAGTGAGAATTAAATTTAATGTTTTATTGATGTTTCAGACTAAATCTCAACATGTGAAGTTGACCAGAAATCATGGAATATGAGGAAATATTACATGATGAGAAAAGAAAATTCAAATAACATATGTGAAGGTGGTGCAGGAAGATTAAAAGTATTTCATGGCCCACCCCACTGACTGAGTCAGGCCACTGTATAAAACAGTACACTCATACATAAACACAGGCAAACACTCACATGTGCACACTTGCACATCATAGAAACGTGAGAATGGACAACTATGCAGCAGTTAAAAAGAAGAAAGTACATCCTGTGTTGACATGGCTACAACATGATGATACATTATTCAGAAGAAGAAGGAAGTTGTAGAGTGAGGTAAATTGTACCCTACCACCAATGCATGTTTTAAACATGGGGAAAATGATACCACTCGTGTGTGTGTGTGTGTGTGTATTAGGTTAGGAAAGTCTTCAGGGTCCCAGAAGGGTCACCTATGGATTTTTGGTATGCAAGGAGTATTTTTAAATGAATGAGAAGTTTTACTATCTGAGGCCTCCCATGTAAACACCTCAGTAGGCCACAGTGAGCCACTGTCCCCTTCTCAAGGGCCTCTGACCACTTCTCAACAACATCCACAGATGACAAAATGTCTTTGGCAGAAATGCTTTTCTAACTCACAGGCCTGAAATCCCCCACAAGTAAGCATAGGATAGCAATTACTCCCCTAAAATTGTTCTGGATGCAGCCCTTTCCTCTTAAAATTGTTTAATTTGTTTGGTTTTTATCCAGAATTAGTTAAGCCTTCCCCTATCTGGCATTTGTACCAGCTTCCTACGAAGCAGGAAAGAATTCATAACTGACCCCGTGTCTTTAAAAAACCTAGTAAGAGCAGCAGTTCAAAGGGTGGACCCTGTTCACTATGGCCGGACACATACATTCCGTCCTACTGGGGGTCTCGGGGTGACACTCTCATGGAGAGGAAGGACGGCTTCCGTCCATGACAGGAGGACAGATGCTCATTCACTGGAGCAGTAAAAACACTGCCTGGGTTTTTATTTATCTGTTATTAAGTGTCTCAGATGAACCACAGGTAACCAGAATTCCTTTTATTCTTGGTTGGTCAACTTTTGACCATTTCAAAAGCTATCAGGGTTTTCTCTGACCAAAACTGGCTCAAAGTGAGAAAATCTCATTAGCAAACACAGGCCAACTATAGTCGTAGACACGATTGAACGAAGATGGCTCCGCTGCCAATTCCTCAGAAACGTGCTTCAGAACATCGCAGGGGAAAATCCACGCGACCGGACATGTGTAGCTCAGAAACATGAGCACAACGGACAGAGGCAACGCCATCCTGCTCCACCGTCCAGCCACCCGAGGTGCTGTTTTCAGAGTAAGCAGATTTACTGAAGATGCTCCAATTCCAGAACTTGAACAAACCCAGGATTGGCCAACTTCCGATGTTTTCAAACTGGCCTTTGCCACAAACAAAGAAACAAGCAAATAACACCTCTTTTCCCCAGCAATAAGTAAACAACAAAAAGAGATCACATTTATTTTTCTCCAGAATGAACAGATGAAACACTGGCTTCTCTTTGCTTCTGCTTCAGACTGTGTAACAAACCTCATTTCTTCCCACCTGCCAATGAGACTGCAACGTTGCCTTTAAAGTATTTTCGTTTCCTTTTTCACATTTTATGACCTAAGGCAGGCTCCATACAACATCCATAACTGATAAAAAAGGAAAATGTTTCAAACCTTAAATGCTTATCCCCGGTCTCTCCTTGAGCTTGTCTCCCACCTTCAAAGGGAAAGTCTGTAGCGGTAGCTTTTGTGCGTAGGGTTGGGAGAAGGGAGAGATGTAGATAAAAGCGTGCTCCAAGCAAGACTGGATCAGTCCATTGCATTGTTGTGAAAAGCACCCCAAGGTCATTTTGCAGATTAGCAGTCCGAGCTTGGGAAGGGCCCATCCCAAACTGAGTGACATGGGACCGAGGGGCGGCTGGGCAGGGCTGAGAGCAGAATTACTCCTGCGCGAAGTGGAGGGGACGGAGTTGGGCCAGCGACGGGATCGCTGTGAAATAGCCCAAATGCCCCCAGGAAGATTTGATTTCAGGGATGTAACTCAGACATAACTCAGCCATTGTGCAATGAATGCAGTTATATTTGTGTTACAGTCTGACGCAGAGTCTGTTTTCCTTAAATACCATCAATGATTCTAGACGTCAGGGCACACCTCCTGGTGCTCCGCCAAACCTCAACACCGTCCTACTAACAATTCGCTGGAGTGAAATGATAGTCCGGTTACATGACATAAAACTTTTTTTCCTGCACACAGATGATTTTCAAGGAGCAGCTAGAGTTTGATGAAACAAAATGACGTGATTAGGTACAGATCCGCTAACACCATCTGGACTTGACCGTTAAAACCACATCTAAAATGTAATCTCCCTTGTTTTTGCTTGCCACACGGTGACCCCAGTGGAATGTGGAATGAACAGTCCCGTTGGCTTTTTACACGGCTGCAGCTTGACTACGTCATTCTTGCCTCTGCTTTGTCCCAGTTCTCCAAGCCCGTCCTCTTCACAGTTGCAGGTTCAGAGTCTCAAAACCTCCTAACAATTGTTGTTGAAGTGTTTTGGCAACTGGGTCCTGACAGAGACAGCCATCTGTAAAATAAATTGTTTTAAAACAAGTTAGCTATGTGTCTGTTGACCTCTCTTTAAGACTTAAGTCTATTTTCTTGATGCAAAGCAACATCAGACTTAGATCTTCAATTCTCTATTGTGTTCAGAATAGGTATCTGCAGAACTCTAACAGATTTTATGAATATTTTTTCATAAGAAAATTACACAAGACAAACTTTGACTATTGCATATATTTTATTTAGTATTTGTCCACTTGAAGTTTATTTTCCCATTCTGATTGCCCTGGTTTCCTATAAGTACCATAAAAATTACCACAGATTTAATGGTTTATATCAACATAATCTTCTTATCATCCAGTTCTATAAAGCAGAAATCCAGTATGGGTCTCTCTGGGCTATAATCAAGGTGTCAGCAGGGCTGGGTTCTTTGTTTTTTTGGAGATTCAGGGGTATGATGCTTTCTTTACCTTTCTCAGCTGGTGGAGGCCCCCTTCTGTATTCAAAACCAGCTGCAGAAAGACAAGTCCTCAAATTCCACTCCCCACCACTTTCTGCCTCCTTCATGCACATGAAAGACCTTTGTGATTATACTGGGCCCACCCAGAAAGCCAGCATCATCTCTCTATCCTAAGGCCAGCAGATTAGCAGCCTTCATTTCACCAGCTGCCTTAGTTCCCGTCACAGATTTTAGGAATTATGAAGTGAGTATCTTCATGGATCATTACTTGATTTACCACACACCGACCTTCAGCTTTCTTTGTAAGACCCAAAACCTACAGCACATTATTTCCTGTCCAGCCCTTGTGCCACTGTGAACAATTGCTTCCTGTGCCTTCATTAGCTTATTACATATTTTGTGTATTTCTGAATAACTGTGACATATCATTGAATGAGTTAAAGGTCCTAATTCTTTTGTGACTGTTATGGAACATATAGTTACAAGCTGTAATTCATCCCATAATTTAATTATCTTGAGTAAGATTGTGACTTACCTTCAGAAAAAAATTAAGTAAGCAACACTAAGGCATTTAATGGTCATTAATATTTTCATGAATATTATAACTGAAGTTAACTAGAGTGTAAAATCCTGGTTGATAGAACTGTTTCCCACCATTTTATGACTTTGAAATAGTTCCCCTTGTGTCATGGCACTGTTCCATGAGATAAGACAGAAAACTTGCAAATGTGTAAAAAATTAGCCCAAAAAAACTAAGAGAAAGATCTGTGAGACAGGAATGCTAGTCAAGGGGTCAAGTGAGACACAAAAATTGTAGCATGACTGGGAATTCACTCCCAGTATAATTTCCTGCAGTTTCAGGGCATCTGGATGGTTCAGAGGATTAAGCACGGACTCTTGGTTTCAGCTTAGGTCATGATCCTGCAGCTGTGGGAGCGAGCCCCTCATTGGGCTCTGTGCTCAGTGCAGAGTCTGCCTCAGATGCTGTCTCCCTCTCTCTCTTATAAATAAATAAGTAAAATCTTAAAAAAAAATTCCTGCAGTTTCACTGGCTAGAAGATCTAGTTAGCTCTGAGTTAGAGAACATGGAGATATGCATAAAAGACTTTAGCAGTACATCTGTTTATCCAAAATTTTGAAGAAGGAAATGTATCTTCCAAAAGAGAATACGAGAATGCAAAAGAAAAAAAAATTGTATGTACTATATGTTCCCGATCCTGGAAGTATATCCATTGAAAATATAATGTTGCAAAATATGATTAAGTAAAATACATTTTTTATCATAGCATTGGTAAATTAGGCATCGTGTTTGTCTTATTCCAAAGCACTAAGTTTGTTATTATGTGATAGACTCCTGCTGCTTTTCTTATCAATCTAGAAAATCCATCACGCATAGCCCATTTTTCAAGCAAGTCTAAATCCTTTCTTTGACATCACCAGCCGTGTTACTGTAAATGCAGTTCCCCTAAGCAAAACCACCAGGTCAGAAGCACAGAATGCAGAGCAGAAATAAACAGCCTCATAACAAATGTTATTCCCAAACGCTGAAGATGTTTAGCACAAGAGAAGTCTATGTAGGCAGCCTGTAAAATTCAAAGCACAGATGCTCTCTATGGGTGATTCTTGAATGAAAGTTAAAGGAGGCAGTTTGGCACCAGGTTTCAAACCCTCCTGCAAGCCTTGTGAGGTCTGACATTGTGCTTGTGATCTTTGCCAGCACAAAGCTGACTTGTATTCATAACTCACGCTTATGTCCTTTGACGTCTCCGTTCTCTCACATGTTAATTTTCATCCATCTAAATTTTATATAACCTCTCTCAAAAGACGAATGATAGGTCATGAATTTATCCTCAGGGTAAATCAAGTCAGAACCCAAGGTTTTTTTGTTTGTTTGTTTGTTTGTTTTTAAGTTACTTTTTAAAATTTTTTTTTTATTCATTTTTTAAATTTATTTTCAGCATAACAGTATTCATTGTTTTTGCTCCACACCCAGTGCTCCATGCAATCCATGCCCTCTCTAATACCCACCACCTGGCTCTCCCAACCTCCCACCCCCCCTGCCCCTTCAAAACCCTCAGATTGTTTTTCAGAGTCCATAGTCTCTCATGGTTCATCTCCCCTCCCAATTTCCCTCAGCTCCCTTCTCCTCTCCATCTCCCCTTGTCCTCCATGCTATTTGCTATGCTCCACAAATAAGTGAAACCATATGATAATTGACTCTCTGCTTGACTTATTGTTCTTACTGTTGTCATCTCAGCCAAGCTTATAGAGAAGCATTTCCTGTGGGTCTCCAGTCAGCAAACCAGGAGCATGTGGAGAATGTTTTTCCTCCCAAGTGTGAAGAAAACATCTTTAACATTTGTAGAACCTGTCATCCCTCCCCCGCCCACCCGCCCCAGGGGCATTCCTTCTCCCAAGAGGAATGAATCCAAAGACCAGGGAAAGACAGCAAGAATTCGGGGGGAGGGGGTGAACATGACAATGCTGATGCATGAGAAACAGGCAAGCCTCTTTGGAAGCACGGAAGTTATGGCAACCACAGTGAGGCCGACTTCTTACATGCTCAGCAGAGAGCTGGTGTGAATATGTTCTGGGGTCAGTGGGTTTTTCTTATTGTTGTTCATTGGCTTCAGAGACATAAGACAGGATGCAAAGGTATAAAAAGGAAACAATACTTCTCTTCTTTGGGCCAGTTATTCTGTTTTTCCCCAAGAGGGTGGATGAAAATACACATGGCATGTCCACACGTCTGGCTGAGAAAGAGGATGTGGAGTGCTAGTGCTCAGCCACTGAAAACACGACCACATAATCTACAATACCCAGAAATTTACCTGAAAACCATTCACATTTTTAACAACTTTTTAAAAGTGGGAAAGTAATAAATATTCACCATTTAGATTTATGAAGAAAAATATGTCAAAATTAGTCAAGTAAAATAATCTCACAATGGTATGGTTTTTTTTCTCTTTTTCTGTTTTCTACAAAACATATGTTTATTAACTTTATTGGCACATAACTCACATGAAATAAACTCAGCAGATTCTAATTATATACAGATTGATTTTTTGACATATATATTTGTCATATATTTGACATATATATATATATATATATATATATATATAAGAAGAGATTCCCTTTATTTAAATAAAATAGAAAAGACAAATATGGTTTCCTCACATGGTCATATTTTTGCTTTCAAGTGACCCAAGTGCCTTTAAAATCAATTAGCCATATATATGTGGGTCTGTCTGGACATCCCTTCTCTTCTATTTCTTTACCCTCATGTCACTGTTGCACTGTCCTGACTATTACAGCTCTTTAATAATAGATCCTAAGGGTTTACTAGGATGCCCCAGCATGCTGGATGGTCTGGGAGAAGTGGATCAATACGACTCACATACAACCCACCAAGGCCGACTCACAACCAAAGGGAAAATTTCGGCAGACAGTTATTGTAAGAGGATTGAGCCACTGATCAAAGACTTGCCCAAACAAACAAAAGTTCAGGACTGGATGACTTCACTGGATCTTGTTTTACAAGGCCTGCATTCCCCCGATATCAGAACCAGAGAAGGATGCCACAAGAAAATAAAATCACAAGTCACTACTCCTGATGAATGTAGTATATAAAATTCTTTAACAAAATATCAGAACACTGAATTCAACAATGCATTAAAAGGCCAGTGGAGCTCAGGACAGAAGGGCAACAAGATGTGTCCTTCCTGAGCACAAGGAGCAAAGCAGGAAGGAGGGAGAACTGGGGGAAAAGGAGGAAGGAAAGAAATATCTTTATGGATTTAAAAAAAAACAAACAATACATTTCAGATCTATTAGTATGAATTTACCATTTGACAAATACTACCCTCTGTGCTGCCATGGAACTCACATTATAGGAGGAAGAAAGAAAAAGATATAATTAATGATACTCTTAACTAATAGGAATTTCTGTTTTCACAATAATAAAATATTTGGCGTGAAAGAAAAGGCAAAAAAACCTTGCTATTTAGGCTTCTACAGGTTATTTGCAAATAGAAAAAATTGTTGTAAAGTTTAGAAACCAATTATAAATTTAAAGCATAAAAACTGAAAAGAAAAAAAATCTGTGCTGTGGAATACGTACCAGTGAGTGAAATCTGTAATAACCACAGAATAGAGCACAAACAGGTTTTAATTAAGTTTAAATTAGTTTCACATGAAAATGAATTGGTTATGAATCTATAAGATTAAAATGCTAATATTAATATCTAACAGAAATGCTGCTTTTAAAATCTTCTCAATCAAACCCAAAGACCTAGATGAAATAAAAAACACAAATCATAGATTATCAATTAATTTAAATTGCAGAGTTATTTATGTTCATTTGATTTGGGGGACATATTTAATAGGCAATTTAAAATATTGGAGGCTATCAGTCGGGTGTATGTAATGAAAATTAATATTATCATCAAGAGAATTATTCGAAAGATGTGAGTTTTTTTCCTATCTTGGGAAGCTCAGTTCTGCTAAATCAACAGGAAAGTTTACATATTATTGTTAATTTAATACATTTAATAATTTATGTTAATGACAAATTATCTTTGTAATAAAATCAACATTTTTCCTGTTTTCTTATTCTAACAAAATTTCTAATAAGTTTCGATTTAAGGAAAGCATCCCCCCTCCAATTTCATTATTGTTTATTTTTCTTATGAACAAAAATCAGAATTTAGGGACACCTGGGTGGTTCAGTTAACTGTCTGCCTTTTGCTGAGGTCATGATCTTGGGGTCCTGGGATCAAGCCCCACATCGGGCTCCCTGCTCAGCAGGAAGTCTGCTTCTCCCTCTGCCTCTCCTCCTGCTTGGTTTCCCTCTCTCACTGTCTCTCTCTTTGTTAAATAAATAAATAAGATCTTTTTAAAAAATCAGAATTATCATGGACACATCCAGATACCCCCCACATACATTTGTAAAGAATTTCCTAATGTAGCATTGCTAGTGACCTATTAAAGTTTCTAGAAATGGGGATGGAGCTGGTGCCTTTATGAATGAATGAATGAATGTAAAAGTCTTGACAGATGTGAAGCCTTCCTCATGTTTCTGTTTCTCTCCCTTCTTATCTCACTACTCACTTTTCTAGAAAACGCTCATGTGCCAAGGTCCTCAGAGGGTCAGGAAAACAAAATATGAAAGAAAACTTAAATATGAAGAAGGGAAAGCCCACGGAGTCTGAATGCTGTGTACACGGTGCAGTCACGCTCCGACTATGGTTCTGTCGACCCTCCAAGAGACGCCTGGTGGCCTTTCCCAAGGGAGCTCATAAGCATGGGAACCATCGCCTCACAGCTGCGTGGCTGGGCCAGGTGGGACCATCGCTGAGCCTCTGCATCTCCCGCATTGAATTCTGGCCATAGCCATGGAGACAGAGTCAATCTGCATCAACTTTGGGACTTCTTTTGGTTAGAAATAGTCCTGGACATCTATTTTCAAGCCAAAGTTGCCTAAATAAATGAATTTCAACTGAGTCAAACTCCTTTCTCTGTCTCTCTTCAATTTAATCTGTGTTCCTAGGAACTGTTCCTCTCCCAGACCCCAAACCCCAGCCCCACTGTGTCTTGTTGACCTTGCTCTGCTGGTCATCTCCTCTCTTACCTCTCCCTTCTTCACTGAAACACCTGCTGCTTTCTTTGAGAATCCTGATTAGAAAAACTGAGCTTGACTGTCCTAGAAATTAGGAGCAAGATATGCAGAGAGCCAAATGAGAAAAAGAAAAGCACTCTGTGAAAGAATGGGGTCGACCGTAATGGGAGTCACTGCAGCTTGAAGACTAAGGCCTCCCTCTTACTAACTGCCAGCTGTATACAGACAGTATTCTCCAGAAATTGCGCGCGTGCACACATGAGTTCATGTGAACTCGTGAGAATCTGGAATAGCTAATATTATTATTATCCCCATTTTTTAAATTTGTAAGATTCTGGTGGGCTTATAGGATCTGCATGCTGGAGCGTGGCACCACCAAGTTCATGATCTTTAAATGTTCCATTGAGATGATACACAAGAAGGCCTGAATCTGTTCAACTTTACTCAGACGTGGTTCTAGAAAAATGAAGTTTTGAACAAAGGATGTGAGCCCTAATTAATGAGCTGGTAGGTGAAATAAACATGTATTCATAGGAGGGTGGACACTCTTTAAAGCTAGACGCAATGTTGTTTGTCCAGAACTGTTAACAGGATGGAGAGGAAGGAAGAGGTACAAGCGTTATTGGGAAGATGCATTCTGAGGTGTGTCATCAATAATCCCGAGCATTACAACACCACCATGATGGACCATCCCATGGAAATAGCTCAGTTCTTTCTTGGACAGAACCAATACCTCATTGCAAACATGTCCAGCCATTCACTTGGAAGCATAACCAGGGTATTCCTGAGGCTGGGCTGCCAAGAACTGTCCTATAGCATACAGGTTTTCCCCAATAATCTAGCAATTGTAATTCCCATTTGATACTTCAAAATAGTTATTTTTGGCCATTTCTGATGACTGAATTCTGAGACTCATTGAGTGGATCAAAAAAGCATAACCCATAGTGAACACTGGAAAAGACAGCAGGGAGGGGACAAAGGCCGGGTGTTCACTGGCCCAGTCCTTCCTGATGAGACTGCTGCACACTGTTCCTCCTGGAACACTGTCCCCCTCCTCCCCACTTTCCTGCCCCATGTCCTGCATGCATTTCCTCTCACATGGCCGTTAGAACCCTGAAATGATGTTCGAAATCATTAACCACCAGGGAAATGCAAATAACGCTTGGGAGAGATTGTTACCCAACCACAGAAAGGGTTAAACTCCCAAAAAAATAACAAACAAACAAAGAACAAAGACCAGAAAACGATGCCCATTATTGGTAAGGCTGTGGAGTCATCATGAGTGTCACACACTGCTGGAGGACAAGTAACTTATGACAGTGACTTTGAAAACCAATTGATGTTATGTCTAAACTTACAAATAACTGTACCCCATGAGCCAAAAAGTTCTCTCCTGTGTATAGACCCAACAAAAGTGGATCCAGATGTGTACAAGGAACATGTCCGAGAATACTCAGAATGGAGTTATTCATAATAGCCAAACCCAAGAACAGTGCAAATGTACATCAGCAGAAGAGTGGATACATTGTTACAAGTTCATAGAATATTATGTAGCAGTAAATTTGAACAAATTAGTTTGCAACAACAGGGAAGAATCTCTAGAATATAATACAAACAAAAGAAGCCAGGTTCCCAAGTACACTCTGTATGATTTTATTTGTAAAGAGTACAAAAGGTGACAAACTTTCTCCTCTGTGTTAGGATTCAGAACATTGGTTATCTTAGTGAGAACAGGAGCATGGTTTTTGGTAGGGAGCATGAGGAGAGCTTCTGAGATGCGGGTCACGTTCCCTCTCCTGATCTGAGACGCGAGTCCCCAGAAACTTCAACTCCATGATGAGACATTATGCTATTTAACAGCTTCTCTCTGTGTGCTTCAAAAAGCATTTTTTTTTTTATAAAACAACTTTATTTTTTTTTAAGAAATGCAGAAAAGAAGTAAATATGTTATAGCGATCGGTATATATGTACCTATAGGACCAATTGGAAAGAATGATTACATGTTAGCTAAACCCATACATCTCTTCTAAGATGAAATTTTCACTGACAATATCATAAAGCTTTATAAAGTGCTATTTCTTAAGCCCTTAGAAGGGAGCCCTAATGATGGAGAACTTCATTAGCCTGCTCAGAAATGTTCTCAAAAGTGGTACAAGAACAGCGTAGGAGGTACTTGCCAACAGGATGAGCGCAATTGTTTTCTGGAACACCCAGGTGGGAAGAAGCACGATTTGTACTATTAAGGAGAAAACAGACAACTGTGACTCATGTCCTCTGCACACCCAGAGGAAAAGCTTGAAGGTCAATACTGACCTTTGGAAATGAATAGAACTTGTTTCAAGCTACTTTTCTAATAAGAAGAAAAAATATTTCTTTATAAAACAGGAATTCCCTTAAATTTCACCGAAGCATATCCTCCAAAACCCCAGTTAACTTAATCTATAAAAAATTCACTGCTAAGTTGTACATGCACACACACGCACACACACACACACACACACACCTAAAACATGTCAATCAGCTGTCTGTAGAAAGCTACTTACTGAATTTCAGTAAATAAATTAATCTCTCAGATAAATCCCCTTTTTTCAATTAGAGAACATAATTTTGAAGTTTAAGCCAAAATGATGTTTTTCCTACATATTCACTCAATGGAGATAAAGGTATAGACACTTGATCTTGTCCCATTCTCGACTCTGTTAATAGAGCAGTCTACGATGCTAATTTTGTGTGTCAGTTAGATGGAGCCACGGATGCCCAGATGCTTGGTTGAACATTGTTCTCCGTATGCCTGTTCTCCGTATGTTCTGGGTGAGATGAACATTAACACTGGTAAACTGAATAAGGCAGAAGGCCCACCCCCATCCCAGCCCCTGGAATGGGCTCACCTGATCCCTTGAAGGCATGAGTAGAGCCAAAGACTGAGTATGAAAGATTTCCCTCTCTCTGCCTCCCTGCCTCTGACTGGGACATTGCTCTTCCCTTCACTCTGCTGGGCTCCAGCCTCCTAACCTCAGATGGTCAGGCTCTCAGCCTCCATAACCAAGTGAGCCAATTCTTTATAATATCCTCTGGACTCTGTTTCTCTAGAGACCCTCCCCGCCCCCCATACACAGAGTTTTCTCACATTATCGTGTTTCGTTCTGGCTGTAGCTCCAAGCCCTCCTAATTCCACTCTCACTGAGATCTACCTGCTCTCTGCTCTAGAGCTGGAGCTGGAAATCCAGGCTACCTTTTCATTACACATTCAAATATTGAAGGATCTTGGGCCCAGCCAGTGAGATCTATGGCACAAACTGCCATCCAGCCATGCTCCAGGGCTGCGGCATGAGCAAAGGGCAGGAAGTGAGCAAGGTGTGATGTCCCAGGGAGGGGAGGGTTCTGGGACACCCTTTACCTTCTTCCACTCACAACCCTCTAACTCCATCTTTGCTGGCATGGTGTCCAAGTCTGGCCTCAAAACACCAGAAGTGCTTTAAAACATACAATATCCTAAAATAGTTCTCCTGGAGCTCCAGTAAAGAAGACAGATTAAGATACAAAGCACCTCAACCGACGTTATGCCAAACATCTAATTAAACAGAGAAATTGCCACACCTGTTTCTCACCCGCCTCTTGTTAACACAACGGGGACACTTCTCCAGCCGTATTTCTTTTTCCTTTTAGCCAATCAGCTGCCACAGGAACACCCCCCAGATCCCTGTAGGACCCCAGCTCTGTGCTGATGGCCGAGGCAAAACCGCCCCTGTGGTCTGATGTGTTCCCTCTCTCTCGTTATCACCTCCGAAGTGTGTATCTCCTCAGATCTGTGGAAAAGAAGACACTGGTGTGAGCATAGGGATTCTGGAGAAGAAAACAGGAGTCTTCTCACAGACGCTGCCAGTACAGCTGTTTTCCGGGTCAGTAGTAGGATCAACTTGTGAATTGCCATAACTTGTAAGCCACGAGAGCATTTCATGAGCAAAAGAACTTAGGTTAGACTTTTCTCTCCATAGCAAGAGGGGGTATGACATAAGACCGCAGACGCTGCCACTGATAGCCTTCTGGGCTGTAAACAGCAAGACGGATAGAATTTCCTTGGGTCCAGACGAAAAGCTTACAGAATAACTCCCAGTGAGCTCTTTTGTTCCTTTGAGCCCTTAAAACAGTGGGCGAGGTTACTTTCCCTGCCGGGGAAACGATGGGCTAACCACAGATGGCTTTCCTATCAAGGTCATCACTGAGATCACTAACAACGCATTCTTAATTACTCATTTTCCACTCCAGGGAAAATCGTTCTCTTGTGACTTTGAGATGCATGACACCATCTCAATTCACTTGGCATCTGAGAGGGCTCAAATATCGCCATTTCTCCCAACAGGGTGTAGTCTCAGCAGCACCCTTGCCCTTCCCCCACTCTGCCATAAAGCGAGAACATGAAAAACGCTGGTAATGACCCAAAGTCCCATTCACTTTCAGATCTTCTCCAATGTATTTTTTTTTTTTAATTCTCAGACTATTATCCCATAGGCGGATGTCAGTGTCATAAACTGTGATTCTCGGTTCCGTGATGTGTCCCCAAGGCCTCTCAAATCAAAGCAGAACATCCAATCCCGAGCTTCAGGGCAGTTAAGTGATTATAGGAGAATTGGAGAGAGGAAGAAGAGATTCAGAGCGTCCCTAAAGAGCATGTTTCACGGAGAGAACCAGTGGCTGTAGCCTCCCTCAGTGTTTGAGTGCTCCTGCAGACATTTCCAAGGGAATGTGGAAGTATTATTTCAAGGGGCTGATGCTTTGGTAAGAAGGAAGTTCTAAAGTTTGTGTTTCTCAGGATGCTTCCGGTTAGGAAATGCTACGATGCCATATGGCAAATAGATGGTTAAAACTCGGGGTGTGATGTGCTACTATCGTGGAAGTAGTAGCACTCTGATTCTCCCTCCCATTAGAAGATAAATCTTTTGTTCCGTTCATCCAAGCTTCAAGCCCAGCTGTCAGTGAAATCCCAGTACCAGCTGTCCTCAAGGGTCAGGGCACAGCTGCCCTCGGTGCTCCTTCAGTCGCATCTCCCCATGTGCCAGAACTACAGCTGACTCCTGTTTTTCTTCAACAAAGCAATGTTTCCTAATGATTCCTTGTGGGCAGTCTATGCGAACTGAATAGACTTCTATTACTGCATCAGCTCTCATGACTTTTGTGAGTAACAGAAATGGTTATCAATTCTGTATTTACTATATATATCCACATGATCCCCTTCCTTCCTCCCCTTCTCTTATTTTTTCACTTTATTCTTTAAATTTTTGTTTGCATACAATGTTATATGAGTTTCAGGTGTACAATGTACTGACTGGATATTTACATACTCTAGGAAGTGGTCCCACAGCTGTTCTAGTTACTACCCATTACCTGTCCTACAAACTTGTCACTGTATAATTGACTCTAAAACCTACATCAAACTTGTCATCCCTGTGACCTATTTATAACTGAAAGACTGTGTCTCTGAATCCCCTTCACCTCTCCTCTGTCTTTTCAGAACAATGTTTTACTCTGATATCCTATATATTGTAAAACTCCCCAGACATCTTGCAGAGAACTCCGTATGTTATGCAAATGATAAATATTGCTTATCAACATTATAATACTTCAGCATTGTAGCATCACATTTCTATAATTTGATAAATATTTAAGTTTTTTAAACATGCCCCTTTTTTTTTAATGTCAATCAAAATAAATATCCGTATTAGCCTCTGAACAATTTCCAAAACAAGCTGGAGTTTTAGGTGGAGGAAGGCACAATTCCAGAAACATTCCCGTCACTCACGGGAAGAATTTAGTGGGCAAGTAATTCAGATTCATCTCATTTTGCAGCTGCTGATGCTATGTTTCTACATGAATATATTTTGTGATCCTTGCTCTTTCCTGAAAGAACAGCATGAACGGCCCTTAACACTTTCCTTCATGTGAGGACCAGGAGTGAGCCATGAGCCAGTCGGTCAAAGAGGGTTTGGGGCTGTGGCCTTAGGACTCATTTCAAAGGCATAAGTTGAGATTGTAGGTACACGATTCACCACATTCCTGCATCGGGCTCCATTCTGTGTGGCTCAGTGGCCTGGAGGGGTCTTGAGTGGACACTAGCCCTCCCTGGAGCATCTCATGCACTAGGTAGCAGCTCACAGAGTCACAGGTGTCAGCTCTCAATTTCCTGATCGGACATACCCATCACCCATCACCCTGGGTGATAAGCAGTCTCCCCTGCCTCCCGGCTCCATCCCCAGGTAAGCCCCTGGATAAAATGTCTGCCCTTGCAGAACTTACCAAAAACCTGGTCTTTTTCATTGGAATTGACCAATGTGGCCTTAGCTCTGGAATTTCAAAATTCCTCGCCCTCAGACGCCGATTGTGGCACATGCCCTTGGCTGCTGGTCTCTGCCTGCACCCTGTCTGACCTCCCTTGGTGGCCCTTCCAGGAGCCACAGGTCTCCTCCAGGGCCTGTGATCCCTCAGGTCTCAACGGCTCTCTCCCTCGTGGTTTTGCTGAACTGTGGCTTTCCATCCAACACCCCACTCAGAGCTCTACTTAATAAATGCTAACTTATCAAACTCACAATGCTGAAAAATATGGCTTGAATGGCTTTGACACAATTTGGGCTAAATAATTTCCTAGAATATAAATTGTCTTTATTAATGTTGTTTTAAACAAAGAGTCAAGATAGGCAATGAAGACTCTCACAAGGGGAAAAAATTGCTGCTTTGTCATTGAGTGATCCTGAACTGTGGGCACAGGAGCCCTTGAGAAAGTCTGACATACATAGAGTGTGTCCTTGGGTGTGAGCTCTGGAGAAGGTGATTTGGAAGGACGACCAAAATCCATGTGCCTTACGACACAGGTGCTTCATTGCCAGGGTTGCCCTGCAAAAGGATGTTGACAAAAACGCACGAGAGTGCCCACTGTGGTGGATTTTAAGAGTATAATTCTAGAAAAGAATGCTGGGCAGAAAATGGCAGGTTTGAACAAAATATTGCTTATCCCCCCACACCCTACAGCTTTGTACAACTGTCATACATTGTTTTACCTAAAAAATGCTGACGATGTAATGACTTGTTCTGTTCTCCTACATTATATTTTAATGTGATCTGTGTGCATTATTAAAATGTAAATATAAATTATGGGATGGCCCTATGGTAAGAAAAAAATAAATGCAGTATAGAGAAACACTTTGAAGCCATTCACTTCCCTAACTTCTGCCCTAAATTCCACAGACTTGGGAACCGTGGCCAAACTAGAGCAATGTTTGTTAAAACTTGTTTAGTTTACTGTAAAGTGTTGTTTACAAAAAAAACCAAAAGTGGTTGTTCTATTTTATTGAAAATTTACTCATTATCATATAGTTTTTGCAACAGAGTCAAACACTCTGCCTTTGAGCCTGGGGCTAATCCTAGGTGTTCTGTGTTTTCCAAAAGGCCATTCTTCTTGAGGGAGAGGACACAGACGGGGTGACACCAGCTGTGTCCTTGGATCTGGAAAATGAAACCTGCCTCCACTCACCCCTGAAACCTGAAACCAGAACAGAGAAGAGAGGAATCAGAACCCCAGCCTTGAATTTTTCCTACCCTCTCTCACATCTCCACATCAGCCAAACAAAAGCCACAGGGCCATATACAGTAGTGGGAATCCTGAATTCTTCAGCTATGAAAAATTATAAAAAGTGCGCAGTTAGGGCTACTGTAACCCTTAGGTCCTGGGCACCAGCAACAGTCTTCCTGACATCCTGGGAGAGGACGGTATCGCAGTCCCTGGAGCCAGGGCTGGGCCGGCCGTGACTATCTGTGTGCAGGAAGGGCAAGCACCATGTAGCTGAGGTTGTGCTTTCCGGCGGCTTCTGGTTCCTCTTGTCCGCATGCTGGCTGCGGCCCTGCCATAGGAGAGCAGCTCCCCGGGGCTGCTTCAATGTTCTATCTACCCTTCTTCTCCAGCAAAACAAAGAGCCTGAGACCCTAAGACACCATACACAAAAGACAAATCATATTGAAAAGACTTAAAACAACATGGCTATTTAAAAACTGATTATGAAGAGGTAAACAAGGCTTAAACACAGTGAAGACACGGATGAACTCTTGCGGTGACTTGAGACTTTAAATCCTGGTCCAACGGACTTTCAGGGAATCTCGACAACCCTTCATGGGGAGACAAAATTTTCTTAGTTCCTAAAACATTAGAAATTTCTCATAAGAGACAATCAAAAATAACCATATTGGATTTGGGGTTTTGTTTTTCCCATCAACAGGAAATGGCGCAGGGAGCGGCAGTGGCATCTCCAGTTCTGCAGGACCCTGGACCGAGGAGGAGGGACTGCCCCGCCAGCTCCAGGGACTGGGCGCACAGGGGTCTTACAGGAGAAGGATCCCCCCCGCCGAGCTGGGAGATCCGTGCACATGTGTGTGATTCTGGCGCCTGAAGGTTCCTCTGACAGTATTCAAAATTCACCTTTTCAGCCCAAGCAGCCCTGGGGATGGCGGGTCTTCTCCTCTTTCTCATCACAGAAAACGCTGCTCCTTCCAGAAGTGGCTGCAGCCTTCACAGCAGTTCAGACACGGGCTGGTCCCATGGGGACTTCGAAACAGTCTTGACAACAAGGAATAATCCGTTCACACCCCACAGTGCCTTTTCTTCCTTTAAACAAAACAAGGATCGTGTCATAACTGCACTCGTGAAAATGAAACTTTTCAAGAAAATTTCCACAGAAGAGATTTACCAACATGCCGTGAGTGATGCCATTGCAACTTGCTCTTCTGATATAGAAATGGTTTTATATTATGCCTCTTTAAAAACATACCAATTGAATTGTTATGTAATAAGTGACATAAATGATGGGTTTTAATTTCCAGAAAGGAATAGAAATAAGAAAGGAATAGAAATAGGTCAAGTGGTATTATAACAAATATCAAATATCAAAGAGACATTACGTTTCAGGTTAAAATTATCGATACAAAACAGACCCCAGTTCTTCATGAACTGCTCATGTGTTCTCTCTGGTCCTTGTGTACTTGCCCTCCTGCTCTGAAAACAGTAGGGGCATGGCCTTCCTGTGCTCAGAACACACATCTGCCCAGGAGAAGTCCCATAAGTGAAGAACACGGGATACAGAGACACACAATGAAAGTGGGGCTTGCTAGTCACAAACGTCTTATGTGTTTTATAATCCCACCAGCGAGAAGGCAGGACACACCTGTGGACACAGGCTTGCCAACACTCCAGATATGGTCGAAATGTCCTGAACATTTAAGTTCAGTCACTGGGCACACAAGTACTGCAATTAAAAAAAAAATCAAGCTAATATTGATAAAATGAAAACCAGAACACCACAAAGATACAAAAGCACTTCATAGATGGGAAAGCCTTGGAAGACATTGCACAATGCCTTTTGTGACCAATACGCATGGGATTCCCCGCAGAGGTGTCCTAGGAAAGTAACAGGTGTGAGTTATTTTGCAGATGAGCAGTTTTCAGGGTCCCTAATAGTATCTGCAAGGACAGACCCTATTTCCATAACCAAAACCAGGATGCAGAAAGGAAGCTTCATGTGAGGTGAGGTGAGGCCGGCCCACAGCAGGACGGCCTGGAGGAGAGTTGCTCTTCAGGGCACAGCCTCTTGGAAACTGAAACCTGTTTCTTGAAAACTGGCTGGTGCTTAGGGCAATGAGTCCTTATGGAGAGTCCCAGAACAGCACCTGCTGGAGTCCATCCTATTGGAACCCAGTAGGAGCTAGTGATCACTGGGCTTCACTGGGCTGAAGATTGCCTTACTGTCAAGGACACCATTCCCTTCTCCAGTCTTACAAGGGGTGTTACTAGCTGCTGTGTGCTATGCCTGGGCGGGGCGGCTCTACTGGAGCCTATGAGGGGTCATTTCACTGGTAGTCCCTGCTCCAAGTTAGACTGGGGGATCCAGGCAGCCAGCCTTGTTCACTGCTTTTGTCTCAGCAAATAAACATATTATTAGGCTTAAAAATAAACCTGATATGTTTAGGAATTTTCATCAAAGTATTTTCCTCAAATTGGATTAAAGACCTAAATGTGGGACACCTGGGTGGCTCAGTAGGTTAAGAGTCTGCCTTCAACTCAGGTCATGATCCTGGGGTCCTGGGATCAGAGTCCTACATTGGGCTCTCTGCTCAGCAGGGAGGCTGGTTCTCTTTCTTCCTCTGCCCGCTGCTCCCCCTGCTTGCACTCTCTCTCTCTGTCAAATAAATAAATAAATAAAATATTAAAAAATAAAAAGACCTCAATGTAAGACTTGAAACCATAAACCTCCCAGAAAAAAAAAAAAAAAGAAACATGGACCATAATCTCTTTAGCATCAACCTTAGTTAACAGTTTTCTGGACATGTGTCTTCAGGCAAAGGGAATGAAAGCAGACATAAACTACTGGGATTACATAAAAACAAAGGGTTTCTGCACAGTGAAGGAAGCCATCAACAAAAAGAAAAGGCAGCCAACTAAATGGGAAAAGGTACTCACAAATGACATATTTAATAAGGAGATAATACCCAAAATATATAAAGAATGTACACAACTCAACACCAAAGAAGCATATAATCTGATTAAAATGGGCAAAGGAGCCAAACAGACATTTTTTTTTTTTTTTAAGAAGACATGTGGATGCTCAAGAGACACATGAAAAGATACTCAACATCACTTCCCATTTGGGAAATAAAAATCAAAGCTCCAATGAGACCATCACCTCGTCACCACCATCACCTCACACTCATCAGAATGACTAAACTCAACAACACAAGACACGGCAAGTGTTGTCAACAATGTGGAGAAATGGGAACTGTTGATGGGAATGCAAATTTTTGCAGCCACTTGGGAAAACAGTCTGGAGGTTTCTTAAAAAGTTAAGTAGAAATACTATAGGTTCTAGTAATTCTCTTAATGGGTATTTATCCAAAGACAATGAAAACACAAATCCAAAAAGATATGCATACCCTTATGTTTATTGCAGCATTATTTACAATAGCCAAGATATGGAAGCAGCCCAAGTGTCCAGCCATAGACGAATGGGTAAGGAAGGTATAATATATTAAATATGTCTATAATGGAATACTACTCAGCCATAAAAAAGGGTGAGATCTTGCCATTTGTAACAACATGGCTCAATCTAGAGGGTATTATGCTAAGGGAGATAAGTCAGACAAACAAGGACAAATACCATATGAGTTCACTTACAGATGGAATTCAAAAACAAATAAATAAACAAACAAACTAGAAGTGGACCCATAAATGCAGAGAACAAACTGATGGTTGCCAGAGGGGAGAGGGATGGGGGAAATGGGCAAAATGGGTGAGGGGGAGCGGGAGTGACAGCCTTCCAGGTGCAGGGATGACAGGAACAGCATAGGGAATATAGTCAATGGCATTGAACTAGGGTTGTATGGTGACAGATGGTAGCTATATTTGTAAACACAATTGTAAGGCATACACTTACAGAATTACTGTGTCATATGCCTGGAAATAATGGTACCCTGGATGTCAATTCTGCTTCAATGAAAAATACATAAAGGGGGTGTCTGGGTGGCTCCATGGGTTAAAGCCTCTGCCTTCGGCTCAGGTCATGATCTCAAAAGAGTCCTGGGATTGAGCCCTGCATCGGGCTCTCTTCTTAGTGGGGAGCCTGCTTTCCACCACTCTCTGCCTCCCTCTCTGCCTACTTGTGATCTCTCTATGTCAAATAAATAAAATCTAAAAAAAATACATAAAGTACAATGTTAAAAAATTTTCCCTGCTATAATAACTCTTTACATTTATTGTTGTTGTTTTGTTTTTCTTTCCTCTATAACTACCTCCAGGGGTAACTGGCTCAGGTTCACTTTCAGAACGAAGCCCAGAATTTGTCCTGTGTAACATAACTAATTTACTCTCTTAATTAGTTGAAGTGTGTGAAACTTCTGTCTTTATCACCAGTGTAAACACGTTCAATGTGCACATCCCACATATATTTCATACAACAATAATGAACTATGATGTCTCACACTCTACGACAATCTGTGAGATTATTTGAACTGATAATTCAGTGATGTTGACACTGAGAAACTCCTTGCCTGGAAATCCAGACAAGACAGTGGGGACAGCTGATTTATGGTTGTCAGAAACTCACCATGACCAGGCAGTGTGGAATACAAGTAAACAATACTTGGAAATGCAATTCGATGAAGGCTATTAGTTGTCCTGCAAGGTCCAATCTCTAACAAGGCGATGGAACTCCATTCTTAGGACCTTGATTCATGAACATCTGTGATTAAACAGCTCATGGCAAGGTGTGTTGCCCACGACCTGCTGACCAAGGGCAGCAGAACCAATCAGTTTCAGTTCTTTGTGGAAAACCCTGCCTCCAATTTACATTGGAGCAACAGGTGTTTCATAAAAGAAAGATATTATTTATGCATGATCCCTAACAGCCTTCCATTGCAATAAAAATTACACTGTTTCTATATTAGCAGTGCTTTTAAAATTAGAAACTGTCTTTTTTTCTTTTTTGCTGCCTATATCCAGTTTTCTAGCAACCAAAGGTTTTGGAATGCCTGCTGCAGTGTGCGATGGAGATCTGCCGCGCACTTCCCAGCCCCACCACGGCCAAGGCAGGAATGGTTTCCTACCCTTTGCACTACTGTCAGCTTGGACTGACAGCTTGGACTGACTTCACGGGCTGTCCTGTGAAGGGGAAGGTATTAGCAGCATCCTTGGTCTTTGCCCATTAGAAGCCAGTAGCTTTCTCACCCCCATTGTAAGAACCAAAAATGTCTGCAGCCTTTCCCCAATGCCCTTGGTCTGGGGCTGGTCCTCTTCCAGCTGAGGATAATTCTGAGGGCTCTTTTCTGCCCCCAGCTCCAGAGGTCCCTGGATGACAGGGGAGGTACTGGCTGTGAAGAGCTCACCATTTGGGGTCTCGCTCCTGCCAGCCAGATCCCCCTCCTTCAGTCCCGTGCAGGTGTCGATGGCGAGCGCTCACGCTGACTGCTGATCCCTGTCTCAGCATCTGCTTCCCACCGAACCAGCTGTGTAACAGACACCAGATTTCCTCAGTTCACAGAGACACATTTTTATTCCACTTTATCATCAGTGAAATCAGATTGTCCTCAAATCAATGGCATGCTATACATTAATTGGGAGCCTGTTTTCTTTCTTATGGTAAATAAAATAAGTCTTAAAATGAATCCTGTTTTAGTTGATTGAATATAATAGATAAAATTACAATTTGGCCTGAGAAAACAATGCATTAACCTCAGATTATTCAATGCTTTAATCAAAATGCTGGCTGGGGAGTGAGGGTGAAATTAGATATCTGCGCTAGCTATTTTTTTACTAGTAATATTTTGGTGTAGCGATGGTTTATTATTTTATATAGTATATTTAAAATTATTAATCATGAGAGATGCTTATGCATGTGCCCATTCACCCAGGTACTATGCATGTGTCCGGGTGTATATATCTAATCTATGTTTGAATAGGTTATAAAGTGATAGATACAAACAAAGCCGCCATATTTTTTTAACTCTATTTTCTCATTCAGTTACCTTCTTGAAAATATACATGTGAGAGCCAATGTCCTCTGTTCCACGTTATATTTATAGCCTCTAGGTCATGACCTGTCTCATCGCTAACCTACCTCACCTTCTCTTGTCCCGAGTCAGACCATGCAGAGCTGCAGTTCGAAGCGAATGTCCTGAATCCTACCCCCCTCCTCCTTCAGAAACCTTGGCTTCCTTGCAAGCAGTTCAGTGTAGTTGCCGTCTGCTGGTACGCAACTGTCTGCGATCCGGCACTGGGCTCCAGCATCTTCTTTCCTCTCTCAAACCAGTAAATACTAATATAATGTGGGGCTATTCAGCTTTCAAAATTGTGTCTAATTAAAATGGATCTGAATTATTTATGCATTATTTATGCTCCATTTACTTTTTTAAGATGTTTAAAATATTTTGAGCTACAGTGAAACTTTCAACATTAAATTCTTCAAAGGCTCTCAATAGAGCCACATGTGTAGATTTAGAAAAGTAGCCATCATTCTCAGAAAAGACAAATTTTTAAAAAGCGTGTTACATAAAACATGGGCTACTTAATAGAGCATCCGTATTAAATAGTCATGGAAATAGATTTCCAACGTGAGGCTGACACCACAGTTGACTGAGAACAAGCTGTAAAGTCAAACACTCAAAGTCAAACCATAATTTGAATAATTGTATCTTGACAATCATGTGATGGCCTCACCGTGCATAAAGTAACAGCCTATGCACAACGTTCTTGTGCATAAAGTAACAGCCCTTTTACAATGTCGTTGGTGGCTTACCTTGGACATCTTTAAGGCAAGTGATGGGGCAGCCTTAAATTCTCAGGTGGCCCAGGTCTGTCTGGGGTAGGTCCGAAAGTTCACCTTCCAAAATCCATAACACCTAGAGACCCGAGATCTGGGGGATTTTTACTCACAAGGCAAACGGTGGACTCTGGACCCCGTATCTCAGTTTCTAGCTCAAATAATGACCCAATCAAATGCAATTTAATTATCTTTAGGTCACCATCAATCCATGCACATCTCATGATCTGATCAGTTGATTATAAAAAGACACCACAAGACAGAATGCTTCATCACCTCTTTTTTCGGTCAGCAATTAAGATGCTGTAATTCTTGCCAGGAGCGAGTTGATGGCAGCTCTGATGCCCCGCTGACCTTTGTAAAATGCTATTCCATCTGCTCTCAGGTCACATCTCATGGCTAGCGACAGCAGCACCAGCTACTTTTGAAACTGTTGTGACTGGTGCTGCCGGTGGCCCTAGTTAGCTCTGTGATAATGCTAGTTTAATTGAACCTGAGAATGAAATTAGCCCAATTTCCTAAAAAAGTTGTTCCAGATATGCTGACAAAGGGAAATCGGAAGTGAGCAAGAAAATAAAACAGTTGGGTTGATTTAATGAGACCATCTTGGAAAAATGAGTAAAGCAGTCTTGGCTTTTATTACATTTCGATACATGCCTGTTTCGTTGAAAAACTGAAACAAAAGCAAAAACTCATCCCTATGCTTTTTTTTTTAAATTGTCAAATTCTGTGTCTTCACGAGTTCCACTTACTTTACAAAGGAAAAAGGAGTCTAAGATTTTTTTTTTTCCTGGTGGTTAAGAATTCAAGTTGAACAAGCGCATACATTTTTCTTTTCTTGCCTTTTTATAGAAGAACAAAGTGCATCGGAATCACACCGGGGTCCGTGAAGTCCTTCACTGAAGGGTTTCTGTTACAAAATGC
Organism: Mustela putorius furo; assembly: GCF_011764305.1. Classification (NCBI taxonomy): domain Eukaryota; kingdom Metazoa; phylum Chordata; class Mammalia; order Carnivora; family Mustelidae; genus Mustela; species Mustela putorius. Next base: position 14,995,189 of record NW_025421998.1, read on the forward strand.
ACACGGGCTCACCGAGAAGAAAACAGCAGTGTTTCTTGATGCAGCAAACACAGAAGATACATGTTTATATTAGGGGTCAGAGATAGATTATGTGATATTTGTTAGTTTTAGTTGTTTTGCTTGTGGGCCTTTCTTAACCAGGTAGTATAATAACAAGAGGCTTGAAGGAAGGTTAACCAGCACACAATATGGCAATGTAGAATCCTGCTCTCGCTGTGAATCCGCTTCAAGCAGCCGCTATGACAACCTCTGTAGCTGAAAAGTAAAACTGGGGAGTGTAGGCAGGACTGAGCAGACTGATAAAAAAATTATTGTTATATTGGTCTCAGCGTTTCTCCTTTCCTTCACTTTCCCAGTAACTGTTACTATTCTACGGGATGTACGCAAAGCAAACGTGCGTCTTTATTTAGAGCCCTCCACATCACAGTGGGCCTTAGATCATGATTTACAAGCTCTGTCAGAAATAGGATCTTGAATTTCAAGGGTTTGCCTGACACTTTCCTTGCAAACTGTTTCAGGCCTTTGAAGCCTTCTGAAGAGATTCTTAATCCAAATACACTTAGATTATGATGGAACAATAAAAGATGAATATTTTGGAAGTGTTAAGAGTGCTGAGGGTTTTTTTTTTTTTTTAATTCGCTAAAAACAAACAAACAGGATAGCACTTTCTTTGAACACATTACAAGAAAAGACTTGACTGTCCCAAGTCATAATGCAACAGAAAGCTTTTCTGGAGAAGCAAGAAATGTCTGATAAAAATTTGTGAGTGTGGGGTTTTCCACAGCAAGTGCACAAGAACAGAAGCCTCCCTCGCATCTGGAGGCCAGGCTGTCCCTCCAGGGCTCCTTCTCCTGAGGTGCTTTCACACAAAGGCCACCTCCTACCCAGCGGGGTTTCTCTTCCCCTGTGGGAAGTGATGTCGGCTGCCATCCATGGAAGGGAAAAGTGAGGTGATGTTCTGTCTTTCTCCTGACCAACACTTTTCTATGGTTGTTGTTGAGGTTAAATCCATGTAAGCTTTGGCACCAGATGTATTCACGTGTTTGCATCAGATCAATCCACTAACGTATAAGAAAGAAACATCGAAGAGGACTGTCTCTTTAATAAATGCTGGTGGGAAAACCGGACAGCCGCCTGCCAAATAAGGAGAAGACGGATTAGGTGGATGGGGAGGTGCCGGACGCCTGGGTTATCCTGATGGTGAAGATACTCCCACCGCGCACTTGCAGCCCTCGTCACCACACTGTACCCTCAGCACACTCCGGTGTTACTTGTCCCTGGCACTTCAGTAAAGCCAGAAGACGAAATCAAATCCCCAGCACTGCCAGATGCAGGCTGGCTGGGCAAAATGAAGTAAATATCCCTCGTACTTGGGCCGTGCGAAGTCAATGCCAAAGTGACTCAGACATTTGGAGAAGCCCTTTTGCTCCCTCTTTAAAGGGAATACATTCAACCACCATGTTTTAAATGGATTTAACACTGTATGAGAAAGGATGATTTTTAAATGTAAGTTAAAAGATTTGTTTCTGACTCAAAGTCATGAGGAAACGCTCTACTTTAGAATGATTGGTAGAGAAATTGGTGTCTCAGAGATTCCGGTTAGAAAGATTCCGAAGTCAGGGTCACGGGGAACATGCAATGAATCAGTCACTCAGTGAATTGCCTCTGAGTGTTAGACGCCGATTCTAGAAATGAGGCACCGTTATCCCTGTTTTATAAACAAGGCTGGGGGAGCGTGTTCTCAAGGTCACGGTTAACTTTCCTCCTTCTTTGGCAGAAAAATGTTTGCCTAGTGACCGAAATTACAGAGAGAAACACAGCCGTGCTGTCCTCCGGGGCCTTCAGCTAGATGGATAGATGTGCCAAAGTAAATGGAAAAATCCATCTCAAATTTATAGGTAATCAGAAAGGATTACTGAGGCTGGCGCTGCTGATGGAGGTAAGTGTAGGGAGGACTTTGCCCCACTCTCACTCAATACGTCAGACGGCACAGCCAGCCTTTCTCCACCGAACACCCTTCTAAGCTGCAGAGACGATCACCACGTTTGCCTTCCACACCATCTACCAGGATGCCACCTGCCTTGGCAGATCCTGCTGAGGAGATTAGGAAGCTGAAGAGAATAAAATCAGTCTGATCTGAAGTGTGCATTCCAGAATACGTGAGTGCTTTTTCTGGATTTTGAGGGATTCTCAGGACTGTAGGGCAGGAACACAGCGGAAGCCCCTCCTGCCTCATCTCCGACAAACGGATTCTAAATCCCTCTCGGATTCCACCATTTGGGACCACTTTGTTTGGCTTAATAAAAATTGTAAAGTGGACAAAAGAAAAATAAGAGTCGACGGTGGCCAGGCTCCTACAGAAAGACCTAAGGTGGGAGGGCTCGTCCCTGGAATCTGGCCAAGTTAGACCCAGCAGTGGGTGTGGAGCCCTGTGAGGCACGGCGGCCTTCTCGGTCTGCTAAACAGATGGCCAAGCCTAGCAGATGCCTTGTCGCCTTCACAAGACAGTCTAGCCGTACCCACCGAGTCAAGTTCCCTCTGCTGGGACTGTGCAGTACTTGTACTCCTATGTCACCAGACCATTAAGGCTCTCTAAAAACTATATTTTATTACCAAGAAATATCCTTTATTCTTTCTTTTCTGTCTCTTTTCTTATTTTTTTTTCTTTTCTTATTTTTAAAAAACACTTTTCTCTCATCTTGTCTTTAGTCACTAACCAAATCAGTCTTATTTACTCCCCAGGTATTTTCAGAAATCCATATTTTGGTGACAACTATTCTATTTTTGTCCTATTTTCAGCTCTTCCATGTATTTATATCCTCCTCTTATCTGCTTTTATTCCACTTACTTATTTTATTTTCCAATTTCTTCAGTGGAATTTTTTCTTTGGCATTTTAATAAGTTTTATTATGGAGGTGTATGATGAATTTTTATAAATTCTCTATGGACACACAGAGGATGCATGTCCTCTGTTGAAGGTACTACCTAGCGTATCTTCATGAAATGGGACTTGTTGATTAAGTGATTTGTGTCCTCAACATGAATGCTCATTTTCTTCCAATTTAATTAGTGCATTTCTAAAAAGTGTGTGTTATATTTATATGTCACATAAATGTTGTATGTTATTATTACTATTATTGCTATGATTATGTTATATATTACATAATATATATTGTGAATGTTATAATTTCAACATGTCATAGTTGTTTTCTTTCCCTCAAGACCTATTTGCACACCAGGAAGCACTTGCACTTCGTGTCTGCTCCATGGCTTAGTTCATAATGTTTTGACACATCTTCTTTGTTGGGTATGACTTTTGTTCTTCTGTGTCTCAGTTCTTCAGACCAACTTCTTTCAGCAAATGTTAACATTGTATCCTGTAATCTTTATCTCTGTCCATTTAATTTCAATATGACTTTGTCCGTCCATGTGATTCTTATGAAGAGCATCTTACCGAATTGTGCTTTGTGTTTCTAAACCTGATTGGACTGTTACACTTTCGGTAAGTGAATTCAGGATCTGGTGGCCCTGCCAGCCACCATGTGCCAAGAGATCTCCTGTCTGATTACTTTCATGCCTTCAGAGCATCTGAGATCACTGGGCATCAGCTTCCTCCGTGGCTGCCTGTCCAAAGCTCAGCTTGAGCCTCAGAAAGGGGGGGGGGGTCAGCTCTGTCTCCTCCTGAGCTGCAGGGTCTGCATGCCCAGCACGTGGTCTGCAGGGCTGTGCAACTCAGACAGAAGGTCCAGGCTTAGGGCAGACACTCAGGATACATCAATACATCAGAATATACGGGACCATAGAGGTCGCAGTAACACCAATGGGACGTGGAATCATGGAAGCTTAGTGGCAGAAAAGATTCTAGAAGGTAATGGTCAGTGCTATTAAATGCTGCCCAGATGTCATAAAATGACAGAAAACTATGCTTGGATTAAGCTTCAGGGAGGCCATTCGCCATCTCGGGCAGAGCAGGTCCTGTGAAAAGGGAAGAGAGAGCAGATGAAAGTTATCTGAGGTGCGGAGGGCAGGGGAGAATCAGAGACGGACACTCTCTCAGCCCAGTATCTCACCCGATTTGATCTCCCGTGGCATGAATTCGGCCATCTTCAGCACAGTTCCTGCTCTTTCCCACCACAATTGCCGTGGAAGTGGACACCAGGAGGCTCCATGGGGCACTCTTATCTCTCCTCGCCCTGACTCCTTGGTACTGCCGTGGAAGTGGACACCAGGAGGCTCGATGGGGCACTCTTATCTCTCCTCGCCCTGACTCCTTGGTACCACCTCCACCTCGGGACATCCATTTCAGGTCCATGGAGCATTTCAGTGTTCCATGGGGCACTCTTATCTCTCCTCGCCCTGACTCCTTGGCACCACCTCCACCTCGGGATGTCCATTTCAGGTCCCAGCACATGAGGAAAGGCACTGTTATTGGGATTGCAGGGAACCAACCTAGACAGTAGTAACGGAAGAAGGCTTTATTTTATTTTATTCTTTATGTTTTTCAGTGCTGCCCACCAGAGAAGGGGAGAATGCAGTACTTAATTCACCAGGTAAATCTCATAATTTACTATTTCTTAAAAAACCCTAATTTTAAACGTTTTTTTTTTTTATTATTTACTTCATGCATATTTAGGTTTTTTTTTTTTTTTTTTTACTTTTTTAAATCACCTCCTCACCTGAGAATGAGATCTCTGACCTCGGGAAATTTCCTTTAAGCAATTCCTAGCAGTGGTTACTGGTGGACGGCTAATGTCCTCAGAAGCTTGCAGTGTCATGAGGTAAATGTGCTTATTAATTCCCACCCCAGGGGCCCTCATCCAGATGGGGTCTGCCTTCCCATCCCACTTCACTGTGAAGTCTTGATTTCCATTTGTCTTAAGATCAGAGCTCCGTGCCGGGCGCTCCAGAGGCTCAAGTCTCATTACTTAAAACACTTTGAGAAATGAAATGGGATTCTAAGAATCATTATATGAAAAAATTAGTATTCATAAAAGTTCAGAGATTAATATAATGTACTTCTTACCCAGAAGGAAAGGAATGTGATCTTATAATATTTGCTTCCTTTTTTTAATTGTAGACATAAAATGGCCTGATAAAGTTGAAATCCTCCTTATACCCCTCTATTTGGGAGATGGGAATATGGTATTTAATCCCCTCATTCGTGGTCTCACACATTTCTATGTGTAAATACACGTCCATCTACAGTATTGGTTTGTAATTCTGTCACGGGTTTTCAAACGAACTCATACGGGGTGCGACATCATGCAGCAGACTTTCTCCCCCAACTTTGTCTTTCCAAGATCAGCCTTTGCTGATAAGTGAGATCTGTAATAGTCATTTGAGAATCATGTACTGTCCCATCACACGAATGGACCAGATGCTCTTTGTCTTTCCCCTTCTCCTCTCCGGAACCCTTAGCCTTAGCCAGGAAGGCACACTGGGGGGCTTCCTTCCCGTCACCGTCGTCAGAGAACTGGCCTGCCTCTGCCACCTGGCCAGGCAGGTGTCTCTGCTTTATGGCGAGTATACGATAACCCCACAAGGTACTTGCTTTGTTACATTTTTGTTTAAAATACAGACTTTAGGTATGAGGCGTCTCAGTTGTGACACTCTTCCGTCCATTTCCTTGTGTGCTTGGTCCTTCCTGTCTGACAAGCAGCGCTCCTGGCTGGGATGCAGTTCTTGCTGGCTGGCCTTTCTGGTGCTGCTTCCTTCTAACCCCCATGCAAACCCTCTAAGCCCTGCCGAGGGAGAAGTGCTTTCTTTCGTGCCTCTGTTTGTAAGAGACGATTCTTACTCCTGAAGTTGATCCTACAGTCCTACAGACGACACGATCAAGCGTCTCCCCAGGAACAGGAATCCGGAGGTTTGACCATTTAATATTCCTTTTACATCACGTGACCCGAGAATGTAATAAACACAAAAGAGAAAGGGGTGATCAGTGTTGCCGGCGACTGTAGCACAAGGCAGAAATGGGTCTGGGGCTGAGCCCTGAAGCGTGGGCAGGTTTGGATGCTGGAGAGGAGAGGGCGTGGGTGCCCAGAAGGGAAAAAGAGGGCGCAGCCCAAGGAGGAAGCTGTGGGAATGGTGGGAGCAGCAAGAAGTTTTTTTCCTGGGAGAGGAGCCAAGTGCTGAAGATAAGAAGATAGTATCAAACCTTGAACCCCTATCTTGTTGGATGCACAGAGCTGCCCACAGGAGATGCTGAACAAAATCCTGCAGGCACAGAAGGAATCCAGTAACAACACAGAGATGAGAACAAACAAGTCACAAATCCTGCACAGATTCCAAGTTAATTAGCTTCATCACTTCCGTGTAAATTTGGACTCTGATCTTCAAGATAGAAACTTAATAAGGTACTTGAAGATAATTTCAAGTCACTGTTTTTGCCAAAGATGATCGTGTAAAGGAACAGGAGTTGAATTAATGAGAGGAATGGTCACTGGATGCCATGAGGACAGTCTCCAGGTGGGAGGCGGGCATCTCCCGTGCGAACAGCTGCCCACGAGGACAGAGCCATCACCCACACAGCTGCCTGGAACCGTGTGCTGCCCCCTGCTCCCGGTCACCTGCTCCGGCACTGACTGAGCCTGGGGCCCATGCCCCAGGAGAGTCGGGCACTGTGGGGTCAGAGCCCAGACGGCCTGGGCCTTTCACCAAATCTTACAAAGTGAGGGGTTTCCAAAACATGTTGCAAAGACCACTAGAAAACCTGACAACTGGCCATCCTACCTACAAGAAATTGGATCTTTTCCTGGAGGTAATTGAAATAGTTTTGGTGACTTTCTCCTAAAACGGCTTAAACAGTGATGCTAACGTGGTCAGACATAAGCGCCGGTGGGTGAATGCAGACCAAGTAGCTTCCTGCAGTCCAGGCAGGTGCTGGGATGGCCGGCCCACTGGTGACCTTGGCCTCCCGTGGAGCCTGCAAACACCCGAGCGCTCCTCATCTCCTGGCCCACCTCCTGCAGCGTCCCTGTCTCCTGGCTCAGTCCACCTCCAGTGCTCCTGGCTGGGCTGTGGAAGAGCTGCTGTTGGGGGTGGGGAGAAGGTAGTGCTGCCGCTGTCTGGGTGCCCCCATCTGTGCTCGGATGCTGCTTCTCTTCAGTCCGCATGCATCAGGTGCAGCTGTGACCTCACTCCCCCACTGAACACTTGAAACTGGGTCTTCACTCTCTAAGTGGCCGAACTGGGCCTTTGGGCAAACCCAGGCCACAGACATGTCTTACTTGGTCAACGCCATCTATGTAATACTTCAAATGTCGCTTAACTACCCATATCTAGGGATAAGCAGAACCTGTGCTTATTGAATAATTTCCAGCTTCTCTGGAAATACGAGAAGATTGTCTAGGGTTGAACCTGTTCTCCAGAATCCTTAGACAAATCCTTGGCTTCCAGCACCTCTCCAGGCTCACTGTGCCCCCAGGCTCCCAGCTTGAGGCCCTCCCATCTTCCCCTTGAGGAATCAGGGCTCCTGCACTGACCCCAGCCTGGACCCTCGCTGGCCTGCCGTCTGGTTTGCCTGGGTTGGGGGTTGCCAACAGAGGAGCTCCCCTGGGTGTTTCCACGGCTGCATCTAGTCCCACAGCATGAACTCCACCATGGGACCCGCTGGTAAAGCTGGAGTTAGGGGGTGAGGCCATGCCCTGAGGCTCACCTGGATGGCAGGGTGGGCACTCCTCCCTGGGACACTGACCTCTGTGAAGCCCAGAGGGCACACATCTGTGTGGCCAGAGGCAAGAGAGCAAATGGAGGCCCCTGTGCGAAAGGTCTGAAACACTAGAAAGTCATAGTCCAAACCCATCGAGTCTAATATCCCTTTTACACAAACACCCTCGCAAGCTTCTGGAAGAATTCTCTCACTATCTCTCAAAATGGACAGTGCAGAGACAGCCCAGGCTGGACAGAACATCTCTCCTGGGTCTGGTCGCCACCTTTGGAGAAGGAAACCAGCCCCCGACACTTGGGGACTTGGAAGTAGGGCTCAGTGTGGCAATCAGTGGGTTCTCCTGCTGGACATCATCTCAGACAAGGTCAGACAAGGTCACTCTGAGGCGATAATAAAGTGAGACAAGACAAGGACCCCTCATTATTTATCTGAACACAGGTAGAAACAGTCACTATACCAACCACAGCACAGCAAACCTCCCAGCCCCCGGCTTCTCCCCAGTTACGTACTGACCCTGAGGCCAGTCTGCTATCTCTGCAGATGGGACTTGCTGAGCTAACCCATCACACAGCCATCCTGCTAGAGTGCGTCCCTGTTTTGTGAGCTTTTCACCAAATGACCCAACCACACCCCAAATCCTATAGTAGTTAACCCCCTTACAGAGAGGCCCCGAGGTCCCTGGTCCCCCAGTGAGTAATTCACTCCACTCTGCAACGATAGGGATGCTGAGCTCCAGGTGGTATTTCCGGAGCAGAGGACACACTCACCCCAAGCAAGTCCTGGAGAAAAGACGGAATGGGGAATTCTGAGAGCCCTGAGCCGGTCCCGCCCCAGAGCAACCGGCGTCCTTCTTGCAGACTGAGCTGAGCTGGGGTCTTGACTGCTCTCAAATGGGCAGAGCCCACTCAGCCACTTCTGGACTCTTGCCTTTACTCATGGACACCCAGGAGGCTCCTCCTTCGGTGAGGAAGCGTGAAGACCCGTGGCATCCGGCAAAGGGACATGGCGTAGTTTTAAGTGATGCCGTGACCACAAGGGCAATTCTATTCAGACATTTTGCACCATGAGTGCATTTCGCCCAAGTGTTTTCAAAATGTCTGATGTTTTCTTCATTTTGATTTGAAATTCCCAACTTCAGATCTAAGCTGAGAGGCAGTGGCTCACCCCCTCGACCTGCGTGTAATGAAGTCAGTTGGGAAAGCCGGGTCCTCACAGCACGCCATGATATGGCTTGTTGAGAGGAACTGGGAGAACTTAATTCTGCTCCTTCTAGGTATTCATCCTCTGGCTTGTTCCCAAATAGTGTGACTGCTTTACCGAGGCATTCTTTAAAAAGTAGGTTCAAATGATTAGAAACACACACACACACACACACACACAAAAGGGGAACCCCAAGTGGCAAGACCTCGAGAGAGAGTCCCTGCTCTGGATGTGAGTCCCTTCCCGGCCCTTCCTGGCCCCACTGACAGGCCCCACTGACAGGCTTGCCCCACCACCTCTGCTCCCCATCCAGGTCTCCCACACTCACAGATGACCACCTCCATCTCGGCGAACCCGGAACTCCTCTCAGCCCTTCGCTTGTCAGTTACCCACCATGAGAAACTGCAGAACCCCTCACATTCTGTACTTTTCTCCGTGATTCTGTACCTTTGTCTTTCCTTCAGGAAATCCTAAATGCCCTGGAATCCCATCAGCAAAACCTCATTCTTCCCTCCGGTCACCTTTTTGTTGTAGTAACTCCCCCAGGACACCCTCAGGAGCCTTGGCCACCTGTGCAGGGGGCAGGGTCGTGTCCGCTGGGCCTCTGTGGCTGATTTTAGACCCTGCTCTGACTCGCTTTCCTCCAACCCCCAGCCTTGAATCTCACATCTGTGGACTAACTCGCCTGCTGTCCCTCACTGCATTGCCCCACGTTTCTGAACCTCAGCTCTGAGTCTACTGATGATCTGTCCCGTGGATGCTTATGGCTCACTTTGGAAATCTTGGTACATATATGTGCTCTTCAAACCCCTGCTGGATTCTCTTGGGTTCTCCAGTGCCAGTCTCCACAGCTCAGCATCGTGCTCCCACAGCCAGGGCCCAGTCCCCACGTAAAATGGGGTCCCAGGTCACCAGCACCAGCATCACTGGAGAGCTTATTAAAAATGCAAAATCTCAGACGTCACCTCAGACCTCCGGACTCACATCTGAGACTCCAGGTGATTTGTATGCACAGGAAAGGCTGAGAAGGGCCCACTTCTGGAACACAGCTGGAACCCCTCCCTCATCTCAACGTCCTGCCTCCCACTCTCTAACCAATACTTTTGTTTCTCCAAGTCATTCTCTCTAATTTTCTCCATCATCAACATGGATTTGGGTGCCACTGGGACCTCAGCTCCACTGAATGGGTCAACCATCCCCCACACATGTGACGGCTTCTCCCCTGTCTTCCCTAGAGGGGTGCAGACCAAGCCTAACCCTTCCATAGCACAGACTCCCTCAAACCTGAAGCTCTGATCTTGCCTGTTTGCCTCTGCTGAGTGAAACCACAGCCCCCAGAGTTATTAAGCCTAACACTCCACCTTTATTGTGCCTGCATTCAGGAAACCAAACATGTGGAGAAAACCCACACAACCCTTGTGATGGGTCTCGTGTCATCCATGACCCCTTGGAGCAGGCAGGCCCTGGTAGTCTGCCCCAGGCTCCTCCAGTGCACTGGGCCTGCTGCTTTCCCACACGAGTATCCGCCATCATCTCCTCCTTCCTCAACCCCCATCATATCCACCTGCACCGATGGCCCTGCTCCCTACTTCACCAAGAAGGAGGAAGCTGTCACAGGAGAAGAGACTCACACCTCATACGTACACACGTGTACCAGCCTTACTTTCGTGTGCTCCTTGCTGGCCGATCTCATGGGAAGGGGAGGCCAGACGTGCTCAGGACACAGAATCGCTTGGCTTAGAAGCCTGCACAGATTTAATCATGGACGAGAATTTGACTCTGGGCCCTCTAACCATCAATACAAATTACATGCATGAGCCATTCTGCTCGTAAATCACTCTACACAATCATTTCCCGATTTCCAGAGCATAAGCCATGTGTACCTTTTTCATCAACCAATAGGCTGGATCCTGGATCCTACTCACATGTTCTTCTCTGCAAGTGGGTCTTGAAGACCATTTCTTCTTGAATAGTCTAGTGTGTTTCAGACATTCACTCTTTACTAAGGAATGATGGGGGCATTGATAGTAGAGGGAAACCATTTCTAGCAACAAGAGTTATACATGGCACATATAGAAAACATTTTGGCAGGTTTTATGATGGAGGTAGAAATTGGTTCCTGGAACTCTTAATCTCAATTTCCTGTGAAGTGACCAACTCATGGTTCCAGCTCAGGGTCATGATCTCAGGGTCGTGAGATCGAGTCCCGTGTTGGGTCCTGTTCTCAGCGTGGCGCTTGCTTAAGATTTTCTCCTTCTCCCTCTGCCCCTCCTACTGCTCACACTCTCTCTATAAAATAAAAATAATAAAACCTTTAAAAAATAAATTTAAACCTGGTGATTCACAGACCTGTACCCCTGGGGATAAAAATATATGTTTATAAAAAATAAAAAATTAAAAAAAAATTAAAAAAATAAAAAATAAATTTAAAACTCATCATTCAAGTATTAGCTGTGATTCTGTTGTCCTCTGGTCATATTTTTCAGCTTGCCAAGAGGAGATCAGCCACACTCTTGGCTCCACCCTGAAGGGCTGACCTTGGGTTCCCCACTGACATGCCAGAGAGAAGAGCTACCTTTCCCATCCATGTCAGTTTTCTCTCTCCGTGCCTGGCATGTGGTTAACATATCTTCCTGCCTGGCTCCCGAAAGACTTTCAGCAAACATTATACTGGTGTTTGAGGTTTTTTCTTTTTTCTTTTTCTTTTTGTTTTAGTATTATGACAGAAGGCACAATTTAAGCCATCTAAGATATAGATAAAAATATGTGTGTATATTTAAATCAAAAAATCTTCAGATGAGAAATTAAAAGGCCACCTAATAATTTTTTTATAACAAATCTGTTTTATCCTTTATAAGGGACAGTGGCTAGTTCTGGAGCAACTATTCATCTCTTGCCATGTTTCATTAACTTTTCCTTATTTTAAAAGATACTCTTCTTTCTATTTAGGGACCACAATGCCCAGGAGACCCTCACACTGGCCTTCTCAGGCTGTGAGTTCTGTCCAAGTGCCCTCCAGAAACCGTGTGTGCAGTGTCCTTCGCAGAGGGCAAGAGGCTCGATTAGAAAAGCGGCGTCTCCTCCATGGAGTTTGAAATTAAGTGTGTTGAAAAATCCTATATCACATTCTGCCCCCAGGTCTTGTTCTAATTTAATCACATTCATAGGAAACAAGGATATTGATTTCTATGGGCACCTTGTAATAACTTCAGGTACATAACATCACAAGGAATCGCAAGCCTAAGCAACATTGTATAACTAATGAATGACTGTACAGACATGTTTAGAGGGATGCCAAAATCTGAAAAGATTAAATTGCTTAAACCATACAGCAAATACTCACAGACCAACTGCAAATAAGCATATTGGTTCTGAAAATGTCTTCTCTTAAGCAAAAGTGATAAAATGGAATCTTTGGGGAGCCTATCAAGGACATTCCAAAACTTAATTAAAGAAGGCATCTTTTTAAGAAAATATGTTTAAAAATTAAATTATAAGTTTCATTCCTCAATTCTGAGCATGCATACTTACGTTTTCATTCCACTTGATCATAAAATCTTGCATTTATTGGTTTTTTTTTATTTTTTACTTACTTATTTGTTTATTCATTTTCTAAGTGATGTCTGCATAGTCTAAAGGATACCTGAATTAGGGACAAATCATATACTCAAGCAAGTTTACTGGAACAACGCTTATATGTGGGATTATCAAACAGGGACTATTTTGTCCTACAGGGGACACTTGACAATGTCTAGAGAAATGTTTTTGTTGCCACAGTTGTGGCAGGAACAGGAAGTGGGTACTTCAATCTGGTCGCTAGAGACAAGGGTTGTTAGTAAACAGCTCACAGTTCGCAGATGGTCCCCACAATGAAAGAAAGCCCTGGTTAACTCGGTTTGTCAAGGGTGTCGAGGTTGAGAACCGCTGATGGAAGTGTTTCGTGCCTTGGTATGGCTGAGTGCTAGTTCCTATCTTATCGATACCGTGTTTTGTTGATCTGCTCATCTGCTGATGGGCATTGGGTTGTTTCCAGTATTTGCCTTTGTCTAGTAATGCTGCTATGAACATTTGCGAGCAAGTCTGTACACTTAACTGATTTCCTTTATGTTGGGCACACAAACATTTTAAATTTGATGAATTCCTATTTGTCAGTTTTTTCTTTTATGGATTGCTCTTTCACTTGTGTCCATTTGCTCTTTGCCCAACCCAAGCTCAAGATGACTCCCTCCTAGGCTTTCCTGAAGAAACTATACACTTCTAGTTCTTATGTGTAAGTCTAGTATCCATTTGGGGTTATTTTTAAGTGTATTACATAGTAAAAGTCAACCTTCATTTTTTTTTTTTTTTTTTTTGCATGATGATATCTAATTTTTGCCAGCACGATTTATTGAAAAAACTGTCCCTTTTCCACTGAATTCCTTTGGTACCTCTGCCAAAAATCAACCATTTCTTTTTTATAATAAGTATCATGTACACCTTTGTAAGTGTATTTTAAAATCTATGCATGTAGATGCATATTTTATCTCCCTTCAATTCTAAGACTTAATAACAACTGCCACTTAGAGATCATAGTGTAGATTGTCTGTGGACCATCTACTTGGGGAAAAATTAGAAGTACTATCAATTCTAATTCAAAATATTGAGAATTAGAAATATACTTTGGAACTGGGAATTTAACCTTTGCTTGAAGTAAAATTATAGTCTACCATAGCATAATTTTGTGCTGAAAAATTTTTTTGGATTTATATTATTATTTCCTGTGATAAGTTGGAAATTAGAGAAACACAACACGTATTCCATCTTATAATACATTCCACTTGTACTGAATGTTTCTCTGACAGTGAACTAAAAGCACATGCACAAATGTCAGATGAATTTTGTCTAAATTTGAAAGGGACGCTAACTGCTCTGTGATTTCTGATTCCACCTTGAGTGAAGCCTGACTAGAAACATGGGGAGATGATGTGGCTGACAAGTGAAAACACGTGGATCCAGTCTCACAAACATCTTTCATGCGCAGATGCAGAGAACCTGTTCAAATCACAAACGAAGGCCAAATCCAGGCAGACTGCATAAATTCATTGAGATGTCTGTTTTCTGACTTCTGCTCTTGATGGGTGAGGCAGGTTACATTTCTTTTCTTCCTTCTTCTTCTTCTTCTTTTTTTTTTAAACTGGTCTTTTTTTTTTTTTTTTAATTTTTAATTTCTTTTCAGCGTAACAGAATTCATTGTTTTTGCACCACACCCATTGCTCCTTGTAATCCGTGCCCTCTGTAATACCCACCACCTGGTTCCCCAACACCCCATCCCTCGCCCCTTTAAAACCCTCAGATTGTTTTTCAGAGTCCATAGTCTCTCATGGTTCACCTCCCCTTCCAATTTCCCCCAACTCCCTTCTCTCTATATCCCCATGTCCTCCATGCTATTTGTTATGCTCCACAAATAAATGAAACTATATGATAATTGACTCTCTCTGCTTGACTTATTTCACTCAGCATAATCTTTTCCAGTCCCATCCATGTTGCTACAAAAGTTGGGTATTCTTCCTTTCTGATGGAGGCACAATACTCCATAGTGTATATGGACCACATCTTCCTTATCCATTCATCCGTTTAAGGGCATCTTGGTTCTTTCCACAGTTTGGCAACCGTGGCCATTGCTGCTATGAACATCGGGGTACAGATGGCCCTTCTTTTCACGACATCTGTATCTTTGGGGTAAATACCCAGGAGTGCAATAGCAGGGTCATAGGGAAGCTCTATTTTTAATTTCTTGGGGAATCTCCACACTGTTCTCCAAAGTGGCTGCACCAACTTGCATTCCCACCAACAGTGTAAGAGGGTTCCCCTTTCTCCATATCCTCTCCAACACATGTTGTTTCCTGTCTTGCTAATTTTGGCCATTCTAACTGGTGTAAGGTGGTATCTCAATGTGGTTTTAATTTGAATTTCCCTGAGGGCTAGTGATGATGAACATTTTTTCATGTGTCTGATAGCCATTTGTATGTCTTCATTGGAGAAGCGTCTGTTTATATCTTCTGCCCATTTTTTAATATGATCATCTGTTTTGTGTGAGTTGAGTTTGAGGAGTTCTTTATAGATCCTGGATATCAACCTTTTGTCTGTACTGTCATTTGCAAATATCTTCTCCCATTCCATGGTTTGCCTCTTTGTTTTGTTGACTGTTTCCTTTGCTTCATCAAGATCAAAAGCTCCTGCACAGAAAAGATGGTTTACATTTCAAGACCATGCCATTGTCCTCAAAAAATGTGGACATCACACACTTTCCTCTCAATGCAAGCCACAGCTAGGTGAAGAGCAAGCTTAAATGGTTTTTGGCTTTTAAGGAAAATAAACATCTTTCAATAGCAATTTTGCTTTATTTCCCTCCTTGAAGTTTCCACCTGTAGTCCGGTTCTGTTCCCCCACATCTCTTTTCTTCACAGCTGTCTCTTCTAAAGACATGTCCTGCTCTTGTTTTGCAAATGCCAACCAGAATGGGAGGCTATGACGTAGGTTTCCCCAGAAAGCAAAGCCCTCTTCTAAAACAGAACTTGCATCTAATTTTTAAGAGACTAGGGTCATAGCTCAAAGCCTTGGTCTTATTTAAATCCTACAATAATTAGGAAAATTGTATTTTGGTGATAGGAGATCAGGTTGGAATAGTCAGTAACGGACTAACAGTGATTAATGGACACACCTCAGGGGGATCAAACAGACGCATGATGGAGGAGGCTGAGCAGAGCCTCCCGCAGCAAGCCCAGGGCCCTGCATAGCCCATGACCTCATCAAGAAGCCAAGAGCAGGGTTTCATCTGCTAGAGCCCTGGCTTAGCAAAAAATTCACATCGTCATAGCAATAAGCAAACCAGAGCTGACAATCAGAAGACACACTCTTCCTGTTGCAGATCGAACTTACTTTTCATACTGGTCTTGGTACTCTCTTCACTTGTTGGACAACTTCTGTACAAATGGATGTATTGATAAGTCCTGATACCTATGACAATGATATAGGATAAGATAAATATTATAACTGCTATCACATTAGTATAGAAAGAGAAAGGAAAAACATGGAAAGTGCAAATTGTAAATTTTGACCAAAATAGAAACTGTGGAAACATCATTGCCTAATAAGTCAGGTAAAAATTCTTTTCTCTATAAACCAAGCATCTACCATATCATAAGTTAGTAACAACAAAAGTCAGGAATTCTGAAGGTATGTGGTGTTATGAAAACAGTTCACTTCTGGGTTCCTCCAGTCTTAAATTACAGCAGTTACATGTGATTTCCCTAAGAGGATCCTTCTGTTCAAGGGATTATATTAAAAGTAAGAAAAAAGATGAATGTCAAGTCTATGCTGATACAAATGCATATGCAAGAAAAAACAAAACAATTTTAATTGCTTATATCATAAACTGAACATGATGAAAGGATATTGTGATGAGAATTCTACTCGTATCTTCAGAACGCAATGCAACATACACTTATCTCTAAGACTGTGCATACATTTCAAGTTAATAAGAAGGCAGGCTTAAATTATTTTAAAAGCATTATTTGGCACCATCATAGAGTAGTTAAATGCTATTAATATGCAAATAAAAGTCTACACATTTTAATAAATTTCTTTAAACAACTTTTATGACAGACTTTTAAAATACAATTATGTGACATGAACATTATCAATACTTATTGCCAAGATATTGAAGGGATATTTATCATGTTCATTTGCAAGGAACACAGACTACGTGAAATCTGCCACTGTCAGTGTGCTGACATATTGATACCATTAGTTCTGCTCCCGGCTCTCAGCTCTGGCTGGCACGCGAGTTCGATAAGACAAATCTACGGGCTGGGGTCAGGGCACCAGCATTTTGAAACTCTTTTTAGGTAATTCTAATTTTGTATTTAATCATTTTCTTTGGAAATGATTATCAATTCATACACTGCTTGGGAAAACTACAGAGTTCTCCTCTGTGTATCTACCCAGGTGCCCCCAGTGGAAACATCTTACATCACCATTTCTTAGTTTCTTGTTTTAGCCATCTTTTTTAAAAATGTAGCTGCGTAGAAAGTTACAAAGACAGTACAGAGAAGCCTCATGTATCCTTGACCCACTTTGCCCTACTAGTTATGTTTTACAGAGTTGGGTGGTTCTAATTTGCAGCAGGTTGAGAGCTCTCAAGCTACTGCCCAGGAAAGTATTTATTCAAAGGGTCATGTTGAAAAGTATGAATGTCAGATCCATGAGGGACAAATACATATGTGAAAACAAAAACAGAAGATCTTCCATTATAAACTGAAGGTGATTCACATGGGCATTAATTTAAATAGGCTGTCACCGATTCATAACTTCTACTGGCAAAATATTCATGAGGATTAGAACCTGCATTGTGTTTCTCATGCTATTTGGATAGGATGTGGAGCCCAACAGACTCAGGCTTGTGTGCGCATAAACAGTCACCGGGGAATTCAGGGCATGGGCTCCTGAGCCAGTAAGTGCCATAGTCTTTGGTCTGGCTGATTCTGTCTTCAAGAACATAGACTCCACTTTAAGTAAGAGAAGGTAACATTTTCCCAAATGTCTATTTTGGCTTATCTATCCTGTTTTTGAATGTATCACTTTGTGTAGATCTTTTCATGGTTACTTTGGGTGTTACGTTTTACAAATATAACATTACATTTGTGCCCATATTTTCCAATAAAAAGTGGAGGAAAATTATTCCTTCCACTTTATAATTTGTCTTAAATATCTTACCTACATGCACTGAAAACCACTTTACACAAGGCAGCAATTTCTGGCTTCAGTTGTCAAACACAGCTTAGAAAACTCAAGACAAGATGGTTATTTATATTGTACTTAGTTGCAGTTTTATTCTTTTGGTTTTTCTCTCTTCTTTTCTGATTCTACAACTTTAATTCTGTTGCCATCTTATTTCTGATTTTACAGAAATAACTTCTTTTAGTCACTCTTAACTAGGTTTCTGTCATTTTTGGAGTCTCAGGACCTCAGACAGTCCCAGCATGTCTCTGGACTGACCATGGGAGTTCCTGGAACTCAGGCAGAGGTATCTGCACTTGACCCAAAAGACACCCCAAGGCAATAGAGCTTCTGAATCAGGACAGGGTCATGGAAGCTATTTCATGGTGATTATCTTCATCTATAAGGATTTGACAACTTGGACGATTATTAAATCTGTGAGACCAACTGAAGAAATTCATAATAAGGGGCTCCTGGGTGGCTCAGTCAGTTAAGGGTCTGCCTTCAGCTCAGGTCATGATCCCAAGGTCCTGAGATCAAGCCCAGCCTTGGGGCTCATCAGGGAACCTGCTGTCCCTCATCCTCTTCTTGCTGCCCCTCCCCACCCCATCTTCTGCTTGTGGCCCCTCCTCTCTCTATCAAATAAATGAGCACAATCTTAAAAAAAAAGAAAAAGAAAGATTTCATAGTTATTTCAATAAATATTTAAGGTCCAAGCCAAAGGGAAACTAAGGGGAGCTGGAGAATAAACAACATATTGAGATCAACTGAAGGGAGGAAATGAAAACGTTTCTCTTGTTGATTTTGAGAAGAGTAAGAAGGCGCTTCTGGCTCCCACTCTCTTCTCCAGGAGAAACTGTGTCAGACCCACTGACGCTAATTACCTGCTCTTTCCTGGTTGTGAGCAGTGCCTGAGAAGAATCACACATGGTGTCATTTTCCAAAAATAAAAGAATAATGTTATTGGGGTGCCTGGGTAGCTCCGTGGGTTAAGCCTCTGCCTTTAGTTAAGGTCATGATCTCAGGGTCCTGGGATCAAGTCCCGCATCGGGCTCTCTGCTCGGCGGGTAGCCTGCTTCCCCCTCTCTCTCTGCCTGCCTTTCTGCCTACTTGTGATCTCTGTG
Source organism: Mustela putorius furo (assembly GCF_011764305.1). NCBI lineage: Eukaryota > Metazoa > Chordata > Mammalia > Carnivora > Mustelidae > Mustela > Mustela putorius. The sequence continues at coordinate 15,013,939 of NW_025421998.1, forward strand.
TGTCAAATAAATAAATAAAATCTTAAAAAAAAGAATAATGCTATTAACAAAATCTCTTTTTATTAAAAAAGTACATGTCACTTGTATGCAGTGTGGGATGGACACTGAGCATTTATGAGTGACCAGGAAAGAAACCTTTTTTGCTTTGCTTTCCAGTCAAGGCTGGGAAGAGACAGAGGGTGGTCCTGGGTTTGAACTAAACTTTGTGTAAATGACCTTGGTCTTTTCTCTCTGGGAATGCATCTCTCGACCTTGAATCAAAGGTTGCCTGACAGAAGGAATCACCGGGGCTGTGAGTGGGGAGGCGTGGGACCCTTATCTCCACGTGTCCACAAGCTGGACCCTCTGGCAGGGCAGAGACCACCAGCATGCACAGCTCTGAGAGATGCACACAGATCATCCCAGGCCAGCCACATTTGCAAAGGGAACTGAGTCTGGGTGCCTCCGGGAAGAGGCTCTGTCACCACAAGACATCTGCCCTGCCCTGCCACGGTCCACACAACATCTTGTGAACGACGAGAGACACCAGCAGGCTACACAGGTCCACACAAATGTACAAGGCAGAAGTGTCTTTTACTGATTTGTGTTCATCTAGTCTCTTTGAGGTATGAAATCAACATCAAATTCTTGAACTATTTGGTCCTAATGGACAGTGATTTCTTCCAACTGATATTTGCTTTACCACATATTGGCAGCGATGTTTTGTTTTAAAGTTGGGCTGCAGTATGTTGAGATGGAACACAGTCTGTGAGGAAAGGTACCAGGGAATGTATTACTAATTACTAGGAAGTGAAGTCTAGCTCATCCTCTACCAGACCACCACTCTGCAGCCCCGCAGACAGCAGGCACATGTTCCTAGAGCAGTCCGCACACAGCCCACAGAGCAGGGGTAGGCAAGAAGGACCTGGTCCTCCAAATAGGGAGGATCAGAGTCTCATCACCAACTGCTGCTTCTGATCACAGGGTGAGACTAAGAGGCAGATGGCCACTGTTGTCACAGCGCCCCCCCCCCATCGATACAAGCTCTTCCCCTTTGGTGGGACTGACTTCCATGGGAATTAAAGGGATGGTACTGCTTCTCTGTCCTCCTCTTTTTCCACCTTTCAAAGACACAGACATTGATGATTAAGAAATTCAAAAACAACTGCATATTCAGGGAAAATTAAGAAAGTTACTGGACGTGCCCAAGGGAAGGTGTTGGCTGAGAAAAGACTTGAGGAGGCCTTAAGTTTACACCGCAGGCTGGTCTTCAGCACAATGACATACCACAGTGCTCTCAAAACAGACCACAGCAGAAAGCCAGCAAGGCCAGTGAATGGTGGGGAAGGCGGACTCTAGAAACCTTCTCTAGGTTTCTAGAGTCATCACCCTATTTCATTCAAATCGTTCAGTTTTCAACAACAACAAATCATCATAAGGCATGCAAAAAAATTGGAAAGTATAACCCATTCAAAGGGAAAAGATAGAGCGACAGTAACCGTCCCTGCAAAAGACTGGCGGTAGACCTACTAGACAAAGACTTGAAGTAACTGTCTTCATGGCGCTCAGAGAACTGAAAGATGTAAAGTCAGGGAAATGGTGGGGGAATGAAGCAGCAATGAAAACAAAAAGGTAGAAACCCTAACAAGGAACTAAAAAGAAATTCTGGTACTGAAAAGTACAATGACTGAAACAAGAAATTTACTGGGAGGATTCAAGAGCACGTTTGAGCAGGAAGACGAAAGACTCCGCGAACTCAGAGAGGACCATGGAAATCGCCTACTTGGAGCCACAGAAAGGAAGGAAGGTTAGAGAAGAGCGAATAGAGCCCACGGGACCTATGAGACAGTATTAAGAGGACCAACATAATTCCACTGGAAATCCCAGAAGGAGAAGGAAAAGGAAAAAGAGAAGGAAGGACAGATGGACAGGAGGGAAGGACAAAGAATCACAGAGACAGAAATTTTTAATTTCTCTTACAGTCTAACAAAATTTAAAAAGACACATGCTGAGATGATGTGCCCACAGACCCATGATGTAATACAACAGGAATGAACTCTTTTTAATTAAATTGAGGGAATTCTGTGGCAGCTTCTAAACTAGTGGTCAGGCCATAAAGAAGCCAAGAATCCGCATGTCTTGCTGACCTAGTGGAGCCGTTCAGTGGAACCCCTGTGGACATCTGGACATCTGCTAACAGGGTTTCTGAGGTATTTCTGTCCCAGCAGTTACCTGTATTTGTTTGGGAAAAGCTTGAAAAACTGGAAATCTCATAACTGAGGAAAGGGTATCTTGGCTTTTTTAGCATTCTCATTAGTGAACCCAGCAACATGGGGGTGGGGGTGTGGGTGTAATCCCATTACTCAGGAGCACAGAAAGAATTCAGAATCAGAGAATAAAGGGCACCTGGGGGCTCGGTGGGTTAAGCGTCTGCCTTTGGCTCAGGCCATAACCCTAGGGTCCTGGGATCCAATGCTGGCTCCGGCTCCTTGCCCAGCAGGGATCCTGCTTCTCCTTCTGCCTGCCACTCCCCTGCTTGTGCTCCCTCTCTGATAAATAAATAAATGAATAAATAATTAAATAAACCCTTAAAAAAAAGAATCAGAGGCTAGGAAGTAAACTGAAAGTTGGTCAGATTCTCCATATGCACTGTCAGGTCAGCTAAACCCTGAAATAATACATCTGGTAAACATCCAATTTATATAGGCATTTCCCAAGCTGGATATTTAACTGCTGTGGAGATTGGACAGCTAATACACTGGACCTTAAACAAGCAAACCTGTATACTGCAAATCCCTCTCATTCCTTCACATCCTGGGGATTTTTTCATGGCTTAGCTGCCAAATGTTCTTAAAACAAACCTGACAGCTTTGTGACTTCCACATACTCCCAGCTTAACAAAACAAAACAAAGAAACAATTAACAACATCAACCCCCTCATCTCTGCTTTCATCTGCTTTGTTAAGATAAGAGTATGGGAAAGCTTTAAAATAATTCTGACTTGCCTCATTGATGAATATTATAATAAAATCAAAGTAATTAGTGCAACTTAAAATTCGGGAAGAGCAAACTTGTCTTGTTGGGGCATCTTGCTGACCACTCTCACAGGAAGAGTCCCTAAGTTTTCCGTAAGTACTTTGAATTCCCATTGACGTTTCTTCCACCTTCAGGCATTTTATGCTTTAAAGTTTTGTGGGAAATTTCTAACAATGTACCTGTCATTTTCTGCACATTACTCTACATTCTCACTAAGGGTCTCGGCTCTCACCTGAATCAAATATAAAGAGACTTTCTAGAATACTAAATTAGTCCTTAAAGTTCATCCCTCAGGGGCCATTTCGGTTATTCTACCCATGGGTTGCTGCAAGTGACGGAAAATGGCATGACCATACGTCTCCTGTCGTCAGGGGTCAGTTTCTGCACTAGATTTAGTGTCTCCAAGAGTTAAAAAGGAATCCCAGAAGTCTCCCCCAAGTAAAGAGAAGGGCAGAGCTGAGTGACACCCTATCTATCAAACCCCTTTTCTGAAGAGTAGACTAGAACCGAGAAAATCAGATACTGTTCTTTCTATCGGAATTGCTGCTTTATATCCTATTACTTGAAAGAGTGAAGAAAGGCAGAACCATATTTCATTTCCCTAAAGATGCAGCAGGCGAGTCTCGGTGTGCGAGGATATGAACAAGCTGGTTGGATCATTAATATGACCTTCCCACTTCATTACTTTCTTGGTGAAAAGACAGGTCCTCGAGAACTTTAAGGGACCCGCCCAATGAAAAAGATTGTATTTGATGTTCACTGAGGTTTAAATCGTGGACGGCGTGTGGGGAGATTAATTACAACGATGGCTTCAGTGTGGGAAAGGTTTCTGGGGTGCAGCTGAGTTAGCCGACCTCTGAACTGGTTTATTCTGACTCACTGGAACCTGTTTTATTAGCCCATAAAGAACATAATTATTAATTGACCTTTGTCTACCCTTGAAAGTTCGGTCCAAAAAATACACAGTTTAGTAAATTAAGCTAATTTAAGTTTATGATTTGATTGAGTTAACAGGATGCAAGTACTAAATTTTACTCATAACATTCTAAAAATTCCTCCAGGGTTTTTTGTGGATATGTGTGAAATTACACCCCTTCCTCAATTTTGCAACATTTCCTTATATTTTAAAAAGGTATTTCTTGAGTCCACAGTAAGTCTTTCAGAATACCCATTTTAACATGAGAGAGAGGGGGAAAATGTGTTTTAATAGAAATGAAAACAGACCTTGATTTTTTATTTAAGGTTAAAAAAAAAAAAAAGAATTAGTGACACATCTGCTGTGCTGGTTCTCATGTGCCCAAGAGGAAAAACAAAAGTAAAGACCATGTCAAGAAAACTGTTGCCACTATAGGGTCTGTCATTTATGATTTGTAAATGTATCTCCAGAAAAGTGAGGGCAAAATGCCCTTTCTCTCAGCAACTATAAATGATGTACATTTTTGTCAAAAGATTCTCCTTTAAGAAATGTAGAAAATTGATTCTGATGGGAAAAGGAAATATAACTCAGGAGGGAGTGGAGGAGAAAATACACAGGGATGATTTATTCTGTCAGATTTTACGTCTCAATATCTAGAGCATTGAGGAGATGCATCCCGGCCATGAACAAAGACAGGTCGGCAAAAACACGGACGTCTACTCTTGGATGCGTCGAGTTGGGACATTGAGAACTTAGCCCCCATCAGACTGTCTTCCGCTGAAACAGACGGGCACATGGACTAGAGCCTATGTCCTACCTCCACTAACCCTCTTGCCTACAGATGAGTAAACTGAGTCCCAGGAAAAGGAACTCACATGATTTTGCAGGATGAGCTGACTCTCATGTGATGGGTGAAGATGCCCAAAGACATTAACAATCTCACTGTATGATTCACACCTATCAGCTAAGTTACGCAAGGCGTCCAGTTCCTCTCCCATATTCCAAATGAAAAACGCCAGTGGGAATGTGGCTAGAAGGCACACACAGGGGCTGGGGTAAACGCCACTCGAGCTGGGCCTTTATCTTATGACAATATTCCCAGCATCTAAGCGATGTTGAGTCTCTGCCCAAGGGCTCTGAGGTACTGGGCTCTGCTTGTGTTTCTCTCTCTCTCTCTCTCTCTCTCTTTCTTTCTTTCTTTTTTTTTTTTTTTTTTGTATTTATTTATTTGACAGACAGAGATCACAAGTAGGCACAGAGGCAGGCAGAGAGAGGAGGAAGCAGTCTCCCCACTGAGCAGAGAGCCTGATGTGGGGCTTGATCCCAGGACACCGGGTTCATGACCTGAGCCAAAGGCAGAGGCTTAACCCACTGAGCCCCCCAGGCGCCCCTCTGCCTGTGTTTCTACACTGGGCAAATTATCCTCATGGTGTCTCACCTGTTCCGTGTCTGCTGAGCTACAGAGTCTCAACACATGAATCCCTACTCCCCTCCCTGGTGAAGATGGTCGCCCAGCCCTCCACATTCCCTACCCCCCTTCCCTTATTTGGCTTCAAAACCTCTGACTTCCAATATTCCAACATTTGATAGGGTTAACAGGATGCAAGTACTAAAATTTACTCATAATATTCTAAAAATTCCTCCAGGTTTTTTGTGTATATGTGTGAAATTATATCCCTTTTTCAATTTTGCAACATTTCCTTATATTTTAAGGAATTTGCACTTCCTCATGTAGAAATCTAATACTTTGGTAGATTTTACTTATTTGTGGTTTTACTTATTGGTGACCTGTGTGGGATTCCACACAAAACAGCTTCATAAGAAAAGGATTTTCTTTTTCATGTCTATATTGATTTCCCTGTGCCCAGAGCCTGGACAGGTGCCTGCCAGACGGTAAATGTTATGTATATTTTTGTTGAACGATGTGGAGTGCCATGGGAGGTTCTGCTATGACTTGTACATGGGTCTTTCTCCTTGTCTGTGCAGGGAAGGTCCCCGCAGCACCCTCGGACACTCGCATGTGAGGCCACCATCTACATGCATAGGAGAGCATCATGACAACAATACCGTTCCTTCCGCCGTCTCATTCCACGACTCCTCATGTGCTCTGGGATGAGGAACACTCAGTCCTCTGATATCAGGCATTTTCCCAACTTTATTAAAGCTCAAAACACTAGCATCTACTCTTCTTTCTCTTTGCATTTCTGCTAAAACAACTCCCAATTTGAAGGAGTAGATGTCAAGGGGTAGCCTGAACAGTAGAGAATTTTGGAGGCCCCCAGAGACCAGGGGATGAGAAATGAATTGGTTAACCTACCACAGTATTAGATTTCTACATGAGGAAGTGCAAACAAAAGTGTCTTTGATGCAGCCGTACATTCCCAGGATTCTCTGTCCAATAAGCAGGACCCGAAGGCTATGGTAAATTCTGGATAATGTGCTCACATGTCCTGCTTAACCAAATACTTAAAACAAAATTGGGGCCATTCTTGCTAATAATCAGCTTTCGGCTATTTTCTTTTTGAAGGAGCTGTCTTTGTAGACCTGACCCTGCTATTATCATACAAAAAAAAATATATATATATATATATATATATATATCAGAAGTTAATACAGAGAATTTGTATTCAAAAGGATCATTGCAGGAAGAGGAAAGAAGCTATTGCAATGATGGGAGGGGACCATCCAAACAGATCTGAAAACTTCTCCTCCATGGGGTACAGGGGTAGGATCAAAAAAATAAATAAATAAGTAAAGAGTTTTCTTGTGTGGGGAGGGGAGAACAGGCCAGAAAGAGGAGTGGGGAGCCGGGGTGAAGGGCAGAGTCATCAAGTATCCGATGCCGAGGCTGGCATGCACTCTGGAGAGGTTGTTCAGAGCCTGGTGGAAGGACAAGGACATCACTAAGTTCCATTAGTCAGTGCTTTGTTCTGACTGATCAGTGGGGATGAGAGGTTTAGCCAATTATTTATGAAACAGAGAATGGAATCGTGGAGGGTCTGTGTCTGTCTTGTCACAGGGAAATGAGGGAGCCCCTGCGACTGAGTCCTATCTACGCCATTGGTGGAAGGAGGGTCTTTGCTCTTCCATTCCCGATCACCAAAGGGCAAGGGTTTCTTAATGCCTGCAGTTTTCCTAGATCTCGGGGCTCTGTAAAATTTGATGTGGTCAGCATCAACGCCTGATCACAGATCGTCTGTGAGAGAGCTGAAGGCTCCAGACCCTTCCTCAAGCAAGAATCTGTGTTCATTTCCTATTTTCTGTTGACTGCGGATTTTTTTAATGACATGATGTTCTGTACCTTATAGACTCAGATGAATCCCTCAAACATAATATGAGCCCAGGTTGAAACTCTGAAAAACTGCAGAAAGCCCTAAATACAGGGACAGTTAGGAACCCAAGTTGTAAGAAGAAAAACATGTCCGGGAAATGCTAGGGAGGTTTCCAAAGTCATTGTTCAGGCCGTCGTCTCCCACCCAGCCAGTGAGTGAGTGGAAGGGGAGCCCCATGAAGCTGTGATTAGCACCAGAATCGTGAAGGCCAATAAACAGCTGTTTCTTTAAACCAATTTCTAATTTTCAACTTTCAATAGAAGGCTGAAGATTTTCTATAGAAAACCTGTGGTCTCCATCCTCAGTCTTCTAAGCTTCAATCTGAAAGGAAGTCTATGTCCTCCCCCTGTAGAGTTTTTCTCAGTATTAATGACAAAATGCTTGCCAGGATCCCAGCCAGGAATACCCACTGAGAGAGACCATGACCTGAGGTCTTGGGCATGGCCTGTCACATCTCCCAGATCCCCTCTGACAGACCCTCGTGACTCCCTCAGATGCTCAGCTGTAGACTGCAGAAGGAGACTAAATGATCTCCCTGACAATTTCTAATGTATTCATTCACTTCAACCCTGAATCTCTCCTTGGAAGTTTCTTCTGGGGCGGGGGGCAGGTGGGGGGATTGTGTTCCTATTTGGGTCCCCAAAGTAGAGCTGGCAGGACCCTGCCTATGACAGCCAATGTCTGCTGCCAAGGATTTCTCCTCAGCTTGTCCTCAGAAGCTAGCAAAGTGAAACATTTTTTCAGTTAATACACTATCTGACCACTGCCACTGAAGAGAACTGCTATTTTCTAAAGATTTATATTTATTGTGACAGAGAGAGAGAGAGCACATGCATGGAGAACGGAAGGCAGAGGGAGAAGCAGGCTCCTGGCTGAGCAGGGAGCCCGATGCGGGACTCAATCCCAGGACCCTGAGATCATGACCTGAGCTGAAGGAAGATGCTTAACCAACTGAGTCTCTCAGGTGTCCTGAAAACTGCTATTTATAAACCACTGATAAAACATAGAAACGGTTCCACTAAAGAAGCTTTAGGATATAATGATTATTCTAAGACTTGCATAGTTATGGAACTGATCTGATCAAGGAAATACAGTGAAAGTTTTTGTTTCAGATTATTAAGAGGAGGATTGTATTAGATGCATGGCAAGGCTAATATATACATAGTAAATAATGACCTAAGTTGGATTATTACCTTGGACTATGTTTTAAAGGTAATGTGTAACACTTCTACTTAAGAATTATACAACTATCTGCTTTTTGGGTGTTGAGTTTAAGAAGTTCTTTATAGATCCTGCACACCAGCCCTTTTCTGTGTCATTTGCGAATATCTTCTCCCATTCCATGGGTTGCCTCTTTGTTTCATTGACTGTTTCTTTACTGTGCAGAAGCTTTTTATCTTGATGAAGTCCTAAAATTTCATTTTCACTTTTGTTTCCTTCACCTTTGGAGACAAGTCTTGAAAGAAGTTTCTGTGACTGATGTCGAAGAGGTTACTGCCTATGTTCTCTTCTAGGATTCTGATGGATTCCTGCCTCACATTTCATCCATTTTGAGTTTATCTTTATGTGTGGTATAAGAGAATGGTCGAGTTTCATTCTTCTTTACATAGAAGAATGTCCAGTTTTCCCAGCACCATTTACTGAAGAGACTGTCTTTTTTCTTTTGGATATTTTTTCCCACTTTGTTGAAGATTATTTGACCCTAAAGTTGAGGGTCCATATGTGGGTTCTCTACTCTGTTCCATTGATCTATGTGTCTGTTTTTGTGCAAGTACCATGCTCTCTTGGTGATCACAACTTTGTAATAGAGCTTGAAATCAGTCAGCGTGATGCCCCCAGCTTTGTTATTCTCTTTCTACATTTCCTTGGTGATTCAGTGTTTTTCTGATTCCATACAAATTTTAGGATTATTTGTTCCCCAATGTTCATAGCAGCAATGTCCCAATAGTCAGACTGTATAAAGGGCTGAGATGCCCTTCAGCAGACAAATGGATGAAGCAGATGTGGTCCATATAGACAATGGACTATTGCTCAGCCATCAGAAAGGATGAATACCCAACTTTTGCATCAACATGGATGGGAATGGAGGAGATTATACTGAGTGAGATAAGTCAAACAGTGAAAGCCAATTATCATATGGTTTCACTTACTTGTGGAACATAGGAATAGCATGGAGGACATTAGGAGAAGGAAGGGGAAAATGAAGGGGGGAATAAAGGGGGATAGGAACCATGAGAGACTGTGGACTCTGGAAAACTGATGGTTTGTGGGGGGGTGGGAGGATGGGTTAGCCCAGTGATGGGAATGAGAGAGGGCACATATTGCATGGAGCACTGGGTGTTCTACACAAACAATGAATCAGGGAACATGACATCAGAAACTAATGATGTATGGTGACTAATATAACATAATGAAAAAAAAATTTTTGGTAAATGAAACCCTACCAAAAAAATGAATTATACAATTATCACAATGCACAACTATCAAGGGTGCCAGTAGGTAACTCTTCTGCCTGGCTTACTAGGATGTTATGCATAAAAAGGAGATACACAAATGTGAATGCTTGTCATAGTTCACAGAATGTTGCAATACTCAGGAAAGGACCCCAGGGAGCCACTTGCATCTGCTTTGCTGAGGAAGCCCAAGGGATTCCTGCTGTGCTGTGAGCTTCTCAAATGCTCCCGAAGAGCTGCCAAAGAGCCCAGCTCACCATAAATGGAGTGGAATAGAATGAATGCTTTAATATTTTAATTCATTAGGACCTCAAAAGAGTCTCAGTTGAATTACTAATCTGTGATATATACATCAAAGGTATTTTTTCATTAATATGTATGAAATTAGATTTGATCTGAATGAAAGGGGGAAAAATAGCATTTGTGTGTGTGTGTGTTTGTTTTGTTTTGCTATTAAGGAAAAATTATTTTATAACCAGAGTGGTATGAAATTGCCCGTTCAAAATGAAAACTTGGTACGTGTTTACGTCATGTGGAAAAAGGAAACAACGTTCAGTGTTTAAACATGTTTGAAAGCATACTGTAACCACTTTTGCTAGTGTCTGTCATTTGCAAAATCCTTATATTTTCTCCAGGTAACTACTCATTCTTTCTTCCAAATAGCGCAAGGATTCTAAAAGGTAGAGCAAATCTCAAGAGATCTCACAGAAACAACTGTAGTTCTGATTCTTACTTGCAATAGAATTGTAAGATGCTTTTCCAAGTCATGGTGTCTGCAATTCACAACTATACTCTGTAATTAAGTAAGAAATTCTGATTTTAGCATTGCATCATGGTAAGAGAATATCTGAAGTACATTAGTTCAATCTCCCTAAATGGTCTGTTACTATCTAAATATTTATGCTATAATAGATTTTTAAATTATGCAATAACTATACTCCTAGCTTGCTTAAAACCATGTTACAAATAATTGTTTTAAGTCGATGAACATTATTTTGCAAACCAGCAGCTCTTCCTCATTAAAAATTTTAAAGTTGCTTTAAAAGCTATTTTCCATAAATGTTCTACAAATGAGAATTCAATTCAATGTAATTGCAATTCAAAAAAAGGAAAATGCGTATTTATAGATAAGAGCCCAAATGACCAGACCTATGGGGTTCCCTGTCACCTAGCATCCACACCAACAGGACTAAAGTAAGTAGTGACTGGAGGGCTGGCCAAGAGAAGGGATGAGCTCATTCAGAACCAAAGGTCACATCTTGGGAGGGAGGAGGGAGAGATGTATGTATAATATTATCTAAAGCTGATTTTGACCCTGACTTAAATTATTTTACTTTGTAAAACATTTTTTTTTATTTTTTCAAATATTTAAAGAAGATCCAGGGGTGAGTACAGAAATAGTGGGGTTTTTTCCCCTCCTTTCACGAAATGGATAATTTAAAGGAATATTTCTTCACACAAGGAATTTGTAAAAGGTAAGAGCTAAGTGGTAAATAGGCCGATGTCAAGAGAGTTGTTTCATGGTAAATTGCCCACATCAAGCACGTTGTTTTCATGCCACGTAGGATCCCGTGGACAGCGTGGATTTGTTCTTTAAAGATTTCCAAGGTCACCCATGTGTATGATTGTACACACACATATCATGCTCATAAAAATCATTGAAATGTCTGCATATTGGGGCGTCTGGGTGGCTCAGTGGATTAAGCTGCTGCCTTCGGCTCAGGTCATGATCCCAGGATCCTGGGATCGAGTCCCGAATAGGGCTCTCTGCTCAGCGGGGAGCCTGCTTCCTCCTCTCTCTCTGCCTGCCTCTCTGCCTACTTGTGATCTCTGTCAAATAAATAAATAAATAAATAAATAAATAAAATCTTAAAAAAAAAAAAAAAGAAAGAAAGAAAAGAAAGAATTGTCTGCATATTGACCCCAGGGGATGGGACCTGGGATCGCATGAGGAGGGGGCTTGTCTTTCACAAATTGTTGGCATTTCTGCGTGGCAGCAGACACTCACGTCATTTGCATAAATGTCCAAAACAGGGGCCTGTGTCTCTGGACCTGTCAGCCACGCCTTCTCCGGATCGGTTCCTGCTGTTTCGCAAAATTTCTCATCTCTTTACTTTCCCTGTTTTGGATCAAACTGTGATTCATAGTTGAAAGAGTCTTTCAATCTTTTCAGTTTCTTCAGAGTAGTCATTTCAATAACAGCTTACAGTCGGGCTGTACTAGCACCTAATGATCAGCGAGAATGATTCAGATGTGAGGACGTCTGACACGAAGGCACAGCGATCCGGGCACGGGAGGAAGGGCGGCGGCTCCTGCACCTGCTCTGAGCCCCGATAAGTCGTCGGCCTCTGGCTTCTCAGGCTGCCAGGTCCCTGGAAGGGTCGTAGCAAAGGCAACCTGTTCTGCGCAGAGTCTCCAGAGGAGCGGCGTGCCTGTCCCTTTCCCTCTGCGCCTCCCCCCATTCATGCTCTCTCTAATGCGCTCTGTCTCTCAAATAAATAAAATAGTTTTTAAAAAAGTTTGCTGAGTGGATCCATCTTATGTCAAGTCTTCCTGGGACGAACAGGAACGAGGTGGGAGAAAACTTTGGGTGGGTGGATACACTCACAGCAAAGACTGCCGTGACGGTTTAGGATTATTTTCAGACTTTTTTGCTTTTGGAAGGCATGAAATTCCAAATTCCCCTTTTGGAAGATGTAACTCAGGGATTTTGTGAGAATTCATTGAAATAGCGACACCCCGAGCCTCCTACCTCCTCCTCTTCCTTCCTGGAGTGATTCTGTTCAGTGAGGTGTTAGACCTCCAAGCAGTAGCTGGCATAAAGGGTAAAGGAGAAACAATGTTTCCCTTCAAGAGTGAGAAAATAAGGGTTAGGAAGGGAATTCAGGAGTTAAATCGATCCCAGTGCAAGAGAACCGCTTTTTCAAACCTGTCTGCCAGACATCCAAAGCGCCCACAGATATTTTTCATTAGCTGAAACTTCTGGTCAAGAAAATAAATAAACAACTTGCTACCCTGGTCTACCCTTAAACTGGTAAATATCTCTGAAAATCCACTTAAGGCTTGGTACGTGAATGACATATATATTTCTGGGTTTTTCTTGTCATCTTTTTTTTTTTTTTTCTCCTTAACTTTAGTAAGACCTACAGGAACAAGGTAGGCAACAAGGATTCCTCACATTAAAAAAATACAGCTGGATGCTGTCACCTCATGGCAAAAACATGGCGAATGAATCATATTTGGGGAGTGAACTGACAAGAAATGAAGTCCAAATTAAGGTGACGTACAAGCATAAAATCACCTTGGCGTTGGCCCTGAGCTGGCAGTTTTCCTCACTCCTACTCCCCTAGTCCAACGTCAGCTGAGTGTGGGCAGCCCTGCCCTGCGACCTGCCTTTCCAGTGAGCAGACCGCTTGCAGCAAGTCTTTCCAACCCTTCCCCATCTCCAAGGATGACTGATTTCCAGGCTTGGGGTGGTGATGAAAAGTGAACCAGAAGTCAAGGTCTGTGTGCCCAGAAATCAAGGTCGGGGGTTACTCGGTGAATCTTCACTTCACACGTCCCTCATCCTTCCCTTGATATCTTTTAATACAAATCAGCAGAATATGCTCACGTAAGAAAATTATTTAGGCTAAAGAAATAAATGTCTTTCTTGGGAGGAGTCATGTTTTTAAAATATACGTATCTCTGAATAGGTTTGCAAGGTCTAACTTGTTTCCTCGAATGTGATAATTTTCCAATAAATCTGAAAAAAATTGTTTACGCAACAGGTGGAACACTTCAGGGGTCTGTGTGGAAAACAGAACACTCATCCTATGTGGTTTTAAATGTATTTCAGTGGTTGCAGGTCTGTGTACTCTGTCTAAGCAAACTGTGTGCCTTTGTCCCTCAGAGACTGAGAAGTGAAGTGAAATCGGCCTGGGGAAGAAGTGTCTTACTGCCGTGGCATTTAGGACATGAGATGAAATGGCCTCATCCTTTCCACTAGAATGGTGTTTCCCTTTAAAAACGGTGGCTACGACTCAGTTCATTCAGCTCTGCTCCAAGTGTTTCTAGAGCAGACGTGAGTGTATCACAACACACAAAGGCCCACAAGGTCTTGTTCTAGTGACTCTGGAGGTGGGACTCGCAGGGAGAGGAGGAAGCACCCTCCCCATATATACAGGGCCAATGGCAGACCCTGGCAGCTGGCATGTCACCTCACCATGCAGGTATGTTTTCTGCTTTTTTGTTTGCTTTTATTAGTGCATGATTTTTACTCAGTTTTTTGAAGACTCATTCTGCCTCCTTTACAAAAGTGGTATGTATGACATTGTTCATTTGTTCCTGAATGGAAAAGGAAAGAAAACCAAAAAAGAAAAACCAACTATGGGCCAGTGTCTCACTAATTAGAAAAACTCTGTTGCTACATAAAAATGTACAAACACTAAGTGAGTGCTTTGGCATGCTGGGGAGAACTTGTAAGTAGCACCGCATGCTTCCCCCAACTCCTTATCTTGCCTTTTTAAAATGTGCAGTGTGATTGCCTTTTCCGTCTGCGTTGGGTGGGCTCATCTGAACGCTGGTCTCTGCCAGTGTTTCCCCCACCATGCCGTGTGCTCCTCCCTCACCACAATTTATCAGTTCTGCAGTGGCTTCCAGCCGTCCAGTCTTTACTGAGAAATCTGCAACTGTCTCTCTTCATCGTCCTGATTTTATCAGCTTTCCTTTATGCCTGTTACTCTAAATCTACATTTCCTCTAAATTTACTACAGCCTAAAACATTTGCAAGGAATTCTCTTCTTCACTTGCATATGCTTCTAGAATGTTCTCACCATGGCCACTTATCCCTTCTCCCTGCAAGGTGTTTACCCAGAGCCCTGTTTTTCCACCCACCACTGGCTCTCACTGTAACCTGGGAAGTTCCCTCAGGAACTTCCTTTGTTCTGGGGTGTTATGAGTTCTCATAACAGGGGGCAGGGGGCAGGTGGAGGGCCGTGTGCAGCTTTGTCCTGAGCCTTGTCACACGCCTTGTCCTGCGCCTTGTCTCATGCCCACCACTGGCTCCGTCTGCCTGGTCTGCACCTGCCCACTTCTGTGTCCCTTAGCCCAGGGCTCCCCACGGGGACCAGGCCAGCAGCGGGCACTGCCTTCTCCCGGCAGCCTTGTTCTCCCCCAGACTGGGAAAGGACCTTCTGGGTCGGGGAGCCAACTTCACCCGGGGTACTGGGTTCCTTTTCTGAGGACTCTGGATATGTTGAGAAGACCTCTTCTGACACTGCCTTACATTTGGCTGGACCATTATTGTTGGCCAGAGAAACGTGGGACCGGTCTCTCTCTCTGTCTTCTTTCCTTTTTTTCCCCTTTCAGCACAGTTACCCAAATATCCTAATTCGGTGGCCTTTTCCTGTCACTGGCTGCCCCCACACGAGCTTCTGCTCTAGGAAATGTATAAATAAATGTGTCCTTACTGCTCCAGGCTTTCTCCTTTTCCCTGTCCCTATTTTGGTGGATACCAAATACGGTGGGATTTTTCTGGATTGGTGTTTTCCCTCACACCCCTTCTTCCCCAGAATTTGGGGAGAGGGATCTCAGTGGGTGCAAAGACCCCGGTCTCAGCCGCGTGGGGAGTACAGACCTCAGACCCCAAAAGGCGTTGGTGGAGTCATGGAGGCTGGACAGCCACCCTTCTCCCCCAACACTGCTAACGTGGATCCCAGCAGAGCCAGCCGTGGCATCTTCCCCACTTCCGTCCGACCTTGAGAATGTGGGGAGAGCAGGAGAGCGAGGTGCTGAGGGGTGCATCCTGGAAGCCAGGATGGGGGGCAGCACACTGACAGCAGGTTGCAGACAGGTGGCAAAGCTACAGAGTCAGGCTGAGAGCTGCAACGTGCACAGCCCCTCATCCGTCCCCCACTGTCGGGAGCAGCCTTGGCTGAGTCCCGCTTCTCCACGTGGGGGCTGGGATGGTGGGGCCTGTCCTCCTGCATTCATGAGAATTGCATGAGATAAATGGGTGGCCGGGCAGGACCCAGTGGGTAAGCCTTCCAGGGATGCCCGTCACTCTGGCCCTTGCTTTCCCGTGTCTCCTCCTTGTCAGGCTAGATGCGGCGCACTTCCAGAAAGCAAGACTGGAATGTGTGTGGCAAGTATGTTCTCAGCCCTCCTTAGCAGAGACCTTTTCCCCTAAGATTTCCTGTAAAGCAGTGGGATCAAAGCTCTGAACCACATCCTGGAGAGAGGCGGTGGCGGGCTAGGCCCCCCACGGCTCATGTGTACTCCCCGGAGCAAGGGCTCCTTCTCTCTGATCGCAGATAAGTGAAAGCCAGCCTCAAGCCACAGCTATCCTTCCACCATCAACTCTGTAATCCCTAAAAATTCTATCGTGTTGAAGCACTGGCCTGAAATATAAGCTGTTAGTTCATGGTCTGAAGGTTTGCACTCAGGGGTCTCACCCTGAAACCCATCCCCAGCGCTGGTGCTTCTAAAGATAAATGATCTCATTCAGTCTGTCTTCAGGGAGAGAATTATAACACACTGTGGTCGGGGTTGATTCCCAGGAAGTATTACTGTTTAAAAATAAAGGGTTTCACAGTAAGATATAAGTACTATACAATATAAAGCATCATTGCCAATGACTTATGTAAGGAAAGACATGGGTTTTGTCTAGGAAGTTTTCTGGTCTACATCTGGATGGGTTCTTTAAAGAACTAAATCTGCAATTATTTATTAGAGGTGATGTGTTCACAATTATTAATCAACAGGACACACAAAAAAATGATCTCCTAAATAAATGTGTGCCTGGGGAGCGTCAGAAAAGTGCTGTCCCACAGAACTCCCTGTGCGCCCGAGAAGAGCTCTATCCCCACCTCGGGCAGGGCAGCACCAGCCAGGTGTGGCCAGGGGGCGCCTGGAATGTGTCTCATGTGACTGAACTTGAATTTGTCCAGTGGCTACGGTATTGGATGCTTTGCTGAGTAAAAGCTATTTTTTTCTTTTTGTTTTCCTTTTTGTTTTTTTGGTTTTTTTTTCATGTATACAGTTGATTATAAAAGAAGCTTTAAGTATTGTCGCCACCATTTTGTGACTTGGAAAACCTAGTCGCATACAATTTAGATCCTATGACCTGTCCTTAACCAAAATGGGTAATGGCAGAGTGAGTAAAGATAGCTACAAACAACAAAATCTGGAGACAGAGAAGAACCAATTTTCCCAGTTAGGGAAAATAAAAGAAAAAAGCCCAGTTGTACTGTTGATTTTATTTTTTCACAACTGAAGTTTTCCAGTCTGATTTAATGAATACAATCTTAAAGGAATGTCTCTTTCATCTATCATTAAGAAACCATTAGGTCATATATTTTATAAAATTTGAATTATTTAAACCCAAAGGTAATATCAGCTGTTTTTCAACTGACCAGACACCTGCTAAATATCAGAAAACCAAGGTTGTTTCTTTTCTTTCATGTCTCCTCACCTTCACTGCAAGCATGGCTTTTCTGGAGGCTCATTTTGGCTTCAATGTACTTTCTTCTAAGCTGTGAATTCAGTAGAACTCTCACAAGGCTCTTAAGTGGATGCCCAATTTATTATTTTCTGAATATTCTAATTACAATGGACACGGTTTTCACCAATACTACTCTTCCGTCAGTCAGTCCATAGTGAGCCTCAGAATCTGGGGTCGTCTATGTCTTGAATCACCATATAAGATAAAGCACTGATTTTTTAAAAATCCATACTCCTACCCATAGGCTGCCAAGATCCGAGGCACTGCCTCCAGCTGTTGATGAACAGAGCGTGCTCTGGTGCTCTGAGAGGCACGAGCAGAGAGCCGGTCTCTCGTGAGAGTTTCAGGTTCTTGGGATTCTCCTACCGAGCTGCTTCACCTGCCTCCTTGTAGGTGCCCAGTTCATGAGTGCCAGGTGTCATCCCACATCAGTGTGGCCTGTGAGACTCTGCCCGGTCCCACCGCTCCCATTACCTTCTCTCTAGGTCACTTCCCTCTGCCTGGGGTGACTTTTCTTTCCCTGCCTTAATGACACCATGCTTGTTCCCACCTCTGGGCATTTAGACTTACCCTTCCTTCTGGCTTATAAAGCTCTCCCCAGATGTCCCCTGGCTATCTCTTTTCACTGTTGGGGTTTCCACCAAATGGTACCTGCTCTGTGTTGCCTTCCCGGATCCCTTAGCTAACCCTCTGTCCCCATCCCCACAGTCGCGCTCTCACTCCTCACTGCTGTGCTCTGTCTTGTGTGACCATGCACTGCATCTGTCTTCATGTCTACTGGCCACCCCCACCCCCAGCGCTGTCTGCTCTCCACCGAATACCAAACCTAGCAGGACAGCTGCCCTGTCGTGGGCACACAGGAAATAATTAAATGAAGATGTGCTAAATTGTAACTGATGATTAGGGCTTATTAAACATAACTGATATTTTCTAAATTAATTTCTCAAATACGTGTACTTCTTATGTGAAACAAACCTTTGGTTGGAATTCTGGGTGGTGTGTGTGTGTGTAGGACATGGGGGGGATCATGGCACAGAGTTCCCGCTCAGAGGAAAGAAAGAGGTCATGGTCTCCTCTGGCATGCCCACTGGGGATGACCGTGTGCCACATCTAAGTACTTAGGATCTGGGGGTTCGAACATGTTTTTCAGGCTCATAGAATTCCTTATTGAAAAATGCAGATGCCTTTTCATGGTGATTCTTCTCAAGCACTGTGTTCAGCTCTGGGAAGTAGATGTTGAAGAAGATGAGACATGGTGTCTGTTCTTGGGGAACCTACATTTTAGCCCCATTGGCTCCTGATTAAGAACAACACATACAGATGGGGTTTTTTAAAACACAGGGAAGAGGAAAAAGGGAAAAAGGAAGAGAGAAATTGCACAAGACTAATTTTGCCCACTTTACTATTTTGTCTCAAATTGGTCGTATATAACATAAAATATGTTGGGTGGCAAAGTAAATGGCTCATATACTGAGCGTTTCGAAGAGAGTGTTAGGGCTCACTCTATCAATTTTATTGTATAACTGTCAGCTTCTGGTACATTTCAGAGACAAATCTGGAGCAAGCAGTATGATCAGAAGGGCATTTTGATCTATAAGATCTTATCATCCTATAGATCTATAAGAACTATAATGACACTCCCAAGGTTTCATCATTTCACACTGTTCGCGTTGAGCCTATGAGGCATCAGATTGATTCAAGGGGGTGTATAATCTCTCTTCTTAGTGTTTCTGCATAAGACTATTTTTCTAAAAAATTGTACAGCTGTGTAAGCAGTAACTCTAAATGAAAACACTGAAATAGCTTTTGCTGTTTTTCAACATTAAGTACTCCAAGCAGAACTGAAGTACTGAAAGATAATTCCTCTGCTGTTCCCTTGCCACCTAAAGAGCTTTTTCTCTTGGAAATTTTGAGTTCTGAATTTGTCTGAAAAGTCTTAATTATGTTTAAGAAAATGTTTCTTATTCACAACCTGAATTGATCTTCAATCAGTCAAAGCCCTGTTTGGAAGCTCATGGAAAGTTATAGGCCACTGACAAGCCTTTCATCTGTGATTCCTGGCTTCTGGGACAGATCCATTCCAGGAGTCCTGGGAGCCTGCTCCCGGGGAATCTTATGACTCTTGCACAATCATAGACAAAGCCAGAGGCAAAAAGAACCCTCAGACTCTTACCTCCTGTAGCATTCACTGTCTCGTGCGTCCTTCCACGGCCATACCCTGGGCTCTTCCTGCAAAGCCTGGGATGGCTGCGCCAGGAGAACTCTCAGATGGTGAGGTTTTAGGACCTTCTGCCAAATTTTCATTTACTCATATGCTTAGGAAACAGTGCTGGATTCTGTGGGGCAGGGGGGATATTAATAGTTTTTAAGTCAAAACTTCTAGATCAGAATTCCTGCCCTGTCACTTGTAAATCTAGAGTGAATTCGCTTCCTCTCTTTGAACTTCTATCTCATTGATAATAGAGATAGTGAAGATTGATCCAAGTCCTTTACCTAAGAAAATATCTGGGAGTGTTCTGTAATTCGGCACTCTCAAAGACCAGAAATGAGCTCTTCTTCAAATCAGTTCAGAATGAAGCAAGGTAGAAAGAAAGATGAAAAAGAAGGAAGGAAAAAATCTTGCATTATTATTTTTCGCACTCAAACAGAGGTCCCAGGAGTTTGAAGGTGAAAGGTGCTGGGTGTTTTATGGACAAACTTCCATGGACACCCTCAGCAAAATGGCACCTGCATAAATGGTCTGTCACCCTTCCCTAATACCAAAAGCAGAACACAGCCTTCTCTCCCTGAGGCTTTCCGTGCACTAAAAGATGCTGTATTTCAAGCTTATGTTGGGCACCATCAAAATGAAAGCGTGTATCTCTCACTCTGAGGAAGGAAAACAAGAATGAGAATGAGGTGATATTGGCAGACAACGAATTTCTTTTTAGTGCCAAATGTAAGGAATTTAGGAAAGCACAATACTTCCTTAATTTCTCTCTCTAAGTTTCTCCGGATTGTGGAAAGTCACCAGAGAATGTTTCCTGGTTATTGGTTCCTGATAGCTCACAATTTCTCTCAATGTTCATCTTTAATTTTATCCCCTATATGAGCCCAAATAGGCTCTTTGATTCACAAGTGTGCTATTTTCCATCAGCTATAGCTTATTGCCACTCAAATTATATTGTGTAAAATGTAATAAAATGAAGACCTTGAACAATAATGTAATTAAGCAAAAGAAAATATATATTTACAATATATAAAATATACGTGTATATCCACACACTATACAACTATATGTGTGTGTGTACATATGTGTATATATTTTTATAATCGTAACACATAACTTATTTGGAAGATACGGTGCAGGGACAGCAACATTTCTATAGTCCCAGATGCATAGAATTATGGGAGAAAAGATTGATTTCTAGACAGTGTGGTGCACTTTTTATGGAATCGATTATTTTGGGGAAAATAGAAAACATTAAATAAAACTGTACATAATAGTAAAGGTATGTATCTGTTGTATTCTGTAAAATGCCGTCTTCTGGGCCATGGGGACACTGAAGAGCTCGCACTGGGTGCAGGGGCTCTCAGGGCTGCACAGGCTGGGGCTGAGGGCAGGAACCAGCGCCACCAGATCAGGAGCCTCAGAACCCGGGGTCCATGGGGAAAGGCAGCAGGTCCATTCGTTGGAAGTCAGGGAGTGCTCCCTGGAGGAGGAAGCGGTGGATGCGGGGTTTTCACCTCAGGGAGTTTAGACGGAGGTCACCAGAGCAGGGACAACTAGGGCAGGGCGCACCTGCAGGGAAGACACGGAGCCGGAAGGAGGCCGCAGGGGAGCTGGCAGGCTGCCCCCAGGACACAGGAGGATGTTTAGGACACAGGCTGGCCAGGGGACGGGCCCAAGCTGGGTCAAGACGCCGCACTGTGAGGGACCCTGAATGTCTGAGCCAGGAAGGGTGATGCGGTCCCCAGACAAGGGGCACCCAGGGAGGCTTCAGGGCGCAGACCCACACCTGCTCCCGTGGGACGACCCCACAGGGCCTGGAGTGGGGGAGGGGAGTGGGGCTGCTTCAAACCTGGGCTGGGAATCTGTCTCTACAGACTGTATCTGAAATGGAGCTAATTAGTGGTCAAGACTGAGTCAGACGGAGGGACACCAGTCCTTGGAAGGTTGCGAGGTGGTTTGCCTCCTGGTGCCCAGCCTGGCTTTTGTTGTTGTCGGGTTTACCTTCTCTTCCGACCACTAGCCATGAAGTCAGTGTCCAGCAGAGTTCCTGTGACTAGCTGGACGTGGGTGGAGGCCGCAGGGTCTCCATCTCCTCGTGTGGATGCGGCTTCCCCAGGGCTCCCCAGGGAGGAGGGCCGGCGCCCTGAGAGACTTGCGTGGATCGCAGGTCCTTCACCCTCCCCAGCCTGAGGTCGGAGAGGGGGCTGTCCTCCTTCCTCTGGAGGGGGTGTCCTGGAGAGGGTCCCGAGATGGGGCCTGTGGACCTGTCTCTTCTTTGCCAGTGGCCTCCCTGCTGCACTTGTTGGGGCCCCTGGGCTGTGAGGATGTGCCCCACAGAAGTGGTCATTTAGTGATTCTCCGAGATGGCACTGCTCCCCCCCACCACCACCTCCCTGCCTCCCGTGATGGTCACATCCTGCTGGCCCTCAGGAAACATCTGATAGGAAACGGGAAGTGCGGGTGTCTGAAAATGGGCTGGAGGAGGAAAGGGCAGAGGGGCTTTGCAGAGCTGGCGACGGAGGCACACAGGACACTGCCAGTGGTTGGCAGGGACAGGTGAGGAGCCTGTCTGAGTACTGGTCCCCAGCTGGGGTTCCAGCTCTCCATCAGTGTCACATGCTGCCCACAAACCTACCCTGAGGAGGGAAGGCTGCTTTGGTCACCGGCATGTTATTACAGTAACTGTCATGGCCTGAGCACCCGTGGGACTGTCCGTGGTACCTGGGAGCCTTATCAGTGTCCAGACACATGGTGTTGTTTTCAGCAGCATCTGGAGAGACGGCTACCAGCCCTCAGTGCAGGAAGCACATCTGTCTGCAAAGAGGAGCCTCTCCACTTACATGCGGTCACTCTGTCTCTGTAGAAGTGACCATATCCATGTGCAGTTTAAAGGTCCACTTAGGCATTGCACATATCAGGCTGGTGGGGTAAAGACCTCTTTTTCCACCAGTGACGGGAACCCACTCACACTGTGTTTTTAATTTTTAAGATATGAAAAATGCAACAAAACAATACAGAATACTGAAAGGCACCCACTCGCCTGTTTCGAAGTGAGTTTCTTTTGCAAGAGTGACTTAGAAGATGAAGAACACGTTCATTACTGTGAAGATCGCCAGTGAAGCCTGGACTGCCGTGTGATGCAGGGAAGAACAGAGTCTCCTGCAGACGTAAGCTGCAGTGCTGATGGAGAGCTCCATCCCAGCCGCCCTGGGGCCAGCTTCCCAGATCCTGCAGCATGTACTAGCCCCTGTTGGTGTCACCTGGTTCTACCCTGGAGTCTGCATTCTCACTGGCCTTGCTGCCCTGCCTTCTGGCTCTTTCCCATTCATTAGCTACTAAGATAAACATACAGTCTTGATGAGACATTCCTAGCATCTGGGTCACTCTTGTCTTAGACAAAGGAGGTATGGCCTTGTTTCCAGAAAGCCGCTGTGAGAATATCCCTTATGTTAATAGTGTCCTGATGATTTTCTCTGGTGCTTGCTCACAAGCACAGCAGCCCAGAGCTACTGTCCAGGAGCCTGGCAGCTGGGACCCAGGGTGGGGTGCAGAAGACAGACAGCCCGCTGCTAACTGCCTAGCCCACTCCGGCAGAGCGTGCCTTGTTCTAGAATGGATCCAGCAGGATCTCTGACAACTGGAAACACCCGGCAATGCCCAAGCAGATATCACAAAGGCACTTGGAAAGAGATAGACATAGACTCTCTACTCTCCTCAATGCAGGTGTTACCTAGAGCATTCCATGCTGGGTTACCTCCACCAGAGGACTCCCTTTGGGTGAAAATTCAATGTGTGTCCCAAAGATTAAACTGCAGGAAGTCAGCTCCCTTCAGGGCAGAGGCGTCCTGGGTCATGAAAACGTAGGGTTTTCACGAGAGCCTGGATGTCACTATGAGCTTCCTTAAGGAACTGGGGTGCATATTCAATGTAAGGATAGGAAGGCTATTGACTGTGTAAGTCATTGATCATTTTATTCATTACTAGTATGGGATGTAAGGATAGAAGAAATGTTGCCATAGTGATTTTGCATTGAGTTTGGAGGGTTTTGTTTTGTTTTTGAACTCTCCTTTTCAAAGGTGTTTGTATGAGCCTCTTCCTGTATCTAAATTTTCATTTTCCCTCCACAGGAACATTAGTAATAAAAATATTGCTGGAAAGTAGCATGAAAGCTCCCTGAGGATCTCTTCCTGCTGCTCAGGAAATGTGAAATTTTTTTTAAATTTTTTTTAATATAATGTTTTATTTTTTATAAACATATATTTTTATCCCCAGGGGTACAGGTCTGTGAATAGTGGTGATGCAACATGGGGGCTTAAGTGGGTACGAGAGGAAATGTGAAATTTTTTAAAATTAACAAAGCAAATGAATCTTACTATACATTAGGGAATTAGGGATCGCCAAATAGGAATATGGTGAACCACAGGAAATGGCCACTGTACAAGTCAGTTTGTTTGGATATCAGTGATCTCACATGGTTTGACCTAAAGATGACCTTGGATCCCACTTCTTTTATAATCACGAAAAAAAAAGGAAGTTCATAGACGTGAACTACCGTACTTCACATATGACTTCATGTATGACTTCTTAGACATCAATTTGGGAACAAGGACCAGTAGTGCCTTAGCCTGTGACTCGTCCCAGGAGATGGTCAGAGACACAGGATAAGGACAAGTGTGAGAAATGGTTGAACGAACAGAAGAAGATGGTTATTCATTCTTATATTACCAAGACACTGAACACTGAAACTACGATTTGATGCTCCTACTGACGCTTGTTGCACGGGGCTTATCCCTCCAAGTACTACAAAACTGGAAAGACTTACAGCCTGGGGAAGATGCCTGTTCCCTCTTTATATGAAAATGGAAGGGCTGGCCCATGCCCCATCCCTTCTGCTCTAGCAGGCCTGCCCTCCCCTCCTCACCTCCCTTCCCTGGAAGCCCACGGAAGTCTCTTCTTCAACTGAAATTCAGTGAGGTCTCCCCTCCCACCCCTACTCTCTCCCTCACTCTTGGAGACCGGTCACTCCTGTCTTCAGCACAGTGGCCTGTGTTCATTAGTGCCAAGTTCACCGAGCGGCCTCAGCCTTCAGGAGTGGTGCAGGATATGTGAAGGACCCAAGGTTTTGTCCTACTCATGACTGAGCAAGCGACCTGCTGCTTATGGACACTGCTCAAAGGCATGAAGCTGTTGGGTCAGAGATGAATAAGTTTCCTACTTACCACAGAAGAGCTGTTGTAGCCTCAAGCTGGCTTGTGCAAGCCTACTGAGCCCTGTCATTCCCACGGAGACATGCCGAGGGTCCAGAGGGGACGCTGGTGCATGCAGAGGGCTGCCAAGCTGGAGAAGAGTGAACACGGAGTGTTGGAGACTCACTGCTTTAACGGTGAGAAGAAACAGGACAAGGTATTGCCTCCCTCGTTTCTAAGGATGGCGGCGGCAGATGCTCCTGGCCTGGGGAAAGCCCACGTGGGCCTTGCTGTCTGGGCCTACCAAGCAAGAAGCCGCAGCCTCACATGGGGTCTATGGCCGACTGGTTCTCCTTACAGATCTCCAGGGTGTTTCAGTTGGGGCGGGGGGGGCAACCAAATAAAGCACGATTTAGTTTTTTTTTTTTTCAGTTCTTGCAAAACTTAGAATTTAACTGAAAAGTAGTTCATACATGAGGTTTAAAAATTGCATTCATTTAATGATTTTAGGCCTTAACCCCTTACCCAGAAGGGAAAAATGCTGTCAATGATTTCTTGTATATCCACCCAGAAATATCCATTTCAGGGATGTATTGTTATTATTATTTATTGTTATTATCTTGCTTTAAAAAAAACCTGTCTCACAAATGCATTCTACATGATCCAGGTTATTCCATAGGATGAAGGTAGCATGCTTTATCTCTGCTCTCACCAGCGGCAGAGAAATGGACCGTGGCTGTGAGGACGTAACACTGTCCTCACAGACATATTCTTGTGCCACTCACATGTCCCTGTGGGATTCGTTCCCAAGAGTGGAGTTTCTACTCCGTGTAGACGGAGCACTGAGGGGACTTAAGGTGACGCTTCTTCTGGACTGTCATCTTCAGAGGTATCTGGCAGGTGCTTGGGACATTTTTATTTAATGTTATGCAAATCGCCTTCCAGGGGCTCGTGCCTAAATCCCCTGGACCATGGCAAGCCGGTTTATGTGGGTCGGGCAGCCAGACCACTTGGGTTCCATTTCTATGACCTCACAACTAGCCGTGTCACATGAGGACAGTGAACTGAGACACCTTCTGCCTCAGTTTCCCCACTTGTGAATGTGAGGATGTGTTGAATAAGCACGTGTAAAGCATGTGAGGCAGTTAGAGTCCTGGACATCCTGAGCACCCAGTGTGGGTGAACTCCTCTGGTAGCTTTAATGACCATCTTTAAATGTATTCTGTTTTTAAACTGCATCTTATGCCAAATGATACACAGGGATATCATAGATCTGATGTGTTAGCTACATGTCATACTAAGACATAGTAAATACATAATTATAAAATCAAAGAAAAGGGTTCAGACTCTGCCACAATTTGGAAAGTTCTAGCCTGAGAAAGAGCATTCCTCGAATACCTTGAGCTCCTTAAATCAGAGAGGGTCTGTGGTGCTACATGGGTGTTACAAGACTCATCTCTCCAAGTGTGAGTGAGGTTGGGCATTTCTCGTATGTTCACGAATCATTTTATTTTCTTTTTGTAAACTGCCCATTATCTTTTTTGCCTGATTTTATATGAAGTTTTGGTCTTTATCCGTTGGTTTGTAAAAGGGTTTTATAAATGGAAGAGATTAGTTCTTTGTCACATGTACTAACAATTTGTTCCTATTCATGTCTGAAGTATTTCTGAGGGCTCCCCCCACCCTCCATTCCGCTTCTTTCAGATGAGCTAAGTTATCTTTTCTCCTCTGGCACCTGGGTTTGGGGCTTGCGGACACTCTTGATCTTACCCACAGGCTGAGAAGCGATTGGGTCCTGCTTACAAACCCACAGCCTGCCACCTGCGCTTTATATCCACATTCTCCCTTGGTTTTGTCCTGTCCTTTCTCTGGGTCTCTTTTAGTGTAAATCTTCCTTCCATCCCACAACTACTTCAACATACGGTGTGAACGATGGACCTCGTGTGGCATATGGACCTCTAGGTGGCTATTTGGGCCAGCATCACCTACTGAGTAACTCTGTTCTTCTCACTGAATTGAATCACCATGTTCACTGGCTGCATGTGCTGCATTCTGGCGTAAGTCTGTGTGTTTACTGCTGGGCCCTCCGATCGCTCGTCATGAACACCTGCCCTGACATGCTGATCTCTGGGAGCCAGAGTTGGGCTCTGTCATGTACTTCTCTCTATGCCTGTAGAGCGAAACCTTGTTACTCTTTTCACTAAGGGCCTCAACGCCGCTTGCATGTAACATTTCAAATTGAAACATGGCATTATTAAAAAAAAAAGAGGGGGGAGGAGTCAAGATGGTGGAGAAGTAGTAGGCTGAGACTACTTCAGCTAGCAGGAGATCAGCTAGATAGCTTATCTAAAGATTGCAAACACCTGAAAATCCATCGGCAGATCGAATAGAAGAAGAACAGCAATTCTGGAAACAGAAAAACAACCACTTTCTGAAAGGTAGGACTGGCAGAGAAGTGATTCCAAAGCGACGGGAAGATAGACCCCGGGGGGAGGGGCCGGCCCCCGGCAAGCGGCGGAGCAATGGCGCACAAAATCAGGACTTTTAAAAGTCTGTTCCACTGAGGGACATCGCTCCAGAGGCTAAACCAGAGCGAAGCCCACGTGGGGTCAGCGTGGCCTCAGGTCCCGCAGGGTCACAGAAGGATCAGGGGTGTCTGAGTGTCGCAGAACTTGCGGGTATTGGAACGGGAAAGCCAGCTACAGAGACAGAGGCAACAGTAAGCTCACAGCTCGGTGTTTCCTTGAAGTGGTCAAGGCTCCGTGAGCTCGGAGCACGGCCGGAGGTCAGGCAGATGGGAGTAACTGGGAGCTGTTCTCTGAGGGCGCACTGAGGAGTGGGACCCTGGGCTCTTGGCTCCTCCGGGCCGGAGACCAGGAAGCCGCCATTTGTATTCCCGTCCTCCAGAACTCTATGGAAAGCGCTCAGGGAACAAAAGCTCCTGAAAGCAAACCCAAGCGGATTACTCAACCCGGCCCCTGCTAAGGGCGGTGCAATTCCACCTGGAGCAAAGACACTTGAGAATCACTACAACAGGCCCCTCCCCCAGAAGATCAACAAGAAATCCAGCCAAGACCAAGTTCACCTACCAAGGAGTGCGGTTTCAATACCAAGGAGAGCAGCAAAATTCCAGAGGAGGAGAAAACAAAGCACGGAACTCATGGCTCTTTCCTTGTGATTTATTTTTAGTCTTGCAGTTAATTTAATTTTTTTCTTTTTCATTTTATGTTTTTTTTCTCACCTTCTGATAAAATTTTTTTTAACTTTTACCTTTTTCTTTTTTAACGTTTTTTAACCAGTTTATCTAATATATATATTTTTCTTTTTTATATTTTTGTTATTTGTTTTCTTTTTTTTTTAATTCTTTTCTTTTTTTTTCTTTTTTCTTTTTTTTTTCTTGGTTCCTTTTTGAACCTCTTTTTATCCCCTTTCTCCCCCCTCACGATTTGGGATCTCTTCTAATTTGGTTAAAGCATATTTTCCTGGCATTTTTGCCACCCTTTTAGTATTTTACTTGCTCCTTCATATACTCTTATCTGGACAAAATGACAAGACGGAAAAATTCAACACAAAAAAAAGAACAAGAGACAGTACCGAAGGTTAGGGACCTAATCAATACAGACATTGGTAATATGTCAGATCTAGAGTTCAGAATGACAATTCTCAAGGTTCTAGCCGGGCTCGAAAAAGGCATGGAAGATATTAGAGAAACCCTCTCGAGAGATATAAAAGCCCTTTCTGGAGAAATAAAAGAACTAAAATCTAACCAAGTTGAAATAAAAAAAGCTATTAATGAGGTGCAATCAAAAATGGAGGCTCTCACTGCTAGGATAAATGAGGCAGAAGAAAGAATTAGTGATATAGAAGACCAAATGACAGAGAATAAAGAAGCTGAGCAAAAGAGGGACAAACAGCTACTGGACCACGAGGGGAGAATTCGAGAGATAAGTGACACCATAAGACGAAACAACATTAGAATAATTGGGATTCCAGAAGAAGAAGAAAGTGAGAGGGGAGCAGAAGGTATACTGGAGAGAATTATTGGGAAGAATTTCCCCAATATGGCAAAGGGAACGAGCATCAAAATTCAGGAGGTTCAGAGAACGCCCCTCAAAATCAATAAGAATAGGCCCACACCCCGTCACCTAATAGTAAAATTTACAAGTCTCAGTGACAAAGACAAAATCCTGAAAGCAGCCCGGGAAAAGAAGTCTGTAACATACAATGGTAAAAATATTAGATTGGCAGCTGACTTATCCACAGAGACCTGGCAGGCCAGAAAGAGCTGGCATGATATTTTCAGAGCATTAACGAGAAAAACATGCAGCCAAAAATACTATATCCAGCTAGGCTATCATTGAAAATAGAAGGTGATATTAAAAGCTTCCAAGACAAACAAAAACTGAAAGAATTTGCAAACACCAAACCAGTTCTACAGGAAATATTGAAAGAGGTCCTCTAAGCAAAGAGAGAGCCTACAAGTGGTAGATCAGAAAGGAACAGAGACCATATACAGTAACAGTCACCTTACAGGCAATACAATGGCACTAAATTCATATCATGCAATAGTTACCCTGAATGTGAATGGGCTAAATGCCCCTGTCAAAAGACACAGGGTATCAGAATGGATAAAAAAACAAAACCCATCTATATGTTGCCTCCAAGAAACTCATGTTAAGCCCGAAGACACCTACAGATTTAAAGTGAGGGGATGGAAAAGAATTTACCATGCTAATGGACATCAGAAGAAAGCAGGAGTGGCAATCCTTATATCAGATCAATTAGATTTTAAGCCAAAGACTATAATAAGAGATGAGGAAGGACACTATAGCATACTCAAAGGGTCTGTCCAACAAGAAGATCTAACAATTTTAAATATCTATGCCCCCAACGTGGGAGCAGCCAACTATATAAACCAATTAATAACAAAATCAAAGAAACACATCAACAATAATACAATAATAGTAGGGGACTTTAACACTCCCCTCACTAAAATGAACAGATCATCCACGCAAAAGATCAGCAAGGAAATAAAGGCCTTAAACGACACACTGGACCAGATGGACATCACAGATATATTCAGAACATTTCATCCCAAAGCAAGAGAATACACATTCTTCTCTAGTGCACATGGAACATTCTCCAGAATAGATCACATCCTCGGTCCTAAATCAGGACTCAACCGGTATCAAAAGATTGGGATCATTCCCTGCATATTTTCAGAACACAATGCTCTAAAGCTAGAAATCAACCACAAAAGGAAGTTTGGAAAGAACCCAAATACATGGAGACTAAACAGCATCCTTCTAAAGAATGAATGGGTCAACCGGGAAATTAAAGAAGAATTGAAAAAAATCATGGAAACAAATGATAATGAAAATACAACGGTTCAAAATCTGTGGGACACAACAAAGGCAGTCCTGAGAGGAAAATATATAGCGGTTCGAGCCTTTCTCAAGAAACAAGAAAGGTCTCAGGTACACAACCTAACCCTACACCTAAAAGAGCTGGAGAAAGAACAAGAAAGAAACCCAAAGCCCAGCAGGAGAAGAGAAATCATAAGGATCAGAGCAGAAATCAATGAAATAGAAACCAAAAAAACAATAGAACAAATCAAAGAAAGTAGGAGCTGGTTCTTTGAAAGAATTAATAAAATTGATAAACCCCTGGCCCGACTTATCAAAAATAAAAGAGAAAGGACCCTAATAAATAAAATCATGAACGAAAGAGGAGAGATCACAACTAACACCAAAGAAATACAAACTATTATAAGAACATACTATGAGCAACTCTATGCCAATAAATTTGACAATCTGGAAGAAATGGATGCATTCCTAGAAACATATAAACTACCACAACTGAACCAGGAAGAAATAGAAAGCCTGAACAGACCCATAACCAGTAAGGAGATTGAAACAGTCATTAAAAATCTCCAAACAAACAAAAGCCCAGGGCCCGACGGCATCCCGGGGGAATTCTACCAAACATTTAAAGAAGAACTAATTCCTATTCTCCTGAAACTGTTCCAAAAAATAGAAATGGAAAGAAAACTTCCAAACTCATGTTATGAGGCCAGCATCACCTTGATCCCAAAACCAGACAAGGACCCCATCAAAAAAGACAGCTATAGACCAATATCCTTGATGAACACAGATGCGAAAATACTCAACAAAATACTAGCGAATAGGATTCAACAGTACATTAAAAGGATTATTCACCACGACCAAGTGGGGTTTATTCCAGGGCTGCAAGTTTGGTTCAACATCTGCAAATCAGTCAATGTGATACAACACATCAATAAAAGAAAGAATAAGAACAATATAATACTCCCAATAGATGCTGAAACAAAGTATAGCATCCTTTCCTGATCAAAACTCTTCAAAGTGTAGGGATAGAGGGCACATACCTCAATATCATCAAAGCCATCTATGAAAAACCCACCGCAAATATCATTCTCAATGGAGAAAAACTGAAAGCTTTTCTACTAAGGTCAGGAACACGGCAGGGATGTCCATTATCACCACTGCTATTCAACATAGTACTAAAGGTCCTAGCCTCAGCAATCAGACAACAAAAGGAAATTAAAGGCATCCAAATTGGCAAAGAAGAAGTCAAATTATCACTCTTCGCAGATGATATGATACTATATGTGGAAAACCCAAAAGACTCCACTGCAAAACTGCTAGAACTTATACAGGAATTCAGTAAAGTGTCAGGATATAAAATCAATGCACAGAAATCAGTTGCATGTCTCTACACCAACAGCAAGACAGAAGAAAGAGAAATTAAGGAGTCCATCCCATTTACAATTGCACCCAAAACCATAAGATACCTAGGAATAAACCTAACCAAAGAGACACAGAATCTATACTCAGAAAACTATAAAGTACTCATGAAAGGAATTGAGGAAGACATAAAGAAATGGAAAAATGTTCCATGCTCCTGGATTGGAAGAATAAATATTGTGAAAATGTCTATGCTACCTAAAGCAATCTACACATTTAATGAAATTCCTATCAAAGTACCATCCATCTTTTTCAAAGAAATGGAACAAATAATGCTAAAATTTATATGGAACCAGAAAAGACCTCGAATAGCCAAAGGAATATTGAAAAAGAAAGCCAACGTTGGTGGCATCACAATTCCGGACTTCAAGCTCTATTACAAAGCTGTCATCATCAAGACAGCATGGTACTGGCACAAAAACAGACACATAGATCAATGGAACAGAATAGAGAGCCCAGAAATAGACCCTCAACTCTACAGTCAACTAATCTTCGACAAAGCAGGAAAGAATGTCCAATGGAAAAAAGACAGCCTCTTCAATAAGTGGTGCTGGGAAAATTGGACAGCCACATGCAGAAAAATGAAATTGGACCACTTCCTTACTCCACACACAAAAATAGACTCAAAATGGATGAAGGACCTCAATGTGCGAAAGGAATCCATCAAAATCCTTGAGGAGAACACAGGCAGGAACCTCTTCGACCTCAGCTGCAGCAACATCTTCCTAGGAACAACGCCAAAGGCAAGGGAAGCAAGGACAAAAATGAACTATTGGGATTTCATCAAGATCAAAAGCTTTTGCACAGCAAAGGAAACAGTAAACAAAATCAAAAGACAACTGACAGAATGGGAGAAGATATTTGCAAACGACCTATCAGATAAAGGACTAATGTCCAGAATCTATAAAGAACTTAGCAAACTCAACACCCAAAGAACAAATAATCCAATCAAGAAATGGGCACAGGACATGAACAGACATTTCTGCAAAGAAGACATCCAGATGGCCAACAGACACATGAAAAAGTGCTCCATATCACTCGGCATCAGGGAAATACAAATCAAAACCACAATGAGATATCACCTCACACCAGTCAGAATGGCTAAAATCAACAAGTCAGGAAATGACAGATGCTGGCGAGGATGCGGAGAAAGGGGAACCCTCCTACACTGTTGGTGGGAATGCAAGCTGGTGCAGCCACTCTGGAAAACAGCATGGAGGTTCCTCAAAATGTTGAAAATAGAACTGCCCTATGACCCAGCAATTGCACTATTGGGTATTTACCCTAAAGATACAAACGTAGTGATCCAAAGGGGCACGTGCACCCGAATGTTTATAGCAGCAATGTCCACAATAGCCAAACTATGGAAAGAACCTAGATGTCCATCAACAGATGAATGGATCAAGAAGATATGGTATATATACACAATGGAATACTATGCAGCCATCAAAGGAAATGAAATCTTGCCATTTGTGACAACATGGATGGAACTAGAGCGTATCATGCTTAGCGAAATAAGTCAAGTAGAGAAAGACATCTATCATATGATCTCCCTTATATGAGGAAGTGGTGATGCAACATGGGGGCTTAAGTGGGTAGGAGAAGAATCAATGAAAGAAGATGGGATTGGGAGGGAGACAAACCATAAGTGACTCTTAATCTCACAAAACAAACTGAGGGTTGCTGGGGGAGTGGGTTTGGGACAAGGGCGCGGGATTATGGACATTGGGGAGGGTATGTGCTTTGGTGAGTGCTGTGAAGTGTGTAAACCTGGTGATTCACAGACCTGTACCCCTGGGGATAAAAATATATGTTTATAAAAAATAAAAAATTAAAAAAAAAAAGAAAAAATGAATGATCTTATTTTATTTCGCATTTTACTTTAGAAAGGACTAATGTCTTTATAATATCAAGTCCTGGTACCCAACCCAGGGACTGTTTCTGTCTCCTGTCATGTCTCAGTGCAGTTCTGAATATTTATTCATAGAAATCTTGGAACATTTCTTGTTAATTTTTTATTTCAGATTCCATTTAAAATTGGTGTCAATTTTTCTTTATTTTACATAGTGGGGAGAACCACTGGCTTTTGAAATTACTTTCAGAGGGAGAAACTTTACTGAATTTTCTTACTATTTACTGTTTTTTGGGATGTTGTCTTGTTTTCAAGAAGCAGACACTGATAATTTTGATTCATTTCTAATGTTTATGTTTCTTACTTTATACCTTTTCTTGCTGAATGTGCTAAGATAGGTAAGCACAGAAACCTGGGAGGGAGGAGTGAAATATTAAATATGAGTTTAAAAAGGAAGCTATTGCCACCAAATTAAATGTCCTCTCTGGGAGCAAGTTATTAGGAAAGTCAGAAATAGAAGTCTGGGAACTTACAGAGACATGAAGGAATAAAGAAAAAAGCTCAAAAAGCATTATATTGCTATTATTATATCACAGAAGTTTTAAACCATTTTATCATCCCTGAATGATGAACCAAATCCAGTCTTTCTCTTTTTTTAAAATTTAAAATCAATTAGTTGGGACGCCTGAGTGGTTCAGTTGTTAAGCATTTGCCTTTGGCTCAGGTCATTATCCGGGGTCTTGGGATTGAGCCCCACATCGGGCTCCCTGCTCAGTGGGAAGCCTGCTTCTCTGTCTCCCACTCCCCCTGCTTCTGTTCCCTCTCTCCCTGTCTCTCTGTCAGATAAATAAATAAAATCTTAAAAAAATTTAATATAAAAAAATCAAGTAGTTAACACATAATGTATTATTAGTTTCAGGATAGAATTTGGTGACTCATCCATTGCGTACAACATCCACTGCTCATCACCTCCATGCCCCAACTTAGTGCCCGTCACCCCGCCACCCCATCTCCCCGCTCACCTCCCCTCAGCAGCCCTCAGTTTGTTTCCTAGAGTTAAGAGCCTCTTATGGTTTGTCTCCCTCTCTGTTTTTATCTTATTTTTTCTTCTTTTCCCCTAGGCTTATCTGTTTTGTTTCTTAAATTCCACATATTAAGGAGATCATATGATAATAGTCCTTCTCTGGTTGACTTATTTCACTCCATATAATACCCTCCAGTTTCATCCACGTCCTTGCAAATCACATCAGGTCTTTTTTTGTGTGCATATATTCATCCGAGGTTGTCAAACACAGCTTCACATTTACTTCCACCTTTTTCTCTATAAACTCCTAATTAATTTGCTTTTTCGAGACTCATAGATTTGGAGAAAATAAGGCAAGATCAACCACTTTTATTACATTAGCTTTGGGGCATAATATATATATTTGTTATGGAATCTTATATATACAAGAGTGTGAACAATGAAGGAAACATAATAATAATTATCACAATTAATGATATTAATCATCTAATTAAAAGAGGAACAGCCACAACACCACTAAAATCTTCCTGCATGCCAGACACTGAGTGCAGTGATGTAAATGGATTTTCTCGTTTAATCCCCACAAAAACTAAGTTTGCAAAAGCTTAATTGCCCAAATCCATTGTTTATGACTTATTTTCAAAGCCAGTTCTGTACAACTCTAAAATCCCAGCCCAGGCACTAACTTAGCCCCAGAACTATTCATTTATTTTTCGGTAATACTTAAGAAATCACACATATTGGTCCCAAATCAAATTATTTTTTAAGAAGTCCATCAATAAATGCAAGCTGCTGAAAGATTAACTTAAATTAAACACTTGGCAGAGATTTAAAAAAATAGCATAATCTAATCAGAGAAAATGTGCTGAGGGCTCGCAGGGACATTTTCTGGAGCATCTCTACGAGAAAGAAAACCGTCCTCAGTCAGCCTGTGCTCCAGAGCTCGGGCACCGCCGGCCTCCATGCAGGACGCTCACTAGGAACATCATTGATGAAAGCTGACATCACACTCGGAGAGTCTTTGCCGGAAGACAGACTCACACACGTGGCCAGCTTCTGCGGTCAGCGGCTTCCTACGACCACGTCCTCCTCTAGAAGTCTGGCTGCGGGCGGAGCCTTGTGAGGGATGCGGGAGATCGGGATCGTCCGGGGCCGGGGACGGGGTCGTCGGGGTCGGAGAATGGGATCGTCCGGGGCAGGAGAGCTCTGCCTCTGCAGGGCCTTGGAGGCACCAGGCAGGCGCGTCTCAAGAAACAAACCGAGCGGTCCCCATTCCCAGAGGACAACTGTGCACAGCTAAGAAGATTGGTTTCCACTGGAGAAAAGTGTTTTTTTTTTGTTTGTTTGTTTTTGTTTTTGTTTTTTTGTTTGTTTGTTTTTTCCAGCTGGTGACAGGGAATGGGGGGTGGACAATTTGTCAGGGGACTGCTAGAGTCCCCAAAGACTTGAGTCCTTGGGACTCCAAGGGGGACTTCCTTAGGAAGCCACGTGCGAGTCCCCAGGGTTCCTGAGGCTGCTCAGAATGGGAACATTCTGTCCCTCCCTTTCATTTAACCAATATCCTTTTTCTTTTTTTAATTGAAGTATGGTTGACATAAAATGTTATATTAGTGCCAAGTGTATGACATAGTGATTTGACGTTTATATATGTTATGAAATGCACGCCACGGTAAGTGTCCGCCCATCTGTCGCCACACAGTGTTATCACGTTACTGACTATATTCCCTGTGCGGCACTTTTCATCTCCGTGACTGGTTCATTTTATAACTGGAAGTGACTCAACCCCCTTTACCCATTTAGCTCATCCCCCAACCCCCTTCCCTCTGGCAACCACGGATTTGTTCTCTGTATTTAAGAGTCCGTTCATTTTGTTTTGTTGTTTAGATTCTGCATGTAAGTAAAATCATATTGTATTTGTCTTTCTCTGGCTGACTTTTTTCAGTTACCACAATACCCTGTATGTCCAGCCAGTGTGTCTAAAAAAACAAACAGAGGCCCCAGAATTTTCACAGTATAGTCTTTCGCTTCCTTGGTTAAGTTTATTCCTAGGTATTTTATTATTTTTAACCAATTATAAGTGGGATTCTTTTCTTCCTTTCTTTTTGCTACTTTGTTATTGCTATATAGAAATAGCATAGATTTCTGTATATTTATTTTGTATCCTACAATTTACCTGAATTCATTTGTCAGTTCTAAATTTTTTTAGTGGAGTTGTTAGGGTTTTCTATTTATAGTATTATGCCATTTGCAAACAGGGACAAGTTTGCTTCTTATGAATTTGGACATCTTTTATTTCTTTTTCTTGTCTACTTGCTGTGGTTAGGACTTCCAGTACTATGTTTACTGAAAGTGGTGAGAGTGGACACCCTTGTTTTGTTTCTGATCTTAAAGGGAAAGCTCTCAGTTTCTCATCATTAAGTGTAATGTTAGCTGTGGGCTGTTTGTTTGTTTTATAGAGACCTTTATTGTGTTGAGGTGAGTCCCTTCCACATGTACTTTGCTGAGAGTTTTTATTATGAATGGACGTTGTATTGTGTCAGATGTTTTTTTCTGCCATCTCTTGAGACGAGCGTGTGTCTTTTCATGCTTTCTCTTGTTAATGTGATATAGCATATTCACTGATTTGTAGGGGTATAGTGAACCACACTTAAATTCCTGGAATAAATCCTACTCGATCATGGTGGATGATTTTTTTTTAATGTATTCTTGAATTTGTTTCACTCAAGCTCTTTTGAGAGTTTTTGCAACCATGTTCCTCAGAGACGCCAGTCTGCAGTTCTCTTTTTTGTGGTGTCTTTGTCTGGTTTTGGTATCAGGGTTATGCTGGCCTCACAGAGTGAATTTGGAAGTTTTCCACTCTCTTCCACTTTTTGGAATAATGTGAGAAGAATAGGTTTCAACTCTTCTTTAAGTGTTTGGTAGAATTCACCTGCGAATTCATCTGGTCCTGGACTTTTGTTTGCTGAAAGTTTTTTGATTATCAATTAAATTTCATTACTAGTAATCAGTCTGTTCACATTTTCTATTTCTTCCTGACCCAGTTTTGGAAGATTCTGTTTATAGGAATTTATCCATTTCTTCTAGGTTGCTTCACTGGTCGGCCTGTGAGTTCTCATATTATTCTCACGCAATCCTTTGTGTGTTCTCCCCTTTCATTTCTACTTCTATTTATTGGAGTCCCCTCTCTCTCTTTCTTGATGAGTCTGGCTAAAGGTTTATCAGTTTTGTTTATCTTTGCAAAAAACCAGCTCCTCGTTTCACTAGTGTTTTCTATTTTTTGTAGTATTTATTTCATTTATTTCTACTCCAATCTTTATTATTTCTTCCCTTCTACTAGTTTTGGGCTTTTTTTCATAGCTGCTTTAGATTGGGTTATTTATTTGAGATTTTTCTTGTTTCTTGAGGTAAGCCTGTATTGCTACAATGTTCCCTCTTAGAGCTGTTTTTGCTGCATCCTAAAGGTTTCGGACTATTATGTTTTCATTTTCATTTGTTTCCATGTGTTTGTTTATTTCCTCTTACACTTTGGTTGACACCCGTTGTTTGGAAGCCTGTGGCTTAGCCTCCATGTGTTTCTTCTTGTAATTGATTATCCTACTTCCCTACCATTGTAATCAGAGAAGATGCTTGGTCTGAGTTCAGTCTTCTTAAATTTACTGAGACTCGTTTCGTGACCTAAAGCACAACTTATCCTGGAGAAGGTTCCATGTGCACTTCCAAAGAATGTGGGTTCTGCTGTTTTGAGTGGACTGTTCTGTTTACATACATTGGGTCTGTATGGTCTAATGTATCATTGAGGCCACTGTTGCCTTGTGGACCTTGTGTTTGGATGATCTGTCCATATGTAAGGGGATGATGAAGTCCCCTGCTGCTGTACTGCTGTCAGTCTCTCCCTCTACGTCTGCCACCGCTCCTGTGGTGGGTACACGTATGTTTGCGATCATTACATCTTCTTGTCAAGTCGTTCCCTCTGTCATATTAATGCCTTTCTTTGTGTCTTGCTGCAGTCTTTGTTTTAAGTCTGTTTTATCTGACATGGGAGTTGCTACCCTGACTTTTTTTCTTTCTCCGCTTTCATTTGCATGATCCATGCTCTCCAGTCTCTTCGCTTTCAGGCCACCTTTAGGTTTGAAATGAACCTCTTGTAGGAAACATACAGACGGATCTTGTTTTGTTTAGTTTTGTTTTGTTTTAATCCCTTCTGTCACCCTCTGTTTGTTGATTGGGGCATTTAGTCCATTTATATTTAAAGTAGCTGTTGAGAGCTCCTGGGTGGCTCAGCTGGTTAAGCGTCTGTCTTTAGTTCATGTCATGATCCCAGAGTCCCAGGATCAAGTCCTGCATCAGGCTCCCAGCTCCACAGGCAGTCTGCTTCTCCGTCTGAAATCTCCCCTCTCACTCTCTCAAATAAATAAATAAATAAAATCCTTTTAAAAAAATAAAGCAGTTGTTGATAGGTACCTACTTACTGCTATTTTGTTAATTGTTTTTTGGTTGTTTTTGTAGTTCTTCTCTGTTCCTTTCTTCTCTTCTTGCTTTTTTCCCTTACGGTTTAATGACTTTCTTTAGTGTCATGCTTAGGCTCCCTTCTCTTTTTTGTGTGCATACCCACATAGAATTTTAGTTGTAGTCACCATCAGGTTGACATATAACGTCTTATGCATGCAGCATTCCATCGTAAGTTGGTGGCCACTTAAGTCTGAACACATCCTAAAAACACTAAATTTTTACTTCCCCTTCCATGGTTTATGTATATGATGTTATATTTTATATCTTTTTTAATATCCCTTGGCTGATTTTTGTAGATATAATTAATTTTACTGTTTTTGTGTTTTTCCCTCCATACTGGTTTTATAGTCTACTAATTAGTAGCCAGTGGACTGGTTTTATTAGTCTTTACCTATATTATATGTTTGCTTTTTCTGGTTAATTTTTTGCCCCTTCATAATTTCTTACTTCCAGTTTGGCCTTTTAAAAAATTTTTTTCCATTCAAAGCATTCCTTTTAACATTTCTTGTGAGGTTTGTTAGTGGCAATGAACTCCTTTAAATTAAAGAAAATTTTTAAATGAAATACTTTTAAAACTTAAATGCATTTAAAGTAATTTCTTTATTTTCAAGTATATTTTCCCAACCTGTTCTTAGGGAAGGAATCTTTTTCTTGCATATAGAGACTACATGATAAGAAAATTCACTTACATTTTAAGTTGTCAATGTATTCAGAATAATAAGTCTTATCTTGAATTCATAACAGCTATAGTAACCTTTTAAATTAGAGTCCTAATGAGTTTTTAATGAAAATGACAAAACCCCAATTATTGCAGAGAGTGCAGATTAAGGACTAAATGATGGCTGTCTAGACTCACCAACATCTGGCTGTTATTTATCGATTCCTCCCAGCCCCACGTTCAGGCCAGTGGCTGCCAGGAGGACGCGTGCCTCCGGCTGCCGCCCCCGTATGAGCACTGCCGCAGGAAGGTTCTTTTGGTCAATGCAGTGAGAGTCATCTGCTTGGGCTGACAGATGGACAGAAGGAAACTATTTCCTAAAGCAGGCAGAATCATTCTTATGATTCCAGATAGCCACATGGAGAATTACAGGGGC
The DNA here is from genome assembly GCF_011764305.1 of Mustela putorius furo. Taxonomy (NCBI): domain Eukaryota; kingdom Metazoa; phylum Chordata; class Mammalia; order Carnivora; family Mustelidae; genus Mustela; species Mustela putorius. The sequence continues at coordinate 15,053,800 of NW_025421998.1, forward strand.
AGAATTAGATGTAAATGTTTTGGGGAAGCTGCATGTGTTCTGTTGTGGAAGAAAGAGAAGAGGGAGGAAAAGAAAGATCATGTGTTTGAAGAAGGAAAATACAAGTCAATACAAGAGGGGAAAGGGCAGAAAAGAGAAAGAGAAAAGAGCATGTGACCTGCTGGTGTTGCCTCCCGGCCCCCAGGCTTTGCTGCTAGCACCGCTGCCCCTGCCCACCTGTAAAGGGCTCCATGTCTCTCGATGGCCTTCCAACAGCCACATGAACTTAAACCAAGGTGGGGTCATACCTGAGCTGCCCCCTTCCTCTGAGCTGTGCTCACCACTAAGGCTGGGTATGTCTGAGTTCTCTTCCAACACAATTTTTTAAAATTTGACAGAGAGATAGAGAGACAGGGAGAGCACAAGTAGGCAGAGCGGCAAGCAGAGGGAGAGACAGAAGCAGGTCCTCCACTGAGCAGGCAACCTGATGCGGGGCTCGATCCCAGGACCCTGGGATTATGACCTGAGCTGAAGGCAGACGTTTAACCGACTGAGCTACCCAGGTGCCCCTCCAAGACTATTTTTAATCAGAGTAGAGGGAGAAAAAGTGTCTTTGTGGCCATGAAAATTAGAAGATGCAAAACTCAGGGCTCACAGGGATACCTGGGAGGCTACGTTGGTTGAGCATCTTACTTTTGATTTTGGCTGAGGTCATGATCTCAGGGTACTGGGATCCAACCTGACAATGTAGGCTTTGGGGTCCACACCCAATGGTGTGGGGGGGCTCTGCTTAGGGATTCTCTCCCTCTGCCACTCCTACCATTCTCTCTCCAATAAATAAATAAATCTTAAAACAAACAAACAAACAAACAAACAACAACTCAGAACTCACAAAAGGCAAGGTTTCTACCAGGTGCAAAAACTGACCTGTAAGAGGGAATGGACCAGCAAGTGAGATGGGGCACCGTTTGTCTCCTCAGCTCAGCTGGGTCTCATTCTCACTGCACAGCAGAGTCTGCCATTTGCCTGTACTAAATTGAGTTTTTTAACCTCACAAATCATAAATGCTACACCATGAAAGTAAAAATAAAGAAGAGGAATAAAACAGATAAGAGAGGTTAGGACAGGGTACATAAATGAGGAAAAGAATGAAAAAAGAAAGACACATACTATAGGCATTCTCCTTTGTTGGCTGTCATGAAGCATGTGAGCATTTGGGGGAGACCCACATGGCAAGGGGAGGGGAGTGGTCTCCATGCAGCCACCAGCAAGAAGCTGAGGCTCTCAGACCCTCACACAAGAATAAATGAATTCTAACCAGCAATCTGGTAGAGTCTGGTAGCAACATGCTTCCCTACAATAGACAACACAGATTTTGTACCTGGAAGTGGTCTTGCTGGAACAACGGCCTGAAAATGTGAGTGTGACTGTGGATGGCAGTGGGTGGAAGACAGAGAAATTCTGAGGAGTGTGAGAGAAAGTCTCCATGTCCTGTTAGTAGGAATTTAGGTATTGAGGATGCTGTTGATGAAGCTCAAAATGAAGTAAGAAGCATGTTACTAGAAACCAGAAGAAGTGAGATCCCTGTTATGTGGTTTCAAGACTTTGCCAAAATCATCTCCTGCAGTCATTTGAGAAGAAACAGAACTTGTAAGCCATGAACTTGGCTTTATAGCTAAGTTTAAGGAAAGATGGAGGTGTCTTCTGGCTTGTAGTACTGATAGCTGAGCACTGCCTGTAAAAACCTTGCTACTTCGTGTAAAATGCAAGAGGAGAGAGGTACATTAGAGGAAGCACTGTTTGAAAAAAAGGATCCAGGTTTTGATTCTTTTGAAATTTTTCAAGTCTTTCCAGACGGCAGAGAGAAATAGCCAAGAGTGTGACTGTATAAATTTTGCAAAACCTTGGAAAGATCAAATCATCAGAGTGTTTCAAAGAGCTTTCAGATGATCAAGGATGTCTTCCTCGAAGACCCTCTTGGCCATACCAGAGAGCTTCTAAGAAGGTAAATTATGTTATCCTTCAGCCCACACAGCAGGAATCCCAGGTAAAAGGGTTTATCCAGAAAAGACCTGGGGGGGGGGAGCTTTTGTCTATAAATGTGCATCTCCTCTCAGGAAATTCATGGGAGAGACACAAGTTCTTGATAAAATTGTATCAGTAAAATTCTGGCCAGCTTGAACTGAAAGAAAGTACAAAAGGGAAGGAGGATACCAAAATCCTAAAATTGTACTGTCAGGAAGCTGTCAAAAGGGAAGTTGGTTGCATATACATAGCATCCTCATGAAGAAAGAAAGATGACTCGCATGTCTAAACCAAGAACCCAGAGACTGGAGACAAGAGTCATGGAAGGTTACTCTCTGTGTTTGAAAACTATTATGGAACAGTGACCTTTTTTCCTTTACTTTTTCTCCCTTTTAGGGTGGGGACATCCACAGCCGTTATGGATGGCTATCCCACCATTGCACATGGGGTGCATGAGGAGAGTGCAGGTGACTTTCCTTAAGGCAGGTTGCTGGCTCTGTAGGTCTGCAGATTGGCCAGTCAAGAGGAGTTTCACACAGTGTCATCCACACCTTGGAACTGACCTACATGATGGGATTCTGGACTTTGAGCAAGTGTAATCATGGGATGAGGCTCTTAGAGACCTTGGGATGGATGAACATACTTTACATTTGGGAAGGGCATGAATCATTAGGCGTTGCAGTGACTCTGGCAATCTTGTAAGAAGGACCGCATGATTCCTGTCTCCAGGTTTGCCCTTTAAAAGCTCCCTCCTTCTGATATGGACAGGACCTGTGACTTCTAATCTATACAGTCCTGCAAAAGTAATAGACATAAGTTGCTATGTAGGTGGGATTCAGGTATGCAACATGGCTAACTGTCTTGCTGGAGACTCTCTTGAAGACAGTGGTAAGGCACACAGTTACTGGGGGGAGGCCTACCTCCTGCGGAAATGCAGCAGCCTCTAGAACCCAAATGCAGGCTATGCTGTGGAACAACTCAAAGCCAAGGCTTTCAGTTCTCCAGCTGTGAGGGAATGAATTTTGCCAACAAGTGAGCGAGCCTGGAAGGGGACTTGTCCCCAGTCCAGCCTCCAAGTGAGAACCCAGCCCTGCTGGACACCTTGAGTGTGCCCTTGTACAGAACCCAACTAAGCCATGCCTATGCTCCTGGCTCACAGAAGCAGTGAGATAAGAAGTGGAGGGGGGGGGGGCTAAGCTGCTCGGTTTGTGGCACTATTTCTATGCAGCAGTACATATCTACCATAGCAAGTGAGAGAGAGAGAGAGATAAAGGAGGGAGTGAATGCAAAATAAGACAAGAAAACATAGCGGACAGTCCTGAAAAGACAGTCCCCGGAGGGAGACTGAATATACAGGAACTGCCGACAACCAGGGCCAGCTCGCTGATTCTGGGGAGGACGAGAAACAGTTCAGGGTGGGTGGACTCGAACCACTGAACACAGCCCCCAGCAGCATAAGGAGAAGGGGTGCTGAGGAGGACACGTGGGGGCTGGAGGACTCTGCCCTGTCTGGGGTGCTATCAGGACCTGGTCCAGCAGGAACCTCCGTAGCTGCTGAAAGCCAGAGCTTCCTGCCAACCTGCTTTGGCAGCTGCCAGGTTTCCCAGCAGGAAGACGTGCCATTGGACGACCCTTCTGAGGCTCTTCAGGGGCCGCTCAGACTGCAGGTCACGGTTGTCCCTTTAGAAATAGAAAGTAGTGAACTTAGCTCGACGTCTGCTCCTTTACAGGGCAGCCCAGAGAAATTTTCACGATGAATCACACATCGTCTCTTTCTTTTGAGATTCTGGTTCTTAATCTTGCAGAAATAAGTAGAAACTAGACATCAGCAAAAGTGATTCTCAGTGGTCATCAGTCCACTGCTTCGGTCAATAGAATGTCGTCACAGAACCCCTTGGTCCAGCTCCAGAAAGTTTACAAGGCACTGTTAGGTTGGGTTTCTGGGCATCTTTTATCCTGACCCTGCTCCTGGGCATTTGGTCTCACCAGGCCAGTGGGTCCTCAGACAAACCCACAGCACTCACTCCTTTGTGTTTCTTCTTAGCACTCACAGTAGTTCTGTCTTGTTTGAATAACAGTGTGAATGATGCTGAACTTGGGTTATTTGCCAGACGCATGTCATAGGAGTAAGTGCCTGAGATAATGCGGTTGCCCAGAGTGCAACAGACAGTGAGATTTCAGGGTGATCAAGAAGAAAACCACACATACACACTCTTGTTCAATACAAGGGTTTCTCCTTTGAACACAGCATTCATGACTAGAGCTTTCATTAACTGCTCTAATGGCAGCTAAGGGGAAGCATCTATGGATAGCCTCTTCTCCCTCTCCCACGCACCCTGCTTGTACTCTCTCTCTGTCAAATAAATAAAATCTTACAATAAATAAAGTCATTTGCAAAAACAGAATAGTATCAAGAGTTGACTACAGCTGAGTAACAGAGGCTCTGTGGGCACGAGCTACTACCAGGGCACTGCTGTGTCCCTCACATGCTTTTCCTTTTACTACACATTTAAGTGTCCAGTGTCTGTTGGAATTTCCAGATGAAATCAGGAAGCAAGAAAAATAAATAGATTTTATGAATGTAAAGAAATGCAGAGGCCATGCCAAAGGCTATGTAGCTGAACAACATAAAAATAGATTACAATGACTTATTGATTTCTTAGATACCCACACCTTGTTCTCATTCAGAGGATGCTTTTCTCCCTCAATTATGCATGTGGAATGCATGTAAAATACAATACAGACCTTGCCATCTTCTGCAAAATATTTTCAAAGTAAATTGGTAGGTTTGGAATATAGGTTAAAATACATGTGGGCCTTTAAATAAAGGAACATACCCAGATGCTTCCTTCTTGCCAATATTACTTATAATTTCTCCCGCTGTCACTGAACATCAGGATGTAGCTGGCCACCTGATGGGAGCTCCCCCTCCCCCCCAGTTGCTCCCCAAATGGCCACAGCTGGGACCTCCATTCTCTCTTTAAAATCAATCTGCAGCCACCGATATTTATTTGACCTAAGTGGGGATCAGCCACCAGCCTCTTTTTATAGAAACAATAAAAGGAGGAAACTAGAAACAAAAAGAAGAAATTGTTAAGATCTTTGTTAATAGAATAAAAACACCGGTGAGGCTGTCTATATACCAATGATTAAGAAAATAATAGTCCTCCCATTCATAACATACAACTTCTCATCATTACAGAAAAAAAGGCATAGAACCATTAACTGAATGTAAAAGGATGGCACTTAGATTAGTTGCTGGAAATTCTTGGGCACAGACACCCCTGAATCTGTGAGGTGGTCAATATGGGGAGAGGCCCCCGGACATCCTGCGCTCGGATCCCCTCGCAGAAGCGGTGGGCCTCCTGGGTCCTGCATAGGGTTTGCAAGGAGTCCTGTCATCTCAGCCCTTTGCCTTTTGCTCTGACTAAGGAAACAAACTCCCATTGAAGTAATTCTCAGAAATAGTTCATCACATTGAAAAGGATCCAAGAGAAAATGTTGGAAGCTGATCCAAACGAAGTTGCGTGGTAATTCTCCACAGCCCAGAAAAGAGGGTCACTCGCTATCGCCACTCACGTGATGGGAAGAAGGCAGGCGGAGTTCAAAATACTCTTGCTAAGTATTTTACAGAGACATAAGACACTAATTTTCAATGTTTCTTAATGTTTTAAATTATACTGTACTAAATAAATACGGTCTTCGTCTGGCGTAACTGGGTAGATGCCCAACTTAACTTCACGACCAAAGGGGCGTAACAGCCCGTGGAGAACTTCAGCTTTGAGCTCTCAAAGCCATCGTGCTGTTGTGGTGGTTACATCCAGAAACAAGTCTGTATATGTGACTAAGAGCCCTGGGGAGCTCGGGAGCTCGTACCCACATGCTTTCCCTTCCTGTCTTTCTCTTGGTGCCTCCTGTTCTTTTCCTTTAAATAAAAACCTTTCGTGAATGCAACCCATGGAGTCCTCTCAGACACACCAAGTTGAGAAATCTTCACATTTACCAAATACATATGCTACATGGGAAGAGACGTTATGAGTCTGAGATTTAGATAGAGTGTGACTGGAGACAGAATTTCTAAAGTGAATTTATCTAAATATAAGTATGCATATTTCTGGTGCCATATATTCAATAACGTGAAAGTAATAAAAAGAGAAAGAGAGAACACTCTCATCTCTCCATAAAAATACTTCTTAGAGGAACGTGGCTCCCTAAATCTGTTGAACTGGAACACAGCACTGTTTTCTGACTTCAGCATTTTTCTCTTGCAGACAATTTTGTGCTCAGAAAATATGTGATTGGGATGGCTCCAATTATGTAATCTTAGAGTACATCCTTAAGTATCTTAAAATGTGTTGAAATCTGTTAAAACCAGTAAGTTGTGGAGCACTGATTATTAAGGAATGAGTCCTAGGACCTCAAGTAGGCTGGGAGATCCTTTGTTTTTCTTTTTGTTTATAAATATTTTATCTATTTATTTGGCAGACAGAGGTCACAAGTAGGCAGAGAGCAGGCAGAGAGAGGAGGAAGCTGAGCAGAGAGCCTGATACGGGGCTCGATCCCAGGACCCTGAGACCATGAACTAAGCCGAAGGCAGAGACTTTAACCCACTGAGCTACCCAGTTGCCCCGATCCTTTGTATTTAATGCATGCACCAGAGATCCGAATGTAAATAAAATGCTTACATTTTAGGGACTCAGAAGGGACTCTGGGAAGAGAGAGGACATGGATGGGGGCTTGAAATCCAGCCTTTGTTCGATGTCATGGCAGAGAAGTAGGACTGAGGACCGTCTCAGCCTGTACGACCTTGGACAAATCAGCGAATCTCTCTGTGCTGCTGGATCTCCCTCAGAACATGCACGGCTTTGACATCTCTAAACTCTATTTCTACTCCATAAATCGGATGCATCACTGAATCACCACCTTACTTTGTTCAGCAAAACTCTCCTGGTCTTCACTGAATCTTTCCAATTCTTGGGCATGGTCTTTCTCTCTCATCAGAGATCTACTACAGCACATCAGTTGGTAAAGGTTTTAAGAAAAGCTGGCAGCGAGTATTTTTGTGAATAGTCCTTGCTTCCACTACTAGATCTATTAGCCAAACTATGATTAAATCCATTCAATTTAACAAATACCATTTACCAAAAAAAACAATTTCAAACACTCAAATGCGTCATATAGAAGTGTGGAATGGTTTCAGTTCAGTATTTCTAAACAGATTTCCATTAAATCTGTTTTGTTAAATTGTCAGTCTTTCAGGAAAAGTCTTTGTTTGGGATATGATTTTGCAAATGAGGTAAAGGGCTGATTCCAAGTTTGAAGTTGTCTTTTGAAAACCTCAGCCTCCAATAATGACTTTAGCAATACTTATCTAACATTTTATATTCTGAAAGGTTCATTGATAAAATAACTCAATAAATTGGTTATGTGCTCTGCCATTGTTGTTCATGTGCAATTAGTTTAAATAGGAAATTAGTGAACTTCCTGGTGGAAGAATGGGCCCCGCTGCTTTATTCTTATTTTTTACAGATTTATTTATGTATTTTAGAGAGAGGGGGAGAGCTTCCTAAGCAGACTCCTTGCTGAATACAGAACCTGACATGGGGCTTGAACTCATGAACCTGAGATCCTGACTTGAGCGGGAACAAAGAGTTGGACGTTTACCCGACTGCACCACCCAGGTGCCCCTCCCCCATTGCTTTATTCTTTATTGTGCGTTTGGCTGTGAAGCCTTCGCACCCTTTCCAAGAAAGGATATGTAGAGCCGTGCTTGAATTCACAAAACAAGTAAGAGCCACGAACAGCTCCCCAGAAAATAATCACCGAGGATGATATACAACCTTCAGCCTATGGTGATCACACTTTTTTTTTTTTTTAAATCTTAGGAATCCTTTCCATCCAAAAAACCCAAGTTGAATTGAAACGTATCAAAAATTACCTTTGTTTTACTTCATAAGATGGAAGATTCTTTCAAAGAGACAACACAGAGGATTCAACAGTAGAAAATATAAGTACTTTTTAATAACTAAATGCTTGAAAATTGTTTAGTGAGCAGATGTAATTTCATTGCAAGCATTCAGGGTCACTTAAATTATACTCAAAGTCTTCCAATTAAAGAGGAAAAACTATGCAAAATTCATCAGTACTTCATTGGTTGTTGTTCTGAAATTCTCTGAAGTTGTAACTATATTTTGTTTGATTTGTCATGGCGGTTATGGTAGGCGTTGCTCCTGTGTCCCAATCCCTATGAGGGTGCTGAAGAGTTGGCCCCATTTGTAGCTGCAGGGTTCGTTTCAGAGACACTTGAGTGGCCGTCATAGCCACCGGTCCTGGTGAACTGACCGTGAGCAGGTGCAGGTTGAAGAAGTCAGGCCAGAGGAGCGACCAGGAGCTTGTTTAATGGGTGCGTGAAACGATGCTCTTTCCCCCATGTTTGGTCTAATGTGTGGCTGCGGGCTTGTCACTGTCTGCTCGTTTTACCACAAGGGACCACGAGGGACCACAAGGGACCATGAAGACAATGTCAGAACAAGCAGGGGACAGAGGGACGGAGCTGGAGCCTGTTGAGGCTCTGAAATCGGTGAGGTCCGCAACTGCAGACTTACACAACTTTATAGGTTCTCTTCATGGTTTAGCCATTTTTGCACATTATGAATTTGATGGCTCAATCGAAATATCAACCCATGTTTAGAATATTGTAGTTTTTTTTATAACGAAGTAACTTTTTGAAAAAGTTTTATTTAAATCACCTCTACACTCCACATGGGACTTGAGGTCCCAACCCCAAGATCAAGAGCCACATTTCTTCCCTCCAAGCCAGCCAGGGGCCCTTAGAATATTGTCCCTATTTGGGCAGATGGATTGTTCATTTAGAGTTGTTCACTTAAACCATTTTGAGCAACCAGCTTTTCTAAGCTTTTTATGCAGACTTAGGAACGGTCAGGAATGTGTGTAAAGAAGTAACTGCTTTCTAATATTTTCTAATCTGAATCTGATTTCCATTTAAAAAAAAAAAAGACACCTTATTTAACAGCTCTCAATGCCTTTTTCACTCATACCTTTGGCTGTCAAGTAAATGCTGAAAAAAGACACCCTAAAGAAATGTTTATGTGTAGAGTAATCTTCACTTTAGCATCGTAATATAGAGATGTCAAATCCATTACAACAAACACTTCCACTTTTTTCATCTTTCTATTTCTCGTATTCAACACAGTTCATACTGTAGGTGCAAAAGAAAGGCTTTCTGATAAATGAAAGACAAAGTGCCACATGCTGGACGGCCCTGTTTTGTGGAGCGGCAGTATAGCCGGTGGGTCAGCACGGGCATGCTAAGGCCAGACAGACCTGAATTCGAGTCTGGCCGTGCCCGTTCCTAGCTGAGTGTTGGAGGGTGTTAGATGCTCCTTGTCTCTGTGAGGAGCAGAGTTGCGGGCCCTGCCTTACAAAGACCTCCTGACCCATTCCGGATTGGTTTTCTGTATTTTCTCTAGACAAGGCTTTGGGGCTTAAGAGAAACATGGCAAAGTCTTTCCTCAACTCTACCTATTAGAGATCACATCTGTCAGTAAAAGTATGGCTAAAAGCAAAGGCCAAATAAAAATAATTAAAAATCTCTAAGTATCAGGAGTTCTATGACCATATATCTGAAAATCTATCAGAAGAATTGGCATTTCACACTCAGTTTTCTTTATATTTAAGCCAAGTGGAAAGATGAGATGAAATCAATTATGTTATGTACTAAAGATTGTAGTAAAGTTGGAAAATATTAAAGCAATTAATTCACTTTCAGGACAAAATCTGTTTCCTAAATTTATGAATCTTATGCAATGCAAATTATATATAATCTGTCATACGACCAAACTCCAATAAGAGCCCTAGAAGTTTGCTGATCCAACATTTAATTCTGGCTGAGCTATTATCAGGAAGATCTCTCACATCATAAAATCAGTTTTACAGTTTACAGATTCGGTACTTGCCAAGTACGAGGATGCATCTGCTAGAGAAAATAGATTATGGTCGGTGCATTCATATTTTCTTTAATTTATTTGTTCCTCCTCTGATAGTTTAAAGACACATTTGCTGAACACACTACAAAAATCTTTTCACGTTTCCTGACTGATCCCGTCCTGTGTGATGCAGTCACGGGTGGGGTATCCACGGGCCATCTTCCCACGAGCGTGACCTGCCTGCCAGCAGTGACCCCTGGTAATTCTTGGTGTGTGGGAGTCACCTCTTCCCCTCCTGGCATATCTACTAAGGTGCTATTCCTCCTTTTTTCAATAAGATACACAATGAATTTTTAGTAGGTTATAGAAAAGTAGATTTTTTTTTTTCTTTCTAATCGGCTGATGTTCTGATCTTTCCAACTGGTCTCATCCTCATTTAATTTTCCACTTGCCTTCATAGGCAGGTGTGACTATGAACAGACAGCTCCGTTGTCATTCTGAACCATGGATCGGATCACACCGAGCTCAGAAACCTCTGGAGACTCTCCTGTCCATTCTCTTCCCCACCAAGGCCAGGCATACTTCGCAACGAGGTCCGTGTCTTGCCACAAATCCCTCCATCCTCTTGTCCTTCCCCGAGCCCCAACACTCCATCCCTTACCAAGGTCCGCCCTCCACCGTTACTCCTCTAAGATCAAAGTCCTCCTGGTCTTGGGAAAATTGAGGCCTCTTTTCCATCAGCTTCTCTCTTCACCTGCTTTCTAGATGTCGTTCTTCCTCACTCTCAGCTCACCCTTTGGTGTCTTTTTGCTTTATTTTGCAACCAGGAAATCCAGGACCCTTGCTCCCTCACACCAGCAGTTCTGCAGCCCTGTGGAGGCCCCTCCATTTCCCAAAGCACCATGGACCAAAGGATGAGTGATTGTAACATAGGCTGTGATCAGAATGGGGATGGCTATCTAAGGGGACTTGTGAAGTGGTGAGCAAAGCTTGGAACTGGGTACAAACATGACCGTCTCGAGATTCCCTGTAAGGAAGCATGACCAAGACCTTCCCATGGTGCTCCCATCGCCAGCCTGGCTCTGCTTCCTGGACAATCACTGACCTCCTGACCCTGAGAGTCAAATTCACAAGCTCTCCTCTTCACTCATCTTTAGGAAAAACCAAACCTCTCTATACAGTCATTGCTCTGAGCCTAGAATATACATCTCAGTCCAACCACAATTGTCCACTTAACATCAGTTCTCCAATGATGTCTTCCTGCAGGCTGAGCTTTTCACTCTAAACCTCTCCCAGAGGTGGGCCCTTGAAGGCAACCTAGGGCTGGACTTCCCAGGCCTACTAGGTAAGTCCTCGGAGGGATTTGACAGACTCTTTTGGGTCCCCTTTGGTTCTTTCTTACAGGGGATGTGCCCCTCCATGTTTCCTGCAATGCGCTGATTTCCTGTGAATTACTCAGGACAGAACACCTGTGCACACGCGTGCACAAACACACACACACACACACACTGCACACACAGACGTGTACACAACACAAACCCGTACATGCATATTACACATAAGTATGTGTAAACACGCACAGCACATGCTTACACACATGCACACAGACATGGGCATTGCACACACTCGTTCTTTCAGCAAAAAGTTACTGAACCTGTGTGAGTACAGTAAGGAGCAAACTATGGTCATCGCCCAGTGAGGCTTACGGCCCAGTGAGGCTTATCGCTGCAAGATGAAATCACTCTGTACTCGGCGACAGTTGTGATGAAGGCCAGGGGCTCGGACGATGCCCCGCAGAGGGACGGGCCAGGGCTCGGTGCTGAGAGCAGCTGCAGACCTGGAGGGAAGGGCACTTCAGGGAGAGGGAACAGCACATGCAAAGACCCAGGGAGATGAGGAAGCATGTATTTAGTTTTTAGAATTTGTTTTGAAAGAATCATCAAGAGACAAATCAGGACTCCACCCCCTACAAAAAAAGTAAATTTATTTACCCGTGAAGTTGAGTCAAGAAAAAATCCCATTCATATATAAAATCCTGGTTTTTTTAAATCATAACATGATGAGATTTGAAAAACTGCACACCATTTTTTTTTTCCTTTTGAAAAATTCTCACTTGATGTTTAAGTGCCAGCAAGTACCAGAGTTCTCACTCTGCTGTTCCCTTTGATCACGTGAACTTTGGTGGCATTCGGCTTTCCAGCAGACACAGTGAAGACGGATGGTATGCTTCCACTTCGACCTTCTCATGTCCCAAGAAAGAGCACATCCTAAAATACACATGCTGATGGCCGATGGACTAAATGTCACTCCCAGGTGTGGTTCAGTGAACAATCCTTGGAAACAAGTAAATGAAAAGTGCAATTGCTCTAAGTTTTATGGCTTCCAAAGGCTCTTTTATATCCAATATGATTCTGAATGGATCCGACAGAAAAATGCTAGACATTTATAGTACTTTTTTTTTTCCTCTTGGAGCAAATAAGATGCTGGTGTTGTTTTTAAACTATGGATTGAGTAATTCTAAAAAAAAAAAAATGTAGAAGTGACACATGTTCAAGGAATGTAATCCAAAGAAGAGGGATGTCATGGGCTGGAAGCAGGGATATGATCTGGAAGGCAATGGGGGTTAGTAGCCTCAGAGCTTGTCAGTCAACTAGATATGGCTCTTCTGGGAGAAGACAGAGGTTTTCTCTGATTTTCCCCAAACCGAAATTCAGTTCCTGGTTAAAAGAACTAGACTCGGCCCCTGGTTATGTCTTTGTAGCTATGGCTATGCCCATGATTCAGTAATCCATGGATGACTATGCCCTTCAGGCCATCCCTTGGAACTCCAGGTCCTCTTTCTTCTGGGGAGTTTCCCCCCATGACCTGCCTGTGAACTTGCTTCATAGCCCCAGGCTGGAGGAGACTCCCTGTCCCTTGCCTCCTGTCCTCGTGGTAGTCATGCTGGGTCTGTCCCTGATGCTGACCCTGACCTTCAGCTTCCTATGTTATTCCCAGGTCCTCAATCCTTGTAGCTTCATCTTCCAGATGCCAGCCCTCACTTCCTGTGTGGGCCACCTTGACCTTCTGCCCTTCTTCTGAGTCTTCAAGGCTCACTGCCTACTTTCTCAGGTCTTTTGTTGTCTAGGACTGTTCATTCCAGACTTCATTTCACCCATTCAGACCTGACCTCTTGTCCATTTGCTTGGGTTCTGAGGACATCCCAGAACCTTACCATCTTCTACATGGGACCTTTCCCTCTTTCTATAAGATTCCTTTCAGAAATGACTGAGACTTTTGGGTCTCCCAGAGCTCCCACTTTGGCAATGGACATAATGGACAGATCCACCCCACTGATGAGAAGTCCAGTGCTGGCTCCATTTCTCAGCAGAGCTGCCACTGACTCATTAAAACACACAGTTGTCTGTTCTCTTATGCGGTGAGCCTGACACGGATACAACAGTCTCAGTAACACACCTCACTGCCCATGACTAAGTGATGCCTTCTAGGGTGTTAAGTCTGACCCCTCATCAAGTGCTTTCCTTCTGAGATGTGGCGAAGCAGGTCAGAGGTCAGCGAGGAGGTTCTGAGCTGAGCCACGAAGCAAAGTCAGAGGCCGGGTTCCCCAGCTTGCAGACGTAAGTGATGGGAATCTCAGAGAACAAGGACTTTCAAAGGAGTCAGGAGGGACCTGTTTGAGGATCCAGCAGGATCTTACTATCTACATAATATGGAACCCCAGGGTGTTAGTCGTCAGGGCACCACAGTGGAGACAACCACTCCCCCACTTCTTGGCATGAGGAACCCCAGTGGCCTGTGTAGGAACCTCCTTTGTTTCACTTTGTTATTTTTCCTTACCACCCCCAAGTCCCACTGTGGTCACTTCAGTGTTAATTATTCGTAAAGTGTAGATGCTCCCGGTGTTCCTTGCACACACTGACACACTTCCCTACACCATACCCACAGCTGTGTGTGTTTCAGTGCGCAAAATAGCATTGTGTTTTGTTATGAATTTTATTCTGTTTCATACTTTTTACTAAGGTAATGGTTTTTGAACTTATTTCCATTACTGCAGCTGCTCTAACCCTTTCTGCGGTCACAGGGTATTCGTGGATTGTTTTACACTTCAAGTTCTCTAATATCTGATGCTTCAACCCTTTTCCATCACTAAGGACACTGTGATGAACATGATGGACCTGCTGAGGAACTTTTAATATGAGGAAGACATACTTTTGGCTGAGTTAGCCATAAAGTCGAGTGCAACAAATCTACTCACTGACTCCATTGAATTTCAGGAGGAGAACGGAGCTGTTCTGACAGCGTGTTCAATGTCTTGCACACAGGGAAATGGCAAGGTTAACCTGACTTGACTAATATACACAGTACCCTAATCCACAGCCTCAGAAGTCACTGCTGGGACACCTTTATCCACAGGCATCACAAAATGCTCAGTAATGCTCTAGTGAACCTAAAATGTCAATGTCTTTTCTTGCTGACTTGACAGCACAAAAGAATATATGGTAATTAGACTTCAGAAATCTAGAGCATACATACATTTGTCTTGAACCTTGCAGGACACTTAATTCGCACACTTTAATTAGATAACATGTTTGTTTGGGGGAAAAGACAGGTATTTACTTCTTGATGAATCATTAATGTCTAAGAACTTCACGTCTCCAATTTAGGGATTCTAAGAATACAGACTCCTAAATATAATGGGTGATTATCAGGACCTCTGGGCTTTAGAATGTGGAGTATCCTCAGGACACAGGAGTAGCTCAGGTCCTCCAGAGTCACCTGCAGGGACTGACATGGCCTCTGGGGGGTCTTCACATGGACAGACCCTTATGCACCATGGGCCAGTGCCTTCCTTTCTCTACTGGAACAAGATATTCTTAGGCCTATGTCACTCCTGAGCTTGACATTGGCATCCCAGAGACTGGCTCCACTTCTTGTTTTGTTTTGTTCTTGTTCTTCACAATGAATTTTCTATCTGTATTTAAAAATGAATTTTTTTAATAAAAATACAAATTACCAACTTCCATAATCTGGCTATTGTGGATAATGCTGCTATTAATATCGGGGTGCATATATTTCTTTCAATTAGCATTTGTGTCTTCTTTGGGTAAATGCCTAGTACTGCAGTTGCTGGGATGTGGGGTGGTTCTCTTTCTAACCCTTTGAGGAGCACCCAGACTGTTCTTCAGAGCTGCTGCATGAGTTTGCCTTCCCACCAGCGGTGCAAGAAGGTTCCACTTTCTCCACATTCTCACCAACACCTGTTGTTTCTTGTGCTAATTTCAGCCATTCTGACAGGTGTGAGGGGATACCTCATCATGGTTTTCATCTGCATTTCCCTGAGGGTGAGGGATACTGGGCATCTTTCACATGTCTGTTGGCCAACTGTGTGTGTTCTTTGGAAGGATATCTATTCATGCCTTCTGCCCATTTCTAATTGGATTATTTACTTTTGGGATACTGAGTTTTGTACGTTCCTTATGGATACTAGCCCTTTCTGAGGTGTGTCACTTGCAAATACCTACTCCTGTTCCACAGATGGTCCTTTAGTCTGTTGATTGTTCCTTTCACTGAACAGAAGCTTTTTATCTTGATGAGGTCCTGTGGTTTATTTTTGCATTTGTTCCCTTCCCTCAGGAAACACATTCAGAAAGAAGTTGCTCCAGCCAATATCAAAGAGGTTACCACGAGTGTTCTCTTCTGGGATTTTTAGTTTCAGGTCTCACATTCAAGTCTTTCATCCATTCCGAACTTATTTTTGCATGAGCTGTAAGACAGTGGGCCCGTTCCATCCTCTTGCAGGCAGCCACCCAGTTTTCCCAACACCAAGGGGAGGTGGGTGGAGGGATGGGGGAAATAGGTGATGGGGAGTATGGAGTGCACCTGCTGTGAGGAGCCCTGGGTGTTGGGTGGAAGTGTTAAGTCACTAAAGTGTACACTGGAAATGAGTATCGCACTGCATGTTAACTGATGGGAATTTAGAAAAGTAGATGATCAGTTTTCTTATTTAAAAAAATTAAGATCTACTCAACTTGGCAGCAGCTGGTTAAAAGTGGGAGCAGGTGCCTCTGTAGCATGATGTATGAGATTCTCCATCAGTCCAATCACTAGGGTCCCTCTCATCATGTGCCCAATGCAGAGGCTGGGCATCCGCCATCTTGTGTTTGTTGTAGGTACTGTCTACACTGTCTTACTAATGTTACCTGACTTCTCTGGGAGTAATATGAGTGTCTGATGCAGAGGCTAACATAAGGGGAGCGTGTCCCATGAAGAAGGGGCCAAGGGGTTCAGAGACTCAGGCTTGTGGGTCAGGAACTTCCCTAACAAGCTCTGTGACCTCACATGAGTTATTCCACTTCTCCAGCGTTGGTAATCCTTTGTAAAGTCAAGGGATTGGACTGTTTGGCATTTTTCAAATCATGCACTGCTGTTCACAAGAAACAAATAGGTAGCCTATTAAAAAAAATGAAAATTTTCTTCTAAAATGCATTTTTAAATATAAGCTTACAAGAACATAAGTATGCAAAATAAGCTTATTTTTCAGACTTTATCCTGCCAACTTTATCCTGAAACTTCCCTAATTTATATCTGCAGGTTGTAACTATGTAAGAATTAACATGTCTAAATCCACACCTTTGATGCCCCTAGTCCTGTTCCCACTCCCACTTCCAGATGTTAAACCATCAACCCAGTCACTCAAGCAGAAACCTCCGTAACATATTTGGCTCATTGTTTCCCCAGATGTATCTATACCATCAGCTAATTCTATCTCACTATCAGTTACAGCTGGGTAAAAAAAAACGACCCCAAAACTTCGTAGCTTAAGAAAATAAACACTTCGTTAGCTCACAGTTCCACAGGTCAGCAGTTTGGGCAGATGCAACTGCATGGCTCTTCTCTTGGTCTTGCAGAATGCACCCCAGTGACAGCATTAGCTGGGGGGTTGGCTAGTGTCTGGTGATGCCCAAACTATGACAGCCTGTATCTGCTACATATGGCAAAATCATGTGGGAGGCCAGCTTTGGCATTTTTCCCATGGCGGTTTGAGGGCAGCAAGAAAGGGCAAACACCATGGAGAAAGCACATTCCAAGTCCTTGTTTGCATCCCATTTGACACTGTCTTGTTCACAACATGTCAGCTGGCCAAGTCCAGAGTCAGAGAGGGGCCACAGATGAGTGTGGATAGATGAGAGGCCATTGGAGGCCACTGCTTTGACCCTCTTTCCCCAGACCCAAAGCAAATCTCAAATGTCTGCACTTTCTGTACCCACTGGCTTATCCGGAATCCAAGCCCCTCTCATCTCTCACTCAGAAATTGTAATAGATTCCTACTAACCTGTCTGTCCAGTTCTTTGCTCAGATCCCCCAAACACGTTTTCCAAGGACAAATGTAAGCAAGGTGGTCTCGTTCCCTGTCAAGAACCCCTCCAGGATTTTTCATTTCATTTAATTGAGAATGTGACGCAGATGAATTCCTCGGGTGGAAACATCTCCGCAGCTTTGTCTCCATTTACCTGTGCTGCTTTCAGCTGTTGTCAGGGGCATCATCTTTCAGTTTCCAGAGAAATCGGGCTCTTTCCAGTGATGAGTCTTTCAATTGTCATTCACACACACCACCCACGATGTTCTTCCCTCAGCCACTGCATGACTTGGCTCCCTCTAGGATCTCATTAAAGTGGGCTCCTTCAATGACTGTCTTTCAAATCTGGTCTGTTTCTTTTGAAGCTCCTCTGTGCGTCACAGGTTTTGTGTGGGGGAGGGGTTCCTTTTCCACCTACCTGTTAGCTGTTAGACAGGAGTCTGTGGGCACAGGAGGACAGGGTTATGACTTTTCGTATTCTCACTGTTTAGCTTGTCGTGCTTGTACATAGTAGAAACTCAAGAAATCTCTGTACAATGATCTTTCCACACTCAAAGCAGCACTATCCACATGGCTAAAATGTGGAAATGTCCCAGATGCCCATAAACTGATGAATGTTGAATGGGCACAATATGGTGCCCCCATACAGAGGAATCTTGTTCCACAATAAAAAGGAATGAAGTAGTGACACATTCCATAGTATAGATGAACCTGAAGCAAGACACTAGTGAAAGATGCAGACCACAGCAAAACCAGAAACAAGACCCTACATCTCATAGGGTTCCATTCACATGAAATTTCCAGAATAGGCAAATCTGTGGAAACAGAAAGTGGTTTAGTGTTTGCCAGAGGCTGGGTAGTGTGAGTGCTGGGAGACAGGGAAAGGCTGCTCATTTATATGGAATTTTTTTGGGGGGGAAGCACTCTAAAATTATATAACTGGTGGAAATGCACAACTCTGCTAATCCACTAAAAAATTAAATGTGCACTTTATGTGGGAGGATTTTATGATATGTGAATTATATCCTTCAAAATTGATTAAAAACCAATTCTTAGAGAATGAAATAAAATCAGATGCAATAATGTTCACACTGATCCTGAATTTGGGGACACAGGAGGGGAACAGCTATTTCAAAACTTCTTCAATTTCTGTGCATTCTTTTTTTCATTTAAGAGGTAAAACTATAAGAGTTGTGAACCAGAAGCAGGAGGAGTCAACTTCAAACTCCTTTGGTAAAGATGATTTAGTTAAAGAAAAGTTACAAAATCATGGAATTTTAAACCTCGAATTCACCCTAAAGAATATTCCATCATAAAATTCAATGTCCTGGAATATATTTTAATTAGCTATGCAAGTTTGCATGTACATGCACACACACACACACATATGCACACACATTTTTACTTCATTTCGTCTGTGCAAGCACCAGGCAAGACCCTGCCAGCCATTTCCAAGTCCTGACATAGGTGTGGAAATTGGCTTTTTCTATCATTGTGAAAACGCATCTTGGCTATCAAAGAACTAACCATTATTTATTTTAACCTGCCTGAAACTTAAAATCATTTGAGTTTGCAAACTGAATGTGCTCTAATTCCCTTCTTAGTCAAATGAGGCAAGTCAGCCAGTATATTTGAGACTGACCTAAGACGACACAGCTGAAAACCACACTCCAGTCTGCAGACTTAATTTTCCTTGCTCTTCCTCCTGAATTTTATCACCCTTAACTTGTCATTTTTGACCTCTAATGTGTTGTGATAATACCCTCCTCTGGAATGTGCTTCCACTGAACACGTTTTGGAACTGTGAAAAAGGAATTACTGATCATGATGGTTCGCTCATTAATATCACATTTTTGTTGTTACCTGATGTTGTGGAAGCTACTCTTAGCATCCAGCGTCTTGCCACTCAACAAAAATAGCTGCCAATCCACACAATTCCTTTCAGAAAACTCCTTTCCTAAGAAGTGTGAAAATTTTATTTCCCACTGCCCATATTCCTTTATGTGTTCTATTTTATGCTTAGGAATTTAGAAAACACATACATAAACAAACCACACACACATATATATGTATATATATATATATACACCCATATATGTAAAATATAAATGTGAGAAAACTCTCTGAGGTAAAATTCTGCTTTAGCTAGTAACCTTGGATTGGACAATTCTGCTAATAGTTTGTTACATGACTCTGTGGCAATCAAAGGAGACAGTAAGATACCCGAGCTCTTCAAGTTGTGTTGGATTCCCACACTTCCCCAATTTAACAAGGATCCTCCGTGCCGACAGGACAACCCATTCTGCTGGCATAAGCCTTGCCTCCCTCCTTGACTCACAGTCCTAACGACAAACGCCCCTTGAACTCACAGTCTGACTTGCCCCCTTGCCTTCCAGCAGCCCACCTGAGTAAGACTCAGGCATGTAAGATACAATGTAACTAAACAATGAGATCCGTTAAATATTGAATTTGGAAAATGAATATAAAGATATTTGAATGCAAAACTGAACAGAGGTTTATCTAGATAAAGAACCAATGACCTGGCTTTGGTCTACAATTTTCCTTATTGGAAGGAATACTGGTGAACCATGAGAGACTATGGACTCTGCAAAACAATCTGAGGGGTTTGAAGTGGTGGGGTTGGGGGGGCGGTTGGGGTACCAGGTGGTGGGTATTATAGAGGGCACGGATTGCATGGAGCACTGGGTGTGGTGCAAAAATAATGAATACTGTTATGCTGAAAATAAAAAAAATAAAGACTTGGAGGCTTTCAGGCCTCATGCCTGTGGTGGGGGGGGAGACAGATACTGATTTATGAAGTAATATTTGATGTGCCAAGCAACTTACAAATCATGTTCTATTTAATCTTCACATTAAAATGTGAGGGAAGCGTTGCTCCGTCTGTGAAGCAGATGAAGGCTCAGAGGATCGAGAAGTTGTAATAATTTATTGAGATCATATAATTTGTGAGATACAGAATTACACTTTAAGATATAGCTCATCAAGTCATTTCTATAATAGCAAATTATTCTCATAGAGTTCTTCAAACTTAAAGAAATACATAGAAATTCAGTTGAGATCATCCCACAGTAATTTATTGAGGACAGATAATAATACAGCTCTTTTGAGAATTGAAAAGATTGCTAAAGGAAAGAAAATTGATAAACTGCATTTTTTTTTTCCTGAAACAAAAATGCTTTTCTTGTCCTCAGAGCTATGAATAGGGTTCAAAAGCAAGTGTATTGTCTGTCTTTGCTTCTCAGAGAAGCATGAAAGCCTTCCAAAATTTAAGGCAAATACCAGAAAACCTGATATTACAAGATGCCTTGGCTCCAAAGTTTTGTTACTGCCATTTTGATGCAATTCTTGTGTTGACCTTGCTGCTTCCATATTTAAGACAAACATACAAAACTTCAATCAAAATTATCTCAAAATTGAGTCTTACTAAAATATTCACCTAATTAATACTGTCTTCCTTGATGTTTTAGATAAAATCTTTCCAATTTCTAAACTTTTATTCACTAAATATATTTTCAGTGGTTCCAATTCCTTAATTAATACTTCAAAAAAAAAACTTGATTTACTGATCGAAGTTTACTAAGTCTATCTTATGTCAATGTGTACTTTGTTTTGCACACAGTTGTTAACTAAATGCAACTGTCCAAGATCTTAAAGATTACAACTTTGTCAAAAATAGTTTTGTTACCTGTCCATATTTTACTAAATTAAACTTCTTACCATGTCAAGTTTTACCTGCTGTCAATATTTTTGTGCATATTCTTTTTACTAAGTGTATTTTTTGATATTTTATTATTGCTGTTTTCAGTATTTCCAAGCTATATGATTCTTCAAAAATATTTTTACTTATAATTTTTATAATTTTACTTATAAGTTTAGGGGTTTGTTGATTACTTCAATCATAATATTTACTAAGAAATGGATAAAAGTTTTGGATGTACTTATCATCATGTTTTCATGATAGACATTTCGAACTTTAAAAAATGATTATCATTTGGCTTAATAAGAGAAAAAAAATTCCTGGATTCATTCGAGAAAAAAAAATTCTTACAGCTTTAGTAATCATAAAATAAGAATGCTAATTTCAAGAAATATTACGAACACCAGCATCATTCAGTCTATTGTGAAAGACTAATCATTCAGTTAAATAAAATAATAGATATTAATTTCACTTGACCTTAGTAGAGATATAAATCCTATATATTATTTCTAAATCATGTATTTTTTATTATGGCCAAATATACATAACACATGTCATTTTACCATTTTAACCTTTTTCTTTTAAAGTAGAAGTCACACCCAGCATAGAGCCCAACACAAGACTTGAACACACATCCCTGAGATCAAGACCTTAACTGAACTGAAGAGTTGGACACTTAACTGACTGAGCCATCCAGGCATGCTTTCAACCATTTTTAATTTAATTTAATTTAATTCAGAAACATTAACTTTTATAATGTTAATCACCGCGACCCATTTCCAGAACTTTCTCTTCATTCAGGACACTCGACACCCATTAAGCAGCAACTCGCCATTTCCCCCTTCCCTCAGCCCCAGGTAACCTTTTTCCCGCTTTCTGTCTCTATGCACTTAGTTATTCTCGTTATGTCCCATAAGCAGATTCATGTAATATTTGTTCTTTTGTGTCTGGTTCATCACAATTAGCGTAGTATTTTTGAAGTTCACATACAGAACGTGAATCAAGATTTCATTCTTTTTTAAGACTGAATAATACTCCATTGTATGAAGACGCCATATTTTTCATGCATTCCTCTGTCGATGGGCATGTGTGTTGTTTTCAGCTCTTGGCTACCGTGAACAGTCATACTGCTGTGAATGTTGGTGTGCAAGTGTCTGTCTGTGTCATTGCTCTCCGTTTGGGGAGGGGGTGGTGAATACCTAGAAGTGGAAATGCTAGATCCTATCATCCGGCTTTTTGAGGAACTAACAATTTCACACAGCAGCTGTGCTGTTTGAGAGTGCACATGGACTTCTGGTCCTTCATGTCCTTACCGAAGCTTGTTGTTCAGCGTTTTTGAGTGTGAAGTGGCATCACATTGGGCTTTGCCTGGCATTTCTCCAATAATGAGTAATTTGCGCCTAGTTGTGTATCTTCACTGGTGAAGTGTCTGTTCAAGTCCTTGCCCATTTTTTTGGGGGGGGGGGGCTCTTAGTTTTTTTATTCTTGAGTTGTAGTATTTGTATATTCTGGATATTAACCTCTTATCAAATATATCATTTGAAAATATTTTCTCCCATTCTATGCTATTTTTCCCACTCTTGCTAATGTCTTTGATGCACAAAGTTTTTAAATTTGATGAAATCGAATTTATTTTCTCTTCTTGCCCATGCCTTTGGTGTCCTCCTCCATGAAGTACCAAATCCAATGTCATGAAGACTTTTCCCTATGTTTTCCTTTATGACTTATATATAATGTTAGCCTTTACATGTAGACCTCTGATACACTCCAAGCTAATGTCTGCATATGGGATTAGGTCAGAACCCAAACTCATCCTTTACCATGTAGGTATCCAGTTTTCCCAGGACCATTTGCTCATAAGACTGTTTTCTTCCCCATTGAATGGTTTTGGCACCTTGCTAAAAATAATTTCATAATACATGTATGAGTTTATTTCTGGGCTCACCAGTCCATTCATTTGTATTTCCATCTTTATTCCAATACCATGTTCCTGTGATTACTGCAGGTGTAGACTACATTTCAAAATCAGGAAATGGGAGTCCACCAGTTTTGTTCTTCTTTTCTAGGATGTTTTGGCATTTCAGGTTTCCTTGATTTTCAGCAAAGTGACTTTTGCATTTTCTCATGTATTTACCTTCACCAGAGATCTCTATATCTTCCTGTGGGTTCTACTTGCTATCTAAAGTTTTATTTCCATCTGAAGGATATACTATTTTTTGTGGCGAGGTCTGTGGTCAGGAATTTTATCAGATTTTGTTTATCCAGAAGTGTCTAATTTCTTTAATTTTTCCCTCAAAAATGAAGAACCAGTTTTGCTGGTTATAGAATTCTCAGTTGACAGCATTCTTCTTTCAGCTCTCTGAACATGTCATCCCACAGCCTTCAGACCTCCCAGGTTTCTGATGTGAAATCGCCTGGCAAAATTCCTGAGGATCCCTTGCATGTGATGACTCCTTTCTCTCTTGCTGCTTTCAAGATCCTCTCTTTGCCTTTATTTTTTGATAACTTCATTAGTGTGTTTCAGTGTGACTATCTTTGGGTTTACTCAACATGGAGTTTGTTGAACCTCTTAGATTTACATAATTTATGTCTTTAATCCAATTTGGAAAAATGTTTACATCATTTCTTCAAATGCTCTTTCTATCCCTTTCTCTCCCTTGTCTTTTCCTAGGACTCCCATAATTCTTACTCTGGCTTGCTTGGGACTGTCCCACACATTACTGATTCTCTGTTTATTTTTCCATTTTATTTTTCACCCTACTGAAAGTTTTAAGGTACTCTCAGATATTTTCTGAGCATACATCTTTTCTGGGCATGCACATGGTTTTCTAATTTCTCCCTTTATATGTGGTTGCTTTGGAATATCCTAATTTCCAAAAGAGTCACATCCCCAGCTTCTCTGGGCCTTAGATGGTCTATTCTATATCTCCACTTGTAATCTCTTGCTCCAGGCATTTGTGAGTATAGCTCTCCTAGCTTTTACAAACAGTTCCCATTACTTTTCCTGCTTGTGTTCCAAGTTATGTAAGATGGGAATGAATGCCTTACATCATCCTTCTGGGAATTTTCAGATTACAGCAGATGTACACAATAACTTGGGGAAAAAAGTCTGTTCCTCTCATTTGAGGGGAAAACTGGGAACCAGGATTCTACCAGCTTAAGACCAAGACTATTACCAGGTCAGGCAGGGGATGGGGTTAGGATGACTATTGCTTGGTTTCTATAAACTTTTATTGTTTTCAGAGCTCTTATGAATTGATTCATACAGCATCTGGTGTGTGTGTGTGTGTGTGTGTGTGTGTGTGTGTTATATGTAGAAATCGGTCCTTGGGATTTTCTACTTTGCCATTTTGCTGATATCATTGCTATATTTTTTTAAAACCTAAGAAATGTTTACAAATAAAATATCTCATTGAGTATTTTTTCTGTCCCATTTTAATTCCCTTCAATTTGGACTCTAATTGCACACATACTGGGAACTTTGGGTAAGTCCCACATGTCTCTCCTGTTCTTTTTCTATTCTTGATTTTCTATGTGTTATACTGTGGACATTTTCTATTGACCAGTACAGTAATCTTATTCTATCCAATCTGTTCTTAAACCTTCCCATTCTGTTCCTAAGTTCACATACAGATTTTTCAGTTATAAGCTATGGCTTTTGTTTTTACATAATGTTTAATTCTCTGGTAAAAATTCTCATTCATTTTTATGTCTATCTTTCTCTTTTTTCTTCAACATATTAATCACAATTATTATAAGATCTGCTAAGGTTATTTTCTAGATTATCTGTCAGACTTGTTTTTAGAGTTTTATTATCTTGTTTGTTTATTTCTTTTTGGTTTTAGCCATACTGTATTACCTCCTTCCATGTCTTATAATTTTTAACTGTATGCAACATATTTCGGACAAAAGAACCTTTGAGGGTCCAGAAGGTATCTTCCACCACTTGTCTATCTCACCCATTAGACAAAAGCAGTAAGTGGTTGGTAACTTCCATCTGATCACTAAATTTCAGTTTAGGTAAGATTTAGTTTCCCTCTCCTTCATCCCTCCTTTCCAATTGGGGCCCTCAATAGCTTCTAACTGAAAGATTCATAGGTCTTCCAACAACATAGCCTTAAAGTGGATATTTTAGAATTAAAAAATACAATATCTGGGACACCTGGGTGGCTCAGTTGGTTAAGCAGCTGCCTTCGGCTCAGGTCATGATCCCAGAATCCTGGGATTGAGTCCCACATCGGGCTCCTTGCTCCGCAGGGAGCCTGCTTCTCCCTCTGACTCTGCCTTCCACTCTGTCTGCTTGTGCTTGCTCTCGCTCTCTCTTTGACAAATCAATAAATAAAATCTTTTTTTAAAAAAAGTACAATATCTAAAATTAAAACACAGAAGGTGAGTTTAAGAGACCCACTTTTGTCCTCTAAAGATTTTCAGTTCAGTCTTTAGTCTATCAGCCAACAGCTTCGACATTTGACAAGTGGAATTTCACCTGAGTTTAGAATAGATATAGAGAGAGGTATAAAGAGCATCACTCCCATCCTTAAAATAAGAAAAAAGCTATAAAGCTGAAAGTTGACTAATTTCTATGAGACCATGAAAGAACCGAAGTCACAGCTACAGAGACAGGTGCCTTCAGGAAGAACAGCCCCAGAGCATTTGCTTCCCTGCGACAGAAGTGGCCAAATGTCATATAAACAAATAGAAATATCAAACAAGAAAATTTTTAACAAGTTGTTGAAGCATGGACTTTACTGAGAATGTGAGGCCCCTGGGGACCACTGCTCTAAAGGAGGGGGGGGATTTCACCCTCGTGCAGGTTTTTCCTCTAGGAACCCCAGCTAACAACTGCAGGGGAGATGGGGAGAATGCTAAGAAAGGTAATGGCTGAGGAGAAGCAGCCTCGGCCAACGTCCCACCCAGACCCACCCCCTTACTTTCCCTAAAACACAAAAGCCTTAGCCTACAGAAGAAAGATCAATTAAATCATAGTCTGGGTCCTGGGAAAAGGAAATGGAGACCACCACTGAAATTCTACTTTCCCCCATATCTTTCCAAGTGGATAAGAGCCCCAACCTGCAGAGGGCACAGTGGCAAATCCACAGGATGGGGGTGCATAATGGAAACCTATTCAATGTGAAGGAGGGAAAAAGAAAGCTCTATTTCTGGAAGAAGGGTAGGAACAAGAGTGACATCCATATTCTTAAGAGCAAGGTTCAATCTCTTAAAAAAGAAAAAAATAATCCTTAAAAAAGTGTGACTGCCTGTAACTGAGGTTTAATTAGAAAATCAGAGAATTTTACCATCACCCAAATTTCACTCCCAGCAGCATGCTAACCAGCCCAGAGTAAAAATATCAATGGATATAGCAGAAAGCACCGTAGTATTGGTCTTTCGGGAAGTTCAAATTAAAAACACGATGAGATACCACAATGAGCACTACTAAAACGAAAACAATAAATGTTTTATGTCAACCTTTATAATTGCCATTCACAGTTGACAAAGAATGTGAACAGCCAAGAAGTCCTTGAGCAGTTGAAAGAATATACACGCTGGACACCTGTGTACTGGGCTGCTGCTCAGAAAAAAGACACGGTGAGCTGCTGAGTCACAAAACAGCACGGTTGAATTCTACATGCATTTTGTTAAGTGTTAAAATCTCTCCCAATTTTTCTGTCCCCCAGCAGACACTCTCTGGTAAAAGCACAGAATACGTTAGAATAAAACACCACTGTACTCCTCAGTATCAAATCATCACTCTCTCCAGAACATCCTCCTCACCTTCCTCAGGCTGGGGGAATTGGGGAAGTGCCTGCTTCCTAAAGATTGTGAGGTTCATGTACATTTTACTGCCTTTCAGGAGATTTTGGAATATGTCTTTTACTGTCTGGTGTAGCAATCAGCAAACGCTTTCTGGGGTCCTCTATCCTCTCCAATTTTATGATTCCAGCTCATGTGCCTACTAAAATTTTTGTTAGTTTTATTTTCCTTCTGCAGCCCAACAGGGAAATGACAATTGCTTGTTATTTGTTCTTTCCCAAAGTTTGCTGTCCTTGAAGTTTTAGCTCATTCAGTACTGCTGTTTCTACCTGCATCTTGTGCCTTCAAACATGTAACTTTTCATGGTTTATTCTAGTTTTCCTAGTTGTGATTAGTGAAGGTCTGCCATAACTCTCTCTCTCACCCAGGAATATACATTTCTATCCTAATTATTTTCAAGAAAAGCTAAATTTTAAATCAAAACACAATCTGCATTTTGATTCCAATATTAAGTTTCCACATTTTTCCAGTGATTTGTAGCTATGATTTCTTTTTACAGATTTCTATTATTAGAGAGAGAGAAAGTGTGTTCACAAGCGGGAGGAGGGGCAGAGGGAGAGGGAGAGACAGTATCATTAAGCAGACTCCATGCTGAGCACCGAGACCCAGGCAGGGCTCCATCCCAGGACACTGAGACTATGACCTGAGCCAAAATCAAGAGTCAGATTCTCTACCAACTGAGCCACCCAGGTGTCCCTGTAGCTATGAATTTTTTTTTAATAACTAAGAAAATTCTCCCTCATTCTCAAATATTTCTGAGGTTATGCTTAATTTTGACTGTTCCTTATTAAAATGGGTCTCTTGTGCCTTATCTCCTTGGCCTTCCATGCTTCTCTCACATTTCAGAACTTCTGTCCTGGGCACAGGTAGGAGGAGAGTTTGAGAGTGTCATAGCCAACTCCTCCTGATCGTGATTTCAACGCCATTGCCCTACCACACCCCTTAGGGTCTTTTCAGCCTGAACTTCTGGTTTTATAAGTAAATTATTATTACATTTCTATGACTTGTGAACCACAAAAGCATAACTGCTTTCATTTTCTTATAAATACATAGAAATTTTAAAATGTGGAAAGAACTCCCAAATTTATTGAGTTTTCTGTTTGTATTATTTTACTAGAGTAAGTTCAATGCACCATGGGTAACAGCTTGGGAAAGTTACGTATTCAGGGTAGCAAGTTATATGCATGTACATGGCTATACATGAAAAAGCAGATTGCACAAAAGTCATACTGAAATGTAAAGAAAATAATTTTTTTTTAATTAATAATAACATTTTTGAAAAGTTGGTTTCAACACTATAGTGCCTTAGAATCATCAATCCATTCATTCATACAATTATTCATTGGATGCTTTATGAGAACCTCACTTGATACTATACTGTTCAGAGGACCCAACTGATGGAGGTTATAGTTGGTGGAAAAAGTGATTAGCAGCCATTTATTAATGAATTTTGAAAATAGCATAAAGAGTTCTCTGAACTAGTTAAAGAATCCAAAATTGGGGAGCAGCAGGGTAACTCAGTTGGTTGTGTCTGACCCTTGATCTCAGCACAGGTCTTGACCTTAGGGTGGTGAGTTCAAATCCCATCTTCAGCTCCACTGGGTGTGGAGTCTGCTTAAAAGAAAAAAAAAATTAAAAATTGGACTGAGTCAAGACAAAAAAAGAGGATATTAAAAATGTAATATGAGCTGCTCACATCTCGAATTATTTCTATTAAAGTCTAGTGAAAATAAGCCAAAAACAGTTTATCTACTTAATGTATCATAGACATTGATTAACAAACAACTGCTCGGTGAAAAGCAAATATCATAAATAACGAGAAGGGGATCAATAATGCCAATATCTTTTCTATACTCACATATTTTTCTTGCTATGAAGTACAGAAAAAATGTCTTTGATTTACTTCAAGAAAGACCATAAACCTTGGGCAAAGGGGAACACGACATCTCTCCTGCTCCTCACTTGAACCTGCGGCAGGTGCGAGAGTTTCCGCCGCAGCAAGCGCGCAGGAGGCAGGCTGTGTCCCCACAGACTAGTTCCCTTACCCTCTGTGCTCTCATGTGACACCAGAACCCTCGCTGTTCCTGGACCAGAACTGCCTGCTGGCCTAGCCCCTGCGCGGGGCTGGTGACAGGGCGGTGCCACCCCTGGCAGTCTCTCCCCACCGACAAGAAAGACATACTCAGATCAGGACATAAATGTTGACTCAGGAAAACCTACCAAGTGGGATCTGGAATCTGAAGAGGGAGTCCAAGTTTCAGTCCTGTGGGTGCTCGATGCTGGTACCTTGGCCATGGTGGAGTCTGGGACCGGTAAACTGTTATATGGCAAACACTGAAATGTGCACCCCATTCAGTCCCAGGTGGGGACCTGGTCCCATCCATCTGATTTGGCTTTTTGCTAAAATATCAAGAACACTGAAGTAGTATGGAATTTCCTCTTCTATAATTTTTAAAACTTTGTTTTTCATTTTAAAATTTCTTCATGGTTATAGGAAAATATTTGGGAAGTACAAAATGATTTAGGCAGAAACACATGCCCTTCAAAACCCCAATTCCGGCAAATGAGGAGTTAAAGTCTTAGTCCTTTTACTTCCAAAGTGCTTCAAGTTCATCTCTTTACCATGTTAGCACAGCTTTCTATATTGGACATACTTGTAATTAACACTACCAAAGTCTGAATGTGACAGCACTGAGAAGTGGGAATGGGGGTTCAACTTTGTTCAGGCAAGCCCCTGTGCTAGCTGAAG
Source organism: Mustela putorius furo (assembly GCF_011764305.1). NCBI lineage: Eukaryota > Metazoa > Chordata > Mammalia > Carnivora > Mustelidae > Mustela > Mustela putorius. The sequence goes on from NW_025421998.1 coordinate 15,083,388, forward strand.
GAACTAAGGGGGTGCCCAGGGGACCATCTGCCCCCACCCTCACTTGCCTGAGCATCTGGGTCAGGGACAGGCTCTTGGAGCACAGTGAGGACACCTAGCTGTGTCCACAGTGAGCAGGAAAGGGTGTGGCGACACCTCACACCTGCACTCTGGGGGTCTCACACTCTGGGTTTCCCTGGGGAGGACGCTTTCTGTCACCCACCCCAGGAGTTCTCATCCCCTTGCCTCAGCTGCCTATTGAAGGGAACCCTACCAGGTGGGCCATAGTACATTTTTCTAATTAGGTTTCTGGACTGCTCAACAAATGTTGAGTCAACAAGCATAGTCTTAAAATTCCTCTTCATAAAAATTGAGGTCATGACCACTGGTGGTTCTGACCTGTGCCTGGCAGAGTCCTTTCCTTTCCTATCTGCTTCCTCACCTCCACCACTGTTCCTGCCACTGACAGGGCTTCCCTCCCCACGGATGCAGCTCCCTGTCCCAGGGATGGCTCCCTCCTCCTGGAGGACTCACTCTCCATCGTCAACTAATATCCAAGGACACTCAGTGTGGTGTGTCTTAGATGTCTTAGAGGACACATTTAATTTAATATCTTTATCTTAGAAGAACACATAAAAATATATCTTCATGATTGGGGCAGGCAATGACTTCTTAGATATGACACACAAAAGAAGTAAAAAAAAAATAGGTAAATTGGGCTTCATCAAAATTAAAAACCTTTGTGATGCTATCAAATAACTAGTACTATTAAATAAAATAGAGACAAGCCACAGAATAGGAGAAAATATTTACAAAGCATAGATCTGATAAGAGACTTCTCTCTAGAATATGTAAAGATCTCATACAAGTCAATAATAAGATAACTAAACCAATGGGAAATGGGCAAAGGATGTGTATAGACCTCTCTCCAATGAAAAAGTACAAATGGTAACTGGTGCACAAACACAAAAATGTGCAAAATCATTAGTCATTAGGGAAATGCAAACCAAAACCATAATGAGATACCACTGGAGACACACTAGGACAGCTAAAATAAAAAGACAGAAGTAGGTGTTGGTGAAGGTATGAAGAGATGAGATCCCTCATATATTGTGGCAGGAATATAAAGTGATGCATCTGTTTCAGAAAACAGTTTGTTCCTCAGGATGTTAAACACAGATTTATCACAGGATGCAGCAGCCCAACTGGTAAATGTGTCCCCAAGAGGAGTGAGAACAGAGGTCCACAGGAAAACCTGCATGTGAATGTTCACATCAGCAACCCAGTGTCCATCAACTGCTGAAGGCATACAGAAAATACGGTATATCATCCAGTGAAATATTCGGTGTAAGAAGTCCTGATGTATCCTACCACGTGGGTGGGCCCTGGAAAATACTATGCCGAGCGAGAGAATCCAGTCAAAAAAAGACCGTATGAACATACGATTCCATTTGCACCGAGTTTCCAGAAGAGGAAAATGTCTAGAGACAGAAAGGGTGCTAATAACATTACTAATTAGTAATAGTGAGCACGGGACGGGGGGGAAGCATAGAGGATATGGCATTCTTGCCCATAAGTGTAAATTTCCTTGGGAAAGGAATGAGAATGTTTTCAAATTAGAGTATCGTGGTGGTTTCGCACCCTGTAACTGTACTTGAAGAACACCATGCACTTTAAATGGGTGAATTTTATGGTACCTGAATTTTATCACTGCAGTTTTAATCTGGCTTTTCCCACCAGAAACTAACATTTAGAAGAGCTGTGCTTTCCATCTGCTACTTTAGCAAATCGAGTCTCAAGACGCCTGTGGTCCTCAGGAAAAATTCATTAAGGAATTACCACACCCTGCCCCAACACTGTCAGCAATAAGTTATCTTTTGGAGAGCCATGGACTTATGGTTACATCCATAAAAACTTAAGGAGATAAAGAAGAAGAATAAAGGGAGAGCAATAGTTCTACAATTATCTGCAGAGCTTCAGCATAATTATATTCCAGACATCTACACCCTTAATGGACTTCTGATAAGAAGCTATGGATTAATCATCCACATTAACTTGGGCTGAGTTGCAGAAAAAAATCTGCACTTATAATTGTGTCACTTTTGCCTGTTTTGCAAAATTCTATTCTAGACTGAAGTGCACTATAAAAAGATACATCTGTAATCAACCACCATTGAGAAGAAACATGAAAGAAACAACCTCATTTACATAAAAAGATCAATAACAAAAAATCAAAAGATATGACAAGAACTTTTTGAAGTAATGTACAAAGCCTACGTGAGGAAAACTTCTATTCAACACAAGGTAAGTCTTCTTCATTCTGTTTATTCAATTTCTTTTTAATAATGATATCTAATGCTTTGAAATTTCAAGTGATATTTAATAACTTTTAAAAAGGATGTACAATTTCCATCTGTAACAAACATGACCTAAGTTAAGATGCACAGCTCTCAAAGTATATTTCAATAAATATATTTCCTTCCTGGACTGTCCACTGTGAGGGACTTACTGAACTTTAGGCCCAAAGTGTATTAGAAGCGACAGTACAATTTAAAAGGCATGCATTACTTAATAAATATTTTATGAAGACTATTTCTTTTCATCTCCGTTAAGAGCTCTAAAAAGAAGACAGTATTTCCACTATGCAAGCAAGAAAGCTACTTCCAAGATTTGGAAGCTCTACTCCTGGGTGATAAACTCAGATCTGCCTGTTCAAAGTCCCTATTCTTCCCACTTTCCACTGTCCGTTGGTGCATTAATCTAATAAATAGTACAGAAAATACAAAAAGGGAGTGCTTTGCTTCTAGGCTCTTTAGATCCTGAAGAAGATTTTCTGTTTTCATTGGATTCTTACTACTTAATGTCTCAGATCTGAATTATAAATGCAGACTTCTTATCTTCACTGTGAAATTATAGACAGTTTTTGAGCCAAGTCAGTAATTCTACATTATATCTTTTGAAGTACCTAGAACTAGGATGACAAAAGAATAGGCTTGACAGGGCTGCCTGGGTGGCTCAGTGGGTTAAGACTCCGCGTTCAGCTCAGGTAATGATCTCAGGGTCCTGTAATCGAGTCCCGCATCAGGCTTTCTGCTAGGCAGTGAGCCTCCTTCCTCCTCCTCCTCCTCTCTCTCTCTCTCTACTTGTGATCTCTCTCTGTCAAATAAATAAAAACCTTAAAAAAAAAAAAAAAAGAACAGACTTGACAGATGCACAGAGAGTCTTTCAAGGAATACAGGTAGAAGGGAAAAGGGATCAATAATAATTTGACCAGGAAAATCTGTCTTAAACAACAGATTTTGTGTAGATATACTCAGTGTAATGGAAATGTTATTCCCAAGTTAATATATGCATTCAAAGCGAACCCAGTTAAAACACCAACAGGTTTTGATCTCCCATTTTTGTTTTAGTGAGTGGTGAGTTCCTTTAGTCAAGCCAATTTAGAAGTTCCCATGGGGAAATAGACCAAAAAATTTTCATAAAACTGAACAACAGAGAGTGACATTTACTACCAGGTAGTGAACATTTGTTCCCCTGTCCCGCCTGCAAAATGCCTTCGTCCTATCCCAATGTCCCCCAAAGTCCTAACCCTTTCCAGCATCACCTGTAAGTTCCAAATCTCATCCTCGAAATCATCTACATGAGGCACAAGTATGACTCTGAGGCCACACTCAGAAAGACTCCATCCATGGACCTGTGAAGAGAGAAAATAGCTATCTTCTTCCAGAATAGCATGGTGAGGCAGGTACGGGATAGACATTCCCATTTCCATAGAGAGGGAAACTGAAAGAAATAGAGGGTCACCAAGTGAGTCCAAACTCAGCAGAGCAAGTTCCATTAAGGCTTGGAATATCCTCTGAGGCTTAGTGCCCTGTCCCCAGGGCCTTTGGGGTGGTCCTGCTGGCCTGGCCCTGAGCCTCTCTGACCTCTGTCTCCATGTCCACATGTGTGTCTTTGGAGTCATTCTTCCTTGTTCCTGAAGGACAGCCCATGTTTTCCCACAGGTAGCTCTGGAAGCCCACTTCCTGCTTCTAGAATCTCGCAGGTTTTGGACAGCCTCCTTTCATTTCTTCCTCTTTCTGTTCCTTCAGGAGAAGCTGGTAGTGTTTCTGCTGATACAACATTCTGTGAAACCATGCTGGTCTGTGGTGTACATCATGGGGCACCCATGCCGTTAGACCCCTCCAACCAAACCCCATCTCTGTTCCTGGCTCTGCTGAGATGTTTGAGTGGATCCATGAGGTTCCGGCTCATCTCTTCAGCAGAAGGTTGCCCAGTCTCATGCTTGGCCCTCTCTCCTGAGCATCCTTCATCAGCCATGGATGGCCTTGTTTTCCCACTCCCAGCTGGGATTGGCTTGGGATCTCCCAGTCAAGAGCTAGTCTTCCTTTGCTGGGCAACCCCTCCTCAATTTATCTCCTTCCTCACATATTGCTACAAGCTGCATGGAGCCCTGCTTGGAAATCTCTTCAGTTATCCTCAGGACCTCCTCAGCCAAATCTCAGCTAAACCTCTCCATATTTGCCACTCATAAATTCTGTTTTCCACTGAACAAAAGAGCACAGTTCAGTCGAGCTTTCTGCCACTTTGCAACAAAGATGACCTTTTCTCCAATTTCAGATAACATGTTCCTCCTTTCCTTTTAAGACCTCACCAGAAGCATCTTTAACATTTGTATTTCTGCCAAGATTCTGGTAATCAACAACTCAATGTTCATGATGAGAAACTTCCTCTGCCGTGTTTCTTCCCAAGTTGTCAGCAGAATCCCCCTTAACATCCATTCTTCCTTCCCAGTTCCGAAGCCACTTTCCTCAGGCGCTGCTATAATAAACGGTCACAAACTTGGTGCCTGAACATAAATGTTAAGGTTTTGACAGGGCTAGGGCAGGCTGTTCCTTCTGGAGGCTCTGAGGCAATCATTTTGCTCCACACTCTTTCCTGGTTTCTGGGAGATGCCAGCAACCCTTAACATTTCTTGAACTGGTGATACATTGCTCCCATCTCTGCCCCTGTCTCCATGTGGCATTCTCCTTTGCATTTCTGTGTGTCCTTTCCTGCCTACCTACAAGGACAATCTCATCTGATTTAGAACCCATGCTAATCTAACAGGATCTCATCTTGATTTTCTACTGTACTACTATGTTGCCCAAACCCTACTGACAATAAAGTCACATTCTGAGGTTCTGAGAGGATAGGAATTTTGAGGCTCACTCTTCAACCCACTACAGTAAATTAGACTTCAAGCAAACTCTTAGTAAAAAACAAACAAACAAAACAAACAAACAAAAAACTTGTCCAGAACCTGCCCATATAAGGTAGCATCAGGGCTTGTTTCTCCTGCTGGGGTTTTCTGAGCGAGCTCCTCGAGCCTGATTTGGCCCGATGAAAAGTCGTGATTTAGACCAATCCTTCCCTTCTGTCAGGTAAATTACAATTTTTGTCTCAAGCTCCCAGCATTGAATTTTCCTTTTGCTTTGGTTGACTTCTGGAGTGATAATGCCACAGTGCTGAACATACAGATGCTGTTATGTACATAAGGCTGTATGGCCCCCTTGAGGGGTTTCTGGGGCTTTCCTGGGAATCATAGCAGCCAGTCTCATTCAGATTCTCACACCATGTTTACTACTATTTTCTAGACTCCAGCTACTTCTACAATTTGCTGCACTTCCATCCACATAGAAAGTCTATTTCTCCCTCTCTTAGTCTCTGTGGCATACAGGAAACCTGTATCCCACTCTTCCCTTTCACAGCACTGATCTGACTAGATGTTCCCTGAAGCAGACTTCTAGCCCTCTTGCCTCTTCCTCCTCAGATCCACCAGTTATGAAGACGTCCATCTTATGGCAGACCTTATTATGAGGCCCAGTGCAACACTTGTAGCTTCAGTAAAGCCAGTTTAAAAATAACCATAATCTCTCAACATTTTGTGAGATAAGCAGCTGATCATCTTAAGGATTCCAATACCATAGGTTGTATTTTACTCCATTGTGCTCTTACTAATGTTAATGTCACTTACAGTGGTGTCTGTTTTCTGATACAAAATCAAAATCAGTTTTAAGAAACTTCTTATAGTTAGGGGTATAAAAGCAATTTTGAGGGTCAACTTCCTTTTATCTGTCTTTGCTCAATTCCCTGGACATGTAGTATACATACCAAAATGCAGCAGCCATGGGGCACCCAGGTGGCTGAGTTGGTGAAGCGTCCGTCTCTTGATTTCAGGTCAGGTTATGATCTCAGGCTCATGAGAGTGAGCCCTGTGCCCAGCCCTGAGCTGGGCAAGGAGCCTGCTTAAGATTCTCTCTACCTTTACCCCTCTGTCCCTCCCTGCTTCCTCTTTTTCCCTTCCTCTCTTAAAAAAAAAATGCAGCCACAAATGTCATATACTGCACTGATCTGCTTCCAGACTCAGAGCTCTGTTCTTTTATCCCAACCAGAGCTGTTTCCATCTTGTCCAGAGCCACATGACTATCAATGCAGCACCTAGGCGGGACTCCCTGAAGATGGTAGCTGCTGGAACCTTCCTTCCGTGAGAGCAGTGTCAGTGATGTTTGATGCATGAACAAAGTATGTGTGCATTCAGCTTTGATGCAGGTTGAGAGAAGATGTGAGAATGGGTGCAGTCGGTGCAGCATCCAATGGAGTGAAACATAGCAGTTTAAGGTAACTACTACTACTACTAGGGTCCTGCTCTACAGTAGTTGTGGGTCGAGGACATATATGAAAATTGTAGCAAAAATGAGTGGTTTTGGTTTTGAGCTGCTAGAACAATTGTCGGAAAGACTCTTATAATCATATCATGAAATTCCAGCCCCACCGTGTACCACCCTCCCTTGTCCTTTTATGTGAAGGGAAAATAAGTTTCTAATAATGAAAAAAAAAATAATTGTTTTGGAGCTACTCTTTCTTGCAGTGGAATGCACATCCTAATTAATTCACCACCATTCTTCGCTTCTCTTCCAAGAATAGTTCTTAAGCTTGCATAGTAGTTACTGAAAATGTCAATATAATTTCCCTATAATTCTTCCTGAGATGTATATGGATAAAACCAATCAACATTACATTGTATAAGTGTGTGCAATTTCTTTTAAAACAGCCATGCAAAGCCATATATTCTATATTCTCATAAAACCAGTTCCATGTATTAAAAGACAAAAAAATATTAAAAACTAAATAAATATTCATTGGGGGTGGGTGGTGGAAGAAATTGGCAAACTGTTCTCATTTTTGAATTTAAATAAATTGAATTTTAAAAATAAATAAAGGGGAAATTTGCCTTAAAACTGTTTCTACCTGTGGGGCGCCTGGGTGGCTCGGATGGTTGGGCATCTGCCTTTGGATCGGGTCATGGTCCCGGGGTCCTGGGATCTAGTCCCACGTCGGTCTCCTGGCTCAGTGGGGAGTCCGCTTCTCACTCCCTCTCTGTTCTCCCTGCTTGTGCTCTCTCTCTCTCTCTCTCTCTCCCTCTCTCTCTCTCTGTCAAATTAAAAAAAAAAAAATCTTAAAAAAAAAAAACTGTTTCTGCCTATAACTTTTAAATAGCTTTAGTTGGGCTAAATTTGAATTGTAAAAAACTTGGAAATGTCCTAAGTGGTTTTTTTTAGTTTGATTCTAATTAAGTATTCATTTGCTTGTGATTTTCACATATGGGCAGGTGCGGATTTATTAATTGCAAAATCGCTATTAAACTGGAGCATCTGAAAATGTTCAGGGAAGATCCACAGTTTGAAGGAAGAAGGACTTTTCCAAGCAGTGGGCTTCAATTCATCCTTTCAAAGGACAATCACCCTGCTGTTTTGGGTTTTCTCGCCCTATGTATGTGGTGATGTCACATCAAGTTAGAAAGATACTACACAATGATGGTGAAAGTATATTCATGTGTGTGTGAATAAAGGGACAGTGCCAGTGGAGCTGGGTCCCACAGCTGAAAGGCTAAGCAGTTCTCTCTCTCTGTGTGTGGCGTTGCTGCATGGAGAAGGGCACGTCAGCACATTTGGCCACATGTTTAACAATGAGAACACAAACTAAATGCTTTTTAGAATAGTCAGATCATTTAAAATATGGACCATAAAAATACAAGTAAAAGTAAAATAAAATAAATTTAAAATGGAATACAACAAAGTAAAATGTGAACCAGAGAACACATGGCGACTTGCAGAGGGAACATGCATCAGCTTTAGCGATGACACCCACGAATGTGAGTTAAGGAGCACAGGGCAGAATTGAGGAGATGAAACCCAGATTTATTTTTTTTCGGCCTTTCTCACTCCACAGCCTCCTCCCCCAGAGAAGCCAAAGAAGACTTAATGCACAAAAATCTTCCTATGAATAAAGGTGGTTACTACCTAATGACAAAATGTCCGATTCACCAGGAAGATCCAGCTGTGAACGTGTCTGCACCTAACACAGTCTCAAAATGCATAAAGCAAAAGTTAACAGAGCCAGGCTTAGAAAAGGATAAATAAGGAGACCAACCATCACCACCGCAAAACAGGTAAGAGATAAGCTTCGAATCCTAACAATTTTAACTGAGATATTGTGGAAGAAAAGTGTTCTCAGAAGAGGAAGGGCATATGAAAGCCAAATGGGAAAACATAAAAAGATGCAGAGAATCTGCCGTGGTGGAGAGGTAAGGCCAAGGGCTGATCAGAGGGAAACTCGAAGAGTGTTAGCAAGGGAACCTTGACTCAGAGGGGAAGGACTTTGGCATGTGCATAAAGAAAATATTCTTTTTTTTTCTTTTTATTTCTTTTCAGCGTAACAGAATTCATTGTTTTTGCACCACACCCAGTGCTCCATGCAATCCGTGCCTTCTATAATACCCACCACCTGGTTCCTCCAACCTCCCACCCCCTGCCCTTTCAAACCCCTCAGATTGTTCTTCAGAGTCCATAGTCTCTCATGGTTCACCTCCCCTTCCAATTTCCCTCAACTCCCATCTCCTCTCCATCTCCCCTTGTCCTCCATGTTATTTGTTATGCTCCAAAATAAGTGAAACCATATGATAATTGACTCTCTCTGCTTGACTTATTTCACTCAGCATAATCTCTTCCAATCCCATCCATGTTGATAAAAAGTTGCATATTCATCCTTTCTGATAGAGGCATCGTACTCCATAATGTATACGGACCACATCTTCCTTATCCATCCATCCTTTGAAGGACATCTTGGCTCTTTCTACAGTTTGGTGACTGTGGCCACTGCTGCTATAAACATTGGGGTACAGATGGCCCTTCTTTTCACTCCATCTGTATCGTTGGGGTAAATACCCAATGGTGCAATTGCAGGGTCATAGGGAAGTTCTATTTTTAATTTCTTGAGGAATCTCCACACTGTTCTCCAAAGTGGCAGCACCAGCTTGCATTCCCACCAACAGTTGGTGGGAAAGTGTTCCCCTTTCTTCACATCCTCTCCAACACATGTTGTTTCCTGTCTTGCTAATTTTGGCCATTCTAACCTGTATAAGGTAACATTCTTAAGGACTGCAGGAAACTGACCCAGGATAAAGTGTGTGCATTATGCAGTGTGTCTGTTCTAAATGTTTTTAGTAAAGGTCGAGACCAAAATCCAGAGCAGGAGAGAGTCCTTCCCAAGAGATTGCACCGGCGGGAGGAAACCCAGCCATACATACTTTCTGAGTGATTCCAGACAAAAAGAGTGGGAATGATTTGGCTGGGATTACATAGGACAAAAATGGGAGAGGAAGAGTTAAGGGGAGTGGTTTATGGCCCTTAGAACAAAACAAAGGAGAAAGAGATGAATTCCATCCTGTGACATAAGACTTTCTGAAATATGAAAGTTTCCAACTGTGTGAAGAAAAATAAAATACAGAGCCGGAAAAAAAAAATGCATGGAGAATAGGAGGGCCAATTGGGTCACATGAGAACAAAGACCATTTGAGTGTTCCATGAAGAAGAAATTGATGTTCAGTGTTTGGGACATGTAGTTGACATCAGATTCTTAGGGAATTTTGAAAATGTTAGAAGAAAAAACCCTCTGGAACCAACTTATTTCATTGAACCTCATTTATCCAGACTCATATGGCTGACTTGGTTTTGTGGTGCACACCAGTGGATAATGGCACCTCCCTGTCTAAGATGGGAGTCAGACATGTAAATACTTTGGGACAATAAAGTGTTACATGATCTGTGGAAAAAAGTATACACACAGTCCTGCCAGAGGAGAGGTTAGTTTATGCAATGACACAAAAATTCCAAAGGTCTTCATCGTTAAAGAATAAAAGTTATTTCTTATTCATTTGTCAAATGCAGGCTGGCAAGGACAAGGAGGCAATGTGTCATTCAACCTGTAAGAAAAGAAAAGATTTAATGTCCAGTGATTTTGTTGTTGCTGTTATCTGTCATTGAGAAGGGTGGCATTTGTCTAAGAAAATCACTGTCTGAGAGCTTTGTCCTGCAATGTATGGAGGCGAGTAACAGCAGCCCAAAAGCAGTAAATCGTGTGCTTCAACATGAAGTTGGCTTGAATACTTAGATGAAGAGAAGGGTTTGTTTTTAAACTTGAAGGGAACACATCCTATTGACAAAAAGAGGGGAGGGGGCCTGAAGGACATTAGCTACAACAATAATCTCAGTATTAGAAACATGTCAAGTAATAATCTGTTCTTAAAAGGTACTGAGATCCAACTGTGATGTCCTGAAACAATGAAAAAGCGGATTATCTCTTTTCTCTGCCTCCTTCTGCCAGTGTGCTTCATTACTACAGGTCTGGGTGGCATGGCGCTTTTGTTCCTTCAGGGATGTGGCCATCTCAGGTTGCTTTTTGTCCAGGAGATGAATCACATGGGAGCGGGGAAGGGAAGCATTTTAGTCCCATTTTAACTTCCTCAGGAAGAACTCTTCCCCTAGGTCATCCTTCTGTGAAGATCGGGGCTGGGGGGGGGGCACCGGATGGAAGGGGTTGCCAAAAATTCATGGAGGAGGGGCACCTGGGTGGCTCAGTGGGTTAAAGCCTCTGCCTTCCGCTCAGGGCGCGATCCCAGCATCCTGGGATGGAGCCCTGCATTGGGCTCTCCGCTCAGCAGGGACCCTGCTTCCCTTATCTCTGCCTGCCTCTCTGCCTACTTGTGATCTCTTTTTGTCAAATAAATAAATAAAATCTTTATTAAAAAAAAATTCACAGATGAAGTGGGTGAAAAGTTTCTCCCAGAAAGGGAACCGAGACCGCTAGAACAATAAATATCTGGGTGGGGCGCGGGGGGCACAATGCCACCACCCAGAAGAGACGGTAAACTGCCACATCATTACCAGCTCCTTGGAATGTTCCCAGCAATAAACCAGAGGGGGTGGGGAAGGATAGAGGGTGGGGGTCTCAGGTCACTGTTAGACCAAGGGGCTCCTCCTCCTCTCCTGGGGGAACTCGAGACCAAATTTAATGAGTGCTCCTTCTGTCGGCAGGACATAGACACCTCCTCTCCCAACCCCCATGTTTACTCTCCCCTGCTCCCTCCTGCTCCTCAACAGATGCATTGACCTGAACTCTGCCCATTGCTTCCCACTGTGTACTGTAGTTTCCTGCACATTAAATTTCTTAATTTTCCATATTCAGAAGATATTTTCTTGCCTCCTGAAATCACAGATGATTCCAGGGTTTATCTAAATAAGTCAGAAAGAAGATTTTCATCAACTTGAGAATGTTCTTCTTGGCACCCAACACTCTCATGGCATATTCTGAAATCTGAAGCACATGACGATGCCTGTCTTTTTCTCACAGGAAGCTAAGGAACTCCACCATGGAATGGAATTCTGCTATTTAGCATGACTGTTCCTGTTACAATTGTTTTCAGAACTTTGGTGTCACTGGTGTTTTCTCCTTATGTGACTCCCATTCTAGCAGAGAATTAGTCATGAACAATGAAAAGAAGCAGGCAGGAAGCATGGAGGAGATGCACAAGAATACATAAAAGAAAGCAAAATATTTGCATTTTTTCCCTTTTTTTTATATTTGTTATTTAAAGTATACTTCTTACAGAGAGAAGGGCAGCAAAATACAACCACTTTTTACAGCTAATTTGCAAATGGAAAGTGTTAATTAAAAATTGAGGCTCTCAAAGTTTCTAATTAGCCTGTAAAATTCATTCTGCTGTTGGGGTTTGAGTTTTTATTTCTTTTCTTTGTTGTATCTTTAATTATAGACTGCAAGCTAAAAGGGTTTTTTATTTATTTATTTTTTATTTCACAAGAGCATTATAAAAGAAAACCACTAAAGTTTTGAAAATATAAATGGCTTCCTAAGATTCGGTTGATGCAAATACTATTAGATAATTTGGTTTCACTGTGAAGTGAAAACTTATAACAGAAATTACTGAGCTTTTACTTTATGGATTGGAATTGAAGGAAAATAATCTCAAATATTGATAAGATTTAGCTAAGTCATAGGCATAATTCCATCAGTTGGTGATGATATACAAATTTCATATTTTTTATCCAAGTAACACAAGAATATGGCAAAAAGTGTGGGTTAGCCCTCTATTTTTATAAAAAGATTCATTTATTTATTTGAAAGTGAGAGGGAGAGAGGAAGCGTGTGGGGGAGGGGTGTGGAGGGAAAGGAAGAGAGAATCCCAAGCAGACTCCCCACTGGGCACGGAGTCTAAGGCAGGGCTGGATCCCATGACCTGCAATCCTAACCTGAGCAGAAATCAAGAGCTGGATGTCCCCTCCATTTTTTGAATATACATCCAGGACTGGCTTTTAAGATCACAGTCTTGTGTTATATGTAATACCTGAAATAATGGCCGAGTCCAAAATTAAGGCAACAGCAATTCATTGACTAGCCCCCATATATCAAGCATGTAGACACCCCTCATCACAGCAGTGCTGACCCTTACTACCTCCTTTTTTACCACATTCATATGTACCTCGCTAACACAGCATCCAGAGCTGGTAGATGTATCTACATCCTGAAGGCACCCAATTTTAGCTTACAAGTCAGTAATGCCTAGTCACTCTAAAGTGCCATCATTATGACCACCATTCTGTTTGAGAGCATCTCCATCACCACATAGAGAGGCTCGTGCTCCCGTGCCATTGACTTCATTCCCACAACAAGCCTAAGTGAGAGCTAATGCACTTCCTATCTCTGCAGGCTTGCCTTTTATGGACATTTCATATAAATGGAATTTCACAATCTGTGCTTTTTAAAAATGTACTTAGCCTGATATGTTTTGAGTTCCATCTCAGTCAGGATGGATGGGTGCTTGGATTATTTCTACTTTTTGGCTCTTCTGAATCATGCTGCCATGAACATTCATGTTCATGTCTCTGTACAGACACATATTTTCATTTATCTTGGATGGATATTCAGGAAAGTAATTGCTGGGTGATCTAGTAAATTTACATCTTCATTTTCAAGTAAGTGACAGATTGTTTTCCATGGTAGCTGCATCTTTTTGTGTTCCCATGAGCAATGAATGAGGGTTCCAATTTCTTTTCAGCCTCTCCAACACTATTCTTGACTTTATTTTTTCACTTATTTTTTTTTCACTTTATTTTTTAGAAAGATTTTATTTATTTATTTGACAGAGAGAAAGAGAGGACAAGCTGGGGAGCAGAAGGAAGAGGGAGAAGCAGACTCCTCTCTGAGCAGAAAGCCGAATGTGGGGCTGGATCCCAGGACCCGGGATCATGACCCGAGCCAAAGGCAGACACTTCAGCCACTGAGCCACCCAGGCATCCTTGTCTCTTTTGCTGTAGTCATCCTTGCTATTATGAAGTGGCATTTCACTGTGGTTTTTATTTGCATTTCTCTGATGGGTAAAATATTGAGAATTCTGCGCTGGGCTCATTGGCCATTCTATATACATGTGCACTGATGAAACATCTATTCAACATTTTAGCTTATATTTTATTGCTTTTTTGTCTTCTGATAATTGAGCCGCAAGCTTTTAGAATCTATTTGGGATGCAAGTAATTTATCATACAGATGTTTTCAAAATTTTTTCTTCCTATCTGGGACTTGTTTTTCACTTATTAATGGTGTTCTTGAAGTTCAAAATATTTTCATTTTTTATGAATGCGAATTTGTCTTTAATCACATGTGTTCTTAGGGTTGTAGTAAGACTGTCTAACCTAAGTCCCTACTCTGCTGCAAGTGGAAAATGAGGTTTCGTGCACCCCAGGAGATGCTCTAGGGCACATGTGTGTTCATGGGCAGGAAGCTGTCCCTACGCCATCTCTTCTCTGTGCTCACTGCTACTAGGGTTGAATTCATGGGAGCCCTGATGGGGGACGTCTGACCCTAGGCCTGCGATTTTCCCAGTGGTGGATGTATTTTGAGTGACCCAAGCCCAGGAAGAAGGAACAGACCTGTCTTCCCAGAAAGCACCTCGAGCTTCTTCTATACCATGTGAAATAAATGTTTTATGAGCAAATATATCCTATAAGAAAGTTTCTGATGATATCTTCATCACCCTAAAGTAAAACAAACAATGCTCTTCTCTGATTTTAAGATATAAAAAGTATAAATGTAAGTAAAAAAATTGGCCTTTAAACCTTTTTTTTTAAATCTTCTATATAAACAAATTCTAGGGGTACCTGTCCCAGTCAGTTGAGCACTGGGCTCTTGATTTTGGCTCAGGTCATGATCTCAGGGTCATGAGATGGAGCCCCTCACTGGGCTCTGTGTGGGAATGGACTCTGCTTCTCTATCTCTCTCTCTGCCCTTCCCCCAACTCATGTGTGTGGGGTCTTTCTCTCTCTAAAATAAATAAATCTTTAAAACTTTTCTATAGGAAAACCAGGGGACCAACTGTTAAGTTTAAAGTAATCAAAAATTTCCAACTGTATTACCCAAATTATTATAATGTGCCAATAATTAAGGTCAGTCACAGTATATGTTGGTTTAATGTTAAAACTAAAGAGACTTTACGAAGAATACATGGAGGAGACTAGCTCATGTTGTGAATTTAGGGAGAATTTCAAATATGTCCTTGTGGAAGGCGGCCTTGAAAGTGACCTCAATGACCCTACCTGCTTGTATCCCCACCCCTGTAATCCCCCCACATCTTAGACATGGGCTAGGCTGAATGACCTGATTCTAACAAATACACAGCCGAAGCACATACACAGCACTCACAGCACTGCCAAGGTAGGTGACAACATGACATCGGCATCCCCCTGGCTCTCCCTCTCTTGAGTACTGGCTCTGGAAGAAGCCAGCGGCCATGTTGTGAGCTGCCCCACTGACATGCCATTTAGTAAGGCACTGTTGTCTCTGGAACACAGCCAGAAAGCACCTGGGGCCAGGGAGTGCCAGTCTCCAGTCCTGGGAGTGATCAGGTCTCTCAAGGGATCCTCATCTCTGAACCTACAGGAAAAAGTCCTATCCTTTAAGTCAGTATGACTTTTGGATAAACCACATATTCAAATTAAGTGGAGTTCAATCAGACCAGGAGCAGGTGGGAGGACTTTAAGTATTGCATCATGATCCAAGCACACTACAGGTAAGGGCTAATGAGAAGTGCTGTCAGCAGCAGCTGTCACTCCACCAACCTCTGGGGGTGTGGGTGAGCTTGGATTCTGCCACGAGGACATCAGACTCAAGGCAACACCTGGCATCTTAATTTTTGAAGGGCTGCACAAGGATCTCTCATTCATTCAAACTGCACATTCATAATTCTTGACGGATGGACGGTTAGAGGTAAGGGGTTCATTTATATTCTCTTGACCAGCAGTCGTGTAGCACAGGACACAACTTAAGATTGAGCAATTAGAGGGAGTGAGATTTCTTCTAACTTATCTCTCTCCAGTTATGTTATCAGGAATGAATCTAATGACTCCATGTGACGAGCATCATAATAACAAGGATGGAAATAAACAGGGCAATCTTATAAAGCAGTGCTTCTCAAAGCACGGCATCTTTTCTTAGAAAACCAAATGCCCTGTCTCCACCCCCAAACTACTGGACCAGTAGAGGAAAAAGTCCCCACTGTTTTCAACAATGATGTTTGGTTACCAGGACATCATCAGGATACATCAGGGTGCTGACTGAGAGGCCAGTTTCAAAGGGAAGAATTCTGTCTTTGTAGTATGAACAGTGAGGTCATGCATCTAGCAAAACAAAAACACTCCAGTAAACCAGGTTTTTAAAATAGTTTCTTTTTACATCATTATGAAAGATTTTCTGAAAGAAGTGGAAGGAGTTTGGATGGGACATTTATGACTCATGTATTTTTGTTTTGTTTTGTTTTACAGTGGGTTCGATACCACTCAGAACACACATGTTCTCTACAATCAGGTGGGTCCAGGAACAGCCTTCCCTGGTTTCTCTTGAGAAATGTGCTATTGTCAGAGTCTCGCCAGTGCCCAGATCATAGAGGAGCTGAGGTGGAGAGCGTGAGGATGAGAGCTGGTCCATCCTTGGGCTCAAGGACGAGAAGGGCAGAGCCTGTGTGAAGGGGTGTGGGCACAGGGGCCGTTCTGATGGATCAGGACTTGAAGGAGCCCAAATGAGAAGTTCTCAGGAGAAGGGAAAGATTGAAACAAATTTTCCCTTCCTCCCTCAGTGAGGGTGAGTGTCTCTCTTCCTATTTCTTCATGTTTCTGAAAACATTTTGAGTTGTCTGTTTTTCATTTCTTATGCAAGAGCAAATTTTCTATCAAATAAAAATGTGAACTGAGAAAATTAATAACCAAGAGAAAAGGGGTGAGGTGGGAAGGGGTCTACACAGAATGACCTGCCAGGCTCAGCCTGACCTGCTGTCTTGCTGTCTCACAATTCAGTCCTGAGGGAGGTTCTGGGGCCTCCGAGGCATTTGCTGTCCTCTCCAACTGCAGACAACTTTAATCATCTTTCCCTTCTTCTACGTACTTTAGTCCTCCCCATGTTATTGTCAGAGAAAACCCCTTTCCCCTGGATTTCTAGAGTGGAGTCATCTAACTGTTTTCTTTTACTCATGCCCTTTATTCAGCTGTCCTGTTTGCTCTTAACACTCCATGGCCTGACCCCTATAGAAGCCGAGACGATGGAGGATGACAATCAGGAGGAGCTTGGTGAGGGCCAGGCCAGGGAAATACCACTAGATCAAAGGAGGAGGTTTTGGGTAACACTTCAGAGAGGAACCCCTGGAAAGGGCCGTGAGGAGGGGAGTATCAATGCCCTGTAAGGTACTATCATTCTGGCTATTCAACGTGAATAGCTACAATCCCCACAGTTGGGTTATGAAAAAGGAGCATATTGTACAAACACATATAGAGAATTGTTTTACTGCATTTCTACTATATGTATAAAAATTCTATTTAAAATTCTATGGACACAATTATATATTCTAATTTTCTGTTCAGTAATGTGTATTTTAGCTCCTTAAAAGTACTTTTTCTAGGGGCACATGGGTGGCTCATTTGGTTAAGCATCTGACTCTTGGTTTCGGCTCAGGTCATAATCGCAGGGTCATGGGATTGTGCCCCGAGACAGTCTCTGTGCTCAGAGGGGTCTGCTTGAAGGTTCTCTCTCCTTCTCCCTCTGTCACTCCGGCTCATGCTCTCTCTCTCTCTCTCTCTCTTTCAAATAAAAAAAAAAAAACCTTGATAAAGTCCCAAAAGTTCATTTTCTCTTTTGTTTCCTTTGCCTTTGGAGACATATGTTGAAAGAAGTTGCTGTGGCTGATAGCGAAGAAGTTACTGCCTATGTTTTCCTCTAGGATTCTGTTGGATTCCTGTCTCACGTTGAGGTCTTTTATCCATTTTGAGTTTATCTTTGTGTATGGTATAAGAGAATGGCCGAGTTTCATTCTTCTACATATAGCTGCCCCAGCACCATTTATTGAAGAGACTGTCTTTTTTCCACTGTATATTTTTTGAAGATTACTTAACCATAGAGTTGAGGGTCCATATCTGGGCTCTCTACTCTGTTCCACTGGTCTATGTGTCTGTTTTTATGCCAGTACCATGCTGTCTTGGTGATCACAGCTTTGTAGTAAAGCTTGAAATCAGGTAACGTGATGCCCCCATTTTATTTTGTTTTTCAACATTTCCGTAGCAATTCAAGGTCTCTTCTGATTCCATACAAATTTTAGAATTATTTGCTCCAGCTATTTGAAAAATACCAGTGGAATTTTGATTGGAATGTCATTAAAAGTATAGATTGCTCTAGGCAGTATAGACATTTTAACAATGTTTATTCTTCCGATCCAAGAGCATGGAATGGTCTTCCATCTTTTTTTATCTTCTTCAATTTCTTTCATGAGTATTTTGTAGTTCCTTGAGTACAGATCCTTTACCTCTTTGGCTAGGTTTATTCCCAGGTGTCTTATGGTTCTTGGTGCTATAGTGAATGGAATCGATTCTCTAATTTCCCTTTCTGTAATTTCATTGTTAGTGTATAAGAAAGCCACTGATTTCTGTACATTGACTTTGTATCCTGCCACATTACTGAATTGATGTATGAGTTCTAGTAGTTTTGGGGTGGAGTCTTTTGGGCTTTCCATATAAAGAATCATGTCATCCGCAAAGAGAGAGAGTTTGACTTCTTCATTGCCAATTTGGATACCTTTTATTTCTCTTTGTTGTCTGATTGCTGTTGCTAGGACTTCTAATACTATGTTGAACAAGAGTGGAGAGAGTGGGCATCCTTGTCGTGTTCCTGATCTCAGTGGGAAGGCTGCAAGCTTTTTTCCATTGAGGATGATATTTGCTGTGGGTCTTTCATAGATAGATTTGATGAAGTTCAGGAATGTTCCCTCTATCTTGATACTTTGAAGCGTTTTAATCAGGAATGGACGCTGGATTTTGTCAACTGCTTTTTCTGCATCAATTGAGAGGACCATGTGGTTCTTCTCTCTTCTCTTATTAATTTGTTCTATCACATTGATTGATTTGCGAATGTTGAACCACCCTTGTAGCCCAGGGATAAATCCCACCTGGTCATGGTGGATAATCTTTTTAATGTGCTATTGGATCCTGTTTGCTAGGATCTTGTTGAGAATCTTAGCATCCATATTCATCAGTGATATTGGTCTGAAATTCTCCTTTTCGGTAGGGTCTTTGCCTGGATTGGGGATCAGGGTAATGCTGGCTTCATAGAAAGAGTCTGGAAGCTTTCCTTCTGCTTCAATTTCTTGAAACAGCTTCAGGAGAATTGGTGTTATTTCTTCTTTGAAAGTTTGGTAGAATTCCCCAGGGAATCCATCAGGTCCTGTGCTCCTGTTTTTTGGGAGGTTTTTGATCACTGCTTCAATCTCATTACTAGATATTGTTCTATTCAGGTTGTCAATTTCTTCCTAGTTCAATTTTGGGAGTTTGTAGTTTTCCAGGAGTGCATCCATTTCATCTAGGTTGCTTAGCTTATTGGCATATAACTGTTGATAATAACTTCTGATGATTGTTTCTACTTCCTTAGTGTTAGTTGTGATCTCTCCCTTTTCATTCATAATTTTTGAATTTGGGCTTTCTCTCTTTTCTTTTGGATTAGTGTAGCCAATGGTTTATTGATCTTATTGACTCTTTCAAAAAACCATCTTCTAGTTTCATTGATACGTTCTACTGTATCTCTGGTTTCTACCTCATTGATCTCTACTCTAATCTTGATTATTTCCCTTCTTATGTGTGGAGTTGGTTTGACTTGTTGTTGATTCTCCAGTTCTTTAAGGTGCAGAGACAGCTGCTGTGTTCTGGATTTTTCAATTTTTTTGAGGGAGGCTTACATGGCTATGTATTTCCCTCTTAGGACCGCCTTTGCTGTATCCCATAGGTTTTGGACCAAAGTGTCTTCATTCTCATTGGTTTTCATGAATTGTTTCAGTTCTTCATTGATCACCTGGTTGATCCAAGCATTCTTAAGCAAGGCTGTCTTTAGCTTCCAGGTGTTTGAGTTCTTTCTGAACTTTTCCTTGTGATTGAGCTCTAGTTTCAAAGCATTGTGATCTGAGAATATGCAGGGAATAATATCAGTCTTTTGGTATCGGTTGAGTCCTGATTTGTGACCCAGTATGTGGTCTATTCTGCACAGCAAAGGAAACAGTCAACAAAACAAAGAGGCAACCCATGGAACGGGAGAAGATATTTGCAAATGACAGTACAGACAAAAGGTTGATATCCAGGATCTATAAAGAACTTCTCAAACTCAACACACACAAAACAGTCAATCATATCAAAAAATGGACAGAAGATATGAACAGACACTTCTCCAATGAAGACATACAAAAGGCTATCAGACACATGAAAAAATGTTCATCATCACTAGCCATCAGGGAAATTCAAATTAAAACCACATTGAGATACCACCATACACCAGTTAGAATGGCCAAAATTAGCAAGACAGAAACAACATGTGTTGGAGGGGATGTGGAGAAAGGGGAACCCTCTTCCACTGTTGGTGGGAATGCAAGTTGGTGCAGCCACTTTGGAGAACAGTGTGGAGATTCCTCAAGAAATTAAAAATAGAGCTTCCCTATGACCCTGCAATTGCACTCCTGGGTATTTATCCCAAAGATACAGATGGAGTGAAAAGAAGGGCCATCTGTACCCCAATGTTCATAGCTGCAATGGCCATGGTCACCAAACTGTGGAAAGAACCAAGATGCCCTTCAATGGATGAATGGATAAGGAAGATGTGGTCCATATACACTATGGAGTATGATGCCTCCATCAGGAAGGATGAATACTCAACTTTTGTATCAACATGGATGGGACTGGAAGAGATTACGCTGAGTGAAATAAGTCAAGCAGAAAGAGTCAATTATCATATGGTTTCACTTCTTTTTGGAGCATAACAAATAACATGGAGGACAAGGGGAGATGGAGAGGAGAAGGGTGTTGAGGGAAATTGGAAGGGGAGGTGAACCATGAGAGACTATGGAATGTTTCCTGTGCCCTGTGTAATACTATGGACTCTCGTGGTTCACCTCCCCTTCCAATTTCCCTCAACTCCCTTCTCCTCCCTCTCCTCAAAAACAATATGAGGGTTTTGAAGGGGCGGGGGGGGTGGGAGGTTGGGGAACCAGGTGGTGGTATTAGAGAGGGCACTGATTGCATGGAGCACTGGGTGTGGTGCAAAAACAATGAATACTGTTACACTGAAAAAAAATTAAAAAAAAAAATTTAAATCTTAAAACCAAACTAAACCAAGCAAAACAAAACCTTTTCTGGCTACTGTCCATATGCCTCAAAGTTGTTAACCCAGAGAGCCACTGGCCTGAAGCCACACATGTTTGTTCTGATGCACTGCTGCCTTTAAGCTCCTGTGGACTCCATTCTCCCATCTGTTTTTCAGGTCACAGATTCTAAGAGGCTTTGCCACAACATCCCAGGGTCCCAGACTAGTCATATCATGGCACGAGATCCATATGTATGGAGGCAACCACAGATCAACTCCAGAAAAAGAGTCACAGGTCATGTATCAAGGAAGAAATAGAATTTTATGTTTGCATTTTAGGTTTAGGAACCATCAGAAGTACTTGTATTGGCACTGACTTGTTGTCAACAGGGTAACAGGGAGGCAGCAGAGAAACACTATTTCAAAAGCTACAAATCTCACTAAATCCTTAAGATGTTATGAAATAAAGCTTTGAATCTGGTACATGAAGCAGCCCCCGGAATGTTTCCTGTGCCCTGTGTAATACTTTCTGGCAGATAGGGCTTACTTTTTGGTGTTGTTATTACTTACGTTCCTTTTCCCTAGTTTTTGGTTGACTTTATTGTTTTGCTTTATTTTTAAAGCTTACAAAATGAAGGGTGTAAGTTATAGAAGATGTAAGGATGAGAGTAAAAGAACACCCATACATAACTCCTCCACCTAAGAAAGAAAACTCAGCCATGTCTTTGCAGACGTTTATTGGTCCATCTCTACTCCCATCCTGTTGGTTATCCCTATTGTTCCTCATCATAGTTTACTTGATGGGAATATATGGCTGAAGAAGCTATCACTTTGAGTTGCATACTTTGAACTTCAAATAGAGGGAATCATATACTATGTGTATTCTTTGACTTGCTTTTTGGCTCAGTATCATGTTGATAATATTAACTCTCATAAACTTTCATTGTGGTCTATGGTCATTGCTTTATTATATCTCATCATAAAATTATATTAAGCAAATGTATCCATTCTAGTTGATCAGATTGGGTCTTCCCCCTTTTTTCATATTACAGTGAAAACAGCTATGCATCTTCTCAGGATCTTGGAGACGGGGCTGAAATTTATTTAGAGTGTATACAGTAAGAATGGCTGTGTCCAAAATTTGACACATCTTCACATCTATGAAGCTTCAACAAACTGTTTTCTGAGGTGGCTGTGTCCTCATGAGCAGTCAAAAGGCTCTGGAGGTCCATGTTACTGTGTAGAGTTGACAGTGTTGCTCTTTTTAATTGTGTCCAACTTTGTGGTTGGGAAATGGGATCTCTCTATGTTTTAATCTTCATTCCCTTCATTACTAAGGCAGCAAATAAAGAAAAATAATTTTATTTAGAAAAACCAAGAAGGAAAAATGGGGGGGTTACCTTGGATGAAGGATTGAAGTGGGGGTCTTCTGTGGAGGGTCATCTATGTAGACATGAGAGACGAGATGGGCTGTGCCAGGTAACCAGCTATGGGCAGGGGGCTGCAGACAGAGAGAGTGGTTTCTAGTAGTTCCAAGAGGCAAAACCCTTTTTCCTTTTAAGTGCTGTAAGTATTCTTAGCTGGTAAACTAGAGACCTTGCCAGACAGTTTTCATCTAGATTAGGAGACTAGGGAGAAAAGGGAGATAGGGAGACATACATTGTGCCTATTTATTCTCTTAACTGGGATGAATTACTTTGCATTTTAAGAAAAGGAAAATCACACATAAAAACAGATTTTTAAAATCCTTGAGAAGAATTAATCTGGCATGAATCATGAAAAGTTTTAAGCTTAAAAGAATCATTAAGAGCTTTCTACGTTTGGAGAAATATATATAGTCTGTCATATTTAAGATCTGCATGACTCACCTGTGTTAAATCTAGACGAAGTATTTCTGGCCCACTGGAGATGCCGCTTATTGTTCCCAAGGTCCATTATATGTAGCTGCAATGGGTCATTCACTATCTGAAGTGAAAACCAGTCCTTGCTTTCCTGCCTTGAATGTTGAGTTGAGCTGAGTGTCACCATTCACTCCTGGAAAAGGACCCACCTTTAATATCAGTGGAGTCCAGAAAAGCCCAATGGGGAACCTTTCTAGTTTTTCTTAGTCACTTTGCATTCTCTTGGGAACAGATGCCGGGATGGAATCAGTCACATGAGTGATTTGCCAAGGAGATGCCTGCAGAGAATGAGGAAGCAGGAGTAGGAGTGGAAAGCATTCTTACTTCGATGCAGGTCTGACGATCGAGGAGACAGGATGAGGCAGGATTGGGCAAGCAGAGCTTCGAACTTGACTGCAGTTCAGAGACAGTTTCAGCCAGGCTGATGCAGAGTCCAGAGTAAAGGCACCCTCTAGGGAGACCCCACATCAGGCCAGGAGAGCCCCACTCCACCATCCAGTCATTGGCTGAGAGGAGTTTTGGGAGAATATGGCCCCAGGATGGAGGTGAGTGGGAGCCCAAAAGTACCAGAGGTATGGAGGCTGGAGGCTGTCACTTTCCCATGCCCCTCACAACAGGTTCTTTTGAAAGGGAGAGCTGAAAAATGTATCTCCATAGCTGCCTCACTAAGAAATATAAACCTATTAAACTCACCATATGAAGAAGATCACAGTCTTTAACGTCTGCATAACAATGAAATACCACGAATGCTTCGGGCTCCTAAACTACATGCAGGCCTACCAGCTATGACATCCAAGAGCATCTCACTGGTGTTCTTAATGACAACGAAATGAAATGAGGATTATTTGCCTGGCTCAAGGGATTTTTTTTTAAATTTCTTTTCAGTGTAACAGTATTCATTGTTTTTGCACCACACCCAGTGCACGTATTGCAAGGTATTATTTTTTAGAACTTTGTGTTGTTTACAAACAAATTAAGGAACACATTTTTTAAATTTACAAATTAAACTGATGTAGAGACATCTGTTAGTACCCTATAGCTTCAGTTCTCTATTTGTCTATAAGCACAGTGATCCCCTTTCGTGTTCCTATCCTCAGCACTCAGAGTTGGTTTGCCCTAAGATTTTCTTCTGCATGAGCACATACTCATTATTTATTTGGACTTCACATAAAATGATTGCTATCCCTGACCCAGTGGTCCCAAACCACTCACGTGGGTCTAGAATGATTGTGGAAGCCAGGCCTCCTGCATTGTTCATTATGTGACATTCAGACCTCTCTGACTCATCTGCTTCATTAGCTTATTCCTACTAACCACACAACCCATTAAAGCATAAGGACACAAAAATGGGATTCAGACAAAAGAGGCCAAGCTTAACCAAGATACTGGTTCTTCCCTTCCCCCCTTTGTTTGCAATGTTCAGTGTATCTACTTTACAATTGGAAGGGAGTGGAATGGCTCACTTACACAGAGTAGAAGCTAGTGGAGAAGAATCGTTAATTAGTGAGGAAGGGTAACCTTGTGTTAGGCTGGCCATCTGTGT
Source organism: Mustela putorius furo (assembly GCF_011764305.1). Classification (NCBI taxonomy): domain Eukaryota; kingdom Metazoa; phylum Chordata; class Mammalia; order Carnivora; family Mustelidae; genus Mustela; species Mustela putorius. Next base: position 15,107,859 of record NW_025421998.1, read on the forward strand.
GGGAGAAGAAAATTACGAATCCCTACAGGAAGTTTGTCTAACAGAGGCCGTGTAGGTGGGAAGAGCAGAGAACCCTAGAAGTAACATGCGTCTGTGATGCCCACGACGTGACATTCCTTCACCCAAACCTCTTTCTGTCTTACTAGAACCTCTCACTACCCAGCATGGTCGCCTGCTTAGTCCCATGGCCACCATAAACCTTCTGGAAAGAGAATAACTTTCCAGTCAGAACATTAGTATTGTTGGCTCTCCTGATGGCCCCCCTCCAGGCCCATGACTCATGCCTAGCTACCTTTGTCCTGAATGGCTCTCACTGATACCTTGACCTACCTTTGCTCCTGTCAAGGCCGCTCAGCACCCTTTAATAGAAATAAAGGGTGTTCAATGACAGTTGCAAAAAGACCCACTAAAAATAGAGCCCAAGTCACTATTAGAAGGCTCCACATAAATAATTAGCTACTTCCAAAATCAAAGCCGACCCACCAAAGCCAAGGAAACTCCCTGACTGACAAATACACTAAGACAGCCACTTTCCAAGGAGACTCCTCCTCTACCACCACGCATGTCCTCTGCTCGACCTTCTGTAGAGACAGAAGCTTAATGGACCCAACACACTGCAGCTGCTAACACCTGAGGCTGAGAAGCTTCTTGGAAGGATGAGGCAGGAGGCTTCACCAGTTGGATGGGTTTTGGAGATACCCAAACCAGCCACTGGGTCTCTTTTTGGTCTTTCACCCAAAATTTAGCCCACAGCCTTCATAAAACTACACATTAGCCCAAAGATCTTCTCCACAAATATTGGTGGTAATGGTGATAACTAGCTCTTCTGCACAACCAGAAATAGGCATTTCTGTGTTCTCATTTATGGGCTTTTGTCTGATGCATGCAGAAGTTTTAGAATTAAAGCTCTTTATTTATGTCTGTCTGGATGTTTTTGTGTCTACACATATGTAATAGTTTCCTACCTTTGGATGGTATTACAACATTACACCAAAAATTCCTTAAAAGGACTTCTATTTTAATTGCTGTAATGATAAATAAACACGTACAGATTGAACAGTTCTAAAATTCCCAGAAATTTGGGAAATTTAGCTTTTAATACTTTCATATGCTTTAAAAATATTCTTATACAAACTGACTCAAGGATTTTCAAAATTCAAGTTTCCATAATTTGGGTAGGTCTTTAGCAGTCAGGACTAGTTTGATATTGTTGGTTGAAACAGTGGCATTCCGAGCATCATACATTTCTATTCCATTTGGGTATATTCTTCCCAAACTTACAAAGGTTTCCTGATTAAATAAACCCGCCTGTGGCTACAGCTGTTTCAGACTATCAAAAATGTGAATTTTTCCTTAACCAAATTGAACCTTCTTCTGACCAACCTTATTTAAACAGTACTTACGATTTGTAGTATAAAAAATAGTTTCCAAGTTCTTTACATAACTTAAAACCTTAAACTTATGCTAACCTGAGTTAATAGTTTTCTTTAGATATCCAGTCACTTATAAAGAAGAGAAAATACTGAAACTTAATTACTAAGCATAATTTTAATTCTATATGCTTTTTGTCTCTAATTTTTACATGGTACAATGGTATAAGATTTCAGAATTGCATTCAGGCCAGGTTCTTTCTCCTGGAGAGCACACTTCTGTTCTATAGAAAGATCTGGACATATTTCCAAATAATTCCTATGCCCCAACTACCTCCTCCTCTCATTCACCCCCCTCCAAAGCCACAAGGGCACCGTTCTCCATCCTCACTATGAGAACCTATGGGGGTCCTGATGGAGAAGGTCCCAAAATGGTGGCCCCCAGGATTTTCCCAATGAATCACACCCAGCCTCCAGCTATTTGTGAAAAGTATCACGTAAGTCTCCCCACATGTCTGTGGCTTCAGTGTGCTTGCTACAGTCCTCAGGAGGCAGTCACAGGATCAGCTCCTGTCTCTCTGGCTATGTCTGCCTCTCTAAATTTCAGGATGGCAACTAGTCTTGAAGCCTTGGTTCTCTGAGGAGCCCAAGAAAAGCTACTGATTTCCAATTCGCCCTGATTTTTATTTTAAGGCTAATAGTGATGACTTCTGGAAGTTGCTTCCCTTGCTGTCGACATGTTATACAACCATGTTATATCTGTAATACTGTGCAGTGAACATCAGATTTATTAACTACAGATTTTATTTGTTATTTGTTAACTACAGATTTTATTCTTATTTCACCAGTGCCTTCCACTAGTGTCCTTTGTCTCTCCCAGAATCCAAATAAGGATAACACATTGAATTTAGTTATGTATCTACTTAGTCATCCTCAACCTGTGATACTCCCACAGCCCTTTCTTCCTTTTCACATTTGAAGTTCTCTCATTTTGGATTTTTCTGATGTTTTCTATTAGTTAGGCTGGGGTTATGTTTTGGGGAAAATACAGCACAAATGTGAGTCCCCTTTTTATGCATCATATCAGGACATACATGACAGAAGCTTGACTAATCACTGGGGATGTTAGCTTGATCATGGGAATTAGATGGCACCTACCAGATTTCTCTGCTGAAAAGTTACACTTTTTCCCCTCAAATCTCTATCAGCTAGAAGCCAATAACTAAATTCAGTGCACACTCAAGGGGAAGGGAATTAATTTTATTTTTATTTATTTTATTTTTTTTAATATAATTTTTTATTTTTTATAAACATATATTTTTATCCCCAGGGGTACAGGTCTGTGAATCACCGGTTTACACACTTCACAGCACTCACCAAAACACATACCCTCCCCAATGTCCATAATACCACCCCCTTATCCCAAACCCCCTCCCCCCAGCAACCCTCAGTTTGTTTTGTGAGATTAAGAGTCACTTATGGTTTGTCTCCCTCCCAATCCCATCTTCTTTCATTTATTCTTCTCGTACCCACTTAAGCCCCCATGTTGCATCACCACTTCCTCATATCAGGGAGATCATATGATAGTTGTCTTTCTCTGCTTGACTTATTTCGCTAAGCATGATACGCTCTAGTTCCATCCATGTTAAGGGGAAGGGAATTAAACTCTATCTCTTGGTGGCAGGAATATCTGTATCTATATCATGAATAATTTTTCTGTTATTTATTTTTTCATATGGACTCATGGGAATTTATTTTATTCTTTGAATTTTGATCCACCATGTGCTTGTTTGTGTCTTTGCTCAATTTGTTAAAATTTCCTGGTTTCATCTTTGAGCTTATAACTTCTTCAGTCTGTGTCTGCCCTGTATAATGCTGTGTTCTTACTTCTCCCAGTGAGTGCCTGTCACACTCCAGTTTTCATGCTGCTTCTTCTTCCTGTGACATCAGTTCTCTGCTGGGTTCACAAAAAGTAGCTAATTTCCAACAATACTCTTTCCAGCTCCCTATGTCTCTGAAGTCATTTATTAGACTGATATGTGTCAAAAACATTTATCCATAAAAATGTCTCAAAAAAATCTCTGATAAATCATGATCCAAGAGCTCACATGAAAATAATGGATGTATAATTACAATATGAGTTCTGAATCACTGGTTCTGTGTGCTCTAAAATTTTTTGATCCAGGCTGGTGCCATTAGAGAAGATAAAAATAGATTATTTCTTCCTGTCACTTCAGTTCTCTCCCTTCATGTCACTTGTCCCTCACCTACTAAACCCATTATTCACACAAAGCCCATGAATTGGCTTGTTTACTATCCATACTATTAATCATGCTCTTTGGCCTTACAGCATTAGACTCATTCCCAACTTTGTCCTCAGGAGAGAATACAGTAAATTATCAAAAAGAGAATATTTACATTACTCTTATAAAGTGTAGTTAACAAGCAGGGAGGACATTCATACAACACCCCCATCAATCAGTGCCTGTGCTGAGACATAAAAGTAAATGTCAACGGTAATAATAATAATAATAATAATATAAATAAAGGTTTTTAAAATGGGTACACCTCCGAGGATCTTAGAAAGAAATGCAGCATGGGTTTAGAACTCAGAGAGTTTAAAGGTCAGAACAGGTCAGGAAGAGTAAAACTAATACCATTTCATAGATTTGAGCAATTACTTAAGGAAAAATTCATTACATAATACACCTGTTAGATGCTGAGAAAGTAGTATGGAAAGGGACTATCTTATCTGATAAAACACTATCAAAATTTATTCTGGAAAGGGATTCAAGATGGCGACAAAGGAAGATCCTGATCTCCCATAAACATAAACACATCAAATCTACAGCTACATATGGATCATTCCCCTGTGAAAAAGATATGAAATCTGGATGACAATCAATGGATAAAAGAATGTCATTGAGACAGGTTGGAGAGGCAGAGATGTGGTCTTCACAAAAAACTCAAGCTCCAGAGCCCAGCACACAATAGAGAGGGGTCTTATCAGTCTGGTGCTTCCTCTGGAAAAGTGAGGAGTTGGTACCTCATATCAGGCAGTCCAACCCTTGAGATCTGCACCAGAGAGATGAGTTCCCCAGAGATGCCTAGCTTAGAAAACCAAGGGAGATGAAGGATCCAAAGTACTATAGGAAACTGAGGTTCTCCTTCTAAAGAGCTCATGTTTGGTCTCACTCATCCTGGGATCCTGTTCAAAAGCACCACTTTTTTTTTTTTTTATGTGGAAAAATTATTTTTTAAATTTCCTTTCAATGTAACAGTATTCATTGTTTTTGCACCACACCCAGTTTTCCATGCAATATGTGCCCTCCCTAATACCCACCACCTTGTTCCCCCAACCTCCCAACCCCCGCAACTTCAAGACCCTCAGGTTATTTTTCAGAGTCCATAGACTTTTATGGTTATGTTGGGGTCTGTGATCAAATGAACGAGACTGATACAAAGCGAAGGTCAAGCAAAGCTTTATTTCATGCCAAGCATCAAGAATCAAACTGACCGGTCAAGAGTGTCTCTTACAGAAAGGTGATGACGATGACCCCGGCAAGGCCGCTCCCAATGTGGCCGCTCTGGACGAAGCTGCTCCCCAGACAGGGCCACTCCCTGGACAGGGGCTGCTTCTGCGAAGCCGCTCCCTGAGGCCATGGCTCGGGGCGGCAGGGCCGCTGGCAGCTCTCATGGCTCTCACGGCTCTGATGGCTCTGACAGCTCTGACAAGAGCTATGACGGCTTGACAGCTCTGATGGCTCTTATAGCTCTTACAAGAGCTCTGACGGCTCTTCTACTCCTCCAACGGCTCTTCTACTCTTCCAATGACTCTTCTACTCCTCTGACGGATCTTCTACGTTTCGGACAGCTCTTCTACTCCTCCCCAGCCTCAGCCTCACAGACTAATCTTTATAGAGGTGGTTGAGCCCCGCCCACACACAGGTGGCCAGTGGGATTTAAGCTCACCTCAGTGGATATATGCACACCCCACTGATTGGATGTCTTCATCTGGCCTGACCTGCCCTTGTATCTAGGCTTTGCAAATAAGTTCCTCTGGGAGGGGCAGGGTCAATCTAAGTTCACAGCATAGGGTCAAGCTAAGTTCACTGCAACAAAATGGCTCCCCCTGGCCAACCAGGCCCTTACAGTTCACCACCCCCTTTTAAAGTGCCTAGGCTGTATGGCAAGAAAATTCATTTGTTCATCTGAGGACATCTGCCTGAGGGGCAGGGGAGAGTCAGAGGTCTCTCTGGAGACAAAGGCTCTGGAAGACACCATTTGTGTGTTCTCTACCTACCATGCTAGCCGAGGTATGCACACTGTGACACAGCACCTTCCTGTTGCCTCACAAGAAGGGTGAGGGCTCGTAGTCACAGCATGGTCCCACCACCATGCTGAGGCTAGAGAGAGTGGGTGGTAGCACCAATTCTTCACTCCTGCAAGGGCAGACTAGTGTGAACAGTCAGGCATTCCCCTGCCCCCAACCTCAGGCCTGGGATAGGGCACTCTCTTGCAGCACAGCTGAAATTGATGAGTGCATGCAGTCAAGGCATTTTCCTGTTCTCATTCTGAAGCCAGAGGGCGTGCCTTAACCCCTGCTTGTACCAGCTTCCCTGCTAAAGCCAGTAGGCATGTGAAAACTGCACAGAGGATGCCCCTTATTTGTTTAGCTTTGGTGGTCAAGGGGGCTGGCATTCCTGAGCTCCAGGGAACTATAACAAATGCAAAGACACTTCTTGGCAGACCAGTACCCCCAGGACACTGAATAGACAGCAGGCCAAAACACAACTCCTGTCTTCCTGTGAAAAAAGCCTTTTTACTTACCCTGGAGCTTCAACCTGAGGGACAAGCTTCATGTCTCCCAGACATCTAGAGGCCACAGAGGTGCCCCCAGGGAATGTAAGCAGAGAGAAACCATCCTTGCTCAACCCTTTGCCTCAATACAGCTCTACCAAACATCCCAGAAAGGAGCTTATACACTTATATGGAGCCCTGATTTTTGAAACTGTCACCAGAGACACCTCCAGATCTCCAAATCTGGAGTCCAACTGGGATTGCAATTGTCACCCCACAAGACTTTATATATTTGCACACTTTAAAAGCTTCTGCCTGAGAGTCTGACTTCCAATCAGCCTAAGATGAAGTGTTAGATTAGATTCTTCTCCTTGGAACACTGACAGGTCTTAGGGACAGATCAGAAATAAATCATACTGTTTAGACAATCACAAAGGTTAGGAGACAACTAAGAACCAGGACAAGGGTAAGCAAGAAAGTTCATCTCCCACACATGGCAACTTTTCATCACTGGAAGAAGTAGTTGTTTTGCCAAATATATAGAAACACAGGAAGTCAAGCAAAATGAGGAAATAGAATTACGTTCCAAATGAGAGAATAAGACAAAACTTCAGAAAAACGTTAATGATATGGAGATAAGTACTCTACATGTAATGAACTCAATTTGATAGTCATAAAGATGCCCATGGAACTTGGAGGAAGAATGAAGGAGCAAGAATGAAGGAGCACGGGGAGAACTTCACCAGCAACAGGAAGTGTGCAAAAGAATCAACCAGAAGTGACAGATGAAGAATACAATAATTAAACCGAAAACTACACTAAAGGTGTTCAGCATGAGACTGGGTGAAACAGTCTAACCTCAGATAGAGTCTCTGAGGTGAAACACAAAGCTGCCCAACAGAACAACAAAAAGAAAAATGAATTCAAAATGTTAAAGATAAGTTAAGAAACTTAATGTGACATCAAGCGGGATAACACTCAAATTAAAGAGGTCCTAAAGGGAGAGGAGAAACAGAAAGGTGCAGAAAACTTATTTGAAAAAATCATGGGTGAAAACTTTCCTAATCTGGGGAAGAAAATACCACACTTGGATATTCAAATCAAAAGAACAAACAAACAAGTAAAAAAACACCTCAAAGAGCCCAACACCAAGTCACATTATAATTTGAGTGTCAAAAAATAATTATAAAAAGCAGCAGCAGAACAGCCATTTATTATGTGTAGGGAAGTGTACCCAGTAGGCTACCAGCAGATTACTCAGCACACATTTCACAGGCCAGAAGAGAGCAGTGTGACGTATTCAGAGTACTGAGGGAGGCACCTCAGTAGCACAATTGGTTAAGTGTCTAACTTTTGGTTTCTGCTCAGGTCATGATCTCAGGTTTCTGCTCAGGCTCATGATCGAGCCCCACCTTCGGCTCCCTGCTCAGTCTGCTTCAGTTTCTCTCACTTTCATCCCTCTTCCAAACAAACTGTTAGGGTCTGTGATCAAAGGAACAAGACTGATGCAAAGCAAAAGTCAAGCATGGCAAAGTCTTTGCATGTCTTCTTCATGGCAAGCATCAGAAACCAAACTGACCGGTAGGGGCCATCTCTTACAAAGAGGCGACAATGATGACCCCGACAAGGCCGCTCCCCGGACGACGACACTCCCTGGATGACGACCCTGACGAGGCCAATGACTACCCCAACGACTACCCCAATGACTACCCCAATGACTACTACTACTCCCCCCAAACCCAGCCTCACAGACTAACCTTTATAGAGGTGGTTGAGCTCGGTCCACACACAGGCAGTCAATGAGATTGCAACACACAGGGAAAACTGCACAGTCACGCTCAGTGGGCAATATGGGTGACCAATTGAATTTCAATTCACCACAGTAAATATATGCAAGCCCCACTGATTGGATGTCTCCATCCAGCCTGGCCCATCCCTATATCCGGGGTTTGCAAGTAAGTTCCTCTGGCTAACCAGGCCCTCATACAGGCCCTCACAAAATAAGTTTTTAAAAACAAGAAAAAAAATGCTGGCTGACTGCAACCTGCCTTTTTTTCCAGGGTGCAAAAAGAAAAACATGCAACCAAGAATGCTCTACCCAGCAAGGTTGTCATTCGGAGTTAATAGGGAGATAAAGAATTATCTAAATAAAGTAAAGGATTTTATTACCACTAAACTGGCCTTATAAGAGATGTTGAAGGGACTTATTTAAACTAAAAAGAAATGACATAATTAACAAGAAAATACATAAAAATAATCTTAAAGGTAAACGCAACATAGTGTATGTACAGCAGAGGTAGTGGGTAAATCACTTATAAAGCTAGAGTGAAGACAAAAATAGTATATTTAACTAAAACTACAATAATTAGTTAACAGATTTATATTTTAAAAAGGTCGTGACATCAAAACCATTAAACAAGTGGTTCCCCACAGTATAGAACTTCAACAGTTTACAACAATGGAAAAGTCATCCACACAGAAAGTCAATAAGAAAACATCAATCTTAAATGAATCATGTATACTGGGGTGAATGGATAAAGACATTACACACATCAATACTATTCAGCATAAAAAAATAATGAAATGGTGATGGTCGTGGTAACATGGAGAACCTTGAGAATACTGTGTTAAATAAAATAAGAGAAAGACAAATACCATATGGTATCACTTGTATGTAGAATTGAAAAACAAACAAACAAACAAACAAAACCCTCAGATTCATAGATACAGAGAAGAGATTGATGTCTGCTGAAGGGAGGAACTTGGAGGCCTGGGAGGGTGGGGGGATGGAGCCGCAGGATGGGGGAGGGGTTGCTTCTCTTCTGTCCCCTCCCCCTCCCTCAGGAGCCCTTTGTGACCAGACAATAGCTCTGTGATGTGGTCGTGGGGCTTGTGTCTGCACCTCCACACCCAGGCTCAGTTGCCTGAGGGCAGCAGTGCGATTGGTCACTCTCAGGGCTCAGTTGCCCGAGGGCAACAGTGCGAGCAGACACTAATGTCTGATGAGGAAAGAGATGGGGAATTATCTTTTCCCTCAGGAATTCTTTATTGATAATTGGCTGAGCTCCAGCCCCACTATCTGGGCAGTTAATGCCATCTTTGCCTTGGTATGTGGGCTGGGGCTCTTTGCCTTCTTTCTTTCCTACTTCCAGCCTGATCCATCCTCACCACAAGGCAACAAACAAAAGAAGAGCAGGAAGGTAAGGAACCCTCAGCCCAGACCCAGCAAAGTGTGATTCTATCTTCTTTTCTATTATTCTTTCCACTTTTCTGAGTCACTGGAGAGACTCCTGAAATGGGAAAGAATAGAACAGGTATTCTCAGGAGAGAGTAGACCACCATCCATCCAGGACAAGCCAGACTCGGCAGGGGTTAGAGGGACATGAGGATTTCTCCCCGAAGATCTCAGGCCAGAGTCCAGGTGTGGTGGAGGGGTCCAGGACAGCGTCCCAAACACAGTGACTGATGGCCGAGGACCAGAGGCTAAAAGCTGCCTCTCTAGCGGAGGTCAGGCCCCTGAGCACCAGGTAACCAGCCGCCATCCCAGGACAGGTATTTCAGGTGAATGTTCCCCCTTCAAGGCTGATTGAGGGCAGTACTGAGCCCAAGAGGTCCCAAGCAGCAGCTAGAGTGGGGCTCTGGCCTTGGAAAGTGGGGTCCTATGTGAAAAAGTCCAGCTGTGCCACCAGGTCTGGTATTGTGTGTGTTTCTTGAGCAGAGGAACAGTGGCAAACTTCTTACATAGACTATCCTTCTGTACATTCTTCAAAGAAGGAAAACTGGAAATATTTGTATCCATTTTGAAAAGGAAATGAGTAAAACTAAAGAAAATCACAGTCCACCCCCCTTAGTTAAATGTAGGAAGTCACACTACTCATGAGCAATGAGCACCTGCTGCTGGGGCGGGGGTCCCAGCCTCCCTGTATTCTCTTATCTCAGTACCGAGCAGAGCCATGGAGAAGGGGCAACAGAAGCCAGAAAAGCCAGACTCTGAAAGGTGAGCATCCACCACTCCCCTGCATGCCCCAGTTACACTGTTCCCCCGATCTGAGACCCAGCCCCACCATCTCCAGGACACCAGGGCCAGAGCCCCAGGAAACAGAGCCCTGGGTGGTGGGTTGGGGGCTCCTGGGAGGGAGATCACAACCCAGAGGCTTCCCAGATTTTGCCCCAGAACAAAGCCCTGAGGGGCTGGAAATGGGTGTTGCCCGGCAGGGGCCCCAGGGCCTGGACTGGGGGAAGGACCTCCTGCTTCCACTGTGGACAAACTGTTCAACTCAGCTCAGATTCCTCTGTGAAGCCATGCAGTCCTTCCTCCCCCAGCAAGGTCATGAGTGAGAAAACAATTTGGAAAAGACAGAAATCCCCAAAATGAACCCTGTAATCACTGTGTGGGCATGTGGCCTTGGACAGTGCTGTTTGGGACTTCCAAGTCCAACCCCCCAAATGTCTCCCCTAAAGGGACATGGTATCCAGTCTCCTGTAAGACCCCTGGGCCCCCACCTTCCCCTGTAACCCAGTCTCCTGTTTCCAGCTTGCAGAAATTGCCTGCACGATCTGGAAGAGGTCCACAGTTTAGTCTCCCTTCTGCAAAGGTAAAGAATCTGTCCCCTTCTCCCCAGGGTGGGCCTCCCTGAGTCTATGGTCTGACCCCCAGGGCTGCAGGGAATGGCCTCTGGGGCTGTTTGGGGAGGCTGGGAGGAGCCATGGGACAGATTGTGACCAAAGCCCCAGGCTGAGAAACAGCGGAAGCATTGTGATGTGGGTGTGGGGCATGGGGGGCCCTGGGGTCCCCTCCCAGCCCCAGGCTGCTGCAGGGACAGCTCACACCTCCTGTCTCCCACAGCCACCTGGAAAGGCTCTCTGACCAGGCGGGCTTTCACCAGTCCTTACGGCAAGCAGCCCCTGGGCAGGTGCACCAAGCTGGAGCCAATCAGCCATGCAGGGAGCCTGTGGAAGACTCTGCTCCTGCCATGGACTCATCACCTGCTCGTGCTCCGATGACAGGGCCCCCTCGGCCTCTGGCCTCCACCCTGCCAGTGAGACCTCAAGAAGAGCAAACTAACTTAAAAAAAATCCTACCAGACACAGTGAGAAAGAACTTTCTTCCAGGTAATTCCTACTGGGCCTCTCTCATTCCAGCCATCTCAGGTCTTGGCCATGCCAGCTACCCCATTTTATCCTTTTCCTGGTGGTGGGAAAGTACCAAGTCCTTGTTTTTGCCTAGCACATTACAGCACAAGTGCCAGCAAGAACACGTGTCCTGCCACCCATCAGATGCCTCGTTCTGGGGTGGCCTTACCAACAGGCAGATAGAGACTCATAACACTTCGTTTGTCAATCCGGATGTCCAGAAGCTCCTTGAACTACTAATCAGCAAAAGGGTAGAACTGAAGTGTTGGAAGGAGAAAAAAAAGGTTGGGTCAGTTTTCAAACAGTGGTGCCCAGACAACCACGTGAGCTTCTGGGGGACTCTGTGGAAGCTGCTGGGTGCTGAGAAAAACCCCACCACCCCGCCAACCTTCTGGAACATGAAAAACAAAGCAGAGCCACTGGCCCAATCTCAGTCATTCTCATCTCCCAAGGTCTTGGAAGACCACTTGCAATGGAAACACAACCAGCTCTTCTGGGGTCTCCCCTCTCTACACAGTGAGTCACTGGTGGCCACTGCCTTGTTCTCTACTCACTCTTCTCCACTACAGTCTCCCTCTGTTTTATTCAATGGGACCTCTAATTGCTTGCCAGTTTTAAAACAGGATCAAATATCTTCACAGTTTTCCCATGCCCCACCATTGCTCCACCGTGGGAACCAAACCCAACCCTCAACGCTAACCTTGCCCCAGCCCCAGGTCCCCCTTGCACCCTCTGTCCCAATAAGACCACATTCTCTCCCATCCCAGAGGAGGACCAGTGGGGTATCTTGTGCTACATCCCAGAAAAAGATACAATTCTTCATCCCAACTAAAATGCAACATCTGGAGTGGCCCTTGTTGCCAAAGCAACAAGGAATAGGGAAGACTTCACCCACTATGGAGAAAAGATCTCCAAAATTCTTTAGCCAAGTCCCTCCCAAGCTTCTGGAGGACCACCAGGCCTCCCGGGCCGACAGATCAAGTTCCACCTTTCAAGGGGACTTTGTCATCTTTAATATCCAGAAGCCACAGCTTCAGAAGAAGCTCAGCAGGGATAAACAGCAAAACAGCTTGCCCCACAAGGTTCAGCTGTCTCTGGAACTGAGGTGGCCTCAGGATGAATCCCTGGGGGTGAGTCAGGCACAGAGAGAGCAGCGGCTCTCAAGGCCCTTTGTGTTTAAAGGCAAAAGCAGCCAAGCTACATTGAGGACCAGGTCCAGATACCACAGGAAGTATCAAGCAAGATTCCAACTAGAGAAGAACTTTGGTAAGGGTCTATGACAATGTCTGAAGAGGATGCCAACAGGTCTCTCCAGGATCTCAGCTAGGTACCCAGTGAAGGTTCTGGGAACCAACTCTGAGAAGGAGTTTGGAAAACCCTTGATGAGGACCTTGGAGGGTGATCCAGAAAAATACTTAGCCAAGAGCCCAGATAAGAATTATCTAGAAAAAACTCTAAATGTTCATTTGCACAGGAAGTTGGGACAGATCAGTAAAGGTCTGATCCCTGTGACTGTGCGTCGATCCTGGTTTATGACCAGCCATGATTTTCCCAAGTCCCAACCCCCCATGGCTATCAGAAATCGAGCACCCTTGAAGGATGGGAAGCCCTGCATAAACACCTCTCATGAGCTGTCCTTCCTTTGTCCTAACACTCAGCAGAAGCTGGAAACACACATCATAAGTTTTCGAGTGAGGCGTAAGTGGGACCTACCTCTCCAAACTGTTGAGCCCATAGATCTCAAACTACATGAAGCCCAACACTTGCCCTTTCCCCAGTCATCCTTTCCATGCTCATCCACCTTTGTACCTGGGGCCCCCTCAAAAGCCAAATTTTATAAGTTCTTGGGGAAACCACCTCAGCCCCATCCAGGAGAGAAGGGTATAACTGAAAAGTCTGATTCCACTTCAAGGAGTCCCCTGCCTGTTCCCTCACCCATATGTGAGCAAATCCAGCAGGCCCTGGGAGGGACTTCACCTGGTGATGGCCATCAGTCCTCAGAGACGTCTTTATCAAAACAGGAGGGCAGATCACTTTCTCAAGCCTCCATTCTCAGCCTCCCAAACAGAACCCTGCACAACAAGACTGTTATGGGGGCCAGGGAAGACAATCTGGAGCCAAGTCCAAGTTTAGCAATGGCCAGGAATGAACTAAGAGAGGAGAGTGGGGGTCAGGCCTCACCAGACATGGTAGCAACACTGAAGATGAAGCTCAGGTCCCAAACTCCAAGGTCCGAAGGGGCCACAGAGGTGATGGAGGCCAAGAAGGCCCCTGCTTGGAAAGTTGTCTTAAGTCCCAGTGGGCTGGCCAACAAACCAGCCATTTATGTGGATCTGAGGAGATCAGGATATCCAGATGCTAGGAAAAGCCCCTCACCAACTACAGTGTTGGTTGCTCAAGATCCAGAGGAGGTAAGCCTTAAAACAAAGGTTAGTAAGATTGAGCTCCAAGAGAAGATAGAGTCAGAGAACCAGCCTGAAGGCCATACCACTGGTGTACTTCCTCAAGATTCTCCCAGTGACATCCTCCTTCCAGACTTTACCACTTGTGTGCTTGTTGAAGACAGGGGCACCAATGTGCTGCCAGACTCTCACACTAATGCTGTCCTTGCTGCAGACAGCTTGACCACTCAAGAGTCACCCTCCTGTTCCCAAATGGAATGTACCAGTGGAGAGACACCAGCTTCCCCAGTGTCATATAACCTTAGCTCAAGTGGATCGAGCAGTGAGAGGCAGCAAGAGCCCTGTGGACCAAAGGTTGAGGACCCAAGTGACAGCCAGAGCAACAGTGAGACCACTGATGAGGGGAAGGACCAGAAGAGACCCAAACCAGAAGAGAACGAAGACAGGTGTGCAGAACCGTTGGCAATCAGGGCTTCCCAAGCTAGCGAGACAGGCCACCCTCCCCAGGTCAGAGGATCAGGAGAGAGCCTTGGGAGCAAATACCTCCGGCTCATGCCACCAGAAAAGGGACATGTTTTTCCGGAAAGCCACTTTAGACAAAGGATGAAAAATTTTCTGCAGTGCCTTAATCCCAATAAAAAAAGCAAAGGACTGGAAGGCCCCCTTCAAAAAGGCAAGCCTGCATTGGCTCCTGCCCAGAGCTGGGTGCCAGTCCAAAGCAGATTGGTTATGGACAACAGGGCTGCCGAAACTCAGATGGTCGCGACAGCTGTGGGACAAATCCTGGTGGAAAAATTGGGACTCCACCAAGGAATTCGGGCCTCAGAGATATATCAGCACAAGGAGTTGCAGGCCCCAGTACATAGGCATTCTTGCCCCCACAGGACTTTTGCCTCCACAGACCAGAGGAGAGTGATGGGAAGGATAGCCTCCAATCAGCAAGGTACCCCCAAGGGTCATAGCTGCCCTAGCAAGAGCCAGCTGACCAGAGACAGGAATGGCAAATGGCAAAGCCTCCCCAGGGACCTGAGGCCCCCAGGGAGACCCGGCCAGCACCAGCTGTTGGTGACAGGTGTCTCAGGTCGAATTCACCCTTATTCTACATGCAGTCTTCAAAAATATGTCTCAACCTATCAGGCAGAGAACGCTTCACACATCTTTCCTGGTCAGAAAGATTTCCTTCAAGAAAAAATCAAGTATATGCAAAGAAAGCCCATTTTTTCTCAGATTAGCACATCCTCTGTGTGCTAATGACTTCTCTGTGCCACAATTTTTATTGATTCCCAAAAATATGTTTGGTTTTTTTTTTCCTCATGAGTGGTGCTTGACTTTTTGTGTGCCCTGCTTGGCGGTGGGTGGGGAGGTGGCTGGGGGATGAAAGTTTTCTCTACCTGAGGGCCTGCTTTGGCTTCCAGAAGGAATGGGGCCTTGGAGGGTCAGTGTGACCTTGGGGTCCACCCCCGAACCTTTCCTCACACACTTTCCATGTCCATGACAAGGTGAACAAGACCCAGAGTGGGACCTTGCTCTGCCCATCCTCTCCTGCTTTTCCTCCACCTGAAATTTGTGTGGCTGTAGGGAGGGTCTGCTGAGGCAGAAATCCTGCTCAGGCTCCAGGAATATGGAGTCCTAAGTCAGAGTGGGGCCCATAGTTGGGAGATGCAGGCTGGCCCTGAGGGCAGAGGTGAGAAATCCTGCCCCCACCCCCATTTCCTGTGGGCAGAAGAGGACGGCCACCCTTTCTCTTTCCAGAGAATCCCATCTTAGCTCCATGCAGTCCCTCTTAACACTTGAAGCAGCAAGGGGTGAGCTCGCTCCTGGCACTGAGGGTGTGTGGGGTGCCACAGAGACCCCCAGGCACCAGCCTGCCCAGCCCCAGGCCACTGAAAGGGCCTGCTCACAAGCACCACCTTCCCCTTCTGGGGGATGGAAGGGGTGTGGCTGTGGGCAGGGGGACCCTGTGCTTAGGGTGGGAGGCCAGGAAGGAGGCCAAGTGACAGGGTACCCCATGCCTGGTGTGACTGAGGACCCTTGGTGTCCCACTGTCACCTACAGGCCCAGAGGGGAGAAGTTAGAGGCCCTGGGACTATCCCCACAGTATTTCCACCTCACTCCAGCTGCCAAGTCCAGGGGTAGAGTGGTGGAGGGGTTGGGGTTGGGGTTGTACAGAAGCCACCTGAGCTCCCACATGGAAGGCCAGGTTCCCAGAGGCAGCAAGGCCTTCAGGCAGAGAAGTTAACCTCTGCACAATTTGATAAGCTTGTAGGACTGAGGGCCCTGGGACAGACCTGTGGTCTGTGACCTTTACATACACGTGTGGCCCAAGGATGGCTCCCAGGGGACTGGTGGGTTCTCGGAGGCCAAGGGATTGGCCTGGCTCCTGGTCATGGTTACCCTGGATCCCAGAAGGGCAGGAGGACAAGATGGAGGACAAGATGGGGCTTGTCCCACCCCCGGCCGGAAGGGACATGTCCAGGAAGAGCCCCCCCCACCCCGGCATGCCCTGCTCCCAGCCCAACATTGTCCTCCAGGGCCCCTTACACATCACTAACATGCTAGAAAGTCCCATGGAAGCAGGCATGGCCCTGTCCTCATGTTGTCAGGATACCCCATGTGGGAATGTATCTCAGGTGGGGGACAAAGTGGGTGCAGTCCTGCTCTGCCACAGCTTCTCCCAGGAGCCAGGTCCTGCCTCTCAGTCCTCATGGTGGGCCAGCAGTGACAGTGTAATCAGGACCCGGGGGAGCTGGTACAAGGACAGACAGTGCCCCAGGCCCTTGAAAGCTCAGGAGAGGGTGGCCCAGATAAGAGTCCTGAACCTGGCTGCTAGGTCCTCCCAGTAGCATCAGTTCTGGGAGTTGAGGAGTCGGACATGCACCCCATGCTCCTGTTGTTAGAAGTGCCATGGACAGGAGGCTGGTGGAAAAGCCAGAAATAGGAAGGAGCAAGTCCCTTTGCCCTTCTCCTGCCAGATGGCACAAGAAGGCCAGAAAGGGAAAGCCCTATGCCAAGAGACCTTGTGCAGAGATCTCTGACAGAGATCCACACCAAGACCTCCCACAGAGACTCATACAGAGACCCATCCTGAGACCTCCCACAGAGACCCACACAAAGCCCACACAGATCATACACAGACCTTTGACAGGGGCCAACATCAAGAGCCCTCATGAACACCATGTCCAGGGATGATCTTCAAAGGCCTCCCACACATACTTTATGAAGGAACTCTCACAGTGGACAATACCAAGAGACTTCACAGAGATCTGTGACAGAGATCCACATAGACTTCTCTCAGACACACCTCAGAAACCAATCTGAATACCCACACACAACTCTGCAGAGCTCACACAGAGGCCTCCCAGTGCCCTGCAGACACCAAAGAGATACCTTGAACAGAGGCCTCACCTCCATCCTTAGGAGCCCAAGTAGCCACCCAGTGACAGGCCCTGCATGGATCTGAAGCCACTTAGCAAACTGGCAGTGTAGCTGTGCTCCTCAGAGAAAAGGCCTGTGTATTTTTTAATTATAAAAAAGACTTAGATTCCCCCACGTAAACCTGAAAAATGCTTTCCTTCACAGATTTTCATTAGCTTGAGCTCCCACGCACAGTTTAAAGAATCAGAAACTGAAAACAAAACTTTGCCATCGTCTAATGAGGGAAGAACTCTTATTTGTCCAGTTTTAGCTACAGTTTAGTGAAATGGCCTCAGGGGTCACGTTCTTTATTTTGTTAGGGACAAGTCCCTCCACCCAAAGTGACTTCTTCACGTTGGAAACGCTGTAGGGAGGCCTACAGCCATTGGAATGTGGGATGGAGTGAACCAGCAGAGAGGCCACTGACTCAGCTGTCCAGACAGCATGCTCTTTGGCCCAGAGCAGCTTGTGGTAGGTTTGTGAGGCTTGCTTTATTTTTAAATCAAAGAACTCACAGTGTCAAACACATGAAGCTGTTTTAGAAATGAGACAGTTTGGCAATATTTCTGTTATTGCCTTTGTTTATATTTACTGTTAACATAAATTTACATTTTTCTTTTTGTTCCTTTTAAAATATGATAGTATCCTTAGATGATACCACGTATACGTCCAGAATATGAAAAAAATCAAGAGCTAATGTTCAGCTATGGTAGCTTAAACTTCTGGAGTATTCAGAAAGTTTCATATTTTACAAAATCTTAAGGCACATTCAGTTTCTACGACTTGGGAAGTCAGGCTCTGCTTTATATCAGCTAAAAAAGGGCACACTGCTTAAATAATTTTGAAATCTTAGAAAATATTCCATTTAGTTGCTGCTTGAAGTATATATTACCTCAATTAAATTACTTGGAAATTGGCATTTTAACATCTGTTAAATTTAAAAAGTATACATTTAACCAGTATTTCATTATAATAACAAAGATCTCACCATCTACCTAATATTTTCCAAACTGGGCACTTACTTGAGACTGCATATTTCTCATTGGTCTTAAGAGTCCTGTTGCCCTGACTTGATAAGATCTAGATAACAGATCTCAAGTGTATGCCTAAATCTCTCAGGTCACCCATTGAGGTGATGGTGCCACAGTCTTTTCTCTCAGAAGAGAGGAAGAGCTGGTGTCAGTTCTGTGGGTATATATACATTTTTTAATTAAGAAAAAGCATAGGCAGTAAAATATTTTATGGGCTCACAGTTATTAATGTTATTAACATTTTGAAATTTGCTCCCTTGATACTTTCTCATGTTACTGAATCACAGGAACTATGAAAGTGGCCCTGGATAGACTATGATGTCCAATCAGTAGTATTTAATAACCAAGACAGCTCATCATTTCCTTATAGATGCCTGCATCCATGATATCCCACAATCATAAAAAAGATACTTTCTTTTTTAAGTGTAAGCTACTTCTAAACCATGGTTTTAGAATAAAATTAAATTCTTGTAAGAAGTATAAAATAAATTCTAACAAAATAGGAATTTTTGAAGCACTACCGTCTTTTGAAGGAAAACCTCACTGCCTCATCTCATCCTGATAACAAGAAATGAAATGCTCTCAGCAATTTATGTGTGTGTTAGTTGGTTCTGTGGATCAGATGAATTAGTATTCTTTTTTTTTTTTAAAGATTTTTGGGACAGACTATTTTTATAGAAGCGATAAATAGGACATGTGTCTTGTTAGTGTCAGTAGCCATTCTTATCCCACTTGGAATAAGGGCAAGTGAGGAACCGACACAAACATTTTCTGGGAAGTGATTCCATTGCCTTGAACCTTTCTCAGTAGAAGAAAAGGTGGGAGGTCTCAGGTAGGAAGCTGAGACACTTTTGCCTCACAAATAAGTACACAATTCATAGGCTATTAAAACTGGGAGGGCTACTGCAGGTTGTTGGCTGGAAGGATTTGCAGAGAGCAGATGAAGGACAGGCACATTTAAGGTCTCTTGGCCATAGCTGGGTCACCATTTACAAAATGTGCCCATAATATAAGTAGGAAACAGAACTTGACCAAAGCCTGCTGTGTGTCCTATCTTCCCTCAGTTTACACAGGGAAGACACTGCCCTCCACCACCACCTCCCCCGAGAACCCTCCCTCATTGTCAGACACTTACTGCAGACTTCAGATGAAGAAGTAGGTAAAGAAAGGAAGAAGAGGAGATAAAAGGGGAGACAAAGAACCATTACTAACACACACACACACACACACACACACACAGTGGTGTTGGTCTCTGCTTTATCCCAGCCACCTAGTTAACAAATGGGGATTCCATGGTATGGAGAATGTCCCCAAGCCACATGGGTACTCAGTTTCCACATCTGACTTTAATCCAATTCTTCCTCTGCTACATGACTTGAGCAGTGTGAAAGGATCCCTTTCCTAAGTCAGACAGATGATATACCTACAGGAAATTATTTCCACCACCACCAGATAATGGTACATATCACTATTTCAGAGAGAAAAAAAGGAAGAAAAAGTCATCTTGTCATTTAGATAATGAAAATTTCAGAGAATAGAAACCTCTCTGGATCACAGTCTGGTTTTCGTTTGTTTGTTTCTTAAATATTATATTTGACAGTGAGAGATCATGAGAGAGGGAACACAAGCAGGGGAGCTGGAGAGGGAGAAGCAGGCTTCCTGCCCAGCAGGGAGCCCGATGTGGGGCTTGGTTGTGGGATCCAGCCAGAGCTGAAGGCAGACACTTGACGACTGACCCACCCAGGCACCCCAATGACAGTTTGTAATATTTCTTTAAAAAGAAAAGAATGACAAATGGGAATTTAATTCTATTAACTTTCATGAAAATAAGTACAACGGAGTGTGTTCCACCTTTCCCTCTGGGTGGACTCCTTTGTGAGAAGTGTACCTTTCTCCACATCTTGAATCTGCCTGAAATTCCAAGTAGTCCTCACAGATTTTGAGGATTGGAGGAGATACCATTCCTGCTTTGCTCATCTGAGAGGCTTGGGGAGTCCATGAAAAGTGATACGGTTAGGGCTGATTTAATGTTAAAACCTGTTTAACTATTAAGGCCTGCTTAGCTAGAGCGACTCCATATTGCCTAGGTTGCTATATTGTTGTTTACATCCACGGACTTCATTCCAGGAATAAACATCTCATTAGTTCCTGGTATTGATTCCAGTTATTGATTCCAGGAGTAAATGCCTTAACAATAGAAGCCACATACCTTGAAGTCTGCGGTTATGCTCTATAAAACCAGACTGTGAGATCGGGACGGGGTCACTCTCTTCAGAGGAGGCCCTGGTTGGTCAGTCTGACTTCTAGTGCTTGGCATAAAATAAAGCTTTGCATAACTTTCACTTTGTCTTAGTCTCATTCCTTTGATAATGGACCCCAACAGAGACCTTTTTGTGGAGGGGCTCACCAGGGGATTGGACAGGACAGTACACAGGGGTGCAGAAGGAACACATTAGAACGTCCATTTGGAAACTTTTTCATCTCATTTTTTTTTTAACAATCCCTATATTTATATAAGTTTTGCCATGGATATAAATTATAGACTTACAATGCATGTAGTTAACTTACAAATAAACACACACACATAAAAGGCTACATACTCTGAAAGATTTTTATGGGCTCAAAGAATGATAGAAATGTAGAGACCACTGACATGAACAAGATTCCCAGTCTTTTCTAAGAAGCTGATCCAGAATCCAAAACAACCATGGGTTCTGGGCTCCATCAGCCAAACCATGTATATGGCCGGTCCAGAAAGAATGAGGACCGTGGAACTCCAGAAGAGCTGTTTCTCCAAACTTGGCAACCTTGATCATCCTCTCATAGGCAGGGCATAGGTGACACAGAGGTGAGTGAACCATTCTGCCCCAACTCACCTGCAAACACAGCACTGCTGTGCACAAATAGGACCCCAAGCCTGTGGTGAGTGTTGTGTTGAGGGGAAAGGAAAGGGAGCCCAGATTCAGTTAGAGTGCAGTGAAGGAACCTCATGCCCTTCCTGGACCATCAGACCTATGCAAGATGTGGGGAGGGTGCAGAAGCTGTGGGGACCCTGGACAGCATTTAGCAGAGATCACACACACCATACTCAGGAGAATGGCTTATTGTTAAGAATGCAATGGTTTGCATTTCCATTACATTTTTTGCAAGTATCCTATTGCTTTCAAGGTAAAATTTTGAAGGTAGTAGTTTTATTTCCCAACGTAAAAAAAATGGAAAATCCACTGGGAGATGTTATTTGCTTTGGATCATGTGAATAGTTCTGGGGACAGAGAAGAATGGATTCCTGCAGTCAAGCATAAGGACACAGTGATTTGACTAGGAAGCAAGGGGGATAAATACATTGGACCAAATTAAACAGATTGGCTATTCCTCAGGCACACAACCACTGATGGTGCTCACAAGCTGGCTTATTAAGACAGACCTCTAGCTAACAAGCCAAGCAGCTGCTATGAGTGCACTTAAGCACAGACAGCCCAGAAAACACTCCAAGGTAAGGACTGCAAGTGAAGATGCAGCGAGGTCAGCCAATGACCCAGTTCTGGTTAAGGCAGCATCTGCGCGGGTCAGCTCTCCCTGTAGAGGATGATGTGAGAAGCACAAGTGGAGAAAGAGAAGTATTTCAACTTCGATGCCAGAATCAATCACCTGAATGTATCACTAGATGTAGAAAACGGACGGAACTGAGAGTCTAACCCGTTCGTCCACGACGCGCTATGTTACCTGCTTGTCTTCTGCAGAAAGGACGTCATTATTTCTCAGACTCTCTGATCCCCACCACACTGGGAGAGTTCGATATACTTGTCAAGGTGAAGCCAGACATCAGGGGACAGACCCACAGGAAGTATGAATGTCGTGCAACTCCCCGAGAGACAGGCACCAAACGAGACATCTCAGGGCATGAAATGATAAGATACGATATATGATGGATGTATTGACAAACAAAGGGACAGTGAAAAATACTATAAATTATAGATGTGAAAAAAAAAAAAACGACCTCTGCCATCTCGGAGAAGTACTCTACTTTTAACTTCATTCTGCTGCTCTCAAGGGCTATCATGTTTGTGTTCTTTTTATTGGGGTGACATTTTTGTCTGTACTCAACATATGGATAATTTATCAGTGAACAAGTTCTTATTAAAACCCTTTGTAGGGGTGCCTGGGTGGCTCAGTCATTAAGCATCTGCCTTCAGCTCAGGTCATGATCTCAGGGTGCTGGGATGGAGCCCCGCTATAGGCTCTCTGCTCATCCAGGAGCCTACTTCCTCCTCGCTCTCTGCCTGCCTCTCCGCCTGCTTGTGATATCTCTCTCTGTCAAATAAATAAATAAAATATATATTTTTTTAATTTACAGATTTTATTTATTTCCTGTTACTATAGGCTTTATGTGTACAAAGAAATTCCGGGGTTCAGCATTTATAATTACTCTTTTTTTTAAATTGTTTTAGGGAATTTCTTTTTTTTTAAATTTTTTACTTTTTATAAACATATATTTTTATCCCCAGGTGTACAGGTCTGTGAATCGCCAGGTTTACACACTTCACAGCACTCACCGAAGCACATACCCTCCCCAATGTCCATAACACCACCCCCCTTCTCCCAACCCCCCTCCCCCCAGCAACCCTCAGTTTGTTTTGTGAGATTAAGAGTCACTTATGGTTTGTCTCCCTCCCAATCCCATCTTGTTTCATTGATAATTACTCTTTTTTTTTTAATTACTCTTAATATATAATTAATTTTTTAAAAGATTTTATTTATTTATCAGAGAGAGAGAAGGGGAGAGAGCGAGCACAGGCAGACAGAATGTCAGGCAGAGGCAGAGGGAGAAGCAGGCTCCCTGCTTAGCAAGGAGCCGGACTCGGGACTCGATCCCAAGACGCTGGGATCACGACCTGAGCCGAAGGCAGCTGCTTAACCAACTGAGCCACCCAGGCATCCCTATAATTAATTTTTTAAAAAACCCTTTGTATTCAAATTATAAGCAAACTTTATATAATAAATGTCTTTTTATTATATAAATGTCATTTATTTTATAATTTATACATTTGTATACATCTTATATATTTTTGTAATAAATGTTGTTATATAATAAATGTTTTTTGAATGTCCTCTTTGTTTTATATCATTCCACTCTGATACCAGTCCACTAGTTTTCTAGGGAATAACAGTGGGATGGTGAAAAGTCAGAGGTTGAAATCGTAAGCAAAGGGAATCAGAGGGCCCAGACTGAGACAGTGCTTAAGAGAGAGTGCAAGAACTGAAAAATCATCTTGGTGGTTTTAACATTTATGAATTTTTACTATGTCAAAATAAATATAAAATTTCGGAGTGGAAGAGTTAAGCCAATCTTAGAGAATACACCCAAGTCAGTGATGCACTTACCCATTAATCTCTTTCTCCCCATACATTGAACAAGTTTGGCTAGAAGACCTGTACATTTCACTGATTTCTAGAATTCAAGAATTATGTCTCCCAATAGAAGGTAAAAGCTTACCCGTGTTCCCTTTACTGATGGGACGGTGGTGGGGTGATCTAGCCCTGCTAATATCCAGAAGTAGCCCTGATTCACACCAGAGCCATGTTACTCTCTTCTTGGACATAAATGCCAAGGGGTATCATGGAATACCAATGCTAGACAAAGTTACTCTAAGATCATGATAAAGGGGAACAAAATGAAGGTAACTCATAATTGTTTTCTAAGTATAGAAACAAAGATCACCCCCAAAATACCAGGCACACCATTCTCTTTGTTAATATGAGTGACATCTACCTCTTTACTGGTAATGGTTTCTTCCGACTATAATCTTCCCTCCTATAGATAAGACTTATTGATATCAAAGAATTGCTTCTGCCTTCAGCATCCAATTAAATGTGATTAGATTCCGCATCCAATCTAAATCCAACCTGAAGTAACCCCCCACTTTTCGTCCTTCCCTCAAATTATCCAACCAAAACCCAATCCAACAGCAGATTTTTTATAAAACCTCCTCTCCAGATACCTCCTGGTTCCCCATGGTATATGTCCTCCCTTGTTGCAATGAATAATAAGCCCACTTGTTCTGGATAAAACTTGTTCACAGGAGTGTTCCTGGTGGTCTCTTGCTAGAGGATGTGGACTTCGGAAGGATCTCAGGGCAACCAGCTGACTCTCCCTCCCCAAGGAGAACTCCCCCCATTCTTCAGCCATTCCTCCAAACACCACTCACTCCACAGCACTTCCCTCCTCCCCCAGCTGAGTTAGGTCCTACATGCTGCATTTTCCAGACGCCCTGCACTCCCTTCTGTGACAGCCACTGCCTACCATGGCAGGCTTCTCACAAGTGCATTGAAAGCTCCTTGCAGGCCCAGGGAGGAATGTCTGACCACATTGCCTGTACTTAGTCTGGGGCCTGTTGAGACGGATCAGTAAAAGTTGGCTTATTCATGGACACATGTCATAGAGCTTTCCAATCTACCTGAAGATTGAATCACAATAGTGTAAGCACATCTTTAAAATGATTCACAGACCTGTACCCCTAGGGATAAAAATATATGTTTATAAAAAATAAAAAAAATAAAAATAAATAAATAAAATAAAATAAAAATAAAAATAAAATAAAATAGCCATAAAAAAAAAAGGTTTCCAAGTAGCCAATATGTTTTGATAAGAATCTGTAAGATAAAATAGCATTAACAATTGAAATTTAATGATGCAAAGAAAATTCCAAATTATTGAATCTAAGTCTTTTAGTTTATATTTCAAATACAAATATCCTGGTCGTTTTTGAAATTAATCACAAAACTTGAGTGTTTAAAGAAGACAGTTTAAAAAGCAATTTTACCTTAAGGTAGTATTTCTATGATGACAAAAAAAATCATTTAAAAAGCTATTACCAAAGAATATATTTAAGATAATTTAAATATGCAACTTGCAACAGCTACATATATTGCAAATCTACTATTCTAAAAACAAGAAATAATTATCTCTTGTTTACTTTAACATTTGATGTGCTGAAAAGTCCAGAGAACCATTGGTTTATTAATAAATTCATATAAAAAAGGGTAGTGAACAATCACACTGCATACATTTTCCCTCTTTGAAAATTATTTTGAATTATTGAAAGTGTTTAAAGACATTATTTGAAAAGTATGGGAGAGAGAGGAAAATATGCCTGCATGCTTATTGCCTAACAATTTAAATTACAAATAAACAGAGGTACCAACTTTCAGTTATTAGATGAGTAAATTTTAGAGATTTGATGCACACAGTGGTGATTATAGTTAATAATAATGTATTATATATTGAAATTTGCTAGGAGAGTAGATCTCAAGTGTTCTCACCACAAGAAAAGGGCAAAGACATAAGGTGATGGGTATATTAATTAGCTTAACGGTGGTATGATTTCCTGGTTTCACTTGTGAGATGATTGTGAAATCATTTCACAATATGTTGGTAAGTGAAAACATCACATTGTACAACCTTAATCCATACAATCTTTATTTGTCCATCATACCTCAATAAAGCTAGAAGAAAAAATGCACAGATGTATACACACACATGTATATCTGTATATGTTACACAGTGTATATACGTGTGTGTTTTAGCATCCTTAAATTTGTATTACCTATTCCAGTTTTTGCTGGAAAATACTGTTTTCATTATTCTACATAATATAACACACTAGGGTTAATAAGCAGATATGATGCCCAAGTAACTATTTCTTTCTCCAGGGATTTCTGCCAGGTCGACCTGAACTTGAGTTTGGAGAATCGCCTCCCTGCTCCACACCAACCACTGCCAGCATCCCCAGCTCATTCCCAATCCTCTGGTTCTCCAAAACTTTTACGAGTATAAAGAGTATACTCAAGAGTATAAAGTTTTCTTGGGAAAACACTGGATAGCTCTACTATTGACCTCCTGTGCATTTATAATGAAGGATCAATCTGTGTAATTTGTCTATAAACTTGGAAGGGCAAAATGAATGCTTTTCCTTTTTACTCAGAATAACTAAAGGTATGAATGAATATACTATTAAAGGTAAAATTTCATTAAAAGATGTTCACAAAAAAGAACTAAGAGTTCATTGTGTGTCCCTACATCTAAGAGGTTTTCTCCTAGGATTTGTTTTGATCGTTTTATAATGTTATGTTTTATAGCTAAGTTTGTGATCCATTTTGAGTTAATTAGTGTGAAGGGTCTGAAGTTTAGGTTGAGATTTTTTGAGCCTCTGGATATCCATTTTCTCCAGTATTATTTTTGTAAAAGACTGGCTTTCCTCTTTCAGAAAAAAAAAAAATTGTTGGAGACCATAGTGTGTGAAGAAAAAAAAAAAGTAAAACTGAAAGTGGAGATTTTTATTGCCTTTATAAAAAATGCTTTAAAAGATTGCCATTTCTAAACAAATAACAATTTATAGATAGAGTTACATTAAGCAATAAATAATTTTGGAATTGAATCATGTTCAAAGTTAACCTGGCATGTTTGAGGAGAAGACCTCATTAATCATATCCATTGCTATGAGATCATAACAACTTTGTGGGTATATTGGTGAATCTGAGACACAACTTGATCTCACGTGGCCCTGCTGTCATCCTGGGCCCTCACTCAGGATCGTAAGCCCACCCCCATTTTTTCTGTTGTGTCTTCCTCTATCTTCAAGCCAACAATGATATGTCGAATCCCCCTGTGCCTCAAATCTCTCTAACCTTTTCTTCTTTTACCAGACAAAGCCTGTGTAAAGAGCTCACCTGATTGGGTCTGGCCCACCTGTATAATCTCTATGTCTTTAAGGTCAAGTGACTCAGAGTTTTAATTACATCTGCAAAAATTTCTTCACAGTAGTACCTAGATTAGTGTTTGATTGAATAATAAGAGGACCTGAATCTTGAAGGGCTGTTTTTAAAATTATTCCTACAATGGGGCACCTGGGTGGCTCAGTCAGTTAAGCGTCCAACTCTTGACTTTGGCACAGGTCAAGATCTTAGGGCTGTAGGATTGAACCTATTTAAGATTCTCTCTCTACCTCTCTCTTTTCCCTCCCCTTCCTCTCTAAAATAATAATAATAGAATTATTCCAACCATGGCTTACATCCATACTATTCTCCATACTGGCTGCATTAATTTACAGTCCCACCAACAATGCATTAGTATTCCCTTTTCTCCACATCCTCACCAACAATTGTTACTTCTGTTTTTGATGGTAGCCATTCTAACAGGTGTGAGGAGATATCTCACTGTCATTTTGATTTGCATTTTCCTAATGGTTACTGCTTGTATGCATCTTTTTTTTTTTTTTTTTTTTTGGCATCTGCTGGCCATCTATATGCATCTAGAGGACTGTTGCAAGTTTGTTTGTATCTGCATGTACCTGTTAGCTATTCTCTTCCAATTCTATCTAGAACTCACTCAAGCAGGCTACCCCACTACCAAAATACCTGCCTTAGAAATCATTCCTCCTCTCTCTCTGCCTGCTTCTCTGTGATCTCTGTCTGTCAAATAAATAAATAAATAAAATCTTTTTTAAAAAATGGGGCACCTGGGTGGCTTAAAGTGCATTAAAGCTTCTGCCTTCAGCTCAGGACATGATCCCAGCGTCCTGGGATCGAGTCCCGCATTGGGCTCTCTGCTCAGCAGGGAGCCTGCTTCCTCCTCTCTCTCTGCCTGGTTCTCTGTGATCTCTGTCAAATGAATAAATAAAATCTTTTAAAAAAATAAAATAAAAGAAATCACTGACCACTTCCTACATCCAAAGTTTAATTGAAAATCTTTATCTTAACAAACACTAGAGCAACAATTGACATTGATGGAAACTAAAACCTCCTCATTGGAATGATGTCTTCATTTGCCTTCTAGGCACTCTATCCTCTGGTAACTCTCCTACCTCAGGAGCCACTGTATCTATGTCTTCTTTGTTAATTTATCCCTATTTTCTCATTCTGCTTTTCTCTAGCTCCTTGGAGTTAATATTGTCTCAAGACTTTAGATGCCATTGGTATGCTGGTTACTCACGGGTTTCTATTTCCAGCCTGGACCTATTCCCCTGAACTCCTTCTCATATGTCTAACTCCATATGGGTTGGCTCACACCAAGTGTCTAGAAGTCATCTGACCTTTCCTTGTCTCTTATCCTTGGTCTTTGAATCTTTTCCCACCTCCAGTCTTTCTTCTCCCAGCAAATGGCAACTCCATTCCCCTAGTAGCTTAAGCAAAAATTCTTGGTGTCATCCTTAATTTCCAACTCACATCCCATATCTCTCATATCAACCAATCCCACTGGCCCTATTTCAGAATTTTAACTGGTGTCTAGCAATGTCTAAATCCCTCTCCTGCTCTTACCCAAAACTTATCACCTTTTCCTGTTTTTTGTTTGTTTGTTTGTTTCCCAACTTAGATGACCTCTGCTGCTTATACCTTGTGCTTCTACAGTTTATTCTTAAAAACCAGAAGGAGTGAGACTTCTAAAACAAGACAGACAGTGCCACCCCTCTGCTCAAAACACCAGAAGAACTTCCCGATTCATGCAGTCAAGTCTAAAGTGTTTACCATGGTTAACCAGGCTCTCCACTCTTACCAGCAATCCCCCTTCCTTGATCTCTACCTTCTCTGTGTTGTCTAGTTTGTCTCTGAGCTCTTCTTTAAACCTGTCACAGCTTTTCACCTTATTTACTTTGGCTCTGTCCTCACATGCTTCTCCTAGACATTTACATGGCCCTGCCCTCACTTTCAGCTCCTCTGCTAAAAAGGCACCATGATAGTAAAAACTTCTCTGATCACCCTCTTTTTTTTTTTAAGACACTGGTCCCCACTTCCCCATTTTGCAATCTTTGCCCCCCCTTTTGTTTCATTTTATTTAAAAAATTATTTTTAGAACTTTAGAAAGATCATGAACTCATCTCCTTTCACAAACACGACAAACCTATGGCTGCATATGCAATAATTCCCTCCTCTGAAAGAATCCTGAAAACTGTAAGGACCTATCTAGCCAGAGCAACTCCATCTCGGTTAAATAGCCATTTTGTTGTTTGTGCAGTAAACTTAAATTGATCCTGCCCCCCAGAGAAACTTACTTAAAGGCAAGTCCAGAAACAGTAAAATGTAGTCAGCTAAGGGGGAACCCTCTTACATTGTTGGTGGGAATGCAAGTTGGTGCAGCCACTTTGGAGAACACTGTGGATGTTCCTCAAGAAATTAAAAATAGAGCTTCCCTATAACCCTGCAATTGCACTACTGGGATTTACCCCAAAGATACAGATGGAGTGAAAAGAAGGGCCATCTGTACCCCAATGTTTATAGCAGCAATGACCACAGTCACCAAACTGGAAAGAACCAAGATGCCCTTCAACGGACAAATGGATAAGGAAGATGTGGTCCATGTACAATATGGAATAGGTGGTGGGTATTGGAAAGGGCATGGATTGCATGGAGCACTGGGTGTGGCACAAAAAGAATGAATACTGTTATGCTGAAAATAAATTTAAAAAATTAAAAAAATAATAATAAAATAAAATCTTAAAAAAAAAAAAAAGGATGAATACCCAACTTTTGTAGCAACATGGATGGGACTGGAAGAGATTATGCTGAGTGAAATAAGTCAAGCAGAGAGAGCCAATTATCATATGGTTTCACTTATTTGTGGAGCATAACAAATTACACAGAGGACATGGGGAGATGGAGAGGAGAAGGGAGCTGAGGGAAATTGGAGGGGAAGATGAACCATGAGAGACTATGGACTCTGAAAAACAACCTGAGGGTTTTGAAGGGGCACGGGGTGGGAGGTTGGGGGAGCCAGGTTGTGGGAATTATGGAGGCCGTGCATTGCATGGAGCACTGGATGTGGTGCAAAAATAATGAATATTATTATGCTGAAAATAAAAAATAAATTTTAAAAAAAACAGGACACTTAAAAAAAAAAGTTTTGGTTCTGATTTTTGTTTCTAAACTACAGTGAAAACTTCTTCAATCCAATTTCACATTAAGAAACAAGAAATTATAAGAAATATATAAGAAATTGTTCAATGTCTCCAATAAAATAATGTTTGAACATTGAGGTGGGAAAAGCAAGGGAGAGAGGAAAGAGGATGACAGGGAATAGATATTAATATGTCTTCTTTATTTTTATTTTTTTTTTTAAAGATTTTATTTATTTATTTGACAGAGAGAGATCACAAGTAGGTAGAGAGGCAGGCAGAGAGAGAGAGAGAGGAGGAAGCAGGCTCCCTGCTGAGCAGAGAGCCCGACGCGGGACTCGATCCCAGGACCCTGAGATCATGACCTGAGCTGAAGGCAGTGGCTTAACCCACTGAGCCACCCAGGCGCCCAATATGTCTTCTTTAAAAAAAAAAAAAAACATCTAAACATGCTGGTATGTTAAGCAAAACTCAAAGTTAGAAATGCATAAAAATTCACACACATGCCATTCTGCAGCAGAGGCTGAGAACATGATAAACATGGTAGCAATCACAATACCAAGAAAATGAGAGTCTGGTTATCAAGAGCTGATGGAACTTCTGGAATCACAGAGCTCCTGACCCATTAGCAGCTGAACCGAAGTGGAGAATCAGCATCAAATAGCAGTTTCCTGGAACCATAATAACTAAAATAATAATTATATAACTGTGAATTTAGGCACCACAAGAGAGAACCATTTGCTTGAGTTTATTAAGAAATTAAAATTCCAGTATAACTCCAGAATAAAAGCCACTCCCTTAGGACTGACAATGGGAATAGAGCTGTACTTTATATAATTTACCTTTTAGCACATTATTAGAAATGTAGTGAAAATATCAGAGGAATTTATCAAATTTTTTCATCCCTCCCAAATAATTATTAATTATAAGTGACAGCATCAATATTTTAAAGAGAACTAAAGGAGAAAACACTAGATGAAATATGTGCCTTAATTTAAATAATCAGAGAAATATTAAGGATGAAAAACATTTCTAACCATTGGAGGAACACAGCAAGTCCCATCATACTGATCAATAATCAGACTATTTAATGAGGGTGGACACATTATAATAGGAACATTCATGAACAGCTGTAGCTTTAGAGGAACAAGAACAGAAGATGAGAATTCTGAAACATGGTCTCAGAACTTAATGGGATGAAGATTTGCTGAAAATATGAGACCTGGAGCAGGTGCAATGACATATGGAAGTGAGATCTAACTTGCTAGAAAAATTAGTTGGAGAGGTCAAGAAGACTAGCACTGGTGTTCAAAGAGGCATATGTAATGAATCCAGACTCTTCTACTCTGCCTGGAGCCCTCTCCAGGGAGCTAGCTTAGCCACAGCTGTAGAAGGAGACTCTATAAGGAACACCTGTGGAAGCAGGACGTTTCACTCAATGACTGAAATGTGTGAGACCAGAGGAGGGGCATTTAGGATGGACTTTAGGGATATCTAGTCTAACTCCCCAATTCCATGGGTGAGTTTACCAAGGCTTGGGAAAGATAGAAATAAGGCAGTTGATAAGTAGCTGGGCTGTGCTATTAATCCAGCTTTTCAAGTTTAGTGATAAGATGCTAAATTTCTTTAGGATAGCCACCTTCCAGTCTGAGAGATTTGAATTTCAAACCCAGGATTGTTTGCTCTCAGGGGATAGGTTTCCAGATGCCTAGTTTCCTGGAGACCTATATTCCTAATAAATGGACTAATATATAATTAGGCATTCAGACAGTCCTCATTTATTTGGCATATATCCTCATATCCCCTTTTAATGTTTCTAGGTCCCATTTTATAATCCTAATCCAGGACAAATTTTAAAAACACACATATATATTCAGGAAGCTTCTTTCAGAAGTTTCATAAATGTCTAGGGTCTTCATTATAAAACTATATCCCACAAATTGCACAGCTTCAGAAGTCAATGGCATTTCCTTTCTCAATCTCTCTTTGTTAAGTCATGCCCTTAGGTACAATTGTATCACCAAACCCAGAACTATAAAAAGTAAATTTATAATTTTTTCACACTGAAACCTATCTATAATTACCTTTTTTTTTCTTTTGCCATGATGATACTCTCCAAAAATGTGAAGTTGCTTGAGCTGATTGTTTCCAGAAGGCACTGTTTCTTCTCCTAAATATGAATGCCAAGAACAGGTAAATTGCTCTCCTTAAGGGCCTTTATAATTTTATAATAATTTCACACTCTGCAATAATCAGTAATGGCAGAGAAAAGTTATTTCAGTTACCCTGCAATGTGCTACTAGAGTGACATATGGATTCCTGATTGACTAGGGTATGAGCACAATGTAATTTTCTGATTAATCAAAATGTCTAGGTTTTTTAAAGTCATATTTCCCAGCTAGTCAATAGAATAGGTCATAGCACTTTAAGTTTAATGAAAAACTTAAAAATTAGAAATATCCAATTAGAAAATTAGAATACCCAATTCATGGAAACCAGTAATGTTAAATAAGTAATTACACTTCGCTGTTAAGATCAGTCCTCATGGGAGTGAAGACTTTGGTGCTAGAAGCCCCAAGCATCCATCTCTCCAGATGGACAATTGTACTAGCAGAAACCATCTGAAGAAAACACTTTGGAACTCTGTAGTTTCTTTGATAGCTTGAAATGTCCAGGGGATAACTTGCTTGGGAAATTTTGGTTAACTTGATTTATTTAAGGCATGAAGATAGTGGCAGCTACCCAGCCCCATATCAGGCAGTTGTAAAAAATATGACCCATGTTTCTGAGGACCTTATGGAACCAGGGTTGCCAATGATAATCTTGTCATCCAAATATTAAGGACTTAGATTCTCATTAGGAGTTATTGTTCTGATTGATGAGATAGGGACAGGGAGGCTGGCCACCAATACTCCAATTTCCACAGCTTAAGTGACTTCCGGGAGATTTAAGTCACATCTGTTGTTTTTTATATGAAAACAACTGTGTATAAGGGAGAATTTAGAAGGCCACACACTAAGCCAAGGAAAGATGCAGCTCAGAAAAAACACCTCAGCACAGAGGTACCTTATAACATACAAAAAGCACCAAACCTTGGTTAAAGGGGGGAATCTTATTTCCAGTTTCCACATGATAAGATTCAAAATTCCAATTTTCAATAAAAAAATAGCAAGGCATACAAAGAAACAGGAAAGTATAGCTGATTCAGAGAAGCAAAGCAGAGAGCCTGCTTTCTCCTCTTTCTCTGCCTGCCTCCCTGCCTTGTTGTGATCTCTCTCTTTGTCAAAAAAATAAATAATATCTTTAAGAAAAGAAAGAACCAAAAAAGTCTAAAGCTGAAATGAAAAATACATCAAAGAGATCCAAAACAGATTTGTGCATGCAGAAGAAAGAGTTGGCAGGCTTAAAGAATTGAAATTATCAAGTCTGATGAACAGAAAGAAAGAAAGAATGAAAAAAAAAGTTGAACAGAGTCTAAAGGACCTCTAAAACACTATCTAGTGGACCAACATAGGCATTGTGGGAATGCAATCAGGATAAGAGGGATAGAAAGAAGTAGAGTGTTGCCTGGGTTGATTAAGTGTCTGCCTTCAGCTTGGGTCCTGCTCTTGAGGTCCTGGGATCAAGCCCCTTACTGGGCTCCCTGTTTAGCAGGAAGTTTGCTTCTCTCTCTTCCTCTGCCTTCCCCCCATGCTTGCACTCTTTCTCTCTTTTTCTCTATTTTTATCACTCAAATAAATAATTAAATAAATATATTTAAAAGGGGGGGACAGAAAATAATTTGAAGAAATATTGTCAAAAGACCTCCCAATTTTAAAGGATTGAAATTATAATAAGTTAATCTACACATTCAAGAAGTTCCACAAACTCTAAATTGAATAAAATATAGATACTCGCCCAACAACACATTGTAAACAAAATGTTGAAAGATAAAGCCAAAGAAATGATCTTAAAAGCTACAAGGAAGAAGTGGCTCATCACACACAAAAGATCCCCAACAAGATTATCAGTTAATTTCTCATTTGTGGAGCATAAGAAATAACATGGAGGACATGGGGAGATGGAGAGGAGAAGGGAGTTGAGGAAAACTGGAGGGGGAGATAAACCATGAGAGACTATGGGCTCTGAAAGACAATCTAAGGATTTTGAAGGGGTGGGTAATGGGAGGTTGGGGGAGCCTAGTGGTGGGTATTAAAGAGGGCATGTATTGCATGGAGCACTGGGTGTGGTCCATAAACAATGAATTCTGCTACACTGAAAAGAAATTAAATAAATAAATAAGCACTACCATAAAAAAAAAAAAAAGAAAGAAATCTTGGAGGCCAGAATTAGGTGGTTTGTTTTACCCAATATGCTTAAAGGAAGAAAAAACAACGACAAACATAACTGTCAACAGACAACTTTATATCAGCAAAATTGTCTTTCAAAAATTATGAAGAAATGGCACTCTCAGATTTTAAAATGCTAAGAGAGTTCATTACCACTACACCTTCCCTGCAAGACATGCTAAAAATAGCCCCTCAAGTTGAAAAGAAAGGAAAATAGTAACTGGGAGCCATATAAAGAAAAACGTTAAAGGTAAGACATGGGCATTGGAAAATCAATTATTATTATAATGTTGGATTATAATATAAGCCAACTTTCTATTTTCTTCAGCGTAAAAAAGACAAATGTACGTAAAATAATCACTGACTTATATTATGCAGTACACAATGTATATAGATGTAATCTATGAAAATAGTAACAGAAAGCGAGGGTGGAGCTGTATAGGGGAGGAGTTTTGTATGCTATGGAAGGAAGTTTGTATCAATTCAAATTATATTATTAAAACCTTTAGGATATTAAATCTAACACTCCTAGTAACTACCAATAAATTATATATACAGTATACATATAAGGAATTGAGAAGAGAATCAAAGTATTTCAACACACACACACACACAATTAACTAAAAAGAAGACAGTAATGGAGAAAAATGAAGAATAAAAAGACTACAAGCATGTGGCAAACATTTGTTTGTCAGAAAATGGCAGAGATAATTCTCTCCTTATGAGTGATTAAGTGTAAATAGATTATACTCTTCAATCAAAAAATAAGAGACTGACAGAATGAATACATGATCCAACCATATGCTGTCTACCAGAGACTCACATTATTTCTAAGTCAAAAATAGTGACCAAAATAGAGGTTCAGTGGATCTACTAATTTCAAACAAAATAGATTTCCATTCTTAAAAGTTTAAAAGAGGCAAAGGAGTAAATTATACATTTATGAAAGGTAGAATAGTTTAAGGAAAATAAAAGTTATAAACATTTATGCACCTGATAACAAAACCTCAGATAAGGAAAACTCAAAAATGAAGCAAAAAAAAAATAATAATAATAACATGAAAGAGAGGAATATCAGAAGTTTTACCATAATGGTTTCAATAATGGACTGATCAGTCAGACATAAGAAAAATTAAAAAAGTAAAAGACATAAGCAACACAATAAATCAACTAGATTTTAAAAAGATATACAGAATAGTCTACCCAACAGCAGCAGAAGAGAGGTTCCCTTTTAAGTCTACATGGGACATTCCATCGGACAAATCACATGTTAAACCATAAAACAAATCTCAATAGATTTTAAAAGGCAACTATCATACAAAGTATCTCCTCCAACCACAACAGGATGAAGGTTAAAATACTTAACAGAAGGAAAACAGGAAAAGCCATCAATATGTGGAAATTCAGGAACACACTCCTAGAGAAGCAATCACAAGGATAATTAGAAAACATTTATAAATCAATGAAAATGAAAACACAACTTACCAAAAGTTAAGGGCTGTGATGGAAGAAGTGTTCAGAAGGAAATCTATAGGTGTAAATGCCTGTATTAAAAAAGAAATAAGGTCTCCAATCAATAACACAACTTCACAACATAAGGAATTAGATACAGGAAAGCAAGCTAAACTCAGAGTTAGTAGGTGGAGGGGAGAAGCAATATGGTGGAGGAGTAGGGGACCCAAATTTGTTTTGCTCTCAAGACTCAGCTAGGTAGTTATCAAATCATTCTGAACACCTACAAAGTCAACAGGAGATTGAAGAAAGGAAGAGCAGCAACTCTAGGAACAGAAAAGTGACCACTTACTGGAAGGTAGGATGTGCGGTGAAGGGACTCTGAGGCGATATACAAGAGGAGAGACCATGTAGTGGTGAGGGAGTCTCTGTCAGCTGGGTACCAGCAAGCAGTGGAGCAATGGAGCATGAAATCAGAAATTTTAGAAGTGTGCTCTGCAGAGTGATGTCACTCCAATGACTAAGCAGGGAGTGGAATTCTCGTGGGGAAAATGTGGTCTCAGGGCCCATGGGGGTCACAGAAGACTGGGGGTATCTGAGTGTGACAGAGCTCCCAGGTTTGGAGCAGGGAAGCTGGCAGCAGAGATGGAACTGAGCATTGGGCTCTCAGCTGGGATTGCCATAAACCACAATCCCGGCACAGTCGGGCCACTGCTCTTTGAGCAGGAACCCCCCAAGTGGCAGATCTGGAAAAAAATCTTCCTTCTTTCTCTGGGATGAGTAGTGCAGGAGTGGTGCAACAGGAATCTGATGGGTTTGGAGACTCCAAACAGGGCCGTGTGCCAGAGAGAAACACTCGGTCACAGGCTGGGTGAGCTCACAGTGGGGCCAGAGACCAGGGAGATGGGAGGGATTGATGGCTTTTCTCTGAGGGTGCTGCCTCTGTGAGGCGGGCCCATGAGGTACATAAGGAGAATTCCCTTCAAAGATCTGGAAGTGAAAAGGCCTTGCTGTCCCACCCCAAGCCCTGTGAACCTAGAGCCACAGGGTTGCCAAGGACAGATTGCATTAAGGGAGTCTCAATGGCTGTTTGAGACACACAATAAATGCCAAAAACTAAAAAATATATATATATATATATATAAAAATATAAAAATAATAATAAAATATAAAAATATAAATATAAAATAAAAATATAAAAATATTTTAATAAATATATAATATATTTATATATTTATATATAATATATTCATATATAATATATTTAATAAATTTAATCATTATAAAATCTATAAAATATATAAATATATATTAAATATATAATATATAAAAATATTTTAAAATATTTAAAAATAATTATAAAAAATAAAAAATAAAAAGGATAAATATATATATATGTATATGTTTTTCTTTCTTTTGGGATAAGGTTTCTTCTAACAGACAAAAATATACCCTAAATCTAGTGTATCACTTTGTTCAAGTACCATGCATGATCCCTTTCTCTCCCTTTAAAAAATTTTTTTTCTTCCTTTTTTCAACCAACTTCTTATCAATTCATTTTTTAAAATCTTTTAAAATTTTATATTTACAGTCATATTCCATCCCTTCATTGTATTTACCCTTTTTTGTGTATGTCTATATATGTATATACATATATACATATATACATATACATATCTATATACATATATAGATATACACAAATATATATATAACTGCCTCCCAAAATTTTAAAGAAAGAAAAACTTATATATATATATATATATATATATATATATATATATACAAAAGTTTTATATATATATATAAAACTTAACAGATCAAAATACATCCAAAATCTAATGTATGGCTTTGTTCTATTCACCACCCTGATCATATTTTTCCCAACAGTGGCAGGTCTCTTCTGATTCATTTAGTTCATATTTTTCCTGGATTGTTTTTACCCTTTTAGA
Organism: Mustela putorius furo; assembly: GCF_011764305.1. Lineage (NCBI taxonomy): Eukaryota > Metazoa > Chordata > Mammalia > Carnivora > Mustelidae > Mustela > Mustela putorius. The sequence goes on from NW_025421998.1 coordinate 15,145,626, forward strand.
ATTTCATTCTCTCATTCATCTATTCTTCTCTGGACAAAATGACAAAACAGAAAAACTCACCTTAAAAAAAAGAACAAGAGACAATACCAACTGCCAGGGACCTAATCGATACAACATTAGTAAGATGTTGGAACTAGAATTCACAATGGCAACTATAAAGATAATATCTGGGCTTGAAAAAAACACAGAAGACACTAGAGAATCCTTTTCTGGAGAAATTAAAAAGCTGAAATCAAGACAAGTTGAAATTAAAAAATCTATTAATGAGGTACAATAAAATATGGAGGCTTTTACTGCTAGGATAAATGAGGCAGAAGAGAGAATTAGTGATATAGAAGAACAAATGATGGAGAATAAAGAAGCTGAGCAAAAGAGAGACAAACAACTACTGGATCATGAGGGGAGAATTCAAGAGATAAATGATCCCATAAGATGAAATAAAAGTAGAATAATTGGGATCCCAGAAGAAGAAGAAAGAGAGAGGGGGCAGAAGGTATATTGTAGCAAATTATAGTGGAGAACTTCCCTATTTTAGGGAAAGAATCAGGCAACAAAATCTAAGAGGCACAGAGAACCCCCCTCAAAATCAATAAAAATAGATCAATACCCTCTCATCTAATAGACAAAGAGAAAAAGACAAAAAGAAAATCTTGAAAGCAGCTAAGTATGTGAGGTCTGTAGCCAAAATGGTAGAAATATTAGACTGGCAGCAGACCTATTCACAGTATTCACAGAGAACTGGCAGGTCCAGAAAGACTGGCATGATATATATTCTCATATATATCATTATATATATATCATTCTCATGATATATATATATTCTCACTACATGAGAAAAATATACAGCCAAGAATACTATACTGAGTTAGGATTTCATTGAAAACAGGAGAAGAGAGAAAGAGCTTCCAGGACAAATAAAAACTAAAAGAATTTGCAAACATCAAACCAGCCCTACAGGAAATATTCAAAGGGATCCTCAAAACAAAGAGAGAGCCTAAAAGAAACACAGACCAGAAAGGAACAGAGACCATACACAGTAACAGTCACTTTACAGGCAATACAAGGGCACTAAATTCACATTTTTCAATAGTTACCCTGAATGTAAATGGCTAAATGCCTAATCAAAAGACACAGGGTATCAGAATGGATAAAAAACAAGACCCATCAATATGCTGTCTGCAAGAAACTCATTTTTTACCCAAAGACATTTCCAGATTTAAAGTGAAGGGGTCAAAAACCATTTCCCATGTCAATGGACATCAAAAGAAAGCGGGGGTGACAATCTTTCATGTCAGACAAATTAGATTTTAAATCAAAGACTACAAGAGATGAGGAAGGACACTATATCATACTTAAAGAGTCTGTCCAAGAAGAAGTTCTAACAATTCTAAATATCTATATCCCTAACATGGGAGCAGCCAATTATATAAGCCAATTAACAACAAAGAAATACATTCACAGATAATCAAATAATCAAAGAAACACATTCACAATAATACAATACTAGTAGGGGATGTTAACACCCCCCAAACTGCAATGGACAGATCATCTACACAAAATATCAACAAGGAAATAAAGGCTTTAAATGACACACTGGACCAGATGGGCATCACAGATATATTCAGAACATTCCATCCCAAAGCAACAGAATACACATCCTTCTCTAGTGCACATGGAACATTCTCCAGAATAGATCACATCCTGGGTCACAAATCAGGTCTTAACCACTACCAAAACATTGGGACCATTCTCTGCATAATTTCAGACTACAATGCTTTGAAACTTGAACTCAATCACAAGAGGGAAATTAGAAAGAATCCAAATACATGGAGGCTAAAGAGCATCCTACTAAATAATGAATGGGTCAACCAGGAAATTTAAAAAGTATCAGGGGCACCTGGGTGGCTCAGTGTGTTATGCCTCTGCTTTTGGCTTAGGTCATGATCCCAGGGTCCTGGGATCAAGCCCCGCATCAGGCTCTCTGCTCAGCTGGGAGCCTGCTTCCCACCCCACCCCCTGCCTGCTTCTCTGCCTACTGGTGATCTATCTCTCTCTTTAATTTTGGCCATTCTAACTGGTGTAAGGTGATATCTCAATGTGGTTTTAATTTGAATCTCCCTGAGGTCTAGTGATGATGAACATCTTTTCATGTGTCTGATAGCCATTTGTATGTCTTCATGGGAGAAATCTCTGTTCATATCTTCTGCCCATTTTTTCATATGATTGTCTGTTTTGTGTGTGTTGAGTTTGAGGAGTTCATTATAGATCCTGGATATCAACCTTTTGTCTGTACTGCCATTTGCAAATATCTTCTCCCATTCCATGGAGATTCCTCAAGAAATTAAAAATAGAGCTTCCCTATGACCCTGCAATTGCACTCTTAGGTATTTACCCCAAAGATACAGATGGAGTGAAAAGAAGGGCCATCTGTACACCAATGTTTATAGCAGCAATGGCCACGGTCACCAAACAGTGGAAAGAACCAAGATGTCCTTCAACGGATGAATGGATAAGGAAAATGTGGTCCATATACACTATGGAGTATTATGCCTCCATCAGAAAGGATGAATACCCAACTTTTGTAGCAACATGGATGGGACTGGAAGAGATTATGCTGAGTGAAATAAGTCAAGCAGAGAGAGTCAATTATCATACGGTATCACTTGTTTGTGGAACATAACAAATAGCATGGAGGACATGGGGAATTAGAGAGGAGAAGGGAGTTGGGGGAAATTGGAAGGGGAGGTGAACCATGAGAGACTATGGACTCTGAAAAACAATCTGAGGGGTTTGAAGTGGCGGGGCCGGGTGGGAGGTTGGGGTACCAGGTGGTGGGTATTATAGAGGGCATGGATTGCATGGAGCACTGGGTGTGGTGAAAAAATAATGAATACTGTTATGCTGAAAATAAATAAATTAATTTTAAAAATTAAAAAATTAAAATAATAAAATAAAATAAAATATTTAAAAAATAAAGAAGTATTTTAAAAAATTGTGGAAACAAATGAACATGGAACCACAACTGTTCAAAATCTGTGGGACACAGCAAAGGTGGTCCTAAGAGGAAAGTATATAGCAATACAAGGCTTTCTCAAGAAACAAGAAATGTCTCAAATACACAACCTAACCCTACACCTGAAAGAGCTGGAGAAATAACAGCAAATAAAGCCTAAATCCAGCAGGAGAAGAGACATAAAAAAGATCAGAGCAGAAGCCAATGAAATAGAAACCAAAAGAATAGTAGAACAAACCAATAAAACTAGGAACTTGTTCTTTGGAAGAATTAATAAGACTGACAACCCCCTGGCCAGACCTATCAAAAAGAAGAGAGAAAGGACCCAAATTAATACTTATGAATGAAAGAGGAGAGATTGCAACCAATACCAAAGAAATATAAACAATTATAAGAACATAGTATGAGCAACTTCATGCCAGCAAATTATATATCTGGAAGAAATGGATGCATTCTAGAGACATATAAACTACCCAGACTGATCCAGGAAGAAATAGAAAACATGAACAGACCTATAGCCAATAAGTAGATTGAAGCAATAATCAAATATCTCCCAACAAACAAGAGCCCAGGGCCAGAAGTCTTCCCAGGGAATTCTACGAAACATGTAAAGGAGAATTAATGTCTATTCTCCTGAAATTGTTCCAAAAAAATTAGAAATGGAAGGAGAACATCCAAACTCATTTTATGAGGCCAGAACTACCTTGATCCTAAAACCAGACAAAGACTCCATCAAAAAAGAGAATTACAGACCAATATTCCTAGTGAACATGGATGCAAAAATTCTCACCAAAATACTAGCCGGTAGATTCCAACAGTACATTAAAAGGATTACTCACCACAACCAAGTGGTATTTATTCCTGGGCTGCAAGGCTGGTTCAACATCCACAAATCAGTCAATGTGATACAATACATTAATAAAAGAAATAAGAAGAACCATATGATACTCTCAATAGATGCAGAAAAAGCATTTGACAAAGAACAGCATCCTTTCTTCATCAAAGCTCTTCACATTGTAGGGACAGAAGGTACATACCTCAATATCATAAAAGCCATCTATGAAAACCCCACAGCAAATATCATCCTCAATGGGGGAAAACTGAGAGCTTTTCCCCTAAGGTCAGGAACATGGCAGGGATGTCTACTATCACCACTGCTATTCAACATAGTACTAGAAGTCCTAGCCTCAGCAATCAGACAACAACAACAACAACAACAACAAAAATAATAAAAGACATCGGAATCCACAAAGAGGTTAACCTCTCACTCTTCACAGATATGATACTTTATGTGGAAAATCCAAAAATCTCCACTCCAAAACTATTAAAACTCATACAGGAATTCAGCAAGGTGTCAGGATATAAAATAAATGCACAGAAATCAGTTGCATTTCTAAACAACAACAAGACAGAAGAAAGAGAAATTAAGGAGTTTATCTCATTTACAATTGCACCCAAAACCATAAGAATACCTAGGAATAAATCTTACCAAAGAGGCGAAGAATCTGTACCCAGAAAAGTATAAAGTACTCATGAAAGAAATTGAGGAGGAGACAAAGAAATAGAAAACGCTCCACACATGCATTCCAAATCCATTGGAAGAAAAAAATATTGTGAAAATGTCTATGGTACCTACAGAAATCTACACATTTAATGCAGTCGCTACCAAAATACCATCAACCTTTTTCAAAGAAATGGGAACAAATAATCCTAAAATTTATAGGGAACCAGAAAAGATCCCGAATAGTCAGAGGAATATTGAAAAAGAAAAGCAAAGCTAGTGGCATCAAAATTCTACACTTCAAGCTCTATTGCAAAGCTGTAATCCTCAAGACAGCATGGTACTGGCACGAAAACAGACAGATCGATCAATGGAACAGAATAGGGAGCCCAGAAATGGATCTTCAACTCTAAGGTCAACTAATCTTTGACAAACCAGGAAAGAATCTCCAATGGAAAAAAGACACTGTCTTCAACAAATGTTATTGGGAAAATTGGACACCACATACAGAATAATGAAACTGGGCCATTTCCTTACACTACCCACAAAAATAGACTCAAAATGAATGAAAGACTTCAATGTGAGAAGGAATCCATCAAAATCCTTCAGGAGAACACAGACAGCAACCTCTCTGACCTCAGTCACAGCAATTTTTTCCTAGAAACATTGCCAAAGGCAAGGGAAGCGAGGGCAAAAATGAACTATCGGGACTTCATCAAGATCAAAAGCTTTTGCAAAGCAAAGTAAACAGTAAATAAAACCAAAAGGTAACTGACAGAATAGGAGAAGATATTTGCAAATGGCGTATTAGATAAAGGGCTAGTGTCCAAAATCTATAGAGAACTTAACAAACTCAACACTCACAGAACAAGTAATCCAATTAAGAAATGGGCAGAAGACATGAACAGACATTTCATCAAAGAAGACATCCATATGGCCAACAGAAACATGAAAAAGTGCTCAACATCACTCAGCATCAGGGAAACACAACCATACACTTGCTAAAATTAAGAAGTCAGGAAATGGCAGGTGTTGATGAGGACACAGAGAAAAGTAAACCCTCCTACACCATTGGTGGGAATGCAAGCTGGGGCAGCCACTCTGGAAAACAGCATGGAAGTTCCTCAAAAAAACTGAAAATAGAGCTACCTTAAGACCCAGAAATTGCATTAATGGCTATTTACTCTAAAGATACAAATGTAGTGATCCGAAGGGGCACATGCACCCGAGTGTTTATAGCAGCAATGTCCACTATAGCCAAACTATGGAAAAAGCCTAGATGTCCATCAACAGATGCATGGGTAAAGAACATGTTATATATACATATACATATACATATATATGTATATATATAATAATATTATATTATATATATACATCTCATATATATGATATGTATACATATACATATATATATATACATGAGAGTGTATATATATATATATATATACACACATCCTCAATGGGGAAAAACTGTAATATAAAAATCTATATAGTATATATATAGATAGATATACCATCTATCTATCTATATATACATACACACACAATGAGATATTATACAGCCATCAAAAATGAAATATTACTATTTGTAGTGATGTGGATGGAACTTGAGGGTATTATGCTAAACAAAGTAAGTCAATGAGAGAGGGACAATTATCATATGCTCTCATTGATTTGAGGAATTTGAGAAATCAGACAGAAGATCATAGGCGAAGGTAGGGAAAAATGAAACAAAACAAAACCAGAGAGGGAGACAAACCTTAAGAAACTCTTGGTCTCAGGAAATAAACTAAGAGTTGCTGGAGTGAAGGGGGGTGTGGGAATAATGGGTGGCCGGGGGATGGACATTGGGGAGGGTATGTGTTATGGTGAGTGCTGTGAATTGCATAAGACTGATGAATCACAGACCTGTACCCTGAAACAAATAATACATTATATGTTAATTTTTGTAAAATACTAGCAGATGGAATTAAATAATAAAGTTTAGAGCAGAAATAAGTAAAATAGAGAAAAAAAAAATAATAGGAAAAATAATCAATGAAACCAAAAATTGGTTCTTAGAAAACACTAACAAGTTTGACAAACCCTTAGGAGACTGACAGAGGAAAAAAAAAAAAAAAAGGAGAAGAAGAAACAAAAAAGAAGAAGAAACAAATAAAATCCATCACAATGACAGTCGTGGGGTACCTGGGTGGCTGCCTTTGGCTTGGGTCATGATCTCAGCATCCTGGGATCCAGCCCCGCATCAGGCTCCCTGCTCAGTGGGGGGTCACCCTGCTCGTGTGCTCTTTTTCTCTATTAAAAACATAAATAAAATATATAACTAAATAAATAAATACTTCCCTTCCCAGTTGGAATGATGGTAAGCTTTGGCAGTAGAGCGCTCTGGAGTGCTCTAAAGAGATATTGCAAGGGAAGGGGTTTCCCCTCCCAATTATTGTATGCTCTTTCACCAGCCCAAATCTAACAGTGCCTACAGTTGTGCCCCATCTCCCTGGTTATGTCTGCCTACAAGCTTCAGCTCACCGGTACTCCAGAATTATTGCTGTTTTCCCCATCGTTAGAGGCCAGCTCTAGCTGAAGTGATCCCACAAACCCTTCTGCCATCTAGGGGTCTGGAACTACACACTTTTTTTTTTTTTGTATTTTTTTCAGTGTTCCAAGATTCATTGTTTATGCACCACACCCAGTGCTCCATATAATACGTGCCCTCCTTATTACCCACCACCAGGCTCACCCAAACACCCACCTCTCTCCCTCTAACACCCTCAGCTTGTTTCTCAGAGTCCAAAGTCTCTCATGGTTTTTCTCTCCCTTCGATTTCCCCCAACTCACTTCTCTTTTCCATCTCCCAATGTCCTCCGTGTTATTTCTTATGATCCACAAATAAGCAAAACCATATGATAATTGTCTTTCTCTGCTTGACTTATTTCACTTAGCATAATCTCCTCCAGTCTCATCTATGTTGATACAAAACTTGGATATTTGTCTTTTCTGATGGAGACATAATACTCCATTGTATATATGGATCACATCTGCCTTATCCATTCATCTGTTGAAGGGCAGCTTGGCTCTTTCCACAGTTTGGCGACTGTGGCCATTGCTGCTATGAACATTGAGATACATATGGTCCTTCTTTTCACTCTGTCTGTATCTTTGGCGTAAATACCCAATAGTGCAATTGCAGGGTCATAGGGAAGCTCTATTTTTAATATCTTAAGGAATTACTGCACTGTTTTCCAAAGTGGCTGCACCAACTTGCATTCCCACCAACAGTGTAAGAGGGTTCCCCTTTCTCCACATCCTCTCCAAAACACGTTATTTCCAAAACACGTTATTTCCTGTTTTGTTAATTTTGGCCATTCTAACTGCTGTAAGTTGGTATCTCAGTGTGGTTTTGATTTGAATATCCCTGATGCCTAATGATGATGAACATTTTTTCATGTGTCTGTTAGCCATTTGTATGTCTTCTTTGGAGAATGGCAACTTATTCAACAAAGTCCAGATTCCCTTCCAAGTTTGTACTTCCTTGGGTCCTCTCCTATAAGCCCTAAAGTACTATTTAAGGTTCTTCTTCCATCTCTAGAATTACTCTCCTATACCAACTTAATACTTCATTATAGTTTCACAAGTTAAAAAACTGTGGTTTCTTTCTCCTGATAGCACTCAACTTGATAGCTAGAGTCGTTCCAGAAGAGGGACCCATACAGAGGGGATTGGTGAGTTAGCTTGCTCATGCCTTCAGGCTCAGTGCAGTGCTGAGCTCCTGCTTCATGGAAGACAAGGTGCTAGTAATCCATGGCATGCAGAGCATAAAATTTAACCAAGCCACACTAATTATCTGTGTTGATGAAAAAGCACCAAGTGACACATATACTTTGGGAGCCCAAGTGGCTGTTGCCCTTGACTAGTACAGCAGTGTTGATAAATAATTTTTAGTGTAATTAAATTTTTATAGAGAGAAAAGAACAATTTCAGGTCTTTTAATTCTCAGATGACAGCCTGAGAACCAGAGGGGTTTGCCATAACCCCTTAAAAAATATTTCTTGTAGCCACAGGATTGACATTGCTGCAAATTAAACACAATTCTCGTGTTCTGAGTAACACAACAGTGGAATTCACAGTCTCACCTGGAGTCCTCCCAGGAAGTAGTAAGGGCAGACATCACCCTGTTCCTGATCAGATGGGGAAAATATTCAGCCTTTTACCATTAAGTATGATGTTATCTACAGGTCTTTTTGTAGATCTTGTTAATCAGCTTGAAGATATTACCTTGTATTCCTAGTTGTTGATGGACCAGCTGTTGATTATTGTGAAATGGTTGTTCTGCATCAGTTTATATAATCATCTTGTTGTTGTTTTTTTTAGACTGTTAACACAGTAGATTACACTGATCCATCTTTGTAAGCACAAAGGAGAACACCTAAGCAGAAGAAGAAAGAAGAAAAAATTAAATAGAATTAGCAGAAATCAATGAGGGAGAAAACACACATACAGTTTTAACACTGCAAAAGTTAATTCTTAGAAAGACCAGAACATGAATAAATAAATCCAGCGGTATTTGATCAATTTTTCTTGTACTCCATAAACCTTCTACCAAGGGACATAGTCAGCTGGATCTGAAAGAAGAGACCCCCTCCCCATCATACATGGGGCTCACAAAACTACATACTGCCCCTTGCCTCATACTGTTTTCCATCCCACAATGTATTATTTTATAATCAATTAATTATGGAAAATTAAGTTGCAACTCATTCATTCTGGGTTATAAATACAAATTAGAATGTCTCAGCCACCCAAAGTAATTAGCTGTGGAGCTAGAAATATAATCTATTCCTCTAATGTTCATCAGCAGGCATCACAACATTGAAGACAATCTCTTAGCTCACAACCTCAGTCCAGGGCACTTTCCTGGTTCTAGTTTCAGCAGCTATGGCATAAAAAAATTTTATCTCTAACATAAAGCCTACAACAATAACAACAACAACAACAACAAAGGTAAATGAAAACATGAATTTAGTATATCAACAAAGCTTTTAAGTACAAAGCTATTTACTATATTTTCCAAACCTGAACTATAATGCTGTTCAAATTAGTATGGTTTCTAGAATGAAAATGTACCTTTCTGAAGCCACTTAACTGATAGAACAAGAAAAAAATGACATTTAATTCAATAAAAGCTGTCAACAAATGGAATGTTGTTAGTCCAATGTATAACTCAGAGCATGTGTTTTGCAACTTAATTTCTGCCAGTCGGCATGGTGCAGGAAGTTGACATTATAGTGTTCTGAAAACACAAACATGAAAACTTTTCCTCTGTAATAGCTGTCACATTTGTCACATTTGTCACAAAGAGTTACAGACACACACATGCACAAACACACTTACTTACACAAATACATTCACATATGCATGAATGTGCATGCAAATATACACAAGCAGAAATAAGGAGCATACACATGCATAAACACATACACACATATGCACACAGACACACCCACTTATACGTCTACACCCCCATTTATATACATGCACACATTTACACATATACACACCAATTTATACACAGATACCCATGCATGCATACACATACCTACACATGAACACACATACCTACAGTCATACATACATATACCCAACCACACTATAAAGTGTGTGTACAAGATCAAAAACCATTTTTAAAAGTGGGTTTAGAAAATATGAAAGCATCCTAATAAATCTAATAAATGCTGCATTAAAACCAAGTAAAATGTGAACAGTGCTTATTTGGGCAACAAAACCTTTAGCAAAAGAAATGTCCTTGAAAATTCTGTGACTATTATGAACCACGGGTACAAATGAACCTTATTATATTTAGTTCAAATAGTCTCATTTGTAAAGCTGTTCCATTTCACCCTGACTTCTTTTACTATTCCTTCTCTGCCCTAATTTTCTCTTCTCCTCCCATTATGTGATGCTCCAACCCTGACTTGAAAGTAACATAAGTTTAATATTGAAAGTCACCAGCAATTGGAATTGCTGGGCTATTAGTAGGAATAAAAATGGCTCAATAAATTCTAGTATTCAAGTCTTGTTAATGTCACCCCAGGTGTAGGGAGAGATAAAGAATATTCAATATCTTCACTGTAATAATATGGAAACAAACTACTGTGTTTTGATTCATCGTTGGAAACAAGTAGACAATACCATTAAAGGCAAGCTCGAGAAACATTGGGAAAATGTTTTAATTTATTTATTTATTTATTTTCAGCATAACAGTATTCATTATTTTTGCACCACACCCAGTGCTTTATGCAATGCATGCCCTCTATAATACCCACCACCTGGTTCCCCCAACCTCCCACACCCCGCCACTTCAAAACCCTCAGATTGTTTTTCAGAGTCTATAGTCTCTCATGTTTCACCTCCCCTTCCAATTTCCCCCAACTCCCTTCTCCTCTCTAACTCCCCATGTCCTTCATACTATTTGTTATGCTTCGCAAATAAGTGAAACCATATGATAATTGACTCTTTCTGCTTGACTTATTTCACTCAGCATAATCTCTTCCAGTCCCGTCCATGTTGATACAAAAGTTGGGTATTCATCCTCTCTGATGGAGGCATAATACTCCATCATGTATATGGACCACATCTGCCTTATCCATTCATCTGTTGAAGGGCATCTTGGTTCTTTCCACAGTTTGGCGACCGTGGCCATTGCTGCTATAAACATTGGGGGTACAGATGGCCCTTCTTTTCACTCCATCTGTATCTTTGGGGTAAATACCCAGGAGTGCAATTGCAGGGTCATAGGGAAGTTCTATTTTTAATTTCTTGAGGAATCTCCACACTGTTCTCCAAAGAGGCTGCACCAACTTGCATTCCCACCAACAGTGTAAGAGGGTTCCCCTTTCTCCACATCCCCTCCAACACATGTTGTTTCCTGTCTTGCTAATTTTGGCCATTCTAACTGGTGTAAGGTGATATTTCATTGTGGTTTTAATTTGAATCTCCCTCAGGGCTAGTGATGATGAACATTTTTTTTTTATGATGAACATTTTTTCATGTGTCTGATAGCCATTTGGATGTCTTGATGGGAGAAGTGTCTGTTCATATCTTCTGCCCATTTTTAGATATGATTATCTGTTTTGTGTGTGTTGAGTTTGAGAAGTTCATTATAAATCCTGGATATCAACCTTTTGTCTGTACTGTCATTTGCAAATATCTTCTCCCATTCCGTGGGTTGTCTCTTTGCTTTCTTGACTGTTTCCTTTGCTGTGCAGAAGCTTTTGATTTTGATGAAGTCCCAAAAGTTTATTTTTGCTTTTGTTTCCTTTGCCTTTGGAGACATATCTTGAAAGAAGATGGATACAGCAAAGGCGGTCCTAAGGGGGAAATACATAGCCATCCAAGCCTCTCTCAAAAAATTAAAAAATCCAGAACACAGCAGCTGTCTCTACACATTAAAGAACTGGAGAATCAACAACAAGTCAAACCAACTCCACACATAAGAAGGGAAATAATCAAGATTAGAGCTGAGATCAATGAGGTAGAAACCAGAGATACAGTAGAACTTATCAATGAAACTAAAAGCTGATTTTTTGAAAGAATCAATCAGATCGATAAACCATTGGCCACACTAATCCAAAAGAAAAGAGAGCCCAAATTCATAAAATTTTGAATGAAAAGGGAGAGATCACAACTAACACTAAGGAAGTAGAAACAATCATCAGAAGTTATTATCAACAGTTATATGCTAATGAGCTAAGCAACCTAGATGAAATGGATGCATTCCTGGAAAACTATAAAATCCCAAAATTGAACCAGGAAGAAATTGACAACCTGAATAGACTTATATCTAGTAACGAGATTGAAGCAGTGATCAAAAACCTCCCAAAAAACAAGAGCCCATGACCTGACGGATTCCCTGGGGAATTCTACCAAACTTTCAAAGAAGAAATAACACCTATACTCCTGAAGCTGTTTCAAAAAATTGAAGCTGATGGAAAACTTCCAGACTCTTTCTATGAAGCCAGCATTACCCTGATCCCCAAACCAGGCAAAGACCCTACCAAAAAGGAAAATTTCAGACCAATATCACTGATGAATATGGATGCTAAGATTCTCAACAAGATCCTAGCAAACAGGATCCAATAGCACATTAAAAAGATTATCCCACCATGACCAGGTGGGATTCATCCCTGCGCTACAAGGATGGTTCAACATTCGCAAATCAATCAATGTGATAGAACAAATTAATATGAGAAGAGAGAAGAACCACATGGTCCTCTCAATTGATGCAGAAAAAGCAGTTGACAAAATCCAGCATCCATTCCTGATTAAAACGCTTCAAAGTATCAGGATAGAGGGAACATTCCTGAACTTCATCAAATCTATCTATGAAAGACCCACAGCAAATATCATCCTCAATGGAAAAAAGCTTGCAGCCTTCCCATTGAGATCAGGAACACGACAAGGATGCCCACTTTCACCACTCTTGTTCAACATAGTATTAGAAGTCCTAGCAACAGCAATCAGACAACAAGGAGAAATAAAAGGTATCCAAATTGGCAATGAAGAAGTCAAACTCTCTCTCTTTGTGGATGACATGATTCTTTATATGGAAAGCCCAAAAGACTCCACCCCAAAACTACTAGAACTCATACAGCAATTCAGCAGCGTGGCAGGATACAAAGTCAATGTACAGAAATCAGTGGCTTTCTTATACACTAACAATGAAAATACAGATAGGGAAATTAGAGAATCATTTCCCTTTACTATAGCACCAAGAACCATAAATTACCTGGGAATAAACTTAACCAAAGAGGTAAAGGATCTGTACTCAAGGAACTACAGAACACTCATGAAAGAAATTGAAGAAGACACAAAAAGATGGAAGACCATTCCATGCTCTTGGATCAGAAGAATAAACATTGTTAAAATGTCTATACTGCCTAGAGCAATCTATACTTTTAATGCCATTCCGATCAAAATTCCACTGATATTCTTCAAAGAGCTGGAGCAAATAATTCTGAAATTTGTATGGAATCAGAAGACACCCCGAATCACTAAGGAAATGTTGAAAAACAAAAATAAAACTGGGGGCATCACGCTACCTGATTTCAAGCTTTACTACAAAGCTGTGATCACCAAGACAGCATGGTACTGGCATAAAAACAGACACATAGACCAGTGGAACAGAGTAGAGAGCCCAGATATGGACCCTCAACTCTATGAGCAAATAATCTTTGACAAAACAGGAACAAATATACAGTGGAAAAAAGACAGTCTCTTCAATAAATGGTGTTGGGAAAATTGGACAGCTGTATGTAGAAGAATAAAACTTGACCATTCTCTTACACCGTACACAAAGATAAACTCAAAATGGATAAAAGACCTCAATGTGAGACAGGAATCCATCAGAATCCTAGAGGAGAACATAGGCAGTAATCTCTTTGATATCAGCCACAGCAACTTCTTTCAAGATATGTCTCCAAAGGGAAAATGTTTTTGAATACTTCCTCCTGTTCGTTTTTGAGGGAGCAGGCTCTGTTTAAGGAGATAGGCTGCTGCTCTAGAGCCCCATCTTGCTTTCAGCAAAGACCATGACTGGCTTGCCGGGTTTCCCTCCACTCTGTAAAGGAAGCCGACTGCAGGGCGAGGAGACACAGAGAGCACCAGGCTGCACCACTGCATGCACTCGGAAACCAGTGATTGGGAAAAAAGGCTAATTGCTCTAATAATCAACAATCCTTAGTCCTTTGGGTTCCAGACATACCTCACTGTGAACTGAGATGCTTCAAGCAAATGCACAATATTAGCTTCCTTTAAAGGGATGTCCTTAGTCCTAGACACAAGTGCACTCTCTTATGTCATTTTGCATCAATCCACAGCACTCAGAGCAGATCCCTGAGCAGTTAAAAGACACCAGTAATCTTATTTTTCATTTGAAAATTCTAAAATTCTACCCGTGTAGCATGACTAATAAATTGGAAAAAGAAACAAACACATATATATATATATTTTTTTTTTTTCCCAAATACTGCAATGTTCTAGAATAATTTTTAAAAGCAAAATTTCTTCTTCTTTGGAATCTTAAATAGATGGTACACTCCTATAACCACTCTTTAACATGTAAGTTGACAAGACATTTGTTAATCAGCTTGAGTTGAAATAACAGCCTGCTCTAAATTCAGACTTGAACACAGGTGAAAAGCCCAATTTGGGGGCCATTCATTTTGGAGATTGAATTCAAGTAGAGCAGAAGTGGCAGATGTGTGATGGGGGTAAAGGTAGAAGTGAGCAACAAGTCCTGGCAATGCAGAGGAAGAAGTTACCACGTGTCTTGCCCTGTCCCCTCTATACTCATCCAACACACCTGGACCAACTGAATGCCACCATTTTGCACCCAGATGACTCATTCATCCCACAACTGTCTCCTTAGTCAATGCTTGGTTCCACTGTAATCACATTCACCCAAGTCATGGGTACCCTCTTCTTTTTTTTTTTTTTTAATATTTTATTTATTTATTTGACAGAGAGAGATCACAAGTAGGCAGAGAGGCAGGCAGAGAGAGAGAGAGAGAGGAGGAAGCAGACTCCCTGCTGAGCAGAGAGCCTGATGCGGGACTTGATCCCAGGACCCTGAGATCATGACCTGAGCCGAAGGCAGCGGCTTAACCCACTGAGCCACCCAAGTGCCCGGGTACCCTCTTCTTTATGTGATCTTTTCATATTCTTAGCAATCCTACATGCAAGTCAGTTTTATTGACAATTTAGGATGAACATAGAACTTGGCGACTGCCCAACAATTTCTAGGGGTGATCCATATTCTCAGTTAATTTTTTGTGTATGTATTCTATAAACATTCTACCTACTGGGGAAAAACAAAACAAAACAAAACCAAACAGGAATAATCCCCAAGACGTTTCTTGGCTATCTGATGGTCTCCACTGAGGACTGTACATAGGCACAGTCATCTGCCTTTGTGGGGGTCATGGGACTTGATCCCTCATCTAGGCAGAAACATATCACCCCAATTTCAGAGAGGCTTGTAACACTATTCAGAGACCTTTCCTTCTGACAGCATAAAATTAGTAGTCAGATAGGAAGAAGTGCTGATGAACATAGTCTTTTTTTTTTTTTTTTTTTTTTAAGGATTGAATAAAATGGCTTATGACAACAACCATTTGGGACACAAAGAAAAAGCTCAGAACATTAACTATGTGAATATTGAGAAATACAAACATTCTCTAATCACTGTTGAATTATTCTGCTTCATTTTCCCAGATTTTTGTTTCCTTCAGTACTTGGCTGGACCATATGGTAATTCTGTTTTTGAAGATTCTAGGAACCTTCATACTGTTTTCCACAATGGCTTTACACTCCCTCCAACAGTGTACAAGTGTTCCCTTTTCTCCCCACCCTCAATTTCTGGCACTTTAATGCAATCCAAAAACCTTATCCTGCACTGTGTGTATGTAGTTAGGGTAGGGGTGTTAGGAATGGAGATAGAAACTATCTCTTTCAATCAGCATCTCCATCTGGAAAGTGTTAGGGGGAATGCACCTGCCATATTTTTTTAAAGGGCAGTAAAGTTTGCTCATGACCCACAGGTGGGATGCTTAGAGCAAACTCTGTGTGCAGACTAAGAAAGAAGGAGGTTTTGCCTGGCACTTGTGTGGAATTTATCACAAACCATATCCTATCCCTTAGGTATCTGTCTTCCTAACCTGGCAGGTCCAGAAGCAGTTCCGTGAAGCATATGAGCTATCCCATGCTTAATCCTCTGCTTCACACTCAGCCAAAGCCTTAACCACATGGGAAAAATCCTTAAGTAAAAGAATTTATTCTAAGATGACTGTCATCATCTTACAAATGAAATGTCAACATCTCATCAATCCATTAAATAAAAAAACACAGATTGGAAGCAGTTTCCATGCAGTTGTGAGAATATAGTCATTCTCTAAAATGTGATAGAGGGAAGGTGGCTTCTTCTCCATCTAGAATGTGCACCACCAGCCTTCCTGGCAGCCTTTCCGAGATATCTGTGGGCGGCTCCCTGACTGCCCCACAGCCCTAAAGCAAGAGAAATCATATCTAGAGTAAGAGTGAATTTTTATTTTCAACATTTCCTTAGCAATTCGGGGTCTCTTCTGATTCCATACAAATTTTAAGATTATTTGCTCCAGCTCTTTGAAAAACACTCGTGGCATTTTTATCGGAAGAGCATGAAGTGTGTAAACCTGGTGATTCACAGACCTGTACCCCTGGGGATAAAAATATATGTTTATAAAAAATAAAAAATTTAAAAAAAAAATAAAATAAAAAATAAAAGACAAAAAAAAAAAAAAAAGTATAAATGGCTATAGGGATTATATACATATTTTTAAATTTTTTCAATTGATTTATTTTCAGAAAAACAGTATTCATTATTTTTTCACCACACCCAGTGCTCCATGCAAACCGTGCCTTCTATAATACCCACCACCTGGTACCTCAACCTCCCACACCCCCACCACTTCAAACCCCTCAGATTGTTTTTCAGAATCCATAGTCTCTCATGATTCACCTCCCCTTCCATTTTACCCCAACTCCCTTCTCCTCTCTAACACCCCTTGTCCTCTATGATATTTGTTATGCTCCACTAATAAGTGAAACCATATGATAAATGACTCTCTCAGCTTGACTTATTTCACTCAGCATAATCTCTTCGAGTCCCGTCCATGTTGATACAAAAGTTGGGTATTCATCCTTTCTGATTGAGGCATAATACACCATCGTGTATATGGACCATATCTTCCTTATCCATTCGTCCGTTGAAGGGCATCTTGGTTCTTTCCATAGTTTGGCAACCGTGGCCATTGCTGCTATAAACATTGGGGTACAGATGGCCCTTCTTTTCACTCCATCTGTATCTTTGGGGTAAATACCCAGGAGTGCAATTGCAGGGTCATAGGGAAGTTCTATTTTTAATTTCTTGAGGAATCTCCACACTGTTCTCCAAAGAGGCTGCACCAACTTGCATTCCCACCAACAGTGTAAGAGGGTTCCCCTTTCTCCACATCCTCTCCAACACATGTTGTTTCCTGTCTTGCTAATTTTGGCCATTCTAACTGGTGTAAGGTGATATTTCATTGTGGTTTTAATTTGAATCTCCCTCAGGGCTAGTGATGATAAACATTTTTTTTTTTATGATGAACATTTTTTTCATGTGTCTGATAGCCATTTGGATGTCTTGATGGGAGAAGTGTCTGTTCATATCTTCTGCCCATTTTTAGATATGATTATCTGTTTTGTGTGTGTTGAGTTTGAGAAGTTCATTATAAATCCTGGATATCAACCTTTTGTCTGTACTGTCATTTGCAAATATCTTCTCCCATTCCGTGGGTTGTCTCTTTGCTTTCTTGACTGTTTCCTTTGCTGTGCAGAAGCTTTTGATTTTGATGAAGTCCCAAAAGTTCATTTTCGCTTTTGTTTCCTTTGCCTTTGGAGACATATCTTGAAAGAAGTTGCTGTGGCTGATATCGAAGAGATTACTGCCTATGTTCTCCTCTAGGATTCTGATGGATTCCTGTCTCACATTGAGGTCTTTTATCCATTTTGAGTTTATCTTTGTGTACGGTGTAAGAGAATGGTCAAGTTTTATTCTTCTACATACAGCTGTCCAATTTTCCCAACACCATTTATTGAAGAGACTGTCTTTTTTCCACTGTGTATTTGTTCCTGTTTTGTCAAAGATCATTTGCTCATAGAGTTGAGGGTCCATATCTGGGCTCTCTACTCTGTTCCACTGGTCTATGTGTCTGTTTTTATGCCAGTACCATGCTGTCTTGGTGATCACAGCTTTGTAGTAAAGCTTGAAATCAGGTAGCGTGATGCCCCCAGTTTTATTTTTGTTTTTCAACATTTCCTTAGTGATTCGGGGTGTCTTCTGATTCCATACAAATTTCAGAATTATTTGCTCCAGCTCTTTGAAGAATATCAGTGGAATTTTGATCGAATGGCATTAAAAGTATAGATTGCTCTAGGCAGTATAGACATTTTAACAATGTTTATTCTTCTGATCCAAGAGCATGGAATGGTCTTCCATCTTTTTGTGTCTTCTTCAATTTCTTTCATGAGTGTTCTGTAGTTCGTTGAGTACAGATCCTTTACCCAGTATATACATTTTAATACCAATGTTTATTCTTCTGATCAAAGAGCATGGACTGGTCTCCCATCTTTTTGTGTCTTTTTCAATTTCATTCATGAGTAAAACTGGTGGCATCACGTTACCTGATTTCAAGCTTTACTAAAAGCTGTGATCACCAAGACAGCATGGTACTGGCATGAAAACAGACACATAGACCAGTGGAACAGAGTAGAGAGCCCAGATATGGACCCTCAACTCTATGGTCAATTAATCTTCGACAAAACAGGAACAAATATACAGTGGAAAAAAGTCTCTTCAATAAATGGTGCTGGGAATATTGGACAGCTATATGTAGAAGAATGAAACTCGACCATTCTCTTACACCATACACAAAGATAAACTCGAAATAGATAAAAGACCTCAACGTGAGACAGGAATCCATCAGAATCCTAGAGGAGAACATAGGCAGTAATCTCTTCGATATCAGCCACAACAACTTCTTTCAAGATATGTCTCCAAAGGCAAAGGAAACAAAAGCAAAAATAAACTTTTGGGACTTCATCAAAATCAAAAGCTTCTGCACAGCAAAGGAAACAGTCAAGAAAGCAAAGAGACAACCCACGGAATGGGAGAAGATATTTGCAAATGACAGTACAGACAAAAGGTTGATATCCAGGATTTATAATGAACTCCTCAAACTCACACGCACAAAACAGATAATCATATCAAAAAATGGGCAGAAGATATGAACAGACACTTCTCCCATCAAGACATCCAAATGGCTATCAGACACATGAAAAAATGTTCATCATCACTAGCCCTGAGGGAGATTCAAATTAAAACCACATTGAAATATCACCTTACACCAGTTAGAATGGCCAAAATTAGCAAGACAGGAAACAACATGTGTTGGAGGGGATGTGGAGAAAGGGGAACCCTCTTACACTGTTGGTGGGAATGCAAGTTGGTGCAGCCTCTTTGGAGAACAGTGTGGAGATTCCTCAAGAAATTAAAAATAGAACTTCCCTATGACCCTGCAATTGCACTCCTGGGTATTTACCCCAAAGATACAGATGGAGTGAAAAGAAGGGCCATCTGTACCCCAATGTTTATAGCAGCAATGGCCACGGTTGCCAAACTATGGAAAGAACCAAGATGCCCTTCAACGGACGAATGGATAAGAAAGATGTGGTCCATATACATGATGGAGTATTATGCCTCAATCAGAGAGGATGAATACCCAACTTTTGTATCAACATGGACGGGACTCGAAGAGATTATGCTGAGTGAAATAAGTCAAGCAGAAAGAGTCAATTATCATATGGTTTCACTTATTTGTGGAGCATAACAAATAACATGGAGGACATAGGGAGATGGAGAGGAGATGGGAGTTGAGGGAAATTGGAAGGGGAGGTGAATCATGAGAGACTATGGACTCTGAAAAACAATCTGAGGGTTTTGAAGGGGCAGGGAGTGGGAAGTTGGGGGAGCTAGGTCGTGGGTATTAAGGAGGGCACGTATTGCATGGAGCACTGGGTATGGTGCAAAAACAATGAATTCTGTTATGCTGAAAAGAAATTAAAAATAAATAAATAAATAAATAGAATACGGCTACCTGAAAAAAAAAAGAATGAATTTTTATCAATTTTACCATTTCCATACTTCATTCACCCACTTCTTTGCTGAGCCCTTCCAAAGGCTGAACCATATGTATGGAGGACTGTGGCATTAGCACAAACAACCAAATTAACATTTATTCAAGGTGACAAAGATTTTCCTCCAATACATTAGTTTAAGCAAAAATATTTCCAGAAAGAACATTCATCCACTGTTTCATTCTTTGGAAGTACTCTGTACTAATGAAATGGCTTCTAGCTTCATTGAGATATCATTTAGTTCTGGACATTATATAGTTATCACTCAGCACCTGGGATCCTGCATTTTCCTAGCAACTTTTTTTTCTAATAACTTGAAACTTGTCATGAATCTTTGCTGCAGAAAGACAACAAGATACAGTTTATGAATGGAGAAGACATCAGGATCATCCTAACCCCAAGATTCCACATGAGCTTTGGCTCCTGATCCCCTGACAGATAACTGTATGAGAAGGAAAGAGGTAATAGCCATGCACTGAGCACCTCAGAAGCCCACATGTTTCCTCCAGGATCACCTCAGTTAACCTCTCCCCTGTGAGGCAGCTTCTGGGAGCATTTAATGGAGGTTCCCATGGGTCAATAAAATGGCCCATGGGAAAAAAAAATTACACTTTTGTCTTCTTTAGTAGATTTTTCAGATTGTCACTATGAAATCTTACCATGGCTTTAGACCTTATTTTTAAAACAGGAACGCTTTTAAACGTTTTGCCTTGAGGATATTGGAAAAGTAATGAGCTCCAAGTGAATACTTATTCCCTTCTCCATTCATGCCCACCCCTCAAATGAAATATAAGAGGGGTGCCTGAATTTTTTAGTTTGTTGAACATTTGACTCTTGGTTTCATCTAGGGTCATAATCTCAGGCTCATGGGATTGAGCCCCACGTCAGGCTCCTTGCTCAGCCTGGAGTCTGCTTGAGATTCTCGCTCTCCCTCTGCCTCTGCTCCTCCTCCCACTCATGCTTGTGCTCTCTTGCTCTCTCTCTCTCAAATCAATAAATAAACAAAACCAGGAAGGAAGGGAGAGAAGGAGCGGAGGAGGGAGGGAGGGACACCAAACTGCCATTTGGGGAAGGTGGAAGGCAGACAGGCCAAAATAACAATGCTCTTGGCATTACAGAACAGTGACTTATAAGACAAACAATATTCTGAAATAGATGCCAATTCCAGAAGAATTAGAGGGACCTGAGAGAACACCCACACTGACCAGCCCAAGGTGATCTGGACACCTTTGTGCCATGGGTCAATGTGGAAAAATGGTATCACAATGTTGAGACATGGTATTTTGGTACCAAAGGCATGGACTAGTGACTCCTTTCCACCCCTCACCAGCTCCACATGTCCATAAGCCCCTCACACAACAGTTGCACAAAGAACTTGCAAAATTTCCTCAATAAACTGAGTAATCGGGAATTGATGAGATTATTTACTGTCAAGCAGAAATGGGATTTTATGATGGAAAGTGAAATGTTTTTAAAAATTACACTTTTGTCTTCTTTAGTAGATTTTTCAGATTGTCACTATGAAATCTTAACATGGCTTTAGACCTTATTTTCAAAACAGGAACGTTTTTAAAGCACTGTTGAAGTAGAATTGATTTTTGCCAGCTGCCAAAGAAAAGTATATGATCTTCTCCTTATCCCTTTGTTTTTCTATTTTCACCTTGAAAACTAGAACCCCCTTCCCTTGAATACTAAAGCATTATACTGTCCAAAGCAGAAATCATTAAATAAAACCTCATCCCTTTTAATATTATAAGCTTATGGCTATTATGACTTTTTTTTTTTTTTTTGTCTTGTCAGAAAGCTTTCCTGTGCTATTCCATGTCCTCAGATGTGGGAACAGGATAGTGTATCAAACAGCCTGGCAAGGAGACAGGACATTCATTACCAAGACAGAAAAAACCCTGGCCTAATTATCAATTAATCCTAGTCCATCTCTGTTCTAGAAAAGCAGGGGGCTGTGAAGGACAGAGAGCATGGGTATTCACAACATTGTGTCCCTATTAAGCAACTAGTGACCTATTTCAACTGTTGTGTCCAAAGAAATATTTTCTGGTTTCTAGCAAATGCCTGGGGTGGGGAGATAATTTTTATCCTATTAATTTTATTTTTATGGCCCTCAGAAAATTCTATCATATTAGGCAAATATGATGGTATTTTGAATTCCTCTGCAGGGTCTTTCTATGACATCTGCTTCCTGCAAGGTTCAGCAGCTCATTACTGGTTGGTGAGTGAGATTCTCTGTAAAATGTATGACACCGCCAGGCTGACATGAGCTTGCTGGTCCCCATCACTTCCATTATTTGGCAGATCCTCTAAAATAGTTTTCCATTTGTTTTTCCAGTATTCACACCATAGTGAAAGAAAGGATAATCAGGGCCAAAGTTTTCATTTGTTTTAGTTAAGACCAAAGTCAGGAACAAATCTAACATTTGAGTAATATTTTGTTCTTCCTTTCTTTTTTTTAATTCAAATGATATTTATACAAATATTCTCCCACAGAAGGTGATTATTTCTGCCCATAGTCTGGATCATTTACACATTTTGAAACAAATAAATGGAATCTTAGCTTTAAGATATGTCTTGGGTTTAAATCCAAACACTAATGATCACCTAATGGTAGCGACATAAGCCACAGAAGCTCTCTGATTTGTGTTTATTCTTCCACAGAATAATATGACACTGCCTATTATAAAGCTATATGAGGGCAGGTAACTTGGGTCATTTTGTTCACTACCATATGACTGGTGTCAAGAATTATGTCTGATGTATGGTAGGCACTAAATCAATAATAGTTGAATGTATAGAACAAACAACAACTATAATAATATGACCACCTTTGTATGATTTATTATACTAAGCTAGTGGATCAGCAATAGTATTTAACTCTCCATTATTCAGAAAAATATTTTACCTGGAAGAGAATGAAGTAAATTGTGCTTGCGCCATTGGAGAATTTGGAGGGAATAACTTCCAAGGAACCAAGACCCTGGTATCATATAGCCCACATGAAAATCTATCCCAAGGAAATAAGAACTGTACACATCATCTTTTCCAGTTGTCAAACAACCAAGAGCCACTCCTCAGGGAATGATCCCCAAGTGCATTCTAGTAAAGTGGTCAGGACACAGGGCTTGAAGCAATCCAAATCACCCAATGTGTGGCCAGAACCATAACTGAAATGTCTTCCCAATTTCAGGGTAGAATTACTTATAAAGATGGAAAGAAGAGAGCACAGAGACATCCTCATGAAAAACAAACAAACAAACAAACAAAAAGAATGAAGCTATGAGGTGGGTCTCACTGGGTCTAGGAGTTTCTAGGTAGAAACATGGGGCCCCTTGAATGAGTTTTGTCCAGCATCTTACTGCTTCTTGAAACTCCTGTCAGTTCTCTAGCTCATACACAGAGTAGTGGCTCAGAATGTACAGTGGATTCAGGAATCAACAGAAACCATGGCCCCAACCCCTCACCAAAGAACAAGGCAGCAGGTACCAGCACATTGAAAAGTCTAAAATGCCTTCCTGAAATACAACAGGATGACAGCTTGGAATCAGCTTTTGATGGTGCATATTCTTCTATGTACATGTTGTTTTGGGGGCATTCTATTTGTAAAACCATGGAATAAGGAACAATGAAAAGATATGATGAATAGCAAATCAATAGACCAAGAACCCCGGTTCTGTCACTGGCCTGAACGCCTGAACTAGGAAATTTCTAGTAGAAAGTTCTGTTTAGATATAAATGTTGCCTGGAAGAACAGAAATGCATTTGAGGAAGACTCCTCACCCAGATGAATCAGAAAGTGCCAGAAGTGACCAACAGTTCTGTCAGCTTCATTATAATGTTAAAATCCACTCCTGAATAGTCATTCCTGATCCTAACAAAAGGGTCCTGCTTTCCCTTGTTTGGGCTTTGGAAAGGATTCCCAGTATCTCCTTGTTAGTACAAATAAAGGCAACCTGGTGAGGCATGAAGACTCTGCCTGTATCTCACTGGAGAGCAGATTCACCCTCACCCTTGTTCCCAGAACAAAGCCTCGGGAGCTGCATGGTCTCCAGGAGACCAATGGTAGGTCTCCTGGCTCCCAGGAGATGTTCTGCCTACAGGTGCCACATTGCCAAGCTCTTCTCTAACTCCAAAACTTGGAGCAACTCTGGCCTGGTTGATTTTTAGGAGGTCTTTTTACTCTCTATACCTCTGAGGGACACAGACTTTCTGCACAAGTGAGATAAAAGGGAAAAACAAAAACAAAAACAGGAGCCTCTGTCTCCTGAAAAACTACTATTCCTGGTGCCTGTCTTTATCCCCCAAAGATGAGAAAACCCAGTCACCAGGGGCACCTTGCAAAGTAAAGTGCTTTCTGGGATGCCTGGGTGGCTCAGTCCATTTTATTATTATTATTATTATTATCATTTCTTTCTTATTTCTTTTCAGCATAACAGTATTCATTGTTTTTGCACCACACTCAGTGCTCCATGCAATCCGTACCATCCCCAATACCCACCACATGGTTCCCCCAACCTCCCACCCCCCACCCCTTCAAAACCTTCAGGTTGTTTTTCAGAGTCCATAGTCTCTCATGGTTCACCTCCCCTTCCAATTTCTCTCAGCTCCCTTCTCCTCTCCATCTCCCTCCATGTTATTTGTTATGCTCCAAAAATAAGTGAAACCATATAATAATTGACTCTCTCTGCTTGACTTATTTCACTCAACATAATCTCTTCCAGTCCCATCCATGTTGCTACAAAAGTTGGGTATTCATCCTTTCTGATGGAGGCGTAATACTCCATAGTGGCTCTGTCCATTAAGTGGCTGCCTTCGACTTATCATGATCCCAGTGTCCTGGGATCGAATCCCACATTGAGGCTTCTTGCTCAGCAGGGAGCCTGCTTCCCCCTCTGCCTATGCCTGCCACTCTGTCTGCCTGCACTCTCTCTCTCTCTTTCTTTCTCTCTGGCAGGTAAATAAATAAAATCTTTAGAAAAAAGAAAAGTAAAGTGCCTTCTATTTTTATAGAAACATTTGAATGACATTTACTCTTCTAAGTTCCCTTCTGCTCTCTCCCCACATTCTCTCCCCTGCTCAGAGTGTCCACCCCCAGGTGCATATGTTCCAGAAACAGAAGTGAGGGGAGCCAATCCCCTGTGTCCACAGTGCTGCAGGTCAGGCCCAGATTAAGCCTTCATGCATGAAGACACTGATCACCCAGCCATGTTCACATGATACCTGATGAAAGCCAGGATTCCCTTCAAACCTGAAAATGTTTTTCTAAGGTTTTTTTTTTTTATTATTATTTTTTAAGTTCCTTTTATTGCTTTAGTAATCTCTACACCTAACATGGGGGGTTCAAATCCACACACCGGTGTCAAGAGTTGCATGCTTTTCTGATTGAAACAGCCAGGCGTCCCTAGTGTTTCCTCTTATCAGGCACCTTGTTTCTTCCCTGTGTGCGTGACCCACTTTTGCAAGGAAAGGCAATTCTTTCTTGATTACTGTGTAGTAAATCTTTGTACTTCTTCTGTTAATGGGTTTTAACTCATACCAACCCTCCAAGGCAAATACTATTATTTCTATTTTAATTATGCAGAGGCTAAGACATGGGTAGACTAAGGGAGTTGTCTGTGGACACTCCAGTGATAAAGAAGAGAACCAGGTCTGTCCATTTCTGAAAACCCCCAATCTTTCACTATGCAGGCAGCACAGGCATTAATTTACTAAATGATCTAGAACAAACACAACTAAACCAGGACAGAAAAGGGCTTATAAATGGACCAAATAAATATATCATCTATATCATATGGTCATAATTGGTAGGAAAAGGGTTTTAAAGTTACAGGAATAGAACTTCCAAAAATAACAAACTCATAAAGCCAGGTGAGAATTTTACGGAAAGTTTTCCTAGCCAAAGTACATTGTTATTTGAATTTTTTTTTTCTTCTGAAGAAATCTCATTCAGTCTCTTAATTAGTGGCAATAAAGATAAAAGATAATCATAAAGGCATCATACACCCTGTCCCTTCAAACTTTAAATCCAGAAGTGTTTTTATCTTCTACTCTAATAAGCAAAGCGAATAATATTGACATTCTTAGTTACACTGAAGGAAGTGAAGCAAGTCCATCAATTAGCTCTAGAGCTTTATCTACTTTAGAGTTGATGAAATAACTCATAAAATAATCTAAAGCATTTTTAAAGAACTCTAGAAATACATGTCTGGCACAGGCAGAAAGACACTCACTGAAGGGTCAGTACAGAGCAGCTTTACTCTGGACCTCCGTGTGCAGCTGGAGTTGAAGGTCCTGATCTGTTACCAGTAAGAGCACTCCATGCAGTAATCTAAGAAAGTGCAGAGCAAACAGTTCTAGGGACAAGCAAAAAGGAAAGATCTTAGCAAATCTTACAATATTTACCAAGGGAGATCTTTCATTTTATTGGTATTCCATAACCATCTGGTCCATTAAGTCTCCACAGCATCTATTAACTCCAGAGGAGGCAAAATCCCGTCTGGGACAGAAAAACCAATGAAGGCAAGACATGGTTTCTATCCTTAGAAACCCCTCTCCCTGGAGGGGCAGACTACTGCATGTCAACGTACTTTCTGATGTAACGAGAGGTGGTTGTTTGCTAAGGAGGGTCAAGAACTTTTCATTTAAGGAGATTCTATGTTAGAAATGATAAACCACGGATCCCAGCTGTGTCCAAGGCTCCAGATCACTCAGACCAAATTGCTCATGGTATAAACTGTTATCAGTGAATCCTTCAATAGCCACCAACACCAACAGACACAAATAGAAATGCTCACCAAGAGACACATTAGAATTTTTACTGCAGCATGTTTTGGAATAGGCAAACACTGGAAACTAGGAAGTTCCCATCAGAAGCATAAAAAAAAAAAAAGTGTGAATGCAAAGTGAGCAACAAGGCAGCAGTTAGCATGCATGAAGAATCCGTAGACATAACATTGTGTGAAAAAAAAGTCCACGACAAATGAGGACATGCTTCACAATGCCACTTTTAAAGGACAAGAATGGAAAAGCAAGCTATGTACTGCTCAAGGACAAAAGGACAATCATAAAAGGAGCCAAGAACTTGCACAGATACTGTTCCAAAGAAGACTTACAGATGGCAACAAGCACACAGAAAGAGCTTCCACATCATTATTCATTAGGGAAGTACAAATCAAAATCACAATGAGATACTACTACACACCCACTAGGCTATAATCAAAACAATGGAAAGTCACAACTGTTGGCAAAGATGCCAAGAAATCAGCACCATCATCCACTGCTAGTGGGAATGTGAAAATGTTCAGTTGGTGTGGAAAACAGTTTGGTGGTTCCTCAAAAATTTGCATGTAGAATTACTGAAGTTCTATTCCTAAGGCACATACCCCAAATGGCTGAACACAGGTGTGTAAATAAAAACTTTCATATAGAGATAATGGCAACGCTATTTACAATAATCAAAAGGCAGGAACAACCCCCGCAAAAGAGGTTGGAAGTACTATTCTTAATATCAGCCAAAAGCAAACACCTGTGAGATTTGGAATTCTGGTTTACTTCCAGTATCCTGGGGTCAGCAAACTATACTCCCCCCCCCCACACACAACAAAAATCTGTGCATATGATGCTTATTTCCTCAGCACATCCTGAAATTAGGACATCAAGTAAACTTATAATTCTCCTATTTCAAACATCTAAATCTCACAACCTAAGTGAGCCTGACAACATATTTTAGGCTTCCGGTTATACTGATCTCATAAAAAGGATGCTTTTCCATCTTCCGAGGTAGCTTCTACAACCCCCTCCTCCACTGGCCTGATGCTGATGCATCATGTGCATACATTAGCTTCTTAGGGGGTCCCCAGAACATGCAAACTGCTGGAGAGAGCATCTGCTTCTAGATCCTTCCTAAATCTTCACCATTGACACCTTTACCTCAACCCCAATGGTTAAACTACATAAAGTGTATGACACCTAAAGGGCATGTGGGCATTCTCTATGTTACATGTCACTCATGGTCCACCCTTCTTAAAATCAGAGGTCTGTTTTGTCACTTTAAAAAATGTAATAGCGAATCTGAGAACGCCTGATGGGATTTTGTTGAGCACAATAATACAGTGTCTAGAACCCGAGAGACCTGCTGGCTCTCCCCTGCTGCTTGGCTGTGACTCCGCTCACTCTCAGAGCTGAACTCAGGCAGTGTGTCCCCACATCTCCCCTGCAGTTCTTCTGGTCCATGCCACTGTCACAACGGAGGGGTGGGGTTCAGCTTCCTGAAGTCCCCTGTTCTGATAAAGACAGAAAGGATACTGATGAGTCCTAAGGACAACATGTCTATTTAGCACAGGAAACACCTGTCTTCGTAAGAAGGAGCCCACTAATGGGGATCCCTTTTTTTTTTTTTTTTTTTTTTTTTTTTTTTTCTTTAATTTTTTATTTTTTTATAAACATATATTTTTATCCCCTGGGGATCCCTTTTAAATATATGCAGGAGTTGAGGGTTTTAAGAGCATCTTCCATTTCCCTGTCTCCGAAATGATGACAAAGGCGTGAGGTACTTACAGTCTCTTTACCGTCTCCCATGCAGAGGTCTGAGCTAGGAACTCGTTGAGGGTGGTAGATTCACACAGCACTTTCTTGGCACCCACAAAAGTAAAACCATTTATTTTTATATGTAGCTTTCTTCTACTTGACACAATCTAAATATTCCTGACTTCCTACGTAGATCTCCCAACTCTGAACATGCTAGATTTTTTTTTAATATAATTTTTTATTTTTTATAAACATATATTTTTATCCCCGGGGGTACAGGTCTGTGAATCACCAGGTTTACACACTTCACAGCACTCACCAAAACACATACCCTCCCCAATGTCCATAATACCACCCCCTTCCCCCAAACCCCCTCCCCCCAGAACATGCTAGTTTTATCAATAAATGTGTTTATAATAGCATTGTAACTCCACAGAACTTATTAATATTATTAACAACTTAACCTTTTTCATTTCACAGGCTCAGTACAAAACTCTTCACATGTGGATTGTTAAAATACATAATGACAAGGACAATGAGAAGCATATTCCTCATTCCCAAATTACTCCCCGCTCCGAGGACCAGCTTTTGAGGACTTCTGGGGAATGTAACACTTTTTATATTTGATATCAATTTCAAAGGCATCAGCTAAAATTATGAGTCCTATGTAATCAAGTTTGATCAACTTCCTGAAACACATGAGACTATTTGGAGACCCTCATCAGATACTTGAAGGTATGTGACCAATGGGAAAATCAGTCGTTTTGATTTGCACAACAGAATGTGCAGTTTGGAGTTTGGGTTCCCTCAACAGGAGAGACGGGGGAAAAATCATTGGAATGAAGTGTTTTTTTAAAAAATCTGATTGAATAGAGAAAGATGACTATCATATGATCTCCCTGATATGAGGAAGTGGAGATGCAATGTGGGGGTTTGAGAGGTAGGAAAAGAATAAATGAAACAAGATAGGATCAGGAGGGACACAAACCATAAAAGACTCTCAATGTCACAAAACAAACTGAGGGGGGCCAGGGATAGGGGGTAGGGAGAGGGTGGTGGGGAAGGACATTGGGGAAGGTATGTGCTATGGTGAGTGCTGTGAAGTGTGTAAACCTGGCCATTCACAGACCTGTACCCTTGGGGCTAAATATACATTATATGTTTATTTTTAAAATTTAAAAATTAAAATAATAATAATAATAAAAGTTTTAAATTAAAATGTTTTTTAAAAAATTTCCTAATTCAAGAAAATCTGTTTTACTTTTCTTTATAACTCAAACTGGCTATTGTATTTAAAGCATAATGATGTACCCTTACTATTGTCCAAGAGATGGTTATTCTAAAACAAACAAACAAACTGACAAACGACCTTCAAATGCTCTTCTAAGCCGATTTTATCACACTTGTTTCTGCTGGAAAAGAGAGAAAGTCCAGATGACACACTCAAACCTTCCATTAGGAGACTCAGCCTGAATAGTATCCTATCACCCCATCATGGCCATGAACAGACCCCTTTGCCATTCTACTCACCACAAGATCAATGGACAGGGTTCTGAGACAGCCCTCCCTGATTGCCCTTGGCAGATTGAGGCAGTTTTTCTACTCTGTGACTGATTGCAGCATAACCTGGATAATCTTAGTCCAAACTCTTGGGTGAAAGTCTTGAATAATTTGCAGCTCCTGCCATGAGCCCACACCCAATCTATCATATGCCATCATCACAGCTGCCTGTCTGTGGATCCTGGCAACAGGCAGCAAGAACACACAGAGTGTGGGGAGAAACCTAGCCCCAATCCCCACACAAAATCCTTGACAAGATGGACAGGGCAAGTTATTTTGAAGTCACGAAGACTCCAAACTAATCACAGCAGCTTTGCTGTTAGCAACTTAGTGCTGACCCAGCCAAGCCTCCACTCTTCTTTCCCCACATTCCTCCCTTTCTTTTATAACCTCTGTCTCACCTCTCTTCTACCAAATGCTCAAGTAAAATTATCCCCCTCTGTTCCGTTGCAAATAACCCCACTTGGAAATGAGCTGAAGACAAGAAACCACCCAAACAATAGAAGGATGGAAATGGGCAAGACCTGTATTCAAGCCAGTGAGGAACAATGGTCAACACTCATTCAGAATTATCTATGAAGCCTTTCCCACCAAATAACCTGGGCACCTAGCTCACGGAGTAAGAGTTCCTGTGTTTGAGCTAGTGGTGTCACAACCACTAATCAACTCCCATTATGTGTGAAAGATTACCATATATCTCTTTCATCACAGTTCTGTTTCATTTAAGAGTTCCCTTAAGCCTTCTGTTTCATTTAAGAGTTCCCTTCTGTTTCATTAAGCCTTCCCACAAAACTTGCAAAGGAATTCTTCCACTGAATTGTACACTTGAAATGGATTAATTATATGACATGTGAATTATATCCCAAAAAAAGAGAAAAAAATAAGAGAGAGAGAGACTCAGATTGCTACCTGCCACCTATCTCCAGGTGACAGGAAGTGGAGTTTTAGAGGGAGGTGATCAAGGCTTTCCCCAGTGTGCAAGAAGACACATGCCTATGGATGCTGGGGAAGAGGGCTCTGTCATTATGTACAACTCCAGTAGAAAATGTGGAAGCTCACCTGTTATGTACTGAGTTTGTGTACTCCCCAAATTCATATATTGAGTCCTAATCTCCAGGGTGATGCCCTTCAGTGGGCTGGTCTTCAGGAGATAATTAAGTTTAGATGAGGTCATAAGGGTGGAGCTCCCACGATGGAATTAGTGGCCTTATAAAAAGAGAGCAAAGCTCTCTCTCCACCATGTCAGGACACAGCAAGAAGGTGACCAGCTGAAAGCCAGTTCCTCATCAGGACCTGAATCCATAAGCACCTTGATCTTGGACTTCCCAGGCTCTGAAATGATTAGAAATTAATGCTTGTTCTCATCACCATCCTGTCTAAGGTATCAATTAAAGCAGCCCAAGCAGACTGGTACATCATTACTAGATATTCTCAAAGTATGTAACCTTCCTTATGCTTTGGCATCTTTAGGAAGTCGTCAGGCATCAGGTTGTTTGTGAGGCTCTTAGTACTTGAAAATCTTTTGCCCAAAGAGCAAACAGAAGATGCCTCTGTCTTAAAAGTCTGTGCTGTTTCAGTATCCTCTTAGACAGGTTTTGTAGGGAGAAAATGACACAGGCTTTTAAGATGTCCTGAGAAGAGCCTAGAAAAAGTGGTTTAAGGTCAAGTCAATGAAGAAACATTTCCTGGGGAGATTTTAACTCAATTTCACTAAACACTGCTGTCACAAGGTGTTTAATTAGCTCCCTCATCTTGATACGCCTGCCTTCCCCACTAACACCAATCACAGCCCACTCAAAATATTCCCTGAGGTGATCCTGAAGAAAGCAGATAAATTTGAGCCTGGCTTAGAGCCTGACTCCAATTTTGGTCTGTAACTAATGGGTTATAATCCTATCCGTAGTTGTTTAATGAATGTAAAGTTATCTTAAGTTCTGTGTCTCTAAAGGCTTTTTTGTCTATGGAATAAGACTCTTTTGAACTTGATGACAGGAAGTTGCCACATCCACACCAAAACCAGTCAGAACTCTTGCTGTTCTTTGAAGAGGACATTCACTGCCCAAAACCTGTTAGCACCCCCACATTAATTTTATTTTCAAGAAAATTTAAATGACTACTAGTAATAACTGGCACCTGCTTGAAGAATAAAATAGTCTGCATATTTTAAATCATGAGCAATAGAGGATGCTGCACTTAAAAGGCCACAGTGATTACCGAGGAAAGAAAATGCAGCCCCATGACTGTTTCTCCCCATCATTCATTTTAACAGTGAAAGGCATGCCAGCACTTCCTTAGTGAGGCGCTGAGTCCTGTGGAGGTCTGTAACCAAGAGAAGAAGGAGGGAATAAGATAGAATGACCGGATGCCTTAAGCACTGTCAAAAGGAATAAAGTCATCTAAAGTGATTATTATGACAGGACACATCTCCCTAGAAAACACTTACACAAAGAGCTTGCATGGGGGCAGAAAAGGAGTTTTGGCTTGAAGCCACAAGGAAAGGTCTGTAGCAGTAATTCTCAGACAGAAGGGAGATAGAGGCAAGAATGTGCCAGGTAGTTACAGGGGTGGGCAAGTGCCTGCATCAGCAAGAAATGGGGGATTAGCTAGTGGTAGAGGCTGAGTGGTTGGTTAGGGTAGGATGTGAGGGGTCTCAAATGCCACGCTCAGGACAGCAGCTGCCTCTGGCATCATGGTCAAACACCTTGGAGGCTGGCAGCTTGAGTAGTGCATCAGCACATCTGATAGCTTGCCCAAGTAAACAGCACCCAGGCAAAGGGTCTCGGAGGAAAAAATAATGTGATCAGATACGTGCTTTAGAAGGACAACCCCCTGAACAAAGCATAACATGGTGGAGCACAGAAAGCACAGAAAACTGTAGCAGCAATAACAGTTTGGGGGGCCCCAGGGAAGTTTTGGTACCTCCATAGAGTGGAAATATCAAGGCAGTCATTAAAAATCATGATCTTCCAAAAAATGTAATGTGACTTAGGAAAAGAACATGTATACAATATTAAAAGAAAAAAGCAGAATACTGAACTCTATTAGGATGTTTCCAATTTTATTTTTTTAAATAACTCAAGATAAACATAAGAAAGAGGTTAGTAATAAATACACCATATGGAGTTCCACTTCCAGGATGACTGTGAGAACCTCCAAGGACCCACTCCCCAGTGAAGCCAGCAAAGCTGGTGGAAAAAAAAGATTTTAAAAGTGAAGGTATCTAGAAATTGTCCTCAAGGTGGTAGCAAATGAAGAAACCTTGATTCAAGAAAACTTTCTACTAAAAAATGGGCAGAAGATATGAACAGACACTTCTCCCATCAAGACATACAAATGGCTATCAGGCACATGAAAAAATGTTCATTATCACTAGCCCTCGGGGAGATTCAAATTAAAACCATATTGAGATACCACCTTACACCAGTTAGAATGGCCAAAATTAGCAAGACAGGAAACAACATGTGTTGGAGAGGATATGGAGAAAGGGGAACCCTCTTCCACTGTTGGTGGGAATGCAAGTTGGTGCAGCCTCTTTGGAGAACAGTGTGGAGATTCCTCAAGAAATTAAAAATAGAGCTTCCCTATGACCCTGCAATTGCACTCTTAGGTATTTACCCCAAAGATACAGATGGAGTGAAAAGAAGGGCCATCTGTACCCCAATGTTTATAGCAGCAATGGCCACGGTCACCAAACTGTGGAAAGAACCAAGATGCCCTTCAATGGACAAAAGGATAAGGAAGATGTGGTCCATATACACTATGGAGTATTATGCCTCCATCAGAAAGGATGAATACTCAACTTTTGTAGCAACATGGATGGGACTGGAAGAGATTATGCTGAGTAAAATAAGTCAAGCAAAGGGAGTCAATTATCATATGCTTTCACTTATTTGTGGAGCATAACAAATAACATGGAGGACAAGGGGAGATGGAGAGGAGAAGGGAGTTGGGGGAAATTGGAAGGGGAGGTGAACCATGAGAGACTATGGACTCTGTAAAACAATCTGAGGATTTTGAAGGGGTGGCAGGTGGGAGGTTGGGGGGACCAGGTGGTGGGTATTAGAGAGGGCATGGATTTCATGGAGCACTGGGTGTGGTGCAAAAACAATGAATACTGTTACACTGAAAAAAAAATTAATTAAAAAAACCAACAACAATGAATACCGGTACACTGAAAATAAATTTAAATTTTTTTTAAAAAAGTAAAAACTCATAAAGAAAAGGGTTGATAAATTAGGCTTTCAGAATATTTAAAGCTTCTCTGTGACAGAAAACAGCATAGTGTTAAGAGAGAAGCCAAAGTACAGGAAAAGGTATTTGAAATACATATAATGGAAATCGGTTAAAATATGTATATCTATATATATATATATATAGATATATCTAGATATATCTATATAGATATATAGATATCAGGAAAATGTAAATTAGTTAAACCAAAACCGTATTACACCATCAGATGGGGGGGCGCTCTTAATAATAACGGATGGCGAGGTAAGGGGGAAAAGTACAGTACCAGTATATGTGAAGATACAATTTAACTTAATAAATTTAAATAAGTGCATCCTCTACTATCCAGCCATTCCACCTCTAGGATTATACCCTACAGAGATTCTTACCCATGAGCCCAAAGAGACATAAAAATCTTTCTTGCAGCAATGTTTGTATTAACAGCAAAGTGGACATAAACAACTTATTATCCCGTAGGGCAATAGATAATTTATTCATACAATAAAATTTAAATGAATCAATTAAAAAAAACAATAAATAAATAAATAAATAAATAAAAAGAAAACTTTCTAAAACTGTGTATGAATATTATGGCATTTGAACCACAAGCTATTCTTTCCCTCATCACCAGAATCACCGGATGGGCTTAGCAGAAGGTCTTCTGCAGATGGGCTTGGCCAAGAAGATGGGGCCCCTTTTCCCTCAGCTCTCAATCAAGGCTTAGTGTATCTCATCAACAGGGATAGGCCACCCTCAGTTCTCATTTTCTTCAACCCCAAGTTTAAAGAGTTATATTCCTGCTAAGTGTAGCCAAGAGGTCATGACCTCCCTCCTCTGACACAGCCACTTCCCACAAAATGGAGGCTCCAGTGAAAGCATGGCAGACTGAGAATCCTGGGGCCCTAGCCACCCTCACTACAGCTCACCTGGGGACCAGCTTTCACACTTCTGAGAGGCAAGCTGAAATGAACAGAGTCTGCTGTCTCACCTGGTTCCCACTGTGGTTCAGAGAGTTTGTCCAGGGTGAGCAGAAGTCCATGAGAAAAGTGAGCTCCAGAATTCTCCACAAAGGGTGTAGGCAATTCAAGTGAAAGGAGCCCAAGACAATAGTCTCTCTTAGTTAAGACTGATAAGCTGAGCCATTGACCAGCTCATTCACCAGAGACCCAGGGAAAGAGGCCATTGAGAGACCTCCTATGGTTCAAACAGATGCTAAAGACTAGCCTAAAAATCTACCTCTGCCCAAATGTAATTGGATCAGACTGTTGAAGAGGTGATGCCCAGCACACTGGGGAAAACAGTAGAGAAATCACGAGGTAATTAACAGGACCATGGGTATGGTGGGTATGGGTATGAGTGGGCAGAGGAGTAATATGAAAATGCAGAAGACAACTTAACAGAGAGATGATGGAGAGACAAAACTACACCATCCCAGGGCGACTGTCTACAAGTCCCGGCCGCACCGTCTGAGGATATCTGCTGTTTCACACAGCAGATGAAGAAGGAGACTTCAGAAGAACAGCCAACCAAGGCACACAACAAATAGACGAGTTAAGAACAACAAACCTGGAAACAGGGAGGGGAATCAGTACCCACAGTTGCTACAATATATTATCCAAAATGTCCAGTTTTCAACAGTGACAACAAATATAAGAAGTGCAAAGAAATAGGGATAGGAACACATATTTGGGCAAAAAAACAGGCAACAGAAATTGCCTTTGAGTAGGACCAAATGCCAGATTTAATACACAAAATTTTCAAAATAGCCATGAAAAAACACATTAAAAAATGGGTATAAATCATACTTAAAGAAGGAAATCACAGTATGAAGACCACATCTCACCAATAGAGAATGCCAATCCAGAGGCAAAAATTATTTAGAAAAAAAGAGAAAATTTTGGTGTTGAAAAGTATCATAAATAAAATTATAAATTCATTGGTTGGGCTCAGCAGTAGATTTGAACTGGTAGAAGAAATAATCAGGAATCTTAAAGATAGAAGATAGATAGATGATATATAGATAGATAGATAGATATTCTATAATCTGAGAAATAGAGCAGAAATTGAATGCAAAATAATGAACAGCACCTCAGAGAAACTTAGGACACCATTAAGTATACCAACATGACCTGAGCTGAAACCAGAGTCAGACTCTCAAATAAGGGTGTCACCCGGGCAGCCCAGCATCTGTGATTTCTGTCCACAGTCCCCCTTGGGCTTATCCCATGACTTGCTTCAGTGCTGCAGCTGCACTCCATTTTTCCATGGAAGCTATCAGTGTGAGGTGCCCCAATTGGCACCTCCACGAGTCCTTATGTTTAGGCTCTGCGGGTCTCACTAGGTGTTGTCACTGCCTTTATTACACAGATGGTTGCCTCATGAAATAGTTTCAGATATTATTCTCGCAAGCTCTTCTAAGTGTTGACATAAATCCTCTCAAGTATTGTTGCATATGTTCCAATGTTTCCATTGGAAACAGAGAGTATAATCTCAAGAGCATAAGAGAAAATCAGGCAGACACACAAACATCAGTAATTTTTTTTGCTCTGAGTTCTGCCTCTCAAGATGTGTGGTCCTTTTTAGGGATTCCATCACAAACTTGTGGATCAGATTCAAGAGATTGGAAAACCTGGTGAATTTTGTGTGCAATTGTAGGTGAGTGTGTGTGGATAAGTGAAGTTCACTTTTATGTGCTACATTCTGTGACTTTCATCTGATCTCAAAAAGATTCATAACCTGGAAAGACCAAGAATTGTAGCTCTATAATGACCTCAACTCTTAGTTATTTCTTTTCTTAGGCTCAAATTGCTTCAATAATTCCTGAAGATACACAAAATGGCAGAATGAAAAGTGTTGAAAATTTCTCAGAGACTCAAGAGTAGGGGCCAATTAAATATAAAATAATCCACTAAAATGATCCTATAGGCTATATTCAAATAATTAAGAATTCAAGATATTTATTTCACCAGGATCAATTAGGAATATATAAATTAAAAAGTGGAACAAAGTTTCTTTCTAGAATCTTCTTTTATATTAGAGAAAATCTTAATTAAAGGTTATTGATCAGGGCTCCTCTCTACAAAGAGGGAAAGAAGGTGCCAGGTGAAACAGGATGGTTTCAAGAAAGGCCATATGAAATAAGATCTAAAAGCCCTCTTGTGCTAAGAAGGTTCATGGTAGAGAAGGGGAGGCACTCAGCACATGGAACAGGAAAAGACTGGAAAAAAGGATCGCGTTCTCTTAGTCCATCTGGGTTGCTGTAACAGAATGCCACAGATTAGGTGGCTTATAAACAATAGAAATTTATTTTCATAATTCTAGAAACCAGGAAACCTAAGATCAAGGTGCAGATTCTGTATCTGGTAAGATCCTACTTCCTGGTTCGGAGGGTCATCTTGTTGTTGTTCTCCCATGGCAAAAAAAGTGATGGCATTCTCTCTCAGATCTCTTATAAGGACACTAATCCCATTCATGAGGGCTCCATCCTCATGACCAAATCACTTCTGAGAGGGCCCACCTCTAAATACCATCGCATTGGGGATTAGGTTTCAACATATGAATACTGGGGAGACACAAATGTTCGGTCTATCACACTCACCAAGGAGAAGAAAAGGATACTGTGCAAGGAGAGAGTTAATATTCCCAATTTTCTCTGCATGTCTAGGACTAATCTTGGTCTCTATGACAATTCTTTAGGTTCCTCATCTTTCTCCTCAGCTTGATCAACTTCTATTTATAAACACATCAAGTTATTTAGAAAGAGAGAATGGTTGAATTTCTTATTTAGAAGAGTCTTAGAGGGGTGCCCAGGTGGCTCAGTGATATAAGCCTCTGCCTTCCTCTCGGGTCATGATTCCAGGGTCCTGGGCTCGAGCCCCACGTCAGACTCTCTGCTCAGTGGGGAACCTGCTTCTCTCTCTCTCTGCCTGCCTCTCTGCCTACTTCTTCCTACTTGTGATTTCTCTCTCTGTCAAATAAATAAATAAATAAGTAATCTTTAAAAAAAAACAAAAATAAAAAAGTAAAAGAGTCTTAGAAAATAGTTTGACTATCTTTGTAGTTTTATGGAAGGAATCCAATTTTCTTTGTTGGGTGTTTCAATACTAAGTGTGAAGCTTTTTCCACAGACACTTTAAGGACTTGAGAGCACTCAGGTAATAAAAAATTTTCTACCTTGAGAGCAACAGAAGACTGTAGGTGTAGTCTTAGTTCCTTGGTGGTAACTAAGACCAAATCTTCAGAAGCACAACTCCATGATCTATAGCCACATGAATACTTTAATATCTTCCCTAAAATAGTTCAGAACGGGTACTTTGTGGGCAGTAAGTGATTGTCATTGTATTTTATGACATTTCCTCTTGTAATTTGCTCATTATGAACTTGGCTTTATTTTTGATCTTTGCAAATGTCTTATTTCTCTCTCTTCTCTGATCATTTGTCCTGAATGTAGGCCATTCTATTTTTCTCTTTGTACATCTGCCACCTGTGATTCTTCCTTTTCCCATTTCCAAGTCTCATTTCCCTAATCAGTGTGTCTCTTGCCTTGATAATGAGCTCTGTTATTCTCAAGAGACTTTAGGCATCTTCTCTTTTGTTCTGTCTGAAGGCTGGAAGAGGCTCTTGTTGTTTTTTGGGGTGTGTGTGTGTGTGTGTGTGTGTGTGTGTGTTTCCAAACTGCACAGGCATTGAATGAGAAACTAGAAAGAGGTCTGTGAAACTCTGTGCTTGTTTTCTTTTTTGTAAGGATTACCTTCTCTCATGTTTATTTGAGGGTTTTTTTCCCCCTAATTTTGAAATATCCGAAGGAGAGTCCATCCTGCCCAACATGCTTCCCAAGCCTGCAGGAATTCAGTAAGTGCTTGTTGACTAGCTCACTGATTCTTTAAGAGCAACCTTAGTAACAGAAAATTAGTCTTGACATCTAACCTAGAATTGTTTCTACTTCAACCCTTTTCCTTCAGATTATTTTGAGTACTTTCATTCTCAACAATCTAGTACATGGAGCTGTATTCCCCACTGTCTCATTCTCCTTTATTTCTGTTCAGTTAAATATTCAAGTGCCTCATAAGCCCATCATGTGATTTATGTGCTTTGCTTTTTATTTTTATTCTGTTATCTGTTCTGAAGACTTGTCTTTACAAACCATAATATCTCTTGTTCCCTGAGGATCAGCTGACATACTGACATGGTATTAGGGATTGAAATCTCAAGGAAGCAGGAGAGAGGGAAAGCCGGGAAGGAGAGAGATCATGTAGGGAAGGGAGCACTGATCATCACACCAATTCGCAGCAGCAAATGCAGCCAGTGCTCAATCATAGAGGATCATTTCAGAGATGCCAGTCATACCACCAGTTCTTGGGACAATACGGAGGTGCAGGTGGGAAAAGAAGGATTTATCTCTTTCTTCTTACTCTCCCATTGGTGTTGACTCACCCACAATTTTCCAGTTATAGCATCCGGTGGTTACTGCAGCCACAGGAGCTCAGAGCCCCCATGGCTCTGAATCCAGCCCTCCTGGTACTCAGTGAAGTGATCTCTCTTGCCTAGCTGGCACCACAGTGCAGAGCCTCTCCACCTCTGCTGATTGATTATGGTGACAACATCCACAACCTGGACCCTCACTCTGGGGACTGTGGAAGCCATGACAAGTCAATTTCCTCAGCAAGCAGAACCAGTGCCCATTAACTGGACCCCACATAACACCCTTTATAGAGAAAAATAGCTTATTGTATCCTGGCATGCTGCTGCTATCATTTTCCATGAGCCAAACACATTCTTCAGTATCAATAGTGTGTGTGTGTGTGTTTAACCTCACCCACACACCTCTCTCCAAAGAGGACCCTCTTCACTCTCATAGCTCTGGCTACATCCCTACCTCTCAAAATCATCTCCTTTGAAGTCCATGGTATTCACCTACATTTTCCTTTCTCCTTTAATCTGTGCTGGCTTTCTTAGATCAAATGCTGAAAGGTATTGTGTTTCTTAACTATCTGCTCCAGATTCCCCCTGCCCTCTGCCCTTCTCTGCTCCTGAGGGATCAGACTATCCACCTTGACTGTCTGCCAAACACGCCATAAATCAGCCTGCAACTGTTTGATACTTAGGGCCACTTACCATATTTCACTCTTATAAATAATGCTTAAAATTTGATCTCTCTATGGTTGTTTCCTTAGGTATGTTCCTAACAAAGAAAGTACTATGCAACTGGAAGGTTTAATTGATACTGAATTTTCTCTCAAAGATTACTAAAGTACATGTTTATTGACATTCTTAACAATATGAATGACCTTGCCCAAGTTATTTAATAAAATAGAAATATAATATATAATATAGTGATATATAACCATTGCTATATAATGCAAAAATATAAGGGATCTTATTCATTCATTCATTGTTTGACCTTTATTTTTCATACTTTTCTGTAATAAACATAACTAAGAGGAGACCTATTTTGTAAATGACATTTAGACACATAGCAAGCAACCTATATGTTTAAAATTTAATATCAGATGTACACTTCACAAGAACACTAAATTTTTGCATCATAGACAAGAAAAACAGTGAATTTCACATTACTGAATGGGATTCAGAGCATTATGAACTCTCTCTGCATTGGGAGAGATAAGTTTTATGACCTGATTTTCTTTTGTGGTGCTTAAGAAAAGTCCATAAAGATTCTGCTTCCTGAAGATTTACTCTTTTGGGGTCATGAAGCTACCTTCTGTGTAATTTCAGAATTCTCTTGATAAACTACATTTACTGCATGAATCATCCAACAGATGTGCTAGTACTTAGAAGCTGGCAATGAATATGGATCCTGTGGATTTAAATTCTTAAGTTTTTAAATATGGGATTTTTAGTTTATGTTTACCTTCTAGCACAGAGGTATATACCAGATGTTTACCATAGTTCCATTTTATTTTGCTTTTTCTAGTCTCTACCAATATTTTAACACAAAATTGCATCCAAGTTAATTTGGAAATATTTTAATCATATTGGACCCATGTGTTAAGAAAAATCTAAGTCATAAAAAACAAAAGTGTTGGAGCACCTGGGTGGCTCAGTCGTTATGCATCTGCCTTCAGGTCATGATCCCAGGGTCCAGGGATGAAGCCCTGCATGGGGCTCCCTGCTCAGCAGGAAGCCTGCTTCCCCCCTCCCACTTCCCTCTTTGTGTTCCCTCTCTCGCTGTCTCTCTCTCTCTCTCTCTCTGTGTCAAATAGATAAATAAAATCTTTAAGCAACAAAAAAAGGTGTTCCCCAAGATATTTGTAATGAATGCAGAAGCACAAATATGACAAATCTAAAGGCTTTGTTATCAAACAGGTCATAATACAATTCAGATAAGTTCTTGGACAATTTCTGGAAGACATTCCATCATAAATTATTTTTAAAATTTACTAGTGAGGGACACCTGGGTTGCTCAGTTAAGCATCTGCCTTCAGCTCAGGTTATGATCTCAGTGTCCTGGCATAGAGCCCCACATCGGGCTCTCTGCTTATGCTTTCTCTCTCTCTCTCTCTCTCTCACTCATTTTCTCTTTCACAAATAAATAAAAATCTTTTTTAAAAAAAATTATTAGAAACTTCCCACTTTACCCAAAACTTTAATGTTCAATAGTAAATTGTTCATCCTTTCTTCTTCCCTTTTAATCCACCATATTATCTTAGACTAACTTTCTTCCAAATTTTCTGAGTAAATGTAAAAATAAAAGCTTTGCCAGAGGTTAAGACGTTTTTAAATAATTTATTTAATAACATAAAACAAAGGATTTGTAGTAAATTATTCTGGTGGTAAATTATTAAGTCTTGCTACCAGACTCTATCTTTTCTAATAATAGGAATATATTAATGTTCCTACACAATAGATTAAGTAAATTTGCATCAAAAATGCTAAAATCTGTTTTTAAAGTGGTGGAGTAATAGAAAAAAATCCTCAAAAGTCTGTAATATTTACTTTTTTAAATTTTTATTTTTTAAAACAGACACTAGACCAATGGAACAGAGTAGAGAGCTCAGATATGGACCCTCAACTCTACAGTCAAATAACCTTGAAAAAGCAGGAAAAAAGATACAGTGGAAAAAAGACAGTCTCTTCAATAAATGGTGCTGAGAAAATTAGACAGCTATGTGTAGAAGAATGAAACTCGACCATTCTCTTACACTCTACACATGGATAAACTCAAAATGGATAAAAGACCTCAACATGAGGCAGGAATCCATCAGATTCCTAGAGGAGAACATAGGCAGTAACCTCTCCAACACTGACCACAGAAACCTTGTTCAAGATATGTCTCCAAAGGCAAAGGAAACAAAAGTGAAAATGAATTTTGGGGACTTCATTAAGATCAAAGCTTCTTCACAGCAAAGAAAAGAGTCAACAAAACAAAGAGGCACCCCATATAATGGAAGAAGATATTTGCAAATGACACTAGAGACAAAGGTCTGATGTTGAGTATCCATAATGAACTCCTCAAACTCAACACACACAAAACAGAAAACCATGTCACAAAATGGGCAGAAGACATGAAGAGACACTTCTCAAATGAAGACATACAAATGGCTAACAGATACATGAAAAAATGTTCATCATCATTGGCCATCAAGGACATTCAAGTCAAAACCGCATTGAGATACCACCTTACACCAGTTAGAATGGCCAAAATTAACAAGACAGTAAACAATGTGTG
The DNA here is from genome assembly GCF_011764305.1 of Mustela putorius furo. Classification (NCBI taxonomy): domain Eukaryota; kingdom Metazoa; phylum Chordata; class Mammalia; order Carnivora; family Mustelidae; genus Mustela; species Mustela putorius. The sequence goes on from NW_025421998.1 coordinate 15,188,925, forward strand.
TTGGAGAGGATGTGGAGAAAGGGGAACCCTGTTACACTGTTGGTGGGAATGCAAGTTGGTGCAGCCACTTTGGAAAACAGTGTGGATGTTTCTCAAAAAATTAAAAATAGAGCTACCCTATAACCCTGCAATTGCACTATTGGGTATTTACCCCAAAGATGCAGATGTAGTGAATGGAAGGGCCATCTGTACCCCAATGTTTATAGCAGCAATGGCCACAGTCACCAAACAGTGGAAAGAACAAAGATGCCCTTCAACAGACAAATGGATAGGAAGATGTGGTCCATATATACAATGGAGTATTATTCCTCCACCAAAAAGGATGAATACCCTTTTGTATCAACATGGATGGGACTGGAGGAGATTATGCTGAGTGAAATAAGTCAATAGAGAGTCAATTATCATATGGTTTCACTTATTTGTGGAGCATAACAAATAACATAGAGGACATAGGGAGATAGAGAGAGAAGGGAGTTGGGGGAAACTGGAGGGGAAGATGAACCATGAGAGACTGGACTCTGAAAAACAATCTGAGGACTTTGGACGGGGTGGTTAGGGTAGGAGGTTGGGTGAGTCTAGTGGTGGGTATTATGGAGTGCACGTATTGCCTGGAGCACTGGGTGTGGTGCATAAACAATGAATTCTGGAACACTTAAAAGATATTTTAAAAAAGAAAAAAAAAGGGGCGCCTGGGTGGCTCAGTGGGCTAAGCCGCTGCCTTCGGCTCGGGTCATGATCTCAGGGTCCTGGGATCAAGTCCCGTGTCGGGCTCTCTGCTCAGCAGGGAGACTGCTTCCTTCTCTCTCTCTCTGCCTGCCTCTCAGTGTATTTGTAATTTCTCTCTGTCAAATAAATAAATAAAATCTTAAAAAAAAAAGAAAGAAAAGAAAAAAGTCTATATTTTTAAATGTTAAAATTTTAATCTAAGTAATAGTTGTTTATAAAAAATAATTCTGGAAGGCATGGAGGCTTATTGTAAATAATAAATTTTCAGATTAATCATGTATCTGAGTATCTTCTAATATCTAAAGTAATAATATTCTACATTAAAAGCTTCCTTGGGCTAAAATATTTTCTGGACATACCTGATGAGTTCTTAGAGTTTTAAGAGAGAAATCATAGGTTCTTGAGCTATAATTAGGGAAATAATGACAAAGAAAATGTTTGAGCTTTCTCTTTTTCCTGGATCTTTTGATTACTGAATTTGCCATAATAAGTTAGCAGCATTGTTGGGTATATGTTTGTACATGCTAATGTTATTGAGACAGGCTCAGTTTCAATTGTGGTAACTTTTCTCTCTGATGAATAAAAAAGAAGGAAATTTTAAATAAATTAATACATAAAGTGATAGAATAAGATGACTCTGCCTCTTCTCCCACAAATGCATTCCATATAAGAAGAATAGTACATAGAAGATATTGTACTAGATGAAATAAATCAGATAGATAAAAACAAATAGCATACAAATAGGAAGACAAATATGTCACTATATGTGGGATCCAAAAAAAATTTTAAAATGAATGAAAGCAGAATCAATCCTATAAATACAGAGGACCAATGGTTGCCACAGGGAAGAGGGTAGAAGGATGAGCAAAATGGGTGAAGATTTCCAGTTATGGAATGAATACGTCATGAGAATGAAAAATAAAGCATCAGTAATATAGTCAATGATATTGTAATAGCATCATATGGTGACAGGTGGTAGCTACACTTGCAATAAGCATAATATAGTATAAGCATAACATAACATCTATATGTTGAATCTTTATGTTGTGCATTTGACACTGATGTACTGTTGTGTCTCAACTATACTACAATTTTTAGAAAGGGAATAAGAAGCAGAAATACATATCTATCTTCAAAAAATAGAACCATCTCAACTGAAGCACAAAATATGGGGATTAGTTACCATACATGGTGAAAATCAAACAAGAGAATGAAAAGAACATTCACCTCAGAGACATAGAGTTAGAAAGGTATTGTTCCATTCTTAAAAGAGGAAACCTGAACAAACTCTGTATCAGTGACTTTTCTTGACCACATCGGAAATGGTATTTTCACAGCAAGCAACCAACTCAAAAACTGGAAAATACAGATGCCTGAAGGAGAAACAGGACTCACTTAGTCTTCTCTGAGACATATAATGCAGAACTCTATATAATCCAGAGGAAAGGCCTCAAAATCGTAAGTCTCAGATGTTTGTAGGTACACACTGGAAATGAAGGAACAAAGTGGAGAAAGTAAAAGATGCTCTACCCATGTGGAAGGATGAAAAATATTTGTGAAGACTGTGACTACTGCCAAGGACTGAGGTCTAAAGCAGCAAGAGATGCAAAAAGACCACCTCTCCAGGAAGTATAACACAGGAAGGACCCACAGTCAAGCACAGAGACAAAAACAAGGTCATTCAAGGCATTTTTCTCTGGTGTGAGTAAGAACAACAACCATCAACTTCAAGCTGAAATGAGAAGCTTGTATGGTAACTCAAGGCCATACAAATAAATAGCTCTGATAATGGTAAATATGTAGGCCAATATAAAAGTTAGCAGTATTATATTTTTAGTTTACAACTTTAGTTTATAATTCCTCATTTTAATTCCTACATTTAAAAATTTTTTTTTAATTTTTTTAAATTTATTTTCAGCGTAACAGTATTCATTGTTGTTGCACCACACCCAGTACTCCATGCAATCCGTGCCCTCTCTAATACCCAGCACCTGGTTCCTGCAACCTCCCACCCCCCACCCCTTTCAACCCCTCAGATTGTTTTTCAGAGTTCATAGTCTCTCATGGTTCACCTCCTCCTCGAATTTCCCTCAACTCCCATCTCCTCTCTAACTCCCCTTGTCCTCCATGATATTTGTTATGTTCCACAAATAAGTGAAACCATATGATAATTGACTCTCTCTGCTTGACCTATGCCACTCAGCATAATCTCTTCCAGTCCCCTCCATGTTGCTACAAAGGATGAATACCAACTTTTGTAATTCCTACATATTTAAAAGACAAATGCATAAAACAATGATTATAAATCTATCTAAATCAGTGTACAATGTATAAAAATGTAATTTTAGACAACAATAACATAAAGGAGAAGATCAGAGATTTTTTGATATACAGGATCAGAGATTTTTTAACCTGGTGAAACTAAACTGGCATCAATTTAAATTAGATCATTTCAAGTCTATAGTGTTAATTGTAATTCCAGTGGTAACCACTAAAAATTACCTAAAAATATATAGAAGATGAAATGAGAAGGAAATCAATATGATATACTACAAAAAGAAAAATCAATTAAATCCCCAAAAAACAGCAATCATAGAAAATGAGGTACAGAAAAGGAAAAAGACATAGAGAAAGTAAATAACAAAATGACAGGAGTAAGTCCTTTATTAATATAAATATAAATGGATTAAATTCACTAATCAAATTTAAGGATTGGCTCAGTGTATTTTTTAATTATTAAATATGCACTTTTTACAAGATTCACTTGATATTAAAAGATACAAATATATTGAAAGTGAAAGTATGGAAAATATACTTCATGCAAATAGTCACCATAAGCAGGAATTAATGAAATACAGAATGGAAAACAGAAAGGATTAATGAAACCAGAACTTGACTTTTGAAAGGATCAACAAAATTGACAAACCTTTTAGCTAGACTAAGAAAAAGAGATAAAATTCAAATAACTAAAATGAGAAATAAAAATGGGATCATTACATCTGAACTTACAAAAGTAAAATATGATTATAAGAGAATACTGTGAACAGCTGTCCACCAACACACTGGATGACTTCGATGAATTAGAAAAATTGCTAGAAACACATACTACCAAGACTGACTCAAGAAGAAATAGAAAATCAGAATAAATATGTAACAAGCAGAGATTGATCAGTAATCAAGTGCTACAATGTCAATGAACCTTGAAATCAAGCTAAATGAAAGAAATGAGTCACAAAAGTTACATATTGTGTACTTCCATTTATACGAAATATCCAGAATAAGTAAAGACAGACACAGAAAACATAATGATGGTCTTTAGGCCCTGAGGAGCAGAAAGATGGGAGATTACTTTTTTGGGTGATAGAAATTTTTTTGAACTAGACAGAGATATTAGTTGTACAACATTGTGAATGAACTATATTCCTCTGAATTTTTCACTTTAAAATCATTTTACATTACATGAATTAATTTATTATCCATTAAAAAAATACATAAGCAAAACTCATAAATCTCAAAGAAAAGGTGTAAAAACATATTTTTAGTTAGAGATTTAAGTATTCCTTACTCGGGAATTGATAGAAAAAAAAGGTCAGAAAATCAAATATGATACAGGTGAACTGAACAGCACTTAGAATCAGAAGGAACAATGGATGCTCACAGAACATGCCCTCTAAGAATAGAACACAAGTTATCTCAAATGCACATGAAAGACCATATTCTGGACTACAAATCATAACAAGTCTGAAGTAATAAAATTTAAATCATGTAAAGTACATTCTCAGTTGAAAGTATAATTAATAATAATAGAACAGTAGCTGATGTACAGGAAGAAAGTTTCTGTCAATCCTCTTAGGGTCTCCAGGTAGGTCTAAAAATTAAACTAACAAGGACAGATTAAGAGGAGAAGAGCATGCAAATTTATTTAATAAAAAGTTTTGGATGACACAGAAGATCTCATAAGGAAATGAAGACCCAAAGAAGAGTTAGAGCTCAGTATCTTTGCTTAGATGAGGAAGCAACCCAAGTGAAAAAGATGTGAGATATATATCTAGATATATAGAGATATATAAAATCAATATTACTCAGCCATAAAGAGGAATGGACTCTTGCCATTTGCAACAACATGGATAGATACAGAGGGTATAATGCTAAGGGAAATAAGTCAGTTAGAGAAAGACAAATATGATTTCATTCATGTGTGGGATTTAAGAAACAAAATAAATTAAATGAATAAAGAAAAAATGAAACAAACAAACAAAAAGACCCAAATACAGAAAAAAACTGGTGGTTGTCAGAGAGGAAATTCATGGGGAATGAGTAATATAAAGGGAATTAAGAGCACACTTATCCTGGGGCACCTGGGTGGCTCAGTGGGTCTGCATCAGGCTCTCTGCTCAGCAGGGAGCCTGCTTCCCCCCTCTCTCTCTGCCTGCCTTTCTGCCTACTTGTGATCTCTGTCTGTCAAATAAATAAATAAATAATCTTTTTTAAAAAATCACACTTATCCTGATGGGCACTAAGAAATGTATAGAATTATTGAATCATATTGTACACGTGAAATGGATATAAACTATATGTTAATTATACTTCAATTTAAATAATAGAAATAAAAATGAAAACATAAAAATAATAATAAAAGCAAAATTGCAAAATTCGCTTTCAGACAGAGATACCAGAGAAAAATAATTCCTGTGATTCTCTGCAACTATTGACCAGAAAACCATGCATGTGGCACTTTGGATCCCTTCTCCTGACTGTTCCCCAGCTGCCCGAGCTCTGCCCTGAATCAGCCGGGCTCAAGGACACAGTAGCCACAGTGAGCACCACTCAGATTCCTATCAGGCAGCACACATGCCGACACGCAGCCCCCAGCACAGTCAAATCTGAAACCACACAGTGACTAAATCTGGAGCAGCAGGCAAACATCCTCTGAGATGACTCACAAGCATCGGACAAGCAGATCAACTAGTGACAGTATGTCCAACAACAGCTGTCCTTCTGTGATTTCAGAATTATTTTTAAATACTAACATAATAAAAGTAACAATAAAAAATTAAAAATTAACTCTCAGAACTATTGTCAAATGACCAACGGGATCTTCTATGACAGAACCCCAGGTCTGAGCCCGTGTTGTGTTGATGATATTTCTTGTCACCACTCTCTCCATTGAAAAGCAGTGGCCATTGGCACACAACAAATACACTCGTTCTACAGCCTGAAGAAGATACACCAGACAAAAGAAAAGGCTGTCCTAAGACTGTCTTTGTCAGCCCCTAATCGGTGCATTTCCATTCGCCCCAGTGACAGGACAGATGACTTTATAGAACCAAATAACATGGGTAATGATCACTCACTGTCATATTTTACCAAAACTGAGGCTGTGCCTGATGCACGAAATAGACACAGCCAACTACCTTTAGCACACAATGTCTCATCTGGTGACACATGCTAACTCTTGCTCAGTGCTGCTGTTAGAGCATGGCTCCCATGAGGACATTGAGGATGGCTACTTCAAACTTCAGGTCCTCTGGAATCATGCCACGTCTCCACTCCTGGTATCTTCCAGCTCCAAATACAAAACAGGTTGGCTGATCCCCCCAGGAACCAGTCCTTAAATGTCCATGGAGCTTTAGACTCTATTGGATTGCCTAAAAGCGACAGGTCCAGTACCATCCTCTGTTAGCCTTCCAGGTGGAAGCCATTCTTCATAACATAAATAGATTATGAAAAGAGAGGTCTCCATGGAGTAGAAGTCACACATCACGGAACACTTTCAACATTTGGGGCAGACATGAAGGGCTCAGGAGCAGAGAGCTATTGCGCTCACTGCATTTTCACTCAGGACAAGTTAGTGGAGAGTGTAAGATACCAATGAGGAGTGAGGAAAACTAATATATATAAGATTTTTTCTTCACATAAAGAAACAGATACCGTGAGTGGCCCCTTGGAAAAGAGGTTCCAGGAAGATCAGGTCACTTGGTAATCTAATTGGTTACAGTCTGACTATAGGCAAAAAACACACTTTCCTTGTGTTAAAGAGTTTACTCCAGTGACTTGGGGACGGCTTGTTCAGACAGTAGTGGTGCGCACGACCATCTGTGAATGTTCAGAGCCCAATGCACGTGAGGGCACATGGCATAGCCTCGCACCTCTACTGTTGGCCAGGCACAGTGTCAGTTTCTCTGACTCATCTGCTCTGTGCCATGGGCTGCCGTCCACTGTGAAATGGGAGCGTGCCAACATCCTCCCTCTCCGGGATATCAGAACAACTGAAAAATAAATCAACAGGAGGATGTTCAACTATAATTAGATTCTTTCCAAATACTGGAAGATATTTTAAATGATCTCTCACTGTAACTTTCTGTAATACTTTAAACATGGACATGATGGTCACAGTGCAGAGGCTCTGGGATCAGGCAGGACTTCATGGCCAGGACATACATACAAACTGGGTACGTGGGTCAAATGAAGTTAGTAGGCTGCTGAGGTGGCCTGGGACTTTACCTAAAGATTAGAGAACTCCAGTTAGTGTCTAGGATAAAGCAACTCTAAGTAAATATTTGTAAGTCTTACTGTGGAGAATATTCTCTTAATATTTGTAAGTCTTACTGTGGAGAATATTCTCTTAATTACAGTGCATTCTAGCTAGCTATCTCTGGTCTGAAATAGGCTAATTAAAACAAAATGTTTTTTAAAAAAACTTATAAAATACGGTAAAATTTGTAAAAATAAGGTTCGCAAGTTTGCTTTTACAAGGTAAGGAGAACCCCAAGAATTATGTCCCATTTTGCAGAATCACTGAAACTTTCCAAAGAGGAGCTACACAGACGTAGATGGCATCCCAGTTTCATAGTGGCCACACCTCCCAAGTAGAATTTCCACCTTGGTGGTGCCGAATACAACTTTGCTGGGGAGCAACATATTTTCTGTGATTTTTTTAGATCCTCCCACCTCCTTCTTCCCTTCCCACAACAGTCTCCAGGATAACCCCTGCTCAATCTCCCTAGATCTCTCCACTGCTGATTGCCTTCTTCTTTGACTGCCTCCTCTCAAAACCCTGCACACACGCCAGGCAAAATTCAACCCCCAGAGAATGTAGAGAAAGCTCTGTTCATTATACACATGCCTGCTTCCCGGAGCAGCTGACCTCATGTCTGTAAAGAGGGAATTGATTAAATAAATGTGATATACCCAGACCACAGAATATCTTGTAGGCATCAATAAAATAGCTGAATTATGTTAATCCATAAAACAGGCATGTGGTGTTAAGTACCGAAAGTAGGCTGCAAGTAGTCTGATACAGTGCGTACATATGTGTTCGGAAAGCGAGGTAACAATGACATACAGTTCATCGCCATAGGGGGGTGCTGAAAATGAACATGCATTTACTGATTATGTATCATCTATCATTTATTGTTATTATTTCTTTTTTATTAATTTTTTATTAACATATAATGCACTATTTGCCCTAGAGGTACAGCTCTGTGAATCATCAGGCTTTCACATTATTTCTGTTTGAATTTTGTACAAGTGTATTTTCTAGTCACAAAGAGTAGAAAATGAACAAATGTATTTTATAAGAAAGATAGCGTACTGTAATTTGGTAATACAAAGAAGGGATATATCAAAACTAAAAATTAGATTATGAGATTATTTCCTCCAAAAATGGATTCTTCTTTTTTGGACAATTTAGTCATCATAATTTATCTTTTAAATGGTGCTTTATGAGACTGCCTCTTAGGTGGACCCCAGATATAAACTCCTTGCCTGGGATCCTAGGAACAAAAATAATAACACAACGCAAAATCAGAATATTAGAAGATACTCAGTCCAAATTCTAACAATAATTAATATAAACTTTCTCCAAAGCTATTATCTCTCATACCCCACCTACAAGAAAAACCCACTTAAGCATAAGTTGTTTAAAATTGCATTTGCATTGCTTTTAATGGAAGATTCGCCTGCATTCCTGCTTGTTTGGAGGTCACACCTCTTTTTCCTGCAGGGCCGCTCTCTTTCGTAGGCCAGCAGGCCCTTGAGCCTCCTCCAGGCAGCCGCAATGTCTTCCAGCACTAAGTAACCTCAGAGAAGTGCAGGTGGGAGGCCTCTCTCTGGGCTTCTGCGCCCTACCACATGGTTAAGCGATTCAGTGATCTTTTTGCATCTTTTGAGGTTTGGGCTCCCTCTTCCGGACAACCTGCTTCACATCGCCAGTTTGCTTCCCTGAAAGCAGAGCACGTAGATGACGGAGTGTTCTGGGCAAAATGAAATCAAAACATAATTTCTGACAGTTTGGGGTAATCCTATTTCTAACACCCGAGGTAAGTTGTTTGCTGAGTTCCCACAGGAGTCAGAGAAGAGCTTGTGGGCTTAAGCAACAAGAGCATCTGAAATTACAGGACACCCCTTCGGCCCAGACCTGAGAACCATCAGCTCCAGGCTCTGCGGCTAAGCAACCTGCTGTAAGGAGCACCGAGAGAGGGCAAAGGGGCTGACAGGCAGCGTATCCAACACAGCTGCTCCTGAGGGATGTGAGGTCTGGTGATGTAAACAGGCTGGTGAGATCAAAAATCAGAGCACTTGGGACTGTCTGGAGCCCTTACACACGTACCCGGTTATTTTACAACCACACAGGGGCTTCTCCATAAGCCCAAAGACAGACAGGCATCATTTCTGAAATGCCAGGGTAATGGGCTTTGGAGAGCTGTTTGGGGGATAGGGGTGCACCCTGGGTATTGTTAGAGCTCTGGTCCCCAGGCAGGAGGGCTTGATTCCCTTTCAGACTCTGCCGCCAACAGGGTGCTAGGCCCTGGTGGATCTGCACTTCACATGTAACCTAAGAGAACCGGTCAAGAGAGGAATCTTTGGCTGCCCTTGACTCCTGCTGTCCACAGGCTGCTCAGGCAGATGACTGAGATAAAACAGCTTTCTGTGTGAAAAGCTGGGCTGTACCAAACATCTGTCCCTTTTTCACATGGCTCCCAGGGACTGGGTTCATCTGTAGGAACGAGCTGAAGCAACAGGCAAACACAGGACATCTCCCGCATAAGGAAAACTGTTCACCTCCAAACTCTTAGTTTAAATGTTTGGCTTAAATATGGTGTGGGAAGAGCAGGTCTTGTTAACAGGGTGAGGAGGAGGCTGGTACTTAACTTTGGCTCTTCTGATTTTGGCAGATGTTGCAGACATCAGAAGTCCAGTGAGGATGTGGTAATGCCAGCACCACACTGTCATTAACAGCCTCATTATAAGCAGTCTCATTGCTCTGGTCAATAGGTGACGGCACTCCCGTGGGTGTTGAATGAATCTCATTACAGTTCTGACTTGCATTTCCCTAATAACTAGCGATACCCAGCAACTTTTCAACTTTTCACATCCTTGTTGGTGATTTATTGATACTCTTTGGGAAAAATGTCTAATTAGGTCCTTTGCCAATTTTTTAGTTTGATTATTTGGTATTTTTTACTATGCATTGTATGAGTTCTTTACATATTTTGGATATTAATCTCTTATCAGATATATAATCTGCACATTTTTTCCATTCCATAGGTTTCATTTTGTTGTCTCTTTTGATGCCAATATCATATTCTTTTGATTGATAAAGCTTTGTAATATAGCTTGAAATCAGAAAGTACAATGCCTCCCACTCTGTTTTTTCTCAGGATTGCTGTTTATTCAAGGTCAATTCATGATTCCATATACATTTTAAGATTTGTTTTTTTTACTTCTGTAAGAAATGCTATTGGAGTCTTGATAGTGATTGTGTTGAATCCGTAGATGGATTTTGGTAGTATTGATGTTTTAACAATATTAATTCTTCCAATCTATGAACACAGAATAACTTTCCCTTTATTTGTATCTTCTTTTTTTTTTTTTCATCAGCATCTTATAGTTTGAAGGGTAGAGATCTTTCACCTCCTTAACTAAACTTATTCCTGAGTATTTCATTGGTTTGGATGCTATTATAAAGGGGATCATTTTAAAATTTTCCTTTTCAGGATAATTTATTGTTAGTGTATAGAAATGCTACTAATTTTTGTATGTTAGTTCTGTATCCTACAACTTTACTGAATTTGTTGATTAGATTTAGTAATATTTTGGTAGAGTCTTCAGGATTTTTTGTACATAAAATCATGTCATCTGCAAATAGAATTTTACTCTTTCTTTCCATAATTGGCTATATTTTATTTCTTTTTCATTTCTGATTGCTCTGGCTATGTCTTCTAGTACTATATTTAATAGGGGTGATGTGCACGGGCACCTTTGTCTTGTTCCTAATCTTAGAGGAAAAGCCTTAAAATTTTGGTGTCAGGTGTACTCTTAACTATGGGCTTGTCAAATACGGCCTCATTATGTCAAGGTATATGCCCTCTATACCCACATTATTGAGAGTTTTTTATCATGAATGACTGTTGAATTTTGTCAAATACATTTTTTTGTGTGTTGGAAATATCTTATGATTTTTTCCTTTCTATACATGTGGTATAAGATATTGATTGATTTATGTGTGTTGAATCATCCTTGCATTCCAGGTTTAAATTCCACTTGGTCATGGCGAATGATCCTTTCACGTGCTGCTAAGTTTGGTTTGCTAGTATTTCAGGCAGGACTTTTGTATCTGTATTCATGAGGGATATTGGCCTATGGTTTGTTTTCTGGTGATATCCTTTTCTGGCTTTGTTATCAAAGTAATGCTTGTCTCAGAAAATGAGTCTGAGAGTTTTCCTACCCTTAATTATTTTTTTTGAGAATATGAGCAAGATTAATATTAAATCTTCTTTAAATATTTGGTAAAATTCACCAGTGAGGTCATTTGGTCTTGAGTTTTTCTTTTTGGAGAGATTAATTATTACTAGCAATTGTTCATTCAGATTTTCTATTGCTTCCTGATTCATCTTGGTAGATTGTATGTTTCTAAGAATTTTTTCTATTCCTAGATTTTCCATTTTGTTGATGTACAGTTCTTCCTAGCAGACTTTTATAGACCTTTTGTATTTATGTGCTATCTATTGTATGTCAGTTTCTCATTTACAATTTTATTGATTTGATTCCTCTTTTTTCCTCTAGGTTATTTTAGATAAAGTTTTATCAATTTTGGTAATCTTTTCAAAGAACTAACTCTTGGTTCTCTGATTCATTGGTCATTCAGAAGACTCTTTCATTTCCATGCATTTGTGAATTTTCCAGTTTCCCTCTTGTAAAGGACTTCTAGTGTAATGCCACTGTGGTCACAAAGGTTAATTGCTAGATCTTAATTTTCTTGGATTTCTTAAAACTTGTTTCATGGTCTAACCTAAGGTCTATCCTAGGAAATGTTTCATGCGTACTTGAGGAGAATGTGTATTCTACTATTCTCAGAGTATTTTGTACGTCTTTTGGGTCCGTTTACTCTACAGTGTTGTTCCAACCTGCTGTTTCTTTATTGATTCTGTCTGGATGATGTATCCATTGTTGAGTGGGGTATCAAAGTCCCCAGCTATTATTGTATTGTTGTTTATTTTTCCTTTTTAGTTCTGTTATGGTTTGCTTTATATATTTAGATGCTCCAATTTGGGGTACATAAATATTTACAATTGTCACATCTTCTTGATGTATTGATCCTTTTATCATTATATAGTAACCTTCTGTACCTCTTTATTATTTTATTCTAAAGTCTATTTTGTCTTATATAAGTATAGCTACCTATACTTTCTTTTTTTCTTTTTTCTTTTTTTTTTTTTTGGTTGTTGTCATTTGCTAGAAATACATTTTTTCCATCCCTTCACTCTCAGTCTGTGTGTGTTTTTAAAGCTAAAATGAGTCTCTTTTAGGTGGCATGTCGTTAGATCTTTTGTTTAAACATCAGCTGTTCTATGTATTTGAATGGAGAATTATTTGTTTATATTTAAGATAATTAATAGGTAAGGACTTATTGCTATTTTATTAATTTATTTTTTTGGTTGTTTTGTAGATCCATTGTTCTTTGTTTCTTAACCTACTATCTTTTTGTGTTCTGTTTTGTTTTGTTTTGATGTCTTTAGGTATCACTATACTTGACATCTGTATCATGGGTGTGTGTGTGTGTGTGTGTGTGTGTGTAATTACTACAGATTTTTCTTTTTGTGCTTACCCTGAGTCTTACATAAAATATCCTGAATTTATGCACTCTATTTTACACTAATAACAACTTATCATTCTGGGACATATTTATTTTCATGTCCTTTGTTCTCTTCAAAATGTTGCAAGTTAAGGAGTGAATCCCATATATATTGATTACATCAGAATACTTGTTCTTAGAGTAGGGAAGCCAGAGAAGTAGTACTCATTCAAAAATCTGTCAGTTACAACTTACTTCTCTTGAGGAGGGCAAGACATTACCCTTTCACATATATTAGTTCATTAGGTCCATCCGACTAGATGATATTGCCCTTTTATGAGAAGAGATATTTAAGCTTATACATACTAATAGATGATTTACTATTCAGGATTTATCAGACTGAAATGTCACTGGAACATGGGTCATCTACTCCTAATTCAGTGGATACAAACAGTGTCTGGAACAGTGTGTTATAACAATCTGAAAACATTTGTTAAATATATTAAAATTAATAAAATGGACAATTGCTGCTTAACATTAAAAGCTAAATAAAATATCAATAAAATAAAATAATAAACTAATAATGACTAAATTTTAATAGAATCCGTAAGCTTTATACTTCTACTTCTCTTTCCCCTGACATTTTAGATTATTGATGCTACAATTTATGTGTCTCTTATGTTGTATAGCTAATAACAGATTATTGTTATGGCTTTTCTATTTTTTTCTAAGTTTTAAACTGGAGTTATAAGTGAATTATACAACATCATTTTCATTTTGTAGATTTTAACTTTGACTACCTGTTTACCATTACCAAGGAGTTCTACACTATCTCCTGATGTTTTTATGAAGTTAATTAACATCATTTTCGTCCACGCAAAGAACTCCCTTAACATTTCTCACAGTGTTGAATTCCCTCACTTTGGTTTGTTTGAGAAAGTTTTTATCCCTTTTCATTTCTAAAGGACTGCTTCACTGAGTGTAGAGTTCTTGATTGACAGGTTTTTTGTGTCCACATTTTGAATATGTCACCCCTTTCTCTCCTAGTTTGAAAAGTTTCTGTTGGAAAAATTCATCTATCATTTCATGGGGATTTCCTTAAATGTAATTTCTCTCCTTTCTCCTTTTCCTTCAAAATTCTTTGTATTTGGCTTTTGAAAATCTAGTTCTAACATGTATCTGGGTGGCCATATTCAGGTTCCACCTATTTGGGCTTCATGGATTTTGAGGCCTGTTTCTCTCCCCAGGTTTGGGAAGTTCAATTGCTTTAAATATACTTTCTATCCCATTACCCTTCTCTTTCTGGAGTTTCCATAATGCAGATATTGTTGGGTTTTTGTTTTGTTTTGTTTTGTTTGTTTGTTCGTTATTGTGTCTTATAAGTCCCTAGGCTTTCTTCACTCTTTTTCATTCTTTTTCTCTATCTGGATGCTTTCAAATGTCTTCTCTTCCAGGACACAGTTTCAGTCTGCTTTTGAGGCTCTCTGTTGAATTCTTCAGCTCAGTTATTATATTTTTCAGCTCCAGAATTTCTGGGATTTTTTTTAATGGTTTCTATTTCTTTGTTGAAATTTTTGTTTTGTTCATGTATTATTTCCTTCATGTCATTTAGTTGTCTCTCTGTGTTCTTGTAGTTCACTAAATTTACTCTGAACTTTTTGTCTGATAGATCGTAGATCTCCATTTCTGTGGGGTCAGTTATTAGAGTTTTATTAGTTCCATTTTGGTGGTGTCCTGTTTCCCTGTTTGTTTGTTTTTTTTTTTTTTTTTTTTTTTTTTTTTTTTTTTGTGATCCTTGATTCCTTATGTTGGCATCTGGGCATTTAAGAAAGTGGGCTCCTCTTCCAGAATTTACAGGTTTGCTTCTGCAGAGATAGTCCTTTACCTTTGCAGCTCATTTGGGGTGTCTGGACATGTCTGCTGGTAATATCCTTGAGCAGGTGGGGCCTGCTATTAAGGTCTATTTTGGGGCAAGCTCAATTTGGGTATGATTGTGCCATTGGCTTATAATAGCTGAATTGGACTGCTGGCTTGCTTGCCTGCCCACCTATGGCTACAGGATGACCTCCAAAATTGTCTGCATTTGTAGATCAGGACTGGATACTATATTTAGCAATAGGTGGGGCTATAACTTCACTTCCTGGGTCTGTCAGGGTAGCAGGATAAAAGAGGGCCTACATGGTTTGTCGTTTAGGGACCTGAATCAGGCAGGAGTGTGCCCTGAGTTCACTGGTCAGATGAGGCCACGAGTCTTGATCTGTTAAAAGAGAAAGCCACAGACTGTGCTCAATGTTAAGTATCAGTGTAAGCAGGACTGATGAATGGGCTATAAAGCTTCTACCTAACCTACTCTGGTTAGGTTCCCTAGGCAGGCAAGCTGAAGGCTATATTCAGCAATAAGGTGGTCTACAGATTAGTTTTTTATGCACATGTGCAGGAAGAGAAGCAACCCCAAGGCTGCTAAGGTACTTTGCTTGTGGTCTCAACTCAAGCTGAACTGTGCCCCACTTTCCCCAGTCAAAAGGGGCCATAGAGTTTGCTCTGAGGGCAATCTACTCTGCCCATCCACCTCTTGGCTCAAGACTTGCTGAGTTACACAGCTTTCAGGTATTTCAACAGCTTTCAGCTCTCATATTTACCAGGGACTGGGAGCCATGCCCCAGAGCAGGTGGCTCTATGACTCAGGTCTCCTACCTGAGCACGGGGAGACTAGGTTCCAGGCCAGCAAACTGCTCATTCAAGGACCTGAATCAGGCAGACCTGTACCCCTGCACTACTGACTGGTTCTGCAGGGGAACAAAGCCACTGATTGGAACTACTGTTTAGGCTCTGCAGGCAGGAACTCAGTCTGCCAATACCTGAGTGCAAGTTGTCGGAAGCCCCTCCCTCTTCTCTGTCACAGAGTCCCAGTTTTTTTTTTTTTTAATTTTATTTATTTATTTGACAGACAGAGATCACAGGTAGGCAGAGAGGCAGGCAGAGAGAGAGAGGGAAGCAGGCTCCCTGCCAAGCAGAGAGCCCAATGTGGAGCTCGATTCCAGGACCCTGGGATCATGACCTGAGCCAAAGGCAGAGACTTAACCCACTGAGCCACCCAGGCGCCCAGAGTCCCAGTTTTGATCTGCAGATTCCCCTGCAATTCCTGTGAGACCAGACCAGAATAGAGGCCCTCACAAAGTGCCGGCAACACTGGAGGGGCTGGACTCCACCCCTGGGCTCTCTTTTCCCACTGGAGATATAGGCTCAGAAGAAATCCCTGTGCTTGGTGCTGTGCCAGCCTGGGGGAGGGGAAATACAATCAGTATGTATCTCTTTCCCTTACCCCTCTAACAAGTCTGTCTTGTTCTCTGTGGTTCAGGGGGGTGCTTCAGCCTCACTCCTGTGTTCTAGAACTCTCTCAGTGGCATCTCATTCATGAATAGTTGTTAGTCATTCTTTTGAGAGAAAGTGAAGTCAGAAATTACCTATGTCACCATCCTAGTGACATCACTCTTCTGTATGAATTTTTTTTCTTTCTGATGATTTATTTAATTATTTATTTGGGACAGAGACAGAGATAGAGGGGGAGGGAGATAGCAAAGGACCAGAGGGAGAGAGAATCTTAAGCAGACTACACTCTGAGCATGGAGCCCAACATGGGGGTCAATCTCATGACCCTCAGATTACAACTGAAGCAGAAATCAAAAGTCAGATCCTTAACCAACTGAGCCATTCGGGTACCCCTGGTTATGAATTCTTAGTGGAAATTGATTTTCTTCCTATTTAACACCAACTTGAAGATATACATGTTCCATTCTGTCTCCTTCTGTGCACATTTGTTCACATTTGTTTCCTTTTTTATATGGAGGTAACATTTTAGACTCCCCACATCTACTGGGTTCTAGATTTTATATTTTTGTATTTACCATATCAAGGAATCTTCATTAACTACTGTGTTTGCATTGGTTCAACAGAGCCATTGGGAAGAAATCCATGTTTACTACTTGCATAAAACTCAGAGATCTCAGCTTCTCTCATCTTAGGTCTCTCTTTGCACTTCCACAACCTAAGAACTATAATCTTTTAAATGTCACATTTTTTATAAAGATTAGTTTATTTATTTATTTATTTATTTGAGAGAGAGAGCATGAGCAGGGAGAGAGGCAGAGGGCAGAGGGAGATGGAGAGAGACTCTCCAGCAGACTCCCCACTGTGCTAGGAGCCTGACTTGGGGCTCAATCCAATGACTCTGAAATCATGACCCAAGCCAAAACCAAAAGTCACTCAACCAACTGAGCCACACAGGCACCCCTAAATGTTACAGTTTTTTCAGTAAAGAGTTATTTTTATGTTAAGATTATTCAGACTGTGAGTCTGACTTTCACATGTTTATTTAGACATATTAAAGATTTTTTTTCTATATGATATTCCCATTATCTACAGTTTCAATAGTGTAATATCTGTTTTGATTCTGTTCTTATTTTCATCACAAAGGTTTGTTTCGTGGTATGTTTTGGAGAAATTGGCTGTTAAAACAGATTCCTTATTATTTTATCTATGAAAATTCTTTCAGTTTTGCTTTTCAATTAAATTATTGTGCAAAGGAATTTCACCCATTTTTGCCTATCTGGTGAGCAGATTTGGGGTTTGTTGTTTGGCACCATGTATGTTGTGTGAATTATACTGATATATGCATGTAGGTTTGTGGTTTAGAATGCTGTTGAGAAAAATTAGGCTGGAATATCTATGTTTGTACTATGTAGAATAAAAAATAGTTTTTCATTTCTTAACTTCTAAAGCTATTTTCTTTAAGAGAGGTATTGAATTTATGAAGAATCTCACATTGAATGGCTCACCATTTTGGAGAACCACCAGGCTTTGTCTCTGTCTTCCTCAAATATTCACCCCATAAACTTCAAACTCTAGTACACCAGACAAGTGCAAACTCTCTAAGTGGTGAAAGTGACTCCAAAGCTTATTAATATTCCTATACTCATTCTTTATAATGTCAGAATTTCAATTAATTTACTGCTAGTTTACACATAAATTCAGGAGTTAATTTTACTTTATCTAAATTTTTTATGTGTTCTCCATTTGGAGAATGTTTCTGAACACATAAATTCTGTCAAAATGTGGGGAATAGAATCCAAAATCATATTTTATATTTTAAAACGAACTGTTCATCAAAAAATGTTCCATTTGTATGTACTTTTCAATTTCTTGGCATATAATTTTCTACATTATCCTGTTATTAGTTTTGAATCTGTAGTGATCATAAAATTTTATCACTGTGTGTTATTAATATTGTTTGTTCTTTTTCTATTTTTCCTAGTCTTATAAAACACAATCTTACTCAATTTTATTGACAAACACTCTTTGATTTTTTGTTTTGTCTTATTCTTTAAAATTGTTTATTCAAATTATATAAGGGCCTACCATTTATATGCTTTGGTTAGCTCTGTTCTTTTTAACTCCTTATCTTCAAGTGGTTATCTTATTTAAGTTAACACATTCTGTTCTTAAATATAAGACCTTATGGATACATTTGACTCCTGATCTAATTTAGATGGAGATCGCATGAAATTTGTACTGAAATCTTTCAGGATTTGGACTGAGATCTCTCCAGATTTGGAATAAGTCCTCATTTTATGATATTTGGAAGGAGTTCTCATGATATTTGAGTAAAAATCTCACGAGAACTGCCTGAGTTCTCATGAGATTTGGACTGAGGTCTCATACTTCCAGTGGTGGGAACCAACATTGCCGCTCTTTCCAGTGGTTGGCACTGCAGCTGCCTACTGCCTCCAGTGGCGGTAATCAGTATTGCAAAGCATTCTGGCATCCCTCGCACTGCAGCTGACCACTGTCTCTAGTGGAAAGAAAGCCCTAGTTTCTTCTTCCAGGAAAGAACGACATAGTTTCTTCTTCTTCTTCCTGGAGCTCACCACTGCTTCCAGTGCTAGGAAACTAGACTGCCACTCCTTCCAATGCCTCAAAGTACAGCTCAGCTTTGTCTCCAGTAGCAACAAGCTGCACAGCCCTGCAGTTCATGGTCTCACACTGCATCTAAACACTGCCTCTAGTGACTGTAAGCAGCACTGCAAAGCCTTCAGACATCCCTCACACTGCTGCTGACCACTGCCTCCAGTGGTGGGAATGGACACTGCCTCTCCTAGTGTCTTGCCCTGCAGCTCACCGCTGCCATCAGTGGTTAAAAAAAAAAAAAAAAGAAAGAAAGAAAGAAAACCACCAACCAAACCTGCACTGCCAGGCCTTGCAGCACCTTAAACTGCAGCTCACTACTGCTTCCAGTGATAGGAAACTGCATTGCCACTCTTTTAGGGTCTCACACTGTAGCTCAACAATGCCTCAGGGGTGACACACTGCATGACCACCCATCCATGGTCCTGCACTGCATCTCAACATTGCTTCTAGTGGCCATAAGGAACACTGCAAAATCTTCAGGTGTCCCTCCCACTACAGCTGACCTCTGCCTCCAGTAGCAGGAACTGACACTGCCACTTCTTCCAGTGTCTCCCACTGGAGCTCACTACTGCTTCTAATTGCAGGAAACTGCACTGCTACTCCTTGCAGCATCCCACCCTGCAGTTTAGCCACTGCCTCCAGCAGAGACAATGTGTGCAGTAATGCCAGCCATGGACTCGCACTGAATCTCAACACTGCATCTGGTGGCCATAAGCAACACTGCAAAGCATCCTGGCATCCCTTGCAACGGGCAGCTGACCCCTGCCTCCAGTAGCAAGAATCGGCACAACCTCATCTTCCAGCGTCTCACTATGCAGCTCACCACTGCTTCCAGTGCTAGGTAACTAGATTGTCATTCCTTGCAGCATCTCGAATTGCAGTTCACTGCTGCCTCCGGTGACAGGAACTGACATGGTGACTTCTTCCAGGAACTCGCACTGCAGCTCACCACTGCCTTGAGTGGTAGGAACCTGAGTGGCCACTCTTGCAGGGTCTTGCCTCCAGTAGCAACAAGCTGCACAGTCATGCTACCTATGGTCTCCCATTTTTTCTCACCACTGCCTCTAATGGAAGTAAGGAGCACTGCAAACCCTTCTGGTATGCCCCAAATGGCAGCTGACCACTGCCTCCAGTGGTGGGATACTTCACTGGCACTCCTCTTAGTGCCTTGAACTGCAGCTCAGCATTGCCTCCAGTAGAGACAAGGTGCATAGCCATGCCATCCATGGCCTTGCACTGCCACTAGTGGCTGTAAGCAGCACAGCAAAGCCATCAGGCATCCCTTGCACTGCAACTGACCACCCCCTCCAGTGGTGGGACCGTCACTGCACTTCTACCAAGGTCTCACGCTGCACCTCCACACTGCCTCTAGTGGCCACATTCTGCAAAGCCATGCCATTAATTGTCTCACACTGCAGATCATCACCACCTCTAATGGCATTAATGAGCACTGCAAAACCTTCTGGCATCACTCACACTCTAGCTGACCACTATCTCCAGTGGTGGGAAATGACTTTCCCGTTTCTTCCAGGGTCTCACAATGCAGCTCACCACTGCCCACAGTGGTTGCAAGCTGCCTGGCACATCTCCCAGCTGCTCTCACAATACAGCTAAGCACTGCTTCCAGTGACAGAATTCTTCACTGCCATGCCATCAAGCAACTCTCTTTATTCAGCTTTCAACCACTGGAGACAGTGACGAGCTCCAGTGCAACAGATGCTGAAAGACAGGGCACTTCAGCTTGCCACTAAGGGAGGGAGTGATAAGCTTCAGTGGGCAAGACACTGAAAGATGTGCTGCTGGAACTTCCTGAAAATGGATGCAGAGGACAGGCACAGTGCAAGGTATGGGAAGTCGAGGCAGTGTGGATTTCCTCCACTGGAGGAGTGCTGAGTTGCAGTCTGAGGGATGGTGGAAGTTGTGCCACTGTGGCTTGAGACCAGTGGAGGCATTGTGAGCTGCATTGCCAGACGCTGGAAGGCCTAGAAGTGCAAGTTCATACCACTGGAAGGAATGGAGAGCTGTGGTGCTAGAGTCACTGGAAGACATAGCAATGCTGCTTGCCACCACTGGAGGCAGTGGCAAGCTGCCATGGAAAAAATGCTGGAAGAGGAATCAGTGAAGCCTGTCAGCATTGAGGGCAGTGGTGAGGTGCTGGGTGACAGACCCCGAAAGGTGAGGCACTACAGCTTCTTTCTACAGGACAGATTGGTTAGCTGTATAGTCTCTGTTTCCCCAGGCTCAAGAGTGGAGGTAACAATCCCTGGAGCCGGGCCCCCACTCAGCATTTGCCCTGTGTTCCCAGGTTGGTGGTGTCAGGATGGGCTGTCAAGATGGTGCAGAAGGTGTCTCCCAGTGGGGGATCTGGAGCCAGGGGGAACCAAACCTGACCCATGGTGCCTTTTGAACTGAGGAGTTGAGTGTTTGTTTTGAAGAGTCTATTTGCTTCTCCAAAAAGTACAAGCATTGACTGGCTTAAGAAGGAAGTGAATGACCACTGAAGAAACAAGCATGTGTCTCCCCTTCTCCCGGGAATTGGAGCAGGTGTGCAGGCTTTAGGTGGGAGGTGCCTACTTATCTACACCTGACAACCCTTCTTCGCTCTGGCTTCACGAGACCTGAAGTTTGGAAATCAGCATCTGAGTCAGTCATACAGCTTGTCCCAGGACATCAATGTTCAAAGAATATAGCTGGCCCATTGGGTGCAAGTTCACATTTATGCCAGTATGAGAGGTAAAACTTATCTTTCACCCCAAACGTCCTGGGCTTTTCTCTTGTTTCCAGTGGAGCCACAAAGTCACACTGAAGCAGTTGTCAGCAATGTAGAGGGGGTACCAGAGTTCCTGAGTTTCTCTGCAGGGAGCTCATGGCAGGGGCTCCCATTTTCTCTGTTCATTTCTGGTTTATGAAGGTATTTGGAACAGCTCTTTCCTAGGCAATCCTTGCATTAAAAATGGAAGATGAGATGGACTCAGTGTGTGTTTTGAACATAGAATGTGTTCCTTCATCTAATAGTGTTTATTCTGTTGGACCTAGGTTGTGGTGGAATGGCCAGCATCTAGAGTTAGGTGGCTGTTTGTGGTCAGTTAGAGACATAGATGATGGCTTCTCCTTTGTCCAAGATGATGTATCTGAATGGATTTGTCTTTTCATCCAGAGTTTCAATGAGGGCAGAGGTAAATTTCAAAATGATTCCAAGGAACCTTGGATGATTGAAAAGGGAAGCATAACTTTCTAGTTTCACTCAGTGGACCATCTAGATTGCTGTATATGCCATATTTTCTCTGCAGTTTCATGGGTGGTGAAGTCAGGAGAGTCTTTGGGAATTCTGGATAGAGGCATTCTGGTGGCTTCACAGGGCTTGGCCTCAGGAACCCTGGGGTGAATTTCTGTAGATGCTTGCCTGATCCTGGGTGAGTCATGTTATCCCACAGGTTTTCCATTTCCTCCTTAGGAAATGGCTAGCAGGGAATGTTCTGCTTAAAGTCGAACCCTCCTGTACTGTCAGTGGGCATGCAGGCTATTGCAACTACTCTGAAAAAGAGTAAAAACTGAAGAACCCTAGGATCCAGCCATTGCACTACTATGTATTTCCCCAAAAAGGCGCAAAAATGCACATTCAATGGGGTACAAGCACCATGATGTTTATAGAAACATTATCATCAATAGTGAAACAATAGAGGGTGTCCCCATGTCATTCATTGATGAATGGAGAAATAAGATGTGGGATACACACACACACACACACACATGTTAGGTCCATTATTAAATGAAATGAGACTGAGACAAAGTGAAAGTTATTAAAGCTTTATTTTATGAGAAGTATTAGAAGTTAGACTGATGAGCCAGGGGAACAAGACTGAGACAAGGTGAAAGTTATGTAAAGTTCTATTTTATGTTAAGCATTAGAACTCAGACTGACTGGCCAGGGCCATCTCTGAAGAGAGCGACCACCCCCAGCCTACAGGCTCAAGAACTGACTGACTAACCGGTCAGGGCCGCCTCCGAAGAGGGCGACCCTTCTCCATCTTATAGATTACCTTTAATAGAGCAAAAGTCTGGCCACACATAGGTGGCCAATGAGATTGTAGTCATGTCAGGTCACATGCAGGTGCTCAATTGAATTGTAATTTACCCTATAGTAGCTGTTTTACTTAACCTATTACTTTGGTCAGAATTGGTGCTCAAGGTTGGTGCCCAAATGGTGGGGTTTACATTCTTTGGTGGTTAGGGAAAAAGTATGTGTGTTTTACTGATTGGATGTCTCCACCTGGCCTGACTCGTACTTTTATTCTGGGCTCTGTTATCAGAAACTGGCCGACCTGGGCTTGTATTCTGGGCTCTGTTATTAGGAACTAGCTGACCATATTCTGCTGGCTTCCCAGACTTGTTTTTAAGTAGGTTTTTCTGGGGGTGAGGGCGGCAGGGTCAGTCTAAGTTTTACTGCACAAACAACAAAATAGCTTTTAACCAAGATGGAGTCGCTCTGGCTAAGTAGGTCCTTACAATACATATAGATAGATAGATTAGATAGATAGATAGATAGATAGAAATAGAGATATAGTTAGATATAAATCTATCTATTGATCTATCCACACAATAGAATAGGACCCAGCTTCAAAATGAATGAAATCTTACCATCCGCAAGGAAGTGGATGGATCTAGAGTGGATTTAGCTAAGCAAAATCAGTAAGAAAAGACAAATACCCTTGACTTTACTCCTATGGAATTTCAGAAAGAAAACAGATGAACACAGTGAGGGAAGAAAGATAGGCAAATGAGAAAACAGACTCAACCTTAGAGCACAAACCAAGGGTTGTTGAGAGCAGGGGTGTGGAGGAAAGGGTTAAATGGGTGATGGCTGTTACGGAGGACACTTGTTGTGATGAGCTCTGGGTGTTCTATGCAGATGAGGAATCACGAAATCCTACCCTTGAAGCAAGGAATTAACACTGCATGGAAATAAATTGGAATTGAAGTCAATGAAGAAAAGACCATGTTCTGCTTCATGAAGAGTGAGGTAAAAATGGAGTGATTTTTACTGTCCTATTCCATAGATGATTATTTTCAAATACATTGTGGTAGGACACACTAGTTTCTGGTTGCATAAGGAGTCCTCCGAAAGATGCAATGAAAGATTTAGATCCCAGAGCATGTCCATGTTCCATTGATATGTTCCTTCCAGTTTGCCCAGGTACAAAGGTAAGTGGAGATAAATATGGCAGAAGAGGAAAAGAGGTGTTAAGCATTCAGGAAAGAGTATTTTCCCTTTCTTATAAAAGACTTGGGCCAGTGTAATTTTGGAAGAAGGAGGGGGGATCCCATAACTTTGTGGCAGACAGGGGAGTTCCAGGTCTGGGTAAAATTCAGGGGTCCTGGAGGAGACCGGAGTGCATTCTGCAGGAGGGTGTGGCCAGGTTGCCTCCAGTGGTGGCTGTGTGTCTCACATGTGACAGTTGTGACAAGTCAGAGCTGTGAGCAGGTTCCTGGCTGAGGACAGGTGAAGCCCAGGAGAGTAGGCAGAGCACCTTCTTCTGTGCCACCAGCCTCAGCCAACACACACAATCTCCTAGTCTGTCCCTGTCATTCCAGTTCAGACTTTTCCATGTTGCCAGGCTGAGACATTGGTTTGGGCTTTGTTCTTTGAGTGCATGTGAAGTTTCAAAATTTCGATGGTTGGAATGATGTGTCTTCAGAACATCTGTTCCTCTTTTATTTCTTGTTCTTCTTTCAGTCACTGAAGTGAATCAGACTTGTTAGTGGAAGGACAGTCTGTGTGTTTTTCTTTCCTGATTTCATTAAACAATGGAATAAGAGTCTTCTGAAATAATTAAAGAATCCTTTGTGGGGGTTTATGTTTTTCTTTCCTGTGAATCACTTTCTGATACTAGAAATTATGTTTGAGGGGCACTTGGGTTGCTCAGTCATTCAGCATCTGCCTTCATCTCAGGTCATGGTCCTGGGTCCTGGGATCAAGCCATGCATTTGGGCTCCCTGCTCAGCAGGAAGCCTACTTCTCCCTCTCTCACTTCCCCTGCTTGTGTTCCCTCCCTTGATGTGTCTTTCTCTGTCAAATAAATAAATAAAATCTTTTTAAAAAGAATTGTTTTTTATAGTAAACCACAGCCTCAGAGCTGTAACAGGGCGCAGTGCCCTTTATGAGGGGGAGAAATGGAGGAGGAGTGTAGGTTGTTAGGAGCCTGGGGAGTGGCTCATTTCGTTCAAGCCTGAAAGAAAGCCCCTGTTAGCCTTCCCTGGTGGGGGGCAGGGGTGGGGAGGCAGTGTGTGTGTGTGTGTGTGTGTGTGTGTGTGTGTGTGTGAGTGTGTGTGGCTTCTTACTTGGTAGCACATCATGGACTCTGAAACCTGACCCTGTGAGTCTCTTGTGACTTTAACTGGGGAATTTAAGAAGAAAACAGAATGAATCAGAATGAATCCTAGATGGCACCTGCATCCTTTGCCCTCATCCTTATCTGAACCAGAGCCATGTTGTCTGGTTAAGGAGATCCACACTTTATGTGACCATGTCATTATAACTAAAAGTATATATATATATATATATATATATATATATATATATATATTGAACTTGTGGTGACTTTCATTACTATGGGCAACGTAGGACTGCCCATATGAGAAAGAACAAGGAATTCTATTTGGATAGAAATGTGCTGTATACATGGAGTGCTTTATTCTATCACTTTCTCTACTTCTCTGAAGGGAAAAATTGAGTGGTGACTGGAGCTTGGTTTCTGATTTGAAGGAATGGAAGGCAAGAAATTTGAAAGAGCAGTGTCCATGCTGACATGGTTTTCCATGTCCAGCGAGTGAGGGTTTGAAGCCTGGATTTGGAAGCATTCGTGTTCAGGGAAGATGTGGTCTGAGTTTCCCACACACAGAGACCCGGCTGGTCTGCCTCATTGGACCAGCTCCTGCCTTTTGAAGGGCAGCTTTAAGGTGGCTTGAAACCCAAGGGGATGAGAGGAATGATCTGGAAGGGACACCTGGGTGGGCCAGTGTAGACAAACCCAGGGAATTCCAGAGCTAATGATGAACACGTTTCTGAGACTGAAGTTGGCTTCTCTGTGAGTATCATTGAGCTGGGGTGGAAAGCAGTCTCTGGGTCTTAGGAGTCACCATGTCAGCAGGTGTGAGCCTGGCAGTGGAGTCAGATCATAGCTGGGAGACTGAGGCTGTGGCAGTGGGCCATAATTCTTTATGCACAATCCAGCTTGCTCCAGGGACAGGGCTTTGCTCCCCAGACAGCCCTCCTGCTGCAGATGTGATAGGAAACTTTTTCTGTTGGATTCTCAAACCCTAGTCTCAGCAGGGGGCTTGGTGAAAAGCAGCCCACAGGCAGCATTCTGGATTCTTATCCAGTATGCCCCTTGCTTTCTCAGATAAGGCACCACAGGTGTCCTCTGCCTGGTGTCTGTGAATTCAGCCGGCAGAAGCCCTTCTTCCAGAGCCACACCCTTGAGAAATCTTCCACTTTCCTGTGTTGTGTGGAAGAGACCAGTTTTCATTTGGAACTGAAATCTCAGCTCCTGCCATTAGGTTTCAAGGCCACATAACACCGGTCTCACTGAAGCTCTCATTCCACATGGGACCTCATGTGCCAGACTGAGACTGAACCAAGGAGGCCTATTGCTACTGCTGCTGCTTTGTGTTCCTGCCTGAAAACTGTGCAGCAATGCCTGGTTTGTGATGACATCCCAGGAGAGTGGGACAGGTGCACCATTCTGCCCCAACACAGAAGGATACCAGATGTCAATCACAGGTGGCAGGTGCAGGGAGGAGAGATATCTGTTTCCCAGAACCTTGGTCAGAAGGAGATTTGGACCCTGGGATGCTTCTCTGCTCATCTTTCTCAGATGAGCACATCAGGAAAAGAGAGGAAGTGTGTGTGCTCACCTGGAATCGAGGAAGTTGTCTGGTTTCAGGTTTCATATGCAAATGCATTCCTCTTATGGCTCATTTTCATGATGGTCTTCAGGGTGCTGTAAGGAGAGCCGTTGTCCTGGGCATTCTGGCTGTGCAAAAGCCCTGGTCATCTTTTCCACCAGGGCTTTGGACTAGGAAATCAGAGGGAGTCTGTGGTGAAACAATCTGAGGAGGCCTCTGTTTTCCCCTTTCTGAGATGGCCTGGTGACTGTGATAACTGCTCTGGAAATATAAAGCAGGAGACAGGGCTGGAGTGCTGAAGGGGAGGTGACAGTGGTGCTTGCTATTCATATAGGGTCCAGCTGGGACTTCACTAGGAAGGTGATGTTTGAGTCAAGTTAAAAAGAAGGTGTTTCGCTAAGCATGATACGCTCTAGTTCCATCCATGTTGTCGCAAATGGCAAGATTTCATTTCTTTTGATGGCTGCATAGTATTCCATTGTGTATATATACCACATCTTCTTGATCCATTCATCTGTTGATGGACATCTAGGTTTTTTCCATAATTTGGCTATTGTGGACATTGCTGCTATAAACATTCGGATGCATGTGCCCCTTTGGATCACTACGTTTGTATCTTGGGGCTTAAGTGGGTAGGAGAAGAATAAATGAAACAAGATGGGATTGGGAGGGAGACAAACCATAAGTGACTCTTAATCTCACAAAACAACCTGAGGGTTGCTGGGGGGAGGGGGGTTGGGAGAAGGGGGTGGGATTATGGACATTGGGGAGGGTATGTGCTTTGGTGAGTGCTGTGAAGTGTGTAAACCTGGTGATTCACAGACCTGTACCCCTGGGGATAAAAATATATGTTTATAAAAAATAAAAAATTAAAAAAAAAAAAGAAAGAAGGTATGTGATCTCATATCAAAAGCCTTCTAAAAGGAAGGGAAAGCAAATGCAAAGCCCTTGGGGCAGGAACATACCAGGTATGTCCAGGAGCCACAACAAGCCACAGGAGATTGCTTAAGGCATGTCACCTCAGAGAGGTGACAGAAGGGTGGCAGAAAGCCATTGCAGGGCCAGACCCCATGGGACCCTGTTTCACTGGGCCATCCTGGCAACAGTGTTGAGAACAGATGACAGAGCATTGAGGATAAGCAAGGGAGGTAAATGATGAAGATTTTCCAAAAATTCAGGCAAAAGATGGGCTCCAGTGTGGACCAGACGGGTGGCCTTGGAAGGAGAGGTTAGTGCTATTCTGGGTACCTATTGAGGATGGAGTTCACAAGGTTTGCTGATAGGTTTGATATTGGGAATCCAATAAAGGAAGAATTGAGGTAACTCCCAGCTCCTGTGGGTTGTCCTTAGTGAGATGAAGGAGTTTTCTGGGGCTAGGAGGTAGTCTGTGTTCCACCTGCTGAGGAAGGTGCCTTTCACAGTGGACCTGCTCATTTTTGTGTCCAGGAGAACTCTGAACATCTACACCCTCAGCAACTTTCAAGTACATCTCCACTTTTCTCAAAGTTCATGGTAAGACACTTGGCTTTTTGAAAAGATCTAAGTTATTACCCAGCTCCAGTAGCAGGATGAAACCTGAAGAGAATTTCCCTCTTATGAAAAAAGTCAAGAAGTGGCATTGTGTTTAGCTTCTGTTTTGTGGGGAACCACTACAGAGATGGTGTGAACCCCAACCAGCTCCTTCCTGGGCACTGCTCTCTGTGTCCAGCCACCGGCACTTTGTATTGTGTCTGTGAGCATCTGTTGTGCTTTCTCTCCATTTATTTTGGAGATCCATTAGGATGCTGTGTCATAAGGTCTAAGAAGAGCCAAAGAGAAGGAACTTTTGGTGTCTGGGCATACTCACTCATTTCTCTGTAGAAATGAATGGTCATTATTCTTTCCATTTACCCCATTTCTTCTGTGAAAGGTTTCCTAGGAACACTGTACTTTCAAGTAGTGGGGGAGCCTGTATCCCATCCTGCAGGGTTAGTTTTCATCTCCATTCTGCACAGAACATTCCATGACTTGCAGATTTTATCACTCAAACATGGCACCTTTGACTACCTTCACCCATTTCCCCCCACCAATCCCAAAGCTGGCAACCACCAATCTGTTCTCATTATCTATGCGTTCAGTATATTTTTCCATGTGGAATATCCATGACAGGCTCTGGTGTTTGTCTTTCCATGTCTGGGTTACTTAGCATAACGCTCCCAAGGTCAATGTTTCCATGTCTGGTTATTGTGAATAATCTGCTGTGAATATGGTAGCGCCTCTCTCTTTTGGAGGGAGTGTTTTGTGTTCTTCAAAGAAATACTCAGTAGAGTGGTTACTGTGTCATGCTGTAGCTGTATTATTTTTTTTCAGAACCTCCATAGTGTTTGTCACAGTGGCTGCATCCATTTCTATTCCCACCAACAGTGCACAAGGTCCCCTTGACTACACACCCTTAATGCACCAGATGTCTCTCTCTCATATGATGGCCATTCCAACCACGTGAGGTTATAGTTGATGGCAGTTTTGACTTATATTTCCATGAAAACAGTTAGTGACATTGAACTTTTTCTGTGTCTATTGGCCACCTGTATACCATCTTTGGGAATATCTATTCATATATCCTCCTCAGTTTTTATTCAGTTTTTGTTTGGATTTGAAGGAATATTTTGTGTATTTTGGATATTAGCCTCTTCACACATGTGATGTGTAGGTATATTTTCTCATTGTGAAGGTTGCCTTTTAAGGGTTTGATGGTTTCTTTTGTCATGCAGAAATTTCAGTTTGATGTCCATCCACTTGTTTATTTTTGCTTTTGTTGCCTTTGCTTTTGGCGTATGATGTAAAAGACTCTTCACCAAACCAATATCGAGAAACTTAGTACCTGTGTTTTCTTCTTAGAAGTTTATGGATTCAGTTCTTATATTCAAGTCATTCATCCATTCATAATTTGTATGTGTGGTGTAAGAAAGCGATCCAGTCACCTTCTTCTGCAATTAGTGTCCAGTTCTCCTAGTAATGTTCACTGAAGAGACAGTCCTTTCCCAACTGTATATTTTCTGCTGCTGTTTCATAGGTTAAGAACATACATGTGTGGGTTAGCTTCTGAAGTTCCTCCTTTTCTTTTTTCTTTTCTTTTCTTTCTTTTCCTTTTATTTCTTTTCTTTCCTTTCCTTTCCTTTTCTTTTCTTTTCTCTTCTTTTCTTCCTTTACTTTCCTTCCCTTTCCTTGCTTTGCTTTCCTTCCCTACTTCCCTTCTTGCCTTCTTGCCTTCTTTCTGGTCTTACAGTTAATATTTTGGGAAAATATTTTTCCTGTCAGAATATATGCAGTGTGGTCTTCATTGATGATTTCTTCATACTCTTTGTTAGGACTTTTCTCTGACATCTGTGTTTTTGTAAATGAGTCCCTGGATCTATAGCTTTCAACAGGTTGAACATTTGGGCAGAACTACTTAAGTAGTATTGTATTCTTCCATCAGACACCAGTATGTGGCTGACTGTCTTCTTTTGTGATGTTCTCAGTTGTGATGATGGATATCTATATTTCCTTTTCTGTGGTAGGTTTATTAAAGTGAATTTAATTTTTCCTCAAAGGGTGGATTCTGAATCATCTTTATTTTATAATATATATTTATATAAAACAGCATGTTTAAATAAATGCATTTATTGGAAGCAACTATTGGAATAAGACATCAATATTATTAATTTCCACTCAGAGTTAATAATTCTATCAGAGCTAAGTTTAAATAAACCTTAATTATATGAATGAATAAACTTTGTGAAAAGTACTGTGATTATGTTTCTGAGCTTTCTGTTGTGTTCCATTCAACCTGTGTGTCTGTTTTTATGCCAGTACCATATTGTTTTGATGACAACTGTGTAATCTAGCTTGAAATTAGAATGTGGTGACTCCAGGTTGCTTAGTTGCTTGTTTGCTTGCTTGCTTTCTCATCAGTGACATTATTTTTTTATTTATCTTTACTTAGTATACATTTATATACTAAATGTTTTTCTTTGGGCACCTGGGTGGCTCAGTGGGTTAAGCCACTGCCTTCGGCTCAGGTCATGATCCCAGGGTCCTGGGATCGAGTCCCACATCGGGCTCTCTGCTCAGCGGGGAGCCTGCTTCCCTCTCTCTCTGCCTGCCTCTCCATCTACTTGTGATTTCTCTCTGTCAAATAAATAAATGAATAAAATCTTTAAAAATAAATAAATAAAATAAATGTTTTTCTTTGACTTCTTTTTTTTTAATTTTTAATTTTTTATAAACATATATTTTTATCCCCAGGGGTACAGGTCTGTGAATCGCCAGGTTTACACACTTCACAGCACTCACCAAAGCACATACCCTCCCCAATGTCCATAACCCCACCCTCCTTCTCCCAACCCCCTTCCCCCCAGCAACCCTCAATTTGTTTTGTGAGATTAAGAGTCACTTATGGTTTGTCTCCCTCCCAATCCCATCTTGTTTCATTGATTCTTCTCCTACCCACTTAAGCCCCCATGTTGCATCACCACTTCCTTATATCAGGGATATCATATGATAGTTGTCTTTCTCCGCTTGACTTATTTCGCTAAGCATGATACGCTCTAGTTCCATCCATGTTGTCACAAATGGCAAGATTTCATTTTATTATGATTGTATAGTGTGTTATTTGTTTCAAGTGTACAGGTTTGAGATCTTTCCATTTTACAAAACACACAGTGCTCACCACAGCACATACCCTCCCCAATGCCCATCACTCAGCCACCCCATTCCTCAACCCCCATCCCCTGCCCCACCTTCAGAAATCCTCAGTTTGTTTCCTGAGTTTGTGTCTCTTATGCTTTGTCTCCCTCTCTGGTTTCATCTTGCTTCCTTTTTCCCTCTCTTTCCCCACGATCCTTTGTCTTATTTCTTAAATTCTGCCTATCATACATGAAATAAGTCAATCAGAGAAGGATAAAAATGACTATCCTTCTCTGACTTATTTTGCTTAGCATAATAACCTCTCGTTATATCCATGCCATTGCAAATGTTAAGATTTCATTTTTTGATGCCTGTCTCATATTCGATTTATCGTCCTATCCATTCATCTGGGTTCTTTGCATACTTTGGCTCTTGTGGTCATTGCTGCTATAGAAATTGGGGTGAAGGTGCCCCTTCAGATCACTACATTTGTATCTTTGGGGTAAATATCCAGTAGTGCAGTTGCAGGGTTGTAGAGTAGCTCTATCTTCAACTTCTTGAGGAACATCCAGACTGTCTTCCAGGGTGGCTTCACAAACTTGCATTCCCACCAACCGTATAAAAGTGTTCCCCTTTTTCCACATCCTCACCAACACCTGTCATTTCCTGACTTGTTCATTTTAGCCATTCTGACTGGTATAAGGTCGTATCTCGTGATTTTGATTTGTATTTTCCTAATGGCAAGGGAAGTTGAACAGTTTTTATACATCTGCTGGTCATTTGGATGTCTTCTTTGGAGAAATGTCTGTTTATGTATTTGGAATATATCTTGATTGGATTATTTGTTCAGTGTGTGTTGAGTTTGGTAAGTCCTTCCTAGATTTTGGATACTAGCCATTTATCTAATATGTATTTCCAAATATCTTCTCTCATTCTGTTTTTTTTTTTTTTATTTGTTGACTGTTTCCTTTGCTGTGCAAAAGCTTTCTATATTGCACAGCTCCAAATTTCATGGTTTCCATTGGAGGGCAGACAGTGTTTTGAGTTGTAGCTCTGGGTTTGCCAATCTGGTGAGATTCAGGGTCAGTCCTCTGGGGATGAAAGCCTGAAGTCCAACATAAAGTTAGGGTCAGGGGATAGGGACATGGCAGGCCCAATCTGTCAGTGTTGAGGCGACCTTCCCAAAGGGCTGAGTAGAGAGAGGGTGTGGCCATGCATGTATCTGGCTTTTAGAGAACTTTCCTGCAAGAATCAGACTGCAACCATTTGGGACCTCAGGCCAGGCCCAGGCACTTCTCTGGAAGACCTGTACAGCCAGAAGGAAGTTAGCAAAGAGTATCTGGCCAATTCTCACAAGCTTTCTGCCCGAATCAATATCATTTTGGGCAGAAAGCTCATGAGAATTGGCCGGGGTAGGGCGACCTTTGGACAGCACTGACCCCCGTGGCCAAAGGCGCTTTCTTCCTGGATGCATGTCACAGACATCCAGAAAACGTGTGGGCACAACGCAGCCCACCTGGGGACCCACGATACAGGAGAGATTTCCCAGAGCAGGGTTGAGGGAGGGGTTGTGTCAGGGCATCATCCTCTGACTTTTTGGCCTGCTGTGGCACCGAAGATTGGGGATGGCCTCAGTGGTTGCATGAAGGTTCCTCTCGCTCTGAGGGTTTTCAGTGGCTCCAAAAGGCACTGTCTCTGCCTGGGTGGCAGGTGGAATCTAGGTGTGAGTTCACTGGGGGTTTTCCAGCCAGTTCTCATGAGTATTCTGCCCAAATTGGGATTGATTTGGGCAGACCACTCATGAGAATTGACCGGCGTTGGGCAGCCCTTTGGACCTCTCTGTCCCCCATGGCCTAGAGCATTTTCTCGCTCCAGGCATGTCGCGGCCACCCGGAAAATGCTAAAAGACAACGTGGCCCACCCAGGGGGCCCCGGCGCAGCGGAGCTTTCCCAGAACAGAGTTGAGGGAGGGGTTGTGGCCAGGAATCAGCCTCTGACTGTTCTGCCTGCTGAGGTGTGGAAAGTTTGGGGCTGGCCTCTGTGGGGGCATGGTTTCTCTTGCTCTGAGGCTTTTCCACAGCTCTGAAAGGCACCATTCCCACCTTGGTGACAGGTTGTCTCATGGCGTGGGACTCAGGTCTCCCCAGTTGCAGAGCTCAAGGGACAGGACCCTGGAAAAGGAAGAATGAGATACCAGGCGAGGGTTAGGGCCCAGTACTAGGGGCAAAGCAGGCCCCATCTGCCAGCGCAAGGGAGAGTTCCCCTGGAGGGTGAGTAGCAGGAGGTGCTGGCCTCATCTGTGCCCTCCTCACAGAGGGCTTTCTGTCAGGGTTCAAACCGTGACAACTCGTGACTCAGGGCTAGGCCCAGGGTGCAGCCCTGCAGACATGCCACGCATGAAGCGAGTTTGCCAGGGGACTTCCAGCCAATTTTCATGAGCTTTCTGCCCATATTAAAATGAATTTTCACAGAAAGCTCATTTGAATGGCCTGTATTGAGAGGCAATTTGGGCCACACTGTCAGCTGTGTTCTAGACCCCATTGTCAACACCATCTGGGAAATGGGCCATGACCACACGGCTCCCCAGAGGGCCCCAGCACAAGGGAGTTTTCTGAGGGGAGAGTTGACATACAGGTGGTAGCCACGCATCAGTCTCTTGGTTCCAGGCCCAGTGTGTCTCTGATGGTAGGGGATAAGGTTAGGGCCTAGGGGCATGGCAGAACTAATCTGCTGGTGCTGAGGTGGGTTCCCTTATGGGTTGAGTCGAGAATGGGGGTCAATTGGCAAAGTCTGGGTTTTGTTGTCATTTGGGCCATCAGCAGTGATGGTAGCCTCAGGAATGCATGCAGGTCTCTCGCAGTCTGAGGGTTGTGGGCAGCTCTGGACTGTAGGGCTTCCTCCTGGATGGTAGGCAGAGTCCTTAGGTGTGGCCAAGGGGTCCCAATCTGGAGGGCTTGTTGGCCATCATATCTTTGGGCACAGAAGCCTGAAAACACAAACTAGGGTTTGGGTTAGGGCTTAGGGGTATCCAGCCATTGAGGAGAGAATCCTGAGGGCTGAGTCGAGCACAGAGGCCAGGAAGCACGTCAGGTTGTGAGTTTGTGATGGGGGGGCGGGGTGTTTGAGGTTGGTTGTGTCCTCAGGGAGGCATTAGGATTGTGCCATTCCTAGGTTTCTACATAGCTTCGAATGGCACAGCTTCCTCCTGGTGGCAGGCGGACTCATGGGGTGTGGTCTAGAGGTCCCAATCTGGAGGGACAGTGCCAGTGTGGCTTTAGACGTGTGGAGGGTGTGGGAGCTGCATTAGGAGTCTGTGGAAGGCTCGGCAGTGCCAATTCACACCACTGGAGGGCGTGGTGAGCTGTGGTGTGAGAGAGCATGGTAGGGGTGGCAATGCTACTTGCCACCACAGAAGGCAGTGGCCACCTGCCATGGGAAACACACCAGAAGAGGATTCTGTGCAGCCTGCTGGCTCTGAGGGCAGTGGGGAGGTGCTGGATGAGAGATCTTGAAATGTGAGGCACTGCAGCTTATTTTGACAGGATGGAGTGCTGAGCTGAAGAGTCTCTGTTTCCCTAGGCTCAAGAGTGGTGGTAACAACAGGTGGAGCCAGGCCCCCACTCAGTCAGTGCTGTGCCCCGTTGCCCCAGGTTGGATGGGAATGTGCTCTCAGGATGGTTCAGGAGGGTCCTCCTGGTGGGGTTCTGGAGCCAGGGGAACCAAACTCGACCCATGGTGCCTTTGGAACTGAGGAGTTGAGTGTTTGTTTGGAAGAGTCTATTTGCTTCTCCAAAGAGGACAAGGGCATTGGCCGACTTGTGAAGGAAGTGAAAGACCACTTAACAAGCATATATCTCTCCATCGCCCAGGAATTGGAGCAGGTGTGTAGGCTTTAGGTGGGAGGTGCCTACTTATCTGCACCTGACAACCCTTCTTCGCTCTGGCTCCATGAGACCTGAAGTTTGGAGATCAGAGTCTGAATCCGTCATGCAGCTTGTCCCAGGACGTCAGCATTCAGAGAAAACAGCAGACCCATTGGGTGCAAGGTTACATCCATGCCAGGATGAGAGATAAAACTTCTCTTTCACCTCAGACATCCTGGGTTTTCTCTCAACTCCAGTGGTGCCAAAAAGTCATACACAGCTGTCAGCAATGGAGAGTGGGTGCTAGGGTTCCTGAGTTTCCCTGCAGGGAGCACCTCGCAGGGGATCTCATTTTTTCTGCTTATTTCTGGCTCACAGAGACATTTGGAGCATCTCTTTCCTAGGCAATCCCCTGGATTCGAAAAGGGAAGATGAGATGGACTCAGTGTGTGTTTGGAACGTAGAATGTGTTCCTTCCTCTAACAGTGTTGATTCCATGGGTCCTAGGCTGTGGTGGAATGGCCGGCATCTAGAGTGAGGTGGCTGCTTGTGGTCTGATAGAGGCTTGGATGATGGCTTCTCCGTTGTCCAAAGTGACATATCCTAATAGATTCATCTTTTTTTATCTAAAGAATTCCGATGAGGGCAGAGGGAACATTCAAAAGGACTCTAAGGTCCTTGGTCGGTTGAAAGGGAAGCTTGACTTTCTAGTTTCACTCAGTGGACCCTCTAGAGAGTTGGCCATGGCATCTTTTCTCTGCAGTTTCATGGGTGGTCAAGTCAGAAGGAGAGTCTTTGGGAATTCAACTGGATAGAGGCATTCTGATGGCTTCCCAGGACATGGCATCAGGAACCCTGGGGCGTATTTCTTGGGCTACTTGCCGGATGCTGTGTGAGTCATGTTATCCCCCAGGTTTTCTGTTTTCTCCTTAGGAAATTGCTGGCAGGGAATATTCTGCTTCCAGCGGAACCATCTTGCACTGTCGGTGGGCATGCAGGTTGTTGCAGCCACTCTGGAAAAGAGCAAAGTGGTTCCTCTGAATGCTAAAAACTGAACAACCCTAGAAAACAGAAGTTGCCCTCCTAAGAATTTCCCTCAAGGGCACATAAATGCACATTCAGTGGGGTACAAGCACCGTGATATGGACACCAGCGTTATCAACCATAGTGAAACGATGGAGGGGGTCCTAATGTCCATTCACTGATGATTATATATATATATATATATATATATACACACACACACATATATACCTCAATGTAGATATCTAATCTCCCACATATTCTCAATGGAATAGGAGCCAGGTTCAAAAAGAATGAAAACTTACCATTTGCAAGGATATGGATGGATCTAGAGTGGATTTAGCTAAGCCATATCAGTAAGAAATGACCAATAGCCTATCATTTGACTTCTATGGAATTTCAGAAAGAAAACATGAACATAGTGAGGGGAGCAAGGTCAGTGAGGAAAGAGACTCAAACATAGAGCACCAACTGAAGGTAGCTAGAGAGCAGGGGTGTGAAGGGGAAGGGTTCAATGGGTGAGAAGATGAGATGCCCCCTTCAGAGGGCACTTGTTGTAATGAGCTCTGGGTGTTCTGTGCAGGTGAGGAATCATGAAATCCTGCCCCTGAAGCAAAGGAACGAACACTGCGTGGAAACGAATTGGAATTGAAGTGAAGGAAGGACAGAAGAAGACCATGTTCTACTTCATGAAGAAGGAGGTAAAAATGGAGTGATTTTTGCTCTCTTGTTCTCTTGGTGATCATTAACAAACATATTGTGTTATGATACACTAGATTCTGTTTGCATAAGGAGCCCTCAGAAAGCTGCCAGGAAGATTCAGATGTCAGAGCCTGTCCATGATCCATGGATATGTTCCTTCCAGGTAGCCCAGGTACAAAGGTAAGTGGAGAGAAATAAGGAAGAAGAGGAAAGGAGATGTTAAGCAGTCGGGAGGTCACCTTCCCCCTTTGTCAAGGAAACCTTGGGCCGATGTCCATCGAGAAGAAGGAGAGGGGATCCCAGAGCTTTTCAGGAGGCAGGGGAGTTCCAGGTCTGCCTAGAGCTGACAGGGGTCCCTGAGGAGACCTGAGGTAGGGATGTGGCATGCCCAAACAGCTGCTCTGGGGGTTGGCTCCCCAAGGAGCTGAGTTGAGGATGATGGTCAGGTGGCGCATCATGCTGGGGAGTGGGGCAGCAGAATGTGGGGCAGTACTCATGGGGAAATGCAATTTTTGACTGGCTCCAAACAGAGGTTACCTGCTAGGTGGCAGGCGGACTCCTACGGTGTTCCCAAGCCAGAGAGTTTGCGGGACAGGCCCCTGTAGAAGGAAGCCTGAAAACACAACTTAGGGTTAGGGTTATGGATTTGGGGAATGGCTGCTCCGATCTGCCAGCGCCAAGAGGGCTTTCCTCTGGCATGGCTTCAGGAAATGGGTCCTGAAGCGTGGCAGAATCTGGGTTTCTGGGCAGGGAGACCAACGAGGGTGTGGGTGGTTTACAAGAAAGAGCCGTTTAGTTCCGCTCCAAAAACGGGATCAATATGGAGAGGACGCTTGTGGGAATTAGCCAGAGTTGGGCGACCCAAGGACTGCCCTGACCCTAGTGGCGCAGGTCACTTACAAAATCGGGGCATGTGGTGTCCACCGGGAAAATGCACCAATACGAACACGCAGGAGAGTATTCCAGGATTTGAAGGAGAGGGTGTGTCCAGGCGTCCAACACGGACTGTCTGGGCTGCTGGGGCACACGAGGATAGGTTGGCCTCAGTGAGGTCACGAAAGGTCCTCTCGATCTGAGGCTTTTCCACAGCTCTGAAAAACATCATTTCCACCAGGTTGGAAGTGAAAGTAGAGGAGCGGGACTCAGAGATTCCCGATTGAAAGCTCCGAGGGACAGGACCCTGGAAACAGAAGGCTGGGAAATAGGCAAGGGTTCGTGCCCGGCCATCGGGCCAGACCTGGCCCCATCGGACACCGCCAGGGAAGGGAACCCCGGAGGCTGAAGAGCAGGAGGCATTGGCCTCATCGGAGCCTGGCTCCAGGAGGGCTTTCTGGCGGGGTTTGGAAGGGAGCGCTCACCATGCGGGGCCAGGCGCAGGGGGCGGTATTGCAGACGTGCAGTGCCCGAAGCGAGTTCACCTGGCATTTTCAGTTCAATTCTCACGTGTTTCTGCCCAAACAGGGATCGTTTTGGGCAGAACGATCGTGAGAATTGGCTGGCGTTGAGCAGCCCTGCAGACCGCCCTGTTCCCCGTGGCCAAGGGCCCTTTCTCGCTAGGGGCATGTTGCAGCCACCCGGAAAAGACGCTGTGACGACATGGCCCACCCAGAGCCCCGGCTCAGAGGAGCGTTCCCAGAGCAGAGTTGAGGGATGGGTGGTGGCTGGGAGTCAACTTCTGACCTTCTGGGCAGCTGGGGCGCCCATGAATGAGGTTGACCTCAGTGGGGGCACGAAGGTTTCTCTCACTTGGAGGCTTGTCTGAAGCGCCGAAAGGCACTGTTGGTGCCGGGGTGGGAGGGGGAGGAGTGGCGCGGGACTCAGGATTCCCCAGTTGGAGGCCCCGAGGGACAGAACCCTGGAAACGGAAGGCTGGGGAAGCATGCCAGGGTTCGTGGCTGGGCCTCTGGGCAGGCCCGGCCCCATGGGAGAGTGCCAGGGAGCGGACCGCCCCCCCCCCCCAGGCTGAGGAGCTGACGCCTGCCTCCCAGAGGGCTTTCTGCCGGACGCCAGTGCTCGCGATGCCAGGCCAGACTCAGGGGGCGGCCCTGCAGAGGTGCGGCAATCTAAGGGAGTTCGCCAGAGGTTTTCTGGCCAATTCTCACGAGTGTTCTGCCCAAACGGGTTTCGGTTTAGGCAAAACGCTCGTGAGAATTGGCCAGCCGTGAGCAGCCCTGCGGACCGCCCTGCTCCCCGTGGTCCCGGGCCATTTCTAGCAAGCGGCATGTCACGGACACCCGGAAGACGTGCTGAGAAGTTGCGGCCCAGCCCACCCGGAGGACCTGGCATAGGGGAGCGTTCTCGGAGCAGAGTTGAGGGAAGGGTGGAGGCCGGACGTCTGCCTCAGACTTTTCGGGCGGCTGGGGCTCCCAAGGATGGGGCCAAACTCAGTGGGGTCACGAAGGTTTTTCTCACTCTAAGGCCATACCGAAGCGCCGAAATGCACGGTTTGCACCGGATTGTGAGGGGGAGGCATGGCGCAGGACTCGGGGATCCCCAGTAGAATGCCCCGAGGGACAGGACCCTGGAAACTGAAGGCTGGGGAAGTAGGCGAGGGTTTGTGCCTGGGCCTTGGGTCAGGCCCGGCCCCAGCCAACAGCGCCAGGGAGGGGACCCATGGAAGCTGAGGAGCAGGAGGGCATTGGCCTCGCCAGATCCTGCCTCCCAGAGAGCTTTCTGGTGGTGTTCAGACGCAAGCACTCGCGATTCCGGGCCAGGCCCAGGGGCAACCCAGCAGATTGCGGCGCCCGAAGCGAGTTGTCCGGGCGTTTTCTGGCCAATTCTCACGAGCATTCTCCCCACACCAGGATCGGTTTGGGCAGAACGCTCGTGAGAATTCCCCGGCGTTGGGCGGCCCTGCGGACCGCCCTGCTCTCCGTGGCCCAGGGCCCTTTCTCGCCTGGGGCATGTCACGGCCACCTGGGTGGCCGCTGGGACGGACGCGGCCCACCCTGGGACCTGGCGCGGGGGAGCGTCCCAGAGCAGAGTTGAAGGACGGGTGGCTGCCAGGCCTCCGCCTCCGACTGTTCGGGCGGCTGGGTCGCCCAAGGTTGGGGCTGACCTTACTGGGGGCACGAGGTTTCTTTCGATCCGATCCGAGGCTTCTCCGAAGCGCCGAAAGGCACTCTTCCGCCGGGGTGGGAGGGGGAGGCGTGGCCCGCGACTCAGGAGTTCCCAGTTGGAGGTCCTGAGGGACAGGACCCTGGAAACAGAAGGCTTGGTTAGCAGGCGATGGTTCGAGCCCGGGCCTCGGGGCAGGCCGGACCCCATGGGACAGTGCCAGGGAGGGGACCCCGGGAGGCTGCGGAGCAGGAGGCATCGGCCTTTTCGGAGCATGCCTCCCGGAGGGCTTTCTGGCAGGGTTAGGAAGCGAGCGCTGGCGATGCCGGGCCAGGCCCAGGGGGCCGTCCTGCAGACGTGTGGAGCCCGGAGCGAGTTGGCCTGGCGTTTTCTGGCCAATTCTCACAAGCGTTCTGCCCAGACCTGGATCGGTTTTGGCAGAGCCCTCATGAGAACTGGCCGGCCGTTGTGCAGCCCTGCGATCCGCCCTGCTCGCTGTGGCCCAGGGCCCTTTCTCGCCTGGGGCATGTCGCGGCCACCGTGGCCCACCTGGGGGCCCTGGCGCAGGGGAGCATTCCCTGAGCAGAGCTGAGGG
The DNA here is from genome assembly GCF_011764305.1 of Mustela putorius furo. Classification (NCBI taxonomy): domain Eukaryota; kingdom Metazoa; phylum Chordata; class Mammalia; order Carnivora; family Mustelidae; genus Mustela; species Mustela putorius. The sequence continues at coordinate 15,229,483 of NW_025421998.1, forward strand.
ACGAGTGGCCGCCGGGCGTCCGCCTCCAACTTTTCAGGTGCTAAGAGTGTGAACTTTTGCAGTATTGAGTAGCAATCATGGGAAAAGTCAAGAGTCATGGACAGAGGGAGAAGAGTCACCTGTCAAAACAGAAAAGGCTTGGGCTGGGGCTGCCACAGTGATGCAGTTGGCTGGAGGGCAGCCTGCCCCAGCCTGGCTAGTCTTGGGACACTGCTCTAAAAGCCTGTTGATGAAAGGAAGGCATTGCTCCCCGCCTCCTAGACCTTTTATGACATGCTGGTTGAGTGTCCCCTACAACTGTGTGCTAGGTGATTTTGAAAGAACCTACCACCACAGACCTTGTGGAGGTGCATTTTGGGGGTTCAAGTTCCTTTATATTGTTTTCTTTTCATTGGGAGAAGAGGTTTTCTTTGGGCATCTTTTTCACATTTGAAGCAGCCTGGCTCCCATGTGAACCACAGAGTGTGACCAGAAGCATCTCCATTGACTAAGTGGCTATTCATCTTAGGTCACCATGTCAATAAAGGGAGTGAGGCAGGGATTTATGTTTCAGTCTAGTTTCTTGTTTAGTGAGTGATATGATGTAGCTTTATTCAAAATTGCACAGATGTTGCCTTTCTCTAAAGCTTCTTGACTGTTTCCACAGTTCCTTGTTCCTCTGTAGATATGCTGAGATATGTGTTCTTTCACCCCTTTTGGGTCACATGCAGCAGTTTCAGAGTCAGCAGATCTGGGGCAGGGACCAAGAATCTGTATTCCTCACAAGTGATGCTAATAATGTTAGTTGTGTGATTAAACTGTGAGAACCACTGTTATAGGCCAGGATATACAAATTTATGGCCATGAACAAAGTACCACAGTGAATGAACAGATTTCTTCCAGGGAAATATCAAGCTGAGTCAAGGATATATCGTAATTAACCATTTATTGCTGCTCCACTTGAAAATAGTGTGACTTGAAATACCTCATATTTTGCCCTGTTGGACTCACACATCCATATGCATGCATTCTTGTAATATCAGATGTGTTGATCAGCCTATATGTCAAGCTACGTATTCTAAGTGAATGGACTGTCTCATTGAGACTATAATGTTAGCATCATTTATTGAAGAGACTGTCTTTTTTCCACTGTATATTTTTTCCTTCTTTGTTGAAGATTAGTTGACCATAGCATAGAGGTTCTACAGACCTATCTGTTCAGTGTAGAATGCCTTAAGAAGCCTTGTAAAATATCAAAATAAAAGAAAAGGGACCACTCCCTGTTACTATAAATACATGCATCTGGGAGGAAAGCTTTTCAGATACATCTCAGCTTGCTAAATTCCAATAATCTGCTTCCATGCAAATGGCATCTCATTTTCTCCTGGCATTTATATTTATTCTTTTTCATCATTTACCTGTGCATGTCTAAAAACATTATAGTCCCAAGGGTAACCCTTTTGGGTTCCCTCCCTCTTCAGGAGTTTTATACTATCACCTTGCTATTGCTCAATAAACCTTGCTTTGCTGTCTACCAGATAAATAAGCAAATAAATAAAATAAAATAAAAATAAAAACATTAAATGAGCAGAAGACATTAACAGACACTTTTCCGAAGAAGACATACAAATGGCTAACAGACACATGAAAAACTGTTCATTATCACTAGCCATCAGGGAGATTCAAATCAAAACCACATTGAGATACCACCTTACACCAGTAAGAATGGCCAAAATTAACAAGAGAGTAAACAACATGTGTTGGACGGGGCGTGGAGAAAGGGGGACACTCTTATGCTGTTGGTGTGAATGAAAGTTGGTTTAGCCACTTCGGAAAGTAGTGGGGAGCTTCCTTAAGAAATGAAAAATAGAGCTACCCTATGACACTGCAATTGCACTATTGGGTATTTACCCCAAAGATACAGATGTAGTGAAAAAAGAGCCATCTGTACCCCAATGTTCATAGCAGCAAGGGCCGCAATCACCAAACTGTGGAAAGAGCTAAGATGCCCTTCAACATTGCATTTCAACTATCATATTATATTATATCATATCATATCATATCATCATATGGCTTCACTTATTTCACTTTATTTTTTTAGCTTTTGGCAAACTTGCTTTAATTTGCTCCACCGTGCCATTTTAAAGACTATTTTTTTTCCTTTTTTTTTTCAGTGTTCCAAGATTCATTGTTTATGCACAACACCAGTGCTCCATGCAACAGGTGCCCTCCTTAATACCCACCACCTGGTTAATCCATGGCCCACCTCCCCCCTTCCAAAACCCTCAATTTGTGTCTCAGAATCCACCATCTCTTATGCTTCATCTCCCTCTCCAGTTTCCACCAATTCACTTTTCCTTTCTTTCTCCTAATGTCCTCCATGTTATTCCTTATGTTCTACAAGTAAGTGAAACCATATGATAATTGATCTCTGCTTGACATATTTCACTCAGCAGAATCTCCTCCAGTCCTATCCATGTTGGTAAAAAAGTTGGGTATTCATCCTTTCTGATGGCTGAGTAATATTCCATTTTATATATGGGCCATATCCTCTTTATCCATTTGTCTTTTGAAGGGCGTCTTGGCTCTTTCTACAGTTTGGCGATTGTGGTCATTGCTGCTATGTTCATTGAGGCACATATGGCCTTTTTTTCACTACATCACTGTGTCTTTTTTGGGAATGCAAGTTGATGCATCCAGTTTGGAAAACAGTGTAGAGATTCCGCAAAAAATCAAAAATAGAGCTATCCTATGACCCAGCAATTGCACTACAATATATTTTCACCAGAAGAGTTTTTGAGAAAAATAACAAGACAGGCAAAGAATCAGAAAAGAGCAAGTATTATTATGGGAAACACCCCCCCCAACTCAATAGAAACGGTTCTTGATTGTGTCCAGATGTTTTCTTTAGCAAAGACCGCAAAGTGACTATTACAAATGTGCACACACACACAAAAAAAATACTATAGAAAACCATGTTGAAGACTTAAGGAAAGTATGACCAAAAAAGTCAACAAATAGATATTTTAATGAAGGGCACCACAATTATAAAACAGAGCATATATTTAAAAAAATAAAATCCAGATTAGAAAAGTTTCAACCTCGGGCGCCTGGGTGGCTCAGTGGGTTGAGCCGCTGCCTTCGGCTCGGGTCATGATCTCGGAGTCCTGGGATCAAGTCCCGCATCGGGCTCTCTGCTCAGCAGGGAGCCTGCTTCCCTCTCTCTCTCTGTCTGCCTCTCTGTCTACTTGTGATCTCTCTCTGTCAAATAAATAAATAAAATCTTTAAAAAAAAAAAAAAAAAGAAAAGTTTTAACCTGAAGTGAACTATTCACTAGAGAGCTTTAAGAGAATATTCCAGTTTACTGAAGAAACAATCTCAGTAAAAGGAAACTTATTCATCCAGATAAAGGGCATCTGTGAAAACCCACAGCTGACATCATATTTAACATTGAAAGACTGATTGCTTTTCCCCAAAGATTGGAAAAAGACAGGATGTCTGTTTTTGACATCCCCACTCAACAGGTAATACATGTTCCAAACATGCAACTAAAGAAGATCTCTAGCAGATTGAAAAGGAAATGCAAAAATGTCTTCATCTACAGATTACATAATCCTGTATGTATATAATTCCATAGGACTTACATGCACACAAAGCCAAAACTAGAACTCGTAAACAAGGTCAGCATCATCACAAGGTACAACTTCAATATACAAAATATCAGTTGTATGTCCATATATGAAAACTTGAAAATATTAAGGAAATAATTTCATTTACTATAGAACCAAAGAGAACAAAACACTTAGGAATTAATTTAACAAAAGAAAAGTAAAACTTTTATGCTGAAAATTACAAAACAATGCAGAGAAAAAAAATAATATCCAAATAAATGCAGGGAAGATTCATGTTCATGGATTAGAAGATTCACTATTGTCATGACAGTAATTCTCATTAAACTCACTAACAATTGAATGCAGCAGGTTTTGTGGGCTTGCCCTAAATGAAAAATCTTGCCCTAAAATTAACATGAAAACCCAAATACCAGGGGCACCTGGGTGGCTCAGTGGGTTAAAGCCTCTGCCTTCAGCTCAGGTCATGATCCCAGGATCCTGGGATCGAGCCCCACGTCGGGCTTTCTGCTCCGCAGGGAACCTGCTTTCTCCCCTCTCTCTGCCTGCCTCTCTGCCTACTTGTGATTTCTCTCTTTGTGTCAAATAAATAAAATATTTTAAAAAAAAAGAAAACTCAAATACCAAAAGTAAAGAAAGAATATTTTTTGAAGTTTTTATTTATTTATTTGACAGAGAGAGAGAGACAGTGAAAGTGGGAACACAAGCATGAGGAGTGGAAAAGGGAGAAGCAGGCTTACCATGGAGCAGGGTTTGATCTCAGGACCCCAGGAGCATGACCTGAGCCAAAGGCCAAACCTTAAATGATAGAGCTACCCAGGCACCCCTAGAGGAAGATTATTTTGAAAGAGAACAAAGTTGGAGGACTGATATGGTCACCCTGCAGAAGTAGGTGGGGGAGAGGTCCACCCAAAAATTGATTTGGATGATGGGACTGATGAGACCTCATACACAGAAGATGTGGAAATGTTTATCACTGACACATGAGATACTGGGGACAACAGGGCAGGCCTATCAACCAAGGCCTCATAGCATCTGATTTCAAAGCTACAGAGGGATTAAGTAACATAACTAATCCAGTATGTTGCTGGTGCAAAGAAGCATAAAGGTCAGTAGAAGAGAACTGAGAGTCTAAAAATAATCCCTCCTGTTTATGGTCAACCCAACCTTGAGTTTATGGTATGACCCAAGACACATTATCCATCAAAGAATACAATCTGATAAACTATACTTCATCAAAACTCAAAACATGTGTTTCAAAAGGCTTCATGAGGAAAATGAAAGGCTACAGCCTGGGAAAGAAATATTTGTGAATCATATAAAGGACTTTTATTTAGAATGGATAAAGAACTCACACAACTCCATAAGAAGAAAAACAACACAAGTTAAAAAAAATTAATAAAAGGCTTAAAATACACTTTTCTACAAAGAAAATATATGAATAACTAATAAGCACCTGAAAATATTTTCAGTATTGTATTCATAGGGGTAAATGAAATCTACAAGGATATACCACTATACACATGTTACAATGCCTGTCATCAAACAGACAACCTTACCATGTATTAGTGAGGACAGGGAGAATCAAACTTTTTAAAAGAAAAAGAAATTGGAACATAATTAACATACGGTGTTATGTTAGTTTCAGGTGTACAATATAATAATATGACAATTCTATGAATTACTCAGTGCTCATTACAATGGCTGCTTTTTATACAATTTCTCAATTTCTCCCATCCCCATATCCACCTTCTGACTGGCAACCACCAGTTTGTTCTCTGTGTATAAAAGTCTGGTTTTTGTCTCTTTTTTCCCATTCCTTCTTCTTTTTTTTTTTTCTTGCATTCTGCATCCAAGCGAAATCATATATGGTAATTGTCTTTCTCTGTCATATTTCACTTAGTATTATACCCTCTCAGTCCATCCATGCTGTTGCAAATGGAAAAATCTCTCTCTTTAATAGCTGAAAAAATATATATGTTGTGTGTATATATATTCAATTGGGGAAACCAAGTATCACACACAGCTGGAGGAGACATAAAATGGCATAGCAACTTTGGAGAACAAAGAACGTTGACAATTACTTAAAAGTTAAACAGAAAACCCACCAAAAGACCCAATGAATCCTCTGCTAGGAACCTACGAAAAATAAAAACAAAAGTCTCCACAGAGACTTGTATGTCAAAGGTCATAGCAGGATTAGTCATAATAACAAACACGGGCAACAATTATAATGTCTATCCACTGATGAACTGAAATGCTGTCATCCACGCAAGGGAACAGTATGCAGCAACACAAAGGGACAAACTACTCACATTATAATACGAATGACCCTCAAACACCTTATGTTAAGTATAAGAAGCCAGATGTAAGAAATGACACATTGTATGATTTAATTTCTAGTAAATTCCCAGAAAGGGCATACTTACAAAACATAAATTCAATCAGTGGTTTATCTAGGACTGGAAGTAGGTGCAGGGATTATGTACAAATGAAGAATCTTTTTTGGATGATAAAATTGTTCTAAAATTGTATCATGATGTTGGTTTAAAAAAAATAAATTTACTAAAAACTAGGCAATCACACATTTACAAAGGATGAAGTTTATGGTATATAAATTACACCTTCCTAAAGCTGTTTTTTCTTTTTCTTAATCAAGTTTAGGAAACATCCTCAGCAGTTTTGTCACCATACTTTTCTTACTCTAGTTTTTATTAAAAACTAGAAAAATTATGTTTCAAATCTACTGACTACATATAGGGTGAGTCTATAATTGATCATTTTAGCAAGAATGCTTCAGAGAGGTTAAAGAATTCTAATAATGATTACACAGGGCCCCCAGGAGTTAGCCAGACTGTCCCAGGCAAACCAGCAAACTATTTTCAGAAGGTGTCAAATTCCAATTTCAGTGTTTTCATCTAGGCTAATAGCACAGATTATATGATGCAATTGAACTATTCTTTATTTTTAGTCTCTCCATGATCAGAAGGTGACAAACCACCCTTTCCTCAGCATCACAACTGGTTCACTTCAGCTGTCTGGTCCCACATAACACCTACAGCCTATCGTCCAACAGAGAATTGTGCTTCCTCCTTTCTTCCATTGAATACGCAGGGAAGCAGGACATAGTTAGACCAACATGTAAAACTGCAAACAGACCCCCTTTATACCCTTTCAAAGTACATCTATCAAAAGGGTGCTAATTTTCCAAATCTCTATGATATTAAATTTCAAGCCATCCTTACAAGGGAAGTGTTAACGTTTTAATTTCTGGTGCCTCTGATGTTTGTCTTCCTTCCTTCCTTCCTTCCTTCCTTCCTTCCTTCCTTCCTTCCTTTCTCTCTCCTTTCTTTCTTTCTTTCTTTCTTTCTTTCTTTCTTTCTTTCTTTCTTTCTTCCTTGACTTCTTATCCGTTCCTTCCACAGCTAAACACTACTCTGTGCTGTTGCCACACTAGGTATTGGAGAAAGAAAGTCAGAAGGCAAGTAGCCCCTAGACACCCTCTCCTCCACCAGTTGCCCATCAGTTCTGGATCCATCCCAGGGCAGCAGGAGCCCAGACTCCTGTTCTGTTTCACTTGTAGCCACTGGCCGAATGAGCCTGGGGTGCTTTGGAATCAATTCTTCCTTTCTAGGTATATTAATTCCAGTAATAGTTTTTAATGATAATTATTTCCTAACTTGAATGTTCAGACAGTGAAAATATAATACAGTAAAGTCAGTCACTTTGACACTGCTTCTCTGCCTGCTACCTACCTGCATTTGGTCTTGAACAAGAAGCTACCCAGCACAACACCGCGACAACGTTTGTTCTGGTTCAGTTCCATGATCCAATGAAGTGGTAATGTGCCCAAACACCACTCAGTGGGGGTAAAAGTCAGAGGCAGGAAGCCAGTCATGGATTCAGAACTGGAAGCTTGATGAGTAATGTCTAAGGAAGCCTTTCTCTTATTATTATTATTATCCTGCTGCTCTGAATGTCTAATTAAGTAAGCACATTACTCTGAGAAATTAGATTAGATTAGAAAGATAAACATCAAAAGCATGAACTAAAATGTGAATGTTTTCTAAAACTAAAATGTTTTCTTTTTTGCAAAAAAACAAATCCTGACAGAAAAAAAAAATCTCCACAAAGTAACCTTCATAATGAGGCAATCAAGAGTTTAATACTTACTTGAGTTTCTGTTGACTGAGCAATATATTTTCTGCTAATTCATATCTGGATTTCCTTGGACTCTGCTTTCATGGTTTAACCTAATTTTAGATCCAATACCAAGAGTCCAGAATGTCAAGTAACTTGGAGTTTCCATGATTCACTGTCCCATCGCTGTACCTCCAATCACTCAAATGAGTCTTTCTGCCTGGAACCTGCTGCACTATCATGTGTGTGTGTGTGTTGAGAATAACATAACACAGTCTCTAACTCAGATTTCTAGCCTAGTGGTGGAAACAGGACAGGTCAGTGCAGAGGGCAGTGCAGCCAGCACACATGACAATGTTGGGGAGAGTTCCTAAGGAAATGCAGAGAACACCTCCCAGCAGCCAGGGGGTGGGGGTGGGGTGGGAGAGGGCTTCTCTCCTGGGAATGGAGAGTAGGTTTGCAGAGCAACAGTGTGAAGGAGAGAAAAGCCAGCTGAGCAATGGCTTGAGAGTTTTGGTACACAACATTTTCAGAAAAGCTAAGAGACAAAGGAGACAGTACTGGGAGGTAGGACAACTGGGTTAGGTTGGTGGAAATGGTGCTTGCTGTCAGGCTGAAGACGATGACTTCCTTAATCCTTTCTGTAACTGAAGGTTTTTGAACAGGAGATGTGGTCAATGCAGTGTTTCTGTAAATACTGAAGAGCTGCACATGAATTAGCTGTGAGCATGGACTCTAGCACTGAGCTGCTGTTCAAATCCTAGCTCTACCTCTTACTCTTTGTATTGCCTTGCACAAATTATTCCCTTCCCTATGCCTCAATCTGCTCATCACTAAAATAGGCTGATGAAACTTTCACCTCCTACAGTGGATTGAGGATCCCGTGGAACAATGCAGGGTTCTATGTCCCATGGTGCTCTGGTGGGGCGGGGAGAGGCTGACTGAGGCAGGGAGACAGGAGCTGGTGCAGGAACCACAGCAGGAAGAGCTGGATGGAAGGTGGGGGAGACAGGACGTGGTACAAAGCAGGAGACACAGGAGGCAGGAACACAGAGGATGGAAATGGCAGGTGACCAGTGGGATGGGGGCCCTGAGAAAGGGTAGCTCCCCAGGGAGGCTCTGGTCTCTGTCATGGGCAACCTGGAGGACAGCGCTCCCGTTTCACACAGGGGGTCCTGGAGGACAGTCAGGTGAGGGGATGACAGGGAGTAGGAGAGCATCAAGACCCTTCCCCTGCTCTGTCTTCTGAGATGCAGATCGCACGTCACAGGGTCTGTGGCCCTCGGTTACATTTATTTTACACTCGGTCTCACCGTGGGTCCCACAGCAAGATCCTTTCTCAATTACGTTCGTATCTTTGAGGTCTACTGTGTGATCTGAGAGTGGAGGGAGTGAAGGAGACTGAGGGTGGGCTGAGCCATTGAATGATGGATGAAAGCACAAATAATTTTCACAGTTTTATCTGCTTCAGATTAAGGAGCAGGATAAAACAGAAAAAAAACGAGGTACATTTATGTTATTGTATCTTTATTTGTATTTATATATAATATTAATTACAGTTAATAGTAAATAAAATAATAACTAACAATCTTTATTAGCCAGACCCACTCTTTACTGTTCTGCATATATTACATTATTTAATTTTCATGAAACTATGAGGTAGCTGCTGATTTTCCTGTGTGCAGATGAGGAGCTGAGAAACAGCAGGAGGACCACTGACTCCAGGGCTCACAGTCAGGACAAGGGGGTCTGGTCACAGTGCAGGCAGCCTGGCTCTTCTGTGTGCTGTAGCCTCTGCAAGCCAGCCTCCCCTTTGCTGCCCCTAAAGCACATGGAGAAGCTCATCTCTGAGGGAGACACTTCACGGACACTAGGTATGAACAGAGACCCTCAGCTTCCTCATCATCAGACAGGAGCCCATAACCTCATCAAACAATGGGATGCTCTGTGGGAGCCGTCAAGTCGGTAAAAACTTCGCTGTCAGATAACACAGCATGGGCAGTGTTTATGGAAAATGTGTCTGTGTATTTCCCAGAGACTAGCCACCCTGAGATCAGACTCCTGGGGAAATGCTTACTCCCAGTATGCATAGCCCCCAAGCTGTCGAGGACAGCCTTATTGGTGACAGCCAGTTTGGGCAGCAGCACAAGTGTCTGTAACCGTTGGTGTATGAATTAATGCAGTGGCGGCAGCCAGTGGCACCAAGAGCAGCACTGAGGATCAGTGAACTGGGGGACAGACAGATGGACAGACATGGATTGACAGGAATTCTGTGCCATTTATATAGACATAAATATGCATAGTCACGAGGAAATATCTAGTGTTTACAGGGATACATAAGACACCAAACATATCAGTCTCTACTTGCATTTGAGGCTGGGAAATGGGGGACTTCAAGGAGGAGTTATTGACCTAAAACTACCAAGCACACTGAGTAGACAGTTGGAATAACAGGTTCCCTGCTTAGTATTTCTGGGCTCTTCCATCACTAAGCTGTAATAGACTTTTCACTCAACTGAGCTCCAATACAGAGGAAATATAAAGTGTATGTCATACCTGCAATGGACAGCAGGGGGAGGGAGAAGTCAGTATACTGAATAAGTAAAATAACATTTTTAAGCTTGAAGCACGTTATTGAAAATCAATGGGAAATCTAATAAGATCACAATTTGAATTCAAAGCGAGAACTTAGATAGGAGAGGAACTGGTTCCCGAATCAAAAACATCCAAGCAGGTTATGTAGGATGCAGGGTTCGAGACCCTGGCTGACTTAACATTCTTGGTGTGCTCTGTCTTAGCCGAACAATCTCAAATAAGTTACTCAACCTCAAATAATACAACCTCAAATAACAGCTGCTTTATGCTATGTATGTCAATATGTACAATGTTTCACATTCGATAGATTATATTTGACATTATTTAATGGATCAATGTTTACTGTTATGATCTTAAAACAATTAGTCTTTCTAAAAGCCAAACAACTATTATTTCACCAGGGCTAGAAAAATCTCTACTATGTTCTGAGGTCCAGCACTGTTATCTGAGTGACGGCTCTTCAAGAACAGCTTCTGCTCTTTGCTCTCTTGGCATGTGAAAAATATTCTTGATTTCTGCAAGCTTGCTGAAATTTTCCTCATGACCCCTTACTCTTTAGAGCTTAAAAGTAACTCTCTGTATATCTGCTTAATTCTATAGATGACAGGTTTTGGAGTTTGGAGTCAGTCTTACATTTGAATCAAGACTCCATTACTTACATGGCTATGCACAGATGAAATATTTTAAGATTCCAATTAGCTTCTGTCAAATGTGGTTGTTATAACTACCTTGACATGTTATTATAAGGAAAAAATTATTTTATTTTTTCAGTGTTCCAAGATTCATTGTTTATGCACCACACACCGTGCTCCATGCAATACATGCCCTCCTTAATAGCCACCACAGGCTCACTCATCCAAACAAAATTGACAGAAAAACAATGTGGTAGGCCCGTCCCCCAGAAGAGAAGCCAAAAGAACAAGAGGACAACCACCACAGGGTCCCCATAAAACTGTAGAACCCCAACACCAGGGGAAAAGAATATATTAAGCTCCTGGTATTGCCCCCAAATCTCTATATTTCATAGATATAACTCTTTCTTCCTTCCTTCCTTCCTTCCTTTCTTTCTTTCTTTCTCTTTCTTTCTTTATTTCTTTTAAATCCATTCGTACAATTCTTGTTCTTTTAATTTTTTTAACCTACCTACCATTACAACTAGAGGTTTAATACAACATATTCCATAATAACTCTTTAACTTGGACTTTCAAAAACATACGTAAATCACCCATAGTAATGGATGATAAATTTGAGTAATAGTTAAAAATTTAGCACTTGTGGTCAAATCTCTACAATGCTACTATTTTTGTTTGTTTTATGGACAACTTTTTCAAGAAAATTCCTAGGTTTACCAAAAAATTACACAGGAAGTACATAGAGTTCCAGTAAATCCTCATATAGATGGAATCATATGGGCTGTATCCATTTTAGACTGGCTTCTTTCAATTAGCAATATGAATTTAGGATTCCTCCATGTCCTTTCATGGACTGATAGCTGACTTCTTATTGCTGAATAGTATTTAATGGTATGGATATGCCATAGTTTGTTTATCTGTCACCTATTGAAGGACATCTTGGCTGCTGCTAGCTTCTGCTGATTTTTAATAAAGCTGCTATAAACATTCATGTGCACATTTTTGTATGGACATAGTTTTTAAGGACATTTTTTATTTGAATTCAATTAAATAACATATAATGTATTATTGATTATAAATGTACAGGACTGTGATTTATCAGTCTTGTATAATACATAATGCCCATTACATCACATGCCCTCCTTAATGTCCATCATTCAGTTACCTCATCTCCCCACTTCCCTCCTCTCCAGCAATCCTCAATTTGTTTTCTATGATTAAGAGTCTCTTATGATTTGTCTCCCTCTTTGTTTTTATCTTATTTTATTTTTTTTCTCTCTTCCTCTATGATCCTCAGTTTTGTTTCTAAATTCCACATATCAGTGAGATCATATAATAATTGTCTTTCTCTGATTGATTTATTTCACTTAGCATACATAATACCCTCTAGTTCCACCCATGTCATTTCAAATGGAAATATTTCATTTTTGATGACTTTGTAATATTCCATTACATATATTTATATGTAATATAAATATATCATATATATCATATCTTCTGCCACATATAATATTCATACATTATTTCCCCACATCTTCTTTATCCATTTATCTATCCATGGACATCTGGACTCTTTCCATACTTTGGCTACTGTGGACACTGCTGCTAATATTACCTCATATTGGGGTGCAGGTGCCCTTTGGTCACTACATTTGTATCTTTGGGATAAGTATCCAGAAGTGCAAAGGCTTGGTTGTAGGGTAGCTATATTTTCAACTTCTTGAGAAACCTCCATACTGTTTTCCAGAGTGCTTGCACCAGCTTGCATTCCCACCAACAATGAGGGAGGATTCCCCTTTCTCAGCATCCTCGCCAACATCTGTCATTTCCTGACATGTAGATTTTAGCCATTCTGATTGTGTGAAGTGATATCACACTATTATTTTTATTTGTATTTCCCTGATGCCAAGTGATGTTGAGCATTTTCTCATGTATTTGTTGGTCATTTGGATGTCTTTTCAGGAGAAATGTCTGTTCATGTCTTCTGCCCATTTCTTGAATAGATTATTTGTTCTTTGGGTGTTGAGTTTGGTAAGTTCTTCATAGACTTTGGATTCTAGTGTGTTATCTGATATACCATTTAAAAATATTTTCTTTTAATCTATTGGTTGTCTTTTGGTTTTGTTGACTTCCTTTGCAGTGCAAAATCTATTTGCCTTGGAGGAACTTTTCTAAAGATTGTTCAGGACAGCATTTCTGAAGCATTTGGAGGAGAATCTGTGCTGTTCAATGCAGTAGCCATGAGCCATTCATCATATGTGGTTAGCGAGCAGTAGTTCAAGCTGAGATAGGCTCCTTATGTGACATACAAGTCATATTATGGAGACTATAAAATAAGATGAAATATCTCCTACATAATTTCTATATTAATTACCATTGAAACTCTACTTTGGATATACACAGTAAATAAAAATAATCCTAGAATTTTATTTGTTTAACTTTTTTAAAAAGTGGAACAGTTAGAAAATGTGCCTCCAATTGTGACTTATATTAATTTCTACTGAGTAGAGCTGTGACACTGGTGATTGAAGATTCTGGCCAGAACCAATGAAGAGTGTAGGAATAAAATATTGTGTAAATCATTACAGAGAGAGATTTACCATAGAATGATTAAAAACTGCGGAAGATTGGAAGTCACCTCCTGATTCTAATTTCTCAGTTGCTGCCCCACCCACTGCTAGTAACTTTTCAGTGGAGAGTCAGTGAGCAGAAATATAGCAAATATAGGGCTAACTTCTCAGCACCCCATGCACTGATATGCCTGGCATTCAATGCCTGTTGGGGGACATGATCCTCAGACAGGTTGATGCACCAAACCTAGATGAGACCAGGGCCCTTTCTTGAATGTTACTCCATCTGGGATTTTGTGACCAGGTTCCCTGGACCTTTGTTCTTTCCTCTGTAAATGAGTTGATTCGACTGCCACAATTATGGAACTGATTTCTGTAATGAAGAAAAAAATCCCAATAAGATATTCCTATGTTTACTAACTTCTTGTAAAGTTAGTCAACTTCTTGACCAGAAAGAAAGAAAAGAAAAGAAAAAAGAAAAGAAAAGCTATATTACTGATCCTCCAGCCCCAAATAGGAAAACACTTGCTGCCATATGTTGGGAAGAAGAAAAAGCTCTCTGAGGAGGTCTAAGCTGAATTAAATCCATTTTCAAGTGAAAATTCAAATTTTATGTACAACTTAATAGTATTCATAAACATGATTATTGAAAGGAAAGTCCAAATCATCTATAGGAAATTGATTCCGCAGGATCATTAATTCCTCCTCTGTCTCCCTGAATTTTTGTTTTTGCAGTATGAGAGTTTATATTTAACACATGCTTGACTGTGAAAAAGCCCAACACCCTTACTTTCTACTGAAACCGGTGTCAAGACTAAAATCTCCAGCATGTGCAGGAAGGAGGGGAGTAGGAAGGGCAGAAATTTACCTTCACTCTGTTTTGAAGATGTTTCTTCATTTGTCTTTCTCATGTCCTAATACAAATGAACCCTTTTCTCTCAGTGCCTGATTCCACAGAGGGGTGACTCTGAGATCTGATTTAATAGAGAAGTCAGCTAAATATGAAGACACTGTCATGAAAAGTCATGCCAGGTCAATGTAAATCTCAGTTTTCAACATGGGTCCATAGTGCCTTTGTGTTACAGACCGAGAGAACAGTGGTCTTGTGCATGGAGAAAATAACCCTTATGTGGAGAGAACAAGTAATATTTGGAGTCCTTCTTTTTGTGGGTAAGGTGAACTTCACCACGGACACTTCGGCCACACACAGTAAAACCAAATCAGCCAGCCACCAACCAGCCCTCTTGTCCTAAGTAAATGATTCTAATTAAATGGTTATTTAAATGGGTGATTCTAACAACATTGAAAACATCTTGTTGGAATGTACAGGACCAGTTGATGTCTGTTGAAGTGAGATTGACATTCTGACTATGAAAGGGGGCTCAAATTACCTCATGGGTTGGAGATTTTGCATAGATGGATTGTTGAAATATCCTAATGATTTGGTCTCAATTCATTTATTTCATTTCTGAGGTGAGTGAGACACAATGATTTTGACAAATAGAAGCAACATTATATTATGAAATTAATTGTGAATAGTGTCTAAGAACATCTCATAAAATCATAGTTTCCATAGTTCTATTATCCATTCCCAACTGATTACACACACTAGTACTGTGGGAAAAAATCATGTCTGTCACATAAGAGTCATCTTCTAAAAATCACAATTCTGAAAATTTCTGGGCACATTTGAAAATCTATGCTGTTTTACGTTGTGTGTTCTTCGTGTTCCACCCCCAGAATGGGTTCAGGAACACAGTCTTGGGTAGAGGAAAAGGCACAACTTGGAGACGTCACTTCTAAACATTGGGAACAAGAGAGTTTTTACTATGGCACTTCCATACCCTTATTGTCTCTTAGAAAATCCTTATGACTTTTGATTATTATCTTAAAATTTATTGTTTGAAAGAATTCACATATTACCTCATATTAAAAAACATGGATATTATTGAGCATGTAGATACACCCTGTGAAATTTGATTATTACAAATTTGTGTAATAGTTTGTCTTGACCATTTTTTCTCCCCTCTTCTCCATCAGCCTTTGTTTTATTTACTAAACAAAAATCTTGATTTCTCTGCTGATTCCTGCTGACTCTATCTGCCAAGTTAGAGACAAGTTTCATGCTTGGAGAGCTCAGAGTAGTCTCTTGGGTTGGGTGTGTCTTTTCCCCAGTGAAGGACAGATACCAAGTACTACAGAGAGGGCCATAAATACTTAGTCTTCCTATTTACACTATAGTATGATTTCCTTGGTTTCTTTACATCTCTTGTGTCCACATGCGGATACGGGAATGAGATAATCTCAAACAGAGTTGCATAGTATCATAGTTTTGTTCAATTAAGTTGTTTGGCACTTTGATTGCCTGAAAACATGATCTGCTACCTCTCACAGAAAGTTGCTAGAAAATCAGCCTCCTATGGTCATCTAGAGACAGAGAAGAAGGACTTAGTGCGCCCCCTACTGTAGGGACACAGATTTCTTCTCTAGGCAAAGAACAAGCATGGATGCTGAGGGACACAAAGGGTGGAATCTGTGAAATCTTCTGTTTCCTCTTCACATCAATGCTCCATTTTTCTCCTCATTGCTCTTTACCCCAGGAACCAAACCCCTTTAGATCACACTCATGGGAATCTTTGTTCTGGTTTCTAATGGAAATTTGGCCAACGGAAACTGAAGCTCAAAGAACAATAAACTGAAAAAAAGCATTTCTTCTCGGGCACTAGATTTCCAAGCTTGGAGATCCAGGGCTCTGAGAAAAAAAGAAATAAGTTTCTCCCGTGGGTTGACTGGTATAAAAGCGAATGACTTCTCCTACATGTACTTCTTGTTTCTTGAGCATGGACCTCTGGGTATGGTGGGAGCTGGCACTTTAAGTTAACACCTACAAGGATGCAGGCCCTCTTCAGGGTGGAAACCCTAAGCTCACTCTCCCCCACATCCCAGTCTCTTGCTGATGCTTCCATTGGTACTCCCAAACAGCAACCAGAGAATAAGGAAAACCATCCATGCAATCCCTGAGGGTCCACCTCGTAGTGGCCAGGGCACAGTAAAGAGAGGTAGTTGTCCATGTGGAGATGCAAAAAATGAAGTCAAGCAGAAATTCATATATGTGAATTATATTTACCCTCCCAAAATTAAAAAAAAAAAGTTTCAGAGTTGGGAAATTTTATCTAATTCCTTTCATTCCACTTTCCACAGGACCACTCTAACAGAGTAGGATGTGCTCTGTTCCTTCAGGAACAAAACAGGAAACTGGACCAGTGTTGAGAGATGGTCAGTAAATTTTGTGCTTTTCTAGTTAATTAACTTAGCAGAGGGGAACATGCAGATTATTTTTTATGTTTTTATTGTTTTGGTATATCAGGGATCCCAGGTATTTGTCAAGTTATTAAATCATCATCATCTAAGTTGAATAAAATAAAAATATCTCTGTTGACAAATGGTTATAGGGCTTTATGCACCAGTATTATGATGAATCCAGTTCTGTGTTTTTCATATTCTTTAATAAAATAAGCCAAGGTACAGTAGTGAAACAATCCTAACTCTCAAGAAAAAGAGAGAGAGAGAGAGACCTTCTTTTTTTAAATTTTATTTTATTTTTTCAGTGTTCCAAGATTCATTGTGTATGTCTCATACCTAGTGCTCCATGCAATATATACCCTCCTTAATACCCACCACCAGGCTCATCAATCCTCCCACCCCCCCCGCCCCTCAAAACTGTTTGTTTGTCAGAGTCAGTAGTCTCTCATTGTTCATTTCCCTCTCCGATTTACCCCCTTTCAGTTTTCCTTCCCTTCTCCTAATGTCCTCCTTTATTCCTTATGCTTCATAAATAAGTGAAGCTGAATGATAATTTACTTTCTCTGCTTGACTTATTTCACTCAGCATAATCTCCTCTAGTCCTGTGCATGTTGATAAAAAAGTTGGGTATTTAGCCTTTCTGATAGCTGAGTAATATTCCATTGTTTATATGGACCACATCTCCCCGCTTCCCCAGGGGATTCTTTTTTTAAAATTAAAATATATATATATTAACATATGATATATTATTAGCCCAGGGGTACAGGTCTGTGAATCACCAGGTTTACACACTTCACTGCACTCAAAATAGCACATACCCTCCCCAGTGTCCATAACCCAACCACCCTCTCCCTACCCACCTCCCACCAGCAACCCACAGTTTGTTTTGTGAGAGTAAGAGTCTCTTATGGCTGTCTCCCTCCCAATCCCATCTTGTCTCATTTTTTCCTTCCCTAGCCCACAAGTCCCCCACGTTGCCTCTCAAATTCTTCATATCAGGGAGATCATATGATAATTGTCTTTCTCTGACTGACTTATTTCACTCAGCATAATACCCTCTAGTTCCATCCACATCATTGTAAATGGCAAGATTTCATTTCTTTTGATGGCTGCATAGTATTCCATTGCATTTATACACACCACATCTTCTTTATCCATTCATCCATTGATGGGCATCTAGATTCTTGCCATAGTTTGGCTATTGTGAACATTGGTGCTATAAACATTTGGATGCACATGCCCCTTCGGATCACTACATTTGTATCTTTATGGTAATTACTCAGTAGTGCAATTTCTGGGTCATAGCATAGCTCTGTTTTTCAGCTTTTTGAGGAACCTCCATGCTGTTTTCCAGAGTGGTTGCACCAGCTTGCATTCCCACCAACGTGTAGGAGGGTTCCCCTTTCTCCACATCCTCGCCAGCATCTGTCATTTCCTGACTTGTTAATTTTAGCCATTCTGACTGGTGTGAGGTGGTATCTCATTGTGGTTTTGATTTGTATTTCCCTGATGCCAAGTGATGTTGAGTACTTTTTCATGTGTCTGTTGGCCATCTGGATGTCTCCTTTACAGAAATGTCTGTTCATGTCCTCTGCCCATTTATTGATTGGATTATTTGTTCTTTGGGTGTTGAGTTTGATAAATCCTTTATAGATTTTGGATACTAGCCCTTTATCTGGTATGTTGTTTGCAAACATCTTCTCCCATTCTGTCAGTTTCCTTTTGGTTTTGTTGACAGTTTCCTTTGTTGGGTAAAAGTTTTTGATCTTGATGAAATCCCAATATTTCATTTTTGTCCTTGCTTCCTTTGCTTTTGGCGATGTTTCTAGGAAGAAGTTGCTGTGGCTGAGGTCAAAGAAGTTACTACCTGTGTTCCCCTCAAGAATTTTGATGGATTCCTTTCTTACATTGAGGTATTTTATCCATTTTGAGTCTATTTTTGTGTCTGGTATAAGGAAAAGGTCCAGTTTTATTTTTCTGCACATGGCTGTCCAATTTTCCCAACACCATTTGTTGAAGAGGCTGTCTTTTTTCATTTGGACATTCTTTCTTGCTTTGTCAAAGATTAGTTGACCATAGAGTTGAAGGTCTATTTCTGGACTCTCTTTTCTGTTCCGCTGATCTATGTGTCTGTTTTTGTGCCAGTACCATACTGTCTTGATGACAGCTTTGCAATAGAGCTTGAAGTCTGGAATTGTGATGCCACCAACTTTGGCTTTCTTTTTCAACATTCCTCTGGCTATTCAAAGTCCTTTCTGTTTCCATATAAATTGTATGATTATTTGTTCCATTTCTTTGAAAACAATTGATGGGATTTTGATAGAGGTTGCATTAAACATGTAGATTGCTTTAGGTAGCATAGATATTGTCACAATTTTTCTTCTTCCAATCCAGGAGCATGGAACATTTTTCCATTTCTTTGTGTCTTTCTCAATTTATTTCATGAGTCCTTTATTGTTTTCTGAGTATAGATTCCTTGCCTCTTTGGTTAGGTTTATTTCTAGGAATCTTTGGTTTGAGGTGTAATTGTAAATGGAATTGACTCCTTAATTTCTCTTTCTTCTGTCTTGTTGTTGGTGTATAGAAATGAAACTGATTTCTGTGGATTGATTTTATATCCTGACACTTTACTGAATTCCTGTATAAGTTCTAGGAGATTTGGAGTGGAGTCTTTTGGGTTTCCCACATGAAGTATCATATCATCTTCAAAGACTGGGGGTTTGACTTCTTCTTTGCCAATTTGGATGCCTTTAATTTCTTTTTATTGTCTGATTGCTGAGGCTAGGACTTCTAGTACTATGTTGAGTAGTAGTGGTGATAACGTACATCCCTGCCGTGTTTCTGACCTTAACAGAAAAGCTCAGTTTTTCTCCATTGAGAATGATATTCGCTGTGGGTTTTTCATAGATGGCTTTGATGATATTGAGGTAAGCACCCTCTACCCCTACACTTTGAAGAGTTTTGATCAGGAAAGGATGCTGTACTTTGTTTCAGCATCTATTGGGAGTATTATATTGTTCTTATTCTTTCTTTTATTAATGTATTGTATCACATTGATTGATTTGCAGATGTTAACCCAACCTTGTAGCCCAAGAATAAATCCCACTTGTTCATGGTGAATAATCCTTTTCATGTACTGTTGGATCCTACTGGCTATTATTTTGGTGAGAATTTTTGCATTGTGTTCATCAAAGTTATTGGTCTGTAATTCTCTTTTTTGATGGGGTCTTTGTCTGCTTTTGGGATCAAGATAATGCTGGCCTCATAAAATGAGTTTGGAAGTTTTCCTTCCATTTCTAATTTTTGGAACAGTTTCAGGAGAATAGGAATTAATTCTTCTTTAAATGCTTGGTAGAATTTCCCTGGGAAACTGTCTGGCCCTGGGCTCTTGTTTGTTGGGAGAGTTTTGATGACTGTTTCAATCTCCTTACTGGTTATGGGTCTGTTCAGGTTTTCTAATTTTTCCTGGTTCAGTTATGGTACATTATATGTCTCTAAGAATGCATCCATTACTTCCAGATTGTCAAATTTGTTGGTGTATATTTGCTCATAATATGTTCTTATAATTTTTTTTTTTTTTTAGTGTTGGTTGTGATCTCTCCTCTTTCATTCATGGTTTTATTTATTTGTGTCCTTTCTCTCTCTCTCTCTCTCTTTTTTTTTTTTTTTTTGATAAGTCTGGCCAGGGGTCTATTGATATTATTAACTCATTCAAAGAACAAGCTCTCAGTTTCATTGATTTTTCTATTTTGCTTGTTTGTTTGTTTCTATGTCATTGATTACTGCTCTGATCTTTATGATTTCTCTTCTCCTGATGGGTTTAGGCTTTCATTGCTGTTTAATATTACTCCTTTAGGTGTAGGGTTAAATTGTATACCTGAGACTTTTCTTGTTTCTTGAGAAAGGCTTATATGATTATATACTTTCCTCTCAGGACCACCTTTGCTGCATCCCACAGATCTTGAACAGTTTTGTTTTCATTATCATTTGTTTCCATGAATTTTTTTTCAATTTTTCTTTAATTTCCTGGTTAACCCATTCATTCTTTAGAAGGATGCTGTTTACTCTCTATGTATTTGGGTTCTTTCCAACTTTCCTCTTGTCATGGAGTTGAAGCTTCAGAGCATTGTGGTCTGAAAATATGCAGGGAATGATCCCAATCTTTTGGTACCAGTTGAAACCTGATTTGTGACCCAGGACGTGATCTATTCTGGAGAATGTTCTCTGTGCACTAGAGAAGGATATGTATTCTATTGCTTTGGGCTGGAACGTTCTGAATATATCTGTAATGTCCATCTGGTCCAGTGTGTCATTTAAAGCTTTTATTTCCTTGTTCATCTTTTTTGCCTGAATCATCTGTCCATTTCAGTGAGGGGGGTGTTAAAGACCCCTACTATTATTGTATTATTGTTGATGTGTTTCTTTGATTTTGTTTATATAGTTGGCTTCTTCCATGTTAGGGGCTTGGATATTTAAAATTGTTAGATCTTCTTGTTGGACTGACCCTTTGGGTATGATATAGTGTCCTTCCTCACCTCTAATTATAGTCTTTAGCTTAAAGTCTAATTTATCTAATAAAGTCTATATATCTAATATCTAATATTATCTAATAATATCTAAAAATAATATCTAATAATAAAGTCTATATATCTAATATCTAATAATGTCTAATTTATCTGATATAAGGAGTGCCACTCCCACTTTCTTTTGATGTCCATTAGCATGGTAAATTGTTTTTCATGCCCTCACTTTAAACCTGGAGGTGTCTTTGGGTCTAAAACGAGTTTCTTGTAGACAGCATATTGATTTTTTTTTTTTAAATCCATTCTGTTGTCTTTCGATTGGGGAATTTAGCCCATTTGCATTCAGGGTAACTATTGAGAGTTATGAATTTAGTGTCATTGTATTGCCTGTAAGGTGACTGTTACTGTATATTGTCTCTGTTCCTATCTGGTCTACTACTTTTAGGCTCTCTCCTTGCTTAGAGGACCCCTTTCAATATTTCCTGTAGAGCTGTTTTGGTGTTTACAAATTCTTTTAGTTTTTGTTTGTCCTGGAAGCCTTTTATCTCTCCTTCGATTTTCAATGATAGCCTAGCTGGATATAGTATTCTTGGTTGCATATTATTCTCATCTAGTGTTCTGAATATATCATGCCAATTCTTTCTGGCCAGCCAGGTCTCTTTGAATAAGTTTGCTGCCAATTTAATATTTCTGTCATTGTATATTACAGACCTCTTGTCCTGGTCTGCTTTCAGGATTTTCTGTTTGTTAGTAAGACTTGTAAGTTTTACTATTAGATGATGGGGTGTGGAACTATTCTTATTGATTTTGAGGGGGTTTCTCTGCACCTCCTGGATTTTTATGTTTGTTCCCTTTGCCACATTAGGGAAATTCTCTACAATAATTTGCTCCAATATACCTTCTGCCCCCCCCTTTCCCTTTCTTCTTCTGGAATCCAAATTATTCTAATATTGTTTTGTCTTATGGTATCATGTATCTCTCAAATTCTCCCCTCATGGTACAGTAGTTGTTTCTCTCTCTTTTGCTCAACTTCTTTATTTTCTGTCATTTGGTCTTCTATATCACTAATTCTCTCTTCTGCCTCATTTTCCTAGCAGTAAGAGGCTCCATTTTTTTATTGCACCTCATTAATAGTTTTTTAAATTTCAATTTGGTTATATTTTAGTTCTTTTATTTTCCAGAAAGGGCTTTTATTTCTCCATACAGGGCTTTTCTAATATCTTCCATGACTTTTTCGAGCCCAGTTAGCACCATGAGTATTGTCATTCTTAATTCTAGATCTGACATATTACCAATGTCTGTATTAATTAGGTCCCTAGCCTTCATTTCTGCCTCTTGTTTCTTTCTATCTTTTATTTTTTTGTGGTGAGTTTTTCCACCTTGTCATTTTATCCAGATAAGAATATATGAATGAGAGAATTAAATACTAAAAGAATGGAAAAGACCCCAGAAAAATGTGTGTTAACCAAATCAGAAGAGAACCCAAATTGTGGGGAGAAGAAGGGGTAAAAAGAAGTTAAAAAATTTTAAAAATTGGGGCACCTGGGTGGCTCAATGGGTTAAAGCCTCTGCCTTTGGCTCAGGTCATGATCCCAGGGTCCTGAGATCAAGCCCCACATCGGGCTCTCTGCTCAGCAGGGAGTCTGCTTCCTCCTCTGTCTCCCTGCCTACCTTTTTGCCTACTTGTGATCTCTGTCAAATAAATAAATAAAGTCTTTTTAAAAAATTAAATATATATATATATATATATATATATATATATATATTAGACTGGTGAATAAAAGAGAGCCACCCACTTGCTTTTTGGTGTATTTTGGTCTCTTAGAAGAAACTATCTCCCAAAATTTTAAAGAAAGAAAAACCTATACCTATCTATCTATCTATCTATACACAAAAATAAGGGTAAACACGATGAAGGTTTGGAATGTAAAGATGAAAATTTAAAAAATATCTAAACAAGGAGTTGGTACTTTGGTTGGGAAAAGAAAGAAAAAGAAAGTGGAAAGAATTTGCTCAGGCTGGAGACTAGAACAAAGCCCTGTGCTAGATTTAGGGTATATTTTGATCTATTAGAAGAAATTGTATGCCAAAAATTTTTAGAAGAAAAAACCCTATATGTATATAAAACATAAAGTTAGATACAATGAAGGGTAAAATATGACTATAGTAATGAAGGTTCAAAAAGATGTTTTTTAAGAAAGGTATTGTTAAGATAAACTAGTTAAAAATGTTAAAAAAAAGAAAGAGTAAAAGTTAAAAAAAAAGAATAAGAAAAAATAAAATAAAACAAAAATTAATTACCTTTGCAAGACTAAAGAATCATGGGGAAAAAGCCAAGAATTCCATCCCTTGCTTTCCCCTCCTCTGGAATTCCACTGTTCTTCTTGATCAGTAAGCTTGGTCTTGACTGGATGTTCTTGCTGATCTTCTAGGCAGAGGGGCCTGTTATAGTGATTCTCAAGTGTCTTTGCTTGAGGTGGAATTGTGCCACCCTTGCCAGGGGTTGGGCTAAGTAATCTTCTCAGGTTCACTCTCAGGAGCTTTTGTTCCCTGAACACTTTCCATAGAGCTCTGGAGGATGGGATTAAAAATGGCAGCTTCCCAGTCTCTGGCCCCTGGGAGCCAAGAGCTCAGGACCCACTCCTCAGTGCACCCTCAGAGAAAAGTGCTCAATCACTCCCATCTCCCTGGTCTCTGGCCACACTCTGAGCTCATCCAGCCTATGACCAAGCATTTCTGTCTCTGGCACGCAGCCCATTTGTGTCTCCAAACCCAGAAGATTCCTGTTGTTCTGCTCTTCTGGTGGCTCTCCCCAGATCTGCCACTTGTTGGGTCCCTGTTCAAAGAGCAGTGGCCTGATCATGGCACAGATCACAGTTTTAGGCCAGAACTGTTTCAAGTTTTAATACATGTAAACATTTAGAGAAAGACATATGGAAATCATAAAAGGCAAGCTAAAAAGCTTTGCTGAAGAGAAGATGGAGGAAAAGATGAATATGGAAAAATAAATGCAGAGAAATGAAATACTAATAATATGTGACTGGTTTTCAAGGTTACTACTTCAAAATGATCACCAAATCTTCTTCATAAGAAAAGTTGGTGTAGATAATAATAGTTGACAGTATGGGGACATTAAATTTGAGAAATGATAGTACTAGAAATCAAATGTAATTATTATAAAAATTTGCTATATTTCAGAACCTGGACTAGCAATTATTAGATTGAAATACTCTCAGTTTTTTAATATACACTAACTTCTGTGATAAGATTGTTATCACACCTATTTTCAGATGAGGATTTTGAGACAGAAAGAAATTAATAAATTTGCATAGTTTCAGGCAGCTCCTGGGTAACAGATATAAAAAATTCATAGTCTCTGGCATGAAAAAAATCTTTAGTGGCTTGGGGAGTTCCTCAGAATATGAAGTGAACTAAAACAAAAATATAAAACCCTGTTCATATGGAACTGTGACTCATCAATGTATTTGTAGTCCACAAAATAATGTTTATGTCCATTTATCTGCAAAGAAGAAATCTAGAAATCCAGACACTATAATGGAGAGAGTTTCAGCTCCTGGTGAGATGCTCATGCAGATTTTTAACTTTGTCTTTATCATTTTCTTTAACTTTCTTCAAGAATGATGTTTACTATCATGCCCTACTTAGCATGTGACTTACCTTGAATCTCATGTCACTCCTCTGTACCTCCCTGTTCTAATCTATGGAAAATGAACTAGAAGCATTCATATCATGTGATTGCTCTGAAGATAGAAAAGGTGAAGAATATTTAGGAAAAAAACCCTAACAATAAAAAATACTAATTAAATGTTAGCTCACTTCATTTTTTGGAGGAGCAGAGAGAGAGACTTTTAAGCTCCATGCTCAGTACAAGCCCAATGTGGGGCTCAGTCTTAGGACTCTAAACTGGGGTCCTAAGTTCATGAGTTGAAATTAACAGTTAAACACTTAACCAACTGAGCTACCAAGGTATCCCAAGTATTTGCTCTTCTGAAAGTTGATGTTTTTTAAACATGAACTATTTTAAAACATTATACTGATAAATTATAAAATAGCTCCTGGCAAGTAGAAACCATTCTCATTTCCACAGAAATCAAGATTAAGCCACTAAACAAACGACTTTATCACTGCAGGACAATAAAAGGAAGAAGATATTGTCTACCACAGTGTGGACAGAACCAATACTGAACATTAACTGTCACAAATCATTACAATGTGCTGCAGGACCTGAGTGATTAAGTCTCTTCAGAGACTAAATAAAATGCCAGTAAATCATCCATTGACTTTTCAATATAAAACAATAAAAAAACTCTATTTCTAATAGTAGAATCTACAGTGCAGTTCTTATTGGAATATAGAGATCTCCTTACAACTTCCCTATGAACTTTTAACATTAATGATAAATTCCTTCACTAGCATCAATATTCATTCACTCTATAACCTACTTGAAGACCCCAGAGGCTATTCAAGTTTGAGATCTGCTGGGAGAAAGAAGGATTTGCAGGCCAGAAACATAAAAGAGATGGAATTAAATATGATCCTTCAGCCCTTCTTCTTCCACTTCAGTTGGGCTCATGTTCTTTGATTGTCATTTTAACCCACGCCATTTCTGACTGTGATAGATTTCTAATAGGAGCACCACTGTCTTCTTGAGCCTGATTAGAGCCTTCCTAGTCCCGTATATTTTTTATGGAAGAAAACTGGAGGCCAGAATCTAAGTGGAACATATGAATGGGTAAGATGAATCTTTTCCAAAAGAAATGAATGAAAAGTATGGATTCTGCTTCTTTTTTTTAAGATTTTATTTATTTTATTTGACAGACAGAGATTACAAGTAGGCAGAGAGGCAGGCAGAGAGAGGAGGAAGCAGGCTTCCTGCTGAGCAAAGAGCCCAATGTGGGGCTCGATCTCAGGACCCTGGGATCATGACCTGAGCCGAAGGCAGAGGCTTAACCCACTGAACCACCCAGGCACCCCAAGGTATGGATTCTGCTTCTTAACAAAGGAATATTACTCAGCAACAGAAAGGATGAATACACCCCCCCCATTTACATCAACATAGATTGAACTGGAGGGCATTATGCTAAGTGAAATAAGTCAAGTAGAGAAAGACAATATCATTGTCTTTCACTTATATGTGGAACATAAGGAATAGAGTGGAGGACCATAGGGGAAGGGATTGAGAACTAAATGGTAAGAAATCAGAAGGAAGAAAAAACTTGACAGACTCTGGACTCTGGGAACCAAACACAGGGTTACAGAAAGAAAGGGGTAGTTAGATGGGTAACCTGGTGATGGGTATTAAGAAGGGCATGTGTTGTGATGAGCACTGGGTGTTACACTCAACTTATGAATCAATGAACATTACATCAAAAGTAATGATGTATTGTATGCTGGATAACTGAACACAATAAAAAGAAAGGAATCTTTCGTACATTACTATTTTCCTGTTCAAAATATCTTTGCTAAGTGTGATTTTTCATGTCACTTATGGAAGAGCAGCATACTTTGCTAATATAGTATCTTTAGATAAAAGCCCTCAGGAGATAAAAGTTATATATATCAGCTTTTCAATATGAGCCCTAGAATAGCAAGTGAAAAATTTACTGGAATATTATGAAGCCATTAAAAAGACATTTTAAATTAATTAATAAAAGTGAAAATGTTTACATCAAAAATTTTAAAAACTACATAAAGTTCATACTCATATATTAAATTTCAATCACAGAAATGTCTCTCCTGGTGGAAAGAAAATTAATAGAAATATCTAAGTTTTAAGACACCATTTTGCCTGACAGAGAGGATGGGTTTTTCTTCCTTATTCATTTATGATTTTATACATTTAAGAAAAGTAAAAACAATAATTTTCACAATGAAGATTTTTTTCACAAGGTCACTTTTTCTTCTGTTCCAATAATAATAAAAATACAACTTGAAAACTTTAGGAAGGACATAATATTGCTATTCACAAAATATAACTTGTGTTTATTATTAGGTACATATTATTTTTCATATACATTTTATATTTATTCTCATTTTTAGGTTGATAATGTAACTTTCTCAATTTTTGAAAGGTATTTATTTTGGCATTTACAGATGTAGAAACAGACAAAAAGAGATTAAATACCTTAGTTCACAGTCAAAAGGGTAAGAAGTATAGGAAGGTTTGATTTTCATAGGCCATTAATAATGATTTTCACAAAAAGTTAGTAAGGTCCTGACAAAGTTTCAGTATATGAAGGTAAGTGGGTTATATGGTAGAGGAGGCTGTTTAATTATATGTAGTCATGGAAAAATACTATTCTCATAGGTTATTATATCTTGAATATTGCTCACAAAATAATTTAACCAAAAGAAGATGAAATGCAACAAATATGTGAATCTTACTTAAAAACATATAATTATATATAAAATAAAAACAAACCTATTTCTAGTCACAAATACAGAGAGAAAATTCCAAGTTAAAGTAAAAGATGGATGCCTTGTATTCTTACTTTTATATCTCATTTTACTCAGATTTTCTTGTAGAATTACTGTCTGTTGGAACATCATGATCATGAGACAGTTGCAAGGCCCCAGGCCAGTAGAAGTTGGTTTCCAGAAACTGCTCTGACCCATGTAACACCAGTAGTTCCAGCCTAGTCCCTTCCTGGAAGTAACTAGATTATAACTGAAATTTGACTTCTCTGAGTCCTGATCGGCATGGTGACATCTCAATTAACTTTAAAAAACACAAAAATTCTAAGGGGCTTGTGCACATGGCACATTCAATAATGTCAATGAGATATTTCAGGGTCTGACTGTTGTTTTGTTGCGCTGTGTTATAGAAGAGTAAGGTCAGGTTTTGTATCTGAGTCCTGAATCATAGCACATCAGAGACAGATAGACATAGGGACTAAATCCAGGAAGTCAGTCTTTATGCTTCTGAGCAATGTTTCTGTAGTACAGGATTCCTGGGGGAATGGCTGAGTGGGTATAAGAAACACCCAGCCTCACCCAGACAGACATATTTCCCAGGAATTTCTTTCCAGATTGGGGGAGCCCTCTTACCCCATCTGCCCAGCACTCATGTGGCACAGGAAGACCCAGAACTGCTCAGATCTGTACCAACATGAACAACTCCAGGGAAATACCTAAGTCAGCACTTCTTCTGAGAAACCTGAACCAGCCCTGACCTTCTCTCCTGCCACTAGCCTGTCACGTCATGTTAAAAGGGACCTAATGCCTTATCTTGTCACTGAAGAGCAATCCAGGCCAATGGGATGCCAATGTTGGAAATGGTCATTGTCTTATCCTTCTGGGCCTGTGGTTTGTCTTCCAGTCACTTCAGTCTACAGAAGAAACTCAAGAAAATTATTTGTTACCTTTTTTCTATATCACTTTTTTTTCCCATGGGAATTTCTCTGCTTCCAGTTGGCCTTGGATGGATGAAGATGGAGCAACACACAACATCAATTTCCAGAGCAAGAGATGAGTGTGCCCATATATCTTGCAAGGTTACCATTGAGGACATTAACAAAGGAGCCATATATTGGTACTGACAGAAACCAGACCAGGGATAGAATATCTAACATTTGCCTCAATAAATCTTATCTAGGTTTACATAAGTGGGAAGAGCAACAAACTTTCACTTCAACCTTAAAAATAAATTTCTTAAAGAAACAAGATGGGACCATGTGGCTGCTGGATTTGGACCCACAGTATCAGAGTTACCAAAATAAGCTGGACGTTCAGAACCATCTTCAGGTCTGATCCACCCATATCCTTCTCAATATGGGCAACCACAGAGACTGCACAACTGGGTGCCCAGCCTGAGTCTCTCTCTCTGTTGTATTTCCTGAGGTTAGCAGGAAAACATCTTAGATTCTATTCACACAGTGAGCCCATATGATGTCAACAATTATGATGCAAATTAAAGCAATTTTAACATATCCTATTAAATTAAGATGTCTGGTAACTCTGAAAATATATGCTGAATGGTACAAAGGAAAACCCATTTGTTTGTCAATGCACTGTAGAGAGATATTTCTAGTACCCAGAGGGTTCAAAATGAAGACAAGAAAGGGGTATACAGATTACATAATTATTTCTTATTATTACTTTTCAATTTTATTCATGGGCATTATAGACTTTTTGAGATAAAATGATGTGTGAAACATAAAAATTTCATGCCTTTATTACCATCCTGTGGCCATACTGAAGGGATATACTAATTTTTATATCCCTAAGTACATGGCAGTTGTTTGGTTTATAGGAGACACCAAGGTATAAATCCTGTATCCTAGAGGTAGAAGCAGCACCTCACACAACATTTAGGACCAATTATAGGACACAAGGAGCACTACTCCAATGGAACAACCCCCTGAGCACATCAGGTGTCTGCAACATTGTGGTTAATACTGTAATACCAAGTTCTCCAGGGTTCTGCAAAGAACATTAAAAATACTGAATATAGATCAGATGGTTAAAAAGAAAGATAACACATGTTCCCTTTATTGGTTAAGAAAAGATGGCAAAAGTCTACCAAAAATTAATAAAATTAAAAATCATGACTGAGACTAAAATTCTATAATTAGTAGTTGGTGGTTGCCAGTTTCAACAAATAGTGATACATACAAGTAATGTGTGAAATTACAAAATCTCCTTCCCCATCTCCTTAGAGTTCACTTTTAAATGTAAAGGGTAGATCTATACTTCAGAAAAACTTGGTAGTTTTGGTAAATGGACATCTTACCACATGGTCACCATGCATACAGTTTTCTTCTGGTTCCCTGAGATCATGACAACAACTTCATTCTCTGTTTCTCCTCCTAAGAATCATATGGTGCTATCAAGTGCAGATATGCTATGAAAGCAGCATAAATTCCTGCCACAACAGTGTCAGGCCCTTCTCAGGGGCAAACAGAACTTTGTGTCCCATACTCTATCCATCATGATTCTTGACTGGTGTGGGTTCCAGAGGAAGGGACTTGAGGGCCTGGGTCTCAACAAGGCCTCACTTGTCCCCTAACAGAACTCTGGATAAAAGGTAAGAAGACCCCTGAATGAAATATGGGGTCAGAGAACAATGAACCCTTTCAAGAAAGAAGTGAATGAAAAGAGGGATTAAGCATCTCAGAATATCTGTTCTAAATATTTTACACAGGTTATTTTATTTAATCTTCAAAAGATGAGTGCAGAATGTATTAAATTGACTACATTGGGAGATGGAGCCACTGTGTCTTTTCAACACACAACAACCATGAAAGGCTACAGTGATGAATAGGAAGGAAAAGACATCTTTATCTATGTGGCTTTGAAGTGACAAGATACTATGTAGCCATTAAAAACCCATTTTTAGAAGAATTATACATAAAATTTACATATTTATAAGGGACAGGGCAAATTTCCTCTGATTGAAAGACTCATAAGTATAAGATGTCAAAAGTCCCCCCAAAGGGTAAATATATTCAATGTAATCCCAGTGAAAATCCCAGGAGAACCTTTCTAAGAAATCAGTAAACTGGTTGCAAAATTCGTATGGAAAGGCAACGGGTATACCATTGCCAAACCAGTTTTGTAAGGAGTTTTAAGATTTACTCTTAAGCCTCAATGATCAAGAGAGTGGAGTATTGGTGAATTCATATATGAATAGATAACAGGAAAAGAATTTTGGACTAAGGCAACACTTAAGTAGTTGACTAATTTCTAACATGGTGCCAAGGAAATCCAATGAGCAGAGAATAGACTTTTCAATAAATGGTATTAGAACAATTGTCCATCTATGTGAAAAAGCAAAACAAAACAAGAACAACTCAATTAATACCAACCACCATATACACAAACTAATTAAATGTTTTCTAATGGGGGTGCATGGGTGGCATAGTTATTAAGCATCTGACTTCGGTTCAGGTCATGATCCCAGGGTCCTGGGATCAAGCCCAGCATCAGGCTCCCTGCTTGCTTGGTGGGAAGCCTGCTTCTTTATCTCCTACTCCCCCAGCTTGTGTTCCCTCTATTCCTGCATTTCTT
The DNA here is from genome assembly GCF_011764305.1 of Mustela putorius furo. Taxonomy (NCBI): domain Eukaryota; kingdom Metazoa; phylum Chordata; class Mammalia; order Carnivora; family Mustelidae; genus Mustela; species Mustela putorius. The sequence goes on from NW_025421998.1 coordinate 15,260,884, forward strand.
TCTGTAAAAATGTTTCCTAGGTTGTAAATGTATAACCTAAAAAATAAAACTTCTAGATGAAAATACAAAAGAAAATATTTGTGACCTTGGGTTAAGAATAGATTCTTTATCTAGAGCACTAAAAGCAAGATTATAAAAGAAAAATTTAATAAATGGCACTTCCTCAAATTTGACATTTCTGTTTTTGCAAGACTGAAAAAAAAAAAAAAGAAAAATGGAAAATGTCAGGTTAAGTCAGAGTAGAAAAAGATACTTTCACAAGATAAATCAGGGTAAAGCCTGAGTACTAAGAGAAATATCACTACTCAATAATAAAAGAAATGCAATTAAAAAATAGGAAAGACAAATAGTAGAATTTAGGCAGAAGTCACCTGAAATTTACTTTTCTTCTGTTTTTGGTAGAATTTTATTTTATTTTAATATTTTTTATTTATTATCTTTTAAAAAAATATTTTTTAATATATTCATGAGAGAAGGAAAGAAAGAGAGAAGCAGAGGCAGACTCCCTATGGAGCAGGGAGCCCAATGCAGGACTTAATCCCAAAACCTGAGATTCACAATCTGAGTGATAGGCAGATGCTTAAGCAACTGAGCCAACCAGGTGCTCAGTATTTGGTAGAATTTTAATATAATAAAAAACAGAAAAGCAAAAACAAAAAAGTGGCAGAAGACCCACAATTGCTCAGAGATGTAGAAGTTGGAAATGGCACTGTTGCCATTTTACAATAATATAAAAAAAAAAGCAGGAATGAAACATAATACTTTGAGTCCATCAGAGAAATGAGGTTGTAGGGTATGTGACTTAAAAATCTGGAGGTAGGATGCCTGGGTGGCTCAGTGGGCTAAGCCTCTGTCTTCGGCTTGTGTCATGATCTCAGGGTCCTGGGATCAAGGCCTGCACTGGGCTCTCTGCTCAGTGGGGAGCCTGTTCCCCCACCCCCCAACCTGCCTGCCTCTCTGTCCACTTGTGACCTCTCTCTCTCTCTCTGTCAAATGAATAAATAAAATCTTTTTAAAAAATCTGGAGATAGACAATCCTTTGCAAGGGGAAACAGAAGGTGAGCATTTGCTCACCCTGGACAGACGTTGTCAAACACATTCACCTGGTCACAAAATTAAAATAGAATTTCTTTAATGCAATAATAAGAACTCAGTTATCTAGTGGGAGATTGTAAGCCTTTGGGAATATACAGATGGTATTTTCCTTCAACTTTTAAGTGTCTTCTCCAGGAAACTCACGAAATTCTTGCAGGGGAGATCAGAGACAATTCAGTGAAAGCTTCCCTTGTTGCTATAGGAGGGGAAAAATGTCTACTGGTGAAATCCACTCTCCTAATCTACCCCATCACCACTGTAGAAAAAAAGTGACTTCATCTACAGGGGAAGGACCTTGTGGAATCTCACTGCAGTTAAGGGAAGGTAAAGAAGGCAACCACTGAAACTTTCCACAGAACATCTCCCCTGGGTCCAAAAGTAACATGTATACATCTGCAGAAGGGTGGGCATCAAAACCATGGTCTGAAGTAGGGAGGGTATCTACAGTAACTGGAGGAGGAAGAAAGGATTGAAAAATTCCACCTCTGTAAAAGAGGCAGGAATACTTGTAAAGGCTATGTCCTTATGAACCAGTTTCATTCTGTCTGCTTAAAATTGAAATTTAATTAAAATACCAGAGAATGTCTACTTCCCTGACCTTTCACCAACATGCTAGCAAATCTTGAGTAAATATCACAGTGGAATAGAACTCAGATAGTTCAAGAGACAGACTGTCTCTGGAGAGCAGAACAAGGAGAAGACTCAAGAGGGGGGAAAGATGGTGGAAGAATAGGGGACCCTATTTCAACCAGTCCCCTGAATTAAGCAAGATATCCGCCAGACCATTCTGAACAGCCTGAAATCAGCCTGAGATGTAAGAAGATATGTCAGGATCTATAGAAACAGAATACCTCCTGTGGCCAGTTTCGACGTATAAATTGGGGAGCCATGATCGTGTGGACAGGTATCAAAAGATAAATGAAAGAGAGAGGGAGCGGTTATAAGCACTGGCACTGGGAAGATGAAATAACACAGGAGCACAAAGGCATCCCAGACTGGGGCAGACACATGAAAAAATGTCCATCACTAGCTAGGAGGACGAAGATTAACAAGGCAGGAAACAACAAATGTTGGAGAGGATGTGAAGAAAGAGGAATGTTCTTACAATACTGTTGTTGCTTTTTAATTTATTTTTTTTCAGTGTTCCAAGATTCATTTTTAATGCACCACACCCAGTGCTCCATGCAATACATGCCCTCCTTAATACCCATCACCAGACTCACCCACTGAGATGACTCAATGAAGCAGTTCAGTTGTAATGGGAAAGGCCACTGTGATGTGTTGACCCTCTCCTATTGAACTGTTTCACTGAGTCATCTCAACTCACATAGGAACTCAGGGACTCTTTAAGTTACATCTTACATTGCCCTCAAACAACACGACCATTTCCTTTATTTTGAAAAGCTAAGAATGGTGAATAAGAAAAGAATCCAGAGTAATAAAACAACAGATTTTTTCCTCCAAGATTTTTTCTTACTCACAGAAGAATTTTGCATCATCATAACACCTAAAGCAATAAGTATGGTAAGTTTTAACATTCCCCCAAATCTGTGAACTTTCTTCAAACTGCTGATCTATAAAATGTTTGCATTTCTGCATAAAGGTGTGGGATTATTATTTCATTGTTATTATATACATAAGTCTTTTCTTCCAATTTTCATGATGGCCTTATACTTCTCCACACTCTTGCCAAATACAGTGAAAAATATGTAACTCAGGAGGAGGAGTCAAGATGGCGGAGAAGTAGCAGGCTGAGACTACTTCAGGTAGCAGGAGATCAGCTAGATAGCTTATCTAAAGATTGCAAACACCTACAAATCGATCGGGAGATCAAAGAGAGGAAGAACAGCAATTCTAGAAACAGAAAATCAACCACTTTCTGAAAGGTAGGATTGGCGGAGAAGTGAATCCAAAGGGAGGAGAAGATAGACTGCAGGGGGGAGGGGCCAACTCCTGGCAAGCAGTGGAGCAACGGAGCACTAAATCAGGACTTTTAAAAGTCTGTTCTGCTGAGGGACATCGCTCGAGGGGCTAAACCGGGGTGAAGTGCACGCGGGGTCAGTGTGGCCTCAGGTCCCGCAGGGTAATAGAAATATCGGGGGTGTCTGAGTGTCACAGAGCTTGCAGGTATTAGAACAGGGAAGCCGGCTACAGAGACAAAGCCAAGGAGTGAGCTCACAGTTCGGGGTTACCTTGAACCAGTAGCAGGCTGGGTGAGTTCAGAGTGTGGCCAGAGGCCAGGGAGATGGGAGTAACTGGGCACTATTCTCTGAGGGCTCATTGAGGAGTGGGGCCCTGAGCTCTCAGCACCTCTGGGCTGGAGACTGGGAGGCTGCCATTTTCATTCCCATCCTCCAGAACTCTATGGAAAGCATTCAGGGAACAAAAGCTCCTGAAAGCAAACCCGAGCTGATTAGTCAGCCTGGCCCCTGGTAAGGGTGGTGCAATTCCACCTGGGGCAAGGACACGTGAGAATCACTACAACAGGCCCCTGCCCCAGAAGATTAACAAGAAATCCAGCCAGGACCAAGTTACCTACCAAGGAATGCAGTTTCAATACCAAGGAGAGCAGTGGAATTCCAGAGGAGAAAGCAAAGCACAGAACTCATGGCTTTCTCCCCATGATTCTTTAGTCTAGAAGTTAATTTAATTTTTTTTCAATCCTTTTTCTTCTTCTGCTATTTTTTTTTAACTTTTACCCTTTTCTTTTTTAACGTTTTTAAAACTAGTTTATCATATATATATATATATATATATATATATATATTCGTTTTTATATTTTTTCTTTATTTATTTTCTTTTTTTAATTGTTTCTTTTTTTTCCTGAACCTCTTTTTATCCCCTAGTTCCCCCCATGATTTGGGGTCTCTTCTATTTGGTTAAAGTGCATTTTCCTGGGGTCTTTGCCACACTTCTAGTATTTTACTTGCTCCTTCATATGCTCTTACCTGGAAAAAATGACAAGGTGGAAAAATTCACCACAAAAAAAGAACAAGAGGCAGTACTGAAGACTAGGGACCTAATCAATATACGACATTGGTAATATGTCAGATCTAGAGCTCAGAACAATGATTCTCGAGGTTCTAGCTGGACTCAAAAAAGGCATAGAAGATATTAGAGAAACTCTCTCGGGAGATATAAAAGCCCTTTCTGGAGAAATAAAAGGACTAAAATCTAACCAAGTTGAAATCAAAAAAGCTATTAATGAGGTGCAATAAAAAATGGATGCTCTCACTGCTGGGATAAATGAGGCAGAAGAAAGAATTAGCGATGTGGAAGACCAAATGACAGAGAATAAAGAAGCTGAGCAAAAGAGGGACAAACAGCTACTGGACCATGAGGGGAGAATTTGAGAGATAAGTGACACCATAAGACATAACAACATTAGAATAACTGGGATGCCAGAAGAAGAAGAAAGAGAGAGGGGAGCAGAAGGTATATTGGAAAGCATTATTGGAGAGAATTTCCCTAATATGGCAAAGGGAACAAGCATCAAAATCCAGGAGGTGCAGAGAACCTCCCTCAAAATCAGTAAGAATAGGTCTACACCCTGTCACCTAATAGTAAAATTTACAAGTCTTAGTAACAAAGAGAAAATCCTGAAAGCAGCCTGGGAAAAGAAGTCTGTAACATACAATGGTAAAAATATTAGATTGGCAGCAGACTTATCCACAGAGACCTGGCAGGCCAGAAAGATCTGGCATGATATATTCAGAGCACTAAACGAGAAAAACATGCAGCCAAGAATACTATATCCAGCTAAGCTATCACTGAGAATAGAAGGAGAGATAAAAAGCTTCCAGGACAAACAAAAACTGAAAGAATTTGCAAACACCAAACCAGCTCTACAGGAAATATTGAAAGGGGTCCTCTAAGCAAAGAGAGAGTCTAAAAGTAGTAGATCAGAAAGGAACAGAGACAATATACAGTAACAGTCACCTTACAGGCAATACAATGGCACTAAATTCATATCTCTCCAATAGTTACCCTGAATGTTAATGAGCTAAAAGCCCCAATCAAAAGACAAAGGGTATCAGAATGGATTAAAAAAAAAAATCTATATGTTGCCTACAAGAAACTCATTTTAAGCCCGAAGACACCTCCAGATTTAAAGTGAGGGGGTGGAAAACAATTTACCATGCTAATGGACATCAGAAAAAAGCAGGAGTGGCAATCCTTATATCAGATCAATTAGATTTTAAGCCAAAGACTATAATAAGAGATGAGGAAGGACACTGTATCATACTCAAAGGATCTGTCCAACAAGAAGATCTAACAATTTTAAATATCTATGCCCCTAACGTGGGAGCAGCCAATTATACAAACCAATGAATAACAGAATCAAAGAAACACATCAACAATAATACAATAATAGTAGGGGACTTTAACACTCCCCTCACTGAAATGGACAGATCATCTAAGCAAAAGATCAACAAGGAAATAAAGGCCTTAAATGACACACTGGACCAGATGGACATCACAGATATATTAGGAACATTTCATCCCAAAGCAACAGAATACACATTCTTCTCCAGTGCACATGGAGCATTCTCCAGAATAGATCACATCCTCGGTCCTAAATCAGGTCTCAACTGGTATCAAAAGATTGGGATCATTCCCTGCATATTTTCAGACCACAATGCTCTGAAGCTAGAACTCAATCACAAGAGGAAATTTGGAAAGAACCCAAATACATGGAGACTAAACAGCATCCTTCTAAAGAATGAATGGGTTAACCAGGAAATTAAAGAAGAATTGAAAAAATTCATGGAAACAAATGATAATGAAAACACAATGGTTCAAAATCTGTGGGACACAACAAAGGCAGTCCTGAGAGGAAAATATATAGCGGTACAAGCCTTTCTTAAGAAACAAGAAAGGTCTCAAGTACACAACCTAACCCTACACCTAAAGGAGCTGGAGAAAGAACAAGAAAGAAACCCTAAACCCAGCAAGAGAAGAGAAATATAAATATCAGAGAAGAAATCAATGAAATAGAAACCAAAAGAACAATAGAACAAATCAACAAAAATAGGAGCTGGTTCTCTGAAAGAATTAATAAGATTGATAAATCCCTGGCCAGACTGATCAAAAAGAAAATAGAAAGGACCCAAATAAATAAAATCATGAATGAAACACAGACAATTATAAGAACATACTATGAGCAACTCTATGGCAACAAATTTGACAATCTGGAAGAAACGGATGCATTCTTAGAGACATATAAACTACCACAACTGAACCAGGAAGAAATAGAAAGCCTGAACAGACCCATAACCAGTAAGGAGATTGAAATAGTCATCAAAAATCTCCAAACAACCAAAAGCCCAGGGCCAGACGGCTTCCCCGGGGAATTCTACCAAACATTTAAAGAAGAACTAGTTCCTATTCTCCTGAAACTGATCCAAAAACTAGAAATGGAAGGAAAACTTCCAAACTCATTTTTTGAGGCCAGCATCATCTTGATCCCAAAACCAGACAAGAATCCCATCAAAAAAGAGAACTACAAACCAATATCCTTGATGAACACAGATGCAAAAATTCTCACCAAAATACTAGCCATAGGATTCAACAGTACATTAAAAGGATTATTCACCACGACCAAGTGGTATTTATTCCAGAGCTGCAAGGTTGGTTCAACATCCGCAAATCAATCAATGTGATACAACACATTAATAAAAGAAAGAACAAGAACCATATCATATTCTCAATAGATGCTGAAAAAGCATTTGACAAAGTACAGCATCCGTTCCTGATCAAAACTCTTCAAAGTGTAGGGATAGAGGGCACATACCTCAATATTATCAAAGCCATCTATGAAAAACCCACTGCAAATCTCATTCTCAATAGAGAAAAACTGAAAGCTTTTCTGCTTAGGTCAGGAACAGGGCAGGGATGTCCATTATCAGCACTGCTATTCAACATAGTACTAGAAGTCGTAGCCTCAGCAATCAGACAACAAAAGGAAATTAAAGGCATCCAAATCAGCAAAGAAGAAGTCAAACTATCAGTCTTTGCAGATGATATGATACTGTATGTGGAATTCCCAAAAGACTCCACTCCAAAACTGCTAGAACTTGTACAGGAATTCAGTAAAGTGTTAGGAAATAAAATCAATGCACAAAAATCAGTTGCATTTCTCTACACCAACAACAAGACAGAAGAAATGGAAATGAAGGAGTCAATCCCATTTACAATTGCACCCAAAACTATAAGATACCTAGGAATAAACCTAACCAAAAAGGCTAAGAATCTATACTCAGAAAACTATAAAGTACTCATGAAAGAAATTGAGAAAGACACAAAAAATTGGAAAAATGTTCCATGCTCCTGGATTGGAAGAACAAATATTGTGAAAATGTCTATGCTACCTAAAGCAATCTACACACTTAATGCAATTTCTATCAAAATACCATCCATTTCTTTTCAAAGAAATGGAACAAATAATCCTAAAATTTATATGGAACCAGAAAAGACCTCGAATAGCCAAAGGAATGTTGAAAAATAAAGCCAAAGTTGGTGGCATCACAATTCCGGACTTCAAGCTCTATTACAAAGCTGTCAACATCAAGACAGCATGGTACTGGAACAAAAACATAGATCAATGGAAAAGAATAGAGAGCCCAGAAATAAACCCTCAACTCTATGATCAACTAATCTTCGACAAAGCAGGAAAGAAAGTCCAATGGAAATTTCTCCTTTTATTCCAAGAAAATATTGTCATCACGGAAAGTATTTTATCACTTTGCTTTCCCTGATAAAGATTAGTGTGGCTTTCTAAAAATGGAGATGATTTTTCACATTTCTCAAATGTATTTCTGTTGGTATGTTCACTTTTTCAGTTAGAGAAGCATAACCTCTTTCAGAAACACAATCCTAAATTTCTGACACAGTAGCCCTGGTGTTGGTGAGAACAGGAGAGGTTTTTCTTAGATGCATATCTGAGCAGTTTCACACACTCAAGCACCTGGAAAACAAAATCTCTTTATTCTCTGAATACTGTTCCTGGTAATTCATTTGTTGACCAGTCAGTTCTGATCTTCTTTTTCTCTTCTTTCTTTAGTGAGAGTCAGACACCATACTGCCTTGTTTCTTGCCTTATCTCAATCCTTAAGAGCATTATACAGGGGATGTTCTTTTTTTTTATAATTTTTTTTTTATTGACAGACAGAGATCACAAGCAGGCAGAGAGGCAGGCAGAGAGAGAGGGGGAAGCAGGCTCCCCGCTAAGCAGAGAGCCCAACTCGGGGCTCTATCCCAGGACTCTGGGATCATGACCAGAGCCGAAGGCAGAGGCTTTAACCCACTGAGCCACCCAGGTGCCCCACAGGGGATGTTCTTATTCCAATTTCTCTGATGGGAAGCTGAGACTTAGAGAGTTCATTATTTGCCTACATTCACATGGCTAGTTACTATGGCAAAGTTTGGGACCCAATAGATACTTGTTTGTTCCTTAGTACATGGTCTATACCATTATATGCTATGAGAAACATTAAGCCATAAGTGTATTCTGAATATATAGTCTTTTGTAGTCTGACGTTTTAAACAGACTATGTAGTTGAATGTGTAATAGTAATAGCTCAAAATTTGTATGACTCCTCATGCAGAAAACAATGCTTCCATTTCTAATCATGGCACTAAAATTGCTTCTCTTCCTCCCAAGACATCAAGGAAGTCTTGTTGAATCTGCATTTATTAAATTTTTACAATGTGAAATTTAGGGTATTTTTATAAAAGGGCAAGTCCTTTTAACACCATTTCATTCAGTCTTTCTGTATTGGGATCAAATCTGCTGGGACTATGGAAGGAGCAGTTGTACTACATGCAGGTCTCAGTTGCAGAACTCAGAGCTGCCTTTGCACTCCTGCTGGGACATCTGCAGAAAGACCAATAGAGAGGATCTTCTGATGAGCAGCTCAGGGTATTAAATCAATATCCTGGAACTTGTTAGGGTAATTTGGAGTTCAAAGGAACAGTTTTTCAGGAATAAATGGGTTAAGAGATCATCATTAATATTTCATACTCTAAAAACTCATCTGTTCTTGTATCAGAGAGAACTGAATTCTGGAAAGAAATTACTTTATAATCAAACCAGATATCCATCCCCTCAATATGTAGAGATACAAAAATATATACCTATAAAATATTGAACATTCATATTTTGAATATTAAAATACAATATTTCTATTTTGTTCCTCTGTAAAATCATAGAAGTAGTAACTCTAAGTTGCAGAAACAGAGGGAACGCATCTCCTGGAAAAGGAGATCTAGGAAAAGAACTGGTACGTCTAGGAATGGCATCTAGAAACTGGCATCTAGGAAAAGAACTGGTCCAATACATGATAATCTTTTAAGAGAAAAGATTTAGAAGTTTCCAAAACATAGTGAGAAAAGGTAAAATCAGACTCTCCAATGTGTGTGAGTGAGTTGGGAAAGACAGACACAATCTGTCCAGGGAGAGAGAGGGGTCAGGTCACCCATTCTTGACTATGTTCATATCTAATGTGATTTTGCTTGAGATTCATCTTTGTTGAATGTTAACAGTGTCTGTTTACATATAAATATTGAAAAAATACAAACACATTTTAAAAGAGGTGCACAGGGAAATTTCTGTAAAAAATTTTCAGACGGTTTACCTGGAATAGCTGGAAGAGCAGCAAAGTGCTTGGTCCTGGCACAATTCTCAGGGTTACAGGTAAAATATTTTTTAATTCTTCCCTGTAGTTGGGGAGGGGAGGCAGTGATGCTGGGGTGTGGGTAGAGTGGGGGCAGGCTATGTGCTGCTGCTGGCTCAGAATTGTAGGATTGGTCCCAGTTTGGTCATAAATAGCAGTGGGATCCTTGGAGAGGTAGTTGCTGTCTGAGCTAGCATGGAAGACAGTAACAAGGAGCTAACTAGCTAGAGTATCTGAGATTCTCTACAGGGTGGAGCTGTTGGGCCCCTTAGAGATTTCTGTGTTGAAAAATTGTATAGAAATTTGTGTATTTTATTTATGTGATTCCAAAAATAACTAAAAGAAAATATTAACAAAAATTTATAAGCTTGTCTTTTTGTCTAAGGCAATTTGTATCAGATATCAACATACTCAACTGCACAAACATATCCAAGAATGTCTTTTTTTTATTAATTTTTTATTTTTTATAAACATATATTTTTATCCCCAGGGGTAAAATATTCACAGGTCTGTGAATCACCAGGTTTACACACTTCACAGCACTCACCAAAGCACATACCCTCCCCAATGTCCATAATCCCACACCCTTCTCCCAAACCCCCTCCCCCCAGCAACCCTCAGTTTGTTTTGTGAGAGTAAGAGTCACTTATGGTTTGTCTCCCTCCCAATCCCATCTTGTTTCATTTATTCTTCTCCTACCCACTTAAGCCCCCATGTTGCATCACCACTTCCTCATAAGCTGGGTTTGTTTTTTCTAAATTCAGTCTAGTAAATTTGTTCATTCTTCATTAGACTTAGAGATAAAATTTTGCTTGATGAGGGAAAACATCTACAGGGATGTATCTACCCTAAAGGATCTAGTCAAATAAATGTTTTCAAAGAATTTTCACAAGGCTATTGAAACTTTGGAAAAGTGAAAGAAATATTTTTGTACTTTTCTGGTTTTGATCATAGGCACACATGAATTGATAAACTGAAAAGCAAATTTCTAGTCCCATTTTTCCCCCCAACTTACTTCAATATAAATTGAATTTTATATATATATATATATTTATCTATATATATAGATAGATAAATATATATATATATAAATCGATAAATAAACCTAATTAAATAGATGTAATTCATGAGGTCTTGAAAATTTTATTTTTAGGAGACTGAGGTGCAGAGAAGATGTGGACTATGTTTCTGGATCTTTTGCTTTCTGTATCCTCAACCTTCAGCAAATAAATTTTCATTCACCAATCTTTGCTTTCTTAGAGGTATAAAAATAATACATGCCCATGTATTATTTGGAAGTTTGGAAAAAAATTAAAAATTAAAAAATTATGACACTTACTCTGTTAGCATTTGCTATATTTCCACCCATTCACTCTGTCAATGTAACAACCATCTCAAGTGGATGCTGTAGAACTAAATGATATTCGATATGAAAATATCTACTGCATAGGTTGGTACATGGTCAATCATTAAAAAGTCAGTTCTACAAATTCCAATTATCACCCAGTGGAGTTTTTAAAATCAGGAGTATCGAAAAATATATTAATTTTGATCTATTCCACAGGTCACTTTAGAACAATTGTTCAGTATTTGTAGAATACTTTCAATTTCTAAGATTCATTTTGGATGTTTATAAAAATGAGTAGAATGTAGTAAGCAATACCTCATATATTGTTAGCCTCAATTAAGTTGATCTCTCCCTTTTCAGTGGAAACATCTGGATATAAACAAGGAAGAGGTTTTATAATTGAATATATAAAAATTATACTAATACAAATAAAAAGTCAAAAATTCACTTTTTAAATAAAACTTTTTATTTACTGTTTATTTGAGAAAGCACGCATACCAGAGAGAGAGGGGGGGGGGAGCACACAAAAGCTGAGATGAGAGGCAGACAGAAAGGGAGAAGCAGACTCCCAGCTGAGCATGGAGATCAGTGTGGTGAGCTCTGTCCCAGGACCTGGGATCATGACCTGAGCCAAAGACAGATACTTAAAAGACTGAGCCACCCAGGCATCCCTCACATATTCATTTTTAATAATGTATATCTTCATTAGATTATATCTACAAATTAAAAATTATATTATTATAAATAGCATGAGAAATACCACTTTTTTCAAACCTCACATTTCATTAAAAATCTAGTTCAGATTCTTCAACTCTATCTAAAATGTATATATTAGAGCAAATTTTGAAAGTCACCTTAGGCTTTGAGTTTCTGGGGATACCTTAATGATGATGTCTTTGGATATGTTATTGAAAGACACATTTATCCACTTAAAAAATAAAAGCCTTTTTTTCATTTTTTTAAAATTATTTATTTTCAGCATAACAGTATTCATTGTTCTGGCACCACACCCAGTGCTCCATGCAATCCATGCCCTCTCTAATACCCACCACCTGGTTCCCCCAACCTCCCACCCTCCCGCCCCCGCTGCTTCAAACCCATGACCAGGTGGGATTCATTCCTGGGCTACAAGGATGGTTCAACATTCACAAATCAATCAATGTGATAGAACAAATTAATAAGAGAAGAAGAGAAGAACCACATGGTCCTCTCAATTGATGCAGAAAAAGCATTTGACAAAATCCAGCATCTGTTCCTGATTAAAACGGTTCAAAGTATAGGGATAGAGGGAACATTCCTGAACTTCATCAAATCTATCTATGAAAGACCCACAGCAAATATCATCCTCAATGGGAAAAAGCTTGCAGCCTTCCCTTTGAGATCAGAAACACGACAAGGATGCCCACTCTCACCACTCTTGTTCAACATAGTATTAGAAGTCCTAGCAACAGCAATCTGACAACAAAGAGAAATAGAAGGTATCCAAATTGGCAATGAATAAGTCAAACTCTCTCTCTTCCCTTTTTTTTCATCTATTTTGTTATTATGTGTATGTACAATGTAAGCATAGAGTATAGAGACTTTAATTCCATGTAAAATTTACCAAATCCATATTAAACTTATTTATTTATATATTTATTTTTTACTGATACTAGCTCTAAACTTACTTTAATTGAGTCTATTTCAGGTTGATATGTTGTCCAAGTGCATTGTTTAATCAAAGAAGAGTATTGGAAGACCATCTTTTAAAATGAGAGGTTGCCCAGACTAAAACATAAGGCGACCTCTATTTTATGAGGTTTAATTTTGGAGTGAAAGCTTCATCTTCTGCTCTGGCATTTCAGCTTGTTTGAATTCTAAATGTTTTGCATCTATATCACAGAGCAGGATTTGCAAATATCTTCTCCCATTTTTCATGCCACCTTTGATATAGACCTCACCGAAATATCAAGCTCTAGGGCTGAAAAAGAAAAAGCTCTAGTGCACAAACGATTTCTTATTTATTTATTTATTTATTTTTCAGGTCTTGAAAATGTTTATTTATATACATTTAACTTTTTACTAGAAGTTTTAAAAGTAGGTAGACCAAGATATTGTGGAATTTTTTTTAACTTTATTTTATTTTTTCAGTGTTCCAAGATTCATTGTTTATGCATCAGACCCAGTGCTCCATGCAATATATGCCCTCACCCAACTCCCCACAACCTCCCTTCCAAAACCCTCAGTTTGTTTCTCAGAGTCTACATTCTCTCATGGTTCATCTCCGCCTCCAATTTCCCCCAACTCCCTTCTCCTCTCCCTCTCCCAATGTCCTCCATGTTATTCCTTATGCTCCACAAGTAAGTGAGACCATATGATAATTGAATCTCTCTGTTTCACTTATTTCACTCAGCATAATCTCATTTATTTATACTCCCTATTTTCAAAATCCATTTGAAAAGCACTAAGATAAAAAATGAAATAGGGTTAGGCAATGGAATGAAAATAGAAGAAAAGAACTAAGGAAATGAAAACAGAAGAAGGAAGTCCTGTGATTATCTAGCATGAAGCATAGGGTACAATTTTATGTTCAAAGGTAAGAGAAAAATGTATTAGAGTACATACTTTTTATTAACTGAGAAAATGAAGCACACCAAATTCTGAAATATGTTTTTCCCACCATAAAATGAGAAAAGGACTTCAATGCCTGAATCATTTAAGATCAATGTGAAGTGACGAAGTACACATTGCCTTCCATATACATTTTTAAAAATGGAAAAAATGGTCTTTAACAAATGCACTTCATGTTACCACTGCATCCTTATAATAGGCCCCATGATATTTAATGTTATTCACAGATAGTGACCTTCAGCAGACTTGGTCAGGCAGGTGACCGTCTAGGAATCTAATGTGAGAATAGGAAGCTTGGAGGTCAAGGCAACCAGACACTGATTTAATTGTTCATCATGAAGGCCCACTGTAGAGTTTGAACCCAAACTTTGAACATGAACTAGAAGAAAATCATTTTGAGGTAGATTTTTCTGATGAGAGCTTGGAATGCTCAGAGATTGTGCTGTTGGTGGGGGAAAATGCCATTTGCTCTGGACAGCACAGGTGAATCTGTTCCATGAAGTGACCCCTTATTACTAGACTTTACTAACTTCTTTCCTTTACTTTACTAATTTTACTAACTTTGATTTTCTTATCACTGGAAAGGCATCGGAAGACACATTTTCAGTGACCATGGTTCGGATAATTCCCGACCTAGTAGAGCAAAGAGAGATGCAAACAAAGGAATAAATCTTGGTGCTCAATTTACATAGGTCCAATTGTTATCCCCAAATACTGCATTCCCATTAGTAAGTGAAGGTTTGGTCTCATGAGATTAAAATGTCATGTTGGAGAACACAGTCATCACAAACAAATTGCTAATAATAATGGTAATAATAATTATGATTTCTCATTTTCATAGCATGTCTAGATGTGGTTATCTTAGGAAAGATTTCTATACCAGTATGAATCTTTCCAGTAAAGGTCAGCATAGATAACATTGTGCAAACACTGTAATAGCCTCTGACCTTGTGTCTTAGTAGACTTGCATGAAGTGTTCATGCACTACATGTGTAATTGTCTTGAAAACATCTGGCCCAAGAACAAAGTTGATCATGACAGATAATTTGTGTGAGTTGACACATTGCCTTTTCTGGTGGTGAAAGGAAGTTGGCAGAAAGCCTGCACTTTGGACTCAGGCTGACCTCAAGATCTGACTCCACCACTTATTGCTTATGTGAACTTGGGTGATTATTCTCTGGCCTCAGTTTTCTAATCCAAAAGATGGGATAACAGGATGTATGAGGGAGGCATATGAAAATCAAATGAAAGACTGTAAATCAGGTACTTGGCACATTGTCTAACACATAACAGGTGCTACATAGATGTTGCCCCATTTCAAACCTAAAGGAATAATTGTATCCAGTATGGAGAGTGGTTTGTAGGGAATCATACTGACAGAGCAGAAATTCTTCTGAAGATTTGGCTCTACTTCTAACCACTCTAGTGGAAAGTTACCTTACTGTAAAATGATACACAAAACCCCTGAATTTAGAGGTATTTGTTTAATGGACTTCTCCCTAATTTGACACAAAAATGAAATTAAAATTAAAAATTATTTTTTTTAATTTTTAAGTTGTTATACATACTTCAATCTTAGTCCCTTAATTTATGATACCATGTCTAACACAAAAAAGTTTGGGCTTCATACTGGTATTTAGTAGAAAAAAAATTAAAATTTTGAATTTTATGTAGAAAATACTTAGGGATACATTTAGAAATACAGTTACTACTTTTAAATATAGTTTAAAATGTCATAACTTTGAAATTTGTATTTATATAAGAAATAGCTTTAAGCATTTTTTAAATTTAATTTTATTTTTTCAGTGTTCCAAGATTCATTGTTTATGCACCACACCAGCGCTCCATACAATACATGCCCAAATTAATACCCATCACCAGTTCACCTAACTCCCTGCCCCTTCCCCTCCAAAGCCCTCAGTTTTTTTTTTTTAACAAAAATGAGGAGAATAAAAATAGAGGAATTTTGAATCAATATTAATATGCAGATACAAAATACCATACTTAATTGAAAATGTCATTGTACTTGGTTAATTTATATAGAATTCATACTGCTTTGTATCCATCAAATATAGACAACTAAGGCAACTTACCTAAAAATTTTTCTGATTATGAATATTAAAATATAAATATATTATATTTCATATATTTATAAATATTATATTTTTATATTTATGTTATATTAATAATATAAATATATTGTAAAAATATTTATTTTATAAACCGGTTTCTCATCTTACACTGTTGGTGGGAATGCAAGTTGGTGCAACCACTTTGGAAAACAGTGTGGAGATTCCTTAAGAAATTAAATATAGAGCTACTCTGTGACCCTGAAATTGCACTATTGGGTATTTACCCCAAAGATACAGATGTAGTGAAAAGAAGAGCCATCTGTACCCCAATGTTCATAGCAGCAGCAATGACTACAGTCACCAGACTCTGAAAAGAACCAAGATGCCCTTCAGCGGATGAATGGATAAAGAAGATATGGTTTCTGTATACTATGGAATATTGTGCCTCCATCAGAAAGGATGAATACCTACTTTTCTATCAACATGGACGGGACTGGAAGAGATTATGTTAGTGAAATAAGTCAAGCAGAATGAATCAGTTATCATATGGTTTCACTTATTTGTGAAGGAATAATACAGAGGACATGGGGAGATGGAGAGGAGAAGTGAGTTGGGGGAAACTGGAGGGGGAGACGAACCACAAGAGACTGTGGATTCTGAGAAACAAACTGAGGGTTTGGGAGGGGGAGGGGTGGAAGGTTGGGTGAGCCTGGTGGTAGGTATTATGGAGGGCACATATTGCATGGAGCACTGGGTGTGGTCTATAAACAATGAATTCCAGAACACTGAAAAGAAATTTAAAAAATAAAATTTTAAAAAAATAGACCAGTTTCTATTTTATAAATGAATGAAAATGATTATGGCCATTAAAAAAACACTCTTAATAAGTTTAGTTAAGAATGTTGAGGGACACCTGGGTGGCTCTTCAATTAAGCATCTGCTCATGAACTCAGGGTAGTGGGACTGAGCCCTGAGCTTAATGTTGGGCTCCAGGCTGAGCATAGAGTCGGCTCTGGATTCTTACTCTGTCGCTCTCCCCCTACTCTCTCTCTAAAATAAATAAATAAGGTATTTTTAGAAAAAGGAATACTGAATGAAAAAACATGTAACATAATTCCATAAAATATAAGCACAAACCATATATAATCAAGAATACTGTTTAATGCTCAGTTAGCTATCACATTGAAAAAATTATGGAAGTTCAAGATTCCTTCTTATCCTGACAAGAATGAAACTTCAGGAATCTAACTAAGGCAAAGTGACAGGAGGTAAATTTAGTGTCTTATCATCCAGATTATTCCAAGTTCATTATTTGATTTTCAAGTGATTTATTATAGTGAATCAGAAGTATTCCTATGAAAACCAAACTTTTTAAGGTGAAAACTACATTCTTTACTATATTCACTTGAGGCAAAAATGATGTAAATACTGTGTACTTTGAAAAATAAATTTTGCTTTATAAAATGAGCTTTTAAAATTAAAAGCAAAGTATATGATTGATGAAATATACAGTGTCTTACTATTATAATCAATTAAATACTATTTGTACTATAAAGAAGATGTACAAAATTAAAACAAGTACATTATGACCTAATTTCTACTTATGGTATGAATAAAAAGCCTCATTGTTTGCTTGCTCATTTAGTATAAAAATAAGGAGCTTTTATGCACAGGCAAAAATTCTGAAGAATTCTTTTTCCTTTCCTCTCAAAGGAGAAATCCAACTCTTCTTTTCTTAGGAAATGGTCCATGAAATTATTATTCTAATTCCAAACTAGTGGAAAGAGAAAATTACTAAAGTATTTGAGTTCCAGTTGGAATCAAATTGGAAAGGGTTCTACTGTTTGTAACTTAAATCATTAATTAATAATACATGTGTAACAAAGAAATAATCCAAGCTTCAAAGGACATGCCCTTGAGAACCATGATGTTTCATTATAATTTGGCATTATATCTGCAAGAAATTCTGATCATGACTGTTAACATGACACCATTAGATAGAACTTTATTCAGCAGTCAAAATGAAATAAAACTGAGGGGTACTACAACAGGTTCAGCAGTCTTGTAGGACAGATTCATATTTGGAGAGACATGCTAAAAGTCAAAATATGGTGTCTTCCTAGCCAAGATGACTTCAAATGAAATTCCAATATAGATTGTACTTTTAGTGAATATTTCCTAAGGCAGAACAAAATTCCTGCATTACTTGATTAGGTTACTCTAAGAACATTTCTGAAAATAATCAATATTTTTTTTTTAAAATACAAGTTTTGGAAATATAGTCATTTTGTTTCTAAATTTCAGGCATTGTAAATAATTTGGAGGTGCAGCATTAAACATTGCCCTACTCAAAATCCTGAAGTGGTTCAGATGTGAGGAGTTGTTCTATAAAATCAAAAACCAAGGAGAAGAATTACAGTATTAGAAATGAGCATGGTGGGGGGGTACCTGGGTGGCTCAGTGGGTTAAAGCCTCTGCCTTTGGCTCAGGTCATGATCCTGGGGTCCTGGGATTGATCCTCGCATCGGGCTCTCTGCTTGGCAGGGAGCCTGCTTCCTCCTCTCTCTCTGCCTACCTCTCTGCCTACTTGTGATCTCTCTTTCTGTCAAATAAATAAATAAATAATCTTTTTTTGACAAGGTGGATACACTTCACTAATTTAAAATTAAATACACTACCAAATAAAAGACTTGTCTTTAAAAAAAAAAAAGGAAAAGAAAGAAATGGGCATGGGATCCATATTTATAACTAAAATATCAACTTGATGGATTCCCATTCGAAGAAGTGACTATGTTTTATTTTTAAATATTCCATATTTTGATCTAGTCTCTTTACAACTGTAACTTTGGGCAAGATACACACCTCTAGAATCTCTTTTTCCATGGAAACTAAGAAAATAAGCATGTCATAACCCTCTGTGGATGAAAAGCCACAGTAAGCACTAATCCTATAGCAACTTTTCTTCCTTTAATTATTTCTGGGTGTAACCACACCATGTTTGTGTTTCTCTAATTATTTCTTTAATGTTTTATTTATTTATTTGACAAATAGAGAGGAAGCACCAGTAGCCAAAGCAGTGGACAGAGAGATAGGGGGAGGCAGCCTCCCCCTTAAGCAGAAAGCCTGTTGTGAAGCTCCATCCCAAGACCCTGGATCCAAAGACGCTTAACTGACTGAGCCACTCAGATGCCCTCTAATTATGTTTTAATTGTTATTCCACTTTCTTCAACATATAAAAGTCCTGATGAGGGGCACCTGGGTGGCTCAGTGGGTTAAGCCGCTGCCTTCGGCTTGGGTCATGATCGCAGGGTCCTTTGATCGAGCCCCGCATCAGGCTCTCTGCTCAGCCGGGAGCCTGCTTCCTTCTCTCTCTCTGCCTGCCTCTTTGCCTGCTTCTGATCTCTCTCTGTCAAATAAATAAATAAAATCTTAAAAAAAAAAAAAGTCCTGATGAAAATATTTCTCCCAAGCCCACAATTTGTCTTCCTTCAATTACTGAAATAAAAGTCCATAGGGCTGGAACATATCTTTGTTTTCTTGAGGATTTTCCCCCTAATGTTATCAAGATAGATTGGGGAGAAAAGGATGACAAAACAAATCTGAAATCCCAGCAGGGAGACACCGTGAAGACTAATGACACACACATGAAATTCAGCTGGCTGACCGTGACTGGAGCATCAATGGATGAAAAACACAAATGTATCGTCAACCATGAGAGTGATAGAAGAAAAATTGATCAAGGGATTCCTTTTCCTTCTATATACAAAGGTATGTGCATATAAACATGAATATAACCTCCCAGAACTCTTTGTTTCAAAGGGATGACCCTCCATTTTCTGTCAAGTATTAATGAAAACAAGCAAATAGAAATTTTTCTCTAATGTTGTTCCATTTATGTTAATAAATGTCATGCTATTTCTCAATAGAATTCAAATAGTATGGGCTTTGGGGGCACCTGGGTGGCTCCTTATTCAGCTTAGGTCATGATATCAGGCTCTTGAGATCAAGGTGTGGCATTGGGCTCGATGCTCAGCATGGAGTCTGCTTGAGTCTTCTTCCATCTGCCTCTTTCCCCTGTGCTCATTCTCTCTCTTTCTCTCTCTCTCTCAAAATAAATAATAAATCTTAAAAATAAATAGCATGGCCTATGGAACATACAGAGAAAAAATGAAAGGCAAATTCACTTAGCTTTTCTCATGTCAGTTTGATCATCATAAATATTAATGTCATGGTGATATTTTTTATAGTCATTTTATGGATTAAATGAAACAATACACATGAGAGCACCTAGAAACTTCACACAAAAGAAATGTTCAGTGTCCACTTTTGATGATTTTACTTGATCAAGAAATAAGAGCATAACAACAATCTTTCAAGAATGTACTTCTCAGCATCACAGTCCTTCTCACTCCAATCTTGCTCTACTCAAAGTGTAACCCATAAACAATGAGTTATAGGAGACAAAATGTTCATTTGATGGAGCCAAATCACAGATCAACCAGAGATAGTAATTTGGCTACTGAGGTTTTAGTATTGATGAGAGAACAGAAGGCAAGCTGACATAGCAGAAGCTGACACCCTGCAATAAAGATTTGATGAGGCTTACGTGTTTAAAAGTTCTTACATTCTACACAATGAATATATTTCTTACCATTGGTAAACCTGCTCAGCAAACATTATTGCAGTCCTAGTGAATGCCAGACCTGCAGGATGAACTACTCTCCCAAAAAGGATCACTATAGTAATGCAAATTTATTTTTCGTAATCACTCAGGGTACCTATGATTTAGGCATGATTCGAGCATGGTGTCCCAAAAGAGCTCCAGTGTAGACACTGGTCATATTCATACAGTGTCAGCAGACAGAAGAATGTGCTCTGGCCCCACTGAGACCCAGTAATTCATTAGACTCAGTCAAGTCCTGGCATTAACAGTACAGAACAAGGCCACAGAGGGCACATAAAGAAGGAATCAGTTTGTGCTTTTCCCTGTGATTCACAAGCACCTTTTTTAAAAATTTTTTTTTATTTTTTATAAACATATATTTTTATCCCCAGGGGTACAGGTCTGTGAATCACCAGGTTTAACACTTCACAGCACTCACCAAAGCACATACCCTCCCCAATGACCATAACCCCACCCCCCTTCTCCCAACCCCCCTCCCCCCAGCAACCTTCAATTTGTTTTGTGAGATTAAGAGTCACTTATGGTTTGTCTCCCTCCCAATCCCATCTTGTTTCATTGATTCTTCTCCTACCCACTTAAGCCCCCATGTTGCATCACCACTTCCTCATATCAGGGAGATCATATGATAGTTGTCTTTCTCTGCTTGACTTATTTCGCTAAGCATGATACACTCTAGTTCCATCCATGTTGTCGCAAATGGCAAGATTTCATTTCTTTTGATGGCTGCATAGTATTCCATTGTGTATATATACCTCATCTTCTTTATCCATTCATCTGTTGATGGACATCTAGGTTCTTTCCATAGTTTGGCTATTGTGGACATTGCTGCTATAAACATTCGGGTGCACGTGCCCCTTTGGATCACTATGTTTGTATCTTTAGGGTAAATACCCAGTAGTGCAATTGCTGGGTCATAGGGCAGTTCTATTTTCAACATTTTGAGGAACCTCCATGCTGTTTTCCAGAGTGGTTGCACCAGCTTGCATTTCCACCAACAGTGTAGGAGGGTTCCCCTTTCTCCGCATCCTCGCCAGCATCTGTCATTTCCTGACTTGTTGATTTTAGCCATTCTGACTGGTGTGAGGTGATATCTCATTGTGGTTTTGATTTGTATTTCCCTGAGGCCGAGTGATATGGAGCACTTTTTCATGTGTCTGTTGGCCATCTGGATGTCTTCTTTGCAGAAATGTCTGTTCATGTCCTCTGCCCATTTCTTGATTGGATTATTTGTTCTTTGGGTGTTGAGTTTGCTAAGTTCTTTATAGATTCTGGACACTAGTCCTTTATCTGATATGTCGTTTGCAAATATCTTCTCCCATTCTGTCAGTTGTCGTTTGATTTTGTTAACTGTTTCCTTCGCTGTGCAAAAGCTTTTGATATTGATGAAATCCCAATAGTTCATTTTTGCCCTTGCTTCCCTTGCCTTTGGCGATGTTCCTAGGAAGATGTTGCTGCAGCTGAGGTCGAAGAGGTTGCTGCCTGTGTTCTCCTCAAGGATTTTGATGGATTCCTTTCGCACATTGAGGTCCTTCATCCATTTTGAGTCTATTTTTGTGTGTGGTGTAAGGAAATGGTCCAATTTCATTTTTCTGCATGTGGCTGTCCAATTTTCCCAACACCATTTATTGAAGAGGCTGTCTTTTTTCCATTGGACATTCTTTCCTGTTTGTCGAAGATTAGTTGACCATAGAGTTGAGGGTCTATTTCTGGGCTCTCTATTCTGTTCCATTGATATATGTGTCTGTTTTTGTGCCAGTACCATGCTGTCTTGATGATGACAGCTTTGTAATAGAGCTTGAAGTCCGGAATTGTGATGCCACCAACATTGGCTTTCTTTTTCAATATCCCTTTGGCTATTCGAGGTCTTTTCTGGTTCCATATAAATTTTAGAATTATTTGTTCCATTTCTTTGAAAAATATGGATGGTACTTTGATAGGAATTGCATTAAATGTGTAGATTGCTTTAGGTAGCATAGACATTTTCACAATATTTATTCTTCCAATCCAGGAGCATGGAACATTTTTCCATTTCTTTGTGTCTTCCTCAATTTCTTGTACTCTTTCATGAGTACTTTATAGTTTTCTGAGTATAGATTCTGTGCCTCTTTGGTTAGGTTTATTCCTAGGTATCTTATGGCTTGGGGTGCAATTGTAAATGGTATTGACTCCTTAATTTCTCTTTCTTCTGTCCTCACAAGCACCTTTTAAGCAGTGGTGAACAAGCACATAACAACAACTGTGAAGAGTTTTCTATATGCAAGTTGAAATTTCTGAAGTAAAACTTTGTCTTCTTGGAGCATTGAAAAAACAAAAATAAAAATAAAAACAAAAAAACTCACATACCCAAAATGACAACATTTAGTTTAAGGTTGCAAGTCACTAAACCATGACTTAACACCTAACCCCAGTGCAATTTCAACCCCCCAGAATAGTAACATTTACCCAGTCAACATGGGAATTTCCTGGTCAGTACCAAGAGTTTTCCTGAGGACCCCTTCCATTCCTCTCAGGAGGCTGACCTTACCTAAAGCAATGAATTCTTTGTTAAGAATTTTCTTTTTTCTTCTCGCTCTCTGAGTTCTCATCTCCTTCCTAGATGGGATGCTGTGTGATTCATTGACTGATTGAATAATAGTACCATTAGATCTTTAACATTTATGTAGTTGAATTTTTGTTCTTTTTTTAAAAAAAAGATATTTATTTATTTGACAGAGAGAGAGATCACAAGTAGACAGAGAGGCACAGAGTCTTAGCTAATGGGTTCCATAAATTCTACAGAGAGTAGCTCACCATTTTCTGATATATCTGTTTATTTTTCTTTTTTAAATTTTCATTTATTATTTTTCATGACACATCTGTTTATTTCCACCTAGATTACAGATATAAAGCAAAATTACAAAATCTTTATTTTTAAAAGTTTTATTTAATTGACAGAGAGAGATAAAATAAGTGGGAGAGACGAAGAGAGAAAAGCAGACTTCCTGCTGAGCAGAGAGCCTGATGCAGGGCTCCATCCCAGCACCTTGGGATCAGGACCTTAGCTGAATGCAGTTGTTTAACTGACAGAGCCATGGAGGTGGGTCCAAAATTGCAAAATCTTAAAAGCTTCTTTTTGAATCTTGGGGAAATGGCATGGTAACCACCAATTGGAGACCTCCAAAGTATGAAATAGTTTACCATCAATGTCTAATTTATCAGGTCTATAATCCCCAGAACAACTGTTTACTCTTGGGAGGCTTCATGCCTCCTCCCTCTGGACTCTCTGAACACCTGCAGTTGGACTTCATTCCACTGGCAGTATGTGTTGTTAATATGCCATTGTCATTGTTTGTGTATTTTCTGGATGGGTTTAAGCCTTTCCTTGCCAAGGGGCTAATGCTCTCATTGTGGAAAAGACATGGTTAAAAATGGGTTTCCCGGGACGCCTGGGTGGCTCAGTTGGTTAAGCAGCTGCCTTCAGCTCAGGTCATGATCCCAGCGTCCTGGGATCGAGTCCCACATCGGGCTCCTTGCTCCGCGGGGAGCCTGCTTCTCCCCCTGACTCTGCCTTCCACTCTGTCTGCCTGCGCTCGCTCTCGCTCGCTCTCTCTCTGACAAATAAATAAATAAAATCTTTAAAAAAAAAAAAAAGCATTATTAAAAAAAAAAATGGGTTTCCCCTTAGGGCACACCTTCTGTGATCTCCAGTGATCAAGGCCCCTATTTCACAGGGAAAATCTTAGGAATCTTTAGGAAAACCTTGCAAACTTTCTGGAATTGTCTCTATACAACCTTCGGCTGATCCTTTGTGTCACCTGCTAGTCTGACCAGCTAATATAAGTCTCTAACATTTGATGTTCAAGCCTGTCATCACCAGGTTACAGAAACCTTCTTAGAAAACAATTAAAATTGTCCTCTCAGTCACAGGTTGGAGCCTGGTGATTAGGTATTTTACACACATTGTCAGAGGAAGACACCCCTCGAATCCCAGTAGAAGAGGGATCATACCTAGTGCTCTTCCTGTCAAACAAAAGGTATTAAGCCTCAGGTGCACATCACACAGCTACAGAAGTCTCCATCTGATATCTGGTTCTGCCTAGACTGTGGAGTTTCTGAATCAAATTGAGAGAAAGAAAAGTAGTTGATATCCAAGTAGATTGCTTTCACCTAAACAAGGGTTCAAGATTTCATACTTTAACTGAATACGAAATCCTTTCTCCCTCTTTTCTTTTACTCTGGCAATAGCCTATATCTCCCAGGTGATTGTTAAAGGGGTTAAACTCTGAACTTTAGAGCAAATTTTTATTTTGGGATAGCAGAAAACCTAACCTTGGTTCTAATTTTTCTCAAGGTAAATAAGACATCTCAATGGTTGACTCCGTTAAAGATATAGCCTGAATTAGTATGACTACCAAGAAGCCATCAGGATTCATTCCTTTGGCTGGTACCTACTTCCATGGTTAGGGATAATTGGAAGTGAGGAATGATCAAGATCTTCTCCTCCATTTTAAAAATTGTTGCAGAATCCCTCCTGAAGCAATGGGTACCCAGAAGAAGTCCATAGGCTCTGGACAAAGCAATTCTTAAAAGCAAGATAGCCCTTGATTATGACTTAGCTGAGCAAGACTAGATCTGTGCTATAGGCAACGATACATGCTATACTCAGGTGAACATTATTGGGGAAGTTAAAGACCAATAACATCAGTTCATGTTGTGAGCCAAGCCATTTGGCTTAACAGAGTGATTCCTTCAGCAGGGGCTTTCTCACTTATTTGATTTTAATTGCTTTGAGCCTTGGGGCCAATGACATCAAATAGCTCTTCAAACATGGGGAATTATCCTGTTTACAGACATCAAAATAATCTGCCTAGTGCTTTATGTTCTCTCAGAAGCTTGACACGCAAATTCAAAGCCAGTAATCTCCAAGCAAATGATCTTTCTAAGACTGGAACATCACAAAGAATGAAGAGAATGACTAACTTAAAAATGGTAAAGCTGAAGTGGTAACCTGTGACTATCACAAGGGTTAAGCAAAAATGTCAAGACATGTGAATATCACCCAGGAGAACATCAACTACTGTGAAAACTTCAGAGAAGTTGCTGAGAGTGGTGTTAATACATTCAGCCTAGTATCCAGCTCTCAGTTAAGCTGAGAGATGATCAAAAGGCAGTGTTGGTAAAAAGGAAGACCACTCAAAATGCACTCACTTAGCTTAAGGCCACAAGTCATTAAAGTCTTCATACCTACCCAGCTGCAGTTTCAACACCTAGAATTGCAGCCTTTAACCAGTTGACATGGGAATTTCTTGGTCAGCACTAGGATGTTTACTCATTGGCCCCATCTATTCCCCTGAGGAGAATGGCCTTGCCTAAAGAAACGGATTCCTTGCTGATAATTTCTTTTTCACTACTATTTTGAAAAACCTCTCTTGTAGGTTTATGGAGTTTCCCTCTACTTGCTGATAGGATGATGCTCAATTCATGAATAGTTTGATAAATACAGACAATTAGATTTTTAAAATTTACTCAGTTGAATTTTTGTTATTTCACATATTCTTAGTTAGTCCAATGATCAAAGTAGAGTTAAACATTTACCTTTGCTTTCATCTTAACTGTGATGAAGAGGAGATGAAATTATTTTAGTGAAAATGTTTGCTGTTGAAGACATAACATGGATGGACTTATTCCTATATTTATTGTATTTATTTATATCCTTTCCTAAAACTAACCAGAGTAAGATTATACAGACAGTCGTAATTTTTTTGTGTGCGGGGGTTCATTTTTTAATTTAAATTCAATTAATCATCATATAGTATATTATTCATTTTATGAGGTAGAGTTCAGTGATTCATTAGTTGTATATAACACCCAATGCTCATTCCATCCAGTGCTCTCCTTAATGCCCATCACTCAGCTACCTGATCCTCTCACTCCCTTCCTCTCCAGCAACCTTCAGTTTGTTTCCTATGATTAAGAGTCTCTTATGGTTTGTCTCCCTCTCTGATTTCATCTTGTTTTATTTTTCTAGTCTTATTTTATTTTTCCCAGTTTCATTTCTTTTACTAACCAGAATCATGCTGTATGTATTATTCTTTGATATGCTTGTTGGAGATATTTTCAGCCTAGCAATCTCTTTTTATCTGCTATGTATTGCACAGAATTGTCATTATTTGGGTTTCTTCATTCTGCTGTTATAATTATGCACACTCTTGTGCACAAACTTGAGCACAGGGCTGGAATTTAGGTGGAAGTGTGTCACTTTGGGCCCTTGTCAATCTGAGGTGAAGGTATGTTCACTTGGCATTGAGCAGGTGGCAGGCCATGCCTACTGACTCAGGCAGGAGGGTGGCTGGATTGTGGGACTCATAGGCTGATGGCATTATGTGTGATGGGGATGTGGCTGGTTTTGCATTTAACTTATGTTTTCTGGGAAACTCTATCTCTCCTTCTATTCTGAATGAAAGTCTTGCTGGATAGTGTATTCTTGGCTATAGGTAGTTTCCTTTTAGCATTTTCAATATATCTTGCCACCTTCTTCTGGCCTGTAAAGTTTCTGCTGAAAAACCCACAACAGCCTAAGAGGGTTCCCTTATATGTAACTGCTTTCATCTCTCTTGCTTCTTTTAAAATTCTCTCTTTATCACTACTTTTGGCCATCTTATTTACTTTGTGTCTTGGTACAGACCTCTTTGGGTTGGTTTTGTTGGGGGCTCTTTGTACCTCCTGGATCTGGATTTCTCTTTCCCTCTCCAGATTCAGGAAATTCTCAGCTATTATTTATTCAAATAAATCTTTCATCCCCTTTTCTCACTCTTCTCCTTCTGGGATCTGTATCATACAACTGTTATGCCTGACAGTGTCACTGAGTTCCTTGGATCTATTCTCATTTATATACTTTTCTTCCCTCATCTGCTCAGCTGGATTACTTCCCTTTACTCTGTCCTCCAGGTTGCTGATCTCTTCTACTTCCACTTATTTGCTATGTATTTCAGTGGACTTTTATTTTCATTTAATGAAAATCCATGATCTCTAACTGGTTCTTTTTTAGGTCTCCTATCTCTTTGTGGAGGGTCTCATGGCAAGTATCTTCATAAGAATTACTTTAGCTCACTATCAGACATGTTAACTTATTTCTGTTTTTGGTGTTTTTTTTAGGTCTATTGTTATGATTTTGCTCTACTCTTTCATTTGGGACATATTCCTCTGTCTCCCCACTTTTCCTAGTGCTGTGTATGTTTCTATGTATTAGGAAAGTCAGCTATGTCTCCCACACTGAAGTAATGACTTTATGAAGAAGAGGTCCTGGAGTGCCTGGCAATGCAATGTCTCCTTTTCACCAGAAAATGGTGCTTCTGGGGTGTCTCTTCTGTGTGTTGTGTGCACCCTCCTGTTGTGGCTGAGAAGTGTTTGCCTTCAGAACAGCTTGCAATGACTCTTCGCCTGTTGTAGGCAGAGTCCAGTGCCTATAGTGTTAGTGAGTTGGTCTGGGGCTGCCTTGGGCTTGAATTGGTTGAGGTGTTTGCCAGAAATGAAGTAGCACCAAACTGCAGGGCACTTTCTTATGTTGTCCTCTGAGAAGCTTTTGTTGGTATGTGGGGCCAGCAGTTAGACCAGCTGCCTATCTCCAGCCCACTGCTGGGGCCACAGAGTGGTGTGTCGTTGTCTTCCCCTCTCTCTGGAGCAGGACTCACTGTGGAGTGCTGTTGGCCCTTGTCTGTACAGCTTGTGTGTTGCCAGGCTTGTGGTACTGCTTTAATGGGATCTTGCCAAGAATGATCAGAGGAGGTGGATCTGCTTCACTGGCCTCTTATCTATGTTGGGCTGCAGAGGATCCCAGCAACCCTAATTTATTATTTCTACAACTATCTATCTATCTATCTATCTATCTATCATCATCATGTATCTATCTATCATCTACCATCCATCTACCCATATAGCCACAACAGAGACAATGTCAAAGAAAGATATAAACAATGGAATACTTGTTCTCATTTCTTTTAGAGCTTGCTGCTATTAACTCCAAAAATGATGAAAATGGTTTGTTTTTAATCTATGTTTGCCTTTATGTTATGCTATAACATTTTCCCATCTGATCAGCATAACTGTTGAACTTCCCTGGTCAGGGAGAAAACTCAGAATGGCAGGATCTTGCAAAATACACTGAGTGATATTTAAAGTCAAACCATCATTTTTCAGGAGTGTCCTTTACAAATGTTGGTTTAAATGTGTTCTGAATTCCTTCAGCAATGAACTTCATTCATTTTTGTAGCTTTTGTTTCTACTGACTGAGGAAAACACATTATCAAGTTGCTTCTAAATTTAAAAGAAAAAAAATTGTTCTTGCTGGTAGTTAATAACATGAACTGACAGAGAGCTTCTTGTACAGAAGGTGTTGTGTTGAACTGTGAGTGCATTTTGTTTAGTTCCTTAATACTCGCTATGAAAAATTTTATTCCCACTTTACACATGAGGTCACTGAACTGAAATTATTTAAGTTTCCACACCATGCAGTGAGATCTATGGCTTCATCCCAGACCATCCAAATCTAGAGTTCATATACTACCTTAGTTTTTATTCTTCCTGAAATCCCAAAACCAAGGTCCTAAGACAGGTGCACACATGAAGAGGGGATGTGAGTTTAGGGCTTCAAGTGCCACAGATTGGACTTAAAATCCACTCTTTTAATTATAAGTTGCATGAATATGGTTAAACTATTTACATTTCCTGAACCCATCAAAAATGACACAAATAACACCTAACTCAGTCATAGAAGATATAATGTGACATATGTGAAATGTCTAGCATAGGTATCTCACTTAGCTGCTACATCATTAAGTACTAGCTCCTGGCTCTTTCTCCCCACATAGGAACAAAGGTAGTGATGAAGAGCTTTGGTTCTAGCTCTGCTGATCCACTCTCCTTGTTCAATATCAAGAAACTTCTGGGCTCTGATCTTCATCATCACCATCATCCAACTTTATAGTTTTGCTTAATCATTTTGATGTCTTGGTTATTTATTGCACATGGAGGTGCAGAATTAAAGAGCAGTTGAGAAAGTGCTTTTGAATATGGTGTTGCTGAAATTGAAATCTGGATTCTAGTACTTACTAGTTACATGAAATCAGGCAAATGGCTTCTCTCCTGGTCCTGAGTTTATTGCAATATGGGAATGAAAATAATAATCTCATAGGTTATTGAAAAATTAAATATGGTTTAAGCTTTGCATTAAAAGTTCTCAAAATTAGTGACATTTTAAAAATTTTTTTTAAATTTATTTTCAGTGTAACAGTATTCATTGTTTTTGCACCACACCCAGTAATCCATGCAATCCGTGCTCTCTCCAATACCCACCACCTGGTTCCCCCAACCTCCCACCCCCCCACACCCCTTCAAAACCCTCAGATTGTTTTTTAGAGTCCATAGTCTCTCATGGTTCACCTCCCCTTCCAATTTCCCTCAACTCCCTTCTCCTCTCTATCTCCCCTTGTCCTCCATGGTATTTGTTATGCTCCACATAAGTGAAACCATATGATAACGGTTGCCAAACTGTGATAAGAACCAAGATGCCCTTCAACAGACAAATGAATAAGGAAGATGTGGTCCATATACACTACGGAGTATTATGCCTCCATCAGAAAGGATGAATACCCAACTTTTGTAGCAACATGGACAGGACTGGAAGAGATTATGCTGAGTGAAATAAGTCAAGCAGAGAGAGTCAAAATTAGTGACATTTAATTTGTACTTATTCTTATTTAGAGACATGGTGGGGACAAAGAAATATTAAAAGCTCTTTATTGCCAATGCCTTTTTCCCAATGGATTCATTCATTATAAACAAAAAAGGTTGTGTTTTTTAACTTTTTAGGACTTTGGAAATCCCAGGTGAATTTCACAAGTGTTTGACTGACTTGACCTGAAAAGTTGGTTCTGAGTTGTCTTGGTGGTGGTGATGGTGGTGGTGGTAATGGTGATAGAGTTGTTTATTACCCAGTTGTGCTGGTGTGAGAGTGTCACTTCAATCTAAGTCATCAGAAATGTATACTAAACAACACATGAAATTAATAAAATGTTCCTTTTAGAGCAGCTGCAGCTCATGAACACATCTGCCTACTACACGTACCTCCTCCTCTTCCTAAAGAGCCTGGTCTACTAACCAGCATGGTCATCTATCTACTTGGGAGACCAGCAATCTATGCCAATGAGAAGAGTTCCTAACACAATGCTTCCCATTGGCTATTGTCCTTAAAAGTGTCTGCTGAGGATCTAGTGGGACTTCTTTTGGAGACTGGGTATTTCAGTTCACCTGTGTCTTTTTCTACTGTGTCACTGTTGCATTACCGGTTTACAAACCACTAGGCATACAGAAGCTTTCAGTCTGCATCAAGAACAAATTCCGCCATGACTCAGTGTTTGGACCAGGGGGCATCCACAGGGGCTTCAACACTGCTCTCTCTCCTTAATGTCCACCAGTTCCTCAGCCACCCTGTCCCCATGCCTCTGAGTACAGCCAACATGCATCTTCTTGTCATGTCCTCGAGGGGCCCTTTAACCACATGATTGCCTGTAAGTCTTATTTTATATACCTGGAAGCCACCATACTTGTTACCTGAAGTTTGTAGTATTTTTCATAATAGGAAAAATAAAAACAATCAAAAGTCTACTTTGGTCTCTGTGTACTTTCATTTGGTGCAATCTAATTGAGAGTCCAATGTAAGAGACAGCGTGACAACTGAGGCTTCCAATTCAGCATTGGTTGTAGGAATGGTCAATTCTACATTTCTAATTCTTGGCCTGAGATAGTCCTTATGATGTCTCCTTTGAGGCATTGGCCCCAGGGAAGCCACAGCCAGTGAAGGTGCCCAGGTTATTTTTCCTTCAAAGGTCAGGAGATTCAGACTCATTTGGTTAAGATGCTCTGGTGGTGACAGTATAACATGTCCTATGAATGGTGGCTGTGCTCTGACCTAGCTCAATGTTTCACAGGCATTGTGTTTCCTGATTACGAGAATCCCATGAGAGCTGCACTAACACAGGAAAAATAGGGTGTTGGAGGGGTTAAGTGCTTGGACTCTAAACCCCATGTGCCTGAGCTTAAATCGTGGTTCTATAGCTACCTGAACTCTCTGTGACATAATTTCTCATCTGTAAAATGGAGTTACAGTGATTAATTTCCTGGAGTTGTGTGGATGAGATGAGGTAATTTTGTTGGGTGCATGCCAGTCTCAACAGCATTAGCATCTACTCTTGGCAACTCTACTTTAGAACTAATAGAAATATACATGTGTACACACTACAAGTTGGACACTTATTTACATGTATGTGTATTTCTAAAAGCATGGGTATAAAACAAAATGTTCCGTGTGTGGGAAGTTGGTAAAAAACAAAAGTATTGCTTGTTTATTTTTCTACTTTTGTTAATGAACGCACTTAAAGATATGCATTTTATATATTAGAATTCAAACAATATCTCATCTAAAAATAGGAAGGATTTTTGGTTTATTTATAATCAATTTCAGCTCCTGTGAAATAGGTGCTTTTGGAAACCAAGTAGATGTTCCCTTTGGAAACAACAAAGACATAGCAAATAAAGGAAGAGGAAATTTAATTTTGATCTACTTCTTGATTTCTCAAAAATTTGTTCAGACTTCTTTGGACAAATGCCTGGGTCTCTACTTAGAGATCTGGAACTATTTCTGCAGGTGGGAAACATGGAGGCGAGGAAGGAAAAACTAGAAAATGAAGGGAAACTGTGTGTGCTGATGTCACTGTTGGGGCTCAGTAAGCTGTGTCACCTGTGGTTTCCAACTCTTAGCACCTTCCTTCCCCAAATGGACCTGGGCTGCCTGGACTGGGAGGTACAGAGAGGGGGAGGGTGGTGGTGCAGGAGATTGTGTTGGCGGCAGGAGGACACTAGTGTGGTGATGGCATTTTATTTTCTCAGGCTTTTTTGTTGACATGTTCTGTCAACTGTGGTTGATTTGTGGGAAATGCTTGAAATAAAACCGGCCTCTGCTGGGTGGGGCTGTGTAAGCAGTGGCTCAGGTATTGAACGATAAAATAGAGACAGTTAAACCACAGCCAGCTTTGTTCACTTCCAAAAGGCCACAGGAAGTTTAAAGAACATATCCATCTGCACATGCATGCTCCTGCTGTCAAACATACTCTCAGGCTGTGGGTGAGAGGTCCCCATACTTTATACCAAAGTTCAATCATAGCTGCTATGTGAGTTAAGATCATATGCCCAGGACTGCTGAGACACTGCACACTAAGTCCACTCGGAGGGTCTCATTTTGTCAGTGTAGGCAGGGTAACACCAGACCTGTGCCCAAGCACACCTGAAGCTACAAGCTTAGGTCAACTATTGACATCACAACAGCAGGTCCTTCTTTCCTCACAAGAACACAGACATATGGAAGCTCTGAGTTCAACTGTGTCATTGAGTATTATAGACTGAGTCATCTCAGTCTATCTACAGGGAGAAGTGACTGTAGAGTGATCTGAGCAAGCCTCAGTTATAGACATGCACATTAGGTAAGTGTGCTAGAGGTAGAACAGAGGACGGCTACTCGTGATGTGAGCAGAAAGGGCATGGGTCACTGCCGTCACTCCATCCAAGTACTACAGAGATAAGGTGTCCACTCCTGTATCCAGTCTGTCCAGTACTTGGGGAAACAAAACCCTATTACTGAGATCACCACCCTAGGATTTCACAGTCTGACTTCACAGCACATTCTCATCATAGACTTCACTTCTCTTGTTCTATACTGAGAACCAACTTCTGGGTGAGCCTTATCTTATATGAGCATGGGCCCCATGCTACTGGTTTAGCCCACTATGTGTGGGAGAGAGGTCTATCTCAAGATAAATTATACACTCACATCCAGTTTAGGCATCATCTGTGGGCCTAGTGTACATGTGACTCCCCTCCTGACACAGGATATTCTAACTGACCATATCACTGAGTTCTTGGGATTTTGGTGCCAAGGCCAGAAACTTCAGACCCTCCTTGTCCTTTTCTCCACCTTAAGAAACTCCTGGTTAAACCTCAGCTTCCCACAGCCCTCCTGGGGTCACTTCTGTATTTAGTCCATTCTCAGCAAAGCACAGATGGAACTGATCTGAAATGCACAAATGTACATTTGACCCTGTCATTAAATTCTCTGATTATCTCTTCAGGAAATATGTCTGAGGAAATAATATTTGTTTTCCATTAGGTACATTTTTTTTCTCTAAAATCAGAAAATATCTAAATGTCTGAGAGTGGAAGAAAAGTTGAATATTTATTATATTTCCAACTAATATTTTCCATCCACTTAAAATTACATTTATGTAGTATACAACAACTTGGTAAATCCTTTGCTATCAAGCAAAAGCAAATACATAACAAAAAATACTATATATCCCATGGGACCATATTTATTAAAATAAAAACCTAATATATGTTTGCAAATGAGAAAGAAAAGAAGAAAATAGCCAGATGATTTCAATCATTTCTGGATATTCTAGAATTTCTACAGCAAACTGACTTTATTACCTTTACATTATAATTTTTTTTAAAGATTTTATTTATTTATTTGACAGAAAGAGAGATCACAAGTAGGCAGAGAGGCAGCCAGAGAGAGAGGAAAGGAAGCAGGCCCCCTGCTGAGCAGAGAGCCCGATGTGGGACTCGATCCCAGGACCCTGAGATCATGACCTGAGCCGAAGGCAGCGGCTTAACCCACTGAGCCACCCAGGTGCCCCTACATTATAATTTTTAAGTATTGGCCATATGGCCACAATTATATGAACATATAGAAACAAAATGAGAAGGAGACAAACTGTTAACAGCGATGTGGTCACAGAGTTTGAAGGAAAGGTTCTCTGATTATTGTTCTATGCACATTTTTACAAAAAGCATGTGTTACTCTCACAGTCAAAGAACATAAAAAGGGTAGCCATGGGACAACCAAAGTAGCAGGTGAGGGATAGAGTCTGCTCACACACAAAAGCAGCAGCCTGCTTCACAGTTGCTTTCCTCTCGTCAGGTGATACACCTTGCCTGCATTAAAGCCAAGAGCCTCTCAGGTACAGGAGAATAAACAGCAGAGAGTCTTAAGAAAAGATTACATCCCATATCTTAACCTCACAAATGACACACAGTTCAGATGAAGTCTGTGGTAACATATATAGATAAAGTCCTCACTGTTGGGAGGCTTCAAGTTCCAGCTTATTAAACTGCTGTAGAGACACTGGGGGAGATTAAATATATTCTCACTTGGAAATGAGTCTGAGGAAGATGATCATACCACATCTTCATATTTCTGGCCTTATTTTTCACCTGTCAATCTAATGGCATTGAGCCACAAGGAGCTGACGTGTCTTTGGATTATTTGAAAGTCCTTGATAAAGGCAAACATTTAAATAAAACATAGTAATATGTATACTTTGCATAATTTAAAAGTGAATGTTAGCAAGGCTCTCTGGCTATGGTCAATAAATCTTCTAAAAGACACCAACTATAAAACTGGACTAAATCAACAAAACTAACCATTTTAGTGGTTGGAAATGCCCAAATACATACAAAAACTGAGAATTATTTATGCTTAAAAAGCTGCAGAATTCACAGAACAATAGTAGTGTACTTGCCTACAGTGGCTCCCATTCTTCCCCCTCCCAACACCCAACATCATAGGCAAAAAGGTTTTTCTAAGATAGGACAGGCCGTGAGAACTGGTAGGAGAGGTACACAGTGTAAAACCTGAGTTAATCTGGGGTGAGAAGTGATGTGAAGGGGAGCAGACAAGCTGTGTGCTGTACAAACAGGAAGGCTAGGGGCTCTGCTGATCCATGATTGTGGTCACTCCTGCAGCAAGCATGTGTTTGGCTGAAGCTGTGTGTGTGCTTAGAGACTCAAAGAAGCCCAAGCCAGACACACACTGATGGTTGAGCTTGAAGTCACTGGGACATGTGGAGGATCCATGAAAAGACTCAGAAAAAGTCTAAGCTGAGAAGACTTACACTTTAGCACGTACAATCTATAAGCTAACTGCATAAAATAGAAATGTGTACCCAAGACCTACAACAAAACCATTTGCCAGAAGTGAAGACTTAAGTTGGTGGGACACACCCCTAAGTAATCTTGGCAACCATAAAGCTATGTAGATGCAGAGTGATTCCCAGGAAGCTAGGCTGAAAACTAAAATAACTAAAAAAGAAAACAGGAAAGTCATGAGCGGTCATATACCGCAGGAGATAGACTATCATGGATTAAGCCAAGCAACTTCCTCAGCATGCAAACAGCAATGAAAGGAACCTTCTGGAGAAAATTCACAATCTCAAGTTGCTACAATATATTTTCAACAAAATATTTTCTTAAACAATAATAAGACCATCAAAGAATCATGAAAGTGTGACAATTGTTTGGCCAGGGGTGGGGAGGAACCCTACAACTCAATACAAACTGTTTCATTGAGGTGTGCAGTTACTCTCTTTAACAGACAAATACTTCGAAGTGGCTATAACAAATGTGTAAAAAAAATAATAGAAAACCATGTTTAAAATACTAAAGGAAAATATAACAAAACATCAACAAATAGATATTCTAATGAAAAATACCAAAATCACAAAACACAACATATATTTAAAAAAATAAAATCTGGAATAGAAAAACTTTTAAGCTGAAGTGAAATATTCACTAGAGGACTTCAAGAAAATATTTCCATTTCCAGAGGAAATAATCTCAATACAGGGAACATCTTCAAGCTGATAAAGGGCATCTGTGAAAATCCATAGCTGACATCATACTTAGTGTTGAAAGACTGAATGCTTTTTCCATAAGACAAGAAACAGAACAGGGATGTCTGCTCTTGACAATTTTTATTTAACGTGGTATTAAAGGTTCTAGACAGTGCAACCAGAAAAGATATAAAGATCTTTAGCAGATTGAAAAGGATGACATCACCCACAGATGATATCACCCTGTATGTAGATAATTCCATAGAACCTACATGCACATAAAACCAAAAAAATAACT
Source organism: Mustela putorius furo (assembly GCF_011764305.1). Taxonomy (NCBI): domain Eukaryota; kingdom Metazoa; phylum Chordata; class Mammalia; order Carnivora; family Mustelidae; genus Mustela; species Mustela putorius. Next base: position 15,297,364 of record NW_025421998.1, read on the forward strand.
CATAAACATGGTCAGTATCATCACAAGGCAAACACTTAAAGTACAAAATAGGAGCTGTATTTTCCATACTAGCATGAACAACTTGAAAATAAAATTTAGAAAACAATTCCATTTATAACAGAACCAAAAAGAATAAAACATTTAGGAATTAATTTAACAAAAGAAGAGTGGGGCTCCTGGATGGCTCAACTGGTTTAGCGTCTAGCTTGGTCTGCTCAGGTCATGATCCCGGGGTCCCAGGATCCAGTTCTGCATTGGGCTCCCTCCTCAGCAGGGAGCCTGCTTCTCCTTTTCTCTCTGCCTTCCACTCCCCTTGCCTGTGCTCTCTTTCTCTGTCAAAACAAAACAAAACAAAACAAACAAAACAAAAACAAAAACAAAAACTTTAAAAACAAAGCAAAAGAAGAGCAAATCTTGTAAGTTGAAAATTACAAAACAGCACAGAGAAAAATTAAAGAATATCTGAATAAATGCAGAGATAGTTCAATCTTTGGATTAGAAGATTCAATATTGTCAGGATGGCAACTCTTACCAAATTCACTAAAGAATCAATGCAGCAACCATTCGAGCATAATTTAACAAGCTTGCAGTAAAATTAACACGAAAACCTGAACACCTAGAATAGACAAAATAATTTTGAAAAAGAACAAAGTTGGAGAACTGATGTGATCACTCTGCAGAAGCAGTGGGAGGAGGGGTGCACCCAAAGTTTAATCAGTTTAATGAGACTGATGATGCCGCACACACAGAGGGTGTGGAAAGCTTCGTCACTGACACATGAGGTCCTGGGGGCAGGAGGGTGGGCCTTTCAAGCAAAGTCTCACAGCACCTGATTTCAAAGCTACAGAAAGATTAAGTTACAAAATTTAGCCAGTGTTCTGCTGGCACAAAGAAACATAGAGGTCACTGGAAGAAAACTGAGAACCCAGAAGTAATCTCTTGTGTTTATGGTCAACTGTGATAACTGTGCTGAGTTAATTCAGTGCAAGATGAAATAGTATTTTCAACAAATGGCTCAGCTACAACTAGATAACTGAAGGCAGAAGAATGAACTAATTTCCTTACCTACTCGATATATAAAAATTATTTACCATGGACCGTAAACTCAGTGGTAGAGGTAACACTATAAAATCTCCTAGAAGAAAACATGGAATCTTTGTGATACAGGATCAAGGCAAAGAATTCTTCGATATGATCCCCAACACATTATCCATCAAAGAATACATTTTGACAAACTGGACATCATCAAAATTCAAAACATGTGTTTCAAAAGTCTCCACAAAGAACATGAAAAGACTCTTGCCTGAGACAAAAAAATTGTGCATCTGATAAAAGACTTTTACTTAGAATGTGTAAAGAACTCCCACATATCAGTAAGAATGAACATACTTAAAAATAATAAAAAGATTTGGGACGCCTGGGTGGCTCAGTTGGTTAAGCAGTTGCCTTCAGCTCAGGTCATGATCCCAGCGTCCTGGGATCGAGTCCCACATTGGGCTCCTTGCTCCGCAGGGAGCCTGCTTCTCCCTCTGCCTCTGCCTGCCACTCTGTCTGCCTGTGCTCGCTCTCGCTTGCTCTCTCTCTGACAAATAAATAAATAAAATATTTTTAAAAATAAATAAATAAATAATAATAAAAAGATTAAAATACACACTTCTCCAAAGAACATGAATTACTAATAAGTACATGAAAGTATTTTCAACATTCAGTTCCTGAAAACCACAAGGAGACACCACTTCACACCTGCTATAATGTCTGTCATCAAAGAGACAACCCTCAGTGAGAAGAGGGAGAAACAAGCTCTTTGTGTACCTTTTAAAGTATAAATAGCATAGTGTTCTATTAGTTTCAGGTGTACATTGTAATAATTCAACAGTTCCATGAATTACTCAGTGCTCAACACAATGACTGCCCTTAATCCCCTTTACTATTTTCCCTATCCCCCCACCCACCACCCCTCTGGCAACCACCAGTTTGTTCTCTGTGAGTCTGTTTTTGTCTCTCCTTCTCCTTCTTCTCCTCCTCCTCCTCCTCCTCCTCCTCCTTCTTCTTCTTCTTCTTCTTCTTCTTCTTCTTTTTAAGGTTTTATTTATTTATTTGACACAGAGCACAAGTAAGGGGAGTGGGAGAGTGAGAAGGAGGTTCCCTTCTCAGGCATCCTGATGTGGGACCTGATCCGAGGACACTGGAATCATGACCTGAGCTGAAGGCAGACTCTTAACTGACTAAGCCACCCAGGCGTCCCTTTCTTTGTTGCTTCTTTTGTTTCTTACCTTCCACATATCAGTGAAATCATATGATAGTTGTCTTTCTCTGTCTGAATGATTTCACTTAGCATTATGCTTTCTTAGCCACTAATGTTGTTGCAAATGGAAAAATCTCATTCTCTTTTACAGTTGAGTAACGGTCCATCCTATATATACACTAAGAGGAAAGAAAGTCTCACACATGGCTGGAAGGTATGTAAAATGGTATGACAACTTTGGAGAACAAAGATCTTTGACAGCTACTTGAAACATTAAACAGAAACTGACCAAAAGACCTAGTGAATCCTTTGCTAGGGATCTCTCTAAGATAAAAACAAATGTCCCCCCAAAGACATGCACATCAAAAGTCAGAGTAAGACTAACCATAATAGCAAAAATTGGTAACAATTCTAACGTCCACCTACTGCTGAAAAAACGAACTGCTGATATCCATGCACTGGAATAGTATTCAACAACACAAAGGAACAAACCACTTATATATGCCAAAACATGAATTACCCCCCAAACATTAACATTACGCTACGTAGAAGAAGCAAGATGTCAAAAAAAAAAAATCTATCTACTGTATGATTTAATTTCTATTAATTGCCCAATAGGGCAAATTTACAAAACAGAAAGCTGATCAGTGGTTTATCTAGGACTGAGGAACAGGGATCAACCGCAAGTAAATAAATTTTTTGGTTAATAAAATTATTCTAAAATTGTATTGTCATGTTGGTTTAATAGTATAAATTAACTAAAGTCATGTAATTACAAATATACAATGGATGAATTTCATGATATGCAAATGATGCCTCACTAAATTTGTTTTTCTTAAATTCAGCTTAAGTAATACCTTTATCAGTGATGCCTCCAGACTTGACAAAATTTTTACTAAAAAATAGAAAAACTGCATTTCAACTCTACTGACTATTTGTAAGGTGACTCTATAATTGTTCATTTAAGCAAGAACACTTCAGTAAGATTAGAGGCATTCTGATAATAATTACATAGGGCCACAGAAGTTAGCCAGACTAACCGAAGCAAACCAGCATGTGTGACTGATCACTTTTAGAAGTAGTCAAATTCAAATTTCAGTGCTTTCATTGACATTTGCTTAGCACAGTTTACATTTTGTAATTGAGCTATTCTTTTAAATCAGTCTTCCCACAGCTCAGTACGTGACAGACTAACTTTTTCTCAGCATCACGAGTGGTTGACTTCAGCTGTCTGACCCCATATAACACCTTCAGCCAATCGTCTGATAGAGGATTGTGCTTCCTCCTTCCTTCCGTTGAAAACATGGGGAAGCAGGACATGGTCAGACCGACATACGAACCTGCAAACAGACTCTCTTCATGTTCTTTCAAAGTATGTATACAAAAAAGGTGCTAATTTTCCAAATCCCAGTAATAAAACTCAACCCTTTCCTTTACAAGGACAAATGCTAACATTCTAATTTTAACCGTTGGTGCCTCTGATGTTTTTCCTTCTCTTCTCATCCCTTCCTTCCACAGCTATCCATCTACTCCCTGCCATTGCTGCACTCACTAGGTGCAGGAGAAAGAAGATCAGGAGAAGGCCAGCAGCCCCCAGAGGCCCTCTCCTCCACCAAGGGCCCAACAGCGCTGGATCTGTCCCAAGGCAGCAGGAGCCCAGACCCCTGTCCTGTTTCATTTGTAGCCACTGGCTGAACGAGCCTGCTGTGCTTTAGAGTCGAATCTTGCCTTCTTGGAACCTTATTCCAATAATAGTTTTAATTTTAATAACTTCATAATTTTAATGTTCACACAATGAAAATATAATACAGTAAAGTCAGTTGAATGAGCTTGAACACTCATTCTCTGCCTGCTACTTACCTGCTTTTTGTCTTGAACAAAGAACAACACCCTGACAATGTTTGTTCTAGCTCAGCTCCACGATCCAACGAAATGGTAATGCTAACAACCACCACTAGGTGGGGGTAAAAGTCAGAGGCTGGAAGGCAATCATGGATTCAGAACTGGAAGCTTGATGAAGAATGTCTAAGGAGATACTCCTCACATTATTATTACCCTGCTGCTCTGAACTTCTAATTTAGTAAATAGATTGCTACTGAGAAATTTTATTACTCTTAGGAAAATAAAACCTGTGCAAAAGCATGAACTATATGTGAACTTTCATTTTTCAAAAAGAAAAATCTTGGAACATACAAAATAATATCTCCAAACAATAACCCTTATAGTGAAGTATGCTAAAGTTTAATACTATCTGAGATTGTGCTGGCGGAGAAAGAGATTTTCTGCTGGCTCATATCTGTATTTCTTATGACTCTGTTGCTTTCATGTCTAAAACATGTAAGTTAAACTTACTTTTAGATCTAATACAAATAGTCCAGAATACCAAGTCAAATGGAGTTTCCCTGATTTGCTGTCCCATGGCTGTGCCTATGATCACTCACATGAGTCTTTCTGCCTGGAATCTGCTGCACTATCGTGTGTGTGTGTGTGTGTGTGTGTGTGTGTGTGTGTGTGTGTTTCATTACTTACTGAGCTCAATGCTGGGAATAACATAACGCAGTCTCTAACCCAGTTTACTATCCCAGTGGTGGAAACAGGCCAGGTCAGTGCTGAGGGCAGTGCAGTCGGCACACATGACAGGGCTGGGGGAGAGTTCCTAAGGAAATGCAGAGAAAACCCTCCCAGCAGCCAGAAGGTGGGGATGGGGTGGGAGAAGCCTTCTCTCCTGGCAGTGGAGAGTAGGATTGCAGAGGAAAGGTGTGAAAAACAAACTGCATGGTGGCCTGATGGGTGAGGGTGTGTAACATTTTTAGGAAAGCTAAAAAGACAACACAAGGAGACAGTACTGGGAGGTTGGACAGCTGGGTTAGGTTGGTGAAAATGGTGCTTGCTGCCAGACCAAGGACCCATCACTTCCTTTATCCTTTCTGCCACTGAAGGATTTCAGGCAGGAGGAGATGGAATCAGTGCTGCATTTCCATAAATACTGAGAGCCCCCACATGGATTAGTTGTGAGTGTGGACTCTAGCACTGAGCCGGAGTTCAAATCCTAGCTCCACCTCTCGCTCTTGTATGGCCTTGCACAAATTATTCCCTTCCCTGTGCCTCAATCTGCTCATCACTGAAACAGGCGGATGAGACTTTCACCTCCTACAATGGATTGTGGATCCCGTGGAACAATGCAGGGTTCTATGTCCTATGGCGCTCTGGTGGGGCAGGGAGAGGCTGACTGAGGCAGGGAGACAGGAGCTGGTGCAGGAACCACAGCAGGAAGAGCTGGATGGAAGGTGGAGGAAACAGGACGTGGTACAAAGCAGGAGACACAGGAGGCAGGAACACAGAGGATGGAAATGGCAGGTGACCAGTGGGATGGGGGCCTGAGAAAGGGCAGCTCCCCAGGGAGGCTCTGGTCTCTGTCATGGGCAACCTGGAGGACAGCGCTTCCGCCTCACACAGGGGGTCCTGGAGAATGGTCAGGTGAGGGGATGACAGGGAATAAGAGAGCATCAAGACCCTTCCCCTGCTCTGCTCTGTCTTCTGAGATGCAGATCACACATTGCAGAGTCTTTGACCCTCGGTTACATTTATTTTACACTCTGGGTCTCACCACGTCCCATAGAAAGACCTCATCTCACTAATTTCTTATCCTCAATGCCTGCTGTGTGTTGAGGAGTAGAGGGAAGTACGGAAGGGGAGGGAGGGCTGAGTTTTTGAGTGATGGATGGAAACAAAATGATAATCACATATTTTATCTGCTTCAGATGTAAGAAGAGAAAAAGAACTCAACAAAAAGTGGTATTTTGAAATCTCTTGACTAAAAAGCATTTTGTTAATACACTGTGAAAGAGCTCTAGAAGGAGAGATTCCTTCTAGTTTAAAGACTTGCCTGTTAGTCATGTGATTGACACCTATTTATAGCATCTTTCCCTGGGGCATACCTTCCTCCCTGCAGAAATCAACATCAACAAAACCAAAGCAAATCAAAAAACCAGGTTAAGTCAGACAAATGGCCTAAAGAATGCATTATTTTTTTTACAGAAATGTCAATTGCGAAACATAATAAATGGGATTCCTTTTATAAATGTATAAAATGTTATTCAGATGGTGAAGAAATACTTATTCAATAAAACGGTCCCTGCCCAAAAGGAAAGAATTACAAGAGGATAAAAGGAGGAGGAAGCTGGATGTGGGAGCTCAGCACACTGGCACAGGATGAGAGTGACCATCACAGTAAGCCTCACGGCCCCAGGGGGGGTGACACTGGGAGATGCTGGAGGAAGCACCTGGCCTACTGCACTATAGACCATGAAAATACAGGCTGTTGTATCTTGTTTCATTCATCCTGTGTTCTGCTGTATTTGTTCCCTTAAATTTGGTTGAATCACAAAAGCATTCAAGCCTCAGTCACATTAATAGTTGATATGTTTACAACCAAGCTCAATTTGATGTTTGCACACGATTACAGAAGCAACTTCCGTTAGTTCTCTCTGCCGCTGCTCCCGAACAGGTTTTCACAGAAGAACAGAGAGTGCAGAATAGAAGATTTACCTTGATCTGAGTCTGGTGATTTACAATCACTCTTCAATAATAATTCTGTGTTTGTAGATTTCTGCTCTATAGATGAGATGACCCAAAGTAAAAGCATTTACAAGGTAATTTTCCTTCAATGTAACTTGAGGTTTTAACCACGCTGAAGATTCTCTAGGATGTGAGACCTTCTTTTCCTATTAAGCAGGGCAAACTGAGCCAGATGCTGACAGAGCATAACAACAGCATCTGTGGAAACGGCCTGGGTCTCTGCATTGAGCCTTGATCATGTCAGAGCAAGAAGGCGGGGGTGGCCCCTGGGCTTCCACTCAGGCCATCATGCGAGCAGAATTGCAGCCCAGTAATGCACCAGGCAGCTCAGTCCATCATGGGGCTTCCTAGTCTACGTCCAGGTGTCTCAAAGCCCACTGGTGATGATAACAGTCCGGCAGGGCTTAGGATCCCACAGCACTAAGAATCCCTCCACTCCTCACAGGAGGATGGGGGAGGCCTGAGGTGACTGAGCATTTGTCTGGCTGGCTCTCTCCCTCCTCCCTTTATGTTCCTCCCTCACCTACCACTCGTCACCTCCAGGCACCACCTGTGCTAATGGTGGCTCCACAAAGCCACTGCCTGCTCTATGGAAGCCACGAGAGACTCTGGAGAGTCACTGACTCTTACAGTTGCTGCCTCAGCTCAGCCTGCCTGGTTTCCCTCTCTCTGTCCTTGAGGAACAGGGCTTTGAAGATGCACAGAGGGTGAAGTGTCCTAGGACTGGGGTCATAGGACAGAGAAGTGCTGGATGTTTTAGGTGTTGGAATGTCCTTTCCCCCCAGGGCTCACACTGTTTTTTGGGAAGCCTGGCCTGACAGCTGGAGAGAGGAGCCATGTTCTCTCCTCATCCTGTTTTCCATCTGTTCTGGGTTTCTGCTGGGTTGGATGAAGGATGGAGACCTGAGAGCCAACACACCCCCCTGAATATGGAATTAAATGATGGGGGAAAAAAGCCGAAAGCTCCTGAGAGAAAAGCTGGAAGGACAGTCGTGACCAGGAGAGAGAATTGCAGTCTCCAGGAACTCACACTGGAAAACGAGGCTTCACCATTATAGACGGTGATGGTACAGAACATGTGGGAAGCTGGACCTGTGACAGGATCACTTGGGGAGTAAAAGGCACTGGTCACATCTGTTGTCAGCTGACAGTCACATAATCCAGCATCATCTGAATTAGACATTTGACATTGGGAAGGCACCTGTGGCCAAAAGACACGTGTCTGAGCCAGAAGCTCCTAATGCCTGGAAAAGCTCTTCCAGGCTGGATTCCTGCCCACATCACTCTGTCCTCTGTCTCCAGCCCTTGAAAATGCCCCAGGCCAATGTGGGCTTCTCCGTGGTGCTCCATCCCTCCCTGGATGTTGGTGCTCTCCCTCCTCCCAGGGTCCAGCAGGCTATTATGTTGGCAAGCTAACTTTGTCACCTACAAGGTCCAGCTTGGAAAGGCAGTCTCCCCACAGAAGGGACCACTGAAATGGAGAGGTCAGGCTCCCTTATTTGTTGGGGAGCCCAGAAATCATCCCACAGGACTTTGACCCTCCATCCCCCAGCTAAGATTCCCAATAACATGACACCTGGCCAGAGTCATGTCAACAGTAGACTGACTGACAGCATGAGGGCCAGGGGACTCCCAGTGTACAGAGCCCCTGAGCTGTCAGGGACAGCCTTGCTGCTGACAGCCAGTCTGGGCAGCAGCACGAATGTCTGTCACTGTCGATGGATGAATTAATGCAGTGTCTGCAACCAGGGGCACCAAGAGCAGCACCGAGGGGCAATGAACTGGGGGGATAGACTGATGGACAGACATGGATTGACAGGAAAGCTCTTCCCTGTATATGAATGCAAATATGCATATTCACAGGCAAATCTCTGTAGTTTTTACAGGTACGTATGACACCAAGCCTATCAGTCTATTTTCTCATTTGAGGCTAGCGAAATGGGGCATTGCAAGGATGAGCCACTCACTGAAAACTACCACTCACACTAAGTACACAGTTGGAAAAAAAGAGTTTTCCTGCTTTGTATTTCTGGGCCCTTCCACTCCTAAGTGACTGTTTGCTGTAAGAGACTTCACTGACCCGGTGAGCAATACTGAAGATGATCAGGTGCAGGACGTACCTGCAATGGCCAGGAGGGGGTGGTAGAAGTCAGTGTAAGTAATAAGAAAACAATGCAGTTCTTAAGAGGGAAGCACATTATTTAAAACAAATAAGAAACCTATCTAACCTATTAGGTTATATCACAATTTACATTCAAAGCAACAACTCAGAACATAAATTTATATCTGAGTGAAAAACATCCAAGGAGATTACACAGCGCATGTGCTTCATTAACCTATTAACCTGGCTGACTTGAAGTTCTGGGTGAGCTCTTCTTAGTGGGGCTACTCAACCTCCTGAAGACTCTGTCATCTTCAGAATGGGATGAATTACACCTACTTTAGACTTGCAAGGAAGGAATCCATATGTGCCATGTATGGCATTCAATAAAGTGTATTTGACATTATTTAATGAATCAATGATTACTGTTAACAAACTTAAAAAAAAATAGTCTCTCTAAAAGGCAAGCAACTACTAATGCATCAGTGCTAGCAGAATTTCTACTGTGTTCTGAGGTCTAGCACTGTTACCGGTATGACTGCTCTTCAAGAACAGCTTCTGGTCTTTGCTCCCTTGACATGTGAGAGATATTGCTCAGTTCTGCAACCTCTCTAAAATCTTTCTCATGACCTTACTTACTGTTAATCTTTAGAGCTTAAACATAACTCTCTCTGTCTCTGTGTATGTGTATACATATATATATAGAGAGAGAACTCTACATCTATAGAATGGATGCTGTGACAGGTTTTGCATTTGTTAGACTTGTGTTTAAATCAAGGATCCATTACTTATGTGACTGCAGAGATGAAATATTTTAAGATTTCAATGAGCTGCTCTGCCAGATGTGGTTGTTATAACTATGTTGGTGTGTTATTATAAAAAACAAGTGTTTATAAGAATCACATCGTACTTCAGACTGGCTGATAATATTGATTTACAAAGCAACCAACTCGGCCCAATCCTGGGCCCATGGTGGATGGTGTCTGGAAAGTGAGCTTTATTATTCCCATTTACAGGTATTTTACCAAGGACACACATCCTCAGGTGGCAGGGCGTGGACTGGAGCCGTCATTCTATCCTTGTCAGTGCAGTAAATCCTCCCAGGGTTAGGAGGTATCATTCAGACTCTCCCAAGTGTCCCATTTGATAGCTCTGAACTTAGAAGTACGTCCCCCCTCAGCACATCATTGATCAGATGACATTGTGGGCTGTGGAGGGAACCGGGCTCTCAGGCTGAGCTCCATGGCTGGGCATTCCCGAGGTCAGCAGATCTGGAAAGCTGCCAGGCACATGGAGTCAGTCTGAACTTGCTGTTCCCTGCAGACCGCGAGCACTGGCAGCCTCAGATCCTGTGGGAAAAGCAGGCAGACGGGAAGCTTTGGCTGAAGTTCTGAAGTCGATTCCTCTTATTACCATTTTGTTTTAAGAATAATCTTGCTGCTTTAGTGTGATGACAATTTTATATTTTTCTAATTTTGAAACCACAAGTTGGAAGGACTTCCAGGGCTGTAAGACACTGAGATTGCCCGGAAGAGTCTGCTCTCAGAGTTGCTCCTGGGGCAGCCTCCTGTCCCTGACACATGGGGTCCCTGAGGAAAGGATGGTCAGCCAGAGACTCTTCCCTTCCCCCTTCCCAGCTTCTGTGACCACACCTGTTATTCTCCTACCAGAGAATAAGGAAAACCATCTGTGCAGTCCCTGAAGGTCCACCTCGTAATGCCCAGGGCAAGGTAAGGAGAGGACCACTGTCTACGTGGAGGAGCAAAAGAATAATAATCAAGTAGTAGTCAAATAACTGGGTTATATTTGCCCCAAAATAAGTAAAACAAATTGCAGAGTTGGGAGATTTTATATGGTTCCTTTCATTTCACCTTCCACAAAGTCACCAAAGTCCCATCTTTAACAGAACAGGATGTGCCCTATTCTCTCAGTAAGAAAACAGGAAACTGAACAAGTATTGAGAAATTATCATTAAATGTTGTGCTTTTCTAGTTGACCAGCTTAATAAAGAGGAACGTATAGATTATTTTTAATGCTTTTGTTTTTCAGTTAAATGAGGGATTCTGAGGTATTTGTGGAGTTATTACATAAGTCATCACCACCTAAGTAGCAAAAAAAATAAAGAGATCTCTATCTCTGTGTCAATAAATGATTACAGGGCTTTATGAACCAGTATTATGATGAATTCAATTCAGTGTTCTTGATGTTCTTTAATACAATAAACAAGTGTACACTAGTGAACCAATCCTAACTCTTACAAAAAGAAAGTAGAGAAATGCCTGCCACTTTTATAATGTCAACAAAAATCTCACATTGGTTATAATTGATGTATCTTTTCTGTCCTTCCTTCATATAACTTTGTGTCATGTATGAGTTAACATTTAAATGTTTGATCACAAACTGATCATCCCTACCTACTGTGAGTTCTGTCCCTTTGATTTTTTTTAACTATTTTTTTTAAAGGTTTTATTTATTTACTTGAGAGAGAGACAGTGAGAGAGAGCATGAACGAGGAGAAGGTCAGAGAGCAAAGCAGACTCCCCATGGAGCTGGGAATCCAATGCGGGACTCCATCCCGGGACTCCAGGATCATGACCTGAGCCGAAGGCAGTCGTCCAACCAACTGAGCCACCCAGGCGTCCCTGATTTTTTTTTAACTTTAAAGTTGAAGTTACCAAACAGTTACCAAAAATCTAGCTTTATTCTGGTAGTAGTAGAATTAGTATTTATAATCCATAGGTCAATAGATTTCTTTGATTCTTTCCTTTGTTCATTCAAAGAAAAAGAGTTAAGCTCTTTATGAAATTTAATAAATATAATGTTCCAGATAAGATGTTAATAATAGCTATTTTTTACTGAAAATTCCTTATATACTAGGTAGGCATTATATTAAGCAGTTTATACACGTCTTGCTGTGTAATGCCTCAGTATCAGAGGAAAGAGAAAAGGGACTCTGATGGATATCAATGTACCCCCCACAAATGTCACTAACCCTGTCCTAAGTGTCTGGTTTGACATAATTTCCCATTTACTTGCATTCCTAGTTATAGACTATTTTGTGAAATGGTATGATTATCTCAGAGAGAAGTAAGCTGTTCAGAGATTTTCAGTAGTTGTGAAAAGCTCATTCTGAAGGTGCTGGCAATGAACAAAATGCAATTCCACCCATTTAGCTGCCAGATAATATGTTTGATGGTCAGTCTCTGGAGGAAATCTCATGATAACCATGATAATCCTACAAATGTTCATATATCATGGCAGAAAGTACTGATGCTTCAATAAGAACAGAAGCTGCAGGGTGGCAACTCTACATCTCATGGCATGATGTGAGTCAGTGGTGGTGGGTTCAGGGGTGGTTGTTGCACAAGAAGGTTCTGATGAAGAGACCGATCCCAAAGACCGGCAGGGAAAAGGGCTGGAAGAGGGTGGGAGGAAGACTGGAAGAAGGAAGTCTCTCCCCGTGCATAGTGATGTCATCATGAGAATGAGCAGGGGATGGACAGAGAAACAGAAACAACGAGCAATGTGCAAAAGGAGATTGTCCTAACTTGAAAGAAGCTGTTCCAAACCAGAGGAAACTATTTTCAATTGGTAAGGTTAGCACCTCCCTCCAAAATCAGAATGAGGAAGAAATGACATGTATATGTTATCAACAATAATGACACTTCTTTCCTTGTAAGGATCCCGGAGTTGCAGCCTCTGTTTGGTGTTACCAGTGTGCCCTGCTCATATATGCCTAAGTGAGGGGGCACGATGGGGGTCAAAACCCATCCCATGGCCACCCTCCTCTATACCCTGAGCAGGGCTGTGTCAACCTGGAGCAAAAGTGCCTTTTTCTAATAATTCTGCAAAGGATGTGGCCCGTTTTATTTTCTGAAAAAAGGAAACATATGTACTACAGAGACTGTTCAGAAGGTAGTAACTACATAGAACTATGTAGACAAGATACAGCATTATAAAAACCTTAATCTGTGAAGCTTTCTGACTCTAAAAATAAACTAATTTACAAAAAAGTATTGTCAAAGAACCAATTAAAATACTATTGTTTGAATCTAGGAACCAAATTTTACAATTTAAAGCCTTGAGAAAAAAATGACCATCATGAGCAATACAGTAAAACAGCAACAACAACAAAAGTCAGTGTTTGATAGACCCCATGGGTCCTGGACTGTGGAGTCAGAGTAGATCAGCTGGAGCATCTCCAGTTGTCTTCTGTGGAGGAGATGCTCCCTCCCCAGTAACTGCTTTGAGATTAAGAGATGAGAAATCCAAGAACTAAGCATACACCCTAAAGGAGGACTCAGTATTATCACTGGTACTTCTTTTAAATTTTACATCTGTCTCTACTCCTTACCATGAAATAATTGGGACAATTAATTTAGAAAAGTCTTCCTTGACACCCATTTGCAATATTTCTATCTATTCTAGACATACCTGTGTCTGCATATCTGTCAGTGTCTGTCTCCATATCTGTCTCTATGTACATATATGTGTCTATATCTGTCTCACTCTCTCTCTTTCCAGTTAGTAGCCAAAATGATACAACCAGAAATATCTATATCTATATCCACAGTAGAAAAAAAAGATAATTACTCAACGCTGTACCTACCAAAAAAAAAAAAGTGATTTATTGGTACAAAAAAAAAAATGTATCAGGCTTTGGGTATCTGATGTGTCAGATTTATTTGGTCTCTTAAGACACATGCTTAGAGACAATATGATGAGAACAAGGAATAGGTAGCACTGAGACATCCTGTCCCCTCTACTGAAATTCTTTGCATACAGTCCAGAGAACACAGTAGATGAAGCCACATGCAAATGTACAAAGTATTAGAGGAGCCCAACAGTCAGCCCTAGGAACCTCTCTTCAATTCTGGACTCTCATTATTTCTACAGGACAACTTAGCCCCAGTGTCAGTCTCAGCCTCAGCCCCGACCCTGTGCTCCCTGACAGGTACCCCAGTTCTAGAATCAAGGGGAAAAGAAACAGAGAGTCACCAGCTGTGCCTTCAGGATGCCAGGCTTTCTGCTACAACTTCCCATTGACCTGATTGCCTACTGTGGAGAGCTTCTGCCTGGAGTTGCTGAAAAGTGCTTAAGAGTCAGGACATACCAGTTCTTTTCCTGAGATTTCCAGGGAATATCTGTGGTTCAGGTGGTCTGAGAAGGGGCTTGAAATGGAGAGAGGGCAAAGACTTAGGTCATAGACATGACAATGAGATCCAGGTGTGGTGCCAAATGAAGGAAGATGAAGACCAGTGCTTCTGGGATACAAGTGCTCCCAAGTAGGACCTTTTTCTCTGTGTCTGTGACCTTCCCAGGGTCTGTGCAAGCCTTGTCTCTAGTGCAGCCTCAATACACACTTGCTGAATTAATCTGTGAATCAGTGAATCCCAGGAAGCATTATTGAGGAAGAACATTGAGAGTGTTTCCTGTAATGAATCCTAAGCACACATTCTGGTACATTGAGAGAAACATATAGACCCCTCTGTAAATACATACATACCTATGTACATATACATGTATATTCTTATTACATAGTGGTATATAATATATTATATATTAAAAGTACATATAGAAGAAATAGAATATCTTATTTAAGATTGTGGGTTCTAGATATAGATCCTCTGGTACAGATTATTGCTCTGCCCTTACTCATTTCAGACCTTTGATAAAATAACTGGTGTGACCAAAGCCTCCATTTTCTCATATGAAATATGGAACCAATAATAAAATCACCCACTTAGTAGGCTTTATGAAGATTAAATGAGAAAACGGAACCAATGTGTTCACCTATCATGGGGAAAATGCCTTCAATATCGAAAGCTATTAAAGTTATGAAAAATAAAGAAAATTAAATCTCTGTTTGTGAAAATGTTTAAAATAATAAACAAAAGATAAATTCTGTCTTCGTTTACATCCATGTTTGAAATAATTCAAGATGAGAAAACACATTTTTCCATGAATGTGTCTGAAATGACCATTTATCTCCCTTCTAGGCTCCTAGCATCTGAAACCCTCGTCTATGTCCAGGAAATACCACACCTTATGAATCTGAGTGAAAGAAAGAGTTTGTTCATAGTATAGGAAGGAAAAAAGTCAGATACTGTTTCTCAGCCTTCCTTAAGCTATAGTCAGCTAGAAGGTGTGGTCTCCCCCAATTAGAGACATTCACACAACTGCTACCTCTTCATACAACACATACACAGAGACACACACATGCACAAACACACAGGACAGAGAGCGATGCAAATACATGTGCACACTCACGCATGCACACACACACACACACACAGATGCATGCAGACATAAACATAAATACAGACACAGGGACTGTAAGGAAATGCCTAGCAGCCATGGTGGACCAGGGGACCTCTCTCCAGAGTGACCATGAGTGCCTTCCTTCGGTATCCTAGTCCTTTTCATTCCCAGGATGAAGCTTCCTGCATAAGAAGAGTCAGTCTTCTTAGTTGCAGACCATTGGCCTTCTGGTCCTCCACCTCCACAACATTCAACTACCCAGTATGGATCACTTCAGAAATGGTATTTATTGGAAAAGAGGGAAAATAGAACAGCTGCCTCAGGAGGAAATCTCAGCCATCCTGGCTTCTTCCTCTCTTTTCTCCTCAGGCAGGACTCAAGCCAGAGTTCACATCAACTCCACATGGCATGTGACAGAGCCACACACAAGTTTTAGGCAGAACTATTGCAAGTTTTAAGACATGCATACATTTAGAGAAAACCATATGGAAATCATAAAAGGCAAGCTAAAAAGCTTTGCTGAAGAAAAGATGGAGGAAAACAGGAATATGGAAAAATAAATGCATAAACATAAAGTACTAATAATATGTGACTGATTTTCAAGGATAGTACTTCAAAGGGATCACCAAAGATTTTTCACTTGAAAATTTTGTGTAAATAATAATGGTTGACAGTATGAGGATATTGAATTTGTGGAATGATAATAGTAGAAAACATATGTAATTATTATCAAAAGTTTACTGTATTTCAGAACCTAGACTACCAGTTATTAGACTGAAAGGCTCTCAGTTATTTAATGTACACTAAGTTCTGTGATAGGATTGCTATCACATCTATTTTCAGATGAGGATTTTTTTTTTCAAAGATTTGTTTACTTGGGGCGCCTGGGTGGCTCAGTGGTTTAAGCCTCTGCCTTCGGCTCGGGTCATGATTTCAGGGTCCTGGAATCGAGCCCCGCATCGGGCTCTCTGCTCAGCGGGGAGCCTGCTTCCCCCTCTCTCTCTGCCTGCCTTCTGCCTACTTGTGATCTCTATCAAATAAATAAATAAATAAAAATCTTAAAAAAAAAAAAAGATTTGTTTACTTGACAGAGATCACAATTAGACAGAGAGGCAGGCAGAGAGAGTGAGAGGGAAGCAGGCTCCCCGCTGAGCAGAGAGCCCGATCCGGGACTCAATCCCAGGACCCTGAGATCATGACCAGAGCCGAAGGCAGCGGTTTAACCCACTGAGCCACCCAGGTGCCCTCAGATGAGGATTTTTGAGGCAGAAAGAGATTAAGAAATCTGCACAGATTCAGGCAGTTCCTACGTGACATGTAAAAATTCTTCAGTGACATGTTAAGTTGCACAGAATATGAAATGAACTGTGAGAAGAAGAATGCAAAACTGTGTATATTGCACCTGTCACTCATGAAAGAATTTGTAGCCCACAAAATAATATTTATGTCTATGTATCTGCAAAGAAGAAATCGAGAAATCCAGAGACCATAATGGAGAGAGTTTTTGATCCTGGTGAGATGCTCAAGGGAATTTTTATCATCATCTTTGTCTTTTTCTCTGTTTCTTCAAGGATGATATTTAACCACATGTCCTACTTAGCAGCTTTGTGAATTTCCTTGATTCAGTTGTCACTCCTCTGACCCTCGCTGTCCTGTTCCATGGAACGAAGACTACAAGCATCCATATCATGTAATTGCTGCGAGGATGGACAAGGTGAAGGACATCTAGAATAAAACTTCAACCATAAAAAATACTCGTTAAGTATTAACTCATTGAGAAGGGCAGAGCAGCAAGAAGCCTACAAAACACAGTGCCCTCCTTCCCTACAAGTCTAACCATATCTGCTTAAAATTGGGACTTAGTAAAAATATCAGAGAATGTCGCTTCCCTGACCTTTCACTACCACATTAGCAAACCTTGGGCAAAAGTCACAGGGGGACAGAGCTCAGAAAGCTTCGAGAAACAGACCCTTTCTGGGGAGCAAAACAAGGAGAGGACTCTAAGACAGGCAAAGAGACAAAGACAAAATGCAACTAGAGGACTTTTAGGTGTCTGAACTCTGACAAGAAGAAATTTCAACCCTCATCACATAGCAACAACGAACTTCAAATCCAGCCTACTTCTGACCACGTAACTCAAGCCCAAGTGACCCAAAGTCACTTTATCTTTATCCTTACCTCTGTGGGGACTAGGTTGGCTTTTAGACATGTGAATTTTTTCTGTTTCTCCATCTATAAGAAGTTTCCTGGGAAGGAAGCCCTCCCAGTGTGTACAATGTTATACAATGAATGAATGAATGAATGATGGGAATAACTTCTTTGAATTCTTACTCAGCCACTTAACTGACACAGTCCAGGGAAGTTACTTAGTCTTTGTCAAGGGATTGTTGGGGACTGAAGAAGGTTGCATACAGAGCAGGTGTAGCACAGGGTCAATATATCACAGCAGACCCTTTCTGGCTCTTAATCACAGCTTCATAAGCTGTTAGAACAGGAAGGGCCTTTTGTACATATGTAGGTTAATGCTCACACAGCAGATGGCATGTGGGAAAACAGGTAGGGCAAATGCCTTGTCCAGAGCTAGTTATCCACAGAGGCAGGGTCACAGGTGTATTTCCAAAGATCAGAGAATAGCCTCCAAAAGGCTGCTTCTTTTCAATGTAACAGAGGGTTTGTTTTCCAATTTGAGTTTTAATAAGGAATCTATTTTTCTGTGGGAGATAGAATTCTACAATTTTTTCCTTTTGTTCCAGGAAAATATTATCATCACAGAAGTATTTTCTCCTTTTGCTTTCCCTGGTAAAGCTTTGTGTTGCTGAATGGTAAAAGTGGCTTACTAAAAAATGGAGACCATCGCCCACATTTCTCAAGTATATTTCTGTTGACATGTTAGCTTTTTCAGTTAGTGAAGCCTGTCCCCTTCAGTAATATAATCCTGAACTGCTGACACACTAGGCTGGTGTTTGTGAGAACAGAAGAGGTTTCCTTTGATGCATCTCTGAGCAGTTTCACACACTGGAACACCTGGAAATCAAAACCTCTTAATTCTCTGAACACGGTTTCTGGTAATTTAGCAAAGTCATTTAGACCAAGTTCACCACTTGGTCCTGACCTATGTATCTATCTTTTTCTCTTTCTTTCTTTCTTTCTTTCTTTCTTTCTTTCTTTCTTTCTTTCTTTCTTTCTTTCTTTCTTTCTTTCTTTCTTTCTTGTTCTTTCTTTATTTCATTGTTTCGCTTTCTTTCTCCTTCCCCCTCTCCCTCCTTTTCCTTCTTTCTTTCTTTCTCTCTCTGTCTCTCTCTCTTCCTTCTCCCTCCCTCCCTTCCTTTCTCTTTCTTTTTATTTGCTTTTGTCATTTCTATTTTCTATCAGCATTTTCCATGATTGTTGCCTCCATCAAAGCAGACATTTAGATTAATCAATCTGAGGAAAACTTATAAAATATCAGATGCCATGAAGCCTATATTCAAGAACTTTTAATGTCCTCAAAAGACCACACTGTCAGTACAAGGTTTCTACCTGCTGACCCTGACATGAACCTCAGGGGAAGTCTTACATTTCTGTAGAAGCTCTAATCAGTGTGGTAACCGTTAACCTGGCTGGATCAAGAAATCTGTGGATGAGTAACTAAAAAAATCTCCTGATGAGTAACTAAAAAAAAATTTTTGTTAAAAAAATCTAGAATCAATTAGCATTTAGACAGGGATTTTGCAGCTAAAAAATGTTTCCATATATAGCAACAAAATTTGTCACTATATATATGGAAATAAAACTACTTTGTGAATGGTTTATTTACTTCCTTGCTTGCAAGCATATTGAAATTCTACTTGTAGAAAATATACACACAAAACTATAGATGCAGCTTGAAATTAAAATATTTCTGAGACCTTGCCTGTGACATATTTGTGTAAGTTATTTATTCAAGATGTTTTTTATGTAGGTGGCCTTTTTTTTTTTAAGATTTTATTTATTTATTTGTCAGAGAGAGAGAGAGAGAGAGAGAGCGCACAGGCAGACAGAGTGGAAGGCAGAGGCAGAGGGAGAAGCAGGCTTCCTGCCGAGCAAGGAGCTCGATGTGGGACTCGATCCCAGGATGCTGGGATCATGACCTGAGCCGAAGACAGCTGCTTAACCAACTGAGCCACCCAGGCATCCCTGTAGATGCCCTTTTAAGTGAGACACTCTTTGATGAAGTACCTATAGTCTTAATAGTGCTCCTTTCTTAATGAATAGTGTTCTTTTATCTAATAATCTGCAAAGCCTATATGATTGGTTTTGATCTCCTCTTCAAGAGCAGTGCAAAAGTTAACTCTTATAGCAGATAATTATAGAACATCAATAAATCAACATAATGTTATTACTCTGGTTTCTTAGTGGATAGGCTGAGTTTAGTCAATATCCGTGCTCTTGTGGCTCTTGTGGCTCTTGTGATACTGCTTAGAGATGGTCCACTTTAATGGAATTTGTGAGCTCAGAAAACCATTTCACCTCCAGAGTCCATGAAAAGAAGCTGTCAGCATGGTTTTACATCCTTGTTTGTTCATTTATTGAAGACAGTTTTTATGCTTGACTCCAGAGATAAAAGGGTGCACAAGACACAGTGGCAACACTCAAAAAGCTTGTAGCCTAGTGGATAAGTATTCTAGATTGCAACTTGATGGAGCCCCATGTATTTTGTCTTGTGATTGCCAGACACATAAAATGTTGGATTCAGGAGTTCCTTTGCTTTCTTAATTTATATAATAAATACTTATCATTTATAAAATCTACATTTCTGGTGGAAATTTTGATCAAGGGGCCCCAAACCATTCAATTAAAGACAATAATACTATTAACTAATATTTAGTGAGAGTCAGACACCATACAGCCTTGTTTCTGTGGCTTATCTCAATCCTTAACAGCATTATACATAGGATCTTCTCATTCCAATTTCACTGATGGGAAACTGAGGCTTAGAGAGTTCAGTTATTTGCCTACATTCACATGACTAGTTACTATGGCAAAGATACTTGTCTGCTCTTTACTGCATGGTCTAACCATTATATGCTATGAGAAACATTAAGCCGTAAGTGTATTCTGAATATAGTCTTTTGTCATCTGACCTTTTAAATAGACTTTGCAGTTGAATGTGTAATAGTGATGCTCAAAAATTGTGTGACTCTTCATGCAGAAAACAATGCTTCTGTTTCTAATCATGGCACTAAAATTGTTTTTCTTCTTCCCAACACATCAAGTAGGTCATGTTGAGTATGCATTTATTAAATTCTCACAATGTGATGCTTAGGGTATTTTTATAAAGGGACAAGTCCTTTTGACACCATTCCTTTCAAAGTTTCTGTATGGGCATCAAATCTGCTGGGACTGTGAAAGCTGGCAGAAGAACAGGAGCAGTTGTACTGTATTCAGGACTAAGCTGCAGAACTCAGAGCTGCATTTGCACTCCTGCTGGGACAACAGCAGAAAGACCAAACTGAATTAAGATCTTCTGATGAGTAGCTCAGGGTTTTAAATCAATATCCTGAAACTTCTTGGGGGTAATCTGAAGTTCTAAGGAACAGTCTTTCAGCAATAAATGGGTTAATATTTCTCACTCTTTAATAACTCATCTGTTCTCGCATCAGTGAGGACTGAATGCTGGGAAGTATTTAATTTATAATAAAGCCAGATAACCACTCCTCAGTGTGTAGAGATAAAAAGTATATATATACCTATAGAATATTAAACACTGATATATTGAATTTTTAAATATTAACTTAAAAATATTTAATTTTTAAACATTTATTTTTAAATATTATTTCTATCTTTATCCCTGTTAAAATCATAGAAATAGTAACTATAAATTACACTCTAGGAAAAGAACTGATATGATACATGAAAACCTTTTAAGAAAAAAGATTTGGAAGTTTCAGGAACATGGTGACTAACGGTAAAATCAGACTCTCCAATGTGTGTGATTGAGATGGAAAAGACAGACGCAAGCTGTCCAGGCAGAAGAGGGGTCAGGTCATCCATTCTTGACTATGCTCATATCTAATGTGATTTTGCTTGATATTTATCTTTGTTCAATGTTAGCAGTGTCTATTTATATATATTTATAAAAATATTGAAAGAATATGGGCACATTTGAAAGGAGTCACACAGGAAGTTTTCTGTAAAAGCTTTTCAGACAGTGTACCTGGGGTATCTGGTCAGCCATGAAAGTGTTTGGTCCTGGCACATTGCTTAGGGTTACAGGTAAGATATTTTTAAATTCCTCCCTATAAGGTAGGGAAAGGAGGTAGGTTATGGAGGTTGGGGGTGGCAGGCAGGGTAGGTGTTGGTGCTGCCTCAGAGTTCTAGGATTGGTCCAAATTTCTTCATAAATAGCAGTGGATTACTAGGAGAGGTTGTTGACTTTGTCCCAGTCTTGGAGGTAGTTGCTACCTGATCTAGCTTGGAGGACATTAACAAGGAGCTAGCTAGCTAGAGCATCTGGAGTTCCTAAGTGGTAGAGCCGTTAACCCTTAGGGATTTCTGTGTTGACAGATTTGTAAAGAAATTTGTGTATCTTATTTATTAGATTCAAAAAATAACCAAAGGAAAGGAATGAACAATAATTGATAAACTTGCATTTTTGTCTCAAGTCAATTCATATCAAGTATTGACATATTTAACTGCACAAACATATCCAAGAATGTCATAAGCTAGGTTTGGTTTTTCCAAATTCAGCCTAGTTAATTTTTTCATCCTTCATTAGACTTAGAGGTAAAATTTTGCCTGATGAGGGAGAACATCTCACACAGATGTTTCTACCCTACAGGATCTAGTTGATTAAGTGTTTTCAAAGAATTTTCATAGGGCTAGTGAAACTTTGGGAAAATGAAAGGAATGATATATTCTGGCATTTTTTTGTGTTGTCCGCATAGGCACATTTGAATTCACAAATTGAAAAGCAACATTCTAGTCCTGTTTTTTTCCTAGTTGACTGCAATATAAATTTACAATCTAATTAAATAATAGTGACACAGAGGTAATTTGGAAGGTCCTAAAAACTCTTTTTTTGGGGAGATTGTGGTGCAGAGAAAAATGTGGACTGTGAGTCAGGATCTACCACTTTCTATATAATCATTCTTCAGCAAATAAATTTAGATTCATTGGTTATCACTTTCTTAAAATTATAAAAATAATACATGCCCATTAGGGAAAAATTGGAAAAGAGAAAAAAAAATTAAATATTGAAGATGTAATGACACGTATTCTCTTAACATTTGTTATATTTCTGTCCATTCAGTCTGTCAATGTAGCCACCATCTCAAGTAGATGTTGTGGAACTAAATGAAATTAAATATGAAAATATCTATTGTATAAGTTGGGACATGATCCATCATTAAAAAGTCAGTCCTACAAATTCCAATTATCATCCAGTGGAGTTCTTCTTAAATCAGGAGTATAGAAAAATGTGTTAATTTTGATCTAGTCTACAGGTCATTTTAGAACAATTGGTCAGTATTTGCAGAATACTTTCAATTTTAAGACTCATTGTTGCATGTTTCTAAAAATAAGCAGAATGTAGTAAGCAATACCTCATATATTGTTAGCCTCAACCTAAGCTGATCTCTCCGTTTCCAGTGGAAATGTCTGGATGTAAACAAGGGAGAGGTTTTATAACTGAATATACAAAATTACACTAATGTACATAAAAATCAAATATTCACCTTTTGAATAAAATGTTTTATTTTTTATTTATTTGAGAGACAGAGCATGGACACATGAGAGAGAGACAGAAAGAGAGAGAGCACACAGGAGCTGGGAGGAGAGCAGACAGAAAAGGAGAAGCAGACTCCCAATGATCAGGGATCCCAAGCAAAGTTCTCTATCCAAGGACTTTGGGATTATGATGCTGGTCAAAGGCAGACACTTAACAGACGGAGTCACTCAAGTATCCATCAACTATTAACTTTTAATAGTTTATATCTTCATTGGATTATGCCTATGAATTAAAACTGTATTATTACAAATATCAGCTGAGAATACTGCTTTTTTTGCCTTAAATTTCTATAAAAATTGTGTTCAGATTCTTCACATGCATCTAAAATGTATACATTAGAACAAATTTCTGAGTCATCTTAGGGTCGAAATGTAAGTTTGGGGATACCTTTATGATGAGAGCATTGGATATTTAATTGAAAGAGACATTTATGGGCGCCTGGGTGGCTCAGTGGGTTAAGCCGCTGCCTTCGGCTCAGGTCATGATCTCAGGGTCCTGGGATCAAGTCCCGCATCGGGCTCTCTGCTCGGCAGGGAGTCTGCTTCCCTCTCTCTCTCTCTGCCTGCCTCTTTGTCTACTGTGATCTCTCTCTGTCAAATAAATAAATAAAATCTTAAAAAAAAAAAGAAAGAGACATTTATCCACTTAGAAAATATAAGCATGTTTTCATTTAATCAGTCATTTTGTATATGTACAATGCAAGCACTTTATATATTATATTGTATAGAGACTATAGTCCCAGGTAATGTTTACCAAATTCATATGAAACTTATTATTTTTTCTTACTGGTACTACCTCTAAACTGTTTTAATTGAGTTTATTTCAGGTTGATATCTTATCCAAGTGCATTGTTTAATCAAAGTAGAGTATTAGAAGATCATTTTTAAAATGAGAAGTCACCCAAACTGAAACATAAGGCAACTTCTGTTTTATGAGGCATAATTTGGGGGATAAAATCTTCCTCCTATTCTCTGGCACTTCGGTGTGTTTGAATTCTGAATGTTTTATATTTATATCACAGAGTGGGATTTGCAAACATCTTCTCCCATTATTCTTTTTTTAAATTATTATGTTAGTCACCATACAGTACATCATTAGTTTTTGATGTAGTGTCTCCCATTTTTCATGTCAACTTCAAGGTAGACGTCACTAAATTATCAAGCTCCGGGACAGAAACAGAAACAGGCTCTAATGTAAAAACTATTTCTCATTTACTTATACTGCCTATCTCCAAAATCTATTTGAGAAAGCCTAAAATAAAATATGCAAGTACAGTTAGGCAATGATATAAAAATAGAAGACCAAAAGCGCTAAGGGAAATAGAAGAAAAAAGGCCCGTGGTTATCTAGTACAAAGCGTAGGGTACAATTTTATGTTCAAAGGTAGGAGAAACATGTATGAGTACATACTTTTTATTAAAAAATGAAGCACACCAAATTTTCACACATGTTGTTTTCCCCACCACAAAATGAGAAAAAAGGCTTCAATGCATAAGTCCTTTAGGAAGAATGCGAAGTGAAAGACTGGGCATTTCCTTCCACATGCATTTTACAAAATGGAAGAAATGATCTTTAACAAACGCATTTCATGCTCCTACTGCATGATGTCATGGACATCATGACATTTAATGTCATTCACAGATGGTGACCTTCAGGAGACCTGGTCAGGCAGGTGACAATCTAGCAATCCAACATGACATAGGTCCAATTGTTATCCCCAAATACTGCATTCCCATTAATAAGGGAAAGTTTGGCCCCATGAGAATAAGATGTCATGTCGGAGTAACAATAATCACAAACAAATTGCTAATAATTATGGTAATGATAATTATAATTATAATGTCTCATTTTTGTAGCATGTTTAGATGTGGAAATCTTAGGAGAGATTTTTATACCAATCCTTCTGGTAAAGGTCGGCATAGACTACATTGTGCAAACACTGTTAAAACATCTGACCTTGTGTCCAAGTGGATTTGCATGAAGTGCTCATGCAGAACATGTGTAATTGTCTTGAAAGAATTTGACTCAAGAACAAAGTTGATCAGATAACTTGTGTGAGTTGACACAATGTCTTATCGGATGGTGAAAAGGTGTTGTCAGAGCATCTGATCTTTGGACTCAGACTGACTTGAGCTTCAGTTCCACCACTTGTTGCTTTTGCAATCTTGAGTGATTATTTTCTGGTCTCAGCTTCCTAATCCAAAAGATGAGATAACAGGATGTATGAGCAGGGGCATATGAAAATTAAATGAGAGACTGTAAATAAGGTACTTGGCACATAACACATAACAGGTGTTGCATAGATGTTGCCCCATTTTAAACCTAGAGGGAGAATTGCTTCCAGTATGGAGAATTGTATCCAGTATGGAGAGTGTTTTGTAACCAATCATATTGACAGAGCAGAAATTCTCCAGAGCATTTGGCTCTACTTCTAACCACGCTAGTGGAAAATTATTTTACTGCCCACTGATAATACAAAAAACCTGAATTTAGAGGTATTTGTTTAATGGACTTTTCCCTCACTTGGCATAAAAATGATATTCAAATTTGGGATTTTTAAAAAAATTTTAAGTTGTAGCTACATAAACCTTAATCCTTTATCTTATGCTATCATGTCCAACACCAAAAAGTTTGGGCTTCATACTGGTATTCAGTAGAAAAACAATTAAAATTTTTAAATTTTATTTAGAAAATACTTAGGAATATATTTAGAAATACAGTTATTACTTTTTTTTTTACTTCTTTTAGATATACTTAGAAATGTCACCAATTGAAATTCGTATTTACATGAGAAATAGCCTTAAGTATTTTTAATAAAAATGAGAACAATAAAATAGAGGAATTTCTAATTAATATTGATATGCAGATTCAAAGTCCCATACACAATTGAAAGTTTCTTTGCATTTGGTTAATTCATCAAATATGTAAACTCATGCAATTTATCTGAAAAGTTTTCTGATTATAAATAATATAAATGTATTAGAAAAATTATTATTATTTTTTAAGATTTTATTTATTTATCAGAGAGAGAGGGGGAGAGAGCAAGCACAGGCAGACAGAATGGCAGGCAGAGGCAGAGGGAGAAGCAGGCTCCCTGCTGAGCAAGGATCCCGATGTGGGACTCGATTCCAGGATGCTGGGATCATGACCTGAGCCGAAGGCAGCTGCTTAACCAACTGAGCCACCCAGGCGTCCCAGAAAATATTTATTTTTTTTTAAACCGGTTTCTATTTTGTAATCAACGAAATGATTGTGGCCATAAAAAACACTCTTAATAAGTTTAAGAAACAATTGTGAGGGGCACATGGGTGGCTCTTTAATTAAGTATCTGGTCATAATCTCATGGTAGTGGAATTGAGCCCTGAGCTCTATATTGGACTCCAGGCTGAGTGTGGAGCCTACTCAGGATTCCCACGCTCCTTCTTGTTCTACCTTCCCCCACCTCTCTCTCTCTTTAAAATAAATAAATAAAATCCTTAAAAAAGGAAAATTGAAAAAAAATATGTAATATAATTCTGTAAAATATAGGCACAAACCATATAAAATGAAGAATGTTACTTAATGTGCAGTTAACTACCACATTGAAAAAGTTATGGAAGTTCAAAATACCTTCTATCCTGAAAAGAATCAAACTTCAAGACTCTGGATAAGGAAAAGTGACAGGAGGTAGGCAGAATGTCTTACCATCTAGATTTTCCTAAGCTCATTATTGGATTATCAAGTTCTTTACTATCATGAATCAGAAGTATTCCTAACAAAAACCAAACTTCATAAGATGAAAATTAGATTTTTTTAATGTATTGAGTAGGGGCAAGAATTATGGGAATACCAAGTACTTTGAAAAATAAATCTTCCTTTATATAACATGCTTTTTAAATTAAAACCCAAAATATATGGTTGAGAAAAAATAGTGTCTTTCTATTATAATCAGTAAAATACTATTTGTACTATAAGGAAGATGTAAAAAATTAAAACAAGTGCTCATCTTGTTAAAACAAAAAACTCATCTAATAAGGCTGGAACATATCTTTGTTTTCTTGAGGATTTTTTCCCTGATGTTATCAAGGTAGATTGGCAAGAAAAGGATGACAAAACAATTCTGAAATCCCAGCAGGGAGACACAATGAAGACTAAGGACACATACATGAAATTCAGCTGGCTGACCGTGACTGGAGCATCAATGGATAAAGAACACAAATGTATTGTCAACGACGAAAGTAATGGAAGAAAAGTTGTTCAAGAGATTCTTTTTCCTTCAGTAAACAAAGGTATGTGCACATAAAAATGAATATAACCACACAGGACACTTTGTTCAAAGGGAAAACCCTACCTTTTCTGTCAAGTATTTTTTTTTAAAGATTTTATTTATTTATTTGACAGACGGAGATAACAAGTAGGCAGAGAGACAGGCAGAGACAGAGAGCAAGGGAAGCAGGCTCCCTGCTTAGCAGAGAGCCTGATGTGGGGCTCAATCCCAGGACCCTGGGATCATGACCTAAGCCTATGGCAAAGGCTTTAACCCACTGAGCCACCTAGGTGACCCTTTTCTGTCAAGTATTAATAAAAACAAGTAAATATAATATTTTCTCTAATGTTGTTTTCTTTAATGATGGCATAAATGACCTGCTATTTCCCAATAGAATTCAAATAGCGTGGGCTTTGAAGGCATCCGGATATCTCAGTCAGTTGAGCATCTGACTTCTCATTTAGCTCAGGTCATGATCTCAGGCTCTTGAGATCAAGACCGCCGTCGGGCTCCATGCTCATTCCAGAGCCTGCTTGAGTTTCTTTCTGTCTACCTCTTCTCCCCGTGTTCTCTCTTTCTCAAAATAAATAATACATCTTTAAAAAGCAGTATGGTCTATGGAACACACAGAGGAAAAAAAGAAAGACAAACTCACTTAGCCTTTCTCACATCGGTTTCATCATCCAAAATATTATTGTCACAGTGATATATTTTCTACTTAAATTGTATGGATTAAATGAAACAATACATGTGAAAGCACCTAGCAACCTTGCACATAAGAAATGTTCAGAGAGGGGCACCTGGGTGACTGTGTTGGCTAAACAACTGCCTTTGGGTCAGGTAATGATCCTGAAGTCCCAGGATCAAGTCCCACATGAGGCTCCCGACTCAGCAGGGAGTCAGCTTCTCCCTCTGATCCTACTCCCTTTCATGCTTTCTCTCACTGTCTCTCTCTCGCTCTCTCTTAAATAATAAATTTAATTTATTTAAACAAATAAATAAATAAAAACTTCAAAAATTTTTTTCAGAGCAATATCCTCACTTTATTTTTTAATATATATTTTTTAAATTTTTTCAGTGTTCCAAGATTCATTGTTTGTGCACCACACTCACTGCTCTATGCAATATGTTTGCTCCGTAATACCCATCATCTGGCTCACCCATCACCCACTCCCCTCCAAAACCCTCAATTTCTTTCTAAGCATCCACAGTCTCTCATGATTCATCTCCCCCTCCAATTTACCCCAATTGTCATTTCCTTTCCTTCTCCTAATATTCTCCCTGTTATTCTTTGTGCTCCATAAGTAAGTGAAATCATATGATAATTGACTTTCTCTGTTTGGTTTATTTCACTCAGCATCATCTCCTTAAGTCCTGTCCATGTTGATACAAAAGTTGGGTATTCATCCTTTCTGATGACTGGGTAATATTACAGTTCAATATATGGATCATATCTTCTTTATCTATTCATCTGTTGAGGGCATCTTGGCTCTTTCCACAGTTTGGCAATTGTGATCATTGCTGCTATGCACATTGGCATACAAATGACCCTTCTTTTCATTACATCTGTATCTTTAGGGGAAATACCCAGTAGTGCAATTGCAGGGTTATATGGTATCTCTGTTTTTAATTTCTTGAGGAATCTCCATACTGTTTTCCAAAGTGGCTGCACTAACTTGCATCCTCAACAACAGCGTATGAGTGTTCCCCATTCTCCACATCCTCTCCAACACTTGTTGTTTCCTGTCCTGATAATTTTGGCCATTCTAACTTGCATAATACAGTATCTCAAAGTGGTTTTGATTTGAGTTTCCCTGATGGCTAATGGTCATGAGCATTTTTTCATGTGTCTGTTTGCCATTTGTATGTCTTCTTTGGAGAAGTGGCTGTTCATGTCTTCTGTCCATTTTTTGACCTGATTATCTGTTTTCTGGGTGCTGAGTTTGAGGAGATCTTTACAGATTTTGGATATCAGCTCTTTGTCTATAGCATCATTTGCAAATATCTTCTCGTATCCGTGGGTTGCCTTATTGTTTTGTTGACTGTTTCCTTTGCTGTGCAGAAGGTTTTTACCATGATGTAATTCCAAAAGTTCATTTTCGCTTTTGTTTCCTTTGCCTTTGGAGACATGTCTTGAAAGAAGTTGCTGTGGTTGATGTTGAAGAGGTTACTGCCTATGTTCTCCAGGATTTTGATGGATTCCTGTCTCACATTGAGTTTATCTTTGTGCATGGTATAAAAGAATGGTCAAGTTTCATTCTTCTATACATAGTTGTCCTATTTCCCCACCACCATTTATTGAAGAGACTGTCTTTTTTCCCCTGGATATTTTTTTTTCCTGCTTTATCAAAGATTAGTTGACCATGAGTTGAGGATCCATATCAGGACTGTCTATTCTGTTCCATTGATCTATGTGTCTGTTGTTGTGCCACTTTCATGGTGTCTTAGTGATCACAGCTTTGTAATATAGCTTGAAACCAGGCAACATGATGCTCAATCTTGGTTTTTCCTTTTCAACCTTTCCTTGGCAATATGGGGTCTTTTCTCATTCCAAACAAAATTTAAGATTGTTTGTTCCAGCATGTTGAAAAATGCCTGTGGAATTTTGATTGGGATGACATTGACATTTTAACAATGTTTATTCTTCCAATACATGAGCATAGAAGGTTTTTCCATCTTTTTGTGTCTTCTTCAATTTCTTTCATGAGTGTTCTCTAGTTCCTCCAGTATAGATCCTTTACCTCTTTGGTTAGGTTTGTTCTCAGGTTATCTTATGGTTCTTGGCACTATAGTAAATGGAATCAGTTCTTTAATTTCCCTTTCTATATTTTCATTGTTAGTGTATAAGAAAGCAACTGATTTCTGTACATTGATTTTGTATCCTGACACATTACTGAATTGCTGTAAGAGTTCTAATAATTTGGGTGTGGAGACTTTTGGGTTTCCATAGAAAGTATCATGTCATCTGTGAAGAGAGAGAATTTGACTTCTTTGCCAATTCAAATACATTTTATTTCTTTTTGTCATCTGATTGCTATTGCTAGGATTTCTACTATGAGGTTGAACAACAGTGGCAAGAGTGGCCATCCTTGTCGTCTTTCTGATCTCAGTGAGAAGGCTGTCAGGTTTTCCATATGAGAATGATATTCACTGCAGGTTTTTCATAGACAGATTTTATGAAGTTGAGGAATGTTCCCTCTATCCATACACTCTGAAGAGTTTTAATCACAGAAGGATGCTATATTTTGTCAAATGCTTTTTCTGCATCATTTGAGAGGACCATGTGTTTCTTCTCTCTTCTCTTATTGATTTGTTCTATCACATTGATGGATTTGCAAATATTGAACCAACCTTGCATCCCAGGGATAAATCCCACATGGTCGTGGTGGATAATCTCTTTAATGTACTGTTGGATCCTATTTGCTAGGATCTTGTTGAAAATCTTGGCATCCATATTCATCAAGGATATTGGGCTATAATTCTCCTTTCTGATGGGGGCTTTACCTGGTTTGGGGATTCAGGTAATGCTGCCTTCATAGAAAGAGTCTGGAAGTTTTCCTTCTGTTTCTATTTCTGGAAAGAATGTCAGGAGAATAGTTATTATTTCTTCTTTGAATGTTTGTTAGAAGTCCCCAGGGAATCTGTCAGTGCTGGACTCTTGTTTTTTGGGAGGTTACCGGTCACTGCTTCAATCTCGTTACGAGATATTGGTCTATTCAGGTTGTCAGTTTCTTCCTGTTTCAGTCTTGGAAGTTTAAAGGTCTCCAGGAATGCATGCATTTCTATGTTGCTTAACTTATTAGCATATAGCTGTTAATAATAATTTCTGATGATTGTTTCTATTTCCTTGGTGTTAGTCGTGATCTCTCCCATTTCAGTTATAACTTTGTTCATTTGGGTCCTCTTTCTTTTCTTTTAGATCAGTCTGGCCAGTCATTTATCGACCTTATTAGTTGTTTCAAATAACCAGTTTTTATTTCATTGATATGTTCTACTGTATCTCTAGATTCTAACTCATTGATTTCCACTCTAATCTTAATTATTTTCATTTTTGTGTGTGGGGTTGGTTTAATTGCTTTTTGATTCCCCATTCTTTAAAGTGTAAGGAGAGTTTGTATATTTGGGATTTTTGATTTTTTTTTTTTAACGGAGGCTTGGATGACTATATATTTTCCCCTTAGGACCACCTTTGCCATATCCTGTAGGTTTTTGGATGGATGAGTCTTCACTCTCATTGGTTTCTTTGAATTGTTTAAGTTCTTTTTTGATTTCCAGGTTGATCCAAACATTTTTGAGCAGGATGGTCTTCAGCTGCCAAGTGTTTGAATTCCTTCCAAACTTTTTCTTGTGGTTGAGCTCCAATGTAGAAGCATTGTGTTCTAAGCACATGCAGAGAATAATCTTAGTCTTTAGGTATTGGTTCAGCACTGATTTGTAATGAGTATGTGGTCTATTCTGGAGAAAGTTCCATGTGTACTTAAGAAGAATGAGTATTCTATTGTTTTAGGGTGTAATGTTTTGTATATATCTATGAGGTCCATCTGATTCAATGTGTCATTCAAAGATCTTGTTTCTTTGTTGATTTTCTGCTTAGATGCTCTCTGTTGCTGGTAGTGGTATGTTAAGATCCCCTACAATTAATGAATTCATATCAATATGACTCTTTATTTTGATTAACAGCTGGCTTATGTAGTTGAGTGCTCCAATGCTAGGGGCATAAATACTTAAAATTCTTAGATCTTGGTGGACAGACCCTTTAAGAATGATGTAGTGTCCTTTTGTATCTCTGAATACAGTCTTTAGCTTCAAATCTAATATATTTGATATAAGAATCACTACCCCAGCTTTCTTTTGAGCCCCGTTGGCCTGACAGATGGTTCCCCATCCTTTCACTTTCAGTCTTGGTTCATCTTTAGGTTCCAAATATGTCTCTTACAGAAAGCATATGGGTGGGTCCTGTCATTTTATCCAGTCTGCAACCCTGTGCCATT
Source organism: Mustela putorius furo (assembly GCF_011764305.1). NCBI lineage: Eukaryota > Metazoa > Chordata > Mammalia > Carnivora > Mustelidae > Mustela > Mustela putorius. Next base: position 15,329,532 of record NW_025421998.1, read on the forward strand.
TTATGGGTGCATTTAGGCTGTTCACATTGAGAGTGATTATTGAAAGATAAGTTTTTATTGTCATCATGTTGTTTGTGAAGTCCTTGTTTTTATAGATTGTCTCTGTAAATTTCTGTTCTATGTTACTCTTGGGTTCTTTCTTCTTTTATAGAACCCTCCTTAATATTTCTTGTAGTCCAGCTTTATGGTCACATACTCTTTTAAACCTCACCAATCTTGGAAGCTCTTTATCTCTCCATCCATTCTGAATGTCAGCTTTGCTGAATAAAGTATTCTTGGCTGCATATTCTTCTCATTTAGTGCCCTGAATATGTCTTGCTAGCCCTTCTTAGAATCTCTTCCCCCAACTGTCCTTAACACATCCTTTCTGATTTTATGACTAGTGATTTTCACAATTAATTGTCTAATGATCGTCCTAGACTCATTGATTTCCAGGGGTGTCCTCTCTGCCTCTAGAAAACAAAGGCCTGCTCCATTCCTCAGATTAGGGAAATATGCATCCAATATTTTTTCAACTATATCTTCTAATCCTCTCTCTATATATACCCTCAGGGATCCCAGTAATTCTGACATTGGAATGTTTCATGGCATCATTATTTCCCTAATTCGTTTTCACGGCTTTTAAGCTGTTTGTTCTAGGTCTCCTCCTGATACTCCTTTTCTATCAGCTTGTCTTCTAGATCATTAATTCAATCTTCTGCCTCATTTACCCTAGCTGTTAGAGTATTGAGATTAGATTGGATCTCATTGATAGCATTTTTAAGTTTTGCTGGATCAACTCTTACTTCTGTCCTTAGAGTTTCTATTTTTCCACTAATGTTGTTCTCCAACCTAGCCATTGTCTGGATAATTGTTATCCTGAATTCTATTTCCAACATATTGTTTATGTCCATATCCAATAGTTCTGTGGCAGAAGTCACAGTCTCTGAATTTCTCCTCTCTTGGGTGTTCCTCCTCCTAGTCATTTTTGTGACAGATGGTTGAGGGGATGTATACTAGATATATCAAGCACAAACCAGTCAAGGTGCACCTTGGACAGTTTTGGAGCAATTGGAATTCCCCACCAAAAAGAAAGAAGAAAGAAAAAAAGAGAGAGAAAAGGAGAAAAAAAGTGAAAAAAACCCAGCCAAAATGGGCCCCCAAAGTAAGATTTATAAGGTACATAAACCAAAAAAACCAACAAGAAGACCAGGAAAAGTAAAAGAAAAGAAAAGAAAAGAAAAAAGCAGCCAAAATGAGCTCCACGAATAAGATTTATATAGTACATACACAGAAACAAATACACATTAAACTGACAGATAAGATGGGAAGGTGTTTATAAACCCTTCATGTGTGCAAGGAAGGTTAATTCAGTTCATCCTAATTGATCTTGTTATGTTCGTTAAAGGACTCAACTTTCCAGAGACACAGGAAAATTAAAACTGGTTTATATATAGGGGTAGTATTTAATGGGGGGGGGAGACTACCTTGAAGCTTATATCTATATATATATATTGAAAAAAAAAAGAAATACAGGTATATGCATGAAAAAAGTTCAAGTTAAAAAGGTATTATGTAATGTGTTGTAATAAACATCTAGTTGTAGTGCTAAGTAAGTTAAAAAAATAACAGAATAAGAATGAGAACAAATTTTTTAAATTTGTGCTTAAGAAATATACAGGTTTGGGGGTAATAATGGGGGCTTAAAATATTGTTTTCTCCCTATTGTTGGGGTTTTACAGTTTTATGGAGATCCTATGGTTATTGTCCTCGTATTCTTTTCAGTTTGTCTTCTGGGGGCAGAGCCAGTGCATTGTTTTTCAGTCAGTCTTGCCTGGGCTGAGTTGCCCTGCCATCTATCAAGGGGCTGGGTTCTGTGGAAACAGGCTTTTCAGACTTTTTTTTCTCTGGAGGTTTTTGTTCTTTCAGGGCTTTTTGTGGCTTTTTGGAGGGTTAGTGCAAAGCAAACTGTCCACACCCAGACCTCCGCCTCAGAGAGAAGCCTCAGTCTACTCCCCTCTGGATTGTTCAGAATACACAGACTTCCCCTCTGCAAATGCCATTGAACACTGCAAACTGCCACAGGCATTGCCTGCTCCCACCCACAACCTCAGTGGTCATCCTGGGGCCCACACTTGCCTCTGCACCCCCGTGCCCTAAAATGGTCAGCAATATTGGTCCAGGCAAGCCTGATTCTGGTGACTCCTGTTGCCTGACTGTCTGGAGTCCATGCCCATCCTGGGTGCACTCAGACCCAGTTGCAGTGCAGGTCATGGAAGGCTGTGGGCCCAGGGACCTCAAGTAGCAGCTTATACCAGGCTATCTCAGTCGTGGGCAGGCGTGTGCCCAGCTCCAGTGGTGGTGCAAGCATTGGAAATCTGCTAGCTCAGGGACCACTGGCAGGAGCCCCTGTCGGGCTCTCTCAGGCTGGGGTGGGCACAAGCTGTGACCACCCTGGAACTGTGGGCTTGGGTCTGCCTGTGGCCACACAATTCTACCAATTGCTCCTCAAGACCCTTTTTTCTTTTTGTGGTTTTTTTTTTTTTTTTTTTTTTTTTTTTAACCAGACACCAAGTTAATGCTGGTCTGCAAGCACAGGACACTTTCATATTGTTGTATTACCTCCCGATATGTCATTTCTGGTGGCTCCCTCCCCTTCTGTTTATCCTCCGAAATCAATCTGAGCACTCCCACTCTGCTTTACCCCTCCACTGATGATCTTCTGTCCCCATAGAGATCCAGATGTGTATAATCTCACATCTCAGGCCAATTTCATGGGTGTTCAGAGTGTTCTAGTAGATATTAACTCACTTTAGGGGACTGGTTGAAACAGGGTCTCTTGCTTCTCTGCCATCTTTCCCAGAGTGGCGCTCCCACCTCATTTTTAAAATGAAATGTTCAGAGTGTCCACTTTTCATGATTTTATTGATCAGGAAATAAGAACAATTATATATCTTTCAAGAATATTCTTCTCAGCATCACAGTCCTTCTCACTTTAAACTTGCTCTACTCAAAGTATGACCCATTAACAATGAGTTACAGGGCACAAAATGCTGTTCAATTGATGGAGCCAAATCACAACTCAACCTAAAATAATAATTTGACTACTGAGGTTTTAGTGTGATCTTGAGTTTTTCAGATTTGAAATTAATATACCAGAAAAAGTTGAAGTGTCATAAGTAAAGATTGGGTGAGGTTCACATGTATAAAGATTCTTTCATTCTACACAGAGAATATATTTCTCATTAGTAAAGCTGTTCAGCAAACATATTGCATTCCTAGTGAATGCCATGCTGGAAGGGGTGCAGGATGAACTACTATCCCAATCAGGATCATTACCATAATGCAAATAGACTTTTTGTAATCACTCAGGGTTCCTTGTGATTCAGATATGATTCAGGCATGGTGTCCCAATGGAGCCCCATTGGTGTAGACACCAGTTTAGACATTGTGGGCAGCCAACTGAAAGTGCCCTAGCCCACGGTGATCCAGTAACTCAGTAGATTCAGTCCCATCCTGGAATAAACATCACAGACCAAGGCTACCAAAGGCTCCTGAGAAGTAGCCAGTTTATACTTTTCTCTGTGATTCACAGGCAATTTTTAAGCAGTGGGAAATAAACACTTAACAAGAACAAGAAGAGCTTTCTATATACAAGTTTTAATTTCTGAAGTAAATCTTTGTCTTCTTGGAACGTTGGGGGAATAAAAAAGAACCCACATGCCTAAAATGGCAACACGAAGTTTAAGGCTCCAAGTCACTAAACCAAGACTTAATACCTAACCCAACTACAGTTTCAACCCTCCAGAAGAGTAACATTTACCCAGTCAGCATGGGAATTTCCTGTTCAGCCCCAGAAAGATTCCCGATGGATCCCCACTTTCCCTTTGGTAAGGTGACCTTGCCTAAAACAATGGATTCATTAGTAAGAATATTCTTTTTTCTTCTCCTTCTCTATTGTTAAAAATGTTTCCTTCTCTCTAATCCTTTTGAGTTCCCCTCTACTTTCTAGGTGGGATGCTGAGTGATTCATTAATACATTGATTAATAACACTCTTAGATCTTTAACATTTACTTAGTTCCAACTTTTGCTCTTCAACAGGTTTGATGGCTGTGACAGAATCTGAAATGGACCCCCAGGGGCATTCAGAAACAAAGCAAAACACAGAGATGGTAACTGTGAGTCCTCTGAATTCACGATCTTTCTCACCTGATCCAATGGCTGTGGGTGAGTTCTCAGCTCTATACTCCACTCTTTTTGTGTTCAAACTCCTATTGTAACTGATATTGCTTTACAGAGCAGCCCAGCTTGGGCTGGCAGAGTGTTATGCTAGTGTTAAGTTGAGGTAGGATTTGGTTTTTTTCCAGCTTTGTTGAGCTAGTATATTTTCCCAGAAACCAACTGAACTGGCACACAACCAAGTCGCTAAACTTTAAGACCGAGTTCCCCAGGTGGAACCCTCATGAAGTGTCCAGGAGAATTGGTGTTGCACAAGAGTCTTCTTTGGCCAGAGCTCAGTAACATCTCTTACTGGCCATACACTAATGTGTGCATAATTTTTGTCTTTAGTGTAGATAAAGGCTACTGATAACAAAGGAAGTAGAAAAAGTCACAAAAATTTGGTGGGCATGAATCAAGCCTTTGGAGGATATAAGAGCATTTGCTCAAGAACATTCCCTGATAGTATGAGATCAGGAAATGGGTTAGATCAACACTAGGTCATACATCAACCTCAAGAAAACTTCTGTGCAAGGAACTACAGTGTAAAACACAAAATTCTCTATTCCAGACACATCCTTTGAGGTGTTAGCTTAGCTCTGAAAAGCCTAAAGTCTTTGCTAATGGGATCCTTAAATCTAAAGATATAAGCTCATCACTTTCTGATATACTCATTTATTTCTTTTTTTAATTTTTTAAAATTTTATTTGTTATTTTTTCTGATATACCATTTTATTTTTCAGCGAAGAACTGTAGTCACAGATTACAGATGTGTAGGAAAACTGAAAAATCTTTATTTATTTTTAAAGATATTTTATTTATTTATTTGAGAGAGAGAGAGAGAGAGAGAGATCAGAAGTAGTCAGAGTGGCAGGCAGAGGCAGGGGGATGGGGCGGCAGACTCTCCTGCCAAGCAGAGAGCCTGATGTGGGGCTCAATCCCAGAATCCAGGGATCATGAGCTGAGCCAAAGGGAGACGCTTTAACCCACTGAGCCACCCAGGCACCCCAAAAAATCTTTATTATGAAGATTTTAGTTTATTTATTTGAGATAGAGAGAGAGAGAACACGAGTTGTGGGACACAGGGAGAGGGAAAAGCAGACTTCCCACTGATCAGGGAGTCTCAAATGGGGCTTGATTCTGGCACCCCAGGATCAGATAATAGCTGAATGCAGATGTTTATCAGACTAAGCCACCAAGTGAGCCCACATTGCAAATCTAAAACTCCTTTTGTGTTTTAAGGAATTGGATTGGGAACCAACAGGTTGGAGACCTCAAAAGTACAAAACAGTTACCATTGTCTGACCTGTCAGTTCCATAATTCTGGAACAACTGCTTAGTTTCTGGAGGTTTCATGCCTGCTCTCTCTGGATTCTTTGAACACCTGCAGTTGGACTTCATTCCACTGCCAGTGGTACATGTTGTCTATATGCCCTTGTCATTGTTTGTATATTTTCTGGGTGGGTTTAAGACTTTCCCTGCCAAGATGCTGATGTCCTCATTGTTGCAAAGACTTTGTTAAAAATGGGTTTCCCCTTTGGGGGACACCTTCTGTGATCTCCAGTGACTAGGGCACATAATTCACAGGAAAAATCACAGGAACTTTTAGGAAAACCTTGCAAACCTCTGGAATTGTCTCAGTGTACAAACTTCTGCTGATCCTTTGGATGTGAGTCCTCATTGTCTGATGCTCAAGCCTGTCATCATCAGGTTACAGAAACCTTCTTAGAGCACAATTAAAGGGTCCTCTCAGTCACAGGATGCAGCCTTGTGATTAGGTATGTAAGACAAAACATCAGAGGAAGATAGCCCTGGCCATTTCCAGTAGAAGAGGGACATAACCAAATGTTCCTGCTGTAAAACAAATAGTTGAACCTTGTACACATTCCATAACTACAGAAATCTCCACCTGACCTCTAGTTCTGCCCAGACACTGGAGTTTCTGAATCAAATTGAGGGAAAGAGAAAGAGCTGACATCCAAATAGACTGCTTTCATCTAGACAGAGGTTCAAAGCTTCATACTTTAAATATGAAATCATTTCTCCCTCTTTTCTTTTCCATTACTCTGTCAATGGCCTGTATCTCCCAGGTCAATGGTAAGAGGCCTAATCTCTAGAATAATAGCTACCTAGCAGAAAATATAACCCTGGTCCTAATTTTTTTCAAGGTCAATAAGACATCTCATTGGTTGATTACCATAAAGTTCTATTGGGAGTTAGTTAGGAATTACCAAGAAGCCACTGGGATTCACTCCTTTGGCTGGCCCTACTTCCTTGGTGAGGCATAATTATAAAAAGTACAATCAAGACCTTTCTCTTCATTCTTCAAGTTGTTGCAGAAACCCTCCTAAAGCCATGGGTAGCCTCCCCCAAAAAACAAAACAAACAAACAAACAAAAAACAAGTAAACAAAACCCTTTGACACTGACCAAAGCAGTTCTTGAAAGTAAAATAGCCCTTGATTATGACTCGGATGAGCAAGATTTGATCTTTGCTGTAGGCAACACCATGTTCTATACCAAATTGTACACTGTTGGGAAAATTAAAGCCCAATAACATGAGATCCTGGTGCAAGCCATGTGGCTTAACAGAGTTACTCCTTTAATAAGATCTTTCTTACTTATTTGATTTTAATTGGTTCGAGTCTTGAAGACTATGAAAAACATGAGGAATTATCCTGTTTAGAGGCATCATAATAATCTGCCTGGTGTGTTATGTCCTCTCAAAAGCTTTACATGCAAATTCAAAGCCAGTAATCTCCAAGCAAATGACCTAAGACTGGAACATTACAATGAATGAAGAAAATGACCAACTCAAAAATTGTAAAACTCAAGTTGAAACTTGTGACTATCACAAGGGTTAAGTAAAAAGGTTAAGACCTGTTAATATCACCCAGAGGAACAACAATTACTGTGAAAATGTCAGAGAAGTTGCTGAGAGTGGTGCTAATGCCTTCAATTTAGAACCCATCTCTCAGTTCAGCTGAGAGTCTGATCAAAAGGCAGAGTCATTAAAAGGGAAAAGCACAGACTCAAAATGTACTCAGTTAGCTTAAGACCACAAGTCATTAAAGTCTTCATACCTACCCAACCTAGAAATGCAACCTTTAATGAGTGGACATGGGATCTTCCTGGTCCCCACTAGGAGGTTTACAGATTGTCCGCCTCCATTCCCCATAGAAGGATGACCTCACCTTAGCCAATGGTTTCCTTGCTGATAATTTCATTTTCACCCCCTATCTTGAAAAACCTCTTTCCTATTGGCCTTTGAAGCTCCTCTCTACTTCCTAGATAGGATGATGCCTGACTCCTGAACAGGTTTATAAATACAGCCAGTTAAATCATTAAAATTACCCAGTTTTGAATTTTTGTTATTTCCCAGAGTCCTAGTTGGTCCAATGATCAAATTCGTGTTAAACATTTATTTTATCTGACCTATGATGAAGATCAAATGAAATTATGCCAGTGAAAATGCTTGTTGAAAACACAACATGGGTTAATTTATTCCTATATTCATTGTATTTATTTATATATTTTTTAAAACTAACTTAAGTAAGTAAGTAAGTTTTTTATTTCTACAGCTAACAGAGAGGAAGCAAATGAGCAAGGTGTAACCCCTTGGCTGAAGTATCCTGCTTAGTTTTGATTTCTCTAGTGTGCAGAGAAAAGTAAAATGTATAGAAAGTTTCATGGTGAGAATTATGGTAAGGGAGAAGTTCCTGTGTATACGATGTATTTTACTTAGCATTTCTGAAAGGAATGTCTCCAAGTTCTTCTCATAGCAACAAAGATAATGAGGCATTTCTGTTAATGCAATTCTATAACAGATTTCTTATACTGGTTCATGAAATTTTCTTTTTTTTTTTTTTTAAAGATTTTATTTATTTATTTGAGAGAGAGAGAGAGAGAGAGAAAGAAGCAGATGCCCTGCTGAGCAGGGAGCTTGACATGGTGCTAGATCCTGGGGCCCAGATATCATGACCTGAGCTAAAGACAGATGCCCAACCTACTGAGCTACCAAGGCATCCCTGTTTTTGTTTTTGATAAAAACTTGTATATATGTATATAGATACATGAAAGCACAGAATAATGAATTGATTCTCAAAAGAGATAAAACTAATTTGTCCTTTTTGACCAGCCTTGAGAAAGAGCACCTAGAATACACATACAGGTTTTATATGAAACTTGTTATTTTACCTGTCTTTTTATGTCAATCAATACATGATGATAAAAGATTTTTATTTATCTTTTTAAACATTTTTGGTTTACTTTCAGTTAGTAAACATACAGTGTTATATTAATTTCAGATATAAATATGATCAATAAAGTCACTGCATGGAAAAAAAGATCTTTAAGGCACTTTAAAGTTAGCTCTTGAGGATATTTTAACATCTAACATCTAACAATTATAGTAATTATCTATAAATGTATATAGTACTTTGTATACTGTGTATTGTATATAGTAAGTACCTATAATATGAACATCTATCAATTGTAGTCATTTTAATTATAATTAACATAATTATAGTAACATTTTCCTCCTGGATTTTACTCAAATGGTTATATCTTAAACCGATTTCTTCAAGAACACACGAAAATAGGATAGTGTGGAGTACATAAAGTTGCACACCATAATCATGGCTCTGTGGACAAAGATAAATAGAAAAGAAAAAGGATAAAACAAAAGAGCCTTGCAACTCTCTCTTCCTGTATCCTGTGCTCAATGATCATTTTACTGATTTTTGTCTTTGTATGTATGTTGGGTGATTTTGTGTTTTGTTTTGTCTTCTACACTATAGGTAAATATAACTTCTTTTTTGTGTGTGTTCAGATGGCTATCCCTGCAAACAAGTTCACATTCAGGTGTGAATGGGTGGCTCCGTTGGTTAAGCACAGGCCTTTGGCTTAGGTCTTGATCCCAGGGTCATGGGATTGAGCCTTGCATTGGGCCCCCTGTTTATTTTTTTAATAATTTTAATTATTTATTTATTTGACAGAGAGAATGAGGAAAAGAGAGAGAGAGAGGGCATGATTAGGGGGAGCTACAATCAAGCAGAAGGAGAGAGAGAAGCAGGATCCCCACCAAGCAAGGAACCTGAAGAGTGGCTGGATCCCAGGACCCAGGATCATGATCTGAGCCAAAGAACGCCACTTAACCAAATAAGCCACCCAGGTGCCCCTGGGCTCTGTTTGTGGGGAGTCTGCTTCTCCCTCTACCTCTGTCTCTTTCCCCTGCTCATGCTCTCTCCCTCTCAAATAAATAAATAAATATATATATATATATTTTTTTTTAAATGAGCATCTGTAATGAAAAGGTCATTTGCTAAGATGAAAGGCTAAGACATCTGGAACAGATGGTGTTTGACAGTGCACAATGGGGAGTTATGTTAGATTTCTATGGGGTGTTTTACACGATGTTTTTCACATGTTCTCGCTCATATAAATGCCCACAACCATCCTTTGAGGGCTGGCTCTAACAATCATTGGTATGATTTTGCAAGGTACATAGACCCTTTAAATCTTATTTCCTTCTGGGTAAGACAGAGTCCTTCAAATTCAGCTTATATCAGTGTAACTGGGGGATCAGATGACATAATACATGTGAACTTTTAACACAGTGTCTGGCACAGTAATAATCATTTAATAGGTATTAGCTTTCATTCATACTGTTGTCATGTCTGCAAATACCACCATTCCATAAAAATCATGTGCGGTATCTGGGGATACTGAAGCTTGTGTGATTTGAAAGGTAGGACTGCTTTCTTTTGCTTAGATGGGACATTGACCTAAACCAGACTCCTTCCAACATGTAAGATTCTGCTGTGATTCTAGGATTGGATGGACTCATCTTGGTAACAGCACTTCATGTCAGCAGTGGGTGCTGAGGACTGTACAACGGCCAGTTTCTGGTTATTTTTCCGTTCAACAAGTTTGTATACGAGACCTACTTTGCAATAGAAGCAATGAGCAGAGAAGGAAAACAAGATAGTCTTAGGCATTTACCCTCCAGCTGTGGGGGAAAAAAAGAAAGAAATGCATAATTTATGAAATTTAACATCTTCATGTGCAGAAATACAATTTTGAATTGATTTACTCAGAACAATCAGTTCTGGAATTGTGGGGCTCATATTAGTAAAGGCTCCTCTCTTTGCTTACTAATTGTTATCTATCATCTACCTATCTATCATCTAATTATCTATCGTTTATCTATCCACAACACAGACACACATCAAATAATGGATTTGAACATTTGAATAATACTTGCACTCATTTCTTTCAGAGCTTGCTGCTATTAATTCTACAAAATCTTCTCTGAATGAGAAGATGAAAATGGTAAGATTTTGTCTATGTTTGCCTTTATGTTCTGCTGTAGCATTTTCTCCTCCTCGTCAACATCACCCTTGAACTGCCCTGGCCTCAGGAAAAACCTCAGAATGGCTGGACCTTGAACAATAGACTGAGTGATATTTTAAGACAATCCATCATCTCTTAGGAATCATCACCACACAGTAAATGCTGCTTTGGGTGTGAGAGGACTATAAATTGGGGGTGATCTGAATTCTTTCAACAATGGAATTCATTCACTTCTGTGACCTTTGTTACTACTGACTGAGGAAAATAGGATATCAATTGCTTCTAGATTTTTTTTTCCCCCAGATTGCTTCTAGGTTTTTTTTTTTTTTTCTTCAGATTGCTTCTAGATATTAAAAAAAAAAAATTGTTCTTCCTGGTAGTTAGTAATATGAACTGATACTGAGAGCTTCTCGTACAGAAGATGTGCTGCACTAAGAGTGCATTTTCCTAATTCTCCTAATACTCACTGTGATGGATTTTATTCCCCTTTTACACAGGAAGGCAATGAGGTAAATTTATTTGTTTCCATACCACACAGCGAGACCTAGGGCTTTGTCCCAGACCATCTGAATCGAAAGTTCATATACTATCTTAGTTTTTATTCTTCCTCTAATTCCCAAACCCGAGACCCTGAGACACGTGTACACACATGGGGAGGGGGTGTGAGTACAGGCCTTCTGGTGCCACAGAGTGAACTTAAACTTCACTCTTTTAATTATCAGTTGCATGACTATGGCTAAACTATTTACATTTTCTGAACACACCAAAACTAACACAAATAACACCTAACTCATTCGTATCCAAGAACAGGCTTACAAACCCCTGGGCAAACAGAAGCTTTCACTTTGCAGCTAGAATAAATTCTGCCATGACTCAGGGGCTGGGCCCGGGGGCATCCACAGAGTCTTCTGCACCACCCGCTTATTGTTGTCCACCAGCTCCCAGCCTCCCAGTCCCCATGCCTCTGGGTACAGCCACCATACCTTACAACTGCATTCCTTGAACTCTTTAACCAGATAACTGCCTTGAAGTCTTTATTTTATATACCTGGAAGCCACCATGCTTGTTACCTGACATTTGTGCATTTTAATAATAGGCACAATAAAAGCAATCAGAAATCTACTTTGGCCTCTGTGTTAATTTATTTGGTGCTGAGAATCCAAAATAAAGGACAGCATGACAACTGAGTCTTCCAATTCAGCATCACTTGTAATAGGTGATCAATTACACATTTCTAATTCTTTCTCTGAGATAGTCCTTATGATGTTTTCTTTGGGGGCCTACGTGAGTCATAGACAGTGAAGTTTCCCCGGTTATTTCTCTTGAAAAGTTTAGCAGATTCAGTCTCATTTGGTTTAATTCACTCTGGTGGTGACACTATAAGATACCGCATGACTGTGGCTGTGCTCAGACCTCTCCTAGTGTGTCACAGGCACCAATTTTCCTGATGTCACAAGAGCCTCAAGAGAATTGCGCTACCACTGAAAAGGTACAATGGCAGAGGGGTTAACTGCTTGACTTCTGAAATCCATATGCTAGGGCTTAATCTTGGTTCTATAGCTATTTGAACTCTCTGTGACATAATTTCGTCATTTGTCAAATGGAGTTAAAGTGACCCATCTCTTGGAGTTGTGTGGATAAAATGAGTTAACTTTCCTGGATACATGTGAGTGCTCAACAACATTAGCCTCTACTATTGGCAGCTCTACATTAGAAATAAGAGAAACACACACATACATGCAAACACACTAACAATTAGGGCACTCATTAATATGTGTGTGTATATTTCTACATATATGGATGTAAAACAAAATAATCAGTGTGTGGTAAGTGGCAAAAAAGGAGTGATTGTTTATTTTTGCATTTTTGTTAACAAATCCATTTAATGTAGTAACTTTAATATATTCAATTTTAAACAATATCAATCAGATTCAGTTAGTGGGAAACAGGTGCTTTTGGAAAGCAAGTAGAGGTGGAAAAAACATAAGACATACATAAAGCCCACAAAATACAAGGAAGAGGAAGTTTAATTTTGATTTACTCCTTGTCAAAAATTTCTTCAAACCCCTTAGGACAAATGTCCGGGCCCTTACTCAGACATGTGGAACTATTTCTGCATGTGGAAAGCATGGAGGCACAGAGAGGAAACTAGCAAATTACTTAAGCCGTGTGAGCTAATGTCACTGCTGGGGGTCCTAGGCGCTGTGTCCTGTGGCTCAGCTCTCTAGCATGTTCCTTCCCCAACTGGACCTGGGCTGCCCTGGACTGGGAGGTGCAAAGAGGGGAGGGGGGTGGTCCTGGAAGCAGTGTGAGTGGAAGGAGGGCGCTATGTTCTCCTTCAAATGTGGTGGATTCCTGGAAGTGCTTGAAGTCAAGCTGGCCCTGCTGGTTGGGGCTCTGCCACCACTGCTCTGGTGCTGAAAGATGAAATAAGAACAGTTAAACCACAGCCAACTTTGCTCCTTTCCAAAAGGTCACAGCTAATGGAAAGAAAAGATCCATCTGCACACATGCTTCTGCTCTCAAATATACTCTTTGGCTGTGGCTGAAGGTCCCTCTATTTTTACCAAGTTGATTATTGTAGCTGCTATGTGAGTTAGGATTGTAAGCCCAGGGCTGTTGAGTTGCTGCACACTCAGTCCATTCTGATGAAACTGTTTGAAGGAAACAGCAGAGATTTCTTATAGCACTAGGTGATCCCCGACATTCCACCGGGATCTGTGCTTTTCCGTGGCAGGTGATTTACTGAGGCTCAGACTTTTGGTCTCATTTTGTCTGTGTAGGCAGGGTGACATGAGACCCATGTCCATGAGGTTACTAGCACAGGGTCACCATAGACGACACAACAGCGGGCTCTTCTTTCCTCACAAGAACACATGGACATACGGAGGCTCTGAGTTCAACTGTGTCACTGAATTTCACAGACTGAGTCATACCAGTTCCCTGCAGGGACAAGTGTCTACAGAGCCAGGCCAAGCAATGCTCAGTAGAAGACTTGCACAACAGAAAAGTGTTTAAGGGGGGAGGGGTGTGGAGGAGAGGAGGGCGGTTCAGTGATGTGAGCATAAAAATTAAGTGTCCACACCCACATGCCACCCAAGCATGGAACAGAGATTGTGCCCAATCCCGGAATCCATTCTGTTCAGGCTTTGGGGAAACAAAACTCGACCGCAGAGATCACTGCTTTGGCTTTTACGATCTGACTTCACAAAGCATATTCTCACCATAGACTTTACTCCTCTGGTTCTCTACAGAGAACCAACTGCAGTGTGAGCTTTGGCTTCCGTGAGCATGGGCCCATGTTACTCCTTCAGCGCAGCATGTGTGGGAGAGAGCTCTTTCTCAGGGTACATTGTAAATTCACCTCTTGCTTAGACATCATCAGTGGACCTGGTGTATATGTGGCTCTCCACCTGACACAGGATATTATGTGACCACACCACCAAATTCTGGAGATGTCGGTCCTAAGGCCAGAATGTACATACCCTCCTCGCCCCCCTCTCCACCGTACAAAACTCTTTCTCGTTAATCCTCAGACTCCCACTCCCCTTCTGGTGGCACTTCTGTCATATGGTCTATTCTCAGAACAGCACAGATGGAGCTTACCTGACCTACACAAATGCACACATTTGTGTCATTACATCCAGCAATTTTTTATTCATGAAATAGCTCTGACAAAATAATACTTGTTTTCCTTCATGCATATGTTTCTCTAAAACCAGAAAAAATCTAAATGTCTAAGAAGAAAAAAGTCAAATAATTATTATATTTCTATGAAATATTTTGCACTAAAATTTATATTTATGTATTAGTCAACAATTCGGTAAAAACTCATGCTATGAAGCAAAAGCAAATACATAATGAAAAACCTGTATATCCCAGAAGACCATATTTATAAAAATAAAAACCTATACATATATGTTTGTTTTTGCAAATCAGAAAAAGAAAATAACCAGGTGATTTCAATCATTTCTACCTTCCAAAATCTCTACAGCAAAATGACTTTATTACTTTTACATTAGAATTTAAAACAAGATATGAATAATATCGGCTTTATGATAATTATGTGAATGTGCAAACACAAAATAAAAGAAACAAACTGTCAACAGTAATGTGGTCGTAGCATTCACAGGTTCTAAGATATTATTCTATGCACATTTTTAAAGAAAGTCTGTGTTACTGTCACAATCAGGGAAGGGACATAAAAAAAGTAGCCGCGGGAAGACCAGAGTAGCAGGTGAGTGATAGAGCCGACTCACACACGAAGGAAGCAGCCTGCCTCACAGTTGCTTTAATCATCTCAGATAATATACCTCAAATAGAATATTTTCCTTTCCTGAGAATGTCTGCTGCATTATAGCCAAGAACCTATCTGGTACAGGCAAATAAAACCAGAGAACCTTAAGAAAAGATGTGTTCCATATCTTAACCTCATAAATGTCCCATAGTTCAGGAGAAGTTTGTAGACAAGGCATCACTGTTGGGAGGCTTCACTTTCCAGCCTATTAAACTGCTGTTGAGACACTGGGGCAGATTACATGCCTTCTCACCCGGAAGCGAGTCTGAGGAGATGGTCACACCATCTAGAAGCTGTTTCTAGGCTCACTGCCCACCTGTCAAGATAATGGCGTTTGAGACTCATGGGGCTGACATGTCTTGGGATTATTTGGGAGTTCTAAACAAAGCCAAAGATTGGATTAAAACATAGTAATACGTAGTTTACATAATTAAAAGGTGAATGTTAGCAAGGTCCTCTTTATGGTCAACAAATCTTCCCATGAATGCTAGAAATAAAACCAGACTAGAGCAACAAAAGTGACTATTTCGGTGGTTGGGAAATGTCCAAGTTGCACAATTGTCTGAGAATGGTTTATATCTAAAACAGAATTCAGCAGAACTCAGAATTCAGCAATGACAGCAGTGCACTCCTCTGCATTGCTCCTGTTCTTCCCTCAGCTCCCACACTGAGCATCGTGAGCCGGAAGTTTCCTCCCAAATAGGAGAGGCCTTGTGAATGGGATCCAAAGTCACACAGTGTAAGGAGCTGGGTTAATCTGGGATGCAGCGATGAGAAGGGGAGCTGACAAGCTGTGTGGTGAGCAAGCAGGAAGGCCAGGGGCTCTGCGGGTCTGCAGCTGGAGTTATGACTGCAGCAAGCATGTGCTCGGTTGAAGCTGTGTGCGTACTTAGAGGGACTCAAAAAAGCCCAACCCAGCCACACATGGTTGGTTCACACTGAAATGATCGTCTTATGCAGAGGAGCCATGAAAAGACTCAGAAAAAGTATAGTTGAGAAGATGTACACTTTAGCATGTACAATCTCTGTGCTAATTGTGTAAAATAGGAATGTGCTCCCCAAGACCTACAACAAAACCATTTGGCAGAAGCGAAGTCTTAATCAAGTTGCTGGGACACATCCCTAAGTAATCTTGGCAACCATGAAGCTATGTAGACCCAGGGTGATTCCCAGGAAGCTAGGCTGAAAACGAAAATAATTAAGAAAGAAAACAGGAGAGGCATGAGCAGTCACATACCATGGGAGATAGAATATCACAAATGAAGTCCAAGCAGCTTTCTCAGCATGCAAACAGCAATAAAAGCAACCTTCTGGAGAAAAGTCACAATCTCAAGTTGCAACAATATATTTTCGACAAATATTTTTCAATAAAAAATAATAAGACCGTCAAAGAATCACAAAATTGTGACTGTTATTAGGGAGTGATAACCCCTACCAATCAAGACAAACTCTTTGAAGTGTGCGGTTACTTCAAAGTAGCTGTAACAAGTTCATGTTCAAAAACACGTTTAAAATACTCAAGAGGATCACAGGTTTGTTCTTGGTGGCTGCTAAGACATCCCTCCCACATCCTTCTTTGGAGCTCGCAGCAGGGGAGGGGCGCCTTTGCTACCGCTGCCACTCTCCAGGTTAGCAAGTATCTGGGCCTCTGCACCCGCCCCGCAGCCCAGCCCATGGCACTATGAACCGGGGAGGGAGCCTTGCTTGGCAAGGGGGACCCCGGGCCTCCTCCCCAACCCATGCGCGCATAGCTATGAAGCCTGAGCGGTGCCTGGTGGTGGAGCCCATAGCTGCCATCATCGCTGCCACCTCCGCCATGGCCGCCATTGCTGCTGGTGATGTTGGCGTGGGAGGCAGGCGCTGGAGGCCTAGAGTTGAGCTGAGGCCCTGGGCCCTGGGCTTGCTAAGGGCGCTGGGCAAAGAGGGGAAACAGGGGCGAGCTCAGCTTCAGCGGTGCACCAGCCCCCACGCGCACGCTGCTGCTCTACCCAGATGGTGGTGACTGTGACTTCCTGGAGCTGCTGGTGGTAGACAGGAGCCAAAAATAAACAAATAAATGAAATAAATACAAAAAGGCAAAAATGCATATTGTAATCAGTATACCAAAGTTTCAAAACTAACATGTATTTAAAAGAAATAAAATCTAGAATAGAAAACTTGTAACCCAAAATGAAATATTCACTAGAGAGCTTTAAGAGAATAGTTCCATTGGCCCAAGAAACAATCTCAACACAGGGGAACACCTTCAACCTGATAAAGAGCATCTATGAAAACCCACAGCTGACATCATACTTAATGTTGAAGGACTGGATGCTTTTTCCCAAAGAACAGGAACCACACTGGGATGTTTGCTCTTGACACTTCTATTCAACATGGTAATACAGATTCTAGAGAGTGCGACTAGAAAAAAATACGAAGATCTCTATCAGATTGAAAAGGAAATGCGAAAATGTCTTCAACCACAGATGACATGGTCTTGTTTGTAGTTAATTCCTTAGAATCTACACGCACACAAAACCAAAAGTAGAACTCATAAACAAGGTCAGCATCGTCACAAGGTACACATTCAATGTACAAAATATCAGGTGGATTTCTATATACTCGCTGGACCACTTGAAAATGAAATTTAGGAAACAACTCGGTTTACAAAAGAACCAAAAGAAATAAAACATTTGGGAATTAATTTAAGAAAAGAGCAAATCTTGTATGTGGAAGATTTCAAATATTGTAGAGAAAAAATTAAAGAATATCTAAATAAGTCCAGAGAGGATCCATGTTATGGGTTAGAAGAATCAGTATTGTCATGATGGTAGTTCTTAGCAAATTCATTAAAGATTCAGTGCTGCAGGCATTTGGGGTGCAAGTTAACAAGCGTACACTAAAATTAACATAAACACCTTGAAGGAGAAGAAAGTTAGAGGAATGATAATGTTCATGCTTTAGAAGCAGTGTGGGGAAGGGGCTCACCCAATATTAGGTTTGAAAGATGAGACTGATGATGCTGCACACACAGAGGGTCTCGAAAGCTTTGTCCTTGGCACAACAAGTCTGAGGGGCTGCAGGCAGGCCTTTCAACACAGGCTTACAGCACCTATGAAGCCACAGGAGACTCTGGAGGGTCGCGGACTCTTAGAGTTGCTGTCTCAACTCAGCCTGACTGGTTTCCATATCTTTCCCTGAGGGACAAGGCCGTTCAGATGCTCACAGTGCTTAGTGTCCTAGGACACCAGGAACAAGAAGGTGCTGGCTATTTCAAGTGTTGGAATGTTCTTTCCCCAGGGTGCACACTGTCTTCTAGGGAAGTCTGGCCTGACAGTTGGAGAGAGGAGCCACATTCTCTCCCCAGCTTGTCCTCCACCTGCTCTGGATTTCTTCTGGGCTCACTGAAGAATGGAGATCCAAGACCCACTTCACACACACGTCCACACCTCTACCCCCATTGAATGAAACTCCCTTCAAATCAGCCCTTCCAGGATCTTCCTTCTAGCTCAGTCCCAGCTGTTCTCAGGAGCCTAACCTGGGGAGACACTAACTGATTCTTCTTCTGCCTGTTGAGGTGACATTTTGAAATCAAGTAACCACATCATCGTCCAGGCAAGAAGGGAATGGGATGATGGGGACTCCCAGCTGAAAGCCCCTCAGGAAAAAGCTGGAAGGACAGTCGTGACCAGGAGAGAGAATTGTAGTTTCCAGGATCTCACACTGGAAAACGAGGCTTCACCATATAGACGGTGATGGTACAGAACATATGTGAGGCTGGACCTGTGATAGGATCATTTTGGGAGTAAAAGGCACTGGTCACTGCTGTCATCAGCTGACAAACCCATAATCCAGCTGACAATTCAAATTAGACACTTGACTTTGGGAAGGCAGCTGCTCCCAAAAGACACCTGTCTGATCCAGAAGCTCCTAATGCCAGTACCGGCTCCTGCGCATATCACTCTGTCTCCCAGCCCTTGAAAACGCACCAGGCCAATGTGGGCTTCTCCGTGGTGCCCCATCCCTACCTGGCTGCTGGTGCTCTCCCTCCTCCCAGGGTCCAGGAGGTTAGTATGTTGGCAAGCTAACTTTGTCCCCCACAAGGTCCAGCTTGGAAAGGCAGTCTCCCCACAGAAGGGACCACTGAAATGCAGAGGTCGGGCTCCCCTCTTTGTTGGGGAGCCCAGAAATCATCCCACAGGACTTTGACCCTCCATCCCCCAGCTAAGATTCCCAATAACATGACACCTGGCCAGAGTCATGTCAACAGTAGACTGACTGACAGCATGGGGGTCAGGGGACTCCCAGTGTACAGAGCCCCTGAGCTGTCAGGGACAGCCTTGCTGGTGACAGCCAGTCTGGGCAGCAGCACGAGTGTCTGTCACTGTCGGTGGATGAATTAATGCAGTGGCTGCAACCAGGGGCACCAAGAGCAGCACCGAGGGGCAATGAACTGGGGGGACAGACAGATGGACAGACATGGATTGACAGGAAAGCTGTTCCATGTATATGAATGTAAATATGTATATTCACAGGCACATCTCTGTAGTTTTTACAGGTACGTATGACACCAAGCCTATCAGTCTATTTTCTCATTTGAGGCTAGCAAAATGGGGCCTTGCAAGGACGAGCCACTCACCGAAAAATACCACTCACACTAAGTACAAAGTTGGAAAAAACAGGTTTTCTGCTTTGTATTTCTGGGCCCTTCCACTCACTAAGTGACTGTTTGCTGTAAGAGACTTCACTGACCCGGTGAGCAATACTGAAGATGATCAGGTGCAGGACGTACCTGCAATGGCCAGGAGGGGGTGGTAGAAGTCAGTGTAAGTAATAAGAAAACAATGCAGTTCTTAAGAGGGAAGCACATTATTTAAAACAAATAAGAAACCTATCTAACCTATTAGGTTATATCACAATTTACATTCAAAGCAACAACTCAGAACATAAATTTATATCTGAGTGAAAAACATCCAAGGAGATTACACAGCGCATGTGCTTCATTAACCTATTAACCTGGCTGACTTGAAGTTCTGGGTGAGCTCTTCTTAGTGGGGCTACTCAACCTCCTGAAGACTCTGTCATCTTCAGAATGGGATGAATTACACCTACTTTAGACTTGCAAGGAAGGAATCCATATGTGCCATGTATGGCATTCAATAAAGTGTATTTGACATTATTTAATGGATCAATGATTACTGTTAACGAACTTAAAAAAAAATAGTCTCTCTAAAAGGCAAGAAACTATTAATTCACCAGTGCTAGAAGAATTTATATTGTGTTCTGAGGCCCAGCGCTGTTACTGGAATGACGGCTCTTCAAGAACAGCTTCTGCTCTTTGCTCCCTTGACATGTGAGAGATATTGCTCAGTTCTGCAACCTCTCTGAAATCTTTCTCATGACCTTACTTACTCTAAATCTTTAGAGCTTAAACATAACTCTCTCTGTCTCTGTGTATGTGTATATATATAGAAAGAGAACTCTACATGTATAGAATGGATGCTGTGACAGGTTTTGCATTTGTTAGTCTTGTGTTTAAATCAAGGATCCATTACTTATGTGACTGCACAGATGAAGTATTTTAAGATTACAATGAGCTGCTCTGCCAAATCTCGTTTTTATAACTATGTTGGCATGTTATTATAAGAAGCAAGTGGTTATAAGAATCACATTGTAGGGACGCCTGGGTGGCTCAGTGGGTTAAGCCGCTGCCTTCGGCTCAGGTCATGATCCCAGCGTCCTGGGATCGAGTCCCACATCGGGATCCTTGCTTGGCAGGGAGCCTGCTTCTCCCTCTGCCTCTGTCTGCCATTCTGTCCGCCTGTGCTCGCTCTCTCTCCCTCTCTCTCTGACAAATAAATAAATAAAATATTTAAAAAAAAAAGAATCACATTGTACTTCAGATTGGCTGATAATATTGATTTACAAAGAAACCAACTCGGCCCAATCCTTGGCCCATGGTGGATGGTGTCTGGAAAGTGAGCTTTATTATCATTTACAGGTATTTTACCAAGGACACACATCCTCAGGTGGCAGGGCTTGGACTGGAGCCGTCATTCTATCCTTGTCAGTGCAGTAAATCCTCCCAGAGTTAGGAGGGATCATTCAGACTCTCCCAAGGATTCCATTGGCAGCTCTGAACTGAGAAGGACGTCCCCCCTCAGCGCATCATTGATCAGATGACATCGTTGGCTGTGGAAGGAGCTGGGATCCCAGGCTGAGCCCCATGGCTGGACATTCCCCAGGTCAGCAGGTTTGGAAGGCTGCCAGGCATGTGGAGTCAGTCTGAACCTGCTGTTCCCTGCAGACAGCATATCAATGGCTTTCCTGTTTTGGGTTTTTAAGCTTTTTGTGCTCACTAACAGTTGACATCGCATGAACATCCAACTTATTCCCTGTGACCAAGTGAACAAATCAAACTGTCTTCGATCTCACATTCTCCCAGGGTCAGAAGGGAGCTGTCCCTGGTCAGGGAAAGCACACCAGCCTCTCAGAGTTTCAGTGAAATGTCCAAGCTTCAGTATCTGGCTCTTTGCCCAGGGTCTGCCTGAGTCCAAACCTGCTCTGAGCCCCTGTCTCTCATCTCTGGGGGCATCAGAGCAGTTTCATTCATGGCAGCAACAGGATGACCTGGGGGGACAGGAAGTGCTGCTCCCTCAAGGGCTACCTGATTTCTCTCTTCCTGGAGACCACAGGGTCTTGCTGAGGACCCTCCACTCTCTACATGAGTGTGGGGTGAAGTCTTGGCTACCCTTTGTGTCTTGCTCAAAAGTTTCCCTTATTATTATTTTTTAAAATATGCCCATCTTTAACAATATGACCTTGCAGCACCACTTACACAAGAACACAGATGGATGTACCACAGCAAGAAGAGAAGTAGAACACAACTGTCACCTGGTGAAATGCGTTTCCAGAACCAGGATGGATCCATTCCTGCCTGGGGTTCCGAGTCAGAAAACCAAAACTTAGGTAAATTCCCGTCCCTGTAAATGCTGCCCTTGACCAAAAACACAGTATATCCCAACTAAGCAGGAACCGAACACCAGGAATCTGCAATGATTCCCCTGTTCTAAGTAAGGTCAGGTATGCAACCCCGGCCAATCAACCTAAGCCAAGCACTCTCTCCTTATCCCCTGACAGACCTGCTATTCCTCCCTGTTTCCCCTTTACTGCTTTGAAGTCTCTATAAAACTCCTTCTTGCCCCAAATCCCTGGGCAGAGTGCTCCCCTGCTTGTGAGACTCTGAGCTCCCCAAGCTATGGACTGTTCTCCTTTGAAGAAAGGGCACCACACCCCCCAGGTTGAATTGTTTCATTTTTGTCATTTGTCTCACCCAGGAGAGCATTTGGCTGGAGGTTTGGCAGGAACGAAGACTGCTCATAGCCAACAGGTGTTGAGCCCTTAATGTCAGCAGTGTTTGTAGACAAATGGGAATAGTAATTGAGAGAAACAGAGTTCTGAATGTTGACAATGTGAAATAAAATTTATTTTCATGAAAGAATAGAAGGTTATGGATTTTCTCCCCCAAAGGAAGATTTCCTTATGGGTGAAAATCTAGAAAAGAGAGATAGCAGGAAGAGAAGAATCCATGGGCTTTCTCACCCCCCACACTGCACATCTTCCATATGCAAACTCTTTCCACCTGTTGTTATGCTCTGCAGATGTCAATCCCCATTGTCACCACCATTCTCACTCTCTTCCCTACTTAACATTTAGCAGGGCTGCCCTAGACACCTGCTGAGTGTCTGAATGCTGGACCTGGATTATTCTTTTAGCAGAATATTCTAGTCAACACCTCACCAGATCAGCACAACCTCAGAGCCTGCATTTTGGGACACTTGAGCCTTGAATCTGGTTAGAGCTCAGCATGTGTGCCTCTCAGTGTTTACCAAGAGGAGGAGCTCAGAAGCTGGGTCTAGTAGTGGGTGTGAGGGACCCACACCTCCCTGCCCCAGCCAAGTCCCCTTCCTGCCTTCTCCTTCCAGGCCAACAGGTTCTCATTAGCATAACTAATTACCATAACTGGACCCAGGAGGTCCTCCTCTACTTTAGATAACTGGCAAGGAAACCTGTACTTACTTTACTAGCTTTACCTCTGGAAACTTCATTTCAGATGCCAGATGCCTTTCTCAGCTGACCCTCCTGAGGCCCTGCCTTTACCATTTCTAAGGATCTCACACTGGATCTGACCTGTCCTGCCCCCTCGTCTCCTCTGCCCCCTGGCTCAATGCAGGATTCTTCCTATGAACACACACACACACACACGCACACACACACACACACACACGCACACACACACACACACACACCTGGTTTTATAGGACTATTATATTTCCTGAGATTCTGCACTATGAGGACCCCAGAAATCATCTATTGCAACCAATCCAGTTTTAAGATGGAACTCAATCCCCAACATTTCTTGAGCTTTTTCTATGCATCTGGGACAGGCAACAAGCTTTGCTCACATTCCCTGCTCACTCTGCACGCAACCTAATAAGGTCCTTTTGACAAATCAAGAAAAGGAGAAGACTAGCTATCCGAAGACTACAAAGCTGTCATGTCACGTTAGGTCATTTTAGTCTTCTGAGGAGACCTCTGGGAGAAATGGTCCAGGGCTAGCTCAGGGGACCTGTTGCTTTTTCAGCAGGGATCTCTGCACTGTGCTTATCCCTGCCTCCGGAGCAGCCTGCATACCCATTGCTCTGTTGAGTACTGAGTGGCCATTCGAGGCTTGAGATGTGTCTCCAGTCAGACCCAGCTCACATCCCCACCTCAGAAGGTGTTCCATAAAATGCAGCCTCAGAAGAGTTACTTAAAATGTCACGTGGATTTCCCCGGTTCTAAATTGAGGGTAGTAGCATTCATCTCAAGGGCGACTTTCAATATTTGGTCAAACAATGAGCAGAAACCAGTTAGTGCGGAACTCAGGTCCAATCAAGGATTGCTGTTATACCACTGGTGCCCTCCTTGCACCAACAGTCCTCAGTGATTCTCAGCAGCCTAACCACTGATGTTCCCTCCTGCCTTGTGGTCAGACCTGTCCCAGCCCTCTGGCCCCTCCCTCTCTCCGCCCAGCCTCTTTCTCACTAGTAACTGCAGGTGCCTCTGTGAAACAGACGCTCAGGTCTTCACCTGCCTTCTGCAACACTCCCAGACAGTCTCTTCCCAGCAGGTACTGCCAGAAGGTCACCCAGGGTTTCTTTCCACCCTATGGGAGACAGAACCATGCTGGGTCCCCTTGCCCTCCTGTGTGCTCTCCTGTTTCCTGGTAAGTCCTGACTTGTTCCCCAGTGCAAAGGACAGGGGACACCCTAAGTTTCCTGTCCATCACTGTCTCACAGCTGTTTCCCTCTCCCCTGGCAGATGGTGGAGCAGGGCTCAAGCTGAGTCAGACTGCTTTGTTGGTGGCACGCGTGGGCAGTTCAACTCCTCTGGATTGCAAAGTGGACGCCTGGGTCAAGTACATCCACTGGTACCGCCACCAGGAGGGTACGGCACCGAAGAGGCTCCTCTACCTAGACATGTCCACATCCCTTGTACAACGGGATTTTGTCCTGAAAGCGGACAAAGTCAATGCCAATAAGGGCAGGGATAGCTACAGCTGCACTCTGTCACTGCTGAAACTAGAGAAAAGCGACGAAGGCGTGTACTACTGTGCTGCCTGGGCATACCACAGCCCTGTCCTCTGACCAGGTCCCTGAGCAAAAAGGTCTCTGTCTCCCAGGGCACTGAAGACTGGCACATTCCAATGACTCTGGGTCTCTGGGGATGTCCTGGGGTCAGCTCTCAGCAACCCGACTCTCGTTAATGCCCCCTTCCCTCTCCATTGGTGCACTGCACAGAGCCCTGGAAACTAAGGAGCCCCTGGCATGCAGGCGAGCGCAAACCCAGGGAGCTGTCCAGTCTGAAGTTCGTCCAGCGCAGCATTTCTGAAGCATTTGGAGCAGAATCTGTGCTGTTCAATGCAGTGACCACTAGCCAGTAGCCACATGTGACCCCTGAGCACCTGAAACATAGTTAGTTCAACCTGAGATGGGCTGCTTGTGTAACATACAAGCCATGTTCCGGAGACTATTAAAAAAAAAAAGATGAAATACCTTCTTAATAATTTCGATATTAATTACATGTTACAATAATGAAATTGCCCTTGAAATGAATGCTACTATCCTCAATTTAGAAATGGGGAAATCCTGCTTTGGAAATAAATAAAATAATTCTAGAATTTTATTTGTTTCTTTAACTTTTTTAAATGCAATGCTAGAAAATGAGTCTCATATTGTGACTTATCTTTATTTCTACTGAACGGAGTTATGACAGGCTGGCGATTGAAAATTCTGGCCATCTCCAAGAAGAATGTGGGAATAAAATATTGTGCTATATTGTGCCCCCACCCCCATTGCTCTGTGCCCCAGGACCTTTGTGGAAACAGTCATGGGAATCTTTGTCCTGTTTTCAAATGGAAAGTTGGCGAATGGAAACTGAAGCTCAAAAAATCCATCACCATGTCTCCTGGCAAAAGCGCTTCTTCTTTGATACTAGCTTTCTAAGCACGTGGACCCTGGGGAAAAGAAACAAATCCCTCCAATGGGTTAAGTGGTATAAAAGGGAAAGACTTCTCCACATGCACCTCTTGTTCCTGAGCATTAACCTTTGGGTATGGCGGGAGTTGGCACTATATGTTGGCCCCTGTGAGAATGCAGGCCCCCTACAGGGAGGGAACCCAGACCTCACTTTCTTCCACTTCCCAGTCTCTTCCTGATGCTCAAACTGGCTGTTCCCAGACAGCAACCAGAGGATAAGGAAAGCCATCTGTGCAGTCCCTGAAGGTCAACCTCCTAATGCCAGGGCAAGGTAAGGAGAGGACCACTGTCCACGTGGAGGAGCAAAAGAATAAAAATCAAGTAGTAGTCAAATAACTGGGTTATATTTGCCCCAAAATAAATAAAACAAATTGCAGAGTTGGGAGATTTTATCTAGTTCCTTTCATTTTACATTCCACAAAGCCACCAAAGTCCCATCTTTAACAGAACAGGTTGTGCCCTGTTCCCTCAGTAAGAAAACAGGAAACTGGACAAGTACTGAGAAATTATCATTAAATGTTGTGCTTTTTTAGTTGACTAGCTTAATAGAGAGGAACATATAGATTATTTTTAATGCTTTTGTTCTTCAGTTAAATGAGGCATTCTGAGGTATGTGTTGAGTTATTAGGTAAGTCATCACCACCTAAGTAGCAAAAAGTAAAGAGACCTCTAACTCTGTGTCAATAAATGATTACAGGGATTTATGAACCAGTATTATGATGAATTCAATTTAGTGTTCTTTAATACAATAAACACGTGTACAGTAGTGAACCAATCCTAATTCTTACAAAAAGAAAGTCGAGAAATGCCTGCCACTTTCATAATGTCAATGAAAATCCAACTTCTCACATTGGTTATAATTGATGTATCTTTTCTGTCCTTCCTTCATCTAACTTTCTGTCATGGATGAGTTAATATTTAAATATTTGATCTCAAACTGATCATTCCTATCTACTGAGTTTTGCCCCTTTGATTTTTTTTAACTTTTATATTGAAGTTACCAATCAGTTACCAAAAATCTAGTTTTATTCTGGAAGTGGTAGAACCAGTATTTATAATCCATAGGTCAATAAATTTCTTTGATTCTTTCCTTTGTTCATTCAAAGAAAAAGATTCAAGCTCTTTATGAAACTTAAGAAACATAATGTTCCAGATAAGATGTTAATGATAGCTATTTTTTTAATCAAGACTCCTTATGTACTAGGTATGCATTGTATTAAGCAGTTTATACACATCTAGCTGTGTAATGCCTTAGTATCAGAAGATAGAGAAAAGGGACTCTGATGGATATCATATACCCCCCACAGATGTCACTAACCCTGTCCTAAGTGTCTGGTTTGAAATAATTTCCCATTGACTTGCATTCCTAGTTATAGACTATTTTGTGAAATGGTATGATTATCTCAGAGAGAAGTAAGCTGTTCAGAAATTTTCAGTAGTTGTGAAAAACTCATTCTGAAGGTGCTGGCAATGAATAAAATGGAATTCATCTATTTAGCTGCCAGATAATATGTTTGATGGTCAGTCTCTGGAGGAAATCTCGTGATCACTGTGAAAATCCTGCAAATGTTCATATTTCATGGCAGAAAGAATTGATGCTTCAATAAGAACAGAAGCTACAGAGTGTTAACTCTACATCCCATGGCATGGTGTGAGTCAGTAGTGGTGGGTTCAGGGCTGGTTGTTGCACAAGGCGATTCTGATGAAGAGACCAATCTTAAAAACAGGCAGGGCATAGTGATGTCATCATGAGAATGAGCAGGGGATGGACAGAGAAACAGAAACGATGAGCAATGTGCAAAAGGAGATTGTCCTAACTTGAAAGAAGCGGTTCCAAACCAGAGGAAACTATTTTCAATTGGTAAGGTTAGCACTTCCCTCCAAAATCAGTATGAGGAAGAAATGACATGTATATGTTATCAACAATAATGACACTTCCTTCCCCGGTAGCAAACCCAGAGTTGCAGCCTCTGTTTTGTGTTACCAGTGTGCCCTGCTCATATGTGCCTAAGTGAGGGGACACCATGGGAGCCAAAACCCATCCCATGCTCACCCTACATCCTATACCCTGAGCAGGGCTGTGTCAACCTGGAGCAAAAGTGACCTTTTCTAATTATTCTGCAAAGGCTGTGGCCTGTTTTATTTACTGAAAAAAGGAAAATTTTGCGGTAGGAGACTGTTCAGAAGGTAGTAACTACATAGAGTTATGTAGACAAAAAGATACCACGTTTTAAAAAATTAACCTGTAAGGTTTCTGACTCTAAAAAATAAACTAATTTACAAAAAAGTATTGTCAAAGAACAAATGAAAATACTATTGTTTGAATCTAGGAACCAAATTTTACAATTTAAAGCCTTGAGAAAAAATGACCATCATGAGCAATACAGTAAAACAGCAACAACAACAAAAGTCAGTGTTTGGGGGCACCTGGGTGGCTCAGTGGGTTAAGCCGCTGCCTTCAGCTCAGGTCATGATCTCAGGGTCCTGGGGTCGAACCCTGCATCGGGCTCTCTGCTCGGCGGGGAGCCTGCTTCCCCTCTCTCTCTCTGTCTGCCTCTCCGTCTACTTGTGATATCTCTCTATCAAATAAATAAAATCTAAAAAAAAAAAAAAAGTCAGTGTTTGCATAGACTCCATGGGTCCCAGACTGTGGAGTCAGAGTAGATCAGCTGGAACATCTCCAGTTTTCTTCTGTGGAGGAGATGCTCCCTCCCCAGTAAATGCTTTGAGATTAAGAGATGAGAAATCCAAGAACTAAACTTTCAGCCTAGAGGAGGACTCAGAATTATCATCAGTACTTCTTTTAAATTTCACATCTGTCTCTACTCCTTACCATGAAATAATTGGGACAATTAATTTAGAACAGTCTTCCTTGACTCCCGTTTGCAATATTTCTATCTATGCTAGCCATACCTGTTTCTGCGTAACTGTCAGTGTCTGTCTCCATATCTGTCTATATCTCCATATCTGTGTCTATATCTCTGTCTCACTCTCTCTCTCTCTTTCCAGTAAGTAGCCAAAATGATACAGAAATATCTATATCTATATCCATAGTAGAAAAAAGGATAATTACTCAATGCTGTACCTACCAAAAAAAAGTGATATATTGACTGATTGGTCAAGATGGCGGAGAAGTAGCAAGCTGAGACTGCTTCAGCTAGCCAGAGATCAGCTAGATAGCTTATCTAAAGATTGCAAACACCTGAAAATCCATCGGCAGATCGAAGAGAAGAAGAACAGCAATTCTGGAAACAGAAAAACAACCACTTTCTGAAAGGTAGGACCGGCGGAGAAGTGAATCCAAAGCGACGGGAAGATAGAACTGGGGGGGGGGGGGGCGGCTCCCGGCAAGCAGCAGAGCAACCGTGCACAAAATCAGGACTTTTAAAAGTCTGTTCCGCTGAGGGACATCGCTCCAGAGGCTAAACCAGGGCGAAGCCCACGCGGGGTCAGCGTGGCCTCAGGTCCCGCAGGGTCACAGAAGGATCGGGGGTGTCTGAGTGTCGCAGAGCTTGCGGGTATTGGAACGGGAAAGCTGGCTACAGAGACAGAGCCAACAGTAAGCTCACAGCTCCGTGTTACCTTGAACCGGTCGCAGGCTCGGTGAGCTCGGAGCGCAGCCAGAGGTCAGGCAGACGGGAGTAACTGGGCACTGTTCACTGAGGGCGCACTGAGGAGTGGGGCCCTGGGCTCTCGGCTCCTCCGGGCCGGAGACCAGGAGGCCGCCATTTGTATTCCCGTCCTCTGGAACTCTACGGAAAGCGCTCAGGGAACAAAAGCTCCTGAAAGCAAACCCGAGCGGATTACTCACCCCGGCCCTGGGTAAGGGCGGTGTAATTCCGCCTGGGGCAAAGACACTTGAGAATCACTACAACAGGCCCCTCCTCCAGAAGATCAACAAGAAATCCAGCCGAGACCAAGTTCACCTACCAAGGAGTGCAGTTTCAATACCAAGGAGAGCAGCAGAATTCCAGAGGAGGAGAAAGCCAAGCACGGAACTCATGGCTTTTTTCCTGTGATTTTTTTTAGTCTTGGAGTTAATTTAATTTTTTCTTTTTCATTTTTTTTTTTCTCGCATTCGGGTAAAATTTTTTTTTAACTGTTACCTTTTTCTTTTTTAACGATTTTTTACTAGTTTATCTAATATATATATTTTTTCTTTTTTACATTTTTCTTAGGTGTTTGCTTTTTTAAAAAATTCTTTTCTTTTCTTTTCTTTTCTTTTTGTTTTTTTTTTTCTTTCTTCCTTTTTGAACCTCTTTTTATCCCCTTTCTCCCCACTCACGATTTTGAATCTCTTCTAATTTGGTTAAAGCATATTTTCCTGGGGTTGTTGCCACCCTTTTAGTATTTTACTTGCCCCTTCATTTACTCTTATCTGGACAAAATGACAAGACGTAAAAATTCAACACAAAAAAAAGAACAAGAGGCAGTACCGAAGGCTAGGGACCTAATCAATACAGACATCGGTAATATGTCAGATCTAGAGTTCAGAATGACAATTCTCAAGGTTCTAGCCGGGCTCGAAAAAGGCATGGAAGATATTAGAGAAAACCTCTCGAGAGATATAAAAGCCCTTTCTGGAGAAATAAAAGAACTAAAATCTAACCAAGGTGAAATCAAAAAAGCTATTAATGAGGTGCAATCAAAAATGGAGGCTCTAACTGCTAGGATAAATGAGGCAGAAGAAAGAATTAGTGATATAGAAGACCAAATGACAGAGAATAAAGAAGCTGAGCAAAAGAGGGACAAACAGCTACTGGACCATGAGGGGAGAATTCGAGAGATAAGTGACACCATAAGACGAAACAACATTAGAATAATTGGAATTCCAGAAGAAGAAGAAAGTGAGAGGGGAGCAGAAGTTATACTGGAGAGAATTATTGGGGAGAATTTCCCCAATATGGCAAAGGGAACGAGCATCAAAATTCAGGAGGTTCAGAGAACGCCCCTCAAAATCAATAAGAATTGGCCCACACCCCGTCAGCTAATAGTAAAATTTACAAGTCTCAGTGACAAAGAGAAAATCCTGAAAGCAGCCCGGGAAAAGAAGTCTGTAACATACAATGATAAAAATATTAGATTGGCAGCTGACTTATCCACAGAGACCTGGCAGGCCAGAAAGAGCTGGCATGATATTTTCAGAGCACTAAACGAGAAAAACATGCAGCCAAGAATACTATATCCAGCTAGGCTATCATTGAAAATAGAAGGAGAGATTAAAAGCTTCCAGGACAAACAACAACTGAAAGAATTTGCAAATACCAAACCAGCTCTACAGGAAATCTTGAAAGGGGTCCTCTAAGCAAAGAGAGAGCCTACAAGTGGTAGATCAGAAAGGAACAGAGACCATATACAGTAACAGTCACCTTACAGGCAATACAATGGCACTAAATTCATATCTCTCAATAGTTACCCTGAATGTGAATGGGCTAAATGCCCCTGTCAAAAGACACAGGGTATCAGAATGGATAAAAAAACAAAACCCATCTATATGTTGCCTCCAAGAAACACAATTTAAGCCCGAAGACACCTCCAGATTTAAAGTGAGGGGGTGGAAAAGAATTTACCATGCTAATGGACATCAGAAGAAAGCAGGAGTGGCAATCCTTATATCAGATCAATTAGATTTTAAGCCAAAGACTATAATAAGAGATGAGGAAGGACACTATATCATACTCAAAGGGTCTGTCCAACAAGAAGATTTAACAATTTTTAAATATCTATGCCCCCAATGTGGGAGCAGCCAACTATATAAACCAATTAATAACAAAATCAAAGAAACACATCAACAATAATACAATGATAGTAGGGGACTTTAACACTCCCCTCACTGAAATGGACAGGTCATCCAAGCAAAAGATCAGCAAGGAAATAAAGGCCTTAAATGACACACTGGACCAGATGGACATCACAGATATATTCAGAATATTTCATCCCAAAGCAACAGAATACACATTCTTCTCTAGTGCACATGGAACATTCTCCAGAATAGATCACATCCTCGGTCCTAAATCAGGACTCAACCGGTATCAAAAAGATTGGGATCATTCCCTGCATATTTTCAGACCACAATGCTCTAAAGCTAGAACTCAACCACAAAAGGAAGTTTGGAAAGAACCCAAATACATGGAGACTAAACAGTATCCTTCTAAAGAATGAATGGGTCAACCGGGAAATTAAAGAAGAATTGAAAAAAAAATCATGGAAACAAATGATAATGAAAAATACAACGGTTCAAAATCTGTGGGACACAACAAAGGCAGTCCTGAGAGGAAAATATATAGCGGTACAAGCCTTTCTCAAGAAACAAGAAAGGTCTCAGGTACACAACCTAACCCTACACCTAAAGGAGCTGGAGAAAGAACAAGAAAGAAACCCTAAGCCCAGCAGGAGAAGAGAAATCATAAAGATCAGAGCAGAAATCAATGAAATAGAAACCAAAAAAACAATAGAACAAATCAACGAAACTAGGAGCTGGTTCTTTGAAAGAATTAATAAAATTGATAAACCCCTGGCCCGACTTATCAAAAAGAAAAGAGAAAGGACCCAAATAAATAAAATCATGAATGAAAGAGGAGAGATCACAACTAACACCAAAGAAATACAAACTATTATAAGAACATACTATGAGCAACTCTACGGCAATAAATTTGACAATCTGGAAGAAATGGATGCATTCCTAGAAACATATAAACTACCACAACTGAACCAGGAAGAAATAGAAAGCCTGAACAGACCCATAACCAGTAAGGAGATTGAAACAGTCATTAAAAATCTCCAAACAAACAAAAGCCCAGGGCCAGACGGCTTCCCGGGGGAATTCTACCAAACATTTAAAGAAGAACTAATTCCTATTCTCCTGAAACTGTTCCAAAAAATAGAAATGGAAGGAAAACTTCCAAACTCATTTTATGAGGCCAGCATCACCTTGATCCCAAAACCAGACAAGGATCCCACCAAAAAAGAGAGCTATAGACCGATATCCTTGATGAACACAGATGCGAAAATACTCAACAAAATACTAGCCAATAGGATTCAACAGTACATTAAAAAGATTATTCACCACGACCAAGTGGGATTTATTCCAGGGCTGCAAGGTTGGTTCAACATCCGCAAATCAGTCAATGTGATACAACACATCAATAAAAGTAAGAACAAGAACCATATGATACTCTCAATAGATGCTGAAAAAGCATTTGACAAAGTACAACATCCCTTCCTGATCAAAACTCTTCAAAGTGTAGGGATAGAGGGCACATACCTCAATATCATCAAAGCCATCTATGAAAAACCCACCGCAAATATCATTCTCAATGGAGAAAAACTGAAAGCTTTTCCGCTAAGGTCAGGAACACGGCAGGGATGTCCATTATCACCACTGCTATTCAACATCGTACTAGAGGTCCTAGCCTCAGCAATCAGACAACAAAAGGAAATTAAAGGCATCCAAATCGGCAAAGAAGAAGTCAAATTATCACTCTTCGCAGATGATATGATACCTATGTGGAAAACCCAAAAGAATGCACTCCAAAACTGCTAGAACTTATACAGGAATTCAGTAAAGTGTCAGGATATAAAATCAATGCACAGAAATCAGTTGCATTTCTCTACACCAACAGCAAGACAGAAGAAAGAGATATTAAGGAGTCAATCCCATTTACAATTGCATCCAAAACCATAAGATACCTAGGAATAAACCTAACCAAAGAGACACAGAATCTATACTCAGAAAACTATAAAGTACTCATGAAAGAAATTGAGGAAGACACAAAGAAATGGAAAAATGTTCCATGCTCCTGGATTGGAAGAATAAATATTGTGAAAATGTCTATGCTACCTAAAGCAATCTACACATTTAATGCAATTCCTATCAAAGTACCATCCATCTTTTTCAAAGAAATGGAACAAATAATTCTAAAATTTATATGGAACCAGAAAAGACCTCGAATAGCCAAAGGGATATTGAAAAAGAAAGCCAACGTTGGTGGCATCACAATTCCGGACTTCAAGCTCTATTACAAAGCTGTCATCATCAAGACAGCATGGTACTGGCACAAAAACAGACACATAGATCAATGGAACAGAATAGAGAGCCCAGAAATAGACCCTCAAATCTATGGTCAACTAATCTTCGACAAAGCAGGAAAGAATGTCCAATGGAAAAAAGACAGCCTTTTCAATAAATGGTGCTGGGAAAATTGGACAGCCACATGCAGAAAAATGAAATTGGACCATTTCCTTACACCACACACAAAAATAGACTCAAAATGGATGAAGGACCTCAATGTACGAAAGGAATCCATCAAAATCCTTGAGGAGAACACGGGCAGCAACCTCTTCGACCTCTGCCGCAGCAACATCTTCCTAGGAACAACGCAAAAGGCAAGGGAAGCAAGGGAAAAAATGAACTACTGGGATTTCATCAAGATCAAAAGCTTTTGCACAGCAAAGGAAACAGTTAACAAAATCAAAAGACAACTGACAGAATGGGAGAAGATATTTGCAAACGACATATCAGATAAAGGACTAGTGTCCAGAATCTATAAAGAACTTAGCAAACTCAACACCCAAAGAACAAATAATCCAATCAAGAAATGGGCAGAAGACATGAACAGACATTTCTGCAAAGAAGACATCCAGATGGCCAACAGACACATGAAAAAGTGCTCCATATCACTCGGCATCAGGGAAATACAAATCAAAACCACAATGAGATATCACCTCACACCAGTCAGAATGGCTAAAATCAACAAGTCAGGAAATGACAGATGCTGGCGAGGATGCGGAGAAAGGGGAACCCTCCTACACTGTTGGTGGGAATGCAAGCTGGTGCAGCCACTCTGGAAAACAGCATGGAGGTTCCTCAAAATGTTGAAAATAGAACTGCCCTATGACCCAGCAATTGCACTACTGGGTATTTACCCTAAAGATACAAATGTAGTGATCCAAAGGGACACATGCACCCGAATGTTTATAGCAGCAATGTCCACAATAGCCAAACTATGGAAAGAACCTAGATGTCCATCAACAGATGAATGGATCAAGAAGATGTGGTATATATACACAATGAATACTATGCAGCCATCAAAAGAAATGAAATCTTGCCATTTGCAACAACATGGATGGAACTAGAGCGTATCATGCTTAGCGAAATAAGTCAAGCAGAGAAAGACAACTATCATATGATCTCCCTGATATGAGGAAGTGGTGATGCAACATGGAGGCTTAAGTGGGTAGAAGAATAAATGAAACAAGATGGGATTGGGAGGGAGACAAACCATAAGTGACTCTTAATCTCACAAAACAAACTGAGGGTTGCCGGGGGGAGGGGGTTTGGGAGAAGGGGATGGGATTATGGACATTGGGGAGGGTATGTGATTTGGTGAGTGCTGTGAAGTGTGTAAACCTGGTGATTCACAGACCTGTACCCCTGGGGATAAAAATATATGTTTATAAAAATAAAAAATTATAAAAAAAAAAAATAAATGTAAAAATATGAAAAAAAAAAAAAAAAAAAAAATTTGACAATCTGGAAGAAATGGATGCATTCCTAGAAACATATAAACTACCACAACTGAACCAGGAAGAAATAGAAAGCCTGAACAGACCCATAACCAGTAAGGAGATTGAAACAGTCATTAAAAATCTCCAAACAAACAAAAGCCCAGGGCCAGACGGCTTCCCGGGGGAATTCTACCAAACATTTAAAGAAGAACTAATTCCTATTCTCCTGAAACTGTTCCAAAAAACAGAAATGGAAGGAGAACTTCCAAACTCATTTTTTGAGGCCAGCATCACCTTGATCCCAAAACCAGACAAGGATCCCACCAAAAAAGAGAGCTATAGACCGATATCCTTGATGAACACAGATGCGAAAATACTCAACAAAATACAAGCAAATAGGATTCAACAGTATATTAAAAAGATTATTCACCACGACCAAGTGGGATTTATTCCAGGGCTTCAAGGTCGGTTCAACATCCGCAAATCAGTCAATGTGATACAACACATCAATAAAAGAAAGAACAAGAACCATATGATACTCTCAATAGATGCTGAAAAAGCATTGACAAAATACAACATCCCTTCCTGATCAAAACTCTTCAAAGTGTAGGGATAGAGGGCACATACCTCAATATCATCAAAGCCATCTATGAAAAACCCACCGCAAATATCATTCTCAATGGAGAAAAACTGAAAGCTTTTCCGCTAAGGTCAGGAACACGGCAGGGATGTCCATTATCACCACTGCTATTCAACATCGTACTAGAGGTCCTAGCCTCAGCAATCAGACAACAAAAGGAAATTAAAGGCATCCAAATCGGCAAAGAAGAAGTCAAATTATCACTCTTCGCAGATGATATGATACTATATGTGGAAAACCCAAAAGACTCCACTCCAAACTGCTAGAACTTATACAGGAATTCAGTCAAGTGTCAGGATATAAAATCAATGCACAGAAATCAGTTGCATTTCTCTACACCAACAGCAAGACAGAAGAAAGAGATATTAAGGAGTCAATCCCATTTACAATTGCATCCAAAACCATAAGATACCTAGGAATAAACCTAACCAAAGAGACACAGAATCTATACTCAGAAAACTATAAAGTACTCATGAAAGAAATTGAGGAAGACACAAAGAAATGGAAAAATGTTCCATGCTCCTGGATTGGAAGAATAAATATTGTGAAAATGTCTATGCTACCTAAAGCAATCTACACATTTAATGCAATTCCTATCAAGTAGCATCCATATTTTTCAAAGAAATGGAACAAATAATTCTAAAATTTATATGGAACCAGAAAAGACCTCGAATAGCCAAAGGGATATTGAAAAAGAAAGCCAACGTTGGTGGCATCACAATTCCGGACTTCAAGCTCTATTACAAAGCTGTCATCATCAAGACAGCATGGTACTGGCACAAAAACAGACACATAGATCAATGGAACAGAATAGAGAGCCCAGAAATAGACCCTCAAATCTATGGTCAACTAATCTTCGACAAAGCAGGAAAGATTGTCCAATGGAAAAAAGACAGCCTCTTCAATAAATGGTGCTGGGAAAATTGGACAGCCACATGCAGAAAAATGAAATCGGACCATTTCCTTACCCCACACACAAAAATAGACTCAAAATGGATGAAGGACCTCAATGTACGAAAGGAATCCATCAAAATCCTTGAGGAGAACACGGGCAGCAACCTCTTCGACCTCTGCCGCAGCAACATCTTCCTAGGAACAATGCAAAAGGCAAGGGAAGCAAGGGAAAAAATGAACTATTGGCATTTCATCAAGATCAAAAGCTTTTGCACAGCAAAGGAAACAGTTAACAAAATCAAAAGACAACTGACAGAATGGGAGAAGATATTTGCAAACGAAATATCAGATAAAGGACTAGTGTCCAGAATCTATAAAGAACTTAGCAAACTCAACACCCAAAGAACAAATAATCCAATCAAGAAATGGGCAGAGGACATGAACAGACATTTCTGCAAAGAAGACATCCAGATGGCCAACAGACACATGAAAAAGTGCTCCATATCACTCGGCCTCAGGGAAATACAAATCAAAACCACAATGAGATATCACCTCACACCAGTCAGAATGGCTAAAATCAACAAGTCAGGAAATGACAGATGCTGGCGAGGATGTGGAGAAAGGGTAACCCTCCTACACTGTTGGTGGGAATGCAAGCTGGTGCAACCACTCTGGAAAACAGCATGGAGGTTCCTCAAAATGTTGAAAATAGAACTGCCCTATGACCCAGCAATTGCACTATTGGGTATTTACCCTAAAGATACAAATGTAGTGATCCAAAGGGGCACATGCACCCGAATGTTTATAGCAGCAATGTCCACAATAGCCAAACTATGGAAAGAACCTAGATGTCCATCAACAGATGAATGGATCAAGAAGATGTGGTATATATACACAATGGAATACTATGCAGCCATCAAAAGAAATGAAATCTTGCCATTTGCAACAACATGGATGGAACTAGAGCGTATCATGCTTAGCGAAATAAGTCAAGCAGAGAAAGACAACTATCATATGATCTCCCTGATATGAGGAAGTGGTGATGCAACATGGAGGCTTAAGTGGGTAGAAGAAGAATAAATGAAACAAGATGGGATTGGGAGGGAGACAAACCATAAGTGACTCTTAATCTCACAAAACAAACTGAGGGTTGCTGGGGGGAGGGGGTTTGGGAGAAGGGGGTGGGATTATTGACATTGTGGAGGGTATGTGATTTGGTGAGTGCTGTGAAGTGTGTAAACCTGGTGATTCACAGACCTGTACCCCTGAGGATAAAAATATATGTTTATAAAAAATAAAAAATTAAAAAAAAAAGTGATATATTGGTACCAAAAAAAAAAAAAAATGAATCAGCCTTTGGGTATCTGATGTATCAGATATATTTGGTCACTTACAACACATGCGATGAGAACAGGAAATAGGCAGCACTGAGACATCCTGTCCCCTCTACTGAAATTCCTTTTGATACTTTAGAGAACACAGTAGATGAAGCCACATGCAAATGTACAAAGTATTCCAGGAGCCCGACAGTCAGCCCCAGGAACCTCTCTTCAGTTCTGGACTCTCATCATTTCCACAGGACAACCTAGCACCAGTCTCTGCCTCAGCCTCAGCCTCCACCCTGTACTCCCTGACAGGTACCCCAGTCCTAGAATCAAGGGGAAAAGAAACAGTCACCAGCTGTGCCTTCAGGATGCCCGGCTTCCTGCTACAACTTCCCATTGACCTGATTGCCTGCTGTGGAGAGCTTCTGCCTGAGAGTCAGGACATATCAGTTCTTTTCCTGAGATTTCCAGGGGATATCTATGATTCAGGGGCATGAGAAGGGGCTTGAAATGGAGAGAGGGCACAGGACTGAGGTCATAGACATGACAATGAGATCCAGGTGTGATGCCAAATGAAGGAAGATGAAGACCAGTGCTTCTGGGATACAAGTGCTCCCAAATAGGACCTTTTTCTCTGTGTCTGTGACCTTCCCAGGGTCTGTGCAAGCCTTGTCTCTAGTGCAGCCTCCATACACACTTGCTGAATCAATCTGTTAATCAGTGAATCCCAGGAAGCATTATTGAGGAAGCACATTGAGAGTATTTCCTGTAATGAATCCTAAGCACGCATTTTGGTACATTAAGAGAAATATATAGACCCCTCTGTAAATACTGAAGGAGCAGGAGGATGGCTGAGGACAAAGCAAAAGCATTTCAATACATACATACTTATGTACATATACATGCATATTTTTATTACATAGTGGTATATGATATATTATATATTAAAAGTACATATGGAAGAAATAAAACATCCTTATTTTAAAAGAATTTATTTATTTCTTTATTTGACAGACAGAGATCACAAGTATGCAGAGAGGCAGGCAGAGAGAGAGGAGGAAGCAGGCTCCCTGCTGAGCAGACAGACAGACACACATACACCCACCCACACACACACACACACCCAGTGCACAGCTTGATCCCAGGACTCTGGGATCATGACCTGAGCCAAAGACAGAGGCCTTAACCCATTGAGTCACCCAGGTGCCCAGAAATAAAATATCTTATTTAAGATTGTGGGTTCTAGATATAGATCCTCTGGTACAAATTATTGCTCTGCCACTTACTCATGTCAGATCTTTGATAAAATTACTGGTGTGACCAAATCCTCCATTTTTCATATGAAATATGGAACCAAAAATAAAATCACCCACTTAGTAGGCTTTGGGAAGATTAAATAAGATAATGGAGCCAATGTGTTCACCTATTATGTATAAAGCTGCCTTCAATATTGAAAGCTATTAAAGTTATGAAAAATAAAGAAAACAAAATCTCTCTTTTTGAAAGTATTTAAAAAGATAAAAGATAAATTCTGCCTTCATTTACTTCTGTTTGAAATAAGAAAACACATTTTTCCATGTATGCTTCTGAAATAACCATTTATCTTCCTTCTTAGCTCCTAGCATCTGAAACCCTCGTCTATGTCCAGGAAATACCACACCTTATGAATCTGAGTGAAAGAATGAACTTGTTCTCACTATAGGAAGGAAAAAAGTCAGATACTGTTTCTCAGCCTTCCTTAAGCTATAGTCAGAAAGTGTGGGCTCCCCCAATTAGCCATATTCACACAACTGCTACCTCTTAATACAACACATGCACTGAGACACACATATGCACAAACACGCAGGACAGAAAGCAATGCAAATGCATTTGCACACTCATCCATGCACACATACAGATAGATACACACAGCCATAAACACAAATACAGACACAGGGACTGTAAGGAAATGCTTAGCAGCCATGGTGGACCAGGGGACCTCTCTCCATAGAGACCATGGATGCCTTCCTTCTGTCTCCTAGTCCTTTTCATTCCCAGGATGAAACTTCCTACATAGAAAGAGTCAGTCTTCTTAGTTGTAGGCCATTGACCTTCTGGTCTACGGTCCTCCATCTCCACAACATTCAACTACTCAGTATGGATCACTTCAGAAATGGTATTTATCGGAAAGGAGGGAAAATAGAACAGCTGCCTCAGGAGGAAAACTCAGCCATCCTGGCTTCTTCCTCTCTTTTCTCCTCAGGCAGGACTCAAGCCAGAGTTCACATCAACTCCACATGGTATGTGACAGAGCCACACACAAGTTTCAGGCAGAACTGTTTCAATTTTTGAGACATACATACATTTAGAGAAAACCATATGGAAATCATAAAAGGCAAGCTAAAAAGCTTTGCTGAAGAAAAGATGGAGGAAAACAGGAATATGGAAAAATAAATGCATAAACATAAAATACTAATAATATGTGCCTGATTTTCAAGGATAGCATTTCAAAGAGGTCACCAAAGATTTTTCACATGAAAATTTGGTGTAAATAATAATGGTTGACAGTATGAGGATATTAAATTTAAGGAATGATAGTAGTAGAAAACATATGTAATTATTATCAAAAGTTTACTGTATTTCAGAACCTAGACTACCAGTTATTAGACTGAAAGGCTCTCAGTTATTTAATGTACACTAAGTTCTGTGATAGGATTGCTATCACATCTATTTTCAGATGAGGATTTTTGAGGCAGAAAGAGTTTAAGAAATTTGCAGAGATTAAGGCAACTCCTAAGTGACATGAAGAAATGCTTCAGTGACGTGGTGAGTTGCTCAGAATATGACGTGAACTGAAAGAAGAAGACTGCAAAACCCTGTGTATATTGCACCTGTGACTTATCAAGGAATTTGTAGCCCACAAAACAACATTTATGTCCATGTATCTTCAAAGAAGAAATCGAGAAGTCCAGAGACCATAATGGAGAGAGTTTTTGCTCCTGGTGAGATGCTGAAGGGAATTTTTTATATTCATCTTAGTCTTTTTTTCAGTTTCATCAAGGATGATATTTAAACACATGTCCTACATAGCAGCTTAGTGAATTTCCTTGATTCAATTGTCACTCCTCTGACCCTCGCTGTCCTGTTCCATGGAATGAAAACTTACAAGCATCCATATCATGTAATTGTTATGAGGATGGACAAGGTTAAGGACATCTAGAATGAAACTTCAAGAATAAAAAATACTCCCTAAGTATTAGCTCACTTTTTAGAGAGTTGGGGAGACGCAGAGGGAGAGAGAATCTTAAGCAAGCTCCAAACTCAGCACAAGCCCACTGTGTAGCTCAATCTTAAGACTCTGAGATCTGAGTCAAAATCAAGAGTCAGACACTTACCAACTCAGCCAGCCAGGTGCCCTAAATATTTCCTCTTCTGAAAGTTAGTATTTATTAAACATGCAATATTTTAAAATATTATACTGAGAAAGTATTTTTATTAAATAGCTCCTTGCAAGTAGAAACAGTTCTCATTTCCACAGAAATCAAGATTCTTTCATAGTCCCTTCACATTTATGCTAACAGTTCTCCAGATACCACCAGTCTTATTTTGAGATGGGCACAGCAGCAAGAAGCCTACAAAACACAGTGCCCTCATTCGCTTCTTGTCTGCAGCCAGCACTAAAGGGCAAGCAGTCGACCTCATCAACCACGTTTTTCATCCTCCCCATTTCAGGCCATGGCCTCCTGACACTAAGGCAGGAGGCATCCAGCCACCAGGTCCCCACTATCCTGCCTGCTTCTGTAGGACACAGCCTGGCAGATGGGGTATCATCTGCCAAGAAGAAAGTAATTACTTTCTTCTTCTTCTGGGCTCCTCTGTCATACTCCAGGACCATTTCCATCTGGATGAGAAGGCAAAGAAATTCTGTAATGTTTCTTATAATTATTAGAAGTTTGGGGAGCCTGGGTGGCTTAGATGGCTAAGTGTCATCCTTCATCTCAGGTCATGATCCCAGGGTCCTAGAATTGAGCCCTGTGTTGGGTTCCCTACTCAGCAGGGAATATGCTTCTCCCTTTTGCCCCTTCTCATACTCTCTCTCTGTCTGTGTCTCTCTCTCAAATAAATAAATAAAATATTTCAACAGGAAGTTCATTGGAAATGTTCTTCTTTTATTTACAGTTCCATCAAAGAGGGAACATTTCCACATACACATTTCACAAAGGTAAAGAAAAAAAAATTAAGTAAAGAAAAATATTGACATATATTGCAAGAAATCCAGAATGATTCACTGGTAGGGGCAAAACACAATCAGGCTTTAGAGGACCGGATTTTTGAAATGTTAATAAAAATCCCAACTCAAAGTCATGTAGATGGGTAGAGCAAAGTTGAGGTGAAATGTTTCTCAAATTTTTACTTCAATCCCTGCCATAAACTTCATAGAAAAAGAGGATGTTGTCATTTACTACTGTGCCAATGATACTCACCTACCCTAGAACTGTGAAGCCAACCAACAGAATATCTTCTTGGGTCTGTAGCATCCAAATCCTTCCCTATAGCGGCAACCACAATCAGCCCACCGCTAGCTCCCCAACC
The DNA here is from genome assembly GCF_011764305.1 of Mustela putorius furo. NCBI lineage: Eukaryota > Metazoa > Chordata > Mammalia > Carnivora > Mustelidae > Mustela > Mustela putorius. The sequence goes on from NW_025421998.1 coordinate 15,371,877, forward strand.
TCAGTCTTCCCTGGTCTGAAACACTTCTGGAGCTTTCCAGGAAGCCATCTTGTATTATACTTGCACAAATTTCCAGCTGACCTCAGGATCTCTGCTTTCAAAGTGTTCTTGGAATGAAAGTCTTCTGTGGGGGCTGACTGCACTCAGGCTGTACCATTGTCCATCATCTCAGCATCCAGAGACTCAATACGTGGGTAAAGTTCACACTAGGACAGGGAATCACTGTGTGCCATTATTATTGCATGTAAAAAAAAAATCATTCTGTAATTTAATTATTATTGGTCCATTTTAAAACTAAAAAAATTAGACCTTAATGAATTTAGGCTTAATGTTGAGCCAAAGGTATTAAGTTCATGCGTTCTGAACTGGAATTCACCAAAAGGTTTAAGGACTACAATTCCTTACATGAACACTAGAGGTCCAGTGGATTGGAATTGGAACCTGTTCCTTTTGCTGGGAGGTGTGGGGAGATTGGTGCCACCATGAGGTCATCACAACAGAGCTCAGAATTCACTGAGGTTGTTAGAGGGGCCACCATATTGGGCCACTGTTAATTCTCCCTGTGAAAGAGGAGAGAGAACCTGCCAAGAGCAGAAAAGCCTACCTGCATGTATGTGGAGGAAGGGTGTAGGGGGATTGGGTATAGGTGAGTGTGTCCGAGTTCTCTCTCCATGTTCTCACATTTCAGCGCATGTTACTCGTGTAACACAGATCACGGAAATGTTCTGATGCAGTATTAGCAAGAACGTCTAACTCCTGAGGTCACTGAAGTACTAAGGGGTCAGTGACTCGTCCAGATCACACAGCTGGTACAGGGTGAGGTGGCAGAGAGAGGCAGTGAACCATCAATTGGTGTCTCTTGATTATGGCACTAAACCCCTTCTTCACTGCAGGACAATACAAGGAACCCTACATTGTCCCCAACAGCAGAGGCAGATTAATATTGAACATTGAGTGACACAAATCATTCCAATGTGTTACAACACAAATGCAGAGATTAGCTGTCTTCAGAGAATAAATAAAATGCCAATAAACCATCAATTGACTTTTCTATATAAAATGCTTATCCTCATGCTTCTGAGCAAGGTTCTGCAGTATGAGATTGCAGGGGAATGGTTGAGTGGGTGTAAGAATAATCCTGCCACACCCCAAAAAGATCCATTTACCAGGAATTTTTTTCAGATTGGGAGCCCACTTACATGGGGACACAGGATGCCCCAGACCCGCTCACATCTGGGACAGATCAGGAACAACCCACAGAAATATCTAAGCCACCACTTCTTCTGAGAAACTTGAAGCAGCACCACCCTTCAGCCTCTGACCTGAGGAGTTCTGTAACAGGAACCTCACTTCTTACCCTATCACAGGGGAGCCAGCCCAGCCAACTAGATGCCACAGCTGAAAGCATTCATTTTCTTGTCTCCCAGGCCTATGAATTGTCCCCCAGGAACTTCAGTCTACAGAAGAAACTCAGGAAAATATTTATTGTTGCTTTTTTTCCATATAATTTTTTCTTGGGAATTTATCTTTGCTTGTAGTTGGCTTTGGGCAGGTAAAGTTTGAGCAACACACAATATCAATCTCCAGAGCAAGAGATGAGTGTGCCCGTATATCTTGCAAGGTTACCACTGAGGACATTAACAAAGAAGTCATCTATTGGTACTGACTGAAGCAAGATCAGGGAGAGGATATCTCACATTTGTCTCAACACATCTTACCTAGGGTCACTTAAGCGGGAAGAACAACAAACTTCCACTTCAACCTTGAAAATGAATTTCCTAAGGAAACAAGATGAGGCCATGTACTTCTTTGGCAGCTGGATTAGGACCCACAGCATCAGAGTTGCCAAGAGAAGCTGCACAAGAACCATCTTCAGGTCTGACCCACCCACATCCTTCTCAATATGGGCAACCACAGAGGCTGCACAGCTGGGTGCCCAGCCTGAGTCTCTCTCTCTGTTGTATTTCCTGAGGTTGGCAGGAAAACATCTTAGATTTTGTTCACATGGAGAGCCCATATGAGGTTGACAATTATTGTACAAATGTAAGCAGTTTGCAGGACAATACAAGGAAATCCCACTAAATTATCCCCCTAAATTAGACTGTTAGGGAACCTGGAAAATACAGTGAAAAGTACCAAGGAAAACCCATTGTCTGGTAATGCACAGTAGAGAGAGATTTCTAGTACCTAAATGATTCAAAATGAAGACAATAAAGGCATATAGAGACTACATAAGTATTTATTATTACTTTCCAATTTTATTCATGGGCATTGCAGTTTTTGGAGGTAGAATGTTATTTGAAACATAAAAATTCCATGCTTTTATTGCCATCCTATGGCCATATTGAAGGAATCCACTGATTATTATATCCCTATGTAAATGGCAGTTGTCTTAGTTATAGATGACGCCAAGGTATAAATCCCGTGCCACAGAGGTAGAAGCAACACCTCACTCCACATTCAGGGTCAATACTAGGATAAAAGGAGCACTATGCCATTGGAACATGTCCTGAGTACATCAGGCACCTCCAACATGGTGGAAACACCTGTAAGAATTTTTCTCCACGATTCTGCAAGGAAAATAAAAATCCTGAATACAGATCAGATGATTAAAAAGGATAATATATGCTCCTTTTATTTGTCAAGAAAAGATGGTGAAGGTCTTTCACAAATTACTAAGGTTAAAAATCATGGTTGAGAATAAAATTCTGTAGTTAGTAGTGGGATGGTCTCCATCAATATAGTGATACACACAAGCAATGTGTGAAATTACAAAGCCTCCTCCCCCATCTCCTTAGAGTCCACTTTCAAATGCAGAGGAAAGTTCTTTACTTCAGAAAAACTTGATACTTGTGGTTATTGGATATCTGACCACATAGTTACCATGCACAGTTTACCTCTGGTTCCCTGAGATCATGACAACATCTTCATTCTCTGTTTCTCCTTCTAAGAATCAGGTGGTGCTATCAAAGGCAGAGATGTTATGAAGTTATGAGGCCATGTACTTCTGTTCTTCATGCAAAATGAATTCCTAACCCAGCAGTGTCAGAACCTTCTCATGGGCAAACTGAGAATCTTCGTGTTCCATACCCTGCACATCATGATTCTTGACTGGGGTGGGTTCCAGGAGAATGAATCTGAGGGCCTAGGTCTCACCAAGGCCTCTCCTGTCTCCTACCACATCTACAGAAAAAAGGTCAGAAGACCCCCTGAATGAAATATGGAGTTAGAGAACAATGAACTCTTTCAAGAAAGAAGTGAAAGAAAAAAGGGATTAAGCTTTTCAGAGTATCTGTTTTGAATATTTTACAAAGATTATTTTATTTATTCCTCAGAAGAGCAGTACATTAATGTATTTAATTGCCCACATGTGATGAGGGAGCAGGAGGCTGGCTGAGGACAAAGCAAAAGCTGGCGCCTTGCACCCCCTCTTCACCCACTCCCCTCCATATGTGTAGCATTCCTCAGGCACCCCTGATTGTCATAAAACGATAAATAGTTAACTTGCAGAGATCCCAATCCTGCAGAACAGGAATCTCCCTTGCCCTACAAGATGTCCTAGAGACCTAAACAGGGAGGTTACCTTATCAATAGCACAAATTTCCAGAGGCAAATAACTCTTGGTTCCTGAAGCCCTAATGTCCCCCTCCCACCATAAACTGGAGGAGACTGGGGTAGAAGGGAATGTAAATGATAGCCAGATCATAATGCCCCACCAAGAATCTCCCAATTATCTTGATGTTTATGCCTGACCTAAAGACGACATTGATCAGGCCATAAGGGCAAAGACCCCCCCCCCACCCCGGCACCTTGTAGGCCCTCCCTAACATGTGAGAACTCTGTTGAAACCTCCCATTCCTTCACCACCTCCTCCCCAACCGTGGGGTATATAACATGCCCACCCTCACAACCCGGGGCAGCAGCTCTTCCTGCCCACGGGTCCTGTCCCTGTGCTTTAATAAACCACCATTTGGCACCAACGATGTCTTAAGAATTCTTTCTTTAGTCATCGGCTCCAAACCTCCTCACCCCACTGAACCTGACTTAGGTTCTGGGACTTCATCACATGGGGTGATGGAGCCACTGTGACTTTTCAGCATAGGACATCCATGAAACGCTACAATGATGAATAGGAGTGAAAGCGATGAAGTTCTAGAACCTAGGTGAGGTTCGGTCGGCTGAGGTCCAGAGCCGATGACCAAGAAAGAATTCTTGAGACATCTTTATTGCAAAATGGTGGTTTATTAAAGCACGGGGACAGGACCCATGGGCAGGAAGAGCTGCTGCCCTGGGTTGAGAGGGATGACAGGTTATATACCTTGCAGTTGGGGGAAGGTGAGGGGAAGCTATGGAGGTTTCAACAGTTTTCATATGTTAAAGAGGGCCTACAAGGTGGGGTGGGGGAGCCTTGACTTTATGGACTGATCAATGTCCTCTTTAGGTCAGGCATTAACATCCAGATACTTGGGAGATTCTTGGTGGGGTGTTATGATCCTGCTATCATTTACATTCTCTTCTACATCATCCTCCTCAAGTGCTTGGAGCATATCTAATGCTCTCTATATTCAGGTTTTACATTGCTTATGTGGATTATTATGGCATATTTGAATCTAATATAACAAAATATGAAACAAAACCTATAACTTACTCTTTTCTTATTTAATTTTTAGTAAAACAAATAGAACACCTGCTGAAATTTATGGAATGCTTCCATGCCTATTTATTTCCTAACTGTCTATGACTGCTTTTGTGTTACAATGGTAGATGTGAGGACTCAAAACAGATACCTTAGGCCAAAAAACTAAATAAAATACTTGTTATCAGATCCTGCAGAGAACTTTTGATGACCCTTCCTGTGCAACAAAGTGTGATGAAATGAGTTTGTAACTATAACTAAAATTCAAGATGAAATAAGAGAAAATATTGACAAAGTTTACTCCACGAAGGACCTGAGGACAGAAAGAGCTGCTGCCCAGGTTGTGAGAGAAGGCAGGTTAAGTACCTTGTGGTTGGGGGAAGGTGAGGGGAAGGGAGGTTTCAAGGGAGCTTTCATATGCTAAAGAGGGCCTACAAGGTGCCAGAAGACCATTGTTGTCTTTTAGCAAGTCCTTAACATCAAGATAGTTGGGAGATTCCTGTCTTGCAGTATTGTGATCTCTGCAAAGTTAACTATTGGTTTCTCACTGATGGAAGTCAGGGGTGCCTGAGGAATGTCACACACATTACCCAGGGAAGCTGGTGGAGAGGGGGTGCAAGGTGCCAGCTTTTGCTTTGTCTTCAGCCAGCCTCCTGCTCCCTCATCAAGAGTACTAAGAGAAATGTCACAACTCAGTAAGGAAATAAACCCAATTTAACAATGGAAAAGACAAATAGTAGAATTTAGGCTAAAATCACCTGAAAGTTACTTCTCTGAATTTTATTTTAATTTATTATTTATCTTTAAGAAAAGTATTTTTGAGGAAAAATTTTTTTAAATTTCAAAATATAAGACACTCTACAAAATGATAGGTCAATGTTCTTCAAGAAAAATAATCAATGCCATTAATAAAACAAGCAAAATGCAAGGAGAATAAAAAGGAGAGAGAGGCAGAGGCAGATGGGGGCAATGCTGGACTTAACCACCGGACACTGGGATCATGTCCTGAGCAGAAGTGATGAGGGAGCAGGAGGCTGGCTGAGGACAAAGCAAAAGCTGGCGCCTTGCACCCCCTCTTCACCCTTTCCCCTCCATAAGTGTAGCATCCCTCAGGCAGCCCTGACTGCCATGAACAATAAGCAAATAGTTTACTTGCAGAGCTCACAATCCTGCTAGACAGGAGTCTCCCTTGGCTTACAAATGTCCTAAATCTCACTAACAAAGACGATTGATAGCAGGATTGTGACACCCCACCAAAAAGTCTCCCAAAGATCTTAATGTTAATGGCTGGTCTAAAGACAACATTGATCCAGCAGCAAGGGCAAGGCCTCCTGCAGGCCTGGAACATCCTGGCACCTTGTAGGCCCTCTTTAGCATATGAAAACTCCACTGATACCTCCCTTCCCCTCACCTTCCCCCAACAGCAGGGTACATAACCTGCCATCCCTCACAACCCGGGGGCAGCAGCTCTTCCTGCCCACGGGTCCTGTCCCCGTGCTTTAATAAACCACCATTTTGCACCAAAGATGTCTCAAGAATTCTTTATTGGTCATCGGCTCCGGACCTCAGCCCACCAAACCTCACCTAGGTTCTAGAACTTCATCAGAAATATTAACTGACTGAAACACCCAGGTGCCCAGGCTTTTTAGACTTTTAATGGAAGGAAAATAGAAAAACAACAACAAAACAAAATATATGGCACAGGAGCCACCTGAGGTCAGAGATGTAGAGAGATGAAAATGGCACTGCTACAATTTTAAAATAATATTCGAAAAAGTAGGAATGAAACAATAATTTGTTTGAGTCATTCAGGGAATTGAGGTCAGGGTATATGAATTTTAGAAAAACTGGAGACAGGCACTTGCAGGGAGAAACAGGAGGTGAGCCTTTGCTCACCTTGGACAGATGTCAAACACATTCACCTGATCAGATGATTCAAATAAAAATTGTTAATGCAATAATAAAAGCTCCATAGGCTGGAGGAAGAGTGTGAACCTTAGGAATGTATAATGGGTATTTTTGTGTCTTCTCCAGAGCCACACGAAATTCTTACATGGAAGATCAGGGACAATCCAGAGAAAGCTTCCCTTAGTGCTGCAAGAGGGGAACAAAAGCTATGATCCATCCAGACCTAATCTACCCACCATAGACAAAAGTGACTTCATTGCAGAGGAAGGCCCTGGTGGAATCCCATGGCAGTTGAAGGAAGGCAAAGGAGAAAATCACTGAAACTTTGCCCAGAAGATCTCCTTTCTGTCCAAAAGTAACACGTTTTCATCTGCTCAAGGATGGGCATCCAACCACAGCTTGAAGTTGGTAGGAACCTCCTGCAGATGGGGGAGGGAGACAAGGATTGAGAATGTTCCACCTCTGGAAAAGAGGCAGGAATACTTGTGAAGGCCATGTCTTTAAGACCCAGTTTCACTGTATCTGCTTAAAATTGGGACTTAGTAAAAATATCAGAGAATGTCTGCTTCCCTGACCTTTCACCACCACGTTAGCAAACCTTGGGCAAAAGTCGCAGTGGGACAGAGCTCAGAGAGCTTCAAGAAACAGACTCTTTCTGGGGAGCAGAACAAGGAGAGGACTCAAAGATGGGTAAGGAGGGCGCCTGGGTGGCTCAGTGGGTTAGGCCTGCCTTCGGCTCGGGTTGTGATCTCAGGGTCCTGGGATCGGGTCCCGCGTCCGGCTCTCTGCTCAGCAGGGAGCCTGCTTCCTCCTCTCTCTTTCTGCCTCTCTGCCTACTTGTGATCTCTCTCTGTTAAATAAATAAATAAAATCTTTAAAAAAAAAAAAAAGATGGGTAAGGAGACAAATACAAAATACAACTAGAGGACTTCTAGGTGTCTGGACTCTGATAAGAACAAATTCAAACCCTTATAACATAACAACAACAAACTTCAAATCCAGCCTACTCCTGACTACTTAAGCCTAAGTGACTCAAAGTCACTTTATTTTTATCCTTACTTCTGTGGGGACTAGGTGGCTTTTGGACATGTGAATTTTTTCTGTTTCTCCATCTACAAGAAGTTTCCCAGGAAGGAGCCATCCCAGTGTGTACAATATTATATAATGAATGAATGAATGAATGAATGATGGAAATTACAAAGCCTTTCGAGTGCCAGAGAACTTGTTTGAATTCTTGCTCAGCCACTTAACTGCCACAATCCAGGGATGTTACTCAGTCTTTCTCATGGGGTTGTCAGGGACTGAAGAACGTGACATACAGGACAGGTCTAGCACAGGGTCAACACATCACAGGGTCCTTTCCCATTACAACTGAACTGCTTCACTGACCCAGCTCAGCTAACACAGAAACTCAGGGACTCTTTAAATGTCACAACGTACATTGACCTCCAAACAACAGTAAAGTTTGCTTTCTTTTGGAAAGCTAAGAATTGTGAACAGGAAGAGAGTCCAGAGTAGTAAAGCAAAGGATTTTTTTTCCTCCACAATTTTTCTTATTCACAACAGTGTTGTCATATCATAACACCTAAGTAGTAACTATAATAATTGTTCAAATTCTTCCAAATTTGTGAATTTTCTTCAGACTACTGATCTATAAAATGTATAAAGTTGTGTATAAAGTTCATTTTATAAAGTATATAAAATGGATAAAGTTCTGCATGAAGTTGTGGGATTATTATGTCATTGTTATTATATACAGTAATAGGTCTTTTCTTCTGATAGCCTTATACTTCTCCATACTCTTACCAAATATGGTGAGAAAGCCATGACTCAGAGAGAAAAAGAGTTCAAGGATAGGTGGGTTTGAAGTAAAACCTAAAGGAAAAAAAGTGAAAGTGTTGTCCCCAAAAGGAAGATAATATTGAGTTATTGTAACAGGGTGTTTTGGTGCAGTCATCTGGGATCTGAGAGTTTTCTATGCCAGGAACATAGTAAAAGGCCACTGAGACATATGTTACCGTGAAGGTCTTTCATTGGTTTTAAAACATTCATTGGTTTCATTGGCCTCTGAAGGACAAGTTTGCTACCACCTCCACAGTCCTGATGTATGCCCATCCTGGAGAAAATTCTGACTACTCCAGGGCAACGCCAACCCCATGAATGGACATGTGTCCTCAGCTTGATTTGTAGGTTGACTACACTCCTGTCTCTTTGGTTCACTGTTTTCATGTCCATTGTCAATTTATGCAATTGCCTCTGATTTCTCTTTTTTGCTTTTCAGATGAAGATCGCAAAATGAGAATTTCTCAGGATCAAGTCCCCTTTGCCAGAACAGCAGACAGAAGCATGCACATATGATGCAGGCTCTCTATGGTCCTTGGAGAGCCCATTTGGCAGTGGTACCAACAAAAAGGAGAACTGCTGAAATTAATCCTGGATAACTCTTCCAGGATTATAAATGACACAAGACCATTTCCAGCTTGGGTTCAGATAAGAGTCTTTTCCTTGATAACCCTTAAGGTCATTATGTCTCAGGAAGTCCCCCTACCTCACCCCCCCAGCTATTATGCATGCTGGGATCTTGCAATGTCACAGAGTCAGAAGGGATCTGTAAGGAAACCTTCTCCATTACTAACCCTCAACTCCTTTCTCATTTGAGCAGCCACAGCAGAACCTTTCCGGCTCTTAATCACAGCTTCATAAGCTGTTGGAACAGGAAGGGCCTTTTGCACATACGCAGCTTAATGCTCACACAGCAAATGGGATGTGGGAAACCAGGAAGGGCAAATGCCTTGTCCAAAGCTATTTATCCACAAAAGCAAGGTTGCAGGTATATTTCCAAAGATCGCAGAATGGCTTCCAGGAGGCTTCTTCTTTCAATATAAGAGAGGGTTTGTTTTCTAATTTCAGATTTAATAAAGAATCTGTTTTTTTGTGGGAGATAGAATTCTACAATTTTTTTTCCTTTTATTCCAGGAAATTATTATCATCAAAGAAAGTATTTTCTCATTTTGCTTTCCCTGGTGAGCATTTGTGTTCCTGAATGATAAAAGTGGCTTACTAAAAACTGGAGACCATCGTCCACATTTCTCAAGTATATTTCTGTTGACATGTTAGTTTTTCCAGTTAGTGAAGCCTGTCCCCCTCAGAAATATAACCCTTAACTGCTGACACACTATGCCGGTGTTTGTGGGAACAGAAGAGGTTTCCTTTGAGGCATCTCTGAGCAGTTTCACACACTAGAACACCTGGAAATCAAAACCTCTTAATTCTCTGAACACTGTTTCTGGTAATTTAGAAAAGTCATTGGTTGACTCTTGGTCCTGATCTTTATTTTCTTTTTCTTTCTTTCTTTCTTCCTTTCTTATTTCACTTTCTTTCTCTTTCCCTCCTTCCCTCTCATTCTCTCTTTCTCTCTTCCTTCCTTCCTTTCTCTCACTTTCTTTCTCTCCTTTCCTCCCTCCCTCCTTTCTCTTCCTTTTTATTTGCTTTCTTCATCTCTATTTTCTATGAGCATTTTCCATGACTGTTGCCTCCATCAAAGCAGATATTTAGATTAACTAGTCTGAGAAAAACTTATAAAATATCATATGCCGTGAAGCCTATATTCAAGAACTTTTAATGACCTCAAAAGACCAAACAGTCAGTACAAGGTTTCTACCAGGGGCCCTTGACATGAACCTCAGGGGAAGGCTTACATTTCTGTAGAAGCTCTAACCAGTGTGGTAGCCATTAACCAGACTGGATCAAGATATTTGTAGAAGGAACTAAGCTTACAAAAACTTCTCCTGGTAAGTAACTTTGTTATTTTTAGGTACTATGTATAAAAAACTGATAGGTGCTTTATAGAAAAAACATGTAGAATCAACTTAACACTTAGAGAGTAATTTTGCAGCTAAAAAATGTTTCGACAAAACGTCCCGATATATGGAAATAAAACTACTTTGTGAATGGTTTATTTACTTTCTTGCTTAAAAGCATATTGAAATTCTACTTGTAGAAAATACACTCACAAAACTATAGATGTAGGCTTGAAATTAAAATGATTCTGAGACCATGCCTGTGACATATTTGTGTAAGTTATTTGTTCAAGATGTTTTTTATGTAGGTGGCCTTTTAAGTGAGACACTCTGATGAAATACCTATAGTCTTAACAGTGCTCCTTTCTTAATGAATAGTGTTCCTTTCTCTAATAATCTGCAAAGCCTAGATGATTGGTTTTGATCTCATCTTAAAGAGCAGAGCAAAAAATTTAACTCTTCCAGTGTATAATTATAGAACATCAATAAATCAACATAATGTTATTACTCTAGTTTCTTAGTGGGTAGGCTGAATTTAGTCAAAATCTGTGCTCTCATGGCTTTTGTAATATTGCCTAGACATGGTCTAGTTTAATGGAATTTGTGAGCTCAGAAAACCATTTCATCTCCAGAGCCCATGGAAAGAAGCTGTCAGCATGGTTTTACATCCTTGTTTGTTCATTTATTGAAGACAGTTTCTATGCTTGACACTAGAGGTTAAAGGGTGCCCAAGACATGGTCACAACACTCAAAAAGCTTGTAGCTAGTGGATAAGTGTTATAGATTGCAACTTGAGGGAGCCCCATGTATTTTGTAGATTGTCAGACACATAAAATGTCAGATTCAGGAACTCCTTTGCTTTCTTAATGTATATAATAAATACTTATTGTTTATAAAATCTACATTTTTTAAGTGGAAAATTTGATAACGGCGCCCTAAACCATGCAATTAAAGAAAATAATACTATTAACTAATATTTAGTGAGAGTCAGACACCATACTGCCTTGTTTCTGTGGCTTGTCTCAATCCTTAAGAGAATTATACAGGGGATCTTCTTATTCCAATTTCACTGATAGGAAACTGAGGCTTAGAGACTCAGTTATTTTTCTACATTCACATGACTAGTTACTATGGCAAAGTTTGGGACCTAATAGATACTTGTTTGTTCCTTACTGCATGGTCTAACCATTATACGCTATGAGAAACTTTAAGCCATAAATGTATTCTGAATATATAGTCTTTTGTAGTCTGACCTTTTAAATGGACTATGCAGTTGAATGTGTAATAGTGATAGCTCAAATTTTGTGTGACTCCTCATGCAGAAAACAATGCTTCTGTTTCTAATCATGGCACTAAAATTGCTTCTCTTCCTCCCAAGACATCAAGTAAGTCATGTTGAAAATGCATTTATTAAATTCTCACAATGTGACGCTTAGGGTATTTTCTATAAAGGGACAAGTCCTTTTGACACCATTCCTTTCAATCTTTCTGCATGTGCATCAAATCTGCTTGGACTATGGGAGCTGGCAGAAGAACAGGAGCAGTTGTACCATATGTAGGACTCAGCTGCAGAACTCAGACTGCCTTTGTACTCCTGCTGGGAAAGCAGCAAAAAGACCAAACCAAATTAAATTCTTCTGATGAGCAGCTCACGGTTTTAAATCAATATCTTTGAACTTGTTAGGGCAATCTGAAGTTCAAAGAAGTTTTTCAGCAGTAAATGGGTTATTATTTCTCACTCTTTAATAACTCATCTGTTCTTGTATCAGTGAAGGCTAAATTCTGGAAAGAATTTAATTTATAATCAGGCCAGATAACCACTCCTCAGTGTGTAGAGAAAAAAAAATATATATATATAAAATATTCATATATTAATTTAATTTAATTTAAAATTAAATTAATATATATTCATATATTAAATATTTAAATATTAACTTAAAATTTCTTTAATTTTTAAATATTTATTTCTTAATATTATTTCTATCTTTATTCTTGTTAAAATCACAGAAATAGTAACTATAAATTACACTCTAGGAAAAGAACTGATATGATACATGAAAACATTTTAAGACAAAATATTTTGAAGTTTCAGGAACATGGTGACTAAAGGTAAAATCAGACTCTCCAATGTGTGTGATTCAGATGGGAAAGACAGACCCATGCTGTCCAGGCAGAAGAGGGGTCAGGTCATCCATTCTTGACTAAGTTTATATGTAATGTGAGTTTGCTTGAGATTCATCTTTATTTAATGTTAGCAGTGTTTACTTATATATATATTTATGGAAATATTGAAAGAATACAGGGACATTTCAAAAGAGGCACACAGGAAGTTTTCTGTAAAAGCTTTTCAGACAGTGTACCTGGGGTGGCTCGTGGTACAAAAAAGTGTTTGGTCCTGGCACATTGCTCAGGGTTACAGGTAAGATATTTTTCAATTCTTTCCTATAAGGTATAGAGAGGACATAGGTGATGTGGGTGGGAGGTAGGGAGCAGCAGGGTAGGTGTTGATGCTGACTCTGAGTTCTAGGATTGGTCTGAATTTGGTCATAAGTAGCAGTGGGTTACTAGGAGAGGTTGTTGACTCTGTCCCAGTCCTGGGGGTAGATGTGCCTGATCTACCTTGGAGGACATTAACAAGGAGCTAACTAGCTAGAGCATATGGAGTTCCTAAGGGGTAGAGCCGTTAATCCCTTAGGGATTTCTGTGTTGAGAGATTTGTAAAGAATTTTGTATATCTTATTTATTAGATTTGAAAAATAACCAAAGGAAAGGAATGAACAAAAATTGATAAACTTGCATTTCTGTCTGAAGGCAATTCATATCAGGTATTGACATATTTAACTGCATAAACATATCCAAGAATGTCATAAGCTAGGTTTGGTTTTTCCAAATTCAGCCTAGTAAATTTTTTCATCCTTCATTAGACTTAGAGATAAAATTTTGCCTGGATAAGGGAGAATCTCTCACACGGATGTGTCTACCCTACAGGATCTAGTTGATTAAGTGTTTCCAAAGAATTTTCATAGGGCTAGTGAAACTTTGGAAAAATGAAAGGAATGATATATTCTGGCATTTTTGTGTTGTCAGCATAGGTGCATGTGAATTCATAAATTGAAAAGCAACATTCTAGTCCTGTTTTTTTCCCAATTGACTACAATATAAACTTTACAATCTAATTAAATAATGGTGACACAGAGGTAATTCAGAAGGTCCTAAAAGCTCTTTTTTGGGGACATTGTGGTGCAGAGAAAAATGTGGACTGTGAGTCAGGATCTATCACTTTCTATATAATCATTCTTCAGCAAATAAATTTAGATTTATTGATTATCACTTTCTTAAAGTTATAACATTTTAAAAATATATGCCCATTAGGGAAAAATTGGAAAAGAGAAAAAAAAATAAAATGTTAAAGATTTATAATGACAGATATTCTGTTAACATTTGCTATTTCCATCCATTCTGTCAATGTAGCCACCATCTCAAGTAGATGTTGTGGAACTAAATGAAATTAAATATGAAAATATCTATTGCATAAGTTGGGACATGATCCATCATTACAAAAGTCAGTCCTACAAATTCCAGTTATCACCCAGTGGAGTTCTTCTTAAATCAGGAGTATAGAAAAATGTATTAATTTTGATCAAGTCCACAGGACACTTTGGAACAATTGGACAGTATTTGCAGAATACTTTCAATTTCTAAGACTCATTGTTGCATGTTTCTAAAATAAGCAGAATGTAGTTAGCAGTACCTCATATATTGTTAGCCTCAACCTAAGCTGATCTCTCCGTTTCCAGTGAAAACATCTGGATGTAAACAAGGGAGAGGTTTCATAATTGAATATATAAAATTATACTACTGAACATAAAATCAAATGTCCACTTTTTTCATAAAATGCTGTATTTTTTATTCATTTGAGAGAGAGAGCATGCACACATGAGAGAGAGACAACGAGAAAGAGAGAGCACACAGGAGCTGGGGAGCGAGAAGACAGAGAAGGAGAAGCAGACTCCAAATGATCAGGGATCCCAAGGAAAGGTGTTCTATCCCAGGACTCTGGGATATGACCTTAGTCATGACACTTAACAGACAGAGCCACCCAAGCATCCCTCAAGTATTCACTTTAAATAGTTTATATCTTCATTGGATTATGCCTATAAATTAAAATTATGTTATTACAAATATCACCTGAGAAATACTGCTTTTTGTGCCTCAAGTTTCTATAAAAATTGTGTTCAGATTGTTCACACTCTTCTAAAATGTATACAATAGAACAAATTTCTGAGTCATCTTAGGGTCGGAATGTAAGTTTGGGGGTACCTTTATGATGAGAGCATTGGATATTTAATTGAAAGAGACATTTATCCACTTAGAAAATAAAAGCGTTTTTTCATTTATTCTGTCATTATGTATATGAACAATGTAAGTATATAGTATAGAGTCCCAGGTATATTTAGTACCAGGTAATTTTTTTCCAAATCCCTATGAAACTTCTTAATTTTTTTTTTTTTTACTGGTACTACATCTAAACTAGTTTTAATTGAGTTCTTTTTTTTTTTTTAGGTTGATATCATGTCCAAGTACATTGTTTAATCAAAGTAGAGTATTAGAAAACTCTAAGTATTAGAAAACTTTAAGATGAGAAGTTGCCCAAACTGAAACATAAAGCAACCGCTGTTTTATGAGGAATAATATTGGGGATGAAAGCTTCTGCTTATGCTCTGGCATTTCGGTGTGTTTGAATTCTGAATGTTTTTTAAAGCTTTTTTTTTTTTTTTAAGATTTTATTTATTTATCAGAGAGAGGTGGGGGGAGAGAGCGAGCACAGGCAGACTGAATGGCAGGCAGAGGCCCGATGTGGGACTCGATCCCAGGACACTGGGATCATTACCTGAGCTGAAGGCAGCTGCTTAACCAACTGAGCCACCCAGGCGTCCCTGAATTCTGAATGTTTTGTACTTATATCACAGAGTGGCATTTGCAAACATCTTCTCCCATTTTTTTCTTTTTTTTTTTTTAATTATTATGTTAGTCACCATACAGCACTTGCTTAGTTTTTGATGTAGTGCCTCCCCTTTTTCATGTCAACTTCAAGGTAGACCTCACTAAACTATCAGGCTCCAGGCAGAAACAGAAACAAGCATTAATATGCAAACTATTTCTCATTTATTTATACTGCCTATTTACAAAATCTATTTGAGAAGGCCTAAAATAAAAATGTAAGTACAGTTCGGCAATGAAATAAAAATAGAAGATCAAAAGCATTAATGGAAGAGGAAGAAAAAAGGCCTGTGATTATCTAGTACAAAGCGTAGGGTACAATTTTATGTTCAAAGGTAGGAGAAACATGTATTAGAGTAGATACTTTTTATTAACTGAAAAAAATGAAACACACCAAATTTTCAAACATGTTGTTTTCCCCACCACAAAATGAGAAAAAAAGACTTCAGTGCATGATCCTTTAGCAGGAATGCGAAGTCAAAGAGTGGGCATTTCCTTCCACATACATTTTACAAAATGGAAGAAGTGATCTTTAACAAACACATTTCAATGCTTCCACTGCATTTTTACTGTGGGCACGATGACATTTAATGTCATTCACAGATGGTGACCTTCAGCAGACCTGGTCAGGCAGGTGACAGTCTAGCAATCTAACATGACATAGGTCCACCTGTTATCCCCCAATACTGCATTCCCGTTAGTAAGGGAAAGTTCTGTCCCATGAGAATAAAATGTCATGTTGGAGTAACAATAATCACAAACAAATTGCTAATAAGTATGGTAATGTTAATTATAATTATAGTGTCTCATTTTCGTAGCATGTTCAGTTGTGGAAATCTTAGGAGAGATTTTTATACCAGTCCTTCTGGTAAAGGTTGGCATAGACTACATTGTGCAAACACTGTTAAAGCATCTGATCTTGTGTCCAAGTGGATTTGCATGAGGTGCTCATGCAGAATATGCATAATTGTCTTGAAAGAATTTGACTCAGGAACAAATTTGATCAGATAACTTGTGTGAGTTGACACATTGTCTCTTCTGATGGTGAAAGGGTGTTGTCAGAGAGTCTGGATGTTGGACTCAGACTGACCTGAGATCCAACTCCACCACTTGTTGCTTTTGTGAACTTGGGTGATTATTTTCTGGTCTCAGCTTCCTAATCCAAAAGATTGGATAACAGGATGTGTGAGCAGGGGCATATGAAAATTAAATGAGAGACTGTAAATAAGGTACTTGGCACATAACACATAACAGGTGCTGCATAGATGTTGCCCCATTTTAAACCTAGAGGAAGAATTGCATCTGGTATGGAGAATTGTATCCAGTATGGAGAGTGGTTTGTAACCAATCATACTGACAGAGCAGAAATTCTCCAGAGCATTTGGCTCTACTTCTAACCACTCTCGTGGAAAATTACCTTACTGTCCACTGATATACCAAATAACCTGAATTTAGAGGTATTTGCTTAATGGACTTTTCCCTCACTTGGCATAAAAATGAAATTTGAATTTTTTTTATTTTTAAGTAGTTGTAGCTACATAAATTTTAATTCTTTATCTTATGGTATCATGTCTAACACAAACATGGGCTTCATACTGGTATTTAGCAGAAAAACAACTAAAATTTTAAATTTTATTTAGAAAATACTTAGGAATATATTTAGAAATACAGTGACTATTTTTTTTACTACTTTTAAATATACATAGAAATGTCATCAATTTGAATGTCATATTTACATAAGAAATAGCTTTAAGTATTTTTTAATAAAATGAGAAGAATAAAATAGAGGAATTTTGAATTAGTATTAATATGCAGATTCAAAGTACCATACTTAATTGAAAATGTCATTGCATTTGGTTAATTTATATATAATTCTTACAGCTTTATATTCATCAAATATATAAACTCAGGCAATTTAGCTGAAAATTTTTCTGATTATGAATAATATAAATGTATTAGACAAAATTATTTATTTTTAAACTGATTTATATTTTGTAAATCAATTAAATGATTGTGGCCATAAAAAACACTCTTAATAAGTTTAATAAAGAATAGTGAGGGGCACCTAGCTGAGCCTTCTATAAAGCAACTGGTCATGATCTCATGGTAGTTGAATTGAGCCCTGAGCTCTGTGTTGGACTCCAGGCTGAGTGTGGAGTCTGCTCAGGATTCCCGCTCTCTCCCCACCACTCTCTCTCTCTCTCTAAAATAAATAAAATCCTAAAAAGAGGAATGTTGAAAAAATACGTAATAGAAATTCCATAAAACATAGGCAGAATCCATAACAAATGAAGAATATTACTTAATGCTCAATTAACTATCACATTGAAAAAGTTATGGAAGTTCAAGTCACCTTCTAACCTGAAAAGAATGAAACCCCAGGACCCTAGATAAAGAAAAATGACAGGAGGTAGGCAGAATGTCTTACTATCCAGATTTTCCCAAGCTCATGACTGGGCTATCAAGTTCTTTGCTATGATGAATCAGAAGTATTCCTAACAGAAACCAAACTTCATAAGATGAAAATTAGGTTCTTTAATGTATTGAGTAGGGACAAAAATTATGGGAATACCAAGTAGTTTGAAAAATAAATCTTGCTTTATATAACATGCTTTTTAAATTAAAAACCAAAATATATGGTTGAGGAAAAATACAATGTCTTCTATTATAATAATCAAAATACTATTTGTACTATAAGCAAGATGTAAAAAATTAAAACAAGTGCATTATGATCTAATTATCTATTTACAGCATGAATTAAAAAACTGATCATTGTTTGTTTACTCATTTAGTATAAAAATCGGGAGCTCTGGTGCACAGGCAAAAATTCTTTTTTTTTTTTTTTTGGAGAGAGAGAGGTCACAAGTAGGCAGAGAGGCAGGCAGATAGAGAGGGGGAAGCAGGCTTCCCGCCAAGTGAGAGCTCGATGGGGGGATCGATCCCAGGACCCTGAGACCATGACCTGAGCTGAAGGCAGAGGTTTAAACCACTGAGCCACCCAGGTGCCCCAACAGGCAAAAATTCTAAAGAATTTTTTTTCCTTCTTTCTCAAAGGAGAAATCCTAGTCTTTTCATAGGAAATGGCCATGAAATAATTATTCTAACTCCAAACTACTGGAAAGAAAAAAATAATAAAGCATTTGTATTTCAGTTTGAACTCAAATTGGGAAGAGTACTACTATTTATAATTTGAATCATTAATTAATAATAAATGTATAACCAAAGAATATCCCAGTGTTTAAATGATATGCCCTTGAGAACCATGAAGTTTCATTATATAATTTCACATTATATTTATAAGAAACTCTACCAGAGCTGTTAACATTATATCATTGTATGTGACTTAATTCAGCAGGTGAAATGAAAGAAAATTGAGGGGTACTACAACAAGCTCAGCAGTCTTAGAAGACAGATTCAGATTTGGAGGGAAATGGGAAGAGTCAAAATATGGTGTCTTCTCAGTAATGCTTCAACCTCAAATGAAATTCCAAGTTAAAATTAGCTTTAAGTGAACATTTCCTGAAGCAAAACAAAATTCGGACCATTACATTAATTGATTAGGTTACTCAATGAACATTTCTGAAAATAATCAATAATTGTTTTTAAACAGAAGTTTTGGATATATGGCCATTTTGCTTCTAAATTTCAGGCATTGTAAATTATTTGGAGGTGCAGCATTCAACATTGTCCTACTCAAAATCCCGCAGTGGTTTAGATATGAGAACAAGATGTCCTATAAAATCAGAAATCAAGGAGAAGAATCCTAGTATACAGAAATGGGCTTGGAACCCATATTTGTAACTAAAAGGGTAACTTGATAGATTTCCATTCAAACAAGTGACTGTGTATTATTTAAAAATATCCTGTGTTTGATCTTGGCTCTTTCACTTAATGTCTGTGACTTTGTCACGTTTCATAACCTCTAGAACCTCTTTTCCTGTGGAAACTAAGAAAATAATCACCTCACAACCCTCTGCAGATGAAAACCTACAATAAGCATTAATTCTGTAGCGACTTTCCTCCCCTTTACTATGTGCTGGTTGTTTCCAAACTACACAATGTTTGTGTTTCTCTAGTTATGTTCTAATTGTTATTCCATTTTCTTCAACAGATAAAAGTCCTGATGAAGATATTTCTCCCAAGCCCACAGTTTTTCTTCCTTCACTTGCTGAAGTAAAAGTCCATAAGGCTGGAACATATCTTTGTCTTCTTGAGGATTTTTTCCCAGATTTTATCAAGGTAGATTGGCAAGAAAAGGATGACAAAACAATCCTGAAATCTCAGCAGGGAGACACCATGAAGACTAAGGACACATACATGAAATTCAGCTGGCTGACCGTGACTGGAGTGTCAATGGATAAAGAACACAAATGTATCGTCAACCATGAAAATAACAGAAGAAAAGTTGATCAAGAGATTCTTTTTCCTTCAATAAACAAAGGTATGTGGACATAACAATGAACACAACTACACAGAACACTTTGTTTCAAAGGGAAAACCCTACCTTTTCTATCAAATATTTTTTTTTAAGATTTTATTTATTTATTTGACAGGCAGAGATCACAAGTAGGCAGAGAGGCAGGCAGAGAGAGAGGAAGAGAAGCAGGCTCCCTGCTGAGCAGAGAGCCCGATGCAGGGCTCAATCCCAGGACCCTGAGATCAGGACCTGAGCCTAAGGCAGAGACTTTAACCCACAGAGCCACCTAGGTGCCTCTTTTCTGTCAAGTATTAATGAAAACAAATATATATAATATTTTCTCTACTGTTTTCTTTAATGATGGCATAAATGTCCTGCTATTTCCCAATGAAATTCAAATAGTATGGGCTTTGAAGTCACCTGGATACCAGTCAGTTGAGCATCTGACTCCTCATTTATTCAGGTCAGGTTATGATCTCATGCTCTTGAGATCAAGACTGCCGTTGGGGTCTATGCTCAGCCCAGAGGCTGCTTGAGTTTCTTTCTGCCTGTCTCTTATCCCCATATTATCTCTTTCTCAAAATAAATAATGAATCTTAAAAAAAAAAATAGTATGGCCTATGGAACATACAAAGAAAAAAGAAAAAGAAACTCACTTAGCCTTTCTCACATCAGTTTCATCATCCAAAATATTATTGTCACAGTGATATAGTTTCTACTTATTGTATAGATTAAATGAAACAATACATGTGAAAGCACCTAGCAACATTGCACATAAGAAATGTTCAGAGAGGGGTGCCTGGGTGACTCTGTTGGTTAAATGACTGCCTTTGGCTCAGGTAATGATCCTGAAGTCCCAGGATCAAGTCCCACATGAGGCTCCCTACTCAGCAAGGAGTCAGCTTCTCCCTCTGACCCTACCCCCTTTCATGCTTTCTCTCACTGTCTCTCTCGCTCTCTCGCTCTCTCTTAAATATAATTTAAAAAAAAAAAAAAAAAACCTTTAAAACTTTTTTCAGAGCAATATCCTCACTTTATTTTTTAATGTAATTTTATTTTATTTTTTCAGTGTTCCAAGATTCATTGTTTATGTACCACACTCACTGCTCCATTCAATACATGCCCTCCTTAATACCCATCACCAGCTGACCCATCACCCACTCCCCTCCAAAACCCTCAGTATCTTTCTAAGCGTCCACAGTCTCTCATGATTCATCTCCCCCTCCAAATTACCCCAATTGTCATTTCCTTTCCTTCTCCTAATATTCTCCCTGTTATTCCTTATTCTCCACAAGTAAATGAAACCATATGATCATTGACTTTCTCTGCTTGGTATATTTCACTCAGCATTATCTCTTCAAGTCCTGTCCATGTTGATACAAAAGTTGGGTATTCATCCTTTTGGATGACAGGGTAATATTACAGTTCAATATATGGACCATATCTTCTTTATCCATTCATCTGTTGAAGGGCCTATTTGCTCTTTCCACAGTTTGGTGATTGTGGCTATTGCTGCATGGGCTACATATGGCCTTCCTTTTCATTACAGATTCTTCTGTATCTTTAGGGTAAATACCCAGTATTTACTCAATAGTGCAATTACAATTGCTGGATCATATGGTAGCTCTATTTTTAATTTCTTGAGGAATCTCAACACTTTTTTCCAAAGTGGCTGCATTAACTTGCATTCCAAAAACACTGTTTGAGTGTTCCTTTCTCTACATCCTCTCCAACTCTTGTTGTTTCCTGTCCTGATAACGTTGACCATCCTAACGTATAAGATAGTATCTCAGTGTGGTTTTGATTTGAGTTTCCCTGATGGCTAATGATGATGAGCATTTTTCCATGTGTCTGTTAGCCATTTTTATGTCCTCTTTGGAGAACTGTCTGTTCGTGTCTTCTGGACATTTTTTGACTTGATTATCTGGTTTTTTGGGTGCTGAGTTTGAGGAGTTCTTTATAGATTTTGGATATCAGCCCTTTGTCTATAGCGTCATGTGCAATATCTTTTCCCATTCCGTGGGTTTCCTCATAGTTTTGTTGACTGTTTCCTTTGCTGTGCAGTAGGTTTTTGCTATGATGTAGTTCAAAAGTTCATTTTTGCTTTTGTTTCCTTTGCCTTTGGAGACATGTCTTGAAAGAAGTAAAGAAGTTGCTGAGGTGGATGTTGAAGAGGTTATTGCCTATGCCCTCCAGGACTTTGATGGATTCCTGGCTCACATTGAGGTCTTTCATCCATTTTGAGTTTATCTTTTTGTATGTTATAAGAGTTTGGTCGAGTTTCATTCTTCTATACACAGCTGTCCTATTTCCCCACCACCATTTATTGAAGAGACTGTCTTTTTTCCCCTGGATTTTTTTTTTCCCTGCTTTATCAAAGATTAGTTGACCATGAGTTGAGGATCCATATCAGGACACTCTATTCTGTTCCATTGATCTATGTGTCTGTTTTTGTGCCAGTACCATGGTATCTTAGTGATCACAGCTTTGTAATATAGCTTGGAATCAGGCAACATGATGCCCCAAGATTAGTTTTTCTTTTTCAACATTTCCTTGGCAATACGGGGTCTTTTCTCATTCCAAACAAATTTTAAGACTCTTTGTGGCAGCACTTTGAAAAATGCCTGTGGCATTTTGTTCCGGATGGCATTGAAAGTACAGATTGCTCTGGGCAGAGACATTTTAACAATGTTTATTCTTGCAATACAGGAGCATGGAATGTTTCCCACCTTTTTGTGTCTTCTTCAATTTCTTTCATGAGTGTTCTCTTGTTCCTCTGGTATAGATCCTTCACCTCTTTGGTTAGGTTTGTTTCCAGGTATCTTGTGTTTCTTGGTGCTCTAGTAAATAGAATCAACTCCCTAATTTCCCTTTCTATATTTTCATTGTTAGTGTATAAGAAAGCAACTGATTTCTGTTCATTGATTTTGTATTCTGTCACATTACTGAATTGCTGTATGAGTTCTAGTATTTTGGGTGTGGAGTCTTTCAGGTTTCCCGTATAATGTATTATGTCATCTGTGAAGAGAGAGTGTTTGACTTCTTTGCCAATTTGAATACATTTGATTTCTTTTTGTTGTCTGATTGCTGTTGCTAGAATTTCTACTATGATTTTGAACAATAGTGGCAAGAGTAGTCATCCTTGTCATCTTTCTGATCTCAGTGAGAAGGCTGTCAGGTTTTCCATAGGAGAATGATATTCACTGCGGGTTTTTCATAGACAGATTTTATGAAGTTGAGGAATGTTCCCTCTATCCATATACTCTGAATAGTTTTAATCACAGAAGGATGCTATATTTTGTCAAATGCTTTTTCTACATCATTTGAGAGGACCATGTGTTTCTTCTCTCTTCTCTTATTGATTTGTTTTATCACATTGATTGATTTGCAAATGTTGAACCAAGCTTGCATCCCAGGGGTAAATCCCACTTAACAATTATTAGAACTTCTTGATGGACAGACCATCAAAGAACAATGTAATGTCCTTTTGTATCTCTGAATACAGTCTTTAGCTTAAAATATAATTCATTTTAAATAAGAATCACTACCCAAGCTTTCTTTTGAGGCCCATCACTTTCAATCTGGGTTTATCTTTAGGTTCTAAATATGTCTCTTATAGACAGCATATGGGTGGGTCCTGTCGTTTTATCCAGTCTGCAACCCTGTGCCATTTTATGGGTGCATTTAGGCTGTTCACATTGAGAGTGAATATCAAGAGATAAGTTTTTATTGTCATGATGTTGCCTATGAAGTCCTTGTTTCTATACATTGTCTCTGTAAATTTCTGTTCTGTTACTCTTGGGTTCTTTCTTCTTTTATAGACCCCTCCTTAATATTTCTTGTAGTTCTAGCTTTATGGTCACATATTCTTTTAAATTTTGCCGGTCATGGAAACTCTTTATCTCTCCTTCTATTCTGAATGTCAGCCTTGCTGGCTAAAGTATTCTTGGCTGCATGTTCTTCTCTTTAGTGCCCTGAATGTGTCTTGCCAGACCTTCTTAGCTTCCCAGGTTTCTGTGGAAAGGTCTGATGTTATTTTGATAGTCCTTCCTCTGTACATAAGGAATCTCTTCCCCTAACTGTCATTAACACATTCTCTCTGATTTTATGAGCCATGATTTTCACAATTAATTTTCCGGAGATCTAGAAGATGCATTGATTTTGTGGGGTGTCCTCTCTGCCTCTAGAGAATGAACACTTGTTCCATTCCCCAGATTAGGGAAATTTTCATTTACTATTGCTTCAACTTTATCTTCTAATCCTCTCTCTCTCTCCATCCCCTCAAGGATCCCAGTAATGTTGACTTTGGAATGTTTCAGGCATCATTTATTTTCCTAATTCTCTTTTCATGGCTTTTAAGGTGTTTGTTCTAGGTCTCCTCCTGATACTCCTTTTCTATCAGCTTGTCTTCTAGATCATTAATTCGATCTTCTGCCTCATTTACCCTAGCTGTTAGAGTATTGAGATTAGATTGGATCTCATTGATAGCATTTTTAAGTTCTGCTGGATCAACTCTTACTTCTGTCCTTAGAGTTTCTATTTTGCCACTAATGGTCTTCCCCAACCTCGCCATTGTCTGGATAATTGTTATCCTGAAATCTATTTCCAACATATTGTTTATGTCCATATCCAATAGTTTTGTGGCAGAGGTCACAGTCTCTGAATTTCTCCTCTCTTGGGTGTTCCTCCTCCTAGTCATTTTTGTGACAGATGGTTGAGGGGATGTATACTAGATATATCAAGCACAAACCAGTCAAGGTGCACCTTGGACAGTTTTGGAGCAATTGGAATTCCCCACCAAAAAGAAAGAAGAAAGAAAAAAAGAGAGAGAAAATGAGAAAAAAGGTGGAAAAAAAAACCCAGCCAAAATGAGCTCCCAAAGTGAGATTTATAAGGTACATAAACCAAAAAAACCAACAAGAGGACCAGGAAAGTAGAAGAAAACAAAACAAAACAAAACAAAAAAGCAGCCAAAATGAGCTCCACGAATAAGATTTATATAGTTCATACACAGAAACAAATACACATTAAACTGACAGATAAGATGGGAAGGTGTTTATAAACTCTTGAGGTGGGCAAGGAAGGTTATTTCAGTTCATCCAGAGTGTATCTTGTTATGTTTGTTAAAGGACTCAACGTTCCAGAGATGCAGGGAAATTAAAACTGGTTTATATATAGGCGGTACTATTAAATAGGGAAAAAAAAAAAAAAGGACTACCTTGAAGCTTATATCTAATCTATATCTATATGTATATATTAAAAAAAGAAACAAAGGTATATGTATGAAAAAAGTTCAAGTTAAAAAGATATTATGTAATGTGTTGTAATAAACATCTAGTTGTAGTGCTAAGTAAGTTAAAAAAAGAATAAGAATGAGAACAAATTTTTTAAATTTGTGTTTATGAAATATACAGTTTTGGGGGCAATAATGGGTGCTTAAAATATTGTTTCCCCCTATTGTTTTGGTTTCCCAGTTTTATGGAGATCCTGTGGTTATTGTCCTCTTGTTCTTTTCGGTTTGTCTTCTGGGGGAAGGGACTGTGCATTGTTTTTCAGTCATTCTTGCCTGGGCAGAGTTGCACTGCCACCTATGAAGTGGCTGGGCTCTGTGGAAACAGGCTTTTCAGGCTTTTTCTTCTCTGGAGGCTTTTGTTCTTTCAGTGCTTTTTGTGACTTTTTGGAGGGTTAGTGCACGGTAAACTGTCCACACCCACACCTCCGCCTCAGAGAGAAGCCTCAGTCTACTCCCCTCTGGATTGTTCAGAATACTCAGACTTCCCCTCTGCAAACTCCATTGAACACTGCAAACTGCCACAGGCATTGCCTGCTCCCACCTACCACCTCGGTGTTCGTCCTGAGGCCCACACTTGTCTCTGCACCCCCGTGCCCTAAAATGGTGAGCAATATTGGTCCAGCTGATCCTGATTCTGGTGACTGCTGTTGCCGACTGTCTGGAGTCCACGCCCATCCTGGGTGCACTCAGACTCAGTGGCAGTGCAGGTCATGGGAGGCTGTATGCCCAGGGACATCAGGCAGAAGTTTGTATGAGGCTCTCTCAGTGTGGGCTGGTGTATATCCAGGCCCAGTGCTGGTACAAGCATTAGAAAGCTGCGGTCTCAGGGACCCTGGGCAGGATCCCCTGTTGTGGTCTCTCAGACTTGGGCGGGTGCAAGCTTTGACCACCCTCGAACCATGGGCTTAGGTCCATGCCTGTGTCCACCCAATTCTACCAATTGCTCCTCAAGACCCTTTGTTCTTTTGGTGTGGTTTTTACCAGACTCCAAGTTAATGCTGGTTTGTGAGCACAGGACACTTTCATATTGTTTTATTACTTCCCAATGTGTTGCTTCTGGTGGCTCTCTCTTCTTTTGTTTATCTTCTGATATAAATCCGATACTCCCACTCTGCTTTATCCCTCCACTGATGATCTTCTGCACCTGTAGAAATCCAGATGTGTCATCTTATATCTCAGGCCAATTTCATGGTGTTCAGAGTATTCTAGAAGATATTTAGTTCACTTTAGGGGACTGGTAGAAACAGGGTCTCTTACTTCTCTGCCATCTTCCCAGAGTGCGCCCCCCCTTTTTATAATGAAATAACCAGAAGGTCCTCTCTTCATGACTTTACTTGATGGGGAAATAAGAACAATTATATATTGTTCAAGAATATTCTTCTCAGCATCACAGTCCGTCTCACTTTAAATTTGCTCTACTCAAAGTATGACCCATTAACAATGAGTTACATGGCACAAAATGCTGTTCAATTGATGGAGCCAAATCACAGCTCAACTTGAAATAGTAATGTGGCTACTGAGGTTTTAGTATGATCTTGTGTTTTTCAGATTTGAATTTTATATACCAGAGAAGGGTGAAGTACCATTAGTAAAGATTGGGTGAGGCTCACATTTATAACATTTCTTTCATTCTACACAATGAATATATTTCGTTCCATTAGTAAAGCTGTTCAGCAAACATTATTGCAGTCCTAGTGAATGCCAGGCTGGAAGGTGTGCAAGATGGACTACTATCCCAATGAGGATCGTTACTGTAATGCAAATAGATTTTTTGTAATCACTCAGCGCTCCTTATGATTCAGGTATGATTCAGGCATGGTGTCCCAATGTTGACCCGTTGGTGTAAACACCAATTTAGACATTGTGGGCAGCCAACTGAAAGTTCCCTAGCCCACGGTGATCCAGTAACTCAGTAGATTCAGTTCCATCTTGGAATAAACATCACAGACCAAGGCTACAGAAGTCTCTTAAGAAGTAGCCAGTTTATACTTTTCTCTGTGATTCACAGGCAATTTTTAAGCAGTAGAAAATAAACACTTAAGAAGAACTGTGAAGAGCTTTCTATATACAAATTTTGATTTCTGAAGTAAATCTTTGTCTTCTTGGAACATTGGGGGAACAAAAAAGAACCCACATGCCTATAATGGTAACACTCAGTTTAAGGCTCCAAGACACTAAACCAAGACCTAATACCTAACCCAAGTACAATGTCAACCCTCCAGAAGAGTAACATTTACCCAGTCAACATGGGCATTTCCTGATCATCCCCAGAAAGATTTCTGATGGATCCTCTCTTTTGGGAAGGTGACCTTGCCTCAAACAATGGATTCTTTGCTAAGAATTTTCTTTTTCTGCTCCATCTCTATTGTCAAAAGGTTTCCTTTCCTCTAACCCTTTTGAGTTCCCCTCTACTTCCTAGATGGGATGCTGAATGATTCATTAATACATTGATTAATAACACTATTAGATCTTTAACATTTACTTAGTTCCAACTTTTGTTCTTTAACAGGTTTGATGGCTGTGACAGAATCTGAAATGGACCCCCAGGGACATTCAGAAACAAAGCGAAACACAGAGGTGGTGACTGTTAGTCCTTTGAATTCACGATCTTTCTCACCTGATCCAATATCTGTGGGTGAGTTCTTGGCTCTATACCCCACTCTCTTTTTGTTCACACTCTTATTGTAATTGATTTTGCTTTATAGGACAGGCCAGCATGGGCTGGCAGAGTGTTATGCTAGTGTTAAGTTGAGGTAGCATGTTTTTTTTGTTTTTCAGGTCTGTTGGTCTAGTATATTTGCCCAGAAGCCAACTGACCTGGCACAAAACCAAGCCCCTAAACTTTCAGACAGAGTTACTGTAATGAGGTAGAACCCTCAGGAAGTGTCCAGGAGAATTGGTGTTGCATGAGAGTCTTCTTTGGCCATAGTTCAGTAACATCTCTAACTGGCCATACACTAATGTGTGCATAATTTTTTTTAAAGATTTTATTTATTTATTTGACAGAGAGAGATCATAAGTAGGCAGAGAGGCAGGCAGAGAGAGAGAGGAGGAAGCAGGCTCCCTGCTGAGCAGAGATCCTGATGCGGGACTCAATCCCAGGACCCTGAGATGATGACCTAAGCCGAAGGCAGCGGCCCAACCCACTGAGCCACCCAGGCGCCCTGTGTGCATAATTTTTAATCTTTGGTGTAGACCATGAGTTGTGGGGCAGAGGGAGAGGGAAAAGTCTTCAGTGTCTCATGCTCAAGCCTGTCATCATCAGGTTACAGAAACCTTCTCAAAGCACAATTAAAGGGACCTCTGAGTCACAGGATGCAGCCTGTGATTAGGTATGTAAGACCCAGCATTGGAGGAAGATTGACCTGTTCATTTCCAGTAGAAGAGGGACATTACCAAGTGTTCCTGCTATAAAACTAATAGTTGAACCTTGTACACATTCCACAGCTACGTAAGTCTCCACCTGAAACCTAGTCCTGCCCAGACACTGGTGTTTCTGAATCAAATTGAGGGAAAAAGAAGTAGCTGACATCCAAATAGACTGCTTTCATCTAGACAGGGGTCCAGAGCTTCATACTTTAACTATATATGAAATCTTTTCTCCCTGTTTTTTTTCTTTTCCTTTACTCTGTCAATGGCCTGTATCTCCGAGGTCAATGAGAAGGGGCCTAATCTCTGGATTAGAGCTACCTTTCAGAAAATATAACACTGGTCCTAATTTCTCTCAAGGTCTACATCTCATTGGTTTATTACCATAAAATTCTATTGGGAGTTAGTTAGGAATTACAAAGAAGCCACCGGGATTCACTCTTTTTGCTGGCCCTACTTCCTCGGTGAGGGATAATTATAAAGAAGTATGATCAAGACCTTTCCCTTCATTCTTGAAGTTGTTGCTGAAGCCCTCCTAAAGCAAAAGTTAACTTCCCCCAAAAAACAAGAAAGAAACAAAACCCTTTGACTCTGACCAAAGCAGTTCTTGAAAATAAAATAACCCTTGATTACGATTTGGCTGAACAAGACTGGACCTTTGCTGTAGGCAACACCATGGTCTATACCAAGTTGAACACTATTGGGAAAATTAAAACCCAATAACATCAGATCATGGTATAAGCCATGTGGCTTAACCGAGTTACTCCTTTAATAGGGTCTTTCTTACATATTTGATTTTAATTGCTTCGAGTCTTGGGGACTATGGCAAACATGAGGAATTATTCTGTTTAGAGGCATCATAATAATCTGCCTCGTGTGTTATGCCCTCTCAAAAGCTTTATGTGCAAATTCAAAGCCAGTAATCTCCAAGCAAATAATCTAAGACTGGAACATTACAACGAATGAAGAGAATGATCAACTCAAAAATTGTAAAGCTGAAGTGATAACCTGTGAATATCACAAGGGTTAAGTAAAAAGGTTAAGACCTGTTAATATCACCCAGAGAACAATTACTGTGAGAGTATCAGAGCAGTTGCTGAGAGTGGTGTTAATGCCTTCAATTTAGAACCCATCTCTCAGTTCAGCTGAGAGTCTGATCAAAAGGCAGAGTTGTTAAAAAGGAAAACCACAGGCTCAAAATGTACTCAGTTAGCTTAAGGCCACAAGTCATTAAAGTCTTCAGACCTACCCAACTGCCGAGTCAACACCCAGAAGTGCAGCGTATAGTGAGTGGATATGGGAACTTCCTGGTCAGCACTAGGAATTCCCCATAGGAAGATTGCCTTGCCTCAGCCAATAGTTTCCTTGCTGATAATTTCTTTCTCACTCCCTATCTTGAAAAACCTCTTTCCTATTGGCCTTTGAAGCTCCTCTCTACTTCCTGGATAGGATGATGCCTGACTCCTGAATAGGTTTAAAATACAGCTAGTTAAATCTTTAAGATTACTCAGTTTTTAATTTTTGCTATTTCCCAGATTCCTAGCTTGTCCAATGACCAAATTCATGTTAAGCATTTACTTTTACCTGACCTATGATGAAGATCTAATGAAATTATGCCAGTGAAAATGCTTGTTGAAAACACAACATGGATGAGTTTATTCCTATATTCATTGTATTTATTTATATATTTTCCTAAAACTAACTTAAGTGAGATTATAAATCAGCCCTAAATTTTTTATTTCTATAGCTAACAGAAAGGAAGTAAATGAGCAAGGCATAAATTTAATGTAACCCCTTGGCTGAAGTATCCTGTTAAGTTCTGATTTCTCTAGTTTGCAGAGAAAAGTAAAAAGTATAGTAAGTTTCATGGTGAGAATTATGTTAAGGGAGAAGTTCCTGTGTATAAGTGTTTTACTTAGCATTTGTGAAAGGAATGTCTCCAAGTCCTTCTCATAACAAAAAAAGTAACAAAAACATTTCTGTTAATGCAATTCTATAGCAGATTTCTAATATTGGTTCATGGAATTTTCTTTTTTTTTTTTTTTAAGATTTTATCTATGTATTTGAGAGAGAGAGAGAAGCAGATTCCCTGCTGAGCAGGGAGCCTGATGTGGTGCTAGATCCCAGGACCCAGATATCATGAACTGAGCCAAAGGCAGATGCCCAACTGACTGAAGCCCCTAGGCATCCCTGTTTTTGTTTTTGATAAAAACTTGCATATATGTATATAGATACATGAAAGCTCAACAATGATTAAGTAACTCTCAGGAGAGATAAAACTCATCTTGTCCTCATTTTTTTAAAAAGATTTTATTTATTTATTTGACAAAGATCACAAATAGGCAGAGAGATAGGCAGAGGAAGCAGGGTCCCTGTTGAGCAGAGAGCCCCATGTGGGGTTTGATCCAGGACCATGGGATCATGAACTGAGGCTTTAACCCACTGAGACAGCCAGGTGCCCCTTGTCCTTGTTTTTGACCAGCCTTGAGAAAGAGCACCTAGAACACACATACAGTTATTTTTTTTAATTTATTCTTTATTTATTTTCACCATAGCAGTATTCATTGTTTTTGTACCACACCCAGTGCACCATGCAATCCGTGCCCTCTCTAATACCCACCACCTGGTACCCCCAACCTCCCACCCCTCCACCACTTAAAACCCCTCAGATTGTTTTTCAGAGTCCATAGTCTCTCATGATTCACATCCCCTTCCAATTTCCCCCAACTCCCTTCTCCTAACTCCCCATGTCCACCATGCTATTTGTTATGCTCCACAAATAAGTGAAACCAAATGATAATTGACTCTCTCTGCTTGACTTATTTCACTCACCTTTATCTCCTCCAGTCCCGTCCATGTTGCTACAAAAGTTGGGTATTCATCCTTTCTGATTGAGGCATAATACTCCGTAGTGTATATGGAACACATCTTCCTTATCCATTAATTAGTCTGTTGAAGGGCATCTTGGTTCTTTTCACAGTTTGGCAACTATGGCCATTACCACTGTAAACATTGGGCTACAGATGGCCCTTCTTTTCACAACATCTGTATCTTTGGGGTAAATACCCAGTAGTGCAATTGCAGGGTCATAGGGAAGTTCTATTTTTAATTTCTTGAGGAATCTCCACACTGTGAACCTTTAACACAGTGTCTGGCACAGTAATAATCATTTAATAAGTATTAGCTTTCATTCATAGTGTTGTCATGTCTGCAAATACCACCACTCCATAAAATCATGTGTGTTATCTGGGGATACTGAAGCTTGTGTGATTTGAAAGGTAGGACTGCTTCCTTTTGCTTAGATGGGAAATTGACCTAAATCAGACTCCTTTCAACATGTAAGATTCTGCTGTGATTCTAGGGTTGGATGGACTCATCTTGGTAACAGCACTTCATGTCAGCAGTGGGTGCTGAGGACTTACAGCGCCAGTTTCTGGTTATTTTTCCATTCGACACATTTTTATATGACACGTAGGCTCTGTGCTAGGACCTATGAGCAGAGAAGGAAAACAAGATAGTCTTAGGCATTTACCCCCCAGCTGTAGGGGAAAAAAAGAAAGAAATGCATAATTTATGAAGTTTAACATCTTCATGTTCAGAAATACAATTTTGAATTGATTTACTGAATAACACAGTCTCAGAACAATCAATTCTGGAATTGTGGGGCTCATATTAGTAAAGGCTCTTCTCTCTGCTTACTAATTGTTATCTATCATCTACCTATCTATCATCTAATTATCTATCATTTATCTATCCACAACACAGACAGACATCAAATAATGGATTTGAACAATTGAATAATACTTGCACTCATTTCTTTCAGAGCTTGCTGCTATTAACTCCACAAAATCTTCTCTGAATGATGAAAATGGTAAGATTTTGTCTATGTCTGCCTTTATGTTCTGCTGTAGCATTTTCTCCTCCTCATCAACATCACCCTTGAACTGCCCTGGCATCAGGGAAAAACCTCAGAATGGCTGGATCTTGAACAATAGACTGAGTGATATTTTAAGACAATCCATCATCTCTCAGGAATCATCATCACACAGTAAATGCTGCTTTGGTGTGAGAGGACTATAAGTTAGGGGTGCAGTGATGTGCTCTGAATTCTTTCAACAATGGAATTCATTCACTTCTGTGACCTTTGTTACTACTGAATGAGGAAAACAGGATATCAATTGCTTCCAGATTTTTTTTTTCCAGATTGCTTGTAGATTAAAAAAAAAAAGAAAAAAAGAAAAAGAATTGTTCTTGCTGGAAGTTAATAACATGAACTGACACTGAGAGCTTCTCGTACAGAAGATGTGCTGCACTGTGAGTGCATTTTGTTTAATTCTCCTAATACTCACTGTGAAGGATTTTATTCCCATTTTACACAGGAGGACAATGAGCTAAATTTATTTGTCTCCATACCACACAGCAAGATCTAGGGCTTCATCCCAGACCATCTGAATCAAGAATTCATATATTATCTTAGTTTTTATTCTTCCTCTAATCCCCTAAGCCGAGGTCCTGAGACAGGTGTACACATGGGGAGGGGGTGTGAATGCAGGCCTTCTGGTGCCACAGAGTGGACTTAAACGCCACTCTTTTAATTATCAGTTGCATGATTATGGCTAAACAATTTACATTTTCTGAACACACCAAAAATGACATAAATAACACCTAACTCAGTCATAGAAGATATAACGTGACATATGTGAAATGTCCAGCATAGGTATCTCACTTAGCTGCTACATCATCAGTACTAGCTCCTGCCGTTTTCTCCTCACATATGAACAAAGGTAATGATGAAGAGCATTGGTTCTAGCCCTGCTGATCCAAACTCCGTGTCCAATATCAAGGCTCTTGTGGGCTCTAATCATCATCATCAACTTCTTCACTATCATCATCCTAATTTATAATTTTCCTTAATCATTTTGATGTTTTTGTTATTTTTTGCGTGTGAATATGCAGAATTATAGAGCAGCTGAGAAAGTGTTCCTAAATGCCGTGTTGCTGGGATTAAAATCTGGCTTCTGGTACTTACTAGTTGCATGAAACCAGCCCTTTTTTTTTTTTTAATATTTTATCTATTTATTTGAGAGACACAATGAGAGAGGGAACACAGCAGAGGGAGTGGGAGAGGGAGAAGCAGGCTCCCCGCAGAGCAGGGATCCCAATGCAGGGCTCGATCCCAGGACTTTGGGATCATGACCTGGGCTGAAGGCAGACACCTAATGACTGAGCCACCCATGTGCCCTGAAATCAGCCTTTCTCTCTCTGTCTTCAGTTTATTTGTAAAATGGGAGTGAAAATAATAATTAATAATAATAATAATCTCATAGGTTATTGAAAAATTACATAAGTTTTAAGCTTTGCATACGAAGTTGCCAAAACAAGTAACAGCTTGTTTGTACTTAATGCATATTGACTCTTATTCTTTTTTTTTTTCATGAGTTAGATTTATAGGACCCAAACACAATTTTGATATGTTACAAAGTCCAGCTATTGTATCTGTTTTAAACTAATTGCTATTAATGAAATTTCTACAGAATGTATATTGCCTTTATTCTTATTTCAAAACATGGTAGGGAAGAAGGAATGTTAAAAGCTATTTATCACCAATGCCTTTTTCCCATTGGATTCATTCATTAAAACATAGCCTTACTTTTTATTACCTTGGAAATTTCTAGGTGAATTTAATAGATGTTTGAGTACCTTGCTTGGGGACGGTGGTGGTGGAGATAGTGATGTAGGTGTTTATTCTCCAGTTGTGCTGGTGTGAGTGTGTCACTTTAACCTAAGTCATCAGAAGTGTATATAGTCACCCTTCACCCATTAATAAGTCCTAGCCTTTCAAAATAACACGTGAAATTAATGAAATGCTTCTTTTAGACACCCTGCAGCTGCAACTTGGGAACACATCTGCCTACTATACCTACCTCCTCCTCCTCCTGAAGAGCCTGGTCTACTCCATCATCATCGTCATCTGTCTGCTTGGGAGACCAGCACTCAGTGGCAGTGGGAAGAGTTCCTAACACATGGTGGCACAAGGTGTCACTTCTAGCCATTGGCTAGTTTCTCTAAAAGTGTCTGCTGAGGATCTAGTGAGCCTTCTTTCTGAGATTGGGTTATTTCAGTTCACATGTGTCTTTTTCTTGTGTTGTTTCTGAGAACAGGCTTACAAACCCCTGTGCAAACAGATGCTTTCACTCTGCAGCTAGAACAAATTCCACCATGACTCCCAGGTGGGGTCAGGGGGCATCCACAGAGTCTTCTGCACCACCCCCTCATTGTTGTCCACCAGCTCCCAGCCACCCAGTCCCCATGCCTCTGGGTACAACCACCATACACCTTACAACTGCATTCCTTGAACTCTTTAACCAGATAACTGCCTTGAAGTCTTTATTTTATATACCTGGAAGCAAACATGCCTGTTACCTGCCATTTGTGTGTTTTTCATAATAGTTACAATAAAAGCAATCAAGTCTTCTTTGGCCTCTGTGTAATTTATTTGGTGCCAACTGAGAATCCAAAATAAAGGACAGCATGACAACTGAGACTTCCAATTCAGCATCACTTGTAATAAGTGTTCAATTCCACATTTCTAATTCTTTCTCTAAGATAGTCCTTATGATGCTTTCTTTGGGCCACTGATCCTAGGTGAGCCACAGACAGTGAAAGTTTCCAGGTTATTTCTCCTGCAAAGTTTAGCAGATTCAGACTCCTTTGGTTGAATACACTCTGGTGGTTATACTATAAGATGTCACAATACTGGTGGCTGTGCACAGACCTGTTCCAGTGTGTTACAGGCACCATGTTTCCTGATGTCACAAAATCCCAAGAGAGCTGCACTAACACTGAAAAGGTAGAATGGCAGAGGGGTTAATTGCTTGACTTCTGAACTCCGTGTGCTTGGGCTTAAATCTTGGTTCTATAGCTTTGATCTTTCTGTGACATAATTTTTTCATATGTCAAATGGAGTTAAAGTGACCCATCCCTTGGAGTTGTGTGGATAAAATGAGTTAACTTTCCTGGGTACCCATGAGTGCTCAACAACATTAGCTTCTACTATTGAGAGATCTAAGTTAGAAATAAGAGAAACACGCATGTACACATGTACACACACAAACAATTAGGGCACTCGTTAATATGTGTGTGTGTATTTCTATACACATGGATGTAAAACAAAATATTCAGTATGTGGCAAGTGGTGAAAAAGGTAGTGATGGTTTATTTTTCTATTTTTGTTAACAAATCCACTTAATGTAGGAACTTTAATATATTAGAATTTAAACAATATCTCATTTAAATTGGGAAGGATTTTTTTCTTTATTTACAATCAGATTCAGTTCTTGGGAAACAGGTGCTTTTGGGAACCAAGTAGAGGCTCTCATGTGGAAACAACATAAAGCCCACAAGATACAAGAAAAAGGAAATTTAATTTTGATTTATTCCTTGTCAAAAATTTCTTCAGACCTCTTAGAACACATGTCTGGGCCCTTACTCAGACATGTGGAACTAATTCTGCTTGTGGAAAGCATGGAGGCACAGAGAGGAAACTAGCAAATTACTTAAGCCGTGTGAGCTAATGTCCCTGCTGGGAGTCCTAGGTGCTGTGTCCTGTGGCTCAACTCTCTAGCACTTTTCTTCCCCAACTGGACCTGGGCTGCCCTGGACTGGGAGGTGCAAAGAGGGGAGGGTGGTGGTCCTGGAAGCAGTGTGGGTGGAAGGAGGGCGCTATGTTCTCCTTCAAATGTGGCTGATACCTGGAAGTGCTTGAAGTCAAGCTGGCCCTGCTGGTTGGGGCTCTGCAACCACTGCTCTGGTATTGAAAGATGAAATAAGAACAGTTAAACCACAGCCAACTTTGCTCCTTTGCAAAAGGCCACAGCTAATGGAAAGAAAAGATCCATCTGCACACATGCTTCTGCTCTCAAATATACTCTTTGGTTGCGGCTGAGGGTCCCTCTATTTATACCAAGTTCATTCTTGTAGCTGCTATGTGAGTTAGGATTGTATGCCCACAGCTGTTGAGTTGCTGCACACTCAGTCCACTTTGATGACAATGTTCTGAAGGAAACAGCAGAGATTTCTTGTAGGACTAGGTGATCCCCGACATTCCACCGGGATCTGTGCTTTTCCATGGCTGGTGATTTACTGAGACTCAGACTTTTGGTCTCATTTTGTCCGTGTAGTCAGGGTGACTTGAGACCCATGCCCATGAGGTTACTAGCACAGGGTGACCATAGACGACACAACAGCAGGTTGTGGACATACGGAGGCTCTGAGTTCAACTGTGTCACTGAATTCCACAGACTGAGTCATGCCAGTCCCCTAGAGGGACAAGTGTCTGCAGAGCGAGGCCAAGCAATGCTCAGTAGCAGACTTGCACAACAGGTAAGTGTGTTTGGAGGGGGGGGTGCCCAGCAGAGGAGGGCTGTTCAGTGATGTGAGCATAAAAAGTAAGTGTCAACCCAAACATGGAACAGAGATTGTGCCCAATCCCAGGATAGATTCTGTTCAGGCTTTGGGGAAACAAAACTCTACTGCAGAGATCACTGGTTTGGCTTTTACAGTCTGACTTCTCAAAGCATATTCTCACCATAGACTTTACTCCTCTGATTCTCTACAGAGAACCAACTTCAGTGTGAGCTTTGGCTTCCATGAGCATGGGCCCATGTTACTCCTTCAGTGCAGCATGTGTGGGAGAGAGCTCTTTCTCAGGGTTCATTGTAAATTCACCTCTTGCTTAGACATCATCAGTGGACCTGGTGTATATGTGACTCTCCACCTGACACAGGATATTATGTGACCACACCACCAAATTCTGGAGATGTGGATCCCAACGCCAGAATGTACATACCCTCCTCGCCCCCTTCTCCACCTTATAAAACTCTTTCTGGTTAATCCTCAGACTCCCACTCCCCTCCTGGTGGCACTTCTGTCATTTGGTCTATTCTCAGAACAGCACAGATGGAGCTTACCTGACCTGCGCAAATACACACATTTGTGTCATTACATCCAGCAGTTTTTTATTCATGAAATAGCTCTGACAAAATAATACTCATTTTCCATCAGAAATATTTTTCTCTAAAACCAGAAAAAGTAAAAAATTCTAAGAATAGAAGAAAAGTTAAATAATTATTATATTTCCATGAAATATTTTGCAGACAAATTTTATTTATGTGTTAGGCAACAATTCGGTAAATACTCATGCAGTCAAGCAAAAGCAAATATGTAATGAAAAACCTGTATATCCCATAAGACCATATTTATAAAAATAAAAACCAATACATATATGTGTGTGTTTTTGCAAATCAGAAAAAGAAAATAACCTGGTGATTTCAATCATTTCTGGGAATTCCAAAATATCTACAGCAAAATGACTTTATTACTTTTACATGAGAATTTAAAATAAGATATGAATAATATCAGTGTTATGAACACAGGTAAAAAGCCTGTATTACTGTCACAATCAAGGAAGTGTCATAACAAACGTAGCCGCAGGAAGACCAGGGTAGCAGGTGAGGGATAGAGCCGATTCACACGAAGGAAGCAGCCTGTCTCACAGTTGCTTTAATCTTCTCAGATAATATACCTCAAATAGGACATTTTCTTTTCCTGAGAGTGTCTGCTGCATTATAGCCAAGAACCTATCTGGTATG
Organism: Mustela putorius furo; assembly: GCF_011764305.1. Taxonomy (NCBI): domain Eukaryota; kingdom Metazoa; phylum Chordata; class Mammalia; order Carnivora; family Mustelidae; genus Mustela; species Mustela putorius. Next base: position 15,409,951 of record NW_025421998.1, read on the forward strand.
GGCAAATAAATACCAGAGAACCTTTAGAAAAGATGTGTTCCTCATCTTAACCACATAAATGTCCCATAGTTCAGGAGAAGTTTTTGGTAAAATACACAGACAAAGTATTGCTGTTGGGAGGCTTCACTTTCCAGCCTATTAAACTGCGGTAGAGACACTGGGGCAGATTACATGACTCTCACCTGGAAACGAGTCTGAGGAGATGGTCACACCATGTCTTCCTGTTTCTAGGCTCACTGCCCACCTGTCAAGATAATGGCGTTTGAGCCTCATGGGGCTGGCATGTCTTGGGATTATTTGGGAATTCTAAATAAAGCCAAAGATTGGATTAAAACATAGTTATACGTATAGTTTACATTATTTAAAAATGAATGTTAGCAAGGTCCTCTTTATGGTCAACAAATCTTCCCGTGAATGCTAGAAATAAAACCAGACTAGAGCAACAAAAGTGACTATTTCGGTGGTTGGGAAATGTCCAAGTTGCACAATTGTCTGAGAATGGTTTATATCTGAAAACCTACAGAATTCAGGAACGACAGCAGTGCACTTGTCTGCGTTGCTCCTTTCTTCCCCCAGTTCCCACAAGCGAGCATCATGAGCCGGAAGTTTCCTCCCAAATAGGAGAGGCCTTGTGAATGGGATCCAAAGTCACACAGTGTAAGGAGCTGGTCAATCTGGGATGCAGCGATGCCAAGGGGAGCTGACAAGCTGTGTGGTTTGCAAGCAGGAAGGCCAGGGGCTCTGCTGGTCTGCAGCTGGGGTCATGACTGCAGCAAGCATGTGCTCAGCTGAAGCTGTGTGCGTGCGTAGAGGGACTCAAAAAAGCCCAATCCAGCCACACATGGTTGGTTCACACTGAGGTGATTGTCTTATGCAGAGGAGCCATGAAAAGACTCAGAAAAAGTATAGTTGAGAAGACGTACACTTTAGCATGTACAATCTCTGTGCTAATTGTGTAAAATAGGAATGTGCTCCCCAAGACCTACAACAAAACCATTTGGCAGAAGCGAAGTCTTAATCAATGCTGGGACACATCCCTAAGTAATCTTGGAACCATGAAGCTGTGTAGACCCAGGGTGATTCGCAGGAAGCTAGGCTGAAAACTAAAATAACTAAGAAAGAAAACAGGAGAGGCATGAGCAGTCACACACCGCAGGAGATAGACTATCACAGATGAAGTCCAAGCAGATTTCTCAGCATGCAAACAGCAATAAAAGCAACCTTCTGCAGAAAAGTCACATACTCAAGTTGCTACAATATGTTTTCGACAAATATTTTTCAATAAAAAATAATAAGACCGGCAAAGAATCACAAAAATTGTGACTGTTGTTAGGGAGTGATAACCCCTACCATTCAATACAAAGTCTTTGAGGTGTGCCGTTACTTCGAAGTAGCTGTAACAAGTTCATGTTCAAAAACACGTTTAAAACACTCAAGAGGATCACAGCTTTGTTCTTGGTGGCTGCTAAGACATCCCTCCCACATCCTTGTTTGGAGCCCACAGCGGGGGAAGCGCGCCTTCGCTACCGATGCTGCCCTCCAGTTTAGCTGGTATCTGGGACTCTGCGCCCGCCCCGCAGCTTGGCCTGTGACACTGTGAGCCACGGAAGGAGCCCTGCTCGGCACGGGGGACCCCTGTCCTCCTCCCGACCCATGCGCGCATAGCTATGAAGCCTGAGCGGTGCCTGGTGGTGGAGCCCATAGCTGCCATCATCGCTGCCACCTCCGCCATGGCCGCCATTGCTGCTGGTGATGTTGGCGTGGGAGGCAGGCGCTGGAGGCCTAGAGTTGAACTGAGGCCCTGGGCCCTGGGCTCGCTTAGCGCGCTGGGCAAAGAGGGGAAACAGGGGCGAGCTCAGCTTCAGCGGTGCACCAGCCCCCTCGTGCACGCTGCTGCTCTACCCAGATGGTGGTGACTGTGAATTCCTGGAGCTGCTGGTGGTGGACGGGAGCCAAAAATAAATAAATAAATAAATGAAACAAATACAAAAAGGCAAAAATGCATATTGTAATCAGTATACCAAAGTTACAAAACAAAGATGTATTAAAAGAAATAAAATCTAGAATAGAAAACTTGTAACCCAAAATGAAATATTCACTAGAGAGCTTTAAGAGAATAGTTCAATTGGCCCAAGGAACAATCTCAACACAGAGGAACACCTTCAACCTGATAAAGGGCATCTATGAAAACCCACAGCTGACATCATACTTAACGCTGAAGGACTGAATGCTTTTCCCCAAAGAACAGGAACCAGACTGGGATGTTTGCTCTTGACACTTCTATTCAACATGGTAGTACAGATTCTAGAGACTGCGACTAGTAAAAATATGAAGATCACTAGCAGATGGAAAAGGAAATGCCAAAATGTCTTCACCCACAGATGACATGGTCTTGTTTGTAGGAAATTCCATAGAATCTACACGCACACAAAACCAAAAGTAGAACTCATGAACAAGGTCAGCATCGTCACAAGGTACACATTCAATGTACAAAATATCAGTTGGATTTCTATATACTGGCTTGACCATTAGAAAATGAAATTTAGGAAACAACTCGGTTTACAATAGAACCAAAAGAAATAAAACATTTATGAATTAATTTAAGAAAAGAGCAAAGCTTGTATGTGGAAAATTACAAATATTGCAGAGAAAAAATTAAAGAATATCTAAATAAATCCAGAGAGGATCCATGTTATGGGTTAGAAGACTCAAATATTGTCATGATGGTAGTTCTTAGCAAATTCATTAAAGATTCAGTGGAACAGGCATTCGGGGCACAAGTTAACAAGGATACACTAAAATTAACATGAACACCCAAAATACCTTGAAAAAAAAGAAAGAGGAATGATAATGTTCAACCTTTAAAAGCAGTGGGGGGAAGGGGCTCACCCAATATTAGGTTTGGAAGATGCGACTGATGATGCTACACACACAGAGGGTGTTGAAAGCTTTGTCCCTGGCACATCAAGTCTGAGGGGCTACAGGCAGGCCTTTCAAGCACAGGCTTACAGCACCTATGAAGCCACAGGAGACTCGAGGGTCGCTGACTCTTAGAGTTGCTGTCTCAGCTCAGCCTGATTGGTTTCCATTTCTCTTTCCCTAGGGACAGGGCCGTTCAGATGTGCACAGTGCTTAGTGTCCTGGGACTGGGATCACCAGGAACAAGGACGTGCTGGTTGTTTCAAGTCTGGGGCTCACACTGTATTCTAGGGAAGCCTGGCCTGACAGCTGGAGAGAGGAGCCACGTTCTTTCCCCACCTTGTCCTTCACCTGCTCTGGATTCCTTCTGGGCTCACTGAAGAATGGAGACCCGAGACCCACCTCACACACACGCCCATACCCCTACTCCCGTTGAATGAAACTCCCTTCAAATCAGCCCTTCCAGGGTCTTCCTTCTAGCTCAGTCCCAGCTGCTCTCAGGAGCCTAACCCGGGGAGACACTAACTGGTTCTTCTTCTGCCTCTTGAGGTGACATTTGGAAATCAAGTAACCACATCAGCATCCAGGCTGGGATGATGGGGAACTCCCAGCCAAAAGTCCCTGAGGAAAAAGCTAGAAGGACAGTTGTGACCAGGAGAGAGAATTGCAGTCTCCAGGAGCTCACACTGGGAAACGAGGCTTCACCATTATAGACGGTGATGGTACAGAACATATGTGAGGCTGGACCTGTGACAGGATCACTTTGGGAGTAAAAGGCACTGGTCACAGCTGTTGTCAGCTGACAGACACATAATCCAGCTGACAATGCAAATTAGACACTTGACTTTGGGAAGGCAGATGCTCCCAAAAGACACCTATCTGAACCAGAAGCAGGAGCAATGCCTGGAAAAGCTCTGCCAGGCTCTCCTCCTGCCCACATCACTCTGTCTCCAGCTCTTGAACACGCACCAGGCCAATGTGGGCTTCTCCGTGGTGCCCCATCCCTCCCTGGATGTTGGTGCTCTCCCTCCTCCCAGAGTCCAGTAGGCTAGTATGTTGGCAAACTAAGTTTTTTCCCCCACAAGGACCAGCTTGGAAAGGCAGTCTCACAACAGAAGGGACCACTGAAATGGAGAGGTCAGGCTCCCCTATTTGTTGGGGAGCCCAGAAATCATCCCACAGGACTTTGACCCTCCATCCCCTAGCTTAGATTCCCAATAACATGACACCTAGCCAGAGTCATGTCAACAGTAGACTGACTGACAGCATGGGGGTCAGGGGACTCCCAGTGTACAGAGCCCCTGAGCTGTCAGGGACAGCCTTGCTGCTGACAGCCAATCTGGGCAGCAGCACGAGTGTCTGTCACTGTTGGTGGATGAATTAATGCAGTGGCTGCAATCATGGGCATCAAGAGCAGCACCGAGGGGCAATGAACTGGGGGGACAGACAGATGGACAGACATGGATTGACAGGAAAGCTGTTCCATGTATATGAATGCAAATATGCATATTCACAGGCAAATCTCTGTAGTTTTTACAGGTACATATGACACCAAGGCTATCAGTCTATTTTCTCATTTGAGGCTAGCGAAATGGGGCATTGCAAGGATGAGCCACTCACCGAAAACTACCACTCATACTGAGTACACAATTGGAAAAAACAGTTTTCCTGCTTTGTATTTCTGGGCCCTTCCACTCACTAAGTGACTGTTTGCTGTAAGAGACTTCACTGACCCGGTGAGCAATACTGAAGATGATCAGGTGCAGGACGTACCTGCAATGGCCAGGAGGGGGTGGTAGAAGTCAGTGTAAGTAATAAGTAAAACAATGCAGTTCTTAAGAGGGAAGCACATTATTTTTGGGTGGGGGGCACATTATTTAAAACAAATAAGAAACCTATCTAACCCATTAATATCCAGTGAAAAACATCTAAGAAGATTACACAGCGCATGTGCTTCATTAACCTATTAACCTGGCTGACTTGAAGTTCTGGGTGAGCTCTTCTTAGTGGGGCTACTCAATCTCCTGAAGACTCTGTCATCTTCAGAATGGGATGAATTACACCTACGTTAGACTTGCAAAGAAGGAATCCATGTGAACCATGTATGGCATTCAATAAAGTGTATTTGACATTATTTAATGAATCAATGATTACTGTTAACGAACTTAAAAAAAAATTACTCTCTCTGAAAGGCAAGCAAGTATTAATTCACCAGTGCTAGAAGAATTTCTATTGTGTTCTGAAGCCCAGCACTATTACTGGAATGACTGCTCTTCAAGAACAGCTTCTGCTCTTTGCTCCCTTGACATGTGAGAGATATTGCTCAGTTCTGCAACCTCTCTGAAATTTTTCTCATAACCTTACTTTTAATCTTTAGAGCTTAAGCATAACTCTTCTCTGTCTCTGTGTATGTGTATATATATATAGAGAGAATTCTACAGGTATAGAATGGACGCAGTGACAGGTTTGCATTTGTTAGTCTTGTGTTTAAATCAAGGCTCCATTACTTTTGTGACTGCACAGATGAAGTATTTTAAGATTTCAATGAGCTGCTCTGCCAAATCTGGGTGTTATAACTATGTTGGCATGTTATTATAAGAAACAAGTAATTATAAGAATCACATCATACTTCAGACTGGCTGGTAATATTTTTTTACAAAGCAACCAACTTGGCCCAATCTTAGGCCCATGGTGGATGGTGTCTGGAAAGTGAGCTTTATTATTCCCATTTCCAGGGATTTTACCAAGGACGCACATCCGCCAGGTGGCAGGGCGTGGACTGGGGCTGTCATTCTATCCTTGTCAGTGCAATAAATCCTCCTAGAGTTAGGAGGTATCAGTCAGACTCTCCCAAGTGTCCCATTTGGCAATTCTGAACTGAGAAGGACGTCCCTCCTCAGCGCATCATTGATCAGATGACATCGTTGGCTGTGGAGGGAGCTGGCTCCCAGTGTGAGCTCCATGGCTGGACATTCCTGAGGTCAGCAGGTCTGGAAGGCTGCCAGGCACGTGGAGTCAGTCTGAATCTGCTGTACCCTGCAGACAATATATCAATGGCTTTCCTGTTTTGGGGTATTAAGCTTTTCATGCTAAGAGTTGACAACGTATGAACGTCCAACTTATTCCTTGTGACTTAATAAAGAAGTCAAACTGGATTAGGTCTCACATTCTCCCAGGGGCAGAAGGGAGCTGTCCCTGGTCAGGGAAAGCACGCCAGCCTCTCAGAGTTTCAGTGAAATGTCCAAGCTTCAGCACCTGGCTCTTTGCACAGGGTGTGCCTGAGTCCGCACCTGCTCTGAGCCCCTGTCTCTCATCTCTGGGGGCATCAGAGCAGTTTCATTCATGGCAGCAACAGGATGACCTGGGGGGACAGGAAGTGCTGCTTCCTCAAGGGCCACCTGATTTCTCTTCCTGGAGACCATAGGGTCTTTCTTGCTCAGGATCCTCCACTCTCGACATGAGTATGGGGTAAAGTCTTGGCTACCCTTTGTGTCTTGCTCAAATGTTTCCCTTATTATTTTTAAAAAATAAACCCATCTTTAACAATATGACCTTTCAGCACCACTTACACAAGAGCACAGATGTACCACAGCAAGAAGAGAAGTAGAAGAACACAATTGTCACCTGTTGAAATGCATTTCCGGTCCCAGGATTAATCCATTCCTGCCTGGGGTGCCCAGTCAGCAAACCAAAACTTAGGTAACTTCCCTGTCCCTATAAATGTTGTCCTTGACCAAAAACACAGTATGTCCCAACTAGGCAGGCACCAAACACCAGGAATCTGCAATGATTCCCCTGTTCTAAGTAAGGTCAGGTATGCAACCCCAGCCAATCAACCTAAGCCAAGCACTATCTCCTTATCCCCTGACTGACCTGCTATTCCTCCTTGTTTCCCCTTTACTGTTTTGAAGTCTCTATAAAACTCCCTCTTGCCCAAAATCCCTGGGGCTGAGTGCTCCCCTGCTTGTGAGACTCTGAGCTCCCCAACCCATAGACTGTTCTCCTTTGAAGAAAGGGCACTACACCCTCCAGGCTGAATTGTTTCACTTTTGTCATTTGTCTCACCCAGGAGAGCATTTGGCTGGAGGTTTGGCAGGAACAAAGACTGCTCATAGCCAACAGGTGTTGAGCCCTTAATGTCAGCAGTGTTTGTAGACAAATGGGAACAGTAGTTGAGAGAAACAGAGTTCTGAATGTTGACAATGTGACATAAAATTTATTTTCATGAAAAAATAGAAGGTTATGGATTTTCTCCCCCAAAGGAAGATTTCCTTATTGGTGAAAATCTAGAAAAGAGAGAAAGCAAGAAGAGAAGAATTCATGGGCTTTCTCACCCCCCCACACTGGTCATCTTCCATATGCAAACTCTTTCCACCTGTTGTTATGCTCTGCAGATGTCAGTCCGCATTGTCACCAACATTCTCACTCTCTTTCCTACTTAACATTTAGCAGGGCTGCCCTAGACACCTGCTGAGTGTCTGAATAATAGGCCAGGGTTATTCTTTTAGCAGAATATTCTAGTCAACACCTCACCAGATCAGCACAACCTCAGAGTCTGCATTTTGGGACACTTGAGCCTTGAATCTTGGTTAGAGCTCAGCATGTGTGCCTCTCAGTGTTTACCAAGAAGAGGAGCTCAGAAGCTGGGTCTAGTAGTGGGTGTGATGAAACCACACCTCCCTGACCCAGCCAATTCCCCTTCCTGCCTTCTCCTTCCAGGCCAACAGACTCTCATTAGCATAACTAATTACCATAACTGGACCCAGGAGGTCCTCCTCTACTTTAGATAACTGGCAAGGAAACCTGTACTTACTTTACTAGCTTTACCTCTGGAAACTTTATTTCAGATGCCAGATGCCTTTCTCAGCTGACCCTCCTGAGGCCCTGCCTTTAACATTTCTAAGGATCTCACATTGGATCTGAACTGTCCTGCCCCCTGGTCTCCTCTGCCCCCTGGCTAAACGCAGGTTTCTTCCTATGACCACACACACACACACACACACACACACCTGGTTTTACAGGACTATCATATTTCATGAAATTCTACACTATGAGGACCCCAGAAATCATCTACTGCAACCAATCCAGTTTTAAGATGAAACACCAAATCCCCAACATTTCTTGAGCTTTTTCTATGCATCTGGGACAGGCCACATGCTTTGCTCACATTCCCTGCTCACTCTGCATGCAACCTAATAAGGTCCTTTTGGCAAATGAGGAAAAGGAGAAGACTAGCTAGCTGAAGACTGCAGAGCTGTCATGTCACGTTAGGGCATTTCCATCTTCTGAGGCGACCTCTGGGAGAAATGGTCCAGGACTAGCTCAGGGGACCTGTTGCTTTTTCAGCAGGGATCTCTGCACTGTGCTTATCCTTGCCTCCGGAGCAGCCTGCACACCCATTGTTCTGTCAGTACTGAGTGGCCATTGGAGGCTTGAGATGTGTCTCCAGCCACACCTGACTCACATCCACACCTAATACCCTGTAGGCATGCAGCCTCGGAAGAGTTACTTAAAATGTGACGCAGGATTTCCCATTTTTAAATTGAGGGTAGTAACATTCATGTCAAGGGTGACTTTCAGGATTTGGTCAAACAATGAGCAGAAACCAGTTAGTGTGGTGCTCAGGTCCAATCAAGGATTGCTGTTATACCACTGGTGCCCTCCTTGCTCCAATAGTCCTCAGTGATTCTCAGCAGCCTAACCATTGATGTTCCCTCCTGCCTTGTGGTCAGACCTGTCCCAGCCCTCTGGCCCCTCCCTCTCTCCTCCCAGCCTCTTTCTTACTAGTAACTGCAGGTGCCTCTGGGAAACAGAGGTACAGGTCTTCACTGCCTTCTGCAACACACCCAGGCAGTCTCTTCCCAGCAGGTGCAGCCAGGAGGTCACCCAGGGTTTCTTTCCATCAGATGGGAGACAGAACCATGCTGGGTCCCCTTGCCATCCTGTGTGCTCTCCTGTTTCCCGGTAAGTCCTGACTTGTTCCCCATTGCAGAGGACAGGGGGTACCCTGAGGTTCCTGGCCATCACTATCTCACAGCTGTTTCCCTCTCTCCTGGCAGGCGGTGGAGCAGGGCTCAAGCTGAGTCAGACTGCTTTATTGGTGGCGCGCGTGGGCAGTTCACGTACTCTGGATTGCAAAGTGGACACCTGGGTCAGTTACATCCACTGGTACCGCCAACAGGAGGGTACGGCACCGAAGAGGCTCCTCCACCTAGACATGTCCAGGTCCCTTGTGCAACGGGATTTTGTCCTGAATGCGAACAAAGTCAATGCCGAAAAGGGCAAGGATAGCTACAGCTGCACTCTGTCACTGCTGAAAGTGGAGAAAAACGATGAGGGCGTGTACTACTGCGCTGCCTGGGAGCACCACAGTCCTGTGCTAAGACCAGGTCCCTGAGCAAAAAGGTCTCTGTCTTCCAGGGCACTGAAGACCTGGCACATTCCATTGATTCTGGGTCTCTGGGGTTGTCCTGGGGTCAGCTCTCAGCACCCTGACTCTCACTAATGCCCCCTTCCCTCTCCATTAGTGCACTGCACAGAACCCTGGATGCTAAGGAGCCCCTGGCGAGCAGGTGGGCTCAAACCCAGGGAGCTGTCCCTTCTGGAGGGACTGCTCTGAAGGTCGTCCAGTGCAGTGTTTCTGAAGCATTTGGAGCAGAATCTGTGCTGCTCAATGCAGTGGCCACTAGCCAGTAACCACATGTGACCCCTGAGCACATGAAACATAGCTAGTTCAACCTGAGATGGGCTGCTTGTGTAACATACAAGCCATGTTCTGGAGAGTATTAAAAAAAATAACATGGAATACCTTCTTAATAATTTTTATATTAATTACATGTTGAAGTAAAGAAGTTGTCCTTGAGATGAATGCTACTACCCTCAATTTAGAAATGGGGAAATCCTGTTTTGATATCTCACAGTAAATAAAATAATCCTGAATTTTATTTGTTTCTTTAACTTTTTTAAATGCAACGTTAGAAAATGAGTCTCATATTGTGACTTATCTTTATTTCTACTGAATGGAGTTGTGACAGGCTGGCGATTGACAATTCTGGCCATTTCCAAAGAAGAATGTGGGAATAAAATATTGTGCAAATCATTTCAGAGAGTGATTTACCATAAAACAATTGAAAACTGAAATAGGAAGTTGACTCTTGACTCCAGTTTTCAAACTCCTGTCCTGCCCACTGCCTATTACTTTGCAGTAAAGACTCTGTGAGCAAAGCACAGCAAACAGTTGGTAGGACTAACTTCTCAACACCCTCATGCACTGGCATACCTGGTACTCAACTGATGTGGGGGGAACATGATCCTCAGGCAGGTTGATGCAACAGCCCTGAATGAGACCTGGGGCCCTCACTTCCAATTCTCCTTTTATGCTACTCCATATGGGATTTAGGGGCTGTATTCCTTGGACTTCTTTTTTGTCATCTGTACAGGGAGGTAGTTTAAGTACCACAGTAATGGGTTGATCCTCTGTAATAAAGTAAAATTATACCAATAAGATATCACTATGTTTACTAAATTCTTATAAATTTGTCAACTTCTTGAAGGGAAAAAAAGAAAAGTAAAACTATATTACTGATCCTCCAGTCCCAAACAGGAAAACAACTGCTACCATATGTGGGGGAAATAAAAAGCTCTCTTAGGAAGTCAAAGCTGAAATAAATGCCTTTTCAATTGAAGATTCACAGTTTATGTACAACTTAATAGCACTGGTAAAAATGATTGCTGAAAGGAAAGCCCAAAACATTTGTAGATAATTAGTCCCTCAGATTCATTAACTCCTCCTATGTCTCCCGGAAGTTTTGCACTAGGAGATTTATATTTAACACATGCCTGATTGTGAAAAACGCCGACACCCCTTTCCTCTAATGAAGCCTGGGTCAAGATGAAGACCTCCACCATGTGCAGGAGGTGGAGGAGGGGGAGAGACAGAAACTTACTTTTGCTCTGTTTGGGGGATAGTCCTTCATTTGTCTTCCCATATCCTAATACCACTGAACCCTTTCCTCTCAGTGCCTGCCTCCATAGGGGAGTGACTATGAGACCTGAGTATTAGAGTTTTGTTAGAAAGAAATTAGCTACATATGAAGACACTGTCAGAGAAGTCATCCCAGGTCAATGTAAATCTCAGTTTTCAACATGGGTCCATAGTGTCTTTGAGTTACAACCTAAAAAGAGAGTGGCCCTGTGTGTGGAGCAAACCACCCCATGTGGAGCAAAAAGCCAGTCATATTTGGAGTCATTTCCTCTAGCTGCCATTGTCCTGGGGATAACTTAAGCTTCACCAAGGACACTTGGGCCACACACAGTAAAGCCAAACCATCCAGAGACCAACAAAACCTCCTATCTTAAGTAAATGGTTGCTAATTAAATGGTTGTTTAAATGGCTGATTCTAGCAACACTGAAAACATCTTATTAAAATGTACCCAACCAAGTACAGTGTTGACTCCATTGATGTCTGCTGAACTGAGACTGGCATTTTGACTATCAGAGAGGGGCTCACATTACCTCATGGGTGGGGATTTTGCATAGATGGATGCTTGAAATATCCTGATGATTTGGGCTCAACTCATTTATTTCTTTTTTTAAAAAAAGATTTTATTTATTTATTTGTCAGAGAGAGGGAGAGCGAGAAAGCGAGCACAGGCAGGCAGAGGTAGAAGGAGAAGCAGGCTCCCCGCTGAGCAAGGAGCCCGATGTGGAACTCGATCCCAGCACACTGGGATCATGACCCGAGCTGAAGGCAGCTGCTTAACCAACTGAGCCACCCAGGCGTCCCTCATTTGTTTCATTTTTGAGGTGGGTGAGACACAATGATTTTGACTAATAGAAGCAGCATTAAATTATGAAATTAATGCTGAATAATGTCTAAGAACATCTCATAAAATCATAGTTTCTCTTCTTTTTAGATTATTTATCTATTTAGTTAATATTTGACAGAAATCACAAGGAGGCAGAGAGGCAGGCAGAGAGGAAGGGAAGCAGGCGCCCTGCTGAGCTGAGAGCCCGATGCAGGGCCTGATCCCAGGACCCTGGGTTCATGACCTGAGCTAAAGGCAGAGGCTTTAAACACACTGAGGCACCCAGGTGCCCCATAAAATCATAGTTTCCATAGTTCTATTATCCATTACCAACTGATCACACACAGTAGTACTGTGGAAAAATTCATGTCTGTTACATCAGAGTCATTTTCTAAGAATCACAATTCTGAAAATTTCTGGGCACACGTGGAGATCTTTGTTGACTGTTTTGTGTTGGATGTTCTTTATGTTCCACTCCCCAGAATGGGGTCAGGAACACAGTTTTGGGTAGAGGAAAGAGCACAACCTGGAGATGCCACTTCTAAACATTGGGAACAGGAGAGTTTTTACCATGTCACTCATACCCTTATAGATTCAGAAAAACCTGTATGGCTTTTGATTTTTATTTTAAAATTTACTGTTAAACAGAATTCACATGCTATTTAATATTAAAATTCTTGCATGTTATTGAGCACTTAGGCATACCATGTGACATCTGATGGTTAGAAATGTGTAGAATAGCCTCTGTCTTCAGCACTCTTTTTCAGCCCTTCTCCTTCAAACTTTGCTTCATTTACAAAACAAACTCTTTTTTCTTTGCTGATTCCTACTGACTGCATGTGCCAAGTTAGAGACAAGGTTCATGCCCAGAGAGCTCAGTGTATCTTCATGGCCTGAGTGTTTCTTTTCCTCTCTGCAGAACAGATACCAGGTATAGACAGTGACACCAATACTGAGTCTTTCTATTAACACTGTATTTTCATTTCCTCGGGATTTTTTTTTAAACATCTCTTTTGTCTACTTGCAGATGAGAGAATGAGACCCTCTAAAGCAGAATTGTACACAACCATAGTTTTTTCCAACAAAATTGTTTTCCAGTTTTATTGCCTAAAAGGCTTTCATAGAAGGTTGCTAGAAAAGCAACCTCATGTTTTCATCTGGAGACGGAGAAGAAGATATGCTTTCAAGTATGACCCTGTGTGTCTCCTGCTGTGGGAGCATCATTTATCCCCTAGGCAAATTAACAGTATGGATGCTGAGGGGCACAAAAGATGGATACTGCGAAATTTCCCGTTTCCTCCTCAGGATTAATGTTCCACCCCCACCCCACCCCCATTGATCTGTGCCCCAAGATGAATAACCTTTGTGGAAACAGTCATGAGAATCTCTGTTCTGTTTTCAAATGGAAAGTTGGCCAATGGAAACTGAAGCTCAAAAAACAATCCCCAGGTCACCTGACAAAAGCATTTCTTCTTGGACACTAGATTTACAAGCCAGTGGGCCCTGGGAAAAAGAAACAAATCCCTCCAGTGGGTTAAGTGGTATCAAAGGGAATGAGTTCTCCCACATGCACCTCTTATTCCTGAGCATGAACCTCTGGGTATGGCAGGAGTTGGCACTTTATGTTGGTCCCCGTGACAATGCAGGCCCCTTCAGGGAGGCCTCACTTTCAGACCTCACTGTCTTCCACTTCCCAGTCTCTTGCTGATGCTCCCACTGGCTGCTTCCAAATAGCAACCAGAGGATAAGGAAAAGCATAAAACCATCTGTGCAGTCCCTGAAGGTCCACCTTGTAATTCCCAGGGCAAGGTATGGAGGGGACCACTGTCCACGTGGAGGAGCAAAAGAATAATAATCAAGTAGTAGTCAAATAACTGGGTTATATTTGTCCCCTAATAAGTAAAACAAATTGCAGAGTTGGGAGATTTTATCTAGTTCCTTTCATTTCACCTTCCACAAAGCCACCAAAGTCCCATCTTTAACAGAGCAGGATATGCCCTTTTCCCTCAGTAAGAAAACAGGAAATGGACAAGTACTGAGAAATTATCGTTAAACGTTGTGCTTTTCTAGTTGACCAGCTTAATAGAGAGGAACGTATAGATTATTTTTAATGCTCTTGTTGTTCAGTTAAATGAGGGATCCTGAGGTATTTGTGGAGTTATTACGTAAGTCATCACCACCTAAGTAGCAAAAAATAAAGAGATCTCTATCTCTGTGTCAATAAATAATTACAGGGCTTTATGGACCAGTATTATGATGAATTCAATTCAGTGTTCTTGATGTTCTTTAATACAATAAACAAGTGTACACTAGTGAACCAATCCTAACTCTTACAAAAAGAAAGTAGAGAAATGCCTGCCACTTATGTCATATCAACGAAAATCCAGCTTCTCACATTGGTTATAACTGATGTATCTTTTCTGTCCTTCCTTCATCTATATTTCTGTCATGTATGAATTAAAATTTAAATGTTTAATCACAAACTGATCATTGCTATCTACTGTGTTCTTCCCCCTTTTTTTTTTTTTTTAACTTTTATATTGAAGTTACCAAACAGTTACCAAAAATCTAGTTTTATTCTGGTAGTGATAGAATCAGTATTTATAATCCATAGGTCAATAGATTTCTTTGATTCTTTCCTTCGTTCATTCAAAGAAAAAGAGTCAAGCTCTTTATGAAACTTAAGAAACATAATGTTCCAGATAAGATGTTAATAATAGCTATTTTTTTTATGAAGACTCCTTATGTACTAGGTAGGCATTGTATTAAGCAGTTTATACACATTTAGCTGTGTAGTGCCTCAGTATCAGAGGAAAGAGAAAAGGGACTCTGATGGATAACAGTGTACCCCCCATAGATGTCACTAACCCTGTCCTAAATGTCTGGTTTGACATAATTTCCCATTGACTTGCATTCCTAGTTATAGACTATTTTGTGAATTGGTATGATTATCTCAGAGAGAAGTAAGCTGTTCAGAGATTTTCAGTAGTTGTGAAAAGCTCATTCTGAAGGTGCTGGCAATGAACAAAATGGAATTCTATCCATTTAGCTGCCAGATAATATGCTTGATGTTCAGTCTCTGGAGGAAATCTCGTGATCACCATGAGAATCCTACAAATGTTCATATTTCATGGCAGAAAGAATTGATGCTTCAACAAGAACAGAAGCTGCAGGGTGGTAACTCTACATCCCATGGCATGGTGTGAATGCCATGTGGAGGTGGGTTCAGGGTTGGTTATCTGTGAAGCTTTCTGACTCTAAAAAAAATAAACTAATTTACAAAAAAGTATTGTCAAAGAACCAATGAAAATACTATTGTTTGAATCTAGGAACCAAATTTTACAATTTAAAGCCTTGAGAAAAAATGACCATCATGAGCAATACAGTAAAACAGAAACAACAAAAGTCAGTGTTTGATAGACCCCATGGGTCCCGGACTGTGGAGTCAGAGTAGATCAGCTGGAGCATCTCCAGTTGTCTTCTGTGGAGAAGATGCTCCCTCCCAGTAACTGCTTTGAGATTAAGAGATGAGAAATCCAAGAACTAAACATTCAGCCTAGAGGAGGACTCAGAATTAACATCAGTACTTCTTTTAAATTTCACATCTGTCTCTACTCCTTACCATGAAATAATTGGGACAATTAATTTAGAAAAGTCTTCCTACACTCCCGTTTGCAATAATTCTATCTATGCTGGACATACCTGTTTCTGCGTATCTGTCAGTGTCTGTCTCCATATCTGTCTATTTCTCCATATCTGTGTCTATATCTCTGTCTCACTCTCTCTCTTTCCAATTAGTAGCCAATATGATACAACCGGAAATATCTATATCTATATCCACAGAAGAAAAAAGGATAATTACTCAATGCTGTACCTACCAAAAAAAAGTGATATATTGGTACCAAAAAAAAAAAAAAAAGAATCAGCCGTTGGGTATCTGATGTATCAGATGTATTTGGTCACTTACAACACATGCTTAGAGGTCATATGATGAGAACAAGAAATAGGCAGCACTGAGACAGTAGATGAAGCCACGTGAAATGTATAAAGTATTCCAGGGGCCCGATAGTCAGCCCCAGGAACCTCTCTTCAGTTCTGGACTCTCATCATTTCCACAGGACAACCTAGCCCCAGTCTCTGCCTCAGCCCCCACCCTGTACTCCCTGACAGGTACCCCAGTCCTAGAATCAAGGGGAAAAGAAACAGTCACCAGCTGCACCTTCAGGATGCCAGGCTTCCTGCTACAACTTCCCATTAACCTGATTGCCTACTGTGGAGAGCTTCTGCCTTAGAGTCAGGACATATCAGTTCTTTTCCTGAGATTTCCAGGGGATATCTATGGTTCAGGGGCATGTGAAGGGGCTTGAAATGGAGAGAGGGCACAGGACTGAGGTCATAGACATGACAATGAAATCCAGGTGTGGTGCCAAATGAAGGAAGATGAAGACCAGTGCTTCTGGAATACAAGTGCTCCCAAATAGGACCTTTTTCTCTGTGTCTGTGACCTTCCCAGGGTCTGTGCAAGCCTTGTCTCTAGTGCAGCCTCCATACACACTTGCTGAATCAGTCTGTGAATCAGTGAATCCCAGGAAGAATTTCTGAGGAAGCACATTGAGAGTATTTCCTGTAATGAATCCTAAGCATGCATTTTGGTACATTAAGAGAAATATATAGACCCCTCTGAAAATACATACATACTTATGTACATATACATGCATATTTTTATTACATAGTGGTATATGATATATTATATATTAAAAGTACATATGGAAGAAATAAAACATCCTTATTTTAAAAGATTTTATTTATTTATTTATTTATTTGACAGACAGAGATCACAAGTATGCAGAGAGGCAGGCAGAGAGAGAGGAGGAAGCAGGCTCCCTGCTGAGCAGACACACAGACACACAGACACACACGCACACCCAGTGCACAGCTTGATCCCAGGACTCTGGGATCATGACCTGAGCCAAAGACAGAGGCCTTAACCCACTGAGCCACCCAGGTGCCCGAAATAAAATATCTTATTTAAGATTGTGGGTTCTAGGTATAGATCCTCTGGTACAAATTATTGCTCTGCCACTTACTCATGTCAGACCTTTGATAAAATTACTGGTGTGACCAAAGCCTCCATTTTTCATATGAAAAATGGAACCAAAAATAAAATCACCCACTTAGTAGGCTTTGTGAAGATTAAATGAGATAATGGAGCCAATGTGTTCACCTATTATGTATAAAATGCCTTCAATATTGAAAGCTATTAAAGTTATGAAAAATAAAGAAAATAAAATCTCTATTTTTGAAAGTATTTAAAAAGATAAATAAAAGATAACTTCTACCTTCATTTACTTCCATGTTTGAAATAATTCAATTTGAGAAACACATTTTTCCATGAATGATTCTGAAATGACCATTTATCTTCCTTCTTTGCTCCTAGCATCTGAAACCCTTGTCTATGTCCATGAATCTGAGTGAAAGAAAGAGTTTGTTCATAGTATAGGAAAGAAAAAAGTCAGATACTGTTTCTCAGCCTTCCTTAAGCTATAGTCAGGTAGAAAGTGTGGGCTCCCCCAATTAGACATATTCACACAATTACTACCTCTTAATACAACACATGCACTGAGACACACATATGCACAAACACACAGGACAGAAAGCAATGCAAATGCACTTAAACACTCATCCATGCACACACACAGATAGATACACACAGCCATAAACACAAATACAGACACAGGGACTGTAAGGAAATGCTTAGCAGCCATGGTGGACCAGGGGACCTCTCTCCAGAGTGACCATGGGTGCCTTCCTTCTGTCTCCTAGTCCTTTTCATTCCCAGGATGAAACTTCCTACATAGAAAGAGTCGGTCTTCTTAATTGTAGGCCATTAACCTTCTGGTCTACCGTCCTCCACCTCCACAACATTCAACTACCCAGTACGGATCACTAGAGAAATGGTCTTTATTGGAAAGGAGGGAAAATAGAACAGCTGCCTCAGGAGGAAAACTCAGCCATCCTGGCTTCATCTTCTCTTTTCTCTAGAGGCAGGACTCAAGCCAGAGTTCACATCAATTCCACATGGTATGTGACAGAGCCATACACAAGTTTTAGGCAGAACTGTTTCAAGTTTTAAGACATGCATACATTTAGAGAAAACCATATGGAAATCATAAAAGGCAAGCTAAAAAGCTTTGCTGAAGAAAAGATGGAGGAAAACAGGAATATGGAAAAATAAATGCATAAACATAAAGTACTAATAATATGTGACTGATTTTCAAGGATAGTACTTCAAAGGGGTCACCAAAGATTTTTCACATGAAAATTTGGTGTACATAATAATGGTCGACAGTATGAGGATATTGAATTTGTGGAATGATTGTAGTAGAAAACATATGTACTTATTATCAAAAGTTTACTGTATTTCAGAACCCGGACTAGCAGTTATTAGGCTGAAAGGCTCTTAGTTATTTAATGTACACTAAGTTCTGTGATAGGATAGCTATCACATCTATTTTCAGATGAGGATTTTTGAGGCAGAAAGAGATTAAGAAATTTGCAGAGATTAAGGCAACTCCTAAGTGACATGAAGAAATGCTTCAGTGACGTGGTGAGTTGCTCAGAATATGACGTGAACTGAAAGAAGAAAACTGCAAAACCCTGTGTATATTGCACCTGTGACTCATCAAGGAATTTGTAGCCCACAAAACAACATTTATGTCCATGTATCTTCAAAGAAGAAATCGAGAAGTCCAGAGACCATAATGGAGAGAGGTTTTGCTCCTGGTGAGATGCTCAAGGGAATTTTTTAATCTTCATCTTTGTCTTTTATTCTATTTCATCAAGGATGATATTTAAACACATGTCCTACATAGCAGCTTAGTGAATTTCCTTGATTCAATTGTCACTCCTCTGACCCTCGCTGTCCTGTTCCATGGAATGAAAACTTACAAGCATCCATATCATGTAATTGTTATGAGGATGGACAAGGTTAAGGACATCTAGAATGAAACTTCAAGAATAAAAAATACTCCCTAAGTATTAGCTCATTTTTTAGAGAGCTGGGGAGACGCAGAGGGAGAGAGAATCTTAAGCATGCTCCACACTCAGCACAAGCCCAATGTGTAGCTCAATCTTAAGACTCTGAGATCTGAGTCAAAATCAAGAGTCAGACACTTACCAACTCAGCCAGCCAGGTGCCCTAAATATTTCCTCTTCTGAACGTTAGTATTTATTACACATGCAATATTTTAAAATATTATATTGAGAAAGTATTTTCATTAAATAGCTCCTTGCAAGTAGAAACAATTCTCATTTCCACAGAAATCAAGATTCTTTCATAGTCCCTTCACATTTATGTCAACAGTTCTCCAGATACCACCAGTCTTATTTTGAGATGAACACAGCAGCAAGAAGCCTACAAAACACAGTGCCCTCATTCCCTCCAAGTCTGCAGTGAGCACTAAAGGGCCAGCAATCGACCTTATCAACCACTTTTTTCATCCTCCCCATTTCAGGCCATGCCCTCCTGACACTAAGGCAGGAGGCATCCAGCCACCAGGCACCCACTATCCTGCCTGCTTCTGTAGGACACAGCCTGGCAGATGGGGTATCATCTGCCAAGAAGAAAGTATTCACTTTCTTCTTCTTCTGGGCTCCTGAGTCATACTCCTGGACCATTTCCATCTGGATGAGAAGGCAAAGAAATTCTGTAATGTTTCTTATAATTATTAGAAGTTTGGGGAGCCTGGGTGGCTTAGATGGTTAAGTGTCATCCTTCGTCTCAGGTCATGATCCCAGGGTCCTAGATTGAGCCCTATAGTTGGGTTCCCTAATCAGCAGGGAATATGCTTCTTCCTTTCGCCCTTCTCGTACTCTCTCTGTCTGTGTCTCTCCCTCAAATAAATAAATAAAATATTTCAACAGGAAGTTCATTGGAAATGCTCTTCTTTTATTTACAGTTCCATCAAAGAGGGAACATTTCCAAATACACATTTCACAAAGGTAAAGAAAAAAAAATTAAGTAAAGAAATATATTGACATATATTGCAAGAAATCCAGAATGATTTTTGAAAAGGTATTCATTCACTGGTAGGGGCAAAACACAATCGGGCTTTGGAGGACCGGATTTTTGAAATGTTAATAAAATCCCAACTCAAATTCATGTAGGTGGATAGAGCAAAGTTGAGGTGAAATGATTCTCACATTTTTACTTCAATCTCTGCCATAAATTTCATAGAAAAAGAGGATGTTTTCATTTACTACTGTGCCAATGATACTCACCTACCCTAGAACTGTGAAGACAACCAACAGAATATCTTCTTGGGTCTGTAGCATCCAAATCCTTCCCTACAGCAGCAACCACAATCAGCCCACCGCTAGCTCCCCAGCCTTAGTCTTCCCTGGTCTGAAACACTTTTGGAGCTTTCCAGGAAGACATCTTGTATTATACTTGCACAAATTTCCAGTTGACCTCAGGATCTCTGCTTTCAAAGTGTTTTTGGAATGAAATTCTTCTGTGGGGGCTGACTGCACTCAGGCTGTACCATTGTCCATCATCTCAGCATCCAGAGACTCAATACGTGGGTAAAGTTCACACTAGGACAGGGAATCACTGTGTGCCATTATTATTGCATGTAAAAAAAAAATCGTTCTGTAATTTGATTATTATTGGCCCATTTTAAAACTAAAAAATTAAAGCTTAATGAATTTAGGCTTAATGTTGAGCCAAAGCTATTAAGTTCATGCCTTCTGAACTGGAATTCACCAAAAAGTTTAATGACTGCAATTCCTTACATGTACACTAGAGGTCCAGTGGATTGGAATTGGAATAATTTCCTTTGGCTGGGAGGTGTGGGGAGATTGGGCCAGCATGAAGTCATCACAACAGAGCTCAGAATTCATTGAGATTGTTCAAAAGGCCACCATATTGGGCCACTGTTAATTGTCCCTGTGAAAGAGGAGAGAGAACCTGCCAAGAGCAGAAAAGCCTACCTGCATGTGTGTGGAGGAAGGGTGTAGGGGGATTGGGTATAGGTGAGTGTGTCCGAGTTCTCTCTCCATGTTCTCACATTTCAGCACATGTAACTCGTGTAACACAGATCAGGGAAATGTTCTGTTGCAGTATCAGCAAGAACGTCTGACTCCTGAGGTCACTGAAGTACTAAGGGGTCAGTGACTCCTCACACAGCTGGTATAAGGTGAGGTGGCAGAGAGAGGCAGTGAACCAGATCAATTGGTGTCTCTTGATTATGGAACTAAACCCCTTCTTCACTGCAGGACAATACAAGGAACCCTACATTGTCCCCAACAGCAGAGGCAGATTAATATTGAACATTGAGTGACACAAATCTTTCCAATGTGTTACAACACAAATGCAGAGATTAGCTGTCTTCAGAGAATAAATAAAATGCCAATAAACCATCAATTGACTTTTCTATATAAAATGCCTGTCCTCATGCTTCTGAGCAAGGTTCTGCAGTATGAGATTGCAGGGAATGGTTGAGTGGGTGTGAGAATAATCCTGCCACACCCCAAAAAGATCCATTTACCAGGAATTTCTTTCCAGATTGGGAGCCCACTTACATGGGGACACAGGATGCCTCAGACCTGCTCACATCTGGGACAGATCAGGAACAACCCACAGAAATATATAAGCCACCACTTCTTCTGAGAAACTTGAAGCAGCCCCACCCTTCAGCCTCTGACCTGAGGAGTTCTGTAACAGGAACCTCACTTCTTACCCTATCACAGGGGAGCCAGCCCAGCCAACTAGATGCCACAGCTGAAAGCATTCATTTTCTTGTCTCCCAGGCCTATGAATTGTCCCCCAGGAACTTCAGTCTACAGAAGAAACTCAGGAAAATATTTATTGTTGCTTTTTTTCCATATAATTTTTTCTTGGGAATTTATCTTTGCTTGTAGTTGGCTTTGGGCAGCTAAAGTTTGAGCAACACACAATATCAATCTCCAGAGCAAGAGATGAGTGTGCCCGTATATCTTGCAAGGTTACCACTGAGGACATTAACAAAGAAGTCATCTATTGGTACTGACTGAAGCAAGATCAGGGAGAGGATATCTCACATTTGTCTCAACACATCTTACCTAGGGTCACTTAAGCGGAAAGAACAACAAACTTCCGCTTCAACCTTGAAAATGAATTTCCTAAGGAAACAAGATGAGGCCATGTACTTCTTTGGCAGCTGGATTAGGACCCACAGCATCAGAGTTGCCCAGAGAAGCTGCACAAGAACCATCTTGAGTTCTGACCCACCCACATCCTTCTCAATATGGGCAACCACAGAGGCTGCACAGCTGGGTGCCCAGCCTGAGTCTCTCTCTCTGTTGTATTTCCTGAGGTTGGCAGGAAAACATCTTAGATTCTGTTCACATGGTCAGCCCATATGAGGTTGACAATTATTGTACAAATGTAAGCAGTTTGCAGGACAATACAAGGAAATCCCACTAAATTATCCCCCTAAATTAGGCTGTTAGGGACCCTGGAAAAGACATAGTGAAATGTACGAAGGAAAACCCATTTGTCTGGTAATGCACAGTAGAGAGAGATTTCTAGTACCTAAATGATTCAAAATGAAGACAGTAAAGGCATATAGAGACTACATAAGTATTTATTATTACTTTCCAATTTTATTCATGGTCATTACAGTTTTTGGAGGTAGAACGACATTTGTAACATAAAAATTCCATGCTTTTATTACCATCCTATGGCCATATTGAAGGAATCCATGATTATTATATCCCTATTTAAATGGCAGTTGTCTTAGTTATAGAAGACACCAAGGTATAAATCCCGTGCCACAGAGGTAGAAGCAACACCTCACTCCACATTCAGGGTCAATACTAGTGATGAAGTTCTAGAACCTAGGTGAGGTTTGGTGGGCTGAGGTCCGGAGCCGATGACCAAGAAAGAATTCTTGAGACATCTTTGGTGCAAAATGGTGGTTTATTAAAGCACGGGGACAGGGCCCGTGGGCAGGCAGAGATGCGGCCGCCCCGGGTTGTGAGGGGTGGTTGGTTATATATGCAGGAGTTGGGTAGGTGAGGACAAAGGGTTATTCAGAAGGGCTATTGGGGCAAAGAATACTATCAGGATATTGAAGGCTTAGTTACTATCAAGTAAAGACAATTGAGAGTCTCCTGGTGGAATGTTACATTCCTGCTATCAAACATCCTTGTTAATGTGATTTAGGTTTAGAAGAAATTTAACTTTATTTGCTTTTCCTTCTACCTCCGCCTCCTTCCGTTTTTATGGAGGGGAGGATGACATTAGGCTTGAGAAACTGAGTTCTGTGTCTTTGGAATTTGGGCTATTGATAAGGTAACTTCTTTGTTTGTAAATCTCAAGGATATTTGCAAACCAAGGGAGATTCCTGTCTTGTAGAATTGTGATCTTAGCAAGTTAACTATTTATCATTTTATGGCAGTCAGGGGTGCCTGAGGAATGCTACACCTATAGAGGGGAGCGGTTGGAAAGGGGGGGGGGCAAGGCGCCAGCTCTTGCTTTGTCCTCAGCCAGCCTCCTGCTCCCTCATCACTAGGACAAAAGGAGCACTATGCCATTGGAACATGTCCTAAGTACTTCAGGCACCTCTAACATGGTGTTAACACCTGTAAGAATTTTTCTCCAGGATTCTGCAAGGAAAATAAATATCCTGAATACAGATCAGATGATTAAAAAGGATAATATATGCTCCTTTTATTTGTCAAGATGGTGAAGGTCTTTCACAAATTACTATCACCATCAATATAGTGATACACACAAGCAATGTGTGAAATTACAAAGCCTCCTTCCCCATATCCTTAGAGTCACTTTCAAATGCAGAGGAAAGTTCTTTACTTCAGAAAAACTTGATACTTGTGTTTATTGGAGATCTGACCACATAGTTACCATGCACAGTTTACCTCTGGTTCCCTTAGATCATGACAACATCTTCATTCTCTGTTTCTCCTTCTTAGAATCAGGTGTTGCTATCAAAGGCAGAGATGTTATGGATGCAAAATGCATTCCTAACCCAGCAGTGTCAGAACCTTCTCATGGGCAAACTGAGAATCTTTGTGTCCCATACCCTGCCCATCATGATTCTTGACTGGCGTGGGTTCCAGGAGAATGAATCTGAGGGCCTACGTCTCACAAGGCCTCTCCTGTCTCCTACAACAGCTGCAGAAAAAAGGTCAGAAGACCCCCTGAATGAAATATGGAGTCTGAGAACAATGAACTCTTTCAAAAAAGAAGTGAAAGAAAAGAGGGATTAAGCTTCTCAGAGTATCTGTTTTGAATATTTTACAAAGATTATTTTATTTATTCCTCAGAAGCGCAGTACATTAATGTATTGAATTGCCCACATGGGGTGATGGAGCTGATGAGGGAGCAGGAGGCTGGCTGAGGACAAAGCAAGAGCTGGCGCCTTGCACCCCCCCCTTCCATCCGCTCCCCTCCATAGGTGTAGCATTCCTCAGGCACCCCTGACTGCCATAAAATGATAAATAGTTAACTTGCTAAGATCACAATCCTGCAAGACAGGAGTCTCCCTTGGTTTGCAAATGTCCTTGAGATTTACAAACAAAGAAGTTACCTTATCAATAGCCCAAATTCCAAAGACACAGAACTCAGTTTCTCAAGCCTAATGTCACCCTCCCCTCCATAAAAACCGAAGGAGGTGGAGGTAGAAGGAAAAGTAAATAAAGTTAAATTTCTTCTAAACCTAAATCTCATTAACAAGGATGCTTGATGGCAGGAATGTAACATTCCACCAGGAGACTCTCAATTGTCTTTAGTTGATAGTGATGAGGGAGCAGGAGGCTGGCTGAGAACAGAGCAGGGGCTGGCACCTTGCACCCCCTCTCTCCCACTCCCCTTGGTAATATGTGTGACATTTCACAGGCACCCCTGACTGCCCTACAAGAAGAGCAAATGGTTATCTTGCAGAGATCACAGTCCTGCAAGGCAGGAGTCTCTCTTGGTTTACAAATGTCCTTGAGATTTACAACAAAGAAGTTGCCTTATCAATAGCCCAATTTTCAAAGATACATAACTCAGTTCCTCAAGCCCTAACGTCACCCTCCCCTCCATAAAAAACCAAAGGAGACGGAGGTAGAAGGAAAAGTAAATAAAGTTAAATTTGTTTTAAGACCTAAATCTCACTAACAAGGACGTTTGATAGCAGGAATGTAACATTCCACCAGGAGACTCCCAATTGTCTTTATGTTAGTGCCTCATTAGAGGGAAAGTGGCCTTGGCTTGATAGTAACCAGGTCTTCCATATCCTGACAGTCTTCTTTATCCCAATAGCCCTTCTGAACAACCCTTTGTCCTCACCTACCCAACTCCTGTGTATATAACCAGCCACTCCTCACAACCCGGGGCAGCAGCTCTTCCTGCCCACGGGTCCTGTCCCCGTGCTTTAATAAACCACCATTTTGCACCAAAGATGTCTTAAGAATTATTTCTTTAGTCGTCAGCTCCGAACCTCACCCCACCGAACCTGACTTAGGTTCTGGAACTTCATCAATAGTAACTAAGCCTTCAATATCCTGATAGTATTCTTTGCCCCAATAGCCCTTCTGAATACCCCTTCGTCCTCACCTACCCAACTCCTGCGTATATAACCAACCACTCCTAACAACCCGGGGCGGCCGCATCTCTGCCTGCCCACGGGCCCTGTCCCCGTGCTTTAATAAACCACCATTTTGCACCAAAGATGTCTCAAGAATTCTTTCTTGGTCATCGGCTCCGGACCTCAGCCCACCAAACCTCACCTAGGTTCTAGAACTTCATCATATGGCGCCCGAACGTGGGGCTGTGAGTCTTTACATTTGGACTCTGAGCTTCGGTGCAAAATTGGTGAGTACTTTCTCTCCATTTACTCTGATTCCAGGGCCTTTTTCAAGGAGTATGGTCTTATTGGAACACTTGCATGTCAATTGCTCAGGCTGTAATCCTCTAGCCCATGGCTACTCTATGGGGAGGAGAGCGTCTGCCTTTTGGCTGTAAGCTAGTACCCTGGCCAGAATGGCAATAAGACCCAGAAACTTGATGGCCTCTCTTTATTCCTGTTCTTGTATAAAGTTGTCTCTCTTGGGCACGGGACAGCCACCTAAGTCCCCAGGACGGCTGCCAATCTTAAGACTCCCGTGTGAGGTTTCCTCCTGATTGATCTAATGTGATCCCCTCCACATGCCCGGTCTAGCCACTTCTGGCCGCGAGACCTCCACTGGGAGCCGGCCGAAACTAGTACCCGATTGAATTAAAACGCAACCGGGTACCGTTTCCTAGGGAAGTTGGCTGTAAGGACCACATGTGTTGGAATGTCGCATAGACCATGATGGATTTCAATCTTTACTGTTTCTCGTCAGTGTCTTCTGCAAACCGCCTAAAGCTATGAAATTGAGTAATTTCCCCTTGCCAAACTTTTCTAGTATTTCCATGGGTTAATATGGCAAAACAGTATGCAGTCTTCAGGATAGCATGGCACAAGCATTTTAGTCCATTCACCAGGCACCCATCAGCAGCCTAGGATGCGATGGGGAAGTGGAGGGATGCCGGCACCCCTCCAGGGCCTTTTAAGGCATGACGGTGATCAATAGCGATATCTTGAGGGACGCCTCTGGTCGCTTTTGACACACAGGAACCTCTGACATATCCTGCGTGGGACGCTACCCAGGAGTCAGGGGGGATTTGGTAATGGACCTTCATTACTTTTCTGGAAGCATGGCCTCAGTAGGCTTCTTCAGTTCCCAAGGACTCTACCTTGGGGTGCCTTTTAACCCACTGGAAATAATTTGGATTGCAAAACTTAGGAAAGGACTGAGCTCCTGTAACACTGCATGGCCTCAGTGGGATCTATCAGTTAGATCTCTGCAGGAAACAGGGCAAATGGACCTAGGATACCTTCACCGCTCATACCTACGCCTTCATTGCTCTACACCAGGACCCCAGACTAAGGGGCTTTTGTGGAATGTGTTTGCCCAAATGAGTCAGCTAGTACGTAAGTAAGCCTTCTTCTAGTAAACCCAGGTTGCTGGGCCATCCCTACCAAAGGGGATTCTGGCTTTATTTCTCTCTGTTACTCCTAATAGATGTGGGGGCTTCTCCCTCACTCACTTCCCGTGTTAATGGCTATAACTGGAGCCAACTGGGGTTGGTCTAACTCGAGACAGAGACCATAAGGAATATTCCCAAGCAGCTGCTGAAACTCTCTTTGTTTTGGGGAAGTTTCCCTGTGTTCTCTGGCCTGACTTGGACTGCCTAACCCCTTCCCCCTTGCTGGTGGGAAAGCATGGCGTCTGCTCCTCTGTTGGGGCTTATGAGCTCTAAAACTGGGAATCCTTTCTCTGCCTCCTGGCAGCACTTTGTTTCTTCTGTTCCCCCCTTACGTGTTTCTGTACCAACGTGTGTGCAGCCTGCATGACTGGCCTCTAGATCATGCACCACAGCTCCTTCTCTCTCCACTGTCAAGGAGCAAGAAGAGCACCCCTGGACCTAACACTCCCCACTCCAGATCTTCCCACGCATGTCTCAGGTAAACATTCAAAGTGGAGTGGGCCCAGGTGGAACATAAATCACTATTGGAACTAAGTTAAGTTTGTTGGTTTAATTAAGATAAGACCTGTCTTTGAAGTTACAGCAGTAAATGTGAAACTTTTATTCTATCAAAGTTTACTGAAGGTCAGATAAGCTTGTGTTACTTGTTAAAATTTGTTAGCAAAGAAATGACTAAACTGATGGTTAATTGTCTGTCTCAAATTTCTAATGGGTAATTGCTGAAGTAACTTTCAAAGTCTTTGGTAACCTGAAAGTTTTAAAGTTTTGCTTGGATGACAAATGGAATTAAATTGTGGACATCTAGGTCTTACCCAAACAGGATAAAATGCTAAGTCATAAATTTCTGGATATAGGTTTGTGCTTTTGACTTCTTACTGCAAAGAAACTAAGAGTATTTAAATCTGTTGGTAAACTTGTTTGCCACTTAACTGATTCATAAATTGCCACCTGAAGAATTCTGTTGTAACAGTTCACAATTGGTTAATAATTAAAGGTGTTTCTAAGAATACAAAGTTCTGCTTAGTGTAACTAAGACTGATGGAAATAAAGGGAAACTCTGTATGTAGGAAAGTAGGAGATATGTAAGAAAGATTTAAGGAATGGGAATACATTTTGTTGAAGGTAAAGGAAGGTAATTTTGTCCTAAATGAGATGGTTGTTTAGAAGGAAATGGCTTGGGACAAAACCTGAATGCAAAGGAAAGTTGTAGAAGGTTTGTGAAGGGAAATCTTCAGAAAAGGAATTTTAGCTATGGTCAAGAATGGATTAAGATTGAAATGAATGGGTTTTAAAGGTACATTGGTACAAGACTGAAATTCTCTGTTCAAAAGGACAATGTTTTCTTAGATCAATTGATCTGCTGTTAAGAAAATGTAAATGGTTTTCTCTTTGCCTGCCCAGAAAAACCAGTTTCTATGTTTTGTTTTATCAGGTGTTTAACATCCCTAATTATATTTAGGCATGTGCTTTAAAACTTTCTAAAATTTTAGCAAATGTTGACAGGATTTAAATTGTAAATCTCTTTAACTCAGGCTTTTCCTTGGTATGTGAAGTTGCTCATGAAGTACTACTGAACCAATGATAAACCTTGGGTTACATTTGGGAAAATGCTATAACTATTCTAGAGATTCTGCACACTTCCTAAAGTTTTAACGTATTGAGAGATCATTGCTTGATACTGTAATTATGGAAATGTTATGTGTCACAGAAATAACCTGATTTCCTTGCAGCTAAATTGTAAACTCCCATGTCTCTTTAGCTCTCACCATATCCATTCTGAGTTTTTGTCATTTATAATTGTTTTAATTCTCTGGTAAAATGAGTTTTATCTTCAAGGATATTCCTATAAAGGACTTTCAGGACAAATACAGATATTTGATATGCTTGAAAATCCTAAAACTGAAATGGGTAAGAATTTCCAAAACTGACTAAAGCTGCATTCACCAGAATTAGTAACATGGGACTAAATGAACTAAAAGATTATAGTGTTGTGTCTCTTAATGTTTTGTCTTACTTTAAACATTGCTGGTTCTCTCTAATGTTTGCTCTTCCAGACTAGGGATACTTTTTCCTTAAGTTATCTGTAACTTACAGAGATGTAAAAGTATTGATTTGCAAACAAATCAAAGCATTCAAATTTTCTCTCTATCTGAACCCTCTGAAACTAAAAGGTCTCAGTAAGTATTCATTCTTCCATGGCAATCAGTCATTTGCATAAGTCCAATAAGAATCTGTTCTCCTTGTAATAGGAAAGAATTGGAAACACGGGTTATTTTACCAAGGCTTTGACTGGGATGTCATATTTGAAAAGACTCAGATATGACCAGACAGTTTAAAGGAACTAAGGTTGACTTTATGAAACCTGGAGCCATAAAGCCCCTTGGGACTGTTGGCCTGATACCTTGCTTACAGAGTTCCCAGCAGCCTCACCAGGTGAGTAAAGAATGTCACTCCTTGGTAGGTGCAGTCTTGGGAAGAGGAATTCACCCAAAGGTATTGCAGGCATGCCTGATGGCCAGTACAGGGCTTGGCTTCTGGCCCGGAGAGGCTACTAAAAGTTCAACCTAGAGATTCCTTATACAAAGTTCCAGCAAAGCAGATTCTAAAAGATCTATTGATCACAGTCACTGTTCTTGCTGAGCTTATGTAAATAATGGGCCAAGTTTGTTAAAACTGGACTTGTTTCACAAGTGAATTAGTCCTGATTTGGCTATCTCTGGAAATGAGGGTTACTTTAGAGAGAAAAATTATGTTTCGGTAACACACCTTCATGGATGTTAAATTCTAGATTTGATTGTCTTTAAATGTTTGTTTACCTAAGCTAAACAATTTGAGGTAAACTTCAGAGAAGTTGCACTATAGCTTCTTTAGTCGATCTTATTATTTTGTGGGGATATTAGCAGACCCCACAGCACATGATTAAACAGCTGGGATAATGAAATTGCCTAAAAGCCAGCATATTGCACTCCATAGGATTAACTATGGACTTGTGGAGACAATGGATAACCCCACATTCTTTATGATTGGATTGAATGATCCATGGGGGACTCCCCTTATCTCTTGACAAGTTTTCTCACTTGCCAGTGATCCTCTGTAATCAGGATATTGTTAAGGCTGGACCACTCAAAGGTCTTCTTATTGGTTTCACCCCTTTGTCATATTTATCCTAGAGGCCACCTCTGTTGAGGTGCAATTGCAAATAGATGCTTTAGCAAAACCTAGAACAGCTTCCCTCATAAAAGAGCCTCAAAGCTCACTATGGGACAGTCCTTGACTGTAATGATGTCACATCAGGTCCAGATTTGTCTTAGAAGCCAAAGGCCACCAATGAATGATGGAGGCCGACTTATTAAATACTGGGCTACACTAACAGATATGCCAGAAATAATACTTAAAACTTGTCAAACTTTAAACCTAGTTACCTGTATGCCTGAACCTGACCACTGTACTTCTTTCTCTATAGAGCAAAAAAGGTTATTGATCTTGCTTACTCTATCAGGCCAGATTTAAGATGCCCCTGTTAAAAATATGAATGACAGTTGATTTTCTGATGACAGTAGTTTTCATAGAAAAAATAAGAAAAGCTAGGTGTGCCATAGTGCTCACTAGCACTTTGCAATTGCCAAAGCCTAAGAATAAACATTTATACTGACTCCAAATATGCTTTCTTGGTACCACATGCCCATGGAGCTATTTGGAAAGAAAGAGGATTGCTGTCAAGCCATAACTCCCCAATCAAATATGGGTCTAAATTACAAGACCCTCCATATGGCTATACTAAGGATGGTGTATATCAAATCTAGGATACATATTTGTCTTTCATACCCACACCCATTGGACAGCTCACTCAAAAGACAGTTTTATGCTGGGAACAAATAAATCATATGTATGATACTTGGGCAAATAACACACGACATCTAAGATGGCTGTCTTTAGAAATGTGTTCCCAAGTAATAGTACTCCAGGCTACTGAATGTTTTGCTACTGATTGGGTAAGGTGACCTGGCATTAGATGACCAGCTCCAAACGGAACCTACTGGATATGTGGAACCAACCTGTGGCCTTGGCTTCCTCCAGGGTGGATAGGTCGCTGTACTTTAGGATTTGCCTGGATTCATGGGCGCATTACTAAAACCATTACAACCCCAGCTAATCTCCCCAACTTGAAACAAAGATGGACACGATCTGTTTTTAAGTGGTATGATCACTTAGCATCCATTTTTGTTCCATCTGCGGGACTAGAGGATGTCATGTGGCATGTAGAAGCCCTTAATAAATATACTACAAAGGCACTCAATGACTCACTGAATAGCATCTCCCTACTTAATACCGAAGTGTCACAAATACGCAAGGCAGTCCTACAAAATAGGATGGCCTTAGAAGTCCTGACAGCAGCCCAGGGTGGCACACATGCAATATCAAGACAGAATGTTGCGTGTACATCCCAGACTATCGCAAAAATGTCACAGGAATAATAAAGGATATGAACACCCAGATTAAGGCCCTACAAGATCCCTCTCTCTCTCTCAGTAAATGGTTAAGTTCCTAATTTGAAGGAGGACTATGGCCGAATTTTCTTTTCGGGCTTCTTATTCTTATCGCCTTATTAATCTTAATATGTTGCTTTGTTCCATGTTTCTCT
The DNA here is from genome assembly GCF_011764305.1 of Mustela putorius furo. NCBI lineage: Eukaryota > Metazoa > Chordata > Mammalia > Carnivora > Mustelidae > Mustela > Mustela putorius. Next base: position 15,441,378 of record NW_025421998.1, read on the forward strand.
ACTTGGTGCCGAGACTCCATTGCTACAATGACTACACCACGACAGACGATCCTTGTCGTGCGCGAGGACGTCTCTTCACTGTCAGCGCTGGATTCAGCTGCCTCCACCTTTCGTAACTCCCTTATACGTTCCTACCCTGATCAATATTGACCCGAGCGGGTAGGGACAGCTCTACGCCCCTATTCAGCACGAAGAAGTTACAGAAGATGAGACCTTCCACCTTCAACCACCTTAAAGATTTAAGGGTCAAAATTGTTCAGGGGGGAATGATGAGGGAGCAGGAGGCTGGCTGAGGACAAAGCAAGAGCTGGCGCCTTGCACCCCCCCCTTCCATCCGCTCCCCTCCATAGGTGTAGCATTCCTCAGGCACCCCTGACTGCCATAAAACGATAAATAGTTAACTTGCAGAGATCACAATCCTGCAAGACAGGAGTCTCCCTTGGTTTGCAAATGTCCTTGAGATTACAACAAAGAAGTTACCTTATGATAGCCCTAATGTCACCTCCCCTCCATAAAAAACCGAAGGAGGCGGAGGTAGAAGGAAAAGTAAATAAAGTTAAATTTCTTCTAAACCTAATTCTCACTAACAAGGATGCTTGATAGCAGGAATGTAACATTCCACCAGGAGACTCCCAATTGTCTTTACTTGATAGTAACCAGGCCTTCAATATCCTGATAGTGCTTTTTTCACATGCGTGGGCTAACCGGCCAGTTCTGCTTCTGTAAAATTGCTTTGTCTGCTTTTGCGCGGGGTCCCCTGACCCAATTCACTGACGCCAAGTATGCCTGTTCAAACTGTCAATCAATCAGCTCAGCCCCACGCGAAACTTGTTTGTACCTGTGTATAAAAACCCTGCACCAACCCAGCTCTGGACCTCTCGGCGTTATGGGCAACGAGCGGCGCAGAGGTCCAGGTTCGAACCTGCAATAAACGACCCTTGCTGATTGGCTTTGACTCACGTCTCTGGTGGTCTTTTAAGGTGGGGGTAATATTCAATTGGCATTTCACTATCATTTACATTGCCTTCTACCTCAGCCTTCTCTGGTTTCCTTTATCATGGGGAGGGAGACATTAGGGCTTGAGGAACTGAGAGTTATTTGCCTCTGAAAATTTGTGCTATTGATAAGGTAACCTCCCTGTTTAGATCTCCAGGACATCTGTAGAGCAAGGGAGATTCCTGTCCTGCAGGATTGTGATCTCTGCAAGTTAACTATTTATCGTTTTATGGCAGTCAGGGGTGCCTGAGGAATGTCACACATATTATGGAGGGGAGCAGGTGGAGAGGGGGGTGTAAGGCGCCAGTTTTTGCCCTGTCCTCAGCCAGCCTCCTGCTCCCTCATCAAAAGGACAGCCTTATTTACGTGGCATTGAAAGACCCGCGGATCCCCTTACCCAAGAATCCAACACTGCCACTGGATGCAATCAGCAAGAGGTTCTTTATTGTTACGCAGGCGCCTGCGGGTGGTCAGCACGCGCCTGCGGGTGGTCAGCAGCTCCTGCTAGCTGAGCACACCCGGCTGGGGTGGTGCCGGGTTTTTATAGACAGGTACAAACAAGTTTTGGGTGGAGCGCAACTGATTGGTTGACAGTTAGAACTTTTGAAAAAGGCATACTTGGAGTTTGCTGATTGGCTCTAAGGACCCACGGGCGGGAAGAGAGAGGCAGGAAGGGGGAACAAGCTGATTGGTCCTGAGGGCCCGCGCGCGGGAGGAGAGAGGCAGGGAGGGGGAACAAGAAGGGGGAAGGTAGGAATGCCATCATGGTGTCTTCTATTATTTCTATAGGCCAAGCAGTTACAGAAGGGCAAAAGAGCAATCAATAACCTAATTTACACCTAAAAGGCAGCGGTTCACAGAAAAGCAAACAAGCAGTTAGTTATCCTATCTATCTTCTAGGGGAGGGGGTCTTTCAGCATTGAAGCGACAAGATACTATGTAGACACTGAAAACCTGTTTTCAGAAGAATTATGCATGAAATTTTAAAATTCAGTGAGGGTCGGAGCAAGTTTCCTCAGATTTGGGCATTTCTTAAGTGTGAATGTTAGGCTCCAAGAGGCCCAGAACATGTCGCCCCAGGAGAGGACTTGATCAAGATGGAGGGCAAAGGTAGAGTCAGTATTTTCAGCACTAATGTTGTCAATATTTTTGTTTGTTTGTGAATTTAATAATGACATTATTTATATAAAAATGTAAAATATAATTGTATATAAAACACTTAAAATTGTTATATATTTATATTTTCCCATCTAATATCATTACAGCTCTATAAGTCCCTGAAAAAAAAAAAAAGAAAAAAGAAAGGAAAAGAAAAGAAAAACTAAAAATCTACAATTAACCATAATAACAATAGTATTTACCATAGAAGAGGGGGTCTGCAAAGGCTCCCCTGCCAGGCAAGCCCCAGTTTTGTAAACATTTATTAAAATGAAGCCTTGACCCTGTGGTTAGGAATTGTCTACAGCTGCTTTGCACTACAAAGGCAGAGTTGAGGAGTTGCAACAGAGACCCAGAAAGCATGAAATGTTGACCATTTGGCCCTCTATTGAACATGTTTATCAATCCTTGCCCTAGAATAATATACTGTGAGTGACATTTATTTTTATTTTGTTTCCCCATTTCTCAGTGTTTCCTCAATGACCATTTGTGACATATCCATCCTGCCCATACTTACTCTAGATAAATTGCTTAAAATACGATTGATTTATTTTCCTCACTTGAAAATTGAAAATATAATCATATTTAACTTTAGGGGGGTAACTTAAATTATACACACAAACTTCTTCCAAGTGCTTGGAGCATATCTTATGCTCTCTATATTCAGGTTTTACATTGCTTATGTGGATTATTATGGCATATTTGAACATAATTTAACAAAATATGAAACAAAACCTCTAACTTACTCTTTTCTTATTTAATTTTTAGTAAAACAAATAGAACACCTGCTGAAATTTATGGAATGCTTCCATGCCTATTTATTTCCTGTCTATGACTGCTTTTGTGTTACAATGGTAGATGTGAGGACTCAAAACAGATACCTTAGGCCAAAAAACTAAATAAAATACTTGTTATCAGATCCTGCAGAGAACTTTTGATGACCCTTTCTGTGCAACAAAGTATAATGAAATGAGTTTGTAACTATAACTAAAATTCAAGATGAAATAAGAGAAAATATTGACAAAGTTTACTCCATGAAGGACCCCTGGGCAAGAAGAGCTGCTGCCCAGGTTGTGAGAGAAGGCAGGTTAAGTACCTTGCGGTTGGGGGAAGGTGAGGGGAAGGGAGGTTTCAAGGGAGCTTTCATATGCTAAAGAGGGCCTACAAGGTGCCAGAAGACCATTGTTGTCTTTTAGCAAGTCCTTAACATCAAGATAGTTGGGAGATTCCTGTCTTGCAGTATTGTGATCACTGCAAAGTTAACTATTTGTTTCTCACTGGTGGCAGTCAGGGGTGCCTGCGGAATGTATCACAGTTTACTGAGGGGAGCGGGTGGAGAGGGGGTGCAAGGTGCCAGCTTTTGCTTTGTCTTCAGCCAGCTTCCTGCTCCCTCATCAAGAGTACTAAGAGAAATGTCACAACTCAGTAAGGAAATAAACCCAATTTAACAATGGAAATTCTACAATAGTAGAATTTAGGCTAAAATCACCTGAAAGTTACTTCTCTGAATTTTATTTTAAATTATTATTTATCTTTAAGAAAAATTTTTTGAGGAAAATTTTTTTAAATTTCAAAATATAAGTCACTCTACAAAATGATAGGTCAATGTTCTTCAAGAAAAATAATCAATGCCATTAACAAAACAAGCAAAATGCAAGGAGAATAAAAATGAGAGAGAGAGGCAGAGGCAGGTAATGCTGGACTCTAACCCCCAGACACTGGGATCATGTCCTGAGCAGAAGGATTAACTGACTGAAACACCCAGGTGCCCAGGCTTTTTAGACTTTTAATGATAGAAAAATAGAAAAACAATAAATCAAAATATATGGCACAGGAGCCACCTGAGTTCAGAGATGTAGAGAGATGAAATGGGCACTGTTACAATTTTACAATAATATTCAAAAAAGTAGGAATGAAACAATAATTTCTTTGAGTCATTCAGGGAATTGAGGTTGCAGGGTATATGAATTTTAGAAGAAATGGAGACAGACAGGCACTTGCAGGAAGAAACAGGAGGTGAGCCTTTGCTCACCTTGGACAGATGTTGTCAAACACATTCACCTGATCAGATGATTCAAGTAGAATTTGTTAATGCAATAATAAAAGCTCCATAGGCTGGAGGAAGAGTGTGAACCTTAGGAATGTATAAGGGGTATTTTTGTGTCTTCTCCAGAACCGTAAGAAAAGAAATTCTTACATGGAAGATCAGGGACAATCCAGAGAAAGCTTCCCTTAGTGCTGCAAGAGGGGAACAAAAGCTATGATCCATCCAGACCTAATCTACCCACCATAGACAAAAGTGACTTCATTGCAGAGGAAGGCGCTGGTGGAATCCCATGGCAGTTGAAGGAAGGCAAAGGAGGCAATCACTGAAACTTTGCCCAGAAGATCTCCTTTCTGTCCAAAAGTAACACGTTTTCATCTGCTCAAGGATGGGCATCCAACCACAGCTTGAAGTTGGTAGGAACCTCCTGCAGATGGGGGAGGGAGACAAGGATTGAGAATGTTCCACCTCTGGAAAAGAGGCAGGAATACTTGTGAAGGCCATGTCTTTAAGACCCAGTTTCACTGTATCTGCTTAAAATTGGAACTTAGTAAAAATATCAGAGAATGTCGCTTCCCTGACCATTCACCACCACATTAGCAGACCTTGGGCAAAAGGCACAGTGGGACAGAGCTCAGAGAGCTTCGAGAAACAGACTCTTTCTGGGGAGCAGAACAAGGAGAGGACTCAAAAACAAGTGAAGAGACAAAGACAAAATACAACTAGAGGACTTCTAGGTGTCTGGACTCTGATAAGAACAAATTCAAACCCTATAACATAACAACAAAATTCAAATCCAGCCTACTCCTGACTACTTAAGCCTGAGTGACCCAAAGTCACTTTATTTTTATCCTTACTCCTGTGGGGACTAGGTTGGCTTTTGGACATGTGAATTTTTTCTGTTTCTCCATCTACAAGAAGTTTCCCAGGAAGGAGCCATCCCAGTGTGTACAATGTTATACAATGAATGAATGAATGAATGAATGATGGAAATTACAAAGCCTTTCGAGTGCCAGAGAACTTGTTTGAATTCTTGCTCAGCCACTTAACTGCCACAATCCAGGGATGTTACTCAGTCTTTCTCATGGGGTTGTCAGGGACTGAAGAACGTGACATATAGGACAGGTCTAGCACAGGGTCAACACATCACAGGGTCCTTTCCCATTATAACTGAACTGCTTCACTGACCCAGCTCAGCTAACACAGAAACTCAGGGACTCTTTAAATGTCACAACTTACATTGACCTCCAAACAACAGTAAAGTTTGCTTTCTTTTGGAAAGCTAAGAATTGTGAACAGGAAGAGAGTCCAGAGTAGTAAAACAAAGGATTTTTTTTCCTCCACAATTTTTCTTATTCACAACAGTGTTGTCATATCATAATACCTAAGTAGTAACTATAATAATTGTTCAAATTCTTCCAAATTTGTGAATTTTCCTCAGACTACTGATCTATAAAATGTATAAAGTTGTGTATAAAGTTCATTTTATAAAGTATATAAAATGGATAAAGTTCTGCATGAAGTTGTGGGATTATTATGTCATTGTTATTTTATACAGTAATAGGTCTTTTCTTCTGTTTTTCTGATAGCCTTATACTTCTCCATACTCTTACCAAATATGGTGAGAAATCCATAACTCAGAGAGAAAAAGAGTTCAAGGATAGGTGGGTTTGAAGTAAAATCTAAAGGAAAATATGAAAGTGTTGTCCCCAAAAGGAAGATAACATTGAGTTATTGTAACAGGGGTGTTTTGGTGCAGTCATCTGGGATCTGAGAGTTTTCTATGCCAGGAACATAGTAAAAGGCCACTGAGACATATCTTACCGTGAAGGTCTTTCATTAGTTTTAAAACATTCATTGGTTTCATTGGCCTCTGAAGGACAAGTTTGCTACCACCTCCACAGTTCTGATGTATGTCCATCCTGGAGAAAATTCTGACTACTCCAGGGCAACGCCAACCCCATGAATGGACATGTGTCTCCAGCTTGATTTGTAGGTTGACTACACTCCTGTCTCTTTGGTTCACTGTTTTCATGTCCACTGTCAATTTATGAAATTGCTTCCGATTTCTCTCCTTTGCTTTTCCAATGAAGTTCGCAAAATGAGAATTTCTCAGGATCAACTCTCCTTTGCAAGAACAGCAGACAGACGCATTCACATATGATGCAGGTCCTTGGAGAGCCCATTCAGCAGTGGTACCAACAAAAAGGAGAACTGCTGAAATTAATCCTGGATAACTCTTCCAGGAGGATGAATGACACAAGCCCATTTCCTGCTTGGGTTCAGATAAGAGTCTTTTCCTTGATAACCCTTAAGGTCATTAAGTCTCAGGAAGTCCCCCCCATCCCGAGCTATTGTGCACACTGAGATCTTGCAATGTCACAGAGTCAGAAGGGATCTGTAAGGAAACCTTCTCTATTACTAACCCTCAACTCCTTTCTCACTTGAGCAGCCACAGCAGACCCTTTCTGGCTCTTAATCACAGCTTCATAAGCTTTTGGGGAAAAAAAGGGCCTTTTGCACATACGCAGCTTAATGCTCACACAGAGGATGGGATGTGGGAAACCAGGAAGGGCAAATGCCTTGTTCAAAGCTAGTTATCCACAGAGGCAAGGTCCAGGTATATTTCCAAAGATCACAAAGCCACAGGATGGCTTCCAAGATGCTTCTTCTCTCAATATAAGAGAGGGTTTGCTTTCCAATTTCAATTTTAATAAAGAATCTGTTTTTCTATGGGAGATAAAATTCTACAATTTTTCCCCTTTATTCCAGGAAAATATTATCATCACAGAAAGTATTTTCTCCTTTTGCTTTCCCTGGTAAAGCTTTGTGTTGCTGAATGGTAAAAGTGGCTTACTAAAAAATGGAGACCATTGTCCACATTTCCCTAGTATATTTCTATTGACATGTTAGATTTTTCAGTTAGTGAAGCCTGTCCCCCTCAGAAATATAGCTGTAAACTGCTGACACAATAGGCCGGTGTTTGTGGGAACAGAAGAGATTTCCGTTGAGGCATCTCTGAGCAGTTTCACACACTGGAACACCTGGAAATCAAAAACTCTTAATTCTCTGAACACTGTTTCTGGTAATTTAGAAAAGTCATTGGTTGACCACTTGGTCCTGATCTTATTTTCTTTTTCTTTCTTTCTTTCTTCCTTTCTTATTTCACTTTCTTTCTCTTTCCCTCCCTCCTCTCATTCTCTCTCTCTTCCTTCCTTCCTTCCTTTATTTCCTTCTCTCTCTCCCTCCCTCCCTTTCTCTTCCTTTTTATTTGCTTTCTTCATTTCTATTTTCTATCAGCATTTTCCATGATTGTTGCCTCCATCAAAGCAGACACTTAGATTAACTAGTCTGAGGAAAACTTATAAAATATCAGATGCCGTGAAGCCTATATTCAAGAACTTTTAATGGCCTCAAAAGACCAAACTGTCAGTACAAGGTTTCTACCTGCTGACCATGACATAAACCTCAGGGGAAGGCTTACATTTCTGTAGAAGCTCTAACCAGTGTGGTAACCGTTAACCAGGCTGGATCAAGATATTTATAGAAGGAACTAAGCTTACAAAAACTTCTCCTGGTAAGTAACTTTGTTATTTTTAGGTACTATGAATGAAAAGCTGATAGATGCGTTTTAGAAAAAACATGTAGAATCAACTTAGCACTTAGTAATTTTGCAGCTAAAAAATGTTTCCATATATCGTGACAAAACGTCGCAGTATATGGAAATAAAACTACTTTGTGAATGGTTTATTTACTTTCTTGCTTGCAAGCATATTGAAATTCTACTTGTAGAAAATATACACACAAAACTATAGATGCAGGCTTGAAATTAAAATGATTCTGAGACCATACCTGTGATATATTTGTGTAAGTTATTTGTTCAAGATGTTTTTTATGTCGGTGGCCTTTTAAGTGAGACACTCTTTGATGAAGTATCTATAGTCTTAACAGTGCTCCTTTCTTAATGAATGGTGTTCCTTTCTCTAATAATCTGCAACCTATTTGATTGGTTTTGATCTCATCTTAAAGAGCAGAGCAAAAAATTTAACTCTTCCAGTGTATAATTATAGAATATCAATAAATCAACATAATGTTATTACTCTAGTTTCTTAGTGGGTAGGCTGAATTTAGTCAAAATCTGTGCTCTCATGGCTTTTGTAATATTGACTAGACATGGTCCAGTTTAATGGAATTTGTGAGCTCAGAAAACCATTTCATCTCCAGAGCCCATGGAAAGAAGCTGTCAGCATGGTTTTACATCCTTGTTTGTTCATTTATTGAAGACAGTTTCTATGCTTGACACTAGAGGTTAAAGGGTGCCCAAGACATGGTCACAACACTCAAAAAGCTTGTAGCTAGTGGATAAGTGTTATAGATTGCAACTTGAGGGAGCCCCATGTATTTTGTAGATTGTCAGACACATAAAATGTCAGATTCAGGAACTCCTTTGCTTTCTTAATGTATATAATAAATACTTATTGCTTATAAAATCTACATTTTTTTAGTGGAAAATTTGATTACGGTGCCCCAAACCATGCAATTAAAGACAATAATACTATTAACTAATATTTAGTGAGAGTCAGACACCATACTGCCTTGTTTCTGTGTCTTGTCTCAATCCTTAAGAGAATTATACAGGGTATCTTCTTATTCCAATTTCACTGATGGGAAACTGAGGCTTAGAGAGTCAGTTATTTTCCTACATTCACATGACTAGTTACTATGGCAAAGTTTGGGACCCAATAGATACTTGTTTGTTCCTTACTGCATGGTCTAACCATTATACGCTATGAGAAACTTTAAGCCATAAATGTATTCTGAATATATAGTCTTTTGTAGTCTGACCTTTTAAATAGACTATGCAGTTGAATGTGTAATAGTGATAGCTCAAAATTTGTGTGACTCCTCATGCAGAAAACAATGCTTCTGTTTTTTATCATGGCACTAAAATTGCTTCTCTTCCTCCCAAGACATCAAGTAAGTCATGTTGAATATGCATTTATTAAATTCTCACAATGTGACGCTTAGGGTATTTTTTATAAAGGGACAAGTCCTTTTGACACTATTCCTTTCAATCTTTCTGCATGCACATCAAATTTGCTTGGACTATGGAAGCTGGCAGAAGAACAGGAGCAGTTGTACCATATGTAGGACTCAGCTGCAGAACTCAGACTGCCTTTGTACTCCTGCTGGGAAAGCAGCAAAAAGACTAAATTGAATTAAGATCTTCTGATGAGTAGCTCAGGGTTTTAAATCAATATCTTTGAACTTGTTAGGGCAATCTGAAGTTCAAAGAACAGTTTTTCAGCAGTAAATGGGTTAATATTTCTCACTCTTTAATAACTCATCTGTTCTTGTATCAGTGAAGGCTAAATTCTGGATTTAATTTAATTTATCATCAAGACAGATAACCACTCCTCAGTGTGTAGAGATTATGCATATATATATATAATATTCATATATTAAATTTTTAAATATTAACTTTAAAATTCTTTAATTTTTAAATATTTATTTCTTAATATTATTTCTATCTTTATTCTTGTTAAAATCACAGAAATAGTAACTATAAATTACACTCTAGGAAAAGAACTGATATGATACATGAAAACGTTTTAAGAAAAAATATTTATAAGTTTCCGGAACATGGTGACTAAAGGTAAAATCAGACTCTCCAATGTGTGTGATTGAGATGGAAAAGACAAACGCAAGCTGTCCATACAGAGAGGGTCATGTCATTCGTTCTTGACTAAGTTCATATGTAATGTGAGTTTGCTTGAGATTCATCTTTATTTAATGTTAGCAGTGTTTACATATATATATATATATATAGAAATATTGAAAGAATACAGGCACATTTTAAAGGAGGCACACAGGAAGTTTTCTGTAAAAGCTTTTCAGACAGTGTACCTGGGCTGGGGTGGCTCATGGTACAAAAAAGTATTTGGTCCTGGAACATTGCTCAGGGTTACAGGTAAGATATTTTTAAATTCTTCCCTATAAGGTAGAGAGAGGACATAGGTGATGTGGGTGGGAGGTAGGGAGCAGCAGCCTAGGAGCTGGCTCTGAGTTCTAGGATTGGTCCGAGTTTGATCATAAATAGCAGTGGGTTACTAGGAGAGGTTGTTGACTCTGTCCAAGTCTTGGGGGTAGATGTGCCTGATCTAGCTTGGAGGACATTAACAAGGAGCTAACTAGCTAGAGCATATGGAGTTCCTAAGGGGTAGAGCTGTTAATCCTTTAGGGATTTCTGTGTTGAGAGATTTGTAATGAATTTTGTATATCTTATTTATTAGATTAAAAAAATAAGCAAAGGAAAGGAATGAACAATAATTGATAAACTTGCATTTTTTTTCTGAAGGCAATGCATAACAGGTATTGACATATTTAACTGCACAAACATATCCAAGAATGTCATAAGCTGGGTTTGGTTTTTCCAAATTCAGCCTAGTAAATTTTTTCATCCTTCATTAGACTTAGAGATAAAATTTTGCCTGGATGAGGGAGAACATCTCACATGGATGTGTCTACCCTACAGGATCTAGTTGATTAAGTGTTTTCAAATAATTTTCATAGGGCTAGTGAAATTTTGGAAAAATGAAAGGAATGGTATATTCTGGCGTTTTTTTGTGTTGTCCGCATAGGCACATGTGAATTCACAAATTGAAAAGCAATATTCTAGTCCTGTTTTTTTTCCCAGTTGACTGCAATATAAACTTTACAATCTAATTAAATAATGGTGACACAGAGGTAATTCAGAAGGTCCTAAAAGCTCTTTTTTGGGGACATTGTGGTGCAGAGAAAAATGTGGACTGTGAGTCAGGATCTATCACTTTCTATATAATCATTCTTCAGCAAATAAATTTAGATTTATTGATTATCACTTTCTTAAAGTTATAAAGTTTTAAAAATATATGCCCATTAGGGAAAAATTGGAAAAGAGAAAAAAAAATAAAATGTTAAAGATTTATAATGACAGATATTCTGTTAACATTTGCTATTTCCATCCATTCTGTCAATGTAGCCACCATCTCAAGTAGATGTTGTGGAACTAAATGAAATTAAATATGAAAATATATATTGCATAAGTTGGGACATGATCCATCATTACAAAAGTCAGTCCTACAAATTCCAGTTATCACCCAGTGGAGTTCTTCTTAAATCAGGAGTATAGAAAAATGTATTAATTTTGATCAAGTCCACAGGACACTTTGGAACAATTGGACAGTATTTGCAGAATACTTTCAATTTCTAAGACTCATTGTTGCATGTTTCTAAAATAAGCAGAATGTAGTTAGCAGTACCTCATATATTGTTAGCCTCAACCTAAGCTGATCTCTCCGTTTCCAGTGGAAACATCTGGATGTAAACAAGGGAGAGGTTTTATAATTGAATATATAAAATTATACTACTGAACATAAAATCAAATGTCCACTTTTTTCATAAAATGCTGTATTTTTTATTCATTTGAGAGAGAGAGCATGCACACATGAGAGAGAGACAACGAGAAAGAGAGAGCACACAGGAGCTGGGGAGCGAGAAGTCAGAGAAGGAGAAGCAGACTCCAAATGATCAGGGATCCCAAAGAAAGGTGTTCTATCCCAGGACTCTGGGATATGACCTTGGTCATTGCACTTAACAGACAGAGCTACCCAAGCATCCCTCAAGTATTCACTTTAAATAGTTTATGTCTTCATTGGATTATGCCTATAAATTAAAATTATGTTATTACAAATACCACCTGAGAAATACTGCTTTTTGTGCCTCAAGTTTCTATAAAAATTGTGCTCAGATTGTTCAGATGCTTCTAAAATGTATACAATAGAACAAACTTCTGAGTTATCTTAGGGTCGGAATGTAAATTTGGGGATACCTTTATGATGAGAGCATTGGATATTTAATTGAAAGAGATATTTATCCACTTAGAAAATAAAAGCGCTTTTTCATTTATTCTGTCATTGTGTATATGAACAATGTAAGTATATAGTATAGAGTCCCAGGTATATTTAGTACCAGGTAATATTTACCAAATCCCTATGAAACTTCTTAAATTTTTTTTTTTTTTAAAAACTGGTACTACCTCTAAACTAGTTTTAATTGAGTTTTTTTTTTTTTAGGTTGATATCATGCCCAAGTACATTGTTTAATCAAAGTAGAGTATTAGAAGACCATTTTTTAAAATGAGAAGTTCCTCAAACTGAAACATAAGGCAACCTCTGTTTTATGAGGCATAAATTTGTGGATGAAAGCTGCTTCTTATGCTTTGGCATTTTGGTGTGTCTGAATTCTGAATGTTTTGTACTTATATCACAGAGTGGGATTTGCAAACATCTTCCATTTTTCTTTTTTATTATTATTATTATGTTAGTCACCATACAGTACATGATTAGTTTTTGATGTAGTATCTCCCCTTTTACATGTCAACTTCAAGGTAGACCTCAAGAAACTATCAAGCTCCAGGCAGAAACAGAAACAAGCTCTAATATACAAGCTATTTCTCATTTATTTATATTGCCTATTTACAAAATCTATTTGAGAAGGCCTAAAATAAAATATGCAAGTACAGTTCGGCAATGAATAAAAATAGAAGATCAAAAGCATTAAAGGAAGTAGAAGAAAAAAGGCCTGTGATTATCTAGTACAAAGTGTAGGGTACACTTTTATGCTCAAAGTTAGGGGAAACATGTATTAGAGTACATCCTCTTTATTAACTGAAAAAAATGAAACGCACCAAATTTTCAAACATGTTGTTTTCCCCACCACAAAATGAGAAAAAAAGACTTCAGTGCATGATCCTTTAGCAGGAATGTAAAGTGAAAGACTGGGCATTTCCTTCCACATACATTTTACAAAATGGTAGAAATGATCTTTAACAAATGCATTTCATGCTCCCACTGCATCTTTGCTGTGGGCATCATGACATTTAATGTCATTCACAGATGGTGACCTTCAGCAGACCAGTCTAGGGATCTAACATGACATAGGTCCAATTTTATCCCCCAATACTGCATTCCCATTTGTAAGGGAAAGTTTGGTCTCATGAGAATAAAATGTCATGTTGGAGTAACAATAATCACAAACAAATTGCTAATAATTATGGTAATGTTAATTATAATTATAGTGTCTCATTTTTGTAGCATGTTTAGATGAGAGTTTTATATCAATCCTTCTAGTAAAGGTCTGCATAGACTACACTGTGCAAACTCTGTTAAAGCATCCGACCTTGTGCCCAAGTGGATTTGCCTGAAGTGCTCATGCAGAACATGCATAATTGTCTTGAAAGAATTTGACTCAGGAACAAAGTTGATCAGATAACTTGTGTGAGTTGACACATTGTCTCTTCTGATGGTGAAAGGGTGTTGTCAGAGAGTCTGGATGTTGGACTCAGACTGACCTGAGCTCCAACTCCACCACTTGTTGCTTTTGTGAACTTGGGTGATTATTTTCTGGTCTCAGCTTCCTAATCCAAAAGATGGGATAACAGGATGAGCAGGAGGCATATGAAAATTAAATGAGAGACTATTAATAAGGTACTTGGCACATAACACTTAACAGGTGTTGCATACATGTTGCCTCATTGCAAATCTAGAGGGAGAGTTGCATCTGGTATGGAGAATTGTATCCAGTATGGAGAGTGGTTTGTAACCAATCATACTGACAGAGCAGAAATTCTCCAGATCATTTAGCTCTACTTCTAACCACTCTAGTGGAAAATTACCTTACTGTCTACTCATATACAAAATAACCTGAATTTAGAGGTATTTGCTTAATGGACTTTTCCCTCACTTAGCATAAATTTGAAATTTTTTTTTAAATTTTTAAGTAGTTGTACCTACATAAATTTTAATCCTTTATCTTATGATATCATGTCAAACACAAACATGGGCTTCATACTGGTATTTAGCAGAAAAACAACTAAAATTTTAAATTTTATTTAGAAAATACTTAGGAATATATTTAGAAATACAGTTACTACTTTGTTTTACTACTTTTAAATATACTTAGAAATGTGATCAATTTGAAAGTCATATTTACATAAGAAATAGCTTTAAGTATTTTTTAATAAAATGAGAAGAATAAAATAGAGGAATTTTGAATTAGTATTAATATGCAGATTCAAAGTACCATACTTATTTGAAAATGTCATTGCATTTGGTTAATTTATATATAATTCATACAGCTTTATATTCATCAAATATATAAACTTAGGCAATTTACCTGAAAATGTTTCTGATTATGAATAATATAAATGTATTAGACAAATCATTTATTTTTATAAACCGGTTTCTATTTTGTAAATCAATTACATGATTGTGGCCATATAAAACACTCTTAATAAGTTTAATAAAGAATAGTGAGGGGCACCTGGGTGGCTCTTCTATAAAGCAACTGGTCATGATCTCATGGTAGTTGAGTTGTGCCCTGAGCTCTGTGTTGGACTCCAGACTGAGTGTGGAGCCTGCTCAGGATTCTTGTTCTCTCCCCCACCACTCCTCTCTCTCTCTAAAATAAATAAATAAAATCCTAAAAAGAGGAATGTTGAAAAAATACGTAATAGAAATTCCATAAAATATAGGCACAAACCATAAAAAATAAAGAATATTACTTAATGTTCAGTTAACTATCACATTGAAAAAGTTATAGAAGTACAAGATACCTTTTATCCTGAAAAGAATGAATCCCCAGGACCCTAGATAAAGAAAAGTGACAGGATGTAGGCAGAATGACTTACCATCCAGATTTTCCCAAGCCCTAGACTGGACTATCTAGTTCATTACTATGATGAATCAGAAGTATTCCTAACAGAAACCAAACTTCGTAAGATGAAAATTAGATTCTTTAATGTATTGAGTAGAGGCAAAAATTATGAGAATACCAACTACTTTGAAAAATAAATCTTGCTTTATGTAACATGCTTTTTAAATTAAAAACCAAAATATATGGTTGAGGAAAAATACAGTGTCTTTCTATTATAATAAGCAAAATACTATTTGTACTATAAGGAAGACGTACAAAATGAAAACAAGTGCATTATGATCTAATACCTATTTATAGCATGAATTAAAAAACTCATCATTGTTTGTTACTCATTTAGTATAAGAATCATGAACCATGAGAGACAATGGACTCTGAAAGACAATCTGAGGGGTTTGAAGTGGCAGGGGGGTGGGAGGTTGGGGTTCCAGGTGGTGGGTATTATAGAGGGCACAGATTGCATGGAGCACTGGGTGTGGTACAAAAATAATGAATACTATTATGCTGAAAATAAATTAAAAAAAAACTTAAAAAAAAAAGGAAGAGAAAAAAATCGGGAGCTCTGGTGCACAGGCAAAAATTCTTTTTTTTTTTTTTTTTTTTAAAAGAGAGAGAGAGAGAGGTCACAAGTAGGCAGAGAGGCAGGCAGAGAGAGAGGGGGAAGTAGGCTCCCCGCCCAAGTGAAGAGCCCGATGCAGGGCTCTATCCCAGGACCCTGAGACCATGACCTGAGCTGAAGGCAGAGGCTTAAACCACTGAGCTACCCAGGTGTCCCAACAGGCAAAAATTCTAGAGAATTTTTTTTCTTTCTTCTCAAAGGAGAAATCCTAGTCTTTTCTTAGGAAAACATCATAAAAATTATTATTCTAACTCCAAACGACTGGAAAGAAAAAATTAATAAAGCATTTGTGTTTCAGTTTCAACTCAAATTGGGATGAGTACTACTATTTGTAATTTGAATCATTAATTAATAATAAATGTATAACCAAAGAATATCCAAGTGTTCAAATGATATGCCCTTGAGAACCATGAAGTTTCGTTATATAATTTCACATTATATTTACAAGAAACTCTGACCCGAGCTGTTAACATTATATAATTATATGTGACTTTATTCAGAGGTAAAATGAAAGACAATCAAGTGGTATTATAAGTTCATCAGTCTTAGGGGGCAGATTCAGATTTGGAGGGAAATGCGAAGAGTCAAAATGTGGTGTCTTCACAGTAATGCTTCAACTTCAAATGAAATTCCAATATAAAATTAGCTTTAAGTGAACATTTCCTGAAGCAAAACAAAATTCTGACCATTACATTAATTGATTGGGTTACTCTAAGATCATTTCTGAAAATAATCAATGATTTTTTTTAAATAGAAGTTTGGATATATGGCCATTTTGTTTCTAAATTTCATGCATTGTAAATTATTTGGATGTGTAGCATTAAACATTGCCCTACTCAAAATCCCGCGGTGGTTCAGATATGAGAACAAATGTTCTATAAAATCAGAAATCAAGGAGAAGAATCCTAGTATTCAGAAATGGGTTTGAAACCCTATTTGTAACTGAAAGGGTAACTTGATAGATTTCCATTCAAACAAGTGACTGTGTATTGTTTAAAATATTCTGCGTTTTGATCTTGGCTCTTTCACTTAATGTCTGTGACTTTGTCAAGTTACATACCTCTAGAACCTCTTTTCCTGTGGAAACTAAGAAAATAAGCACCTCATAACCCTCTGCGGATTAAAAGCTACAGTAAGCATTAATTCTATAGCAACTTTCCTCCTCTTTACTATGTGCTGGTTGTTTCCAAACCACACAATGTTTGTGTTTCTCTAGTTATGTTCTAATTGTTATTCCATTTTCTTCAACAGATAAAAGTCCCGATGAAGATATTTTTCCCAAGCCCACAGTTTTTCTTCCTTCAGTTGCTGAAGTAGAAGTCCATAAGGCTGGAACATATCTTTGTCTTCTTGAGGATTTTTTCCCTGATGTTATCAAGGTACACTGGCAAGAAAAGGATGACAAAACAATCCTGAAATCTCAGCAGGGAGACACCATGAAGACCAAGGACACATACATGAAATTCAGCTGGCTGACCGTGACTGGAGCATCAATGGATAAAGAACACAGATGTATTGTCAACCACCAAAGGAATAACAGAGAAGTTATTCAAGAGATTCTTTTTCCTTCAATAAGCAAAGGTATGTGCACATAACAATGAACACAACTACACAGAACACTTTGTTTCAAAGGGAATGCCCTACCTTTTCTGTCAAGTATTTTTTTTTAAGATTTTATTTATTTATTTGACAGAGAGAGATCACAAGTAGGTAGAGAGGCAGGCAGAGAGAGAGGAAGGGAAGCAGGCTCCCTGCTGAGTAGAGAGTCCTGTGCTGGGCTCGATCCCAGGACCCTGAGATCACGACCTGAGCTTAAGGCAGAGGCTTTAACCCACAGAGCCACCTAGGTGCCCCTTTTCTGTCAAGTATTAATGAAAACAAATATATATAATATTTTCTCTAATGTTGTTTTCTTTAATGATGGCATAAATGTCCTGCTATTTCCCAATGGAATTCAAATAGTATGGGCTTTGAAGGCACCTGGATACCAGTCAGTTGAGCACCTGACTCCTCATTTATGCAGCTCAGGTTTTGATCTCAGGTTTTCATCAAGACCGCCGTCGGGCTCCATGCTCAGCCCAGAGTCTGCTTGAGTATCTTTCTGTCTGCCTCTTCTCCCCGTGTTCTCTCTTTCTCAAAATAAATAATGAATCTTAAAAAAAAAAATAGTATGGCCTATGGAACATACAAAGAAAAAAAGAAAAAGAAACTCACTTAGCCTTTCTCACATCAGTTTCATCATCCAAAATATTATTGTCACAGTGATATAGTTTCTATTTATTGTATGGATTAAATGAAACAATACATGTGAAAGCACCTAGCAACCTTGCACATAAGAAATGTTCAGAGAGGGGCGCCTGGGTGACTCTGTTGGTTAAACAACTGCCTTTGGCTCTGGTAATGATCCTGAAGTCCCAGGATCAAGTCCCACATGAGGATCCCTACTTAGCAGGGAGTCAGCTTCTCCCTCTGACCCTACCCTTTCATATTTTCTCTTACTCTCTCTCTCTCTCTTTTAAATAAATTTTAAAAAAACTTTAAAATTTTTTTCAGAGCAATATCCTCACCTTATTTTTAATATAATTTTATTTTAATATAATTTTATTTTATTTTTTCAGTGTTCCAAGATTCATTGTTTATGCAACACACTCACTGCTCCATTCAATACATGCCCTCCTTAATACCCATCACCAGCTAACCCATCACCCACTCCCCTCCAAAACCCTCAGTTTCTTTCTAAGCATCCACAGTCTCTCATGATTCATCTCCCCCTCCAATTTACCCCAATTGTCATTTCCTTTCCTTCTCCTAATATTCTCCCTGTTATTCCTTATTCTCCACAAGTAAATGAAACCATATGATCATTGACTTTCTCTGCTTGGTTTATTTCACTCAGCATTATCTCCTCAAGTCCTGTCCATGTTGATACAAATGTTGGGTATTCATCCTTTTTGATGATGGGGTAATATTACAGTTCAATATATGGACCGTATCTTCTTTATCCATTCATCTGTTGAAGGGCCTATTTGCTCTTTCCACAGTTTGGCAATTGTGGCCACTGCTGCATGGGCTACATATGGCCTTCCTTTTCATTACAGATCCTTGTGTATCTTTAGGATAAATACCCAGTATTTACTCAATAGTGCAATGGTAGATCATATGGTAGCTCTATTTTTAATTTCTTGAGTAATCACCACACTGTTTTCCAAAGTGGCTGCACTAACTTGAATTCCCCAAAGCACTGTTTGAGTGTTCCTTTCTCTACATGTTCTCCAACACTTGTTGTTTCCTGTCCTAAAAACGTTGGCCATCCTAACTGGTATAAGATAGTATCTCCGTGTGGTTTTGATTTGAGTTTCCCTGATGGCTAATGATGATGAGCATTTTTCCATGTGTCTGTTAGCCATTTGTATGTCCTCTTTGGAGAACTGTCTGTTCATGTCTTTTGGACATTTTTTGACCTGATTATCTGTTTTTTGGGTGCTGAGTTTGAGAGGTTCTTTATAGATTTTAGATATCAGCCCTTTGTCTCCAGCGTCATTTGCCCCATTCCGTGGGTTTCCTCATAGTTTTGTTGACTGTTTCCTTTGTTGTGCAGTAGGTTTTTACCATGATGTAGTTCAAAAGTTCATTTTCACTTTTGTTTCCTTTGCCTTTGGAGACATGTCTTGAAAGAAGGTGCTGTGGTGTATGTTGAAGAGGTTATTGCCTATGCCCTCCAGGATTTTGATGGATTCCTGGTTCACATTGAGGTCTTTCATCCATTTTGAGTTTATCTTTATGCTTGGTATAAAAGAATGGTCGAGTTTCATTCTTCTATACGCAGCTGTCCTATTTCCCCACCACCATTTATTGAAGAGACTGTCTTTTTTCCCCTGGATTTTTTTTTTTTTTCCTGCTTTATCGAAGATTAGTTGACCATGAGTTGAGAATCCGTATCAAGACTGTCTATTCTGTTCCATTGATCTATGTGTCTTTTTTGTGCCAATAACATGCTGTCTTAGTGATCATAGCTTTGTAATATAGCTTGGAATCAGGCAACATGAAGCCCCAAGATTAGTTTTTCCTTTTCAACATTTCCTTGACAATATGGGGTCTTTTCTCATTCCAAACAAATTTTAACACTGTTTGTGCCAGCACTTTGAAAAATGCCTGTGGATTTTTGATCAGGATGGCATTGAAAGTACAGATTGCTCTGGGCAGTAAAGACATTTTAACAATGTTTATTCTTGCAATACAGGAGCATGGAATGTTTTCCCATCTTTTTGTTACTTCTTCAATTTCTTTCATGAGTGTTCTCTAGTTCCTCCGGTATAGATCCTTCACCTCTTTGGTTAGGTTTGTTCCCAGGTATCTTGAGGTTCTTGATGCTCTATTACATGGAATCGACTCCCTAATTTCCCTTTCTATATTTTCATTGTTAGTGTATAAGAAAGCAACTGATTTCTTTTCATTGATTTTGTATCCTGCCGCATTACTGAATTTCTGTAGGAGTTCTAATATTTTCGGTGTGGAGCCTTTTGGGTTTCCCATATAAAATATCATGTCATCTGTGAAGAGTGTTTGACTTATTCATCAATTCGAATACATTTTATTTCTTTTTGTTGTGTGATTGCTGTTGCTAGGATTACTACTATGATTTTGAACAACAGTGGCAAGAGTGGCCATCCTTGTCATCTTTCTGATCTCAGTGAGAAGGCTCTCAGGTTTTCCATAGGAGAATGATATTCACTGTGGGTTTTTCATAGACAGATTTTATGAAGTTGAGGAATGTTCCCTCTATTCCTATACTCTGAAGAGTTTTAATCACAGAAGGATGCTATATTTTGTCAAATGCTTTTTCTGCATCAATTGAGAGGACCATGTATTTCTTCTCTCTTCTCTTATTGATTTGTTCTATCACATTGATTGATTTGCAAATGTTGAACCAAGCTTGCATCCCAGGAGTAAATCCCACCTGGTCATGGTGGATAATCTCTTTAATGTATTGTTGGATCCTATTTGCCAGGATCTTGTTGAGAATCTTGGCATCCATATTCAACAGGGATATTGGTTTAAAATTCTCCTTTTTGATGGGGGCTTTACCTGTTTTGGGGATTAGGGTAATGCTGTCTACATAGAAAGAGTCTGGCAGTTTTCTTTCTGTTTCTATTTCTTGAAAAAATGTCAGGAGAATAGGTATTATTTCTTCCTTCAATGTTTGATAGACGTCCCTGGACTGTCAGGGACCTGTCAGGTCTGGACTCTTGTTTATTGTGAGGGTTGTAATCACTGCTTCATTCTCAGGAGACATTGATCTATTGAGGTTGTCATTTTCTTCCTGTTTCAGTCTTGGAATTTGTAGGAATGCATGCACTTCTATGTTGCTTAACTTACTGGCATAAGTTGTTGATAACAATTTCTGATGATTATTTCTATTTCCTTGGTGTTAGTCATGATCTCTCCCATTTCAGTTATGACTTTGTTCATTTGGGTCCTCTCTCTTTTCTTTTGGATCAGTCTGGCCAGTCGTTTATCGACCTTATTAATTGTTTCAAAGAACCAGCTTCTATTTTGTTGATGTGTTCTACTGTATATCTAGATTCTAACTCATTAATCTCTACTCTAATCTTAATTATTTTAGTTCTTGTGTGTGGTTTGGCTTAATTGGTTTTTGATTCCCCATTCTTTAAGGTGTAAGGAGAGTTTGTGTATTTGTGAATTTTGAATTTTTTTTGACTGAGGCTTGGATGACTATATATTTTCTTATCCCTTAGGACCGCCTTTGCCATATCCTGTAGGTTTTGGATGGATGAGTCTTCATTCTCATTGGTTTCCTTGAATTCTTTAAGTTCTTTTTTGATTTTCTGGTTGATTCAAACATTTTTGAGCAGGTTGGTCTTCAGCTTCCAAGTGTTTGAATTCCTTGAAACTTTTTCTTCTGGTTGAGCTCCAATGTCAAAGCATTGTGTTCTAAGAACATGCAGAGAATGATCTTGGTCTTTTGGTAGTGGTTCAGCACTGATATGCAACCCAGTATATGGTCTATACTTGGGAAAGTACCATGTGTGCTCATGAAGAATGAGTATTCTATTGTTTTAGGGTGGAATGTTTTGTATATATCTATGAGGTCCATCTGATCTAATGTATCATTCAAAGATCTTTTTTCTTTGTTGATTTTCTGCTTAGATGCTCTCTGTTGCTGGTAGTGGTGTGTTAAGATCCCCTACAATTAATGCATTCATATCAATATGACTCTTTATTTTGATTAACAGCTGGATTATGTAGTTGAGTGCTCCAATGCTAGGGGCATAAATACGTAACAATTATTAGATCTTATTGATGGAAAGACCCTTTAAGAACAATGTAGTGTCCTTTTGTATCTCTGAATACATCTTTAGCTTAAAATCTAATTCATTTGAAAAAGGAATCACTACCCTAGCTTTCTTTTGAGGCCTGTCACTTTCAATCTGGGTTTATCCTTAGGTTCTAAATATGTCTCTTATAGACAGCATATGGGTGGGTCTTGTCATTTTATCCAGTCTGCAACCCTGTGCCATTTTATGGGTGCATTTAGGCCATTCACATTGAGAGTTATTATTGAGAGATAAGTTTTTATTGTCATGATGTTGCCTATGAAGTCCTTGTTTCTATAGATTGTCTCTGTAAATTTCTGTTCTATGTCACTCTTGAGTTCCTTTATAGAGCCCTCCTTAATATTTCATGTAGTTCTAGCTTTATGGTCACATATTCTCTTAAATCTGCCGGTCATGGAAGCTCTTTACCTCTCTATCCATTCTGAATGTCAGCCTTGTTGGCTAAAGTATTCTTGGCTGCATGTTCTTCTCATTTAGTGCCCTGAATGTGTCTTGCTAGCCCTTCTTAGCTTCCCAGGTTTCTGTGGAAAGGTCTGATGTTATTCTGATAGTCATTCCTCTGTACATAAGGAATCTCTTCTCCTAACTGTCCTTAACACATTCTCTCTGATTTTATGACTCATGATTTTCACAATTAATTGTCTGGAGATTATTCTAGATGCATTGATTTTTGGGGGTGTCCTTTCTGCCTCTAGAAAATGAACACTTGTTCCATTCCCCAGATTAGGGAAATGTTCATCCAGTGTTTTTTCAACTATATCTTCTAATCCTCTCTCTCTCTCCATCCCCTCAGAGATCCCAGTAATGCTGACATTGGAATGTTTCCGGCATCATTTATTTTCTAATTCTCTTTTCATGGCTTTTAAGGTGTTTTAGGTCTCCTCCTGATACTTCTTTTCTATCATCTTGTCTTCCAGATCATTAAATTGATCTTCTGCATCATTTACCCTAGCTGTTAGAGTATTGAGATTAGATTGGATCTCATTGATAGCATTTTTAAGTTCTGCTGGATCAACTCTTAATTCTGTCCTTAGCAATTCTGTTTTGCCACTAATGGTGTTCTCCAACCTAGCCATTGTCTGGATAATTTTTACCCTGAGTTTTATTTCCAACATATTGTTTATGTCCATATCCAATAGTTTTGTGGCAGAGGTCACAGTCTCTGAATTTCTCCTCTCTTGGGTGTTTGTCCTAGTCATTTTTGTGACAGATGGTTGAGGGGATGTATACTAGATATATCAAGCACAAACCAGTCAAGGTGCACCTTGGACAGTTTTGGAGCAATTGGAATTCCCCACCAAAAAGAAAGAAGAAAGAAAAAAAAGAGAGAAAAGGAGAAAAAAAGTGGGAAAAAAAAACGGCCAAAATGAGCCCCCAAAATAAGATTTATAAGGTACATAAACCAAAAACCAACAAGAAGACCAGGAAAAGTAGAAGAAAAGAAAAAAAAAAGCCAAAATGAGCTCCAAGAATAAGATTTATATAGTACATAAACAGCAACAAATACACATTAACACTGACAGAATAAGATTGGAAGGTGTTTATAAACTTTTGATGTGGGCAAGGAAGGTTATTTCAGTTCATCCAGAGTGTATCTTGTTATGTTTGTTAAAGGACTCAATGTTCCAGAGATACAGGAAAATTAAAACTGGTTTATATATAGGGGTAGTATTAAATGGGGGGGGGGAACTAACTTGAAGCTTATATCTTATTTATATGTATATATCTATATCTATATCTATATCGATATATTAAAAAAAAGAAACACAGGTTTATGTATGAAAAAAGTTCAATTTAAAAAGTTATGTAATGTGTTGTAATAAACATCTAGTTGTAGTGCTAAGTAAGTTAAAAAAATAACAGAATAAAAATGAGAACAAATTAGTTTAAAAGATGGGTTTATGAAATATACTGTTTTTTGGGAGTAATGGGGCTTAAAATATTGTTTTCCCCCTATTGTTGGGGTTTTACAATTTTATGGAGATCCTGAGGTTATTGTCCTCTTGTTCTTTTCAGTTTGTCTTCTGGGGGCAGGGCCTGTGCATTGTTCTTCAGTCAGTCTTGCCTGGGCTTTGTTGCCCTGCCACCTATGAAGGGGCTGGACTCTGTGGAAACAGGCTTTTCAGGCTTTTTCCTCTCTGGAGGCTTTTGTTCTTTCAGTGCTTTTTGTGGCTTTTTGGAGGGTTAGTGCAAAGCAAACTGTCCACACCCAAAGAGAAGTCTCAGTCTATTCCCCTCTGGATTGTTCAGAATACTCAGACTTCCCCTCTGCAAACTCCATTGAACACTGTAAACTGCCACAGGCATTGCCTGCTCCCACCTACCACCTCGGTGGTCATCCTGAGGCCCACACTTGTCTCTGCACCTCCGTGCCCTAAAATGGTGAGCAATATTGGTCCAGCTAATCCTGATTCTGGTGACTGCTGTTGCCAACTGTCTGGAGTCCCTGCCCATCCTGGGTGCACTCAGACCCAGTGGTACTGCAGGTCATGGAAGGCTGTGGGCCCAGGGACCTCAGGCAGGAGCTTGTATGAGGCTCTCTCAGTGTGGGCTGCGGTGTTCTTAGCCCCATTGGTGGTCAAGCATTGGAAAGCTTCAGTCTCAGGGACCACTGACAGGAGCCCCTGTTGGGATCTCTCAGGCTTGGGCAGGTGCAAGCTGTGACCACCCTCGAACCATGGGCTTAGGTCCATGCCTGTGTCCGCCCAATTCTACCAATTGTTCTTCAAGACCCTTTGTTCTTTTTGTGTGGTTTTAATCAGACTCCAGGTTAATGCTGGTTTGTGAGCACAGGACACTTTCATATTGTTTTATTACTTCCCAATGTGTTGCTTCTGGTGGCTCCCTCCCCTTTTGTTTATCCTGTGATATCAATCCGAATACTCCCACTCTGCTTTATCCCTCCACTGATGATCTTCTGCCCCCATAGAAATCCAGAAGTGTATCGTCTTACATCTCAGGGCAATTTCATGGTGTTCAGAGTATTCTAGTAGATATTTAGCTCACTTTAGGGGACAGGAAGAAACAGGGTCTCTTTCTTCTCTGCCATCTTCCCAGAGTGCCCCCCCCACCTTTTTAAAATGAAATAACCAGAAGGTCCCCTTTTCATGACTTTACTTGATGAGGAAAAAAGAAAAATTATGTATTTTCAAGAATATTCTTCTCAGCATCACAGTCCTTCTCACTTTAAACTTGCTCTACTCAAAGCATGACACGTTAACAATGAGTTAGCGGGCACAAAATGCTGTTCAATTGATGGAGCTGAATCACAGCTCAACTTGAAATAGTAATTTGGCTACTGAGGCTTTAGTATGATCTTGTGTTTTTTAGATTTGAATTTTATATACCAGAAAAGGGTGAAGTATCATTAGTAAAGATTGGGTGAGGCTCACATGTATAATGTTTCTTTCATTCTATACAATGAATATATTTCTTTCCATTAGTAAAGCTGTTCAGCAAACATTATTGCAGTCCTAGTGAATGCCAGGCTGGAAGGGATGCAAGATGAACTACTATCCCAATGAGGATCATTACCATAATGCAAATAGACTTTTCCTAATCACTCAGGGCTCCTTATGATGCAGTATCATTCAGGCATGGTGTCCCATGGAGCCCCATTGGTGTAGACACCAATTTAGACATTGTGGGCAGCCAACTGAAAGTGTCCTAGCCCACGGTGATCCAGAAACTCAGTAGATTCAGTCCCATCCTGGAATAAACATCACAGACCAAGGTTACAGAAGGCTTGTAAGAAGTAGCCAGTTTATACTGTTGTCTGTAATTCACAAGCAATTTTTAAGCAGTGGGAAATAAACACTTAACAAGAACTGTGAAGAGCTTTCTATATACAAGTTTTGATTTCTGAAGTAAATCTTTGTCTTCTTGGAACATTGGGGGAACAAAAAAGAACCCACATGCCTAAAATGGTCAAACTCAGTTTAAGGCTCCAAGTCACTAAACAAAGACTTAATACCTAACCCAAGTACAGTTTCAACCCTCCAGATAGGTAACATTTCCCAGTCAACATGGGCATTTCCTGATCAGCCTCAGAAAGATTCCTGATGGATTTCCTCTTTCCCTTTGGGAAGGTGACCTTGCCTAAAACAATGGATTCTTTGCAAAGAATTTTCTTTTTCTGCTCCATGTCTATTGTTAAAAAGGTTTCTTTTCCTCTAACCCTTTTGAGTTCCCCTCTACTTCCTAGATGGGATGCTGAGTGATTCATTAATACATTGATTAATAACGCTATTAGATCTTTAACATTTACTTAGTTACAATTTTTGTTCTTTAACAGGCTTGATGGCTGTGACAGAATCTGAAATGGACTCCCAGGGACATTCAGAAACAAAGGAAAACACAGAGGTGGTGACCGTTAGTCCTTTGAATTCACGATCTTTCTCACCTGATCCAATGGCTGTGGGTGAGTTCTTGGCTCTATGCTCCACTCTCTATTTGTTCAAACTCCTACTGTAATTGATTTTGCTTTACAGGGCAGGCCAGCTTGGGCTGGCAGAGTGTTATACTAGTGTTAAGTCGAGGTAGCACGTTTTTTTTTTTTTTTTTTCAGCTCTCTTGAGCTAGTAGATGTGCCCAGAAGCCAACTGACCTGGCACACAACCAAGCCCCTAAACTTTCAGACCGAGTTCCCCAGGTGGAACCCTCAGGAATTGTCCAGGAGAATTGGTGTTGCATGAGAGTCTTCTTTGGCCAGAGGCCAGTAACATCTCTAACTGGCCATACACTAATGTGTGCATAATTTTTAGTCTTTGGTGTAGACCATGAGTTGTGGGGCAGAGGGAGAGGGAAACGTCTTCAGTGTCTCATGCTCAAGCCTGTCATCATCAGGTTACAGAAACCTTCTCAAAGCACAATTAAAGGGTCCTCTCAGTCACAGGATGCAGCCCTGTGATTAGGTATGTAAGACCCAACATTGGAGGAAGATAGCCCTGGACATTTCCAGTAGAAGAGGAACATTACCAAGTGTTCCTGCTATAAAACTAATAGTTGAACCTTGTATGCATTCCACAGCTACAGAAATCTCCACCTGACACGTAGTCCTGCCCAGACACTGGTGTTTCTGAATCATATTGAGGGAAAGAGAAGTAGCTGACATCCAAATAGAATGCTTTCATCTAGACAGGGATTCAGAGCTTCATACTTTAACTATATATGAAATCCTTTCTCCCTCTTTTCTTTTTCTTTACTCTGTCAATGGCCTGTATCTCCCAGGTCAATGAGAAGGGGCCTAATCTCTGGAATTAGAGCTACCTAGCAGAAAATATAACCCTTTTCCTAATTTCTCTCAAGGTCAATAAGACATCTCATTGGTTGATTACCATAGAATTCTATTGGGAGTTAGTTAAGAATTATGAAGAAGCCACCAGGACTCACTCCTTTGGCTGGCCCTACTTCCTCGGTGAGGGATAATTATAAAGAAGTATGATCAAGACCTTTCCCTTCATTCTTGAAGTTGTTGCTGAAGCCCTCCTAAAGCAACAGGTAACCTCCCCCCAAAAACAAGAAACAAAGAAATCCCTTTGACTCTGACCAAAGCAGTTCTTGAAAATAAAATAGCCCTTGATTATGATTCTGCTGAGCAAGACTGGATCTTTGTGTAGGCAACACCATGTTCTATACCAAGTTGAACACTATTGGGAAAATTAAAACCCAATAACAGCATGTCATGGTGCATGGTGCAAGCCATGTGGCTTAACAGAGTTTCTTCTGTAATAGTGTCTTTCTTACATATTTGATTTTAATTGCTTTGAGAATTGGGGACTATGGCAAACATGAGGAATTATCCTGTTTGAGGCATCATAATAATCTGCCTGGTGTGTTATGCCCTCTCAAAAGCTTTCATGCAAATTCAAAGCCAGTAATCTCCAAGCAAATTACCAAAGACTAGAACATTACAACGAATGAAGAGAATGACCAACTCAAAAATTGTAAAGCTGAAGTGACTATCACAACTATCACAAGGGTTAAGTAAAAAGGTTAAGACCTGTTAATATCACCCAGAGGAACAACAATTACTGTGAGAATGTCAGAGCAGTTGCTGAGAGTGGTGTTAATGCCTTCAATTTAGAACCCATCTCTCAGTTCAGCTGAGATCTGATCAAAAGGCAGAGTTGTTAAAAAGGAAAACCACAGGCTCAAAATGTACTCAGTTAGCTTAAGACCACAAGCCATTAAAGTCTTCATACCTACCCAGCTGCAGAGTCAACACCCAGAAGTGCAGCGTATAGTGAGTGGACATGGGAACATCCTGGTCAGCACTAGGAATTAGATTGTCCTCCATTCCCCACAGGAGGATGACCTTGCCTCAGCCAATAGTTTCCTTGCTGATAATTTCTTTCTCACTCCCTATCTTGAAAAACCTCTTTCCTATTGGCCTTTGAAGCTCCTCTCTACTTCCTGGATAGGATGATGCCTGACTCCTGAATAGGTTTAAAATACAGCTAGTTAAATCTTTAAGATTACTCAGTTTTTAATTTTTGCTATTTCCCAGATTCCTAGCTTGTCCAATGACCAAATTCATGTTAAGCATTTACTTTTACCTGACCTATGATGAAGATCTAATGAAATTATGCCAGTGAAAATGCTTGTTGAAAACACAACATGGATGAGTTTATTCCTATATTCATTGTATTTATTTATATATTTTCCTAAAACTAACTTAAGTGAGATTATAAATCAGCCCTAAATTTTTTATTTCTATAGCTAACAGAAAGGAAGTAAATGAGCAAGGCATAAATTTAATGTAACCCCTTGGCTGAAGTATCCTGTTAGGTTCTGATTTCTCTAGTTTGCAGAGAAAAGTAAAAAGTATAGTAAGTTTCATGGTAAGAATTATAGTAAGGGAGAAGTTCCTGTGTGTAAGTGTTTTACGTAGCATTTGTGAAAGGAATGTCTCCAAGTCCTTCTCATAACAAAAAAAGTAACAAAAACATTTCTGTTAATGCAATTCTATAGGAGATTTCTAATATTGGTTCATGGAATTTCTTTTTTTCCTTTTTTTTTTTTTTTTAAGATTTTATCTATGTATTTGAGAGAGAGAGAGAAGCAGATTCCCTGCTGAGCAGGGAGCCTGATATGGTACTAGATCCCAGGACCCAGGTATCAGGACTTGAGCCAAAGGCAGATGCCCAACTGACTTGTATATATGTATATAGATACATAAAAGCTCACAATGATTAAGTGACTCTCAAGAGAGATAAAACTCATCTTGTCCTCATTTTTTTTTTAAAGATTTTATTTATTTATTTGACAAAGATCACAAATAGGCAGAGAGATAGGCAGAGGAAGCAGCGTCCCTGTTGAGCAGAGAGCCCCATGCGGGGCTCGATCCAGGACCATGGGATCATGACCTGAGACGAAGGCAGAGGCTTTAACCCACTGAACCAGCCCCTTGTCCTTGTTTTTGACCAGCCTTGAGAAAGAGCACCTAGAACACACATACAGGTTTGTTTGTTTTTTTAATTTATTCTTTATTTATTTTCAGTATAGCAGTATTCATTGTTTTTGTACCACACCCAGTGCTCCATGCAATCCGTGCCCTCTCTAATACCCACCACCTGGTTCCCCCAACCTCCCACCCCTCCACCACTTAAAACCCCTCAGATTGTTTTTCAGAGTCCATAGTCTCTCATGATTCACCTCCCCTTCCAATTTCCCCCAACTCCCTTCTCCTAATTCCCCATGCCCACCATGCTGTTTGTTATGGTCCACAAATAAGTGAAACCATATGATAATTGACTCTCTCTGCTTGACTTATTTCACTCAGCATAATCTCTTCCACTCGCATCCATGTTGCTCCAAAAGTTGGGTATTCATCCTTTCTGATTGAGGCATAATACTCCATAGTGTATATGGAACACATCTTCCTTATCCATTCCTCCGTTGAAGGGCATCTTGGTTCTTTCAACAGTTTGGAAAGCGTGGCCATTGCTGCTATAAACATTGTGGTACAGATGGCCCTTCTTTTCACTCCATCTGTATCTTTGGGGTAAATTCCCAGTAATGCAATTGCAGGGTCATAGGGAAGTTCTATTTTTAATTTCTTGAGGAATCTCCACACTGTGAACCTTTAACACAGTGTCTGGCACAGTAATAATTATTTAATAAGTATTAGCTTTCATTCATAGTGTTGTCATGTCTGCAAATACCACCACTCCAGAAAATCATGTGCGGTATCTGGGGATACTGAAGCTTGTGTGATTTGAAAGGTAGGACTGCTTTCTTTTGCTTAGATGGGAAATTGACCTAAACCAGACTCCTTCCAACATGTAAGATTCTGCTGTGATTCTAGGATTGGATGGACTCATCTTGGTAACAACACTTCAAGTCAACAGTGGGTGCTGAGGACTGTACAGCAGCCAGTTTCTGGTTATTTTTCCATTCAACATGTTTTCATACGACACCTACTTTGCAGTAGGCACTGTGCTAGGAGCTATGAGCAGAGAAGGAAAACAAGATAGTCTTAGGCAGTTACCCTCCAGCTGTGGGGGAAAAAAGAAAGAAATGCATAATTTATGAAGTTTAACATCTTCATGTACAGAAATACAATTTTGAATTGATTTACTGAATTACACAGTCTCAGAACAATCAATTCTGGAATTGTGGGGCTCATATTAGTAAAGGCTCTCCTCTCTGCTTACTAATTGTTATCTATCATCTACCTATCTATCATCTAAATATCTATCATCTTTCTATCCACAACACAGACACACATCAAATAATGGATTTGAACAATTGAATAATACTTGCACTCATTTCTTTCAGAGCTTGCTGCTATTAACTCCACAAAATTTTCTCTGAATGATGAAAATGGTAAGATTTTGTCTATGTTTGCCTTTATGTTCTGCTGTAGCATTTTCTCCTCCTCATCAACATCACCATTGAACTGCCCTGGCTTCAGGGTAAAACCTCAGAATGGCTGGATCTTTAAAAATAGACTGATATTTTAAGACAATCCATCATCTCTTAGGAATCATCATCACACAGTAAATGCTGCTTTGGGTGTGAGAAGACTATAAGTTAGGGGTGCAGTGATGTGCTCTGAATTCTTTCAACAATGAAATTCATTCACTTCTGTGACCTTTGTTACTACTGACTGAGGAAAACAAGATATCAATTGCTTCTAGATTTTTTTTTCAGATTGCTTGTAGATTTAAAAAAAAAAAAAAGAATTGTTCTTGCTGGAAGTTAATAACATGAACTGACACTGAGAGCTTCTCGTACAGAAGATGTGCTGCACTGTGAGTGCATTTTGTTTAATTCTCCTAATACTCACTGTGAAGGATTTTATTCCCATTTTACACAGGAGGACAATGAGCTAAATTTATTTGTCTCCATACCACACAGCAAGATCTAGGGCTTCATCCCAGACCATCTGAATCAAGAATTCATATACTATCTTAGTTTTTATTCTTCCTCTAATCCCCTAAGCCGAGGTCCTGAGACAGGTGTACACATGGGGAGGGGGTGTGAATGCAGGCCTTTTGGTGCCACAGAGTGGACTTAAACTCCACTCTTTTAATTATCAGTTGCATGATTATGGCTAAACTATTTACATTTTCTGAACACACCAAAAATGACATAAATAACACCTAACTCAGTCATAGAAGATATGAAGTGACATATGTGAAATGTCCAGCATAGGTATCTCACTTAGCTGCTACATCGTCAGTACTAGCTCCTGGCGTTTTCTCCTCACATATGAACAAAGGTAATGATGAAGAGCATTGGTTCTAGCCCTGCTGATCCAACCTCCGTGTCCAATATCAAGGGACTTGTGGGCTTTAATCATCATCATCACCTTCTTCATTATCATCATCCTAATTTATAGTTTTGCTTAATCATTTTGATGTCTTTGTTATTTTTTGCGTGTGAATATGCAGAATTATAGAGTAGCTGAGAAAGTGTTCCTAGATGCCCTGTTGCTGGGATTGAAATCTGGCTTCTGGTACTTACTAGTTGCATGAAATCAGCCCTCCTTTTTTTTTTTTAATATTTTATTTATTTATTTGACAGAGACACAATGAGAGAGGGAACACAGCAGAGGGAGAGGGAGAAGGAGAAGCAGGCTCTCCAGAGAGCAGGGATCCCAATGCAGGGCTCGATCCCAGGACTCTGGGATCATGACCTGGGCTGAAGGCAGACACCTAATGACTGAGCCACCCATGTGCCCCGAAATCAGCCCTTCTCTCTCTGTCTTCAGTTTATTTGTAAAATGGGAGTGAAAATAATAATAATAATAATCTCATAGGTTATTGAAAAATTAAATAAGGTTTAAGCTTTGCATACAAAGTTGCCAAAATAAGTAACAGCTAGTTTGTACTTAATGGATATTGCCTCTTATTCTTGAGTCAGATTTATAGGACCCAAACACAATTTTGATATGTTACAAAGTCCAGATACTGTATCTGTTTTAAACTAATTGCTATCAATGAAATTTCTACAGAACGTATATTGCCTCTCATTCTTATTTCACAACATGGTAGGGAAGAAGGAATGTTAAACGCTATTTATCACCAATGCCTTTTTCCCTTTGGATTCATTCATTAAAACACAACCTTACTTTTTATTACTTTGGAAAATTCTAGGTGAATTTAATAGATGTTTGAGTGACTTGACCAGCAAACTGTGTCTGAGTTGTCTTGGGGACGGTGGTGGTGGAGATGGTGATGTAAGTGTTTATTCTCCAGTTGGGCTGGTGGGAGTGTGTCACTTTAACCTAAGTCATCAGAAGTGTATACAGTCACCCTTCGCCCATTAATAAGTCCTAGCCTTTCAAAACAACGCGTGAAATTAATGAAATGCTTCTTTTAGACACCCTGCAGCTGCAACTTGGAAACACATCTGCCTACTATACCTACCTCCTCCTCCTCCTGAAGAGCCTGGTCTACTCCATCATCATCGTCATCTGTCTGCTTGGGAGACCAGCACTCAGTGGCAGTGGGAAGAGTTCCTAACACATGGTGGCATAAGGTGTCACTTCTAGCCATTGGCTAGTTTCTCTAAAAGTGTCTGCTGAGGATCTAGTGAGCCTTCTTTCTGAGATTGGGTTATTTCAGTTCACATGTGTCTTTTTCTTGTGTCGTTTCTGAGAACAGGCTTACAAACCCCTGGGCAAACAGAAGCTTTCACTGTGCAGCTAGAACAAATTCCGCCATGACTCCTGGGTGGGGCCAGGGGTCATCCACAGAGTCTTCTGCACCACCCCCTCATTGTTGTCCACCAGCTCCCAGCCACCCAGTCCCCATGCCTCTGGGTACAACCACCATACACCTTACAACTGCATTCCTTGAACTCTTTAACCAGATAACTGCCTTGAAGTCTTTATTTTATATACCTGGAAGCCAACATGCCTGTTACCTGACATTTGTGTGTTTTTTATAATAGTTACAATAAAAGCAATCAAGTCTTCTTTGGCCTCTGTGTAATTTATTTGGTGCTAACTGAGAGTCCAAACTGAAGGACAGCATGACAACTGATATTTCCAATACAGCATCACTTGTAATAAGTGATCAATTCCACATTTCTAATTCTTTCTCTAAGATAGTCCTTATGATGCTTTCTTTGGACCACTGATTCTAGGTGAGCCACAGGCAGTGAAGGTTTCCAGGTTATTTCTCCTGCAAAGTTTAGCAGATTCAGACTCATTTGGTTTACACTCTGGTGGTGACACTATAACATGTCACAATACTGGTGGCTGTGTTCAGACATGTTCCAGTGTGTCACAGGGACCATGTTTCCTGATGTCACAAGAATCCCAAGAGAGCTGCACTAACACTGAAAAGGTAGAATGGCAGAGGGGTTAGCTGCTTGACTTCTAAACTCCATGTTCTTGGGCTTAAATCTTGGTTCTACAGCTATTGAACTCTCTGTGACATAATTTTCTCACTTGTCAAATGGAGTTAAAGTGACCCATCCCTTAGAGTTCTGTGGATAAAATGAGTTAACTTTCCTGGGTACCCATGAGTGCTCAACAACATTAGCCTCCACTATTGAGAGATCTAAGTTAGAAGTAAGAGAAACACACATGTACACATGCAAACACTAACAATTAGGGCACTCATTAATATGTGTGTGTGTATTTCTATACACATGGATGTAAAAAAAATATTCAGTGTGTGTCAAGTTGTGAAAAAGGTAGTGGTGGTTTATTTTTCTATTTTTGTTAACAAATCCACTTAATGTAGGAACTTTAATATATTAGAATTTAAACGATATCTCATTTAAAATTGGGAAGGATTTTTTCTTAATTTATAATCAGGTTCAGTTCTTAGGAAACAGGTGCTTTTGGAAACCATGTAGAGGTTCCCATGTGGAAACAACATAAAGCCCACAAGATACAAAAAAGAGGAAATTTAATTTTGATTTACTCCTTGTCAAAAATTTCTTCAGATCTCTTAGGACAGATGTCCAGGCCTTTACTCAGACATGTGGAACTATTTATGCATGTGGAAAGCATGGAGGCACAGAGAGGAAACTAGCAAATTACT
The DNA here is from genome assembly GCF_011764305.1 of Mustela putorius furo. Classification (NCBI taxonomy): domain Eukaryota; kingdom Metazoa; phylum Chordata; class Mammalia; order Carnivora; family Mustelidae; genus Mustela; species Mustela putorius. The sequence goes on from NW_025421998.1 coordinate 15,475,809, forward strand.
TAAGCCGTGTGAGCTAATGTCACTGCTGGGGGTCCTAGGCACTGTGTCCTGTGGCTCAACTCTCTAGCACTTTTCTTCCCCAACTGGACCTGGGCTGCCCTGGACTGCGAGGTGCAAAGAGGTGGTGGTCCTGGAAGCAGTGTGGGTGGAAGGAGGGCGCTATGTTCTCCTTCAAATGTGGTTGATTCCTGGAAGTGCTTGAAGTCAAGCTGGCCCTGCTGGTTGGGGCTCTGCAACCACTGGCTCTGGTGCTGAAAGATGAAATAAGAACAGTTAAACCACAGCCAACTTTGCTCCTTTCCAAAAGGCCACAGCTAATGGAAAGAAAAGATCCACCTGCACACAAGCTTCTGCTCTCAAATATACTCTTCGGCTGTGGTTGAGGGTCCCTCTATTTATACCAAGTTCATTCTTGTAGCTGCTATGTGAGTTAGGATTGTAAGCCCAGGGCTGCTGAGTTGCTGCACACTCAGTCCACACTGATGACACTGTTCTGAAGGAAATAGCAGAGATTTCTTGTAGCACTAGGTGATCCCCGACATTCCATCAGGATCTGTGCTTTTCCATGGCAGGTGATTTACTGAGGCTCAGACTTTTGGTCTCATTTTGTCTGTGTAGGCAGCGTGACATGAGACCCATGCCCACTAGGTTACTAGCACAGGGTGTCTGTAGACGACACAACAGCAGGTGCTTCTTTCCTCACAAGAACACATGGACATATGGAGGCTCTGAGTTCAACTGTGTCACTGAATTTCACAGACTGAGTCATGCCAGTTCCCTACAGGGATAAGTGACTGCAGAGCCAGGCTGAGCAATCCTCAGAACTTGCACAACAGATAAGTGTGTTTGAGGGGGGGTGCGGAGCAGAGTAGTGCTGTTCAGTGATATGAGCTTAAAAAATAAGTGTCCACACCCACATGCCACCCAAGCATGGAACAGAGATTGTGCCCAATCCCAGGATCCACTCTGTTCAGGCTTTGGGGAAACAAAGCTCTACTGCAGACTTCACTGCTTCAGCTTTTACATTCTGAAATCACAAAGCATATTCTCACCAATTCTGGAGATTTGGGTCCCAACGCCAGAATGTACATACCGTTCTCGTCCCCTTGTCCACCTTACAAAACTCTTTTTGGTTAATCCTCAGACTCACACACCCCTCCTGGTGGCACTTCTGTCATTTGGTCTATTCTCAGAACAGCACAGATGGAGCTTACCTGACCTGCGCAAATACACACATTTGTGTCATTACATCCAGCAATTTTTTATTCATGAAATAGCTCTGACAATATAATACTTGTTTTCTATCATGCATATTTTTCTCTAAAACCAGAAAAAGTAAAAAATTCTAAGAATAGAAGAAAAGTTAAATAATTATTATATTTCCATGAAATATTTTGCAGTAAAATTTATATTTATGTGTTAGGCAACAATTCTCTAAATACTCATGCTATCAAGCAAAAGCAAATATGTAATGAAAATCCTGTATATCCCATAAGACCATATTTATAAAAATAAAAACCTATACATATATCTGTGTGTTTTGCAAATCAGAAAAAGAAAATAACCAGGTGATTTCAATCATTTCTGGGACTTCCAAAATCTCTACAGCAAAATATTTTATTACTTTTATATGAGAATTTAAAACATGATATGAATAATATCGGTTTTATGACCACAAGTTAAAGGCCTATATTACTGTCACAATCACGGAAGTGTCATAACAAACGTAGCCTCGGGAAGACCAGGGTAGCAGGTGAGGGATAGAGCCGATTCACATGAAGGAAGCAGTCTGTCTCACAATTGCTTTAATCTTCTCAGATAATATACCCCAAATAGGATATTTTCTTTTCCTGAGAGTGTCTGCTGCATTATAGCCAAGAACCTATATGGTACAGGTAAATAAATACCAGAGAACCTTAAGAAAAGATGTGTTCCACATCTTAACCTCATAAATGTCCTATAGTTCAGGAGAAGTTTGTCATAAAATACACAGACAAGTTATTGCTGTTGGGAGGCTTCACTTTCCAGCCTATTAAACTGCTGGAGAGACACTGGGGCAGATTACATGCCTTCTCACCTGGAAAGGAGTCGAGGAGATGGTCACACCATGTCTTCCTGTTTCTAGGCTCACTGCCCACCTGTCAAGATAATGGCGTTTGAGCCTCATGGGGCTGGCATGTCTTGGGATTATTTGGGAGTTCTAAATAAAGCCAAAGATTGGATTAAAACATAGCAATACGTATAGTTTACATAATTTAAAAGTGAACGGTAGCAAGGTCCTCTTTATGGTCAACAAATCTTCCCGTGAATGCTAGAAATAAAACCGGACTAGAGCAACAAAAGTGACTATTTCGGTGGTTGGGAAATGTCCAAGTTGCACAATTGTCTGAGAATGGTTTATAGCTGAAAACCTACAGAATTCAGGAACGAAAGCAGTGCACTCGTCTGCATTGCTCCTGTTCTTCCCTCAGCTCCCACACTGAGCATCGTGAGCCGGAAGTTTCCTCCCAAATAGGAGAGGCCTTGTGAATGGGATCCAAAGTCACACAGTGTAAGGACCTGGGTTAATGTGGGATGTAGCGATGCGAAGTGGAGCTGACAAGCTGTGTGGTGTGCAAGCAGGAAGGCCAGGGGCTCTGCTGGTCTGCGGCTGGGGTCATGACTGCAGCAAGCATGTGCTCGGCTGAAGCTGTGTGCGTGCTTAGCAGGGACTCAAAAAAGCCCAACCCAGCCATACATAGTTGGTTCACACTAAGGTGATCTTCTTATGCAGAGGAGCCATGAAAAGACTCAGAAAAGGTATAAGCTGAGAAGACGTACACTTTAGCATGTACAATCTGGGCACCAGCCCCACGTGCGCGCTGCTGCTCTACCTGGACCGTGGTGACTGCGACATCCTGGACCTGCTGGTGGTGGACAGGAGCCCAAAATAAATAAATAAATGAAATAAATACAAAAAGCTAAAAATGCATATTGTTACAAGTATACCAAAGGTACAACACAAACATGTACTTAAAAGAACTAAAATCTAGAATAGAAAACTTGTAACCCGAAATGAAATATTCACTAAAGAGCTTAAGAGAATAGTTCCATTGGCAGAAGAAACAATCTCAACACAGAGGAACACCTTCAACCTGATAAAGGACATCTATGAAAACCCACAGCTGACATCATACTTAATGCTGAAGGACTGAATGCTTTTCCCCAAAGAACAGGAACCAGACTGGGGTGTTTGCTCTTGACACTTCTATTCAACATGGTAGTACAGATTCTAGAGAGTGCAACTAGTCAAAATACGAAGATCTCTAGCATATGGAAAAGGAAATGCCAAACGTCTTCACCCACAGATGACATGGGCTTGTTTGTAGGTAATTCCATAGAATCTACACGCACACAAAACCAAAAGTAGAACTCATGAACAAGGTCAGCATCATCACAAGGTACATATTCAATGTACAAAATATCAGTTGGATTTCTATATACTGGCTTGACCACTTGAAGATGAAATTTAGGAAACAATTTCATTTACAATAGAACCAAAAGAAATAAAATATTTAGGAATCAATTTAAGAAAAGAAGAGCAAATCTTGAATGTGGAAAAGAACAAATATTGCAGAGAAAAAAATTAAAGAATATCTAAATAAGTCCAGAGAGGATCCATGTTATGGGTTAGAAGACTCAATATTGTCATGATGGTAGTTCTTAGCAAATTCATTAAAGATTCAGTGCAACAGGCATTTGGGGCACAAGTTATCAAGCATATACTAAAATTAACATGAACACCCAAAACACCTTGAAGGAGAAGAAAGTTAGAGGAATGATAATGTTCACCCTTTAGAAGCAGTAGGGGGAAGGGGCTCACCCAATATTAGGTTTGGAAGATGAGACTGATGATGATGCTGCACACAGAAGATGTGGAAAGCTTTGTCCCTGGCACAACAAGTCTGAGGAGTTGCAGGCAGGCCTTTCAAGCACAGGCTTACAGCACCTATGAAATCACAGGGGACTGGAGGGTCGCTGACTCTTAGAGCTGTTGTCTCAGCTCAGCCTGACTGCTTTCCATCTCTCTTTCCCTGAGGGAAAGGGCCCTTCAGATGCGCACAGTACTTAGTGTCCTGGGACTGGGATCACCAGGAACAAAGAGGCACTGGCTGTTTCAGGTGTTGGAATATCCTTTCCCCCGGGGCTCACACTGTCTTCTAGGGAAGCCTGGCCTGACAGCTGGAGAGAGGAGCCACGTTCTCTCCCCACCCTGTACTCTACCAGCTCTGATTTTCTTCTGGGGCTCACTGAAGAATGGAGACCCGAGACCCACCTCACATATATCCCTACACCCCTGAATGCAACTCCCTTCAAATCAGCCCTTCCAGGGTCTTCCTTCTAGCTCAGTCCCAGCTGTCTCAGGAGCCTAACCTGGGGAGACACTAACTGGTTCTTCTGCCTGTTGAGGTGACATTTGGAAATCAAGTAACCACATCATCGTCCAGGCAAGAAGGGAATGGGATGATGGGGAACTCCAAGCCGAAAGCCCCTCAGGAAAAAGCTAGAAGGACAGTCGTGACCAGGAGAGAGAATTGCAATCTCCAGAAGCTCACCCTGCAAAACGAGGCTTCACCATTATAGACAGTGATGGTACAGAACATATGTGAGGCTGGACCTGTGACAGGATCACTTTGGGAGTAAAAGGCACTGGTCACTGCTGTCATCAGCTGACAGACACATAATCCAGCACCATTTGAACTAGACATTTGACATTGGGAAGGCATCTGTTGCCAAAAGACACCTGTCTGAGTCAGAAGCTCCTAATGCCTAGAAAAGCTCTGCCAGGCTGGGCTCCTGCCCACATCACTCTGTCTCCAGCCCTTGAAAACACACCAGGCCAATGTAGGCTTCTCCGTGGTGCCCATCCTTCCCTGGATGTTGGTACTCTCCCTCCTCCCAGGGTCCAGCAGGTTAGTATGTTGGCAAGCCAACTTTGTTTCCCACAAGATGCAGAAGGCAAAAGCAGTCTCCCCACAGAAGGGAGCCCTGAAATGCAGAGGTCAGGCTCCCCTACTTGTTGGGGAGCCCAGAAATCATCCCACAGGACTTTGGCCCTCCATCCCCCAGCTAAGATTCCCAATATCATGACACCTGGCCAGAGTCATGTCATCAGTAGACTGACTGACAGCTTCAGGGTCAGGGGACTCCCAGTGTACAGAGCCCCTGAGCTGTCAGGGACAGCCTTGCTGCTGACAGCCAGTCTGGGCAGCAGCACGAGTGTCTGTCACTGTCGGTGGATGAATTAATGCAGTGTCTGCAACCAGGGGCATCAAGAGCAGCACCGAGGGGCAATGAACTGGGGGGACAGACAGATGGACAGGCATGGATTGACAGGAAAGCTCTTCCCTGTATATGAATGCAAATATGCATATTCACAGGCAAATCTCTGTAGCTCTTCCCTGTATATGAATGCAAATATGCATATTCACAGGCAAATCTCTGTAGTTTTTACAGGTACGTATGACACCAAGCCTATCAGTCTATTTTCTCATTTGAGGCTAGCAAAATGGGGCCTTGCAATGACGAGCCACTCACGGAAAACTACCACACACACTCAGTACACAGTTGGAAAAAAAAAGAGTTTTCCTGCTTTGTATTTCTGGGCCCTTCCACTCCTAAGTGACTGTTTGCTGTAAGAGACTTCACTGACCCGGTGAGCAATACTGAAGATGATCAGGTGCAGGACGTACCTGCAATGGCCAGGAGGGGGTGGTAGAAGTCAGTGTAAGTAATAAAACAATGCAGTTCTTAAGAGGGAAGCACATTATTATTAAAAATAAATAAATAAATAAGAAACCTATCTAGCCTATTAGGTTAAATCACAATTTGTATTCAAAGCAACAACTCAGAGAGAACATATATTAATATCTTAGTGAAAAACATCCAACGTGTTACATAGTGCACATGCTTCATTTACCTATTAAGCTGGCTGACTTGAAGTTCTGGGTGAGCTCTTCTTAGTGGGGCTACTCAACCTCCTGAAGACTCTGTCATCTTCAGAATGGGATGAATTACACATACTTTAGACTTGCAAGGAAGGAATCCATATGTACCATATATTGCATTCAAAAGTGTATTTGACACTATTTAATGGATCAATGATTTCTGTTATGAAATTAAAAATATATATATATATATTAGTCTCTCTAGAAGGCAAGCAGCTATTAATTCACCAGTGCTAGAAGAATTTCTATTGTGTTCTGTGGTCCAGCACTGTTACCGGAATGACTGCTCTTCAAGAACAGCTTCTGCTCTTTGCTCCCTTGATATGTGAGAGATATTCCTAAGTTCTGCAACCTCTCTGAAATCTTTCTCATGACCTTACTTACTTAAACGTAACTCTCTTTTTCTCTGTGTATGCGTATATATATATATAGAGAGAGAGAATTCTACATGTATAGAATGGATGCTGTGACAAGTTTGCATTTGTTAGTCTTGTGTTTAAATCAAGGCTCCATTACTTATGTGACTGCACAGATGAAGTATTTTAAGATTTCAATGAGCTGCTCTGATAAATCTGGTTGTTATAACTATGTTGGCATGTTATACGAAACAAGTGGTTATAAGAATCACATCGTACTTCAGACTGGCTGGTAATATTGATTTACAAAGCAACCAAATCGGCCCAATCCTAGGCCCATGGTGGATGGTGTCTGGAAAGTGAGCATTATTATTCCCATTTACAGGGATTTTACTAAGGACATACATCCGCCAGGTGGCAGGGCGTGGACTGGAGCTGTCATTCTATTCTTGTCAGTGCAATAAATCCTCCCAGGGTTATGAGGTATCATTCAGACTCTCCCAAGTGTCGAATTTGGCAGCTCTGAACTGAGAAGGACATCCCCCCTTGTGCATCATTGATCAGATGACATCGTGGGCTGTGGAGGGAACCGGCCTCTCAGGCTGAGCCCCATGGCTGGACATTCCCCAGGTCAGCAGGTCTGTAAGGCTTCCATGCACGTGGAGTCAATCTGAACCTGCTGTTCCCTGCAGACAACATATCAATGGCTTTCCTGGTTTGTGTTTTTAAGGTTTTCATGCTCACTAAAAGTTGACATCGCTTGTACATCCAACTTACTCCCTGTGACCTAGAGAAGAAGTCAAACTGGATTAGGTCTCACATTCTCCCAGGGGGAAAAGGGAGCTGCCCCTGGTCAGGGAAAGCACACCTGCGTCTCAGAGATTCAGTGAAATGTCCAAGCTTCAGTACCTGGCTCTTTGCACAGGTCTGCCTGAGTCCACACCTGCTCTGACTCCCTGTCACTCCCCTGGAGCTGAGGTCTGGGGGCATCAGAGCAGTTTCATTCATGGCAGCAGTGGGATGACCTGGGCAGGAAGTGTTGCTACCTCAAGGGCCACCTGATTTTCCTCTTCCTGGAGAACACAGGGTCTGGCTCAGGACCCTCCACTCTCTACATGAGTGGGTGGTAAAGTCTTGGCTACCCTTTGTGTCTTGCTCAAAAGTTTCCCTTATTATTTTTTTTAAATATGCCCATCTTTAAAAATATGACCTTTCAGCACCACTTACACAAGAGCACAGATGTACCACAGCAAGAAGAGAAGTAAAAGAACACAACTGTCACCTGGTGAAATGCGTTTCCAGACCCAGGATGGATCCATTCCTGCCTGGGGGTTCAAGTCAGCAAACCAAAACTTAGGTAAATTCCCTGTCCCTATAAATGTTGTCCTTGACCAAAACACAGTATGTCCCAATTAAGCAGGCACCAAACACCAGGAATCTGCAAGGATTCCCCTGTTCTAAGTAAGGTCAGGTATGCAACCCCGGCCAATCAACCTAAGCCAAGCACTCTCTCCTTATCCCCTGACTGACCTGCTATTCCTCCTTGTTTCCCCTTTACTGTTTTGAAGTCTCTATAAAACTCCCTCTTGCCCAAAATCCCTGGGGCTGAGTGCTCCCCTGCTTGTGAGACTCTGAGCTCCCCAACCCATAGACTGTTCTCCTTTGAAGAAAGGGCACTACACCCTCCAGGCTGAATTGTTTTACTTTTGTCATTTGTCTCACCCAGGAGAGCATTTGGCTGGAGGTTTGGTAGGAACTAAGACTGCTCATAGCCAACAGGTGTTGAGCCCTTAATGTCAGCAGTGTTTGTGGACAAATGGGAACAGTAATTGAGAGAAACAGAGTTCTGAATGTTGACAATGTGACATAAAATTTATTTTCATAAAAGAATAGAAGGTTATGGATTTTCTCCCCCAAAGGAAGATTTCCTTATTGGTGAAAATCTAGAAAAGAGAGAAAGCAAGAAGAGAAGAATCTATGGGCTTTCTCACCCCCCCACACTGGTCATCTTCCATATGCAAACTCTTTCCACCTGTTGTTATGCTCTGCAGATGTCAGTCCCCATTGTCACCACCATTCTCAGTCTCTTTCCTACTTAACATTTAGCAGGGCTGCCCTAGACACCTGCTGAGTGTCTGAATGATGAGCCTGGATTATTCTTTTAGCAGAATATTCTACTCAACACCTCACCAGATTAGCACAACCTCAAAGCCTGCATTTTAGGACACTTGAGCTTTGAATCTTGGTTAGAGCTCAGCATGTGTGCCTCTCAGTGTTTACCAAGAGGAGGAGCTCAGAAGCTGGGTCTAGTAGGGGTGTGAGGGACCCACACCTCCCTGCCCCATCAAGTACCCTTCCTGCCTTCTCCTACCAGCCAAAGAGGCTCTCATTAGCATAGCTAATTACCATAACTGGACCCAGGAGGTCCTCCTCTACTTTAGATAACTGGCAAGGAAACCTGTACTTACTTTACTAGCTTTACCTCTGAAAACGTCATTTCAGATGCCTGATGCCTTTCTCAGCTGACCCTCCTGAGGCCCCGCTTTTACCATTTCTAAGGATTTCACACAGGATCTGACAGGTCCTGCCCCCTGGTCGCCTCTGCATCCTGGCTCAATGCAGGTTTCTTCCTTTGACCATACACCCCTGCCCCCCCCCCACAAACACACGCCTGGTTTTACAGGACTATCATATTTCCTGAAATTCTACACTATGAGGACCCCAGAAATCATTTACTGCAACCAATCCAGTTTTAAGATGAAACACGGATCCCCAACATTTCTTGAGCTTTTTCTATGCATTTGGGACAGGCAACAAGCTTTGCTCACATTCCCTGCTCACACTGCATGCATCCTAATAAGGTCCTTTTGACAAATGAGGAAAAGGAGAAGACTAGCTAGCCGAAGACTGCAGAGCTGTCATGTCACATTAGGGCATTTCCATCTTCTGAGGAGACCTCTGGGAGAAATGGTCCAGGACTAGCTCAGGGGACCTGTTGCTTTTTCAGCAGGGATCTCTGCACTGTGCTTATCCCTGCCTCCGGAGCAGCCTGCACACCCATTGCTCTGTCGTTACTGAGTGGCCATTGGAGGCTTGAGATTTGTCTCCAGCCAGACCTGGCTCACATCCCCACCGAATTCCCTGTAGGCATGCAGCCTCGGAAGAGTTACTTAAATAACAACCAGGATTTCCCCATTTCTAAATTGAGGGTAGTTACATTCATGTTAAGGGTGACTTTCAGGATTTGGTCAAACAATGAGCAGAAACCAGTTAGTGTGGTGCTTAGGTCCAATCAAGGATTGCTGTTATACCACTGGTGCCCTCCTTGCTCCAATAGTCCTCAGTGATTCTGAGCAGCCTAATCATTGATGTTCCCTCCTGCCTTGTGGTCAGACCTGTCCCAGCCCTCTGGCCCCTCCCTCTCTCCTCCCAGCCTCTTTCTCACTAGTAACTGCAGGTGCCTCTGGGAAACAGACATTCAGGTCTTAACCTGCCCTCTTCAACACACCCAGACAGTCTCTTCCTAGCAGGTGCCGCCAGGAGGTCACCCAGGGTTTCTCTTCACCAGGTGGGAGACAGAACCATGCTGGGTCCCCTTGCCATCCTGTGTGCTCTCCTGTTTCCCGGTAAGTCCTTACTTGTTCCCAGTGCAGAGTACAGGGTTCACCTTGAGGTTCCTGGCCATCACTGTCTCACAGCTCTTCCCCTCTTCCCTGGCAGGTGGTGGAGCAGGGCTCAAGCTGAGTCAGACTGCTTTGTTGGTGGCACGTGTGGGCAGTTCATGTTCTCTGGATTGCCAAGTGGACAGCTCAGTCAGCTACATCCACTGGTACCGCCACCAGGAGGGTACGGCACCGAAGAGGCTCCTCTACCTAGACATGTCCAGGTCCCTTGTGCAACGGGATTTTGTCCTGAAAGCAGACAAAGTTTATGCCCAGAAGGGCAAGGATAGCTACAGCTGCACTCTGTCACTGCTGAAACTAGAGAAAAGCGACGAAGGCCTGTACTACTGCGCTGCCTGGGTATACCACAGCCCTGTGCTCTGACCAGGACCCTGATTAAAAAGGTCTCTGTCTCCCAGGGCACTGAAGACTGGCACATTCCAATGACTCTGGGTCTCTGGGGATGTCCTGGGGTCAGCTCTCAGCAACCCGACTCTCGTTAATGCCCCCTTCCCTCTCCATTGGTGCACTGCACAGAGCCCTGGAAACTAAGAAGCCCCTGGCATGCAGGCGAGCGCAAACCCAGGGAGTTGTCCAGTCTGTAGGGACTGCTCTGAAGGTCATCCAGCACCGTGTTTCTGAAGCATTTGGAGCAGAATATAAGCTGCTCAATTCAGTGGCCACTAGCCACTAGCCACATGTGACTCCTGGGCACTTGAAACATAGCTAGTTCAACCTGAGATGGGCTGCTTGTATAACATACAAGCCATGTTCTGGAGATTAGTAAAAAAAAAATATGGAATACCTTCTTAATAATTTCTATATTAGTTACATGTTGAAGTAAAGAAGTCGTCCTTGAGATGAATGCTACTACCCTCAATTTAGAAATGGGGAAATCCTGTTTTGATATCTCACAATAAATAAAATAATCCTGAAGTTTATTTGTTTCTTTAATGTTTTTGAAATGCAACTTTAGAAAATGTGTCTCATATTGTGACTTATCTTTATTTCTACTGAACGGATCTGTGACAGGCTGGTGATTGAAGATTCTGGCCATCTCCAAAGAAGAATGTGGGAGTAAAATATTGTGCAAATCATTTCAGAGAGAGATTTACCATAAAATAATTGAAAACTGAAATAGGAATTTGACTCTTGATTCCAGTTTTCAAACTGCTGTCCTGCCCAATGCTTATTACTTTGCAGTAGAGACTCCATGAGCAAAGCACAGGAAGCAGTTGGTAGGACTAACTTCTCAGCACCCTCATGCACTGGCGTATCTGGTGGTCAACTCATATGGGGGGACATGATCCGCAGGCAGGTTGATGCAACAGCCCTGAATGAGACCTGGGGCCCTCACTTCCAATTCTCCTTGAATGTTACTCCATATGGGATTTGGGGGCCGTATTCCTTGGACTTCTTTTTTGTCATCTGTACAGGGAGGTAGTTTAAATACCACAGTAATGGGGTCGATCCTCTGTAATAAAGCAAAATTATACCAATAAGATATCACAATGTTTACTAAATTCTTATAAAATTTGTCAACTTCTTGAGGGAAAAAAAAGAAAAGAAAAACTGTATTACTGATCCTCTAGTCCCAAACAGGAAAACACCTGCTATCATATGTGGGGGAAATAAAAAGCTCTCTGAGGAAGTCTAAGCTGAAATAAATGCCTTTTCAATTGAAGATTCACAGTTTATGTACAACTTAATAGCACTGGTAAAAATGATTGCTGAAAGGAAAGCCCAAAACATTTGTAGATAATTAGTCCCTCAGATTCATTACCTCCTCATATGTCTCCCGGAATTTTTGCACTAGGAGATTTATATTTAACACACGCCTGATTGTGAAAAACGCCGACACCCCTTTCCTCTAATGAAGCCTGGGTCAAGATGAAGACCTCCACCATGTGCAGGAGGTGGAGGAGGGGGAGAGACAGAAACTTACTTTTGCTCTGTTTGGGTGATATTCCTTCATTTTTCTTCCCATATCCTCATACCACTGAACCCTTTCCTCTCAGTGCCTGACTCCATAGGGGAGTGACTCTGAGACCTGAGTATTAGAGTTTTGTTAGAGAGAAATTAGCTACATATGAAGACACTGTCAGAGAAGTCATCCCAGGTCAATGTAAATCTCAGTTTTCAACATGGGTCCATAGTGTCTTTGAGTTACAACCTAAAAAGAGAGTGGCCCTGTGTGTGGGGAGCAAACCACCCCATGTGGAAGGAAAAACGAGTCATATTTGGAGTCATTTCCTCTAGCTGCCTTTCTCCTTGTGGATAAGTGAAGCTTCACCAAGGACACTTGGGCCACACACAGTAAAGCCAAACCATCCAGAGACCAACAAAACCTCCTATCTTAAGTAAATGGTTGCTAATTAAATTGTTGTTTAAATGGCTGATTCTAACAACACTGAAAGCATCTTATTAGAATGTACAGGACCAAGTACGGTGTTGACTCCATTGATGTCTGCTGAACTGAGACTGGCATTTTGACTATTAGAGAGGGGCTCACATTACCTCATGGGTGGGGGATTTTGCATAGATGGATGCTTGAAATATCCTGATGATTTGGGCTCAACTCATTTATTTCACTTTTCAGGTGGGTGAGACACAATAATTTTGACTAATAGAAGCAGCATTATATTATGAAATTAATGCCAAATAATGTCTTAGAACATCTCATAAAATCATAGTTTCTTTTCTTTCTTTCTTTCTTTTTGTTTGATTATTTATTTATTTATTTATTTGAAACAGATCACAGGAGGCTGAGAGACAGGCTCTGCTGTGCAGAGAGCCCGATACAGGGCCTGATCCCAGGACCCTGGGACCATGACCTGAGCTGAAGGCAAATGCTTTAACCCACTGAGCCACCCAGGTGCCCCTAAAACCATAGTTTTCATAGTTCTATTATCCATTACCAACCGATCACACACATTAGTACTGTGGAAAAATTAATGTCTGTTACATCAGAGTCATTTTCTAAGAATCACAGTTCTGAAAATTTCTGGGTACACGTGGAGATCTATGTTGACTGTTTTGTGTTGGATGTTCTTTATGTTCCAGAATGGGTTCAGGAACACAGTTTTGGGTAGAGGAAAGGGCACACCTTGGAGATGCCACTTTTAAACATTGGGAATAGGAGAATTTTTACCATGTCACACATACCCTTATTGACTCATAGAAAAACCTGTATGGCTTTTGATTTTTATTTTTAAATTTACTGTTAAATAGAATTCACATGTTACTTAATATTAAAATTCTTGCATGTTATTGAGCACTTAGGCATACCATGTGACATCTGATGGTTAGAAATATGTGGAATAGCCTTTGTCTTAACCACTCTTTTTCTGCTCTTTTCCATCAAAGGTTGCTTCATTTACAAAACAAAATCTCTTTTCTCTGCTGATTCCTACTGACTCCATGTGCCAAATTAGAGACAAAGTTCATGCCCAGAGAACTCAGTGTACCTTCGTGGCCTGAGTGTTTCTTTTCCTCTCTGCAGAACAAATACCAGGTATAGACAGTGACACCAATACTGAGTCTTCCTATTAACACTGTATTTTAATTTCCTCATTTTTTTTTTTACATCTCTTTTATCTACTTGCAGATGAGAGAATGAGAACATCTCAAGCAGAATTGTACACAATCATAGTTTTATTCAACAAAGTTGTTTCCCACTTTTTTTTTTGCCTGAAAGCCTTTCATAGAAGGTTGATAGAAATTCAACCTCATGTGTTCATCTGGAGGCAGAGAGGAAGATACGCTTTCAAGTATGACTGTGTGTACCTCCTGCTGTGGGTGCATGGATTTCTCCCCCAGGCAAATTAACAGTATGGATGCTGAGGGGCACAAAGGATGGGTACTGGGAAATTTCCCTTTTCCTCCTCAGGATTAATGCTCCACACCCCACCCCTACCCCCATTGCTTTGTGCCCCAGGATTCTTAACCTTTGTGGAAACAGTCATGGGAATCTTTGTTCTGTTTTCAAATGCAAAGTTGGCCAATGGAAACTGAAGCTCAAAAAAATAATCACCATAGTTTGGCTATTGTGGACATTGCTGTTATAAACATTCGGGTGCATGTGCCCCTTTGGATCACTACGTTTGTATCTTTAGGGTAAATACCCAATAGTGCAATTGCTGGGTCATAGGGCAGTTCTATTTTCAACATTTTGAGGAACCTCCATGCTGTTTTCCAGAGTGGTTGCACCAGCTTGCATTCCCACCAACAGTGTAGGAGGGTTCCCCTTTCTCCGCATCCTCGCCAGCATCTGTCATTTCCTGACTTGTTGATTTTAGCCATTCTGACTGGTGTGAGGTGATATCTCATTGTGGTTTTGATTTGTATTTCCCTGAGGCCGAGTGATATGGAGCACTTTTTCATGTGTCTGTTGGCCATCTGGATGTCTTCTTTGCAGAAATGTCTGTTCATGTCCTCTGCCCATTTCTTGATTGGATTATTTGTTCTTTGGGTGTTGAGTTTGCTAAGTTCTTTATAGATTCTGGACACTAGTCCTTTATCTGATATGTCATTTGCAAATATCTTCTCCCATTCTGTCAGTTGTCTTTTGATTTTGTTAACTGTTTCCTTTGCTGTGCAAAAGCTTTTGATCTTGATGAAACCCCAATAGTTAATTTTTGCCCTTGCTTCCCTTGCCTTTTGCGTTGTTCCTAGGAAGATGTTGCTGCAGCTGAGGTCGAAGAGGTTGCTGCCTGTGTTCTCCTCAAGGATTTTGATGGATTCCTTTCGCACATTGAGGTCCTAGATGTCCATCAACAGATGAATGGATCAAGAAGATGTGGTATATATACACAATGGAATATTATGCAGCCATCAAAAGAAATGAAATCTTGCCATTTGCGACAACATGGATGGAACTAGAGCGTATCATGCTCAGCGAAATAAGTCAAGCAGAGAAAGACAACTATCATATGATCTCCCTGATATGAGGAAGTGGTGATGCAACATGGGGGCTTAAGTGGGTAGGAGAAGAATCAATGAAAGAAGATGGAATTGGGAGGGAGACAAACCATAAGTGACTCTTAATCTCACAAAACAAACTGAGGGTTGCTGGGGGAAGGGGGTTTGGGAGAAAGGGGTGGGATTATGGACATTGGGGAGGGTATGTGCTTTGGTGAGTGCTGTGAAGTGTGTAAACCTGGTGATTCACAGACCTGTACGCCTGGGGATAAAAATATATGTTTATAAAAAATAAAAAATTAATAATAAAAATAAATAAATAAATAAATAAATAAAAATAATAAAAAAGAAATAAATAAAAATAAAAAATAATGTACAAAAAAAAATCACCATGTCACCTGACAAAAGCATTTCTTCTTGGATACTAGAATTCCAAGCCAGTGGACCCTGGGGAAAAGAAACAAATCCCTCCAGTGGGTTAAGTGGTATAAAAGGGAAAGACTTCTCCCTCATGCACCTCTTGTTCCTGAGCATTAACCTCTGGTATGGCAGGAGTTGGCAATATATGTTGGTCTCTGTGAGAATGCAGGCCCCCTTCAGGGAGGGAACCCAGACCTCACTTTCTCCCACTTCCCAGTCTCTTGCTGATGCTCCCACTGGCTACTCCCAGACAGCAACCAGAGAATAAGGAAAACCATCTGTGCAGTCCCTGAAGGTCCACTTCGTAATGTCCAGGGCAAGGTAAGGAGAGGTCCACTGTTCACAAAAGAATAAAAATCAAGGAGCAAAAGAATAAAAATCAAGTAATAGTCAAGTATGTGGGTTATATTTGCCCCCAAATAAGTAAAACAAACTGCAGAGTTGGGAGATTTTATCTAGTTCCTTTCATTTCACCTTCCACAAAGCCACCAAAGTCCCATCTTTAACAGAACAGGATGTGCCCTGTTCCCTCAGCAAGAAAACAAGAAACTGGACAAGTGTTGAGAAATTATCATTAAATGTTGTGCTTTTCTAGTTGACTAGCTTAATAGAGAGGAGCATATAGATTATTTTTAATGCTTTTGTTCTTCAGGAAAATGAGGGATTCTGAGGTATTTGTCAAGTTATTAGGTAAGTCATCATCATCTAAGTAGCAAAAGGCAAAGAGACCTCTAACTCTGTGTCAATAAATGATTACAGGGCTTTATGATCCAGTATTATGATGAGTTCAATTCAGTGTTCTGGATGTTCATTAATACAATAAACAAGTATACACTAGTGTACCAATCCTAACTCTTACAAAAAGAAAGTCGAGAAATGCCTGCCACTTTCATAATGTCAACAAAAATCCAGCTTCTCACGTTGGTTATAATTGATGTATCTTTTCTGTCCTTCCTTCATCTAACTTTCTGTCATGGATGAGTTAACATTTAAATGTTTGATCACAAACTGATTATCCCTACCTACTGTGAGTTCTGTCCTTTTGATTTTTTTTAACGTTTAAGTTGAAGTTACCAAACAGTTACCAAAAATCTAGTTTTATTCTGGAAGTGGTAGAATTAGTATTTATAATCCATAGGTCAATAGATTTCTTTGATTCTTTCCTTTGTTCATTCAAAGAAAAAGATTTAAGTTCTGTATGAATTTTAATAAACATAATGTTCCAGATAAGATGTTAATAATAGCTCTTTTTAACTGAAAATTCCTTATATACTAGGTAGGCATTGTATTAAGTAGTTTATACATGTCTTGCTGTGTAATGCCTCAGTATCAGAGGAAAGAGAAAAGGGACTCTGATGTATCCATCAATGTACCCCCCACAGATGTCACTAACCCTGTCTTAAATGTCTGGTTTGACATAATTTCCTATTGACTTGCATTCCTAGTTATAGACTCTTATGTTGAAATGGTATATTTATCTCAGAGAGAAGTAAGCCGTTCAGAAATATTCAGTAGTTGTGAAAAGCTCATTCTGAAGGTGGAATTCCACCCATTTAGCTGCCAGATAATATGCTTGGTGTTCAATCTCTGGAGGAAATCTCATGATCACCATGAAAATCCTGCAAATGCACTTATATCATGGCAGAAAGAATTGATGCTTCAACAAGAACAGAAGCTACAGGGTGGAAACTTTACAGCCCATGGCATGGTGTGAGTCAGTGGTGGTGGGTTCAGGGCTGTTTGTTGCACAAGAAGGTTCTGATCTTGTGCAATAAGATGGCGGGAGGAAGACTGGAAGAAGGAACTCTCTCCCCATGCTTAGTGATGTCATCATGAGAATGAGCAGGAGACAGACAGAGAAACAGAAACAATGAGGAATGTGCCCAAGGAGATTGTCCTAACTTGAATGAAGCTGTTCCAAACTAGAGGAATCTATTTTCAATTGGTAATGTTAGTACCTCCCTCCAAAATCAGAATGAGGAAGAAATGACATGTATATGTTATCAACAAAAATGACACTTCCTTTCCCTGTAAGGAACCTGAAGTTGCAGCCTCTGTTTGGTGTTACCAGTGTGCCCTGCTCATATATGCCTAAGTGAGGGGGCACGATGGGGGTCAAAACCCATCCCATGGCCACCCTCCTCTATACCCTGAGCAGGGCTGTGTCAACCTGGAGCAAAAGTGCCTTTTTCTAATAATTCTGCAAAGGATGTGGCCTGTTTTATTTTCTGAAAAAAGGAAACATATGTACTACAGAGACTGTTCAGAAGGTAGTAACTACATAGAACTATGTAGACAAGATACAGCATTATAAAAACCTTAATCTGTGAAGCTTTCTGACTCTAAAAATAAACTAATTTACAAAAAAGTATTGTCAAAGAACCAATGAAAATACTATTGTTTGAATCTAGGAACCAAATTTTACAATTTAAAGCCTTGAGAAAAACTGACCATCGTGAGCAATACAGTAAAACAGCAACAACAACAAAAGTCAGGGTTTGCATAGACCCCATGGGTCCTGGACTGTGGAGTCTGAGGACATGAGCTGGAGCATCTCCAGTTGTCTTCTGTGGAGCAGATGCTCCTTCCGCAGTAACTGCTTTGAGATTAAGAGATGAGAAATCCAAGAACTAAACATACAGCCTAGAGGAGGACTCAGTATTATCATTGGTACTTCTTTTAAATTTTGCATCTGTCTCTACTCCTTACCATGAAATAATTGGGACAATTAATTTAGAAAAGTCTTCCTTGACACCCATTTGCAATATTTGTATCTATACTAGGTATACCTTATCTACATATCTGTCAGTCTCTGTCTCCATATCTGTCTCTATCTACATATGTGTCTATATCTCTGTCTCACTCTCTCTCTTTCCAGTTAGTAGCCAAAATGATGCAACCAGAAATATCTATATCTATACCCACAGTAGAAAAAAGGATAATTACTCAACGCTGTACCTACCAAAAAAAAGGTGATTTATTGGTACAAAAAAAAAAAAATGAATCAGCCTTTGGGTATCTGATGTATTAGGTCTCTTAAAATACATGCTTATAGGCAATATGATGAGAACAGGAAATAGGCAGCACTGAGACATCCTGTCCCCTCTACTGAAATTCTTTTTTACAGTCCAGAGAACACAGTAGATGAAGCCACGTGCAAATGTACAAAGTATTAGAAGAGCCTACAATCAGCCCCAGGAACCTCTCTTCAGTTCTGGACTCTCTCATTTCCACAGGACAACCTCCGTCCCAGTCCTAGCCTCAACCTCAGTCCCCACCCTGTGCTCCCTGAGAGGTACCTCAGGACTAAAATCAAGGGGAAAAGAAGCAGACAGCCATCAGCTGTGCCTTCAGGATGCCAGGCTTCCTGCTGCAACTTCCCATTGACCTGATTGCCTACTGTGGAGAGCTTCTGCCTGGAGTTGTTGAAAAGTGCCTGAGAGTCAGGACATAGCAGTTCATTTCCTGAGGTTTCCAGAGATTATCTATGGTTCAGGCTCTGTGAGAAGGGGCTTGAAATGGAGAGAGGGCACAGGACTGAGACCATAGACATGAGTATGAGGGCCAGGTGTGGTGCCAAATGAAGGAAGATGAAGATGAGTACTCCCAAGTAGGACCTTTTTCTCTGTGACTGTGACCTTCCCAGGGTCTGTGCAAGCCTTGTCTCTAGTGCAGCCTCCATACACACTTGCTGAATTAATCTGTGAATCAATGAATCCCAGGAAGCATTACTGAGGAAGCAGCACATTGAGAATATTTCCTGTAATGAATCCAAAGATCACACTCTGGTACATTGAGAGAAATATATAGACCCCTCTATAAATACATACATACTTATGTACATATACGTGTATATCCTTATTACATATATATATATATATTACATATATATATTATATTAAAAGTATGTATGGAAGAAATAAAATATCTTATTTAAGATTGTGTGTTCTAGACATAGATCCTCTGGTACAGACTATTGCTCTGCCACTTACTCAAGTCAGACCTTTGATATAATAACTGGTGTGTCCAAAGCCTCCATTTTCTCATATAAAATATAGAACCAATAATAAAACCACCCACTTAGTAGGCTTTGTGAAGATTAAATGAGATAATGGAGCAATGTGCTCACCTACCATGTAGAAAATGTCTTCAATATTGAAAGCTATTAAAGTTATGAAAAGTAAAGAAAATAAAATTTCTATTTTTTGAAAATGTTTAATATAATAAATAAAAGATAAATTCTGCCTTTGTTTACTTCCATGTTTGAAATAATTCAAGATGAGAAAATATATTTTTCCATGAATGTGTCTGAAATGACCATTTATCTCCCTTCTAGGCTCCTAGCATCTGAAACTCTCGTCTATGTCCAGGAAATACCACACCTTATGAATCTGAGTGAAAGAATCCATTTGTTTCCACTCTAGGAAGGAAAAATGTCAGATACTCTTTCTCAGCCTTCCTTAACATACAGTCAGGTAGAAGGTGTGGCCTCCCCCAATTAGCCATATTCACACAACTGCTACCTCTTAATACAACACATACACAGAGACACACATATGCACAAACACACAGGACAGAAAGCGATGCAAATGCATTTGCACACTCATGCATGCACACACACAGACCGATACACACAGGCATAAACACAAACACAGACACAGAGACTGTAAGGAAATGCCTAGCAGCCATGGTGGACCAGAGGACCTCTCTCCAGAGTGACCATCGGTGTCTTCTTTCTGTCTCCTAGTCCTTTTCATTCCCAAAATGAAGCTTCCTGCTTAGCAAGAGTCAGTCCTCATAGTTGTAGGCCATTGACCTTCTGGTCTACCATCCTCCACCTCCACAACATTCAAACTACCCAGTATGGATCACTTCAGAAATGGTATTTATTGGAAAAGAGGGAAAAAAGAGCAGCTGCCTCAGGAGGAAAACTCAGCCATCCTGGCTTCTTCTTCTCTTTTCTCCTCAGGCAGGGCTCAAACCAGAGTTTACATCAACTCCACATGGTATGTAACAGAACCACACTCAAGTTTTAGGCAGAACTGTTTCAAGCTTTTTTTTTTTTTTTATAAGATATTATCTATTTATTTATAGACAGAGATCGCAAGTAGGCAGAGAGGCAGGCAGAGAGAGAGAGAAACAGGCTCCCCACTGAGCAGAGAGCCCAATATGGGGCTCAATCCCTGTCTTTCTCATGGGGTTGTCAAGGACTGAAGAACGTTACATACAGGACGAGTCTAGCACAGGGTCAATACATCACAGTTCCCTTACAACGGAACTGCTTCACTGACCCAGCTCAGCCACCACAGGAACTCAGGGACTCTTTAAATGTCACAACTTACATTGTCCTCCAAACAACAGTAATGTTTGCTTTCTTTTGAAAAGCTAAGAATTGTGAATAGGAAGAGAGTCTAGGGTAGCAAAACAAAGGATTTTTTTCCTCCACCATTTTTCTTACCCACAACAGAGTGTTGTAACATCATAACACCTAAAGTAATTACTATAGTAATTGTTCAAATTCTTCCAAATTTGTGAATTTTCTTCAGACTACTGATCTATAAAAGACATAATGACATAATGGTGTGTATAAAGTTCATTTTATAAAGTATATAAAATGCATAAAGTCCTGCATAACATTGTGGGATTATTATGTCATTGTTATTATATACAGTAATACATCTTTTCTTCCATTTTTCTGATAGCTTTATACTCTCCATACTCTTACCAAATATGGTGAGAAAGCCATTAACGCAGAGAGAAAAAGAGTTCAAGGATAGGTGGGATTGAAGTAAAACTTAAAGGAAAAAAGTGAAAGTGTTGGCCCCCAAAAGAAGATAACATTGAGTTATTGTAACAGGGGTGTTTTGGGATCTGAGAGCTTTTTATGCCAGGAACATAGTAAAGTGTCACTGAGACATATCTTACTGTGAAGGTCTTTCATTGGTTTTAAAACAAAACTTCCTCCCCAGTCCTGCCTCTGAAGAACCATTTTGCTAACACCTCCCCAGTCCTGATGTATGCCCATTTTGGAGAAATTTCTGACTACCCCAGGGCAACACCAACTCCATGAATGGACATGTGTCTCCAGCTGGATTTGTAGGTTGACTAAACTCCTGTCTCTTTGGTTCACTGTTTTCATGTCCACTGTCAATTTATGCAATTGCCTCTGACTTCTCTCCTTTGCTTTTCAAATGAAGATAGAATTTCTCAGGATCGAGTCTCCTTTGCCAGGACAGCAGACAGAAGCATGCACATATGATGCAGGCTCTCTAGGGTCCTTGGAGAGCCCATTCGACAGTGCTACCAACAAAAAGGAGAACAGCTGGAACAAATCCTGGATAGCTCATCCAGGATTATGAACGACACAAGCCCAGTTCCTGCTTTGGTTCAGATAAGAAAGACAACAGAGTCTTTTCCTTGATAACCCTTAATGTCATGAAGTCTCAGGAAGCCCTGCTATTGTGCATGCTGGGATCTTGCAATGTCACAGAATCAGAAGGGATCTATAAGGAAACCTTCTCCATTACTAACCCTCAACTGCTTTCTACTTAAGCAGCCACAGCAGACCCTTTCTGGCTCTTAATCACAGCTTCAAAAGCTGTTGGAACAGGAAGGGCCTTTTGCACATACACAGCTTAATGCTCACACAGCAAATGGGATGTGGGAAACGAGGAAGGGCAAATGCCTTGTCACAGCTACTTATCCACAGAGGCAAGGCTGCAGGTATATTTCCAAAGATCACAGAATGGCTTCCAAGAGGCTTCTTCTTTCAGCATAGCAGAGGGTTTGTTTTCCAATTTGAGTTTTAATAAGGAATCTATTTTTCTGTGGGAGATAGAATTCTACAATGTTTTCCTTTTATTCCAGGAAAATACTATCATCTTAGAAAGTGTTTTCTCATTTTGCTTTCCCTGGTGAAGATTTGTGTTGCTGAATGGTAAAAGTGGCTTACTAAAAAATGGAGCCCATCATCCACATTTCTCAAGTATATTTCTGTTGACATGTTAGCTTTTTCAGAAATATATTTCAGAAATATAACCCTTAACTGCTGACACACTAGGCCGGTGTTTGTGAGAACAGAAGAGGTTTCCTTTGATGCATCTCTGAGCAGTTTCACACACTGGAACACCTGGAAATCAAATCCTCTTAATTCTCTGAACACTGTTTCTGGTAATTTAGCAAAGTCATTGGTTGACCACTTTATCCTGATCTTTCTTTCTTTCTTTCTTTTTCACTTTCTTTCTCCTTCCCTCCCTCCCTCCCATTCCTTCCTTCTCTCCCTCTCTCTCTTCCTTTCTTCCTTCCATTGTTCTTTCTTTCTTTTTTTTTTCTTTTTTCTTTCTCTGTCTCTCTCTCTTCCTCCCATTCTCTTTCTTTTTATTTGCTTTCTTCATCTCTATTCTTTATCAGCACTTTCCATGATTGCTCCCTCCAACAAAGCAGATATTTAAATCTATTAATCTGAGGAAATTTATAAAATATTAGATGCCATGAAGCCTATATTCAAGAACTTTTAATGTCCTCAAAAGACCACACTGTCAGTACAAGGTTTCTACCTGCTGGCCCTGACTTGAACCTCAGGAGAAGGCTTACATTTCTGTAGAAGCTCTAACCAGTATGATAACCATTAACCAGTCTGGATCAAGATATCTGTGGAAGAAACTAACTTATAATAACTTCTCCTGGTAAGTAACTTTTTTATTTTTAGGTACTCTGAATGAAAAACTGATAGGTGCTTTTTAGAAAAATCATGTAGAATCAACTTAGCATTTAGATAGGAATTTTGCAGCTTAAAAATGTTTCCATATATAGCTACAAAACTTGTCACTGTATATGGAAATAAAACTACTTTGTGAATGGTTTATTTACTTCCTTGCTTGCAAGCATATTGAAATTCTACTTGTAGAAAATATACACACAAAACTATTGATGCAGGCTTGAAATTAAAATATTTCTGAGATCATAGCTGTGACATATTTGTTATTTGTTCAAGATGTTTTTCATGTAGGTGGCCTTTTAAGTGAGACACTCTTTGATGAAGTACCTATAATCTTAATAGTGCTCCTACTTAATGAATAGTGTTCCTTTCTCTAATAATCTGCAAAGCCTAGATGATTGGTTTTGATCTCATCTTTAAGAACAGTGCAAAAATTTAACTCTTTCAGTGGACAATCATAGAACATCAATAAATCAACATAATGTTATTACTTTAGTTCCTTAGTGGGTAGGCTGAGTTTAGTCAAAATCTGTGCTCTGGTGGCTTTTGTAATATTGCCTAGACATGGTCCAGTTTAATGGAATTTGTGAGCTCAGAAAACCATTTCATCTCCAGAGTCCATGAAAAGAAGCTGTCAGCATGGTTTTACATCCTTGGTTGTTCATTTATTGAAGACCGTTTCTATGCTCGACACTAGAGGTAAAAGGATGCACAAGACACAGTGCCAACACTGAAAAAGCTTGTAGCCTAGTGGATAAGTGTTATAGATTGCAACTTGATTGAGCCCCATGTATTTTGGCCTGTGATAGTCAGACACATAAAACGTCAGATTCAAGAACTCCTTTGCTTTCTTAGTTTATGTAATAGATATTTATTGCTTATAAATCTACATTTTTTAGTGGAAAATTTGATTAAGTCACCCCAAACCATTCAATTAAAGATAATAATATTAACTAATATTTAGTGAGAGTCAGACACCATACTGCCTTGTTTCTGTGCCTTGTCTCAATCCTTAACAGCATTATACATGGTATCTTCTCATTCCAATTTCACTGATGGGAAACTGAGGCTTAGAGGGTTCAGTTATTTGCCTACATTCACATGACTAGTTACTATGGCAAAGTTTGGGACACAATAGATACTTGTTTGTTCCTTAGTGCATGGTCTAACCATTATATGCTATGAGAAACATTAAGCCATCAATGTATTCTGAATATATAGCCTTTTGTAGTCTGACCTTTTAAATAAAGTATGCAGTTAAATGTGTAATAGTGATAGCTCAAAATTTTTTGACTCTTCATGCAGAAAACAATGCTTCTGTTTCTAAAAATCATGGCATTAAAATTGCTTCTCTTCCTCCCAAGGCATCAAGTAGGTCATGTTGAATATACATTTATTAAATTATCACAATGTGATGCTTAGGGTATTTTTTTTAAAGATTTTATTTATTTATTTGACAGAGAGAGATCACAAGTAGGCAGAGAGGCAGGCAGAGAGAGAGGAGGAAGCAGGCTCCCTGCTGAGCAGAGAGCCCAATGTGGGACTTGATCCCAGGACCCTGAGATCATGACCCGAGCTGAAGGCAATGGCTTAACCCACTGAGCCACCCAGGCGCCCCAATGCTTAGGGTATTTTTATAAAGGGACAAGTCCTTTTGACACCATTCCTTTCAATCTTTCTGTATTGGCATCAAATCTGTTGGGATTATAGAAGCTGGCAGAGAAGAACAGGAACAGTTGTACTCTATGTAGGACTCAGCTGCAGAACGCAGAGCTGCCTTTGCACTCCTGCTGGGACAGAGGCAAAAAGACCAAACCAAATTAAGATCTTCTGATGAGCAGCTCAGGGTTTTAAATCAATATCCTGGAACTTGTTAGGGTAATTTGAAGTTCAAAAACAGTTTTTCAGCAATAAATGGGTTAATATTTTTCACTCTTTAATAACTCATCTGTTCTTGTTTCAGTGAAGGCTGAATTCTGGAAAGAATTTAATTTATAATCAAGCCAGATAACCACTCCTCAGTGTGTAGAGATAAAAAGTATATATATACCTATAAAATACTGAACATTCATATATTAATTTTTTCAATATTAACTTAAAATTAATTTTTAAATTTTTAAAAAATATTATTTATATCTTTATTCTTGTTAAAATCACAGAAATAGTAACTATAAATTACACTCTAGGAAAAAAATTGATATGATACATGAAAACCTTTTAAGAAAAAAGATTTAGAAGTCCATGAACATGGTGACTAAAGGTAAAATCAGATTCCCCAATGTGTGTAATTGAGATGGGAAAGGCAGACCCCAGCTGTCCAGGCAGAGAGGGGTCAGGTCATCCATTCTTGACTATGCTCATATCTAATGTGATTTTGCCTGAGATTCATCTTTGTTTAATGTTAGCAGTGTCTATTTATATATATTTACATAAATATTGAAAGAATATGACCTCATTTTAAAGGAGTCACACAGGAAGTTTTCTGTAAAAGCTTTTCAGACAGTGTACCTGGGGTAGCTGGTCGGCCAAAAAAGTTTTTGGTCCTGGCACATTGCTCAGGGTTACAGGTAAGATATTTTAAAATTCTTCCCTATAAAGTGGGGAGAGGAGCTAGGTGATGTGGGTCGGGGATGGGAGGCAGGGTAGGAGCTGGTGCTGGCTCAGAGTTCTAAGTTTGGTCCGAGTTTGGTCATAAGTAGCAGTGGGTTACTAGGAGAGGTTGTTGACTCTGTCCCAGTCCTAGGGGTAGTTGTTACCTGATCTAGCTTGGAGGACATTAACAAGGAGCTATCTAGCTGGAGCATCTGGAGTTCCTAAGGGGTAGAACCATTAATCCCTTAAGGATTTCTGTGTTGAGAGATTTGTACATAAATTTGTGTATCTTATTTTTTAGATTCTAAAAATAACCAAAGGAAAGGAATGAACAAAAAATTGATAAACTTGAATTTCTGTCTGAAGGCAATTCATATCAGGTATTGACATATCTAACTGCACAAACATATCCAAGAATGTCATAAGCTAGGTTTGGTTTTTCCAAATTCGGCCTAGTAAATTTTTTCATTCTTCATTAGACTTAGAGAAAAAATTTTGGATGAGGGAGAACATCTCACACAAATGTTTCTACCCTACAGAATCTAGTTGAATAAATGTTTTCAAAGAATTTTCATAAGGCTGGTGAAACTTTGGAAAAATGAAAGGAATGATATATTTTGGTGTTTTTCTTGTCATCATAGGCAAACATGAATTCATAAATTGAAAAACAACTTTTTTTTTAAAGATTTTATTTACTTATTTGACAGACAAATCACAAATAGGCAGAGAGAGAGAGAGAGAGAAAGAGAGAGAGAGAGAGAGGTGGAAGCAGGCTCCCTGCTGAGCAGAGAGCCTGATGTGGGGCTTGATCCCAGAACCCTGAGATCATGACCTGAGCAGAAGGCAGAGGCTTAACTCTCTGAGCCACCCAGGTGCCCGAAAAGAAACTTTGTAGGACTGTTTTTTTCCCAATTGACTGCAATGTAATTAGCAATCTAATTAAATAATGGTGACACAGAGGTAATTCAGAAAGTCCTGAAAACTTTTTTTTTTGGGAGATTGTGGTGCAGAGAAAAATGTGGACTATGAGTCAGGATCTATCACTTGCTATATAATCATTCTTCAGCAAATAAATTTAGCATCATTATCACTTTCTTAAAATTATAAAAATAATATATGCCCATTAGGGAAAAATTGGAAAAGAGAAAAAATAAAGTATCAAAGATGTATAATGACACGTATTCTGTTAACATGTGTTATATTTCCGTCCATTCAGTCTGTCAATGTAGCCACCATCTCAAGTAGATGTTGTGGAACTAAATGAAATTAAATATAAAAATATCTATTGCATAAGTTGAGACATGATCCATCATTAAAAAAGTTAGTTCTACAAATTCCAATTATCATCCAGTGGAGTTCTTCTCAAACCAGGAGTATAGAAAAATGTGTTAATTTTGATCTAGTCTACAGGTCACTTTAGAACAATTGGTCAGTATTTGCAGAATACTTCCAATTTCTATGACTCATTTTTACATGTTTCTAAGAACAAGCAGAATGTAGTAAGCAGTACCTCATATATTGTTAGCCTCTCCCTTTCCAGTGGAAACGTCTGGATGTAAATAAGGGAGAGGTTTTGTAATTGTATATATAAAATTATACTAATGTACATAAAAATCAAATATTCACTTTTTAAATAAAATGTTTTATTTTTTATTTATTTGAGAGACAGAGCATGCACACATGAGAGAGAGACAGAAAGCGAGAGCACATAGGAGCTAGGCGGGAGAGCAGACGGAGAAGGAGAAGCAGACTCCCAATGATCAGGGATCCCAAGCAAGGTTCTCTATCCCAGGACTCTGGGATCATGATCCTGGTCAAAGGCAGACACTTAACAGAAGGAGCCACCCAGGCATCCCTCAAATATTCACTTTTAATAGTTTATACCTTCAATGGATTATGTCTATAAATTAAAATTGTATTATTACAAATATCACCTGAAAAATACTGCTTTTTTCTGCCTCAAATTTCTGTCAAACTTGTGTTCAGATTCTTCACATGCATTAAAATGTATTCATTAAAACAAATTTCTAGGTCATCTTAGGGTACGAATGTAAGTTTGGGGGTACCTTTATGATGAGAACATTGGATATTTAATTGGAAGAGACCTTAATCCACTTAGAAAATAAAAGCATTTTTTCATTTATTCTGTCATTATGTATATGTACAATGTAAGCTTTGTATTGTATAGTGACTTTAGTCCCAGGTAATGTTTACCAAATCCATATGAAAGTTCTTAATTTTTTTTTTTTTTTTTTTTTTACTGGTACTACCTCTAAACTAGTTTTAATTGAGTTTATTTCCAGTTGATATCTTGTCCAAGTGCATTGTTTAATCAAAGTAGAGTATTACAAGACCATTATTTAAAATGAGAAGTTGCCCAAACTGAAACATAAGGCAACCTCTGTTTTATGAGGCATAATTTGGGGGATGAAAGCTTCCTCTTATGCTCTGGCATTTCAGTGTGTTTGAATTCCGAATGTTTTGTATTTATATCACAGAGTGGGATTTGCAAACATCTTCTCCCATTTTTCTTTTTTTTATTATTATGTTAGTCACCATACAGTACATGATTAGTTTTTGAAGTAGTATCTCCCCTTTTACATGTCAACTTCAAGGTAGACCTCAAGAAACTATCAAGCTCCAGGCAGAAACAGAAACAAGCTCTAATATACAAGCTATTTCTCATTTATTTATATTGCCTATTTACAAAATCTATTTGAGAAGGCCTAAAATAAAATATGCAAGTACAGTTCGGCAATGAATAAAAATAGAAGATCAAAAGCATTAAAGAAAGTAGAAGAAAAAAAGTACAAAGCGTAGGGTATAATTTTATGTTCAAAGGTAGGAGAAATATGAATTAGAGTACATACTTTTTATTAACTGAAAAAAATGAAACCCACCCAATTTTCACACATGTTGTTTTCTCCACCACAAAATGAGAAAAAAAAAGACTTCAATGCATGAGTCCTTTAGGAGGAATGCAAAGTGAAAGACTGGGCATTTCCTTCCACATACATTTTACGAAATAAAATAAATGATCTTTAACAAATGCATTTCATGCTTCCACTGCATCTTTACTGTGGGCATCATGAAATTTAATGTCATTCACAGATGGTGACCTTCAGCAGACCTGGTCAGGCAGGTGACAGTCTAGCAATCTAACATGACATAGGTCCAATTGTTATCCCCAAATACTGCATTCCCATTAGTAAGGGAAAGTTTGGTCCCATGAGAATAAAATGTCATGTTGGAGGAACAATAATCACAAATAAATTGCTAATAATTATGGTAATGTTAATTATGATTATAGTGTCTCATTTTCGTAGCATGTTTAGATGTGAAAATCTTAGGAGAGATTTTTATACCAATCCTTCTGGTAAAGGTCGGCATAGACTACATTGTGCAAACACTGTAACAGCATCTGACCTTGTGTCCAAGTGGACTTGCATGAAGTGCTTATGCAGAACATACATAATTGTATTGAAAGAATTTGACTCAAGAACAAAGTTGATCAGATAATAACTTGTGTGAGTTGACACATTGTCTCTTCGGATGGTGAAAGGGTGTTGTCAGAGATTTGTACTTTGGACTCAGACTGACCTGTGCTCCAGCTCCACAACTTGTTGCTTTTGTGAACTTGGGTGATTATTTTCTGGTCTCAGCTTCCTAATCCAAAAGATGGGATAACAGGGTGCATATGAAAATTAAATGAGAGACTGTAAATAAGGTACTTGGCACATAACACTTAACAAGTGTTGCATACATGTTGCCTCATTTCAAACCTAGAGGGAGAATTGTATCCAGTATGGAGAGTGATTTTTAACCAATCATACTGACAGAGCAGAAATTCTCCAGAAGATTTGGCTTTACTTCTAACCACTCTAGTGAAAAATTATCTTACTGTCCACTGATACACAAAAAATCTGAAGTTTTTTTTTTTTTTTTTTTTTTTAGAGGAGTTTGTTTAATGGACTTTTCCCTCACTTGGCATAAAAATGAAATTCAAATTTGTTTTTTTTAATTTTTAAGTTGTTGTGGCTACATAAATTTTAATCCTTTATCTTATGATATCATGTCAAACACAAACATGGGCTTCATATTGGTATTTAGCAGAAAAACAACTAGAATTTTAAATTTTATTTAGAAAATACTTAGGAATATATTTAGAAATACAGTTACTACTTTTTTTTATGTTTAAATATACTTAGAAATGTCATCAATTTGAAAGTCATATATACATAAGAAATAGCTTTAAGTATTTTTAATAAAATGAGAAGAATAAAATAGAGGAATTTTGAATTAGTATTAATATGCAGATTCAAAGTATCATACTTAATTGAAAATGTCATTGCATTTGGTTAATTTATATATGATTCATACAGCTTTATATTCATCAAATATATAAACTCAGGCAATTTAGCTGAAAATTTTTCTGATTATGAATAATATAGATGTATTAGACAAAATTATTTATTTTGTAAATCAGTTTCTGTTTTGTAAATCAATGAAATGATTGTGGCCATAAAAAACACTCTTAGTAAGTTTAATAAAGAATAGTGAGGGGCACCTAGGTGGCTCTTCTATAAAACAACTGATCATGATCTCATGGTAGTTGAATTGAGCCCTGAGCTCTGTGTTGGACTCCAGGCTGAGTGTGGAGCCTGCTCAGGAATCCCGCTCTCTCCCCCACCACTCTCTCTCTCTCTAAAATAAATAAAATCCTAAAATGAGGAATGTTGAAAAAAATATGTAATAGAAATTCCATAAAACATAGGCAGAATTCATAAAAAATGAAGAATATTACTTAATGCTCAGTTATCTATGACATTGAAAAAGTTATGGAAGTTCAAGATACCTTTTTTCCTAAAAAGAATGAATCCCCAGGACTCTAGATAAAGAAAAGTGACAGGGGGCACCTAGGTGGCTCAGTGGGTTAAAGCCTCTGCCTTAGGCTCAGGTCATGATCCCAGGGTCCTGGGATCAAGCCCCACATCGGGCTCTCTGCTCAGTGGGGAGTCTGCTTCCTCCTCTCTCTCTCTGCCTGCCTCTCTGCCTACTTGTGATCTGTCTGTCAAATAAATAAATAAAAATTAAAAAAAAAAAGAAAAGAAAAGTGACAGGATATAGGCAGAATGACTTACCATCCAGATTTTCCCAAGCCCATGACTGGATTATCAAGTTCTTTACTATGATGAATCAGAAGTATTACTAACAGAAACCAAACTTTGTAAGATAAAAATTAGATTCTTTAATGTATTGAGTAGGAGCAAAAATTATGGGAATATCATGTATTTGAAAAGTAGATCTTGCTTTATATAACGTGCTTTTTAAATTAAAAACCAAAATATATGGTTGAGGAAAAATACAGTGTCTTTCTATTATAATCAGTAAAATACTATTTGTACTATCAGGAAGATGTACAAAATTAAAACAAGTGCATTATGATCTAATACCTATTTACAGAATGAATTAAAAAACGCATTGTTCACTCATTTAGTATAAAAATCGGGAGCTCTGGTGCACAGGCAAAAATTCTGAGGAATTTTTTTTCCCTTTTTTCTCAAAGGAGAAATCCTAGTCATTTCTTAGGAAATGGCCATGAAATTATTATTCTAACTCCAAACGACTGGAAAGAAAAAATTAATAAAGCTTTTGTGTTTCAGTTTGAACTCAAATTGGAAAGAGTATTACTATTTGTAATTTGAATCATTAGTTAATAATAAATGTATAACCAAACAATTTCCCAGTGTTCAAGTGATATGCCCATGAGAACCATGATGTTTCACTATAAAATTTGACATTATATTTACAAGAAACCATGATGTTTCACTATAAAATTTGACATTATATTTACAAGAAACTCTGACCAGAGCTGTTAACATTATATCATTATATGTGACTTTATTCATCAAGAGAAATGAAAGGGGTACTACAACAAGTTCAGGACAATTAGCTGGCAGATTCAGATTTAAAGGGAATTGTGAAGAGTCAAAATGTGGTGTCTTCCCAGTAATGCTTCAACTTCAAATGAAATGCCAATATAAAATTAGCTTTTAGTGAACATTTCCTGAAGTAAAGATTAGGTTACTCTAAGAACATTTCTGAAAATAATTTAAAATTTTTTTTTAAAATAGAAGTTTGGGATATATGGCCATTTGGTTTCTAAATTTCCGGCATTGTAAATTAGTTGGAGGTGCAGCATTAAACATTGTCCTACTCAAAATCCTGCAGTGGTTCAGATATGAGAACAAGATGTTCTATAAAATCATAAATCAAGGAGAAGAATTCTCATATTCAGAAATGGGCTTGGAACCCATATTTGTAACTAAAAGGGTAACTTGATAGATTTCCATTCAAACAAGTGACTGTGTATTATTTAAAAATATCCTGTGTTCTGATCTAGGCTCTTTCACTTAAATGTCTGGGACTTTGTCATGTTTCATAACCTCTAGAACCTCTTTGCCCACAGAAACTAAGAAAATAAGCACCTCATAACCCTCTGTGGATGAAAAGCTACAAAAAGCATTAATTCTATAGCAACTTTCCTCCCCTTTACTATGTGCTGGTTGTTTCCCAACCACACAATGTTTGTGTTTCTCTAGTTATGTTCTCATTGTTATTCCATTTTCTTCAACAGATAAAACTCCTGATGAAGATATTTCTCCCAAGCCCACAGTTTTTCTTCCTTCAGTTGCTGAAGTAGAAGTCCATAAGGCTGGAACATATCTTTGTCTTCTTGAGGATTTTTTCCCTGATGTTATCAAAGTAGATTGGCAAGAAAAGGATGACAAAACAATCCTGAAATCTCAGCAGGGAGACACCATGAAGACTAAGGACACATACATGAAATTCAGCTGGCTGACCGTGACTGGAGCATCAATGGATAAAGAACACAAATGTATCGTCAACCACGAAAGTGGAAAAAAAGTTGTTCAAGAGATTCTTTTTCCTTCAGTAAACAAAGGTATGTGCACATAAAAATGAATATAACCACACAGAACACTTTGTTTCAAAGGGAAAACCCTACCTTTTCTGTCAAGTATTTTTTTTAAAGATTTTATTTATTTATTTGACAGACGGAGATAACAAGTAGGCAGAGAGGCCGGCAGAGAGAGAGAAAGGGAAACAGGCTCCCTGCTTAGCAGAGAGCCTGATGTGGGGCTCAATCCCAGGACCCTGGGATCATGACCTGAGCGTAAGGCAGAGGCTTTAACCCACAGAGCCACCTAGGTGCCCCTTTTCTGTCAAGTATTAATGAAAACAAATATACATAATATTTTCTCTAATGTTGTTTTCTTTAATGATGGCATAAATGTCCTGCTGTTTCCCAATGGAATTCAAATAGTATGGGCTTTGAAGGCACCCGGATACCTTAGTCAGTTGAACATCTGACTCCTCATTTATTCAGCTCAGGTTATGATCTCATGCTCTTGACATCAAGACCGCCGTCGGGCTCCATGCTCAGCCCAGAGTCTGCTTGAGTTTCTTTCTGTCTGCCTCTTTTCCCCGTGTTCTCTCTTTCTCAAAATAAATAATGAATCTTTAAAAAAAAAAAAAAAGTAATATGGCCCGTGGAAGAGAAAAAAAAAAAAGAGAAAGAAAAGAAAGACAAACTCACTTAGCCTTTCTCACATCAGTTTCATCATCCAAAATATTATTGTCAAAGTGATATAGTTTCTACTTATTGTATGGATTAAATGAAACAATACATGTGAAAGCACCTAGCAACCTTGCACATAAGAAATGTTCAGAGAGGGGCGCCTGGGTGACTCTGTTGGTTAAACAACTGCCTTTGGCTCTGGTAATGATCCTGAAGTCCCAGGATCAAGTCCCACATGAGGCTCCCTACTCAGCAGGGAGTAAGCTTCTCCCTCTGACCCTACCCCCTTTCATGTTTTCTCTCTCTCTCTCTCTCTTAAATATGTTTAAAAAAATAACTTTATCCTCACTTTATTTTTTAATATAATTTTATTTTATTTTTTAAGTGTTCCAAGATTCATTATTTATGCACCACACTCACTGCTCCATGCAATACGTGCCCTCCTTAATACCCATTTAATACCCTTGATATCCTGGCTGACCCATCACCCACTCCCCTCCAAAACCCTCAGTTTCTTTCTAAGAGTCCACAGTATCTCATGATTCAATTTACCCCAATTCACATTTCCTTTCCTTCTCCGAATATTCTCCCTGTTATTCCTTATTCTCCACAATTAAGTGAAACCACATAATAATTGACTTTCTCTGCTTGGTTTATTTCACTCAGCATAATCTGCTCAAGTCTGGTCCTATGTTGATACAAAAGTTGGGTATTCATCCTTTTGATGACTGGGTAATATTACAGTTCAGTATATGGACCATATCTTATTTATCCATTCATCTGTTAAGGGCCTATTGGCTCTTTCCACAGTTTGGTGATAGTGGCCATTGCTGCTATGAATATCAGGCTACATATGGCCCTTCTTTTCGTTACATCTGTATTTTCAGGGTAAATACCCAGTAGTGCAATTGCAGAATCATATGGTAGCTCTATTTTTGATTTCTTGTGGAATCTCCACACTGTTTTCCAAAGTGGCTGCACTAACTTGCATTCCCAACAACACTGAGTGTTCCGACTTTATCTATATCCTCTCCAACACTTGTTGTTTCCTGTCCTGATAATTTTGACCATCCTAACTGGCATAAGCCAGTATCTCAATGTGGTTTTGATTTGAGTTTCCCTGATGGCTAATGATGATGAGCATTTTTCCCTGTGTCTGTTAGCCATTTGTATGTCCTCTTTGGAGAACTGTCTGTTCGTGTCTTCTGGACATTTTTTTACCTGATTATCTGTTTTTTGGGTGCTGAGTTTGAGGAGTTCTTTATAGATTTTGGATATCAGCCCTTTGTCTATAGCGTCATTTGCAATATCTTCTCCCATTCCGTGGGTTTCCTCATAGTTTTGTTGACTGTTTCCTTTGCTGTGCAGTAGATTTTTACCATGATGTAGTTCAAAAGTTCATTTTCGCTTTTGTTTCCTTTGCCTTTGGAGACATGTCTTGAAAGAAGTTGCTGTGGTGGATGTTGAAGAGGTTACTGCCTATGTTTTCCAGGATTTTGAGGGATTCCTGCCTCACATTGAGGTCTTTCATCCATTTCGAGTTTATCTTTTTGCATGGTATAAAAGAATGGTCGATTTCATTCTTCTATACATACCTGTCCTATTTCCTCACCACCATTTATTGAAGAGATGGTCTTTTTTGCCCTGGATATTTTTTTTTTCCTGCTTTATAGAAGATTAGTTGCCCATGAGTTGAGGATCCATATCAGCGCCCTCTATTCTGTTCCATTGATCTATGTTTCTGTTTTTGCGTCAGTATCATGCTGTCTTAGTGATCACCACTTTGTAATAAAGATTGAAATCAGGCAACATAATGCCCTGAGCTTGGTTTTTCCTTTTCAACATTTCCTTGGCAATACAGGGTCTTTTCTCATTCCAAACAAATTTTAAGACTGTTTGTCCCAGCACTTTGAAAAATGCCTGTAGAATTTTGATCGGGATGGCATTGAAAGTACAGATTGCTCTGGGCAGTAGAGACATTTTAACAATGTTTATTCTTCAATAAATGAACACGGAAGGTTTTCCCATCTTTTTGTGTCTTCTTCAATTTCTTTCATGAGTGTTCTCTAGTCCTTCCAGTACAGATCCTTCACCTCTTCGGTTAAGTTTGTTCCCAGGTATCTTGTGGTGCTCGGTGCTCTAGTAAATGGAATCGATTCCCTAATTTCCCTTTCTATATTTTCATTGTTCATGTTTAAGAAAGAACTGATTTCTGTTCCTTGATTTTGTATCCTGCCACATTACTGAATTGCTGTATGAGTTCTAGTAATTTGGGTGTGGAGTATTTTGGGTTTCCCATATAAAGTATCATGTCATCTGCAAAGAGAGAGAGTTTGACTTCTTTGCCAATTTGAATACATTTGATTTCTTTTTGTCATCTAATTGCTGTTGCTAGGATTTCTCCTATGATGTTGAACAACAGTGGCAAGAGTGGGCATCCTTGTCATCTTTCTGATCTCATTGAGAAGGCTGTCAGGTTTTTCCATAGGAGAATGATATTCCCTGTGGGTTTTTCATAGACAGATTTTATGAAGTTGAGGAATGTTCCCTCTATTTCTATACTCTGAAGAGTTTTATTCACAGAAGGATGCTATATTTTGTCAAATGCTTTTTCTGCATCAATTGAGAAGACCATGTGTTTCTTCTCTCTTCTCTTATTGATTTGTTCTGTCACATTGATTGATTTGCAAATGTTGAACCAACCTTGCATCCCAGGGGTAAATCCCACCTGGGCATGATGGATAATCTCTTTAATGTACTGTTGGATCCTATTTGCTAGGATCTCATTGAGAATCTTGGAGTCCATTCGTCAGGGATATTGGTCTAAAATTCTCCTTTTTGTTGGGAGCTTTACCTGGTTTGGGGATTAGGGTAATCCTGCCTTCATAGAAAGAGTCTGGAAGTTTTCCTTCTGTTTCTATTTCTTGAAAGAATGTCAGGAGAATAGGTATTATCTCTTCCTTGAATGTTTAATAGAAGTCTCCAGGGAATCTGTCAGTTCTGGACTCATTTTTGGGGAGGTTCTTGATCACTGCTTCAATCTTGTTACTAGATATTGGCAATTTCTTCCTGTTTCAGTCTTCGAATATAAGTCTCTAGGAATGCATGCATTTCTATGTTGCTTAAATTATTGGCATACAGTTGTTGATAACAATTTCTGATGATTATTTCTATTTCCTTGGTGTTAGTCATGATCTCTCCCATTTCAGTTATAACTTTGCTCATTTGAGTCCTCTCTCTTTTCTTTTGAACTAGTCTGGCCAGTGGTTTATTGACCTTATTAATTGTTTCAAAGAACCAGCCTCTATTTTGTTGATGTATTCTACTGTATCTCTAGATTCTAATACATTGATCTCTACTCTAATCTTAATTATTTTCCTTCTCGTTTGTGGGATTGGCTTAGTTGGTTTTTGATTCCTCATTCTTTAAGGTGTAACGAGTGTTTGTGTAATTGGGAATTTTTAATTTTTTTTTGACTGAGGCTTGGATGAATATATATTTTCCCCTTAGGACTGCTTTTGCCATATCCTGTAGGTTTTAGACTGATGAGTCTTCATTCTCATTGGTTTACTTGAATTGTTTAAGTTCTTTTTTGATTTTCTGGTTGATCCAAACATTTTTGAACAGGATGGTCTTTAGCTTCCAAGTGTTTGAATTCCTTCCAAACTTTTTCTTGTGGTTGAGCTCCAATGTCAAAGCATTGTGGTCTAAGAATAATCTTAGTCTTTTGGTATTGGTTCAGCACTGATTTGCCACCCAGTATGTGGTCTAAACTGGAGAAAGTACCATGTGTGCACAAGAAGAATAAGTATTCTATTGTTTTAGGGTGGAATGTTTTGTATATATCTATAAGGTCCATCTGATCCAATATGTCATTCAAAGATCTTGTTTCTTTGTTGTTTTTCTGCTTAGATGACCTCTCTGTTGCTGCTGGTGATGTGTTAAGATCCCCTACAATTGATGTATTCCTATCAACATGACTATTTTGATTAAGCGCTGGCTTATGTAGTTGACTGCTCCAATGCTAGGGGCTTAAACACTTGACAATTGTTAGATCTTTATGATGGACAGACCCTTTAAGAATAATGTAGTGTCCTTTTGTATCTCTGAATATAGTCTTTAGCTTAAAATCTAATTTATTTTATATAAGAAGCACTACCCCAGCTTTCTTTTGAGGCCTGTCACTTTCAGTCTGGGTTTATTTTTAGGTTCCAAATATGTCTCTTATAGACAGCATATGGGTGGGTCCTGTTGTTTTATCCAGTTTACAACCCTGCACCATTTTATGGGTACATTTAGGCCATTCACATTGAGAGCGATTATTGAAAGATAAATCTTTATTTTCATGATGTTGCCTGTGAAGTCCTTGTTTCTATAGATTGTCTCTGTAAATTTCTGTTCTATGTTACTCTTGGGTTCTTTCTTCTTTTATAGAACTCTCCTTAATATTTTTTTGTAGGTCCAGCTTTATGGTCACATATTCTTTTAAATCTTGCCGTTCTTGGAAGCTCTTTATCTCTCCATCCATTCTGAATGTAGCCTTGCTGGATAAAGTATAATTGGCTGCATGTTCTTCTCATTTAGTGCCCTGAATATGTCCTGCTAGCCCTTTCTGGCTTGCCAGGTTTCTGTGGACTAGGTCTGACATTATTCTGATGGTCCTTCCTCTGTACATAAGGAATCTCTCTAACACATCCTCTCTGATTTTATGAACCGTGATTTTCACAATTAATTGTCCAGATATCACTCTAGATGCATTAATTTTGCAGGGGTGTCCTCTCTGCCTCCAGAAAATGAACACTTGTTCTATCTCCCAGATTAGGAAAATTTTCATCCAGGTTTTTTTTCAACTATATCTTTAATCCTCTCTCTCTCCACCCCCTCAGGAATCCCAGTAATGCTGACATTGGAATATTTTATGGCATCATTTATTTCCCTAATTCTGTTTTCATGGCTTTTAATCTGTTTGTTCTAGGTCTCCTCCTGATACTCCTTTTCTATCAGCTTGTCTTCCAGATCATTAATTCGATCTTCTATGTAATTTACCCTAGCTGTTAGAGTATTGAGATTAGATTGAATTTCATTGATAGCATTTTTAAGTTCTGCTGGATCAACTCTTACTTCTGTCCTACCGATTCTGTTTTGCCACTAATGGTATTCTCCAACCTAGCTATTGTCTGGATAATTGCTACCCTGTGTTCTATTTCCAACATATTGTTTATGTCCACATCCAATAGTTTTGTGGCAGAGGTCACAGTCTCTGAATTTCTCCTCTCTTTGCTGTTCCTCCTCCTAGTCATTTTGGTAAGAGATGTTTGAAGGGATACATACTGGATACATCAAACACAATCCAGCCAAGGTGCACCTTACCAAGTTTTGGAGCAATCAGCAATCCCCACCAAAAAGAAAGAAAAAAGAAAAAAAGAGAGAGAAAAGGAGAAATAAGGGGAAAAAACAGCAAAAATGAGCCCCAAATGTAAGATTTATAAGGTACATAAACAACAACAAAAAAAAAAAACAAGAAAACCAAGAAAAGAAAAGAAAAAAACAAAATAAAACAAAACAGCCAAAATGAACTCCAAGAATAAGATTTATATAGTACATAAACAGAAACAAATATGCATAAACACTGACAGAATAAGATGGAAATGTGTTTATAACCCATGATGTGGGCGAGGAAGGTTATTTCAGTTCATCCTGAGTGTATCTTGTTATGTTTGTTAAAGGACTCAACTTTCCAGAGATCCAGGGAAATTAAAAGTATTTTATATATAGGGGTAGTATTGAATAGGGGAAAAAAAGACTACCTTGAAGCTTATATCTATATCTATATCTATCTATATTTATATATTAAAAAAAGAAACACAGGTATATGTATGAAAAAAGTTCAAGTTAAAAATGTTATTATGTAATGTGTTGTAATAAACATCTAGTTGTAGTGCTAAGTAAGTTTAAAAAAATAACAGAATAAGAATGAGAACAAATCAGTTTAAAAGTTGTGTTCATGAAATATACACTTTTGGAGGCAATAATGGGAGCTTAAAATATTGTTTTCCCCCTATTGTTAGGGTTTTCCAGTTTTATGGAGATCCTGTGGTTATTGTCCTCTTGTTCTTTTCAGTTTGTCTTCTGGGGGCAGGGCCTGTGCATTGTTCTTCAGTCAGTCTTGCGTGGGCAGAGTTGCCCTGCCACCTATCAAGGGGCTGGGCTCTGCGGAAACCTGCTGTTCAGGCTTTGGTTCTCTGGAGGCTTTTGTTCTTTCATGGCTTTTGGTGGCTTTTTGGAGGGTTAGTGCAAAGTAAACTGTCCACACCCAGACCTCCGCCTCAGAGAGAAGCCTCTGTCTACTCCCCTCTGGATTGTTCAGAGTACACAGACTTCCCCTCTGCAAACTCCATTGAACACTGCAAACTGCCACAGCATTGCCTGTTCCCACCCACCACCTCAGTGGTTGTCCTGAGGACCACACTTGTCTCTACACCGCCGTGCCCTAAAACAGTGAGCAATATTTGTTCAGGCCAGCCTGATTCTGGTGACTGTTGTCGCTGACTGTCTGGAGTCCACACCCATCCTGAGTGCACTCAAACCCAGTGGCAGTGCAGGTCATGGAAGGCTGTCAGCCCAGGGACTTCAGGCAAGAGCTTGTATTAGGCTCTCTCAGATTGGGCTGGGGTGTACCCAACCCCAGTGGTGGTGCAAGCATTGGGAAGTTGCAGGCTCAGGGACCACTGGCAGGAGCCCCTGTCGGGCGCTCTCAGGCTTGAGTGGGCACAAGCTGTGACCATCCTCGAACCATGGGCTTAGGTACAAGCCTGTGGCCGAGCAATTCTACCAATTTTTCCTCAAGACCTTTTGTTCTTTTTTTGTACTTTTTACCAGACTCCAAGTTAATGCTGGTCTGTGAGCACAGGACACTTTCATATTGTTGTATTACTTCCCAATGTCTCCCTTCTGATGGCTCCCTCTCCTTCTGTTTATCCTCTGATATCAGTCCAAACACTCCCACTCTGCTTTACCCCTCCACTGATGATCTTCTGCCCCCACAGAAATCCAGAAGTATATAATCTTACATTTCAGGCCGATTTCATGGTGTTCAGATTGTTCTAGTAGATATTTAGCTCACTTTAGGGGACTGGTTGAAACAGGGTCTCTTACTTCTCTGCCATCTCGCCAGAGTGCCCTCCCCCTTTTTAAATGTAATGTTCAGAGGGTCCACTTTTTATGATTTTACTTGATCAGGAAAGAAGAACAATTATATATCTTTCAAGAATATTCTTCTTGGCATTACAGTCCTTCTCATTTTAACCTTGCTCAACTCAAAGTATGACTCATTAACAATGAGTTACAGGGCACAAAATGGTGTTCATTTGATGGAGCCGAATCACAACTCAACTTAAAATAGTAATTTGGCTACTGAGGTTTTAGTATGATCTTGAGGTTTTCAGATTTGAATTTTATATACCAGAAAAAGGTGAAGTGCCATTACTAAAGATTGGGTGAGGCTCATATGTATAAAGTTTCTTTCATTCTACAAAATAAATACATTTCTTTCCATTAGTAAAGCTGTTCAGCAAACATTATGGCTGTCCTAGTGAATGCCAGGTTGGAAGGGATGCAAGATGAACTACTATCCCAATGAGGATCATTACCATAATGCAAATAGACTTTTCCTAATCACTGAGGGTCCCTTATGATTCAGGCATGGTGTCCCAATGTTGACCCATTGGTGTAGACACCAGTTTAGACATTGTGGGCAGCCAACTGAAAGTGTCCTAGCCCATGGTGAGCCAGTAACTCAGTAGATTCAGTAACGTCCTGGAATAAACATCACAGACCAAGGCTACAGAAGGCTCCTAAGAAGTAGCCAGTTTATACTTTTCTCTGTGATTCATAAGCAATTTTTAAGCAGTGGGAAACAAACATGTAAGAAGAACTGTGAAGAGCTTTCTATATACAAGTTTAAATTTCTGAAGTAAATTTTTGTCTTCTTGGCACATTGGGGGAAAAAAAACCCCACATGCCTAAAATGGTAACACTCAGTTTAAGGCTCCAAGTCACTAAACCAAGACTTAATACCTAACCCAAGTACAATTTCAACCCTCCAGAAGAGTAACATTTACCCAGTCAACATGGGCATTTCCTGATCAGCCCCAGAAAGATTCCTGATGGATCCCCTCTTTCTCTTTAGGAAGATGACCTTGCCTAAAACAATGGATTCTTTGCTAAGAATTTTCTTTTTCTGCTCCCTCACTGTTGTTAAAAAGGTTTCCTTTCCTCTAATCCTTTTGAGTTCCCCTCTACTTCCTAGATGGGATGCTGAGTGATTCATTAATACATTGATTAATAATGCTATTAGATTTTTAACATTTACTTAGTTCCAATTTTTGTTCGTTAACAGGTTTTATGGCTGTGACAGAATCTGAAATGGACTCCCAGGGACATTCAGTAACAAAGCGAAACATAGAGCTGGTAACTGTGAGTCCTTTGAATTCAGGATATTTCTCACCTGATCCAATGGCTGTGGGTGAGTTCTTGGTTCATGCTTGACTCTCTTTTTGTTTAAACTCCTACTGTAATTGATTTTGCTTTACAGGGCAGGCCAGCTTGGGCTGGCAGAGTGTTATGCTAGTGTTAAGTCGAGGTAGCATGTTTTTTTTTTTTTTTTTTTCAGCTCTGTTGAGCTAGTATATTTGCCCAGAAGCCAACTGACCTGGCACACAACCAAGCCCCTAAACGTTTAGACCGAGTTCCCTTGGGTGGAACCCTCAGGAATTGTCCAGGAAAATTGGTGTTGCACAAGAGTATTCTTTGGCCAGAACTCAGTTACATCTCTTACTGGCCATACACTAATGTGTGCATAATTTTTAGTCTTTTTTGTAGACCATGAGTTGTGGGGTGGAAGGAGAGGGAAAAGCAGACTTCCCACTAAACAGGGAGCCTCCAATGGGGCTTAATCCCATTACCCCAGGCTTAATCCCATTACTTCCCACTAAACAGGGAGCCTCCAATGGGGCTTAATCCCATTACCTCAGGACATGAGCTGAATGCAGATGCTTAACAGACTCAGCCACCCAGGTGAGCCCAAATTGCAAATCTAAAAGTCCTTTTGTGTTTTAAGGAATTGGCTTGGTAACCACCAGGTTGGAGACTTCAAAAGTACAAAACACCATTGTCTGACCAGTCAGCTCCATAATTCTGGAAAAATTGCTTGCTTTCTGGAAGCTTCATGCCTCTTCCCTCTGGGTTCTTTGAACACCTGCAGCTGGACTTCATTCCACTGCCAGTTGGTACATGTTGTCAATATGCCCTTGTCATTGTTTATATATTTTCTGGGTGAGGTAAAGCCTTTCCCTCTCAAGAGGCTGATGTCCTCATTGTTGCAAAGACATTCTTAAAAATGGGTTTCCTCTTTGGGTACACCTTCTGTGATCTCCAGTGACTAGGGCACATAATTCACAGGGAAAATCACAGGAGCCTTTAGGAAAACCTTGCAAACTTCCTGGAATTGTCTCAGTGTACAAACTTCTGCTGATCCTTTGGATGTGAGTCCTCAGTATCTGTTGCTCAAGCCTGTCATCACCAGGTTACAGAAACCTTCTTAGAGCACAGTTAAAGGATCCTCTCAGTCACAGGGTGCCGCCTGGTGATTAGGTATTTAAGACACAATATCAGAGGAAGATAGCCCTGGACATTTCCAATAGAAGAGGGACATTACTAAGTGTTCCTGCTATAAAACTAATAGTTGAACCTTGTACACATTCCACAGCTACAGAAGTCTCCACCTGACCCCTAGTCCTGCCCAGACACTGGAGTTTCTGAA
This sequence comes from Mustela putorius furo, assembly GCF_011764305.1. Lineage (NCBI taxonomy): Eukaryota > Metazoa > Chordata > Mammalia > Carnivora > Mustelidae > Mustela > Mustela putorius. The sequence goes on from NW_025421998.1 coordinate 15,518,883, forward strand.
TCAAATTGAGGGACAGAGAAGTAGCTGACATCCAAATAGACTGCTTTCATCTGGACAGGGGTTCCAAGCTTCATACTTTAGATATGACATCCTTTCTCCCTCTTTTCTTTTCCTTTACTCTGTCAATGGCCTGATTCTCCCAGGTCAATGCCAAGAGGCCTAATCTCTAGAATCAGAGTTACCTAGCAGAAAATATAACCCTAAAAAAATCCTAATTTTTCTCAAGGTCATAAGACATCTTATTGGTTGATTACCATAAAGTTCTATTGGAAGTTAGTTAGGAATTACCAAGACACCACCGGGATTCACTCCTTTGACTGGTCCTACTTCTTCAGTGAGGGATAATTATAAAGAAGTACAATCAAGATCTTTCCCTTCATTCTTGAAATTGTTGCAGATGCTCTCCTAAAGCAAAGAGTAGCCTCCCCAAAAAAACAAAAAACAAACAAACAAACAAGTAAAACTCTTTGACTCTGACTAAAGCAGTTCTTGAAAGTAAAATAGCCCTTGATTGTGACTCCGCTGAGCAATCTGGATCTTTGCTGTAGGCAACACCATGTTCTATACCAAGTTGAACACTATTGGGAAAATTAAAACCCAATAACATCAGATCATTGTGCAAGCCATGTGGCTTAAAAGTTACTCTTTAATGGTGTCTTTCTTACTTATTTGATTTTAATTGCTTCAAGTCTTGGGGACTATGACAAACATGAGGAATTATCCTGTTTAGAGGCATCATAATAATCTGCCTGGTGTGCTATGTCCTCTCAAAAGCTTTACATGCAAATACAAAGCCAGTAATCTCCAAGCAAATGATCTAAGACTGGAACATTACAACGAATGAAGAGAATGACCAACTCAAAAATTGTAAAGCTGAAGTTGAAACCTGTGACTATCACAAGGGTTAAGAAAAAGGTTATCACCCAGAGGAACAACAATTACTGTGAGAATGTCAGAGCAGTTGCTGAGAGTAGTGTTAATGCCTTCAATTTAGAACCCATCTCTCAGTTCAGCTGAGAGTCTGATCAAAAGGCAGAGTTGTTATAAAGGAAAACCACAGGTTCAAAATGTACTCAGTTAGCTTAAGGCCACAAGTCATTAAGTCTTCATACCTACCCAACTGCGGAGTCAACACCCAGAAATGTAATCTTTAATGAGTGGACATGGGAATTTCCTGGTCAGCACTAGGCAGTTTACTGATGGTCCCCCTCCATTCCCCATAAGAGGATGACCTTGCCTCAGCCAGTGGTTTCCTTGCTGATAATTTCATTTTCACCCCCTATCTTGAAAAACCTCTTTCCTATTGGCCTTTGAAGCTCCTCTCTACTTCCTGGATAGGATGATGCCTGACTCCTGAACAGGTTTATAAATACAGCCAGTTAAATCTTTAAAATTACCCAGTTTTGAATTTTTGGTATTTCCCAGATTCCTGGTTGCTCCAATGACAATATTCACATTAAACATTTACTTTTACCTGACCTATGATGAAGATCAAATGAAATTATGCCAGTGAAAATGCTTGTTGAAAACACAACATGGGAGAATTTATTACTATATTCATTGTATTTATTTATATATTTTCCTAAAATTTACTTAAATAAGATTATAAGTCAGCCCTAATGTTTTAATTTCTATAACTGACAGGAAGCAAATGAGCAAGGCATAAATTTAATGTAACCCCTTGGCTGAAGTATCCTGTTAGGTTTTGATTTCTCTAGTGTGCAGAGAAAAGTAAAAAGTATAGTAAGTTTCATGGTGAGAATTATGGTAAGGGAGAAGTTCCTGTGTATATGACGTATTTTACTTAGCATTTCTGAAAGGAATGTCTCCAAGTTCTCATAGCAAGAAAGCTAAAAAACACATTTCTGTTAATGCAATTCAATAGCAGATTTCTAATTTTGGTTCACAGAATTTTCTTTTTTTTTTTTCAGGATTTTATTTATTTATTTGAGAGAGAGAGAAAGAGAGAGAGGAGCAGATTCCCTTCTGAGCAGGGAGCCTGATGGGGTGCTAGATCCCGGGACCCAGATATCATGACCTGAGGCAATGGCAGATGTACAACTGACTGAGCCACCCAGGCATCCCTGTTTTTGTTTTTGATAAAAACTTACATGTATGTATATAGATACATGAAAGCACAGAATGATGAAGTGATTCTCAAGAGAAAAAACTCATCTTGTCCTCATTTTTGACAAGTCTTGAGAAAGAGCACCTAGATCCCATGTACAGGTTTTATACGAAACTTGTTACTGTACTGTCTTTATGTCAAACAATACATGATGATAAGAGATTTTCATTTATCTTTTCTAAAGTTTTATTTTACTCTCAGTTAGTAAACATACAGTGTTATATTAATTTCAGATATAAATATGATCAATAAAGTCACTGTATGGAAAAAAAGGAGATCTTTAAGCCACTGTAAAGTAAGTTCTTGAGGATATTTTAACATCTAACAATTCTAGTAATTATTTATAGTTGTATATAGTATTTTATATACTGTATATTATATATAGTAATTATATATAATATGATCATCTAACAATTATAGTAATTATAATTAACATAATTATAGTAACATTTTCCTTTCTGGGATATATTCAAATGTTATATCTCAAACCTATTTTTTCAAAAGCCCACCAAAATAAGATTGTGCGGAGTACATAAAATTGCACACCATAACCATGTCTCTGTGGACAAAGTTAAATATATCAGAAAAAGGATAAAACAAAAGAGCGTTGCAACTCTCTCTTCCTGTATCCTGTGGTCAATGATCATTTTACTGAATTTTGTCTTAGTATGTATTTTGGGTGCTTTTGTGTTTTGTTTTGTCTTTGTTTTGTATTTACACTATAGGTAAATACAACTCCTTTTTTGTGTGTGTTCAGATGGCTCTAAATGTGACACGGTCTTCATTCTATCCCTACAAACAAGTTCACATTCAGGGGTGAATGGGGGTTCAGTTGGTAAAGCACCTGCCCTTGGCTCAGGTCTTGATCCCAGGGTCATGGGATTGAGTCCTGCTTTGGGCCCCCTGTTTATTTTTTTATATTTTTAGTAATTTATTTATTTATTTGACACAGAGAGAGAGAGAGAATAAGGAAGAGGGGGGGCATAAGTAGGGGGAGCTACAGGCAAGCAGAGGGAGAGGGAGAATCAGGATCCCCACTGAGCAAGGAACCTGAATGGTGGCTGGATCCCAGGACCCAGGATCATGATCTGAACCAAAGAAAGCCACTTAACTGACTAAGTGCCCCTAGGCTCTCTGTTTAGTGGGGAATCTGCTTCTCCCTCTACCTTTGTCTCTTTTCCCTGTTCATGCTCTCTCCCTCTCAAATAAATAAATAAAATATTTTTAAAAATGAGTATCTGTAATGAAAAGGTCATTGGCTAAGATGAAAGACTAAGATATCTGGAATAGATGGTGTTTGACAGTGTACAATGGGGAATTATGTTCCATTTCTATGGGGTGTTTTACAAGGTGCTTTTCACATGCTCTCACTCATGTAAATGCCCACCATCATCCTTTGAGGGCTGGCTCTAACAATCACTTGTATAATTTTGCAAGGTACATAGACTCTAAATTTTATTTCCTTCTGGGTAAAATGGAGTCCTGCAAATTCAGCTGATATGAGTGTAACTGGGGGATCAGATGACGTAATACATGTGAACCTTTAACACAGTGTCTGGCAGAGTAGTAATCATTTAATAGGTATTAACTTTCATTCATACTCCCCTTCCAAAGTCATGTCTACAAATACTACCATTCCACAAAATTATGTGCAGTATGTGAGGATATTGAAATTTGTATGATTTGAAAGATATGACTGCTTTCTTTTGCTTAGATGGGAAAGTGACCTAAACCAGACTCCTTATAAACATGTAAGGTTCTGCTGTGATTCTAGGGTTGGATGGATTCATCTTGGGAACAGTACTTCAAGTCAGCAGTGGGTGCTGAGGACTGTACAGCAGCCAGTTTCTGGTTATTTTTCCATTCAACAAATTTTTATATGACACCTACTTTGCAGTAGGCACTGTGCTAGGAGCTATGAGCAGAGAAAGAAAACAAAATAGTCTTTGGCAATATGAGATATGAATCCATCAGAATCCTAGAGGAGAGCATAGGCAGTAACCTCTTCGATATCAGCCACAGCAACTTCTTTCAAGACATGTCTCCAAGGGGAAAGAAAACAAAAGTGAAAATGAACTTTTGGGACTTCATCAAAATCAAAAGCTTCTGCACAGCAAAGGAAACAGTCAAAAAAACAAAGAGGCAACCCACAGAATGGGAGAATATATTTGCAAATGACAGTACAGACAAAAGGTTGATATCCAGGATCTATAAAGAACTTCTCAAACTCAACACACACAAAACAGACAATCATATCAAAAAATGGGCAGAAGACATGAACAGACACTTCTCCAATGAAGGCATACAAATGGCTATCAGACACATGAAAACATGTTCATCATCACTAGCCAGTAGGAAGATTCAAATTAAAAGCACATTGACATACCACCTTATACCAGTTAGAATGGCCAAAATTAGCAAGACAGGGAACAACATATGTTGGAGAGGATGTGGAGAAAGGGGAACCCTCTTACACTGTTGGTGGGAATGCAAGTTGTCCAGCCACTTTGGAGAACATTGTGGAGATTCCTCAAGAAATTAAAAATAGAGCTTCCCTATGACCCTGCAATTGCACTCCTGGGTATTTACCCCAAAGATGCAGATGCAATAAAAGAAGGGCCATCTGTACCCCAATGTTTATAGCAGCAATGGCCATAGTTGCCAAACAGTGGATAGAACCAAGATGTTCTTCAATGGACGAATGGATAAGGAAGACGTGACCCATATACACTATGGAGTCTTATGCCTCCATCAAAAAGGATAAATACCCAACTTTTGTATCAACATGGATGGGACTGGAAAATTATGCTGAGTGAAATAAGTCAAGCAGAGAGAGTCAATTATCATATGGTCTTACTTATTTGTGGAGCATAACAAATAGCATGGAGGACATAGGGAGATAGAGAGAAGAGAGTGGAGGGAAATTGGAAGGGGAGGTGAACCATGAGAGACTATGGATTCTGAAAAAGAACCCAAGGGTTTTGGAGGGGCAGGGATTGGGAGGTTGGGGCAGCCAGGTGGTAGGTATTAAGGAGGGCACGTATTGCATGGAGCACCAGGTGTGGTGAAAAAACAATGAATTCTGTTTTGCTGAAAAGAAATCATATATATATATATATATATATATATATATATATATACACACACACATATACCTAAGACTGCCATATATATATGGTAGTCTTAGGCATTTACCCTCCAGCTATGGGGGAAAAAAGGAAAGAAATGCATAATTCATGAAGTTCAACATCTTCATGTACAAAAATACAATTTTGAATTGATTTACTGAATTACACAGACTCAGAACAATCAATTCTGGAATTCCAGAGGTCATATTAGTAAAGACTCTCCTCTCTGCTTACTAATTGTTATCTATCATCTATCTATCTATCTATCATCTAAATATCTATCTATCCACATCACAGATACACATCAAATAATGGATTTGAACAATTGAATAATACTTGCACTCATTTCTTTCAGAGCTTGCTGCTATTAACTCCACAAAATCTTCTCTGAATGATGAAAATGGTAAGATTTTTTTCTATGTTTGCCTTTATGTTCTGCTGTAGCATTTTTTCCTCCTCGTCAACATCACCCTTGAACTGCCCTGGCTTCAGGGAAAAACCTCAGAATGCTTAATCTTGGACAATAGACTGAGTGATATTTTAAGACAATCCATCATCTCTCAGGAATCATCATCACACAGTAAATGCTGCTTTGGGTGTGAGAGGACGATAAGTTAGGGGTGCAGTGATGTGCTCTGAATTCTTTCAACAGTGGAATTCATTAACTTCTGTTACCTTTGTTACTACTGACTGAGGAAAACAGGATATCAATTGCTTCTAGATTTTTTTTTTCCAGATTGCTTCTAAATTTTTAAAAGAAATGTTCTTGCTGGTGGTTAATAACATGAACTGACACTGAGAGCTTCTCATACAGAAGGTGCTGCATTGTGAGTGCATTTTGTTTAAATCTCCTAACACTCACTGTGAGGATTTTATTCCCATTTTACACAGGGGGGCAATGAGCTAAATTTATTTGTCTCCATACCACACAGCAAGATCTAGGGCTTCATACCAGACCATCTGAATCAAGAGTTCATATACTCTTTTAGTTTTTATTCTTGCTCTAATCCCCAAAGCCGAGACCCTGAGACAGGTGTACACATGGGGAGGGGGTTTGAGTGCAGGGCTTCTGGTGCCACAGAGTGGACTTAAACTCCACTCTTTTAAATATAAGTTGCATGACTGTGGCTAAACTATTTACATTTTCTGAACACACCAAAATGACACAAATAACACCTAACTCATTCATAGAAGATATAACGTGACATATGTGAAATGTCTAGCATAGGTATCTCACTTAGTTGCTACATCGTAAGTACTAGCTCCTGGTGTTTTCTCCCAACATATGAACAGAGGTAATGATGAAGAACATTGGTTCTAGCCCTGCTGATCCACCCTCCATGTCCAGTATCAAAAAACTTGTGGGCTGTAACCATCATCATCACCTTCTTCATTATCATCATCCTAGCTTATAGTTTTGCTTAATCATTTTTATATCTTTGCTATTTTTTGCACATGAATATGCAGAATTATAGAGAGCTGAGAAAATGTTCTTAAATGATGTATTGCTGGATTTGAAATCTAGCTTCTGGTACTTACTAGTTGCATGAAATCAGCCCTTCTCTCTCTGTCTTCAGATTATTTGTAAAAATGGGAGTGAAAATAATAATAATCTCATAGGTTATTGAAAAATTAAATAAAGTTAAGCTGTGCATACAAAGTTGCCAAAATAAGTAACAGCTAGTTTGTACTTAGTGGATATTGCCTCTTACTCTTTCTTTTTTCATGAGTCAGATTTATAAGATCCAACGCAATTCTGAGGTGTTACAAAGTTCAACAAAGTTGTATTTGTTTTAAGCTAATTGCTATCCATGAAATTTCTGCAGAACTTATATTGCCTCTTATTCTTACTTCGAAACATGGTAGGGAAGAAGGGATGTTAAAAGCTATTTATCACCAATGCCTTTTTCCCATTGGATTCATTCATTAAAACACAACCTTACTTTTTATTACTTTGGAACGTTCTAGGTGAATTTCATAGATGTTTTCAAACTGTGTTTTCAAACTGTGTTCTGAGTTGTCTTGGGGCCGGTGGTGGTGGAGATGGTGATGAAGGTGTTTATTCTCCAGTTGTGCTGGTGTGAGTGTGTCACTTTAACCTAGGTCATCAGAAGTGTATACAGTCACCCTTCGCCCATTAATAAGTCCTAGCCTTTCAAAACAACATGTGAAATTGATGAAATGCTTCTTTTAGACACTCTGCAGCTGCAACTTGGGAACACATCTGTCTACTATACCTACCTCCTCCTCCTCCTGAAGAGCCTGGTCTACTCCATCATCATCGTCATCTGTCTACTTGGGAGACCAGAACTCAGTGGCAGTGGGAAGAGTTCCTAATACATGGTGGCACAAGGTGTCACTTCTTGCCATTGGCTAGTGTCCCTAAAAGTATCTGCTGAGGATCTAGTGAGCCTTCTTTCTGATATTGGGTTATTTCAGTTCACATGTGTCTTTTCTTGTGTCATTATCCAAAAACAGGCTTACAAACCCCTTGACAAACAGAAGCTTTCACTCTGCAGCTAGAACAAATTCTGCCATGACTCAGGGGCTGGGCCAGGGGGCATCCACAGAGTCTTTTGCACCACCCGCTCATTGTTGTCCACCAGCTCCCAGCCACCCAGTCCCCATGCCTCTGGGTACAACCACCATACACCTTACAACCTCATTCCTTGAACTCTTTAACCAGATTACTGCCTTGAAGTCTTTATTTTATATACCTGCAAGCCAACATGCTTGTTACCTAACATTTGTGTGTTTTTCATAATAGGCACAATAAAAACAATCAAAATCCTTCTCTGGCCTCTGTGTAATTTATTTAGTGCTAATTGAGAGTCCAAAGTAAAGGACAGCATGACAACTGAGTCTTCCAATTCAGTATCACTTGTAATAATGGTCAATTCCACATTTCTAATTCTTTCTCTGAAATAGTCCTTATGAAGCTTTCTTTGGGGTACTGATCCTATGTGAGCCATAGACAATCAAGGTTTCCAGGTTATTTTTCATTCAAAATTTAGCAGATTCAGACTCATTTGGTTGAATACACTCTGGTGGTGACACTATAACATGTCACATGACTGGTGGCTGTGCTCAGACTTGGTCTAGTGTGTCACAGGCACCAAAATTCCTGATGTCACTGAACAGACATTTCTGCAAAGAAGACATCCAGATGGCGAACAGACACATGAAAAAGTGCTCCATATCACTCGGCATCAGGGAAATACAAATCAAAACCACAATGAGATATCACCTCACACCAGTCAGAATGGCTAAAATCAACAAGTCAGGAAATGACAGATGCTGGCGAGGATGCGGAGAAAGGGGAACCCTCCTACACTGTTGGTGGGAATGCAAGCTGGTGCAGCCACTCTGGAAAACAGCATGGAGGTTCCTCAAAATGTTGAAAATAGAACTGCCCTATGACCCAGCAATTGCACTATTGGGTATTTACCCTAAAGATACAAATGTAGTGATCCAAAGGGACACATGCACCCGAATGTTTATAGCAGCAATGTCCACAATAGCCAAACTATGGAAAGAACCTACATGTCCATCAACAGATGAATGGATCAAGAAGATGTGGTATATATACACAATGGAATACTATGCAGCCATCAAAAGAAATGAAATCTTGCCATTTGCAACAACATGGATGGAACTAGAGCGTATCATGCTTAGCGAAATAAGTCAAGCAGAGAAAGACAACTATCACATGATCTCCCTGATATGAGGAAGTGGTGATGCAACATGGAGGATTAAGTGGGTAGAAGAAGAATAAATGAAACAAGATGGGATTGGGAGGGAGACAAACCATAAGTGACTCTTAATCTCACAAAACAAACTGAGGGTTGCCGGGGGGAGGGGGTTTGGGAGAAGGGGGTGGGATTATGAACATTGGGGAGGGTATGTGATTTGGTGAGTGCTGTGAAGTGTGTAAACCTGGTGATTCACAGACCTGTACCCCTGGGGATAAAAATATATGTTTATAAAAAATAAAAAATTAAAAAAAAAATTCCTGATGTCACAAGAATCTCAAGAGAGCTGCACTAACACTGAAAAGGTAAAATGGTGAAGGCATTAAGTACTTGACTTCTGAACTCCATATGCTTGAGCTTAAATCTTGGTTCTATATCTATTTGAACCCTCTGACATAATTTTTTCATTTGTGAAATGGAGTTGAAGTGACCCATCTCTTGGAGTTGTGTGGATAAAATGAGTTAACTTTCCTGGGTACCCGTGAGTGCTCAACAACATTAGCCTCTACTGTTGGCAGCTCTACGTTAGAAGTAAGGGAAACACACACATACACATGCAAACACACTAACAATTAGAACACTCGTTAATATGTATGTGTATATTTCTACACATATGGATGTAAATCAAAATATTCAGTGTGTTAAGTGGTGGAAAAGGTAGTGATTGTTTATTTTTTCTATTTTTGTTAACAAATCCATTTAATGTAGTAACTTCAATACATTAGAATTTAAACAACATGTCATTTAAAATTGGGAAGGATTTTTTCTTAATTTACAATCAGATTCAGTTCTTGGGAAACAGGTGCTTTTGGAAACCAACTAGAGCTTCCCATGTGGAAACAACATAAAGCCCACAAGATACAAAAAGAGGAAATTTAATTTTGATTTATTCCTTGTCAAAAATTTCTTCAGACCTCTTAGGACACATGTCTGGGCCCTTACTCAGACATGTAGAACTATTTCTGCATGTGGAAAGCATGGAGGCACAGAGAGGAAACTAGCAAATTACTTAAGCCGTGTGAGCTAATGTCACTGCTGGGGGTCCTAGGCACTGTGTCCCGTGGCTCAACTCTCCAGCACGTTCCTTCCCCAACTGGACCTGGGCTGCCCTGGACTGGGAGGTGCAAAGAGGGGGAGGGTGGTGGTCCTGGAAGCAGTGTGGGTGGAAGGAGGGCGCTATGTTCTCCTTCAAATGTGGTGGATTCCTGGAAGTGCTTGAAGTCAAGCTGGCCCTGCTGGTTGGGGCTCTGCAACCACTGGCTCTGGTGCTGAAAGATGAAATAAGAACAGTTAAACCACAGCCAACTTTGCTCCTTTCCAAAAGGTCACAGCTAATGGAAAGAAAAGATCCATCTGCACACATGCTCTCAAATATACTCTTTGGCTGTGGCTGAGGGTCCCTCTATTTATACCAAGTTCATTCTTGTAGCTGCTATGTGAGTTAGGATTGTAAGCCCAGGGCTGTTGAGTTGCTACACACTCAGTCCATTCCGATGACACTGTTCTGAAGGAAATAGCAGAGATTTCTTGTAGCACTAGGTGATCCCCAACATTCCACCGGGATCTGTGCTTTTCATGGCAGGTGATTTACTGAGGCTCAGACTTTTGGTTTCATTTTGTCCGTGTAGGCAGGGTGATATGAGACCCATGCCCATGAGGTTACTAGCACAGGGTGACCGTAGACGACACAACAGCAGGTGCTTCTTTCCTCACAAGAACACATGGATATACGGAGGCTCTGAATTCAATTGTGTCACTGAATTTCACAGACTGAGTCATGCCAGTTCCCTACAGGGACAAGTGACTACAGAGCAACACAGAGCAATGCTCAGTAGAAGACTTGCACAACAGATAAGTGTGTTTGAGGAGGGGTGTGGAGGAGAGGGTGACTTTTCAGTGATGTGAACATAAAAAGTAAGTGTCTACACCCACATCCCACCCAAACATGGAACAGAGATTGTGCCCAATCCCGGGATCTAATCTGTTCAGGCCTTAGGGAAACAAAACTCTACTGCAGACATTATTGCTTTGGCTTTTACAGCCCGACTTCACAAAGCATATTCTCACCCTAGACTTCACTCCTCTTGTTCTATACAGAGAACCAACATTTGTGTGAGCTTTGGCTTCCGTGAGCATGGGCCCATGTTACTCTTTCAGCCCAGCATGTGTGGGAGGGTACATTGTAACCTCAGGGTACATTGTAAATTCACCTCTTGCTTAGACATCATCAGTGGACCTGGTGTATATGTGACTCTCCACCTGACACAGGATATTATGTGACCATACCACCATGTTCTGGAGATTTGGGTCCCAACACCAGAATGTACATACCCTCCTCGCCCCTTTCTCCACATTACAAAACTCTTTTTGGTTAATCCTCAGACTCCCACACTCCTCCTGGTGGCACTTCTGTCATTTGGTCTATTCTCAGAACAGCACAGATGGAGCTTACCTGACCTGCGCAAATACACACATTTGTGTCATTACATCCAGCAGTTTTTTATTCATGAAATAGCTCTGACAAAATAATACTTGTTTTCCTTCATGCACGTTTTTCTCTAAAACCAGAAAAAGTCTAAATGTCTAAGAATAGAAAAAAGTCAAATAATTATTATATTTCCATGAAATATTTTGCACTAAAATGTATATTTATGTATTGGGCAACAATTTGGTAAATACTTATGCTATCAAGCAAATGCAAATATGTAATGAAAAACCTGTATATCCCATAAGACCATATTTATAAAAATAAAAACATATATATATATATATATATGTGTGTGTGTGTGTGTGTGTGCTTGCAAATCAAATACCCAGGTATTTTCAATCATTTCTGGATCTTCCAAAATCTCTACAGCAAAATGACTTTATTCCTTTTACATTAGAATTTAAAATATGATATGAATAATATTGGTGATATGACAACAATTATGTGAACATATAAGCACAAAATAAGAGACAAACTGTCCACAGTGATGTGTCACAGAGTTCACAAGTTCTATGATCTTGTTCTATGCACATTTTTTTTTAAAAAGCCTGTATTGGGGTACCTGGGTGGCTCAGTGGGTTAAGCCGCTGCCTTCAGCTCAGGTCATGATCTCAGGGTCCTGGGATCGAGTCCCGCATTAGGCTCTCTGCTCAGCAGGGAGCCTGCTTCCTTCTCTCTCTCTCTCTATCTGCCTGCCTCTCTGTCTACTTGTGATCTCTCTCTGTCAAATAAATAAAATATTAAAAAAATAAAAAAGCCTGTATTACTCTCACAATGAGGGAAGGAACATAAAAAAAAGTAGCCCCAGGAAGACCAGGGTCGCAGGTGAGGGATAGAGCTGACTCACACATGAAGGAAGCAGCCCGCCTCACAGTTGCTTTAATCCTTTCAGATAGTATACCTCAAGTAAGATATTTTCTTTTCCTGAGAATGTCTGCTGCATTATAGCCAAGAACTTATCTGGTACAGGCAAATAAATAGCAGAGAACCTTTAGAAAAGCTGTGTTCCACATCTTAACCTCATACATGTCCCATAGTTCAGGAGAAGTTTGTGGTAAAATACACAGACAAGGCATCACTGTTGGGAGGCTTCACTTTCCAGCCTATTAAACTGCTGTAGAGACACTGGGGCAGATTACATGCCTTCTCACCTAGAAACGAGTCTGAGGAGATGGTCACACCATGTCTTCCTGTTTCTAGGCTCACTGCCCACCTGTCAAGATAATGGCGTTTGAGCCTCATGGGGCTGACATGTCTTGGGATTATTTGGAAGTTCTAAATAAAGCCAAAGATTGGATTAAAACATAGTAATACGTATAGTTTACATAATTTAAAAGTGAACGGTAGCAAGGTCCTCTTTTATGGTCAACAAATCTTTCCGTGAATGCTAGAAATAAAACCAGACTAGAGCAACAAAAGTGACTATTTCGGTGGTTGGGAAATGTCTGATTTGCACAATTGTCTGAGAATGGTTTATATCTGAAACCTACAGAATTCAGGAACGACAGCAGTGCACTCCTCTGCGTTGCTCCTTTCTTCCCCCAGCTCCCACACTGAGCATCGTGAGCTGGAAGTTTCCTCCCAATTAGGAGAAGCCTTGTGAATGGGATCCAAAGTCACACAGTGTAAGGAGCTGGTTAATCTGGGATGCAGCGATGCCAAGGGGAGCTGACAAGCTGTGTGGTGTGCAAGCAGGAAGGCCAGGGGCTCTGCAGGTCTGCGGCTGGGGTCATGACTGCAGCAAGCATGTGCTCGGCTGAAGCTGTGTGCGTGCTTAGCAGGGACTCAAAAAAGCCCAACCCAGCCACACACAGCTGGTTGACAGTGAGGTGACCGTCTAATGCACAGGAGCCATGAAAAGACTCAGAAAAAGTATAGCTGAGAAGACGTACACGTTAGCACGTACAATTTATGTGCTAATTGTGTAAAATAGGAATGTGCTACCCAAGACCTACAACAAAACCATTTGGCAGAAGCGAAGTCTTAATCAAGTTGCTGCGACACATCCCTAAGAAATCTTGGAACCATGAAGCTGCGTAGACCCAGGGTGATTCCCAGGAAGCTAGGCTGAAAACTAAAATAACTAGGAAAGAAAACAAGAGAGGCATGAGCAGTCACATACCACAGGAGATAGACTATCACAGATGAAGTCCAAGCAACTTTCTCAGCATGCAAACCGCAATGAAAGCAACCTTCTGGAGAAAGTCACAATCTCAAGTTGCCACAATATATTTTCAACAAAATATTTTTCATAAAAAATAATAAGACCGTCAAAGAATCACAAAAGTGTGACTGTTGTTAGGGGGTGATTACCCTACCACTCAATACAAAGTCTTTGAGGTGTGTGGTTACTTCGAAGTAGCTGTAAGAAGTTCATGTTCAAAAACACGTTTAAAATACTAAGGAGGATCACAGCTTTGTTCTTGGTGGCTGCTAAGGCATCCCTCCAGCATCCTTCCTTGGAGCCCGCAGCGAAGGAGGGGCGCCTTTGCCACCGCTACCTCAGTCCTGGGTAGCCTGTACCTGGGCCTCTGTGCCTTGCCCCGCAGCCAGGCCCATGGTACTGTGAGCCGGCGAGGGAGTCCTGCTCTGCGCGGTGGATATGCGGGTGACGCACGGCCCCTGCCCTCCCCCTGCCCCCTTAGCTATGAAGCTTGAGCAGCATCTGGGCACAGAGCCTGTGCTGGCCTTCATTGCTGCCATCACCACCATTGCTGCTACGGGCGTTGGCGTTGGAGGCAGGCGCTGGTGGCCTGCAGTTGGGCGGCGGCCCTGGGCCTTGGTCTCCCTATGCGCGCTGGTCAAACAGGGCAAGCAGCGAAGAGCTCAGCTTCAGCCTGTGCACCAGCCCCACGTGCGCGCTGCTGCTCTACCTGGACCGTGGTGACTGCGACTTCCTGGACCTGCTGGTGGTGGACAGGAGCCAAAAATAAATAAATAAATGAAATAAATACAAAAAGCTAAAAATGCATATTGTTACAAGTATACCAAAGTTACAACACAAACATGTATTTAGAAGAAATAAAATCTAGAATAGAAAAGTTGTATCCTGAAATGAAATACTCACTAGAGAGCTTTAAGAGAATAGTTTCATTGGCAGAAGAAACAATCTCAACACAAAGGAACACCTTCAACCTGATAAAGGGCATCTATGAAAACCCACAGCTGACATCATACTCAATGCTGAAGGACTGGATGCTTTTCCCCAAAGAACAGGAACCAGACTGGGATGTTTGCTCTTGACACTTCTGTTCAACATGGTAACAGATTCTAGAGAGTGCGACTAGAAAAAATACGAAGATTTCTAGCAGATTGAAAAGGAAATGCCAAAATGTCTTCAACCACAGATGACATGGTCTTTTTGTAGGTAATTTCATAGAATCTACACGCACACAAACCAAAAGTAGAACTTATGAACAAGGTCAGCATCGTCACAAGGTACACCTTCAACGTACAAAATATCAGTTGAATTTCTGCATACTGGCTTGACCACTTGAAAATGAAATTTAAGAAACAATTCCATTTACAATAGAACCAAAAGAAATAAAACATTTAGGAATTAATTTAAGAAAAGAAGAGCAAATCTTGTATGTGGAGAATTACAAAATATTGCAGAAAAATTAATAAAATTTAAGAATAAGAATACTAAGAAATATAAGAAAATTTAAGAATGTAAGAAAAATTAAGAATAAAATGAATTAATAAAATTAAGAAAAATTAAAGAATATCTAAATAAATCCAGAGAGGATCCATGTTATAGGTTAAAAGACTCAATATTGTCATGATGGTAGTTCTTAGCAAATTCATTAAAGATTCAGTGGAGCAGGCATTGGGGGCGCAAGTTATCAAGCGTACACTAAAATTAACATGAACACCCAAAACACCTTGAAGGAGAAGAAAGTTAGAGGAATGATAATGTTCAACCTTTAGAAGCAGAGAGGGGAAGGGGCTCACCCAAAATTAGCTTTGGAAGATGCGACTGATGATGCTGCACACACAGAGGGTGTCGAAAGCTTTGTTCCTGGCACATCAAGTCTGAGGGGCTGCAGGCAGGCCTTTCAAGCACAGGCTTACAGCACCTATGAAGCCACAGGTGACTCGAGCGTTGCTGACTTTTAGAGCTGCTGTCTCAGCTCAGCCTGACTGCTTTCCATCTCTCTTTCCCTGAGGGACAGGGCCGTTCAGATGCGCACAGTACTTAGTGTCCTGGGACTGGGATCACCAGGAACAAAGAGGCACTGGCTGTTTCAGGTGTTGGAATATCCTTTCCCCTGGGGCTCACACTGTCTTCTAGAGAAGCCTGGCCTGACTGCTGGAGAGAGGAGCCACGTTCTCTCCCCACCCTGTACTCTACCAGCTCTGATTTTCTTCTGGGGCTCACTGAAGAATGGAGACCCAAGACCCACCTCACATCCATCCCTACACCCCTGAATGCAACTCCCTTCAAATCAGCCCTTCCAGGGTCTTCCTTCTAGCTCAGTCCCAGCTGCTCTGAGGAGCCTAACCTGGGGAGACTCTAACTGGTTCTTCTTCAGCCTGTTGAGGTGACATTTGGAAATCAAGTAACCACAAGAGCATTCAAGCAAGAAGGTGATGGGATGATGGGGAACTCCCAGCCGAAAGGCCCTGAGGAAAAATTTGGAAGGACAGTCGTGACCAGGAGAGAGAATTGCAATCTCCAGGAGCTCACACTGGAAAACGAGGCTTCACCATTATAGACGGTGATGGTACAGAACATGTGGGAGGCTGTACCTGTGATAGGATCACTTTGGGAGTAAAAGGTACTGGTCACTGCTGTCATCACCTGACAGACACATAATCCAGCACCATTTGAACTAGACATTTGACATTGGGAAGACACCTGTTCCCAAAAGACACCTGTCTGAGCCAGAAGCTCCTAATGCCTGGAAAAGCTCTCCAGGCTGGGCTCCTGCCCACATCACTCTGTCTCCAGCCCTTGAACACGCACCAGGCCAATGTGGGCTTCTCTGTGGTGCCCCATCCTTCCCTAGCTTCTGGTGGTCTCCCTCCTTCCAGAGTCTAGCAGGTTGGTGTGTTGGCAAACTCAGTTTTGTCCCCCACAACGTCCACCATGCAAAAGAAGTCTCCACACAGAAGTGAACACTGAAAGGCAGAGGCGGGACACGCCCAGTGGTTGGGGAGCCCAACCATCATCCTACATGACCTCGTCCCACCATCCCCCAACTAGGATTCCTAGTAACATGACAGCTGCCCAGAGTGATGCCAACAGTAGCCTGACTGACAGAATGGGTAGTCAGGGGACATTGGGTGTGCAGCTCTGTAAGTATTAAAACAGCGGGAGAGTCAGTATTTGTTATTAAATCACCACACACACACAGACACACACACACATACACAGTCTCTCTGCAAACAGTGAGGTTCCTGGAAAAGGAGGCATTTTACATTCTGATACTCATTAGGTTTACAGCCTGACACTAAGTGAAATATACTGCTAACATCCATGTATCACTAAAAATTCTGACAACCTTAATAACCAGGAGTTTCTTTTCATAGCAGCCACATTTTTGGCCATTATTTTTCTGATATTTTATATTTACAGACATATAACATTATTAGATATATGGAATAGAAAAGACCAATCACAGGCTCAATATATATTCAAGAATATTTTTTTAATTTATTTCTTTTCAGCATAGCAGTATTCATTATTTTTTCACCACACCCAGTACTCCATGCAATCCGTGCCCTCTATAATACCCACCACCTGGTACCCCAACCTCCCACCCCTCTGCCACTTCAAACCCCTCAGATTGTTTTTCAGAGTCCATAGTCTCTCATGGTTCACCTCCCCTTCCAATTTCCCCCAACTCCCTTCTCCTCTCCAACTCCCCATGTCCTCCATGCTATTTGTTATGCTCCACAAATAAGTAAAACCATATGATAATTGACTCTCTCTGCTTGACTTATTTCACTCAGCATAATCTCTTCCAGTCCCGTCTATGTTGCTACAAAAGTTGGGTATTCATCCTTTCTGATGGAGGCATAATACTTCATAGTGTATATGGGTCACGTCTTCCTTATCCATTCGTCCGTTGAAGGGCACCTTGGTCCTTTCCACAGTTTGGCAACCGTGGCCATTGCTGCTATAAACATTGGGGTACAGATGGTCCTTCCTTTCACTACATCTGTATCTTTGGGGTAAATACCCAGTAGTGCAATTTCAGGGTCATAGGGAAGTTCTATTTTTAATTTCTTGAGGAATCTCCACACTGTTCTTCAAAGAGGCTGCACCAACCTGCATGCCCACTAACAGTGTAAGAGGGTTCCCCTTTCTCCACATCCCCTCCAACACATGTTGTTTCCTGTCTTGTTAATTTTGGCCATTCTAACTGTTGTAAGGTGATTTCTCAATGTGGTTTTAATTGGAATCTCCCTGAGGGCTAGTGATGATGAACATTTTTTCATGTGTCTGATAGCCATTTGTATGTCTTCATTGGAGAAGTCTCTGTTCATATCTTCTGCCCATTTTTTTTATATGACTGCCTTTTTTGTGTGTGTTGAGTTTGAGGAGTTCATTATAGATCCTGGATATCAACCTTTTCTCTGTACTGTCCTTTGCACATATCTTCTCCCATTCCGTGGGTTGCCTCTTTGCTTTTTTGACTGTTTCCTTTGCTGTGCAGAAGCTTTTGATTTTGATGAAGTCCCAAAAGTTTATTTTTGCTTTTGTTTCCTTTGCCTTTGGAGACATATCTTGAAAGAAGCTGCTGTGGCTGATACCAAAGAGATTACTGCCTATGTTCTCCTCTAGGATTCTGATGGATTCCTGTCTCACGTTGAGGTCTTTTATCCATTTTGAGTTTATCTTTTGTACAGTGTAAGAGAATGGTCGAGTTTCATTCTTCTACATATAGCTGTCCAGTTTTCCCAGCACTATTTATTGAAGTGACTGTCTTTTTTCCACTGTATATTTTTTCCTGTTTTGTTGAAGATTAATTGACCGTAGAGTTGAGGGGCCATATCTGGGCTCTCTACTCTGTTCCACTGGTCTATGTGTCTCTTTTTATGCCAGTACCATGCTGTCTTGGTGACCACAGCTTTGTAATAAAGCTTGAAATCAGGTAACATGATGCCCCCTTTTTCCCTCTATAACTCTGTACTCAATGTAAGCTCCTCAGGAATGAATATCATCAGAGTTCTTCATCAGTTCACTTCTCTGCCAGTGCCCACTCAGTTTCTTACTGAATTCCACATGAAATCAATACAACTCACTTCTTCATTTACCCAGTAACTGATAAAGTCTCTACTGACCTGTTCTTTGTTCTGAATCTGCTGCAGGGATCCTATGTACAAGTTCAAGGAGCAAATAAAGGAGAGACTGAGTGATGATGAGTTCACAGGAGTTCAGACATGCTAATGCCAGGATCAACGTGGACTCAAATCTGAATATGAATATGACAAGAAATGATGAATGCTTTCATTGTGCTGGAGAGGGACACATTTTCTTAAACAGGACTCCATAGTATGCAAAGTATGTTGTCCACAAGACTTTGTGACAATAATATTGAGATCTTTATTTAATGAAAGTGCTTTAGACAAAGTTTGGATAATAAGCTGAGGATAGTTGTAACAACTAAAACTCAGAAAAAATATCTAAGAAACTAAACTCTTTCAAGTCACAACTAATTAAAAATGATTTAGTATAATTTTAATTTTAATAATTAAATGTTAATGTCATTATTTCTTTATTTTTATTCATATACAATATTAATCAATTACTGTTAATAGTAAATATAATAACTAATGATCTTCATTTGTCCAACACACTCCTAAGCATTCTGCATGTATTACATTATTTAATCTTTGTGAAACTATGAGGTAGCTACTGATTTTCCTTTCTGCAGATGAGAACTTGAGAAACAGCAGCAGGAGCACTGACTCCAGGGCTCACAGGCAGGATACAGGGGGCCCGGCCATAGTGTAGGTAGCATGGCTCTGCTGTGCACTGTAGCCTCTGCAAGCTAGCCTTTACTTTGCTGCACCTGAAGCACACGGAGAAGCTCGTCTCAGAGGGAGACACTTAATGGACACCAGGTACAAACAGAGACCCTCAGCTTCCTCATCTCAGACAGGAGCCCATTACCTCCTCAAACAATGGGATGCTCCATGGGAGCCATCAGATCTGTAAAAACTTCACTGTCAGATTAAGAGCACAGGCAATGTTTATGGAGAACGTGTCTGTGTATTTACTGGGACCAGCCACCCTGGGATCAGATTCCTGGGGAAATGCTTATTCCCAGGATGCAGAGTCCCTGAGCTGTCAGGGACAGCCTTGCTGGTGACAGCAAGTTTGGGCAGCAACACGAGTGTCTGTCCCTGTCAGTGGATGAATCCAGTGGTGCAGCCAGTGGTACCAGGAGCAGCACCAAGGACCAGTGAACTGGGGTACAGACAGATGGACAGACATGGATTGATAGGAATGCTGTACCATTTATATAAACGTAAATATGCACACTCACAAGCAAATCCCTATAGTTTGCACAGGTACATACGACACCAAGCATATCAGTTAATCCTCTCATTTGAGGCTGGAGAAATTGGATTCCTGCAAGGATGAACCACTGACCTAAAACTAACAAGCACACTGAGTATACAATCGGAAAAACTGGTTTCCTGTCTAGCATTTCTGGGCTTCTCCACTCACTAAGCTGATCCTTGCTGTTACAAACTTTGTTTACCTGGGCTCCCATACAGAGAGATGTAACTGTAAGATATATGTCATACCTGCAATGACCAGCAGGGGGAGGAAGAAGTCAGTGTAAGGAATAAGCAAAATACAGATTTTTAAGCCGGAAGCTCATTATTGAAACCAAGATTACAATTTTTATTCAAAGCAACAGCTCAATGAAGACAAAATTAATTCCTGAATCACAATGTAGGTTATGTAGGCCCAGTCTTCGAAAACCTGGCGGACTTAATGCTCTTGTTGTGCTCTTAGCTGGATAATCTCAAGTAAGTTACTCAATATCCCTAGCCTCTGTCTCATCTGCAGAATGGGATGAATAACCCGTGCTTTATGCTTGCAGGGAAGGAATCAATATGCACAATGCTTGACACTCAATTAAGTTATTACTTAATAATAACCTGTCATATATACATATATATACATGTTGTTATAACCTTAAAAAAAGTTTGTTATAACTTTTTTATAACCTTTAAAAAAATACTCTCTCATGAAAGACAAGCAACTATTTACCAGTTTGAGAAGAATTTTTACTAAGTTCTGAGGTCCAGCACTGTTATCTGAACGACTGTTCTTCAAGAACAACTTACACTCCTTGCTTCCTAGCCAATGTGAGAGATATTCTTGAGTTCTGCAACCTTGCTGAAAGTTTCCTCATGGCCCCTTACTCTTTAGAGCTTAAAAGATGCTTTCTCTCTCTCTGTCTATACCCATCCCCCCGATTTTCCATGGCTGTAATATTCCCTATTCCCTATAACTATAATCCCTATAAGAGGACCCCAGAAATCATCTACTGCAACCAATCCAGTTTTAAGATGAAACACCAAATCCCCAACATTTCTTGAGCTTTTTCTATGCATCTGGGACAGGCAGGCAGGTGGTCATGGGATAATATTTGTATCTAAAAGGTTAACTTGATAGATTCCCATTCAAACAAGTGACTGTATTATGTAAAAATATGCCATGTTTTGATCTAGGCCTTTTCACTTAAGAGCTGTGACTTTGGGCAAGTTACATAACCTCTATAACCTCTTTTCACATAGAAATTAAGAAGATAAGCACCTCATAATTCACTGTGAATGAAAGACCATAGTAGGCAATAATTCTATGGAAATCTTTCCTTCTGTTTACTCTATGCTGGGTGGTCTCAAACCACACGATATATTTGTGTTTCTCTAATAATGTTTTGTTATTCCATTTTCTCCCACAGAAAAAAGTCCTGATGAAGACATTACCCCCAAGCCTACAATTTTCTTTCCTTCAATTGCTGAAATAAAACTCTGTAAGGCTGGAGCATATCTTTGTCTTCTTGAGGATTTTTTCCCTGATGTTTTCAAGATAGATTGGCAAGAAAAGGATGACAAAACAATTCTGAAATCCCAGCAGGGAGACACCATGAAGACTAAGGACACATACATGAAATTCAGCTGGCTGACCGTGACTGGAGCATCAGTGGATCAAGACACAAATGTATCGTCAACCATGAGCAGGAGAAGGGAAATGTTGATCAAGAGATATTTTTTCCTTCAATAAAGAAAGGTAGGTACATGTAAACATGAACACAACCTCCCAGAACCCTTTGTTTCAAAGGGAAATCTCAACCTTTTCTGTCAAGTATTAATGAAAACAAGCAATTAGAAATTTTTTTCTTTAATGCTGTTGCCTTTAATGGTAGCATAAATACGTTGCTTTTTACTCATCGAAGTCAAATGGTATAGGCTGTGTCAGTGCCTGGGTGGCTCAATTGGTTGAGTATCTGATTCTTCATTCAGCTCAGGTCATCTCAGGGTTGTGAAATGGAACGCAGTTTGGGGCTCCATTCTCAGCACTTAGTCTGCTTGAGTTTCTGTCCCTTTGCCCTGTCTTCCAAGTGCGAGCTCTCTCTCTCTCTCTCAAAATAAATAAATATATATATATATTTTTTTAATTAAAAAAAAAATACCATGGGCATGTGGACACCTGGGTGGGTCAGTTGGTTAAACATCTGCCTTCAGTTCAGGTCATGAGCCCAGGGTTCTGGGATTGAGTCCAGCACCAGACTTCTTGCTTAACAGGGAACCTGCTTCTCCTTCTGCCTGCCGCCCCCCTGCTTGTGCTCCCTCTCTCTCTCTGACAAATAAATAAATAAAATCCTAAAAAGTAATAAAAATAAAAAAACAGTATGGGCTTTGGAACATACAGAGAAGAACAAAAAGAATAATTCATTTAACCTTTCTCACTGCAGGTTTATCATCTAAAATATTAATGTCACAGTGATATTCTTTATAGTCATTTCATGGATTAAATGAAATAATACACAGGGAAACACCTAGCAACCTCACACAAAAGAAATGTTCAGGGAGTTTGCTTTTGATAACTTGACTTGATCAGGAAATAAGAACAATTATACAGCTTTCAAGAATGTTCTACTCAGCAAAGTCCTTCTCACTTCATTCTTTCTCTACTCAAAGTATAACCCATAAACAAGAGTTACAGGGGTCAAAATGCTGTCCATTTAAAGGAACCAGATTGTGGCTCAACAACAACAAAAAATAGTAATTTGGCTGCTAAGGTAGATAATAGTATGATATTAGGTTTTTCAGAATTGTATTTTATATACCACCATAAAGTAAAATTTGGTAAGTAGAGATGGATGAGGTTAATGTGTACATTCTTCTATTCTACACAATGAATGTATTTCTTACCATGAGTTAAAATGACTCAGCAAATATCTATTGCAGTCCTAGTGTGTGCCAGGCCTGAAAGAGATGCAGGATGAACTACTGTCCCAAGGAGGATGGCTACAATAGGTAGTACAATAGATACTTCTACAATAGATACTTCTTTTCCTAATCACTCAGGGTCACTTATGATTCAGACACGGTATCCCAAAAGAGCCCCATTGGTGTAGACACTGGTCATACTTAGACAGTGTGGGCAAACAGCAGAATGTGCCCAGATCCCACTATGATTCAGTAACTCACTAGACTCAGAAGTCAAGTCCTGACATTAACATCACAGACCAAGGCCACAGAGAGCCCTTAAGAAAGAATCAGTTTGTACTTTTCCCTGTGGTTCATAGGCTACTTTTTAAGCAATGGGGAAAGAGTACATAACAAGAACTATGAATAGCTTTGCTATATACAAGCTTGAATTTCTGAAGTAAGACTTTGTCTTCGTGGAGTGTTGAAAGACCCAAAATAGCAACACTTAGTTTATGGCCTCAAGTTAGTAAAGCAAGACTTAATACTTAATCCAAGTGCAATCTAAACCCTCCAAAAGAATAACCTTCAACCAGTCAATATGGAAATTTCCTGTTCAGCCCCAGAAAGTTTCCTGATTGACCCACTCTTTCCCCTTGGGAGGGTGACTGCCTAAAACAATGGATTTTTTTTTTATAAGAATTTCCTTTTTTCCCCTCCTTATTGTTAAAACCTTTTCCTTTCCTGTAGTCTTTTGGAGCTCCCCTCTATTTGATAATGGGTTGCTGTGTTATTCCTTAATTGATTAATAGCACCATTAGAGATCTTTAACATTTACTTGGCTGAATTTCTATTCTTTAACAGATTTGCTGCTAACACTGGAATATGAAGTAGACTCCCAGGGACATTCAGAGACAAAGCAAAACAAAGAGGTGTTAACTATGAGCCCTTTGAGTTCAGCATTCTCACTTATTCCAAGGGCTGTGGGTGAGTTCTTTGGTTCTAAGCTCTGCTCTCTTTGTGTTTGAACTCCTAATCTAACAGGGCAGGTCAGCCTGGACTGGCAGAGTGGTATGCCACTGTTAAGTTGAGCTAGAAGATTTGGAGCCCCATTGATCTGGCATTAGTCACACACAGACAACTGAAGGGACAAGAGGGCCTGCCAGGAGTCAAGCCCCTAATGATCTAGATCAAATGCCCCAGGTGGAAACTTCATCAAGTTCCTTGGAGAATTGTTGGTGATGCATAGAGTCTTCTTGTGGCCAAAACGTAGTAACATCTTTTACCTCCCATACATTATGTGCACATAATTGTCTGTCTTCATTTGTGTAGACAAAGCTACTGGTAACAGGGAAAGGTGGAAAAAGCCACAAAAAATGCAGGCAGGAATCAAGCATTTAGAGGCTGTGAGAGCATTTGCTACCTCAAGAGCACTTCCTTGACAGTATGAGTTAGTCACAAAATAGGTTGTATCAGCACCAGGTCACCCATCAACCTCAAGAAAACTTCTGTGCAAGGAGCTACCATGTAAAACACACACAATCCCCAATTCCAGGACACATCACTTTTAGGTGTTTGGTTCTGAGAAGCCCATGTCTTAGCTAATGGGATCCTTACATTCTAAACAGTCAAGCACACAATTTTCTGATATACATGTTTATTTATTTTTTACCTAAGACCTATATTCCCAGATTACATATACCTTGTAAAATTACAAAATCAAGTCTGTTGTGTGTCCTTGGGAACTGGCTTGGTAACCATCAGGTTGAAGGCCTCAAAATAATGCCAGAGAGAAATGTGGGGTCTAACTCACTTGTGGCCAGATATGGCTGTACTGGGGTGTGGGTTAACTCCATTTGAGGCTAATGTTCTACAAAATTACTGCCAGGCCTCAGGGCAATGACCACCTAAAAATACAATGGCCATATGGGGGAACTCTCCTACTCGATAAGATCATTAAGAAGTGCCCTTAAAAGAAAGGGTTTTTCAATTAAACAGAAGCCTTTATGGTTAAACATTCCAAGGTCCTTTCATTTAAAGACTCATTGCAAAAGACTAATAAAAAATTAATAATGGAAGAGGTACCTAAAACCAAAGACGATAAGACTGTTCCACTCTTTGCTCGTTTGAGCACTCATTGTAGCCTGAATTGATTTTCCACTCTGAAAAGATGGCAGCCATAAACAGAAGACTACCCAATTCATGGCATTACAGACACCCCCATATCTACCTTCGGAGGATGGTGCCCAAATGACCCCAGGATCCTCTCAGTCACAAATATTTAGGTATTTTAGACACAGCATTAAAAGAAGATAGCTCCCAAACCCCAGTAGAAGAGGGAACTTACCTAGTGCTCCTGCTGTAAAACTAAAAGGTATTGAACTTCAGTTGCACATCACACAGCTAAGGAAATCTCCACCTGACACCTGGTCCTGCCCAGACCCTGGAGTTTCTGAATCAAATTGAGGGAAAGAGAAGTAGCTGACATTGAAATAGACTGCTTTCACCAAAACAAGGATTTAAGACTCCATATTTAACTAAATGCGAAATCATTTCTCCCTCTTTTCTTTTCCTTTACTCTGGTAATGGCCTGTCTCTCCCACATCATTGCCAAGAGGCTTAACCTCTGGAATTAAGAGCAATATTTTATTTCAGGCTAGCAGATAATTTAACCTTGGTCCTAAATTTTCTCAGGGTAAATAAGACATCTCATTGTCTGACTCCCCTAAAGTTATATCCAGATTTAGTAGGGACTACTAAGAAACCTCCAGTATTTACTCTTGTGACTGGCCCTAATTCTCTGGTGAGGGATAACTGTAAATGAGGTATGATCAAGATTTTTCCCTCCATTCTTGAAATTGTTTTGGAATCCCTTGCTAAAGTGATGGCTACCCAACAAAAATCCTTAGACTCTGGCCAAAACAGCTTTTCAAAGTGAGATAGCCTTTGCTTATGGCTGAGCAAGGCTGGATCTGTGCTGTAGGCAATACCGGGTGCTATAACCAGATAAACAGATGAACACTATTGGGGACATTAATACTGAGCAACAGATTATTGTGCAAACCATGTGGCTTAACAGAGTGACTCCTTCAGCAGTGTCTTTCTTACTTTCTTGATTTTAATTGCTTTGAGTCTTGGGCACCATGGCATCAAATAGCTCTTCAAACATGGGGAGTTATCCTGTTTATAGACATCATTAAAAATCTGCCTGGTGTGTTACATTGTCTCAAAAGCTTGACATGCAAATTCAAAGCCAGTAATCTCCAAGCAAATTATTTTTCTAAGACTGGAGCATCACAAAAGAATGAAGAGAATGGCCAACTTAAAAATTGTAAACCTGAAGTGGTAACCTGTGAATACCACAAGGTTAAGTGAAAAGGTCAAGACCTGTTAATATCACCCAGAAGAACAACAAATACTGAGAACTTCAGAGCAGTTGTTGAGCGTGGTGTTAATGATTTCAATCTAGAACCCATCTCTCAGTTAAACTGAGAGTCTGATCAAAAGGATCTGCTAAAAAGACTTAAAAAGAACAACCACAGGCTCAAAATGCACTCCTTTAGCTGAAGGCCACAAATCAGTACACCAAGTCTTCATACCTACCCAACTGCAGTTTTAACACCCAGAAGTGTAACCTGTAACCAGTAGAGATGGGAATTTCCTGACCAGCACTAGGAATTTTGCTGACAAAATGGAGGGCCATTACCTTAGAAGCATGACCTTGCCGGAAAGTATGAACTCTTGCTAATAATTTCTTTTTCACTCCCTGTCTATCTTGAAAAACCTCTTTCCTCTACCCTTTGGGGTTCTCCTCTGTTTGATAGATAGAATGTTGCCCAATTCATGAACAGGCTGATAAATATAGGCAATTAGATTTTTTAAATTTCCTGGGTTGCATTTTTCTTATTTCACAAATTCTTAGTTTGTCCAATGATCAAATTTGGGTTAAACATTTACCTTTGCTTCCACCTGAATTGTGAGGAAGAGCAAATGAGATTATGTCAGAAAATGCTTGCTGTTGAAAACATAACATGGATGAATTTATTTGTATATTTATTATATTTACTTGTATCCTTTCCTAAAATTAACTAAAATAAGATCATACAGACAGCCCTAATTTTTAACTTCTGCAACTAACAGAGAGGAAGCAAGTGAACAATGCATAAATTTAATTCAACAATTGGGCTGAACTATCCTGTTAGGTTTTGGTTTTTCTAGTGATCAAAGAAAAGTAAAAAATAGAGTAAGTTCCATGGTGATTATTATGGTAAGGGAAAAGTTCTTGTTTATGATGTGTTTTACGTGGCACCTATCTCTTAAAGGAATATCTCCCAAGGTCTTCTCATAGCAACAAAACTAATGAAGACATTTCTGTTAATGCAATTCTACAGCAGATTTCTAGTGCTGGTTCTTAGAAGCTTGTGCTTTCTCTCTGACAAATAAATAAAATCTTTAAAAATAAATAAATAAAAGAACATCTTCTTTGCAACAGAAACTGTGCTAGGAGCTACAAGCACAGAAGGAAACATGATAGTCTTAAACGTTACCTTCCAGTTGTAAGAAAAAAAAGAAAAAATGCATCATTCATGATTTGCAACATCTTTAGGTGCAGAAATACAGTATATTAATTGATCTACTGAATTACGTAAAATCAGACCAACTGTTTCTGGAATTGTGGAGCTCATATTTGTAATGTCTCTCTTCTCTTTGTTGATCAGTTCTATCTACCTATCTATCATCTATCTATCCTCTATCCACAATATAGAAACATCAAAAAAGGGATGTGAAAAAATAAATAACACTTGCTCTCATTTCTTTAGAGCTTACTGCTATTAACTCCACAAAATCTTCTCTGAATGATAAAAATGGTAAGTTTCGCTCTATGTTTGCCTTTATTTTATGCTGTAGCATTTTTTCCTCCTGATCAATGTAACTGTTGAATTTCCCTGACTTCAGGGAGAAGCCTCAGAATGACTGGATCCTGCAATAAAGCTGAGTGATATTTAAAGTCAGTTCATCATTTCTCAGGAGTGTTCTTCACACAGTAAATGGTGTTTTGGGTGTGAAAAGACTATAAATTAGGGATGCAGTGATGTGCTCTGAATTCCTTCAACAACAGACTTCACTTACTTCTGTGGCCTTTGTTTTTACTGACTAAGGACATGCTATCATTTTGCTTTTATATTTTTAAGCCTCTGTTCTTGCTGGTGGTTAATAACATGAACTGACACTGAGAGCTTCTCAAACAGAGGTGTTGTGTTGGACTGTGAATATATCTTGTTTAGTTCTTTTAGTACTCACTGTGAAAGATTTTATTCCCACTTTATACATGAGCAGCCTAGAAAGTGTTCTTAAATGCCATGTTGCTGGGATTGAAATCTGGATTCTCGTACTTATTACTTGGATGAAATTAGACAAATAGATTTTCTCTGTGTTCTTTGTTTATTTGTAAAATAGGAATGAAGATAATGATCTCATAGGTTATAAAAATTAAATAAGATTTAGGCTTTGCATGCAAAGTTCTCAAAATAAGTGACATTTAATTTGTACTTAATGGATATTTCCTCTTATTTTACTTAGAGACATGGTAGGGAGGAAGAAATGCTAAAATATATTTCTCATCAATGCCTTTTTCCCATTGGATTCATTCTTTATAAACACAACCTTACTTTTTAATACTTTGGAAAATTCGAGGTGAATTTCACAGATGTGTGACTGACGTAACCTACAAACTAGGTTCTGAGTTGTTTTGGTGGTGGTGGTGGTGGCGATGTAGATGTTTACTATCTGTTTGTGCTGGTGTGAGTGTGTCACTTGAACCTAAGTCAGCAGAAATGTATACCATCACCCCTCACCCATTAATAAATCCTAGCCTTTCAAAACAACACGTGAAATTAATAAAATGCTTCTTTTAGACACCCTGCAGCTGCAGCTCATGAACACATCTGCCTACTACACCTACCTCCTCCTCTTCCTGAAAAGCCTGGTCTACTCCATCATCATTGTCTCTCTGCTTGGGGGACCAGCACTTGAGAGCAATGGAAAGAGTTCCTAACACATGGTGGCACAAGGTTCCACTTTTTCCCATTGGCTATTGTCCCTAAAAGTCTCTGCTGAGGATCAAGTGGGGTTTTCTTTCTGAGATTGGGTTATTTCCATTCTCATGTGTCTTTTTCTACTGCGTCATTATTGCAAAACTGATTTATGCACCACTGGGCAAACAGAAGCTTTCACTTTGCAGCCAAAGCAAATTCTGCCATGACTCAGGGGCGGGGCCATGGGGTTTCAGCACTGCTGTCTCCTTAATGTCCACCAGCTCCTCAGCCACCCAGTCCCCATGCTTCTGAGTACAGCCAGCATGCAGTCTCTTGGACTTTTTAACAAGATGATTACCTAGAAGCTTTTTATCTTACATACTTTGAAACCACCATCCTCACTACCTGGAACGTGTACTGCTTTTCATAATGGGCACAATAAAAGCAATTTTAAAAAATCTACGTTGCTTCTGTGTTCTTTCATTTGGTGTAATTTAACTCACAGTCTAAGGTAAGGAACAGTATGACAACTGAGCCATCCAGTTCAACATTGGTTGTAATAATCGTCAATTCTACGTTTCTAATTCTTACCCTGAGATAGTCCTTATGATGCCATCTTTGGGGCACTGGCCCCAGAGGAAACCACAGCCAGTGAAGTGCCCAGCTTATTTCTCCTTCAAAGGTCAGTAGATTCAGATCATTTGGTTGAAGATACTCTATTGGCAACAGTATAGCCTGTCGCATGACTGGTGGGTGTGCTTAGACCTGTCCCAAGGATAAGTGCTTGACTCTGCACCCCAAGTGCCTGGATTTGAATCTTGGTGCTATTGTTCTCATTTGTCAGATAGAGTTAGAGTGATTAGTCTTTAGAGTTAGAGTGATTAGTCTTCTGTCGTTGTGTAGCTGAGATGAGATAATTTTGTTGGGTACATGCAGGTCCTCAGCAGCATTTGCATCTACTGTTGGCAATTCTACGTTGGAAATAATAGAAACGCACGGGCACACATACACATACTACAAGTTGGACACTCATTTACATGTATGTGTATATTTCTACAAATATTCCTTCCCCAGCTGGACCTGGGCTGCCCTGGACTGGGAGATGCAGAGAGGGAAGGGTGGTGGTTCAGGAAACAGTGTGGGTGGAAGGAGGGCGCTGGTGTGGTGATGGTGTTTTCTTTTCTCAGGGTGTTTTGTTTTGTTTTGTTTTTGTCTACGTGCTCTGTCAAATGTGGTTGACTTGTGGTACATACTTGAAGTCAAACCGGCCCCTACTGGATGGCGCTCTGTAAGCATTGGCTCGGGTGTTGTAAGATGAAATAAGGACAGTTAAACCACAGCCAACTAGCTTTTTATTCTACACATCCAGGAGCTGCAATCTTTGATACCTGAATTTTGTACTGTTTTTCATAATAGGCATAATAAAAAACAATCAAAAGTCTATTTTTGCCTACATGTTCTTTCATTTGGTGCAATCTAACTGAGAGTCCAAGGTGAGGGACAGCCCAACAACTGAGCCTTCAAAGTCAGCACTGGTTGTAATGTTGGTCAATTCTACATTTCTAAGTCATTCCCTGACATAGTCCCTATGATGTCTTCTTTGGGGCACTGACCCCAAGGGAGCCACAGCAAGTGAAGGTGCCCAGGTGTTTCTCCTTCAAATATAAGAAAATTCATTTGTTTGGTTGAAGATGATCCGGTGGTGACAGTATAACCTGTTACATGACTGGTGGGTGTGCTCAGATCTGTCCCAGTGTGTCACAGGCACCATGTTCCTGATCTCACAAGAACCCAATGAGAGCGGCACTAACACTGGAAAGGTAGGGTTGGGGAGGAGTTAAGTGCTTGGACTCTGAATTCCACATGCCTGGGTTTAAATCTTGGGTCTACAGTTATTTGAACTCTCTGTGCAGTTACTTTCTCATTCATAAAATGAAAATAGGGTGTGCCCTGTTTCCTAGAGTTGTATGAATGAGGTGAGTTAACTATACTGGATACATGCAAATCCTCAACATTATTAGCATCTACCGTTGGCAGATCTACTTTAGAAATAATAGATAATACACCCACACATGCACACACACTAAGTAGGACTTAATCTGTATGTACGTGTATATTTCTACAAACATGGATGTAAAGCAAATGCTCAGTATGTAGAGGAGGTGAAAATATAAGTGACTGTATTTTTCTGTATTCACTAATGAATATAATGTAAAAACTTTAATGTATTAGAATTAAAACAATGTCTCATTTAAAACTGGGAAGGTTTTTTTGTTGTTGTTTATTTACAATCAGTTTTATTTCTGTGAAACACATGCCTTTGGACATCAAGTAGAAGAAAGAACCTAAAACCAACCACATACAAAGAAGAGGAAACTTAATTTTGATCTCTTTCTTGATTCTCAAGAATGTGATCAGACTTCTTTAGGACAAATGCCTGGCCTCTACTGAGAGATCTGAACCTGTTTCCACACATGGAAAGCACAGAGACACAGAGGGAAAGCTAACAAATGACCTACAACTCTGTGGGCTGATGTCACTACTGCAGCTCCTAGGCAGTGTCTCCTGTGGCTTCCTTTAGCACCTTCCTTCTCCAACTGGACCTGGGCTGCCCTGGACTGGGAGGTGCAGACAGGAGGGTTGTGGTGCAGGAGACAATGTGGGTGACAGGAGGGCCCTGGTGCAGTGATGATGTTCTATTTTCTCAGGGTATTTTTGTCCACAGGCTCTTTCAACTCTGTTGATTTGTGGAAAATGCTTGAAGTCAAACTGGCCCCTGCTGTTAGGGGCTCTGCAAGCACTGGCTCAGGTGTTGTAAGATAAAATAAGTACAGTTAAACCACAGTCAACTAGCTCACTTCCTAAAGGCCACAGCTAATGGAAAGAACATATCCATCGTACACACATGCTCCTGCTGTCAAACATACTCTCAGGCTGTGGGTGAGGGTTCCTCCATTTTACACCAAGTTCATTCCATTAGCTGGTACATGAATTGGGATCGTATGACCAGGACAGTTGAGATGCTGTTCCCTCAGTCCACTCCGATGACACTGTTCTGAAGAAAACAGCAGAGATTTCTTGTAGCACTAGGTGATCCCTGACATTCCACTGGGATCTCTGCCTTTCCGTGACAGTTGATTTACTAAGGCTCAGACTTTTGGTCTCATTTTGTCCGTGTAGGCAGGGTGACATGAGACATTACAATAGCAGGTGCCTCTTTCCTCACAAGAACACAGAAATATGGAGGCCCTGGATTCACCTGTGTCATTGAATGTCATAGACTGAGTCATCTCAGTCCCTCTACATAGAGAAGTGTCAGAAGAGTCAGACTGAGCAAGGCTCCATAGAAGTCATGCATATTAGAGAAGTGTGCTGAGTGTGGAGCACAGGAGGGTTGCTCAGCAATGTGAGCACAAAGAGCAAGTGTCCTCACCTTCACCCCACCCAAACATGGAACAGAGAGGTTGCCCAGTCCAAGGTCCCAATCTGCCCAGTCCCTGGGGGAAACAAAACTGTTTCTGAGATCACCACCCTGGCTTTCACCATCTGACTTCACAGCACATTCTCACCACAGTTTTCACTCCTCTTGGTCTGCACTTGACAGTTAGCTTCTGGGTAAGCCTTGGCTTCCATGAGCATGGGCCTAGCATGCATGTGAGAGAGCTCTCTCTTAGGGTAATTTATTAGCTCACCTCTTGCCTAGACACCATCAATGGGCCTGGTCTATATGTCTCTCCTCCTGACACCAGATATTCTAACTGTGGCCACACCTCTGAGTTCTTGAGATTTGGGTTCAAAAGTCCAGAATCTGCAGCCTCTCCTTGCCCCATTCTCTACCTTGGGGAGGGCACGGATTGCATGGAGCACTGGGTGTGGTGCAAAAGCAATGAATACTGTTATGCTGAAAAGAAATTTAAAAAGAAAGAAGAAAGAAAGAAAGAAAGAAAGAAAGAAAGAAAGAAAGAAAGAAACTCTTCCTGCTTAAACCTCAGCCTCCCACACCCCTCCTGGTGGCAACTCTGTCATTTGGTCCATTCTCAGTATAGCATAGCACAGATGGAGCTCATCTAATGTGTAGAAATGAACATTTGATCCTGTCATTAAATTTTGTAATTATTTCTATAGGAAATATCTCTGACAAAATAATACTTGTTTTCCATTTTTTTTCTAAAATCAGAAAAAAATCTAAATGTTTGAGATTGGAAGAAAAGTTAAACAATCATTATATTTCCATGAAATATTTTGGATCCACTTAAAATTATATTTATGTAGTGTACAACAACTTGGTAAATACTTATGCTATCAAGCAAAAGCAAATATGTAATAAAAAACTGTATAACTCATAGGACCATATTTATAAAAATAAAAATCTAAATACATATGTGTAAATCAGAGAGACAAAAAGAAAATAGCCAGGTTAACTTCAATCATTTCTGAATCTTCCAAAATTTCTATAACAAAATAACTTTATTATTTTTGCATTATAATTTTTAAAACAGTGTATAAATAATATCGGCCATAAGGCCACAATTATGTGAACATACAAACACAAAATGAGAAAGAAACAAATTAAACTGTCAAGGTGATGTGGTCACAGAGTTTGAAGGACAGGTTCTCTGATTATTGTTCTATGCACATTTTTACAAAAAGCATGTATTACCATCACAATCAGGGAAGAAACATTAAAAAAAGAGTAGCCATAGGAAGACCAGGTAGCAAGTGAGGGATAGAGCCTACTCACACAAAGGAAGCAGCCTGCCTTACAGTTGCTTTACTCTGGAGAGATAACACATCTCAAATAGGATATTTTGTGCTTCTAAGAATGTCTGCTGGCATTATAGCCAAGAACCTTTTCTGGTACAGAGGAATGAATAAAAGCATCTTTTTTTTTTTTTTTTTTTTTTTAGATTTTTGTTTATTCATTTGACAGATCACAAATAGGCAGAGAGGCAGGCAGAGAGAGAGGGGGAAGCAGGCTCCCTGCTGAACAAAGAGCCTGATGCGGGGCTCGATCCCAGGACCCTGAGATCATGACCTGAGCCAAAGGTAGAGGCTTAACCCACTGAGCCACCCAGGCACCCCTGAATAGAAGAGAATCTTAAGAAAAGATGTGTCCCACATCTTACCTCATAAGTGTCGCATAGTTCAGTTTAAGTTTGTGGTAAAATATATAGATAAGGCATGGCTGTTGGAAGGCTTCACCCTTCAGCCTATTAAACTGTTGTAGAAATACTGGTGCAGATTAAATGCCTTCTCACTTGGAAACGAGTCTGAGGAAGATGATCATAAAACATATTCCTGTTTCGGGGCTTATTTTGGGATTAGGGAGTCCTAAATAAAGCCAAACATTTAATTAAAACATAATGATATGTATGCTTTGCACAATTTAAAAGCGAAAGTTAACAAGGCCCTGTCACTATGGTCAACAAGTCTTCTCATGGATGCCAACTACAATTCTGGATTAGATCAACAAAATTAACCATTTCAGTGATTGGGAAATGCCCAAATGCTTGTAACAGTCTGAGAATTATGTATGCTTGAAAAGCTGCAAAATTGAGGGAAGAACAGCAGTGCACTTGCCT
Source organism: Mustela putorius furo (assembly GCF_011764305.1). Taxonomy (NCBI): domain Eukaryota; kingdom Metazoa; phylum Chordata; class Mammalia; order Carnivora; family Mustelidae; genus Mustela; species Mustela putorius. Next base: position 15,553,402 of record NW_025421998.1, read on the forward strand.
ACAGCAGCCCCTGTCCTCTGTCCTTCCTCCAGCTCCCAACGCTCAGCTCCATGGGCATGAAGTTTCTTCCAAGATGGGACAGGCCATGAGGACTAGCAGCAGAGTTACACAGCGTAAGGAGCTGGGTTAATTTAGGATGGGAGTGATGTGAAGGTGAGCTGACAAGCTGTGTGGTGTGCAAGCAGGAAGGCGAGGGCCTCTGCTGGTCTGCGGTTGGGGTCATTCCTGCAGCAAGCATGTGCTCTGCTGAAGCTATGTGCGTGCTTAGAGAGACTCAGAGAGCCCAAACCAGCCACACGACTGGTCGAACTTGAGGTGATCGCCATATGCAGAGGAGCCACGAAAGACTCAGAGAAAGTATAAGCTGGGAAGACTTACATACAAAGTCTATGGCTAATCACCTAAAATATGAATGTGTTCTTACGCAATACCTACACCAAAACCATCTGACAGAAGACGGAAGTCTTAATCAAGTTGCTGGGACACATCCCTAAGTAATCTTGGCAACTATTTAGCTATGTAGACATAGGGTGATCCCCAGGAAGCTAGGCTGAAAAAGAAAATAATTTAAAAAGAAAACAGGAGAGTCAAAGGTGGACACGTACTGCAGGGGATGTAATATCACAGATTAAGTCCAAGCAACTTTCTCAGCATGCAAGCAGCAATGAAAGCAACCTTTTGGGGAAAAGTCAAAACAATCTAGACTACTTATAATATGATTTCAACAAAATATTTTTCAACAAACAAAATAACAAAACAGGCAAAGAATAGTAAAATATCAATATTATTAGGGGAAAACCCCCCACAACTCAGTACAAACTGTCTTGAGTGTGTCCAGATACTGTCTTTAACAAAGACCTCAATGCAACTATTACAAATGTGTTCAAAAAAATTAGAAAACCATAAATGTATAAAGAATGTATTAAGAATTCTTACAACTGAATAAGAAGGAAAAGAACATAAATTTAAATAAATATTAGAAGGTTTAAAATATATATTTCTCCAAAGGAGATCGATGAAAAACTTAAACACCTGAAAATATTTTCAGTATTCAGTCCATAGTGACAAATGAAGCTGACAAGGATATAACACTTCATACCTGCTACAATGTCTGTCATCAATAGACAGCCTCTAACATGTGTCAGTGAGAACAGGGAGAAGCAAGCTCTTTTTTTTTTTTTTAAGATTTTATTTATTTATTTGACAGAGATCACAGGTAGGCAGAGAGGCAGGCAGAGACAGATGGGGAAGCAGGCTCCCCGCTGAGCAGAGAGCCCCATGTGGGGCTCAATCCCAGGACTCTGGAATCATGACCTGAGCTGAAGGCAGAGGCTTTATGGCACTGAGCTACCCAGGCACCCCAAAGCAAGCTCTTTCTTAAAAAATTAAAGTATAATTAAATATAGTGTTATATTAGTTTCAGGTGTACAACATAGTTAATTCAACAATTCTATTCTTCAGTGATTCTTTGACTCCATATTTATGGCATCTTTCCCTGGGGAATACTTTCCTCCCTGCACAAATCAACATCATCATCAAAACCAAAGCACAAAGCAAATCAAAATCCCTGGTTAGGTAGGACAGATGGCCTAAAGTACATATTTTGTTAGAGAAATATCAATTGTAAAGCATAATAAATGGATAGACTTTTATAAATGTATAAATTTTTATTATGATGGTGAATAAATATTTATTCAATAAAGGGTCCCTGCAAAAAAGAAGGTAATTACAAGAGGACAGAAAAGAGGAGGAAGCCAGTGTGGGAGCTCAGCACATGATGAGAGGAACCATTATGGCACCAGGGGAGATAACACTGAGAGAAGCTGGAGGAAGCACCGGCCTCATCCCAGGAGCCAGGTGTGCATCCCACCTAGTATTGAGCCTGAGAACACAGCTGCTCTTGGTGTTTTATTCATCCTGAGTTCTGCTGTATTTGTGCCTTTGAATTTGACTGAATCACATCAGCATTCAAGCCTCAGCCACATTAATAGTTGATATGCCTTCAACCAAACTCAATTTGGTATTTATACACAATTACAGAAACAACTTCCATTAGCTCCTTCTGCTGCAGCTCCAGAATAAGTTTCTCATAAAAGAACAGAGGGCATAGGATAAGAGGTTTATCTTGATCTGATTCAGGTGATTTAAAATTACTCTTAAAAAATAATTCTGTCCTTATAGACTTCTGCTCTATAAATGTGATTATCAAAAGAAAATCATTTACAAGGTTATCTTTCCCTCACTTCTCCTTGAAGTTATAACCATGCTTTACTTTCTCTAGGACATGAGACCTTCTTTTTCTATTAGGCAAGGCAAACAAGACAGATCCTAACAGAGCATAATCACAGCATGTGTGGAAATGACCTGGGTGTCTGCATTGAGTCTTGATCATGTCACCAACAAGAGGGTGGGGGTGGTTCCTCGGCTTCTACTCAGGCCATCATGCAGAGAAGAATTCCAGGCCAGTAATGAACCATGAAGCTCAGTCCCTCATGGGGCTTCCTAGTCAATGTCCAGAGGTTTCAAAGCCCACAAGTAATGATAACCCCGTGACAGAACTCAGGATCCCATGGCACTAGGAATGCCTCTGTTCCTCACAAGAGGATGGGGGAAGCCTGAGGTGACTGAGCATTCGTCTGGCTGGATGTCTCCCTCCTATCCCTCTCCAGCTTTTCTCTCACCCACCATTCATCCCCTCCGGGGATCACCTGTGCTGATGGTGGCCCCACAAGGCCACCGCCTGCTCTATGGAAGCCATGGGAGACTCTGGAGGGTCATTGACTCTTAGAGTTGCTGTCTCAGCTCAGCCTGACTGGTTTCCATCTCTCTGTCCCTGAGAACCAAGGTTGTTCAGAAGCACATAGTGCTTCATGTCCTAAGACTGGGATCACAGAGACAGAGAGGTGGCTTGCTGCTTCCGGTTTGGGGATGTTCTTTTCCCCAGGGCTCACACTATCTTCTAGGGAGGCCTGGCCTGACAGGTTGAGAGAGGAGCCACATTCTCTTTATCCTGTCCTCCACCTTTTCTGGATTTCTGCTGGGTCCCTGAAGGATGGAGACCCGAGATCCACCTTATCCCTACCTGAGTGCAGCTCCGTTACAATTAGGACTTCCAAGGTCTTCTTCCTAGCTCGGTCCCTAATTGCTCTCAGGAGCCTTATCTGGGAAGACACTTACTGGTTCCTCTTCTGCCTCTTGAGGTGACATTTTAAGATCTAGAAACCACATCTCAGTCCAGGCGAGGAGAAACAGAATAATGGGGAGCATGCAGCCAAAAGCCCCTTGAGAGAACAGCGGTAAGGGCAGGCATGACCAGGAAAGGAAAATGCAGTTTCCAGGAGCTCACACTGGAAAACGAGGCTTCACCATTATAGACGGTGATGGTACAGAACACGTGGGAAGCTGGACCTGTGACAGGATCACTTTGGGAGTAAAAGGCACTTGCTGTCATTGCTGTTGTCAGCTGACAGACACATAATCCAGCATCATTTGAATTAGACATTTGGTTTTGAAAAGGCAGCTGCTCCCAAAGACACCTGTCTGAGCCAGCAGCTCCGAATCCCTGGAAATGCCCTTCCAGGCTCACCTCCTGCCCACATCACTCAGTCTCCAGCCCCTGATTGTGCACTGGGCCATCAGCTTCTACGTCGCATCCCATTCCTCCCTAGCTGCTGGTGCTGTCCATTTTCCCAGGGTCCAGCAGGCTAGTGTGTTGGCAAACTAAGTTTTGTCCCCCACTAGGTGCAACAGGCAAAGGTAGTCTCCCCACAGAAGGAACCCCTGAAGTGTAGAGGCAGCGCCCCCCCTAGTGGTTGGGGGCCCAGAGATCATCCCACAGGGCCTAGGCCTTGTAACTCATCTCCCAACTCATTTCCAGCAACATGACACCTGCCCAGAGTGATGCCAATAATAACCTGACTGACAGCATGGAATCAGGGGACAGAAGTTGTCAGGTTTTGTAAGTATTAACTGAGCTGCAGAGTCAATATTTCTTAGCAAATCCTAGGGCATGCGTCCCCCCACACATACACATACACACACACAGTCCGCAACCAGAGTGAACTTCAAGGCAGAAGAGGCATTTTACATTCTGATACTCATTAAGTTTACGAGTGAAGCTAAGTGCAATGTAGTACCGGCCTCCCTTTTGTTGATTTTCCTCTGTGCAGATGAGGAGCTGAGACACCGCGGGAGGAGCACTGACTCCAGGGCTCACAGGCAGGGTATGGGGGGATCCGGCCGCAGTGGAGGCGGCCTGGCTCTGCTGAACGCTGTAGCCTCTGCAAGCCAGCCTCTACTTTGCTGCATGTAAAGCACACAGAGAACCTCGACTCTGAGGGAGACACTTCATGGACACCAGGTATAAACAGAGACCCTCAGCTTCCTCATCATCAGACAGGAACCCATAACCTCGTCAAACGATGGGATGCTTTGGGGAAGCCATCAGGTCGGTAAAAACTTCGCTATCAGATAACACAGCATGTGCTGCGTTCATGGAGAATGTGTTTGTGTATTTCCCGGGACCAGCCACCCTGGGGTCAGATTCCTGGGGAAATGCTTACTCCCAGCGTGCAGAGCCCCGGAGCTGTCAGAGAGAGCTTTTCTGGTGATAGACGTCTGGGCAGCAACACGAGTGTCTGTCCCTGTCAGTGGATGAATGACTGCAGTGACTGCAGCCAGTGGCACCAGGAGCAGCACTGAGGACCAGTGAACTGGGGGACAGACAGATGGACAGACATGGATTGACAGGAATGCTGTGCCTTTATATAAACTTAAATATGCACACTCACAAGCAGATCCCTAGTTTTCAAAGGTACGTATGACACCAAGCATATCGGTCAATCCTCTCATTTGAGGCTGCGGAAATTGGATCCTTGCAAGGATGAGCCACTGACCTAAAACTAACAAGCACACTGAGTATACAACCGGAAAAAGTGGTTTCCTGTCTAGTATTTCTGGGCTTCTCCACTCACTAAGCTGATCCTTGCTATAACAGACTTTGCTGGTCTGGACTCCAATACAGAGAACTATAAGGTATATGTCGTACTTTCAATAGCCAGCAGGGGGAGGGAGAAGTCAGTGTAAAAAGCAAAATAACCAAAGTTTTTATGCAGGAAGCTTATTATTGAAAAGAACTGGAAAGTGGAACAAGTTCACAACGTGCATTCAAAGCAACAGCTCAGTGAGGACAGAAATTAATCCCTGAATCAGAAACATCTCCACAGGTTATATAGGCCACAGCCTGCTAGATAGAGTCTGGCCAACCTGAAGTTTTTCGTGTGATTTGTCTTAGCTGGGCAATCTCAAGTAAGTTACTCAACCTCCCTAAGCCTCAGTCTCATCTGCAGAATGGGATGAATAACACCTGCTTTATGCTTTCAGGGAAGGAATCCATACATATAATGTTTGACATTCGATAAAGTGTATTTGTGATTATTTAATGGATAATTTCTGTTATAACCTATACAAATTTAGTCTGTCACAAAAGGCAAGCAACTATAAATTCACTGGTGCTAGAAGAATCGCTACTACATTCTGAGGTCCAGCACTGTTCCCTAAATGACTGCTCTTCAAGAACAGCTTAACTCCTTGCTCCTTGGCATGTGAGAGAGATTCTTGAGTTCTTGCTGAAATTTTCCTTATGACCCCTTACTCTTAAAGCTTGAAAGAAATTCTTCCCTGCTCCTGTTTCTACACACACACACACACACACACACACACACTCCCATTGAATTCTATATATATGGAATGGATAATGTCGCAGGTTTTGGACTTTGTTAGACTTGGGTTTGAACCCAGTCTCCATTACTTACCTGAGTCTGAGCAGGTGAAACATTTTAAGATTCCAATTAGTTGATCTGTGAAATGTGGTTGTTATAACTACCTTGATATGTTATTATAAGGAAAAAATTGTTATAAGAATCACATTGTACTTCACACTGACTGATGGTATTTATTTACAAAGCAACCAACTTGGCCCAATCACAGGCCCATGTTGGATGGTGTCTGCAGAGTGAGTATTATTATTCCCATTTACAGGGATTTTCCCAAGGGCATCCATCCTCCAAGTGACAGGGTTTGGGCTGGAGTTGTCATTATGTCCTTCTCAGTGCAGTAAATTCTCCCAGAGTTAGGAGGTATCATTCAGACTCCCCCAAGAGTCCCATTTCACAGCTCCAAACTGGGAAGGACATCCCCACTCAGTGCACTATTGATCAGATGACATCGTTGACTGTGGAGAGAGCTTGACTCCCAGGCTAGGTCCCATGACTGGACCATTCCCAATCCAGCAGTTCTGGAAGGCTGGCAGGTACATGGAGTCAGCCTGAACCCAGTGCTCCTTGCAGACCGTGAGTACATGGCAGCCTCAGAGCCTGTGGGAAAAGCAGGCATTTGGGAAGCCAAAGGCTGAAGGTTCTGGGCTCCCCTGGACTCCTCTGGAAATTGTGCTGGCACAGCCCTACCATAGCACTAGCAGAAGATGGTGCTGCTTTCTGGGAAGCTGGGGGGTGGCACCGAGGAACACAGGGCCCGGGAGCAGGAACTGGGCCCTGGTCTGGCTTCCTTTCTACTCCACTGTCAACCCCTATTTCAGTCCAGTGTGTTGAGTCATGATTTGCATAAAGTCACGTTTCCGTATCAGCCTAGACTGACTGCATGAAAATTCTGTTCACTGACAGTTCCTCATCTTCTATGCAAGAAACACACACTATTATTCAGTTTTATTGACATCCTTTAAAGAAGCTTCTAAAACATACACATGATGTAATATTTCGTGAATATATATTAAACATCTAGCATCTTCCAGGCTGTTCTTCTAGTGCTCACCATAAAGAGGTATGTGCCCTCACAAAGGTCATTTAGAATATTATTGACCTGTCTCACAGTGTTCAGGAAAAAAACACAAAAAAAGACACATTTAGAGGTCATGAAATCATAGGACATTCTATTAATTTATGATAAATAGACTGTTTATCATTCCATTACTTAGTAGCACCTCATGGCCAGCTGAAATAAAAATATAAGGACTGGTGTTAATATGATGACTTTGTCCCCTAGGGCAGCAATGCTGGTGACAATTCTATCATTGCCATCGTCATTATGATGTCTTGGTGTGGCAGTTGCGATTGTCAGGAGAAGGTGAGGAAGGAATGTATATTTGTAGGCTTAGACCCATCCTGCCACCATAATGAGCACATACCCACAGGCCTAGTCCCACAGGCCCCAGGAGACCCCACAAGAGGACCTGAGAGAAGAAAAGGACTATGGATGGTAAAAGCTTATACGAAGAGAGCACTGAGAGCAGCAGTGGTCACCAGAAGACAGAGAAATTACACAGATGAAATGACATAGAATTTAAAGTAGCTACTGTGACCACAGACAGAGAGGTAGAGAGATAGAGACAGCCAATAGATGAAGGAACTAGGGAGTACAGATGGCAGACAAATGCTGGGAGACAGATGAGAGACATATAGAGAGGCACAGAGAGAGAAAGAGAGAGATCAGGAGGGGACAGAGGAGAGAGAAAGAGAAAGAAAGCAGGAGAAGGAGACCCAGCTAGAATGGCAGACAGAGAGAGAATGGCACAGATGCACAGGTAGCAACAGGACAGGAGACAAAGAGCATGGACACAGCCATGGGGACAGAGGGAGGTGGCGTTGGGGGGAGGGACACAGAAGGGCAGTGGGAGCAACACCAGTGCCAGTGAGGGAGCTGGGGACCCCTGGGACACATGTCTGAATCCAGTGTCTCATTAGGGGATGCATGGGGGCGATTTCCTAATTCTAACTTCTCTCTGATTCCTCCTGCACTTCGTGGTGGTAATAATTCCATAGAGAAGAGCTGTCATGCATAAGCTCTGTGCAGCCTGAAACCTAGTCTGTATGGAAGCAGGCAGATAAGTGGTTGATTCTTTTACTATTGTGTTATTTTTGTTTTCAGTCGTTTCTCAACTGGGCCCTGGTACTTGGAGTAAGAAATGGTATTTGATGCCACAACATAGACACTAGGAGTGCTCACTTCTGGATTGTTATTGCTTTCTCTTTTTTTCAGTAGATACCTGATAAAGGAGTAATTTCTAGAGAAAATGGATTCAAGCTCTAGATTATTGTATTTTACTAAACCTTAAAATTTGTATATTTGCATTCTGCCTTGCCCTGAAATCTCGGTGCCTGACACTATCAGCATAAATTTATAAAAATACAAATATATACAACATTAAAGTCATCACAAACAACACTAGGCCCAGAGGAAATTTAAGATTTTTTCACTTTTTCTCTCTCTCCCCACATGGTCTCTTGGGTCCCCTGTGCTGCATGAATAATATCTGGTGCCAACAGTTGTCCTCCTTTTGGTGCTGGAGCTTTATGGTTTCTCTACCATTCTGGTGGAGATTTCTTTTGTTATTTGTTTGTTTTAAGAATTATCCTTCTGATCTAGTTTGATGACAGTTTCATACTTTTTAAACTTTGAAACCATGAGTCTTCTGTCCCAGCAAGGATTTCCAGGACTGTGGGACATTGAGCTTGCCTGGGAGAGTCTGCTCTCAGAGCTGTTCCTTGGGCAGCTTCCTGTCCCCAGCGCATGGGGTCCCTGAGCAAAGGACTATCACCCTGAATTCCTGCCCTTCCTCAGCTCCCAGCTTCTGTGATGACACTTGTTATTTGTACTTTTCCTACAGTCATTCTAACAGGTCTGATATGATTTCTCATCATGAATTTGATTTACATTTTCTCTGTATTTCAGATAAATAAGAAATAATTTCATAGTTTATGTCCAAATATTGCATTTTACTTTGCACTTTCTTTTTCCCATTAAATCTGTCAACGCTGTGTGAGGCTGCCCCTTTCCTTGAAGAGGAACAAACTGCCAAACTAATTTGCTATACTAATTTAAGAACTAGTGTTACCTCTCTCGAACTGATTTGCTATATGTGTATGCCCCCCCCACACACACAATCATGCATCCATTTACTTTAGAGGAGAAATGCAGACCAACATAAGTAATCCTAATTTCTTCTAATAAAGCCCATTCAATCATTAACAGATTGCTAGGCTATTTGAAGGAGTCGATTTGTGAGGAATGTCCAATGAGCCTGTCATCATCTGTTGATTGAGAGAGTACTAATGTGCCTCACAGAATTGCATTATTTTCAGGGGTTAAATAAATAAGGTTAGGTGGTGGGTGTTCTGCACATAGTGACTGAGTTTCAAAGGCAGGCCCACTCAAGGAGAGGTGCACACAGCAAAGAGGAGGGGGTAGGAGTTCTAATCCCGCTTCAGCTGCTCACTGTCCTGTCGTATTGAATGAGTCACCTGCAGTTTGGAGGATTAATGAGACTTCTGGAATGGGGACTTTCCTTTTCCTCTTAAGTGCCTAAGCTTCTTTGATACAGTGAAGTGTGAAAGTGCAGGATACTACCTATGACTTGGTTTTATTTTTTATTTATTTGTTTATTTCTTCCTAGTATGTACATCTATTAGTTTTTGCACTAACTTGGACTTCCTGTCCAATATATATAGAACATATATATAGATATAAGATAGCACTATGTTCACTGCTTTCTTATAAAGCTAGTCAACTTCTTGAGAAGAAATAAAAAAAGAAAAGAAAATCTGTGCTACTGATTCTCTAGGCCCAGACAGAAAAATCCCTGGTGTTGTATGTAGGGAAGAAGAAAAAGCTCTCTGAGGAGGTCTAAGCTGAATTAAACCCATTTTCATTGAAATTTCAAGTTCTATACACAGCTTAGTCACATTAGTAAACATGACTAATGAAAGGTAAGTCTAAATGATCTGAAGGGAAGTGGTCCCTCAGGCTCTCTACCTCCTCCTCTATCTCCTTGAGGTTCTGTATTTGCAGTGAGAGATTTATAATTTAGACATGCCTTCTTTTGACAGAATTCAACTAACACTTCCAACTCTGTTGAATGCTGGGTCAAGGCTAAGACCTCCAGCATGTGCAGGAAGGGGTGCGGGATGAGGGGCAGAAACTTATCTTCCCTGTTTGGGGGATATTCCTTCATTTGTCTCCCCCACTGTCCTGATACGACTGAACCCTCTTATTGCACCCTCTCAGTCCCTGACTCCACAGAGGAGTGACTCCAAAGCCTGACTATTACAGTTTGGCTAGAGAGAAGTTACCTAATGTGAAGAAATTAGCTAGTATGAAGACACTGTAACAAGAAGTCAGCTCAAGTCAATGCAAATCTCTGTTTTCAACATGGTTATATTGTGCCTTGTGTTACAGACTGAGAGGACAGTGGCCTTGTGCATAGAGCAAACAACCCCTGTGTGGAGGGAACAACAAGTCCATATTTGGAGTCCCTTCCTCTACCTGCCCTTCTCGTTGTGGATTAGGTGAGGTTCACCAAGACACTTGGCCAAACATACCAAATGAAAACCACCCAGAGGCCAACAAGCTCTCCTGTCCTAAGTAAATGTTTGCTAAGTAAAAGGTTGTTTAAATGGCTAATTCATAGAAAAACTGAAAGCATCTTATTCGAATACAGTGATGACTCCATTAATGTCTGTTCATGTGAGACTGACATTTTGACTATCAGAGAGAGGCTCGTATTACCTCATGGGTGGGAGATTTTGCATAGATGGATGCTTGAAATATCCTGATGATTTGGGGTCAACTCATTTATTTCATTCCTAAGGTGGGTAAAACAAAATGACCTTGTTGAATGATATCATCAACATTATATTATCAAATTAAGGCTGATTAAGTCTAAGAACTGCTTAAATATCACAACTTTCATAGATGTATTATCCATTACCAACTGCCCACACATACTAGTGTTTTGGAAAAATTGATGGCTGTTACCTCAGATTCCCCTTATAAAAATCACAGTTCTAAAAATGTGGGAAGATAACACTATACCAGTAGCAAATTTCCAAGGCATCATCCTCATTGCATATTTTGATCTTTTAGTTAAGTCCAGCTAAGGGGTCTTTATGTTGATCTATGATACTTCCTGCTAAAGCAAGATCACAAAAGAGAAAAGATATTTGATTTCTTTTGTAGCCTTTTTCACTCCACCAGCAGGAAGGGTCCTGGGTAGATGTTACAGAAAGTGAACTCTTCCAGGTGTGTGTGCACTGTGATCATTTATCCACGGCTTCTTGAGTGACCAATCGTTCTGTCCTGACCAGGCTCTCCTGGGCTAGGTGGCAGGTCTGGGACAACCCATATTAGCCCACAGATACCAGACTTGTAAAGTTATTTAAAGTGTAAATAATGTAAAGTTATTTAAATATCTATTTCCTTCTGTGACAGGAACAGTCAAACACACCTAACACTGATCTGATCTGTTGCCATCAAAGTTTGCAGGTCTACACTTTGACCTTGGAGGCATATCCTGGAGAGACAAAGTGGCCAGTTATAAACAACCATTTGTCATTTTCTCTAGGCTAATAAGTTCATTCTCCCTCTGTTTATATTATGTGAGAACATTAAGAAATTATTTAATGGTTTCTCTGATATTTCTGAGGAAAGCTCTGTTTCGTTCTCTCTCTCTTCCTTTCTCTCTCTTTCCATCTCTGTCTGTCTCTGTTTCTCTTTCTGGCTAGTAGCCAAAATGACACAACCAGAATTATCTACACCATAGTAGGAGAAAAGGATAAATTCACTTATGTACAGTACTCAACATTCCATCTGCTAACTTAGCCATATATCAGTACCAACAACAATGAAACAGGCTCTGGAGCATCTAGTAAATACTTGGTCTCTTATAAAATCTGCTCAGAGATAGTTAAAGGAAACCAATAAGTTGGCAGCACTGAGAGGTCTTGTATCCTCCATTATGATTCTTTTCATTAAGTCCATAGAACACAATAGTTGAAGCCACATACAAATGCGTACAAAGTATTAGAGGAACCAGACAGTCAGCCTCAAGAACCTCTCTTCAGTCCTGGACTCTCACCCTTTCCACAGGACAACCTCAGCCCTAGTCCCAGTCTCAACCTCAGCCCCCACCCTGTGCTCCCAGACAGGTATCTCAGTCCTAGAATCAAGGGGAAAAGAAGCAGAGAGTCACCAGCTGTGCCTTCAGGATGCCAGGCTTCCTGCTGCAACTTCCCATTGACCTGATTGCCTCCTGTGGAGAGCTTCTGTCTGGGTTGTTGAGAATAGCCTGCCTAAGTCAGGTCCTTTGTCCTAAGATTTCTGGGGAATATTAATGGTTCCAGCTGCATAACAAGGGGCTAGAGATAATGGAGGGAGGGGATGTGATTACACATAAATGTGACTCCAGGTCCAGGTGCCATGTCAAATGAGGAAGATGAATGCTAGTACCACTGGAATAAAAGTGCCCCAAACTAGGTGTCTCTGGTGTCTGTGGCCTTGCCAGGGTCTGCACACACCTTGTCTCTAGGGCAGCCTCCATACATGTTTGCTGAAGTGATGGGTGAATCAATGAATCTGAGGAAGCATTATTGAGGAAACAAATTTAGAGTATTCCCTTAATGAATCCTAAAACATGCATGCTAGAGCCTTGGGAGAAATATACACAGAGACATATATGTATATATATATATATACAAACATACATATGTATATATACATATTATTACTATTATTATAATAGTAGTATATTATATATTATGTTATAATAAATACATATGGAAGAAATGAATTGTCTGGTTTAAGAATATGGGATCCAGACCTGGTATAAATTACTGTTCTGCCACTTACTCACCTCAGACCTTTGATAAAATGCTTAGGATGTCAAAGCCTCCATTTTCTCATCAGAAGGATTGGGACAGGGGAGTAGCCAAGATGGCGGAGAAGTAGCAGGCTGAAACAACTTCAGCTAACAGGAGATCAGCTAGATAGCTTATCTAAAGATTGCAAACACCTGCAAATCCATCAGGAGATCGAAGAGAAGAAGAACAGCAATTCTGGAAACAGAAAAACAACCACTTTCTGAAAGGTAGGACTGGCGGAGACGTGAATCCAAAGAGACGGGAAGATAGACCCCGGGAGGGAGGGGCCAGCTCCCGGCAAGCAGCGGAGCAACGGAGCACAAAATCAGGTCTTTTAAAAGTCTGTTCCACTGAGGGTCATCGCTCCAGAGGCTAAATCGGGATGAAGCCCATGCGGGGTCAGTGTGGCCTCAGGTCCCCCAGAGTCACAGAAGGATCGGGGGTGTCTGAGTGTCGCAGAGCTTGCAGGTATTGGAACAGGAAAGCCGGCTACAGAGACAGAGCCGACAGTAAGATCACAGCTTGGGGTTACCTTGAACTGGCCACAGGCTCGGTGAGCTTGGAGGGCGGCCGGAGGTCAGGCAGACGGGAGTAACTGGGCACTATTCTCTGAGGGAACACTGAGGAGTGGGGCCCCGGGCTCTCGGCTCCTCCGGGCCAGAGACCAGGAGGCCGCCATTTGTATTCCTGTCCTCTGGAACTCTACAGAAAGTGCTCAGGGAACAAAAGCTCCCGAAAGCAAACCCCAGCAGATTACTCAGCCCGGCCCCTGGTAAGGGCGGTGCAATTCCGCCTGGGGCAAAGACACTTGAGAATCACTACACCAGGCCCCTCCCCCAGAAGATCAACAAGAAATCCAGCCAAGACCAAGTTCACCGACCAGGGAGTGCGGTTTCAATACCAAGGAGAGCAGCAGAATTCCAGAGGAGGAGAAAGCAAAGCACAGAACTCATGGCTTTCTCCCTGTGATTTTTTTTAGTCTTGCAGTTAATTTAATTTTTTTCTTTTTCACTTTTGTTTTTTCCTCGCCTTCTGGTAAAACTTTTTTATAACTTTTACCCTTTTCTTTTTTAACGTTTTTAAACTAGTTTATCTAATATATATATTTTTTCTTTTTTATATTTTTCTTTATTTGTTTTCTTTTTTTTAAATTCTTTTCCTTTCTTTTTTTTTCCTTCTTCCTTTTTGAACCTCTTTTAATCCCCTTTCTCCCCCCTCACAATTTGGGATCTCTTCTGATTTGGTTAAAGCATATTTTCCTGGGGTTGTTGCCACCCTTTAGTATTTTACTTGCTCCTTCATATACTCTTATCTGGACAAAATGACAAGACGGAAAAATTCAACACAAAAAAAAGAACAAGAGGCAGTACCAAAGGCTAGGGACCTAATCAATACAGACATTAGTAATATGTCAGATCTAGAGTTCAGAATGACAATTCTCAAGGTTCTAGCCAGGCTTGAAAAGGGCATGGAAGATGTTAGAGAAACCCTCTCGAGAGATATAAAAGCCCTTTCTGGAGAAATAAAAGAACTAAAATCTAACCAAGTTGAAATCAAAAAGGCTATTAATGAGGTGCAATCAAAAATGAAGGCTCTCACTGCTAGGATAAATGAGGCAGAAGAAAGAATTAGTGATATAGAAGACCAAATGACAGAGAATAAAGAAGCTGAGCAAAAGAGGGACAAACAGCTACTGGACCACGAGGGGAGAATTCGAGAGATAAGTGATACCATAAGATGAAACAACATTAGAATAATTGGGATTCCAGAAGAAGAAGAAAGAGAGAGGGGAGCAGAAGGTATACTGGAGAGAATTATTGGGGAGAATTTCCCCAATATGGCAAAGGGAACAAGCATCAAAATTCAGGAGGTTCAGAGAACGCCCCTCAAAATCAATAAGAATAGACCCACACCCCGTCACCTAATATTAAAATTTACAAGTCTCAGTGACAAAGAGAAAATCCTGAAAGCAGCCTGGGAAAAGAAGTCTGTAACATACAATGGTAAAAATATTAGATTGACAGCTGACTTATCCACAGAGACCTGGCAGGCCAGAAAGAGCTGGCATGATATTTTCAGAGCACTAAACGAGAAAAACATGCAGCCAAGAATACTATATCCAGCTAGGCTATCATTGAAAATAGCAGGAGAGATTAAAAGCTTCCAGGACAAACAAAAACTGAAAGAATTTGCAAACACCAAACCAGCTCTACAGGAAATATTGAAAGGTGTCCTCTAAGCAAAGAGAGAGCCTACAAGTGGTAGATCAGAAAGGAACAGAGACCATATACAGTAACGGGCAATACAATGGCACTAAATTCATATCTCTCAATAGTTACCCTGAATGTTAATGGGCTAAATGCCCCTGTCAAAAGACACAGGGTATCAGAATGGATAAAAAAACAAAACCCATCTATATGTTGCCTCCAAGAAACTCATTTTAAGCCCAAAGACACCTCCAGATTTAAAGTGAGGGGGTGGAAAAGAATTTACCATGACATCAGAAGAAAGCAGGAGTGGCAATCCTTATATCAGATCAATTAGATTTTAAGCCAAAGACTATAATAAGAGATGAGGAAGGACACTATATCATACTCAAAGGATCTGTCCAACAAGAAGATCTAACAATTTTAAATATCTATGCCCCCAACGTGGGAGCAGCCAACTATATAAACCAATTAATAACAAAATCAAAGGAACACATAAACAATAATACAATAATAGTAGGGGACTTTAACACTCCCCTAATTGAAATGGACAGATCATCCAAGCAAAAGATCAACAAGGAAATAAAGGCCTTAAACGACACACTGGACCAGATGGACATCACAGATATATTCAGAACATTTCATCCCAAAGCAACAGAATACACATTCTTCTCTAGTGCACATGGAACATTCTCCAGAATAGATCACATCCTCGGTCCTAAATCAGGACTCAACCGGGATCAAAAGATTGGGATCATTCCCTGCATATTTTCAGACCACAATGCTCTAAAGCTAGAACTCAACCACAAAAGGAAGTTTGAAAAGAACCCAAATACATGGAGACTAAACAGCATCCTTCTAAAGAATGAATGGGTCAACCGGGAAATTAAAGAAGAATTAAAAAAAAATCATGGAAACAAATGATAATGAAAATACAACAGTTCAAGATCTGTGGGACACAACAAAGGCAGTCCTGAGAGGAAAATATATAGCGGTACAAGCCTTTCTCAAGAAACAAGAAAGGTCTCAGGTACACAACCTAACCCTACACCTAAAGGAGCTGGAGAAAGAACAAGAAAGAAACCCTAAGCCCAGCAGGAGAAGAGAAATCATAAAGATCAGAGCAGAAATCAATGAAATAGAAACCAAAAAAACAATAGAACAAATCAATGAAAGTAGGAGCTGGTTCTTTGAAAGAATTAATAAAATTGATAAACCCCTGGCCCGACTTATCAAAAAGAAAAGAGAAAGACCCAAATAAATAAAATCATGAATGAAAGAGGAGAGATCACAACTAACACCAAAGAAATACAAACTATTATAAGAACATACTATGAGCAACTCTGTGCCCACAAATTTGACAATCTGGAAGAAATGGACGCATTTCTAGAAACATATAAACTACCACAACTGAACCAGGAAGAAATAGAAAGCCAGAACAGACCCATAACCAGTAAGGAGATTGAAACAGTCATTAAAAATCTCCAAACAAACAAAAGCTTAGGACCAGATGGCTTCCCGGGGGAATTCTACCAAACATTTAAAGAAGAACTAATTCCTATTCTCCTGAAACTGTTCCAAAAAATAGAAATGAAAGGAAAACTTCCAAACTCATTTTATGAGGCCAGCATCTCCTTCATCCCAAAACCAGACAAGGATCCCATCAAAAAAGATAATTACAGACCAGTATCCTTGATGAACACAGATGCGTAAATTCTCACCAAATTGCTAGCCAATAGGATTCAACAGTACATTAAAAGGATTATTCACCACGACAAAGTGGGATTTATTCCAGGGCTGCAAGTTTGGTTCAACATCCGCAAATCAGTCAATGTGATACAACACATCAATAAAGAAAGAACAAGAACCTTATGATACTCTCAATAGATGCTGAAAAAGCATTTGACAAAGTACAGCATCCCTTTCTGATCAAAACTCGTCAAAGTGTAGGGATAGAGGGCACATACCTCAATATCATCAAAGCCATCTATGTAAAACCCACCGCAAATATCATACTCAATGGAGAAAAACTGAAAGCTTTTCCGCTAAGGTCAGGAACACGGCAGGGATGTCCATTATCACCACTGCTATTCAACATAGTACTAGAAGTCCTAGCCTCAGCAATCAGACAACAAAAGGAAACTAAAGGCATCCAAATTGGCAAAAAAGAAGTCAAATTATCACTCTTTGCAGATGATATGATACTATATGTGGAAAACCCAAAAGACTCCACTCCAAAACTGCTAGATCTTGTACAGGAATTCAGTAAAGTGTCAGGATATAAAATCAATGCACAGAAATCAGTTGCATTTCTCTACACCAACAACAAGACAGAGGAAAGAGAAATTAAGGAGTCAATCCCATTTACAATTGCACCCAATACCCTAAGATACCTAGGAATAAACCTAACCAAAGAGGCACAGAATCTATACTCAGAAAAGTATAAAGTATTCATGAAAGAAATTGAGGAAGACACAAAGAAATGGAAAAGTGTTCCATGCTCCTGGATTGGAAGAATAAATATTGTGATATTGTGAAAATGTCTATGCTACCTAAAGCAATCTACACATTTAATGCAATTCCTATCAAAGTACCATCCATCTTTTTCAAAGAAATGGAACAAATAATTCTAAAATTTATATGGAACCAGAAAAGACCTCGAATAGCCAAAGGGATATTGAAAAAGAAAGCCAAAGTTGGTGGCATCACAATTCCGGACTTCAAGCTCTAATACAAAGCTGTCATCATCAAGACAGCATGGTACTGGCACAAAAACAGACACATAGATCAATGGAACAGAATAGAGAGCCCAGAAATAGACCCTCAACTCCATGGTCAACTCATCTTCGACAAAGCAGGAAAGAATGTCCAATGGAAAAAAGACAGCCTCTTCAATAAATGGTGCTGAGAAAATTGGACAGCCACATGCAGAAAAATGAAATTGGACCATTTCCTTACACCACACATGAAAATAGACTCAAAATGGATGAAGGACCTCAATGTGCGAAAGGAATCCATCAAAATCCTTGAGGAGAACACAGGCAGCAACCTCTTCGACCTCAGCCGCAGCAACATCTTCCTAGGAACATCGCCAAAGGCAAGGGAAGCAAGGGCAAAAATGAACTATTGGGATTTCATCAAGATCAAAAGCTTTTGCACAGCAAAGGAAACAGTTAACAAAATCAAAAGACAACTGACAGAATGGGAGAAGATATTTGCAAACGACATATCAGATAAAGGACTAGTGTCCAAAATCTATAAAGAACTTAGCAAACTCAATACCCAAAGAACAAATAATCCAATGAAGAAATGGGCAGAGGACATGAACATACATTTCTGCAAAGAAGACATCCAGATGGCCAACAGACACATGAAAAAGTGCTCCATATCACTCGGCATCAGGGAAATACAAATCAAAACCACAATGAGATATCACCTCACACCAGTCAGAATGGCTAAAATCAACAAGTCAGGAAATGACAGATGCTGCCAGGATGTGGAGAAAGAGGAACCCTCCTACACTGTTGGTGGGAATGCAAGCTGGTGCAGCCACTCTGGAAAACAGCCTGGAGGTTCCTCAAAATGTTGAAAATAGAACTGCCCTATGACCCAGCAGTTGCACTACTGGGTATTTACCCTAAAGATACAAACGTAGTGATCCAAAGGGGCACATGCACCCAAATGTTTATAGCAGCAATGTCCACCATAGCCAAACTATGGAAAGAACCTAGATGTCCATCAACAGATGAATGGATCAAGAAGATGTGGTATATATACACAATGGAATACTATGCAGCCATCAAAAGAAATGAAATCTTGCCATTTGCGACAACATGGATGGAACTAGAGCGTATCATGCTTAGCAAAAGAAGTCAAGCAGAGAAAGCCAACTATCATATGATCTCCCTGATATGAGGAAGAGGTGATGCAACATGGGGGCTTAAGTGGGTAGGAGAAGAATCAATGAAACAAGATGGAATTGGGAGGGAGACAAACCATAAGTGACTCTTAATATCACAAAACAAAGTGAGGGTTGCTGGGGGGAGGGGGGTTGTGAGAAGGGGGTGGGATTATGGACATTGGGGAGGGTGTGTGCTTTGGTGAGTGCTCTGAAGTGTGTAAACCTGGTGATTCACACACCTTTACCCCTGTGGATAAAAATATATGTTTATAAAAAATAAAAAAAATAAAAATAAAAATGTAAGTACTATGTATCCAACTTAATAAATAATTTAGTATGCAAAAAAAAAAAAAAAAAAGAAGGATTGGGACAATAATAAAAGCACCCACTTAGTAGGCTTTGTGAAGACCTAATGAGATAATGGAACCAACTGTTTATAGCACAGTGCCTGACCCATAAGAATGCCTTCAGTAGGGCACCTGGGTAGCTCAGTCAGCTGAGCATCTGCCTTTGGCTCAGGTAATGATCCCAGGATCCTAGAATCGAGCCCTATGTCAGGCTCCCTGTTCAGTGGGTATCTGCTTCTCCATCTGCGACTCACCCTGCTGGTGCGCCCTCTCTCTTTTCCAAAAAAGAAAAAAAGAATTTTAAGACTTACTATGAAGCGTCAATGATCAAGACATTTGAGTACTCGTGAATACGTAATGCATAGATAAGAGGAGCAGAATCCAGAAACAGGACAACACATAAGTGGTTAACTAAATTCTAGCCTGATGACAAGGAAATCCAATGAACAAAGAATAGATAATTCAACAAATGATATTGGAACAATTGTTCATCTATGTGAAAAAAAAATCTCAATCAATGCCAACCACTGTGTATACAAACTAAATAAAAATGGATTCTAGGGGTAAAAGAAGAACCTAAAAAAAAAAAAAAAAACAACACACACACACACACACTTCTAGATGAAGTATAAAATATCAAACTTCTAGATGAAATATAAGAAAAATCTTTGTAATTTTGAGTTAGGCAAAGATTGCTCATATATGACACCAAAAGCAAGGTCATAGAAGAAATATTCAATAAACCAAACTTCCTCTAAATTAGCATTTCTGCTCTTTGCAAAACTAAAAAAAAAGAAGGAAAATGGGAAATTTCAGGACAATGAAAGGAAAGGCCACAGATTAGGAGGAAATATTTTCAAAATATATATCAAAGAGGAGATTGGTATCCATAACACAGAAATATTATAACACAATAATAGTATTTTAAAAATCCTATTAAAAATGAGAAAGAGAAATAGTAGAATTTGGGTAGAAGTCACCTAAAATTTACTTCTCTTCTGTTTTTGATAGAATTTTAATGTAAAGAAATTTTTTAATTTTTTTAAAAATGGAAAAGAGGGCCTACATGTTTTCAAACATATAGATAACATAAAATAGTAGTGCTGCTATCTTATAATAATATCCAAAAGTTCAAGACAAATTGAAATTTAATGACTGGACTCATTAGAGAGCTGAGGTTACAGGGTCTTGACTTAATCAAACACTAAATACAGAGAAGTATTTGCAGGGAGAAATAGAATGTGAGCATTTGTTCACATTGGACAAATGTTGTCAAATACATTCAGCTGGTCACAAAATTAAAGTTGATTCTATTAATTAAATAATAAATACTGAGTATAGGACCATAAATAGAGTATTTGCCAGCACCTTTCAAGCTTTTTCTCTAAGAACTCCACACAATTATCCCAGAGAAGATCAAGGACAATCCAGAGAAAGCTTCCCTTGGTGCTGCAGGAGGGGAACTACAGCTACTACTAAATCCACCCAGACCTAATCTACCCCCATCACCACTGTAGGAAACAAGTGACTTCATCTGCAGGGGAAGGCACTGGTGAAATCCCACTACACTTAAGGAAAGGCAAAGGAGAGGACCACAAAAATATTCCCTAGAAACATCTTCTCTATGTCCAAAAGTAACATTTTAAAAAAGATTTTATTTATTTATTTGAAAGACAGAGAGATCACAAGTAGGCAGATAGGCATGCAGAGAGAGAGGGGAAAGCAGCTCCATCCCAGTACCCTTGAGACCATGACCTCAGCTGAAGGCAGAGGCTTAACCCACTGAGCCACACAGGTGCCCCAGTAACAAGTTTTCATCTGCAGAAGGATGGGTATCAAATCACAGCCTGAAGTAGGTGGGTAACTCTTGCTGCTTGGGGAGGGAGACAAGGATTTAAAATGTTCTACTTCTGGAAAAGAGGCAGAAAGACTTGTGAAGTCCATGTCCTTAACACCCCCTTTCACTGCATCTTCTTAAAATTGAGACTTAATAAAAATATCAGAGAATGTCTCCATTGCTGACCTTTCACCCCCATGCTAGAAAACCTTGAGTAAAAGAGTGGAATAGAGCTCAGAGAGCTGCAAGAGACAGACTCTCTCTGGGGAGCAGAACAAGGAGAGGACTCAAAGACAAGTGAAAAGAAAAGACAAAGTAGAACCAGAGGATTTTTAAGTGTCTAAACTTTGACAATATTTCAACCATTAACTTAGCAACAACAAACTTCAAATCCAGTCTAACTCCTAAATAGTTAACCCAAAACTCTACACTAAAGTTCTACCAGTAAAGATGTGCTCATTTTCAAACACAAAATATATTTACATCATATCTACTATACCATAAACATGTCCAGCTTCTAGCCCAAAATTTAGATGCATGCAATAGGTCAATAAGGAACACAGTCTGAGGACACAAAACAATCCCCAGAACCAGACAAAGACATAACACAGGTACTGGAAATATCAGGAATTTAAAATAAATATGATTAATATGTTAAAGGCTCTAGTCGTAGAAAAGATGGACAACATGCAAGATCAGACAGGAGAATTCAGCAAAAATTATAGAAAGTCCCAAATAATAGTTATGGGAGAGAACCAAAAAAAATTCAAGAACAACAACAACAACAACAAAAAACACAGTAACAGAATAGAGAACCCTGAAAAGCTCATCAGTGGATTTAAGAGATATAAGGAAAGAATTACTTAACATAAAGATAAGCCACTAGAAGTTACCTAAACTTCAGTGGAAGGACATGAGAAAGAGAGAGAGAGTCAGAGAGAGGATGATACAGATAGGAAACGGATAATCTTAACTCATAGAAGAGAACTGTAAAATTCCTCTCCCATCTCTCACCCTCTCCTACTCTTTGATTTGAACCAGTGACTGTGATTAGTCCTTTAAGAAGAAAATAGTTTCTTTACATTGTTATCACTGGATGGTAACAATCACAGAGTAATGAGAGGAATCTGCTGATATAGTTTGCAGCCCTATTTTGCAGGATGTTGTGGTATAAATACTGTGGCTCCCTTTCTCCACAGTCTATGTGTCTTAGCTGTGTGTTCAGAGGACCACTTCCTCTTAATAAATCAACCCACAGATTTGCTCTGTGATCAGCCCAGTATTCAACCACCTCTCCTGACAAGAGTTGGCAGGATGCTGCTTCAGCCACAGGTCATCCTGGTGGCCTCCCTGTGGAGTTGTAAGTGGCTCTACCCATGGGAGATTTCACTTGGTGAAGAAAGGTCATAGATTGCACAGACAATCAAGTCAATCTGGGTGGGAGACCATGACATGGTCAATCAAATAAGGCTGATAAATTCTACCATGGCCTTTCTACCTTCCACATGGACCTGGCTACTGTCTCACAGGACTTTCTCTGGCATCTGTGTCCTCAGCAAGTTCTGAGCTAGGAACCCAAGGACAAAATCCATGATGTTTCTTTGTTAGGTCACTTATCATCTATACTTGCCTCTTTGAGGCCTAAGCTGGCTTTCAGAAGTATAAATTTTTTCTGCTTCTCCATCAAAGAGAAGCTTTCTGGGAAGGAAATTATAACTAGTGTGTATAATTGTGATCTGACTTTCAATGAATGAATGATGGAAACTACAATGCCTTTGGAGTGCTGTAAACCTAGTTTTGGATTGAGTTAAGCCACTTAACAGGATGATCCAGGAATGTTAACACATCTTTCTCCTAGGGTTGCTGGGGACTGAAGAAGGTTGCAATACAGGACAGGTCTTGCACAAGGTCAGCACATCACAGTGTCCTTTCCCATTATAACTGAACTACTTCACTGAGCCATCTAGCTAACACAGGAATTCAGGGACTCTTTAAAAGCCACATTCCTTACTTGTCCTCCAAACAATAGTAAAATATTGTTTTAATTCTGAAAAACTAAGAATTCTGAATATGAAAAGAGTTGAGGGTAATAAACCAAAATGTCTATTTCTTCCAAGATTTTTCTTCATCCATGGCAGAGTATAGTAATGTCATAGCATGTAAAGAAATAACTATAGTCATTGTTAATATTTCCCAAGCTTTGTCAACTTTCTACAAATTACTTCAGTATAAAGTTGTGGGATTACTGTCTCATTTTATTATACAGAATATTACTATTCTTTCTATTCTCATGATAACAATATACCTTCCCACATTCTTGCAAAATATGTTGAAAAATCTATAGCTTAGAGTAAAAAAGAGCTCAAGGACAGATGTTACTGAAGGAAAACCTAAAGCAAAACTGTGAAGGTGTTGCCCTCAAAAGGAAGATAATAATGAATTACAATAACATGGGTGTTTTGGTGTGGTCTTTGGGCTATGATGGTTCTTTATACCAGAAACATAATAACATAATGGAGGCAGATCCTACTGAGAAGATCTTTCCTTGGTTCTAAAGCAAGCCTTCCTCCCCCATCCTTTCCTCTGAGGAAAAAGGGCTACCACTGCCTTCCCAATCCAGATTCATGTGCCTTCCTGGAGGGAAATAGTCACTGGCTATGCCAATCCCATGGATTTATATATGTTTTGGCTTGGGTTTGTAGGTCCACTCGACTTGTTCAAGTACCTCTGATTTCTCTCCTTTTCTTTTCAAATGAAGATAACAATATGAGAATCTCTCAGGATCAAGTTTCCTTTACCTGAACACCACAGAGAATAATCCACATATATTGCAAACAGACTTAGATTTCCCTCAAGAAGACCATTCTTCACTGGTACCAGCAAAAATAAGGGCACCCCGGAAAAGAATCCTGCTTGGCTCAGCCAATATTACCTGTGAGATTAGCCCAATTCCAGCTTGGACACAGATAAGAAAGACAATGGAACCTTACCTGATAATCAGTAATGTCATCAAGTCTATTTGAAACCATCTACTATTGTGCCTGCTGGGATCTCACAATGTCACAAAATCAAAAAACAAACAAAAACCCTGTAAGGAAACCTTCTCCATTACTAACCTACAACTCTTCTCTCAAGTGAGAAAAGAGAGCCTCTTTTCAGCAGACCTTTTCCTGCTCTTCAACACAGGTTCATAAACTGTTGGTACAGGAAGGACTCTTTGGGACACACATAGCCCAAGACCCACACATCAAATGGGATGTGGGGAGCAGGGATGGCAAAATCTGTGTCCAAAACTAGTTATCCACAGAGGTAGGGCTATATTTGTATTTCCAAAGATCACAGAATAGCTTCTTTTTTTTTTTATAAAGATTTTATTTATTTATTTGACAGAGAGAGATCACAAGAAGGCAGAGAGGCAGGCAGAGAGAGGAAGGGAAGCAGGCTTCCTGCTTAGCAGAGAGCCCAATGTGGGACTCGATCCCAGGACCCTGAGATCATGACCTGAGCCGAAGGCAGTGGCTTAATCCACTGAGCCACCCAGGCGCCCCACAGAATAGCTTCTAAGAGACTTCTTTTTTCAACATATCAGATAACTGGTTTTGTTTTCAAATTTTCATTTTAATAAGAAATCTATTTTGGGGGGAGGAGTCAAGATGGTGGGGAAGTAGCAGGTTGAGACAGCATCAGGTAGCAGGAGGTCAGCTAGATAGCTTATCAAACCATTGCAAACACCTACAAATCCAACAGGAGATAGAAGAGAAGAAGAGCAACAATTCTAGAAACAGAAAATCGACCACTTTGAAAGGGAGGACGGGCTGAGAAGTGAATCCAAAGCGATGGGAAGATAGACCGCAGGGGGAGGGGCTGGCTCCCGGCAAGCAGCAGAACAATGGAGCACAAAATCAGCACTTTAAAAGTTTGCTCCACTGAGGGATATTGCTCCAGAGGCTAAACTGGGGTGAAGCCCACGTGGGGACAATGTGGTCTCAGGTCCCATGGGGTCACAGAAGGATCAGGGCTGTCTGAGTGTTGCAGAGCTCACAGGTATAACAGCAAGGAAGCGGGCTACAGAGACCGAGCTGAGAAGTAAGCTCTCAACTTGGGGTTACCTT
This sequence comes from Mustela putorius furo, assembly GCF_011764305.1. NCBI lineage: Eukaryota > Metazoa > Chordata > Mammalia > Carnivora > Mustelidae > Mustela > Mustela putorius. The sequence continues at coordinate 15,578,513 of NW_025421998.1, forward strand.
AAATTGTGGTCCACGGCAAAGGCCACTGCTCTGTGAGCAGGGACCCTAAAAGATCCTGGAAGACTCCACTGAAAGAGCTCAGAGATCTGCGGGGTTTGGAGGCTCCAGGCAGGCCTTTGTGCTAGAGACAGAGATGCCTGATCACAGGCTGGGTGAACCAGCCAGAGGCCGGGGAGACAGGAATGATTGAGCGTTTTTCTCTGAGGGCACTGAGGAGCAGGGCCCAGAGCTCTCGGCTCCTTTGGGCCAGAGATTGGGAGGCCACCATTTTCATTCCCATCCTCTGGAACTCTATGGAAAGCATTCAGGGAACAAAAGCTCCTGAAAGCGAACCTGGCTGGATTACTTAGCCTGGCCCCTGGTAAGGGTGATACATTTCTGCTTGGGCAAAGACACTTGAGAATCACTACAACAGGCCCCTCCCCAAGAATATCAGCAAGAAATCCAGCCATGGCCAAGGTCACTTATCAAGGAGAACAGCAGAATTCCAGAGGAGAAGAAAGCAAATCATGAAATTCATGGCTTTCTCCCCATGATTCTTTAGTCTTGCAAAGTTAATTAATTTTTTTAAATTTTATTTTTCTCTACTGCTAAATTTTTCCCCTTTCAACATTTTTTAACTAGTTTATCTTAACAATACCTTTCAAAAAAAATCTTTCTTGAACCTTCATTATTGTAGTGATATTTTATCCTTCATTGTATCTAACTTTATTTTTTGTATACACATAGGGTTTTTTCTTCTAAAAAAAATTTGGGATACAACTTCTTCTAACAGATCAAAATATACCCTAACTCTAGCACAGGGCTTTGTTCTAGTCTCCAGCCTGAGCAAATTCTCTCTTTCTCTTTCTTTAGTCTCCCAACCAACTTATCTTATCAACTCCTTTTTAGAAATTTTTTTTTCATCTTTATAGGCATATTTCAACCCTTCATCGTGTTTACTCTTATATATGTTTTTTATTCTTTAAAATTTTGGGAGGTAGTTTTAATGAGGGAGCAGGTGGCTGGCTGAAGACAAAGCAAAAGCTGGCACCTTGCAACTCCTCTCCATCCACTCCCCTCCCCTTGGTAATGTGTGTGACATTCCTCAGGCACCCCTGACTGCCATAAATGATAAACAAATAATTAACTTGCAGAGACCACAATCCTGCAAGTTAGGAGTCTTCCTTGGTTTACAAATCAATAGCCAGAGGCAAATAGCTCAGTTCCTCAAGCCCTAATTGTCTCCCTCTCCACCATAAACAAAACTGAAGGAGGCTGAGGTAGAAGGGAATATAGCAAATATAGTTAAACCTCTTCTAAACCTAAATCTCACTAAAAAAGACGCTTGATAGCAGCAATGTGAATGGCTTGCCAAAGGACAACATTGATCAAGCCTCAAGGCCTCCATATCCTGGCACCTTGTAGGCCCTCTTTAGCATATGAAAACTCCTTTGAAACTTCCCTTCCCCTCACCTTCCCCAACCAAGGGTACATAACCTACCATCTCTCACAACCTTGGGCAGCAGCTCTTTCTGCCCATGGGTCTTGTCCCCGTGCTTTAATAAACCACCATTTTGCACCAAAGATGTCTCAAGAATTCTTTCTTGGTCATTGGCTCAGGACCTCAGCCCACCGAACCTCACCTAGGTTCTAGAACTTCATCAGTTTCTTCTAAGAGACCAAAATACTCCCAAAATTAGTGGGTGACCCTGTTTCTTTTTCTTTTTTTTTTTCTATATTTTTTAATTGTTTTTTTCTTTTGAATTTCATTTTATTTCCCCACCACCACCATTGGGGGTCTCTTCTGATTTGGTTAAAGCACATGTTGCTGGAATCTTTACCACCCTTTTAGTATTTTATTTGGTCCTTCATATATTCTTATCTGGATAAAATGACAAGGCAAAAAAACCACCACAAAAAAAAGAACAAGAGGCAGTACCAAAGGCCAGGGACCTAATCAATATGGACATTAGTAATATGTCAGATCTAGAGTTCAGAATGATGATTCTCAAGGTGCTAGCAAGGCTCAAAAAAGGCATGGAGGATATTAGAGGAAACCCTCTCCAGAGAGATAAAAGCCCTTTCTGAAGAAGTAAAAAAATTAAATCTAACCATCTTGAAATCAAAAAAGCTATTAATGAGGTGCAGTCAAAAATGGAGGCTCTTACTGCTAGGATAAATGAGGCAGAAGAGAGAGTTAGTGATATAGAAGACAAAATGACAGAGAATAAAGAAGCTGAGCAAAAGAGACAAACAACTACTGGACCATGAGGGGAGAATTTGAGAGATAAGTGATACCATAAGACGAAACAACATGAGAATAATTGGGATTCCAGAAGAAGAAGAGAGAGGGGAGCAGACGGTATATTGGAGAGAATTATTGTAGAGAATTTCCCTAATATGGCAAAGCATCAAAATCCAGGAGGCACAGAGAACCTCCTCAAAAATCAATAAGAATAAGTTCATAATGCTTCGTATAATAGTAAAATTGCAAGTCTTAGCAACAAAAAGAAAATCCTGAAAGCAGCCTGAGACAAGAAGTCTGTAACATACAATGGTAAAAATATTAGATTGGCAGTGGACTTATCCATAGAGACCTGACAGGCCAGAAAGAGCTGGCATGATATATTCAGAGAACTAAAGGAGAAAAACATGCAGCCAAAAATATAATATTCAGTTAGCTATCATTGAAAATAGAAGGAGAGATAAAAGACTTCCAGGAAAAACAAAAGCAAAGAATTTACAAACACCAAACCAGCTCTACAGGAAATGTTGAAAGCCGTTCTCTAAGCAAAGATAGAGCCTAAAAGTAGTAATCAGACAGGAATAGAGACAATATATATACAATAACAGTCACCTTACAGGCAATAAAATGGCACTAAATTCATATCTCTCAATAGTTACCTTAATGTAAATGGGCTAAATGCCCCAATCAAAAGACACAGGATAACAGAATGGATTAAAAACAACAACAACAACAAAATCCGTCAATTTGCTGTCTATAAGAATCTCATTTTAGACACAAAGACACCTCCAGATTTAAAGTGAGGGGGTGGAAAACAATTCACCATGCTAATGGACATCAAAAGAAAGCTGGGGTGGCAATCCTTTAATCAGATCAATTACATTTTAAGCCAAAGACTATAATAAGAGATGAGGAAGAACACTATATCATACTCAAAGGGTCTGTCCAACAAGAAGACCTAACAATTTTGAATATTTATGCCCCTAACATGGGAGCAGCCAATTATACAAACCAATTAGTAACAGGATCAAAGAAACACATTGACAATAATACAATAATAGTAGGGGACTTTAACACTCCCCTCACTGAAATGGACAGATCATCCAAGCAAAAGATCAACAAGGAAATAAAGGTCTTAAATGACACACTGAACAAGATGGACATTACAGATATATTCAGAACATTCCATCCCAAAATAACAGAATACACATTCTTCAATAGTGCCCATGGAATATTCTCCAGAATAGATCACTTCCTGGGTCATAAATCAGGTCTCAAACTGTATCAAAAGATTGGGATCATTCCTTGCATATTTTCAGACCACAATGCTCTGAAGCTAGAACTCAATCACAAGAGGAAATTTGGAAAGAATCCAAGTACATGGAGACTAAAGAGCTTCCTTCTAAAGAATGAATGGGTCAACCAGGAAATCAAAAGAATTTAAAATATTAATGGAAACAAATGATAATGAAAACACAGCGGTTCAAAATCTGTGGGACACAGCAAAGTCAGTCCTGAGAGGAAAATATATAGCGGTACAAGCCTTTCTCAAGAAACAAGAAAGGTCTCAAATATACAACCTAACCCTACACTTAAAGGAGCTGGAGAAAAAACAACACAGAAAGCCTAAATGCAGCAGGAGAAGAGAAATAATAAAGACCAGAACAGAAGTCAATGAAATAGAAACAAACAAACAAACAAACAAAAAAACACAATAGAACAAATCTGCGAAAGTAGGAGCTGGTTCTTTGAAAGAATTAATAAGATTGATAAATCCCTGGCCAGACTTATTAAATAAAAAAAGAGAAAGGACCCAAATTAATAAAGTCATGAGTGCAAGAGGAGAGATCACAACCAACACCAAAGAAATACAAACTTGACAATCTGGAAGAAATGGATGCATTCCTAAAGACATATAAACTACCACAACTGAACCAGAAAGAAATAGAAAACCTGAACAGACCCATAACCAGTAAGGAGATTGAAACAGTCATTAAAAATCTCGCAAAAAACAAGAGCCTGGGGCCAGAAAGCTTCCCAGGGGAATTTTACCAAACATTTAAAGAACAATTAATTCCTATCCTCCTGAAACTGTTCCAAACAATAGAAATGGAAGGAAAACTTCCAAACTCATTTTATGAGGCCAGCATCACCTTGATCCCAAAACCAGACAAGGATCCCATCAAAAAAGAGAATTACAGACCAGTAGCCTTGATGAACACAGATGCGAAAATTCTCACCAAAATGCTAGCCAATAGGATCCAACAGCTCATAAAAGGATTATTCACCACCACCAAGTGGGATTTATTCCAGGGCTGCAACATTGGTTCAACAACTGCAAATCAATCAATGTGATACAACACATTAACAAAAGAAAGAACAAGAACCATATGATATTCCCAATAGATGCTGAAAAAGCATTTGACAAAGTACCACATCTTTTCCTGATCAAAACTCTGCAAAGTGTAGGGATAGAGGGCACATACCTCAATATCATCAAAGCCATCTATGTAAAACCCACCGCAAATATCATTCTCAATGGAGAAAAACTGAAAGCTTTTCCACTAAGGTCAAGAACATGGCAGGGCTGTCCATTATCACCACTGCTATTCAACATAGTACTAGAAGTCCTAGCCTCAGCAATCAGACAACAAAAAGAAATTAAAGGCACCCAAATCGGCAAAGAAGTCAAACTATCACTCTTTGCAGATGATATGATACTATATGTGGAATACCCAAAAGACTCCACTCCAAAACTGCTAGATCTTGTACAGGAATTCAGTAAAGTGTCAGGATATAAAGTCAATGCAGAGAAATCAGTTGCATTTCTTTACACCAACAACAAGACAGAAGAAAGACAAATTAAGGAGTCAATGCCATTTACAATTGCACCCAAAACCATAAGATACCTAGGAATAAACCTAACCAAAGAGGCAAAGAATCTAGACTCAGAAAACTGTAAAGTACTCATGAAAAAAATTGAGGAAGACGCAAAGAAATGGAAAATTTTTTCATGCTCCTGGATTGGAAGAATAAATATTGTGAAAATGTCTATGGTACCTAAAGCAATCTACACATTTAATGCAATCCCTATAAAAATCCCATCCATTTTCTTCAAAGAAATGGAACAAATAATCCTAAAATTTGTATGGAACCAGAAAAGACCTCGAATAGCCAAAGGGATATTGAAAAAGCAAGCCAAAGTTGGTGGCATCACAATCCCAGACTTCAAGCTCTATTACAAAGCTGTCATCATCAAGACAGCATGGTACTGGCACAGAGACAGACACATAGATCAATGGAACAGAATAGAGAGCCCAGAAATAGACCCTCAACTCTGTGGTCACCTAATCTTCGACACAGCAGGAAAGAATGTCCAATGGAAAAAAGACAGCCTCTTCAATAAATGGTGTTGGGAAAATTGGACAACCACATGCAGAAAAAGGAAACTGTACCATTTCCTTACACCACACATGAAAATAGACTCAAAATGGATGAAGGACCTCAATGTGAGAAAGGAATCCATCAAAATCCTTGAGGAGAACACAGGCAACAATCTCTTCGACCTCAGCCACAGCAACATCTACTAGGAACATCGCCAAAGGCAAGGGAAGCAAGGGCAAAAATGAACTGTCAGGATTTCATCAAGAGCAAAAGCTTTTGCACAGCAAAGGAAACAGTTAACAAAACCAAAAGTCAACCAACAGAATGGGAGAAGATATTTGCAAACAACATATCAGATAAAGGGCTAGTATCCAACATCTATAAAGAGCTTAGCAAACTCAACACCCAAAGAACAAATAATCCAATGAAGAAATGGGCAGAGGATATGAACAGACATTTCTGCAAAGAAGACATCCAGATGGCCAACAGACACATGAAAAAGTGCTCCATATCACTCGGCATCTGGGAAATACAAATCAAAGCTACAATGAGATACTATCTCACACCAGTCAGAATGGCTAAATCAACAAGTCAGGAAATGACATATGCTGGCAGGATGTGGAGAAAGGGGAACCCTCCTACACTATTGGTGGGAATGTAAGCTGGTTCAGACACTCTGGAAAACAGCGTGGAGGTTCCTCAAAAAGTTGAAAGGAGAGCTACCCTATAACCCAGCAACAGCACTACTGGTTATTTACCCCAAAGATACAAATGTAGTGATCTGAAGGGGCACTTGCACCCGAATGTTTATAGCAGCGATGTCCACAATAGCCAAACTATGGAAAGAACCTAGATGTCCATCAACAGATGAATGGATAAAGCAGAGGTGGTATATATATATATATATATATATATATATATATATATATATAATGGAATACTATGCAGCCATCAAAAGAAATGAAATCTTGTCATTTGCAAGGATGTGTTTGGAATTAGAGGGTATTATGCTTAGCGAAATAATTCAATCAGAGAGAGACAACTGTTATATGATCTCCCTGATATGAGGAAGTGGAGATCCAATATGGGGAGTATGGGGGGTAGGCAAAGAATAAGTGAAATAAGATGGGATGGGGAGGGAGACAAACCATAAGAGACTCTTAATCTCATAAAACAAACTGAGGATTGCCGCAGGGAGGAGGGAGGGAGGGAGAATATTGTGGGGTTATGGACATTGGGGAGGATATTTGCTATGGTGAGTGCTGTGAAGTGTGTAAACCTGGTGATTCAGAGACCTGTACTCCTGGGGCTAATAATACATATGTTAATTTTTTAAAAAATCTATTTTTCAATGGGAGATAGAATTCTACAAATTTCTCCTTTTATTCCAGAAAAATATTGTCATCATGGAAATTATTTTCTCATTTTGCATTGCCTGGTATAGTTTTCATGTTGCAAAATGGTAAAAGTGGCTTACTAAAAAATAGAGAATATTCTTTGCATTTCTCAAGTATAATCTGTTGACATGTTTATGTTTTAAGTTACTAAAGCATATCCTTTTTCTGAAATACAACCCCAAATTGCTAATGGACTAGGCCTGGTGTTTGTGAGAACAGAGGGCTTTTCCTTTGATGCATCTGTGAGCAGTTTGACACACTTGAACACCTGGAAATCAAAAACTCTGAATTCTCTGAACACTGTTCCTTTTATTTCTTTTCATTTTTTCCCTTTCTTCATTCCTTCTTTCCTTCCTTCCTTCTTTTTCTTCCTTCTTTCCTTTTGTTTCCATATATTTTTTCTATCAGCACCTTTTTTTGATTACTGTCTTCATGGAAAACAGACATTTAAGTCAATTAATGGAGAGAAATTTATAAAATATCTCATACTGTGAAGCCCATTTTTGAGGATTTCCAAGGGAACACAGAGGATCAAATTGCTCGTACAAAGTTCCTACCTGTTAGTCATGCCATGAAGCTCAGGAGAAGGCTGACATTTTTGTGGAAATTCTCACCAGTGTGAAAACTCAGGCTGGACGAAGGTTATTTACAGGAGAAATAAATCTTATAGTAACTCCTCCTAGTAAGTAACTTTGTTCTTTTGATCTTGTGAATGAAAAATTAATAGATGCTTTTTAGAAAAAAAAATATAGGATAATCTCCGCATATGGGCAGCAATTTTACAGCTATTGTTCACTATATATAGAAACAAAACTACTTTGTAAATGGTTTATTTACTTCCTTTCTTACAAGCAGATTGAAAATCTCCTTTTAGAGAAAACACACACACACACACACACACACACACACACACACACACAGAGATAGATTCAGGCTTCATATTAAAATACTTGTGGACCGTGTCCGTAAACCATAGGTGTAAATTATTGGCTCGTGATTTATTTCTTATTGACGGCCTTTTAAGTGCTAAACACTTCAAGTACCTATAGTATTAATAGTGATATTTTCTTAATGGATAGTATTTCTTCCTCTAACAACCTACAAAACTTATATGATTGCTTTTGATCTTATCTTTTTTTTTTCTTTGTCTTTGATCTCATCTTTAACAGCAGTGCAAAAAATGTATCTCTTATAGTAAATGACTATAGAACATCAATAAATCCCATTCATTTTTTTAGTTTCTTAAAGGGTAGGCTGAACTAGTCAAAATTTGTGCTATTCTGAGTCTTGTGATATCACATAGAGGTGGTCCAGTTTAATGGGATTTGTAAGCTCAGCAAAGCTTCAGCTCCAGAGTCCACAAAAGGAGTCTGCATGTCTCAGAAAACAGCTACTGAAGTCAATTTCTATGCTGGACATTAGAGGTAAAGGGATGCACAAGACACAGTCTCAACACTCAAAGCTTGTAGTCTAGTGGATAAGTATTCCGGTTTATGGCTTGACTGGGCCCCAAGTGTTTTGGTCTATGGCTGCCAGAGACAGAATGTCTTGGATTTGTGAGCTCCTTCTCTTTCTTATTCTATATAATGTTTATTGCTTATAAAATTCATATATTTTGTTTAGTGGACTATTTGATAAAAGGGCCCAAGCCCATCCCAAAGGATAATAATAATATTAACTAATTATAATAAATAATATTAACTAATAATTATTGAGGGCCAGGAAACATCTTGAATAGTTTCAATGCCTTATCTCAATCTTCAACAGCCCTATACAGGAGATCTTCTTATTCTGGTTTCACAGGTCAAGAACCTGAGGCTTAGAGAAGTTCAGTTATTTGCCTAAAATCACATGGATAGTTACTATGGCAAAGTTTGGACCCAGTAGAGATTTGTCCATTCCAAAGGGCATAGCTTAAACAATTTGCCCTATTAGAAACATTAAGCCATTTTTTAAGTTCTGAATGCTTATTCTTCTGTAGCCTGACCTTTCAGATTTGAATGGCTAAACTAGTAAGAATTTATAATGTATTACAATTCATGCTAAAAACAATGCTTCTGCTTCAAATCATGCATTGAAATTGTCTCTCTTTTCCACACAAGATCAAGTAAGTCATGTTGAATATGCATTTATTAAATGCTCACTATGTGATTCTTAGGGTATTTCTGTAAAATGACAAGTCTTTCTGACACCATTCCATTCGATCTTCCTGTTTTGGCATCAAATTTCCTGGGAATGTGGAAGCAGGCAGAACAGGAACAGTTGTCCTACATGCAGGACTCAGCTGCGGAACACAGAGCTACCTCTGCACTCCTGCTAAGACAGCTGAGAGAGACCAGGATCCTTTGATGAGAAACTCAGAATTATTTATAAATTGATACCCTAGAAAATATTAGGCATTTTCAAGTCCAAAGGATCCATCTTAATACGTTAAGAGATCATCATCAAAGGTTTAGAGTCTGTAGCAACTCTTTTGGTATGTTATCAGTGGGAATTTGATTCTGGAAAGATTCTAATCAAAGCAGGTATCTACCCCTCAATACATAGACGAATAATACCTGTAAACATATTGAACATTTATGTATTAAATAAATACTCAAATATATTATTTATATTTTCCTCTTTGAAAATTATTGAAATAGTAATTCTAAATTACACTCTAGAAAAATAACTGTTATGATACATGAAAATCTTTTTTAAGAAAAGAGAATTAGAAGGTTCAAGAATATGCTGAGAAAAGGTATACTCTCCAACCTTGTGAGTGAGCTGGGAAACACAGAACCAAGCAGCCCGGGCAGAGAGGGGTCAAGTCATCAATACCTGACTAAAATCATAGCTAATGTGATTTTGCTGAAGCTTCATCTTTGCTTAATGTTAGCAGAGTCCATTTTTATATGCTTATATAAATATTGAAAAAATATGGGCACAATTTTAAAAAAGGCACAAAGGAGATTTTTATAGAAGTTTTTCAGACAGTTGACATGATACAGTCAGGGAGGCTGGACATACATCAAAGTATTTGGTCCTGGCACACAGCTCAGGGTTATAGGTAAATATATATATATTATATATATATATATTTTTTAATTCTCCTATATTAGATAGGGAGGGGAGGCAGGTAATGCAGAGGCTGCAGCCTAGGTGCTGGTGCTGGCTCAGAATTCTAGGATATTTCCCAATTTTTTCACAAGTAGCAACGGGATGCTTAGACCGGCAGTTGACTCTGTCCTAGTTCTTGGGGGTAGTTGTTGCCTGATCCAGCATGGAGATCAACCAGGAGCTAACTAGCTGGAGCAAATGGGGGGCCCTAAGGGGTGGAGATGTTAGGTCCACTTGGGATTTTTGTGTGGAAAGATTCATAAAGAAATTTGTGTATTTTATTTATTTGAATCCATATATAACCAATGATGGTTTTTATAATGATGTCACTGTATATTTTATTGGAAAAGACAATTATGCATTTACAAAGTAAAAGAAAACCTTTATTTTGTGTATCCAATCACTCTGTATTTGTGCAATATAAGCATAAAGTATAGAGACTTTAATCCCAAGTAATATTTACCAAATCCATATTAAATATTTTTATTACTTCTTACCATTATGACCTCTAAACTGGCATTAACTGAGTTTATTTTAGGTTGATATTTTGTCCAAGTAGTATTGTTTGATCAAATTAGAGCATTAAAAGAGCATTTTATACAATGAGAGTTTGCCAAAGGACTGAACATAAGGCAACCCATGTTTCATGAGAGATATTGTTGAGGACAAAAGCTTCACCTTAATGGTCTGGAATTTCATTGTGTTTGAATTCTACGTATTTTGCATCTAAGTCACAAATCAGGATTTGGAAGCATTCTCCCATTTTTCATGTCATATTCGAGGTAGACCTTACTAAACTCTCAAGTTCTGGTTCCGAAAAAGAAACAAGCCCTACTGCATAAGCTATTTCTCATCTATTTATGCTGCCTATTTCCAAAATCTATTTGGGAACCCCTAAAATAAAATATGCAAGTGCAATTAGGCCATGAACTAAAAATAGAAGATCAAAAGCACTAAGGAAAACAGAAGAACAATGGCCTGTGATTATCTAACAAGGAACACGAAGTAAAATTCTATGTTCAAAGGTAGGAGGAAAATGTGGTGGAGTACATACTTATTATTAATTCATAAATGAAGCACACCAAGTTTTCAAATATGTTGTTTTTCTTGCCATAAAATGAGAAAAGGACTTCAATGCATTAGGAGGAAAGAAAAATGAAAGAGTGAGCATTGCTTTCCACATCCACTTTAGAAAATGGAAGAAATGGTCTTTACCAAATGCATTCCATGCTCCCACTGCATCATTACTATGGCACCATGACATTTAATATCATTCCTAGATGATGATTTTCAGCAGACCTGGTCAGGCAGGTGATGGTCAAGTGATCTAATGGGGCAATAGGAGGCATGGAGGACTAGGAACCAGCCATTGCTCTAGTCATTCCACCATGAAGGCCCACTGTAGGAGTTTCAAGCCAAATATTTGGCATCAGCTGGAAGGAAGTGAGTGTGAGGTAGAAATTTCTGTTGAAAGCTTGGAATGCTCATAGATTGTGCTGTTGGTAGGAAAAGTGCCATTTGCTTGGACAACACAGATGAAGCATTTCCATGAATTGAGCACATATTACTAGTCTTTATTAGTTCCCTTTGATTTTGTAAACACTGGAAATGCAGTGGATAAGATAAGTGATTGCTTTAATTGGTATGTGAAAGGCATATTTTCAGTGATTGTGGTTCAGAGAGTTCCAGACAGTAAAATGAGTAACATGGGGTGCAAATGAAGGAATGAGTCTCCATGCTTGATTGACATAGATCTAATTGTTACCCCCAAATATCCATTACTAAGGGAAGTTTTGGTCCCATGAGATTAAAATGGGCATGAAATCATTCCAAACAAATTGATAATAATAATGGTAATGATAATTATAACCTCTCATTTTCATAGCATGTTTAGATGTGGAAATCTCAGGAAATATTTTTATACCATATCTTCCAGTAAAGGTCAGCATAGACAACATGAGCAAACACTGTAATAGGATCTGCCCTGATGTCCGTTTGGACTTTCATGAAGTGTGCATGTACAACATGTGTAATTGTTCTAAAGGTGTCAGACCAAAGAACATAGCTGATCATGACAGGTTAATTTTGTGAGTTGACACATTTCCTTTTCTGATGGTGAAAGGATGTCTTCACAGAGTCTGGCCTTTGGACTCAGAAAGTATGTCTAACTATATTTAGGAATATAGTTAGACATATAATTCATACTTTAAAAATACTCAGAAAAATAAAAAATTTGAAATTAATGTTGATATATGAAATAGCTATAATTATTTATTTAATAAAAGAAACTGAGAAGAATAAAATAAATTTTGAATCAATATTAATATGCAGATTAGAAATATCACACTTAATTGAAAATATGGTTGCATTTGGTTAATTTATATAGAATTCATACTGTTTCAGGGGTGCCTGGGTGGCTTAGTCGGTAAAGCATCAGCTCTCAGCTCAAGTCATCATACCAAGGCCCTGGGATGGAACCCCATGCTGGGCTCCCTGCTCAATGGAATCTGCTTCTCCCTTTCCCTCTGCCCACCCCCTTCCACTCCTCCTCTCTCTTGTTTCCTCTGTCTCTTTAAAAAAACAAACAAACAAATAAAATCTTAAAAAAGATAATTCATACTGTTTCATCTTGATAAAATATATACAACTCAGGCAATTTACCTCATTTAATTATTATTATTATTATTATCATTATTATTATATAAATGTATTGGACAAACTTATTTTTAAACTGCTTTCTATTTTATGCATCAAGAGAATGATTTTGGACAAAAAAAAAAAACTCTGTTAGTAGGTTAGAAAAGAATGTTGAAAGAATAAAAAAAGTAATATAACTACCCAAAATATAGGCACTAACCATACATAATCAAGTACACGATTTAATGCTCAGTTAACTATCACATTGAGAAAGTTATGGAAGTTCAAGTTTCATTCTATTCTGAAAAGAATGAAACTTCAGGAATCTAGCTAAGGAAAAGACACAGGAGATAAGCATAGCATTTTACCATTCAGAAATTTTCCAAGTTCATGATTTGATTTTCAAATTATTTATAATGATGAGCCAGTAGTATTCCTATAAGAAAGCCAAACTTCTTGAAATGAAAATTAGACTTTTCACTGTATTGACTAGAGGAAAAAATTGTGTAAATATCATATACTTTGAAAAATAAGTCCTGCTTTATATAATGCATTTTTAAAATTAAAAACAAAGTATATGGTTTGAGAAATATACAGTGTCTTATTATAAAATCAATAAAACGCTACTTGCAGTACAATACAAAAAAGATGTACAGAGTTACAATACCACATTGTGATCTAATTCTATTTACAGCATGAATTAAAAAACTCATCATTGTTTGCTTACTAATTTAGAATAAAAATCAGGAGTTTTGAGGGGCACCTGGGTGGCTCAGTTGGTTAAGCAGCTGCCTTCCATTCAGGTCAAGATCATGGAGTCCCAGGATAGAGTCCCTCATGGAGCTCCCTCCTCAGCAGGAAGTCTTCTCCCTCTGACCCTCTCCCCTTTCATGCTCTCTCTTTCCCTTCCTTATTCTCTCTCTCAAATAAATAAATAAAATCTTTTAAAAAAAATCAGGATCTTTGCAGCACTTGAAGAAATTCTCAAATATGTTTTCCTTTTTCCTTTCAAAGGAGAAATCCGGTTCTTCTCTTAGGAAATTGCCCAAGAAATTATCATACTTACTCCAGACTAGCCCAACAGGAAATGAAAAAAACATTTATGTTTCAGTTGTAAACCAAATGGTAAAGAGCTCTAGTAGTTATAATTTCAATCATTAAATTAACATTAAATATAGGGTTAAGTACCATTGCAGCATTCAAGTGACATGCCCTTGAAAACCATGATATTTGTTATATATTTTTATCTTATGTCTGCAAGAAGCTCTGGAACCATTGCTTTAACATTATAACAGTGATATAGCAGTGATATGCCTGCGATTACAGCAGGTGTAATCATAGAAAATTGTGGAGTGCTACAAAAATTCAGTTGTCTTGGTGGGCAGATTTGGATGGAGATGTTAAGAGTCAAAAAATGGTGTCCTCTTAGTCATGCTTCAAATTCAAATGAAATTCCAGTACAAAATGTGCCTCTAGTGAACATTTACTGAAGCAAAACAAAATTCTGACCAATGTGTCAGAGATTCTTTTTCCTTTAATAAACAAAGGTATGTTCATATAAACATGAATATAACCTCTGGGAGGCTCAGTTAAGCATCTGCCTTTGGCTCAGGTCATGATCCCAGACCTAATACTTAACCCAAGTGCAATTTCAACTCCCATGGAAGAGGAGTAACCTTGAGAATTTCCTGGTCAGCACCAGAAAGTTTCTTGATTGATCCCTCTGTCCCCCTTGGGAGGGTGATTTTGCTTAAAACAATGGATTTTTTTGTTAAGAACTTCCTTTTTTTCCACTCAGTTTCTATTTTAATGGTCTTTTCCATTCCTATAGTCCTTTGGACTTTCCCTCTACATGCTAGGTGAGATGCTGCCTAAGTCATAAATTGATCCATTAATAGAGCTATTAGATCATTAACATTTACCTGGTTGAATTTTTGTTCTTTAACAGTTGTAATGGCAGCACTGGAATTGAAAGTGGATGTTCAGGGGCATTCAAAGAAGGCAAAACATAAATAAGGTGGTAACTGTTAGCTCTTTGGGTTCACTATCTTTCTCACCTATTTCAAAGGATGTGGGTGAATTCTTCTTGACGCTAAGCTCCATACTTTTTATGTTTGAACTCCTAATCTAATTGGCTTTGCTTTACAGGGCAGGTCAGCTGGGCTGGCAGAGTCTTATGCCAGTGTTAAGTTCAACAAACAGGTTTGTCTGGAACCCTGTTGAGTTGGTGTATTTGCCCAGAGTCCAGCTGAACTGGCAGAAGGGTCAGCCCAGAGCCAACCCCCTAAACTTCCAGACCAAGTTCCTCAGATGGAAATCTCAGCAAGTTTCCAGGAGAACTGTTGGTGGTACATAGAATCTTCCTGTGGCCAGAATCATCTCTTACTGTCTCTAACATCTCTTACTGTCCAAACACTAATGTGCACATAACTGTTAGTCTTCAGTGTACATAAAGCTACTGCTAACAGAGAGAGGTGGAAAAAGCCACAAAGATTGGTGGGCATGAGTCAAGTATTTAGAGGCTGTTAAAGCATTCACTACTTTAAGAATACTCCCTTGATGGTGTGAGTTGGTCAGAAAATGGGTTGCATCAGAACTAGGTTCTGTCTCAACCTCAATAAAACATCTGTACAAGGAGCTATACTTTAAAACACACAATCCCCAATTCCAAACATCCCTTTTAGGTGAAAGTTTGGCTCTGAGAAGCCCAAGGCCTTAGCAAACAGGATCTTTAAATTCTAAACAATTAAGTACACCCTTTTCTGATATACCTGTTTACTTTTCACCTAAGAGCTATTTGCCCAGATTACAGATATCTAGCAAAATTATAAATTCTTAAAACTTGTTATATGTCCTGAGGAACCAGCTTGGTATGACTATCAGGTTAGAAACCCTAAAATAATGCCAGAGAGAAATGTGGGGTCTAACTCACTTGCAGGCAGATATGGGTGGACTGGGGTGTGGGTTAACTCAATTTGAGGCTAATGTCCTATCAAACTGCTGCGAAACCTCAGGGCAATGACCACCTAGAAATACAATAGCCACAACAGGGAAATTCCCAGTTCAATAAGATCAGGAAGAAGTGCACGTAAATACAAGGGTTCTCCGGTTGAACAGAATCCTCCAAAAGATTAAACATTCCGGGCTGCCTGGGTGGCTCAGTGGGTTAAAACCTCTGCCTTTGGCTCAGGTCATGATCCCAGAGTCCTGGGATTGAGCCCCTCATCGGGCTTTCTGCTCAGAGGGAACCTGCTTCTTCCTCTCTCTCTGCCTGCCTCTCTGCCTACTTGTGATCTCTGTCAAATAAATAAATAAATAAAATTAAGCATTCCAAGATTGTTTCATTGAAAGCCTCCTTGTAAAAAACTAATAAAAAAGTTAAAGATGGAAGAGGTACTAAACAAAAGACTATAAAACTCTTTGCTCCTTTGAGCACTCATTGCATCCTGAATTGATTTTCCACTCTGCAAAGACGACAGCCATAAACAGAAGACTGCCAAATTCATGGCATTACTAACACCCTCATATCTATCTCCACAGGCTGGCTCCCAAATGACCCCTTCCCAGAGTTGATGAAACTGGCTGGTTTCTGGCAAACTGGCACATTATTCCCTTAAACAGCCAAGTGGAAATTCTGGTAAATTCCAGGACCCACAGAAGCAGTCCTGAAATAAACTGGCAGAATCCAGGAATGGGTGGAAACCCTTAGCAGAATCAGCACCTTCTGAATCTCTGTCCACAGTGCTTGGTCCAGAGAGGATGATAAAATTTAACATTGTCTCATCCTTTTCAAATCCAGACCCATTGCTATTGATCCTTTCTCTAACAGAGATAGCTTTTGCCTTCTTGCTGGTGGCATCCTGCATAACTGCTCTCAGCTTTTGCCTGCCTGGGTTGTGAGTCTGGTTGGTTCCTTCCTTTGGCTCTCCCTGTGAGTGACTCTGGATCTTGGGAGGTAGTATCAGTTGAATCTTCTTTAAGGATTCTGGGAGCACAGAAGGGGTATTATTCTATATGCCAGAAATCCTTAAAATTTAAACTATGCACCCAAAGAGAGGAAAGCAAATTGAGGCTCATGTGGTTGGATTAACCTATGATGTCCTTTCTTGTAAACACAAGTCTGAGAAACTGAGAGCAACTGTCCTGACAAATCTTAACAGAACTAGAAACGCAGGTCTTGAGGCAATTCAAAGTTCTCCTACTCCTTTACCCTTCTTCAAGCTTCTCCTATTTATGGAAAAGGGCTTATAAATCATTGGCTTTAGGAAAGCAAAGTCCTTCTTGGAAGAACTTGCTTTCTTTCTCTGTCATCAAAGTTACACATCTTACCATGTCTTTGAAATATAAACACAGGCCACAAGTGCCTGAAACTGAGGGAAACAAGGGCAAAAAGGCCTTCTTAAAACACAAACTGCTAAAGGGCTCTTGTCCCTGAACTCTAGCACAGTGCCCTTAATAATTCCAGAGACAAATACAAATCTTAACATTTTCTCCATAATGGGGGTCTGGGGTGGCTCTGGGGTCTTTGCACCAGTCTGTGTGTCCATGAATATACATTGTCAATGTGTGATATTTTTCTCTCTGGATGGTTTTGCCAAAATTAATTTGTAAAGAGCTCTATTTCCTTGGTTTGAACATAAACACTTAGGAGGACTGGGCATTCTAAATCTCTCAGAAAGTTTGAAACTGACCCATATGTATTTCATCTTCACATGATCTGATCAAATATTTGGTTATGAGTTTAAGTAAAATAGGCATATCCTATTGCTTTATCATTTATTATTTACCTAAAATTAGAAATTTCAGGTGCCTGGGTTTACTAAAAAGTCAAGCAAATAGATGTTTCTCTGTTATAAAATGTTACAGGAAAGAGCTTGGGAGGATGATGGTCTTTGATGTGTCATAAGGTTCTTAAAAATTATTTTCATTCCAGTTAATTAACACACTGTATTATATTAGTTTCATGCACACAGTATAGTAATTCAATACTTCCACATTACCTGTGCACATCAGGACAAGTACCGTCCTTAATCCCCATCACCTATTTCACTCAAGCTTCCCCATGTCTCATTAAGTTTTTTGGGCAATCTCAGCTAAATCATTAGGAACAAGTAAATTGAAGCAACATAAAAAAATACAAAATTTTAGCTAAGTTTTAAATAGTTTCCCCAAATGTTCTCGGGAACTTAAAATCTTAAGGTTTTGCTGAGATAGATCACCTGCTAAAGTAAGCTGTATTCAATAAATATCTAGATCATTTTCAAGCAACATAAAATACTAAAGTATTAATGACTAAACATAGGTTTATCTACTTTTGGTTTCCTTATTGCAGAGAAACTGAAGATAAATATGGTCCTGGTCATAAATGTATTTTGTGCTTTACTGAAAGATTGTTTTAGGAAGAAGCACACATTTCCAGAAATTATGAAATGTATTCATAAGTTTTCCAATTTAATCAATGTTGACTAATAGTTCACAACTGCTTGCTTGCTAGCTTTCTTTAAAAATGAAGGTTTCTAAAAAAAAAAAAAGTGACGGTTTCTCAGGGTTAAGAATTATAGTATACATTAAGCAGACTTCTGGAAATAATATGAGAAACAACCCAGAATGTAAGGAAAGTAAGATGTGTGTTTTTTTTTTTTAAAGATTTTATTTATTTTATTTGACAGAGAGAGAGCACAAGTAAGCAGAGAGACAGACAGAGGGTGGGGGAAGCAAGCTTCCTGCTGAGCAGAGAGCCCGATGCGGGACTTGATCCCAGCACCCTGGGACCATGACCTGAGCTGAAGGCAGAGGCTTATCCCACTGAAACACCCAGGTGCCCAAGATGTGTGTTTTTAGTAAGAAAATATATGAAGAATGAAAGTATATTTTTGATGGGAAAAGTGGCATTTTGTCCTAAGGGAGACTGGTCATCCAAAGAGGGTAAACTCAGGTGTCAGGGTTGTTCAGTCATTAAGTGTCTGCCTTCAGCTCGGGTCCTGATCTCTGGGTTTTGGGATCAAGCCCTGCATCATGCTCCCTGCTTGGTGGAAAGTCTGTTCTCTCTCTCTCTGTACGATCTGTCTCTGTACTATCTGTCTCAAATAAATAAATAAAATATTAAAAAACAAACAAAGAGGGCTAACTCAGGACAAAATCTGAGTGTAAAAAATAAAGTTGTAGGGGTGCCTGGGTGGCTCAGTGGGTTAAAGCCTCTGCCTTTGGCTCAGGGGCAAAGGCCATGTGGTCCAGCCTGGCCACGATCAGGTGGCCAATGAGATTGTAACACACACAGGAAACTCCAGAGCGATGCTAGGTGACCAATTGAGTTACAAAGGGTCCTGGGATGGAACCCCGCATTGGGCTCTCTGCTCAGAAGGAGCCTGCTTCCTCCTCTCTCTCTGCCTGCCTTTCCACCTACTTGTGGATCTCTGGCTGTCAAATAAATAAATAAAATCTTAAAAAATAATAAATAAAAATAAAGTTGTAGAGGTTTGTACAAAGGAGATCTTAAGAAAGTAATGTTATGTGTGATCAGTGTAAGGACCTATTTAGAAACTGTCCCTGCTCCCCTTCCCCCAGGGAAATTACTCCAAGTCAAGTCCCAGAAACAAGCTTCAGGTATCAAAGCCCAGATACAAAGGTGGGTCCGGCCAGGTGGAGACGTCAGATCAGTAGGGGGATGCATAATGTCTTCCTGGTTACCAAGGAGTATGGGCCCCACCCTTTGGGAGCCTTTTAGGCACCAATCCCAATCAAGGTGTAATAGGCTGGTTCAAATGTCTACTAGGGTAAATTGTAACTCAATTGGTCACCTAGCATCGCTCTAGAGTTTCCTGTGTGTGTTACAATCTCATTGGCCACCTGATCGTGGCCAGGCTGGACCACATGGCCTTTGCCCTTAAAGGCTAGTCTGTGAAACAGAGAAGGGCCGCCCTCTCTTGTAAGAGGTGCATCCTTGAACGTTCGGTTAGATTCTTGATGCTTGGCACAAAATAAAGCTTTGCTTTACCTTCGTTTTATATCAGTCTCGCTCTTTTAATCATGGACCCATTATTGGGGCATAACAGTCAAGTCTGACTGAGATTGGAATAAAGAATTTTCATATCAAAAGTAACCTGGTACTGCATTAGATTTTGGTCTTCTCTCTGCTAAAAGGACAAATATTGTGTGGTTTTTGTTTGTTTGTTTGTTTGTATTCTGTAGGGTTTTGTCTGCTTAAGTCTCTAGAATTTTCTAAAGGTTTTGTTAAATTAGCTCGGCTTTTTTTGTACATCAAATTTCATGGGAAGCATTGTCAAAGAAAACTTCATACTAAGTTTTCTTGATATTGTGTTTATAAAATTGTGGCATATGTAGATAAAGTCCCTTCTGGTTCTACAAAGAATGGTCTCTCCTTGCCAGATTTAGGCTATCCTGATGTCCTTGTAACATGGCTCCAATCTGCTCTGAATCAGAGAAATTAAGGAAAGTAAACATGGCAGTGTATTAAACAAAGGGCCTTAACTATGGGAAAAACCAAGACAGGCACTTGATTCTTCCAGGCTCCCTGAGAAATCCCATTTCTCATGGTTTTTGTATTTTTCATTCCTTCACCCACCATAGGGCATTTGAGATGACTCAAATTATAAATTGACATCAGTGGGGTGACTTCTATAATAGTACAAAATGGTTTTCCATCAATGTCCATAATTCTGGAAAATTGTTATTTCTCCAAAGGCTTCCTGCTTCTTCCCTCTGGATCCTTTGAACACCTGCAGATGGATTTCATTCCACTGTCACTTAGTATGGACTGTGACTATGCCCTTGTCACTGTTCATATATTTTCTGGCTGGGTTAAAACCTTTCTCTGCTATGAGGCTCATGCCCTCACTGTGGCAAAGACACTATTAAAAATGGGTTTTCCCCTTGGGACATACCTTCTGTGATCTCCAGTGACCCAAGGCACCTACTTCACTGGACAAATCATAACAACATTTAAGAAATCATGCAAACTTCCTGGAATTGTCTCAATGTACTAATTTCTGATGATCTTTCGTGTGTGAGTCTCCAACGTCTGATGCTCAAGTGTTTCAACACCAGGCTACAGAAACCTTCTTAGATCACAATTAAAGGGTCCTCTCAGTCACAGGTTATAGCCTGCTGATTAGGTATTTTAGACACAACATCATAGGAAGATAGCCCTGGAACCTTGCAGTAGAAGACAGACATTACCTAGTGATCCTGCTGTAAAATTAAAGGTTGAAACTTGTACACATCACAAAGCTACAGAAGTCTCCACCTGATGCCTGGTCCTGAACAGACACTGAAGTTTCTGAATCAGATTGAGAGAAAGAGAAGTGATGAGGGGACAGAAGGCTGGCTGAGGACAAAGCAAAAGTCTGACACCTTGCAACCTCACCCCCACTCCTGGGTGAGACATATGTGACATTCTTTAGGAATCTCCCACCCATCTTAATGTTAATACCTTGCTAGAGGGCAAAACAACCTTGGCAATGGCAAGGCCTCTGGTGTCCAGTATCTTGTAGGTCCTCTTTAGCATATGAAAGTTCTATTGAAACCTCCCTTTTCCTTATTTCCCCCACCCCCATGGTACATAACCTGCCATCCCTCACAACCCTGAGGCAGCAGCAGCTCCTTCTGCCCACAGGTCCTGTCCCTGTGCTTTAATAAACCACCATTTTGCACCGAAGGTATCTCAAGAATTCTTTCTTGGTCATCGGCTCCGGACCTCACCTTACCGAATCTCCCCTATATTCTAGAACTTCATCAGAAGTAGCTGATATCCAAATAGAGTGATTTCCCTTAAACAGGGGTTCAAAACTTAATTCTATGACAAAATATGAAATGATTTCTCCCTCTTTTCTTTTGATTTTCTCTGGTAATGCCCTGTATCTGTCAGGTCATTGACATGGGGGTAACCTCTGGAATTTAGAACAAACTTTTATTTCAAGGTAGCGGGAAATATAACACTAGTCCTAAATTTTCTTAGGGCAAATAATACATCTCATTGATTGACTCCCCTAAATTTACATCCAGAGTTAATAGAAATTACCAAGAAGCCACTAGGATTCACTCCTGTGGCTGGCCCTACTTCCCTGGTTAGGGATAAATCTAAATGAGGAATGATCAAGACCTTCTCTTTCATTCTTGAAATTGTTGCAGAATTCCTTCTAAAGCAATGGCTCCCCAACAAAAATCCTTAGACTCTGGCCAAAGCAGTTCTTGAAAGTAATTTAGCCCTTGATTATGACTTAGCTGAGCAAGACTGGATCTGTGCTGTAGGCAACATTATTACCCAGATAAACACTACTGGGGAAGTCAAAACCCAAAAACATCAGATCATTGTGTAAGCCATGTGGCTTACCAGAGTGACTCCTTCAGCAGGGTCTTTCTTATTTATCTGATTTTAATTGCTTTGAGTCTTGGGAACTATGGCATCAAATAGCTCTTCAAACATGGGGAATTATCATGTTTACAGGCACATTAACAATCTGGCTCTTGTATCATGTTCCCTGAAAAGCTTGACATGAAAATTTAAAGCCAGTAACCTCCAACCTAGTGATCTTTCTAAGTCTGGAACATCACAAAAGAATGAAGAGAATGACCAACTCAAAAATTGTAAATCTGAAGTGGTAACCTGTGACTATCACAAGGGTTAAGCAAAAAGGTCCGGAAGTGTAAATGCTGTACTGAGGAACATGAGAAACTGAGAACTTCAGAGCAGTTGCTGAAAGTGGGGTTAATGCCTTCAATTTTGATCCCAGCTCTCGGTTCAGCTGAGAGTCTGATGAAAAAAAGCAGGATTGTTGAAAAGGAAAACCAAGGCTCAAAATGTACTCACTTAGCTTAAGGCCACAAGTCATTAAGGTCTTCACACCTACCCAACTGCTGTTTCAACACCAGTACTGTAACCTTTAACCAACGGACATGGGAGTTTCCTGGTCAGCTCTAAGAAGTTTACTGACTGACTGACTAAAACAATGGCTTCCTTGTTCTACAGCTAACAGAGAGGAAAGCCAATGAGCAAAGCATAAATTTAATGTAACCCCTGGGCTGAAGTATACTGTTAGATTTTGATTTTTCTAGTGATCAGAGAAAAGTAAAAAGTACAGTAAGTTCCATGGTGATTATTATGGTATGAGAAAAATTCTTGTTTATAATGTGTTTTACTTGGAGTTTATTTCTGAAAGGAATGTCTCCCAAGGTCTTCTCATAGCAACAAATCTAGTGAGGGCATTTCTATTAGTGTAATTCTACAGCAGATCCCCAGTGCTGGTTCTTGAAAATTTGTGCTATTTTTGTTTCTGATAAAAGCTTATGTGTGCATGTATACATGCACAGAACAATGAAGTAATTCTGAAAAGAGATAAAATTCATCTTGTCCCCATTCTTGACCAACCTTGATTGAAATATGGCAACTAGAACATTGTTACTGTACTGTCTTTAAGTGAATCAATGAATGATAATAAGGTATTTTTAAATCATTTTTGGGGATTTATATTTTAATTTTAGTTACTTAACCTATGGTGTTATATTAGTTCAGGTGTACAATATGATGAGTAAAATCACTGTATGAAAGAGAAACAGTCTTTTAAAGCACTTTAAAGTCAGCTCTTTAGGATAATTTAACATTTAACATAATTATATTAACATTTTCCTTCTTTGGATTTACTCCAAAGCTCATACCTCAAACCCATTTCTTCAAGAGAACACCAAAATAAGATTGTGTGGAACACATAAAATTGCACACCAGAACCATGTCTGCATCAGCAAGAACACATGGACCAGAAAAAGGATAAGCCAAATCAACCTTACCACTCTCTCTTCCTGTATCCAATGGCCAATGATCATTTTAAGGATTTTTGTCTTTGTTGGGTGGCTTTATTCTTTCCTGTTTCTACACTATAGATAAAGACAACTCTCACCTCAGATTTTATGAATTCAGATGGCTATCAATGTCATTCTATCCCTGCTTTCAAATGCTGAGCTTCTGTAATAAAAGGGTCATTTGCTAAGACTAATTAAGATATCTGGAAGAGATGGTGTCTGAGAGCCCACATGGGAAGTTATGTTGGATTTCTATGGTCTTGCTCTTCTAAACCCCCACAACCACCCTCTGAGTGCTGGCTCTAATAACCACCAGTACAATACTCAGTAAGGTACTTAGACTCTTAAATTTTACCTCCTTCCATGTACATGAAATCCTCTAAATTTAGCTCCTATCAGTGTAACAGGAAAATCAGTTGAGATTATGCCTGTGAACATTCACATAGAGCATGGCACAGTAATAATCAATCAATAGGTACTGGTTTTCATTAGTATTGTTGTCATGACTGCAAATACCACTTGCTACTCCAGAAAATCATGTGCAGGAGTTGAGAATACTGAGGCATGCATGATTTGAAATGAAGTGCTGCTTCCTTTTGCTTAGATGAGAAATTTACCTAAACCAAACTTCTTCGAACATGTAAGATTCTGCTGTGGATTTTAGGGATGGACAAATTTATTTTGGTAGCAATCCATCGTGTCAGCAGTGGATGCTGGGGACTGCACAACACCACATTTTGTTATTTTCCATTCAGCCAGTATTTATAGAACACCTACTGTGCAGCAGGCTCTGTACTGGGAGCTATGACCACAGAAGGAAACAAGATAGTCTTAGACATTTATCCTCCAGTTGTGGGAAAAAAAAAGTGCATCATTCATGAAATTCAATATCTTCATGTGCAGAAATAAATAAATGAGTTGATCTACTGAATTATACAGACTCAGAGCAATCATTTCTGGAATTTAGGGGCATATAAGTAATGGCTCTGTTCTCTCTGTTTATAAATTCTACCTACAACAGAGACACACATTAAATAATGGGTTTGAACAATTGAATAATACTTGCTGTCATTTCTTTTAGAGCTCACTGCTATTAACTCTACAAAAGCTTCTCTTAATGATGAAAATGGTAAGTTTTTCTCTATGTTTGCCTTTATGTTCTGCTGTAGCATTTTTTCCTCCTGATCAACTTAACTTTTGAACTCCCCTGGTTTCAGGGAGAAACCTCAAAATGGATCTTGTAAAAGAGACTAAATGATATTTTAAATCAATCTCTCATTTATCAGGAGTCATCTTCACACAGTAAATGCTGGTTTGGGTGTGAGAGGACTATAAATTAGGGTGCAGTTATGTGCTCTGAATTCTTTCAACAGTGGACTCCACTTCTGTGGCCTTAGTTTCTACTGACTGAGGAAAGCAGGATATCAAGTTGCTTCTGAATATTTTTAAGTCTTTGTTCTTGCTGGTGGTTAATAACATGAAATGACACTGAGAGGTTCTTGTACAGAAGGCGGGCTGCACTGTGAGTGTATTTTGCTTAATTCTCTTAAAACTCACTTTTTACACAGGAGGACAATGACCTAAAATTAATTCAGTCCCATACACCATGCCACACAGTGATCTGGGGCTTCAACCCAGGCCTTCTGAACCAAAAGTTCATATACTTACTCAGTTTATATTCTTCCTCTAACTCCCAAAGCCAAGGTCCTGAGACAGGTGCACAGATGAGGAGGGCATGTGTGTGCAGGGTTTCAGGTGCCACAGAGTGGACTTAAACTCCACTCTTTTGTCAGTTGCATGAATATTTACATTTTCTGAACCCACCAAAAATGACACAAATCGCACCTAACAATAACATCTAACATATACTGTGACATATGTGGAAACTAGCCTGGGTATCTCATGAAACAGCTACATGGTAAGTACTAGCTCGTGGCTCTTTCTCCCCACATATGCAGAAAGGAAATGACTAGGAGCATTGGTTCTAGCCTTGCTGATCCATCCACTATGGCCAAATTCAAGGGACTTCTGGACTCTAACCATTATCATCATCATCTTCAATATCATAATCCAACTTTATATTGTTGTTTAATCGTTTTGATGTCTTGGGTATTTATTATTGTGGAGATCCAGAATTACAGAGCAGCTGAGAAAGTACTCTTTAATTGCGTGTTGCTAGGATTGAAATCTAGATTTTAGTACCTACTAGTTGCATTAAATCAGGCAAATAGCTTTTCTCTCTCTCTCCTCAGTTTATTTGTAAAATGGGAATGCAAATTATAATCTCATAGGTTACTGAAGAATTAAATAAGATTTTAGCTTTGCAAGCAAAGTTGTCAAAATAAGTAACATTTAATTTGTAGTTAATGGATATTCCCTTTTATTCTTACATAGAGAGATATGGTGGGGATGAAGAAATACTAAAAACTATTTAGCACCAATGCTTTTTTCCCCATTGGATTCATTCATTTTAAACACAATGTTACTTTTAGTACTTTGGAAGATTCTAGGTGAATTTCACAGGTGTTTGAGTGACTTGACCTGCAAACTGGGTTCTGAGTTTGAGTGACTTGACCTGCAAACTGGGTTTTGAGTTGTCTTGGAGATGGTGGTGGTAGTGATGGTGATATATGTGTTTACTCTCCAGTTGTGCTGGTGTGAGTGTGTCATCCTAAGTCATCAGAAATGTATACAGTCACCCTTCGCCCATTAATGTCAATGGGAAGAGCTTCCAATACATGGTGGCACCATTGGCTATTGTCCCTGAAAATGTCTGCTGAAGATCTAATGGAGCTTTCTTTTGGAAATTGGGTTATTTCAGTTCACATGTGTCTTTTTGTACTGTGTCATTGTTGCGAATGGCTTTATAAACCACTGGGCAAACAGAAGCTTTCACTCTGCAACTAGAACAAATTCTGCTATGAGTCAGGGGCAGGGCCATGGGGCATCCACAGGGGCTTTAGCATAGCTCTCTCCTTAATGCCCACCAGCTCCTCAGATACCCAGTCCCTGTGCCTCTGAGCATAGCCAGCATGCAGCTTCTAGTCGTGTCCCCCCAGGCTCTTTCCCCAGGTAGCTGTCAGGAAACCTTTTATTCTACACATCTGGAAGCTGTGATCTTTGCTATCTGAATTTTGTGCTGTTTTTCATAATAGACACAATAAAAACAAAAGTGACCTTTTGCCTCTATATTCTTTCATTTGGTGCAATCTGAGAGTCCAAGGTGAGACAACTGAGCTTTCCAATTCAGTGGTGATTGTTAATAATGGTCAACTCCACATTTCTATTTCTTGCCCTGAGATAGTCCTTACAATTGCCTTCTTTGGGGCACTGGGCTCAGGAGAGTCACAGCCAGTCAAGGTGCTCAGGTTGATTCTCCTTCAAAGTTCAGCAGTTGAAGACTCAGCTGGTTGATGGTGCTCCGGTGATGACAGTATAACGTCGCATAACTGGTGGGTGTGCTCAGACCTGTCCCAGTGTGTCACAGGCACCATGTTCCTGATCTCACAAGAACCCAGGAGAGTTGCACTGCACCAGAAAAGTAATGTGGTGGAGGGGTTAAGGGTTTGAACTTGAGTTCTAAGTACTTAGTTTAAATCTTGGGTCTACAGCTATTTAGATTCTCTATATCATAATTTTCTCATTTGTAAATTGGAGTTACAGTGACTCGTCTCCTGGAATTGAGGGGCAAAATGAATTAATTATGCTGGGTACATGCAAGTCCTCAACAGCATTAGTATTTATGATTGTAACTTCACCTTAGAAATGATACATACCACAAACACAATAAGAAGTACAACACTCATTTATATGTTTGTGTGTTTCCCCAAACACGGATGTAAAATAAAATGTTCAGTGTGTGGTAGTGGGTGAAAATACAAGTGCTTGTATATTTTCCTACTTTTGGTAATGAATGCAGTTAAATTAATAGCTTTTAGATATTAGAAATAACAACTTTTCATTTAATTTGGGGAAAGACTTTTTTCTTTATTTACAATCAGCTTCAGTTACCGTGAAACAGGTTTTGTTGGAAAACAAGTAGAGGTTCCCATGTGGTAACAATGTGAAAAAAACACCAGATATAAGAAGGAAGAGATTCAATTTTGAGCTATTCCTTGATTCTCAGGAGTTTGATCAGATGTCTTTAGGATAAATATGTGGGTCTCTACTTAGAGATCTAGAACTGTTTCTACATATGGAAAACACAGAGGCTCAGAGGGGAAACCAGCAAATGACGGAAAGCTGTGTGAAGCTGATGTTACTGCTGGGCCAGTATCTCCTGTGGCTTCCAACTCCTTAGCACCTTCCTTTCTCAGCTGGCCCTGGGCTGCCCTGGACTGGGAGGTGCAGAGAGGGGGAGGGGGAGGGTGCAGGAGATCCTATGGGTGGCAGGAGGGCACTGGTGTGGTGTTGATGCTTATTTCTAATCTTTTTTTTTTTTTCTTTATGTCCTGTCAAGTGTTGATGAATCTTGAAAAATGCTTGAAATCAAACTGGCTCCTGCTGGGTGGGGCCGTGCAAGAAAGGTGTCTGGGTTGTTGAAAGATAAAATAAGGACAGTCAAACCACAGCCAACTTTACCCCCTTCCTAAAGGCCACAGCCAATGGAAAGAACATATCCAGCTGCACATGCATGCTCCTGCTCTCAAACATACTCTTAGGCTGTGGGTGAGGATCCCTCTATTTTATACCAAGTTCATTCCAGTAGCTGCTACATGAGTTGGGATCCAATGACCAGGACTGTTGAGACGATGTTCCCTCAGTCCACTCCGATGTCACTGTTCTGATGATTGCTTGTAGCACTAGGTGATCCCTGACATTCCACCAGGATCTGTGCTTTTCCATGGCAGGTGATTGACTGAGACTCAGAATTTTGGTCTCATTTTGTCAGTGTAGGCAGGGTGACACGAGATCCTTGCCCATGAACCTACTAGCACAGGTAGACTGTAGACATCACAACAACAGGTTCTTCTTCCCTCACAAGAACAGACATATAGAGGCCCTGAGTTCAACTGTTGCACTGAATGTCATAGACTGAGTCATCTCAGTCCCTTAAAGGGACAAGTGCCTACAAAGTCAAGTTCAATTAGAACAATGTCTAATAAAAGACATGCACATCAGTTAAGTGTGATGGGGTCCAGGAGGAGGGTTGTTCAGCAATGTGATTATAGAACAAGTGTTCCCCACCCCACCCAAATAAAGTACAAAGAAGTACCCAGTCCCAAGACCCAATCATTCCAGTCCTTGAGAAAACAAAACTCTATTGCTGAGATCATCGTTAAGCCTTTCCCAGTTTGACTGCACAACACATTCACACCATAAACTTAATTGCTCTTGATCTGTTTGAGAGCCATCTTCTGGGTGAGCCTAGGCTTCCATGAGCATGGACGGCATGTTTTTGGTTCAATCCATCATTTGTGGGAAGGAGGTAAATTATACAGCGCCATCCTACTTAGGCATCATCCTTGGGTTCGGCGTATTTGCAACTTTATTCCTGAGACAAGATACTCTAATGTGACCTAACCACTGAGTTCTTGAGATTTGGGTCCAAAGGCCTGAATCTGCAGACCATCTCACCCCTTTCTCCACCCTAAGAAATTATTTCTTAAGGAAAGAATTTAAGCTTCAGCCTCCCACAAACTTCCAAAGGACAGATGGAGCTGATCTGACCGACAGAATTGTACATTTGACCCTGTCATTACATTCTGTAGTTATCTCTTCAGGAAATATCTCTGACAAAATAATACTTGTTTTCCACTATATTCATTTTCCCTCTATAAATCAGAAAAAAACCTAAATGTTTGAGAGTAGATGAAAAGTTCAATAATTATTATAGTTCCATAAAATATTTTGCATTGATTTACAATTATATTTATATAGTTTACAACAGCACAGAAAATGCATATTTATAAAACAAAAGCAAACAAGTAACAGAAAAAAACTGTATATCCCATAATATCATATGTATAAAAATAAAAATATAAATACAAACGTGCCAATCAGAAAGACAAGAAGATACTAAACAGGTGATTTCAGTCATTTCTGGGTATTTCAAAATTTCTACAACAAATTGACTTTATAATTTTTAAAACACAGTATAAGTAATATTGACAATTATGGCTATAATAATGTGAAATTACAAACACAAAATGAGGAAGAAACACATTAAACTGTCAACAGTGATGTGGTCACAGATTTTGAAGGACAGGTTCACTGATTATTGTTCTATGCACATTTTTACAAAAAACATGTGTTACTCTCAGAATCAGGAAAGAGAAATAAAAGAGCAGCTATGAGAAGACCAAGGAGCAGGTAAGGGACAGAGCCAACTCATACACAAAGGAAGCAGCCTGCCTCTCAATTGCAGGCTGAATTGCCAATTCACATTCTGAAATGCCAATTGAATATTACCCCCACCTTAAAAGACCACCAGAGACGTGAGTCAAAGCCAATCAGCAAGGGTCGTTTATTGCAGGTTCGAACCTGGACCTCTGCAGCGCTCTGCTCCTTCAATTCTAGCCAAGAACAAATATGATACAGGAGAATGAATAATTGAGAGTTATAAGAAAAGACTGTGTCCCACATCTTAACCTCATAAGTGTCACATAGTTCAGGAGAAGTTTGTGGTAAAATAGATAGACAAAAGCATCACTGTTAGGAGCCTTCACTTTCCAGCCTGTTAAACTGCTGTAGAGACACTGGGGCAGATTACATGCCTTCTCACTTGGAAACGAGTCTGAGGAGATGGTCATACCACGTCTTTCTGTTTCTGGGCTCACTGTCCACCTGTCAAGCTAATGGCATTTGAGCAACAAGGAGCTGACATGCCTTGAAATTACTTGAAATCCTAAATAAAGCCAAAGATTTAGTTAAAACATAATGTGCCTTGCACAATTTACAAGTGAATGTCAGCAAGGTCTTCTGGCAATGGTCAATAAATCTTCTGGAAAACCACTTATAAAGCTGGACTACCAAAACAAGCAAACAAACAAATAAGACTAACCATTTCAGTGGTTGGGAAATGTCCAAATTCAGACAGTCATTTAGGAAGTGTTTCTGCTTGAAAAGCTGTAGTTCAGGGAACAGCAGTGGTGCTCTTGCCTACAGTAATCCTCATTCCCCCCACACCTCCCCACAGCCAGCTTCTTCCAAGATAAGTCAGGCCACAAGGTCTGACAGGAAAATTACACAATGTAAAGGAGCTCAGTTAATTTAGAGTACAGAGTGAAGTGAGGTTGATCTGACAAACTCAGTGCATGCTTTCAGGAAGGCCAGGCTTCTGCTAATTGAGGTTGTGGTCATGGCTGAAGCAAGCATATGCTTGGTTAAAGCTGTGCATATGCTTACACAGACTCAAAAGAATTCAGGCCAGCTGAAGAGTCCTGGTTGACCTGGAGGTGATCGTCATATGCAGAGGGGTCATGAAAAGACTCAGAAAAATTATAAGCTGGGAAGACTTAATCTTTAACACATACAGTCTATGTGCTAATTGCTTAAAATATTAATGTGCTTCCCAACACATACAACAAAACCTTTTGGCAAAGGATTAAATTCTTAATCAAGGTGCTTGAACCCAATCTCTACCAATCTTAGGTACCATTAAACTGTGTAGACATAGGGTGATCCCAAGAAAGCTAGGCTGAAAAATAAAATAATTCATAAAGACAACAGGAGAGTCAGTAACATATTGCAGGGGATAGCATATCACACATTTAGGTCAAGCAACTTCCTCAGCAAACAAACAACAGTGAATTGAAACTTGTGGTGAAAATTCACAATCCAGTGTTGCTATATATGTTTTCAACAAAATATTTTAAGAAAATGATATGACAGGTAAAGAATCAGAAAAGTGTGCCTATTTTTAGGGGGGAAAAGCTCCCACAACTCAATATATTATAACAGAATGTGTATTTAAAAAAATAAAATCCAGAATAGAAAAGTTTTAACCTGAAGTGAAATAGTCACAATCAGGCTTCAAGATAATATTCTAGTTGGCAGACGAAACAATTTCAATACAAAGGATCTTCTTCAACCTGATAAAGGGCATCTGAAAATCCATAGCTGACATCATCCTTAAGTTGAAAGACTGAATGCTTTTCCCCAAAGACCAGGAACAAGACAGGGATGTCTGCTCTTTATACTTCTTTTTTTTAAATATAATTTATTTATTTCTTTTCAGTGTAACAGAATTCATTGTTTATGCACCACACCCAGTGCTCCATGCAATCCGTGCCTTCTGTAATACCCACCACCTGGCTCCCCCAACCTCCCACCCCTCGCCCCTTCAAAACCCTCAGATTGTTTTTCAGAGTAAATAGTCTCTCATGGTTCACTTCCCCTTCCAATTTCCCTCAACTCCCTTCTCCTCTCCATCTCCCCATGTCCTCCATGTTATTTGTTATGCTCCACAAATAGGTGAAACCATATGATAATTGACTCTCTCTGCTTGACTTATTTCACTCAGCATAATCTCTTCCAGTCCCGTCCATGTTGATACAAAAGTTGGGTATTCATCCTTTCTGATGGAGGCATAATACTCCAAGTGTATATGGACCACATCTTCCTTATCTATTCGTCCATTGAAGGGCATCTTGGTTCTTTCCACAGTTTGGCGACCGTGGCCATTGCTGCTATAAACATTGGGGGGGAGATGGCCCTTCTTTTCACTACATCTGCATATTTGGGGTAAATACCCAGTAGTGCAATTGCAGGGTCATAGGGAAGCTCTATTTTTAATTTCTTAAGGACTCTCCACACTGTTTTCCAAAGTGGCTCCGCCAACTTGTATTCCCACCAACAGTGTAAGAGGGTCCCCCTTTCTCCACATCCTCTCCAACACATCCTGTTTCCTGTCTTGTTAATTTTGGCCATTCTAACTGGTGTAAGGTGATATCTCAATATGGTTTTAATTGGAATCTCCCTGATGGCTAGTGATGGTGAACATTTTTTCATGTGTCTGATAGCCATTGGTTTGTCTTCATTGAAGAAGTGTCTGTTCATGTATTCTGCCCATTTGTTGACATGATTATCTGTTTTGTGTGTGTTGAGTTTGAGAAGTTCTTTATAGATCCTGGATATCAACCTTTTGTCTGTACTGTCATTTGTGAATATCTTCTCCCATTCCGTGGGTTGCTTCTTTGTTTTGTTGACTGTTTCCTTTGCTGTGCAGAAGTTTTTGATCTTGATGAAGTCCCAAAAGTTCATTTTCATTTTGTTTCCTTTGACTTTGGAGATATATCTTGAAAGAACTTGCTGTGGTTGATATCGAAGAGGTTACTGTCTATGTTCTCTAGAATTCTGATGGATTCCTGTCTCATGATGAGGTCTTTTATCCATTTCGATTTTATCTTTGTGTACAGTGTAAGAGAATAGTCAAGCTTTATTCTTCCAAATGTAGCTGTCCAGTTTTCCCAGCACCATTTATTGAAGAGACTGACTTTTTTCCACTGTATATTTTTTCCTGCTTTGTCAAAGATGATTTTACCATAGAGTTCAGGGTCTATATCAGGGGTCTCTACTCTGTTCCACTGGTCTATGTGTCTATTTTTATGCCAGTACCATGCTGTCTTGGTGACCACAGCTTTGTAGTAAAGCTTGAAATCAGGTAACGTGATGCCCTCAGTTTTGTTTTTCTTTCTCAACATTTCCTTAGCAATTCAGGGTCTCTTCTGATACCATACAAATTGTAGGATTATTTGCTCCAGCTCTTTGAAAATTACTGGAGGAATTTTGATCGGAATGGCATTAAAAGTATAGATTGCTCTAGGCAGTATAGACATTTTAACAATGTTTATTCTTCCAATCCAAGAGCATGGAATGGTCTTCCATCTTTTTGTGTCTTCTTCAATTTCTTTCATGAGTGTTCTGTAGCTCCTTGAGTACAAATCCTTTACCTCTTTGGTTAGGTTTATTCCCAGGTATCTTATGGTTCTTGATGCTATAGAAAATGGAATCGATTCTCTAATTTCCCTTTCTGTATTTTCATTGTTAGTGTCTAAGAAAGCCACTGATTTCTGTACATTGACTTTGTATCCTGCCACGTTACTGAATTGCTGTATGAGTTCTAGTAGTTTGGGAATGGAGTCTTTTGGGTTTTCCATTTAAAGTATCATGTCATCTGCAAAGAGAGAGAGTTTGACTTCTTCATTGCTAATTTGGATACCTGTTATTTCTCTTTGTTGTCTGATTGCTGTTGCGAGGACTTCTAATACTATGTTGAACAAGCATGGTGAGAGTGGGCATCCTTGTCGTGTTTCTGATCTCAGTGGGAAGGCTGTGAGCTTTTTCCCATTGAGGATGATATTTGCTGTGGGTTTTTCATAGATAGATATTATGAAGTTCAGGAATGTTCCCTCTATCCCTATACTTTGAAGTGTTTTAATCAGGAACGGCTGCTGGTTTTTGTCAAATGCCTTTTCTGCATCAATTGAGAGGTCCATGTGGTTGTTCTCTCTTCTCTTATGGATTTGTTCTATCACATTGATTGATTTGCAAATGTTGAACCATCCTTGTAGCCCAGGGATGAATCCCACCTGGTCATGGTGGATATTCTTTTTAATGTGCTGTTGGATCCTGTTTGCTAGGATCTTGTTGAGAATCTTAGCATCCATATTCATCAGTGATATTGGTCTGAAATTCTCCTTTTTGCTGTGGTCTTTGCCTGGTTTGGGGATCAGGGTAATGCTACCTTCATAAAAAGAGTCGGGAAGTTTTCCTTCTGTTTCAATTTTTTGAAACAGCTTCAGGAAAATAGGTGTTATTTCTTCTTTGAAAGTTTGGTAGAATTCCCCAGGGAATCCGTCAGGTCCTGGGCTCTTGCTTTTTGGGAGGTCTTTGATCACTGCTTCAATCTCATTACTAGATATAGATCTATTCAGGTTTTCGATTTCTTCCTGGTTCAATTTTGGGAGTTTATAGTTTTCCAGGAATGCATCCATTTCATCAAGGTTGCTAAGCTTATTGGCATATAACTGTTATAAGCCACTGGTCACACTAATCCAAAAGAAAAGAGAGAAAGCCCAAATTCATAAAATTATGAATGAAAAGGGAGAGATCACAATGAACACCAAGGAAGTAGAAACAATCATCATAAGTTATTATCAACAGTTATATGACAATAAGCTTAGCAACCTTGATGAAATTGATGCATTCCTGGAAAACTATAAACTCCCAAAATTGAACTAGGAAGAAATCGAAAACCTGAATAGACCTATATCTAGTAACGAGATTGAAGCAGTGATCAAAGACCTCCAAAAAAACAAGAATCCAGGACCTGATGGATTCCCTGGGGAATTCTACCAAACTTTCAAAGAAGAAATAACACCTATTCTCCTGAAGC
Organism: Mustela putorius furo; assembly: GCF_011764305.1. Taxonomy (NCBI): domain Eukaryota; kingdom Metazoa; phylum Chordata; class Mammalia; order Carnivora; family Mustelidae; genus Mustela; species Mustela putorius. The sequence goes on from NW_025421998.1 coordinate 15,613,407, forward strand.
TGTTTCAAAAAATTGAAACAGGGACGCCTGGGTGGCTCAGTTGGTTGGACGACTGCCTTCGGCTCAGGTCATGATCCTGGAGTCCCGGGATCGAGTCCCGCATCGGGCTCCCAGCTCCATGGGGAGTCTGCTTCTCTCTCTGACCTTCTCCTCGTTCATGCTCTCTCTCACTGTCTCTCTCTCAAGTAAATAAATTAAAAAAAAAAATCTTTAAAAAAAAAAAAAAATTGAAACAGAAGGAAAACTTCCCGACTCTTTTTATGAAGGTAGCATTACCCTGATCCCCAAACCAGGCAAAGACCACAGCAAAAAGGAGAATTTCAGACCAATATCACTGATGAATATGGATGCTAAGATTCTCAACAAGATCCTAGCAAACAGGATCCAACAGCACATTAAAAAGAATATCCACCATGACCAGGTGGGATTCATCCCTGGGCTACAAGGATGGTTCAACATTTGCAAATCAATCAATGTGATAGAACAAATCCATAAGAGAAGAGAGAACAACCACATGGACCTCTCAATTGATGCAGAAAAGGCATTTGACAAAAACCAGCAGCCGTTCCTGATTAAAACGCTTCAAAGTATAGGGATAGAGGGAACATTCCTGAACGTCATCAAATCTATGAAAGACCCACAGCAAATATCATCCTCAATGGGAAAAAGCTTGCAGCCTTCCCGTTGAGATCAGGAACAAGACAAGGGTGCCCACTTTCACCACTCTTGTTCAACATAGTGTTAGAAGTCCTAGCAATAGCAATTAGACAACAAAGAGAAATAACAGGTATCCAAATTAGCAATGAAGAAGTCAAACTCTCTCTCTTTGCAGATGACATGATACTTTAAATGGAAAACCCAAAAGACTCCATCCCCAAACTACTAGAACTCATACAGCAATTCAGCAACATGGCAGGATACAAAGTCAATGTACAGAAATCAGTGGCTTTCTTAGACACTAACAATGAAAATACAGAAAGGGAAATTAGAGAATCGATTCCATTTTCTATAGCATCAAGAACCATAAGATACCTGGGAATAAACCTAACCAAAGAGGTAAAGGATCTGTATTTGAGGAACTACAGAACACTCATGAAGGAAATCGAAGCAGATACAAAAAGATGGAAGACCATTCCATGCTCTTGGATTGGAAGAATAAACATTGTTAAAATGTCTATACTGCCTAGAGCAATCTATACTTTTAATGCCAGTTCGATCAAAATTCGACCAGTATTTTTCAAAGAGATAGAGCAAATAATCCAGAAATTTGTATGGAATCAGAAGAGACCCTGAATCGCTAAAGAAATGTTGAAAAACAAAAATAAAACTGGGGGCATCACGTTACCTAATTTCAAGCTTTACTGCAAAGCTGTGGTCACCAAGACAGCATGGTACGGGCATAAAAAGAGACACATAGACCAGTGGAACAGAGTAGAGAGCCCAGATATGGACCCTCAACTCTATGGTCAAATAATCTTTGACAAAACAGAAAAAAATATACAGTGGAAAAAAGACAGACTCTTCAATAAATGGTGCTGGGAAAACTGGACAGCTCTATGTAGAAGAATGAAACTCGACCATTCTCTTACACCGTACACAAAGATAAACTCAAAATGGATAAAAGACCTCAATGTGAGACAGGAATCCATCAGAACCCTAGAGGAGAGCATAGGCAGTAATCTCTTCTATATCAGCCACAGCAGCTTCTTTCAAGATATGTCTCCAAAAGCAAAGTAAACAAAAGCGATAATAAACTTTCAGGACTTCATCAAAATCAAAAGCTTCTGCACAGCAAAGGAAACAGTCAACAAAATAAAGAGGCAACCCATGGGATGTGAGAAGATATTTGCAAATGACAGTACAGACAAAAGGTTGATATCCAGGATCTATAATGAACTCCTCAAACTCAACACACACAAAACAGGCAATCATATCAAAAAATGGGCAGAAGATATGAACAGAGACTTCTCCAATGAAGACATACAAATGGCTATCCGACACATGAAAAAATGTTCATCAACTCTAGCCCTCAGGGAGATTCCAATTAAAACCACATTGAGATATCACCTTACACCAGTTAGAATGGCCAAAATTAACAAGACAGGAAACAACATGTGTTGGAGGGGATGTGGAGAAAGGGGAACCCTCTTACACTGTTGGTGGGAATGCAGGTTGGTGCAGCCTCTTTGGAGAACAGTGTGGAGATTTCTTAAGAAATTAAAAATAGAACTTCCCTATGACCCTGCAATTGCACTCCTGGGTATTTACCCAAAGATACAGATGGAGTGAAAAGAAGGGCCATCTGTACCCCAATGTTTATAGCAGCAATGGCCACGGTCGCCAAACTATGGAAAGAACCAAGATGCCCTTCAACAGATGAATGGATAAGGAAGATGTGGTCCATATACACTATGGCGTATTATGCCTCCATCAGATAGGATGAATACCCAACTTTTGTATCAACATGGACGGGACTGGAAGAGATTATGCTGAGTGAAATAAGTCAAGCAGAGAGAATCAATTATCATATGGTTTCACCTATTTGTGGAGCATAACAAATAACATAGAGGACATGGGGAGATGGAGAGGAGAAGGGAGTTGGGGGATATTGGAAGGGTAGGTGAATCATGAGAGACTATGGACTCTGAAAATCAATCTGAGGGGTTTGAAGTGGTGGGGGATTGGGAGGCTGGGGTACCAGGTGGTGGGTATTATAGAGGGTATGGATTGCATGGAGCACTGGGTGTGGTGAAAAATAATGAATACTGTTATGCTGAAAATAAATAAATTTAATTTTTAAAAAAAAGAATTATGTAGTGTCCTTCTGTAACTCTGACTACAGCCTTCAGTTTAAAATCCAATTTATCTGATATGAGAATCGCTACCCCAGCCTTCTTTTGAGGCCCACTGGCATGAACGATGCTTCTCCATCCCTTCACTTTCAGTCTGTGTGTATCCTTAGGTTCAAAATGGGTATCTTGTAGACAGTATATGGGTGGGTCCTGTCATTTTATCCATTCTGCAACCCTGTATCATTTTATGGGTGCATTTAGGCCATTCACATTGAGAGTGATTATTGATAGATACGTTTTTATTGACACCGAGTTACCTTTGAAGTCTTTCTTTCTGTAGATTGTCTCCATATATTTCTGTTCAATGCTATTCTTGGGATTTTTCCTCTTTTATAGAATCCCCCTTAATGTTTCCTGCAGTGTTGGCTTGGTGGTCATATACTCTTTTAAGCCTTGCCGGTCTTGGAAACTCTTTATCTCTCCATCTATTTTGAATGTCAGTCTTGCTGGATAAAGTATTCTTGGCTGCATGTTCTTCTCATTTAGTACCCTGAATATATCTTGCCAGCCCTTTCTGTCTTGCCAGGTCTCTGTGGACAGGTCTGACGTTATTCTGATGGACTTTCCTCTGTACATAAGGACCCTCTTTGTCCTAGCAGCTTTCAATAGATTGTATCTACGATTATGATTTCTCAATCTTACTATCAGGTGCCTTGATGTTTTTTTAGAATCTATAATCTTGGGGGGAAACCATTCTGCCTCTAGTACATGAACGCTTGTTCCATTTTCGTGAGATTGGGAAAATTTTCATGGACAACTTGTTCCATTATATCATCTAGACTTCTTTCTTTCTCCTCCCCTTCAGGGATTCCAATAATTCTGAAGTTGGAATGTTTCATGGCATCATTTATTTCCCTAATTCTGTTTTCATGGTTTCTAAGCTGTTTGTTCCAGGCTTCCTCCTGATCCTTTCTCTCTATCTGCTTGTCCTCCAGATCACTAATTCTATCTTCTGTCTCAGTTACCCTAGCCTTTAGAGAATTTAGATTAGATTGGAACTCATTGAGAGCATTGTGAACATCACCCCTGTTGGCTTTCAGCTCTGCCCTAACATTGTGAACATCATCCCTGGTGGCTTTCAGTTCTGTCCTAATTAATTCCATTTTGTCATCCATGGCTTTCTCCAACCTAGCTATTGCCTGAATAATTGTTAGCCTGAATTCTCTTTCTGACATATTGTCTATGTCAATAACCATTAGCTCTGTTGCAGAAGGCCCATCCTCTGAATTTTTCTTCTGTCAGGCATTCCTCCTCCTAGTCATTTTGATGAGAGATGGCTGAATGGATGTAGCTGGATGTATGGACTGTGGTGCAGTTGAGGTGCACCCTGGAAAGTTTCTGAGCAATCAGGAGTCCCCACTCAAATGAGAGAAAAAAGAAAAAAAAAAAGAGAGAGAGAGGGAGAGAGAGACAGGAAATTTAAGGTAAAATCAAGGGAAGGCCCAGCCCAAATGTACCCCAAGGTAAGATTTATGAGGTATACAAACAAAAACAGACAAACAAAAAGACTGACAAAAGTAGATGAGAAAAGAAAACAAAATATATATATATATAAAAGCAAGAGAAAGCAGAGAAAAAAAAAAAAAAAAAACCTTGTCAGAAAGAACCCCAAGTATAAGATTTATATACTACCAGGACAAACACAAATACACAAAAACTCTGGCCGAATAAAAAGATGGGAGAGTGATTATAAATTCTCAGTGTGCACGAGAAAGGTTATTTTGATTTTTCCTGGTTGTATCTTGATATCTTTGTTAAGGGAATCAACTTTCCTAAGATAAAGGGGGATTGAAAATTGGTTTACCTATAGGGGTAGCACTGATTGGGGAAAGGGGACTACCTTCAAGTTTAACTCTAAATGAATATTAAAAAATAAAAATTAAAAAAAGAATAAACTAAACTAAAATGAAATTTTAAAAAATTTAAAAATAGAAGAGCAAAAGAAAAACATGGGTATATGTATCCAAAAGTTCAGGTTAAAAGGTTATTATGGAATTTGATGTACTGGACATCTCACTGTGGTGGTAAATAGGTCAAAAAATTATCTATAAAAAAAATGAACCTGGATAGTGAGAACGAATTAAAAATAAAAGTTATATCTATGAAGTCATAGCAGTTGTTCTCCCCCCAACCTTGGCTTTTTGGGGGAGGGGCCTGCCATGTGGGTTTTCAGGCAGTGTTTCCGGAGTTAGGTCCTCCCACCCCCCCTCAAGGGGGCGGGCTCTGAGATAACCAGTTTTTCAGGCTTTTGTTCTCTGGAGGGTTTTTTGTTTGTTTGTTCATTTGTTTTCTCTCACCTTGACAGCTTTTGATGGTTTTTGGAGGTTTAGAGGAAAGCAAACTGCACTCAGACCTCCCTCTCAGAGAGAAGCCTCAGTCGGTTCCCCTCTGGGGCAGGGGTGGGGGCGGGGGGGCGGGGACTTATATCCCACAGAGCACATAAGTTCCCCCTTGGCCACTGGCAGAGTACTGTCCAAGTCACGGTCCCTGGGGACCCTGGGGAACTCCTGCTTGTACCCAAAACCACAACAGTGGCAACTGTCTGGGCACCTCCAGACTGCCAGAGAGGTCCCAAGCAGTGATCACACAATGAGATTTTCCCACTGGCCCAAGCTGGGAGCACCTGGTCTTTCCGGGTCTGAGAGCGCCAGGCTAGCACCTGCACACACCTCTCTCAGGGGAGGGTGTGGGGCCCCGCTCAGACTCTGGTAGCACAGCAGGGCGCACATGTGGGGACTGCAAAAAGGCTGTGCTTCTGCCAGCTAGCCAGGTTCCCAGCCCCTCACGGGAGGAGGACCCCACGTGCTCTCAGATTTGTTCACAGCTCAGGGACCAAGACCTGGTTTCTCCACTGAAATCCCTCTGGCTCAGTGCCAGGAGTGGCTGTCCTGGGTCCAGGGACTTAAGCCCCTGTCCCTAACCGCCCCATTTCCCACAATTTCCCCCCACAATCCTTTGCTTTTTTTGAATCCTTTCAACCAGACTCCAAGTTAATGCTGGTCCCCAGTGCAGGGCACTCTCGTATTGGGGTGTTACTTTAAAGTGGGTCACTTCTGGGGGCTCCCTCCCCCTTTTGCTTATCTTCCTGTATCAGTCCAACATTCCCACTCTGCTTTACCTGCCCACTGGCGTCTTCTGCCCCTGTAGAAATCCAGATGTGTGCAATTCTGATCTCAGGCTGATTTCACAGGTGATCAGAGTTCTTTGGTAGGTAATCAGCTCACTTTAGGGTACAGGTTGAAACGGCGCCTTCTACTAGTTCTCCGCCATCTTGTCTCCTTCCTCCTGTTCTTCATACTTCTATTCAACATGGTATTAAAGGTATAAAGTGCAACTAGAAGAAATCCAAAAATCTCTAGCAGACTGAAAAGGAAAAGAAAAAATGTTTTCATCCTCAAATGACATGATCCTGTATGTAGATAATACCATGAAGTCTATTTGCACAAAAAAAACAAAACCAGAACTCATAGACAAGGTTAGCATCATCATAATGATGAGGGAGCAGGAGGCTGGCTGAGGACAAAGCAAGAGCTGGCACCTTGCACCCCCCCCTTCATCCGCTCCCCTCCATAGGTGTAGCATTGCTCAGGCACCCCTGACTGCCATAAAATGATAAATAGTTAACTTGCTGAGATCACAATCCTGCAAGACAGGAGTCTCCCTTGGTTTACAAATGTCCTTGAGATTACAACAAAGAAGTTACCTTATCAATAGCCCAATTTCCAAAGACACAGAACTCAGTTCCTCAAGCCCAATGTCACCCTCCCCTCCATAAAAACCGAAGGAGGTGGAGGTAGAAGGAAAAGTAAATAAAGTTAAATTTCTTCTAAACCTAAATCTCATTAACAAGGATGCTTGATAGCAGGAATGTAACATTCCACCAGACTCCCAATTGTCTTTACTTGATAGCAACTAAGCCTTCAATATCCTGATAGTCTTCTTTGCCCCAATAGCCCTTCTGAACACCCCTTTGTCCTCACCTACCCAACTCCTGCGTATATAACCAACCACCCCTCACAACCCGGGGCAGCCGCATCTCCGCCTGCCCACGGGCCCTGTCCCCGTGCTCTAATAAATCACCTTTTGCACCAACGACGTCTTAAGAATTCTTTCTTTAGTCGTCGGCTCCGAACCTCCTCACCCCACCGAACCTGACTTAGGTTCTGGGACTTCATCAATAAGGCACACATTCCAAGTACAAAATAGGAGTTGTGTTCCTATGTACTAGAGATAAATATGAATAAATATCATGAAAAATATTCATGAACAACTTGAAATTAAGGAAACAATTCCATTTACAATTAAACAAAAGAGAATAAAATATTTTTGAATTAATTTAACAAAATAAGATCAAAACTTCTATGGTGAAAATTACTAAAAAATGTACAGAAAAATTAAAGGATACCTAAATAAATGCAGAGAGGGTCCATCTTCATGGATTAGAAGCTTCAATATTGTTATGATGGCAATTATTCCCAAATTCATCTGAAAATCCAATGCGGCAGAGGCACCTTGGTGGCTTAGTCATTAAGCGTCTGCCTTCTACTCAGGTCATGATCCCAGGGTCCTGGGATCAAGCCCTGCATCAGGCTCCCTACTCAGCGGGGAGCCTGCTTCTCCCTCTCCCACACCCCCTGCTTGTGTTCCCTCTCTTGCTGTCTCTCTCTCTGTGAAATAAATAAATAAAATCTTTTTAAAAAGTCCAATGCAGCAGGCTTTATTCACAAAAATTAACAAGCTCATCTGGAAATTGACATGAAAACACGGAAGACCTAGAAAATAATTGGGGAAAAGAACAAACTTGGAGGAATGATATGGTTACCTCACAAAAGCAGTCTGGAGAGAAGGTACACCCAAAATTTGATTTGGAAGAGAAGTCTAATAACACTACACACACAGGGAGGGAAGTTTTATTACTGAGACAAGGGAGGGCCTGGGGAGAACAGGGAGGGCCTTTCAAGCAAGCCTTACAGTACCTGATTTCAAAGCTTACAGAACAAGTAACTTACATAATTAAACCAATGTGTAGTTTTGCAAATAGAGCATAGCAGTCAATGAGAAACAATGGAGAATTCAGAAATACACCCTGTATTGATGGTCAACTGGATGTTGATAACTGTGCAGAGTTAATTCAGTACAAGATGGAACAGTCTTTTCAACAAATGCTTCAGCTATAACTGGATATATGAAGGCAGGAAAATTAACTTAATCCTTACCTCTTTCATACATGAAAATTAATTCTTAATGGACCATAAACTTAGTGCAAGTGCCAACACTCTAAGATCACCGAGATGAAAACAGAGAATCTTAGTGATACATCATTAAGGCAAGGAATTTTTTGGATACGACCCCAAACACATTATCCATCAAAGAATAAATTCGATAAACCTGACTTTGTCAAAATTCAAAACAGGTGCTTCAAAGGCTCCATGAAGACAATGAAAGACTACAGCCTCGAAAAGACATATTTGTGAAACATATAAGGGACTTTTGTCTGTTAAAGGACTTTTATCTAGAATATATAATGAACACCCACAACTCAATAGAAGACAAACAACAGAATTTTAAAAAATAATAAAATGTTTAAAATACACATTTCTCCAAAGGAGATATATGAACAACTATTAAGCACATGAAAATGTTTTCAACATTCATTCTGTCGGCAGGAGACACCATTTCACACCAGCTGGAATGTCTGTCATCAAAAAGACAATCTCTACCGTGGTTCAGTAAAAACAGGGAGAAACAAGCTATTTTTTTAAAAAACTGAAGTATAATTAGCATACATTGTTATATTAGTTTAAAATTCACACCATAACAATTCAACAATTCTGTAAATTACTCAGTGCTCATCACAATGACTTCTCTTAATCCCCTTCACAATCCCTCCCACCCACCTCTCCTCTGGCAACCATCTGATTGTTCTCCGTCTGTACGAGTCTGTTTTTTGTCTCTTTGTTTCTTCTGTTTTCTTTTTTAAATTGTTTATTTTGTTCAGCGCCTTGATCCAATGAAGCGGTAATGCTCGAAATGACCATTAGATGGCGCAAAAAAGTCGGAGACAGGAAGCTGGTGGATTCAGAACTGGAAATGTCTAAGGAGGCAGTCCTATTATTACTATCCTGCTTGCTGAACTTCTAAATATATAAATACCTTTCTAATGAGAACTTTTATTAGTCTCAGAAAAGTAAAATCTGTGCAAAAGCTTGAGAAGATTCAAACCTCCTTTTTTCAAAACAGGTTCCATGACATATAAAACAAAAACAAAAAACCTCCATGAAGGAACCCTCATAATGAGGTATGCATAAGTTTAATACTCATTTAGTTTCAGCTGTCTGAGAAAGATTTTTCTGTCAGTTCACAGCTGTATTTCGTATATGCTTTTGTGTTTAACCCTGCTTTTAGAGCCAATACCAAGGTCCAGAATATCAAGTTAAATGGTATTTCCGCGATTTGCTGTCCCATAGCTGTGCCTCTGATCAGTCACATGAGTCTTTCTGCCTGGAACATGCTGTGCTATCGTGTGTGTGTGTATGTGTGTGTGTGTGTTTGTGTGTGTGTTTCATTACTTACTAGGCTTACTGCTGGGAATAACATAACGCAGTCTCTAACTCAGGTTTCTATCCCAGTGGTGGGAACAGGCCAGGTCAGTGCAGAGGGCAGTGCAGGCAGCACACCTCGGTAGAGTTCCTAAGGAAATGCAGAGAATGAAGGAGCAGGAGGCTGGCTGAGGACAAAGCAAAGGCTGGCGCCTGGCACCACCCCCCTGTGGGGTAATACTCTATTGGCATTTCAAGAACACCTCCCAGAAGCCAGGGGGTGGGGGTGGGGTGGAAGAAGCCTCTCCTGGAAGTGGAGAGTAGGATTGCAGAGCAACAGTGTGGAGGATGGAGAAGGCAAGCTGAGCGATGTTTGAGGGTTTAGGCATACAAGGTCTTCAGCAAAGCCAAGAGGGAACACACGGAGAAAATACTGAGAAGTTGAACAATAAGTAAGTGAAGTCAAAATGGGCTTGCTGCCAGGCTGAGGACCCACGACTTCTTTAATTCTTTCCACCACTGAAGGCTTTTGGGCAGGAGAAGATGTGATCAATACAGTCTTTCCATTAATACTGAAAGTCTACATGTGGATTAGCTGTGAGCCTGGACTCTAGCTCTGAGCCAGGGTTCAAATCCTAGCTCCACCTCTCACTCTTGTATGACCTTGCACAAATTTTCCCTTCCCTGTGCCTCAATCTGCTCATCTCTGAAATAGGCTGATGAGACTTTCACCTCCTAGAGTGGATTGAGGAACTCGTGGAACAATGCAGTGTTCTGTGTCCCATGGCACTCTGGTGGGGCGGGGAGAGGCTGACTGAGGCAGGGAGACAGGAGCTGGTGCAGGAACCACAGCAGGAAGAGCTGGATGGAAGGTGGGGGAGACAGGACATGGTACAAAGCAGGAGACACAGGAGGCAGGAACACAGAGGATGGAAATGGCAGGTGACCAGTGGGATGGGGGCCTGAGAAAGGGCAGCTCCCCAGGGAGGCTCTGGTCTCTGTCATGGGCAACCTGGAGGACAGTGCTCCCGCCTCACACAGGGGGTCCTGGAGGACAGTCAGGTGAGGGGATGACAGGGAATAAGAGAGCATCAAGACCCTTTCCCTGCTCTGCTCTGTCTTCTGAGATGCAGATCACATGTCACAGGGTCTGTGTCCCTCAGTTGTATTATTTTACATTCTGGGTCTCATCACGGCTCCCACACAGCAAGACCCGGTCTCTGTTACTTTTGTATCCTCAATGCCCGCTGTGTTCAGTGTCTGGTCAGTGTTCTGAGAGTAGAGGGAGGGAAGGAGAGGAAAGGAGGCTGAGTTTTGTATGATACAGGAAAACACGGATGGTGTTCTCATTTTTTACCAGCTCAGATTCAGAACCAGGGTAGAACACAGCAAAAAGAGGTACTTTGAAAACCTTTCAACTAAAAACTGCTTTGCTAATAAACCATGAGCCAGTGCTATAAGGACAGATTCCAAGTAGTTTTTAAAATTGCCTATTACTGATGGAAATCTTTGACTCGGTACTTATGGCATCTTTCCCTGGGGAATACCTTCCTCCTGCAGAAATCAACAACATCATTAAAAACAAAACACTTGGGGCACTTGGGTATCTCAGTCAGCTAAGCATCCGTCTTTGACTCAGGTCTTGATCCGGGTCCTGGGATTGAACCCAAGTCAGGGTACCTGCTCAGTGGGGAGTCTGCTTCTCCCTCTCCCGTCCTCCTGCTGCTCATTGTTTCTCGGCTCTCTCTCTGTCTCTCTCTTTCTCTAACAAATAAATAAACAAAATCTTAAAAGGAAAAGGAAAGAAAACAAAACACAAAACAAATAAAAAATCCGAGTCAGGTCGGGCTCTTGGCCTATGGTATGTGTTTTGTTAGAGAAATGGCCATGTAAAGCATAATAAAAGAATAGCCTTTTATAAATGGACAAAGTGTTATTAAGATGGTAAAGAAATATTCATTCACTAAAATGCTATGTGCTCCGAAGAAGGAAATTACAAAAGGACAGAAACAGGGAGAAAGCTCTATGTGGGAGCTCAGCACACTTACACACTATGAGAGGGACCATCACACTGAGGCTCAGGGACCCAGGGGAGGTGACACTGGGAGAAGTTGGAGGAAGCTATAGACTGTGGTCTATGTGCTATAGACCATGAAAATACAGGCTGTTGTAAATTGTTTCATTCATCCTATGTTCTTGAATTTGGTTGCATCACGTAGCATTCAAGCCTCAGTCACATTAAAGAATGAAATGGTTTCATTCAAGCTCAATTAGATGCTGACACACAATTACAGAAGCAACTTCCATTAGCTCTCTGTGCCGCTGCTCCAGGACAGGCTTTCGAAGAACTGAGGGTGCAGGATAGAAGACCTATCTTCATCTGATTCTGGTGTTTGACAATTACTCTTGAACAACAATTCTGTTCTTGCAGATTTCTGCCCTGTAAATGACGTAACCCAAAATAAAACCATTTGCAAGGTTATTTTTCCTCCACTCTTCCTTAACGTGCTTTAGGACACAAGAACTTCTTTTCCTATTAAGCAGGGCAAACTGAGCCAGATGCTGACAGTGTAACCACAGCATGTGTGGAAATGGCCTAGGTCTCTGCATTGAGTCTTGATCATGTCACCAACAATAGGGCAGGGGTGGCCCTTGGGCTTCCACTCAGGCCATCATGTAGAGAAGAATTCCAGCCCAGTAATGAACCATGGAGCTTAGTCCTTCATGGGGCTTCCAAGTCCATGTCAGGGGGTCTCAAAGCCCACATGTGATGAGAACCCCCTGGCACGCTCAAGATCCCACAGCACTTGGAATCCCTCTGTCCCTCATAGGAGGAGGACGGGGGAATCCTGAGTGATTGGGCATTTGTCTGTCTGGCTGTCTGTCTCCTCCAACCCTCCATGTTCCTCCCTCACCCACCATTCATCCCCTCTAGGCACCACCTATGCTGATGGTGGCCCCCCAAAGCCACTGCCTGCTCTATGGAAGCCACGGGAGACTCTGGAGAGTCACTGACTCTTACAGTTGCTGCCTCAGCTCAGCCTGACTGGTTTCCATCTCTCTGTCCCTGAGGAACAGGGCTGTTCAGATACACAGAGCACTTGGTGTCCTAGGACTGGGATCACAGGGACAGAGAGGCACTGGCTGTTTCAGGTGTTGGAATGTCCTTTCCCCCGGGGCTCACACTGTCTTCTAGGGAAGCCTGGCCTGACAGCTGGAGAGAGGAGCCATATTATCTCCCCATTCTAATAATGGGCATAATCAGGGCAGTCCTCCACCTGCCCTGGATTTCTGCTAGGCCCACTGAAGGATGGAGGCCAGAGACCCACCTTACCCCCTGAGTACAGCTCCATTCCAATCAGGACTTCCAGGGTCCTGAAGTTCTTGAAGTTCCTGAGGCTAGGGACTGAGTTCTAGCTCAGTCTCTAGTCTCTCTCAGGAACCTAACTTGGGGAGACACATTCTGGTTCCTCTTCTGCCTCTTGAGGTGACACTTTGAGATCCAGAAACCATGTCTCAGTCCAGGTGAGAAGGAACGGAATGATGGGAGCACACAGCCGAAAGCCCCTTGAGAGAAAAGCTGTAAGGACAGACATGACCAGGAGAGGGAAATGCAGTTTCCAGGAGCTCACACTGGAAAACGAAGCCTCACTATTATAGACGGTGATGGTACAGAACATGTGAGAGGGAGGCTGGACCTGTGAGAGGACAACCTTTGGGAGTCAAAAGCACTGGGCACTGCTGTTGTCAGCTGACAGACACATAATCCAGCACCATTCAAATTAGAAGGGAACGCAGCTGCTCCCAAAAGACACCTGCCTGAGCCAGAAGCTCCTAATGCATGGAAAAGCTCTGCCAGGACTGGCTCCGTGGTTCCCCATCCCTCCCTGGCTGCTGGTGCTGTCCCTCCTCCCAGGGTCTAGCTGGCTAGTGTGTTGGCAAACTAAGTTTTGTCCCCCACAAGGTGCAACAGGCAAAGGCAGTCTCCCCACAGAAGGGAGCCCTGAAATGTAGAGGCAGGGCTCCCCCTAGTGGTTAGGGGCCCAGAGATCATCCCACAGGTCCTGGGCCTTGTCCCTCCATCCCCCAACTTGGATTCCTAGTAACAGGATGGCAGCCCAGAATGATGCTGACAGTAGCCTGACTAACAGCATGGGGGTGAGAAGCCCTACAAATAGTAACATAGCTGCAGGGTGAATGTTTGTTAGCAAATTACCACACACACACACACACACACACACACATACACACAAGCATACCCTGCAGCCAAAGTGAGCTTCCTGGAAGAGGAGGCATTTTACATTCTGATGCTCATTATGTTTACAGGCTGACACCAAGTGCAATATAGTACCAGCCTCCCTTTTGCTAATTTTCCTCTGTGCAGATGAGGAGCTGAGAAACCGCGGCAGGAGCACTGACTTCAGGGCTCACAAGCAGGAAAAGGGGGCCCCAGCCACAGTGCAGGCAGCCTGGTTCTGCTGTGTGCTATAGCCTCTGCAAGCCAGCCTCCACTTTGCTGCCCCTAAAGCACATGGAGAACCTTGTCTCTGAGGGAGATGCTTCATGGATACCAGGTATATATAGAGACCGTCAGCTTCCTCATCATCAGATAGGAGCCCGATACCTCCTCAAACAATGGGATGCTGTGTGGGAGCCATCAGGCCAGTAAAAATTTGAGATAACATAGCACGGGCAGTGTTTACAGAGAACATGTCTGTGTATTTCCTGGGACCAACCTCCCTGGGATCAGATTCCCAGGGAAATATTTATTCCCAGCATGCAGAGCCCCTGAGCTGTCAGGGACAACTTTGCTGCTGACAACCAGTCTGGACAACAGTAAGGGTGTCTGTCACCATCGGTGTATGAATTGAGGCAGTGGTGGCAGCCAGTGGCACCAGGAGCAGCACCGAGGACCAGTGAAATGGGGGACAGACAGATGGACAGACATGGGTTGACAAGGAATGCTGTGCCTTTATATAAACATAAGTATGCATATTCACAAGCAAATCTCTGTAGCTTTCACAGGTACATATGACACCAAGCATATTAGTTAATCCTCTCATTTGAGGATGGGAAATGGGGGCCTTGCAAGGAAGATCAGCTTAGAAAAATCTACAAGCACACTGGGTATATACAATCGGAAAAACAGGTTTCCTACCAAGTATTTCTGGGCAGCTCCACTCTCTAAGCTGAGTCTTTGCTTTAATAGCCTGCACTTGGGGCGCCTGGGTGGCTCAGTGGGTTAAAGCCTCTGCCTTTGGCTCAGGTCGAGACCCCAGGGTCCTGGGATCGAGCCCCGCATCCGGCTCTCTGCTCAGCAGGGAGCCTGCTTCCTTCTCTATCTCTGCCTGCCTTTCTGCCTACTTGGGATCTCTGTCTGTCAAATAAATAAATAAAATCTTAAAAAAAAAAATACAAACTGTAAGGTATATGTAATGCCTGCAATGGCCAGCAGGGGGAGCGAGAAGTCCATGTAAGGAACAAGATTCCAAAGTATTTGCGCAGGAAGCTTATGACTGAAAACATGGGAAATGGAGCAAAATCACAACGTGCATTCAAAGCAACAGCCCAGTGAGGACAGAAATTAATCCCTGAATCAGAAACATCCACGCAGGTAATGTAGGCCACAGCCTGCGAGAGTCTGGCTGACCTGAAGTTCTTGGTGTGCTGTGTCTTAGCTGGGCAATCTAGAGTAAGTTACTCAACCTCCCTAAGCCTCAGCCTCATTAGCAAAATGGGATGAATAACACCTGCTTTATGCTTTCAGGGAAGGAATCCATACATATAATGTTGGATATTCGATAAAGTGTATTTGTGATTATTCAGTGGATCAGTGATTTCTTTTATGACCTTTAAAAAATTAGTCTGGTTTCTGGGCTCCCCTGGGATCTTTTGGAAACTCTGCTGGCCCAGCCCTGCCCCAGCACTAGCAGGAGACGGGGCTGCTTTCTGGGAAGCTGGGGGTGACACCGAGGCGCACTGGTCCCAGGAGCAGGAACTGGGCCCTGGTCTGGCTTCCTCTCCCCTCCACTGCCAACCCCTCTTTCACTCCAGTGTGTTGAGTCATGATTTGCATAAAGTCATGTTCCCATCCACGTCTCAGCCCAGACTGACTGCATGAAATTTCTGTTCACTGACAGTTTCTTCCCATCCTCAATGCAAGGAGCACACGATGCAATTCAGTTTTGTTAACACTCTTGTACAAAACTTCTAAACATACACAGGTTACATTATCGCATGCATATATATCAAACATACAGCATCTTCCAGGCTTTTCTCCAAGTGCTCTTGATACAAAGGTATGTGCCCTCACAGAGCTCATTAAGAACACAATAGACCAGCCATCCTGTGGTCAGAAAACAATATGTATAGAGTGACCCATGTAGGGGTCATGAAATTGTAGGACATTCATGATAAACAGATTCTCTCTCATACTGTTCCCAGATGGCACATCACAGCCAGCTGAAATAGAATAATAAGCATTAGATTGTGTGTGATGATCTTGTCCCTGAGACAATATTGCTGGTGACAGTTCTTCTGTCACTGCTATCATCATTCGGATGTTTTGATATATAACAGGTGCAATCATCAGGGGAAGCCGAAGGAATAAATGTACATTTCTGAGCTTGGACCCATCCTGTCACCACACTGAGCACAGACACAGACCCACAGGCCTGCATCCCACAGGCCCCAGGAGACTTGACATGAGGACCCAAGAGAAGAAAGGGACAATGGATGGAAGAGGCTCATATGAAGAGAGCACTGAGAGCAGCGGACAGTGGTCACCAGAAGAGAGAGAAATGACACAGATGGAATGACGTAGAATTTAAAGTATCTGCTGTGACCACAGACAGAGAGGTAGAGAGAGAGAGAGAGGAAGTAAAATAGATAAGAGAGATGTCAGTAGATGAAGGAACTAGGGAGTAGAGATGGACGGACAGATGGCAGGAGATAGAATTATAGAGACAAATGAGAGAGAGAGAGAGAGAGATCAGGAGGAGACAGAGGAGAGGGAGAGAGAAAGAAAGCAGGAGAAGGAGACCCAGCTAGAACGGGAGATGGAGAGAAAATGGTGCAGAGGGACAGACAGCAATAGGACAGAAGACAAAGAAAGAGCTTGGATACAGCCATGGGGACAGGGGGAGGTGAGGAGGGGGTGCAGTGGGGGCAGGGACACAGAAAGGCAGTGGGAGCAGGGACAGTGCCAGTGAGGAAGCTGGGGACCCCCTGGGACATGTGTCCGGATCAGTGTCTCATTAAGGGGTGCATGGGGGCCATTTCCTAATTCTAACTTCTCTCTGATTTTCCTGCACTTCACGGTGGTAATAATTCCGTAGAGAAGAGCTGTCATGCATAAGCTCTGTGCAGCCTGAAACCTAGTCTGGATGGAAGCAGGCAGGGAGGGAAGTGGTTGATTCTTTCACTATTGTGTTATTTCTGTTTTTAGTCGTTTCTCAACTGGGCCCTGGTACTTGGAATAGGAAATGGTATTTGATGCCACTCCATAGATGCTAGGAGTGCTCACTTCTGGATTATTATTGTTTCTTTTTTTCCGGTGGGTAGTTAAAAACGAGTATTTTTTTTTTAGAGGAAATAGAATCAAATTATAGACCATAAAGTTTTTACAAAACATGAAAAATTATATGCTTGCATTTTTCCCTTACACTGAAATGTTGTTTTCTAATACTATCAACATGAATTTATAAAAATACAAGTAAACAACTGTATAATCACCACTACAGATACAAGGGCCAGAGGGTGAAATTTAAGATTTTTTCACTCCTTCTTTCTCTCCTTGTAACGGTTCTAGGATCCTCTGTGCTCCATGAATAAGTTTTAGTTTCAACAGTGCACAATTTTCAGTGCTGTACTCTATGATTTCCTTTAACACTCTGATGGAGAAGATTGCCGTTACGTCTGTTTTATTCTAATGATTTTCCTTGAAGCACCTAGGTGGTTCAGTCCCTTAAGCATCCAACTCCTGGTTTATGCACAGGTCATGATCTCAGGGTCCTGGAACAGAGCCTCGTGTCTGGTTCCGCCCACAGTGCAGTCAGCTAGAGATTTCTTTCTTCTTACCTCTCCCTCTGCTCCTCCCCCGGTTTGTGGTCTCTCTCTTTCTCTCTGAAATAAATTTAGTTTTTTAAAAGAATTTTCTTGCAGGGTCATAGGGAAGCTCTATTTTTAATTTCTTGAGGAATCTCCACACTCTTCTCCAAAGTGGCTGCACCAACTTGCATTCCCACCAACAGTGTAAGAGGGTTCCCCTCTCTCCACATCCCCTCCAACACATGTTGTTTCCTGTCTTGTTAATTTTGGCCATTCTAACTGGTGTAAGGTTGTATCTCAATGTGGTTTTAATTTGAATCTCCCTGATGGCTAGTGATGATGAACACTTTTTCATGTGTCTGATAGCCATTTGTATGTCTTGATTGGAGAAGTGTCTGTTCATATCTTCTGCCCATTTTTTGATAATAGTTATCTGTTTTGTGTGTGTTGAGTTTGAGGAGTTCATTATAGATCCTGGATATCAACCTTTTGTCTGTACTGTCCCTTGCAAATATCTTCTCCCATTCCGTGGGTTGCCTCTTTGTTTTCTTGACTGTTTCCTTTGCTGTGCAGAAGCTTTTGATTTTGATGAAGTCCCAAAAGCTTATTTTCGCTTTTGTTTCCTTTGCCTTTGGAGACATATCTTGAAAGAAGTTGCTGTGGCTGATATTGAAGAGGTTACTGCCTGTATTCTCCTCTAGGATTCCGATGGATTCCTGTCGCACGTTGAGGTCTTTTATCCATTTTGAGTTTATCTTTGTGTATGGTATAAGAGAATGGTCCCGCTTCATTCTTATACATATAGCTGTACAGTTTTCCCAGCACCATTTATTTAAGAGTCTGTCTTTTTTCCACGGTATATTTTTTCCTGTTTTGTTGAAGATTATTTGACCATAGAGTTGAGGGTCCAGATCTGGGCTCTCTAATCTGTTCCACTGGTCTCTGTGTCTGTTTTTATGCCAGTACCATGCTGTCTTGGTGATCACAGCTTTGTAGTAAAGCTTGAAATCAGGTAACGTGATGTCCCCAGTTTTATTTTGTTTTTCAACATTTCCTTAGTGATTCAGGGTCTCTTCTGGTTCCATACAAATTTCTAGATTATTTGCTCCAGCTCGTTGAAAAATACCAGTGGAATTTTGATCAGAATGGCATTAAAAGTATAGATTGCTCTACGCAGTATAGACATTTTAACAATGCTTATTCTTCCGATCCAAGAGCATGGAATGGTCTTCCACCTTTTTGTTTCTTCTTCAATTTCTTTCATGAGTGTTCTGTAGTTCCTCGAGTACAGATCCTTTACCTCTTTGGTTAGGTTTATTCCCAGGTATCTTATGGTTCTTGGTGCTATAGTAAATGGAATCGATTCTCTAATTTCCCTTTCTGTATTCTCATTATTAGTGTATAAGAAAGCCACTGATTTCTGTACATTGACTTTGTATTCTGCCACATTGCTGAATGGGTGTGTGAGTTCTAGTAGTTTGGTGGGGGGAGTCTTTTGGGTTTTCCATATAAAGAATCACGTCATCTGCTAAGAGAGAGAGTTTGACTTCTTCATTGCCAATTTGGATACCTTTTACTTCTCTTTGTTGTCTGATTGCTGTTGCTAGGACTTCTAATACTATGTTGAACAAGAGTGGTGAGAGTGAGCATCCTTGTCATGTTCCTGATCTCAATGGGAAAGCTGCAAGCTTTTTCCCCATTGAGGATGATATTTGCTGTGGGTCTTTCATAGATTTGATGAAGTTCAGGAATGTTCCCTCCATCCCTATACTTTGAAGCGTTTCAATCAGGAACGGATGCTGGATTTTGTCAAATGCTTTTATTGCATCAATTGAGAGGACCATTGCACTACTGGGTATTTACCCCAAAGATACAGATGTAGTGAAAAGAAGGGCCATCGGTACCCCAAAGTTTATAGCAGCAATGGCCACAGTCGCCAAACTGTGGAGAGAACCAAGATGCCCTTCAAGGGATGAATCGATAAGGAAGATGTGGTCCATATACACTATGGAGTATTGTGCCTCCATCAGAAAGGATGAATACCCAACTTTTGTAGCAGCATGGACAGGACTGGAAGAGATTATGCTGAGTGAAATAAGTCAAGCAGAGAGAGTCAATTATCATATGGTTTCACTTATTTGTGGAGCATAACAAATAGCATGGAGGACAAGTGGAGATAGAGAGGAGAAGAGAGTTGAGGGAAATTGGAAGGGGAGGTGAATCATGAGAGATAATGGACTCTGAAAAACAATCTGAGGGTTTTGAAGGGGTGGGGCGTGGGAGGTTGGAGGAACCAGGTGGTGGGTATTAGGGCATGGATTGCATGGAGCACTGGGTGTGGTGCAAAAACAAGGAATATTATCACACTGAAAATAAATAAATAAATAAATAAATAAATAAAAGAATTTTCTTCCTACTCTAGTGTGACAGCAGTTTTACTTTCTTAATTTTGAGGCCAGGAGACTTCTGGCCCAGCAAGGACTTCCAGGACTGCACAACATTGTGTTTGCCTTGGAGAGTCTGCTCTCAGAGCTGCTCCTGGGGCAACCTCCTGCCCCTGGCACATACAGTCCCTGAGCAAAAGACAATCACCCTGAATGCCTGCCCTTCCTCAGCTCCCAACTTCTGTGGTGACGCTTATTATCTGTATTTTTCTATCGTAGCCGTTCTAACAGGAGTGAGGTGCCATATTATTGTCAGTCCGTTTGCCTTTCCAAGAATTGCAGATAAGCAACATAATTTTGTAATTTATGTCCCAAATATTGTATAACACTGTGTTTCTTTCTCATTAACTCTGGCAACCCTATGTGAGGCAGACTTTTGACTTTATAGGAACAGAAATCCTGTCAAACTGACTTGCTATGTATGTACACACATACACAACCACACATACACTTCGAGGAGAGCCAAAGTGGACCAACATAACTGACCTCAATTTCTTTTAATACAGCAAGTTCAATGATTACCAATTTCACTCACCTTTTAAAATGAGCCCTTGTCCAAAAGCCTGTCATTCTCTGTTGTCTGACAATACTCATGTGTACCTCATGGGTTTTATTATTCTCATGGTTACAAAATAGAGTTTAGTGTTTGAAAGGGTCCTGGCCCCATGCCTGACAGGGGGTGGGTATGGGTGTTCTGCATGTAGTGACTGAGTTTGAAATGCCAGGTCCACATGATGAGAGATGCACACAGCAGAGAGGAAGGTTTGGGGGTTCTAATCCCGCCTCAGCTGCTCACAGTCCTGTCATATAGAATGAGTCACTTGCATTTTGACAGCAGTTTTCTCATCTTTAAAGATGAAGAACAATGAGGGTTCTGGAAGGAAGGCTTTTTGGTCCTTCTACCTAGACTTAAAATCAAAGTGATATGAGACAGATTAACAGGAGAAAATCAAATTTAATAGGCAGGCATGTGAGAAGTCCAAAAGACACAAGAATTCTGAAGACAATGAGGCAACAGGAAGCTTTTAAGCGCTAAGGAGAGGGGCAGGGTCTGAGGATACAAAGGAGCCAGGAGTGGGGGAGTGAGAGGAAGTGTTTGGAAGAACAAGATTGCCCAGTTATGCAGATGATTCCTTAGATGAAGGGGAGTCTCTGTTAGTAGCTGTCTTGCTGCCACAGGCTCTCCTTTCCAGGGTAAATATCTGCTGTTTTGGGAGAGGCAGAAGTTTTCCTGCATCTGCTGGGTTTTGATTATTTTAATTCAGAAAAGTCTTCATGCTGAAGTGGTCCATCATGGGCAGCCTGTCCTAGGTCCCCTACATTGTCCATCTTTAAAAGTCTAAACTTCTGTGATTCCATAGCAAAGTATGATTCCCCAGCATGCTACTTATGACTTGGTTTTAAACATGGGGCTACTTGTCTAACAAAGAGAAATTATTTTTAACCGTTTTTCCAACACAGTGTTATAAAGGTTTAACTTGAAGATAAAAGGAAGAATATTTTGTGCACAGTCTTCTCATCAAAATGTATCAGTGACTTTCCTGGTTTGGATTTTCGAGCTTTGTCCTTTCCACTAAGAGTTAACCTCGCATGTACAACCAATTTATTCCCATGACTAAGGGAGGAAGTCAAACTAGATTAGATCTCACATTCTCCCCTGGTCAGAAGGGAGCTGTCCCAGGTCAGAGGAAGCACAGGAGCCTCTCAGAGTTTCAAAGTTCAAGCTTCAGCACCTGGCTCTTTGCACAGGGTCTGCCTGAGTCCGCACCTGCTCTGAGCCCCTGTCTCTCCCCTGGGGCTGAGGTCAGGGGGCATCAGAGCAGTTTCTTTCATGGCAGCATCGGGATGACCTGGGGGGACAGGAAGTGCTGCTCCCTCAATGGCCACCTGATTTCTCTCTTCCTGAAGACCAGTGGGGTCTTGTTCAGGACCCTCCACTCTCTACATGAGTGTGGGGTGAAGTCTTGGCTACCCTTTGTGTCTGGCCCAGAAGGTTTCCCTTATTTTTTAAAATATGTGCATCTTTTAACAAATATGACCTTTCAGCACCACTTACACAAGAGCACAGATGTACCACAGCAAGAAGAGAAGTAGACGAACACAATTGTCACCTTTTGAAATGCGTTTCCAGGCCCAGGATGGATCCATTCCTCCCTGGGGTGCCGAGTCGGCAAACGGAAACTTAGGTAACTTACCTGTCCCTGTAAATGCTGCCCTTGACCAAAAACACAGTATATCCCAACTAGGCAGGCATCAAACACCAGGAATCTATAATAATTCCCCTGTTCTAAATAAGATCAGATTTGCAACCTCAGCCAATCAGTCTAAGCCAAATAGTCTCTCCTTATTCTCTAACTGACTTGCTATTCTTCCCTGTTTCCCCTTTACTGCTTCTAAGTCTCTATAAAACTCCCTCTTGCCCAAGTTCACTGGGGAAAAGTGTCCCCTGCTTGTGAGAAACTGAACTCCCCAATCCATGGACTGTTCTCCTTTGAGTAAAGGGCACCACACCCTACATACTGAATCGTTTCACTTTCATCACCTGACACACAGAAGAGAGTATTTGGCTGGAGGTTTGACACAGACTTCATTACACACTAAGTCTGGTCATGGCCAACAGGTGTATGAATAAAAACAGTAATTGAGAGAAATAGAGTTTTGAATGATGACAATGTGGCATAAAATTTATTTTCATGAAAGAACAGATGGTTGAGGATTATCCCCCCCAAAATAAGACTTACATATTGGTAGAAATCTAGAAAAATAGAAAGAAAAGAGGTCACCCAATTTCTCACCACACTTATTGCTCACCTTCTATTTTCAGACTCTGTCCACCTTTCATTTTCCTGTGCAGACGTCACCCCCATTGTCACTCTCTTTTCCACTTAAGACTTCAGCACAGCTGCCCTAGACACCTGCTGAGGGTCTGAATGATGGCCCTGGATTATTCTATAAGCAAAGTATCCTAGTCAACACCTCACCAGCTCAGCATAACCTCAAGGCCTGCATTTTGGGACCCTTGAGCCTTGAATCTCGGTAGGAGCTCTGCGTGTGTGCCTCTCAGTGTTTACAAACAGAAGGAGCTCAGGAGCTGGGTCTGGTAGTGGGTGTGAAGGGCCCAAACCTCCTGCCACAGCCAAGTCCCCTTCCTGGCCATTTCCACTGCCCTCTCCCTCCAGGTTGATAGGCTATCATTAGCATAACTGATGATCATTGCAATACCCATGAAGCCCTTGTATACTGTCACAGCTAAAAGGGAATGTTCATTCATTTGAAGGTCAATTGACCTTCACCTTGACTGAATTGAATCTTCATTTTAGATGCATTTCTCAGCTGACCCTTCCTGAGGCCCTGCCCTTAATATTTCTGGGAATCTGACCCTGGAACTACAGGACCTGCTCTACACTGCCCCCTGGCTCAATGCTGCCCTCTTCCTTTGAACCCCCCCCACCCCTGATTTTATAAAACTAATATTTCCTGAAATTCTACACTATGAGGACCCCAGAAATCATCTGCTGCAACAGCCCAGTTTTGAGGTAAAACAATCCCCAATATTTCTTGAGCATTTTCTCTATATCTGGGGCAGGCTACCTGTTTGTTCACATTCCCTGCTTATTCTACACACAACCTAATGTGGTCCCTTTGACATATTAGGAAAAGGAAGAGAATAGATTGCCCAAGACTAGCCAGATATTATGGTTACCTTAGGGCATTTACATCTTCTGAGGAGATTTCTGGGAGAAATACTCCAGTGCTAGCTCAGGGGGCCTGTTGCCTCTTCAGCAGGCATCTTTGTTCTGGGCTTGTCCCTGCCTCCCAAGCAGCCTGCACACCCATTGCTCTATCAGCACTGAGTGGCCATCTGAGGCTTGAGATTTACTGAGGTTTATTGAGGTTTATTCCCAGTGAGACCTGCCTCACATCCCCACGTAATTCCCTGTAGGCATGCAGCCTTGGAAGAGTTATTTAAAATACGAGCCAGGCTATTCCCATTCTAATATAGCAATATTTATTCCCCAGGGTCGTTTTCAGGATTTGATCAAACAATTAGTGCAGTGCCCAGGTGTACTGCTCTTCAATCAAGGATTTCTATTATCACTGGTGCTCTCATTGCACCAAGATTCCTCAGTGTTTCTCAGCAGCATGACCACTGATGGTCTGTCAGCACTGCCCTCCTTGTGGTTAGACCTGTCCCAGCCCTCTGGACCCACCCTCACTGCAGCCTCTCTCTCACTAGTTACCTCCAGGCCCCTCAGGGAATCCGACGCTCGGCCCTAACAGAGGCTGCCCTCTGCCACCTCCCAGGCACTCTCCTCCCAGCAGGAGCAGCTGCGGGGTCCCCCTGGGCTTTTCTCTCCCTGGTGGAAGGAGAATCATGCTGGGTGCACTTGCCATCTTTTGTGCCCTCCTGTTTTCCGGTAGGTGCTGTCTCCCTCCCTGGTGCAGGATGGGTGAGACACCATCAGGCTCCTGCTGCCACCTCACCACTGTTCCCCTTCCAGGTGGCCACACAGTGATGAGGCTGGAGCAGCCAGCTGTAGTCGTGGCATGTGAGAGCACCTCAGCTATCCTGTCTTGCACAGCCAACACCAAGGTCAACTACATCCACTGGTACCGCCACCAGGAGGGAAAGTCCCTCCAGCGGATCCTCCATCTGACCATGGACCAATCTGTCGTCCACTGGGATTTGGTTGAGAAAGCAGAAAAAGTCACCGCCATAGGGGCCAAGGATGGTTATAGCTGTACCCTGTTAGTGTTGAAGCTGGAGAAGAGTGACGAGGACATGTACTACTGCGCTTTCTGGGAATACCACAGCCCTGTGATCTGACCAGGTGCCTGAGCAAAAAGGTCTCTGTCTCCCAAGGCGCTCCATGCCTGGCACCTTCCACTGGCTCTGGGTCACTGGGGTTGCCCTGGGGTCAGCCCTCAGCACCCTGCACTCCCCTAGCACTCCCTCCATTGGTCCACTGCACAGAACCCTGGAGGGCAAGGAGCCCCTGGTGTGCAGGCTGGTGCAGACCCAGGGAGCTGTCCATCTGGAAGGACTTCTCTGAAGATCGTCCAGTGCAGCATTTCTGAGGCATTTGGTGGGGAATCTGTGCTGCTCAATGCAGGAGCCACTAGCCACTAGCCAAATGTGGCTCCTGAGCTTCTGAAATGTAGCTAGTTCACTAGTCCAAGCTGAGAGGGGCTGCTTGTGTGACATACAAACCATTTTGTCAAAGACTACAAAAAGAAGATTAAATATCTCATTAATGATCTCTATAATGAGTGCATGCTTGAAATTACTTCAGATATCTTGGAATGCTAAATAAAAATGGTTCTAAGGTGAATTTTACTTCTTTTTTCCTTTTTTATATGTAACAGCCATACAATATTTAGTTTTGGCTCCTCATTTATTTACATTAAATAGCACCCCAGTACACCGGCAACTGAGAAATCTGACTATGCCCTGAAGAATGTGCAAATAAAATGTGGTGCAAGTAATGTCAAGGGTGACGGAATCTTTGGAGATTTACCACAAAATGGTTGAAACTGAGGTTGGACGTCACCTCCTGATTCCAGTTTCTAAGTTGCTGTTCTGCCCACTGCTTGTTACTTTGCAGTGGAAACTCAGTGAGCAGAAGCACAGTGAATGGTAGGACTAACTTCTCAGCACCCCCATGCACTGGCATGCCTGGTGCTCAACTCCTGTGGGGGGACATGATCCTCAGGCAGCATGATGCACCAACCCTGGGTGAGACCCGGAGCCCTCAGGCTTCCAATTCTCCTTGCATGTGACTCCATATGGAATTTGGGGGCCAGATTCCCCTGACTTCTGTTCTCTCATCTGTAAAACAAGGACATTTCATTGTTAAGATTACATGACTGGTTTCTGTATAAAGCAAAATTACACAAATAAGATATTATTATATTCACTTCTCATAAAGGTAGTCAACTGATTCAAAAGAAAGAAAGAAAGAAAGAAAGAAAGAAAGAAAGAAAGAAAGAAAGAAAGAAAACAAAACTGGTATTACTGATCCTCTAGCCCCAAACAGGAAAACACCTGTTGTTGTATCTAGGGAAGAAGAAAAATCTCTCTGAGGAGGCCCAAGCTGAATTAAACCCATTTTCAATTGAAATTTCAAAGTCTACGTACAGCTTAGTTGCATTGCTAAACATGATGCCTGAAAGTCTACATGATCTCAAGGAAATTGGTCTCTAGGGTTCACGAACTCCTCATCTATCCCCCTGAGCATCTGTTTTTTGTAGTGGGAGATTTTTTTTTAATTTTTTATTTTTTATAAACATATATTTTTATCCCCAGGGGTACAGGTCTGTGAATCGCCAGGTTTACACACTTCACAGCACTCACCAAAGCACATACCCTCCCCAATGTCCATAAACCCACCCCCTTTCTCCCCACCCCCCTCCCCCCCAGCAACCCTCAGTGGGAGATTTTTAGTTTAGACATGCTCTGTTTTGAAAGACCCCGACTAACACCCTGACTTTGTACTGAAGGCCTGGGTTGAGACTAACATCGCCAGCGTGTGCAGGAAGGGGAGGGTGTAGAGGGGCAGAAAGTTATGTTCACTCTGTTTGGGGGGGTCTTCCTTCATCTGTCTCCCCCATTTCCTATTACAACCAAACCTCTTCCTCTTGTTGCACCTTCTCAGTGCCTGACTCCACAGACAAATATCTCTGAGACCCAATATTACCATTTAGTTACAGAGAAATTTGCTAAGTATGAAGACTCATGAGACATCATTCCAAATCAGCTAAAATCCAAGTTGCCAACATGATTCTGTAGTGTCTTTGAGTTACACATAACTAAAAGGACAGTGGCCTTGTGCCTGGAGCAAACAACCCTGTGGTGCAGTGGAAGCAAGTCCAACTTTAGAGACATTTACTGCCCCTGCCCTTCTCCTCGTGGCTAAGGTGAGCTTCACCAAGGACACTCTGGTCACACACAGCAAAGGCAAACCAGGCAAAGGCCAGTAAGCCCTCCTGTCCTAAGTAAACTTTTGCTAATTAAAGGGTCGTTTAAATGTCTGACACTGAAAGCTTCTTATTAGAGTGTAAGGCACTGAGTACAGTGGTGACTCCATTAATATCTGTTGAAGTGAAATTGATATTTTGACTATTAGAGAGGGTCTCACATTACCTCATGGGGTGGGGGATTTTGCGTAGATGAATGCTTGAAATATCCTGATGATTTGGGCTCAACTCATTTATTTCATTCCTGAGGTGGGTGAGACATAAGGTGTTTGAATAATTTGACCAACATTATGTTATCATATTAAAGCTGATTAAGAACACCTAACATATCAAGATTTCATAGTTACATTCCTCATTATCAAGTGACCATGCATGGTAGTACTCTATAAAAATTGATGTCTGTTACCTCAGAGTCACTTTGTGAAAATCACAGTTCTGAAAATGGCCTGGCACATCCAGAATTTCATGTTGACACTTTGGTGCTGGGTGCTCTTTATGTTCAGGTTCAGGAATGCGGCCCGGGGCAAGGAAAGGGCACAATTTCAGAGAGGTCACCTCTAAACTTGGGGTCGGCATAGTTTTTTCTATGTCTCTTCCACATTTCCTGAATTTTCACATAAAAACCTTGTATTGCTTTTGAATTTTGCTTTAAAATTTATTTGAAAAGGAATTCACATGATCCTTGGCCTCAGTCCCTCGGTGGTGGTGGATTTTATATGTATGTGTGTGTGTGTGTATATATATATATTTTTTTTTTATATTTATTTATTTATTTTTAAAGATTTTATTTATTTGTCAGAGAGAGAGAGGGAGAGAGAGCGAGCACAGGCAGACAGAATGGCAGGCAGAGGCAGAGGGAGAAGCAGGCTCCCTGCCGAGCAAGGAGCCTGGTGTGGGACTCGATCCCAGGACTCTGGGATCATGACCTGAGCCAAAGGCAGCTGCTTAACCCAGGCATCCCGAGATATAAATATATATATATATTTATATATATATGTATATATATATGTATATATATATGTATATATATATGTATATATATATATATATACATATATATATGTATATATATATATATTATAATTTATTTTATTTTTTCAGTGTTCCAAGATTCATTTAGGTACCACACCCAGTGGTGTATTATATAGTCATGGTCAAGATTAAGTCTCCAGACCTTCCTGGCAAGAAGAAGAAGGAGCTACTTAAAGGTCAGGAGAACTGGAAGGAGAAGATGTCCAGCTATGCTTCAATAAAGTGCCAGGAGGTGCTGCTGCCAAGCTCAAGAACAGAGTTGTTCACAAATCCATCACCTGTGTTCTCACCATCATCAACCAGACTCAGAAAGAAAGCATCAGGAAATTCTACAAGAGTAAGAAGTACAAGCCCAAGATAGGGATCTACAGCCCAAGAAGACATACACCCGGCTGCTGGCTGAACAAGCAGGTAGAGAACCTGAGGACCAAGAAGCAGCTGTGGAAGGGATAGCTGTCCTGGCAGCCGAGGGACACAGTCAGGCCCTGAGGACCAGCGTCCATGAAACACAGGCAAACTGGGGAAAAAAAAAAAATCATTCAAGTAAATTCTTTTTTTTTTTTTTTGTAGGGACTAGCACACCCTTTTAATATGTTTTTAAATATTTTTAAGGTTTAAAAAGTGTTTAAAGTTTGTAGTTCCTAGTAGGAAAACATTATCTGAGTGAATACTCTAATGGCAAACCATTGTAGAATGTTTCAGTTGCATGGGGAGCAGAGGGGTAGGGATTCTCTTCACAGCACCCCAGCTTTCTTCATGAGAAGGTCAGAGATACACTGGTTTGTATTATTGCGACATCCATTAGGTGATCGAAGCTGCTTTTGCTTCAGCAAGGGCTTTATTTGTCAGAGGGCATTATGCTTGTCCTCCAAATTTGGCTGACAATTTACTGATGAGATTCATAACCTTTGGGTTGCTCTGATATTTTGACATATTCGCTGGGTTCTGGGCCACATCCTGGAAGGCCACCATAACTTCTGGATCCTGCATGGTTGCAAGAACTCCTGGATCATGAAGAATTTCATTGAGCCCAGGCATTCCTGCCATCCCAGGCATCCCCCCTGCCATTCCAGGCATTCCCCCAGGAAAGCCACCTGGGAAAGAGCCATACTGAGCTCCTGATTGTTGTCTGGCTTCTTCCTCCCTCTGGGCTCTCTCATGTTCTTCCCGAGCCTTCTTAACCCTTTCTTTCTTTCTTTGATCTCTCACTCTTCACGTTTTCGCTCATATTTTCTCCGATGTTCAGCAATTTTCTGGGCCCTCGGTTGAACTTCTTTCAGCATTGCACTAGCATCTCCATCATAATCCAGTTTACAAGCAAGGGCAAGATCGTGTGCTGCTTCTTCCCAATGGCCCAGAAGTCTATGTGATTTCCCACACCACTTAAAAGGCTGAGCTGAATCAGAATTTATTTCAATAGCTCTGCCACAGTCTCGAATGGCAGCATTTGACTTCTGTAATTTGATGAAGACACTAGCTCTCTTGGCATACAGAATGGCCAAGCGAGGATTTAGTTTGATGGCATCTGTGAACAAGTCAATGGCTTTCTGTAGTTCACCATCATTTAGGGCATCAATGGCAGCCACTTTTTTTTATCATTTGCCTGATCCATCATTTCCTCGGTTATCTCTACATTTTCATCTCCCATTTCTTGAGGAGCATCGGTGTCTGGTTCAATCACAACTTCATTGTCAATTTCTAGATCACTCTCCTCACTTGATGGTTCATCTGTCTTTATGTTTTCCTCTGCCTTCTTACTATCTGGTTTTTCTTCCTTGATACTGTCTTCTGATTTCGTTTTATGAGTGGCAGGTGGTATTTTACCCCCCCACGCTCTCCACCCACTCCTGCAGGAAACGCATTTCCTTGGTGTGCAGAATGCTCGGATCCTGCTTACACATTTTCGAAAGCCTGAAGTTCGCTCACTTTGCGCGGGTCCATGGTCCAGAGGCAGTGGCAGGCGTCAGGCGCGGCTGAGGTTGTGACCCGATTCCAGGCGTGGGTACTAGCTCAGTATGATCCTGTGGAAGGGGTCATTCTTCCACAGAATCACTACATTCTTCTTCTTTTTTTTTTAAAATTTTATTTGTTTATTTGACAGAGAGAGATCACAAGTAGGCCGAGAGGCAGGCAGAGAGAGAGGAAGGGAAGCAGGCTCCCTGCTGAGCAGAGAGCCCAATGCGGGGCTTGATCCCAGAACCCCAGGATCATGACCTGAGCCAAAGGCAGAGGCTTAACACACTGAGCCACCCAGGCGCCCCTCACTACATTCTTAATACTAAGAATCACTGCATATTTTTGAGCACTTAGGCACAACATGTCAGATTTGATGGTCAGGAAGGCCTGTAATTGGCTCTGTCCTGATCACTTTTCTCCCCTTTTCTCAAACAACCTTGGTTTCTTTTACAAATTTTCTCTCCTGATTCCCATTGACTCTCTGCCAAGTTAGAGACAAGGTTCACCCTTGAGAGAGCTCAGAGTAGCTTCTGGGAAGTGTCTTTTCCTCTGTGTAGGACAGATATCAGGTACGATAGAGAGGATCACAAATATCCAGGCTTCTTATTAACACTGTAGTATAATGTCCTTGCTTTCTTTAAGTCTCTTTTCTCCACATGAAGGTGCAGGAATGAGATCCTCTCAAGCAGAATGGCAGGCAGTTTTTAGGCAACCATAATTTCTTTAGCAAAGTTGTTTGGCACTTTCATTGCCTGAACACATGACCTCCTAATTTCAAGGAATGTTGCTAGAAAATCATTTTCACTTGAAGATTGAGAAAAGATAAAATTTCAATTAGTATTCCATTATATATATATATGTCTACTACATCTTCTTTATCCATTCATCTGTTGATGGACATTGGGGAGGTGAATGCCGTGAAGTGTGTAAGCCTGACGATCCACAGACCTATAC
Source organism: Mustela putorius furo (assembly GCF_011764305.1). Classification (NCBI taxonomy): domain Eukaryota; kingdom Metazoa; phylum Chordata; class Mammalia; order Carnivora; family Mustelidae; genus Mustela; species Mustela putorius. Next base: position 15,644,211 of record NW_025421998.1, read on the forward strand.
CCCTAGGGCTAATAATACATTATATGTTAATTTTAAAAATTAAAAAAAAAAGAATCACTACTAGATTAACCAATACATAAAGCTTGCCACAGACTCTTCTTAAAACTCATAAAAATATATAAGGTAACTAGAAATACAATTTAATAAAATACATGCAAAAATGTAATGGAGAAATTAATAATTTATCCAAAGATATAAATGAAGACTTAAAAACCTGGAGAGCTATATTTAGGAATAGAAAGAATCAGGAACAATAGCAATTATCATCTCTTAAAAGTATAAATTAATGGAATTCTATCAAAATCACATTTTTTGTAGAAATTCAAAGGTTATCATAAATTTTACCAACTTCAGTTATATCTGGTCACCTGTAGAGACAGATGTAAAGAGAAAGGGGTAGAAAGTGTGTCTTTGTTTATATCTATAATATTTCATTTATTTAAAAAGAGACCTACTTTTGAACATTTAGCATTAAGTGAGAAATAAATCTGTATTGTGTTAAAAAAAAATCTCAATTAGGACTCTGTGTGTCCCCTTCTTTGCGGACACAGATTTCTCTCCCAAGTACATTTTCTTTCATTCCTGAGGTGGGTGAAACACAATGAACTTGACCAACATAGATTCCAAGGGGCAAAATTCTCTGAAATTTTCTGTTTTTTTTTTTTTTTTTTTTTTTTTTTTTAAACCAAGAGTCAGCACTCCATGTTTTTCTACTGTGCTCTCTGCACCCTGGGGCTAACCTCTATGGATTCCACTAATGAGCATCTTTGCTCTGATTTCTATTGACTGTTAGCCAATTGAAACTGAAGTTCAAAGAACCATCCCCATGTCACCTGACATAAACATTGCCTCTTGGGCATTAGATTTAGCCTGTGGATCCAGGGACCGGGGAAAAAAGAAACAAATTTCTCCAGTGGGTATCTGGTATGAAAGGAAATGGCCACTCCCACCTACACCTCTTGGTTCCTGAGCATAAACCTATGGCTCTGGGGTAGATGGCACCATGTGTTGGACCTAGAAAGGTTTCAGCCAACCCAAAGTCACTTGTCATAGAAGGAGCACTGAGCTTACTCTGTTCTCATTTCCCAGTCTCCCACTGATGCTCTCACTGACCACTTCCAACAACAACCAGAAGATAAGGAAGACCATAGGTGCAGTCCATGAGGGTCTGTCTAGTAATGCCCAAGGCAAAGTAAAGAGAGGTGGACAGTCCATCTGCAGCAGAAAAATGAAGAAATCAAGCAGATGGTCAGATAAGTGGTTTTGCTTGTCCCCAGATTAATAACACATTTGGGGAAGGAGGGGAAAGATAGATTATATCTAAATTGATTCATTTCACTTTCCACAAAGCCACCAAGGTCCCATTTCTAACAGAACAGGATGTGCCCTGTTCCTTCTGTAACAAAACAGGAAGCAGGACAAGTGTTGAGAGATTATTGTTAATTCTATGCTTTTCTATTTGATGAACTAAGAAAAGAGCAAGTAGATTATTTGTAATGCTTTTGTTCTTTGGTTAAATAATGGATTCTCTGGTATTTGTTGACTTGTTAAGTAAATCATCAACGCATAAGTCAAATAAAATAAATGACATAAAAGAGATATATAAATGATCATAGTGTTTTATGAACCAATATTATGATAAATCCAATTTTGTGTTCTTGATGTTCTTTAATACAATAAACAAGTATATAACAGTGAAATAACCCCAACTCTTATTAAATAATTGAGACTGCAGAAATACCTGCCACTTTTATAATGTCAACAAAATTCAGCCTCTCACATTAGTTATAATTGATTTATCCTTTCTGACCTTCCTCAATCTACTTTCCTGCTATCTGTGAGTCAAATTTTAATTGTTTCAGTCACAAGTCAATAATTCCTAGCTACTATAGTTCTGTTGCCTTTATTTTTCAACTTCTAAATTGAGGTTACAAAATAATTACCAAAAATCTGCAGTTATATTCTGAAAATGGTAGAATTAGAATTTGCAGTTCATGGGTCAACAAATTTCTCTGAGTTTACTCCTTTTCTTTGCTCAGCCAAATCAAAACAAAGAATTAAGTGGTTTCTGTGTATAGCGGTAAATGTGCAGACAGGATTTTAGGGAGCTGAGTTCCATATGAAAATGAGAAATATAATGTAATGTTCTGATAAGAACATAATGAAAGCTATTGCTAATTGAGTATTCCTTATCTACTAGACACTATATTAAATACTCTATATACTCTCTGTTACATAATCCTAATAACAATACTTCGAGATAGCCATAGAAGGTGTAGATAAGACACAGTTAGGGGTCCACTCTGATGAGGATTCCTCACGGAAGCCCATTGGTTGATGTTTGAAAGACAAAACAGCAGCCCTGGCTAAAATGGTCAAGTTATGCTCCCTTCCTCTACAGCACACCAGGAGGACCTAGCAGGGGGAGAGGGACAATAGATGTCAGTCCCTGAAATCTTATTGCATTTACATAGTTGAGGACACTGAGTGTTAGATAGCCAATAAATCGTGCTAATAACATGAGAAATTGGAGTTAAAAGCAGTGGGGGCCCTTAACCATATTAAATAAACTGACAGCTGTTGGGGGGGATGAGGGGATGGACTAACTAGGAAGGCACTTGTGATGAGCACTGGGTGGTATATGCAACTGATGAATCACTAAATTCTACCCCTGAAACTAATAATACACTTTATGTTAACTAAATTGATTTAAATTAATATTTTTTTTAAAAAGCAGTAAAGAAATAAGTTTGACTTGCAGCTCCACCATTTACTACCTGCATTCATCATAAAAATCTGTAAATAAACTTATTTGGAAGAAAGAATTGATGCTTAGAGAGGAAGAGATATGTTTCTAAATACATAGTCCATGCTTTTTTTTATTTCAGTTTTTCTCCCCAGATATTTTTATTTTATTTTTATTTTATTTTTTATTATTATTTTTTTAATTTAATTTTTTTTTTAGATTTTTTATTTTTTATAAACATGTATTTTTATCCCCAGGGGTACAGGTCTGTGAATCAGCACTCACCAAAGCACATACCCTCCCCAATGTCCATAACCCCATCCCCCCTTCTCCCATCCCCCCTCCCCCCAGCAACCCTCAGTTTGTTTTGTAAGGTTAAGTGTCACTTACGGTTTGTATCGCTCCCAATCCCATTTGTTTCATTGATTCTTCTCCTACCCACTTAAGCCCCCATGTTGCATCACCACTTCCTCATATCAGGGAGATCATATGATAGTTGTCTTTCTCTGCCTGACTTATTTCGCTAAGCATGATACGCTCTAGTTCCATCCATGTTGTCACAAATGGCAAGATTTCATTTCTTTTGATGGCTGCATAGTATTCCATTGTGTATATATACCACATCTTCTTGATCCATTCATCTGTTGATGGACATGTAGGTTCTTTCCATAGTTTGGCTATTGTGGACATTGCTGCTATAAACATTCGGGTGCACGTGCCCCTTTGGATCACTACGTTTGTATCTTTAGGGTAAATACCCAGTAGGGCAATTGCTGGGTCATAGGGCAATTCTATTTTAAACATTTTGAGGAACCTCCATGCTGTTTTCCAGAGTGGCTGCACCAGCTTGCATTCCCACCAACAGTATAGGAGGGTTCCTTTCTCCGCATCCTCGCCAGCATCTGTCATTTCCTGACTTGTTGATTTTAGCCATTCTGACTGGTGTGAGGTGATATCTCATTGTGGTTTTGATTTGTATTTCCCTGATGCCGAGTGATATGGAGCACTTTTTCATGTGTCTGTTGGCCATCTGGATGTTTTCTTTGCCGAAATGTCTGTTCATGTCCTCTGCCCATTTCTTGATTGGATTATTTTTCTTGTACTATTTTATTTAATCCTCTCTGTAGCCCCATGTGACAACTATTATGATTAATTTCCACTTGACAAAAGAAGACAGTGGAAAAAAGAAGTGACTCATGCAAAGAAACAGAGCCTGTAAATATGAGAACACATATAAGTAAGAGTTGTTCCTTGAAGAAAATATGAGAAAAATGAGATATGAAAATAACAATACCAGACACCCATCATTTAGCGTTGCTTTGATTTTTTTTTTTACATATTTACAAATAGAAAAAAAGTGCTTGGAATTTTATATATAAATGCATATTTATATATAAATGTACATATAAATGTGCATTTGCGTACTTGGCCTCATATTTTCTTTATTTGGTTAACTTATTATTGTAAGAAATATTGGAATTCTTTAAATTATCTATGAGCAGATTATTTTTAAGTGCCAGAGTTAATTAAACACCCTCCTTCACCACTTAACCCATTTAGTTTTGAAACCCATTTATGTTTTGAAAATTTATCAGATCCTTAAAATGTTACTGTGTATGTTTTTAATGACCTATGAAAATAAGTACCCTCCTATACTACTTACTCCTTTGGATGGTGGCTGAGTTATTTAATTATTTCATATCTGAGTTTCTGTATCTGTAATTGCTGCAATAAATATTTTTCAGGAATTTAATTATGTTATTACTCTAAAAATGATAATGAACATAATGTACATTCTCTGCCTGGCAGTAATATGTGTTTTTTTATATTTTCAAGTTATATTTTTATTATTACTGAAAAATGGAAAAATGACTTTGTTGAATAGTATTTTAATTGTGGGGTGCCTGGGTGGCTCATTAGGTTAGTGTCTGACTCTTGATTTCGGCTCAGGTCATGATCTCAAGAATTGTGAGATCCATTCCTCATGTCGGACTCCACACTGCATTCTCTCTCTCCCTCTCTTTCTGCCCCTTCCTTTTCTGCCCTTTAGTCCATGTACAAGATTTTGACCACTCTCCTTGTTGTTGATCTATGATATATTCTGCTAAAGCAAGATCACAATACAGAGAAGATACATGATTTTCCTTACCCCTTTCTCCTCCACTAGCAGGTAGGAAGTCTTTCAGATGTCTGCCTGCTGTGACCCTTTTGCCCTTGCTTCTTGAGTGACTGGTCATTCTTTCCTGACCAGGCTCTGCTGGGCTGGGCAGCAGGAGTGGGACCACCTGTGTTTATCGGCAAATGCCAGAATATATTCTATAAAGTTAACAAACATTGAGGGAATTCAAAGTGACTTAATAGCGCAATCAAAAAAGCATGGACTAGGCGATTCACAGACCTGTACCCCTGGGGATAAAAATATATGTTTATAAAAAATAAAAAAATTAAAATATATATATATGTTTATAAAAAATAAAAAATTAAATAAAAAGAAAAAAAAGAAAATGTTTTAAAACAATATTTGATAAATTGCAAGTCCACAACGAATATTAGATGTATAGTAGTTATAAAGCTTATTACTAGGTATGAAATACAACACTTCTTTGAAAATGATCATGCCTGTGACATGCTTATGAGACAGTTGCAAAGCTCAGGGCAAGTAGAAGTTGATTTCCAGAGACTGCTCTGACCCCTGTATTCCCAGCAACTGCAGCCTAGTCCCTTCTTGGAAGTACCTAAATTGCAAATAAAATTTAATTTCTTTGAGTCCTAATCTGCCTGGTGACATCTCAGTTAACTTTAGAAAACACAAAATACTCTGCTGCTTGTGTACATATTCAGTAATGTCAATGAGATATTTCAGTGTCCGGTTGTTGTTGTTGTTGTTGTTTGGTTTGGTTTGTTTTTTTTTTAAAGATTTTATTTATGTATTTGACAGAGAGAGATGACAAGCAGGCAGAGAGGCCGGCAGAGAGAGAGGGGAAGCAGGCTCCCCACTGAGCAGAGAGCCTGATGTGGGGCTCGATCCCAGGACCCTGAGATCATGACCTGACCTGAAGGCAGTGGCTTTAACCCACTGAGCCACCCAGGCACCCCCCGGTTGTTGTTTTGTTGTGCTGTGTTATAAAAAGTAAAGGTCAGATATTCTATTTGAGTTTTGAATCAACTACAAATCAGACAGACAGACATAGGGGTTGAACCCAGCAGGCATGTCCTCACTTTTCTGCAGTACAGGATTCCAGGGGAGATGGCTAAGTGGGTGTGAGAATTATCCTATCCTGGACTAGATGGGCACATTCACACCAGGAATTCTTTCCAGACTGAGAGCCTTCTTACCCCATCTGCCCAGCACTCACAGGGCACAGGAAGCCCCAGACCTGCTCAGATCTGCGGCTGATCATGAACAACCCCAGGGAACTATCTAGGTTACCACTTCTTCTGAGAAACCTGAACCAGCTCCACCCTCCAGACCTGACAAGTCCTGCTAACAGGGACCTCACTTCTTACCTTGTCACTGGGGAGCCAGCCAGGCCAACGGGATGCCACTGCTAGAAGCTGTCATCTTCTCATCCCTCTGGGCCTGTGAGTTGTCCCCCAGTCACTTCAGTCAGTAGAGGAGACTGAAGAAATTGCTTCCATGTAATTTTTTCATGGGAATTTCTCTTTTTGGTTGCAGTTGGCCTTGGGCAGGCGACATTGAAGCAACATGAAATATCAGTTTCCAGAGCAAGAGATAAGAGTGCCCACATATCATGCAACGTGTCTGCTAAGAACTTCAACAGTGAAACCATATACTGGTACCGGCAGAAACCAGATCAGGAGATAGAATATCTAACAGATGTCATAACAGACCGTGTTCAAGTTCCCTTAGACGGGAAGAACAACAAATTTGAGGCAAGTAAAAACACTCATACTTCCACTTCAACACTGAAAATAAATTTCCTAGAGAAAGAAGATGAGGCCATTTACTACTGTGGCAGCTGGAATTGGATCCACAGCATCACAGTTGCCAAGAGAAGCTGTGCAAGAACCCTCTTCAGGTCTGACCCACCCACATCCTTCTCAATATGGGCAACCGCAGAGGTTGCACAGCTGGGTGCCCAGCCTGAGTCTTGCCCTCTGCAGTATTTCCTGAACTTTATATGAAGACATCATAGATTCTGCTCAGACAGTGAGCCCCATGTAATATCAGCAATTATGGTCCAAATTATAGCAATCTGACACTATTTCCCATTAAATTCAACTGTCTGGAAACTATGAAAATACAGCATGGATGGGTTAGAAAAAAATCCATTTGTCTGTTATTTCAGGGAAGACAGGGAAGTCTAGTATCTGAATGGTTCAGAATGAAGACAGAAAGGGGTACGTACACATTTAACATAAATATTTCTGGTTATTATTACTTACTGATGTTATTCATGGACATTACAGTTCTTTAGTGGTGTTATAATCTGTCAGATGTAAAAATTGTATGTCTTTTATTAGTGTCTGAGGCCATCCTGAAGGAATCCAATGACCATTAAATCTCAAAGAAAACAATCAGCTATTTTGAGTATAGGAGAGACCAACATATAAATCCTGTATCCTAGAGGTAGAAGTGGCACATAACTCCAGGTTCAGGGATCAGTGCTGGGATAAAACCAGCACTGCCCCACGGGAAGAGGCCCCTGAGCACCTCAGGCATCTCCAGCATGGCGGATATGCCTCTAACTTTGTTAGAGGTTCTACAAAGGGTTCTACAAAGAAACCAAAGATCCTGAATAAGAATCAGATGGTTAAAAAGAAAGATAATACACACTCCCTACATCCCTAAAGAAAAAAAAAGTAATGTCCTCACAAATTAATAAAATAAAAGATAATTTTTGAGAATTGAGTTTTGTGATTAGTAACTGGTTGGCTGTGAGATTTCAAAAATAGGGAAACAGTGTAATGTGTGAAAATGTAAAAGTCCCCTTGAGTCCACTTTCAAAGGATGAGGAAAACCTTTACTTCACAAAAAATTTGTTGGATACCTCTAGTTTCTGAGATCGTGACATTCTCTGTTTCTCTTTCTAAGAATCAGCTGGTGTGATCAAATGCAGAGACACTATGGAAGCAGAATGAATTACTCTCACAACAGAGTCAGCCCCTTTCCACAGGTGAACTCGGGATCTTGTGTCCCACACCCTGTCATCATGATTCCTGACTGGGGTGGGTCTCAGCGGGAGGAACCTGAGGGTCTGGGTCTCAACAGGGCCTCACCTGTCCTCTAAGATGTCTACAGAAACAAAGTAAGAAGACCCCTGAGAGGAATATAGAGCAAGTAAACATGAACCCTTTCCAGGGAGGAGTAAATGAAAGAGGGATTAAGGTTTTCACAGTATGTGCTAAATACTTTACACAGATTATTTGATTAAACCAATAGAGCAGTACAGAACTGCATTGAAGTGGGCACATGGGGACTCATCTCAGGAGATGCAGCTACCCTGACTTTTCAACACACAATAACGGGGAAACACTACAGTGATGAACAGGAGGGAAGAGGGCTCCTTACCTATGAGGTTTTGAAGTGTCAAAGTACTATGGAGCCCTTAAAAACAAGTTTTTTTTGCCAATTATAAGTAAACAAGCATAATCACCACATATTAGCAAGGAAAACGTCAAATACAGAAATGGTTTACATATAGTAAACTCTCCAGTGCATAAAAAGAACAATGCAAAGGAATTCTTTAAAGAGTGGATGTTCCTGGAAGGATAGGCATTTTTAATTCTTCTTGATGCATGTACAGATTTTGTACATTTTATCAAAAAGCTTCTGTTATGTATACATAACATCCAATATTTTATTGATTTATACATTTAATAATGAGATTGTTCACGTAACAATATAGACTAAATCTATACTTAGAAGATATTTAATATTATTATATACTTACCATTTTCTGTGGAATAATATTATATTATTACACTGTATCCCCCAGGGTGGGGGAGGGGAGGGACTGAAACACTACAATTAATCATAATGTTTACCATGGAACAGGAAGTCAGCAAACTGTGTCTATACCTAGCAGCCCCCAGTTTTGTAAATAAAGTTTTACTGAAACACAACTTTGTCCATATGTTTACAAATTATCTATAGCTGCTTTTGTACTACAATGGCAGAATTGAGTAGTTGCAACAGAGACCCACAAAGCCCAAAATGTTACCATTTAGCCCTCTACAGAAAACATTTGCCAGTCACGGCTCTATGATACACTGAGAGTGACACTGATTGTTATTTTAGGTTTCCCTATTTCTCAGTGTTTCTTCAATGACCCTTTACTACATATCCACCTTTCCCATATTGGCTGTCTTACTCTGGATAAATTGCATAATGTATCTCTGATTCACTTTTCTTATTTTAAAATGGAATATGTATTAACTTTAAGGAGGTGTCAGGAAGAGTAATGTCAATAATATATATAAAGCTCTTACAAGTGCTTGGAGCATGTCTAACGCTCACCATATTGAGACATTGCATTGCTTATATGGGTTATTATGGCATATTTGAAAATGAAATTATTTAGATCCGTATTCCAAATCCTTGATACTCAAAGTTTCATTCATGGACCAACAACATCCACTTCACCTAGGATCTTGTTACAAAGGCAGAAATTCAAACCTCAACGAGCGCTACTGAGTGATAATCTCATTTCGCAAGGTTCCCACAAAGAAAAGCAGGCACGGAAAAGGGGTCCTGCCTTGAAAGGAAACCAACCTGTGAGAGGATTTTTCACACCCTGGAAGGAGCCCTCCACCCTTTCCCACGTGAACAACCACCAAATAGGTAGATGAGTTTGTGAACAAAAAACCTGATTGGGTGACGGGAGCATGGAGTGTTCGTCAGATAAAAACAGTTCACCAATGAGGCCATAAAAACCCCTACACTTAGAAACTTTGGGGTGGGGGTGGGCAACTCTCACAGGGCCCCTCCCATTGGGGAGTTTATGTACTATGGCTCAATAAACTTTGCTTTGCTGCCCACCACTCTTCTTTCATCTGATCTACTTCTTCATTCTTTGAAGCAGCATGACCAAGAACTGTGGCCACTCAAGGAAAAGAAGTTCTGCAACACCCAGACAACCTACACAGATCCTCCTCTCAGGTTTGTACCCACCTGCATCCTTCCCTACATGAGCACCAGGAGCAGCTCCTCAACTTGTTCTCAGGGCTGGGCTCCATTTCCCAGGACTTCTTCCTCAACCTCTGAAAACCTGGATTATCTTCACACATTAGGACCTACAGAAACCTAGTCATGTACTCTTTTTTTCTTAACTGTCCAGAGATTACCTGAATGTTTAACATTGCTCAGATCCAAAGAGGAAATCACTGAGTGTCAGGAAACACCTTGCTAATATTACACACGTGTATATAATCATCACAACATTCTATAATGTAATATTCATTTTGCCCATTGTAATATGAGTAATTTGAGACTTAGAAAGATGAAATAACCTTCAAATCCTTCATCCCCACTTTCTTCCTCTCCATCAGGTCTTCTGAAGCAGTTTAGCTTTTATTTGCTCTGTATGTACTGGGGGAGAACATGGACAGGAGCTCACAGCCTCTCCTACAGTAAGGATTATAGATCATTCCACACTGTAGATCAGGGGACAGCCCCAGCAACCCACTTTCTTCGCACATAAGCCTTGGATCCTCCAAGGCAGGGAGGGGACACAAGTGTTCACACAGACCTTTTCCCCCAGGGTTCTGCTGTGAGCCTAGGGAGGATTGTAGGGGCCATTTAGTCAGAGCTACTGTTCTTTCTCAGGTACTATGCTAAATGCCTTGAAATAGTCTCTCTCAGGGCACCTGGGTGGCTCAGTGGGTTAAAGCCTCTGCCTTTGGCTCTGGTCATGATCCCAGGGTCCTGGGATCAAGCCTCACATCAGGCTCTCTGCTCAGCAGGGAGCCTGCTTTCTCCTCTCTCTCTCTGCCTGCCTCTCTGCCTAACTTGTGATCTCTGTCTGTCAAATGAATAAATAAAATCTTTAAAAAAAAAAAAAAAGAAAAGAAATAGTCTCTCTCATCCTGTGACAATACTGTGACACTGGTACTATCATGATTCACATTTTACAGATGAGCAGACAAAAGCAAAAGACGTTGTTTACTTTGTGGTCACAGAGTTACCGAATGGGATGGAGGGCTGGTTTCTGGCTTCAGTGTCTGTCCTTGTACTGGGTACTGTCCTGCCTCTGAAGCACGAACAGTAGAAATGGCTTCTCCTCTGTGGTTCCTACAGCCAAAGAGAAGACAAACTGTTATTCATAAAATAATTATTGACACAAATAGATGACTATTCTTTGCTGAGTCTGAATAAATATAAGTACATTGGCTGATTGGACTTTTAAATTATAAAACAACAATAAAATATAATGGCAAACAATAAAACAGTATAAAAAATAACAAAATATTTTTTTAAAAACATAGCATAGTATTTTCAATCCTTTTTTTTAATAATAGAAAAGAAATAAATAAATACGCCCTTTTTCTTTTGACCATTTATAATAGGACACATGCCTCTGGCATTCCTGGAACACAACCATGCCTATTCATTCTATAACTGTCTATGACTGCTTTTGAGCTAAATGGCAGAGGTAACTAATCACAACAGTGGCCTTTAAGCAAAAAAGCCTAAATAAAATATAAAATATTGTTCATCTGACTCTGTACAAAATAAATATATATTTGCCAGCCTCTGCAATGCAACACAAAGTTAAGGAATGAATTGGTAACTATAACTAAAATTCAAGATGCAATAAGAAAAAAAAATTGATAAATTATACTACATGAAAATGAAAAAATAAAAGCCAACATAACAAAAAATAGCATGTTAAACCAAAGGACAAATGACAAGTCACTAGGAAATAGATGCAATTTGTAGAGCACATAAAAACCAACTATCCTCGATACAAAAAATACATTTAAAAAATGGAGGTAAAACGTTTAAAATATCCTGTAGGAAAGTGGCAAAAGACATGAAAAGCCAACTTATGAAGAGAAATATAAAAATAGCCCTTAAACATATTAAAAATGCTCCACTTCACTTATAAGATAAAGATCAATTAAAACTACATTGAGATATAATTTCTCACCCATGAGATTGGCAACAATTTAAAAGTTTGACAATACATTCCATTGGTGAAGCTGCGGGGGGAAGCAGACACTCATATATTGAAAGTAAGGATGCAAAATACAATCATTTTGTGGGGATATTTGGAAATAGCTACCAAAAGTTCATTTTCATTTACCTTTCAACCTAATAAAAACACCTTTAGAAATTTACTCTAAAGACACAACTTTCAAAAATGTGAAAATATACATGGAATTTCATTATGTAACTGCGAAATGTTGGAAGTGACATAAATATCCAAACACAGCAAGATTGGTTGAATAAATGATGGCACGTGCACATAATGGAGGACAATATACAATAAAGTAGAATGTGACATGTAAAATCAATTGCAATTATATTGGCAATTCACAACTGGAAAGTGAAACTTTAAAAAAGCATCATTTACAATAGTAACAGCAACAATATTAAAAAAAAAAAAAACCTCTATAATAGTTAGAGGTGAAATTTAACCAAAAAATGGGAAGGATTTGTATGCTAAAAACAATAAAACTTTACTGACAGAAGTCAAAGAAGAACTAAATATATCTAGAGATATGCCATATGTAGTTAGGAGGTCAAACATTCTCCAAACTGATAAATACATTCAATGTAATCCCAATTAAAATTCCACAAAAACTTTTCATAGAAATCAGTTAGCTTTTTGCAAAATTTATATGGCAAGACAAAGAACATAGTATTGCCAAAATGTTTTGAAAAGAGTCTTTTTGGAAACACTTACCGTTAAGCTATTATAGTGGGGTATTGGTGAAAATGTAGATACATAGATAGGAACAAAATCCAGAAATAGGGCAACACGTAAGTGATTAATTCTTAACAAAGATGCCACAGAAATCCAATGGACAAAGAATAGGCTTTTCTACAACTGACTATGAAACAATTGTTTATGTATGTAAAAAAATAATAAACTACAACCCATATCAAACATCACATACACAAATTAACTAAAAATGTATTCTAGGTCTAAAAGTAAAAACAAAACAATAAACTTCTAGATGAACATTTGGAGAAAATCTTTGTGACCTTGGGTTAGGTAAAAATTTCTCATATAGGACACAAAAAGCAAGAATCATAAAAGAAATCTTTGATAAACTGCACTTCCTCAAAATTAACATTTCTGTTTTTCTCAAGACTGAAAATGGAAGGAAAATAGAAAATTCCAAGAAAATGGATAGAAAAGAATCAGATTCAAGGAAAATATTCTCCAAAAACATATCAAAGACTGATGTCCAGAATAGGGAGAAGTCCCAAGACTCAGTAATAAGAAAAGAAATCCAGTTTAAAAAATGGAAAGCAATATAATGGGCCTTTGGGCAGAACCCAACTGAAATTTTCTCCTTCTTTTGATAGAAAACAAAGAAACACAAAGAAAAACAAAATAGGAAAAAGGACCTACATGTGCTCAGAGATGTAAACAGCTGGAAATAGCAGGGTTCCCATCTTACAATAACATCCAAAAAAAGCAGGATGCACTGAAATTTGATACTTTGCTTGAACCCATCAGAGAACTAGGATTGCAGGGCTAATGACTTAAACAAAAACTGGAGACAGACGGGCACTTGCAGGGAGAAACAGGATGCTCACCTTGGACAGATGTTGTCAAACACATTCCACTGGTCACAGGATTAAAGTGGAGATTTTTAATGAAACAATAAGAGCAGAATATAGACCAGGGAAGAGTGTGAACACTGGAGGACCAAAATATGTGATACTTCCCATCAGCCTTTAAGCTTCTTCTCCAGAAACTCCATAAAATTCTTTCAGGGAAGATCAGGGACAATCCAGAGTAAGCTTCCCTGGGTGCTGCAGGAGGGGAACAACAGCTACAACTGCTAAATCCACCAATACCTAATCTACCCCATCACCACTGTAGAAAAAAGTGACTTCACCTGCAGCGGAAGGTACTGGTGGAATCCTGCTGCAGTTGAGGGAAGACAAAGAGGCGACCACCAGAACATCTCCTCTATATCCAAAGTAACAGTTTTCATCTGCTCAAGGATGGGCATCAGAACCATGGCCTGAAATAGGTGGGAACCTCCTGCAGCTGGGGGAGGGAGACAAGGACTTAAAGTGTTCTATCTCTGGGGGGCACCTGGGCAGGTCAGTTGGCTGAGTGCTGGGCTCTTTACTTTGGTTCAGGTCGTGATCTCTGGATCCAGCTCGGTGTCAGGCTCCAGACTCAGCAGGCAGCCTGCTTCAGATTCTCTTCTTCCCTCTCCCTCTGCCCCTCCCCCCACTCATGCTCTTTCTCTCTCTAAATAAATAAACAAAATCTTTTTGAAAATGAAATAAAATGTTCTACCTCTGGAAAGGAATACTTGCCAAAGCCATATCCTTAAGACCCAGTTTCACTGTCTCCAGTTAAAATTGAGACTTAATAAAAATATCAGAGTATGTCCCCTTCTTGACCTTTCACCCCCGTGCTGGGAAACCTGGAGTAAGTCACAGTGCAATACTATTGAGAGAGCTTCTAGAGACCTTTCTTTGGGGAGTGGAACAAAGACTCAAAGACAAGTGAAGAGACAAAGATAAAGTACAACTGGAGAATTTTTAAGTGTCTGAACTCTGACAAAAAAATTTCAACCCTGATAACTTAGCAACAAAGACTTCAAATCCAGGCTAACTCCTGACTAGTAGCACAAACACCCACATAATGGCTAGCAGAAGGAAAGGAGTGCTCATTTTCAAGTACAAAATACACTTATCTCAGTATCTACTATACCTTACAACATGTCCAGCTTCCAACCAAAAATTTCAGAGGCATAAAACAGGTCAAAAATAAAGATAGTCTGAGGCTATGAAGCAGTCATCATAACAGACTGAGATATGATACAGATGTAGGAACTATCGAAGAATTTAATATAAATATGATTAATATGTTAAAGGCTTTAATCTAATAGAAGAGGTAAATAGTATACAAGATCATCAGACAGATGATTTCAGCAGAGATATTTGAAGAATCAAAGGAAATGCAAAAAATAAAAAAAACACAGTAGCAGAGATGAAGAATGAGAGGCTCACCAGTGGATTTAAGAGATATAAGGAGAGAATTAGTTAACATAAAGATAGACCCACTAGAAATTACATAAACTTCAATGGAAGGACTAGAGATAGAGACAGAGAGAGAAGCAGATAACCTTAACCCCTAGACGAAGAAAACTCTTAGAACTCTCCCCCCTTTCTCCCGCTATCTGATTTGAACCAATAAAGGACCATAGTCCTTTAGTAAGAAATGGCTTCTTTACACTAATTATCAATCAATGATAACAATCACACAGTAACGAGAGCGATATACTGATAAACTGAGTTAGCAACCCTGTTTTGCAGGATGTTTTAGGGTAAATACTGTGGCTCCCTTTCTCTGCAGTCTATGGGTCTTAGCTGTGTGTTCAGAGCACCACTTCCTCCTAGTAAATCAGCCCTCAGATTTGCTCTGTGATCAGTTCAGTATTCAACTACCTCTCCTGACAAGTGCTGGCAAGATGCTGCTCCCATCACAGGTCATCCTGCTGGCCTCTCTGTGGATCTGTAAGTGGCTTTACCCATGAGAGATTTACTGAGTGAAGAAAAGAGATAGAAAGCATGGACAATCAAGTCAGCCATTATGGGCAGAAGAAAGCCCCAGAGGTCATTCAACCCAGGCAGATAAATTCCACCATGACCTTGAATTATTTAGGAAAAAAAAATGTAAATCCTAAACCCCTAGGTTTTCATTAATAGAAAAAAAATGTGTACTATTTTAAGGAATGTCAAAATTTTGCTAATTGTTATTTTTGTTTTCCTTTCAGATGCAGATGCAGACTTTTTAATAACGCAACTTGTACCATCCATTACCAAGAAACAAGGAAACACAGCATTTTTAGAATGCCACATAAAAGCAGGTGGCTTAAGGAATAATGTATATATTCACTGGTATCAACAGAAGCCAGACCAGCCTCTAAAACGAATTCTGTATATCTCCTCAAATGAAAATGTGGTCCACGAACAAGGGGTTAATGAGGAAAGATATGAAGCCAGGAAATGGCAGAGGGATTTGCCAGCGAGTCTTAGGATACACCGAGTTAATGAGGAAGACGCTGGGCTATATTACTGTGCCTGCTGGGATACACTGTATAGAAATGCTCCACTTCCACTGAACAAAAACCCTCCCACAACGCCACACCCCTGCAAACATATACATGCTCCTTTCTACCTCCCAGAGGGACCTGACTATTGTCTGGACTGAACATTTCTCCTACATCTGTGTCCTCAGCAAGGTCTGAGCTAGGACCCAAGCCCCCAATCTGTGTTGTTTCTTTTAGTCAGGTCACCTTATCATCTATTTACCTCTCTGGGGCCTAGTTTGGCTTTTGTTAGTGACATCACTGGTGTCCTAGTTAGTTTCCTTCTTTTACATCTATTAGAAGTTTCTGGGGAAGGAAGCTAAATCCAATAAGCAAAATGGTGTGCTGACTTTGAATGAATGAATGAATGAATGAATGAATGATGGAAGATATAAGGCCTTTGAAGTAACATGGACTTGGGTTTGAACTCCTGCTCAGCCTCTTAACTGACAGCATGATCTAGGAAAGTTACTACATCTTTCTCATACTGTTGCTGGGGACTGAAGAAGGTTGCATGCAGGATAGGTCTAGCACAGGGTCAACACATCACCGTGTCCTTTCCCACTACAACTACACTGTTTCTCTGACCCATCTCAGCTAACATAGGAAGTCAGGAATTTTTAAAAGGCACATTTTACACTGTCTTCCCAATAGTAATAGAGTTTGCTTTATTTTGAAAAGCTAAGAACTGTAACTAGGAAAAGAGTTGAGGGTAATAAACCAACGGATGTCTTTTCACCAAGAATTTTCTTCATTCACAGAAGAGTACAGAAACATCCTTGTGTCTAAAGCAAAAGCGGCAGCAATTGTGAATATTCACTACGCCTTGGAATTTTTTTTACAAACTACTGATCTACAGAATGTACATACTTCTGAATAAAGTTGTGGGATTATTATCTCATTTGTTATTACATAAAGGAATAAGACTTTTCTTCTTTTTTAAATTTATTTTTTATTTATTTTTGGCATAACAGTATTCATTATTTTTTCACCACACCCAGTGCTCCATGCAATCCGTGCCCTCTATAATACCCACCACCTGTTACCCCAACCTCCCAACCCCCTGCCACTTCAAACCCCTCAGATGTTTTTTTAGAGTCCATAGTCTCTCATGATTCACCTCCCCTTCCAATTTCCCCCAACTCCCTTTTCCTTTCTAACTCCCCTTGTCCTCCATGCTATTTGTTATGCTCCACAAATAAGTGAAACCTTATGATAATTGACTCTCTCTACTTGACTTATTTCACTCAGCATAATCTCTTCCAGTCCCATCCATGTTGCTACAAAAGTTGGGTATTCATCCTTTCTGATGGAGGCATAATACTCCATAGTGAATATGGACCACACCTTCCTTATACATTCGTCCCTTGAAGGGCATCTTGGTTCTTTCCACAGTTTGGCGACCGTGGCCATTACTGCTATAAACATTGGGGTACAGATGGCCCTTCTTTTCACTACATCTGTATCTTTGGGGTAAATACCCAGTAGTGCAATTGCAGAGTCATAGGGAAACTCTATTTTTAATTTCTTGAGGAATCTCCACACTGTTCTCCAAAAAGGCTGCACCAACTTGCATTCCCACCAACAGTGTAAGAGGGTTCCCCTTTCTCCACATCCCTCCAACACATGTTGTTTCCTGTCTTGTTAATTTTGGCCATTCTAACTGGTTTAAGGTGATATCTCAATGTGGTTTTAATTTGAATCTCCCTGAGGGCTAGTGATGACACTTTTTCATGTGTCTGATAGCCATTTGTATGTCTTCATTGGAGAAGTGTCTGTCCATATCTTCTGCCCATTTTTTGATATGATTGTCTGTTTTGTGTGTGTTGAGTTTGAGGAGTTTATTATAGATCCTGGATATCATCCTTTTGTCTGTATTGTCATTTGCAAATATCTTCTCCCATTCTGTGGGTTGCCTCTTTGTTTTTTTGACTGTTTCCTTTGCTGTGCAGAAGCTTCTGATTTTGATGAAGTCCCAAAAGTTTATTTTCGCTTGTGGCAGGATACAAAGTCAGTGTTCAGAAATCAGTGGCTTTCTTATACACTAACAATGAAAATACAGAAAGGGAAATTATTATTATTATTTTTTTTAATTTTTTATTTTTTATAAACATATATTTTTATCCCCAGGGGTAGAAAGGGAAATTAGAAAATTGATTCCATTTACTATAGCACCAAGAACCATAAGATACTTGGGAATAAACCGAACCAAAGAGGTAAAGGATCTGTACTTGAGGAACTACAGAACACTCATGAAAGAAACTGAAGAAGACACAAAAGGATGGAAGACCATTCCATGCTCTTGGATCGGAAGAATAAACATTGTTAAAATGCATATACTGCCTAGAGCAATCTATACTTTTAATGCCATTCCAATCAAAATTCCACCAGTATTCTTCAAAGAGCTGGAGCAAATAATCCAAAAATTTGTATGGAACCAGAAGAGACCCCGAATCGCTAAGGAAATGTTGAAAAACAAAAATAAAACTGGGGGCATCATGTTACCTTATTTCAAGCTTTATTACAAAGCTGTGATCACCTAGACAGCATGGTACTGGCATAAAAACAGACACATAGACCAGTGGAACAGAGTAGAGAGCCCAGATATGGACCCTCAACTCTATGGGCAAATAACCTTCGACAAAGCAGGAAAAAATATACAGTGGAAAAAAGACAGTCTCTTCAATAAATGGTGCTGGGAAAACTGGGCAGCTATAAGTAGAAGAATGAAACTAGACCTTCCTCTTACACTGTACACAAAGATAAACTCAAAATTGATAAAAGACCTCAATGTGAGACAGGAATCCATCAGAATCCTAGAGGAGAACATAGGCAGTAATCTCTTTGATATCAGCCACAGCAACTTCTTTCTTTCAAGACTTTTCTTCTAATTCTCATAATAGCCATATAGTTCCACACACTCTTCCAAAGTATGGTGGAAAATCTCTAAGTCTGAGTGAAGTAGAGCTCAAGGATAGGTGTGTTTGAAACAAAACCTAATGGACAAATGTGAGGATGTTGCTTCGAAGGGAAAGATAACAATGAATTATTATAACATAGGGTTTAGGTGAAGTCTTCGGTGATCTGGTAGTTCTTTACACCAAGAACATAATGAACAACACTCAGACAGATCTTACTGAGAAGGTCTTTCCTTGGTTCTAAAGCAAACCTTCCTCCCCCAGCCCTGCCTTTGATGAACAAGGGCTGCTACTGCCTCCCCAGTCCTGATTAATGCCCCCTTTTGGAGAGAATTCTAACTAGTCACTTTCAAATGCCAACCCTATGGATATATGGATCTTTGGCTTGGGTTTGTAGGTTGAATATACTCGTTTCTTCTCTTTTCACTGTTTTTATGTCTACTGCCAACCTGTTCAGGTATCTCTGACCTCACTCCATTGCATTTCAAATGGAGACACTGGAGTGAGAATCTTTCAGAATCAACTCGCCTTTACCTGAACACCAGACAGCACACTTCACATATATTGCAAGCAGTCTGGAGTTTCTCTCAAAAAGGTTATTGTCCACTGGTACCAGTGAAAATAGAAGAAATTATGCTGAGTGAAATAAGTCAAGCAGAGAGAGTCAATTATCACATGGTTTCACTTATTTGTGGAGCATAACAAATAGCATGGAGGACATGGGGAGTTAGAGAGGAGAAGGGAGTTTGGGGAAATTGGAAGGGGAGGTGAACCATGAGAGACTATGGACTCTGAAAAACAATCTGAGGAGTTTGAAGTGGCGGGGGGGGTGGGAGGTTGGGGTACCAGGTGGTGGGTAATATAGAGGGCACGGATTGCATGGAGCACTGGGTGTGGTGAAAAAATAATGTATACTGTTATGCTTAAAATAAATAAATTAATTAAATAAAAAGAAAATAGAAGAGCCCCTGAAATGAATCCTATATGGCTCCACCAATATTACCTGTAAGACTAGCCCCCATCCGGCTTAGACACAGATAAGAAAAACAACAGTCTTTTACCTGATAGTCAGTAAGGTCTTCATGTGCCATGAAGCCCCCTGATACTGTGTCTACTGGGATCTCACAGTATTGTAGAGTCAGAAGGGAACTGTATGAAATCATTTTCTATTACTAACCCTCAACTCCTTTCTCACTTGAGCAGCCCAGCAGACTGGGCTCTTCATAACAGGTTCATAAGCTGTGGGAACACAAAGTGCCCTTTGGACATACATAACCCAATGCCTAAGCAGCAAATAGGGACATGGGATCCCAGAGATGACAAATGTCCTGTCCAAAGCTAGTTAACCATAGAGACAGGGCTACACATGTATTTTTGAAGATCATAGAAGAGCTTCCAAGAGGCTTCCCCTTTCAACATTTCAGAAAAATGGATTTTGTTTTCAAATTTTGGTTTGAATCAAAATCTGTTATCTCATGGGAGATAAACTTCTACAAATTTCTTTCTTATTCCAGGAAAAACATTGTCATTACACAAATTATTTTCTCATTTTGCATGGTGTGATAAAGAATCATGTTGTCAAGTTGTAAAAGTAGCTGATGAAAAAATGGAGGCCATTGTTCATATTTCCAAAGTATATCTCTGTTGGTATATTTATATTTTGAGTTACTGAAGTTTCCTCCTTTAGAAATACAATCCCAAATTACTAACAGAGCAGGTCTAGTGTTTGTGAGAACAGAAGGATTTTTCCTTTGATGCATCTCTGAGCAGTTTTACACAACTGAATACGTGGAAATCAAAACCTCTTAACTGACTGAATACTTTTCCTGGTATTGTAGATAAATAATTGGTTGACCCATACTACCAATCTCTCTCTTTTCTTTTGCTTTTATTTTTCTGTTTTCTATCAGCTCTTCTCAGTGAATACTACCTCCTTGAAAAAACAGACACTTGGGTCAACTCAGCTCAGGAAAACTTACAAAATATCAGATATGAAGCCTATATTCAAGGCTTTCCAAGGAAACCCAGAAGATCAAACGGCCAGTACCATGTTTCTACCTGCTGATCCTGCTGTGAAACTCAGGAGAAGGCTGATGTTTTTGTAGAACCTCTAACCAGTGTGATAACTCAGGCTGGATCAAGATGTTTGCACAGGGAACTAAGCTCATAGTAATTCCCCCAGGTAAGTAACCTTGTTTTATTTCAATCCTGTGAGTGAAAAATTGATAGATATTTTTAAGAAAAAATAATACAGAATCCCCTCCGCATGTGGACAGCAATTTTGCAGCTACTTGTCACTCTAGCGGAAAGAAAACTACTTTGCAAATGGTTTATTTACTTCCTGCTTGCAAACAGATTATATTGGAAGAATTTGATAAAAAAAAAAAAAAAAAAGACCTGAAACCATTCCTGCAAAGGGAACAATAATATTAGCTAAGATTATTAAGGGCCAGATATCATGCTGACTGGTCTAGTGCACTATCTCATTCCTCCACAGCCCTATTCAGAAAATCCTCTTTTTCTAGTTTTGCAGGTGGGGAAACTGAGGCTTAGAGATGTTCGGTTATTTACCTAACGTCACATGACTAGTTATTAAGGCAAAGAGTGGGATACAAGAGAGATTTGTCCATTCCATTTGGCCATTATGTGATATTAGAAACACTAAGCCATATTTTTAAAAGATTTTTATTTATTTATTTATTAACGAACTATGAGAGACTGGACTCCAAGAAACAGATTGAGGGTTTTAGAGGGGAGGGGAAGAAGGGGTGGGCTATTCTGGTAGTGGGTATTAAGGAGGGCACATATTGCATGGAGTACTGGGTGTTATATGTAAACAATGAATCATGGAACACTACAGCAAAAACTAAGGATGTACTGTATAGTGACTGATATAATATTAAAATAAAGAATAATTAAAAACTGAAAAAAATATTTATTTCTTAGAGAGAGAGAGAGAGGGAAAGTACACATGGAGAGAGGAGCAGAAGGGGAGGGAGAGTTGTCCTACATGCAGAACTCAGTTGCTTAACTCAGAGCTGTCTTTGCACTCCTACTGGGACAGCTGCAGAGAGACCAAACAAACAGGATCTTCCTCTTGATAGGGCAACTCAGATTTTTAAATAAATTCCCTGGAAACGGTTAGGGTAATTTCAAGATCAAAGGAGCAGTCCTTCAGGAATAACTAGGTTAAGAGATCATAATTATGATTTCAAACTCTGTAACAACTTATCAGGTCTACTGTCAGTGGGAATTAGATTCTGGAAAGAATTGATTTTACAATTAAACCAGATATCCACCCCTTAATATATAGAAATAAAATAATCCTGTAAAAATACTGAACACTCACTTATTAAATACTCAAATAAATTATTTCTATTTTTTCTTTTTTGAAAATTAAAGAAATATTAACTGTAAATTACACTCTAGTAAAAGAAGCGAAATCAGAGAAGAAAACCCTTTAAGGGAAGACATTAGAACTTTCAGGAAAATGGTGAAAAAAGATAAAATCATACTCTCCAACCCCTGTGAATGAGGTGGGAAAGACGGAACCAAGCTGACTCTGGGGAACACCAAGTTCATGGTGTGAGGGTCACAGAACCAAGCCCCATGTCAAGCAGCAGGTCAAGCCCCATGATGGGCTCCATGCTCAGCAGGGAGTCTACTTATCTCCTTCTCTCTCTCTCCCTCTGAGCCTGCCTCTGTTAGTATACTCTCTCTCTGTCTCTAACATAAGTAAATCAATCTTTAAATTTTTTTTTAAATGATGAGAATGTAATAAGCATTGTCTCAAGTATTGTTACCTTGAATACAAGGTACTTTCTCATTTTTCAGTGGAAATATCCAGACATAAAGGAAGAAGGGAAGATGTTTTGCAATTTGAATATATAAACTTAAAGTGATATGGATAAAAGTCAAATATTCACTTGTATATTTAATATCTTAATTATCTAGGTATATTTAGAAAGTTAAAAATTGTATCAATTCAAACATCAATTGAGAAACACTGCTTTTTTTTCCCTCAATTTTTTTTTTCATTTTAGACACTTCACACACATCTGAAACATATACATTAGAGCAAATTTCTGAGTCGTCCCAGGGTCTGAATGTCTATTTTGGGATTCCCTTAGGATGATGTCAATGGATAGTTTTTCTGAAGAGAAAATTACCCACTTATAAAATTTTAAAAAATTTTTTTGTATTCCCTCTGGTATTCTATATTTTTCAATGTAAGCATAACATGTAGAGATTTTTGTTCCAGGTAATATTTACCAAATCCATATTAAACTTCTTTACTGTCTTTACCAGGTCTACCTCTAAAACCAACGTTGAGTTTATTTCAGGTTGATACCTTGTCCAAGTAGTATTGTTTGATCAAAGTAGAGCATTAGAAGAGCCTCTTTAATATGAGAGGCTGAAACCTAAGGCAACCCCTGTGTTGTGAGGGATAATATTGGAAATGAAAGCTTCACCTTATGCTCTGGCATTTCAATGTGTTAGATTCTACATGCTTTGGTCTGTATCTCAGCAGGATTTGCAAACATCTCCTGGTTTTCATGTCATCTTTGAGGTAAACCTTACCAAATGGTCAAGCTCTGGGGCAGAAAAAGAAACAGCTCTAGTGCACAAACTATTCCTCATTTATTTATACTGCCTATTTCCAAAATCTATTTGAGAAGACTTAAGTCTTCTTAATACACAAATAGCATTCTGCCATGAACTAAAAATAGAAGATTCAAAGCACTGAAGAAAGTAGAAGAAAAAAAGGCCTGTGGTTATCTACCTAGAAACACAGGGTCAAATTTTAGGTTCAAAGGCAGGGAAAACTGTGGTGAAGTACATACTTTATATCACCTATGAAAATGAAGCACACGGACTTTTCACATTTGTTATGTTTTTCCCACCATAAAATGAGAAAAGGACTTTAATGTACAAGTTGTTTAGGAGAAATGTGAACTGAAAGAGTGGGCATTGCCTTCCACATCCACTTTATAAAATGGAAGAAACGGTCTTAAGAAAAGCACATTTCATGCTCCCACTGCATCTTTACTTTGGGAACCACGATATTTAATGTCATTAACAGATGGTGAACTTCAGGAGACCTGGTTAGGTCAGACACCAACAAGTTTGACCTTCATGCTCATATTTATTAGAAAAAAGTTTAAACCTTTTAAATACAGTTAGAATATTAAATAAAGTTAGAAATGTCATAAATTTGAAATTCATAGTCAAATATGAATTAACTTTAATTATTGAATAAAAGAAAAATAACAGAAAAATAAAGAACAATTAGATCAACAACAATATGTAGGTTTGAAATATCACACTTGCACTTGGAAATGTAGTTGACATTTGGTAAATTTATATAGGATTCACAATATCATATCTTAATAAAATATACATAACCAGCAATTTAATTCCAATGTATTTTGTAATTATGCCAATGAATGTATATAAATATATTGGACAGGTTTATTTATTTGGAATCTGTTTTCTAATTTATGATTCATAAAATTATTTTGGCCATAAAAATCACTGTTAATAAGCTTAAAAAGAATGTTGAAGGAAAAATTAGGTACTATAATACCCAAAATATAGGCACTAACCATATTTAATCAAGTACACTATTTTAATGCTCAGCTAATATTCAATTGAGAAAATTATGGGAGTTCAAGATTCATTTCATGTCGAAAAGAATAAAACATCAAGAGTCTAGCTAAAGAAAAGAGACAGGAGGTAAAACCAATGTGTGACCAGCCAGAAACTTTTCAAATTCATCAATTTATTTTCAGTTTCTTTACTATAACAAATCAGAAGTATTCCTACAAAAAACCACACAAAGTTTCTAAGATGAAAATTAGATTCCTTAAAATATTGACTAGAGATTAAAATTATGTAAATATCATTTACAATTGAAAAATTAATCTCCTTTATCTAACATGCTTTTAAAATTAAAAACAAAGTATATCATTAGAAAAATATACAGTGTCTTAATATTATAATCAAAATAGTATTTGCACTACAGTAAGATATATAAATGTAAGTACATTCTGGCATCATTCTATTTATATCATGAATAAATGCTCATTGTTTGTTATTCATTTAGTATAAAAATAGGAGCTATGATACACAGAGAGAAATTCTCAATAATTTTTTTCCAAAAAAAAAAGAGTACTACATACTGCCCAGAAGAGATTTTTTTTCCTTTTCTTCTCAAATGAAAAATCCAATTGTTCTTTTCTAAAGAAATTGCCCATTGTATTGCTAAACTAACTCCAAACTAGCTCAAAGAGAATATCAGTAAAGCACTTGCATGATGGAAATAAGTTTTATATTTTTTAAGATTTTATTTATTTATTTGACAGAGATCACAAGTAGGCAGAGAGGCAGGCAGAGAGAGAGAGAAGGAAGCAGGCTCCCTGATGAGCAGAGAGCCCAATGCGGGGCTCGATCCCAGAACCCTGGGATCATGACCTGAGCTGAAGGCAGAGGCTTTAACCCACTGAGTCACCCAGATGCCCTGGAAATATATTTTAAAAGGATTTTAACATTTATAATTTTAATCACTAACAGTAAATGTATAATCAAGTAACATACCAGTGTTTGAGTGACATAACCTTTAAAACCAATGATGTTTTGCCATATATTTTGACATTATGTCTGTAAGAAACTCTGAAACCATACTTCTAACATTACACCAGATATATAGATATCTATATATAGATATAGATTATAGATCTATCTAGATCTAGATATAGATCTAGATAGACCTATAATTAGATATAGATAGATCTATAAATAGATATAGATCTAGATAGATCTAGGTAGATCTATATCTAGTGTGTGTGTGTGTGTGTATATATAGATATATAGATATAGATATATATAATACATTAATATGTTAATAAAAATAATTTTTTATTTTTTATTTTTTATAAACATATATTTTTAGTCCCCAGGGGTACAGGTCTGTGAATCACCAGGTTTACACACTTCACGGCACTCACCAAAGCACATACCCTCCCCAATGTCCATAATCCCACCCCCTTCTCCCAAACCCCCTCCCCCCAGCAACCCTCAGTTTGTTTTGTGAGATTAAGAGTCACTTATGGTTTATCTCCCTCCCAATCCCATCTTGTTTCATTTATTCTTCTCCTACCCACTTAAGTCCATCAACAGATGAATGGATCAAGAAGATGTGGTATATATACACAATAGAATACTATGCAGCCATCAAAAGAAATGAAATCTTGCCATTTGCGACAACATGGATGGAACTAGAGCGTATCATGCTTAGCGAAATAAGTCAAGCAGAGAAAGACAACTATCATATGATCTCCCTGATATGAGGAAGTGGTGATGCAACATGGGGGCTTAAGTGGGTAGGAGAAGAATCAATGAAACAAGATGGGAATGGGAGGGAGACAAACCATAATAAAAATAATTTTTAAAAAGTAGGTTTGGGATCCATATTTGAAGATTTAAAGATCAACTGGATAGATATTCAAGGACACGTGGATGTGGAGTCTCATTCAGAATGTGTGTATTGTTCCTAAAAAACCCTCACATTTTAATCCAGATTCCACCACTTTATAGTTGTGACTTTGAGCAAGTTACACGGTTTCTTGTAACTCTTCTCACACTGAAAATAAAAACAATTAGTACCTCATAAACCACTGTGGATGGAAGGCCTGACATAAGTACTAATTCTGTGGCAAATTTCCTCATTTCCCTGTGCTAGGTGCTTCTAAACCAAACAATGTTTGTGTTACTCTACTAATGTTTTAATTGTTATTCCACTTCCCCACAGATAGAAGCCTTAATGTAGACATTTCCCCCAAGCCCACAACTTTTCTACCTTCAGTTACGGAGCGAGAACTCCATCAGGCTGGAACATATCTTTGTCTCCTTGAGGATTTTTTCCCGGATGTTATCAAGATAGATTGGAGAGAAAAGGATGACAAAACAAATCTGGCATCACAGCAGGGAGACACCGTGAAGACCAACAACACATACATGAAATTCAGCTGGCTGACCGTGAGTGGAGCGTCAATGGATAAAGAACACAAATGTATCGTCAAACATGAGTGGAATAAAGGAGGAGTTGACCAAGAGATTCTATTTCCTCCACAGAAAAAAGGTATGTGCATGTATATATGAGTGCAATATTCCAGTACCCTTTTTTGCCCCCAAAGGAAATAGTCCACATTTTTTGTCAAATATTAATGAAAAGAAACAAATAGAAACTTTTTATTGATGTTGCAACCTTTAATATAGGACATAAATGTCCTGCTCTTTCTTTTAGAAATTCTTTTCTAAAAGAAATTCAGTCCTTTAGAATTGAAGTAGAATGGGCTTTGGAACATACAGAAAAAAAGAAGACAAATTCACTTAGTCTTTCTTGCCTCAGTTTCATCATCTGAAAATAAGGTCACAGTGATGTCTTTGGAGGGTCATTGTATGAATTAATTGAAATAATGCATATGAAAGCCCCTAGCAATCTTGCAAACCATAAATGTTCAAGAGAGAACCACACTTGATTATGAAATAAGAACAATTATTCATCTTTCAAGAATGTTCTACTCAGCAGTCAGAGTTTTTTTCACTTCAGTCTTGCTCTACTCAAAGGATTACCCACAAATAATGAGTTATAAGCTGTAAAATGTTTGAGCCAGATCACAGCTCAACAAAAGTAATTTGGCTGCTGAGGATGGTCTTGGGTTTTTCATATTTGAATTTATATTCCACTCTAAGGGGAGATTTGATAAGTAAAGATGAGCTGAGGCTACCGTGTACAAACATTCTCCCTTTCTACACAATGAATGTATTTCTTACCATTGGTAAAGCTGCTCTGCAAACATTCTTGCAGTCCTGGTGTGTGCCAGGCCTGGGAAGGATGTAGGATGAACTACCGCTCCAAGGAGGATCACTACAGTAAAGAGAATATACTTGTCTAATCACTTAGGGTCACTCATGATTCAGGCAAATTGTCCCAAATTAACCTCATTGGTGATGACACTGGTCATATTCAGACACTGTGGGTGGATGACTGAATGTGCTCTGGACCTGCTGTGATCCAGGAACTCGCTAGACTCATAAGTCAAGTTCTGGCTGGCATTAACATCACAGACCAAGGCCCTACAGAGCCCATAAGAAGGAACTAGTTTATATTTTCCCTGTGGTTCACAAGTCCTTGGGAGCAGTGGACAGCAAACACATAACGAGACATGCAAAGACCTTTTGCAGTATACCACTCTGAATTGCTAAATTAAATCTTTATCTTCTTGAATCCTTAGTTTCTCCAGTGATCAATTTAGAGTCAAACACTTACTTACTTTTCCTTTCTCCTGGAATGTGATGAAGACAATGTGCAGTAATGCCAGTGAAAATGCTTGGTTTTGAAAACATAAGATGAATATGTTTATTCATTTGTTTTATATTTTCCTAATAGCTGGTGTAAAATTATAAACAACCCTAATTTCTTATTCCTACAGCTAAGAAACAGAGAGGAAGCAAGTGGGCCAAACACAAGTTTAATGTAATCACTGGGCTGAAGTATTTTAACTATTGATTTTTATAGAATAAAAATATGCTATGGTACATTCTATGATGATCATTTTAGAAAAGGGAGAACTTCTTATTCATGATGTGTTTTACCTGAGAATTAAGTTCTGAAAAGACTGTCTCCCAAGACCTTCTCATAGCAACAAAGCTATTGAGGGCATTTCTGTTAATGTTTTTCTATAGCAAATTTCTAATGCTGTTTCTTGTAAGGATTTTGTTTGTTTGTTTGTTCTTTTTGTTTTTTATGAAAGTTAATAATACATAGAACATGGAAGTCAAAATCCACGAAGTGATTTTGAAGAGATAAAACTAATCTGGTCCAAGTTTTCAGCGAATCTGATTGAAAAAGAAAATCTAGGACATACCCACAGATTATAATTTGAGAGATTATTACCTTAATGTTTTTCAATAAATCAATTCATGGTGATTAGAGATTTTTACTTCTCTTTTAATGAGTAAAGTCACTGTATGGAAAAGAAAGGGAATTTTAAGACACTTTAAAGTCAGTTATTGAGAATATTTTAACACCTAAACATGATTATATGCACTTTTTTATTCTTGAGATTTACTCCAAAGCCAACTGCTCAGCTTTATTTTTTAAGAGCGTACTCTGTGGAGTGAATAATTTCCATAACAGAACCATACCTGTATGGACAAGAACAAATCAAGCAGAGAAAGAATAAACAAAAACATGTTAGGACTTTCTTCCTCCACCCAACAGTCAATTATCTTTTTAAGGATTTTTGTCTTTGTATGTATGTTGGGTTTTGTTTTGCTTTGTTTTTGTTTTGATTTTTTCTACACTATAAATACAACCCTCACTTCAGTTTTATATATTCAGAAAACTATGATTCTTGACCAATCTTTTAATCCCTGGAAAGAAGCACACTGAAATACTAAGGTTCTATAATCAAAAGGTCATTTGTTAAGAGTAATTAAGATAGTGGAAGGGATGATGTCTTAGAGTCCACAATGGTAGATATATTATCGATTTCTATGGATTGTTTTACAAGGTAGTTTCCACATGTTCTAGCTCATCTAAATCCTCATAATGGTTCTTTGAGTGCTGGCTTTGCCCATCACTGGTATGACTCCCAGTGATTTATTTAGACTTTCTAAACCTCACATCTTCATGGCTAACATGAATACAGTTCATGTCAGTGTCACTAGGGAATTAGATGACCTAATACATGTGAACAATTCACATGGTGCCTGGCAGAGTAATAATCACTCAGTAGGTATTGGCTTTCATTTGTAGTGTTGTCATGTTGACAAATACCACCCACCACTCCAGAAAAGAATGTGTGGGAGTTGGGAATATTGGGAACATGCATAATTTGGAAAGGTAGGGTCTCTTTCTTTTGCTTAGAAGGAGAATTTACCTAAGCCAGACTCCTCCCAAAATGTAAGATTCTGCTGTGGAATTTATTTGGGTATCAACCTGGCTAGTCTAGCATAAGGCATTTCATGTTAGCAATGGGTGCTAAGGACTGTAGAGAAGCCACTGTTTCTGGTTATTTTTCCATTCAACCAATATTTATAGAACACCTACTGTGCAGCAGGCTCTGTGTCAGGAGCTAGGAGCACTTAGATATTAGAAATTAGCACTTAGACATTACCCTCCAGTTGTGAGGAAAGAAAAAAAAAATGTATCATTCACGAACTTCAACATCTTCATGTGCAGAAATGCAATATATGAATTGACTTACTGATTTACACAGACTCAGAACAATCATTTCTAGAATTGTGGTATACATATTAGTAATAGCTCTCTCCTCTTGGTTGACAAATTCTATCTATCTATCTATCTATCTATCCATCCATCCATATATCCACAACACAAACACCGGTCAAATAATATACATGAACAATTGAATAATGCTTGCTCTCATTTCTTTTAGATCTCACTGCTATTAATTCTACAAAAGCTTCTCTGAGATATAAAGATGGTAAGTTTTTGTCTATGTTTGCCTTTATGTTATGCTATAGCATTTTTTCCTCCTGATCAACTTAGCATCTGGCGTTAGGTGGAAACCTCAGAATGGCTGGTGATATTTTAACTCAATCCATCATTTCTCAGGAGTGTTTTTCACAGAATAAGTGTTTGTTTGGGTGTGAAAGGACTATAAATTAGGGGTACAGTGATTGCTCTGAATTCTTTCAACAATGGACTTGACTCATTTCTGTGACTTTTATTTCTACTGACTGAGGAAAACATGATATCAAGTTGCTTCTAGATAATTTTTACGTCTTTGTTCTTGCTGGTGGTTAACAACATGAACTGACACCAAGAGGTTTTTGTACAGAAGCATAATGCTGCGCTGCGAGTACATTTTGTTTAATTCTCTTAATACTCACTGTGAAGGATAATATTCCTATTTTACACATGAAGGCAATGACTTAAAATTAATTAAGTCCCTTACACCATGACACACAGCAAGATTAGAGGCTTCAACCCAGACCTTCTGAAATAACAATTCATACATCTTACTTAGTTTTCTATTCTTCTACATTGTTGTAGACACCCGAGACAGGTGTCCACATGGGGAGTGTGAGTACAGGGATTCAAACGCCACAGACCGGACATTAACCCTAGTCTTTTTATTATTAGCTCCATGAATATGGGCACAGTAGTTACACTTTCTGGAAAGCAGGAATAACAAAAATAACACCTCATCAGTTACTGAAGACATAATGTCATATATGTGGAATGTCTAAATAGTTTATTTTATTTAGCTGACACATAAGTACTAGTTTCTCTCCCTTT
Source organism: Mustela putorius furo (assembly GCF_011764305.1). Lineage (NCBI taxonomy): Eukaryota > Metazoa > Chordata > Mammalia > Carnivora > Mustelidae > Mustela > Mustela putorius. The sequence continues at coordinate 15,675,460 of NW_025421998.1, forward strand.
CTTCCAACATGTATAACAAGAGAGTACAAGAAACATTGCTCTAGCTTTGCTGATCTGCCTTCCATGTCCAATATCAAGAGGCCTCTAGACCTTAGCTAACATATTACTTTACCAAGGACACTTTGTCAAGGAATAATGAGTACAGCATCACTAGATGTCCTTTTCCACACCGAGGGCTAATGATTTTGGAATTCTGACTCAATGGAGATAAATACATACACAAAATTTCCATGTGAACAGACTCAGCCTAATGGTTCATTGAATAGCCAATCTGACACACCAACATTGGCATTAATTATTTTTTGATATCGTGTATTTCCTGCAAAACCTCAAAGGATAACAAATGCAATTATCCTATAATATCTTAACTACAATAAATATATTCAGGGAGTGAGTTTGATCTCCTAAAGTTGCAGAGAGTTTGGATTTGCTCCTTTCTTCCACTTTATTTTATTATTTTTTAAGTTTTTATTTAAATTCCAGTTAGTTAACATACTGATTATAATATTAGTTTCAGGTATACAATATGGTAATTTAACACACACATCACCCAGGACTTATCACAACTAATGCCCTCTTTAATAAAACCTCCCCCCTACCCTACCTTGAACACAACCAAATTTCCATTGATTGTACCCTTGATAGGAATCTTAGCAATGCACAAGATATATTGGCTAAGATGCTTCTAAATCAACAATTTATCTTTATATTTATGCTTAACTCTTCGTAACTGAAAGTATTTATTACTTTGGAAGTACGGAAATACAAAGTAGGTAAGAATGTGCTATCAACATTATGTCACTAGGATTAAAATCTTGCTGGTGGTATTTATGAATCATATGACATCAGGCAAATTATTCTCTGTCCTCAGTTTATTTGTAAAATGGCAATGAAAATAATAATCTCATAGGTTATTGAAAAATTAAGAAAGATTAAAACAATCTCAGGGGTTTGAAGTGGCGGGGGGGTGGAAGGTCGGGGTACCAGGTGGTGGGTATTATAGAGGGCACGGATTGCATGCAGCACTGGGTGTGGTGAAAAAATAATGATACTGTTATGCTTAAAACAAACAAATTTTAAAATTATTTATATAAAAATAGAAATATTAGATCTTTGCACACAAACTTTTCAAATTAAATGTCTGCCATGTAGTTAATGATTAAAGAATATTAGTTATATTATTACCTACAGACATGGTAGGGGTGAAGAAATGGTAAAAGCTATTTTAACCAATGCTTCTTCAGCCTGACTCATTCATCTAAGACATAGTCTTACTTTTTAATACTTTAGAATGTTCTAAGTGAATTTCCCAGAGGTTATTGATTGTTTTGACCAGCAAGCTGGATTTTGAGTTATTTTGTGATGGTGGTGGGGGTAGTGTTAGTGGTGTAGATGTTTATTGTCAGGTTGTGAGGGTCTAGGGGCTTCCTTTCCACTTAGATCATCAGAAATGTATAATGTGACCTGTCTCCGATTAATAAGCCTTAGCCTTTCAAAAGAAAAGAAGGTGAAAATAATAAATGACTTGTTTTAGATACTTTGCAGCTGCAGTTCAAGACCACTTCTGCCTTATACACCTACCTTCTACTGCTCTTCAAGAGCCTGATCTACTCTGTCATCGTGGCCATCTGTCTGCTTGGGAGACCAGCATTCTGTGGCAATGGGAAGAGTACCTAATACATGGTGGCACAAGAGTCCGCTTTTCTCCAATGGCAATTGTCGCCAAAGTATCTGTTGTGGATCTAATGGGGCTTTCTCTCTGACACTGTTATATTTCAATTCAGATGTGTCTTTTTCTATTGTGTCATTACTGCAGAACAGGTTTACACACCACTGGGTAAACAGAAACTTTCACTTTGCAGCTAGAACAAATTCTGCCATGACTCTGGGGTGGGGCCAGGGGGCATCAACACAAGGGCATCAACACCGCTCTCTCCTTAATGTCCACCAGCTCCTCGGCCACCCAGTCCCAGAGCCTCTGAGCACAGCCAACACACAGCTTCAGCTGCATCTCCTGGGGCTCTTTAACCAGATAACTGCTTCAAAGCCATTTATTCTACACACCTGGACTGCCATCACTGCTGCCTGAGTTTTGTACTGCTTTACATAATAGGCACAATAAAAAACAATCAAAGTTCTACTTTGGCCTCTGTGTTCTTTCATTTGGTGCAATGTAACTGAGAGTTCAAGGTAAAAGACAGCATGAAAACTGAGCCTTCAAATTCAACAGTGGTTGTTATATTGGTCATTTCCTCATTTCTAATTCTTTGTCTGAGATAGTCCTTATGAAGTCTTCTTTGGGGCACCAGCCCCAGGAGAGCCACAGCCAGTGAAGGTGCCCAGGTTGTTTCTCCTTCAAAGGTCAGCAAATTCAGATTCATTTGGTTGAAGACACTCTGGTGGTGACATTATAACCTGCCCCATGAATGGTGGGTGTGCTCAGACCTATCCCTCTGTGTCGGGAACACCATGTTTCCTGACCTCACAAGAACCCCATAAGAGTTCCACTAACACCAGAAATGTAGGGTGGTGGCATAGTAAGTGCTTGAATTCTGAATCCCAAGTGCTTGAGTCTATGGCTATATGAACTCTCTGTGCCATAAGTTTATCATTTAAAATAAAGATACAATTTGCCAATCTCCTGGAGTAGTGTAGCTAAGATAATTTAATTTTGTTGAGTACATGTGAGTCCTCAACAGTATTAGCATCTACTGTTGACAGCTCTACTTTAGAAATAATAGATAACACACCTGCTCTCTCTCTCTCTCTCTCTCTCTCTCTCTCTCACACACACACACACACACACTCCCTCAAGCTATGCAGTAGGATTTACATGCAATACCATAGCACCATTTACAACAGTCCCAAATTAAATCCAACACCTAAGAAGAAACTAAGAAAATAAAATGATGTTGTATGATGAACTAGTATGCATCTACACAAAAATGTAGACTGTTGAAGAAATGTAAAATTAATTAGAAAGTAATGTTGAGGTGGCAGTGGCTGGCTCAGTGGAAAAAGCAAGGGATTCGATCTCATATTGTAAGCTGGTGCCCCATGGTGGGTATAGAGATTACATGAATAAATAAAAATATTTTTTAAAGAAGGTGTTCTTGAAAAAATATGCATGGAAGGACCCTACTAAAATTTTTAGGTTATACGTTTACATGGTTCCAAAATCAAGACAGTCTAAAAAATTGAAACACAAAATCTTGTTCCAACCACTGTCTCTACCTGCTTACCACTTACAGGTCACATTTTTGTTTCTTGCCTAACCTTCCAGTTTTTATTTAGGCAAATATGAATTTAGTTATAAAAATAAATAAATACATATAGATCTAATTTTCTTCCTTCTAACACACAAGTAGTAATGACACATTATTCTGCACTTCTCGCTTATACATCCTTGTGTCCTTTTTATGTCAACATAAAAGAGCACTTAGAAAGTTGCACAGTATTTCATTGCTGACTCTACCTTATAAGAGACATTATAAGACCAGTTCCTCATGGTAGACTAGTAGATTATTTCCAGTCTTTCATAATTATAAAATATGCTGAAATATAATATTATTTTATATCACTTCAGATGTGGTTACTGGTCATTTTAGCAGGTATTGCCAACTTACCCCACTAGAGTTAGCACCATTGTACACTTCTTTCATGATGTAGGTGAGTATCAGGACAGTACTGTCAAACACTACAATTTTGCTAATCTAACAAGTGAAAAATAGTGTCTCATCATGGTCTTCATTTGCTTTTATCTGATGAGGATAACCATCTTTTCATGTATTGAGTCCATTTCCATTTATTTGTGTGTGTGTGTGTGTGTGTGCAAATATTTGTCCAGCAGTTTGCCCATGATTTCTATGAGTAAAAACACTAACAAGTATGGCACTCACTTATATATGTGTGTGTATTTCTACAAATATGGGTATAAAAATGTTCAATGCATGGTTGGTGGGTGAAGAAATAAATGATATTTTTCTCCTTATCTAATGAATCCTTTTAAAGTAGAAGTTTTTATATTTTAGCATAAAACAATATCTTATTTAAAATTCAAAAGGATCTTTTATTTATAATCAGTCTAAGTTTCTATGAAACAGGTGCTTTTGGAAACCAAGTAGAGGTTTCCATGTGAAAACAACATAAGACCCACCAGATACAAGAAAGTGGAAATTTAATTTTTTTCTACTCCTTGATTCTCAAGAATGTGATCAGACTTCTTTAGGACAAATGCCTCTACTTAGAGATCTGAACATGTTTCTGCACATGGAAAGCACAGAGACACAGAGGGGAAACTAACAAATGACCTACAGCTCTGTGGACTGATGTCATTGCTGGGGCTCCTAGGCAGTGTCTCCTGTGGCTTCTAACACTTTAGCACCTTCCTTCCCCGAATGGACCTGAGCTGCCCGGGACTGAGAGGTGCAGAGGGGGAGGGTGGTGGTGCTGGAGATCGTGTGGGTGGCGACAGGGTTCCGTTTTTTCAGGCTTGTTTCATCTATGTGCTCTGTCAAATGTGGTTGATTCATGGAAAATGCTCAAAGTCAAACCGGCCCCTGCTGGTTGGGGCTCTGCAAGCATGGGCTTCAGTGTTGAAAGATAAAATAAGGGCAGTTAAACCACAGCCAACTAGTTCACTTCCTAAAGGCCACAGCTAATTAAAAGAACACATCCATCTGGACACGCATGCTCCTGCTGTCAAACATACTCTCAGGCTGTGGGTGAGGGTCCCCTATTTTATACTGAGTTCATTCCAAGTAGCTGCTATTGACTTGAGATTGTATGACCAGGACTGAGGGAGCAGCCCTCACTCTGACGACACTGTTCTGAAGGAGAGAGCAGGCACACTCCTTGTAGCACTAAGTGATTCCCGACATTCCACCAGGATCTGCTCTTTTCTGTGGCAGGTGATATACTGACGCTTCTATTTTCAGTCTCATTTAGTCAGTGTAAGCAGGGTGACATGAGATCCTTGCCCACGAAGCTACCAGCACAGGTAGACTGTAGTCGACAAAACAGCAGGTCCTTCTTTCCTCACAAGAACACAGACATATGGAGGCTCTGAGTTCACCAGTGTCATTGAATGTCATAGACTGAGTCATCTCTGTCCCTCTACAGGGACTAGTGACTGTAGAGTCAAACTTAATTAGAGCAAGGCTCCATAGAAGTCATGCACATCAGAGAAACGTGCTGGGGGTAGAGCAGAGGAGGGCTGTTCAGCAACGTGAGCACAAAGAGCAAGTGTCCTCACCCTCACCCCACCCAAGCATGGAACAGAGAGGGTACCCAGTCCCTGGATCCAATCTGTCCAGTTTATGGCAAAGTATAATTCTATTGCTGAGATCATCACCCTAGGCTTTCATAGTTTGACCTGGCAGCACATTCTCACCATAGACTTCACTCTAGGTCTGTGCTTGACAGCCAACCTCTGGGTGAACCTGGGTTTCCAGGAGCATGGGCCCCATGCCATAGGTTCTGTCTAGCATGTGTAGGTGAGGGCACTTTTTCAGGGTAAAGTATACATTTCCATCTAGCTTAGTCATCATCTATGGGCCTGGTATGAATGTGGCTCCCTTCCTGAGATAGGACATTCTAACTGTGGCCACACCTCTGACTCCTGAGATTTGGGTCCCAAAGCCAAACCCCCACCTTTCTCCACCATAAGAAGCTCTTTCTGGTTAGGCCTCAGCCTCCAAACACCTCTCTCAGTGGCACTTTTGTCATTTGGTCCATTCTCAGGACAAGCACAGATGGATGATCTGACCTACACAAATCTATGGTCATTTTCCACCCAGATCGGCAACAGTGCTGCTATGCACAAGTGAGTTCTTCTTGAAGGACACAATGAATTAAAGAAGGAAAATTAATTGACACACTACTTTCCTATGAAGCATTAAGATAAACATTCATGTTTGAAAGAAAGATTTCACAACATAATTTAGTTCATTTTACTTCGAATTAGTGAAGCACACTATTTAAAAAAAAAGAGTCAAACACAAAGGGAAAATGATGGCAATGATTTCAAACTGTGGGTTCAAAATAAATCTCACACTATTTGAGAAGCACACTTCTAAGAGAAAGATGCTATTTCATGATAAAAATAATGCAAAATACTATAGAGGGCACAGATTGCATGGAGTACTGGGTGTGGTACAAAAACAATGAATACTGTCATGCTAAAATAAATAAATAAATAAAAGGAAGAAAAATGAATAAACAAATAAATAAAATTTGAAAAATAAAGCAGAATAAAAATAAAATAAAAATGAATAAAATCATTCAGTAAAAAACAAAATAATAATAATACAAAATACCTAGTTACACTGTACATCTACTGACATTCCCTCCTGGCCCCTTTGTTAATTTCAAGGCTTCAGGTCAAATCTGTGATGCAAAACAAGAGAAGTAAAATGAATCATTTTGATATGTTAGAATTTATTACTTCTTAAAATTGTAAAAAGAGCACATTTTTGAGAAATTTAAAAAAAAAAACCAAGGGAAATGAAGGATGTTAAAAAAGAAACACAAAAGAAATCTGAAACATGAAACAAAATTCCAATCTGGATATCAAAATAAGAAGATATTTTCTTGAGGTGCCTCGGTGGCACATTCAGTTAAGCATCTGATTCTTGGTTTCAGCTCAGATCCTTGTCTCAGGATCTAGGGATGGAGCCCTCGCCTCAGGATCGTTGCTCAGTGCAGAGTCTGCTTAAAGATTTTCACTCCCTTTGCCCTTCCCCTCCCTGCACTAGCTTGCTTTCTCCCCCTAAAGATAAATAAATAAATCTTTTATTTATTTATTTTTTTTTTAAATTTTTTATTTTTGATAAACATATATTTTTATCCCCAGGGGTACAGGTCTGTGAATCACCAGGTTTACACACTTCACAGCACTCACCAAATCACATACCCTCCCCAATGTCCATAATCCCATCCCCTTACCCCCTTAAGTGGGTAGAAGAAGAATAAATAAATCTTTTAAAAGAAAGCCATTTGGCATCATAAAAAAGTGTTATTCCAAAATATTGAAGTCTTCTGATTGGGAATATAGCATGAGATTTTGCTCCCACTGGCTCAGTCTCACTGAACACAGCATATTATTAGCAGGTAGGTCCTAAATGTACATGATCTGGTACAATGTCTTTAAGGTACTTCAATAAATAAATTCTTTATTAACTGTTCATTAAAGTCAGAAGCAGATGTCACCTTGAACTTTCAATAGAAACACCCCAGCTCTGGTCCTTTTCTCCCCCACTCCAGTGACTTTCAATGATCTACTTTTACACTTAGGAAAAGACACAAAATTATTTGAAATGTACCGTTAAAGGGAAAATGGTACACTTTGCCTTGTATTTTATGAGAATGTCTGTGTGCTGAATTTGGACTCTTAAAGACACAAAAAGACCCGAGTGTGGCCACACAAGAATTTATTTTAAAGTATTTGAGAATCTTACTATTCTCCTCTCCCATCTCTGCTATGTCTCAACGACTGATGTAGAAAGCTCGGCCAGCTTGTGGGGCCCTGGAGGTGCAGGCATGTGTCCCACTTGCAGCCACCCTGGCTGCCACTGGGGCTATTCTCCACCTGGACAGGTCCCTTCACAACTCTGAGCCAGTCACCACTTTCCTTCTGTCTTCACGTAATTAGGCAGAGCTGCTGCTACCATAATTAACTTTGTGTGTGTTTCTTGGCATTTCTGAGGCTGTTTACTTTGATGATCTGAAGTGATGGACAACAGGCCCTACCTTGAGGCCCATCACCTCCTGCTCTGACTGGACCACACGTTTCATCTCAGAAGCTCCACAGCATGTGGGGGACATCTGGGTGGAGGGCCCAGATGGAGACAGGACAGGCCTGAGTCTCACCTCTGCCCCTTTCCTGCTGTGCCGTCTAGCACAGCCACTCACTATTCTACTCCCACGTGCTCAGGTATAGACAGACACTCAATTCCCACATCCCATGGCACTGTTACCCTCATAGCACACATAGTTGAACAACATCTCACACAGACATGTTCTGGCTAAGGAGACAAAATGAAAATCTCACTGTGTAGAAATTTGGGTAGTAATGACAGTTATGATTTGGTCACTGTGTAGTGTATACAAATTTTGAATTGTAATGTTGCACCCTAGAAACTTATATAATACTATGTGTAATATTAGTAAAAATCAATAAAACAAAGAAAAATTTGGGACTCCGAGTTATTCTTCATACTTTACAGATTCACACCTATGCAAAAGAATGGTAAGAAATTTTACATAAATAACATCTAACTATAAATTTAGGTGAATAGGACAAATCTGGCTGTATTTATATTCATATTGCTTGATTCTACTCAGAGAAATGGCATGTTTAGCTACTTTATTGTTACACTTCCATTTTCGAACACTTACTTCAACTAATGTAACTTCTAAAGGTTTTTAGAATGTAACTTCTAAGGGTTTTAAGTATGGTTTTTCACTGTCCTGCTTTTTGTCTTCAGAGCCTACATAGTAGAGAAGAGAAAACGTATCCCTGTCTATTCAGGGGTAACAGAATGTATTTAATATTACAATATATGTGCATCAAATTTTAAGACCTCCCAAGTTACATGTGTTTAATCTTCTAGAGATTTAGTTTAACAATGCTGTAACAATGCTGTAACTGTAAAATAAAGTATTATTACATTTCTTATAGGAGGAAAACCTTTAAAATATAACACATGCTAACCTGTCAAAGTAGATGTCATTTCTACACTACTAAAAATATTTATATGGGCTAAGAACTATTATCTACTGCTGCTCTCCTCCTCCTCTTTTCTGATGAGCTTGCATATACTTTTCAATTGCAAATAAATGAGCTTTGGTAAAAAATAATCTAATCTAATTGTTTTTAAATATCTCTGTCCCCAGTGAGTGAGACTGGTGAGGACTTCCCAATGCCAAGGGGGATCCCAGATGGTCACTATTTAAATGCTCCCACTATCGACCACTGCTACAACCATGGTGGGTCATGCCTCATAAGCCTTATGTTAATCATACACTTAACCCTGCTATTTCACTGGTATTATTTCTCTAGGAAATATCTCTAAATAAATAACATTTAATTCAATTATGTACACTTTAATGCTAAAAATCATAACAATGTCTAAATGTGTGAGAAGAGAGGAAAAGTTAAATAAATATTACATTTCCACAAGATACTTAGTATCTGCTTAAAATTATATTTACATAGTTTAAAACAACATAGAAAATGCAAATATTAGAAAGTAAATGCAAATATGTAATAAAAATGTGTATGTATATCACAGGATCATATTTAAATAATAAAAAATAAAAACATATATGCAAATAAAAAAGATGAAATGAAAATAACCAGGTGATTCAAATCATTTCTGGATATTCCATAATATGTATAACAAACTGACTTTACAATTTCTTTAAATTAAAATAGGATATAAATAATATCAGCAGTGTGGCCATGATTATGTGAAATTACAAACAGAAAATGAGCAGAAGACAAACTGAACTGTCAATACTGATGATGTGGCACAGAGTTGGAAGGAAATGTTCTGTGATTGCTCTTCTGTGCACATTTTAAATAAAAGGCATGTGTTACTCTCACAATCAGGGAAGGAACATAAAAAGGGATCTGTGGGAAGACAAGGTAGCTAGCGGGTGAGGGATAAAGTAGACTCACTCTCAAAGGAAGCAGCCTGCTCCATAGTTGCTTTCCTCATCAAAAAATGTGCCTCAGTTTATCTTTGTGTATGGTGTAAGAGAATGGTCGAGTTTCATTCTTCTACATATAGCTGTCCAGTTTTCCCAACACCATTTATTGAAGAGACTGTCTTTTTTCCATTGTATATTTTTTCCTGTTTTGTCAAAGATTATTTGACCATAGAGTTGAGGGTCCATATCTGGGCTCTCTACTCTGTCCCACTGGGATATGTGTCTGTTTTTATGCCAGTACCATGCTGTCTTGGTGATCACAGCTTTGTAGTAAAGCTTGAAATCAGGTAATGTGATGCCCCCCATTTTATTTTTGTTTTTCAACATTTCCTTATGATTCGGGGTCTCTTCTGGTTCCATACAAATTTCTGGATTATTTGCTCCAGCTCTTTGAAAAATACTGGTGGAATTTTGATTGGAATGGCATTAAAAGTATAGATTGCTCTGGGCAGTATAGACATCTTAACAATGTTTATTCTTCCAACCCAATGTTTATAGCAGCAATGGCTACGGTCACCAAACTGTGGAAAGAACCAAGATGCCCATCAACAGACGAATGGATAAGGAAGATGTGGTCCATATACACTATGGAGTATTATGCCTCCATCAGAAAGGATGAATACCCAACTTTTGTAGCAGCATATACAGAACTGGAAGAGATTATGCTGAATGAAATAAGTCAAGCAGAGAGAGTCAATTATCATATGGTTTCACTTATTTGTGGAGCATAAGAAATAACATGGAGGACAAGGGGAGTTAGAGAGGAGAAGGGGGAAATTGGAAGGGGAGGTGAACCATGAGAGACTATGGACTCTGAAAAACAATCTGAGGGGTTTGAAGCGGCTGGGGGTGGGAGGTTGGGGAACCAGGTGGTGGGTATTGGAAAGGGCACGATTGCATGGAGCACTGGGTGTAGTGCAAAAACCATGAATACTTTGTGTACGGTGTAAGAGAATGGTCGAGTTTCATTCTTCTACATATAGCGGCCCAGTTTTCACAGCACCATTTATTGAAAAGACTGTCTTTTTTCCACTGTATGTTTTTTCCTGTTTTGTCGAAGATTATTTGACCATAGAGTTGAGGGTCCATATCTGAGCTCTCTACTCTGTTTCACTGCTCTACGTGTCTGTTTTTATGCCAGTACCATGCTGTCTTGGTGATCACAGCTTTGTAGTAAAGCTTGAAATCAGGTAATGTGATGCCCCCCGTTTTATTTTTGTTTTTCAACATTTCCTTAGTGATTCGGGGTCTCTTCTGATTCCATACAAATTTTAGGATTATTTGTTCCGGCTCTTTGAAGAATACCGGTGGAATTTTGATCGAGATAACATTAAAAGTATAGATTGCTCTAGGCAGTATAGGCATTTTAACAATGATTATTCTTCTGATCCAAGAGCATGGAATGGTCTTCCATCTTTTTGTGTCTTCTTCAGTTTCTTTCATGAGTGTTCTGTAGTTCCTCGAGTACAGATCCTTTACCTCTTTGGATAGGTTTATTCCCAGGTATCTTATGGTTCTTGATGCTATAGTAAATGGAATCGATTCTCTAATTTCCCTTTCTGTAATCCAATTATTAGTGTATAAGAAAACCACTGATTTCTGTACATTGACTTTGTATCCTGCCACGTTGCTGAATTGTTGTATGAGTTCTAGTAGTTTGGGGGTGTAGTCTTTTGGGTTTTCCGTATAAAGAATCATGTCATCTGCAAAGAGAGAGAGTTTGACTTACGCATTGCCAATTTGGATACCTTTTATTTCTCTTTGTTGTCTGATTGCTGTTGCTAGGACCTCTAATACTATGTTGAACAAGAGTGGTGAGAGTGTGCATCCTTGTGTTCCTGATCTCAACGGGAAGGCTGCAAGCTTTTTCCCATTGAGGGTGATATTTGCTGTGGGTCTTTCATAGATAGATTTGATGAAGTTCAGGTATGTTCCCTCTCTCCCTATACTTTGAAGCGTTTTAATCAGGAACGGATGCTGGATTTTGTCAAATTACACTGTACACAAAGATAAACTCAAAATGGATAAAAGACCTCAATGTGAGACAGGAATCCATCAGAATCCTAGAGGAGAACATAGGTAGTAATCTCTTTGATATCAGCCACAGCAACTTCTTTCAAGATATGTCTCCAAAGGCAAAGGAAACAAAAGCGAAAATAAACTTTTGGGACTTCATCAAAATCAAAAGCTTCTGCACAGCAAAGGAAATAGTCAAGAAAACAAAGAGGCAACTCAAAGAATGGGAGAAGATATTTGCAAATGACAGTACAGACAAAAGGTTGATATCCAGGATCTATAATGAACTCCTCAAACTCAACACACATAAAACAGACAATCATATCAAAAAATGGGCAGAGATCCAGAGGAGGAGTCAAGATGGCGGAGAAGTAGCAGGCTGAGACTACTTCAGCAGGCCAGAGATCAGCTAGATAGCTTATTTAAAGATTGCAAAGACCTGAAAATCCATCGGCAGATGGAAGAGAAGAAGAACAGCAATTCTGGAAACAGAAAAACAACCACTTTCTGAAAGGTAGGACCAGCGGAGAAGTGAATCCAAAGCGACGGGAAGATAGACCCCCGGGGGAGGGGCCAGCTCCCGGCAAGCGGCAGAGCAACGGAGCACAAAATCAGGACTTTTAAAAGTCTGTTCCGCTGAGGGACATTGCTCCAGAGGCTAAACCGGGGCGAAGCCCACGCGGGGTCAGCGTGGCCTGAGGTCCTGCAGGGTCACAGAAGGATCGGGGGTGTCTGAGTGTCGCAGAGCTTGCGGGTATTGGAACAGGAAAGCCGGCTACAGAGACAGAGCTGACAGTAAGCTCACAGCTCGGTGTTACCTTGAACCAGTCGCAGGCTCGGTGAGCTCGGAGCGTGGCCGGAGGTCAGGCAGACGGGAGTAACTGGGCGCTGTTCTCTGAGGGCGCACTGAGGAGTGGGGCCCTGGGATCTCGGCTCCTCCAGGTCAGAGACCAGGAGGCCGCCATTTGTATTCCCCGTCCTCCAGAACTCTACGGACAGCACTCAGGGAACAAAAGCTCCTGAAAGCAAACCTGAGCGGATTACTCAGCCCGGCCCCTGGTAAGGGCGGTGCAATTCCGCCTGGGGCAAAGACACTTGAGAATCACTACACCAGGCCCCTCCCCCAGAAGATCAACAAGAAATCCAGCCAGGACCAAGTTCACATACCAAGGAGTGCGGTTTCAATACCAAGGAGAGCAACAGAATTCCAGAGGAGGAGAAAGCAAAGCACGGAACTCATGGCTTTTTCCCTGTGATTTTTTTTAGTCTTGCAGTTAATTTAATTTTTTTCTTTTTCATATTTTGTTTTTTTTCTTGCCTTCTGGTAAAATTTTTTTTATAAATTTTACCTTTTTCTTTTTTAACGTTTTTTAACTAGTTTATCTAATACATATATTTTTTCTTTTTTATATTTTTCTTATTTGTTTTCTTTTTTTAAATTCTTTTCTTTTCTTTTTTTTTTCTTTCTTCCTTTTTGAACCTCTTTTTATCCCCTTTCTCCCCCCTCACAATTAGGGATCTCTTCTAATTTGGTTAAAGCATCTTTTCCTGGGGTTGTTGCCACTCTTTTAGTATTTTACTTGCTCCTTCATATACTCTTATCTGGACAAAATGGCAAGACGGAAAAATTCACCACAAAAAAAAGAACAAGAGGCAGTACAGAAGGCTAGGGACCTAATCAATACAGACATTAGTAATATGTCAGATCTAGAGTTCAGAATGACAATTCTCAAGGTTCTAGCCGGGCTCGAAAAAGGCATGGAAGATATTAGAGAAACCCTCTCGAGAGATATAAAAGCCCTTTCTGGAGAAATAAAAGAACTAAAATCTAACCAAGTTGAAATAAAAAAAGCTATTAATGAGGTGCAATAAAAAATGGAGGCTCTCACTGCTAGGATAAATGAGGCAGAAGAAAGAATTAGTGATATAGAAGACCAACTGACAGACAATAAAGAAGCTGAGCAAAAGAGGGACAAACAGCTACTGGACCACGAGGGGAGAATTCGAGAGATAAGTGACACCATATGACGATACAACATTAGAATAATTGGGATTCCAGAAGAAGAAGAAAGAGAGAGGGGAGCAGAAGGTATACTGGAGAGAATTATTGGGGAGAATTTCCCCAATATGGCAAAGGGAACGAGCATCAAAATTCAGGAGGTTCAGAGAACGCCCCTCAAAATCAATAAGAATAGGCCCACACCCCGTCACCTAATAGTAAAATTTACAAGTCTCAGTGACAAAGAGAAAATCCTGAAAGCATCCCGGGAAAAGAAGTCTGTAACATACAATGGTAAAAATATTAGATTGGCAGCTGACTTATCCACAGAGACCTGGCAGGTCAGAAAGAGCTGGCATGATATTTTCAGAGCACTAAACGAGAAAAACATGCAGCCAAGAATAGTATATCCAGCTAGGCTATCATTGAAATTAGAAGGAGAGATTAAAAGCTTCCAGGACAAACAAAAACTGAAAGAATTTGCAAACACCAAACCAGCTCTACAGGAAATCTTGAAAGGGGTCCTCTAAGCAAAGAGAGAGCCTACAAGTGGTAGATAAGAAAGGAACAGAGACCATATACAGTAACAGTCACCTTACAGGCAATACAATGGCACTAAATTCATATCTCTCAATAGTTACCCTGAATGTGAATGGGCTAAATGGCCCTGTCAAAAGACACAGGCTATCAGAATGGATAAAAAAACAAAACCCATCTATTTGTTGCCTCCAAGAAACTCATTTTAAGCCCGAAGACACCTCCAGATTTAAAGTGAGGGGGTGGAAAAGAATTTACCATGCTAATGGACATCAGAAGAAAGCAGGAGTGGTAATCCTTATATCAGATCAATTAGATTTTAAGCCAAAGACTATAATAAGAGATGAGGAAGGACATTATATCATAATCAAAGGGTCTGTCCAACAAGAAGATCTAACAATTTTAAATATCTATGCCCCCAACGTGGGAGCAGCCAACTATATAAACCAATTAATAACAAAATCAAAGGAACACATAAACAATAATACAATAATAGTAGGGGACTTTAACACTCCCCTCAAAGAAATGGACAGATATCCAAGCAAAAGATCAACAAGGAAATAAAGGCCTTAAACGACACACTGGACCAGATGGACATCACAGATATATCCAGAACATTTCATCCCAAAGCAACAGAATACACATTCTTCTCTAGTGCACATGGAACATTCTCCAGAATAGATCACATCCTCGGTCCTAAATCAGGACTCAACCGGTATCAAAAGATTGGGATCATTCCCTGCATATTTTCAGACCACAACGCTCTAAAGCTAGAACTCAACCACAAAAGGAAGTTTGGAAAGAACCCAAATACGTGGAGACTAAACAGCATCCTTCTAAAAAATGAATGGGTCAACCGGGAAATTAAAGAAGAATTGAAAAAAATCATGGAAACAAATGATAATGAAAATACAACGGCTCAAAACTGTGGGACACAACAAAGGCAGTCCTGAGAGGAAAATATATAGCGGTTCAAGCCTTTCTTAAGAAACAAGAAAGGTCTCAGGTACACAACCTAAACCTACACCTAAAGGAGCTGAAGAAAGAACAAGAAAGCAACCCTAAGCCAAGCAGGAGAAGAGGAATCATAAAGATCAGAGCAGAAATCAATGAAATAGAAACCAAAAAGACAATAGAGCAAATCAACGAAACTAGGCGCTGGTTCTTTGAAAGAATTAATAAAATTGATAACCCCCTGGCCAGACTTATCAAAAAGAAAAGAGAAAGGACCCAAATAAATAAAATCATGAATTAAAGAGGAGAGATCACAACTAACACCAAAGAAATACAAACTATTATAAGAACATACTATACGCAACTCTACTCCAACAAATTTGACAATCTGGAAGAAATGGATGCATTCCTAGAAACATATAAACTACCACAACTGAATCAGGAAGAAGTAGAAAGCATGAACAGACCCATAACCAGTAAGGAGATTGAAACAGTCATTAAAAATCTCCAAACAAACAAAAGCCCAGGGCCAGACGGCTTCCCGGGGGAATTTTACCAAACATTTAAAGAAGAACTAATTCCTATTCTCCTGAAACTGTTCCTAAAAATAGAAATGGAAGGACAAACTTCCAAACTCATTTTATGAGGCAGCATCACCTTGATCCCAAAACCAGACAAGGATCCCATCAAAAAGAGAGCTATAGACCAATATCCTTGATGAACACAGATGCGAAAATACTCAACAAAATACTAGCCAATAGGATTCAACAGTACATTAAAAGGATTATTCACCACGACCAAGTGGGATTTATTCCAGGGCTACAAGGTTGGTTCAACATCCACAAATCAGTCAATGTGATACAACACATCAATTAAAGAAAAAATAAGAACCATATGATACTCTCAATAGATGCTGAAAAAGCATTTGACAAAGTACAGCATCCCTTCCTGATCAAAACTCTTCAAAGCTTTTCTGCTAAGGTCAGGAACACGGCAGGATGTCCATTATCACCACTACTATTCAACATAGTACTAGAGGTCCTAGCTTCAGCTATCAGACAACAAAAGGAAATGAAAGGCATCCAAATTGGCAAAGAAGAAGTCAAATTATCACTCTTCACAGATGATATGATACTATATGTGGAAAACCCAAAAGACTCCACTCCAAAACTGCTAGAACTTATACAGGAATTCAGTAAAGTGTCAGGATATTAAATCAATGCACAGAAATCAGTTGCATTTCTCTACACCAACAGCAAGACAGAAGAAAGAGAAATTAAGGAGTCAATCCCATTTACAATTGCACCAAAACCATCAGATACCTAGGAATAAACGTAACCAAAGAGGCACAGAATCTATACTCAGAAAACTATAAAGTACTCATGAAAGAAATTGAGGAAGACACAAAGAAATGGAAAAATGTTCCATGCTCCTGGATTGGAAGAATAAATATTGTGAAAATGTCTATGCTACCTAAAGCAATGTACACATTTAATGCAATTCCTATCAAAGTACCATCCATCTTTTTCAAAGAAATGGAACAAATAATGCTAAAATTTATATGGAACCAGAAAAGACCTCGAATAGCCAAAGGGATATTGAAAAAGAAAGCCAACATTGGTGGCATCACAATTCCGGACTTCAAGCTCTATTACGAAGCTATCATCATCAAGACAGCATGGTACTGGCACAAAAACAGACACATAGATCAATGGAACAGAATAGAGAGCCCAGAAATAGACCCTCAACTCTACGGCCAACTAATATTCGACAAAGCAGGAAAGAATGTCCAATGGAAAAAAGACAGCCTCTTCAATAAATGGTTCTGGGAAAATTGGACAGCCACATACAGAAAAATGAAATTGGACCATTTCCTTACACCACACACGAAAATAGACTCAAAATGGATGAAGGACCTCAATGTGCGAAAGGAATCCATCAAAATCCTTGAGAAGAACACAGGCAGCAACCTCTTCGACCTCAGCTGCAGCAACATCTTCCTAGGAACAACGCCAAAGGCAAGGGAAGCAAGGGAAAAATGAACTATTGGGATTTCGTCAAAATCAAAAGCTCTTGCACAGCAAAGGAAACAGTTAACAAAATCAAAAGACAACTGACAGAATGGGAGAAGATATTTGCAAACGACATATCAGATAAAGGACTAGTGTCCAGAATCTATAAAGAGCTTAGCAAACTCAACACCCAAGGAACAAATAATCCAATCAAGAAATGGGCAGAGGACATGAACAGACATTTCTGCAAAGACATCCAGATGGCCAACAGACACATGAAAAAGTGCTCCATATCACTCGGCATCAGGGAAATACAAATCAAAACCACAATGAGATATCACCCCACACCAGTCAGAATGGCTAAAATCAACAAGTCAGGAAATGACAGATGCTGGCGAGGATGCGGAGAAAGGGGAACCCTCCTCCACTGTTGGTGGGAATCCAAGCTGGTGCAGCCACTCTGGAAAACAGCATGGAGGTTCCTCAAAATGTTGAAAATAGAAGTGCCCTATGACCCAGCAATTGCACTATTGGGTATTTACCCTAAAGATACAAACATAGTGATCCAAAGGGGCACATGCACCCGAATGTTTATAGCAGCAATGTCCACCATAGCCAAACTATGGAAAGAACCTAGATGTCCATCAACAGATGAATGGATCTAGAAGATGTGGTATATATACACAATGGAATACTATGCAGCCATCAAAAGAAATGAAATCTTGCCATTTGCGACAACATGGATGGAACAAGAGCCTATCATGCTTAGCAAAATAAGTCAAGCAGAGAAAGACAACTATCATATGATCTCCCTGATATGAGGAAGTGGTGATGCACCATGGGAGCTTAAGTGGGTAGGAGAAGAATAAAAGAAACAAGATGGGATTGGGAGGGAGACAAACCATAAGTGACTCTTAATCTCACAAAACAAACTGAGGGTTGCTGGGGGGAGAGGGTTTGGGAGAAGCGGGTGGGATTATGGACATTGGGGAGGGTATGTGCTTTGGTGAGTGCTGTGAAGTGTGTAAACTTAGTGATTCACAGACCTGTACCCCTGGGGCTAAAAATATATGTTTATAAAAAATAAAAAATTAAATTAAAAAAATGGGCAGAATATCTGGACAGACACTTCAGTGAAGACATACAAATGGCTATCAGACACATGAAAAAATGTTATCATCACTAGCCATCAGAGAGATTCAAATTAAAACTACATTGAGATATCATCTTACACCAGTTAGAATGGCCAAAATTAGCAAGACAGGGAACAACATGTGTTGGAGGGGATGTGGGGAAAGGGGATCCCTCTTACATTGTTGGTGGGAATGCAAGTTGGTGCAGCCTCTTTGGAGAACAGTGTGGAGATTTCTCAAGAAATTAAAAATAGAGTTTCCCTATGACCCTGCCATTGCACTACTGGGTATTTACCCCAAAGATACAGATGGAGTGAAAGGAATGGCCATCTGTACCCCAATGTTTATAGCAGCAATGGCCACGGTCGCCAAACTGTGGAAAGAACCAAGATGTCCTTCAAGGGACGAATGGATAAGGAAGATGTGGTCCATATACACTATGGAGTATTATGCCTCCATCAGAAAGAATGAATACCCAACTTTTGTAGCAGCATGGATGGGACTGGAAGAGATTATGCTGAGTGAAATAAGTCAAGCAGAGAAAGTCAATTATCATATGGTTTCACTTATTTGTGGAGCATAACAAATAGCATGGAGGACATGGGGATTTAGAGAGGAGAAGGGAGTTGGGGGAAATTGCAAGGGGAGGTCAACCATGAGAGACTATGGACTCTCAAAAACAATCTGAGGATTTTGAAGGGGTGGGGGGTTGGGAATTTGGGGTACCAGGTGGTGGGTATTATAGACGGCACAGATTGCATGGAGCACTGGTTGTGGTGAATAAATAATGAATACTGTTATGCTGAATATAAATAAATGAATTAAAAAAAACAAGTAATACTGTTATGCTGAAAATAAAAAACAAACAAACAAACAAAACAGCCTGTGAGATTGGGAGGGAGTCGCTTTCTTCAGAGGTGGACCTGGCCAGTCAGGTCAGTCTGACTTCTAATGCTTGGCATAGAATAAAGCTTCACATAACTTAAATATATATATATATATATATATATATATATATATATATATATATAATCAGGTAGGACATTTTTCTTCTGAGAATGTCTGCCTGCATTATAGCCAAGAGTAACTCTGGTATGGCTAATGAATAGCAGACATTGTTAGGAAAAGATTGTGTCCCACTTTTTAAACTTAAAATTGTCACACAGTTCAAATTAAATTTGTGCCGGAGTAAATAGACAAGGATATCACTATTGGAAGGCTTCACTTGCCAACCTGTTAAACTCCTATAAATCTTAGAAAAACTGGGATAGATTAAATACCTTCTCAGTTTGAAACAGTCTGAGGAAGGTGGTTGTATCAAGTCTTCCTGTTTCTGGGCTCCCCCCACATGTCAGGCTAATGGTATTTGAGCCACAACAAGCTGACGTGTTTTGGAATTATGTCACCTTTCCTAACTGATGACAAAAAGTTTTAATTAAAATATAATATTTATTATTTGCGTAATTTAAAAATGAAATCTAGCAAAGACTTCCAGCTATGGTTAAGCAAGGTTAACATATTTTCTCCTTGAAAATCAGTATAAAACTGGACTAAAACAGCAAAACTAGTCATTTCAGCCCTCAGGAAATGTCCATAGGCCTACAGTAATCTAAGAAGTGTTTTTGCTCAAAAAACTGCAGAATTTAGGGAACAACATTTGTACTCTCACCTGGAGCTGAGCCCATTCCTTACCATCTCCCAATACCCAGGTCCACGGGCATCAAGGTTCATCTAAGATAAGATGGCCCATGAGGACTAGCAGTACAATTACACAGTGTAAGAAGCTGAGTTAATTTGGGATGAGGAGGGATGTGAAAGTAAGCTGACAAGCTACGTCTTGTACAAGCAGGAAAGCCAGGGGCTCTGCTGGTCTGCGGTTGTGGTCATGACTGCAGCAAGCCTGTGCTTGGCTGAAGCTGTGAGCGAGCTTAGCAGGGACTCAAAACAGCCCTAGCCATCCACATGACCCTGAGGCCTTAGGCATAAGCTAAACAAACATGAAAGGCCTCACAAAATGTATATGCTGGGTAAGTCTCAAAATTGCCTAAAATATGAATGTGCTACCCATTCAATGGAAGTCTTAATCCAAGTGCTTGACCACAATCCCTATCTAATCCTGTCTACCACTAAGATATGTAGACATAGGTGATCCTCAAGAAACTACGCTGAACAATAAATAATTGGAAAAGAAAACAGGAGAGTCGTGAGCAGCCACATACCACAGAGGTTATAATATCACACATTTAACCCAGGCAACTTTCTCAGCACACAAACAACAATGAGAGCGACAGTTTGGAGACAAATCACAATCTAGAGTTCCTGCAATATATTTGCAACAAAATATTTTTCAATAGTAAATTAGCAAAACAGATAAGGAATCACAAAAGTATGTCTGTTATAAGGGGAAACCTCCCCCCCAACTCAATTCAAACTGTCATTGAGTGTGACCAGACACTTTCCATAGCAGATAATGACTTCAGTGCAGCTATTACAAATATGTTCAAAAAAAAAAAAAAACACAGAAAACCATGTTAGAGAATTAAAGGAAAGTATGAAAACAATAAATCAGCAAATAGAGATCTAAAAAAGGAGAAAGAAATTACAAAAAATAATAGATTTTTTTAAAATCTGCAATAGATCACAGCTTTGTATTAAAGCTTGAAATCAGGTAACATGATGCCCCTAGTTTTATTTTTGTTTTTCAGCATTTCCTTAGCGATTCGGGGGTCTCTTCTGATTCCATACAAATTTTAGGATTATTTGCTCCAGCTCTTTGAAAAATACCGGTGGAATTTTGATCGGAATGGCATTAAAAGTATAGATTGCTCTAGGCAGTATAGACATTTTAACAATGCTTATTCTTCCAATCCAAGTGCATGGAACGGTCTTCCATCTTTTTGTGTCTTCTTCAGTTTCTTTCATGAGCGTTCTGTAGTTCCTCGAGTACAGATCCTTTACCTCTTTTGTTAGGTTTATTCCCAAGTATCTTATGGTTCTTGGTGCTTTAGTAAATGGAATCAATTCTCTAATATCCCTTTCTGTATTTTCATTGTTAGTGTATAAGAAAGCCACTGGTTTCTGTACATTGACTTTGTATCCTGCCACCTTACTGAGTTTTGTATGAGTTCTAGTAGTTTGGGGGTGGAGTCTTTTGGGTTTTCCATATAAAGAATCATGTCATCTGTGAAGAGAGAGAGTTTGACTGCTTCATTGCCAGTTTGGATACCTTTTATATCTCTTTGTTGTCTGATTGCTGTTGCTAGGACTTCTAATAATATGTTGAACAAAAGTGGTAAGAGTGGGGATGATATTTGCTGTGGGTCTTTCATAGAGAGATTTTATTAAAACAGACACATAGACCAGTGAAACAGAGTAGAGAGCCCAGATATGGACCCTCAACTCTATGGTCAAATAATCTACGACAAAACAGGAAAAAAATATACAGTGGAAAAAAGACAGTCTCTTCAATAAATGGTGCTGGGAAAACTGGACAGCTATATGTAAAAGAATGAAACTTGACCATTCTCTGATAAACTCAAAATGGATAAAAGACCTCAACGTGAGACAGGAATCCATCAGAATCATAGAGGAGAACATAGGCAGTAATCTCTTTGATATCAGCCAAAGCAACTTCTTTCAAGATATGTCTCCAAAGGCAAAGGAAACAAAAGCAAAATAAACTTTTGGGACATCATCAAAATCAAAAGCTTCTGCAAAACAAAGGAAACAGTCAACAAAACAAAGAGGCAACCCACGGAATGGGAGAAGATATTTGCAAATTACAGTACAGACAAAAGGTAAGGTTGATATCCAGGATCTATAATGAACTTCTCAAACTCAACACACACAAAACAGACAATCATATCAAAAAATGGGCAGAAGATATGAACAGACACTTCTCCAATGAAGACATACAAATGGCTATCAGACACATGAAAAAATGTTCATCATCACTAGCCATCAGGGAGATTCAAATTAAAACCACATTGAGATACCACTTTACACCAGTTAGAATGGCCAAAATTAGCAAGATGGGAAACAACATGTGTTGGAGGGGATGTGGAGAAAGGGGAACCCTCTTACATTGTTGGTGGGAATGCAAGTTGGTGCAGCCTCTTTGGAGAACAGTGTGGAGATTTCTCAAGAAATTAAAAATAGAGTTTACCTATGACCCTGCCATTGCACTACTGGGTATTTACTCCAAAGATACAGATGTATTGAAAGGAAGGGCCATCTGTACCCCAATGTTTATAGCAGCAATGGCCACGGTCGCCAAACTGTGGAAAGAACCAAGATGTCCTTCAAGGGACGAATGGATAAGGAAGATGTGGTCCATATACACTATGGAGTATTATGCCTCCATCAGAAAGAATGAATACCCAACTTTTGTAGCAGCATGGATGGGACTGGAAGAGATTATGCTGAGTGAAATAAGTCAAGCAGAGAAAGTCAATTATCATATGGTTTCACTTATTTGTGGAGCATAACAAATAGCATGGAGGACATGGGGAGTTAGAGAGGAGAAGGGACTTGGGGGAAATTGGAAGGGGAGGTCAACCATGAGAGACTATGAACTCTGAAAATCAATCTGAGGGTTTTGAAGGGGCAGGGGGTGAGAGGTTGGGGGAACCAGGTGGTGGGTATTGGAGAGGGCATGGATTGCATGGAGCACTGGATGTGGTGCAAAAACAATGAATACTGTTATGCTGAAAATAAATTTAAAAAAAATAAAAATCTTCAGTAGAAAAACATTACAGTTGAAGTGAACTATTCACTAGAGTGCTTTAAGGAAATATTCCAGTTGGCAGAAGAAACATTTTCAATATGATTTAACTTCCTCAACTTCATAAATGGCATCTGTGAAAACCCATAGCTGACATCATACCTAGTGTTGAAAGACTGAATGCTTTTACACCAAGAACAGGGACAAGACAAGGATGTCTGCTCTTGACATTTCTGTTTAACATGGTACTAAAGGTTCTAGAAAGTACAACAAGAAAAGAATTTAAAATATCTAAGAGATTCCAAAGGAATAGTTAAGATGTCTTCATCTAAAGATGACATGATCCTGTATGTAGATAATTCCATGGAATCTACATGGAAAGAAAACCCATATTAAAACACATAAACATGTTTAGCATTGACACAAGGTGCACTTTTGATATACAAAGTATTAGTTACATTTCTATATACTAGCATGAACAACTTAAAAATGAAATTAAGGAAATATTTCTACTTACAAAAAAAAACAGAAAGAATGAAACATTTAGGAATTACATTAACAAAAGAAGATCAAAACTTGTATATTGAAAATTACAAAACAATGCAGAGAAAAATTACAAAATATCTAAAGAAAAGCTTCAATATTGTCATGATGGCAACTCTCACCAAATCCATTGACGATTCCATAGAGCAGTCTTCATGGGCAAAAATTTTTAAAAATCCTCTAATATTGACATAAAAATCCAAAAGATCAAGAAGTGGAAAATTGATTTTGAAAAAGAACAAGCTGGAGAACTGATATGATCAACCCACAGAAGTGGTGGGGGAGGGGCACACCTAAAATTGGATTGGGATGATGAGACTGATGATGCTGCACACACAGAGGGTGTGGAAAGCTTCTTCACTGACACAGAATGTCCTAGGGGGCAGAAGGGCGGGCCTTTCAAGCAAGGCCTCACAGCACCTGACTTCAAAGGTTACAGAAGAATCAAGTTAACAGTAGTAAGGTCAGTGTTGTATTGGTGCTAAGAGAGCAAACAAGTCGGTAGAATAGAATTGAGTCAAGAAATAAACCCATAAAATGATATAGCAACTTTAGAGAACACTCTGGCAATAACATAAAAAATTAAACAGAAAAGAAATAAAAAATTAAACAGAAACTTGCCAAAACCCCAACAAGTCCTCTCCTATGAATCTAAGAAAAATAAAACAGATGTCCCCACAAAGGCATGTATGTAAATATTCGTATCAGAATTACTCATAATAGCCAACATTTGGCAACAATGCAAATGATGAATAAATAAAACACTGCATACCTATAAAATGAAATATAAAGGAAGAAACTACTTATACCTGGTACACCATGAATGACCATCAAGAATATTATATTAAGTAAAAGAAGTCACAAGCAAAAAACTATATATTCTGTGATTAGATAAATATTAATTGTCCATAAGGGG
The DNA here is from genome assembly GCF_011764305.1 of Mustela putorius furo. Taxonomy (NCBI): domain Eukaryota; kingdom Metazoa; phylum Chordata; class Mammalia; order Carnivora; family Mustelidae; genus Mustela; species Mustela putorius. The sequence continues at coordinate 15,700,007 of NW_025421998.1, forward strand.
CAAATTTTCAAGACAGAAAGCAGATCAGTGGACAATTAATTGCATGATTTCTGGTAAATACTTACTCTTTAGATCAACAGGGCAGTAAAATTTTGGAGCACTTTCATCATCCATAAATATTTCTGGGTTTACAGCTAGTCCTCATTCCTACTTCTCAGTGGAGAGCCTGTTTCTCCCTCTCCTTTTGCCCCTCTCCCAGCTTGTACTCTCTCTCTCTCTCAATCTCTATCTCAAATAAGTAAATAAAAATCTTAATTAAAAAAAAAATTCAGAGGCAGTAAGGCAATGGACTCAACTGGAAAGCATGATGAATAATGCCTAGGGAGGTTAATACTTATTTGAGTTTCTGCTGGCTAATTCATATCTGTATTTCATCTAACTATGCTTTTATGTTTTATATTGCTTTTAGATCCAATTCAAAAGTCCAGAATATCAAGTTACTTGTAGTTTCCCTGATTTGCTATGTCACATTGCGGTGCATCTGATTATTGACATGAGATTTTCTGCCTGGAATCTGCTTTACTATTGTGTGTGTGAGTAAGTGTGTGTGTGCGTGTGTGTGTGTGTGTGTGTGTTTCATTACTTACTAGGCTCAGTGCTGGGAATAACATAAAATAGTCTCTAACTCAGTTCGCTATCCCAGCAGTGGAAACAGGCCAGGTCAGTGCTAAGGGCAGGGCAGTCAGCACACATGAGAGGGCTAGGAGAGAGTTCCTAAGGAAAATGCAGAGAAAATCCTCCCAGCAGCCAGAGGATGGGGTTGGGTGGGAGAAGGCTTCTCTCCTAGGAGTGGAGAGTAGGATTGCAGAGCTACAGTGAGAAGGATAGAGAAAGCAAGCTGCCGCATGGCCTGAAGGTTTAGGCACACAAGGTCTGAAGAGAACACAAGGAGATGCTACGGGGAGGTTGGACAACTGCCAAAGTGAAGTCAAATGGTGCTTGCTGCCAGGCTAAGTACCCATCACTCCCCTTATCCTTTCTACGACTAAAGTCTTCTAGAGAGGATGGAATCAATGCAGCCTTTCCATTAATACTGAAAGGGCCTACATGGATTAGCTGTGAGCGTGGACTCCAGCACTGAGCCAGTGTTCAAATCCTAGCTCCACCTCTCACTCTTTGTATGGCCTTGCACAAATTATTCCCTTTCCTGTGCCTCAATATGCTCATCTCTGAAATAGGCTGATGAGACTTTCACCTCCTAGAGTGGATTGAGGAACTCATGGAACAATGCAGTATTCTATGTCCCATGGCACTCTGGTGGGGCGGGGAGACGCTGACTGAGGCAGGGAGACAGGAGCTGGTGCAGGAACCACAACAGGAAGAGCTGAATGGAAGGTGGGGGAGACAGGATGTGGTACAAAGCAGGAGACACAGGAGGCAGGAACACAGAGGATGGAAATGGTAGGTGACCAGTGGGATGGGGGCCTGAGAAAGGGCAGCTCCCCAGGGAGGATCTGGTCTCTGTCATGGGCAACCTGGAGGACAGCGCTCCTGCCTCACACAGGGAATCCTAGAGGACGGTCAGGTGAGGGGATGACAGGGAATAAGAGAGCATCAAGACCCCTTCCCCTGCTCTGTGTTCTGAGATGCAGATCGCACGTCACAGGGTCTGTAGCCCTCGGTTACATTTATTTTACACTCTGGGGTCTCACCAAGGGTCCCACAGCAAGGCCATGTCTCAGTTCCTGCTGTGTTCAAGTCTCCTCAGGTTCTAAGAGTGGAGGGGGGGAAGGAAAAGGAGGGAGGGCCAAGCTATTGAGTGATGGATGAAAACACAAATGATAATCACATATTTTATCTACTTCAGATTCAGGAGAATAAAACTCAGCAAAAGGAGGTATTTTGAAATCTCTTGACCAAAAACTGTTTTGTTAATAAATTATGAACCAGTGCTATAAGCACAGATTTCAACTAGTTTTAAAACTTACCTTTCAATCACATGATTGACTCAGTATTTATTATTATTTTTTTATAAACATATATTTTTATCCCCATGGGTACAGGTCTGTGAATCACCAGGTTTACACACTTCACAGAACTCACCAAAGCACATACCCTCCCCAATGTCCATAATCCCACCCCCTTCTCCCAAACCCCCTCCTAGAAAGGGGAACCCTCCTACACTGTTGGTGGGAATGCAAGCTGGTGCAGCCACTCTGGAAAACAGCATGGAAGTTCCTCAAAATGTTGAAAATAGAACTGCCCTATGCCCCAGCAATTGCACTATTGGGTATTTACCCTAAAGATACAAACATAGTGATCCAAAGGGGCATGTGCACCCGAATGTTTGACTCAGTATTTAGTAGTCTTTCCCTGGGGAATACTTTCCTCCCTTCAGAAAACTATGACATCATCAAAACCAAAGCACAGAGCAAATCAAAATTCCCAGTCAAATTTCCCAGTCAAAATTCCCAGACAAAAGGCCTAAAGTATGGATTTTGGTAGAGAAATGTCAATTTAAAAGCATAATAAAGAATAGCCTTTTATCAATTATTAAGATAGAAAAAAACATGGTTATTCAGTAAAAAGTTACCCACAGAGAAGAAAGGAATTTAAAAAAACACAGAAAAGAGGAGGAATCCTGATGTGGGAGCTCAGCACACTTGCACATGATGAGAGGGACCATCAGTGAGGCTCAGGGACCCGAGGAGGTAACACTGGGAGAAGCTGGAGACCAAGAAAATAAAGGCTTGCTATAAACTGTTCCATTCATCCTGTGTTCTAGAATTTGGCTGCATCACATAAACATTCAAACCTCAGTCACATTAATAGTTGATATGCTTACAATTAAGTTCAATTTGATGTCCACACACAAATACAGAGGCAACTTCCATTAGTTCTCTCTGTTGCTGCTCCAGGACAGGTTTTAGTAGAACTGAGGGCACATTAGAGAAGAATTATCTTGATCTGATTTGGATGTTTTAAAATTTACCCTTGAATAATAATTCTGTTCTTAGAGACTTCTGCTCTTAAATTAGATCACTCAAAATAAAACCATTTACACATTTATTTCCCTCCACTGTTCCTTGAGGATATAATAATGGTTAACTTTTTCTAGGAGATAAGACTAGTTATCTTCTCAAGTGGGGCTGCCTGTGTGGTTCAGTGGGTTAAGCATCTGCCTTTGACTGGGGTCGTGATCTTGGAGTCTAGGGACTGAGCTTCATGTCTGGCTCCCTGCTCAGAATGGAGTCTGTTTCACCTCCTCCTGCTGCTCCTCCCCACCCCACGCATGTACTCTCTCTCTCTCTCTAATAAACAAACAAACAAATAAATAAATTTTAAGCTTTTTTTCCCTTTGGCAATGTAAAACAAGCCAGTTGTGTGACAGAGCATAATCACATCTTGAAATGGCCTGGGTCTCTGCATTGAGTCTCGATCATGTCACCAACAAAAGGGCAAGGCTGGCCCCTGGGTATCCACTCAGGCCATCATGCAGAGAAGAATTCCAGCCCAGTAATGAACCATGTAGCTGAGTCCATCATGGAGTTTCCTAGTCCATGTCCAGGGGTCTCCAAGCTCAGAGGTGATGAAAACCACCTGGTATGGGTCAGTATCCCACAGCACTAGGAATCCTTCCACTCCCCATAGGAGGATGGGGGGAGCCTAAGTGACAGCATTTGTCTGGCTGGTTGTCTTCCTCCTCCTGCCCTCCATGTTCCTCCTTCACCTCCCACTTATCCCCTCCAGGCACCACCTGTGCTGATGGTGGCCTCACAAAGCCACCACCTGTGCTATAAAAGCCTCAAGAGACTCTAGAGGGTCATTGACTCTTAGAGTTGCTGTCTCAGCTCAGCCTGACTGGTTTCCATCTCTCTGTCCCTGAGGAGCAGGATTATTCAGATGCACACAGTGCTTAGTGTCCTAGGACTGGGATCACCAGGAACAAAGAGGTGCTGGCTATTTCAGGGTTTGGAATGTCCTTTCCCCAGGGCTTATACTATCCTAGAGGGAAGACTGGCCTGACAGCTGGAGAGAGGAGCCAAGTTCTTTCCCCATCCTGTCCATCACCTGCTCCGGATTTCTGCTGGGCCCACTAAAGGAGGGAGACCTGAGATCCACCTTAGCACCCACCACGGGAGTGCGACTCCATTGAAATCAGGAATTCCATGGTCTTCCTTCTAGCTCGGTCCCTAGCTTCTCATAGGAACCTAACCTGGGGAGACAGTGGCTCCTCTTCTGCCTCTGAGGTGACACTTTGAGATCCAGAAACCGCTCCCCGTCCAGGTGGGAAGGAACACACACACACACACACACACACACACACACACACTTTGAGGAGAGCTAAAGTGGACTAAGATAACTGATCCTAATTTCTTCTAATAAAGCAGGTTCAATGATTATCAAATTCACTCACTGTTTTAAACCAGTCCTTGGTGAAGAATGTCCAAAGCTTGTTTGTCTGACAATACTCATGTATACCTCATAGATTTTATATTTTTATGGTTACAAAAGTGAGGTTAATATTTGAAAGAGGCCTGGCCCCAGGCCTGACAGGTTGTGGGTGTTCTGCACATAGTGACTTAGTTTGAAATGCCAGGTCCATGCAATGAGAGGTGCACATAATAGAGAGGAGGAGGTGGGGGTTCTAATCCTGCCTCAGCTGCTCATGGTCCTGTCATATTGAGTCACCTGCATTTTGACTGCTGTTTTCTTATCTTTAAAGATGAGAAACAATGAGGCTTCTGGAAGAAATGCTTTCCTTCTGTTGGAGAATGACTTCCTGTACCCTTTTGTCCTTCTAGCTAAACTTACAATCAAATTGATATGAGACAGATTAACAGAAGAAAATCAAATTCAATAGAAATATGTATGGGGAGTTCACACAGACTTGGAAATCCTAAACACAGTGAGTCAATAGGAAGCTTATATGAGCTAAGGAGAGAGGCAATATGTGATAACAAAAAGGGGCCAGGAGCAGGAGAATGAGAAGAAATGTTTGGAAGAACAAGATTGCCCAGTTATGCAGGTGATTCCATAGGTAAAGTGGAGTGAGTCCCTGTTAATAGCTGTCTCACTGCCACAGGCACACCTTTCCAGGGTAAATTTCTGCCATTCAGGGAGAGGCAGTTTTCTTGCCTCTGCTGGGTTTTGATGATTTTAACTCAAAAAAGTCTTCATGCCACTGTGGCTCAACAGGGGAAGCCAGCACTGGTGCCACTCTTTTCACCTGTAATTGATTAAGCTTCTGTGATTCCATAGCAGAGGGTGATTCCCCAGCATGCTACTTATGACTTGGTTTTAATAATGGGTTACTCATCTCACAAGACAAATGATTTTTTTAAACTTTTTCCAACACAAAGTGTTATAAAGACATAGGTTGAAGTTAAAAAAGAAACAGTTCTATGTGTCTGTTTTTATGCCAGTACCATGCTGTCTTGGTGATCACAGCTTTGTAATAAAGCTTGAAATCAGGTAATGTGATGCCCCCAGATTTATTTTTGTTTTTCAACATTTCCTTAGTGATTCGGGGTCTCTTCTGATTAAAAAAAGACACATAGACCAGTGGAACAGAGTATAGAGCCCAGATATGGACCCGCAACTCTATGGTCAATTAATCTTCGACAAAACAGGAAAAAATTTACAGTGGAAAAAAGACAGTCTCTTCAATAAATGGTGCTGGGAAAACTGGACAGCTATAAGTAGAAGAACGAAACGCGACCGTTCTCTTACACCGTACACAAAGATAAACTCAAAATGGATAAAAGACCTCAACATGAGACAGGAATCCATCAGAATCCTAGAGGAGAAGATAGGCAGTAATCTCTTTGATATCAGCCACAGCAACTTCTTTCAAGATATGTCTCCAAAGGCAAAGGAAACAAAAGCGAAAATAAGCTTTTGGGACTGCATCAAAATCAAAAGCTTCTGCACAGCAAAGGAAACAGTCAAAAAAACAAAGAGGCAACTCAAAGAATGGGAGAAGATATTTGCAAAGGACAGGACAGACAAAAGGTTGATATCCGGGATCTATAATGAACTCCTCAAACTCAATACACATGAAACAGGCAAACATATCAAAAAATGGGCAGAAGATATGAACAGACACTTCTCCAATGAAGACACAAATGGCTATCAGACACATGAAAAAATGTTCATCATCACTAGCCCTCAGGGAGATTCAAACCAAAACCACATTGAGATATCACCTTACACCAGTTAGAATGGCCAAAATTAACAAGACAGGAAACAACATGTGTTGGAGGGGATGTGGAGAAAGGGGAACCCTCTTACACTGTTGGTGGGAATGCAAGTTGGTGCAGCCTCTTTGGAGAACAGTGTGGAGATTCCTCAAGAAATTAAAAATAAACTTCCCTATAGCCCTGCAATTGCACTCCTGGGTATTTACCCCAAAGATACAAATGTTGTGAAAAGAAGGGCCATCTGTACCCCAATGTTTATAGCAGCAATGACCACGGTCGCCCAACTATGGAAATTACCAAGATGCCCTTCAAGGGATGAATGGATAAGGAAGATGTGGTCCATATACACTATGGAGTATTATGCCTCCATCAGAAAGAATGAATACCCAACTTTTGTAGCAGCATGGACGGGACTGGAAGAGATTATGCTGAGTGAAATAAGTCAAGCAGAGAAAGTCAATTATCATATGGTTTCACTTATTTGTGGAGCATAACAAATATCATGGAGGACATGGGGAGTTAGAGAGGAGAAGGGAGTTAGGGAAAATTGGAAGGGGAGGTGAATCATGAGAGACTATGGACTCTGAAAAACAATCTGAAGGGTTTGAAGTGGTGGGGGGGTGGGAGGTGGGGGTACCAGGTTGTGGGTATTATAGAGGTCATGGATTGCATGGAGCACTGGGTGTGGTGAAAAAATAATGAATACTGTTTTTCTGAAAATAAATTTAAAAAAATTAAAAAATTAAAAAAAGAAAAGAAACATTTCATGCACAGTCCTCTCATCAAAATATATCAACGACTTTCCTCTTTTTGGATTTCCAAGCTTGTCTAGTTCACTATGAGTTGACTCTCAGCCCACTGAGGCATACAGAAATACTCTTCATAGGTGGATGGACAAGACAGTAAAGGACCTCCAGGTCAATCATGGTGATTGAATTGAGAAGTTGTTTTGACTACTATGTTTGCTGAATCAGAATTGGTTATTTTCTTCTTAATTCTTTTACTAATTACATATTTTCAGAAAAAGGACTATAAGAATTTTTAGAATTAAAATATTATTTAACAAAGCCTTTCTTATTGTTCAATAATAATAAAAATACAACTTGAAAATATCAAAAGGATATATTATTTCCAGGCAAAGAATGTCCTTTATGTTCATTATCATTTTCAGTGTCATGATATAATTTAACTTTCTAAAAGATATTTTTATGACAATCAAACATATAGAAACTAAGACATGAAAAAATTAAATTTGTGAGATTATGAGTCACTTATGGTTTGTCTCCCTCCCAATTCCATCTTGCTTCATTGATTCTTCTTCTACCCACTTAAGCCCCCATGTTGCATCACCACTTCCTCATATCAGGGAGATCATATGATAGTTGTCTTTCTCTGCTTGACTTATTTCGCTAAGCATGATACTCTAGTTCCATCCATGTTGTCGCAAATGGCAAGTGAGGGTTGTTGGGGGGAGGGGGATTGGGAGAAGGGGGTGGGATTATGGACATTGGGGAGGGTACGTGCTTTGGTGAGTGCTGTGAAGTGTGTAAACCTGGTGATTCACAGACCTGTACCCCTGGGGATAAAAATATATGTTTATAAAAAAAATTTTTTTAAAAATTAAATTAACCCAGCCACCATCCAAAGGGGTAAGTAATATAGGATAGTACCTATTTTCATAGGTCATTACTAGTATTCACAATAACTTTTTAAGAACCTGATAAATTTTCAAAACACAATGTTAACTAAATGGGTTAAGAGAAAGAGGGGGGTGTTTAATTGTTTTTGCAATTAAAAATATTCTCATAGATTAAAAAAATAAAAATAAGAATATTCTCATACATTAATGACTTGCAGTATTATTCACAATAATAAGTTGACCAAATAAAGAGAATAAAAATCAAATGTGCAAATCTTAATTAAAGATGTATATTGCATATAAAATTGCAAGCTTGCTTATTTATATTTAAAAATAGGTGGGGTAAACCTAGGTGGCTTAGTAAGTTAAGCTTTGGACTCTTAGTTTGGCTCAGATCTTGATCTCAGTGTTCTGGGCTTGAGGCCAGCATCTAGTTCTGAGGTCAGGGTGGAATCTTTTTGAGATTCTCTCTCCCTGTGCTTCTCCCCCTTCCCCCATCCATTCTCCTCCTCTCTCTCTCTCTCTCTTTCAAACAAATATATGAACAAAGCTTTAAAAAAATTATACATATGTATGGAAGAATCAAAGTAAAAGTAAATGATAGGTGCCTGTGTTGTCATTTTTACAGTTCATTTTTCTCAAATTGTCTTTAAGGAAGTATGTTTCTTGTGTGTGCTCTGTTATGTACCAGCTCTGTGTTTTTGCCTCAGTCACTTCTCTTTGCCACTATACTCATTTGGGAAATGGAGACTAATCATGGCAGCTCTCTCATGAGACTGCAGAGAGTAATAAATAAAATAATGTAAGAAAACATTTAGAACACTGCCTGACACATTGCAAGTCCACAACAGACATCAGAAGAATATTAATTGTAAAGCTCATCCTTACTTATGTGACATAACATTCCTTTGCAAATGATCCTGCCTATGACATCATGCTCACAAGACTGTTGCAAGGCCCAGGGCAAGTAGAAGCTGGTTTCCAGAGACTGCTCTGACCCGTGTATCCCCAGCAATTGTAGCCTAGTCCCTTCTTGGAGGCACCCAGATGATAAATGAAATTGCATTTCTCTGAGTCCTAATCTGCCTGGTGACATCTCAGTTAACATTAAAAATGCTTATGCACAACTCACATTCAACAACATCCATGAGATAGTTCACTGCCTGTTGTTCTGTTGTGCTGTGTCAGATTTCCCATCCCAGTCCCAGATCAACAGCAAGTCAGAGACAGACAGACATAGGGGCTGAGCACAGCAGGCACATCCTCATGTTTCTGAGCAATGTTTCTGCAGTATTCGATCCCGGAGGGATGGCTGATGGGTGTGAGAATCATCCTGTCCTACCCCAGACAGACACATTCATACTAGAAATTTCCTAGCAGATAGGGAATACTCTCACCCCATCTGCCCAGCAATGATGGGACACAGGAAGCCCCAGACTGCTCAGATCTGTGGCCAATCATGAACAACCTCAGAAAACTATCTAAGCCACCACTTCTGAGATACCCAAATGAGCCCCGCCCTCCTGCCACTGACATGTCAAGTCCTGCCAACAGGAACCTCACTTCTTACCTTGTCACTGGGGAGCCAGCCAGGCCAACGGGATGCCACTTCTGGAAGCAGTCATCTTCTCCTGTCTCTGGGCCTGTGAGTTTTCCCCCAGGCACTTCAGTCTACAGGAGAGAGTCAAGAAATTCTTTATCGTTGCCTTTTTCTGTATCATTTGTTCATGGGAATATCTCTGCTTTGCTTTGCAGTTGGCCTCGGGCAGGTGATATTAGAGCAACCTGAAATATCAATTTCCAGAACAAGAGATGAGAGTGCCCACATATTATGCAAGGTGTCCACTAAGGACTTTACCAATGCAGTCATACACTGGTACCGGAAGAAACCACATCAGGAGATAGAACATCTAGGATTGGTCCAATCAATCTCTATTCAAGTTTCTTTAGGTGGGAAGAAAACCAAACTTGAAGCAACTAAAAATGCTATTACTTCTACTTCAACCTTGAAGGTAAATTTCTTAGAGCAAGAAGATGAGGCCATGTACTACTGTGCCTGCTGGAGGGGAACCACAGCATCAGAGTTGTTAGGCAAAGCTACCCAAGAACCATCTTCAGATCTGACCCACCCACATCCTTCCCAATATGGGCAACCACAAAGGCTGCATAGCTGAGTGTTTAGCCTGAGTCTCTCCCTCTGCTGTATTTCCTGATTTATGCAGGAAGACATTATAGATTCTGCTCATATAGTGAGCTCCACATGATATCAGCAATGGTGGTACAAACATTAACATTTTGATGCTATTTCCCATGAAATTCAGTTGCCTGGGAACTCTGAAAATACAAGATGAATGGTTCAGAGAAAAATTCGTTTATCTCTTCATTCACTGTAGAGAAAGAGACCCCCAGTAGTTGAATGGCTCAAAATGAAGCCAGGAAGTGGTATATACTTTACATAAATATTTTCTGTTAAGACCACTTTCTGATTTTATTCATAGGCATTACAGTTCTTCTGAGGCACAGTGATCTGTCAAATATAAGTACTGTATGTCTTTCCTTAGTGTCTGACACCATCCTGAAGGAATCTGACCATTAATTCCTGAAGTAAATAATCAGCAATTTGCGGGCATAGGAGAGACCATTATCCTAGGTTTAATCCTATATCCTAGAGATAGAAGCAATACCTACTCTATATTCAGGCATCAATACTGGAACAAAATTAGGATTGCTCTATTGAAACAGTCCCCTGAACACATCAGGTGTCTCCAGTACAGTAGATACACCTCTGACTTTGTTCTCCAGGGTTCTACAAAGAAAACTAAAGATCCTAAATAAGGGCCAAATGGTTAAAAAGAAAGATAATATGCACTCCTTATATCTCTAAATTTAAAAAAAAAAGAAGGCAATGTTCCTAATCAATAAAACAAAAAATAATTATTAAGAACGAATTTTGTGATTATTAACTGAATGGTTGTGAGTTTTCAAGAACTCACAGTATAGTTTCACAGTGTGGTGTATGAAACTACAAAAGCTTCTCTTTCACCTCTTCAGACTCCACTCTCAAATCTAAAGGAAAAACATTTACTTCACAAAAATTCGATACGTTTGGTAACATGGATATCTGATCACATAATTGCCATACTTGTCGTTTACCTCTAGCTCCTGAGATCATGAAGGCACCTTCATTGTCCGTTTCTCATTCTAAGAATCAAGTGTGCTATCAAGTGCAGAGATGTTATGGAAGCAGAATGAATTCCTCCCACAGAGGTGTCAGCCCTTCCCCAGGGCAAACTCAGGATCATGTGTCACACACCCTATCCATCGTGATTTCTGACTCTGGTGGGTCCCCAGCAGGAGGAACCTGAGGGTCTAGTTACAGAAGGGCCTCACCTGTCCCAGTAGTGCAATTGCTGGGTATTGGGTAGCTCTGTTTTCAACTTTTTGAGGAAGCTCCATGCTTCCTCACTTTTCCAGAGTGTCTGCACCAGCTTGCATGCCCACCAACAGTGTAGGAGGGTCCCCTTTCTCTGCATCCTTGCCAACATCTGTCAATTCTTGACTTGTTAACTTTAACCATCTGACTGGGGTGAGGTGGTATCTCATTTTGATTTGTATTTCCCTAATGCCGAGTGATGTGGAGCACTTTTTCATGTGTCTGTTGGCTATCTGGATGTCTTCTTTGCAGAAACGTCTGTTCATGTCCCTGCCCATTTCTTGATTGGATTATTTGTTCTTTGGGTGTTGAGTTTGATAAGTTCTTTATAGATTTTGGATACTAGCCCTTTATCTGATATGTCATTTGCAAATGTTTTCTCCCATTCTGTCAGTTGTCTTTTGGTTTTGCTGACTATTTGCTTTCCTGTGCAGAAGTTTTTGATCTTGATGAAGTCCCAATAGTTCATTTTTGCCCTTGCTTCCCTTGCCTTTGGTGATGTTTCTAGGAAGAAGATGCGGTGGCTGAGGTCAAAAAGGTGGCTGCCTGCATTTTCCTCAAGGATTTTGATGGATTTCTTTCTTTCATTGAGGTCTTTCATCTATTTGGAGTCTATTTTGGGGTGTGGTGTAAGGAAATGTTACAGTTTCCTTTTTCTGCATGTGGCTGTCTAATTTTCCCAACACTATTTGTTGAAAAGACTTTTTTCCATTGGACATTCTTTCCTGCTTTATTGAAGATTAGTTGACCATAGAGTTGAGGGTCTACTTCTGGGCTTTCTATTCTGTACCACTGATCTATGTGTCTGTTTTTGTGCCAGTACCATATTGTCTTGATGATGCCAGCTTTGGAATAGAGCTTGAAGTCTGGAATTGTGATACCACCAACTTTTGCTTTCTTTTTCAACATGCGTCTGGCTATTCGGGTTTTTTTTCTGGTTCCATACAAATTTTAGGATTATTTGTTCCATTTCTTTGAAGAAAATGGATGGGATTTTGATAGGGATTGCATTAAATGTGTAGATCGCTTTAGGTAGCATAGACATTTTCACAATATTTGTTCTTCCAATCCATGAGCATGGAACATTTTTCCATTTCTTTGTGTCTTCCTCAATTTCTTTCATGAGTTCTTTATAGCGTTCTGAGTATAGATTCTTTGCCTCTTTAGTGAGGTTTATTCCTAGTTATCTTATGGTTTGAGGTGCAGTTGTAAATGGCATTGACTCCTATATTTTCTTTCTTCTCTCTTGTTGTTGGTGTAAAGAAATGCAACCAATTTCTGTGCATTGATTTTATATCCTGACATTTCTGAATTTCTATACAAGTTCTAGCAGTTTTAGAGTGGGGTCTTTTGGATTTTCCACATATAGTATCATATCATCTGCAAAGAGTGATAATTTGACTTCTTCTTTGCCAATTTGGATGCCTTTAATTTCTTTTTGTTGTCTGATTGCTGAGGCTAGGACTTCTAGTACTATGTTGAATAGCAGTGGTGATAATGGACATCCCTGCCATGTTCCTGGCCTTAGCGGAAAAAATTTCAGTTTTTCTCCATTGAGAATATTTGCAGTGGGTTTTTCATAAATGGCTTTGATAATATTGAGGTATGTACCCTCTATCCCTACACTTTGAAGAGTTTTGATCAGGAAGGGATGCTGTACTTTGTCAAATGCTTTTTCAGCATCTATTGAGAGTATCATATGGTTCTTGTTCTTTCTTTTATTGATGTGTTGTATCACATTGACTGATTTGCGGATGTTGAACCAACATTGCAGCCCTGGAATAAATTCCACTTGGTCGTAGTGAATAATCCTTTCTATGTACTGTTGGATCCTATTGGCTAGTATTTTGGTGAGAATTTTCTATCTGTGTTCATCAAGGATATTGGTCTGTAATTCTCTTTTTTGATGGGATCCTTGTCTAGTTTGGGGATCAAGGTGATTCTGGCCTCATAAAATGAGTTTGGAAGTTTTCCTTCCATTTCTATTTTTAGGAACAGTTTCAGAAGAATAGGAATTAATTCTTCTTTAAATGTTTGGTAGAATTCCCCTGGGAAGCTGTCTGGCCCTGGGCTTTTGTTTGTTTGGAGATTTTTGATGACTGCTTCAATCTCCTTACTGGCTATGGGTCTGTTCAGGTTTTCTATTTCTTCCTGGTTCAGTTGTTGTAGTTTATATGTCTCTAGGAATGTATCCATTTCTTCCAGATTGTTGAATTTGTTGGCATAGAGTTGCTCATAGTGTGTTCTTATAATTGTTTGTATTTCTTTGGTGTTGATTGTGATCTCTCCTCTTTCATTCATGATTTTATTTATTTGAGTCCTTTCTCTTTTCTTTTTGATAAGTCTGGCTAGGGGTTTATCAATCATTAATTCTTTCAAAGAATGAGCTCCTAGTTTCATTGATTTGTTCTATTGTTTTTTTTGGTTTCTATTTCATTGATTTCTGTTCTGATCTTTATGATTTCTCTTCTCCTGCTGGGTTTAGGCTTTCTTTGTTGTTCTTTTGGAAGGCATCTTGAAATAAGTTGCTGTGGCTAAGGTTGAAGAGGTTACTACCTATTTTCTCCTCTAGGATTTTGATGGATTCCTGTCTCAGATTGAGGTCTGTCATTCATTTAGAGTTTATCTTTGTTTACAGTGTGAAAGAATGGTCCAGTTTCATTCTTCCATATATAGATGTCCAATTTTCCCAGCACCATTTATTGAAGAGACTGTCTTTTTAAAAGAAGAGACAAGGACCATATTGTCCTCTCAATTGATGCAGAAAATGCATTTGACAAAATACAGCATCTTTTCTGATTGTAACTCTTCAGAGTGTAGGGATAGAGGGCACAGTCCTCAATTTCATGAAAGCCATCTATAGAAAGCCTACAGTGAATATCATTCTCAATGGGGAAAAGCTGAGAGCTTTTTCCTTAGGATTAGGAACACAAGGGAGAAGGAGCAAGATGCCAGAGAAGTAGGAGACCCTATTTCAACCTGTTCCCTGAATTGAGCTGGATATCTACCAGAACACTCTGAACACTCATGAAATCAACCTGAGATGTAAGATTATACACATCTGTTCTCTACGGAGGCAGAGGATCATCAGTTGAGAGGTACAAAGGAGAAGTTGGGTTTGCATGAACAGATATTGGAAGATAAAGAGAAGGGTGAGGGAGCCACCAGAGCTAGCCATTGGAAAGTAATACCCCAATGCAAAAGTGCCGGGGCTTGGGTTCCAGCAGTAGCTTGGAGACTAGTGGCTGCAAGATGTGAAGGGACTGGTAACAGCACTCACACAGAACAAAGAGACTTAAGGGAAGATTGTTGGGACCATGTGGCTGCAGGTGTGGACCTATGCCCACAGTCCTGGGACTGGCCGCAGCTTCCACCTGCTTGCCTGAGAGGACCTGACACAAACTCAAGGCAGCAGTCACTGGGGCTGGCAGCTGCCACTGCCACTCCTGCCACCTCCATTGCCTCAACCCCCATTGGGGCTGAGAGGACCTGGGGCAGACTTGAGTCAGGGGTCCCAGGAATTGCAGCTGCTGTGACCAGGCTCACCTGGACCAGTATCACTAGTGGTTTTCATGGCACCAGTGTACAGAGACAAGCGGGGGCCTCCACTGACCACTGAGGTGGTCACTGGGGGCACAGACCACCTGTGGGAGTCTACAGTATTCAACAAGGCTTATAAAAGGTGAATCTGTGTTCTGGACCATTCAGAAAGGATCAGACTGTGGCTTCTCTTTGAGGTGGAGGTCTGGGTGCAGACAGTTGACTTTGCTCTTACCCTTCGAAAAGGCACAAAATGCCATCAGAGAACAAAAGCCTCCAGAGAACAACAGCCCAAAAAACACAGACCCTTGATGGGGAGCAGGGCAAATCACCCCAAGCAGGATTGATTGAAAAACAATGTGGCAGACCCCTATCCCAGAAGACAAACTGAAAGAAGACAAAAAAACGATAGGGTCCCCATGAAACCATAAAACCCCAGCACCAGGGGAAAACAGTATATTAAGTTCCTGGTATTGCCTTACAGCCTATATATTTCTTAGCTACAACTTTTCTCTCCCCCTCTTTTTTTTTCTCAATTCTTTCTCATGATTCTTGTTCTTTTATTTCTTTTACCTACTTGCCATTTTAATTAGATGTTTAATACAACATATTCTGTAGTAACATTTTAACTTGAACTTTTTCATACATATACCTTTTTCTTTTTCTTTATATATATAGATATAAATATAGATATAAGCTTCACTATAGTCCTTTTTTTTTCCTTTTCAATGCTATCATTATATATATGCCAGTTTTAATTTCCCTGTATCTCTGGAAATTTGAGTTCTATAACAAAAATAACAAGATACATGCAGGAAGAACTGAAATATCCTTTCTCATCCACATTGAGGGATTATAATCACCTTCCATAACCCCCCCTTTTATTTATTTATTTGTTTTGTTTTGTTTTTATTTTTTCTTTTGATGGTCTTTTTGTGTGTTGGTTTGGTTTTGGTTTTGTACTTTACAGCCTTACTCTTGGGGCTTATTTTGGCTGGATTATTTTCTTTCTTTCTTTCTTTCTTTCTTTCTTTTTTCTTTCTTTCTTTCTTTCTTTTTTTTTCTTTCTTTCCTTCTTTCATCAGTGACTTCTGATTGCTCCAAAACTCCCCAGGGTCCACCTTGCTTGGATAGTGGTTGATATTTTCAACTATATATCCCCTTAACTGCAATTCAACAGAATGATAAGTAGGAGGAATTTCCAGCAAAGAAAAGACACAGAGACAATGGCTTCTCCAGCAGGTCTAATGGATATGGATCTAAGCAAGATGTCAGAAATAGACTTCAGGGTAATAGTTGTAAAGATAATAGTAGGCTGGAGAAAACTAGATTTGGCAACATAGATTCATTAAGGGCATAAGTGGCAGTAGATCTGGCAGAACTTAAAAATGCTATCAATGAGAGTATCTAATCTAGATACTCTAACAGTTAGGGTAAATGAGACAGAAGGACAAACCAGCCATCATGAAGACAAACTAATAGAAAAGAAGGAGTAGGAGGATACCTGGAACAAACAGCTTAAAATACATGAAAACAGAATTAGAGAAATAAATGATGTTATGAAATGTTCCAATGTCACTATTATAGGGATCTCTGAGGACTAGAAGATATATTTGACCAAATTGTAGCAAGAATTTCTGTAATCTGGGGAATGAAACAAGTAATAGTGTCCTAGAGGCAGAGGACAGCCCCCAAGATCAATGGGGGCAGATTAAACCTCAGGCATGTAATAGTAAAACTCACAAATTTTAGAACCAAGGAAACTATTTTAAGGGCATTAGGGGGAAGAGATTCCTTACATACAGAGGAAGGAACATCAGAATAACATCAGACTTGTTCGCAGAGACCTGGCAAGCCAGAAAGGGCTCACAAGACATATTCAGGGTACTAAATGAGAATAATACGCAACCAAGAATTCTTTATCTGGCAAGGCTGTCATTCAGAATAGTTGGACAGGTAAGAAGCTTCCAGGACTGCAGAGACTGAAAAAATATGTGACCACTAAAGCGGCTTTGCAAGAAATATTAATGGGTGTTCTATAAAAGGAGAAAGACCCCCAAAAGTGAAACAGAACAGATATACAGACAATCCATAGAAACAAGGGCTTCACAGGCAACATGATGACAATAAAATCTTTTCTGTCAATAATCACTATCAATGTGAACAGCCTAAATGCTCCCATAAAACAACACAGGCTTGCAGATTGGATAAAGACAGGACTCATCCATATGCTGTCTACAAGAGATGCATTTTGAACCTAATGATATGTCAAGACTGAAAGTGGGTGGATGGAGAATGATCCTTCATGCCAACAGACCTGAAAGGAAATCCAGGGTAGCAATTCTCATATCAGACAAATTAGATTTTAAGCTAAAGACTCTAGTCAGAGATACAGGACACTATATAATTCTTAAAGGGTCTATCAAACAAGAAGATCTAACAATTGTAAATATCTATGCCCCCAACCTGGGAGGAGCCAATTACCTAAGCTAACTGTTAACCAAAATAGAGTCTAGTTGATAATAATACGTTAATTGCAGGAGACTTTAACACTCCACTCTCAGCAATAGACAGATCAGCTAAGCAGAAAATCAACAAAAAAAACAAGAGTTTTGAATGACACACTGTACCAGGTGGACCTCATAGATATATACAGACTTCCATCCTAAAACAACAATTCTTCTCAAACTTGCATAATAGAACACATACTGGGCAACAAATTAGGTCTCAACTGATACCAAAAGATTGAGATTATTCCCTGCATATTCTCAGACCACAATGCTGTGAAACAGGAACTCAATCTCAAGAAAAAAAAAAAAAAAAGAAAGAAAGAAAGAAAAGAAAAGTATGGAAGAAATTCAAACACTTGGAAGCTAAAGACCATTCTGCTCAAGAATGTTTGGGTCAATCAATAAATCAAAGAAGAACTTAATTCATGGAAACCAATGAGAATGAAGACACATTGATCCAAAACCTATAGGATATGGCAAAGGTGGTCCTAAGGGGGAAATACATTGCCATCTAAGCCTTACTCAAAAAAATAGAAAAATCCCAAATACAGAAAATAAGAAACCTTAAAGAACTGGAGAATCAACAACAAATTAAACCTAACCCACATATGAGAAGGGAAATAATTAAGATTAGAACAGAGATCAATGAATTAGAAACCAGAAATACAGTAGAACACATTTATGAAACTAGAAGCTTGTTCTTTGAAAGAATTAATAAGATCAATAAACCACTGACCAGACTTACCCAAAAGAAAAGAGAAAGGGCCCAAATTAATAAAATCATGAGTGAAAGGGGAGAAATCATGACTAACACAAAGGAAATAGAAATAATCATCAGAAATTATTATCAACAGCTATATGCCAATAAGTTAAGCAACCTAGAAGAAATGGATGCATTCCTGGAAACCTATAAACTTCCAAGACTGAAACAGGAAGACATTGACAACCTGAATAGACCAATAACTAGTAATTAGATTGAAGCAGTGATTAAAAACCTCCCAGAAAAACTGGAGTCCAGATTCTAATGGATTCCCTGGATAATTCTACCAAACAATCAAAAAAGAAATAGTACCTATTCTCCTGAAACTGTTCCAAAAAAATAGAAACAGAAGGAAAACTTCCAGACTCTTTTTATGAAGCCAGCATTACCTTGACCCCCAAACCAGGCAAAGACCCCACCAAAAAGGAGAATTTCAGACCAATATCCCTGATGAATATGGATGCCAAGATTCTCAACAAGATCCTAGCTAATAAGATCCAACAGTACATTAAAGATTATCGACTAGGTGGGGGAGGAGTCAAGATGGCGGAGAAGTAGCAGGCTGAGACTACTTCAGCTAGCCTGAGATCAGCTAGATAGCTTATCTAAAGATTGCAAATACCTGCAAATCCATCAGCAGATTGAAGAGAAGAACAGCAATTCTAGAAACAGAAAAACAACCACTTTCTGAAAGGTAGGACCGGCGGAGAAGTGAATCCAAAGCGACGGGAAGATAGACCCCGGGGGGAGGGGCCAGCTCCCGGCAAGCCACGGAGCAACGGCACACAAAATCAGGACTTTTAAAAGTCTGTTCCACTGAGGGACAGCGCTCCATAGGCTAAACCGGGGCGAAGCCCACGCAGGGTCAGCGTGGCCTCAGGTCCCGCAGGGTCACAGAAGGATCAGGGGTGTCAAGTACAACTTGAAAACATCAAAAGGATATATTATTGTCAGGCACAGAATGTCTTTTATGTTTGTTATCATTTTTAGTGTGATAATGTAATTTTAACTTTCTGAAAGATATTTTTATGGTGATTACATATATAGAAACTCAAACATGAAAAAAATTGAGTAATATAGCCACCATCCAAAGGGGTAAGTATATAGGAGGGTGCCTATTTTCATAGGTCATAACTAATATTCACAATATCTTTTTAAGGACCTAATAAATTTTCAAAACACAATGTTAACTAAATGGGTTAAGTGATAAAGGACAGGTGTTTAATAGTTTTTGGCAATTACAAATATTCTTATAAATTACTTAAAGACTTGCAGTATTGCTTACAATAAGTTAACCAAATAAGGAGAATTAAAAAACAGATATACAAATATCAGTTAAAATGTATATTTATATATTAAATTGCAAGTATTCCTATTTCTGTTTATAAATATGTACATGGGTCCTTGGGTGGTATAGTCAGTAAAGGGTTGGATCTTGCTTTTGGTTCAGATCATGAACTGGGGGTCCTGGGATCAAGCCTCAATTCCAGTTCTGAGTTCAATAGGAAGTCGGCTTGGAATTCTCTTTCTTCTACCTTTGTCATCCCCATGCATTGTCTCTCTGTCTCTCTCTCTCATATAAATGAATAAATCTTTAAAAATTATAAATATGTAGAGAAAAATCAAAGTAAAAGTAAATGATGGGTGCCTTGTGCTGTCATTTTTACAGTTCATTTTTCTCAAATTGCCTTTAAGGAAGTACATTTCTTGTATGTGCTATTATGTACCAGCTCTGTGTTTTTGCCTCAGTCACTTCTCTTTGCCACTATACTCATTTGGGAAATGGAGACTAATCATGGCAGCTCTCTCATGAGACTGCAGAGAGTAATAAATAAAATAATGTAAGAAAACATTTAGAACACTGCCTGACACATTGCAAGTCCACAACAGACATCAGAAGAATATTAATTGTAAAGCTCATCCTTACTTATGTGACATAACATTCCTTTGCAAATGATCCTGCCTATGACATCATGCTCACAAGACTGTTGCAAGGCCCAGGGCAAGTAGAAGCTGGTTTCCAGAGACTGCTCTGACCCGTGTATCCCCAGCAATTGTAGCCTAGTCCCTTCTTGGAGGCACCCAGATGATAAATGAAATTGCATTTCTCTGAGTCCTAATCTGCCTGGTGACATCTCAGTTAACATTAAAAATGCTTATGCACAACTCACATTCAACAACATCCATGAGATAGTTCACTGCCTGTTGTTCTGTTGTGCTGTGTCAGATTTCCCATCCCAGTCCCAGATCAACAGCAAGTCAGAGACAGACAGACATAGGGGCTGAGCACAGCAGGCACATCCTCATGTTTCTGAGCAATGTTTCTGCAGTATTCGATCCCGGAGGGATGGCTGATGGGTGTGAGAATCATCCTGTCCTACCCCAGACAGACACATTCATACTAGAAATTTCCTAGCAGATAGGGAATACTCTCACCCCATCTGCCCAGCAATGATGGGACACAGGAAGCCCCAGACTGCTCAGATCTGTGGCCAATCATGAACAACCTCAGAAAACTATCTAAGCCACCACTTCTGAGATACCCAAATGAGCCCCGCCCTCCTGCCACTGACATGTCAAGTCCTGCCAACAGGAACCTCACTTCTTACCTTGTCACTGGGGAGCCAGCCAGGCCAACGGGATGCCACTTCTGGAAGCAGTCATCTTCTCCTGTCTCTGGGCCTGTGAGTTTTCCCCCAGGCACTTCAGTCTACAGGAGAGAGTCAAGAAAATCTTTATCGTTGCCTTTTTCTCTATCATTTGTTCATGGGAATTTCTCTTCTTTGCTTTGCAGTTGGCCTCGGGCAGGTGAAGTTGGAGCAACCTGAAATATCAATTTCCAGAGAAAGATATAAGAGTGCCCACATATTATGCAAGGTGTCCTCTAAGGACTTTACCAATGAAGTCATACACTGGTACCGGCAGAAACCACATCAGGAGATAGAACATCTAACATATATCTTGACAAGCTATACTCAAGTTTCTTTAGGTGGGAAGAAAACCAAACTTGAAGCAACTAAAAATGCTATTACTTCTACTTCAACCTTGAAGGTAAATTTCTTAGAGCAAGAAGATGAGGCCATGTACTACTGTGCCTGCTGGGATTGGATCCACAGCATCAGATTTGCTAAGAAAAGCTACACAAGAACCATCTTCAGGTCTGACCTACCCACATCCTTCTCAATATGGCAACCACAGAGGTTGCACAGCTGGGTGCCCAGCCTGAGCCTCTCTTTCTGCTATATTTCCTGAACTCTGCAGGAAGACATTTTAGATTCTACTCATATAATGAGCTTCACATGATATCAGCAGCACTGGTAGAAACATAAACATTTTGATACTATTTCCCATGAAATTCTGTTATCTGGGAACTCTGAAAATACAGGTGGTTCAGAGAAAAATCCATGTATCTGTTAATTCACCATAGAGAAAGAGATTTTGAGTATTTAAATGGTTCAGAATGAATCCAGAAAAAGTTATACATTTTACATAAATATTTCCTATTATTCCTACTTTCTGATTTTATTCATTTATTACAGTTCTTCAGAGGTTCAATGATCTTTGAATTAAATATTGCCTTCTATTTGTATCTGAGGCCATCCTGAAGGTATCTGACCATTAATTCCTGAAGTAAATAATCAGGTATTTGTTGGAATAGGAGAGACCAAGGTTTAAACCCTGTATTCTAGAGGTAGAAGCAGAACCTCTCCACATTCAGGGATCAATTCTAGGAGAAAACCAGCACATTGGGTGTCTCCAGCACGATGGATATGCCTCTGACTTCGTTCTCCAGGGTTCTACAAAGAAAACTAAGAATCTAAGGACCAAATGGTTAAAAGGAAAGATAATACACCCTGCATACATCTCTAAAGAAAAAAAAAAGGCACTGTCCCTCACAAACCAATAAAACAAAAAATCATTATTGAGAATTGAATTCTGTGATTAGTAACTGTATGGTTGTGAGTTTATAAGAAATAGGGAAACATGCAGTATAAAATTCCACTCCCTTTCTTGCTTCAGCAGCACATACACTAAAACTGGAATGATACATAGAATATTAGCATGGCCCCTGTGCAAGGATGGCATGCGAATTCATGAAGTGTTCCATATTTTTCTAAAAAATATATAATAATTCCACCCCTGCATCTTTAGAATCCACTTGCAAAGGATGAGGAAAAACCTTTACTTCGCAAACCTTGTACCTTTGTTAACACAGTAACACGAATATCTGATCACATAATTACCATGCCTGCATTTAATACTTGGTCCCCGAGATCATGACAACATAGTCATTCTTTTTCTCTTTCTAAGAATCAGGTGGTGCTACCAAGTACAGAGGTGCTAGAGAGGCAGAATGAAGTCCTCCCACAGCAGTGTCATCGCCTTCTCAGAGGCAAACACATGATCTGATGTCCTACACCCTGTCCATTATGACTCCTATTTGTGGTTGATTTTGGGAGGAGAACACTGAATGAATGATTTCAACATCACCTTACCTTTCACCTAATAAGTCTACAGAAGCAAAGGTAAGAAGACCACTTCTTGTGATGTGAATGAAATATGTGAATGAAAAGAGGGAATAAGGGGCACCTGGGTGGCTCAATCATTAAGCATCTGCCTTTGGCTCAGGTCATAATCCCAGGGTCCTGGGATCGAGCCTCACATCAGGCTCCCTGCTCAGGAGGAAGCCTGCTGCTCCCTCTCTCACTCCTGTTTGTGTTCCCTCTCTCACTGTGTCTCTTTCTGTGAAATAAATAAATAAAATCTTAAAAAAAAAAAAAGAAGCACTGATATGCTTCTCACAGTATCAGTGCTAAATACAGATTATTTCATTTAATCCTAAAAAGAACAGTGCAGACCTTGATTAACATGGCCACGTGGTAGTGAATCTCAGGAGATGGAACCACTCTTACTTTTCAACACAAAACAACCATGACACACTACATTGTGAGCAGTAGGGCACAGGGTACCTCATTTATGAGGCTTTGAAGTGAGAGGATACCATGTAGCTCTTAAAAACATGCTTTTTGAAGAATTATAAGTAAAATTTACAATTTTACTGAAGGTCAAACCAATTCTCCCCTCACGTGAACCATGGCAGGCATTACTAAGGTGTGCATATTAACCTCCAAAGGCACCCAGAGCATGGAGCCCCAAGAGAGGATCTGATCAAGATGGAAAGCCAAAGGTAGAGTCAGTATTTTCAGCACCCCTGCCATCAATATTTTTGGGTTTTTACATTTAATAAAGATTGTTTGTATAATAATTTAAAATGTAACTATATAAAAATAATAAAATAAAACTGTCTATATGACATTTCAAATGGTTATATATTTGTATTTTCCATTCTATGGTATTACTGCTTACACCCCCAGAAAAAAGAATAACTGGAAAACTATGATTAAATACAATGACAAGAGTGGTTACCATGGAATAAGAGGGCCACAAACTATGCCCAAGTCCAGCAAACCCCCAGTTTAGTAAATAAGGTTTTACTGAAACACAGCCTGGACCATATGCTTACAAACTATAGAAATCTGCCCTTGCATTACAATGGCAGAGCCCAATATTTGCAACAGAGACCCACAAACCTTAAACTATTGATCATTTATCCCTCTACAGAAGATATTTGTCAATCACCTCCCTAGAATGATATACTATGGAGTGACATTTATTTTTATTTTATCTTTCCTTCTGTTTCAGGGTTTTCTCAATGACCCTTTGTTAATATCCACTCTCCCCATATTAACTAGCTCACTCTGGATAAATTTCTTGCCATATCTTTGATTCATTTTCCTCATTTGGAAATGGAAAACATAAACATATTTACCTGGAGGAATCACTGAGAGAAGTAACTTAGAGAATACATATAAAGTTCTTCCACATGCTTGGAGCAGGCCTAATGTTCATTATATTGAGGCACTGAATTTCTTATATGGGTTACTATGGCATATTTGATCATAATATTACAAAATATAAAACCAAGACCAAAACTTATTATTTTCTCTACTTCTTAATTTTAAATAATAGAATAAGTGAAAATAGAAAACTTTTCCTCTCAGATTTTCTAACAGAACACCAGCTGCTGACATTCCTGGAATACAACCACATCTATTCATTTCCTAACTGTCTGTGATGGCTTTTGTGCTACAGTGGCTGAGGTGATGAATTAGAAGAGAGACCTTAGGGCCAAACAGCCTAAGTAAAGTTTTTGTTATCTGACTCTGAACTGAAAAATTTTGGCAGCTCCTTCCATGAAAAAAGAAAAAAAAAGTAAAGAAATGAGCTTTTAACTACAATTAAAATTCAAGATACAATAAGAAAATATTTTGATAAATTTCACTCTGAAAATGAAAACAAATCTTGCATGGCAAAAAGCAGCATAAGTTAAATCAAAAGACAAATAACAATCCATGAGGAAATACTTTCAAGTTGTACAGCACATGATGATCAACTATCCTCAAAATAAAAATACATTTTAAAAATGGAAGGAAAATGGCAAAAGACATGAAAATCCAATTCACGAAGAGAAATATAAAAATAGTTCTTGAATATATTCATGTTCAACTTCACCTTTAATAAGGTAAATATCAATTAAAATTACATTGAGATACTATTTCTCATTCATGAGACTGAATAAAAGCAGTACACTATGTTGGGGAAGCTGTGGGAGACACTCTGACACATTGCTGGAAGGATGTAAAATACAACCCTTTCATGGAGGAATTTGGAAATATCTAACAAAATTTCACATGCATTTAACTTTAACCTAGCAAAAACACTTTTAGAAATTTACTCTGAAGGTACAGTTTCAACACTATAAATATATATATATATATATATATATGCACAAAATTATTCATTGGGTAACTGCAAAATGTTAGAAATGATATAAATATCCAAATATAGTGAGTTTAGTTGGATAAATGATGGCACATAGACCTAGTAGAAGAGTATACACTGCTAAATAGAATGTGAGATGTAAAATCCATTGTAATACATTTTTCTGGAAAATCACAATTGGAAGGTAAAATTTAAAAAATATTATCATTTACAATAGTCACACTAACAATATCAAGAGAACCTCTATAATATGTAGAGGTTAAATTTAACCAAAAATGGGAAGGATTTGTATGCTAAAATCAATAAAACTTAACTGACAGAAGTTGAAGAACAAGTAAATAAATCTAGAGATACATGTTCACAGATTGGAAGACTCAATACTGATAAATACGTTCAATGTAATCCCTACTAAAATCCCCGGAGAACTTCTCATACAAATTAATAAACTGATTGTAATATTTATGTGGGAAGATGAAGAAGAGTGCATTGCAAAATAGTTTTGAAAATAATTTAAGGACTTACTATGAACCTACAGTGGTCAAGACAGTGGGGTATTGGTGAAAACATAGATACATAGATAAGAGGGATAGAATCCAGAAATAAGGCAACACATATGTGGTTAACTAATTTCAAACAAAGATGCCAGGGAAATCCATTGGACAAAGAATGGACTTCTCTACAACTGGTTATGAAACAACTTTTCATCTATGTAAAAAAAAATAATAATAATAAACTACAATCCATATCAAATATCACATACACAAACTAAAAACAGATTCTAGGACAAAATGTAAACACTAAAGCAATAACACTTCTAGATATTTTTGTGAACACACTGTGAAAATATGTCACAAAAATATTTGTGACCGGGGGAACAAGATGGCGGGGAAGTAGGTGGAGGCGCCTTTTCAACCTGTACCCTAAAGTGAGGTGATTACCTACCAAAGAACTCCAATCACCCATGAAATCAGTCTGAGATCAGAATTATACGCAACTGGATCTCTACAGGGGCAGAAGATGCCAGTGGGCAGGTAAAGCGGAGTGGGAAAGGCGGGCTGATATCGGAAGATAAACAAAAGGGGGAGGGAGCCACCAGAGGTGACTGGTTGGAAAGTAATACTCCTAATACAAGAGAGAGTGCCCTGCATCTGGGGACCAGCATTGACCTGGAGACTGGTTGAAAGCACTCCAAAAGAGCAAAGGATTGGGAGAGAGAAATTGTGGGAATCAGGGTGGCTAGGGATAGGGGCTCAAGTCCCCGGTCCCAGGACAGCCTCCCCTGGCACTGAGCCAGAGAAAGTGTGGTGGAGACACCAGGCCTTGGTCCCTGAGCCACCAGCGTGCCCGAGATTGCACGTCGGTTCTGGCTCCTGTGAGGGGATGGGAGCCATGCCAGGGTGGCAGAATGCGCTAGCCCTGCTATAGAGCCTGAGATATGCGTGCCCCACATTCTCCCCTGAGAGAGGTACAAAGGCCCAGCCGGCGCTCTTTGATATGCGCCATTGTTTCAGAGCCTGCGCCCCAAACTCTCCCCTGAGAGATGTGCGTGAAGGCCCAGCCTGGTGCTTTCAGACCTGTGCCCCGTTCTCAGAGCCTGAGACACACGCGTGACCCACAGCCTCCCCTGAAAGAGGTGCAAGCAAGCTGGGCACTCTTAGACCCAGAAAGACCAGGCACTCCCAGCCTGGGCCAGCAGGAAAATCTCAGTATGTGATCGCTACTTGGAACCTCTCTGGTGGTCTGGAGCTCCCAGACAGCCACCACTGCCATGGTTTTGGGTACAAGCAGAAGATCTTGCATCCCCAGGGACCGCGACTTGGAATGTGCTCTGCCAGAGGCCAAGGGGAAATTTATATGGGCTCTGCAACACTCACAGAAGAACAGACTGAGCCTTCTCTCTGAGAGGGAGGTCAGGGTGTAGTTTGCTTTCCTCTAAACCTACAAAAACCATCAAAAGCGGTCAAGGCAAGGGGGGGGGGAAGGTGAACAAACATAAAAACCTCCAGAGAACAAAAGCCTGAAAAAAACATTTTCCTCAGAGCCCACCCCCTTGAGGGGGACTGGAGGACTTAACTCAGGGAACATCATTGACTGAAAACCCACGTGGCAGGCCCCTCCTCCAGAAAACCAAGCAGGAAAGAAAGAAAAAAAAAAAGACTACAAGAGAACCACCACCACTTCATAGGACAACTTTTTTTATTTTTATTTTTTTTTTATTTTTTTTTTTATAATTTTTTATTTTTATAAACATATATTTTTATCCCCAGGGGTACAGGTCTGTGAATCACCAGGTTTACACACTTCACAGCACTCACCAAATCACATACCCTCCCCAATGTCCATAATCCCACCCCCTTCTCCCAAACCCCCTCCCCCCGGCAACCACAACTTTTATTTTTTTTTTTTTTTTTTTTTTTTTTAAAGATTCTATTTATTTATTTGACAGAGAGAAATCACAAGTAGGCCGAGAGGCAGGCAGAGAGAGATAGAGAGGAGGAAGCAGGCTCCCTGCTGAGCAGAGAGCCCGATGCGGGACTCGACCCCAGGACTCTGAGATCATGACCCGAGCCGAAGGCAGCGGCCCAACCACTGAGCCACCCAGGCGCCCCACAACTTTTATTTTTAATTTGTTTCCAGAATAGTGGGAACAAATTAAAAATAAAAGTTGTCATAGGACAACTTTTATTTTTAATTTGTTCCCACTATTCTGGCCCATTTTTTTATATAGATAATTTTTAACCTATTTACCATCACAGCAAGCTGTCCAGTACATCAAATTCCATAATAACCTTCTAACCTGAAATTTTTGATATATACAACTGTGTTTTTCTTTTGTATTTCTATTTTTTGAATTTTTTTCTTAATTTCAGTTTAGTTTAGTCTAGTTTATTCCTTTTTTATTTTTATTTTCTAATATTCATATAGAGTTAAACTTCAAAGTAACCCCCTTTCCCCAATCAATACTACCCTTATAGGTAAACCAATTTTTAATCCCCCTTTACCTAGGAAAGTTGAATCCTTTAACAAAGATATCAAGATACATCCAGGAAGGTATCAAAACAACCTTCCTCGCCCACACTGAGAATTTTTAACCACTCTCCCATCTTTTTCTTCCACCAGTGTTTCTGTGTTTTTGTGTTTGTCCTGATAGTATATAAATCTTACACTTGGGGTTCTTTTTGATGAGGTTCTTCCTTTATTTACATATATATTTTTTTATCTTGTTATATACTTTTATCAGTCTTTTTGTTTGTCTGTTTTTGTTTGTATACTTCATAAATCTTACCTTGGGGCTTATTTGGGCTGAACCTTTGCTTTCATCTTCCCTTTCTTTTCTATCTCTCTCACTCTCTCTCTCTTTTTTCCTTTTCCTTTTCTTTTTTCTCTCATTTGGGTGGGGAATCCTGATTGCTCAGAAGTGTTCCAGGTGCACCCTGACTGCACCATGGTCTATACATCCAAGTACATCTGTTCAGTCATCTCTCACCAAAATGACTAGGAGGAGGAAGTCCCAACAGAAGAAAAATACAGAGGATGGACCTTCTGCAACAGAGCTAACGGCTATCAACATAGATAATGTGTCAGAAAGAGAATTCAGGGTAACAATTATCCAGGAAATAGCTAGGTTGGAGAAAGCCATGGATGACCAAATGGAATTGATTAGGGCTGAGCTGAAAGCGACCAGACAGGATGTTCATAATGTTAGGGAAGAGCTAAAAGCTACCAGGGCTGAGGTTCACAATGCTCTCAATGAGTTCCAATCTAATCTAAATTCTCTCAAAACTAGGGTAACTGAGACAGAAGATATAATTAGTGATCTGGAGGACAAACAGATAGAGAGAAAGGATCAAGAGGAAGCCTGGAACAAACAGCTTAGAAACCACAAAAACAGAATCAGGGAAAAAAATGATGTCATGAAAAGTTCCAACGTCAGAATTATTGGAATCCCTGAAGGGGAGGAGAAAGAAAGAAGTCTAGAAGATATAGTGGAACTAGTTCTTCATGAAAATTATCCCAGTCTCACGAATGGAACCAGCGTTCATGTACTAGAGGCCGAACAGTCTCCACCCAAGATTATAGATTCCAGAAAAACATCAAGACACCTGGTAGTCAAATTGAGGAATCATAATTGTAGGTATAATCTCTTGAAAGCCTCTAGGACAAAGAGGCTTCTTACGTACAGAGGAAATTCATCAGAATAATGTCAGACCTGTCCACAGAGACCTGGCAAGCCAGAAAGGGCTGGCAAGACATATTCAGGGCACTAAATGAGAAGAAAATGCAGCCAAGAATACTTTATGCAGCAAGACTGACATTCAAAATGGATGGAGAGATAAAGAATTTCCAAGACCAGCAAGGCTTAAAAGACTATGCAACCACCAAGCCAACGCTGCAGGAAATATTAAGGGGGGGGGGGTTTTATAAAAGAGGAAAAATCCTAAGAATAGCATTGAACAGAAATATAGAGACAATCTACAGAAAGAAAGACTTCAAAGGTAACACGATGTCAATAAAAACGTATCTATCAATAATCACTCTCAATGTGAATGGCCTAAATGCGCCCATCAAATAGCACAGTGTAGCAGATTGGATAAAATGACAGGACCCATCCATATGTTGTCTACAAGAGACCCATTTTGAACCTAAAGATACACCCAGACTGAAAGCGAAGGGATGGAGAAGCATCTTTCATGCCAATGGGCCTCAAAAGCAGGCTGGGGTGGTGATTCTCATATCAGATAAATTAGATTTTAAACTAAAGACTGTAGTCAGAGATACAGAAGGACACTACATAATCCTTAAATGGACTGTCCACCAAGATGATCTAACAATTGTAAATATGTATGCCCCCAATATGGGAGCAGCCAATTACATAAGAAAACTATTAATCAAGATAAAGAGTCATATTGATATGAATAAACTAATCGTAGGAGATTTTAACACGCCTCTCTCAGAAATAGATCATTGAAGCAGAAAATCAATAAAGAAACAAGAGCATTGAATGAGATATTGGACCAGATGGACCTCATAGATATATACAGAACATTCCACCCTAAAACAACAGAATACTCATTCTTCTCAAGTGCACATGGAACCTTCTCAAGAATTGACCATATATTTGGTCACATATCAGGATTCAACCAATACCAAAGAACTGAGATTATTCCCTGCATATTCTCAGACCACAATGCTTTGAAACTGGAGCTCAATCACAAGGAAAAGTTCAGAAGGAACTTGTTTCAAACACCTGGAAGCTTGCATTCCCACCATTCTTAAGCATTGCTTAAGAATGCTTGGATCAACCAGGAGATCAAAGAAGAACTGAAACAATTCATGGAAACCAATGAGAATGAAAACACGTTGGTCCAAAACCTATGGAATACAGAAAAGGTGGTCCTAAGGGGGAAATACATAGCCATTGACGCCTCTCTCAAAAAAAAAAAAAAAATGGAAAAATCCAGAACACACCAGCTGTCTCTACACCTTAAAGAACTGGAGAAGCAACAACAAATCAAACCAACTCCACACATAAGAAGGGAAATCATCAAGATTAGAGCTGAGATCAATGAGGTAGAAACCAGAGATACAGTAGAACGTATCAATGAAACTAGAAGCTGGTTTTTTTTGAAAGAATCAATAAGATCAATAAGCCATTGACCACACTAATCCAAAAGAAAAGAGAGAAAGCCCAAATTCACAAAATTATGAATGAAAAGAGAGAGATCACAACTAACACCAAGGAAGTAGAAACAATCATCAGAAGTTATTATCAACAGTTATATGCCAATAAGCTTAGCAACCTAGATGAAATGGATGCATTCCTGGAAAACTATAAACTCCCAAAATTGAACCAGGAAGAAATTGACAACCTGAATAGACTGATATCTAGTAATGAGATTGAAGCGGTGATCAAAAACCTCCCAAAAAACAAGAGCCCACTACGTTTGTATCTTTAAGGTAAATACCCAGTAGTGCAATTTCTGGGTCATAGGGCAGTTCTATTTTCAACATTTTGAGGAACCTCCATCCTGTTTTCCAGAGTGGTTGCACCAGCTTGCATTCCCACCAACAGTGTAGGAGGTTTCCCCTTTCTCCACATCCTCGCCAGCATCTGTCATTTCCTGACTTGTTGATTTTAACCATTCTGACTGGTGTGAGGTGATATCTCATTGTGGTTTTGATTTGTATTTCCCTGATGCTGAGTGATATGGAGCACTTTTTCATGTGTCTGCTTGGCCATCTGGATGACTTCTTTGCAGAAATGTCTGTTCATGTCCTCTGCCCATTTCTTGATTGGATTATTTGTTCTTTGAGTGTTGACTTTGCTAAGTTCTTTATAGATTTTGGACTCTAGTCCTTTATCTGATATGTCATTTGCAAATATCTTCTCCCATTCTGTCAGTTGTCTTTTGATACAAACATAGTGATCAGAAGGGGCACGTGCACCCGAATGTTTATAGCAGCAATGTCCACGATAGCCAAACTATGGAAAGAACCTAGATGTCCATCAACAGATGAATGGATCAAGAAGATGTGGTATATATACACAATGGAATACTATGCAGCCATCAAAAGAAATGAAATCTTGGCCATTTGCGACAACATGGATGGAACTAGAAGGTATCATGCTTAGTGAAATAAGTCAAGCAGAGAAAGACACTATCATATGATCTCCCTGATATGAGGAAGTGGTGATGCAACATGGGGGCTTAAGTGGGTAGGAGAAGAATAAATGAAACAAGATGGAATTGGGAGGGAGACAAACCATAAGTGACTCTTAATCTCACAAAACAAACTGAGGGTTGCTGGGGGGAGGGGGGTTGGGAGAAGGGGGGTGGGGTTATGGATATTGAGAGGGTATGTGCTTTGGTGAGTGCTGTGAAGTGTGTAAACCTGGCGATTCACAGACCTGTACCCTGGGGATAAGAATATATGTTTATAAAAAATTAAAAATTAAAAAAAAAGAGCCCAGGACCTGACAGATTCCCTGGGGAATTCTACCAAACTTTCAAAGAAGAAATAACACCTATCCTCCTAAAGCTGTTTCAAAAAATTAAAGCAGAAGAAAAACTTCCAGACTCTTTCTATGAAGCCAGCATTACCCTGATCCCCAAGCCAGGCAAAGACCCTACAAAAAGGAGAATTTCAGAGCAATATCACTGCTGAATATGGATGCTAAGATTCTGAACAAGATCCTAGCAAACAGGATCCAACAGCACATTAAAAAGATTATCCACCATGACCAGGTGGGATTAATTCCTGGGCTACAAAGATGGTTCAACATTTGCAAATCAATCAGTGTGATAGAACAAATTAATAAGAATAGAGGGAAGAATAACATGGTCCTCTCAATTGATGCAGAAAAAGCATTTGACAAAATCCAGCATCTCTTCCTGATTAAAACACTTCAAAGTATAGGGATAGAGGGAACATTCCTGAACGTCATCAAATCTATGAAAGACCCAAAGCAAATATCATCCTCAATGGGAAAAAGCTTGCAGCCTTCCCGTTGAGATAAGGAACACGACAAGGATGCCCACTCTCACCACTCTTCTTCAACATAGTATTAGAAGTCCTGGCAACAGCAATCAGACAACAAAGAGAAATTAAAGGTATCCAAATTGGCAACAAAGAAGTCAAACTCTCTCTCTTTGCAGATGACGTGATTCTTTATATGGAAAACCCAAAAGACTCCACCCCCAAACTACTAAAACTCATACAGAAATTCAGTAACATGGCAGGATACAAAGGCAATGTACAGAAATCAGTGGCTTTCTTATACACTAACAATGAAGATACAGAAAGGGAAATTAGAGAATCGATTCCATTTACTATAGCACCAAGAACAGTAAGATACTTGGGAATAAACATAACCAAAGAGGTAAAGGATCTGTACTTGAGGAACTACAGAACACTCATGAAAGAAACTGAAGAAGACACAAAAAGATGGAAGACCATTCCATGCTCTTGGATCAGAAGAATAAACATTGTTAAAATGTCTATACTGCTAAAGCAATCTATACTTTTAATCCATTCCAATCAAAATTCCACTGGTATTCTTCAAAGAGCTGGAACAAATAATCCTAAACTTTGTATGGAATCAGAAGAGGCCCCAAATCGCTAAGGAAATGTTGAAAAACAAAAATAAAACTGGGGGCATCACGTTACCTGATTTTAAGCTTTACTACAAAGCTGTGATCATCAAGACAGAATGGTACTGGCATAAAAACAGACACATAGACCAGTGGAACAGAGTAGAGAGCCCAGATATGGACCCTCAACTCTATGGTCAAATAATCTTTGACAAAACAGGAAAAAAGTCTCTTCAATAAATGGTGCTGGGAAAACTGGGCAGCTATAAGTAGAAGAATGAAACTCGACCATTCTCTTACACCGTACACAAAGATCAACTCAAAATGGATAAAAGACCTCAACGTGAGATAGGAATCCATCAGAATCATAGAGGAGAACATAGGCAGTTACCTCTTCGATATCAGCCATGGCAACTTCTTTCAAGATATGTCTCCAAAGGCAAAGGGAACAAAAGTGAAAATGAACTTTTGGGACTTCTTCAAAATCAAAAGCTTCTGCACAGCAAAGGAAACAGTCAAGAAAACAAAGAGGCAACCCACGGAATGGGAGAAGATATTTGCAAATGATAGTACAGACAAGAGGTTGATATCCAGGATCTACAACAAACTCCTCAAACTCAACACACACAAAACAGATAATCATATCAAAAAATGGGCAGAAGATATGAACAGACACTTCTCCAATTAAGACATACAAATGACTATCAGACACATGAAAAAATGTTCATCAACACTAGCCATCAGGGAGATTCAAATTAAACCCACATTGAGATATCACCTTACACCAGTTAGAATGGCCAAAATTAGCAAGACAGGAAACAACATGTGTTGGAGAGGATTTGGAGAAAGGGGAACCCTCTTCCACTGTTGGTTGGAATGCAAGTTGGTGCAGCCTCTTTGGAGAACAGTGTGGAGATTCCTCAAGAAATTAACAATAGAACTTCCCTATTTCCCTGAAATTGCACTACTGGGTATTTACCCCAAAGATACAGATGTAGTGAAAAGAAGGGCCATCTGTACCCCAATGTTTATAGTAGCAATGGTCATGGTCACCAAACTGTGGAAAGAACCAAGATGCCCTTCAACGGACGAATGGATAAGGACGATGTGGTCCATATACACTACGGAGTATTATGCCTCCATCAGAAAGGATGAATACCCAACTTTTGTAGCAACATGGACGGGACTGGAAGAGATTATGCTGAGTGAAATAAGCCAAGCAGAGAGAGTCAATTATCATATGGTTTCACTTATTTGTGGAGCTTTAACAAATAGCATGGAGGACATGGGGAGTTAGAGAGGAGAATGGAGTGGGGTAATTGGAAGGGGAGGTGAATCATGAGAGACTATGGACTCTGAAAAATAATCTGAGGGTTTTGAAGGGGCGGGGGGTGGGAGGTTGGGGTACCAGGTGATGGGTATTATAGAGGGCACGGATTGCTTGGAGCACTAGGTGTGGTGCAAAAACAATGAATACAGTTATGCTGAAAATAAAAAATAAATTAAAAAAAAAAAGAGTGAGAGAGGGCATGGATTGCATGGAGTCCTGGGTCTGGTACAAAAACAATGAATACTATTATGCTGAAAATAAATAAAAAATAAATTAAAAAAATATTTGTGATCTTGGGTTAGCCAAAGGTTTCTCATATAGAACACAAAAAGTAAGAATCATAAAAGAAATGTTTGACAACTTGCACTTCCTCAATATTAACATTTCTGTTCTTCTCGTGATTTCTGTTCTTCGCATGATGGAAAATAAACAGTGAATCATATAAATCAAATCAAGACAAATAAAATAATAAAACCACAGATTAAAAAAAATAATAACCCAAATGCCTGTCAGAGAAAAGACTGAGATCCACCATACAGAGAGAAGTGTTAAAGCTGAGTATTAACAAATTACAGTTAAAAAATTGTAAAGAGATATAATGGGAATTTGGGCAGAACTCAACTGAAATTTAACAACAATTTACACTAAAGAAAAACAAACAGGGGCTCCTGGGTGGCTCACTTGGTTAGGTGTCTGCTTTTAGCTCAGGTCATGATCTCAGGGCCTGGGATTGAGTCAGGCTTGAGTCCCTGAATCTCAAGTCCCAGACTTGAGCACCCTGCTCTGTGGGGAGTTTCCTTGTCTCTCTGCCTCTCCCTTCCAGCACTACCCCAACACCACCACCACCTGTGCTCTCTCTCCCTCTCTCTCATTCCCTCACTCTTCCTCTCAAATAAATCAGTAATATATTTTAAAAAATAAAGGAAAACAAACAAAATTTAGGAAAAAGGACCCACATGTGTTCCAAGGTGTTGAGATCTGGAAATAGCTCAGCTCTCATCTTAAAATAGCATCCAAAAAAGTAGGAGGAGCTGAAATGTCATTCTGTGTATCCATTGGAGAACTGAGATTGTACTTAATTAAATAAGAATTGGAGACAGGCTCTTGCAGCTAGAAACAGGAAGTGAGCATTTGTTCTTCTTAGATAGATGTTGTCAAACACATTCACCTGGTCACAAGATTAAAGTGGAAATTTCTAAAGAAATATAAAAAGCTGAGTATAGACTAGTGGAAGAGTGTGAACCCTGAGGGACCATGTATAAAGTATTTCCCATCACCTTTTAAGTGTCTTCTCCAGGAACTCCATAAAATTCTTGGAGGGAAGATCAGGGACATTCCAGAAAAATACTTCCCCCTTGATGCTGTAGGAGGGGAACAACAACTAGAGCTAAATCCACCCAGACCTTATCTATGCGATCACCACTGTAAGAAACAAGTGACTTCATCTGCAGGGGAAGGTGCTGGTGGAATCCCTGTTGAGGGAAGGCAAAGGAGGAGATCACAAAAATGTTCACCAGAAACATCTCCTCTATATCCAAAAGTAACAACTTTTTATTTACAGAAGGATGGGCATCAAAGTACAACCTGAAGTGGTGGGTACTTATTGTAGCTGAGGGAGTGAAATAGGGATTTAAAATTTACTACTTCTGGAAAACTGGAAGGAATAGTTGTGAAGATCACATCCTTAAAACCCATTTTCACTGCATCTGCTTAAAATTGAGACTTAATGAAAATATCAAGAATGTCTCCCTCCCCGACTTTTCACTCACAGGCCAGCAAACCTTTAGTAAAAGTCACAGTGGAATAGAGCTCAGAGAGCTTCAAAAGATGGACTCTCTCTGGTGAGCAAAACAAAAGTAGATACCCAACTTTTGTAGCAACATGGACTGGACTGGAAGAGATTATGCTGAGTGAGATAAGTCAAGCACAGAAAGTCAATTATCATATGGTTTCACTTATTTGTGGAGCATAACAAATAGCATGGAGGACATGGGGAGATAGAGAGGAGAAGGGAGTTGGGGAAATTGGAAGGGGAGGTGAATCATGAGAGACTATGGACTCTGAAAAACAATCTGAGGGGTTTGAAGTGGCGGGGGGGTGGGAGGTCGGGGTACCAGGTGGTGGGTATTATAGAGGGCACGGATTGCATGGAGCACTGGGTGTGGTGCAAAAATAATGAATACTGTTATGCTGAAAATAAAAAATAAATTAAAAAAGACAAATGAGGAGAAAAGACAAAGTAGAACTAGGGAATTTTTAAGTGTCTGAACACTAACAAAACAAAATTCAACCCTGATAACAACAACAAACTTCAACTCTAGTCTAACTCCTGATCCATTAACATAAATCCCCAAAGTAAAGGCCTAACAGGAAAGGTGTGTTCACTTTCAAACACAAAATATATTTACTTCAGTATCTACTATACCACACAGCATGTCCAGCTTCCAAACAAAAATTTCGTAGACATACAGTAGGTCAGGAAAAATACACTCTGAGGACTCAAAGCCATTACCACAACCAGATTGAGACATGACACAGATGTTGAACTATCAGGGAATTCAAAAGAACTATGATTAATATATTAAAGGCTCTAATCTAATGGAAAGTGTAAACAATACTCAAGATTAGACAGATAATTTCAGTAGAGAGATGGAAAGAACCAAATTAAAGGCAAGAAATAAAAACACAATAAAGGAAATGAAGAATGCCAAAAAGGATCACCAGTAGCTTTAAGAGATGCAAGGAAAGAATTATTAGTCTCCATGAGTACAGACCAATAGAAATTATCTCAACTGCATTGGAAGGACTAGAAAGAGAGGAAAAAGGAAAGGAGGGAGTTGATAAGCATAACTCATAAAAGCAAAGAACTGTAAGAACTTCCTCCATCTCTCTCTCTCTCTCTCCCACTGATTTCAACCAATGAGGGACTACAGTCTATTAACAATAAAATGGCTTCTTTACATTAATATCATTGAATGGTAATAGTCACACAGTGATGAGAGAAATCTGCTGATAAAGGGAGTTAGTAGACCTATTCTGCAGGATGATTTGGTGTAAATACTGTGGCTCCCTTTCTCTGCTGTCTATGGGTCTTAGCTGTGTGTTCAGAGCACCACTTCCTCTTGGTAAACCAGCTCTCAGATTTGCTTTGTGATCAGCTGAGTATTCAACCACCTCTCCTGACAAGAGCTGGCAGGATGCTATTCCCACTGCAAGTCATCCTGGTGACCTCCCTGTGGATCTGTAAGTGGCTCTACCTATGGGAGATTTCACTCAGTGAAGAAAGGAGATAGAAAGCATGGACAATCAAGCCAGCCATTACGGGAAGAAGAAAGCTCATATGGTCATTTAAACTAAGCTGACAAATTTCACCATGAGCTTGAATTCTTCAGGAAGGAAAATCTAAATATCAGACCCTAAGCTTTTCACTAATAGAGAACAAATGTGCATTATTTTGCAAATGTCAAAATTTCATGAATTGTTGCTTTTTTCTCTCTCAGATGCAAATGCAGACATTCTAATAACACAGTTCATGCCATCCATTACTGACAACAAAGAAACAGAATTTTTAGAACACCAAAGGAAGGATGTAAATATATACTAGTACTGACAGAAGCCAGACCAGCCTCTAAATGAATTCTGTGCATTTCCTTAAATGAAAATGTGGTCCAGGAACAAGGTATTAATGAGGACAGCTACGAAGCCAGGAAAAGAAAGAGGGTTTACCAGCAAGCCTCAGGATACACCAAGTTAGTGAGGCAAACGCTGGGCTGGATTACTACACCTGCTCAAATACACTCCAGTGAAGTGTGGAAATGCTCTGCTGCCACTGGACAAAAGCCCTCCCACAACTCCACACCCTTGCCATCATATACATGCTCCTTTCTACCTCCCAGAGAGACCTGACTAATGTCTATACAGGAATTTTCTCCTGAATCTGTGTTCTCAGCAAGGTCTGAGCTAGGAGCCCAAGGACCGAACCTGTGATGTTTCTTTCAGTCAGGTCACTTTATCAACTATCCTTACCTCTGTGGGAGCTACACTAGCTTCTGCTAGTGTCTTGATTTTTATACTTCTGCATCTATGAGAAGTTTCTGGGGAAGGAAGACAAATCAATGTGCAAAATGGTGTGCTGAGTTTGAATGAACGAATAAATGAACAAAGGAATGAAAGATGGAAGATACAAGACTTCTGAGTGTTACAGATCTTGATTTCAAATTCCTGCTCAGCCACTTAACCAGCAGCATTGATTGAGGAAAGGTACTAAATCTTTGTTATACTGTGTTCCCAGTTTTTGGTATTAACCTACTGGATTGCTGGGAACTCAAGAAGGTTGCATACAGACAGTTCTAGTACAGGATCAACACATCACAGTGTCCTTTCCCATTATAACTGAGCTACTTCATGAGCCATCTCAGCGAACACAGGATCTCAGGGAGTCTTTAAAAATCACATCTCACTTTGCCCTCTAAACAACAGTAAAGTGTTGCTCTAATTCTAAAAAGCTAAGAATTGTGAAGAGGGAAAGAGTCAAGGGTAATAAATGAAAGAATATTTTTCCTCCAATATTTTTCTTTATTCACAGTATAGAAATGTCATAGCATCTAAAGCAATAACTAAAGTAATTTTAAATATTCATCAAACTTTGTGAACTTTCTATAAACTATTGATCTATAAAATATACTTACTTCTGCATAAGGTTGTAAGATTAGTATCTCATTTGTTATTATATAATAAGACTTTTCTCCAATTTGCACTCTAAGTTAGAGCTCTCCACACGTCCAATCTGAGTGAAAAAGAGCTCAAGGATAGGTGTGTCTGAAGTAAAAGCTAAAGGAAAAATGCAAGGTTGTTGTTCCCAAGGGGAATATACATTGAATTATTATAACATGGGTGTTTTGGTAAGGGCTTCCAGGATCTGATAGTTATTTATACCAAGAACATAATAAAATGACACTGAGACAGATCTTACTGAGAGGGTCTTTCATTGGTTCTAAAGCAAACCTTCCTTCCCCATTCTTGCCTCTGAGGAAAAAGGGCTGCCTCCACCACTACCTCCCCAGTCCTGATTCATGCCCCCTCTTGGAGCCCATTCTAATTAGTCACTGGCAACACCAAACGTATGGATGTATGTATATCTTTGGCTTGGGTTTGTAGGTGACTATACACCTTCTTGTCTTTTCACTGTTTTTTATGTCCACTATCAACTTGTGCAGTACCTCTGGACTTATTCCCTTGCATTTCAAATGGAGACACCAAAATGAGAATCTCTCAGAATCAACTCTCCTTTACCTGAACACCAGTCAGAACTTTTCATATACATTGCAAGCAGTCTAGGGTTTCCCTTGAGAAGGTCATTGTCCCCTGGTACCAATTAAAGAAGAGCCCCTGAAAATAATCCTATAAGCTCAACCAATATTACCTGTAAGACTAACCAAATTCTGCTTAATCACAGATAAGAAAAACAACAGTCTTCTACCTGATAGTCAATAAGGTCCTCATGTCCCATAAAGCCCCCTGATATTGTGCCTACTGGAATCTCACAATATCAGAGGGAGAGAAGGACTTGTAAGTAAACCTTCTCTATTATTAACTCTGAACACCTTTCTCACTTGAGCAACCACAGCAGACACTTTCCTGCTCTTAATCACAGGTTCATAAACTGCGGGAACAGGAAGCACCCTTTGAACATTCATAGCCCAATGCCCACACAGCAAATGGGATGTGGGAAAGCAGGGGTGGCAAATGTCTTGTCCAAAGCTAGTTAACCACAAAAGTAGGGCTACGCATGAATTTCTGAAGATCACAGAATAGCTTCCAAGAGGCTGCTTCTTTCAACATTTCAGAGAAATGGATTGTGTTTTCAAATTTGGGTTTAAAATGGTATCTATTTTTTCATAGAAGATAGATTTCTACAAATTGATTCTTTCATTCCAGGGATAATATGTCATTACACAAATTATCTTCTCATTTTGATCTTGTGGTAAAAAATCATTTTGCTGTTATTAAAGTAGCTGATTACAGAATGGAGAACATTGTTCACATTTCTCAAATATATTTCTATTGGTATATTTGCAGTGTAAGTTACTGAAGAATTTCCCTCTTTAGAAATATAATCCCAAATTACTAACAGAGTAGGTCTGGTGAGAACACAAAGGCTTTTCCTTTGATGCACACTCTGAGCAATTTCACACAATTATACACCTGGATATCAACCTCTTAATTCACTGAACACTTTCCTGGTAATGTAGATATGTAGTTGGTTGACCAGTTAATCCCAATCTCTCTCTCTCTCTCTCTCTCTCTCTCTCTTTTATTTTTGTTCTTAGTGTTTTTGTTTTCTATCAGCCCTTTTCAGTAATTATTGGCTTCTTGGAAAACAGACCCTTTGGTCAACTAAGCTCAGGTAAACTTATAAAATATCAGATGCTATGAAGCCTATATTCAAGGATTCCCCAGGAAACTCAGAAGATCAAATTTCCAGTACAAGGTTTCTTCCTGCTGGTCCTGCCATGAAGCTCAGGAGAAGGCTGATGTTTTTGTAGAACCTCTAACTAATGTGGTAACAGTCTGGGTCAAGAGATTTGCACAAGGAACTAAGCTCATAGTAACATCCCCAGGTAAGTAAATATATTTTTTAATTTTTTAAATTTATTTTCAGTGTAGCAGTATTCATTGTTTTTGCACCACACCCAGTGCTCCATGCAATCCGTGCCCTCTCCAATACCCACCACCTAGCTGATAGATACTTTTGAGAAAAAACAATGTAGGATCACCTCAGCATAGGGACAGCAATTTTGCTGTCCATATATAGGGATATATGGAAGAAAACTCTTTGCAAATTATTTATTTACATCCCTTCTTGAAAGCAGATTTTTTTTTAATTTTTTATAAACATATAATGTATTATTAGTCCCAGGGGACAAGCAGATTTTAATTCTACTTTTAGAAAATACACACACACACACACACACACACAAAATACACACACACAAAAACATATTCAGATTTGAAATTAAAATTATTTTGAGAACTATGTTTATAAAACATTGGTGTGAGTTTATGGTTCAACACGCTTTTCTTGTAGTCACTCATGTAAGAAATACTTGTAAGTACCTCTAATATTAATAGGGCTCCTTTCTTAATGAATAATGATTCTTTCTCAAATAACTTGAAATTTATATGATTGCTTTTGTGTCATCTTTTAGACCAGTGCAAAAAAAAAAATCTTAGAGTAAATGAC
This sequence comes from Mustela putorius furo, assembly GCF_011764305.1. Taxonomy (NCBI): domain Eukaryota; kingdom Metazoa; phylum Chordata; class Mammalia; order Carnivora; family Mustelidae; genus Mustela; species Mustela putorius. The sequence goes on from NW_025421998.1 coordinate 15,741,541, forward strand.
TTAATCCCACTTATTCTTATTACTGTAGCATCTTAGTGGAGAGGCTGGCACTAGTCAAAATTTTTGCTACTGTTAGTCTTATAATATTGCCTAGAGATGGTCTAGTTTAATGAATTTGTGAGCTAATTAAACCAATTCAGCTCCAGAACTCATAAAAAGAGTCTTCATGGTTTTAGGAGAGTTTCGTGTAGAAAAAAATTACAGACTGTGTATAATCATCTGTTAGCAAATAAATTTTGATTCACTTGTTATTGCTTTCTTAAAATTATAAAAATTATATATGTTCATTATGGAAAAAATTGGAAATGACAAAATTAAAATTTTATAGTTACAGTTATTACTGTTAACATTTTGGATTCCCATCTGTTCATATTATCAATGTAATAACAATCTCAAGTGAATGGTGCTAATAGTATATGAAATTAAATGCAAAAAGAGCGATTATAAAAATTGAGACATGATCAGTGATAAAGAATATCAATTTTTCAGAATTCAAATGACCACCCCCTGGATATCTTTATAAAATCAGGAGTACAGAAAAATATGTTAATTATTACCATATAGTCTACAGATCAGTTCAGAACCAATGGTCTAATTTGTGGAATACTTCAATTTCTAAGACTCACTGTCACTTGCTTCTAAAAATGTTGAGAATGTAAAAAGCATTGTCTCAAATATTGTTAACCTGAATATAAGATGCTATCTCATGCTTTAGTGAAAATATCCAGACATAAAGGAAAAAGAAAGGCTGTTTTGCAATTTGAATATATAAATTTATAGTAATATGGATAAAAGTCAAATAATTACTTGTCAATTTAATATCTTAATAAATTATACCTACACAGTTTAAAACTATGTCAATATAAATACCAGTTGAGAAATACTGCCTTTTTTACCCCTAATTTCATTAAAAATAGTTTTGTTCAGCACTTCATATCCATGTAAAACATCCAATTTGGAGCAAATTTCTGGATCGTCTCAGGGTCTGAGTGTCTGTTTAGGGATCCCCTTATAATGATGTCACTGGATAGTTTATTTGAATAGGAAACTACCCACTTATAAAATTTTTTAAAATGCATTTCTATTCCCTCTGGTATTCCATATTTTTTTCAATGTAAGTATAACATGTAGAGATTTTTGTTCCAGGTAATATTTACCAAATCCATATTAAACTTCTTTACTGTCTTTACCAGCTCTACTTCTTATGTCAACGTTGAGTTTATTTCAGGTTGTTTGAGTATTTGAATATTGAGTATTGAATTGAATTGAGAATTGAATTTTGAGTATTGAATATTTCAGTATTGTTTGACCAAAGAAAAGCATTAGAAGAGCCTCTTTTAATATGAGAGGCTGAAACAAAAGGCAACTCCCATGTTGTGAGGGATAATATTGGGAATGAAAGCTTCACCTTATGCTCTGGCATTTCAGTGTGTTTGATTCCACATGCTTTGTGTCTGTATCTCAGCAGGATTTGTAAACATCTTCTGGTTTTCATGTCATCTTTGAGGTAGACCTTGCCAGTCAAGCTCTGCGGCAGAAAAGAAACAAGCTCTGGCGCACAAACTATTTATCATTTATTTATACTACCTATTTCCTAAATCGATTTGAGAAGACTTAAAATAAAACACACAGTAGAGTTCTGCCATGAACTAAAAATAGAAGATCTTAAGCACTGAGGAAAGCAGAGAAAAAGAAAAAAGGCCTGTAGTTATCTATCAGGAAACAGTCAAATTTTGGGTTCAATGGTAGAGAAAACTGTGATGAAGTACATACTTTATATCACCTGTGAAAATGAAGCACACTGACTTTTCATATTTGTTATGTTTTTCCCACCATAAAATGAGAAAAGGACTTTAAAGTACAAGTCCCTTAGGAGGAATGTGAAGTGAAAGAGTGGGCATTGCCTTCCACATCCACTTTAAAAATTGAAGAAATGGTCTAAGAAAAGCACATTCTATGCTCCCACTATGTCGTTACTTTGGGCACCACGATATTTAATGTCATTCACAGATGGTGACCTTCAGCAGACCTGGTCAGACACCAACAAGTTTATTAATTTTTTATTTTTTATAAACATATATTTTTATCCCCAGGGGTACAGGTCTGTGAATCACCAGGTTTGTCAATAAAGTTAGAAATGTCATAAATTTGAAATTCTTATTGAAGTATGAATTAGCTTTATTTATTGCAGAAAAGAAAAATAACAAAAAAAAGAGAACGATTAAATCAACACTAATATATAGGTTTGAAATATCACACTTGCACTTGAAAATGTAGCTGACATTTAGTAAATTTATATAGAATTCATACTGCTGCATCTTAATAAAATATAAATAACTCAGACTATTTAACTCCAATGTATTTTGTGATTATTCCAATTAATGTATATAAGTGCTTTGAAGAGGCTTATGTATTTTGGAATATGCTTTCTACTTCATGAATCATAAAAATGATTTGGGCCTTAATATAATAATGTTTAAAAAAGAATGTTGAAGGAAAAACCATGTAATCTAATTACCTAAAATATAGACAATAACCATGCGTAATCAACGTCACTATTTTAATGTTCAGTTAATATTCCATTGAGAAAATTGTGGAAGTTCAAGATTCGTTTTATCCTGGGGTGCTTGGGTGGCTCAATTATCTGAGTGACTGCTTTCAGCTCAGGTCATGATCCTGGAGTCCCATTATAAACTCCCTCACTAGGCTTCCTGTTCAGGGAGGAGTCTGCTTCTTCCCCTTACCCTTCCCCCTCTTATGCACTCTCTCTCTCCCTCTCTCACTCTCTCTCTCTCAAATAAATAAATAAAATCTTAAACAACAACAACAACAACAAGATTCATTTTTTCCTGGAAAGAATAAAGTAAGAATCTAACAAAGGGAAAGGACAGGAGGAAAAACAGTGTTTAACTTTCTAGAAAGTTCTCATTCATCATTTCATTTTCAATTTCTTGACTATAATGAATCAGAAGTGTTCCCATAAAAAATACAAATTTTCTGAAATGTAAATTGGATTCCTTAATATATTGACCAGAGACTAAAACTATGTAAATAACATAAAATGGAAACATTAATCTCATTTAACTAACATGCTTTCTAAATTAAAAACAAAGTATATGGCTGGAAAAATATGCAGTGTCCTACTATTATAATATATATTATATTTAATATATATAAAATCATATATTTTATTATATATAAATATATATTATGTTATATTTATATATTGTATATTTATATACTGTATGTATTTGTATGTACATATATATAATTATATATAATATATACACATATATATACATGATATTTACACATATATATCATTATAATATAATATAATGTATATATAATGATATATAATGTATATTGTGTAGTGTATATATTATGTAAATAATATAATATAATTTATATGTACATATATACATTTATTGTATATAAATTTGTATATGTATATGTATATGTATAATTTGTATATGTATATAAATGTATATATGTACATACATTTATATGTATATACATATAAATTATATTATATTATATACATAATATATCTATTATGTATAGATGTATAATTACATATATAATATATATGTATATATATTATATATATTATAATTTATAATTATATAAAATAATTATATAAAATATATAAATATATTATATAAATATATAATATATAAATATATAATATAAATAATTATATAAAAATATAATATATAATATAATATATATAATATTATATTATATAAATATATATTATATATGTAATTATATATATAATAATGTTATATTATATTTATATATATTATGTATATAATATAATATAATTAATATATTATATTTATGTTTATATATTATATTTATATTTATATATTGTATATTTAAATACTGTCACTTTGCTACTAAATTCAAGGTATTGCAAATATTTGGGAGGAACAGTTTTGAATATTGTCCTACTCAAAATCCTGGAATGGTTCAGATGTGTGATTGAGATGTTTTATAAAATCAGGAATAAAGTAGAAGACATCCATTACTTTACAAGTGGGTTTGGCTCAGATAATGATCCCAGGGTCCTGGAAGCAAGCCCCATGTCTTTGATCAGTGGGGAGTCTGCTTATCCCTCTCCAGCTTCCCCATGCTTGTTTTTCCTCTCTCATTAACTCTCTCTGTCATAAATAAATGGAATCTTAAAAAAAAAATTAAAAAGGAAGTGGGTTTGGAATCCATATTTGAAGATTTGAAGGTCAACTTGATAGATTGTCAAATATACATTATAGTAGTTCCATTCAAAATGTGAGTGTGTATTGTTTCAAAAATTATCATATTTTAATCCAGATTCTGCCATTTAATAGTTGTTATTTGAGCAAGCTACATGACTTCTTGTAACTATCTCTCATTAAAAATGAAAACAGTCAGTACCTCATAACCCACTGTGGATGAAAGGCCTGAGATAAGCACTAATTCTATGGCAAATTTCTTTCATTTCACTGTGAGGTGGTTCCAAACCACATGATGTTTGTGTTAATTTAATAAGGTTTTAATTGCTATTCCATTTCCCCACAGATAGAAACCTTGATGCAGCCATTTTCCCCAAGCCTACAATATTTTTTCCTTCAATTGCTGAAAGAAGACTCCATAAGTCTGGAACATATCTTTGTCTTCTTGAGGATTTTTTCCCTGATGTTATTAAGATAGATTGGAAAGAAAAGGATAAAACAATTCTGACATCCCAGCAGGGAGACACCATGAAGACTAAGGACACATACATGAAATTCAGCTGGCTGACTGTGACTGAAGCGTCAATGGATAAAGAACACAAATGTATCATTGAACATGAGATGAATAAAGGAAAAGCTGTTCAAGAGATTCTATTTTCTTCCCATATAAAAGGTATGTACATGTATGTATGTATGTATGTGTATGTGTGTGTATATATATATATATATATATATATATATATATATACTGGTACTCTTTTCTTTAAAGGAAATACCCCACTTCCTTGCCAAGTATTAATGAAAACAAACAAATAAAAGTCTTTCTAAATGTTGGTATCTTAAATGGTAGTATGAATGTCTTGCTATTTCCCCATAGAACTGAAAGAGGCTGGGCTTTGGAACATACAAAGAAAAAGACAAATTCACTTAGCTTTTCTTGCCTCAGTTTCATCATCCAATATAAAGGTCACAATAATGTTTTTTAGGGCCATCGTATAGAATAAATGAAAAAAATACAAATGAAAGCACCTACCAACCTCGCACCAAGAAATGCTCTGAAGAGAGTCCACTTTTGATTATCTTACTTGATCAGGAAATGAAAACAATTATATGCCTGTCAGGAATGTTCTACTCAGCAATCAGAATCCTTCTCCCTTCAATATTGCTCTACTCAAAGTATAACCCTGATCGGGCTGTGATCAGTAATTTGTTAGATTTAGAAGTCAAGTCCTGGCATTAACATCACAGACCAAAGCCCCAGAGGGCCCATGAGAAAGAACCAGTTTGCACTTTCCCCTGTGGTTCACAAGTCCTTGGGAAGCAGTAGGAAACAAGCCCACAAAACATACAAAGACCGTTGCATTGTGCAACTCTGAGTTGTTGAATTAAATCTTTATCCTCTTGGATCTTCAGTGATTCCATTGATCAAATTTAGATTAAATACTGATATACCTTTCCTTTTTCCTGGCATGTGATGAAGAGGAAGCACAATAATGTCAGTTAAAATGCTTGGTTTTGAAAACATAACATGGATACATTTATTCATATTTTTATTGTATTTATGTATATTCTTCCCTAAAATAACTAAAGTAAGATTCCAAACAGTCTGAATTATTTTTGTTTCTACAGCTAAGATAAAAAAAGGAGGCAAATAAGCTAAGCATAACTTTAATGTAACCACTGGGCTGAAGTCCTTTAGGTGTCGATTTTTATACTGATCAATGTAAAAATATACTATAGTAACATTCCATGGTGATGATCATAGAAAAGGGAGAAGTTCTTTATGGTGTGTTTTACTTGGGAATTAACTTCTGAAAGGATAGTCAACCAAGGTCTTCTCATAGCAAAGCTAGTGAGGGCATTTCTTTTAATGCCTTTCTTCAACAAATTTCTTTCTTTTTTTTTTTAATTAACATACAACACATTATATGCTTCAGCGGTACAGGTCTATGATTCCTCAGTCTTACACATTCACAGCATTCAATGTAGCACTTACCCTCCCCAAAGACCACCACCCAGCTACTCCATCCCTATTACCCCCTTCCTTCCAGCAACCCTCAGTTTCTTTCCTGAGATTAAGAGTCTCATCTTATGGTCTGTCACCCTCTCTAATTTCATCTTGTTTCATTTTTCCCTCCCTTCCCCTATGATTCCTCATATCAGTGAGATCATATGATAATTCTCTTTCTCTGGATTATTTAGTTCGCTTAGCATTATAGCCTCTAGTTCCATACATGTCCTCGTAAATGTCAAGATTTCAGGGGTTTTTGATGGTTGGATAGTATTCCATTGTACATATATACCACATCTTTAACTATTCATTTGTTGTTGGACATCTAGGCTCTTTGTATATAATTTGGCTATTGTGGACATTGCTGCTATAAGCATCTTTGGATCACAACATTTGTATCTTTGGAGTAACTTCCCAGTAGTTGAATTGCAGGGTCATAGGGTGGCTCTATTTTCAACTTTTTGAGGAACTTCCATACTGTTTTCCAGAGTGGCTGCACGAGCTTGCATTCCCACCAGCAGTGTAGGAGGGTCCCCTTTCTCTGAATCCTTGCCAGCATCTGTCATTTCCTGACTTGTTAATTTTAGCCATTCTGACTAGTGTGAGGTGGTATCTCATTGTGGTTTTGATTTGTATTTCCCTGATGCCGAGTGATGGTGAGTACTTTTTCATGTGTCTGTTGGCTATCTGGATGTCTTCTTTGCAGAAATGTCTGTTTATGTCCTCTGCCCATTTCTTGATTGGACTATTTGCTCTTTGGGTGTTGAGTTTGATAAGTTCTTTATAGATTTGGGATACTAGCCCTTTATCTGATATGTCAGTTGCAAATATCTTCTACCATTCTGTCAGTTGTCTTTTGGTTTTGTTGACAGTTTCCTTTGCTGTGCAAAGGATTTTGATCTTGATGAAGTCCCAATAGTTCATTTTTGCCCTTGCTTCCCTTGCCTTTGGCGATGTTTCTAGGAAGAAGTTGCTGCGGCTGAGGTCAAAAAGGTTCCTGCCTGTGTTCTCCTCAAGGATTTTGATGGATTTCTTTCTCACATTAAGGTCTTTTATCCATTTGGAGTCTATTTTTGGGTGTGGTGCAAGAAAATGGTACAGTTTCCTTTTTTTGCATGTGGCTGTTTAATTTTCCCAACACCATTTGTTGAAGAAACTGTCTTTTTTTCCATTGGACATTCTTTCCTGCTTTGTTGAACATTAGTTGACCAGAGAGTTGAGGGTCTATTTCTGGGCATTCTATTCTGTTCCACTGATCTGTGTCTGTTTTTGCGCCAGTACCATGCTGTCTTGATTATGACAGCTTTGTAATAGAGTTTGAAGTCTGGAATTGTGATGCCACCAACTTTGGCTTTCTTTTTCAACATTCCTCTGACTATTCAGGGTCTTTTCTGCTTCCATATAAGTTTTAGGATTATTTGTTCCATTTCTTTGAAAAAAGTTGATGGTATTTTAATAAGGTTTGCATTAAATGTGTAGATTGTTTTAGGTAGCATAGACATTTTCATAATATTTGTTCTTCTAATCCATGAGCATGGAATGTTTTTCCATTTCTTTATGTCTTCCTCAATTTCTTTCATGAGTACTCTATAAGAGTTTTCTGAGTCTAGATTCTTTGGTTAGGTTTATTCCTAGGTATCTTGTGTTTTTGGGTGGAATTGCAAGTGGGATCAACTCCTTAATTTCTCTTTCTTCTGTCTTGTTCGTGTACAGAAATGCAATTGATTTCTGTGCATTGATTTTATATTCTGACACTTTACTGAATTCCTATATGAGTTCTAGCAGTTTTGGGGTGGAGTCTTCTGGGTTTTCTACATAAAGTATCATATCATCTGCAAAGAGTGAGATTTCTTTGCCAATTCGGATGCCTTTTACTTCTTTTTGATGTCTGATTGCTGAGGCCACGACTTTTAGTTATATGTTGAATAGCAGTGGTGATAGTGGACAGCCCTGCTGTGTTCCTGGGCTTAGGCTTTCAGTTTTTGTCCATTGAGAATGATATTCATTGTGAGTTCTCATAGATGGCTATTACAATATTGAGGTATATACCCTCTACCCCTACACTGCGAAGGGTATTGATCAAGACAGTATGCTGTACTTTGTCAAATGCTTTTTCAGCATCTATTGAGAGCATCCTATGGTTCTTGTTCTTTATTTTATTAATGTATTGTATCACATTGAGTGATTTGTGGATGTTGAACCAAACTTGCAGTCCAAGAATAAATCTCACTTGGTCGTGATGAATAAGGCTTTTTAATGTACCATTAGGTCCTATTGGCTAGCATTTTGCTGAAGATATTTGCATTCGTCATGAATATTGGTCTGTAATTCTCCTTTTTGATGGGGTCTTTGGTTTTGGGATCAAGGTAATTCTGGGCTCCTAAAATGAGTTTGGAAGTTTTCCTTCCATTTCTATTTTTTGGGACAAGAATGGCTATTGGTTCTTCTTTAAATGTATGGTAGAATTCCCCCTGGAAAGCCATCTAGCCCAGGGATCTTTTTGGTTAGGAGACTTTTTATTACTGCTTGAATATCCTTACTGGTTATGGGTCTGTTCAGGATTTCTCTTTCTTCCTGGTTCAGTTTTGGTAGTTTAGAAGTCTCTAGGAATTCATCCATTTCTTCCAGATTGTCTAATTTGCTGGTGTATAATTAATTGCTCATAATGTGCTCTTATAGTTGTTTGTATTTCTTTGGTGTTGATTGTGATCTCTCCTCTTTCATTCATGATTTTATTAATTTGGGTCCTTTCTCTTTTCTTTTTGATAAGTCTAGCCAGGTGTTTATCTATCTTAATAATTCTTTCAAGAAGCCAGTTCCTAGCTTCATTGATCTGTTCTATTGTTCTTTTGGTTTCTATTTCATTGTTTTCTTCTCTGATCTTTATTTATCTTCTCCTCCTGGGCTTAGACTTTATTTGCTGTTCTTTCTCCAGCTGCTTTAGGTGTAGGGTTAGGTTGTATATTTGAGACCTTTCTTGTTTCTTAAGAAAGACTTGCATTGCATATACCCTCCTCTCAGGACCACCTTTGCTATGTCCCAAAGATTTTGAACAGGATGCTCTTTAGCTTTCATGTATTTGAGTTCTTTCCAACCTTCTTTTTGTAGTTTAGTTCTAGTTTCAAAGCATTGTGGTCTGAAAATATGCAGGGAATAATCCCAATTTTTTGGTACTGGTTGAGACCAGATTTGTGATCTAGGATGTGATCTATTCTGGAGAATGTTCCATGTGCACTAGAGAAGAATATGTGTTCTGTTGCTTTGGGATGGAATGTTCTGAATATATCTGTGATGTCCATCTGGTCCAATGTGTCATTTAAAGCCTTTATCTCCTTGTCAATCTTTGCTTAGAGGATCTGTCCATTTCAGTCAGGGGGTATTATAATCCCCTACTATTATTGTATTGCTGTCAATGTGTTTCTTTAATTTCATTATTAAGTGGTTTATATATTTGGCTGCTCCCATATTAGGGGTACAGATATTTTAAATTTTTAAATCTTCTTGTTGGACAGACCCTTTAAGTATGATATAGTGTCCTTCCTCATCTCTTTTTATAGTCTTTGGCTTAAAATATAATTTATCTCATACAAGGATTGCCACCCCAGTTCCTTTTGATGTCCATTAATATGGTAAGTTATTTTTCACCCCCTCACTTTAAATCTGGAGGTGTCTTTGGGTCTAAAATGAGTTTCTTGCAGACAGCATATCGATAGCTCTTGTTTTATTATCTATTCTGATGTACTGTGTCTTTTAATGGGGGCATTTAGTAATGAGTAACTCAATGTAATTGAGTTACCCTCAATGTAATTGAGGTAACTATTGAGAGATATGAATTTAGTGCCATTGTATTGCCTGTTGGGTGACTGTTACTGTATAATGTCTCTGTTCTTTTCTGGTCTGTTACTTTTAGGCTCTCTATTTGCTTAGAGAACTCTTTTCAATATTTCCTGTAGGCTTGGTTTGGTATTTGCAAATTATTTTAGTTTTTGTTTGCCCTGAAAGCTTTTTATTTCTCCTTCTATTTTCAATGAGAGCCTCACTGGGTATAGTATTCTTGGTTGCATATTTTTCTCATTTGGTGCTCTAAATATATCATGCTAGTCCTTTCTGGTGTGCCAGGTCTCTGTCAATAGTTCTGTTGCTAATCTAATATTTCTACCACTGTAGGCTACAGACCTCTTGTCCTGATCTGCTTTCAGAATTTTCTCTTTGTCTCTGAGAATTTAAGTTTTACTATTAGATGACAGAGTGTGGACCTATTTTTATTGATTTTGAGGGGGGTTCTCTGTGCCTCCTGGACTTGATTCCTGTTTCCTTCCCCAAATTAGGGAGGTTATCTGCTATAATTTGCTCCAATATACCTTTTGGCCCCCCCTTTCTTCTTCTTCTGGGATCCTAATTATTCTACTATTGTTTTGTCTTATGGTATCATTTATCCCTTGAGTTCTCCCTTTGAGATTCCATAGTTGTTTCACTCTCTTTTCCTCAGTTTCTTTATTCTCCACCATTTGGTCTTATATTTCACTAATTCTCTCTTCTGCCTCATTTGTCCCAGCAGTAATAGCCTCCTTTTTTTTTTTTAATAATTTTTTATTTTTTATAAACATATATTTTTATCCCCAGGGGTACAGGTCTGTGAATCACCAGGTTTACATACTTTACAGCACTCACCAAAGCACATACCCTCCCTAATGTCCATAATCCCACCCCCTTTTCCCAAACCCCCTCCCCCCAGCAACCCTCAGTTTGTTTTGTGAGATTAAGAGTCACTTATGGTTTGTCTCCCTCCCAATCCCATCTTCTTTCATTTATTCTTCTCATACCCACTTAAGCCCCAATGTTGCATCACCACTTCCTCATATCAGGGAGATCATATGATAGTTGTCTTTCTCCGCTTGACTTATTTCGCTAAGCATGATACGCTCTAGTTCCATCCATGTTGTCACAAATGGCAAGATTTCATTTATTTTGATGGCTGCATAGTATTCCATTGTATATATATATACCACATCTTCTTGATCCAATCATCTGTTGATGGACATCTAGGTTCTTTCCATAGTTTGGCTATTGTAGACATTGCTGCTATAAACATTCGGGTACACGTGCCCCTTTGGATCACTACGTTTGTATCTTTAGGGTAAATACCCAATAGTGCAATTGCTGGGTCATAGGGCACTTCTATTTTCAACATTTTGAGGAACCTCCAGGCTGTTTTCCAGAGAGGTTGCACCAGCTTGCATTCCCACCAACAGTGTAGGAGGGTTCCCCTTTCTCCGCATCCTTGCCAGCATCTGTCATTTCCTGACTTGTTGATTTTGGCCATTCTGACTGGTGTGAGGTGATATCTCATTGTGGTTTTGATTTGTATTTCCCTGATGCCGAGTGATATGGAGCACTTTTTCATGTATCTGTTGGCCATCTGGATGTCTTCTTTGCAGAAATGTCTGTTCATGTCCTCTGCCCATTTCTTGATTGGATTATTTGTTCTTTGGGTGTTGATTTTGCTAAGTTCTTTATAGATTCTGGACACTAGTCGTTTATCTGATATGTCGTTTGCAAATATCTTCTCCCATTCTGTCTGTTGTCTTTTGATTTTGTTAACTGTTTCCTTTGCTGTGCAAAAGCTTTTGATCTTGATGAAATCCCAATAGTTCATTTTTGCCCTTGCTTCCCTTGCCTTTGGCGTTGTTCCTAGGAAGATGTTGCTGCAGCTGAGGTCGAAGAGGTTGCTGCCTGTGTTCTCCTCAAGGATTTTGAATAGCCTCCATTTTTTATTGCACCTCATTAATAGCTTTTTAAAATTTTAACTTGGTTGTATTTGTTCTTTTCTTTTTTCTAATAAAGGAACTCTCTAATATTTTCTATGCTTTTTTCAAGCCCAGCTAGCATCTTTAGAATCATCATGCTGAACTCTAGTTCTGACATCTTACTAATGTCCATATTGATTAGGTCTAGCAGTCAGTTCTGCCTCTTATTCTTTTGTTTTTGTTTTTTGTTTTTTTTTTTTTTTTTGAAGTGAGTTTTTCTGTCTTGTCATTTTGTCCAGAGAAAAATAGATGAATGAGAGAACAAAATGCCAAAAAGGTATCAATGAACCCAGAAGAATATACACTAACCAAATCAGAAGATACCATCTATAAAATGGTCACTTTCTGTTCATAGAATTGTTACTATTCTCTTTGATCTCCTTTTTAGTTTGTAGGTGTTCAGAATGGTTTGATAACTATTTAGCTGAATTCCTTGGACCAGAAGAAATTTAGATCTCCTACTCCTCTGCCATCTTGCTCCTCCCTCCCTTCCTCAGTATATTTCTAATGCTAATGCTCATAAGTTTTTTGTTTGTTGTTTTTGGGGTTTTTTGATGAAATATATAAAACATGGAAACACAAAACAGGGAAGGAATTTTGAAGAGAGATAAAACTAGTCTGGTCCAAGTTTTCAACCAACATTGATTAAGAATGTGAAACTAGAATACACATAGATTTAATTTGAAAAATTATTACCTGACTGTTTAAACCTCAATAAATGGTGGTAAGTGATTTATATTTATTTTTTAATGAGCAAAGTCACTGTATGGAAAAGAAAGATGATTTCAAGACACTCAAAAACCAGTTCTTGAGGATATTTTAACATCTAAACACGATTATGTAAATATTTCTGTTCTTGAGATTTACACAAAAGCCTATAGCTCAGATTCATTTTTTTAAAGCATACCAAAATAAGATTATGTGAAGTGAATAATTTCCACAACAGAACGATATCTGGAGAGAACACATCAAGGAGAAAAATAATGAACATGCTAAGACTCTCTTCCCCCATCCAACAGTCAATCATACTTTTTTTTTATGTTCAGTTGGCCAACATATAGTACATCATTAGATTTTGATGTAGTATTCAATGATTCATTAGTTGCATAGAACACCCAGTGCTCATCGTCAACATGTGCCCTCCTTGATACCCATCATCCAGCTATCCCATCCTTCTACCCTTCTTCTCTGAAACCCTAAATTTGTTTCCCAGAGTCCAGAGTATCTCATGGTTTGTCTCCCTCTCTTATCTCTACAAGCAAATAATCCAGTCAATGACCTTTTTAAGGAAGTTTGGTTTTGTATGCATATCAGGTTTTTGTTTTTGTTTATGTTCTTGTTTTTGTTTTTATTTTTTATTTATTTTCAGCATAACAGTATTCATTATTTTTGCACCACACCCAGTGCTCCATGCAATCCATGCCCTCTATAATACCCACCACCTGGTAACCCGACCTCCCACCCCCGCCCCTTCAAAACCCTCAGATTGTTTTTCAGAGTCCATAGTCTCTCATGGCTCACCTCCCTTTCCAATTTCCCTGAACTCCCTTCTCCTCTTTAACTCCCCATGTCCTCCATGCTATTTGTTATGCTCCACAAATAAGTGAAACCATATGATAATTGACTCTCTCTGCTTGACTTATTTCACTCAGCATAATCTCTTTCAGTCCCATCTATGTTGATACAAAAGTTGGGTACTCATTCTTTCTGATGGAGGCATAATACTCCGTAGTGTGTATGAACCACATCATCCTTATCCATTCGTCCGTTGAAGGGCATCTTGGTTCTTTCCACAGTTTGGTGACTGTGGCCATTGCTGCTATAAACATTGGGGTACAGATGGCCCTTCTTTTCACGACATCTGTATCTTTGGGGTAAATACCCAGAAATGCAATTGCAGGGTCATAGTGAAGTTCTATTTTTAATTTCTTGAGGAATCTCCACACTGTTCCCCAAAGTGGCTGCACCAACTTGCATTCCCACCAACAGTGGAAGAGGGTTCCCCTTTCTCCACATCCCCTCCAACACATGTTGTTTCCTGTCTTGCTAATTTTGGCCATTCTAACTGGTGTAAGGTGGTATCTCAATGTGGTTTTAATTTGAATCTCCCTGATGGCTAGTGATGATGAACATTTTTTCATGTGTCTGAGAGCCATTTGTTTGTCTTCATTGGAGAAGTCTCTGTTCATATCTTCTGCCCATCTTCTGATGTTATGTGTCTGTTTTGTGTGTGTTGAGTTTGAGGAGTTCTTTATAGATCCTGGATATCAACCTTTTGTCTGTACTGTAATTTGCAAATATCTTCTCCCATTCCATGGGTTGCCTCTTTGTTTTTATTTTTGTGAGTTTTTTTTTTTTTTACACTATAAAGTGTTACAATCCTCACCTCAGTTATATATTCAGAAAATCTATGATTATTCCTTGTCCAGTCTTTCTGTCCCTGGAAAGAAGCACACTGAAATGCTGAACTTCTGTAATAAAAAGATCATTTTCTATGAGTAATTATGATAGGAGAAGAGATAAAGCCTGAGATAATGCCTCCACTATGGTGGAGTCATATGAATTTCTATGGATTGTTTTACAAGGTACTTTCCACATGTTCTAGCTTATCTAAACCCTCATAATGAAATGTTGAGTGCTGGCTCTGCCAATCACTGGTATGACTCCCAGCAAGTTATTTAGACTTTCTAAACCTCATTTCTTCATGGCTAACATGAATACAGCTCACATCAGTGTCATGACCTAATACATGTGATTCTTTCACATACTTCCTGGCACAGTAATAATCATTCAATAGGTATTGGCTTTCATTATTATTATTGTCATGTCCACAAATACCACCACTCCAAAAAATCATGTGCATGAGTTGGGGATATTGGAACATGTGTGCTTTGGAAAGGTGGGGCCTCTTTCCTTTGCTTAGATGGGGAATTTACCTATTCCAGACTCCTCCCAAAATGTAATATTCTGCTGTGCGTTCTAGGGTTGGATGAATTCTTTTTGATAACAACCCTTCATGTTAGCAGTGGGTGCTGAGCAATGTATAGCAGCCACTGTTTCAGTTATTTTTTTCCATTTAACAAGAATTTATAGAACACCTACTGTGTAGCAAGCACTGTGCTGAGAGCTATGAGCACAGAGGGAAAACAAGATAGTCCTAGACATTAAGTTGTGAGAAAATAAGGAAAAATGCATCATTCATGCACTTCAACATCTTCATATGCAGAAATACAATAAATTAATTGGTCTACTAGCTTACACAAACTCAGAACAATCAGTTCTGGAATTGTGGGGCTCATATTAGTAATGGCTCTCTCTTCTCTGTTTACATATTCTATCATCTACCTATCTATTTATATACCATCCATCTATCCATCCACAAAACAGACAACATATCAAATAATGAATATAAACAATTTAATAATACTTGTTGTCTTTATTTCTTTTAGAGCTTTCTGCTATTACATCTAGAAAATCTTCCTTGAAAGATGAAACTGGTAAGTTTTTGTCTATGTTTGCTCTTAGTTATGCTATAGCATTTTTTCTTCCTGATCAACTTAACTTATGAAATTCCCTGGCTTCAGGGAGACGCCTCAGAATGGCCGGATCTTGCAAAGTATACTGAGTTATATTTTAAGTCAATCCATTTCTCAGGAGTCATTTTAACACAGTAAACGCTGGTTTTGGTGTGAGAAGACAATAAATTAGGGGTACAGTGATGTACTCTGAATTCTTTCTGCAATGGACTCTGTTCACTTCTGTGGCCTTTGTTTCTACTGACTGAGGAAAACATGATATCAAGTTGCTTCTGAATATTTTTAAGTTTTTGTTCTTGTTGGTGGTTAATAACATGAATTGACACTGAGAGTGTCTTATACAGGGGGCACTGTACTGCACATTACACTGTACTGTGTGTCCATGTTGTTTGATTCTCTTAATATTCACTGTGGAGGATTTTATCCCCATTTTACACAGTGGGGGGGGGGGCAAGGACCTAAAATTAATTCTGTCCCTTGTGCCATGCCACACAATGATCTGGGGCTTCAACCCAGACCTTATTAATTGAGAGTTCAAATACTTACTAAGTTCTTATTCTTTCTCTAATTCCCAAAGCCAAGGCCCTGAGACAGGTCCACACATGGGAGAGGGGGTGTAAGTGCAGGGCTTCATGTACCACAGACTGGACATTAACCCCAGTCTTTTACTATTTAGTTTCATGAATGTGGGTACAGTAGTTACATTTTCTGGAAGGCAGGAATAACACAAATGATGTCTCACTCAGTTACTGAAGACATAAGGTCACATTTGTAGAATGTCTAGCATAAGGTATCTCATTTAGCTGTCACATTGTAAGTACTGGTTTCTGGTCCTTTCTACTATAAGAAGCTACAAGAAACTACAAGAAGCACTGGCTCTAGCCTTACTGATTTTCCCCCTCCATGTCCAATCTTGACCTCAGCTAACATATTACCTAACCAAAGGCAAGGAGCAATGAGCACGGCACCACTTGATGTCCTTTTCCACAGTAAGGGTTAATGATTCTTGAGTTCTGACTCTTTTGGAGATAAACACATAAAAAAAAAATTTCCAGGTGCTCCTGCATGGGTCAATCGGTTAAGGGTCTGCCTTCAGCTCAGGATATGATCCCAGGGTCTTGGAATTGAACCCGATTTTGGGCTCCCTGCTCAGTGGGGAGCCTGCTTCCCTCTGCAGTTCCCCCTGCCTGTGTTCTCTGGCTCTTTCTCTCTCTTTGGTAAAGTAAAATAAAATAAAATAAAAATAAAATAAAAGTCTTAAAAAAAAGAGAGAGAGAAAGAAATGTCCAGATGAACAGACTCAAGACCCAACCTAGTGGTTCATTGAATGGCCAGTCTGGTCCACCATCATTGTCATTAATTTCTTGACATCATATATTGTCATTATTTCTTGACATCATATATTTCTTACAAAACCCCAAAGGATGAAAAATGCAATTATCATATAACATCATAGATACAATGAGGGTATTCAGGAAAGACAAGGGAGTGAGTTTGAGCTCTTAAAGTTGCAGAGAATTGGATTTGCCCCTTTCTTCCATTTTTTGTTTATTTTATTTTATTATTTCTTCAAGATTTTATTTAAATTTCAGTTATTTAATATAAGGGTAATATTAGGTTCAGGTGTACAATATGATTTAACACTTCCATACATCACCCTGTGCTCATCACAACTAATGCCCTCTTTACTAAAACCTCCCACCCATCCTACCTTGAACACAACCAAATTTGTACCCCTGATAGTAATCTCAGTAATGGCTAAGATGCTTCTAAATCAACAATTCATCTTTATATTTATGCTTAACTCTTTGTTGTTGAGGGTATTTATTACATGTAGAGGTATAGAAACACAGAGTAGGTAAGAATGTGTTCTTTTTTTAAGGTTTTATTTATTTATTTGGCAAAGAGAGAGAGATCAAGAGAGGGAACACAAGCAAGGGGAGTGGGAGAGGGAGAAGAAATCCCAGAAAGCTGGGATCAATCCTAGGGCCCTGGGGTCATTACTGAGCCAAAGGCAGATGCTTAATTACTGAATTACCCAAGCTCCCCAAGAATGTGTCCTTGAACATTATGTTGCTGGGATTAAAATCTGGCTTGTGGTACTTACTAACTGTAGACATCAGGCAAATTAGTTCTCTGTTCTCAATTAATTTGTAAAATGGCAATGAAAATAATCCCCTAGGTTACTAAAAAATTAAGATTAAAGTTTTGCACACAAACCTCTCAAATTAATCTGTAGTTTAGATAGTGGTTAAAGCATATTAGTGATTATTATTACTTAGAGACGTGGTGGGGATGAAGAAATGATAAAAGCTATTTTCACCAATTTTTTTCAGGTTGACTCATTCATCTAAGATATAACCTTACTTCCTAATACTTTGGAGTATTCTTAGTGAACCTCTGATGTTGATTGAGTTTATCTGCAAGCTAGATTATGAGTTATTTGGTGGTGGTGGTAATGGTGGTGGTGCTGGTGATGTTGATGGTGTAGACATTTACTTCCAGGTTTTGCTGTTATGGGGACATCAGAAATGTATAATATGACTCGTCTCCCATTAATAAGTTATAGCCCTTCAAAAGAACAGAAGGTAAAACTAATAAATGACCTATTTTAGACACCCTGCAGGTGCAGCTCATGAACATCTCTGCCTACTACACCTACCTTCTCCTCCTTTTCAAGAACCTGATCTACTTTGCCATCATTCTCTTCTATCTGCTTGGGATATCAGCACTCTGTGGCAATGGGAAGAGCTCCTAGCACATGGTGCCATCACGTGTCCACTTGTCTTCATTGGCTATTATTGCCTAAAGCATCATCTGAGTATATAATGGGGCATTCTAGATTTGGGTTATTTTGGTTCACATGTGTCTTTCTATTGTATCATTATTGAAGAATGATTTTACAAACAATTGGGCAAGCAGAAAAGTTCACTCTGCAGCAAGAACAACTTCTGCCATGACTTAAGTGTAGGGTCATGGGGTTATCCACAGGGGCTTCAACACTGCTCTCTCCTTAATGTCTGCCAGCTCCTCAGAGCCACCTGTGCCTCTAAGTTTAGCCAACACAGAGCTTCTAGGTGTATCTTCTGGGGCCCTTTAACCAGATAATTGCTTCAAAACCTTTTATTTTGCACATCTGGAAACTGACATCTTTGCTTTCATAATAGGCACAATAAAAACAATCAAAAGTCTACTTCTGCATCTGTGTACTTTCATTTGGGGCAATCTGAGAGGCCAAGGTAAGGGAGAGCATGACAAACGAGCTTTCAAATTCAGGACTGGCTGTAATATTGGTCAATTTCACATTTCAAATCTTTCCCTGAGATAGTCCTTATGAAGCCTTCTTTGGGACACCCACCCCAGGGGGGGCCATAGCCAGTGAAGGTGCCCAAGTTATTTCTCCTTCAAAGGTGAGCAGATTCAGACCCACTTGGTTTGAAACATTCTGGTAGTGACAGTATAACATTGTTACATGACAGGCAGGTATGCTCAGACCCATGTTTCCTAATCTCACAAGAACCCCATTAGAGTCCCACTAACACTGAAAAAGTAGAGTAGTAGAGGAGTTAAGTGCATGAACTCTGAACCTGCCAAGTACCTGGGTTTAAATCTTGAGTCTATAGCTGTTTGAACTGTCTATGCTGCAAGTTTCTCATTTATAAAATGAAGATATGTTATACCCCATCTCCTGGAGTTGTGTAGAAGAGATAGTTAATTTTGTTGAATATATATGAATCTTCAACAACATTAGCATCTCCTGTTGGCAGTTCTACTTTAGAAATAAGAGAAAACACACCTGCTTGCACACCCTTATTGTAGGAACTAAGATTTACGTGCAATACCATACCACTATTTACAACAGTCCCAAATTAAATCAAATGCCAATAAGGGGAGGTGAATCATGAGAGACTATGGACTCTGAAAAACAATCTGAGGGGTTTGACGTGGCGGGGGGGTGGGAGGTTGGGGTACCAGGTGATGGGTATTATAGAGGGCACGGATTGCACGGAGCACTGGGTGTGGTGAAAAAATAATGAAGACTGTTTTTCTGAAAATAAATAAATCAATTCACTAAAAAAAATGCCCAATAAGAAACTAAAAAAATAAAATTAATGTATGATGGGCTAGTATGCATCTACACAAAAATATAGATTGTTGAAGAAATGAAAAATTAATCAGAAAGTATTATTGAGGTAGTAGCAGGCTGATTCAGTTTAAAGAATGAAAGACTTTTGATCTCAAGTTTTAAATTCTTAAGAATTTACATTCATTGTAAATTCATTGTAGAGATTACATAAATAAATAAAAACTAAAAAAAAATTTAGAGATTACATAAATAAATAAATTTTAAAAAGAGATTGTAGAGATTACATAAATAAATAAAAACTTTTAAAAAGGAAAGTATTATTGAAGAAATAGGCATGGCAGGGTCCTACTAAAATTTTTAGATTATACGTTCACATGGTTCCAAAATTTAAACACTCTAAAAATTGAACTACAAAATCTTACTCCAGCCACTGTCACTACCTGCCCACCACTTACAGGTCACATCTTTTGTTTCTTGCCCGTCCTTCCAGGTTTTATTTAGGCAAATATGAACTTAGATATTTTAAAAAAAATACGTATAGATCTAATTTTCTTCCTTCTAACACACAGGTAGAAATGACATACATTATCCTGCACTTCTCACTTATATACCCTTCTACTCTTTTTTTTTTAATTTTTTATAAACATATATTTTTATCCCCAGGGGTACAGGTCTGTGAATCACCAGGTTTACACACTTCACAGCACTCACCAAAGCACATACCCTCCCCAATGTCCATAATCCCACCCCCTTCTCCCAAACCCCCTCCCCCCAGCAACCCTCAGTTTGTTTTGTGAGATTAAGAGTCACTTATGGTTTGTCTCCCTCCCAATCCCATCTTCTTTCATTTATTCTTCTCCTACCCACTTAAGTCCATCAACAGATGAATGGATCAAGAAGATGTGGTATATATACACAATGGAATACTATGCAGCCATCAAAAGAAATGAAATCTTGCCATTTGCGACAACATGGATGGAACTAGAGCGTATCATTCTTAGCAAAAGAAGTCAAGCAGAGAAAGACAACTATCATACAAATGAATCTTTTTAAAGTAAAAGTTTTTATATACTGGAATAAAACAATGCCTCATTTAAAATTGGGAAGGATTTTCTGTTTATTTACAATCAGCCTCATTTCTGTGAAACAGGTTCTATTGGAAACCAAGTAGAGGTTCCCAAGTAGAGGACCCACCAGATACAAGAAAGTGGGAATTTAATTTTTTTCTACTCCTTGATTCTCAAGAATGTGATCAGACTCCTTTAGGACAAATACCTGGCTTCTACTTAGAGATCTGGAACTGTTTCTGCATATGGAAATCATTGAGATACAAAAGGAAAACTAACAAAAGATAGAAAGCTGTGTGGAGCTGATGTCACTGCTGGGGCTCCTAGGCAGTGCCTCCTGTGGCTTCCAACTCCTTAGTACCCTCATTCCCCAACTGGACTTGGACTGCCCAGGACTGGGAAATGCAGAGAGGGGGAGGTGCTGGAGACCAGTGTTGGTGGCAGGAGGGTGCTGGTGTGATGATGGTGTTCTATTTTCTCAGGCTTGTTTTATCTATGTGCTCTGTCAAATGTGGTTGATTCATGGAAAATGCTTGAAGTCAAACAGGCCTTTACTAGTTGGGACTGTCAGTGGTGGTTGCCATGTTAAAAGATAAAATAAGGACAGTTAAACCCCAGCCAACTTTGCTCATCCAAAGGGCCACAACTAATCGGAAGAACATATCCATCTGCACACGCATGCTCCTTCTGTCAAGGCTGTGGTTGAGGGCCCCCATATTTTATACCAAGGCTCATTCCAATAGCTGCTACATGAGTTGGGATTGTAAGATCAGAGGTATTGAGATACTGCACCCTCAGTCCACTGTGATGACACTGTTCTGAAAGAAAGAAATAACATGCAGACTTGTAGAACTAGGTGATCCCTGACATTCTACCAAGACCTACTCTTTTCCACAGCAGATGATTTACTGAGGGTCCTATTTTCAGTCTCATTTTGTCACTATAGGCAGGGATATATGAGATCCTTCACCATGAAACTACTAGCACAGACAGACTGTAGACATTATAACAGCAGGTGCTTCTTTCCTCACAGGAACACAGACATACAGAGACCCTGAGTTCCACTGTGTCATTGGATGTCATAAGCTGAATCTTCTCAATGCCTCTAAAGAGACAAATGACTGCAGAGTCAAGAATAATTAGAGCAAAGCCATTTTTTAAAAATTTAATTTAATTTAAATTAAATTACTTGACATATAGGGTACTATTAATTTCAGAGGTAGAGTTTAGTGATTCTTCAGTTGTATATAATACCTAGTGTCCTCCTTAATGCTCATTACCCCATTACCCCATATACCCATGCCCCTCCCCTCCAACAACCCTGTTTGTTACCTATGATTAAGGGTCTCTTATGGTTTGCCTACCTCTATGATTTTGTCTTCTATTTTTCCCTCCCTTGACCTATGCTCCCCTGTTTTGTTTCTTAAATTCCACTTATGAGGGAAATCATGTGATAATTGTCTTTCTCTGATTAACTTATTTTGCTTAGCGTAATACCCTCTAGTTCCATCCACGCCCTTGTAAATGGTAAGATTTCATTTTTTGATGGCTGGCCAATATTCCATTGTATGTGTATTCCACATTTTATTTATCCATTCATCTGTCCCTTTCTCCACATTCTCACCAACATATGTTATTTTCTGATTTATTAATTGTAGCCATGGAATACATGGTATACATGGTATAAGATGGTATCTCTTGTGAATTTGATTTGTGCTTCCCTGATGCCAAGTGATGGTGAGCATTTTTTCATGTGTCTGTTCACCATTTGTATTTCTTCCTTATAGAAATGTCTGTTCATGTCTTGTGCCATTTCTTGACTGGATTATTTGTTCTTTGGGTGTTGAGTTTGAAAAGTTCTTTTTTTTTAAATTTTTTATTTTTTATAAACATATATTTTTATCCCCAGGGGAACAGATCTGTGAATCACCAGGTTTACACACTTCACAACACTCACCAAAGCACATACCCTCCCCAATGTCCAAAATCCCATCCCCTTCTCCCAAACCCCCTCCCCCCAACAACCCTCAGTTTGTTTTGTGAGATTAAGAGTCACTTATGGTTTGTCTCCCTCCCAATCCCATCTTGTTTCATTGATTCTTCTCCTACCCACTTAAGCTCCCATGGTGCATCACCACTTCCTCATATCAGGGAGATCATATGATAGTTGTCTTTCTCTGCTTGACTTATTTCGCTAAGCATGATACGCTCTAGTTCCATCCATGTTGTTGCAAATGGCAAGATTTCATTTCTTTTAATGGCTGCATAGTATTCCATTGTGTATATATACCACATCTTCTTGATCCATTCATCTGTTGATGGACATCTAGATTCTTTCCATAGTTTGGCTATGGTGGACATTGCTGCTATAAACATTTGGGTGCACGTGCCCCTTTGGATCACTACGTTTGTATCTTTAGGGTAAATACCCAATAGTGCAATTGCTGGGTCATAGGGCACTTCTATTTTCAACATTTTGAGGAACCTCCAGGCTGTTTTCCAGAGTGGCTGCACCAGCTTGCATTACCACCAACAGTGGAGGAGGGTTCCTTTCTCCACATCCTCGCCAGCATCTGTCATTTCCTGACTTGTTGATTTTAGCCATTCTGACTGGTGTGAGGTGATATCTCATTGTGGTTTTGATTTGTATTTCCCTGAGGCCGAGTGATATGGAGCACTTTTTCATGTGTCTGATGGTCATCTGGATGTTTTCTTTGCAGAAATGTCTGTTCATGTCCTCTGCCCATTTCTTGATTGGATTATTTGTTCTTTGGGTGTTGAGTTTGCTAAGTTCTTTATAGATTCTGGACACTAGTCCTTTATCTGATATGTCGTTTGCAAATATCTTCTCCCATTCTGTCAGTTGTCTTTTGATTTTGTTAACTGTTTCCTTTGCTGTGCAGATCTTGATGAAATCCCAATAGTTCATTTTTGCCCTTGCTTCCCTTGCCTTTGGCGTTGTTCCTAGGAAGATGTTGCTGCGGCTGAGGTTGAAGAGGTTGCTGCCTGTGTTCTCCTCAAGGATTTTGATGGACTCCTTTCGCACATTGATGTCCTTCATCCATTTTGAGTCTATTTTTGTGTGTGGTGTAAGGAAATGGTCCAATTTCATTTTTCTACATGTGGCTGTCCAATTTTCCCAGCACCATTTATTGAAGAGGCTGTCTTTTTTCCATTGGACATTCTTTCCTGCTTTGTTGAAGATTAGTTGACTGTAGAGTTGAGGGTCTATTTCTGGGCTCTCTATTCTGTTCCATTGATCTATGTGTCTTTTTTTGTGCCAGTACCATGCTGTCTTGATGATGACAGCTTTGTAATAGAGCTTGAAGTCCGGAATTGTGATGCCACCAACGTTGGCTTTCTTTTTCAATATCCCTTTGGCTATTCTAGGTCTTTTCTGGTTCCCTATAAATTTTAGTATTATTTGTTCCATTTCTTTGAAAAAGATGGATGGTACTTTGATCGGAATTGCATTAAATGTGTAGATTGCATTAGGTAGCATAGACATTTTCACAATATTTATTCTTCCAATCCAGGAGCATGGAACATTTTTCCATTTCTTTGTGTCTTCCTCAATTTCTTTCATGAGTACTTTATAGTTTTCTGAATATAGATTCTGTGCCTCTTTGGTTAGGTTTATTCCTAGGTATCTTATGGTTTTGGGTGCAATTGTAAATGGGATGGAATCCTTAATTTCTCTTTCTTCTGTCCTGCTGTTGGTGTAGAGAAATGCAACTGATTTCTGTGCATTGATTTTATATCCTGACACTTTACTGAATTCCTGTACGAGTTCTAGCATTTTTGGAGTGGAGTCTTTTGGGTTTTCCACATATAGTATCATATCATCTGGGAAGAGTGATAATTTGACTTCCTCTTTGCCGATTTGGATGCCTTTAATTTCCTTTTGTTGTCTGATTGCTGAGGCTAGGACCTCTAGTACTATGTTGAATAGCAGTGGTGATAATGTACATCCCTGCCGTGTTCCTGACCTTAGCGGAAAAGCTTTCAGTTTTTCTCCATTGAGAATGATATTTGCGGTGGGTTTTTCATAGATGGCTTTGATGATAAGGTATGTGCCCTCTATCCCTACACTTTGAAGAGTTTTGATCAGGAAGGGATGCTGTACTTTGTCAAATGCTTTTTCAGCATCTATTGAGAGTATCATATGGTTCTTGTTCTTTCTTTTATTGATGTGTTGTATCACATTGACTGATTTGCGGATGTTGAACCAACCTTGCAGCCCTGGAATAAATCCCACTTGGTCGTGGTGAATAATCCTTTTAATGTACTGTTGAATCCTATTGGCTAGTATTTTGTTGAGTATTTTCGCATCTGTGTTCATAAAGGATATTGGTCTATAGCTCTCTTTTTTGATGGGATCCTTGTCTGGTTTTGGGATCAAGGTGATGCTGGCCTCATAAAATGAGTTTGGAAGTTTTCCTTCCATTTCTATTTTTTGGAACAGTTTCAGGAGAATAGGAATTAGTTCTCCTTTAAATGTTTGGTAGAATTCCCCCAGGAAGCCGTCTGGCCCTGGGCTTTTGTTTGTTTGGAGATTTTTAATGACTGTTTCAATCTCCTTACTGTTCATGCTTTCTAATTCTTCCTGATTCAGTTGTGGTAGTTTATATATTTCTAGGAATGCATCCATTTCTTCCAGATTGTCAAATTTGTTGGCATAGATTTGCTTATAGTATGTTCTTATAATAGTTTGTATTTCTTTGGTGTTAGTTGTGATCTCTCCTCTTTAATTCATGATTTTATTTATTTGGGTCCTTTCTCTTTTCTTTTTGATAAGTCTGACCAGGGGTTTATCAATTTTATTAATTCTTTCAAAGAATCAGCTCCTAGTTTCTTTGATTTGCTCTATTGTCTTTTTGGTTTCTAATTCATTGATTTCTGCTCTGATCTTTATGATTCCTCTTCTCCTGCTTGGCTTAGGGTTGCTTTCTTGTTCTTTCTCCAGCTCCTTTAGGTGTAGGGTTAGGTTGTGTACCTGAGACCTTTCTTGTTTCTTGAGAAAGGCTTGAACCGCTATATATTTTCCTCTCAGGACTGCCTTTGTTGTGTCCCACAGTTTGAACCGTTGTATTTTCATTATCATTTGTTTCCATGATTTTTTTCAATTCTTCTTTAATTTCCCGGTTGACCCATTCATTCTTTAGAAGGATGCTGTTTAGTCTCCATGTATTTGGGTTCTTTTCAAACTTCCTTTTGTGGTTGAGTTCTAGCTTCAGAGCATTGTGGTCTGAAAATATGCAGGGAATGATCCCAATCTTTTGATACCGGTTGAGTCCTGATTTAGGACCGAGGATGTGATCTATTCTGGAGAATGTTCCATGTGCACTAGAGAAGAATGTGTATTCTGTTGCTTTGGGATGAAATGTTCTGGATATATCTGTGATGTCCATCTGGTCCAGTGTGTCGTTTAAGGCCTTTATTTCCTTGTTGATCTTTTGCTTGGATGATCTGTCCATTTCTGTGAGGGGAGTGTTAAAGTCCCCTACTATTATTGTATTATTGTTTATGTGTTCCTTTGATTTTGTTATTAATTGGTTTATATAGTTGGCTGCTCCCACGTTGGGGGCATAGATATTTAAAATTGTTAGACCTTCTTGTTGGACAGACTCTTTGAGTATTATATAATGTCCTTCCTCATCTCTTATTATTGTCTTTGGCTTAAAATCTAATTGATCTGATATAAGGATTACCACTCCTGCTTTCTTCTGATGTCCATTAGCCTGGTAAATTCTTTTCCACTCCCTCACTTTAAATCTGGAGGTGTCTTCGGGATTAAAATGAGTTTCTTGGATGCAACATATAGATGGGTTTTGTTTTTTTATCCATTCTGATAGCCTGTGTCTTTTGACAGGGCCATTTAGCCCATTCACATTCAGGGTAACTATTGAGAGATATGAATTTAGTGCCATTGTATTGCCTGTAAGGTGACTGTTACTGTATATGGTCTCTGTTCCTTTCTTATCTACCACTTGTTGGCTCTCTCTTTGCTTAGAGGACCCCTTTCCATTTGGTGTTTGCAAATTCTTTCAGTTTTTGTTTGTCCTGGAAGCTTTTAATCTCTCCTTCTATTTTCAATGATAGCCTAGCTGGATATAGTATTCTTGGCTGCATGTTTTTCTCGTTTAGTGCTCTGAAAATATCATGCTAGCTCTTTCTGGCCTTCCAGGTCTCTGTGGATAAGTCAGCTGCCAATCTAATATTTTTACCATTGTATGTTACAGACTTCTTTTCCTGGGCTGCTTTCAGGATTTTCTCTTTGTCACTGAGACTTGTAAATTTTACTAATAGGTGACGGGGTGTGGGCCTATTCTTATTGATTTTGAGGGGTGTTCTCTGAACCCCCTGAATTTTGATGCTTGTTCCCTTTGCCATATTGGGGAAATTCTCCCCAATAATTCTCTCCAGTATACCTTCTGCTCCCCTCTGTCTTTCTTCGTCTTCTGGAATCCCAATTATCCTAATGTTATTTCATCATATGGTGTCACTTATCTCTCGAATTCTCCCCTCATGGTCCAGTAGCTGTTTGTCCCTCTTTTGCTCAGCTTCTTTATTCTCTGTCAGTTGGTCTTCTATATCACTAATTCTTTCTTCTGCCTCATTTATCCTAGCAGTGAGAGCCTTCATTTTTGATTGCTCCTCATTAATAGCTTTTTTGATTTCAACTTGGTTAGATTTTAGTTCTTTTATTTCTCCAGAAAGGGCTTTTATATCTCTCGAGAGGGTTTCTCTCATATCTTCCATGCCTTTTTCGAGCCCGGCTAGAACCTTGAGAATTGTCATTCTGAACTCTAGATCTGACATATTACCAATGTCTGTATTGATTAGGTCCCTAGCCTTCGGTACTGCCTCTTGTTCTTTTTTTTGTGTTCAATTTTTCCGTCTTGCCATTTTGTCCAGATAAGAGTATATGAAGGAGCCAGTAAAATACTAAAAGGGTGGCAACAACCCCAGGAAAATATGCTTTAACCAAATTAGAAGAGATACCAAATCGTGATGGGCGAGAAAGGGGATAAAAAGAGGTTCAAAAAGGAAGAAAGAAAAAAAAGAAAAGAATTAAAAAAAAAACAAATAAAAAAAATATAAAAATATAAAAAAGAAAAAAAATATAAAAATATAAAAAAGAAAAATATATATATATATATATTAGATAAACTGGTTAAAAAACGTTAAAAAAGAAAAAGGTAAAAGTAAAAAAAAAATTTTACCAGAAGGCGAGAAAAAAAAGAAAAAATGAAAAAGAAAAAAATTAAATTAACTTAACTGCAAGACTAAAAAAAATCACAGGCTAAAAGCCATGAGTTCCATGCTTTGCTTTCTCCTCCTCTGGAATTCTGCTGCTCTCCTTGGTATTGAAACCGCACTCCTTGGTAGGTGAACTTGGCATCAGCTGGATTTCTTGTTGATCTCCTGGGGGAGGGGCCTGTTGTGGTGATTCTCAAGTGTCTTTGCCCCAGGCAGAATTGCACCGCCCTTAGCAGGGCCGGGGTGAGTAATCCGCTTGGGTTTGCTTTCAGGAGCTTTTGTTTCCGTAGAGTTCTGGAGGACGGGAATACAAATGGCAGCCTCCTGGTCTCCGGCCTGGAGGAGCCGAGAGCCCAGGGCCCCACTCCTCAGTGCGCCCTCAGAGAACAGCGCCCAGTTACTCCCGTCTGCCTGACCCCCGGCCACGCTCCGAGCTCACCGAGCCTGCTGCCGGTTCAAGGTCACCCCGAGCTGTGAGCTTACTGTCAGCTCTGTCTCTGTAGCCGGCTTTCCCTTTCCAATACCCGCAAGCTCTGCGACACTCAGACACCCCCGATCCTTCTGTGACCCTGCGGGACCTGAGGCCACGCTGACCCCGCATGGGCTTTGCCCGGTTTAGCCTCTGGAGCGATGACCCTCAGCGGAACAGACTTTTAAAAGTCCTGATTTTGTGCTCCGTTGCTCCGCCGCTTGCCGGGAGCCGGCCCCTCCCCCCGGGGTCTAGCTTCCCGTCGCTTTGGATTCACTTCTCCACCGGTCCTACCTTTCAGAAAGTGGTTGTTTTTCTGTTTCCAGAATTGCTGTTCTTCTTCTCTTCCATCTGCCGATGGATTTTCAGGTCTTTGCAATCTTTAGATAAGCTATCTAGCTGATCTCTGGCTAGCTGAAGTAGTCTCAGCCTGCTACTTTTCCGTCATCTTGGCTCCTCCCCCCCAGTACCATACTGTCTTAATGATGACAGCTTTGTAATAGAGCTTGAAGTCTGGAATTGTGATGCCACCAGATTTGGTTTTCTTTTTCAAGATTCCTTTGGCTATTTGGGGTCTTTTCTCATTCCATACATATTTTAGGATTGTTTGTTCCAGCTCTGTGAAAAATGCTGGTGGTATTTTGATAGGGAATGCACTGTATATATAGATTGTTCTGAAGATATTTGTTCTTCCAATTATTAAGCATGAAATGTTTTTCCATTTCTTTCTGTCTCCCTCTATTTCTTTCATGAGTGTTCTATAGTTTCCAGAATACAGATCCTTTACCTCTTTGGTTACATTCATTCCTATGCATGTTATGGTTTTGATGCAATTGTAAATGGGACTGATTCCCTAATTTCTTTCTCTTCTGTCTCATTGTTAATGTATAGAAATGTAACAGATTTCTGTGTGTTGATTTTATATTATTCCATATTTCTGAATTACTGCTTGAGTTCTCACAATTTTCAGGTGGAGTCATTTGGGTTTTCCACATGGTGTGTCATGTCATCTGTGAAGAGTGAGAGTGTTATTTCTTTGCCACCTCAGATGATTTTTATTTCTTTTTGTTGTCTGATGGCTGAGGCTCAGACTTATAGCACTATGTTGAACAACAACGGTGATAGTGGACATCCCTGCCACGTTCTTAACTTTAGGGAAAATGCTCTTAGTTTTTCCCCCATTGAGATTTTCATATCTGACTTTTATGATATTGAGTTATGTTCACTTTATCCTTACACTGTGAAGAGTTTTAATCAAGAAGAGATGCTATATTTGTCAAATGCTTTTTTTACATCTATTTAGAGGATTATGTAGTTCTTGTCCCTTCTTTTATTAATGTAGTGTATCACATTGATTAATTTGCAGATGTTGAACCAACCTTGCAGCCCAGGAATAAATCCCACTTGGTTGGGGTTAATAATCATTTTAATGTACTGTTGTATCTTATTGGCTAGTATCTTGGTGAGAATTTTGGCTTCCATTCATCAGGGATATTGGTCTACAATTCTCTTTTTTTATGGGTTCTTTTTCTGGTTTTGGGATCAGGGTAATGCTGGCCTCACAGAGAGGGTTTGAAAATTTTCCTTCCATTTCTGTTTTTTAAAATAGCTTCAGAAGAATAGGTTTTATTTCATCTTTAAATGTTTGGTAGAATTACCCTGGGAAGCCATCTGGCCCTGGATTCTTGTTTGTTGGAAGATTTTTTTATACCTGCCTCAATTCTCCTTGCTACTTATGGGATGGGTCTGTTCAGGTTTTCTATATCTTCCTGTTTCAGTTTTGGTAGTTTGTATATTTCTAGGAATAGATTCATTTTTCCAGATTGACTAATTTGTTGACATGTAGTTGCTCATAATATGTTCTTACAATTGTTTGTATTTCTTTGGTGTTGGTTGTGATCTCTTCCTCTTTCATTCATGATTTTATTCACTTGAGTCCTTTCTGTTTTCTTTTTTATAAGTTTGGCTAGGGGATCATTGATCTTAATTCTTTCAAAGAACCAGCTCCTAGTTTCACTGATCTGTTATACTGTTCCTTTGGTTTCTATTTCATTGATTTCTGCTCTAATATTTATTAATTTTCTTCTCCTGCTGAGTTTAGGTTTTATTTGCTATTCTTTCTCCAGCTCCTTTAGGTATAAAGTTAGGTTGTATATTTGAGTCTATTCTTGTTTCTTGGAAAAAGTTGTATTGCTATATACACTCCTCTTAGGACCACCTTTGCTGCATCCCAAAGGTTTTGAACAGTTGTGTTTTCATTTTTATTTGTTTCCATGGATTTTTAAAAAATTCTTCTTTAATTTCCTGGTTGACCCATTCATTCTTAAGTAAGATGTTCTTTAGCTTCCATGTATTAGTGTTCTGTCCACATTTCCTTCTGTGATTGAGTTCAAGTTTTAAGGCATTATGGCCTGAAAACATGCAAGGAATAATCCCAATTTTTGGTACCAATTGAAACTTGATTTGTGACCCAATATGTGATCTATTCTAGAGAAGTTGTCATGTGACTTGAGAAGAATGTGTATTCTGTTGCTTTAGGATGGAATGTTCTGAATATATCTGGGAAGTCCATCTTGTCCAGGGTGTCATTCAAAGCCCTTATTCCCTTGTTGATCTTCTGCTTGGTCTGTCCATTGCAGTGAGTGGGGTGTTAAAGTCCCCTGATATTATTGTATTATTATCAATGTGTTTCTTTAATTTTGTTATTAATTGCTCTATATAATTGGCTGCTCCCAAATTTGGAGCATAAATATTTATAAATTTTAAATATTCTTGTTGGATAGACTCATTAGGTATGATACAGTGGTCTCTTTGTCTCTTATTACAATCTTTGGTTTGTTCTAAACAAATCTAATTTGTTTGTTATAAGGATTACTACCCCAGCTTTCTTTTGATATCCATTATCATGATAAATTGTTCTCCATCCCCTCAGTTTCAATCTCGAGGTGTCTTTGGGTTTCATTTAAGATAGAATTGAGAATAACTATTATAAAGATACTAGCTGGGCTTGAAAAGCTGGGCTTGCAGACAACATATTGATGGTCTTGCTTTTTAATCTAATTTGATACTCTGTGTCTTTTGATTGAACATTTAGCCTATTTACATTCAGAATAGCTATTGATAGATATGAACTTAGTACCATTGTATTACCTGTAAAATAGATGTTTTTGTATATTGCTCTGTTTCTTTCTGGTCTATGTTACTTTTGTGCTCTCTCTTCACTTGAAGGATCGCCTTCAATATTTTTTGCAGGGCTGATTTAATGATCACAATTTCTTTTGTTTCTGTTTGTCCTGGAAGCTCCTTATCTCTCCTATTCTGAATGAGAGCCTTGGTGGATAAAGTATTCTTGGTTGCATATTTTTCTCATTTACCATCCTGAATATATCATGCCAGTCATTTCTGGTCTGCCAGGTCTCTATGGATGGGTCTGATACCAACCTTATATTTTTACCTTTGTAGGTTAGGAACCTCTTGTCCCAAACCACTATCAGGATTTTCTCTTTGTCTCTGAAATTTGTAAGCTTCACTATTATAGGTCGATGTGTTGACCTATTTTTAGTAATTTTGATGAGGGTTATCTCTCCTTCCTTGACTTGAGTGCCCATTCCCTTCCCCAAATTAGGGAAGTTCTCAGCTATAATTTCCTTAAATATACTTTCTGCCCTTCTATCTCTCTCTCTCTTTCTCTTTCTCTCCTCTTCCTCTGGGACCTCATTATCCTAATATCGTTTTGCTTTATGGTGTCACTTATCTCTCACATTCTCACCTCATGATCTCTCTTTTTCACAGATTCTTTACTCTCCATCATTTTGTCTTCTATATCACTGATGCTCTCTTTTGCTTCATTTATCCTAGCATTAGAGCCTCCATATTTTATTGCATTTTATTAAAAGCTTTTTTTATTTTGATCTGATTAGATTTTTGTTCTTTTATTTCTCTAGTAAGGGATTCTCTAGTGTCTTCTATATATTTTTTAAGCCCAGCTAGTATCTTTATAATTGTTATTCTGAATTCTTTTTGTTGCTGTTGTTGTTATTCTGAATTCTATCTCCACTATCCACTTATCCATATTGATTAAGTCCCTGGCAGTTAGTACTTCCTCTTGTTCTCTTTTTCAAGTGAATTCTTCCATCTTGTCATTCTATCCAGAGAAGAATAGATGAGTGTGAGAACAAAATAAAAAAATAACAACAATGAACCCAGAAAAATATACCTTAAACAAATCAAAAGAGACCAGAAACCAAAAAAAAAAAAAAAAAAAGAAAAGAAAAAGTAAAAAAGAGAATATAATCAAACAGGTGAATGGAACAGAGCAATATACTAGATACCTGGTGTATCTTGGTCTGTTAGAAGAAACTAGATCCCAAAATTGTAAAGAAAGAAAAACTTTTTTTTTTTTTAAAGAAAAAGCCACAAGTTCTATATACTATTTTCCCCTAGCACTGGAGTTTTACAGTTCTCTATCGTCAGTAAACTTGGAATTGGCTGTATGTTCTTGCTGATCTTCTTGGGGAGGGGCCTGTTGCAATGACTCTCAGGTGTCTTTGCCACAGACAGAATTATACCCCCTTTTCAGGGGGCCAGGCTCTGTGTAAGCAGCAGCTCCAGATTGTTCTTTGCAGTTTTTGTTTCCTGATGGCATTCAACACCAGTTTGGGATATGGGAATTAAAAATGATAATGGTGGTGTTCCAATCTCCAGCCCCAGAACAGAAAGCTCATGTAACCCTCTCAACTCCTCAGTGCACCCTCAGGGGAAAACAATCAATAACTCCTGCCTCTGTGGTTTCTGGCTGCACACCATGCTCACCCAGCCTGTGACTGAGTATTTCTATCTCAGGCACACAACCCTGACACCATTTGGAGTCTTCAAATCCTGAAGAGTCTTGGGGCTGATATTTGTACCACTTTTCCCAGTGAAGGGGGTGCATCCCATCATAGTTCTTCTGCTTGCTGAGTCCTGCTTAGAGAGAAGTCACTGATTGTGCTAGGCTTCCCAACTTATGGCAATACTGAGCTGACAGGTCACTCCTGGGATTGCTGACTGCAGCTGGCTTCCCCACTCTGATGCCTGGGAACTCTGCCACACTCAGACACCCCTGTTCTTTCTGTGACCCTACAAGATCCTGAGACTACACTACCCCATCAAGGTCTGTGCTTGCTTCACCACCTGAGTACCTTTCAGGCAGGGATGTCCTTCTCCTTCTCCCAAACAGACTTCTAAAATTTCCATTTTTTTTCGCCACTGTTGTATCACTTTCTGGTGCTGGCTTTTGGAGGCTCCCTCTTGGATTCACTTCTCCACACCTCCTACCTTGCAAAAAGTGGTTGCTTTTCTATTTATAGAATTTCAGAAATTATTTTCTTGGATGTAAGTTTGAGTTCACAGGTGTTCAGAATGATATGATAGCTATGTAGCTCAAGTCAAAGGACCAGATGAAATTAGAGTCCCCTATTCCTCTGACATCTTCCTCACTTCCCTAGAACAAGTCTGAATAGAAGACATGCATATCAGAGAAGTGTGCTGGGAGTGGAGCAGAGGAGGGTTGTTCAGCAATATAAGCACAAAGAGCAAGTGTCCTCACCCTCACCCCACCTAAACATGGAATAGAGATGGTGCCCAGTCCAAGGTCCTAATCTTTCCAGTCCCTGGCAAAGTATAGCTCTATTCCTGAGATCACCACCCCAGGCTTTCACAATCTGACTTTGCAGCACATTCTCACCATAGACTTTACACCTCTTGGTCTGTGCTTGAGATCCAACTTCTGGGTGAGCCTTGACTTCCATGAGCATGGACCAAATGCTACAGGTTCAG
Organism: Mustela putorius furo; assembly: GCF_011764305.1. NCBI lineage: Eukaryota > Metazoa > Chordata > Mammalia > Carnivora > Mustelidae > Mustela > Mustela putorius. The sequence continues at coordinate 15,775,815 of NW_025421998.1, forward strand.
CTTAGCATGTGTAGGTGAAGGCAGTTTCTCAGAGTAAGTTAAGTCTGGCTTAGGCATCATCTGTGGGTCTGGAGTGAATGTGGCTTCCCTCCTGAGACAGAATATTCCAACTGACCACACATCTGACTCTTAAAATTTGGGTCCCAATGCCAACCCCCCACCTTCCTCACCCATTCTCCACCATAAGAAGCTCTTTCTGGTTAGGCCTCAACCTCCCACCCCCTTCCCAGTGGCACTTCTATTATTTGGTCAATTCTCAGAACAAGCACAGTTGGATGATCTGACCTGCACAAATCAATGTTCAGTTTCCATGCAGACCAGCACCATTGCCACTACAAACAAGTGAGTTTTTCTTGAAGGACACAATGAATAAAGAAGGAAAACTAATCAACACACTACTTTCCTATGAAGCATTAAGGTAAACATTCACATTTGAATGAAAGGGCTCAACACATAATTTAGTTCACTTTAATTCAAATTAGTGAAACACACTATTAAAAAAAAAATGTGCCAAACACAAAGGGAAAACAATGGCTATAATTTCAGACTGTGGATTCAAAATAAGAGTCTCACATTATTTGAGAACCATATTTCTTAGTTTCTCTATTTTTGTGTTGAAAATACAGAATGTCTGGTTACACTTTACATTCCCCCTTTGGTAATTCCAAATCTTCAGGCCAAATACGTAATGCAAATCAAGAGAGGCAAAATGAATCATTTTGATATGTTGGATTTTATTACTTTTTAAAATTGTACAAAGAGCACATGAGCATGAGTTAAAAAACATAAAAGAAATAACAAATAGCATGAAGGACACGGGGAGTTAGAGAGGAGAAGGGAGTTGGGGGAGATTGAAAGGGGAGATGAACCATGAGAGACTATGGACTCTGAAAAACAATCTGAGGGTTTTGAAGCGGCAGGGGGATGGGAGGTCAGGGTACCAGATGGTGGGTATTATAGAGGGCACGGATTGCATGGAGCACTGGGTGTGGTGCAAAAATAATGAATACTGTTATGCTGAAAATAAATAAAAACTAAATTAAAAAAAAAGAATATCATAAGATTAATGTGTTGATCGTAAAAAAAAAAAAAAAAAGAAGGATGTTACCAAAGAAATCTGAGCCATAAAAAAAAATTCCATTTTGCTTATCAAATTAAAAAGATACTTTCTTAGGGTGCCTGGGTGGCACAATTGGCTAAGTGTCCCACTCTAGACCTAGGTCTTGGTCTCAGTGTTGTGAGATAGAGCCCTGTGCTGGGCTCCAGCTTAGTTGAGAGTCTGCTTAAAGACTCTCTCAACCTCTGACCCTCCCCCCACCCTGCTTCCTTGTTCTCATGCACATGCTATTTTGCTCACTTAAAATAAATAAATAAATCTTTAAAAAGAAAGATATTTTGTGGAATAAAAATAAAAACTGTTATTCTAATATATTAAGAAGTTTTAAATTGGGAATATAGCAGAAGACTTTGCTCCAACAATTCATGAATAGATCAGATTCAGTCTCATGGAACATAGATGTATCATCACATTATCTTACCAACCACAGGCAGGTCCTAAATGTACACGATCTGGCACAATGTCTTGCAATAAATAAATTCTTCACTAACGATCATTCAAGTCAGTAGCAGATGTCGCCTTCAACTTTCAATAGGACGACCCCAGCTCTGGTCCTTTTTTTTTTCCTCCAGTGACTTTCAATGATGAATTTTCACACTTAGAAAAATTATTTAAGATGTACAGTTAAAGGGAAAATGGTACTTTGCCTTATGTTTTTATGAGAAAGTCTGTGTGCTAAAGATGGGCTGTTAGGACACAAAAAGACCTGAGTGTGGGCACACAAGAATTCGTTTTAAAGTATTTAAGGATTTTATTGTTATTTTGTTGTTATTTGTTATTTTATTGTTATTTTATTTTATTGTTATTTTGCTCCCATCTCTGCTGTATCACCGATAAGGAAAGCTCAGCCAGAGCTTGTGGAGCCCTACAGGTATAGGCATGAATCCCACTTGCAGTCCCCCCTCTACAGGCCCCTCCACTCCTCTGAGCCAGTTACCACTTTCTTTCTGTCTTCACATAATTAGGTAGAGCTATTGCTACTACAATTCACTTTGTTTTTATTTGTGGGCATTTCAAAGGTTGAAGAGATTTGCTTGATGATTTGAAGGAATTGAACAAAAGGCCTCATCTTGTGGCCCATCTAGTTATTGCCCTCATTGGACCACATGTTTCATCTTGGAAGCTCTATAGCACTTGGTGGACATCTGGGTGCAGGGCCAGGATGAACCCTGGTACCAAATTGGGTGGGTCTGAGTCCCAGCTCTGCCACTTGCCAGCTGTGCTGCCTGGGACAGTGACTCACCATGCTAGTCCCATGTGCCCAGGGGTAGACCAAAACACAAATGGTACCTGAACCCCATAGGACTGCTACCATCATAGCACACATATGTGAAAAACAACTCACAGGGACACATGCTGACTAAGAAGACAAAGATGAACTCAATCTTAGGGTGTAGTAATTTGGGTGGTAACAAGAGTTAATGGTTGTGATCACTTTGTAGTGTATACAAATACTGAATTGTAATGTACTCCAGAAACTTATATAATGTTGTATGCTAATTTTATCTCAATAAAATAAAGAAAGAAAGAAAGTTATTTTTTCGTACTTTACAAAGTCACAGCAATGCAAAATAATGGTCAGAAATTGGGGAACCCGGGTGGCTCAGTCATGAAGCATCTTCCTCCAGCTCAGGTCATGATCCCAAGGTCCTGGGATAGAGCCCTGCACTGAGCTCCCTGCTCAGCGACAAGTATGCTTCTCCCTCTTGCACTCTCCTTGCCTGTGTTCCCTCTCTTGCTGTGTCTCTCACGGTCAAATAAATAAATAAATAAATCTTTTAAAAAAGAAAAATTGGCAAGAAATTGTACATGAATATCATGAAACCTTAAATTCATGTGAACAGAACAAATTTGCTACATACCTGAACTCATATTCTTCGAATTCTACCTTAAATCTACTTAAGGAATTTTACCCTAAATCTACTTAAAGAAATGAGCATTTTTAACTGCTTCGTTTCATACAATTACTTCAACTAAAATAAGTTCTTAAACTGTTCTAAGCATAGTGTTTCACTGTCCTGCTTTTTGTCAGCTTTTTCTTCAGATCCTACTTAGTTGGGAAGAGGACAAAAAGTATCACATTCCATTCAGGAATAACACAAGTTATTTAATATTACAATATATGTGCATCAAATTTTAAGACTTCCAAAGATACACAGGTTTAATCCTCAAGAGATTTAGGTTAAAAAACTATAACTGTAAAATAAAGTCTTATTTTATTTTTGTAGGAGGAAAACCTTTAAAACAAAATCTCTAACTCATGCTAACTTGTCAAAATGGATGTCACTTCTGTACCACTACAAATATTTATATGGACTAAGAACTATTATCTATTTCTGCTACTCTCTTCCACCTCTTAGCTGACAAGCTTGTATATGCTTTTCAAGTGCAAGTAACTGTAAGCTTTGGTACAAATACTCTAATCTACTTATTTTTAAAAAATCACTGTACCCAGTGAGTGAGTGTGGTGAGAAGTTCCCAATGCCATGGGAAAGCTCAGATGGTCACTGCTGTGAGCTCTAGCCAGTGACTACTGCCACAACCATGGCGGGTCTCCCCTCAGGAGTCTCAAAAAAAAAACAAAACAAAACAAAACACTTCAAATACAGTCTAACTTCTGACCAGTTAACACAAACTCCTACACTAAAGGCCTAGAGGAAAAGATGTGCTCATTTCCAAGCACAAAATATATTTACCTCAGTATCTACTATACCACAGAAGCTCACCTTCCAACCTAAAATGTAGAGGTATACCATAAGTCAAGAAGAAACACAGTCTGAGGACACAAAGCAGTCACCAGAACAGAGTGAGACATGACACAGATATTGAACTATCAGGGAATTCAAAATAACTATAATTAATATCTTAAAGGTTCTAATCTAATAAAAAAGGTAAACAGTATTCAAGATTAGACAGATAATTTTAGTAGAGAGATGGAAACAACCAAATTAAAAGTAAGAAATAAAAACACAGTTACAGAAAAGAAGAATGCCCTGAAAGGCTTAACAGTAGATTTAAGAGATATGAGGAAAGAATTAGTTAATATTAAGACAGACCACTAGAAATTACCCAAACTGCAATGGAAGGACATATGGAGAGAGAGATACAGAGTCAGAAAGAGAGAGAGAGAGCAGATAATCATAACTCATAGAAGAAGAGAACTCTTCCCATCTGTCTCCTGCATCTGTGTCCTCAGCAAGGTCTGACCTCAGACCCTCAGACCCAATCTATGATGTTTCTTTCAGTTAGGACAAGTTATCCTCTATTTACCTCTCTGGGGCCTAGGCTGGCTTTTGTTAGTTCTGATTTTTTTAATTCCTGCATCTATTAGAAGCTTCCTGGGAAAGAAGCCAACCCTAATGTGCAAAATGGTGTGCTGACTAAGGAAGGAAGGAAGGAAGGAAGGAAAGAGAAAAGGAAGAAAGGAAGAAAGAAAAAGAAGAAAGAAAGAAGAAAGAAAGAAAAGAAAGAAAGAAAGAAAGAAAGAAAGAAAGAAAGAAAGAAAGAAAGAAAGAAAGAAAGAAGGAAGGAAGGAAAAAGGAAGGAAAGAAAGAGAGAAATCTGAATTCCAAATTCCTACTCAGCCACTTACCTGACACAATCCAGGAAAGTTACACAATCTTTCTCCTAGGGTTGCTGGGGACAGAAGAAAGTTGTATACAGGACAGTTCTAGCACAGGATCAACACATCACAGTGTCCTTTCCCATTACAATTGACCTGCTTCACTGAGCCTTCTCACTTAACACAGAAACTCAGGGGGCTCTTTGAAAGTCCCACGTTCTGTCCTCCAAACAGTAAAGTTTGCTTTATTTTGAAAAGCTAAGATTTGTGGAGAAGAGTCAAAGATGGTAAATCAAAGGATATGTTTACTCCAAGATTTTTCTTCATTCACACTAGAGTGTAGAAATGTAATAACCTCTAAAGCAATAACTACAGTAACTTTTTAAGATTTTATTTATTTGACAGACAGAGATCACAAGTAGGCGGGGGGTGGGGGGGTGGGGGTGGCGGGAAGCAGGCTCCCTGCTAAGCAAAGCCTGATGTAGGGCTCGATCCCAGGACCCTGGGATCATGACTTGAGCTGAAGGCAGAGACTTTAATCGACCCGGGCACCCCAATTACAGTAATTTTTAATATTCACCAAACTTTGTGAACTTTCTACAAACTACTGATCTATAAAACGTGCATACTTCTGCATAAAGTTGTGGGATTATTGTCTCATTTATTGTATAGAATTAAGATTTTTCCCCCCAATTCTCATGATAAGCATAGAGTGCCCCACACTTTCACTCAGTGAAAAAGAGCTCAAAGATAGTGTGTTTGAAACAAAACCTAAAGGACAATGCAAGAGTATTGTCCCCAAGGGGAATATAACAAAGAGTTATTATAACATGGGTGTTTGGTGAGGTCTTCTGAGTTCTGATAGTTCTTTATACCAGGAACATAATAACACTAAGACAGATCATACTGAGGTCTTTCATTGGTGCTAAAGCAAACATTCCTTCCCTCTCCTTGCCTTTGAAGAACAGGACTGCCACTGCCTCCCCAGTTCTGATGCATGACCATCTTAGAGAAAATTCTGACAAGTCATTGGCAGTGCCAACCCCATGGATATACATGTATCTTGCGCTTGGGTTTGTAGGTTTACTATATTCTATTTTTGTCTTTTCATGTTTTTATGTCCACTGTCAACTTGTTCAAGTATCTCTGATTTTCTCTTTTGCTTTACAACGTAGATAGCAAAATGAGACTCTCAGGATCAAGTTTCCTTTACCTGAAGACATGCGAGAACAGTGCACATAGGGCTGCAAGCTTTCTGGGGTTTCCCTGGAGAAGGCTATTATGCATGGTACCAAAAAAAGAAAAGGAGCCCTTGAAATGACTCTTATATAGATCAACCAGTATTACTTGTAAGACCAGCCCAATTCTGGCTTGGGCACAGGTAAGAGAGACAACAGAGTCTTTTACCTAATAATCCTTAATGTCCTCAAGTCTGAGGAAGCCCCCTGCTATTGTGTCCGCTGGGATCTCACAATGTCACAAATTCAGAAGGGACCTGCAGGAAAACCTTCTCCATTACTAACCTTCAACTCCTTTTTCACTTGAGCAGCCACAGCAAACAAACCTGCTCTTAATCACAGGTTCGTAAGCTGTGGGAAAAGGAAGAGCCCTTTGGACATACATAGCCCAATGTCCACACAGCAAATGGGAAGTGGTGTCCCGAGTATGACAAACACCTTATCCAAAGCTAGTTAACCACACAGGCAGAGCTACATGTGCATTTCTGAAGATCATAGAATAGCTTCCAAGAGGCTTTTTCCTTCAACATATCAGAGAACTGGGTTTTGTTTTCAAAAATTTTGGTTTAAATAGGAATCTATTATTTCATGGAAGATAGAGTTCTACAAATTTATTCCTTCATTCCAGGAATAGTATGTCATTACACAAATTCTATTTCTCATTTTGCATTATGTGGTAAAAAAAAAAAAAAAAAATTTGCCAAGTCATAAAAGTAGCTGGTCACAAAATGAAGAACATTGTTAACAATTCTCAAATAGATATCTGTTGATATAATTACATTTTGGATTACTAAAGAGTTTCCTCCTTTAGAAATACAATCCCAAACTGCTAATGGAGCAGGGTTTTTTTGTGAGAACAGAGGGGCTTCTCCTTTGATGCTTCTCTAAGCAGTTTCGCACAATTGAATACCTGGAAATCAAAACCTCTTAACTGATTGAATACTTTTCCTGGTAATTTAGATAAGTGGTTGGTTGCCCAGTTACTCCCTCTCTCTCTGTTTTTTTTTTTTTTCTTTTGCTCTTTTTATTTGTTTTCTGTTGTTTCTGTGATTACTGCCTCCTTGCAAAACAGATATTGTTGTCAGTTAATTTGAGGAAAACTTATAAGATATCAGATGCCATGAAGCTTATATTCAAAGACTTTCAGGGGAATGCAGAAAATCAAATTGCCAGTACAAGGTTTCTACCTGCTGGTCCTGCCATGAAGCTCCGGAGAAGGCTGGTGTCTTTATAGAACCTCTAACCGGTGTGATAACTCAGGCTGGATCAAGATGTTTGCCCAAGGGACTAAGCTCATAGTAACTCCCCCAGGTAAGTAACTTTGTTCTGTTTTGACCCTGTAAATGGTAAACTGAGAGATGTTTTTTAGAAAAAACAATGTAAGATCACCTCAGCATCTGGGCAGCAATTTTGCAGCTACTGGTTACTATATATGGAAATAAAACTACTTTGCAAATGGTTTATTTACTTCCCTGTGTATGAGCAGATTAAAATTCTACTTTTAGAATATACATACACACCCAAAAATAGATTCAGGCTTGAAATTAAAATTATTTTTAAGACTGTGCCTACAAACCATTGGTGTGACTTATTGGTTCAAAATGCTTTTCTTCTTTTTTAAAGATTTTATTTATTTATTTGACAAATAGAGAAAGAATGAGCACACAAGCAGGGGGAGCTGCAGACAGAGAGAGAGAAAAGAAGCAGGTTCTCCAATGAGCAGGGAGCATGATGCAAGGCTATATTCCCGGCCACTGGGATCCAAAATGGTTTTCTTCTAATTGGTCACTTAAATGAGAAATGCTTTGATTAAGTACCTCTGGTGTCAATAGTGTTCCTTTCTTAATGAATAGTGTTCCTTTCTTTAATAACCTGCAAAATGTATGTGATCGCTTTTGATCTCATTTTTAACAGCAGTGGGAAAAAAAAAAAAAAACTCTTATGGTAAATGACAATAGAACATCAATTATTCTGAATTGAAAACCAATACCCTGGAATTTATTAGGGGGTAATTTCGAGTTCAGAGAGGCAGTCTTTCAGGAATAAATATGTTACAGGACTCTGTAACAACTCATCTCGTCTCTAATTAGTGGGGATTGCATTCTGGAAAGAGCTTACTTTACAATCAAACAAAACACTCACCCCTCAATATGTAGAAAGAAAAAAAATCTGTAAAAACATTGAACATTCATTTATTAAATACTTTTTGATCCTCTTTTAAAACAAAATAAATACTAGCTGTAAGTTATGTCTAGTAAAAGAAGTTATATTGCACAAGAAAACCCTTTAAAGGAAGAGATAGCTAAGGGTCAAGAAAATGGTGAGGAAAAGTGAAATCATACTCCCCAACTCATGTGAGTGAGCTGGAACAGACAGACCCAAGCTGTCCAGGCAGGGAGGGGTCAGTTCTTCCATTCTCAACTGCATTCATATCTAATGTGATTTTGCTTGAGCTTTATCTTTGTTTAATGTTAACAAGGTCCATTTTTATAAATTTATGTAAATACTGAAAAAAACTGTGGGCACAATTTTAAAAGAGGCACAGAAAGATTGCTGTAAAAGTTTTTCAGGTGAGATTAGTATGGCTGGAGCAGAATCAAAGTGTTTGGTCCTGGCACAAAGTTAGGGTTACAGGTAAATTTCTTTACATTCTTCAGTATAAGGTAGGGAGGGGAGGCTGGCAATGCAGGGGCCACATACTGGGTGCTGGTGATGGCTCAGAATGCACTGGGTGTGGTGCAAGAAATACTATAGTGCTGAGAAGAAATGAAAAACAAACAAACAAACAAATTATAAGATAAATAAAACATAAAATTAAAAATTAAAAAATTAATAAAAAAGAATTCTAGGCTTTGGTCCCAGTTTGGTCACAAATAGCAGCAGGATCCTTGGGGAGGCAGGAAATTCCATCCCAGTCCTTGGGGGTAATTGCTGCTTGACCTAGCATGGAGGATATTAGCAAGGAGCTAACTAGCTGCAACAACTGAGGGTTTCTAAGATCTTAGGGCAATTTGATATTTCTGTGTTGAAACTTTGTAAAGAGGCTTATACATTTATTTGATTTCAAAAATAACCAATGGAAAAGAACAAAAAATTGCTAAACTTTCATTTGTCAGAGGATGACTAATATAAAGTATCAAAATACTTAACTGTGTAAACATATTCAAAAATGTATAAGCTAAGTTTTTTTCCCCCTAAATTCAATCTACTAAATTTGTTCATTCTTCGCTAGCCTTAGAGATGAAATTTTGCCTGAATGAGGAAGAACATCTCACAGGGAAGTTTCTAGCATACTGGGTCTGCACAAATAAAAGTTTTCAAGAATTTTCACAAAGGCAGTAAAACATTGAAAAAAATGAGAGAAAGTATACATTTTGCTTTTCTTAGTGGTTGTGATGATAGGTACATATGAATTCCTAAACTGAAAAACAAGGTTCTGGTCTTTTTTTTTTTTTTTCCCAACTGACTGCATAATCAATGTGTATTCTAGCAATCGAATTAAATAATGCTTAGTGAACTATTCTATAGAGAAAATTGTGGAAGTTCAACACACATTTTAATTTTTTATAAACATATATTTTTATCCCCAGGGGTACAGGTCTGTAAATCGCCAGGTTTACACACTTCACAGCACTCACCATAGCACATACCCTCCCCAATGTCCATAATCCCACCCCCTTCTCCCAACCCCCCTCCCCCCAGCAACCCTCAGTTTGTTTTGTGAGATTAAGAGTCACTTATGGTTTGTCTCCCTCCCAATCCCATCTTGTTTCATTTCTTCTTCTCCTACCCCCTTAACCCCCCATGTTGCATCACCACTTCCTCGTATCAGGGAGATCATATGATAGTTGTCTTTCTCTTATTGACTTATTTCGCTAAGCATGATACCCTCTAGTTCCATCCACATCGTCACAAATGGCAAGATTTCATTTCTTTTGATGCCTGCATAGTATTTCAATTGAATACTATGCAGCCATCAAAAGACATATTTTATCCAAAGAATAAAACACCAAGAATCTAAATAAGGGGACAGAAGATAAAAAACAGTGTGTTACTGTCTAGAAACTTTTCAAATTCATCATTTGATTTTCAATTTCTTTACTATAATGAATCAGTATTCCTATTAAAAAAAATACAAAGTTTCTAAGATGAAAATTAGATTCCTTAATGTTTGAGTAGAGGTTAAAATTATGTAACTATTATGTGCAGTTGAAAAATTAATTTTTAACATGCTTTTTAAATTAAAAACAAAGTGTATGGTTGGAGCAATACACAGTGTCTTACTATTATAATCAATAAAATACTATTTGCACTGCAAGCAAGATGTATAAACTTAAAATAAGTACGTTATCATCTAATTCTACTTATACCTTGAATAAGAACTCATTGTTTTCTTACTGAATTAATATGGAAATCAGGAGTTTTGCTACAAAGGTAGAAATTCTCATGAATTTTTTTGGAAAAAAAAAAAAAACAACAATATTAAGAATCTCTCCCAAAAGAACTTTTTCCTTCTCTTCTTAAATGAGAAATCCAACTCCTCTCTCCTTAAGAAATTGAATTATTAAACTAACTTCAAACTAGCTCAAAGAGAATATCAGAAAAATACTTGAATTTCATTTGGAAATCAATTTTAAAATGTTTCTAACATTTGTAATTTCAATCATTAATTTAATAGTAAATGTATAATCAAGTAACATACCAACATTCAAGTGACACATCCTTTAAAACTATGATGTTTTGTTAAATATTTTGACATTATTTTAAAAAAGTCTGGAATCATAACTTTTATACTACTAGTTATATATCTATTTTATTCAGCAGGTGAAATTACAGAATATTATGGCATTCTAAAAATGTTTAGCAGTGTTCTAGAGCAGATTCAACTTTGAGGGGAGATGCTGAGAGTCCAAATTCTTCACAGTGTGTCTTCTTTTTAGGGTGTCTTCTTAGTTATACCTAAAGTACAAATGAAATTCCAATGTAAAATGTGTTTTCAATGAACATTTTCCAAAACAAAACAAAATTCTGAAAAGTGTGTTACTTGATAAAGTTAATATAAAAGCATTCCTGAAAATAAGCTTTCCAATAGCAGTTTTGAAATACTGCCCCTTTGCTTCTAAATTCAAGGCATTATAAATAATTGGGAAGTACAGTTTTAAACATTGTCTTACTTAAAACCCTGGAGTCATTCAGATGTGAGATTGAGATATTTTATAAAATCAGGAATTAAGAAGGAGACCTCCACTACTTCAGAGTGGGCATGGGATCCATATTTGAAGAGTTAAATGTCAACTTGATAGATGGCCAAATACATGTTAGTAGAACCCATTCAGAAAGTGAGCATGTACTGTTTCAAAAATCTCACATTTTAATCCAGACTCTAAGGCTTACTAGCTGTGACTTTGGGCAAGTTATATGATTTATTGAATCTGTTTTCCCACTGAAAATAAGAACAATCAATATCTCATAACCCACTGTGGATGAAAGACCATGATAAGCACTAATTCTAGAGCAAATCCCCCCCTCGCTTCACTCTGTACTAGGAGTTCCAAACCACACGATGTTTGTATTTCTCTAATGTGTTTTCTAATGTCTTTAGTTGCTATTGTCTTTAATTGTCTTTAATGTTTTTAATTGATATTCTATTTTCCCCTACAGACAAAAGCCTTGATGCAGACAAATTCCCCAAGCCCATAATTTTTTCCCCTTCACTTGCTGAAATAAAATTCCACATGTCCGGTACATATATTTGTCTTCTTGAGAATTTTTTCCCCAAAGTTATCAAGATACATTGGAAAGAAAAGGATGGCAAAAGAATTCTGAAATCCCAGCAGGGAGACACCATGAAGACTAAGGACACATACATGAAATTCAGCTGGCTGACCGTGGCTAGAGAGTCATTGGCTAAAGAACAAAAATGTATCATCACACACGAGAGTAATAAAAGAGGGATTGATGAAGAGATTGTTTTTCGTTCAATGAAAAGAGGTATGTGCATATATGGAGATATAACCTCCCATTACCTATTTTTTTCCAAAGGAAATACCACACCTTTTCTGTTAAATATTAATGAAAAGAAACAAAGAAACATTCAGAACTATCTCTGAATGTTGTTACCTTTAAAGGCAGTATAAATGTCCTGCTATTTCCCCAGTGAATTGAAATAATATGGGCTTTGAAATATTAAAAAAGAAAAAGGAAAAGAAAAATTCACTTATTCTTTCTTGCTTCAGTTTATCATCCAAAATATGAAGGGCACAACGATTTTTTTTAGGGTCATTGTAGAGATTAAATGAAACAATACACATGAAAGTATATAGCAAATTAGCGCACCATATATGTTTAAAAAGAGAGTCCACTTTTGACGATCATACTTAGTCAGGAAATAAAAACAATTATACACCTTTCAATAATGTTCTACTCAGAAGTCAAAGTCCCTCTCACTTCAACCTGGTCTACTCAAGGTATAACCCATTAACGATGAGTTGGTGACAAGATGCTATTCATTTGATAGAACCAGATCCCAACTCAACAAAAAACAAACAAAACAAACAAATAAACAAACAAACAAAAAACAGAATAATTTGGGAGCTGAAGTTTTAGTATGGTCTTGGGTTTTTTAGATTTGAATTTTATATACGCCATAAGGTGAAATTTGGTAATTGAAGATTGAATGAGGCTAATGTGTACATATATTCTTCATTCAACCCAATGAACATATTTCTTACCTTTGGTAAAGCTGCTCAGCAGCATTCTTGCAGTCCTGGTGTGTCCCAGGCCGGGGAGGGATGCAGGATGAACTACTGTCCCAAGGAGGATCACTACAGTAGAGAGAACATGCTTTTCCTAATCACTCTGGGTCACTTGTGATTCAGGCATGGTGTCCCAAATGAACCTCATTGGTGCAGATACTGGATATATTTAGACAGTGTGGGCAGACGGCTGAATGCGCCCTGGCCCTGCGGTGATCCAGTAACCCACTAGACTCAGTGAAGTGCTGGCATTAACATCACAGACCAAGACCCAGAGGGCCCATAAGAAGGTACCAGTTTGTATTTTTCGCTGTGGTTCACAAGCCCTTGGGAAGCAGCAGGGGACAAACACTAACAAGATGTGCAAAGACCATTGCAGTATACCACTCTGAATTGCTGAGGTGATTCTTTATCTTCTTGGATCTTTAGTTTTTCTAACAATCAAATTGGGGTGGAACAATTATCTTCCCTTTTTCCTGGCATATGGTGAAGAAGCAGCACAATAATGTCTGAAAATGCTTGTTTTTGAAGACATAACATGTATATATTTATTCATATATTTATTGTATTTATGTATATTCTTCCCTAAAATAACTGAAGTGAGACTGAAAACAGTCTGAATTCTTTTTATTTCTACAACTAAGAAACAGAGAGGAGGCAAATGAGCTAAGCATAAGTTTAATGTAACCACTGGGCTGAAGTCCTTTAGGTATTGATTTTTATACTGATCAATGTGAAAATATACTATAGTAACATCCCATGGTGATGATTATAACAAAAGGAGAAGTTCTTATGATGTGTTCTTTATGATGTGTTTTACTTGGGAATTAAATTATGAAAGGAATGTCTCCCAAGGTCTTCTCATAGCAAAAAAAGCTAGTGAGGCCATCTTGTTAATGTTTATCCTCAGCAAATTTCTAATGCTATTTCTTGTTTGTTCTTTTTGTTTTTGATGAAAACTAAAAATATATAGAACATGGAAGCCCAAATTGAAAAAGTGATTTTGAAGAAGTAAAACTATCTGGTCCAAGCTTTCAACCAAGCTTGATTGAGAAAGAAGTATTCTTTCTTGGGTGGGAGATTTTAGTAAAAAGGACATTAGTTGTGATGAGCACTGGTGATGTATGGAAGTGTTGTATCACTATGTTGTACACCTGAAACTAATATTACACTATATGTTAACCAACTGGAATTTAAATAATAATTTTAAAAGTAATAAAATAAAGTGCAAGAAAGGGCCGATACCAAATTTTCTGCAACTTTAGGAGGTCAAATTCACTCCTTTGTCTTTCCTGAATACCCTCATTTTAGCCACGATGTTATATGATAATTTGCATTTATTATCCTTGAACTTTTTTTTTTAAGATTTTATTTATTTATTTGACAGAGAGAGATCACAAGTAGGCAGAGAGGCAGGCAGAGAGAGAGAGGAGGAAGCAGGCTCCCTGCTGAGCAGAGAGCCCGATGCGGGACTCGATCCCGGGAACTCGAGATCATGACCTGAGCCGAAGGCAGCAGCTTAACCCACTGAGCCACCCAGGTGCCCCTATCCTTTGAACTTTCTTAGGAAATACATGATGTCAAGAAATAATTAGTGCTAACAATGGTGGGACAAGTTGGCTACTCAATGAATGATCAAGCTGAGTCTGTTCATACGGAAATTTCTTTTATGTGTTTATCTCCAAAGAATCAGAAATTCAAAATCATTAGCCCTTAGCCTGGAAAGCAACCTTGAGTGTTGCTGTACTCATAACTCCTTGCCCTTGGCCTGGTAATATGTTAGCTAAGGTCCACAGACCCCTTGAGTTTGGACATGGAGGACAGATCAGCAGAACTTCATGTGCAGAAATACAATATATGAATTGATCTACTGAATTACAAAGAATCAGACCAAACATTTCAGGAAGTGTGGGGCTCATATTTGCAATGGATCTCTCCTCTCTGTTTACTAATTGTTATCTACTTATCATCTACCTATCCATTTATCCACAACACAGATACTTGTCTAATAGTAGATATGAATATTTGAATAATACTTGTTCTCATTTATTTTAGAGCTCACTGCTATTGATTCTACAAAAATTGAAGATGGTAAGTTGTTTTTTTTTAATATTTTATTTATTTCTTTGACAGAGATCACAAGTAGTCAGAGAGGCAGGGGGTGGGGGGGAAGCAGGCTCCCTGCTGAGCAGAGAGCCCGATGCAGGGCTCGATCCCAGGACCCTGGGATCATGACCTGAGCCGAAGGCAGAGGCTTTAACCCACTGAGCCACCCAGGTGCCCTGAGGATGGTAAGTTTTTGTCTATGTTTACCTTTATGTTATGCTGTAGCATTTTTTTCTTCCTGATCAACTTAACTTTTGAACTCCCCTGGCTTCAGGTAGAAACCTCAGAATAGCTGGATCTTGCAAAAGAGACTGAGTGTTATGTGAAGTCATCTTCACACAGCAAATGCTATTTGGGTGTGAGAGGACTATAAGTTAGGGGTACAATGATGTGATCTGAATTCTTTCAACAATGGACTTCATTTCTGGGACCTTTGTTTCTACTGATTAAGGAAACCTGGTATTAAGTTGCTTCTAGTGCTTTTTTAAATCTTAGTTCTTGATGGTGAGTAATAACATGAACACCAAGAGGTTCTCATACAGAAGGTGTTATGCTGCACCAAGAGTGCATTTTGTTTAATTCTCCTAACACTCACTGTGAAGGATTTTATTCCTGTTTTACACATGAGGGCAAGGAACTGAAATTAATTAAGTCCCTTGAACCATGCCACACAGCGAGATCTGGGGCATCAACCCAGAACTTCTGAATCAACAATACAAACACTTACTCAGTTTTTTATTCTTCTTCTATGATGTAATCATAGAGCAAGAAATCCCAAAGCTAAGGCCCTGAGACAGGTGTACACATGGGGGGAGGGTCAGTGAGTGCAGGGCTTCAAGTGCCACAGACTAGACATTAACAACTGGCTTTTAAATATTAGTTGCATGAATATGGGTACAGTAGTTAACATTTCTGAGCCAACGAGGAATAACATGAGTATCACTTCACTCAGTTACTGAAGATATGATGTCACATATGTGGAATGTCTAGCATAGGGTATTACATTTAGCTGATACATTTTAAGTACTGGTTTCTAGCCCTTTCTCCCTGCATATGTACAAAGAATGTGACTAGGACCATTGACTCTAGCCCTACTGATCTACCCTCCATGAACACAATCAACCATGAACCTACTATGAACACAATCAAATTTCCATTGATTGTACCCTTGATAGGAATCTCATTGATGCACAATATGTAATGGCTGAGATGATTCTAAATCAGCAGTTCGGGGGTGCCTGGGTGGCTCAGTGGGTTAAAGCCTCTCCTTTCTGCTCAGGTCATGATCCCAGGGTCCTGGGATCGAGCCCTGCATCGGGCTCTCTGCTCAGTGGGGAGTCTACTTTCCCCTCTCTCTCTCTGGCTGGCTCCCTGTCTGCTTGTGGCTTATCTGTCAAATAAATAAATAAAATCTTAAAAATAAATAAATAAAAATAAATCAACAATTCATATCTTTATATTTATGCTTAACTCTTTGTTGTCAGGGCTGTTTATTGAATGTGGAGGTTCAGAATTACAGAGTAGGTATATGTGTTCTTGAATATTATGTTGCTGGGATAAAATCTGGCTTTTGGTACTTACTGTTTGACATCAGGCAAATTAGTTCTCTGTTCTCAATTTATTTGTGAAATGGAAATGAAAATAATCTCATAGATATTGAGAACTTAAATAAGATTAGAGCTTTGCACACAAACCTCTAAAATTAAATATCTGCCATTTAGTTAGTGGTTAAAGCATATGTGTTAATATTATTACTTACAGACATGGTAGGAGTAAAGAAATTATAAAAGCTGCCTACCACCAGTGCTTTTTTCAGGTTGACTCATCCATCTAAGACCTAATCTTACTTTTTAATACTTGAGAATGTTCTAAGTGAATTTCCCAGAGGTTGTTGTTTGACTTGATGTACAAGTTGGATTCTGAGTTGTCTTGGTGGCAATGGTGGATAGATATTCACTCTCTGGTTGTTTTGTGGTGGGGGTGTCCTTCAACCTAGATATTCAGAAATATGTGACCCCCCCATTAATAAGACCTGGTCTTTCAAAATAATGTGAAACTAATAAATGACCTCTTTTAGCCACCCTGCAGCTACAGCTCAAGACCACCTCTGCCTGCTACACCTACCTCCTCCTCTACTTCAAGAGCCTGATCTCCTCCACCATCACCACCATCTATCTGTTTGGGAGACCAGCACTCGGTGGCAATGGGAAGAGTTCCTAGCACATGGTGGCACCAAGGATCCACTTTTCTCCATTGGCTGTTGTCGTTAAAAATCTTTCTTTCTTGGTTAGCTTTATTTCAGTTCATGCATGCATTTTCAATTGTGTCATTTCTGCAGAATGGGTTTACAAATCACTGGGCAAACAGCAATTTTCAGTCTGCAGCAAGAACAAATTCTGCCATGACTCCAGGGCGGGGCCAGGGGGCATCTAGAGGGGCATCAGCACGCCTCTCTCCTTAATGTCCACCAGCTCCTCAGCCACCCAGTCCCCGTGCCTGAGTACAGCCAGCATGCAGCTTCTGTCCCCTGGGGCTCTTTAATCAGATAATTGCCAGGAAGCCTTTTATTCTGCACATCCAAAGAATAAAAGAATAAAAGAAGCCTTTTATTCTACACATAAGCTGCAATCTTTGCTACCTGAATTTTGTACTGTTTTACAATAAAAACAATTAAATGTCTACTTTGGCCTCTGTGTACTTTCACTTGGTGCAATCTGAGAGTCCAAGGTGAGGGACAGGATGACAACTGAGCCTTCCAATTCAGCAGTGATTGTAATAATGGTCAATTCCACATTTCTAATTTTTTCTCTGAGGTAGTCCTTATGATGCCTTTTTTGGGGGCACCAGCTGTAAGAGAGCCACAGCCAGTGAAGGTGCCCTGGTATTTCTCCTTCAAAGGTCAGCAGATTCACTCATTTGGTTAAAGACGCTCCAGTGGTGACAGTATAACCTGTCGCATGACTGGCAGGTGTGCTCAGACCTGTCCCAGTATGTCACCGTCACCATGTTCCTGATCTCACAAGAATCCCATGACAGCAGCACTAACACTGGAAAGGTAGGGTGGGGGAGGGGTTAAGTGCTTGGACTCTGAACCCCAAGTGCCTGGATTGAAATCTTTGGTCTACAGCTATTTGAACTCTCTGTGCCATTATTTTCTCATCTGTCAAATAGAGTTGTCAAATGTGTCCTGTCTCCTGGGGTTGTGTGGATGAGAAGAGTTAATTTTGGGGATACATGGGAGTCCTCAGCAGCATTAGCATCTACTGTTGGCAGCTCTCCTTTAGAAATAATAGTTAACACACCCACCCAGCCCCACACATACAAAAGGTATGCACTAAGATTTATGTGTGATACCATAGTACCATTCACAAAGGTCCCAAATTCACTCAAATGCCAGTAAGAAACTAAAAAATAATTAAATGGTATTATATGATGGAGTAGTATGCATCTACAAAAAAATATAGGTTGTCAAAGAAATGTAAAATTAATCAGAAAGTGTTGCTGAAGAACTATGCATGCCAGGACTTTTCTAAAATTCTTTTTTTTTTAAGATTTTATTTATTTATTTGACAGATAGAGATCATAAGTAGGCAGATAGGCAGAGAGAGAGGAGGAAGCAGGCTCCCCACTGAGCAGAGAGCCTGATGTGGGGCTAGATCCCAGGACACTGGGATCATGACCTGAGCCCAAGGCAGAAGCTTTAACCCACTGAGCCACCCAGACACCCCCGCTTCTAAAATTCTTAAGAGTACAACTTCACATGGCTCCAAAATCAAAACTCTAAAAATGAAACGGGAAATCTTCCTTCAACCACTGTATCAACCTCCCTGGCACTTACAGGTCACACTTTAGTTTCTTGTGCAACGCTCCAATTTTTTATTTATGCAATATGAATGTACATATAAAAAACAAATCCACATGAACTAATTTTCTTCCTTCTAACACAAAGGGAGTATACAACATACAATATTCTGCACTTCTCATTTATGTATCCTTGAGCTCTTTATATGTCAGTATACAGGGACACTTAGCTCCAAAGTATTTTACAGGTGACTCTAAAACTTTCTAAGAGACATTATAAAGTCAGTTCCTTGTGATAGACCAATGGATTATTTCCAGTCTTTTACTGTTATAAAATATGCTGAAATTATAATATTGCCTTATGTCAATATATGCTTTATGTCACTATGGACATGTGGACTGGTCATTTTACTAGGTACTGTCAGCTTACCCAATAGAGATAGCACCATCATGCATTTCTACCACAATGTAGGTGAATGTCAGGACACTGCTGCCGAACATCAGGATTTTGCTAATCTGACACATGAAAAACAGTATTCTATCATGTTTTGAATTTGTCTCTGATGAGGATAACCACCTTTTCATTTTTTGAGTTTTTTATATTTGTGTGTGCAATTTTCATTCAGTCCCTTGACCACAATTTCTATTGAGTAATAATACTAACAAGTATGACACTGATTTATATGTGTGTGTATCTCTTCAAACATGATTATAAAACAAATGTTCAATGTATGGTCAGTAGAGGAACAAATAAGTGGATGTTTTTCTTCTTTTCTAATGAATCCTTTTAAAGTAGAAGTTTTTATATATTAGAATAAAACAAGACCTCATTTAAAATTCGAAAGGAGGGGCTCCTGGGTGGCTCAGTGGGTTGAGCCTCTGCCTTCGGCTCGGGTCGTGATCTCAGGGTCCTGGGATCAAGCCCCGCATCGAGCTCTCTGCTTGGTGGAGAGCCTGCTTCCCCCGTCTCTGTCTGCCTACTTGTAACCCTTCTCTCTGTCAAATAAATAAATAAATAAAATCTTAAAATAAATCTTTAAAATCCTAAAATCTTTAAAATCTTAAAATAAAATTGGAAAGTTTTTTTTGTTGTTTTTTGGGGTTTTTTTGTTTTGTTTTTACTTAAAATCAGCTTTATTTTCTGTGAAACAGATTCTGTTGGAAACCAAGTAGAGGTTCCCATGTGGAAACAACGTTAAGACCCACAAGATATAAGAAAGTGGAAATTTAATTTTGTTCTATTCATTGATTCTCAAGAATGTGATCAGACTTATTTAGGGCAAATGCCTGGCCTCTACTTAGAGATCTGAACCTGTTTCCACATGTGGAAAGCAGAGAGATACAGAGGGGAAACTAACAAATGACCTACAGCTCTGTGGGCTGATGTCACTGCTGGGCTCCTAGGCAGTGTCTCCTGTGGCTTCCAACTCCCTTCCCCAACTGGCCCTGAGCTGCCGTGGACTGGGAGGTGCAGAGAGCAGGAGGGTGGTGGTGCTGGAAAGCCTGTGAGTGGCAGGAGAGCTCTGCTGTGGCGATGGTGTTCTATTTTCTCAGGCTTGTTTTTATCTACGTGCTCTGTCAAATGTGGTTGATTCGTGGAAAATGCTTGAAGTCAAACCGGTCCCTGCTGGTTGGGGCTCTGCAAGCATTGGCTTTGGGTCTTGTAAGATCAAATAAGGACAGTTAAACCACAACCAACTAGCTCACTTCCTAAAGGCCACAGCTAATAGAAAAAAACATATCCATCACACAGGCATGCTCCTGCTGTCAAACATACTCTCAGGCTGTGGGTGAGGGTCCCCTATTTTATACTGAGTTCATTCCAAGTAGCTGCTATGTGAGTTGGGATCGTATGACTAGGACTGTCGAGATGCTGCTCCCTCAGTCCACTCCAATGACACTGTTCTGAAGGAGACAGCAGGCACACTCCTTGTAGTAGCACTAAGTGATTCCCGACATTCCTCCAGGGTCTGCGCTTTTCCATGGCAGGTGATTTACTGAGGCTTCCATTTTCAGTCTCATTTTGTCAGTGTAGGGAGGGTGAAACGAGATCCTTGCCATGAAGCTACCAGCACAGGTAGACTGTAGTCAACACAACAGCAGGTGCGTCTTTCCTCACAAGAACACAGACATACAGAGGCCCTGAGTTCAACTATGTCACTGGAAGTCACAGGCTGAGTCATCTCAGTGTGTTCAGTAGAGTCAGGCTGAGCCAGGCTCCACAGAAGATATGCACATCAGGTAAGTGTGTGGGGGTGGGGGGGGAACCAGACCTGATCTGACCTGCACAAAGATCACTTTCTAGCCAAACCAGCCCCAGTCAGTACTCACAACTGAGTTTTTCTTGAAGAACACAATGAATAAGGAAAGAAAACTAAGAGACACAGTGTCTCCGCATGAAGCATTAAGGGAAATATTCATGCTGGAAAGAAAGAGTTCACAATATAATTTAGTTTATTTTAATTCAAATTAGTCACACAAGGAGAATGATGGCAATGATTTCAGACTGTGGATTCAAAATAAGAGTCTCACACTATTTTGATAAGAAAGATGCTATTGCATAATGAAAATAATACAAAAATGTCTGGTTACCCTATATATGTACTCACATTCCGTCCTGGCCCCCTCTGGTAATTCCAATACTGTAAGCCAAATACATAATGAAAAACAAGAAAAATAAAATGAACCATTTTGATATGTTGGTATTTATTACTTTTTAAAACTGTACAAAGAGCGCATCAGCGTGAGTTAAAAAAACACAAGGGAAATGTTGGATGTTAAAAAAGAAATACAAAAGAAATCTGAGACATGAAACAAAAAATTTCAAACTGCGGATCAAATAAAAAGATATTTTGCTTACTAAAAAAAGTGTTATTCCAATATATTCAGAAGTCTTTTGATCAGGAATATAGCACAAGACTTTGCTCCCACTATTCATGAACAGATCAGACTCAGTCTCACTGAACACGGGATGGATCATCACATTATCTTACCAGCCACAAGCAGGTCCTAAATGTATGTGATCTGGTACAATGTCTATGAGGTATTACAATAAATAAATTCTTTATTAACTGTTCATTAAAGTCAGCAGTGGATGTCACCTTCAACTTTCAATAGCAAGACCCCAGCTCTGGTCCTTTTTTTTTTTCCTCCAGTGACTTTCAGTGATGAATTTTCACACTTGGAATAAAAGAGAAGAACGTAAAAATATTTGAGCTGCAGTGTTACAAAGTAAAGCGCTACGCTTTGCCTTATGTTTTTATGAGAAAGTCTGTGTGCTGAAGATAAGCTGTTACAGACACAAAAAGACTTGGGTGTGGCCACACAAGAATTTATCATAAGGCATATTAAAGCTTTACTATTCACAGGGCCCCATCTCAGCTGCGTCTCAACCACAGATGCAGAAAGCATGTCTCGAGCATATGGGGGTGCCGGGGGTAGAGAAACAGGGTCCACCCACTGGCCCAGGCTGCTCTGCAGCCGGTCCCCACCTGTCCCCGCTGCTCGCCAGCTCCAAGCCAGCCACCGCTCTCTTCTGTCCTCACATAATTAGGCAGCGCTGCTGCTACTACAGTTCACTTTGTGTTTATTTGCTGGCATTTTTGAGGTGGAAGTGATTCCCTTTGATGATCTGAACAACAGGCCCCACCTTGAGGCCCATCACCTCCTACTCTGATTGGACCACATGCTTTCATCTCAGAAGCTCCACAACATGCGGGGGACATTGGGATGCAGGGCCCCGGCGGACTCTGGTACCAGATTGGGTACCAGGTGAGTCCCAGCTCTGCCCCTTGCCTGCTGTGCTGCCTGGGGTGGTCACTCACCATTCCAGGCCCAGGGGCTCAGATGTAGACAGACACTCGGTCCCCACATCCCATACCACTGCTACTCTCACTCAGCTATTAGGGCCTGTAACTGAACAGCATCTGACATGGAGACATGCTAGCTAAGTAAACAATAATGAACTCATCCTTATTCTATAGAAATGGAGATGGTAACTAGATTTACGATGGCAATCACACTGTAGTGATTTGTACCATATACAAATACCAAATTCAAATGTTATACACCTGAAATTTACATGTTACATGCCAATTTTACCTCAGAAAAAAAAAAACAAAACTTGAACTCTGAGGTATTTTTCATACTTTACAAATTCACATCTATGCAAAAGAATGTTAAATTTTACATGAATAAAATATAATTATAAATCCATGTGACTAGGATAAATCTGACTATATATTTGTACTCATATTATTGAATTTGACCTTGACAGTACCCAAAGAAATGATCCAGTTTTTTGTTACACTTTTACTTTCAAACACTTACTTTAACAAAAGTAGTACTCATAGCTCCAAAAGTGGTTTTTCACTGTCCTGTTTTTCTTCAGCTTCTTCTTCAGATCCTAAAAGGTAGGGAAAAGGGAAGGAGAGAAAAAAATGGTGAATCTTATATCGTTCATACATTCAAGCCCACCATTTCACTCTGGAATCATTTGTTTAGGAAGTATGTCTAACGAAATGATATTTGTTTTTCATTAAGTAGATTTTGACAAAAATGAGGGGGAAAAAATCTAGATGCCTGAGGCTAGAAGAAAGTTTAAAAATTATTTTATTTCCACAAAATATTTCATATCCACTTGCATTTATGTAGTTCATTACAGCATGGAAAATGCACATTTTATAAAGTACAAGCAAATATATAATGAAAAGAACTATATCCAATAGGATCGTAATTACAAAAATAAAAACCCAAGTACATATGTGCCAATCAGAAAGCCTACAAGAAAATAACCAGAGGACAGAATCATTTCCGGATAATCCAAAACGTGTACAACAAACCAACTTTGTAATTTTTAAATTATGTATTTTTTTAAAAAGGGTCTAAATAAATACCTTTATTTATATCCTTTATACCCATAATAATAAATTATGTGGAATTACAAACACAAAACCAGCAGGAGACAAACTGCTGTCTACACTGCTGTGGCACAGAGTGAAGGACAGGTTCTGTGATTGCTGTTCTGTGCACATTTTTATAAAAGCATGTGATACTCTCACAGTCAGGGAAGGAACACAAAAAGAGATCTGTGGAAAGACAAGGTAGCGGGTGAGGGATAGAGCCGACTCACAAAGGAACAGCCTGCCTCACTGTTGCTTTCCTCTGGTCAGATACCACACCTCCAACAGCACATTTCTGTTCTGAGAATGTTTGCCTCACTAGAGCCAAGAACTAATTTGGTCCAAGAGAACAGTTATAGCAGAGAATCTTAAGATTGTACCCCATGTCTTAACCTCATAAATGGCACACGGCTCAGGTTAAGCTTGTGGTAACATACACACATGAAGGTATAGGGGTTGGAAGGCTTCACTTTTCATCCTATTAAATTGCTGTAAGTCATAGTCACCCTGAGGCAGACTAAATGCCTTCTCACTTTGAAATGAGTCTAAGGCAGATCGTCATACCATGTCTTCCTGCTTCTGGACTTAACTGTCCACCTGTCAGACAAATGGCACTTGAGCCACAAGAGCTGACATGTCTTGTAATTATTTGGGAGTCCTAAATAAAACCAAACTTTTAATTAAAACATAGGAATATATATGTTTTACATAATTTAAAAATAAATGCTAGCAAGGCCATCTTGTTATGGTCAAGTGAAGTTAACAAATCTCCTTGAAAAGCAACTATAAAACCGGACTAGATGAACAAAATTAACCATTTCAGCAGTTGGGCAATGTCCAAAATACACAACAATCAGAAGTGATTTTGCTTGAAAAACTGCAGATCAGAAACAACAGTAGTGCTCTTGCCTGGAGCTGAGCCCATTCCTCACCACCTCCCAATACCCAGCTCCACGGGCATGAAAATTTTTCTATGACAGGATGGCCCATGAGGACTAGCAGTACAATTACACAGTGTAAGGAGCTGGGTTAATTTGGGATGGGGAAGCACACAAAGGTGAGCTGACAAGCTGTGTGGTGTGCAAGCAGGAAGGCCAGGGGCTCTGTTGGTCTGCGGTTGGGGTCATGACTGCAGCAAGCATGTGCTCGGCTGAAACTGTGTGCATGCTTAGGGAGACTCAAAAGAGCCCACACCAGCCACACACTTCCTGCTTGACCCTGAGGCTTTGGATATATTGCAGAGGAGATGTGAAAAGACTCGGCAAATAGTACAAGTAGAGGAAAACTTGAAATTCCCTAAAATCTGAATATGCTACTCAATATAAACACATAACTATCTATCAGAGGATGGAGGTCTTTATTTAAATTTCCAGTATGACTAATGTATACTGCTATATTTGTTTCAGACATACAATATAGTGATTCACCAATCCCAAACATTACTCAGTGTTTATCCCAATAAATATACTCTTAATCCTGTTCACCTATTTCACCTATCTGCCTACCTACCTCCCACTCTGGTAGAAAGTTTGTTTTCTATATTTAAAAGTCTGGTTTTTTTGTCTTTTTTTCTTTCTTATGTTCTACAAATGAGTGAAACCATATGGTATTTGTCTTTCTCTAACTGATTTATTTCACGTAACAGAGGCTGGAATTCTTATCAAGGTGCCTGAGCACAACCTCCACCCAGTCACTGGCTATGACTAAACCACGTAGACACAAAGGTGGTCCCTGGGGAGCCAGGCTTAAAAATAACGGAGTAGAGCCACTGAGAGACACAAACTGCAGGGGACATAATTTCACAGATTTAGCCTAAGCAATTTTTTAAGCAAAAGAAGAACAATAAAAGCAACCTTTTGGGGAAAGAAGTCAGACTCTAGAGTTGCTAGAATGTTTTTTCCACAAAATATTTTTCAATTAAAAAAAAATAAAAAGAAAGGCAAATAATCAATAATTGGGTGGCAGAAACCCTGATAATTCAATAGAAACTGTCTCTGGGTGTGTCCAGGTTTTTTATTTAGCAGACAAAGACTTCAAAGCGGCTATTATAAATATGTTCAAGAAAATATGGAAAGCTATGTTTAAAGAAGTAAAGTATGACAATAATAAATGAACACACAGATATTCTACAGGATGCAATAAATTATAAAAAAGAAAAGATTCTTTAGAAGTAAAATGTAGAATAGAAAAATATAATAATTTAAGTATTCTCTAGAGGAGTTTAAGAAAATATTCAAATTGGCAGAAGAAATAATCTGTGAACCTGAAGATAGCACTGTATGTTATCCAAGCTGAGTAACAGAGGAAAAGACTGAAGAAAAAATGAACAGAGCTCAGAGGCCAATGAGATAGCATTAATGGAATGGGACTCCCAGATAGAGCAGAAGAAAAAAAGAACAGGAAAAATATTTGAAGAAACAATGGCCCAAACTTCCTTATGGCTAACACGTCCAATATTGTTGAGAAATATTAATCTATAAGTCTAATAAAGGAAAGGAATACCAATTAATATATATACAAATATATTCACCTAATAGGCAACCTTCTGAAAGCCAAGAGTACATGAAAATAAACACATAATACATCAAATCTCCTAAGAGGTTGCTAAATGTCTAAAAGAAAATTAATAGCTTTAAATAAAAACCTTAGAAAAGAAGAAAAATGTAAACTCCAACATGGAAAAGAAGAGCAAGCTAAACCCTCCCAAACACAATAAGGGAAATAAAAACTGGAACGGAAATAACTGAGGTAGAATGCAGAAAAACAAGAGAGAAATACCAATGTAAACCAGATGGTGTTTTGAAAATACTTGAAAATATCAGTATTTAAGCTAGAGTTAAGCTAGAGTTACAAAGAGGGAAGGAGAGAAGACAAATTACCAAAACTAGGAAACAAGAACATCACTACCAATTCTGCAGAAATTAAAATATTAGGAATATTAATTATTAATTAAATATTAAATATTAGTAATGATTAATTAGGAATAATTAAATAATTAGGAATTAAAATATTAGGGATAATTTATGTCCACTAAGTAATTTAGAAAAAATTGTGAATTCCTATAAATTCACAAATTATCAAAGACTCCAGAAGAAATAAAAAATCTGAATACATCTATATATAAAAGGTAAATAAACTGAATGAGTAATTAGAAGTCTTCTCACAAAGGTAACTCTTGCTCCAGATGGTTTCACTGATGAATCTATCAAACATTTAAAGGAGAAATAATATTAATCACTCATAAGAAGAATTCATTCAGAAAATAGTATGTTTGGAAAGACTTTCTAATGTATTCTATGAGGTCTGCATATTAAAGGTAAGGACAAAACAAGAGAATTACAGACCAAAAGGTAAAATATCGTGAGCATATGTTTTATATCTACACATAGGTACAAACATTCTCAGGAAAATATTAGCAAATCAAATCCAGAAAACTACTACTGGATTATACAACATGACCAAGTCAGATTTATCCTTTATATATAAACAGTTGATGTGATATACAGATAGTACTTAATGTGCGTCATCATATCAACTGAATATAG
The DNA here is from genome assembly GCF_011764305.1 of Mustela putorius furo. Lineage (NCBI taxonomy): Eukaryota > Metazoa > Chordata > Mammalia > Carnivora > Mustelidae > Mustela > Mustela putorius. Next base: position 15,802,840 of record NW_025421998.1, read on the forward strand.
GATAAAAACCATACTATCGTTCAACAGATGCATATAAAGGCAAAACATTTAATGTTTATTCAGGAGGAAAACTCTCACACTAAGAATAAAAGCAACCTTTTTTAACCTGATCAAGGGCATCTGTGAAACCCACAGCTGACATCATACTTAAGGCTGAAAGACTGACCATGTCCCCCCCAGACCAGGAACAAGACAGGGTGTCTGCTCTTGATATTTCTATTTAACACGGTACTACAATTCTAGACAGTGTGGCTAGAAAAAAAATAAAATATATTTAACAGAAGAAAATTAAAAGTAAAAAAGTCTTTTACCACAGATGACATGATCTTGTATGTAGAAAACGCCATGGAATCTATATGTACACAAAACCAAAATTAAAACTCATGAACAAGCTTATTAGCATTGTCACAAGGTACACATTCCATATACAAAATATCAATTAGATTTTTATATACTAGCATGGAAAACTGAAAATAAAATTAAGGAAACAATGCCATTTACTATAGAACTAAAAAGGATAAAACACTTAGGAATTACCTTAACAAAAGAAAAGCAAAACTTATATGCTGAAAATTACAAAATAATGCAGAGAAAAATTAAAGGATATCTAAATAAATCCAGAGAGGATCCATGCTAATGGATTAGAAGATTCAATACTGTGACACCAATTCTTCCCAAATTCATCTATAAATCCAATGTAGTAGGCTTTACTCACAAAAATTAACAAGCTCAACCCAAAATTGACATGCAAACCCAAAAGACCTAGAATAGACAAAATAATGCTGAAAAAGAACAAAGTTGGAGAACTGACATGGTCACCCTACAGAAGTAATTGGGGGGGCGCACCCAAAATTTGATTTGGATGATGAGACTGATGATGCCGCACACACAGAGGGTGTGGAAAGCTTTGTCACTGACACATGAGGTCCTGGGGACAGCAGGGTGGGCCTTTCAAGCACAGGCTTGCAGCACCTGATTTCAAAGCTACAGAAAGATTAAGTTACAGAGTAAGGCCAGTGTGGTACTGGTGCAAAGAGAGCATACAGGTCAGTGAAAGAGAACTGAGAGTCCAGAAATAAACCCTTACACTTATTGTTAAATGGTTTTTGACAGATGTGCTGCATTAATTTGGTGCAGGAAGGGAAAGTCTGTTGGACAAAGTGTACTACCACAGCCAGATATTCGAAAGGCAGAAGAATAAACTTAATTCCCTACCTTTTCCATAGATGAAAATTAATTCACAATAGACCTTAAACTTAATGGAAGAGCTAACACCATAAAATATTCTCTAAGAAAACATAGGAAGGATACAAGACTAAGGCAAGGAGTTCTTAGATATGGCTACAAACACATTATCCATAAAAGAATATATTCTGATAAACTGGATATCATCAAAATCAAAACACGTACTTCAAAAGGTTCCATGAAGAAGATGAAAAGTCTACAGCCGGCAAAAGAAATATTTGCACATCATTTAAAGGACTTTTATCCGAAAAAGGACTTTTATCTATTTTATCTAGAATTTCTAAGGAACTTCTACAATTCAATAAGACATACAACATAACTTAAAAAAAAAATAAAGGTGGTAAAATAGACATTTCTCCAAAGAAGACATATGACTAATTAATAAGCTCATAAAAAGGTTCTCAAGGTCATCCATCAGTCCTTAGGGGCAAATGAAAACCACAAGGAAAGAGCACTTCAGACCTGCTAGAATAACCATAATCAAAAAGCCCCTGCCAGGTATGGAAGAGTACATGGAAAAACAAACCCTTACACACTGCTAAAGGGAACGTGACATGGTACAGCACTTTGGAGAACACTTTACCAATCACTTGAAAAGTTCAACAGAAACTCACCCTAAGATTCAAATCAAAACGACATTGAGATACCACCTTACACCAGTTAGAATGGCCAAAATTAACAAGACAGTAAACAACAAGTGTTGGAGAGGATTTGGAGAAAGGGGAACCCTCTCACACTGTGGGTGGGAATGCAAGTTGGTGCAGCCTCTTTGGAAAACAGGGTGGAGATTCCTTAAAAAATTAAAAATAGAGCTTCCCTATAACCCTGCAATTGCATTACTGGGTATTTACCCCAAAGATACAGATGTCGTGAAAAGAAGGGCCATCTGTACCCCAATGTTTATAGCAGCAATGGCCACGGTCGCCAAACTGTGGAAAGAACCAAGATGCCCTTCAAGGGACGAATGGATAAGGAAGATGTGGTCCATATACACTATGCAGTATTATGCCTCCATCAGAAAGGATGAATACCCAACTTTTGTAGCAACATGGACGGGACTGGAGGAGATTATGTTGAGTGAAATAAGTCAAGCAGAGAGAGTCAATTATCATATGGTTTCACTTATTTGTGGAGCATAAGGAATATCAGGGAGAACATGAGAAGATGGAGAGGAGAAGGAAGCTGGAGGAAATTGGAGGGGGAGATGACCCATGAGAGACTATGGACTCTGAGGAACTAACTGAGAGTTCTGGAGAGGAGGAGGTTAGGAAGTTGGGTGAGCCTGGTGGTGGGTATTGTGGGGAGGGCATGTATTGCATGGAGCATGGGGTATGGTGCATAAACAATGAATTCTGGAACACTGAAAAGAAATTTAAAAAATAAATAAAAATTTAAAAAAAAAAAAGGAAAAGAAACTCGCCCTAATACCCAGTGAGTCCTCTCCTAGGAATCTAAGAAAAATAAAATGTCCCCAGAAAGACATGCACATAAAAGTTTGTAGCAGGATTAGTCATGATAGCAAACATAGCCAACAATTCCAATGTTTAACTACTGATAAAGAAAAGACTGTATGTCCCTAAAATGTAATAGTATCAAGTCACATAAAGGAATGAACTACTTATACATGCCACACCATGAATGGCTGTCAAGAACATTATATTAAGTAAAAAAAGCCACATGCAAAAATTACATATTCTATGATATTGATATTAACTGTCCAAAAAGGGCATATTTTTAAGACAGAAAGTAGATCAGTGGTTTATCTGGGACTGGAAGTAGGAGTGAGGGTTAGTTAAAAAATATTTTTGGATGATAAAAGTGCTCTAAAATTATACTGTGATGTTGGCTTAAAAGTATAGGTTTACTAAAAATCATGCAGTTGCATATTTACAATGGATCAATTTTGTTTTCCAAATTATAACTCATTAAAGCTACTCTTTTTGTAAGTTTTTTATTTCTTTTCAGCTTAACAGTATTCATTGTTTTTGCACCACACCCAGTGCTCCATGCAATCCGTGTCCTCCCTAATACCCACCACCTGGTTCCCCCAACCCCCCACCAACCCCTCCCCCTTCAAACCCTCAGGTTGTTTTCAGAGTTCATAGTCTCTTTTTTTAAAATCAAGGTTAGACAGTATCTTCAGTGGCGATGTTTTAATACACTTCAAACTTTTAAATAAAAAGTAGTAAAACTATGTTTCAAATCTGTTGATTACACATCAAGTGACTATAGAATTGATCATCTAAACGAGAACATTTCCAATAGATCAAAGAAGCTCTAATAACAACTACATGGAACCACAGGACACTGCCAAGACTGTCCAGGGCAAACCAGCATGTATGGCTGGTTGCTATTAGAAAGTGTAAAATTATAATTACAGTGTCTTTCTCTAGATTTGCTTACCACAGATTGTATTATGCAACTGAACTGTTCTTCAAATTAAGTATTTTGATGATTTACGAGGTGGCTAACTTTTTCTCAGCATCACAATCGGTTCACTTCAGCTGTCTGACCCCATATAACACCTTCAGCCCAACTGTCTGACAGAGGATTGTGGTTCCTTGTTCCTTCCACTGAATACACAGGGAAGCAGGACACAGACCAATACGTAAACTGGCAAACACATCACGTTATAACCCTTCAAAGTACATCTAACAAAAGTTGCTAATTTTCCAAATCTCTATGATAATAAAACTCAACCCATCCCTTTAAAAGGAAAAGTGCTAACATTTTAATTTTAATTCTCTTCTCATCCATTCCTTCCACAGCTATCCTCTACTCTGTGCCGTTGCCTCACTAGGTGCTAGAGAAAGAAAGTCAGGAGAAGGCCAGCAGCCCCCAGACGCCCTCTCCTCCACCAGGGGCCCATCAGCGCTGGATCCGTCCCAGAGCAGCAGGAGCCCAGATGTCCTGTTTCATTTGTAGCCACTGGCCAAAAGAGCCCACAGTGCTTTAGAGTCGAATCTTATGTTGTAGGAACCTTATTCCAATAATAGTTTCAATTTTAATAACTTCCTAACTTGATGGTCAGACAATGAAAATATAATACAGTAAAGTCAGTCATTTTGAACACTCCTTCTCTGCCTGCTACTCAACTGCATTTTGTCTTGAACAAAGCACAACACCGCGACAATGTTTGTTCTAGCTCAGCTCCTTGATCCAACGAAATGGTAATGCTAACAACCACCACTAGGTGGGGGTAAAAGTCAGAGGCAGGAAGACAACCATAGATTCAGAACTAGAAAGCTTGAGGAAGAATGTCTAAGTGGTATTCCTCCTGTTACTATTCTGGTCCTCTGAACTTCTAACTAAGTAAATACATTACTACTAAGAACATTTATTACTCTTAGAAAAAGAAAATCTATATGAAAGCATGAACAACAATGTAAACTTCCTTTTTTTAAAAGGAGTCCTATGACAAAAAAAAAAAAAAAACTCAAGGAAATAATTCTCTTATGAGGTAAGCAGAAGTTTAACACTTATTTCAGTTACTGTTGGCTGAAAAAGAGATCTTCTGCTAGCTTGCATCTGTATCTTATCTAACTCTGTGCTTTCATGGTTTAATCTGCAAGAGTCCATAATACCAAGTTACTTAAGAGTTCTCCTGACTCACTGTCCCATGGCCATGGCCATGCCTCTGATCTTTAAGTCTTTCTGCCTGGAATCTGCTTTACTATTGTGTGTGTGTGTTTCATTACTTACTTAGGGTACTTAGGGTCAATGCTGGGAATAACATAACACAGTCTCTAACTCAGTTTACTATCCCAGTAGTGGAAACAGGTCAGGTCAGTGCAGAGGGCAGTGCAGCCAGCACACAGGACAACGTTGGGGAGAGTTCCTAAGGAAATGCAGAGAACACCTCCCAACAGCCAGGGGGTGGGGGTGGGGTGGGAGAAGCCTTCTCCCCTGGCAGTGGAGAGTAGGACTACAGAGCAACAGTGTGAAGGAGAGAGAAAGCAAGCTGCCGAATGGCCTGAAGGTTTGTTTAGGCACACAAGGTCTTCAACAAAGTTCAGAAGAGAACACAAGAGGCTACGGGGAGGTTGGACTACTGTAAGTGAGGTCAAATGGTGCTTCTGCCAGGCCAAGGACCCATCACTTCCCTTATCCTTTTTGCCACTGAAGGATTTTGAACAGAAGAAGATGGGATCAATGTTACATTTCCATAAATACTGAGAGCCCCCACATGGATTAGCTGTGAGCGTGGACTCCAGCACTGAGACGGGGTTCAAATCTGAGCTCCCCTTCTCACTCTTTATATGGCCTTCCACAATTACTCCCTTTCCTATGCCTCAATCTGCTCATCTCTGAAATAGGCTCCTAGAGTGGATTGAGGAACTCATGGAACAATGCAGTGTTCTATGTCCCATGGCACTCTGGTGGGGCGGGGAGAGGCTGACTGAGGCAGGGAGACAGGAGCTGGTGCAGGAACCACAGCAGGAAGAGCTGGATGGAAGGTGGGGGAGACAGGACGTGGTACAAAGCAGGAGACACAGGAGGCAGGAACACAGAGGATGGAAATGGCAGGTGACCAGTGGGATGGGGGCCTGAGAAAGGGCAGCTCCCCATGGAGGCTCTGGTCTCTGTCTCGGGCAACCTGGAGGACAGCGCTCCCGCCTCACACAGGGGGTGTCGGAGGATGGTCAGGTGAGGGGATGACAGGGAGTAGGAGAGCATCAAGACCCTTCCCCTGCTCTGTCTTCTGAGATGCAGATCACACATCACAGGGTCTGTGGCCCTCGGTTACATTTATTTTACACTCTGGGTCTCACCACAGGTCCCACAGCAAGGCCATGTCTCAACGCCTGCTGTGTTCAAGTCTGCTCAGGTTCTAAGAGTAGGTGAGGGAAAGGAAAAGGAGGGAGGGTCGAGCTATTGAGTGATGGATGAAAACACAAACGATAATCACATTATTTTACCTGCTTCAGATTCAGGAGGAGAATAAAACTGACCATCTGAAAGACCACCAGGTATAAGTGCTGCCCTCTCTGAAGCATCCTGAACTATCAGGAGTCCTAGAAGAGAAGAGATTGAGTTGCTGGGGATGATGGCACAATTCTGGGAGCTTCTTGGCAAGGTTAACCAAAATAAAATGCTGCTATCATTACATTAAAAAGAAGTCTTGGCAAAAAGCTAAGCTCTGTTCAAATCATGACTACCAGAATCTTCCTTCTGGCCTGCTCCCTAACCACTCTCAGGAGACTAACCTGGGGAAACACTTACTGTTTTCCTCTTCTGCCTCTTGAGGTAAGACTTTGAAATCCAGGAACCACGTCTCAATCCAGGCAAGGAGAAATGAAATGATGGGCAGCACGTAGCCGAAAGCCCCTTGGGAGAAAAGCTGGAAGGACAGACGTGACGAGGAGAGGGACATGCAGTTACCGGGAGCTCACACTGGAAAACGAGGCTTCGCCATTAGAGACGATAATTGTAAGAAAACGTGGGAGGCTGTACCTTTGAGAGGATCACCTTTGCGAGTAAAAAGGCACTGGTCACTGCTGTTGTCAACTGAAAGACACATAATCAAGCACCATTTGAATTAGACATTTGACATTGGGAAGGCACCTGCTCCCAAGACACCTGTCTGAGTGAGAAGCTTCTAATGCCTGGAGAAGCTCTGCCAGGCTGGGCTCCTGCCCACATCACTCTCTCCAGCTCCTGAACATGCACTGGGCCTACGTGGGCTTCTCCGTGGTGCCCCATCCTTCCCTGGCTGCTGGTGCTCTCCCTCCTCCCAGGGTCCAGCAGGCTAGTGTGTTGGCAAACTAAGTTTTGTCCCCCACAAGGTGCAACAGGCAAAGGCAGTCTCCCCACAGAAGGGACCCCTGAAATGTAGAGGCAGCACTCCCCTTACTGGTTGGGGACCCAGAGATCATCCCACAGGACCTGGGCCTTGTCCCTCCATCCACCAGCTAGGACTCCTAGTAACAGGAATGCTGTCTGGAGTGATGCCGACAGTAGCCCGACTCACAGCATGGGGTTGGGGGGACATCGAATGTGAAGCTCTGTACGTATTAAGACAGCTGCAGAGTCAGTATTTGTTAGCAATTCACAGCGTGCGCACACACACACCCCCCAGTCAAAGTAAGCTCTCTGGAAGAGGAGGCATTTTACATTCCGACACTCATTAACTTTATAGGCTGACATTTAGTACCTTTTCAGGTACTAGGTGAGTCCTCCTTCCAGTTGCCTGATCCCTCACTGTGAATGTTTTTAAAACGAAAAATCAAAAATAATCAAATGGATGTGCTAATCATGATTCATCGCTTCATAACTTGGTTTAGATATTGAAGATACTTGGGATGCCTGGGTGGCTCAGTCAGTTAAGTGTCTGCCTTCGGCTCAGTTATATCCCAGGGTCCTGGGATCAAATGCCGCATCGGGCTCCCTGCTAAGTGGGGAGTCTGCTTCTCCCTCTCCCTCTGCCTGCTGCTCCTCCGGCTGTGTGTTCTCTCTCTCTTCCTCTCTGATAAATAAAATCTTCAAAAAAATTTAAAATAGATATTGAACATACTTCCTAAAAAGTTCAGACTTTCACTGAAAGTCACTCTCTCCTCTGAAACAAATACTGAGACTGACAGTCTGACAAACACTAGTGTACATTAAGGAGATCTGGAGTAGAACGTCTTAAATGGGATGGCTGTAGAAAACTGGGAACGGACAATCACAGCAGTTGGTTATCAGCAAAAATGTATTCAGGAAAGGGAATCAAGTCTGGCTAACACCGTCAGCCTACAGCTGAGACACATTAGCATGGGGCTCAGCTGATGGTCCGATGTCAGTCCCATGATACTGTGGGTGCTCGGGAGAGATGCCCCAGGCCAGTGCAGCTCCTGGTGGACTGTGTCTTAGAAGGGAGTCTGTCCCTCTTAGAAGGGAGTCTGTCCCCAGCTGGGCAAGCCATGCGGGCCCCCACACACACCCCAAGGCCTCACTCCAGGAGCAGGTCTACAGGCACTCCTAAACAGGTCTCTCCAGCTGGGGGAGTTCAGCATTCCTCCCCATACACCTGCCTTATCAGAGTGCTCCAAAGGGTGAGTGTTCAGACATCTGTGAAAATGGCAAAAATAATTGAGGCAGAATGGCTTATAATTCTTCTTTTAACCAGTTAATATTTACTGACAGTGAAGAGCAGGTGCCAAGCTCCGTGTCAGATCCAAGAAACAGAGATGAGCAAAAACACCACTGCCTTCGGGGCTTCTGGGTGGCTCAGTCAGTTAAGTGTCCAAACCTTGGTTTCAGTTCAGGTCCTGATCTCAGGGTGGAGAGATCAAGATCAGTGTCCAGCTCAGCACTCAACTGGGAATCTGCTTCAGGTTCTCTCTCTCTCTCTCTCCCCCCTCCCTGCATTCCCTCTCTCTCTGTGTCTCTAAAGTAAATAAATCTTTAAAAATGCCACTGCCCGGGCACCTGGGTGGCTCAGTGGATTGAGCCTCTGCTTTTGGCTCAGGTCATGGTCTCAGGGTCCTGAGATCGAGCCCTACATCGGGCTCACTGCTCGCCAGGGAGCCTGCTCCGAGCAGACCGCCCGCTTCTCCTCCTCCGCCTGCCTCTCTGCCTACTTGTGATCTGTCTCTCTCTCTCTCTCTCTGTCAAAAAAATTAAAGTATTTAAAAAAAATTAAAATGTCACTGCCTTCAAGAAGTCTGAAGGCAACAACTAAAAGGAACATGGAACTTTTCCCTTTAATATTGAAGGGAGGGGATAAAATAGCAAGAAAGCCAATTATCAAAATAAGCAGAGAACAAGTCGTGAAAAATTACCAAGCAGTTTCAACCAAAGGGGAAATTTTCTAAGTATCTTTGTGCACCAGGGCTGATTTCACCACTCATTTGCAAAATGAGGCAGAGGGTGTGCTGGTGCTTGGCCAAGAATCACTGCTGGGGCTCTACGTTCTTCATCCGGCTCAGAGTCCACCAAGGCGAAGCTAGTTACTCACACCTCTGGAATCACCACCACCCCAGCGCATCGAACCTCCTGAAGGGTGGAGGCAGGGGACTCAGGAAAAGCTAGCAGAGTTCAACCCAGAGGAAAAGCGCATTTTCTCCCAGCCTGTCCCTGCTGTGAGCAGGCCTGGGCCACCAGCATTGGACGGGATGAACCAGCCACACAGACATACTCACCGCTATGGCCCACCAGTGGCGCAGTCTGCATACAGCATATGCAAGTATTAACACTTTAAATCGAAAAACTGCCAAGAGCTACATTAAAAAAAAAAAAAAAAAGACAAGGTAAGTTTTTAAAAAGAGATACAAGTATCAAATAACTGAGTTTTATGAAGAACTCAACAGAGCGTCTTTACTATTCTAATTTAACTTGAGATGGGCACTGGGCTGTAGACCCATATTTGGATCTCTGCTTGAGAATCTATGCAGTACTGCCCAAATGAGAATTCAAATTCACGTCCCATTAGCAACACAAGAATATATAATTACATGTTTTATTTTTCCTTTCTGTTTGAGTGCACATATATTTCTGATATCCTTTTAAGACTGGAGAAAATGTTCTGAAAGTTGACTTTTCCACTCCTGGTATAAACACCTTTGGAAGATACCAGGTTCTTAGTAAAGTCCACTGCAGAGCTCTAGGTTTTGGGGTTATTGGGACAGTTCTATCCAAGTAACTACCACCCGGTTATTCAGGGTGGCTCTGGGACTTTTGTGAAATCCTTTATGTGTATTATTATCCCATGTAATCCCTTCCTTAACAATCCCATGCATCAGCTACTGTCTTAATCCCATTATACACAGAAGGTGGTAGAAATAGTGTACAAGGTCACACAACTCCTTAGAGAGGAAGAAGAGGACTTGAACCCTAGCCGCCAGACTCTACTGAGCCACTACATCACAACTGTCTTCGTAATTCTCATCATTTAAGAAATACACATAGAGGGGCGCCTGGGTGGCTCAGTGGGTTAAAGCCTCTGCCTTCAGCTCAGGTCATGATCCCAGGGTCCTGGGATCGAGCCCCGCGTTGGACTCTCTGCTCCCCAGGGAGCCTGTTTTCTCTCCCCCCCCCCCCCTGTCTGCCTCTCTGCCTATTTGTGATTTCACTCTGTCAAATAAATAAAATTTAAAAAAAATACACATAGAATAAGATTTTACCCATTTTCCCTTTGGAAGGCATGCCTACTGTGAGCAGGGAGAAGTCAGGTGACTCTTGAGCAGTGCCTGAGGGCAGGGGTCTGCCAAAAGTTCCTCACTAATCAATTCTGCCGGAAGGCTGGAGGCTGACAGTCTTTTCGAGGCCACTGACCAGAGAACTATACTACAATTCTTTTATGTAAATGAAGGTCACAAGTTACGCTTTGTTTTTAATTTGCTGTTTTCATTAAAAATGTGTTTTCCAGGGCGCCTGGGTGGCTCAGTGCGTTAAGCCGCTGCCTTTGGCTCAGGTCATGATCTTAGGGTCCTGGGATCGAGTCCGGCATCGGGCTCTCTGCTCAGCAGGGAGCCTGCTTCCCTCTATCTCTCTCTCTCTGCCTGCCTCCCCATCCACTTGTGATCTCTCTTTGTCAAATAAATAAATAAAATCTTTAAAAAAAAAAATGTGTTTTCCAACAGTCTGCAAACTGTTTAGCCTCTCTATTCATTCCAGCTCTATCCCTGCATTCTGGGTTTGGCAAAAAGGGTCTTCATCAGCCCTCTATCTCAAAGTCTCCCAGGCCCCAAGGTTTCCTGGAGGCTGTGTCCATTTCCCAGGCCAGGCATGCCAGTCCTTCTAGTCTAAACTAATGGGCCCTGCCTATTTGGCCATTACCACTGACTTCTCCAGCATAAAGGACAGACAACCCTCAGAGATCTGGCTGGTAGATTAGCCTGGTTTCTTGGCTGAGGCTATTTTAAGATAAATTCAGCAAGAGAAAGAAGAGAAAAAAAGAGAAATCCATCTTGCTATTATATGTCAATAGTTTTAGGAGAAAGAAATGGGATCTAACATGCTCTGCCCCCAACTTCAATGACCTGGGTGGGTCGAGACACAGCACCAAAGAATCTCAATTTCCTCATCTGGAAAAATGAGGGGATTAAATTATATTAGCGGTTCTCTAAATATTCTGCAGCAACCAAACACCTGTTCAACACAATCTTACTGGAAACAGACTGTACAGATTAAAACAAAACTACCTGGGTTACACAAGGCTGATGAAAGGGAACCCTAACCTCTACTTATTAGGAGGCCTACCTCCTTCTCCATACACAATTCTGCAGGTCCCTTCAGAAATAAAACAACAAAAAAGCCTTTCTAGTGTAGTTTGAAAACCACCAAAAATATAATTACTCAATTATTAAAATTCTCAACCAAAAATAATGATGATGGTAGTAACTGAGGATGGTTCTCTGAGCTCATTGCTCATTGGGCAAATGTTTTCCATGCATTATTTCATTTACTTTTAAGAACTAGGATGACAACATTTTACATACAAAAAAACATACATACATACAAAAAAACTGAAGTTTAGGCCCAATATATTAAAGACATACAAACAGTGATAACGTTGTGAATCAAACCCAGGTTTTTCTGACTTTAAGTGTCCTGCTCTTCCTAACCATTATGCATAACGATTCTAAAAGTAATAAAACAAGTAGGTAAAATGAATTTGGAAGAATTCACTGTGAATATTGCCCATACTGCATCTAACACAATGTTAGGATCTGATTTACTTACACCATAAACTATAAAGAAAATACCAGGGAGGTGTACCAAGCCCAGTGAGAGTCACAGTATGTCCTAGAAAGACTGTAAGCATTCCTTTGAATGAAATGAAGGCCTCATCGACAGAGAATTGAATCTTTGCAATTCTACAACTGGCTGGTGTTGCCCAGGATTCCCAACAGCTCATTTTCCTCAAGAACTCCAATTACCGAAAAATGTAACATAGTATCATTATTATCACTCACAAATCTATCTCAAGGCAGAAAAGGAATGGCATTTTCTTCATGTTATTATGTAAAATGGGGAATTTTCCTGTTAGAGATTAGGGTATGTCGCTGGCTTCTATGAAAAGAATGAAGGCTCTCCGTCAAGAAAAGCAGAATGGCTCCTTATGCTGCCTTTTCTTATCTCTCGTTAATCATGCCCTTCTTTCCTGTGACCAGACAATTCCTTATAAAGAGAGCGCAAGTACACTGACTGGGCCAGAAACTGAGGGGAAAGGAAGGCCCGTGTTCCAGTGAGGGAAAGAGAATGGCATAGAATGTGCAATCTGTTCAGAGGAAATTTGCCTGGGGGTTACAGATGAATCCTATCTGAAATGAAAAGTAAAACAGGAAATACTTACGAATATATCAAAATAAGAGGAGTAGTAGTCATACTGCACCACCTCCTTCTCTAATGTGTTCTCAATGCCTCCATTCACCTGGGAAGCAGAGTGAGAAGTAAAAATGAGATTCATATGGGAAAACAATACAAGAAAACATACAAATAAGGTATCGGAAGCACTCTTCTGCCTACCTTCTCAGAACCCTGGAATGTTGAAATAGGAGAAAACTGACACACTCCTAACTCAGACAGAAAAATGCCAGAAGAGCATTTCCCACTTCAATTCTTCATTCATTCATTCGACAAATGCATGTGCATCATGAGAAACAATGCCTTGTTTGTCATTCCTATTTTGGCAAACTAAAAATGTTAAAAAAATGATACTTTTTCTCTTCTAAGATAAAGTCTTCAATCAAACCAATGTATAATTTTAAGGAAGACAATTCACATTCATCCAGTTCTGCCCTCTCTGGCCACACTCCACTGTTTCAGCTCTGGAAGGCCAACAGCTCCTCTGATCTTAGCAAAGGTCAATGACATAAGATAGAAGTATAGATGTTCTCCCTGGTTTTTCTTTTTTATTTGTTCCTGGCATTTGAAAATCCTGCACTCTCATCAACTTTCATATAGATATTTAATTTGATAGATAATGAAATGAGGGACAGACTAGACCTATAATCATATGTGTAGAAGTTACAGTTAAATGATGAAAATCAGACCTAAGATGACAAACTTTCTCTCCTCTCCCAATTCTCCTATCAAGATGACTTTTAAGTGAGCAAGTTCAGAACTCTACATATTACACACTTACAGAAAACATTTTTTTTTTAATCAAGTAATGGAATGTGTGTCTGACAGCTAAGGCAGCACCCAAGCAGACACTAGAATTGTTAGGGTCCGTGGATTAGGAAACATGACGTAAATTCTCATTTCCAGTCTGGAGTACAGACATTGTTTGTCCTGGCAAACTGATGGACATGATCTGAAAAAGGACAAAGTGAAGGGCGGTGGACCCAAGACCTGGATAAAGGCGGAGAAAATTAATAGAGAACATCTTTGCAAGGTTTGCTAACTGGTCAAACTAGAGTTAAAGTTCCAACAAAGAAAAAGGATCCTCTTGGCTAGGAAAACTTTAAAAGTATTTGCATTTGTTATTCAAATGAAAGTACGCCATAAACACCATCGGGTACTTTAAAACTCCCTTAAGGAGGTTTAGATTTCTGCGTAATTTCTGCAGATTGCCCACTGACCTGGTTGAACACAGATCTTTACAAGAAAATAGAATGGAAAACTTGGGAGCAAAGAGAAAACCAATGTAGTCTTCTCACTGTGTCTCTCCAGACTAAGAAAACTTAGCACTAAAATATTAAAAGAATGATTATTCCAGAGCACCTGGGTGGCTCAGTTGGTTGGGCAGCTGCCTTCAGCTCAGGTCATGATCCCAGAGTCCTAGGATTGGGTCCCACATCAGAATCCTAGCTCCATGGGGAGTCTGCTTCTCCTGCTGACCTCCCCTCTCATGCTCTCTCTCAAATAAATAAATAAAATCTTTTTAAAAAATGATTATTCCAAATGATTTATAGCAAAGAGGAGTTCTCTAAGGCACAGAGACTACCCTCCTAGCTGAGAGAACCAAAATGAACCTGCTGATACAGTCTTTAATAAACAGCCAGTAGAAAAAGGGTTTCTATGACATCTGTACTTTAAAAAACACTGACTGGGGGCAGGGGTCACCTGGGGGCTCAGTCAGTTAAGCAACCAACTCTTGGTTTCGGCTCCCCACATCAGGCTCCACCCCCAGCATGGAGTCTGCTTGGGATTCTCCCTCTCACTCTGCCCCTCCCCCCCACTCGTGCTCTCCCACTCTTTCCTTCTCTAAAATAAATAAATCTTTAAAAAAATAATAAAATAAAAGACTCTGATTTTGTTACCTTTAAATAGAGAAATCTAAAATCTACATCTCTACCTCCAACTTGTACTCTAAATTCCTTATTTCAAAATCTTTGTCTCAAAATGTACCCCATAGACTCATCTTTAGTTTCATATGGAACCTCTTCTCACAGTTCTGACAGAGCTCGCCGATTCTTCTACCGTCCATCATTAGAAATCTTAAGAGTCGTTTCTGGACATGAGGGATAATAAAATCAGCATATCTGTAAGTCTATCAGCATACTTTTTTTTTATGAGTATGTCTCTCAAATCAGTTTTTTCCTTTCTATTCCTACTACCTTACATGGGATTTCTTTCATAGCTTCAGAGCCAATCTGTCCCTAATGTAATCCAACTGGTAAACCACTGCCACAAGATCTTTATCGATTCACCAAGTATTTGCTGAACACTTATTGTCAAGTATGATCCTAAATACAATAAATTCTTAATCTTTAGTAAACAAAACCATATCTCTGTCTTTCTGGAACTTACATTCTAGCAAGGAGAGATGACAAACAAGAAAATAAGTGCTCTACAGAGAACAAAACAGGACAGTGGGACAGACTGAGTAAGGGTCGACTGCTCTGGGACCGGTGGTAAATGGAAGCCTTCCCCGTGGTGATATTTAAACTGACAGACACCAGCATGATAAGGAGTCAGACTCTGCATCAAGATAAAGGAAATGAACCATTTCGTGAAGAAGGAACAACTCATATGAAGGTCCAAGACTGAAGGCATCTTGTTCCATTGTGAGACCAGGAGGCAAGTCTGGGATGATCTGAGTAGGCTGGGAACAGAGAGTGGGGAAGGAAGTCTGGACAGGCTTCTTGGAGCTATACAAGCCCAGTTAGGCAATTTTTATTCAAAGTGCCCTGCTAGGGCAGTGAAGGGTTATAAATAGAAAGAACTACCTGATTTGTTTTTACTTTTAGAAGTCCCTCTAGAGGGCGCCAGGGTGGCTCATTCATCAAGTGTCTGCCTTTGGCTCAGGTCATGATCCCAGGGTCCTGGGATCAAGACCGACACAGGGATCCCTGCTCATTGGGAAGCCTACTTCTCCCTCTCCCACCCCCCTGCTTGTGTTCCCTCTCTTGCTGTGTGTCTCCCTCTGTTAAATAAATAAATAAAATCTTTAAAATGAAGAAATAAAGAAACATTCCTCTGGCTTCTATGAGGAGAACGGATACTAGGAGGGCAAGCATGGAAGCAGGCCAACTAGTTGGGCCTCTGGTAGAGTAGCTTGGAGGAGCGATAACACCGGCTGGGTTGAAGGGGCAACTGTAGAAATGGAGAGGAGAGGTCACATTTTGGATACATTTAGCAGGCATATCTGACAGGGCTTACTTTTCAACTGGATATGGAGTGTGAGAAATACAAAAGAAACACCCAAATTAATCAAGGACGTGTCTTCATTTTTGGCCTCGGCATCTTGTTTCCTTGAAGCAAGGAGGAAAATTGGCTAATGTGGAAGTCACATATGAAGACAAAATATTTTAGTTACAGTTATAATTGCATAGTACAGCTGGGTTCCATTACTCTTCTGAAGACCTAAACACCGTTTGTGCTATTTCTTTTCTCTTTTCAAGACCAACGCCACAAGGCAGTATATGCATTCTATCTCCTCAGCTAAACTTCAACTCTCATATGATTTTTCTGTGGAACCTGCCATACCTGAATCTGAAGCCTATGCCCTGGGACTCAGTAAATGTATAGATAGATATGAAAAAAGAACAATGGATTTGAGTAATTAGAGATTTATAGAGAGACCACAATTCTTAAAAAAAATTTAAAAATAAAAAAATAAAAGCTTGCTAAAAAAAGACAAGATGTGCTATCCTAAAGATCACATATTCTTTTTTTTTAAGATTTTATTTATCTGACAGAGAAAGAAATCACAAGTAGCAGAGAGGCAGGCGGGGAAGGGGGAGGAGGCTCCCCCTTGAACAGAGAGCCCAACATGGGGCTTGATCCCAGGACCCTGAGATCATGACCTGAGCTGAAGGTAGAGTCTCAACCCACTGAGCCACCCAGGCACTCCAAGATCATATGTTCTTGTATGATCTTTTTATTTTACAACTGGGGCAATTTGAAAAGATATATGTATACCTGTGTTTACTGCAGCATTGTACAATAGCCAAGATATGGATATGTCCATCAGCAGATGAATGGATATGTTATATACACACATACATGCGTCCATGCACAAATACAGTATTAGCCATAAAAAAGAATGTGATCCTGCCATCTGCAACAATGTGGATGGACCCAGACGTTATTTTATGCTAAGTGAAATTAAGTCACTCAGAGAAAGACAAATACTAAGTGATCTCACTCACATGTGAAATTTATGAAATAAGACAAATGAACAAACAAAAAAGAGACAAACCGGGGTGCCTGGATGGCTTAGTCATTAAGCCTCTGCTTGCGGCTCAGGTCATGATCCCAGATTCCTGGGATCAAGCCCCATATTGGGCTCCCTGCTCCGCAGGAGGCCTGCTTTCTGTCTCCCACTCCCCCTGCTTGTGTTCCTTCTTTCTCTATGTCTCTCTCTTTCAAATAAATAAATAAAATCTTCGAAAAGTAAAAAGAGACAACCAAAAAGCAGACTCTTAAATACAGAGAACAAACTGATGGTTGCCAGAGGAGCGGTTGGGTAGGGTGATGAGTGAAACAGATAGAGGGGATTAAGAGATATAAACTTCCAGTTATAAAGTATGTAAATCACAGAGATAAAAAGTACAGCACAGGAAATACAGTCAGCAAGACAGCAATAAGGTTCCTTGGAGACAGATGATGACCACACTGATTACAGGCCCTGAGTAATGCAGAGGAACGCTGACTCATGTTATATACCTGAAACTGTGATAACACTGGTCATTATATTTCAATAAAAAATTAAACAGAAATTAATTTTTATTTCTTAATTGCTAGGTCTGGTGATTTTTCATGTATAACATGTTGCACACAGATGAACACTGATCCCCTCTGATGCATAAGAACAGCGTGCAGTCCACTTCACTTCCATTTCAATTTTGTTGAAGCAGTAAGAAAGGGGGGGAAGTGAGAGTGTGATCCATGAACCCCACCACAGTTCTACCCCCATGATTTCCATCACTTAAAAGCAGGGAGTGATATTAGTGGTAAATCAATAAATACTTTGATTTTGTGCTGTTATTTAAATAACTTTTACGTGAGCTCCCTGAAAACTGCTACTGTGCTTTCCTGTTAAATGATGGATCAGATTCGAAACTAGTTTTCAATTTTGGAAAACATCTTACTCCTTTGAAAAATACATTAATTTAAATATTGTCTTTAATGTATACATGTGGAACAAATAATAAAAAGAGATACTCTAAATTAATGTGTCCTATCACTGGCTTGTTTGATTTTAAACAATTCTTCCTTGTGAGAGAAGCATTCTGGAAGAGTTACCTATTTGTTGGTAAGGAATATAAACAGAGCCAAGGTTTTAGGGGCAAACAGACATACTGGGTTAAATAAAATATATTATTAAAATGTATTTTATCTGTTTATTTTTACATTTATTAATATAGCAACTAGAGAACTTAATCATCTACGAGGCTTACATTATATTGCCATTGGACAGTACTTACTGGTCTAGATAATTTTATTTGGCAATATAACCGCAAAGACTCGATGAGAAGGGGACAAACCTCCGAATGGTTCTAGAACATTTTTTCAATAACATATTAATTATCTCTTTGTGAAAAAGTAAAGAATACATGTATGGAAAATCTTAAACATGGGGATTAGAAAAGTAAATGTAACATCTAAAACGTATTCCAGAGGCAAGAAAAGGGCCAGGAAATAAATACTTTTGCCTTTGTGGCCCAATATTCAACTCAACCACTTAGCACAAAAGACAGCCATAAACAACAGGCAAACAGTAAGGGCTGGGCTGTGTTCCAATGAAACTGTATAAAAACAGGCCAGCTGAATTTGGGCCCCAGGCTATAGTTTGTTAACTCCTGATATAGAGCAAAATACTGTGAATTCAAATTCCAAAGTGAGTTTTAAATGAACAGGCTCTGCTTTAAAACATGACAGTACAGAACAAGAAAAGTCAAAATCATCTGGAAAAGAGCAATATTACTCCCTCTGGAAAAAAGACAGTTTTCACTAAAGAAAGAAATGATGAGAAAAATAAAATTGTTTGTGTCTGGAAACAATTCTTATGTAGAGCCATGGGGAAAACCACTTACATTTAACTCTATTATCCAGAGTAATGTTACAAATAAGAGGTCAAAGGTGACAAACAAACAGAAAGTCCTCCTGACATCAGATATCCCTTTCTTTTCCCTTCCTTCATAAGACTCGATCCTGGCCATGAGGTGTGTGGGGTTGATGGAATGAACATCGCGCAAAGAAGCGTGAGAGCTCTGACTCCCTGTGAGAGCGTTCTCCATGTCTTCTTGCAGGGGGTTCATCCTGGAGGAGGGTTAAAGAAGCCTTTCTCCAACTTCACCATCCCTAGAGAGAAGAGAGTTTTGTGTTAAATCAGAGCTCACCTAAGACCACCATGCCACCCCCCTACTAGACAACTGTTTCTCTGAGAAACAGTGTCTTAACTGAAGACATTTTTCTGATGAAGACATGAAGAGAAAGTGAAATGAGAAGCAATTCTTGATGTTATCAATATTATAAAAGAGCTTTATTTCATTCATTTCTGAATGAAATAAAGAAGAACGCAATTTACAGAATTAAAGACAGAAGACAGAATGCTAACCACATCAAGAAAGGTCTCAGTGATAACCTGAAGGCCAGTTCCTTTGCTGGGCCCTAGAGAAAACCTCTCCAACTCTTGTCATTACTCCTGAACCAGGAATCCATTTCCTGAAAGCTCCCCAGAGAGTTCATAACCAGAATGTGTAAACAAGACAGGAAAAACGTGTTTCCTGAAGAGGAACTGCTTTCCACCAAAGAAAGTATCTAATAAACTGACTTTAGCATTTCCTCATCACCTCATAATGAATAAGCATGTTTCCAGGTCTCTTCTTGGAAAAGAAGTATACACACTTCTAAAGTTCAGCATTCTCCAAATACCTCTGTGCTAATTACACAAGCTACAGCTCTATCTAGAGATCCAGGAACCCCCTTCTCCAACCAAGACCAAGATGTGCTTCTACAGTACAACTAAAAGATTAGTCACCTAAGTG
Organism: Mustela putorius furo; assembly: GCF_011764305.1. NCBI lineage: Eukaryota > Metazoa > Chordata > Mammalia > Carnivora > Mustelidae > Mustela > Mustela putorius. The sequence goes on from NW_025421998.1 coordinate 15,822,450, forward strand.
GTCTGGTCTCTTCATGAATGATGGGAAGTCATAAAACAGTATGGTAGATGGCATTACTGTTTGCCAAACATTCCTGCTTCCCTCCTATAGCACCTCTCCCCATCGGAGTTTCTATACCACAGGCTCTATTGACCTCATGTGCCTTTCTTTGGCCAAGGGAATGCAAGCAAAAGTTCATGTGCCACTCTTTTTTTTTTTTTTAGATCTTATTTATTTATTTGTTTGTTTGTCAGAGAGGGAGAGAAATAGGGAGAACACAGGCAGGCAGAGCGGCAGGTAGAGGCAGAGAGAGAAACAGGCTCCCCGCTGAGCAAGGAGCCCAATGCGGGACTCGATCCCAGGACCCTGGGATCATGACCTGAGCTGAAGGCAGCTCCTTAAGCAACTGAGCCACGCAGGCATCCCTCATGTGCCACTCTTGTCTAGATCCAGGAACCATGCACTAGTTCTCTTTGCTTTTGCCAGTGACCAGCAATGGCCAGATAAGAAGAGGATTTTCAAATCTATGTCATTAGAGGTTGGCTTAGTGATTATCTTCAAGCAAGAGGGAGGGAATAGCAACTAGAGCTCACAAGTTTGGTCAAATTCCATTTCTTGGCCTGAGTAGTGCTAGCATGGCTCTGCCCACTTAATGATAATCTACTGATGTAGGTAGTAGCTTCAGCAGTGTATTGATTTGTGAATATTCAAAATGCTGTACGCCTATGTACATACACATATATTGTCTACATGTCTCTACATGATATCTCTACATGTGAAGTAGACTTTATCACTTTATCATTATACGTCTATAACAGTTCCAACTAGAAAACAATCTAAATATCTAACAAGGGATTAGATAAATCATAGTACAGCCACAGTAGTCATTAAAATAAATACTTAGAAAGTATGAGTACTTAGAAAAATGTCTGTTTTAATAGTAACTTGACTAAAATCTGAATATTAAACAAAACACAGAGTACGTTCACAACTTCGTAAAAATAAAACCAAATTTTTATAAGAATGTATCTATGAAACATACCAAATCTTAGTACTGATTATCTTTGCCTGATATCAGAACCCCCCGCACTTTTACCTTTTCCATATTTTCAGATTCCCTATTTTGCACATATTGTATTTACAGTAGGAAGGATTATATTAAAATGTAAAATTGTTATAGTCCTGGACAGATGTCCCAGGACTCTATAAGGCTCTTCCCTCCCTTCTCAACACATCTGGATGACAGTAGATAACATCACCTTGGACATTCTGAAATGCTCAATAGGAGTCCAATTCAGTGCTTTATAAAATAAAATACAAATTTCCAAAAATTGAAGCATTTCTACACAATTTATTTCTCAATGAGATCATTATCATTCTAGGGGAAGGAATACCAGTGGGATATTCCCCAGTACAGTTTGCCTTAAAACAAAGCTCTCAAAACACTAAAGTATCTGCCAGGCTTCTAAGAGTTAATTCTGGAACAATAGCTAAAAAGGAATGTAACTGTTTTTTCTGTGGTGAAACACACATTTTAAAGTTCAAAAAGATACTGCAGTTGATCTCTAAATTTCAACCTGGATAAATAAAGACATATTTCTGTAGCCCTGCATTCTACATAAGAAAAAGCAATCTAAGTAGTTTTTAAGCCAATCTAATATTCTATTAGCAAGTATATTTAAAAATTAATTTAAATTTTTGGTCTACTAAACTGTATAGACAATCCAATAAATTCACAACTGAAACTCAGGACTGTAATTAGGAAGAAAATCACTTCTAAGGTAATTAGATCATTTTCTCAATCTCATCCAGTCCTCCTTCCCTGAACCTACTCCTCATGAATAAAAAATGGTAACGAAGCAAAACACCAACCCTAGAAATCTGAGGCTATTTCAAACTAAAACCTGACATCATACAATGATATACACCTGCCCTGAGAAATGACAATCATTACACTATTTTTCAGGAGCATGCACACAATTGCTAACTAGCTAGAATTTACAGATACTTGCATACCTTCAACAATAGTTACCCGAAGCACAGACTGTTGTGAGCAGCTTCCTATCAGATTTAGGACAGAGGGAAATCCTAAAAGGGAGAGAGCTTCCTTTTAATGTATAGAAAAGGATACTATATAAAGCCCCTTTCTACTCTACGGTCATAGGACTTCATGCTAACACTGTTTGAATCCCTAAAGATTCAACTGTGAATTCCTTCAGGAAGAGTTCAGTGAAATGCTCCCCACATTCTAATCTCCAGGCAAGGTCAAGTACATCTCCTCCAAGTTCCCCTAGGACTGTGGATATGCCACTTCTGCTACTGCTTACCACAGTGTGCCCTAATTATCCATTTATTTGCCTGTTTCTCCTGCTAGTCACTATGCTCCATGAAGGCCTTGAATTTGATTTGCACACTCCTGTGCCCCGTGGACTACTACAATAGAGCACTACCACAGAGGAGGAACAATACAACTGGTCAACTAAGTTAATTCTACCATCTATCACAAAGATTAGCACAGAGTCAGCTTTCAACATTCTCTGAAAAGATTACAACTATTTTTCCCCCTAAGGAAGAGCTCAGACAGTCTTCCAGATATAATTTTGGAAGTATTAAATATTCAGTTCTTGGTACCGACAACTTCTCTGGGGTTGGCTTAGGGAAAACAAGCCTCTCTAAAGATGGTGTTAAGCATTGATTAGCTGTATGCACCAGAACCTAAATCTGTAATTCAAGATTTAATCCAACCATAGGGAAAGTATGGGGGAGGAGGAGTAGGGTGGAGAATTATTCTTTAAAAAGAAAAACATCTCCTTATCTTTTTCTGGGATTTGTGTGAGGAGATAAGAATCTCCTTTTGTTGCTTCAGTTATTGAAAATGAGATTCATGTCTTCTTCTCTAGATGAATAACTATAATATTAGCCAGCTACTTCTACAATCACGTTATATTGACACCTCCACAAAATTCAGTGGCTTAACACAATCTACCTTTATTCTCAAGCACACGGGTCTACAGGTTGCCTGAAGTTCAGCTGTTCTAGTGGGGGCCCAGCTGGGAAACTGCTTCTGGAGGCAGAAGAACTTGGCTTCAAACTGTGTGTTGGATCTAGGTCTGATCTTCGTCTTCCTCCTTGGATCAGGACTGTGTGGGTCATGTTCTTTTCACCGCAAGAGCACAGGAAACAAGCTAGATCATGTAAATACACTTAAAATTTCTGTATGCATGCTATCTGTTCATAGTCTATTAGCCAAAGTATACCTCAAGGCCATGCCCAAGGGCAGCAGAGCTACCATGTATGCTCCCCTCAAAGAGCAGGAGAATGTAAGTGCATATTTGCTGATTAGTACTCCAATCTAGGACAGCTATCAATGTTCTAAACCCAGGGTTGACAAACTATAGCCTGAAGTTCAAATATGACCTGCTGCCTGCTTTTGATTACCAGGTTTTATAGGAACGCCACCACAACCATTCTTCCAGTCTATTGATGCTTTCACATGAAGATGGCAGAGGTGAATTGTCCCAACAGAAACCAGACTTTATGATGGGCATTTTTCTAGAAAGAGGGATTACTGCTTTCATTAGCTTCACAAAGGAGACCCAGGTGAGATTTAGTTGTTGGATTAGCAAAAATAGGCTAATTGATGAATATTCATTTTTCCAATGCATGCTCTGATTGTATGACTGGCAAGAACCTATGATTCATTCTAATTTCTCCACCCGTTGTTCTAGTGACACCACAGGTTAGGGACAGACCGTATTTTGGCTCCCTGGGGCCACTTCAGCAGTGCTTACAACATCAACATGCTGCTCTTTGCTCTCTTTCCTTAATTCCATACTACCAGAATTGGAGAAGAATTCTGTCCCATCTATGTTGGTAGTTTCTTAAATGATGACATCCGTCCCAAGTGGAAAAAACAAAACAAAACAAAAAGAACTCGAATCCTTTCTGTTTCCAAGAGGAATTGCTCACATCTCCAGGATTCTGCCACGGCACCCATCCCCAGGCTGGGTGCAAAGCTGAGGCACAACTTCAACTCCATGGGCTTCAGCACAGAATTGATACTATCAGATGGTAAAAAGGAGCTGCTCTGGGCACTGGCTACCACTGCTAGCATCATACAGGAGTCCCACAGTTTCCTGTACCTTCCTAGAGGAGGAGAGTGAGCCTCTGGGCACCCACAGGTGGCCTCAAACCACATCTTTCAACCAAACTACCCAGCCTCCTTCTCTGCACTACTTCTGGCAACAGCCAGGACACTGTATGTTCTCCTTGAAGAGAGTGTCAGAATAACAGACACTAAAACCATTTCTTTCAGACAGACTTTAGCCATCATCTTAACCAAAGGCCTAGGGAGCAGAGTTGCCTTATAGACATGTTTTGCTTGGTCTTGCACAGTGTTGCTCAAGATTTTGAACTAATTGCGGACATTTTAAATAATGAATTTTCATGTAAAAATCCAGATTTCTAGATTCTCTTGAAAAGTTAAACACAGAACCACTAGTCCTGCATTTCCTTACCATGACAATAAGGCCAAGAAGCTGCTGACCTCCTTAGAGGCAGTAAGATGCCCTTTCCACTTGGCCTCAGTTTGACCTAGCCTGGAGGCATTTGAGTTTTTCACTCTAATCTAGTCCACTCTCTTGTTTTAAAGGTAAGAAAATGCATTAACACCTGGAGACTCTCTTATCACATTGTTTCAAAGCTTTCTTCATGTTTGTTATTAAAGTTATTTTTGTCTATAAAACAAATGTATGCTTAAAGATTAAAAAAAAAAGAAGGAAGAATCTGAGGCCTCTGTGGATTATAGGGATGTGCCCATATTTTAAGGATTTAAAATTTAGTTTAGGATTAAAACTGAGGTCTTCTACGTCTTTCTTCCCCATCACTCAGCCTCCTCCCATATTACTAGACGGAAACAGGAGGTACATCAGGAGGTGTTTAAATGGACTTGGGGATGCAGGCACCGAATTTGAGAATCCCGAAAGACAGGGCTACCTCAGCTATGCCCACTCTACCCTAGGACTGGGTTTCTTTGGGAGCAGGGAGCAGCCTGAGCTAGCTAGCCTCTTGCAAGGCCCACATGGGATAAGATCTAGTTTACTGTGGTAGAAGTCCCATCTAGAGCCTAAAGGCTCCAAGATGAAACAGCTAGAACTAGAAATAGGAATACTGAGGGGATAACCTGACATTTACAAACATGCCTTGCCAGTATAAGAAACATAGAGGCTTTAGAAATTAAATATACACAGAAAGAGAGGCAGTGGGAAGGAAGCCACAGCTAATTTGAAGTATCAGAAAACATAAAACCACTTTCATATTTTAAGGATATCAGTATGAGGTGAGCAAAGTTCTGCCATGCCTAAGAAGAGCTTGATAACCTACATGTCAAATGCAATCAATTATTAACCTTTCCTAAAATATAAATTTCTACTTAATGTTTGCTTCAATGAGGCTGCTTATGTTTTTTTAAAACTTCCAATGTTGTTTGTAGATAAGATGTTCTAAACAAAGAAAAAAGTAAAATTCATTGTCCTATACTTCATGTTGTTGATTCTACCCTGTAAAGTAAAAGCCAGGCAGAACTCTGATGAAAGTGGCTTCAGAAAGACTAGCAGGGGACAAGGTTAAGCAGTTGACACCTTTGGACAACACTTCAGCTTCCTGAGCTGGAGAACCAGCATCAAAGTACTAAGATCAAATCCAAGATCAAACCAACCTTTTTTTGGCCAATTGCCCATTACCACTGTGTTCACATTTCAAAAAAGTCTTGGCTTACTTTATGCCATATATACTACAAACTAAATACAATGTCTAGAAAAATGTTTCTAAAAATTAGGCTACTGGATTGAATTTTATTATCTTTTATTTTGTTTCAGGCTTTTATTTAAATTTTAGTTAGTTAACATACAGTGTAATATTGGTTTCAGGAATAGAATTCAGTGATTCATCACTTATATCACGCAGTGCTTATCACAAGTGCCCGCCTTAATGCCCATTACCCAGCTAGCCCAACGCCCACTAGCAGCCCTCAGTTTTTTCTCTACAGCCATCAAAAAGAATGAGATCTTGCCATTTGCAGAATGGAGCTACTGGGCATTACGATGAGCAAAATCAGTCAGTCAGAGAAAGACAAATACCATATGATTTCGCTCATATGTGGAATTTAAGAAACCAAACAGATGAATACTGGATTGAGTTTTAAAATACCTACCAATCACATTCAAATTAGCAGCTGAAACAACAGGATATTACTGGATAGAGAGAAATACAGATTACTGGATACAGAAATCTGTGGGCAACAATCAGTTACTGCAAATGATTAAATAAAAACTCTTTAAAGCATTTAAATAACATCACCCTATTGTTTGGTACAAATAAAAATTAACTCCTCGGTCAGAGTCAAATTTTGCCAGCAGTTCCCTATTAATTTGACTACTGAGTGAAATACTTAAAAAAGAAAAAGAAAACAATGTACGTGCATGTATGAAGGTCTGCAAGGCTTTTTACAAATCTGCCCATATCATCAGGGCTACAATGGGGGAGCAGAGCGGAGACGTGTGAAACCATTAGAGTTAAGACTGCTCTCAGAGTTCAACTCTAAGGTCACACATAATGAATCAGAGTAGATGTACGGTGTCCCTGAAGGAGCAAAATGGTTTGCAAGACAAGATAGGAGAACGCTGACAGGGCATGCATTCAGCTCTAAAGAGCAGAGGTGAAAATGTGCCCATCAGAAAGGGGATGGGTCAGTTCAGAAAGCACAGGAAGAGGAGTATCACAGCAAATGGAAGCTGTGTTTAGACTGGCATCTTCAAGGGGGAGTTCCTCGCCTGTTGGATTTTAAATATCTCCAGTCCGCAGGCCAGATTATTCCTATGACTGATATGACGGCACAAGGGTATCATCAGTGCCTTTTGTCACTGAACAATTTAATAATTCCTGGCATGCCTCCTATCATCTTTTTAAAATTCTGGGTTTTTTTTTTTTTCTTTTCTAATCCATACAATATGTGCCCTCCTTAATATCCACCACCAGGCTCACCCATCCTCCAGGCCCCCCTGCCTTCCAAAACCCTCAGTTTGTTTCTCAGAGTCCACAGTCTCTCATGGTTCATCTCCCCCTCCAGTTTCCCCCAATTCACTTTTCCTTTCCTTCTCCTAATGTCCTCCATGTTACTCTGTTTCTTATTAAAATGTCACAGTGTAGGGCCCCTGGGTGGCTCATTTGGTTAAGCAACTGCCTTTGGCTCAGGTCATGATCCCAGAGTCTCGGGATCGAGTCCCATATTGGGCTCCCAGCTCCAAGGGGAGTCTGCTCCTTCCTCTGACTTCCCCTCTCATGCTCTCTCTCACTGTCTCTCTCTCAAATAAAATCTTTAAAAAAAAAAATGTCACAGTGTACATAGAGAAACAAGAGATTGTTCAGCTTGAGATAGTCATTCAGTCTACACTGAATGTTCACTAAAGATTTGGGGATGTGAGTTGACCCACATGAGGCAGAGTCACTCTCCATGGGACTCTGGCAACAGATGGTAACAAACCAGGTTTCTCGGGCAACAAGAGGGCTGGACTATAACATTAACAATCAGTGTGATGCCACTAAGAAACTTTTGGGAAAGTGGGTGTCTGGATGTCTCCTGATGACCCACAAAAGCACTGCTCTTTGAGAACTCCTAGAGATACCATTCAGATACCACCTTAGAGATAGTCACCTTAAATATTACCATCTCTTATGTATCATGGGCAAGTGGTGACATTCCAAAAGCAAAAGAGAATTATAGAAAGTTGTACTTTCACTCCAGTATTTTTCCAATATATCTTTCACAACTCACATGATAAACAAGAGTGGTGAGAGCGGACATCCCTGTCCTGATCCTGACCCCAGGGGAAAAGCTCTCAGATTTCTCCACTGAAGATATTCGCTGTGGGTCTTTCGTATATACGGCTTTCATGATGCTGAGCTATGTTCCCTCTATCTCTACATGGTGGAGAGTTTTTATCAAGAAAGGACGATATATTTTGTCAAATGCTTTTTCTGTACCTATTGAGAGGATCATATGGTTTTTATTCTTCTTTTATTAACGTAATGTATTGCACTGATTTGCGAACTTACATGCAGTTATCAATAATTTACTGCAAGTAAATTATTAAGAGGACCACAGTTATCAGGCTCAAAACAAAGCTAGAATAACTGAACTTGACTCTGTAATGGTAATACAGTACATTTGCTTTTTAAAAAATCTGACCTACAAGTATTTAAGTATGATTATTCATTTATAACCACTAAAAAGCAGGGAAAGTTCAGCAAAAGGCTCTTAATAAGTACACAGATTCTGAGATATATCCTCTCAACTTAGCAAGTATAGCTAATATTTGGATTTCTAAAAGTTGAGAAGTATAATACATTTGTAATCAGATTTAAGATTTAACACTCAGTATCAATAATGTATGCAGAGGAAAAAAGCCCATCTTAAAAATGAAGACAATGTAAGAGTGAAGAAAATGAAATGGAAGTGTTGACAGTTTACTTCTCTAAAACAATCTATTTGGTATTTTAAAGACATACATATGGATGCAGATTATTTGAATACATAATTTTTTAAAGACTGATAATTATTTTTTAACCCCTCAATCACAGACAATATGCTTTTTTTGAGGATATGATGTTATGCTTATAAAATTTAGCATAAAACTATATTGCTAAATAAAATCTAATTCAATAAGTCTTTTAATTAGGAACTGTACATAGGAAAAAACAACACATAACAATCAGAACACTATTTTCTAAAATACTGAAGTAAATATATTTAAAATTTTTAATATTTAAAAAACAACAGCAAGACCTTAGGAAAATGTTTAGAGAGTTGTTTATAAAAGAATTCTGAAGGGGCACCTGTGTGGCTCAGCTGGTTAAGCATCTGAATCTTAATTTGGGGTCAGGACCTATCTCAGGGTCCTAGGATCAAGTCCCGGGTCGGGCTCCACACTCGGCATGGAGTCTGCTTGAGATTCTCTCTCTCCCTCTGCCCTTCCCACCTCCCTGCCTGTGCATGTCTGTTCTCTCTCTCTCTCTCTCTCAAATAAATAAATAAATCTTAAAAAAAATTAATTCTGAAAATGTCCAACTAACTAAGCAAGAACTAAGTAAGAACATGTCAAACTCTCTGATGTTCAATGTAAATATCCATTTTCTCCTCTCAGGATGAGAAGTAGATTCAATGAAAGTAAAACATCTTATTCTGAAAAAAATAAATAAATAAATTGGGTTGTATGATTTTTTTTAAATGGCAGTAAAAGCAGTGGAAAGCTGTCAAAGCTGTGCTTAGCATCAAATTCACTTCTTAAAGTACTTTAATTACTTTTTAAGTAAGCAACAAAATTTTTAAAATAGGCACTTAAATTTTAAGACTACAAAAACTACATGTATCTTATAGGGAAAAATATCAAAAAAGAAAAAACAGTTAAGTACGATTAATAAATAAGTCCTAAAGGAGAATGGTAAATGTTCCAAGCTGGGGAATGGGTACAATATGATTCATCACACTCAATGCTCTATTTTTGTACATGGATGAACATTTCCACAGATTTAAAATATATAAATTAAACCCAAGAAATAGGCAAAGAGGTAAACCTAGATTGGGAAAAGAGAGATTAAGAAAGAAATAAAAGTACCACTATAGGAGAGGCTATTTTTCAAGCTACAAATGATACTTAACAATAATTACATTTCAGCATCATAAAGGTAATACTCTGGAAATATTTTAGTATTCTTGATTTATCAAGAAGACGATGGCCTGATTAGAATGAACCATCCTAAAAAGAAAAGTAAAAAAGTTGACAAAGAATTACCTAGCAAAGGAACTACAGCAAGACAGTTTGCTCAGTATTTCAAAATTTGAGAAAAAAAAAAAGATAAAATCTTGCAAACTACTCTAGAACATTAAAAAAAAAAGCTATTATAGTACTAAATAAAACTAGCATAATCCTGACTTAACTGTCCAAAAACACACAAGAACAAAGAACACAAGTATTAACTAATCCCACCTATGACCATGTATATAACACTATATATACCACATATTAACCTAATAGCAAAATGAGTAATTTTGTTAGTGCAAACTGAGTTGGGCATATTACGGAGTACTTAATTTACAATAGAGTCATTTAACCTCACAACAGCTCCCATGAGTAAGACTCCCATATTTGAAGGTATTTCTGAAACATCACATAAATTAATCAAAACTCATATAAATAAAAGCTAAACCTAATAAGGAGGCAGATATTTCGGTTTCTTTGCATTTCAAAAGCATGCATGAACACAACTTATGATTCATGTGGGCCAAAAAGCTTTGAAATTATGTAAATTTTGACTGGTTTTCAATTCGGGGGAACTGGGATGATTTCAAATTTTGTGCGGCTCATCTCCATATTGACCTGCTGTCTTCCACTTTCTTTAAAGCGAGGCCCTTTCAAGTCTCTTATTCTCCAGGTTTTGAAAGAGATATAGGGAAACAAACTAGTGATATAAGAAAAACAACTGCAGACTGAAGGAAAAAAGTGGCAAGTATAATCACGCGGAGACAAGGAACAACAGATAGAAGAGGAGTGTGTGCCAATCTTCATGGGCCACACAAGTGGACAGAGAGGCCACAATGCTGATTTATCAGAAGTCAGAAATTTTAACTGAGAAAGGAAATTAACTACCAAGTATTAGTTCAATTAAAAAAAAAACACTAAAGATCAAGGAAAACGTATTACCTATAAGCCATCTGGCCTGTACTTTTAAGCTCTTCAGCAAAAAATATTTACAGATGATAAAAATGCCATCTAAATTCAGTTACAAAAGAAAGAAACTATTAAATAGTCATTATGGCTCATGGAGAAAGAAATCTATACATCGAAATATACTGAAGGTTCCATTTAAAAGTTAACAAAACAAGGGGCACCTGGGTGGCTCAGTCATTAAGTGTCTGCCTTGGCTCTGGTCATGATCCCAGGAGTCCTGGGATTCAGCCCCACATCGGGCTCACCGAGAAGCCTGCTTCTCCCTCTCCCACTATCCCTGCCTGTGTTCTTGCTCTCACTACCTCTCTCTCTCTATCAAAGCTACCTCTCTTTCTGTCAAATAAATAAACTTAAAATTTTTTTTAAAAAATAATAAATTTTTAAAAAGTTAATGAAACAAAACCATTTGAATGTGTTATGCAGTAGAAGAAACTGCAGGTAAATAAATGTTTTTAGGATGACGAATTTAAAAGAACATCTACAAAGAGATACATATGAATACATAAAAATCAAAAGCTTCCCTATATTACGTTAGAAAGTGAAACTTTTGTTTTTTAGATAAGTTGGTATTATTTTTTTTAAAGATTTTATTTATTTATTTGACAGAAATTACAAGTACACTGAGAGGCAGGCAGAGAGAGAGAGAAGGAAGCAGGCTCCCTGCCGAGCAGAGAGCCCGATGCGGGACTTGATCCCAGGACCCTGAGATCATGACCTGAGCCGAAGGCAGCGGCTTAACCCACTGAGCCACCCAGGCGCCCCTAGAAAGTGAAACTTAAAGGTGATTAAAGACCTAATGAAAACCTTAAAATTCAACCGGAAGAATGGGCAAAGAAAAGACAAGGCACACAAGATAAAGAAATTTATTGATAATCTAATAAAAAAAGAATTCTCATCAAACACCTGTAAATTTTTTAGAGAAGCAAATTTGAGATATGATTATTTATTAAAGTTTCCTGGGACCTTCAGGTAGACACACCTGAAACTCTTTAATGTTGCCTAACCTAACACATGGTCTACTTCTGCCTCCCTCTTCAGAACCACTTCATGCAAGAAATTGTAAGCACTTCCCTAAAGGAATCAAATTCTCTGGAAGCTCTACTTGTACTTTTCTCTCTACCTGGAGTGCTACTCTCCTTATGTCTATGGCTTACTCAACCTGTAAGCCTTAATTCAAAGGTTGCTTTCTCAGGGAAGCTTTGGCTTCCTCCCACTCTTCCACACCCTGCTGCCAGAGCAGAGAAAAGCATACGCAGATGTCTGTAATGACCTTTATTATGCTGCAACAAGATTATTTTTGCTTTTCATTTTTTTTTTTAAAGCAAAAGTTTGCTTAAAATTTTGGGATTCACCTACTTACCAGTCCCTTCATTCCGGACAGTGAAAGTGGGAAGAAATTAAAGACAGACAAACATGGGGTGCCTGGGTGGCTCAGTCAGGTAAGCGTCTGACTCTTGATTTAGATTCTGGTCATGATCTGAGGGTCTTAGGACTGAGCCCTGCATCAGGCTCCCCGCTGAGTAGGGAGTCTGCTTGTCTCCTGCCCCTCCCTCTGCATGCACTTTCTCTTTCTCTCCAAATTAAATAAATAAACCTTTGAAAACAATACAGACCGAAAAAGACTATTTAAAATTGCATCAAAAACATTAAAATAAATTTAACAAAATATATGCAAGTTCTCAACACTGAAAATTTCTGCTTAGAAAATAGAGATGAAAATAAATGGAGAAATATATAATGTTTATGGAGTAGAAGAACTCATAGTATTAATATTTCAGTTCCCCCAAATCAATCTATACATACAACTCAATCCCAATAATAATCCCATCAAGTTTTTTTGGTAGAAATTGACAAGCTAATTCTAAAATACATATATACAAAGGCGAAGAAATGAGAATATCCAAAGCAATTTTGAGAGAAAAAAGAACAAAATTGGAAGACTCACATTGCCTAACATAAAGATTTTCTATAAAGCTTCAGTAATGAAAACAGTATGGCACTAACATAAAGGTCAACAAATAGATGAACGGAACACAAAAGAGAGCCTAGAAATAGACCTGCACTTATATGATCACTTGACTTTGGACAAAAATATCAGAGCAATCCAATGGTAAAAAGACAACAAATGAAAAGAAAAGGACTTTGAACCCTGACTCACACTGTGCAAAAAATACGAATGTATAGGAGAATATTTTTAAACATTTCTGTAAGCAAAGATTTCCTACAGAAGATACACAAAGAACCCAAAATCATTTAAAATAATTGTATAGGCTGTCTTGAGGGGCTCCCACTGGCCAATGTGGGACAACCTGAACATGAAAATAAGTAATGGCAGTAATGTTAGTAAAATCTAAAAGTTCCAGAAGTCCATTAGTATGTAAAAGAGAGAGAGAGAGAGAGATGGGGCAGAAGTTCTCCTTTACCGAAAAAAAAGATAAAAAAGGAAGAAGAGATAATGAAATTAGAAAAATCAACAATTTGTAACCCACAGTTGGAGTAATTGAACCACGTAAGAATCTTCAACAGATGCTAAAAATTATTAAGAGGTTGTTGAGAAAAAGGATCTTCACAGTCTCAAAAGTATTATCCCTCAGATTATCCAATAAGTCCACTGGGAGTAATACACCTTTACAGTGAAGAGATCTAGCAGCCACCATCTGTACCCAATCAAACAGCATCATCAATATTGGAATAAGCTGACATTATTATATATGTCCTGATGTGATGCAGTAAGAAGTATACAACACCACTTATCTATCATGACATACCCTAGCAAAAATGTTTAACCTGATTTTAGTCATAAAGAAACAGTTAGATAGACACAGTTTTGGGATGTTCTCCACGACAGGTATTGCAGACTGTTTAAAGAAGTCAATGTGGTTAAAACAAAACAAGAACAGAAAGAAGGAAAAGTGTTGTGGATACTCTTTGAACTTAAAAAAACATCAAGAGATACAACTACCAAATGCAATACACAAGCCTAGATTGAATCTTGAATATGAAAGAAAAAAAAAATAAAAGAAAAAGAAAAGAGAAGAGAAAAAGTTACAGAAAACAATTGGAGAATTGATTACAGTCCAGTCTCCTGGTTATGTAGAAGAATGCCCCTATTCTTAGGAGACGCATGCTGAAGTACTGAGTAGTAAGCGTCATGAAGTACATGGCTTAATTTATGAATAGTTCAGAAAACAGGAGGACAGAAAGATGTTTTGTAATAGAGTTGCCTCTATGTATCTATCCATCCATCCATCTGTATCTGTAAACCTACATATGATACAAATTTAAGTATAATGTATACATGTAGTTGTACATACATACATGTAACATGTAGCATACTGCTATTACAGAGAGCAAATGTAAATTTTCATTACAAAAAAAAAATCATTAAATTAACTCTGCCACACTGTGAGCTACTTTTCGGAGCACAGAGGAACCAGAATCATCTTCAGAAATAACTTATCATTCTATAAAACAATGCACATGAATTTTGCACATATTTGCATAATTCTTCTATACAAGACAGTTTAAGTGACAGACTAAAAGGAAAACCTCTGTAAGAGGCATGCAAAATAATTTTGCCCTTTATGTAACTATCAAATTATCTCCACACAAATGAAAACTGGTTGAAGACTTCCTAAGTACTTGTGACTGAAGATGGCAGGTATTCTGTCTGAATGTTCGCCAGTGTTAAGTCAAACCCCTACTAATGGCCTTTCTGGTTGTTGTCCTGGGGCCTAAGTGGAACATTGGAGAGTATACTGAGCAACAGTCTAGGCTCTAAAGTTTGCCCAGGTCTTTAATGAACATGTGCACAAGATAATCACTTTTCTATAAGCTTTTAGAAGCCAAATCTGTCCTTCATTTGGTTCCACATATTAGTACCCAAACTCTTCCTAGACTTGGGGAGAGATTTTTTTACACGGCACCATCCACCGAGGCTTGGACATACCAGATGCTGTTTAATTCATGCAGCTGATTTATTATACGACTACTGATTGCTATACTTCAATACCACTTCCTTCTGTTCTTTCTCTTAGTTCTCTTTAAGAATTTAGAATTTCTGGGCACCTGGGTGGCTCAGTGGGTTAAGCCGCTGCCTTTGGCTCAGGTCATGATCTTAGGGTCCTGGGATCGAGTCCTGCGTCAGGCTCTCTGCTCAGCAGGGAGCCTGCTTCCTCCTCTCTCTTTCTCTGCCTGCCTCTATGCCTACTTGTGATCTCTTTCTGTCAAATAAATAAATAAAATCTTTGAAAAAAAAAAAAGAATTTAGAATTTCTGACTCCATAGTAATATCTCTCTATATACTTTCCACTGTTTCATTCCAAATATTTATTTTCTAGGTCTTTTCTAGTGTTGTTTACTCACTTGGGATATAATGAAAGCTTTTATTCCATTCTGATAAATCTGCTCTCTCTTTGCTGCTATTTTCCGCCCTCCTCCTGCCCACTTCCCCCAACACACACATTTAAAGCTTTCTGTCAAAAACCTCTGTCATTTCTTGCAGTCTTATATCACTCAATAATTTCTGCTAATATCAGCAGATCAAAGTAACCATATGTGCATAAATAGGACTTAACCTTTCAATGATATGCTTTAGGACTAAGATTTATTTAGAAATTGATATCAATGACCACGAAAAATTAAAGCAAAAAACAAATATGCTATAGTATTTTTAAGTAAGTCTTCTAACAACACTAATTTATCTACCAAACCCAAACCTGTTTTTTTTAATTAATTAATTTTTTAAAAATAAACATAGAATGTATTTTTATCCCCAGGGGTACAGATCTGTGAATCGCCAGCCCAAACCTGTTTTTATAGAAACTTAATTTCTAAGCAATCTATTTCTATAGCAATAGTAAAAATATTAGTGAACTTTTTTTGACACTAAATATAGAAATATTAAGATTTAAAGATGGCTGGATAAATGTATATTGATGTTTGCGAAATTTATGAGGCGAACTCAAACATATACTGAGAAACTGAATCTAGATGTGTACTACAAAATTTTAAAATTGCACTTGATAATTTCTGAAAATTCAAAGTTTGCCAGGAATATACTATGTCTACTTCATTTACTCTACAAATATGTATCGACCACCGAAAAGCTGTACCAGGTCTTCCTCTGAACATAGGATGTGGCAACGAACGAAATAAAAAATATTTCCTATGCTCACAGAGCTTACTTTCTTTTTCATTTTTTTAAAGACTTTATTTATTTGAGAGATAGATCACAGAGGGAGAGAGAGAAGCAGACTGGCTGCTGAGCAGGGAGGCTGACTCAAGGCTCGATCCCAGAACCCTGAGATCATGACCTGGGAAGAAGGCAGACTTTTTTTTTTTTTTTTTTTTTTTTTTTTTTTAGTATTTATTCACAAGCATGTTTATTGGGTTAGAGTCACATAAAAACTGAAAATAACATGATTGTTTATCAGTGGAAATAAGTGAATAGGCTATTGAATCAGAAGCTGCTTATAAAAATAGTTACATCAGGGGTGCCTGGGCGCTCAGCTGGTTAGATGTCTGACTTGATTTCAGCTGGGGTCATGATATCAGGGTTGCAGGATCCATCCCCACATCTAGCTGCCCACTCAGTGGGGAACTGGCTTGGGATTCTCTCTCTCCCTCTGGAAGGCAGACTTTCTAAAGGGGGCAGGAGGTAAATAAAAAAGCACTGTACATTTAAACTGCGTGTTTACAATGACCTCACCGACGAGGTGGAGCAAAGACCAGCAAAGAGCATTGCAGGGAGAGGGAAGAGTAAGGGCACTGCCCTGAGGTGGGTGGACTTGGCCACCCTGGAGTACAGACAGTCATTAGCTTTCAGCTTGGCTGTAGCTAAGTAACAGAACTGGAGAGCAGGGGCGTCTGGGTGGCTCAGGTCATGATCTCAGGGTCCTGGGATCCAGCCCCGCATCGGGCTCTCTGCTCAGCAGGAAGCCTGCTTCCTCCTCTCTCTCTCTGCCATCTCTCTGCCTACTTGTGATCTCTGTCAGGCAAATAAGAAACAGACAAAAACAAACAACAACAACAAAAAAAAACTGAAGAGCAGCAGGAGGAGATAAGAGAGAAGTTGAGAAGAGGCAGAAAACCTTATAGGCCACTGTAAAGATTTTAATGAGACAGGAAGACACTGAAGGTTTTCAGCAGAGGCTCTCTAGCTGAGAGAGCCATAGAAGCAGGAAGACCAATCAGCAGATACGGTAACAGATTCCGGAAGGAGGTAAAGCACTGACTTATTAGACTAGCATGGTAGCATGGAGGTGGTAAGAACAGACTGGTTCTAAATACAGAGTCGAAAGCACTTGTTGATGGGTTGGCTGTGGGGTCAGGGATAAAGGAAGGACGGAAAGAGAACTGCTGGGTTTACAGCCTGGGGAAACTGAAGGATGGAGCTGCTATTTACGGAAATGGAGAAGATCGTGGAAAGGCAACTTCGAGGAAGAACATCAGTTCAGTTTGGACACATCAAGTTTGAAATGCTTATTAATATCCAAGTAGATAGTTATTCTTACTAAAGGAAATTGCCAGAAAGAAGTCAGGAGTTCAGGGAAGAGATCTGAACTAGAGAGAGAAATTTTAGAGTTCGTAGCTTAGGGATGGAAGTTAAAAGAATTCAATAAAACAGAAATTTGAATGTCCTCCCTTCTTTCCATAAAAGATGAGAAAATAAAACAAGGCTCCTTTATCTGTAGAACAGAAAATAATTAAGATGGGGCCCACTCTAAGTCCACTAAAATTCTCATTTTATTAAATAATAAGCACTGAACACCTACAAAATGTAAAGCCCCAAGGACATTTAAAAGGTTTCAAAAAGCAATGTTAAGTGTTCCCCTGCTTTCAGAACTGCCATCTACTTGAGGAGACAGCTAGATAAATAATAGAAGGGAATGACGAAGAGGAAGAAAGGAAGGAAGGAAGGAAGGAGGGAGGGAGGGAGAGAGGGAGGAAAAGGAAGAGAAGAAGGAAGGAAGCTAGTCAAGTGAGTACCCCGACAATAACCATGCCCCTGGGTGTTGCCTGGTCCAAGGGAAGATGAGCCAGCTGGGGAGAGGAAGGACACTTGACAATGTAGATTTGTTCTTCCACAGATCACAGGTTGGCAAAATGGCAGCATGCCATGGAATGGCCAGTCACGTTGGGTAGTTCATGTTGTTCGCTCACTACCTCCGCAAGGGTTGACAACTCGGTAGACAATTACGCCACCAGCCCTGGCTGAGTCAGATGGCTGGCAGGTTACAGCCACATCTCATCACCATCCAAATTTAAAAATCTCTCTCAAGATGGGCTCTGGCAAACAAGAATATTCATCTTTTTCAAAAACAGCTATCAGGTGGCCCAGAATAACCGGAACAACGTGGTCTCTACAGCTACTTCCCTCCAACTTCTACTGTTTCTTTCCAAACTCTGAGTCTTCTTCCAGTAGATCTCTTTTGGTGCTCAAATAGATTTTTACAGCTTTTCTCCCTTTCACAGCTTCAGCTCTAACTTCTATACTCATATACTACCTTCACAGCTCACCTAGAAACAACTTTATTTTAATCTTCTAGGTCACAGAAGCTATACATAACCCCATTTCCCTTCATGAGTCAAACAAAGTCATTTCCACAGGTATAAAAGACTGCTGATTTTCTTGGTTGCTGACTACTCACCATTTTCCAGAACTTTTTCTTCTTCCCACAGAACAAAATCTACTTTTAGCTTTCCTAAAAAATCACAGGAAATCAGTTATTATGGTTATTATGGAGTTAGCACTATTTTTCCCAATTTTGCATTCATTAGTACTCTCAACCGTCAGTAGGTGGTAATTCAGAGCAACCGTGTTCCTCCTTAGTGCACACATTCTCATGAATATTTAAAACTTCCTCTTCAGGATGTGCTACCAGCTTTAGCAACGATGGAGTCAACCATCATATTACTTCCTTTGGAGGAGATCGTCACGATGTGACCACCAGCCAACCTGTGAGCTGGACCTGGCCACCAGGAGACTCGCCACCCCCTTTCCTGTCCTTGGAATGTATATTCTGCTCGTCTTCCTCACTCTCAGAAGCTGCTCCAAAGATACAGGCTTGAAATAGAACTGTGGTGCTGAGACCATCTGGACTGGGTGTGTGTGACTGACTGAACTCACTTGAGGCCTTGACATAAACTTTGAAGATTCTGGAGGCCGGGTGAGGAAAACTACTCATCTTGCAACTGCTCAAGACAAGCCTTGTAAGTAAGTTCCTTCATCCCTACAACTGCCATGGCAAATGTGAAATGGTCTGCCTCTTTCTTCACTGTCCCTGCCCTGCACACACAGCGGCCAGTTTCATTTACACCCCAGAAGCTCCAGAGGAAGCTGTAAACCAACAAATCCCTCAGTTATGCAACCTAAATATTTTCCAATGCATATGAAGACATCTCTGCGCCATGTACTGCCATTTCGTCAGTGCTCACTGCAAGCAATTTTCAAAAAGAGGATTTCGGTTCTCAGGACAGAACTGCGATCTTATTGATCTCTATCTGAAAATCAGTAATGTCCCAAGACAGTGAGCTCAATGACCTCCCACGAATCATAGCCAAGTGGCTACAAGTGGACACTTCTTTTAGTAACCGTCTCTCTTCATCTCAATGACTAGAATTAAGAATATGTTCATCACACATTCTCCACAGCCCTCCCCAAACTTATCTCCTCTACAGGGGAAAAACTGTAGAGTAGCCAGCTGTAGCTGGCCAGCTGACAAGTAGACAGCAAAGCTAAGGTGGTTATTCAGAAGTGAGGAGCAGGGTTTCTCTTCATTCAAAGGCACAAGACCCTTTCCGTGAAAGAGGAGAAATAGGGGCGCCTGGGTGGCTCAGTGGGTTAAGCCGCTGCCTTCGGCTCAGGTCATGATCTCAGAGTCCTGGGATCGAGCCCCGCATCGGGCTCTCTGCTCCACAGGGAGCCTGCTTCCCTTTCTCTCTCTCTCTGCCTGCCTCTCTGACTACTTGTGATCTCTGTCTGTCAAATAAATAAATAAAATCTTAAAAAAATAAAAAAAAAGAGGAGAAATAAACATTCCTGCAAATGTCACTCTAGCTGACAAAGCCATCCTCTCCTCACTGCTCCTTGGTGGCTCCAACACTGGGAGAAGTAGTACACCAAGAGCAATGCCAGGGAAGACGGAGTATCAACTGCCCCTGGCATTATCCAAGGCCAACTCCCTAATTCACAAACCAGGACAAGCCAAGAGAAGGAACGGTCATTCACATCTTTGCCCAGGAGTATCTACCAACAGGCAGAAGTTACATATGTCACCTCCTACTCTGGTATACAAAATGGCACATAGTTCCTAACATAATTACTAATCTTTATGGTGGGTGAAGGTCTGCTTGGTGCACATGACAGATTAAGAAAATCAATGGCAAAATCTTGACATCTGGATTTGAAGGGGAAAAAAAAAAACTGTAACCTTTCCTTCTTTCATCAGACTTCATAGGTGGCCATATAGGAAACTGATCTTCAGAAGATCAGCATCAGATGACTTTAGCTTATGCTTCAGGAAACAGAATCACAAAAACAAAGACCACATAAGACTCAGTGCAGTTATAGGCTAATATACTCAGGAAACAGAATTAAAGCCTCATAATGAGAACGGATTCAGAGAATGTTACAGAGGTAGAGGATATCATAAAAGTAGTAGGAGCTCAGGCGCCTGGGTGGCTCAGTGGGTTAAAGCCTCTGCCTTAGGCTTAGGTCATGATCCCAGGGTCCTGGGATTGAGCCCCACATCAGGCTCTCCGTTCCGCAGAGAGCCTGCTTCCTTCTCTCTCTGCCTGCCTCTCTGCCTACTTATAATCTCTGTCAAATAAATAAATAAAATCTAAAAAAAAAAAAAAAAGTAGTAGGATCTCTTTAAGCTCTCAAGGTTCTCAAAAAGGTTTGAAACCAGCTCCATTATTTGCTCTAAAATAATGTAACAAGAGATAAGTAATTACAAAGTCAAAAACAAAACTGTAAGAATGACTTAAAAATACAGATATTGGTGTAGAACATACATACTACCCGTAAATACTTCAAAAAATATTTAGGGAAGGAAAAACTAACAAATAATAACCCATAATTTCTTGTGTACAGCTTTTATTATGAAGATAAGCATTAAATTTGATTCTGCTATGAGCTTCATCTTCCGAACTGGTGACCATGTCATTCCCTAATATCTTTTACTGGACTTTTCCAGTTTTCCCAATTATCACTCATTCACATTACTCAATAATTCAGACTCACTCATCTCTGAAACATCTTCCATCCTGGTATCACGCTAGTTTTTTTTAAAAAATGAAAACTCGAACGAACCATTTTATCCCCTTTCTCTCATACTCAGGGCTCTAGTCATAGGGGCCTATTTTTAGTTCCCTGTGCAGGAGGAAATTTCACCATCCATGCCTTTGCTCTAATGCTCCATTTTCCTGGAGAGTCTTATCATCAGAGCACTTAAACAACAGCAATAAAAGCCTGTTCACTATTTAAGGAAGCTTAAGTACCACTTCCTCAAAGAAACCTTCCATAAACTCACTGGATGACACACATGTCATGCATCTTTTATGGCACCTCGAATCTTTCACACATTATTCACATGTCCTTTTCCCAGTGCTAGACCAACAGTTCCTACAAGACATGTAGACATATAATCCTTCACACCTAGGGAAATGCCTAGCTATGGGTTATGCATTTGATTTGTTTAATTCATGAATCACAAATATCATCATATAAAAGTCTGGGGTCTGGGTGCTTGTTAACTAAAATTAGGCAAATTTATACACATGTCTGGGATTTCAGTATATTACGTTAAATGAACCAAGAATATTTAACTTTCTTTAATTACTGTAACTGACAAAACAATGAATCAAAATGTCCCAAATTAATTAATTTGGTCATCTCTTATTCCAATGTATTTTCAATGCTATTTACTGAAGTCATCCCAACAACACACTACATAAACTGATATAAATATATGGAAAAAGGGAAAGAAACCACTAAAGGAATGGGACCCAAGTAGACAGATATTAAAATCTACCACAAGTAAAATACTATGCTAGAAGCTGTGAGGAAAACCAAAATGAGAAAGACAAGCCCTTGATCCTCAAGTAGAACAGTTTTATAAAGGAGGTAAAATGGTTATAGAAATAATTAGAAATCAAAGCCTAAGATAATTATAATACAGAGAAGACTGAACTTTGGATTGTGGTGACCAGAAAAGCCTTCATGAAAAAGCTGGCCCAAGAGTAAACATATGACTTTGCAAGAAATGGAAAGGAAATGCATATTGTGAATAAGGGGAAGACTGGAGTAAATTAAAAACGGAGGTGCAGGAGCATGTCCAGGACCAGTGAGCCATGGACGGTCTGGGAGGGACCCCATGTGAGCATGCCTCAGAGGGTGCGGCTGGGCCAGGAAAGAGGACAGGTGACAAGGGCCATGGATGGTCAGCACGGGAGTGAGGGCTCGCTTTTCATACCTAGAGCCGGGGCATGAGGGTACACAGGCTCGACTAAGGGGGTCAGAGACTGAGGACAAGGAAAATGCGTCAAAGGCCACAGCTGTCCATTGGCTACTGAAATGCAGGCAGAGATGCTCTTCAAAGCGTTAAACCAGACTCAATGGGTTTCTGGCTGCCACAAAGTGAGGTGTAGTTGTGGTTTGCTTCTCCAAGGATACAATCATTACAGGATTCCAGAATTTATGCTTTCTCTCTGTCCTATAAAAATGTGTATTTTACCACCTGTACACACAGAGGGCAAGAGAGAAACACCGAATTGCCAATACTAAAATACTAAAATATGAGACTTTCCCCCTCATAGATCCAAATTTCTAGTTTCTCTTCAAATATAGGCAATCCTGGCAATATTTCCCAGCTCCCCAGTTTGACATCCTGCCACCTCACTTACATGCAGCCCCACCTAGTCCTTCTTGGCATTTGTTTGGGCTCCTAGTTTACGTGGTCTTTGGATCCCCAATAGTTGGGGTCCAGTCTCAGCTGGCTGTGGGAGGATGGGGCTCACAAAGAACACTGCCTAGTGTCAGTCCCCTCCTTACTATCTGTGTAACCTGAGACAAGCTACTTTAACCTCTCTGTGTCTCAGCTTCTCCTTCTGTAAAATGAGGACAATTATGATGTAATGTACTTCAGAGAGCTTTTGCGAGGAATATATTAGTTTCTAGAAAGCAGTGGTTGGGCAGGTATTGGGGCCAGTGAGACGTTTTTGGTTGTCACAACTGGGGGAGGTGTCCCTGGCATCTGGTTAGAGTCCAGGGATGCTGTAGGATGGCTCCCACAACAACAACAACAACTAGCCAGCCCAAAATGTCAACAGGATGAGCAATCCAGACACAAAGCGATGAGAACAGCGCTGGCCCAAAGGAAGCCCTCTTTTAAGTGTGAGCTCTTATCAATAATGCCCAAAGCGAGGACTGGCTGGTACTCCTGGCTCAGCTGGAGAAATTTCTGATAGCTCAGGAGCTCCTTGCTTGATGAATTTAAGTACGACACAAATAGCAAAATGTACTTGAAACTCCCTGGTTCCACATATTCACTCAACAAGCAAGTGGTTAATATAAAGAAAACAAAAACAAAAATATGAGAGTCTATTTTCCTAAAACAAAAAGCAAACAAGAATACACCCAGGGGAGCAATAATGCACAGGATTTGAAAAGCACACTGTCCTAAAACACATGGGTGGTGGAAACCAGTGACTACTGCAACTTAGAGGGTACTAGGCCAAATTCCTCTCCACTCCAAGTTTTATACACTGAGGATGCCCACTGGTCCCAAGATAGTTTTTGGAAAACTGTGACAAGACGAGAAGTAGAGGAGAAGGGTTTTAAACTAAAGAGTCAACCAAACCCCATACTACTCCAGTGCCTGCGCAGGAATATCCTGCAGGCTGGCAGGGGTCCTGTGATGGGGAGTCATCACAACAGGTACCTTCAAGATCCAGATTGAGAACAAACAAAACAAGTAAAATAGCTCAGACAGGCTCGAGCTCTGCAGGACAGTAGAACTCATGACATCTGGTGCAAGCCTCCACTGTCTCCAGCCAGGGATACGGACCAGGCTTCTTAGCCCAGCACCACATGCATCCCTGGCTAGGCTCTCTGGGCCTTTTCTAATTTTTAATATTCAAAAGCTAGAACTGCTATTATATTATCCAGTACCATAAACACAGGCAACAATGATTTTTACTTGTGACCACTTATAACCCAAAGATTTGAGTTCCTCTCAAGGGATCCCTTGGTAACTGCAGAAGTCAGACCCTTAACTGAAACAGGAAAGAGGTTCTGTTGAATCAAAGCCAAGAAAAACAGAACAGTGCTTCTCTCAAAGATGAGATGATAAAAGTATAATAAAACTAAAGGGCTCTACAAGCTACAAAAAACTTTGCATGTATAACAAGAATAGTTAAGTGTCTCCTAAGCTCAAGCAAACATATAATTTGAACACCCATGTATAAAAGAGTGCATTATCAAAGATACCAGGATTGGTAAACTACATCACAAAGAAAGACTCCCAAAAGTGTTATGAAAGAGAAGGCTTCTGTTAAAGACACAGGAAATATTCCATTAAATAAGCAGCACAAATGAAACACGGAAGGACAGGCAGAACTTTGGCTGGATTTGTCCATCTATGAGGCATTCCAGGCAGAACACAAGCAAAGACACAGAAGCTGAAACAGCCGGTTCAGTCTGGGGCACTGGGTTCGGGAAAGGATGGCGCTAGAGTCTGAGACCAATTCATCACAGCCTAGATCTTCAAAACATGGACACTGGTTGCACGAACAATCTTGAAGGACAGAGAAACTCAGTCAAAATACCCAGTGAATGGCTTAAAGAGCAAAAGCTCTCTTTTGCCTAAATTTAAGACTTTCCAACGTGTAAGAAAGATAAATGCATTTACATAATTCTAATTCAACTAATGAAAGACAATCCCTATTACATTACAGGAGAGTCAAGAAATCACCAGAAAGTAAATTGAACTATTTGTTAGTTTACTATTACTCACCTACCATATCCCAGTCATAAGAAGCAAAGCTTGGAAATAAATAATGAGTATTTTTAAATTGGAGAACATAGCAACTCATTTTTTAACCATAAAATCCATGAACCGATTTTTACTTAATTTTTTAAACTGATTATATAGTACCAAGAAAGAAGCTATATCCCAAAGCTGACCCAAAGACGTCCTCAATTCTAGGAAGAAACTCCACTTGCTTACAAGAGTATGAGCCAGCAGCTCTACACAATGTTCCCACACCTGTAAGCACAAGGTTAATGCTAGGAATTCAGTAACAAGTTTTGAACTCCCTTTCAAAGATGTGTGCAATTAGGGGCACCTGGGTGGCTCAGTCAGTTAAGCATCTACCTTCAGCTCAGGTCATGATCCCAGGGTCCTAGGATAAAGCCACACATTGGGCTCCCTGCTCAGAAGGGATCTGGCTTCTCCCTCTCTCTCTCTCAAATAAATAAATAAAAATCTTTAAAAAGGAAAAAAAAAAAAAAAAGATGTGTGCAATTAAACCTTAAATTTTATAGTCATTTTTGAGGGGCACCGGGGTGGCTTAGTCGGTGTCTGCCTTCCACTCAGGTCATAATTCCAGGGTCCTGGGATCGAGCCTACTTCTCCCTCTCCCTCTGCCTGTTGCTCCCCCTGCTTGTGTGCACCCTCACTCACTCTCTCTCTGCCGAATAAATAAACAAAATCTTAAAAAAAAAATCATTTCGAAACCACTGCCTACTAACAAAAATTTATAATCTACTAACAAAAATACTGTATTCTCAGGGGCGCCTGGGTGGCTCAGTCAGTTATGCATCTGCCTTAGGCTGGGGTGATGATTCTCTGGGTCCTGGGATCAAACCCAGCATCAGGCTCTCTGCTCAGCAGGAAGCCTGCTTCTCCCTCTCTTTCTGCCCCGCCCCTTACTCCAGCACTCTCTCTCTCTCAAATAAGTAAATAAAATCTTTATAAAATAAGAAGACTAAATCATGATCTCTAAAATGCCGTTTCAAAAAATATAACTTCAAAAAATATATAACTTCAAATAATAGAGATTTGTAGCTGTAGCTATGTATTCAGAGAAGCAGTGAGGTAGAGTAACGTGGATTAGGCTTTGGGGTCAGGCTAGCTGGAATGTTCGAATCTACGCTCACTCAGTACTAGCTAGATGGCTGAAGTACAAGCAAGCTTCCCTTCTGATCAAGAAGGATTAATATTTACCTTTGCAATATGTTGGAAGGACAGAATGTATGTAATGCTCCTGGCACAGTGTAGGCACTAAATAAAGGCAGACATTAACTCTCTGGTTAGTTAAAATCTCTGATGAAAAATGGTAATCCATTTGACCATGCAGTTTCCTAAAACTCAGCTTGGACAAGAGCAGGGAGTGACTGCCAGTCCTTTCCAAAGGGTGACCCCACATAAAGATTGGAGGGCTCATAGGAAGGAAGGATAAAAGCAGGGAGCTGAAGACAAGCAGAGGCTGAGAGTCCTGCACATAATAATGAATGGGAAAAAAACAGCATGAGACACTGTGCTAAAGGGAAAGAGACGTATTTTCATTAAGAGAGAAGACTACTGGTGAAAAAATATATACATAATGAATTGCTGCAATCATTTCATAACCAAAATAAAACAGAGAGCTAGCTAGAGTCTATGAGGACCATTAAATAAAGAGGCGTTTGGCAACACACAAATCCTATGCCTTTTGCCTGAATGCCCACCTCTCAAGTGTCATCTCCCCCCACCTCACTCTCTCCAAGGTTCAATCCATTCCACATGGTTTCTCTTTTACCCCTGGTATACTCTAAGCCCATTTTTCCTTTAGCTCCTTTGCACTGCAGTGTCTGCCTGGAAACTTCCACCAGATCTTCCCATGGCTGACTCATTCTAAACACTTAGGTCTCATCAAACTATCACTTCCTCAAGGAAACCTTCTCTTGTCACCATATCTAAATTCTCTCTTACTCCCCCATATCCCAGTCACACTCTATCCCCTTATCCTGAACTATTTTTTCTATCATTTATCATTATTTAAAATAGTCATTTTTCTTTACATGTTTATTAGACACCAAAATGGAAGGTATTTGAGGGCAGTAAACTAAGTAAACTTTTCAATCTCCAACACCTCAAACCAAAATGTGGCACAGATGGGGTACTCATCTGATAAACTTGTTCAAAGAATAAACTGAAATGATTGAAATTGCCATCCTGTGAACATAAGGAAAAGTCTCCCAAAGTGACTTCAATTTCACTTCTTTAATGCAGTTTTATGCAATCATGCAGACTTAAAAGTTCACTGCTTTACCAAGATTTAAAGAGAATGAATTTTTAATGAAAATATTATATATGTATGTACATACTGTACACCACACATTTTCACTTTATGGGAATGAATCTATGCATAAAGCAAAGGTCGTAAAAGTTTTATTTTTTGAGATCCTGCTTTTAGAAAGAGAGTAGATGGGTAGGTGGTACACTGAATTATCTGAATTATCTTTCAGAACCTTTCTCAACAAAGATTCTGAGGTAAACAATCTGAACTAATTCCTGGATATTTGAGAAATTAGACCTGTTACTTGGTTACCTTGCTAAACTTATCCAAACTATTACTGAGTCAAGTGATGAATTCAGTGATTCCATCTGTGAAATAGAAGACAAATGACATGGTGAATAACTGGCACATTAATGGAAGGGTAAGAAAAGTTCCACAATGTTAACCCATATTTGAACAAAAGAGGGGGAGGGGACAAAAACAAACAAACAAAAAAACCCTCTTTCTAGAAAATCCTAAACAAAAATAAGCATGCTACTTTGATTTCAAAATATGGCCGGATACTATGAGTGGGCAAGGCAGTGAAATGAAACTAGGGCCACAACACAACTTGGGCTTTGATTTTTCAATGCTGTTCTGTTTTGAACACAGATTTTCTTAATGAGTAAAAGAGGCCAACGATCGACCTTGTCTGTATAACCCACGCATCACCCTAGTCACCGTTCGTGGTTAACTCCGGAGGGCCATGGCGCCAGCACGGGGCGGGACCCCACCGAGGACTCCTCGAGGTCCGCAGGGGGAAGGAATGCAGACCTCTCTACCAGCATCCCAGCCTCAGCGCTGGAACGAGGTGGGGCCCAGCATTCTGCAACTTCACTTTTGCATCCTTTATAAACACAACCTGCCTAGCCCCTCCTCCTCCCCGAGGACCGCGCAGCGCTCCGCAAACACCCGACGCTCCGGCTCTGGCCTCGGTTCAGGGGTCTACCATGAGCCCCGGGCAAGTCATTTGATCCCGGGTGACTCAGTTTTCCAATCTGTCAAATAGGGTGACGAGAAACCCAGCCTACCTTATCGGGTGGTTTCGGGCCGGCCGCCCCAGGCTGGCCCGGGGACAGCGGTTCCGTGGTTGCGCCCGCGCCAAGCGGGCGGAGGGGCGGGGCTTGGCGGGGCGGGCCCGGGCACCAAGCCTAGCAGCCGACGCGCAGCCCACCGCCGGCAGTCAACCACCCCCTGCCCTCTTCGAGTACCCGGCCCGTGACGTCAACACGCTGACGTCGACGCACAGAGGCTCACCTCGCCGGAGGGACCAAAGACTGGGCGGCGGCCTGCGTGCCCCCCGTAACAGAGCCAGCGATTGGTGCAAGGGTCTGTCGATCATTGGCTGCCCAGTAAGCGACACAAGAAGCCGGGAGGGGGCGGGCTGGCTTGGCCCGAGGGGAGGGTGTGAATCTGGACTTCGTTTTGAGAGCCTCGAGCTGGTTGGACTTGATTGAGTGTTGTCCCGCGGTGTTTTCTTAATGGGCCGCTTCTCCCCTGCGGGAGATTTTGCTTCTTTCGCTTTCCTGTAGTCTCTTGGTGGAGATTTAGGTTCCAGTTTGCGGAAAATAGTCATGCCTGGATTTCAGGGTCCCTGGCACTTCCCACTGTGCTCTCCGGTGGGGAATGAAAAAGTAGGACCTTATATTTCTCTGTTGAAACGTCACCTCCAATTTGAATTCTCCTCAAAGCCCCCAGACTTATTTAGGAGACCCTTTCTCTGTTCTCCTGTGGCATAATAATTATAGTCACATATAATTATATTTGTTTTCCCGCGAGATGGGGCGCCTTTTAACGATTGTTTTAATTCAAATTACCTTTAAGTTTTAAAAGATCTTTTTACCAATAGATGATCTATAGTTCAAATATTTAAAGGTGTAGAAGGTCATACAGTGAAAATTTTTCCGCTTCCAGTTTCTCAGGCATTCAGTTCGCCTCTTGGAGGGAACCACTGTTACCTTCTGGATGGATAGCCTTTCAAAGTAGACGTTCTAAGTGCTATGATCAATTTTAAATTACACATAGTAGTAAATGTAAACGTTACAAATAGGCTAAAATCATATTCAGGCACTAATTACAAACCCAGTCCCTATATGATGACTTCTAATTCCTATGCATTTACATATGTGTAGGCTTTTTTTTTCCCCAATCAACATTATATTCTTGAGATTTTTCCGTATCTCTATATAGATCTACCTCATTCTTTTAAGATACTTCATGGCAGTCCTCGGAACCAATAGATACAATTTATTATTTCCGTACGGTTGGATATGTACTTAATCTCTTTTTTGTTTTTCTGTCAGAAGCATTGCTACATTGAACATAAATGCATGCTGAAAATACATACATACATACATACATACATAAATGCTACTCCTTTTTGTACCTGTATCCAACTGTTCTCCAGGGTAGAAATACAAGCAAGTGAATGTGCTGGAAAGAGAATTTTCAGAGTAGATTCTTCATAGCAAATTTTAAATCTTCATAGTAGATTCTTTCATTTGCTCCTTTAAGTAGCTGTTACAACTTGCATTCCTACCTGTAATATATGAGCAACTCCCTGCACTTGCTAAAATGGAAACAAATTTAATTTTAAAAAATTTCTGAACTGATCAGTGTGAAAAAATTTTTGAAGGATAACACTTGTGCAAAAGAAGTGCAGTAATCATGAGTGTATGTGTTGGTAGGAAAGTGAATGAACTTGTGTAAGCATCTCCTAGATCAAGATTTTGAAAATTTACCAGGAACATAGAATCTCTCCTTATACTTGTTCTAGTCATTGCATGCCTGGACAGAAATAGCTACTATTTGAATTTTACTACCAAAATTAGTTTTGCCTGCCTGAACCATTGAATATGGACAGAGGTAGTATGTGCTCTTGTGTGGCTCTTTTAGCTCAGTACTATGTCTATAATATTGATTCATATTAAAGAATGTAGTTGTTTGTTTTCATTTTTGTATACACTTCCAAAGTTTCTCCATTTATTCTAATATTGCTTGAGGTGAAGTTGTTTGAAGTTGGGGTGGCCACAAGTGATAGTACTATAAATATTCTTGTAGATCTCTGTTGATGCACATAGTTGCACATTTGATTTTGGTATATCCCTAAGAATGGTATTACTGTGCCACAGGATATGCTTGTATTCACTATTAGTAGAACCTGTCAAATAGTGTTTTATTTTGGTTTACCAATTTACAGCTCACTAGTGGTGAATGAAAATTCCAGTTGCTCTACATCTTTGCCAACATTTGATATTCTCATTTTTGTTTTGTGCTTATCCTCTTTTTTTCTGTTTTCAATTTTATTGAGGCAAATCGAATACACAAAAAGTTGCATATATTTTATACAGAAATCTTAATGAGTTTAGATGTGTGCATATACATGATACCATCACCACAAACAAGATAATAAACATATACATCACCACTAAAATATTTATTGTGTCCCCTTGCTTTTGATGTTGCTCTTGTTGGTAAGAGAACATAACATAAGATCTACCTTTTTAACAAGTTTTTAAGTGCGTAACACCCTGTTGTTAACTATGGCCTAATATAGATTTTTCATGTAAGTGGAATCATGCAGCATTTGTTCTTCTGTGGCTCACTTATTTCCAGGCATAATGTTCTCCATGGCGATATGATATCTCCTGTTCCTCACCCAGAACTTCATGAAAGCCTCAAACTGGGCTGGTCTTCAGTGTCTGCCCTAAGGATAATCATCCTGAGGGGACCACAGCCGGTAAGAGGGCTGTGGTGACAGTCGGTCACCTTCTACTCCTTTCTATCTGCAGCCCCTCTTATCCCTCACCTCAAACTTCCCCCAGACCTACCACCTAAGCCTGAAAATTTCTCTGCTCCCTCCTGATTCAGGCTCCAGGGATCCTTGTTTGCCTGGATGTCCGGGACAGGTTTTGGCCTTGGATTTTGTATTCCAGAAATCCCTAGGAATTGTCTAGGAAAGCCAGATGCTGTAAAGAAAAAGTGATGATTGAACTGAGTAAAACAAATCAGAGTAAGAACACGTCTCTGGTTGTGTAACTGGCCTATCACATGATAGGTCACTTTTAAGCAATTAGAACTAGATAATGCAATCATTTCTTAACCCAGTTAAATTTGTAAGCCCAGAAATGCATGAATTAGCACTTTAGCTTTTGCTTCAAAGCACTTTAGCTTTTAGATGAAAGGACATTTAAAATGAGAAATGGATTTTGATAAAAAAAAAATATAGAGGTGTAGATAATATGCACTTCTTGTTAAATGCTTGAAAAATGTATGTTTTCTCATCTATGCATGATGTCACAAATGGTAGGATATCCTTCTTTTTTTAAGGCTGAATAACATTGTATTGTATGCATCTTCCACATTGTATTTACTCATTCATCTGATGATGGTAATTTGGACTATTTCTAAATATTATTCTTGTGAATCATGCTGCAATAAACATGGCAGTACAGCTATCTCTTTGAGATCCTGATTTCAATTTGGATATATACCCAGGAATGGAATTATTGGGTCGTATGGTAAAAGAAATAGAAAATATGAACAGACCAATAGACAAGTAAAGGAAATTGAATCAATAATCAAATCTCCCAACAAAGAAAAGCCCAGAACCAGATAGCTTCACTGGTGAATTCTATCAAATGTATAAAGGATTAATACTATTCCTTCTCAAACTCTTCCAAAAAATTAAAGAGAAGCAGCACTTTCAAACCCAAGGTATGAAGCCTGCATTACACTGACACCAAAACCAGAAAACAAAACTGTAGGTCCATATCTCTAATGAACATGGATGCAAAAATCTGTAAATAAAAAAAAAAAAAAAAAAAAAGTCTAGATGCAAAAGCTTGTAACAAAAAATTCTAGCAAACAGAATTCAATGGCATATTAAAAGGATCCTGGGATGTCAGAATGTGTTAAAAGACATTTTAACAGAATGAAGGATAAAAATCATATGATTGTCTCAATAGATGCAGAAAATCTATTTGACAAAATCGAATATCCCTTCATGTTGTTGAAACTTTCAAATCGGGTATAGAAAGAATACACCTCAATATAATGAAGGCCATATATGACAAGCCCACAGCTAAACTCCAGCTTAATACTGAAAAACTAAAATCCTTTCCTCTAAGATCAGGAGCAAGATGAAGGTGTCCTTTTCCACCACTTCTATTCAACATAATACTGGAAGACCTAGCCAGAGCAATTAGACATGAAAAAGAAATAAAAGGCATCCAAGTTTGAAAAGAAATAAATTGTCTGTGTTTGCAGATTATATGATCACATATGATCATATATATAAAACCCTAATGATTACACACACATGCATGCACACACACATATTTGTTGGAGTGAATAAATAGATCTAGGAAAGTTGCAGGGTGTAATAATCACCATATACTCTTTGTTTGAGCTCAGGTCATGATCTCACGTTATGAGATTAAGACCCCTGTTGGGCTCCGCACTCAATGTAGAATCTGCTTGAGATTGTCTCCCCCTTTCCTCTGCCCCTCCTGCTCATGCTCTCTCTCTCTCAAATAAATAAGTAAATCTTTAAAAAAAATTTTTTAATCACCTTGTAAAAGTCATTTGCTGGGGCACCTGGGTGGCTCAGTCAGTTAGACATCTGCCTCCATCTCAGGTATGATCCAGGGATCCTAGGATTGAGCCCTGCATTGGGCTCTCTGATCATCGGGGAGACTGCTTCACCCTCTTCTTCTGTTTGCACTCTCTTTCTCTCTCTCTCAAATAACTAAATAAAATCTTTTAAAAAAATAAGTTGCATTTCCATACACTACCAATGAATTATCCAAAAAGGAAATTAGGTAAATATTCTCAGTTACATTAGCACCAAAAACAATAAAATATTTAGGAGGTGAAAGGTTTGTATACTGAAAATGATAACACACTAAAGAAACCAATTAAAGAAGACACAGGGCACCTGGGTGGCTCAGTCGGTTAAGCATTTGCCTTCAGCTCAGGTCATGATTTCAGGCTGCTGGGATCAAGTCCCACATCAGGCTCCCTGCTGGATGGGCAGCCTGCTTCTCCCATTCCACCACTTGTGCTCTTTCACCCATGCACACACACACTCTCCTTCTCTCTCAAATGAATAAATAAAATCTTTTTTTTTTAAGAAAACATAAAAAAGTGAAAAGACACTTTGTGTTCATAGATTGGAAGGCTTAATATTATTAAAATGACCATACTTGGGCACCTAGGTGGCTCAGTGGGTTAAAGCCTCTGCCTTTGGCTCAGGTCATGATCCTAGGGTCCTGGGATCAAGCTCCCTCTCTCTTCTGCCTGCCTCTCTGCCTACTTGTGATTTCTGTCAAATAAATAAATAAAATCTTTAAAAATAAATAAAATGA
The DNA here is from genome assembly GCF_011764305.1 of Mustela putorius furo. NCBI lineage: Eukaryota > Metazoa > Chordata > Mammalia > Carnivora > Mustelidae > Mustela > Mustela putorius. The sequence goes on from NW_025421998.1 coordinate 15,855,907, forward strand.
CCATACTACCAAAGCAATCTCCATATTCAGTGCTATTCTCATCAAAACTACAGTGGCATTTTATACAGAAATAGAAAAATAATCCTAAAATTTATGTAGAACAGCAAAAGACCCAGAATAGCCAAACCATCCTTGAAAAAGAACAAAGCTGAAGGCATCACACTTCCTGATTTCAAAATATAATACAAAGCAGCTGAAGTTAATATGATACTGGCATAAAAAGACTTGCAAACTAATAGAGCATACTAGAGAGCCTGGAAATAAACCCACACATATATAGGCAAATAATCTTCAACAGTGGTGTCAAGAATACACAATGGGAAAAACATAGTGTCTTCAACAAACGGGGTTGGAAAAATTAGATAGCCTCATGTAGAAGTATAAAAAATAAAGCCCTATCTCACAAAAAGCACAAAAACCAGCTCAAAATGGATTGAAGCTTTAAATATAAGATCTAGAACTGTAAAGCTTCTAGGGAAAAATTGCACAATGCTAGCTTGGCATTGATTTCATGGCTATTTGGACTGGACAGCAAAAATAAAACAAAACAAAAGTAGACAAGTGGGACTACATTAAACAAAAGCTTTTGCATAATAAGGGGGAAAAGTACAATGGAAAGGCAACCTAAAAATGGAAGAAAATATTTGAAAACCATGTATCTTATAAGGTGTTAACCTACCCCCTGCAAAATATATCAGGAACTCTTTATATAGTCCCCTCCCCGTAAGACTCCTACAACTCTTCAATTAAAAAAAAAAAAAAGGCAAAAGACTTGAGTAGACATTTCTCAATAGGAGACATACAGATAGCCAATAGAGATATATGAAAATGTGCTTAACATCACTAATCAGAGAAATGCAAATCAAAATCACTATGAGATATACACTCCACACCAGTTAGGACAGATATTAACAAAAGATAATAAGGTGTTGATGGGATATGGAGAAATTAGAATTTGTGTACACCATGGGGATGTAAAATGGTACAGCCACTATGGAAAACTGCATAAGTCTTTTTGTGATGTTATACATTCTGATGCATATGTAGGGGTATCACATTGTAGATTTAATTTGCATTTCCTGGATGACAAAAAGAGTTTAGCACTTTTTCATATGCCTATATGTCACTTGTTCAAGTCTTTTACCCAATTTAAAATTGGGCAATGTGCTGTGGTAAGTGTTGTGTATTGTGTAAGACTGATGAATCACAGACCTATATCCCTGAAACAAATAATACATTATGTTAATTATTTAAAAAGTAGACTATCTGTGTCATTTTCAGGTTTTTCTACATTTTAGATATGATTCCTATGTCAGATATATGTATTGTGTATATTTTTATTACTCTGTGGCTTACTTTATCATTATAAAATATTCATTTTACTAGAATGTACTACAATTAATACTTTTTCTAATTTTTGGAAAATTCAAGGACATTAGAACATTAATTTCATTTACCCAACTCCTGATTTGGGGGCAATTTTTGTCATCTATTTTATTTTTTAAAGATTTTATTTATTTATTTGTCAGACAGAGAAAGTACAAGCAGTGAGAGCAGCAGGCAGAGGGAGAAGCAGGCTCCCTGCTAAGTAAGGAGCCTGATGTGGGACTCAATCCCAGGACCCTAGGATTATGACCTGAGCCAAAGGCAGCCGCTTAACTGATTGAGCCACCCAGGTGTTCCCTTGTCATGTATTTTAAATTCTATTAAATTTAAAAACCCAACAAAATATTATTTTATTTCACATAGAAGAGTTTATATTTATCCATATATTTTCCTTTACTTTGCCTTTTATTAATTTTTGCTTTGGGGGGATTACATTTGAAATTATTGCATTCTTTGTTAAGTTTTAAAGTATGTCTGCTGGTGACAAAAATTTCTACTGCACTACCTAAGATGAGATACCTATGCTGTCTCTGCTGGCTGTTTTGGTTACTCTCTGATGCAACTGTTTTCTTTTCAAACTTAATCCAGCATTGTGGTTATTCTTGGTAGGAAGTTGGTCTGATACCAAATCGTAAATTATAGCTCAAAATGGATCGAGTATGTTGACAAGTGTGAATAATATTATTTTGGTGTCCTTGGCCTAGAATAGTGATGTGCACCAAAAGAAAAATATTTGGAATGACAAAGGTGAAAATGGTGGAGTAGGCAGCTCCAATAACCTACTTATCTACAGAAACATTAAAAAATTAAGCAAAAACAGTCAGAATCAACGCTCTCAGAAGTCTGGAAAACAGACAAAATTTTATAACACAAGTACCTGCTGAATTAAGGAAAAGGGAACTTTGTAATGGTAAAATATTTTTGGGGTGTTTTTACTTGCCCTTGACCAGGCTCCTCCAGGTTCTATAGTGGTCCTAAAGATGGGAACCTGTGTTCCCAGTATGGGACCCTGGTCCTTGGGTAGAAAAAGAACAGAGCAAAAATAAAAGGTATCCAAATTAGAAAGGAAGAGAAGTAGAGCTAATAACTAGAGCTAATAAATGATTTTAGCAAAGTTGCAGGCACATCAACTCAAAAAATCAGGTATGTTTCTGATCAGGTGTTTATATTCACTAGCATAAACAATAAGAAAATGGAATTAAGAAAACAGTTCCATTTGCATGAGCACAAAAAAAAGCTAGGAATGAATTTAACCAATGAGGTGAAAGCCTTGTATACTGGAAACTATACGACATTGCTGAAAGAAATTTAAGAACTAATTAAGTGCAATGACATCTCATGTTCATAGATTGAAAACAGTATTATTAAGATGGCAGACTTCTCAAAATCATGTACAGATTGAGTACAATCTCTACTAAAGTATCAATAGCATTTTTTTGGAAGGGAAAGGCTGATCTTCCAATTTACATAGAATTGCAAGAGGCCCCAAATAGACAAATCAGTCTTGAAAAAGAAGAATAAATTTGAGGAACCCATATTTTTTGGTTTTAACACTTACATCAAGACTACAATAATCAAGACAGTATGATACTGGAATAGAGACATATAGATCAATAGAACAGAACTAAGAGTTCAGAAATAAACATCGGTTGCACAGGGATTTTCAGCAAAGAGGCGAACACCATTCAACAGGGTAAAGAATAGTCTCTTCAACAAATCATTCTGGGACAACTAGACATATATATTCTAAAGAATAGAAATGGACCCTAACTCACTGATACATATATTTTGTGTATGTGTGTACATATATGTACACACACACACACACACACACATATAAATCATCTCAAAAAGAGCCAATAACCTAAATATAGGAGCTAAAACCATAAAACTCTAAGAAGAAAACATAAGGATAAATCTTTATGTCCTTGGACTTAACAGTGGATTCTTAGCTTTGAGAACAAAATTTTGAAAAACAACAATAGATAAAATGAACTTCATCAAAATTAAAAACTTTTGTGCATCAGAGAACAATATCAAGAAAGTGAAAAAACAGCCTGCAGAATTGTAGAAAACACTTGCAAATAATGTTTCTGATAAGAGTCTAATACTCAGATTTTATAAAGAACTCCCATGACTCAGCCACAAAAGATAATCAAATAAAAAATAGGCAAAGGACTTGATAGACATTTACTCAAAATAGATATACAGTTGGCCAATGAGACATGAAAAGATACTCAATATCCTTCATTAATTATTAGGGAAATGAAAATCAAAACCATAGTGAAGTACCACTTCACATCCACTAGAATGGCAAACAAAACAAAACGAAAACAGTCCCCCCAACAAAAAGGGAAAATAAAAGTATTAGCAAGGATGTGGAAAAATTGGAACCCATGTCCATTGTTGCTAGGGATGTAAAATGATGCAATTTTTGTGAAAAACAGTTTGGCATTCTTCAAAAAGTTATGTATGGTACAACCCCATTTCTACTTACAGGTGCATTCACAAAATTAAAAAAAAAACAGTCAAATAAATATATGTATACACATATTCACAGAAGCACTATTCACTATAACCAAGGGGTGGAAACAGAACACCCATCAGTAAACAAATGGGTAAGCAAAATTTAGTATATATGTACAGTGGAATATTATTTAGTCATAAAAAATTAAAGTACTGATTAAAGTACTGAAACATGCTGCAATATGAATAAACCTTGGAAACAGTATGCAAAGTGAAAAAATAAGACAAAAAATATCATGTATTATATCATGCCATTTATATGAAATATCCAGAATAGGTAAATCCATAGAGAGAATGTACATTTATGCTTCTCAGGGAAGGGGGAGTAGAATGGGAGCAAGCACTTGAAGGGTAAGAGGTTTTCCTTTGGAGTAACAAAAATGTTTTAGAATTCTAGAGAGATGGTGGTTGCACAATGTTTGGAGTGCATAAATAAACACCACTGAATTGTTTACTTTAAAATGTTAATTTTATGTTATGTGAATTTCACTTCAGTTTAGAAAGTAGCGATTCAATGACCTCTCCCCACGCCAAAGAAAAATGTTTATAAGAGTTTTCTTCTCTTTCCCAAACATCCATGGATTTGAGGTAGTGGAAAGACCTATAGCTATTTTAAATATGGAAGAATTATCTAATTTACACCTAAATTACATGAAACATATTTACAGCAGAATGTAAATGTAAAAATAGAACTTAATACAGAAGATTCTACCACTATATGCCCAACCTATCTGCCACTCCTCCTCCGACTTCCCTTTTGGCTAGCTACACCTGTTTTCTGTCCCAGATCAGGTGCTTAGGAATATTTGCTGAATGATGATACAATGAATAAGCATTTAACAATGCTCGTGCAATACAGTGCTTCCATTTAATCTGTTCTCTATGCTGCCACTAGTTAGTCTCTATGAGATATGATGAAAGTCCGCAGGCTTGCAGTAGTTATGTTTATAATAGAAATCAGTAATATGCATTCATATGGATTGAAAAGAAAGCAATGAATACATGTGTAAGCTGTTAAATAGAATGGACAAGATTTTACTATTTACTTGGGAAAATAAGAATAGAGAAGGAGGGATTAGTTGGAGAATTTCACCATTAACTTCATCAGGAATTCAGAAATAAAGTTGGATTGAATAGGGTTTGTGTCATAAACTCCCTTTTGAACATTTTGTTTGAAATATTTGTGGCTCTTTTGGAATTTTATGTCTAGTAGGCATCTAGATTATAAACTGAGAGAGCTCAGGGGCACCTAGGTGGCTCAGTCAGTTGAATGTCTGACTCTTGATTTTTGCTCCGGTCCTGTGTGGTGTTTTGTACTCAGCAGGGAGTCTGCTTAAGATTCTCCCTCTCCCTCTGCCCCCCTCCTTTCTCTCTTTTTCTCTCTCAAATAAATAAATCTTTAAACAAATAAACCTACATAGTTCAGGAGAGACACTTCAGGATGGTATCACTCAGGAAGAGCACAGATTGAGAAGGAGGACAACCCAGGGCAGAATCCTGAGACTATCATCAGTTAAGGAGTAGGTGAAAGCAGAAGAGACTAAAAGGTAACTTAGACACAGTGAATTCAGAGATCAGAGAAGTGCCAAGAAAAGAGTCGTGAGTGACCAGAGAAAGCCATATTTTAAAAATGATCATGTGGTAAAGATTTAAATCAGAGTGAGCAAGAATTAAGGGAATACAGAATATATCTTTCATATTAGTGTTTCTTTGGGTAAGGATCCAGGAGTGGAATTATCAGATCTCTGGGTATTTCTAGTTTTAATCTTTTGAGTAATCTCCATACTGTTTTCTACAAGAAGGTGCACCAGTGCACATTCCCACCAACAGTGCATCCCTATCCTTACAACACTTGTTATTTCTTGGCTTTTTGATTCTAGCCATTTTGGCAGATGTAAGCTGATACCTCATTGTGGTTTTGATTTGCGTTTTCCTCATGATTGCTGATACTGAGCACATTTTCATTGGCCATTTGTATGTCTTGTATATCATAAAATGAATGAGATCTTGCCATTTGTAGCAACATGGATGGACCTAGAAGGTATTATGCTAAGTAAAATAAGTTAGAGAAAAACAAATACCATATGATTTTATTTGTATGTGGAATCTAAAAAAAAAAAATGAACAAAGAAACAAACAGACTCTTAAATTCAGAGAACAAACTGGTGATTGCTAGAAGGGAGGTGAGTAGATAAAGGGGATTAAGAGTTATAAACTTCCAGTTATAAAATAAGTCATGTTGATGAAAAGTACAGCATCGGGAATATAGCAATAATATTGTAATAACATGTACAGTGATTCTCTAAGCCCTGAGTAATGTGTAGAATTGTCAAACCAGTATGTTGTACACCTGAAACTAATACATATAATATGTATATTATATGTATTATGTATATTATATATAATACATATAATATATTATATGTAATATGTATATTATATATAATACATATAATATGTATATATAATACATATAATATGTATATTATATAATATGTTAATTATGCTTCAAAAATAATAATAAGGTAATACAGAATAGAAATCCTAGCAGAGTGAGGCACTTATGCCAATATTTAATTAAAGAGATTAATTGTAATTTGGGGAGTTCTGGGTGGCTCAGTTAGCTGACTCTCTGATTCCTGGTTTTGGCTCAAGTTATGATCTCTGGGTCATGAAACTGAGTCCAGCATCAGGCTCCCTGCTCGGTGGGAAGTCTACCTGAAGATTCTCTCCCTCTGCTCCCCACCTCTCTTCCTGTCTCTCTTCCTCACTCTAAAATGAATACACACACACACACACACAGACACACACACACACACACATATATATGTATATATACATGTGTATATGTGTATATTATTATACACACACAGATACACATATATATATGATTAATTGTAACTTGGATTTTAAGGATGTAATATAAAGCGGTAAGAAAGTAAGCAGAACATGAAGAAGGACAAGCATTATAGGAAAAGAAAAGGATGTAACAACATGTGGACAGCCTTGAGGGTAGCCTTGACTGAATGATACATGAAAATATAGGTCCCTTTATTATCTAACCTGATAAATCATTTTAGATTCTGAGAGAAGCTATCTTTGGTCATACACTGAAAAGAGGGATTAACACATTTTGGTCTAATGTTTTCCTTATATGCCCTTTATTATTTTTTAGTTTGCAACTAAAACAGCCTGGGGAGTTTATCTAAAGGGATAATCCTCCTAGTAATTTAGGAATTTGACAAATCATGAGAATACAGTACAGTTTAGTTCCCATAAAATGATACTACCATATAAGTAAAAAAGTTAAAAACCTAGCATTGGAGGTTTTAATTTAACAAACAGTACCCCAATACTGGAGAACACAATAATCGATGGCTGCTGTGAAGGGCAGTATGTGTACTGTCCAAAGAGACATGGATTTGGGGGCAAGCTGGGGCATTAGGTCTGATCCAGGATAGAATTTAAATGTTGATTCACGGGGCGCCTGGGTGGCTCAGTGGGTTAAGCCTCTGCCTTCGGCTCAGGTCATGATCCCAGGGTGCTGGGATCGAGCCCCACATCGGGCTCTCTGCTCAGCGGGGAGCCTGCTTCCTCCTCTCTCTGCCTGCCTCTCTGTCTACTTGTGATCCCTCTCTCTGTCCAATAAATAAATAAAATCTTTAAAAAAAATGTTGATTCACTCTTAAACAGAATGGAAATTCCTATAGAATTTGTTCAAAAGACAATTCAATTGTAGCAATTTAATTACTAGAAGTCGAGAAGACAGGAAAACATGATTTATGAGCCCGGAGCTAATGTTAGACTTTGATAGAATCTTGCCAACTCAAACCATCATTGAGTTTGGTCTTTCTCATCCTGTTCTCTCCTAATTTGAGGGATTTGGTTGCATCTTGGTGAAATTGTTTAGCTCACCGCGGTCTCTCACGTAATGGGACCACAACCCCGATGAGCATTCTCTTCTGCTCCACAGTGAGTCAAGACAGCCAGGAAGAAGGCTCTCTTCTACCACTGTGACTCATGGCACATGAGACTGAGCTGGTTCCCTGGGGTATGAAGCCACTGCACACCCCTCTTCCATGTGGACTTGATGTTAGCCAAGGCTGGGCAAACCACCAAATCCACATGTCAAATTAGGCCTCTGTCTTGCAAAGTTGTTAAGAAGTCATACAGAGGTCATTGGTTTATTCTTCCCAGTGATGTTTCTAAAGTTTTCACACAATGCTTATGTTGGCAGGAAGCAGCTCCTATAAGATTCTAGTGGTAACATGTGAGGAAAGGCCAAAATAATGGCAGAATATCCAGGAAAGCAATGTTTACCATTTATCATTAATTATGTTCAAAGAAACTTTTCCAGATTGCTTTTTTGACCTACGAGAGGTTCTCTTAATCTTTTTATAAAAGAGTCAGTAAGCTGATGTCCTTTCTGTGTTAAAAAAAAGACGTAAAGGCACTGTTAGTAATTCTTGAAAGCACCGTGTTGATGTAAAATTTCTCCAAAAAGTTGTGCTATTCATTAAGAGGCTTTAAAAAAAAAAGTAATAATACAGACAGAACTGTAATGCTAATGTTCACTCAGTGAAATTCACTATTAGCAGAAACTGATAGAGTTAGTAAGGGTTTTGTTTTGTTCTTTCCTGTTTAAGAATTTATAGGAAAAGGTTAGACTTAACTCATGCTCCCTTCCTTCCTTCTGTCCTTTATTTTTTACTTCCTTCTTCCTCTTTTTGCTACAGAAAAAGAAAAAAAGTTAGAAACACAATCTTCACACCTGGCCTCATTTTTAAATGCTGGATACCAATAATTTCAAAGAAAGTTTGTCTTTCCCATGAAGTTCTCTAATGTCTGGTTATAACAAAGGGGACAATATTGAGGCAGATTCATTACCTGTATGAAATAAACCTGCATAATATGTTAATTCCAAATTCTAACTTTAAAAATCCCATATCACTTGCATAAGGTATATATGAATACATGCTCCTTTCAAATAATCCAAATATTATAGATGTAGAGTGAGTGAAGATTAAAAATCTTTCAAATGCCCCCTAAAGATGTCTATTAATCCATTGAGTGTACAGCCTTCCCAACGTTTTTTTTTTTACAGTTTATTGATTTTATTGGATTTGTTGACAATAACATACCATAATTTGAAAATCAGCTGCAACTTGCCTATAGAATTCTTATTTTTTGATTCTTATTATTTTTTTAATTTAATTTAATTTTTTCAGTGTTCCAAGATTCATTGTTCATGCATCACACCCAGTGCTCCATGCAATACATGCCCTCCTTAATACCCACCACCAGGTTCACCCATCCCCCCATCCCCCTTCTCTGTATATTCGCATGATATACATTAGCATTTGAAACCGGTATACTGGACAGATGAAAAACATTGGATATACATTGAAAATATCTTTATTTTTGTTTCCCGTTCTATCTTTAAACAGGCTTAGTGGAAAGTTTCTTTCTCTGTCAATAGGTTAAAACTGGGCATATCTATTAACTCATCTGCTCCTTCCTAGTTAACTCTACATTATAAATTATAATCTTATCTTAGAAATTAGAATGCTAAACACTCTATGTTGATCAGCACTTCAGTCTCCCAAACACAAGCCATCCCTCCTTCCCTTGACTGGGCAGTAGATCACCTGCTGATAGAGAAAGGGTGCCCCTCTTCTCCCTTCTTTTTAGTACTTCTTTCCCTCTTACTGGCAGTGATATTTGCCCCACTCTAGTTGGAGCTAGAGGCATGGGAAATAGGGAAGAAAGAGGGATGAGTGTGGGAGGTAGGCAGGTAGGGAAGTGTTAACTTTTAATGAATTTTAAAAGAAGGCTCCATGGTATTTAGGCCTGGGTGTTTTGTATTTTAATTGTGGTTTAAAAAAGAAACGAACTTTACCATCTTAACCACTTTTAAGTGTACCATTCCATAGTGTTAACTGTGTTTACATTGTTGTGCAGTTGCTCTCTAGAGCTCTTTCATTTTGCAAAATGGAAACTGTACCATTGAACAACAGCTCCCCATGTCCCCTTTCCTCCAACCCTTGACAAATACCATTTTACTTTCTGTTTTTATGAGTTTGATTACTTGGGGTATTCTTATAAGTATTATATATTTCTTTGTCTTCTTTGACTGAATTCACTTAGCATATTGTCTTTAAGGTTCATTTATGTTATAGAGTGTATTGGGATTTCCTTCTTTTTTAAGGTGGAATAATACTTCACTGTATGTATATAACCCTTTTTTTCTTTTTTCTTTTTTTTTTTTAACCCTTCTTTTCTTAATCCATTAATCCTTTAATGGGCATTTGAGTTGCTTCCACCTTTTGGCCTTTATGAATAATGCTACAATGAATATGAGTGTGCAGATTGTCTTCAATCCTTGTCTCATTCTTTTGGATAGATACCCAGAAGTGGGATGGCTGGGTCATATGATGATTCTATTTTTGACTTTTTTTTTTTTGACTTTTTGAGAAACTTTATATTCCCACTAACACTGCATATTCCCACTAACAGTTCCAATTTCTCTTCATCCTCACCAACACTGTTATTCTCTGAGTTTTTTATTGATACCTCATTGCATTTCTCTAATAATTAGTAATGGCCAACATCTTTTCATATTGTTGGCCATTTGTATATTTTCTGTGTATATTCCTCTTTTGGAGGAATGTCTGTTTGGGTGCTTTGCACATTTTTAAAATCAGGGTTTTGTTGTTATTGTTGTTGAGTCATAGGAGTTCTTTGTATATTGTAGATATTAACCCCTTACCATATATATGATTAGCAAATATTTTCTCCTATTTTGTAGGTTTTCTTTGCTCTGTTGATTGCTTCCTTTAATGGACAGAAGTTATTAAGCTTAGTGTAGTTCCATTTATCTACTTTTGCTTTTTTTTCCTGTGTATTTAATGTCATATTTAAGAAATTATTGCCAAATCCATTGCCATGAAGTTATACCCATATTTTTTATAGTTTTATAGATTTATGTCTTACCTCTAGGTCTTTAGTACATTTTTAGGTCATTTTCATGAATACTATAAGCTAAAGTTCCAACTTCATTCTTTTGCATGTTCTGAATAAAAGATTCACAACAGCTGTGTTTTGGTTTTGAAAAGGAAAGAAAACTTTATTATTATTATTGAAACCTGGTAGAAACAGAAGAGAAAAAGAATCTACACATAGATGAAGGTAATAGTAGACAATAAATGAGAATAAGGCAAAGTTACATCAAATTACAACATCCAACCTCATTAGCTGCGGAAGCCCCATAGAAACAGCCAGGCTGGAGTCCCAATTGAGAGACCTGGGTGGAGCATCCTCATCTCAAATGAGACTTCCAAGTGACCATCCTCATAAGGGCCATATTTTTAGGGCAATGACAGGGTTTGAAGATAAACATTAATTTGCCTACGTGCAGTTTGGAATGAGCTGTATTTCTATGTTATCATGTATTTATATTTTCAAGTAGCTGAGCTGTATGTGTCTGCCTCCCCTCCAGGATTCCACTCTGGGGGGCCAGCCCAGCCTGGAGCAGGAGGGGATGTGAGACAAGATTTGTAGTTCTTGGAGTCCAGAATAGAAGGGCCAGTTCTGACCTGGAGGCCAGATAATAAATATTTTAAATAACCAGGCTCCCAAGGTTATTCATATAACATGAGTCTCACAAACAACATTTCTTAGCCTGCTTGTGTACATGCAGATCCAGGTGATTGGTTATCTGGGACAAATCACAGAACATATAGAACACATGTGAATACCTAGTTTTCACAGCATAATTTGTTGAAAACTATTCTATGTGGTCTTGGCAACCTAATCCAAGGTCATACGACCAAATGCACGAGGGTTTATTCCAACCTGTCTATTCTGTTCTATTGGTCAATACGTCTGTCTTTACATAGTACCACTCTGTCTTGATTACTGTAGCTTTGTAATATGTTTTGAGGTCAAGAAATGTGAGGCCTCCAACTTTGTTCTTTTTCAAGATTTATTTGGGTTACCTTGAGAGTCCATCTGAATTTTGGAATTTTCTTCTATTTCTACAAAGCTATTATTGGTGTTTTCTTTGAGAATGATTTAAATCTGTAGATTGCTTTGGGTAATACGGAGATTTAAACAAAATGAAGTCTTCCAATTCATAAACATGTGTTGTCTTTCCAGGTATTTGTATCTTCTTTTAATTCTTTTAGCAATGCTTTGTAGTTTTAAGTGTATAATCTTTTTCCATTTTGGTTAAATTTATTTCTAACTATTATGTTCTTTCTAATGTCATTATAGTTGGGATTGTTTTCTTAATTTCCTTCCTGGGTTGTTGTTAATGTAGAGAAACGCAACTGATTTTGGGGTGTTATTTTTATATCCTACTATTTTGTTTATTCTAATGGCATTTGTATGTGTGTGTGTGTGTGTGTGTATGTGTCTGTGTTTATTCTTTAGTTTTTTACATATAAGATCATGTCACTTGGCAAACAGATTATCTTATTTTTTCCTTTCCTATTTAGATGTCTTTTTTTTTTTTCCTGACCTATTCCTCTGGTTAGAATTTCTAGTATATGGTGAATAGAAGAGATGAGAATGGGAATCCTTCTTTTGTTCCCTATCTGAGAGGAGAAGCTTTCAGTTTTTCTCCATTGAGTATACTGTTAGTTGTGGGCTTTTCATATATGGCTTAATTATGTGAGGTAATTTCCCTTGATTCCTGATTTTATGAGTGGTTATTTTTACAATTTTTTTCTTTTTTAATTAATTTTTTTATTTATTTTCAGCATAACAGTATTCATTATTTTTTTCACCACACCCAGTGCTCCATGCAGTCCGTGCCCTCTATAATACCCACCACCTGGTACCCCAACCTCCCACACCCCCTGCCACTTCAAACCCCTCAGATTGTTTTTCAGAGTCCATAGTCTCTCATGGTTCACATCCCCTTCCAATATCTCCCAATCCCTTCTCCTCTCTAACTCCCCATGTCCTCCATGCTATATGTTATGCTCCACAAATAAGTGAAACCATATGATAATTGACTCTCTCTGCTTGACTTATTTCACTCAGCATAATCTCTTCCAGTCCCGTCCATGTTGCTACAAAAGTTGGGTATTCATCCTTTCTGATGGAGGCATAATACTCCATAGTGTATATGGACCACATTTTCCTTATCCATTCGTTCGTTGAAGGGCATCTTGGTTCTTTCCACAGTTTGGCGACCATGGCCATTGCTGCTATAAACATTGGGGTACAGATGGCCCTTCTTTTCACGACATCTGTATCTTTGGGGCAAATACCCAGGAGTGCAATTGCAGGGTCATAGGGAAGCTCTATTTTTAATTTCTTGAGGAATTTCCACACTGTTCTCCAAAGTGGCTGCACCAGCTTGCATTCCCACCAACAGTGTAAGAGGGTTCCCCTTTCTCCACATCCCCTCCAACACATGTTGTTTCCTGCCTTGTTAATTTTGGCTATTCTAACTGGTGTAAGGTGATATCTCAATGTGGTTTTAATTTGAATCTCCCTGATGGCTAGTGATGATGAACATTTTTTCATGTGTCTGATAGCCATTTGTATGTCTTCATTGGAGAAGTCTCTGTTCATATCTTCTGCCCATTTTTTGATATGATTGTCTGTTTTGTGTGTGTTGAGTTTGTTTTTATCATGAAAGTGTGTTGAATTTTATTGTATGATTTTTCTTCATCAATTGTGACGATCATGTGGAGTTTTTTTTTTTCCTTTATTCTGTTAATGTCATATATTAAGTTGATTGGTTTTCATGTGTAGAACCATCCTGACATTTCAGGAATAAATCGCACTTGGTCGTTGTGGAGTGCTTCTAATGTCCTATTGAATTCAGTTTGCTTGTATTTTGTTGAAGATTTTTATATCAATATTAATCAAAGATATTTGCTTCTAGTTTTCTTGTAGTCTTTCTCTGGCTTTGTTTCAGGGTAATTCTGGCCTCCCAAACTGAGTTTGGAAGTGTTGCTTCCTTAATTTTTTGGAAGAGTTTAAAGAGTATTCATATTTTCCTCTTTAAATACTGGTAGAATTCTCCAAAGAAGCCAGCTGGTTCTGAAGTTTTCTTTTGGGGGAGATTTTTGACTACTGATTCAGTCTCCTTAGTGATTATAGGTCTGTTTGGATTTTTTTTCTTTATGATTCAGTCTTGTTAGGGTCTATTTTTCTAGTAATTTGATCCATTTCTTTTAGATTATCCAATTTGTTGGTGTTTAACTATTCATAGTGGTCTCTGTAAATCTTTTATATTTCTGTGGCATTAGGTGTAATATCTCCTCTTTTATTTATTTAGGTTTTTTTTTTACTTTTATTTAAATTTTTTTTTTTTTTTATAGAGAAAGAGAGCATGTGGGGAAGGGAGAGGTAGAGGGAAAGGGGGAAGAGAATCTTAAGCAGACTCAACACCCAAAAGGGACCCCTTCTTAGGGCTCCATCTCATGACTCTGAGATCATAACCTGAACCAAAACCCAGAGTTGAACGCTTAATCAACTGAGCCACCCAGGCACCTTTCTTTTATTTTTTAATTTTATTTATGTGGGTCCTCTTTTTATCTCAGTATAGCTGAGTTTGCCAATTTTGTTGATTTCTTTAAAAAAAAAACTGTATGTTTTGTTGATTTTTTCTATTTTCCTCTTCTCTATTTCATTTATTTCTTCTCTGATCTTTATTATTTTCTTCCTGCTGCTAACTTGGATTAAGTTTGATCCTTTTTAGTTCCTTAAGGTAGAAGGTCAGGTTGTTGATTTGAATGATTTGAGATATTTCTTCATTTTTAATGTAATTATTTACTATCATAAACTTTCCTTTTAATACTGTTTTTACTGCATCCCATAAATTTTGGTATGCTGTATTCTTTCTTTTTTTTGTCTAAAGATATTGTGACTAATTTTTGACCCATTGATTGTTTAAGAGTGTGTTAAGTTTTATGTATTTGTTAAGTCTGCAGTTTTTCTTTTTGTTATTGATTTCTAGTTTCATTTCATTGTGGTTGGAAAAGATCTTTGGCAAGATTTAAGTTTTCTTAGATTTGTTAAAACTTGTTTTGTGGCCCAACATTTGGTCTACTGTGAAGAATGTTTCATGCGCACTTGAGAAGAATGTGTACTCTGCTGTACTTGGGTGGAATGTTTTGTATATGCCTGTTAGGTCTAATTGGTCTACACTGTTGTTCAAGATTACTGTTTCCATATTGATTTTCTATCTGGTTGTTCTAGCCATTATTAAAAGAGGGCTGCTGAAATTTCCTACTATAATTCTATTACTGTCTATTTCTCTTGTCAATTCTGACAACTTTTTTCCTATATATATGGGAGCTCTGATGTTAAGTGCATATATTTATAATTCTTATATCTTTTTGATGAATTGCCCCTTTAATCATTATAAATTGTCCTTAATCTCTTGTGACAGTTTTTGACTTACCTGTTTTATATTATAATTATTTCCACCCCACCTATTGACTATTTGCACATTAGGCATTTTCCCATCTTTTTGCTTTAAGCCTATGTATGCCCTTAGATTTTAAAATGAGTATTGTAGACAGCATATAGATGGATCTTGTGTTTTTTCAGCCCATTCAATAACTCAATGTCTTTTAATTGGGAGGTTTAAGATATATACATTTAAAGTAATTAATAATAGGGTAGGACTTACTATCACCATTTGTTAATGGTTTCCCATATGTCTTGTACCTATTTTGTCCCTCTTCCTCTCTTACTACCTTCCTTTGTGTTTCACTGATTTTTTTGTTGTTACATACTTTGATTCTTTCTCATTTCCTTTTATGTATCTTCTATAGTACTTTATTTGTGATTACCATGGAGATTTCATAAAGCATCTTAAAGTTACAATAATCCATTTTATTTTACTTTTCTATTTTTCTTAATTTTAATTTCAGTATACTTAACATACAGTATTGTATTGGTCTCAGGTGTACAATATAGCGATTCAACAATTCTATACATTACTCAGGACTCATCAAGATAAAGTGCTCTTAATCCTACCATTAATCCTCTTTACCTATTTCACCCATCCCTCCCAACACATTACAATCCATCTTACATTGATAATAATTTACCTTACATTGCATACAAAAACTCTACCCATTTACATCTCTGTTCACCCAACTTTATGTTTTTTATATCACAAATTTACATCTTTTTATACTGTATATACATTAATATAGGTTTATAGTTATTTTTATGCCTCTGTCATTTAAATTCTCTGCCAGAATTAAAAGTGATTTATGAGATGACATTACAGTACTTGAGGATTCTATGTTTGTCTATATATTTATCTTTACCAGAGAGCTTTATAATTTTGTATGTTTTCATGTTGCTGTCCAGTATCTTTTTGCTTCAATTTGAAAAACACCTTTGGCATTTCCTGTAGGGCAGTTCTTGTAGCAGTGAACCTCTTCAGCCTTTTGTTGTCTAGAAAAGTCTTAATTTCTCTTTCATTTTTGAAGGACAGCTTTGCCAGTTACAGTGTTCTTGTTTGGCCATTTTCTTCTTTCATCATGTTTACTATATTGTCCTTGCAAGATTTCTATTGAGCAATCCACTGATAATCTCATGGAAGCTCCCTTATATATAATGAGTCACTTTTCTCTTGCTGCTTTCAAGATTCTCTCTTTGGCACTTTTGACAATTTGATTATCATGCATCTCAGCATGACCTTTTATGTATTTATCCCAATTGGAGTTCTTTTTATTTCTTGACCTTGTATATCCATTTCCCTTCTCAAATTTGGGACATTTTTGCCATTTATTTCTTCAAATAGACCTTTTGTCCATTTCCCTGTCTTTTTTGTGACTCCCATAATGCATATATTACTGCTTTTGATCTTGTCCTGTAAGTCCCTTGGCTCCTACCTCATCTTTTCATTCTTTTTTCTTTTAAAATTCTCACTTGTAATTTCAAATGACCTGTCTTTGTGTTTATTGCTTCTTTCTTCTGCTTGAACAAGACTGTTGTTGAATCCTACTAGTGAATTTTTTGTTCTGTTTTTATATACTTCAGCTTCAGAATTTCTCTTTGATCCCTTCCTTAATAGGTTGTATCTCTTTGTTGATATTCTCATTTTACTCATGCATTATTTTCCTGATTTCATTTAGTTTTCCGTAAGTATTCTCTTTTAACTCATCAAGCAGCTTTAAAATGGCTATTTTTAATGTCATTGTCATTGTCAGGTAATTCATAGATCCCTTTTATTTTTTTTCTTTTTAAATTTTCTTTTCTTTTTAACTTCTATTCAGTTAATTGATATATACTGTATTAATAGTTTCAGAAGTAGAGTTTAGTGACTCATCAGTCTTATATAATATCCAGTGCTCATTATATCATGTGCCCTCCTTCATATCCATTATCCAGTTACCCCATCCCCCCACAGCCCTCCCCTCCAGCAACCCTCAGTTTGTTTCATATGGCTGAGAGTCTCTTATGGTTTGTCTACCTCTCTGATTTTTGTCCTCTTTTATTTTTCCCTCCCTTCCCCTAGGCTACTCTGTTTTGTTTCTTAAATTCCACATATAACTGAAATTATATGATGATTGCCTTTGTCTGATTGACTTATTTTGCTTAACAAAATACACTCTATTTCCATCCATACTGTTACAAACAGCAAGATTTCATTTTTTAATAGTGGAGTAGTAGTCCATTCTGTGTGTTTGTGTGTATTTGTGTATAACACATCTTCTTTATCCATTCATTCATTGATGTAAATCTCAGCTATTTCCATAATTTAGCTATTATTTCCATAATTTAGCTATTATACATTTCTGCTATAAACATTGGGGCCCCATTTGAATCACTACTTTTGTATCTTTACAGTAAATCCCTAGTAGTTCAGTTTCTGGGTCATAGGGTAGTTCTATTTTTAACTTAATCCTTTCAGTGTACTGTTGATCCTATTGGCTAGTTTCTTGCTGAAAATTTTGGCATCATTGTTCCTCAGAGATATTGGTCTATAATTCTCCCTTTAGTTGGCATCTTTGTCTGGTTTGGGATCAAGGTATTGCTGGCTTCATAGAAATACTTTTCAAATTTTCCATTTCTATTATTTAAAACAGCCTCAGAAGAATAGGTATTAATTCTTCAAAAGCATAGAAGATATTAGAGAATCCCTTTCTAGAGAAATAAAAGAACTAAAATCTAGCCAAGTCAAGATAAAATGGCTATTAATGGGATGGAATAAAAAAATGGAGGCTCTAACTGCTCAGATAAATGAGACAGAAGAGAGAATTAGAGATATAGAAGAGAAAATGATGGAGAACAAAGAAGCTAAGAAAAAGAGATAAACAACTACTGGATCCTGAGGGGAGAATTCAAGAGATAAGTGATATCATAAAGCTAAACCATGTTGACTAATTGGGATCCCAGAAGAAGAAGAAAGAGAGAGAAGGACAGAAGGTGTACTGGAACAAGTTGTAGCAGAGAACTTCCCTAATTTAGGGAAAGAAACAGGTATCAAAATCCAGGAGGCACAGAGAACCCAACTCCTCCAAATGGTGGAGGAGTAGGAGACCTAAATTTTGTCTGGTCCCAGGAATTTAGCAAGATAGTTATCAAACCATTCTAAACACCTACAAACTCAAAGAGTAGCAGCAATTCTATGAACAGAAAAGTGACCACTTTCTGGAAATATATATTTTTCTGGGGTCGTTGTTACCCTTTTAGCATTTTGTTCATTCATTCATCTATTCTTCTCTGCAAAAAATGACAAGGTGGAAATGTTAACCCCCCCAAAAAAGGAACAAGAGGTAGTATCGTGGCTGGGGACCTAATCAATATGGACATTAGTAAGATGTCAGAATTAGATTTCAGAATGATGATTATAAAAATGCTAGCTGGGCTTGACAAAAGCATAGAAGATGTTAGAGAATCCCTTTCTTCAGAAATAAAATCCCTTTCTGGAGAAATAAAAGAACTAAAATCAAAGTTGAAATCAAAAGTTGAAATTAAAAAAGCTATTAATGAGGTGCAATAAAAAATGGAGGCTCTTACTGCTAGGATAAATGAGGCAGAAGAGAGAATTAGTGATATACAAGACAAAATGCTGAAGAATAAAGAAGCTGAGAAAAAGAGAGATAAACAACTACTGGATCACTAGGGGAGAATGTGAAAGATAAGTGACACCATAAGATGAAACAATATTAGAATAATTGAGATCCCACAAGATGAAAAAAGAGAGAGGGGGGAAGATGGTATATTGGAGCAATTAATTATAAAATTATAGCAGAGAACTATCCCAATTTGGGGAAGGAAATAATCATCAAAATCCAGGAGGCACAGAGAACCCCCCCAAAATCAATAAAAATAGGTCCACAACCCATCATCTAATAGGAAAACTTAAAAGTCTCAGAAACAAAGAGAAAATCCTGAAAGCTCCTCGGGACAAGAAGTCTATAACCTACAAGGGTAGAAACATTAGACTGGCAGGAAAACCTATCCAGAGAGACCTGGCAGGCCAGAAGGGACTAGCATGATATATTCAGGGTGCTAAATTAGCAAAAAAATATGCAGCCAAGAATACTTTATCCAGCAGGGTTGTCATTCAAAATGGAAGGAGAGAAAAAAAGCTTCCAGGATAAACAAAAAGTTAAAGAATTTGTGATCACTAAATCAGCCCTGCAAGAAATATTAAAGGGGATCCATTAAGTGAAGAAAGAGCCCACAAGTAACATAGACTATAAAGGAGCAGAGACAATGTACAGAAACAGTGACCTTACAGTTAACACAATGACACTAAATTCATATCTGTCGATACTTGCTCTGAATGTAAAAGGGCTAAAAGCCCCAATAAAAAGATACAGGGTATCAGATTGGATTAAAAAAAGCAAAAAAACAAAAAAAAAGACCCATTGATGTGCTGTCTACAAGACACTCATTTGATATCCAAAGACACCTCCAGAATGAAAGTAAGTGAGTGAGTGTGGATATTCCTCAAAAAATTAATAATAGAGCTACCCTAGGACCTGGCAATTGCACTACTGGGTATTTTCCCCAAAGATACAGATGTAGTGAAAAGAAGAGCCATATGTACCCCTGTGTTCATAGCAGCAATATCCACAATAACCAATCTGTGGAGAGAGCCAAGATGCCCTTCAACAGATGAATGGATGAAGAAGATATGGTTCATATATACAGTGGAATATTACTCAGCCATCAGCAAGGATGAATACCCAACTTTCGCAGCAACATGGATGGGACTCGAGATTATGCTGAGTGAAATAAGTCAAGCAGAGAAAGTCAATTATCATATAGTTTCACTTACTTGTGGAACATAAAGAATAACATGGAGGATACTGGGAGAAGGAAAGGAAAAGTGAAGGGGGGGGGAATCGGAGGGGGAGATGAACCATGAGATACTATAGGTTCCAAGAAACAAACTGAGGGTTTTAGAGGGGTGGGAGTGGGGGATGTGTGAGCCTAGTGGTGGGTATGAAGAAAGGCACATATTGCATGGAGCAGTAGGTGTTATATGTAAACAATGAATCTTGGAACACTACATCAAAAACTAATGATGTATTGTGTGGTGACTGACATAACACAATTAAAAAAAAGTGAGGTGGTGGAGGACCATTTATCATGCTAATGGACATCAAAAGAAAGCTGGGGTAACAATCTTATGTCACACAAATTAGATTTTAAACTGAAGATATTTGTAATAAGAGATGAAAAGGGCCACTATATCATACTTAAAAGGGTCTATCCAACAAGAAGTTTTAACAATTGTAAATATTTATGCTCCAAACTTAAGGGCAGTCAATTACATAAACTAACTACTAACAAAATTAAAGAAACACATCAATAGTAATACAATAATGTTAGGGTACTTTAACACCCCCTTCACTGCAATTGACTGATCATCTAAGCAGAAGATCAATGGAAACAAGGACTTTGAATGACATCTTGGACCAGATGGACTTCACAGACATATTCAGAGTGTTACATCCTAAAGCAACAGAATACAGTCTTCTTGAGTACACATTGAACATCCTCCAGAAGAGATCACATCCTGGGTCACAAATCAAGTCTCAACCAGTACCAAAAGATTTGGATCATTCCCTGCATATTTTCAGACCACAGTGCTTTGAAACTTGAACTCAATCACAAAAGTAAATCTGGAAAGAACACAAACACATGGAGGTTAAAGAACATTCCACTAAAGAATGAATGGGTCAACCAGAAAATTAAAGAATAATTTATAAAGAATATTCATGGAAACAAATGAAGATGAAAACACAGCTGTCCAAAATCTATGGGATGTAGCAAAGGCAGTCCTCAGAGAAAAAGTTTATAACAATACAAGCCTTTCTCAGGAACCAAGAAAGGTCTCAAATATACAATCTTCCACCTAAAGGAGCTGGAGAAAGAACAACAAATAAAGCCTAAACCCAGAAGGAGAAGAGAATTAATAAAGATTAGACTAGAAACCAATGAAATAGAAACCCAAATAACAGTAGAACAGATCAACTAAACCAGGAGCTGGTTCTTTGAAAGAATGAAGATCTATAACCCCCTGGCCAGACTTATCAAAAAGAAAAGGGAAAGACTCAAATTAATAAAATCATGAATGAAAGAGGAGAGATCACAACCAACACCAAAGAAATACAACTATTAGATATTTACCTGAAAGATACAGATGCAGTGAAAAGAAGGGGCACATGCACCCCAATGTTCATTGCAGCAATGTCCACAATAGCCAAACTGTGGAAGGAACCAAGATTCCCTTCAACAGATGAATGGCTAAAGAAGATGTGGTTCATCTATACAGTGAAATATTACTCAGCCATCAGAAAGGATGAATACCTACCATTTGCATCAACATGGATGGAACTGGAGGGATTATGGTAAGTGAAATAAATCAAGCAGAGAAAGACAATTATATCATTTCACTCATATGTAGAATATAAGCAATAGAATAGAGGATCATAGTGGGAGGGAGAGAAAAACTGAATGGGAAGAAATCAGAGCGAGAGATAAACCATGAGAAACTCTGTATTTCAGGAAACAAACTGAGGGTTACAGAAGGGAGATGGGGTAACTGGGTGATGGGTACTAAAGAGGGCATATGATGTGATGAGCACTGGGTGTTATACACAACTAATGAATCATTGAACATTACATCAAAAACTAATGATGTACTGTATGTTGGCTAATTGAACTTAATAATTTTTAAAATAGTAATAAATAAATAAATATGAACATATTTTGAGCAACTATATACCAACAAATTAAGCGATCTGGAAGAAATGGCATTCCTAGAAATGTATAAACTGTGAAAACTGAATCAGGAAGAAACAGAAAAGCTGAACAGACCCATAGCCAGGAAGGAAATTGAAGCAATAATCAAAAATCTCCCCACAAAGAAGAGTCCAGGTCCACCTGGTTTCCCAGGAGAATTCTAGATCCCCAATTCTTTAATGTTGGTTTCTGGAGATTTGTTTTATTACTTTGATTTTGCCATATTTCATGTTTCTTTGCATGTCTTGTGATTTTATTGAAATTAGGGCATTTGAAAAAAGAGCATCCTCTCCCAGTCTTAATGGACAGACTTTGTACAGGGGAAGATCTTCAGCAACCAGGCTGACTAGACTCTGGACCATCTTAACTGTTGTAGGCATATGTGACTTCTCTAGGATTGTGCATGTAATTTCTGTGTTAAAGAAACTTGAACTTGTTTCTTTTTCACGTGCTTGTAATATTTTGCTTTCCCTGCTTTTGTGTGTGGTAATGTAGTCTCTCTGGTGTTGCAACAAGCCACCATCCTAGCCTTTGCACTAGGCGGCCCCAAGTCATTCCAACTTTATTGGTTCCTTTCAGAACTGAGTTAAGTGACAAAAACTGTCCTTGGAAAAGCCCTCTGAAAGGTCAATGTATTTGATAGATGTTCCACTCTTCTTTACTCTCCCTAGGGAAGAGCCATCAGTTGGAAGTTTTCTACCAATATGCTTATTCTGTGCTGCAGAAGGGGAAGAGATGTGGCAGGTCAATGCAACAAATTTTCTTACCAGATTCCTTGTGACTCTTCTTGACTTTGCTCTCATCAAGTCCTGCAAACTCTTAACTGGTTTCTTCAGTTCTCACAAAGGCAATTTAGCAAATACATCATTGAGTTGGTGTCTCTATGGGGAAACAGGGGACTGGGGCTTCCTATTCCACCATCAAACTCTTGTCACTCCTGGGCATGGGTGTTCTTTACATGTTCTTTATTCACTGACAATTTTACTTTCTCTATTTCAAATTCTGTATATAATTTCGTAAGTAATTTGGAATATACATCTATTTTATCTCCAAATTTAACATCCTGTTAACACATATAGAATTGCTGTTCCTATAAGGCTAGTAATGCATTCTTATCTTTGCATCTCTGCACTCCTAAGTCTCTGTTAGTATGCACTTCATTCTGATGTTCTTTCAGGGTCCCATCTCAAGGTCAACCTCATGAGTAGGATTTTTAAAGGTCCCAGGCTTGCTCTCTCTCCTATGTGTTGTGATCCACAGGAAATACTCTTGCATCCTTTGCACCACAGTGATGTATGTTTAGTTCTGCAACCCCAAGGTGATCGCCACAGCTCCTCTCCATTAGAGTTCTGAGGGCCTTGCCAGGGATAAGTTTTCTGTGACACCCAACCACACAACTCCCAGAGAACTCATAACATGCCCTCTGAGTGCTCTTACAGGACTCCTTCTAGAAAAGGTTAGTAGCCGCTAAAATAATCTACACCCTTCTATAGACAGGTATAGTCTGTTCTAAAGAAGTATTTTTTGCAAAATATTCTCTCAACTTTAACCAGTTTTAGTTACCCAATTTCAAATTCTGAATATTGTTTAGTAAGCCTTTTAGAATATAACCTCATATCTTTAAATTTAACATATTGCTTACACATAGAGAATTGCATTTATGGGCACATAATAGATTTCCAGTTATGTGTCTATGTGTGTGCATGTTTTCTTTGTTTTTTGTTTTTTTTTTTTGTTTTTTATTTATTTATTTTTTTTTTACAAAAATGGGATCATACCATGTGTGGTAGGCAGAATAATGGCTCTACAAAAATGTCCACATCATAATGCTCACAACTTGTGAATATGTGACCTTACCTGGCAAAAGGGACTTTGCAGATATGATTAAGTTAAGGATACCATATTGGGTAGATTATCTTATATTACTTGGGAATGTCCAATTAATCATGAAGGTCCTTATAAATGAAAGAGGTATATATGAGAGTCTGAGTGGCAGATATGATGATAGAAGCAGAGATTAGAGTTATCTGATTGGTGGTCAAGGTCATGGTTCAAGGAATATTGGCAGTCTGTAAATGAAAAAGGCAAGTAAAATTGATTCTCCCATAGAGACTCCAGTGTAATATGGCTCTGCCAATATCTTTGTTTTTAGAACAATGAAATCCCCTTCGGTCTTCTGACCTCCAGAAGTGCAATGTAATAAATTTGGGGTGTTCTGAGGCATTGAGCTTTTGGTAATTTGGTACAGCAACAATAGAAAATTAATAAGTGTTTGATTAAATAAAATATGGAGACCATAGATCAAAAACTTATAGAGGAGCCAGGTATTAGTCACCCCTACAACCCAGGTTCAAGTGCACCCCTACATTTCCCATGATCCCTTGCAGTGAAGTTGGGACTAATCATGACTAATGGAGTGGAAGTGGAAGTACATGTTACTTCCAAACCAGCTAAAAGCAGTGCACTTCTGTCATCTCTCTGCTCTTCTTTCTTGGCAATTTCAAAGGCCACCTGTTCAAAAGCTTCACTACAATAAGAGCTAGAAGATGTCAGTAGACTGTCATTTTATCTTATAGTTTTTATTTTTTATCACAAGTCTTGCAATGTAAATAAAAATTATCAATATCAATACTGTCATAAATATGTTATCTTTTTTTCCTAAAACATTAGTTTTCCTTTCGCAGTTAGGTATTTTTTCAACTGGAATTTATTCTCTGTATTATGTTAGCTAGTAGTGTAATTTCTTTCTGTATTCATAATCAGCTGGACCCTCCCCTTTTTTGAATGGTCAATCCATTTGCACATATTTGTCATTCATGTTTTCCATATATATGTGAGAGAAGGGCTATTTTGAGTCTACTGCTCACTTCTGTTTTATTTGCTTCATTTATCTATCCCTGAGCTAATACTAGACAATCTCAAATACTATTGATTTATAACATGTTTCTCTTCCTGTTCTTCAAATTTGTCTTTGAGAGCTTTGGTTGTCAGTTTCCATGGAAAAGTCTGATGCAACTTTATGCTTATATTTAATTTGTAGATTTATATGAAGAGAATCTCTTCTTTTTTTATGTTGGAACATTTTCTTTTCCTTTTTTAAAAATTTTAATCTTATTTTTCCAGTGTTCCAAGATTCATTAATTATGCACCATACCCTGTGCTCCATGCAATAACCGTGCCCTCCTTAATATCCACCACCAGGCTCACCCATCCCCCCACCCCTCTCCCTTCCAAAATCCTCAGTTTGTTTCTCAGAGTCCACAGTCTCTCATGCTTTGTATCACCCTCCAATTTCCCCCAATTCACTTTCCTTCTACTTCTCCTAATGTCATCCATGAGAATTTCTAGAGAAGTTTCCAGGTTTTGGAGTTTGTTACTTTTTCCTCTTAATTTAGATTTTCTTTTCCATCCTTCAAAAGCACTTTGTGGTTTTCTTTGTAAAAAACCATTCGATTTCTTTCAGGGCACCCATAAGTTTTGGCCACTCTTATAAATGAAATATTTTTTCTATAACCCTAATAGTAGTAGAAAACCCTAATATATAATTGGACATATATATGTCCAATAGATTTTTTCTTTGTATCCAGCAAAATCACTAACCGCTGTTATTGAGTCTAAGGGTTTATCTGTAAATTTTCTTGAATTTTCTATGTAGCCAATAATAGTATCTAAAATAGAAAGAGTTTTGGCTCTTATTTCTCAATTCTTGCATCACATATTTACTATTATTATTGTTTTAACTAGCATACTGTTAAAAGCCAATATGACATGGGAAGATGCTCAACATCACTCATCATCAGGGAAATAGAAATCAAAAGTACAGTGAGATATAACCTCACACTGATCAGAATAGCTAGAATTGACAACAGGGAAAACAACAGATGTTGGCAAGGATAGAAAGGGGAACCCTGCTACTCTGTTGGTGGGAATGCAAACTGGTGCAGCCACTCTGGAAAACATTATGAAAGTTCCTCAAAAAGCTAAAAATAGAACTACTTTATGACCCAGCAATTGCAGTGATAGGTATTTACCAGAAGGAAACAAAAATACTGCTTCAAAGGATACACAAACTCTGATATTTATAGTAGAATTATCAACAATAGCCAAATTGTAGAAAGAGCCCAAATGTCCATCAACTGCTGAATGGATAAAGAAGATGTGGTACACACACACACACACACACACACATCACCCCACTGGACTATTACTTAACCATAAAGAAGAATGAAATCTTGCCATTTGCAATGACACAGGTGGAGCTAAAGAGTATTATGATAAACCAAATAAGTCAGGTAGAGAAAATTAATGCCATATGATTTCACTCAAATTTGGAATTTAAGAAACGAAACAGGCGCATATGGGGGGAGAAAAGAGGCAAACCATAAAACAGACTCTCTTTTTTTAAGATTTTATTTATTCATTTGAGAAAGAGACAAAAGAGCACAAATAGGTGGAGAGGGAGAAGTGGACTCCCGCTCACCTGGGAGCCTGATGTGGGGCTCAATTCTAGGATCTGGAGATCATGGCCTGAGCCAGAGGGAGATGCTTAACCATCTGAGCCACCCAGGTGCCCCCATAAAACAGACTCTCAACTATAGAAAACAAATTAAGAGTCGCTTAGGGGAGGTGTGGGGTGGGTAGGTTAAATGGATGATGGGTATTAAGGAGGGCACGTGTGATGAGCACTGGATGTTGTATGTAAGTGATGAACCACTAAATCCTACACCTGAAACAAACAAAGGCAATGTGAATTCTTTTTTTAAAATTTTCACTTTCACTTATTTTTCTTTCAAGTTTATTATCCTCTTTGTATTATTCTTGTTCCTTTTCTAGTTTTTCTTAATAATTTTTATTTATTTTTTTATAAACATATACTGTATTATTAGCCTCAGGGGTACAGGTCTGTGAATCGCTAGGTTTACGCACTTCACAGGACTCACCATAGCACATACCCTCCACAATGTCCATAACCCCACAACCCTCTCCCAACCCCCTCCCCCCAGCAATCCTTAGTTTGTTTTGTGAGATTAAGAGTCTTTTATGAGAAGGGACAAGATGGTGGGGAAGTAGGAGGAGGCGCCATTTCAACCTGTACCCTAAATGGAGCTAATTACCTACCAAAGAACTCCAATCACCATGAAATCAGCCTGAAATCAGAATTATACACGTCTGGATCTCTACAGGGGCAGAAGATGCCAGTGGGCAGGTAAAGCGGAGCAGGAACGTTGGACTGATATCAGAAGATAAAAGGGGGAGAGAGCCACCAGAGGCGACCGATTGGAAAGTAGTACCCCAATATGAGAGTGCCCTGCATCTGGGGACCAGTATTAACTTGGGGTTTGGTTTAAAGTACTCAAAAAGAGCAAAGGATCGTGGGGGAAAACTGTGGGAATTGGGGCAGTTAGGGACAGGGGTAAGTCCCTAGACCCAGGACAGCCTCCCCTGGCGCTGAGCCAGAGAGAGTGTGGTGGAAAAACCATGTCTTGGTCCTTGAGCCGCCAGCGTACCAGAGAACACGTGGGGTCTGGCTCCCAAGAACAGCTGGGAGCCTCGCCAGACAGCAGAACGCCTCGCCGTGCTATCAGAGCCTGAGAAGCGCATGCCCCACACCTTCCCCTGGGAGAGGTATGGGCAGGTGCCAGCCCGGTGCTCTTAGACCTGGAAAGACCAGACACTCCCAGCCTGGGCCAGTGGGAAAATCTCAGTGTGCAATCACTGCTTGGAACATCTCTGGCGGTCTTCAGCTGCCCAGACAGCCGCTGCTGCCACGGTTTTGGGTATGAGCAGGAGATCCTGCATCCCCAGGGACTGTGACTGGGAACCTGCTCTGCCAGCAGCTGAGGGGGGCCTTATGTGCTCTGCAACACTCACAGGGGAGCAGACTGAGGATTCTCTCTGAGAGGGAGGTCGGGGTGCAGTTTGCTTTCCTCTAAACCTCCAAAAACCATCAAAAGCAGTCAAGGCAAGAGAAAACAAATGAACATAAAACGCTCCAGAGAACAGAAGCCTGAAAAAACCAGTTTCCTCAGAGCCCTCTCCCTTGAGGGGGGCGGGAGGACTTAACTCAGGGAACATCATTGACTGAAAACCCATGTGGCACGCCCCTCCCCAAGAAAACCAACCAGGAAAGAAAAAAAAATGATGACAAGAGAACAACCACCACTACTTCATAGATACAACTTTTATTTTTAACCCTTTCCCACTATTCTGGTTCATTTTTTTTTTATATACATAATTTCTTAACCTATTTACCATCACAGTGAGATGCCCAGTACATCAAATTCCATAATAACCTTCTAACCTAAACTTTTTGATACATACACCCATGTTTTTCTTTTGCTTTTCTATTTTTTAAATTTTTTTAAATTTTAGTTTAATTTAGTCTAGTTTACTCTTTTTTATTTTTATTTTCTAATATTCATATAGAGTTAAACTTCAAGGTAATGCTACCCCTATAGGTAAACCAATATTTTTTAAGTATTTATATGACAGACCGAGATCACAAGTAGGCAGAGAGGCAGGCAGAGAGAGAGGAGGAAGTAGGCTCCCCACTGAGCAGAGAGGGCAATGTGGGGCTCGATCCCAGGACCCCAGGATCATGACCTGAGCTGAAGGCACAGGCTTTAACCCACTGAGCCACCCAGGCGCCCCTAGGTAAATGAATTTTTAATCTCCCTTTATCTAAGGAAAGTTGAGTCCTTTAAAAAGATATCAAGATACATCCAGGAAGAATCAAAATAACCTTCCTCACCCACACAGAATTTTAACCACTCTCCCATCTTTTTTTTCTGCCAGTGTTTCTGTGTATTTGTGTTTGTCCTTATAGTATATAAATCTTATACTTGAGGTTTTTTTGATGAGTTTCTTTCCTTTTTTTGCATATATATATATATTTTTTTTTCTCTTGTCATATACTTTTATCACTCTTTTTGTTTGTCTGTTTCTGTTAGTATACTTCATAAATCTTACCTAGGGGCCCATTTGGGCTGAGCCTTCTCTTTCATCTTCCCTTTTTTTCCTCTCTCTCTCTCTCTTTTTTTTTTCTTTTTTCTCTCATTTGGGTGGGGAATCCTGATTGCTCAGAAGCGTTCCAGTGTGCACCTTGACTGCACCATAGTCTATACATCCAGTTGTATCCATTCAGTCATCTCTCACCAAAATAACTAAGAATAGGAATCCCCAACAGAAGAAAATACAGAGGATGGGTCTTCTGCAACAGAGCTAATGGTTACTGACATAGACAATATGTCAGAAAGGGAATTCAGGCTAAAAATAATCCAGGCAATAGCTAGGTTGGAGAAAGCCATGGATGATGAAATGGAATTGATTAGGGCAGAACTGAAAGCCACCAGGAATGATGTTCACAATGTTAGGGCAGAACTGAAAGCCATGAGGGATGATGTTCAAAATGCTCTCAATGAGTTCCAATCTAATCTAAATTCTCTCTCAAAGCTAGGGTAACTGAGACAGAAGATAGAACTAGTGATCTGGAGGACAAACACATAGAGAGAAAGTATCAAGAGGAAGCCTGGAACAAACAACTTAGAAGCCACGAAAACAGAATCAGGAAAATAAATGATGCCATGAAACATTCCAACTTCAGAATAATTGGAAGCCCAGAAGGGGAGGAGAAAGAAAGAAGTCTAGAAGATATAGTGGAACAAGCTGTCCATGAAAATTTTCCCAATAACGTGAATGGAACCAGCGTTCATGTACTAGAGGCAGAACGGTTTCCCCCCAAGATTATAGATTCTCAAAAGTCCTCAAGACACCTAATAGTAAGAATGAAGAATTATAATTGTAGGCAGACCCTCTTGAAAGCAGCTAGGACAAAGAAGCTCCTTATGTACAGAGGAAAGCCCATCAGAATAACATCAAACCTGTCCAGAGAGACCTGGCAAGCCAGAAAGGGCTGGCAAGATATATTCAGGGCACTAAATGAGAAGAACATGCAGCCAAGAATACTTTCTCCAGAAAGACTGACATTCAAAATGGATGGAGAGATAAAGAGTTTCCAAGACTGGCAAGGCTTAAAAGACTATGCCACGACCAAGCCAACACTGCAGGAAATATTAAGGAGGGTTCTATAAAAGAGAAAAACTCCTAAAAATATCATTGAACAGAAATATAGAGACAATCTACAGAAAGAAAGACTTCAAAGGTAACACGATGTCAATAAAAACGTATCTATCAATAATCACTCTCAATGTGAATGGCCTAAATGCGCCCATAAAACGGTACAGGGTAGCAGATTGGAAAAAACGACAGGACCAATCCATATGTGGTCTACAAGAGACCCATTTTGAACCTAAAGATACACCCAGACTGAAAGTGAAGGGAAGAAGAAGCATCTTTAATGCCAGTGGGCTCAAAAGAAGGTCAAGGTAGCAATTCTCATATCAGATAAATTAGATTTTAAACTAAAGACTGTAGTCAGAGATACAGAAGGACACTACATAATCCTTAAAGGGACTATCCACCAAGATGATCTAACAATTGTAAATATGTATGCCCCATATTGGGGGCATACATAAGAAAACTATTAATCAAGATAAAGAGTCATATTGATATGAATACACTAATAGTAGGAGATCTTAACATGCCTCTCTCAGTAATAGACAAATCATCGAAGCAGAAAATCAATAAAGAAATAAGAGCATTGAATGAGACATTGGACTGGATGGACCTCATAGATATATACAGAACATTTCACCCTAAAACAACAGAATACTCATTCTTCTCAAGTGCTCATCGACTCTTCTCCAGAATAGACCACATATTGGGTCACAAATCAGGACTCAACAGATACCAAAAGACTGAGATTATTCCTTGCACATTCTCAGATCACAATGCTTTGAAACTGGAGCTCAATCACAAGGAAAAGTTTGGAAGGAAGTCAAACACCTGGAAGCTAAAGACCACCTAGCTTAAGAATGCTTGGATCAACCAGGAGATCAAAGAACTGAAACAATTCATGGAAACTAACGAGAATGAAGACACTTCAGTCCAAAACCTATGGGATACAGCAAAGGTGATCCTAAGGGGGAAATACATAGCCATCCAAGCATCCCTCAAAAAAATTGAAAAATCCAGAACACAGCAGCTGTCTCTACACCTTAAAGAACTGGAGAATCAACAACAAATCAAACCAACTCCACACATAAGAAGGGAAATCATCAAGATTAGAGCTGAGATCAATGAGGTAGAAACCAGAGATACAGTAGAACGTATCAATGAAACTAGAAGCTGGTTTTTTGAAAGAATCAATAAGATTGATAAACCAATGGCCACACTAATACAAAAGAAAAGAGAAAAAGCCCAAATTAATAAAATTATGAATGAAAAGGGAGAGATCACAACTAACACCAAGGAAGTAGAAACAATCATCAGAAGTTATTATCAACAGTTATATGCCAATAAACTAAGCAACCTAGATGAAATGGATGCATTAAGGTTATCAACAAGATCCTAGCAAACAGGATCCAATAGCACATTAAAAAGACTATCCACCATGACCAGGTGGGACTCATCCCTGGGCTACAAGGATGGTTCAACATTCGCAAATCAATCAATGTGATAGAACAAATTAATAAGAGAGAAGAACCACATGGTCCTCTCAATCGATGCAGAAAAAGCATTTGACAAAATCCAGCATCCGTTCCTGATTAAAACGCTTCAAAGTATAGGGATAGAGGGAACATTCCTGAACTTCATAAAATCTATCTATTAAAGACCCACAGCAAATATCCTCCTCAATGGGAAAAAGCTTGCAGCCTTCTCATTGAGATCAGGAACATGACAAGGATGCTCACTCTCACCACTCTTGTTCAACATAGTATTAGAAGTCCTAGCAACAGCAATCAGACAACAAAGAGAAATTAAAGGTATCCAAATGAAGAAGTCAAACTCTCTCTCTTTGCAGATGACATGATTCTTTAAATGGAAAACCCAAAAGACTCCACCCCAAAACTACTAGAACTCATACAGCAATTCAGCAACATGGCAGGATACAAAGTCAATGTACAGAAATCAGTGGCTTTCTTATACACTAACAGTGCAAATACAGAAAGGGAAATTAGAGAATTGATTCCATCTACTATAGCACCAAGAACAGTAAGATACCTGGGAATAAACCTAACCAAAGAGGTAAAGGATCTGTACTTGAGGAACTACAGAGCACTCATGAAGAAATTGAAGACACAAAAAGATGGAAGACCATTGCATGCGCTTGGATCAGAAGAATAAACATGGTTAAAATGTCTATATTGCCTAGAGAAATCTATACTTTTAATGCCATCCCAATCAAAATTCCACCAGTATTCTTCAAAGAGCTGGAGCAAATAATCCTAAAATTTGTATGGAATCAGAAGAGACTCCGAATCGCTAAGGAAATGTTGAAAAACAAAAATAAAACTGGGGTCATCATGTTACCTGATTTCAAGCTTTACTACAAAGCTGTGATCACCAAGACAGCATGGTACTGGCATAAAAACAGACACATAGACCAGTGGAACAGAGTAGAGAGCCCAGATATGGACCCTCAACTCCATGGGCAAATAATCTTTGACAAAGCAGGAAAAAATATACAGTGGAAAAAAGACAGTCTCTTCAATAAATGGTGCTGGGAAAACTGGGCATCTCTATGTAGAGGAATGAAACTCGACTATTCTCTTACACCATACACAAAGATAAACTCAAAATGGATAAAAGACCTCAACGTCAGACAGGAATCCATCAGAACTCTAGAGGAGAACATAGGCAGTAATCTCTTCGATATCAGCCACAGCAACGTTTTTCAAGATATGTCTCCAAAGGCAAAGGAAACAGAAGCGAAAATGAACTTTTGGGACTTCATCAAGATCAAAAGCTTCTGCACAGCAAAGGAAGCAGTCAACAAAACAAAGAGGCAACCCATGGAATGGGAGAAGATATTTGCAAATGACAGTACAGATTAAAGGTTGATATCCAGGATCTATAATGAACTCTGCAATACCTATATTCAACAAAGAATTTCCTTCCACAATATGTACAGGTCTCTTATAACTCAGCAATAAACCAACCAACACAACTAAAAATTGAGTAAAATATTTAATAAGATACTTTAGAAAATAAGGTCTAGGGGTTGCTAATGATCACCTAAAAAAAAGTTCAGTGTCTTTAGCCACTGTGAAAATGCAAATAAAACCACAACGAGAAATCAGTATTTCATATTATCATGGCTCAAATAAAAATACCTGACTATCAAGTGTTGAAAATACACAATTAGTATAAATTCTTGTACATTGAGCAACTGAACTTTCACAGATTGCTGATGAGAAGTCATTTTCAAAGTTTGGAAATCTCTTATAAAGTTATACATACAGTGACCATATAGCCCAGCAACCCACTCTAGGTATTTGCCCTCAGAAAATAAAAATTTGTGTTCCTGCAGAAACCTGCACAGATGCTTATAGCATTTTTAATAAACATCAAATGGGAAACACAAATAACCAAACAAGCCTTTATATATCTATATAATATAACACTGCATAATAAATAAAAAGGGACAAACTATGGATACATGAAACAATGTGGATTCATGTTAAAAGCATTATGCTATGAAAGAAACCAAATAAAAAGTAGTACTTACAGTATCATTCCATTTTCAAGAAATTCTAAAAGAGAAAATTACAGTAATAGAAAGCAATTCAGCAGTTGCCAGGAGCTAGGGGATGGAGAAAGGGCATAAGGAAACTTTGGAGGTGACAGAAATGTTCCATATTATGATGATGACTATATTTGTCAAAGTAATCAAATATGCACTTAAAAGTTGTAATTTTTTTTAAAAAGTTGAAGATTCTGTGTACACTAGACCTCAATAAAATAATCTCCCAACACAAAACTAGTGAGCAGAAGAAGCAAATAGGAAAATAAGCAGTTCACTTACATTGTCTTCAAAAATAGACAAAACTTAGTTTTGCTAAAGGATAAAACATACATAGGAAGAAAGCAGTAAGAGTCAGGAAATAAGGAGTTAATATAAATTCCTGTACATTGATTATCACTAAAAACAAGGGAAGGAGAATAATCCAGGAGGGTACCATAAATAGATTCTAGGGATGATGATACATTTTTTTTTTTTTTTGGCCTTGGTATAGGTAAAGATGTGGACATTTTATAATTGTTCTTTAAACAAAATTAATATATTTTCATACACTTCATTGTTAGAATGTTTTATTTCTCTGTATTATTTTAAGCTTAATGAAAGGCATTAAGGAATAGAAATACAACCTATAGCTTCCAAATTAATAAAGGGGAAAAAGAATTATAGAAACTTTATCGATTTGAGGCAGGGGAAGATAAAATATAAAAAGACACAGTTGATATTGAAAACAAGATAAACATCTCTCTTGATCAGAAATTGAAAAAAAAATTGCAAGTGGTCAGCAGGGTTGAATCTACAGGCCTGCTGAGCTCTGGGTGTGGAAGCAGAGTCTGGGAGTTTCAGCTATGTAAGGTAACATACCAGAAAAAGATCCATCCAAGACAAGAAATTTGAGAGGTAGACTCATGACTCAATGCCAGGGACTGCAGTAGACTTTCCTTGGTCATGAAAGCACAATGAGAAGGGAAAAAAAAACAAATCAAAACAACCATCAAACCATGGCTGACCAACACACCATCTGGCTACAGCTTTTTTTTTTTTTTTTTTAATTTGGTAATTCTTTTCTTTTATTTTCTTTTCCTTTTTTTTTTTTCAGCGTAACAGTATTCATTGTTTTTTGCACCACACCCAATGCTCCATGCAATCCGTGCCCTCTCCAATACCCACCACCTGGATCCCCCAACCTCCCACCCCCCCCTTCAAAACCTCAGATTGTTTTTCAGAGTCCATAGCCTCTCATGGTTCACCTCCCCTTCTAATTTCTCCCAACTCCCTTCTCCTCTCAGAAGCTATGGTCTACACTCTGGAAAACAGTATGGAGGTTCCTCAAAAAGTTGAAAATAGAGCTACCCTACAACCCAGCAATTGCACTACTGGGTATTTACCCTAAAGATACAAATGTAGTGATCCAAAGGGCATATGCATCAGATTATTTATAGCAGCAATGTCCACAATAAACTATAAAATGAACCTGGATGTCCACCAACAGATGAATGGATAAAGAAGATGTGATATATATACATTTGTATATATATCACATATATATATGTGTGTGTATGTTTGTGTTTGTATATATATATATATATATATATATATATATATATATATATATTATGCAGCCATCAAAAAACCCCCAAATCTTGCCATTTTCAGTGATGTGGATGTAACTAGAGGGTATTATGCTAAGCAAAATAAGTCAATCAGAGGAAGACAATTATTATATGATCTCTCTAATATAAGGAATTTGAAAGGCAGGCAGGGTGGGGGGTCATGGGGTGGAAGGGGGGGGAAATGAAACAAGATAGGACAGGGGAAGGAGACAAACCATAAGAAACTCTTAATCTCAGGAAGCAAATGGAGGGTTCCTGGGGGGTGGTGAGGCTAGGGACAGGGTGGCTAGGTGATGCACATTGGAGAAGGTATTGCTATGATGAGTTCTGTGAATTGTGTAAGACTAATAATTCACAGACCTGTACCTTTGAGGCAAATAATACATTATATGTTAATAAAATAAAAATAAAAATAAACTTTAAAAAATCATACTGAGAAGAAAAAAAAAGAAGGAGCTATGGCCTAAGGAAACAGGAAGACACCTAAACAGCCTCATAAACAAGAATGGAACCCAACCACCCACTGTCTCAGATATTGATCTGCTTTATGTCCATGTCACAGAAGAACATGAGCATTAATCCCTCATTATATTACACAGATTTGGTTCTAGACTGGGAAGCCATATGATTCTACTGAAGTCAACTATACACCTGAGACAAAAAGACTGAGACTGAGAGAGAAACCTTTCTACTCCAAATGAAGCTGCAAACTAAATTCTAAAACACAGAAAATAGCTAAAGACAGACAACAAAATCACTAATCAGAATGTTTTGACAAAACCTTTAAAATCAGTGGGTTTTGAATACCCACTGAAAATAAAAAGGAACAAAGTTCTGACACAAGCTATGATGGATAGACCTTTAAGGTGTTATGCTATGTAAAATAACCAGATGCAAAAGGACATATGATTCCATGTAGATATCCAAAAGAGACACACCAATGGAGACAGAGAGTAGATTACTCATGATCAGAGCCATGGGAGGAGTAAAGGGGAGTTGTTGCTTAATGGTTATGGACTTTCTGTTTGGACTAATGAAAAAGATTTGGAAATAGCAGAGATGGTTACATAATACTGTGAATTTAACTAATGACACTGAATTGTACTCTTAGAAATCATGAAAATTGTAAATTTTATGTTATATATCTTATCATGGTAAAAATATATAAGGCAAAAATGGAACTAAAGGGAAAGAGTATACATCCACAATTATAGTGGAGAACGCTTACATGTACCTATCATAAAATGATAAGAGATAGTGAACAAAAATTAGAACGGATATAGTACACTTAAATAACAGAATTAGCTGCTTGATTTGGTATATTTACATACATGTGTATATAAAGATTACTCCCCAAAACTACATAAAATATATTACTTTAATGTGTACAAGGAATATTTAGAAAAGCTGCAATGCATTGCTGGTATCTGGCCAAAGAATCATTAGCATATAAATTATGACCTTTGACTGTAATACAATAAAATTAAAAATAAATTTAAGATTGTTTAAAAGGAAAATTTCCTTTAACACCCTGCATTTGAAACATAAAAATGTAAAGAGATATCATAATAGAATAATCATAAAAGAACACCTGTGAAAGTACTATATTAAAGTTTATGAGATGCAGTTAAATGGAGTTTATAGGTAAATGGATACAATTAAATGAATATATTTTTAAAAATGAGATGGTTTATAATTGAGAGACAACTATCATATGATCTCTCTGATATGAGGAAGTAGAGATGCAATGTGGGGGATAGGAAAAGAAGAAATGAAACTAGAAGGCATTGGGAGGGAGACAAACCATAGGAGGCTTTTTTTTTTTTTTGCCATTTTTAAAGATTTAATTGTTTAAATATTTATCTGAACCATACATTTTGTTTCACTTTTAAATAATAGCTAAAAAATATCATAGGAAGCATATATACTGAAGAATTTTTAAGAAAAACCATCTTACATACCTTTAAGCTATGTGTTCGCCAAAAAGAAAAAAAATAAACGAGTCAATGGTGACCTGGCATTTTTGTTGAATTTTAATTTAGATGCAAACAAATGTTTTCCTCTCCTTTGGGGAGACAGAAGGTTTTTTTGATTGTTTTGCTTTTGTCTTTTGCTTTGAAAAAAAATTTTTTTATTTCTTTTCAGCATAACAGTATTCATTGTTTTTGCACCACACCCAGGGCTCCATACAATATGTGCCCTCCTTAATACCTACCACCTGGTTCTCCCAACCTCCCACCCCCACCGCTTCGAATCCCTCAGGTTACTTTTCAAGAGTCCATAATTTCTCATGGTTCACATCCCCTTCCAATTTCCCTCAACTCTCTTCTCCTCTCCATCTCCCCATGTCCTCCATGTTATTTGTTATGCTCCACAAATAAGTGAAACCATATGATAATTGACTCTCTCTGCTTGATTTATTTCTCTCAGCATAATCCCTTCCAGTCCCATCCATGTTGTTACAAAAGTTGGGTACTCATCCTTTCTGATGGAGGCATAATACTCCATAGTGTATATGGGCCATATCTTCCTTATCCATTCGTCCATTGAAGGGCATCTTGGTTCTTTCCACAGTTTGGCAACCATGGCCATTGCTGCTAGGAACACTGGGGTACAGATGGCTCTTCTTTTCACTATATCTGTATCTTTGGGGTAAATACCCAGGAGTGCAATTGCAGGGTCATAGGGAAGTTCTATTTCTAATTTCTTGAAGAATCTCCAAACTGTTCTCCAAAGTGGCTGCACCAACTTGCATTCTCACCAATAGTGTAAGAGGGCTTCCCTTTCTCCACATGCTCTCCAACACATGTTGTTTCCTGTCTTGCTAATTTTGGCCATTCCCACTAGTGTAACGTGGTATCTCAATGTGGTTTTATTTGAATCTCCCTGATGGCTAGCGATGATGAACATTTTTTCATGTGTCTGATAGCCATTTGTATGTCTTCATTGGAGAAGTGTCTGTTCATATCTTCTGCCCATTTTTTTTGATATGATTATCTATTTTGTGAGTGTTGAGTTAGAGGAGTTCTTTATAGATCCTGGATATCAACCTTTAATCTGTATTGTCATTTGCAAATATCTTCTCCCATTCCATGGGTTGCCTCTTTGTTTTGTTGACTGCTTCCTTTGCTGTGCAGAAGCTTTTGATCTTGATGAAGTCCCAAAAGTTCATTTTCGCTTCTGTTTCCTTTGCCTTTGGAGACATATCTTGAAAAACGTTGCTGTGGCTGATATCGAAGAGATTACTGCCTACGTTCTCCTCTAGAGTTCTGATGGATTCCTGTCTGATGTTGAGGTCTTTTATCCATTTTGAGTTTATCTTTGTGTATGGTGTAAGAGAATAGTCGAGTTTCATTCCTCTACATAGAGATGCCCAGTTTTCCCAGCACCATTTATTGAAGAGACTGTCTTTTTTCCACTGTATATTTTTTCCTGCTTTGTCAAAGATTATTTGCCCATGGAGTTGAGGGTCCATATCTGGGCTCTCTACTCTGTTCCACTGGTCTATGTGTCTGTTTTTATGCCAGTACCATGCTGTCTTGGTGATCACAGCTTTGTAGTAAAGCTTGAAATCAGGTAACATGATGACCCCAGTTTTATTTTTGTTTTTCAACATTTCCTTAGCGATTCGGAGTCTCTTCTGATTCCATACAAATTTTAGGATTATTTGCTCCAGCTCTTTGAAGAATACTGGTGGAATTTTGATTGGGATGGCATTAAAAGTATAGATTTCTCTAGGCAATATAGACATTTTAACCATGTTTATTCTTCTGATCCAAGCGCATGCAATGGTCTTCCATCTTTTTGTGTCTTCAATTTCTTCATGAGTGCTCTGTAGTTCCTCAAGTACAGATCCTTTACCTCTTTGGTTAGGTTTATTCCCAGGTATCTTACTGTTCTTGGTGCTATAGTAGATGGAATCAATTCTCTAATTTCCCTTTCTGTATTTGCACTGTTAGTGTATAAGAAAGCCACTGATTTCTGTACATTGACTTTGTATCCTGCCACGTTGCTGAATTGCTGTATGAGTTCTAGTAGTTTTGGGGTGGAGTCTTTTGGGTTTTCCATTTAAAGAATCATGTCATCTGCAAAGAGAGAGAGTTTGACTTCTTCATTTGGATACCTTTAATTTCTCTTTGTTGTCTGATTGCTGTTGCTAGGACTTCTAATACTATGTTGAACAAGAGTGGTGAGAGTGAGCATCCTTGTCATGTTCCTGATCTCAATGAGAAGGCTGCAAGCTTTTTCCCATTGAGGAGGATATTTGCTGTGGGTCTTTAATAGATAGATTTTATGAAGTTCAGGAATGTTCCCTCTATCCCTATACTTTGAAGCGTTTTAATCAGGAACGGATGCTGGATTTTGTCAAATGCTTTTTCTGCATCGATTGAGAGGACCATGTGGTTCTTCTCTCTTATTAATTTGTTCTATCACATTGATTGATTTGCGAATGTTGAACCATCCTTGTAGCCCAGGGATGAGTCCCACCTGGTCATGGTGGATAGTCTTTTTAATGTGCTATTGGATCCTGTTTGCTAGGATCTTGTTGATAACCTTAATATCCATATTCATCAGTGATATTGGTCTGCAATTCTCCTTTTTGGTAGGATCTTTGCCTGGTTTGGGGATCAGGGTAATGCTGGCTTCATAGAAAGAGTCTGGAAGTTTCCCTTCTGCTTCAATTTTTTGAAACAGCTTCAGGAGTATAGGTGTTATTTCTCCTTTGAAAGTTTGGTATAATTCCCCAGGGAATTATAGATATAGATTATAGATATCAGTCTATTCAAGTTGTCAATTTCTTCCTGGTTCAATTTTGGGAGCTTATAGTTTTCCAGGAATGCATCCATTTCATCTAGGTTGCTTAGCTTATAGGCATATAACTGTTGATAATAACTTCTGATGATTGTTTCTACTTCCTTGGTGTTAGTTGTGATCTCTCCCTTTTCATTCATAATTTTATTAATTTGGGCTTTTTCTCTTTTCTTTTGTATTAGTGTGGCCATTGGTTTATCAATCTTATTGATTCTTTCAAAAAACCAGCTTCTAGTTTCATTGATACGTTCTACTGTATCTCTGGTTTCTACCTCAT
Source organism: Mustela putorius furo (assembly GCF_011764305.1). Lineage (NCBI taxonomy): Eukaryota > Metazoa > Chordata > Mammalia > Carnivora > Mustelidae > Mustela > Mustela putorius. The sequence continues at coordinate 15,896,411 of NW_025421998.1, forward strand.
TGATCTCAGCTCTAATCTTGATGATTTCCCTTCTTATGTGTGGAGTTGGTTTGATTTGTTGTTGATTCTCCAGTTCTTTAAGGTGTAGAGACAGCTGCTGTGTTCTGGATTTTTCAATTTTTTTGAGGGAGGCTTGGATGGCTATGTATTTCCCCCTTAGGATCACCTTAGGTTTTGGAACGAAGTGTTTCATTCTCATTGGTTTCCACAAATTGTTTCAAACTCAACACACACAAAACAGACAATCATATCAAAAAATGGGCAGAAGATATGAACAGAGACTTCTCCAATGAAGACATACAAATGGCTATCAGACACATGAAAAAATGTTCATCATCACTAGCCATCAGGGAGATTCAAATTAAAACCACATTGAGATATCACCTTACACCAGTTAGAATGGCCAAAATTAACATGACAGGAAACAACATGTGTTGGAGGGATGTGGAGAAAGGGGAACCCTCTTCCACTGTTGGTGGGAATGCAAGTTGGTGCAGCCACTTTGGAGAACATTGTGGAGATTACTCAAGAAATTAAAAGTAGAGCTTCCCTATGACCCTGCAATTGCACTCCTGGGTATTTACCCCAAAGATACAGATGTAGTGAAAAGAAGGGCCATCTGTACCCCAGTGTTCCTAGCATCAATGGCCATGGTCGCCAAACTGTGGAAAGAACCAAGATGCCCTTCAATGGACGAATGGATAAGGAAGATATGGTCCATATACACTATGGGGTATTATGCCTCCATCAGAAAGAATGAATACCCAACTTTTGTAACAACATGGATGGGACTGGAAGAGATTATGCTGAGTGAAATAAATCAAGTAGAGAGAGTCAATTATCATATGGTTTCACTTATTTGTGGAGCATAACAAATAACATGGAGGACATGGGGAGTTAGAGAGGAGAAGGGTGTTGGGGGAAATTGGAAGGGGAGGTGAACCATGAAAGACTCTGGACTCTAAAAAACAATCTGAGGGGTTTGAAGTGGTGGGGGGGGTGGGAGGTGGGGTACCAGGTGGTGGGTATTATAGAGGGCACAGATTGCATGGAGCACTGGGTGTGGTGAAAAAGTAATGAATACTGTTATGCTAAAAATAAATAAAAATTAATTTTTAAAAAAATAATAATATAAAAGGTATATAGATATTGCAAATAATTTCTTCAAGTCTGTGGTTTGCCTTTTCACTTTTCTTAAGACTGCCTTTTGAAGAGACAAAGTTTCTTAGTTAATAATGTCTAATTTACCTATTTTTTAATTGTTTGTTTATTTTGTATTCATATTGAAGAAATCTTTGCCTAACCCTGGTTCAGTAAGATTTTCTACTATGTTTTTCTCTAGAAATTTTATAGATTGAGGCTCTTCTATTTGTGGATATACAAATATTCCAACACCATTTATTGAAAGAATTATCCTCTCCACATTGAATTGTTCTGACATCTTTGTTGAAAATCAATTGGCTCTATGTATGTGGGTCTATTTTTGGAACTCTTATTCTACTCCATTGATCTATATGTCAGTTTTTATACAAATAACACAGCATCTTACTTAGTGTAGTTTTATAATTCTCCAGAGAAATCATCTGGATCTAGATATTTCTTTAAGAAATACATTCTAGGGGCGCCTGGGTGGCTCAGGGGGTTAAAGCCTCTGTCTTTGGCTTGGGTCATAATACCAGGCTCCTGGGATTGAGCCCCCCATCGGGCTCTCTGCTTGGCGGGGAGACTGCTTCCTCCTCTCTCTCTGCCTGCCTCTCTGCCTACTTGTGATCTCTGTCTGTCAAATAAGTAGATAAAATCTTAAAAAAAAAGATATACACTCTATTTCTTTAATAGTTATAGGACTATTCAAACTATTTCATTCTGGCTGAGTTGTGGTAATTTGCTTTTCCAATGAATAGGTCTATAATATTTAAATTGTTCAGTTTATGAGCATAGCGTTTGTTTGTAGTATTTCTTTCTTTCTTTTTTCTTTTTCTTTCTTTCTTTTCTTTTTTTTTTTTGACAGACAGAAATCACAAGTTGGCAGAGAAGCAGGCAGAGAGTGAGAGGGGAGGAAGCAGGCTCCCTACTGAGCAGAGAGCCTGATGTGGGGCTTGATCCCAGGACCCTGGTATTATGACCCAAGCCAAAGGCAGAGACTTTAATCCATGGAGCCACCCGTGCAAGCCCTGTTTGTAGTATTTCTTTATTATCCTTTTATTCTCCTGAAAGTGTATAGAGATATTCTGATATGGATAATTTGTATCATTTCCCTATTTATCAGTCTTGTTGAAGTTTACCAATTTTAGAGACATTTTAAAAGAACCATTTCTTCTTTCATTGGTGTTTTCTATTGTTTTTCTGTTTTCAATTCCATTGGTTTCTGCTCTTATCTTTATTATTTCCTTTCTTCTGCTTGATTTGGCTTCATTTTGCTCTTCTTTTCCTATTTTCCTGAAGTAGAAGCTTTGATTATTGATTTGAGACTTTTCCTTTTATTCTAGTGTGTATTTAATGCTGTAAAATTTCTTTTCAGCATTGCTTAATTTATGTCCCCCAATTTTTGATATGCTGCATTTACATTTCATTCAATTAAATGATTTTTTTTAGTTTCCCTTGAGACTCCCTCTTTTATCTATGAATTTTTTAGAAGGGTTCTTTAGTTTTCAAGGCTTTGAAGATTTCCTATTATTGATTCTAATATGGTCAGAGAGCACACTCTTTTTCATTTTAGTTCTTTCACATTTGTTGAGATTCATTTTATAGTCTGTGATCTATCTTGATCCATGATTCCTGTGCACTTGAAGAGAATATGTATTATGATATTTTTGAATTCAAGTATTCTATAAGTGTTGATTAGATAGTGTTAGTTGATGGTGTTGATAAGTTATTCTTTATCCTTGCTGATTTTTTTTTTTTTTTTACCTACTGACTCTATCATGATTGAGAGACTGATGTTGAAGTCTCAGATAATTATTGTGATTTATGTATTTCTCACTTCAGCTCTATCAGGTTTTGGTGTATCCACATTTAGGAATGCTGTGTCTCTTTGGCAGATTGATCCTTTATCATTGTAAACGTTTCTCTCCATCTCTGTTAATTTTCTTTGCTTTGAGGTCTACTTAATACAGCCAGTTTTTCTTCTACTTTTAATTTTTCTTCTACTTTTACTCCATTTAGATTTGGATATTATATCTTTTTCATCATCTTACTTTCAACCTGCCTATATCCTAATACCTGAAGTGAGTTCCTTGTAGAAAGCATATAGTTGGGACGTGTTTTTCAGTCCACTCTGCCAATCTCTGCCTTTTGGTTAACATATTTAGACTATTTACATTTAATGCAATTGCTGATGTTAAGGCTTAAGTTTGTAATTTTTTTCTTGTCTTATGGGGTTTTGTTGTTGTTTATTTGTTTTTCTGTTTTCTTTTTCCTGACTTCTTGTGAGTTACTTGAACATTCCTAAGGATTCCATTTTGATTTATTTAGAGTACTTTGGGGTATATCTCTTTCTATAGCTTTTATAGTGGTTTATCCAGGCATTTCTTTATATTTGTACAGAACTTATTACAATCATTGGTGTCACCATTTTATCACTTTAAGTGAAGTATAAAGGTTATTTCTCTTTACATTCCTTTACTCTCTCCATTTATCATATAATTACATTAAATCTTTGCTCTATATGCATTTATAACCACATTGTGTTATAGTTTAATTACACCAACAAAAATCATTTAGAAAAATCAGAAGGATAAGGAAAGTCTATTGTATTTACAAATATTTTTGTTTATTCTTTTTCCCCTTCTCATGTTCCAAAGTTTATCCTTTTATCATTTCCTTTCTGTTTTGATGGCTTTCTTTAGCCATTCTTTGAGGATAATTCTGCTGGCAACAAATTCTAGTTTTCCCTCATATGATAATTTTTTTATTGTGAAAATGCATTTACTTAAATTGTGATAGGGTTATAATCCAATATGATGATGTTTTAATGTTCTCTTCATTGTTGAAGGGGATGTTGTCTGTGGATATAGGATTTTAGATTGAGTTATTTTCTGTCAGCTCTTGAAAAAAGTTGTGTCTTTTCATCCTGGCCTCCTTGGTTTTTGATGAGAAATATGCCACCATTGGAATTGTTTTTCCCCAAGAGTGAAGGATCACTTCTCTCTCACTGCTTTCAAGACTTTTTCTTTGTTTTTAGCTTTTATAAGTTTGACTATATCATATCTTGGTATAGACTTCTTTTGATTCATTCTCTTTGGGATCTCCTCAGCTCTTATATCTGTAAGGAAAATGTATTTTCCCTAACTTAGGAAGCTTTCAGTCGTTATATCTTCATTTTTTCAGCTCCATACATTTTTCCTCATCTTTCAGGATTATGACTACAGCAATGTAAGATCTTGTCCCACAGTATTGTAATTATCTATTTTTTTCTTCAGTCTCTTTTCTCTATATGTCATTGAAAATTGATAGTTGTTGAGTCCATTCATTATTGTGTTTTTCAGTTATAAAAAGTCTCCACTCCTTTTTATCTTCTGTTTCTTTGCTAAGACTTTTATCTTTTTCATTCCAAATTTCATTCATTTCAGTTGTATTCACAACTGATGAGGGTCTAACTCCCCACTGGGTCTTCTCTGACACTATCCCAGTATGGAATACGAGGGATGCTTATTACAAGGCAGGGGATAGAATTCCAGAAGAGTTTGAGTATAGCAAAAGGTAAGATAAGAGAAATATACAGTACTAAGTCACAAAAAGCTTTGTAATTCCTGTGAAAGAGTTTAAATACTCCTTAAAATTTTGTTTTCTTTTGTTTTCTTTAGTCATTTATATGTCCTTTCTTAGGTATTCTTTAAGCCACAAAACCTTTTCCATAGGCTACTTTTTCTCATTACTTATTCCTTTTGTTTTGTTTTGTTTTGTTTTTCTTTTTCTTATGATGTTATGTTAGTCACCATATAGTACAACATTAGTTTTTGATGTAGTGTTCCATGATTCATTGTTTGCATATAATGCTTTATGTAATACGTGCCCTCCTTAATATGCAACACCAAGCTAACCCATTCCCCCACTCTCCTCCCCTCTGAATCCCTCAGTTTGTTTCCCATAGTCTCTCATGGTTCATCTCCCTCTCTGATTTACCATCCTTCATTTTTCCCTTCCTTCCCTAATGTCCTCTATACTATTCCTTATATTCCACATATAAGTGAAACCATATGATAATTGTCTTTCTCTACTTGACCTATTTCACTTAGCATAATCTCCTGAAGTTCCATCCATGTCAATGTAGAAATTGGGTATTCATCCTTTCTTATGGCTGAGTAATATTCCATTGTGTATATGGATCACATCTTTATCCATTCATCTGTTGAAAGGCATCTCCACTCCTTCCACAGTTTGGCTGTTGTGGACATTGCTGCTATGAACATTGGGGTACATGTGCCCCTTCTTTTCACTTTGGGGTAAATACAAATGCTGAGTCATAGGGTAGCTTTATTTTTAACTTTTTAAGGAACCTCCATACTGTTTTCCAAAGTGGCTGTACCAATTTTCATTACCACCAACAGTGTAAGAGGGCTCTCTTTTCCACATCCTCTCCAACATTTGTTGTTTCCTGCCTTGTCAGTTTCTGCCATTCTAACCAGTGTAAGGTGTTCAACTGTATGGTCAACTAATCTTTGATAAAGCAGGAAAAAAGATCCAATGGAAATAGATGGTGCTAGGAAAATTGGATAGCTATATACAGAAGAATGAAACTCAACCATTCTCTTACACCATACACAAAGATAAATTGTGTATAAATAAAACTCTAAATAAAAACTCTAAATTGTTGGAAGACATCAATGGGAGACAGAAATCTATCAAAATCCTAGAGGATAGCATAGGCAGTAACCTCTTCGACATCAGCCACAGCAGTTTTTTTCAGGATACATCTCCAAAGGCAAGGGAAACAAATGTAAAAATGAACTTTTGGGACTTCATCAAGATAAAAACTTCTGCATAGCAAAGGAAACAGTCAATAAAACTAAAATGCAGCCCACAAAATGGGAGAATATATTTGCAAATGACACTACAGATGAGTGGCTGGTATCCAAGATCTATAAAAAACTTCTTAAACTCAACACCCAAAAAACAAATTATCAAGTCAAAAAATGAGCAGAAGACATGAACAGACATTTCTCCAAAAGACAAAGAAGATAAACAACAGACATATGAAAAATGTTCAACATCATTAGCCATCAGGGAAATTCAAATCAAAACCACATTGAGATGCTACCTTCATTATTCATTCTTAAATGAGTTTTCTATCCTGGTCTGGTTTTCTCATATGAGTGGTTTCTTTCTGGATTCTCATTTTTCATTTTGATGCTATCTTAGGCATTCTCTTAGTTCTCCAGCACTGCCTAGACAAGTAAGAAAGAGACCTGGAGCATTGATGCATCTGTTAGTGCTTGCCCTTTTCAAACCATCCATTTCCTGTTTGGTGAAGCTGCCTTGCCAAATCTAGGCCCAGTGTCCACAGACCTTTTTACTAGTGTAGAGAAGCCTTGTCCTTTGAGGAAGATAGTCCATGTTCTACCACTGGTGATGGCCTATTTTATGGTGTTACTACACATTTACTCAGTCCCATGCTTAACTTAACAAGAAGTTCTTCAATATATTAGCCATATACCCTGGTCACCTGGGAACACCATACCTCAAAGGAATTGCTGCATTGTCCATGGCCTGCTGTTCTTAGTAAATGCTTAGAAAATGTTTCCTGGCATCTGACTTCAACAAGGTGCTTGGCAGTGGGTCAACTAGAGACACTCAGGGCACTTCTGCAGACTGCTACCCACATTACCTACTACTCAGGAAAGCCTCTACTGCATCTGACTTTACTACCAAATAGTCCCTGAATTTTCCCTTCACCATCCAAGGCAGTTGGTCTGAGTCTCTCTCAGTCTTTCAAATGTTGCCTCCACCCTTTGCCCTTCATAACTATAGTATGTTTTTGGAACCCAAGAGCATTTCTGTTTATTTGTTTATTCCAATCTGGTCTGATTGGCACTGTGTGTGATATATATTCTTGATATCCTGTGATATATATTCTTCTATATTAAGGGCAGCTGTTAGCCAATGCCTGTTATCTGGGGCTGGCATTCCTTATCAACTTCTTATACTAATAATGCTGGCTATGCTCTCTCTCCCCTGCTAAACACACACACACACACACACACACACACACACACACATTTTTGGGTATTTTTAAATGCCATTGGAGAGGAGAGAGGTCATACATATGCTCTGACTGACCATCTTTTCCAATAAATCTTGATCATTATATGCTAGATACTTTCTAGTTCTCTATTCCATTTTGTTTTAACCTCCAAGTTTTTAACATTTCTCAGGCTTTCAAATATCCACCTATCACAATATCATCATCCTCCCTTTTTCAATTAACTCTCCCTACCCATATATCTTTTCTCAAACATGACTACTAGGACATCCACAATTTACCTATAATTCACCTAAGAAAATTTGTTGATGGGAGTTGATATTCTACTAGTCTATCTGCCTGAAGTTTAATATACATGCATCTGTGTTTCTTGAGCTTCCACTTTTCAAAGTTTCTGAGCAGTGTTTCAACTCTAGAATGGGGTCAGCTTTTATTTTAATTGTTTATTATTTATTTATTTATTTAGAGTGTGAACAGGGGTAGAGAGAGAGAGAGAATCTTAAGCAGCCTTCATGTTCAGCACATAGCCCAACACAGGGCTCCATGTCATCACTCAAAGGTTGTCACCTGGGATCAAATCAAGAGTTGGATGCTTAACCAACTGAGCCACCCAGGTGCTCCTGTGGTCAGCTTTTATAGTGAGAATGGTATCCTTTAGTCAATCTTCAAATAAGCAACTTCTCTCTTTCTTATTTTTTTATTCATGTATCAGAACGTTATTTTAATATTTTGTAGGACTTACAATTAGACCAACCCCTCCATGGAATTTGTGACATACTTGAAGAACAGAATCATTCGGGAAATTGAAGAAAAGATCATTTGACCAGCAGATATCTAATGAGTATTCCTAAAAATATAAGTTTCTCACCCAGATTTCCTTAGTTGTAGGTGTTCTAATGTTTATATATGGGGTAGGCATAATGACTGCTGATGCTCAGCACTTGTCTGTAATGTCTACAAAGAAACTAGCAACAAGACTGCATTAGTTTCTTAGGGCTCCCCATCCAAGTACCACAAGCTGAGTGGCTTAAAACAACAGAAATATACATTATGTCACAGTTCTGGAGGTTAAGAATCTGAAATCAAATTGTCAGTAGGACTTTGCTCAGGCTGCCAGCTTTAGAGAATATCTTTCTTTGCCTTTTCTTAGTTTCTGGTGGCTGCCACAATACTTGATGCTCCTTGGCTCACAACTGTGTCACTTCAGTCCTGGCCTCTGTCATCACATGGCACTCTCCTTATATAACTGTCTTCAGACATCTTTCTTTCCTTAGGGCACTAATAGTTTTGGATTAGGGGCCCATCCTACTTCAGTAATACCTCATCATAACCACTTATATCTGAAACAATCCTATTTCCAGGTAACATATTTGAGGTTTGGGGGTTATGACTTCAACATATCTTTATAGGGTACCATAGCTCAACCTGTGACAAAGACTAAGCCCAGTCCTAGAGGCACTAGAGAAGTAGTTACAATAAATGTCAAGTTACATAGAAATGTTCTTGAGAACAAAATATAAGACTGAAGTCCAGTCCTAAAAATTAGGTCAGAACAAAAGTGAGATCAAAGATCACTGGCAAACCAGTCTATTAACAAAAGAGAGAAGGCATTGTGGCCAAGGTGAGAATTTATTCTAGTACCATAATATTGGGGTCAGGAGGAGAGAGGGGATTGTGGAAGCTGGAAGCCAGGTATGCACAGATAATCATTAACAATTTATTGTACATTTAATGATGTGAACCACTGTATGTAGCCCTTTAAAGTTTGCACAAACATGAGACCATCTTTTATGTGCCAGGTCAACTAAGTAACTTGGCAGATATAGTGATGGGGGATGCCCTGTCCTTTAGGGCTTTCTAGCATTTCTAGCTTTCTAGCATTTCTAGCTTTCTAGCATTTTGGCAAAACACAAATATGGCATTTACACACAAATATTATTATTATAAAGGGCAATCAGACTATAATCAGTGCATAAATGTGATACTGAATGGAGGGGAGGAACAAAATTACTTGACAGAGAATATATATTCTGTTTCTCTGTGCATGCCAATCCTTCCCCATCCCTTTTTGTTTTCCCGTCTTCCTCTCTTTTCCTCCTATGTTGATCTGAACTTGGCAAGCATATCTCTCAACCTTACTATGACACTGAAGCCAAAGGCTTCTGGTACAGACTGAATTTTATTTTACCCCCCCCCCCCACAAAATTAATATTGAAACCTAACGCCCAATGTGATGGTAAAGACTTTGGGAGGGATTTACATCATGAGGGTGGAGCCCTCATGGATGGGAGTAGTACCCTTACAAAAGAGACTCCCTAGCCCCTTATATCATATGAGGTTACAGTGAAAAGACAGCTGCCTATCAGGAAGCAGACCCTCACCAGGATCAAATCTGCTGGAGACTTGATCTTGGACTTCCTGGCCTCCAGAAAAATAAATTTCTCTTGTTTATAAGCCACCCAGTCTATGGTATTTTGTTATAGCAGCCCAAACAGATAAGGCAGCTTCTTTGAGTCTTTATTTCTACATTGATGTTTGGTGGATGGTTGGGTAGATGGATGGAAGGAAAGATGGAAGGAGAAAAGGAGGGTAGGAAGGAGGAAGAGAGATCCTCAGTGTACCATCAAGACAGCACTGAGGAGGGGAACTGCTTGGAAAACATACATATTAACTCTGAAATCTAACCCTGGCTCAAAAAGACTGTGAGGCAAAATCATCTTCTCAATCTTCATTGTAATTAACTTTTCAGCCCTGCAGGCTGCTAACCCATTGTTAACTCTGAGGAATCAGTGATTGAGTTTAAGCATGCTACAACTTGGAAAAATGTAATTTTAATGGTTGGCTTGCACACACACATTTTCCCCCCATCAGCAAAATGAGAAGATCAACTGATACACTCTGTCCTATATTTGCCTAAGAACCAACTGGAACAACAGTTAAATATACAGGATTGCTGCCCTAGCTCCAATGTATCAGCCTCTCCAGGGGTGGGGATCTGAACATTGGTTTTTAATTGAGGAGAGCTCATGATCAGAAAAGTCTGGAAACGTTGAGCAGATATAGGGAAATATCACTGAGAAAAAAAAAATAGAGCACTCAACTTACAAATAATATAATATGTATTTAGAAATAACTCTCTCACTGACTAGACACATTTTTTAAGTAAGGAGTGTCTAGTTGATACCTTAAATCCTTTCTAAGTTTGAGGATGATGATTTATCAGATTCATACCCATAAAGTTTCCCGTCTGTCTCATCTTCTGTAATAATAATATAATCATACTGAATTGTCTAACCAGCATCTTTCAACTAAATGAAAATCATAAGTAATTCCTTATGAAACAGTTATTATTTGTTTAAAAGAAAAGTTTCTATAGAGAGAAAAGGAAAGTTAACTTGCATCTTATATGAAGGGAGAAATTGATCTTTTTTTGAGAACTTGCTATGATTCTTATGCCATATACCATATAACTATCTTTAGATCAAGGCCTGGGTTTACATTTTACTGACTGAGAAGCAGACCAGGAAAAGCAAAGAGGTTTTCCCATGGCCCTAGAGTATAAAGCAGACCAAGATCCAAACCCAGATAATTTATTAGGACAGCTAACTCAGTAACCAAATGGAGATGAAAGTTGGAGACTTTATGTTGTATTTTAAAAACAAATCTGCCATAATATTTGCAATAAAGAAAAAAAGCTTACCAATGCTTATTTTAACTCCTAGAGAATCTACACTGCTTTTGTATTGGTGGTTGGGTTGATTATAACAACAACAGTGACATCACAGGCAGTGGGTTGAATTCTACAAGGGGAATGAGTAAGTTTAACTATAGCAAATGAACAATGACAATACAGTGTCCCACAAAAACAAACATCATTGTATTCTGGTCTTTTGTTATACAGAAGCAAACCATAGGAAAATTTCTTGGAAGAGCAAAGTCAAAATTTTATGTCAGAATACAGAATAATGGGGCTTAAATATTTTCCAGCTTCTCTCAGTACCTTGCCCACTCTTTGAATTTTACAGATCCTCCTATCATTGTTTCAGAGCTTTCTTTTAACTATTTTGAAAACTAGTGGTTTCTTGTGTTGACTATAATTTTAACCAATATTAAATCAAACTATTCAGCTTTATAATTTTCTAATACCACCCTAAGCAGGATCTCAGTGAAAATGTCCACAGTTTGGCTAAACTATGGAAAGTTTGTCTATATTTTGGCTAAACTATGGAAAGAACCTAGATGTCCATCAACAGATGAATGGATCAAGAAGATGTGGTATATATACACAATGGAATACTATGCAGCCATCAAAAGAAATGAAATCTTGCCATTTGCGACAACATGGATGGAACTAGAGCGTATCATGCTTAGTGAAATAAGTAAAGCAGAGAAAGACAACTATCATATGATCTCCCTGATATGAGGAAGTGGTGATGTAACATGGGGGCTTAAGTGGGTAGAAGAAGAATCAATGAAACAAGATGGAATTGGGAGGGAGACAAACCATAAGTGACTCTTAATCTCACAAAACAAACTGAGGGTTGCTGGGGGGAGGGAGGTTGGGAGAAGGGGGTGGGATTATGGACATTGGGGAGGGTATGTGCTTTGGTGAGTCCTGTGAAGTGTGTAAACCTGGTGATTCATAGACCTGTACCCCTGGGGATAAAGATATATGTTTATAAAAAATAAAAAATTAAAAAAAAAGAAATAGAAAATGTTCAACAAAAGTGAAAATAAACTTTTGGGACTTCATCAAAATCAAAAGCTTCTGCACAGCAAAGGAAACAGTCAACAAAACAAAGAGGGAACCCACAGAATGGGAGAAGTTATTTGCAAATAACAGTACAGACAAAAGGTTGATATCCAGGATCTATAAAGAACTCCTCAAACTCAACACACACAAGACAGATAATCATATCAAAAAATGGGCAGAAGATATGAACAGACACTTCTCCAATGAAGACATACAAATGGCTATCAGACACATGAAAAAATGTTCATCATCACTAGCCATCAGGGAGATTCAAATTAAAACCACATTGAGATACTACCTTACACCAGTTAGAATGACCAAAATTAGCAAGACAGGAAACAACGTGTGTTGGAGATGATGTGGAGAAAGGGGAACTCTCTTACACTGTTGGGTGAGAATGCAAGTTGGTGCAGCCACTTTGGAGAACAGTGTGGAGATTCCTTAAGAAATTAAAAATGGAACTTCACTATGACCCTGCAATTGCACTTCTGGGTATTTACCCCAAAGATACAGATGTAGTGAAAAGAAGGGCCGTCTGTACCCCAGTGTTCCTAGCAGCAATGGCCACGGTTGCCAAACTGTGGAAAGAACCAAGACGCCCTTCAATGGACGAATGGATAAGGAAGATGTGGTCCATATACACTATGGAGTATTATGCCTCCATCAGAAAGGATGAATACCCAACTTTTGTATCAACATGGATGGGACTAAAAGAGATTATGCTGAGTGAAATAAGTCAAGCAGAGAGAGTCAATTATCATATGGTTTCACTTATTTGTGGAGCATAACAAATCACATGGAGGACATGGGGAGATGGAGAGGAGAAGGGAGTTGGGGAAAACTGGAAGGGGAGGTGAACCATGAGAGACTATGGACTCTGAAAAACAATCTGAGGGGTTTGAAGCAGCGGGGGGTGGGAGGTTGGGGAAACCAGGTGGTGGGTACTATAGAGGGCACGGATTGCCTGGAGCACTGGGTGTGGTGAAAAAACAATGAATACTGTTATGCTGAAAATAAATAAATAAATAAAAGAATATATTTATCGTGATGAGTACTGAGTAATACATGGAAGGGCTGAGTGATTATATTGTACCCCTAAAGTTAACATATTAATTATACTTGAATACTGTTTCTTAATTATACTTGAGTAAAAATTGAATAAAATTAATTTAATTTAAAAAAAGAAATAGAAAATGTTCAACATGTTCTTGTTGCTGGGTGGTGTAGCAAGAAACTTGAAAGAAGCATGTGGCTTTATAGAAAAAAAATTCACATAGTACATGGGGGAGATGAAGTATTTATATAGAAGTTTCTCATACATATGGAAAATTACACATGTGTACAAAAGTAGAAAGAATAGTAGAATGTATCCACCAGCAGTTTCAACAAACATCAACTCATGGCTAGTGTTTTCTAATGTAGCTCCCGAGCCATTCTTCTTCTCCTCCACCACACACATTATTTTGCAGTAAATTGCAGAATCATATCATTAAATAAAAATTTTAATCAACTTTGAGCTCATTAAATAAGGTAAGATATCATTTTAAAGGATATGAAACAGACATAAATATGATCTAAAAAGCAAAAACATGTGAAAAGTCTCATACTGTGAGCTTTCATCCTTTAAAACAGAAGAAAAGAATAAAATAATATTATCTCTCTTTCAGATGAAAAATAAAAATTACTGAATATTTTTCAATATTAAAATGTTTTGAATGAATATTACTTGATAATACTATCTACTTATTTATTTAAAGAGTAGCCAAGTATTCTAAAATAAATATTTCTAGTTATCACAGGATCTGTTATTTGGTAAGGGGATCTGGCAAAGTACTAAACCATTTCTCAAAAAGACAAATGAATTTCTACTGAGAATAAAGCTGACTCTTATTTTTTTTTAATCTTAGATATGTGGGTTATAGTAAGAAAAATGAGTAAGTCAAAAAGGAAGAAATGTCTGGATGCAGAATTTAGCTTAACTAAAGACTTGGTATAGGCACAGTTCCTCCTAAATTCTGTGGAATAGTCACTGTTTTGAGATGCTGGCAGAAACACAAACTGACTCTGGAACAACATGGAAAACATTTTCTTCCTGTGATAATGTATTTTAGTCATCTATTGCTGTGTAACAAATCACACCAAATCTTAAAGATGTAAAACAGAACGTGCTGATTATCTTATAAGCTCTATTGATCAGGAGGAATCTGGGCCTAGATTATCTGGGTCCTCTGGCTCAGGGATTTTCACAAGGCTGTAACCAGGGTCTTTTTTGCAGCTATCTCCACATTCATGTGGGGCAGGCCCACTTGAGGTTATTTTGGTGGTTGCCCACGGAGTTCAGTTCCTCACTGGCTATTGTACTAAAGGCCTCTTTGTTCACTGCTGGCTGTTGGCCAAAGTTGTTAAAGCCAGCAAGAGAGTCTGCTAGCAAGACAGAAGTCTTCATTTTTGAAACCTAATCAATAAAAGTATTCTACTCACTAGACACAAGTCAGAGATCCAGCCTTCATTCCAGGAGAGGGCATTAAACCGAGTAGGACTACCAGGAGGCAGGCATTATTGGAGGTCATCTGGGGAACTGGTCTATTGCATTAGGTCATTATAAGCTCAGCCCAAAGCCACATTTCCTTTTGCATTAAGACTTTTTTCTTACTGGATCTCACGAAAATCTTTGACCTGAAGTATATTAAGCCAAGAAATTCATAAATATGTGAAAAGAGAAGGTTGCCTCAGTATAAGTAAAAATTTTGTTCTTAGCTATCTATGAAAATTATAAAAATAAAGTTCAGAAGCATCAGAAATTCTAGAATATGACAGTTATCCATATAGCAATGACTTTAGTACAAATCAAACTAGTCTATACAAATAGGATCTATTGATTGGTCATTTTTGGTGTTTTTAATGTGATTGTCTTTAGTTAAGTGTATTCTCTCTAGTCCCTCACTGACATCTACACTGCTCCTGGACATTGGACAGCCCTAGGTGGTTTCTCATGTAACTAAGAAACCCAGCATGAAACCCTTTGTTCTAGGACTCCCTGTGATGTAAGGTACCACTTGGCAGAAACTGTTTAGACATTCCATGAATCTAAGATACCCCTATTTCTCAGTTTCTTAGTGATGGAGTGTTATAGAATCTCTTTCATGTTCTGGAGGAGAACTAGCATTATGGAGGGACAGAATATAACTTTTTGTTATTATGCTTAGTGTAGGTGGTTAGCAAACCAAGGTAGCAAACATTTTAGGTTTTGTGGGCCACATATGGTTTCTGTCATATATTCTTCATTATTTTGTTTTGTGTGTCTATCTAAAAATGTAAAAACCCTTCTTAGCTCCGGGCTGTATGGAAATTCCTGCAAATTGGATGTGGCCTAGAGGTTTTAGTTGGTTAACTATGAAAGATTCATTTTCTGAATTTTTTTGATGTTCAAAACTATAATATAATTTTCAGTTTTAGAAGACACATTTGTTAAGCAGTTATTCAAATTTATTTATTTCATAAGTTCTAACAAATTTACTTAATAATTTCTTTATATCTACTAACATATTAATTGAATATAAAATATTAAGTAAATAAAAGGCCACCTATCATGCTAGACAATTTGTGGGCCATTTTGATTAGGGAAAATTTCCTCAGGAAATTTGGTTGCATTAGTGTGTTAAAATTTTATCCCTTTCAGGACACCTGGGTGGCTCAGTTGGTTAAAAGGTAGAACCTTTTGCTCAGGTCATGATTTCAGGATCCTGAATCAAGTCCCACATGGGGCTAGCTGCTCAGGAGGGAGTTGGCTTCTCCCTCTGCCTGCCACTCCCCCTGCTTGTCTTTTTTCTCATGCTCTCTCTCTGACAAATAAATAAATAAAATCTTTAAAAAACTGTTATCCCTTTCATTTTTCTCTTTTTATGAACTTGTTATTAATAAGATATTAGGTCTCTTGAATTGATTTTTTTTTATCACATTTTCCCACTCATCATTGAGTTTTGGTCATGCTTTTTGAGAGATTTCCCTAGTTTTTATCTTTCAATCCTTGCATTGTCCTTTAAATAGTTCCAAGAGCTGTGTTTTCCAGTTGTTCATTTTCCATAGCATTCTCTTGTTTTATAGACTATCTGCTCTAATGGCTCTGAGGATAGTAATTAAAAATAATGCTTTGAAGAAAACCTTTAAAGAACTCCAAGGTTGTTTCCCCCCCTATTGTGCTCTCTTTCTTTTGTATTGGAGCCCTTTCTCAAATGCCTCATACAATTTCATTCCCATGAATATTTCATAGTGAGACTCTGATAAGTCGATCGAAAGCCACATGTGGTTTAGCTTGATGACTTCTCACTCATTGGCTGTTTTTCTTGTTCTACAAAAACCACTGGTAGAGGTATATCCCAAGGACTACTAAGTTCTGCAAAGAAAAAAAATGCCAATCTCTTGCCTAAGGTGGGGAAATGGGAGGAGCTTAGCTCAATATAAAGCTCAGGAAGGAGGGTGGAGAAGTTTACTGCACGCAACTTTTGTAGTGTCTACAGAAATTCAGTTTTGCCCTTTGCCTTCTTACTACTTTCATCTGTACTTTGATTCTCCTAGTCCTAACCCCCTCTCAGTCCTAGAAAGTAAACTGTCACTCTGCATGCACTATCCAGCTTTGTGATCGGAGCTTCCTCAGTCTCATTAAATCTATACATGTTGTTTTCTAGAAATTGATTGGAAATTTCCCCTCTGTTTCTGTCCCCCTTCCCATATTTTTTTGTATTTGGCAGTTTTTTTTTCTCTTTAATGTTATTTTTGGGGAATTGGGCAGGGGGGAGATTAGGTGAATAGTTTACTGACTCCATGTATTTCATACTTAATTTGACTTCATCTTCCATTAATTAGCTTTAATATTATTGGAATACAGTTTGCCTTCATATTTGAATAATAGATTGGCTGACTGTGAAAGTCAAAAGGTATTTTTCTCAGAACTTAGAAGATACCATTCCATTATCCCCTTGTATTGAGTGTTACTAGTGAGATGTCTGATTTCAATCTGACACCTGGTTGTTTAGAGGTAATTTTTGGTTAATTGACAGTCAACAAGATCCTGAGAACTTTTCCCCAACTTTATAGTTTAAAAAACTGTTCAAACAAAGAGGAAAGTCAAAAGAATAGTATAAGGAATACCCATGTACTTGTCACCTACATGAGGGTTTACCCACATTTGTTTGGTATCCCCCTCTCTACATGTGTGTATGCTCTTTTGCTTAACCATTTGAAAGTCAGTTTGGCCGTCATGGGATTTCACCTTTAATCATTCAGCATACTTCTCTAAAATATAAGGACAATCTTCCAGTAGCCACAATCCTTTTGTCATCAAGGAAAATTAATACTTATTATTTTTTAAGTAGTATGTTATATTTTCTTCTCTTCTACATTTAGAGATTTTCCTTGATGTTTTGATATTTTACTTCTGTGTGTACGAAAGTTGGAGTATTCTATTTGATTTATTTTTAATCTACTTTGCATGGCACTGAAGCAGTCACATTCAGTCTTACACTAAGCTTTTCAGTTCTCACTTTTCAGTTCTCTCTTTTTTTTTTTTTTAAATTTATATTATGTACCACCCTTTGTTCTCTGGGCCGTCTTCCTCTGGAACTGCCTCTGGAATTTCTAGAGATGTGTCTGTTATGTCTTATCCTTTCTTCTATGCTTTCTGTCAGTTTATTCCTTTGGAATTCATTTAGGGAGAATTCCTTAGTTTGATTCTTAGCTCACTAATTCGTCTTTGTTCATTTTTCTGTTTATCTGATCTCTAGAATATTCTTTTAAACTAATCAGTTTTTAAATTGTGTAGATCTCTATTTGAGTATTTGGTGGATACAAAATCTTCCTGAACCTCTCTGGGGGGGAAGCTGGCTCCCTTTATACATTTTCTAAAGTTTAATTTGGTTTTCTGTATTAACTCTATTACTTAGTAGTTTTCCCACAGATATATTGTGATTACTGGTTGTGTGCTCATCTTATTTGCATTTCTGTGGACATAACGTGTTTCACTGCAGTTTTCCTCCTTTGATTATAAGGAAGGGATGCAGCGTACTGACAGATGGGGTGGCTAATAGTTTTCTTTTATGTGATTTTTTTCCACTGTTCCTGTTTTGCCAACAAGGCACCAACCTGATTCTTAGTAGGAGTCCCTGTCACTCTTTTTTTGTCAAGCACATGCACTACTGTTATGTGTTCAAATGTCATAAACCATGTCCATGAGTTGCTGGGGCTGGATCCCTAAGGAGTGTGTAGATGCTTTTCAGGATTATTCTCCTGAGGAGTAACATAGAACATTTGTTATCTGTCACTTCCTGACCCACATTGGTTGAGGGTTCCTCAACAGGTTGCTAATACTCCTGAGTTTGTGGACTGCAAATTCATCCAGAGCAGTCTTTTATGTCCTGTGCTGCTACAGTGAGAAGCCCTGAACAGGGAACATAGGCACCTGAGGTGTCAGTCCTGTGTATCTCATTAGACAAAATGTTCACGGAGTTCTTTGCCATAACATGGCTGAAATCAAGGGTGAGGCTGAGAAGGTGTAAGGCAGGCACAAGTGGCAATGATATAGGGAATGAGGTGGAAAATTTTAGGCAAAAGATGTTGGACTTTCTGCAGTTATGGTTTCTATGAGACATAGGAGAAGCTTAATAAAAACAAAGGCTGCTGCTTGCTGTTTCCTGCCTTTAACAAGACAATACCTACCCAAATGAGCCTAAAGTGACAACAGCTCTTCACAACACCCAAATCTGATTCAAAGGAATACATTTTAGACCAAGATTTTACAAACAACCTCTAAACTCTCTCATTGCCATTTTTTGGCATTATATCCTTATTTCAGGATCCATCCAACACTGTTAAAATTCACAACATGGTAATGAGAAAGTGTGCCAGCATTAGGAGATAGGGAGGAACTAGTGACATATGCTGTCTTCAGCTATAGCAAGGACATTTGTCTTGGGGAGTCTGTCAGTTTCTTTTCTCTCCTTGCTTCTTGTGATTTTTAGCATCTTCCCACAGGTCCTGAAATATCTGGACTTGAGCAGACATCTCAGAAGAAGATTATAACTTCTCAATCAGTATTAAATTCAGTGTATGCCAAAATTATGTGTCACTATATATATATATATCCACTATAGGAAATTATTCTCATAAGAATGATGGACAAACTTGTGCTGAATAGCTTCATTTTATAGAAAAATAATAATAGAGGGTGGGTATGTAATTGGATCCTAGAGGACAAAAAGGGAAGAGATTATCAGAGGGTATTTACCTCTAACTCCCACTGTTTATGGAAATCTTTCACAATACAGTTTCTACTGGATATACTCCTTACAAAGTTTCCATTTAAAAAAAAAAAGGAAAAATATATCATGTGAGTGAAAGCAGCAAAGACAGAAACAGTTTTAAGAATGTGAAAAATACCATCCATTCCATGTCACTACAGTAGCAGCAAGTTTGAGGTCAGGGTTTCTGACATTCACAGCTGCAGAGGTAGGCAAGGGTTAGATCATGAAGAAGTAACTTCTACAATGCCTAGGCATTATTCTGTAGGCAGTCACTGAAGGGTGTTAAACAAGAAAATGATGTAATCAGTCTTCATCTAAGAAGAGTGATTAGAAACTTTGTGGAGAATGAAAACGAAGGGATAAAATATGTAGCAGAGAGAGTATGTAGGCATCTCTTGCGTCTCTGAGTGGGTTATGATGGCAGCCTGATGCCTGGCAATGAAACTGTGGCTGAAGAAGAGAGTTGTAATCCATGACTAAGTTAAGAGTGTGGTATAAACAGTGAGGGAGGAGGGAGCTAAAAGATACATCAGACTTAAAGCTTGATTTAGGGTGGCTGCTTGTATAGCCAGTGCATATTGGGTTATGTAGAAGTGCTTGAGAAAAGAATGCAGTGAAAAGAGATTACTTTTAGGAAGTACTGGATTTAGGTTGTCTCAAAAAATAATAATTGGGTCCAGCCAGCTAGTGAAAATCTTAAGAAGGGGAGAAAGTTGAGTTCAAAATACAGATTTGGAAGTCAAACTATACTGATGATAGTTTAAAATACAAAAGATGCATCAATTTTAGATACTTTTTGTCTATGATTTTGGCAGGGATCTGAAAAAAGAATCCAAAATTAAGAATACATTAAAGAAAGAGATTCACTCATAGAAATGGGGGTAGAAGTAAGAAAATAGTGTGTCTTAGAAAACAAATAGTATATCTTGGAGAAAATAAAGTAGTGTATCTTGGAGAACATTTTAAAAAGAATAACATCATCAGTGTTATATAAAGTAGAGGGATCTAGTAAGACTGTTAAATTTGGTGATAACATTATTATGGACCCCAACAAAAACAAGTGGAAGGATGAGTAGGGAGGAGATAGACCAGAGGAAAGAAGGTAAAAATGGACTGGTAGTAAATAAATTTGTAGATAGGATGGAAAATTCAGAATGAGAAAAAAATTAAAAAGCACTCAAATCACTGAATGCTTTGAGCATACTCTGAGTAGAAGGTGACCTTGAGAAGATGTGTGAGGACAAAAAGATAGCTTGTGAATTTAATGGCAGAAGGAAAGTCATGGTTTACATTGAGAAGAGCCATTGCATGAAACTGAAGGGAAACTTACATTAGCTGATAGAAGGGCAGACAGGAGGCACAAGTGGCTTGTGAAGTCAAAGCCCAGAAGTCTGATTTTATTAGTGTTGTTCAATTTAGAGCTCAGTATCCTCAATAGAGTAGGAGAAAAAGTGGATTATTTCTTGTCTTTTGTCCAGGGTCAGGGAGTATGTAGAATGGGTAACAGAAAGATAGATTGTAGGTAAACTGAGGGGCTAGTGAGAAGGTAGAGAGGATCAATCATGAGGTTCAGACCAAGCTGGAAAGCTACTAGTGAGGGAACACTCACACTTGGGTGAGGTGAGATGAGGAACTGAAGAGAGGGAGGTCTCGGTGGGGGGCAGGGGTAAAGACAAGGAGATCCTTTGAAAAGAAGAAGGTCAGGAGGTAGAGGTAAGAGTGTGGGATATTGGAATCTGTGATTTCTGAGGCCTGAACATATTCTTCAGAACAAATTGGGCAGACTGGTTTTGGGGCTTCAGGACAAAAAATAAAGACCCAAAGAATTACTTCTATCCCATGTAACTCTTTCTTCATCAATGCCCCAGATTAATACTGGGACATAAAGCAGCGCAGTGGTTATCGATTTACAACTTTTCTTATTCCTGGCCCTTTTATCTTATCATTCAAGAGAAATCTGGTTAAAAGCAACCATTAATGGGAGCCTGGGAAGAGCTGACTATGCAGGAGAATGGGAAAGTTAATCTATTAGACATTCCCTCAATCACCACTCAGGCATAATGTGATTATGAGTGGTCTCTAGTGGGGACATTTGCAAGGTGGGAATATTGTACCACAGGAAATATCATATTATATACTTGTTTCAGTATATTTTAACAAAATGCTATGTGATGGAATAATCTGATACTAGGTGTAATGTTTAAAGATACGTCAAAGAGAGGATGACTTAGCCTAGAGGTTTTGAAACACTATGGAAAAAATGGAAATCTTGGGTTGTTCTCATTAACTATTGTGGATAACCACTATATTTCCCAATCTGCAAAGTATGCAAATTGTAGAATATTCACAAAAAAGTTTTTGGAAAATGGCAACAAGGAAGTAGCAAATCTAAATGATTTTTCTTCCAGAGGAGATAATTAACATTTTCCATTGTACCTTTAAATATTATCACCTACAACTCACATAGAAATTAGAGTACACTGTAGTCCATTTCTCTTTTGGTTACAGATCTGTCATCTCTGAACGCTTCATAAACTTTTTTCAACCCCAAAAAAGTAAGAGTAGAAATTACCTTAAGCATTCTTTTATTCTTGTTTCACTTTATAACATTATTCAGATTTTCTGGCCTCTTCCTTCAGGGTTGGTACTCTGAACTTTTGGGGGAAAATAAGGCTAAATATTAACAATTGAACTAGGTTCATTGCCAGTCTAAGCAACTTTTTAATATATCTTGGACTGAGCTGGTGAAGTTCAGTAATTAGCATCATAAACACATCATTTTCTTTGCTTTGCTAGTTTACATTGTTTATATACTCTGGGGGTATAAGTTTTTTAAAAAGTCCACCCCTGTACTTAAGTTTTCTATCCCATCAGCAAAGTTTAGCCAGATTGGGCCCCAAACATACCTTCTGATAGAATGAGGTATCCTTCAAATTACTGACATCAAACTCTGCTGCTCAATCAAGGGTATATACATTTAGGAAAAAGACACTGTTTGACCAATTAAATGTAAATGTTTAATAATTTAGAAACACAAAAGCACAGCTTGCTTTGATTTATTTTTCAACTTTCCAGCTCCAAGCCGGCCTCAGGCAACTATGTAATAGAAGTTCCAGCCAAGTGAAACATTTCTTTCTTTCTTTCCTTTTCTTTTTTTTTTTTTAAGAATAAGGGAAAAATAAAGGTTAAAAATAAAGAAGGCAGATTGAAATCCTTTTTAATCCTTAACTCTCTCAGGATCACAGAAAAAGAACAGAGATGTGAGGTAAGGCATCATGAAACCAATAAACTGGGACAAGAACGGATTGGAAAGCAGAAGCCTTCTGTGTGTATATGAGTTAACTCCACATACAGTAAATTCCTTTATTTCAATTTTTCTAGCTTCAAAATATTAGACTTGCTCAGTTTTTTCCCAGTCACCAAAATAGGTCTTCCTTTGCATATCCTGTCCCACACTTAAAACTCACTGGGAATAAATCTGTGTACATCTCTGCCAACACAACACTTGCTCCTAAAGATAACTTGATAATATAGTTGCATTCCAGAGAAGGGTCAGGGTGGACATTCAATAGAAAATGCTATACAGTGTGTGCTTCCCTGGTTCCCAACTCAGTGGGGTTTTTCTTTGCAGAAGCCTATGGGAAATTAATTCAGTGAGACAGAGCTCAGGGCATAGTGAGCACGGAAGCAGACACATGATTTCTGAAGGAAAATCTCCTCAGACTAATTCACAATGGAGAAAGAGCTCTAATGTTTCTCTTGTGGTTGTGTTGTGCTTTACTGCACTTTGTAATAAACGCTCTGGTCAAAAGACCCAAGTTCTGATGAAGTGGCACAAAACTGCATGTCATCCCACAGCCTCAGAAAGGAGGTCTTTCTGTTTTTATTTTAAGCATACCATAACATGGGATCCCACCAGTCTTTGAGAACTGAAATATAACAGCACACAACTGTTGTTTGGATTGCCTGTAAACCACAAAAGAATAGCCACAATGCCAGCAACTTTCCTTCTCAGCTCCAGCCCAATGTTCTAAAAGCTGTATCCTGGAATTCTAATGTGGAATATCATTGACTTCGGGGGTGGGAAAAGTGGTTTTAGAAGACAATGACTGATTAGTTCTAATGTAGCATGTGGTAGTAGAAAGTGCCTTAGATAGGAATTTTAGTTGTTGTTTTTTTTCCACCCTAGTAACTAACCTAGTAATTGAGGTCAAATCATTTGGATCCCTTCATTCAATAGATGAGAAAATTAATGTTGATTGCAATGAATTTCCTTATCTGTAAGTGACAAAGTCAAAGTTTGAACTTCATGGTCTATAAGACCTTTCTAGAATTCTAAACTTTCCCTTTTTGCTTTGGGAGGAGTTGTATCACTGATGTAAAAAGTACTAGTTACTTAATACCCTCCATTTTAATGATAAATGACTTCTTAGGAAATTATTTTTCTTAATTCCTAAGGAAATTAATCAATGTACTAATTTTTTTAAATGATTTCCTTGGCTAATTACCTCTAGAGCTGATCGATAAGAGGAGATATGCAATTCTACTTCCTGGAGGACCTTAGAGATTAGGATACAAGTACTTCTCAGTTACAATGGGATTGAGTAATCGAACTCCTACTTAAGGGAATAATGAAGCAGGTCTCAGAATTTAGGCAATAATTATTTATTACTTATTGCCATTGTTACTCACTAGAGTTCCTTCTCCTTTCCCCAGATGACCAGAGCAAGGATGGTGGCTTTAGGAAAACGTGAGCCAAACCTTTGGGATTGTCTGCTTCTAAGTCAGTGGAAGGGAGCTGCGAAGCAGTAGAAAATGGTGCATAGTTTATTTCAACTTTGACTTTGGGTTATTTGTGAATTTCTCTCTGTTCAGATTAATTGAGAGTTGAGTATTTGTCTATATTACTAAATGTCCAGAACAAAATGGACAATTTACCAAGGTCATTTCTGGTCTAATCATTTGATGATCCTCGAGTCCATGCTCAGCACTTTTTTCATATTTACTCTTTATCTCAGACCTGTACTTAAAGATACAGAAATATTTTCATGGAAAAGAACACTGGCATACAGTGTAATTATAAGAGAAAAATGTTTTACTAAATTAGAAACATTATTTAAATATTTTTGTTATTCCACTGCTTGCTCTCCTAGCTCTTAGATGGAAAATAATAATCATATCAATTATTTTTTACCAAGAAGGGATTTGGGGATCATCCACTTGGCACTGAACTGCTGAAGATGCTTCACATGGTCAGTCCATATCAAATCTCTATAACCAAGGTGATTTAACCCATGCAGAGTAACTCTATGAGCAATAGAAAGATTTACAGGCATTAAAGTCACTGAATCCAAATGGACCATGCTTTTGTAACAGGTCAGGTGTTGCCATAAAGGAATATTGTTCTTCCTTGGATAAAAAAGGGGATGGTCGTTGGGACAAGAATGGAGAGTAAGTTCTTTGACATTAGGGATTAGTAAAGAAGGTAGGAGGGTAGAGTGGTAATTCTGGGCAATTACATGGCTGTGACTTAAAAATCTCTCCGAATTCAACCACCCTTGAAATTGAGCATGATCTTGTAAAAATGTCTTTATGTGTGTACTCAAATAATCTCTTATAAATAGGACTGAAGTTGGGGGGTACTCAGGCCTACAATGGCACAGAGTTATCGTAGTTGAAAAAGACACTAAAGGGAGCTTTCTTCTCTCTGCGGTAAGTGATGGGGGACAGTGGGGCTTATAGTTCACCAGTGCTTTTCTCTGCAGTGGTCACCAGCCACAGCACCTCTCTGGGACTCAGCAACAACCTGGGGCAGCAGGGACCCTACCTGGGTGGTTGTGTTCCCTGCGTTTCAATAGCGACACCATGTGGCAGCAGTTGTAAAAAGAATGGCTTCTGCCACTGAGGGAACAGGTTTTCTGGTCCTTGGGAGTTTTGGAGTTCTCACAGGAAGGAGAATACTTGAGAGAGAAGGAGAAGAATGATTGCATCCAAATGGACCGTGGCATTATCTGAAAGGGAGCCTTTACCTCCCTCCTTCAAAATGGAGAAGACAGAGGAGAACTCATCTACTGTGTGCCTTTAGGAATGATCTCTTCACTCAACAGGGAGATCAGGATAAGTAGTTTTAGGGCTCACCAAGATTTAGTGTGAGTAGCAAAACAAATCAAAGTACATACCAAACAAATTACCACATAATTTCTCTGAAGCAAGGCCTTAGAGTAGAAGCTAAGAGCTTGGGCTTTGGCTCAGACTTACTGGGCTCAAACCCACTTCTGCCACTTACTATGTTTGAGTTTGGAGAAGTTATGTAACTCTGGGCTACACATTTCTTATCTGTATAATGGAAAGGAAACAACACACTTCACAGAATGATTTTGAGAATTTAATGCATGAATCTACATCAAATGCTTAACCCAGTATTGGACCCAGTCACCTGATTTGCAGGATGTTATTCTTTTTTTTTTTTTTTAACCTTTTTATGTTGTCTTGCTGCTTATCTTGCCCTAAGCCTTCTCTACTTTCATTAAGTCAGCATTTATTCCATAAGGTAATCAGATCTTTTTTTTTTTTTAAGATTTTATTTATTTATTTGTAAGAGAGAGAGAGTGAGAGCGAGCACAGGCAGACAGAGTGGAAGGCAGAGTCAGAGGGAGAAGCAGGCTCCCTGCGGAGCAAGGAGCCTGATGTGGGACTCGATCCCAGGACGCTGGGATCATGACCTGAGCCGAAGGCAGCTGCTTAACCAACTGAGCCACCCAGGCGTCCCTAAGGTAATCAGATCTTAATTTCTGTCTTATTTGTTCTCTTTTAATTTTACATCTATTATTTCTGAAATATATTTCAGTATTCTATTTTTCTTAGATTTTGCTTTGTTTTGTTGAGTAAATAGCCATTTCTTGAGACTTTCTAGTGCAAATGTAATGTAAAGATCACACTGTTAAACACCTATGGGGGCCAGATGGGCCAGATGGGATTAAAGCAGACAAAATGAGAAAAACAAGGCCTCATGATTCTTAGTCTACTCTGCCAGCATCTGGTAGTCGGCTGACTGTTGGCAGGTGAAGAAGCAAGAAAGTTTTTGAGTGTGGAATTCTCTCATCTTAAACATAGACCAATAATACAAATTTTTGAAAACATCATGTGCCAATCAAAACACATTTTGTGGGCCAGAGACAGACCATGTCAGTTTGCAATCTCTAAGTCATCTTCCTGGGTAAGTACAGTTTAGGATGAGTGCCACCTAGTGGTAAGAATTATAATTAGAAGGCAGTAAGTAACTTACATGCCATTCATAGTTTACTATTATAATGTTAAGTGTAAATGGTATTGCTGTCCTCTAATCTTTTCCTAAATAATTATTCGTGAATGCCATTGCAGGCATTTCGTTTTGGGAACCTCTTTTATCACAAGCTATGCTATCATAAAGGTGACTGAATAAACACTGCCCAGAATTGTTAACTGCCACAAGTTTTTGTAAATGAAGTTTTATTAGAACCCATGCATGCTCATTTGTTTGCATAATGTCTATGACTGCTTTCTTATTACAGTCCCAAAGTTTAGTAGTTGTGATATATATCCACAAGTATTTCTTATCTGGCCCTTTACAGGAAAATTCTTCTGACTCCTGCAGTAGAATGTTTTTGGATTTTTTTTTTTTTTTAAGAAATGATCTTGATGTATAATTTATTCATCCATGATTTTTTTATGACAGTAAAATCCTTCTCCTTTAATTTCTTTTCAGTGTTCCAGAATTTGTTGTTTATGCATCACACCCAGTGCTCCATGCAATACATGCCCTCCATAATACCCACCACCAGGTTCACCAACCCCCCCACTCCCTCCCCTCCAAAACCCTGTTTGTTTCTCAGAGTCCACAGTCGCTTATGGTTCATCTCCCCCTACAGTTTCCCCCAACTCACTTCTTCTCTCCATCTCCCCATGTCCTCCATGTTATTCCTTATGCTCCACAAATAAGTGAAACCATATGATACTTGACTCTCTCTGCTTGACTTATTTCATTCAGCATAATCTCTTCCAGTCCCATCAATATTGCTACAAAAGTTGGGTATTCATCCTTTCTGATGGAGGCATAATACTCCATAGTGTATATGGACCATATCTTCTTTGTCCATTCATCCATTGAACGGCATCTTGGTTCTTTCCACAGTTTGGCAACTGTGGCCATTGATGATATGAATGTTGGGATACAGATGGCCCTTATTTTCACTACATCTGTATCTTTAGGGTAAATACCCAATAGTGCAATTGCAAGGTCATAGGGAAGCTCTATTTTTAATTTCTTAAGGAATCTCCACCCTGTTTTCCAAAGTGGCTGCACCAACTTGCATTCTCACCAACAGTGTAATCACCATCCGTTTACTTATCTTTCTGCATACTCATATTTTAAGTGTGTTTCTTTTATAAATAGAATGCTGCTGTATTTTACTTAATCCAACCTTAGTTTTTATTTAACTGACAAATTCAATTAAACTGATGTATTCATCATTTATTTTTGCCATCTTATTTTGTTATTTTTATGTTTTTACTCTGCACTCCATTTTTCCTTTCTTCCAAGCTTTTAGTAGATTGTTTTATTTAGCAACCCAATAATACTTTTAAAGCGTTTGTTCTAGCTCTCTTCTAAAATAGTCTTACATTTTAAGCATACATGTTACTTTGAAAGGTTGAATGTTAATATTTTTATCCCTCACTCAAAAAGCACAAATTCTTAGAACACTTAAATGCCAGATTTAACATTTACTTATTTTACTTCTGACTTATTTTTATATTCTTCAAATAGGTTGTAAGTAATAATTATAGTAATATTCTATATAATAAATTCTTGTTCATATTTACCCCAATGTTTGTCACCTCTATTATTTACCACTGATTCTTGCTTTGAAGTTCTTCCTTTAGATTACATTTCCTTTTTCTGGAAACACATCGCTTAAAAGATGTTTTAAGGAAGGTCAGTCATATAAGAAATTGGAATTCCAGAAGAGAAAAAGACAAAGGATAGGGAAGAAGGAATATTTCAAAACATAATCTTTCAAGAATTTTATAAATCTGACCAAAGATAGTAATATATTCAAGATGTGTATGAAGTCCAAGCAAGGTAAATACAGTGAGAGCCACAATTTGACACATCAGAGTCAAACAGCTGATAATGAAGGAAAGAAACTATTGAAGTAAACAAAGAAATGAAAGATATATTACTTTTTAAATAGTAACAATATGATGGACAGCTGATTCCTTAACAGAAATGATGGAAGCCAGAAGACAATGTAATGACATATTTAATGGTGAAAGAAAATAACTGCTTTGGAAATCCCTACTAAATGAAAATATACTTTATAATTGCAAATTAAATAGTTTTCAAGTGGACATAAACAGGATTTACCATCAGCAAATATTAAGGTAAACACTATAGGGGATTCTTCAGACAGAAGTAAAATGATCCCTGACAAAAACCCAAAAATTTGAGAAGGAAATTATCACTGGTATTGGAAAATTCATTTATAAACATAAAATATTTATAATAAAAATTAGTAATATTTTGGTATTTTTACATATATAAAATTAAATGCATAATAATAACAAAATATCAGAGGGTGTTAAAAGAAGTTTAAAAAATCACAAGTTTTCTAATTGTTAAGTAGAATAAAACTATTATATGAGATGATAATAAGTTGAAGTTTCAAAGGATGTCTATTGTAATTTCTGGGGTAACTACATGTATATATAGTATATGTATAGATAAATAGAGAATATATAGATATAAATATATAGTGTAAATATACCTATCTCTTTATAAATGTATAGCAAGCTACATAAACTATATATATCTATTCATGTATTTACATGTCTTACTAGTTAAGAGAGGGAAAATTAGAACAATAAAATATTTGATCAGAGGAACATAAAACAGATCATATAAATAGAAAACAAATAGTTGGTAGATATAAAAGTAGTATTATCAATAATTGCATTATGATTTTACTAAATATTCAAATTAAAAAACAAAGATTTTCAGACTGAATAAAAAAACAACACAAAACTGTATGTGCCTTAAAAGATACAAGTTTTAAATGTAAGGATATAAAAAGATTGCAGCAGGATAAAAAAAGATATTCTATATATAGTTCTACTAATACCAGATAAAGTGGACTTTAGGGCAAAAAATATTAATAGAGTCAACAAGAGACATTTGATTTTACTAAACATGTAAGTCTATCAGAAAGAAAACAATTCAAAATCTGTATGTATCTCTTACCTAATCACTTTAGGGCAAAAATTGGCAAAATTTAAAGGAGAAAAGACAGATTCATACGTAAAGTGGTGAACTTAAACATGCCTCTCTCAGTAGCTGATAGACCAATCTTAAAAAAATTAGTAAGCATATAAATATCTGAAAACATGATTAACCATATTGACTAATTGACATACGCAGAAAGCTGCACCCAGCAATGACAGTATGCACATTCTTTTTGGGCATATGGAACAGTTACCAAAATTGGTCATGTGATGGGCCATAAAACAATTTCCAACAAATTATGAAGGATTTAAATCATTCAGAGGATGTTCCCTTACCACACTGTAAGTACTCTAGGAATCAATAACAAAAGGTAACTATAGAATATATAGTTACCTAAATATTTAGAAATTTAATAACATTTTTAAATAATCTTGAGTAAAAGAAGAAATCAGTATTTGGAACTAAATGTTAATGAAAATAAAATTTGTGACATATAGATAAAGCTGAGTTTAGAGGAAAATATATAGCTTTAAATACATAAATTAGAAAACAAGTCTGAAAAGCTATCTAAGTAAATATTTCAAGAATATAGAAAATGAAAAACAAATTGAACTCCCTTTTAATTAGTTAGAAAATAGTAACTAGAAAATAGGAAATAAATAAATCAAAAATATGTTTCTTAAAAAGACTAATAAAGTTGATAAGCTTTGGCAAGAGTGATCAAGAAAAAAAGAAGAGAAAGGCAGAACTTACCAATATCAAGAATGGAGAGTGAAAACGGTTTTATCACCAAACAATATTTGTGTACCTATCTTTTCTTTAACTAACATCCTACTGTCTTGTTCTAGTTTTAAAAGTTTTGAATAAAGGTAGAAAAAATTATCTCAGCATGTTCTTTAAGTTTTGACTATTCTTGAATCTTTGCATGTTGTAAATTTTAGAAACAGTTTGTAAAATTTTAGAAAACAACCTTGGGATATCGATTTGGTTTGTGTGAATGTATGGATCGATTTTGGAAGAAATGACAAATTTATAAAGTATTGAACTTCCCTATCTATATACCTTCCATTTCTTTAGGTCTTATCTGTTTTTCTCTAAATAATATTTTTCTCTATACAGATGTTGCACATCTTTTTTTTTTAGGTATTTAGGTCTTTTAGACTATTTTTTTTTAGGTATTTGGTATTTTTAATTATATTTCAAATTATATGTTTTACAAAATTTTATCTTGTCTTTCTTGTTGGCACAGTACATGGAAAGCGTTTTTAAGTAAGGATGTGACATAATCACATTTGATATTTAGAAAAAAAGTGTTGACAGTGTGGAAAGTGTATTAGAAGAAGAGCAAGCGTGGGAGGCAAGAAAATGTAGTCGAGGGGCGCCTGGGTGGCTCAGTGGTTTAAGCCTCTGCCTTCAGCTCAGGTCATGATCTCGGGGTCCTGGGATGGAGCCCCACATCGGGCTCTCTGCTCGGCAGGGAGCCTGCTTCCCCCTCTCTCTCTGCCTGCCTCTCTGCCTACTTGTGATCTCTCTCTATCAAAATAAATAAATAAAAATAAAAACCTTTAAAAAATATAATAAAAAAATTAAAAATCTTAAAAAAAAGAAAATGTAGTCAATTTCTGCATAACAACATGATGTCATCTAAAATAAAATTGTGGCAATGCAAAAAAATTATAAGAGAGAGATTCATAGTTTGTGTGATTAGCAGATGAGCTGAGGGAGAAGAAAGAATTCATGATTACTCTAACATCAGAGGGATTGTAGTATTATTCACAAAGTTGGAGGAAGAAACACTGGGGCTTGAATGAAGAAAGTGAGGCCTAAAACTGGAACTCACTGAGTTTAAAATGGAACATCTAGGTAAAGCTATCCAGGATTTAGTTGAATTTAACAGGGATATGAAGTTTAGGAGAAAGATCTTAGCTGACATTATTATGTAAGTGGTAGGCACAGATATAGAGTTTCAAGAGATTACTTAGGAAGAGAAGGAAGCTGTCAGTTGTAGAACCATAGATATACCAGTATTTAAGAGATAGGCAGATAAGTCAGAGCTTAGGCGTAGGATTAAGGCAAAAGATAAAGAAGTAGGAAAAATTTAAGAAAAAAAATGAAGGCCAATGTAAAGGAAAGATCAGTGTCAAACCCTGAAGAAATCTAGTTACAGAACAGCTGAAAGTTTCTTAAAAAATCTTTTGAATTTATCACAAAAATGTCATGATGACCTGGGAGGATATTCCTAGCATCTTAGACGTGAAGGCTGGACGATGATTCTCAGTCTACCCCTCTAGCCACTATAGACAATACTCTTAAAGGAACTTTGTTGTGAAAGGGGAAAGAAAGAAGAAATATAAATCAGGGGAAAGAAGAGGCAGGGGATGTTTTTAATGAGAGAGAAGGAGTTAACATGTACGTAAACAAACAAACAGAAAGATAGTCTAGCCCTGGTTCTAAAAATTCAGCATGTGCAAATATATTGTCAAGGACACTCAGATAAAAATGATTTCTGAGTTCTGCAGGACAGAGTTGCTGATTTAGTAGGTTTGAGGGGGAGCGCTGGAATCTGTTTTTAACTAAATATGCCAAGTGAATGTGAGGTGTGTATTGGAAAGACTACAATTTTAGAAATATTCCAGTAAAGGGAAAGTAAACAAGAATAAAAGTGGTAAAACCTCGTGCATAGAGGTATGGGAGAGGGTGGGGTCTAGGGAACTAGGTGGTAGAATAAGCATTGTAAAGGAAGGACACGTTTGTTTCTCTATGACAGGAGCTTAGGAGCAAGGTTTGCAATAGATGCACCCGTTTCTAGTAAGCATACCAAGATGAGTGAGTTTTGTTCCAAAGGTTTCTTTAATTCTCTTTAAAATAAGCAACAAAAACCATTTATTTTTAAAAAACGGGGAAGACTGGAGAGTAGAGACGTGAGGAAATCATTTTAAAACGGCTATTTTCAGGGAATGGGGATGAGATGCAATGGTCATGAACATGACCACATTGCTGGACATCTAAGGCCCAGGTGAAATTAGATACTATAGACTTACACTAACCATGATCGATAAAGCTGTACTTTCTCCCCTTCTCTTCCGCCAGTCAGTCTTTATGTACTGGGCTTTCAATGGCTCTAAAGCTGGTTATTGTAACCTGTGTAGAAGAACAAAAAAGGTAAGCTAATTATGCCAGT
This sequence comes from Mustela putorius furo, assembly GCF_011764305.1. Classification (NCBI taxonomy): domain Eukaryota; kingdom Metazoa; phylum Chordata; class Mammalia; order Carnivora; family Mustelidae; genus Mustela; species Mustela putorius. Next base: position 15,929,096 of record NW_025421998.1, read on the forward strand.
TGTCAATTTATTGCCTTTCAGCTCCAAACCCATCCTTCTTGACCTGCTTGGTGACACTGGGGCTGCACCCTGTCAACATTTCTCCTAGCCCATTGGCACAATGTTAGGCCTTTTCAGGAGAATGCTGGGGGGGTCATTCTGTAAGGGGCTTCTTCTCCTTACACTGATGCTTTCCTTCTTGATCCTGAGGTATAGCTGCTGAAGGTAGCTTTCTTGTCAAGGACACTTTCTGGACTTGGGCAGCTTCTCCATCAGTGGTGCACTGGACCCCAGTGGGTGGCTTCTTGGCAAGTCTAGTCAATACTTGGGGGTGGGGTCGGATGATCTTCTGAGAGTGTTTCTTTCTTGATTTGTTTCCCACAGCCCAAGAGCGGTGGCTGTTCCTTACACTGCTTACTTTTTATGGTTCTTTTTATTCCTCTTCATATTCAATCCCCTGTTACTGTGTTTTTATGTTAAAAATGCCCTGCCCACAGTAATCACTGGTGTAGCTTTACCTTCTTACTTCATCCTGAATGATTACACTAATTGAGTGTTTCCTTTGAAAATAGCAATTTGAATAAGTTAAAATCTATATTTGTAGAAGGTAAAATAATGAGATAAATTACTCAAGGGTAAGATGAGGCAGGGAGTCCGATCAACTTGAATAACTTCTCCCCACACTCAATGACAAATATTGGTTTATTTGAATGTAAAGATGACTGGTTCACTAGGAATGAAAGTAAAAGGAACTATTGAGTGTCCACATAAGAGACCTGGAGAGCCATCATTGTGGCTAATAGTTTTCCAAAAGTACATTGTTATATGTAGATTTTTTCCCATGTTAACAGTGACAAAACATCTGCAGAAATTTGTCTCTTTCCAACTTACTTGAAAGTTCACATGATATATGAGATGTTTTGACAAATTACATTTAGCCAGCTTGTTTTTATATGTTAATAAAATATAATTTTCTGCTATGCCAGCTCCAAATCTACTCCCACTTGCCCTGCTTTGTGATACTGGGCTGGACCCTGCAAACATTGCTCCTAGCCAGATGGACAGTGTTAGGCCTTGTCAGGAGAGTGCCAGAGGGACACTGTAAGAAGAATGGGTTCCTGCCCATAGTGGTGCTTTCACCACTTAATTTTGAGGATAGTATTTACAGCACATACAAAGCTCTACTTTTAATTCATGACTGCTATAGGAAAGGCATATTCTTATTTAAGGAAAAATCTTACTGAGGTATTTATTGTTTTCTATCATTAGAAAAGCAAAACTGTGGGTTCATGCTTCGTTGATATGCATTATCAGCATTTTTCTGGCCATGGATGAACCCTTTATTCATTCAACAAACATAATTACTGATCTCTGGATAATACACACATCACCATTAAGTGCCAGGGATACAGAGGTTCATAAATCATGATTATTGCCCTTGAGAAAACCTAAAATCAAGCAATTACTTTTTTTCACATATTCTAAAAGTCACAGCTTTTGCCACATTTTTGACATTTAATAGCTAAAATCGGTAGCCCTGAGCCATGCCAGCCATCTAGCCAATGGCATCTTATCACTTATAGTTACTAAGGACCAGGATGCAGTTGGGAAATCATTGTCCTTGCCTGCACATGGGGGAACTTGGGTGTAGCAATCCACCTTGCCATGTTAGTTACACAAATACACTACTTGTCAAAAGTCTGCTGGAGGGAGAGATAAAACAGAATAGAATCCTCCTCTCAAAGGAACATGAAACAAGAAAGGTATTTCTCTGACCAGAAGGACACTCCTCTAGGGTTTGTGGGTGGGAAAGTGAAGTGGGGTACCTATAAAGTATGACATTGCTGGGTTAGAGGTCCTTCCTTACTAATCAAGCATGCTACTTTTTATTTAATTTGTGCCCTGGGAGAGCAAAAGGAAAACCTCAACAATAAGTATAATGACTATGGTGTTATGACTGATGGCATGACTAGACAGCTGCAGCACTGAACACTGTACCAAACAAATATTACATACTCATTTAAAAAGTAATGTGAGTCCTAGTTGTTTGAAAATCTACCACTGATTCCTTCTGGTTGACTTTTTAATGTCAGCATCGAATGTTTGAATAGCAGATGTCAGTGGTCTGGTAGAAAAGCCTGGACACAAGTGTGGACCCTCTTTTTAGTATGGGCTGTAGCCCAATTTCCTGATGTCCCCAAGGTGGTAAGGGAGAAAACATGGGCATCAACACCTCTGATTCAGAAGAGTTGAACTCAGTAGGGGAAGAAGCTCACCAAACTTATTTTGGTAATATTTTTCTGATGATGTAAGCATGAGAGTTACATATGATAAAAATCTTGGTCTAAATATGTCCAAAAGAGTTCTTTTAATGAATGTAAAATTAAAAACATTTAGTTGGTAATTTTTTTCTTTCTTTTTTCTTTTTTGCGTTTTATAAGTGATAGCATCATAGTTTCATAAAATTGCCACATAAAGAGATGACATAAAATTATGAAGAATTTCTTTGCTGTGGACTTAGAACTTGTTATCAGATATTACTAAACATCAGTTAACTTTTAACCTTGGGAAGGGACTCAGTAAATATTTTACCAAGGACTCAGAAATGAATTTCTCTATTTCCAATCTCCCATTTCTTCAGATATATGATTCCTATACACATGTTCTTAGAAGCAGAGCAACTAGATTGAAAATCCAGTGTGGAAAGAAAACAAAATTCCATAATCTACATTATTGCTAGTAGAATCTGGAATTTTTTGGTAAATTCATTACATTTCTATGCATCACTTCTAAGTCTAGCTTCTGTTAAATTCTGCCCCATGCCTCATTCCTTAAATAGTGACTATGGATTGAGAGGGAGAGAGAGAGTTTATTTTTGTAGATTCACCCCATGAATGGGATTGATTCTGTTAATTATGTTGCTCTTTCTATCCAAAGAGGCAAAAAGAAAGATTTCCTTGATGCTTACAGGATATTTATGACATAATAAATACCTATATTTGCAGTGAAAGATAGCATGCATAGCACACCGATTCCTTTAGACCCAACAGCATGGCTGTCATAGAAGGGCACAAACCTAACAGTTTTTCTGTTGGTTTTCTGCAGTCCCAACCTAATGTTTCGTTCTTCCATCCTTGTTTATTTTATCCTCATTAGGTTCACAGAGAGTTTAAACTCATTCCCCACCCAGAAACCCACAGGAATCAAACAAATGTGTTTTGATGGATTTTTGTAGTTTCCTTTCAGATCCAGATGTTGGACAGCAGCCATCTTAGTAAAAACACTTGCTGCATGAGGCAAGGAGGGAAGGAAATCTGAAGAAGAAATCAATTGGGAGAAACCTATGTTCAGCATATCCACAAATTAAAATTTTTATTAGCTACTAGATAGAAATAACTTAAAATTTGAAGTCTGTCATCCCTCAAAGTGACACTGACATCCGCTCACCAAGGCTGACCTAGCCTCAGCCATTGCTGAGTGCTCAATCAGCCAGCAGCAGGGACTAATATTCAGACCCCAATATGACATCATGTCCTGGGTTGGCTATGCCGAGAAAAAGAGGAAATAATTAGATTCTCATAAGATTACTGGACACTGTTTCTAGAACTGATATCAATTCAAGGAGATTCAAAATGTCACTGTGGTCCACCAGTGAGAGCCTGTTCTAATGGAGATCAGGTGATCAATGGAGTTTTAGCTCCACTCTCTCTCGTAGTGGGTTCAGTAGGTCCCTGAACTCTTCCTCTGGTTGTTTCCTCAATTCCAGAAAGTATAATTGGAATAATAGGCATACTTAGCAAGTAGTAGAATGCCCAGCAGTTTCAAATATTAGTGGTATTAGAATTGTCTAGAGGACTCATTGAAACACAAATCGCTGTGTGTCTGACCCAGTAGGGCAGGGGTAGGATTCAAGAAATTGCATTTCCAACAAGTTCCTAAATGGTGCTGCTGCTGCTGCTGCTGGTAAGAACGCCATTCTTTGAAAGCCACTGATTTAAGCCATGATAATGATAAAATATTTTACTTATCACTTCTTGATATAAATATTAGAGATCACAGAGATAGTTGTATGGGTCAAAGAATAGTATTGTAAGGGTCTAGACGGATCAGTGTGAGCATCCAGCCAATATAAATGGTGAGAAAATTTGGATACTTTGTCTGTAGATACAAAACCAATGAGGGAAATCTGCACAATTCAGGAATTAATGTTTAAATTTTGTTGTTAAGAGAGCTCCTATTAAGTTTGAAATAAATGAAAAGTTTTTTCAGCTTTTCATGCTTTTCTGCAATGTGAAGATCATCTAAAATCAGATGAACTAGAAGTAGAAGTTTTAAAAATACCATATTGTAAAATATTTTCAATAAGAGTTTGGTAAAGAACTATGTATTAATTTCTTAAGAGTTGCCATAACAAATTACCACAAACTGGTTGGCTTAAAACAATGTAAATTTATTCTCTCATGGTTATGAAGGCCAAAAGTCTGAAATCAATGTGTCAGCAGGGCTGTAATACCTCTCAAGGATTTAAGGGTGAAGGTTTGTGAGCCTCATTAGCTTCTGGAGGCTCCAGACATTCCTTGGCTTGTAGAAACATAACTCCAATCTCTGCTTCTGTCTTCACATGGCATTCTTCTCCCTGTGTTCCCAAGCCTTCTCCTGGTCTTACAAGCACACTTGTCATAGATTCAGGCCCCATCCAGTTAATCCAGGATGACCTCATCCTTTATCTAATTACATTTACAAAGATCCCCTTTTACAAAAAAGTTTACATACATGGGTATCAGGGGTTAGGGCTTGAACACATAATTTTAGGGGCCATTATTTAAACCATAACTCATAAAAGAATCCCTTCCACCTGATTTAGTGTTCACAAAAATTTCACATATTTAGAATTTTGAGAAGCAAAGAGTAGGATATACTTTTGTAGTCAAACTATTATGTAGTTATAGAAAAAAAGCGATGATGATGGTGGTGTTTGCACCATTCTTTTATTAGGAAACACTTTTGTTACATCTTGGGCAAAACAAGAGCAAAACCTTGTGTGGTAGATTGTCTTCAAAGAACACTATTAGTGATTACTCCCTTTCCAGTAGAAGAGGAGCCTCTTTCTTCCCCTGAACTTAGGTTGGCTTTTTGACTTGTTTGACCAGCCAAATGTAGCAGAAATTTTTTGGTATGATTTATGAGCATAGGTCTTAAGAAGCTTTGCAGCATTCATTTTCACCTTCTTGGATGCCAGCTATGATATATATATATATATATATATATATATATATATATATATATCATACATATATCAAATATATATAAATATATATACATATATAAATACATTGCAATAAAGATATATAAATATATAAATGCTATATATATATATAAATTTATATAAATACACTGCAATAAACAGAAACCACATGAAAAGGGAGAGGCATTTGAGGAAAAGAGGTTATAAACAGAGAAAAAGAGAGATGGAGCACTTGGGAGTCTCCGTCGGTTAAGTGCCCAACTCTTGATTTCACACAGGTCATGATCTCAGGATTTGTGAGATTGAGCTCTGCATCAAGGTCTGTGCTGTGTGTGGAGCCTGGCTAAAATCCTCTCTCCCTCTCCCTTTGCCCTGCCGCACTAAAGGTACATGTACACACTCTCTCAGAGAAGAAAAAAAGAAAAGAAAAGAAAGGGAAAGGGAAAAGAAAAGGGAAAGAAGAAAAAGAGGGATGGTGAAAGGAAAGGAAAGGAGAGGAGAAGAGAGGAGAGGAAAGGCAAGGAGGGCAGGACAGGGCAAGGGCAAGGCAAGGCAAGGCAAGGGCAAGGGCAGGGCAAGGGCAAGGCAAGGCAAGGCAAGAAGTAAAAGAGGGATGGCCAGCCCAGGTCTTTCCAGAGAGTTGGAATCTTATGAGATAAGCCTTAGCTGAACTGCTTTATCAAAATTACATGGTGCCAAGAAGAGCCTTCACTGCCAAGTGCTATTCAAGTTACCAAATTATATGCAAATAAATTGTAATCATATGCAACAGTACACATTTGAAATAGTTCATTTTAAATTTAAACTATATATACATATATATATATATATAGAGAGAGAGAGAGAGGAGTACTTAATGAAACTGGTATTTCTCAGTGAGGATACAGAGAAAGTAAAAGCTCCTTTATTGTGAGAAAATTCATTTTACTTTTTTTAATTAAGAAAAATTTTTTACTATTTATTTTTTGAAGCACAATCTAAATGAGATCCATATATTTGCAAGTAACACATCTTTTTTTTCTCTGCATTTGTTTTTTTTTTTTTTATAAACATATAATGTATTTTTTTCCCCAGGGGTACAGGTCTGTGAATCACCAGGTTTACACACTTCACAGCACTCACCAAAGCACATACCCTCCCCAATGTCCATAACCCCACCCCCTTCTCCCAAAACCCCTCCCCACAGCAACCCTCAGTTTGTTTTGTGAGATTAAGAGTCACTTATGGTTTGTCTCCCTCCTGTTCTCATCTTGTTTCATTTATTCTTCTCCTACTCCCTTAACCCCCCATGTTGCATCTCCACTTCCTCATATCAGGGAAATCATATGATAGCTGTCTTTCTCTGATTGACTTAGTTCTCTCAGCATGATACTCTCTACTTCCATCCACGTCTTCACAAATGGCAAGATTTCATTTCTTTTGATGGTTGCATAGTATTCCATTGTGTATATATACCACTTCTTCTTTATCCATTTATCTGTTGATGGACATCTAGGTTCTTTCCATAGTTTGGCTATTGTAGACATTTCTGCTATAAACATTCGGGTGCACGTGCCCCTTTGGATCACTATGTTTGTATCTTTAGGGTAAATACCCAGTAGTGCAACTGCTGGGTCATAGGGTAGTTTTATTTTCAACTTTTTGAGGAACCTCCATGGTGTTTTACAGAGTGGTTGCACCAGCTTGCATTCCCACCAAAAGTGTAGGAGGGTTCCCCTTTCTCCACATCCTCGCCAGCATCTATCATTTCCTGACTTGTTAATTTTAGCCATTATGACTGGTGTGAGGTGATATCTCATTATGGTTTTGATTTGCATTTCCCTGATGCCGAGAGATGTGGAGCACTCTTTCATGTGTCTGTTGGCCATCTGGATGTCTTCTTTGCAGAAATGTCTGTTCGTGTCTTCTGCCCATTTCTTTTTTTTTTTTTTTAAAGATTTTATTTATTTATTTGACAGAAATCACAAGTAGATGGAGAGGCAGGCAGAGAGAGAGAGAGAGAGAGAGGGAAGCAGGCTCCCCGCTGAGCAGAGAGCCGGATGTGGGACTCGATCCCAGGACCCTGAGATCATGACCCGAGCCGAAGGCAGCGGCCCAACCCACTGAGCCACCCAGGCAACCTGCCCATTTCTTGATTAGACTATTTGTTCTTTGGGTGTTGAGTTTGCTAAGTTCTTTATAGATTTTGGACACTAGTCCTTTATCTGATATGTCGTTTGCAAATATCTTCTCCTATTCTGTCAGGTGTCTTGATTTTGTTAACTGTTTCCTTTGCTGTGCAAAATCTTCGGACCTTGATGAAATCCTAATAGTTCATTTTTTCCCTTGCTTCCCTTGTCTTTGGCGATGTTCCTAAGAAGACGTTGCTGCGGCTGAGGTCGAAGAGGTTGTTGCCTGTGTTCTCCTCAAGGATTTTGATGGATTCCTTTCTCACATTGAGGTCCTTCATCCATTTTGAGTCTATTTTCGTGTGTGGTGTAAGGAAATGGTCCAATTTCATTCTTCTGCATATGGCCGTCCAATTTTCCCAACACCATTTATTGAAGAGGCTGTCTTTTTTCCATTGGATATTCTTTCCTGCTTTGTCAAAGATTAGTTGACCATAGACTTGAGGGTCTATTTCTGGGCTCTCTATTCTGTTGCATTGATCTATGTGTCTGTTTTTGTGCCAGTACCATGCTGTCTTGATGATGACAGCTTTGTAATAGAGCTTGAAGTCTGGAATTGTGATGCCAACAACTTTGGCTTGCTTTTTCAATATTCCTTTGGCTATTCGAGGTCTTTTCTGGTCATGTATAAATTTTAGGATTATTTGTTCCATTTCTTTGGGAAAAAAAGGGTGGGATTTTGATAGGGATTGCATAGAAATGTGTAGATTGCTTTAGATAGCATAGACATTTTCACAATATTTGCTCTTCCAATCCAGGAGCATGGAACATTTTTCCATTTCTTTGTGTCTTCCTCAATTTCTTTCATGAGTACTTTATAGTTTTCTGTGTATGTATTCTTAGCTTCTTTGGTTAGGTTTATTCCTAGGTATCTTATAGTTTTGGGTGCAATTGTAAATGGGATGGACTCCGTAATTTCTCTTTCTTGTTGTTGGTTTAGAGAAATACAACTTATTTCTGTGCATTGATTTTTTTATCCTGACACTTTACTAAATTCCTGTACGAGTTCTAGCAGTTTTGGAGTGGAGTCTTTTGGGTTTTCCACATATAGTATCATATCATTCACGAAAAGTGATAGTTTAACCTCTACTTTGCTGATTTGGAAGCCTTTAATTTCTTTTGGCTGTCTGATTGCTGAGGCCAGGGCTTCTAGTACTATGTTGAATAACAGTGGTGATAATGGACATCCCTGTCATGTTTCTGACCTTAGCAGAAAAGCTTTCAGTTTTTCTCCATTGAGAATGATATTTGTGGTGGGTTTTTCATAGATGCCTTTGATAATATTGAGGTATGTGCCCTCTATCCCAACACTTTGAAGAGTTTTGATCAGGAAGTGGTGCTGTACTTTGTCAAATGCTTTTTCAGCATCTATTGAGAGTATCATATGGTTCTTGTTCTTTCTTTTATTAATGTGTTGTATCACATTGATTGATTTGTGGATGTTGAACCAATCAATGTTGCAGCTCTGGAATAAATCCCACTTGGTCCTGATGAATAATCCTTTTAATGTACTGTTGGATCCTATTGGCTAGTATTTTGGTGAGAATTTTCACATCTGTGTTGATTAAGGATATTGGTCTGTAAATCTCTTTTTTGATGGGATCCTTGTCTGGTTTTGGGATCAAGGTGATGCTGGCCTCATAAAATGAGTTTGGAAGTTTTCCTTCCATTTCTATTTTTTGGAACAGTTTCAGGAGAATAGGAATTAGTTCTTCTTTAAATGTTTGGTAGAATTCCCCCAGGAAGCCGTCTGGCCCTGGGCTTTTGTTTGTTTGGAGATTTTTAATGACTGTTTCAATCTCCTTACTGGTTATGGGTCTGTTCAGGTTTTCTATTTCTTCCTGGTTCAGTTGTGGTAGTTTATATGTCTCTAAAAATGCATCCATTTCTTCCAGATTGTCAAATTTGTTTGTGTAGAGTTGCTCATAGTATGTTCTTATAATTGTTTGTATTTCTTTGATGTTAGTTGTGATCTCTCCTCTTTCATTCATGATTTTATTTATTTGCGTCCTTTCTCTTTTCTTTTTGATAAGTCTGGCCAGGGGTTTATCAATCTTATTAATTCTTTCAAAGAACCAGCTCCTAGTTTTGTTGATTTTCTATTGTTTTTTTTTTTTGTTTCTATTTCATTGATTTCTGCTCTGATCTTTATTATTTCTCTTCTCCTGCTGGGCTTAGGGTTTCTTTCTTGTTCTTCCTCCAGCTCCTTTAGGTGTAGGGTTAGGTTGTGTATTTGAGATCTTTCTTGGTTCTTGAGAAAGGCTTGTTCCACTATATATTTTCCTCTCAGGACTGACTTTGCTGTGTCCCACAGATTTTGAACTGCTGTGTTTTCATTATCATTTGTTTCCGTGAAATTTTTAAATTCTTCTTTAATTTCCTGTTTGACCCATTCATTCTTTAGAAGGATGCTGTTTAGTCTCCATGTATTTTTTTTCTTTCCAAATTTCCTCTTGTGGTTGAGTTCTAGCTTCAGAGCATTGTGGTCTGAAAATATGCAGGGAATGATCTCAATCTTTTGATACCGGTCGAGACCTCATTTATGACCCAGAATGTTGTCTATTCTGGAGAATGTTCCATTTGCATTAGAGAAGAATGTGTATTCTGTTGCTTTGGAATGAAATGTTCTGAATATATCTGTGATGTCCTTCTGGTCCAGTGTGTCATTTAAGACGTTTATTTCCTTTTTGCTCTTTTGCTTGGATGATATGTCCATTTCAGTGAGAGGAGTGTTAAAGTCCCCTACTATTGTTTTATTATTGTTGATGTGTTTCTTTGATTTTGTTATTTATTGGTTTATGTCGTTGACTGCTCCCACTTTAGGGTCATAGATATTTTAAATTGTTAGATCTTCTTGTTGGACAGACCCTTTGAGTATGATATAGTGTCCTTCCTCATCTCTTATTATAGTCTTTGGTTTAAAATCTAATTGATCTGATATAAGGATTGCCACCCTAGCTTTCTCCTGATGTCCATTAGCATGGTAAACTGTTTTCCACCCACTCACTTTAAATCTGGAGGTGTCTTCAGGTCTAAAATGAATTTCTTGTAGGCAGCATATTGATGGATTTTGTTTTTTTATCCATTCTGATACCCTGTGTCTTTTGATTGGGGCATTTAGCCCATTAACATTCAGGGTAACTATTGAGAGATATGAATTTAGTGCCATTGTATTGCCTGTAAGGTGACTGTTACTGTATATTGTCTCTGTTCCTTTCTGATCTACTACTTTTAGAATCTTTCTTTGCTTAGAGGAACCCTTTCAATATTTCCTGTAGAGCTGGTTTGGTGTTTGCAAATTCTTTCAGTTTTTTTTTGTCCTGGAACTTTTTATCTCTCCTTCTATTTTCAATGATAGCCTACCTGGATGTAATATTCTTGGCTGCATGTTTTTCTCATTAAGTGCTCTGAATATATTATGCCAGTTCTTTCTGGCCTGCCAGGTCTCTGTGGATAAGTCTGCTGCCAATCTAATATTTTTACCATTGTATGTTGCAGACTTCTTTTCCCAGTCTGCTTTCAGGATTTTCTCTTTGTCACTAAGACTTGTAAATTTTACTACTAGGTGATGGGGTGTGGACCTATTCTTGTTGATTTTGAGGGGGATTCCTTGCACCTCCTGGATTTTGATGCTTGTTCCCTTTGCCAATTAGGGAAATTCTCTACAATAATTCTCTCCAATATACCTTCTGCTCCCCTCTCTCTTTCTGCTTCTTCTGGAATCCCAATTATTCTAATGTTGTTTCATCTTATGGTGTCACTTATCTCTCAAATTCTCCCCTCGTGGTCCAGTAGCTGTTTGTCCCTCTTTTGGTCAGCTTCTTTATTCTCTGTCATTTGGTCTTCTATATCACTAATTCTTTCTTCTGCCTCATTTATCTTAGCAGTAAGATCCTCCATATTTTATTGCACCTCATTAATAGCTTTTTTTAAAATTTCACCTTGGTTAGAATTTAGTTCTTTTATTTCTCCAGAAAGGGCTTTTATCTCTCCAGAGAGTGTTTCTCTAATATCTTCCATGCCTTTTTCAAGCCCAGCTAGAATCTTGAGAATCGTCATTCTGAACTCTATATCTGACATATTTCCAATGTTTGTATTGATTAGGTCCCTAGCCTTCGGTACTGCCTCTTTTTCTTTTTTTTTTTTTTCTTTTTTGTGGTGAATTTTTCCGTCTTGTCATTTTGTCCAGATAAGAGTATATGAAGGAGCAAATAAAATACTGAAAGGGTGGCAAAGACCCCAGGAAAATACACTTTAAACAAATCAAAAGAGACCCCAAATCGTGGGAGGGAGAAAGGGGATAAAAAAAAGTTCAGAAAAAAAATTAAATAAAGAAAACAAAGAAAAAATATAAAAAGAAACATATATATATATGATAAACTAGTTAAAAATGTTAAAAAAGAAAAGGGTAAGCGTTTAAAAAAAATTAGCAGAAAAAATTTTAAAAAATTAAATTAACCACAAGACTAAAGGTTCATGGGGAGAAAGCCATGAGTTCTGTGCTTTGCTTTCTCCTCCACTGGAATTCTGCTGCTCTCCTTGGTAGGTAAACTTTGTCTTGGCTGGATTTCTTGTTGATCTTCTGGGGGAGGGGCCTGTTGTAGTTATTCTCAAGTGTCTTTGTCAGAGGCAGGATTGTACTGCCCTTACCAGGGACCTGGCTAAGTAATCTGCTCAAGTTCGCTTTTGGGAGCTTTTGTCCCCTGAATGCTTTCCGTAGAGTTCCAGAGGACAGAAATGAAAATGGTGGCCTCCCGGTCTCCAGCCCAGAGGAGCCCAGAGCTCAGGGGCCCATTCCTCAGTGTGCCCTCAGAGAATAGCGCCCAATCACTCCTTTCTCCCTGGCCTCTGGCCACACTCTGAGCTCACCCAGCCTGCAACCAGTTCAAGGTAACCCCAAGCTAAGAGCTCACTCCTTGGCTCTGTCTCTGTAGCCAGCTTCCCCGGTCTAATGTCTGTGAGCTCTGTGACACTCAGATACCCCCAATCCTTCTATAACCATGCGGGACCTAGGGCCACACTGGTCCCGTGTGAGCTTCACCTCGGTTTAGCCTCTGGAGGGATGTCCCTCAGTGGAGCAGACTTTTAATAGTACTGATTATGTGCTCCATTGCTCCCCTGCTTGCTGGGAGCCAGCCCCTCCCCCCACGGTCTATCTTCCTGTCATTTTGGATTCACTTCTCCGCCAGTCCTACCTTTCAGAAAGTGGTCAATTTTCTGTTTCTAGAATTGCTGTTCTTCTTCTCTTCAATCTCCCATTGGATTTGTAGGTGTTTGCAATGGTTTGATAAGCTATCTAGCAGGAGCTACCTGATGTAGTCTCAGCCTGCTAATTCTCTGCAATCTTGACTCCTCCACCTCATTTTACTTTTTATTGTTAAAAAAAACTTTTCAAAAGTATCAAATGGCTGTTTCTAATTTTCTAGTTATTTCCTTTTTTAATTTAAATTCAATTAATTAACATATAGTATATTATAAGTTTCAGAGGTAGGGTTCAGTGATTCATCAGTCTTGTATAATACCCAGTGCTCATCACAACACATGCCTACCTTAATGTCCATCACCCAGTTATCTCATCTCCCACACTTCCCCTCTAGCAACACTCAGTTTGTTTCTTATGATTAAGAGTCTCCTATGGGGGGCACCTGGGAAGCTCAGTCAGTTAAGCGACTGCCTTCGGCTCAGGTCAGGGTCCTGGGATGGAACCCCATAGTGGGATCCCTCCTCAGTGGGGGCTCTGCTTCTCTCTCTCCCTCTGCTGCTCTCCCTGATCTCCTGCTCTCTCTCTCTCTGTCAAATAAATAAATAAAATATATTTTTAAAAGAGTCTCTTACAGTTTGTCTCCCTGTCTGATTTTATCTTGTTTTTCCCTCCCTTCCCCTATGATCTTGTTTTGTTTCTTAAATTCCACACATGAATGAGATCATATGATAGCTGTCTTTTTCTCTTCAACTTTTTCTGATCTATGTAGTATAACATCCTCTAGTTCTATCTGCATCATTGCAAATGGCAAAATTTCATTTTTAATGGCTGAATAGTATATATATATATATATATATATATATCACATCTTCTTTATCCATTCATCTGTAGACAGACACCTGAGCTCTTTCCATAGTCTGGCTATTGTAGACATTGCTTCTATAAATATTGCTTCTATAAATATTTTGTCTTTGGGGTAAAAATCTAGGAATGCAATTCCTGGGTTATAGGGTAACTCTTTTTTCAGCTTTTTGAGGAACCTCCATATTGTTTTCCAGACTGAACTGCATGAGCTTGCATTCCCAATAGCATAAGAGGGTTTCCCTTTCTCTGCATCCTCAGCAAAAACTGTCATTTCCTGACTTGTTAATTTTAGCCATTCTGATCAGTGGAGGTGGTATTCATGGTGGTTTTGATTTGTATTTCCCTGAGGCCGAGTAATGTGGAGCATTGTTAGTTGGCCATATGTATGTCTTCTTAGGACAAATGTCTGTTCATATCTTCTGCCCATTTCTTTTTTTTTTTTCCTTTTAAAGATTTTATTTATTTATTTATTTGAGAGAGAGAGAGAGACAGATACAGAGCATCAGTGGGATGAAAAGGCAGAGGGAGAGGGTGAACCAGACCCCCTGCTGGGCAGAGAGCCCAACATGGCCTTGATTCCAGGACCCAGAGATCATGAACTGAGTCAAAGACAGATGCTTTTCTGACTGAGCCACCCAGGCACCCTTTCTGCCCATTTCTTAATTGAATTACTTATTATTTGGGTGTTAAGTTTGATAATTTCTTTATAAATTTTGGATATAACCCTTTATCTGATAAGACATTTGCAAATATCTCTAGTTATGTCTGTCACAGTTATTTATTTTGCAATGAGCTGAAGTGGTAAGACCTGAGAGGGTAAATAAATAACTTGGTAAGAAGGGGAAGTTGTCAGACAGAGGAGAATGTTATTATTCCTTTATACATTTTTGCTCTTGATAAGAATGGTTAGATTACCATGAACATACTGGAGATAGAGAAATACCTGAAAATAAACTTGTAAATACATTGAATCTAGTTGAGAACAGTTGGATTTCAATCCAGAGAATTTTGACTGGGCGTAAAGAGACATTTCATGTGATCAGTTTGCAAAGTATGTTAAGGAAGTTGATGACTTTCACTTTCAGACTGGCATTCAATATCTTCCCACTCCTCACCAATTAATCTGTATGTATTAGACTGTTCTAAACAGAAGTACCAGGAATGGAGGTAAGGGCACCCAGTGGGAAGCCATTGCAGTGATCAAATATTAGGATAGACATTAGAGATAAACTGTAAATGAGACAGCCAAAGAAAATCTAATGAACCATGACTTCCTGCACATTTTTTCATTAAAATGGGTTTTCTGTTGCTTGCAACAGAATGAGCAGCAATCCTTGATAATAAAGGAAAATAGCAATGGATGCTGCAGATGTAGGAAGCTAGTTAAGGAACCAGCTATAAAGGCAAGTTTTAATCATATTGAACTTAGGTGGCATCTAAATATGAACAGATGATTATGAAGGGAAAAGGAAAAAAGATGTATGTATACATTTTGAATTTGCTTTCTGTTTAATGCAAAGCAATATAGCAGAGGGGCTTAAAAATGAGATCTGGAAGATACTCAAGTTTTAATTCTGGCTCTAATATTTATAAAGTCAGACATTAAGAAAGTTATCATTCTGTGTTAAATCCATTTTCTCATCTGTACAATGGAGATAATAAAAGCACTTATCCTCTAGAATTTCTATGATGACTAAATGGATATATATATGGCATTTAGAACAACATCTGGCACATAATACCCATCCTATAAATGTTAACAAGTAATTATGTGCCAATTTCCTTGCTGATATCCATTCTCTCCCTTCTTTTTTTTTTTTTTTTTTTTTTTTTTTTTAGTAAAAGAAACCCTGAGTTATTAGAGGGAGCAATGCTCTCAATTAAAAGAAAAACTACATTTCCAAATCTCTCATATAGATATGCATGATGAATGATCTGTAAAGGAAGTTGTTGGGTGTAACTTATGAAATTGCTTTAAGAGGGCTAATTTAGGTATTTGGAATAATTTTTAATTCGATTCTTTCTCCTTGTCCTTTCATGGAATAAATACATTGTGACTGGAACTATAGAAATCCTCTTAGACCATGAGGAAAAGACCAAAAGAGCAGAGCCTTTGATTCTGATATCTTTGAATCACTGAATCATGCTGGCAAACATTTGGAAACCTTGTTAGACTCATTACATAAGAAAAATATAAATGTAAACCTTGTGCATTTAATGCATTGGAGACAGATCTCTTTTAACGTCTAACTTAATTCCTAATAATGTATTATAGTGAGTGAAATGTCCAATTAAGAAATAATTGCCTTAGAAGAATGAAAGTAAATGGATCCAAAGGTAATGGGTCCTAAGGGCCAAAAAAGAACAATATTTTCAAACAGAGGGATTTATCTTAAATATATGTTGCTTCTAGATGTTAGTTGTAATCTCCAAGGTAACCATGAAGAAAATAACTTAAAAATATGCAAAAAGGAAAATGAGGAGAGAATCAAAATTTACACTAAAAAATTAACATGAAATAAGCCAATGTTTGAGGATTCGAGTCACAAAAAAAGAGAGAGGATCAGTTACTTCAATGATTTCATGTCAATGCTGTATTTATGGTTTTACAATAAAACAACCATTAGCTTGAAAAACAGACATGTAGAACAAAAATAGCAAAATGGCGGAAGTAAGACTTTATCGGGAGTCATTTTAAGTCTAAATACATTTAATCAATCAATTAAAAGACAGAGGTTGGCAGAATGGATTAAAAAATCATCTCTTGGGGCGCCTGGGTGGCTCAGTGGGTTAAGCTTCTGCCTTTGGCTCCGGTCATGATCTCAGGGTCCTGGGATTGAGCCCCACATCGCATTGGGCTCTCTGTTCAGCAGGGAGCCTGCTTCCCCCTCTCTCTATGCCTGCATCCCTGCCTACTTGTGATCTCTCTCTCTGTCAAATAAATAAATAAAATCTTTCTAAAAAATCATCTCTTGTGCTTGGAGATAACTGTGTTCCATACAGATAGTACCCAAAAGAAAGCTAGATGGCTATGCTATCAGACAAAATAGATTTTTTTAATTTTTTTAATTTATTTTCAGTGTATCAGAATTCATTGTTTATGCACCACACCTAGTGCTCCATGCAATATGTGGCCTCCACAATATCCACCACCAGGCTGCCCTAACTTCCCACCCCCACCCCTTCAAAACCCTCAGATTGTTTTTCAGAGTCCATAGTCTCTCATGGTTCATCTCCCCCTCCAATTTCCCTCAAGTCCCTTGTCCTCTCCATCTCCCCATGTCCTCCGTGTTATTTGCTATGCTCCACAAATAAGTGAAACCATCTGATAATTGACTCTCTCTGCTTGACTTATTTCACTCAGAATAATCTCTTTCAGTCCCATTCATGTTGCTACAAAAGTTGGGTATTCATCCTCTCTGATGGAGGCATAATACTCCATAGTGTATATGGACCACATCTTCCTTATCCATTCATCCATTGAAAAGCATCTTGGTTCTTTCCACATTTTGGCAACCATGGCCATTGCTGCTATGAACACTGGGGTACAGATGGCCCTTCTTTTCACTACATCTGTATCTTTGGGGTGAATACCCAGTAGTGCAATTGTAGGGTCATAAGGAAGCTCTATTTTTAATTTCTTAAGAAATCTCCACACTGTTTTCCAAAGTGGCTGCACCAACTTGCATTCCCACCAACAGTGTAATAGGGTTCCCCTTTCTCCACATCCTCTCCAACACACATTGTTTCCTGTCTTGTTAATTTTGGCTGTTCTAACTGGTGTAAGGTGTATCTCAATGTGGTTTTTTTTTTTTTTGATTTATTTATTTTCAGAAAAACAGTATTCATTATTTTTTCACCACACCCAGTGCTCCATGCAATCCATGCCCTCTATAATACCCACCTGGTACCCCAACTTCCCACCCCCCCACCACTTCAAACCCCTCAGATTGTTTTTCAGAGTCCATAGTCTCTCATGATTCACCTCCCCTTCCAATTTACCCCAACCCCCTTCTCCTCTCTAACACCCCTTGTCCTCCATGATATTTGTTATGCTCCTCAAATAAGTGGAACCATATGATAATTGACTCTCTCTGCTTGACTTATTTCACTCAGCATAATCTCTTTCAGTCCCATCCATGTTGATACAAAAGTTGGGTATTCATCCTTTCTGATGGAGGCATAATACTCCATAGTGTATACGGACCACATCTTCCTTATCCATTTGTCCGTTGAAGGGCATCTTGGTAATTTCCATAGTTTGGCAACCGTGGCCATTGCTGCTATAAACATTGGGGTACAGATGGCCCTTCTTTTCACTCCATCTTTATCTTTGGGGAAATACCCAGGAGTGCAATTGCAGGGTCATAGGGAAGTTCTATTTTTAATTTCTTAAGAAATCTCCACACTGTTTTCCAAAGTGGCTGCACCAACTTGCATTCCCACCAACAGTGTAAGAGGGTTCCCCTTTCTCCACATCCCCTCCAACACACGTTGTTTCCTGTCTTGCTAATTTTGGCCATTCTAACTGGTGTAAGGTGATATCTCAATGTGGTTTTAATTTGAATCTTCCTTAGGGCTAGTGATGATGAACATTTTTTCATGTGTCTGATAGCCATTTGTATGTCTTCATTGGAGAAGTGTCTGTTCATGTCTTCTGCCCATTTTTTTATATGATTATCTGTTTTGTGTGTGTTGAGTTTGAGTTCTTTATAGATCCTGGATATCAGCGTTTTGTCTGTACTGTCCTTTCTGAATATCTTCTCCCATTCCATGGGTTGCCTCTTTGTTGTGTTGACTGCTTCATTTCCTGTGCAGAAGATTTTGATCTTGATTAAGTCCCAAAAATTTATTTTCGCTTTTGTTTTCTTTGCCTTTGGAGATATATCTTGAAAGAAGTTGTCATGGCTGATATCGAAGTGGTTACTGCCTATGTTCTCCTCTATGATTCTGATGGATTCCTGCCTCTTGTTGAGGTCTTTTATCCAGTTTGAGTTTATCTTTGTGTATGGTGTAAGAGATTGGTCGCATTTTGTTCTTCTACTATAGTTGTCCAATTTTCCCAGCATCATTTATTGAAGAGACTGTCTTTTTTCCACTGTATATTTTTTCCTGCTTTGTCAAAGATTATTTGACCATAGAGTTGAGGGTCCATATCAGGGGTCTCTACTCTGTTCCACTGGTCTATGTGTCTATTTTTGTGCCAGTACCATGCTGTCTTGGTGATCACAGCTTTGTAGTAAAGCTTGAAATCCGGTAACATGATGCCCCCCATTTTATTTTTGTTTTTCAACATTTCCTTAGCAATTTAGGGTGTCTTCTGATTCCATACAAATTTTAGGATTATTTGCTCCAGCTCTTTGAAAAATACCTGTAGAATTTTGATTGGAATGGCATTAAAAGTATAGATTTCTCTAGGCAGTATAGACATTTTAACAAATGTTTCTTCTTCTGATCCATGAGCATGGAATGGTCTTCCATCTTTTTGTGTCTTCTTCTATTTCTTTCATGAGTGTTCTGTAGTTTCTTGAGTGCAGATCCTTTACCTCTTTGATCAGGTTTATTCCCAGGTATCTTATGGTTCTTGGTGCTATAGTAAATGGAATCAATTCTCTAATTTCCCTTTCTTTGTTTTCATTGTTGGTGTATAAGAAAGCAACTGATTTCTGTGGATTGACTTTGACCTGCCACATTACTGAATTGCTGTATGAGTTCTAGTAGTTTGGGGGTGGAGTCTTTTGGGTTTTCCATATAAAGTATCATGTCATCTGCAAAGAGAGTTTGACTTCTTCATTGCCAGCTTGGATACATTTTATTTCTCTTTGTTGTCTGATTGCTGTTGCTAGGACTTCTAATACTATGTTGAATTTTAAGTCAAAAATTGTTGCAAGCACAGGTAAGGATATTATCTAGTAATAAAAAGGTGAAATCATCAAGAAGACATAATAACTATGAACATATATTCATCAAGCAATAGAACCTGAAAACATGTAAAACCAAATAGCAGAATTTAAGGCATAAATAGTTCTACAGTATTTTTTGAAGACTTTGTATCCCACTTTCAATAATGGACAGGAATAATGGATAGAATGCTACAATTAGAAAAACTGACATAAGAGGGAAGAAATAGAAAATATGAACATACCAAAGCACATAGAGAGATTGAATGAGTAATCAGACTTTCCAACAAAGAAAAGCATAATATCAGATCGCTTCACTGATGAATTTTACAAACACTTAAAGAATTAACACCATCCTTCTCAAATTGTTCCAAAAACTAGAAGAGAAAGGAATAGTTCCTAACTTGTTCTGTGAGGCCAACATTATTCTAATAGCAAAGCCAAAGATATTAACAAAACAGAAACTGCATACCAAGCATTCTTATGAATATAGACACCAAAATTAAATATAGTTCCCCAAATATACTGACTAATGGACTGAATACAAAAGCACATTGAAAAAGACAAAGTAGGATTCCCAGGAATGCAAAAGTATTTCAATACAGGAAAACCAACCAGTGTAATACATATTACATTAATATAACAAAGGGGAAAATTATATGCTCATCTTAATCAATGCAGGAAAAGTATTTAACACAATTCAACACCTTTTCATGATAAAAGGAAAGAAAAACACTTAGAGAACTAAGGATAGAAGGGTAAATTCTCACTAGGACAAGGGCATTTATGAAAAACACACAGTTGGCATTGTACCCAGTGGTTAAAGACTGAATAATTTCTCCCAAGATCCTGAACATGATAAGGATGCCTGCTTTTACCACTGTTATCTGATGTTGTACTAGAAGTTCTAACCAGAAAAACTGGGCAAGAAATGTGAGACCTGAAACTATAAAAATTCTAGAGGAGAGCACAGAAAATAATTTCTCCAACATCAGTTGCAGCAACTTTTTTCCATATGTATGTATGTGTGTGTGTATGTATGTATATATGTGAGTATATATATATATATATATATATATATATATATAATCTTTTGAGTCAAGAGAAATAAAACAAAGATAAAACTATTGGGACTACATCAAAATAAACAGCTTTTGCACAGCAAAGGAATCATCAGCAAAGCTAAGAGACAACCTACTGAATGGGAGTAGATATTTGCAAATGACATCTTTGAAAAGGGGTTAGTGTCCAAGATATATAAAGAACTATGACTCAAGACCCCAAAAACAAATAATCTAATTGTGACGTGAACAGAAATTTCTCCAAAGACATCCAGATGGCCAACAGACACATGAAATGATGCTCAATATCACTCATCATTAAGGAAGTTCAAATCAAAACTACAATGAGATATCATCTCACATCTTTTCAGAATGGCTAAAATAAAAAGCACACAAAACAACAAATGTTGGAGAGGATGTGGAAAAAAAGGAACCTTCATGCAGTGTTGGTGGGAATGCAAATTGGTGCAGCCACTGTGGAAAACAGTATGGAGGTTCCTCTAAAAGTTAAAAATAGAACTACCCATGATCCAGTAATCACACTACTAGATATTTACCTAGAAAATACAAAGACACTAATTCAAAGGGACACATTCACCCCTATGTTTATTGCAGCTTTGTTTAAATACCAAAACCATGGAAACAGCCCAAGTGACCATCAATAGATGAATGGATAAAAATAAAAACATATATATTATATATTTGTTATATATATTATACACACTACATTATATATACATTCACACGTGTGTATAAGTGAAATACTATTCAACCATAAAAAAGAATGAATTCTTGCCATTTACAACAACATGGATGGAACTAGAGAGAGTATCATGCCAAGCAAAGTAAGTCAGTCAGAGAAAGATAAATACCATACAATCTCACTCATATGTGGAATTTTAGAAACAAAACAAATGAGTAGAGAAAAAAAAGAGATAAACCATAAAACAGCCTCTTAATTAAAAATATCCTCTTACAGGGAAGGAGGGGTAAGACAGATGGGTGAAATAGATGAAGGGCATTAAGTGTAACACTTATGAGAGCACTGAATAATGTATGGAATTGTTGAATCACTATATTGTACACCAGAAACTAATATAATGCTGTATGTTAACTACACTGGAATTAAAATTAATAACTTTATTTTTAAAAAGTACAGAACAACAAAAAGCACCTTGGATTTGGCAGTGGATCCTTGAAGATAACACCAATAACATAAACAACAGAAGAAAAAGTAGATAAATTGGATCTTATGAAAATTAAAAACTTTTGTGCACCAAAGAACATCATTAAAAGTAAAATGTCAACTTACAAAATAAGAGAAAATATTTACAAATCATGTATCTGATAAGGCTCTAGTATCCAGAGTATATATCAACAACATCTCAACAACAAAAAGATTAGCAATCCAATTTTAAAATATGCAAATGACTTAAAATGACATATCTTCAGAAAAGATACACAAATGGGCAACAAGCACATGAAGTATTATACATCATTAGTTATTAGGGAAATGCAAGTCAAAACCACAGTGAAATACCTCTTCACACCCACTAGGATAATCATAACTAAGAAAAGAGAATAATGTGTTGACAAGGAGCTAGAGAAAATGAAATAGTTGTACATTGTTGGTAGGAATGAAAATGGTGCAATCTCTGGAAAGCAGTTTAATGTTTCTTGAAAAAGTTCAACATAGATTTCACGATTCCTTTCCTAACTATTTATCCTCTCAAATTGAATATAAGTACTCAAACATATACTTTCACATGAATATTCATAGCAACACTATTCATGATATCCAAAATGTGGAAAAAAGCCAAATATCCAGCAATGGATGAATGGGTAAATACATTGTGGTGTATAAATTGTGGTATATTATTCAGCCATAAGAAGGAATGAAGTATAGATATGTGCTACAATGTACATGACCCTCAAAAACATGCTAAATGAACATATCAGACACAAAGGTTACATATCATATGATTCCACTTATATGAAATATCCAGAATAGGTAAATTCACAGAGGCAGAAAATATATGGGCAGTTGCCAAGGACAAGGGGAGGGAAAGCTGGGGAAGTGACTGCCTTATGGGTATGGAATTTTCTTTTGGAGTGGTGGAAATGTACTGGAACTAGACAGAGGTGTGCCGTCTGTACAACTTCATGGCTATACTAAATGTCATTGAATTGTCCACTTTAAAATGGTTAATTTTTTGATTGTATAACTATTTTTATTATGTTCAATTAGCCAATACATAGTACATCCTTGGTTTTGATGTAGTGTTCAATGATGCATTAGTTGTGTATAGCACCCAGTGCTGCATCCCAACATGTGCCTTCCTTAATGCCCATCACCCAGTTACCCCATCCTCCAACCTCTCCCTTCTGTAACCCTCAGTTTGTTTTCTTTGTTTTGTTTTGTTTTGTTTTGTTTTACCAGAGTCTTGTGATTTTTTTTCTCCCTCTCTGATTTCTTCCCATTCAGTTTTCCCACTTCCTTCCCCTGTGGTCCTCTGCACTATTGCTATTTACCAATTAGTTCACCACATATGAGTGAAAACAAATGATAATTTTCTTTCTCTGTTCGACTTACTTCACTTAGCATAATCCCTCCAGTTCCATCCATATCAATGCAAATGGTGGGTGTTCATCCTTTTGGTTGGCTGAGTAATATTCCATTGTATATATGAACCACATCTTCTTTATCCATTTATCTATGTAAGGACATCTCGGCTCCTTCCTTTAGTGTGGACATTGCTGCTATGAACAGGGGGGTACATGTGCCCCTTCTTTCATAACTGTATCTTTGGGATAAATACCTAGTAGTGCAATTGCTGGGTTATAGGGTAGCTCTATTTTTAATGTCTTGAGGAAACTCCATACTGTTTTCCAGGGTGGCTACACCAGCCTGCGTTTCCACCAACAGTTTAAGAGGGTTCCCCTTTCTCCACATCTTCACCAACATTTGTTGTTTGCTGTATTATTAATTTTTGCTATTCTAACTGGGGTAAGGTGGTATCTCATTGTGGTTTTGATTTTTATTTCCCTGATGGCTAGTGACGTTGAATATTTTTTCATGTGTCATTGGCCATAAAATGGTTAATTTTTAATATTGGATTTTACCTTATTTTAAAAATATCAAAAATGAATTACTTTATTGATTACAAGTAAGAATATCAAAGAGGGTCTTATAAATATAACAAATTCAAGCAGATGGAATGACCTCATTTAAAAAATGTATTGATTTTAATCTTTGCTGCCTGTTCTAATAAGCTATTCAATTGCCCTAATATGCTATTAGATACCTCTAAATAATGTGTGCCTAGGACTGAAGGGGAATGTGTGAATATGAGATGGACTCAGAGTATTTGAATTACTTACCTTTTCTAAAACCAGAAAGAACCCCAAAGAGTTAACTCCCTGTTCTAACAGCACAAACCCACAATGAATACTAAAGCAAGCACATCTGGCCCTATCTTATAAATCCACACACATTGGTTCTTTTCAGCTCCAAATGTCTCACCTCAGAATGATTGTGATTTTTGTTACTTGTAATTTTTTCTCTAAACTACTAGTTAAATCTCTTTTTATAAATACATAAGCATATTAAGAACCTCAGTTGTCATGTAGAAAATTGCCTTAATGCCAACAGTAGTCTCCAAATACAATTTATCATCAAGCTACCACAAAGAGACTCATAGACTAAATTCAATTGCTTGGATCATTCAGTTCATTAATTGACACATAAAAAGAGGAAAAAGCAGTGGTAGGCTAACCAATTAAATAGAATTTCCAAACAGGGAAGAAAGACAATATTACTTCAATCTTAGTTTATTCAGTATTTTATGCCTTGCTCCTCCCTTAGCTGAGTTAGCATTCTTTGTTGATCTTGAAATAATGAGGACCAGAATTAAGGTTGAGCAAAGGGGCTAAGCAGATGAAAAGTACCCAAAGCTAACCATACATACAGTTGCTCTAGCAAAAAGATTCAAGGACAAATATTGGTCACAGCTATAGTTCACCAATTAGTCTAACATGCTACTATGCATTTTATGTGTACTTCTTGGGATATAAAAGCAATTTGATTACTTATTATATATATTCAACACATTTTATGAGTTTCTCCTATGTCTGAAAACTACTCACTTATTATCTATATACTTATCATAGCTTTTAAGTTTTATACATCCCATTTATTTTTCTTGTATTGCATAGCAGAGTTAAATACTCTTAATCTATTAAACACATATTTATTAATGGGAAATGACATACCATGAGCTATGTTCAAGTTATTATGTTACATGTATTTTACATATAGTAAAATTTACTTCAAGGTTTTAGCCAATGGGCGAAAATTGGGTAAGATTAAACAGTGAAAACCCACATTTCACTAACTAATATTATTGTCCCTTTAACACAAACCTAGTATTATGCAAATTCTCTGGCAGGTAATTTGGAGAATCCTGAGTGCCTCTGGTACACTCACAAACACTCTGAATCTTATCTACACTTAACTACACCATGGTACTTGGCTGGTGGATACAGTGCACACAGTGGATACAGTTTTTTGTTTTTGTTTTTGTTTTTGTTTTCCCTCCTGAGCTCAGTGAGGTTCTTAGACATGATCTAATGTGTGAACTAGGTAAAACCATATCTCAGGTGATTCTAAGTGATTTTGAAAATGTAGTATCTGAGGCTGCCATACTGGCTATGCTTAATATTCTTGAATCTTTCTTTAAGAATCTTCTTTTAAGGTATGATGGTCCTGTTTGAATGGGTTTCCTGTGGTCCTGTCCCACAAATTCATCAGGAACAACCACATGTATATTTCAGTCTCTGACTGAAGCTAAGATACCCCACACCCTCACACATATCACATATTTATTATTCCAAATCCTTTTATCAAGCTTGAATAATAGGGACCATCATAGTTGAAGAATATGGGGTTCCTTGGACATTAAAAAAAGTTGCTCAAATATGATAGTCCCTGCTTAGGCCTGTCATGCTCAATCCCCCACAAGCTTTGTCATGCTAGACGAGGCAGCATATATGCTTATATCATTTCAAGGTGACTAAGGATAGGAGATGCCTTGTCATTGCTAAACACATAAATGCCTAATAATGATGCTAGATGACACTTGAGGGAAAGAAATATTTTCTGGTCCCTGATTGTTAACTCTAGGTGATAGGACTTGTGCTGAGGTATAATCATGCCCTTCTTGTTCCTTCGTACTGATGGTAGCAGTACTCCTTGTCATTAAGTTGGGGAGGGAAAACTGGACAGATGATTAGTCCAATATTGCTCTCACAGATTCCTCTTCATATCATCTATGAGCCTTGGCAACAAGGAAATGGAAATTAATCTCTACACCCAACATGAGGCTTGAACTTACAACTCTGAGATCAAGGGGTCAGATGCTCCACCAACTAAGCCAGCCAGGTGCCCCTAGGAAATGGAAACTATTATGAGACCTTATAGATACTACAGTTTCTATCCTATAGTGCCAGATTATATTGTGGTGACTATAGGAAACATTGTGCCCATAGGAAACATTGTGCCCAAAGACCACGTCTCTGACTAACAGAAATCACAGAATTACAAAAGTTACTCTATAAACAGCAGCCTCTTCATGAAGACCTATCCACTTGGGTCTGTCATTTTGGGGTTGAAAAATTGTCTATTTCCTTTAAGGAAAATTTTCAACCAAGAGGCAATATTTAAGCAGATCTCAAAGTCAGAACTCAAAGTCAATGGCATATTTCAGAACAATCAAATTTAATATGGTTTGAGGTTTTGCAATAAAATCTCATATGATCCTAAGCAAAGAGTGAAACTCCCTCCCCAGAGTCCAGGAAAGAACTTGAACTGGTGATACTAAAAAATAGGTTAAACCAAACCAAAGGAAGCAGACAGTAAGATGGGAGGCTCTGCCAACACAGGGTGGACTGGAACAGATAGTCACATACATTATCATTTTCCAAAACATCCTCTCTCCTGGAAGCCAGTGTTACCACTTGGCCTGCCAAAAGCCATGTGACTAGCCATTAATAACAAACTCAGGTCAACCATATCCTATGAAGCACTTAACCCTTTAATCTCACAACAGGGCTGCTTTGAAGATGAACTGGTATATTTTTGTGTTGAAGGAATTTAAAGTTTGAGGTAGCTCAAAATAAGTTTAGACAATATTTTTCTTTCAGAAGTTATATAATCTGTTCCTTGCTGAGGACTGCAGAAGATGACAGTTAAGAGATGACAGTTAAAATTGTGCCTAACGTTTTAAGCCAATCACTATTTATGGAAAATTATTATCTGTGTTTGGATATTCCTCAAGCAAAACAAAATAATAATAAGAAGAAGAAGAAGAAGAAGTAAGCATTTTATTGAAACATATGAAATAAATTCAGAGACCTGTACCCCTGGGGATAAAAATATATTATATGTTTATAAAAAATTAAAATAAATAAATAAATATCTATGTAATCTTTAGTGGAAAAACCAGGAGGCGAGCCATTCAAATGTACTGTGGGTTTTTTAAAATCTTAAACTCTTGCTATTAAAGTTCATTTATTATAAAAAAAAAAGACATGAAATAAAAAATTTTACTAGTATTAAATGCTACTTTACCCTCTTTAGGCAGACACTGTATTTAGAATGTTCATTCACTTTCTAATTTAATCTTCTAAATAACTCCGTTATGCAGAGTTTAAAGTAACAGAAATCAAGACCTAGGGGCTAGTTAATGATTCCATTCAGAATAGGGGCTTGGCTTTATGGGATTAAGGTCTCTTCAATCCCTCCACTCCCCATATTATTCTCAGAAAAAATACAACCAAACTCTTCTTTGCAACTGAAATATGCATTTCTAAGTGAGACTTTTTTCAATTTTCTGTGATAAAATATTCATAATATAAAATTTACCATCTGATTTTATTAATAAAATTATACTTTATTAATAAGTACAATTTATACTGTTGTGCAACCATCACCACCATCCATCTCTAGAACTCTTCATCTTGCAAGACAGAAATTCTATGCACATTAAACTTTAACTTTCCATTCTCTCCTCCCCACCCCTTCCCCTGGAAACCACCTTTCTGCTTCCTGATTCTGTGATTTTTGCTTACTTTAGGATCTCACATTAGTGGACCAATACAGCATTTGTCTTTTTGTTTCTTTTTTATTTCACTTAATGTCCTCAAGGTTGGCCATGTTGTAGCATGTCAAAATTTCTTTCCTTTTTAAAGCTGAATAACATTCTATTGTATGCATATGTGGCATTTTGTTTATCCATTCATTTGTTGATGTACACTTGTGTTCCTTCCCATTTAAGCTATTGCAAATGATGCTGCTGTGAACATAGGTGTACAAATCAATACCTGAGTTCCTGCTTTCAGTTCTTTTGCGTGTATATTCAGAATTGGAATTCCAGACTATGCAGTAATTTTAAGTTCAATTTTTTGGAAGAAACACCATATCTTTTTCCATTTTACATTTCCACCAACAATGCACAAGTGTTCGTTTCTCCACATTTGCACCAAGTCTGATTTGTTTTTTTCATTTTTTTTATAGTAGCCATCCTAATAGGTATGAGATGGTGTTTGATTGTGCTTATATGCATTTCCTTAATTATTAGTGATGTTTGACATCTTTTCATTTGCCTACAATATATTTGCTCATCGTTTATAATCCTTTTAATATGCTATTGAATTCAGATTGCTCGTGTTTTGTTGATGATGTGGCATCAGTATTCATAAGGTATATTGCTGTATAGTTTCCTTTTCTTGTAACATCTTTGCTTGGCTTTGGAATCAAGGTAATGCTGGCCTTATAGAATAAGTTAGGAAGAGTTCCCTTCTCTACAGTTTCTGGGAGAAGTTTAAGAAGGATTGATGTTAGTTCTGTTTTAAATGCTAGAATTTTCACCAATGAAGTCATCAAGGACAGAATTTCTCTTCATTGGAAGATTTTTAAATTATTGACTCAATGTCCTAAAGAATTATAGGCCAATTTAGATATTCTATTTTTGTGTGATTGAATCTTGGTAGGTTTCTTGAAAAAAGTCCATTTCATCTAGGTTATCCACTTTGACACATTGTTGGAGTATGATTGTTCATGGTAACTTCTTGTAATGCTTTTTATTTCTGTAGTAATATTACCACTTTCATTTATGATTTTAGTATGATCTTGAGTTTTTTTTCTTAGACTATCTAGCTAGTTTGTCAATTTTTTTTTTATCTTTTTGAAGAAACAACTTTTAGTTTCATTAATTTTTTCTATTATTTTCCTATTTTCTATTTTATTTATCTCTGTTCAAATCTTTATCATCTCCTTCCTTTTGGTATACTTGGGCTTAGTTATTTTTTTCTAATTTCTTAAGTTGTAAATTTAGGCTGTTGATTTGAGGTTTTTTATTCTTATTTTTTATATAGTTTTAAATTTATTCAATTAATGTATAATGTATTACTGGTTTCAGAGGTAGAGGTCAGTGATTCATCAATCTTATATAATATTCTGGGCTCATTACATCACATGCCTTCCTTAAATTTCCCTCTCAGCAATGCTTTCATTGCATTCTATAAGTTTTATAGTAAAATGTTTTAATTCTCCTCTCAACTTTTTGGTATGTATTCTATAAGTATTTTCTATTTTCCTTCTGGTTACTATGACCTTTGCAATTAAAATCCTATAGAGTTATAACATTCTAATTTGAATTTATAACATCTCAATTTTAATAATTTAAAAACTAGACTTATGTATACCATGGTCTTCATCCTTTTCAGTTACTGATGTCATAGAATTACATATTTGTGCATTGTGTATCTGAAAACATAACTTGGTAAAAGGGTAAAGAATGTCTTCAATAGCCAAGGAAAGAAAACACAAAGAGACAAGTATAAAAAGATAACAACAGAGTATGCAAGAGGTGTACAAAAATATTAAATGATCTAACATGTGTAAAAGAAATATTAGAAGAGACAACAACCAAGAATTTTCCAAAATAATGACAGCTACCAAAATACAGATTCAAGAACTTCAGAAAACAACAAGCAGAGTAAATACCAAAAATACACAAACTAAAACACCTAGATATATAATATGCAAACTGTTGAAACCTAATCAATGTCATTGTGTAACTTCTTGTAATGCTTTTATACGAGTACAGTTGAATAGCCAAACGTCAATCATATTCAAGATCTAGATTTGGTAAGGGAATGTGAAAATATAGTTTTTAATTTTCCAGACTCTGGAAACCAGAATACACACTAGAAAGGTAGTAGCAAGGCTTTTGAGTAGCAAATCAGTGTGCCCACCATGCAATGTACATGTATATAGTTTTGTTTGCATATGGTTTTTTTCATGTATCTTATATTCAAAAATATATAAATATGAACAAATATAAATGTATAATTTATACAGGAAATTATGATTTTAACTTTACAAATACACTACATATATATATATATATATATATGGAGTTTCTATATTTATAGCTGTATATATGTATATATAAGCTTTTAACAACTCGGAGGTTAAGTGTTTCAATTCCCTGCATAGTGAAGAATCTGCATATAACTTTTGACTTCTCCCAAAATTCAGCTATGAATAGCCTATTAACCAGAACATTACCAATAACGCAAAAAGTTGATTACACATATATTGTGTTATGTGTATTATATGCAGTATTCTTTATAATTAAGGTAGAGAAAAGAAAATGTTTCAATAACATCATGAAGAAGAGAAAATACACTTATAATACTATAATATTTTTATTTTTAAAAAACCATGCAATATAAGCGGGCTCATATTGTTCAAAGGTCACCTGTACTAATTTTAGTAGTTATTCAGTGATTTGTTTCTAAAAAATTCATAACAATTCTTTCCACCATCATCAGTATTTGAGAGCATACATTTCCCCACATCTATGCTAATCTTCAAGGATAAAGGATTCAATTTTTTATTTTTTTGCAGTCTGTTTTGAGAAAAGTGATTTGTTATTATTTTAATACTCATTTTCATATTATTCTGTAATTTAATATTTTCACATGTTTCTCAGCCATCTGAACTTCTTTAAATTGCCTATTTACATATTTTATTCTCTTCTTTTGAGTTGTTTATCTTTTCTTTTCCACTTGTTAGAGATCATTTTTTAAATTATAGATGTTAATCACTGAAATGTCATTACATTTTTCTTAAACAATTTTTATTGAACAATAAAGTTATAAAATTTTAATATTGGAAGCTCAAATATTTACATATTTTTAATACCTTCAGAGTTTCCAATATTGGTTAAGATCTCCCTTGCCGACAGGAAACAACATGTGTTGGAGATGATGTGGAGAAAGGGGAACCCTCTTACACTGCTGGTGGGAATGCAAATTGGTGCATCCACTTTGGAGAACAGTGTGGAGATTCCTCAAGAGATTAAAAATAGAGCTTCCCTATGACCCTGCAATTGCATTCCTGGGTATTCACCCCAAAGATACAGATGTAGTGAAAAGTAGGGCCATCTGTACCCCAATGTTTATAGCAGCAATGGCCACGGTCACCAAACTGTGGAAAGAACCAAGATGCCCCTCAACGGACAAATGGATAAGATGTGGTCCATATATACTATGGAGTATTGTGCCTCCATTAGAAAGGATGAATACCCAACTTTTGTAGCAACTTGAATGGGACTGAAAGAGATTATGCTGAGTGAAATAAATCAAGCAGAGAGAGTCAATTATCATATGGTTTCACTTATTTGTGGAGCATAACAAATAGCATGGAGGACAAGGGGAGATGGAGAGGAGAAGGGAGTTGAGGGAAACTGGAAGGGGAGGTGAACCATGAGAGACTCCGGACTCTGAAAAACAATCTGAGGGTTTTGAAGGGGTGGGGGGTGGGAGGTTGGGGGATCCAGGTGTTGGGTATTAGAGAGGGCACAGACTGCATGGAGCACTGGGTGTGGTGCAAAAACAATGAATACTGTTATGCTGAAAAGAAAAAAAAAATCTCTCTTGCCTTAGATTATATACAGAGTGTCATATATCATATAGATTGTATCGTAAAATTATTATTATTATCATTATTATTACAACTACTACTACATTTATGTGTATAATATGCCCAGAAGGTTTCTTTTAATGGTTAAGAGTGGGATCCAATATTCTCCATTTTTGATAGCTAGTAGTGATACTACTATGTATTAAATTTCCCACCTTTTGTCATTTTCTAAAATGACTTCAGTCAAATATTTAAGATATCATATATACTATACTATGTATGCTGGGTTCTAACTCTGGATGCTGTATTCTGGCCCCCTGAGTAATAGTGTGTCGATATCATATTTGTTTTCCTAATATCTTTGTGCTAAATTCTAGTAGTCTCAGAAACATATCTCCCCCTTTCTGTTACTTTTTTTTTTATAATTGTCATGGATATTCTTGAACTTTTTTTCCATATAAAATTTAAGATAACTTAATCCAATTCTAATAAGGAACTCTACCAGAATTCTAATGAAATCTTGGTACATTTTATACTGTTCAGTAAGATTAACATTTTTGTGATGACAATTCTTCCAATCCCAGAATACATCCATATGCTTAACTCTTGATATGTCTTTCACTTAGATAATATGGTTTTCTGTATATACACCTTGTAACTTGTATTAGCTTTGTAACCTATTACTTAAATTATCTTGCAAACATTTTTGCTTAACTTCACCTACTGATCCTTCCCTTTTCCTCCAAAAACTCAAGCCTAGATCAACCCAAATGTCTGCAATTAGTAATTATACACCCGGACCACTGGCTCTACCTGATTAAAAATAATCCATACAGATTAGTGCCCAATTCAGTGTCTCCATACTCATCTGGGTTCTCAATACTGTCTTGACATTTCTTTCACATTTCTCCAATTAACTCTTTCTTCTCATACTCACAATATATTATGCCTTCATCCCTGTCACCAAATTTCTTACTCATCATGGCCCTATCCTCATCATTTACTTATAGGAAATTGACTCAGTTTAATTGATCAAATTAAATGTTCTTCACATGCAAAACAATACAGTGAAAATGAAAATGTAAATGAAGCTGGAAAAATATTTGTAATATTCATGATAGACAAAGTTTTATTTATACTGTAAAGAGAATAGACATAAATAAATAAGGAAAAAGTTAAATATTTCTATTTTATTTATTTATTTTTTAAAGATTTTATTTATTTATTTATTTGACAGACAGAGATCACAAGTAGGCAGAGAGAGAAGAAGGGAAAGCAGAATCCCTGCTGAGCAGAGAGCCCTACCAGGGGCTCGATCCCAGGACCCTGGGACCATGACCTGAGCCAAAGGCAGAGGCTTTAACCCACTGAGCCACCCAGGTGTCCCAAACATTTCTATTTTAAAATGGACAAAGAACTTGAACATCCATATGACTGATTAGATGAGATAGCCTTTTTCACCCATCAGTTTAACCAACATTGGGCATGGGAGGGACTTGTTTAACATCTTTGTGAGGAAGTTGCTACTACTTGCACGTGGTGGAAAATCCACAAATTATACCAACTGAAATATGTATTATCATAATTTTAAACTTTAATTCCACCTTTAGGAACCCATCCAAAAAATGTGGAACTGATTTTTTTCCCCCAAAGTTATAGGAAAAAGTAGACATAGAATGTAAAACCAGACTGAAGTTTGGGTAGCAGCTATTTATTCTGCAATAAATGAAATAAGTCAGTCCAGAGAAACATTGCAGGAAGGAAGTGGGAAACGTGAAAGTGCAATATAAAGGAAATCAGAAAACAAAATTCCAATAGTATGTCGACACTATCAATTTCTGTAAAGAATCAATTAACTTGAGTTTTAAATAGATGAGATGGGGTGACCCATTTAAAAGCTGATACTGATTGGAATACTGTCAAGAACTTGACTGACACTTAATCAGTTTTGGAAATTGTAGAATGCACCTGTTGCTCACCAATTGGTTAAGCCGCCATAAGGAGTAAATACACATATATATTCACTGTTACCACCTTTTTAAAGTTTCTTGTATTCAAATCAAAACTATAAGAGAGAGAGACCTAAAATTTGAATCTCAAGTTTTTCACTAAGCAACATTGCATTGTTATTTTGCTCTAGGCCACCAAAATAAAAACTATTCAAGAAGTCAGCTGCTGCTATAAAGGTCATCTGGAAAGTCCAGGGAAGGGCCCTGAGCTGCTGCTGGGAAAGGGAAATTGTCCTCTGGCCCGTGATCTGGAGTGTTTGTCTGCTGAGTGGCTTTAGTGGTTTCATCTATTGCTGAAAGAGCCAAGAGAAAGGAATAAAACAGGATTGTAATCCACACCACAATGAGCAAGATGAGAAGATCAGCCAAGTGAGTGTTTTGTTTATGTGCTGCCCCTTCTGGCATACAGAATTGCTGCACAGATTTTATGGGCTTCTAATCATCATTTAAATATGAGTGATTCAACCTTGACATTTGTTGTTTTTTTTATACAGCTTGCTAATAATCCAAAGATGCTAGAACATACAACTCCAAATTATAATTTTTCAAAGTGTAGTACTGTCATGGAAGGGTAAATACCTCCCATAGTCTTGTAGGCTGTGTATATTCATTGGATGTACACAGAGAGAAAGACTAAATAGAATCCCTGCAAACTGATTTTACTTTCAGTCTATGATTAAACACAAATCAAATCATGATAACAGATTGAAGACACATCTGCAATTCAGATTGTTAGTTCGAAATTGGGTATTGAAAATACTCCCTTCTGTCTTTCCCTTGATCTTAAAGTGCTGATGGAGAGAACCATAAAATAAATTATAAGAATAGTCCATTCCAGATATTGAACTGATTAACAAAGATGAACATAGAACCAAATCATTCTGGAAATGGAAATCTTACAAGGAAATATAATCCATCTCTAGTAGGAAAGAAAATTGTCCCAAATCTTCTGGATGAAAAAGCAACCTTAGTCTTTAATTCCTAATTGACTTAGCAATTATGCTCATTAATCCTAAGTATCTAATAAGACAGGTGTCCAAATATCCAAGTATAATTTTTGTAATACAGCTTATACTATAAAAATATAAACAATCTAAATGTTTAACAGTGATTGAATTATATTCCAGTCTACATATGTCAATTTAATCAGTCCTTTAAAATATTGTGGAAGTATATTTGACATGGGAATATGTCATATGTTCTTTCTCTTGCTAACATTTTAATATTAAAAAATTACAAACCTACAGAAAACTGAGCAAATTGTACAGAGAGCACCCACACAAGTACCACCTAAATACGGTAATTAACATTTTATTAAGTAACATTTATGCATTTTCACATATTTATCCACCTCTGTATGCATTGATCTTTTTAAAAAAATTCAAAGTAAAATGCAGACATCAGTTCCCTTCCTTTAAGTAATTTAGCATGCATATTATTAACTAAAGTTCAATATTTATTGGCTTTTTCCTTAGGTAAAAATTTGCATACAATGAAATGTAGAAATCTTAAGTGGACCATTAGATGAGTTTGACACATGTAAACAACTGTGTAACCCAAACTTCTATCAAGACATAGAGCATTATATCCATCCCAAAATTTCACTCTTGCCCCTTCCTCTCTCCCTGCCCCATTTTGCCAAGGCAACCACTTTTCTTATTTTTTTCCATCACAGATGAGCTTTCCCTGGTCATATGAATGTTCATTCATACAATATATACTCTTGGAGGAAACTTCTTTCACTCTGTGAAATCCAACCATGTTATTTTGTGTATGGGTGGTTTGTTCCTTTTCCTTGATGAGTACTACTCCATTATACTACTCCATTGTATAAATGCACCGCAGTTTCTTCATCCGTTCTCCTGTTTTACAGACACCTGGGCTAGGAAACATGTAATGTGTTCAATTTTTTTTAAAGGTTGTATTTATTTATTTGACAGAGAGAGAGATCACAAGTAGACAGAGAGGCAGGCAGAGAGAGAGAGGGGAAGCAGGCTCCCTGCTGGGCAGAGAGCCAGATGTGGGGCTGGATTCCAGGACCCTGAGATCATGACCTGGGCTGGATTCCAGGACCCTGAGATAATGACCTGAACAGAAGGCAGAGGCTTAACCCACTGAGCCACCCAGATGCCCCTGTAATGAGTTCTTAAATGAAAAGAAAAAGACTAAGATAAGATAGGTCATGTGGCTTTCTTATTTGTAAAGCACACAAGACACCCAAATGTGTTTATGTGTATGTCTGTGTATCTATCTCACAGAGACATATCACACTTTGGATCCCAGAAATTCAAATTTTATATATAAAACTTAATTCTATATATATAGAATTTATATATAAAACAAAAATTCTATATAAAACTTATATAGAAAGCTATCTGATACTCACCAACACTATAACAGTATAACAGAGTATTATTCCACTGGTTTAATTTGGGTGTTTAACCTTTTGCTTGTATGCTTTCTAGCTCTTCTACAATTAACATTCCACAACTAACAATTAGCCCCTCTTTGTTATTAGACTTCATGGAATGGGACTGTAGGGAGGTGAGACTGAAAAAAAAAAAAAAAAAACAGCTGTAAGACAGGTAAGCTGAAATCAGCAGGAAAAATAGACACGTAACTGTTTGGCTGAAAGAGCTGGGATGTATTCATCTCCGCAGAGAGAGAAAGAAGTTCAGTTACTATAAAATGACCAAAATGCCATCTGTGGAGAAACAGCTTATGAAAAACTCCTCTCTAAGCAGAGACTTATACTGCAGTCCTGTGCCTGGATTTGAAAGCCACCTCATAAAATCTTCGAAGTTATTTTTTCCTCTATTTTACACAAATTCCAAATTAACATTTTGTTTCCTAAAGAGAACACAGTGAAGAAAACAAAGGAGTCTTTTACTAAAGCTGATTGAGAATAGAGTGCCAAGGAAAAGGGAAAGCTGAGTTTGCCTGGAAGGATAAAACAATAATGCTGACTAAATGCCTCACCTCCTATCATCTTCAAAGCCACATGAGGTACACAGGGTAAGTTTTACTTTCACTGACCAAGAGGGAGTAATTAAGAGACATCACTTTGTAAAAATCATAGAAAGAGGTAACTTGGAACCCATGTGCCTTTGTTCTGAAACAAATTCTCCCTGCTCTATCTGTTGAGGACCCTCAACTGTGTCATTATATTTAAAGTGGTTTTTTTTGTTTGTTTGTTTTTGTTTTTTTTTTAAATTTTT
This sequence comes from Mustela putorius furo, assembly GCF_011764305.1. Taxonomy (NCBI): domain Eukaryota; kingdom Metazoa; phylum Chordata; class Mammalia; order Carnivora; family Mustelidae; genus Mustela; species Mustela putorius. Next base: position 15,965,733 of record NW_025421998.1, read on the forward strand.
TATTTTTTATAAACATATATTTTTATCCCCAGGGGTACAGGTCTGTGAATCACCAGGTTTACACACTTCACAGCACTCACCAAAGCACATACCCTCCCCAATGTCCATAATCCCACCCCCTTCTCCCAAACCCCCTCCCCCCAGCAACCCTCAGTTTGTTTTGTGAGATTAAGAGTCACTTATGGTTTGTCTCCCTCCCAATCCCATCTTGTTTTATTGTGAGTAGGAGAAGAATAAAGTGGTTTGTTTTTTGTGGGGTTTTTGTGTGTGTGTGTTTGTTTGTTCGTTTTAATGTGTCAACTCTAGCACTGGTGAGATTTGCTTGTCATTAAGTAAAAAAGCAAAACTAGTCATTGGACATGACCATTTACCTGGGTGGTCTTCAAGAGGATCCTGAGAGGGGAAAGAAGTGTCTCACTTTCTGTTCTCAAGCCTTCCTGAGGGGATCAGGTAGTCTAGTTACCTGTTCTTAGAAAACAGGATTGGAGGCTGAAGAGCCAGCCCTGATTTTTCCTCTCTGCCTTCTCTTACTCAGAAGGGAGTATTCAAGAGCACAAAGTTATTGGTGAGGCAGGAACAGAACCCAATCTTTCCCACTTTGAAAGTCAAGCTAGTAGGTGAGGCTCAGTCAGGGCCACTTGAGGGGCAGTGGCCTCCTCAATTCCATTGGTATCACCAGTCTTTCTCTGTGTTTATCCCTCATTATGCAAAGAGTTCGCTGGGCTGTTTCTCTGATCCACTGGGTAAGTGCCTCAGAGAACAGCCCTTACACACAGGAGGACAAGGAATTCTGCACTTTCATGGGCCTAGTAAGACCGCTTGGCAGAGCAGGCAGAGTTCGGGATGTGAAATAAGAAGATGACTTTGAATCTTGGCCCTACCCAATGGGGTCAAGACTCTTAAACTCTCTAAGTCCTAGTTTTATAATATGGTGGAAAATGTATGAAATAAAATACTTATCAGCACTTGCTATGGATCCCAGTATTAATACCCCCAAATTAGAATAATAAACTCAGATTTTGTTATTAACCACTCATTTGTCTAACACTTTATGCTGGGCATTGATGACTATATAAATACAATTTAATGACTTAGTGATTGAAAATCTAGACTCCAGAGATAGATTCTCAATTTCAATCCCAGCTTCACCACTGGTTATTGGCAAGAGACTAGGAAGTTTATTTAACCTCTCTACTCAAATTTCTCATCTGTAAAATGAGAATAAAATTACCTTCCTCTTAGGGTCCTGTGAGTATTAAAGGAGTTAATCTATCTAAAATCCTTAGAGTAACTCCTGGCCCATAGTAAGTGCTATACATTTAACTATTATTAGTGTTTTTAGACATGATAATTGTTTAAAGATCTAAACAATTACAGAGATGAGAAGAACACTGTATCCTGGTGTTATTTGACAGAGGTATGGACACAAAAGGGTCAGGGACCAATTTGTATATGAGCTAGAAAGTTTATACTAACTTATTTGACATCAGAATTAATCAACAATCCAAGAATAGCTATGTGTTGCCACCCAAAGAAATGTGAAGAAGCTATTAATCTGTCCAGGCTTTCCAGGTCTGGACTGATGCAGTGTCCCGTGACAGAATAGGAGTTATCAGAGCCACCCAGTGACTAAATGGATCCCTTTGACTCTCTCAGTTACTAAAAGTACCAGCTCAAGGAGGCGGGCTGGGAATGGTAAGGGCTATTGGCCCTTCACAGCTAATCCATGCACCAGCTTCTCTGGACCAGTCCTGCTGTCTTCTCTCTTCTCAGAAGCATAGCATTCTGGGCTGACCTTTTCCATTGCACCTCCCTATTCATTTTCCTAGATTTATTTCTCCTGGGAGAAAGACCAGGAAGAATAAAACAATCACACAACTCTTCTCTTTCCTGCCCTTGCTATAATTATACCAATGTACTGCCACAAAACACCAGCAACTCATAAGTAAGAGTCTGCCAGGAGTCAGTGCTGGGATAGAGAACACACACCAGGACTAGTCGAAGAAGACAGGGCAAGATCAAGAAGATAAGCCAGAGTTGGAGACCAGCTGTCACTACTGAAATTTCTAAAAGCTGAGTGGGAACGAATACCTGAAAGCAAAGAAGAAGGGAAGGGAAAGAAAAGGAAGGAAAGAACCAGCAGAGACAAAGGTGGCAGCGAAGGAAGTATTGAATTATTTCTGCAGAATCAGGCTACATTCAGTTATCCTGTAGTTACTTCTTAAAGATACCAGTTAATACAGGTTTGACACTAATTTTTTATACTATCTACTTTTAGAAAGAGAGATATAGACTCCCAAGAAAGAATTTTAAAAGTACTAGTTTTTTCAAGGGAGAGAAAAATTCTTGGTTTTTTGGTTTTTGTTTTTTAAACCTAAATGCAGTTAAACATTCAGGACATAGACAGTTTACATAGAGAAGCCCATAGAACCATGAGGTTGAGTGAAGCAGCAGGGTGAGAGCAGTAGGATGTCTGGAGGCAGGATGACAGACCCTCTATGGCATCAGGATTGACTTTCATCTCTCTCTTATCTCAGATGAATACTCAGAGCTCGTTCTTTATAGTATCACCCTTGTACAGGTATAGAGTACTAAAAACATAAAACGTATAAACATTTTTCCCCTTCCAAATTCCATTGACTTTTTTTTTTCTTTAAGGATTAATTTATTTATTTGAGAGAGCACATGCACACTGGCATGCAAATGTGTGAGTGGGGAGAGGGGCAGAAGGAAGAATTTTTAGGCACACTGATGGAGCCACCCAGCAACCCTCCACTGCCTTTCTTTATGTCAAGAATCCAACATTTTGGGGTGCCTGGGTGGCTCAGTGGGTTAAGCCTCTGCCTTCGGCTCAGGTCATGATCTCAAGGTCCTGGGATCGAGTCCCACATCAGGCTCTCTGCTCAGCAGGGAGCCCACTTCCCCCTCTCTCTCTCTGCCTGCCTCTCTGCCTACTTGTGATCTCTGTCAGATAAATAAAATAAAATAAAATAAAATAAAATAATCCAACCTCTTTTTAAAGAAGCCTTATGGCTATCTTGGACTTTTGAAAAGAGGGAACCTCCCAATGGGGATAGTTCAGACAGGACTGTGCAAAGTCTTGAGTCACAGACAGTTCTTCCTGCTGAATTATCAACAGATGGTAGGTGGACATATGTCTGATATGTTTAAAATTCACTTTCCACAGAATTGTTGGGTGATACTTTCAAATATTAGATTTCTCTCTTAGGTCAACATAGTCTGACTCTCTCTCTAGAGAGAGTCAATTATCATATGGTTTCTCTTATCTGTGGGGCATAAGGAATTACACGGAGGACATGGAGAGATGGAGAGGAGAAGGGAGTTCGGCGAGATTGGAGGGGGAGATGAACCATGAGAGACTGTGGACTCTGAGGAACAAACTGAGAGTTTTGGAGGGGAGGGGGATGGGAGGTTGGGTGAGCCTGGTGGTGGGTATTGTGGAGGGCACATATTGCATGGAGCACTGGGTGTGGTGCATAAACAATGAATTCTGGTACACTGAAAAGAAATTTTATAAATAAATAAATTTTTTAAAAAATTAAAAAATTAAGTAAAAAAATTAAGCTCGATTAGAAAAAAATTCTCATAATAATACTGATTATATATATAATATTATGTACTGATCATATCTAGTATAACATAATATCAGCACATAATATATCAGTATGTATCAATATTATATATAAAATATAGACTGATTATATATGTATTACAATATAATATTAGAACTATAATTGTAATATATAATACCTATATTATCAGATATCTGTTGCTTTTATAGTAGATGAGAAAAACAAATACCACATAGAGATTGTAAATGCATTTGCATAACCTATAAGCATTCTTAGAAGTGGTTAGTAAAAAGGGTTTTAACATTTTTTTTTTTTCTAAAGTAACTGTGTCATTGTATACATCAGTAACTTTTCCCTTTCCTGTTCTCATTAAAACATTCTGGTGAAAATGTAGACATAGTAACTTCCGGCTTTAGAATAAATAACAATTTGTACCACACACACACACACACACACACACGTATGTGTAAATTTCATTACTTTTATTTCCTGGTTTGAGCTACTAGATAGATAAGGTATGAGGTCCCAAAATACAAGATTTCCAGGAAGTGAATGTGTACATCAGCATTTAAGAGATGGATGGAGCAGCTCACAAAGAAGTTAGAAGGAACAGAGTGCAGAAGAAAAATAGAAGAATGTGGTGTTATCACAGGGCATCAGCAAAGTGTTGGAGTAGTTAGCAGTGTCCAAAGAGACAATATGTTAAGGAATACTGAGAGCACAGTTCGAGTTTTCACGTAGGAAGGAATGAGAACTGAAGAATTCATTTCACCACAAGATGTGCAAGCATTCAGCCCTTTGCTCTGCCCACAGTCCCAAAGGCACACAATTAAGTTCTTTCATTTCGAGACACTTATGTGAGAGTATACAGAATAAAATAAATTTCAGACTTTATAGTTCTTCACATGACTAATTTCTATAAAATAGTTCAGAGTACAATTCCTTCTTGTTGATTATTTCCATCTATAAGACTATCACTTAAAAACACTATTTATCAAAACCAAACCCTGTATAAGTCCTTACCCACTATATAATGTTGTTTCCTCCAAAAGAAAATTAAGAGTTGGATTTGGAGCCAGTTGGACTTCCATCAGTAGTTTATATTAGCTGTGTAACATTCGGAAATTATTTAACCACTATGAGCTTCAGTTTCCTCTCAAGTGGAAATGATAGGGTTGTTTTGAGGATATGTCAGACAATTCATGTAGTAAGTACTTAATAGTTATAATAATACTAAGGCTCTCATGACGTGTTTTAAAATGTCATTGCCTTTGCTTTTTGTAATTTTCCCTCTCAACAACTATATCCAGATCTTTTGTGTTTGAAAAGTACTTTGTAACCTATGCTTTGATTTACTATGCTTACTTATAACTGGTATAAGTACTAACAATATGACATCTCTTTGACAAAACTGAGCCCTGCCCCTTTGCAGAACTTTTTAAATTTTTTACCCTTAGCACTTGAGTGATTTCTGGCCCCTAGAACAAAAATCACAAAAATCTTGACAGATGCAGAAAGTGTACATGGTGAAATTTAACATTCATTTATGATTTTTAAAAATACAAATATCCCTAGCAAACCAGACTAGAACAGACATTTAATAATCTAATAATGAATATCCACACACACACACACACACAAAACAAACTTCAGCAAACATACATAGTGATGAAATAATGAAATTAGATCCTTGGAAACTGGGAATAAGACAGGGATGTTATTACTGCTATTCAGCAATTGCTGAAGTTCATGGTAAAACAGTAAGTCAATAAAAAAAGACATGAAAGACTCAAAGTTTGGAAATGAAAAAATAAAAGTAAACTTCTACTACACGAAGATAATATGGTTATATATGAAGAAATTTTTAAATAATTCATAGATACAACACAAGACTTAAAGAGTGCTTTGCAAGGTTACTATATACGAAATCAATATTTTACAATCAGTTCTTTTCTGTATAGTGAAAAGTGATAGGAAATAAAATTTAGTAAATGCTTGTATAATAACATCACAATATCATATACTTAGACTAAATCTAACCAAAGTTGTGCTAAACTTCTATACAAAAAACTGTAAGCACTAAAAGAAATTGAATAAAATCTAAATCTGAATTGTGTTATAAAGTATGAATGGATTGGAAGACTCAATCAATCTTTTTTTTAAATTTTTTATTTTTTCAGCATAATAGTATTCATTATTTTTGCACCACACCCAGTGTTCCATGCAATCCGTGCCCTCTCCAATACCCACCACCTGGTACCCCACCTCCCACCACCCCCCTTCAAAACCCTCAGGTTATTTTTCAGAGTCCATAGTCTCTCATGGTTCACCTCCCCTTCCAATTTCCCTCAACTCCCTTCTGCTCTCCATCTCCCCTTGTCCTCCATGCTATTTGTTATGCTCCACAAATAAGTGAAACCATATGATAATTGACTCTCTCTGCTTGACTTATTTCACTCATCATAGTCTCTTCCAGTCCCATCCATGTTGCTACAAAAGTTGAGTATTCATCCTTTCTGATGGAGGCATAATACTCCATAGTGTATATGGACCACATCTTCCTTATCCATTCGTCTGTTGAAGGGCATCTTGGTTCTTTCCACAGTTTGCAACCGTGGCCATTGCTGCTATAAACATTGGGGTACAGATGGCCCTTCTTTTCACTACATCTGTATCTTTGGGGTGAATACCCAGGAGTGCAATGGCAGGGTCATAGGGAAGCTCTATTTTTAATCTCTTGAGGAATCTCCACACTGTTCTCCAAAGTGGCTGCACCAACTTGCATTCCCACCAACAGTATAAGAGGGTTCCCCTTTCTCCACATCATCTCCAAAACACGTTGTTTCCTGTCTTGCTAATTTTGGCCATTCTAACTGGTGTAAGGTGGTATCTCAATGTGGTTTTTTTTTTTTTTATTTCTTTACAGCGTAACAGTATTCATTGTTTTTGCACCACACCCAGTGCTCCATGTAATCCATGCCCTCTCTAATACCCACCACCTGGTTCTCCCAAGCTCCCACCCCCTGCCCCTTCAAAACCCTCAAATTGTTTTTCAGAGTCCATAGTCTCTCATGGTTCACCTCCCTTTCCAATTTCCATCAACTACCACCTTACACCAGTTAGAATGGCCAAAATTAGCAAGACAGGAAACAACGTGTGTTGGAGATGATGTGGAGAAAGGGGAACCCTCTTACACTGTTGGTGGGAATGCAAGTTGGTGCAGCCACTTTGGAGAACAGTGTGGAGATTCCTCAAGAGATTAAAAATAGAGCTTCCCTATGACCCTGCCATTGCACTCCTGGGTATTCACCCCAAAGATACAGATGTAGTGAAAAGTAGGGCCATCTGTACCCCAATGTTTATAGCAGCAATGGCCACGGTTGCAAACTGTGGAAAGAACCAAGATGCCCTTCAATGGACGAATGGATAAGGAAGATGTGGTCCATATACACTATGGAGTATTATGCCTCTCTCTCAATGTGGTTTTAATTTGAATCTCTTTGGGGAGGTTTTTGATCACTGCTTCAATCTTGTTACTAGATATTGGTCTATTCAGGTTGTCAGTTTCTTCCTGATTCAGTTGTGGAAGTTTATTGGTTTCCAGGAATGCATCCATTTTGTCCTGGTTGCTTAACTTATTGGCATATAACTGTTGATTATAATTTCTGATGATTGTTTCCATTTCCTTGGTGTTAATCGTGATCTCTCTCCTTTCCTTCATAATTTTATTAATTTGGGTCCTCTCCCTTTTCTTTTGGATTAGTTTGGCCAGTGGTTTATCAATCTTACTGATTCTTAAAAAAAAAAAAAAAAAAAAAAAAAACAGCTTCTAGTTTCATTGATGTGTTCTAGTAGATCTCTGGTTTCTGTCTCATTGTTCTCTTGATCAATGAAATAATCTTGATTATTTCAAGATAGCCAATTTATTGGCTTAAATTGTTTTTGATTCTCTAGTTCTTTAAGATATAAAGAGAGCTGGTGTATTTGGGATTTTTCAGTTTTTTTGATTGAGGCTTGGATGGCTATGTATTTCCCCGTTAGGACCACCTTTGCCATATCCCATAGGTTTTGGACCTATGGCATGTTCAGATCCCCTACAGCTAATGTATTCATATTGATATGACTCTTTATCTTGATTAACAGTTGTCTTATGTAATTGGCTGCTCCCATATTGGGGGCATAAATATTTACAATTATTAGATCTTCTTGGTGGATACAGCCCTTAAGAATGATATAGTGTCCTTCTTTATCTCCCACTATAGTCTTTAGTTTAAAATCTAATTTATCTGATATGAGAATCACTACCCCAGCTTTCTTCTGAGGCTCATTGGCATAAAAGATGTTTCTCCATTCCTTCATTTTCAGTCTGGATGTATTTTTACGTTCCAAATGGGTCTTTTTTTTACTGGCACAAAAACAGACACTTAGACCAGTGGAACAGAGTAAAGAGCCCAGATATGGACCCTCAACGCTATGGTCAAATAATCTTTGACAAAGCAGGAAAAAATATACAGTGGAAAAAAGTATCTTCAATAAATGGTGTTGGTAAAATTGGACAATTATGTATAGAAGAATGAAACTCTACCATTCTCTTACACCATACACAAAGATAAACTTGAAATGGTTAAAAGACCTCAATGTGAGGCAGGAATCTATCAAAATCCTAGAGGAGAACATAGGCAGTAAATTCTTTGACATCAGCCACAGCAACTTCTTTCAAGACATGTCCCCAAAGGCAAAGGAAACAAAAGCAAAAATGAACTTTTGGAACTTCATCGAGTTCAAAAGTTTCTGCACAGCGAAGGAAACAGTCAACAAAACAAAGAGGCAACCCATGCAATGGGAGAAGATATTCGCAAATGACAGTACACTCAAAGGGCTGATATCCAAGGTCTATAAAGAATTCCTCAAACTCAACATACAGAAAACAGATGATCATATCAAAAAAATGGGCAGAAGACATGAACAGACACTTCTCCAATGAAGACATACAAATAGCTAACAGATACATGAAAAAATGTTCATCATCATTAGCCATTGGGCAGATTCAAATCAAAACCACATTGAGATACCACCTTATACTAGTTAGAAGGGCCAAAATCAATGAGACAGTAAACAACATGTGTTGGAGAGGATGTGGAGAAAGGGGAACCCTCTTATACTGTTGGTGGGAATGCAAGTTAGGGCAGCCACTTTGGAAAACAGGGTAGAGATTCCTTAAGAAATTAAAAATAGAGTTACCTTATGACCCTGCAATTGCACTACTGGGAATTTACCCCAGAGATACAGATATAGTGAACAGAAGGGCCAGCTGTACCCCAATGTTCATAACAACAATGGCCACAGTTGCCAAACTGTGGAAAGAGCCAAGATGCTCTTTAACTGATGAATGGCTAAAGAAGATATAGTTGATATATACTACGGAGTTTTATGCTTCCATCAGGAAGGATGAATACCCAACTTTTGTATCAACATGGAAGAGACTGGAAGAGATTATGCTGAGTGAAATAAGTCAAGCAGAGAGAGTCAATTATATGGTTTCACTTATTGGTGGAGCATAAGAAATAACACGGAGGACATTGGGAGATGGGCAGGAGAAGTGATTTGGGGGAAATCAGAGGGGAAGATGTACCACGAGAGACTGTGGACTGAGAAACAAACTGAGGGTTTTGGAGGGAGGAGGGTTGGGGGATGAGTGAGCCTGGTGGTGGGTATTAAGGAGGGCATGTAATGCTTGGAGTACTGGGTGTGGTGCATAAACAATGAATTTTGGAACACTGATAAAAATAAAATAAGCTGAAATTTTAAAAAAGATTCATTGAATCACTACGTTTGTATCTTTAAGGTAAATACCCAATAGTGCAATTGCTGGGTCATAGGCGTAGTGATCCAAAGGGGCACGTGCACCCGAATGTTTATAGCAGCAATGTCCACAATAGCCAAACTATGGAAAGAACCTAGATGTCCATCAACAGATGAATGGATCAAGAAGAAGTGGTATATATACACAATGGAATACTATGCAGCCATCAAAAGAAATGAAATCTTGCCATTTGCGACAACATGGATGGAACTAGAGCGTATCATGCTTAGCGAAATAAGCCAAGCAGAGAAAGATAACTATCATATGATCTCCCTGATATGAAGAAGTGGTGATGCAACATGGCGGCTTAGGTGGGTAAGAGAAGAATCAATGAAACAAGATGGGATTGGGAGGGAGACAAACCATAAGTGACTCTTAATCTCACAAAACAAACTGAGGGTTGCTGGGGGGAGGGGGTGTTGGGAGAAGGGGGTGGGATTATGGACATTGGGGAGGGTATGTGCTTTGGTGAGTGCTGTGAAGTGTGTAAACCTGGTGATTCACAGACCTGTACCCCTGGGGATAAAAATATATGTTTATAAAAATAAAAAATTAAAAGTAAAAAAAAAAAGATTCATTGATTTGAGAGGGAGAGAGCACAAGCATATGAGCAGGGGCAGAGGCAGAGGGGGATAGAGAGAGAGAATCCTCAAGCAGAATCCCCACTGAGTATGGAGCATGATGTGGGGATTGCAGGGTTTGATCTCAAGACACTGAGATCATGACCTGAGCCAAATCAAGAGTCAGACACTCAACAACTGAGGCACCCAGGAACCCCTGTTTTGGGCTACTTTTATCCACCAAAGAATTCTTTATGAGATACTTTAACTCCAAAGTAAAAATCCCCACCAATAAAGTCAGTGGAGAGCCATTAACGAATTGTCTACCAGTTAAGCTCTGTTTATGTACAATGTATTTTATTTAAAAAGTAAATTAGAGTCTCTGGACTTTCTCTAACTTCATATCTATTACTCCTCTCCCTTACTGATTTAGATTTTCCCAAGTGTAGGAAATTTAAATTTCAACAATGAAACTTCAATTTTTCATGGAAACCAAAGCTCTATTTGAAGATACATACCAGTTAGTGTGGTCTGATATAAGTAACACCATTCATAACAAACAGCAATAAGAAAGCTGAAGTTTTGAGTTATGTTTTAATAAATAGAACATGCATATGACCTCTTGACCTCCAGGCATGGTTTCTGCCACTTAATTGAAATAGTGAATGTGATAAAATCCTTAAAACCAACCTGAGTCAGAAACTCTAACCCAAGTGACACTGCCAGGCACTGTTCTTGAAACAACTTACAGTAAAAGAAACATTTTTTTTCCTTTGGTCATCCCTTTTTTTTTTTCAGGAAGAAGCTTTTCTCCTTAATGAATTAAAAATGATTGGAGGTGGTTTACAAAGATTGCACCTAAAGGTAAGTTGGAATTTGTATAAAATAGCATTTAATTCTTTCCCTTTGTTCCTGGTATCACCTGCTTAAGCTTTTGGTAGCAGACAGTGTTCCTAATTATGTGAAGGGCAAGAAAGCCTGAAGACGAATACAAAGAAGAATCCAAGCCACATCATCTAAAATATAGAGTTGTGATCATAAATACAAACACAGCCAAGGACTCCCCAAACCCTGGCATTTCTGAAAATAGGCATATCCAGGTGCCAGGCCTGGCACTGGGCATGTGGGTGACCAGTCCATTCTGTCAGGCTCACTGACATGAGTCCTGCATCAGGGCTGATATTTCCTTCAAGGACTCCGGGTGAGCTCTTGGAGCTGTCTAACTTGGAGCTGCCTAACCTGGGAAACCCCCAACAAGCAGCAAAGGTACCAGAGAGGAATCAGGTTTAAATTTCTAGTTCTCTTCTCCAATCTCCACTTCATTCTGGGAATGAGGCAAAGAACTCGTCTGCTTTGCAAAGCTGAGAGAAAGATATCCAAGGAAACACAAAAGCCAAGGTCAGTTTAGATTCAGAAAATCACTACACCAAAGATTCCATAAACTTCTCCCTGCAGAAATGAAGGAGGCAGTTCTAGGTCAAGCTAGATCTTAACACATGTGCAAAATGGACCACACAAGAGGTGGCTCTTCCAGAGCAAAATGGCCTGCCTGCCTTCTGCCTTCCTGCATTTGCAACTCTGGGCCCAGGCCAGTCTAAGGGCATGAAAGACCTTTCCTATTCATTGTTGGTCAGTTAAGATGGCACATATCTGGAGAAACACTTAAAATTAAAAGACTTCACCAGTGGCTCTTCTATGCAAAGTACTTTTAATAACAAAGCATAGAAGAGGATTTAGCAAGTAAAAACAGTCATTTCACTAATGCATTTTTTAATCTCTCTTTCACATTTGTATGATGTGACAAACTCAAGTAGAGGTGTCCTGGAGTTTTCTTGCAATAATTCATGACCAAGTGGTTTTGCTGTTATATTGCTCCTCCTAAAGTCTCACAGTGCAGGCCTCTCTTTCCGTATTATACCCCTAGTATTGTTTAGTCTCCCTGACTATTGTGTGACTTGCCTTTTCAGCTCTCTCCTCCAAACTACACAAAGTTTAGCTTGAGGCTTTGACATCTATTAAAACATCAGGTCACCTTCAGGTAGTAATATACTTGATGACTGTTTTTACTTAGGACATGAAGTTTGTTATCCCATCAGCTGGGTCCAAAACAACCCCAACCAAGTTCACCAATTTGCAGACTGCAGACTAAATCTGGCCTGCATATATTTTATTTGGCTGGCTCAGTGATTTTTGTTTTGTTTTGTCTTGGTTTTGTTTGGTTTTGCTTTGCAATTGAATTTGAATGACTTCTGGCAGAAGATACCCCACCCCTCCCTATTGCCCTGAACATACAGACATTAGGGTTTGTGATGATTGCCTGATATTGTAAATGGTGATAGCAGGTACCCATATCTCATTCTCAATCTTATGATGAAAGCTTTCAATAGTGTGCCTCTAAAATTTGATAAGATTCTTTTTTGGGTTTGTATTTGTACTATTTGTGGGTGGTGGTTGTTGCTGGTTTTTTTTTTTTTTTTTTTTGAGATTATCATATAAAGAAGACCTTTCTATTTCTTGTGTACTATAAGTCATTATCTTAAAAAGGTGTTGAGTTTTACCAAATGTTTTTTCTCTCTCTACTGAGATGACCTTATGGTTTTTCTCCTCCTTTTCTGTTAATTGCTAAATTACATTGCTTGACTACCAAATGTTAACCAAACATTATATTTTCAAAATAATTTCTTCTTGGTTATGATGCATTATCCATGGTATAAGAACTTGATTATGTTTGCAATTATTTTGTTTAGAATTTTTTCCAACTTGAAGAGAGAGCTTAGTTTTCCTTTTTAGAAAATGACAAATCCTTGATTGGTTACGGAGGTGGAAGAAATGCTCGGCTCTTTACAGAAGTTGGGAGGGGTTCTTTTCTTTTCTCTGGAAGACCTTGAGTAAAATGTATGTTATTTTATACTGTGGGAAGGGTTTTAATTTCAAATTTTAGGGATACAGAAATATTTGTGTATTCTTTATCTTTATGTTACACTTTGGTAATTTGAATTACTCTAGAAATCTGAGCTTTTAAAAAAATGAAATTTCAAGTTAACTGATGTAGGTTTCTAAATAATAGCCACTTATTACTTTCTTAATGCCTGCATGGTTTCTAATGATGTCTCCTTTTCCATTTCTGATATTGGTAATTTGAACCTTTTCTGATTTTCACCAGTCCTGCTAGGAGTTTATCAATTTTATTCATCTCTTCATAGAATTAACTTTTGGCTTTATTTTGCCTACTTGTTTGATTTTAATTTCATTACTTTTAATTGATAATGACTGAGGTGTGATGGCACCATAATGCATAATTCAGGATCCAGATATTTGTAACTATGTGCAGAATCATCATGGATGTGAAGACTACAGATTCTGACCATCCAGTTGTGTTGTGTAGGTGGCCTCAAAATCATGCACAGCATTGCTGTCAGTGATGTGGTTTTTTGAGATAATGAACAGTTTGTGGAAGCATTCCAGGGAAACCAAATGCAATCTTCTCTCCATTTATAGTTATGACTGGAAGATTTAATGTATATTCGAACTGCACAGAAATATTTTGTGTTAGTGTAAAGGAAGGTAGGCTCTAGGTAGATTTTTCTCATCTATGTAAATATCCAGGAAGACAAAGTGGAAGTTGTGAAGGAGATGGTACAATTATCTTGTTTCAGGACACCTTGTATCCCTGACCCCTCTCATTGAATGTCCAGTGTTTCCCAATCAGTGTGACAAAAGGGGAAAAAAGTCTCCTAAAATTTCTAAAATGTCCTTGGGTGGCTCTACCATCCCACTGAGGTATAACCACTGTTATGGAAAAAAGTCATATAACAGATTATCCTCACTTTTTCATGGTCAAAGGTAGATCTTTCTTTAACTCCCTCCATCTCCACTACAGTTCAGGGTTAACTACTGGGCTTCACTTCGCCTCTTCTGCTGGGACAGGTTGTGGTTCCCCAGGGGTTTGTCCGAATAGAGGCTTCCTGTGGGCTGTATTCAGTCCATTCCTACTATGTAATAGTGCTCTCTCACCACCACCACAGCGATGCCAGTGCAAGATCTATTCCCAACCTATGAGGCAGCTTGGATTTTGGTCTTTATAAAGCCTTGTGGTATGCTTCCACCCCTCTTCTTCACTTGGGCCATCCTGGACTGATCTGTAGTGCAGTACGAGTTCTGCATCACCGCAGGTGGTTACCTTGGAAATAAAACTCTCTTCTAGGAGGCCCCAGGGAATTTTCCAGATCTATAATCGGCATCAGGGCTGAATACAGTCACAGTGTCCTGATGGGGTTTGGCACACCAGTTCATTTCATATTGTAGGGGACCTGTCTGGATTATTTGTCAGTTTCAAAATCCTTCACCCATTCTTTTACCCAATTGCTACTTCTGCCTCTTTGGGCCCTTAACTACCTCTCTTGGGCCAACATGATGTTGCGTATCAATAACAAAACAGTCATTCTTCACTAGTAGCAAATTCTAGGATGATTACAGGGGCTGCAGCTTCCAGTCCCATAGCTAACTGGGATTTCCCCCACTGTGGGTCTCTTCCACTGATGGATTCAGCATGTGCTTGTTCCTGAGGCCCTCAGCTCAGGCCCTCAGCTCAGACCCTGCCTGCATTGAGAGAGCTTCTGTCCTTCAAGCACACCCACCCAGGTGATCGATCAAATCTCTTCTGACCTTTTCTTTAACACAAGTCGCTGCTTTCCTACCAAGCTAGAGTGAGGCCAGCAGCAGCAACAGTGTGTCCAGTGGCTCTCTGCTGAAAGGGCTGCTCAGGTACCCACCTGATTTGTTGAGACTCCTCCTCCTGATGAAACTCCAACCAGGGCTCCCCTCTGGAGACCTGGAGATTCCTAGAGCCTGGAGATTCCTAGAGCCAAGCAGACTATGTCCTCAACTGCTCACCAGTGTGCTGCCCAGTGTGAAAAGGAGTCTGACCTTTGCAGGAGTACTGATGTTTTGTGATGTTGTTGTTGTTGTTTTTTTAGTTAAGCTTCCCTGTTTCCTGCTATGCCCCAGCAGCAATTGTCAAAGGGACATATGTAATCTATTTTAATACAACTAACATTTTTAACACAACTAACAAATGGTTGGTCAAACTTTCCCTGAGCATTCACGTTGATATAACAAGATAGGACAGACTTGAAGCATTTTTCACAAAAGGATGCTATTTATCTAGGCCGCTGTTCTGATACCAGATCCAGATTGCACTTACATTGGTATCAACCTCGTTTGTGTATGTTTCTACATTTCTGCACTGTCCTGATTTTCCAGTATTGTAATAGAAGAATATTATGCAGATGAATCCAAACCATGAGCAGAGATGCTCACATGAGTAGCCTATTGAGAATTTAGCCTCATCCTAATTTTGGCCACAAGCTGACTCCTTTGACGTGTGGATTGTTCCTGAATTTGGTGCCCGAGGTAGGGAGTGCCAACAATGTATTATAAAATGAGAATACACATAGAATAAATTCGGGGAGATACCAGTGTATATAGGCTACTTAGACATTCACTAAAACTTTCTTTGTAAATATTTTCTTTATAGTTAGTCACTAAAAATTACAGAGCTTCAGTCACCCAAAATGTATTTCTTATGCATAATCACTGAAACCAGAAATGAAACCTGATTCTGAAATTGAAACAAGACATTTTATTCTGGTTTTCTTCATGGGAAATGACTGACTTTGGTGGAGTAGAAATAGAAAGTTAGAAGCTTATGAATAAGAACCAAAGATGTACAATGTACAAAGCAGTCATTACAATGTTTGATAAATCAAATTTAATATATACAATTTAAGATGGCTAAAGGATTCACTGGCTTTGTAAAAATGAAGCTCTAACTGAGTTGAACTTTTGGATTCTGAAAAGCTTGCTAAAATGTCTGGTCAAACAGACTTGTTTTTAATCACAGAGATGGTTTCAGATGCACCTGTGAAGCCACAGCTCCAGGCCACATGCATCTCCTCTCAGTGTCCTTATATGTTCCCTGGCTAGGTCACCAGTGGCTACACCGTAGATTTGAAGAAATATTTTCTCACTCAACAAGAAACCCATTCAAGAGCAATTATGGACCAAAACAAAACCTATTTCCATCAACCTGTGCACTTAATATGCTATGTTGCTAACATGGGAAAGTCTGTTATGGAGATAAGAAAGTCCACCATGGAAAGTACTACTACTTCGTAAGGAACACAAGCTGGGATATTAGGAAGTAGAATTTAAAACACTCTAGGTTTCACTTGTGGGAATTTTTGTACATTGTATTTCCTTAGAATAAAGATATATATTCAAGACATATTAATAAGAGAAAGAAACAACAAAAACATATATGCAACAGAAAATTGGCTAAGTACAAGTCTTCCATATCATAGAATACTGCTTTACCACACTTCTGAACATACATCTTTATTAAATGTTATACAAAATATTTACAAAAGAATACCAAGTGAAAAAATAAGTTATAGAACACACCTGGTTGATCAAATTTTTATAAAAATATATTTATATATTCATACAAAATCTACATAGAGATACATCAATATGTAATAATGAATGGTAGGGGTTTAGGCAAGTTTGATTTTCTTTACTACTTCTAATTTTTCTGCAATGGACTTAGATTGATTCTATAATAAATACGTTGAATACACTAGAAAATATACTATTTCCCAATGTCCCAGCTCCCAGTCAAAGATCTGACTAGTAGAAACAAAAGGAGGTCCACAGAGTTATATGGTGGCTTCACGGTCTTTCTTACTATTGCCTGAACTACCGGCTCTCTTGCTTTGGAAACTTCTGTCCTACATCAAATGCCAGATGAGTTGATGGAAAACTCTTGTTGCCCTTAGCTTTTACCATAAGTGCAATGGGCTCATTTTATCATATATTAGGAATGGAATTTGCAATATAGTTATGGCTGGTTATAAGCATGACATGAGGTTATGTGCATAAATATTACATCAAAATGGCCTAAAAGTTTAAAATATTCAGTGCTGTTTTTTTTTAAAGATTTTATTTATTCATTTAACATCATAAGTAGGCAGAGAGGCAGGCAGAAAGAGAGGAAGGGAATCATGCTCCCTGCTGCGCAGAGACTGCTCAATCCCAGAACTCTGGGATTGTGACCTGAGCTGAAGGCAGAGGCTTTAACCCAGTGAACCAACCAGGCACCCCTTCAGTGCTATTTTTAAGTGTAAAAGACAAGGGACCCATAAGAGAGAACATCTTTTAACTCAAACTCTAGATGGCTAAAGTGTGGCATAATCAGTATTCTGTGTTTATTAGGACTGAGGCAGAACTGTGTATTCTCTAATAGCATAATCTACTACACTTACTTTTGCACCTCTCTAATTTTAGGTAAATTAGTTTTAGATTAAAACCAGTACTTGAGTCTTTCTGACACACTGTTATACAAACAACCTTTAACTTTTAATAAAAATTGTCCTATCATAAAAGAAAAATTAGTCTGCACTACCTATTGACCTGTTTAAGGTTTTTCTTCAAAAGAGGTTGAGCTGGTAGGCTAGGTGAGTGCCTCATAGTGGTGTTTACGTAAGACAAAAGATATCTGATATTCAAACATGCCTTTACTCAAAGGCAAGTAGCAGAAGCTGCTGCTCATAAGAAAACAAGTGTGCAAATGGCAGTTCTTCAACATACTGAATATATATTCTGTATTATCTGTAAGCCTCATTACTGTCCTATTTGGCAAGTGAGAGAACTAAAGTGTAGACATGTTCTAATCCAACAAGCTGAGAAATGGCAGAGTCAGATTTTAGACTATTTTAGTTCGATTTTAAAAGTCTTGCTTTTCCTGAAGCTGTAAGAACCCTGTAATTCGGGGCGCCTGGGTGGCTCAGTGGTTTAAGCCGCTGCCTTCGGCTCAGGTCATGATCTCGGGGTCCTGGGATCGAGTCCCACATCGGGCTCTCTGCTCGGCGGGGAGCCTGCTTCTCTCTCTCTCTCTCTCTCTCTGCCAGCCTCTCTACCTACCTGTAATCTCTCTCTGTCAAATAAATAAATAAAATCTTTAAAAAAAAAAAAAAAAAAGATGTTTAAAAAAAAAAAAAAAAAAAAAAAAAGAACCCTGTAATTCTACCATGCCTTTATAGGAATTCTTATGCTTTTTACAGTACCACCACATTATAAATACTGTAGGTATCTTTTGGCTGATATGGCAGTCAAAAGAACTGTTTAACATGTTTATGGCTAAGGGAAGATTTTGCAACAGAAAAATCCAAAAGACCTGGAATTTTTGTTATTATAAATGTAAGTCCTGGCTATTCTTTCCTGAAAGGTGTTGTGATACAAGATGTTTAAACTTGCTTATTGAAAATAGAGAAGTCTTTAACTCCGTTTTGATCCAATTCCAAACCAAAGGAACTCTTGTGCTGGGACTTAAAACGGAGCGCAGAAATGATACATGTCCCTTGCTAGACTGGGAACCGCAATCCCTTAATTCAGATGACCTCAAGGCTTGACCAGAGAGGACTCAGCTGCTCCTTCCGGTTACCTTTTTAATGTTGGCTTGTCCTTAATATAGCTAATGGTCCCCAGATGTATCAGCCGCTAGCTCTCTTTAACTCTCGCTGGACTGCTTTTCACAAACACAGAGTTCCTAAGGCAGAAAATCTTTATCTCCTAATACAGAAAATTTCAAGTCTTTCAAGGGCCCTCAGAGCCTAGTAAAGCCATGCAGGCAAAGCTACCAAATGTACGTTTTTATTTTAAATATCTTATTTTTTTTAAATAAAACTGAATACTGTAACAAATTCCGTATGTGCCATTACACAGCTTCAACAAAATGATTTCCTATATACCATTACCCACATTCACCTTCCCAGATGATTCTGTAGCAAATTTCATTTTATAAACAAACATTTCACCATGAAACTCTAAAAGAAGACTCTTTTCTTTCTACATAACCACAGTACTCTGATAGTATCTTTAAAAATGAATAATTCTAAATATTGTCAAATATTTGGTCAGTGTTTACATTTCCAACAATATCTTTAATATCACCAAGTTTTCTAGTTTGAATTAGGATCCAAACAAGGCCTACATGTAATGACTAGTTAATATATTCTTTTTAAGTCTCTTTTCACCTATTGGTTTTCCCTCAATCTTTCTTTCCCTCTTTTTAATTTATATGCTGAAGAAACTCAATTGTTTCTCCTG
Organism: Mustela putorius furo; assembly: GCF_011764305.1. Taxonomy (NCBI): domain Eukaryota; kingdom Metazoa; phylum Chordata; class Mammalia; order Carnivora; family Mustelidae; genus Mustela; species Mustela putorius. The sequence goes on from NW_025421998.1 coordinate 15,984,914, forward strand.
TAGGATTGTTTGTCCTGATTATTTCTCCATAGGACAGTTTAACATATTATTTTTTCCTCTGACTTGTCAGCAATTTAGTAATTGGATGTGGAGGACTGACCAGATTCGGGTTTAATTTTTTTTTATCAACATATAATTTATTGGGGTACCTGGGTGGCTCTGTCCAATAAATAAATAAAATCTTTTAAAAAATATATAATGTATTATTAGCCCCAGGGGTACAGGTCTGTGAATCATCAGACTTAAACATTTCACAGCACTCACCATAGCACATACCATCCCCAATGTCCATACCCCAACCACCCTCTCCCTACCCACCTCCCCCCAAGGAATCCTCAGTTTGTTTCCTGAGATTAAGAGTCTCTTATAGATGTCTCCATTCCCGCTCCCATCTTGTTTCATTTCATTTGTTTCCCTGCCCCTTGTAACCCCCTGCTGTGCCTCTCAAATTCCTCATATTAGAGAGATCATATGATAATTGTCTTTCTCTGATTGATTTATTTCACTTAGTTCCATCCATGTCACTGGAAATGGCAAGATTTTGTTTTTTTTATGGCTGCATAGTATTCTTTTATATATATATCATATTATATAATAAATATAAATATATTCTAATATAGTATATATAAATATATTACTATATAATATATTACATATTGATACTAAATTAAATTAATATTAAGTTTATTATATATAATGTATTATATATTATATGTTATATTGTTTAATATTAAAATTAAATATATTTAAATTTAATATATTATATATATATATATATATATATATCACATCTTCTTTATCCATTCATCTGTTGTTGGACATCTGGGTTCTTTCCTTAGTTTGGCTATTGTGGACATTGCTGCTATAAACATTCGGGTACATGTGCCCCTTCAGATCACTACATTCGTATCTCTAGGATAAATACCCAGTAGTGTGATTGCTGGGTCATACGGTAGCTCTATTATCAACTTTTTTTTTTTAAATATGTTTGTTTATTTATTTGACAGAGTGAGAGAGTGGAGAAGTAGGCAGAGCAGCAGGCAGAGGGAGAGGGAGAAGCAGATTCCCTGCTTAGCAGAGAGCCTGGTGTGGGGCTGGATCCCAGGACCCTGAGATCATGACCTGAGCCGAAGGCAGAGGCTTAACCCACTGAGCCACCCAGGCATCCCTATTTTCAACTTTTTGAGCAACCTCCATACTGTTTTCCTGAGTGGCTGTACCAGCTTAGATCAGTTTTGATTTTTTTTTTTTAAAGATTTTATTTATTTGATAGAGAGAAATCACAAGTAGACGGAGAGGCAGACAGAGAGAGAGAGGGGAAGCAGGCTCCCTGCTGAGCAGAGAGCCCGATGCGGGACTCGACCCCAGGACCCTGAGATCATGACCTGAGCCGAAGGCAGCGGCTTAACCCACTGAGCCACCCAGGTGCCCCTCAGTTTTGATTTTTTTAAGAAAACTCCTTCCTCTATCAGGAGACATCTAATATCTGGTTTTCTTTCTCTTTTGATATTAGCAATAATCGATGCTTAATGCCTAGATGCATTAGTTCATTTGGGACTACAAACAGATGATACTCCAATTTTATCATTTCTTTTTCATTTATTTGATGACATACCACAATAAAGAAAATCTTATTGTTATCTACAGTTTGATTACCCAGTGGTTCTTTGTATACAGATTTTCAAAATAATGAGCTGTTTCACTAGCATCTTCCAATGGCTGACCAATTTTTTTTTTAAAGTATCATTGTGAACCCATGGATTTAAAGTTACTTGATGAATTTCAGTCTTTTGAAAGTTTTTTTCCTCATTGATCTTCATATTGCTTCATCTTTGGCAGTCTCTGCTAGTTGGTTTTCAAGTCTTTGACACAGAATTACTAATTTTTGATAGTCTCCTCATTATTTGATATGACAAGAGTTTCCAAGATAATCTCATATAATTTTTGTCCTGGATCTGGACCTAGAATTAACCATTTCTCCAACGAGCTCTTGTTCCTTTCAGAGGGAGATTAGATTTCAACACCAAATTCTGGGTGCTAAAGGTACTTAATTGCTTCCGGGTGCATCAGTGTTTCTAGGACTTTGCAGTTGAAAAAATTAAAAATAGCGTCTTTCAAGCAGAAAATGTGAGTTTATATTGGTACTTCAAATTCAGGACTAAAAGCTCCTAATCTCTTCTTTCTAACATCAGTTTTTCCTTTCTCCCTTGCCAAGAATCTTGCTTATGAAGGACGCTGGATATTATAATATTGCAGAATTATACTTCATGAATACAACATTTCTTGAAGTGCAAAACCATTGCTACCACCTATGCTATGATTACTGAAAACTTCATGATTTTTTTCCAGTCCTTTTTTTTTTTTTTTGCCCTTGAGGCATATATTATTAGGGATGTACAATCAAAAGTTCCTTTTTAAAAGTTATTTGGATTAGTTTCTGGGTGATTATGAAAGCATTAGTTACATATTTAGATTCACTTGTCTCATTTGAATTCAGTTTTTAGGGGTTTAATTTTTTATTATATAAAATGTTTATATGGTGTCAAAGTCAATTCTATAGAACAAGATATATTTAAAGAAGTCTACCTTCTAACCCTGTCCTTTCGTCTTATTCACTCTGTACTCTTAGGGGAGATGTCAGCTTTAGGATTGGTACATATAACTATTACATATTATATTTCTTCCCATATTACCATCATTTATCCATAGTGTTATAATTAACTATATGCTAATGCTTTCCAATAGTCCTTACATTGACATATTCCCAGTCATTTTAATCCTGAAGGTTATTGTCTAATAGATACCCCAGGAGTAACTCATGGGATGTTAAAAAGAATTTGACTTTATACTTGAAAAGCAGCTTATCTGAACATAGACCACTTGGCTTGGATTTTATTTTTTGGTTTACCCTAGAAAGCATACAGTGTTCCTACTGAAAATTCTTCACAATTTTATTTTCTTTCAGTTATAAATGACTTAAACTTTTTTTTCCCAGATGTCACTTTCTTTAATGACCAATAATTTCAATAATTTCATTAGACTTTCTTCACTGTTCTCATTCTCTTTTCCCAGGTACACAGTGTGTACTTTCTATATACATTCTTAATTTTAGGAACGTTTTTTTAATTATAGATTTTTAAAATATCTCTCTTGTTTTATTGTTTTATTTTATTTTATTTTATTTTTTATAAACATATAATACATTTTTTAATATAATTTTTTATTTTTTATAAACATATATTTTTATCCCCAGGGGTACAGGTCTGTGAATCACCAGGTTTACACACTTCACAGCACTCACCAAAACACATACCCTCCCCAATGTCCATAATACCACCCCCTTCTCCCAAACCCCCTCCCCCCAGCAACCCTCAGTTTGTTTTGTGAGATTAAGAGTCACTTATGGTTTGTCTCCCCCCCAATCCCATCTTCTTTCATTTATTCTTCTCGTACCCACTTAAGCCCCCATGTTGCATCACCACTTCCTCATATCAGGGAGATCATATGATAGTTGTCTTTCTCCGCTTGACTTATTTCGCTAAGCATGATACGCTCTAGTTCCATCCATGTTGTCGCAAATGGCAAGATTTCATTTCTTTTGATGGCTGCATAGTATTCCATTGTATATATATATATATATACCACATCTTCTTGATCCTTTCATCTGTTGATGGACATCTAGGTTCTTTCCATAGTTTGGCTATTGTGGACATTGCTGCTATAAACATTCGGGTGCATGTGCCCCTTTGGATCACTACGTTTGTATCTTTAGGGTAAATACTCAGTAGTGCAATTGCTGGGTCATAGGTCAGTTCTATTTTCAACATTTTGAGGAACCTCCATGTTGTTTCCCAGAGTGGTTGCACCAGCTTGCATTCCCACCAACAGTGTAGGAGGGTTCCCCTTTCTCCGCATCCTCGCCAGCATCTGTCATTTCCTGACTTGTTGATTTTAGCCATTCTGACTGGTGTGGGGTGATATCTCATTGTGGTTTTGATTTGTATTTCCCTGATGCCGAGTGATATGGAGCACTTTTTCATGTGTCTGTTGGCCATCTGGATGTCTTCTTTGCAGAAATGTCTGTTCATGTCCTCTGCCCATTTCTTGATTGGATTATTTGTTCTTTGGCTGTTGAGTTTGCTAAGTTCTTTATAGATTCTGGACACTAGTCCTTTATCTGATATGTCGTTTGCAAATATCTTCTCCCATTCTGTCAGTTGTCTTTTGATTTTGTTAACTGTTTCCTTTGCTGTACAAAAGCTTTTGATCTTGATGAAATCCCAATAGTTCATTTTTGCCCATGCTTCCCTTGCCCTTGGCGTTGTTCCTAGGAAGATTTTGCTGCGGCTGAGGTCAAAGAGGTTGCTGCCTGTGTTCTCCTCAAGGATGTTGATGGATTCCTTTCGCACATTGAGGTCCTTCATCCATTTTGAGTCTATTTTCGTGTGTGGTGTAAGGAAATGGTCCAATTTCATTTTTCTGCATGTGGCTGTCCAATTTTCCCAGCACCATTTATTGAAGAGGCTGTCTTTTTTCCATTGGACATTCTTTCCTGCTTTGTCGAAGATGAGTTGACCATAGAGTTGAGAGTCTATTTCTGGGCTCTCTATTCTGTTCCATTGATCTATGTGTCTGTTTTTGTGCCAGTACCATGCTGTCTTGATGATGACAGCTTTGTAATAGAGCTTGAAGTCCGGGATTGTGATGCAACCAACGTTGGCTTTCTTTTTCAATATCCCTTTAGCTATTCGAGGTCTTTTCTGGTTCCATATAAATTTTAGAATTATTTGTTCCATTTCTTTGAAAAAGATGGATGGTACTTTGATAGGAATTGCATTAAATGTGTAGATTGCTTTAGGTAGCATAGACATTTTCACAATATTTATTCTTCCAATCCAGGAGCATGGAACATTTTTCCATTTCTTTGTGTCTTCCTCAATTTCTTTCATGAGTACTTTATAGTTTTCTGAGTATAGATTCTGTGTCTCTTTGGTTAGGTTTATTCCTAGGTATCTTATGGTTTTGGATGCAATTGTAAATGGGATTGACTCCTTAATTTCCCTTTCTTCTGTCTTGCTGTTGGTGTAGAGAAATGCAACTGATTTCTGTGCATTGATTTTATATCCTGACACTTTACTGAATTCCTGTACAAGTTCTAGCAGTTTTGGAGTGGAGTCTTTTGGGCTTTCCACATATAGTATCATATCATCTGCGAAGAGTGATAATTTGACTTCTTCTTTGCCGATTTGGATGCCTTTAATTTCCTTTTGTTGTCTGATTGCTGAGGCTAGGACCTCTAGTACTATGTTGAATAGCAGTGGTGATAATGGACATCCCTGCCGTGTTCCTGACCTTAGCGGAAAAGCTTTCAGTTTTTCTCCATTGAGAATGATATTTGTGGTGGGTTTTTCATAGATGGCTTTGATGATATTGAAGGTATGTGCCCTCTATCCCTACACTTTGAAGAGTTTTGATCAGGAAGGGATGCTGTACTTTGTCAAATGCTTTTTCAGCATCTATTGAGAGTATCATATGTTTCTTGTTCTTTCTTTTATTGATGTGTTGTATCACATTGACTGATTTGCGGATGTTGAACCAACCTTGCAGCCCTGGAATAAATCCCACTTGGTCGTGGTGAATAATCCTTTTAATGTACTGTTGAATCCTATTGGCTAGTATTTTGTTGAGTATTTTTGCATCTGTGTTCATCAAGGATATTGGTCTATAGCTCTCTTTTTTGGTGGGATCCTTGTCTGGTTTTGGGATCAAGGTGATGCTGGCCTCATATAATACATTTTTATCCCCAGGGGTACAGGTCTGTGAATCGCCAGGTTTACACACTTCACAGCACTCACCATTGCAGATACCCTCTTGTTTTATTGTTTTATTTATAGTTTTGGTTTTCTTCTTTGGGGACTCTTCTTATACATGTGTTATTTCTTCTTTTCCTGTCTTTCATAAGGCTGAATGTATCAAAGATTTCTAGAGGACTGCTACCTGAACTGTATCTATTAAAAGTCCAACTTTAAATGAGTGGTAAAATGTTAATGAACATAGTCTAAGGAAAGAATTGATTAACTACCAGGTGAATTGAATGCATATTCTCCTATGACTCAGACAACCAACAGACTACATGTAATCTTATGTCCTCTTATTTGCCTAAGTGGCTGAAATAAGAAATTACATGAAATTTATTATTGCATTTAAGATTATGCACAGTTGCTAAAGTAAAGTTTACAAAATAATTCTAGGCAAAATTATTTATAATTCATTGCTAAGCAAAGATTTGTTTTCCTTAAGACCTATGTTTCTTTTTTCTAATGAAAGTCTCCATAACTCCTATGGCTGCTAGGAATCTGAGGCAGATTGTGGCTCAGTCTTGTAATAATAAACATAATTATGAGAGGATCCTTAGCACATACATGTACAAACTTGGCCCCAGCTTTTACTTCAAAGGTTTTTAAACTTTGCTGTCAAAGGACAAACTTACAGAGAAATTGTATCCAAAATACAGTTTGAATATATATTTTTTTTCCTGGGAAAGTCCGGACATTTCATCAGATTTTGATTCCGAAATAGAGCTTTGATGCAAAAAAAAAAAAAAAAAAAAAAAAAAAAAAGAAAAAAGAAAACTATTACTTCTCTATTAATCATTTCATTAATAAAACAGAAGCTTCTGTTCAAGTTTAATTTTAAACTCTCAGTGATTCACATTAAAACAAACTATTTACTTTTAGAGTTATACTAAGTTTTTCTTTATCTTGACAAAATATAATTAATAATGAACTGATGAATTTAAGTATAGACCTCAATCACTGAAAATGAAGTCATGTCATTTACAAATCTACACTTATAATAAAGGGATAAATTTTTTTCTCCCATTATGTAATAAAGATAGAAAAGAAATAAGCTCTGTTTTTACAAATATTAGGAGCCTGCTGAAAACTAAGCTGGGTTCACTAACTTTAGAAAGAAGGCTGCTTCATATATGATCATTTTAAACTGTGTCCTTCTTCAAATATGTTGAGACAAAAACTGCTTCAATAAAGTAATTATTTCTATATAAGTTAGTTTCAATGTTTTTTAATTTTTAAATGTTTTTTTAAGATTCTATATTTGACATAGAGAAAGAGCACAAGCAGGGGGAGGGCCAGAAAGAGAGGGGGAAGCAGACTCCCTGCTGAGATCAGAACCCTGACACAGGGCTCAATCCCAGGACCCTGGGATCATGACCTGAGATGAAGGCAGACACTTAACCAACTGAGCCACACAGGCAACCCTAAATTGTTGTGGGTTTTTTTTTTTTTTTTTTTTTTTAGATTTTATTTATTTATTGGAGAGGTGGAGAGAGAGAACACAAGTGAGGGGAGAGGCAGAGGGAGAGGGAGTGCTGCTGAGTAGGGAGACTAAGGCAGGGCCCCATCTCAGGATCCCAGGACCCCAAGATCATGAGCCCAATTCAGATACTTAACCTACTGTGCCACCCACGTACCCCTAAGCTACTTTCATTTTCTTCTTCTCTTCCTCTTCTTCCTATAATGCATTGTGTTTTCTTCCACATGGGTGAGTCTTGAGGTCTCTTCATGAGTATTTATCAAATTGATCATAGGCTTGTTACTATAAATCAGACATCTCTGGAGAAATGCTTCCATCTACCTAACCAAGAAGTAACTAACGTCTGCAGATAATTCTCTTGCTTGATGCATAAAGCCAAAAGATATTATAAGATAGGGTGTGTTACAGAATTAAAACAACTATTAAGTTTACCTAATGATATCTATCTGCGTAGAGTGAAGAGGTAGAATGAGGCATGCAGTACTTATTAAATCAAAGTTAACCAAACTTCAGAGGGAAAAATTAAGCTTATGTTTGGGAATCCAAAGTATTTCAATTAAATGTGTGATTGAATGGAATCATTTATCTAGAATGCATTCATTTTGTTTTTTGTCAACTATTTACTTTTAATTGATTGTGTTAATTCTTTAAGCCGTTTCCCAGGATACAGTAAGTTTGTGATTCTGTGAACAGATTGGCATTTCAATAAAAAGTTTTGTTTACTTGAGAAATAAAAATTAACTTCTGATTTTGATCCTGTTGGAAATATGGTTGCAATTTACATTCTCCTTGCAATGATCTACAAAATTAGCTCTGTATAATTTCTTCCTGTTTTGTTATTCCCAGTAGAATTAAACACTTAAAAATTCAGGGAATTTAGATTCGACTTGACATTTCAAACTATTTTGAAAATGGCTATGATTAAATGTTGAATAATGGTAATATACATAATTTTGCACGACATGAATAAAAACATCTAGGTGAAATTTCCCAAATCATTTGCCCTTTAAGCAAATGATTACACATGTTTGATCTATTGAGCTATGCAGTCAACTATAATTAGTAGTTAACTTGCAGTCTGATGGACTTGAAGTAGAAGAAAAATATTTGCGGTTGGAATTTGTTTATATAAATGTTTTTGTAAATTGTGGAGTCAGCTTTAATGCCTGAAGTGGATTCTGACACTGACACTTTTCTTTCTCCCTGCCAATTCGATTCAGAGCAGAGGGCCAGTAACACTTAAGTAGCCAAATAGTGGGGTTACAAGCAGTCATTATTAAGGTAAGCAAAGCCTCACTCCTTGCTTGTGGTCAGACATCTGATTTTAATTGTGGGAGAGATAGATAAACATTGATGTTATCGTGAGATAGAAGATGGTATGCCATTTCTAAGCTCATTAGAGCTTACAGTTTGCCAGTTTACACAAACACACGCACAAGAGGGCTGAAATAAAACCTAGTTTCTGTATTCCTTGTTTCTGTATTCTACTGATAATTTTCTAGAGAGATAAATACAGCCTCAAATGTAACCCTAGATGAAAAAAGCAAAAATAAGAAAAGTAAAAATGGCCTCGCTTTCTGTTCATATCCCTTCACACCCACCCTCCAACCCCAACCTCTGGGTCTCACTGGGGACACTCAGTTATTTATTCCTAAATCACACAGTTCCACTTCTCTACCACTTATTTTCCCTAACTGCTTTCTAACCCCTGCCAAAAATAAAAGACCAAAAAAAAAAAAAAAGACATCAAAGAAAACCCTCATAGAGGTTTTAACTTCCTTTTCATCCCACTTTCCATCATATGAATTTCTTAGAAGTCACATCATGATTAATGATACAAGTTTTCAGTAGAATTGTTCTACTAATTTAACAGAAATCAGAGTCATAAAGACAGTGGATTGAACATCATTCATACATCTTTGTTTCTTCTGCATTTTATGCTATACTCCTAAACCACAAAAATGGGTGTTTGCTAATATGTCATCACTACATAGGAAGCAAACTAGAGAAAATTCAATATACTTAACTCTTTTATAGTAGTCTCACTCAGCTTACTATTTATGTCAATTTGCAATAAATGTTTTCCCTCAACCTCCATCAAATTCAGATTAAATTTACATATTTACTAAATAGGGTGTGCATGACTTTTCATCTCTATTTTCTATTTCTTTACATTCTCTGTCATCCAACTACCCAAAGGTAGGTCTGCAAAAGTCTTCAAAAGGTTTGGTGATATTGATCACCATAAACTGAGGAAATAACCAGGAAATATATTTCATGCCTCAGAGCCTATGAGTAACCACATGCACGACCAACCATCACTTAAGGAAGACTCAGTATCCTGGAGACAGTAGGTCCCATGTGATTATAGGCAGCATTTGAAAGATCAAATGCAGCTCTGAGTTTCCATGGGCATGCTGTTTATCATAAATCTGCTCTATAGATCCCACCATAGATCCCACCTGCTGAATAGGGTTGTTCATGTAACTCTATGTAAAAGATATCAGTGGGAAACAACTAAACTTCTATTACAAGAGCTAAAATTAAAAACAACATTTATCAATATAATGCATGCTTATTCCCATCTTGGCATCTGTTTCTTGGGGACTAGCAGGTAAATTTTACAGTGTGAGAATTACAGCTAGAAAAAAAAAATCATAGTGCCTGCCATATAGTAACGACCCCATAAAATGCTATTTTTGATAGCTCTCAAAAGCCAGAACTGTTACTACTATGCAAAAATGTCAGTACTAGATTAAATGACAATGAACCTGATTTACTTTGAGAGCTTTAAGTCCTTGCTTAAGAATTTCATTACGATATTTAAATTCACTTTTACTCTTTGACCAAGATAAGGAATGGAAGGGTTTCCAATAAAGATTCAGTACACTGGTGAATTTAATGAAGGTTTAATGGTTTAAAATAAATTATTTAAGTAAAACTTTATTCAAAAATATTTAAGAACTATTTTCTCCAATAATTAGTTAGAAAATTGTTCAAATATCCAGAATCTATAATTTGCATATTTTCTTTTCAAATTGCAAAAGTAATACTTTTGTGTAGTAGTAAGTGAAACAACATAATGCAGTTCAAAAGTGGGCAAATCTACAATCATCCATCCTAGCAGCCAAATCCTTTTAACCCAGCCAGGGAGCCCAGGTCAGCTCCTGAAGATAATATTGCACATCTTTGCACACCCTTATTTTTTCTCAAGCAAACACATATAGCCATAGACATATCTGCATAGAAGTATGGTTTATTTGCTTTATGCTGAAACAGAATCAGAAGTTACCCATTACTTAATTCTTTCTTTTTTCTGTTTAATACATAATGGACCTCCTCATTAGTCAATAGATAGAGACCCATCTTGTTCTAATTTTTATAAGCATACAAATAAATACACATATTTCATTACACATCATATCCTATTATGAATTCTTCATTAGTAGACTTTTCTTGACTTTGGTTTTCTGCTTACCTCATTTCCTCACTCTATCCTTTGTTCTTAATGCCCTTTCCACACCCACATTCTGGATCCTTTTGTAATTTAATGTACCTGCACTTTCCATACACCTTTTTGTCAATGTTTACTTTACAAAAGTGGAATATTAAATATTCTTCCTTACAGGTCATTTTCCTCATTCAGCACATTTTTTAAAATTTTTATTTATTTATTTTTAATTTCTTTTCAGTGTTCCAGAATTCACTGTTTATGCACCACACCCAGTGTTCCATGCAATATGTGCCCTCCATAATACCCACCACCAGACTCACCCAACCTCTCACCACTCTCCCCTCCAAACCCTCAGTTAATTCTTCAGAGTCCACAGTCTCTCATGGTTCATCTCCCCCTTCTAATTTCCCCAACTCCCTTCTCTCCATCTCTCCATGTCCTTTGTGTTATTCCTTATGCTCCACAAATGAGTGAAACCATATGATAATTGACTCTCTCTGCTTGACTTATTTCACTCAGCATAATCTCTTCCAGTCCCATCCATGATTGAGGCATAATACTCCATAGTATATATGGACCACATCTTCTTTATCCATTTGTCTGTTGAAGGGCATCTTGGTTCTTTCCACAGTTTGGCAACTGTGGCCATTGCTGCTATGAACATTGGGGTACAATGGCCCTTCTTTTCACCACATCTGTATCTTTGGGGTAAATACTCAGTAGTGCAATTGCAGGTTCATAGGGAAGCTCTATTTTTAATTTCTTAAGGAATCTCCACACTGTTTTCAAAAGTGGCTGCACTGACCTGCATTTCCACCAACAGTGTAAGAGGGTTTCCCTTTCTCCACATCCTCTCCAACACATGTTGTTTACTCTCTTGTTAATTTTGGCCATTCTAACTGGTATAAGGTGATATCTCAATGTGGTTTTGATTTGAATCTGCCTGATGCCTAGTGATGATGAACATTTTTTCATGTGTCTGATAGACACTTGTATGTCTTCATTGGAGAAGGATCTAACAACTGTAAATATTTATGCCCCCAATATGGGAGCAGCCAACTGCATTAGCCAACTGTTAATCAAAATAAAGAGTCATATCGATATAAACACATTAATAGTAGGGGATCTTAACATGCCACTCTCAGTAATAGACAGATAATCCAAGCAGAAAACCAATAAAGAAACAAGAGCTTTTAATGACACTTGGACCAGATGGACCGCATATATATATATATACAGAACATTCCACCCTAAAACAACGACATACTCATTCTTCTCAAGTGCACATGGAACTTTCTCCAGAATAGACCACATACTGGGTTACAAATCAGGACTCCACTGATCAAAAAGATTGAGATTATTCCTTGCATATTCTCAGATTATAGTGCTTTGAAACTGAACTCAACCACAAGAAAAAGTTCAGAAGGAATTCAAATACCTAGAATCTAAAGACCACCTTGCTTAAGAATGTTTGGATAAACCAGGAAATCAAAGAAGAACTTAAACAGTTCATGAAAACCTACACACTTCAGTCCAAAACCTATAGGATACAACAAAGGTAGTCCTAAGGGAGAAATACATAACCATCCAAGCCTCCCTTTAAAAAACTGAAAAATCCACTCAGCACATTTTGGAATATGTCCAAGTCCTATGTCAGTTCACATAGCTTAATTATTCTTAATAAGAGTTGCTAATGTTGCATAATATTCCATGCATATTTTATTTAAGTGTTTTCCATTTAGTTGGCATTCATCTGGCTTACATTTTATTTTATTTTATTTTATTTTTGCCACTTAAAACAATGCCACAGTATTTTTTTTTCCATTATATATTCTGATAGTAAGACCCATCAGGTAGGGTCCCAAAGGTTAGACTATTGGACTGAAGCGTATGTAATTTTTTTTATTTTAATAGATATTTTTAGTTGATTTCCAAAAGATAATAACTCTTTATATTTCCACCACATCCATTGCATCAATATATATGATTCATTTTTTATTTTTATAGTCATATAAGAGCTGTTGAGAACTGTTACAAGACAATTTCTGATTCTTTGATAACTATGAGTAGCCTTTAACACTACAAATGGGAGTGAACTATGACCCCTTCCTCCAAACTTCATAGTGATCTGTTACAAGGAAAACATCCTCAACTCAATTTTCCTCATATGCATTTATTAAGTCACCAAAACAGTTTAGCTGTTATTCTAAGCAGTCTAAAATCTCTACTCTTTGTACTTACCACACTCTGAGAGCACCTTGCTTTACAGGTTTTTTCAAGGGAGAGCCAGAAAAAACTTTGGCGATCCAACACAAGATTGCTTCTTTTTCAGTCTGTAAAGATGACAAAATCCTCCTTAAGCTATTGTGGTGGAAGGGTGAGGCTGTGATGGGAAATGTAGTTATAGTCCTAAAGCTTTGTTTGCTACAGAAGTGTTGGTTTATCAGTCTCACCAGATTCTTATACTCTATTTGTGAAAGGGCAAAGGGGCCCACACTAATTTCCATGCTGATTAAATACCCATCACTCATTTCACCAATAGAAACTCATTTCTAATCAAGAAATGCAATAATGGAGATTTAGACTACAATTTAGAGTATTTTATATATTCTATTCCAGAGAGTGGACACCTGATAGGGTCTCTCAAAGTCTAACTAAACCACCATAAAGTGTGAATTCAGGATTAAGGAAGCTCAGATGTTAACCAACTTCTCCATACTGTAGATTGCAGATAACTTAAACATTATATTATCTAAACTGGAATATTGTCAGGTAAATATAGTATAGCAGGTATAAGGCAGCAGCTTAGCATTGCTGCCTTTTCCAATAGCAAGTGACAACAAAAAACAAAACATTTTTATTTATTTTACTGAATATGCTTCAGTAATTTCAAGACATCAGTCATGGGGCCTCCAGTACCCAAGACTACAGGAGGATAGGAGAAATAAAGACAGCAGCCAGAATGTGGCAGCTGAGTGGATAGGTTTATAAACTCATGGGTATGGCATTAATGCTTAGAGAAAGAAGCCTTGGGAAACCTATATTTGCAGATGGGAGGCAAATGTGGACATCCTGTGCCTGCATCATAATGTTTGACATATTTATCTTCACAACTCCTCCTAATGGTCAAATCATTTCATTAAGGGTTCAGAATACACAAGACTGCACTATAAGTGGTAACAAATATATTGGACAAATTCCTTTTCCATGGAATATACTCATTTTCTTCAAGGGAGATTCTGAAAACATAGTAGCAAAGTTAGAAATAATTCCACCATTTTTTCAAAGTATGTGGAGATGTTCAAAAGACACGTTGATTTAACTATGGAACTTAAGCTGTAGGTCTAATATGATAACCCTTGAGGGTATGCAGGGATGAAATGTTTTCCAAAGATAATGGGATAATTTTGAGTAACAGCCATTTGGTTGTCTTTGTTTTTAACATAGTGGTGGAAGCATATGATGGTCACTGCAGTTTGATAAATGACCTTCCCATCATCCTCATTCTGTGGGTTTAGGTCGGACACCCATATTGTGACTTGGTTGGTGTGGAGGCTGGTGTTTCACTGTATTTTTAGAATATTTAGTCTATTTAGAAAGTTTACATAATTTTGGTTACAGTGACTAAAATGACGAGGACTAAAATAAGACTAGCTTTTATAAAAACAAACCTTCTAGCATTTGAAGATGCCAGTGCATACCAGTGTTCATCCAGAGTCCTTCTAATTCCTGGTTTGGTACTTAAGATTGAAAATAGGGGTGCACAAGGATGCGAGAAAAATGCTTTGTCTCTATTATTTTTTCTAAAAGACAAAATGAAAAAAATGTCTGTTTTTTCATGTTGCTTGCTCTAGAGTAGAGATGATAATCTAGTTTCATTCATCTTGCCAACTCTGAAGAATTGATAGTGGCTGCCTGGAACACTCTGTAGAAAAGAATTGGGATAGAGAGTTGGTATCTTGCTAGAAAAGATGCTAAATATTAGTGACAGCTTTCCAGTACTGAGTGTGAGAGGAGGGGCAGGACATACATGACATGGGAAGTGAGAGGGTTATGGCCAAATACTTCATATCTAGTTGCTGTTTTCTGGGTCATTTATACCATACATGAAATCCACTAAACCAGGAATTTTTGTGGGCTGAATTTTATTTTATTTTATTTTTGGTTTTTTTGTGGGCTGAATTTTAAAAACATATTCCAATATTCATAGTGTATAAACACATGAAATAGATTTTCACAGCTATTATACACACATTACATGTACACACGTGTGTGTGTGATCCTTAAGAACAAAGAATTTTAATTTTCAATTAATTCTAAGGACTTTAAAACTTTTAATTAAATTAATATTGATTAATTTTAATTTTTTAAGAATGGTTCTTAAAGTCTTGTTGAAATGGAGCCTCATTTTGCTTAATGGTTAAATAATATATTACAAATATTTTTAAGATGATATTTTAATGAGAATGTATACATAAATATGTAAAGTATATATATCTAAATTTATAAATAAATATATGTTATGCAATATAGAGAGTCTACACATACATACATATGTATATATGTAGAACTTTTATATATGTACACATAAATACATATATGCATATGTAGAATTTATATATACATACACATCTATGTATATGTGGAGTTTATATATGAGTTTATAAATATATATTATATGATATTTATAGATATTTGGACAGATATATTTATATAAGTATAATGATATATATTATATAGAGAGATATATCTATATATTATATATAATATTACATGTTTATACATTATGAATATTTGTATATATACATATATGCATATCCTGGATACTAATCGTTTTTTTAATTAATTAATTAATTTATTAATTTATTTATTTTTTATAAACATGTATTTTTATACCCAGCGGTACAGGTCTGTGAATCGCCAGGTTTATATACTTCACAGCACTCACCAAAGCACATACCCTCCCCAATGTCCATAACCCCACCCCCCCTTCACCTAAACCCCCTCCCCCCAGCAACCCTCAGTTTATTTTGTAAGATTAAGAATCACTTATGGTTTGTCTCCCTCCCAATCCCATCTTGTTTCATTGATTCTTCTCGTACCCACTTAAGCCCCCATGTTGCATCACCACTTCCTCATATCCGGGAGATCATATGATAGTTGTCTTTCTCTGCTTGATATATTTCGCTAAGCATGATACGCTCTAGATCCACCCATGTTGTCGCAAATGACAAGATTTCATTTCTTTTGATGGCTGCATAGTATTCCATTGTATATATATACCACATCTTCTTGATCCTTTCATCTGTTGATGGACATCTAGGTTCTTTCCATAGTTTGGCTATTGTGGACATTGCTGCTATAAACATTCGGGTGCACGTGCCCCTTTGGATCACTATGTTTCTATTTTTAGGGTAAATACTCAGTAGTGGAATTGCTAGGTCATAGGTCAGTTCTATTTTCAACATTTTGAGGAACCTCCATGTTGTTTCCCAGAGTGGTTGCACCAGCTTGCATTCCCACCAACAGTGTAGGAGGGTTCCCCTTTCTCCGCATCCTCGCCAGCATCTGTCATTTCCTGACTTGTTGATTTTAGCCATTCTGACTGGTGTGAGGTGGTATCTCATTGTGGTTTTGATTTGTATTTCCCTGATGCCGAGTGATATGGAGCATTTTTCATGTGTCTGTTGGCCATCTGGATGTCTTCTTTGCAGAAATGTCTGTTCATGTCCTCTGCCCATTTCTTGATTGGATTATTTGTTCTTTGGGTGTTGAGTTTGCTAAGCTCTATATAGATTTTGGATTCTAGCCCTTTATCTGATATGTCATTTGCAAATATCTTCTCCCATTCTGTCAGTTGTCTTTTGGTTTTTTTTAACTGTTTCCTTTGCTGTGCAAAAGCTTTTGATCTTGATGAAATCCCAATAGTTCATTTTTGCCCTTGCTTCCCTTGCCTTTGGCGATGTTCCTAGGAAGATGTTGCTGCGGCTGAGGTCGAAGAGGTTGCTGCCTGTGTTCTCCTCAAGGATTTTGATGGATTCCTTTCTCACATTGAGGTCCTTCATCCATTTTGAGTCTATTTTTGTGTGTGGTGTAAGGAAATGGTCCAATTTCATTTTTCTGCATGTGGCTGTCCAATTTTCCCAACACCATTTATTGAAGAGGCTGTCTTTTTTCCATTGGACATTCTTTCCTGCTTTGTCAAAGTTTAGTTGACCATAGAGTTGAGGGTCTATTTCTGGGCTCTCTATTCTGTTCCATTGATCTATGGGTCTGTTTTTGTGCCAGTACCATGCTGTCTTGATGATGACAGCTTTGTAATAGAGCTTGAAGTCCGGAATTGTGATGCCACCAACTTTGGCTTTCTTTTTCAATATCCCTTTGGCTATTCGAGGTCTTTTCTGGTTCCATATAAATTTTAGCATTATTTGTTCCATTTCTTTGAAAAAGATGGATGGATTTCTTTGATAGGAATTGCATTAAATGTGTAGATTGCTTTAGGTAGCATAGACATTTTTACAATATTTATTCTTCCAATCCAGGAGCATGGAACATTTTTCCATTTTTTTGTGTCTTCCTCAATTTCTTTCATGAGTACCTTATAGTTTTCTGAGTATAGATTCTGTGCCTCTTTGGTTAAGTTTATTCCTAGGTATCTTATGGTTTTGGGTGCAAATGTAAATGGAATTGACTCCTTAATTTCTCTTTCTTCTGTCTTGTTGTTGGTGTAGGGAAATGCAACTGATTTCTGTGCATTGATTTTATATCCTGACACTTTACTGAATTCCTGTACAAGTTCTAGCAGTTTTGGAGTGGAGTCTTTTGGGCTTTCCACATATAGTATCATATCATCTGCGAAGAGTGATAATTTGACTTCTTCTTTGCCGATTTGGATGCCTTTAATTTCCTTTTGTTGTCTGATTGCTGAGGCTAGGACCTCTAGTACTATGTTGAATAGCAGTGGTGATAATGGACATCCCTGCCGTGTTCCTGACCTTAGCAGAAAAGCTTTCAGTTTTTCTCCATTGAGAATGATAATTGCGGTGGGTTTTTCATAGATGGCTTTGATGATATTGAGGTATGTGCCCTCTATCCCTACACTTTGAAGAGTTTTGATCAGGAAGGGATGCTGTACTTTGTCAAATGCTTTTTCAGCATCTATTGAGAGTATCATATGGTTCTTGTTCTTTCTTTTATTGATGTGTTGTATCACATTGACTGATTTGCGGATGTTGAACCAACCTTGCAGCCCTGGAATAAATCCCACTTGGTCGTGGTGAATAATCCTTTTAATGTACTGTTGAATCCTATTGGCTAGTATTTTGTTGAGTATTTTCGCATCTGTGTTCATCAAGGATATTGGTCTATAGCTCTCTTTTTTGATGGGATCCTTGTCTGGTTTGGGGATCAAGGTGATGCTAGCCTCATAAAATGAGTTTGGAAGTTTTCCTTCCATTTCTATTTTTTGGAACAGTTTCAGGAGAATAGGAATTAGTTCTTCTTTAAATGTTTGGTGAATTCCCCCAGGAAGCCGTCTGGCCCTGGGCTTTTGTTTGTTTGGAGATTTTTAATGACTGTTTCAATCTCCTTACTGGTTATGGGTCTGTTCAGGCTTTCTATTTCTTCCTGGTTCAGTTGTGGTAGTTTATTTGTTTCTAGGAATGCATCCATTTCTTCCAGATTGTCAAATTTATTGGCGTAGAGTTGCTCATAGCATGTTCTTATGGTAGTTTGTATTTCTTTGGTGTTAGTTGTGATCTCTCTTCTTTCATTCATGATTTTATTTATTTGGGTCCTTTCTCTTTTCTTTTTGATAAGTCTGGCCAGGGGTTTATCAATTTTATTAATTCTTTCAGAGAACCAGCTCCTAGTTTCATTGATTTGCTGTATTGTCTTTTTGGTTTCTATTTCATTGATTTCTGCTCTGATCTTTATGATTTCTCTTCTCCTGCTGGGCTTAGGGTTTCTTTCTTGTTCTTTCTCCAGCTCCTTTAGGTGTAGGGTTAGGTTGTCTACTTGAGACCTTTCTTGTTTCTTGAGGAAGGCTTGTACCGCTATATATTTTCCTCTCAGGACTGCCTTTGTTGTGTCCCACAGATTTTGAACCGTTGTATTTTCATTATCATTTGTTTCCATGATTTTTTCAATTCTTCTTTAATTTCTCAGTTGACCCATTCATTCTTTAGAAGGATGCTGTTTAGTCTCCATGTATTTGGGTTCTTTCCAAACTTCCTTTTGTGTTTGAGTTTAGCTTCAGAGCATTGTGGTCTGAAAATATGCAGGGAATGATCCCAATCTTTTGATACCCGCTGAGACCTCATTTAGGACCCAGGATATGATCAATTGTGGAGAATGTTCCACGTGCACTAGAGTAGAATGTGTATTCTGTTACTTTGGGATGAAATGTTCTGAATATATCTGTGATGTCCATCTGGTCCAGTGTGTCATTTAAGGCCTTTATTTCCTTGTTGATCTTTTGCTTGGATGATCTGTCCATGTGCATATCCTGGATACTAATCTTTTGAGGTTGTATGTCATATCCTGAATACTAATCTTTTGAGGTTGTATGAATTCAACTATATTTTTCTAATTTGTGAATTATTTTTTCATTTTGTTTATGTGACTTTTATGGACCAGAAGTTCTTATTTTTAATATAGTCAAACTTATTAATCTTTTCCTTATTGTTTATGCTTCTCTGTATCTTATTTAGGAAATTCTTCCCTACCCTGATTCATAAAGATATTCTCCTTGTTGTGATCTGAAAGTTTTATAGCTTTGTCTTCTAATCATTAAATCATTAAACCACTTGGATTTTATTTGTAGCAAAATTAGCTGTTTTATTTCCTACATTTTTATAGTAAGCTTTGACATCTGATAGTGCAGTCCCCCTCAACACCACCACCCATTTCCCAACTTTGTTTATGTTTAAGAATTTCTTGATTATTCTTGGATTTTGCATATTAATATAAATTTTAGGATCAGTTTCTCAAGTTCCACAGTAGATCTTTTTATTCATATGTATTGTCCCATATTTTCTTCTTTTTTTTTTACTTTTTAATTCCAATATAATTAATGTACAGTGTCATATTAGTTTCAGGTGTACAGTATAATCATTCAACAATTCTGTACATGACTCAGTGCTCACCAAAATAAGAGTACTCTTTAATTCCCATTACTTATTTCACCTGTTCATCCAACCATCCCCCTCTGTTAACCACATTTGTTCTCTATATTAAAAGTCCCTTTTTTTGTTGTTTCTCTTTTTTCTTTGTCTGTCTGTTTTGTTTTTTAAATTCCATACATAAGTGAGATCACATGGTATTTGTCTTTCCTTGAATGACTTATTTCCCTTAGCAATATACCCTTTAGCTTCACCTATGTTGTTAAAAATGGCAAGATTTCATTCTTTTTATGGCAGAGTAATATTCTGGTGTGTGTGTGTGTGTGTGTGTGTAAATATATACAACTCAATATATATGTGTATATATATATATATGTATATACATAGGCATAATCTTCTATATCCATTGATCAATGGATATTTGGGTTCCTTTTATAATTTTGCTATTGAAAATAATGCTACAATAAACATAAGGGTATATATATCTTTTTAAATTAGTGTTTTCATATTCTTAATATCCACTAGTGGAATTACTGGATCATATGGTAATTTTATTTTTAACTTTTTTGGAACCCCCATACTGTCCTCCACAGGGACTGTACCTGTTTTCATTCCCACCAACAGTCACAAGGGTTCTTTTTTCTCCACATACTCACCAACACTTGTTTCTTGTGTTTTTTATTTTAGCCATTCTTACAGGTGTGGATGATACCTCACTGTGGTTTTGATTTTCATTTTCCTGATGATTAGTGATGTTGAACATCTTTTTATGTTTTATGTTTATGTGTCTACTGTGTGATCTGTATGTCTTCTTTGGAGAAATGTCTGTTCATGTCTTCTGTCCATATTTAAGTGGATTGTTTGGGTTCTTTTAGTGTTGAGTTGTATCAGTTCATTATATATTTTGGATAATAACCCCTTAATGGATGTATCATTTGCAAGTATCTTCTCCCATGCAGTAGGTTGTCTTTTTGTTTTCCTGATTGCTTCCTTTGCTATTCAGAAGCTTTTTATTTTGATGTAGTTCCAATAGGTTTTGTTTGTTTCTTTGTTTTGTCTTTTGTTTCCCTTGCCTCTAAATATATGTCTAGAAGAATGTTGTTATGGCAACTGTCAGAGATATTACTGCCTATGCTCTCTTCTAGAATTTTTATGACTTTAGGTCTCATGTTGAGGTCCTTAATCCAATTTGAACTAATTTTTGTGTGTGGTGTAAAAAAGTGGTCCAGTTTCATTATTTTACATGTAGCTGTCCAGTTTTCCCAGAACCATTTATTTAAGAGACTGACTTTTTCATGGTGTTTATTCTTGCCTCCATTGTCATAGATTGACCATATAATAGTGGGTTTATTTCTAGACTCTCTATTCTGTTCTGTTGTTCTATGTATCTGTTTTTGTGCCAGTACCATACTGTTTTGATTACTACAGCTTTGTAATATATCTTGAAATCTGAGATTGTGATACCTCCAGTTTTGTTCTAAGATTATTTTGGCTATTCAGAGTCTTCTGTGGTTCCATATAAATTTTAGGATTATGTTTTCTAGTTCTGTGAAAATGCTATTGGTATTTTGATAGGGATTGCATTAAATCTATCGATTGCTTTGGGTAGTATGGACATTTTAACAATATTTGTTCTCCCAGTCTCTGAGCATGGAATATCTTTCCTTCATAGTAAAGCTTGTCTTGGCCTTGCTAGGTTTTCTTGGGAAATAGACTCTGAGATGGGGATTCATGTGCAGGAGCTTATGCCTTGCCTTGTAGTCTATACATGAGAAAGAGCAAGACAAGACTGTGGAAGTGGTTCAGCTTGTTAGAGGCCTCAGTGGATATCATGGGGAGCCCTGGAGCTGGGGGTATCCTTCAGACATGTCCCAAATTAAAGTAAAGAAACCAAGCCTTTTAATGCCCACATCTACAAAATGTGTGTAGACTACTTATGCAAAGGGAATATAACATTGGGTAAGGCAGTTCCCTTCAGCCAAAAGCAATTCTTACAGAGAGAGCCAATTATAAACTGTCAGTGGCCTATACTCCAGCAGCATGGAAAATAAGCGCCTTCATGGTTCTAGGTAGTATACTACAACATCCATTACAGCTGAGCCCTTTCAGGATTCTGCTTGTCCTCTTTTCTGAGGGAATTCACAAAAGGAAGACTGATGAAATTGACTATAGACTGTGCTAATTACTCAACCACGAAGTTACCTGAAGCTGAAACTGGTAATTCCCTTTCCCCACATTTTTCTAGATTCCTCTCCTCTTCTGCTAGCACCTCTGCTAGTTTAGAAAGCATCAGTCAGACAGAAAACATGACCCAGACAGAAAAAGCATCACTTAGCCCCTTATACATAAATATCTGAGACTCTGATCATCAAGGCCTTCTTAGGACAAGGCTCCTGTACTTGTCCATCTACTGTCAAAACTGGGTAAGGGAGTTGCAAAAGATGATAGACTGGTTTACCTAAGTGCAAACTTGTTCTTTCTTGCCTGTATAACAGCAGCCCTACCTCCTCCTGAATATGATTAAAGTTGATTTTTCTTTTTTTCTGGTCTGCTATTCTCGTGACACAAGAAGTCTTCAGGAACTGAGCAGTAGCCATAGTTTAAAGTTGAATTGAACTCCAGCTGTTTGTTTTGTAATGGTAACTCCTCATCTGAGAAACAGAAACTCAAGACCTACAACTCACAGAAATATATTCTGGAAGATGGCATTCCATCATTTGTAGGTATCAACTTCAAGTTCATGCCTCAGCTGTACTTTCAAAAGGCCATTCAGTTTCTCTACTAGGCCAGTATATTCAGGAGAGTGTATTTTGTGATAGGACTCACAGATCCCATGGACACTGTCTACTGCTGTAAAATCAAGCCCTTCATCTAAGACAGTATTTTTAGTATTCTTTGTTCTGTGTTGGTCAGTCTCTTTGAGCCTTCAGCTGTGCTGGCCAAAGTCCTGCAAAGGCAGGAAAGGTAGACTATACCCATAATATATATCAACCCTAGACGAGATAAAGTGCTGCCCCTGCCAAGGGTGAGATTGGTCCTGTGTTAGTTTTCTAGGGCTACAATAACAAATTATCATGAACTGGATCACTTAAAACAACAGAAAATTATTCTTTCACAATTCTGCAGGCTACAACCCTATAATCAAGGTATGTAGAGCCATGGCTCTCTCTCCTATCTTCTTGTGGTTGTTGGCAGTCCTTCACATTCTTTAGTTCACAGCTACATACTTCCTAATCTCTGCCTCTGTCATCAGATGACTAGCTTACCCCTGTGTGTCTATGTCTTCATATGTGTTCTCTTCTCTGTGTCTGCCTCTGTGTCTCTTTGTCTCTTCTTATAAGGATGCCAGTCATATTGGGTCAAGGACCCCTCTACTCCATCTTAGCTTACATCTTAATTACACCCTCAAGGAATATATTTCCAAAGAAGGACATGTCTACAGATACCACATGTTAGAAACTCAACATATATATTTGGGAACCACAACTCAAGCCACAACAGATCCATTTCAACCAATTTGTCCCCAGGTGGCTGCTTGTTCTCCATGGTATGCTCTCCATGAATCAGGGGGTTCAGGAGAGCTCTCTGTTGCTGGAATTGAACATCTGGTGGCAGCATTAGCACTTGCCCAGCCTGGATGAGTAGGAGTACTTGGTGTTGGATCCATGCACAGCCTCCATTCCTGCCACCACAAACTACTTCATTCTTGAGCCCATTGTGCTAGCACTGAGGTGACCAATGGCAGAGGCTGACAAGGTCCATTGTTTACACCATTCATCTGTTGGCCATTAGCATTTTTTATATTGGGAATGTTCACTAATAGGTGTTATCATGTGAATTTAAAATACCATGCACAAATAATACTTTATATGTTAGTAAAAATTAAAAATTTTATAAAAGAAAAATAAAATACCATGCACAGGGACTCCTGGTGGCTCAGTTGGTTAAGCAGCTGCCTTTGGTTCAGGTCATGATCCCAGGGTCTTGGGATGGAGCCCTGTGTTTGGCTCCCTGCTCAGTGGGGAGACTGCTTCTCTCTCCCTCTCTCTCTCTGCCACTCCCCTGCTTGTGCTCTCTCTCACACTTTCAAATAAATAAATAAAATCTTTAAAGATAAATAAATGAAATCATTTTTTTTAAAAAAACACCATATATTTAAGGCTGTGTTAATCTGCCCTCGCAAAGATACCTCATCTGACACAGCACCTGTGAGTGGGAGTAAGTACTCCTTGGTTGAGTTTGCAATAGACAACTATCATCCACCAGGATCCGTCTAGTATTTGTAAGGACCACAAACGTGAATAAAATGAGTGTATGGCAGGAGTGCCTGGCAGGCTCAGTCAGTTAAGTGACCAACTCTTGATTTCTTCTCAGGCCATGATCTCAGGGTTATAAGATTAGCCCCATGTGGGACACCATGCTCAGCAGGGAGTCTGCTTGGGATTTTTTTCTCTCCCCCTCTGTCCCTCCCCCATAAAATAAATAAACAAATCTTTAAAAAAAATGAGTGTATGGCAGAGACCAACAACTCTGCACACTTTAGGACTTTAAGGGTAGCACTCATGTCTGGCATCCGCCCTCAACTCTAAGACACAATATTTTTTATAACTTGCTATTTTGGTGGGAGAAAGGAGAGAACATTCAGAGGTTTCAACTTGGCCTTCTACAAATCAAAAAATAAATGTGAAGGTTATGCCAACTACCAAGTATACTGTTTCCATTTCAAATTTAGGACTGAGCAAAATGACCACTGACCGAATCCATAGACTCATTGGACACTCTGTGAGCTGGACCTGGGTCAGGACTCCTTCTATTACTTCACTTTTATATGCCCTCATCCCAAAGGGAGAACCACTTACCACTTCAGGTCAACTCAGTCCCTGTGCCCAATATTCCTCTATATGTGTGGACTTTCCCCTTCCCCCACTGGAAAATGGCTCTTACATCCTTTGAATCAAGACTAGAAAAATGACTACTGAGAGCTGAGATGGTGAGGATCCTATCTTCTATTCACCCAGCCTCTAGTTAAGCCCAATGTATTTGGTTCAGAGTAGTGCCCATCTCTTGGGCACCTGTGGAGATTGTATTCTGTTAAATATCTCCATGTCCGCTCCTGACTGCCCCTGTAAACCTACCATTGTTTGTGATAACTGTGCCCACCTCCATTCTGATGGTTAAGCCACACCTCCCAGCCTCTGGTATTTTGGGATCATCCCCACTGTTACCAGTGAGCCCAGGTCTGTCGTGGCATTTTCAAGCTTAAAGAGAAAGAGTTTCTCCATGATGCTGGTGTCTGGCTCATTAGCACATTATTTATTGTTCTAATAAACTGAGTGTTCTCCAGGCCCTCCTGTAGAATAGTCAGCTGATAGGATTTTGGGTCTTTGTATTACATCCACTTTGAGTGTCTACCTCTGTGAGTTTTTGACCTCTTCCTCCACTTTCTGCTATAGCAATTCTGGCATATCTCCTTCACTTGGCGGGTGCTGTTGCTAGTTCTAGGCATCCAGGAATTTTCCTAGCTGTGTATTAACATTGTCTCCTAGAATCCTTGTTAAAGGATTAAGTTGTGTAAGGTAGAAATTTGCTCCCAAATCAAAAAAACCTCTCTCTTATCGAATTTTATGATCTGTCTCTCTTGATCTAGCACCTTCAGGGTCCAGTTCCATGTGTTTTCTACCACCTCCTGCTGATACATGCTGACTAGGCCCTGCAGCCCCACCGTGCCATCTACAACCATTTTCGTGAATTTTATTGGAAGTACACTGCATCTATAGCTATCTTATAGCTATAAAAATATTTTAAAATTATGTATGCATAATGAATATTTTTATCAAACTATAATTAACATACAATGTTATATTCGTTTCAGATGTACAACATATCAATTCAGTGATTCTATGCATTACTTAGTGCTCACCACAATAAATGTAGTCATCTGTCACAATACAAAGTTATTACAATATTATTGACTATTTTCCCAGTGCTGTATTTCTTATCTTTGTTACTTACCTATTTTTGACTGGAAGTATATATCTCTTAATCCTGTTTATTCTCTTTTTCTCAGCTTCCCACCCACCCCCTCTCTGGAAACTGCCAGTTTCTCCTCTTCATTTAAGAGTCTATTTGGATTTTGGTTTTTTGTTCATTTGTTTTGTTTTCTGCATCCCACATATAAGTGAGATCATATGGCATTTATCTTTCTCTGTATGACTTATTTCACTTAGCATAACACCCTCTAGTTCTATCCATGTTGTCACAAATGGCAAAATCTCATTTTTATAGCTGATTAATATTCTATTAAATATTATATATATATCACATATTATTTATTCATTTATAGGTGGACTGTGCACTTGCATTGCTTCAATACCTTGGCTATTATAAATAACACAGCAATAAACATAGAGTGCATATATCTTTTCAAATTAGTGTTTCATTTTGAGGGGGTAAATAGTCAGTAGTGGAATTATTGGACCGTATGGTATTTCTATTTTTAATTTTTTGAGGAAATTTTAAAACTGTTTTCCAGAGTGGTTGCACCAATTTCCATTCCCACCAACAGTGTACAAGGGTTCCCTTTTGTCTAGATCCTCACCAATATTTGTTATTTCTTGTCTTTTTGACACTTGCCATTCTGACTGATGTGAGGTGATATCTCATTGTGGTTTGTTTTTTGTTTTTGTTTTGTTTTGTTTTGTTTTGTTTTGTTTTGTTTTACACCATGACTAAAATAGATTCATTCCAGGAAAGTAATGGCGGTTCAACATTAAAAAAAAATTCCATGTAACATTACTTTAGTAGAACAAACGAAAAAAGCTCACATGGTCATCTCAATTGATTTGCATTTCCCCGATGACTAGTGATGTTGAGCATCTTTTGGTATTCTGTATGTATTATTTGAAAAAAATGTCTATTTAGGCCCTCTGTCAATCTTTTAACCAGACTGTTTTTTTTTAATTTAATATAATTTTTTTATTTTTTATAAACATATATTTTTATCCCCAGGGGTACAGGTCTGTGAATCACCAGGTTTACACACTTCACAGCACTCACCAAAGCACATACCCTCCCCAATGTCCATAATACCACCCCCTTCTCCCAAACCCCCTCCCCCCAGCAACCCTCAGTTTGTTTTGTGAGATTAAGAATCACTTATGGTTTGTCTCCCTCCCAATCCCATCTTCTTTCATTTATTCTTCTCGTACCCACTTAAGCCCCCATGTTGCAACACCACTTCCTCATATCAGGGAGATCATATGATAGATGTCTTTCTCCGCCTGACTTATTTCGCTAAGCATGATACGCTCTAGTTCCATCATTTGTATTCCCGTCCTCCGGAACTCTACGGAAAGCGCTTAGGGAACAAAAGC
This sequence comes from Mustela putorius furo, assembly GCF_011764305.1. Taxonomy (NCBI): domain Eukaryota; kingdom Metazoa; phylum Chordata; class Mammalia; order Carnivora; family Mustelidae; genus Mustela; species Mustela putorius. The sequence goes on from NW_025421998.1 coordinate 16,012,198, forward strand.
TCCTGAAAGCAAACCCAAGCGGATTACTCACCCCGGCCCCGGGTAAGGGCGGTGCAATTCCGCCTGGGCAAAGACACTTGAGAATCACTACAACAGGCCCCTTCCCCAGAAGATCAACAAGAAATCCAGCCGAGACCAAGTTCACCTACCAAAGAGTACGGTTTCAATACCAAGGAGAGCGGCAGAATTCTAGAGGAGGAGAAAGCAAAGCACGGAACTCATGGCTTTTTCCCTGTGATTTTTTTTAGTCTTGCGGTTAATTTAATTTTTTTCTTTTTCATTTTTTGTTTTTTTTCTCGCCTTCGGGTAAAATTTTTTTTAACTGTTACCTTTTTCTTTTTTAACGATTTTTTACTAGTTTATCTAATATATATATTTTTTCTTTTTTATATTTTTCTTAGGTGTTTTTTTTTTAAATTCTTTCTTTTTTTTTTTTTCTTTCTTCCTTTTTGAACCTCTTTTTATTCCCTTTCTCCCCCCTCACGATTTGGGATCTCTTCTAATTTGGTTAAAGCATATTGTCCTGGGGTTGTTGCCACCCTTTTAGTATTTTACTTGCCCCTTCATATACTCTTCTCAGGACAAAATGACAAGACGGAAAAATTCAACACAAAAAAAAGAACAAGAGGCAGTACCGAAGGCTAGGGACCTAATCAATACAGACATTGGTAATATGTCAGATCTAGAGTTCAGAATGACAATTCTCAAGGTTCTAGCCGGGCTCGAAAAAGGCATGGAAGATATTAGAGAAACCCTCTCGAGAGATATAAAAGCCCTTTCTGGAGAAATAAAAGAACTAAAATCTAACCAAGTTGAAATAAAAAAAGCTATTAATGAGGTGCAATAAAAAATGGAGGCTCTCACTGCTAGGATAAATGAGGCAGAAGAAAGAATTAGTGATATAGAAGACCAAATGACAGAGAATAAAGAAGCTGAGCAAAAGAGGGACAAACAGCTACTGGACCACGAGGGGAGAATTCAAGAGATAAGTGACACCATAAGACGAAACAACATTAGAATAATTGGGATTCCAGAAGAAGAAAGAGAGAGGGGAGCAGAAGGTATACTAGAGAGAATTGTTGGGGAGAATTTCCCCAATATGGCAAAGGGAACAAGCATCAAAATTCAGGAGGTTCAGAGAATGCCCCTCAAAATCAATAAGAATAGGCCCACACCCCGTCACCTAATAGTAAAATTTACAAGTCTCAGTGACAAAGAGAAAATCCCGAAAGCATCCCGGGAAAAGAAGTCTGTAACATACAATGGTAAAAATATTAGATTGGCAGCTGACTTATCCACAGAGACCTGGCAGGCCAGAAAGAGCTGGCATGATATTTTCAGAGCACTAAATGAGAAAAACATGCAGCCCAGAATACTATATCCAGCTAGGCTATCATTGAAAATAGAAGGAGAAATTCAAAGCTTCCAGGACAAACAACAACTGAAAGAATTTGCAAACACCAAACCAGCTCTACAGGAAATCTTGAAAGGGGTCCTCTAAGCAAAGAGAGAGCCTACAAGTGGTAGATCAGAAAGGAACAGAGACCATATACATTTTTTTTTATGTTAAGTTGTGTAAGTTCTTTTTTTTTTTTTAAGATTTTATTTATTTATTTGACAGACAGAGATCCCAAGTGGGCAGAGAGGCAGGCAGAGAGAGGAGGAAGCAGGCTCCCTGCTGAGCAGAGAGCCCGATGCAGGGCTCAGGGCTAGATCCCAGGACCATGGGATCATGACCTGAGCTGAAGGCAGAGGTTTTAAACCACTGAGCCACCCTGGCACCCCGTGTAAGTTCTTAAAATTTTTGGTATTAATCTCTTATCAGATATATCAGTTGTAAATATCTTCTTCCATTCACTAGGTTTCCTTTCTGTTTCATTGATAGTTTCCTTTGTTTTGCAAAAGTTTATTACTTTGGTGTAGTCCAGGAGTTTTATTTCCTTTGCATAAGGAGACTTATCCATAAATATGTTGCTAAGGGTAAGGTCCAAGAGGACACTTCCTATTTTTTTTTTTACTCTGTTTTTATAAGGTGGGGTTTTTTAAAAATTATGTTATGTTAGTAACCATACAGTACATCATTAGTTTTTGATGTAGTGTTCCGAGATTCATTATTTACAACTATTTTTTTTTATTATGTTCAGTTAGCCACTGTATAGTACATCATTAGTTTTTTATGTAGTGTTGAACGATTCAGTAGTTAGGTATAACACCCAGTGTTCATCACAGCATGTGCCTCCCTCAATACCCATCACCCTGTTAGCTTCTTCCCGCATCCTTCTCCCCTCTGAAACCCTCAGATTGTTTCCCAGTGTCCATAGTCTCTCATGGTTCATCTCCCTCTCTGATTTCTCCCCCTTCAGATTTCCCTCCCTTCCCATATGGTCCTCTGCAATATTGCTTTTGTTCCACATATGAGTGAAACCATATGATAATTGTCTTTCTCTGCTTGACTTACTTCATTTAACATAATCCCCTCCAATTCCATCCATGTCGGTAAAAATGGTGGATATTCATCCTTTCTGATTGCTGAGTAATATTCCTCTGTATATATGAACTACCTCTTCTTTATCCTATCATCTGTCAAAGGGCATCTCAACTCCTTGCAAGTTTGGCTATTGTGGACATTGCTGCTATGAGCATTGGGATGCATGTGCCCCTTCTTTTCACTACATCTATATCTTTGGGATAAATACCTAGTATTGCAATTGCTGGATCATAGGGTAGCTTTATTCTAAATATCCTGAGGAACTTCCATACTGTCTTCCAGAGTGGCTGTATCAGATTGCATTCCTACCAACAGTGTAGGAGGATTCCCCTTTCTCCACATCCTCACCAATATTTGTTGTTTCTTGCCTTGTTAATTTTTGTCATTCTAACTCATGCAAGATGGTATCTCATTGTGGTTTTGACTTGTATTTCCCTGATAGCTAGTGATGTTGAGCATTTTTTCATGTATCTGTTAACCATTTGTAGGTCTTCTTTGGAGAAGTGTCTGTCCATGTCTTCTGCCCATTTTTTGACTGGGTTACTTGTTTTTTGAGTGTTGAGTTTGAGAAGTTCTTTGTAGAAATTGGGTATCAGCCCTTTATCTGTAATGTCAGTCTATGTTTTCTCTTAGAAGTTTTATGATTCTAGCTCTCACACTTGGGTTTTTATGGATATTGAATTCTTAAATGCTTTTTCTGCATCTATTAAGATAATAATCTTTCTCTCTTTAACAATTTGACAAATTATATTAACTGATTTATTAATAAATCAACATTGCAACCTAAACTTTCCTTACTGATGATGTTTTAACTTCTTATATCTTACTATTTACAAATTGCTAATATTTTATTTAATTACTAATATTTTCCATTTTTGTTCAAAAGTGTAGTTGTTATGTAATTTTATGACTTGACTGTTCTGGTCAGGCTTGAACATCAAAATTCTCATCCCAAAATGAGATGGGATGTATTTTCTCTTTCTCTTTTCTCTTGGAAGTGTTTTGTGAAAGACTGAAATTATTTTTATCTTGAATGTGTGGTAGAGCTATTCTGTAAAGTTGTCTGGGTCTAATGTTTTCTTTGTGGAAAAAATTTTATTGACTTTGAATCATATTTACTCAAGGAAAATTGGTATTTTTCTGAAACACTAATTCAATGGCAGGTGAATCATAGTACCTCTACTTTACCAAATTACACCAACATCATTATCTATGAGTGAGAATATACTTACTGAATTTCCACCAACAGTGGTTAGAGATTACTGAATATTTCTGTTTATAGCAGAATTCCTAGCATCTTATCAGAAATTGACAGGGAGCACCTGGGTGGTCTGTTAAGTGTCTGACTCTTAATTTCAGCTCATGTCTTGATCTCAGGGTCATGAGTTCAAGCCTTGCATTGAGCTCCACCCTGGGCATGGAGCCTCCTTAAAAAAAAAAATCACTTCACAGAGAAAGACAAATATAATTACTATGATTTTCAGAGAACAGGATTCTGATAACAAACATATAATAAAAATATAAGTATATACAGGGCTCAGAGATGGTACATTTATATTTTAATCAAAATATAATAAAGATTCCATACAAATTTTTGGATTATTTGCTCCAGCTCTTTGAAAAATACTGGTGTAATTTTGATCGGAATGGCATTAAAAGTATAGATTTCTCTAGGCAGTATAGACATTTTAACTATGTTTATTCTTCCAATCCAAGAGCATGGAATGGTCTTCCATCTTTTTGTGTCTTCTTCAATTTCTTTCATGAGTGTTCTGTAGTTCCTCGAGTACAGATCCTTTACCTCTTTGGTTAGGTTTATTCCCAGGTATCTTATGGTTCTTAGTGATATAGTAAATGGAATCAATTCTCTAATTTCCCTTTCTGCATTTTCATTGTTAGTGTATAAGAAAGCCACTGATTTCTGTACATTGACTTTGTATCCTGCCACATTACTGAATTGCTATATGAGTTCTAGTAGTTTGGGGGTGGAGTCTTTTGGGTTTTCCATATAAAGAATCATGTCATCTGCGAAGAGAGAGAGTTTGACTTCTTCATTGCCAATTTGGATACCTTTTATTTCTCTTTGTTGTCTGATTGCTGTTGCTAGGACTTCTAATACTATGTTGAACAAGAGTGGTCAGAGTGGGCATCCTTGTCGTGTTCCTAATCTCAATGGGAAGGCTGCAAGCTTTTTCCCATTGAGGATGGTATTTGCTGTGGGTCTTTCATAGATAGATTTTATGAAGTTCAGGAATGTTCCCTCTATCCCTATACTTTGAAGCGTGGAGCACTGGGTGTGGTGCAAAATCAATGAATACTGTTATGCTAAAAATAAATTTTAAAAAAAGAAAAAAGAGAATAAGGAAAGATATGTATATTTTATAGGCACTTTAGAGCTTGAGATCCTAGAGAGGGACATCCATGGTTAGTAAGCCAACTCTGCCACTTCCAGCTGACACTTCAGAACTAGCTTCCACATCTGTAAAATGCAGATAATAATGGTTCCTATCTCAAGCATTGTCACAATGATAGCTACTAGAACATAGTAAGTCCTTAATATATGTTATCTATATCAATTTACCCAGAACAAATAAGGAAGTCATGTTATAACTACATTCTGAAAGACAAAGTGACAGTGATGACAGGCAAGTAGGAAGGTTAAAGAGGAATGTTAAGTTGGGAGTAGAGCATCATTTCCAAAAGTATCCAGGATCAAGTTGCAGTTGGACAATACACTTTAAATGGGCCAAGTTGTCTTGACTATGTAGATTTCCAGGAGCACAAGTGGATGGAGTTGAGATTTGGGATGGCAGGGTGAGCAGAGTTGAGGGTCTGTATAGAGAATCCCCAAGAAAGGAATGCACAGTCAGTTGTTTCATTCATCCCTTTTTATTACTCAGTAGTGTTTTTCAAGGACACTTCAAAATTCAGTTGTGGAAAAAAAAATGACAATTTGACAGCTCAATATAGGTTAGGACCCAGAATTGAAACACTTTAGAAAGAAAAGTTAACCATTAACTAACTAGCAAGAGAAGTTATCCATCAGAGGTCTTAGCTATTTAAGGTCTTAGCTAGGTCCCTCATCAGGGCTCCCTGTTTCTTTGACATAACATTAAATTAGGTCTATCTACTTTATTTTGGGGTCCAGACCCAATAATGTTGCCATTTATTGTTAAATTGCCTTAGTTACTTTTTAAAAATCTACCTGTTACCTCTTAGTGGGTGTCTTAACCAATTATGGATGCTGATCCAAAAGTCTGAGGGAACCCAGCAATTTTTGAAAACATGATATTTTAATGTTTTTTATAGTATTTTATATTGTGTTACGTTAGTCACTATAAAATGCATCATTATCTTTTGATGTAGTGTTCAAAGCTTCATTGTTTATGTACAACACTCAGTGCTCCATGCAATACATGCCCTCCTTAAAACCCACCACCAGGTTCACCCATCCCCTGACTGCTCTCTCCTCTAAAACCCTCAGTTTGTTTTCTTGGAGTCCACAGGATCTCATGGTTCATTCCCCCACCCCTCGCAAAACATGATGTTAACATGATGTTACTCCTTGGAGTCTCAGGTGCATTGTGGTATTTTAGAACACGTTAATATGACTTTTTTTTTCCTTTGCTTTTCCTTGTTCATGAATTTCCCCCAATCCATCTATTACCCATATGGTTGTGATGAAACATTAATCAAAAACAGTGTTCAACATTGACTTCAAAATAGGGTCCTACAGCTGCATGAGAGCATAACAGTTAGTCATAAGTATTTAGTAGATTGTCTCAGCTGTGAGAGAGAGAAAAATGGAGGCAGTGGGATGGATGCCTATGACACACTTTAAAAATTTGCAGGAGAGGAGCAAAATCAGTATCCAAAGTCTGTTCAGCCTCTGTTCCATCAGTACTATATAGCACCATGGAGTCCCTTGTGAGCTGACCTAAGGATATCCATGGGTCATCCTTCTCTTCAGGTAAGCACCCACTGCAAGGCATTGCCCACTTATGTCCAATAGGACAATGCTTCCTATGTCCTGTATTGTGCAAAATATTTGAGTGCATGGTTTTTCTCTTATTCTTTTACATGATAAAGGTCTGCTTTTGAATATGTCACTCAATGTGCATTAGGTACCTTGTACACCAGGAGATAAAAACCACAGTATGTCTGTTCTATGTCCTTCAGAATCATATAGTACAACTGAAAACTCTTACCCAGGACTTCCCACAAATGCAGCCAGCACTGGAAAAACAGGAGACAAGGAGGTTCAAATCACTATTTGGTTCGTAATTCTTCGTGACATATATCTTAAATCCAAATTACCATTTTCAAAAAGGCACAATCTATAAATGCTTTCTCCTTATGTCTTTTCAAGAATGTTGCAATAAAAGATAGAAAGAAAACATATAAAAAGAGTGAGTAACCAGGACAGAAGAAGCAGAACTCAGGCCTGCACCTATAACTTATTCACCACGTGGTTGGTCAAAACCACAGCTTTGAGGGGAAAGGCAAAGAGGAAGAATGCTCTAATTTTACCAGAGCTAAAATCAAGAAAGTGTCTCCTTCTGAGGAAAAGAAAAAAAAAAAGGAAGGAAGAAAGGAAAGGGGGAAAGGGTGGCATTATATCTTACTTGCTAATTTGTAAGTGCAATTAAGGTTAAAGTCATACTTCCCTTCACAAGAAAACATGACCAAAAGCATTATGAGCAAGAGAGCTTTGTTTGTAAAGAACTTTTCAAGATGCTGTTTTTTTTTTCTCCTGGAAAATGTGGTTTATCTAATTGATGGCTGAGGAAAACCATCTTTTTAAACTTCCCACTCAGTGAGTCAGCCTGGGGTGTGTCTGCCTTGTAGCATCCTGTGAGATCCAGTAATCTAAAGTGGCATGACCGACGCAGCCCCAACTTCATGCGTCAAGCGGAGCTACCGGCGCTGGGAAACCAGAGGGAGCCCAGTTTTCTAAACAGAGTGGTTTACAAAATTACATGTTATGAAATGGGGTTTCATCCTTTAAAGAATCATTGCCTATTTTAAAATGAACCTGTTGAATGATTCCTCTCAACACCCAAAGGCCTACAATTGGTAAAGGCCAGGTAATTACTCCAACTGATGGGCAAGTATTATTGCCTTAGGGTTTCTTCATGTTTACCTGGAAGAGAATTTCCATGACACCACCAGCTGCATGAGGTGGGAGATGAAGTGGATAATTTGGACAATTTATTTTCCAAACATAACTTGAGACACTGATATAGCATTGTGAATACTGAGGCCGACTACCAGTGATACATCAAACACTGAGGAAAAAAATTCAATAGTCACCTAAAAGCCTGCCCCATACCATAACTTTCTCTCCAAAAGAAGAGATGTGTGTAAACAAGTGATTTAGTGGTATTTTGGAAGAGAGCATGGAAGATTTGAAATAATGGAGTTTTGTAATAATGTCATCTTTGTTGGAAAATATTCTACCTTCTCTATTACAGATAGGCCAAAGAAAGCATTTACCTAGATATGATTAAAAAAAAAGAAGAAGAAGAACATAGCAGGATTATATTTGGGATTCTTTAAATCTTTTCTTATCAAACTTCCAGAGTTAGTTTTTTGCAAGAAGCTGTAGAATCTGTAAAATGAGCAAGCAAATTTCAAGTGTTACCTCAGACTGAAGAGCCTTTACTCAGATAGTCAGGGATCAATATATGATATACATTAAGATCTTGGGAAAAATAGATGGAACACCAGATGATGGGGGTGCCTAAGGCTGTATGGGATTTTTATTTGAGTAAAGCAACAATGTCTGCAGATTTACTTTAGTTTATTAAACTTTCCTTACATCATTAACATTAAGATAAAATATATTAGACTCTAGGTAACACAAAGGTAGGGAAGAAAATGAGTGAACAATAGAGCAACATTTTAGATAAAGGAGGTATGGCAGGAAGAAAGCTTAATATTGGAATGGGCTAAATAAGATTATCATGACTTTAGATTTCCAAATCAATAAATATGAGTTATGTTTCTCTACCCACTTTTGGCATATTGGGGTGTTTAGAATGATCACCACATTATAGCCTTAGGAGGATTCTCCAGTGGTTTGAGCCTGAGAAAACACATGTTTCTTGGTTCTCTGGTCTTTTCCTGATGGCTCATTAGCAACGGTGTAATTTTCACTGCTCTGCAGCCCAGGAAACATCACAATATATCTCTAGATCATGATTATCAGCTCTGGTCAGCTCCAAATGGGAAAATTCATGGCCATGCATGAGGGACTGTGAAGTCTCTCTCTATTCATAGTAGGGTCTTAGAAATGAAGACAAAGGACTGATGATACACCACGCTATTGTGGCTGCTTAAAAGAATTCCTTTACAACTCTGAGTAATGAATCCTTTACACTAGTTTTTGGACCTCTTCCTTAATACTTCTAAGAAGCATTATCACTGCATATTTGATCATTTTCTCTTTTTCCTTATTTTTTTCAATTTGATTTATTTTTTTTAGAAGTGTTCCAAGATTCATTGTTTATGCACCACACCAGTGCTCCATGCAATACGTGCCCTCCTTAATACCCACCACCAGGCTCACCCAACCCCCCATCCCCTTCCCTCCAAAACCCTCAGTTTGTTTCTCAGAGTCCACAGTCTCTTATAGTTCATCTCCCCATCCAATTTCCCCCAGTTCACTTTTCCTCTCCAACTCCCAATGTCCCCTTTTCTCTTTTTAAAATTTCAGCTTTATTGAGGTATTATAAAATTATAAGATATTTAAAGTGTGCATCATGGTGATATATGTATACATTATGGAAAGATTTCCCTCTTTTAGCTAATTAATACATCCATCACCTCATACATTTATCTTATATTTTTTGTAATTTGAAACATTATTTTTTTTAATTTTTTATTTTTTATAAACATATATTTTTATCCCCAGGGGTACAGGTCTGTGAATCACCAGGTTTACACACTTCACAGCACTCACCAAAGCACATACCCTCCCCAATGTCCATAACCCCCTTCTCCCAAACCCCCTCCCCCCAGCAACCCTCAGTTTGTTTTGTGAGATTAAGAGTCACTTATGGTTTGTCTCTCTCCCAATCCCATCTTCTTTCATTGATTCTTCTCGTACCCACTTAAGCCCCCATGTTGCATCACCACTTCCTCATATCAGGGAGATCATATGATAGTTGTCTTTCTCTGCTTGACTTATTTCGCTAAGCATGATACGCTCTAGTTCCATCCATGTTGTCGCAAATGGCAAGATTTCATTTCTTTTGATGGCTGCATAGTATTCCATTGTATATATATACCACATCTTCTTGATCCATTCATCTGTTGATGGACATCTAGGTTCTTTCCATAGTTTGGCTATTGTGGACCTTGCTGCTATAAACATATCTTTTTTTTAAATACTCCACATATGGGATACCTGGTTCATGCAGTCAGTTCAGTATCAGACTCTTGATTTCAGATCAGGTCATGATCTTAGGCTCCTGAGATCAAACCCTGTCTAAGGCTCTGCATTCAATTGGGAGTCTGCTTGAGATTCTCTCTCTCCCTCTCGCTATGCTCATCTCCCAGCTTGTGAATTCTAAATACATACATATGTACATGTATACGTACACAAAATCTTAAAAAAAAAAGACTCCACATATAATTGATATCGTGCAATATTTATCTTTCTATGTCTGGCTTATTTCACTTGGAATAATGCCCTCATGCCCATCCATGTTGTTGCAAATGACAAGATTTCCTTCTTTTCATGACTGAATAATATTCCATTGTATATAGCACGTCTTTTTACCTACTCATCTGTTGACAGACACTAAGGTTGTTTCCACATCTTAGCTACTGTAAGTAAAGCTGAAATAAATATGATATATATTTTCAATAACTTGTTTTTACTTCTTTTAAAAGTATACCCAGAAGTGGTTACAAAACTGTACAGTAGTTTTATTTCTAATTTTTTGAGGAACATCCACACTGCTTTCCATAGAGGCTATACCAAATTGCATTCTCACCAACAGTGTACAAGAGTTCCCTTTTCTCTCTCTCCTTGCCAACACTTGTTACCTCATCTTTTCTTTTTAATGATAGCCATTTTACCAGGAGTAAGCTGATGTCCCATTATGGTTTTGATTTGCATTTTCCTAATGATTAATGATGTTGAGCACATTTTTATGTACCTGTTGGCCATTTGTACATCATCTCTGGAAAAAAATGTCTATTCAGTTCCTCTCTCCATTTCTTAATTGGATTATTTGTTTCACTATTTATGTTATATGAGTTCTTACATATATTGGATTTTAACTTCTTATCAGATATATGGTCTACAGATGTTTTCTCCCATTGGTAGTATGCTTTTTTATCTTGTTGATGGTTTCTTATTTTTTAATTTTTTATAAACATATAACGTATTTTTATCCCCAGGGGCACAGGTCTGTGAATTGCCAGGTTTACACACTTCACCATAGCACATACCCTCCCCCATGTGCATAAGCCCAACCCACTCTTCCAAACCCCCTCCCCCCAGCAACCCTCAGTTTGTTTTGTGAGATTAAGAGTCACTTATGGTTTGTCTCCCTTCCGATCCCATCTGGTTTCATTCATTCTTCTCCTACTCCCTTAACCCCCAATGTTGCACTCCACTTCCACATATCAGGGAGATCATATGATAGTTGTCTTTCTCTGCTTGACTTATTTCGCTCAGCAAAATACCCTCTAGTTTCATCCACGTCATCGCAAATGGCAAGATTTCATTTCTTTTGATGGCTGCATAGTATTCCATTGTGTATATATACCACTTCATCTTTATCCATTCATCTGTTGATGGACATCTAGGTTCTTTCCATAGTTTGGCTATTGTGGACATTGCTGCTATAAAAATTCGGGTGCACGTGCCCCTTTGGATCACTACGTTTGTATCTTTAGGGTAAATACCCAGTAGTGCAATTGCTGGGCCATAGGGCAGTTCTATTTTCAACATTTTAAGGAACCTCCAAGCTGTTTTCCAGAGTGGTTGCACCAGCTTGCATTCCCACCAACAGTTTAGGAGGGTTCCCATTTCTCCACATCCTCGCCAGCATCTGTCATTTCCTGACTTGATAATTTTAGCCATTCTGACTGGTGTGAGGTGATATCTCATTGTGGTTTTGATTTGTATTTCCCTGATGCTGAGTGATATGGAGCACTTTTTCATGTGTCTGTTGGCCATCTGGATGTCTTCTTTGCAGAAATGTCTGTTCATGTCCTCTGCCCATTTCTTGATTGGATTATTTGTTCTTTGGGTATTGAGTTTGCTAAGTTCATCATAGATTTTGGACACTAGCCCTTTATCTGATATGTCATTTGCAAATATCTTCTCCCATTCTGTCAGTTGTCTTTTGGTTTTTTTAACTGTTTCCTTTGCTGTGCAAAAGCTTTTGATCTTGATGAAATCCCAATAGTTCAAGGCTTCCCTTGCCTTTGGCGATGTTCCTAGGAAGATGTTACTGTGGCTGAGGTCGAAGAGGTTCCTGCCTGTGTTCTCCTAAAGGATTTTGATGGATTCCTTTCGCACATTGAGGTCCTTCAACCATTTTGAGTCTATTTTTGTGTGTGGTGTAAGGAATTGGTCCAATTTCATTTTTCTGCATGTGGCTGTCCAATTTTCCCAGCACCATTTATTGAAGAGGCTGTCTTTTTTCCATTGGACATTCTTTCCTGCTTTGTCGAAGTTTAGTTGACCATAGAGTTGGGGGTATATTTCTGGGCTCTCTATTCTGTTCCATTGATCTATTTGTCAAATAGACAGTACCATGCCAGTACCATGCTGTCTTGATTATAACAGCTTTATAATAGAGCTTGAAGTCCGGAATTGTGATGCCACCAACTTTGGATGCTTTTTCAATATTCCTTTGGCTATTCGAGGTCTTTTCTGGTTCCATATAAATTTTAGGGTTATTTGTTCCATTTCCTTGAAAAAAAATGGATGATATTTTGATAGGAATTGCATTAAATGTGTAGATTGCTTTGGGTAGCATAGACATTTTCACAATATTTGTTCTTCCAATCCAGGAGCATGGAACATTTTTCCATTTCTTTGTGTCTTCCCAATTTCTTTCACGAGTACTTTATAGTTTTCTAAGTCTAGATTCTTAGCCTCTTTAGCTTAGGTTTATTCCTAGGTAACTTATAGTTTTGGGTGCAATTGTAAATGGGATCGACTCCTTAATTTCTCTTTCTTCTGCCTTGTTGTTGGTGTAGAGAAATGCAACTGATTTCTGTGCATTGATTTTATATCCTGACACTTTACTGAATTCCTGTACAAGTTCTAGCAGTTTTGGAGTGGAGTCTTTTGGGCTTTCCACATATAGTATCATATCATCTGCGAAGAGTGATAATTTGACTTCTTCTTTGCCGATTTGGATGCCTTTAATTTCCTTTTGTTGTCTGATTGCTGAGGCTAGGACCTCTAGTACAATGTTGAATAGCAGTGGTGATAATGGACATCCCTGCCGTGTTCCTGTCCTTAGCAGTAAAGCTTTCAGTTTTTCTCCATTGAGAATGATATTTGCGGTGGGTTTTTCATAGATGGTTTTGATGATATTGAGGTATGTGCCCTCTATCCCTACACTTTGAAGAGTTTTGATCAGGAAGGGATGCTGTACTTTGTCAAATGCTTTTTCAGCATCTATTGAGAGTATCCTATGGTTCCTGTTCTTTCTTTTATTGATGTGTTGTATCACATTGACTGATTTGAGGATGTTGAACCAACCTTGCAGCCCTGGAATAAATCCCACTTGGTCGTGGTGAATAATCCTTTTGATGTACTGTTGAATCCTATTGGCTAGTATTTTGGTGAGAATTTTCACATCTGTGTTCATCAAGGATATTGGTCTATAGCTCTCTTTTTTGATGGGATCCTTGTCTGGTTTGGGGATCAAGGTGATGCTGGCCTCATAAAATGAGTTTGGAAGTTTTCCTTCCATTTCTATTTTTTGGAACAGTTTCAGGAGAATAGGAATTAGTTCTTCTTTAAATGTTTGGTAGAATTCCCCCGGGAAGCCGTCTGGCCCTGGGCTTTTGTTTGTTTGGTGATTTTTAATGACTGTTTCAATCTCCTTACTGGTTATGGGTCTGTTCAGGCTTTCTATTTCTTCCTGGTTCAGTTGTGGTAGTTTATTTGTTTCTAGGAATGCATCCATTTCTTCCAGATTGTCAAATTTATTGGCGTAGAGTTGCTCATAGCATGTTCTTATGGTAGTTTGTATTTCTTTGGTGTTAGTTGTGATCTCTCTTCTTTCATTCATGATTTTATTTATTTGGGTCCTTTCTCTTTTCTTTTTGATAAGTCTGGCCAGGGGTTTATCAATTTTATTAATTCTTTCAAAAAGAACCAGCTCCTAGTTTCATTGATTTGCTCTATTGTTTTTTTGGTTTCTATTTCATTGATTTCTGCTCTGATCTTTATTATTTCTCTTTTCCTGCTGGGCTTCGGGTTTCTTTCTTGTTCTTTCTCTAGCTCCTTTAGGTGTAGGGTTAGGTTGTGTACCTGAGACCTTTCTTGTTTCTTGAGAAAGGCTTGTACCGCTATATATTTTCCTCTCATGACTGCCTTTGTTGTGTCCCACAGATTTTGAACCGTTGTATTTTCATTATCATTTGTTTCCATGATTTTTTTCAATTCTTCTTTAATTTCCCAGTTGACCCATTCATTCTTTAAAAGGATGCTGTTTAGTCTCCATGTATTTGGGTTCTTTCCAAACTTCCTTTTGTGGTTGAGTTCTAGCTTTCGAGCATTGTGATCTGAAAATATGCAGGGAATGATCCCAATCTTTTGATACCGGTTGAGTCCTGATTTAGGACCGAGGATTTGATCTATTCTGGAGAATGTTCCATGTGCACTAGAGAAGAATATGTATTCTGTTGCTTTGGGATGAAATGTTCTGAATATATCTGTGATGTCCATCTGGTCCAGTGTGTCGTTTAAGGCCTTTATTTCCTTGCTGATCTTTTGCTTGGATGATCTGTCCATTTCAGTGAGGGGAGTGTTAAAGTCCCCTACTACTATTGTATTATTGTTTATGTGTTTCTTTGATTTTGTTATTAATTGGTTTATATACTTGGCTGCTCCCACGTTGGGGGCATATATATTTAAACTTGTTAAATCTTCTTGTTGGACAGACTCTTTGAGTATGATATAGTGTCCTTCCTCATCTTTTATTATAGTGTTTGGCTTAAAATCTAATTGATCTGATATAAGGATTGTCACTCCTGCTTTCTTCTGATGTCCATTAGCATGGTAAATTCTTTTCCACCCCCTCACTTTAAATCTGGAGGTGTCTTTGGGCTTAAAATGAGTTTCTTGGAGGCAACATATAGATGGGTTTTGTTTTTTTATCCATTCTGATACCCTGTGTTTTTTGACAGGGGCATTTAGCCCATTAACATTCAGGGTAACTATTGAGAGATATGAATTTAGTGCCATTGTATTGCCTGTAAGGAGACTGTTACTGTATATGGTCTCTGTTCCTTTCTGATCTACCACTTGCTTAGAGGACCCCTTTCAAGATTTCCTGTAGAGCTGGCTTGGTGTTTGCAAATTCTTTCAGTTGTTGTTTGTCCTGGAAGCTTTTAATTTCTCCTTCTATTTTCAATGATTGCCTAGCTGGATATAGTATTCTTGGCTGCATGTTTTTCTCATTTAGTGCTCTGAAAATATCATGCCAGCTCTTTCTGGCCTTCCAGGTCTCTGTGGATAAGTCAGCTGCCAATCTAATATTTTTACCATTGTATGTTACAGACTTCTTTTCCCGGGATGCTTTCAGGATTTTCTCTTTGTCACTGAGACTTGTAAATTTTACTATTAGGTGACGGGGTGTGGGCCTATTCTTATTGATTTTGAGGGGCGTTCTCTGAACCTCCTGAATTTTGATGCTCGTCCCCTTTCCCATATTGGGGAAATTCTCCCCAATAATTCTCTCCAGTATACCTTCTGCTCCCCTCTCTCTTTCTTCTTCTTCTGGAATCCCAATTATTCTAATGTTGTTTCGTCTTATGGTGTCACTTATCTCTCGAATTCTCCCCTCGTGGTCCAGTAGCTGTTTGTCCCTCTTTTACTCAGCTTCTTTATTCTCTGTCATTTGGTCTTCTATATCACTAATTCTTTCTTCTGCCTCATTTATCCTAGCAGTGAGAGCCTCCATTTTTTATTGCACCTCATTAATAGCTTTTTTTATTTCAACTTGGTTAGATTTTAGTTCTTTTATTTCTCCAGAAAGGGCTTTTATATCTCTCGAGAGGGTTTCTCTAATGTCTTCCATGCCTTTTTCGAGCCCAGCTAGAACCTTGAGAATTGTCATTCTGAACTCTAGATCTGACATATTACCAATGTCTGTATTGATTAGGTCCCTAGCCTTCGGTACTGCCTCTTGTTCTTTTTTTGTGTGTTCAATTTTTCCGTCTTGTCATTTTGTCCAGATAAGAGTATATGAAGGAGCAAGTAAAATACTAAAAGGGTGGCAACAATCCCAGGAAAATATGCTTTAACCAAATTAGAAGAGATCCCAAATCGTGAGGGGGGAGAAAGGGGGTAAAAAGAGGTTCAAAAAGGAAGAAAGAAAAAAAAAAGAAAAAAGAAAAGAAAAGAATTAAAAAAAAGAAAACAAATAAGAAAAATATAAAAATACAAATATATATATATTATTAGATAAACTAGCTAAAAATGTTAAAAAAGAAAAAGGTAAAAGTTAAAAAAAAATTTAACCAGAAGGCGAGAAAAAAAACAAAAAATGTAAAAGAAAAAAATTAAATTAACTGCAAGACTAAAAAAAATCACAGGGAAAAAGCCATGAGTTCCGTGCTTTGCTTTCTCCTCCTCTGGAATTCTGGTGCTCTCCTTGGTATTGAAACCGCACTCCTTGGTAGGTGAACTTGGTATCGTCTGGCTTTCTTGTTGATCTTCTGGGGGAGGGGCCTGTCGTAGTGATTCTCAAGTGTCTTTGCCCCAGGTGGAATTGCACGGCCATTACAAGGGGTCGGGGTGAGTAATCCGCTCGGGTTTGCTTTCAGGAGCTTTTGTTCCCTGAGCGCTTTCCGTAGATTTCCGGAGGTTGGCAATACAAATGGCGGCCTCCTGGTCTCCGGCCTGGAGGAGCCGAGAGCCCAGGGCCCCACTCCTCAGTGCGCCCTCAGAGAACAGTGCCCAGTTACTCCCGTCTGCCTGACCTCCGGCTGCGCTCTGAGCTCACCGAGCCTGCTACCGGTTCAAGGTAACACCGAGCTGTGAGCTTACTGTTGGCTCTGTCTCTGTAGCCGGCTTTCACGTTCCAATACCCACAAGCTCTGCGACACTCAGACACCCCCATCCTTCTGTGACCCTGTGGGACCTGAGGCCACGCTGACCCCGCGTGGGCTTCGCCCCGGTTTAGCCTCTGGAGCGATGTCCCTCAGCGGAACAGACTTTTAAAAGTCCTGATTTTGTGCACCATTGCTCCGCCGCTTGCCGGGAGCTGGCCCCTCCCCCCGGGGTCTATCTTCCCGTCGCTTTGGATTCACTTCTCCACCGGTCCTACCTTTCAGAAAGTGGTTGTTTTTCTGTTTCCAGAATTGCTGTTCTTCTTCTCTTCGATCTGCCGATGGATTTTCAGGTGTTTGCAATCTTTAGATAAGCTATCTAGCTGATCTCTGGCTAGCTGAAGTAGTCTCAGCCTGCTACTTCTCCGCCATCTTGACTCCTCCCTGATCTCTGTTCTAATCTTTATTAATTCCCTCATTGTGTATGGGGTTGAATTAATTTGTTGTTGATTCTATAATTCTTTAAGGTGTGAAGAGAGCTAGTGTATTTTGGATTTTAGAATTTTTTTTGAGTGAAGCTTGGATGGCTATGCATTTCCTCCTTAGGACCACCTTTGCTGTATCCCATAGGTTTTAAACTGATATGTCTCCAAAGGCAAATGAAACACAAGCAAAAATGAACTTTTGGGACTTCATCAAGATCAAAAGTGTCTGCACAGCAAAGGAAACAGTCAACAAAACAAAGAGGCAACCCACGGAATGGGAGAAGATATTTGCAAATGACAGTACAGACAAAAGGTTGATATCCAGGATCTATAAAGAACTCCTCAAACTCAACACACACAAAACAGACAATCATATCAATAAATGGGCAGAAGACATGAACAGACACTTCTCCAATGAAGACATACAAATGGCTATCAGACACATGAAAAAATGTTCATCATCACTAGCCATCAGGAGATTCAAATTAAAACCACATTGAGATACCACCTTACATCGGTTAGAATGGCCAAAATTAGCAAGACAGGAAACAGCATGTGTTGGAGAGCATGTGGAGAAAGGCGAACCCTCTACACTGTTGGTGGGAATGCAAGTTGGTGCAGCCACTTTGGAGGACAGTGTGGACATTCCTCAAGAAATTAAAAATAGAGCTTCCCTATGATCCTTCAATTGCACTACTAAGTATTTACCCCAAAGATACAGATGTAGTGAAAAGAAGGGCCATCTGTACCCCAATGTTTATAGCGAATGGCCATGGTCACCAAACTGGAAAGAACCAAAATGCCCTTCAACAGATGAATGAATAAGGTAGATATGGTCCATATACACTATGGAGTATTAAGCCTCCATCAGAAAGGACGAATACCCATCTTTTGTAGCAACATGGACAGGACTGGAAGAGATTGTGCTGAGTGAAATAAGTCAAGCAGAGAGAATCAATTATCATATGGTTTCACTTATTGTGGAGCATAAGAAATAGCATGGAGGACAAGGGGAGATGGAGAGGAGAAGGGAGTTGAGGGAAATTGGAAGGGAGTTGAGGGAAATTGGAAGTCCATAAGAGACTATGGACTCTGAAAAACAGCCTGAGGGTTTTGAAGGGGCGGGGGGTGGGAGGTTGGGGGAACCAGGTGGGAGGTTGGGGGAGAGGGCATGGATTGCATAAACCACTAGGTGTGGTGCAAAAACAATGAATAGTGTTACGCTGAAAAGAAATTTTTTTAGGGACGCCTGGGTGGCTCAGTTGGTTAAGCAGCTGCCTTCGGCTCAGGTCATGATCCCAGCGTCCTGGGATCGAGTCCCACATTGGGCTCCTTGCTCCGCAGGGAGCCTGCTTCTCCCTCTCACTCTGCCTTCCACTCTGTCTGCCTGTGTTCGCTCTCCCTCTGAAAAATAAATAAATAAAATCTTTAAAAAAAAAAAAAGAAATTTTTTTAAAAAATGGCTGTTTAACCGAGATGGAGTCACTCTAGCTACGTAGGCCCCTACATTTTAGGGTTATAAATTTAGCACAATGTGTGAGTCAATCAAGATCCCCAAAAGGCCTTTGATAAGACATCTATTCCTTTTGTAAATGTCATACATGATGAATGGAGAGCTCTTTTCTTAACATGATAAAGAAACTGTCAACACTTTTTTATTTTTGACTCACTGATATTTTTATTTACCACTTATGGGTTCTATTGTTGTTGTTGTTCATCATCATTAGTCATCAGGGAGATTCAAATCAAAACCACATTGAGATAACAGCTTACACAAGTTTGAATGGCCAAAATTAACAAGACAGTAAACACTGGGAAAGGGTGTGGACAAAGGGGAACCCTCTTACACTGTTGGTGGGAATGCAAATTGGTGCAGCCACTTTGGAGAACAGGGTGGAGAGTCCTTAAGAAATTAAAAATAGAGCTTCCTTATGACCCTGCAATTGCACTACTAGGTATTTACTCCACAGATACAGATGTAGTGAAAGAAGAGCCATCTGTACTCCAATATTCATAGTAACAATGGTCACAGTTGCCAAACTGTGGAAAGAACCAAGATGCCCTTCAACAGCTGAATGGAAAAAAAAGATATGGTCCATAATTTACAGTGGAGTATTATGCCTCCATCAGAATACCCAACTTTTGTATCAACATAGATGGGACTGGAAGAGATTATGTTGAATGAAATAAGTCAAGCAGAGAGAGTCAGTTACCATATGGCTTCACTTACTTGTGGAGCATAAGGAATAACATGGAGGTCATTGGGAGATGGAGAGAAGTGAGTTGGGGGAATTCAAAGAGGGAGACAAACCATGAGAGACTGTGGACTCTGAGAAACATACTGAGGGTTTTGGAGGGGATGGGTGTGGGAGGTTGGGTGAGCCTGGTGGTGGGTATTATGGAGGGCACATATTGCATGGAGCTCTGGGTGTGGTGTATAAACAATGAATTTTGGAACATTGAAAAAAATAAAATAATCCATCGACATTTAATATTATCCTTAACAATTAGATATTGGAAATATTCTCATTGATGATTGGAATAAGATATGAATGCAGGCCATGACTAAAACTTAATTTGGGTCTGATAATTCTAAAGAACTCATGGATTCTTAATCACTATGTTATTAGAAAGTAACTAGAAGGTAATTAGAAGTGCCAGCTCCTTCTGATCATGTCATTACATGATACAGCCCTAACATTGTTACTGAGGAGCTCTGTTTTCATTGAACCAAATTCTGTGAACTCTCCATGGCTTTCTAAAAGTACAGAAGAAAGGGGTGACATTCAGGAATTTAGCAAAGTGCTGTTTACAGAGTAGAGTGGAAGGTCATCATGTGTCAAGACCAAGAGGCTAGCCACAGTAATTTCATGATTGTTGGCTTTATACTTGTATTTTCCAAATAACTCCTCAAGCCCTACTGGGAACATGTTTAGAGGTATCCCCATGTGACAGAAAAGCATTCCTCATTGGAGTTGTGACTTGTGGATAGTTTTAATGTATGCTTAAAAGAAATTCTTAGGAGAATTTTTAAGGGGAAAGTAGGAAAATGTTAATACCTCTTTTAATGTATTTAAATTTGAGTTGTCAGTCAAATGGAAACAAGATTTGAGAACCACTATCAGTGGTGGACAGATCATAACATCTTTGAGTTAGGAGCTCTAGGTTTAAGACCAACCATTATTTGCTATCTAATGTCAGATAATTAAGTTGTAGCCCTTTCTCGGATGAGTTGCCAGGCAGACATTTGCCTTGCAGAATCTCTAGAATCAATAGGAAGAAAAGGCTCCTCTAACTGAAACTTTTTATGCTCATATTTCTGAAAAAAAAAAAAATAACAGGATACTTTCCATCTGAAATATTTCCTTATTTGTTACCACCAGTGCTAACAGAGTTTTCAAATTTGGGGAAGGCCTGGGTCAAATCTAGGTCTGCTGAGGCTATAGAAGCATATAGTGTAAGGCCATAGGGGGCTCTGCCTACCAGAATGGACTAAGATCTACAAATTAAGGAAGAAGATCTTTGGGTTAAGCCATAAATCAAAGGACATAATGATTGTGTATAGGTTGTGACACCACAACCCATAGGCTGGGCCTATGGTAGATATTTTCCATGAGGTCCAACAGTCTTTAAATGAATAGTGGTGATTACCACCCCATTTATTGGGCTGCCATATGAGAACTTTTAGCTTCAGATCCAGTCCCTTCCATTCTGAGTTTCATTCTCTGAAACCCTGGTAGATGTTGAACATCCACTGAAATTGAAGAGCAGAGACAGAATAAAAGTCATTTGGAAATGGCATATGTAGACCTCTTCACAGGGAGAACTAAAGAAGCATGAAGCATGAAATATTTCTAGTTAAGTATATCCAAAAGATTCTATTTTGAATATGAAACTATTTGTGTGAATTAACATTTTTAATGTTTATATGCCATCTTAACAACCCTGCCAACCTCTTTTCCAAGCTATAACCACAGAAGCAAGATTTAGGATGCATAGACTGAAGTAAAAAATATGAAATATGGGGGTGCCTGGGTGGCTCAGTGGGTTAAGCCTTTGCCTTCAGCTCAGGTCATGATCTCAGGGTCCTGGGATCAAGCCCCATATGGGGCTCTCTGCTCAGCAAGGAGCCTGCTTCCCCCCCTCTCTCTGCTTGCTGCTCTGCCTACTTCTGATCTCTCTCTGTCAAATAAATAAGACCTTTTTTAAAAAAAAGAAATATGACATACTAACTTAAGAAATTTTGTTATAGTTCACATTTATTTATATTGTCTTGGTTGATATATTGTATCCTGAAGGTTTTTTTGTTTTGTTTTGTTTTGTTTTTAACTTGGGTACAAAGTTAATGCTCTTTGCACATGGTATGGTTCACCTAGGCTTTTAGTATTGCAGAGTGGAAAATGATCATTCAACACTTGCTGTAAAGTGGCTAGGGCAAACAGTATGAAATGACTCCAGAAGGCAATTTTACTGTAAAGATCCTATTGAATAAACAAACTGCCAAGATCGATTAAGTCAATATATAGTAGACAATGTCAAGCTGTTTATAGTTTGTTGAAGTTAAAGTCTAGAAATCTATTTGCACCAAATAAAATTTTTACACATGTTTGTCCATTGCTTAGTTTACTTTGATCTATAGAGACACAAATTATGTTTCATGTTGCTATAGTCCCTTTTAAAATTCAATGTACATATAAATTTAGTAATATGATATCCACTGTTTCTAAATGTTATTTTATACTGTTCTAATTGAAGTGATATCACTCCATCTCATTTTCACTATTAACATTCCTCCAGAAGATATTTTAATTTTAAAATGCTTCACCTGTATATTACATATGTATGTAATATACATAATATTATATAATATGATATAAAATATAATGTACAATATGTAATATATGTAATATTCTATTCTGTATTAAATGTTTCAGTAATTCTCTCATATAACAGAAAATGAAGTACTGTCCTTTAATAGACTGAGAAAGTATATAAATATAAATATAAATATTTATATAATATATAATATATAAATATATATAATATATAATATATAAATTTATATAATATAAATATAAATATTCATTTTGAGGCTGCTAGAATAATTTTTATTTATGATTCAATGTCATGATTATGATTATGTCATGATTATGATTATGTCATGATTATGATTCAAATCATGACAAATATTTATTTGTCATGATTTGAATCATAGTAGATTTAAATATTTAAATTCAAGTGTGAAATGAGCATTAACTCAAAACCACCGTACATCTATAGAAATAAAATACCCACAAGTTAAAATTTTTCCTTTATTTTTGCTCAGATTTTTAAAATTGAAAAGAAAAATCCTAGCCTTAGTCACAGAAAAAATACCTATGTGCATCATGCTTTCTTTATGGTAATTCTATAACTAACATATTTTACTATGAGTTCTGGGTGCATTTTATTCTTTAACTGACTTTAAATAAAACTGTCACAAATATCCACCTTAACTCAACTTACAGTCAATTCAGATGTTTCCCACTGTTTTCCAGATATTTAATTTCAATTACAGACTCCTTGTATTTTAGGGGTTTTCTACACCATAGATTGTAGCAGATCATTTAACACCAACAACAGAATGCTGCATCCTAGAATTAAACACTACTAGTTTTATTAACTGCTGGTACTCAATACTCTTCATAACCCTTTAGTTCTCTTCTTGTATGGCCAGGGCCAGGAACCCTGGGAGGGAGTTACACTTCTGAGACTCGCTTGCCAACAGGTATTGAATTTGTTCAAGATTCCACCAATGAGATATACTTTCATGCTCTACTCTGTGAACATGTGTGGAGGTATGGATTTCCCAAGCATAAGTTTTTGTAGCAATTTCTGTATTCTACTACCATTCACCATTCTGGATGCCATGAAGGAGCTCTGAAACCTGTAGCAGATTTCTGCAGATAGTTGGAGGTGGTGAGCAAGGTCAGTGCACTCTGACCTAGTAGAGGTAGTTTCCTATCCATTTATACTGTTTGTAGCCTATGGACTGCCCATTATTATAAAAAATAAATGCCAGTAAGTGAATCCCATTTAATTCAATGGGTGAGAAAAAGGCTTAGTTATCTTCCTACTTCTGTTAGTTCCCATATTTCCACTGAGTAGGTCAATCTCATCCCCCTCTTCAATCCATCTGGCAGCATTTTTCACTTAATAAGCAAGTCACTTAATCTGAAGATGATTCCCACCACCTAATCTGGGATTTGTGACTATCAAATGATTTTTTGTATGTGAAAGAGGCCAGCACAGAGCAAATCCAAAGCAAGACAAAACTACTCAGGAAGCCTAAGGAGGTACGTTAATTTAGTTAGCCTAAGTAATGAATGCTGGGTTTTATAGGGAATTTCACTACCTTGAGGAACTAGGAAATCCAGATCTGGCTCTTGTCACTACTTACCATGCAGAAGGCAAAACATTAAAATAGTTTTAGCTTCTAGAACTAAAATGTCAATTTTTTACTTGCAACTAACTTTGGCATACAACACTGTTCACTTCATTCTTGTTTTTATGTTGTACCATGTTATTAAAAAATATTGGACTAAGAGAAAGCACATTCCACCCTATCTCTCCAACTGAATGCACCCATAAAACTTGTACAGAATATCTGGAGCAGCTATTTGAAGATTCTGAAGGTAGAAAATAGCAGGCAGAAGGGGAAGACAAGAATTTAAAACACTACAAAACCAGTTGTGAGTTTACAATTTTTTTGTTTTCCAGGATCCCCCAGTCTGGACTCAAGACAGCCTGAAACCCAGAAGTAGATGTTGACACAGAGAGAGCTACAGGAAAAGTCCCCCAGTTCTAGTATAAGACATGAGAAATGGATGCCTGAGAGCTCAGAAGGAGCAGGACCAATTTTCTGGTTCTCTCACATCCCATCTCCATGGCATCGGCAGTAAGGACAGCCACACCTGCAAGTGCCTTAATTTCTGAGGGAAGAGGATGTTAACTCTCAAATGAGAAGACCCATAGCTTCAAGAGAGTGGGGTGAATTCCCATTGTTGTTGTTTTTTTTCCTGTCCTCCTACCTCTTTGCTAAAATAAAGGTATAGCTATGGAAAGTGTGCAGCAGAACAGGGAGGATTAAAACCCTAGATTTCTGTCTAGAGGACTGAAAAAGGAAGGCACAGTAAACCAAAATGTAACAGATAGGTCATGGAGGTGGAGGAGCTTGGATAAGTGACCGCTGTAAATTTATGAACTCCTGGGTTCACTCCACCCTGCACACACAGGAATCTGATCTAAATAGCCTACCAACAGTTGTTCAGTTAAGAACTGAAAGATCTAGGCCCCTGCCCATGTCCCAGACTGGCCACTGGGTGGCACACATTTGCGACAGATCTAAATAGCTTTGCAAAGGCTTCAAAAATGGAACTGACATTGATACCACCACCCACAGGAGCCTACTTGTATCTTGCAACGTGAATCCAACTGATCAACTGCCTAATAAAATATAAACATTCTCAATAGAACTTAAGCAAGACTCAGAGTTTCATAATATAATTTTCAAAATGTTCATGATATTACAATCCAAAATCATTCAGCATGTGAAGAAACAAGATCTTAACTCACATGGGAAAAGACAACAACAGGTGCCAGTACTGAGATGACACAGGTGTTGGAACTATCTAACAGAGACTTTAATGCATTATATTATAAAAATGTTCTGGAAAGTAAGGGTAAATACTCGTAAAATGAATGGAAAGATAGAAAATGTCAGAAAATACATAGAAAATAAAAGAAAAACCAAATGGAAATTTTAGAACTAAATATATAATAAAATTTTTGAAATTCACTGGATGAACTCAGTAGTCAAATGGAGGTGACAGAGGAAAGGGATCATGAACTTGAATATAAAACAAAAAAATTCTCCAGATTGATCAACAAAGAGAAAAAAATGAGAAGAAAAATTTTGCAGAGCCTCAAGGATATGAATGTTGATACCAAAAGTTCTAACATTCATGTCACTGAAGAAACAGAAAGAGAGGAGAAGATGCAGTACAAAAAAAGCATCTGAAGATAATGTATTTGAAGAAAATTTTCCATATTTGGTGAAAGACATAAATGTAGAGATTTAAGAAGCTGAGAAACTACAAACAGGATAAACATATAAAAAAAATCCACACCCAGGTACAACATGACCAAGTTTTTGTAAATTAAAGCCAGAAAAAATGTCTTGAAAATAGGCAGGGACAAACAGTGCATCATATACAGAGTAACAGTAATTTTAATAATTGGATTTCTCATCAAAAACCATGGAGAAACCACAAAAAAAAAAAAAAAAAAGCTGGCCCAACAATTCTTAAGTGCTGAAAGAAAAGAATTGTCAATCCAGAATTCTACATGCAGCAAAAATATCTTCCAGGAATGGAAATGAAGTAAGACGTTTTCTGCTGAGAGAAAACTAAAAGAATTATTTTCTAGCAAACCTGCACTTAAAGAATTGGTACAGGAAGTTCTTCAGATAGAAATAAAATAATACCAGGAGGAAACTTGGAGCTACAGGAATGAAAGAAGAGCAACAGAAACAAAAAAGAGCAACAGTTCGTATCTGGGTAATTCTAATTATTTCTCTCCTCTTGAGTTCATTCAAATATGTTTGATGGTTGAGAGCAAAAATTATAATATACATCTCTCTCAACTTAAGATGGAGTTACAGCCTGATAAACCCATAAATTGAAAATATCATAAGTCAAAAATGCATTTAATCCACTAACTTACTAAACATCATCGCTTAGCTTAGCTTGCCCTGCACATATTCAGAACACTTACAGTCTATAGTTGGGCAAAATCATCTAACACAATGTATGTAATTTATAAACTATTGGATATGTATGTAATTTGTTGAATATTATACTGAAAGTGAAAAACAGAATGGTTTATGGCAATGGAATGGTTATAATTTTATTGGTTGTTTACCCTTGTGATTGCATGGCTGACAAGAGATGTGACTTGCTATCACTACTCAGAATTATGAGAGAGGATTGTATCACATATCACTAGCTATAAAAAGATCAAAATTCAAAATGGTAAGTACGGTTTCTACTGAATACATACTACTTCCACACTGTCATAAAGTAAAAAAACTGCATATTGAGCCATTATAAGTGATATGTCTGATGGAATTTTCAATATATTTAGATATAATACAAATGACAACTACAATGTAAAGAGAGGAGAGTAAAACACATATTATTGTATTTTTTCTACCTTCTACTTAATATGATAAAATACTGATTTGAAGTAGACTGTGAAAAGTTAAGTATGTATATTATAACCCTTAAATAGCCAATAAAAACATTCTATACAAAGAGACGTGGTAGAATTTATAAGTAGAATTTAACACCAAAAAAAATTCCCATAACCCTAAAGAAATAGAAAGGAGGAAACGTAATAAAAAGATAACAAATAGAAAATAAACAATAAAATGGCAAAAATATCACTATTATATTAAATGTCAATGGTCTATGCACACAAATTAAAAGACAGAGATTGTCAAAGTGGATAAAAATAAGTGACTCAATACTATATGCTGTCTATAAGAAACTTCAATATATAGGTAAGTTAATAGTAAAAATATGGGGAAAAAAATATATATATATAATGCAAACAGTCCTAACTTCAAAGGGAAGATGTGTTTCTAGTGAACAATAGCCCTCAAAGAGCCTGGGGAATAACATAGAAATGGCAGGAGCTCCAGAGGATGAATGGTTAGTGAGGGTCATGGTAGAAGCCGAGATCTCATAAAACTATGATCCATCAACTAATGCTATAATTTGTGGCCACGTGAAGCTGGAAGCTGGCTGAAATAGATGGCTTAGCCATGGCCTCCAGAGAGTAAACCAATTTGGATTTATTCCCACCATCTCATCTTTCCAAAAGGCTTCCCCCTTGAAAATAAAACATTTTCCCCCCAAGATTTGAAAACCAGTATATCCCTGGGCAGGGGGGGTGGAGGGGAGAAGATGCCATTACACCCAGTTCCCTTCACTCCTGCCATCCTGAGCCTATCAGGCTTTTTTTTGTTTGTCTTTTGTTTGTCCAAGGCATTTCATTTTAATATGGTTTCTCACTGCAGAGGCTGTCCTGCCTCTTTCCTGAAGTTTATTGTTGCCATGCTCTAACTCCATTCTCTTCCGTATTTTTGAACCTCATATTTACACCTCTAATCAAAGGAGAAAGGCCTCTCTGTATTAGTGAGATAACACAGGACCCTCTTAGATTCTTTCCATCTTCCTCCCCAAAATGTCTTAACCTAGGTCTTTCCTTATTCAAGATGCTAGGTATTATAGGCATCTTAAGTAGTTCAGAGCAGAGTATCAATGTGGTAACTGGAGTAACCTTCTACTCTCAGAGGGCAACTATTCCTGAAAACGTCAGGAAAAAAAACACAAAACAAGCTTCTTGGGGAGGAGGAGAAAATCCTCAGTAAGATAATTCCTATTTCTGACATTCTTCACAAGGTCAAAAAGTCTGGACACAATTTAGGTTTAATGGGGGTAAAAGAATGAATGGCTACAAAAAAAAAAAAAAAACAGAAAACAAAACAAACAAAAAACCCATCATACTTAAGAAATGCTTTTTCTAGAGATCTGACCTGTTAGGATTTCTTAAGATTTGAGCTTCAATAAACTTTTGTCGGAGATGTTGGTAGAAATCATAGAGACGAAAAAACTTACATCAAAACAAATTAACCAACTAACAAAGAACAGCATTAACATGGACACTTGCTTTTTCCAATAACAGTTTTGCGAAAAGCATTGGTTATTCAGACATGGAAAGTAAACTACCTTCCCTTTCTAGCCATTTGTACTGACATTACCCTGATTGGAGCCTCTAGGCTTCTGGTCCAGCATTAAGATCCTGGTCTGAACTTTCACAATTATAGGGCTGGATGTTTGGAAGGGAGTGAGGGAGAAGGTCATGAGCTGTACACATAGTCTCAAAATTAATCTTCTTAAAAACTCATTAATTCCTTGCTCAACTCCCACTGGCTTCTCACTGAACTCTGAAGAATGCCTATATTCTTTAAACTGGCTTTCCCCCAAAGCAAACTGGTTTTGCTGTCCTTTGAGGAAGTCATGCTTGTCTGGAACTTTGTTCTCTGTTTCCCCTCTCTTCCCCCAGCATGGAGAATTTGGTTTTCCTTTGTATTTCCTCAAATCTTATCCATTCTGCTTCTTTGAAAAGTTGATCTCCTCTACACTGAATCACAATATTTTTTCTTGTTTTCTTTTTTTTTTAATAGCACTGGAATATACCTGCCAAAATAGGAGACACAGACAGTCTAAGGTTAATTACCTATTGTCTGTGTATATTTTGGGTCTGCAAGTGGATTTTAAATCCTTAGAACCCATGAGCTCTGGCTTAAATTTTTTTCCTATTACCAAGTCAAAATAGTTGAAATTTATCTTAACAAAGTTCAAAAGCAAATGTGAGCTTATTTGTGAATATTTCTCTAGCCTGTAAATCATAGTGTTCTTTTGAATATGCACATTGATGATACTGGCATGCTTCTACCTTGATCAAAATATGTGCTCTGTATGCAGAGTAAAAGCAGTGATTTTCTTATTTTAACATGGAAAGTTGACACTATGGCCATGTCATGGCTACTATGTGTGATTAAGTGGAAAACTACAAGTATAGATAAAGAATTTTGGTGAATAGTTTTTTTATTATGAACAGATGCTAATCCTCTCTTGATGATTGCTAACAAAATTTTGCATAATCTTGTAGACACTTTAGGTAGAAGATAATATGTTGAATAATTTGCTGCCTAACTTCCATCAGATTTATATTGCTACCCTACGATGTCTACTGGTTGCACTTAAATCCAGTTTTTTTGTTTCTTTGTTTCGGGGAAACATTGGTAAGAATGAGCTTTTAATAAAAGTGGATGCTTTAAAATGACACTACAGACAAAGGGCTGATATCCAAGATCTGCAAAGAACTTCTCAAATTCAACACCCAAAAAACAAATATTCAAGTCAAAATATGGGCAGAAGACATGAACAGACACTTCTCCAAAGAAGACATACAAATGGCTAATAGACACTTGAAAAAATGTTCATCATCATTAGCTGTCAGGGAAATTCAAATCAAAATCACATTGAGATACCACCTTACACCAGTAGAATGGTGAAAATTGAGAAGGCAAGAAAAAACAAATGTTGGAAAGGTTGTGGAGAAAGGGGAACCCTCTTACACTGTTGGTGGGAATGCAAGTTGGTGCAGCCACTTTGAAAACAGTATAGAGATTCCTCAAAAAATTAAAAATAGAGCTACCCTATGATCCAGCAATTGCAGTAATACCAAAGATAGAGATGTAGTGAAAAGAATGGCCATATGCACCCCAATGTTCATAGCAGCAATGTCCACAATAGCCAAAATGTGGAAAGAGCCAAGATATCCTTCAACACAGAATGGATAAAGAAGATGTGGTCCATATACACAAAGGAATATTATTCAGCCATCAAAATGTATGAATACACAGCTTTTGCATCAACAAATGGAACCGGAGGAGATTATGCTAAGTGAAATAAGTCAAGCAGAAAAAGTCAATTATCAAATGGTTTCACTTATTTGTGGAACATAAAGAATAGCATGGAGGACATTGGGGGAAGGAAGGGAAAAATGAAGGAGGGGAGGAATTCAGAGTGGGAGACAAACCATGAGACTATGGACTCCAAGAAACAGAGGGTTTTAGAAAGGGGGGAAGGGGAATGGGTGAGCCTGGTGATGGATATTAAGGAGGGCACACACAGATTGTATGGAGCACTGTGTGTGGTACACAAACAATGAATCACAGAATACTACATCAAAAACTAATGTGGGGCACCTGGGTGGCTCAGTGGGTTACGCCGCTGTCTTCGGCTCAGGTCATGATCTCAGGGTCCTGGGATCGAGTCCCGTGTCAGGCTCTCTGCTCAGCAGGGAGCCTGCTTCCTCCTCTCTCTCTCTGCCTGCCTCTCTGCCTACTTGTGGTCTCTCTCTGTCAAATAAATAAATAAAATCTTTAAAAAAAAAAAACTAATGTACTGTATGGTTACTAACATAACAATAATAAATAAATAAAATCAGGGGAAAAGTGGTTGCTTTAATTAAAATGCTAATTATAAATTATTAGACATTACAGAAACATGTAAGGAGTAAAAAGCATCCTTCTCCTCAACCTTTGCCCCAGAGATATCCACTATGAAGAGTTTAGTACAGGAAATGGCAAACTACAGCCTGTCACCTGTTTTTGTAAATAAGCTTTACTGGAACACAGTCATACCTATTCAATTCTGTGTTTTCTAGTGCTGCTTTTGCAGTACAATGGTGAAACTAAGTAGTTGTGAAAGACGCTGTATGGCATAGTCTAAAATATTTACTGTCTGACTCTTTAAAGAAAAACTTTGTCAACTCCTAATTTAATATGGCTCATACAGTTGTAGATTTTCTATATATGTGCAAATATACATATGATTTTTAAAAATCTTACTGACGTGTTACATGCATACTAAAATTTCTAGAAATGATTGGGCAACTTGGTGAATTTTCAGAAAGTGACTATCCTCAAATAACCAGCACTCAGTTCAAGAAATAGAATATAACCAGCACTTCAGAAGTCTCCCTAATGCTTCTTTCTTGTCACTACAATCTTTCAAAGGTAACTTTATATTTATTTCTAATTCGGTATGTTAACTTTGTCGGATTTTGAACTTACCTAAAGTGGAATATAGGGGCACCTGTGTAGCTCAGTTGGTTAAGCATCTGCCTTCGGCTTGGGTCATGAACCCAGCTTCCTGGGATTGAGCCTCACCTCAGGTTCCCCACTCAGTGGAGAGCCTGTTTCTCTCTTTCCTCCCTTATCATGTTCTCTGTCACTATCTCTGTCTCTCTCTTTCAAATAAATAAATAATCTAAAAAAATAAAGTATACATTACGTGTTTTGGAACTGGCTTCTTTTGCTTAACATAATGTTTTAAGGACCATTCACATTTTTGCATATGGTAGCATTGTTCATTCCCATCACCTATAGCATTTCATTAGGTAAATATGCCACACTTATTTATGGCATTTCTCAATTCCAGATTATCTTAAATAATGCTGAAATGAACAGTTTAACATGTCTTTTGGTGAATATATGCTGGCATTTCTCACACATGTGTTCTGGAATTGTTAAATGATGTAATTCTGTAACAACCGTCTATGCCAAACCTGTGTGCCAAGCCACATAGAAATGCCTTATTTTGTCATTGTTATAGTATTTTTTATAGTATAGTTTTTTTAATTTTGTATATTAATTTGTATAGTATAGTATTTTGTATAGTATAGCTATTTTGTCATTGTTATAGCATTTAACTGTATGATATTTTATACCATATTTCCCCCTTGTTGGTCATTCAGTCATGTGGCAGAGACTGCTAGTTGTTTCCTTGAATCCATCCTCTTTCTTTGTATTCTCCCTTTTCCTCCACATATTTAGCTAGGTAATTGACTTCTCAGAATAAAGACCGTATTGTCCAGTCTCTCTTCCAGCTGAATATAGCCATGTGATTAAGTACTGGATAATATAGTATAGGTGGAGCATTAGAGAGCAGATTTTAGGATCTTTTCTAGGAGACAGAATAACTATACCCTCCACTTTTCTACCTCCCTTCCTCCATCCTGCTACATATAACCTCATGTAGCCATCTTGTATCTTGAGGTTTAGAGCCACAAAATATAAGGAATCTGGTCCCTGATATGACCAAGTGCTAGACTTACCCTGGTCTGTCTACTCAGGCTTTTACATGAGAAAGAAATGAATACCCATCTTATTTGAGCTACATTTGTTTTTCTGCCACTTATAACTGAAATGAATTATAAATTACAAATGAATTATAATTACAAATGCAAGTTAGTTTCTAATTTTTGTTATTACACATCATATGACAGTAAACATCTTTCAATATGTCTTTATATTTTTATGTGTCTATTATGTAGGAAAAAAGTACTACAGGTGGAATTGCTAGGTTAAAAATCAAGAACAATTTAAAGTGTAGACACTGCCAAACATTCTTCCAAGATGTTGTACCAACTACAGTACCACTTACATTATGAGTGATATTTCCTCATTGTCAATTTGCCAAACCTCTTATATTATAGAATCAAAACAAAGCAAAAAAAAAAAGTTATATACTTGAATTCTCTTCTCTTCTTTTTATTTTCTGTGTATGTATTAATGATTTTTGATTTATGGTTACACTAGGTTCATATATAACATCTTATGCATATTGCAGTCTATGTTAAGTTGATGGCCAATTAAGTTTGAACGCATTTTAAAAGCACTAAATTTTTAATCCCCAACCATGTTTTATGTATATGATGTCATATTTTACATCCTTTTATTTTGTGAATCACTTGACTGATTTTTATAGATAGAATGGATTTTATTGTTTTGTGCTGTAATGTCCATACTGGTTTTATAAGCGATTCATTTCCCACTTTATTATGTTTGCACTTGCCTGTGAAATTTTTTCTTTCATAATTTTCTTACTCCTGATTATAGCCTTTTCTTTCCACTCAAAAGAATTCTCTTTAACATTTTTTAAAAGGCTAGTTTAGTGTTAGTGAACTCCTTTAACTTTTGCTTATCTGAAAACTCTTTATCTCTAATTCTATTCTGAATAATTATGCTAGGTAGAGTATTTTTGGTTACAGATTTTTTCCTTTAGTACTTTGAATATATCATTCCACTTACTTCTGGTCTGCAATGTTTCTGCTGAAAAATCAACTGAGAACCTTATAGGGTTTTCCTTTTATGTAACTATTTTCTTTTCTCTTGATGCTTTTAAAATTCTCTTTTTACTACTACATTTTTGCTATTTCACTTATTAGTTGTTTTAATGTGGACATCCATGGGTTGATTTTGTTAGGGGCTTTCTGTCTTTCCTGGATCTATATGTCTGTTTCTGTTCCCAGCCTAGGAAAAGATTCAGCTATTGTTTCTTTAAAGAAATTTTCTGCCCCCTTGTCTCTCTCTTCTCATTATGGTTTCCCTATAAAGAGAATATTATTAATATTATTAATGTTGTTGTTGAGTTCCCTTAACCTATTCTCATTTTTTATTATTCTTTTTTCTTTTGCTCTTGAATATGGTTGCTTTTCATTACTGTCTTCCAGCTCACTAATCCATTCTTCCACCTCTCTAATCTTCTATTGATTTTTCCCCCTAGTGTATTTTTAATTTCAGTTATTGAGTTATTCATTCTGACTAGTTATTTTTCATTTTTCACATTTTCTATCTCTTTCTTGAAGGTCACACTGAGATCCTCCACTCTTTTCTCAAGTCCAGTGAAGATCTTTACCAGGCATATTACTTATTTGTTACCAGGCATATTACTTATCTCCATTTCATTTAGCTCTTTTGCTATGGTTTTGTCCAATTCTTTCATTTGAGACATATCCCTCTGTTTCTTTATTTTGTCTAATTCTCTGTGTTTATATCCACGTTTTAGAAAAGTCAGCTATGTCTCCTGATCTTGAGAGTAGTCGCTTTATGAAGAAAAGCTTCTGTGGTGCATTCTGTGTAGCATAATGTCCCCTGTTCACCATATAGGTTCTTTAGGGGTGTCTCCTATGTGAGTTGCATGTGCCATATTGTCATTGCCAAGCCACATTTGCCTTCAGTCCAATCTGCTACAATGGCCCACTTTACTGTAGTAGGCACACAGGGAAGGTTTGGTCCCTGTGCTGGTCATGAGCCAGTCTTGGACTGCCATGGGTTTGTAGTTGTTGTGGTGTCACCAGTCAGACCATATGCCTGCCCTCAAGCCATCTGCCAGGGCTGAAGTCACACCATACTTCAGGGCATTCTCCCTACATTGTCCCCTGAGAGGCTTTCAATCATGAGCAAAGCCTGCAGTCAAACCAGGTATCTGGCTCCAGTCCATCTGTTGGGGCTGTAGTATCATGGATCTATGAGGTGCTCTCCCTGTCTTGTCCCCTAAAAGACTTTTGTTGATATCCAGGGCCAGCAGTCAGAATAGATGCTTGCCCACTGTCTGACCACTGGGGCTGGAGTGACCCCAAACTGCAGAGCTCTTTCCCTGTGCTATCCCCTGAGAGATTTCTGTTGGTAACTGGGGCTGGCAGTCAGACCAGATGCCTTCCCACAGTCCATTGGCTGCAGCTGAAGTTGCACTGGTGTGTGTGGTTATGTTCCCCTCTCTCCAAGGCAGGAGATACTTTGGAGGAATGCCTCCTGAGTGGGGCAAGTTGAATGGGGCAGATCCACAGAAGAATGCCAGAGCAGAATGTATGATGTTAGCAGATTAGTGGGTAGTGTCACTGCTGGTTCCCACAAGGATCCAAATGTCTAGCCTGGGGGTGGGAGGTAGGGGAGGAGAAATGGCACCCACCAGCTCTTTTGTTATTGGAGAAGACTCTTAGAGATCCCTGCCAATCCAGTGAATGTTCTGCAGTTAGTAAATAAACCCATGTATACCCCAGACACTTTTCAGACTGCTGCTTTTATACTATATCCTAGCAGGTTTACTTGTTACTGTCTCTTAAAGAATGGAATTCAGTTTTTTATTGCCCTTCAGGACTCCCAGAGCTAGCCCACTTTTTAAAAGCACTTGGAGTTAAGCTCTGATGATTGTAAAAACTTGTGAAGTTAAGTCCCAGTGATTTCCAAAGCCAAATATTATGGGTCTTCTCAGTGTAGGTCCCCCATACCAGGGGTGCCTTGGGTGGGGTCTGCTCTCCTCTCTTCTCCATGCTTCTGGTGTCCCTCCTGTCTGTTGTTAGTCTGTCCAGGAATATGGTTCCCAACTGAGTCTCTACCCCATCTGCCCTTTTCCATGTGGCCTCTACTTGATTAACTGTAGAAGGTCTGTCCTGCCAGTCTTTAGGTTGTTTTCTGAGATAATTGCATTGCCATGGCTATTATTTGGTATGTCCATGGGATGAGGCGAGCTTAGGACCCTTCTACTCTACCATCTTCCCCAAAGTCTTTTTTTTTTTATATTAAAGATTTTATTTATTTGACAGAAAGAGATCACAAGTAAGCAGAGAGAGAAGAGGAAGCAGGGTCTCTGCTGAGCAGAGAGCCTGATGCGGGGCACGATCCCAACACCCTGGGATCCTGACCTGAGCCGAAGGCAGAGGCTTTAACCCACTGAGCCACCCAGGTGCCCCTCCCCAAAGTCTTAAAACTTAAGTTTTGTCTTTTCTTTTTATCTGTTTCCTTAACTTGTTGCATTTTTTCACATTCTTTTTTTTTTAATTTTTTATTTTTTATAAACATATATTTTTATCCCCAAGGGTACAGGTCTGTGAATCACCAGGTTTAAACACTTCACAGCACTCACCAAAGCACATACCCTCCCCAATGTCCATAATCCCACCCCCTTCTCCCAAACCCCCTCCCCCCAGCAACCCTCAGTTTGTTTTGTGAGATTAAGAGTCACTTATGGTTTGTCTCCCTCCTAATCCCATCTTGTTTCATTGATTCTTCTCCTACCCACTTAATCACATCAGCAGCAAAGAATTTGTTTAATTCTACTATATGCCTTATTTTTCTTGTCATATTACTTTGAGAATAAAACCAGAACAATATCAAATATGAGTGAAAGTAGTCATACTCTTTTTTCTTACCAATGGGAATGTCCTTAGCAATTCACTATGATGTTTAAAGCAAGCTTTTATTCAATGCATTAAATCAACATAAGTTTAAAAATGTTTAGTCTTACTTTAATACATTATTTTCAATATAAATAAATTAAATATATATATATGTACATATAGATATGTATAATAAATTAAATAAATAAATAAATATAATAATAAGTGGTTTGTCTTTAGTAGTAACAGGAGAATTTCCTGCACTTGGGGTTACTAAGTAAACAAAGGCGCCTTTATAAAACCTGAAAGTGAGGATTCACTGGCTCTGAATTTTAGTGCTTGGTGAGTGACCTAATTTGAGGATGCTTTAGTTTTGAGATCCAGCAGGAAATAACTCTGGAATGTATACCCCTTATACAATATAATGTCTCTGTTTTGTGGGGTATTGTTTAAATTGCAACATTATTTGACAACAGTTTTACTATATGAAGTATGTTCTTAAATATAAGACCTGGCTAAAGCATGTCAATGATATATTCTCAATAATTATATATTAGTTATTTATAATTTTATTATTTTTAGTTTAGTTTTTAGTTTAGCAAGAGACTACCCAAAACCAAATCATCTGGGTTACCTCATGTATCTTTTTACTGGCCCAGTTAACCAGAAGACTTAGTCAACTTTTTTTTCCTTTTCATCTTCAGCCCACATTCAGAATGTCATTAAGCTCTCTCATTGTTTTCTTTTCTCCATTCTTACTACCTACTTAAAGCTTTTATGTCTCAACCATGCTGCCCACAAAGACCAATAAAAATGATGTAAATAATAGACACAGGTTCCCATGGCTGGCCTCTGGGACAAAATCTAATTCATAGGCTCAACATAATGCTATCAATTGGTAGAGTGTTTAGGTCATCTTGAAAGAGTCTAATCCAAGTCTGAGACAAAAATTGAAAGTCATTATACTGGGATATAATGTAGTACTAACTAGTCTAAAAAACTGCAATAGAAAACAATGTGATTTGAAAATTGCTTTACAGTCATAAAGAAAATATTTTGTCCATTCTGAGGGATGTTCCAAGCACTAATTTGTGTCTTACCCTTGCTGCATAACCCTTTCAGGTCAGCAGAAAGGTCAAAAAACTGGCCACCATTCAGAATGAACATGCTTTTGAGATCTGTGAAAAGGAGAATTCATATCTAATGTCTGTAACATTCTGGCCAAGATTCATTTGTTATTGATACCATATGATTGAAATGACATTCAATGGTGTAAGGGCAATACTTGCTGCCAAGACAAAAACAAAACAAAACAAAAACAACAACAACAAAGCAAAAAACAAAAAAACCTTGCATGAAACTTTCTGGTTTTGGCTACTCATGTAACAAGGATGTAATTTTGGTTATTTTCATTTTTTATTCCTCCAAGGGCCTTGTCATTCTTCCCTTCAATCTCCACCTATTTTATGCCCAAATGGTCAAGATAGAATTTTTTAGATGTTTAGAAACTATCTCCCTTAAGATTACAAGAATATGGGAAAAAACCATGTGGCCTCTAATGTATCATACAGTTAAAACCTTGATTCTTTATTTTTTCTAAACTGTACCACCAGAATATAATTTTAAACTTCTAATGGTTGAGAAACTTGCCCATAGAATTTGTTTGCTGCTGATGCTGTGGGGTCTTCTCCTAACCCAGTTTACTCTACTTTAGAGATGGAAAATGCTTTTGTTTCTCCCCAGGAGATGGAAGAGTAAGTTGTATCCACTTACTAGGGATAAATGAAGTACTTAGAACCATCTAGTCCTCTAGTTGCAATGATTTACTGAATTCCATTAGTTTAAACAAGCAACTCTTGGCACATGCACTTGTGCCAGCAATTAGATTATTCCTTTATGCTAATGTTTTGTTGGTGAATTAGTAGTCAAATTGATCCTTACTTATTCAGATGGCTTTGTGTCCTTCTGAGGACCACAATTATCAGGTTGACTCACTTGATTTTTGTCACAAAAATCCTAAATCTTCATGTGTATCAATTCAATCACAAAATCAGAAGATGAGTTGGAAAATAAAAGGTGGTCGATAATTGGACCATTGAGCGGGGTGTACAGAATTCAGATGGGCTTCTCCTCTGATCAACGATTTTGCTGCAAAGGATGAGACTTCTACATCTCAGGAGTATTTGGTAAGGATGGAAAACTATCAGATCACGTTTTATTACAATTTTGGGACTATTTCTAAAGAAATTCTTTAAAAAGAAATAATGTCCTTTATATAGATGAGATAAGGGAAGCAATTAATACATAACAGACTCATCTTGCTGGCATCCAAGGACATGAAATCTGGGCAGCATGCCAGACCCCTCCCTTTCCATCAACATCTAATCAGTCACTTCATTCTGTCCCTATTGGCCACACTCATAACCGATGTACGTTGTGGAAATGTTAGAAAGTAGAGATAAGGCATATTCACTTATCTCACCATTCAGATGATTTTAAATGTCATATAGAGCCAAACATTTCTGTTCCAGTTACTATTACAAACCACCCTAACCTCAATGGCATATAATTTTATTAAAAATAACAATTGTATTCACATATTTTTTCAGTCAGTAATTTAGGCCAGACACAGGAAGACTGCTTATGTTTGGTATAGGACGTCTGGGGCATTAGCTGGGAAGACCCAAAGATTGCGGTAAGTTAACAGCTGAGTATGGAAATCATCTGGATACATTATCACACAAATGTCTGAGAGTTGATGTTGCTTATTGGCTGGGCTACAGGCCAAATTACTTATGCATGGCCTCTGCATGTGGACTAATTTGGGATTCCTCACAAAAACTGGGCTTTAAGAATAAGCATTGTAAGAAGGCAAGGCACAAGTTCAAGGCGTTCTTATTACCTAGCCTCAGACAGCATGTGTCATCACCTCTGTTATACTCTACTGACTGAGCTAGACACAAAGTTCTTCCCAGCTTGACTCTACAAGTATTTCTTGGGGGGTTCAGAATAAGAAGACAGAAAGCTTCTTCCTATTCACCTCTCATTCTCAGAGGATGTTTTATGGTATATACAAAGGAAAATTCAGGGATATTGCCCTATTTCCTAGGAAACAAAAAAGAGACCATCAAGAAGGAGACATTTGTATCTCACTATAGCAATACATAAAGGTACCCTGGAGGAAGTGAGGCAAAATTACTCTCCCCAGACTCTGATTTG
This sequence comes from Mustela putorius furo, assembly GCF_011764305.1. Classification (NCBI taxonomy): domain Eukaryota; kingdom Metazoa; phylum Chordata; class Mammalia; order Carnivora; family Mustelidae; genus Mustela; species Mustela putorius. The sequence goes on from NW_025421998.1 coordinate 16,051,285, forward strand.
GAAAATGGCAGATAGAACATCAGGCAGAAGTGGCTCTGTTGCTATTGATTACAAAGCAACAAGTTTGAGAAGTCTAACCATGTGTTTATTAAGTGGGAGTTCAGCAGGCACTCTCACAGTCTTGTGGGTATTTGGAGAGCAAGTCTTGTGCAGAAGGCCTAAAAACCAGTGAGACAGCTCTTCAGATCCAGCTTACTGGAGATATCACTCAAATAAGATGCTCAGAAAATCCAGGGATATCAAAGGACCAGAGGCTCTAAATCACTTCCTAAGGAATCATCAGGAACAACAGCAACAAAGCAGCCTCAATTCATTAATCCAGCAGCAGGGCTCAAGAACACCTGCTATCCCTGGGGTTCTTAGAGCTATGCAATCTCAGAATGTAAGTACAGGTGCTTAGGCCAACCAGGGAGATGTACATAATACCTATGTCAGGGTAAAAACTACATGTAAGAGTCTGTGATGTCCTTTAGTGGCCATACGATGAATAGGGCAATAGTTATCCTGGCAGAAACTCTGGACCAGTGAATGGCAGGTAGATTGGAAACAGTAAAGGTAAAAAGAGAAGGAAGAAAATTGCCCTTGTAATAGTCAGGCCATCTTGCTTTGCACAGTTCCAAATGGGCAGATTTCCATTACCAGTTTAGTTAAATGATGCCAGTCTCCCAATACCACAATTCAGATTCCAGTTACCACTCTGTGTAACTCATAAAGTAGAAACTTCTCTGTTATATTGTCAATACAAAAATCACTACATCATAACAAATGCACGTTGTGACCATGACCAATCACATTATTTCTAGCAAAGTCAATCCATGACTGGCCACCACAAATTTATTATTAATATGTAAGAATAATTATTATATTCACACTGATAGCAAAGTATGCAGTTGTGCTGCCTCCTTGTCTTCCAGGGATAAATATATATATAATGTTTGAAAAAAATAGATAACCAAAAAAGGAAATTGGCTAGGAGAGGAAATCAAAGAGACAATTGATAAAACTGCAAGTGAAATTCAAATTGAACATAAATGGAGATATGGAAGAACTCACTCTCAGTGGGAATGTTGACACTGTTCTGTTTGAAAGACTCCCAAATGTGCAACCAGAGAAACTCAGTAAAGGCAAACTTAATGACACAATGAGGATGAAGATGTCCCAGAAGAAAGCCCATTGGGAAAAACAAGAACTAATTACAAAAAATCTTGCATTGAAGAAACTCTTGGAGGTATTTCCTGAAGCTAAAAGCCAAATTTAGATTTAGTCAATCTAAATTTACATAATATGACAGCTCACCAAGGCTCCATGTGGTATGCAATACAATGAGAACAAGAGGACAAATACTGTTCACACTACTCAGTAAGATTTCTACACAGAAAAGGAAAAAAAAACTTTACTGCTAAATATTTCTAATGTTTTAAATTATAGTACACTGAAAACATAAATAAATTACAGTGTTCTAAGTAAATATTGTTTTTACTACCTTTAAATTCCCCTATATGTTTATAACCTACAGCAAAAAGAGTTTTTATTGTGTTGTCCAAAAAAAAGTCCCTTTGGAGAAGTGTCTGTTCATGTCTACTGCCCACTTTCTGACATGATTATCTGCCAGTTAGAATGGCCAAAATTAACAAGACAGTAAACAAGAAGTGTTGGAGAGGATGTGGAAAAGGGAAGCCCTCTTACATTCTTGGTGGGAATGCAAGTTGGTGCAGCCACTCTGGAAAACAATGTGGAGATTCCTCAAAAAATTAAAACTAGAACTACCCGATGACCCACCAGTTGCACTACTGGGTATTTACCCCAAAGATACAGATGTAGTGAAAACAAGGGCCATATGTACCCCAATATTCATAGCAGCAATAGCTACAATTGCCAAACTGTGGAAAGATGCCCTTCAATGGACGAATGGATAAAGAAGATGTGGTCCATATATACAATGGAACATTACACCTCCATCAGAAAGGATGAACACCCAACTTTTGTATCAACATGGATGGGACTGGAGGAAATTATGCTGCGTGAAATAAGTCAAGCAGAGAGAGTCAATTATCATACGGTTTCACTTACTTGTGGAGCTTAAGGAATAACATTGAGGATGTTGGGAGAAGGAAAGGAAAAGTGAATTGAGGGAAATGGGAGACAGAGATGAAGCATGAGAGACTGTGGACTCTGAGAAACAAACTGAGGGTTTTGGAAGGGATAGGGCGATGGGGGATAAGTGAACCTGGTGGTGGGTATTAAGGAGGGCACGTATTACATGGAGCACTGGGTGTGGTGCATAAACAATGAATCTTGGAACACTGAAAAAATAAAATTAAATTTAAAAAAATTTAAAAAAAAATCCCAGAATACTTATAATCCCCACCTCTCCTTTGATTATTAGGAAGGTTGCTTTGCCCAGTTTTTGTTCATGCAGTCATTTTTATGGTTGTTCATTACCATGCATAAGAGGGACCACTTATATATCTGAGCCAGGATGGTGGCAGTGAGAAGAGAAACAAAATGGTAGACATGAAATGAAGTAAAATGACCATGATTGAGTGGTTGTGAAGAACAAGGTTGGAGACATGGTGGTTGTGCTTTGCAGGGAGCAAAAATAAGGACCAAGTTATTGGAAGAAGAAAATTTTGGTAAGAGAACCTTTGTGTGGAGACAGACTCCAGGAGAGATTTGGTTTAGAAAGAAGAGTTGTAACCTTCAGAAACAGTATGATTATTTAGGAAAGATTCAAATATGTGAACTATCAGCTGTGACAGTGCACCAAAATTTAACAATTTGTGATGTGGTTGGGAAGAACAGGCACTCAAACTATTGTTGATACAAATAAAGGAAATACTTTTCATTCTCATACCATTTCATGTACCCGTTACCATTTATTTCATGGGACAAATTTATTTTCTAAAGCCTCCCTTTAAAAAGAATTGGAAGAGTTTCTGCATTTTCTAAATCTGGCTGGCTTAGGCATGACTTTTTTTAAGTCTAGTTATTCTCACTGAGGATTTGCCTTTTTGATGACAAGTGTCACTTTTCTGTATCTTAAGGAGATGTTATTTCAGAATAGAGGCCAACAAAGGCAGTTAGAGGAGGAATGCGTGTCAGGGTGTTCTAGGGGTCAGAAAAAAAGAAGAATTTGTTCTAGGGGAGGTGCTATGAGCAAGAGGATCCAGCCAGCTGACAGAGAAGACTGCCCAGCAAGAGGGAACTGGAACTGATAGATTCATGCCCTTCCAGAGGTCTAACTAGGAAAGCTATTGTTCTGTAGTGTGGAGAACAGACGTCATTTGCCATAGATGGTTGACATAATTTATTAAGTTGAATCAAGTACAGAAGAGAGAATGTCTTTATGATAGGCCAGATTCCATGAGTGGGAATTCCTTGGAGTCAAATAGGGAGGGAATACGCCCCAGTGTTAAAGATTTTCCAGAGACTGCTTCCATTCCACTTTCCACCCCTCCCAAAATCACTCGCCAAAGAAATTCTTTGCTGGACACTGAAGTGGCCACAGCTGTGGTCATAAGAAAACATCAGGATATAAAATGAATCATGCTCTCTTTCAGTTAACTTTTTTTTTTTTTGGAGTATGCAGGCAGGGTAAAGGACAGGTGTTATTAAGATAATAAACATCATTGAAGTGTTTGGAAGTGCTGCCCAGTTTCCATGAACAAAAGCTTTCCAATGAACCATAATTATTTGTAAGGTCAATGAACTAAAATTTTCCCTGTATAAGTATTAAGAAAAAGGTCATTAATGCTTTAGGGGACTGTAATGAGTCTGGAAGAAGTTGACTGGATCCTCCCCTCTCCCCTTGTACAGTTCTCTATCAGATCACCCTGTGATCCTCCTCAACCTCCAACCTCCTAGATGGCTTGAGTTAAGCCAGTGACTGACTCCCTGACCAGCCATGCAGGGCCTACAGTTACTCTCTGCCCAAACTAGCAGAGTCTTCCATGATTTACATAGTCTCATCCTTACATAAGGATCACCACCACCACCCTAAAAAAAAAAAAAAAAAAACCCAAGGTCAGTCCTCTGTGCTCACTGTGAGAAAGAGGAGGTAAGTATGGTCTTTTATTTTATAGGTGTTGAAAAAAATCTGCTGGTGTCCCAAAGCACCTAAGAAAGCAGATATGGAGAGAAGGTCCTTCAATCATAACAGAATTTCAGTTATACCCCCCATAAAAGAGAGAGAGGATAGGCCCACAGACGCTGGTTATTTGGACCCCCCAATCTTGTCCCTGCAGTTGGGGTTGTCTTCTAATTCTAAAGGGCTAATTTTGAGGAGCCTTTTGTCATAGAGGACACCTCTCAAGAACATGATCTTAAACTTCAATGTTTTGAACTTATGTTATATCCAGGGTGTGTGTGTGTGTAATATTTTCTTACTTAGATCCCACCAACTTATAAAGTAGGTGCTATTTTCATTGAACAAATGTTGATAAATGAGACTTGCTGATTTTCTCAAAGCCACCAATTTAAGCTTGCCTGACTGCCAACACTTCTAGGCAATGAGGATTTAGGTTCCTTCAGGAAAACTCCCTATCTTTAGCTCCACTTCTAGTTGCTGATCCCAGTTGCTGTTCTTTGAACCTTTCCTCGTAAGATCCTAAAAATCTGCTTCTGAGCATATCCTGCACTTTTCACCCACAACAACTCTTATGTCCCATTTCAGCCCATCTAAGATAGGAAGTCATAGACATCCTTTCAGGAAAAGAAATGCAAATACTTCTTTTCAATTGATTTGTAGATAGTTCCATTAACATAATCCATGTTTTAAAGTTACATATTTCAAATTAGATCCAGTGCTCAGACAGTACTCTCCATCAATTTGTCTTTGTTCTCAATAACAGTATATATAACCTAATATTAAGTAACTGTGCTACCCTTTTAAGAATTTACTTTCATGTATGAATACAAATAATAGACAAATCTATTGAGAAGTTTTCTTATGTAAGAAATTCATTATGAAGGAATTTAATGATAAAAGAAACTCATCGATGAGTTTATTCATGAAGTAAGAGTGATATAATCCAAATGCATATTGTTAAGTTAAATATTATTTCTGCCACAGGAGAAACACTCACCCCACCCCTTCCCTGATTTTAAGCTGTAGATTTGGCTTCCACAACTGCCCTTGGCTCTGCAGTCTTCAGCTCACCACCCTTAGGGTTCCAAACACACACCCTACCTCACAACCCCATGCAGAGTTACCGCCTCTGCACGCACACAGCTGAGGTCCATGGGGTGTTTTAGGAACCAGGATCTAATTCTCACTTCTTGTTCTGAGAACTGAGATTTATGATCCCAATAAAGATTTCAACAGAAAGATGAGGGTAAATTGCTCAAAGGAACTTAATTTAAAATGTTGCCCTGAAATTCCCTACTCACCATCCCATCTATCATGGGTCAAAATTAAAGCACATAAGAGCCAATAATACAAGGTCTAACAGGGTGAAAATATTTTGGAATTAGTAACAATATCTTCCTAACAATGTATTATCTCTGAAATTCCTTTTTGGAACGATGATCTTGATTTGAAATTTTAAGAGATAGTGGCCAAAGCTGTTAATAAAACAAGTACTGAGTGAATTAGGATGCTCTGAAAGCAGACATCAAGGAGCTCAACTTCTAAGAGATACTTATAACCCTTTTAACAAGCAAACTTTAAAATATTTCTGATGTAAGAGCTGTCTGGTTAGTCCCTGATGGAGCCCCCCTCGGTCTTTCACTATAACACCTACCTCTTCAGACCTGGACTGGGATGTGTGGCCCTGAAAAAATCAAGGATGGCAGCCAACCTGGTAATCAAGACCCAGGGAAGATTTAAACCATTAGACCCCCCAAACTCAACTAGAAACACAATAGGTGGTACAGGCCTAGAAACAAAGTAAATCTTGAGTCCTGAAAAAAGGGGAAAGATATTTTGTCTTGTTCCTGATTTCCACAGAAAATGGAACTGCTCTTCGTCTGTTGCATGGACAGTACTTTCTGAAACAAATACTTTTCCAGAATATGATGTCTCCAGGCTCTTTCTGATTCCCCACTCACCTCTCATAAATCATAAGCACCTGTTTTGTAGTTTGTATGTCTTGCTTTCTACTCCTCCCTACAGTTTTAGAAGGCTGGTTATGGAAGTTATATTACTTATTCATGAACCAGAAAATTAAAAAAAAAATCACCAGAGATACTCAACATCAACAGTTTGTCATACCGTACCATCGGTATATATTTTCACATAGCCCTTTAGTGGCCTTGGGTTGCCCATCAGTTCCAGCCCCTTCATAGAAGATGATTTCACACTCTCTTTTTCCCCCAAATCTTTGCATTCCCTCTCTGCTTTCTACTCTCAGATGAAAACTTTGAGTCTTATACAGGAACAGTCAGAATGGATTTTTGTCCAAAATGCATCAGGCACAGGCATCCTTCCCATGTAGTTTGACTTCCATCTGCTCCTAGGACCCTCCACTTTGCAGTGGATCCCATTCCCCTCTCCTCCTCAAGGACTTTCCTTCTGTAATTATTTCCTCTCCTGTCTCATCACTTCTTCCCTTATTTAGTGGCTTATTGCCAAGAGAAAATATATGCTACATCACCATTTTAGAAAAGCCTTGACTTGATCCCATACCTATCTAGGCTCGGGTTGGGTTTGAAGCTTTTCCACTCACAGAGGTGTTTTCCAGAGTTATCTATGCTCAGTGTTTGTTCTTACTCTCTTCTCTTTTTCTTTCTACAGCACAAATCAACCTGACCAAAAATCACACCCAAGTTACTAAATCCAGTGATCACTGTTCAGGCCAAAAATAACTTGACCTCGCAGCAGATTTTGAGACTGCTGATCACTCTGTTCATCTCCATACAAATTCTTTACTTGGCTTTCATGAAACCACTAACATACTTGCTTGGTTTTTAGTCTACTTCATTAGCTTTTGACCTTGCTGAACCCTCATGTTCCCAACCAGGACTTGCCACATGATTTTCAGGGTGCAATACAAAAGGAAATGCTGAGTCCATGTTTAAAAATTATTAAGAATTGGGTGCCTGGGTGGCTCAGTTGGTTAAGAGGCTGCCCATGATCCCCAGAGTCCCGGGATTGAATTTCATATCGGGCTTCCAGCTCCACGTGGAGTCTGCTTCTCCTTCTGACCTTCTCCCCTCTCATGCACTCTCTCATTCTCTCTCTCTCAAACAAATTAATAAAATATGTTTTAATTATTAAGAATTTCAAGACAGTGAGAGCAGAGCATTAAACCAAACACAGGGCCCTTTTAAGCGTAATGTCTGGTGTGACTACACAGGTTGTGTGCCCATGAAGCTGACCACATTTCCATCCTCACAATGTTTCAGTGCCCATGGCTCAGGGCTCATCTATTTATACTTGTTCCCTAAAATATCTTATCCCATCCAGTTGGCTTTAGATGGCAGATACAGTATCAAATCCCATTTTATCTTCTTCCCTAATGACTCCATTCAACTACCAATTCAAATACTATTTGATATACTAAATGCACCCCAACACGTCCAAAATAGAACTCTCACTTCTGACCCAAATCCTTCCCATAGTCTTCCTCATTTCAATAAATATCAACTCCAGTTTTCTAGTTGTTCAAGCCAAAATCATAGGCATCCTTAACTTCACAATTTCTCTCCAATCTACCAACAAATCCTATAAGCTCCACCTTTAATAAATTTTCCAAATCTGACCCATCAGGCCCTCCAACCACTTGTAACCATGGTGCAACTCTCCATCATGATTCATCTATTCCAGGAGTGACTTAGGTCTCTGGATCTTCATCTCTGTCTTTGACAGTCTATTTCCCACATAGATATCTGTCATCTTTTTAAAATTCAAATCATAGTTTATCACTCCCAAATAGAAAATTTGAAAGTTTTGAAATGCTTCTCATCTCACCCATATTTTTTAAAAGATTTTATCCATTTATTTTATCCATTATCAGAGAGAGTAAAGAGATGAGCAGAGTGAGAGGGACAAGCAGACTCTCAACTAAGCGCAGAGTCTGACATGCAGCTCAATCTTACAACCCTGAGATCATGACCAGAGTTGAAATCAAGAGTCAGATGCTCAGCCAACTAAGCTATCCAGGTGCCCCCCAACCATACTTATTTTAAGTCTCTAAAATAGCCCAAGAGGTTCTGTGCATCTTTCTTCAACCTTGTCACCTGTCACTACCCCCTCAGTCACTTCATACAACTACACAAGATTTCTTATTGTTCCTCAAACTTTCTTTCACACTTACAGCTTCCTCAGTCTGGAATACTCATCACTCAATTATTTGAATGACTTCCTCTCTCAATTCAGTGAGACTTCAACTTAAATGGCACCTCTGTAGAAAGCCTTCTACTCTGAACATAAACCTTGTATGTGTTGGGCACCTGGGTGGCTCAGTTGGTTAAGCAACTGCCTTCAGCTCAGGTCATGATCTCAGAGTCCTGGAATCAAGTCCCACATCAGGCTCCCAGCTCCATGGGGAGTCTGTTTCTCCCTCTGACCTTCTCAGCTCTCATGCTCTCTCTCACTCTCTCCTCTCTCAAATGAGTAAGTAAAATCTTTAAAAAAAGAAGAAGAAGAAGAAGAAGAAGAAGAAGAAAGAAAGAAAGAAAGAAAGAAACCTTGTACGTCTCCTTAGATGTCATCTCCTTTGTTCTTGAGATGTCACCTATCTCCTAGACTATGCCACACCATTTCCAAATTTGTTGAGCCCCTAGAGCTGATGGTAATCTGTAAATGTCCCCATCAGTCCCTCATCTCTACTCACTTTTATATTTAGATGAAGTGCCACACTACAGGACATGGGCTCTATTTTCCTGACCAGCCATATTGGAACTCAATGATACATCCCTAAAGAGCAGGGGAGTTAGCTTTTCATGACCAGTGAAAAAGAGTGGCAGAAGTATCCAGATATGAGAAGATCTAGAAACAAGGGTGTGTGAAAACTAATTAGTACACCCTCTATCCTCTTACTGTTTATCCTTTTTTTTGCAGTCTGATATTTATTATATATATATGTACATATGGATATATGTATGCCCTTTAATGGCAAAAATTCCCTCTTTTATATTGATAGTGATATCACCAGCAAGTGACCAGGGAGCTGGTAGGAGGAAGAAAATTTCAAAGGAAGAAGACTGGCCCAGCTAGATTCCTTTACCTGGCACATAAGCTGGGCTGCTTATGTATTTAGGGAAGTAAAAAAACTCGGTGATTTTCAGAGAACAAAAGTTAGTCCTTATTATATGAATACATTGAAAATAGCAATTCCCTATGACCCTGCAATTGCACTCCTGGGTATTTACCCCAAAGATACAGATGTTGTGAAAAGAAGGGCCATCTGTACCCCAGTGTTTATAGCAGCAATGGCCACGGTCGCCAAACTGTGGAAAGAACCAAGATGCCCTCCAACGGACAAATGGATAAGGAAGATGTGGTCCATATACACTATGGACTATTGTGCCTCCATCAGAAAGGACAAATACCCAACTTTTGTAGCAACATGGACGGGACTGGAGGAGATTATGCTAAGTGAAATAAGTCAAGCAGAGAGAGTCAATTATCATATGGTCTCACTTATTTGTGGAGCATAACAAATCACATGGAGGACAAGGGGTGTTAGAGAGGAGAATGGAGTTGGGAGAAATTGGAAAAGGAGGTGAACCATGAGAGACTATGGACTCCGAAAAACAATCTGAGGGGTTTGAAGTGGCGGGGGGGGTGGGAGGTTGGGGTACAGGGTGGTGGGTATTATGGAGGACACGGATTGCATGGAGCACTGGGTGTGGTGAAAAAATAATGAATACTGTTTTTCTGAAAATAAATTAATTTATTTTAAAAAAAGGAATAAAATAGCAATTCAAGAGATGCTAACGTGGTTTCCCCATTTTTTGTCAACTACAAACTACTCATTCCTGAAAATGAAACTCAAATGAGCCATTGAGCAAATTACTACTAAAACAAGCTGACATCACCGTCAGTGCTAAGTTATGTTGATAGTATGTACCTTTGATATAATGTTGTGAGAATGGCAGTTTAATGCGGTCTTCCCAAAATTTCAAACCCCCAGTCTAACTAAGAAGAAGACATTAGACAACCCCAATTTTAGGGACATTCTATGAAACAACTGGCCAGTACTCCTGAAAACTTTCAAGGACTAGGAAACTCTGAGAAACTGCCTTGAGGCACATAAGGAGACAGGATGACTAAATGTAATGTGGTATCCTAGATGGAATCTAGAACAGAAGAAAAATATTAGCTAAAAACTACAGAAATATGACTGGAATATGGGTTTTAGTAATAATGTATCAGTAATAGCTCACTATGTGTGACAAATGTTCCATAGCAACGTAAGATATTAACAAAAGAGGAAACTGGAGGTTCATTATATGAGGACTCTGATCTTTTTTTTGCCACGTTTATGTAAATATAAAATCATTCTAAAAGATATAAAACAAAGCATGAGGGCTACAGGGTGGCTCAATCGTTAAGTGGTTGCCTTTGGCTCAGGTCATGATCCAGGGTCTTGGGACTGAAGCCTGCATCAGGCTCCCTGCTCAACAGGAAGTATGCTTCTCCCTCTCCCATTGCTCCCCCACTTTGTTACCTCTCTCTTTGTCTCTCTTATCAAATAAATAAATAAATAAATAAAATCTTTTTTAAAAATAAAACAAAGCATGAGGCTATGGAACAAGATAATGGGTGTCGGAAACTTTGACTAAACCTTTTTAATTAAGAAGTAACAAGTGAGGGGCACCTGGGTGGCGCAGTGGGTTAAGCCTCTGCTTTCGGCTCAGGTCATGATCTCAGGGTCCTGGGATCGAGCCCTGTTTCAGGCTCTCTGCTCAGCAGGAAGCCTGTTCCCCCATTTCTCTCTGCCTGCCTCTCTGCCTACTTGTGATCTCTGTCTGTCAAATAAATAAATAAAATCTTTAAAAAAAAAAAGAAGAAGAAGATGAAGTAACAAGTGGAAAGTGAGATTTATTAAAATGATACTAGAGTGTTCCAAGGACTGCAATGGCAGAAAAGGGGCTGGAACTCGGGAATTTGTAACAGACCCCTTAAAACCCTTAAAGCCTCTATCTCCCATCTATTCCCTGAAATATTAAGGAAGAAAATTTATGTATAAGACCAGATTAATCTCCAGGACAGTAGTGTTTTTTTTCTAAAAACTAAATCTGGATTTATACTTTTCTTTTCTAAGAAAATGGAGATAGTAGTAGAGTGACTCTAAGAACAGAAAAATCAATCTTAGAGTTTCTCCCAAAATTCTGTATTAAAGAATAAAGAATAGAATAAAGATAGAAAATTAGAGAGAAAAATGAATGAATGCATACATATATATATACATACATACATACATACATACATACATAAATCAAGTTGGTGGAAATGCATGGGCTTCCAAGTGAGTAACATTAATTCTTTACATGTTTTATAGGAACTTTAATAACATACATGTGCAAAGCTATATGTTTATAATTACTATTTTTTACTTATTACATAAAATTATGTTTATTTCAGAAAGTTTAGAAAATAGTTATCAAAAATGTGAATCAAAACAGAAACAAACACTGTAAACATTTTTTTATATAATGTTTTTGAATCTTCTAGCCAGAAAAATTAGACAAGAAAAAATAAATAAATAAAAGGCATCCTAATCATAAAGGAAGAACTAAAATTGTCTCTGTTTGCAGATGACATGATCTTATATATATAAAATCTTAGATTTGACCAAAACAACTGTTAGAACTAATAAACAAATTCAGTAAAGTTGTAGGATTCAAAATCAATGCATATAAATCAGATGCATTTCTATACACTATCAGTGAAATATCTCATTAAGAAATAAGAAAGCAATCTCATTCACAATATTATCAAAAAAATAAAATACTTAGGAATAAATTTAACCAAGGAGATGAAAGATCTGTATACTAAAAACTATAAGACTTAGTGGAAATTGAAGAAGAATGGGAAGATATACCACATTCATGGATCAGAAGAATTAATATTGTAAATATACACAAACTATTCGAAGACATCTAGGCTCAATGCAATTCTTACCAAATTCCCAGTGTCATTTTTCCACAGAAAAAGGAAAAAAACAACCTTGAAATGTTTATGGAACTCCAAATCATCTTGAGAAGGAAGAACCAAGCTGAAATCATCACAATTTTAGATTTTAAACTGTATTATAAAGCATATTATTTTGGCATTAGAGTAATCAAAACTGTTTGGTATGGATATAGAAACAGGCACATAGATTGATGAAACAGAATAGATAACCCAGATATAAACCCATACATGTATGGCCAATTGAATTACAGCCAAGAGGTCATGAATATACCATAGGGAAAGGATAGCCTCTTCAATAAAGTGTTGAAAAAACTGGATATTCACATGCAAGAAAATGAAATTAGTTATCTTATACCACTCACAAAAAAAAACTTCAAATGAAGCTAATGAATTTGAAAACTCTATAGTTCCTAGAAGAAAACAAGGAAAAGCTCTGACATTGGTCTTGGCAATGATTTTTGGATATGATATCAACTGCACAGCAACAAAGCAAAAATAGAAAGTAGGACTATATCAAATTAAAACATTCTGTACAACAAGGAAACCAATAACAAAACAGAAAGACAACTTATAGAACAGGAGAAAATACTTGCAAACCATGTATCTGACAAGATTTTAATATCCAAAATATATAAGGAATTCATACAACTCATACAACTTAGAAGTATAAGAATAATAATAATAATCCAGTTAAAAATTAAAAGTGAGCAAGAGTTCTGAATAGATAGCTTTCCAAAGAAGACATACAAATTGCCAACAAGTACATAAAAAGATGCTCAACGTAACTCATCATCAGGTCAATGTAAATCAAAACTATAATGATGTATCATCTCACATCTTTAGAATGGCAATTTATCAAAAAGACAAGAGATAACAAATGTAGTGAAGATAAACTAGGGAACCCTTTTGCATTGCTATGAGAATGTAAATTAGTAGAGCCACTATAGAAAGGTTCTTCAAAAAATTAAAAATAGAACTACATATGATCTCACATTCCCACTTTTGGGTATATATCTGAAGGAAATGAAATCTTTTTGTCAAACAGAAGCTGTACTCCCATGTTTATTGCAGCATTCTTCATAATAGCCAAGAGATGAAAGCAACCTAAATGTACCTCAATAAATGAATGTATAAAGAAGATGTAAACACACACACACACACACAGGAATATTATTTGGCCATAAAAAATAAAAAAAAAATTCTGCCATTTGTGACAAGGATGAACTTTGAGGGATCATGGTCACATAAAATAAGTCAGATGGAGAAAAATAAATACTATGTGATCTCACTTACACGTGGAATCTAAAAAAGCCAAACTCATAGAAAGAAGAGTTGCTTGGCAATTTTGAAGGCCTGGGATTAGAGGAAATGGGGATATTTTGGTCAAGGGGTGCAAAATTTCCAGTTATAAGATGAATAAGTTCTATGGATCTAATTTATAACATGGTGACTATAATTAACCATAGTGTGAAAGTTATTAAGAGTAGATCTTATATCTTCTCACTATATGCACACACAGAAAAGGTAACTGTGAAGTGATAGATGTGTTGACACCTTACTGTGGTAATAATTTCACAATATGTGTATATCAACTCATCATGTTGTACACATTGTTGTATGTCAATTATATCTCAGTAAATCTGAGAAGAGGGGAAAGAGAAGAAATGTGAACCAAATCAAAACAAAACAAAAATAACCCCCATACACATTTTGATTTATAATGTCCCATAATGTCCCAGATGTTTTCTACTTGTTCATATAAGTAAATATATTTAGATATATAATTATGAAAAATTGTACTCATTACTGTTTAATAACCTGCTTTGTTGATAAAATAATTTTCATGTATTTATTAATATAACAATTGGTATAACAATATATCTAATGAATTTTATAATATTGAACCATCTTTATAATTCAAAACATAAAGAGAAAAAATTTACTTGGTCATGGTATATTAGTATTTTAATTTGAACCTAGACTGATTTGCTAATATTTTACTTATAACTGAGATTAATTTGTGTATTTATTTATTTTTTTTTAATTTTTTATTTTTTATAAACATATATTTTTATCCCCAGGGGTACAGGTCTGTGAATCACCAGGTTTACACACTTCACAGCACTCACCAAATCACATACCCTCCCCAATGTCCATAATCCCACCCCCTTCTCCCAAACCCCCTCCCCCCGGCAACCCTCAGTTTGTTGTGAGATTAAGAGTCACTTATGGTTTGTCTCCCTCCCAATCCCATCTTGTTTCATTTATTCTTCTACCCACTTAAGCCTCCATGTTGCATCACCACTTCCTCATATCAGGGAGATCATATGATAGTTGTCTTTCTCTGCTTGACTTATTTCGCTAAGCATGATACGCTCAAATTCTTTTCCTTGAGGGTAGTTGACCCACAATATTACATTAGTTTCAGGTGTATAGCATAGTGATTTGAGAAATATACATAATTTTAGCTACCAACTGTCACCATAAAATGCGATTACAATATCATTGACTATGTTCCCTATTCTGCACCTTTTATTCCGTGACTATTTCCTTCCATAACTGGAAGCCTATATCTTCCACTCTCCTTCATCCATTTTGCCCATCCCTCCACCCCCCTGCCTCTGGCAGTCATCAGTTTGTTCTCTGTATTTATAGATCTGATTCTGCTTTATGTTTATTCATTTTTTTTCTGATTCCACATATGAGTGAAGTCATATGGTATTTGTCTCTCTCAGTATGACTTATTTCATCCAGTATAATACCCTCTAAATCCAGCCATATTGTCACAAATGACACAATCTCATCATTTTTATAGCTGCATCATATTCCACTGGATATTTCTTTCTGTAAGATATTTGTCAGGTTTTAGTATCAGGACAATGCTAATGTTTAAAAATGTTAGGATAGTTTTTCCCTACTATTTTTCTACACTATACTATACATGTTTTTCTATATTCTATAATATTGTTTTTCAAATGATTTGTGGTTAAAAGCCTTTATTTCCCCTAGTTTCTAATCCATCATGCACTTCTGCTTTTTTTTCCCAACTTGTTTTATTTACAATGCCAACTTTTAAAAGATCATTAAACTAAAGTTAACTAGACAATAAACCAGGCAGAAATCACTTTACAAAGAGCATGAAAGCCCAAAATGCCACCTTCTATGGAGAACCCACAGTTCAGATTTATTTAGAGAAAAAAAAAAAAAAAAAAAAAAAAAAACTTGATCATACTAGAAGAAACTCACCCATAAGTTTGGAATCTGTACTCAAACTATACATGCAAGGAGGACAATATTCTGCTTAACCAACTGATTTGCTGCTGCCATTTGTCTACTGTGTGTCTAATATTAACCATCATAAACAGAGCAGTGCAACTAGTATTTGGAACAATCCTTACAGTGTTAGTGTCAGGCATGACATTTCACGTCTCTTCACACCACTGGTTCTCTTTACACACCTGGACTTCCTCTTCTTCAGTAAAATCAATTTTGATATTGAAGCTCTTGCAGATCTCCTCAGATTTCCCCTTGAACATATTGACAACAGTCTTGCATGTAACATCAAGCAAACCTTTGATGTCTAAGTAGTTCGCAGCCAGAATAAGTTCAAAAAGTATTCCTTGGTCAACTTTCAGGAATTCTTGGTCCCGAACAGGGATATCATCTGTCCACTTTCTTTGTTCTCATCATCCGTGGGAGGAGGGGGATCATGCTTGTGGTGGGTACACCACTGAATGACCTTTTTTAATATTGCTGCCTTAACATTTGGTAGAGGAACTGGGTCATTATCTCCTTCATCATCCATTCCCAAATGGATGGTCTTGATAGTCACAGACTGTTTGGCAATTTCAACGTCAACTCTAAATAACTCTCCATTGGAACACTGTAATTTAATTGAAGGCATGGTCCTCAGTCTCAGGTGGACTGCAGATTGGAGGCTGACAAGAACAGAGCGGCCTCTGTGATGAGGAGGAAGAAGGCAGAGAACAAGGCCACTACTCATGCACTTCTGCTTTTATTAAAACAAAATAAAAGGGAATTATTAGAAAAGTAAAATTAAAAAATCAAAATGCAAGTTAATTTATTCATTATTAGATTAACAGACATAAAATTACTCTGTCAAATTACTATCAAAGATTCTGGACACTGATTCTCAATTGCTGTATTTATCATGAACCTGTAGCACAAAGCTCATGACTGCTCTCTGCCTATGGACCGCAGTTAGAATAGCCCCAATTGGATAAGGAAGATGTGGTCCATATACACTATGGAGTATTATGCCTCCTTCAGAAAGGATGAATATCCAACTTCTGTAGCAACATGGACGGGATTGGAAGAGATTATGCTGAGTGAAATAAGTCAAGCAGAGAGAGTCAATTATCATATGGTTTCACTTATTTGTGGAGCATAACAAATATTATGGAGGATAAGGGGAGTTAGAGAGGAGAAGGGAGTTGGGGTAAATTGGAAGGGGAGGTGAATCACGAGAGACTATGGACTCTGAAAAACAATCTGAGGGGTTTGAAGTGGCGGGGGGGTGGGAGGTTGGGGTACCAGGTGGTGGGTATTATAGAGGGCACGGATTGCATGGAGCAATGGGTGTGGTGAAAAAATAATGAATACTGTTTTTCTGAAAATAAATAAATTAAAAAATTTTAAAAAAAAGAATAGCCCTGATTGAAGAAGAGCTCTAACATTTTTGATGATGTGCATTTATCAGCCAAAAAAAGAAAAATGGGATTAGACTATAACGGCAATACATGTATTTTCACTTATCTGTAATTTATATATATACCTGAAATTATTAATAATAATCTAGATGCTTAGATTTTAAATGTCCTGTATCCTGATGATCTCATCCTTTCATTAGTTAACACACAAGGTACAATGTACACTTGGAAATAAGATTTGTTGTCCATATGTTGTCCATACCATGTGTAGGCTCCTACTCACCAGTAACATTTTTTTTTATCATTTAACATTATTTGGGCTGATATTTTCCATATCTGATTAGATCATTTTTTTTTGTCTTATAATACATTGGTGAAGTCTTATTATCTTCTTAGGAATGTTCTCCTCCATCTGTGGCTTCTACTCAGGAATATAATCATGCCACTTGTCAGCTTTGTAGGGATTCATTTACTGACATATATAATGTATATAATGTAACCACAACAATTGCAATGCAGTACGTAAGGGCATATGTGACAGTTAAGGGGGCCAGGTGGCACCCACATTTTTCTCCAAGGACCTTTCTCTGCTGAGCCATGTGTGTAATTTGGCAACCTGATCTACAAACTCAGAGAAGGTGCCAGGTCAATCAGGAAAACTAATACTATAAAATGTTTCTTGATTAGGGAAAAAAATGTATAGAAGTGGTAATTTTTTTTTTCCTTATCCCATTGGATTTTTCACGCTTAGTTCATATGAAAGACCATAACTTTAAATGGGTTTCTCAAAGGATAGCATGGGTCTCCAAGCACCTGTTTGTTTAAAATTCAGATTCCTGGGTCCTGTCCTGTAACTACTGCATCAAAGTTTCAAAGAGAAGATGAGGATGGGAAAACAGGATTCTATATGTTTACTAAACTCCCCAAATGATTCTTGCACCTAGACATTTGGAAAACCAATCCTTCAGAACATTTTTTTTTAATTATAGGATTTATATAAGATCCTTGAAGGCATCTCACATAAAACTTGGTGTCTTTGTTTTAAGATAGTTTAGTACTTAGCATTTTGACATCCTTTTCAATTTTTTTTCCTATGGTTATTAGCCTATTCTAATTTGTGTTTCTTCTTGGGTCAATTTTGGGAAATTTCTTTTTCTACAATATCATACATTTTAGCTAGATTTAAAAACAATTATTTTAATAAAATTTTATTTTGAAAAAAATTAATTAATATGTTTTTCTTTTCAGTACTTGCCTGATCCTGTATGTTCCTATATAGGGACGCAACCTGTCAGAGATACCCTTTTTTTTTTTTAATGCTTCAGACTTTTTTTCTTAATGCTTAAAGTTTTTTGTTTATTTTTTTAATTTATTTATTTTCAGAAAAACAGTATTCATTATTTTTTCACCACACCCATTGCTCCATGCAATCCATGCCCTCTATAATACCCACCACCTGGTACCCCAACCTCCCACCCCCCTGCCAGTTCAAACCCCTCAGATTGTTTTTCAGAGTCCATAGTCTCTCGTGATTCACCTCCCCTTCCAATTTACCCCAACTCCCTTCTCCTCTCTAACACCCTTTAGTTTAAGGGAAATAAGAAGAGGGGAGTTTAAGGAGGGTTTTGTTTCAACATAAAGAAAAACAGTGAAATTTTTTTCAAGATGATAGTTTCGAAAGCTCTTGGTTTTTAAGGAACAAGCTTTTTAAGGGAATAATTTTTGAAAACCAAAACCACAAAGATTTAAAAGATTAAGTCATAAAATTAACTTATAAATAATAAATTAGGACTGCAGTTTCTCATGGAATAGATAGGAAAATTGAGACCCTGACAAAGATGGAGGTCATGTTGACCTTCTAAACAACCTGGAGAGATCACAGAGAGAAGATCAGAGATCATATTTAGAAGAACTCACTCTCTACTGGAAGAAAGACCATTATGGCCAATTCAAGAATAGGTAATAGAGCCAAGCCAATGCTGAAAGCCATCCATCATCATTCAACAGGGCACTGCATGTCATCCTGCCTGGGAGCATGGCTGATATGAAGGTCTTCCACTGAAAGCTGTTTGCACCTCACTCTCTGGCCTGTGTATCTCCTAATAGGAGTGTCACCCATTTATATCCTGTTTTACTCAGCCTATTTTAACTCTGCTGCATTTCTTTTTTTAATAGTCTAGAACTTTCTAAGGCTCCTTAAAAAAATGTGGAAACCTGGACATCTGAATGAACTATGGTGGTATATGAGGAATCAGCACCTGAACTTGGGTGATACTGGGTAGGAAAAATAGCTCAAAAGTTTATTTCAAGCCAAGATGGGGGAACAACCCACTCCCATTACATTCGTATGAGTATTAGAAGAACATGCTTAGGACAGGCTTCAACTTTCCTAATTTGGAGAATTATAACCACCTCTTCTTTTTTTTTTAAGATTTTATTTATTTATTTGACAGAGATCACAAGCAGGCACAGAGAGAGGAGGAAGTAGGCTCCCTGGTGAGCAGAGAGCCTGATGCAGGGCTCAATCCCAGGACCCTGGAACCATGACCTGAGCCGAAGGCAGAGGCCTTAACCCACTGAGCCACACAGGCGCCCCACAAGCACCTCTTAACTGATGTCACTGAAACCATTCTATTCTCTCATCTTTTTTTTTGCATGAGTTACACCACCATCTTCCAAAAAATCAAATGTGATGTTACTACTCTAGAAATTTATATCACCCTGCCATAACATACCAGAGAGGTCAAACTTTGTATTATTGACTGCACCATCTTTCAAAATCCATTCTCAGCCCAATTTTTCAGCATCATCATATGTCTTAGTCCATGATTAAACCTGTACTTAAGCATTCCAACCTGAACTTTTTCATATTTTTTTAAAGATTTTATTTATTTATTTGACAGAGAGAGACACAGTGAGAGAGGGAACACAAGCAGGGGGAGTGGGAGAAGGAGAAGCAGGCCTCCCACTGAGCAGGGAGCCAAACACTGAGCAGGGAGCCAAACACTGATCCAGGGTCTCGATCTCTGGACCCTGGGATCATGACCTGAGCCGAAGGAAGACTCAACGACGGAGTCACCCAGGGGCCCCAGCTTTTTCATACTGTTGAATTTTTATTTACTGGTCCTTCCTCTTGGATTGTCATGAACTCTCTTCTCTGTAAGCTCCTTCTTCCCATCGCAACTTCAAATGTCATCTCAACCTTCGTCCACTGACATTATGAAAGTTATTTACTCTCTTTTCTGTATTCAGACTCATTTAAAAGTATCTTATCAGATTCCTCTATAATGATATACTTATGTTCCTATCTCTACTGGATGGAGGACACCCTGAGAATGTTAAGTTCCACTTGCTCATCCTTCCATCTCTGGCTCCGAACACAGAGGAGGCTCTCTGTTAATGTCTGTTCAATGTTTTAGTCCACAATGAGTGACACAGCTGGCTAGTAAAGCTAAAATGCCCTTTGCATGCATAACAGTCTACATTCACTTTTTTTGTTCTGGTCCAGCTGTTTTTTGGACTTAGAAGTTCATTTTATTTATTCATTGTACATCATTTCTTTAGATTTGGCCAATCATTCCACTCTGACACAATGGTTTTATTTTATCTCTTTTAAAAATTTCAAGTCTATTATCCAAGGAATATTCTGCCCCTTCCAGCTACATCATCAGCAACATTTATTATCGTGCCATCAATTTCTTCATCCAAGTGATAAATAACAATTCTGGACAGGACCTTTCACATAACATTTATCTTATCCTCCCTAGGATTATAGTTATTTTCTTCTCTTGTTTTGTGAACTGGAATGTGAACTCCTCAAGACACACATTGTGGCTCACTCACATTTTTATAATCCCTTAACTTTATTGAGATTAATAATGCTATGAAATGTCCTAATGTCCCCTGATGGTAGTAGTAGGAAGCTGGTTCTGTAATCAGATGACATAGAATGAGATCATAGCTCTCCACTTGGGGACAGACTTGTGCAAGTTTCTAAAACCCTCCCACCCATATTGATAATATGTTTTCATATACAGTGTGGATAATATTAGTATCTATATCACAGAATTGTTTTGAAAGACTAAAACAGATAATATATGTAAAATGCTTGATGCTATCCTTAATACATGGTAAATACTTAATATTTATTAGGGACTATTATTATAGGTGTTAGTTGAATAAAATAAAAACAGGAAATATCAATGTCATTAAATATGCTAATATGTTCATCAGTGTTTTCTATTGATGTTACAACAAAGTGCCACAGTCTGGGTGGCTTAATCAACAGAAAGTTCATTCTTTTACAATTCTAGAGGCTAGATGTCCAAAATCAAGGTGTCAGCAGATTGGTTTCATCCTGAGTCCTCTCTCCTTAGCTTATAGATGGCCACCTTCTTGCTGTCTTCACGTGGTCTTCCTTCTGTGTGTCTGTGTGCTAATCTCCTCTTCTTCTAAGGACACCAGTCATATTATGGATTTAGGGCCCACTTCAATGAACTTATTTAACCTAAATTACTTAATAACTTATTGAAAGACCTGTCTTGAAATACAGTCATATCCATAGGTACTGGGAGTTCGGACTTCAACATGTGAATTTTAAAGGGGCATCACAATTAGCACTAGACATCACACACCTTATAAGTCATATCTAATCAGCTTTGGCAGACTGTATAACCATTAACTACTCACTTACCTTCTTTCAATAGCACGTATCCCTACCCTTTGCAATTTGATGGGAAGCTACAAGAAGAGGGCTAAGCATTCATGCTCCACCGCCATTGGCTCAGCCATGTGAGTGTGGTAGATGAGTGTGTGGGACATACCCCACTCTCAAGCAGAAGTTTGAAGAGCTACTGATTGTTCTCACCACTTTCTTGCTCCTTTCCATCTGCCACAAGGGTAATTTGTCCCAGATAAGGACTGCTCTTTCAGCCTAAGACTGACAATCAGAGCTGTCAAAATGATGTGTAAATGCAGAAGACAAGTAATTTTTTTTTGTCCAAATCCTGGAATTTAAGGATTGTTTATTACTTCACAAAATGTACCTAGTGTGATAACCAACAACAGTGACTGAAAAAAAAAAAAAGCAAATGCATATATATGCTTATTACTTTTTCTTGCAAAAGGCTCAGAAACCCCAGTGTACCAGCTATGAGGCCATTCTGATAAAGCTAAACTGCAAAAAGAGAGCAGAGCATCAACAATTTCATAAAGACCCAGGACCCTTTGGAGAAACTACTTTTCCCCTTTATATGGAAGGACACGTTGGCCTCCCTCACACTTCAGTCTTCTCTCTTGGATAAAAAGAAACTGACTCCTGTTGCATTTGCAGCCCTCACTCTCCTTGTCCCAGAAGAGAAATCCTTTTCTGTTCTTAGAGAATTATAGTGGATGTTGAAAACTAAAACTGTCTGCCCTCACTTGGCAAAGACAAGGACTCCTTAAACCAGTGTAACTTCACCCAAACCAGTATCAGTTCTCCCAAAACACATGCTAGGTTCACGATGTAATTCAATAACCATCCTTCAACATCCTGCTATTTCCCAGTTACTAGGCAAAGGGAACTATTGAGCAAGACCCTAAGGAGTCCGCAGGATTGGGGCTGCTGGAGAAGGAGAAGAGGGACATTTAAGGCAGATGACAGACTTTTAACAACAACATAAATTATATTTCAGGAAGATGTGCATTTGAGGATGGTTGTAGCAAAAGGTGCAGGAATGACTGCAAATGGTACTGAAAACATGGCTGAGAGCCATCCCTGATGGCCAGTGCTGGTGGTTGGTCCTAAGCCCGAGCACAACTCAAAGCACAACAGGCAAAATGTTCAATGTTATGGAACACAAATTTATGTATTCATATCTGATTTTTTAAAATATGTCTCTTTAATAAATATGTCATATCACATAGCATTTAAAGACACAAGCTTTTTATGCAGATGGCCAGGCTTCATACCATGGCTCTGCCATGAGTATACCCTCATGAACTTGAGTACACGAATTTACCTGGGTAAGCCTCAGGTCCTCACCTGCATAACAGAATGTGATAACAGTAGTACTCCTTCTAGAATGATGATCATCTTAATATAATGATGACTGTAGACTTTTGGCACGATATCTGAGTCAATGTAAAAGCTCCAGAAATAGTACTTGCTGCTGAAATTATTGCTGCAACATTATTCGGAAATGAAAATTTAGTAATTTGCTTCTGTGAGACTCAGCCCTTGGTTTCAGACATCCTAATACTGCTTCATATCTGTCCTAACATGTGTGTAAGACAAAGCCTAAGAGAGAGCCCCACACATGACACATGATAGTCAGAGACAGATGTGGCTTGAGTGGAGAGGGGCTCAGCTCAAACAGGGTTCTGCTCAAACGTTTCCAAAGCAGTCATGGGCCTCATTTTGACTGTGATGCCAGACACTACTCCAGGGCGGGGAACCAGAAAGCACCTAGCAATAGCCCTTCAGGAAGCTACCCATGGAAATCATTCCTCTAGATCCCTGTCAAGGCTTCAGGGCAGCTTGAACAAAAATCGGCTTCTGTATTAGAAGGTCACATTTTCTCCCTGAGAATGTTACTTTCCTTTTCTTAACTGAATCACTGGCCTCATTACTTTGGGGCTTATAAACTGAAGTTTCTGCCTTCCTTGAATCAAACCCTGTGGTTAGATCGTGGCTCTTTTGTACTTATGCTGATTGGTAGTTCTGAAGAAAGGAAGGGGCAAAGGAGGAAAAGAAAATGATGAGGATAAAACCACCAGTTGGCTTTTTCCTCCTTAAAAAACTTTCTAGTTCAGTTTTAGATAAAACAGTATTTGATCAATGGGTCTTTAAAACAATATTACTACACGGTGAGAACTTTGAGGGAGCGTTGTCATGGCAACGGGAAGTAGCGACATCCAGAATCATTTTTCCCCTTTCCCACAAAAAGTAAAAAACATATGTGCACCGGCCTTGAATGGACAGCAAATATTGATTTTTGTTTCTAGGCGCTCCTTCATACTTTTTCCCTGAGATTTTAACCAGAAAAGCTGCTTCTGTTATTAATCAAATGATCTGAGTAAGATATACCGAGCTGCTTTATGATACAATATTTCATCTTGAATACAATAGCTGTTTTTCATTACTGAGGGATTGAATGTTCTCCTTAAATGTCACATTTTTATCTGGTGATACTGATTATTTTACATAATGTGGTATTTTTTTTAAGATTTTATTTATTTATTTATTTATTTAGAGAGAGAGAGCGAGCAGGAGGAGGGACAGAGGGAGAGGGAGGGAGAGAACCTCAAGCAGACTCTGTTCTGGGTGTGGAGCCTGGAATGGGACTTGATCTCATGACCTGAGGTCATAACCTGAGCTGAAATCAATAGTCACATGTTCAACCAACTGAGCCACCCAGATGCCTCAGGAATAACGTTTTCATCAAAAGAATTACTCAGATCAACTCTTTGTCTCTCTCTCAACTGTGTCCCCTATTTCCTTCTCTCTTTCTGTCTTTCTCACATCCATTTGTTTATTCAATCATTCAATCTACATTTATTAGCACTTGAAGGAGCTAAAGAGTTAAAGAAAGGGATGGACTTGGAAATAATCATAATTCAGAAAGCCCCTCAGTCATAATGATCCCAATTCTTAGAATACTCAAGGGAAAAAAATTTTAAGAAACTTCAACACTGAAAGACATAAACCAGGTGAGTGACTGAAGTCACATGTAATTCTATTAAAGCTTCCTTAATTACTTAGATTGACCACAATAAAACATCCATTGATTTTCCTCCTTCCAGTCTCCAAGTTCATGACTCTCTCCGACCGGGTTCCACTGAATTTCCAGAGACACAGAGTGGCTTGAATGTTGATGTGGAGAATTTAAAAAACAAAAAACAAAAAACAAAACTTGATAACTGCTAGATTTGGTTTTGCTTTGTCAGGCAAAGGAATTCGTAAACTCCCCTGCACAAATTTTAAGGTCCAGGATGACAGCTAGGGCATTTTCTTCCAAAGATTTTATTTATTTATTTGACAGAGAGATCACAAGTAGGCAGAGAGGCAGACAGAGAGAGGGGGAAGCATGTTCCCTGCTGAGCAAAGAGCCCGATGCCGGCTCGATCCCAGGACCCTGGGATCATGACCTGAGCCGAAGGCAGAGGCTTTAACCCACTGAGCCACCCAGGCACCCTAGGGCATTTTGTTTTTCGTCCCCAAAGCCCAGAAGATGTTAGACTTCTGTGCAGGGAGCATCCGGGAGTTGGCCAGGGGCATCCCCCGGCTGTGCGTTTGTTCCCACACTGCTCCTTGCCATGAGGCTTGGAAGAAGATATGGAGTAACTTCAATATGCTCCTTGGGAAGAGAGGAGACGTGAGTGCTCTGACCAGAGTATCTCTCTTTTTTTAAAAAAAGGCGAAAACACCTGCAGAGCAGGGAGAAAGAGCGTTGCCGTTGGATCGAGTTCCGTTTACACCCACACGGGTATGTGACTCCTCTAGTAACCAGAGTGGCTCTGTGTTTACATTCTGTCAAAGACAACTATCGTCTTAGTGGCTGGGCCTTAGGGAAACAGCTGCCTTAATTTAGCAAAATACCTTAACAGGCCACTTGGGATAGCAGCTGAGATAGTCCCTGAGAGCACTGGTTAGGAGAAAAAGGAAGTAAATTAAGAGAAAGCTCAACCACTCTCAATTAGAAGAGGACAGGGTTCCAGGAAGGGGGTGAGGAGAAACGGAAGGAGAGACAGTGGTAGAAGGAGAGGGCCAAGCATCGCGGGGCAGTTTCCAAGAGACGCTTGGTTTTCATCTTCAATCTTAGGCTCTCTATATTCCTTCTATCTGCCTAAAATTGCAGTAAAGAGCTTGAATAATTTTTGGAAATGAGGGGACAATAGCCAAACTACGGAAAGAACCTAGATGTCCATCAACAGATGAATGGATAAAGAAGATGTGGTACACACACACACACACACACACACACACACACACAATGGAATACTATGCAGCCATCAAAAGAAATGAAATCTTGCCATTTGTGATGACATGGATGGAATTAGAGGGTATCATGCTTAGCAAAATAAGTCAATCGGAGAAAGACAACTATCATATGATCTCCCTGATATGAGGAAGTGGAGATGCAACGTGGGGGATTTGGGGGGTAGGAAAAGAATAAATGAAAGAAGACCGGATCAGGAGAGAGACAAATCATAAGAGACTCTTAACCTCATAAAACAAACTGAGGTTTGCTGGGGGGAGGGGGGTTGGGAAAAGGGGGGTGGAGTTATGGACATTGGGGAAGGTATGTGCTATGGTGAGTGCTGTGAAGTGTGTAAACCTGGCGATTCACGGACCTGTACCCCTGGGGATAAAAATACATTATATGTTTATAAAAAAATTTAAAATTAATTTTTAAAAAGAAGTTATAATAAATAAATGTTTAAAAATGGCCATTTTAGGTTATGTCAGTCTTCTAAGGGCTCAGCAAGGCTGACCAGTCACAGGGCTCAGCCTAGAAGGGACAGAGGAGGGTCTATGGTTTAGAAAAGTAATTCTATATTACAAAAGGGGAGAATAGATCCAGGGAGGCCTGTGGCAAAGCTCCTGCAATGCACAAGGCAGAGGTATGGGAAGCAAAGGAGGGTGACTGGGAGGGTGGCAAAGAAGGCCAGTGCCAAATGTCCTACAGATGGAGTAGAACATTTCTCCCAAAGTGTCCTAATCCCAGGAACGTTTTGAATCTATTGCACTCCATGACAGAGGAAGTAAGGTTGTTAACCAGATGACCTTGAGATGGGGGATCCTCCTGGGTTATCTGGGCAAGTCCAGTGTGACCACAAATACCCTTGGGGATGCAGAAGAACAAGAGTAAGAGAAATGCCATGTAAGAAGGACTCCATCTGCCACTGCTGGTTTTGAAGATGGCGGAAGGGGCCATGAGTCAGGAAAAGCACTGAGAGTTCTCCAAACTGGAAGAGGCAAGGACACAGACTGACCCTTAGAGCTTCTGGAAGGAGCAGAGACTTGAGGACAGAAGGGCAGAAAATAAATTTGTGTTACCACCAAAAGAAAAAGAAAAAAAAGAAAAGAAATGAGGGGAAAAGGTTGGATCCATGTCTCAATCAGTGCCAAAACATGGGTAAGAAGGAGCAACCCCAAGTGAGAGGCAGAGAATAGTTCAGCAGCATCTGCAAGTTGTGGCTGGAGGTGACTACAAGAATGGAATCCTTCCGGGAATTCACAATGCACGGGGAATGGA
Source organism: Mustela putorius furo (assembly GCF_011764305.1). NCBI lineage: Eukaryota > Metazoa > Chordata > Mammalia > Carnivora > Mustelidae > Mustela > Mustela putorius. Next base: position 16,078,278 of record NW_025421998.1, read on the forward strand.
GGCAAAATGCTGAGCATGGAAGGGAAAAAAAAAAAAACCCAGAGACACATACACTGGGATTACCCAACACAGGAACTCACTGCTGGGGAGTGAATGTTGATGGGGGTTTGTAAAAATCCTTTTGGAGTTCCAAAGAATAGAATGACTGAGTTGAGTAAAAAGGATTCACCCTTTATACTGGCAAGTAAGCATGTACCCAATGTATTCCACTAATGATGTCTAAAGCAGATAGCTTTTGCTAGATGAACTTCCCTTCAAATTCCTTAACATTCTTGCTATGGGACAGGTACAGTTTATTTAAGGAGGCTACTGTTGGAAGAGCCTCAGGCCCTTCGAAGATCTTCCCTTTGTGGTTCTCTGTAAGCTCTTTCCTGCCTTTAAGGGATTCAGCACTGAAGCATGTGGAGTATCAGCCCAGACAGATAATATGAGAATTATGCCTTCAGGTAGGACCTAAATAAGTCTAAGATGGCCAGAGAGCAGCCCGGGAAGCAAATCCTTAATTAGTACTAGGCTACAGCCAGTAAAAAACAAGCCCAAGGGTCAAAAATTATGAACTGAGCCAAATCAGGAGGAAAAACTTGACCGGAAATCAAGAGGGACTGCACAAAGTGGGACAGATTCCAGAGATGGGACAGAGGGGATTGTCTCCATTAAACCGCCAGGTCCCTAGCTTGCCGGTACTTGCTGTCAGCCATGTGGTTTGTGTTTGTGGTTGAATTGGTTCAACTTAAATGTATAGGTTCAGGACAAAGTGTCTTGAGGAAAGAGCCCAGAGAACCCGATGGTGTGGCTGAATCCTCAGGGGAGTGACAGAAACCAGTATGACTCAGCCTTCTTGCTAATCCACCAAATCCATGACCTAGGCTTTGTGGTACAGTTGAAAGCACATCAACTATAAAAGAAAGAAACATGATTGATTCCCAACTCAACTGACAGGTTATTTGTTCTTTATTTCAAGAGACCCATTTTATAGTTCTGAGTCTGTAATACATTAAGATAAGAAATACCTACCTTTCTAGACTGTTTGTGAGGATCAAAGAAAGTGTATGTGTGGAAGGGGATTGTGCAATGCTCAGTAAATACTAGTTTGAATCTTTTCCTGACTCCCTGCTTTCTTCCGTCCCTCTCTCCCTTTCTTCCCGTATTCCTCCTGTTTCCTTCCAGAGTAGGCATCCTAGGAGCATCACTCCCTGAGCAGCAGATCCAGCAAGACTTCCTATCAGTCTTAGCTTCCAGTACTCACGTATACCTTGCCACAGTGACCTTCAAGTGCATCAGTCTGCTGGCTTCCTCCCACACCAGCTCAGTGAGGGTGATGCTCCATGCCCACATGGACGTAAGCAGAGGGTGATTGTAACCCTGAGTCAGGGTCCCTCAGGAAAGATGAGCAGTAACCTCAGCAAACTCAAAGCATGTGTTTCATATGCCAGGAGAGAGCACAAGGGAAAACCTACCATCAACTCTTTCCACTGAGACTGGAGAGGCCTTACTGAGAGCACTGCACTGGTCACTGTTCAAGCCTCCCTAAAGGTAACTCATAGTCCTTTGCCCTGTGACAAATCCGTGTTAATAGTCCAAATGATGTGGATTTGGTAGCATCCTCAAAAAATAAGTGAGCATACATAGTTCTCAAACAGACCATATTGATATCCATGTGACCAAAATTGTGCAATATTTCTTTTGTAAGCAGTTGGGAAGGGCAACTTCCGTTTAGGGAAATGTTTTGAAAGCACCTGCAGAAGAGGGTAGTGGAAAGCATTCAACAGGAGATCACTCAGGGAGAGAGTGGAAAGCAACATCTCAGGAGCAGGCAGGGAAAAATGACACTGAAAGGCTAACCAAAGGAATAGGAATGTACCAGAATAGACTTGTATCTTTAAAGAAACAAGGCTAAAAGTTTCAAGAAATTACAAGTCATAGGGGGCTAAGAGTACAATTTAACATACAGGTTGAGTAAGATGAAGAAGCCTTTCTACGGTTTCCTCCTTCTCCCAGGATAAGTTCCCAGACTCCTCACGATGCCCAAGTGCCTATTAGTCTCATCTCACACTATTGCTTCATTTTCCTAGCTCCATCTCTCTGTTCCAGCCTTTTCAGGCTTTAATTCCTCTAATGTACCTTGTACACAGGGCCTTTGTACATGCTGTTCCTCTGCCTGGAATACTCTTCCTCTGCCTGGAATACTTTTCCTCTAAAGTGCACTTTCCCTGGTCTTTCCAATTCAGATAATGCACCATTTCCTCCATGAAGCCTTCCCTACCCATCCAGGTCAAGCCAAATTCCTTAATTATATGCTATAATAAAATCATATTTCTTTGTATCTTAAGCTAATCTCAATTTATAATCATACATTCATTTGTGTTATTTGGTAAAATTATTTCACCCACTGGATTATAAACTTTTTGAGTGTGAGACTCAAAGAAGGAATTCTTAGTACAGCCATCAGCATTCCAACCAAACAGCAGTTGTTGCCAATCATAATCAAGTCTGGTGGGGAAAGAGACTTCATATATAATCTCTGCCATTAATGTATGCCTAAGTAACCCCATCCAAATCATCATGATGTTTATCCACAATTTAGTACTAAGATACACCCTGGCACATGTCAAGCCTATTTATAGGTTATACTTATACGTTTATGTGGTGGTTAGGTTGATACAAAATAAGCCTTGAAGCAGATTTTCTAGCCACTAGTTCTTAATCTCTAAAGGGCTGTGGACTTAAGAACCCAGTTGAAACTGCGGATATTGCTAAATATTGAATTGTGCCTCCTCCAAAAAGATATATTGGAGTTCTAATCCCCAGGGCCTGTGAATGTGATTGTATTTGGAAATAGGGCCTTTGCAGATGATCAAGTTTAAGCTGAGGCCATTATGCTGGGCCCTAATCTAAAATAACTCATGTCCATATATAAAGGGGAAATCTGGACCCAGAGGCACATATGGAGGGAAACAATGTGAAGACACAGCAACAGCACCATCTATAAGTTCTAGAGACACCAGAATCTGGGAGAGAGGCTTGGAAGAGTTTCTCCCTCACAGGCCTCAGTGAGAACCAATCCTGCCAACACCTTGATTTGGTACTTCTCACCCCCAGAACTATGAGGCAATAAATTTCTGTTGTTTAATTCACCAGGTTTGTGGTACTCAGGAAACTGATGCAGCTCCCTGTCTTACACAACTCTGCATGAAGTTTCACGGGGTTCACAGACCCAGAAAAAGCCCAGGTTAATCATTCCCGCACACACGCTATAACATTTCCGCTCCCAGGCCCACTGGGATAAGGACAAAGAAAGAAGACAGCGTGAAATATGGGCATCCGGGACTGTTTGTTACATGCTTGGCCTTAGCCGGGCACTTGGCATCTGTTTCTCCATTGAATCCTCATAACCCCTTGGTGAAGTAGACGTTAGTGTCTTCATTGCGGACAGGAGGAAATCAAGACCCCCAGAGACTGAACATTAGGCAGGAATTCACACATCTAGAGAGTGGCTGTGCTGGGAATATGGCCCGAGTTTGTTTTACCCTGAAACCAATGCTTTTTCCATCCTTACCCTGCCTCTGAGTGCGAGTGATATGTGAGATCCAAAGCACATGATGTGTGGTTTCCGGGGTTATGAGGTTACAGAGACCAGGGTTATACATGTGTCAGTGGCTTCGAGGGAAACAGGAGAAAGCTTTAAAAAAAAAAAAAAAAGTAAAGAAAGTCCAATGCTTTCCTTTCATTCTTTGCCATTACAACTTCTTTTGAACTAAGGATTTTGGTATCGAAGGATTTTTGCTCTTGCTAGGCAAAGATAGAGACAACAAAGAATTAATTAAGTCATACTGATGATAATTACCAATAGGAATTTTGGGATTTTTAGAGATGGGACAGTAGTATCCATGAGACAGCAGATCAAGTCAATCTCTCATTCATCAAAGATCTTATTGATCACCCACTCAATATCTGTCTCCATGCTCTGTGGACAAATTCTGACCACATCGAGCCTTAAATCTAGATGCAGGCACTAAGTGACATCAGTCAATACAATAAAGTAAAATGTGTTTTAAGCAAAAATGAGTGTACTACATAGCAAATAGTGGTGGTAAATACCCACCTCTAGTCAGGTAGAAAAGTAGATCAAAGTTTACCCCAAATTCTGAGTAGTGATTACCCTCACATAAGAGAGAAAGGTGGTTCCAGGCAGAAGAAACACATGCAAATGTCCTGAGGCAACAGAAAATATAATACATTTGAAGACCCAAACACAATTCATCACATCCTGAGTGTGGAATGGAAAGGGCAAAAAAGTAAACCCTGAAGGGGTATTTAGGAGCTAGATCCTGAAGTTTCCTGACAGTGGCTGTGTGACAGAGATGTCTCTGGTTTCCTCCAGAAACCAGGAACTGTGGGAAGCCATGACAGATGGGCAACAGAAGAGAGAATACTGGAGAGAGGGCTACCGGCTGTGGGAATCTAGCAAGTCAGTTAATCGGAGTGGAGTCTCAGTTGCTTCAACACAAGAGATAATAAGGCCCATTGTGGACAATAAATGACTGCTTCCATGCAACCCTCAGAATAGTGCCCCACACAGCATCAGCTCTTACAACAGTAGTACAGGCCAGACTGGGTGGAGGCCTGTGTTACAGGCAGACTCACTATTCCAAACCTGATGCTTTTTTTTCACCTGTCTCCAAGGCGCTGCTCCTCAGGGGCAAGTGCAGCCAGGCTGTGGGGCCCACAGCCCCCCCTCGATCAGACATAAGTTTCCAACAGGTATGTCCTATGGGTCAGAGAGCGAGCCCTTTCCTTCTACCACGCTCACAGACAAGGTCTGGCCCAAGGGCAGGCTGTCCGCAAGCAACATGTCAGGGAGGGGCACCTGGCAGAGGCTAGGGAATGAGGCCTTCAGTGGTGAGCTGCGAGCCAGTGGCCCAGGGAAGCCCATGCCTCCCACGTCGGCTGGGAGCTCACCAAGTCTTATCTTGTCTGGGACTGTGGGATGGTGGAGACTCGCTGCTTGAACGCACCTGAATCTTTATGTCATAATTCTTCTTTATTTGCAGCTTTTAAAAAAGCTTAAATGGTTTTTTATTTTGTTTCATTGAGGCCTGTGGGAGGTAATACTTAAAATTATTATCCTTGCCATAGAAAAAGTCTGGAAAATTCAGTTTGGGTGCAAGCTTCCTTCTTGTCTTCTTCAGGTGTAATCTTAGAGACTTAGTCAAAATATGTGTGGTTAAGAGTGACAGCTCTTCCAAACGTCACGGAAGTGCAGTGCCGTGGGCCTGAGAGTTAAGGTCACATGTATGATCTTATCATCTCTAGCACAGGCCTCTGAGGACGGGAATAGAAGCCAGAGATGTATGGGGACCAGAGATAGCAGATTCTCCTTGTTCTGAAGATTTCTTTTCATAAAAAACAGAATCTCATGTGTGCTGAGAACCCGCTGTGCTCATGGAACTGTTAGAGTCATTTGCCCATGCATTACCTTTTACTCTGTTAAACCAGTCAAATAATTAGTAGCATTCTCATTTTCATTTTCATTCATAGAATGAATGAAATTCATTTATTCATAGAATTTCATTTTCATTTCATGGAAAATGTGGCCCCGAGCGGTCTATAGATTGGACCAGAATTTCACATGGGTAGTTTGACTTAGAAGTGTACATGTTCCCCATCTATCGTTGTAGTCCAAACTGATTGCTTTAGGCCTGAAGGTCTACATGGTAGTGAGATCCTGACCTCTACGAACCCCAGCTGCATCACTTCCTAGCTCTGTGGCCTTGAACTAGCCCCTTGCTCCTGCTGTGCTTCCAATTCCTTAACTATAAAATAGTTAATAAGAATATCCATCTTATAAGACTGTTATGAGTTAAATGAATTATTCCTTGTAAAATACTTAGGACAGTGTCTAGTGATTAGTAAGTGCTATAAACAAGTTAGCCATTACTATTATTATAACCAGAAAGAGTAGCAAAGTCTCAGCTTCATCAGGGCAAAAGAAGGTACTGTCCAATTTCTCTGGGGTGAAAGTAAATACATCAACATAAATAAATGCATTTTTTTAAAAAGACAACATTCAATACCCAACCACAAAATTTCATTCCAAGAAATCATCTTCCCTTAAAAAAAAAAGAAAAAGAAAACCTCCAAGGCAGATATATGAGAACTGTTGGTTTTTAAAAAATTGTTTTCCAGTAAAAGCTAATTCTATTATTTATGTCTCTCACACCCCCTCCCATTTCCCCGCAACTTCATTAAGGACAGGGATGAACTGAATAATGCCATCTCTGTCCCATGATTATCTACCATTATTATTGGCATCCTGAAGTAAAGCACACCCAGAGAATGTTAAAGGAGTTTTACAGTCATTAAAATCTTCAACCTCAAAGTTTATTCAGCTTATCCTCAGCTACAACTGGAATAATGGAAAGATGGGGGTTCAGCGACATTCCTTGATGTGGCAAAGCACTAAATCCTAAATTGTAGCTGTGGTTATGGGCCCAGAACTTTCTACAGGCTCTTTCTTCACAGAGTTTGCTGTTTTATGATTTTAGTTCAATAAGCAAATCTATATTGATCTTTTACTTTTCTAAAGAACTACAGAGAATTTAAGAAAAATTTAAAACAGGGATTGCACTTGAGGAAAATGAAGCCAACAGGGAGTCCATGAACTGGGCTCACGTTAAAAGTAGCAAGTACCTGGGTGGCTCAGTTGGCCAAGTGTCCAGCTCTTGGTTTTGGCTCAGGTGGTGATCTTGGGGTCATGAGACCATGGAGCCCATGTCGGGCTCCATTCTCAGAGAGGCATCTCCTTCTGTCTGTCCCCCTCCCCTACCATTCCCATTTGTTCTCTTTCTTTCTCTCTCTCTCTCTCTCTCTCTCTCTCAAATAAACAGTAGTAAGTAACTATCAGAGTCTGCCTGAGGGATTAGGATGAAAATACTTGGTATTACCAAAATGTCCCTCAGACACTGGCTGAAATGTGATGGAAAGCCTTCCATCATAATTTCTTTTTTTTAATTGAGATATAATTGACATATAACATTGTATTCATTTCAGGCATACAACTTTATGATTACAAAGTGGTCACCACAATAAGTCTAGTTAATGTCCATTGCCATACATAGTAACAAATTTTTTTCTTGTTAGGAGAACTTCTGAAATTTACTGTTAACAACTTTTAAAGATAAAACAAGGTGTTATTAACTATAGTCACCATGCTGTATTATATCCATGACTTATTTACTTTATAATTGGCAGCTTATACCTTCCAGCCCCTCTACACATTTCACCCCTCCAGGCCCCACCTCTGAAAACCATAAATCTTTTCTCTGTATATGAGTTAAGAGGTATTAGGTGGGGGGATTCCACATATGGGTGAGATTATATGGTATTTGTCTTTCACTAGCTGACTTATTTCACTTATTTCACTTAGCTCAAGGTTCACCCATGTGAAAATTGTCATTCTCACAAATGACAAGAGTTTCTTCTTTTTTATGGCTGAATAATATTCTGTTGTACCACATCTTTATACTCATGCATAGATGGACACTTAAGTTGCTTCTATATCTTAGCTAGTGTAACCAGTTGCTGTGATGAACATGGGAGTGCATGTATCTTTTCAAATTAGTATTTTCTTTCCTTTGGATAATAACCAAAAAGTAGAATTGCTGGTAATGTGGTAATTCTGTGATTAATTTTTTGAGGAACCTCCATACCATTTTCTTTCTTTCTTTCTTTCTTTCTTTCTTTCTTTCTTTCTTTCTTTCTTTCTTTTTTAAGATTTATTTATTTGAGAGAAAAAGAAAGAGAGATTGAAGGAGCAGAGGGAAGGCCTGCAGGTGAGGGAAAGAGAAACCCAAGCAGGCACCACTGAGTGCAGAGCCCTACGCAGGCTTGGTCCAAGACCCTGAGATCAGATCTAAGCCAAAACCAAGAGTCAGATGCTCAACCGACTGTGCCACCCAGCACCCCCCCACCCCTCATACTGTTTTCTATAGTGACTGTACCAATTTACATTCCCACTAATGATGCACAATTGTTCCCTTTTGTCCACATCCTTGCCAACACTTTTTTTTGTCTGTTTAATAATAATCATTCTAATATGTATGAAGTAATATCTCAACGTGGTTTTGATTTGTATTTCTCTGGTGATTGAGTACCTTTTCATATGCCTGTTGACCACTGCATATATTCCTTGGGAAAATGTCTATTCAGATCCTTTACCCATTTTTTAGTTAGATTCTTTGTTTTTACTACTGAATTGTAGGAATTCTTTATATATTTCAGATATTGACCTCTTATCAGATATTTGGTTTGCAAATATTTCCTCCCATTCATTAGGTTTCCTTTTTATTTGATGCATGGTTCCCTTTGCTCTGCAGAAGCTCTGTACTTTGACATAAGTTTCACTTGTTACTGTTGTTTGCTTTTGTTGCCTTTGCTTTTGGTGACATATCCAAAAAATCATTCCCAAGACCAACACTGAAGAGTTTACCACCTATATTTTCTTCTAGGAGTTTTATGGTTTCAGGTCTGTAGTACATTTTGAGTTAATTTTTGTGCTTGGTATAAAAAAAAAAAGTGGTTCAGTTTCATTCTTTTGCGTGTGGCTGTTCAGTTTTCCCAACGGTTTATTGAAGAGACTGTCCTTTCTGCAGTGTATATTCTCTACTCTTTTGTCATGTTAATTAACCAAATGTCTCTGGGCTTATTTCTGGGCTATACTGTTCCATCAATCAATGTGCCTATTTTTATGCCAACACCACACTGTTTTGATTACTATAGCTTTGTAATGTAGCTTGAAATCAGGAAGTGTGATACCTCAGCTTTGGTCTTTTTTCTCAGAATTTGTTTATTGGGGTCTTCTATGTTTTTTTTTCCTATTTCTATAAAAGGTGCTATTAAAATTTTGATAAGGATTGTATTGAATCCATAGATTGCTTTGTGTACTACGGACACTTAAACAAAATTAATTCTTCCAGTCCATAAGTGTGGAATATCCTTCCATTTATTTGTGTCTTCAGTTTCTATCATCAATATCTTGTAGTTTTCAGCATATGGCTCTTTCACCATAATTTTTTTAACTGTCTTTTAATTTCTTTTAACTGTCAAATAGCTACTTTTTTTTGCTCCCATGAGGAAAAATTCCTAGAGGAATAATTCATTAGGCCAGTAGTTTTCCAACAGTATCAGAATCATGTGGACCTTAGAAGTGCAAATTCTCAGGCCCAACTCCAGTTCTGTCAAATCAGAAACATGGGGGTGGGAACCAGCTATCTGTTCCATCAACTCTTTCTAGTGATTTAAATTAATGCTGCAATTTGAGAACAACTGCTCTAGGACTTTTACTTTATTCTCCCAGCCCAACTTAGCCAAAAGCCTATAGAGGACGTGTGGTATTTTTGCCAGAATATGTGCACTTTGAAGAAAAGAGGATCTAAAGATCCCATGGCCAGGAAAGAGAAGAGTCCAAGATTTTAATAACCCATCAGGTTGAATTAACACCTTTTGATAACAGATAGAAAACTGATGGATAGATGATTGCCCCAACTGTCAAAGGTTAATCAAGGGAGTGCCAATGTTTTCTTAAAAAAAAAAAAAAAGTAAGGGGTATCTGGGTGGCTCAGTGGGTTAAAGCCTCTGCCTTCCGCTCAGGTTGTGATCCCAGGGTCCTGGGATCGAGCCCCGCATCGAGCCCCACATCGGACTCTCTGCTTAGCAGGGAGCCTGCTTCCCTTCCTCTCTGCCTGCCTTTCTGACTACCTGTGATCTCTGTCTGTCAAAGAAATAAATAAAATCTTTTAAAATAAATAAATAATAATGTGGAGCCTACTCCAAGAAATGATCAAGTGATTCATTAAAACTTAAAAGTTCAGGGTGCCTAGGTGGCCCAGTTAAGCATCTGCCTTTAGCTTGGGTCATGATCTCGAGGTGGAGCCCCACATAAGGCTCCCAGCTCAGTGGCAAGTCTGCCTCTCCCTCATCCCTCTCCCACTCCCCCTGCTCGTGCTCTCTCTCTCTCTCTCAAATAAATATATAAATAATCTTTTTTAAAAACTTAAAAGTTCTACAGCACACAGCTAGAGTGCAAGGATTTATAAGTTTAAATTTGGTGATGTTAAATGCTCATCTCAATAATTTGAAGATGGGAGTGGGCAGATGACATGGTAAGAAATCTTCTAAGACTGTTGATTCACATCACCAAGACTCTTTCCGAAATGGATGAAAGTACAGGTCAGCAGCTTCATAGCAGAGTACTTACCTCATCATCAACCTTCTATATCACTGAGGATTATTGACTTTTTAATATCAAAGTAGGTGAAAATGTCATGATACTGTTGTTTAACTTACATGCCTTTGCTTATTACTGAAGTTGGACACTACAAAATGCTTATTAGTCATTTTGCTTTCTTCCTTTATAAATTATTTATTTGTGTCCTTCACTTATTTTTCTAATAAGCTATAAATATTTTTAATTGATTTGTAAAATGTATTATATAGGAAGTGCATTGTAAAATATTTTCCTCCATCTGTCAATTACCTTTCATTTTCTTTGTTATATATATATATGTGTGTGTGTGTGTGTGTGATATGTGTGATAGTACATGCCTATTACATATATTATGTATATCACTTATATGATTTTTGTATTTTTTATACACACAACTGTATACAGTCAGTTCTGTTTCTCCTTGTGTGCTTTCTTTCAATGCATTTTTGTTTGCTTGAATTGTTCAATCCAAGATATGTTTTCTTTTTTAAAATATTTTATTTATTTATTTGACGGAGAGAGATCACAAATAGGCAGAGAGGCAGGCAGAGAGAGGGGGAAGCAGGCTCCTTGACAAGCATAGAGCCCAATGCGGGACTTGATCCCAGAACCCTGAGATCATGACCTGAGCCGAAAGCAGAGGCTTTAACCCATTGAGCCACCCAGGTGCCCCAAAATATGTTTTCTTACATTTTGTCTTGGTAGCCTTAAAAAAAAAAAACTCTCAATTGGCCTCATGTGGTTTTTACATCCATCTTTTTAATGCACTACAATTTATTTCAGTACACCATATGGACAAAGCTGTAAGTCAATTTTGTTTCTAAAAGAAATACATGTTTTTCCCCATAGTTTTTTGGTAAGAAACCATATCCCTTACATGGTCTTATGATGCTTCATTACGAAATCTCAAATTTATGTGTCTGTTTCAAGATTATTGTACTCAATGATCTGTCTGTGAATCCTACAGTCTGTCCAACTTTTTATTTAACACTTCATTTTATAACTGACATCTCATAGGGAAGGTCCACACTTGTGCTTTCTTTCCTTCTCTAATCCCAGTTGCTTATTTTACCAGATAAACTTTAAGATTATTTTGTCAAATTGAAAAGGAAAACTTTTGGGGATTGGAATTGAATTAGAATCTCTATATTAAGGGGAAAAACTTATCTCTATAGGCTAGTAGGTAAATTCAAAAGTGATTAGAAAAGCATTATATACTGCTGTACAATTATGAGGTTTGCATATCTGTTTTTTTAGAGCATAGATTCCATGAATTTCTTTTAAGGGTTCATTTCGGGAGTCTTTGATTTTCTGATGCTAGTGTGAATATAATCTTTACTTTCATTTTACTTGTGATTGTCTAACATTTTTAAAATTGTTGATTTTTAAAGTATTTACCAACAACATTTTTTCTATCAAAATAGATGTTCCACTGAGCAGCTAGAGGCCAAGGGGAGAAACGCACGTCAAGTGCCCTGGTCTGGAGAAGGCCAAGCCTTCATTCAGAAGCTCTACATGCCCTACAATACTTGTCTCCTCACGATCCTCATCTTACAAGACAGGGAGGAGACATATGCACAAGGTGCTTGGAGGGCCACATCTTTGTCCATTCAGGCTGCTATTAGAAAATAGAGCAGCCTGGATGACCTATAAACAACAGAAATTCATTTCTCACATTACTGGAGTCTGGAAAATCCAAGAGCAAGGCACCAGCAGTTGGAGTGTCTGGTGAGCCCCACTTCCTGGGTCATGAACAGCCCTCTTCTTACTGTACTCTCACACAGTGGAGGTGTGGGGCCCAAGGGAGCTCTCCTGGACCTTTTTATGAGATCACTAATCCCATTCACCTAATGTCCCAAAGGCAACCTCCTAATGTCATCACTTTGGAAGTAAGGGTACCAACATGAGTTTGGGGAGAAAACAAACATAGGACCAATTCTCCATTGGTAAAAGAAAAAGGTGTCTGGCTTCAACTGCTGTTAGCTCTCTTAACTTTGTCCTCAGCACAATTCCATGCAAAGAAGAAAAATTCAATTTGATATCTTATTACGCAGTATCACAGACAGACATGCATTTATACACATATTCATAACTAATCAAAATTTCCCATAGTTCTAAACACACACACACACACACACCACTCTTCCAGGCACTAGATTGAGGGAAGATTTTCTCTTGCTTTCATTATCTAGCTCTCTGAATCTGAAGTACATTTAATCATGACTGACACTTGACCAGAATTTCCTTGATTCCTTCTTTCTGCTCACCTTCCACATTTAATCCATCAACCCGTTCTGCTGACTCTACTTTTTTAAACACATCCTTACTGTGCTCCCTTCTCCCCAGCCCACTGTGGCCACCCTCATGCAACCCGCCACCATCTGTCCACCTGGGCGAACTCAGAGTCTCCCCTGTTCTTGCTTTCTCTCCCACTGCTCTATGATCTGTTTCCACACAGCAAACAGAGGGATCTTTCCAAAATACAGGTCAGGTTTTGCAAGTCCTCGCTGAAAACCTTCCATCAGCTTTCCACTGTGCTTGGAATAGATTCCACACTCCTTGCTCGCCCAACCCCCACCAGCATCTAGGATCTTGCCCTTGCCTGTCTCTTCAGCCTCATCTAGAATCACTGTTCGAAGCTCTTGCCCACAGACTCTGTCCACCTGGGCCTGTACATTTCCTCAAACAAGATGAACCCATTGCATACAGACCACCGAATCTTTGCCTGACCAGCTTCCTCTTGACGTTGAGATGTCTAGTTGAAGGGCACCTCGTCAGGGAGGCCTGTCCTGACCATCTCCACCGGAAGTAGCTATTTATTCACTCTGCTCCATCATCCTCTTTTCATTCTCTGTGTAGTTCTTGTCACTCTCTGGCTTTCTGTGTGCCCCATTTATTGCCTGCCCACCCGCCACCACCAGGATGAAGCTCCCAGAGGTCGAGCAGTGCCTGTCTTGTCCTTGACTATATTCCAGTGCCTAGAAGGGAGCCTCAGATGCAGAAGGGTCTCAGGAATGCTTAAATAATGAAGCTCTTAGATGTGCTTAATTAATGAAGGGTCTCAGAAATGCTTGATTAATGAATGCTTAACTAATGTGGACAGGTGATAGAGCTCAGGAAATAGTTCTTTCCCAGTAGGGGCTTTCTGACTGATGAGGCCAGACCTTTGGCAGAAGTGGTAATCAGGGGTGGGAACATTCTTCTACCTTATTCATGCCTGTGCTATAGTTCTTCAAAGCCTGAGAAGTGAAATGGCCATAACCCTTGCTCAGCTAACACCTCTGATGGCTAGTTAGCCATAAATCTTGCACACCTTTGGCAAACTCCTGATGGATAATTCTTGTCTCCAGTACTATTATAACTTTATATCTTTCTGTTTGTTTAAATGGACATTTGACCATGAAATTGGGGAAAAGGTAAGAAGGTGCTACCATGACCCAGAAGTCCACAGGCAATGCCGGCAATCAAACAAAGGTGATATTGACATAGTTGTATATTCATCCCATGTTCAGAATTGGCTGTAGAGAATTGTGCTTTAATATATTCATATTTGCCTTCTCCTCATTTAATAAATGTGACTCTTATAAGTACCATGTTAATAGCACACAGTAGATAAATAATGGTTGAAAATTGTTATCAATTATCTTCCCAAGTCAAAGGCATTTGATGTCAACCTCAGTCTTCTCATTTATGAGATGAGAATAATAATAATAATAACAACAACAACAATAATAATATCTAGCTTAAGGTAATAATAATAATAATATCTAGCTTAAAAGTTTTTGTAAAGATTAAATGAGATAATCAGCATAAAATTCTCAGTAGAGACCCTGACAAAAAGTAAGTGCTGGTTAGTGTTCCCTAAGATTGAGGTTGATATTATTTTTATTTTCTCTATCTTTAGTGCACTGTATGCAAAATGGTAAGAACTGTGACAATGCCAGGGGAGGGGAAGGCATTGTTTGGGCCTGCAGCTGCACCAGCTAATGCTCAGGGTCTAAGGCTGTTGCTCCACTGAGGCAGGTGGTGGTTTATGCTCTTCAGGAACCCCAGGAGCAGGGGCAGGACCCTGCTGGACCTCCAGGTCAGGCAAAGGGGTTGATGGCTCTTCCATCCCAGGAGAGTGAATTAGAGCCCTGACTACCACCTGCACTGTCCCCAACAGGACAAGTGCTATCACTGCTTTTCCTGACAGGTGAGCCACAGCAGCAGGGATGGGGTGGGCCAGCTCAGGCTCCAAAGATGCAGCAGGTGCCAGAGCAGGTTCTGGGACGAGCTCCTGAGGTGGATCAGGACCTTGCTCTGGGGCTGGTGCTGTAGCTCCAAGAAGAGAAAGTATCATCAGCATGACCAACTTCCCTTCTGCCTTATAATAAAAGAAACTTTTCCCATCAAAAAAAAAAAAAAAGTACTGTGGGAACCATATTTATTAAAAGAAAGTCGCTGACATTTTATGAACTAAGGTTATCTTATCCTTAATGGTATCTGAGTGTGACTAGGAGTAGGCACACAGTTCTGACTGTGGGTATGAAACAATGGAGAACAGACACACATCTCAGAGACCAGGCCAATTAATGGGCCAATGAGCCCACAGAGGGTACCACCTTCATGGGTTACCGTAACCTAGATCTAATCCTTAGAATTTCATGGTTACAAAAGTTTGATTTTTTTTTTTTTTTTTTTTGGCCCATGGAGGACTGGTCAGACTCTCAGGCAGAAGACATCAAAGATAAGAAGTATCTAACATTTTGGATGCCTCTAACTTGCAAAGCTATCTGCTACACACTTTATAAATGGGATTTCATTTAATCCTAACAAAACCCTTTGAAGAAGTAAGAGAAAACTGAGGTTCAGGGCAGTTCTAATAACCTCTCCAAGGTAATGAGTGACCTAATTAGCTTTTGAATTCAAGGCTGTACAATTTCAAACTCTTGTCCTTTATATTACACCACATAGTCTTTCTCAGAAACTGACATGTACTCTGCAACTTTGCTAAGAGACTGGTATGTAAACCAGAACAACAATGCATTATTGTACAATGGTGTTTTTACCCTTCTGGTGAGTGGCATACTTAAATTGGCCACTGAGAACATTCACCTGTGATGACCCATTTCTTAAGAAGTAAATTTCTAATTAGGAAGGAATCCACCAAATCTATAAAAATATTCTAGGCCACCAAGTTTATTAAATGCTGCTTGACCCATAGAGCTGGCCAAATCTTTCTCTTGGTTGTAGATGTTCTTCATACAGGTTGGTTATGGTTCTGATTTGCCAAGGTCTATGAAAGGTGGCATTAGGTCCTGAGGCCAATACTCTCTTTCTGTGTCCTTGCTCCTTTCCTCTGGTGCCAGTTGGTCTGTTGTCTGTGCCTTTTTGTTCAGCTGGAAAAGGTAAGGTCTACCTGAGCTGGGATTTGCAGTAGAATAGACAGACCTAATAACTTAGTTAACTCTGGGCAGCAGCTTCTTTGGCTTCCACTTCCTCCAGTTAGTCCAGCTTAATTCACCAGAGTTCTACAGAGGTACTTGGAGGTTAAAGCCCCAGCTCAATATTGGTGATGATTTGCTTGGCTCTGTTTTCTGATCTCACTGCTCCATTGATCCTTGACAGGGGGAAGTACAATCTGGGTATTCCTGCATCTTGGCCAAGGTAACAACACAGGACTTTAATCTCACATTTGCCCCCAACATTCTCCACATATCTGCTAGATCCTGTTATTTTCTTTCCTGGACATGGTTAGATGAACACTGTCAAATCCTTGGTCTTAGATTTCTTAACTAAACTCCATCTAAACTAACTTCTCTCTACTAAAACAATTAGTCTTTAGACAAAATGATAATATTCCAGGGTATCAACCCCATTCGGACAGCACTTTGTTGGGACTGCATTGCAGTGGAAATCTTGCTGTAATTGAACTTTATGATTTTTTTCAGCCCTGAACATATAGACCTTCTTTTTCTGTGGCTTAAGTCTCTGAAGAGCTCATTTATCTATTCATTGGTTTATCATGCTAAACTCTCAATTCAAACTTTTTGACGTGTATTTAATAAACATGGGAATAGCTTGAGCCATTACTGGAGCAGCACCTGAGTGATTTTCAGTTCAGACATCTCTCCTCTAAGTTCCCTCAATATAGAGCATTTCCAAATGACTGTTCTTCCTTAAACCAGGACCCATTGGGCCTTACTATCTGAGATTCAGAATGGTTCCCATGCCTATGGATCTACGCACCATAGATGTTGCCATTTAATGGAGAAGGAAAATAGCCTGAAGGAGAAAACCTGCTGGTTTGGGGAATACTGCTTTTCAAGTCAATAAATATAAAATGATTTTTATTTTTACTAAGAACAACTAAAATTCAGTACTCTGGTGTGTTCAAATGTGTAGTAATTGAAACTTGTGGGACAGTTTCCAGTTTAAGTTTTCTGGAAATATATTATTATGCAGATAGTTCTTGGATAACAATGGAGGAAGTCTTTGCTTTTCATGTAATGTGAGTGGGTGATAAGAGCTTGTGTGTATCTGCTGATTTGAGAGGAAATCATGGGAGCCTGTAAGTGAAGGGAAGTTTAACCAAAAAGAAACTTCATAAAAGCATACAGCTTTATCGGGCTTGAGACATCACTTTTAGTTATTTCATGGTGCTAAAATACACCATAGGTCATTAAAGTTTCCCAAGTTTGTACAAGACGGATCCATCTATTGTGTTCACTTTATGACTATCCTCAAGCCCACAAAGAGGCTGGAGCTAGTAAGAAAGGGTAATTTAACACATTAGGATCAAAGGTTCTGCCAAAACAAAGAGCCTTGCTAAAAAGAGACAGAATTGGAACTGTTGATCATGCATACCCATTAACCAGGACAATCACAGAATGTTTCAGAAATAGCTTTTATCTTAGTCTTTTTCTCATCAAAAGTTGTTAATTTTGTTTTTACTTGATTTTTCCTGAAATTCTGCATATTACAAGGGAATTTGATGAGAAGCTTGGCTTTTCTTATTCCATACGATAACACACGCCAGGACTGCACAGCAAAGGTACCATTCCTACTTTAAGGAGTGGGACAAAACCAAGATATCCTGCATTTCTATGACATATATAACTGCCCATATGTCTAGCCCAAAACTATACTGCTAATCAAATAGATTTGTGTATTTAGTTAGCTGGAAACCTTTCAATAGTTTTCAATAGGTCGGTGCATCCTTTTGGTTGAAAACTAATACTGTTGTTTTCCCAGCCTTTCTCCAGGTTGAGAAAATGTGTCAACCAGACTGAGAGGTTACCAAATGAAGTATTTCACTTTTGAAAAACCATTTCACAAGATCACCCTTTGAGTTATTACTTGTTTTTTGATAATTTTCTTTATTGAAACTCTAGAGCTCAACTGAGAATTACAATGGTGGCAGTCACATTTTAGTAAGAAGAATGCCTGTTTTGCAGTAAGAATGGTCCTAAGGAAGGATAAGAACACTTAGCTATGTGATTTAAACAAACATATGTTAAAATAAATATAGAGTATGCCAGTATGCCACTGGGAAAAAGAGAGTCACAGCGGCAGTCTGGTACACACATCTATGCTCAGATTACCTAAATACTGCGTATGTTGTATTCACTGCAAATTATCCCTAAGTTGTAGAGTAATTATAACTCACTCTTCGGTTGCTAAGGCTATATTATGTTTTCTACCTTTAAGCATGAAATAGATATTGTAAATATTCATGAAGTTTTACTCTAATGGAAACAATGTGAATTTTTAAATTGGGGTATCATAAAAGTAAGCATTGCTTTCCCTCAAAAAAAAAAAAAAAAAAAAAAAAACAAAAAAAAAACCAAGAAATTGTAAGCCCAAAACTTTTTCTTCACATGTAGCTGAGCTAATAATTCTGCTTTAAAATAAATAAAAATGTATTTCAATTGTTATTATCCTCGCATAGTTCTTAGTGGAAAAGATTACTGATGCTAGAATATTCATATGTAAAGCTAAGTTTCTCTTTGAAAGAGGGGTTTACCTCCAAGACCTTTAGTCACAAGCCTTTGGCTGAGGAAGATCCTTGCTGAAGTCTTTTTAACTCAATGAGAAAAGCAAGGACTCCATTTCAACATTTAAAGTACTTTCCACAGATAGAGGAAGATTTATATACTGGGGAAAATTGAAAAGCGCCCTTTGTGTTACAAGTGAATACACAGGCAAAGTGATTTAAAATCAGAGGGGACACGGACAGGATGGAACCTGTAAACGAAATCCAGTAAGAGGTGAGAAATGAGTTTTCCAACGGTGCGGATTTTCACCTGGTGGGAGATCGAGAGTACTTTGTGAGCAATCTCCTCAGATAACTAAACTCTTTGGCCTTCTTAAAACCTTTAAATAATTTTAAAACATGTTCCAATTTTAGGAAGTGCAGCATTATCTCAAATAGCAAAACTTCCTGCAAGTAAGTGACCCTGATAAGACAGCAACCGGGGGCAGAATGGCTGGGCCCCTTGGACTCCGCGTGGGCCAGTGGGGTGGGAGGGAGGGCGCTGATGGGGCCTGGGCCCTCAGAGTTGAAGCCAAAGTGTAGAGAACACCCCAGCACTTGTGTGGGTCCTGGCCTTTGTCTTGGGAGAGGTAGAAGTGGCTCCAACATGACATAAAGGTCAGAGACAGAGGAGGCAGGGTGGGCCCAAAGCGGTACCCAACTCGCTGGGCTCTTCAGGAATGCCGTGTCTGCAGATGAGGGGAGGTTCAGTGCTCCTACACATGCGTGGGGGCCCTCTTCTTTTAGACTATATTGTCCCCTAGAGGGTTTTGACATCTGATTGATGACTAAGGAAGGCCTCCTGCCACCCAGAGGTAACCTGGGCCTCATTCCTCAGGCTCTTGTGACAGTTGGGCAAGAGAGAGCAGCATTGGCAGAGACGATGGGAAGTGAGGGGGGCCTGATCAGAAGGGCCGTGGGCATTGCGCTGAGGAGCACCCCCTCACTTTGACACAATGGGGACCAACAGGAACAGGGTGCCGACGGAGGCTACGTCCCACCGGATGCAAAATCTGTCTGTGAGAGGGACTTATTATTTCTATCTGTGAAATGGCTTAACTGCTAAAATAGTCCAACAGAGAACTGAAAGGGTGCCCATTACCTATGTCCCTGAATAAAGTAAAAGGGGTTCCTTCCCTTCTCCTGCAAGAAGGGATGTGTACTCAGGCAGGCAAAGACCGAGATCTAGAGCTAAGGGGACCTGTGCGGTTCAGAAAGGATGGAGGGCCATCCCGTGGGCGGAGAGATAGGACACAGCCAAAGCCTTTTGCTGTCAAAAAGGCTTAATCCAGCTGGACCACCTCAAAGCCAGCTGCAAAAGTCCCCACGTGTGCATTCTTGATGCCAGCCCTGCCTGGCCTTCCCTCTGCTCTGAGACTCCGAGAACAGGCATGGGCCCTGGGGATCACAGGGGCTCAGCGCCGGCTTGGGACTGACTGAGCAGAGCATGGCCTCGAGGAGAAAAGACCAGGGCAAGACAGAGGCTCTGAAGATCTTGCAAAGGCCAGCGATGTTAAGAGCCTGGACCTGAGGGTGGCTGAGGGGATGGACAGGGGCTACTCTGACCAGACTTAGGACACTGATGGCCTGTGGGGACTGAAGGAGAGAAATGGGCTAAGAACGCCTCTGTGGCTTCCAACCCAGGCAACTGGGCTTTGAGCAGAAGACCAAGCCTTTCAGAGAGGATAATGAACTTGGCTTAGATCACGTGAAGCACTTGATTAATCAGAGAGGAGCTTTAACTCCAGAAAAAACAAGATTATCCATCTATATGACAAAAGTAAATATATCAAAGAACATTTTGAAATGCAATCAAGCGTGTTTATTGAAATAAACTGTGAGTCATACAGATTGTTTTCCACGCGATATAGATGTCATACATTTCTTCTAGTAACAGATTATAGCCAGATGAAACACAACAGTAGAAGAGTCTAGAATAATAAATTTTATTCCTAAGAGTCTCCCTAGAGACCAGCAAACCCAACCCTTGGATAGATGAGGCAACTAACGACCGGAGAGACTGGCGTTCTCACTCTACAAACGGTTAGGGCACTGAGTGTATGCCAGGCACTTCCTTGGCGCTGGACATATACAAGTAAACAGAACGTGGTACCCGTACTCAGGTTGCTCATGGCCAGGCTCGTGGGCGACAGCATCCAGTTAGCAGGGAATTAGCACACACCCTAATATATCTGATGAGAACAGCAAGCTCAAGCTACAGAGTGCACCCAACCCGGGCCTGGGAGCCGCTCTCTGCAGGTTAAATGTGAGCTGACCTGGGAAGGATGAGTAGAAGTCTCATAGACAGCTTGCCAGACTGTCCCAGAAGGCTTGGGTGAGGGAAAGCATCGTGCAGTTAGTGCATCGAAGGTGATCAAGTACCGAGGAATTCCAGTCCTGGATTCTTAAGACAATAGTCTCCCGACTCCTAGTGCAGTGATATTTTTAGAATACTGTCTTTCTAGGTTCCCCGACAAATATGGGATGATTCGGCACGTACAGCAACAGTCTTGCATAGAGAAAAGGACCCATACACGGCTCACACATACCCGGGTAGAGACATTAGGATTTCCAAACCCTCTTATTTAAAATGTCTCTTTGAGGAATAATTATTTTGTATTGGAGCCTTTCATTTCCTCCCAAAATTTACATAAATCAGGTCATACCATAAAGCTCTTAAGTCTGGAAGGGATTTTAAGGAACTACTTTGCAGTGGCGAAGGGGGTGGGAGGCTGGGCAGGGGGAGCCGTGGCCACCTGGTGCCGGCAATATTGGGGCCACAATCTATAGAGAACAGAAAACTTTCTCATGAAAGGGACCAAACCGGTTCTGCATTTTATCATCTCATGGCACGTGGCAGCAATCCAGTAATTCTCGGTCACACCAGTAATGCAACCCTCTTCCCTGCCAAGGCGGGTGTCTTTTCCGTTCTCTACCACCCCTCGCCCACGTCTGCCCCGTGCCCGGATCCACCTGCAAGCGTGGAAAACACATCTCCCCCACGGGCTGCACCAGCGCTCTGTAAACATAGCTTGAGGAGTCAAAATCATATGTACAGAAAACCCCAGACCAATATTTCTCTTCCTGCAATTACGGTATTTCTCTCCAGTGAAGGCTCTCGCTTCTCAAAAGCCTCCAATCCCTCTGGAGCTGCTGGGCGCTCACAGGCTTACCAGGAGCAGTCCTCGCTCATCCTCTCGGCCCAGGCCGTCTGGCAGGTGCTCGGTGGGATGAACACCGAGGGGTCTTTAATGCCCAGTTGTATGTCAAAAAACCGCGTGGACAAGATCACACTGTAATTTTTGGTGAAGGTTTCCTGGACAGGATAACAATCCTTGGTGGTATAAATGCCGATCCAGGTTTCATCTGTCAGAGGAAGGGAAGTGGACTTTTTTTTAACATAGAAGATAGGCAAAATGCCTGTATTTTTTCTCTTGTAGTAAAACACACATACAATTCACCCTTTTAACTATTTTTAAGGACAATTCAGTGGCATTGAGTATGTTCATGCAAAACCATCGCCACCATCCATCTCTGGAACTTTGTCATCTTCTCCAGTGGAAACTCAGTGCCCTCTAACACTCACTCCCCCTCCCCCCAGCCCCTGGCAACCCCCATCACTTTCTGTCTCTACAAATAGGACCACTCTAGGGACTTCAGAGAAGTGGAATTACATAGTAGTTGTCCTTTAGTGGCTGGCTTATTTCACTTGGCATCATGTCCTAAAGTTTCGGCCAATATTACCTGTGGCTGAATAATATTTCATTGTTTGTGTACACCACATTTGGGGCATTCATTTATCTCCCGAAGGACACTTGGGTTGTTTCTACCATCTGGCTATAAAGATTGATGCTGCTAGAAACAAGGGTACCCACTCATCCTTCTGAGTCCTTGCTTTCAACTCTTCTGGGTATACACCCAGAAGTGGAATCGACAGGTCATGTAATAACTCTATGCTAGGGAACACCTGGGTGGCTCAGTCGTTAAGCATCTGCTTTTGGCTCAGGTCATGATCCCAGGGTCCTGGGATCGAGCCCTGAACCAGGCTCTCTGCTCGGTGGGAAGCCTGCTTCTCCCTCTTTCTCTGCTTGTGTTCCCTCTCTCACTGTGTCTCTCTCTGTCAAATAAATAAATAAAATCTTGGGGGGAAAAAAACCTCTATGCTAAACGGGGGGTACTCTTTGCACACTGTTTTGTACTATTTCCCACAAACACCATAAAGCCTGTGTTCTTGCAACCGTTTTGGGGTAGGTGTACGAAAGCACTGTGGAGAAGAGCTTCATGGCTATAAACAAAAGCAGACACTCAGAATAATGGGAGTAGATCTGGTCTCTGTGACTTTAGAAAGTGACATGAGGATTCTAAAGTAGACCTCAGACGATGTCTTCCGTGTCACAGATCTCAGGACCACTCAGTGTCAGGGCTGAGGATAAGCCCATAACAGCCAAGGGGGCAGAAAGGCGTAGGCAGTGCTAGAAGGCTGAGATGTTTCAAATATGATGCTTAGAATCTGGAGCTAAACAAGCAGCAGAGTACACAGATGGGTTGGGGAATGACTTCAAAGCAGGTGTGGGGAACATTAAACAATTTACTTAAACTTACAAATTGCCCTAACTACCCTTCCTTAATGGACTTAAACTTTTCCCCATCCTGCTTCCTGAGATGCAGCACTTAGCTATTTCATGAAGGCTTACACGATCTAGCGGACTTTCTGTCAGACCACTCCTGGACAGTGATCTGCTCCTGGGGCCCCCCTATGGAGTACTGGTCCTCAAACGTGGCATTCTGAGGAATGTCTAGAGGGTCCCAGGGCTCCGTCAGGCTGATCTTCGAACACTGCTTGGTGGCTTGTTCAATCTGAAACATCACTCCATCCTTATAGAGCAAAATATATTCAAATAATCTGAAAGACAGATACAGAGAGAACGGATCAGGACCCTGTCTTACAGTCATCATGCCTCTTATCGACATTCAGTCCAAAGGCCCTTCAATACAAATTACTCTTAGAACAAGTAGAAAAAAACAGTTCTGCTTGCAAGGCAATCACTTACTTATTTATGAGCACTCGACACATTGACAACCTAAATATGAAATCATTAAAATTCAGAGCTCGAAATTGAATACTGAATCACGGAGTACCTATTACCCGCCAGATCCTATGCTTAGGCTTACAAACACAGGGAAGATGGGGAAGCCCTGGGTTAATGACTGAACTATGACCTTTTAGCCACAGGGACCCAGGAGGATTTGATCCTTGGCTGGGCCGAGTTCTTCTTGGAGCACTAAGTCAGGAGTCCTTGGGGTGCACTGAAGGTAGCACACCCAGAAGCTGCTAAGGTCAGCCCACACCTATGCCTCATTGTCTCGACTCTCAGTGAGTCATGGGTTCCAGTAAGGCATAGCTGCGGGAAAATGAGGGCCCCTCCCATACCTGGAGGAGACTGGATGCAGACAAAAGTTGAGGGGACCCCAGAGTCACTGGTTTCCCGCACAGTTTGCTCCAGGCCCCGCCTCTCCTGCCCACATGTACAGCCCCTGTGGGCAGCAAGTCAGACGGACTCCCAGGCTGGGCGGGGAGCTGCAGATGCCCTCCCCATCGCCCTGCACACCACGTTGTCCCCAGTCCTGTGTGGATCGTAAGGCTAAGCCATCTTGATGTCGGGGGAAGCCAACAAGTTGGGCTTCCCTGTGTTTGTCAATCCAAAACTCAGGCCACAGCTGCTGGTCCAGCAGAGTGAGGTTGTGGCTCTGACCTCACACAGTGAAATTCACAACCCTCGAGGGCAGAAGAGCTGAGGGTGGGGGAGGGCTTCCCCTGAAAAAAAAGATGTGAGACGGTCTCCACCCCACAGCCTCCATCTGCCTCTAGCGCAAACGTTTGCCATCTCAAGTCCAAGCTTAGAAAGTATTTTCTTCAGAAAAACTATTACAAACTATCGTTGTCTACATGGTCAAAATAGTACCACTATCAGGATTACGCTTCTGCTTTCTACGATCCAGTATGGAAATGTGAACATGACCTCACTTTATATATTTAGATACATTATCCATCCTGCTTCATCCCAGCAAACGCTTGAAATGGCTTACGAGGGTCAAACCCACGCCTTCTAGAAGTGGGAGTGACTGCAGACAGAAGAGAAAGTGTTCCCTTGCTGCAATGCT
Source organism: Mustela putorius furo (assembly GCF_011764305.1). Taxonomy (NCBI): domain Eukaryota; kingdom Metazoa; phylum Chordata; class Mammalia; order Carnivora; family Mustelidae; genus Mustela; species Mustela putorius. The sequence goes on from NW_025421998.1 coordinate 16,102,721, forward strand.
CTCCCAGAAAAGTGGAGCCAACCTCCAGCTTCTGATAAAAGCACACACGCAGGGTTCCCACTGAACTACAGCCCTTTGCGGGAGCTGGGTAGACTGTCGCTCTTGCCTGGTGCCTGGTGAAGTCCCGCACAGAACAGTCTAACATTCATGCACGGAGTACAGACATATTACTCTCAATGTTAGAGGGCTGTCCATTCACAAATATGGGACTCTGTACACAAATCCATTTCCAGGAGCCATTCAGGGACGGCGGGCCCCCCAAAACACCGTGTGTCCTGGGGGGGGCTCTTTTTTATTCTCACTATCAGCACCATCCTCTCATGCCTTCCCAATCCCCAGGGGTCTGCAAGGCAGGCTCTTTATGCAGCTGGACATGTCCCCTGTAAACTCAGAGGCTGGGGGAAGCTGTTTCCGACACAAACCAAGCGAGAGTCAAGAAGGAAGCCAGGAGAAGCACTAGCAAGCTGGGACTCCAACAGCGGAGCATTTGCTGGACGCATTTCTTCTCCAGAGGCCCAGTGTCTGGAGATCCCCATGCAGAGTTATGATGTTTCTTTTCTTGTAATAAACTCTCTTTTTTTCTGCCTGGAACTTTCTGTGTGACTCAGAAGCAGGGCTCATTTCTAATTGGAGGACTCTGCTGTTCCACCTAGAGCCCCGGAGGACAGCCACCGGCACAGCTGTCCAAGGAGAGACAGCGCACGGCCCTGCGCGGATCCCAGGGCCATGGTCGCCCGGTCAGCCCACAGCCGGGGAAGGGGATGGGGCAGAGAGGAACACTGCCAGCTTCACTACTGTCCCGGGGCCAGGTCTGCCCATCCACAGAGGGAAAGTTTAATTTTAAAGTGAGAATGCTAGACTTGAAAGAACCATCACAAACTGTTACCACTTATCCATTCTGGGTGGTCTGAACACAGGTGTTTGTTCCAGTGTACTCAGTACTTGGCTGTTTCCAAAATATTTAATTTTTTCGCAAGAGACCATCATCTGATATTGAGGTTATGTTGACAGTGCCTTAAGTAAAACAGAAAATACTCATTTAATGGGAAACCAAATACAACCATATAACTGTTTGGTTGTTTTTCGAAATCCCATATGGATATCATTGCTCGTGCTGCTCTGTATGGAGTTTTGGGACACAGAAGGTTTTGATGATGCTGTTGTGACTTAGGTGTTGATGTGAGCATAATTCCTAGTTAAGAGGTAAGTTTCTCCATTGCCAAGAGGATACAGGCTGTGAAGCCTGATAGAATCATTAGGTCAAAACGCAGAGATCAGCCAGGGTTGAAATGAATCATCGGCCTGGGATGCTGTGCGGGTAATAACCCGTAGACCCGAAGGACTGGACTGACCGTCTTCAACCGAAACTCGATCCCGGGAAGCGAGATCAAAGCCTGGCTCCGACATGGAGGAAGCTGGGAGGACAGGAGTCACAAATCACATTCCCGGGGTCCAGGCAAGGTGAGGTGCTGGAAAGGGCCTGGAGGACGAGGCGGGCAGGTCAGGCCCGGGTCAACAACAGCCGGCAAACTCCTCCTCACTGGCCAGACCCCAAGCAAAGCACAGCTCCCGGGAGGGCCCTGCCAGGCCTCAGCTGCCAGCAAGGTCAGGCCGGCCAGGCCCGGCCAAAGGGTCAGCAGGCTGAGCTCTCCACACCAGCCTCAGTGCAGACGTGCCCAGTGCCCCCATTTTGCCTCGCTCCTCACGGGACCAAGGATTCCAGTTGCTTTGGACAAACTGTTCAGGCTGCACTGATCATCTCTGTTGTTCCTGAAATCCACTGTCCTGAAAATTAGGCCCCACGATCGTCATGTTTCCTCAAACACTGAAAACCTGTAGAAGTTTTATATCTTCTGGGATTTGTACAGCTGACTCATGTTCAACAGGAAAAAAAAAAAATCCAACAGTACAGAAATGGAAAATGAGTAAAAATTGCCCAGAAACTCACACTTACAGAAGTAACAACTCTGTGCATCTGTGTCTAAACATATATGGGTATTTTTATTTAAATTTCTTTAAATTGTGGCAAAACACACGTAACATAAAATTTGCCATCTTACCCATGTTCAAGTGTGTAGTTCAATAGCGTTAAGTATATGTGTATTGCTGTACAAACAATCTCCAGAATTCTTTTCATTTTGCAAAACTGAAACTCTGCCCACTAAGCAGCTCCCCATGTCTCCCTGCCCCAGCTCCTGGTAACCACCATTCTACTTTCTCCCCCTGTGAACTTGACTCTCTAGGTGCCTCTATAAATAAGGGGAATCATACAATAGTTGTCCTACTGGCTTATTTCACTCAGCATCATGTCCTCAAGGCTCATCCATGCTGCAGTGTATGTCAGAATTTCCTTCCTTTGAAAGGCTAATATTTCACTAAATGTAGAGGCCACATTTTGCTTATCTCTTCATCTCTGTATAGACTCTGGGTTGTTGCCACCTTTTGGCTATTTTGAGTAACGCTGCTATGAACATACTGTGCAAATATCATATCGATTTTTCATTATGTGTACTAGACATGCTTTACAAAAATGAGTGAATTATGTTTTATAACCTATTGTTTTAAGTTCAACAATTTGTCCTTCATATCCTTCTAGGTTAAAAAAATACAGATTTATAGAATCACTTTTTATTAATTTACTATGAAATATTTTTAAAATGCAGAAATTAAAGGACTAGCCCAAAAATCACCTTTGTACCTACCAGTTAAATTCCATAATGTTGACATTTTGCTATATTTGCTTTATCTAGTTTCTAAATATTTGAAAAAAATACTTTCTGCCTCCTCACCACACTATTATTATCACACTTAAGAAATGAAAATTCATTCCCGGGGTGCCTCTCTGCTCAGCAGGGAGCCCGCTTCCTCCTCTCTCTCTCTGCCTACCTCTCTGCCTACTTGTGATCTCTCTCTGTCAAATAAATAAATAAATAAAATCTTTTAAAAAAAGAAAATTCATTCCCTAATGCTACCACCTAATATCTGGTCCATATTCAACTGTCCCCCAAATGTGAATTTTAAAGTTTCTTTTTTTTTTTTTTTTAATCAGAAGCCAGGGTGCCTGGATGGCTCAACCAGTTAAGCATCTCCTTATTTCTCATATGTAAAGAGAGAGTAGAATTTTGAAGCTCCAAGCATTATTATGAAGATGATTTGAATCAGCAGATATAAAGTTGTTATACAAATGTAAGGGATTGTAGCTTTGTAGGCAAGCCTCCCGGTGGTCACGTTTACGATCCCCAGTTAATGTCTGATGAGGAAACTGCGCGTTTCACCTGCGCACAGAAGATACGATCGGTGATGTGCCAGAGAAGGGCTGTTCATCCGGCAGGATGGAAGGATGAAGGAGAGAATGGTCCTGGGTCCTCTAGTGGACCCCGCCGGAGCAGACCCACAGGCATATCTCCCTTTCTCTCTTGCCTGCCTCTCAACACCCAGGCTGAGGAAGTATTCTCATTGACTCCCTTCTTTTGTTTCCCTTGGTGGTGGGGGTATAGCTGGTTCCGGCCTCGCAGATCTAAAAGGAAGTCTGTTGGAAGAGGAGATCTGCTGGCGAGTTCTCCTCTTTCCAAAAAACAGACTCCCTGTCCCGCTCTCCATCCTTGAACACAAAGAAGTAATGCTTGGAGTCCAGGGTGGCCACTTGGAGACCGTGAGGTAACGAGTCAGCCTGCCATCTTGCAACTGTGAGCCAACTTTTTCTGGGAATGGCAGAGGAGAGGATGGCAGGGGCCTTGATAATACTGTTGAGTCAGACCTAGGAACACGCATCACCAGCATTCTGAGGCTTTCTGAGACAAACATCCTTATAGTTCTGGCCTCTGTTAGTCAGATTTTCTGACATGCACAGCTGAAAGCGCCCTAAATAAGGAAAATCCACTGCTTTATAGCTCTGATCTAGCAGATGCTTTTTAACAACTCTCTGAGAGCCTTTCATTCCAGAATGAGCAGGGCCCAAGGACTTGGCTACGCCCAGAACCCACAATATCAGAGCCTGGCCCGGGTGAAGATAAACCCGAACAGCTACTGCCTGTGTAGCCGGGAGGAAACTGTTTTTCTGTCTTGAACCAAAGCAGTCAAGGGGTAAAAAAAAGAAACAGTCTGAGGCAGGGGCTACCGACTGGCAAATTCCACTGCCTGACTCATTATTAGCTTTCTTTCTTTCTTTCTTTTAATTTGACAGACAGAGATCACAAGTAGGCAGAGAGTCAGGCAGAGAGAGAGGAGGAAGCAGGCTCCCCACTGCGCAGAGAGCCCAATGTGGGGCTCCATCCCAGGACCCTGAGGTCATGAGCCGAGCTGAAGGCAGAGGCTTTAACCCACTGAGCCACCCAGGCACCCTCCTTCCTTCCTTTTTTAAACAGAGGAGAAACTATGAGACTGAGAGCATAATTACATTGTACATAAGGTGCCAGGATTGGACTCCAGGTGGGATCTCCTCCCAAACTCGCTCTAATTCACCAACACATGCTCCTTCCCCTCCTTCGACAAGGGGAAGGAGTGATTCTTCCCAACCACCTATAACTGCTTGGCATCCAGGACATCTTAAATTGCAGAAAAGGGAGTGGACGAATATAATTTTGTGATCACTAAAAGGACTTTGGCTTTTAGGGAAGAAATTTGACAAACTTTGGATTTGTTTCTGATGCAATATAACAGATCAGCGATGTAAGCCAGCAATCTTACTCTTAGCAGGAAGAACCGAGCGGTAGCTGCTTGCCATTCTAGCCCACACCAAGATTGAGTTACACCCGACGGTAATTATGAGACTTAAAAGCAAAACACTATTTCAAAATTGTTGTGTCAGACAGAAACTCATTGTGCAGGCTGACACAACCACATATAACAAAAGGGAAATTAAGTTACTTGAGAACACAGCCCTAGGAAAAGTAAAATCAAAGAATAATTACGTGTGCAATTTAAGGAGCTGTAAGGTGATGGGCTTCCACCACTTGGATTCTAATTCAAAAGGGGAAAAGGCTGCTCAAGAAACTGAAGAGATTTCTTTTTTCCAAGAATGTTTCAGGATGAAAACTGGCAACGTGCAGACAGATACTCTTTCATCTGATGGAAGATAATAAAAAACGTCTAATGAGACAACAGTTCAAGATGTCTTCTTCTCACCACCGAAAAGAAGAGCTTTATTAGTACCAGGATACCCATGTTGCCCTGGTATGCAGTGGTTTCTAGAACTACGTATCACGGGGAGGTAAGGAGTCTGGGAGGGTACGAGGTTAGTCAGATTCGTCCAGCCAGTACCCCGCTTCTCAGGAGAAACATATCAGTTGCCACTGTGTGTAAATATAAACACAGATGCCCTTGCAGCTAACAGTTAATAAGTCTAAAATAGAAATCTTATTTTTTACTTTCAATGGGATTTGAGAAAATACTGAATTTAGGAAACAAAGAATAACGCATGGTTACAAAGATAGCTCTCTAATGAAAAACACAATTATCAAAGTAGAAAACGCAGCAGAGGTAGCACAGAATGCTCTTGATATGGAAAACAAACAAAAAACAAATAAGAAACAGAAGCAGCGGATTAACAGTTACAATTCCAGAACTCTAGGTAACTATAGGGATGCCTGGGTGGCTCAGTCGATTAAGTGTCTGCCTTCAGCCCAGGTCATGATCCCAGGGTCCTGGGATTGAGCTCCACATCGGGCTCCCTGCTCAGCCAGGAGTCTGCTGGTCTCCCTCTGGCTCTGCACCGCACCCCCCCACCCCACTTGTGCTCGTACATGCACACTCTTTCTCTCACTAATAAACAAGTGAATAAAATCTTTATCAAAATCTCTGGAACTGTACCACCAGAGCCATACCCTCTCTGAAGAAAATTAATTGAATACATTTTCTAGCTGACTGAGACATGAATCAAAATAAAGGTTTCAGATAGATAACCCTATCAGCATGAAAGATACCGCAGCAAACAGTAGAAGGGGTAAAACCATTTATGTTTCTTTTGTGGCAATGCTACTTAGAAGTTTGTGTAAAGTTTGTGCAAACACTCACACAATAGAACTTCCTCTGTGTTTAACACATGAAGCAGATGACCTTATAGAGGCTTGACTCAGTATCGTGAAAGAAGGAACAGAAGAAATCTCCCAAGCACTTTAAATTCTTTTCAACTTACTGAGTGGAACCTAAATAAATGCTTGTATTTTTCTAGAAGAAACTGTGTTCTGGTGACAGAAAAATGGATTCCCAAGCTTCATCCCCTCACTCCTTAAGAGAACGGAAACATCACGAGGGAAACTCTCCGGGGGTCCCAGGGGCAACCTAGGTAAGCAACAGTTCATTGCTCACAGTTCTGGAAGTTGGAAGTCTGACAGCAGGGTGCCCGCCTGGTTGGGAAGGGCTCTCTTCTGGTCATAGACTTCTCATTGTATCTTCACATGGAGAGGCCAGCTAGCTCTCCAGGGCCTCTTGAATAAGGACACTAATCCCGTTCACAAAGCATCCATCGTCATGACCTAATCACCTCCAAGAGACCCCACTCGTAATGCCTTCACCTTGGGCATTAGTTTTTCAACACATGAATATGAGAGGCTGGAGCCTGATTGGGGGAGGGGGATCGCCATCCAAAATACAGTGTGTGACAAAGGGGACAGGGAGAGGGCTCGATTCAGAGCGAGGGGGGACTCCCACATCCAGAGGAAACACATAAATCACATCAGAACACAGCACGTAACGTGACATTTCAGTGGATATTAAATCTGGGGTCCATTCTCTCCCCAGCACCTCTGCTCCCCACAGGGCAAGCTGGTAAAACTGCCTACTGCCCTGTTCCTTCTGGAATGAGAGCTTCATCATCTTGTGCTTTCTCCACATTTGCTGCCACTGCCTCACCACATCTCCCAGGGCCCCTCTGCCAAGACTTGTCCCTGGAATTCCTGAGGAGACACTGTTCCCTCTTGATATCAGCCAACTCAGTAACCCCATGGTGGCCCGGGCATCTTCCTCAAAGGAATGATCTGCCTTTCTCAACTTGACATCCTGGATCATCAGCTTCTTGATGACACTGTCTGGGAAGGAGGACTTACAATTCCAGAGAATATAAGCTGTACCTCAGTAAGGGACTTGGCGGGGGGGCAGCGGGGGCCGTGGGCGCATATGTTATAAAAGCTTCGGAAATCAGTGCAGATGGTCCAGCTTACCACAGTCCTCCCTCCAGGTATTTTCAAATAAATTCAGAAGGCCTTGCATTCATCATGGCTGAACCTGGATCCCACACCAACTAGTCTGGTGGTTCCTAAGTTACAGCTCACCTGCAGCTGATAATGCTGTGTTAGAACAAGGACCTAATGTGCCCCCCAGCCGTGTACCACCATTTTTCCACCTGACAACACCTTCCTTTGCGATTTCTCAGATGCTCCACAACACCAGGGTCTTCGGGAGCTATGATCTGAGAGACTGTGGTTTACTTAATAAACCACAAAACATTCCATAAATTCACAACTGATTGTTAAAATGTAATCATGAGGAAAAAGAAAATTGGAATAAAAAAAGGATACCAGTAGATAAGGTCTGAAGTTGTTCCAGGGTTCAGAGAATATCATGTACAAATTTATTATGATGATTAATATAATCCTGATGAAATGGAAGATCTTCTAGGAAAATATAAATAAGCCAACTAACGCAGAATGAAGCAGAAAGTTAAGTGGACCAATAGCCAGAGGAAAATACCCTTACGGTGGCCTAGTGAGATCTTAGATCTTTGACCTTAAAAAGAGATCAAAGAGTTTCTTCTTCAAAAGGAGTTAGGTCCTAATGGTTTCGGGAATTAATTTCTTCCAACCTCGAGGCTGGAGAGGATAGAGACATATTGAAGACCTGCCAATTCTTTTATAATTTTACAAATCTTTTCTACATTAAAATATGGAAAGCAGAAAAATAAAAACTAAAGAACAAGATAAATTGTGGCTATGGATTAAAAACAAATCTTCAATAAAATGTTATTGAGTCAAATCAAGCAGACTTGTAAAAGACTATTTAATACCCATCCTTATTAGAAGAAATTCTTTACAAAATAGGTCAGAAAAATAGTTACTGAACTTGATATTTACTAAACCAATGGCCCATAGGGGACTTACCTGGGGAGGATTAGAGACAGTCACAACAGAGCGAGAATCACAAGGGGGTGTGACATCACTGCAGGCACGCCATTTTGCCCTACCATTTCTTCTTTATCATATCAGAAATGACCAGAAATCATTAGAGTCCATATAGGCGTGAGTGTGGGAAACACAAACAATCACATTCTGCCGGCTGAGATGTCTGCCTTTGGAGCAACCTTCCCAAAGGGCAAAGTTGTCACAACCTAAAAATGTGCAAATCCCTCTTCTATCATTTTCTCATATAGGAATGTATCCAAAATATGTTAAAAAGCGGTATGCATCTAATTGCACACAAATACAAGGCAAGGGGTGTAGTAGTCTATACTAGTGGGAAACAGACAGGAAATGAATATGACTATCCCATAATAAGGGACTGCTTAAAGAAGCTATGTTCTACTCATTGGCTAGAACACCACAAGTCATGAGAAATGGTTCTGTTAATGGTTACTTAGTGGCATGAGAAGTTCACACAATATTTAGTTAAATTTAAAAAATGAAGAGCATGTTTCCATTTTAATTTTAAAATCACAGGAAATACACAGGAATAGGGAAGGAAATCCATATGTACATAGGTACATACATCAGAGTTCTTAGTCCCATATAGCAGGACAATGAGACAATTTTACTCTCTTTATGTTGCTCTTCTGTGTTATGTAGATTTTCCACCACGAACATCTACAATGCTAGTAGTCCAAAAGCCATGAAAATGGTATTTATTCACTCAGCACATATTTATTGAGTCTTGTGATGTACCAAGCGCTTCTAGGTGCTGGAGCTTGGGTGATAAATCAAACCCGTAATATTCTCTCCCTCATGGAGGCGAGACAGACAATAAAAACCAGACACACTCACTGACCAGACGATGTCACCCAGGGATCGTGTCTGGAGGAAAAGAGAACAAGATGTGGTGGGGAGTGGCTGGTAGGGAGGGTTCACAGAAGGCCCCTCTGAGGGGATGGTGAGCTGAGACCTGAATAAGGAGAAGCTGGGAGTTGGAAGATGATAGCAGTGGACTAGTCAGTATGGATAAGCTTGCACAGTATATTGTTAAGTGAACAAAAGCCCATTGTAAACAGTGTATGCTTCAGTATTCATGCTGTGCGTCTTAGAATCACCTAGGACAGGGGTACCTGCAGTGGAGCAGAGGCTGAGCATCCGACCCTTGGTTTTGGCTCGGGTCATGATCTCGGGGTCATGGGATCGAGCCCTGTGTCAGGCTCCATGCTCAGCGGAGAGTCTCCCTGCCCCTCTGCTCCTCCCCACCTCACTGTCTCTCAGAGGAATAAAAAAATCTTTAAAAAATCACCTAGGATATTCAGAAGACATTACAAGTAGCCATAACGGTGGAGCAGTGACAGATAATTTTTACTTTTTCTGTGCATACCTGTCGTTGGGTATCCTTTTACAATGAGTAGAGGTCACCATTATTATTCATTTCCTCTTCAACTATTCAAACAAAATCTATATCTGTGGTGTTGGAGATAACAGCAACAACCAGATAAAAATTCCTCATGGTGGAATCTTGCTTCAGGCAAGGCGAGGCAAAGGAGATGAAGGGACGGGTTTAAAAAGCACTAAATAGGGATGCCTGGGTGGCTCAGTCCATTGGGTATCTGCCATCAGCTCAGGTCATGATCCCAGGGTCCTGGAATCGAGTCCCACATGGGGCTTCTTGCTCAGCAAGGAGCCTGCTTCTCCCTCTGCCTGTTCTGCCTGCAGCTCTCTGTGCTCCTGCTCTCTCTCTCTCTGACAAATAAATAAATAAATAATCTTAAAAAAAAAAAAAAGCACTAAATAGTAGGTCCAATTGTGGTCGGTATCTTGAAGACATTAAGCGATGTGGTGTGGTGTATGAGAATGCCGGCTGGAGAGACAGTCTAATTTGGGAGGAGGCTGTGCAGCTTTTTAGGGAGAAGGCTTTCTATGCACAGGAAACAACAACCCAAATGCCAACAGGGGGAAGCTTGCTGAGCTGGGTACAGGAGGGGGCTGGCGAGGAGGGGCTGCTGCATGCTCAGAGACAAGATATGGGGGCGAGATGGCAGCAGATCCATCAGGGCGGCTGGGCCCTGGTAAGGAGAGTCACTCTGACAGACAGAAAGGCACTGGAGGGTTTTGAGCAGAAGAGTGACCTGATATATTTCTAGCAGAATCATTCAAGCTGCTATGTTGAGAACAGACCAAAGGGGCGGGGACGGAAGGAGGAAAACCCGAGGTTAGCACAAGAAGCCCAAGCAAGAACAATGAGGGTTTGGGTCTTCACGATGACAGTGAACATGGGGTCAGATGCTGGGTCTATATCAGAATGAGAGTGGACAGGATTCACTTATGGACTACCTGTGGCATGTGGGAGAAGAACTCAAGGATGACTCTAAGGGTTGATCCTGAGCAACTGGAATTGCTATTAAGTGAACCTCAGAAACCTGCAAGAAGAACATTTGTTGGTTTGTTTGTGCATTTGCAGGGCAGGCATTAGTTTTGGGTAAAGCCATGACTGAGCTGAGGGCACCAAGCGAGGGGTGCAACAGAACAGTAAAGGCATGTAAACAGTAAAGCATGGCCAGCCCGAGCCCTGGGATGTTCTACCACTGATGGTCGCAAGAAGAGCGGGAAACGGGGCACCTGTGTGGCTCAGTGGGTTAAAGCCTCTGCCTTCAGCTCAGGTCATGATCCCAGGGTTCTGGGATCGACCCCATGTCGAGATCTCTGCTCAGCAGGGAGCCTGCTTCCTCCTCTCTCCCTGCCTGCCTCTGTGCCTACTGGTGATCTCTGTCATATAAATAAATAAAATTTAAAAAAAAAAAAAAGAAAGAAAGAAAGAAAGAAAGAAAAGAAGAAGAAGAGCAGGAAGAGCAAAGGGGACTGAGAAGCCAAGGGAGTGGGACGGAAGGAGGGACACCACAAGATTGTGGTCTGTGAAGATACCAAATTGGAGGAAGTGAGCCCAGGAAAATGAGGAGTGATAAAGGATCGTTCAGTTACGATGGGAAGCATATCATTCTTGAGCAGAGCAGGCCCAGCAGAATTGTGATACTCAGGGATTGACTGGAGAGGGTTCGAGAGAGGGTGGGCTTCGAAGACTGGACTTCGCGTGAGATTTGCTCTAAGTCGATGGAAAGAATGGGGTTTCAGCTGGTGGGATCAAGAGAGGAATTTTTTCTTTAAAGATGGGTAAAATAAAAGAAATTATGAAAGGGAAAATAGAAGAGTTTTACTGGAATCGGGGAAATATAACACTATCACATTTATTCCAGGAAAAACAAACCACTAATTGGTGGAATATTTTCAGATCTTTGGGCACTCTGCCCCTGACCGCCATCTTCGAGGGCAGAGTCGGGGAGAAACAGCTCAAGGTTGACAGAGAGAAGTAAAGATGTTTTCAGAGCAGTTTGGCGACCACCTCTGGCTTCTACTTATAAGTTAGTCTTACACCCCACCAGCCCTATTACTCCGGGGGGCTTGTCTTCCTTGGCACTCAGCCTCCCCACCGCCTGCTTCTCCTCGGCATCCCAGCATCAACCCTGTGAAATCCAGGGTCAACAGACCCACCGAATGAAGACTCAAAGCAAACTTTACGGGCTTCCAAGAAAATCTCTTTCTTGAAGAAAAACTCAATTTTGCAAATCGGCATGATTCACTTTCGGGGATCAAAAGGCCACCAGCAGTCAGACTTCCTGAGCTAATAATAAAAGAAAATGCCGGCTCTAGCCATCAGAGATCAAGGGGAGGGAGTAGAGGCAAAAAGGAGACATTCTCCTAAAATTCTGAAAGTTGTGATTTCTGAAAATATAAGCCCAGTCCACACAAAACAGGGTTGTGATTAAATAAATTTGTGGAGGGGCACCTGGGTGGCTCGGTGGGTTAAGCATCTGCTTTTGGCTCAGGTCATGAACTCGGGGTCCCAGGATGAGCCCCACATCGTGCTCCCTGCTCAGCGGGGAGTCTGCTTCTCCCTCTCCTTCTGCCCCTTCCCCTTGCCTGTGATCTCTTGTGCACACTCTCTCAAATAAATAAATAAAATCTTATAAATAAATAAATAATCAATTTGTTGAGCAGTTCATACTAATTTACCTCCCCCAGCCACATAGATGGATTCTGAGGATTTACAACAATATAACCCTGAGAAATCCAAAAGAAGAAAAACATACAAAAAATAAATAAATAACCTGATCTGCCCTTTCCTCTCACTCAACAGTGTAATCTAAAATCACTAGATAGGGCCACGCAAGGTTGGCATCTGCATGGCCTATTAGCCCAGGGCACGGAGCCCAAGTGGGGAGAGGGGACCACCCATGTAGGGAGGGCACATCCCAGCGATGCAGAGCTGGTTATCTACGGCAACCAATAATGGAGCCAGTTTTCTCTGAGAAGAGACCTCCAAAAATGAACCCTGTGCAGGTGGAATGGAATTGGAGTTTCTGGTGTAAATATGTATATGGATCAGAATTAGAAGCTTAGCAATGTATGCACACGTAAATTTGTGTGTATGCGTATGAGTAAGTAACTCTGTGTGTTCAAACCTATGTCATACCCTTGTTTTGTCCACTGAGAAGGTCTGGGAGCCACACCCCTAGTAGCCATGAGCACAACTAGAGCAGAGATCTTGGCTTCCAAATATTATTCTCCAGTAAAAGTAACCAGGTTACTTTTACCAGCTCCAGGTTCAGAAATGGTTCATTCTGAGACCCTAGCAGAGTACAGATGATTTTGGAACATCTTACTGCGGCAAAAAGCAAAGAAGTGCTCAGAGAATAAGAGATACATGTTTAAAGAACCTAAGAGCCAACTTTAAGAGGACCCACTGGCCAGATCTGGGATAGTGTGAACATCAAAATGCAATACAGTGAGAATCCTTGAGTCCTTGCTGATATACATAAATGAATAAACTGAGTATCATGAAAACTGGGATGTGTATATGGTTTTGTGTGTGTGTGTGTATGGTTTTAAAAGATCTCTCTACCAGGGAGCCGGGTGCCTCAGCTGGTTAAGTGTTCACCTTCGGTTCAGGTCATGAACTTGGGGTCCTGGGATCGAGCCCTGTACCAGGCTCCCTGCTCAGTGAGGAACCTGCTTCTCCCTCTCCCTCTGCTGCTCCCTGTGCTTGTGATTTCTCTCACTCTCTCTATTGCTGTCCAATAAAGAAAAATAAAATCTTCCAAAAATAATAAAAAATAAAATATCTCCCTACAGGGGAGCCACCTGGGTAGCTCAGTCAGATGAGCACCTGACTCTTGATTTCAGCTCAGGTCATGATCTCAGGGTCCTGGGGTTGAGCTCCAAGTCAGACTACCCACTAGGCATGGAGCCTGCTTAAGATTCTCTCCTTCCCTCTCTAAGGGAAAAAAATAAAATAAAATAAAACACCTCCCTACAAAATACACATTCATTAAAGAGTTAAAAAGTGTCACTTCACACCAAAAAAACCTTGCAGCCATCAGTTAGTTACCCAGGTGATGCCGGTGGACATCGCAATGCAGCAGGAACAGGGTACTACCTCCGTGGTATCCTACTGCAGGTGAATAACCAGAATCTCATTGTAAGGAGATGTTAAACAAACCCAGATCAAGGCCCATTCTACCAAATCACTGGTTTGTAATCGTCCAAAGTATCCAAATGCAAGGAAGAGGGAGGAACCGTTTCAGCCAGAAAAACACAGAAGTCAGGACACCTAAAAGCAGTGCTTGAATGTAAACTGTGTCCTTTCACTATAGAGAACATAAATGAACAACTGGCAGAACTTGAAAGAGACCCAAGTTTCAGAGGGTAGAAATGAATCCATGTTGTTAATTTCCGGGTTTCTGTGGCCCTGTTGCTCTCGTGCCAGGGAATAGCCCTCTTTGCAAGAAATGCAAGCCCACATCTCTGGGGGCGGTGGGGATATCAAGCTGGCAACTCACCCTCCAATGATTCGGAGGGGGGGCGATGGGGTGGGCGATGTCTGGGTCCTGACTTTCTGTAAGAGTCTGATAGCTTCACAACAAAATAAAACTCTACATTGGGAGGGGAAAACACCCTTATCCTGCTCTTCAAACACAATGATGGCTGAAGTTGCCTAGTATGATAACAGCCATTAGAATTAATCTTCCGCAGCAGATAGGTGCAGGAACTCTGTAAGCAATGCTATCCATGCCCTGGAATATTCCCCCGCCACCCCACCTCTGCACAGACCAGAGCCTTCTGAGTCTGCAGCCAGAGAGCTTAAGGGTGGCCCCTCATTTCTCTGCCCAGGAGCAGAAGTTTAGATGAAAAGGAGAAGGCAGAAAAAGCATTTTGATTTTATCTACACAAAGGGACATGCTGAGAAAAAAAACGTAGAACCCTGGGTATTTACCCCAAAGATACAGATGTTGTGAAAAGAAGGGCCATCTGTACCCCAATGTTTATAGCAGCAATGGCCATGGTCACCAAACTATGGAAAGAACCAAGATGCCCTTCAACGGATGAATGGATAAGGAAGATGTGGTCCATATACACTATGGAGTATTATGCCTCCATCAGAAAGGATGAATACCCAACTTCTGTAGCAACGTGGATGGGACTGGAAGAGATTATGCTGAGTGAAATAAGTCAAGCAGAGAGAGTCAATTATCATATGGTCTCACTTATTTGTGGAGCATAACAAATAGCATGGAGGACAAGGGGTGTTAGAGAGGAGAAGGGAGTTGGGAGAAATTAGAAGGGGAGGTGAATCATGAGAGGCTATGGACTCCGAAAAACAATCTGAGGGGTTTGAAGTGGCGGGGGGGGTGGGAGCTTGGGGTACTGGGTGGTGGGTATTATGGAGGGCACGGATTGCATGGAGCACTGGGTATGGTGAAAAAATAATGAATACTGTTTTTCTGAAAATAAATTAATTAATTTATAAAAATAAAATCATATATTATATGAAAAAAAAAAGTAGAACCCATGTTAAGTTCATTACCTCATGGTAGAAACAGGAGAAACAATGAACGTGTCAGTGGTATCATTTCATCTTTAAGGAAGAAGGCTTAAAGGCTATTTCGTATAAACAGGGTAGACCATTAAAATTAAATCCAAAGATAAAAACCGGATAGGCTGAGAAGTTAGGATCTTGCTGTGGTGAAGCCGGGACTAGAAGCCATGTGTGAAGTCCGATGACTCACTCACTGCATGTCTGTGCTCTTGCCTTTACAATAGGTGGCTTTCTCCAAAATTACAGAATAAAAATGATATTCTGTTCTCCAAGAAATAGAATGTCCAAGAAACTGAGACAGACATGATCTGGTCAGAATTTGAACTGACAACTCACCTGTCATGCCATTTAAAGCCCATTTTTTTCTTTTCACCATTTACCATCCAAAATCCCCGAACATGTAGGACTGGGAATTGATCAGTCTTCTAAGATATTATCCCTAATGTTCCCATGCACATTCTCTATGTCAGCAGCACCATTAATTCCAACCCCCAAGCCACCATTTTGTATGTGGGAGCAATAAGTTACTGGTGGCCTCTCAAAATTCATTCAGTATTGTTTCTCCCACAAAGTTCAACATGTTCGCAGGAACAAAATAATCTTTCTGCTTTTCCTCAGTCTTCCAAATGTAATACTTGTGAGTTTAGTCAAGGAGTCAGGAAAGATAATTGGAACCAGAAAACAAAATAGTATCAATTACTAATATTCCCCATTCTCTGCTAAGGCTGTCTTATCTGAAACTTGTAAAGTTGTTTAATCTTTTCCATCATCTCAGAGAAAAGAGAGCCTGGAAAGTCCTAGTCATTCCACAGTAACTATCAGTGGGATTTTCCATAACAATCTGGATGCAAAATAAAAATCGTAAGAAGTTGATCCAATTCTAAAACTTACTTCTCAACTTACTAATAAATATGAAAAGACAACCCATCCATATTTTCTTCAAATAACATCTGGTTTTTTGGCCAGACTGATGATACCTGAAAAAGTTTCCATGTTAGTTCCAGCAAATCTACATTTAAAGAGCTTAAAAATGCATTTATGCACTAAACATTCTTTTCTCCCTCCGAGTGAGGGCCAGAGATGGGACTGTGAGACAGCATCTTGCCAAGAAACTGAGAAGAAGGGGAATAAAACTGCCTTCTAGAATCTGAACTGTGAAATCAACACTGGATAGGTCAGGACAAAGAAATGAGAAATCACCTATCACATGGGGACAAAAAAGTTCTAGGCCAGCAAGACTTGGCTGTGACCCCACCAAAGACATAATGCACACATATAAGGACTATACGAATCGATCGCAGAGTCATAGATGAAGAAGGGTTGCTAAGACAGCTTGAACCTACTCACCAAGCCTCTGTGCAGAGTGGAGGAAGTCTGGACCCACAGGGTTGTGGTAACATAGAACCAGCAACAAGCCATCTTTCTGGTGAAAAATGAACACATCACTGAATCTCACCTCACCCCATTCCCCTGGGCTGGCCTGTCTTACTCATGATGGAAAGCTCAACTTTGAGCATACTGCCTGGCCTCGAGCAAGCAATCATTGGATTCAGTGACTTTGCTCCAACTCTTTGCTCACCACCTCCTGATTATAATTTGGCTGCCCGCATAGTTTAGCCGACAGGGAAAGGATGATCTGGTCTTGTGGATCTGAGAATCCTGGCCGCCATGCCAGCCCCAGGACTCGCTGAAAGCCTTAACACTTTCGCTGTTAAGCCTGCTTCCTCCGAGTCAGCTCCCAAAGGCAGGGCCCCGACTGCCCTGCCCGGTCTAGTTTCTGAGCCATAGGCTGGCTGGCAGCGAGTCTCTGAGCTACAGTAAGCTCACCAGGATGGTGAGGACGGTGGTGGCCATGGGGACAACTGCAGCCATTCACTGAGCACATTCGAGGGGTCAGACCCTGCACTATGTGCTTTACATACTTGAACTCACTGAACCCCCACCCCCATCAAACCCATCACATACTCTTAGCATTCTCATGTTGTAAATGAGGAAACTGAGGCTCAGAAAGCTTCAGCAATTTACCCCAAGACCCACACTAAGATTCTGCACTCAGACTCGGATTTGTCCGTCTCTAACACTTCACCTCTTACACTGTGAAAATAGGACCTCTGGGGGATAGACCCTTGCGCTTCTCCTGGCCACACTCCTCCACTTCAGCAGTGGGCTCAGAGCCATTGCAGTCCACCTGCAACATGACCGGTCATCAATCCACCCCCATGGCACCAGCCTTCACACCAGTGCACAGAAAGATTAGCAGTTTACCCACAATCAGAAGTGCCAAAAACCAACTCTATCTCAGTGAACCGCATCACTATCCATTCCATGCCACTAGAAGCCAAAAATGGTGGCCTCTCCTTAACCCTTCCCTCCCCTCACCTCCACCATCAATGTCTTCGATTTATGCACTAACCCAGTCCGCTTCTCACCATGACCATGGTCACGACCCAACCTTCTCCTGGACCTCCACACGTCTCCCAGGTCATGTCTCTTGGTCTCGTTTATTTGCAACCATACCGTTCATTTGCAACCAAATCCATTTATAACCTTTCACTGTTTGAAAATCCTTCAGTGGAGCCAGACCTCTCCATGTCCTCTATGCTTCAGTCCTAACAGTGACTAGTCTGCAGGTCTTGGAAGACACCCAGCCCTGTGTGCTCCAGGATGTCCTGCAGCGATAGGTCCACATGCCCCCTGAGCAGCCTTCCCTCCCTAGTCACTGGTGCAAGGCTTGGGGACTAGCTCCTGCTTCAGAGCCTCCAGGAAGCCTGGGTTAGCTGCCCATGTTAAGTGTTCTTGTCACACTCAGCATACCCTTCATCTCGCTGGGTGGGAATTTTCTTTCATGTGACTCCACCCTCAGACTGTGACCTCCCTGCGGCCCAAGACCCGCTCTGTTTACACAAAGTGCTTGCTGTGAAAAAAATGTGTGAGAGTATGGTTAACTGCACAGGTGTCAGAAGCCACCCAGCTTCAAGTCCCAGCTGTGTGGTCTGGAAAAAAAAAATGTTGAATATCCCCGGACTTCAGATTCTCTATGAAACAGAGATCATAAAACCTCCACTGTCATGCTGTTGTGAAATTTTCATGTAATACGTGGAAATTCCTCAGCACTATGCCCAGTGTATAGTAAGTGCTCAAACACTGGTTGTTGTTTACTGTTCTTACTCTGTCCTTTGAGGAGGAACCATAATGCTCTTTAGAGGCCTTAGAGAGCCTCCCAGGCAGCCATGATGACTTGGCTGCTCCGGCCCTCCTCCGCACTCACATTTTACTCTCGGAAATGCATTAGCTTCCATTCTCAAAGACACTGCTTTGAAAGGTTCTGTCCCTTCCGTACTTTCTTCAAGATGCCTAACACTCCAACAAACGCTTTTAGGTGAAATGACATCAAAACTTGCCCCTGATCTTACTGCTCACCAGAACCTTAAACCATGGACATCACAGGGCACGTCCCAATCACACAAATGTCACCCAGAGAGGGAGGCATAACCCCCAGAGGAGCACACATAGGAATGTCCACACCAAAGCAGTGCAGCTGACAGGTGGTGATCCCGAAATAGAAACCAGGTCTCAGAAAGAGGTCATCCTTTCTCGCAGCAGATGTGAAAAGGTGAATTGTGAGACAAGTGGTTTAAGAAAATGGCATTAGTTGTGCAGCTATTAAAAACAGGTTGGGGGCCAACCAATAAGATGGCGATTAAGAACGCGTAAGAGATGGGGTATATAAACAAAGATGATGTTTTTTGATCACTGTATGCAACACTTGCTTTAAAAACTTTAAGGAAGTAGACCAAAATGCCAATAGTTACAATAGGGTGATGACTTTGTGGGCGATATTTTCCTTGATTCCCCACACCTTTCGCAGTGTTGTCCTAATCCTTTAAAAACGCAACAAGAATTCTTAAAATATATACATTCTGGGTGCCTCCGGGCAGATGGCTCCTGAAAGAGATGAGATGGTGGAGATGAGATGCCCACGGATGATGGGGGCTCCCAGCGCCGAGGGCCTGACTCAGCAGCGTGCGGACCCCGGCGAACCTGGGCCCCGGGATGCGGTCCCGCCCCTGCCTGGTTCCTTCTTCACCCGCCCCCGCCCCGCTGAGGATCTCAGCGTGCAGTGGGCCCAGCCCTCCACGCAGCCCCCGACCGGGCTGCCCCCGGCCACCCTCCCCGCGACGTTTCTCCTCGGTAACGGGGAGGCGCCGCCAGCGGTTGGATGGCGGGCGGCCCCACGCTGCCCCGGGCGACCTCGCCCCCGCCAGGCCGGCCCGGCCGCCCACCCACCCCGCGACCCGCGTACCTCTTGCAGGGGATCAGCGCCTTCCGCTCGTCCAGCACCCGCACGCGCTGGTTGAGCCCGTCGTAGGAGAGCAGGGCGCGGCTGTTGCGCCCGCTGCTCTGCCGGTACAGAACCTGGCGGCCCTCCCACTGCTGCGGCGCCTGGCACGGGCGCGGGGTCCCCGGGGCGCCCCCGGCCCCCGCCCCCGCCGCCCCCAGGCCGCAGAGGCCGCCCAACGCCCAGAAGCAGAGGCCGCCCAGCAGCCAGGCGCCCAGGGCCTCCCGGGCCACGCCGAGCGAAGCGCGCCCTGACATCGCCGACCGCAGCGCCCGCCGCCCAGCCGAGAGCCCGCGCCGACCGCAGGGGGCGCTGAACCGCGCGGGCGCCGCGCAGCCTTCCGCGGGGTGCGGGAGTGCGGTCCCGGCGAGCCGGCTGCCTCCCGCCGCCGCCTCCACGGCGGTCGGGACGAGGGCGCGCGAGGTGCAGGAGCCGGGACCGGGGCCTGGGAAGGCTCGGGTGATTCGCGGGAGCTGGGCCGTTGCCCGCTGCGGCTTCTGTTTTCACTTGCTCTCTGCTGCCAACAGGAAATGCAGTGGCAGCGGTGCCACTAGCATCCTGAAGGGCATCCGCGTTTTAAACGGGGGGGGGGGGGGGGGGGAGGGGGGGTTGGACGGAGAGAAGGAGTATGTTTCTCCACTAAGGGAAGCGTGCAGCAGGCGACCAAATGCTAGGAGACCAATTCAAGTTCAAGGTCGGGAAGGCCATGCTCCTGCACTTGCTGTGCCCCCACAGCTTGCCCGTTTGTCAAAACAGACACCCTCTTCCTCCAAATTAGAAATTGAAAGAAGGGTCCCTTCCTGAAGAAATGATATCAATCATTCATCATGACCATTTTCAAGCCCCCAATCTTAGCATAGAGCCAGGGGACTAGAGGACAAGCCCTTGCCCTTGGGCATAGGACTCAGGGACACACTTGAAGTGACACACTTGAGGCCACACTTGAAGTGACAGTGTTACCCTCACCCATCACCTGACAACACCGCAACCCTAGAGGTAGGTAAATTAATTGGGTTTATGGTTTATGTTTTGTAATATTAGGATGTACCATATAGAATCAAGAAAAAAGAAGCTACTTAAAAACAAAAAGGACTCCTGCTTTCCAAATGTATAGCATCTTTTCAGTTGATGTGTGTTTCATGAGTGAGGAAGCAGGCCAGGTGAAAGGGGAGAGAACATGCCTGGATGAAGGACATGGGGACAAGGGAAAGTAGGATAGCACTTTTAAGGAGAGTCGTCTGGAGCCAGATGACTCAGGGCCTTGAAAGCCAGGGAGGGGCATCATCAGGCTTAAGCCTTACGAAGATTTCTCACATGTGAGTGTGGAGAATGGACAGGGAGAAGGAGGAGGGAGATGCTGTTATTATCCAGATGAGGGACAGTGACATCTGCACTGAGACGGTGGCAGCAGGAGAGGGCGGAGCAGAGATGGGGACTGTACACACCGAGGAAGAGCTTTCGGGTTGGGGCCAGTGGGAGCTCAGTCCTGAATGAAGAAAGAAGACAAATCAGTTTAGGCCTGGTTGACTCGGAGATGCCTGTGGGATACACAGATGGGAACATCCCAGGGAGAGTTGGATAAGCACTTCCAGAAAGCAGCAGGGCTAGAGGGCTGGTTTGGGAAGCCATCGGCATCTAGGTGGTAACTGAAGCCACAGGGGAGAATAGCAGGGGAGACCCTTGGCAATATCTAGAGACATTTTTGATTGTCATCATGGGTGGGGATTAAGCTGCCACCGGCATCTAGTAAGAGGAGGTCAGAGATGCTACTAAACTTCCCATAATGCATAGGAGCCAATAAAGAATTATCTGGCCCCAGGGTTGAGAGCACAGAGGTTGAGAAACCTGGCAGGGCAAATCAATGTCAAGTACAGGGTAACAGATTGAGTGCTAAGGCAGGGCCTGAAGACAGAGGCCAGTTGATAGAACCTGCTGATGATTCCTTCACTGCTGCCACATCCCAAGCAGAACCACTAAAGACTGGCTCCCAGGGACCCTCTCAGAGGGGGGTCAAAAATCTTCATAGAGAGCCTCTTACATTCTCCTCACCCCTTCTTAAAGGACATGCCCTGGGGAACATCAGGGCAATGCCCACAGTGTTGTGACTTGGTACTTGCTGGGCAGACACAGCAGACTCCAGCTGGCTGCACCATGGACAGCCCTTTCCAAGTTTGCCTCTTCAAACAACTCAGAGGAAAAAGGAGCCAGGGTTCCGCTGTTTCTCAAAACTGTATTTTCTTCCCCTGTAGAAATTGGGGCTGCAAATATTTTTCACTAAGCCAGGGGGTTTAGACTCATTGGGTTTGACTGCTGGAAATGGCTGAGGATGTCATCTGGGTTATCCCCTGTGCATGATATTTCATTGACCTGGTTTGGCATCCTGGGAGCTCGAGACCTGTCTGAAACTGGAAATATCTCTCTAGGTTGGCATGGCTATGTTTGGCTGCTCTGGGCTTCCCCTAAATAGAACCCAACTCCTTGGATGAATCCTGAAATTTATTTGTGTCATTTGTCCTCTCAACTTACCATGTTTCCTTAAAAAAAAAAAAAAAAATAGTGCATTTAAAGAGCTTAGCACCATGCCCAGCCCATTGTAAATGCTCAATAAAATGCCAGCTATATTTTTTGTTCCTTGGGCTATTTTAATTCTTAGTTCTGGTCAGAGCTAAAACTAAACTAACATTGTGAGTCTAAGCTTTGGAGGCAAAATAATAATAATAATAATAATAATAATAAAAACAAAAAGCAAAAAAAAATAGAAAAAATCTATCAGATTTCTAATTGAACTATGTTTTAATGTTTTTTTTAAAAGATTTTATTTAGGGGCACCTGGGTGGCTCTTTGGGTTGGGCCTCTGCCTTTGGCTCACATCATGATCTCAGGGTCCTGGAATCAAGCCCTGTATTGGGCTCTCTGCTTAGCAGGGAGCCTGCTTCTCCCTCTCTCTCTTTGCCTGCCTCTCTGTCTGCTTGTGATCTCTCTTTCAAATAAATTTTTATAAGATTTTATATATTTATTTGAAAGAGAGAGAGCATAAGCAGAGGGAGCAGCAGAGGGAAAAGGAGACTCGTGACTGAACAAGGACCCTAATGCAGCGCTCCAATTCAGGAACCCCAGAGCATGACCTGAGCCAAAGGCAGCCACTTAACTGACTCAACCACCCAGGAGCCCCTAAACTATGTTTTCTTTTTTTTTTTTTTAAGAGTTTTTTATTTACTTGACAGAGATCACAAGTAGCAGAGAGGCAGGCAGGGGTGGGGCACGGCAGTGGGTGGGAGAAGCAGGCTCCCTGCTGAGCAGAGAGCCCGATGGGGGTCTTGATCCCAGGACCCTGAGATCATGACCTGAGCCAAAGGTAGAGGCTTTAACCCACTGAGCCACCCAGATACCCCTGAACTATGTTTTTAAAGATTAACATTCAAGCACACCAGATGTTTCAAGCACATCAAAAATTAAGATTCTAGGGACACCTGAGTGGCTCATTCTGTTAAGCATCTGCCTTCAGCTCAGGTCATAATCCCAGGGTCCTGGGATCCAGTCCCACACCTGGCTCCCTGCTCAGCAGGAAACCTGCTTCTCCCACTGCTTGCTGCTCCCCCTACTTGTGCTCACTTGCACTCTCTTTCTCTGACAAATAAAATCTTAAAAAAAAAAAAAATCAAATTCTAGGCTGCTGGGTTGGAAATCACTTGGCATGAAAAGGGAAAAAAATTTCTTTCAGATTGTGCAGTCCGGCGTTCTGTGTTTTCTCCTGGGTTGCATTCAGGCTGGGGAGAGGAATAGGGAGTGAGAAAAAGGAAGAGGAATGTTGGCGGATGGAAAACATTCCTCAACTAGAAGATGCTATTATTGCACCTTCAGATAGTTCTGTTCCTGGAGCAGGTACAGACCAAATGCCATTCTGGAAAAGCCTGAGCCCAAATTCATGTCTTCTAGTCACAACAATAACAAAACCCAACTGTGCAACTGGTGGGGGGCGCGGGGGAGGATGTGTTTATGTAACGTGTCGGTCCAGCGCCGCACAGTAGTCTCGCCGCTCCGCGCCTCTCGTGCCCCCTACTGGGGACAGCAAGCATGTTCAGAATTAAAGGGCCGCACAAGTTCCCATTTCCCTCCAACTCTGTACTTGGGGAACCTATGTGGCAGAGAGGGAGCAAAGTTCAGCTTTGACCCAGATAGCGTCTTCCTCTCTCCTGAAATCCTCTCCTGCACCCTCCTGGATCCGGTGTCCAAAACGACTGCCAGAGACTGTCTCTTGGTGCGGAGTAAAAGGACTGGCCAGACTAAAAAGGAGGAGGGACTTTGGGGAAATGCAGGATTCCAGCCCGCGGCTGCGGCCCGGAGGAGATGATGTCACCGCTCCGGCAAAGAGAGGCCTGGGGGGTGGGGCGGCCGAGGGGGAGCCCGCGCCGCGCCCGCCGCTGCCAAGGGAGCGTTCCGGGCCCACGTCAGGGGAAGTGTCGGGATAAATAGGGTCCCGCAATGGCCGAGGCCGGCTGCGCTCGGAGCTGCCGGGTCCGGGACTGGAGCTGCCCGTGCGGGTCCGCGCCCCGCAGGCTGAGGGCTGGCGCTGCTCGAGCTCGGTGCGCCGGACGCCGGATACCCCCGGCCAGCCCCCGCGGCCCCGCACATCTACCGACGGCAGCGCGGGCAGCCTCTCCCGTGCCCCCGAAGGACTTCCTCCCCGTGGAAGGGAGGGCGACAGACTAGGGGGGCAGCAAGCCAGGGGCCCCTTGTGCCTGTCGGAGCGGCGGCGCGCCGGGGCAGTGCCATGCTGCTCTCCGTCCTGGCGGCGCTGTGCCTGGGGCTGCGCCTGGCGCTCGGCGTCCGCGGCGCGCCCTGCGAGGCGGTGCGCATCCCCATGTGCCGGCACATGCCCTGGAACATCACGCGGATGCCCAACCACCTGCACCACAGCACGCAGGAGAACGCCATCCTAGCCATCGAGCAGTACGAGGAGCTGGTGGACGTGAACTGTAGCTCGGTGCTGCGCTTCTTCCTCTGCGCCATGTACGCGCCCATCTGCACGCTGGAGTTCCTGCACGACCCCATCAAGCCGTGCAAGTCGGTGTGCCAGCGCGCGCGCGACGACTGCGAGCCCCTCATGAAGATGTACAACCACAGCTGGCCCGAGAGCCTGGCCTGCGACGAGCTACCCGTCTACGATCGCGGCGTGTGCATCTCGCCGGAAGCCATCGTCACCGACCTCCCCGAGGGTGAGGCCGAGGGGAAGGACCGAGGGGGCGAGGGGCATTCTTGCCGTCTGAGAACCTGGCGCCGGCTTCTCCCGATGCCATTGGCTGGGCAGTCAGTCCCCCGTCCCACTTCCGAGGGTTGGAGGAGGTGGGAAGGGCTGGTGATCTGACTTTG
Source organism: Mustela putorius furo (assembly GCF_011764305.1). Lineage (NCBI taxonomy): Eukaryota > Metazoa > Chordata > Mammalia > Carnivora > Mustelidae > Mustela > Mustela putorius. Next base: position 16,127,481 of record NW_025421998.1, read on the forward strand.
GGGTAAAGTCTGGTTTCCCTAGGGGAATTTCGGGAACTGAAGCATACCACGTCCATAGACTATGTGTGTGTGCGGGGTGAGGAGTGTTTGTAGAGAGAACCATGGAGGGCATTGTCATTGACAGTGAGAGAACAGCGGCAGCAAACACGTGTATAGGTGGGGCATAGGATGGGTCTGGGCCGGAGTTAAGCACTTGGCGTGTATCCTTGAGTCCTGCAAACGGTCCCACGGGAATTCTCCAGTTAGTGTTAGCTCTTGAAAACTCTTGCGGAAAAATTCGGTACCGGTCATCACTCCCCACCAGGAGTGCCCTTTGTAAATTTAATCGTTCTGAAAAATTGTGATGTCTGTTTCATGGTCAATGCCTGTGACCTCTTAGTTAACTGGATATCAACTTTTGCTTCTTTTTTTTTTTAATTTTATTGCTTTTCTAGGATGAAGGAGCAAGTTTAAATTCATTTCTTGAAATGAAATCTAAGAATATTTTCCATGCCTTTATCCCTGACCCAGGTTCCTGCACATTTAAAGAGATTATGGTGTTGCCTTAGTGTAGTTTCTGAGGTTCTAGCTCAGAGTATTGCCCAACACATGAAGGAGAAGTAAAGTGAAGAGAAAATTGAAACTCCTGTCTAATTCAAAGCTTCAGGAAAAAAAAATTTATTGCTTACATTATGTAAATGATAGAAGGTTATGCTTTTCGGGAGGTTTATTTAGCTGTGGACTGTTTCTGCACTGCAAAAGGAGAAGTGGTGATTTGGAAATGTTCTGGATATTTTGATTAGGGTCAACTGTCAACTTGGAAAAACCAACATTTTAAAATGGATTTGGAAGGGAAGTTAGCTGTGTGTATCAGCCAAGTCAAATGGACGCACATTCACATCAGTTTGCTCGATGGGCAAAAAAATCTCACTCAAAAGTCTTTTTTCCTAAGCCCAGGAATGTTTGTATGAAAGAGAGAGTTGAAAATCACATGCCCCTTTTACAATGTAGTATTATTCTTTTGTGATGCTATGCTAGTGTGTGTCTTCCAGATGGTTCTTTATTCCAGCTGGGTGAACAGGCTAAGTGACTGACCACACCCGTGCGGCTCTGTGTTTCAGATGCTAAGTGGATAGACATCACACCAGACATGATGGTTCAGGAAAGGCCTCTGGATGTGGACTGTAAACGCCTAAGCCCTGGTGAGTTCTTTCTCCTTGAGGTTCCCTCTTTGTCTCCTCCCCAGAGTGGTTTTTGGGACACTTTTTCCAACTTCTTGTCTCTCTTTCATCTCCTTCAGACCGGTGCAAGTGCAAGAAGGTGAAGCCCACTCTGGCGACATATCTGAGCAAAAACTACAGCTACGGTAAGTCACTGATGCAGCCGTTCACTTGGGGACTTGGCACATTACAACGCCAGCCACAAAGATGATGACCAAGTGGTTCCCTGGGTTCTCCATGGCACAAAGACAACTGTCAAGTGCCTTGCTTTTCTGTGTAAACTAAGGAAAACCAAAGTAGCTTACCCAGGGAGAACAGTGATGTGGGTCAGAGTGCAAATTTGCTATCGAGTTCCTACTTGTCTTGGGGAGATGGGCCAATCAGCCAGGCCAGCCCACCTGACCTGTTGTCTTCCTGAGGTTTCCTGAAGGATGGGTGCGTGATCCATGGGTTGCATTATCTCAGGTCCAGGGGCCCAAGAACTAAGACCCACCCATGTTTCTTTTTACCTATAAACATCTGTAAGTATTTAACATCTTAAAGGCATTACGAGAAAATATGTACAAGTATTGACATAGTTTAAATGTCCTCTTCTCATATGGTCCGTATATACAATGGAATATTATGCTGCCATCAGAAAGGATGAATACCCAACTTTTGCATCAACATGGATGGGACTGGAGAAGATAATGCTGAATGAAATAAGTCAAGCAGAGAAAGTCAATTATCATACAGTTTCACTTACTTGTGGAGCATAAGGAATAACATGGAGGACATTAGGAGAAGGAAAGGGAAGGTGATTGGGGATATGAAGGATGAGAGACTATTGACTCTGAGAAACAAACTGAGGGTTTTGGAAGGGAGAGGGTGGAGGATGGGTGAGCCTGGTGGTGGGTATTAAGGAGGGCACGTATTACATGGAGCACTGGGTGTGGTGCATAAATCTTGGAACACTGAAAAAAATAAAATAAAATTAAGATGTTAAAAAATAGTCCTCTTACTGGAAAGAACAGTCAGCACATTGTTCGATGAATCAGCTATTTTTAATTTTTTTAAGTAAATTTAATTCTATTACCATTTGAAAGTAAATTTAATTAAAAATACCTTCTTTTTTTTTTAAAAGATCTTATTTATTTATTTATTTGGCAGAGATCGAGAGAACACAAGCAGGGGGAGTGGGAGAGGGAGAGGGAGAAACAGGCCTCCCACCGAGCAGGGAGCCCGATGCGGGACTTGATCCAAGGATCCTGGGATCATGACCTGAGCCGAAGGCAGATACTTAACAACTGAGCCAACCAGTCTCCCCCCAAATAGGTTCTTTTAAAATATCTGTTTGGACTCCTTTATGTTCATTTGCATCTTTTAAATTACTTCTGCTGAAAGAACAGGAACTGTTTTGGCGAAAGTGTTATTTTATTTGTTAACTTTGTTTTCTGTAATTCAGACTGAAATTTTAAATCCTGAACTTTATGCGATATATCACATGTGTAAGTAGGGAAAGCATGGCCATTTAAAAGTCTGAAAAAATAACTCTTATTTGAATTGTAAGATTTAAGATTATACACAGCCAATGTGGGTAACTCAACTGAACAAACAAACAAAAAAACAACTATCTTTTCCAGTAGCTTCCATTATTATTGTTTAAAATTGTTCTTTGTAGGTTTTGTCTTAATCTAATCTACTTTGTCCCTCATCTGGCACTAACAAGCCCTCCTTACTAACCCTAGCTTCACTGTCTTGCTGTTCTCCCTGAACTACTTTGATGATGAAACCGTTTTCTATTTAAGTCCTTTGGCTTCTTCATAAACCAGCTTTCTAGGACGGAATCCAAGACAGATCCATGCTAGGCTGATTACAATTCCGTGGAAGGCAGTAATAGCAAGGAACCAAAAGAGACAGAATTTAAAGTTGTATCAGGGACAGTGATGTTAACAGCCATCTGTAATAAGAGTTAGACTTCTGCTCACCGCAGACCTGGCTTTGACAGTCGGCACAATTAAAGGATTGAGAGCGGTTATCTTCAGAGACTCCTTCCAGTTCAGAAATGTTATGACTTTAATAACTTCCTTTGGAAGAGAGGAAGTTCCAGCATCAGACGGATGGTTGCACCAAACAAACTTTCAAGTGGCTTCGGAGGGGCGCCTGGGTGGCTCAGTGGGCTGAGCGCCCAACTCTTGATTTCTGCTTGGTCATGATCTCATGACCTTGGGCTCAGCGGGGAGTCTGCCTGAGATTCTCTCTCCTCTCTCTCTGTTGCTCCCCCTTCATGCGCTCTCTCTCTCTCTCTCTCTCATAATATGTCTTTGAAAAAGCGGCTTCTGAACTCTCAAACACATGATCTTCACTTCAGATCCTCACAAGGCAAAGGATCAGCAAATACTCATTTCTGTGAGATTTTTATTCACGTTCCTGACATGAATTTCCAGATATGACTTGAGCCAACAAACATACAAACAAAGGAGACTAACCGTAAGATTTTAAGCCTGTGAACAATGCATGAGAGTCTCTATTCACATCCTAGCTGCCGCCCCATCCGAGCAGTCACCCAGCCGGAGGCACAGCCCAGACGGAGCCCGCTGGTCCGGGACTTGAAAGACAATGCAGACAGTGTGATTGTGTGGGCTCCTTGCCTGCGTCTGGGCAGCTTGGACATGACCATAATTACAGGAGGGATTCTTTAAGAGAGGCTCAGGAGTTGGCGCGAAGACATCATCCTTCTTTGTCTCCAAAGGCACCATCAAACGCTGCTCTCACTTTTCTTAAATCGCAGTCATTCACGCCAAGATAAAAGCTGTGCAGAGGAGCGGCTGTAACGAAGTGACCACCGTGGTGGACGTGAAAGAGATCTTCAAGTCCTTGTCCCCCATCCCACGAACGCAGGTCCCACTCATCACCAATTCTTCCTGCCAGTGCCCTCACATCCTGCCCCACCAAGACGTTCTCATCATGTGTTACGAGTGGCGTTCCAGGTAGGCACAAAGGGGCGGAAGCAACTGCACACTGCTTCTAGAAGCGTGAATCTCATTTAGCAGGGATGGCTTATTAAAAAAAAAAAAAAAAAAAAAAGCGGGGGGGGCACCCGTAGATCTTTTTTTAAAAAGACAACCAAATAAATAAATAAATAAATAAATAAATAAATAATTTTAATACATGCCACTGTTGCCATATCACATATCCTAAATATCATTGACTTCCTCGTGGCATTAAGGAAAATAGGAGTATTTGAAGGGAATCCTTAAAAATCAATTTTGGAATTCATTAAGCAACTTCAAAAATTTAGCAGAAAAATTGCTATGAGTTAAAACAGTTCTTCTCAAACCTTGAATCAATCTTAGTGTGGCAAATCATGAATATTTCTTAAGAGCTCTTTAATAACTTACAGCTCTAGTAACGTTGGCCATTTGAGATGACAGGTCCATGTTTTCCTTATATGCAATATAAATGTACAGTATTTGTTTGATATACCATTGCACACACACCCACATACACAGTCACACTCACACACACATATACACTTATCTCTAGCTGGGAGTGTGCCTCCCTACCTCTCTTTCCTTCACATCTTTTTATATATTGGTACATTCCTTGTAATGGAAAAATCGAACTCTGCAGACCAGGTTCCAGGAAGGACGCCATAACCTGCTGCAGGCTATATCTCCAACAAAGTGACTCCTTTTTTATAGAACCTGTCTTCCCTTCGATTCCCTGTCATTAATGCTCATCGGTTTCCTCTGGATACAGCAATGGACTATCTCTCCAAAACCCCTTTTGAAACTGACTCACTTGACTACTTCCTCGATCTGTACCTTATCAGTACTTGGGTACCCTCCTCACATCACCTATGCCACCTTGTGTTCTTGGCTTTAAAGCTGTTCTTGGCTTGATAGCTTGTCTCTCTAAAGAAGCTGAGTGAATGAGGGTTGATTGAATGTTTCTGGGCTCATCTCTTGCCCAGATATTTGTATCTGCTGCAGGATGAGATGCCGTTCTGGGAACGTTCCGGACCGTTCGTCATTAAATCCTACTGGGACAGATGAATGGATTATAAATGAATTAAATAACCGCTTTCCTGTCATCCTTTCTATTTGCTTGTAGACTTAATGTAATTCTGATGAAAATACCAGTAAAAATATTTTTGAATGACTGGGACTTAGGTCTTCACAAATGATGCTGATGATCATTTGGAAGAACAAAATGGGCAAGGGCGTGTAAAGGAGATGATTGAAAATACCTTTTGAAAGGAGACCTGCCTTAGGAGAAACAGAAAACTGGTACAAAGCTACACTTGCTAAAGCCGCGTGGGGCAGGAGTACACATATAGGTAAATAACACAGAGGAAGCAGACTTGAAACAGATTCTAATGCACAAAATAACTTATGAAGGAGATAAGGTAAATCAATTGGACATGAATATATTATTTAGTAAATGTTGCAAGTATTTTTATTTGGAAAACTAGTACCTATTTTCACTTTAAGCTGTACTATAAAATAAATTTCAAATGGATTAAAGAGATATTTTTAAAATGTAACAATAGAGGACAAAATTAGGTGAATAGATATGTGAAATCTGAATGACAAAGTACTTTGCAAACATGAAATTAATTAGAAGAAATTACAAGGGGAAAATGTCAATACATAATTTTGATGACATAATATCATGGACATACAAATCACCCAAAAAGGACAAAAAATATTAAGAAAAATACTTGCAATAATTATGACAAAGGAATAGTAACCTTCCTCTATAAAGAGTTCATATTTGACACATTAAGGCTACAATATATAAAAAATGTGTACATAAATCTATATGGACAAGTTCCAGAAGAAATACAATTAGTAAATACATTTACCTCTTTAATTCTGCAATCCAAATAAAAAATTTTTGGAATGAAAGTTCAACCATTCTGAAAACAGTTTGGCACTGTGCATGGAAAGCTTTGGAAAAAGACATAGTCTTTGACCCAATAATTCTACTTTCAGAAATCTGGCCTAAGGCAATAATAAGTCAGTGCACACACACACACACACACACATATATACATAAGGACATTCAACACAACGCTGGCAATAGTAGCTAAGCAAATGGAGGTTCAATAGCAGAGAAAGGCCCAAGTGTATTATGCATATCGTTGTTGAAATATTTTATGGTTATTAAAGCTGTATTTTTAAATTAGTCTAATTATGTGAGAAAATGTGTAAATAGAATGGTAAAAAATATACAGTCTGATCTAAATATACAGTGTGATTCAAATATATGTATAAGTACAAGAAAGAATAAAAGGAAATGCTAGTAAAATATGAATGGTGGTTATGTGGATTGTAGAGTTAAGGGTTATAAAGAATTTTGGTTTTTTATAGTTTTTTGTATTTTTCAACTTTTTCCTTTCATAATCAGAATGGCTCAAGATCAATTTCTTTTTCTCAGGATGATGCTTCTTGAAAACTGTTTAGTTGAAAAATGGAGAGATCAACTCAGTAAAAGATCCATAGTAAGTATAAATGGCAACACTAAGGATATGGGGTTAAGGGCATGTGAAGAAATTCTCTAAGCTGGAGGATTCTTCACGTTCTTCCATCTCCAGACTCTCAGGGGAGCCTGCAATAGCAGCACTATTTATCTTTTGAATAAGTAAAGAGCCCAGCTATTCTGACTTTGAAGTTGTAGCAGGAACCTCTCTTCAGCTTCAGAGGGATTTGTTTGCATTCAATACTGATCGACTGGTTATTTCCAGATTAAATTAGGTGTTGTTTTTTTTTTAAAATTTTCTTTGTGGTATTTCATTTAACTATTTTAGCAAAATCAGTAAGGTACTTGACCAGAATTAACAACCACAGGGCTTAAAACAGGCATAGACACGTAAGGGTGTGAATACACAATTTTAAAATTCATGCCGTCTCTGTACAAAGCATAATCTTTCCTTGTATTTGAGATATTTATAATGACATTTGTCAAAATCAATTATCTACAAATTGTAATCATTTTGTAGCCAAATCCATGATTTTAGTGGTAACATATTAATTAATTAATTGAAATATTGGTAATTCAATTAAAGGTGTTAAAATAATTTTTTTGCCCAGAGGTATGAGATCACACCAGAGCTAAAGAAATCAGGTCATTGGCTGGAAATGGTTAAAGAGTCCCCTGTCCTGAAAATACGTTTAGATATATCTAGGAGAATTTGTGTTTTCAGGTTCACAAAAGGTGTTAGAATGGCCTGTGGCCTCTCAGTTTGCAAGGGAAAAGTCTACATTAATACCGGCTTATGGAGAAGGTGGTTTGAACACAGCCTCTCCCACTCCATGCATTTCGGAATAACATGACGGTCACATCTGAGCGAAAAACTCAGGAACTGCTCAGAAGGGCACTTAGCCTTACTGGACAGAAAATTCTAGCATGATCCAGTTTCCAAGACTACAGTAGAGTAGAAGCATCAATGTAGAAAGCACATCCACCATAAGGACCTGAGGGGAAAGCAAGCTTTCGGGAATCCTAGCTGTTTGGGCCGTTCACTTTTGCAGCAAATATTGTAATATGCTTCCGTGAGAATTTGAAGCACCCCATAACAGCAGACGTGATGAGCTGATTATTCCAGAACAGACTAGAATTGTGCCCTGGGAGGGTGGAGACCATGTCTCTCCTTTCCCTGCATTTCTAGTGCCTCGGATGATACCCAGCCTGCGGTCTTGCTCCAACTCTTGCTGAATGAAATATACTCTAACAAAGCAGGGGCGTTAGGTTATAATAAAAGGCATTGTCTATTCAAGTGGACTCACTTTTTCAGGTTTTCTTCCATGCTGCTGTTTAAATGAATAGTATTTCTTTATATTAAAAGCAGAAAGTCCTTTTCTGTCAAGGAAACAACTCTCCAGAAAGTCTCATCTCTCATCGGGTCCGGGTGGCTAACGCTTGAGTGGATGACTAGAGGTGGGACGGGCTTCTGTCCTCCTTTGGGTGGGGGAGAATAAGGTGAGCCCACCCAGAAATGCGCTGGGAGACCCCCTGGCTTTCTGGGTGGGGCTGGATAGACTTCTGCTCTCAGCCATGTCCCAGCCTCTTCAGAAGGCCTTGCTGGGCAGGAATGTCGCATTGCAGGGTGATGGGGCAAAAGTAGCACAGCCTGGGGACGTGGGCCCTGCGGTCAGACTGGTGAATTTGAATCCGAGCTCTGGTATTTGTCGCTCTGTGACGGCTGCAAAGGAGCTCTGCGCGCCTGTTTCCTGGTCATGACCATGGTGTCCACCTAGCAGGGCTGTCGGGAGTTTCCGTAAAATGAATGGGTATCAGGACTTTATCCCATCCTGAGTGCTTTTCAAATCCTCTGGTGTACGCGAAGTGCTCGGCAAAGCAGGGTGGCGATCTCGATCTCTGTTGTCATGACGCAACTATTACAGGGAAAACAGTGGCATCAGTTCTGACGTCCATTCAGCAGCATTACACAGTGAGGTGTACATGATGGTCACATTTGCACCTTGTTTCCCAGCAGTGGGAAGAGAGGCTGCAGGAACAGCGCAGGACTGTTCAGGACAAGAAGCGAACAGCCGGGCGGACCAGTCGTAGCAACACCCCAAAACCAAAGGGAAAGCCGCCCGCTCCCAAGCCAGCTACCCCCAAGAAGACCATTAAAGCTAGGAGTGCCCAAAAGAGAACAAACCCAAAAAGAGTGTGAGCCTGCTGCTTTCTGGAACTGCCTCCCAGGATGAGGCCAGGTGCCGCCCAGCCTGGGGGAGGGCCCGCTCCCCTTGCCTTAACAACTACAGCGCTCCCCATAGACACATCTTGCGGCATTTTTCTTAATGATCTGCTTCCATTTTTCTTCTCAAGCCACCACAAACCGTAGTGGTAGGTATGTCCTTTGGTGTGGAAGGTATATGAAAGCTGAACGCGGGTGGACAAAGCTGCTCGCGGCATGCAGAGTGGCCTTCGCGGTGCCTACCCTGGGAGATCTCTGTGTGTGGGAAAGACGCTTTGGTTCTTACATTTGACCTAATATGTGCATTGGAAAATAAATGCCATATTACAAACAAAACACCCATTTTTTTTTTTTTTACGATATGTTTTATTTCGGTTTGACTTGTGTTGTTAGAAGGTTCGTGATATTTTAAGATGGGATTGGAAATACAATGATTCTAAGGAGGAAAGTGGAAAAACTGAATAAATGTCCCAAAGAGCCTTATGTGTTTGTTGTTTGAGGAAGAATTTCATTTCATTGTGATAAAAGAGAATTTTTGAATAACTTAGAAAAAGCAGAATGTGGAAAATTTTATTTTATTTTATTTTATTTTACAAAGAACCCCTTTAGCTCATTTTTAGCCAGAAACTTTGGAAACTAAAAAAATAATAATGATAACTAAGGCAATAAAAGGGAAAGGCAGGCACAGTGCATCTGGATTCTTGTTTCCCGGCTGCCATGCCATGGGTGGAAAGGTGCTGAATTCATTGTCATGATGCTTCTCATTAGCAATGCTTATGTAGCACCAGAAACAAGAGTTCATTTCTCCTATTATGATTCATGTACCAGTAACTCAACCCCCAGAGAATTTCACATCCGTGGACGTGGTGCTCATGTCATCTCCCAGGACACCCCAGGTACCTTGATGCCAAGCCTGAGAAAATTTTCTGTCTGCAGATAGCCGGTGCCTGCAAAGGTGCCATGGGCCCAATGCGGGGGCAGGGGTGGGGCGGGGGGTTGGGGACCAGGACTCCAAAGTCCCTGGTTCTCAGCCGACGCTGGTACCCCAGCCACACACCAGCTCTGTGCTCGGAAAGGCAACTATAGTCACTTTTCCATTCGAGGAGGTGGAGGAACAATCTGAAAGCTGAAGTATAATATCTCCTTTAGCTTTCCCAATATCCCTGCATCCCACAGAAGGCGGGAAGTGACATGTCGTGCTCACACAAGATCATTAGACACACAATCTCCTCTCATCTCCGTAGCCATCGGGACACCGAAGAGAGTGGGTTGCGTAAACCCAGGAGGAAGTGGAGAAATGGGGTTAATAAGAATGCAGGCATGGGCTGCCCTCTCCGTTGTCACCACTGCAGGGTGGTGGAGTTAAAGGAGTCCAGGAGAGGGACCCACACAAAGGTACCAACAGTGTACTAGTGTATGTTGCTGCTCCATTAAAGGTCAAACTTCACTGGCCCTTAAGGAAAGCTGGAGAAGGTTCCGCATAGCACCACACCAAAGAAACCCACAGGAGGTCATTATGAGGCATTGGCAGCCTAGCCTACCTCCTCAGCATTGTAGGGATTCTCCGGGGAGGGGAATCGGAAATGGAGCTTTCCCCGGAAGTGGAGACAAAACACATATGTAAGCAAAAGTCAACACTTTAAGTACAATACTGAAGAGATTAAGAGTTTGAAGAGGACTACATATTTAAACACTGTTTACTTTAAATATTTAACTGAAATCATGTACTGAATATTAGATGAAATGTAGTACTTCAAGAGGAACATTAACACCTTACACAATTCTTAACTAAGCATGTTTATACGTTAGATAATATGTAACCATGCACATATATCCACTTGCTTAATCGACAAAAGATGAACCAGGCCACTCGCTTTATTTATTTTGAGAAAGTCAAAAATGAACAGCAGCCCACACTGAGAGTAACATGTCAAGGATGATGGTGGCCTTTGTGTGAAAACCAAAAATATCCTTCTCTCCCTTGAATATTTTCTCTATCGAAATACATGTGAGAGGAGTTAAATAAAAATATATGGAAAGGAAAGCTGAGACATTGAAATGAGACTTGTTTGAGAGTTGGGTTATTTAGTGAGAATAAAATAACTTATTTCACAATATTTGGATCAGCAAATCTCATAATTAAGGACAAATGCAGGCATTTTTTTTCAATAATTGTATTGGTCTTTCAATAAGATGGTAAACATGTATTTTCTATAAAGTATTTAATAAATGCATAAAGTACAAATAGTGGAATTAAAATCCTAGGTAATCCTGTGCATAGCTATGCAGAGGTAATCACTGTATTTTGGTTTACAATTTTCCACATGTTTCCTATGCATTTATATAATGATTTGAGGGGGGGGAAACCCAAGAGCTTATTATGCTTATTGTTGATTAACCTTCCTTCTCCACTCAGCCTCTTATTCAGACTAGTTCTTGTGTCAATAAAGCTGATGCCACCCATTTATAATGGCTCTGTTGTTTTCTATGGTGTGCATTACTCGACAAACCCCGATGTTATTAGGGATTCAGGATGTTTCTTAACTAAACGTACTGAATAACTGAATAGATGACTTGATAACTCATATCTGTGCACAGCCTTAATTAGTTCTTCGGGGTAAGTCAGTTTAAATAGCATTGCTGGGCCAAGGGATATGCCCACCAAGGAAAGTTCTTGATTATAGTGTCAATTATCCATCAGGGTGTGGGGCCATAAATGGGCGAAAATGCTGGCTTTCCAAATCCTAAGACCGTTTCGCCCTGTCAGTATTTCTGTATAAATTTTAGCTGGGAACTGGATGTCGCCTTGGGCAAAGCTCTGCTCTTCCTCTGTGAACCATCCCTGACAACACTCTCAACACTGCAAACGCTCAGAAGCTGGGGGCTAAGTGATGAAGCCCCTCAAAGAGGGTAGAGAGGACAAACAGATGATAGATAAGATAGAGACTTCCGGGGAAAGCCTGTGCAACCTCCAAACGCTCAGAAGCTGGGGGCTAAGTGATGAAGCCCCTCAAAGAGGGTAGAGAGGACAAACAGATGATAGATAAGATAGAGACTTCCGGGGAAAGCCTGTGCAACCTCCTCAATTTTTTTAATGAATCAAATTTACTAATATAACTGGTCAGCTAGAGACACCAAAGAATCAGGGTGTAGCAGACATGCCAGTAGATTTCTCCTCAGTCCAGCCTTCTTTTTTAGACACATGAGAATTTGGATAAATAGGTTAACCTTAGTTTCTTCCTTTCTAGTTGGAAACCAATGTAGTGTAGGAGCGTGAGGTTGTTCAGTTGGTTAGGCGTCTGCCTTCAGCTCAGGTCATGATCTCGGGGTCCTGGGATCAAGCCCCACGTTGAGCTCCATGTCGGGCTCCCTGCTCAGCAAGGAGTCTTCTTCTCCCTTCTCCTTCTGCCCCTCTCCCACCCAGCTCCTGCTCAAAGAAAGAAAGAGAAAGTAAGAGAAGGAAAGGAAGAGAAGGAAGGAAGGAAAAGAAAATGAAGAAACCAATGCAGTGTGAATAGACCTTTGGTTCCTGTCCTTGGATGCTTACAGAATTATCTATTGCAAACTTAATATAAAACCCTTTTTCTTGAACTAGCTGTAGGTGGAAGCAGTCCCTGAATTAAAAAAATAAGGGTACTTTTTTTTTTTTATCACAAGTTTCTACCTGCTGTTAGCAGTGACTCAAAAAACAGAAGTGGTTACTCAGAATTGTGGAACGCAAAAATTGAATGGTACCTTAGAAGTCATACTCTAGCCTTCAGAAGAAACCTATACCAGGGATTGTCTGATGCCTCATGTGTAGTCAGAGGAAGATCTGAAGTCCCAAAGTTACTCAATTTTAACTTAACAGATCAAAGGGCTCTGCGTTGTCAGTAACATAAACCCAGGCTGTTAGAGGGAAGCCTCATGTTATCCACCACAGAAAGAGCAAATTAGCTCTTCTGGTCATAGCATGATATATGCCAATATTGATCATAGTTCCTAATGGGAAAATATTTTTTGTAAAGCATCTTACATTGGAAGATATATTATGTCACAGGGACAGACATGCCAACCAAAAACTTTAGCTCATTGTCAACTTTGTGGCTTAAGTGATGAGCAAGACCAAAATGGACTTAACTGTGGAAGGATTCCGCTTGAGGAAATGCCTGTGAGAGAGAACCGAAGGGAGGTAAACAGGGCCGGCAGGGTGGACAGTGTGAGGGAAGGAAGGTTGGGGGAAAACACTTCAGACTTTCTTCATGTCTTAAGGAGAATTGGGCAAGGCTGTGGGGGAAGTGTTGAGACAAGCCAGTCCCTCATCTCCCAGGGTCAGCTCTGCCTTCCTGTCCTACCATACTCAGTCACGAAAGGGGAGCAGCCCATGGCAGCCTTGGCTTGGCGCAATGCTCACAATGCATTTCAGTCTGTAGCGTCTGGAGACCTGGTTAATCACGGTTCCTGTGGTTGGTGTCAAGCAGCAAACGTCTGTCAACTTCTGTAATTGTCATCTCCAAACTATTTGAACCTGTGAAACCCCAAAACTTTAACGTCTTCATGTCTTCTTGATGTCTTTTCTGTCTTATTTCAAATTTATTGAAGAGAAAATGCACCGATCATAACTACAGTCTTACAGTATTTACCCTTCTACCCAAGAGAGGTCTCTTTGTACTTGAGTGTAAGGAATGGCAGTGATGAGGTAGTTAATGAGGCCATTCGTGGCAGGAATCAAGTCCATAATGTGTAATTTTGCCTTTAAAGGTCTACACAGCGTAAGCATAGGCATATCTAGCTCAATATTTTTAAGAGATCAGTTTTATGACTGGATAATCCTAAAATATGTAGCCGCAATATCTAGATGAGAACCACTTTATAATGGCAATTTGGATCATGTGAGTGATGTACTGTGAAAGGGAAAAAGAGCATAATTTATTAGCAATTAAATTTAGCTAACAGGGAAGACTCATAACCAGAAGGCTGACTGTAAGTGTAACAAAGTTGAAATAACATGAATAACATAATGTGGCATAAAAAACTTTGGGATGAAGCAAAAAAAGGTATTATGAATAACATTCTGTCATGTATCGAGGGATATCTAAAATGCTATCATTGAATCAAAGTGATGCATTTTAAAGATCATTAATATTTTTAGTCTTCAAATAATATCAAATATTTATTATGTCTTTGGAATATTTCAGCAGCTGAAAATCACATGGACAATTGCTTAGTCAACTTTCTCCCTTTATTAAAAGGATTAAGAAACTGACTTTGGAGGTCATCCAAAGTAGTTTCCAAGGGATGAGCAAGTAGAAGAAACACAATTCAGGCAAGAATCAGTGTCGGGGCATCCACTCCAGGAGCAGAAAGAGCAACAAGAGAGTCCAGGAAGAGAGCCATAGTATAGGGCAAAGCGTATTTTAGGAAATCTGTCCATTTTCTTCAGGGCATCTATTTACAGAGAACAGGACCCATGGAGGGGATGCTGGAAAGTATTGGGCTCCAACCAAAAATGCTTCAGGACTTCGAAGGTGGCTACAGGGACTAAATGGGGCGAACAAAAAACTGGCTTCAAGATGGACGTGTGATGCAGTCCTAAAGGAAAGAGGTTGTTTATGGACAGCCTCTTTGGAATTCATAATCCCATTTTGTAGTCTTCAGTTGCTTTGGCCACAATGGCTCAAGACATCTGCTGCAAATCCAGCTGAGATTCAAGACCAACCCACTTAGCTGGGGACCCTGACAAGGTGCTAGCCTCTTCTGTAACCTTCTTCCCCAAGGGTGAGAAGACATTCACCGGTCCTGCCAACCCTGGCTCCCATGTCCTGCCTCGTGCTTCCACGTTCCACCCACTAACTTTAATCTCGAGACCAACAACAACACAAATCAAGGTTTAATTCAATATATCTCTTTGGACATTGGTTATCAGATTTCTGGTGATTTAGCTCAAAACTAATGGTTATCAGATTTCTGGTGATTTAGCTCAAAACTAATTCTATAATCCTAAGGAAATAACCTTTCCCTAGTCTTGCTTATAAAATCTTGATACAGATAGATACACTTATATGGACAACTGAGTGAAACGTGCCATCTGCTGGTGAAATGTGTTATTAATTTCAAGAGAGTTTGGGTGTTTTTTTTTTTTTTAATTTCTTTTCAGCGTAACAGTATTCATTATTTTTGCACCACACCCAGTACTCCACACAATATGTGCCCTCCTTAATACCCACCACCTGGTACCCCCAACCTCCCACCCGCTGCCCCCTCAAAACCCTCAGATTGTTTTTCAGAGTCCATAGTCTCTCACAGTTCACCTCCCCTTCCAATTTCCCTGAACTCCCTTCTCCTCATGCTTCAGAAGTTCTGCACCATTTCTGAGGGGTACAGTGTGCCACTGACATACTATTACAAATACCCAAATACAAGCAGACATATAAAGCAGCAGATAATAGTATTTGATCTGAAGGAGTGAGGAATGTGAAGAAAGTAAACATTTTTACTATATTTAGTCTTCTGCACAATAACCAGTTAATTGATTTACCCTAGTGTTTTTTTAATGCATTCTGAAGAAAAATTGAGAAATATCCCTCCTGATAATTCACAGGTGCTTCTCAGACATAATGTTGGAACACTAGAGTTCTGAGGTGAGCAATGTGTTACTAAGACTAAATAATCAAGAGGTAATGTCAGCAAGATGGTGAGTAAGAAGCCCTGGGTCCTCCCTCTGCAAACTCACCAACTCAACAAGAGTTCATGGACAAGACTCCTTTGCAAGAAATCCAGAAACTAAGTGAAAAGCTCCCACTCTAGGTGACCATGAAAGCCAGCCTCAGTGAAGCCAATAGGGAGATTTGGGACATGCTGTGACCCAAGTTCCTGCCCCCAGCATAGCACCATACAATCAGAAAGAACCCCCCTAATGCCTGGCTTCTCCCAGGAGTTGCTTTGCATGTCCAGTGCCCCAATTTTTCTGACAGGGATCTCAGAGAACAAACCTGGGTCTCAGAGCTTGGATAAATCCACCACAGCCCAACAACCAGACGAGGGCAGACATGGTAGCTTGAGATGGCAGAAACCATAGCTTCCCCTTCTTCCCAGTGCAGGGAGAGAAGATGAGAATGTCCAGGTTTGCAGAGAAGCATCTGGTAAAAGCAGTTGGTGCTACATGGGGATTGGCCCTAACAATCTACCCAGCCTCTACATCAAGGGTATGGTGGGGGGAACCACTTGCCCCAGGCAGATGCTAAGGGCGGGGGGGAGCATGGAGAGAGGCCCTGGTCACACAGGCCTGGAGGGCGTGGGTACCTGAGACGAGGCATCAGGGAGCAAACTGCACAGCACGTGCCATGTGACTCTCAATATCCAGGGATCCCAGGTCCCCAGCCCCATGTGTGCATGGTGGAGAGAACAGGCTGAGGTACCAGTGAGGGCACCTGCGAGCCACACCTTGCCCAGGTCCAGCCTGTTCAAAAACAAAGTCTTCAACATAAGACACAAACATGTAAAACTCCCAGAAAAAAAAAAAAAAAGTAAAGAAAAGAAAAGAAAAACTAAAAAACAAACAAACAAAAAAAGGGGGGGGGATTCTTCATGAGATTTTCATGACATTGGTCTTGGCAGTGATTTCATAGATATGATGTTAATGACACAGGCAAAAAAAAAAAAAAACAAGCAGACTAAATCAAACTAAAAAGGTGCTGCACACTAAAGTAAGCAATAACAGAGTGCAAAGTCAAGTTGTAGGGGCGCCTGGGTGGCTCAGTTGGTTAAGCAAAAGACTCTGGTTTCAGTACAGATCATGATCTCGGAGTCCTGGAATCAAGCCCCGTGTCAGACTCTGTGCTCAACGGGGCGTCTGCTTGTAGATTCTCGCTCTCTCCCTCTCCCTCTGACCCTCCCTCTAATTCCGTGCTCTCATGCACACGCTCTGAAATAATCTTTTAAAAAAAAATTTTAGGGAGGGGCGCCTGGGTGGCTTAGTGGGTTAAGTGGCTGCCTTCGGTTCAGGTCATGATCTCAGGGTCCTGGGACGGAGTCCCGCATCGGGCTCCCTGCTCAGCAGGGGTCCTGCTTCCCTCTCTCTCTCTGCGCCTGACTCTCTGCCTACTTGTGATCTCTACTTGTCAAATAAATAAATAAAATCTTTAAAAAAAAAATTAGGGAGAGAGTCAAGCTGTAGAATGGGAGAAAATATTTGCCATACATCTGATTAGCCAAATAATCTCCATAATACATTAGGAGCTCAGACAACTCAATAACAAAGAAAACCTAGTAACTCCCTTAAAAAATGGGCTAAAGACTTGAATTGACTCATCTCCAAAGAAGACAAACAAATGTCCAACAGGTGTATGAAGAAATGTTCATCATCATTCACCATCCGGAACACAGCAAAGTCACAGTGAGATGCCACCTTGCAGCTGCAGAGTGGCAGACACGTATGTGTTTGTGAGGGTACGGTGTTGGTGGGCTCTGTTGGGCATGCTCTGTTGGTGGGAATGCACAGCGGTGTGGCTGCTATTGAAGACATTATGACGGCTTCTCAGAAACTTAAAAACAGAGCTACCAAAAAATACAGAACTACTAGATTATCCAGGACCCCCACTTCTGGGTACATATCCAAAATAATTAAAAACAGGATCTTAATATTAATATTCACATATTCGTTGCAGCACTCATCACCATAATAAACATATGGGAACAACCTGATGTCTGTTGACATGAATGGATAAAAAAAATGTGCTGTAGGCATACAATACGATTCAGCCTTAAAAAGGAAGGAAATTCTATAAAATGTGACAACATGGATGGACCTTGAGGAGAGTCTATTAAGTGAAATAAGCCAGACGCAGAAAACAAGAACTGCATGACTCCACTTTTATGAGGTATCTAAAATAGTCATATTCAGAGTGCCTGGGTGGCTCAGTGGGTTAAGCCTCTGCCTTCAGCTCAGGTTATGATATCAGGGTCCTGGGATCAAGCCCCACATCAGGCTCTCTGCTCAGTAGTGAGCCTGCTTCCCCCTCTCTCTCTGCCTGCCTCTCTGCCTACTTGTGATCTCTCTCTCTCTGTTAAATAAATAAAGTCTTCAAAAAATAAAATAGTCATATTCATAAAATCAAAGACAGGAATGGTGGTTACCAGGGGCTGGGGAGTGGGGGAGGGGACAGTATTCATCAATAGACATAAAGTTTCAGTTAAGTGAATATGTTAAGTGAGATGAATATAAGTTAAGTGAGATGAATATGCTCTAGCTATCTGCTATACAATATTGTGCCTAAAGTCAACAATAAAGCCTTGTACCCTTAAAAATTGTCAAGAGGATGGAGCTTGGCGTTCAGTGTTCATATCACAATAAGATAAATAATTTCATGAGTACCTTAACATTAGAGTTTAGAAATTAGGATGGGAAGTTAATCATACAAGAACATCATTCTGGGGCACCCGGGTGGCTCAGTGGGTTAAAGCCTCTGCCTTCGGCTCAGGTCATGATCTCAGGGTCCTGGGATCGAGCCCCGCATCGGGCTCTCTGCCAAGCAGGGAGCCTGCTTCCTCCTCTCTCTCTGCCTGCCTCTCTGCCTCCTTATGATCTCTGTATGTCAAATAAATAAATAAATAAATCTTTTAAAAAAAGAATCTCATTCTCACTCGCGTGCATTCCAGTATGTTCTCTTGCGTGGGATGAAAAGGAGGTGTCATAGCCAACATGCTGGGAATTACACAGAACTCTGGCTAAAAGCTGAAAGGCTTCACTGTAGTAAACATCCTCAGATTATATCCTGAGAGGGGAACATGCCAAAGCCAGTGGAAACTTTGGCTTATTATCAAGTTCATCCCTGGAGAGATTTGTATTGTCTTAGTGTCAGGATAGCGGGTATATAGCCTGCACTCGTCCTCGAGTTAGACTGCAAATTCTGTAAATCAGTATGACACCTTTTCAGAGTTTATTGCTGAAGTGGTTAGAGTCACATTTTTGGCCAACCTCTAAACACACATTAGGGCTTTCTATGCATTTTGTATATAACTCCCCTCCTGGCTTCCCTGGCCCCATTCTACACTCTTCTTCCACATAATCCATGTTCTTCCGCAATTATTTTGTTCAATCTTTTCAATCAGTCAATAAGCCACCCTAAATCCTCTCTGAAAGACGGGGTAAAAAGAAACATTAATATTTGTTTGAAGGTCACATTTTTAATTATTTTATTATATTATTATTATTATTTATTATGCACAGCCATGTTTTTCACCTTGAGGTTAGTTTTTAACTTGAGGTAACACCAAGTTTTCCTCCAAAGAATATCTTCCTTTTATTCCTCCCGGAAAGCTGTGCCACATGGTTATATTCCAGTGTGAACTTACACACATTATCTTCTCAAAGTTCTAAGAAAAGAATACAGTTGATTAGAAAAATTACAAAGCTAATTTTAAAGCAGTTATGAGTTTCCTTTTGGCACACAAATCCCTGACATATGGTAGAATCACCAAGCTTGAGGGATGGTCTCTTTTCTTTACAGATAATACTGCCTGGTTCAAGAAGTAAGTAATCAGCAAGGATTTACAACCCAATAAATTAATGAACAAATTTTTTTGACACGGTTAAAAATATTAACTCTAAGCAACCACAGCTTCCTACTCAATCCTCTCAAGGATTCAGAATTGCTAGTCAAGCCAAAGGTGGGGAATAGAATTGGAAGGAACTGAGAAAGACACAGGACTGAGTGTGCAGCATTTTACGGAAGATGATGGAGAGGCTAGAGGTGGAGTTGTGGCGGAATGACTGGAGAAGGAGCTGTGGGGTCCAAGGGGATTCTGAGGACAGATGTGCCCAATGAAGAGTTTTAGGAATTTCTTTTTTTTTTTTCTTGTTTTAGGAATTTCTTGATGTTGTGTTATATTTTGTTTGAAAAAAAAAACTCCTTTATTTAGTATCTCTTCAAGAAACTTTAGTAAAAGCTTACTTTCACTTATGGATTTTACTGTTTGAATTGCATGCATTTTTTTTGAAGTGTGTTGCAAAAAAGCCAAATTATAGCAAGAGCCCAAGTGTCCATCAACTGATGAATGGATAAAGACGACGTGTTATACACACGATGGAATATTACTCAGCCATAAAAAGGAATAAGATCTTGCCATTTGCAATGACTTGGATGGAGCTAGAGAGTATTATGGTAAGTGAAATAATTCAGAGAAAAACAAATAGCATATGATTTCACTCGTATGTGGAATTTAAGAAACAAAACAAATGAACATGGGAGGAAGAGAAAGAGGCAAACCATAAAACAGACTTTTTTTTTTAAGGTTTTATTTATTTATTTGACAGAGAGAGACACAGTAAGGGAGGCAGAGGGAGAGGAAGGAGCAGGCTTCCCGCTGAGCAGAGAGCCCGATGCAGTGCTCGGTCCCAGAACCCTGGGATCATGACCTGAGCCGAAGGCAGACACTCAACAACTGAGACACCCAGGTGTCCCCATAAAACAGACTCTTAACTATAAAGAACAAACCTAGAGTTGCTAGACAGGAGGTGGCAGGGGGCGGAGATGGGCTGGATGGGTGATGGGGATTAAAGAGGACACTGGTGATGAGCACCGGATGGTGTATGTAAGTGATGAATCACTAAATTCCACTCCTGAAACCAATATCACAGTGTATGCTAACTAACTGGAATTTAAATAAAAACTTGAAGAAAAAAAATAAGCACATGCTCTATACTCAATCTAAAAAAATAATAAAAATAAGTGTACTATCAGGCATGCCTAATTTTATATAGTTTTAGGAGAGCTTTTGGAGTACTCTACTGTGAGAGAGCTCTGTGCTTTCCTGAGGAACTATTCTTTATTTTATTTTAAAAATATTTTTATTGTGGTAAAATATGTATAACATAAAGCTTACCATTTTAACTATTTTCAAGTGTACAAATCAGTGGTCTTAGTTATGTTCACATGGTCTGCAACCATTACAATCTTTTTCCAAAACTTTTCATCACTCTAAAAGGAAACTGTATCTATTAAGTTCTAGTCAAATTTCTGTCCCTATGAATTTGTCTTTCCAAGATGTCTCTTAGAAGTGGAATCATATGATATTTGTCCTTTTGTGTCTGGCTTATTTCACATAATGTAATGTTTTCAAGGTTCACCCATGTTGTACCATGTTGTCAATACTTTGTTTTTACATCTAAATAACATCCCACTGTAGGTATATGCCATATTTTGTTTATCTATCCTTCCATTGATGGACACTTGGGTTGTTTCCACCTATTGTGAATTATGCTGCTATCAAACACTGGTGTACAAGTAAGTGTTTGTATTCCTGTTTTCAATTTTCTTGGATATATACCTAGGAGTAGAATTGCTGGGTCAGATGTAATTCTACCTTTTGAGGAAGTGTGACACTGTCATCCCCAATAGCTCCCCCATTTTATATCCCTACCATAATGCATAAAGGTAGCAATTTCTCCACATCCTTACCAACACTTTTTATATTCCCTTGTTTATTGTAGCCATCCTAGCTATCTATGAAGTGGTATCTCATTGTGGTTTTGATTTACATTTCTCTAATGACTAATTGTGTTGAGAACCTTTTCTTGCATTTGTTGGCCATTTGTTGATATTCTTTGAAGAAAGGTCTATTCTAGCCCTTTATCCATTTCTGATATTAAATCCTTATCAGATACTGAATTTACAAATATTTTCTTCCATTCTGAGGGTTGTGTTCTCACTCTCTCAATAGTTTCCTTTGATGCAGTTTTTATTTTTTATTAAAACGAAGTTATTTCCTTTTTCTTTTGTTGCCTGTCCCTTTGGCATAGCATTTAAGAAACTACTGCCTAATCCAATGTCCCTCAGATTTTCCCCTATGTTTTCTTCTAATAGTTTTATAGTTTTAGCTCTTCAGTGTAGGTCTTTGATCCATTTTGAATTAATTTTTGTATATAGTGTAAGGTGAGATTCCAACTTCATTATTTTAAATGTAGATATCTAGTCTTTCCATACTATTTATTAAATTAATAAATAAATTTATTAAATTTATTCTTTTTACTAAATGATCTTAGTACCCTGGTTGAACATCAACTAATCATAAATGTGAAGGTTTACTTATACATCCTCAATTCTTTTCCATCAGTCTATCCTTGTGCCACAACCACACTGTTTTTTTTTTTAAATTTTTTTTTTATTTTTATTTTTTTTTATAAACATATATTTTTATCCCCAGGGGTACACTGTTTTGACTATTGCCACTTTGTAATAAACTTTAAATTCAGGAAGTGGGAGTGCTCCAATTTTGTTGTTTTTCAAGATTGTCTTGGTTCTTCTGAGTCCTTTGAAATTTCATGTGAATTTTAGGATGGGTCTTTCCATCTCTGTAAAAAACAATAATGGGATTTTTTTGGGGGGGCTTGCAATGAATTTGTAGATCACTTTAGGTAGCACTGTAATCTTCAAAATGTTCAGTTTTCCAAGTTATGAACACAGGGTGTGTTTCCACTTATTTATGTCTTCTTTAGTTTCCTTAAACATCGTTTCATCTTTCAGTATAAAATTCTTACACTTGTACCCCGACTAAATTTATTCCTAAGTATTTATTATTTTTTGATGCTATGGTAAATTGAATTGCTTAATTTCCTTTTGGAAATTTTTCTTTGCTAGTGTATAGAAACATGAGTGATTTTTGTGTGTTGATTTTGTATCCTGTGCCTTTACAGAATTAGCTCCAACAATTTTTTTGTATGTGTAAGTGATTCTTCAGGATTTATTAAATAAAAGATCATGCCACCTGCTAATCATATGCCAGTTTGGATGCTTTTGTTTCTTTTTCTTCCCTAATTGCTTTGGCTAGACCTTCCAACATTAACAATGTTAAACAGAAGTGGCAAAAGCAGAGATCCTGATCTTAAAAGGAAAGCTTTCAGCCTTTCACCATTGTAGTATGAAGTTAGCTCTGGGTATTACACATATGGCCTTTATCATGATGAGGAAGTTCTTTATAGTCCTAACTTATCAAGTGTTTTTATCATGAAAGGGTGCTGGAGGTTGTCTAATGCTTTTTCTGTATCAGTTGAGATAATATACTTTTCCTTCATTCTATTAGTGTGGGTATTACCTTCCTTGATATTCATATGCTGAACTACCTGGTATTCCTAAGATAAAACTCACTTGATCTCAATTCAGATGCCTTCTTCCTAACATGACTAGAACAGAACTCATAGCATTTCCTTCCAACCTACTTCTCCCTTCTGGGTTTCTTGTCTGGTAATGGTTCGGTAATTTCCTCAGTCACTCAAGCCAGGAATTTTTATCTTTTCCCACTTACTTAGTTGTCAGTCATCAAGTTCTGTAAGGTAGCTTTCTGAGAATCCTCTCATCATTCCACTTATCACCAACTCACCATTTCTATTATTAGTTAAGGTTGCTGTAATCTTTCATTTTATTGTAATGCCTTCAGCCTGGATAGCTTGCCTCTCCTTTTCTTTCTCCTCCTCCTATATGCATCAGGTCAAAGCACTCTGTGCTTACCCCTAAACACCCTAGAAAACATGTTAATTTTCTATATCTTACTTTGAGAGTTCTAAAGTTTTAGGATAAGGACTGTGTATATTCAGTATTGCAACAATGTTTGGCACATAGCAAGAGCTGAACAAATGATTCTGAGTGTCTGAAACAGACCAACAATACCTTAAAGTGATATGGTAGAGTATAGTAGATACAGCACTATAGCCATAGTAAGAAACCAGCAATATATATATATATTTATAGATAAGCATCAAGCATATATGCATGTGATGGTTTAAAAGCTTTTAAACTGACTTCTCTTTCTTGCTTCCTTACCTCTGATTTTGAAAATTCTCCCTCCTTTCCAAGATCGATTTCATTCCTTACCTTCTCCAGTGCCTAACCATCAAACATATACCTATCAATTCAGCACTTAATTACACACTAATGTGAAATCCCCCATATTATTCATAATGCTCCCCTCACCAAAAACGGGGGGGGGTCTCTGTGATGTCAGCATATATCTATACCATATTGCTAAATGATGCTATAAACAGAATGTAGTTCCACTCACCTCCCTTTCCACTAGTCATGTATCACTGGCATGTTTAATAATGTACTATCTTATATTGATTATAATTAGATGTTGTTTCTTTGAGTTTTGCCTCCACATTCAATTTGCACTTTTCTGAAGGCAACAACCTCCATTCAGCCACTTTTGTGTTAACCAAGAATTTGCAGTCCAAGCAGCCACACAATTCATAGTCTCCCAACATAAATGTTTATGGGTTGTGTACTCATGCCTTTGTCTATACTTGAGTGACACTTATGGAATGAGCAGTGCCCAAGTTTATTTTTATTTTATGACTTGATATTTCGCTATAATGTTCTTATACTGGCAGACGTCACAGCCTCAATGACAATATTAAGGGAACAACTCACACTTCTCTCCTCTAGGAACCTGGGTGGACGTGGAGGGGTTTCTCCATTTAATATCACTTTCTCCTTATGCTCTGGGTGCTGATTCTCAGTTTGGCTCAGGGTGGGGACAACCTTGAGAAGAGGCTCCTCAGTCATATTCCAGTCAGCTGTCGGAGCCACACAACTATACATTTGTGAATGTGCTCTTTGAAAATAAAGAAGTAGGTTTAATGGGAAAAGCCACCTCGCTCATGTTGTCTCCCACATCGCCCAGGACAGAAAAGTTTCCAAACTTTCTATCAACAGCTAAGTAAACTCAATTCATATACATATTATGTAGCTTCAAGCTTGCTTTGGAACAGCTTTGCTTCTTGCTTTGGCAGGAAATAAAGTTTGATTCATGGATATGGGGAAAGTTCTGGTCTTTCTGGGACAGTCTTATCCTGGGCACAGTCACAGTAATAAGCAAAGAAAAGAAAACAACAATTAAAGAGGTACTGTACTTAAGTTTCTCTCAGGAGTCTCAGGAACAAAGTCTGCAAAAATTCTATTAATGCTCTCCATTGCTTCGTAGGTATTAGATGACCCGTGCACAGCATTTTTCAAAACGCTTCTTCCAAACCTGGCTCGGATAGAGTCTGGGGACAGTATTTTTGCCTCCTCTGGTTCTACGGGACCCATCAATCGTCTCCAGTCTGAAACAGCATTCCATCTGGTCAGAACCATGACCAAAGATGGACCCCTGTAAATAAGAATGCTTTCAGGTGATCTGGGCTATTTATACCTATAGAGATTGCATATACAGCTAAGGACAGAATACCACGCTTTGTCTTTATTCCCTGTTCTTATCAGTGTGTTTTTGTGCTTTCTGTTTTTCCATTTCTCCCCTTTCCAACAGGTTGTTGTGCTAGAAGAGTGCTATAGTTTAATTCTAGAAATATATGCTAGGCACTATTCCAAGTATGTTTAATGTATCAATTATATACCCCTCACAACAAACAAATAGATAGATACTATTATTATCTCCATTTTAAAGATGAGGCAACTGAGGCACAGATTAAATATGTTGACAGATCAGGGATTTAAAAGCAGAGATTAGAACCCAGATCACCTCTGTATCTAATGTGAAGACCTAAGGAAATGAAGGAAGGAAGGAAAGAAGAAGGTAGGAAAGGAAGGAAACAGGAAAGAAATGAACCCCAAATATTAATAGGGTATCTCTTAACGAATGGAATTTTTTAAAATTACATTTTGAATTTTTCAGTTTCTATAATGAATACTTGCTACTTATATAATGCAAAGAACTGTATCAGAAACTTACTCAGTTAACATTTCTACTACATCTTGATAAAAGTCTTTTCCTTTTATTTTTGAATAAATGTTTTCTGCTTCTTCTTCATTTAGGAGCACTTCCTTCATCTGTGTTATTTCAAATCCAGCCTCTCTAATAAGTTTCAGGATCTCCTCTAGGGCAAAGCAGATATTTGGTAACCTTGCAGAGTGCCTCCACTTTTGTTCCGTATTCAAATAGACTGAAATAACTAAGGAAAGTAATCATTTTACTTGCCTACTGTGGCTTAAAAAGCTAAAACTCTGCTAAACTAAATTGAACTGAAAAGCATCAGATCAACATTCAGAGCAACGTGAATACATTAACACAGATGATCAGTCTCTGAGATGCACCTTTCCAGAACCCACCAGAAGTGTCTCATTGACTATAAGGAGGTTGCGAGGGGTGTGCTTCTGGGCTGAAAGTGAAGACGTGTTTTCACATCCACGCAGCAAATGTCAAGGAAGTCCTTGCTAGATATAGATTGAAGGGGAGAGCCCACTGAACACTGCTCCCTGACGTAGCCAGGCACTATTTGAGGGAATTAAAGTAAATCTTGTCAAAATCTCACAACACCTAAACGTTAAAGGCTACATTCAGGGAATCAAATGAGGGATTAGGAGCTTTCTGGTAAAACAGTCTTTTCTTTGGACCAGATCAAAAGCACTTAGAATTGCTGTGCTGCCCTGCTGGTTGATCTATAGATCAACCTTGAGCATAGCCCATAGAAAGCCTGAAGAAGGCTGCAAAGGGGGCAGGATGTGCCCTATGAGAGGCGCTGTGGGAACAAATATGAAGGGAACATTAACCCATTTCTTCCAGATCTTGTCTGCTTAGAGGGCCTGGCCTAGAAACACAGCTTGAAAAGGTTGTCATTATTATAAAGAACAATGCAAAAGGCTCCCAGAATCACAGGCAAGTAAACTATTAACTCTCTGGGAAGGTCAGATATGATTTCCAGAAAGGCCAACCTTTGTGTTCAGTACAGTAAAAATAAGATATGATCACCAAGCAGACAAATAGAGAAACAACATTGTAAGCACAGTGCAGAATTTCTAAAAATAATAATAATGATGATGTTAATGAAAACACTATGCATTAAAATCTATGGGGTAATCAGAGGAAATTAAAGCAGTAATCAAAAATTTATACTGACAAAAATAATGGAAATAAATGAATTAAATATCCAATTTAAAAAGCTAGAAAAAGGGTACCTGGGTGGCTCAGTGGGTTAAGCCTCTGTCTTCAGCTCAGGTCATGATCTCAGGGTCCTGGGATCTAGTCCCTCATCGGGCTCTCTGCTCAGTGGAGAGCCTGCTTTCCCCTCTCTCTCTGCCTGCCTCTCTGCCTACTTGGGATCTCTCTCTCTCTCTCTCTGTCAAATAAATAAATAAAATCTTAAAAATAAATAAATAAATAAATGATTTTAAAAATTAAAAGCTAGAAGAAGAACACTTTAAAAACTATTAGAGACTCAAAGGCAAAACTTTTAAAAAAGAAATGAAAGTAATAAGTTTGAAAACAGAAAATAAAACTCATAAATAAATCAAATTCTGTTTGTTTGAAAGACAACAAATGAAGAAATAGCAGGGTAGAAATAATTTAATTTCTTGAATGAAGAAATTAAACATGATAATAAGAGACCATGAACTCTATACAGACAAAATGTATAATTTCCTAGGAAAATACAACTTAGCAAAATTAACTCTAATTAACCACAGGTAAAAGGTTTAAATAGATCAGTTTCCATAGAAGACTTTCTCCACAGAGAAGTGGTCAAAAAATTATCCCACAAAAAAAAAGCAACAGGCCCAGATGTTTTCACAGGAAAAGTCTACCAAATCTTCAAACACCTATCCCACTGCTTCTTAAACTCCTCCAGAGTACCGCAAATGAAGACATGCACATTTTTTTATGAAATATTACGCTGTTATCTAAACCGTGCACAAAAAATGAAAAGAACAGACCAATCTCACTGTCCCAATGTGAAAAATCCTAAATAAAATACAAGCAAATAGAATCTAAAAGCACATTTAAAAAATACCTCAGGATAAAGAAGATGTGGTCCATATATACTATGGAGTATTATGCCTCCATCAGAAAGGATGAATACCCAACTTTAGTATCAGCATGGACGGGACGGGAGGAGATTATACTGAGTGAAATAAGTCAAGCAGAGAGAGTCAATTATCATATGGTTTCACTTATTTGTGGAGCATAAGGAATAACATGGAGGATACGGGGAGATTGAGCGAGAAGGGAGTTGGGGGAAATTGGAGGGAGAGACAAATCATGAGAGACTGTGGACTCTGAGAAACAAACTGAGGGTTTTGGAGGGGAGGGTTGTGGTGGGCTCGGTGAGCCTGGTGGTGGTTAGTATTAAGGAGGGCACATACTGCATGGAGTGCTGGGTATGGTGCACAAACAATGAATTTTGTAACACTGAAAAAAATAAAATAAAATAAATAAATACCTCAGGACTAAGTGAAGTTTATAAAAGAATGGAAGAACGGCTTGATATTAGAAATATCATGAACATGATTTTTCCTACTAATATACCAATGGAGAAAACCATTGTTATCTCCATCAACTCTGAAAAGGGCTTCAACAAAATTCAATTTCATTTTGATTATAAGAGACAGAGAGAAGGAAGAGGGAAGTAGGGCAAGAGAACAAATATGACAAAAGTTCATTGTTAAATCTAGACTGATATGGACATTTGTTGAATTATTCTTCTAGCTTTTCCATAGTTTGAAAGTTTTCACAAAATCTGAAGGAAACGTACACATTAATTTTTATTTCTAAATATTTACCTCTTTGTTCCTGTGTTAAATGAGGTTTAAGCAGTGCTAAAGTGCTTTGAGGAGGAAAGAAATACTGTATTTCCCTCTCGGCTGCTTCTAATGAATCACTTCCATACAACTGGTTGATGGGCAAACCTTCCATTGCAAATCGTGCGCATAAACTTTGAAAAAGAAGTCAAGGTAAGCACTGTTAGAGTGTAACATAATGTAGTATAATCTAAGACAACAGAACACTGTATAAATTGTCCAAAAGTTATCAAACAGCTCATTCCTGATCTGGACACTGTGTAGAAGGCAATAATTACAGAGTGGCTTGGCAAGTACTCCTTCCTTACAAGGTAGCTTCACAGCCATTAGGAAGAACATGAACAGTGAAATAATTACGATGTGACTATCGACAGATAACTTGAAAGAAGGAACTGTACCTTCGTACAGGGGAAAAGCACAAACTGTAGGATGCTTACTGCACTGGGCAATTAATTTCTCTGTGCTTTAGCTGTGTCAGAATAAGATAATAAAACTGCTTTGGAAGGAGATTTTGAGGATGTAATCAGATGATACATTTGAAATACATGGTGCATATTAAGTTGTCAGTAAATACTCCTATCCCTTCCTTCATCACTAAATATTACCAAGCACTAGAGATGGCACCTGACGCTATACCAAAGAACCCAAATGACAAACTTTGAGTCCGGGAGACACTGCAAAGGAGCCCTCCATCAGGGCGAGCGGAGAGCTAAGAGTCTTGGAGCACACACAGGATGGCCACATGTAAAGGGGCAGGAGTGAGGCTGATACTGGACATGTTGCGTTAGGGCACACTCTTTTTTTCCAAGATTTTATGTATTTAGAAAGTGTGTGAGTAGGAGGAGGGTTAGAGGGAGAGGGAAACAGAGAATCTCAGGCAGATTCCCCCATGAGCCAGAGCCCTGTGTAGGGCTCGATCCCATGAGCCTGAGATCAGGACCTGAACAGAAACCAAGAGCCAGACGCTTAACCAGCTGAGCCACCCATGGGCCCCTGGGCTAGGCAGTTTATCCTGGTTCTGCTACAATAGATGAATACATAAAATCTCCTAAATCACTTGTTCCTTGATGTTTTTTTCAGTAGCCCTTCCCCCCCACCCACTGTCTCTTCATCCACATAAATTTCAGTAGAGGATATACTCTCCGCTTATTTCATTTTCTGCCCTTTACGCATAGTCCTGAACTGCCAACCCACAGAATCCAGCCATAGTGAATAAGGTGCTTTCCTGCTCATAAACTGACTTCACTGGTAACTTGGCTTTCTATCCTGTGACCCCATTCTTACCTCCTTGCTTTTGCTGATGCATTCCCAGATTTTCTTTTTGCCTTATCCAATCTGACCTTCCCACTTGACCCTTGATGGTTCTCATATCTCTGACTTGAAGAACCTTGTAGCCCAATACCCCTGGAGCCTGTGATTGCTAGGGGTGCAGGATTTGCACAGCAAAGGTATCACCAGAAGTTACCTTTGCTCAATGGAGAGAACTACAAGCTGCCCCTCTGTGGAGCTGTTAGACATGATTATTGGGGGAAAAGCATGTGTGAAAGGAAAGGACCTCCTCCTCCTGAGAGCCTTCCTCAGACTAGAGCTGTGGTTCCTGTACCCACATCCAAAAAGAAATTAAAACGTCTCCCATGAAAAAAGTTTGGGACCCATGATATGAATCCTACCTGTCTGGAAAAGATTCTTTGGCTTTTTGAACACTACTTGGTCCAATTAACTCTTTCCAGTGTTGTAAACCATGGTCTCTTACTAAAACAAGGGCTAGAGATGGACCGCTGTTAGAAAAAAAAAAAAAAAAAAAGACCAAAAGTATGGCTCAGTAGCTAATTATATATAGATAATACAAGCAGTTTTGTTAAATAGACAGAAACATGTCAGGATAATCCTTTTATCAAGTCTAAGATGAATTTCCATTGGTGTATTCTTGAGTGTTTTAAACACCTTATAAAAGGATGGAAATAGTTTAAGGAAAGGAAGAGAAGGGCCTTTATTCTGATAGATCAGTTCCTATTTCGTTCCCAGATTCCTTGCTGGATTTCTGTCACAGCTGCTATTTCACTTACTCTTCTAAAAAACCTGACAGATTTCTAGCCCCTCAGTCTTCCCCTAGGACTAGTGATCTTCGGCATTACCAAAACCCTTGAGAGTCCATATGTTCTCTGCTTGGATCTAATGTTACACAACTTGGATTTCTGGCATTCAACTCAGTGGACCCCAGGAACTCACTCAGTCCTTTCCATTGCTCCAGTAATGTCCCAGGAGGATGAGAGAAGATGGACAGTTGAACAGAGAATTAAGATAGGGGTGAGACTGGCCAAGAAGTAGATTCAGCGCATGTTTACAGAACTGAGAAGTGTGGCAACTTGACCATGGCAGTTACCACACGGCATTAGGTCTTCAAAAGAAGACCTAAATTATTAAAAACTAAATCAGACTGGTCCTTCTAAACCTGAAAATCTACTTTACCTGGTCATTTTTTCTATAAGCTTTCCGAAATAATCTTCATTTTCATATTCCTGGCACAGTGTTTGTGCTTCCTCCTTTGATAATACAATTTGCCTTTGCATCAGTATTTTAAAGCCTTCATCTTCAATAATCTTCAAAACATCCTCTAAATAAAAAGCCACATAACAAGTGTTAAATTGATAGATTACTGGCTATGCATACCATACAGAATGTACTATTATGCATTTCATCCTTATTTGAAATTTAGAAGTTTTCAAAAATAGCTTATTAGATTTTAAGGTGAATAATATTCTTCACATACCAATTATGACTTATGATGTTATTTCCAACTTTTATTACACGGGAATCATACACATACAAGGTATGTAAAACTGAAAAAACATTACATAACCAAAATAAAATATTCACTGGATGGGCTGAATGCCAACAAGGAAATCACAGAATTCAGTTTTAAAACAAACTATCGAAATGATCCAATTAGAATTACACACAGAAAACAAATTTAGAAGTATCCAAAGCCTCAGGAACCTGTGAGACAATGTCAAATATCTAATACTTATACCTTTGGAATCCCAGATGGATTAGAGAAAGAGTTGTCACAGAAAAAATAATTTAAAGAAATAATGGTGGAAATGTTCTCAAATTTGGTGAAAAATATAAATTTATAGATTCAAGAAGTTTAAGGAACCCCAAAAATCAAAGATAAGCTCAAAGAAAAGTATACTCAGGGACACGTCAGTGGCACAGTTGGCTGAGCATTCCACTCCTGGTTTCCACTTGGGTTGTGATCTTGGGATCCTGGGATCATGTCCCACTTTGGGCTCCACACTCAATGTGGAGTCTGCTTGAGATTGTCTCTCCCTCTCCCTCTGCCCCTCTCACTCATGCTCTCTCTTGCTCTCTCTCAAATAAATGAGTAAATCTTTTTTTTTAAAGTGTACGTATACAAATAATAATAAATTTGCTAAAAACCAAAGATAAGAAAAACATCTTGAAAGCAACCCCCAAATAAATAAACACATAAAAATGTACATTACATATCAGGTTAAAAAAAAAAAACGCTTTGAATGATGCTGGATTTTTCATTAGGTACCAATAAAGCCAGAAGGTAGTGGCCCAACATTTTTAAAGTGTTAAAGGAAAAAAACTGGCAAACCAGAATTCTGTATCAGTACAAATATCCTTCAGGAATGAAAATAAAGACATCCTTTGATGAAAGAAAACAAACTGAATTTGTTGCCGGCAGACCTGCTCTTAAAAAAGTACAAAAGTTCTTTGGGTAGAAGGGAAATGGTATCAGAGGGAAACTTGGAACTCCAGAAAGGAATAGAAGACAACAGTCTGGGTGAAGAGTAAATCCCGGTGAATATAATAAAATGTTTTCCTCCTCTTAAGTTTTTTAAAAAAATTCATCACTGTTGAAAAGCAAAAAAATTACAATATAGTCTGCAGGAGTACTCAATACATGTAGATTTAATAGACCAGTGACTACACCGCATAGGGCAAAGGGGAAAAGGGTATGTGGGGCTGTATGGGGAAGTAGCAAAATATTAACTCTAAACGGTTTTAAAGTTATGCACATCATATATTTTATCCCAAAGCACAGCCACTAAAAGAAACGGACAAAATACATATATTTAAGAAGCCAATGGGAAAATTAAAATGGTACACTTAAAGAGTATTTAAATTCCAAAAGATAGCAGGAAAGAGAAAACAGAATGTACCAAAATGACATTTAATATAAATGGTGTAAACATAGCAATTAGAAGATAAAGATTGTCAGAATGGATTTTTGAAAAGATATTCTGTGCTCATTGGAAAAGAGAGACTTTAAGCAACAATGGAGGGCGCCTGGGTGGCTCAGTGGTTTAAGCCGCTGCCTTCGGTTCAGGTCATGATCTCAGGGTCCTGGGATCAGGTCCCGCATCGGGCTCTCTGCTTGGCAAAGAGCCTGCTTCCCTCTCTCTCTCTCTGCCTGCCTCTCCATCTACTTGTGATTTCTCTCTGTCAAATAAATAAATAAAATCTTAAAAAAAAAAAAGCAACAATGGAAATGATTCTGACAAGCTAGATGCAAACTGAGAGAAGATGACTAAACCAGTCCCAGAGGAGATAAAAACAATGAATAAAAGGTGCAAGGGTCTGATTTCCGAAGCTCTGGTCTGAGGATTTGTCTTACATGACAGAGTTGTTTGGAGGTGAGCCACTCTTTTGAGGCTTCCGGGCACATGAAAGAACCAGAACTGCCTGAGATAATATCCAATAGAGGCCAGGTAGGCCCCAGATGCAAACTCATTTGATATCTGTACCCAGTATGAATGAGGCAACAGCCACCTTCCAACTCATACAGAAGACAGGCAATTTTAATTCTCATATATCATCTATGGATTTAATGGTTATTACTTCTTATTGGTGGGTTGTTCTTTTCTAGTGACTTGGTAGTAAGAGTGCTAGCAAATGGATTAGCTAGAATGTGTCTGCTGCATACTTCAAGTATTCTTATGAGTCCTGGAAAAGGGTGGGGAGTAGAAACACGTACTAGCTGTCACATAAGAGAGTCTCATGAACTATGGGGAAAAAAATCTCAACAAAATATTATCTATCAAATCTAATAATGTATTAAAAAAAAGTATACACTACAGCAAAGCAGAATTTCTTCCAGGCATACAAGACTGGTTCAAATTTTGAAAACCAATGAACATAACTTGCATATTAATATGCTAAAGAAGAAAAATCATACAATTCTATCATAGATACAGAAAAAGCATAGGACAACTCTAACAACCATTCTTTTTTTTAAATATTTTATTTATTTATTTACTTACTTACTTATTTATTTAACAGAGAGAGAGCACAAACAGGGGGAGAAGAATAGGGAGAAACTCAGACTTCCGGCTGAGCAAGGAACCCAGCATGGGGCTCAATTCCAGGACCCTGGGATTATGACCTGAATAGAAGGCACACACTTAACCAACTGAGTCACCCAGGTTCCCCTTCAACAACAATTCGTGATTAAAACTCTCAGCAAACTAGGAATAGAGGGCTCCTCAATTTATTAAAGAACATGTACAAAAATCCTATTGCTAACATCATACTTAATGGAGAGAAACTAGATGCTTGTCTCCAAGACTGGAAAGAAGGCAATTTGACATGTGACATCATCCTGGAAAACCGAGCTAGTGAAATAACACGAGAAAAGGAAATAAAAGAGTATATAGATTTGGAAGGAGAAAATAAAACTCTCTTTGTTTTCTAGTGACATCAATATCTATGTGGCAAATTCCAAAAAAACAATAACAATGAAACTCCTGAAAAGAAGAAGAGACCACTGTAGCAAAGTTTCAGGTTAAAATTAATATACAGAAGTCAATTATTTTCCTCTATACCAGCAATGAACACAAATTTGAAATTTAAAACAACACCATTTACACGAGCACACAAAAAATGAACTACATCAGTAGAAATCCAACAAAATCTGTATAGGGTCTAAATAAGGAACAGTCAGTCAGAGAAAGACAAATACCATGTAAGCTCACTCATATGCAGAATTTAAGAAACAAAACAGATATACCTGGTGGGGGAAAGAGAGGCAAACCAAGAAACAAGCTCTTAATTGTAGAGAACAGACTGATGGTTACCAGAGGTATGGGGAATGGGAGGATGGGTCCAATGAGTGATGGAGATTAAGGAGTGTGTAAGTGCTGATGAGCACCAGGTGTTGTATGGAAGTGTTGATTCACTATATTGTATATTCACTATATTGTATACCTGAAACTGATATTACACTGTATGTTAACTAACTGGAATTTTCTTTTAAGATTTTATTTATTTATTTGACAGACAGAGAGCACAAGTAGGCAGAGTGGCAGACAGAGGAGGGGGGTGGAGCAGGCTCCCCGCTGAGCAGAGAGCCTGATGCGGGGCTCGATCCCAGGACCCTGGGATCACGACCCGAGCTGAAGGCAGAGGCCTAAACCACTGAGTCTATAGAGCTAATATTGTATTCAATGGGAAAAGACTGAACTCTTTTGCTATAAGGTCAAGAACAAAGCAAGCTCGTCACTTCTCATTGTCAGCATCATAGAGGATGTTTTAGCCTGTTCAATGAGGCAAGCAGAAGAAATAAAAGGCATACCAATTCAAAAGAAAGAGGAAAAACTCTCTCAATTTGCAGGTGATACTTATTGCTCATATCACCGGCTCTCAGCCTGACATTCTATCTTGCGAGGAAGCAACTGACAATGTCTGGAGATATTGTTGGTCATCACACTGGGGGTGTGGAAGATGTCATGAGTAAAGGCCAAGGGTGTTACAAACATTTTACAATGCAACAGGACACTGCCTCTTTTTTTTAGAGGGGGTAGGGGCAGCAAGAGAAGGAGAGAGAGAACCTTAAGCAGGCTCCATGCCCAGCTCAGATCCCAAGGCAGGGCTCAGTATCAAAACCCTAAGGTAATGACCTGAGCCAAAATCAAGAGTCGGTCACTTAACTGACTGACCCACCCAGGTGCCCCAGATATAACCTCTTTCAACAAAAAATTATCTAGCCCCAAATGTAAGTAGGTATGAAATT
The DNA here is from genome assembly GCF_011764305.1 of Mustela putorius furo. Lineage (NCBI taxonomy): Eukaryota > Metazoa > Chordata > Mammalia > Carnivora > Mustelidae > Mustela > Mustela putorius. Next base: position 16,162,953 of record NW_025421998.1, read on the forward strand.
GAGAAACCTTGGTCTGCATAGAAATTCCCAAGGAACTACAGCAAAGCTTCTAGAATTGAGCTCAGCAAGTCAAAGAATATAAGGTCAGTATACACATATCAATTGTATTTCCATATACCATCTATAATGTGAACTTATGGTCTGTATGTCTGCTATGTGAACATAGCAGAAAGATTAAAAGTAACTGGGGAAAAGGTTAAAAATAACTAGCACCCTTTAGATGCCAGGAACTTTATGTGCTCATTTTTTTTAAGTAAGCTCTACTCCCAAAATGGGGTTTAAACTCATGACCCTAAGACCAAGAGTCACATGCTCCACTGACTGAGTGAGCCAGGCACCCCTCAATTTAATCTTCTGAATTTCATACATGAAGAAACAGGTGTTTTTCTTCAATGTTAAATTTTAAAATAGTATCTTTTAATATAACTATACTAGGGTGTATTTATATTTATTTCTTACCTTTCTTTTCTTGAAAGAGAGCTGGCCGAAGTAATGCCAGGATCTTTTCTAATTTGAGATTTTTCATGTTTTTAAAATCAGGGAAGAACACATCAATGAAATGGTTAACATTAGTTACAGTCTCTTCAACATCACAAAACTGAGATATATGTTGTCTTTCCAGATATTCTTGTAAGCTGTGGGAATCCAAAATATAATTTAAGATTAATGTAACGTAAAGCTTAATAACCATGCCAAAAAATTAAAACTGGTAATAAGTTCACAAATATTTTGTGATTTAATAAACAAAAACTGAATGTCATAGAAAGATAAGTTGTATTTTTCTGTCAAATCAGAAAATATGTATCTAACTTTTTGTTGAACCAATCCAAAAATCACTTACATGAAATCATGTATGCTTGACTTCATGGGAGGACAGAGAAGACCAACATAAAATGCAGATAAAAATGTTTTTCTTGGGGCACTGGGTGGGCTCAATTGGTTAAGCACCTGACTCTTGATTTTGGCTCAGATCATGAGCTCAGAGTTATGAGATAGAGCCCTGCCTCAGGCTCTGGGCTGGACATGGAGCCTCTCTCTCTCTCTCTCTCAAGGAATCCATCAAAATCTCTCAAGAGATTCTCTCTCTCAAGGAATCCATCAAAATCCTTGAGGAGAACACAGGCAGCAACCTCCTCGACCTCAGCCGCAGCAACTTCTTCCTAGGAACATCGCCAAAGGCAAGGGAAGCAAGGGCAAAGGAAGAGGATCTCAAGCAGACTCCACACTGAGCATGAAGCCTTACATGGGGCTCGATCCCATGACCCTGAGATCACGACCTGAGCTAAGCCAAGAGTCAGATGCTCAACCAACTGCACCACTCCAGGCAGCCCCATTTAGTACTTTCTGTGTTTTCAATTCTAGTACTTTATTTTGCCTGGTTATATATTTTTTGCCATCTATTTTTATTTTATTTCTTTTGTGTGTTTCTTCTGAACAGAATATAGATGAGTGCAGTTTTTGAAACTTTTTATTTTGAAAATAATTCCATTGACAGGAAGGTTGCAAGACAAGGATAATGAACTCTAGATTTACCACTGTTAACATTTTGCCACATTTCTTCTCTCTGTCCCTCTCACTCCCTCTCCTGTCATGTGTGTGTGTGTGTGTGTGTGTGTGTGTGTGTGTGTTGTGTGTATGTTGACTGAACCATTTAAGAACAGGCTGCAGATATTTTAAACATTCACCCTCCTAAATATTTCAGGAAAGTTCACATTGATACAAAACTATTATCACATAAATAGTTCATATTCAAATTTCACCAACCTGACAGTATGTCCCATCAATAGTAATTTTTCCTAATCCTGGACCATACATTGCCTGTAATTGTCCTGGCTCCCTAGTCTCCTTGAATCTCTGTCAAGGCCTCAGCCTTTTCATCTTCTATGATACTGACATTTTGTAAAGTCCAGCTTAGCTGTTTTGCAGAGTTTTCCTCATTTAGGATGGTTTCAAACAATTAGACAGACCAGTAGTTTCCTATTAATAACAGGGTATAAAATCTTTGGCAGGAGTATTATATAAGTGATGTTGTATCCTTCATACACCACAATATGATGTACACAATTTAAGTTTTTCCCATTGTTGACAGTATTAATGTGGTTAAAGTGGTATCTTCCTCTCTGCTCCTCTGGAAAGCTAAAGTGTCCACCTTTATAAAAAGAAATCTGTGAGAACACTATTTGAAACTGTATATATTTTTCATGCAATGGTTTTAGTACCCATTGATGATCCATTGTTAGTATGATGTTTTTTAATGTACCTTTTTTTTTTTACCTTAACCTTAATAGACCACTTACAGACCACTCTGTATTTAATGGGATAATTAACCTTTTTATATTTAGTATAATAGCCATATACTTAAATACCCTCCTTCCATCTGACTTTATATATACACTATTTATTTTAAATTGTGCTTTTTTCTTTTCATCTTTCCCTTACTTTGCTGGTCTGAGCAAGTTGCTATCCATTCCATGTGTTCCCCTTGTTAACGTACAAGTTCTATTATACTTATCCATGGCACTGATGTTCACCATCTTTTAGCAGCTTCTGTAACCAAAAATACGTGTTCCAAATACTTCTTAACGTTCTGGCACACTATTTCTCAGCTCTATCATCCTACCCATTCCCACTTCTCTAAACCTGAAAAATCCCTGTGTCACCTCTTCATTTCAGCTCTCTTCTCTCCACTCCGAGAAGGACCATTTCCCTTCCCTCTTCTCCCTCATGCTGAAGTGTCTCTTTTCATTTTTTGTTTGGTCAAGTCTTCTTTCAACTATTTTTAAGGCCATATATTCCTAAGCATGTCCTTGAGCATACCTTCCTTTGCTTCTCCAGGTAGAGGATTCATTAGGAGGCTTCATTAGGATGCAGGGCGTATGCTGTTTCTCTTAGTGGTCTGATGGCAAGTCCCATGCCAGTGGAAGAATTTTTCATTGTAAGAAACTTGTTCTCAGTTGCTGCCAACTATGCAGTTCGTGGAAGAGAACCAAGTGGAAGTCACTGGGGGATGCACTGACTCTAACAAATGTTAACCCAATTTTAAACTGAAAGTTGGGCTGTTTTTTAGCATCACCAGTGATTCTAAACAACGTTAGTGATAAATTTACTCCTCCTTGAAAAAAATTTTGTCTAAATAATTCCTGTGGTTAGCGTTAAATTTTAATAATATATGTGTAGGCTTCAAGTTGGCATGTTTTTATTCCTTATCTATGTATATATGTACTCTAGCTTATACTCTGCATGTAAGAATCAATACTAAAACAACAAAGCTATTGGCAGAATGCAATTTCTGGAGTTTACTGTGAAACAGTAATTTTATGTATCTCTATTTAACATGAATATATAGTAAAAATCAATTTTGAGAAAGCCACTAATCTTCAAAATTTAAGGCTTACAGACAAAATTTGCACCTTATTATTGTGATAGACTGATACGTATATAAGTATGAATGCTTTTTTCCTTTCTAAGAAGTAAACAGTATTAGCCTATTATTTGTTTCATTTTTGGTATTAGAATATTCTTTTTTTTTTCTTTTTTTGCTTATATGTTTCACAAAGGACAATTTTCAACATTTATGTTTTCTTTCCTGGCCATCATTATTTTCTTTGTTCAATGATTAGCCCTAAAAATAATATTATCATATAGAGGAGAGGGGTGTTAAGAAAATTACCTGCTTGGGGTTTCAGACACACTGAGCACATCACTGCCTGTTCTTTCTCTCTGGAAATGGCATTCAGTGCTTTTTCCCAGGATATCCCTCTGTCTGTTTTCATGCATCATGCAGGCTGAGTGACTGTAAGCCCTTTCAATTGGCAGATGCATTTATTTCTTCATTTCAGGGAATTTTTCCCCCTATTCTTTGTCGAATTATAGCTTGTTCATCTATTCTTTCTTCTCTGTATGGAATTTTTCTTACTAGCACATGGGTTTTGCCCAGTATATTCTCCACATTGCTTATTCTCTTGCTCTCATGAAGTCTGTCTCTTTTCTGTACTGTAAGCTATTTCTTTCATCTGATTTTCCAAGTCATTAAAATCAAGTCTCAAATGACTATCACACTAATTCTCCACTGAATTTAGAGTTCAAATCACTATTTTATGGTTCAAATTTGAAAGTCTCTTTTTATGTGTATGTAGCACTTGCATCTCAAGCATTATTATTAGTAGTAGTTATATACTATTAGTTATATGTTATTAGTAGTAGCAGCAGTAGTACTAGTACTATTATTTTACTTAAAGATTTTTCCAGCCCGAGAAGTTCTTTCTCACTGGGCTTATGTTTGATTTTTGTGTAGATCTTCCTTTCTCTGGCTGCTAGGCTCCCTCAGGTGGACAGCCATTTTCTTTGGTTGGTTTATTGGGGCTGACATCTGGGTTTTGGTATATGAGGCGTTGGAAACCCTATAGCTGAAAGACAAAAATGGCCTCTAGGCTACAAGCAAGCAGGGTGTCACTCCCCTGTGGGAACAAATGGTAAGAGCCTTTATAGAGCTGGTCTTCAAAGGCAGGGAATTTTTCTAATTCTGCTCAGCTCCATCTTGGGCTTTCGGTAGGGGGTGGTTCAGGATGGCCCAGTGTAATCCAGTATCAACCTGGCCTTGAGGAGTTACAAGTCTGTTTGTTGGTTATCCCCAGGTTCTTACCCCAGTGATTGAGCTCAGACACTTCCCTGTCAGAGGAGAAAGCACCACACTGCCCTCCCCTTCTCCTTAGTTCTAAACCAACAGAACTCCAGGTCTCACCTAGGGCCAGATGCTTATGAGCACAGGTTCTCTTTGATGCTAGAAAGACAAGAAAGCTCTGGAGATGGGAGTAGAAAGTAAAGGTATACAATTCAGACCGCTCTGAACCCAGAAATACTTTTAAAGATTATTTTAGGAATTGTATCTATTATCTTCAATCTAAATGAGAGTTTTATAAAAGAAAAACTTGCTCTCTACAGTTATGACATGTATAGAGACAAATTGGTTACCAAGAATAAAATATACACTTTGTATGGAGAGAGAAACACAATAAATTATAGGGGGTAGGCACTGACATCTTCACTAAGTCACAAAGATTCGGAGCTGAAAGGAACTTTAGAGATCATTTCATTTCCTCCCATCTTTGTATCCCCAGGATTTGGCACATAGTAGGATTTAATAAATATTAAGTAAACAGAAGGATGCATAAAGAATGAATGACTGAATGAGTGAGTGAGTGAAGATTTCTAGTAACCACTTATCTGACTCCCGACAACATAGCTAGTAGAACCACACCTTCCTCTTCTGTAGAATCACTGGAAAGCAAAGAAAAAAGACTCTGATGTCTGAGTTCTTAATACACAGCCTGATTAAGGAGACAAACAAGCAAAAAGATAACAGACTGTGATCAAAAGTCATCATGGACAAATTTGGGATCTGGATGAAAACTATGGCTGCCTGTGCCCTGTCTTCCTGGGTCTTCCTGCCGGCCAGCCACTGAGTCCCGTGGGCTACTGCTGATGTACAGAAAGTTTTCCCAGACCTTGTGGGCTCACATGTGAGTTTTTCTCTGTGGGGACGACCACCCTGACCAAGAAGGAGAGCTCTGCTCCTGTTCACAGGAATCACCTACCCCTCCCACTCTAATTGCCCTGCTTTTAATTTCCTTTCTCCTCATGGAGGAGCCCCACCACCACCCAGGGAGGAAGGTGAGGAGGCTCTGAGATAGCGGAGAGGTAGCAACAAAGAAAGAAAGAACAGATATGTAAATCACTCGTGAGAGTTCTTGTCCTTGATCCTTTGGGTTCTGGGCTTACTTAATAGACGACAGTAGGAGTACTTGACACGTGTTACACTCTGCTTCCAGAACACGAGCTGTGCAAACAGATTCCCAGACAAACACTCTCCCCACTGCTCCATGCTGCCTGCCTGGGGCCACTGCTCAGGAAAAACATGGGCCAAAGGGAAATGGAGCCTCTAAGTCTCTAAGTTCAGAAAAAAAATACTGCAGACTTTTCCAAAGCAAGATTAACATATCTCACTCCACAGCCACCCCGCCAATGGCCTAAACTGTTCATGTTATTATGTCGGTATTCAACAACCAGAGACAACTGCTTTTCAAGGGAGGGTGTGATGAAGACTCACTGAACATCGAACATCGGCACCTGCGGGATGCTGACTTCTCTTACGCGAGCTGCCTCAATGAATGCGTCACAGAACATCTTTTTAAGAGCTCAAAAGTTCCGGTATGAAGTCTGGCACCTTTTTGAGTGCAACGCTCCCCATCCAAACCTTCCCTCTGACCACTGACTATCATTCCCCCTTAAGACTGTAAAATGAAGTACTACTGTTCACGAAGCCCTGTGTTGGCAGTTGACGTAACTCTAAGCCCCTCAATCCCACTTACAACCTGGAACCAATGACTGTAGGGTCACCCTGCTACCTAAAATGTATGACACCAGTAGGAACCAACAGATATAGCTACTCAAGAAAAGCCACTACACACATTAATAAGACCACAAGGAAAGTTCTGGAGATGCCCGACAGAAAACCCAGTGAAGATGCACCATTCATCGGGAAGAAACACATGATGGACTCTCAAGACTCCGCTCCTCTCAGCTTCCTACTCACCCACCTTCGTTTCAGGCATAGCCCTGATGACTCCTGTGGTAAACTGGACTTTCTGAGTCTTCCGAGGAATAAAAGACACAATGGCAGTGCATGAAACCAGCACTATGTCTAGTCCTTACATTCATTTTCAAATATTTAAAAACCCATTAGTGAAAATATGCAACCATTTGGTTCTTAGCAATTTATAACCACTAACTGCCTTAAGTAAAAAAGGGGAGGGCATACCTCCAATGTCATTAGTAGGACACAAGGCAGGTGGAAGTCAATGTGGGGAGATGAGAGAAGACAGAGACCTGGCAGGAATGACACATGGTCCCAATCTACTGGAGGGCCCCAGGCTGGGAGGCCAGACTGTTGTGCCCAGCTTTAGAAAGACAAAAAGGACACATTTTTCCCTTTCTAATCCTCTTGACATAAACTTTCAGGGAAATCTCAGCTTTGTTGTATGTATGGTTTTTTAGATCAACAGGAAGAAACACTTGTGCATCCAACATAAAAATGTGTGTTCTTGGGAGAGCCTGAGGGGGGCGCTCAGTTGGTTAAGGGTCTGCTTTCAGCTCAGGTCATGATCCCAGCGGCCTGGGATTGAGTCCCACATCCGGCTCCCTGCTCAGTGGGAGGCTGCTTCTCCTCCTCCCTCTGTGATCTCTCTTTCTCTCTTTAGTAAATAAATATTTTTTAAAAGTGTGTTCTTGGATTTTGAGACATTTGGATATTACACTTTATTACCTACTAACCCAATGTCTACTGGTAGGTTTCCTAGTCTCGAGCTACCTGTCCCTCTTCTTCATCCCTGGAGGTATGACCACAGCAGGGTTATCTTCATTTATTTCTTCATCTTCAGTCTCGGGATTGGGCCCAGTTTCTCCCAGGGTGGGCTGTTCTTCATTTCCTTGAGATACAACTAGAATATGGCTCAGACCGCTGGTCATAAAAAGGACAAACTCTTCAAAGTCAGGCTACAAAATAAGATGATAAACTGCTTACTTCAGGCTTCTGAGATAGAAGACTAAAAAAACAGCCATTCCCCAACCCAAGCAACATCGTTCCCCTCCCAACCACGAGGCAAGGGAATGTTCGCTCTATCAGCCCCCAGTGAACAGTCGCACATTGGAAGGATGGAAATTCAGAGCTCACAGGGACTGACCTTAAGGATGGTCTAATAACCACTCTCAAACTTCAGGATGCTTCTAAATCCTCTGTCAGGTTTGTTAAAACACCGAACTGAGAAGCCCAATCCCAGAGTTCAGGACCATGGAGGTTGAGGGGAGGGCTTTGAAAGTGGATTGACTCAAAAGTTCCCACATGATGCTGAGCCAGAGGGTCCGACCTTTTCCTGGGGCCAACAGAGGCGGCCTGAGTCTCACAGCCAGCTGACACAGTGCCGTTCACTAGAACTTTCTCTGATGAAAAATACGCTCCTCTGGGCTCTCCAACACGTGTAGCCACGTGCAGCTACTGAGCCCCTGAAAAGTGGCCAGTGCAACCAAAAACTCTCAATCTTGTTTTACTTGATTTGATTTTAGTGAATTTAAATTCAAATGGCCATGCGTAACTGAGGGCTACCAGACTGGGCAGGAGATTTTCAGAAACTCTGTCTTCTGATCCCCAAACCGCTGCCCTTTCCAATACAAAGCACTCCTTTCTTATACTCCCCAAGGCAGAAAAGAACAGAACTTGGGACATGGGCCTTTAGGTAATGCAAGGATGAAGGCCCTTCATCCTTTTTGCCCTGTGAGGATTATGAGAAGGAGCTTTCAGCCGGGGATAAAAATCTATAGGAGAGGCCTGGATGTTCACTTCCAGAGGCTGATGCAGGGAGTCTGAGAGTCCGTAAGCCGAACAGGGCTTCACTCCAACAAAGACCAGTCAGACCATCCGCTCTTGCTCTGAGGCTGCGCTTGAAAACACAGCAGCTTCTCTTCATTTGTGTCTATTTTCCTTACCTGGTCTGCTATCCGATGATAGAAGTCCCTCACTTGCTGTTCAGTGAGCAATCTCTTATCCTCCATTTCTATGACAAAGCCTGCGTTGATGATCTTCACAGAGAGAGCCGGATCCAGGTGCAGCGGGGAACACATGTAAGACAAGGCAAGGACATTTCTTCCCTGTGTTTAACAAACCACCCAGATTTGAACACATTTCAGGTAATGACTTCAGCACGACCCATTGGGCACTAGGTCTGAAGAGGCTCAAAACTACGTAAAAGAAGAAGGTCATCATCATGCCTCCTGGTCTGTAAGTTTTCAAAGCTCAAACCAGAGACTCTGCAGTTTTTCCAATGAGGGACTTGCCCCAAAACATGAAAGAACTAAGTAAATTCCAAGGGAAGTTACCGTACTTTCTGAATCAGTCACAAAGACACATGTTTATAAGTGCTTTTTAACCATCTATCTTCAAAACTGGTTTAACATTAGTTCTTTTTGTTTTTTAACATTAGTTCTTAAAAGGTTTTCCTTTGTTGAGGCTGTCGCTCATAATCTAGTATATTTTACACTTTATCGCAAAAAAAAAAAAAAAAACCACTATCCAAACCATGGGAAAGGCCAGAATTTAAGATTTAGCTATGCTCTGTCTTAAAAAAAACAAAACACTTAAAGACAAATCCAGTTTGCGTGTCAAGTACAGTAAAATGTAACAAGGAGAAGTTTGAAGCAAATATGCCAAGTCTACTGAGGTACTAAATAATGTAATGTAAGTATAATCCAGGTTCAAAGCAACTCAGTAATTACAGTTTGACGGGCGTATCCAGCACCAGGTGCCTCCTGCTTCTGTTATAAAACTAAACACTGTACTGGTTTCCATTGGTCTTCTGATATGGCAGAGCACAACGTACATCCTTCTGAACCCTCTCCTGACAGTCTAAATTTGAAGATGTGGTCCATATACACTATGGAGTGTTATGCCTCCATCAGAAAGGATGAATACCCAACTTTTGTAGCAACATGGACAGAACTGAAAGAGATTATACTGAGTGAAATAAATCAAGCAGAGAAAGTAAATTATCATATGGTTTCACTTATTTGTGGAGCAAAACAAATAGCATGGAGGACAAGGGGAGATGGAGAGGAGAAGGGAGTTGAGGGAAATTGGAGGGGGAGGTGAATCATGAGAGACTATGGACTCTGAAAAACAACCTGAGGGTTTTGAAGGGGTGGGGGGTGGGAGGTTGGGGAAACCAGGTGGTGGGTATTAGGAAGGGCACGGATTGCATGGAGCACTGGATGTGGTGCAAAAACAATGAATACTGTTACGCTGAAAAGAAATAAAAAATTTTTTTAAAAATTCCAAATACTCAAATCTTGTCTTTTTATAGTACTTAGTATCTGACATCAGAAAGTAAAACCCAAACAATCAATATTTAAACTCGATAAGCTTTCCTTTACTCTAATTTAAATATGCAGTGTGTTCATTTTTTTCGATTCAAAATATTCTCATTTTTTTGTCTTGGCTGTTAGCCCAATGTCGTATTCCAGAGAGGTGAAATATTCAGAAGATATTCATAATTTACATCTCTGAAATGTTATTTTCTATGTCAAAACAAAAATATTAAGATGAATGTCACTTTCTGTCGGCGCAAGGGAGAAGAATGAGGCACAAACAAGTCAGCTGCAAGAGAAAGGGAGCAGGGGACGACAGTAGAAAAGACTTGCCCCGAACAACTCCTCAGTCTCGCTTTTATTAGATAGAAACAGTCAGTAACCCACAGAAGAGCTGAAGAAAGCCACACATTGGTCATAGGCCTTGTAGATAAACAAGAAGGGGGGGAAGAATATGTCTCTACAAGCAGTATAAAGTTTACAGTGGAACCAGCACATGTAAAGGACTTATCTAATTAGCCACTGGTACTCTCAGGGAGGAAAGGGGAGATAACAGAAAATTGTAGCAGGCAGAGTCCGCCCTGAGTGGGCGGGCGTTCCCAGCTGCTCAGCTTCAAGGCCGTGTATCCTCCTCTCCCCCAGAGGCCTAGTTGCCAGTGTGTGTTTTTCTTACGGCCATCTCTAAATGTGCTTGGTAACTAGTAGAATTTCCCATGGGTTATATTTTAAGTAATATATTGTTCTGAGGGGCAGTTGCAGATGAACTTATGCTTAATAGAACTGCCCCAACTGAAAGAACTATATAACTTTGAAAAGCTTTATTGTCCTAGCTAATCAAAATGTACTCGAATAAGGAACAGTAAACCATGACTATGTGATACTACTTTTTTAAAGTTTATAAAGTATAAGTAATCCATAGGGGGTGGGGGTGCGGTTTGATGCCCCCACACATACACACCAAAATCTGGAAGAAAAGGGCTATCCTTAGAGAGTGATATTATTAAATCAATGCACAAAAAGAAGAGACCATACAAAACCCATGACCATGAACCAACGACTTTCTCATAGGTTAATCAGTGATCATACTGCTGTAGCTAAAGAAGGAGTGCATGATGGGAATTTCATCAAGGGATGGCCAACCCCTCTTGGTAGCTCCTTAGGTGACCTTCTCTATTCTCCAGGCAGCAGTCTTTCCAAATTTCAATTTACTGTTGCTGTGTCAACACAAAGTCATTGTTAAAGAGTCAGCAAAGTACAGCTTGCAGTCAACATCTGGCCCACCACCTGCCTTTGGAAATAAAATTTATTGGAGCATGGCCACGCCCATTCATTTCCGTACTACGTACACTGCTTTCTCAATGTGATGACAGTTCAGCAGTGGTGACAGAGATTATAGGCCCCATAAATCTGAAAACAGTTACTCTCTGGCCCTTTCTAGGAAAAGTCTGCGGATCTTTGGAGTAGAATTCAGTTTTCCTCTTACAAAAATTCATTTTAGCTCTAAAGCAGACCAAAACATTAAATGCTTCCTTGCTCTACCACGTATCTAAAAAGGACCATACGTTTGTCACAACATACAGAAAACAAAACAAGCCAGTGTAAACTTATAACAAGTTTCCATCGTTAATAACTAAGCAGGAAGAACACTTGTTATAATCCAATACAAGAACTGTAATTTTTATCATTTATATTAGACGCTGGTAGTGCAGGGCTTTTTAAATGAAGATACTTCAGTAGGTCTGACTTTTGTCAAGACAAAACATTCCAAGCCTTTGGAGGTACCTAGCACCAGAAATTTGTTATGTTCCATTTCACCCTAAATGATAAGTTTGTCTCCAAACTGACAGTCCAGATGTTATGTTGCAATTAATTTAAAGTATTGTGGGGAAATATCACTTACTTTTTGTTTAATCTCTTGAGATTTTCTACCAGTCACAGCATCAGGTTTGATAATAGCAATATAGTAGAGTTCATCTGGGGAAAAAAAAAGAGAATTTCATTTTCTTGGCATAAAGTCTAGGTAATGAAGGATTTGGCAATTAGAAATGTAAATTATTAATGTCCAGTGAGTTTTTTTTCATTGACAGCTTTGTTGTTATTATGGCACTCCAACTACCAAAGGTTCTCCTTAGAATCAAAGTGCAGTTCCTGTATTTGCATGCAGGAGAAACATTCACAAAAATTGGTGGTCCCAAGGCAAAAAAAAAAAAAAAAAGAGTTAGGTGGGCACTAGTTATTTTAATATAATTCACATGCATTAAAGTCATAGTATCACTGATGAGTGGAGTTTCAACACAAGCAAACATAACAGACTGATGGATTTCACCATCTAAAGATTTATCTACATTTACCTAAGCATTCTTTTTTTTTAAAAAGATTTATTTATTTGTTTGTTTGACACAGAGAGAGAGAGAGAACAAGTAAGAAGAGAGGCAGGTGGAGAAAGAGGGGAAAGCTGGCTTCCCGCCAAGCAGAGAGCCCCATGTGGGGCTCCATCTCAGGACCCTGAGATCATGGCCTGAGCTGATGGCAGAGGCTTAACCCACTGAGCCACCCAGGCGTCCCTATCTACACATTGTTATGATGAGCTTTTAGTGCACGACAACCCACTGAGGACACCGTCTCTGCTCCCTCCGAAGTATGAACACACACTCACACATCTATGCAGACAATCCAGGAGAAAAGTTTTTAGCTGTAAAGTAAACTGGCATGTGGGTCATTGAGGAAGAAATTATTTTCACAAGTTTTTAGAAGAAGATGAAGGATGAAATAAGAGGAGGCTGCAGTCTCATTAGTCACAGGAGACAGGAACCCCTGGTCCTGGGTAACCTCTGAAGGCTGCATGCACAGAGACCAAAGGGAAGGCAAGGGGAGCAAAAGGTTTGCTTGTTAATAACAGAGTCTAGTATTATCCTGCCAGTACCATAACAATAACATCGCAGTCACCAGCTTTTCTGTCCGACAACTAGTGCTCTACTGGACATCTCTGGGCGTAAATCCTTTGTCACTACCCTGCAGGAATTTTACTCACCAACACTTTCACTGGGTGCTTCCCCACCATCATCCTCATCTGGGTCTACAAACAGAATTTCATGATACTGTGGAAGAGAAATGCAAACCGAAGTTACATTTTAATATGATAGGAAAAGAGTTTTTAGAAATTTTGTTCCAATAAATATTTATAATCCAAGGGATAAAGGGTAAAGTGGAAATGTGCCCACATATATCTAACATTACTTTCCCCCATCTTTCCACTGAATTTTTTTTTTTAAAAGGAACGTTTAAAATGATTAGGATGGTAAGAGATAATAATAAATAATCAGAAATAATACATATGGAAACTGATTAAAAACCAAAAACCTTAGAGCGCCTGGGTGGCTCAGTGGATTAAGGCCTCTGCGTTCGGCCCAGTTCATGATCCCAGGGTCCTGGGATTGAGCCTGCATTGGGCTCTCTGCTCAGCGGGGACCCTGCTTCCACCTCTCTCTGCCTGCCTCTCTGCCTACCTATGATCTCCATTTGTCAAATAAATAAATAAAATCTTAAAAAAAAAAAAACAACCAAAAACCTTAAAACTTAGAAAGAGCACAAGGAATAAAATAAGAAAGAAGCAGAGAGTAATAACAAAGCAATAAGTTAGAGGTGCCTGGGTGGCTCAGTTTGCTGAGCCATGATCTCAGGGTCATGGGATCAAGCCCGCATTGGGCTCAATGCTCAGTGGGGAGTCTGCTTGAGATTCTCTCTCTCCCTCTCCTTTGCCCCTCCCATGCATGCTCTCTCTCTCTCAAATAAATAAATAAATAGAAAGAAAGCAACAGATACATAATTATCATGTTAAAGATCAAAAGAGCATTCGATGAGTTTCAAGATCCGATCCTGACCATTTCCCTTAGTAAACTGGAAACAGAAAAATACCTCCTTAACTTTTAAAAAACTGTCTTGCTCAAAACAATAACCAATTTTCTACTATAAAGTAAAACACTGGGAAGGATAGGGATGGGAGTTCCTTAATTTCTTGAGAAACCCTTAAAGTGCTTCTGTGATTGTTTTAACTATCTGAAAGGTTTATATATTTACATATATACATTTTTTGGCAAGAGAATGCATAATTTCAGAGTCTCAATGAAATAAAGACCTCCAAATGTATGGAAAGGACTATACTGAAGCTCTCATTCTTATTATAATCAGGAATAAGATAATTATACCACCTATAACTTCAAATTGATCTGACTTTATATTTGCTAGACATGTGCTGTCTGAGTAAAAAAAAAGCCACTAACCACATAAGGCTATTTCAGCACTTGAAAATGAACTTAGTCCAAATTAAGAAATGCCATAAGCGATAGCTCCACAGTACATTCTGAAGATTTAGTATTAAAAAATGATTGCAGGGACACCTTGGTGGTTCTGCCTTCAGCTCAGGTCATGATCCCAGGGTCCTGGGATGAAGCCCCACATTGGGGTCTCTGCTCAGTGGGGAGCCTGCTTCCCCCTCTCTCTCTGCCTGCCTCTCTGCCTACTTGTGATCTGTCTGTCAAGTAAATAAATAAAAATCTTAAAAAAAAAGAAAGAAAGAAAAAGTGATTGCAGAATACCTTATTTTTTATATTGAATACACATTTAAATGAGAATCTTTTTAATATATAGGATTAAAAAATTAATTTCACTTTTTTTCTAAAAAAGAGAGAGAGGGAAAGCAAGCCATAAGAGACTCTCAACGATAGAAAACAAACAGGGTTGATGGAGGGAGGTGTGGGGGGGATGGGCTAGATGGGTGATGGGCATTAAGAAGGGCACTCTTCGTGATGGGCACTGCGTGTTGTATGTAAATGATGAATCACTGAATTCTACTCCTGAAACCAATATTACATTATACGTTAACTAACTAGAATTTAAATAAATATTTGAAAAGAAAAAAATAATAATAATTTCCTTTTTTCTTTGTTGCTTTTAATGTGATTAGTAGAATATTTTAAATTACATATGTGACTCACAACATGAGTTGTATTTTTTTTTACTATCAGACAGGGCTGTGCTAGACCAGTCAATTAAATAAGAAAGTTAAACAACAGAAGCATTCAACAAAGTGGAATAATATAAAATAAACATATTAATATATTTCTTACATTCAATTGTTATTAATTAAAACAGGATATCATTCTGTAAGAACAATCAGAACAACAACATAACCAGTGAACAGAGTATACACAGAGAAAGGTACATAGAATATAACAATTAAGAGTATATATTTAGGGAGGAGGAGTCAAGATGGCGGAGAAGTAGCAGGCTGAGACTACTTCAACTAGCAGGAGATCAGCTAGATAGCTTATCTAAAGATTGCAAACACCTGCAAATCCATCGGCAGATCGAAGAGAGGAGGAACAGCAATTCAAGAAACAGAAAAACAACCACTTTCTGAAAGGTAGGACTGGCGGAGAAGTGAATCCAAAGAGACAAGAAGATAGACCCCCGGGGGAGAGGCGCCAACTCCCGGCAAGCAGCGGAGCACCGGAGCACAAAATCAGGACTTTTAAAAGTCTGTTCCGCTGAGGGACATCGCTCCAGAGGCTAAACTGGAGCGAAGCCCACGCGGGGCCAGCGTGGCCTCAGGTCCCGCAGGGTCACAGAAGGATCGGGGGTGTCTGAGTGTCGCAGAGCTTGCGGGTATTGGAACAGGAAAGGCGGCTACAGAGACAGAGCCGACAGTAAGATCATAGCTCAGTGTTACCTTGAGCCAGCCACAGGCTCGGTGAGCTCAGAGCGCGGCCAGAGGTCAGGCAGACAGGTGTAACTGGGCGCTGTTCACTGAGGGCGCACTGAGGAGTGGGGACCCTGGATCTAGGCGCCTCCGGGCTGGAGACCACTTGAGGCTGCCATTTGTATTCCCGTCCTCCGGAACTCTATGGAAAGCGCTCAGGGAACAAAAGCTCCTGAAAGCAAACCCGAGCGGATTACTCAGCCCGGCCCCTGGTAAGGGCGGTGCAATTCCGCCTGGGGCAAAGATACTTGAGAATCACTACAACAGGCCTCTCACCCAGAAGATCAACAAGAAATCCAGCCAAGACCAAGTTCACCTACCAAGGAGTGCAGTTTCAATACCAAGGAGAGCAGCAGAATTCCAGAGGAGGAGAAAGCAAAGCACAGAACTCATGGCTTTCTCCCTGTGATTCTTTAGTCTTGCAGTTAATTTAATTTTTTTTTCTTAATTCTTTTCTGTTCTTCTGCTAAAATTTTTTTAACTTTAACCTTTTTCTGTTTAATGTTTTTAAACTAGTTTATCTAATATATATTTTTTTCTTTTTATACTTTTCTTTATTCGTTTTCTTTTTTTAATTCTTTTCTTTTTTTTTTTCTTTTTTCTTTCTTTCTTTCTGGACTTCTTGTTATCCCCTTTCTCCCCCGCCCCCTCACGATTTGGGATCTCTTCTGAGATCTGGTTAAAGCATATTTTCCTGGGGTTGTTGCCACACTTTTAGTATTTTACTTGCTCCTTCATATACTCTTATCTGGAAAAAATGACCAGGTGGAAAAATTCACCACAAAAAAAAGAACAAGAGGCAGTACTGAAGGCTAGGGACCTAATCAATACAGATGTTGCTAATATGTCAGATCTAGAGTTCAGAATGACAATTCTCAAGGTTCTAGCCGGGCTTGAAAAAGGCATGGAAGATATTAGAGAGACCCTCTCGAGAGATATAAAAGCCATTATGGAGAAATAAAAGAACTAAAATCTAACCAAGTTGAAATCAAAAAAGCTATTAATGAGGTGCAATCAAAAATGGAGGCTCTCACTGCTAGGATAAATGAGGCAGAAAAAGAATTAGCGATATAGAAGACCAAATGACAGAGAATAAAGAAACTGAGCAAAAGAGGGACAAACATTCGAGAGATAAGTGACACCATAAGACAAAACAACATTAGAATAATTGGGATTCCAGAAGAAGAAGAAAAAGAGAAGGGAGCAGAAGGTATACGGGAGAGAATTATTGGGGAGAATTTCCCCAATATGGCAAAGGGAACGAGCATCAAAATTCAGGAGGTTCAGAGAACGCCCCTCAAAATCAATAAGAATAGGCCCACACCCTGTCACCTAAAGTAAAATTTACAAGTCTTGGTGACAAAGAGAAAATCCTGAAAGCAGCCCGGCAAAAGAAGTCTGTAACATGCAATGGCAAAAATATGAGACTGGCAGAAGACTTATCCACAGAGACCTGGCAGGCCAGAAAGAGCTGGCATGATATATTCAGAGCACTAAATGAGAAAAACATGCAGCCAAGAATACTATATCCAGCTAGGCTATCATTGAAAATAGAATGAGAGATTAAAGGCTTCCAGGACAAACAAGAACTGAAAGAATTTGCAAACACCAAACCAGCTCTACAGGAAATACTGAAAGGGGTCCTCTAAGCAAAGAGAGAGCCTATATGTCGTAGATCAGAAAGTAACAGAGACAATATACAGTAACAGTCACCTTATAGGCAATAAAATGGCACTAAATTCATATCTCTCAATAATTACCCTGCATGTTAACGGGCTAAATGCCACAATCAAAAGACACAGGGTAACAGAATGGATAAAAAAACAAAACCCATCTATATGTTGCCTCCAAGAAACTCATTTTAAGCCCGAAGACACCTCCAGATTTAAAGTGAGGGGGTGGAAAAGAATTTACCATGCTAATGGACATCAGAGTGGCAATCCTTATATAAGATCAATTCGATTTTAAGCCAAAGACTATAATAAGAGATGAGGAAGGACACTATATCATACTCAAAGGGTCTGTCCAACAAGAAGATCTAACAATTTTAAATGTCTATGTCCCCAACGTGGGAGCAGCCAACTATATAAACCAATTAATAACAAAATCAAAGAAACACATAAACAATAATACAATAATAGTAGGGGACTTTAACACTCCCCTCACTGAAATGGACAGATCATCCAAGCAAAAGATCAACAAGGAAATAAAGGCCTTAAATGACACACTGGACCAGATGGACATCACAGATATATTCAGAAAATCTCATCCCAAAGTAACAGAATACACATTCTTCTCTAGTGCACATGCAACATTCTCCAGAATACATCACATCCTCAGTCCTAAATCAGGACTCAACTGGTATCAAGACATTGGGATCATTCCCTGCATATTTTCAGAGCACAATGCTCTGAAGCTAGAACTCAACCACAAGAGGAAGTTTGGAAAGAACCCAAATACATGGAGACTAAACAGCATCCTTCTAAAGAATGAATGGGTCAAACAGGAAATTAAAGAAGAATTGAAAAAAACCATGGAAAGAAATGATAATGAAAAGACAACGGTTCAAAATCTGTGGGACACAACAAAGGCAGTCCTGAGAGGAAAATACATAGCAGTACAAGCCTTTCTCAAGAAACAAGAAAGGTCTCAGGTACACAACCTAACCCTATACCTAAAGGAGCTCGAGAAAGAACAAGAAAGAAACCCTAAGCCCAGCAGGAGAAGAGAAATCATAAAGATCAGAGCAGAAATCAATGAAATAGAAACCAAAAAAACAATAGAACAAATCAATGAAACTAGGAGCTGATTCTTTGAAAGAATTAATAAAATTGATAAACCCCTGGCCAGACGTATCAAAAAGAAAATAGAAAGGACCCAAATAAATAAAATCATGAATGAAAGAGGAGAGATCACAACTAACACCAAAGAAATACAAACAATTATAAGAACATACTATGAGCAACTCTACGCCAAAAAATTTGACAATCTGGAAGAAATGGATGCATTTCTAGAGACATATAAACTACCACAACTGAACCAGGAAGAAATAGAAAACCTGAACAGACCCATAACCAGTAAGGAGATTGAAACAGTCATCAAGAATCTCCAAACAAACAAATGCCCAGGGCCAGATGGTTTCCCAGAGGAATTCTACCAAACATTTAAAGAAGAACTAATTCCTATTCTCCTGAAACTTTTCCAAAAAATAGAAATGGAAGGATAACTTCCAAACTCATTATATGAGGCCAGCATCACCTTGATCCCAAAACCAGACAAGGATTCCATCAAAAAAGAGATTTACAGACCAATATCCTTGATGAACACAGATGCGAAAATTCTCATCAAAATAGTAGCCAGTAGGATTCAACAGTACATTAAAAGGATTATTCACCACGACCAAGTGGGATTTATTCGAGGGCTGCAAGGTTGGTTCAACTTCCGCAAATCAGTCTATGTGATACAACACATAAAGAACAAGAACCATATCATACTCTCAATAGATGCTGAAAAAGCATTTGACAAAGTATAGCATCCCTTCCTGACCAAAACTCTTCAAAGTGTAGGGATAGAGGGCACAACCTCAATATTATCAAAGGCATCTATGAAAAACCCACCACAAATATCATTCTCAATGGAGAAAAACTGAAAGCTTTTCTGCTAAGGTCAGGAACACGGCAGGGATGTCCATTATCACCACTGCTATTCAACATAGTACTAGAAATTCTAGCCTCAATATCAGACAACAAAAGGAAATTAAAGGCATCCAAATCGGCAAAGAAGAAGTCAAATTATCACTCTTCGCAGATGATATGATACTATATGTGGAAAACCCAAAAGACTCCACTCCAAAACTGCTAGAACTCGTACAGGAATTCAGTAAAGTGTCAGGATATAAAATCAATGCACAGAAATCAGTTGCATTTCTCTACACCAACAGCAAGACAGAAGAAAGGGAAATTAAGGAGTCAATCCCATTTACAATTGCACCCAAAACTATAAGATACCTAGGAATAAACCTAACCAAAGAGGCTAAGAATCTATACTCAGAAAACTATAAAGTACTCATGAAAGAAATTGAGGAAGACACAAAGAAATGGAAAAATGTTCCATGCTCCTGGAATGGAAGAATAAATATTGTGAAAATGTCTATGCTACCTAAAGCAATCTACACATTTAATGCAATTCCTATCAAAGTACCACCCATCTTTTTCAAAGAAATTGAACAAATAATTCTAAAATTCATATGGA
The DNA here is from genome assembly GCF_011764305.1 of Mustela putorius furo. Taxonomy (NCBI): domain Eukaryota; kingdom Metazoa; phylum Chordata; class Mammalia; order Carnivora; family Mustelidae; genus Mustela; species Mustela putorius. Next base: position 16,182,874 of record NW_025421998.1, read on the forward strand.
ACCAGAAAAGACCTCAAATAGCCAAAGGAATATTGAAAAATCAAGCCAAAGTTGGTGGCATCACAATTCCGGACTTTAAGCTCTATTACAAAGCTGTCATCATCAAGACACCATGGTACTGGCACAAAAACAGACACATAGATCAATGGAACAGAACACAGAGCCCATAAATAGACCCTCAACTCTATGGTCAACTAATCTTTGACAAAGCAGGAAAGAATGTCCAATGGAAAAAAGACAGCCTCTTCAATAAATGGTGTTGGGAAAATTAGACAGCCACATGCAGAAAAATGAAATTGGACCATTTCCTTACACCACACACAAAAATAGACTCAAAATGGATGATGGACCTCAATGTGAGAAAGGAATCCATCAAATTCCTTGAGGAGAACACAGGCAGCAACCTCTTCAACCTCAGCCGCAGCAACATCTTCCTAGGAACATCGCCAAAGGCAAGGGAAGCCAGGGCAAAAATGAACTATTGGGATTTCATCAAGATCAAAAGCTTTTGCACAGCAAAGGAAACAGTTAACAAAATCAAAAGACAACTGACAGAATGGGAGAAGATATTTGCAAATGACATATCAGATAAAGGACTAGTGTCCGAAATCTATAAAGAACTTAGCAAACTTGACACCCAAAGAACAAATAATCCAATCAAGAAATGGGCAGAGGACATGAACAGACATTTCTGCAAAGAAGACATGCAGATGGCCAACAGACAATGAAAAAGTGCTCCATATCACTCAGCAACAGGTAAATACAGATCAAAACCATAATGAGATATCACCTCACACCAGTCAGAATAACTAAAATCAACAAGTCAGGAAATGACAGATGCTGGTGAAGATGCAGAGAAAGGGGAATCCTCCTACACTGTTGGTGGGAATGCAAGCTGGTGCAACCACTCTAGAAAACAGCATGAAGGTTCCTCAAAATGTTGAAAATAGAACTGCCCTATGACCCGGCAATTGCACTACTGGGTATTTACCCTAAAGATACAAACGTAGTGATCTGAAGGGGCATGTGCACCCGAATGTTTATAGCAGCAATGTCCACAATAGCCAAACTATGGAAAGAACCTAAATGTCCATCAACAGATGAATGGATCAAGAAGAAGTGGTATATATACACAATGGAATACTATGCAGCCATCAAAAGAAATGAAATCTTGCCATTTGCGACAACGTGGATGGAACTGAGTGTATCATGCTTAGTGAAATAAGTCAAACGGAGAAAGACAACTATCATATGATCTCCCTGATATGAGGAAGTGGTGATGCAACATGGGGGCTTAAGTGGGTAGGAGAAGAATCAATGAAACAAGATGGGATTGGGAGGGAGACAAACCATAAGTGACTCTTAATTTCACAAAACAAACTGAGGGCTGCTGGGGGGAGGGTGGTTGGGAGAAGGGGGGGTTATGAACATTGGGGAGGGTATGTGCTTTGATGAGTGCTGTGAAATGTGTAAACCTGGCGATTCACAGACCTGTACCCCTAGGGATAAAAATATATTACATGTTTATAAAAAATTAAAAATTTTTAAAAAAAAGAAAAAGAGAAGAAGGCACAAATAAATTATCTTAGGAATAAAAAAAGATGATGCAGAGATTAAATTGATGAGGGTATTATGAATAAAACATGTATGCCAATTTAAAAAAAAGAGTATATATTTAGGAGTTACTCTGCCTGATATCCAATTCTGGTATCAACACCTACCAGCTGTTTGTTTTTGGGGAAATGACTTAACATTTTTAAATCCCTGTCTTATTATTTGTAACTATCTCATAAGATTTTGAGTTTTTTAAAGATTTTATTTATTTATTTGACAGAGTGAAACAGCAAGAGAGGGAACACAAGCAAGGGGAATGGACAGGGAGAAGCAGACCTCCCACTGAGCAGGCAGCCGGTTGCACCGCTCAGTGCGGAGCTTGATCCCAGGACCCTGGGATCATGACCTGAGCCACAGGCAGATGCTTAACAACTGAGCCCCCCAGGTGCCCCATCTCTCATAAGATTTCTTGAGATTCCCATTCAAGATGGCAATATAAAAGGCTGAACTTAACTTCCTCCCATAAATGCACCAAATCTACAGCTCTATATAAAAAAAATTTTCCCCTGAAAGAAATCCAGAGAAAGGCTAAGCAACTGCCACATGTCAGGTGAATGAGGGGCGGGGAAAAACCCATATTGAAACGGGTAGGAGAGTAGAAGAGTTTCAGACACAACTTCACCATCAACTTCACCATCACCACAGTGACACACAGTTGGGTTTAGACTCACCCTATTATGTGCCAAATTTCAAGACTTCCATTTGAGAGCTAAGTCCCCCAAATCCCTACCTCTGAAAGCCAAATACAGTTTGTGTCCATGAGTCCCAAAAGGCGAGAGTAAACAAACAGTTCTTAACAGGCTGAATAGGACAGGCTGTGGCTATCCCATCAGGACTCGGTGCACAGGCAACTCACTGACGCCCAGTTTTCTCTGAAAGAAGCCTATTTGAAACTCTCAAAAGCTGTAGGCTAAGAGGCAAGCCCATAAATGAACACAGATCCTCTCCAAACAGGGAGGAAGACAGGTACCAGGCATGATCTTGGCACCTTCCCTCTTGCCCTGCAGAAGGTGGGTGATGTCCATGGCTTGAGCACACATCTGGCAACCTACCCCAGCCTTTGTGGGTGTTCCCAAAGGACACATCCCTTACAGCCTGACTACAGCAGCCATCAGAGGGGTTCAGTTGTTGGGCTCAGTGCAACCAGCTACATTTGGATAAACCACCCATACAGAAAAATCAGTAAGAAAACAATGGATTTAAGCTATATGTTAGACCAGATGGACTTAACACTTACAAAACATTCCACCCAAAAGCAGCAGAAGACACATTCTTCTCAAGTGCACATGGAATATTCTCCAGGATGGACCACATGTTAGGCCATATCAAGCATCTTTTTCCACCACAACAGTATGAAACTAGAAACCAACTACAAGAAGAAACCTGGAAAATTCACAAATCTGTGAACAACCAATGGGTCAAAGAAGAAATCAAAAGAGAAATCTGAAAGTACCTGAGACAAATGAAAATGGAAATACTACATACCAAAACTGTCAAAGTGCAACAAGAGTTCTAGAAGGAAGTTTATAGTGATAAATGCTTACGTTAAGAAAAAAAAAAGATCTCAAATATGCAACCTAACTTTTCATTTTAAGAAGCTAAAAAACGAGACCTAATGGAGTCAAAGTTAATAGATGAAAGTAATAACAGAGTTCAGAGGAGAAATAAATAAAATGGATACTACATAGATAAATAGAAAACTCGATGAAACTGAAAGCTGGTTTTTTAAAAAAATAAAATGTCCACTGAGCAGAGAGCCCGATGTAGGACTCAATCCCAGGACTCTGAGATCATGACCTGAGCTAGCTAGACTGTGAAGAAAAAAAGAGGACTCAAATAAATAAAATTAGAAATGCAAGAGGCAGGGGCGCCTGGGTAGCTCAGAGGGTTAAGCCCCTGCCTTTGGCTCAGGTCATGATCTCAGAGTCCTGGGATAGAGCACTGCATCAGATTCTCTGCTCAGCAGGGAGCCCACTTACCCCTCTCTCCCTTCTGTCTCTCTGCCTAATTGTGATCTCTGTCAAATAAATAAAATCTTTAAAATTAATTAATTAAAAGAAAAAGATATGCAAGAAAACACTTTTAAAAAGATATCACATGAAATACAAAGGATCTTAAGAGACTACTATGATCAACTATGAAATCACTATCTCAAAGAGTTATGTGTGAGTGCGCCCAGATGGCTCAGTTGCTGGGCGTCCTGCTCTTGATTTCAGCTCAGGTAATGATCTCAGGGTCATGGGATAGAGCCCCACACAAGCTCCAGGCAGTTGTGGTTGGAGACTGCTTGGGATTCTCTCTCTCCCTCTGCCCCTCTCCTGTCTCTTTCTCTTAAAAAAAAAAAAAAAAAAAAAAAAGTTGTGTGCATACCCACAATAGCCAAAATATGCAGAAAACCTAAATGTCCATCAATGGATGAGTGGATAAAGACAATGTGGCATATGTATGCAATGAAATATTACTCAGACATAACAAAGGAGGAAAGTCTACTATTTACGGACCTAGAGAGCACTATGCTAAATGAGACCAGTCAGACAGAGAAAGACAAATACTATACGATCTCACTATTATGTGAAATCTAAAAAAAAAAAAAAAAAAAAACAAAACACTGAACTCATAAACACAAAGAACAGAATGGCAGTTACCTGAGGTAGAGAGTGGGAAGTGGAGGAGCTGGGTGAATGTACCCAAAGGTATAAACCTCTAGTTATAAGGTAAGTAAGCTCTAACAGTATAACACACAGCATGGTGACTATACCTAATAATACTGTATGGTATACTTGAAAGTTGCTAAGAGAGTAGATCTTGAAAGTCTTCATCACAACAACAACAACAACAAACTGTTAACTAGGGAAGGTGACACATGTTAAACTCAGTAATCATTTCACAGTATAGACAGATATTAAATCATTATGTCATATACTTTCAATTAATACAATGTTATTTGTCAGCTATATCTCAATATAACTACGAAGGAAAGATTTCTGTCTATATTAAATGAGGATATCTCTTTTAAAATCTTGGCAAGCAGCAGCTCCTCAGTAATTCCTAGTTATTACAATTTTCACAAACAAGTGGGAATGGGGTGAGGGGTGCAGCAGTGAAAGGGAGACACAAAGAAAAGGGAAGGGAGAAGATTCCCTGACAAATAAGAAAACCTGAAAAGCAAAGGAAAGAAAAATGTCTTTTGATATGAAAAATCACTATTATAAGTGTAAATTCCCCAAAAGATCATTTTTTTCTTAACACTCAACTCACTCAACTTTGTGCGTGGTATGGGTATTAGCACATTGACATAGAGTACAAGAATTTTTCCCAGTTTGCTGTTTTCCTTTTACATTTTAGGGTGCACTTCAAGGTTTTAAATATCAAATCTATCAAGTTTTCCTTTTTTGATATCTCTTGTGTTATGGTTACAATGCCTTCCTCAACCTACGGCAATACAAACATTCACGAGTACTTTCTTCTAATACTTTCATGCTTGTTTCTTCATATCCAACTCTGTAATCTATGTATATGATATGAGAAAATGGTATACATTTCTTATGCAAAGAGCTAACCCAATATTCCTAAGTCTGTTTATCAATTTTTTTAATCCTTTCCTTATTTAAACTGAAACTTTTTATAGCAAATACTTAATACAACCTTGAACCTGTACCTTCTTCTTTCTATTTTTCAGTATTACTTGTCTCTACTTTCCACTTTTTAAGTTCATACTTTCCCTTTTTGCTCTTGTGGTCGGTTTGGCGTGCGTGGATGTATTGTGTGTGCATATGAGCACATGCGCAAGCTCTGACGTGTTCACTTCCCCAACACTGGTAGCTCTTCCTTATCTGCCTGTATTTCTGATCACTTTCCTCTGTGGCTTCCTTTCTAATACTATTATGTCCATACCTCCACATGCTTTGTAGCTTCTTTCTTAATTTTTAAATAGTTTACCTTCCATTACATAAATGATACACTTCCCACACAGGATCTTATTCTAAGTGTCCTAGCAAAGTGATGTCTTGTTTTCATTTGTCAATCGATCTTGGTCCTCTTTCCATAACAGTAAGTCCTGAGCCAGAACACACTAAATAATATTCCACTGCATGGATTTGTATAATTTACGACAAAAATTACAGACATCTTATGGAACTTGCTCAGCAATGCTGGACATTTATTGTTTTATTTGAGAGAGAGCAAGAGAGAGCGAGCACGCGAGCAGGGAAGAGGGGCAAAGGGAGAGGGAGAAGCAGGCTCTCGGGTTGATTCCAAATCTCTGAGATCATGACCTGAACTGAAAACAGATGCTTAACCAAAAGAGACACCATGGCACCTGGGGGTGGCTCGACATTTAGACTGATACCAAATTTTTAATAACAGACAACTGTGCTATAAGTGCTCTTTTCTATATTTGTCTTATTATCTTTGTTGGGAAAATTATTGGAGTGTTATTGTTCAGTCAAAGGATAAGGAGTTTTTTAAGGCTTTTGATTCATATTTCCAAAATACCTCCCAGAAAGTCTGTATCATTCAGACACCTAGATGGTCATAAAACTTGGGAAAATACAACAAAAAATATGTAATGCACTTTTTTAAGAATAAAACTGTGAAGTATTACCTGAGGTCGAATCATTTCACCTGCTGCAATTTTCTTCTCCTCTTCAACCAAGTTAATAATTTTTTGATTAACAAGTGGTGCATTTGCACCATGGATCTTTGCAATAATTTTGCCATTCTATACGGGAAAAGAAAGCATGAAGGAAACTTCCATTTTTAGGAAAAGTCTGGTATTCAACTTGACGAAGTCATCCCACCCAGCCCCACACCCTACCAATCCTTTCTAGCTATTATAATTAGCCATTTTAAAATAAAGTCTTAGTGATGGGAAATTACGTCTCGATTTGAAAAACCCAGCTCTTTGAATTCTCCCTCCACAATATCTGTTCTCCTACAACCAAAGGCAAAGCATCCCTGCATTATGTTTGATGGTTCTATACAGGCTGCCCAGTATTACCTTCCCTAATTATTTTTTACACTATGCCCCCTTTTGTCCATCTTTCAACACATATTCACAAAAACCTGTTTACTAGCACTGTTCCAGGCATGATGGTATGGAACAGCAATCCTGGTATGTGGCGTAATTAAATTACCAAAAAGAAGAGAAAAAAAACACAGATAAACATATGTAATATAACAACCTTGACAAGTACCACCAAGTACAAAGCACTGAGAGCATCTACAAGAATGTGTCCTGGTCAAAGAGATCAGCAAAGTTGCTTATCGTTACCAGGAAGGGATTCTTCAGTCAAAACATATAGGATGGGTAAGGGATAACAAGGCAAAATGGAGAAGAAAGAACATTCCAGGCAAAAGGAATAGAGGTGCAACAGTCCTGAGGCCAGAAGGGAATATGGCAAATGAGAAGACCAGCCAAGAAAGTGAGGGGATGCATGGTATGAGATGAAGCCTAATTGCAAGAGGGAGCCAGACCATGCAGAGGCCTGTGGGTCTCGGAATCACACAGCTTTTAACCTAAGTGCAGTGGGAAGCCTTAAGCATGTTTAAACAGAGCCAGTGACCACAATTTGAACTGTTAATTGTCAAAGATCATTTCAGGGCACCTGAATGGCTCAGTTAGTTAAGCAACTGCCTTGGGCTCAGGTCATGATCTTGGAATCCCGAGATGGAGTTCCAGGTCGGGCTCGCCGCTCCACGGGGAGTCTGCTTTTCCCTCTGACCCTCCCCCTTTTCATGCTCCCTCTCTCATTCTCTCTCTCAAATAAATAAAAATACTTTTTAAAAAATAAATAACGATCATTTCACCTACCATGTTTAGAAAGAGTTAGAGGGGAGAAGATACTTGTATACACGTTAGGGGTTATTCTAGAGATGACGGTGAGAGACGGTTGCTCAGCCTGTGGCACTGGTGATGGAGACAGAAAGAATGGAAAGACACAGATGAGTATGAGAAAGACTTGGGTGGTGAAATTGACAAGTTGAGGTCTGGAGTTGATTGGGTGTGATGTACAGAGATGTCACTAGGCTGAGTTTTCTGTTTCTGTCAAGAAAGTGGATAAATTAAGATATTAATCACCCAATGTGGTGACACCTAGAAGACCACATTTCCTGGCAGGGCGGAGTGGGGAGGGTCTGGTATTGGACCAATCCTTTATGAAGGGCCCTTCAGGCAACAGAGGGAAAGCCAAAGCATCAGCTGGATATAGAAGTCTGGAGCTCAAAGTATAGGAATCAGCTGAAGAGGTAAACTTAGAGTTCTTGATATGTAGGTGGTGACAACTGAAACTGTGTGGAGGAAATTTTCTAGGGAGCATGTATAGCACGATAAGATAAATATTTAAGGGCTGGATAAAGAAAGGTAAACCTGCAAAGGAGATAGAGGGGAATAACACCTAGGTAGGTGAAAGGGACACCAAGTAACAAAGTCAAAAGTAACCAATGTTTCACGCCCTCCTAGGGCATGGCCACCACATTCAATACACTTGAGAGGAATAGCATGATGGGCCTAAAAGTGGCCATTTATGTAATAATAGGCTGGTAATTGGGTACACTAGCAACAGCAAATCTGCTTGAAAAATCGGACAGAAGGCAGATGGAATGGGTTGAGGCATTAATGGGATGTGGAAAAAATTGAGTAAAAATAAATATTCAAACTCTTCTGTGAAATTTAGCTGTGAGACAAAGGAGAGAGCTGGTGGTACTTGGAGAGAGGCATCCAAAAAAAGCATTATTCCTTAGGAATAACATGAAGGACATGGGGAATGGAGAGAAGTCATTTGGGGTACATTGGAGGAGGAGACAAACCACGAGAGACTTTGAGAAACAAACAGAGGGTTTTGGAGGGGAGGGGTGTGGGAGGTTGGGTGAGCCTGGTGGTGGGTATTAAGGAGGGCACATATTGCATGGAGCACTGGGTGTGGTGCATGAACAATGAGTTCTGGAACACTGAAAAGAAATAAATAAAAAAAATTTTAAGCATTATTATTTTTTTAAGATTTTATTTATTTATTTGACAGAGAGATCACAAGTAGGCAGAGAGGGAGAGAGGGAGAGGAGGAAGCAGGCTCCCCGCTGAGCAGAGAGCCCGACGTGGGACTCGATCCCAGGACCTTGAGATTATGACCTGAGCCAAAGGCAGCGGCTCAACCCACTGAGCCACCCAGGTGCCCCAAGCATTATTTTTTTTAACTGGAAATAGATCATCACCTTCAAAGGGCAATGAGAAGGATCCAGTTGAGAAAGGTTTTAATAAATACTGCGATCTACTTACCATTTCCCACCAGAAGGAACCTTCCTACAGTTTTGGAGACTTTCTAATGTCCCTTGAAAAAGACCTTCCTGCTGAAACTTGCTGGATGAATTTGTCGTCAGCTATGTGAGCTGAGCAATACGAAGAGCCACTGTGGAAATATCCATGTAAACAAGCAATGGGCTTGCTGGTGGCTTCGTGGGCACAGACGGAGATTCTTAGATGAATGACTGTGGATATGGAGCATGACTGCATGAGCAACTGGCTGAAAGCTGCCCTGGAGAAAAGTTCATTGGCAGCAGAGGTCAGGATTGAGAGGCCAGGATGTGGGTGGGTTGCCAGGGTCCCCGGAAGGATGGCAGGACAGGGTTTTTCAAAGATGTTTGAGTCCTCATGCCAAAGTCCTCAGTCATCGATAGGACTGGTCTAAAGACCAGTAAATGATGGGGATGAGGTGGGGGAGAGAAGGAGGTTTAGCCAAATAGCTAAGTTAGCAAGGAAAAGACCTCTAATTAGCGGGGGGAAAAGTTATTGACGTAAGAAGAAATAAAGGGAATATAATTCTACTCCTGGCCTTGAGACACACAATCTGAGTAAACAGTCATCACTCTGGGCTCCAAAGAAGTATGTTCTAAGTAAGGACACTTAACCAAAGTCAACGAAATGGAGTAAAGGCTAAAAGCCATAATGAAAGATCTTAGAAAGTGTGCTAATCGCTCGTCTCAATTACAGAAGTAACACAGTGAAAGGCTTTGCAAGGTGGTAGAGAACTGGGAGAACTGGTCAGGAAAAAAATATTCTGAGCATGAGAAGGATGAGCTAGCTATACAGGGCTGAAAGGGAGGGAGGACTTACAGTCCAGGCACGGATTGCAGATAAGACAATGCAGACTGAATGGGCCTGTTAAGGAGGGTGGGTATGGTCTCCTGATCAGAGCTACACAACCGGGCAGGGTGGTGGTCCCAGAGCTCCAGACTCTACATGACAGTCCCCCTGCCCCGTCTCTCTTCCTGTCCCACATTCCTAACTGCTACTAGTCTCCTCACTGTTCCTAATATTAGCCCACCAAGCCTATTTTTGCATGTTATTCACTCTGGTTCCCTAAACCATGTCTAGGCCAAGGGTGAGAAAACAATGACCCAGCACAGAGACTATATTTTGCCAAAGTTGAAAATACTATCTGGCCCTTATCAGAAGAGCTGGATGACCCCTCACCTAAATCACCAAATTCTACATGTCCAACTTAGAGCAAAATCTGCAATGCAATTTTCAAAACTCAATGAACCCAGTAATTCAATTCCTTGAAATTGTTGCAAAATCGTTATTTCATAGAAGCAAAACGTTATATCCAAGAAGTGTTTTTAAAATAATGATTTCTGGGGATGCCTGGGAGGCTCAGTCAGTTAAGCATCTGCCTATGGCTAGGGTCATGATCTTAGGGTCCTGGGACTGAGTCTCACATTGGGCTCCCTGCTGCTCCCCTACTTGTGTTCTCTCTCTCCGACAAAGAGATAAATAAATCTTTTAAAAAAATTTAAATAAAATAATGATTTCCAATACAAAAAAATAATAATCCAAGTATCCAATAGTAAAAGAAGAGCCCAAGCCCTGTCTGGGAAACCTTTCCTTACTCTACCCAACTCTCTAGTTCTATAGAGTAGCTACACTCTGTGTCACACAGCTTTGAACTGTAAATACTCTCCTTCTGGAAAATAGCACTTGTTATGTCTTCCTGATCATGAAGGTTGTGTATTCATCATAGAATTTGGGAAAAATATAAAAAAAGTACCAAGAAAAAAACTTAACTTCTACATCCTTTCCCCATATACAGAAAGCTACTACTGGTAATCTGGGAATTGCTCTTTCTCTCTTCTTTCTACACATTTGTACATGCGGAGACAGGAGGAACATACATTACTAATAGTAATCAGACAGCTGTGTCCTTGTATTAGCATGCATGAATACTTAGAACCAATTCTCTGCTACTGAGTAGTAAAGAAATTTCCAATTTTTTACTCCCGTAAATAACAACTCATCACACAAATCTCTGATTATTTCCTCAGAAAAGCTAAATACCATTTTATTTTTATTTTCTCTGATCAATGCAGTGCATGATTGTCTAACCTCCTCAACCCATTACATGCTCCTAGAGGACAAGTTATGAAATATATTAATAGACAATTATCATATGGTGGAGCATAACAAATAACACAGAGGACATGGGGAGATGGAGAGGAGAAGGGAGTTGAAGGAAATTGGAAGGGGGAGATGAACTATGGGAGCCTATGGACTCTGAAAAACAATCTGAGGGTTTTGAAGGGGCGGCAGGGGGGTGGGAGGTTGGGGGAGCCAGGTGGTGGGTATTAAGGAGGGCACATATTGCATGGAGCACTGGGTGTGGTACAAAAAAAATGAATTCCATTACACTGAAAAGAAATTAAATTTTAAAAAATAGACAAGCAAAGATAAGGCAAAAGAAATCTATGATTACTACAATCAGAAAATAGTTCCATGGTAATTTTATAATGCTACTTGCTATTTAACTGTAAATTAGAATCTGATCACATATTTGAGGTGATAAATATTATGCTTACAACACTGAAGAGAAAAACAGGTTCACATTTATCTCTAAATGGCTGCAAAGTCACAATGTTGTCAGCTTCTGCCTGAAAAAAATATAAAAATTTCATATAATAATAGAGGAAACTATATCCAAGTCACTAGATACACTATGCTGAAAAAATGCAGATCACATAAAATTTTTATTTTTATGTTTACTACACCATTTTCTGAATATGTTATAATTGCATACACTGGAGATTCAGGCCATGCATCATTTGGCCTCAAACTTACTTCTCACTGTTCACCTTTGCGGTACCCAAACCTGCAACTAAACTTACCTACTTCTGGTTTTCCACACTTTCCCCCCTCCTTATCTGCTCTTGTCCTTCCTTTTCCAACCCAGGTCAAGTTTCCCTTCTCCAAGAACTGTCTAGCTCCCTCCTGCTGTATATCCTCTCCTGCTCCACATGGAACTTTAACTGCCCTTCTCTTGGGAACTCCATTGTCCCTTTCAGTATCAGTATTACCACCATCATATGGGCCTCTCACTTCATTTTTTCTTTAAGTAGGCTCCGTGCTGAGCATGGAGCCCAACATGGGGCTTGAACTCACAACCCTGAGATCAAGACCTGAGCTGAGATCAAGAGCTGGACACTTAGCCAACTGAGCCACCCAGGCAAGGCGCCCTCCATCTCACGTCTTGTGATCAGATCTATAATGTTTCATATTCCCCTTTGCATGTCACCTTCCTTCTGCATTAGTCATGGGGCCATACTTCTATAAAAATTTGAAAGTAAGCTCCAAAGGAAAAAAAATTAAAATAAAAAAGGAGCTTATCTTGCATGCATCTTGACTGAACTGTCTGTCAAATTTCAAGGCCTTTTTTTTTTTTAATGTTTGCAATTTTCTTAAATTTTTCTCACAAATTTTAAGTTGTCCTGGTGGGAGCTAAGATGGTAGGTAGCAGGCAGACCCTAGGTTTGCCTCATCCCTTGAATTTGCAATTGACATATCTGTTAAAGGGCTAGTATCCAAAATCTATAAAGAACTTGTCAAACTCAACATCCAAAAAATATATAATCTGGTAAAGACATGCACAGAAGACATGAACTGATGTTTCTCCAAAGAAAACCTACAAATGGGCCAACAGACACATGAAAAGAAGCTCAACATCACCATCATCAGGGAAATAAAAATCAAAACCACAATGAGCCAACACCTCATGAATGGCTGAAATTGACAACATAGAAAACAACAGATGTTGATGAGGATGTGAAGAAAGGGAACCTTCTTACACTGTTGGTGGGAATGCAGATTGGGAAGCCACTCTGGAAAACAGCACGGAGGTTCCTAAGAACTTAAAACTAGAATTAAATTCCCCTATAATTCAGCAATGTACTACTATGTACTCACCCAAAGGATACAAAAATACTGATCTGAAGGTATACATGCACCCCAAAGTTTACAGCAGTATTATCAACAACAGCCAAATTCTGGAAAGAGCCAAATGTCCATCAACCAATAAATGGATAAAGAAGTTATACACAATGGAATATTACTAGGCCATAAAAAATAAAATCCTGGGGTGCCTGGATGGCTCAGTTGGTTAAGCATCTGACCTTTGGTTCAGGTCATGATCCCAGAGTCCTGGGATCAAGCCCTGCATTGGGCTCCTTGCTCATGCGGGGTCTTCTACTCCTTCTCCCTCTGCCCCCTCCTACCCACCTCTTTGTTTGTGCTCTTTCTCTAAAAGTCTTTTCTTTAAAAAAGTGAAATCTTGCCATGTACAACAACATGGCTGGAAGTAGAGAGTATTTTTTTAAGATTTATTTATTTATTTGACAGACAGTGAGAGAGAGAGCAATGAAGGGAAGAGGGGACAAAGGAGAGAGAGAATTTCAAGCAAACCCCCACTAAGAGCAGAGTCCAAATCTGGCTGGATCTCATGACCCTGAGATCATGACCTGTGAAATCAAAAATCAGGAGCTTAACAAACTGAGCCACCCAGGCACCCCAGGGCAAGACAGTATCATGCTAAGCAAAGGAAGTCAGCCAGAGAAAGACAAATACCATATGATTTCACTTGTATGTGGAATTTAAGAAATAAAACAGATGAACATAAGAGGGAAAAGGAGAGAGAGGCAAACCATAAAACAGACTCAACTATAGAGAACAAACTGAGGGTTGCTGGAGGGTTCATGGCAGGGGGATGGGCTAGATAGGTGATGAAGCAGTAAATCCTACACCTGAAACTATATATTACACTTATGTTAACTAACTAAAATTTCTTTTCTTTTTTTTTTAAGATGTTATTTATTTGAGAGAGAGGGAGAAGCAGACTCCCTGCTGAGTGGAGAGCCCAATGCGGGGCTCAATCCTAGGACCCTGAGATGGTGACAAATGACTGAGCCACACAGGACCCCCAACTAACTAGAATTTAAATAAGAACTTGGGGGAAAAAAAACAAATATCAAGTTGTGCTACACTGATTATAAACAATTATATACTTAATAATAGTGTATTCCTCAACATTAATATAGCATCCTTTGGGACAGCTGTCAGAAAGAGATTACTTGGTAGGGTCTTCTCTAAGAGACAGTTTTTGCAACCTAAGGCAATTGTTTTCAAACTGGGATTTGTGGAGGTAAACACTATAAGGAAGCCAAGAGAAGGTCCTTCAGCCCTGTCAGCCAGAGGAGCTGTGTTATAATCTCTCTCTCTCTCTTTTTTATGCACATTGGATTCTACATGGCTTTTTTTATTCTTTTTTTTTTTTCAAGCTTCCATAGTTTAGGGGAAAAAAAGAAAGGAGGGGAAAGGTACTAATCTATAATATTTAAGGACATAAGTTAAAGTATATATTTAAAAGTAGTATAGGCATAATCATTACAATGTTTATATTATAGTAAAGTATTAACAATTAGAGCACTTAATAATATTATACAAGAACTGCAATAAAGAATATTCACTGAAATTTTATATGTATAGGTACAATGTTAATACAAGTCTTCAAGGGGTGCCTGGGTGGCTCAGTGGGTTAAAGCCTCTGCCTCTGCCTTCGGCTCAGGTCATGATTCCAGGGTCCTGGAATCGAGCCCCGCATCGGGCTCTCTGCTCAGTGGGAAGCCTGCTTTTCTTTCTCTCTTTTTCTGTGTGCCTCTCTGCCTACTTGTGATCTCTGTCAAATAAATAAATAAAATCTTTAAAAAAAATACAAGTCTTCAAGTCTTTTAAAAAGGACACGTAACAACAAAAAAATTATACTGGCCACTTGGCCTAGGGTGATTTCAACCTCATAGGCTGTTCCCGATGGAGGTTTTGAGATTAAATGCATTTTTATCATCCTTTATGGGCATGCCACAGCAAAAAAAACAGCATCAATTTATACAAATATGCTATTGTTGAGTGCAGTCAAACATGACCAGAGAAACCATTCAGGCAGGCACAAAATTCTTTGTTCTTAAATTCAACAGATGCTAGTATTATGGAGAGTAATATGAACAGATTTTGGGGAAGAACTTACTAGCACTTCCCAGGGGGATGGCTATAGTAACAGAAAAGATTCCTTGTGGAGTCGACTGAGGAATTCTGTCCCTCTGGGGTACTACTACGAGGACAGCTGGAAGTCACTGGGCTGGGAGAGAGCAACGTTAAGACCTACATCATCACACAGCTCTGAGGTGAGCTGAATAGGGTGTCCACCCATCATGCACTCTAATTCCCCTTCCACACCCACCCTCCAGCACTACCAGCAGTGCCTGGCCTGCACATATTATCCAGGTTTACAAAGAGGGATTTAATGCCTCTAAAGCACTAGGGAACACAGCATCAAGTTACACCTCAGTCTCTAAGGACTGCTTGCCTTACCTTCCTATGCCCATGTTCCCTTCCAGGTAGCCTGACAGGGGTGCAGGGAGCCTACCTTTTTGTTGGTTTCTCCCCACTGACCTCATTTCCCTTTTAGACACTGGAGTTTTCCCATGGCTCCTAGCCCATGAACTTGCACTCCTGCCACTCCCAGACGAAGTTCCCTTATGCCAACTGCCAGGACTCAAAAGAATTTTCTACCTTGATTCTCAATCCATTTGCCAACTGTTAGAGCCTCCTGATATGGTTTCTCAACTTCTATACCAACCCTGTGTCTACTGTATCTGGCAATCTCCATTAGGCCCCATCCTGTGTCCTCTAAACTCCATTTATCCTCCCTGCCAAGGATCGAGTCTCAAATCATATTCCAGATCCATTCCGGTGGCTCAGAATGAAGTTGGCTGTTACAGATGGTCGCCCTTTCAAAAACTGAAACACTCTTACTTCAGAAGACAAAGTCAACCTCTGGATAAAAAGATTTAACAATTGTAGGGACACCTGGGTGGCTTAGTAGGTTAAGTGTCTGTCTTCAGCTCAGGTCCTGATCCCAGAGCCCCGGAACTGAATGCTACATGGGCTCCTTGCTCCACAAGGAACCTGCTTCTCCCTCTGCCTGCTGCTTCCCATGATTGTGCACTCACTCTCTCTCTCTGACAAATACATAAAATCTTTAAAAAAGAAAAAAAAAGATTTAACAATTGTATACAGCCACCTTTTCTCTTGCAGAGAAAAAATAATGAGGTGAGTTTTCTAAGCCTTAGGCTGCTTAACGTAACCATGAACTAAGGAAAAGTAGTCCTATAAAGAATGTAAGGGCACCTGGGTGGCTCAGTGGGTTAAGCCTCTGCCTTCAGCTCAGGGCATGATCTCAGGGTTCTGGGATCAAGCCCTGAGTCGGGCTCTCTGCTCAGCAGGGAGCCTACTTCCCCTTCCCTCTCTCTCTGCCTGCTTCTCTGCCTACTTGTGATCTCTGTCTGTCAAGTAAATAAATAAAATCTTTAAAAAAAAAAAAAGTATACTCCAAAAAAGTAGATGCACATACCAAGTTGTCCCAAACAACTTAAAAAGTTTTATAATTCCTGAATTGGTTATCAGTTTTTAAATTTAAATTTAAATAAATTAAAGTTAAAAATTCAGTTCCTCAGTGGCACCGGCCACATCTCAAGTGCTCAAAAGCCGTTTTCATCTAGTGGCCACTGTATCAGATATCAAAGCTCTAAGCAGGTGGTAACCTGATGTGGACAAATTGAATAATCAATACAACGAAGCCCAGTAAGTTTAGCCATAACATTTTAATCCCTCGTCACATCTTGGTGACAAGGGAAGGGAAAATCACTACCACTGGAAAACTGGTAACTGGGTTAAGTGCCCAGAGACCATCCCAATGCTATCCAGTAAACAGCATTTATAGCCCAGATTCTAAAAGACACACACTGAACAAACAGTCAAGTGAAAAAAAAAAAACAAAAAACAAAAAAAAACACAGATCAACAGACAGGCATCCATATGTATACTTTTTGATGTTCGCAATCATAGTAAACAACCTCAACATGGTGGGAGACAGGATAAAAATCGTGATAGTTCTCAGATCCGGTAGAACTAGACATACAGTAAAACTGCCAAGTAAATATTGTCCATGTTTGAAGAGTTGGCAGGTTGTTTAAAATAAAATGATCCTTAAAGACAATATTTAAACACTTGGAAGTATCAGGAAAATAACCGTTTATTGGAAATGAAATCCTTACTACAGCAAAATGCAGAAGTTCGTCTTCGTTCAGCTCATTTTTCAATTTTCTGAATAAAGTTTGCATTGCTTTGCAAGGTCCACACCAGGCTTGGTAAACGTCGATCACTAGGAGATGATAATATTTATGAAAAAACAGAGTCAAAGAATCTGGAATAGCAGCTCATCCCAACGCTGCACGCGGCAGATGAAGCAGGTTTTTACACTCTTAGTGGGGAGGTGCAAATTCCGCAAAACCAATAGATTTGGGGGCAGGGTAGGCTTAAGGTTCCCAAATGGCCCGACAACCAGGAGAACCCCAGTACCTGTTAGGCCTTTGTTCTGCAACATCTCATCCCACAGGCTTTGAGTATTGACGACTGCCTGCAAAAAGGAGACCGCTGTCAAGGGGTCTTCAAGTGCCAACGCCCCTAGTAAAGACTGTTGGTAGGTCATGCTCACCTGTAACTGGACCTCTCGCTTTTTGCCCGCCATGTATCCCCTGTCATGGGAAAAAGGGAAGACAGGTAGAAAACGTTTAAGAGGAAATTTAAATGATGTTATTCCCTACGCATTCAAGCAGCATCTTAATGCCCCACAGAAATTTTCTTTTGATGGTATCAGAATATACACTCTCCCCATTCTAGGGAGAGAGGAGCCCGGGTCCCCGAGGGATTCCTCAGGGGGCTCTGCCCTGTTATTTTCTTTTCCCAGTAAGAGGTAAGAATGTAAGGTAAGCAAGGTAAGAATGTTGCAAGGTACAGTTCCTTACAAAGTTTTCTTTTCCTCAAGTTTCACGGGGTGTTCTGTCTATTTTCATTTGCACATGTGTTAATTGACTGTGACCAGACCACGGATTCTCCTCGGGTCCCTCCTCACGGAGGTTTCATGAGTAGAACAAGACCCTAGGGTGGTCTTGAGCAAGCACATCAGAACGAGAGTTAAGTCAGTGAGGCCCTAACGGCCCACTCCGGGGGGTCGGGGGCGCTCAGTGTGGTGGCCCGCGCGCGTGACAGCGGGACTAGCACAAAATAAAGGAGTTATTCGGGACGACAAAACCAAATCCATCCCGGGTAAAGGTGCTGGATTCTCCAACAAGCTTAACACACAACAGGTGCTCCTCCAAGCTACACTCCGACGTTGACAAGAACCGGAGGGAAGAGGCCCCCGAGGATCCAAACCAGCCCCTGGATGAGGCCTGCGGCCTTTGTGAGCACGGATCCAAGAGGTCCGAGTACCTGGGCGCAGAGCAGGTAAAAATCTAACGGTCTGGACGTCGGTCCACGCTGGTCCCGGGAAAGAGGCAGAAAGAGGACCCTGAAACGGAATCAGGAGGAGGGGCCAACGTCCGTGGCCACCCCACCCACGCCGCGAGCCTGGCCCTCCCCGCGGGGGCGGTGCCTCGAAGCTCCCCCAGGGCGCAGGTCCAGGACCACTAAGAGCTTGAGTCCTGCTGCTCTTCCCACACCCGCAAGGGGTGGGGGGTGGGGGGGTATAGGCGAGGGAGGGTTGGGGGATGGGGGTGGGAGGGATAGGGGATGGGGGGTGGGTGGCAGGGGTGGGAGGGGTGGGGGAGTCCGCTGCCCGGAGCCCCTGTACCTCTCTGCTCAGTGCCGGACAGCCCCCTATGCTACGGGTGCGTTTGCCACCTGCAGGTTGACAGAAGTTCTCCTGTGACAACAGACATAATCACTGGTGTGCTGGTAGATGTTAACAACTAGCTCTCTTGGAAATTACTACGAATCATGATCAATTTTACTGGCATAAATAAGAACAATGTGTGACAACAAGTAACGAATAATTATAAAGTGTACAATATTCTGTTGCAAATTCCACAAAGTCAATAGATTTTTACAGAATGTTTTCACTGATTTTTGCCGGGGTCTAGCATTCATAGCCAATTCATACATGCAATTCATTCACGACTTGCCAGATTCCAAACATGAATAAATGCTTGGCCACGTTCACCATTAAAATCATGTTCAAAACAAAAACATGTCTAAATACCGGTTTTCATACAGTTTTATCTCCTTACCATGAGTTGTTTCAAAAAGTAATTTTCTCACTGTTCTAAAATAGCACTGTAGGGGCGCCTAGGTGGCTCAGTGGGTTAAGCCGCTGCCTTCTGCTCAGGTCATGACCTCAGGGCCCTGGGATCGAGCCCCGTATCAGGCTCTCTGCTCAGCAGGGAGCCTGCTTCCTCCTCTCTCTCTGCCTTTCTGCCGGCTTGTCATCTCTCTCTGTCAAATAAATAAATAAAATCTTTTTAAAAAATAGCACTGTAATCATGAACAAACAGATAATGTTGATTATGTTTTAAAATACATGTTAGATAGCAAAATAGTGATGAGCACATGTCCTCAAATTTGAAACACTTTCTTTTTGCAAAATAAAAATAAGCTTTCCCATGAGATAACCACTGAAAGTCTATGTGGGAAAAATATTTTCATAGGTACTCTCTATTGAAAAGATTCTCCTATTTTATGATCATGATTTTTTATTATTATTTTAATAAAATTAACAGCTTGGGCATAATGTGACACGTATAGAATGGCCTAATCTCAGCTGGTCTGGATTGATGACACGCTGTTTCCCAAGCTTCTTGGAGCATTGTAGTGACTTCTTGGCCAACACTACAGAGTATATGTAGTAAGTATAAATGATATTCTGCACTATGGATCCATGAGTGGTTTTAGAGTAGACATGCGAGCCTGTCATCATCATTCAGGAATACTAATTGGATTTAGGATTTGCTAAAACTCAGGAGTTAAAGGTGAAAGGTGAGAGGGGAATCAATGGCCACACATAGCTGGGACGTGACCATGTGTGACTGGCTCCCTATAAGAAACACTGAACGGAACTTGAGATCCAGTGCCTTTGCATATAGGTGGGTGGTTGAAACCTAGAGACAAAGCATATGCTGTACAACCCTGAAATGAGAGGACAAAGAAGCCCTTGAGGATGATAAGGGAAAAACTAAGATGGCAGATCAAACCAGCAAGGGAATTCCAGTCCCTGTCTCAAAGCCCTTCCGGGTTCTTCTTTCCTACCCTGTTCCCTGCTCGCGCCAAAAGTACCATGTATGCGGAAGTAGAAGGGTATAATTTACCCTCCCTGCTTGTGCTTGGGTCTTAGACCTTTGGAAATCATTCTCCTCTGAGCTCGCCAGTGTTAAATTAACCTCCCATCCTCCAAGGTCTCCAAGTGCCACTTGGTTCTTCCGCCAGGATCCAGTCCAGGTTCCATAACAAGGACACTGCTGATAATGAATATATAAATAATAACAAAGCATAATATCCCCATTTCTCAGATTAGAAAATAAACACAATCAGCAATATCACTTCTTGGAAGCTTACAGAGTATTTTGCACACCTCAGGGAAGGTGTGCATAACACATTGGGGACCACTAGATAGAAAATCAAGATATCTACAAAATAACTGGGCAGGAGATAGAGATTTGCAGATAACTGGCATATTTAAAGGACAGAAGAGTAGAGTTGAATGGCCCAGGAAAGTATGGCATTTGAGAAAGTGAGGCCCCAAGAGGGTGCACTAGGAACGTCAACATTTAGGAACAGAGAAATTGAAGCTAATGAAGGAAACTGAGAAGGAATAGCCAAAATGGGAGAAGAACCAAGAGCAGGTGATGTCACAGAAATCAAAGGATGAGATGATGGAAAGCCAACAATTGTCAATATTGCCAAATGCTGCAAAGTGGTCAAATAAAACAAACAAACAAAGGTCAAATTAAATGTTGCTTATGTCGACTAAACAGCAAAGAAGTCAATGCTGATGTCATGAGAATGTTTTCAGTGGAGTCTTCTGGGGAAAGTTGCTGGAAGAGAGAATGTCAAGACAGAAAGTGGAGGCAAAGAGAATCAACAGCTCTTTCCAGAAACCTAAAAATGAAGAGAAGGGACGTTGCCAAAGACCGTGGGCTGGTTTTAACTACCATTCAATAAAGTGGAAGAGGTTGGCTACACTGTATTGAAAGGGTGATTTTTCAAAGTCAGGAGAGCAAAGGTTGAAGAAATAGAGAAATAAAGCTTGAAGAGATGGGAGAGCACAGAAGGGAACGAGGCCAGATGAGAGGACTGGCGCTCCTTCCAGCATGAGCAAAAGAAATAGGACATGTTTCTGTATCCTGTTTTCCTCTATTTTACGAAGTTATTAAAATATCTTGTGCTTTTAGTGACTTTAATTATTTTTATTACAAATATAAGGGCCTATTTAGCCAGAGCGGCCCCACCTCGGTTGAACAGCCATTTTGTCGTTTATGCAGTAAAACGTAAATTGACCCTACCCTACCCCCCACCCCGCCCAGGGGAACTTATTTAAAACCAAGTCTGCGATACCAGTCCCAGGTAACGAAGCCCAAATACAAGGGTGGGTCAGGTCAGGTGGAGATAATAGCCCGAATGCGGGGTTGAGTCAGGCCAGGTGGAGACGTCCAAATAGTCAAGCGTGCATACTGTCTCCCTAGCTACCAAGGAGTGTGGGCCCAGCCTTTTGGCCAATTCTCACCAAGGTGATAGGCTAGTTCAAATGTGTACTATACGGTAAATTGTAATTCAGTTGGTCACCTATGTGTGACCTAGCATGACTGTGCCCCTTTCTCTGTGTGTTATAATCTCATTTGCCACCTGTGTGTGGCCAGGCCCAAGCACATGGCCTTTGCTCTATAAAAGTTAGTCTGTGAAGCAGGGAGGGGTCGCCCTCTCTGTAAGAGGCGTGGCCCCGGCCGGTCAGTTTGATTCTTGATGCTTGGCACGAAATAAAGCTTTGCTTGACCTTCACTATGTATCAGTCTCACTCCTTTAATCACAGACCCATTATTGGGGGACCCAACATTGGGGACCCAACACAACTATCTTGGAGATTCCCTGTGGTTTAAAACTGTTAGCATTCAAAAGTCTATATCCATAAGCTGTATTTTTATCCAGTCAACCTTGCTCAGCTCCCAGGACCTGACCTTTACTGCATACTTGCTTGCTCTCACTGACCTTTGTCCCACACTGTTCCCTGAGCTCTTCTTTCCAGCTTAGCTCTTAACGCAGCCAAATGGAAAGCAAAATCCCTTCCAGAGATAACAACTGAGCTGACCAGACCTCCAGCCTACCCAGGCCGCTCAGACCAGCTTGAGCTGAACTCCTGACTCAGGCCAGCACAGAATGAAGGTAGAGGGATCTCTAGAATGCCACACAACCACTTTTACCTCATTATAATGCCAAAATCTCTGCCCCAGGAGGGGCGCAAGCTCATTTACAAAATGTACAGAAGATCTCACAGCTTGATCAAGGGTGTGGGCTTTATGGGAAAACAGTGGGAAACTTCTCAACGTTTAAAATGGGAAGATTTACAACAGATGGATGACATTAAAGGTTTTGATTCTTTTTTTTTTTTAAAGATTTTATTTATTTATTTGACAGAGAGAGATCACAAGTAGATGGAGAGGCAGGTAGAGAGAGGGAGAGAAAGGGAAGCAGGCTCCCTGCTGAGCAGAGAGCCCGATGCGGGACTCGATCCCAGGACCCTGAGATCATGACCTGAGCCGAAGGCAGTGGCTTAAACCACTGAGCCACCCAGGTGCCCCAAAGGTTTTGATTCTTAAAAAAAAAAAAAATCTGCTGTGACATCAGTGTGACTATTGGATTAAATGTGTTTGGGGTAGTGAAATGAGACATAATAAGATAGAAAGCTATTATAGCAATAGGGGAGGATGGGGTTAGCCCTACAAGAAGGCAGAGAACATGCCTAGGGCAAAAAGGACTCGCTTGAGATACCTTGGGCTTAGTGTCAATAGGACTTACGAAGGCACGCTTTACAGGAGTGAGCAAGAAGGAGAATCCACAGAAAACTCTCAAGCTTCAGATTTGGCTGAGTGAATGATGTTTTTCACATGAGGGTGGAAAAAAGAACTATTAGAACTGGAGGGAAGATCATGAGTTCAGGGATTCTAGGATGACACAGTGGAAGGGGAAATCTATTGAGTCTCACCACTATTGACTGTTAAGTCAGGATTATTAAGATCCACAGAATGAGTGACTCCCCAGGGAATAAATTACAGGGCAAAAGTCCTTGAGTCATAATAGCAGGATCACCCTTGCTCTATGTGATCAGTAATTTGTGAATATATAACGCTTATTACATGAAGGCTTTTCTGACTGCCCCCCAGCACACGTATTTTTTGTGAAATCCCTGTGAGGAGGCAGTATTGGGTAGTGGGGGTCTTTCTGACCTTGGGCAAGTTTCTTATCCTCTTCATAGTCTAGTGTCTTCCCTGGAGATAATAATAGAACCTATTTATCACTTTCTGAGGATTCAATTATTTAAAGTAGATATAAGGCTTAGAACAGTTTCCAGCAGGGGAGTACTCAATAATTGTACTCATCTATTGTCATGTAGAGATAAAACTCTAAAATATTCCATTTAGTGCTCCTGTGTAGGCATCATCTATCTAAAACCTATACCTTTCACAAAAATCCCTATCACTGTTATAATGAATAGATGCTAGTGCCCTAAAGCAAATGCAACAAAGTTAAAAAAAAAAAAATTTAACCCCCCAGCATAGGTGCATGATATTGACCTCTGGGTATAGCCCTGCATTATTTCTTCTTAAGGGGGTACCATTTTTTTTTCTCCTGCAATCTACTTGACATTTCCACCTGAAATAGCCCAGTGGAAAATTAAGTGGAAATACCAGAAAACTCAAAAGGCAGTTTCAAGACACGTGTGCATTTATAAAATTATTATTGGGTTTTTTTTTTTTTTTTGGTTGGTTTTGTTTTGTTTTCAGTTCTCTTCAAAATCCAGAATGAGTTGGAGGCAGTAAGAGTCACATCAGAACTTCTTGCTGGATTCTTTGGTGCTGTGGCGTGAAGTTGTCTTGCCTGAAGCTAAAGCCTCTGACCTCACAGGGAAATGGGGAAGAGGTGGCAAGTCCTCTGTATGGATGCATCCAAGGCCACGTTTACTCTTTTACCCTGATAATATTTCTGTCAGCGTCTCTGCCTCTGCACCCCACCTTGTTATTTATTTGAATCTGTTGATAGTTGTGAAATCTTTCTTTTCATGAGACGGGGAAGAGGGCGTTTGAATTGGGGAAACCGAGGCAAATGCAGAGAATGGAGTTCCCTTTCCATCCACCTTCAGGAACGCATTTGAGTTCTTAAGGAATCAGCTACCTCTCTGCAGGAAGCAGAATGCAACTCAGAGGGAGAAACTGAAAAGGCATTAATGAAGGTACGTTTCGGTGAGCAGAAATGAGGGAGCCAACAAGGGATACTGATGTAAACAGAGATTGCAGCACCAAGTCCAGGCCTGGAGGGACAAAGGGAAGAAAAGACCTTGGAATTCTCCATGGAATGCAGGGAGAGCAGGGCCATGAAGTAGAAGCTGAAGCCTAGAGCTACAGGCCCTGCTAGATGTGTGATAACAATGTGGGGAAGGGGCAGAGAATCAGGCCTCACCCTCATTCCTCCCTCTGGACCAACTCTCCTGCAGGTAACTCCCAGTGGTCAGATCCAACCAGGAGCCCAGTAACAAGAAAACCCAAAGTACCATGCATCAGGGCCGGGTTCCTGGTGCTCAGAGCAGGGCCAGGCAACGAACTCCATATAGGGTTGGGAAAAGATCAGGGACAGATAGGGATGTTTATCCAGAGACTTAAAAAATTCTAGACATGGAATGAAGGCCAGAGGTAACAGAAGGATGAAAGACAGTTTTAGGGACTCTGGACGTAGGTAGAACTGGGGACCATTCATTCTGTCTAGCCATGGACTTGGAGCCCAGCAGAGTTCTTGTGTTTTGATGACTGTAAACACTGGAAGAACGGGAGAATCTGGGCATGGACACTGGAGATCTTGTACCACTTTGTGGAGAGAAGATTTTGCCAACTAGGAGCATGCGTAAGAGAAGAAGGACAGGGCAGACCCATGTGGTGGTTGCGCTAATGGTCCTGTCTGTGGATTTGCAAGAGGAAGGCTTCCTTCCAGGCCCTTATATCTGTGAGCTGGAGCAATCCTAAGTTGTTTAATACAAACATACATGACATTTTCCTATAAACAAAAGCTAGTGATAGCAGGATATCTTGCTTCACACAGGCATTAGGGATCTCTGCAGAAACAGAACCAATAGTATCTATACGGAGAGACAGAAAGACAGAGAATTTGTACTTGCTGTGCACTGCTATCTGCACTCTTACAATACCATTTAATTTTTATATTCTGAAGTAGGTTCTATTATTCCTGTTTCACATGGGAGGAAAGTGAATTTCAGAGAGACACAAGGCCAGTCTCCTGTAAGAAAAGGATCCTCAGGTACATCTCCAAATGATCTCTGGGTGATGCTGATCTGTGCTGTCCAATATATTGACCATGAGCCATGTGTGAGCCCTGAAATGCAGCTGCTCCGAACAAGCCTCAAATACACACCAGATTCTGAAGAGCTTAATAGGAATAAAATAATGCAAAAAAATCTTATAAATAATTTTTATATTGATTGTTTCTTTAAATGATAATATTTGGGATAGAATGGGTCACATAAATCATATTCAATTCAACTTCACTTGTTTCTTTTTCATATTTTAATATGGTTAACACAATCATTTCATTGTATCTCTCAGTTGTGGGGATCAGGAATTCAGGCAGGACTGAGTGGGCAATTTCTCTGCACCGGCTGAAGGGGACTGGGATCACGTGGCGGCAGCCCCACGGCAGCGGGGTGGTCTGGCGAGCCCAAGCAGTTTCATTCCCATGCCTGGTGCTTTGGCTGGAAGGCTGGGCTTCTCTGAGCTCATCTCCCCTTCATCTCCAGCCGTCCATCGCAGACATCTCCATGTGTTCTCCTCAGCAGGGAAGTCAAACTTCTTCCATGACCGTTCAGGCTCTAAGAGCAAGGTTCCAAGGGAGGGAAATGAAGGTTTCCAGTTTCTTAAGGCCCACTTCTGGAAATGGCAGGGTCTTTTCTCCTCTGTTCTGTTGGTTGGCGCAGTCGCAAATTCCACTCCCAGGGAAGGGGAAGGGAAAGAGAGATTCCATCTCACAGTGGGAGCCGTGCCAAAGAATTTGTGTCCATTTTTAATCTATCAAGTGTATCTAGGGCAGCGATTCTTACACTTTAGCTCACATCAGAATCACCTAAAGGGCTCATTAAAACACATAATCACTGGGTTCCACATTCACAATTTCTGAATGAGTAGGTCACAGGTAGAGCTCAAGAATTTGCATTTTTAATAATGTCCCAGATACTGCTCCTGCAGGTGGGGATCTAGGAACCACACTCAGAGCGCCCGTAATCCATACATCAGTATGACTAACAAAGAGAAATTCCTACCCACTCCCCAGCTGTTCCCTTTGCAGTCTTCACCCTAAAACCATTCCAATGTACTTCCATGTAATATCATCTATTCTTTAGGGGTAGAAGCAAAGCTTATACAATACCAGAACCAGTTCGTATTGACTCAGAAAACAGGCAATGATATTTCTTGTTATCATGAACACCTGGAACTGAAAGACCCCTCTCCCCTTGCTAAAGGCTTGTTTAAGTAACCTGATGTCCCCACAGCACCCCCTCTCCCCTTGCTGAAGGCTTGATTGTTCCCATAGCTGGACGGCAACACATACCAGGATGTCTATTGTCTGTGATCACCCGGTCTGTCAAAAGAAAAGACAAATGAGGAATAGAGTGTATCTGGGACTTTCCAGAGTGCTGAGCCAAGGCCCACCAGAACAAACCGTTGTGTCCTTGCCTTAAACCCAGTGCCTGACAATGCTTGATTTAAGTTAACCAATCAGATCCCTGTAACCAAGCATCTGCTTCTGTAAACTTGCTTCCCACCACCCCAACCTTGCCCTATATAATCTGCTCCCCAACTTAGCCTGACGCGCTCAGTCCACAAAGGCTGATGTGTCCGCAGGCACCTGTGTAACCAATAAACCTCTTGCAAGTTGCATCCAGTGGAGGCGTGCTGTTTGATTCTTGGGTGCAGCTCCAGGGTCTTTCAGAACAGGCAGGAACTAACAAGTGGATGTAAATCTCAGGCACAAGTGCTTTATGTGGCAGCATTCCACAGGTGTAAATAACTCGCTTACTGTATTTGTTACCTATTGCTGTGTAATACATTATTCTGAAACTTAGTAGATGAAGACAGCATTCATTGTCTCATTGTTTCATGGTAGGAATCTAGGAGTAGATTAGCCGAGTGGTTCAGGTTCAGGGTCTCTCAGTGAGGCTGCACTCAATGCCAGCCAGGGCTGCCATCACCTCAAGACTCAAATGGGAGGGGATTTTCTTCTGAGCTGCACGTCTACTGGCAGGTCTCAGGAGATCCACTGCCAAGCTCACTCACATGGTTGTTAGAAGGTATTGACTCTTTGCCACTTGTGCTGCCCCATGACATGGCAGATGGTTTCCTACAGGGTGAAGCAATCCGAGAGACAGCACAAAGGAGAGAAAGGATGCCCTAGATGGAAGCCATAGTCCTTTTATAACCTAACACTGGAAATGATACCTCATTGTTCTGCCCTATTTCATTCATAAGTTAGTAGTAAAAGGGGAGATTGCACAGGGGCAGGAATATCAGGCAGAGCTCATCAGAGGCTTTCTTAGCTCCGCTGCCCACAAAATTAAAAGGAAATCATGGAACCCAACAAACTGGTAAGCGAGCAATGACTACATCCTTAAGTTACACAATCAATCACAATCTTGAAGTTACTCAGGACATATCATATCCCCTTAAAAAGTGAATACATGTAATTGAAGTGCACTGCTATTTAGCATGTTCCTGTTTTATAAGCAGGTTTATAAAATGGTTCTTCTATAGTATTTTAAGTGTTATCAATAATTATAGAATAATAATAAGTTTTTATAGGCAAAAATAAGAATAAGCATCCATTAAGTTACTGACTTAATAATTACATAAAGTATGAGATTAACATTGATGAATAGCATCTGAGCCTCTAAAGTCTATTTTTACATGAATCAACATTCTGAATCTGTTTTAAAATTATTTATAAAATGTGTCACTGGATTTGGAAAATAAGTAATGTTATCCTGAGGATCACATGCCTGGCACTGTAACACAACTTAACACATGCTTCTGTCTTGTTTTACCTTTACCCAAACCCTGTAACATAGGATACTGGGGCTCAGAGATTATAAATACTTCATCCATGATTCCATAGTTACCAAAAACCTTTGAATCCACATGTGTAGATGACTCTCAAATTCTTTTGTATTAACTATGCTGTCTTGTTAGCCAGTAAGGGTTTGGTTATTTGATTCATTAAAATTTAATATCAAAGGTAGCATTATTATAAGCAAAGAATAAGGGCATGTCAATTTCTAGGTCAGGTAAGTATCAACTAACACAATAAAAATAACCAAGACAACCAACTGTGATTCTATTGATCAAAAATAATTTGATAAATTCTATTATCAGAAATAACCAAGACAACCAACTTGGATTCTATTTATCTCAATCCAGGTTACTTGTCTTGGCTATTTCTACTGCATTTAACTGATACCAGAGTTTATTTTCATTATGTAATATTACTTGTTCATATAAGGTGCCTTGGATAAGCTTAAAAACAGTCCCACACTCTCAAAAGCTTGGGCTCTAATAGAGTCTAATGTAGTCTAGTATAGCATGCTTTGACTAAGACCAGCTGCTTTACACATTTTCCAATTTCTTTTCCTGCTTAATGGATCCATGTCTAGAAACGTCAATCTGGGAGGCATTCTCTATTTCCTGAGTACCTACAAAGTCTTAGTTAGAATCAAACCATATTAATGCTCCAGCAATCCTGGAAGTGTTTCCTTCCAATAGTCAAGTCTATTGACTATTAAACTTAGTTCTTTCCTCCAAATACTACGGCCAGCTGCCATATCTTCGCTGACTACTGGTCATTTTCAAGAGGCATGTATATCAAGCTGAGCATAAGTTGAATAAGTTAAGGCTCTAGAGTCCATGTCTTCAAATTCACTAGACCTTAAAGAAGAGATAGTTTGGAAAAGGAGGGAAAGAACATTTTAAGATCAAAGCCCAGCAATAGAGAAGGCAAAGAGAACAGGCTGGACTGTTGAGTAGGAAAGGCCCATGGTTGTGCTCAACAGGAGTAAATACTGCATGAAAAAGAGGTTGAGTTGAGTCTGGAAAGGACATTTAGGGTCAACTTGGGTAGAGCTATGGCAAGTGAATATACAGTTCATGGAAAACAGATCACCCAAAGAGGGGGACAATTGGTCTTCATTACCTTTTCATGGAAAAATAATTCCAGTGACAATCAAGAGCTGAGAATTTGAAAAATTTTGAAATCATGGTAGCAGTCATTCATTTGAAACTGTTTTGTCACAATGGTAAAAAATAAACAAACAAACAAACAAACAAACAAAAACAATTACAAAGTGAGGGACAAGGAGTATTTAATGGATAACCCCACCTATGAAACACACCATATCCAGGCAACAGACAGTAGTCAAAGCAACAAAAATTTCATTATAAAGAACTAACTCAGAATTGTCTATCTCTGAGTAATTTTGAATAAAATGTACCCGGAATACGTGGTGGGGTATAAAACAGACCACTATTACTAGGAGGAAGAAGAAGCTCTTGATTTGAGCTCTATAGTCTTGATGTGCCCACATGTCAGGCCAGAGAGCTTTTATCAGTTGAACGATGACGCCCATCTCTATCAGAAAGAGTATAACAACTGTTGAGATCATAATGACAATCATAGAGTAGTTCAAGATAATGAGATCCCCCCGGTTGAGATCTTTGTAGAACTCAAAGCACCGTGGTTTTTCTGAGTAGCTTGGATGTATGCCATATTGTAAAAGTAATATTGGCCAAAAAACAAGGCTGCCCGTGGTCCAAATAACAATGCTTAATACTACCATGTGGTATTTTTGCAACTTTTGCATTTGAAGTTTCTTAAAATAGACGAGCAATCGGAGTATGACAATGACCACATAGAAAACAAAGGTGAAGTACATATGACCGTATATTATGCTGCTGACCAGTCGGCAGAGAAAGGATCCGAACTCCCAGACATCTAAGATATAATAGCTGAGGCGGAACGGGAGGCTGACCAGGAGGACTGAGTGTAGCACTATGATATTGAGAATGATCATGGCAATCATGGATTGGCTCTTCCTTTTGCACATCATACGTGACATCAGTACTGTCCCCGTGGTGCCTCCAAGCAAAACCATGCTGTAGAGTGTTATCAGAATCATCCTGCAGTGTCTCTTGCAGTGGCCTTGCTCTGTGTTTGAGGCGTTTGGCAGGTTGGTCATATTGTTGGGCTCCATGTATCGCCACAAAATGCTTAGAAGACCAGAAACTCCTAAATCAAAAGTTTCACAAAATTACAACAGATATATGGAAACTATACAGCAACTAACTTTAATAATACTGAGTTTTACAATCCTAGCCAACTGTTTATAAACCTCAAGCTATAGACCCAATAAATATTGTCAGGGACTCCCCTTAATGATTTTATTTATTTATTTGACAGAGAGAGATCACAAGTAGGCATAGAGGCATAGAGGAGGAAGAAGGCTCCCCGCTGACCAGAGAGCCCAATGCAGGACTCGATCCCAGGACCCTGAGATCATGACCTGAGCCGAAGGCAGCGGCTTAACCCACTGAGCCACCCAGGCGCCCAGGGACTCCCCTTAATTACCCAAACATTAAAGAAAAAGAGTGAAGCAAAATCACAGAAATAAGTCCGTTTGAGTATAAAATTAATAACTGTAGACCCAGTCATTCTATTAAGCTCACATGCCAGGGCTGAAATTAGCATGGGACATGTTAGCCTGTAGCATAAAATTTAAGGAAAGGCCAAAAACTCAGTAATTAAAATCAATGGTATTTTAATGCAATTTTTTTTAAAAAAATTAAAATTTAAAATTTAAAAAAAATTAATGCAAAAAATTCATGATGAATAAAATAACAAAATTTTAAATAAAGGCAGAGTCGGCATACACGCAGGTCACACTCATCTCAGATCTACAAAGGTCATTTTTTCTATTGTTAGAAATCCAATTTGGGATAACATAGAGAAGATCATATAAATTGTGTGCAATTTTTGTAAGAAGATGCATCAGACATTTTAAAATATTTTCTACTAGGAGTACCTGGTTGGTTCAGTCCACAGAGCATGTGACTCTAAGACTCATGATGGGCAAAGAGCCTACTTTAAATAAATATATAATATTTTCTATGAATAGCTTCTGAGCAGGGAGCAGCCCACACTATATCCTGCACTCTTCTTCTTGCTAACACTGAATCTTAGACTAGTACGTTACATTTCCGTGAAAAGTTGGGGTTGGTGGGTGGGTGAGTTCTTTTTGGTTTTGTTTTCTGTTTTTGTTTGATTTTTTTTTTAAGATTTTATTTATTTATTTGAGAGAGAGAGCAAGAGAGAGTCAGGAGAGGGAGAAGCAGTCTCCCTACTGAGCAGGGAGCCCAATGCAGGGCTCAACCGTAGGACCCTCGGATCATGACCTGAGCTGAAGGTACACTACTAATCGACTGAGCCACTCAGGTGCCCATGTTTAAGTTTCATGTAAGTTTTTCAGGCTGGATGTGTAAGGAGCAGTGACTGCGTAGCAATCTGCCGTCCTGCAAATGAGTGCCAGATCTGTCACTGGGTCGCTGTGGGAGTGTGTGTGAGTCACCTGGCTCCACGGAGCTCGAGCTGTGAAATGCGAGAGGTCCTACTGTCTACATGAAGCAGCTAATGCACTTGAAATAGCTCGGTAACAACATCAAGAAAAGCCACGTAAAAGTTATGATACTTAACGTGAAACATCAGAAACGAAAAGACATTTACCCCTTTTCTCCTTACTTTGTATACCTAGGCAGATATACACTTAGTCACATAAAACTGCTATGGCACCAGTAAGTATTTATGAATATTATGAATGTCGGAAATTTATGAATATCCGACAATAAAAAAAAAAACTTTTTCAAACCTTTGATTGGACAGTGTGGGACTCAGACATCAACAGGTCAGTCATCCCTGTCCAGAAGGATCTGTCCCTTTTTCTCAAGCATCTACCACTAACCTGGCCAGAAGCAGTTTGAACGTTGGTATCTGAGGGAGAAGCTATTCCACAGCAAATGTCTAAGATATTTTGGAATTTTTCCTCTGCTACTCCAGCATCTCCTCAGAGGGAATAACTAATTTTTTTGTTTGTGAAACATTATATTGGACCTGGCATATTTAAATAAGATTTTATTACAACTCAAAAATGTGATTATCAAATTTTATGTGCTAGAATATGCACTTTCACTTTCACAAAGTACATATTTAAAATATATAATGCTGGGGCACATGCATGACTCAGTGGCTGGGTGTCTGCCTTTTGCTCAGGTCATGCTCCGGGGGTCCTAGGATCAAGCCCTGCATTGGGATCCCTGCTCAGAGGGGAGTCCGCTTCTACCTCACTCTCTCCCTCTGCCCACTCACGCTCTCTCTTGCTCCCTCTCTCTTTCCCAAATAAATATATAGAATCTTTTTAAAAAATTATAATAAGATAAAATATATAATGCTTATGTGATTTTTGTGTGAAGCAGAAGAGTTTCATATAACTTATGAACAAATATGATACCAATTTACTTTAAAATTTTGGTAGCCCCCAAGTCTAAGAAGACAAGATTCAAATTTGAAATTATTTTAAAGCAATGAAAATCTAAATTGTCAGTTGCACAGTTTCAATGCACACACCTTCCCAGGCTGTATGACATTTGGAAATAGTGTGCCCTGCCACTCACCAGCAGTCTAATTGTGGGACAAATGCTAAGCTCTAAAGCTGTCTCTTCAGCTATAGATATGGGAATGAGAACATATATTTTGTAAGAAGTTACATGGTGTCTGTAAAGAACCTAACAGATTCCCTGACACAGAATAGGGCATCAAGGTACCAATGCCTCTTTCCTTCCGAAACATACACAAGGATATTTCACAAAAGCAAGATCCCACTCTTCTGTAGTTACTTCTCAGTATTGTCCTAAAAATATTTAAATACATGGGGACTATGTTCTACTGTTTCTCAAGACTTAAGGCCACAGCCCCCACCTCCACACCAAACATTATCCTTCAATAGCCTGTAATTTCTAGGTATTTCTCTGTTTGTTTTCTAGGCAGAAACAAACGACTCCCCAGACTACTTACGCGATCTTTTTTCCTCTTAGGATTTGGTTCTGCTGGAAGATTCAGGGCCCACTGCTTATTTATGGGTCATCCACATCCGGGCAGGCAACAAGAACATGTGGCTGGAATCAAGACTCCAGCAACAACAAGCGTCAAGAGAAATCTTGGGGTGAGCTATGAATGACAAACACACTTCAGACTGAAGGCTTTCGAAGTTGAACAGTCAAGATGGAGGATCCAGATAAACCTCCTAAGGGCCACAAACGGATGTTGGTCTCCACAGCTCGTGGTTAAACATATAAAAGAGCATTCTTATACATCAAGACTTTCATTTTTACTGTCATTATTGCAGAAATTTTCCTTAGTAACCTGAAAAACTTCCATGGTTTTCTTTTTTTTCAAAAGCTGCCTCTTATCATACTTGTATGTTTTAGCGCCCACATGTTTTACATGAAGAATATAAGAATAACCTAGAGGAGGGGTGCCTGGGTAGCTCAGTCGTTAAGCCTCTGCCTTCAGCTCAGGTCGTGATCCCAGGATCCTGGGATGGAGCCCTGCGTCTGGCTTCCTGCTAGGTGGGAGCCTGCTTCTCCCTCCACTCCCACTCTTGTGTGCCCTCTCTCAGTGTCTTCTCTCTCTCTCTCTGTCAAATAAATAAATAAATAAGAATGACCTAGAGGAGTACTCTATCAGACACCTTCATATCTTCAACAGTGTGCTCAAAATATAGCTCTGTATTTCAGTTTTCAAAGACTCCCTTCCCTCAGCAACTGTATTCAGAGATATGGTTCTTTTGAAGCCCAAACCTCTGTGCTGTAATTTCCACAAGAGGGTTCATGTCATTTTTCTCGAAAGCATTTCCTTTCCTCACATCAACCTCATTTTCGACCTTCATAATCATCTTCAGCTGTGCTAAGATCTCAAAACATATTTTTAAGGAAACATTGGGTTTAGGACATATGAAGATGCAAGAGACATCTTCATGACTTCCAGTGGCTGGCAAATCCAGCCCCGAATCACATTACTGTTCAGCTACAGGAATTCAAAAGGATAAAAACTCAATCACCTGAATAGCAAGTTCCTGTCTGCCTACATTTAGGTAACTGATAAAATTCTCACTGACTTTGGAAAAGTGAATGTTGTCCCCACCCATGCTATCTGCTACATGGTCATCCAACAGCGCTTGTGGCCAAAGATAAAAGACAAAAGAATCTAAAGTAATGGAACCATATGTTTAATTATTTACAAAAAAAAAAAATATTTCAGTAGAAGATGAGATTTCTAATTCTTATTGTCAAAAGTAAATTTATACCAACTCAACTCAGCTGGAAAAGTTTCACATGGAACCAACCAGTTTTAAAATTTCTCTCCTTCAAAATTACAAACTCTAATTTCTAAGCTTGGTTTGATCTGGCAGACCTCGTTTTTCAGATAAAATGTGTTCCTAGAATCCACAGAATAAAGCATGTTCCCATAGAAACCATGCTATATTTAGGAGTTGCTTGTCTACAAAGGACTAACCAAGAAATGAGGGAGGTGTGACCAAGAGTTGCACAAAAAAATAAATTCAGGTGTAATCTGGGCCTATGGGCAGCACAAAAATTTATTGTTCACATGGATAATGTAAGGATTGCAAGGTACTAAAATGTGTATATATTGTATTTTCAGCACTGAGCAGTCCATATTTTTCCCAATAAGAATTCAGCTCATTTTCCTTCGGTGGTGCCCAGATTTTCAAAAAAATATATAACAAAACCGTAATAGGAAAGCTTAGAAATCACCAAGTCCGGAAGAGTACAAACAGCTGTCTTCATTAACCAATGAAGCCACCACTATTCAGAGAGTTTAAAAAGTTACCACAGGCAGTAGGGCCAGTTGGGGAGTAGATAAGGTTGACGAACAGAACCTCATTTCAAGCCCTCATGTCCACCACACCACAAGGTACTGTGGTGAACTTGAGATCATTTCTGGGAGGCCCATTAACAATCCAGGGCTTCAATGCCCATCTTTTCTAAGATATCTAGAATCTTACTTTGGTTATGAACCTTAAAAGTACATTAAAAGCCCTAGAAAGTTAAAATTCTTCTTCAGATGTAGTTCTTTGCCCCCAAATAACCATTAGAATAAGGCATTAACCTTGGTGATTATCCTAAGTTGGTTTTCAGAAGCACCAAAGTCAATCTGACCTGCTCAGGAGCAGGTCTGAAGCAGATGCTGCTGGAGATGACACCCTCTGACCCACTCTTCCCCCTCCATGGAAGATGTCACTGGAGAAGCCATCAGTGGGTAGTCTCTACTCCTGGAAGGATGTGCTGGGAGTCGCTTAGCATTCTATAGTGTTAAATTGCCACTGTGAGACATCCTTAGGAAAGTGGCAACAAAATCTGCAACTGCTAATTCCCTAACCAGTTTATAATCCTAAATCATTCACCAAGACCTTGAAGTGCCAGCTAGGATTTCCCGTTTGATCCAGAACACCCAGAGGCGAATCCCACCCAGATACTGGAGGCAGCACCCAGGACTTGGACCTCTCCCAACTCTGGGCATCTGTCTTCTTGGTCCCTTCACTCATGTCTCTCTGTGTGTTCATGTGGGTGGCTCCTTCTGTCTCGTTCTGTCCCGGATGCAACATAACTTTCTTCTGAGGAGACGTAGGATTTAAAATCAGAAGGGTGGAGACAGACCATCCCACATCCCTCCCCTCCATTTCACAGACAAGAGACGGAGGCCCACGTGGGCCATTCTGTCCCTCTCCCTTTTCCACCCTGAGGAAAGTGACCCAAGCCAGCATTTCTGACCATCTTTAGGTGCCAAGCAAACTGAAGATCATCAAACCCATACACTTAATTTTTAAAATTTATGTTCTAGCATAGCTATTGTCTCAAATAATGAAACCAAAGTTGGCATGCAAAAGTTTTCAGTGGTTGAGAGCCAGGGAAATGTGTTGGGAAAGCTCAGGGACCTGCAGGGTGGGAGACTTTTCCTCTGCTATAGCTATAACTTTACACTTTGCTCTCTTGTTTGATGAAGTTTTAGAACGCCAAGTGAGGTCTGGAGCCTATGACCAAGAAGGAATTTTTGAGACATCTTTAGTGCAAAATGGTGGTTTATTAAAGCAGGTGGACAGGACCCGTGGGCAGGAAGGGCTGCTGCCCCATAACCCCGAGGACTGGCTGATTATATACTCAGGAGTTGGGGAGGTGCGGACAAAGGAGGTGTTCAGAAGGGCTGACATATGGTAAAGAAGACTATCAGGACACTAGAGGCCTGGTTATTGTCAAGCCAAGCTGTGGGGTTTTTTGTTTGTTTGTTTTTTCCTAATAAGGGACCAATATGAAGTCAGTTGGGACTCTTCTGGAAGTCAGGTGATTGTAAATCACTAGGACATCTGTAAACTGAGGGAGACTCCTGTCCTCCAGGACAGGGATCTCTGTAAAGTAACCATTAGGGCAGCCAGAGGGCCTGAGGAATGTCACGCATGTCAGGGGGACGGGGGTGTAGGGTGCCAGTCTCTGCCTTGTCCTTGGCTAGCGTTCTGCTCCCTCATCATGTCCGAGGGAGTTTGTGGGAGCACACAGAGTAAGCATCATGCTAGGGAGAACCTAAACACATGTGGAAAACCTCACATTTCCAGAGTAGCATTCTCCCTAGGGCTTGGGAGAACCAGATTTTTTATTTTTGTGGGATGAAGGACTATAGTCGTCTGTGCTTACTGGTATAGACCCTTGTGCTCTCAGTGACCCCTTCTAGTGATGTAGGTCAAGTACTCACTATTCCGAAAGAAATGTATCACACTTCTGTGGTTCAGCCAAGGCCCAGAACTTCAAAATTCTGATCTGTGAAGATATGTGAAAGGTATCCCTCCTACATCAATTTAAACTTTTTTTTTTCCTAGCAGCCAAAGAGCTTTCGGGGAGAAAGGTAAATGGAACACAAATATCTCTTTGAGGATTAAAGCGGTTAAAGAAAACACATTTGAGGGTTTGGAGTGGTCACCAATGAAACCAGGTATCTTAAAAGGCCAACAGGAAACCCGAAGAGCAAACGCATTGTCCAGAGTGATCCGGACAGCTGGGGGGTGATCTAGCTGTCACACCAGAGCCAAAAGATTCTCCAAGGAGTACTGAATCGAGACATGATTCAAGGCTTGGACTGCACCCCTCTCCAGAGGAGACCCCGTTTCTGTTACTGTTTCTTTTTCTTTTCTTTTTTTTTTTAAGATTTTATTTATTTATTTGACAGAGATCACAAGTAGGCAGAGAGGCAGGCAGAGAGAGAGGAAGGGAAATAGGCTCCCTGCTGAGCAGAGAGCCCAACGTGGGGCTCGATCCCAGGACCCTGTGACCATGACCTGAGCTGTAGGCAGAGACTTTAACCCACTGAGCTACCCAGGCACCCCTGTTACTGTTTCTTTTTATGGGAAGATGATGCCTGTGTACAAACTCAGAGAGCTGGCATCTAAAGGCCGAAGGCAGTTGTGTTTGTCAACCGTGTTTTTTGCTGTGTGACATCTGACGGGGTGTATATTAGAGAGTCAAAGGAAACATTGCAGAATCAGCAGCTGTAAACAGCCCTGGACAGCACTGGAAACAGGATCGCTAGAGCGCCCTATTTCCAAGGAAGCCGGGCCCGTGGTTACCATGGTGATATCTCAGCCTTGAAGAGCCTGGCCTTGGAGCTGTCTGGTCCAGGAAGTTTATCACGCGCTGGATCTCAGCCAGCACAGCATACCTGCCGAGCCCAGCACCTGTCCGTGCTTCCAGAAATCAGCAGTGGTAGAGGTCAGCCGTGATGGGGACAGCTGGTTCTGTGCTCTTGGGACAGGTGGCAGCAGCAGGCACGCACGAAGGAGGACTGACTTAATACAGAATTATAAGTGACTCTTGAGATTCTTTAAATGACCTGGTGTGGAACTCCAGAATAAAATCAGTATTTCCAACCAAGTGAGTATGTGGGGCTTTGTCATCATAGTCTGAACGCTGCAAACAATACAATAATGGTTTTTAATCCTCAGTTGTCATGTGGGAAAGCCAGCTGTGATGTGGGAGCCATATATATATATGCAAGTCCTTGCAATTTGGAGTACTTTACCTCCCATAATTAATACATTACTTCTTATGTAGTTTTAAGCCCATTTTAGCCTGAGTGGACCCCATGCCACTCATACCAACCTGCTGCTCTAGTCTGCTTTTGCTGAGTACTGGGGCACATGGCAAATCATAGTTTTATTGCCTTAACCTGTCTCCCTGTCTGGTTCCTTTCTACTTGGGTCTTTCCAGGTTTGCCTCTCCCTTGTGCTGTGGGTGCCATGGAAGGGATGTGGCAGGACAGATAGGACTTGGATGATCTCAAGCCAGGATGAGAGAAGGAGGGCTGTAGGGACATAGGTCCAGGTGCAAGACAGAGATAGGGGCTGTGCTAAGAGGTGGTTACTCTTTGAGGCGAAAGGGTCTGATTGTCTTGAAGATGCTTGACCCTGAATTGAGAAATCACCCCTGCAACCCCACAGTTCCATCTGGGGGAGAATCGGGTAGACCTCAGATGTCTGACAGCAGAGAACAATGTTCAAGGGAAATAAAAGGAGGAATCCTAGAGGGAAAGGCTCCAGCTGGGGCCCTGGGGGGTAAATGGGCAAGACGATGTTACGAAGAAGTTCCCCAGGGAGAGGGGTAGTCATGGTACCAACCCAACAGTTGACAACAAAGGCTCTTTCTCCTCTTTGGGAGAAATAAGGAAGGTGGAGTAGCTCTTCTTCAATCTCTCTAGGGAGTAAAGTAGGTCACTCTGCCTAAACATCGTCTTGTTTTACATCATTTCCTGACCAGGCCGCGTGTGCTCACCCGCTAGCAGTAAGGCCCCACCCACCTCTGTCCTACCTCCCCAGAGTTAGTTGTTAATATCCCATCATTCTGAAGCCGAGGGTATACTAAGGGCTGCAGAGAATGGCGATATCCTACTGCTCTGCAGTATGATGTAGGCTAGGCAACACAGATCTAGTATGGCCTCTTTTGTTGACAAGTGAGGGGAACCTGACGACACTGAGCCTCGCCTCTGTGTTAGAGCTGAGTCTCAACCCCATCTGTGTTTGGCCCTGGATGGGTAGGAATGCAAACCAGAGAAGCATGGGGATCTGATTTTGTGTCTAAAACCTTTGAGCTCACCACAGTTCCAGTTTGGGGTAGAACTTGGGGATAAGAAAGGAAAATTATTTTTTTTTAAAGATTTTATTTAATTATTTGACAGAGAGAGATCACAAGCAGGCAGAGAGGCAGGCAGAGAGAGATGAAGGGAAGCAGGCTCCCCGCTGATCAGAGAGCCCCATGCGGGACTTGATCCCAGGACCCCGGGATCATGACCTGAGCCGAAGGCAGTGGCTTAACCCACTGAGCCACCCAGGCGCCCCAAGAAAGGAAAATTAAATGGCTAATTACTTCCTGGCCAGAACAGATTTTAGGGGCCAGATAAATCCATTTATAGAGAAACAAGGAAGATATCATTTCAGCATCTAGAGAAATACTGTGCCTTTTTCTTTATTTCAGATCTTGAAAATCTAATTGATTTTTAAAATTTCTTTTCTCTACCTCTGACTCTTGAGATTTCATAAGGTCAGGGAGGACCATTGTAGCTGAACAACTCTTGTTCCCCAGTGTGTGTGTTTGTGCGTGTGTGTGTGTGTGTGCGCACACGTGTATATCCGTGTGTAATATCCAACGCCTAAGTTCATCCTAAATCCATGCTCTTTCTACAACACCTCACTGCCTCTGAAGGAGAAGCGACTAATTCCTACGATATGATTGTTTAACTCTGAGTTCTATGTTTTGTATATAATTTAAATTACTCAGAAGTAATAGAATTTCCTGATAATAGACCTTTGATGGGAAGTTGGGCCAGCCTCCCACTATAATAGGTAAGTGGCCAGACCCTCTCCCTCCATGCACTGATAGCCAGGGCTCAGTCACATGACCCAGCACTCTAATCAGACATTCGTGCCCACACCTGGACATGGGGGCCAGGGCTACCGACACATAGTGAAACTAGTCTAGATGTGCCGTATCCCCACATCCTGGAATTGGATAAGCCCTGCCTTTAAGATCATATCTCTCAGACCATAATCAGGGCAGGAAGTGTGACAGGAAGCTTTGTCAATGTGTATGTGGTAAACATGCTTGACTACCCCCTGAGTTAGACATTTCCTACCTGCCTGTCTGTGGTCGCTCCCTGAGAATGTGACCTGGCTACAGTTTCTTCTTGAGAACATCAGCTTCCTTTCTAGCAATATGACCCTAAGGGAGTCTCTAGCCCTTCTGTGGGCTACCAACACCTGAAAGGATAAGGCCTGCTTTCACCATCCTTAGGGGTGGTCCTCTGAACGATTGTACCAGGATAACCCAAGGGCTGGCTGAAAGTGTGGGTGCTTCGTCTCACCCACACAGGAGCCTGAAGCACCCTGTTAATAACCTGTCCCGGTGACTCTGATGTGAGTTGAAGCTGAAAGCTTGGCCTTACTCTCTGCCTCCTTCTCACTGGGCCCATTCATGAACCAACATGATATGGGCTTCGCTGCCTCTGGCTATTTGGATTAGGGTCACAGCCACCACCTGGAATTCCTCCCGCCTCTTTGACCTTCACAGCGGGTTGAACCTGTGAGAATCTGTCACTTCCTTGGAGCATGCCCTTGACCTGCCCAGCCGCCCTCATGAGGCAAGCCGCTTGGGTGGAGTGCATTCCCTCAGCTTTACCTTTTGGGGCTCAAACTTTCTCCCCAGGGCCCATAACTAAACCGACATTAATGATGACATCCCTAAGTCCCCATTGAGCCCAAGTCCACATGACTGAAATCCATTGGTTAATCATAAGAAACTCAGACATTTTTTAATTCCTTAAAAGAAAAATACAAGCTGTAAACTTAGAGGATGCTGGGAGTGTGCACGCCTATCTTCGGAACTCAAGGTGCTTTTGATGGAGGTGTCAGTTTTGCATTGTGCTCCTCTCAAAAAACAAACAAACAAAAAACCTTTTTAGGAAAGGAAAAAAAATTACATGCTGCCCATTTTAAAAATAAAGGGAATCAACGATTCTGTTGCTAGCCCAGAATCGCATGCTGCCAATCTGAGTCTAAATCCCGGTTGTCTAGCTTGCCCCAGGTGTCCAATTCAAGGACCCTGCCCACTCCCCTCGCCTCCACATAATGCAGTGACACAATAGTCTGTTCGCAATGCGGAGCCATCCAGAAGGCAGTACTGGAAGTATTGCCCAGCCCCAGGGAAATTAAGCCTTGTCTGTGCTCTGCTGTGGTAACAACCCAGCCTTCTCGAATGGGCTCTTGTCCTGTATGTACCTAGGCAAAATGTACTCAGCTTTGCCCATCACCGACTTCTATAAGCTTTTGTGCTCTTTTTAAAATGTACTAATAACAGGGTAATTACTGTAATATCAAGAAGTTTTCTTTCCTTGACAAAGAGGTTGGCATGGGCATCTAATAAAACAGCTTTTCACACTCTGAACAAGGTGTCAGATTTTGATCAGCAGAATCACTTAGGGCTTGGCTTCTCCTTAAGAAAAGTTTATTGCTAAGGGTCTGGTGAAATTTTGAGTAAAAAGTGATTTGTGAAATTGCTCCTCATTCTAAAGAGAGCTGCAAAAGAGTGAGGAGAGATAGGTTCTGTAGTCATTGAAAAATAGACAAAAATCACTATTTTTTTACTTAGCTAGAAGGAAACATGAGGTTTCCAGGAAGGCTCGAGATGCGCTCCGCAGACTTGGAGATTCTGAAATCTTCGATGGCTAATAGCATCTATTTGAGTTCTTTGAATAGTTAAAGCATGAACCAGGTCAACACAAGAGCCATTTTGACTTGAAAATCCAAAACTGATATATCTCCATGGCCAGTCCTTTGTGGCCCAAGATGGGAATTTTCAAATTCTATCAATTTGAATTAAGCAGAGTTTTCATCTTTAAAAACCCTCACCTGGGCATGCGTGGGTGGCTCAGCGGGTGAGGCATCCCACTCTTGATGTCATGATTTCAGAGTTGTGAAATCCAGCCCTGCATCGGGCTCCATGCTCAGTGCAGAATTTGCTGGAGAGTCTCTCTAGAGCCCTCTTCCTCTGCCCCTCCTGCTCATGCTCACTCTCTTAATTAAATAAATCTTAAAAAAAAATAATAATAACAAACCCTCCTCTGATCCTGTATTCCACCAACCATTGCCCTCTTACACTCCCTGCAACTTCATCATCAACGCACTATTTTTGAACCTTAGCTTATTTGTGCTCTTGGCAACATTTGGCCCTGTTGACCACACCTTTCTTGAAATACATTTATTCTTTGGATTCCTTAAGCACCCTTCTCCCTGGTCACTCGTACCCGCTTATCCAACCAATGCTTGCTATTCTTCACCTAAAAGCTGGAAGCTATCTAGGAAAGAGAGGTGAGATCATGGGGACTAGGCATTATTTAATAAGTTGTGCTTTCTTTAGTATATCTGTGCAATAGAACTTTCTGTAATTAAGCACTTGAAATGTGACCAATGGGACTGGGGAAGTGAACGTCTAAGTTTAATTTAATTTAATTAAAATAGCCACATGTGGCAGATGGCTACCACATTGGACAATGCAGTATAGAGTCTTCCTACATGAAATGTGGCCCGTGGACCAGCAGCCAGTGCATCACCTGGGTGCCAGTTAAAAAAGCGGAGTCTCAGGCCCCACCTCAGACCTGTTGAATAGAAACAGCCTCTTACCAAGATCTCCAGGTGATTCATAAGCACAATAACATCTGAGAAGCATTGCCCTTGGAAGACTCATTTTTAAAGCATTACAGTGACAAACATGTGTGCACATCTTCGTGCAGCTTCTGGGCCTTGTTATACCTGAAGAAATTTCTTTCTGTGAATTTTTACCAAGTCCTCCTTGACATATTAATCAAATGGATTGTTAACCACATCCTAACTGAAATGACCTCTAGATGTTGGGACACTCAGATAATTATCATGTCAGAAATCAGTTGAGTTTAACCTTTTGACCTGTATTGTATCTCATTCTTTGGTGGTACAACCTCCAGTTCCTTTTCTGTGCTCTGAGGAAATGATATCTTTGTTTCATAAAAAAGCAGAATAAAGCAGAGAAAAAAATTGAACCAGAGTGTTAATAACCTCTGAAGAGGTAACTGGCTTTTTCTCCAGTGGAATCAAATTGGCACCCTAAGACACAAGAGATGATTCATACAAAGCATCTGGAGGTCAGAAGTTAGAAAGAAGACTATGGAACAAGTTTATATTGAACAAAATGTTTCCTCATTCTTGACTGAATGTCTTCATGTTCTAGGGTGCTTCCAAAGTGTTCAGTGACACCGTCACCTCAAAAGAGACAAGACCCTTGGAATATATGGGAACCTCCAGTTGTACTGGCCTTGGTGATGGTCAGCAGGGCGGCAGAGTAGGTCAAAAAAAGTCAGGAAATGGGGTCTCTGGGTTAGGGTATCTGTGTGGGCTCAACTCAGCTGTCTCTCTGGCCTCAGTTTCTTCTCCTGTGAAAGGATCTACGTGGATTCAAAAGAGCCCCTTTTAGGTCAATTCCAGCAAAATCTTGGATAAATGGAAATCTTGTAAAAATGAAGTCAAAATGATTGAACAATTATCTTCAAAAGGAGGATTCTTTCTAGCCACTCTTAGAAGATCATGTCATTTATACATTCCACAAATGTTGAATTCATTCAATGTGTAATATACAAGACACTGTTCTGGGCACTGGGAAGTAACTGTAAACCATCTAGTTAGGGTCTGGTGAAACACATCTTTAGGGAAGTGGTAAATAAATCAGCAAATCTGAATTCTCATGCCTGTTAACAATCATTGACCAAGACTTTGAAGCACCTGTCAGGATGGCGTGTTCGATCTAAAGGGCCAAAAGCTAGCTGAGTGGCAGAGTATCCTGGAAGACAATAAACCCATGATGCCCAATTAAGGAATAAAAAGATCTGATGGGAAGTCACATGCAAAGAATTCAAACAGGATGTTAGATAGTCCCCGAGAATTTGCCTATCGCTGTGGCAGTCATGCACAGCTTTCTTAAGGAGGTAGCATCAGTGCTGAGAATTGAACGTAAGAAGCAGTCTGATGTGTAGAAAAGGCTAAAGCACTCCAGGCAGACAGATCCACAGGTGCAAAGGACACAATGCACAAAGACCTGGAACAAAAACAAATCCAAGGGATGGAGCATGGTGTTGTATGAGTCAATGTTGAGCATGTGAAAGGAGAGCCAGCGTAACTATCTCTCTGCCCTCATTAGAGCTCATTCTTTTTTTTTTTTAAGATTTTATTTATTTATTTAACAGATAGAGATCACAAGTAGGCAGAAAGGCAGGCAGAGAGAGAGGAG
This sequence comes from Mustela putorius furo, assembly GCF_011764305.1. Classification (NCBI taxonomy): domain Eukaryota; kingdom Metazoa; phylum Chordata; class Mammalia; order Carnivora; family Mustelidae; genus Mustela; species Mustela putorius. The sequence goes on from NW_025421998.1 coordinate 16,227,427, forward strand.
GAAGCAGGCTCCCTGCTGAGCAGAGAGCCTGATGCCAAGCTCCATCCCAGGACCCTGGGACCATGACCCAAGCCAAAGGCAGAGGCTTTAACACACTGAGCCACCCAGGGCGCCCCCTAGAGCTCGTTCTTAATGTCTAATCTCAGTCTTTCTTGCTGTACTTCAAATCATTCATCCTTTTATCAAATGTAGAGAACACTCTGCCTGCACAAAGTACACTTTTATACATGTTTGAAGACTAGCGTGTATGACTGTCGACCATCCAAGACCTTTGTATGCTCCTTTTGGTTTCATTATTTGAGACAATAGCTACCCTAGAACATAACTTTAAAAAATTAAGTATATGGGTTTGATGATCTTCAGTTTGCTTGGCACCTGAAGATGGTCAGAAATGCTGGCTTGGGTCACCTTCCTCAGGAGGAATAAGGGAGAGGGACAGAATGGCCCATCGGACCTCCATCTCTTGTCTGTGAAATGGAGGGGAGGGATGTGGGATGGTCTGTCTCCACCCTTCTAGTTTTAAACCCCACGTCTCGGTGGAAGAAAGTTATGTTCCATCTGGAAGAGAATGTGACAGAATGGTAGGAGCCACCCACACAAACACACAGAGACTCATGAGGAGAGGGACCAAGAACACAGATGCCCAGAGTTGGGAGAAGTCCAAGACCCGGATGCTGTCTCCAGTATCTGGGTGGGATTCGCCTCTGGGTGTTCTGGATCAAACGGGGCATCCTAGCTGGCACTTCAAGGTCTTGGTGAATGATTTAAGATTATAAACTGGTTAGGGAATTAGCAGTTGCAGATTTTGTTGCCACTTTCCTAAGGATGTCTCACAGTAGCAATTTAACAGCTGTAGAATGCTTAGCGACTCCCAGCACGTCTTTCCAGGAGCAGAGACTACCCACTGATGGCTTCTCCAGTGACATCTTCCATGGAGGGGGAAGAATGGGTCAGATGGGGTCATCTCCAGCAGCATCTGCTTGGAACCTGTTCCTGAGCAGGTCAGATTGACTTTGGCTTCTGAAAACCAATTTAGGATAATCACCGAGGTTAATGCCTTATTCTAACAGTTCTGGTGGGGGAAGGTAATATTTAAAGAATATAACATAGACTTCTTTTTAAACACTGAATATATGTATCCTAACTTTAGGACTTTTTGTCCTTTGTCTGAGAACGCTCACTTAAGCACTTAGGGAATATTTTACATAAGAAGAAAAAAAAACTGAATGAAAAAGCTGTATTGAATCTAGCTCTACTTCACAACTCAACCTTCTCTGTGAGATTCAATCTCTGTTTATTCCAACCAACAGCAGCCATGAGACTCTATCTACCCCAACTGGAAAACCAAACTTTTTCTTTATCAGACGGAGATAAAGAGTTCGGGCTGGAGTTTGCTAGTACTGAACACCGAGCCCTCACCTCAAGAATCTCTTTGCAGGTAGAATGAGATGATCTGAGAACTGACATTATTCCTTTGTTTTTAATTGTTCTCCAGAGGTAGCCATTATACTATAAATTCCCCTTTTCCAAGATTGAATGGATTGCTTTCTCTCTTTTCTCTTTTTGTTATAAAATTATTTTCTTGTAATGAGAACTTTTAAAATCTACTGCCTTAGCAACTTTCGAATATGCAATGCAGTATTATTAACTACAGCTGTCACGCTGTACATTACATCCCCATGACCTAATTTATTTTGTAACTGGAAGTTTGTACCTTTTGACTCCCTTCACCGATTTCCCCGTCCTCCGCCCCTCGCCTCTGGCAACCGTGGATTTCTTCTTACTATCTAGGGACTATTTTTGCTGGGTTGTTTTTGGTTTTGTTTTAAGCTTCCAAATGTAAGTGAGATGATACAGTATGTGTCTTTCTCAGCCTTATTTCACTTAGCGTAATGGCCCCAGGGTTGAGCCAAGTTGCTGCAAATGGCAAAATTTCATTGTATGCAAATAACCACATTTGCTTTATCTAGTCATCTACCGATGGCCACTTAGGTTCCTTATCCTGACCATAGTAAATGATGAATGCTGCAATGAACATGGGTATATACATCATTTAGTAGTGTTTTGTCTTTTTTGGGTAAATATACAAAAATGGAATTGTTAGAATGAATAGTAGTTATATTTTTAATTTAGGGGAAACTCCATACAGTTTCCCACAGTGACTGCACCAGTTTACATTCCCATCAACCATTCACAAGTGTTCCCTTTCCTCCAAACCTTCTCCAACCCCAATATCCTTATATGGTTTCCACCAGGTAATTGTTGGGATAGACCACCCACTACCCCATATCTTTCCATATTATACTTCACATTTTGAGTACCATTTTACTTCAGTTGAGGAATTTTTTTTTCTTATAGTTTAATTAACTTAAAATCATTAATTCGATTTGTGGTGGTTGGCATATTAGCTTTCGAGGCCCCTCCTACTCCCATGCTGCCAAATTCCCAGCCTGTACATGTTCGGCTGAAAAAAATCAGGAAGCTCTAGCATTGGGGCTTCCTTGTTGAGATGACATGCTCTCTTTACTCACGCATTGTGATTCCCTTGAATTGTTTCACTTCCTGATCTTTGGGGACTTGGAAGGTGCATCGGAATTTCTGACTACTTCAATTTGCATAGGAGCTTGCTTTGCCCACTCTTAAGAATGTGACTCACATGGCTAAGCCTTTGGTAATATTCCTGGAGAGAACTCATTTCCCATTTTATTTTTTTTTTGACAGGACTATTCCTCTTCTTCTCAAGCTGTTCCGAGCTGAAAACACCTTGAGAAGAAGATTTTCATTGATTATTTAATCTGAATTAATTAACAATTGGTTTGCTTGTTTGTTTGTGAAATACCAACTGAGTATTACTCCCACCTTAAAAGACCACCAGAGACATGAGTCAAAGCCAAGCAGCAAGGGTCGTTTATTGCAGGTTCGAACCTGGACTTTCATTTGTTTAATCTGAAGTTCATCTCAGCTTCTGTTCAGGTCCCATTCTTCCCCAGTAAACACTTAAGACCTCTTTCCAGAGCGGCCCTCCTACCTGGCCCTCTCTATGGTGTTTTTGGTTATTCCGGTCACATTATATTCCTAACCTAAATACTCAAAAATGGAATGAAATGTTACATTTCTATTTCACCAGAATTATATCCCAGTATAAATAATCATCATCAAAAGGAGCAAATTCCTAGGCTAGCCATTTAAGATTGCTTATGATTTAGCTTTTTATAACATTTGGAACTTTATTTTCTATCCTATCACCTAAACCTTTGGCCTTCAACACATTCTCTAAAATACAGAATTCGTAGTTAAATTTGAGTTTCAGATAGACAACAATTTTTTTTTTTTTTTGGTATAAGTATGTCACCTGCAATATTTATTTTGCTAAACCTGATGGCCCTATCCCTATCACCTTTCTGGAATCAGTCACTGCCTCCTCTGAATTGTCACATAATTTTGTCAGTTCTTTTGTTATATAACATATTTCATTCTTTCTTGTTTTGCAGCAAATTCAGAGATCTGCCTCTTCTATAAGTTTACAAACATTTTGAAGGAGAGAATTGCACCTATCTCCCCTTTTTGCAAATAGTACTCACAAATGTCATTTAAAAAAATTTTTTTTGAGAGAGAGAGTGCACACCCCTGTGCCTATGGGTGCACATGCAAATAGGGGGAGGGGCAGAGGAAGAAGGAAAGAGAGAATCTCAAGGAAGCTCCATGTTCAGTGTGGAACCCAAGGTGGGGCTCACTCTCCCAACCCTGAGATCATGACTTAAGCTGAACTCAAGAGTTGGATGCTTAACCGACTGAACCACCCACACGCCCCTCATAAATGTCATTTTTACTGAATGGAATTAAGCATTCTACTACGTTGATTCAAGCTGCCTCTTGTTTCAGATAATATCTAGAATTCTATACACTTCTTTTCAGCCTCATTAATTTAGTATTAATATGCTAATAATATTAACAAAATTTACTTAGTATATTCTTCACGTGCATACTACTGAATTGCTCAGTTCACAAGGCCTGGGAACCACATCTCTTTTACTGACCAATGTATATTCAAAACTACACAATGATCAGGTCATAAAAAGTGTACAATAAATTTTTTTAAGATACTAGGTATTTCACATGTAGTATGTCATTTATACCTCTGTAAAACCCTATAAGATCAGTATTATTTGACCCACTTTTTTTTTTAATGAGATAAGTAAGATTTAAAGAGATCATGAAAGGGGCATCTGGGTGGTTCAGTCTGTTAAGCATCTACCTTCAGCTCAGGTCATGATCTCAGGGCTCCTGGGATTGAGCCCTACATCCGCTCCATACTTAGTGGGGAGTCTGCTTCTCCTGCTGTCCCTCCTCCTGCTTGTGCTCTCTTTCTCTCTCTTTTCCTCTCCCTCCCTCTCTCTAATAAATAAAGAAAATCTTTTTTAAAAATAAAGAAATAGGGGCACCTGGGTGGCTCAGTGGGTTAAAGCCTCTGCCTTTGGCTCAGGTCATGATCCCAGGGTCCTGGAATCAGGCCCCGCATCGGGCTCTATGTTTGGCGGGGAGCCTGCTTCCTCCTTTCTCTCTGCCTGCCTCTCTGCCTACTTGTGATCTCTGTCTGTCAAATAAATAAATAAAATCTTAAAAAAAAAAAAAAGAAAGAAATAGAGATGTCATGAGATACAAAACAATAAAGTTTATATATCTCTGAAGTCCATACTTATAAGGATTTTATAATATGATACAAGCAAGTATTGATGCCTTTTGAAAACTGACATGCTATCTCAAACTGGACTCAAGCACTCTTGAAAAGTTCCTTGTAAACAGAAGAAAGCATTTTTCAAGCATTGGGATTAAGACTTAACAGTGGGTAATTTGGGACAACTGGGTAGATCAGTTGGTTGAGCTTCTAACTCTTGTTTTCAGCTCAGATCTTGATCTTGGGGCTGTGGGATTGGGCTCTACTTCAGGCTCCACGCTCAGTGGGGAGTCTGCTTAAGACCTTCCCTCTGCAACTCCCATCTCCCACGTCAAAAATAAATAAATAAATCTTTACCAAGGAACAAAAGGTAATTTGTTCAAGTAGGTTAGAACTAAGTTAGAACTGGAATGAGCTAAGGCTACCTGACTTCAGAGTCCTTGCTTACCACAAGCACTGTACTTCCCAGACAATATCAGTCCCTGACCAACCTCCCTGACGAAGCCTCAGAGACCCTAAAGAATACTGAAGGAAAAGAACTATATGCTCTCTCCCATCTGGGTACTGACTCATTCAACCTTCCAACCAGAGCTTCTGGGCCTGCTTTGTGACCCCAGCTCTTTCCTTTTCTTCCCTGTATTCCTCTGCTTCTGGTATAAACTTTTCTCCCAGACAAATTCTGTGGTTCTGTGAGGGCTGCTGTTGTCTTGAAAGATCCAACACCCTAGGGCACTGTTGAGTTTGAGGGTACCTGACCATGCTGTCCAGTCAAAGTACCTCAGCCCCTGGCCACAGATCACAGTGCCTTTAGATGACTGAACTGAGATTCCAAGAACTTTTTACTGATGAGAAAGGGAAGCTTGCACAGGTTATTTGCCCAAAGTTTCACAACCATTCAACGGTAAGGCTGGCACTCCAAACCTACATTATTTCTGAATTGCACAGCACAAATACTGATACTTGGCTACAAAACATTGGCAGTAAAACCCACTATCCTACAAATAAGTATTAACACAGGGAATAATCTACAAAAGCATTAGATAAAAGGTCAAATATAACCTATGTTCAAAACCAAGTTTAAGGGACGCCTGGGTAGCTCAGTTGGTTAAGCAGCTGCCTTCGGCTCAGGTCATGATCCCAGTGTTCGGGGATCAAGTCCCACATTGGGCTCCTTGTTTGGCGGGGAGCCTGTTTCCCCTCTGCCTCTGCCTGCCGCTCTGTCTGCCTGTGCACTCTCGCTATCTCTCTCTCTCTCTGGCAAATAAATAAATAAAAGCTTAAAAAAAAGTTTAAAAATGTAATTATTAAAAAAAATAATTATATGGGGCGCCTGGGTGGCTCAGTAGGTTAAAGCCTCTGCCTTCAGCTCATGTCATGATCCCAGAGTCCTGGGATCCAGCCCCACATTGGGCTCCATGCTTAGCGGGGAGCCTGCTTCCCCTCTCTCTCCGCCTGCCTCTCTGCCTACTTGTGATTTCTGCCAAATAAATAAATAAAATCTTTTAAAAATTATAATAATTATGGAGATGAGTGGGTGACTCAGTCGATGGAGTGTCAGGCTCTTGACTTTGGCTCAGGTCATGATCTTATCGTCATGGGATCGAGTCCTGTGTCCAGTTATGCACTCAGCAGAGAGTCTGCTTAAGATTCTTTCTTTTCCCTCTACCCCTCTCACTTATGCTCATGTTCTTTTTCTCTCTCTCTAAAATAAATAAATAAAATCTTTTAAAATTGTAATTATATATGTCCTTAAGATTTTAATTTTGGGTTATTACTTTCATGCTAAAATCTGTGATACAACTTGTCTCTGAATACTACTACTCTTTCTTCACTCAGGAAATTACTTCATACAGCTGATTTAGCTACTCTGGGAATGTCGCAGCAGGAGGTTGGATAAACTGTTTCAAGCTTGATAAAGAGGTCTTCACTGCATACACAGATAGGCAAATTCTTTAAGGCAATTTGGGAGGGGGGGTAAAGAAAGGATGATTTTATTAATAGATTAAACAGGAAAACAACACAAGGTAACAGGGCTCCTCATCTTCACATTTTGCCTTCTCACAATACCAAAATGAATCTACTTCAAACTTAAATTTGACCAGGGGTACCTGGGTGGCTCAGTCAGTGGAACATCTGACTCTTGATTTTGGCTCAGGTGACGATCTCAGGGTCTTGATCTCAGAGTCATGAGATCGAGCCTGGGAGTGTACTTGAGATTCTCTCTCTCTCTCCCTCTATCGCCCCCTCTCAAAACACACACACACACACACACACACACACACACACGAAGCCAAAACTTTAATTTGACCATATTACTCTTTTGCTAACATCTGAAAATGATTCTGATTGCCTAGATGACCAAGGCCAAGCTTGGTCTCCGTGCTCACCTAACGGTTGCATCCCGTTTCCAGGACCAGCAACAGGGAACAGAGGGCAGGTCCCTTCACAAGCCCTGGGGAGCACTCAATGCCTATGTGGATTCTTATTTTATCACCTTTGACCACCATGTCTGCTCTCTCTGTGAACCCTGTCCCTTGTCTCCACACCTTTACCACTCACTACTACCATCTGCCTTGCCAGAAATCTTTTAAGACTCGGCTCAGACGTCTTCTCCCCAAGTGAGTCTTTCCTAACCCCACAGGCTGGGCTAGGTTTCTCTGCCCTGAGCTCTTCTAATACCGGGTGCATATCTCTATTAGAATTCTTTCCACATTAGTAGTATAATTACCTAAACTTACTCCATGAGTTCTTTGAAGGTTCTTCAAGCTTTTACCAAACATGCCGTAAATAATTGTTGAGGCAGTGAATCTAATTCACTTGAGATGCACCCATCCAATATTACTGAGTACCTACTAAATGTCTCCTTGCTAAGGCCTATATGCTAAGAATCAAAACAGAGAAGTCCTTGCTTTTGTGAATTCAAACAACAGAAAGGCAATTGTATTAATTCCTACTGTTGCTGAGGCAAAATAGCACACATTTAGTGACGTAAAACAACTCAAATTTATTACGCCACAATTTGTAGATCAGAAGTCCAGGTCTATAGGGTTAGCTGTTACCTCTGCTCCAGGTCTCATGTGGAGAAAACCAGGATGTCAGCATCTATCTGGTGGCTCTGAAGGAGAACACGCTTTTAAAGATAATTTAGCTTTTACAGGGTACCTGGGGGGGTTCAGTTCATTGAGCAATTGAGTGATTGAGTGTCCAACTCTTGGTTTTAGCTCAAATCATGGTCTTGGGATCCTGGGATTGCCATGGGGCTCTGCCCTCAGCAGGGAGCCTGCTTTTCCCTCTCCCTCTCTTTTGGCCCCTCCCCCGCCACACTCTCTCAAACAAATAAAATCTTTTTTTTTTTTTTTTTTTTTTTTAAGGTAATTTAGCTCTTGCAGCTAGAGGGCTGAGGTCCTGGTTCCTCATTGGCTGCCAGCCAAGAACATCTCTTAGCCCCTTAAGGCCATCTGTATTCCTTGTTAAATTGTCCCCACTTCTTCCTGCCACTCCTACGACCCATGAATCTCTCCAATTTTTCTTTTGCCAAATCTCTACTGCTTTCAACCTGAGAAAGTTTTCCACTTCCAGGGGAATGTGTGATTAGATTGGGATAATCCGAGATAATATCCTTTTCTTAAAATCTGTATCCTCTTCGTATCGCTTTTGGCATGTAACATAATATACTCACAGGTTAAGGCCATGAGGATTCTTTAAGAAGCCATTATTCTGCCTACACAGTACCTATTCTTCTGAGGTGATTTGGAGAAATATCTCACAGCAATATGTCTACATTTATTTTGGCTACAGTATTAAGTTTTGTTTGAACAGTAAAGAAACTAGACAAAAAAAGGTATTATGAACCAAACTTTTCTCGTTAATAGAAAAAAGTTTGATTATGGGTTTACAGGAAGGAAAGGTCTAAGATAGACAATAAGTAAATCTTGTAAGTAGAATGAAAACAGGCAATCGATGATACAGGAGCAATGCAGCTGTCTATTTTATCTAGCAGCAAAGGAAAATGGGGTTGCACAATTACTGTATTTTGTGTTATTCCAAGTATGAGGTTTTCCTGAAGCCTATTAAATATTAGTAGTCTCCTATTAAAAACACAAGATAATCTCCTATTTTGCACATAACTGAATTTATTTTGTTTGAAAGTAATTTAAATTCAAATAAAATTTTTAAACAAACATTTTTGAAAACTAATTGAAAGAGATTATGCTGAGTGAAATAAATCAAGTAGAGAGAGTCAATTATCATATGGTTTCACTTATTTGTGGAGCATAAGAAATAACATGGAGGACATGGGGAGATGGAGAGGAAAAGGGAGTTGAGGGAAATTGGAAGGGGAGATGAACCATGAGAGACTATGGAAGCTGAAAAACAATCTGAGGGTTTTGAAGGGGGAGGCGGGAGGTTGGGGGAGCCTGGTGGTGGGTATTATGGAGGGCACATATTGCATGGAGCACTAGGTGTGGTGCATAAACAATGAATTCTGTTACACTGAAAAGAAATTACATTTTAAAAAATGAAAAAAAGTAATTGAAATTCTCTTTTAAAAGTTTTTCCAACAAAAAAAAAGAATCACCGATTTTCAAAATTTTTTAGCTAGTAAGTTGATTAAAATTAAAAATCAATTCAATAATACAGAATTTTATTGTACTTATTTATTTTTAAGATTTTACTTATTTATTTGACAGAGATCACAAGTAGGCAGAGAGTCAGGCAGAGAGAGAGAGAGAAGCAGGCTCCCCACTGAGCAAAGAGCCCAGTTCAGAGCTCGATCAGGACCCCGGGATCATGACTGGAGCTGAAGGCAGAGGCTTAACCTACAGAGCCACCTAGGCACCTCAATAATACAGAATTTTAGAAAGTCTACTATTTGCTAGGTATCTATGCTAGATCCAGAGGATACAGATATAAATCCATTTGTTATACTTCCCGCCTACAGGAAACTCATAGGCATATAAATGAATGAATACAGTGCTGGGCAGCCAAGCACTAGGAGAAGCAAGCACAAATGGAAGGAATGATCTACTCTATGAAGCAGTAAGATAAGCCTTTTCTGGCTTTTCTTTTGAAAATTTTGAAGACTTAATTTTTTTAGGGAAGTTTTAGATGCACAGAAAAATTGACTGGAGGATACAGAGATTTCCCTTATCCCCTCTTCCCTATATATGCATGGCCTTTCCCATTATCCACATCTGCAATTAATGAATCTACATTGACACATCGTAATAACCCCAAGTCCATAGTTTGGGTTCACTGTTGGTGTTCCACGTTCTGTGGGTTTGGACAAATGTATGATAACATGTGATCACCATCATAGCACCATAGAGAGTACGTTCATTGTTCTAAAAATCTTTTGGGCTCTGCTTATTCACTCTTTTCCCCTCCAATCCTAACCCTTAGCAACCATGGAGGTCTTTTTACTGCCTCCATAGTTTTGCCTTTTCCAGGATGTCATGGTTGGAATCATACAGTATGTAGTCTTTTCAGATCAGCTTCTTTCACTTAGTAATAAGCAGGTTCCTCCACATCTTTCCATGGCTTGAAGCTCACTTCTTTTTAATCACTGACTAATATTCCATTGTTTGGGTGTATCACAGTTACTTGTTCATTTACCTATTGAAGGACAGACATCTTGGCAGTTGCTAAGTTTTGACAATAATGGATAAAACTGCCATAAGCCCGATAATCCTTTGTGTGTGGTTTTTCTGTGGATATAAGTTTTGAACACCTTTGGATAAATACCAAGGAATGAGATTGCTGGATTGTATGGTAATAGTATGTTTAGGTTTTGTAGGCATTTCTGGTTTTGAAGGAGGCATAAACAAAGGCACTGAAGTACAAAAAGGCACAAGGTATTTGGAGAAGTCTATTGTGTTTGGGGAACATAACATATTCACAGGTTAAGGGCATAAGCATTTTTTAAGAGACCATTATTCTGCCTACCACAGTACCTACTGTTCTAGAATTATTTCCTGGCATATCCCTCATTGGAGTGATTTGGAGAAATACTTCCCAGCAATATGTCTACATTTATTTTGGCTACAACGTTAAGTTTTGCTTGAAAAATAGAGACTAGACAGTCTTTGAACAGGTATTATGAGCCAAACCTTACTAGTTACCAGAAAAAAGGGTAAAGAGCAAGGGGCCTGTGGTGAAGTTAAGGCTGGAAGGGTGGCGAGGTGGCAGCCAACCATGCCCTACATTTTATTCTGTGGAGATGAAGTGAGAGCAAAGACTTTTTAATCAGGGACAACACGGGATTGGATTCGTACTTTAGAAAGATTACATTGTCAGAATAGAAGAGAATGGCTCTGGGCTGGAGGTCACTTATAGCCCGGAAAACCAGTCTGGATAAGATTGTGTCTTAAGGACTAAAGCCTAAATTAATGCAATGGAATTGGCAGCAAAGAGCAATGGGAAGATGAGAGAGATTTGGCAGTAGGAATCATCAGACTTCACGATTGTTAAAGGCATGGGGGAAGACAGGGGGGGAAGGGAAAGGCAAAGAAGGAGAAGGAGGACTTGAGAATTATTTGAAGATTCCTGACACGGGAGGAAAATCTGGATATTTCATGAAGGCTGACTAAGTTAAGGAATAAAGGAAAACAGGGGAGAATAGATAGGACAAAGACTTTCTGTTTGACCAAATTTTAGGCATCTGTGAGTCCTCCTCTCAGGTATGCTGCCTGCCTGGGCCCTGTCTGTGGCCAGCCAAGTCCAGTTTTAGTAAGAATCCTGCTAGGTCCGTTTGGAGAGGCCCTCCCACCCTTTCTATCTGACCACCCTTGATATCTAATCAAATTCCTCATCCCCCTCCTTGGATGTACGACCACACTGACCTCCTCTGCAAGAATCCTGTGAAATTAGTTTAGCAAGAATCATTCCCACCCTTGATGTCCCCTCTTAATAATTTTCTATCCATTGACCCCTCTCACTCTGCTTTTCAGCTTACATCTCCAGCTGTCTTTGTTGTATTTGTAGCTGAGTCTAATCTCTCTCCTCTATTGCAATAGTCTTGACACCTGCAGCAATCGCCCTCAGTAAGGCCTTCCTTATAGTTTTAACAAGTGTAAGAATAATTTTTTTAACAATGGGGAGAAGCATCACTCCAGAACTAAAGTTACTTCCAAACATCTCTAAAGCTTAATTTGTTGCATACATTTTTTAACTATCGTATAAATAAATAACATGACTGAACTATGTGCTTCAACCATTGTGATGTACACAATCCAGCCATCTGTGCCCCAAGAGCCTAGCAAGATAACAAGATGGCTTCCTTGCCATAATTTTAAAAATTATATATACATATATTTACATATACACGCATATTTACATAAATTTTCATATAAAATATGAAATATAAATACGAAATCCTCTCTATAAAAAAAGAGAGCTAGATAAACAGTTTAATACCCACTGTTTGAAAGTTCATGCAATTATTTCCTTAAAGATTTTACAATAATCTTACAGGGTGCTAAAGCCTGGTGAGCTTTAAAGAAAAAGAGTCCAAGTCTTGGTAATATTTTGAGTTGCAGTCTAGCACAGGCTACTTTTGTGTTTCCTAACCTCGATTTATTGCAAGCTTAGTTCAAGAGAATAAAGGAAGCTGTTTTAACTACTTGCATTCGCTGCTGTAGCCTGAAAGTTGCTTGACATATAGAGGAATGGGCATGGCTCTGTTCTAATAAAACTTTATTTTTTTATGGACTTCGAAATTTGAATTTCATGTTATTGCACGTGTTCCAATGCATACTTTATTTTCTTAACCACTGAAAAATGTAAAAGGCATTCTTAGCCCACAGACGTACGGAAACAGCCGACAGGCCGTATTTGCCGTAAGGCTGCAGATGGTCATCTGGTATGTACACAACGTCAGAATTCGAAAAATGTTAAGTGTGAAGTGTGGGAACTTTTGCAGGACATTCGTGGTAATGTAATGTTACAGGCCACCTTCCAATACGATGACACAAGCGGTAGCCAAGGTGGCCATGCCCAGAAATGGAGAAAGCAAGCGGGCTGAGCAGAGTGGTACGAGCGCCGCCCCACGCAGCTCGCCACCCTCGCGGCCACGGGTAACGCACGCCCAGCGCCACGGATTGGACCGCACGCAGACAGGATCCTCCCAGACGCGGAGGTGGCAGCCCGCGGGCAAACACACGGAGGAAAGCAACCCCCTCCCGGCTCCACCCCGCCGCACCTCCCCCGACGTAAACGGCGCGTGCACGCACGCACGTCTCCCGCCCCTCGCTCCCTCGGACTCTATTGCGCATGTCTGGGAGAGGGAGCGGCGATTGACCGGGAGGCCCTGGCCGGAGCCGGGCGGAGGGCCTCCCCCGGGCCGGGCGGGTAGACACGGCCCGCGCGTGCGTCACTTCCGCTGGGGCGGGACGGAGCCGTGGGGGTGGTGCCTCGACCGCGGCTCTTCTGTTTGTGTTGGTAGCTCAGCTGATGCGGGCCGGCCAGAGTGGACGTCAGTGCGGTCCGGAGGCGCGTCGCCGCTGCCGCCCATAGAGTTGCGGCCTGCATCCCGGTGAGTGGCGGCTGGGGGGACAGAGGCGGGACGATAGGTTAGGGAAGAGGGCAGCCTGGCCTCCCCGGGCACTTGTGTGGCCCTTCTCTTTCCTCGAAGGGCACTTGCAGAGGAACAGGGCGGGGAGCCGCCGGGCTTCGAGGAGGTCCCGGGACCAAGGTTCCAAGAGGCATCCGGGCACCGGAAGGAGCCGCGGACCTGGGGCTGATTGGTGCGCGGTGTCCGCCCCCGCCGTCCGCCGCCTCGGGTTCTGCTGGCCTGGTCCGGCTCAGCGTGTTTTGGTTTCCCTCGTCCCGCCCTGCGCTTTCTGGCCCACCCCCGCAGCTCCCAGCCGGGTTGCCCCGATCGTTTTGGCTGCGCCCGCCCTGGAGGGTTCTCCCGCAGTTCCCTGCTGACTGTCAGAACGCTTCCCTCTTCGGCGCGGTCCTCCGCCGTCGGCGCACGGGCGCGTTCCGCCGCGTGTTCGCGTGGCCAGCGGTTTCTTTTTAACCCCGCGCGCGTCTGGCTCCCTCCCTCCCTGCGCTGCTGTTGCAGGTTCAGGTGTGTGCTTTTTCAGCGATGAAGCGGTGCGAACCGTTGTGTGGCCGTGCTCCCCGTCATTGTCATTTCTGTCATTGTGCTGGGAGGAACCTGCTGCCTACGCCTAATACAGTAACTTGAAAGTGCTGACTTCTTGGGGAAACCAAAGTGTCCATACGGGACTGTCTTCTTTATAATGGGGTTTTATCTCCAGTAACATCTGCATCTGGTTCTTGCATATAGTCCTTGTTGCTGAGATTTCAACTGACAAAAGTATGCTTCATCGTGTTGAGGGACTGCTGTTAAAACAGTGAAATAGGAAGCATTTTTAAATCCGAGAGTTTAAAAAAAAAAAAAAGTGTATTAAACTGTGAGCCGAGAATTGATGCCTCTTACGGAGGCAGTTGTTTGAAGCCCCTTGTAGTTAATTTGTTAAATTGCGCCATTTACTTGTACTTTAATTATAAGAATATGTTCTTCATAATTTGTTACCAAACTTTTTCTCAATGTTGATCTTACTTTCCTATTTCTTAGATCTATGTTAAAGTCTAGAGAGAATGTCTTTATGAGTGAAGTTGAGGGAGAAGATCAGTTGACTGGTGTATTTATTTGCATCACTTGCTAAGCAGATAAAAGTACAGCTTGTACTGAGTTGTTCTTTTGCTCAGTAATGACAAAGGAATTGCACCTAAGGGTACATATTGCCTCACTTGTGGAACACATTTGTGAAAAGGTCAGAGTTAGAACTCCTAGCCTTGGACAACTTTCTGTCATAGAACTCTTAACCTTGGACACCTTTCTGTCGTTTCATGTCTTAGTTATAATCTTTCTCTCCCATGTTATATATCTTAACTTTGTTCATTATCGAGTTCTTTTTAGAACTTGCTGTTGTATTGGTTTCCATGACCCTGATTTTTTCAGGATATCTTTTCACCTGTGCTTTTTTGTTTCTGGAAAGACTTCTTCCTAACTCTTGATGTCAGTCAGGGGTCTGCCCTTGTTCTTCTTTCTAAAGAAAGCAGAGTTTCAAAATTCAAATCTAAATACTTTAGTAGGTCCATGACTCTTGAAATGTTACAGAAAGTATAGTGTGTGTGTGTGTGTGTGTGTGTGTGTATGCAAATAATCATTTCTCAAGGAAGAGGATCTGTGGTCCCCCAGTTCTCAGGAATTATTACTATAAACTTTTTTTTTTCCCCTGGTAAATCCAGTCTTCTATTTTCAGTTGTCACTGTGCTGGTACCTCCAGACTTAAACCACAGCCTGTGTTTCTATAGTACATTTCCATTTGAATGTCCCATGTTACCTCATCCAAGAGATTTTTCTTTCATATTAAATTGGTCCCCTTCCAGTCATCTCATTTTCACAAGTGGTATTCTCTATGTATCTCTGAGTAAAAACACTTGAGTTGTTTTGACATCTTCTCCTCACCCCATTCTTCCCTGTGACCAAGTCCTTTGTCGCTGTTTCCCCACTTTCAAAGTGGGGCTCAAAGTAATCCTTTCTCTAGTACAGTACCAGTGTCTTAATTCAAACCCTTGTCACTTTATGCCTGCATTATTGGAATAACTTAGGGAAGTCCTGTGTAGATTCTTTTATCCTCAGCTGAGCCTCCAGCTAGCAGTTCCCTTATTTTCCTCCAGTTAAAACACAGTTCTTTTCCCTAGAAGTTGGTCTATACCTCCCTATTCTATTTATTTTTCCAGTGTACTTACACTACCCTATAAGTTGGTACCCTAGTCTTCACTGCTCTTTTCTTAGTAGGTGATGGCACCTGCCACTTGACATACTCCTCTTTATCTTTTTGCAGTCTAACCTACTCCAGCAGAATTTACTCTCAAAATTTTTATCTGCATTTACCAGTGTTGTGATTTGGAAACAGCTAAACTAAGCTTTCTGATTTTGTTGGTAGTTCTGTGTTTATTGATTTTTGCTTGATAATTGTAGTTTGTAAGAGGGGTATTAAAATATTGTCATGAAATTGTCTAGTCTTTCCATAATTCCTCTTTTTTTTTTTTTTTTTTGCTTTATATACTGTATCTCAGTGTCTTGTTAGGTGTATTCATAATTGGTTATGAGAATTATGTCATTGGAAAGAAACAATACAGACCCATTACTTGTATAGCTCTGTCTTCTGCTTGACTGTTGGGCCCATTTTTCCAGCATTTTCCCTGTTTACTTACCTTCAACCACCTGGTAGTTCTTTTAGTCTTGAGTAGACAGAGCCCATTACTGTCTCCAACACTTTCATTGCTTTTTCCTTTGCCTTGAATGCTTTTTTCCCTGATTTTAATGATTTGCTTCGTTACTTATTTGAGATCCCCAGTAAAATGTCAACTCAGTTCTTCTCTTGATCATGTCAAATACAATACCCCATTTGCCCTGAGTTTTGGAAATATCCTTTCATGGTAGTTTGTTGTTGTTTAAAGACTTACTTATTTGTGAGAGAGAGAGCACAAGCTTGAGCACACAGGCATCAGAGCAGGCGTGAGAGAAAGGAGGAGAGAGAATCTCAAGTAGACTCCCAGCTCACTGCGCGGCCAGAGATGGGACTCTGTCGCACACCCTGACATCAGGACTTGAGAGCTGAAACCAGCAGTCAGAAGCTTGATGGACTGAGCCACCCAAGTGCCCCCTTTAATGGTACTTTCAGTTCATTCTACTGAAACTCCTTGGGGTTCACCAGCTCTGACTAGTTTCCATTTGCTTGGGGTCTGTGCACCATTCAAGCAATGTGACTGAAAAAGATCTCAGGCTTGTGATTTCTCAACTATGGATTTACCACTATTGGGTTTTTTTTAACTGTAATAAAAACCAAGTATTATAACATTTACCATCTTTACCATGTTTAAGTATGTGGTTCAGTGGCATTAAGAGCATTCACATTGTTCTAAAACATCTCCAGTACTTTTTCATCTTGGGGAACTGAAGCTGTGCCCATGAAACACCCCTTTTGCCCCATTCCCCAGTTTCTAGAAATCATCATTCTGCTTTCTATAGCAGTGACTTTGAATACTCTAGATACTTTGTGTAAGTGGAATCACACAGTATTCGTTCTTTTGTGACTGGCTTATTTTACTTAAAATAATATCCTCAAGAGTTCATCCCTGTTCTAACATGTGACAGGTTTTCCATCCTTTTAAAGGCTGAATAATATTCCTTTGTAGGTAAATACATTTTGTTTATCTGATTTAAAATGATTGGATCATTTCATAATCTCAAACTGTTAATGAAAAATGGTCTATCTGTGATGGTTAGTCCTAAGGGCTATGTTTGCTTGACAGTGTCTTGCCATTTTATCACCTATGGCTAGCACAGAACCTAGCATAAAAAGGGCCTTCAAAAAATAGTTGTGAAATAAATAAAAGGCTACTAGAGTTAAAGACTAAACACACTAAAATGGAGATAATCAGTATTGCATTGACAGAATACATGAATGAGAATCAAAAAGAAAACCAATTCAAACCTCCTACCAAAAAAAAAAAAAAAAAGTCATCACTTGAAATAAGAAAATTACCACCAATGGCATCAGTTATGGGTAAATCATTTACCTTTCCTTAGTTTCTTCAAAGAGTTTCTTCCTTTCAACCTTTCACCCTTCCCTATGGACTACAACTTACTTGAGACAACTGAACTCTTTTCATTGTCAGTTTCCTCTCCTAGGATCAAAGCTACTATCCTGGGTTTTTTAGAGATCACTTCTGTTTTAATTGTCTTCCCCATATAGAAAATATAGAAATCTCGACCCACAGAAAAAAACAAAACAAACAAACAAAAAAACCCCAACATTTGAGTTGTTTCCACCACTGGTATTGTGTGCTGCTATGAACACAAATGTGCAGATGCCTCTTTGAGACCCTGCTTTCAATTCCTTTGGATATATACCCAGAAGTAGGGTTGCTAGATCCTATGGTATTTCTATTTTTAATATTTTTGAGGAACCACAATACTATTTTCTGCAGCAGCTGCTCCATTTTACAGTCCCAACAACGGTGCACAAGGGTTCTAACTTCTCCATATCTCTGCAAACACTTGTTATTTTCTGTTTGTTTTTAATCACAGCCTTCCTAATGAGTCTGGAGTGATATCTCATTTGGTTTTGATTTGCATTTTTCTGATGATTCAGTGATGTTGAGCATCTTTTCATATGCTTGTTGGCCATTTGTATATCCTCTCTGGAGAAATTTCTACTCAAGTTCTTTGCCAGTTTGTTTTTAATTGGGCAATTTGATTTTTTTGTTGTTGACTTGTAGGAGTCCATTACTAGTTTTGAGCATGGCTTTTTATTCACAGGTACTTTAATTGTATTTTATTAAGTATTTCTGGTTTGGGGATTGTGGGGCTTTTATGTTAATTCAACTTACTCATTGGCCATAAATCCTGGATATCAGAAAAGCTGGGAAGGTAGATATGTTGGTTTCTTTTCTCTCTGTCTCTTTGTAAAATTGGAATTTTGAAATCATATGTATACATGCGATTTACAAAGCTTTTAGTTCAGACTGTAATCTGAACATTCACAGTAGGTTCTCGGTTTCTATCTTTCTCAGTCTTGTCTGTTCATTCTGTCAGAGATCTGCTGAATCCTCTTTGTAGTGTCACTCCTTTGCTTAAAATACTTCATTGACAGTCTGATCTTTAATTTCCTTGGCAAGATTTGTAAGAGCCTTCATAATCTGACCCCCAAAACCATCTTTGCAATATCATCTACCTGTCCCTCATTATTCTCATTACTCTTTCTAGGTCCTGGAGCGAAACTGGACTGCTTGCAATTTTTGTTCATATTGTTTATGCTTTCTTAAATGCTTTTTTTGTCTTTGTATTTGTTCCTATTTAAAATTCTCTCCTGTTCTCAGCTTTCTACTTAATGAGTTCCTTTTTAACTTTGTCCAGTTTTTAGTGTCTTATTATTTTTTGAACTTACTTGGATATCTGCTCTGACCATTCTCATGGCACTATCCGTGAAAGTGTTCTAAACCATTTGCTTTTTTTCTTTTTTTCTGTCTGCTTTTTCTAATTACAAAGGTAATATTTTCTCATTGTAAAAAATACATATAATACAAAAGGAAAAAGAAAAAGTCCATCTTCTTGTTCTCTTTTGATCCCACTCCTTGGTTCACAAGAATAAACAAACTAGTGCTTACCCTTTCGGAATCTGCGTGTGTATGCGTGCGCGTACATGTGCCACATGTGGACAGCCTCACATTTAAACTGCATGTGTAGGTTTTTCTGTCTTTCATTACCTAATGTCTTTGTATCTCCACATGTGTATAGTGTGTGTATTATAGCCGCTGGCCTTTTTTACTGTAGTGTATATGAAGGATGGGCAGATCATCTAGTTTCTTTAACTGCTGCAGAATACTATATGGTAACCCATTCTGCAGTTTATATATGCCATAGTTTATTGAGCCATTCCTTTCTAGAAGACCTTTAGAGTTGTTTTTCTTTGTTTTATTATTTCAGTCAATGCATTAGGGATTGTGTATATATACTTCTGCACTCATAAAGTATTTCTGTAGGATTCTTAATAGAGTTTTAATAGTGAAATTGCTGATCAAAAAATATGTGCCTTTAAGATTGTGATAGATAGTATTTAAGATTTCATTGGATATTGTCAGATAGCCCTATGTGTCCCATTTCTTCAGCCTATTATTAATACTGAATATTATCAACCATTTACATTACCACCTATTGTAGAAACAAAACATGTTGGGTTTTTTTTTAAGATTTTATTTATTTATTCCACAGACAGAGATCACAATTAGGCAGAGAGGTAGGCAGAGAAAGAGGAAGGGAAGGAAGCAGGCTCCCTGCTGAGCAGAGAGCCGCATGTGGGGCTCGATCCCAAGGCTCTGGGATCATGACCTGAGCCAAAGGCAAAGGCTTTAACCCACTGAGCCACACAGTTGCCCCAAAACAAAACATGTTTTAATTAGTACTTTTCTTTGATGTGGTGAAGGGTATTTTCATAATTTTACTGTCTGTATTTCTTCTTCTTCTGCATTAACTGGCCTGTTAATGTCCTTTGTCTATTTTTCTGTCAGCTGAATCTTTCTTTTTTTAATTGCATTCATCTTACATTGTGGTTATGAACCCCTTGTCTGTTAGATGTGGCACATAGCTTCTTGTAGTCAGACCTTTAATTTAATAAACATAACTAGATAGTGAAATGTTTTTTTGCATGGCTATCTGTAGCCTTAGACTGAAAGTTCTTCATATCGTGTTTGTCTTTGTGGTTTCAGCATCTAGTACCATGTCCATGTAGGTTAAATATTCTATAAATGGTTTGCAATGAACAAGATGGTGTAAGACTTGACTCTACAAAGACTTCAAAGTCTGGTGTCACATAAACTAGTCCAGACTTTGACAGAGAAGAAAAACAGCATAGTATCTAAATTGCATATTCAGTTATGTGTTGTAGGAAAACTTATGTATTTGGTAGCTTTCCTAAATTACATCTCATGAAACATCCTACCACTCGCTCTCTTTTTTCATTAAATTCTGTACTGGAGAATGAATTGTCTTCTGGAGCTTAAAAGGGAGATATGCAGTATCTGTAATGGAAATACATTATTCTGTCTTCTTTTGAGACAAGCTGCTGAGTTTATTTCAAGTAGAAAAGTATTTTATCTTAAACCCAGTTTCAATTTTACCTTGTATCCTAATTTTTTTTTTCTTGCTATTTCAGGTAAGACCATGAATTATGGCATTTCTTAAATGAAGCATTCAGGAATGAAGTGAAAATCCTAACATATAGAAAATAAATGATTTTTAAGTTATGTCTATTAATTTGACTATAGATATATATTATATTTACCTCCTTAGTAATGCAAGAAGTCTTTGTGGGAAGCAGAGAAGCAAGCAGCTGCATTTCTTATACTCACCTAAACATTATTGGAGGATAAGCCACGCCAGTCTACAAAGAGGTTTTCATACAAGCAAAATAAGATGTAAATTGACCAAAAGTGATGCCCATTCTTGGAGAAAGCACTGTTACTCTCCAAACCACCATGGTTTACATATTGGAATTTTGAAACTTAGCACTTCTACTCCCAAGGGACTTACAAAAGTGAGCATTCGTATGTCCCGTATTAAAAGTACTTTGAACTCTGTTTCAAAGGCTGTTTTTGGCACTCAGAATGAAATGATCTCACGTTTAGCTCAATTTAAGCCAAGTTCTCGAATATTAAGAAAAGTATCAGATAGTGGTTGGTTAAAACAGACAGGCATTAAACAAGCCATCAAATCTCTGAAAAAATACAGCGACAAATCAGTAGAAAAGAGTTCTTTCTCTGAAAGTCATAGTGTAGGTAAAGATGAAGATATAGGTAAACAAAGTCTTTTTCGTTACACAAGTAGTTTAACCACAAGATTTGGAGAGTCATTCTACTTTTTATCAAATCATATTAATTCATACTTCAAACGTGAGGAAAGAATGTCTCAAAAAAAGGAAAAGAAACATTTCCAGGACAAACTTGAAGATAAAAAGGTCGAAGAAGAGAAATCGAGCTCTCCAGATCCTGGCATCCTGACTGATAAGCGAGATTCAGAATCTTCTTTATATTCTGTGGACAAGTCTGCAAGTGCCAGTGGGACTCCTGAGGCTCTTCCAGTTTCTACTAAACAGAGTATTGCTAACTTTCTTTCTCGTCCCACCGAAGGTGTCCAGGCTTTAGTAGGTGGTTATATTGGTGGACTTGTCCCTAAATTAAAGTATGATTCAAAGAGTCAGCCAGAAGAGCAGGAAGAGGCTGTTAAAGCTGAGCAGCCTGTCAGCAAAGACAAAAATGGAGAGGAGAAAAAGCGGTTATCTCTTCAGCGAGAAAAGGCAAGTCGTTATCAGTGTTGCTTGACGTTTTAACTTTTGTCAAATGCGTAAATTCCATTTCCCTATGGGACCAAAGAAACCTTAATCACGGGTTGGTATTACTAGAGAAGTTTCGCATCCTAATCATATATATTTTAATATGTCTTTGTAGATTATTGCAAGAGTGAGTATTGATAACAGAACCCGGGCGTTAGTTCAGGCGTTGAGAAGAACAACTGACCCAAAGCTCTGCATTAACAGGGTTGAAGAACTGACTTTTCATCTTCTAGAATTTCCTGAAGGAAAAGGAGTGGCTGTCAAGGTAATTCTAATTTATTTAATCTGGTTTTGTCTTGGAAAATACTAACGCACTTTCTGAAATGGAGAAGGCAGTACCTTTCATTTTTAAAATTTAACTATTTTTAGGTTTTTATTATGTATGTGATGTGTCATAGAGTCAGTAATTGGCCCACTTATTCTATTATATATATTATGCTTAAATATTCTCTTACTCTGTGATGATAAATTATGCTGTTGGTCCTACTGTTTATTGAGATTAAATGTTTTAAAATAGAAAATAAATAGTGTGTTCACTGAATTGCAAAATAGTTGCCAAATTTTTCTTAAATTTGTTTATACTATATAGCTACTTTTTTAAGATGGGAGATGTAATTCATAAGTAAAACCATAGGTAATTTTTATTTTTTGATCTTTTTGTATTTGCAAGTCAACATTTTAATGATCTTAATGATAATTGGATTAATAATTACATTAATAAAATGATTAGCTTTTCTTCACCTCGATTTTTTCACATATAAAATAGTGAAGGTAATTTAGACCCAAAAGACTATTTTCGGAGAAATACTATAAAATATGAATGATGTGCTTGAGTCTCTTTCCATTGCACTGCTGATTATTTGTAATATTTAATCACCAGTTTACAAATATATAATGAACAGACATTGTTAACATTTGTTTAGAGATCTGTTAATGCTTGTTTTTAACTCGCCACTCAAAAAAGTCTAAGTTAACTTAGTTCATATTCCATTTTTTGACAACCATTTTGCTGAAGAGTTACCTCAGTCCTTATATAAGGTAGCCTCCTATAGTTTCATATTATATAATTCATATGTTATAAAGCTAAACTTCAGAATTTCATGTTCATGGAACTGGGGATTATCTTTCATGGCTATTTAATCTCTTATATAAAAGACAGATTTTCCAAAGGTAGATAGCTTTTAAGTCCATTTACTATTTCAGGGATATACTGAAGCAAAGATCTAAAATAGACTTGCATACTTTAAAGAACTTTAAAAAAAAGTGTTTTATTGAAGTACAGTACAACCTGCAGTTATTGGAATCAAGTTCAGTGAATTTTTCACAAACTAAAGGCATCCATGTAACTGGCACTCAGATAAGGAACAGAATTTACCAGGACTTCACAAGCCTTCTGTGCCCCCTTCAATCACAGTTTCCCCAAATTACTTTAAATTAGTTTAGGGGTTTTTTGGTACCTTATATAAACTATTGTGATTGGGTTTTTTCATTCATCATGTTGGTAGTAATCGTTCTCATTGTTGTGAGAGGTTGTAGAACATTCATTCTTGTTGCTTTCATATTCCATGGTGTGAATGTATCACAACTTACTTATTGTACTACTGATGAATTGTTCGGTACTTTTCAGTTTTAGTCTATCATGAATAGTCATGCTGTTAGAAACTTTGAGGGCTCTTTTATTTTGCATTACTGATCTCACATCTAAGGACCCTTCAATACCAAGGAGTAGTGTGTTGTAGGAATGTGTATTCTGATCAAGTATGATTGAAAATCTGGATAGTCTGTAAAAAGTTCTTAACCACTTCCCTAAATAAGAAGCATCTCAAAAAGAATGAACTGGATAAATTAAGACATTTTCACATGCACAGTCTCATGTGAACTTTCCCAATGAAGTTTTAATTATTCAAAAGAACTGAGCTTTTGAAAAATGCTAGAATTGTTTGTTTTAAAACATTTATATTAATTTTGCTTTTTTGTATATCATATTTATGGTGGCCAAATGAGAGCGAATTGTCTTTGGTAGATTAGTTTCCGTGTATATGTGTGTGTGTGTGTATTTGATGTGCTGCATTCATGGCCGCCACATCTAGGAAGTTGCCCTTTTTGGTTTCTTCATTGTTGGTGAAGGCATTCTCCTTTCATTATTTTTTTAATAGAAAGTAACTTTATTATTTAAATTATTTATTATTTATTTTTATTATTATTTAACTTTTTATTTATTATTTTATTATTTATTATTATTCTTCTTTCATTATTTTTTTAATAAAAAGGTAACTTATTATTATTTAAAAAAGGGGCAGCATAAACTTTGTAAAAAATTTTTTTTTAATAAAAACAAAAATAAGAAAATAAGAATAACATTTATTTCTGTTACCCAGAGATTATCACTGTAAATGTATTAGTGTCTGTTTGTATTAGATTAAGCCGAGTTAAACTCTTTTTTTTTTTTTTTAAGATTTTATTTATTTATTTGACAGAGATCACAAGTAGGCAGAGAGGCAGGCAGAGAGAGAGGAAGGGAAGCAGGCTCCCCGCTGAGCAGAGAGCCCGACGTGGGACTCCATCCCAGCACCGTGAGATCACGACCTGAGCCGAAGGCAGCGGCCCAACCCACTGAGCCACCCAGGCGCCCCCGAGTTAAACTCTAATAAACAATATCAAAACCTCAGTGACTTAACACAACAGAGGCTTATTTGTCCCCTGTGCAAAGTCACCTGGGCATTGGGTGACTCTTCAGGACAGTGACCCTCTCTGAGGTGGCTACTTTGATCTTGTTCTTGTATGTTTCCATACGTGTCCTCCATGATCTCACTCTAGCGGAGTGAGAGTATTTCAGCAGAAAATGCCACAGGTTTTTTCTACTCATGAGTTATTTATCCTGCCCAAGTACTGCCTTCGTGTGCCTGTGTCTGTTGGCCATCTGGATGTCCTCTTTGCAAAAATGTCTGTTCATGTCCTCTGCCCATTTCTTGATTGGATTATTTGTTCTTTCGGTGGTGTTGAGTTTTCTAAATTCTTTATAGATTTTGGACACTAGCCCTTTATCTGATATGTCGTTTGCAAATATCTTCTCACTGTTTCCTTTGCTGTGCAAAAGCTTTTGATCTTGACGAAATCCCAATAATTCATTTTTGCCCTTGCTTCCCTTGCCTTTGGCGATGTTCCTAGGAATATGTTGCTGCTCCTGAGGTTGAAGAGGTTGCTGCTTGTGTTCTCCTCAAGGATTACTTTGTGAATTTTTATGGGGCTTCCTCCTCATTGGTGTTATTTGATGTATTCCTTGTTTCTTTGTATTTGCTGAATACTGGAATATAAACATAAAGACTTGGTTAAGTTAAACTTTTTGTTAGAGCACATTGTATATGTTGCCATGTGTCTCATCTTCCATCATACCAGAACACATATAACTGGTTGAAGAACCAGTTTTGACCACTGGATTAGGGAGATGACAATCTGATCTTCTCATTGGACATTTAGGCTAGAATCATAATCCCATCAGCCATTAACCTAATCCAGAACTAGTCATTTCATTAGGATTGCAAAATGATAAATTTCTAATTCTGCCACTCCTCTGCATTGTAATTGACATTCATCTGTAAAAGTAGAGCTTTCCTTTACTAGCTAGAGCTATTTGGTTACTCTCAAAGAGCAGTTTTAAAGGATAAGCAAGAAAAATGCTTAGTTTCCTTCTACTTAGTCACCAATTTTCAAAGTAAAGAGATGCTTTAAAGCTGCCCCATTGGTGACAGGAAATTTTTGGCATTTCTTAAAACTATCATTATGGACTCCCTAGGTTTTCACAAAACGTATTTTGATAATTTTTTTCCTCCCTTCTCTCCTTTGTTGAAAGCTGAATTCATCTCAGCCTTGCTTGGTAGGGGCCCCAAGTTCATTCATATAACTTTAACTTCTTACAAAAGTGCCATGGGCAGAAAAGTGTATGTAAGCATACAGCTCCATGAATTTTCAAAAATTGAAAACATCTGTATAACCCTCATCTCTTTATGCCCCATTCCAATCACTGTCTCTAAAAAGATTGACCATTACCTGATTTTTAGCACTCTAGGTCAGTTGTGCCTTTCTCTGCACGTTCTATAAATAGAGTGGTACAGCTTGTGCTCTTTTATATCTGTTTTTTTCACTTGACATTATTTGTGAGAACCTTCAAGGTGGAGTATGTTTATGAAACATTCACATTGTGATGGATTCTGTGGTATAAATATAGGACCATGTATCCATTTTACTGCTGATGGACATTGGGATAGCTTCCAGTCTGGGAGTCTGGAATAGTGCTTCCGGGATGTATCTTTTGGGAAACACAGGTCTTTATTTTTTTGGGAGTGTATATCCAAGAGTAGTGGTCTTGGTTATGAAGTATGCCTATTTTCATCTCTAGTAGATTCTGCCAAATAGTTTTGCAAAGTGTTTATACCAATTTATACTTCTGCCAAAATTGTATCGATCTTCTAGTGGTTCTACTTCTTCTCCAACACTTTATTGTTTTTATTTTAGCCATTGTGTTGGATGTTTAGTGATACTGAATTGTGGCTTTAGTTTGCATTTCTCTGGTAACTGTGAAGTTTAGCATCTTTTCCAGTGCTTATTGGCCATTTTTGTGCTTACCTTGTGTGAAGTCCCTTTTCCACGTCTTACTCATTTTTCCTTTGGGGTTGACCAGCTTTTTCTTACTGACTTGAAGAATTTCTTTATATATTATAAAAGTTTTTTATATCTGGCATATATTACATATTATATATAATAGTAATATACAATAACTGTGTATTTTTTGTAAATGTATTTTCCCACTCTTGGAGTTACCTTTTAACTCTGCTGGCCCTCTGTCTGAACCAGTCCCAGTTTTTCAGTCTTCTGTTTCTTCCCCAAATAAGCAAAAGCCTCAAGGGAAGACAAGCTATAGTTTATGAGATCACTTCTTTTTTAAAAGAATTCATCTTTTATTTATTTATTGGAAAAAGAGAGTTCTGCACGCGCATGTGCCCACCAGCAGGAGGGAGAAGCAGACTCTCTACTGTGTAGGGGGCCTGAGATGGGGCTTGATCCCAGGACCGTGGGGTCTTGACCTGTGCCAAAGGCAGACACCTAACTGACTGAGCCACCCAGGCGTCCTGAGCTTACTTCTTAGCACTTCTCTCTCCAGATTCTTACCCCTCCTGTTCTCATTGCTTCAGGAGCCCTCTGATGCTTTTGAACAGATGGAACTTCTTTTGTCTTTTATCAAAGTTTTCTAGTTCTTGGAAAGAGACTGTTCTAACCAGAAGTGGAAATTTATATTCCCATGCCCACCATTGTTCAGACTCTTCTTGTAGGACCTTGAAGCTCAACATTAGCCAGGGCAAAAAAGCAACTGAAAAAGAATTTAGAACAATATTACTTCACATTGATTTATCATAAAAAAGAAACAAAATGAGTGATACATTTGGATTATTTTTTTAATTTATTGAAGGAAGATTACATAGCACAAGTTTAGTTGCTAGTCTCAGATTCCCTTAAGCCTGGCCTTCTGACTGGATAAGGTGCTTTTGTGCACAGAACCTAGAGAATCTCTGATAAACTCAGTGTAGAACCCTAGAAGTTAAGCTCTTGCCTCTGGTCACCAATATGAAATTAAACACATAGAATATCAGAGTCCTAGTTTTGTTTAAACAAATTACTTAAATGTAATGAATTTGGATTATTTATTGTAATGGTCAGCTTTTGCCTTCTGCCTTAGTTATAGGTATTGACATTTGTTTATATTTCACTGAGTCACTACCCTTACATCCTATATTCACAAGATGGTTTATTTTTTTTTAATAACAAGTTTAATTTCCAGTAATTACTATGAAGAAGTTTATCTCTAGGATTTGGAGAAAATAGTTTATACAATTTATAATGTTAATCTTTTGTTGTAACAGTTAATACTTCATAAATTTCTGTTAAACAGACTATATATTTTCTAATTCTTAAGCATTGTATCTTCTAAAGAAAATATTTGTACTGAGGTTAATTATTAACCTAGATATTAGAAGAAATATATTTTAAATATTAATTGACATTAATATGTTAAAAAGTAATGTCATTTAAGATTATTAAGAAAGTAATAAACCCTGGCACTGTGATTATTTGTGGTGTACATATGTTGGTTAAAAATCATACAGTTTCACTCTTTATTTGACAAAAGCAATAAAATACTTTTTTCTCAATACAGGAAAAAATTATTCCGTATTTATTAAGATTGAGACAAATTAAGGATGAAACTCTTCAGGCTGCAGTTAGAGAAATTTTGGCCTTAATTGGCTATGTGGATCCTGTGAAAGGAAGAGGAATCCGAATTCTTACAATTGATGGTGGAGGAACAAGGTAAAGCTAGAAAAATGATTTTTTAAATCCTATAGATCCAGTTCAGCCAGAAATTTTTTTATAACTGATTCTGTGTAAGTATAGTAGCTATATCATTGTAAAACCAGATGTTTGAAATAAAACATGAAATAGTTCTTCTTAATTTATTACTTTATCCATTTGAGAGCTTCTTTTTTTTTAATTTCATTTAGAGTGAGCATGAGTGGGGGGAGGGGCACTGAGGGAAGAGGAGGGAGAGAATCTCAAGCAGAAGCCATGCTTGGTATGGAGCCAGATATGGGGGCTTGTTCCCAGGACCCTGAGATCATGACCTGAGGCAAAATAGAGTCAGCTGCTTAACCAGCTGAGCCACACGGATGCCCCAAGGGCTTCTTCAGCATATACCTGAATTTGCTTTTATTTTAATTTGACCTAGTATTTATTTCAGTTTGGTCTCTTCAGACCTTCTTGTTAGTTTAGGACAGTATATCAACCATGACTTAGAAAATCTTGACAATGTTTTATAACATTAGCTTTCTTTAATTATTTATCTTAACTGTATTTATCAGTCAGCTGGTCACTTAATAAAGAGATTGCTAAAAAAGGAGTCTATATCAATAAGTCCCCATGTCCCCCACACACCATCAGTGAGTCCCCACGTCCTCAGCTGCAAATGCCAGTCTGGTGCCACTCTAGAGATATTTAGTGCATTCTTAGCTCAGAAGGAGGGAATTTCACCATCGGACTCCATTCTTGCTGCTGGCAGTTCATCCGTGCTTCTTCTGATTAGTTTGTTGAGTTCCTCTTACTGCTTGTTGGTTAGATCCTTTGGTGTTAGCCTCCCCACCCCCAACACCAGATATTCTAGCTTGGATTCAGGTTTCCTGCCATCTCTGCTCTCATCTCTGAAATTGATAGTACATGCCCTGCCTGTTGTTCTTTGATTACTTTATCTCTCTGATTACATTCTCTGATACACCTGCTTTTCCAGTTACTATCTTGTATGTCCAAGTACTACGCTTATTGTTTTGTTAAATTCTGAGCTCCTGTATGTCAGCCAGATTCTTTTCATTTTGACACCAGTGTCAGTAGCAGTGTGAGTGATGAGGGGAAAAGCTATTTAACCATCTAGGTGGAGGACAGTAAAAAAAAAATACCTTCAGATGGTAGCAGTGGGAAGCAGGAGGGAGGAAAAATATGCAAGAAAACTTTGAAGAAAAGGGGAATTTGAATATAGGAGGAGATCGAGAGCACTCCTAAATGGAGACCCCATGGATGCCTGAGGCAGAACTGCAGGGAAATGGGAGGAGGTGATTGGTATTGAGAAAGACAGTTCTGTTTTTGAACATGCTGAATAGAAGGCTTCACATAGCAGTATAGAAGTGCTAATTCGGCAAATGAAGATTGAGTTGATTGAGAAAAGAAAAGTTTCAGAATAATTTTTGGATGTTTCTTACAGAAGTGAAATAACTGAAGAAGGTGAACATCATTCATACGATAGATCAAGTGGTAATGAATTAGAATCATTCTCGTTGATAGAACTGGTTAAAAGTGATGGGAAGTAAAGAGAGTGGAAGTTCAGTGAGTAAGGAATTTC
This sequence comes from Mustela putorius furo, assembly GCF_011764305.1. Classification (NCBI taxonomy): domain Eukaryota; kingdom Metazoa; phylum Chordata; class Mammalia; order Carnivora; family Mustelidae; genus Mustela; species Mustela putorius. The sequence continues at coordinate 16,256,951 of NW_025421998.1, forward strand.
ACTGAGGAGCAGGAAGAAGCCAGTCCTCTCTGCCATTAAGATGGGGACAGATGGAAAAGTTGGTATCATTCATTGAGTCAACTGTTCTTAACACTGATTTGGATCCAGGAATCAGTAAGCAAAACAGACAAAATCTAAGTCTTCATGGTACTAGCATTCCAGAGGAGGAAAGAGAACAAATAGAAAAGCAAAAATGTATTATTGAATAGTAAGGGGTGCTGTGAAGAAAAATAGCAAAGTGGCAAAGAGTAAGTGCTATTTTAGAGAATGATCATGATTATTTTAGAGCATGATCATGATTATGACTTTTTTTTTCATTTTAAAAAAATACTGAGATCCCGACTTGGTGTATTAGTTTCAGGTATACAACACAATGATTTGATACCGGTTTATTTTGTAGAATGATCACAATAAGTCTAGTTAACATCCATCACCACACAGAGTTAATCACTTTTTTTCTGGAGTTGAGAACATTTGAGATTAACTCTTTTAGTAACTTTCAAGTATGCAGTACAGTATTATTAACTATGTTAGCATGTTGTACCTTATATCCCCTGGATGCATTTATTGTATTATTTATTGTATAACTGGATGTTTGTACCTTCTGATCTCTTCACCCATTTTGTCAACCCCACCCACCCCTTTTGGCAACCACCTGTGACTGTGACTTCTTTTTGAGTAGAGTTCTGAATTCAGAACAGTCAGGAACATTCAGGTATCTGTTTAGAGTGACGAATATGTTGAAAAGAGCTTTGGGACCAGTAAATACTTGATTTTAGAGAATAGGAGTTTTGTTAGTCATCCGAGGAGGAAATTGGAGTGAAGACATTTGGGAAGATACAAAGGTGAGTTAAGATGAAGGGAAGTGTAGATTAGCAGTTCTCCATTGGAGGCGATTTTGCTATCTAGAGGACGTAGTTCAGTGTCTGGAGGCATTCTTGGTTGTTGGAGCTGAGGGACTGCCACTTTGTGTTTAGTGAGAAGAGGGTAATTAATGCTGAAACCCTACAGTGCACAGGATGGCCCTACAGCAAAGAGTTTTCCAGCCCTAAATGTCCCTCTTGCTAAGCTGAGAAACCTTGCTTTAGGGGAACTTGAGAATGCAGCCAGGATGGTTAAGTTTGTGCTGAGAGGAGTAAGGTACAAGGGCTTGGGAGAAAAAGAACCCATACCTTTTATTGCTTTTTGTTTTTTTAACTTTTTTTATTTTAAAAGATTTTATTTATTTATTTGACAGACAGAGATCACAAGTAGGCAGAGAGGCAGGCAAAGAGAAAGGGGGAAGCAGGCTCCTTTCTGAGCAGAGAGCCCGATGCGGGGCTTGATCCCAGGACCCTGAGATCATGACCTGAGCCAAAGGCCAAGGCCTAACCCACTGAGCCACCCAGGCGCCCCACTTCTATTGCTTTTGTGTATGAAAGCCCCGTACAGTGTTAGGCAGAGAGAATCAATCTGGCAAGTGTATTTATTTCTAAATATGATGTGAATTGATTTGTAAATACAGCATTTTAAAATAGTTTTCTACCTGATTATACAAGTAAAACTTGGAGGAGAAAAAAAAAAGAAATATAAAGAAAAGCAAACCAAAAAATTATAGCTCACATTTACCAGATTTTTAATATTTTGACTTAATTCTTCAGATTTTTTTTTTCTTGCATGAGTATGTATGTGCATGTTTTATTTCTTTCTTATAAGATAATGGAGGTCACATTGTTAAGTATATTTATCTGGCATTATCTCTAATTCTTCATGTCTCACTTTGATTTCATAGTGTATCTCTTTGATAGTCCATCTCATCATCTTTTACTACCTCTCTTCAAAGCCACATTACTTCTTAAAATTAAAAAAAAAAATCAGTGTTTTTGATTTCCTACTTTAATATTAGAGTATTTTCTGGTGATTTCCTTTTAGCAGTATCAAAGTACACTTTGACACTCTAGGTTGTATTTGGTGATGCCTAACTATAGCCAGGACCCTTCTGCCCCACATCTTGTATTGGGTTTAGACCATTTCATTGTTTCTGTATATTCTCCTAGCATTAAGAATTGTCCACACGTCACACACATCCTGAATTGGCATATACCTCCTGGCCTCTCTTCATTTTCCACATTCATCATTAAGCTCTTTTCTGCCTTTGGCTAGGATCCAAAAGTGAGCAAAGTCAGCTGCATAAAGTAATACTAATGGTGGGGCATTGTCTTGAAGTTGTTGAAAGTTTTAAAAGATGAATAATTAAAAGCTTGAAAGTTGAAAGTATGACTAGTGAAATGCAGAAAACAAAAATGTTTAGAAGCATAGGCAGCCAACTTACACTGCAGAGAGAAGAAACTAATACACAGTGTTCCAGAACTGGTGAGTGCAGGTTTTAAGCATTTTCCACAGTCTGGGGTGTTTAAAAGAATATCTTATGTTCTCATCTTTACAGTCATGTTCAGAGAGATACTAGTATAAATTAAAATTTGCTGTTGTGACACAGGTTTTATTCCATTATTTAGCTTCTGGCGTTTTGAAAGTGATCTTAAAAACAGGCCATTTTTATTGACATTAATTTATATTATCAGTTTCCCTGTTAGCATATAAGCTAGAAAAGCAACTTGTGGGTGTGTTTTATTCAAGACTTAATTTCCTTGAAACGGGAATTTTCATTTTTCCTTTTTTTCTGTAGGGGTGTGGTTGCCCTTCAGACACTGCGAAAATTGGTTGAACTTACTCAGAAGCCAGTTCATCAGCTCTTTGATTACATCTGTGGTGTGAGCACAGGTAATTATTGTTAAACAGAAGCCCTTTGTCCCTGCCGTGTACATTTAAAATGATGGTCATTCTCTGGAGTAATGGGTATTTTATGTTTTGTTGAAGAATAATCCTTTGATTGGCCTAATGAATTTTATAAAATGTTTGTAGTAATAAGTTACCATTCAGAGGTGGTGTGTGTTTGTTGTTCTGTTTTGTTTTGTTTTTGTGAGAGAGCTCAGGGCTTGTGCAAGTAGGGGTGAGGGACAGAGAGACAATCTTAAGCAGGCTTCCTGCTCAACGTGGAGCCTGAGGCAAGGCTTCACCCTTTTGACCCTGAGTTCAGGACCTGAACCTCGCCAGGAATTGGACGCTTAATATTCTGAGCCACCCAGGTGCCCAGGAAATTGCTTCTTATATTATTTCTTACTTAATTTTTTAAAGCCAGAATTTAAATCGGTAAATGTGAGAATCTGGGTGTTTAACATAATTTTTTTGAAGATTTTATTTATTTATTTGACAGAGAACACAAGCAGTGGGAATGGGAGAAAGAGAAGCAGGCTTCCCATTGAGCAGGGAGCCCGCTGCGGGACTCGATCCCAGGATGGTGGGATCATGACCCAAGCCAAAGGCAGACACTTAATAACTGTACCACCCAGGCACCCCATTTGCTTATCTTTATAGTAGCTCTACTTAAAAGGCAGTTAGTTTTTTGACAAGCTATTTCTTGTGTTAATTAGGGATTTTCTGCAAATTGAAAAAATAATTTCTATTATAAATTAGTAATGCCGTTCAATTTATCTTAAAACCTAAGCTGTTTTCTTTTACTAGAATAAGACTAAGTATAATAAAATACATACAATATTTAAAATACATTACGGTAATGGGTTCCTGTTTTTCCTCTGTGGGAAATCTCAGAGTAAGCCCTGATGCTGTATAGATCTTTGCCCCACTCCCCCCATCGGCAAAGCTTTCTCCCCTACATTTCTCCTTAGTTCAGGGTTAGACCATTAAGGTACACTAGGTGGCAGTGTGTTCTACCAAGTGTAGCCAGGACATGAAATCAGCTGTTTAAAAGGCTGTCCCAGAGACCAAATTTCTTTAATTATTTTAGTTCCGCAGACCAACTCAAACGAGTAGTTATTTTAGTGAATTGGTAAGTTGTCAAATATACTGTATTCTGTGACTAAAACTAAGGAATTTATTAATATTAGAAATAACATCTCTGACCATGGTATCTAAACTATGTGTTACTTAGTTTGATGTAAAAAAAAAAATCCTGTATCTTAAAAATTAATCCTGATCATCATTGGTTAACATTTATTTAGTTCTTATTGAGGCCAGTTAAAGCCCTTTACGTGTGTTCCCTTTATAAGAACATTATAAATTTTAGTTATTATCTTTATTTTAGAGATGAAAAAATTGGGCTTTTAGAGGTTACATAGTTGGCCCCCAGGTGGCACAGATCAAGAGCTAGAATTTTAACCAGGTCTGTGACTCAGAAAGTCTTATAAGTACTCTAATGTCGACACTGGTAAAAACCAAGCATTCCTTCTTTCAGGTGCTATATTAGCATTCATGTTGGGATTGTTTCATATGCCTTTGGATGAATGTGAGGAACTTTACCGAAAATTAGGATCTGATGTGTTTTCACAAAATGTCATTGTTGGAACAGTCAAAATGAGCTGGAGCCATGCTTTTTATGACAGTCAAACATGGGAAAATATTCTTAAGTAAGTTACTAGTTATTTTTTTTAATGTTTGATTCTATAAATAATATATGCATATTATTTGAAAAATGACAAAAAATTAGAAATAATATTAAATTATTGATCCCAGTAATTAGAGTTGACCATTGTTAATATTTTGGTATATAATTACAGTCATTATTTTTTTTTTAAGTTCATGTGTGAGATTTGCATGTAGAAATTGCAATTGCCTTTTTAAAAAATTGAGACCGTATTATACATAGGTACCTGTTTTTACTTAATGTATTAGTCTCTTTCAGGTCATTAACAGATATTCTTCTAAAACATTAATGATTTTTAAACATTGTTTCCAGAATACTGTGAATACTCGCTTTCCAAAAATACATATCGAAATCTTTAAAATTACCCACAGTCTTATTCAGAGCTGTGGACTTTGCAATCGTATATTCTTCTAGTCTTTTTCTAGACATTTTCATACATACCTTTTTTAAAGATTTAGAAAGTATTTTACATTGATATTTATGAAATACAATAAAGGGTAGATCATTGCCTAATTTGTACATACTACTGGTATGTGAAATTCACTAATACTCTATTTGAGAATCATGAATATTGTTTGACAGAAAGTCACTGGAAACATGGTTATTTCTTATTGAGGCAAGTTGGTAAAAAAAACATAGTCCTTATATCCAGTACAGGGGAAAATACACATTTTTTTAAAGATTTTATTTATTTATTTGACAGAGATCACAAGTAGGCAGAGAAGCAGACAGAGAGAGAGAGGAGAAAGCAGGCTCCCCTCCTAGCAGAGAGCCTGATGTGGGACTTGATCCCAGGACCCTGAGATCATGACCTGAGCCGAAGGCAGAGGCTTAACCCACTGAGCCACGCAGGCACCCAAAGACACATACTTTTAAGTCAGGAAAAAAATCTGCTCTGGAACAAAACTCCCTTATAATGGAATTGTGGAAATTGCTGCCCAAGGACGAGATCTGTAATGTTGCAGTTAATTCAGAGCCCAGTGCAATGATTTAAAAAGCATTTTGTAGGAGTGACAATTGGCTCTGTGTTGTTAGAGCAAGTTTAAAGTCTAAATGTCCTGATGTGGTTTTTTTTATTACTCTGTTACTAGTCTACATACTTCTGTAGTTTTATCTCAACACAGCTCCTTTATCCCTCGGGAGGACCCTGAAAACAGTGGTGTATTCTGCCTCAGTGCCTTTCTTTACTCCTCAGATAGGGTTGAATGTGTTGCCTTGTCATCTTTTGGTGTCCTTCTCAAGCTGCACCTCAACTCTCTATTGCTTTATGTGCATTAATTGTACTATCAGGCACCTGGAGGAGATTTTTATATTTCTTTTTTGTCATTCATAGTACTTTGAACAAAATTTTGAGCAAACAGTATTTGAATATTGTATGTTCCCCAATGTTAGGAGACCGTCATTTTGATGTACTTTAATTTTCCTCCTTTAATAAAGGGATAGAATGGGATCCTCATTAATGATTGAAACAGCAAGAAATCCTACATGTCCTAAGGTAAGTTTGGAGTCTTAAATATAATCCTAACTTGGAATTGAAGGTCAGGTGAAAGCACTTACTCTAGGAAATACACTTCTTAGGAACCTCTTTTAATAGAATCTATTGATTCCTTACTTTTTGGCCTATTTTATGAAGATGTAAGATGTGGTCATTTGACCTCTTCCTAAATCCAGTAAAAGTATAACTAAAGTTTAAGAACATGGAAGACTAGGACTAAAACCAAGGAAGAATTATTTTATCATAAGGTTAATCAAATCCAGTGACACAAGAAAAACTACAGCTTTTCTTCCCCCAGACATTTTTAAAAGAAATTTTATGTGCCTGTGAATATATTAGATTAACATAAAAGGAATCCCAATTTTAAAAATGTTAATGCCACTAGAATTTGTCTTATATGGCTTCTCTTTTTATTTATTTTGTTTGAAACACAGTAATCAAGAGTACTGCTTGAGTTCTGTGTTCCTTAATTAATACTTGTTACTTGATTAAGGAATAACATTTACAGACTTCAGAATCCCCAGTACCTTGTATTTATTCTTGGATGATAAGCTGTAACCTTGAAAGATCAAATACGGCTCCTTTTACTTCTCTTTCACTCTTGCTTGTTCAAATTTAATTAATTCGTTAGATATTAATTCTGAGCCCCATGTGTCAGCACTGTGCCAGGCACTCTGGAGACCTTAGTAAATGCAGACATGGAGTTTAGAGTACAGTAGGGCAAAGTAGGCATCTATCAGGTAATCACACAAACGAGATACAGTTTCGCTGAAATAAATACTATGGAGTACAAAAACAGTTCTCTGAAAGCATGTATTTATAGGGACAGGAGGGAAGGCTATTCTGAGGAAAGGAGGTTTGAGATCTCAGTGTGCAGGCCAAAAAGTAGGAGCAGTACTGGCAGAGGGAAGGACTGTGCGGGAGGAGGCAGGGAGAGGCACAGGAACTGAGAGCCCCGGAGACCAGAGCCTGAGCATTCGAGGGCGAGGGCGGCGTGCAAAATGGGACTGAGGTGGCAGGTGAATCAGACCAGCAGGGCCTTGGAGGCCATGTTAATGAGATGCACACTTGAGAAAAGATCCCAGGATGTACTCTGTGGTGCTTGTTTGTTCCCCTGTATCTTGTATGTTTCTCAGTTGTGGGAGTGGCCAGCTTTAAATAAAAGACTAGATAAATTAGGTGTAAGGGAACTTTAGCTCCCTCAAAGAGTAATTCACTCGTTATGAGTGGGTTTATCATGTTTTCCACATAATTCTTAATTCTGCCTGTCTATAGTCCAGTTTATAGAGAGACTCCCTGGATTTTGGTGTATGACCAGCTCTTACCATGGTGGCCTGTTGACACTCTGACCACTCACAGGATCTGGGGATATCTCCTTTGGTTTATTAAACAGCAAAGCTGACAAGCCCCTGGCAGGGCTCAACACAGAACCCCAGTAACTTTGGCCTCCTCCATACCTTTCAGCTTCTTTAAGTTTATGTTGCAGGTCATTAACCAGTATAGCACATTTTACATTAATTCAGCTGACATCGATAAAGTCTGAGACCCAATGTGGTCAATATTAGTTATTTTAATAAAAAATTACCCAGCAGCCAGTTATTAACTATGGTAAGAAAGCCTTGGAGTCTGTTTGTTGTTAGATTCAGTTACTAAAGGCATAATGTTTTCAAAGAGAACAGAAGCAAAGACTAATTTGTAAATGATACTAGGAAAATATATATTTATTCTTCTCTGAGTAGTTTGTATTCATTGCTACTACTCTTGTATTGATTATTACATAAAGATTTGCAAATGTATGTCTTCCTAATGTCTTTTTAAATGGCTACTCAAATCATGTAGTCAGGAATGTCTTCTATTATTGTTGTCTTACCGTCTGTTTCTCAGAATTGTCTCAGTCCTTATATCTACTGTCCTGTAAAGAAATACCTAGTTAAATCTCATTCCCTTTACTTAACATCCTATTTATGTTACATTTATCCTGATGGGTAGCTGTAGATAGTTCACTCACACTACTAAACAATATTTAATTTTTTATAGATCCCAAATACTGCAATGGGTATTGTTCGCTTTTTACTTTACTAGGTAGCTGCAGTAAGTACCATAGTAAACAGAGGGATAACGCCAAAAGCTTTTGTGTTCAGAAACTATGGTCATTTTCCTGGAATCAACTCGCACTACTTGGGAGGCTGTCAGTATAAAATGTGGCAGGCCATTAGAGCCTCATCTGCTGCTCCAGGCTACTTTGCAGAGTATGCATTGGGAAATGATCTTCACCAGGTAAGATGATTATGACCTACCTTTTGAAAGTTTGTGATTAAAGAATCAGCAATCATTAAATGTCACAGAGGGATCAACCGAGACTTTCTTCTTGTTTACATGTGGCAAAAGATGTCCCATAGAAAATGTTTTTATTTGTAGTTTTTCTTAAATTAACAAGCCCTCTGCAAAGATTATTTTTGTATTTTATATAATGTGATTCATATCTAACTATGATTTTATTGATGGAAAACATAGTAAGTAGGATTGGCTGTCCAAATGCAATAAAAATTAAAACACGGCCCTTGAAAACACAGAATGCAATCCCTTTGACAGTTGGGGTAGACATATTTTGAAGGAGATGATATAAGAAAATAATCACAGTAAACACTCATTAAGTTAGCTCTGTTCTGGGCACTTACATAGTCCTTTGTAATGCATTGTCTCATTTAATCATCACTGCTTACAAATCGGATAGAGTTATTCCCACTTTTACAAATGAGGTATTGGAGTCTTGAGAAAGGTTAAATAACTAGAATAGGATCATGGCTGCTAAGTGACAGGCTTGGGATGCTACCTATAATTATACTGCTTCTAAGTTTATGACTAAATGATATATAAAGTTGAATATTATTTCTGGCAGTTTATTCCTATTTTGGCAAGGATTTTCAGATGTCATTCAAAAGCTCATACATAGATCTATATGAACTACATATCAATTATATACTTTACATGTGTCAGTATTGTAATAGCTAAAACACTTCTATTACTTTTATTTTTATTTTATTATTATTTATTTATTTTATTTATTTTATTATTATTACTTTTATTTTCTCCTATATTTTTTCTTGTATGTTAGACTTATTTTTACATATTATGGGCAGCTCTCCCATTTTTTCTATATTTCTAGAAGTAATATCATAATCTTTTTAATCATGAGATTAACCTAGGTTTCCTTTTGTCTTTGGAGTTAGTTCAGACCATTTCTTACTTTGTCAGATCAGTCATTGTTCAATTATGTAAGGCACTTCCCCTTCTCGCCTTTCTCTTCTTTCTTCCACCTACTCAAGACAGAAAGTGCTAGCTGTAGAGTTTTTCTGACCTAGATCTCAAGACTTACTGGTCAAATTAAAATTTTTATTTTAAAATGTACCTTGCTGTTTTTAACAAAAATTTCTGCATATTCTTACTCTTATTACCAGGATGTAAATGGAGAAATAATTTAGACAGTGTATTCAAAATAGTTAAAGATTTATAACACATTTTTGAGGTGGTTGTTGTGCTACAGAATTGCAGTTATGCCAAGTATTAATGAAAGTCTCAAATGATAAGTTACTGTATTTTAAGACCATATGCTCCCAGACTTCAAAAGAAGTTAGTAATTTCATTTGCTTTCTATTCTTTCTCTAAGTAGAAATAGTTCTAAAGTTTCATTCAATACATAATAACAAACCAAAGTAATTCTGTGGGGTTTTTTTCCATTTAATTTATACTAGTGATAATTTTTTTTCATGCTTAGCCATTTTTGTATTGATGACCATAATCTCTGAGTTTAGGTTTGAGCTGCAGATTAAAATAATTTACTATATAAAGTTTATGTAAAAGAACATACTTTTATGTAAATCAGGGACTTCGGGAAGATTTGTGCATCTAATTAATACTCACATGACATCTAGATTCTAAGCAAACCTTATTTTTAAGAATATTTTTCTTACTGCATGTTCTCTTACAAACATGAAGAAGAAATAGGATATTTTTCTACTCACAAGACACTGTGAAAGATTGATTAGGATATTCTAATATGTGAATGATCTTGATTGCTTAAACAAAAAAATATTCGAGTGAAATTCCTTTCCAGCCCTTCAGAAATTGTTAAGAAGTTTAAAACTAAAATATGGTACTTACTTATTATAATCCTCTTAAGCTCTTTGAATAATTATATTGAGTTATTTTGAGACTGATTTTTAAAATCTCTTTTTAACTGTCATGTCTGACATATGTTTTAACGTGAGTTACTTCACATTCTTTTGGAACCATGTAGAGCATAAATTTAGACTAATACTCTGAGCAGTTATTGAAAGCAGTGCGCCATAATTAAGAGGTGTGAGAAGGTAGACGTGTAGATCTCATTTGCTTTTGCCTATAAAGAGAAGAACGTTATTACAGTATTTACCAGGTTTATTACATGTCCTAGAAAATTGTAAAGTGAGAAGAATTCTTTTTGAGTAGCTTTCCAAGTATTACTTCTTCCCCCCTGCCCAAGTAGCATCATGTTTATCTTGAAATAGTATGTTTTACACAAAATTAATCCTTCTTTCTCTTTTTAATAGTTTCATTGATATATAATTGATATACCAAAAACTGGGCATATCTGATGAGTTTGGACATATGCATGTCCCTTCTCTCTGATATTTTTTCATCTCCACCTCCAAAAGTAAATCATTCATTCTCTGCCTTTGGAGAAAGGGCCTGATAGATTAATTTGCACTAAAGGTTTTATTATGACAGATTCTCATCTATTATTTTTCCTAGGCCTTATTTACATTTTGAAAGGTTATATCCAGAAATCAGAAAACATTAACTTAAGAGGAATTATAATTCATATAAACGTTCCAGGTAAATAGTGTTTTCAGTAGAAAGAACCTGACTAGCACCTGGAAAATGATGCCTTTGCCAGGCCACAACTATTAATTTTTAGTATAGCTGGTCAAAAATGTAGTGACTGCTTGCTCAGTACCAGGCAGTGTTAACTGGGAGGAATATAAAGGTTTTAATAAGTGCCAGCTTATTTTTTGTGTTTCCTGGGTCCTATCCTCAAATAGCTAAAACTAGAAGAATATATAGAGTTATATAGTAAGATGATGAATTCAATAATATGGAGGCTCCTTTAAGGAGTTAAAAATAAAACAACTCTTTGACCCAGCAGTTGCACTACTAGGTATTTATCTAAAGGATACAAACAATGATCCAAAGTGGCACATTCATCCCAATATTTGTACCATCAGTGTCCAAAATACAGAAAGAGCCCAGAAGTCCATCAACAGGTGAATGGATAAAGAAAATGTATTGTGTTTATGTGCACACACACACACACACACACACACGATGGAATATTACTCAGCCATCAAAAAGAATGACTTCTTTCTTTTTAAAGATTTTATTTCTTTATTTGAGAGAGAGAAAGAAATCACAACTGGGCAGAGAGGCAGGCAGAGAGGGGAAGCAGACTCCCCACTGAGCAGAGAGCCTGATGTGGGCCTGGATCCCAGGACCCTGGGATCATGACCTGAGCTGAGAGTAGAGGCCTAATCCACTGAGCCACCCAGGCACCCCAGAAAGAATGACATCTTGCCATTTGCAACAACATGGATAGAATTAGAGGGTATTATGCTAAGTCAAACAAATCGGAGAAAGAGACCATATAATTTCACTCGATATGGAATTTAAGAAACAAAACAGATGAACATAGCGGGAAGGAAGGAAAAATAAAATAAGATAAAGACAAAACATAAGAGATTCCTAACTATAGAGAACAAACTGAGGGTTGATTAAGGGGAGATGGGCAGGGAATGGGCTAACTGGGTGATGGGTGTTAAGGAGGGCATTGGTGATCGGTGCTGAGTGTTGTATGAACTGATGAATCACTTAATTGTGCCCCTGAACTTAATACTATACAATATGTGAACTAACTTGAATTTAAATAAAATCTTGAAAAAATAAATTCAGTAATGAAAATATGCATAGGATTAAGAAGTAGTACAGAAGATGTGGCTTACTCTGTCAGGATTGGCTTTACAAAGACATTTCACACCAGTTGAGATCTAAAGAATGAACAGTTTGGTAGGATGGAAACAGGATTAGGATGATAAAAACATTTTGGAAATAAAGGCTATGGTTGTAAAACATTTTGAATGTAATTAATGCCACTGAATTGTGACCTTAAAAATGCTTTAAAGGACCGATTTTATGTTTTGTATATTTTACCATTATTAAAAAAAATTTTTTTAAGAAGTCATAACTGGGATGAGAGGATTAGGAGAAGTTCATGCTGTGCAAGAGATATTTTCTCTGGTAGGTACTCTATGATTTGAAATGATTAAATAAACATTAAAAGCAACCAAAAGTATCCAAATTTTAGGCTATTAAGTACATGTGTAATATACTGCTATTAAAACAGAATTCTGTGTATAACTCTGAGAGGTAAATAGCAAATTATTCAATCAGTTCATTTTTTAAGTCTGTTTTACTATAGTGTCTAGCAGTGGGCCTGGCAAAACCGAATACACACTAAGTAGATAGGAATATGAATGCCTGTATGAAGGGAACACCATGGCTGTACCATTACACTGATGACTTACTGATAGGAGAGGCCTGGACAGGAGTGGACTAAGTGGAAGGGAGCTCCAGGGACAGTGTGCCTCTCCACACACCAGAGTGAGCACCAAAAATCTTAACTTCCATACTTGATGGAAAACAATTAGGTTTAAGGAACAGGAATTTACTGCCATGGCTATTAAAACCATTGGAATCCTGACAGCTTCTTAACTTGGGAGTGATTTTACTATTCTCAATTCGTGGTAAACTTCTTTTGCCCTTATTTTTTCTTCCCTGTTTGACTTTGCTGATACTTCTTGATAGGCTTTTCTATAAAATAGTGTAGCAGTGTTCCATCTAAAATAGCAGGATGTCTGAATGTTACTATATAGAGTACAAGTATGGAATTTAAGATAACAAGGCGTTTTGGGTGCATGGCTGGCTCAGTTAGTGGAACATGGGATTCTGGGTTCGAGCCCTGCATTGGATGCAGAGATTACTTAAAAGTGAAATGTTAAAAAAGATTTAAGATGAAAGCTTTAAAAGCGGCAACTCTCTTGCTGAATTAGAAATTAAATGATACCTCTATTATGTGATGGGTATCATTCTAATGTCCTCTTAATTGAAAACAAAAGATAAAGTTGGAAGGATTAAATTAAAATTAAATTAGAAGCCTTTAGAAAATAATTATTACTACCTACATTCAAGGAATCCTAGTAGGGTTTTACATAGTTAAATAGTACAAATAGCCCATGTAAGACTTTAAACAGATACCTAAAGATAACAGAATTTAAAAATAGTTCCTTTCAACTGGTAAATGATAAACTGATACATCCAAGTAATTAAATATTACTCAGCAATAAAAAGTAGTGAATTACTGGGCTGTCCAATGACCTGGATGAATCTCAGAAGCATTATTCTAGGGGAAAGAAACCAAATTCAGAATACATACTGTATGATTCCATGTATCTTTTTTTTTTTTTTTTTAAAGATTTTATTTATTTATTTGACAGAGAGAAATCACAAGCAGGCAGAGAGAGAGAGGAGGAAGCAGGCTCCCTGCTGAGCAGAGAGCCCGATGCGGGACTCGATCCCAGGACCCTGAGATCATGACCTGAGCCGAAGGCAGCGGCTTAACCCACTGAGCCACCCAGGCGCCCCTGATTCCATGTATCTTGATAACAAGAGCTAATGTGTGACCTTGGAGAGTAGATAGAAGAATGGTTTTTGAAGATGACTTGTCGGTGGCAAGGAAGCTCAGAGATTTGAATGGTATTATTGAATGGAACAGAAAGACAGTGGAATTTTGAATGACATGGGTTTAGCCTCTATTGGTTTTCTGAGGAGAGTGGGCCTGGTACCTCTGAAAACACTAAAAAACAGCCCATGCTCCACTGTGATCATTTCCAGCAGATATAGTCTCAGTCCGTCTGCTTCAAGCTCAGCGCACAAGGATAGCAGTCTCTAAAGCCGTAGTCACTGCCTGCTCTTCGGCCAGCCATTGAGTAGATGGCCATTTAAGTTTTTAATGGATGAACTTCCTTTAGGTTATATCTGCATTATAATGAATGCGATACTTTGAAATTGTATTGTTGATAAAGTTGCAGTTAAATTTGTTGAATTATCTGGTTATATTTGACTTGTGAATGAAGAGCTAGTTTTAATTGTTCGGTAGAACCACAGTTGTTCTGTTAGATTTTATATAGAATCTATAGTAACCACTAAGCAAGGATAATATCTTTTTAAAATAACTTTGTTCATTTTAGTAGTTTTGAGAAGAATATCCAATCAAAGAAGTTAAAATAATTTCCATAATAGGAAAAGAGATCTTAATGAGGTCAGTGATCTTTCACAGTACACTTTTTTTTTCCACAGTACACTTTTTTTAAGCTATAGTATATAAAAGAAATTCACTTTAAAGGAACTTCTTGTCTTCAAATCATTTTTTCAATTTACTACATTGTTAAGCTCTCCTTACGAGTACATTTCAGCCTGTTTAAAATACAATTTTTGCTTTCATATTTACAAAATAGAATTTTACTTTAAGAGTTCTGCACTATATTTTCTTGACTTATATTTTGCAGGATGGAGGTTTGCTTCTGAATAACCCTTCGGCACTAGCAATGCATGAGTGTAAGTGTCTTTGGCCCGACGTCCCGTTGGAGTGCATAGTGTCCCTGGGCACTGGACGTTATGAGAGTGATGTGAGGAACTCTGTGACATACACGAGCTTGAAGACCAAACTGTCTAATGTTATCAACAGTGCCACAGATACAGAAGGTCAGTCCATCTATTTGCCACCTTAAAGCACTTTAACTTCCACAGTTCAGTGTTTGGTAGCTTATGCTGATGCTACCTACCAAAGAATATGTTAGGTCTGTCTAGGGGGCTCAGGAAGCAGAAGGGAGCAAATCTTTTGTTTTCATGTCTCCTCACTCATTTCTTCTAAGGGACCCAAGAACAGAGACTTCACTTCCTTCTATGTGCTAGTACTCCCGTGCCTAAGTGTACAGTTGGAGAAGTTTCTACAGCTGATTAGCACGAAGGTTCAGTTGGAGACTTAAAATATACATCAGATCTTGTCTTTACCCTGCTCAGAGCCTCTAGGCTTCCCATCACATGCAGAACAAAATCCAAAAGCCTCATTCACTGAAATTTAGTAGGCCCCTAGCCTTTGAATACATCTCCTCCCCCATTCCTCATATGTGTCCCCGCTACCAGGTGGCCCTCAGTCTGTTCAGAAGTCTCTTGCCTTGGGCGCTCTGCAGTTGCTGTGCCCACTCCATGTGAGGTATTCTTCCCTCAGATTCATACTTGATTCACTGCTTTTTCATTCAGGCCTCTGCTCAGATGTCACTTTCTCAGGAAGACCTTTCCTGATTCCTTTCTGTCCCCCTCACTATGTCATTCTACCCTCTTACCCTGCTTCTTCCTCTTTTTTTTTTTTTTTTTCTTTTTGACTTAGAGCATTTCTCTCATCACGTGGCTGTGTATCACACATTTGCTTGTTTCATTTCTTATTATCTCTCTATCCCACAAGAATGTAAGGTGGGAAGCTGTCCAGGCTGTGTTGACTGTGATGCCTGCACATAGTACGCAGTCATTGAGTATTTATCCAATTTCTAGTTTTGGCCTTGAAGTCTAGAACTCCTTATTTTGTTACTTTATTTTTAAGTCTTACGTGAAATCTGTTACTCAGTTCTTAAAAAGAATTGTTACCACTTACCAACCCCTTGCTTCTGAATCTCATTCTTTTCATATCCTTGTGTTACTAGCCTAGTCTTTAGTCCACATGATAGTCTTAAACTCCCCACTGAGGACTTTTAATCTAGTAAGTGACAACCCAAAAGAAGCTTGTATACTGGATTTTTCACTATCTGAAATTTTGTTGTCAAGATCAACAAAATACTCTCTTTTTTCTTTCTTATTTTTCCATCACATTTTTATTTTACTAGATCACAACACAAATACATTTGATTTAAGCCTAGAATACTAAACTTCTGAATGTCTGCAGTAAAGTAAATGCCTGTGACATCATAAAACAGTTTTCTTAAAGATGATGTGACATTGATTCCTTGATACAAGTGGCATATTTTTATGTACATGCAAGTGAATAGTTAAAATTGAGTAGTGCTTCATCTGTGATTCAAAAAGAGGAAAAGAGGGCCACCTGGGTGGTTCAGTCAGTTAATCATTTGACTCCTGATTTCAGCTCAGGTCATGATCTCAGGGTTGTGATATCGAGCCCACCAAACATGGAGCCTGCTTTAAGATTCTCTCTCCATCTGCCTCTTCCCCAATTGTGCATGCTCGCTCGCTCTCTCAAAAAAAAAATTGTAAAAGAAAATTTCTTACTGTTTTTCATTAAACTGTGGAATTAACACCATTGTTACCAGGAAGCATATTTCTAGGGGCAGCTGGGTGGCTCCCAATCAATTCTGGAGCCCTAGGATCGAGCGCTGCATCAGGCTCCCTGCTCAGCCAGGGAGTCTGCTGCTTCTTCTGCCCCTCACCCTGCTCATGTTTTCTCTCTCTCAAGTAAATAAATAAAATCTCAAAAGTTTTTTTGAAAAGCATATTTCTAGATCTGTATAGTATTCTTTTTTTTAAGATTTTATTTATTTATTTGACAGGTAGAGATCACAAGTAGGCAGAGAGGGAGGGAGAGGAGGAAGCAGGCTCCCTGCTGAGCAGAGAGCCCGATGCAGGGCTCTATCCCAGGACCCTGGGATCATGACCCGAGCTGAAGGCAGAGGTCTTAACCCACTGAACCACCCAGGCACCCCTCTGTACAGTATTCTTATTTTAAACAATCTGCTGAGAAAAAGAAAGCTTTAATCAGCCAGTATCAAAATGCTTGTTTGTCTATCTGCTGCACATCATCTGATAGGCTAATTTAAAATTTTTCAAGAAACAAGTAATGCTGTTTCCATAACTTAACACCCTTCTTAATGAAGAACTTGAGTGAAATACATGCAATTGCTGATACTTGATGGTTGTTGACCCATAAAAACTGTAATTTTATTTAGCTCAATCTAATGCATTATTGGTTGCTAAATAAATGGTGAAGAGTTTGCAGATGATTAAGATTATGAATTAAGAGGAGGAATAAGAAAATGAAACTAGGTTATTGTAAACAGACTAGGGGCGCCTGGGTGACTCAGTAGGTTAAGCATCTGCCTTCAGCTCAGGTCATGATCCCTGGGTCCTAGGATCAAGCCCTGGGTTGGGCTCCCTGCTGAGCAGGGAGCCTTCTCCTTCTCCCTCTGCCTGCTGCTCCCCTTGCTTGTGCTTTCCCCCTCTTTTTCTCTGTCAAGTGTACAAAAATTTTCAAAACGAAACACCAAAGTAGACTTGATATAGGTCTTAAAGGATAATAGGGTTTAGAGATTTTAAAAGAGGGTTAAGACTGCCACTTCTGACCATGATAAAATAATAGGAGCATAACAAATAGCATGGAGGACATGGGGAGTTAGAGAGGAGAAGGGAGTTGAGGGAAATTGGAAGGGGAGGTGAACCATGAGAGACGATGGACTCTGAAAAACAATCTGAGGGTTTTGAAGGGGCGGGGGTTGGGAGGTTGGGGTACCAGGTGGTGGGTATTACAGAGGGCATGGATTGCATGGAGCACAGGGTGTGGTGCAAAAATAATGAATACTGTTATCCTGAAAATAAATAAAAAATAAATTAAAAATAAATAATAGAAGCCATATATCTCTCCCACCTGAAACCATTAGCAAACAACAGAACAGTGGCTTTCAGCCATTAGATGAGGTGCCATGGGTTCATGATCTTTGCGAGAAGGAAAATAAATGAAGTAATCCTTGCAGTTGCCCTGCTTGCTACCTGAAAAAAAGGTTTCTAGGTGGTAGCAAAGAAGGGGTGGACCCAAAAAAGCGGATAGGATACAGAGTTGGAGTTCATGGAGGCCCAGGAAACTGGAATTTGTGGGCAAAATACTACAGAGGAGGCAGCTTCACAGAGAGAGTGCTCCAAAGATATGCAGGGGAGTCCCCTGGAGTACTGATATGTACATGCATGTGAGGAAGCTCCCCAACGTAGGGCCAAGAACCACCAGGAAGAATTAGGCACAACTCCTCTTGGAGCTCACCCAGGAGCCAAAGTAGCTCAGGTTTTTATCAAGTAGGTTACAAGGACCTGGCAATACACGAGATGTGCAGAGGAGTTCTCAAAAAGAGTATTGTCTCAGTGGTAGCATCAGATTAGTTCCAAAGTGAGGGCTGCTTAGGATCCACTCTCACACTGCTTAAAAGCAGCCCTCAAATAGATGGAATTGAATCCATTGTTAGAATAAAGTCAAGATTAAAAGGGATACAACAATCAGCACAGAAAAATAACAAAAATTCACAATGTTTGGTGTCCAGTACAAAATTACCAGGCATACAAAGAAGCAAGAAAAGACATCCTTCACCAGGAGAAGACCCAGTCAGTGGGAACAGACCTAGCTATGAAACAGATGATAGGCAATTAGCAAAGACATTACGGTAACTATTAAAAACATACTTTGCATGTTTACTGGGCTGGAGGAAGACTGGAATATGATAAGGAGAGAAATGAATGATACAAAAGAGGCCCAAATCAAACTTCTAGAGGTGAAAAATACACTGTTTGAAATGAAAAATACAGCTGCTAAGATTAACAGCAGTTCTGCATAAAAACTTGCAGAAAATAGAAGAAGGGTAAATACATCCCAGGTCATTCTATCAGACCAATATTACCCTGATACCAGAACCAGAGGAGAAAAAAAAATTATAAAATGCATAAAAATACCAATTCCCTATTAGTCTCCCCATGCTGAAATCCTTAAAATATATTAATAAATTGAATTGAGCAATCTAAAAGGAGAACAGAGTATAACCAAGTAGGATTCATCCCAAGAATAAAGGATTGGTTTAACGTACTAAAAATTAATGAAATTTACGTGTTAATTTAAGACAAAAAATGAAAATTTTGTGACATAATAGACGAAGAAAAGACACCTGACAGATGGAAACTCATAGTAAGTTAGGAACAGAAGGGAACTTCCTTAGCCCAACAGAGGGCGTCTGTTCAAACAAACAAAACCCCTAGAGCTGGCATCATATTTGATGATGAAAGACCGAAAACTTTCTGTGTTAAGATCAGAAGCAGAGTAATATATGTCTCATCATTTCCAGTCAGCAGTTTACTGGAGATTGTTTCCAGTATATTCAGTATAGCAAGGCACTGAAAGGAAATAAAAGGAAGCTAGATTAGAAAGGAAGTAAATATTTATAGATAACACCATTGTCTATGTTGACAATCTGTTAAAAGGCTCCTAGAACTAACAAGTGAGTTCAGCAAAGTTGGAGAATATAGAGTCAGAAAACTCAATTGTATTTCTGAATACTAGCAGCTGGAAATTAAAATTAAATATATACAGAGATAAATATCATTTACAATAGCACAAGAATGTCAAACACTTGAAGGAATTAGGAATTACTTGTTTTAAATTATATGCAAGATCCGAACAGTAAAAACTGCAAAACATTCCTGGAAGAAATTAAAGAAGTTCTGAATAAATCAGTAGATACACCATGCTCATGAATTGGAAATCTAGTGGTGTTTTAGAGGCATATGGCGAGTTGACCTGTAGACACCATGCAGTTGCTGTAAAAATCCAGATAGCCTTTTTCTGGGGTAGAGATTTAACAAGATGACTATAAAGTTTATATGGATATGCAAAGGACCTGTAAGAACCAAAACAATTTTGAAAAAGAACAATATTGGAGGTTTTACACTTTCTAATCTCGAGACTATAAAACTGCAGTAAGCGAAGGACTGTGGTATTTGCATAAAGATAGACATATAGATCAGTGCTGCATAATAGTACAGAAATTGATCCATACATGTAAGCTCAAAAGATTTTTGACAAGGTAACTGAGTGGGAAGGGATAGTCTTTCCAACCAATAGTACAGGGACAATGAGGTAACCATATTCAGAAAGTGAGCCTTGACTCTTCACGCCATATACAAAAATTAATCTGAAATGGATCATAGACTTAAATAAAAGAGTTGAAACTGTTAAACTTCCAGAAGAGTACCCTGAGAAAATCTTAATGACTTGGGTTAGGTAAAGATTTTTTAGATAGAATACAAAAAGCATGAACCAAAAAAGAAAAAAATAGATAAATTAGACTTTACCAGGGTACAGATTTTGCTCTTCAGAAGACAGTCTTAGTCCATCAACAGATGAATGGATAAAGAAGATGGATGTGGTATATATACACAATGGAATACTATGCATCCATCAAAAGAAATGAAATTTGCCATTTGCGATGACATGGAACTAGAGGGTATTATGCTTAGCGAAATAAGTCAATCAGGGAAAGACAACTATCATGATCTCCCTGATATGAGGAAGTGGAGATGCAACCTAGGGGTGTTAGGGGGTAGGAGAAGAATAAATGAAAGAAGGTGGGATTGGGAGGGAGACAAACCATAAAAGACTCAATCTCAAAAAACAGAGTGAGGGTGGCTGGGGGGATATGGACATTGGGAAGGGTATGTGCTATGGTGAGTGCTATGAAATGTGTAAACCTGGTGATTCACAGACTGTACCCCTGGGGATAAAAATACATTATATGTTTATTTAAAAAAATAAATAAATTTAATTTAAAAAAAAAAAAGACATTGAAATGAAAAGCTATAGGCCGAAATAAAATACTAGCAAAACGTATCTGATCTATTACCAGAACCAAGTATATAAGCAGATTCAAACCACATAGAGAATGCCCACAATATTTATATAAGAATTACATAAATTCAGGGGCGCCTGGGTGGCTCAGTGGGTTAAGGCCTTTGCCTTTGGCTCAGGTCATGATCCTGGGGTCCTGGGGTCGAGCCCCGCATCAGGCTTTGTGCTCCGCAGGGAGCCTGCTTCCCCCTCCCTCTCTCTGCCTGCCTCTCTGCCTTCTTGTGATCTCTGTCAAATAAATAAAATCTTTAAATAAATAAATAAATTCACTAAAAAAATGGACAAAATAATTTGAACAGACACTTCATTGAAGAAGATATGCAGATGACTAAAAGGTACATAAAAGACTTCACACCATTAATCATTAGAAATGAAAAGTAAAACTACAAGGTAAAAAGTAAAACTACACATCCTCTAGAATGGCTAAAATTAAGGCTGACAATACCAAGTTTTGACAAAGATGTAGAACAGTGGGACTCTGATGTATTAACGGTTGGAATGCAGAATGGTATGGCCATCTGGAAAACAATGTTGCAGTTCTTCAGAAGATTAACATATAACACTGTGTGCCAGCTATACTTCAGTTAAAAAAGGAAAAAGATAAACATGCTTTTACCATATGACCCAGCAGTCTCATTGCAAAGTATTCCCTCAAGAGAAGTGGAATCTGTTATCCACAGGAAGACTTCATGTAAATGCTTACAGCAGAATTATTCCTACGAGCTAAAAACTGAAGAGAACCAGAACAGGAAAGAACAAATTGTGATGTGTCTGTGCAGTGGAATTCTACCCACCAATTAAAAGGGAAGGAGCTGTTGATACATACTATGACAGGGGTGAATTTCAAAAGAATATTGCTAAGTAAAAGAAGCTAGTCCCAGAAGAGCTAGCTATATACTTCTGATTCTTTTACATGAAATTCTAGAAAAGGCAAAGAGTAAGAAGAGGAAGAAGTACAAAAGGCATGAAGGAACTTTTTTGGGGTGATAGAAATGTTCTGTCATAACTGGTGTGATTACACAAAGATACACGTTTCTCAGAACTTCTCAAATCATATACTTAAGATTGATGAATTTTGTATGCAAATTATACCTCAGTAAAGATGATACCAAAAAATCATAAAACAGTAAAAGGAAACTTGTAAAGGCATTTCTGCAGTGGCTAACAGTATGACCAAAAACAGAAAAGAGAACAGAGGAGCTAGTAATCTAATTAGCAGAGTATATGAATGATCTTGGGAGATGAATTTCATTTTGTAGTTATAGTCATTAGTATGGAATCTTTGGACCAACTGTGAATTGGCTGGCATGATGAAATAAAGCTTTGTAATTTGCCCTCAAAGAAGATAGTTTTAAATAAGGATAAAATTAGATCATTGCAGAATAAATCAATTTTCTTATCTACCCTGTTCTCTCTCTCTTTGTTTCAACAGAAGTTCATGTAATGCTTGATGGTCTGTTACCTCCTGACACTTATTTTAGATTTAATCCTGTAATGTGTGAAAACATACCTCTGGATGAAAGCCGAAATGAAAAGCTCAATCAGCTGCAGCTGGAAGGGTTGAAGTACATAGAAAGAAATGAAGAAAAAATGAAAAAACTTGCAAAAATACTAACTCAAGAAAAAACAACTCTGCAGAAAATTAATGATTGGATAAAACTAAAAACTGACATGTATGAAGGCCTTCCGTTCTTTTCAAAATTGTGATGAGGGTATGTATATATTTTCATAAGCGAGGGCCTAATCGGAAGATCAGTGAGTTCCGTAAGGAATTGGTGGGATTCAGCTTGAGTTTACTTAGAAATACTAGCGAATCCTGGCAAAGTATGTGCTTGGACCAGCTTGCATGGTACAGAGGGCATGCTGGGTTTCAGAATTCATACGGGAATTAGGTTTTTATGATGTGAATAACAGTGCTCTAGGAGTCTTTATTATTGTGCTAGTTGGTTTTAGTAAATACTGCTGTTCTATTGTTTGATATTTGAGAATTTATTAATATATGTGCCAAACAAGAACTATCATCGTCCTATACTTGGTATTTTTGCTTCAGTCACCATAATCATGTGGAATATATTTGATACTGATTTACTGTCATGGGGAAAATCTAATTTCTTCTTAAATTTCCATCACTTAAATTTTCACAAGGTATAGTCTAGGATCCAAATGTTGACTTTTACTGGATTATCATATAAACAGATACATAAAAATAAATTTTCTGTGTCAGAGGGCTTTTACATTTGAAATACGAAAGAATCAGATGAAGTTCTGTTCAAAATACATTTATTTCAGTCAACATCATTTGGTTCACAAAGATAGGTGAACCAAAAAGTGGTTCAGTCAACCACTTTTCCCTCTGAAGTTTCAAGATAATGCTGGGTGTTAACTTTTCTAGCTCTAGTGTATCATTCACTGTTAAAAAATTAATTATTTGAATTTACTGAAAAGATATCTCTATCATTAACAAAAATAAACTATTGAAATAATATACTGTTAAAAGGCTAATGTCGTTTTTAAAAATTTTTTTACTCTTCATACAAAATATAGCTTCCTATCTCATAAGCATTTGAATATACCTGCCAACAGTGTGCTTAGAAAAATAAGTTTTGTTTCATCTGATTAACTTCTTTAACCAGTTTGGATTTCATGGAGGTTGTATATATGCCAACCCAAATCATTGTTTATGCCAACCACATCCGTCTTGCTTTGTTACTTATCTGCTATGTAAGTCCTTAACATCACGTATAGATTTGTCAAGGAAAATGAGAAAAGGTGAATGCCTTTTGTTTTGTACATACCAGCTAAAGCTAAACCCCACTGCTGAATGATTCCATTGCTTCTTCAGAATGTGAATTCATAGAGGCTGTGAGGCATGGTTCAGAGCGCTGGGGGGAGCTGAGAGTCTGGATGCTAATCTGACCTCTGATGCAAAGTCCTCTATGTGACCAGGAGGAGAGCGACAGCATCTCTGGGCTTTGGGTATTTCGTTTATAAAATGAGAAAAGCTAGCTTGAAAATTTTATTTACCTTTTTATGGCAATCCAAGTTCTGCCGATGTACAAGCACAAGATGGGAAGAGATGTGAAAATGAGTGTTCAGTCTACCAGTGTTAAACTGGTAGAATAGTAGAATATCTGCTCTTTTCAAAGAAGCAAAGAGGAAAAATCGTCTGTTTCAGAAATGTAGTAAATTCTCCCAACTCATCAGTTAACATAAAAAAATGGAATAAAAATTGTTTTGATGCTCAGGCCTTGCGGAGTGTCTGAAAATTCTTATTTCTGTGATAAAGGGTATGCTGGCCATGTTTCAGTTCTCTTCTCGCTGCAGATAGTATTCTTTATTAAAAATAGTACCTCTGATAGAGTTGTCCCTAGAGGCATATGGGCTACATGGGATTTCCCCCGGAGCGGGCAGAAAACACGGCCTGGGCTAAAATTACCCTATGAGCCTTTTCTCTTCCCACACACGTTTTACCCAAGAGAAAGGAGATGTCAGAGGAATCTTCTGAGAGGAAAGAAAGTCACAAAAAGCATGCAGTCGTGAGGGGAGGAAGGGACATCGGTGATGGGGTAGATGGGTTCCCTCGGACCTTCCCTGTCGGCTGCTACCAACAGTTGCCTCCGCTTTCCCCTTCTAGGGAGCGGCTGATTACTGAAGCAGCCAGGATCCCAAAAGTTCAAGAGTTCGTTGGAAGCTCAAAGTTTTTACTAAACCTGCTGTGCTCTAGAAATAATTCTAGGCACAGTGTTGAATATTTCACAAGTGTCAGTGCTAATAAGGTAACTAAAAGTAATGTGACTAAAAATACAGGTCTGTAAACTTCAAATGACATGGTTTTGACATAATGGAAGTAAATATGAAAATACCAGTGGTTTCTAAAGACACTGTCAAATAGTCCACAAATACTGTATATATGCAACTAGAACCGCCTGTAAGAAAAGTACAAATAATTGGCGGTCAGAATGAGTACCCAGAAGTATTTTGCTTGTGATAAACTATTTCAAGCACAATAAAAGTAGTGTGTATTTCACATATCGGCACCTATCATAAGGTCAGTCTTCCCTAACATTCTACCGCGAAGTTAACTCTCTGTCCTTGTTCTCGCTTGGCTGATCATTTCCTTCTGTTCTGAACAGTGCAGAATTGACAAGTATACTCTGGCCACTGCTGCTCTCCTAAAGCACATGGCATGGCGCTTGAGTATGGCCCCATGTCCCCGTCCCTGTTGCATCAGCTCGCTCCACTGTCCAACAGAAGGGGAACCCAGAGCACCCAGCTCAGTGGTGTACCAGTGTTCAGTTATTCTTGTCCCCATTTGTACTTGAACCTCATTATCTGAAGAACTGTGTAATTCATCTGGAATAATCCTCATTTTATAATGAAACCCGTACTTTCCACGCTCCCAGAGCAAAGTGGATTTCTTTCCAGAACAGAAGCAAACACTTCTGAAAGACGAGTGCTTGATACGAAGTAGGTTATGGATTCTTCATTGCATTCTTTTTAAAGTAGGGTAAGTTCTTTTATGAGAGAAAATTCTTGAAGATAGATAAATGGCCTCTTCAGATTCCTTCAAACCCTATAATTCTGTGGTAGTTTATAAAAATAAACTGGTCAAATAAGATAAACGAAACAAGAAGTTAGGGTATTTTTTCTTCTTTGTTCATTGTATAAGATTTAACTGATGTCTTTAGCAAACGGTTTATGCTTTTTTTTTTTTTTAAAGATTTTATTTATTTATCAGAGAGAGAGAGAGGGGGAGAGAGTGAGCACAGGCAGACAGAATGGCAGGCAGAGGCAGAGGGAGAAGCAGGCTCCCGGCTGAGCAAGGAGCCCAATGTGGACTCGATCCCAGGACGCTGGGATCATGACCTGAGCCGAAGGCAGCTGCTTAACCAACTGAGCCACCCAGGCATCCCCGGTTTATGCTTCTTGATAAACTTCTATATTTAAAACAGCTAGTTTTCATTCATGCCAATAGATATTTTTTCCTTTGTAACCATTTTATTTATTTAAAATATGTTAATATGTGCCTTGAAAATGGATTTTTTTTTAAGTTTTTTTTTTTAATTTCTTTAACACAGAGCGAGAGATCACAAGTAGGCAGAGAGACAGGCAGAGAGGGGGAAGCAGGCTCCCCACTGAGCAGAGAGCCGGATGTGGGGCTCGATCCCAGGACCCTGAGATCATGACATGAGCAGAAGGCAGAGGCTTAACCCACTGAGCCACCCAGGCGCCCCTGGATTTATTTTTTAAAATCCAACTGAAGCACCAACATTTATCTAGTATCAATAATTTTATTACAACTAACTTTGACAAAGTTGATTTAATTGTGGTTCTGTTTTTACATTTAGGGAAATTTCAAAGCTCTGGAATTAGAGAAACCTAGATGTGTTTTTGTTCAGTATTTTCACACCTATAGAGGAAACTTAAATACTGAATACTCTATGATTGCTAATAGCTAATATCTAGGAGTTACATGGCAACCATTACAATGAAAGCTCTATGTTCATCATCTCAGTAGGCTTCATTCTATGCCTGTGAATCCTTATACTATCCTTGTACTACTAGTATTCCTGTTTTCCACCTAAGGAAATCAAGGCAGTTAGAAAGTTAAATAATAACAAAATAAAAAAATTATAAATATTTTTAAGTTCCTCTTTCTACTCTCCCAGTTATCCAGGGACATAAGTTACTCATTATACAGACATATATTGACGGCCATCTTTATTCCACAATGGACTTTGCCCTTTGCATCACCCACATTTGAAGATCCAATTCTTATTTTACTTGATTGTCTCTTTTCCCTTTATTTCTTACAGTGTGCTGAAGTATAAATTTCATACCAGAAGTCACCCATTGTAACTGTACAACCCAATAATTTTTAGTAGGTTTATACTAATTATGTAACCATCACCATAATCCAATTCTAGGGCAGTTCCATCATCCCCTCCCCCCACCGAAAGTTTCCTCATGCTTGTTTATAGGCATTCCCTGCTTCCGTCCCCAGCCCCAGACAACCACTGATCTGCCAGTCGAGAGTTACCATTTCTACGTATTACATACACCTGGAATCGAGCCCCAGTAATCTTTTGACTCTGGCTTCTCTCACTTCTCATGTTTTTGAGATTTGTCCAGGTTGTGGCACGTGTCAGTAGTTGGTGTAATTGCTGCTGCTGCATGGTAAGTGTGTTTAACTTCTCAGGAAACAGCCAAGCAGTTCTCCAGAGTGTCTGGACCACTTTACATCCGCCATCAGCGCTGCAGGAGAGTTCAGTTTTTCTACACGTTTACCAGACCTGGGTGTTGTCTGTCTGTCTGATGACCACCATCCTAGAGGATTGGTGGTGCTATTCCACGGTGGTTTTAATGTGCAGTCTTCTAATGACTGTGGATGGTGATCATCTTACAGGTGCCTACAAGCTATTTGAAGATCTTTGGTTAAAATGTTCAAATCTTTTGCCCATTTTTGGTTTGATTGGTTTGTCGCCTCTTAGGGAATTGTAAGAATACTCTGTGTGTGTGTGTGTGTGTGTGTGTGTGTAGGGACATCCAGTTGTCCCAACATCATTTTTTGGAAAAAAAAAAAAAAAATCCCCTCACCACTGAATTGCATCTGTACTTTTGTCAGAAATCCATTGTCTTAAATTCGTGAGTCTGCCTCTGGACTCCACGCTGTTCCATTAATCTGTGTGCTGTTCCTGTACCAGTACCTCACAGTTCTTATTACCATGGACATATAATAAGTTTGAAGGCAGAGTATAACTCTAACAATTTGTTCTTTTTGAAAATTATTTTGGCATTTTTGGTTCCTTTGCATTTCCTTATAAATTTTACAGTCAGCTTGTTTATACACACACACACACACACACACACAAAAGAATGTGATAGGGACTACATTGACTATATAAAGTTGAGAGAACTGACATTTTACTATTGAGTCTGAGTGGTATCAGTCCTTTAAGGCATATGATGAACGTGGACTCTCCGTTTATTTGGATATTCAAAACACTTGTTCTCAGCAATGTTTTACAGTTTTCAGTATACAAATCTTGCACTCCTTTTGTTAAATTTATTTCTAAGTATTTTATTCATTTTGATGCAATTGTGAATGGAACTGATTTTCCTTTTTAACTTCACTTTCTAATTGGTCCTAGTATATAGAAATAAATACATAGAGTGATTGCAATTCTGATAACATGATTTTCCAGTTTTGAATTATCAAACTAGTAATGTCACAATGACCTTGCCCATGAAATATGGACAGGGTGTGGTAAATTGTGAAAAATAATTGCAATATTAATGGTCTTACTGGTAATGCTTGATTGTGATAGTTCTGGGTTATTATCTTCAGTGAGCACCTATTTTAAAATGTCTAATATTAATTGTGCAACAACATGTATATGGATTAAATATCACACATTATTACTGTATTATTTTTGGCATAAATGTATTTAGAGCTCTAGGAATTTTGTTGATTTAGAAAATGTCAGACCCTGGATTCTGGATCAGATGATATTTTATTGTTGGCAGGCACTGAGTAACTTAGCAGTTACTGAGTGACATTTCAGCATTTTATTTTATGTTATTTTTACCGAAAGCATTTTGAATTTACATCTGATTAAATGTGTTAATTGGCTTAGAGTTCAATCTCAATCAGTAAATACATTAATTATAAGCTATTTTAGAGAAGAAAAGCATGTTAGATATGCAATACATTTGTTTTTTAGATAAAAAATTCAGAAATAAGAGCGCACACTTTCCGTGTTTCCATATGTATTCATTGTGGATTCCTGAACTGAATTCATAGTTAATGGAACAAAACATTATGACATAGGCTAAGCAGTTGTGAACCATCAAGTATAGAGTTCCTGAATTGTACAAATTTAAACAGGAGTCCATCACATATTTAGATATGGCCTAAAATTGGGGTGCTCAGTTAAGTCAGTTAAGCATCTGATTCTTGATTTTGGCTCATGTTGTGATCTCAGGGTCATGAGATCAAACCCACGTTGGGCTCTGTGCTGTCTAAAAAGTAAATAGAATATGGCACAAAATAATAAACATGAATGCTAATGTCATGCCCTGTGAGTTTATGAAAATACACTCTAATTTTTTCTCTACCAGTTTACAGGACAACAAATAAGACATGTTTCTGGTGATGGAAAATTGCCATTTGCTTTATTTTTTTAGTTTTTTTTCTGAGACTGCCCTAATTTACCTTTGTTTCTTCCAATGGATATTGTTCTGACAGATTCTTGGTCCTTGTGAATGACCTCCGTTAAATGCATAGACTCCCACTTTTCTAACTTTATGCCTCACGGCTGGAACATTTGAGGGCTTGCTGACCAGGAACCGAGCTGAGCAAGTCCGTGTGTCAGCACGCTGTACCCTTCCAGTGAGCATGTGAGGTGAAGATCATCATTATCCCTCCCTAAAGTTGGCAACACATCACAGCTAGGAAGTAGGAGACCTAAGATGTCTCCATTTTTTTTTAACCACAACTCTCCATCCCTCTTTCCTAGAATGTCCTTTCCTGAAATGTTGCAGAGTGACTTCACACTCCCATTTACTAAACAGAATCTAACCTCTTGGGTTTAGTCAGTGAAGATGTGTGATCCCAACATCAAATCATGTGCACAGTTCTTGTATCCTTGTTTATTACCACAGTGATTCTCTGCTAGGAGTGGGATTACCCATACCCCTGAAAATGTAAGGGAGTAAGGAGAGATTGTCTGGAGGACCATCAGCATTTGGTACCCCAGGAGTCAGAGATGGTGAATGTCATCCGGTAGACCCAGCACACAGGAAAGCCCCCCATAATGAACTCCCACCCAAAATACTAACATTGCTCCTTTCAGAAACCATGAGCTGCTTATCCACAAAACACAAATAAGGAATTTCTTCCACAAGAAATTGAGGATCTACTTGGACCAGAGTTAAGATGCCTACACCATTTGCAAAATGCCATTTTCAGTTTATCCCAACAGGAATTTTTGTTGTGTTCATTGCTCCCTGTTCCTTTTTTTTTTTTTTTTTTTTTTTTTTTTTGGCCAAGTTTAATTACAACTGAACTGTTTACTTAATCTTCACTTTTTTGGACCAAAATTGTGGCAGTTGCTCATTTCAGAACTAGGAAATAGGAAGGAGGGAGGTCACATTAAAGCACAGTTTGTTTTGTTCCTGGCAGGAACTTTCCACCACCCAAAAAGATTCACAGAGTACAGATGTCCCTGGACTAAACGGTTTGCATGTGCTGGTCCAAGGGTTTGATAAATGTGTCTCTTAGAAGTCACACTGATTGCCTTGTTCATTACAACCTTTATTCAGCTGAGCAAGTGGGTTGGAATTCATCATACCCTACAGAGAGGTATTATTAGTTTGGGTAATTTGTTGAAAATAAAGCACTAACTGTAATGTTGACTTCATGATAAAAATCATTAACTTAATTCAGATTAATTCCCCACCTCTGGACAATACAGAGTTGAGATATATTTTAAAGATTTCAGTCAGATTACTGTGAACAGGTTAATGGTCCAAAATGGTTGAGAGTTCCAGTAATAATTGTAGCTGACATTTATGGCCATCCAAAGATCAACATCATGAGCTTGTGAGGTCAGTGCTGTTTAGACTAGCATGAGATGATGTGATGGTGAAAAAAGTCTTCCATTTCTTGACTGCTGCTAAGTTCAGACTCTGTATCCTTCCCCAAAGAAAAGCAAGTAACCTTCTCATTACCAACGGGAAATTAAAGATCATAGTGTGAACGTGGGTGATAGTCTTTTAAAAGTTATGTCTGAAATGCTGTAATATCCTTTCACATATTCTAATCAAAGGCACATCACATTGAAATGCCTGCTTTGTATTATTTAAGCAATTTTCAAGGATCAAACCAAGATAAATGTACTATCTTATAGAAGAATAAAGTAGTATGACATTTACTACTTGGTAGCGCTCTTTCTTTTATCATATACAACTACTGACAGTTTGTAAAAGACAGCATGATTAACAGCGATCCCAAAGTCCATCCAATTATCTGAGAAGAAAGGAAGGCTATGTCATCTTAGTTTATATTAATTACATCACATTGTATTCCCAACACACCTTGCTCCAAAATCGTAATTAATGCAGCATTTTAATTAAATTGCTTTTGAAAATAATTTAGGAAGAACTGTGAATGCAATTAAAAATAACCCACACCTTGACCAAACAGAACAGAGTACTAAAAAGAAAAAAAACAAAAATCACCAAATGTTCTATGCCAAGATACACAATCCTTGGGTTTCATATAGGAATGAATCTTGCCAAAGAAAGTGTCTTATCATTCTTATGCTTTGTACAATTGGACCACATGTTTAAAAACAAAGGTTCTAGGGTAACAGCTGTTGTGCTTTTGTGTTTGAACATGCATGAACAATCTAAGGAATTCTTAAAAGACTCGAGTTGAAAATGGTAGGTAAAACAAGTGTAACTCTACACCTCTCCTTTCCTTTTGAATTTGTTCTTAAAAGCACAAGTTTCAAAAATAATACTGGAATTAAGAACCATTTAAAAATCATTATTTTTTCTGTCTCAATCATTAAAGCCACATTCTTGTAAATCACAGGTGCTGTTATTCTGCTAATTTTGAATGCACCTTTGGTATCAGGCTACAAATAATCCATACATATCTAAACATGCCCTTAGGCATCCAATTCCTGTTTTGAATTATGTGAAAAGTGCCCCTTGCTGATTCTCAAAAACTGTAGAAATATTGGCCATGTTAATGCAAATAATTGCTTATGTATGCATACAGAAGAAGGAAATTCATGCCTCAGAGGTTTTGATGAAGCTTAGATAGTATAGAATTTTGTAATCCAGGCTTATCATTCTTATTTTGTGAGCCGGGTAAATAGCAATGTCCTGAACTTCAGACTTGGTGTCCCGTATGTTGGCAGTCGTGTGCGGAAAACTGCGCTCCACCCCAGCTCATCACGAACAGGATCATCAGCTCAACTCCAGCTCTCTGTAGAATAATTTTCACAGCCAGAGTTATATATTTTAAAAACAAGGATCATGTATGCCCTGCAATCATCTGATAATATCTGCAGAAATCTGATCACATCTTAAAACATGTAAATAAAGCTCTGACGTGCATGAAAGAAAAAGGAAGAAATATTCTCATGGGTAACATAATTGAAATAACGTAGCTCTCTCTTTTCTCAACTAATTATATTATGTATTGCTGATTCAACTTACCAATGTGGTTCTCTTACAAGGGCCTTAATATTTTTCTTAAGTTAGGCTTAACCAAATTATCTGCCTTAAATCATTATGGGGAGTTGGGGGAAATGAAAATGCTTTTTTTTTTTACGATTTTATTTATTTATTTGACAGAGAAATCACAAGTAGGCAGGAAGCAGGCTGAGAGAGAGGAGGAAGCAGGCTCCCTGCTGAGAAGAGAGCCTGATGCAGGGATCAATCCCAGGACCCTGAGATCATGACCTGAGCTGAAGGCAGAGGCTTTAACCCACTGAGCCACCCAGGCACCCCATGAAAATGCTTTTGAAAGTACTTTCTGAGATAGTTTACTTTTAAAATCTGAAAATGGGGCTGTTCCCTGTGCTGGTAGGTAGATTCGTGACTGGCATCATTTTCCTCAGGCTGAGCGGGACCCTTTCCAGAAATCGCACAGATTACCAGGCCTGTCATTTCCTCTCACCTACACGCTGAGGTAAACATTGCTTCTGCTGTCTGGAGTCTTGTCTCTTTACAGGGACTCAAAGAAAACCCTTCTGGGCATAAACGAAAAGAGGGGTTTTTTGTTTGTTTGTTTAAAATGTGAGCTTTTATCTACACCCTTCTGATCCGTATCTGCTCATTCTAAAACCATCTCTCTCTACCTCATCACTGTCTCCTACCCCGGAAAGACGGCCGCCTACCTGCTTAAAGATACCTCTCACTTTAGCAAATTTATGGGTAAGGAGCTCTGTACCTTCAATGAATTAGTAACTACAGTAACACATTTGTAAACATTTATTTATAGTTGCATACAGCATATATACATGTATATATATAGCATATAGCATATACATTTATATACTTCCCCCAAACACCTTCAAATAGAGTTCAAACCCACTGTCCTGTGGGTTTGGCAAGGCCAGCATTGTCACCCCACAAGGAATATATGAAAGGCACACGACCAACAAATCCAAAGGCTTGTATGACCTCACCCTGTTAAATATGCTGGTTTGAGGCAGTGGATTCCCAGCCCAAAATTTTTTCCACTGCTTTGAAAATAATGGCTGGGGGTGGGGAGATTAGATGCAATTAATAGGTTTTAGTTGTGGCGGTGACTTGTATCTTTTCCCAGTATCGTGCATCTAAGAGTTGTATTTCTGTAAGATTTGCTTTGATTTTTCTGAAATGGGAACACTTCATCATCTAAATGACATTTGTTAAGTGTCCTTTTGCATCATTAACTCTCTTATATCTTTAAAAGATTTATTTATTTATTTTAGAGAAAGAGTGAGAGCACGGTGGGGGGGCCAGGGAGAGGGGTTGGGGGGAGGGAGAGAGAATCCTCAAGCAGACTCCCTGCTGAGAGGGAGCCGGATGCAGGGCTTGATTTCACCACCCTGAGATCATGACCTGAGCTGAAATCAGGAGTTGGACACTTAACTGACTGAGCCACCCAGGCACCCCCTTTTAACTCTTTTTTTTTTTTTTGACAGAGAGAAATCACAAGTAGATGGAGAGGCAGGCAGAGGGCGGGGGGAGCAGGCTCCCTGCTGAGCAGAGAGCCGGATGCGGGACTCAATCCCAGGACCCTGAGATCATGACCTGAGCCGAAGGCAAAGGCTTAACCCACTGAGCCACCCAGGCGCCCCCCCTTTTAACTCTTAATGAGATTTCAGTATATTAAGGAATTTGTTCTAGAAGATTCTAGGAAGATCTGGATGTCAGAAAAAAAAATACGGTGAGTGATATCCTACACACTTTGGAAGTATACCACTGGAATAAGATTGGTACAATGTCCAGACTTCCATCTAGTTTCTCTGAAGTCCCTGGCCCTAGCCCAGGGGAGGTTCATAGGTTTTGCGTTAAGATGAAGGTATTTGTTTTATGTTCATATGTATGTATGTACATGGGCTCCATGCCCAGTGTGGAGCCCCATGCAGGGCTTGAACTCACAACACTGAGATCAAGACCTGAGCTGAGATCCAAGAGTCAGATCCCTAAGCGATGGAGCCACCCCATCATCCCATTGGGCACCCCAAGATGAAGGTCTTCACTGAAACTTAATTGGGTTCCTCATGAGGCCTTAGCCAAGTTCCTTAACCTCCATTTCAATTTCCTCCCCTGAAAAATGCAGAGTGTTGTGAGCACTAAGAACAATGTAAGTCAAAGTGCCTGAATAGAGCAGGTGCTTAGTGGGTAACCACTATTATTTTTGTGTTCTGGGAAATTAAGGTACTGAGGGAAAATACATTAAATTGCATGTTTTTTTCTGAAATACGTAGTTCTAACATCAAAGTGTGTGTTTCTCGAACACAATGTCATAGGTAGAAGTTGTACAACACTCTTCCCCTCCAATCCTTGTAAGGATGTTGGAATCCCTTGATAGGACCTCTCTTTATTTTTCTGCACTATCTTTTATTATTCTGCTAAATTGTATCATATGTTGCCTTGCTAAACACATTAATACTATTATACTTAGTATCGTACTTTGGGGATAAAAATGGAGGATATAAATGCTCTTGTTGCTCATGAATTATCACATTGCCTGTGATTTGCTGCCAAATGATTTTAAACTCTTGGTTTCGGCTCAGGTTGTGATCTCATGATCATGAGATCGAGTCCCCGGTCAGGCTCCATGCTCAGCAGGGAGTCTGCTTCAGATTTTCCCTCTCCCTCTGCCCCTCCCCTGCTCTCTCTCTCACAAATAAGTCAATAAACTTTAAAGAAGAAAAACAAAGTAAAATAACAAAATAAAATAACAAGCTTGAAAACTGTAGACCCTACTTGTCTTATTTTACCAAAAAATATACTTTAAGATATTCAGCATGTTAGAGTTCCATTCGGTTGCAGTAATTAGTGACCGTGCAAATGAAACCACGTAGCCTTGAAGAAATGCAGCATGGGCCTTCCTGGTGTTCCAATCTCAGATCCTGACCAGGGAATCTACTCCCTTCACGCAGAGACTATTCATTCAAGACATGTAGCAGGAGTTTAGGCCAGCTTACAGGGCAGGAATTGGGGCAGGCGGGGAAGGAACAGTTTCTAGAGACTATATTGATTTTTGTTGTTCCAGGCCCGGAGGTTTTTTCCTCTGTACCTGAGGAAAGATGTTTTATTTCGTTTCTTGTTGTTTTTTTTTTTTTTTTTGTCCTTCCTTTGTACTTAATTTTTTTTAAGATTTTATTTACTTATATGAGAGCAAGAGAGAGAGCTCAGGCCAGGCGAGGAAGGGCAGAGGGAGAAGCAGACTCTCTGATGAGCAGAGAGCCTCTCTTTTTTAAATTAATATATAATGTATTATTTTTGTTTCAGGGGTACATGTCTGTGATTCATCAGTCTTCACAATTCACAGCACTCACCACAGCAACATACCCTCCTCAGTGTTCGTCACCCAGCCGCCCCATCCGTCCCACCCCCCGCCCCTCCAGCAACCCTCAGTTTGTTTATTTATTTAGCTTACCATAATACTCTCTGGTTCTATTCATGTCTTTGCAAATGGCAAGATTTTGTTTTTTGATGGCTGCATAATATTCCATTGGGAAAAAAAATATATATATATACCACATCTTCCTTATCCATTCATCTGCTTTTTAATCAGATACACATTCTCTATCACATAGAATTTGTATGTGGTTACACAGAAGCATGCAGTGATGAACAAAAGTATATCAAAGTATTCAGCATGTGTGGTTTCTTGTTTCTGCCTTTAGGTTTTTCCATTTCAAAATACCACGCATTTCCAAAGACAATCATTAGAGGGCCGAGTTCTTTAGGCAAGCACCTAGTCTTTGCCTCACCAATGTGTGCCTCCCGAAGTATAGGGTCAGATGATTGTGGTGAGTTCTATTTTGGGATAATCTTTCAAAGATCATCAGAATGCAGAGGCCCCTCTCATCTCAGGGCACACATTCATGGGACACATTGTCCCCGGGCTTCAGAGTAAGAACATGAGCTGCCTTGGCTCCGAGTTTCAGTGCCAAGGACAAGCAATGCCCAGGAGCCATTGTTTGGTCTAGGGCATGACAGGAAAGAAGGGAAGGAAAAGAAAAGTGAGAAAAGAGACCAAGGTGGTTTTTTTTTTTCATTGATTGACATTTTAAAAATATTTAGTTCCACGATAGTTAACACACAGTATTATATTAGTTTCAGATGTACGATATAGTGAGTCACAGTTCCATGTATTACCCAGTGCTCATTAAGATAAATTTAATAATTCAGTTAAATTAATTCTAAGTTTAATTAATCCCCTTCACCTATTTCACCAATTGTCCCACACAACTCCCCTCTGGTAACCATGTGTTTGTCATCTATAGTTAAGAGTTAGTTTCTTGTTTTTTCCCTTTGCTTTCTTGTTTCATTTCTTAAATTCTACATGTGAGTGAAATCATATGATATTTGTCTTTCTCTCACTTATTTTGCTTAGTATTATACTCTCTAGCTCCAACTTGTTGCAAGTGGCAAGAGTTCATTCTTTTTCATGGTTGAATAATATTCTAACACACACACACACACACACACACACACATCTATCTCTCATCTTCCTTATCCATTCTTCAATCAGTGGACACTGGGGCTGATTTCATATCTTAGGTATTGTAAATAAGGCTGCTATAAACATAAGTGTACATGTGTCCCTTTGAATTAGTGTTTTTGTATTCTTTGGGTAAATACCCAATAATGGGATTACTGGATAGTTCTATTTTTATTTTTTTATTTTTTTAAAAGATTTTATTTATTTATTTGACAGACAGAAATCACAAGTAGGCAGAGAGGCAGGCAGAGAGAGAGAGGAGGAAGCAGCTCCCCTCTGAGTAAAGAGCCTGACGTGGGGCTCGATTCCAGGACCCTGGGATCATGACCTGAGCCAAAGACAGAGGCTTTAACCCACTGAGCCACCCAGGCGCTCCTGGATAGTTCTATTTTTAACTTCTTGAGGGACCTCCATACTGTTTTCCATAATGGTTGCACCAGTTTGCATTCCTGCCAACAGTGCAAGAGTGTTCCCCTTTCTCCACATCCTCACCAACACCTGATGTTTCTTGTATTCTTGATTTTAGCCATTCTGACAGGTGTGAGGTGATATCTCATCATTGTTTTGATTTGCATTTCCCTGATGGTTAAGTGGTAAAGAACATCTTTTTATGTGTCTGTTGTCCATCTGGATATCTTCTTTGGAGAAATATCTGTTCATGTCTTCTGCCTGTTTTTGTTTGTTTGTTTGTTTGTTGTTTTAAAGATTTTGTTTATTTATTTGACAGACAGACATTACATGTAGGCAGAGAGGCAAGCAGAGAGAGGAGGAAGCAGGCTCCCTACTGAGCAGAGAGCCTGATGTGGGGCCGAGTCCAGGACCCTGAGGTCATGACCTGAGCCGAAGGCAGAGGCTTAACCCACTGAGCCACCCAGGTGCCCCTTCTGCCTGTTTTTTAATTGGATTTTTTGGTTTTGGGTGTTGAGTCATGTAAGTTCTTTACATATTTGGGGTATAAATTCTTATTAGACATGTTATTTGCAAATATTTTCTCTCATTCCATAGGTTACTTTTTCATTTTGTTGATTGTTTACTTCACTGTATAGAAGCCTTTTATTTTGTTTTAGTCCCAAGAGTTTATTTTTGCTTTTGTTTTCCTTGCCTCAGGAGACATATCTAGAAAGATGTTGCTACGACCAATGTCAGAGAAATCACAGCCTGTGCTCTCTTTGTGGTATTTTTATGGTTTCAGGTCCTTAATCCATGTTGAGTTTATTTTTGTATGAAATAAAGTGGTCCAGTTTCATCTTTTTACATGTAGCTGTCCAGTTTTCCCAACACAGTTGTGAAGAGACCTTTTTCCATTGCATATTCTTTCATCCTTTGTCAAAGATTAATTGACCATATCATTGTGGGTTTATTTCTGGGTTTTCTATTCTGCTATGTTGATCTATGTGTCTACTTTTGTGCCAGTACCATACTGTTTTGATTACTACTGCTTACAATATAACTTACTGCGGTTATAATAGAACTCAAAGTCTAAAACTGTGATATCTGCTGTTTCGTTTTTCTTTTTCAAGATCGTCTTGGCAATTCAGGATCTTTTGTGGTTCCATACAAGTTTGTTCTAGGATTGTTTGTTCTAGTTCTATGAAAAATGCTGGTCATATTTTGACAGAGATTACATTAAATGTGTAGACTGCTTCGGGTAATATAGACATTTTAACAATATTTGTTTTTCCAATACATGAGCGTGGAATGCCTTTCCATTTCTTTGTGTCCTCTTCAAATTCTTTCATCAATGTTTTATATCTTTCATGGTATAGATCTCTCACCATGTTGGTCAAGTTTATTCCTAGGTATTTTATTGTTTGGGGTGCAATAGTAAATGGGATTGGTTTTTTAAATTTCTCTTTCTGCTGCTTCAATATTAGTGTATAGAAATGCAATAGATGTCTATATATTGATTTCATATCCTGCAACCTTACTGAATTCACTTATCAGTTCTGGTAGGTTTTGGGTGGGGTCCTGAGGGTTTCTATATATAGTATCGTGTCATCTGCAAATAGTGAAAATTTTACTTCTTCCTTACTGCTTTGGAGAAGAGACCGAGATTTCAAATAAAAATATTTATTGGAAAGATAAGTCTGGTCAAACCTTATTAAACCTAATTTTAAAAATCCCCCGTAATTCTGACACCTTAACATAACTTAGAATAGTGTATATGATCTTTCTCTTGCATGCTTTTTAGAGTTGCTGTAATAGTGCACATATCATTTTGTGCTGCACTATTTTCATTTAGAGTACTGCTTATAAATATGTTCCTCATTCCTCGGTCTCATTATATTTTAAACTCTAACATGATAGTTTCGTGTTGTGTTATACCCATAAGGTATAATATAAAGGTCCTCTAATTTTAGCAAGTAGAATGAAGCAGAGAGTGAAGGGATTTGATTTTAACCACCTCTTCCTATCTTCAAGAAACTCTTAGTAAATGAAAACAGCTCAAATAAAACAACAAAAAACAACAACAAGAAACCAACAGTCCCAGACAAGGAACCAACTGAATAATCAAAACATTGAGGGGCACAAACACATTTATCATTAAGTGCAGGTTTTGGCTGAAAACCCAGCAAGTTTTTCAAGCTAGGGAAGAACAGTAGGAAAGCACTTTCTGGACCTATATCAAATTAGTCAATTCAAGGGGTGCCTAGGTGGCTCAGATGGTTGAATGTCTGCCTTCGGCTCGGGTCGTGATCTCAGGGTCTTGGGATTAAGCCCCGCAGTGAGCCCCACATAGGGCTCTCTGCTCAGCATGATGCCTGCTCCCACCCCCCGCCTGTCTCTGCCTATTTGTGGTTTCTCTCTGTCAAGTCAATAAATAAAATCTTTTAAAAAATTAGTCAAATCAAGAAAATTTTATTGTACCAATAATTCTGCCTCTCTTCTCCTCTCCCCAACCATGAAAAAAAAAAAAAATAAGATTAGATCCACTTAAGCATGAACGATTACTAAACCAAAATCACTTAAATCCAGAAGTAATCTTATTATTCTAACAATATGGTTTAAAAAAAAATTAGCCATTTTTTCTTTGTTTAAAGATTTTATTTATTTATTTGAGAGAGAGAGAGAGGGAGAGATCACAAGTAGGCAGAGCAGCAGGCAGAGAGGGGGAAGGAGGCTCCCTGCTGAGCAGAACCTCCCCCCCACTCCCCCCAATACGGGGCTCCATCCCACGACCCTGAGATCATGACCTAAGCTGAAGACAGAGGCTTAACCCACCAAGCCACCCAGGCGCCCCTGACAATATGTTTTAATACACCACTATATCCAATACAGTAGAAATCGATTCTTTTAGGCTTTTCCCCAGTGAATGGGGGAGTGGTGTTTGGGGAAAGAATATAATTGCAGGTACGCACATACATGTAAATAAGATATGTTCTGTCTTCCTATCTTGACAAAGATGCTGTCATAAAGATCTTGACATCCACATTTGAATTTAGAGTCCTTGTAATTCTGTGTCAGAATGTGGTGGCGAGAACGGCCCCAGACCCCATCCATCTCTAGCTTAGTCATAAACCTTCAAGGGCCTCAAGCAGACTTAGGTGAACATCCAATCCTTGTGGCCATGTTCTGTCCACACCACGGCATCAGCCACTTATCAGACTTGCAGGGTTCTTTTTTTCGTTTTTGTTACTGTTTTCCAGCTTTATGAAGATATTTTTGGCATATAACATCATGTCTGTTTAAGGTGTACAATGAGATGTTTTGCTACATGCCATCTGTTGTGACGTGATCACCGTCCATATCCATCACTCCATACAGTTACTTTTTTTCATTGAGATGTAGTTGACATGTAACATACTAGTTTAGCTGTATGATATAATGATTCAATATTTGCATATTGTGAAATGGTCACCACAGTAAGTCTAGTTAACATCCATCAAGACACATAGTTACAATTTGTTTTTTCCTTGTGATGACAACTTTTGAGATGTATGCTCTTCAGCCATGCAATTTTGCCCAACAGCAGAGCAGTCCTCCGTTAGGAGCATGAAGAGGAGATCCTCGCAGGCCCTGATGAGATTCAGGGATCCTGGATCCCCAGATGCGGTTCGGGGAAGGACGGGATGACCTGGGTACGGCTCGGCCAGAGCAAGGCCTTCTAAAGCAGAAGGCCCAGAGCAGGATGCTATCGAATGAGCTTACGTCCTGTGGATATCTGGTGTTTAAAAACATTAGAAGACCTTAAAGTAAAATTTAAATCAAGGCCTAAAAGAAAATATAAGTGGACACACAATGTGTCTATTACCTTACACCTTTTTTTTTCCTGAAAAATTTCAACTGAAACACCAAATAAGAAAGCCTTTGGACCAACCATTCATTTAGACCCCAGAGGATCATTTCTGAAGACTTTTCATTTCTCTGCTGTGAATTTATCTTGATTGTACATGTCCCCTCTTACCTCTTGAGCCAGCAATGAAGGGCACATACCTAGAGTGTTTCTCAGTATCTCCGTTTTCCAGAGCAACAGTTTGCTGTCCCTAATGACCCCATGTACAATGGCTGTTGCACATTGACCTTGGCTGGTAGTCTGACATCCATTCCCCAGAACCTGTGTACGTTCTTATAGATAGAAACTGACAGATGGAGAAGTTGGCTCCAAGGAACACACTTATTATGACTAAAAATATTCCTCCTTTTTCCAAGTTGGTTCCCTAACCACGGGGGTGGGTTGAGCCAAGCAGAAGGTCCTAGTGACTCACAAGCTTCCAGAGAAGAAATCCACATATGGCAGCCACGAAGGTCACATTTTCCTCCAACTGCTGGAGCATTACATTCTTTAGATAGGTATGGGGGACTGTGTTGCTAAGCACCAGGCAAAGGCTGGGTGGCACATCTCTTTCACACATGCCCAAGTGGTACTAGGCACTCACACAGAATTCTGTGGTGATGTGGCAGATGGTGAGGGATGGCATGACAGCCATTGGTATCTTGCACCTGTGGAGACCATCTACTGCTCACTGGGTCGGCGATGCATGAAACTGCACAATGTCTTCTTCATTGTGTTTCATCCATAACCGCACATTCTATTATTATCCACGGTGGGTAAGAGTCACCTGCTACGAGGCTGCAAGAGGTGTGGCCCAGCAGAGGCTGTGGCTGGCATCCAGGAGGAAGAAGGCGCAGCTCTAGGTGGGCACAGTGGATGGCAGACCCTGGGCTTGGGGTCTAAGGAGCTAAGTGAGGCT
This sequence comes from Mustela putorius furo, assembly GCF_011764305.1. Taxonomy (NCBI): domain Eukaryota; kingdom Metazoa; phylum Chordata; class Mammalia; order Carnivora; family Mustelidae; genus Mustela; species Mustela putorius. Next base: position 16,298,669 of record NW_025421998.1, read on the forward strand.
CTGGGGTGTGGGACCATCAGGGTTAACCTTGGACAAGTCATCCTGCCATCTCATGTGTCTTCCACAGCCTCTTCTTTACCCAGACCACATATGCAACTTATGCCAAGTACCATTTGTTCGTTGGGCCCTCTCCCGTCCAGAAAATAGTCATGATTTATGTGGTCAGAGGTGAATTCAGAGTTCTGAAATGCACTTGATAACAACTGTATCAGTGATGAATCCATAGCTTATTAACTAGAAACACTTATCGTCTCCCAGGGGTGGATGAGTTGGGTCCTCTGGCTCAGGACATCTCACTAGGCCTGGACTGGAGTTACCCCACAGCTCGATGGGGGGCACCTGGCTTCCACGTGCACTCACACTGGTGTGGCACAGCTCAGCTTGTCATAAGCTGTTGGCCAGAAGCCTCCCTCGGTTCCCTGTCTGTGGCCTCTCTCAGGGCAGCTCACAACACAGAAGCCGGCTCCAGTTTCTCTCCCAGAGAGCAAGATCGCAGGAGAGAAGGAGCCTCGGTGTTTTTGTGACCTAATATCAGGAGTGACATCCTGCTGCTTTTGCCATATTATGTTCATTAGAGGTGAGTCTCTAGTTGTCAACTGCACTCAAGGGAGGGGACAACACAAGACTTCCATACAAGGAAGAGAGGATCCCCAGGCGCCATCTTAGAAGCCGCCCACCCTTGCAACTGTGCTTTCTGACCATATTGGATTATAGTACACTTTCAAATAGAAGGGCTTTATAAATTGCCCAATTTACTATATCCCGGTTAGAACCCCAATGTGTGTTGCACAGCCACAGAATATGAAGACAAAGATGACACTGGTGCCAGACACTCTTGTAGCCAACAACCTGGTTATCCTACCGCTAGTGTTCCATGCTTTCTTCCCTAGAGTGCGGCCAGCTGTCCTCTTGAGTTCTGCTCCAGGAGTCAGAGAAGTGGTCTTGGTTGTCCCTAGACTCATAAAATGACATGGGTAAAAATGAGCACTCATTCTCTCTCAGCCTGACTCCTTCACTGCTCAGTGTGAAAACAAACCGGGGGGAAAATCCCTCCCAGATGCACAAAATTGTGTCCTGGCAGAGCTGGCCCCTGTTGGGTTCGAGGGAGCAGAGTTTGAGGGTTAGGGCAGGCCCATGGCGCAGCCTCCCCGGGCAGGCCTGAAGCCTGGAAGGAAAATTAGGATGGCAAATAAAAGGAGAGAAAGAAAAAGGGCAAGAGGAAAAGAGTGGGAGAATTCTGAGGAAGAGAAGCAGGACTGCGGAGGGTGAAAAGGAGAAAGGCCAGATGCATGTTCACTGCTGGTACCACTGGGGGGCTCTGTGACTTTCTGATGTCCCTGCTTCCGTGCAGTGAAATTCGGAAGCATCCATCAACACAAACTTTTCCTGTGTTGTCCCTGAGAGGCCGCAGACAGCAGGGGCTAAGACCTGGACTCCGGGTCCAGGGTGCCCCGGCTCACGTCCCAGCTCTGCCCCTAGCCATGTGCCCTCTGCAGGTTACTGACCCCCTGCTTCATCTTCTAAAATCTCACTGCATGGGATGGCCATGGGATTAAGTGAGTTAATACATGTAAAGTGCTTACAGTAGTTTCAGGCAAATGGAAAATTCTATTACTTTCCAGCGGTGACGCAAAAGAGACATATTTTCAGCCCTTGCCCAGTTGGAGATTGGAGTGAAGTGGGGGACAGAGGGCAGCATAAGGCTTAGGGGGGGACTCGGGGATGGCAGTTAAGGTAAGGAGGTGCGTTGTGCATATCCCTGGTAACATGAGGCCAAATCAGAATGCCTCATGCATCGCCAGGCAAACCGAATGGGTAGTCCTTTTGCCCACTCAGGCATCCTTCTAATCCTTTTTCACATCAGTCCTCTTTCCCCTCCTGCTTTCTTCGTTTCAGCTCCTCGTGCCGCAGCTGTTCCCTTCTCCCTGTCGCTCATCCTCCCAGGGGACTAATCCCCAGCAATGGAGGGCGGCAAGGCAGCTGAAGTAATATGCTGGAAATTAAAGCTATATGCTAGTTTTGGGGGCATCTGGGTGGTTCAGCCCATTAAGCACCCGAGTCTTGATTTCAGCTCAGGCTGTGATATCAGGGTTGTAAGATCGAGCCCCGTGTCCGGCTCCAAGCTGGGTGTGGAGTCTGCTTAAGATTCTATCTCTTCCTCTCCCTCTACCCCTCACCCACCTCATGCTCCCCCCCCCCGCCACCAAAAAACCCAACTATATACTAATTTTACATTATTACTAGCCATATGTCATACCAAAATTGTATATTTTAATTTTTGGTGTTGTTTCTCTGTTCCCATTTCCCTCAGAACTGTTTTCGTCTTCTTCTTCTTTTTTTTTTTTTTTATTAATAGCGTGTACTCATTTGATAGACATCTGATCCAACAATTGCTTTTCAAACTAGAATCTGTTGAGTACCTGCTATGTTCCAGACTCTGCAGTGTTTTAAACTGACCCTTATAATTCTGGGTCTTCAGTATTGTCCCTCTCCCCGTAGAGATAAGGGAAAGTGGACCTGGAGAAGTTGTCCCTTGCCTGAGTCTCCTCCCTGTACATATTCCTTCTAGGATCCTGAGTACCTCTGTGTTCCGCCCCCCACCCCCAACCCCGGAAGGTACCAGGACTGACCCAGACCTCACCAGGGCTGCTCAGTGTCTATGTCACCCTGGTGCACAGGGCTGAGGCCAGAAGGAAAAGAATGGTTCCACACAGAAGTCGGGGGTGCTGTTAAAGGGTAGTTCCTTATGAGACTGTAACACAGGGGGACCCAGGTAGTCCTGCTTTTGTGCTCATGGGACAAATTGCTACACAAAACTAGGGCAAGACCCAAAGAGAGATGAGTGACATTTTCCCACGTCACACTGCCCTGGAAAGGAATGTCAGCAGGAAATCAGTTTCACGGTGGCTGGGGTGAAGGGGACCCATTGGGACATGAGGGCACAAGGCAGAGGTAGATGCCAGAAACCCCAGGACTCTCAGCAATTGCTGGGGTCAGGAGGGGGTTAGGGATCTTGAAGTCCTTTGCACAGGTGAGAATGATGAGGCAGTGAGAGTTGAATTATGAGGATTATCTGTGGTTCCATTTGTACTGGTAGGGAATAAGGTCACACAATTGTAAATTACAAACCGTCCTCTTGGAAGTGAAATTTTGTGTAGTCACACATGCAGACATAACAATGTGACAGGTACTTTTTTTTTTTTTAAGATTTTATTAATTAATTAATTTGAGAGAAAGAGAGAATGAGGGAGAGAGAGAACATGAGAAGGGAGAGGACCAGAGGCAGAAGCATATTCCCTCCTGAGCCAGGAGCTTGACGCAGGACTGGATCCCGGGACTTCAGGATCATGACCTGAGCCAAGGCCAGTTGCTTAACCAACTGAGCCACTCAGGTGCCCTATAACAGGTACTTTTACAGTAAAACACATGGGGACTCGGGAAAGACTTCACAGAAGTAACAACTGAGCAAGTCTCCTAGGGATGAATGAGAGTTTGCCAGGTGAAGAAAAGATGGAGGAGTATTCTAGATAGGAGGAATCTTACATGCAGGGCCTTAGAGTTTTGGCAATTCTTCTCATTAGATGATGGAGATGTAAGTTAGGTCAGATCATGAAGGAGCACGCCAGGAGATCTGGAATTTAATTTATAGGCAACAGAGAGCCAGGCCAAACTTTGACATAAGGGTATCATAAAATAGAAGGAAATTTGGAGAATTCATTGAGAGGTGAGAAGTACTCAGATGGTGGGATAAAGACCAGGCTCTGAAGAGGGGGTGGGGCTGAGCAAAGACCCAGTGGCCAGAAGTGAGAATACTGTTTCAGGAACCGTGCTTTCAAGGATAAGAGGTCCTGTGGGGCTGAGCACATCCGGCAGCAGGAGGAGGAGAGGGTGGCAGAAGGGGAAAGAAAAGAAGGCTGCTCACCAGGGTGTGTGGTGCAGTGGGTTCAAGTGTCGAGTTCGAACTGAAGTTAGAGCCTTAAAGCCCCAGCAGAGGAGTGGGCAGGGACTGGAAGGATGCCCTGGTGCCTTTTAGTTCCAGAATCTGAGTGGGGGGGGGGGCTGGAGCCTGGGGGTGGGGAGCAGGGAGGAGGGGCTCCACCCATGTTTTCTTTCTCTCTCTCTTTCTTTTTTAAAAGATTTTTATTTATTTATTTGACAGAGAGAGACACAGAGGTAGAGGGAATGTGAGCAGGAGGAGTGGGAGAAAGAGAAGCAGGCCTGTGGTGGGGAGAGAGACCTGGGGCTGGATCCCAGGATCCTGGGATCATGACCTGAGCTGAAGACAGATGCTTAAGGACTGAGCTACCCATGCGCCCCACCAGCAGTGTTTTCTTGAATGGAACTAGAGAATGGAAGGAAACTCTGTTCTCCAGCAGTAATAGGTCAGGCAAGTTTGTGATACCTGGCATTTGAGAGGAAGCTCTCAGAGCTCAGGCCGCAGACTGGGGATTACTGAGGACCCTGAGCACCAAACTTAGGATCTTGTCACCACCTAGGATACAGTGTAGAGGGGCCTCCGGACACTGGACTATGAACCCGCAGTGTGTTTGCTAAAATACAACACATTTACAAAACCTTAATTCTCTTTTTACCTTACAAATACCCCTCCAAAATGCTCCCAAATCTGGAAATAAGCAAATCTGAAGTTCTCTGGGACCAGAAGACCCAATTTCTACCACGAATAGACAGCATCTACCTTACGACGAAGGTAACAGCTGCAAAGTAAACAAATACAGATAAAAAAATAAAAATAAAAATGACCCTTCCCCCCAAGCCCACCAATCTCACCCATCTAACTGGTGAGTTTCAAAGAAATTAAATGCTTTAAAAGAAGAAAGTAGAAAGGCCACAGACCTCGGACAGAAACCTAAGCCCTTGAGAGTCGCTTTTAAAAACCTGCTGTTTTCTGGAACGTCTTTTGTAGCCAAATCCCTGCCACCCTTGTCCCCGGAACGCTCCCGCCCTCCGCGCCCGCGACCCCGACAACCGCCGCGGAACACTCTCGCAGGGTGACGTGGGTCGGCGGCGGCGCGGAATCCCAGGTGAGGGGGCCACCCAGTCCCCGAGGCGCCGGCGGCCGGAGCCCATTCGCCGCCGCCGCCGCCGCCGCAGGGGCGGGAGTGGCTGGGCCAGTCGGAGAAGGGCGGGGGACGCCGGGGAGGAGTGCGGGGCGGGGGTAGGACGCGAAAGCTAGCTGCGAGGAGGAAGAGCTCGGCGCGGGGCGGGGGCGCAGGGGCGGGAGCGGCGGGGGCGCGCGCCGACGCGGGGCCAGCCCTGCTTCGCCCGGGTCGCGGACGGACGCGCGCCGCAGTCGGAGCCCCAGACGCGCGGCGCAGGGGACAGTGCGGGGCGGCGGGAGGCTACAGCTCTGTCGGGAACGGACGACGTCCGCGCTCCAGGGTTCCGGGGGCTCAGCAGCGGTGGGCGCGGCGGAAGAACGTGAGTAGCTCAGTGCGCGTCCGGCGGTGACACTCAGTCCTGCTCTGGGGCGACGGCTAGAGCGGAGGAGGGTGCGGGGGTCTGCTGTGTTGTCACTCGGACGTGGGTCCGGGGATCCGCAGAGCGCCCTCCCGGATGGCAGCCCCGCGCCACTCTCTCTGAAGCAGGGCGAACCTGGTCGCCAACTCCCTTCCTCCCCTCAGGCCTGGGACGCGCCCGCGGGCGCCAAGCTGGAGGAGGGGACCGGCGCCCGGGCGGGGGCACACTGAAACGCGGCAGCACTGGCCGGCGCGGGCGGGCCCTTCACCTCCTCCGGTCTATGGCCAACTTCTGCATCCGCGCCCGCGTTTTCCGGGAAGCCCTGCCTGGGGTCCCTGGGTGGTCTGGGCCACCCTGGGCCTGGCTGCTGGGGCCCGCGGGTTGCCGGGCAGGCACACGGAGGGCGCGAGGTGCCACGCCACGATGCGGGCAGGACGAGGAGCGCAGGTGCCGGGCCGGCGCGCACCGGCGAGTGCGCGTCCGGGTCCCCGCGGACACATCTGGGCGTGGGCTTTGTTCGGATGTGCTCACACCTGCGCCGATCGCGGGTACTCCGGGCCGAGGCGACCTCCACTCTCGTCGCCCCGGGGGAGAACTCGGGTAATCAGGGGGAACGGGAGAGACGGCGAAGGCAGCAAGGAGGGGGCTTTCCGGGGGTTTTGTTGGCCCTACAGGTGCGGATCCCCGGGGTCCCGGCGCCCCGCCCAGCCTCCGGAGGCTGGGACTTGCTGGGGCTGGCCCACTGGGGTTTGGGGCTGACCCAGAAGAGCCCCTTCCCAGTCCAGACTCCCAGGAGTGGGCTCTGGCAGCATCTTGGCCTGGGGATGCTGTGCTGAGCGGGGAGTGATGCCGGCTTTGGAGCATCCATCTCGCCGCGAGCGCCATCTGCGCCGTGCGCCGCCCCCGGATCCCTCCTGGCCGCGCGGGTGGGCGCCGCCGAGTGTTGGTCCTCGGCCGCTCGCCGGCTTGGCCATTCCCGACCCCCAACTCCCCGCGCGCAGAAGGGACCCGGGGTGCCGCGGTCCTGTGGAGCCAGGGACTCGTCATCACTCCGGAGCGGTGTACCCGGGGCAGCAAGCTCGACTGGAGGGTTCCTCGGGGCCGGGGGACTGGTGATTAGGCCGCTTCCCTTTGCTCCCGCTCGCCTCCCCTCTCTCCGGCTCCCGATCCTCGGTCGCATCCTCTGTCCCCTGCGCAGCTGCGGGCGCGCGGAGGGAGGGCGCTAAGCGGTGGAGTCTCTTTCACTCCCCTCTCTTCTGCTTTCCGCGTCGCTGTTTGTCCTAAGAGGAAAGCGTTCTTTTCCTTCTCGGTCCCGCATGGTTAACGCGCAGAGGTGCGGGTCTGAGGGGCTGGGCCCTTCCTCGCCCCAGGCTCTGGCGGGGAAGAGAGATGGAGGCGAGCGTCATGGGGCGGGAGGCTTGCGTTCTGCACCAGGAGCTCCCCCTGGGGCTGTCAGGAACGCTGTAGCTACGGAATACAGACCTACGGAGACTGGACTGTTTGGTTGCGACCGCTTAAGGCTAACCATGCCCTTGTTATTAAAATATTGTAATAATAGCTCAAGAGTAAAGGAGAGCTTCTGGAGGTGCTGAAATGGATTTAGAACCCTGGGTACTTTCCACGTTAATGGTAATGATAGTCAACATTTTTGAGTGCTTCAGGTGTACCAGGCAGTGTGCACAGCACACGTATCATCTTATTTAATTTCCACAGCATATTACCCTATTCTTAAAATTAGGAGGTGAGGTCTTGAAAGGTCAGGTAACTTTCCTGAGGCCACATAGCTAGGAAGTGGGGGAACAAGGGTTAGTTTTTGCCCCTACACTTTGCCATCAATGACTGTGAAAATTGGGCCTTTTGGAGGCTTATCACATTAGTTTAGGGCAAGCCTAAAACCACCAAGTGATCAGGGACATTATAAGCCCATTCACTTCCGACCCCAGCAGACTTTACAATAGCTGGCGGTATTGTAACTCAGCAAATTGTATTGTGGAATAGTCTTTTATTGCCCTGGTCATCCTCAAATTCCTTCACATGTTCTTTTATTCCTGTTAGCTTGTAAGTGTTAGTCCAGCCAGATGCAGTCATTGGACTGTTTTTAGTGACCAGACTCCCCTGTGGTTACAGAGCCTAAGAGGTTCCTGGTACATCACAATTCTTGAGAAAACTTTCTTTTCTTTCTTTCTTTTCTTTTTTTTTTTTTTTTTAAGGAAAGGCCAGCATTTCCATTTGGCAAGTGATTCTCATTGTCAGCACCCAGTCCCGAATCTCCTTTGTAGACTATTTTAAGTGCAGAAGATTTAGTCCTCAAATTGGATATTGAATTTGAATAGGACCCTACTATAAAATCTTAGGAAAGCATTCCCTATCCTGACTATATGACCGTGAGGTGCATTTACAAAGATTCTCCATACTAACTAATAAAACACGAGTTTGAACTAAAATAAAACCTATTCCTGGGATGGCTTTTAGAATGATTATAATTGACCAAATGCCAAAGTGAATTCACTGTGCCTTCTTAATCCTTCTGACTCATGGTCTTCCTTCAACCTGCTTTATACTTCATTACGGGAAAGTTGCAAAACATTTCACATCATCCAGGAATTTGAGAGCTGTAAGAGAACACTGTGTCTAAATGTTTCAGTTTCAAATTGAGTACAGTGGGGCTCGGAGAGATCACCCAGCCACCTAATGCAGGGTACTGAGGCAGGCCAGTATCCCGACGTGACATCTTTTTGTTATTGCAGCAGTGACAGTAAATGAAAAGCAAGTCATCTTTAGCAGTGGCACTTCCTGTGAGGCTGATGTGACAGTGCTAAGGATAGCCAGGTATAAGTGCTTCAGAATCATGAGAGGGGACTGAGAATGTGTATGCCTGGGCTACAGAAAACTTGAGAATCATTTTGGGGTGCCCGGGCACCTGGGTAGCTTTGTCAGGTGAACATCAGATTCTTGGTTTCTGCTCAGGTCATGATCTAGGGTCCTGAAATCAGGCTCTGTGGCTCAGGGTGGAGTCGGCTTGAGATGCTCTCCCACCTGCCCCTCCCCAGCTTGCTCTCTCTCTCCCTCTCTCTCTCCAAAAAGAATCGTTTCAAATAATGTTCTCATGTAGGTGGAGTTTTCCTTGTGTATTTAGAATTCCTTTGTGTAAATAGAATATGCAGATATCATATTGTATATATACAAAGGAGTTATTTAATGGAACCCCGCAGGAAGCTTTTCTAGTAAAGAGATTCATTCATTCATAAATATGTGCTCTGTGCGTGGCCTGCTGTCCTAGGTACCAGGAACTAGGAACCAGAGTTCCAGCCTTCAGGAAGAGTAATTCTAACTTTCTCATCTAGGGCTGCATACTTCTGCACACAGACTCTTTTTTCCCATATCATAAATGTACAGCTTGATGAACTTGTTCAAACCCAACACACCCATGTCACTGGTGCTCCAGTGAAGGAACAGAACATTATGAATGGCCGAGAAAGCCCCCTTGTGGCTCCTACCAGTCATAACCCTCTCTCTTGAGGGTCCGCCCTGAGACACCCATGCTTTATTTCCTGAGATTCTTGCCGGGAAATCAGAAGGATTTTGTTTTAGTCAGCTTGGGCTTCCATAACAAAATTCTGTAGACTGGGTAGCTTAATGAAGAGAAACGTGCTTTCTTCAAGTTCTGGAGTCTCTAGTTCTGAGATCAGGATGTCAGCGGGGTCAGGTCCGGTGAGGGCTGTCTTCCTGGCTTCCACATGCCCGTCTTGTCTCTGTGCGCTCATACATGCTTTCCCCGCTGGGTATGGACAGAGATCCTCTCTCTTCCTCTTCTTATAAGGCCACCGATCCCATTAGATTAGGACCCCACCCTTATTACCTCATTGAACCTTAATTACCACCTCCCTAAAGCCTCATCTCCAAATACAGTGCTATTAGGAGGTAGGTCTTGACGTATGAATTTCAGGCTCACAGTTCAATCCATACCAGTCCTGACTTGCTGCCCCTTTTGGCAGCCTTCAGAGTCTCTCCCCCATTTCCAAAGAATGGTTTCTGTCTGAGAAGTATGGTAACTGAAAACAACTTTAACTGGAATATAGAGCCCCCATAGAATTCTTCTCTAGGAAGGTTTATGTGTTCTCATCCAAAGACTGCTTTAGGTCAGCTTTCAGCTGCTGAGGTGATTGGTGAAGAGGAAGTGATTTGAAAATGATTAAAAATCACTAAATGCATTTAGATGTATTTTTCCCTTGTATGTTTCATGCTGTCCCATGTGAAGGAGCCTGGTACCTTTCTGTGCGGTGAGGACAGAGGACAGCTAGGGATGTTAGGGCCAAGAATCCAGTGGCTTATGGTTATTTAACCCTTCGTCCACCCAGGGAAATTAGAGACCACTTGAGCTTTAAAGAGTCTTTCTTGTCATCAGGGCTGATGTTTCTATGTCTAGGAAAATGTGCCAAAATGAACTGCTGAATATTTATTTTTCCCCTCAAAATGGGAAGGATGGGGCCCTATGAGGAAAGTCTTGGAATGGTTCTGCCTCCAGTTGTAGCAACTATACATTGTTCAATATCATTGAACAATGGGGAAGCAAATGTTTTTGCTTGGGGAAGCAAATGTCATAGCTATAGAAATGTGAGTTTTGGGGGGCGCCTGGGTGGCTCAGTCAGTTAAGCATCTGACTTTGGTTCAAGTTAAGATCTCAGGGTCCCAAGATCAAGCCCCGCGTTGGACTCCCTGCTTTGTAGGGAGCCTGCTTCTCCCTCTCCCTCTGCTCCTCCCCACCTCCTGCTTGTACTCTGTGTCTCTCTCTCCAAATAAATAAATAAATAAATCTTTTTAAAAAAGCAAATGTGATGTTTTTGCTAAGTTACATTTTTATTGTGATAATATACATATCATAAAATGTATTGTTCTAACCATTTTTACCTATGTAGTTTAGTGGCATTAAATACTTCTAAATGTACTGTAACCAGTCACCACTGTCCATCTCCAGAACTTTCGTCATCTTCCCAAACTGAAACTCTATACCCATTAAACAATAATTCCCTAATCCTTCTCCTCCCAACCCCTGGCAACGATCATTCTCTTTTCTTCTCTATGAAGCTGACCACACGAAGTGCCTCATATGAGTGGAATCACACAGTATCTGTCCTTTTTGTGACTGGGTTATTTCACTTAGCATAATGTTTTCAAGGCTTATCCATGTATCAGAATTGCCTTCCTTTTTAAAGCTGAATAATATTCTATTTATGTAATACCACTTTTTTTTTTTTAATTCATTCATCTGTTGGGCTGTTTCCAGTTTCTGGTTACTGTGAATAATGCTGTTATGAACATGGGCCTACAAATACCTTTTCAAGGGGCGCCTGGGTGGCTCACTGGGTTAAGCCGCTGCCTTCGGCTCAGGTCATGATCTCAGAGTCCTGGGATCAAGTCCCACATCGGGCTCTCTGCTCAGCAGGGAGCCTGCTTCCCTTTCTCTCTCTCTGCCAGCCTCTCTACCTACCTGTGATCTCTCTCTGTCAAATAAATAAATAAAATCTTTAAAATTAAAAAAAAAAGAAAACCTTTTCAAGTCATTGCTTTCAACTCTTTAGGGTATATACCCAGAAGTGGGATTTCTGGGTCGTAAGGTAATTGTCATAATATTTTTTAAAAGATTTTATTTATTTATTTGACAGGCAGAGATCACAAGTAGGCAGAGAGGCAAGCAGAGACATAGAGGAGAAAGCAGGCTCCCCGCCAAGCAGAGAACCCGATGAGGGGCTCGACCCCAGGACCCTGGGATCATGACCTGAGCTGAAGGCAGAGGCTTCAACCCACTGAGCCACCCAGGTGCCCTGATTGTCATAATTTTCTGAGACACCCCCATTCTGTTTTCCATAGCAGATGTACCATTTTACGTTCCCGAGTGCCCAGAGTTCCAATTTCTCCACATCTTCACCAACACTGATTTTCTTGACAATAGCCATCCTAATGGGTGTAAAGAGTGATAGCCGTTACCCTTTAAATTTCTAAATTAATATACTATGTATTATGAACAAGTAATTCACAAAATTTTCCAACTTATTTGTTTTATTTCTATTGTCAGGAGATACATGGTTTTTAACAGGGAATCATTGACCCCATACTTTGTGCAAATCATGATATAATTGCTACCGAGTATGTGTCATAGTCCAGGAGAAGCCAGCCCTGGTGACAGACATTCCTGTTAGTTTTTTTCAATGTCAAAATAGAGTATCTATGTCTATAGTGTGGTTGGGTGAAGTGATGTTGCTCTGAGGATAGATTAAATCTTTGTATGATTTTATTTTACTGAAAAAAATAATCTTAGCCTTGGAACCCAGCTCAGGAGCAGACTTGCCTCAGATCTGGAAAGAGCTAGAAGTATCCTATTTAGGGATGTGCTGGAGTTACAATCTATGTCTGTACCGGGCATTTCTCCCCACCATTGAATCTTCAAAGATGACAGTACAAACCCTCACTACCCAATTATAATTGCTTAGCTGAGCTAATAAAAAAGATGTGGTGTCAATTTAATTGACCTATTTTACTGGCCTGCAGGATTAGAATTTCAAATTAGAAAAAGGTAGTTTTTAGAAGTCTGGGGGAGGGTTTCCCTCATGTGACTAAAAAAACTAGTGACTGTAAGAAATGACAGTGGTAAAGGGGACGAGTCTGCAAATACCAGTGCTCAATCTCGGCATGTACTGTCCAAATGGCTTATAAGGTTTAAAAGCAGGAATGACAAGTAAATCTTGTGCTGTGTGGTCTCTGATTTGCTTGCCTATTGCTGCATATTAAAGCACTGTTTAACTCACACCAGAATGAAAATAGTAGTTGTTATCAGACTGAAAGGATCCTTTCTAAAATTCTTTTTTTTATTGACCTGTAATCGGCATATGGTCTATTATTAGTTTCATGAGTACAACATAGTGCTTTGGCATTTGTAGACATCTGAAAATCTTACTAAATGGTTCTAGGGCTGGAAAGGATAATCTAAATGTATATTCATATGTATATTTTAATTTTATGATATGCATGGTCTAATGGTTCAAAACCCACTGTAGCCAGAAAAACATATTCCCAAGGCAATCTGAGGGAATCCTGTAGGAGGTCTTCCACTGTGTAATATGCAATGAATTCAATTTATCTTTCTCAAGTGGGCTGAGAGCATTCAAAAAATTTGGTATATGTATTCAGTATGTAGTGATCTTTTCTCCAAATTTCAACTTTAAAGCAATTTCATGCCACTTTCTGATGACCTTGACATTTGAGTGGCATGATTTACAGCACACATTTTTGACCAACACTCCAAACTCACGTGAAACCATTAGCAGATTCTCTCCAAGGGAAGGGGAAAGGAAAAAGTCCTAGTTGCCAGTTCGTCATGCCTTAAGGTAAAAAATGGGTGGTGGAAAGAGTTTCATCCCAGAGTTTTTGTGGCCTCAGAGGAAGGATGGCTTGTAAGCGAGTGCTGCTGCCTTCCAAAGCCTGTGCGGCCTTTCAGTCCCTCACCTCAATAGAGAGCTAAAAGGACAAAAGTGAACAAAGGAGGCCTGTTTTGCCTGCCCCACTTGCTGGGCTGTTGTCTTGGCCCTTTTCAGTGAAGGGAGGGGGAGCTGGGTCAAAGTTGAAGAACAGTGAAAAGGAATTCAAGCTTCATGTCGAAATTTGAATTATAGCTTTAGTTTGAGTGCCGAGTAGATGAGTTTGAATTGAAATTTTTGAAGCTGTGGAAGCTTCAGTGACAGATGGTGTTGGAACAACGTACATAGGGCTGGATGGCGCATCCAAAAAGTGGAGTGCCTGAGCGGGGCGCTCGGTAAACATCTAGTTAACGGACAAAAGTTTGAAGACTGTAGGAAGTGCAGTTGGATGCTGTACGCTGCATTGAGACACTGGACTGTCTGAATTCAGGGGAGGCCCCTGCGTCTGGCATACACTCAGATGCACTTGTCCCCCTCTAATTGCATTGCAAATACTCTCCTCACCGTTGTGCTGCGGTCCCCACTGGTATCTACTGGAATAAATACAGAAATGCCCAGGCAAAATCTCATTACAGTGTTTTGATATCGACTACAGATTGTTTGGATATCGGACAGGGTAAGTCTGTCCTAAGTATTGACTAGCCGGGGTTTTCCCCCACCCCCGTATGAGTCGATTCCTGAAACATGATTGCGGCGTTTGCTTCTAGTGAGGAGTCCATCACTGTTATATTTGCCACTGAAGTTTTTAATGGGGCACATATTCCCCCCATTCAGTTTCGTAGGCAGCATCCGATTTAAAACATTTCAGGAAGAGGAGTTGGCTATGTGTAGAACCAGAATAATAAAATAGCTACTGGGAGGTCACGGTTACTGAGATGTAAGTGAAATACAAAATACTTTGGGGTAATTTGAAACGCTTCCTGGTGTTCCATGAAGCCATAATTAGTAAAATTTTGCTTTGGCATGTTTGACTGTTTAAATAACTTGAAGACATGGCTTTTTGTTCTGATGTTGGTAGCATGATGGCCAAAAGCCATTTTTTATAGACATGTAATGCCTTCAAATATTTCTGCTTTTAGAGAAATGACATTGACATGGCAACAATAAAATAAATAGTAGCTACTCGGAGATAATTAATATAACATAAACAAAAGCAAATTTACTTCAGAATTGTGTGTCTTAATTTATGTCACATGTTGTCTTTGACATAAATTATGATACATAACTTCATATGTCGCACAGATTTTTAAGGTAACTTGCCTTTTAATAGTTGGAATAGGGTTTTTCAAACTCCATGGCCATATGTTTCTAGTAACAGTTACCTCGATGCCAAATTAGAGTGAAAGGTAAAATATATCAAGGGTTGATTGCTGTCCTAGGACCGTGAGGGGACCCATTAAGCAGCAGGGAGCGAGTGAGGTCACGCAGATTCATTTGTTGGAACCAGGGTTGAAAGAGCAGAGATCAGGAAGGCGAGGGATTCAGACGGCAAGGAGGCTCAGGTGGGTAATGAGAATTGTGACATCCTGGAGAAGTGTTCTGTGGCACAAGGGGCAAGAGCGATTGTAAATAATGAGGTGAGAGTAAGGAACACCCCCGTACAAGTAATAACTTAAAATCTGAAAGAAAGAGAAAGGGACGAGGAGAAAAATGTTTGTGGTAACTTCTTGGCCAATGGAGAGTAGTCTCCATGTCATAGCCTCCAATACGAAATACTTTAAAGAGATTTTTCTCATGGTACTTCAGGTCATTGGAGTCACTTGATATCATGAAATAGAAATAACTTATAAATTGCTCTGCAAAGAATGAAATATGATAATACACATACACTGAAAACAAATGCAATGCACCAAGAAGAACTTCCTAAGAGTTAAAGCTAATAGTATTCTGGCATCTCAGTAAAATTCTTAGATCATCTTATCACTCTGGCAAATTTGTCCCTTTAGATACAGATGGCGCCAACATGAGAAGACAAGGTATATAAAAATGGGAACTTGCCAGACACATTTGGGATGATCAAGCATGTTAAACAGGATTCTTCCCTTCGCGCATGGTCTCTGTAATGAGTGAGCTCCTACAAGGTAGCAGAGTTCGATTCGGGAACAGCTTTTCAGGGATATCAGCGTAGACAGATTGTTCTGTTGAAAGAGCATTGTGTCATTGACACTAAGTGAAACCCAATCAAATAAAGCTAAATAAAAATCCTAAAGAGGTGGACAGGTGGTAAATGAGGAGGAGTATTTCAATTGTATGAAAATACTTGCTATTTGCTCCAGGTAACAACGAGGGGCAGAGTTTCTCATGATAAGGAAAGCAGATAATGAAATAGTCATCCAGGTAGGAATGGCATTTTTGGCCTTGCTCACAATAGAATCCTGCCAGCTTTCCCCAGGCTTCTAACCGTGGAAATCCGTACTCATTCTCTTCCATTAGAAGCCTGAGCTGCACTTCTGCTTGTGCGTGGTACGTATGTGAGCCCATATTTGATGAATGAGCGCATGCAAGAATGAAGGACCCAGGACATGAATACTGCAAAACGTCGAGCGGATCTTTTGTTGGAAAAAATTGGGGAATTTTGTCCTCAGCCTGATTTGAAGTTACAGACAAAGTCTAGACCATGGGAAATCAAACATTTATACTTTCAGACCCGGATTCTGTATGATTGTCATTTGCTTCCTGGTTCTAAACTAGGCACTCGAGCAGGCAGGTGAAATCACGCTGTCAAGAAGGGTACCATTTTTCAAATTGCTGCCGTGGAGCCCTGAATGCCATCTCCATGACCCCAAAGAGTTGCTCTGTAATTTTCTACCTTTGCTCGCGGCAGATGATTCCAGATTTGCACAGGCCTTTCCTTTTGCTTCAGGGTCTGAAGCCGGTGCTTGTCACTTCCCTCGGTAGGTCTCCGGTGGCTGCACACTGATGGAGTCAAGCACTTTCTCAGATTGCTTTCCCCCCTTCTGAATGTGAAGGAAGCAGGAGCGAGGCACCCAGGACTGAAGGGCTGGTGTGAGACCGGCCGGCGGCAGCCTGGGACAACATCCACTTTCCTCTCCTTGCTGGTTGCCCTTGAATGTTCCCAGATGTGAATGGAATGACAGCGTGGCATTTCCCAACCAGTTAGTGGGTTCTGAAGTGGTTGGCATCAAGGCGGTGGTGCCAGGTGTGAGAGACACGTAGAGAAAAATTGTGTGTGAAATGTGTAAGCAACCAAAATCTGAGAGCTTCCTGGCTGCTCAGCGCAGGTGAGGAGCCCGTTTACAGTCTGGCTGCTTCAGTACTTTTCTCCCTTTAGAAAATCAAGATAAGCCAGAGTTTTGTTTTTGTTTGTTTGTTTGTTTTATCATCAATGCTACCTCACAAGAGGGTGTTACTATGAAAAATCAAGATATAAATGAAAGTACTGAAGGGTGTGTGGGTGGCTCAGTGGGTTAAGCATCTGCCTTCATCTCAGGCCATGATCTCAGGGTCCTGGATCGAGTCCCTCGTCCGGCTCCCTGCTCAGCGGGGAGCCTGCTTCTGCCTCTCCCACTGCATGCTGCTCCCCTTGCTTGTGCTCCCTTTCTATCAAATAAATAAATACAATCTTAAAAAAAAAAATGAAAGTACTGAGAGAAGGATGGCATCAGTCTATTTCTTTAGAGAGAATGCAGCCACACTGTTTTCACCATAATATTCTCTCCAACTGGCTTCAGAGATCTGTAGGTATCATACATCCCTAGCAGTAATGATGTCTGCTTGCTTTTGAAGGAATGAGGGGGTCTCACACTGCAATCTGTGAGGCCAATACCCTTTTTAATGCTGCACTGTGAGACTGTTTTCAAAAACCCCAAGCTACATTCTTAACCTTCACCAAATGGTGTATATGCAAAAGTCAGATTGAACCAATGTGATAAAAAAAAAAAAGGATGTAAATTTAGTCTTAATACTTTTTTCCAGTTGTAGTCAATATCATCCGTAGTCTTTTGAGATCTAATTGTGTTTTATTCCAAGCCATAGCCTATTCACAATTTCAAAAGGACAGTCGGCAATCCTTTGTGTCAGCCATGACTAACTAGCAGCCTCCCAAACCAATAAAGCATGAAACTGTTTTAATATATTAAATTCATCCAGCTCACACACGGCATATGCTTAGAGGTTTGATACAGAGAAACGCGTGCAACGAGGCTTGGGAGCAGGTCGGTGTGTGCATCATAGTCCGTATTTATTCTGTTCCTTTGTACCTCAGGGGACAGAGAGGTACTCTCAGCCACTATGGAAATCAGAATGGAAGTTGCTGAAAAATTAAAAATAGAACTGCCATATGATCAAGCAGCCCCCTCTTTTCGGTCACAAAGATGTCATTTCGAGCAGTGCGGCGGCAGTTTTAAACAGGATACCCTTCTGGATTCAGTGACTTCACCTGCCTGCCCAAGTGCCTCATTTAAAACCAGGAAGCAGATGACAACCGTGCAGAATCCAGGCACGAAATTATGAAAACAGGATCTCAGATCTCTGAGATCTGCCCTTGTGTTCACTGCAGCATTAGTCACAGCAGCCAGGATGTGGAAACAACCCATGTGTCCATTGGCAGATGAATGGATAAAGAAGATGTGGTCTACCTATGTACCACGGAATATTATTCAGCCCTGAAAAAGAAGGAAATCTTGCCATTTGTGACCACATGGGTGAACCTGGAGGGCATCATACTCAGTGAAATAAACCAGAGAGAGAAAGACAAATACTGCAGAGCATCGCTTATAATGTGGAACCTAAAATAAAGTTGGGCTTGTAGAAACAGAGAGTAGAGAGGTGGTTGCCAAGGGCTGGAGGAAATAGGGAAAGCTTGGTACAAATTTGTAGCTGTACGGTAAATAATGTCTGAAATGTGATGTATATGGTTGGTGACTATTGTTGATAATACTGTATTATATAATTAAAATTCATTAAGACAGTAGAATGTAAATGTTCATCCTTCCACAGTGTGTATGTATGTCAAATTGCTGCACATGTATTTAAATATCTTATACTTTTATTTGCCAATTATATCTCAATAAAGCTAAAAAATAGTCGTTATCTTTTAAAAATTTATTGATTTATTTTATTTTTATTTTTTAAAAAGATTTATTTATTTATTTATTTGAGAGGGAGAGAATCTCAAGCAGACTCCCTGCTGAGTGCAGAGCCCATCTCAGGGCTTGAACTCTCAGCCCTGAGATCATGACCTGAGTCAAAACCAAGAACTGGATGCTTACCTGACTGAGCCACGTGGGTGCCCCAGTAGTAGTAGTTATCTTTGAGTTGGGTATGGACACAGAGCTTTAGAAATGGGGATGTGTCATGGGTTGAATTGTGTCTCTATTCAGCTATTGAAGTCCTAATCCCCAGTGCTTCTGAATACAACCTTATTTGGGGCTTTCCAGTTAAAATGAGGTGGTTAGGGGCACGTGGGTGGCATAGTCATTAGGTGTCTGCCTTCAGCTCAGGTTGTGATTCCAGGGTGCTGGGATCAAGCCCCACATTGGGTTCCCTGGCCATCAGGAAGCCTGCTTCTCCCTCTCCCACTCCCCTTGCTCATGTTCCTGCTCTCGCTCTCTATCTCTCTGTCAAATAAATAAACAAAATCTTAAAAAATTTTTTTGTTTTTTAAATGAGGTGGTTAGAGTGGCCATCATTGAGTATGGCTTGTGTCTTTATAGAAAGAGGAAGGCTGGAGACGGGCCCAGTGGGCAACCTTCTGGAGAGGAAGGTGGAGATCTTTAAGCCAAGAAACACCCGAGATGGCCAGTGAACCACCAGGGGAGAGGCATGGAACAGGTGCTCCCTCATAGCCCTGGACAGGAGCTAACCCTGCTGATACCTTGATTTTGGACTTCCAGCCCCCCAGACTGTGAGACAACACATCTCTCTTGTTTCAGCTGCCTCATCTGTGGTCCATTTTTATGACAGCCATAGAAAACCAATACAGAACGCAATAATAAGGTCTTGTTTCTAAGCCTGTCTCTTATAAAAAAAGAAAGGGTGAGCATAGAGCTTCCCACCACATCTCTATGTTTTTATGTCTGTGTCTATGGGTATATATACAGATATAGATATATGTATATCTGTATGTATATGTATATGTGTGTGTATATATACACACACATGCAGATATAGATATAGCTGTATATCTATCAGTGTCTACTCTGTGGACCAAAGGTGTATGTGTATATAAATCATTTAGAAAGTCTCTATACCTTGAATTAAAGCCCAGAAATACTGAGAGTTCTAGGAAGAGTATTTGTTTTATTAACTGGGCACATGTATGAAGTTGATCATTTACTCAGTTGATTACTCTTTTTGGTTGTAGTCCAGCGGACTCCAACTTTGCCGTCCTCACACAGAACTAGCCGTGCCCATCCTGGGAGAAACAATGAGCTTTAGATCCATTTTATTATTTGGAACAGTGAGCCTAGATTTTATTACATTCAACTCACATTTAAAAATTTCCAACTGTGGGGTGCCTGGGTGGCTCAGTGGGTTAAGCCTTTGCCTTTGGCTCAGGTCATGATCCTCAGGTCCCGAGATCGAGTCCCGCATTGGGCTCTCTGCTCAGCAGGGAGCCTGCTTCTCTCCTCTCTCTCTGCCTGCCTCTCTGCCTACTTGTGATCTCTCTCTCTCTGTGAAATAAATAAATAAAATCTTAAAAAAAAATTTTTCAACTGCGGACAAGCAGAATACATACGTCTTTTGGGAAAGCCGTCACTGCCACAGAAAATGGAAAGGGGCTTTCCTCAGGTCATTGTCGAAGCCTAATTTCAGCTCCCCCTCCCCCCGCCCCTCCTCCCGTCTCCTCCACACAGTCAGGACTGGGGCCAGTGATGAATATGCATGTGTCACACACCTGTGACCAAGAGAGCCTCCATCAAGAAACAGCGGAGTATCAGTTACTGGAAATGGATGACTCGTGGCAGCTGCTGTGTGTGACCCAGCGGGCTCCCTGCCCTGCGGTGACAGCTGCTCCCCACAGCCCACCCTCACACTGCCTCAGCCACCTCCGTCCAAGAAAGGGGCCGAGCCTCCTGACCCTGAGCCCTTACTTCCTGGGCAGGCTGTGGCTGAGGTGCTAAGAGAAAGAGGTCTCTCCAAATTTTGGGAAATGAGGTCACAGTGACCTTACAGGCTTTTCTTTTAATAAATAATAATTCACATCATTTATTGGTTGGTTAACTATATGGAGCCCCTTTATGAATTATCTCATTTGATCTTCACAACAACCCTTTATGTCAGAGGCTAGCACATTTTTATTTTTTTAAAGGGCCAGGGAATAAATAATTTAGGCTTTGCAGGTTACTTCATCACTCCCCAGACAGTCATAGACAATATATAAATGAATGACCATTTCCATGTTTTCATAGAGCTTTCTTTACAAAATAGGTAGTGTCCAGATTTGGTCTGGGATCATATTTGCCAACCCTTACTTTATGTTATTATACCCATTTTATAGGTAAGGAAATGGAGGCTTAAGTAAGGGGTCAAAATAGCACCACTGTTAAATTGCACAACTGGGATTCTAACCCAAGACCCTGTCCCTTGGTCTTAAGCACTGTGAGCTACTATGTTGTCCTGCCATGAGAAATGACAAGGAATAGAATTTTAGTTTCCATGTGCTGTGAGTTATAGATTATGACCAAAAAAACTTCTTCTTCTTCTTCTTCTTCTTCTTTTTTTTAAGATTCTATTTATTCATTTGACAGAGAGAGATCACAAGTAGGCAGGGAGGCAGGCAGAGAGAGAGAGTGTGGAGGAAGCAGGCTTCCCACCGAGCAGAGAGCCTGATGTGGGACTTGACCGCAGGACCCTGAGATCACGACCTGAGCCAAAGACAGAGACTAAACCCACTGAGCCACACAGGTGCCCAAAAAACTTCTAAGAGAGACTTTTGTTTCCCTTAGAAATGATGGCTGGGAAGATCATCAGTCCAGTCCTGAAGATGCTGTTTAATTAAAGCAAGATAGTTTAATCTACAGCACATTCAAGCAATGGGACCACATCCTTGAATAATTGAATGAAGCTTTTAAAATTCTCCAAGGGACCTGATGCTATGCCCATTCTCCTCAATAGGATTTCAGAAGTAAAAGTACTCTAATTTAAAAAATATTTATAAATTATTATTATTTTTTAAAGTTGCAGACCCATTGATGGCCTATGTGTTGTATAGTAAGATAGCTGGCATAATCCCAGGAAAGATTTTTATTTTCACAAAAACAAATTTGTTTTGTTTTTGTCAAACAGAAGAGTTTCTTCCACATTTACTTTTTAAAAAAGATTTATTTATTTATTTGAGAGAGAGGGCATGCATGTGTACATGCGTGTGTGAGTGAGGAAGAGGGGCAGAGAGAGAGAATTTTCAAGCAGACTCCCTCCCCGCTGAGCACCAAGCCCAACGTGGGGCTCGATGTCATGACTCATGAGATCATGACCTGAGCTACAATCAAGAGTTGGCTGCTCAACTGACTGAGCCACCCAGGCGCCCGTAGTTTCTTCCACATTTAATATAAAATCTTTGAATGAGAGTTCTAAGCAGTTCTTATTTTCCAGGACGGACATCTCCTTTTGTGTTTTATTTCCATGGTAACAGTTAAGTCTCTACTTGAGAACAACAAACCTGCAAGATAACCATCTGGTTGACATTGTTGGGCATCCCCTTAGGGAATGTGCAAAGCATCATGGCGTGGAGACAGCACCAGAAGTAGAATTACACAGGCTTGCTGTGTTTTGTGTACAGCAAGTTCTTCTGTAAAGGCTGAAGGTTCTCAGAATAGACCAAAGTTAGGAAACATTTAGTTTTAGGCAACAGCTCAGCGCACACAAAATACCACGAGCAGCCAAACTTCAAAGACGTTCCCAGGACGCCATAAAGAGATCCAGAACTCACAGTTCCTGACCTCTGGGTGAATGAAATTTTAGGAAGTAGGCAGTTGGCAAAATGGGGGCTTCATGTGACTAAACATTGTTGCTTGTACTTTGTTTGAGGGAAAATCAAAATGGAGCCACTCCCTAGTGGGGAAATCAGAGAGTGGAAACTCCTGTGGGGAGGTAACCCTACTCTCCCTTTGGAAATCTGCAGTCTTTGAATTTAAGTGAGCCTCTATTCATTACTAACAAAGCTGACAGAGGAATAAAATCCAACTAGGGAAAAGCTGACTGTGTGTTTGTGTGACGTGGTTACTGTGAGTTAATTGGTGTAGCAAATTACAAAGGGCATGGTCAACAACTTGGGAAAAAAACCTTTTCTGTTGACTCGTTTCCTGGAAAAGATAGGCTTAGTTCATTTACTTTAAAAAATATAACCCAAGTAAGAAATGGAATCATGGTACTACTGCTAACTTTTTGTTTTCCATGAAATTTATTTTTACATCTATATCAAGGTATAATTTTAATATTGCAAAGTCTACCCATGGTAATTATATAATTCAGTGATTAAAAAAAATAAATTTATAAATTGTCAGTTGTAGGAAGCAGATATCTAAGCTTGCCTCTAAGATTCTTTCTCCTGGATGCATACCCTGTGTAATACCCTCCCTAAATGTGAGTGGGACCTGTGAATATGATGGAATGGTACCCCCATAATCAGGTTACATTATATGGCAAAGGTGAAGGGATTTTGTAGTTAAGGTCCCAAGCCACTCAATTATGAATTAATGGAAGGGGAGATTATGCTGGCTGGCCTGACATAGTCAGGCACAAGCCATTAAAAAGGGATAATTATAAGAAAGACACACTCCCACTGTCCTTGAAGAAGCTTCCATCCATCTTGTGAATTACTTATGGGAAAAGGGAGCGGTAGTCCTTCAACCACAAGGAACTGCAGGAGTTTGGAAAGGACCCCAAGCTCCAGATGAGAAAGCAGCCTGACCAGCACTTTGATAAACTTAGTTTCAGCCATACTCAGACTTCTGACCTGTGAGAAACTGTGAGATAATTAATATTTGTTGGTTTAAGCCTCTAAGCTTGTGGTAATTTGTTGTGTAGCAGAGGAAGCCAATACAGAAACTGTTATCACAGTCGTTTTGAACATTTTCATCATTCCCCCCAAATTTCCTTTGGGGCCTTTTATAGTCAGGCTTCTACTCCAAGGCAACCACTAATCTGCTTTCTTTCTCAATAAATTTGCTTCTCCTGGACATTTCATGTCAATGGAATCATACAATAGGGATCTTTTGTGTCTGGCTTCTTTCATTTAGTATATTTACTTTTCATTTAATGTATTTCATTTCATTTCATTAATCTAATAGTTCCTATTAATATATTTCATTTAACATATTTAGTATATTTTTAACAAAAATTATGTGAATAACTTATGTAATAAATAATAATGAATAATTTATTAATAAACAAATAAATAATTCATGTAAATAATTTTTTTTTATTTATATGAGAAAGCATGAGAGGAGGAGCAGAGGGAGAGAGACAAGCAGTTGACTCTGTCCTGTGGCACGATGCAGGGCTCAATTTCAGATCCCAAGATCACAACCCGAGCTGAAACCAAGAGTCAGCTGCCCAACTGACTGAGCCACCTGGGTGCCCCTAGTGTAATGTTTTTGATGTTTGTCTGCATGGTAGCATGCTTTGGTGGTATTTCATTGTATGGAGATACCTCTTGTGTTTATGTATTCCACAGTGGTGGATATTTGGATCATTTCCAATTTAGGATGGTGACAAACAATGCTTCTGTGAATGTTAGCATGGAAGTCTTTGTATGTATGTTTTTATTTCTTTTGAGTACACACTTATGCACGGAATTGCTGAGCTGCATGGTGTATTTGTGTTTAACTTTTTAAGATACTGCTGAGTTCTTTTTTAGAATGGCTGATCATTTTACTTTCTCATCAGCAATGGATGAGGGTTCCCGTCTTTTCATAATCATCCCTGTCTTTTATTATGGCCATTCTAGAGGGTGTGTAGAGGTATTTTTTTGTGGTTCTACTTGCATTTCCCTAATGATTATTAGTATTGAACATCTTCTCGTGCTTATTAGCTATTGCTATGTCTTTGATGAAATATCTAAGCGTTTTGCTAATTTTTTTAGTCGAGTCATTTATCTTCTTATTGGTTTGTTAAAAAGAGTTTTCAGAAAATACGTATTTGAGAGAGACAGAGGGGTGTCTTTTCAGTTTTTTAACGATGTCCTTTGAAGCACAAAAGTTTTTAATTTTGACGAAGTCCGATGAATTTGCTTTCTTGTTTGTTGTTTGTGCCCTTGGTGTCGTATCTAAGAATTCACTTCCTAATCTAAGGTCACAAAGATTTATTACTGTGCTTTCTTTGATGAGTTTTAGTGTTACAGCTTTTCCATTTAGCTTTATGATCCATTGTGAGTTAATGTTTGTGCATTGTATAACATATGGATCTAACGTCTTTATTCTGTTTTGTTTGCATATAGGCATCCAGTTGTCTTAGCTTCAATTGTTGAATGAATAAGTTGGCAAGTTTTTTTTTTAAGATTTTATTTATTTATTTGACAGACAGAGATCACAAGTAGGCAGAGAGGCAGGCAGAGAGAGGTGGGGGGTGGAGAAACAGGCTCCCTGCCGAGCAGAGAGCCCAATGTGGGGCTCAATCCCAGTACCGTGAGATCACGACCTGAACCGAAGGCAGAGGCTTTAACCCACTGAGCTACCCAGGCGCCCCAGTTGGCAAACTTTTGACTATTATTTTATCATATGCTTTTTTTCTGCCTCTTTTTTCCTCCTCTCCTCTCATTTTGGGACATGTCATCGTACTTAAGTTGCTTTGCTCGATGTTGTCCCACTAGTCTCTGAGACTCCACTTATACTTTTTTTCATCCTTCTTTCGTTCTTCAGATTGAATCATTTATATTGAGCTCGTTTAAAGTTCACTCGTTCTCTTCTGCTTTCTCAAATTTGCTATGAATGCCACTAGAGAAATTTTCACTTCAGATATTGAACTTTTCAAATCCCAAATCTCCCATTTGATTCTTCTTTTCCAGTCATTTCATTGAGGTTCTCTATTAGTTGATTAACTGTCTTCATGTTTTCCTTTAATTTTTCATATACGGTTTTCTTTAGTTTTTGAACATATTTATAATATGCTTTGAATTATTTGTGTGCTAAGTTCAACTGAAGGACCACTCGGTGATATTTTCCACCCCATGTATGGATCATAATTTCTTTTTATTTTTTTTTGTTGCATATGTTTTTGTTGAATGCTGACATTTTAGATACGTAGTAGCAGCTGTAGATTCTGCCTGTTTCCTTATGAGGGATCTGTAATTGTTATTTATTTGTTCAATAACTTATTGGTACTACATTTGTGAAATGTATCCCCTGCAATGTGCAACTGGTCATGTCTCCACCAAGTTTTTTTTTTTTTAAGTTTTTTTTATTTATTCATTTGAGAGAGAGAGAGAGAACATGAGCAGGGGCAACAGTCAGTGGGAGAGGGAGAAGTAGATTCCTCACTGAGCAAGAGCCCAATGTGAGGCTTGATCCCAGGATCTCAGGATCATGACTTGAGCTAAACACAGATGCTTAACTGAATGAACCACCCAGGTGCCCGGGTTTTGTTTTACTTAAATTTAGCCTGGTTTCTTGGGGTTTGCTCATGTGTCTGCATAGCTTAGAAGTCAGCCAATGATTGATCAAAAGTTATACTTAAACACCTCCAGTGAGTAAGAAGTTGCTGCTGATGGATTTAAATATGCCTGGGGAATGCATTCAAACTTCATACCACTTTTAAGTCTTCTGCCAGCTTTTACATTCTGCTGGATGCTTGCAAGCTGCACTGGCCATGGCTGTGTGGGTGGTTTGGGCCGCTCTAGCCTCTGCTATGCATTTGCACAACTCTTATCAACCCAGTAAATGTGAAGAGCTTTTTCTAGCTCCCCTATGTCTGTTTCACCATCCAGGCCAGAATGGATCTGTGGGTGTAGGCTCTCACTCAAGTTCCTACACATTTTGACATCCACGCAGGCCCCCAGAGATGAAGAGCAACATTCTCTTCTGAGAATGACAGAAGAGTGACAGCTAGTCCTGTCACATTCTTAGCTTCTTTCCCCACAGAGAGAAGAGTCATTGGTCACCTCTAGCACTGCCATGGAAGTCCCGACCCCAAGATACAGGAGAGATGTGCAGTGAACTGCCACTCTGGGGATAAGAACTAAGGCCCAGAGAGGGGCTGGCCCGAGCTGCCAGAGCAGTGAGGTGGCAGAGCCAGTCATCTGGCTTCAGGTCAGCCTCAGTGCCGGCACAGTATTTTAACAGTATTTAACAGCAGGTCCAAATACTGGTGATAGGTATGCAGAATGATGACTTCAAGCCTCTGGAAGGTCTTTCCTCTCCAACAAAGAGCACATTCAAGGCTGGGTGCCTGTTTTTTCAGGAAAGTGGACTAATGAATTTGAGAAGGATTTTCAACAAAGGTTGGGACTGTCCAGTTCCCTGGATAGTCTAATTTAGGGAGAATTATAGTTGTCTCTGATACACTGACTAGACAGTCCATAAATGCGATTGAGTGAGGTTGCTCAGATGCTAATGCAATAAAACCTCCCAGAAGCTGATGTGGATTAGAACAGCAGGTCAAAGATCAAGTGCCAACATAAAACTACACATCCGTCCTCCCCCAAATTACAGCATCGAATTTACCAGTCATCCCGTGTCCTGAGCAGCCTCTTGTATGCCTAAAGCCTAGGAAGTGGCATGTCTGGACTACCAGTGTAGAGCCTAGGAAAACCCTGGGTGGGCTTTAAGACTCTTAGGATCAGGCAGCCAGCATGAGGTGAGCAGGCCTGTGGTTAGTGGACTCCGATATGCTTCTCACTGAGTCTGGCTGCTCTGTAAGGGATGGCAAAGTCATAGGCCAACTGGATAGCCACTTTGCTTCTCAGACTTTACCCTGAATCACCTGGGGATCTTATGGAAATCCTTCTGATTTCATCGGGTCTAGTGTGGGACCTAAGATTCTGCATTTCTAATAAGCTCCCAGATGCCAATAACGATGTAGATGCCCAGGCCACGATTTGGATAGCAAGGATCTCCACCCGGCTAGTGCCAGAGAGCCTAGAATTCCCTGTCTAAGAGCTGTAAGTCTAAGACCTGTATGGGTCTCCAAGGACTGACCGCTGCAGGCAGGCATATC
Organism: Mustela putorius furo; assembly: GCF_011764305.1. Taxonomy (NCBI): domain Eukaryota; kingdom Metazoa; phylum Chordata; class Mammalia; order Carnivora; family Mustelidae; genus Mustela; species Mustela putorius. The sequence goes on from NW_025421998.1 coordinate 16,325,734, forward strand.
CTTAGACCCAGGCGTAGCTGGGAGGTAGCGATGTGTGTGTGTTTGAGTGTGGCACAGTGGGGTGGGCTTGGAAGACAAAGCTTGGATCTTCATCCTGGAATTCTATATGGAGGAGTATACAGCCCTTCGTGGTGCAGGGCTCAGATGGGGTGGGAAGGAAAGGGAGCCCTCCATTTCCTCAGGAAAGATTTGGTTCAAATTCTTTTGTCATTCTTTTTCTTTTTATTATTTTCTCTCTGGACCTAAACACAAAATGAGCAGATTCCTTTTTTTTCATGCCACTATTGCAGTCTGAGAGAGCCCTTTTATCTTCTCTTCATTGTGCACATTAAATACTTGAAGTATGCCAACAAATTTGCAACAGGTTTTTCATTCAGGTGTCTTGATAACTTCGAGAATCTTCTCTTTTTCCAAGTAGCTGGTACAAAGATACGTCATATGCTCACTGTTCAATGGAAATTGACAGTCTTGTTGTTTCAGCTTTTTGAACAAGAAGAAGCATATCACTTGGCATTACTTAAAGGATTCTAATGTTATCCCTGAAGATTTGATGGAAACAGCCAGTAAATGCCATTAGTTGCACTTTAATCCACATCAAGAGGATCAATACCATTAATCTTTTCTTCATTCCTTACTTTTAAGACTTTTTAATTTTTTTACACTTTTAGGTTTACAATAAAACTGAGAGAAAAGTACAGAGATTCCCCAGATACGCCCAACCTCACATGCATATAACCTGTCCCACTACCCAGAGTGGTACATTTATTGATGAACCCACTTGGACATATCCATAGTTCGTTTACCTTAGGGTTCGCTCTGACTATTGTTCATTCTGTGGGTTTGGCTAAATGTGTAATGGCATTTGTACCAATCATTGTAATATACAGAGTATTTTCACTGCCCTAAAAATCCCCTGTGCTCTCCCTATGCCCTGGCAATCACGGATCTTTCTACTGTCTCCATAGTTTTGTCTTTTCCAGAATGTCATGTAGTTGGAATCACAGAGTTTATGGTTTCTTCAGATTGGTTCCTGTCACTTAGTAATACATTTAAGTCTCCTCCATGTCTTCTGATGGTTGAAGCTCTTTCTTTTGAGGGCTGAATAGTATTCCATTGTCTGGATGGACCATAGTTTATTTATCTGTCACCTACTGAAGGACATCTGGGTTGCTTTCCGAGGTTTGCAAATTATGAATCAAACTGCTGGATTGCTGGATTGTATGGTAAGAGTGTGTTTCTTATTCTTTTCCAAAGCTTGTGGAAAAGCTGACAGGACACACAGGACGAAGGCTAGTGGTTGAGATGGTGAACGTTCTGTAAAGACAGAACATGCAAAACAATGTTCCAGACAACTCTGGCAGCCGAGGCCAGTGGTTGCCACTAGCATTCTGGATACCTTTCCGAGCAGGTCCTCCTCGTGTCTGTCTCCTACTCTCCCTGGCTCAGCATCTGCCCAGACTTACAGCTGGTGGCTAATTCCCGAAATGCCAGGTTAGAGCTTTGCCAGGTGCGGAAAGCAACTCGACTCACTGAAGCTAAGTTCCTTTGGCTGCCCCCTTGATTTGGTTCCTGTGGCCCTGAAAAGATCCTTTTCAAACTAACATTTGGCATGTTACCTTGTCCAGATTTGGGTTATACATTTTGTAAAAATGCTGTGAATTTGATGCTACTCTTGTACACTGTTCTTCTGACAGGGATTATGAATCGTGGCCAAAACTAAAGACAGTAGGCAATTGTGGAGGCGTTGCCTCAGCCTTTGGCCACAGTGCCGTGCCGGGTCTGAATTTGCCCAATGCTGTGTGTGTGTGTAACAAAGGGGGTGCTTATGTTGGCAGCCTGATCGGACCCTGTGGCAGTGGAAGTAGCCCAAGCTGGTGGAAAGAGCACTGGGCGAAGAGTCAGGAGGCTTTGGCTGGCGTTCAGTCTGCCATGAATAATAACAGGACCTTGGGCAAGTCAAGCATTTTCCCCATTGATGGAAACAAGGCTACCCTCTCTTCTCAGGATTATGACTGAGATAAAATGAGATAATAAGTCAAAGTGCCTTGAAAAAGTGAAAAACACTGGCAAATATTTGCACTGCTTGTCTGTTCATTTAGCAAACACATATGCGCTGGGCCCACATTATCCCCAGGAGTACACTAGGAGACCCGGAGATGACCAGCAAGTGGGACCTCATGGGTTCTCAGCGTGGTGGAGGGGTGAGCCTGTGAGGCCATCCTTAGGGTGCAGCATGCTTGGGTATGAGAGCTTCAGTGACTCTGAAATGCTGTTGGAGAGCAGAAGGGGTCCCGGCTCACTCTGCCTAGGGTTGTTGTCGAATTCATTGCAGAGAGAACGGATCCTGATTGGGCTCTTGCCAGAAGTTCACCCGACCGGAAAGGGCTGAGGGTATTCCAGGCATGAGGACCAGCATGTTCAAAGGCACAGAGGTATGAGGGTGCATAGCAAAATCATCAGATTAAAATTGACCCAACAGATATTCACTGAGTACCTGTATGCCTCTAGGCACTGCCAGGAGCTGGGGAAACAACAGTGAATACAATGGCCTCAGTCCTTACATGCTTTTGAATTTGTTTGTTCATTGTATTAGTTTCTTTTGGCTGCTTTCACAGATGAACACAACTAGGGGGCTTCAAGCAACACGAAAGTATTATCTTACAGTTCTGAAGATCAGAAGTCCTAAAATCAGGGCATCCGCGGGGCTGCCTCCTTCTGGAGGCTTTAGAAGAGAATCATTTTCCTGTCTTCCCCCCCAAGTAGAGGCTGCCTACATTCCTTGGCTCGTGGCCCTTCCTTCATCTTCAAAGCTACCACTGTAGCATCTTCAGATCTTGGTCTCTGATTCTCCTGCTTGTGGTGACCTTGGGTCCACCTGGACAATCCAGGGTAATCTCCCCATCTCAGGATCTTGTTCAGTTGTATCTGCAGAATTCTTTTTGGCACACAAGGCAACATAGCCGCACGTTGTAGGGATTAGGCCCAGGACATCGTCCAGGGGCTGTTACTCAGCCCTCCACGTTCCTTCAGGAAATATGTTTTAGTTTCGCACTATTTGGAACTAGAGTTGAGTCTCTTGGACTTATATTCAAGTGTTCTAGATAATCAGACAGTTGTGTTCGTTTGTGTCCGAGGCACCGAATAGATTGAAAAAGGTCACTCATCCCCAACACGTCCCAAACTGATCTCCTGCTCTTCTCTCCTCCCCGGACTTGCTTTGTCCCAGTCGGTCCTTCAGTTGCTGAAGAAACCAGATCTTTGAAGCGACACTTGTGTTCTTGCTGTCTTCTATACCGCACGTCTAATCTGTCAGGAAATCCTGTTTGTTGTACCTTCGAAATAGATCCAGAATCCAGCTGCTTCTCAGCACCACCAGCCAGGCCTACCCGGGACCGAGCCGCTGTCTGCCTTACTCCAAGAGTCTCCTCCTATTCTGTTTCTGTCTTACATGTTCCATTTTATTCTCAACACAGCAAACATGAGGATCTTTTTAAAGTAAAAATCAGATCGGGCACCTCGGTGGCTTAGTTGGTTAAGCACCTGACTCTGGGTTTCCGCTCAGGTCACAATCTCAGGGTTATGAGATGGAGCTCGTGGTGGGCTCTGTGCTCAGCAGGGAGTTAACTTGGGGTTCTCTCTCTCTCCCTCTGTCCTTCCCCCTCTCATCCTCTCTCAAATAAATAAATGAATCTTTTTTTTTTTTAGATTTTTAAATTTATTCATCGGAGGGCTGGGGAAGTACAAGCAGGGAGAGCAGCAGGGGGAGGAGAAGCAGGCTCCCCACTGAGCAGGGATCCCGACGCAGGACTCAATCCCAGAGCCCTGGGATCATGACCTGAGCCGAAGGCAGACACTTAACCAACTGAGCCACCCAGGTGTCCCCTAAGTAAATCTTAAAAAAAAAAAAAAAAGAAAAAAGAAAAGTAAAATAAAAGTCAGATCATGTCACTTCCGACAGCAATCCATTCCTCTCAGAGCCCAAGCAGGATATCCCAGGTGTCATTGCTCCTGCTCAGGCTTTTGCATTGCTCTGTCTTTGGTCTCTACCCCGCCTCCCTGGCTTGACACATCCACTTCCTCACCCCTGTTGCGACTTTGTTCAAATGTCCCCTTTTAATGAGAACAACCTAGTCACCTTATTTAAGTTGCAGCTTCCCACCCCTCTCTTCTGGTTCACCTTCAATTGCTGTAGGTGTTTTATTTTCCATAGTACTTACCCTGTTTTAAATACTCATAATTTACTACCTACTTAATGTATCTCCCAATAGAAATTTAAGCTTCATGAGTCTAGAGATGTTGCATCCCATGCGCTTCATAGCCAGTCCATATGAGGTTCCTAGTGAATATCTGTTGAATGAGTAAATGAAAAAAGTCACTGTGGAGGCCATCGAGGGACTTAACTATGTGCCGAAACATGGTAAGTGCCTCTGAAACAACCCAGCACCATCTCACATTGCTTGCAGTTTAAGTATTGTGCCGTCTTTGGTTAGGAGAGTCATAAAAGGTCTTCAATGAGGGGAAGTAAAAATGCACTCAGGAGTATGTATTCGAAAAATAAACACTGGGTTAGAGAGGTGTGTCCTTGAGGCGCCTGGGTGGCTCAGCCAGTTAAGCGTCTGCCTTCAGCTCAGGTCATGATCTCAGAGTCCGGGATTGAGCCCCACATCGGGCTCCCTCTTCAGCAGGGAGCCTGCTTCTCCCTCTCCCACCGCTTGCTGTGCCCCCTGCTTGTGTGCGCTCTCTTTCTAATAAATAAATAAAATCTTTTTTTTTTTTTTAAAGAGGAGCCTCCTTCTCATCAACAATCTGATCTTGTTTTACAATTTAAAATTAAGAAACATAAATATCATTAACTAAGCACCTACAACAATGCATATTTCACTAGGCCCCTCCCTCTGAACAAAGCAAGGTTGCAGGAAGCCACCAGATTTCCCCTTTACAGTCTAGGTTGTTTGATAATCCTCTCAGCCCTTTTACAAAAAGCAAAAGAAAAGTAAATTTTAGGTCAAAATAGCATGTCAACATTCCTATTTTCCTTCTTACTCTGGATCTTTGCCAAGAATCTTTATAAGAGAAAAAGGGGGCAGGCAGCAGGTATCCTGCCAGCCTCTTGAGAAGGGTCTCTAGGCCTCTGCCCACCAAGAAAGGAGCTGAAACACAGGCAGAGATGGAGTGAGGCGACCGAGAAAGCTCATGCGATATCTCGAAATCTGAAGGGAAAAAAAAAACCTGTGCTGTAGTATTTCTTCAAGCTTATTGAAGACAACGTCAGGTTATTTCCATTGGTATCAGGAAGATTTCTGGAAAAGCTGTTTGTGTTTAGCGTGTTGCACATTTGCCCACAGAGTGGGGGAGCCCCGCCAGAGCCTGTCACAGTGTATGACCATCACGCTGCTCGGCTCTGTTTCTGCTCCCATCTCTCTTGCTTCCTCCTCCTCCACCTCCCTTTGGCCCAAGGATCTCAGCGTCTTTTGATGTGCAGCCTTTGTGAGTTTGTTGGCAAGAATATGTAGCTCTTTGGCAAGCCAAAATGTCACATGTGCTCCCCTTAGGACAGTAGGTCTGTCCACATGCTTTCCCTCCTCATTAGGACATTAAAATATGTGTCACGGAAGGGGCGCCTGGGTGGCTCAGTCGGTTAAACGTCTGCCTTCGGCTCAGTTCATGGTCTGAGGGTCCTGGGATCGAGTCCAGCATCAGCTTCTTGCTCAGCCAGGAGCTGGCTTCTCCCTCCCCTGCCCTTGCATGCTCTCGATCTTTCTGTTTCAAGTAAATACATATAATCTTAAAAAACATATGTCATGGGGAAAACAAAGAGGTCAAAAGTGCAGACGTGTATGTACTTTTATTAATATATTCAGGCAGAGCTTATGCAGGCTGCTTAACCAATTAATTTTTACAGTTTGAGGAATTTTTACAGTTTAGCAAAAATATATTTAAAGACTACTTTCCCTTTTCTCAATTGTGTGTAGAAAAGCTGTGAATGTTTTTTTTTCATAAGTATAATAGATGGAACTATTACTAATGTCAGCAAGACACCCGTAGATTTTATATTCTGTCTTTCCATTTCTATGAAATTTTAGAATGTTTTTCTTCTTGTTCTTTCTCTGGTTATAGCCATTCATCACGACCCCCATTTGTCATTAATGACCCATGACCCCTTTTTATTAGATATACTTAAGAAGGTCATGGATCTTAGTTCAGGGGTAAAGGAGACATATCATTATCCTAATTTGCAGGTTGTAAGGCCACAGGGGAATCTTAAAATTTTATTAATGATAATCACCCAAATAAAATGAGATGCGGCAGTAAGATAGTTAAGAACAATAAATCTAGAGTAAAATCAGATTATGCTTGGCAGGATTTCTCAAGCTCGTTGTTTATTTTTAAAATAATAGCTTTCATTGCCAGCTACTAATTTCTCTCTGGACAAAGAATTGGCAGGCTTTCTGTATTAGTGACCCTCTCTAGCTGTTGAGTAATGGATTCTAAGGTTCTGATCTCTTTTCTGGAGTTATTTATATAGATGCGGAAAATATGGTAGAATTCAGATATTTTGAGTGAAATGAGCCTGGTAATCGTAAATTTCCCTGGAAGTTAAAATTGGTGGTACTTATAAGGAGCAATTCTCATAAAAAATTTCTCTCTAACCGATGAATTTGCCCTGAAGGACAGAATCAGTCCACACTGCAAGAAACTTGATTTAGATGTGAAATGTCAGGCCAAACAGCAGTTAAATGTAACACACATTTCCAGAACGCCTGTCACGTGCCAGGGGCATGTGCAAAGTAACTTCCTTTACAACTTGCTTTTATCGTTGCTTGCGTCTCAGTATTCTCCGCCGATCGTATCTGATCCTCACGACAGCTTCAAGCAATGGGGTAACCAGTATCATCCCCACTTTGACAGATGGGAGAGGAAACTAAAACCAGGGACCGGCCAAGCCCAGATAGTGGCCAGGACTAGAATAAGCCAAGAAGCCTGTTCTTCTGGCTTCCTGACCTGTGTGTTCCCCGGTATTTTATGTGCATTCCCTCTCTTGCCAAGCGAGTTCACCGAAGGAGTCCTCCAAGTACGGTCCCAAGGCTAGAACCATCAGCACCATCTGGGGACCTGTTAGACATGCACATTCTTGGGCTCCACCGAAGACCTATGGACTCAGAACCTGGTGGGCGGGGCAGCCATCGGTGCTAAACTTTCCAGGTGATTCTGCTGTACACTCAAGTTTGAGAACCACTGACCTCCACAATATATTCTTTGCCAGTGAAAACACGGGCGAGGCAGGTTATCTGTTATTTATTCATTAGGGCTGCCTTGTGGGAGGCACAGGGAGTGTTTGCATTCTAGGAACTCATCGAGATGGGGAGAGAGGACCTGCTCACCTGAAACAATTCCCCAGGCCTGTGCCGCTCATGAATTACGATCCGGCTGCTGGGTAGAGGTAAGCAGGCGTCCGTCTTCAGGGAAGAGGGTAATCCCCAGGGTGGCAGGATTGGAGAAGCTGTCTTGGGAGAAAAGGAAATGTTGACGGGCGCTGAGGTGCCCTGGGATTTGGAGCGAGCGAGTCGAGAGCAGGACTTCTAGACGAAAGGGGAGGCTGTGAGACAATAAGGAATATTGGCTGGAGTTGAGCAGAGCTTTTGTGCTGGGACTGGAGAGAAGTAGCCGGATGCGTCAAATGGACCACACTGTGATAAACTTCCTCAGTCAAAATCTGGTATATTGGACACTGGGGAGCAATAATAGATTTTGAGGAGGTAACTGAGGGGCTTCGGTCCTACCCTGAATGAAGCTTCTGCTCAGAGAAAGGCCGATGGTGCAGGCTTTACCGTGTCAGAGGAAAACGGCCTTCCCGTATGGCATCATGCTCTCGAAAGCTTTATCAATTATAAACGCAGCTGATTAAATAATTATATAATTATTTTAAAAAAAGATTTTGTTTATTTATTTGACAAAGATCACAAGTAGACAGAGAGGCAGACGGGGGGGGGGGCACGGGGAGCAGACTGCCTGCTGAGCAGAGAGCCGGATGTGGGGCTGATCCCAGGGCCCTGGGATCATGACCTAGGCTGAAGGCAGAGACTTTAACCCACTGAGCCACCCAGATGCCCCTAAATAATTATATAATTAAAGAGGAAAAAGCAGTCACTGTTTAAGGCCTCGGGCATCGCAGTGACTGTAATACTGTCCACTAGCGTCTTGGGGAAACAAGTGTACAGACATTCATAGGACAACATAAAATAGGGAATAGCTACATCGCTTCAGCTCGTAAGTGAACATAAAATTGGAAATGTGACCACATTCTGCCTCATATCTAGTTCTGATGACAGAAACGTACCTATCTTTGGGCTCCTGGGGAGGGTGCAGTCGGTTAAGCATCTGAATCCCAATTTTGGCTTAAGTCAGGATCTTGGAGTCATGGGATCGAGGCCCGTGTCAGGCTCTGCTCTAAGCAGGCATAGAGCCTGCCTAAGAGTCTCTCTCTCTCTCTCCCTCTGCCCCTCCCCACTGCTTTAAAATTTAAAAAAAAAAAAAGAAAGAAAGAAAAGAAAAGAAAAAAAGAAAAAAATTGCACCCATCTTTAACTAGATAGACATAATTGGCTTCAGAGCCACCTGGAGACATCCACCATACCTTCTTGAAGATCTGACTTCACTTTTTAACGTAATTACTGATTAGTGGCATCCCCGTGTGGTAGACAATTTACCACTTACATCATCAGGAGGACGACAATTCATGCCCCCTGCTCTGGACCCTAGAGAACACTTGGGTATTAGCGACGCTGCCAGAACCTGGAGCCTGGCTTTCCTCAGTCCTGCCGGGAAGTTGGGGCTTTCTGTAGTAACCACATTGCTCCCGGAGCTCTGGTCCCATCTCCACACATTTCTGGGCCCGATTGTGCCCTGACTGTGCTCAGCGGCGACAGTTTCACCCGTTGGGGTGATGGGAGCAATGCGTGATTTGCTAATATGGGTTCGTGAAGCCAGACAGGCTGATGTGACAGTCCTGTGCCTTGGGGTGGCTACTCTTTTGTATTTTATTTTGTAGCCTCAGACTTTGATCTGATTATTAGGGGAGGGCGTATGTTTTAAATATATGTAAGAACTAGAAAATCTGGGGCAAGTACGTGAGGCAGCGAAGTTGCTGCCCTATGTTTCCATGTCTTGACAGACTCACTTAATAGATGGAGGGTATAATAAGTAAGTGTACTTATTATTACTTAATAGATTTAAACCCAAAGCCTCCGAACCATCGCAAATAAAACCTGCTGATTTAAGACTCTGTATGTGGGACGCTTGCCTGGCTCTGTGGGTTGAGCTTCTGCCTTTGGCTCAGATCACGATCCCAGGGTCCTGAGATCAAGTCCCACGTTGGGCTCCCTGCTCAGTGGGGAGTCTGTTTCTCCTTCTCCCTGTGCGGCTCCCCCTACTTGTGCACTTTCTCTCTCTCAAATAAATAAATAAATTCTTTAAAAAAATAATAGAAATAAAACACCATATGTGTGTCATCTCTTCCAGGGTTAGAATGTGCACCTTGCAGAGTCATAGGAGAACAATTTCAGAGGTTGGAGTTACACAATCCCCATATGTAGAGAGAGGAGCTAATGAGATATGGATTTGGAAAGATACATGCAATAAACACTGGGAAAACAAATCTTTACCCTTTAATGTTTCATTTCTCAGAGTTATCTTCTACCATAAACACCATATTTTCTTGTGATCTAGGCTGGTGGTTCTTTTTTTTTTTTTTTTAAAGATTTTATTTATTTACTTGACAGAGATCACAAATAGGCAGAGGGACAGGCAGAGAGAGAGGAAAGGAAGCAGACTCCCCACTGAGCAGAGAGCCCGACGTGGGGCTTGATCCCAGGACCCTGAGATCATGACCTGAGACAAAGGCAGAGGCTTTAACCTACTGTGCCACCCAGGTGCCACTAAGCTGGTGGTTCTTAACCTTTTGGGTGATGATCATTTTTAGAATCTAGTGAAAGCTATGACCCTTCACTCCCAAAACTGCTCATGTGTACATCCTTGCAGAATATTTTCATGACATTTGGAGGTGGTTCACGGGCTTCATCAAACTCAATTGTCTTAAGGCATTCATGGAATATATTGTACTAGCTATATCCCATCCTTGCGAGAATTGAGAAAATAGTCATGTAAATCATTTTCTACATAGTGTAACTCTTGAAGGATTAAATTAGGTGGGACCCTGACTGAGAAAGGCTGTGGGTGAAACAAAACAAAATCCGCATACAGTGTCTATGCTAAATTTATAGTCATCCTGATGCTCAAAACTAATGCACACGCTTGAGATTTAATAATTATACATTTCATATATGTAACTGGTGAAACACTAAATTCTACCTCAGACTGATAATATACTATAGGTTAACTAACTTGAATTTAAATACCATCCCCCTCCAAATTATACGTTTCAGAGAAGGATCAATTTCCCACATGTCCTTTTTCCCCTTATATTTTCATGTTAGAATAAATTATGTTCAATTTCACTGTAATGACTATTTACTTTGCACTTTTCAGAACCATTGCACACTAGCTATAGATAATACTACCCTACATTCGAATTTTAGAATCTGGAATAACAGTGTAAACCCCACTGACAAAAGCTAAGAAGTTTGAAAATGATGTGTTTCAAGTACTAAGTAAAGGACCCCTTTCTGCTTCCCCACCTCCTTCTTTCTTGCCCGATAGGCTGCCCATCCCTTCATTCAAATGAGTAGCAGACGTGCGGTAATTGTCAGTTTGAGATGCCAACCGTGCATCTGACTGACTTCTTTCTCTCCAGAGCTTCTAGAAAGCTGCAGCACAGGCGGTTTTTCCAGTACTTCCCTTTTTATCCGTGGACAGAATGGCTACCGTTTGGGGGATTTTGCGGGCTGAAGCGGTGATTTCTAGCACATTCCCTTTTCACTGAGTGTCTGAAGCTCCATTGCTGGTAGGAAACTCCATATGCCTTTTCCTCAGTCAGCCAACACTGGGCTAAGTCGGGGTCCTAAGATTTGTAGCTGTGAAGGGGGGAGGCTTCTTTTCTTTGGTGTGAATGCACGAATCTCGGGGGTCAGTGGCCTTACAGAGGCAAGTGATTGCCTGAGGTGCTTTTGAGATTTGTGCTGTGGCTGCTCCTCTAGGAGAGGGGGGCCAGGCATGTGGAGAAGAGGTAGTGACGGTGGCCGATCAAGTGTGAGACTTGTGACACTGCTTCGCAAAAGAAAATTTGAAGGTCCATGGCACCCAGGAAGGGGATTTTAACGCTCTGATGTCAACATGTGTCAATTACTTGGCTTTCCTGTGGCCAGTGTGTCTATCCTCTGGGGTTGCCCACCCTTGCCCCCTTAGAGGAAGGGGTCCCAGCCCTCCCACACTAGGAGCCTCTGCACATGACCCCTGTGTTCTTGGTGATGACCCTGAGCGGTCGAGAAAAGATTCACTTCTATTCCTGAAGACTGTGAAGCGTAGTGTGTTTCAGCAAAGATTTCCACCAAAAATAAGGTTCAGAGCTTAAAGTGATGAGTCTGTTACGGGAGAAGGTGACCCCATGGCTGAGGTGGCCCTCCGTTTTGTTTTGGAGCCTTCTTGATCAAAATGTTCATGTTTGCCCTTTTGAAGTTCCCCCTTTAAAGCAAGCTTGAAGCATAGAGTCCCTTTTGAAAATTTTATTTTTACCCCTTTTTAAATTATTATATTCTTATTTTTAATCCCCTCATGTGCTCGTAACTTCCTCATTTTTAAGTCTTTATGATCTTTCTTTCCTCTCTGGCCTTGATGATTTTTTTCCTCCTACATTTTTGGTTAAGAGATCCCTTCTGAGACTGTGGTCTTGCCTCAGCCTCCCTCCCTACCCTCTCCACCATGATTTTTTAAAAAGATTTTATTTATTTGAGAGAGAGAAAAAATGAACAGGAGGAAAGGCAGAGGGAGAGGGAGAAGTAGACTCCCCGTGGAGCAGGGAGTTCAATGCATGACTTGAACCCAGGACCCTGGGATCATGATCTGAGCTGAAGGCAGACCCTTAACCCACTGAGCCACCCAGGTGCCCCTCTCCACCATGATTTTTTCTCTCACTTTCTCTCCCTTCTTACCTTTCATCTTCCTTATGCTTTCATTTACTTCCCTCTCTGAGCCACTATTAATTCTTTTCTCCCCTCGGCTATTTCTGCCCCTAGTATTGCGTATGCTTGTAATTAGTTCATACATACGGCATATAAAGAATGATACAGGAAGCATCACTGTCTTCTCTGCCTAGCTGTGGAACAGAACATCACCAATTTAACCGAATTCCTACCCCAGCTGTCTTCTCGCATTTCTACCCAGAGGTAACTGCTGTCTTCTCTCCTATTTCATGTACTATTCTGACTGCCTGAACCAAGAGGAAGGATGCTGTCGCCAGCACTCAGCCTTTCTTCTCTCGGCTGCTGGAGACTAAGCCCATGAGGTGGGACCTGAGGGGGCTGGGCGCTGGAAGGACGCCCACTGAAGCCAGGGGAGAGGGTGGGTTGGGGCAGATGAAGGGGTAACTCTTTTTTACTGCGGAATGTGGCTGAGTTGCTCCCTCTTTGAGCATCCTGTTTATATTCTGACCTCATGGACATATTTGAATAACAAAATGCTATGTGTTCAGTGAACTTTCGGGAAGCACCTTCTCAGTGACTCGCGCTATGAGTAGTAGGACTTTATTTGCGGGGCCGTGGATCCACTTCTGTTCTCCCCTCCCCATTGCCCTTTTCTTTTGGATAGAGAAACTCAATTTTCTTCAAAATGTATTTTTATGTCAAGGATTTTCTGTATCTTTCAATTTGTGCGCATTTGTGCCAAAGCTGGGTACTGTGTATTAATACACTCTGTTTCTCACTAGTTTTGAAATAGTTCACATACACAACAGAGCTTGGGCCAGAGGTCTGTTCATGTGGGCCAGAACCCACACTCAGCCACTTACTGGTTGGATGACCTTAAGTAAATTACTTCATTTCCCTCAGCCTTGGTCTTCCACTATGTAAAACTGGGTGTGATCATAGTATTACTTCTCAAAGCTGCTTGTGAAATGAGGTAACGCAGGTAACGTGTTTATAGCTGAGCCTGGCATGTAGCACTGAATAAATGTTAGCTGTGGTAACATAGGGTTTTGAGCTTAGAAAATTAAGTTGAGATAAAATCTATTTGAAGCTTTTCATTTAGGATCGAACCTAGAGTTTGAAGGCTGTGTGGCTGGAATGGCAGCTCAGAAAAGGGAGGCATAGAAGAAAGGTAGAGACATTCTCTGAAGCTAATAGGCACAGAAAGAATATTTTTCTGACCTAAGAACTTGTGAAGTGGCCCCCAGAGAAGGCTTTGTCTATGAAATGTCATGTTGCTGCAGAGGAGCTGGAACCTCCATTTCCCATACACCTGTTTCTATTGCTGGTCCACTCAGTACGGCCTACCATACACATACCTCATTTTCTGTGGAGGTTGGCCACCATTTTGTCTGTCAGATCTTTTTCCTCCTGATAGAAAGGATGTGATTATGTATGTCATTAACCTCCACAGGGCAGGTCAGAAGGCTCTGTAAACTCTTGAGATCCTAACAGTAGCTAAAACCACAGAGTTCTCAAAATGAGCTGTGCAGATTGATCAGGAAGCAAGCTGATTGAAGAGCAAAATGATTTACTCTGTCAGTGGTTACTACCCCACTGATTTTCCTCGAGTTGTGGATTGAATAGCTTCAGTCCCCAATCTGGAATGAAACCAAACTCTGCTTTCAGAACACAACACAACAGAATTGGGTTCGGGTATATTAACTTTGTGTTCGACATTTTTTTCCAGCAGTTTTATAGCTGAAATGATTATGCTGATTCTAACACCTTTGTGATAATGATTTTCCATTTACAAAATGCGTTCATACTCTTTCTCAGTTCATCTTCAGAAATCTGGTGTTTGTAGGCTTTAATTACATTTCTCATTAAGAGAGATTTAGTTTTGAGCACTGGGTCTTGTATGCAACTGATGAATCAGTAAATTCGGTCTATGAAACAAATAATACACTATATGTTAATTGAATTGAAATAAAAAAGATTTAGTTTTTCTAATAAATTTCATTGTGTTCTTCCTTAATGTAGTCATTATGCAGGATCTGTGAAGGATTGAAATCCAGCAGGCAGATAATGGTGAAAAAATTTTTTTACATACTTCCTTGCTTGTCAATACTATTATAGTAATGGAAACAATTCACCAGAAAGTATTAGCATATTTTGCTGTTCATGGATAAATACTTGCTCACACTTGGAAATTGTTACAAAGTTTAATAATATTTATTTTCAAACCCTTTAAAAGTTAATTTGTGTATTATAAATATGAATGTAATATATTATATATTATAAATATAATATATTTTAATATATTATTATTATATATTATATATTATTATATATAAATACAATTGGTCTAATATGAAATACTTTCAAATATTTGAATATATGATCATGAAACACATGAACATTAAAAAATGACATATGATATTGTGGGCAAGATCTTTAGTATGACATGTGAAGGTTGAGTTTGTTACTTAAACCAGAGCATGCCAGTATCTAGCTCACCTATTCACTCATAGTGTTGTAGCCATTCCACTCCATCTAACACAAGATTATGATTCTTTTATGTTGTTCAACACACACACACACATCTTTTTTTTCTTAGCACATACCGTGAGGTTGAAATCATAGCACTATTGTAATGAATTCTTTTTTTTTTTAAAGATTTTATTTATTTATTTGAGAGAGAGAGAGAGGGAGATTGATCAGAAGTAGGGAGTGGCAGAGGGAGAGGGAAAAGCAGACCCCCTGCTGGGCAAGGATCCTGCCACGGGACACCATCCCAAGACCCTGGGATCATGACCTGAGCCTAAGGCAGACACTTCGCCAGTGAGCCACTCAGGCGCCCCTGTTGTCATGAAATCTTCTTCACTGTATATGTAGGGCTTCTTTTCTGTATGTACTATTTTAGGTTATGTTGGGGGAATGGAGTTAGGTCTTTGCTTTCAAACAGTTGTGGTTTTCATTAACCCTTTGTTAACAGGTGCTTTTCTTTTACCAAAACACTCTACTAAATTAAGGAGATACTTAGCATAGATAGTTTCTTCCTGTTGTGTATTCCCCAGATGCTCCCCTGTCATCCCCATCTCTTAGAGACCTGTAAGACAGTGTCATATAGTGGAAAGGATATAAGACTAAGAGTATGGAGACGTGTAGGTTATCCAGGTAGTTATAATGTTTCTACTCTGGGCTGTGGAAGACTCAGTGAGACTAAAGAAAGGAGGTCAGTGGACTAAGGGGGGATAGGGACCTTGGGCACCTTAAAAAGCCAAGTCACAATATAAATTCACACAGAATAAGTGCAAAATAAGTTGTTATGTGTAGGTACTATTGGAGGTAGGAAGGGTTTTGTGAATTGGGAGAACTGTTCATACATATATATATATATACATATATGTATACATATATGTATACATACACATATATATACACATACATATATGTGTGTGTATATATATGTGTATATACACACACACACACATATATATATATATATATATATATTTTTTTTTTTTTTTTTAGATAGCTGAGAAACTCCTCCAGTGTGGTACTTTAGGATTCCTTTAAAATACGTGGCCACAAGAAAGGTGGGTTTATAGTTTAAATTTATTTTTTTATTTTTTATTTTTTTGACAGAGAGAGAGAGATCACAAGTAGGCAGAGAAGCAAGCAGAGAGAAGGGGGGGAAGCAGGCTCCCTGCTGAGCAGAGAGCCCCATGTGGGGCTCGATCCCAGGACGCTGAGATTATGACCTGAGCCGAAGGCAGAGGCTTAACCCACTGAGCCACCCAGGTGCCCCGTGAATTTATACTTTAAAAAGGGACAAGTCTTATATTCTAAGAGGCTTGAATTCATTCATAACACACAGATTATATCTTCTTTTAGCAAAGGATTGCTCACTAATGGGGAATGTAGGAAAGCATAAGGAAGTGGAAATGCATAGGGATGCTCACCAACCATGAAGTATCTGCGAAGATTTATTTTGTGTGTGTTCAGAAAGCAGAATCTCTGCAGCAGTGTCTACTGAAACAGGTATTTTTAAAGATTGATGGAGGAAGTAAATATTGACTAAAGCCGAAGAAAGATAAGATCAATACATTTCAGGCCACTCCTGTTTTTTTTTTTTTCCCCTCAGATTCTTCAATTTTGCACAGATGTTATAAAAGAACATGCCTTTTGTAGACCCAAGTGCCAACAAATTTAAATGTATGTAATATATATGAAGTTGAAGCATTATGCAAATACTTCAATACCTTATTTGTTACTAACTGGTAGATGGTGTGTGATACATAAAAATAGAGAATGAAGTGAAGTTCATTCCCAGGCCCCAACTCCCCTTTCCTTCACTCTTCTCTTTTCCTCTCTGGGGCTCCAGAAGGGACTTGATACCACCAGGCATGACCCCAGGATCACAACCCGTTTGCAAGAAAGGATCCAACTTTAATCCATTAGCACAAAATTAAATCATTATTTATCTGCTCTGTTTTAAACTGTGTTTCTAGTTTGGCCGTAAAAGTTTTTGTCCTATCCAGAGACATTTTGGTGTTGACACAGGAGTTGGGTACATGTAACTCTCTTAGGGGAAAGGGGTGTCTTTGAAGGGGAGGCTCCGGGGTGTACTCTCACTTCACTGTCCTTGGCATGTCTTGTTTATCAGGGTCATATTTAATATAGGTCTCAAGAATCTCCTCTCAAACTCATAAAAAGATTAAATGCTGAGTGAGCTTACCTGGGAAGAGCAATGTTTGATAGACCCGATGTTCTATTTTATTTGATTTGGGTTTGGGGCATGAAAATCTAAAATCTCTTGCAAGTAGGTGAGTGAGCAAATAGTGAGGTAGAATTATCAACAATGTAAATCATATATCTTCCTTGAAGTATGTGACCAGGAGGAGAAGTATGTTAAGAGGAGGAGGCTGTACAGGAGAAAATTGTGAATGTGAGCTGAGCAGGACTATGGAGAGAAGCAGCTAATTGGAGATTATCTGAAAATAAAACATCCTAGCACCCCCTGGGGAAATTAGCTGCCAGATGAGAAGCATATTGTGAGAACACAATGACTAATGTTATCTTGTAAGAACAGTTAGGGGATGACAGCAGTTCTTTTGCTGAAAAAAAAAAAAAGTGAAGCAATGGATAAAAGAAAAATCCATATGATAAGCACTAACCAGGATAGACACACTGCAGTATTTTTGGGTGAAACTAACTAAGCATCCATAGATCCTATTAGTGCCTCTCATTATCAAAAGGGCTGGTTGGTATTTTTAGAGGTTACGGGTAGGGAAGAATCGTTTCTGAAAAACTCTCTAAGTAATTTTCAAAAATCAGAGCAGAATTTTTTTAAAAGATTTTATTTATTTATTTGACAGAGAGAAAGAGTTCACAAGTAGGCACAGAAGCAGCAGAGAGAGAGGGGGAAGCAGGCTCCCTGCTGAGTAGGGAGCCCGATGCGGGGGGCTCAATCCCAGGACCCTGGGATCATGACCTCAGCTGAAGGCAGGGGCTTAACCGACTGAGCCACCCAGGTTCCCCAAGCAGAATTTTTAAAATGATTTTTATTTGCCACTCAGTTGCTAGAAAGTATTTGTGTCACAATCAGAAGACACTAGACTGATGGTTGAATAAGTTTTCATCCTGGAAAATAAGTTCGAGAAAACCTATATGGTTATATACAAATGTTACTGATACATTAAATATTTTTGATCACTGAAGTGGCACGTTATGGCGGCCCTGGAGCCAAACTGACTTTCCCACAATGTGGGGCAATTCTCCATGTCTGCCAGAGGCTGCAACCACGCCAGTAGCTCTACCATCGCTCACACGGGGCCAGTGGGCTTCACATGGATTTCAACAGAGACACAAAAGCATGGCCCTCTGGAAGCTACATCCATAGAAACTACACCTGGGACACACAAAACAAGAAACCACCTCCAAGTGATTGGGAGAGGTGGGCACTCACCTCCTTGTGGACCCACAGATCTGCACTGCACTTCTTCGGTCTTCCCCAAAGTTCAAGGCTGGGGCAAGAGGACTCTCTGGCTTACGTTTCTGAATTAGAGTCTCTGTCACCACGCAAAAGGTTTCTGTGTTTCCATGAAGCGTATACTCCCAAAGCATATTTTGAGAAGAAAGACAAGCCAACTCACAGAACACCTGGGGATGAGCTTCTGCAGGAACACCAGTGGCTGGTGGGACCTTGGGATGAGAGTTACAGTGAAGGCGATGGTGATGCGTGGGGCGCATGCTGGTGCTCAGGCTTGAAGTGGTCCACCCCACAGCCTGTGCCAGGACGGCTGCCTTGACCTGACCACCCCAGGGAAAGTCAGTTTAGCTCAAGGGCTGCCATAATATCAGAAAGACCAAGGGCGAGTGGCTGTTACCAGGTGTTTAACCAGCTACATACAGAAGCGTCACCTCTGCAAGTTGTAGAAGTTGTCAGGAAAGAATGACAAGAAAAGGAGGTGCCCAGAGATGTTGAGGTCAAGGTCTGTATGTCTGAATAAAAAAGGAAAAACAATTCTGTAAGTGACTGTGACGTAAACTCCCAGTTAATTGCATTGCTAGACTATTTACTTCACTTGCCAGAAAATTCTTTTCTCCAGAGCAATTATAATAGGCTATTGTTGGCTGTTCGGTTAAAGTATCCCTAGAAGCACCAGTGTTATTTGATCAAATTGTGCGAAGCATATTGTGTGGCAGGGAAATCGGGAGGCGTTCAGTCAGTTTTTCTTTTTTTGTTTTTTCTAGAGAGGGGTTGTGCACATGGCAGGGTGGGGATGCAAAGGGAGAGAGAGAGAGAGGGAGAGAGAGTCATAAGCAGGCTCCATGCTCAGCCCAGAGCCCAATGTGGGACATGATCTCATGTCCTGGAGATTGCGGCCTGAGAGGAAACTAAAATTTGGACGCTTAACGGACTGAGCCATCCAGGCGCTCGTCAGTTCTTCTTAAGGGAAGACGGGAAACTGAAATAAATGGCCAGTGGAAACAGTAGCAACATCTGAAATCGGATGTCCCCAAACTAGGAAATCTCCAGGGAGGATGCGTGTTGGTAATGTTGTCAGTTGATTGAGCAGAGATGTGAACAGCGTGGAGATGCAATGGGAGGGGACTGTCATAAAAGCCCCCAACGCCATGCAAGTTTCCTTTCCCTTTCACTGGTTTCATTCTGCTTTGTTGGAGGAGGTCCCAGGACTTCAGCGACATGGACGTGAAATTCAGATTTTGAAAAGCATATTACAAAAGCTCAAGATTTCCCTTCGGATATTAATTTATCTAGTTAAGAAAGACTTTATTAGGGGCACCTGGGTGGCTCAGTGGGTTAAAGCCTCTGCCTTCTGCTCAGGTCATAATCTCAGGGTCCTGGGATCGAGCCCCCACATCAGGCTCTCTACTCAGCAGGGAGCCTGCTTCCTCCTCTTTCTCTCTCTGCCTGCCTCTCTGCCTACTTGTGATCTCTCTCTCTCTGTCAAATAAATAAAATCTTAAAAAAAAAAAAAAAAGAAAGAAAGACTTTATTATTATTTTTTCTTTCCCAGAGAGATAGGCATTTGGATATAAAATGAAAGAAAGATGATCTCACTGTGATTGCCTTCTGGCCAGAATGTGTGCCCTGCTGCCCTAGAAACATCTCTCTGATCAGAGAAATGATGACAAAGAAGAGCTCTGGTTTCTTCACCACCTGCCTCAGGGTTAATCTTTTCTTTTTGCCCCCAGAGTCAATTCCGTCTAGCATTGACAACCATGTCAACTTCAGTGGAATGTCTCCAAACATCTGGAAGGTACTGATTCAAATAGACACTATGGTACCATCACAGAAATGTGTTGTCTTTTCTGTGTCTCTGTCTTACTCCTAGAATTGTACTTGCAGTTTTACTTAAAGCAAACCTGTTATTTAAATCTCCGGTAGGGATCCTTGCTAGATGAAGATGAATATGTTCGTCATGCTGGTGTGGGGCGATGGGCTCACGTGAGTTCCCCGCCCCATTCGGTCAGGGAAGAGTCATTCTTCTGGGGAGCAGAAAACCAACGGAACGTTTCTGAAACACTTGCGGTGTCTCAGAGGGAAAAAGGAGCTCCATGGCAGAAGTATAGCCAGAGAAGGCCACTGCAAAAAACCCCTGAGGGCAAGAAGAACCACATGAGAGAAACCACATGGAAGCCGCAGAGCCCACTCATTTCCTTTTGATGGGCAGAAATTAGGATGTGGGACAACCATGCTATTAAGAAGCGTTTATTATCTCTTTTATCACATTTCTTTTGCATCGTGCCTCAAAGATCTCAGTCAATTAGGGAGTCATTAAATAATATTCCTGTTCCTTGCCACCCTCTCCACCCCCGCACCCCCTGCCCGCCCAAGTTTGCCCCAGTTGAGAGAAATGGCACAAAACCGGGGAGATGGAGAAAGAAAAGCTAGCTTTGTTACAGTCCGAGCTGATGGGAGACGCGGTTAGATGTGCAGCCCCTAAGGGCTGCCGGGTATCCCCTCTCCTTTGGACATTCTCTCCCTCCTGGGCCCCCAGCAGACAGAGCCTGCCCAGCAAAGGCACCCTCTTTGCAGGCTGGGAGATCCACGAGAGAGGCAGGAAGGCTCGGTTTATCTCGCACACTCTCCTTGCTGAGGACTCAGGCATGGAGGAGTGAGTGGGAGAGGCTGGAGAGGTTACGTGGACTTTATTTACCCTCCAGAGAGAATGAAAACTTCCTTTCTTCTTCCTTTACCCTCCAGACCTCTGTGCCATGCTTCCCCAGTCCTCGGCTCTGAACCCAGGGCTTGTCCTGCTTGTCCCACCAAACCCCTCTGCTGGACAAGACGCTGTCCCTCGTGTCCTCACCCTTCTGCACGACACGTCCCCTACCTCAGCATCCCCCCTCCCTCTTCCCTGGGATCGGCTGTAGGCGAGATCTGTGGCTTTCCATCTTCTCTGTGAATACTTTTCGTATTTATCGTATGCCGTGTTCAAAGAGTACTATAAAATAGTTCCCATTTTCTAAACCTCTGTACAGTTTATCCCTTTATTCACTCCGGTTTTCCCCATCCTTCATTTCATCTTTTTCATCTGTGGGTACACGTGTGGACATCTTGCCCCTCCAATTAGATTGCTGGGGACAGAATTGGTTGTTTCTGACTGTCTTTTGTCCCTGTCCCGGGGACTAGGCTAATGTACAGTGCAGTGTTTCTGTACGTAGTGGGTATGTCCTGGCTTGAGCTCTCTAGAAAACAGACTCTGAAGCAGAACTCACATGGGGAGGTTTTAAGAGGAAGTACAATTCCAGAACAGCAGTAGTGAGGGACTAGAGGAGGAAGGTAATGAGCTACCACACTGCTCAGAGCTGCTCATGAAAGCACAGCTCCACCCCCCACACCCCCCACACCCCTTGAGGTGACTTGATCTTTCCTTGGAGGACAGTTCTGCTGATTACAAACTTCTTAGTACTCTATTGAAGTAAAATCCACCTGGGGGGAAGGTTTACCTCTAATACACTTTAGAATGAGCTTTAAAAATTGATCAAGGCCTGGTCTCCACCCTGGACCAATTAAGTCCCTGGGAATGGGGCCCAAGCATCAGCTTGTTTCTCCCAGTGCCCCAGGGGGTTGCCTGTGCAGTGAGGATTGCCAACCCTTCCACCTCTGGAAACCCATCAGATTTTTAAAGAGCACACTCTTGTGTTTCACCTTCATCTCTTCTCCGAGAAAATTATCCTCCAGTCTTCATGTGAGATGGCGTGTAATGTTTTAAAGGTCTGTATGATGGGTATCAGCTTGGGTTGAAATCACCCTTACTAAGGCTTTTTTTTATAATTGGGGGACACACCGTTGTAGTGACATGAATCATATTACAAGAACACAGACCAAAATTTGATCATGGACTGTTCAGTATGTACACATGGGCTTGCATTTTTATATATATACAATTAATAAAGTTCGTCAACTTGAACTATAGGGTCTATTTAGTTGTAGCAGGTAGACTAGAATGCAACGTAGGCCTACAGACGTGAGAGTTTCCTGAGTTTGGAATCTATGTAGTGAGCAGGTTCTTCTGAATCTGCTTGTATTTTTTAAGTGTTTTTTAAAGCATTCTGCTTTTTGTAATGATTTATTGAATTTATTTAAAAACTATTTATTTAAGAGAGAGAGAGAGCCCAAACAGGGGAACAGCAGGCCGAGGGAGAAGCAGGTTCTCCACTGAGCAGGGAGCCTGATGCGGGGCTCGATCCCAGGACCCTGGGATCATGACCCGAGCTGAAGGCAGACGCTTAGCAACTGAGCCACCCAGGTATCCCTTTTGTAATGATTAAAAACCAACCCAGAACAGTGGCAGAAATAAGTCAAAGGTGGGACACATACATGGCTTGATGTAGTGGGCATTCAGTCAACCAAATACAGTTTCTTTTAGAAAGAAAGCTATAACAATATAATTTTTTTCTTTTGGTTTTGGTCTAGGAATTTGTAACTAGGAATTATGATTTGGGTACTGTAGGATCTCGGTTTCCTTCAGAAATCTATGCATATTATTTTATGTGGTGAGTATTCAGTTTCTGTGATTGGTGAGGATTGGTTTTGCCTGGGGAAATTGTGTTAAAGTTGAATTGTGTTAAAGTTGAATTTCACCACAGTTCTCATAAGGGGACACCTAAAACAATGTGTGTATAATGTATGTTCAGGGTAGGGGGCTAAGGCACTGTGCCCCCCTCCAGAGAATACCATGTTCCTGGACCCCTAGCTGGGCACTGGGATGAAGGTGGGGTGACCTGGTCCTCAGGCATGGTGCCTGGAGACTGGGGTGAGCTGAGGGATGGTGACAGGGATGAAATGGAACTGAAGCATGGCCCAGGCATTGGATCTAAAGAGGCCAACAGCGGGTGTCCGATAGATGGGGAAATTTGGGGAGGAAGGGTGGAGGGGAGCCCCAGGTTTTAGTGCCACTGTAGCTGTCATAGGCCTTTAGTAGGAGGGAGCTACAAGGGCTGCTTATTGAGAGTGCGCTTACCTTTGTCCTGTAAGGGATATAAACTATTTCATCTATTTCTCTTGAGGAAAGAAGTACAATATGGCTTCATTTAGCTGAAGTGGTGGCAGTGGTCAGCAGTCTGGAAATCCTGCCTTATCCTCGTCCAGGTTTCTTGTACTGCTCTGCCCTTACCCACCCTGACTTTGCTCTCGATTTCCTGCCTGTCTGTGTGCATTTGTGCGTCGCTGATGAAAGGGGTTATGTCCCTCCGTGGCAGTGTGCTCCTCTTCTCCTGTGTCACCTGGCCAGGTGTCCCACATCCTGCCTCACCCGGAGCTGCTCCCCGGACATGTCCCACCTCCTGCTCCTTGACGCAGAGCCTTCATTGACCCGATTTTGGGGTGCATTGTGGGGACCGGAGGCAACAAGGCAACAAGGACCGAGACGGGCCATGCCCCGGACCGTCACAGTTCTGTCCCCCTACCACACACCGTCATCCCAGTTACTGGCGGAGACCATTTCTTACTGAATGGTTCCATTTCTTTCTCTTCTAATCCCTTTGAGAGAGCTCAGCCTCGGAGAGCAATGAAACTCTAGGCTCCATGGCTTCTTTCCAGCTGGGCGCAGTTCTAAATTGCACTCAAAGCCAATACTAATTATGTTCAAAGTTTCTTATTAATAACAGAGTAAAGACATATGTGAGTGAATATTGAATATTAATTTTCTCTAATGAAAGGGCTTGGCTGTTTCATTATGGATGTCGGCCATCCTGGTATCTATAGACGGAGCCGTGGCACAGAGCCTTAAATGTCAGGAGGGGATGATGGTGCCCTCTGGCAGGAAGCTTCCAATTTTCTGGGACAGCTTTTCCCACATTCTTGCTAAAAGCCTGTGGGTAGTTCAGTGGCTTGGCAAATAGAGCAAACCTGCTGGATTTGAACCACTCTCATAGAGAATCCATGATCGAATTCTGGGGCCGTAACAAGTTCATTTTTACATTCCCTGTGTTTAGCTTTTCTTAGATAAGTACATGTTTAAACTAGCTTGTGAATTTGATTTAGTTTTAAATCCACTCAGGAGAACGCTGGGCTCATAAAAAGTTACCAGTTTCACGCATACACACGATTTACGCTCTGCCTCGTGGAGCACCTTATACACCATAGTCTCTTAAGAGTTTGGTTCAGGAATTACTGCAAATTATTAAAGCCAACCTCTGAGTGTCTTTGCCGGGTAGCACTGTATTAAATACCAGGTTTGTTATTGTTTGCACTTGAACATGACAAAATCACTTCTTTAAAAAGATTCTTGCCAATTTCATGTCAGTCACATCAATATATCAGTTCATTTTTTTTTTGCCTTTTCAAAGTATAATTAAATCTTTTTTTTTCTTTTTTTTATTGAAGTCTTTATCATTTTGTTAGTTTCAGATGTACAAGATAATGGTTCAATAATTCTATACAGTACTCAGTGCCTGTCCGGATAAGCGCACTCTTCATTTCCAGTATATATTAGATCAATGGTTCTCAACTTCACATGAAGATCTCCACTCAAGACCTATTAAGTCAGAATCTCGGGTGTGTGTTTTGGGCACTCAGGATGGGGTCTTAATTTTTTATTTAAATTTATTTATTTTCAGAAAAACAGTATTCATTATTTATTCACCACACCCAGTGCTCCATGCAATCCGTGCCCTCTATAATACCCACCACCTGGTACCCCAACCTCCCACCCCCCCGCCACTTCAAACCCCTCAGATTGTTTTTCAGAGTCCATAGTCTCTCTTGATTCACCTCCCCTTCCAATTTACTCCAGCTCCCTTCTCCTCTCTAACACCCCTTGTCCTCCATGATATTTGTTATGCTCCACAAATAAGTGAAACCATATGATAATTGACTCTCTCTGCTTGACTTATTTCACTCAGCATAATCTCTTCCAGTCCCGTCCATGTTGCTACAAAAGTTGGGTATTCGTCCTAATTTTTTTAACAGTTTTATTGAGGTAATTAACATACAACAAAATGCACATGTTTAAAATGGACAGTCTGAGGAGTTTGGACTTATGCATTCCCCTGCGTCACCATCGCTCATCAAGGCAATAACCACACCGTCTTTGGGCTCCCGAGTACCAACAGGGCTGAGATTGAATCGCAGTAGACACCCAAAACCATGAGCTGCTTACAGCATATCATTTGTACTGTATTCTCATCTAACATTTAATAATAACAACATCAATGGCAGGGGCTCCTGGGTGGCTCAGGGGGTTAAAGCCTCTCCCTTCTGCTCAGGTCATGATCTCTGGGTCCTGGCATCGAGCTCTGCATTGGGCTCCCTGCTCAGCAGGAAGCCTGCTTCCCCCTCTCTGCCTGAAAAAAAAAAACCAAAAAACAAAACCAACAACATCAATGGAAATAGTTAATTACAATTTCCCAGTGTATCCCATTGTCTCTTTTGAGACATAATATGACCCATTAAGACAATGAGGAACATTACTGTTTTTTATGTCAGGCTAATAGTGTTCTGCTCAAACTCTCTGCCCCAGGAAGGACTGTCTCCACATATTACCTGGTGTTGGAGACTACGTGGATCCTGCTCTGATAAGTTCATTGCAAAGTTCAAGCTTTTCACAGTAATCTGGGCTAACATGGTAGAGAGCAGACTACCAAGCTGCAGATGTATAGCTGGGGTGGGGCGGTGGGGGGCTGGGGGACAGGGCTGTGAAGGACCTGCCCGAAACCTGGCGAGAATGTGTGCTGGAGCTGCTCTGTCCAGGCACCCAGCCTGAAGTCAATTGATCACCAGTTCCCAGTGAGGGAAATGGAACTTTGTAACTGAATAAGTCTCCACCTATCAGTGGTGTAAGAACTTAGGGGGCTGTTGTGTGCCCAGGTGGCTCAGTTGATTAAGCATCCTGTTCTTGACTTCTACTCAGGTCATGATCTCAGAGTTGTGAGATCAAGCCCAGCCTGGAGTCTGCTTGGGATTCTCTCTCTTCTTTTGCCCCCGCCCCCTGCTTGTACTCACTTTTTCCGTCTCTTAAATAAATAAATAAATCAGATCTTTAAAAAAACAGAGAGAGAACTTTACTGATTGTTTTCTAGCCAGTGCTAGTAAAATAGTAGATCTTTAGAAAGTGATGTAGAAAAGCCAAATGGAATAGCATTAATGGCCCATACAAGGAAATTGGTTAAATGAATATGATTTATTCATATGGTAGACTATTACCCAGACACCAAAATTGATTTTGTAAGATATTTAATGACTTGGGGAAATGTTTGTTTTGAGTTGTTAGGTGAACAGAGCAGGTTACTAAATAATAGTTTAATTTATTACACCACTTCTGTTTTGAAAAATGTGTACAGACACACATCCATACAGAAAAAAATAAAACATGTGGAAGACATAAAGACCAAAACATTGACAATTTTTATTTCTGGTGGTTGGAGAAAACATTCTATTTTAATGTTTTTCTTTTAATTTTTGGTACTTTCCATATTTTGAAAAATGAAAACACTTTTTTTTTAATCAGAAAAAAATAAATGCCACTAAAAATCAGCTGCAGAAGATTCCCCAAATAAAAACTCAAACCCTGTCTAAAACAATCCAGTCAAAATGAAGTACAGAAATAAAAATCATTAGCATTCCGGCTTCGAGCTTGTGCGTTACCCAGTAGGCGCCCACTAAGTGCTTCTCCAGCGATTTGAATAATGACGGAGCTGCGCAAAATAAATAAACCCCCGCTCAAGTTGGAACCAGCTCCGTTGCTTTTCAGAGTCATCAAAGCAAATTTGTTTTGTATATTCTATTAAACTGAAGTTCGAGGTTGCAAGGCGTTTGTATTACTGTTGAAGTGTGTTGGCATTTCATTTCATTTTGACGGACTCCCGCTGTGATTCAGCAAGAGGCCAGGGTGATACGCAAATTAGCAGGTTTGCGTGGAGGGGCGGTTGCATTCGTTCTTGAAAACTCATTTCTGGGGAGTCTTCTCTCGGAAGTGGAGGAAGACCTGAAGTGCATCTACCCACCCCTCACGTTGTGGTAAAGTGGTTGAAGTCTGGCGGGGGCTCCCTGAGTCTGCGCGTGCGTCCCTTGCACCCAGCCCTCTGCCCTGCCAGGCCAGCGCTCTGTCCGCCGCTGTTGCCACTCGCGGCTCCCCCCACCTCGCCCCTTCTCTGCCCTGCTTGGTGTCTTCTCATTCCTCTGTCGTCATTCATGCAACTGCACTTTCATCGCCCCTCGCCTAAAACCACCCCTCATCTCTGCTGCTCCCCTAGCGTTACCACTCAGTTTTACCCCTTTCTTTTGCTGCCGGCGGCTCAGTGAGGAGGGCAGTTACTTATTGCCCAATCCCAGCCTGACATGCTTTCTCCCACCTCAGGATGCCCCCTGCAATTTATTGGCACTTCACAGTGAGCGTGTCAGTCACATGCTTCATCCGCTGCTAGGCCAGACCTGTTCTGGTCTTTGACACATTTCTCCCTCTACCTCTGAATTCCCAGAAAAACAGTAGGCCCTACAGGGACTGATTTCTAAGACTTTAGGGCATCTTCCAATTCAAGAATATGGAAAGCTTTGTAGTGTGTTTGGCTTTTCCCATGGGACACATTGCCATTAAGTGCTCTGTGCTTTTTTTTTTTTTTTTTTGCATATATGTATGTTCTTCGACTTACAATGGGGTTACGTCCTGATGAACCTACGGTGAGTTGAAAATATTATAAGTCTAAAATGCATTTAGTACACCTAACCTACCGAACATCACAGTTTAGCCTCTGGCCTACCTTGCTTGTGCTCAGAACGCTTACATTAGCCAACATCTGGGTAAAACCATCCAGCACACAGCCGATTTGGTGATAAAGTGTTGAATATCTCATGTAACTTCTTGACTATTGTACTGAAAGTGACAAACAGAATGGCGTGTGGGTACAGAATGAATGGTTCCCTGTGTGTGACTCACTGACCCCAGTGATCGCATGGCTGGCAGAGCTGGGGCTCGCTGCCTAGCATCGAGAGAGGATGGCCCAGCAAATTGGTAGCCCGGGGAAAAGATCTATATCAAAATTTGAAGTCCATTTTCTGAAGACTGCATATTGCTTTCATACCATCCTAAAGTCAAAAAATCTCAAGTGGGACCATCCTAAGTCAAGGACTGTACCTCATGTCTAAACTTAATTGGCTTTCCAACATTAACTGAAGTTTTATCTCTCAGCGTCTTCCCCTCCTCACAAAGTTTTGGTTTATTTGTTTGTTCGTTCAGTAACAGCCACAGAAACATAAAAGGTATGCCATATGTCTGTTAGCCATTTGTATGTCTTCATTGGAGAAGTGTCTGTTCATGTCTTCTGACCATTTTTTGACATGATTATCTGTTTTTTGTGTGTTGAGTTTGAAGAGTTCTTTATAGATCCTGGATATCATCCCTTTGTCTGTAGTGTCATTTGCGAATATCTTCTCCCATTCAGTGGGTTGTCTTTTTGTTTTGTTTAGCCATCAGGGAGATTCAAAGCAAAACCGCATTGAGATACCACCTTACACCAGTTAGAATGGCCAAAGTTAACAAGACAGTAAACAACATGTGTTGGAGAGGCTGTGGAGAAAGGGGAACCCTCTTACACTGTTGGTGGGAATGCAAGTTGGTGCAGCCATTTTGGAAAACAGTGTGGAGATTCCTTAAGAAATTAAAAATAGAGCTTCCCTATGAACCTGCAATTGCACTACTGGGTATTTACCCCAAAGATACAGTGCTCGCTTCGGCAGCACATATACCCCAAAGATACAGATGTAGTGAAAAGAAGGGCCATCTGTACCTCAATGTTCATAGCAGCAATGGCCACAGCCACCAAACTGTGGAAAGAACCAAGATGCCCTTCAACAGATGAATGGATAAAGAAGTTGTGGTCCATATACACTATGGAGTATTATGCCTCCATCAGAAAGGATGAATACCCAACTTTTGTAGCAACATGGACGGGACTGGAAGAGATGATGTTGAGTGAAATAAGTCAAGCAGAGAGAGTTAATTATCATACGGTTTTGCTTATTTGTGGGGCATAAGGAATAACACGGAGGATACAGGGAGATGGAGAGGAGAAGGGAGTTGGGGGAAATTGGAGGGGGAGACGAACCATGAGAGACTGTGGTCTCTGAGGAACTAACTGAGGGTTTTTGAAGGGTGGGAAGTGGAAGGTTGGGTGAGCCTGGTGGTGGGTATTGTAGAGGGCACGTATTGCATGGAGCACTGGGTGTGGTGTCTAAACAATACATTCTGGAACACTGAAAAGAAATTTAAAAAATAAATAAAAATTTTTTTTAAAAAGTGGTATGCCATAGCACCAAGTCAGACAGACCCCATTCAAATCCCATCTCTGACATGGACAAGCTCTCTGACTTTGGGATGCATATGGTGCTTTAATATGCCCATGTAGAAAACCGGTATAATAATGGCCACTTTGTGGGATTACTGTGGGATTAAGTGAAGCTTTGCGTAGGAACTTCTTAGCCCCTTTTCTGGGCCATGAAAGCCTCTCACTGAATGCTGGAGCACATGTCCTTTCTTCCTGGCTCCCTCCTTTCATACCGGAAATTAGGTTCAGAATAAGGAAACCACATCGAGGTGTGGGTGCTGGGCGGTCAACGAGTTTGTGTATTTCCAGCTGGTGTCCTGGCAGATGGCTGTGTCACACTCTCGGTGAGCCTCCCGGGCAGTCACTGTGAAATCGCCAGCCACAAACATGAGGCCACGAATGCCAAGGGTCTTGTGTTTCTGCTTTGCTTAACCAGCATGATCCAGCCAAAGAATCTGAAAGATTAGAAAATATACATTGCAAGTATTAAAGCAGCAGATGGCATTCATGGGTTGGCAGTTCCCTGTGCCATCGAGTGACTCACACGCCCCTAGCCATGGTGGAGGGAAAGGGGAACGCCACATTGCCTTCCTTTCTTGGAACTGCCATGTTTTTCTTGTCTCTGATGCCAGTGTCTTCTCACAGGATTTGCAAGAGAAGAAAAGTCTCAGTGTTCTGGAAATGCTAGAAAACGTTCCCAAACTTTCTTAGCGTCCTCCTAGCAACGGACCCAGTGACTTCCTCCTCATTTCTTCCGGGTGGTACTGCTCTCGTGGTGTTTGTCACCCTTGGCCACCTACTAGCCATGCCACGCTGGGCCATTTGTTCCTTTTCTACGCTTGTCCTAGCTTTTCCCTCCTATGGGATGAGATCATAAAATCACCTACCTCGTAAAGTTGTTATCAACTATATGGATCAGATATATGCCCAAAGCACCCAGTATAGAGTAAGCTTTGTATGTATCTTGTTCTGTACTCGTTCTAGCTGCGTAAACAATGAATGCAGCCATGGGTCGGCGGAAATGACCTAGACTAGGAATCCCAAAGCTCCCTGTTAACTAACTGTAATGAATTACTGGTAATTCACCTAACCCTACTGAAGCTTTGTTTTTATCTGTAAGCTGGCAAGAAAAATACTTGTTTTTCAGTGTCAAGTGAGATGACTTTTGTGAAAAATAAGTCGCAAAATGCCATTCAACACAAGATGGTATTACCGGCCCTCATCTCTGTCTTTGAACAGAAGCTGCCCAGTCTTTGTTGTCCTGGCGTATCTCTCAGGGCAGTACATTGACCCCAATGGATCAAACGGTAGTTTTTGAATGAACGGTGGAAACATTCGACACAGCAGAGAAAAAAGAAGCCAGGCAGGAAGGGCTCCACGTTCAGCGGAGATGGCGGGAAATCTACAAGCACGCTCGAGGGCTGTTTTGTAGGCGGGGCACGATGGGCGGTCCCTCTGAGGATTTCCAGTCTTACTTCACACAAAGTTGGGGGGGGGGGGCGTAGTGTCCAGTTAGAGCAGGGAGGACAGGTTGTGTCTTTCTGGGCAGGCACACTGAGCACCAGCAGAAAGTGCAGCTTCAGTGGTCTGACAGGGATGGTGCAGACAGAAAAACAGAAAAAGCAGACAGGAGAACTTAAAAAGTTCTTCCGTGTAGGGCTCTTTACTCTAAAGAGTGATCCCGTGAGGCTTACGGTAAGCCAAATTAGACAAAGCAGTTGAGATCTTTGGGGAACAATTTCACTTTGGCATGGGCAAACCAGATGACCTAAAATGACAGATTCTGCTAATTTCCATGATTGCCTCCGGGAAGGATGGAGCTGACTTGGCTCAGTTTTTGCAATATGTTTCTCAAACATAACTCCTTGCTCTGCTGCACAGGTAATTATTCTAATGAAAAAGTTCATGTTGCCAATTATCTCAACTATGACCTAATTTTCTCTAATGATGCTAGAATCTAATTCTTCTGGGTTTTGCCGTTTCTACTGAGTTAAATGTTAAAACCTTTATTCAGCAGATGAATTGCTTGGTCAAGTCGGTTTATGTAGCTATTTATAGCTTCAGGATGATTTGCAGTCAGTTTGGAGAATTGGTAATTATTAATTTTAGGTAATGACATTGAGACTAAAAATACATTCATTTTTATTTATTAATAGTTTGGATTTTGCTATTTTTAATAACACTCTTTGTGACATAGTGCCTTATTTAGCATTTTTTGTCATGACATGAACGTCATTGTCTAATTTGTCGATGGCACAAAGGTGAAAGGCAAAATGACTATTCTGGAAAGGCAGCATGAAGAGGCTGGGAATTTTGGGGTAAGTTGGAGTAATGAACTCCATTTTAAAAAGGTGAAATATTAATGGGGTAAAATAAAGCATTTATTTGGTTCTGACAACAATACCTTCAGAAAGATAAGGGAGCTCTTCGTAATCCACCTGACTCACAGCTGTAAGAACAGCCAGTTAATGAGGTTCCACCATTTTAGTCTGTATGTATGGCGTGTTTGGAAGGGTAGAAAACAGAGAGACTCAGGGCCCCCTGAGGAGCTGGGACTTCCCAGTCTGGGTCTGGAAAGTCGGGCATTATCAGGATCAGACAACCTCAGGGATGCCCTCTCTCTCTCATGATCCCTCTTTTGGCCTTTCTGCTTCCCTCGGCGTATTCCAGAAGTTCTCCTCTGACACGTGACATCGTCTCTAAATCCCAGAGAAAGCTGGTTTGATTGACATGGCTGCTTATCATCTCACTTCTGGCGCAGGACCCTTGCACAGAGCTACCTCATGGATCATCCACCAGCCTCTGTGGGACATCCCTGCAGCAGATGCCTACTGCGGTCTAGTCAGTGGCCACCTCTGCTCAAACCACAGCTCACCCCTGCTTTTTGGAGCAGCGGGCTGTGGTTGGGAAGCTTACATTAGAATGGGAATCTGGATATGTCTCCAAAGGCCAGAACTGGGACCAATGAGTGAAAGCTGCAGGAAGTGAGGTTCAACCTCATACAGAGTCCCTTGAAATGGGAAAGGCCATAAGCAGATAGGTGGTTGGATACAGTGGCCTTCTAGGCCCCCTCCAATTTGTGAAGGCATGTGTTTTTTATCTTTATTGCCACTCTTTTATTTCTTCCCAGATGGTTCTAATGAAAACCATCTTTTTGCATTATTACTAAAATGAGCCATGAAGAAAATCCTGCCACCATATAATTAGGATAGGCCTAAGGTGTCAGAAATAATAGTGTTTTTGCCTTAGCCTCTTAAATAAAATATATTTCATATGTGGAATATTTGTAAATTGGATTTTATTATAGTCAGTAACAATGCCATTTAAAGAAAGGGGATAATTTACATAATGTAAATGTAATGGGGCAGCAAACTACAACAGGGATACTACTACTGCAAGACGGTTGAAGGAAAGTGTGAGGATGTTGGATCATTTTTTTCCAAATGAATTGTAAACGATGTTCCAGATACTTCAGTTAGGCTTTTAAATTCAGATTCATGGTAACCTGAGTCAGTTAGGGCAGATATTGGTGGCAAATCTTCAGATACTTGCCCAAGCAACTGAAGTCTCTAAAGTAGTGTAAGAAAATTTCAGTGTTCAAACTATTAATTTGGAAGTGTGTGTGTGTGCACATGTGTGACATGGTGAGTGTGTGTGTGTGTATGTGGTGTATGTGTGTGTGGTGTGCGTGTGGTATTGTGTTTGTATGTGGTGTGTGTGGCGTGTGTGTGGTGTGTATGTGGTATATGTGTGGCATACATGTGGTGTGTTTGATGTATGTGTGTGGTGTGTGGTATGGTAGTATGTATGGTGTGGTAGGTGTGTTTGTGTGTGTGTGTGTGTGTTGTGTGTGTGTTGTGAAGGGAGAATAAAAATCATCCCATAAAATGTTAATCCTGTCACAAACAAGAGAAATGAGCATTTAATCTAAGAAAATCTGAAATCACCAGGAAGACTGCAGGATGCCTCTATTCCCACTTGCCAGCGTGAGAATGCACCGTGACCAAGAAAGACAGAAGCCGACACTGAAGCCGACACCGAATGGAGTAGCCTTACTTCCAACTTTCTGTTAACTGTATTCCTCCCAGGAAATACATGGTTAGGAGAGAGACTAGCTTTGTTAAAATTCTAGTTCCCCCTTTCTGGAGACAAGACTAAGCTCACTTGGCTTCAATTTCCTCATCTGTAAATTATAAATAAACTATTATAATATTAGTTGGGTCTAAGAATTTTGTGAGGATTGAAGCACTTCTTAGCAGGGTCCAGCTCATATGAAGTGCTATCGTTTAGCTAGTAGGATTCTTTCTTACCTTTATTATTCTGTAAGGGGTGGGAGCCCAGAGAGCCTAGTGCTGGTGTGGCACCTTGTCTTCTGGTCTTACCGGCCTAGCTGGAGAGAATCTTGTGTCCAGTTGACATACCTCCCCCAGAAGACTTGATTCTGTCCTAGTGATATTCTTTTGCTTGAACCTTGCCTATGTCACTGTACTTCTCAGAGCCTCAGTCTCTTATTCTCGAAAATTGGGGCACGGTTTAAGTTTATAGGGTTTTAAACTTTGGATAATAATAATTTAAATCACATTTGTTTTATTTTTTTTAAAGATTTTATTTATCTGTTTGACAGAGATCACAAGTAGGCAGAGAGGCAGGCAGAGAAAGAGGGGGAAGCAGGCTCTCTGCCGAGCAGAGAGCCTGATGCGGGGCCTGATCCCAGGACCCCTGGATCATGACCCGAGCCGAAGGCAGAGGCCCCAACCCACTCAGCCACCCAGGTGCCCCTAAATCACATTTGTTTTAAAACAAACAAGTTATCAAAGCTGCAAACCGTTAGGGAGACGCCGAATGTTAAGGAGAGGCCGAATATTTGAGCTAGATGAGCCATCAGGAAACATCTTCTCTGACTTTGTGTCTTTGGAAGAAATGCTGATTTCATGTCAGGGATGTATCTGGCCTGGATGGAGCCAAGCCAGCGATACTTTCTACAAGCTCCCCTGGTGCCCACAAGGTTGGGAAGCACTTAGCAAGCCCAAGGTCAGACCCTTAGCGCTGGGAGCAGGTCTAACCCTCCCACCTCCTGCTCTTCTCGCTGCACACTGACCCCAAGTTTTGGGTTCAAAGAGGCTTTCTGAATACTCCTTTCTGTGACTTTTTCCATTTCTCTTGAAAGTGAGGTATTAAGCAAACACAATATTCAGCGCTTCTGTAAGGTGGTTTCCATTTAATGAAGGCTTCATTCCACGTCTTTCTACCTTAACCTTGTGCTTGTTTTCTTACGGTGATGTGTTTAGCAACCCCTTTTATTCCCACACACTCTTTTCTCACCGCCTTCAAAGCCACCTCTAAAATGTAATTGCATTGCTGAGTTCCTCCCTGACATCGTCAACCTTGATCAAATACTTGGCTCGTCACTGTTTGTTCTTTTCGGTCGGTATTAGATTCTTCCCAGCCGCAGCCTGTGTGCTGATGTGATTGTAAGGGAACTGGTATTCCCATGAAGTATTAGAGCAGAATAAGATCAAGTGCCTTTTTTTCCCCTCTTTAATTTGTGTGCACAGTTGTTTCCTGCTGTTCAGGGGTCATTCAGACTCCTATCCTATACTAAAATGTAACTGGAATTATGTTACCTGTTTTCATTACCTGTGGCCAATAAATAGATGAAAGTCTTAAGACATTGATGTTCTTAACTGCAGAAATTAATCATGGAATTTAATATGTATTAAGTTCCCCTTGTCGAATTTAGTAGGATGGTAGAATGAAATATCAGCTTAATAGAATTAACTAACCCAAAACTATTTACACTCTTCTGTGTTTTGTTTTGTTTTGTTTTCCTATTCAGAAATCCTTGTGATAATCTTCCTCAGCACAGCACCCACTGCCCTGTTTGCTGAAGACTTTGGCCAAAGCTACTCTGAGCTGTTGACATCATTCTGAGAAAAGGACAGCTTTCAAGCATCAGGGAAAGGTTCAGGAGGCTTTGGGCCCCAGTGGATCTTCTGAAGGTGAGAGCGAATCAGTTTTCTCTTTGTCTGTAGAAATCTAAATGAGCTGTTTTGTATTCTAAAATCCACTTCTTGGAAAAGAGTGTATAAGGAAATAGATTATTGAAAATTCTCTATAAAGAATTGAGAGCTTTTCTTTTTCAGGAGAATTTTTTAGTAGCTATGAAGGAAATCAAGTGACTATTTTGATGCAACAGGAATTTATTTGAAGTTGTAGCTCTGATCTAAGAAGACTTATTTGAACACACATGCACACGCGCGCACCTTGAAAAATCAATAACATTTCTCTTTTAGAGGAGTTTCTTATGTATTTGGGGCTTCTGAGAGCCTTCATATCTGCCTTGCCCTGCCTTTTAGAATTTTTTTAAGGATAAAACAAAATAATATATATGAAAACCATGAAGTATTATTTGCATAAGTAAGAAAAACAATTACTATTTCCAAATATTTGAAATCCTCTAAAATACTCTTATGCCCTCCAATCTATTTTTATTTATAGTTTGATTCATTTTTATTTTGATTTTTATAAATTTCGCTAAGATCTCAAGAAGCAAAAGTAGTAAGTCTTCATCTTCAAGGAATATCTGTCGAATGCAAGAGATAGACACGATGAAAGTGTATTGAGAGTGCATCAAGGAAGGAAAAAGACATTGAATGCAGCCTGTGGCCAGAAATTCTGTGTGTAAAATTAGGCTTCTTGGAGGAGGTGACCCCTGAAAGGAGTTGGCCTGGTGGAGAGTGGAGGAGGGTATTGCCGGCAGGAGCAGTGGGAGAGGTGTGAAGCCTGCATGCAGAAGTAGTAAATTGTTCAGGGTTGTTGAACCACAGGTATGAAGAGTGTGTGTGTGTGTGTGTGTGTGTGTGTGTGTGTGTGTGTAAGCACTGATGGCGGCCATTGGTATTTTAGTTATGTTACTTCAGAGAGACTGTAGAGAAGCACCTGGAGGTGAGCAAGACTGAAGGAAGACTTCTTTTGGGCGGGTCTGGTGAAGAGATGAGAGGATGAAATTAGAGAGGAAGCAGTGAGGAACAGAGGGAGAGAGCTTTCACAGAGTTGACTGTGCTGGATGTGGTGATGGTTTGGGCATTGGAAGTGAGAAAATGTTAGGACCTGCGATTCTCAGGTTTCTGCCTCACATGACATAAAGGGAGTTTAGGGGGTAAGCAGACCCTGTCTTGAGGAGGAGAGGACTTTGAGGTATACACGAGACGTGTAGGGGGAAATGTGCACTGGGCAGCTGGAAGTGTAGGCACGGAGGTTAGGGGAGGGTTCCAGGCCAGAAACATTGACTTGGGAGTTACAGGCAATAGTTAAAAATCTTTTTTGAAATGTAACTTTGATTTTGTACTTAAGCTTTCAAAATAATCAGACAGAAAAAGATGAAAATCATGATTTCACTTATATATGGAATTTAAAACCCAAAACAAATGAACACACACACACACCCCAAAAAGAGACTCACATACGTAGAGAACAAATTGGTGCTTGTCAGATGGGGGGATGTGGGGAGATGGGTGCAGTAGGGGAAGGCGATTAAAAGGTATAAACTTCCAGTTATGAAATAAATAGGAGCACCTGGGTGGCTCAGTTGTTTGAGCGTCTGACTCTTGGTTTCGGCTCAGGTCATGATCTCAGGGTTGTGGAATCGAGCCCTGCGTTGGGCTTCGCACGCACCAGGGAGTCTGCTTGAGGTTCTCTCTCTCCCCCTCTCCCGCTTTGTCTCCCAGACCATGCTCATGCACCATGAGCACACGTGTGCTCTCTCAACAAATAAATAAATAAGGGTCTTTTCCTAGGGACAAATGTGGAGACTTTATTAGTTTGGTGAAAGGAAATTTAAGCCAGTATTTATTTATTTTATTTTTTATTAACATTTAATGTATAATTTGCTTCAGGGGTACAGGTCTGTGATTTATCAGTCTTACACAGTTCATAGTGCTCACTGTAGCACAAACACTCCCCACTGTCCATTGCCCAGCCACCCAGTCCCTCCCCCCCGCCTCCACTCCAGCAACCCTCAGTTGTTTCCTGAGACCAAGAGTTCCTTAAGGTTTGTCTCCCTCTCTGGTTTCGTTTTGTTTCATTTTCCCCTCGCTTCCCCTGTGATCCTTTGTCTTGTTTCTCAAATTCCTCAAATCAGTGAGATCATATAATTGTCCCTCTCTGATTGACTTATTTCCCTTAGTTCCATCTACATCTGGTTCCATCCATATTGTTGCAAATGACAAGATTTTAGGGGTTTTGATGGCTGCATAGTATTCCATTGTATATATACACCACTTCTTTATTCATTCATCTGTTGATGGACGCCTAGGATCTTTCCATAGTTTGGCTATTGTGGACATTGCTTCAAGCCAGTATTTTAAAAAATGAATAAATAAATAAACAAACAATGAAAACCCTAAGATTTCGGAGTTGTAAGCCAGTGCCATTCTTCATTTGAATGCATAGTATTTACAGAAATTAGGTAAGGAACATGCTTTGTTTTTCTTTTTTTTTTTTTTTTAAGATTTTATTTATTTATCAGAGAGAGAGAGGGGGAGAGAGCGAGCACAGGCAGACAGAATGGCAGGCAGAGGCAGAGGGAGAAGCAGGCTCCCTGCCGAGCAAGGGGCCTGATGTGGGACTCCATCCCAGGACGCTGGGATCATGACCTGAGCCGAAGGCAGCTGCCTAACCAACTGAGCCACCCAGGCGTCCCCATGCTTTGTTTTTCAAAGGGTAATTCTTTTTCTGTTTCTCTCCTGGTTTCTTATCTAGTCATCACCTTCAGTGCTCTGCCCAGGATTCGAGCAGTATCCTCGGGAGACGGAGCAGGATCTTTCCTGCCTTCTCCAGGGTGCGTCAGGGTCTCTCCTTCGGGTTTTCCCAGCATCACGCAGCACGTCATGAAGGGAGGCTATTATAACAGAGGCTGCACTGTTCCAGAGCAGTCTACCCCACTTAGACATTACTCAGAGCCTTCTTTGAGGGAATGTCGTGGGTAAAAATTTTAAATTCAAATAATACAGACAATCATACTATTTTTAGTGGATTTTATTT
Source organism: Mustela putorius furo (assembly GCF_011764305.1). NCBI lineage: Eukaryota > Metazoa > Chordata > Mammalia > Carnivora > Mustelidae > Mustela > Mustela putorius. The sequence continues at coordinate 16,364,150 of NW_025421998.1, forward strand.
GATTACTATGGCTTTAATTAGCTTACTGACTTTTTCCCTTAAGACCTGTTAGAAAATCACAAAATGCCTCCTTTTTACTCTTTCTAGTCCGTTTCTTTACTATCTTTCCAGAAACTTCCCAGATCCGCTAATCTATCACTTTCACTTTTACACAAAAGGAAATTAATTTGAAGCATAATTAAGTAAATGACCTAATGCTAACAGCTGGAGTCAGAGCCCTGGTCTGTTGAAACAGGCTTCCCCTTCCACCTACTTACTTTCTTTTGTTCCACGTCTTTAGTGCCTTGTGAGGTTACCTAGACATCTTAAAGTAATAAGAAATTGACTGAAGTCAGTCCGTTCACACCGACAGCATTTGCCTTGGCCAGTTGCTCTCCTCTCAATAAACAGATTTCGCTTTATTATTTTAGGCCTCGATGACCGCATTTGATTTTGTTAATTTAAAAAGTTTTTTCTTGGGACGCCTGGGTGGCTCAGTTGGTTAAGCAGCTGCCTTCGGCTCAGGTCATGATCCCAGCATCCTGGGATCGAGTCCCACATCGGGCTCCTTGCTCCGCAGGGAGCCTGCTTCTCCCTCTAACTTTGCCTTCCACTCTGTCTGCCTGTGCTCGCTCTCACTCGCTCTCTCTCTGACAAATAAATAAAATCTTTAAAAAAAAAATTTAAAAAAATAAAAAGTTTTTTCTTGTAATATTTAATTTATTTATTTAACAGAGAGATTGAGAGTCAGAGAAGGAACACAGCGCAGTGGGGGGTGGGAGAGGGAGAAGCAGGCCTCCCACTGAGCAGGGAGCCCGATGCAGGGCTCCATCCCAGGATCCTGGGGTCATGACCTGAGCTGAAGACAGATGCTTAATGACTAAGCCACTCAGGCGCCCCAGTTTTAAACTTTTTAAACATGGCTTTTTGTTTGTTTGTTTGTTTAAGCTGTTTCCACTACTGAAATGTAGGATCAGTGGACAATCAAAACCACCCATGTTTCAGTTCTAGTTTAAGAAAAAGATAATCATCTCAATATTTGTCATCCAGCCAATTTTTCCATAGTATGTAGTTTCTTTTTTTTTTTTTAAGATTTTATTTATTTATTTGACAGAGAGAGAGAGAGAGAGCAAGAGCATGCAAGAACAAGGAAGAAGGAGAAGCAGACTCCCCCCCGAGCAGGGACCTGGGATCATGACCTGAGCTGAAGGCAGACACCTAACCCACTGAGCCACCCAAGTGTCACCCCCCAATGGGTACTTTCAGTCACAACAGTTTTGTTAGCCACATTTTCACACAATTCAAGTACTGACTGTGCAACCCAGTTTCCAGTTTTATTTGCCCTTTTAAAAAAAAATTATTTATTTATCTCTCTCTCACAGAGAGATCACAATTAGGCAGAGAGGCAGGCAGAGAGAGGGGGGGAAGCAGGCTCCCTGCTGAGCAGAGAGCCCGATATGTGGCTCCATCCCAGAACCCTGGGATCATGACCTGAGTCAAAGGCAGAGGCTTAAACCACTGAGCCACTTATTTGCCCTTTTTATTTTATTTTATTTTATTTATTTGACAGAGGGAGAGAGAGAGAGAGCACGAGGCACAGGGGGAGAGAGAGAGAGAAGCAGACCCTCCACTGACCAGGGAGCCAGATGTAGGGCTCGATCCCAGGACCCCGGAATCATAACCTGAGTGGAAGGCAGCTGCTTAACCAACTGAGCCACCCAGGCACTCCTTATTTGCCCTTTTTATTATTTTTTAATATATTTTAAAAATTTATTTGACAGAGGTCACAAGCAGGCAGAGAGGCAGGCGGGGGAGCAGAGAGCACAACTCGAGGCTCAATCCCAGGACCCTGCGTCATGACCTGAGCCGAAGCCAGAGGCTTTAACCCACTGAGCCACCCAAGCACCCCATTATTTGCCCTTTTTAAATAAAATACAACTTTCGTACATTAAAAAAAAGGGGGGCATTCATTAATTATTTTAAAACCAACTATCTTAAGGCCAAGGTATTTCTGATTTGGTCAAATACATTGCAGTACCCGATGAATTTTGTGTCTAGAAAATGAATTTATGGAAAAGCTGAGTTGGTGTAGCTTAGACGGATGGCACGTGCTTGCGAGTTGTAGGTGGTCTCAAGGACAATGGACTGTTCTCTGAAGTTCACAGAGTGGCCAGTCATTGCTGTGAGAGCAGTGGGCCATGAGTCGTCAGAGTGCGTGTATAGAGCCTGATTCACTCATCCCGAAAGCCGCTGTAACAAAAGGAGCTTACACTCGTGTGTGTGCAGGGCCCAAGAAATAGGTCTTCCTGTTTTGGTCTCTCCCTTTTTTCAGTCTGTGCCTCTCTCTGCATCTCTTTTTCTGTCTCACTCATGCCCTGTGTGCAAAAGACACAAATGAACATGATGTCTCCAAAACGTGCAACCCGTGACACTTTGTGTGTATGGAACTGGTGTGGAAATGGTCTATCGTGGGTATGGGGAGCAGGTGAACCTCCCTTCGTCTGGTAAGGGGGCTGGTTTAGGGAGATGTGGATGCTTTCGCTCTCTGCATAGCTTGGCTCTGTGGGCAGAAAAACAGCATGAACAAGGATGGACAGATATGGGAGCCACTGAAGACAGCCCAAGATGGGAGGGTGGCTGGGAAAGGGCGCGCCAGCCTTTCTCCACTATAGTTTGGCTTAGCCATAGGGTCTTCTCCTGAGCTCTCTTGCTGTGGGCAGGGCAGAGAACGCCACAGCACTGGCCAGCTGCGTTCTGCTCCCCTGCCAGAGTGGATATTGCAAGCGCTATCTTGCAGACAGCACAGTGGATAGAGTTTATGGAAGCTGTGGCGTCACCACTTACAAGTATTTCGATCCTGGGGTGAACATCCACCTGGGTGGTTCAGTCGACTAAGCACCCAACTCTTGATTTCAGCTCAGTTCGTCGTGACCATGAGATTGGATCTCAGGGTCAGGAGATCGAGCCCGGCATGGAGATCCATGCTAGGTCTGGAGCCTGCTTAAGATTCTCTTGCTCCAGCATCTGGGTGGCTCAGTGGCTTAAGCCTCTGCCTTCAGCTCAGTCATGATCTCAGGGTCCTGGGATTGAGCCCCACATCGGGCTCTCTGCTCAGTGGGCAGCCTGGTTCCCTCTATCTCTCTCTCTCTGCCTGCCTCTCTGCCTACTTGTGATCTCTCTCCAAATAGATAAATAAAATCTTTAAAAAAAAAAAAAAAAAGAAAGAAAGAAAGAAAGAAAAGAAAAGAAAAAATTCTCTTTTTCCCTCTTCCTCTGATCTCACCCTCCCCACCCACACTCTCACTCACTCATAAATAAATAAATAAATAAATGATTAAATAAAAATAGATAAAGTATTTAGAATTTGAAATAGTTTCCAAGTATTGAAGCCCTCCTTCCACCCAGTGGTTAGAGCATAGAGTCCTGCTGGACGAGGGTTGTTGGGAACCACTCCTGTCAGAAAGGAGAAGCCACAGGTGAGTTGCCAGGGTGAGACTTTGAACGGGCAGTCTGCCAACAGGCTCAAATCGTATTTAACAGTAAAATGTGTTCCCCTCTGCCCTTCCGTGGTGTGGGATTTTAAAAAGAAAGGGGAGAGGAAATGCTGAGCCACCAACTTTTGATACAAATTCAATCCCACTATAGAGGTCACAGACTACATCAGCAATTTGGGGGCCATTTTGGTGGAGGACAATGATGACGAATTTCTAATCAGATAATGTTGCTGCCTTTGAATTTTCACTCTTCACTGCCTTTCATTGTTTGCGTACTTTGGAAATTATTCTTGATTCAGGTTTATTATTAACTTTTTGAACTCCAGATTCTGTCCTGATATCTTGCCGCTCATGTTACAATGAGCACGGTGACTGGAGAATTTATTTTTGCAGTCATTAATAGAATAGCGAGGCAGCATAATATGAACTAATGACTCCTCACATTTTCCCGTCATATAAGCTGGATTCCATATCCCCCGGGATCTACTTCAGACCCATGCCCTGATAAACGATTCTTGCTCATTGTTGGCTTTCTAGCTTTTTAAAAGCTTCTGCAGAATGGATACATAGCTAACAATAAAAGATAAACATGTTTGATTTTAAACTTGAAAACTGTTTCTGATCTCATTTGTAAAGTGGACAATGAAACAGAACTTCCACTTCATGATCGATAGCCAAAGTATTTGGGCTGTTTTTTTGTTTTTTTAAGCAAATTGTCCTAAGACAATTATGTCTTTTTAATACTGTTTAGAAAATAAAATCTGTGAGAAGAGATAGAGGATTAAAAAAAATTATTGAGGGTGCAGCACTACGAACAAGGCTTTTTCATCCCTTGTATCATCTTTCATTTGGAGGACGCATATATTTTAATCAACCAGGACCGTTCAAACATGCGACATCCACTTGGATAATAATTATGTTACCGGTATTTCAAATTATTCTCTGTCCTTCCTGTTACCTTTCTTTGCTATCAAAGCTTTCATGTTTTGTTCAGATTCACCATTGTAGTGTTTGCATATCCCATGGAGAAAGTGTCCTAGCAAAAGGACAGAGTCACAGAAATAGAGATAGGTTCCTCATTCACTGCACAGGAGCTAAAGCAGTGTTTGTGGTCCTTTATCCCGGCTCAATCTTACTTATTTCTTTGGCATTAAAGCTATGCAACTTGTTTTACTTACAAACCTGTAAATAGGTATGCAGACCCGTATCTGAAGTTGGGGATCAGAAAACACTCACGGGGGATGCCTGGGTGGCTCAGTTGGTTGGATGACTGCCTTCGGCTCAGGTCATGATCCCAGAGTCCTGGGATCGAGTCCCGCATCAGGCTCCCAGCTCCATGGGGAGTCTGCTTCTCCCTCTGACCTTCTCCTCGCTCATGCTCTCTCTCACTGTCTCTCTCTCAAATAAATAAATAAAATCTTTAAAAAAAAAAAAAAAGAAAACACTCACGGTAGTTGAGCTATCATGTGCCACCCAGGTGCCCTGCCCACCCCTGAGGGGGACCGAGGCACTCAGTGAGGAGGGAGCACTCAGGGAGGACAGAGACACTCTGTCCCCACTTTCTGGGGGTATGTCCAGCTGTGAGCTCAAGGCCGGGTCCCTCCTTGCTGGCCATCCTCAGGCTTTGGCTACAGAGAGTTGCCTCCTTAAAGGTTAGACCAGGGGCACCTGGGTGGCTTGGTGGGTTAAGCCTCTGACTTCGGCTCAGGTCATGATCCCGGGGTCCTGGGATCGAGCCCCGCATCGGGCTCTTTGCTCAGTGGGGAGCCTGCTTCCCCCCTTCTCTCTCTGCCTGCCTCTCTGCCTACTTGTGATCTATCAAATAAATAAATAAAATCTTAAAAAAAAAAAAAAAAAAGGTTAGACCACCCGACCTGGGGCAGCAGTATACATTCAATGACTGGTCAGTTTGGGGACACAAAGACCCTTGCCCCAATTCAAAACAACTCTGTAGAATCTGTAGGGTCAGCCGGGGCTTTTGTTGCGGCTGTCCCACAGCCCAGCTTCTCCCTCTGCCTTGTCCCGCTTTGTTCAGGCCCCTCCCCCATACAATCCCTGCAGGGCAATCCCCATCTCAGAGTCTAACTCAAGGGAAACCTGACCTACAGCAGCCATCCAGGGTCCATGTCACGCCTGCGTTTGCGTGAATCTGTGATTGTGTATCTGTAGAGCACTGCGAGAAGGTCATAGCTCTGGAATCAGAATCAAGGTCTCTGACTGTCTGGCCCAGGCCTTTCCTGTGAAAAATGGAGATGACAACACCTACCTCTTAGAGTCATTGTCAGAATTTGGCAGTGTCCGGTGCCTGGACACTGGAAATGTTCATTAAATTTTACCTTCATTGTAATTACCAGCAATTTCTGACCAATTGGTTATGATACAGAATGTATTTTTAATGTCATTTTTATGACAGCATTTGCTTTGGTAGAGAGAAGAAGCTTAATAAAAGATGGATCACCTGCAAATTGAAATCATTCTTCCACATGGTTAGCCCCCTTTCATAAAGTGTGTGGAGAAGTTCCAAAGGGAACCTAAAGTCATTGAAGAGATAGGAAGAAAAGTCTATGAGTAAAAGTGAAAGATTTGGAATTAAGATTGGGGGATTCAGGTGTACATAATTCCCTTCTATCTTCAAGTAAATGGAGAGATTTTAAAGGGAGATACTCGACCTATTTTATCCATGTTCACAGAGGACAGAACAAGAAAAAATGGACATAAATTAAAGGAGGAAGATATTTGGGTTTGTATCAAGGGAATTCTTCTGCTCTTAAACAGTAAGGCACGGAAAGGAGCTTACAGAATATACAAAGAAAGGAAAAAAATCTTCAAAGAAAGGAAAAACAGCATTCAGCCTTGAATTGCTGAGATGCTCCCCAGAGCATTTATGGAGAACTCTGAACTCTGTGGTTCTGTGACTTCAGACTTCAGAAATGATGCTTTCCAGAAACTCAAACACATGTGCTCTGTTTTGCAAATGGAAGATCACAACTATTTATCTACATTTATTTTCTTTATAACTAAAATCTCTTACAGTATCTTTGAAAATGTCCAGATAGGTCTCGTACGTGGCCTTGTGATCATAAACCTTTTTCATTGGATAAGTGTCTTCCTGTAAATTTTAAAATCTTACAGATATCTCATAATTTTCGATCTTACTGTATGTCCTCTCTTTATATTCAATAAAATTAAGTCAAAATCTACTATCCTGAGTCGTTTATTTGTACCCAGTATTAAGTTCTTTTGAGACTCAGATCTTAGGAGGACATTGTTAAAATATTTCCCTGAATGTAACATCATTAGGAAGGCCTTTCAAACAACAGCAGGAAGTCTGGAGCTTTAGAGAACACCTTTTTCAATCAATTAATTGCTCAGAGATAAGATTAGAGGGTGGATATGGGACTAGGGTTTTTAAACTAAATGCTCTTTGAAGACTTCAGTGTCAGAAGATAAGGGGAAGGCACTAAGAAGTTTCTAAATGATTCCTAACTATATTGGATTTTACATTTTCTCCTTGGTGTGTCTTGTCAATACGAAGGGTCCGAGACAAGATAATGGAGATGAAAGAGCACTTTTAGGCAGCCAGGACGTCTGGCTCTGGTTCCGCCTCAGCCACCAGAAGAGCTGTTCTCTCATGAACTATGTGTACCTAAGCTTCTTCTGGATTTCCAGTTCCAGCATCTGATCTAGACGCTTATCACACTAGAGTACCTTCTTCCAAAAAGAAGACCAGATCTGAGAGCTTGTCCCCAGGGCTCCGTTGCCTCTTGACCTAAAGCAGTTCTGCTTTCATTCTTCTTTAACTTTTTAATTTTTAAGAAACATACATAAATATAGAGATTTCGTTTCAGTTTTTGCTCAATTAAATGGATCCACTGCTAGAAAACTGAGTTTTAAAGGCATTCTTACTGATTCTCATGTCTTCAATATTCCCCCCAATAGAGCTCATTAAAATATCTAATTTAATTCCTTCTCTTACTGCTAAGCTAAGACTCATCAGATGACTCTCTGTCTCATGAGAATGCGCACAGTTCTTTGCCCGGTATTTCAGGCTATCCTCTGTCTTGCATCTGTTGAGGGTGCCTTCATGTTCTAACACAGAAGAATCTGGTACAGCGCCTGGCATTGTCTGTCAGCCCAAATGACTCACCCAGTTGAGTTTCCTCTCTGAGTTTGCTCAGTGTTGTCCTTGCCCTACTCCTAAGCTACCTTAAGCATACCTCAAAACACTTTGGGACCTTCAGTCATTTATGCTTCATGATCTTTTTAATAACGATGATAATGCTGCCGTTCTTTGTCCTTTGTAATTTATGAAGCACTTGGCAGGTTGTTAATTCCAGCCTCATGGTGACCCATGAGGTAACTAGGGCAAATGAGCATCTGTCCAATAAGAAAACTGAGCTTGGTTGGGGGGCACACGGGTGGCTCAGTTGGTGGTTAAGCGTCTGACTCTTGGTTTGGGCTCAGGTCATGATCTGGGGGTCCTGGGACCAAGCCCTGCATCCATGTGCTGCCCTCTGGGGGGTACCTGCTTAAGGGTTTTCTCTCCCTCTCCCTCTGCCCTTCCCCCCACTCACACACTTTCTGTCTCTCAAATCAATCAATCAATCTTAAAAAAAAAAAAAAAAAGAAAGAAAAGAAAACTGCGTTTGGGGATATGCCTCCAAATCCTAATGCAAAACCCACAGCAGGCGCTGAAACTCCAATCTTCAGGCTTCTGTTTTCGTGTTGTACACGCATGTTACTAAAAACACGGGCTACAGACAAGCACCAAGAGCATCAACACCTGGGAGCTTGTTAAAAATGCAAAAGTTCAGGCCCCATCCCAGACCTGCTCAATCAGAATCTGCATTTTAACAAGATGCCTAGGGATTCATATGTACTTTCAAGTTGAAGTACTGTAAGGTAAGGACAATTTCAGCCCCTGCGGTAATAACATGAAAGGGTTCTATTTCTATTCCTGTCGTTGCTGTCAAATCTCCTCCGTCAAATCTCCCTTCCCTTTGAAGAGGTCGCTAGCAGATCTGATAGATTTTTAGTTACTTTCAGGTTTTTAAAAGTTTCATACACTCTAGTTTTGCTTTTAAAGGTTTAGATTCATATGGAAATGAAAGCTTTCTTTTCCCACAGCCCAGCTGTGCCCTTCAGCAATTTTTTTTTTTTCCTGCTCTTAAGCCAAGTGTACCCCTTCTAAGCTCTGACTCTTACTGGCATATCAGGGAATAAGAACTTTGGTGGCCTCACTCAGTCGTCACTGAAACCCAGAAGTGAAAAGCAAGCACACATTCCCCAGCATAAAATAACCAAGAAATTGCAGGCTTTATTCATATATTTCACCAGTTGTCTTTGGCAAAATGGGAGTTGATAAAGTATGAGACTGTACTTCATTAAAAAGGAGCATTTTTCAAACTCTTATTCTTAATTTTTATTGAAATTTCTCTGTCTTCTTTAGCTAGAAAGCCAAGAGTTAGAGCTATTCACCATGAGCCAAATGACTGCCCCTGTTGGAGATGGGACGCCATGAAAGCCCCTGGATTGTGTTCATTAGAATTCTTGGGGTCGTGCATCACCCAGTCCGGCGCTGTATTCTAGCGGACTCGCACTCCTTGCCTTCACCCCTGCAGTCAGAGTTTCCTTTGGACTCTCCTGGTGCCTCCTCCAGGTCTTATTTGTTTTCACTTCAATGTGACAAGAAAAGGCAGCTTTTGTCTTTATTTCTGGTGAGCAGACTTCATAAATATTCATTAGCAGGTTCCCTTTCCAGCTACTATTTTGTAATTTGTTATTTTTTAATGAAATCAAAGGTGAAAAATAACTCCCAATTCTCATTTTAATACTTTTGAGTTGTTAATCTTGATTTGGGAGGTTATGAGCCAGACGAGTGACCTTTGAAGGCTGTTTTCTTGGGCTACATCATTCTGAGAAGGCACAATGTGTGTGTGTGTATGTGTGTGTGTGTGTGTGTGTGTGGTGTATGTGGTGTGATGTGTGTGTGGTATGTGTAGTGTGTGTGTATATGGTGTGTGGTGTATGTGTGTGGTATGTGTGGTGTGAGTGTATGTGGTGTGGTGTGTGTGAGGTGTGAGTGTGTGGTGTGGTGGTATGTTGTGTGTGTTGTGTATGTTGTGGGTGTGGTGTGGTATGTTGTGTGTTTGTGTGTGTGTGTGGTATGGTGTATGTGGTGTGTGTCTGTGTTGTGTGTGTGGTGTGGTGTGGTGTGGCTTAGGGCCAAGGAAATGGGACCCAAGTGGAGGGACTGTTTGCAGAGCACCTGTTTGCAGGTGCTACTCTATCCCTCCCCCAAGCCAGGAACCAAAGCTTCAGAAGAAAAGCTAACGATCTGCTGCGATGCTGGAAGCTGCTGCGTGAGGGGCCTCCTGACAGATGGTGAACAGTGGGTGCTCCGCAGTGCGCTACCGGGCGTTCGGTGGAAACTGAGGCTGGGTAGTGTTGGAGTAATTACCTTTAGGAAGACGATGCAGTTTTTATTTGTGCATATGAAGTTGTTAAAAACGTTCGAACCCTGGGTGTGCGTGTGGAGCCTGCCCTGTGCGTGAACCTGGGCTGGGCATCGGCACTTCCCTGCGGAGGTGGGGAGGCAGGAGCGTGACTCAGTACTTCTGACTCAGTACTTCCTCGCTGGCTGACACACGCACTCTACAGCTCTTGGTCCCTAGAGGCTCCTCCACCTTCAGGAAAGCTGGGGAGTGGGAGCCACCGGCTGCCAGGTTCCGAAGGAGTGAGTCATGGGAGTAAGCGGCGGGGCAGGGGGCGCAGCCAGTGCTGTTGTACCCGGGCTGGATCCGGACAGCCGGCAGCTGCCCCGGCGGTGCCCCGTGTGGAGGTGTGAGCTCACAGCGTCGTGCGCCTGCGTGCACCTGTGTGACGCTGTGGGTCAACGACACGCAAAAACCAGAAAAAGATACAGATCCAAACACCAAAAACGGCTTTGCAGACATGCCTTCCCTCCCCCCACCTCTGGAAAGCGAAGCAGATGCGGCGCCTAAAGTGACCCTGCGGGTTCGGCAGCGCACAATTAGCGGCTTCCACGCGGCCCCCTCAGCCTCCCCTGCTTTCCTGAATGTCAGCGGGAAGCTGGCACTGCTGTCCGACTGTTTTTCTCAACTTGCTAGTCAGGCAGCTAATCTCTTTGTATTGTGAGTCTGTTTCTTGATTGTTGCCTAAAATTCCCTCTGTGTCTCTCCTAACTCAGCTCGGGGGCTGTGCGCAGAGGACCTCGCCGCCCCCTCCCGCCCCGCCATCCTTCCCCCCTCCCCCCCCTCCCGCCCTTACCCTTCTGCCTCGGGTGCTGCTGGGATTGCCCTGAAGCCACAGAAATTGGCTGAGGTGCATGTCAAGACCGGCCCCAGGCAACTCCTCACCAGCCTCTTACAATTTTTTGCTGAGATTTAAAACGCTGTTTGCCTTGGGATGCAACATGAAGGCCCTTTTTTTGGAAGCAGGAATATTCATGGTTATCTGTTATCTGCCAGGCAAGATGTAATTAGGCTGACTATGCACGTTAGCACATGATTTAGGATATGTGGGTTTTGTTTTGTTTTGTTAAACCAAAGGCAAGATTCTGTTTAAGTAATGTTGACTTTTTCCCCCGTTGAGTAAAAAGTGATAAATATTCATTGCAGATAATTTAAAAAAATGAAGAAAAGTTTTACACAGGTAAAATGATTATTAACTTTTTGATGCATATTTTATGTTACACTCACACACCTATATAGATACACACAATATATTTAGCTTTTTTAAAAGATTTTATTTATTTATTTGACAGAGATCACAAGTTGGCAGGAAGTCTGGTGGGGTGTGGGGGGGAAGCAGGCTCCCCACTGAGCAGAGAAGAGGGGGGCGCTCAATTCAAGGACCTTGAGATCATGACCTGAGCCGAAGGCAGAGGCTTTAACCCACTGAGCCACTCAGGCAACCCAGGCATTTAGCTTTTTGCAAAACATTTTTAATGGCGTTAGTCCTTGGAGCATTAATGCCAAGCATTTTTTTCCTTTTCATTTCTTTTTGTTTTTAGAATGGAATATTACATAGTACAAAAAAGAGAGAGACTGTGGAAACAAATTGCCCAGACTGTGCTCTTGGCTCCACCATTTGCCAGCCTGGAACCTTGGGAAAGTTACTTAATCTTTTTGTGCCTCAGTTTCTCCATATGTACAAGGGGGCTATAGCTGTACTTCTGTCACTAGAAGAGTTATCATTATAATTAAACAGTAAATTGCTACCTGTTAATATTTTTGAAAATGAAAATGTACAATGAAAAGAATAAAAATGAACATAACCAACATAGGAAGTCTAACATTATTATTTGTTGGTGTTATATTCCTTGATCACACCCCCTTGCCAAGAGGTAAACATGACCCTAAGTCATCATTTAGTTTGCATATTATGAACCACATGTAATTAATGCCATACTAATTTTTAATATTATGTTTGTGGGATTTCTTCAAGATGATTTTTTTCAATGCTGATAGTATATGTCACAATTTTTTATCCCTTTGGGCTGTTTTTAAATTTTGGTGTGATCACAAGCAATGCTGCTATGAACCTTCTTGTACGTGTCTCTTGATGCACACGTGCAATGTTTGTTGCTGTTGTATTCTTTGGCTGTTTTTTTTTTTTTTTTTTTTTAGGGGTCTAATTGCTGGGTAGCTGTGTATGTGAATCTTTGACTTTACCAGATAACAGAGGATTGTTTTCTAAAGCGGTTGTACTGGTGTATATATGCTTCAGCAAGGATGAGTAAAAGATGAAAATTCTGTAGGCAGACTGTGTGTAGATGAGATGCCTTTTCTCTTTGATTGTTTTCAAGATACTCTCATTATTGCAAATCTATAGTTTTATTATAATACATCTACGTGGTATTTTTTTAATCATTCATCCTTCTTGGGATATACTGTGTTTCCTATGGCAATGACTTGATGTCCTCCATCAAATCTGGGAAAATCCCAGCCATGACTTCTTTGAGCATGGTCTCACTTCCGTTCTTCCTCTTCGGGGCTCTAACTGCATTTACTTAACCCCTCTCGTTTGGTTTTCTGTGACTTAACCTCTCTTTTACATTTTTCTTCTGCTTGTGCTCACATATGGATCATTTGTTTAGCTCTATTTTCTTTTTAGTAAAACTTTCTTTAGCCGTGGCAAATATAGTGTTTACCCTATACTGAGTGTTTCAAAAACTTTTTAATGATTTTAGTTTTCATTTTCGAAAGTTCCATTTACTATTTTGTAAATCTGCCAGGTCACTTTTATAATATTTTTCTTTTTGTGATGAAAAACATGTTTTGATTGTGGTAAAATACAGGTAATAAAGATTTACCATCTTTACCATCTTTAAATGCATAGTTTGGTTAAATACTTCCTCACTATTGGGCAGCTGATCTCCAGAGCGCTTTTCATCTTGCAAAACAAACGCCATCTGCATTAAACAAATCCATATCCCCAGCCCCACCACATCCCCCGGCCTCTGGCAACCACCATCCTATTTTCTGTCTCCATGAACTTGACTACTCTAGGGACCTTAGAGAAGTGGACCTGTACAATATCTGTCTGTGACTGGCTTATTTCACTCAGCATAACATGCTCAGGTCTCATCCCTTCTGTAGCAGGTGTCGGCATTCCCTCCCTCTCTAAGGCAGAATAATATTCCATTGTGTGCTTTTTGTGCTTGGTGGTGTTATTTATGAGGCTATAATAGAATGAACTTCATATCTGGGAATCCCGACGCCAATCTCAAGAAGGATTTTCATTTGTTTCTGTCAGGACTCCAGGTCCTACTACTCTGAAACCACAGTAGTTTCTGGTTCATTGTCGGAATTTCAGGGGGAGCGTCCTTGGGAAAGCCTGCCTTTCATGCTTCAACTGTCCCCCCACCTGCCCCGCACCCCATTTCCTCCCTTCTCTGTTTTTTCCAACCCCCCCCCCCGCCACCCCGGGATGCTCCTTCCTTCTGTTTTCTATCTCCTCTTCCTCTTTTCCACACTTGCCTTCTTTTTATTCACTGTACTGACTTGTCTGGAGACTCTTGAGATTTTCTGCTTCCTTGGGAACGCTGAAGTTTCCCTGTATTCTAGGTCCAAGAGTCTATTTATTTTTATGTTTTCTGTTTTTCGAGGTTTCTTATAATCCTGCTTGTTGTTTATTCTGCTCCCTGAATCTTGAAGTTTGTATATTACATCCATTCTGGAAAACTCATAGGCGTTATTTCTTTACAGATTGTTTCTCCCTCATCCTCACTATTATCTCTGTCTGGAATTCTTATTATATATGTTAGTCCTTTATTTTTATCCTTCACTGCCTCTTAAGAGGCATTTTTTAAAATGTAGTCTTCATTTGTTATTTATTTTTGGTCTCTGCTGCAGTCTGGTTATTTCCCCAGCTTTGGGTTCCAGTTCTCTAATTCCTTTCTTGCCTGAGTCTTATTAACTTGTTGACCCATCCAATAAATTTTTCATTTAAATCACTATATATTTTTTAAAGATCTTGTTTATTTATTTTGAGAGAGAGAGAGCACAAGCAGGGGGGAGGAACAGAGGGAGAGGGACAAGCAGACTTGGCGATGAGTGCAAAACCACCTGGGACTTGATCTCACGACTTTGAGATCATGACCTGAGCTGAAATCAAGAGCTGGACACTTAACCAACTGAACCACCCAGGGGCAGCACATTATTATATTTTTTCTTTCAGCAAGCTTACTTGGTTCTTTCAAATCAGCTTCATTTTTTCATAATCTCATATTCTTTTCTTGTGTATTTAATTCCCTCTTTCATCTTTTTTAATAGCAGACAGTTTGTTTGATTCCAGTAATTCCAACATACAGGGTCTTGGCAGGTTGTGTAGTGTATTCTCCTGCTGACTCTCCCTCATGGTGTCTCGCTTTCTTTTATGTAATCTAATTTTTTAAAACTGTGACATCACATTTCTCGGTAAGGTCTGGCTTGAGGATGCATTCTTCTATAGAAAATTTAAGCTTGGTCACCTGGGTGACTCAGTGGGTTAAGCCTCTGCCTTTAGCTCAGGTCCTGATCCCAGGGTGCTGGGATTGAGCCCCATGTCAGGCATCATGCTCAGCAGGGAACCTGCTTCTCCCTCTTCCTCTGCTCCCACTCTGCCTACCTGTGCTCTTGTTCTCTCTGTCAAATAAATAAATAAAATCTTAAAAAAAAAAAAAAAAAAAGATTTAGGTTGTTCCAGAGAGAAACAGGACTGGTTTAAGTTAATTTCTTGGTTTTGGATTTAGGGTGATCAGACAGAGGGTGTAAATCAGGGCCTAAAATCCAAACGTCAGGAGTGTGTGAGGTGATTACAGATTGTAAGTAGACTTACCATTCACTCAATATCAAAGTCAAGGGGGACAGTTTCTTGGCTGTCTCACTTTGTATGGTGAGCATTTTATTTATTTACTTATTTTACTTCACCAGTGGCATAGCCCTTAGGGATCCGGGCTTCCTGTACTTGCCTCTCTTCTGACCTCTCCTGACACAGGCCCCAGAGTTTTACTCTTGGCACTTTATCCCTACTATCCTCCTCAGAAATCGGCAATGGAATGATACCTTTAAAGTAACTACTGATTGCAGTTCTGGCTTAGCCTTTTACGATTACTGTTTTCACTTTACTGGTATCTTCATACTTCTCTTTTTATTACTTATACCTCTACTCTTCTTATACAAACATGTCTCTTGTACTTTATTCAGAATATTCTGGTGTTTCCTTGAGTTCCAGAACATGTGGTCTACCATATGGGCAGGAATGGAAATTCTGAGCATTTAAAATGCTACCACTGCTCAACAGTGTTGGGAACAGGATTGCCCTGACACTGGTAAGTAAGGTGAGAAAGGATGGCACTCTTGCTCTGGGGCTGCTTGGAGGCTGGTAACTTTGTCATCCATCCGAAAGCCTTTCACGCTTACTGAGCATCTAGAAGCAGTGGTGAGGCCTTAGTTCTATCGTGAGACTCCTGGGATTGCTGTAGTTCCTGCAGGATTTTCACTTTGGTCTTTCCCATTCTTAACTGATACTATCTACTCTCAATTTAATAATTTCCCGAAGGAAATTCAACATTCTTATTGAGGCTATTTATAGCCAAGTCTGTTGACACTTGCCTCTGCTGTCTTTTAATTATTCTTTTCATATGTCTTTCTATTCACAGGACTGCAAACCAGGTTCCCAAGTGTGAAAGTCCTATAGCTGCTCTTGAATTTGCTTTGTTTTCTCAGTAGCTTTTTTTTTTCCCTGTCCTAGCTAGAAGCTTCCTGATGCTCAGATTTTCTGTTTTGAGATTATGATGTGCAGATAATGTTTAGAGTCTGTATGGGCCATTCACTTTCCAATAATGTTGTTGTATTAGCTGTCTGTTTTCAGTGCACTGAGCATGCTAGTAAGATAGTCCACAAACTCTCGCTTGTGAGATTCTTTAGTCATGGTATTTTGGAAAGAATTGTCCCATGGTAGCTTTTATGTCACTATTGACTTTTGCTAGATTTTAGGAAGAAATTTGAATTGTCCTCTCACCAGCTTTCCGGTATGACTTTTGCTTAATATTCCTCTTTCGAGGGACCTTACAAGGGAGAAAGGTAGACAAAGAAAGTCAGCTAGGAGAATGGGGCAGGAGTCCTGGGCATAGCTGGCATATATTCCTTGATAGACTTAGGCTCCCAGAAGATTTGAAAGGAATGAGAACAAGTTTCCCAGGATGCCTGGGTGGCTCCGTTTGTTAAGCAGCTGCTTTTGGCTCAGGTCACAATCTTGGGGTCCTGGGATTGAGCCTGCATCAGGCTCACTACTCAGCCAGAGTCTGCTTCTCACCCTCCCTGTGCTCCCCCCTTGCCGCTCCATTCTCTCTCTCCCTCACAGGTAAGTAAATAAAATCTTGTAAAAGAAAGAGAGAGAGCAAGTGTCCCACCTCTCTGGCAGTAGCCTGTTGCTCTCTCCCTCTCTCAGGAGGGCAGTCAGTACCAGCCCACGCTACTCTTCCGCATAACAAGACCCAGCCTGGACTAACTTACAGGACAGGCAGTTAGTTTTTAGTGGAGGGCCACCAGGACAGCACAGAATTCATGGCATGGCTCAGGGAGAAGACCTGCATGTGGGCAGGAACCGGGTCATCTCCAGAGAACAGGAAGTGAGACCCATGGGTGTTACATTACAGTGGGAACTGTGTGGTCCCTGTGACAGTGAGCACAGGAGAAACCTGTCATTTTCATCTCTTAAGCACTCTGAGCAGGATTTGAATTCCAGGCAGGTAGATCCCCGATTGGTCAAGCTGTGGGCACATGGCTGCCCCAGGGCTGGGCAGGGTGTGGGGGTCAGGGAAATGTATCCAGAGCCCATCTAGATTATATCCAAAGTTAAAGTCACCCCCAGAAAGGACTCTGTGGTGTTCTTAGAAACAAAGCATGGGCACCAGGCAATCAGATAGCAACGGTGCCCATCTCAGGTTAACTGTGAATCACAAGAATGTTTGGTGCAGTGGCAGTTTAAGGTCAAAATCAGTCTAGGGGCGCCTGGGTGGCTCAGTTGGTCAAGCGTCTGCCTTCGGCTCAGGTCATGATCCCAGGGTCCTGGTATCGAGTCCCACATTGGGCTCTTTGCTTGGCAGGGAGGGAGCCTGCTTCCCCCTCTCTCTCTGTCTGCGGCTCTGCCTACTTGTGCTCTCTCTCAGTGTCTGTCAAATAAATTTTTAAAAATATATATCTTTTTTGGGGGAAAAAAAAAACTAACATAAAAATCAGTCTAGCCACACCCAGTGCATCTGAGTGATACGATCAGTTCTAAATGTTCCAGGCATTTATTAGTAATTGCTCTGATGCTCTCAGGTGTGTTTTCTCCTCCTCTGTTTCCTTTGCCCTTTGGCCAATTCAGTTCATCTTCTTTCTTCTGAAAGAAGTCTCCTTAGTGAAAGAAAAATAAAAAAGGGGGGGAGAGAGAGAGGCCTTGTTTTATCATTACTGAGAATGAGCCACATCTACCAAGACAGACAGTGTGCGCCTGTTGATAAATATTTGATCCCAAAGCTGCAGAATTGTCACTTCTGGGAATCACTAAGGAAAAAAACAACAAGAACATGAGTCTTGCCTACTCAGCAGGAAACTCATTTGTACTCTCTCTGAAGCTCAGAGACACCTTCTTTACCCTCTCCCTGCTCAGGGACCATGAACTCATACACACTCATGCTGGGTTCTGACCTTTGCTTCCACTCTGGGACCTATTCCATCCCACGATGCCTTTTTGCTTAGGGTTAACCTTGAATCTGGAGCAAGGAATTTATGTCATCTGTGGAACCCCAGAGTTTGGGTAAAAACATCCTGCACATAATTCAATAAATGTTTGTTGACCTGAAATCTCATTTGATAGTTTGGATACATCATTCTTCTGTATCTGCTTAGTATCTGCTCTCATTTGAGCAGACTCAGATAGAAACAAGACTCATGAAGAGGGCACTCCGTTGTGAATTCAGATGTCCCGCTGTTGGTCCCTTTGGGAACATGGCAGTGATTATAATATTCAGGAGCTGTCTTCTTCTGGCCCCCAGGATCCCTATGTTAAACACTGAGGTTCTTTGCTTGGGATGTCGGGAGATGGTGGTTGGTACTGGAGTGATACATTCTGCCAGACTATTTGGGACAAATGCTGAGTATACATGTTATATTTTGATCAGTCATCAGTTCCTCATCAAGCTCTGTGATGACCTTTAGTGATTGTGACTGAAGTCTGGTTCAGACCAGATTCTTGTCCTAGACTTACACATTCCACTTTGTTCTCCTAGAATGCTTAACTCTTGATTCAGGACCCCAAGTACAAGTCATTGCATCACTCATGAGTCATAGGTTACTCTTACGCACTTTTCAAGATACCATTTATGTGTAAGTGTTGGATTATGTCAGTGGGAGGCTGTCCTCTTCCCTAGTATGCATAGCAAAATATTGGCTTCCTGCTTTTGAAGACAGTGGTATGAAGCACTTCTCTAACCCTCTAGTCTGGAGGTACTGCTTCTTTTTTTTTTTTTTTTTAAGATTTTATTTATTTATCTGTCAGAGAGAGAGCGAGCGAGAGTGAGCACAAGCAGAGTCAGAGGGAGAAGCAGGCTCCCTGCGGAGCAAGGAGCCCGATGTGGGACTCGATCCCATGACGCTGGGATGATGACCTGAGCTGAAGGCAGCTGCTTAACCAACTGAGCCACCCAGGCGTCCCTGGAGGTACTGCTTCTTAATCGTTTGCTGGCTGTGTTCTCTGCTGGCATCACCGTCCTTTCGCACTCTTTACTGATGAGAAGGACATTTTAAAACATACTTGGCAAAAAGAATTACCATCTTAGAACCTGAGCTTAAATGTGTTCCCCATTTAGAATAGGGATGGTTGCCATGACACTTGCCATATTTCATCTTTAAACACCCCCCACCTCAAGGTAACTTAGGAAGTTTCTGTTCAATTACCTCACCTCAAGTGCACATGGCCTCCCCACTTACGTCCCAGTAGAAGTGACTAACCCTGTGGCTCGCCTTCTTGCCCTCGTGGCATTATCTGGGGCAACTTGCAGTGCTCCGGGAGGAGGCACTTGCCTGCTTGCTGGCTCCTTGCCTGTCTCCTGCAGGATTTGCTGAAACAACACCCGTACACTGGCAAGCACAAAGGCTTTGTCAGTTTCTGTCATCTTGGCACCTGCTTTCACATCCACCTGTTGTGGGGGGGGAGCAGCTCCCTATGGGAGATTCGGGTCCGCAGTTAGAAGTCAGGCAGCAGCAGCTCCCGTGCCCCCCGGACACGTCTGGAGCTCAGCACAGGTTCTGTTCACAGCAGTGTCCTGGCACCCCTTTTTGAAGAGGCTGTTTCACATTTTACAAGAAGATGCATGAACAAGTTCCTTTAAAGAGTGAGACTGCTGGGACACCTGGGTGGCTCAGTGGGTTAAAGCCTCTGCCTTCAGCTCAGGTCATGATCCCAGGGTCCTGGGATCGAGCCCTGCATCGGGCTCCCTGCTCAGCGGGGAGCCTGCTTTCCTTCCCCTCTCTCTGCCTGCCTCTCTGCCTACTTGTGATCTCCTTCTGTCAAATAAATAAATAAAAATCTTAAAAAAAAAAAAAGAGTGGGACTGCTTGGTGAATTTAGAAGGTGATTTTAAACCATTTTTATTTACTTGGTTGTGTCTTTGGCCTTAAAAGTTTTGCCTTTGTCTGAAGTATTAACTTATATTAATGGAGCACCTGTTGCAGCTGGATAAGCTTCTGGAAGGAGGGGTGGGGTCTTACTCATCTGTAGAGCCCCATGGTCATTCTAGTGTCTCACACCCTGGGATGTTTGTAATTTGTTATCAGTAATTTACAAAAATATGCTTACTTACCCAAACTTCTAATTATGCTTTTATAGCATCAAGTTCCCTTGAAACCTACAAAGGAAGTGTATCATTTCTTCCAGGCAGCCCTAGAGGCATTAGCACACCCTCTGTGCTCTGGCACCTGGACTGCCCCCTGGCTGACCATGTGGCCTTTGTGACGGATGGTCACACATTTTGCTTTGGGGGAGGGGAAAGTGATTATTGTCCTTGGTCATAGTAGGGACTGGAGTGCTGTCTGATGGTTTATGGCGGGCATGTTGGAACTCTGGGCTATAGCCTTGGCATCCTATGACATTCCTAAGGGCTGTCTCAACACAAGGAACAAAAATGTGTGAATAAAGTTCTACCCCACCTTGGATCAAGCCCACACGGGCTTCTTACTTCAAATTTTACAACCTCAGGACCTGAGGATATTACTGATGCAGGTCACATGCAGAAATATAGGGAGGGCCAAAGATCTTTGAATCCTCTTCTCTTTCCCTCCTGCCCCCCAAAATAGATATAGTGGCAGAATTGGGGGGTGAGGGGTATTGCTGATAGATAACTAAAACACCAGTGTTCCTCTTCCTGCTTTCTCAAGAAATGTCCAAGGCGGGATGCCTGGATGGTTCAGTTGCTTAAGCGTCTGCCTTTGGTTCAGGTCATGATCCCAGGGTCCTGGGATCAATCCCTGCATCACGTTCCCTGCTTAGCGGTGAGCCTGATTCTCCCTCTCTTTTCCATTTGTGCTCTCTCACTATCTCTGTCTCTCATTCACATAAATAAATAAATCTTAAAAAAAAAAAGAAACAAAGAAACAAAGAAATGTCCAAAGAAATAAATTTTAGCCCAATTTTCCTTTCTTCCTTACTTTCATACCCTAACTATTCTGGGAGGCATTTTTATGGTCAAGTGTCTAACATCTACGAGGTGCAATTAATTATCATCTATAATTTATATTTTCTTAAGACCTTAAGAGTCTCTGCAAAAAGTAGTAAATCTAAATTATCCTTGGTTTTACTTTTGTTTTTAATCTGATGAAAACAATTTTTTTTCCCCCCTTTGGAGAGGCAGTAGGCCTTTCTATAATTCTGTCACATTTAAGTCTATAGTCTGTGACAGATTTCTCAGTTTTTCAAGGAGGAAATCCAATTCTGGTGGATAATATCTGTGCATAAAAACCAAGCAACTCTTTGGAGGCTGGTCTAAGCCAATGCAGTTTGGAGAAGTATCATTAGTATGGTTGCAAGCATATATGAATTCTGCAAGGTACAAAGTTGTTATGAAAGATGTTATATTTTAAGCCTGGAAACGTGGGTGTGCTGCCATCTTGACTAGATTTAAAATTAACCACAGTCTTGAAGCTTCAACTTGTATGTATCATGTGGGAGATGTGTTACAGAAATAGACACAGCAAATGCTGGACTTCTACCCATTCTACTTTTGCTGCTACTTTGGAGCACAGAAAAAGAGCTATTTATCAAGGAGAGGGAGGCTACTATATGATATAATTGGCTTTCTGAAAAACATTATGATTTTATTAATGTTGTGCCAGTGGCATGATGATTGCTAATTAATTGTTCTAGAAAGTTTTGGCAAATGTCCTTCTTATGTTTACTTAATCACTCTCATCTGAATAATAATTCTTTGTCATCCATGCCTATTATCTTTGGAAATGATGCTTTTACTGCGGGACTGGAAAATCACATAGTCTTTAAGTCCTGAAGGAAAACTTTTTCTACTGCCTGACTCTCTCTGATTTTCTTTCTGGGATCTGAGACACTAGACATAGCAAGTGAGATGAAAAGAAAGCCCTCCTTGGGGCACCGAAGCCGCTGCCTTCGGCTCGGGTCATGATCTCAGGGTTCTGGGATCGAGTCCCGCATCGGGTTCTCTGCTTGGCAGGGAACCTGCTTCTCTCTCTCTCTCTCTCTCTCTCTCTGCCTGCCTCTCCATCTACTTTGATCTCTCTCTGTCAAATAAAGAAATAAAAATCTTTAAAAAAAAAAAAAAAGAAAAGAAAGCCCTCCAAGTATGCAATAATGTACTCTCATCTCAGACTGTCCAGACCAGCTTTAACATGGAACTTTGGAAAATATTGGCTCAAGGTTGGCTCTCTCCCAAGTTTATAGTACTATATTGAATTCCTTGTTCAGTAACTATTTGCCTCAATTCTATTCTATCTTTGGGGTGTTTTCAGATAATTTTATGTTAGAAAAAGAATGGTAGGGTACAGAGAAATATGATTGAATCTCTACACCAGATCTAGAGAATAAGTCAGCAATACCTGCAGAATTAATGATTCTATTCCTAAATATTTTCCGATAGCTGGAATGAATTTTTAAACCTTAACAGTCTGTTAAGAGATCTAAAAAAGGAAAAGAGAAGAAAAGTAAAGAAAACTAAAGAAAAGGCATGCTTAGTTTTCATTACTATAAAATTAGCAAGTAAGATTGATTATTTATCAGATAGCATTTTCTCCAAAAGATGCCAACAGTCGTGTTCAACGCTTGGAAAAATTCAAATTTTTGTTTCTTTTGGATTCAGAGAGGAAATTTAGTATGTGTTAAAGCTAATCATCACACAGATATTTCATTATAAGAAAACAGGTTTACTGATGGAGGAGAATCCAAAGTTGGGTAATTCATTTTAATAAACATTTTAGGTAAGGCACAGTAACGTTTTGCTCTCAGGTCTCTTTAGTCTACTTAGAGAAGGAAAAGTTGCCCACAAGTAAAACTGCCTGCAGTGCAGGAAAGGAAATGAATCTTATAAGTATAGTATGAAACAAATAACTAAGAATCTCTTTGGTAACAAAAGTAATTGAAGAGGAGAAAATACTGAACTAGTAGCATCTGTTGATTTCTTTTAGGAATATAATTTAATCAAATCAATTGAAAATTTGGATTTTTTTTTTAAAGGAAAATACTTTCAAAGACTTTTCAGTGGACTCTCCTTCATAAAATACTATAAAATATTATCAGTTATTCGTTCCATGTAATATTTTGATAAATTCATAAACTTACTGATATAAATAATCATTTGCAAATTGATGTCATAAAATGTGTTTATGGGGAGATAAGTTCAGTAATTATAATCCTATGAATATAAAGTTATGCAGATGATTAGAATGCATTGGAACAGCTTATAGCTTTCAAAAATATTGGCACTTGTTAACATGAATTATATTATACATGTATGGTAAGTTAAACAATAAAATAAAGCAAAAAATTATATGGTCTGTATCACAATCTTCTGTTTTACTGAAGAATCTTTAATTTAGCTTCACGAAGAGTAAAAACATATGGAGTAGATTTAATATTTTAAAATATGATTTGTTATCTTTTTTGGTACTTTTAAAATATAGCACACATCAGGACCAAATTGCTAAGTGCCCCTTCTTTAGTTGACCATAGGATGATTTAATATTAGGATCCCTAGCATTTCCCAAACTCACTATACGTATTGCTGGTGTAAATCCTAGAAGTTTGTATCCCGGGTTCCCTGTGTGAGAGTGTCCAAGTTAAGTTCCACCAGTTTTCTCAACACTAGGGTGCCTTTTGGAGAGTGAGTCTTTCCAAATTATGTGGTTTCTCATGGTATTTGCTCTATTTCACGCTTGGTTTTTTTTTTCCCCCCTTCCTGGTTTGAGGAATCTGTTCAGCAGCATGTTTGTTAGATCAGCTGCCCCTCAGCACTGCAGTGAATACAAAGTCATGCAAACAGATGGAGAAATTTAATTTTCAGTTAGGAAAGGGTTCCATAGCAACATCTGAGTAAAATATAGGTCTGGTCACATTTACTGGGCTACTGTTGTTACAAACCAAACGTACACATAAGTGTGATCTCGAAAGGGACATTTAAAATACATGCTGCTCATCTATTCCCTTAAAATCTTTTCTTTTTCAGGGAGAGTATTTTTTACTTGAATTTCAGAGATAATTGAATGTATGTGTATGTGTATACTTAGCAAGTCAGATGGCTTTTGACAAGTTTTAATAAACTTCATTTGGTAAGTCAAGTCATCTTAAAAAAAGATGTTCCCCCCTATTTCCACGTGCAAAAACTAATTTCTCAGAAACTGTGTTCCAGGGTTTAGATTATGCATTCGGCAGGAGGGAGGGGGTGTGAAAGCGTGAATCCATGGGCGAGGCTGCACCACCGAGGGCTGGTGCTAAATATACTACGGTGGGATCTAGGCAGAACATCAAAAACCTGGTGAGGATCAAGATACAAATAACAATCCTGTTAAGCAGGCTCCATCTGGAAGG
The DNA here is from genome assembly GCF_011764305.1 of Mustela putorius furo. Lineage (NCBI taxonomy): Eukaryota > Metazoa > Chordata > Mammalia > Carnivora > Mustelidae > Mustela > Mustela putorius. The sequence continues at coordinate 16,388,221 of NW_025421998.1, forward strand.
GAGTCAGCCTCAAAGCTCAAATAACAAGCGCATATTCACGAAACTATATAGTGATGACTGAAAAGCATAATATGGTACTGACGCAGGTTAGGATCCCAAACTGCTTCCCACAGCATGAAAACAAAATATGAAAGTGTACGATAGGTGAGTACTTGGGTCTTTTTTATATCATTGATATCGATAGATAAGCAATAAGCAGTTTGTATGGCAATTCACAGAGGTGAAAATATCTGATGTGGCTGGTTTTTCTCATGTCCCAACCATTTTGGACAAGGGGATATAACACCTTGCATTTGTAGAAAATTTTGTTTTCATCTCTCGAAGTATTTTTACTTACAAAGTATGACCTTTCTTTCACATGGCCTTTTGTTAAGAATCTCCTTCAGAAGTATAAGAAGAGGGGCACCAGGGTGGCTCAGTGGGTTAAAGCCTCTGCTTTCCGGTGATCGAGCCCTGCATCAGGCTCTCCTCTTGGCAGGGAGTCTGCTTCCTCCTCTCTCTCTGCCTGCTGCTCTGCCTACTTGTGATCTCTGTCAAATAAGTAAATAAAATCTTAAAAAAAAAAGTGTAAGAAGAGAAAACTGAATTTAGAGATGAGATCATTTTTGAAAAATATCAAATATAAAAAATTCCCCAAATCTAACCTAACTCCACTTATGAAGTTTCCTTCTAAAATTCTTATAAGATTTCAATATAAATCATTCTTTTTTTTTTTAAGATTTTATTTATTTATTTGACACAGAGAGATCACAAGTAGGTCAAGCAGCAGGCAGAAAGAAAGGGGAAGCAGGCTCCCCATTGAGAAGAAAGCCCAATGTGAGACTTAATGTCAGGACCCTGAGATCATGACCTGAGCTGAAGGCAGAGGCTTAACCCACTGAGCCACCCAAGCACCACATAGATAATCCTATTACTGAGCAAATAGTGGACTTACCTTTTTAAATCTTAGTGGGTGTTGTAAAAACCCCACAGGTGGAACCTCAGTTATTAACTTTGAAATTAATCAGTCTTAAATACTCAGGTGTTTTGAAAGATGGCACATAGTAAGTCAAATACATTCTTCAAGCTTAAATCAGGTATCAATTCAAGCTGAAAATGCTACATATATAATTTCTGTCTAATATGATTATTCAATTTTTGTGTTAAACATTGAATCCTCACATTTTAGCAGGATACTATCTCAGGAGCGTTGCCTTTGGGGTATAGTAGTTCAAAAATCTGACTGCAGCCAGGCAGGCACTTTTCCATACTTACTGGGGTTTGAGAAAGCTACCTTCACCTTCTGATTTCCCATCCTCATTAAAGAGGCTGACTGCCACGGAATTGAGTCAGTGTTATCTGAACATTGGCAATGAGGTGTATGACATCTTCCCCCAATAATCACTTCAACAACCCTCCTCATTCATCCTTAGATACAGTCACTCTGGGGTATGACAATAATATGGAAGATAATGCAAGAAAAGAATAAATGAAACAAGAATCGGGAGGGAGACAAACCATAAGAGACTCTTAATCTCACAAGAGAAACTGAGGGTTGCTGGGGGTAGAGGGGTAGGGAGAGGGTGGCTGGGTTATGGATATTGGGGAAGGTATGCACTATGGTGAGTGCTGTGAAGTGTGTAAGCCTGATGACTCACAGACCTGTACCCCTGGGGCTAATAAGACATTATATGTTAATAAAAACATTTTAAAAAATATAGAAGATAATGTATTTTGATCTAGGATTGTAAAATTTTGAGCTTTTGCACCAGGTTTCATCAAGCTTCATTCTGTGGCAGTACAGGGTCATCGTGGTGTAGTACGATAGAATACAATGAGTTGGAGTCAGGCGGATCTGGGTTAATAGTCCAGCTGTGTAACTGTTCCCTCTGTGTAACTGTTTCCGCTGTGTAACTGTTGAGTTAAATACAGCTGTTTAGTTTTAGGAAACCAAAAGCTGGAGAGGTTAAGTAACTTGACCAAAAAGACAGAGCTAAGATTTAAGTTAAATTAAATTATTTGACGTTGGAGCTGGTCTTTCATCTCTGCGTTACAGTGGCAAACCTTTACTTAGGAAAAACATATATTCATACGTAACTTTTAAAAACAAGCAGATATTCTGACTATGTAATCTCATAAGACTTTTACATTAACAACTCAATGGGCAGGGTTATAAGACTTATATGTAATTGTGTACATATAACTTCTTGTAATTGTAATTCAAATAGCTGAAGAAAGTATGTTTTCACAAAAGAAAATTAAATCACCTTAAATAAGGTATTTAAATTTGAAGCAGATATAAATGTCCATAGCACTTTTATTCACAGTGTCCGTATGCAGCCTTTTTGTATCTGTAACCAAGAGGGTATGCTGTTTCTATGATATAGCTATATGATTTCATTCTGAATATGGATTTGTCTGAATGCCAAAAGGAATAAAAAATTAATAGTTCATATGCTACAAGTCATGTTTATGTTATCTCATTTGATCCTAAAGACAATTATGTGAAGTAAGTCACTGATGAGAAACCTAAAATTTGAGAAGTTGAGATACAGCGAAAGGTAATGGTTTAGAGCTGGTCTTGGAATGATTTCGCTTAGTCTTAAATCCAGCTCTGCCTCAGTTTCTTCAAAATGCAGTCTTTAAATCTTTAAAATGCAGATAATAATGCACCTCTTGATTTGACATGAGGATTAGATGAAATAACGAATGGGCAGTGTGACGCTGTCTTCATAGAATCCCCTCTCTAGCACCGCAGACACCTAGTAACAGATTCCTGCTTTTAGCTCCAGGTGAGTGAGGGACTGGCCAGTCTTAGCAAATATATTTTCAACTACAATTTTATTGAGATAAAATTAGCCTACAATGTACTTCACCCTTTGAAAGCACACAGTTCACTTGTGCAGCCATCATCATTATCTAATTGCAAAATATTTTCATCATCCCCCAAAGAAACTCCATACCCATCACACTCACTCCCCATTTGCCCCTACCATCTGTTTCTATGGCTTTGCCTATTTGTGGACATTTTTTTTTTTTTAGATTTTATTTATTTATTAGAGAGAGAGCATGAGTAGGGAGAGAGGAAGAGGGAGAAGGAGAAGGAGACTCTGTGCTGACCATGGAGCCTGATGTGGAGCTTCATCCCAGAACCCTGAGATCATGACCTGAGCAGAAGGTCAACATTTTACCAAGGGAATCACCCAGGCACCCCTATTTGTGAACATTTTGTATGAATGGATTGGCCATTTTGACCACCTTCTTTCATTTAGCATGGTGTTCTCAAGGTTCATCTGTGTTGTGACGTGTGTCAGTTGCATAACCATGTAATAGGCCATCGTGTGGACTATTGCATTTTGTTCATTCATTCATCAGTTGGTGGATATTTGGGTTGGTTTCACATTTTAACCATGATGAATCATGCACCTAGGAATATTTGCAAAAAGGTTTTTGCGTGCACATCTGTTTTCCATATCTTGAGTCTGTACCTAGGAGTGGAATTTCTGGGTCATGTGGTTATTCTGTTTAACATTTTGAGGAACGACAAAACTTATTCATAGTGGCCTCATGAATTTACAGTCTCACCAGCAATGTATGAAGGTTCTGACTTCTCCACATTCTCAGCAACACTTGTTATTATCTGTCTGTTTTATTATAACCATTCTAAGTAGATTTGAAGTGGTCTCTCACTGTGATTTTGATTTGCATTTCTTAATGACTAATGATAATGTTGAGCATCTTTTCATGTGTGCTTTGCCATTGGTGTAACTTCGTTGGAAAAATGTCTATTCAAATCCCTTGCCCATTTAAAAAAATAAACTTTAGGGGCACCTGGGTGGCTCAGTCATTAAGTGTCTGCCTTTGGCTTGGGTCGTGATCTCAGAGTCCTGGAATCAAGCCCCGCATCGGGCTTCCTGTTCAGCGGGGAGTCTGCTTCTCCATCTCCCTCTCCTGCTGCTTGTGTTCCCTCTTTTGCCATCATCTCTCTCTCTGTCAAGTAAATAAAATAAAATCTTTATTTTTTTAATTTTTTAAAAGATTTTATTTTATTTATTTGACACAGAGAGAGAGAGAGAGAGAGAGAGATCACAAGTAGGCAGAGAAGCAGGCAGAGAGAGAGAGAGGGAAGAAGGATCCCCGAGGAGTGGAGAGCCCAATGCGGGGCTTGATTCCAGGACCCTTAGATCACCGCCTGAGCTGAAGGCAGAGGCTCAACACACTGAGCCAGGTGGGCACCCCAAAAATAAAATCTTTTAAAAAATAAACTTTACTTAAAAAAAAAATATTTTATTTTATTTATTTATTTAAGGGGGGAGAGAGAGAGAGAGGTGGGGCAGAGGTACAAGCAGACTTCCAGCTAAGCAGGGAGACTGACATTGGACTCCATCCTAGGACTCTGAGTTCCTGACCTGAGCCAAACGCTCAGGCTTAACCAACTGAGCCACCCAGGAACCCCAATAAAATTTTTGGAGCAGTTTTAGATTTATAGAAAAATTACTAAGTAGTACAGAGAATTCCTTAAACACCACACCCAGTTCGCCCTATTACTAACATCTCACAGTAGTATGGCACATGTGTTACAATTAGTAAACCAATATTGATCTGCTATTAATAACTCTATACTTACTTAGATTTCCCCGGATTTTAATGTTGTTTTTCTGTTCAAGGGTCCATTTAGGATGCCATACTACATTTGATTGTCATGTCTTCTTAGGCTCCTCTTCGCCATAATGCATAATGTTTTCTTGAACTTTCCTTGTTTTTGATGACTGTGCCAGTTTTGAGGAGCACTGGTCAGGTATTTTATAAAATGTCTTTATATTGGGATTTGTGGAATGGTTTTCCATGATGAGACTGTGGTTATGGGTTTTTAAAAATTTTTTAATTTTTATTAATATATAATGTATTATTAGCCCCAGGGGTTCAGGTTTATACACTTCACAGCACTCACCATAGCACATACCCTCCCCCAATGTCCATAACCCGACCCCCCTCTCCCTACCTCCCTCCCCGCAAGCAACCCTCAGTTTGTTTTGTGAGATTAAGAGTCGCTTATGGTTTGTCTTCCTCCCGATCCCATCTTGTTTCGTTTTTTCCTTCCCTACCCCCCAAGCCCTCCACATTGCCTCTCAAAACTCTTTATATCAGGAAGATCATATGATAATTGTCTTTCTCTAATTGACTTATTTTGCTTAGCATAATACCGTCTAGTTCCATCCATGTCATTGCAAAAGGCAAGAATTTATGTTTTTTGATGGCTGTATATAAAATGGTGTGTGGGTATGTGTATATATACACATACCCACACAGTACATCTTCTTTATCCATTCATTTGTTTTGGACATCTAGGTTCTTTCCATAGTTTCGCTATTGTAAACATTGCTGCTACAAACCTTTGGGTGCACGTGCCCCTTCAGATCACTACATTTGTATCATTAGGGTAAACACCCAATAGTGTGATTACTGGGTCATAGGGTAGCTCTATTTTCAACTTTTTGAAGAACCTCCATACTGTTTTCCAGAGTGGCTGCACCAGCTTGCATTCCCACCAACAGTGTAAGAGGATTCCCCTTTCTTCACATCCTCACCAGCATCTGTCATTTCCTAACTTGTTCATTTTAGCCATTCTGACTGGTATGAAGTGGTATCTCACTGTGATTTTGATATGTATTTCCCTGATGTTGAGTGATGTTGAGCTCTTGTTCATGTGTTTGTTGGCCATGTGGATGTCTTCTTTGGAGAAATGTCCATGCATGTCTTCTGCCCATTTCTTGGTTGGATTATTTGTTCTTTGGGTGTTGAGTTTGATAAGTTCTTTATAGATTTTGGATACTAGCCCTTTATCTGATATGTCATTTGCAAATATCTTCTCCCATTCTGTCAGTTGTCTTTCGGTTTTGCTGACTGCTTCCTTTGCTGTGCAATCCCTTTGTACATTTCTACAGATCCCACTTACCTGAAATATACTGCTGAAATTATTTTTCCATCCTCAGGAACTTCCATACATAAGGAAAAGATTAATTATCTCAAGCATAGTTGTCATATAATTTTTCCTGCCTGAAAACATTTTGGAACATAGATGAATCTCAAAAAGATTATATTGAGTAAAAGAAGCCAGACACAAAAAAAGTATTTTATGAAGTCCAAGAACACCCAAAACTAATCTATAGGAACAAAACTCAGAACATTGTTTGCCAAAGGATATTTGCCACTGGATTCCAACTTGAATGAGACAAGAGGAAATTTTCTAGGGTAATGGAAGTGTTCTATATCTTGATTGAGTCATTTGTTAACATGGATGCAGATTTTTGTCACAGTTCATTAAACTGGACACTGAAGATCTAAGCATTTTCTGTATAGGATTATACTTCATTTGTTTATGGGAAAAAAATAACTTTTGGTAGCTCTCCATTGCCTTCAGCTCAAACTCCTTAACTTGTCATTTGGAGACTTCGAAAATCTGACATCTATATAACTTGTTACTTCCCCTCTGTGCCCTGTGATCCAGCAAAATAAAATTCTCTTCTTACATGCATCGTGTTTTCCAATTCTTTGCTATCACCTTTCCCTCAGTCAAGAATGTCCTTCAGTCACCAACCAACCTTCAGTCAAAATGATCTTTCCTTAAGATCCATAACAAAAGCTATTCTCTTTCTCTATACACCTATCCTGGTAGCATTTTGTGTTTCTCTTATGGCGCTCTGGGCGTTCCCCTTGTTTTATTGTAGTTATTTATATTGTTCTATTTGTAGAGTGTTTACAGTATGCCTGGCATTGTTTGTGAACATCCTACTCCCATGTCATCCTATAAATTCCATTAAAGGTAAGACTTTCCTCATTTACTTCATTTCTATCACCCCAGGACCTTAATAAGCATTGATTAAATGGACAGATGGATGTATAGATGGAGATGGAGATGGATGGATGGATGGATGAATTGGAGGGTATGGGACAGTGGAGGAACATTGGGGGGAGGGTAGCCATCTAGGCATCTTTAAAAACCTCTAAGATACCCCATGTCTTACTTGTAAGGGATAATGAATGAGCCGAAATGTGACAGGAGATAAAATTTTGGTGGCTGTCAACCAAGTCCTGAGCTTATAAACATATCTATGCAAATCTGAAAAACATGACAGCCTCTAGAATGATTTTTAAGGGTTTTTGTGCAGTCTATTAAGTAATTTCCTCCATTATAATCCCCCAGCTCCTGGGGGGTTTTATGATGTCCTCATCCTGGCAATGCCTTCAGACTTTGTACTCAGGCAGCAATTCCCAACCAAGGCATCTGGCACATTGATGTGCCCAGAGGCAGTACTCAGTTGGTTTTGCTAATAGGGTAAACAAACTCCCCTTGACAGGAGGGAGTGACTTACAATGTGCAGGGAGGACACTGAAGCTGAAGCAAGCAGAGATCTGGCGGATGTGCAGTCATTGGACAGGAAAGCCTGGCTCCAGTGAAGATATGCAAGTTTTCTGGAGAAGCTGATGCATCATGGGCCATGAGAATCTATGTGAAGGCTAACCTGACATCACCTGACACTGGCAAATCTGCCATCTGAAACTTACCAACAAAAGCCCACATCTCCCTCCATCCCCCCTTTTAAAAACTAGAGTAGGAAAATACTGGGAAGGCTTTTAAACCCTTAAAAAGAAAGAGAGTCAAAGAACATTTGGCGAGGGGTAAAGGATTATTTGTGATTTTCCTCATTGGCTTATTGAGATTCCATTTATAAAATTCTTTCCTGGGATTTTATACACAGCCTCTCAGGATAAGCCAGTTCTTACGCATGATAGGACTTCCCTTGTCTTCTTCGCCATAAATGCTTTTTTCAAGGGGTGGAGACCTTGATAACCAAAAGAATAATACTTTGGTTTCATTCATATACATATATACATACATATATATTTGTATATATTCATATACCGTAGTCAAATATACCTATGAATTTCTAAGTCCAACGAAGAGATAAAAGAGTTTGATTTCTCAGGGAGACAAACCATAAGAGACTCTTAATCTCAGGAAACACACTGAGGGTTGGGGTGGCTGGGTGATGGACACTGGGGAGGGTATGTGCTATGGTGAGTGCTGTGAATTGTGTAAGACTGAGGATTCGCAGAATCAAATAATACCCCTGTAGCCCTGAAGCAAATAATACCTTATATGTTAATAAAAAATAATTTTTTAAAAAAGAGTTTAATTTTGCTAAAATGTTGGCTCCACATAAGGAAAGAAAACTTTAAACTACTATTCCACTGTGAAAGAGCTTAAGAACAAAGAAAATCTTGGAAGGGCATTAGAAAAAGGCAAAACCCCCAAAGCCTGGAAAGTATTCATATGGTACTTAAAATGTTTGTCAAGTGAAGCTCCCAACTGAGACTTTTTTACCCCCCCCCCTTTTTTTTCTGCCATCCTTGCCCAGCTAAAGTGATGACTCATAAAGTAGTAAAGCCTGTGTTACAGCCCCGAGCTCTGCTGGAGCTCCATGCAGACTCTGTGCTTTCCTGACCTGGGGTCCATCAGCCTCCGCGGTCAGCCTCCGCGGTCAGCCTCCGCGGTCAGCCTCCGCGGTCAGCCTCCGCGGTCAGCCTCCGCGGTCAGCCTCCGCGGTCAGCCTCCGCGGTCCTTGCTGTGCTGTGCCTATGATTTATAAACCAATCTGAGTCAAGCTGTCTGCCTCCTCCTTGGTTTGTATCATTATATTTTGGCAGTCTATAAGATTCATTTTTTTTTTAAAGAGTAATCTTTTTGCCATTTCTGTCTAAGCGGATTTTCAGACCATAGCCACATAACATTTTGCTCCTGGGCCATTTGCTAAGAGGTAATATATACATCATTTTTCCTCTTCACATTTGGCCTTCTAGCTGATTACTTTGTAAATCACACATGCATTTTTCATCACCCTTTATTTTATATATCACTCGGGCAATATGTAAATGTGTTTGTGTTATTGTAAAAAATTTAATTCCTAATTACACAGAGGAGAGATAAAAGTTCTTCGCCTCTGTTGCCCTCCCCCTCTGTAAACTTAGCCTCCTCCCCTGACATACCAACTGTCAACAATCTTCTGTCTGTTCTTCTGGATCTTATCTTTACCTTCACATCATATTTATACATTTAGAAACGCATCATCCCTTTTCTCTTCAAATATGCGTTTTAGAACCAGCTTGTCAAATTTCATGGATAAGTTACATGGGCTTTTGTTTGGCATTTTGCTGAGTTTATAGGTTGACTTGGAAGTCGTTGGTATCTTTATGACAATGAGGTTTTCTTTCAATGAGTAGAGCTCTTTAAAATTAATTGAGGTTTTATAATTTTCTACCCAGCAACTTTGCCCATCTTTTATTGTATTTATTCTTAGGTATCCTGTGTATAGTGTTATATTATTTTAATTTATACTTTTAAAACTGTTTGTTCCTGGCATACAGAAATGAAATTGCTTTTTAAAAACGTTTTGATATCCACCAAAATTGCTGGATTTTTTATGAACTTTGTTATGTTTGTAGATTCTCATGAGATTTCTTTGGAAAAAATATCTTACTATCTGTAAATTGCTGGTTTTGTACTTTAAATTCCATTATTTCTACATTTCATTCTTTTTCCTTTCTTGACTGCTCTGATTAGGGTTTTAGTATACTGGTTGAGTAGAAGTGATGGTAACAGCCATCCTTGTCCTATTCTTGATTTTTTAAAGGCAGTGCTTCTAATTTGTCACTGTAAATCGTGATCTTTACTGTAAGTTTTTGATAAATTTCCCTTATCAGGATAAAGAAGTTTCCTTCTGTTTCTAATTTTCCAGAAGCTTTATCTTGAGTGGGTATTAATTTTTATTGATTTTTTTGCAGTTAATGAAATGAGCATATATCTTTTCTCCTTTAATCTTTTGACATAATGAATTATTTTAATGTATCTTCAAATGTCAAGCCATTTATGTATTCCTGGGGAAAATATGTATATTTATTAATTTTTATTTAATTTCAACTTAGTAAACACAGTATATTATTAGTGTCAGAGGTAGAGTTCAGTGATTCATCGGTTACATGTAACAACCAGTGCTCATCACATCATGTGCCCTCCTTAATGTCCATCACCCAGTTACCCCATCCCCCCACCAACCCACCTCCAACAACCCTCAGTTTATTTCCTAAAGTTAAGAGTTGCTTATGGTTTGTCTCTGTTTCTGATTTCATCTTGTTTTATTTTTCCCACCCTTCCCCTCTGTGCCTCCGTTTTGTTTCTTAATTCCCAGATATGAATGAAATCATATGGTATTTGTCTTTCTCTGACTGATTTATTTCATTAGGAGAATACCCTCTAGTTCCATCCAAAATGACAAGATTTCATTCTTTTTGATGGCTGAGTAATATTCAGTTGTGTGAGTGTGTGTGTGTGTGTGTACACGTATATGTGTATATACACCACATTCTTTATCCACTCATCTGTCGATGGACACCTGGGTTCTTTGGCTATTGTGGGCTATATTTATACATTTTAAGCATTATAAACTTCTATGTATTTTATAGTTTATGCATATATTATACATTTTTGTGCATTGTTGGATATTTTATTTAGTAATATCTAGTGGAATTGGGAGTAGACTTTGAAAGCTGTCCAAAATAACTTGTGACTTCATGATTCTGTGATCTATTTTCAAGGAGTCTCTGATTTATAGATAATGTTGGAAGGGACAGTACCTTGTCATTTTTCCTCAGGAAACTGAAACCTTAAAACACTAAGTGAGCACTAATCTAGCATCATCCTTAGAGATGGAATCACATGAAGTGTTTGTACTTACTGGATTTTTACAGCTCTGCTACTTACTAGTTTATGAACCCTGTTCCTCTGTACAGTGAAGATCATAACAGCTCCTATCTCATGTAGTTGTTGGCAGTTAAAAGCAACAATGTATGTACAGTGCTTTGCACAGTGCCTAGTACATGGTGAAGAATTCGTTCATTCATTCCTTCAGCAAATAATTGTTGCACACCTGCCGTGTGTTCCAGGAGCCAAGGGTAAAGGAGAAAATAAGACAGAAGAAGTGCGTGCTTTCAAGAAGCTTCTTTCTATTCCAATAGTAGGAACAGATAACAAATCGTAGAAAAGAAAATGTAAAAACAGTGAAGGATTTGCAGAAGGGGAGTGGCATAACATGGTTTAAAATTTAAAGAGATTATTTTTGTCCTAAGTGCAGAATAGACGGTAGGAGGCCCAGCGGGAGGTTGTTCTAGTCCCCAAGGCACAGCAGTGACTTGGACCAAGGGGGTAAGAGTAGACTGGGGAGAAATGGATGAGTTTGAGATATGTTTTGGAAGCATAATTAGTGGGATTTGCTGATGGGTTAGATGCATGGGTGAATGTTAGGAGTTTTTTTAAGCTTACATTTTATAGCTGTTTGTGGCTACTAGAGAGAAACAGGTGTGGAAAAAGGAACAATCTAAGATGACTCCTAGTCTTTTTATTTGAACAACCAGGTCATGTTCTTCATTGAAATCCCAATGTTTAGGGGAGGAATTGATTTTCTGCTTCAAGGGGGAACATGAGTTAATTGTCAATAAAAATTTTTGACAATTATTCTCAATTTTTGGGATATATTCTGAGCCCTATATAGGTTTTCTTCTCTTTTGAGGAAACTAAATATAAATTTGCATAAAAGGAACAAAATAAGGTTTTTATTAAAAAAAATTGTAAGTGGAGCTATATGGTTGACAAATCAATTTTCTTTTTATTTTCAATTATACTTTCTTATTATAAAAATATGGAATATTTAAAAATACAGGGGCCATCACAGACTGTATCAAGTACAGTGTTTACTAAAAGAAGGTGTGTGTGTGTAAACACATACATTTATTAATTACTACTTGACCTAAGCATTGTTCCTAAATTTCTTTTTCTTTTTTTTTTAAAGATTTTATTTATTTATTTGACAGACAGAGATCACAAGTAAGCAGAGAGGCAGGCAGAGGGGCGGGGGAAACAGGCTCCCTGCCGAGCAGAGAGCCCGATGCAGGGCTCGATCCCAGGACCCTGGGACCCCAAGCCAAAGGCATTGACTTTAACCCACTGAGCCAGCCAGGCGCCCCCTAAATTTATTTTTCATACCCGTCAAGTAAAATATCATCAATAAAAAATTTTGCAAAATAATATAGAATTATTTCTAAATGTGTGTTTTTTAATACCATGTCCCAAAATGTCACATGAAAAATCTATTTCCTCCATAGGAACATGTATATGGAAACATGTATCACTGACAGAGTGGCCTTTCTGACACGCAGGGACAACTGACAATACACATATATATTTTCTTCAGTGGTTCTGATGTTGGCTGACCAGGTGTCACCTTTGAAGGAAAATTCTCTTTGACTTTAATACAGAGCACTGTTCAGTAGCTCTTTGATTGGATTATGCATAAAATTTATATGTATGCCAATCACTGGAGATTAAGTAATTAAGATGCTCTTAATATTGCAGGGCGAACATTACAATTCTCATTATTTTAATGGACTGGTGGGCTCCAGGGATTTGATAACAGGATGCAACATCTTGTATTCCAAGTTAGCAAAATTCCCAGTTTGGACTCTGACAACCTAACTTTGCAAGCTTTTGAGAACCTGGGTAGAAAAAAGTAGTCCAAAATCAATCCTTAGAAGACAGAACATTCTTACAAATAATAATAATAATAAGAAGAACAACAACAATAATAATAATCCGTGTAACGTGTGGCCTTATTATTAGTGCCACTCAAGCACTAACGACTCAGCAGCAAGGGAGGGAGTGGTCTTTTAATCTCTGCTTTGAGAGGGATCCCAGAGGCCCGGAGGCACTCTCCGGGTGATGGCACAGCTGTCTCCACCTTATGTGACATTGTCTTTTAGGGGCCTTACTATGGATGACTAATGGGTTCCTACAATTCACATAATTGCACTGCGATGTTTGCACTGGAAATACAGAAAAGACACATGCTTTCTTTTGTTAAGCTCATATTCCATCTCCTTCCAAAAAGAACCTTAACTAGCATATGGAAAACAAAGCGTGACCTGTTTTACGATCTTGAGGTACAATTTGTTGCATCTCTCTGTATATCTTTCATTGATTGTTTAAGCCCCGTCACGTTAGCAATAAGCCTCGTATTCTGCCCCCACGGATTCCTCTCTCCTTTTGAGTTGTCACAGACTGAAGTGAAACAAGCATGAGGTCTTACGTACTCCGATCCTAAAGTCTATTCAAAATTCTGTGCTCAGTGGAGAGAGAGCTCTGCTTCATCCAATAGCTCTGGGGCTCCTCGAGGCAGCTCCTGCTGCCTTTGGGGCCCCCGCAATCCCGTGATGAGGCTGGTCTGTTCTAGAAGAGACCTTCATGTCTCGTGGCTCTTGAAGGGAAGCGATATTACCACTTCAACACCGCACTTGGTCGAGTGTGTAATAAAGCACCTAGTCTGGCTGAGGCACTGTTCAGCATGCCAGAAAGATAGTAGAGACTAAAAAACAAAGCAGATGAGCTTCTATAAGTAGCATACATTCTATTGGGGGTCCCAGTCAACAAGTAACTGACAAGTAATCTACTTTATGTACCACCATTTAAACCATAACAAACTGTCTACTGGAAGGTGATTCTACTTTCAGAATTTAAAATTGTGAAAGAGAAGGAAAGAAAAGAGGAAAAGAAAAAGGAGAAAAGGAAGGTAACCTGGGTTATCTCAGAGGGAGACTCTGAGATGAGGATTTGGGAGCTGGTCCAGGAAGCACCCGAGTGGAGTGGCTGTGTGAGGTCGGGAAGAGAGAAAGCCAATCAGAGTGTAATAATGAGCAGGTGACCATGTGGGCAACCTAGAGCTAGTCCCATCATGACTCTGGGAGATTGTTGAGAATCTATCTCAGCATTGCCCCACCCAAGGGGTCAGGAGCCTGGGACGTTTAACTACCAGCTCCTGTTGTCATTGGCTGAGGTGTCAACCCAGCCAATGTGTCACCTCCCCATTCTTCAGGCCAGTCCCATGCTGCGGCAGCACACAGGGGACAAACATTCCAGGGAGACCTTCAGGTGGAGAGCAGCAGATCCTTATAGCAGGAAGCTTGGGACGCTGAGAGCCATGGGGACAGCGGAGGAACACCAGCATGTCCGCTTACAATGAGCACCTCCAGATCTTTGAACAGGAATTTTAGATGATAATAAATATCACAAAGAAAGGAACATGGAGGTAGGGGGAGGAATGGCATTTTAGAGAGTTCACTGGGAGGTGGGGTGGGGGGATTTGAAAAACCAATGTTTGAGCAGCACCCTGAATGTTGAGGATTGAAGCAGAGGTAGACTGGAGGGGAGGATCTCCCATGCAGGTCCAAGCTGGTTTAAGGGCCTAGAGATGGGCAGAGACTTTGTTAGGTCCTCAGAATTCAAGGAGCCATTATGGGTGATGCACAGTTGACAACAGGATAAATATTAGAGAATGCCTTTGGTCAGGTGGACAAAGGTCCAGTCATGTAGAACCTTGTAGGCATGACAAGAAATCTGGATTTTGTTTCGAATATGATGAAAAGCAGTCTTGAGGGTCTTAAGCAGTATGTACAATGTGGTTTTGTTTTAAACAATCCAATCCGTGACCTTGGCATGGGAATAAGAGTAGAAATAGGTGATAGGTTGGGAGGCTATTATAACAGTCCAGGTGAGAGACTGTCTTGGCTCACAGCAGAGAAATAGATAAGAAATGTTCTTAAGATACAGGGGAGAACTTACTGCTCATGCAAAAGTGGTATCCAACCATTCATAATTAAAGGATGCAATACACAGCCGACAGAATCCAAAAATAGCTTGGATCATTGGCTAAGAACAAGATTTAAGAGTTAATAACTACGTACACACTTAAAGAGCAGTGAAAAGGATAGTGACTTAAATACGCAAAAAGTTGAAAGAGCAGTAATAAAAATATAACGCAACCTGAAATCTGGTGAGCCAGTCCTCTTGTTGGCCGGCCCTTAGACTATAGAATAACATTGAATTATTATTTGTCGGCCCAATTGTGAAATTTGTGAAAAATAATGTATTTAGGTTTTTGTGCATGGCGATTTTGCCCGTCAGAACCAAACTTCCCCAAATGCTTTGAGCTAGCTCACCCACTTCTTGACTGCCCCGCAAGACTTTCCCTCCCGATTCTAAACTTCTGTAGACTCTGCCCACATAAGCTAAGCCCAAGATGCCTTTCCTCCTCTCTTAGTAATTGCTCCCATAGCTTCTTAATTGCTGGTTTTCCCTTTGATCCTCTCCCCCACAGCACACTGTTCCCTAAAATACTCCTTTTATCCTATCAGTCCCCTGAGTGAAATCTCTCTGAGAGTCTTATTCCTTGCCTAAGGATAACAATCTCCTTAGTTGCTGGATAAGGCTTATGTTCTATATTCCCTCCTACCCCGCCCCTGCCTCACAGCCTTAAACCTCGGCTTGTCATGCTCTGAACATATCTTGTTGCTACGCCTCTGTTGAGTCTTCACTCTCTTTCCCTCCTCTGGAATTTCCCATTGTACAGACACACACATACATACACACACACATACATCTCTGCCTGCAAAAAAAAAAAAAATTACACCTTAAATCTTTTTTTTTTAAAGAATTTACTTATTCATTTGAGAGAAGGAGAGAGAGAGAACATGACAGAATGGGGGGAGGGGCAGAAGGAGATGAAGAGGGATAAGCAGACTCCCAGCTGAGCAGGGAGCCCTATGACATGGGGCTCAGTCCCAGGACCCTAGGATCACAACCTGAGCTGAAGGCAGATGCTTAACCTACTGAGCCACACAGCACCCCACCTTAAATCTTTTTCTTAAAACCTAAACTTTACTTGGTGCAGCCCAGCGGAGGAGATATAGTAGGTCATAAACTGCCACAGTTACAAGTCAGCTAGGCATTTATTCATTTATCGAATGCCTACCTTATACTGACTTATGTACTTGGTGTACAAAGATGGATATAGAATGTTGTTGCTAGCCCCAAGGAGCTGAGTCCAGGGGGAGAGATGAAAGCATAAATAAACGGTCCCTCATAGGGCATGGCGAGTGCAAGGATTGAGCAATGAACAGGGTATGGGGTTGGTGGTGTTCAGGCAGAGCAAATAGGTAGTGTCATGGGAGAGGAGTTTAGCTTGCAGGCACAGAGCCAAGACTGAGATCAACGGACAGCAGAGGTCTCAGTACCAAGGAGAGCTCCTCACGCGTGGAGCCTTGAAGCATTCTTCACATTTTTGGAAGCCGCTCATAGCTTTCTATGAGGCTCTATTCTCAAGGAGCAGGAGTTTCTGAGTAGACATATCCTGGATCCCTTTGCGTCGGAAGAGTAATACTTCGGCTTATGAACTTGCAGGGTTTGAAGACTGAGGGTTAGTTAAGCAAATTCTATCCTTAAAAGTTCCTCTGGTATCAAATCCTCAGGAGTTGGCTTTCATACTAGACTTGAGGATGGAGGCCAGGGCTTTATTGAGATCTTTTTTTTTTTTTTTCCTTAGGCTTTGGAGGGTTGGAGTCTAACTCCTGACCAGTCTGGACAGAACAGATCTCCCCAGCCTCTTCTACCATACACCTGGCAGCCATGGTGTTATTTATGAATGTGTTACTGCCTCAAACAATGTTGCAAATGTCCAGAGTAGCACACTCCAGAATAGAAAGATAATATGAGCCATATATTTAATTTTAAATTTTCTAGCAGCCGCATTCAAAAAGTAAAAGGAAATGGGTGAAAGTAATGTAATATGCTTTACTAACCCAGTAAATCTAAAATGTTATTTCAACATATATTGAATATTAAACCATCAGTGAGATATCTCACATTCTGTTCTTCCTATGAAATCTCCAGAATCCAGCATATGGGTCCTCATGCAGCACGTTTCCATGTGAACTAGCCAACTTCCAAGTGCTCAGTTGCCACGCATGGCTAGTGGCTGCTGGATTGGGCAGCATGAGTCTGGTTGTTAACAAGCCTCTGTACTCCCTCTCCAGGCTTTCTGGCCCTTAAGCTTTCCAAACCTCCTTAAAACTGGCCAGAAAAACTGGAAGAGGGGACATCAACCGAGTAGATTTTGTACTCTTCTTACAAATGAACAGGTGGTAGGATGAATGAATGTTTAAGACTCAAAATAAATTTGTGTATTATTTTTTTACATTTGATTTTTTTTCAATACTCAAATAAATCTCACCCAAAGACACATTTTTTAAAAAGTTTCGTATACAGCTGAGAAAACAGATCTGGTATTAAGGGGTTGAGGCAATTAGTTTTTAACAAAAAATTTCTCATTGCAGACAGTAGTTGGCTTTCTCTCATGGAAGACAGAACAATGACCACTTCCTTTCTGTCAGTTATACTAGAGTTTTGTTAACTGTGTATTTTTTTTTAAACTGGCCTAATGGAGTTAACCAGCTAGTTGATCCTGCAGCATGTAGAAAAATGGGTTAATGAAGGATGACAAAATGCTTAGTCTGTACAGATATGTTTTGTAATGAGGAAAACTAATGCTAGGGAGGCTAAAGTAACTCCTTTCCCCAGAAAACATTAGAAAGTTTGAAAATGTCCCCTGTGTTTGGGGCGGGGGTTAGTGCTGGAGATCAGGTGACTTCAATTTCAGTTTCAGTTCTGCCATCCTTAAATTTAGATTCTTAAACAACTAAATCAACCTGTCTAGTTCTCATCCATAAAATAAAGGGATTGGGTCGGATGTCTCTACATTCCTTCCACTCCTCCTAAGCCACATTGACTCTGCCTCTCCAACAAATTCCACAGCTGTTGTCTCCTCTCCACGTCCCTGCGTAAGTTCTCTCCTGAATGACCACAGCTAGTCTTCTTGCAATTTCTTGAATCTATCCTGTCCTCCACTCTGCTGCCAAAGGAACCTTTCTACTAAAACCTTGTCCTCTCGTGCTTACTGTCCAGCAGTGGCTCCTCCAGGCCACAGCACTTGGCTGGGCCTGCTTTTATCTGGTCCCCAGTTTCGACTCCTGGGCTCCCCCTGTTTTAGCTTTGCTGTACCGAGGCAGCAGCCGGCATGTGACGCAGGTTTGGGGGCTGTCTTTGTCAGCTGAGGCTGCGGGAACAAAATGCCAGGGACTGACTTAAAAAAGAGGCATTTATTTCTCACAGTTCTGGAGGCTGAGGAGCCCACATCAAGGCACTTGCCGATTTGGTGGTTCCCAGGGAGAGTTTCTTCCTGATTTGCAGACCGCTTCTTTCTTACCCATCCTTCCTCATGGGACCCGCCGGGAGAGAGATAATCTCTCTGTGTCTCTTCTTATAAGACCACGAATGCTGTTCACAAATTCTCCACTGTCATAACCTAATCACCTCCCTAAGGCCTCATCTCCAAATACCATCACATGGGGGATTCCGGCTTCAGCATATCAAATTGGGGAAAGGGGGTAGCCCGTTTTTCAGTCCCTAGCTGGGAGCCCATGCATCTGCATTCGAGGACTGTGGGGGAATTATTCAGTTAATTAATTAACCGGTTGCTATTATACAAACTCAAACATGTAATTTTCTATTTTGAAATGATGTGCATGTCATTTTTGAACAGCTTAAATAAGGCAGGTTTTCCTTATTTGGGGACAGAAGTCTTTCCACGGAATCCTGGGAATTCTGTACCAGATTTAATCATTGTAAGTACCTAGTCAAACACTTCCTTGAATAGGTGAAGAAATCACAATCCGGAAAGTAGAATTACTTGCCAGCATCACGGGTTCATAGCTGAACCAGGAATCCAGACTTCTTTGTATTTTCATTCCTGTTCGCTTTTCTGTCCATATTTTATGACAACAGTAAAATGGATCAGTTTTTCCATTTGCATTCACTTCTTTATTCCACTTTTTTTCTTCTTTATAAAACACAATATCTGTCAGGGGCCCATATTCCCCATCCCCAGCTCATGAGGTGCTGCTAATTGCTAATTTGTTTCATTAAAAATTCCATAGACTGGGGCACCTGGGTGGCTCAGTGGGTTAAGCGTCTGCCTTCATCTCAAGCATGATCTCAGGGTCCTGGGAGCCAGCCCCAGGCTCCCTGCTCCGTGGGGAGTCTGCTTCTCCCTCTGTCTCTCCCCCCTGATTGTGCTCTCTCTCTCTGTCTCAAATAAATAAATAAATCTTTAAATAAATACATAAATAAAAGCATCAGGCCCTGTGTCTTAAAAACAAAAACAAAAACAAAAAACCAAAATAATTCCACAGAATGAGGCTGATTCTGTTATCGGGGCAGAGTCAAAATCAAGCCTTCCCTCTTTGATTTCTCTTTCTTCTTTATGTTTTCCTTTGTGCAATTAATGACAACAAAACTGATGCCCTGATTTCTAAAATGTATTTTTGTTTAGAAATAAGGTTAAGACCCTATTGCTCACACCCAGCTTCTGATTGTCTGTGTCTCCTTTGATTTTTCAACTATAAAATGAGAAAAATAAGCTAAATGATTGCTATGGCTTTTTCTGCATAAAATTTTTATCTATACCCAAGAACCCCTAAAATGGTACAATTCACATAAAAGTAATTCCATAATTATTTAGGGAACTGTATTTATGGGACAAAATGTCAGTAGAACTAGAGTCTGAGTAGTTTCTTGAATTTTACTGTAAATTAGTCTGAACCTCTGATTCTTTAGAAGTATATTCTGTGACTTTCTATAGCAGCCAAAAAAAAAAAAAAAAAGAAAGAAAGAAAGAAAGAAAGAAAAGAGTTATGCAAACATCAGAGGTGTGGAATACTTTTTCCACTATAATACAAAATGTTTATTTTTTATTATTTATTTTTATTGTTAATAACTTACCAGAATAACTCCTCTTAAGAGTTTTATGTCTATCTAGGTAAACTAATTAAGAGAGTAATTTAGAGAGTAATTTAGAGTCTCCTAATTTAGAGAGTAATCTATTTAACTGTTTGAAATGATTTATTTTATAACTATTTAAGAGATGTGAAAATTATCGCTTTTTGAGGCAAAAATGATTCTACATACAATTCTTGAATTTTCAGTGTGAGGAAAATTTTAAAGATGTATCAGGATGTGGAGAAGCTTAAGTTTAGTGGGCCTACAGAGAATTAGGTTGGGTTTCTTATATATAAAATCCTTGAGAACATTTTTAAGCTTCTAGACAACTTTAGAAGGGTCTGGAAAATTGTATGATTAGCACAATATTGAGTATAGGGAAGGCAAATCAGGAAAATCTTGTAACATTTGGTATATTTACAGTCAACACCCAGGATTTTTTAAAAAATCAACATATGGTATAATTTCAAAGGCAAATAGTTTTAGCTCTTAATTCCTGCAGATCATTTAAAATCAGCTAATCTCTCTAGTTGCAACTTTTTAAGCCTTCTATGCTTTTCGTTATTATATTTTTATAAACATTGCATCCTTTCTTCTGAATACGTACAAATGGAAACAGACATAGCCAATGACTGCTGCTCCCCCACAAAAAGCTTCAAATTGGATTAGACAGCTGGGAAGGGGCACTTGGAGGGAGAAGAAGCTTAAGGTCCGGTCATGGATTCTTGCTTCAGTTATGTAAATGAGTTGGGTGGTATTAGACAGCCTTTTAAATATGAGTAATTAACTATGGAAAACAAGGTCAGCGAAACCTTGAACTAGAGCAGGACTCTGTGGTCATGGGCTGTAAGCAACTTATGGACCACAGCAAAGTGGGTCTAAGGGTTTTTGCATTTGTGTGCAATGTCATTTCAAATCAAATAGTTGGAAGAAAGGCATTTCAAAATTCATGTTTTGATTTCAAGGTAGGTCATTGAAAATAAGCTTTTGTTCTGGATACTAATCCCCATCCACAGCAGCCCCTTCTGCTGCCGGTAAAAAGAGGAGGGGGGAGCTCAGCAAGAGAGGTAGAGGGGGGACCCCTAAGAGATGTTGAGTCGTGCATTACCCCATACGTGAGCTGAGATCTTTCCCAGGAATGGAATTTGAGGGATGGTAGGACCCCGTGCAGTCGTTTTATAGCAATACTGAGATTTCTATGCTTTAGCCAAAGGAAAAAATGAATCTGAAAGCCACTAAAGGACATTTTTCACACTACCACTCTGGAATTAGCTCTAAGAGGACAAAACCTTGCCCATATCCCTGGAGGCTTTGGTGTGAGACAGGCAGCTAAGTACTTTCTGCGTCTGAAGGTTGGAGGAGAAATCAGAGTAGTTAAATCTGAGCTCTCCTAAGCATTCTCAAGTTGACTTCCCCTTATTTGGTGGCTGGCCAGCCAGCCCCCATCCTGGCATGAAAACTCAAAAACAAAACAAGACAAAAGAGGCTGGTGGGACAGAGTCAAGGGACATGAACCGGCCAGGTGAAGAATCAGAAGGGGAAGTTGCCGCGCTCTTGTCTCTGCTTTTCTTGATATTATGAGGGGAAACGGTAAAGAATCTCCTCTCTGTCCCATGAAGAGAAATAATGCAGTGGCAAAAGCATTTATGGCTTTAAAAAGACAGTGGGGAGCGGTGATTTGCATGGCATGGTCAGTGTGAGGTTTAATTCACATTCTGATGGGACGATACCTGTGGTCTGAAGGGATGGACGCCTCACACGAACACGACGGTTTGCCCGCTCACAGAGTCCAGACCCGCAGTTTCCTTGCTGTTTGACGTTAGGTAGTTAACTAACCTCTCTGACTCTCTATGTCTTCTTCTACAAAATGGCAGTAGTCGTAGGATATGCGTCATTGTGTCATCATGAGGATTAAATTAGTTAGGAGGCACACATATGCCTAAAACAGTGGTAGAAGGATCCAGTAAATGCTCCCTTTTATTACATAATCATGTCCAAATGTATAAATAGCAAATGGTCAAATTTCCCCATTTTCTATCTGGTCTCATTTCTCATACGTCCTCTTATAAAAAATACTAAATATAACAGGGGTATCCTGTTTTATCGTCCCTTGCTTACCAGATACTGTTCTATTTTTGTTTTAAAAATAGTGGAAGGAAATCCCGTGGGGAGGGCGCCGTTTGGAAGAGGTGTGAGCCACTCACAGGCGCAGCTGTCCAGTGGGCTATGCCTCCGGGTCAGCTTCCTCGTCTCAGCAGGACTGTGATCCGGTCATGCCTGTCACCTTCCACACTGATCACGGATGACAGAGCCCAGGACCGATAAGCTCTCTTTCCTGCTCAGGCCAGGTTCTGTCCCTCCCTTCCTCTGCTCATCCTGTCTTTTTCACCTAGGAGGACCTCCCTTATTCTTTCCCAGACAAGGACAAACATCTCATCGGTTTCTGATTTCCTCTATGGATATTTTGTTTCTTAAGAAGGATGGCTTTGTACGGTAGTTGGCCTTCGAAATGCCAGTCAGAACTAACATCATATTTGGAGATATGCTTGTGAGTAAAAGAAGTCAAGGCTCGATTACCTTTTTACAAAATTTTTAATTTTTATGTTTAAGGCTAATTTATTTTAGAAGACAGAGAGAGTGCGAGCAGGGGGAGGAGCAGAAAGAGAGGGAGAGAGAGAGAAGCAGACTTCCTGCTGGGCAGAGCCCTGATGCTCTGATGGTCCCAGAACCCTGAGATCATGACTTGAGGCCAGATCAAGAGTCAGTCGCTTAACCGACTGAGCCACCCAGTGTCCCTATTCACAGCCATATATAGATGTACTGATAGAGATATATTTATGCACATGTATTCATATAAAATATAAGATATATGATGAACTTAGAAAGAGGAAAGCTGACAGAGAGTCCTGGATGAAGGAGATGCTGGTAAACAAAATTGCTTCCAGTTTTATTTTCCTCTTTTGTTAATTATTTCATCACACTGTTTTTTATTGATTAAATGCCTTTTTCTCTTTTCTTATTCAATTATTAAATAATGAAGAAAGGAAAGATACAGTGGAGTTGATTTGTATGATAAATAGAAGGAAAATAAGAGTGGGAGAAATGACAAAATTTTAAGATAAAAAATTTAGAAAATAGGAGTTGAGATAGAAAGTGATGGTTAAAAGTTAACATTCTTAAGCATTTGCTTAATAAATAAGATAATACTTTGAGTGTGTAGTACTATTTTCTTCTCAAGACTCTCTGAGGCAGATTGCAGATGGAAAATGAGCCTTGAAGAAGGCAAAAAGACAAAAGGTCACAGACCAGTGAGGGGACAGGGCTACAGGGCTAACATTTGAACCCAGACTTCTTCACCACTGTGCCCCTTTATGAAGGAATAGTAGACGAAATGAGCTGAAGAGGCAGGAGAAACGTGGCAAAATAACGGAGGAAGAGGGAAGTTCTAGAGAGGAAGAAACATAGTGGCAGATGAGGTGGGGGAGATGCTGGGATGTTGCAAGAGTACTACAGGGAGACAGGAGGTGAGGAGGGGTGGGTTGGGGGGGGGACCGGCAGGGGGAGCGGGGCACAGAGCCAAGAACTAATTATTCTTGCAAATCTGTATGTGAGGAGGCGAAGATGCTTCCTTTGGAATTTAACGAATGTTTCCCTCCAGTCGTGTACAAGTTCACGTACAGAGGTGCATGCAGGACAGCCACATCCAGACATTCACTGGCTGTTCTCACAGTTAATAGGCAGCCACTCTGTGCAAAGCTCTTTTGGTGTTAGAGTTCACAGAAATGGGTTATAATTCAAGATGGGATGAGAAAATGACCTCTCTCAAAAGCTCAAGTTAAGGTAGTAGATAAATGCTAGGAGATAAGGTCTATGGGCAGAGAGGCCTTTCTCTGATGACTACGCCCCTCAGTGAAACCCTCATGGGGGCATATGCACTTGATCTTGGCTCTGATGGAAGGGAGAGATTTAAACAAAGGGTGAGGAGTGAGGGGCACATTCCAAGTGTGGTGTCTGGAAACAGAGTCAACAGAGGTGCAAAGCTGGACGGGGCTGGCATAGTGGGGGCTGGGATCAGAGGCCTGTCTGGTGGGAAGGGCCTGTGGGTGTTTAGGACTAATGGAGTCGCAGGTGATTAATGGAGTCGCAGGTAGGGGCTGGACTGTTCAGGATATTGAATAACAGGCTTAGGATTTTCCTCCTCAGGTAATGGAAGTCTCTTAGCAGTCGGGTAATACATTGGTGTTTGGGAAGATGAGCTCGTCTTATATCTGTTGAATCTGGCCGAAATATTGCAAGAGAATTTCCAATAGCGATGTGTAAAAGTGGCCACATACACTTCTGGTCCCACTGAAGAGAACAATGTTGCCACTTAACAAATAATGTGGGATAGTGCCTCCATTAAGACGTTTCCACTTCTGTTTCATTTCAGAAAAGTTTTCCAGAAATCTTCTGATGATAAAAATAATGGCATAGTACTTAAGATGAAGTATTTTGTGTTCGCTTAAAATTATAATTCTGAATACTGTCAGCAATATGAAAAATATTTGTGACATAATGTTTTTTTTTTAAAGATTATTTATTTATTTATTTGACAGAGAGAGATCACAAGTAGGCAGAGAGGCAGGCAGAGAGAGAGAGAGGAGGAAGCAGGCTCCCTGCTGAGCAGAGAGCCCGATGCGGGACTCAATCCCAGGACCCTGAGATCATGACCTGAGCCGAAGGCAGCGGCTTAACCCACTGAGCCACCCAGTAATGTTTACTTCAAAAATTAAAAATTTCAAGATAGCAACTTTGTTGGAATTACAGGGTTCAGACAAGAGCTCTAAAGATACCCTGATACATTGGAGTGGGGGGATTGTGAAGAATTTTGTTTCTTATAGTGTTGTCTAAGAAAAAAGATGAGTGATGAATAGGGTGAATTGTGGCAGTTAAAACAGTTGCATTGATCTTCAGGGATTCTGGGGTTCTTAAACATCATGTTGCATGAACTAGAGGTATTTAGGGGTTTCTGAATTTTCTAGGGTTAGAGCTTCCATAACTTTCAACAGACTCATAAGCTCCTTCATGACTCATCCAATGCTTGGACTACTAGAACAAATCTAAGGGAGCCTGATTGTGAATGTGTCCACTAACATCATTGGAACAGCAGTAATGAGAGAATTTGTTAAGACTTTTTCTAAGAAGTGGTGAGTTTTACAGTTCGGAAAAGATCTGAAAATACATGATTAAAAAGACGTCTTTGAGCTAGGGTGATTTTGGTGAATTTGTTACAGTAGAATTTTCAAATCTCTTTCTATCTTATTTTTATGAATGAATTATTCCTGTATTATTCAAATGAAGTTTTAGATGTCAGAAGGAACGCCAGTTTGAAAAATGAACTTACATGTAGTACATTCTTATACAAAGATGTATTCAGGTTGTGTGTGTGTGTTTAAATATATAATTAAGAAGAGGTAGGGAAAATTACTTTGGCACTCTAATGCCCTTCAGCAATATGTAGCTGTTTGGTGGGGGGGGGGGGGTAACATTTCTTATAGCAACTGAAACTTCCAGAAAATTATGATGAGTCTTGTTATACAACCCAGTCATATAAATGGAAATTATTTGCTCTGGGAACCCTGACTATATTTCTGTTAAATAATTTGAATGTGGGGCGGCTGGGTGGCTTTGTCAGTTAAGTGTCTACCTTTGGCTCCGGTCATGATTCCCGTGGTCCTAGAAGCGAGCCTCACATAGGGTTCCCGGCTCGGTGGAAAGCCTGCTTCTCCCTCTCCTCCCCACATGTGCTCTCGCACTATCTCTTGTCACTATTTGTCTCCCTCTCAAATAAATAAAATAAAAAAAAAAAAGAATTTGAATGTTATCGAAGCTGGGAAGTCCTAGGGAATTAGTTTAAGATCCATCACATGAAATTACTATTTGACCTTTTTGACCTATACAGACAATTTTATGTATTTTGAACCCTAATGTTTCCTATTCTTCACAGCCTCCTTTTTCTTCTCTTCTCATTTCAACCCTGTATCCTTTCCAGATTTCAGTTACAATTTCATCTTTGCTAGTCTTTGAATTGTCCGATAAATTTTCACATATATAAACACAGTTCTAACTAAGAAGACTTTAATGCAATGCGGCTAGACATACATTTAAAATGAAATGCATATCTTTGACACATATCTAAGTAACCAAACAAGAACTCTATAAAGTGTTTCCAGGACATAGTCTATGAGAAATTCTGGTTATTTTAGTGTTCTTGTTAAAGGTATCAGAGTTTTTGACCACTTTCATTTGCAAAAACCCTTTTCTTAGATAATCATTCTTAATTATAACAATACCAGAGTTCCTTTTTAAAAACAGTCACTTATAAAACATGTCTATACTCAAAACAAGGTGGGGCAGGGAGGGTGGGGTTGGAGACTAAGAGAAGGAGAAAGAGTGAGCCGAGAATTAATGCATGTTTTATTGGTTTGGGTGGCGCACAGATTTGAAAAGAGAACTGATCTCTGCCATTTTCGTGAAATATTGAACAGTGTATCAGTTTGCCTTAAAAACATTTTCTCTCAATCTCCCTCCTTCATTCAGCATCACGAAGCCTTTCTAGTCTTGGCATTTTGCCTATCAGTAAATTATGAAAAAGCAATAGGATGCCAGTCTGCTGTGCCATCAAATTATCTGCTGGGTTTCTGGGTTTCTGTACTGTATTTACAGAAACAGATGGCCCCTGTGACACTTTCAGCAAATGACATGGCACATAACTTGTCTCGCCTCTGCAGAGCCATGTCTTTGAGAAACATGCCCAGGGATGCTGGTGACCGTGTGGGTACAGTATGGCATTTCAGGGTGAAGGAGAGAATCACTCAGTTAATTCATTTTTTTCCCCACTCAGCGTATAGACTACTTAAGCAAAATGCTTTATCTCACATTCAACCAGCTAGTTGACCTCTTTTTTTTCTTTAGCTCTAGTAAAGGAGTTCAAAGGAGAACATCCATCATTTCTGCCCCGGGAGAACTTACAAAATATTGCAGAAAATGGGCAGTGAACGTGAACTTGGTCAATTAGAAAACCCTGCTAGATAATGACAAAAGTAAAGATCATGAAGGTAAACTAGTACTCAGAGGCAGAACTCTTGCATTCTGGACGAATGCCTGAAAGAATCATTGGCTCATTTTCTCATTCACAGATGATAATCTGATTTATTGCTTTTTAATACAAACACTTGCATAACATCTACCGTGTGCCTGGCTTTGTTCTAAGTGACTTAAAAACATTGGCTCATTTAATCCTCATGGCAGCTTTACAAAGAAGATGCTGTATTTTCTTCATCCTGCAGATGAGGAGTCTACAGCGCCGAGGGGATGGTGCCTCATGCATATTCATCATGCGTGCACATGCACACTAGGATACGTAGAAGTCTCCAATTTGGATAGACACTAATTTTTAAACACTGAAAATTTCTGATTGCACCTGTTCTAATCAAGATTGAAGTAGAGGAGCAGAAAGCAGAATGTGCTGTTCTGATCCCATACATTGCCTCACCCGGTCCCCAGAATGGAACTCCGTTTCTGGGGATGATGCGTTAAACACACGATAGGTGTTAATAACCTGTGAGTTCAAGATAGGATCGCCAGACGGTGCTTTTTGAATCCAGAGCCGGTTTTGCGGACGGAGGAATAGCTGTTGACTTCAGCGTGTCTCAACCATTACATCACAAGGTGAACGGACTGACCTCAGAGGGCCCCCTTCTGCAGGGCAGTCTTGGGGGGGGCACCATTTTAAAGGGGACACTACCCCTTCTTGCCATAAAATGATAGCTCTGCTGATGGGTTCGGAGGAGCCTGTTAAACCCAGCATCTCCGTTCACCGAAAAAATGTTTTGAGTAGCCCACTGAGGAACCTCTGTTGAGCAGTAACAGGTCGCAGTGGGAGACGGAGCGAGAAGTGGGCAGGCAGAAGCGTTTAGGATTTAATGGGTCCGAAGCTGCAGGGAAGCAGTGTGCCGAAATAATTCTGATTAGGCTCGGTCAGTCAGGCTGCATAATCAGACTCGGCTCTCCTCCATTCAGCCCTTCCTGCGAGCAACACAATCACGGTTTAAAGCCCCATTTTAAGTAGTCCTCACCCTGTTCTTTCACACTGTCCCATGAACTTTTTTTTTTTTTTCCCTTACACTGGTGGGAATAGCTAACTGGGAAAAGAAAAGGTTTAACATGTTCATAGAAAAATATCAGAACCCTTTACTTTCCAATGGGAAGGCTTACATTTTTTTAAAACTTGCTCCAGAGAAATGACCCGGAAATCCCAACAGGTGTAACAAGGATAAGTCACACTCTCCAGCTGGGTCGCAGCCTGTGCGGTATTTGTGGCTGGAGGGGCTGGTTAGCTTCTGTTTCCTATCACCACCCATACAGAACAGCAGATAGGCAACTGGGAAGAAATAACTCGAAAGGCTTCCCTCCTAAGCGTGACTTACTTTTTAAAAGAGTAAAAAAGTAAATCAGAAAATTATTTTATGCTTATAAAGTTTCGATGAACACGATGTAAGACTGATTAGGATATATTAGGCAGAAGCAGATGTCCAGGGGTAGGGCCCAATCAGGATTGTCTGATGTCTCTACTTGGTTGGGTTATTGTTGATTTCCTGACAATATGCTTTGAAGGAGATTGTGTTACATGTTGGTTGTGCTTTTGTGAGGAAAAGCAGTATTCCAGCCAGGTCTCGAGAGGTACTGAAAAGACCTTCAAAGAAATAAGTCCACCCCTGTTTCCTGCCACTTGTTGTAGTAAGTGGGGAACAGGTTTTTAGGTTTGATCTTAAGAAGTGAGTAACTTCAATTGAAAATATATCACACGGACACTTTCTAAACTTGAATCACGGCCAGTGAAGGACGTATAAACCTACTTCTAGAAGTTTTTCCAGAGAACCCCAAAGCTTGAAAAATAATCATTAGAAATTCAAGCAAAAATGGGTTGGCTTAAAGATCTGTGTCAACCCCCATCATGAGGTCCTGCTTTATATACCTCATTTTAGAACACCTTCCATGACTTTCTTTGGGTCTTTTTTTTTTTCTTAAAGATTTTATTTATTTATTTGACAGAGAGAGACATATCACAAGTAGGCTGAGAGGCAGGCAGAGGGGAAGGGGGAACAGGCCCCCCTCTTAGCAGAGAGCCTAATGCGGGACTCGATCCCAGGACCCTGATATCATGACCCAAGCCAAAGGCAGAGGCTTAACCCACTGAGCCACCCAGGTGCCCCTCTTTGGGTCTTCTTAACATGAACTATAACTCTGATATATTTAGTACTGTCATGAAAATACCTATTGTGATTATGTGTGTACATATGTATCAATAATATCTGGCTCCTAAGAATAATCATAAGCAACATTTGAAAGTTTTTACAGCTTGAACAGTTAAGATACTAATGATAATGCATAGCTGAAGAGCCTAAAAGAGGAATAAAATTGAGAAATAGGGGGAAAGAAACAAAGAAAAA
This sequence comes from Mustela putorius furo, assembly GCF_011764305.1. Classification (NCBI taxonomy): domain Eukaryota; kingdom Metazoa; phylum Chordata; class Mammalia; order Carnivora; family Mustelidae; genus Mustela; species Mustela putorius. The sequence continues at coordinate 16,417,465 of NW_025421998.1, forward strand.
TCATTGTAATATTTATTTTTGTAAGATCTCACAGTAAATTAAGCAAACAGAGTTTCTAGACTACCGTTAAAGAAAAAGGTGAAATGGTGGTTGTGAGTCCTGTGGATAGCAGGTGATGTGTGTGTGCAAAGTAGGTTCTGACGCTGAGCTAAGCAAACCAGTCCTAAGAAACTACCCTGCCCTTTAAAGAAAGAATATTTAAAACAACGTCCAGATAGGAATTTTAACATGTTATTTCATGTTAATACTTGGTTAAAAATAAAGAAGAAATCACATAACACCTAACATCTTCTCCCCATAGGTGAGAATATGGCAGTTACTTTCTTAAAACACTATTACCAAGCCATAACTTAATGCGTATTTTGCCAAATAGTTGTGAGCAACTCAACAGATTTTTCTCTCTTCTAAGTGGATCCCAGGAAATGTTTAACCCTCATTGTATTGCCACAAAGCCGGGCTGATTGCCCCGAGAGGCCGTGGAGGTCTGAGCAGCTTTGGATTGGCTGTGCAGAGAACGCTAACATTTTACTGCCCATGTCCCGGCCACAGCAGCGTTCACTGACCAATGTTTTATCTGCAGAAAAGTGCTGGGATGGGCAGATAGTGCATGTAAGGTTTTCCTCTTGCGACGGGAAGGAAACAGAAAGCAGTAAGATACCTTTGTAAGGTAATGTCTCTGCTTGTTTCTGTGCAAAGGGAAGTGGTGTTTGCTTATTGGGACCGGTTGATGTTCCGTCCTGCCTCTCAGGTATCATTTTAATGATCTGTTTAAAACTAAAGCCAAAACTAGAATTGTATTCCAGCTGTAAAGGCTTGCCTGAAGCTTTACGTTCTCTGCTCATTAATTTGGGTTTATTTAGCGCGCTGTCCTGGTTAGTGGAGTTGGTATCCGAAGTCGCTATCTTTTCTGGGGCTTGTTCAACACTTGCAAGAGGGACTGGGAGGGGTAGTGCCAGTCAGACCGAGTGCAAGTATTTCTAGGCAAATGGGAACACAATTTAAAGAAAAATAAACACTAGTAGGTTTCTCTTTGCTGTCAGGGTACGGCAGCAGGGTGTGGGAACATGTAATTTCAATGTCATTTGTCATTCTTTGTATAGATAGTTGTTCTTGGAGATCTCCTGGGCCCTTTTTATACTACCTGAAAACAGCCTTCCAGCCAAGAGCTTATGCACCCTTCTCTGCGCAGTCCAGCTGTTTTTGTTTTTGTTTTTGTTTTAATTGTGATGCAGTACTCCCTGTTCAGGAAGGGTGGCGAAGCTTTACCAATTTGCCTTTTGGAATAAAAAGAAGATTCTGTTGTCATTCTTTCTGTACTAGTTTGAGAATTTCCCCCAAGTTTTCTGTATTAATTCTGTATTCCAGAGAGTCAGTGTTAGAGAGGATGAGAAAAGCTGGATTAGGGACCCTTTTTTTCCTTAAAGGCCAAAATGCCGTAATTGGATTTGTTAGCTTTAGCTCATGAAATATCTTCAAAGACCACCTGTGAGATTATATTCAGTGTCACTCCGTTTTTTGAACCTCCTGAAATTAAACACTGGGTGATTATGCTAACGCCACAAAATTTTGCATCCTTGACAGCACCTTTAGAATCCCCGTTATCTGAGTTTTATTACAGCAGGACCCAGAGCACATGTGCTGAAAGGCATTCTTCTATATTCCTAGGACAGTTTTCTCTTTTCTGATTACATTTTCCACCAACAATAGTAAAAGAGCGTTAAAATCACCATAAAAATAACGTGTATGTTTATAGACTGTGCCTTTCAGTTTGCATGGTTTGTTTGATCCTCTTAACCATCTTCTGTAAAAAGGGCAAGTCTTACTGTCTGGTTTAGGGAGAGAAAAGTGAGATTGGGCAGTGTGCCCCAGGCTGGGGAGCTGGGACCGTGCAGAGCTGGGGTCTGACGCAGGCATTTGGACCAGTGTTCTTTCCAAAACACTGTGTTGGCTCCATGTGCTTGATGTTTGCTTTAATGATCAGACTGAACTAAGCCCTTTAATAGGAAGGCTCTGGCAACAGCTGGTGTTAGGTAGATTAAAATCAAAGCTCTCGGTTGGAAAGTGGAGTAATCAAGAGAGTGAGAGAAAAGAGAGAAAAGATCCCAAATCATAGAATGATCCTAAGAAAATTGTGGGGTAGGGAACATAATTCAGGGGCTCATGCTTCCTTTCTTTCTCTCTGTCAAAACAAGTCTCCATCCCTTTTTTTGCTTCTTTCCCTTGCCCCTGGTTGCTTTCGAGAAATTTGCCATGCTTCCTTACCACAAGTCACTTTTCGTTACCATAGGACTGTAGGGCACCTTTCCCAGACTTGATATTTCCATCCATTTCCAGAAGATGAACTATCAAGTCTGTAAGTCTTCCCTTCATATCACAGATGGCCTCATTCTCATGCTTACCTGAGGTAAGAGGGACAGTAACATTGATTTCTAGGCCTAACGAGTCCCATTCACCGGCCATGACTGACCTCTTTCTGTTCCGGATTTTCTCACTCTGCAAATAGCTGTCCTCTTGTAGTTTAATTCTGCTCTTTGTCAACCCCCTTCTCTCTGACATTTCTGACTGCTCTGGTTTTCATGGTTTCTTTCATTTCCTTCAGAAACTCTCATTATGGAGACTGTATTGTATAACGATTGCTTGCCCTTGAAATTCAAAGGAAAATTGAAATTCTTTTCAAGGCTTGGACGTAACTGGAATCCTTGCTACCGTATCTTTGGTGTAAATAAAGTTGTAAGGGAGTACCCGGGTGGCTCAGTCGGTTGGGCACCTGCCTTTGACTTAGTTCGTGGTTCTGGGGTCCTGAATGGGGAGCCTGCTTCTCCCTCTGTCCCTCACTCCACTCTTCGCTCTCTTAAATAAATAAAAAATCTAAAAAAAAAAAAAAAAAAAAAGGAAGTTGAAGGAACACTCTTCTCTGTCTCCTTCTTCAGCAGTCAGAGTGTCCTGCTTGCTGGGAAGTCTGTTAGCCATAGATGTCTCTGGTACCAATGCACCACTCAAGCCAGATCTGTTCACCCTGTTGGATATGAGATCTTTGAGCACTCTAAAAGTAGAAGTTATTAGATGCGTTATCTTTTTGTATTAACTTTGCATGTATCATCCAACACATTGCATAGGTTTGTGCATAGATTTTAACACATGTATGCGTTTAACTACTTTTAACTTTTTATTAGTTGTTGTTTTTTTTTTAACTATCAAAGATTATAAAAAGCATTTACTGTGTCTTATCATTCCCATCACCCAGACATCTGGGTGATTAAAAAAAATTCTAATGATCTAAAGATATAAGTAGTACATACAGCTGTGAAATCAGTTGTAAATTTCTCCCCCTCAAATTTAATACTGTTAGCAGTCTCATACATCTTTCCAGAAATATTTCCTATGCATGTGCTAGCCAAAATTGATCTTTGACTGTAACATCTCATGTTGACATTATTATGTGACCACTGCGGAATTCATTAATTTATTAGATATTTATTGAAGTCCTCTGTGTGTTAGGCGTTTTTCTGGCACAGGGTAGGTGACATGAACAAAGCAGACAGAATTTCTGTCCTCATGGAGCCTAGGTTCTCATGCATGAGAGGACACATAAAATAAATTAATAAAATATGCGATATGTTGGATGGGGACTAGGCCTACGGGGGAGGATAAGGCAGGGAAAGGGGGTGGGAGTTGGGTGTATGTTGACATTTAGAGAGCGTAGCCACTAGCCACAGAAGGTGGCTCCCGTTATTGAGGAGATGACATGTGCATAAAGCCCCGAAGGAGATGAGAGAGGGGGCAGTGCAAGTGTTCCGAGGAACCCGAGCCCCACTGTAGGACCTCAAGCTCAGGAAAAAAAAAATTTTTTCTAAATGTTAAGAGGTATTTTTTTTTAAGTCACCCAAAATCAGGACAAGAGAGAGACTTTATTTACGCTAATAACCCGTTAATAACAGTCATGTATCACTTCATTTATAGAATAAAAAATTTTGTTCTTATTTGTTCCACAAATAGCAAGACGCAGCTAAAAAAGCAAGGGTACTCCCACGAACCTAGAGAAGATGCCATGGGCCCAGAAGGCCATAATCCAAGATCTCTCTCGTTACATGTGCCTCCTTTACCTAAGCTGGTCCTGAGGTTGCCAGGAATGTTTCTAGGCTGGTGGAAAAGACTAAGGTAGCCTCCTCCTTTTCCCACAAGAGCCATTTGCATTTGCCTGGAACCCTCACCTTGTCTGCAGAGCCCTTCTCCAATGACTCTCACTCTCACGTCCTTCAAGTCTTTCCTGAAATCACAGCTGCTCAGGAGGCTTTTCTGGGACCATCATATTTAAAATTGCTGCCCTCTCCATCTCTGCCCTTCCGTGCTCTCACCACACTTCATCTTTTCATTCTAACATGTTGTGTTCCTTTACTCATTTATTTTGCTTACTATTAGTCTTCATCCCCAGGACATAAGCGACATCACCACTACCTCTGGCGCCTAGGACAGTGCCTGGTACTCCCATACTAGATACTCAATAACTATTTGTCCAATAAGTAAATGAGTGAATCATGGAAATTTAATTGGGGAGAGAGAACGTACTTCCTCTAAAAGTCATGAATGTCTGGGGAATCACACAGTTTTAAAAAAAGAAAACTTAAAATGAGAAAAGTGTGCTGTCTACACGACCCATGCCTCCTGACAGGCATGTTTCCTGGGTGTGCCACATAGTTGATTGAGAAAGAAAGGCCTTGGATGCCTCCAGTGTCATGCTTAAATTCAAATGGTCCTGGGAATAGCAATGAATAATGAAAACAAAAAGGAGGTGGGAATTGAGAATGGTTGTTTTGCTTCCAAAGTAATGATTTTCAAAGCAAAGGAGTTGAATAGGAAATAAATTAACAAAAACTCTGTGTCTCTGAAAATGCAAACTTCATTTCCATTTCGATCTGTGTGATTTTTCAAGCTCAGTGATCCAGGGTCAGAGGGTACTTGTATTAGCATAGACCTAGCTTTGTTAATTCACCTCTGACTAAACCTCTCAATTCCTTTTTATGATGGTGGCGTTCCAGTGACAATAAAACCAAGCTCTCATAACACCAGAAACATTTATACAGCACTTAGACAATTCCTAAATGAATTGTTCCCCCACCCCGCCCCCGAGACCTTAAGAGATAGGTCAGGATTATTATTAACCCCATTTTGTACAGAGACAGGAAGTCATTTGCCTAAATGTCACCTGGTCAGCTATTGAATTCATAACTTGATTGCTTTATTTAGAAATAATGGTTCATTTAATACAAGTCATGTTGCATTAAAGACAATCTCTTTTTAAATGGACGGCTTCATATTTGGACTTAACTTTAGTTAGTGACCTAGAACTAATAGCATTCCAGATTTCCATAACACCAGCGTGTCCAGTTCTCAAGTTGGGACACTAATCTAGGCGACTGAAAGACCTGAGACTCCCAACACCATCTTGGGATTGACCAGGAATGGGCCACTCTACTCAGATACCACTATGGAGAGATCTGTAATGGTAGGTTTATCCTTTCAACCCTGTTTGACTTTCTATGCTTTTTGATTTTTTCTTTTCTGTGCTCATAAAGTTCCTTCTGGTTCAAAAAGCCAACACAAGTGAAATTGAAAATCAGTGCTTGTATAGACAACTAAGAAGTGAAGACAGAACCTTCTTAGGATACCAGGGGTACCAGTCAGTGACAAGTATGGGGACCACAGGACCAACAGCACCGAAGCTACAACATAGGTGTAGTTACTTTATTTTGATTCAGTTGGGCTCATTCCTTCTTCCTTCCAGAGCAGTGTTATGAAAAGACGTCAAATTGAGTTCAGGGAGCATGGCAGCTACTTAGGAAGCTGTGGGGAGAAATCAAAGTGTGGGATCTACTTGTGAGTTCATGTCTGTGTCGAGAAGAGACTGAAAAACTTAGAGGATCTAAAAGAGAATTTTGAAAGAATGAATTAGCAACTTAGAAAACTGATAGTAAAGAAGAAGAAGAAGAAGAAGAAGAAGAAGAAGAAGAGGAGGAGGAGGAGATATCTAGTCTTTATCCAAATGTTTGAAAGTTTTCCTGACTTCTCATTTTATATTTCTAGTGAGATTTGTTTGGTGCCAACAATGAAAATGCAAATTATACTTATAATTTTTTTAAAAAAGATTTCCCTTCCTTTATATAGTAAATGTATTCATTCTTTTTACTAAATCTGACTTACTGCATTTTTATCCCTTTCTCTACAATCTGACTTGTCATTTGTGGCATCTGCTAGGAATACAAACTACAGTTTCTGTACTAATGGGCAGTTTCATTGGACATCTAAAACACCGCTTTAAACATCAGAAGAATTTTGCACGTGACATTTATGAACGTTTTTGTACCCAAGTATACTAAATTTGTTCAGGCCAAAGTGTACATTGATAGAACAATAATTATTAGGTTTTAAACCAAGCCAGATTAAACTTTAAAATGAAGACCTTTGTAAGGCTAAATCTCAAAAAGCAATGGTAGAGACCTCTGTAAATCAGCCTGGGTTCCCAGGACCTATAAATCCTGGAGGGCTTTGGTAGTTTATAATAAAATGTAGCTAAAGCAACCTTGGGAGCTTTCTTCTGGTTCTCACATTGCATTCTTAAGATAATTTAAGCAGAACAACAAATTGACAGAGGTGAATTGTATAAATGACAATCTGGTGAAAAGGAGAATTGTGCATATTATATGGGTCAAGTCCATACACCTTTTCTGAACTTTGAGAGATAGTCTGGAATGTATTATATTGTTCAGAGGTCAGATTAACCCACTACAGAGAAGCTTGATGTGTCCTACTCCTATTTTCATCCAGAATTTGGAATGCGGAAATGTCTCACTTACTTGTTGAATGATAAATCTGGATAAATTAGAATAGTGAGCCTGTGGCTAACTTGATGGTATGTAAAAGGTGTTTTTGTTATTACTTTATGCATCTGCTCTTAGCACACAGCACTATACAGGTCTGAATTTTTCCCCCTTCAACAGATATATATTAGCATCAATAACCATATTTTAAAGGAAGAAATGATATGTATTTGATTCTTTGTTCAAGTTCTTAAATATTAATCAAATTAGTGCACCATTTAGTTACAGATCTTTTTGTAACCTTATGTCTTAATGAAAGATGCCTAAGAAATCATATTTTGTGAAGTTTAATGTACTTCATTCCTTTGATCAAATAGTTCAGCAGTTCTTTTTATTCCCCAAAGTTTCTACTTTAAACAGTGTGGACAACTTAATTTACTAGTCTTGCAAATTCTGGTGATTCTCTTTTAATCATATTCAGATTCATTAGTAGATTTTTATAATAGAATCTTAAGAGACTACACTTTGATTTACAATAAAAAATTAAAAATTGACATGCTGTTTATACTATCTTATCTGATCATGATAAATCTTTGATATGTTAAATATTGTCTTTCATCTGAGAGCTTCAAAGACTTTCACCTATTTTTTTTTTAAGTTTTTAAGAGATTCTATTTTATTTATTTGAGATAGGAGAGAGAGGGAGCACGAGCTGGGGGAGGGAAAGAGGGAGAGGGAGAAGCAGGCTCCCTACTGAGCATAGAGCCCAAGCCGGACTCCATCCCAGGACCCTGTGATCATGGTGCCCAACTGACTGCACCACCCAGGTGCCCCGACTTTCACTTATTGTCATAACTCAACCGGAATTCACTCAGAGTCCTTTGCCCTCATTTTCAATTGGGTATTCTTAAATTGTTAGAGTAGCTAAGTCGGTATTATTTTTGTTCAGATCATTTGTCTCCCACCCCAGGCCTTGTTATAGTACATCAGTGGCTTCCAATGGCCCTTAAAACAAGAGACTGAGAGATCCACAGAGCTCTGTGTGGCCACTGAGCCTCCACCTGTTTCTCTAGCCTCGTTGGGGCCACACACCCCCCCTTTCCTCTGCTCTGCTTCAACCACACTGTTGCTGCCCAACCCATCCATCAGATCTCAGCTCAGTCATCATTCCCTTCAGAAAGACCTTGACCAAGCCAGTTCCCACCACCACACTGTTGGGAGCTCCACACCTATCTGCTTTGATGACTTTTCAATGTGAGTATTTTAGATTCGTATCTGTCTCCTCTAGTCAACTGTAAGCTCCATGAGGTCAAAGAAGAGTCTGGTTTACTGATGTTTTCATTTCTGTTTTCTCACTGTGGTATTTCTGGTGCCCAGCATAGAGCTTGGCAAGTGACAGACGTTTAATTAATATTTGTTAAGTGTATGAGGGGATGAATAAGTAAATGCTGTCTGAGGGCAGGATTTGTTCCTCTTCTGTTCACTACTGTGTCTTCTGTGCCTAGAACAGTGCCTGGGCCATGGTCATTCTCATGAAAAATTTGTTGATTGAATTCAAGTTATCTTGACTTTTTCAGGGACGTAGGAAGTATTGATGAGAGAGTGTAGGTTTAGGTTAATTTCTTTTCCTGCAAATATCCTATTGCATTTGTTGACTTACAGAGTTAGGAGGAAGTCTACAGTCATGTTTTTTTCTTAATTGTGGCAAAATATATATAGCATAAAATTTACTATGTTAACCATCTTCAAGTGTGCAGTGGTCCTAAGGCCACTGGCATTGTTACGTGATCATTAATCTCATCCATCTCCAGAACTTTTTCATCATCCCAGACTGAAATAACTCACTAAACAGTAACTCCCCATATGGCCATACAGTTTGCTAAAACGTCTTTGTTTGCCTTAGAATCTTTTCTTCCCGGCACATTACATGGAGGCTCGGTATGTAAAATAGGCAAACATAAAGTGCTTTTCCTTCTTGAATAGGGTGGGTGCCTCCCCTTTCCCTGTTTCACTCTGTATACCTTGTTAGTGGGAACAACGTCTAGAGACTGTTCTGGAACCAGGATGCTCAGGGAGAATAGTGTACTACCAGGGGCCACACTGGGGAACCTCTGCACACCCACGGATGGGACCCCATCTCCCTAGTTCAAACCCAGACAGCGTCTTTTCTTCCTCCTTCTCCTCATCACCAGGTCCTCTGCAGAGAGACACACACACATGTGCACACACGGGTACCCACGGGTACACAGTCACTCTCCTGAGACTGGGAGCTGCTTAAGGATTGGGATCATGTCATACTTGCCTAGATGCCCAGAGCTCTGTAATATTTAGGGATGTTTTCCACTTTTTGGATAGGAAACTTACCCAGGTTTACTTTCTTCTGGGAAGCAAATCTGATGACCTCACAATGTGGTGTATTTCTTCTTCTTCTTCTTTTTTTTAGATTTTATTTATTTATTTGAGAGATAGGGACAGAGAGAGCACAAGCAGGGAGAGGGAGAAGCAGCTCCCCGCTGAGCAGGGAGCCTAATGCGGAATTCGATCCCAGGACCCTGAGATCACAACCTGAGCCGAAGGCAGACCCTTAACCGACTGAGCCACCCAGGCACCACCCTAGAGACCTTCGTTACCACATTGCTGATCCTGTGGCCCATGCCCAGCTGCTTCAGAGCCCCCCTGGGCTACCCTAATAAGAACGTGGATTTCTAGGTGCCATCTACACCTACTGAATCGGAGTCTCTCAAAAACTATGTTCAACCTTCCTGATGGTCTAGGTACAGTGTTATGTTATATACCATCAAGTGAATCTTCTGTACTTGTTTGGTTGGATTTAGTGAAGTTTTCTCAACCACTTTTATTTAGTCATTGACAGTTTTACTAGCCTCCTTTAAGCTTTTTCTTCCCCCAACAAAATAAATACTGCTATTTTAATTGTGTCGAATAGGATCTGTTTAATAGTTTCTGAATACTCTAATATTTTAGTGGGTTTTTTTTGTTCTTTGTTTGTTTGTTTGTTTGTTTTAAAGTAGACTCCATGCCCAGCATAGAGCCTAATGTGGGACTTGAACTCACAATCCTGAGGTCAAGACCTGAGCTGAGATCAAGAGTCAGACCTCAGCCAACTAAGCCACCATGGTGCCCCTGGATACACTAGTAGTTATTTTATTTTTAAAGAATTTTAAAAGAGATTTTATTTAATATTTGATAGAGAAAGAGTGAGAGAGAATGAGAGAGAGCACAAACAGGGGGAGGGCAGAGGGAGATGGAGAATCTGACACCCCACTCAGCAGGGAGCCTGATGTGGGACTCGATCCCAGGATCCCGGGAACATGACCTGAGGTGAAGGCAGATAACTGACTGAGCTACCCAGGCGCCCAGGATACACAAATATTTTAAAACTAAATCTGTTTCTTTTCTATTATAGACACAGAAAAAGGACCAATGAGGGATAGATTTAACTGAAGTTTTCTGTTACATTCTGTTACATTCACCACATGCAGACCTAGCAAACCCCCAAATGGTAGAAACGTCACTGAGTTAGAACCTTTCCAATTTAGGTAGCAGTCCACTGCCGGTCACGTAGATCATTTGTGTGGATGGAAGGATCTCTCCCTGTCACCCTTGAGAGAACTATGTTGACAAAGGCCATGCTGAGTGACTTCCAAAATCACACTGTGTATCGGCATCCAGGAGGAGTAGAGAGATGAGGGGTAGGGAAGACGCAGACTTCTTGAACATGTGGGCAAGGAGGCTCCTTTACATCTCACGGTCTCACCTAGGTTCAAGAGGAGCTGGAAATGTAGAGCCTGGACAGGGGTGGGTCTCCTTCCCCGTGGCCACTTTGCACAACAGAGAGGGTGCATGGCACGTCCGTAGACAGCCAGCCATGACGGCCACTGGAGTTCTGGGTTTCTATTTATGGTTAGCATAGTTGCTCCTCGTAAACTGTGAAACGTACCATGGCTGTCCTGCCATGTGTGTGTTGTCCAGCAGTGTGTGTGACAGCCTGATTGCCAGGGCCCGGACAGACAGCAAGTAATATGGCATGTATCCAGCAGGCCGTAGATGAATGTCATTTGCTCACAATCGGATGTACGCCCCAGTCTACAAGGTAGCAGATGATAATGTCACTTGAAATAGTCTTCAGCTTCTGAGGGCGGCCGGTCTTCAATCTCTTTAATTTGATTTATCAAGGGATCAATGGTTTCCCTTCTCTGGAAGGTCAAGCATGACACATTGGTTTACCTGCCAAGTTCCTATCAGAAGGGGTCCCTGACATTTAAGAGGCCCCAGAGTTGGTCCCAAGTCCCAGCAACATTACTAGTCTTGAAAGAGTTGGCTGTACTTGATGCCAAACTTGGGGCTGGACGTTAGGACCCAGTGTTGCTGGATCCCCAGCCAGTCAGGCGGTGGGGGAGGTGGCAGTCTGGGGGCCATCCCGCTCCCAGAGGTACTAGTTGAACCTGCTTTATTCTGGGCCATACTCTCTGCTTTTTGGAATGTATTTTATTTCATAGGTTGCTGAAATGATGAGAACTGGGTTTCAAGATGGTTTTGGCTTTCTGCCCTGCCAAGCTGAATTAGGCTGCTGGATGACAGGCATGCCCAGAGAAACCAAAGAGAAATGCCAATTTTAATAGGGGTGTTTGTTTATCCTTTTCTCGCCAGTTAATAAGTATGAATGGACCCCAAATTCAGTCCAAGGATCATGTCAAAGGCAGGAAGTTAAGAGAAAAAAAAGAAGAGTTTGGGGGCTAGTCCAGGATTCTGATGCTCAAGTTTTGTTAAGACCAAGATGAAAAATAAGTTTGTAAATTACTATCCTTTCATACCACTAAAAGCACAATTTCACATGCTACGTACACATGAAATAGTACAAGTGTATGAATATATTGTTAAGGTTTTCAAAACTGATGTTCTAAAAAGTATTTCTCAGCTTCTTTAAGACTGTAAACAGGAAATTAAATTGTCACTGTTGAGAACAGAATTGCCTTAAGGGGTCAAATGCTTGATATTTTAATGTAATCTGCCCATTGCCATATCTCCAATAAAGCCAGCTTTTAGAAATCTACCTCGAAGAAACCGAAGACTAATATTAGCATTTTTAATGTCCTCACAGTTGTGCCTGACAGTATAAACCAAATGAGGTTTTGAGTGTTTTTGCTTGCTTTACTTTTTACCTCGTAGTGTTTGCAATAACAGTTGTTCAATTGCATTGAATGTTATAGGTTCTCATTTTCAACCAAACTAGCCCAAAACAAAACATAACCAAATCCTGCAAAAAAATTCATGCCAGTTAATAGTTCGATTTCCTTTGGAGCGATTACAAAATTCATTATGTTATTTTTCCATGAGTGCCTAAGATAAGCATTCACTTTCTTGAATTATTGAATTTTCTTTAGTATCATACTTATGCACCATTGAATTACCATGTGTACCATGGCCTTTGGGTTTCTTCATATATATACATACATATATATAGGTATATATATATGTAAATCTTTTTTTTTTTAACCTAGATGTTATTTATCTTTTCTGAAGGCTACTTTTAAATTACATCAGAGCTCATCTTGACCTTTTGACGTAGGACTGGTTTGGTTTAATAGGATAAGTTGATTGTATTTTGGTTAAAAAAATTTGAGTTGTTACTTTGTTATTAGGAAAATAATCTTTAGCAATGATGTATTACCTTGTTCTGTCAGAGTGATGAAAGCCCATTGACACAGTTGTCAAATCAAGAGTAATGAATGTAACGAAAATTCATTCCCTAGAAATGTTTGGGATAATTGCTGACATGGTAATACAATTAATGCATAGTCTTTTGGTGGTCTTTGCAAAGGGTTGGCGTTTCAATAGTCACAAGAAAGTTAAAAATGAGATCTTGTGCTGTCAATAATATATATAAGCAAAGATAAAATAGTTTTCCCACACAATGTCTGTGGGAAACCACACCTACACAAAATTACATGAGTATTCTTTTCAGGGCATTTTGCCCTGAATTGAATGATACTAAAAATGATTCAAAAAGAATCACATTCCTTTGACGTCCTCTTTAAAGTTCAAGCGCAGTGGGGGAGGGGAGGAGGTGGAGGGATGGGGTAACGGGGGGATGGACATTGAGGAGGACATGTGTTGTAATGAGCACTGGGTGTTATAGAAGACTGATGAGTCACAGACCTGCACCCTGAAACGAATAATAATTATTATATTATATTATTATTACATCATCATTATTATGTATTATTATATATAATATATAATTATATAATTTTATATTATATTATTAAAATATAATTATTATATATTATTACATTATTATATTATATACATTATTATATTATATATTAATTAATTAAATTTAAATTTTTTAAAAAAGTTATGTTTGAGAACATCTTCTTCCACACCATGTCCCGTAGGATTTTCAGACCTGCATCTTCCATGAAGCATTATTAGTAAAGGGTATGCTTGGCAGAAAGGCAGAGGAATGAGAGGGCAGGCAGTGTTGCTGACACTTGGAAACTGTGGTCCGTGGGAGGTGGTGGCACCCACTGGGACTTTGGGGGCATCCCGCTGATAACCGCTGAGGCCCCACATTTGCACGTGTCCTCCCTGCAGATTTCACCCCTGTGGCGCACCCTCCTGCCTGCCCGACCTTCCTACTCTTGGAAGGTCGCACTTGGCGACCTTCGCGCTTCCCATCAGTCTGGCCATTCCTTCCATAAGCTTCCTCTTCCGCTCCCCTCCCCGTAAATCTCAGTAGCACCCCCTCTCCAAGTTCATCCTGGCTTCTGTCAAAAGCCATGGGAGGAGGTAGGAGAGGCACATGTTTTTGGATTCAAGCAGAAGCTAATTACAATCCAGATGTAATATTTGGGAGTTGTGCGAGTAAGGTCATTTACTAGACCTCTCCATGCTTTAGTTTCTGCCTCTCTGTCAAAGCGATAATGGTATTTACAGAGTGTGTCATCTGCCATGCATACACCGGGTCTGGGACTTGGTAGTAGCCCACAAATGTGAGTTCTCTTTGTCTTCCAGGTAAAACTTATGGAGAAATTAACTCTGTTGTTGTGTGTCTTGAGTTGATCCTCTTCTCAACATTTAGCTGTAGTCTCCAGCTACCTGTGATGGAGATGTTCAGTGGTAGCTCCGTAGGGATGTGGTGTAGACACCACAGACGCAGTGAGGGCACCAAGAGAGTTGGGGTGAAGATACTCTTCGGGCTTGGCTCTGCAAACTGGACCACTGTCGGTTTCTGTGGATCTTGCCACATGCAAAAACTTGTCTTAGAAGAGACTTTAAGAAGGAAGGGGCAGGGGGCACCTGTGTGGCTCAGTGGGTTGGTTAAAGCCTCTGCCTTTGGCTCAGGTCATGATCTCAGGGTCCTGGGATCGAGTCCTGCATCGGGCTCTCTGCTTAGCAGGGAGCCTGCTTCCTCCTCTCTCTCTGCCTGCCTCTCTGCCTACTTGTGATCTCTGTCAAATAAGAGGATGGAATCTTTAAAAAAAAAAAAAGGAAGGGGCAGCCTACCTTTTTGAGTTGCAAATTTGCCTTACCTTGATTATTTGGAATTGAAGGATGGAGGTGTGTTTTGGTCAGTAACCCAGGAATGCTACATTCTGCTCTGTCTTTGAGCTTCCCAAAGGAGATACTCATAGTGGGGACATTGACAAAGCAAGACAAAATAACAACATATTATTAGCCGAGGCATTGGTCTTGAGTTCCAGTGCAGAGCTCCATTACACCAGGCTGGAAGAGGTGACAGAATCCTGTCCCTAGAGCAAAGTTGGTTTGAATGATCTGGAAGCAAAGTACTCCATTAGGCAGGGTCAGAGTCCCTGAGGCCCAAAAGAATCTTAGACATTAACACTGTAATGGTGAAGAGAAAGGCTGATCGAAGGTCCACGTTCAGTAGTTTAGAAAGGGAAGGGGTTCTCTCACGTCACCTATGGCGCTGGGCTAAGCCACCTGCCTCAGGTTCTGGGCAGAACCAGAAGCAGAGCCAAGCTGCCCCGGGGGAGGGAGATGGTGGAAAGATGGAGAGATGGGTGGGTGGAGGAGAGAAAGGAGACTGCATCCACATGCTGACCTTATCAATTTTCACCCGTAAAGGTGCACTCTTGTGTTACACCTTTTTCCTCATTTATATTTATCCAGCGTATTGACAGATATATATATGAAATATTCAATATGTTTGTTGGATTGAGTTATTATTGTAGACATGACTTCGGGTTCTTGCAGACTCTTTCTTACATATCTCCAAGGAGACTTTTTTAAAAGTGGGAACTAAATAACAGGGAAAGAAAACTTTGATTACTCTAAAATTGGTTTTAATTCCAAGGAGGAATCACTAACCTTAACAACAATTTTTTTTGTCCTGATAAAGTATCATTGCATCAGATCCAATGAAAATCTATCAAGAGTGGTTTTATATGTCATTAAGATAAAGCTTTTTACAATGTAGTACAGAAAATATTTTATAATGCACGCATAAACAAGACCATCTGAGATGATTACACATCTTTTTATTTTATTACCAGAATCACTTTGCAATTCATAGTTGTCTTAATATTTCAATGCAGTCGGGAGATCCTGAATTGACATTTGTTTCTCTTCTCTGAAAGGTTTCTCAGAGGTCTGATAGTATGACTTCTGTTTCTGAAAATCTGAAGTCCAAAAAGCCACAAATCCTCCCTTAGAAAGTCCTGGGTGTCACTGAATTGGTTGTCTAAAGAAATGAAACCTAATGTGCTCAGCGGCAATAGTCCCATTCCCCGTCCATGCTGTCCTTTTCTGGCTAATTCTCAGCTGGAATATTTGCAAAGGAAACATTCAGCCTGAGGAGCCGGGAGTTGTCGCAGCTCAGGCTCTGGAGCTGCCATAGCTGAGCCTTTGTCGTGGCCCCGGGGGCGGGCGGTGGGGGGCCCCTCTCCTCTTGGCTGCTCCGGCCATCTCTTTAGGACCCTCATTGAGAACTTGGGGCCTTTTGAACAAAGTCAAAAGAATTCATACTCTACTAAATGAAACACTTTAAGAATAACAACAGAAATAATGAGCCCACAGTAAGGAAGTATTTTAACCACATCGTACACTTACGCATTACCAAAAAACCCTCTATCCCCCACACTGTAAAGAGGAAACAGACATGTCGCTTTCAGCTGGGTTGCATGAGGGGGATGGCCACCAGAGTATTAGCCAACTCTCTGTTGTCACTTTAAAAAAAAAAAAAAGGTTATTTATTTATTTATTTATTAGAACAAGAGAGAGCATGAGGGGGGGAGGATCAGCGGAAAAAGCAGGCTCCTCGCTGATCTGGGAGCCGTATGCGGGACTCAATCCAGGGACTCCGGGATCATGACTTGAGCCAAAGACAGTTGCCTAGCCAACTGAGCCACCCAGGTGCCCGTCTGTTGTCACTTTTGATTGAAACCAGCAGAGATGTGTTTTGGCAAATCTATTCATAATTTGTCTTTCCTTACAGGGCCCCCCTGGTAATTGTGTTTTCCATCAGGGAATCGGATGGAAGTTAATGTATTGACAATCTGCTATGATTGATGACGAATGTCTTGTTAACATTTCCCCCACTCTTCGACCCGCAGGGCAATGCGTCTTAGACATCCAGTTTAAAGAATTAAAAGGACAACTTCTTCGTACAGGAAGAACTTCTTCAAAGGTAGGGGTCTGTCTTCTGAAAAGGTTTATTAGTAAAGAAGGGAATTATACCATAAAATGACATGATTATATATTATTATTGCCATAATTAATACTTTTCAATCCAGAAAGTAAAGATGGGGAGGAGGAATGAAAGATGGGGAGTAGGAATATGTGTGCAAAAACATTAATCATACTGCTTGTCAAAGGGGATGGATGGGTGAAAACACAGCAAAGAAAACCAGCTCTTCGTGTCCTTCCGTAGTAATGAGATTTTTGTCTTACTAAATCATGAATCATAAAGTTCAGAAAATAGCAGAATGAAGGCATTGCCAGTAAACAATATGTTTCTGAAGGAATTCAAGATCGAAAATGATAAGGAATCATTTACAAGAAAAGAGTTTTCTTTTGGATTCCATCAGGTATCAGAAAATCTCCCAAGAATATACTTACCCGTACCTAATTTTTGTTGTCTCACAGTGAAGTCCAGATAATACAAAAGTCTATTGGGAAAGTTTAAATATTACTTTGATATGTGCTTTCTGCTTTGTAAATCCAATGCCCCCACCCCCACTGCCCACCCCTTTCCCGTTTATGTCACTTAGAATTATCAGCTCCAGAATGGACTCTGCCAGGCCTGTGAGGCCTTCTGAAAAGCCAGCTATTATAGTATTGAACTTGATGAAGAATATCTTCCTCGGAGATCTGGAACATAGTTCAGAGACCTCTATCTCATAAGGGATGTATGAGAGCATGATTGTTTGGACATTCAGTCCTCTACCCTCCTAGGTTCTATTTAGCAAATAAGCTCTCAATAGATTTTAATTATGAAAAGAAGACTGTCTGCAAGATTTGGAGGTAGGAAAATCTTGCAAGCATGTTGTCTCTTGTCCTTGAGAAATGCTAAAATTAATCCATTCAGATGTCCTTTTCTGCTGAAGAGGAAATGATTCATGCCTCAGTTGAATTTGCTTCTTTTGTGCTCTATTAAAACTGATTTCATATAACTAATTATTATGGTGCTTCAAAATACCTCCCAGAAATCCCCAAAGCAGTAGCCTGGAAACTAAGAACGTTGCTTTGTAAATCAAGTAGCACACATTTTGTTCTGCTCTGAAGAGTTCTTGAAAAGTGAACATTAGTAAAGACTAACAAAATGGCTGAGTTAAGTAGTCGAGACCAATACCAAAGAGACTTCATTTTCTATAAATGGGTCTTTTACTAGAAAGCTCTCTTCGTTAATATAAAGTGATTTACTTTCGACCTACCTATACGCACCTCCTCCAACAAGTGTGCTTAATTCGTAAAAAAAGGAAGGGTAAGACCCCTCCAATCCCACAGGGACACGAAGTCTGGAGGTCCCAAGTTGTTGGGAATTGGGAAGTTAACCATAATGGTGTTAAGTCAAACTGGCCCACGATAAATCATTCGTATACTATATTACGACAAGTCCTTCTGGAGGTAATATATTGTGTGATACCTAGGAGATATGGAAAGACAGCAAGAGCAGGAGCTTGTTTGAAGTGGTGGTTTCTAGTAAAAGGGGAAGATCCACAAAGACGAGGCAAGGGGACGGACCACCAGGGAGGAGTGTGTGGGGTCCTTGGAGGGTGGCGGGGGTGAGCTCCGTAAAGGCTGTCGCACTTTCAGGGACACTCTCCCACGGTTGTTCAGGACGTTTTCCTGGCTGGTTGCAGTGTTTTCCTCTTTCCTTCATTGTGAGTTATTTTACTTAAAATCTCTATCTTCCAGAGGCAGAAGTGAAAAGGTTCAATTCTACCTTTCTCAGTACATTCTTCTCGTGGATTGTTTTGGCTGGTCTTTTGTTGAATGACTAAAATGAGCTTCGAGTTGTCGGGCTCTCTTAGAGCCACTGAAATATCTCATTTTATCCTTGTGAATGATTTAATCTGGTCGAAACTAAATCCTGAGTGTCTTCCCCTGATTCTCCCCGCCCCATCCCTGAAACAAAGGCACCCTGAAACTTCCCCAAATTCTGAAGCCCTCTTGTATTCAGAACGTCCCCAGGCTATTCAAGAGTTCAGCCCCTGACATTAGAATGAGAAAGTTTTTTTGTAGCTACTTGTAGTTTTCAGTAGTGTTTCCCACGTTCACTAGTGTGCTGTGGTATCCACAAGATGTGAATGCCCAGAACTGCGGTTTTCCTTCTCTCTGGAAAGCTCTACCGCTGCGGATTGATATCCAGTCATGGATACAAACCACATTCCCTTTCATCATTAACACAATTGTGTAAATTATTGCCAAGGGAAAGAATTCTCCCCATCTGTTCTACCTGGCTTGAAAACCTTGGGTGAACATGCAGGACAGCTAATGGCGGAATTTCCAGAAGCAACCAGAATTGGGGGGCGGGGAAGGGGTGCCCCTCAAATCACTCTGTATAAATGATTTTCTAGAGCTCTGGCTGCACTTGCATGAGTTTTGTCCTGGTTGTAACCATAATAAGTCAGAAGAAGAATCCTGCCCTGCTATACCTGTGTGTGTGTGTTATGTTAGTCACCATGCAGTAGTACGTCATTAGTTTTTGGTGTAGTGTTCCATGATTCATTGTTTATGCATAAGAACACCCTGCGTTCTGTGTAATACGTGCCCTCCCTAATACCCATGACCAGGCTCACCCATCCACCACCCCCCTCTTCTCTAAAACCCTCAGTTTGTTTCCCAAAGTCCATAGTCTCTCATGGTTCATCTCCCCCTCTGATTTTCCCCCTTTCACTTTTCCTTTCCTTCTCCTAGGGTCCTCTAAGTTATTCCTATGTTCCCCCAAGTAAGTGAAACCATATGATAATTGACTTTCTCTGCCTGACTTATTTCACTCAGGATAATCTCCTCCAGTCCCATCCATGTTGATGCAAAAATTGGGTGTTCGTCCTTTCTGATGGCTGAGTAATACTCCATAGTGTATATGGACCACATCTTCTTTATCCATTCGTCCGTTGAAGGGCATCTTGGTTCTCTCCACAGTTTCTGCCCTGCTGTACCTTAAGGCACATTCCCATTTGGTAAGCGATGTAAAAAGGAAAACCTGAGAGGTTATTGGAGTTATTTAATGATTATTTTTGATTGATGATCCAAAAGATGTTCTTCCCCTTAGACTCACAACCCTAACTTTTAAAAAATTATGTATACAAAGTAGGAGAATGCTATTGATATTTTGAGTAAATAATAATAGAAGTGATAACAGTAAAATGATTTTTTCTTATAATTAAGTTGATTTGTAAACGTGAATCCATTTTTTATGACAAAATGCAAAGGGACTACAGTTTTTAAGACTGTTTAACAGTAAGAAGATCTATCAAAATTTGTCCTACAGGATCACTGTAGAGCTGAGAAGTTTTATCTCACATTACCGGGCACCAGATAAATCTAGAAGACACATCATCCGCAAAAGGAATACTCACCTCACAAAATGAAAGCACATGAGTAAGAAGCTTCCCAGGGAAGCCTGGGACTGATAGAAACCAGGACAGGCATCTAAAACGAAGCAAAGGATATTCGCCGCTTTTTGGCTCTGTACCGGTCAGAATTGATGAGGTGTTTGGTCAGCTAGAAAACCAGAACCGTCTTTTCTTGTACTTAATGCCTTCCTCCCTCTTCACCCTGATGTGTGCTGAGGGCGAGCTCCGGATTTCAGTGCAGTGCCTACAGCTCTTGATTCATTGGCCCACTTGGATGGTCCCTCCATTGTGATCGCAGCTAACTCCGGCAGGGAGTGAGGGCTCAGCCCCCAACCCGAGGGAGCGAGAACGTTCTGTTCTTCCATCCCAGTGTTGTCTGCAACTTCCCTGTTGCCCTTTGGAGCCTGAGCAAAGCTCTGTGACCTGTGGTCAGATGGGAGCATATTAAATGTCCCATGTAGGGCGGCTGAATTACGATGCATTCCTGCTGTTGATCTCCAAGTTACTCTGGCCTCTGTGACCGAGGGACCTTTATTGATTAAGTTATTTCTGCCCCTTGCATCCTGGTCTCATAATTCTTAGGAGACGCCACCATTTTTCTCTGGAAACCCACCCCACTCCTCTCTCACTCTTCCCACTGTTCAGCCCGAGAGCTGTCTCCGAGGCTCAGAAAGACACCTGAAGAAGGACCGTGGGTGGCATCCTCTCCTGGGAGGTTGCGGGAGGGGTGAGATCGCTCAAGGGTGGCAGAGCAGTGATAAATGTCGAAGCATGTTTCGGTGGCCGTGACTGTCCGTGCTGTGCTGGTAGTCAGTAGAAGGGACACTGCACACGTCGTGCGTTCCTCCACTCCCCTCCCACGGTGGTCCGGTGGGAAGAAAGATGTGCTTTGGAGCCCAAAGGAGAAAATCACCCCAGGAACTCTCATACAGGAAACTTGTCGCGACTTAGCATTTCTATGCCAGAGGGTTGATGCCGTGACCTTTGCAAAGGGATCTTTGGAAATACTGAATCAGTATTTCTGGATCAGTATTTTTTCCCTCTGATGTACTTTTGGCTTAGTTTAAAATGTTTATTTTTACTTTTTTTAAAGATTTTATTATTTATTTGAGAGAGAGGAAGGGTGAGAGAGACCATGAAAGGGGAGAAAGTCACAAGGAGAAGCAGACTCTCTGCGGAGCTGGGACCCCGATGCAGAACTCGATCCCAGGACTCCGGGATCATGACCTGAGCCGAAGGCAGTGGCCCTAACCAACTGAGCCGCCCAGGTGCCCTAAAATGTTTAAAACACTTCGTTTTAAATGTTTAGGGCTAGTGGGCTATGGACTTTAATTTGAGGGCTCCCTGAAATCATCAGAACTGGACCACTCCTGAGGGGGACACTGTCCTGTGATCCTTGTTCCCAGCAAGTGCAACCCTGACCGAGATAACCCCGCCCTGAGAGGAAACATATGGAGAAGGATAATCAGAAATGGTATCCCTTACGCATTCAGACTTCGGATATTGATGTTCAGCAGTCTAATGACCAAAATTAATGTTCATTGAACTCTGTAGGCCACAATATACTGGGTCAGATTATACCGGAAAGCCCTAAGTGTTCGGGTGCACAAAGATAGAGATGTGTGCCTGGGTTCTGTGGGTGCTGTAGCCGACCCCTTCCTTCCAGCATCTGGACATTTCATCCCTGGCTGCCTTCGGAGGGAGTCAGATCCTGACAGGAGGGTTATCTAGGGAGCTACCCAGGGGGAAAATGAAGCCCAGTGTGGTGCAGGAGGCCAGGCCCAGGCCCCTGCTGGTGACGCAGTATGCTGCTGTCACGTCTGACTGCATACACAAACAGATACTTGGACTTCCTCTTCTTCCTCTTCTTCTTCTTTTTTTTGCTTCGCTTTGTTTTGTTTTGTTTTATTTTGCCTTTCACGACAGCATCTGTTTTGTGAGGCAAAGGAAAAAAAAATCCCTTGGAAGGCTGCGAGTTTTCATATCTGCAGAAGGCATTTCTACAGCTTTTGTCAAACTTAGCGGCTCTGTAAAGCGTCTTTGTCTCTGGTTGACTGTTGCAGAAAGCAAGTCCATAAACTAGCGCGCATACAGGAGAGAATGATTTCTATTGAAAGAGTCGAGTAGGATATGGGGCATGGGGCTGGTCGTGAAAAGGGTTTTGTTTCTTGCAGCACGGTGGAAATCCACATTCATATCGCTGCTCCCGCGTTCGTTAGCATGCACGGTTAAACAATGGGGCATGCCAGCCGACGTGGCGGTGTTGATTAATGCATTCCTCGAACGTGTTGATTAATGTGTTCCTGCAATGCCTCCTAAGCCCCAGCCTGCACCTGAGGTGTGCACAACAGGCCTCCCCGCTGGCTGCCGCCGCGCTCCCGCGAGCCCATTTGCGCCCAGGTTTTCCCGTGTGTATATTTCACACCCATGCCATTCTGAATAAAACCACAGATCTAGCCGACTTTTTGCAGAAACACTGTCCTCTCCCAAAAGTGCCCTACCCTATAATCTAGCCTGAGACATCAACTCTGAAGTTCACAGAAGGAGTGCTATTCTAGCTGAACAAATGTTGGGTGCCCTCTGTCTGTCCCGCGGATGATTCCACCCTGATTTTCATTTTTGTTGTTCTCAAAGTTTTTGTAAAGAGGAAAAGCTGAAAATACTCACTGAGTGCAATTCTTCCTTGAGTAATCCAGGAAGACTGATGCAAATGGACAGACCACTAGACACGTGGTGCACTTGGCATCTTAGCTGGAAACCCACTCTTCCCGGGGACGGGGATTCCCATCGGTACAGCGAGGCTAATTCCCTTTCCAGGCGGCTTCATTCAAGATTGTGACTTCGCTCACTTTATTATGGATTCCCAACCAACCACTAATTCTTTTTGTAGAAATTGTTTCTGGAAAGCCTCATCTTGGTGAGGTTCTGCCTGGCTAACTGTTCGGAAAAGATGACCTTGTAACATTTTTTGTTTGTTTAGTATCTTTCACTTGTTATTTGAGACATAAGAATTCTACTGCTACTTTAAAATTTTTCTGACCCTAGAATTCTCAGCAAGATGACAAAACCTGATGAGAAAGCCAGGTTCTCAAATGATGAGAGAATGTCTGAATGTAGATGGAATGGATCAGTGGTGTTGCCCACTACCTTGAGGCTTTTTCAGTCTGACGCTCTCCCAACTGAGCTATTCCGGCCGCCCACCTTGAGGCTTTTTATATTAGAGGCATTTTAATAGAGGAAACTGTCAGTGTTACTGAAAAAAACTACTTTCAGCTTTGGGAAAAGCAAAGTGAACAGGTTTATCCTGAACAAGTGGGGACTTTTATGTATTAGAGAATTACCATATGAAACTATTACACACAGAAGTGGCGAAGTCACCTGTATTAATCCCGCTTAATTATTGGCATGAAATTAATGGCAAAGGATGACATTCTGATATTTTCAGGAATAAGACTTGAGGAAAGATTCTTTATTCCATTTACTTTGGTGGTTCACAGAACACATGACTTCTATTACTTGCTTCATAACATGCTAACTGCAAATTACGGTGTTTTAAAAATATTTAGTTATATATCTGTCTCACAAGGAACATTTGTGAAAAATGAAAAAGTAAAATGTGGGCTCACTTCCTTGGTGCTGGTAGACATAAACTTCTCTTTTGTAGCTCAAGCTACACAGAATATGTGTTTAAATCCTTATAATGATGTGGAAGACATTCTTAGGAAAACCAATCTACTTGATGTTTAGAGAACCTTTAATTATATGTTTAAAAGAGAAATACACCAAAATAACCAGGAGGACTTCACATATGTGATTAGACATGCATTTTCTTAGTGAGCTTGAATTCTACAAGAATTGAGGGGGGGAGACAAAGAGATGCAGCGAACATGATTAATCCGTTTTTCTGCAAAGCTTTTGGTACTGTACTGAATAAAAGCTTTGCTGACAGAAGCTGTTAGCCTGGTGAAAGATAGGCCGTAGGAACAGGTTATGAAAGGAGAGACTGGAAAGCAGAGAACATTCCACATGGAAAAGGAGAGCAGGGAAATGGTTTCTGTAAGTCTGTATTTATTTTGTTGTCAGGAAGCACAGAGAGCATGTAGTTAATGTAGTTTCCTAAATGACTTTGTTCCTGGGGGCAAAAAAAAAAAAGAAAGAAAGAAAACCAGAAAAAAACAAACAACAACAACCAAAAAAAAAAAAAGGCACAAAACAAACTGAGAAAACAATTTGACAAATATAACTAGACAAAACTACTGCATTTGTATTATTCAAATGACCTAGAAAATACGTCTAAGTTCCAAGTGTCCTATCCTGTAAAATATTTCTCTGTTATTTAACATTTCCCTGTTTTAGAGAACCCAATGACAGATATGCTTTAGTATTTAAAAAAAAAAAAGTCTTCAAATTGATTTGTTGTGCAAAATAACAAATCATTTGGCTGGTATATATTTTTGAAGGCTCTTAAAAGCTTTCTTGCTGTAGAGGGGTAGGAAAAAAGGAAGTATGTCTTAGACAGCCTTTCACACCATCACGGGTACTTCGTTCAGAAGTCATCCCCAGGAAAAACTTTCTCCTTAATTTTCTCTCCAGGTCTTCAAATGTATTGCTGATGGTTGTTGCTAACCCTGAGCTGCTTTATGATAAATTGATACACACTCTCATTTTTCTGAAAACAAGCCTTTGAACACTAGTCTTTTTCTTCTGTAGAGCAGCCCACAAGTTCAATAAGGAAATAGATTTCAAATATTTCTATTATAATGGACTTGCTGATTCTGTCCAAATTATTATTATTGTTTTTAAAGATTTTATTTGAGAGAGAGAGCACAAACAGGGGGAGTGGCAGGCAAAGGGAGAAGCAGGCTCCCTGCTGAGCAGAGATCCTGATGTGGGACTCGATCCCAGGACCCTGGGATCATGACCTGGGCTAAAGGCGGATGCTTAACTGACGGAGCACCGAGGCACCTCTGTCCAAATTATTTTTATCACTGAAATGTAGCTGCCTTGTTCCACTAGTGCTCAAGTAGACATTGAAGGGCATGGAAAGAGGGAACAATTCAAAGACTTTCTTTTATAAGACACATTCCCCTCAGCTGAGAGTCAAGCATTGTTTTTCACAAGTAGAATGTTCAGTAACCACCGAATGATCTATGAGACCATGGCCAATATCTGATCCTAGAATCTCACCACTTAATTGAGAATAAATCAAAGTTTATTCTGGACTTATTTGGGTTTCCTTAATACAAATAAAATACTACTTACAAGACCTACAAATAGTGCTGACCATCTCCATTCACAAACATCGTTGATTGCTTTTTATATGCAGGGGATCATGAGAAGCTCTGAGAATGCAGCCTGCCTTCCACACTATGGCCCTTGCCCTTCAATGACTCTTTAGTTATATAACAAAAATCAGCTGTTCACATGCACATCAAAGGAAAGCACAGAGTAGCATTATTGACTGTTAAACGTATAGGCTGAAAGTGCTTGGGGACGTCGAAGGAGCAGTGACCACTAGATAGAGACTGACAAAGATTTACAGTTGATTTGAACTTCAACTGATCCTTGAAGGTGGAATGGTTCTGAAGCTAGTTCAGAAATTTTTTAAATAAAAAAAAGAACAGAAATTCCAGAGTTTGGGGGGGCACCTGGGTGGCACAGTCCATTGAGTATTCCACTCCTGGTTTTGGCTCAGGTCCGTGATTCAAGGTCTGTTCAGGTTGTAATCACGGTCAGAGATGAGCCCCACCTCACGCTGCGTGCTCAGTGGGAAGTCTGCTTGCTATTCTCCCTCTGCCCTGCCCTCTGCATGCTTCTCTCAAATAAACCTAAAAAAAAAAAAAAAAGAAAAGAAAAGAAAAGAAAAGGAAAGCAATTCTGGAGGGGGAAATGGCCAAGTCTTGAGTAGGGGAGGGAGATAA
The DNA here is from genome assembly GCF_011764305.1 of Mustela putorius furo. Taxonomy (NCBI): domain Eukaryota; kingdom Metazoa; phylum Chordata; class Mammalia; order Carnivora; family Mustelidae; genus Mustela; species Mustela putorius. The sequence continues at coordinate 16,443,265 of NW_025421998.1, forward strand.
GTGTGGTATTTGAATGGCAAAAGAAAAAAAACAGAAGGTAGGCCTAAGTAAGAAGCAGTTGAAAGTGACTTAGGGGAGTTTTTTGTTCCTTCTTTCTTTCTTTAATGAATGACTAAACATTTGTTCATTCATTCCTTCATGAATGAGCTAATATGTTTCAGACATCAAAGAGTAGTGGGCAAGTTATACATGGAATGTATCGAACACAATAATAGCAGCATGGTGTTATTATTCCCCCAAAAGTAAAAATAATAACTGCGTGTGTGTGTGTGTGTGCGCCTATAAAAGTGTAATGGTGATACAGAAGCAAATGTGACCGCTCTGCAGGGGGGCAGCAGGAAAAACCCAGAGGAGGAACACTGAGGATGAGTAAGCATCTTGCAGGCAGAGGTGGAGAAGGAGGTCCCAGCTGTGAGCAGAGTCACAGTAGATCCCCTTGAAGGCTTGCGGTTGATGCCCTCATGTATGACTGAAGGAGAAGTCGGAGGTGCTGTGAAGACGCTTTGGAGACTGCTCTCTGGGCCAGGAGCTTGGGATAGGTTGTGGGATTCTACATAAGGATTCTGAGTAAGGGCGTCACGTGATCAGATCTGAGTTTGGAACAAACGCCCTGGTAATCTGCATACCTGGGTGAAATTGGAGCCGCTAAGCAGGAGAGCCTGATGCAGGGTCCTCGCAGAGAGCCTGCAGAGAGACAGTTGATGGCAGATGGAATGGACCCATATTCCGATTAGGAATGAGAAATGAGAAAAGCAAGCTCTGACCACTGGCTTGAGACACTGGGTGGTTGGTGGTTCTCCTGAGTGGACTAGAAGGGGCAGAAGGGCTGCTTTGGGGAAGAAGATAGGGTTTTGTCATGAATATGGCAAGTCTGAAATATGTCAGGTTATGACTGTACCGTACGGAGTTTGAATTACATTCAGTTATGAACCCGTTATGGTCTTGAGTGAGAAGCAACGTCTGCCCAACCGTTGTTTCGAGAAAGTTCATCTGGCATCAGTATTTTAGGAAAATTTCATGAAGCACCATTAAAGATGAAGAAAGCACGTAGGCAGTTAGTGCCGTGGTGGGTGTGTGAGGACAGAGACCCCAGAATGTGGAGAGAGACTTCGAGAATGGCAAGCAGACATGCCAGGCAGGGGTCAGCAATCTGCCGCTGGAGAAGAGCAGAGCCTTGCCTTTCGTTGTCATGTTTAAACCCAGCCAAGAGTTTGTCCCATTGTTTCCTGAACACAATCTCCATGGAGACATCTCTGCCTGGGGTGAGTTTCATCTCTGGAACTCAGGGATCCGGGTTGGCGACGGTGATAAGCATCCCAGGTTGTCCTGAGAATCCATACACATATTTGAAGGAGGTAGGTGGTGGCTTCCCATGGCCCACGTGCCAGAAGAATCAATGCCATCAATCATGTCCAAGAGAAGAACTGTCTGTAGAAACCAAAAGGTCAAAAACTCTTATTAACCAGAAGACCTAGAATGTACACAATTCAGACTGAAATGACTTTCTCAGAGAGTGATCTGAACAAAGGAAATTTTGCCAAGGGCAAAACTGAAGGAAAACAGTACATAGCATTCCCCAGGGTCACTGGAAACATTTTTTTGAAGCAATAACATGGGACAATATGTCATTATTACTAAGCAGACCCATTTGTGTCCAGCATAAGGGGGAAAAGAGCTGCATTGTTTCTGTGCCCGTCATGTTCGTGGCGGTGGTTTTGTCTGTTCCACGGTCACTGTTTAGAAAGGGAGGTCACTTAGACACATGCCAAATGACTGAAGTGGTATTTCCACGAAACATTTCCATTTTAATAATTCTTTCGTATTTGTAGATGAAAAACGGCTTAACCCTAGGGCATATGCTAGGATGAATCACAAAGCTCAGAAATTTTGTCCTGAAGTGATGAGTTGGCTGCAGAGGGAATTCACATGTATTTATGGACAAATTCTGGCATCATTAATGCCTCAAATCATAATTTTAAATGCCCAAATCATAATTTATATTCATAAATTTTTTATTTTGAGCTCCTGGGTAATCAAAACTCTTACCACTGGCCATTCGTCTTCTGTCCCATCAATCACATGGAGAAGAACTGCAGTTTTTAAACAATAGAAAAATTACCAAAATTTCCTTTCATTTATTTATTTATTTATTTTAGCACTATCTTATTAGCTTGTATCTGACCAATATATTTCTCACGTAGACAGGATAAGCAGAGAAAGTCCCCAAATCTGACATGGCACTCCTTTCGATTATTCCAGAATCGTGGCATGAGAGTGTGAGCAGTTATGTGGTTCATGCACTTGGGGTCGGGAGGGGGGTGTCCCCCAGCCTGCTTCCTTCTGCAGCTCTACACATTCATGTTAAGTCTTGTGGCTAATGGCCCCCAGCTGCCTGGTACCAATTCCTTATCAGTTCCTGTTCTGGAAGTCATATTGGTAATCCATGTGGGCCTTGGAACCTATTTTCTGGAAAATTAATACTTTTAAATATTTCTGTAAATTTTATGGAAAAACCCTTCTGATTTGTTTTCCACATATTACTTGCATTGTTTTCAGTCTGGCTGGCCTATAACATGCTTTGGCATCTATAATGAAATTACTTTATCTTCAGCCAGTAATTCGCTTCCTGGTAAAAGGAATGGGAAATGTTTTGTTAGGATATACAAGAGCACTGATTTTAAATTGTTTAGATTATATAGAATTCTTTGCAAGTGATGTCAGAGAGTCCATTACAATTTAAATTCATTTTCTAAATCAAAATTATGCTTTATCTTCTCGGCATTATAGAGCTGTGCCTTGTATACCCCTTCATTGTAATTAATGTTTTGCCTCTATTTATAGAATATAGAGAATCTTCAACAGTTTCCTTTTTTATTGTTGTAAATAATTATTTTTAAGGAGAGTTTTGACTGAAATCTAGTTCTATTGAAATATATTTTCAAAGTAAAATTTGTTCCCCGAATAAAATGTAAAAGTAAAACAGAATTTGTTATTTATTTATTTATTTATTTTTAAAGATTTTATTTATTTATTTGACAGAGAAAGTAAGAGAGCACAAGCAGGCAGAACAGCAGAGGGAGAGGGAGAAGTAGGCTCACCACTGAGCAGAGAGCCCAGTGCAGGGCTCAATCCCATGACCTGAGCCAAAGGCAGATGCCTAATGACTGAGCCACCCAGGCGCCCCAAAACAGAATTTGTTTTTTAAAGAGGAGTTTCTATTGCTGAGTTGACAGTGTTATATTTTGGCCAAAAGTATTCGAATGCAGACATTTCTTTTTCATGCTTGAGCTTCTCTTTTAACTCCTGAAGCCGTTTAGTGCCGCACAATCAGTACCATCATTTCAATAATACAATAAATTATGAAAGAAAATGAAAAACGCTCTAAGTGGTAAAGCCAAATCTGCTTCAAATTTTATTTCCTCCTGGCCTCTGTGCCTCAACCGGGGCAGACCTTTGCCATCCCCAAGTCTGGAACTACTGGTTTGACCTGTTCCTGTTTCAGTGTTGCCCGGAGGGGAGCTCAAGCAGCACGGAGCAAGTTATTTTCTTGAAAGGTCTCAGCTTACCCCGGGATGCATTGTCTGATGCTTCTCTATTACATTCGCCTATAGGTATGACACGGTGGCCTTTTTAGAAAATAGATCTTTATTGTAAAAATAGCATCTGGGATCCTCTAAGACCCTATTCCATAAAGACAGATTAGTTTAATTTCATATATTTGAATGTCTTCCCAATGGTGATGGCCCTTCTTCAATATTTAATCAGGTAAAATTAACACGATGTTATAATAACAGTTGAGAATAATCAAAATGGGTCCAAAGCAGTATTTAAAAAAAAAAAAAAAAAACATCAAGTTTGTTTTTTTCCAAGCCTGTGCCTATACAAAATATCAGCCAAAGTTTGTGGAAGTATTAAATTAGTATGCAGACAGTCATCCATGAATAGTGGAACTGAGTATCCCCAGGAAGACTTATTCTGAAAACTATTATGTTCTACTACAAAAACAGGCACCATTGATGAGGCTTATCAAGTGTCAGGCACGGTCTAAGCAGATTATGTGCTTTGTCCCATGTCATCCTCTCAGTTACTGTCCTTACTTTAGAGAGGAAGCAACTGAGGTTCCCATTGCCCATGAACACACGGCTAGAGAACGGCAGAGCAGGGATTCCCACCAAGTGAGTCGAGGCCCAGAGCTCTGTGCTTCACCCGCCACCCCTCCGCCTGAGCGGGAGACGTGTCCACGTGGGCGCTTCATTAGTTCGTAAGGAAAGCCCTTGGCCTTGGGAGCTCTGGTCAGTGCCCCGTGTGTATGTGACAAATAAGGTCTCATATGGAGGTCAGAGCTGTTACCTTCCTGCCCGTTCACATCAAATGATAAATCTAAAGGCTGTCAGGGCTGTCCGTGTGCACCTGTGGTTCTTAATATCCATTCCACGCTCGTGCATTGTATAGAATACATGACTGTGACAGAAAGAGAAAAAATACCTCCAGGCCTGATGATGCAATGTGGTTGGAAAGGCCTCCCCGAAGCGAGGTGGTTTAATAGTAGTGCTGGGCATTCTTCTCCTAGTGATACTGATTATATCTGAAAAAAAAAAAAAAAGAAAGAAAATAATAAGGTTTTGGAACTCTTGGCTTCAGTATGGTTTGCTCACAGGTATGACAGCTGTCCACACAAGTAGAACTTGCATTTTGTACCTTGTCATCCCCCGATGTCCAGTGCCAGCTCCCCCTTCATACATCTCTTCCAGAGGAACCTCTGCTGGAGCTCTTCACACAGGATTCAAAGGCGCTCACTGTAGGCTCCTTTGCGAAATCTGATACCTGTTTTAGATGAGAATCCCTACTCTTTTCCTGGCCCCTTCCCATCCTGACCCAGTGTTTGTGTTTTGTTTGTCTTTTAAATATTTTATTTATTCATCTGAGAGAGAGAGACAGAGAGAGAGAGAGAAAGGCAGAGAGAGAGAAAGAGAGAGCAGGGGAGAGAAGCAGAGGAAGAGGGAGAAGCAGGCTCCCTGCTGAGCAGAGAGCCCAAAGCAGGACTCGATTCCAGGACCCTGAGATTGTGACCTGAGCTGAAGGCAGATGCTTAACCATCGGAGCCACCCAGGCGCCCCCAGTGTTTGGGTTTTAATAGAAAGTCTAGAAAATTAATGGCCCTGAAGAACTAAAGGAAGGAAAATGAAATCCTCTCATTCAATCCAAGTAGTATAATTCCATACCGAGCTTTTTTTAATTTTGGGCAGGGGAGCCCGGGCCACAAATCCCTTAAATCACCATGTAGAAGAACTGTCTACTCAAATCTTCCACTTACTTAGCTTCTAGTAATTTCAGTGATGCCTTTTAGACAAGAGTCATGATAAATATGTACTTTTTTCTTTTTTTAAATATTTTATTTATTTATTTGACAGACAGAGATCACAAGTAGGCAGAGAGGCAGGCAGAGAGAGAGCCAGGGAAACAGGCTTCTTGCTGAGCAGAGAGCCCGATGTGGGGCTCGATTCCAAGACCCTGGGATCATGACCTGAGCCAAAGGCAGAAGCTTTAACCCACTGAGCCACCCAGGTGCCCCTGTACTTTTTTCTTAAAATATGATCATCAGGAATAAAGTATGGCTTTGCAACCTGCATTTTATTTAAATTCATATTTCATTGTATTCCTTATCTCTTTATTTCCAAGTGTTTCATTCTGGATATTACTTACCTTTCTCTGTAGCCTAGTGAAGTTTGTATGAAGCCAAAGCCCTTGCCTTGGCCTCACTCTGATTCCTCTCCCTTGATTCTGCTCTTGGTCCTTTGGCTCTTCGATGTCCCTTGAACAAGCTAGATACCCTTCTGCCTCAGGGCCTTTGCACTGTGGTTCCCTCTGTCTGGAAAGCTCTTCCTGACTATGTCCCACAGCTTGCTGCCTCTTCTTCCAGTCTTTGCTCAAATACATGTTATGGTGAGCTGCTTCCTGATCCCGATGTGAGCAGGTGTACTTATGCTCATGCACACATGCACACACAGACAAACATTGGAACCCTACCTCCCTCTCCACTTTTATTTTGTTCTTCGCAGTACTTACCGCAAACTATATAATTTACGATTTATGTTTTTGCTGTTATCTATCTCCCGCCACTGGACTTTAAAGTCCATGAGGGCAGGAACTTTTGCCTGCTGTGTTCAGTAGTGTATCCAGCACAAGGAAGAGTGCCTGTCTTGAAGTGGGTACTTAATTTGCTCAATGAATGAGTGAAGGAAGACTTAACGGAAATTCGGAGTTCCAGCCCTTTGTCAGATAAGGTCACTAGCTGCACAAGTCCTGCTTGACTTTGGTGTAACAGTGACTCCTCAAGGTTCCAAAATGCCATGGTGTAGACCTCCGCTGACTCACAGCTTCTGCTAGCTGGAGGAAAGGGTAGTGTGGCTTTCCATTGTTGAATGCGGAGGTGGAGTTGGAAGACAATCAAAAGAAATGTTCCTCTCGTTCTTTGGAGCAAACGAACAAATCTAGCATTTGTTTTGGGGAGAACAAATGCTCCTCGCAAAGAACAGAAACTGTTCCCAAAATCTTTGAAGTATGTCACTGATCCTTGAACCAGTAGCTGAAGAAGCAAGTATCCTAGGGACAAACATGGGCTTTGTTGGGATGAAAGCTAATCATAAGTTTACAAAAACTGATTGGGCATTTGGCTGGTGACTAATTCCTGGCAGTGACACAGAGGAGGCTCTCAACGGGCCCAGACACACATATTTTAAGTAAAGACCCTTGTCCTCAAAGACATTGAATTTTTTTGCCTACTGCTTTTAGATAAAAATAATGCGTTGCTCAAGATATAAATAACATTGAGGATTCTGCCAAAGACATAGTAGTTTCTATACTGGTAGAGGGAAACATTACTTGGGGAGAGAGATTATCATTTTTAAGAGGTTCCCCCCCCTTTAATTCATTTAATTTGCTAATTGTAAAACCACAAGATACCACACGAATTAGAACAATATTCCCAGCAGTCCCCCAATCGCTGAGTCTGTGTTTTGTGGTATGAGCACCTAAGCCAGTTTGTTTCCTATCAATACAGTAAAAATCTTTTGTCAACCCCCAAGGCTTGCCCTGATGCTGCATTGGCCTGGTGATTTCAGGATCCTAGGAACTGCCCCCCCCCCCGCCCCCTGTAACCTCCTGTCTCTTGAAAACACACCCCAGCCTACTGGCTAGGACCTAAATCCCACCGACCGGACCTTATTTCCTTGATTCCGTTCTATATTTACTGTGTGGCTACTGCTTCAATCACATCAGACATGGTGGGATGAGGGGGCCAGCCAGAGTAGTGGCCTATATAGTCCCATATGCCAGGGAGTTGAAGCTTCAATCCTGTCCAAATGAAACCTGTGAGGTCTCATCCGTAGGTAATGCCTTAATGGCTCCATTGTTCGGCTCTGCCCAGGGAAAGCTATCAGGATACCAGTACCTGATGGGAAGGAGAAAAGCTGGCACCTGAGTAAGAAGTGCTCAAATGGAAAGTGCAACGGAGAAACTTCTCCCGTTCCTTAATTCTTTGGAAATCCAGTCTTGTTCACTAGGTGTGGGGATAGAAGGTTGCCAGTTGCTTGAGAACCTGTGGTTCTTTAATTGCCTGCTTTTCCGTCCTTCTGAAGATTTTGAAGGATGTGACGGGGCATCAGGCTGAAGGGCACATTCCCGTCAGTAACCGATAACCGTGTGAAAGGAAGAGTTAGCCTTTGCCGGTTGTAGATCACCTCCGGGAATGCAGCGTGGCCTGGTGCGTTCCCCAGCCAGGTTCGCAGGAGCCCTTCTCAAATCAAGTTGTGCAGAAACCCACGTGATGACCCAGAGAGGAACTCAGCTGCCCGGGGCCCCTTTGCTTGAGCCTGTTGTCAGCACCCTGAGGATGCTCTGCCCTGTGAGGCCATCCCTCGACATAGGATACTGACCACAGCGTGGCACACTGACCACAGAGGTGCCACGGTGCTTGTCACAAATGCTGTCCTCCACCCATGGAAGCAGGGGTGGTTTTGCTTGTTTTCACGTGTACAGTTTCCAGAGGCAGATAACCAGACAGCTGAGTTCTGCTTCTGCCAGCAGCAAGTAAGAAGCAGGGAGGAGTAACTTCACCACTCTGGGCCTCACTTTGCTCATCTGTACAATGGGAGGTTTGGGGAGAGGTGGAAGAGACTCACCCACATGCAAAGGACCTGGTAGAGGGTAAGCCCCCAATAAGGAGGACTTGTTTTAAAAGTCAATAAAACTTGATCCCACGTGATATAGAATTCTCCGATCTTAGAGGAGAAAAAAGTGAAGGCAGTAGATCTAATGAGGGCTGAAAAAATTGGACAGCCTAGTCATCTAATCACTTTTTCTCCTACCCTTAACCCTGTGGTAATTAATAGTTCTGTACCAAATTATAGATGTGTAGTAATCTTGGTCCCCTTTGCTATAGACAAAAAGTTTCTTATGTATGGTGATGCAAATGTGGGTTAAGGGATGCTAATGTTATAATGAGCCAGAAGTTAATGAACAGGAAACTGAACAAGAATAGAGCAGACAACTTGGCACCAGAGCTGGCTCCAGGGCAGGAAGTATAAACCCAGGGTGTCCAGAAAAGGGGAAGTGATTCAGAAGACCAGAGGGCGGGCTGGCCGCGGGGCTGCTTCTGGACTGGCTGAGAACAGATGTGCTTGTGTGCCAGAGGAGGAGGAATACAAGTACGGGTCCCACTCCGTGCACTGAGCAAGCAGAATTTGTGATGAAATACTTTTCTTCACCGCACACAGTCTGCCATCTACCTGGTCAGCCTTTGAATCTATTTTGTCTTGTTTACTCTTGGGTCAAATATGTTTGTTCTGTTACCCAGTATTACACATTTTGTCAGGGAAGGGACAATGTCTTCTGCTTTATGTCCTTCTCCCAAAGGGCTGTCACATAGCAGGTGTATGTGTATAAGATCAGGTACAGAGGCAAATGGAAGCCACTTTAGGTATTTTAAACAAAGGAATGGATTGGAGAGGCTGGAGCCACAGAAAAGAGAGGAAGGGATGTTGGAAGTACGAAAGGGACGGAGAGGTGATACCTAGAGCAGAAGCAGCTGACATTCCTGGGCTGGAGCCCAAGAACTCGCTCCCGCTCTTGGGCACGGCTCAAGATAGGCACCTTTGATGCTGGATCTACTCAAGAGGTCCTCTCTCAACTAGGGTTAGAACGAATGAAAAAGGGCCGTTCCTTTCTGGGCTTCTGGAGTCCAGAATCGTATCTGCCCCACTGTGACTACGATCTGCCCCAGTGTGACTACCACTACAGTGACCACCAACCGCTGCATCCTGAGTCCAAACCAGGACTCTTCTGTCTCTGTCACCCCTTCATGTTGCCCGCCTGGACCTCCAGTCAGCAGAACCAAATGGGAAGACGACTGGGAAAGGCAGGTGGAAGTGTAGCTGGTCAACCCCAGGCCCCGGTAGTACAAAGCAAGGTGGAGCAGGCGCAGAGCCGAAAGACAACAGGTGGATCGCTGGCCAGCGCTCTCCGAGGAAAAGCACACAATCTCAGATCGCAAGACTGGAAACCAAGCCCATGTCTAACACACAGTCGTCATGTGACCTTGCACACCTTACTTGACCTCTCTGCACCTCAGTCTTGTAAGACAAAACTATCAACAGTATGATGTGAGGGAGGTGTCAGGAGGGCTGAAGGAGACAATGCATGCGAAACCCATTTAGAAACAATGAAGATCAATGTATTAGTTCCTTCACATGTTCCCGTTGGCAATTACCGAATCCACTGCTTATGCAACAGTCATGAGGACTTTTTTATGAACTAGAAAAGACTTCTGCGTGTCTCTCAATTTACTGCAGGCACTCAGACTTTCTTTATGATATAGGAAAACCTCCCTAAATCGGGGGAGTTGGGAGATCAGTGGTACTTGTCAATTTAGCAGATTAAAAAAAAATTTTTAACAATTCTCTTTTGATGGGTCACATCCAAAGATAAGCAGCTGAGCCCTCTTAGCAGCAGGAAGGAAGGGCAGCTTGCCTTGGGTTACACAAATGAACTTATTAAGGGGACTTATAAAGCCATCTAGTTAATCAGAAAGGAGGAGAGTGAAAAGAGCCTTTCTTAGCCAAGCCATGATCGCCCGCTGGACAATTAGAAGCACAGTTTTCATTATACTGTTGTAGTCCTCGGTTGGGGTCAGGCATATGAGCTAGGATACAGCTGGTGGGTGGATGCAGTAAGGCCGTTAATTAATCACAAGGGGGTGGAAACGGAGGATGAGGCATTCACACCCTTTGATTCCGAATGGCCTCTGTTCCACCGCATTGACCCGCGTTTCCTAAGTTGACCTGTGTTAGATTTCTATGAATCGTGGCATGTTAGGTCCTCATTTACAAGTTGCCAGTGAAGTTGTTGAGGCAGACCATTGATTTTGGTGATTTGGGCCTTGACTGGGTTTAATCTCTTTTAGATATTTTAAAGTGCTAGCTCAACCAGTATAGGAAATCTGGTGGATTAGCTATTTATAAGTCTTATCCCGGTAGTAATAACAACAGCTAATTCGGGATGTTTTCTCTGTGTCAGACACCATTCTAAGCTCCGTGCTAACTGAACCTTCACAATTACCCTATGAGGTAGGAACTCTGATTCCCATTTTTACGCATGAGGAAAGCAAGGCAAACAGACCTTATGTAAGTTGCCTAAGTCTCAGTGCATAAGTGGGGAACCTTGAACCCAGGCTATGCTGGTTGCACTGGGTGTTCTGGACCAACAGAAGCACACCCCTCAGAATCTGAAAATTATTTTATGTCTGTTTTTTTTTTAATTTATTTATTAGACAGACAGAGATCACAAGTAGGCAGAGAGGCAGGCAGAGAGAGGAAGGGAAGCAGGCTCCTTGCTGAGCAGAGAGCCCGATGCAGGGCTCGATCCCAGGACCCTGGGATCCTGACCTGAGCCGAAGGCAGAGGCTTTAGCCCACTGAGCCACCCAGGTGCCCCTTTTATGTCTGTTTTTGTTTGGCAGTTGTGACTGTCACTAGATGTAGCATATTTAACCCATGGACTCCTGTAGGTCAATTACACTCTGGAATTAGCAATCCCTCCCCACTCCGAGAATTATGGTGGTGTATTAGTTTCAGGCAAAGGCAAAAGAAGCATTGATCACTCTCCTCCTTTACAGACAATAAAAATATACATGTAACAACTATAATTAATAACTGGCTCTACACCAAAGAATATACTTACATGCCAAATAAGCATATGAAAAGAAGCTCCCCATGGTATGTCATCAGGGAGATGGAAATTAAAGCAACAGTGATTCCATAGAACCACATAAGACCCCAAATAGCCAAAGCAATTTTGAAAAAAAAAACAAAGCTGGAGGCATCACGCTCACTGATTTCCAAACCATATCACAAAGCTATTGGAATCAAAATAGGATGGTATTAGCATAAAAACAGACATGGAGATCAGTGGAACAGAATAGAGCCCAGAAATAAACCCACATATATATTGTCAATGAATTCATCAGAAAGGAGGCAAGAATATACAGTGAGGAAATGTTTATCTGTCTACAATAAATGGTGTTGGGAAAACTGGACAGCTACATGCAAAAGAATGAAACTGAACCACTGTCTTACACCAGACACAATGATCAACTGAGACTGGATTAACACTTCAATATAAAACCTGAAACCATAAAACTCTTGGAAGAAAACAGGCGATAACCTCCTTGACATTGATCTTGGTGATGATTTTTTGGATTTGACACCAAAAACAAAGCCAACCAAAGCAAAATAAACATCAAACTAAAAAGCTTCTGCACAGCAAAGAAAACCATCAACAAAATAAAAATAAAAAGATAACTTACTATGTGGGAGAAAATATTTGCAAATCATGTATGTGATAAGGAGTTAATATGCAAAATATATAAGGAAATACAACTCAGCAAAAAAAAAAAAAAAAAAAAAAAAGATCTGATTAAAAAGTGGGCAGAGGACCTGAATAAGCATTTTTTCCAAAGAAGACATACAGAGGGACAACAGGTACATGAAAAGATGTTCAGCATCATCAATCACCAGGGAAATGCCAGACAGAACCACAGTGAGGTATCACCTCCCACTTGTTAGAATCAAAAAGACAAGTAATAACAAGTACTGATGAGCATGTGAAGAAAAGGGAACCCTTGTTCTCTGCGTACATCTCATGCTGGGATTGTAAATTGGTGCAGCCACTATGGAAAATAGTACGGCAGTTTCTCAAGAAATTAAAAACGGAACCACCATGTGATTAAGCAGTTCTACTTCTGGGTATTCAATCTGAAGAAAAAAAGATACTCAAAAAGATACATGTATCCTTGCATTCATTGCAGCAGTATTTACAATAGCCAAGTTATGGAAACAACGTAAGTGTCCATTCATGGATGAATAGATAAAGAAAATGTGAGATACACAACCCCTCTACACCTATCCCCCCACACTGGAATATTACTCAGCCATAAAAAAGAATGACCTCTTCCCATTTGTAACAACCATGAGAGCATTATAAGTGAAAGAAATCAGAGAGAGAAAGACAAATGCCTTTTAGTTTCACTTATATGTAGAATCTAAAACCAAACAAAAAGCCAAAACAAAATGAGAACACCCAAGCGCATAGATACAGAGAATAGACTGGTAGTTGTCAGAGGCAGAGGGCAGGGGGGAGGTGGGTCAAAATGGGGGAAGAGAGTCAAAAGGTACAGATTTCCAAGTATAAAATAAATAAATCATGAGGCTATAACGTACATCATAGCAACTCTATTTAATAATACTGTATTGCTTATTTTAAGGTTACTAAGAGAGTAGGTCTTAAAAGTTCTCATTACAAGAAGAAACTCTGGAACTAAGTGTGGTCACAGATGTTAACTAGACTTATTGTAGTGATCATTTCACAATATATACAGATATTAAATCATTATGTTGTACACCTGAAACTCCTATAATACTGTATGTCAATTAAATCTTAGTGAAAAAAAGATGAAACCAGAAACTCACCAAAAACAAGATACCACTCCATTCTTATCAGAATGGCAAAACTCCAGAATGTTGTCAACATCAAATGCAGAAGAACATATGGAGGAAGAGGAATGCTCATGTGTTGCTGTTGGGAACGCAAAATGGTACAGCTGCATTGGAAGACAGTTTGGAGGTTTTTAGAAAACCAAACAAACTAAACTCTGTTACTGTATGATCCAGCATATCCTGATCTTTGGTGTTTGCCCAAATAAGCTGAAAACTTATGTGCACACCAAAACCTTTCCATGGATGTTTATAGCAACTTATTCGTGATTGCCAAAACTTGGAGGCAATAAAGATGTTTTTCAGTAGGTGAATGGGTAAATAACCCATGGTCCACCCAGACAATGGAATATGATTCAGGGCTAAAAGGAAATGAGCTATGAAGTCATGAAGAGACACGAAGAAACCTTACATGTGTATTACTAAGTGAAAGAAGCCAATCTGAAGAGTCTATGGTATGATTCCAAGCATTCTGGGAAAGGCAGAACTATGGAGACAGTAAAAAGATCTGTGGTTGCCAGACATTAGAATAGGGGTCGAGGAGGAGGAATGAACAGAGTACAGAAGACTTCTAAGGAGGTGAAAATACTGAGTATATTATAATGATAGGTACACCTTACTATCATGTGTCCAGACCTCTAGAATGCACAACACTAAGAGTGAAGCCTAAGACGAACTATGAACTTTGCATGATTGTGATGTGTCACTGTAGGTTCATCAGTGGTAACAAATGTTCCCTTCTGGTGGGGAATGTTCATAATGGGGGAGTCTGTGCCTGTGTGGGGGCAGGGAGTACATGGAAAATCACTGTACCTTCCTCTGAATTTTGTTTTGAACTTAAAACTACTCTAAAAAAAAATACAGCATTCGGTGGTGCCTGGGTGGCTCACTGGGTTGAGCGTCTGCCTTCAGCTCAGGTCATGATCCTGGGGTCCTGTGATCCAGCTGGCATCAGGCTTCCTGCTCAGCGGGGATTCTGCTTCTCCCTCTCCCTCTGCTTCTCCCTTGTGCTAGTGCCCAAGCACGCACACACAGTTTCTCTCTCAAATAAATAAAATTTTAAAAAATCTTTTAAAAAAAAATAGTGTTCAAAATTTTAAAAAAAACAACAACACTGGTGTCATTGTCACTTTCTAGTCCTTATGACTTAACTGTCAAGAAGGACACAGTTGAGAAAGACAAACTATTTAGAATTGACTTGTCTTTTTCTATGCTGTTGTGCCAATCATGAGGTTGTATTAATTTCTGCTTTTCAAATTATGTATCATCAGCCTTATGACCTCTGAGCATTTGCTTGCTATCTGGCTGTTTTTAATTCAAAAATAAATTGAATAATGAAACTGATTCTATTTTCCATTGAGATAATGCATTTTTAATTACTCAGAAGGGACTCAAATTAAGTAGTATTTACTCCAAGTAAATGCAGGAGATAATAAAATATTTCCATGGCATGTTGAATTCCAGACACTCATGTATACAAGTGAACTTGGTGTTGGATTAAAGGTATATGGAGAAAGGGGTTGCCCAGAAACACGGTTCTTCTCTTTTGACCTTGTGTATTTCATCTGCCAGTCACTAAGTGACTGGACTCGATTTGCCAGTTTTCTCCATGGAACCATTGGAAATGCAATTCATCCCAGGCGTTTTGCTTACACTCCGGTACGGATTGCTCTCTGAGAGTGCCCAGATGTGAGCCCGGGAACTGCAGCTTTGTAATGTGGCTTATCTGGCACCAGGAGCCCCATTTGCAGTAGTTAAGTATCTTGGCTACATTTGCTGTGGTCCAGTAGTGTTGTAGAGCTTTGTGGCTTCTGTTGCAGGTTGACAACAATCAGCAGATTTTTAAAGCCTTTTCAGATCGCTGAGAGAATAGATAATGATCACGCACAATGCTGAAATGACGGAAGGAATAATGGATATTCAGATGTTGATGCCATTTAGCATCCAAAAAAACGATTACGGTTCATTTTCTTTGATTAGCTTTTTCAAGTTTCCAGTTTCATTCTTTATTGTTTAACTTCTGTAAGATGACATTCAGGAAAACATTACCACATGAAGTCTGTCAGAAATGTTTAGACAGTTGTAATCACAAAGGGTAGAAATGCCTGCTTTGTTCCGTGCTGTTGACCCTGCTCTGTCCTGAGCTGATTGTAGCTGATGCAACTTTTTGAGGCTAGAAATGATTGCTTTCTACATGTTTTTCGCTTCTGTCTCAGATAGGAATGGTTTTCAGCTGACCAAAACTTGGAAAAGAGTGATTTAAATGAAGTAATGTGATTTTTACTCAGGACAAAGAAGTCTTGACAGTTCGTGACTTAGGGAAATAGCGTCACTCCGTAGATTAGGTTCAAGATTCAACATCCTTCCTGCTCTCTGCTCTTCTCTCCTGAGATTGTGCCCCTCGTGCTCCCTCTTTGAGTATGACTGCTGGTGATGCCCATGTTTGATGCCACAAGATGGGGAAGAGCAAAAAGGATACACACTGGGGCGCCTGGGTGGCTCAGTCAGTTAAGCAGCTGCCTTGGACTAGGTTCATGATCCCAGGGTCCTGGGATCAAGCCCCACATGGGTTCCCTGCTCAGCAGGGAGCCTGCTCCTCCCTCTTCAGCTCCCCTGTGCTTATGTTCCCTCTCTCGCTCTCTCTCTCTGTCCTAAATAAATAAAATCTTTTAAAAAAAAAAAAAGGATACATACTTCCTGGTAGTATTATCGTTCCATCTGATAAATTGTTGGGTTCAGCACTGAATGTTGACCTTTGAGACGAAATAGAGCCCTTAGAATGTGAGGAGATTAATGAGTACATCTCCGTATTACCTAAAATCTTTAGTAATGCCGTAAATTGACCCCAAATGTGGGAAATGCATCTCTCCCTCTTCACAGCCTTCTTTTCAGAAAAGGAGAAATCCCACAATACTGTTGTGGGAGGTCACAGTGGTTCACAGATTTCACTGTGTTTCAGGGTCACCTGCAAGGTCATAGTACTACGCAGTCTTATCCTACCTCCGGGGTTTCTCATGTGCTGGGGCTGTGGTTGGACCCGAGTCGGTCTTTCTAACAAGTTCCCAGGTGACGCTGATGCTACTGGTCCGGAAACCGCTCAGGTAGAGTGGAGAACCACTCAGGTAGAAGACTTTTATCTACAATAGGTCAAAATTCCTGCTAGTGAGGAATTCTCAGATAAGGCTCTGAAGCCTTAACTTCTGGGAGGTAGCTATTGATTTGATTTAATTCAACAGTCATATCTTGGGTGTTGCTGTGTGCCTAGCCCTGAGAGGCACTGCTGATCACCAGAAGAGAACCAAAGATGGATTAGACCAAGCTTCGAAGCATGTGTCTGGTACCCAAATGCACCGAGAAACAGGAAATCCGTACTTTGCCTATGTATACGGTTGGCAGGATGTATAGGATTTTTGGTGGATTGCCGACTTTCTTTGATCATGGCATTCCACTTACTGTTATGGTTATCCTGCACTTTTATTTGGAACCGGGGATTCTGCCGTATAACCACCCTGAGTTCTAGATAACCTTTGTTTGGAGGACATCTTAGCCTGGTTCACTGCCCGTGCTGTTCCAAGCAAGCTGATCTCCCCTGCTGCACACCCATCATGCCCCACAAAAAAAAAAAAAAAATAGAATTGGAGAAAAGCCATTGCAAAGAACGAGAGAGACCCAAGGTCTGTGTCATGAACTTGGCTGAAGAGACAACCTCTGTCTTCTCCCACAGAAGGCAAATTATGCCTACATCAGAGATAAACATAAACATAATCAGTAGTGATGGTCCACCTGGTGAGTTAGGCGGCATCCTTTGGGAGAGAGAAACACTTTCCTTACTGCTACTGGAAACACTGATGGAGAGCTATTCCTGACTCCCCCTGGATGCTAAGTTGCCCCGAGAAGCATTTAGAGGCTGAGGTAGGAGTAGGGGACAGGTTCTAGTATAATTTCAGCTGCCTACCAACCTAAAAAAGAATTCATGTCTCCAGTGAAATGTGCTGTTGGGGGTGCCTGGGTGGCTCAGTCTGCCTTCAGCTCAGGTCAGGATCCCAGAGTCCTGGGATCGAGCCCCATGTCAGGCTCCCTGCTTGGCAGGGAGCCTGCTTTTCCCTCTCCCTCTGCTGCTCCCTCTGCTTATGCTCACTCTCTCTGTCAAATAAATAAATAAAATCTTAAAAAAATATGTATCTATGCTATGGAGCAGAGATAGGAGAATACAATAAACATGTGAATTTATGTAAAGTAAGCTAAAAGTTAAAGTTTCTTATTGAACCTAAACTAATTGGTATATAGAGACCCACTTACATTAACTTACTTAGGGTTCTCAAATACTATACTGAGAAACATTCTTCATGTGCCATTGAGCGCCCGCTGCTAATAAATGAGTTTCAATGTCAGGAAACATATTTAGCAGAGCTTTTGAATGAACAAACCCTTTTTCCTGTGGCTACAAACATTTCCTACTTAGGATTTCTTAAGACGTAAAAACTCAGTGTCCTGGAACTTCACGATTTAAGACGTGCATAAACATAATAGAAATGACATATCTGATTCTATAGACACCGGGGTGGACCGGAGGTGCGGGCCACGGAGTTACATTAGCCCTGGCTTCGAAGCATTGTCCTGCCATTTATAAATAACTCAGTGTTTGTAAAAGGGGAGGAGTAACACCTACTTCACAGGATTTGGGAGGATGAAATAAAAGAAGGTATGTGGAGTGCTTAGGAGAATGTTTGATACATACTAACCACTCAGTAAATACTCTCCCTCCTGCCCCCAGACTTTCTTTTCTTCCTCTTCCATCTCATCCTCCTGCTCCTTTCCCTCTTCTTTCTTCCTTCTGTCCCGTTTCCTGCTCTTTCCTGCTCTGCTTCACCCTGCTCTCCCCATCCCCCTTCTTCCTCCCCTCCTCCTTCCATTCCCGTTGCTTTCTTTGTCTCGATGAATATTGTCCAGCTCAGAGGAGTCCTCTCCCTGAGCCCCTGCTCCTCATTTTCACCAGTGGGGTTGAATTTGATTTCTAAAATGGTCCAGAGCCCTTCACAGCTGACGCTATACCCAGGGTAAGGCTGGCGGGCGCCACGGTGAAACAGGGCTCTGGAAACTGCTGCTGCAAATCCGGCCCTCTCTTTGTATGCCCCCAAAATGGATTTTACACTTCTATTTTTTAAAAAAAGATTTTATTCATTTATTTGGTTGTGGGGGGGGCAGCACAGATGGAGAGGGGGAAGCGGACTCCTGCTGAGCACAGAGCCTGACGTGGGCCTCGATCCCAGGACTCCAGGATCATGACCTGAGCCAAGAGCAGACGCTTAACTGACTGACCTGTGTTCCGAAGGAGTGGACCATGCATGAACTTTAATGCCTGTGAAGCCAGCTCTGAAAGGGGAGCCTCAAAGCTGGGCTGCCATCGCAGGGCTGGGAAGAGTGTTGGGCTCCCCTAGCCGACGGGGTGGAAGAGGGAACAGGAGGAGATGGACGGGGCAGCTGGAGTTGTTTCTGGAGATGACCTACACACGCAGAAGAAACCCATCTCTCTGCTCTTCTCATCGTGCCATTAACTCCTGGCAAAACTTAGTGAATAATAACTGTATACAAAAGGAGTTTTGTCCCTAACCCCTGATGCCTTTAGACAGGTATATCTATGAGGGAATCAGGGTGCTGGTACCTGGGAGAGATTGGTACAGTAAGGTTTCAGTGAGACAGCCCCCGGGAACAGCTTGGACCTGCATTTCGGAGGATATCTAATAACGATGTGAATTCCACCCCCTTCTCCAGTTAGTCCATTATCCTTGGGAAATCCATTGTTTTCTCTGAGCAAGCTGGGAATTTTGTTGTCTCTCTTTAGGAGAAGGACTGATCAGATCAAGTATCCACTTTGAAATCCGTTGTGAAGTTTGTTTTTTTTAGAAACAGATTGAAACTGATTGACTGAAACTCATTCCTTGATAAGTAAGCCCTGATGGAGCCAGTACTGCCATTTGTGGACAAATGCACATTGTTTTTTCCAATTAAATGCAAACAGCTCTTCCTGGGAGGATTCATGGTATAGTGTTTTGCTCTAAAGGAACGGAACGGGGTGAATAGGAAAGGGTGGGAGGTCGGCGTTCTTCCGAAGCCACGTGGAAGACCTGATGTGATCAGGTATCCAGTGACTGGGACTCAGAGAAAAGGCAGAGGACTAAAGCATTGGGTGGACTTAAGCTCAGGTGGTCCAGCCAGACAAACCAGTTCTTTCAATAAGTTAATGAAACCATCATCAACCGTACCCGCGCTTCTGACTCCAGAGAGGCGTCTAGATAGACCTCGGAGTCTGAGTCTGGGTCTCCCCCTGCCCGTTGCTCACACTGCTGCGTCGGTCCCGGGGAGCCCTTCCGCCAGCCACTCAGCCACTGGAGCGCTAATGACGTGCCGGGCGCCGCGCTCACTGCCAGAGACACAGAGCAGAACGGGAAGTGTTGCCTGCCCTCTTCAGCGAGGCTCCTACAGGCTCCCAGCCCAGAGGGGCTTGTAAACAAGAGGAGCGATGTATGGACGGCTCCCGGTCCATGTCGGTCTGTGCGAGTCCGCATGTCCTCCTGGGGACAGACCGTGAACTAGCAGTTGCTGTTCTGTGTGAACCATGAGTTGAGCACCAGAAAGGATGTCTGGGCTCAGCAGGGGGTCTCCAAAGGCTTCCAGGAGGAATGACAAGGGCAGAGCGTGAGCCAGGCAGGAGAGACCAGGTGTAGGGTCGGCTCGAAGACCCCAGACAACAGGAGGCTGCAACGGCGGAACCCGGAGTGTGTGCGGGCGGGGATCACTTTGGAATTTGAGCAAGCGTTCCATCAGAAGGGGCCAGATGTGCTAAGTAGAGAGTCTGGACATTAACCTGGGACCCTGCTCCCATGGCCCCCCTCCCCAGGACCAGAGCAGGACCAGAGCAGGATTTTGCAACAAAGCACAGAAAGCCACGAGGAAAGCGGAGAGGGAGACATTGATGTCGGAGGCAGGGAGCCTCAGTACAGCCAGCAGGGTACCCAGGTGGGTAGGACCACCTGGAGAAGGGGAGCATTAGAGGGAGGTTAGAGACAGAGACCCACTGAACTTGATGCCTTCTTAAGGTGGGGGAGAAGAAGAAAGAATGGCAAGTGGCCCTAGGTTACCCCTTGGAGTTCAGGCACGTGAAAGCTGTTCAGAACTCACTGCTGTCCCATGAGAAAGGAAGACAGGGTAAAGTGGAACTCTGGGACAGGAGATGTTTAAGAACTGGGATAGAATTTTGCAAACGAGAGACATGCAGGATGAGTGGAAGAAGGGGAGTCTAAAGGGGCTGCAAAGGGCATCAGAGGGTGCGACAGTGAAGGGCGGTGTTGGTCCTGAGGGAGGAGAAGGCAGGGAGGGACTTCGGGGCCACACACTGCAGAACGGTCCAGAGAAACTCTCATTCCACATCCCAGAACCACAGGCATAGGCATGCAAGATCCTCCCAGACGTGGCCCCAGTCTCCTTTTCCAACTGTATCAGTTTTTACTTCATTTTGATTCAGCCACATTGAACTGTTCTGTTTGCTGTGGGCCCCCCTCAATTTCTGTTTCCTGCTCTGCTTCCTTTCCTGGAATGCACGCTTCAAAGACCACATCAAATGCCCTGACCTTCCACTCGGACTGAACTGGCTTCGATTTCCCCCTTCTCCCAGCAAACACGGTTCTCTAGCTGCGCGTCTCGGTGTCACCTTTTGCCCACTGCTGTAATTACTCCTGTAGTTGTCCTCTCTTTTCTCAGTTGCAAAGCACACACATCATAGTCGCAGGACACCTTGGGATTCACTTATTGGGTCATAGGACAGATATGTAATCGTCTTTCTCTCAGGAGTTAAAGAATCCTAAAATCCTAACTCCCCACCACCAAAATGTAGCTCTTCCCAGAAATGGAATGGTTTGTGTTCTAAAACCAGTAAAGCGGACTTCCTCGCAGTGATCTTACATTATTTGTTCATTTTTATGGACAGTTGTATGTTTGATTACAAAAGGCCAGCATACTTAGAGAGCAGGGTACAGAGAACCATTTTGAAGCATGGGCTCTCCATCTCGTCTGCGCGCTGGAAACGCCTGGGGGGGAGCGGTTCTAAGCTAATGATGCTGAAGCCTGGTTTCCAGCCCCTGAGCTTCTGATGTCCTGGAGCGGGGGAGGGGGGAGGGAAGCCGTCTTCAGATCATCTCAGGTGCTCCGATGTCCAGTAGGTTTGAGAACCAGTTTCTCAACCTGGTTTGCGTTTGAAGAGCTCATCTTTTGCTGGCGAGAACTAAAATTGTTCTGAGCTGGAATCACATATAGTTACAAAGAAGAAATTTGTTTTTAACTCTAAGAATTTCTTTCTCTCCCTCTCTTTCTCCTTTTCCCTTCTGCCCCCAACCCATGAGAGAGGAGTCCTCGAAGCATGACTGATGGGTTTCTTCTCTCTGCCAGGAGAAAAAAAAAACCCATCTCGTCTCTGAATGCGTTGTCCTGGACCGTTGCCAACAAACAACAAAACCTTGACTATATAAACATGTCTGTGTCTAACTTGATAGAAAATACAGTTGATTTTTTATGGGAATTTTGAGGTGCATAAAATGTCTTTAGCTGTACTAAGTCCCCCTGTTAGCATTATTCTTAACAAGTTCCAGCTAAAATTCCTCATAAAAATAGGTTAATGAATGCTACCATCTGAGTGTCATGTATTTCTATCTGTAACATGTAATCATGTCTCGGGGGGGGGGGGGAAATATATATATATATATATATATATATATATATAAAGATTTCTTCTCTTAAAGACAAATGAAGGAACACAAGAGAGAAACATTTAGGTATTGATCAGTCCATCACAGGCATTAGTAAAGTCCTCCAGCTTGTTTCATGGCAGAAATGATTTCCTGATTACTTTCGCTGTTAAAAATCTCAATTTTGGTCATTTCACCGTATAGTAACATCTTTTGTTCCTTGCGCCATACCTTCTTACAGTATCAGTTTGAACTGATGAAGAGCCAGGTGTATTTACACCACATCAATAATCAGCTGCTTGTTAATGAAGATATCTCCATAGTTAGGTGACAGTTAGGTCGCCGAAGCATGATTACAGTGATGTGACAACTTGAATTTTTCCTGCGGATGCCCCTGCTCTCCCGCTTTATGGGGTCTTTTCTTCTCCTCCTGCAAGAGACCCCCAGGTTTAGCTACTCACTTATTTAATCAAAAGTTTCCCAGACACGCGAGTCCCGGAAACACTCCCGGATCTGTCATTATTAGGTTCAGTTTACTTTATTCATCAAACGTGCCAACTTTATTCAAAGCCCAGGTTCTTCTCTTTCCCCAGCTCCAGGCTGTGTGTGGGCAGAGTAGTCCTGGCCTAGGATCTCCCCTGCGCTCCCTGCAGATGCCCCCTCGGTCCCCCCAGCTGTCCTCCCCTTACCGGTATTTTCTGGTGGGCAGATTACCTACCCCCTGGGGAGGCCAACAGACACCTCCAGCATCCTTTTGAATCCTTGCCAATGTCCAATTCAAATAATTCCTACCCCATGAAGTCTTTTTGATTCGTAATTCCCAAATACTGCCTTTGTCAGAAATCCCATGGTATGTCCTGCCATTCTGGGACCCCATACACTCTACTTCTTATCTCCCCGCCTAGGCTTGGAGTTCGAGAAGGCCCATCATTCATTTTTATATTGCCCACCATGTGCAGAATGAAAAAATAAAATATTAAAATTTAAAGCAAGCATTCGTCAAATGTGAAGCGAGGTCATCATGATATACGAAGTCAGTACTCTATCTGTAAACAAATGTGCCATCGACGATGTGAGCCAGTTGTTAACGAGTTTCTTTCATTGTGTTCAGTCCATCAGGTTAAGGGGGAAAAGCGGATCTGTGTGTTTTATAGTTTCTGTTTTATAGTTTTCCGCATATTTTAAAGTAGAAACATAGGCAGCCATTTAAAGCAATTTATCTAAAATAATTGAAGTTGTTCCATGAAATAATTATCATATTTATTGTGTTACATCAACAAGCAAGCAACAAATCACATCTTTTTCCTTAGCAAGGAACCCATTACTAAAGACGGCTGGGATTTTAGGACAGGTTTTTCATCATTTACTTTTTAAGTATATTTAATGCCTCCATTTTCAGAGCTTTTAGCATAATAGACCCCTTGCTTTGCTATCTACCTTCCCTGTCTTCATGCAGAAGATAATTTATTATTTCATTATCTTTTTTTGACCTGGTGTTAGTGAGCATACAGACCAGACTGAAACGCAGCTTATTAAATATTTAAGAAATCATATTAAGGTGGCATTTGTGTCTTCTTTATAACAGCTGCTAGCTGGGTCACCAGACCCTTGATTTCATTATGTAAAACACTGCATTGTTCGTCCCATCAATCTAGTCATGAATGGACAGGGGTCAAACTATTTGCAGTAGGACCAAAGGGACTCAACGTAGGAGTTCTAGATCAACCTCCCCATGATTTTTGAGACAGTTCAATGAAAACCAGTGAGATAGAGAGCTGCGTGTTTGTTATTGCTCCGCGGGAGAGCTCCATTTCAGCTCTTAACCTCCTGTGATTTCAAGACTTGTTTTTAAAAGGAGGTCCCAGCATAGCTACATAGGAAGGGCGGACGGCATCCTGGGTATGCTGGTAGCTCTGGGCATCCCGTTAATTCTCCGTGGCAAGAAAAAAAAAAGGATTTTACACCTCCTACTAAATGTCTCATTTATGTCTGCTACGTGAAGCTGTGGCCTCCTCCTGTCTTGCAGATCGCCCTACATCTGCCAAAAGCAGCCAGAGCTGCTGGAACTTGAAGGCTTATTAGCCAAGTCAGAGGAATCATTGTATTTTGAGACACCAAAGGAGAGGGGTAATGCTGAATCCACTGATATCAAGGGAAGGCCAGCCCTTCACCCAGAAAGTTCCATGGCTGTCCTTTCATTCTGGTCTTTTATTATATTATTATTATTACTACTACTACTACTACTACTATATTTGCTCTTAAGTTGACTACCAGAATTACCTGGACAGAACTGAGACTTTTGTTTTCTTGTTTTTTGTTTTTTAAAGATTTTTATTTATTTACTTGACAGAGACAGAGAGATCACAAGTAGTCAGAGAAGCAGGCAGAGAGAGGAGGAAGCAGGCTCCCTGCTGAGTAGAGAGCCCGATGTGGGACTCCATCCCAGGACCCTGAGATCATGACCTGAGCCAAAGGCAGAGGCTTTAACCCACTGAGCCACCCAGGTGCCCCAAGACTTTTGTTTTTGAGAGCAAATGTTTGCATTCTCGCTGCTGAGTGTGCAGCTAAAGATGCGAGACGTGTTCCATACTATGTTGGTGCTGGCAAAGCCCTCTTTCACTCTCTGCCCAGCCATCCTGCTGCTGCTTCCCAAATAAAACTTGTCTCCTTTAGGAGGCATAGTGCGTAAGTCTCCCCCACCCCCAAATTCCCAGACAGAAAAAAAACCAGAATGTTTTCTACATTTACTTATAAATACATGTATTTTTATCTTCTGAAAGCAGAAGTATTTAACTTTTAAAGCAAACTACAGCGGTTATGAAATAGAAGTCAGAGCTCTGTTCGATTTGTGAGTGTGGAAAATTTTCATCTTTCTTATGAAGATAGGACATGCAAAGGAAATAAAATTGATCAAAACTATGATTGAGCTCAAGGAAAATCGCCACACTAGCACACTCAAGTCACCTGTGTCTGTCCAGTTTTTTCAGTCATGAACACTTAAGCCAGGAAGCCCACCCAGTTACCTTCCGTTCCCTGTTCACAAAGGTACTCACCTGTCGTCTGGGGTGGCAGGCATACAGGCACTAGAAGCCCAGAGTCCTTTTCCAGTACCTCCGCATCTTGCTCTAGGGCTGTGGCAAGATACTGCCATTCTCTAAAGCTCTGTTTCTTCCTTTGTAAAATGGGAATGCAAGTGTGTGATTCATTTCCTGAAATCTTGGGGCCAGGTGAGTTTTAGAATTGGGAACTTTCTTGGAATTTTTATTTTATTTTATAGATTTTATTTATTCATTTGAGAGAGAGAAAGTGAGTGAGAGAGAGCGTAAGCGGGGGGAGGGGCAGAAGGAGAGGGAGGAGCAGACTCCCCGCTGAGCAGGGAGCTGGACACAGACTCCATCCCAGGACCCCGGGATCATGACCTGAGCTGAAGGCGGGCATTTAACTGAGTCTCCCAGGTGCCTTGGAACTTCTATCTTAGAATGATAACAGTGCATATGCCAATGTAATGTGGCGGCCCCCAGTAATCAAACAGATTCGTAATTCTGCAGTGAGACACGCACAGTCACACTTAGTAGGATAAAGTGTATAAACTTGCATTTTTCAGAACATTTAGATAAATGTTAACTTGTGTTAAGCCCTACTTTGAAGATGTATTTTTTCAACAAACTGCAGCGGCTTCGCCCATGATAGATGTTTTTTATTTGAATCCTTGGCAGTTAATGTGACTCTCACATCTCACACACAACAGAATGTGAATAAAGGAATTTTGCTCAACTTACTTTCGTATCCCCATTGGATTTTTATAAAAGGCTATTACAGTATTTTTTTTTTTAATGGTGGCAAACTTCACCCTTCAGAAAATATTCACAGGATGGCATAAAGACCTTCTTGGGTAATTTTAGATCCAGATATGCGACCCTGCTCAGAAGTTGATTGATAAGATCAGAATTATAGATATGGAACAGGAAATGAGATTTCCATGACGTACAGTTAAAATTAGCACCAGGACATTTTTAGCTTTTTCTCTCTTTTTTCCTTTTTGCCATCATTCTTACTTGAGGGGATACGATCGATCATCGCACCAGCTCAGCTCCTGTCTGAACATTCTGAAGTGATTTATGTTTTTCTGTGCTCAGTTTTGCTGGCCAGCCTGTCTGTGCCTGATGCCACCCGAGCCCTGAAGACTTCAGCTTTTGGGTGTGTCAGAATCAGTGTGTGGGGCGGCTCACAAAAAGTTTTTCCGACAGTCAGGTGCCACAGTTTATAGGTCACCTGATTAAAAAAGTGTATGAGTGATTATTTCAGACTGCCCTAGGATAATCTCCCTGTCACTTTCTTAAACAGAAGAGGAGTGGAGGGCACTGTACGTGAGTGCTTGCAGGAGAATGTATTTTTCTTTTGCAAAACTCTTTTCAAGTGTCTCTGCCTGTTAATCAAAGTATATAGATTTTCATCTTTTTTATTTTTTATTTTTATTTATTTATGTTTATTTTATTTTACCATTTTAAATAAATTTTATTTATTTAATTTATTTCAATTTAATTAATTAATTAATTATTTTGGAGAAAGAGGACGCATGCATGTGAGCGTGAGTGGTGGGGGGAGGGGCAGATAGGGAGAATCTGAAGCAGACTCCTCGCTCAGCGGGGAGCCCCGTGCGGGGCTGGTTCTCAAGACCCTGAGATCAAGAACTTGAGCTGAGACCAACTTGCACTGAGACTTGAGTTGAAAATCAGGCGACCCCTGATTTTCCCCATTTTGAAGTATGTGTTTTATGTTACATTCAGAAAGAGTGATTTTTCAAAACTCTTACTGGTAACTGCTTGATGTTTTTATCACGGTAAACTGTAAGTAACAAAGTTTGTCATTTTAACCATTTTTGAGTGGAGAGTTCTGTGGCATTCGGTACCATTCATCACCAGAAGGATGATGACATCTTCCCCAACTGAAACTGCTTACCCCCTCTTTTATTTTAGATTTGATTTACTTATTTGAGAGAGAGAGGGAGAGAGAGTACAAGTGAGCAAGCAGGGGGAGAGAGAGAGGGACGAGCAGACTTGCACTGACTCCCAGCCCAACGTGGGACTCCATCTCACAACCCAGAGATGAGGACCTGTGTTGAAGTCAAGGGTTGGTCACTCGACTGACTGAGCCCCCCAGTTGCCCCTAAAACCCTAACCCCCTAGTCCTCCCCCCTCCAGCCCCTGGCAACCATCATTCTACTTTCTGTCTCTTAGAATTTGACTCCTTGAGGTGCTATAAGCAGAACCACACAGCATTTGTCCTTTCGTGACTGGTTTATTTCACTAAACCTCTAATATCTTCAAGAGGCATCCATGTTGTAGCATCTGTCAGGATTTCCTTCTGTTTAAGACTAAATACCTTTCCAGTGTACGCATATATCCCCATTTTGTTTGTCCATTCATTCATTCATTAACAAACACGGGCATTTTCTCTGTTTTTCGACTATTGTGAATAGCACTGCTAAGAACATGGGTGTCCATAACAGCAGAGATGCTTATTTCTTAAAAATACTTATTTCTTAAAGATACTTAGATCAAAGATACTTATTTCTTAAAAATAAGTCTGTTAACATGCTAACTTATCTGTTTAGATTCTCAATAGCAGAAATTCAGCATAAATAGCAGTTTAAGATTTAATGGCCAAACCCCGATGTTTAACCTGTTGTCTACCCATGAATTATGAAGTTGTCAGCCTCTATGGGAAAAAGACCCTTGCAAAGGGGGTGCTTGGTCTTTTCCAACAATGGGGCCATTAGAGAGCATCACCACATAGTTCTCTTACTGTGGGTCCTGGAAGCCGGTTCTAACCTCGGAATCCGGGACCTACTGGGAAGAAATCTGTTGGTTTTCCTATTCCATTACATTTGAGTCTCAAACTATTGCTCTTCTTATCCTGCTGTCTTTTTGCCTGTGACGATCCTTCAAGTAACCAACCAAATAGTCTCCTTGCAAGATAGGAATAGCAGAAATTTACAAAATAGGGAAAGCTGTTATTCTCCAAGCTCATGATAGGTTGCAGAAATAAGGGAAGTCCTATCTGCTGAAACATTTTGAGCTCTGACGAGCACAGAGTAGAGAACCAATGCCTCGTTCAGACATAAAATCAGAAAACACAGTTAAGTCGAATGTGGTTGCTATCTCAGGAAACCTTGCAAAGATTTCCAGCATGCTCCAAACCTTTATATGCCCACAAATATTTATTGTTCCTTTCTACTACTACAAAGGGTATAGTGATCCTACAGGATCCTATATATACAGGATCCTAAGGGCTGGCTCCTTAGCTATGGGATGAAATAACATGTGGGTCAGATTTTCACTTTTAATAAAAATGATCATTTGCTTTTAGCCTTATTTATTTTCAGCTGAATTTTTTTTTTTTTTAATGATTTGGGCACATAGGCCTTTGCTTATTTTACCTGACTGATTAATGGAATGTGTTATTACTCATTACAGTTCTGTCTAGCTTGGTATTCATGAGGGTTTTGGTGGGTTCTTCCTGTCGGATACGTGATTGGGTCATGTCTGAGTGTGTGACCTGTAGGAGGTGCGTCCTTTCCTTCCTATGACATCCAGACAGTCCCCCATCACACACTCCTAGTGCCCCGGTGAGATCCTTCCTACGGTCCGTCTGGGATATAACAGTGACTTGAGACAGGCTCCTGCTCTGACGTTTGCCAACTTCTAAAGGGCAGAGGGACCAATAAACACACCACGTTTGTGCAGTCTCAAGCTGAAATCAGCCGTGAAGACAAAGGTGATGTTTCGAAAGAACGTTGTAGACCATAGAGTTTCAAACAGACCCTAAAATCCATGCGGCGCCATATTGGAGGCTAAGGCAACGGAGGAAATCGGTACTACTCATCCTCTGCTTACTGAAACTTCTGATACTTGTTTTGCCTTCATTTGTTTTTGCAAACACTGCCTGAAGGTGTTGTGTGTCTGGGTGACTGAGCATTGGTGCCCTTTCAATCTTGCACCAAAGCTGCCGCCTCACTCCAGTCCCTGCCCTACTACCAAAACTCAAGCCCTGATTTTGCCACTTACTAGCTGCTTATACCATGTGCCTCAGTCTCTTCATCTGGAGAGTGGGGAGAATATAGCAGTACTTCCAGAAGGTTGTTATTAGGATTGAAATAAATCCGTATTTGTAAACCAGGGGAGCAATCCCTGGCACAAAGTGCTGTGTGTATTGAAGACGTGTAATAAAGGAAGATGCCTCTAGAATATTTCAGGGACCAAAGGAGTCATTATGAGTGGATCCCATATGGCTTCACTAGGCTGTCCTCAGCAAGTTTTCTCCTCTGCCATTTTGACCACATTTACACAGATACTCATGGAACAGTCTTGTCACTAACCTGGTGATAGACTTTAAAGGTGAAGCACTTATAAATAACCAGGAAGTTGTGGCCCACCATCAACCTCAGGCAACCGCATCTCTCAGTCACTTTCAGGAACGTAGAACACCATATGGGTGTGTGTTTTTCTTTCTTTTTTTTTTTTAATTTTTTATTTTTTATAAACATATATTTTTATCCCCAGGGGTACAGGTCTGTGAATTGCCAGGTTTACACACTTCACAGCACTCACCAAAGCACATACCCTCCCCAATGTCCATAACCCCACCCCCCTTCTCCCAACCCCCTTCCCCCCAGCAAACTTCAGTTTGTTTTGTGAGATTAAGAGTCACTTATGGTTTGTCTCCCTCCCAATCCCATCTTGTTTCATTGATTCTTCTCCTACCCACTTAAGCCCCCATGTTGCATCACCACTTCCTCATATCAGGGAGATCATATGATAGTTGTCTTTCTCTGCTTGACTTATTTCGCTAAGCATGATACGCTCTAGTTCCATCCATGTTGTTGCAAATGGCAAGATTTCATTTCTTTTGATGGCTGCATAGTATTCCATTGTGTATATATACCACATCTTCTTGATCCATTCATCTGTTGATGGACATCTAGGTTCTTTCCATAGTTTGGCTATTGTGGACATTGCTGCTATAAACATTCGGGTGCATGTGTCCCTTTGGATCACTACATTGCATTTGTATCTTTAGGGTAAATACCCAGTAGTGCAATTGCTGGGTCATAGGGCAGTTCTATTTTCAACATTTTGAGGAACCTCCATGCTGTTTTCCAGAGTGGCTGCACCAGCTTGCATTCCCACCAACAGTGTAGGAGGGTTCCCCTTTCTCCGCATCCTCGCCAGCATCTGTCATTTCCTGACTTGTTGATTTTAGCCATTCTGACTGGTGTGAGGTGATATCTCATTGTGGTTTTGATTTGTATTTCCCTGATGCCGAGTGATATGGAGCACTTTTTCATGTGTCTGTTGGCCATCTGGATGTCTTCTTTGCAGAAATGTCTGTTCATGTCTTCTGCCCATTTCTTGATTGGATTATTTGTTCTTTGGGTGTTGAGTTTGCTAAGTTCTTTATAGATTCTGGACACTAGTCCTTTATCTGATATGTCGTTTGCAAATATCTTCTCCCATTCTGTCAGTTGTCTTTTGATTTTGTTAACTGTTTCCTTTGCTGTGCAAAAGCTTTTGATCTTGATGAAATCCCAGTAGTTCATTTTTTTCCCTTGCTTCCCTTGCCTTTTGCGTTGTTCCTAGGAAGATGTTGCTGCGGCAGAGGTCGAAGAGGTTGCTGCCCGTGTTCTCCTCAAGGATTTTGATGGATTCCTTTCGTACATTGAGGTCCTTCATCCATTTTGAGTCTATTTTTGTGTGTGGTGTAAGGAAATGGTCCAATTTCATTTTTCTGCATGTGGCTGTCCAATTTTCCCAGCACCATTTATTGAAAAGGCTGTCTTTTTTCCATTGGACATTCTTTCCTGCTTTGTCGAAGATTAGTTGACCATAGATTTGAGGGTCTATTTCTGGGCTCTCTATTCTGTTCCATTGATCTATGTGTCTGTTTTTGTGCCAGTACCATGCTGTCTTGATGATGACAGCTTTGTAATAGAGCTTGAAGTCCGGAATTGTGATGCCACCAACGTTGGCTTTCTTTTTCAATATCCCTTTGGCTATTCGAGGTCTTTTCTGGTTCCATATAAATTTTAGAATTATTTGTTCCATTTCTTTGAAAAAGATGGATGGTACTTTGATAGGAATTGCATTAAATGTGTAGATTGCTTTAGGTAGCATAGACATTTTCACAATATTTATTCTTCCAATCCAGGAGCATGGAACATTTTTCCATTTCTTTGTGTCTTCCTCAATTTCTTTCATGAGTACTTTATAGTTTTCTGAGTATAGATTCTGTGTCTCTTTGGTTAGGTTTATTCCTAGGTATCTTATGGTTTTGGATGCAATTGTAAATGGGATTGACTCCTTAATATCTCTTTCTTCTGTCTTGCTGTTGGTGTAGAGAAATGCAACTGATTTCTGTGCATTGATTTTATATCCTGACACTTTACTGAATTCCTGTATAAGTTCTAGCAGTTTTGGAGTGCATTCTTTTGGGTTTTCCACATATAGTATCATATCATCTGCGAAGAGTGATAATTTGACTTCTTCTTTGCCGATTTGGATGCCTTTAATTTCCTTTTGTTGTCTGATTGCTGAGGCTAGGACCTCTAGTACGATGTTGAATAGCAGTGGTGATAATGGACATCCCTGCCGTGTTCCTGACCTTAGCGGAAAAGCTTTCAGTTTTTCTCCATTGAGAATGATATTTGCGGTGGGTTTTTCATAGATGGCTTTGATGATATTGAGGTATGTGCCCTCTATCCCTACACTTTGAAGAGTTTTGATCAGGAAGGGATGTTGTACTTTGTCAAATGCTTTTTTCAGCATCTATTGAGAGTATCATATGGTTCTTGTTCTTACTTTTATTGATGTGTTGTATCACATTGACTGATTTGCGGATGTTGAAACCAACCTTGCAGCCCTGGAATAAATCCCACTTGGTCGTGGTGAATAATCTTTTTAATGTACTGTTGAATCCTATTGGCTAGTATTTTGTTGAGTATTTTCGCATCTGTGTTCATCAAGGATATCGGTCTATAGCTCTCTTTTTTGGTGGGATCCTTGTCTGGTTTTGGGATCAAGGTGATGCTGGCCTCATAAAATGAGTTTGGAAGTTTTCCTTCCATTTCTATTTTTTGGAACAGTTTCAGGAGAATAGGAATTAGTTCTTCTTTAAATGTTTGGTAGAATTCCCCCGGGAAGCCGTCTGGCCCTGGGCTTTTGTTTGTTTGGAGATTTTTAATGACTGTTTCAATCTCCTTACTGGTTATGGGTCTGTTCAGGCTTTCTATTTCTTCCTGGTTCAGTTGTGGTAGTTTATATGTTTCTAGGAATGCATCCATTTCTTCCAGATTGTCAAATTTATTGCCGTAGAGTTGCTCATAGTATGTTCTTATAATAGTTTGTATTTCTTTGGTGTTAGTTGTGATCTCTCCTCTTTCATTCATGATTTTATTTATTTGGGTCCTTTCTCTTTTCTTTTTGATAAGTCGGGCCAGGGGTTTATCAATTTTATTAATTCTTTCAAAGAACCAGCTCCTAGTTTCGTTGATTTGTTCTATTGTTTTTTTTGGTTTCTATTTCATTGATTTCTGCTCTGATCTTTATGATTTCTCTTCTCCTGCTGGGCTTAGGGTTTCTTTCTTGTTCTTTCTCCAGCTCCTTTAGGTGTAGGGTTAGGTTGTGTACCTGAGACCTTTCTTGTTTCTTGAGAAAGGCTTGTACCGCTATATATTTTCCTCTCAGGACTGCCTTTGTTGTGTCCCACAGATTTTGAACCGTTGTATTTTCATTATCATTTGTTTCCATGATTTTTTTCAATTCTTCTTTAATTTCCCCGGTTGACCCATTCATTCTTTAGAAGGATACTGTTTAGTCTCCATGTATTTGGGTTCTTTCCAAACTTCCTTTTGTGGTTGAGTTCTAGCTTTAGAGCATTGTGGTCTGAAAATATGCAGGGAATGATCCCAATCTTTTGATACCGGTTGAGTCCTGATTTAGGACCGAGGATGTGATCTATTCTGGAGAATGTTCCATGTGCACTAGAGAAGAATGTGTATTCTGTTGCTTTGGGATGAAATATTCTGAATATATCTGTGATGTCCATCTGGTCCAGTGTGTCATTTAAGGCCTTTATATCCTTGCTGATCTTTTGCTTGGATGACCTGTCCATTTCAGTGAGGGGAATGTTAAAGTCCCCTACTATCATTGTATTATTGTTGATGTGTTTCTTTGATTTTGTTATTAATTGGTTTATATAGTTGGCTGCTCCCACATTGGGGGCATAGATATTTAAAATTGTTAAATATTCTTGTTGGACAGACCCTTTGAGTATGATATAGTGTCCTTCCTCATCTCTTATTATAGTCTTTGGCTTAAAATCTAATTGATCTGATATAAGGATTGCCACTCCTGCTTTCTTCTGATGTCCATTAGCATGGTAAATTCTTTTCCACCCCCTCACTTTAAATCTGGAGGTGTCTTCGGGCTTAAAATGTGTTTCTTGGAGGCAACATATAGATGGGTTTTTGTTTTTTTATCCATTCTGATACCCTGTGTCTTTTGACAGGGGCATTTAGCCCATTCACATTCAGGGTAACTATTGAGAGATATGAATTTAGTGCCATTGTATTGCCTGTAAGGTGACTGTTACTGTATATGGTCTCTGTTCCTTTCTGATCTACCACTTGTAGGCTCTCTCTTTGCTTAGAGGACCCCTTTCAAGATTTCCTGTAGAGCTGGTTTGGTATTTGCAAATTCTTTCAGTTGTTGTGTTGTCCTGGAAGCTTTTAATCTCTCCTTCTATTTTCAATGATAGCCTAGCTGGATATAGTATTCTTGGCTGCATGTTTTTCTCGTTTAGTGCTCTGAAAATATCATGCCAGCTCTTTCTGGCCTGCCAGGTCTCTGTGGATAAGTCAGCTGCCAATCTAATATTTTTACCATTGTATGTTACAGACTTCTTTTCCCGGGCTGCTTTCAGGATTTTCTCTTTGTCATTGAGACTTGTAAATTTTACTATTAGGTGACGGGGGTGTGTGGGCCTATTCTTATTGATTTTGAGGGGCATTCTCTGAACCTCCTGAATTTTGATGCTCGTTCCCTTTGCCATATTGGGGAAATTCTCCCCAATAATTCTCTCCAGTATACCTTCTGCTCCCCTCTCACTTTCTTCTTCTTCTGGAATCCCAATTATTCTAATGTTGTTTCGTCTTATGGTGTCACTTATCTCTCGAATTCTCCCCTCGTGGTCCAGTAGCTGTTTGTCCCTCTTTTGATCAGCTTCTTTATTCTCTGTCATTTGGTCTTCTATATCACTAATTCTTTCTTCTGCCTCATTTATCCTAGCAGCGAGAGCCTCCATTTTTGATTGCACCTCATTAATAGCTTTTTTGATTTCAACTTGGTTAGATTTTAGTTCTTTTATTTCTCCAGAGAGGGCTTTTATATCTCTCGAGAGGGTTTCTCTAATATCTTCCATGCCTTTTTTCGAGCCCGGCTAGAACCTTGAGAATTGTCATTCTGAACTCTAGATCTGACATATTACCGATGTCTGTATTGATTAGGTCCCTAGCCTTCGGTACTGCCTCTTGTTCTTTTTTTTGTGTTGAATTTTTACGTCTTGTCATTTTGTCCAGATAAGAGTAAATGAAGGGGCAAGTAAAATACTAAAAGGGTGGCAACAACCCCAGGAAAATATGCTTTAACCAAATTAGAAGAGATCCAAAATCGTGAGTGGGGAGAAAGGGGATAAAAAGAGGTTCAAAAAGGAAGAGAGAAAAAAGAAAAAAAAAAAAAAAAAAAAAAAAAAAAAAAGAAAAGAAAAGAAAAGAATTTTAAAAAAAGAAAACACCTAAGAAAAATGTAAAAAATATATATATATATATTAGATAAACTAGTAAAAAATCGTTAAAAAAGAAAAAGGTAACAGTTAAAAAAAAAAAAAAAATTTTACCCGAAGGCGAGAAAAAAAAAAAATGAAAAAGAAAAAATTAAATTAACTGCAAGACTAAAAAAAATCACAGGAAAAAAGCCATGAGTTCCGTGCTTGGCTTTCTCCTCCTCTGGAATTCTGCTGCTCTCCTTGGTATTGAAACCGCACTCCTTGGTAGGTGAACTTGGTCTCGGCTGGAT
The DNA here is from genome assembly GCF_011764305.1 of Mustela putorius furo. Lineage (NCBI taxonomy): Eukaryota > Metazoa > Chordata > Mammalia > Carnivora > Mustelidae > Mustela > Mustela putorius. Next base: position 16,478,178 of record NW_025421998.1, read on the forward strand.
TTCTTGTTGATCTTCTGGGGGAGGGGCCTGTTGTAGTGATTCTCAAGTGTCTTTGCCCCAGGCGGAATTACACCGCCCTTACCCGGGGCCGGGGTGAGTAATCCGCTCGGGTTTGCTTTCAGGAGCTTTTGTTCCCTGAGCGCTTTCCGTAGAGTTCCAGAGGACGGGAATACAAATGGCGGCCTCCTGGTCTCCGGCCCGGAGGAGCCGAGAGCCCAGGGCCCCACTCCTCAGTGCGCCCTCAGAGAACAGCGCCCAGTTACTCCCGTCTGCCTGTCCTCCGGCCGCGCTCCGAGCTCACCGAGCCTGCGACCGGTTCAAGGTAACACCGAGCTGCGAGATTACTGTCGGCTCTGTCTCTGTAGCCGGCTTTCCCGTTCCAATACCCGCAAGCTCTGCGACACTCAGACACCCCCGATCCTTCTGTGACCCTGCGGGACCTGAGGCCACGCTGACCCCGCGTGGGCTTCGCCCCGGTTTAGCCTCTGGAGCGATGTCCCTCAGCGGAACAGACTTTTAAAAGTCCTGATTTTGTGCGCGGTTGCTCCGCCGCTTGCCGGGAGCCGGCCCCTCCCCCCGGGGTCTATCTTCCCGTCGCTTTGGATTCACTTCTCCGCCGGTCCTACCTTTCAGAAAGTGGCTGATTTTCTGTTTCCAGAATTGCTGTTCTTCTTCTCTTCGATCTGCCGATGGATTTTCAGGTGTTTGCAATCTTTAGATAAGCTATCTAGCTGATCTCCGGCTAGCTGAAGCAGTCTCAGCTTGCTACTTCTCCGCCATCTTGACTCCTCCTCCATGTGTATATATACCACATCTTCTTTATCCATTCATCTGTTGATGGACATCTAGATTCTTTCCATAGTTTGGCTATTGTGGACATTGCTGCTATAAACATTCGGGTACACGTGCCCCTTTGGATCACTACGTTTGTATCTTTAGGGTAAATACCCAGTAGTGCAATTGCTGGGTCATAGGACAGTGGGTGTGTGTTTTTCTCCCTGTGAAGCCATGGCGACCATCTTTGCACGGTTGCTGCTGAATCAAGCACAACTTTCAGATTCCTCCCCTCACTTACTGACGGATTTCTGTGTGGGCTTCTTGGAGCACTGCACATGAATGCACAGGCAGGTCCATCACCAGGATCCTCCCTCATAAAATCCACTGCTTCCATTCCTGTCTGTGGGGAAATGCGTAGCTTTCTGCTAACATTTATTTCTAGTGTCATTTAAAATTCCACTCATGACGATTCTACAAAACCTAATATGCATCTTTTTTTATTTGTATAAAAGCACTTTTTTAAAGACAATCTTGCACTCTTATTTCCTATAGCAAGGGTCTTGTGTTCACACTTTAATAGTAGAAGTAAGCAGGGAAAAAATTCCTAACTTAAAAAGTGAAGAAATGCAGTGTGGATCAATTTTACTTATTCAAGATATTAACGTGAAAATGGTTAAATACAAGTTTTAATTAAAAAAAAACTCTTATGTGCGCTAATTTATTCCATAAGACTGGGGCAATTGCTTGTGATAAGCAGGAATTTAATTATCTGTACAGATTTCTGGTTAAACAGGTAATATTTGTTCTCAAATAGATTCTATGTGTGAATATAATAACTGCCCTAGGGAAAATAATGTTATACCATGGGAGAAACGAGCTTTATCTCAGAGTGAGTAAATGGATTCTTTCTTATTTTACCCTCAAGCTTTGAATTAACAATTTATAGAAAGAGGGCCACTGGGTTGGAGCTAGTATTCTCATTTGATGAGCTTTTTTCATATTCTTTCTGAGAGCTTATGCAAATGTAAGTATCTTTCCGTCTCCTGTAATAAAATAAGCTAAACTTTCAGTGCAGTATACCAATTCAAATAATAAAGCATCATGAAATGAAAATCTTCCCCTTAAGGATGTATGTTTTGTGGTCACACTTACCAAATTTGGTTAAATTTAGAGCATTTGTAGTGAAACCCTATGTTACCTTTTTTTTAAAAAATATTTTATTTATTTGATAGAGAGAGATCACAAGTAGGCAGAGAGGCAGGCAGAGAGAGAGGGAAGAAGCAGGCTCCCTGCCGAGCAGAGAGCCTGATGCAGGGCTCGATCCCAGGACCCTGAGATCATGACCTGAGCTGAAGGCAGAGGCTTTAGCCCACTGAGCCACCCAGGCGCCCCCCTATATTACCTTTTAAAGTAGCAAACTTTTGTATGGACAAATGTAACCAATAGTCATGATTCACATTTAACATTCTCTTTGGAAGCCATGGGAGCCTCGGGACCCAAAGCCAAGAGCCTTGCCTGAAAACATGTGGGTGCCTGTGTGAAACTATTGCTAGTTACACAGCCACCCAATATGCCTTTCTGCCACATTAAGCAGCAGTAAATTACAGGGATTTCTGGGAGAAAATTCTCTATTGCTCCCATATACATCTTGCATGCAGAGGCTCAAGTGGCCCTTTGTTCTAGCCTCTTTATGATGATGTTCATACAGTGAACAGCCCCAGAAGGCAGAGAAAATGTTTCCTTCTAGAACAAAGAGCACGTATGCTTACTGCCCATTATAAAAGATTTGGGTTCCCTAAGCTCACAATTCCTCTCATGTAGGGCACAAGTGTCCCCTGGCCTTCTTCCTATCACCCTATAGGAACTGGGATGTTGGGAATGATGGTAATAAAATGCTGGTACCCTGGATACTTGACTCTTGCTACTGCCACATGTAATAAAGTCTTTGCCTTTGACTGAGGAGTTGCATGTCCTCTGCCAGTATCTGTAAAATGGTAGCAAGCTACCTTGTTAGATGGTGAATGAAGTGAACTCTCAGAATGGTCACACTTACTGATAAGAAAGTCTGTTAAAGGACCCTTAAAGATGATGGCGTTTTTCTTCTCTGTACATGATCCCAAGTGGATGGTGGTGGGTTTTAGGATAGCGTGGTCTCAAGTGTAACATGTGGATAGTGCACCATATAGATGGCCAGACATCCAGTTCTAAACATAAAGGTAGTGTGAGTACCACAGAATAATTGATATTTCTCAAAAAGCGTAGGAGATTGTCTTTTTATGGGGACTTGGTGCACATGAGGACAAAATGGATCCTTCATCTGATTTGGGCTTTGCCTCTTTGGGCTCAGATTCTCAAGAAAAGCATTATCTAAGTCTTCCTAGAGCACATGCTATGTGCAGTGACTCTTTTTTTTTTTTTTTAAGATTTTATTTATTTATCAGAGAGAGGGGGAGAGAGTGAGCACAGGCAGACAGAATGGCAGGCAGAGGCAGAGGGAGAAGCAGGCTCCCTGTTGAGCAAGGAACCCGATGTGGGACTCAATCCCAGGACGCTGGGATCATGACCTGAGCCAAAGGCAGCCGCTTAACCAACTGAGCCACCCAGGCGTCCCATGTGCAGTGACTCTTAGAGTCAGCAGAAAACCCTGTAATGACAGCTCATTCTAGCCTAGTCCCCGCCAACTTCCACCCCATGCCAGGATGCCAAAGTCAACATTGCGACAAGTGAAAGGATGGCAGCCTGTCTTCATATCCACCTTCCTAGAGTGGACATGCCTTGAATAAGTGATCCCACTGGACTAGACAGAAATATCTTGCTCTTCACCCAGAATGTTTCAGTTGAGGCCATACCATATGCTTAGAGGAGTCCCATATAATCTTTACATGTAGCTTGAGAATTTTTACATGCAGGGGCGCCTCGGTGGCTCAGTAGGTTAAAGCCTCTGCCTTCGGCTCAGGTCATGATCCCGGGGTCTTGGGATCGAGCCCCACATCGGGCTCTCTGTTCAGTGGGGAGCCTGCTTCCTCCTCTCTTTCTTTGCCTGCCTCTCTGTGATCTCTGTTTGTCAAATAGATAAATAAAATTAAAAAAAAAAAGAATTTTCACATGCAATTCAGGGAAAGACCCAAACTGTCCATTTTTATGTCTTTTGCCAGAACAAATAATGGTAGAGACTGGGGGAACTCACATCAGAGAGATACAAACAAAAAGTATACAGGAGCCTTCATGATTCTGTTCTTTACAAGCAGACAAAGAGGTTTTCTCTTGCTATGGATGGGTTTGGCCAGCCTGTGAGGCTTAAGCTGCCGCTGCCCCAACCCACCCTGTCTGGAGAGTGAGAATAACTATTCTTCCCCTAAAAACCCATAGAATTAAAAACCTAGAAATTGAATGAGGGCCTGGTCCAATTAGTCAGATTGAAAACAGACTCTGATTTCTGATTAAGAGAAGACAACCCAGGGAAAGAAAGATAGACATGTTTGTTACGGGAACAGAGATTTGGCATTTGTTTTTATTCCTGACTCTGGAGAAGACCATAGGAAGCAATGGGTTGCCATGAGGATACTAACATGTACTTACTGTATAAACCATTTATGCCAGTTATAGTTAGATGTATCATTCAGTGTGGAGCATAAATATGTCTCCAAAATGTCAGTTTATTACTGCCTTTGGGCCATTTTTAGAGTGACCCTTTCAAGTAAAGGTAGAAAAATAATGCTGGTTCTGGCACACCGAAAAGCCTTAAGGTCCTTGGGGCGCCTGGGTGGCTCAGTCGGTTGGGCAGCCGACTCTCGATTTTGGCTCAGGTCGTGATCTCAGATTCCTGGGATTGAGCCCTGCATGGGGCTCTGCACTCAGCGGGGCATCTGACCCAGGATTCTCCTTCCCCGTCGCTCCTACCCTTCCCCCGCTCATGTGCTCGCTCTCTAAAATAAATAAATAAATCTTTAAGAAAAAAAAAAAGACCTCAGGAGAGTGCACCTGGGTGGCTCAGTCATTAGGCCTCTGCCTTCAGCTCAGGTCATGACCTCAGGGTCCTGGGATCGAGCCCCGCATTGGGCTCCCTGCTTGGCAGGAAGCCTGCTTCTTCCTCTCCTACTCCTCCTGCTTGTGTTCCCTCTCTTGCTTTATCTCTTTCCGTCAAATAAGTACATAAAATCTTAAAAAAAAAAAAAAAAAAAGACCTTACGGTCCTTGTGATTTTCCCAAGAGTCATGATTGTGTGTTATCTTTCTAAATTAAACGGAAAAAAACCCACGTCAGTCAGTTTGTACAGAATATAAGCATAATTAGAAAAGAAAGAATGCAACATTAAATGTGTCTTCCTAGATAAATGAAGGAGAACTTTACATAGGCAGTAGAAAAGATGCTAAGCCATATCATATTTTCGTATACATAACATTAAATGCAGTAGTAATATTATGATATGTTTGAGAAACAGCAGGCAACGCAATATGGAAAGACCACTTAAGCCCGCATGTCTTATAAGGTAAATAAAGTTCGGGAACTCTTCAAACTGCCTGGCTGATATGAGGTCTGGCCTAGGTCACTTTCAGCTGTCTAACATGTGTTCCTCACTGATGGCACCCGCCCAACACGAAAATGAGCTTTCCTGATTAAGTCATCCCACAAGCCCGGGAGCTGAGCTCTGTGGAGTAGGTCATTCGCAGAGATGAATGACTTCTAGCTTCCTAAGAGGTTTCTGTGCGACAGTTGTGCTCATGGCAGGGGTAAGGACTTCAGAGAAACACCCGAGGATTGGAGGCAATTACAGAGCCTGATTCACGGCTGGGAAATGCTGGCACCTGGCAGATGGTGCCGGCAGGAAGTGGGCACCGGGCAGGCCCTGTTTCAGCGCCGCCTGAGGGAGGCTCAGAGTTGGAGCGAGGCACTGCACTTGGCTCCTCGGCCACTTTGCACCTGTTTGTGAGGAGGTCACACGATCTTGTCACCCAGGTGCCAGGGATTTGTTTTTCTCTAACCTTCAGAGTTAGTGTTATTGTCTTGTGCCTACACTTGAGGAGAAAGGACATCAGTTCTCATTTCCACCACACACACACACACACACACACACACACAAGCAAACCAAGTGATGAAATTCTTTCCTGTGAAGAAGTTGAGTAAACAGAATGCAATGAGGTCAACAGAAAAAAGAATATCATTTGGTTATTCCTCCTGGAATGTAGAGTTTGAGAAAAAATTTGGGATTTGGTGCCACAGGGCACCAAGGTTAATCCTGAGAGGGCCTGAAAGAAGAAGTGTTTGCTCTAACTGAGCGCCTTGGAATAGGAGAGCTCATGCTGTGGTCCCCACAGGCTGTGTTATGTTCACCTTCCTTCCAGGCTTCTGGTTGCTGAGCCTGAGGGACAGTTGAAGATGGCTAAGAAATGCCTCTCCAAGCTGTGACTCATGCGCCAGGGGAGTCTGCGGTTGTGTGTCCAATGAGGCAAAGGAGAATCAGAAGCTAAGGCAGGAAGCTTCATGGTGAAAGAATGTGAAGAAGAAGAAAAGAGGAGAAAATTCTAGGCAGTGAAGCAAAAAGACTCTTTACACTGAGAGGGTCAGGAACTACGACTGAGCCGACATCCTGTGCTCCCTGACGTGATGGAAAGCCAGATATAGCTTTATAATATATAGCTTGCATATATATATATATATATATATATATATATATATAATATAGCTTATATATATATAATATAATATTAATATATATTATATATTATATATATAATATAGCTTTATAATAAGGAAACCCCAGCAAGTCTGGGCACACAAGTGTCAAGGTCTCAGCTGTGCCTGTTTCTGCTGTTGGCTTTGGGAAGAAGACACAAATTACTGCACTTGAGGGGTCCTGGTGTAGGGTTGATGCATAGACCAAGGGTCCGGTCGTGAGTGTTGCGTTCCTGGAGCACAAATTCTATGTGTGAGACTTTGCAAATCCAATCTAAGGCTACACCCAGTTGTCTTCACGGAGGTTCCTCCAAAATCTGAGCCAGACGCCAAAACTTGTGCAGAGGTAGTTTGTATAGAAATGTCATCTCAGGGAGCAGAAGGCAGGACGGGAGAGTGACATGGAGAACGAGGAAAAGTCACCACAAGAATGCATGATGGCATCGTCTCTTTGATTCGCCTGGAACCTTTGAGGGAGTTTACAAAGTGCATTTCAGAACCGTCTGCCCAAGGTGACATGGGGAGGTCTTTATTCACTGGTTCCAGATTCCCGTTAGTCGAGAGTGACCCAATACCACTAACTCCCGAGCCCTGCTGGGTTGTGCATGTCCGAGTGCACAGTGGATTCCTGGGACAGTTGAACCAGAGATCTGAGATGTCCGGGGCAGGAAGCAAGGGATCCCTTTTGAAGGGCAAGTTGAGACCACATCCAGGTGCACCTGCACAGAGCTGCTCCCAGCCTGCGGGGAACAGGACCCGAGCAGCTAGCGCTGAAAACTGAGGAGCAGCTGAGAGGGTTTGGGCGTGGGTCAGGAGATGGGTGAATACGCCGGCTCCTACAGGAAGGCCTTTTGTGCCCTTCGGTCTAGAAAGAAAGTGATGAAATAATGTCTTGGAGTGTCTTTGGCCTTTCAGTCTATGGTTCTTGAAGAGGAACAAAAAACTTGCTGAAACTGTCTGAATTAATTAAATCTGAATGGATACAGCAAATCACAATAAGAGTGTTTTTCTCCAGAAGGCATCTGCCAGCGGTAGACAAGGTGGAGAGCAAAACAGAGCTACTGCTGGTGTCTCCTTTGAGAAAAACAGGCCTAACGTGGGTTGTGATATACTCTGAACTTGGGCTCTGAGGAAAGTCTGGGGAAGAGTCAAGTTTACCGATCCGTAGTACCGAGACCATTGCGAGGTCTGTGGTAATTTTTGTGATGACTTAGGAGATCTTATGAAGGATGAAACTCCGTCTCTTCATTAGCTTGAGATTCAGAGCCCAGGAGAAGACGTGTGGAGTCTTTCAAAGGAGACTCGGCTTCGGACAAAATGTTGAGGCGGGTCATGTTTTCTTAGCCCTTCTCTGCCCACAGTCCCTGCTGACATCCCCACACTCACTCCCCCAGTACCACGTTCCACCTCCGGGGACCCAGGACCCCAGCCCAGATGGCTCAGGTGTCCCCGGGCTGTCCTCTGGGCAGTTTTTAGTGCTGCTTACCGTGTTCCTAGATGCTAGGCAGGACTCGAGTGCGAGAACACCCCACTCTGTAAATCTTGCCCTCCTGTCACCCTCTGGGGTCCAGGACGCACCATGATGGCTGCATCTAGGCTGCGATGATTTGAAAGTGTAACTTCCATCCGTTGTGCCAGATGCCTTTTATATTCTGCTTCAGAGCCTGTCAGCTTCCTGGTATCCTGCTCTGGGTCCCCGTGGGCTCTGACCAGCTCCCAGACAGGCTCCTGTGTGGACACCACTGCGGGACCCACGAGGTGCCCACGCTTTGGAATGTACAACCCGCAAATGCAGGAGGCGAGCCTTCGACTGACTGGAGCCTGCGATACATTCTTTCTGCCTTCCCGGCTCCGTCCCAGGCCTGGTTCTGAGCTGGTTCATCCAGCTTCTTGGAGGAGCCCGCCGCAAAACGGTCTTGTCCATGTTGGCTCTTGTCCTCCTCAGCCTCATTCTCCTTGTACCTCATGCCTTCCTGTGATTGTATTTCAGGATAAAATAATGGCTCATTCATTCTTTCAACAAAGATTTTTGTAAGCTGCCTGCTGTGCCAGGAACTGCTGAAGACACTATAGATAGGAAGATATTTTATATTCGGTGACTTAGCCCGCGTCCGGTATTTTCCCAGAAGCTATAAGGCTTCATACCCATTCTTGGAGGCCAAGGAATCCCGGCCCCCGTGGTCTAGAGCTGGGCTTGCAGAGCTGGGCGTTGGGGGGTGGGTACCCAGAGGGGCTGGAAGCAAATCAGTCCCACAAAAGGGCACAGTGAAGAGACAGGGGAGGGAAGCCAGGGACAGAGCCCCGTGAGCAGGAGACAGCCGCCAGCGTGGGAAGAGGCACATCTGAGAGGAGGAAACAGGTCACATCAAGAAGGCCAGGAACCGAATTAAGAAGGATTAGCGTGGATTGAGACAAGGAAGAGGAGGCAAAACAAGGCAAAAACCATTCAGGACAACTCCTGAAATGGTATCAGGAGCTCCTTCCTCATGGGTCCAGGGCCTCCAGAAAATTTTATTTTAAGGCTTTGTCATCCCTCAGTAATTCATTTAGCGTGCTATTATGGATTGGGGTTGGTACTTCAGAAAATTCACAGTTCTTGGAGGAAAACAAAGACTCCACACCAACACATGAAGCGACGAGAGCTTTCACATGTGGGCTGGCCAAGCTGCTTTCCCCCAGAGCCGCCGCGTCCGGCCGCACTTGCTGTGGTGAGGAGAGCAGTCTGTCCCGCTGCCACGGCCAGCCACATGTGGCTGTTGGGCGCTCGACATGTGGTTAGCGTGACTGGGGGACTGGATTTTTAATTATAGCTCGTTCTACTTAATTTCAATCTAAATAACCATATGTGGCTAGTGGCTAATGTTTCAGACGGCGCGGTCCTAGAGGACCCGCGAGCCGAGTCTCTGGGAACGAGGAGGCGCCGTCCAGGCTATGAGGATGGTGTACAAAGGGTCCAGGGCTCACAACAGCAGAGGTGTGGAGATCAGTGTGTCTGTTCATTAGGCTCGTGGTAGAGCAAGTGACAGAGAAAGAGGCTAGAAATGTATGCAGAGGCTGTGTGTGACAGTCACCATCTACGAAGGCTGCACTAAGGAAGGTCCTGGCAGGTTTCCGTGCACACTACCTGCTTATCTCACCGGTCCCCGCGACAGCCCCGGAGCTAGGTGAATTCACCCCAGGTACAGTGACTAAGGCACAGAGAAGTCTACTTTTTTTTTTTTTAAAGGTTTTATTTATTTATTTGACAGAGAGAAATCACAAGTAGATGGAGAGGCAGGCAGAGAGAGAGAGAGAGAGAAGCAGGCTCCCTGCCGAGCAGAGAGCCCGATGCGGGACTCGATCCCAGGACCCTGAGATCATGACCTGAGCCGAAGGCAGCGGCTTAACCCACTGAGCCACCCAGGCGCCCACAGAGAAGTCTACTTAAACTAACCACGGCAACACAGCTTCTAAGCGGCACAGCCAGGATTTGAACCAGGGGCTGCCTCTACTTTGTCCCTTTACCCCACTTAGCACAACCCAGGGAATCCTGCTTCATGTCACTGTAGGCAAGACTGCTGGGTCGGGCTTGTTCCTGGGGGAAAGGAGTTGAGAGGACAGACCAGGAAAATGAAGGGAAGGGTGACCCGTGGGACCTAGGCCAGAAAGAGAGGGAAGTAACAATAAGGGAGTTCTTGGGGGGTGGGGGGGTAGGTAGAGAGAGCGGGAATAATTGAGACCGAGAGCTGCAGGCAGAGAGAACATGGAGAGCAGAGGGGATTAAGGCTATTGCAGCCGGCTCTTGGCCAGAGGACCGCCGTGAGCATTTTCAGCCCTGTAGCGGAGGGTGCTAATTGGTGGAGAGAACCTCTTGGAAGAGTTCCCATCCAGCACACAGACCACCTCCTGCTTCTCCGGCAGCCAGAGGCCCGGGGCTCCTCCTCCTCCTCCTCCTCCGGGTGAGGAAATGGATTTCTTGGAGACTGAGTCTGCATTTGAGCAGTTCTATTTTTTTAATCTCTGCTGTTGGTGCCTTATTTTTGCTCAGTGAGATAGAAATAAATGCCACTGACATTTAAAAGTGTTGGTAAAAAAAAAAAAAAAAAAGTGTTGGTAATCCTCAGTTAGGCTGAGCCACATGGAGCCGAGGAGGAGGAGGAGGAGGAGGGATGGCGGCGCGTGAAGAAGGCGGGAAGTCATCTGAGACTCCCAACGACCTCTCTCGGCCTCCCGGGAGCTGGAGGTGTAAGTGAGACCAAAGTAATTCTGATGTGAAATCAAAGTTATGTACAAGCGAGTCTTATATCCTAAACACAGTTCTGAGAAATGCTGGAAGTTGTCCCAAGCTCTTGTTAAGGAAACTGATTTACGGATGGTGATAGAAATACCATTTTCGGGGCACCTGAGTGGCTCAGTCCTTAAGCATCTGCCTTTGGCTCAGGTCATCATCCCAGGGTCCTGGGATCGAGCCCCGCATCGGGCTCTCTGCTCGGTGGAAGGCCTGCTTCTCCCTCTCCCACTCTCCCTGCTTGTGTTCCCTCTCTCGCTGTGTCTCTCTCTGTCTAATAAAATAAATAAATAAAATGAATGAACGAATAAATAAATAAATAAATAATAAACCAAAAAGGAAAAAAAGAAAGAAATACCGTTTTCATGAAAATGACCCGTGTAGCTGCTTCCCTCTGGTCCTGTCTAATTCAGTCAGGATAGTCCCCTCTACATTTCTGTCTATATTCCTCCTCTTGAAATCACCCCTTCAATAATTCAGTTAGCCTCATAAACCAATATATTGTTTGTCATTCCTCTCAGTCTCGCTCAGTTTTGTTTATTCACAAGTAGATGTATTTAACTCGTACAGGGACTAGCAGAAGAATTATCTGTGAGAGCACATGCCAGGGGAGAATAATAGACCCCTGGAACGGGTCTTTATTTGGAAAACAGATGTTTGCGTTCTTTTTCTCTTTTTATAGCCTTTTTGAGATACTATTTACATCCCACAAAATTTACTCATTTCAAGGGTAGTTTGGTGAGTTGTAGTAAATTAATACAGTTGTGCGAACTGCACTCCAGCCTAGTTTAGAATACTACCACCACCTCCCCCCAAATTTCTTCCTACCCCGCCTCACCCCCACCCCATGGCCTCAGGCAGCCCCCCATCTGTTTTCTGATTCTATCATTTTACCCTTCTGGAAAGTTCATAGAAATGGAATTGTATATAGACTTTTTTTGTGTCTGGCTTCTTTCTTTCATGTAGCATGATTTTCAGGTTTTACCCCTGTGGATGCATATATCAACTGCACATTCTTTGTTATTACTGAGTTCTCTATTATGTAAATACACCTCATTGTGTTTATCTTTTCACCAGTCCTGGGTTGTTTCTGATTGCTGATTATCATAGGAAAGGCTGCTGTATACCTTTGCATGTAAGTCTTTTTTGTAGTTATATTTCATTAGTCTTAGGTGAATACCTTGAGATAGAATTGCTGGGTTGGTGATTAAGTGTGCATTTTTTTTGTGATTTTATTTATTATTTGTCAGAGACAGAGAGAAAGAGCGAGGAACACAAGCAGGGGAAGCAGCAGGTTCTCCAATGAGCACAGAGCCAGATGTGGGACTCCATTCCAGGACCCTGATCACTACCTGAGCCAAAGGCAGACATTTAACCAACTGAGCCACCCAGGCATCCCAAGTATGCATTTATCTTTTAAGAAATTGCCCAGCTTTTTTTCCAAAGTGGCAATACCGTTGCACATTCCCATAGCAATGTACAAAAATTTCAGTCACTCCCCGTCTTCACTGACACTTGGTATGATCAGCCTTTTTAAATATAGCTTTTCAGGTGGGTACGTGGTGGTATCTTGTTTGTAATTTTCATTTCCCTAATGATAAATTGTATCGGACATCTTTTCTCATGTTTATTGGGCATGTGTGTATCTTTGGGAAAGTATCTATCCATATCTTTTGCCCATATTTAAAGATTAAATTGTCTTCTTATTTTTGAGTTGTAAGAGCTTTCTATATGTTGTGGATGCAAGTCCTTTATTAGATGTGTGATTTTTAGTATTTTTCTCCAAGTCTGTGGGCTGTCTTTGTATTTTCTTACTGCTGTCTTTTGAAAACCAAATGTTTTTAATTTTGAGGATGTCCAATTTGTTTTTTTTTTCTCTCCTGGATCATATTTTTAGTATGATATTTAAGAAATCTACTTAATTAAGGTCAAAAAGCCATTCTCTTATTTTACATCAAGGGTAGAAAACTATTGACTTTTATTTCTTTAAAAATGACCAAGATTCATCCAGATGCCGCAGCTAGGGCCTGGCAGTCTGTTAGTTTTCCGGTTTGGTGGTTGTGGTAATGATGGGCTCAGGGGACCAGGTGTATCATTGTCACTTTAAATAATTATAACTTGGCTTCATGCGCCTTCTATCATCCATTCTGCTGAGCACTGTCCTCAAAACAGTCCTCCTGCTGTTTTGCACCCCCTCCTCTCTGACCAACCCCCAGGCAGCCATTGATCTGTACATAATTGATTCTCAGATTATTGAGTTAAATTTAATTGAATCCTCTAAAATTCTGTGCACTTGTTTTGTTTTTTTTGTTTTGTTTTGTTTTTATTTTTTTTTACTCTGTGCATGAGAAGATGGTGGTGTTTTTAATTGAGGTATAATTGACATACAGCATTATATTAGTTTCAGGTGTACAACATGATTTGGTATTTGTATATATTGTGAAGTGATGGCACTGTAAGTCTAGATAACATTTGTCACCATACGTGGTTATAAGATAGGTGCCTTGTGATAAGAGTTTTTAAAATTGAGTCTCTTAGCGAATGTCAAATAGGCAATACGGCGTTATTAACTGCAGTCGTCATGTTAGATGTTACATCCCACGACTGATTTATTTTATAACTGGAAGTATGTACCTGTTAACTCCCTTCACCCATTTTGCCTGACTCACCACCCCCTGCCTCTGACAACTCTACTCTCTGTACTTAGGAGCCTGTTTATTTGGTTTTGCTTTGCTTAGAGTCCACATATAATGAGATTATATGGTATTTGTCTTTCTCTGTCTGACTTATTTCACTTAGCATTATGCCCTCCAAGTCCATCCATGTTGTCACAAGTGGCAAGATTTCACTTGTGAGTGGCTGAATCGTATTCCATTGTGTGGCTGTGTATGTGTGTATGTGTAAAAAATCACATCTTGGCTGCACCTATTTATACGTGTGTGTGTGTTTGTTTTGAAGTAATCTCTGCTCCCAATATGGGGTTTGAACTCATGACCCTGAGACCATGAGTAGCATGCTGTTCCTCTGAGCCAGGCAGGAGCCACCCCCTTTATAAAGTAAATGGCTGCATCAGTTTACATTCTACCAACAGTGTACGAGGATTCCCTTTTCTCCTCATCCTCACAACACTTATTTCTTGTCTTTTTGATAGGATTCATTCTGACAGTTGTGAGGTGATGTCTTACTGTGGTTTTCTTTCACATTTCCTTGGTGATTAGTGATAACTGAGCATCTCTTCATGTGTTTGTTGGCCACCTTTAGGTCTTTAGAAAAATGTGTATTCAGGTCTTCTGTGAGTTTTTGGTTTTGTTCTTTTAATCAGGTTGTTTATTTGCTCTTAAGTTGTGTGAGCTCTTTATTTTCTTTGGATACTAATCCCTTGTAAAATATATGATATGCAATGGCACCTGGATGGCTCGGTGGGTTAAGGCCTCTACCTTCGGCTCAGGTCATGATCCCAGGGTCCTGGGATCGAGCCCCGCATTGGGCTCTCTGCTCCGTGGGGAGTCTGCTTTCACCTCTCTCTCTCTCTCTCTCTCTCTCTCTGCCTGCTTGTGATCTCTGTCTGTTAAATAAATAAAAATATCATATATATATATATATATATATATATATATATATATGATATGCAAATGTTTTTTTCCCTTTCAGTGGTTTGCCTTTTTATTTCATTGATGGTTTCCTTTGCTATACAAAAGCTTTCTAGTTTGACATAGTCCCACTTGTTTATTTTGGCTTTTGTTCCCTTTGCTTTTGGTGTCAAATGTTTACTGGTTGAATCCTGAGCCAGCTGACCAGGAGGGAGAAAGAGGACCTCCAGTGCTTCCTTTCTACCCACAGCCTGAGCAATCCCCGCACTCACACCAAGTACCCTGTTGAAGCCATATGCAATTGTCCTTTTCAGCTCTGGGACTGTGTTTGGGTTCTGTCTCACATACATTCCTTGGTCTAGACGTTCTTAGTGTTCTCCCTTGGTCTGCTACCTCTTGCCTTTCTGCTGGCTTTGTTCTTCCGCCCCCCTTTTCACTTCTAGATTCTGTTGGCTGCTCTTCCAGACTTTTGAATCCTCTTCTCCACAGATGTTGCCTCTCCTTTTGCTCAAGTGGCATCCTCTGGACACAGAGATGCAGCAAATGGCACCTGGATCCAGAAACCATGACTCAGCCACAGTTGGGAGCCTCACTCCTCCACTTCTCTGAGCAGGAGCTGAGCACAGACTTGCCTCTCCTGCCCACATCATTCTGCCCGTTGTTGAGATAGTTAACATGTGCTGATACTCATGTCTCCATCTCTACCTTGCTGTACCTCATCAGATGGAATAACCAGCAGCCTTGCAGAATCTGATGCTTAGCTCTCTTTTTTCCCATTTCTGATCTTGGTTTTATTTTTCTGCTATGGAAGCTCAGTAGTGACTGTCCTGTTGGTGGCTGCTTTACTTGGCTCCATTTAGATTAAAGCAGGTGCAGTGCTCATATCCCAAAATACAGGGCTGGAGGAGACCTTAGAGATGTAAGCATGAGCCCCTACAGATGTTTTCCTGGAAATCTTTGTGATTCTTTTCATAGGCTTAAAATTTTTATTTTTCACAGATACTTTTCTGCCCAGTTTTTTGTTAATTGCCATAATTTCAACCCCCCCCAAAAAAAGTGATAATAATAATGTAACTCAGAAATTTCTGACATCTCTGGCATTTCTTCTTTCGTGGCTGTGCCTTTGTCCTCCTGTCTCACCTTGCCTTCTCATTTTCCAGTTCTCTTTCCAGAAAGGCAGGCACAGGTGTTTCTCTTAAGGAAATAAATGCTCAGATTACCCACAAACATTTTTCCATGAAAATGCAACTGAAGAGATACAAAGAGGAAGTAATTCTAGGTATAATGTTCTTATCAACCCTTTGTTAAAAAAAAAAAAAAAACAAAGAGGCTTGGGGCGCCTGGGTGGCCCAGACAGTTAAGCATCTGCCTTCAGCTCAGATCATGATCTGGTCAGAGCTCCAGCCCTGCTCAGCAGGGAGTCTGCTTCTCTGTCCTCTCCCTCTGTCCCTCCTCAGTGCTCTTCCCACCCCCTTCTCTCAAATGAATAAATACAAAATGCTAAAACAAAACAAAACAAAAAACAGAGGCTTTTCTGTCCTGACTTTTTGCAGGCAGCAGGACACTTGCACCAGAAATACTCTCCCTCTTGCTGGCGTTCCTGATCAGCTCTTTGATTTGCCATTTCTTTTGCCCCATCGCAGCAGAATATATTCTTTCTGGGGAGCCCATTTTAAAAAAATAAACAAACAAAAGAACAAATTTTAGTAGACATAGAATGTGACCTTCTCATAGAGTAAGTGGTTCCTGAGAAGTCAGTGTCTTTTAGCAGAGTATTCTAAAGCTTTGATCGATGGGTTGCTTAAATCTCAGGTCTCCAATATTCTTGCTTTTGTGTGCTTAGTACAGAATACGGATTCCTGAGGATCCAACTTTTTACTTCCTGGAAACTGAATTATAGTCTAAATGCACAGGACAAGGATGCTCTTTGGAGTAAATCTGACATATTCGTTCTGCAGTAAATGGTCACTTACTGATTTATTTTTTGTATATAAATGCAGATTTCTACATGGCATCTTTGCAGAAAATTAAATGCACCGGGAGTTAAATATTTCATGAGCGACTCCCCTGTTTTGCTGGTAAATCCTTTGTAGTGCAAAATGCATATCAGCAAGTAACTGAGATTTGTTCTTTACATGAAATCGCCTCCAGCTGGAATGAAGGATTCCCAGCTATTTAGTTTATGATAGTATACCTTACCCGGCACTGATAACAAGTGGAGAACACAATTCTTCATGTCAAATCGTCTCTTTTTGTCATTTTCATGGTCCTATTGTGATTATACAGAGCCTGGATACCTCAGCAAAATATATTTTAAATATTTCCTGTGTAGATGATTGTTACATTTGTGACATCTGTGACATGGCAGGAGTTGATGTCCCTCGGATTCGATAAATCTGGGCCTTCTGCCCCCCCCCCCACGCCCCATACCCGGGCTCATGTTTGGGGAAGGCCCACGCTATAGAAAAGAGTGACTCAGAAATGCAGCGAGGAGGAAGGCAGAGGCGGCGGCTGGGGGGCCTCCAGCACCCACACTGGTGGTGGGCCTTGCTCACCACCAGTCTCCTGCACCCTGGCTCGTCCCCGATATGAAACAATAAGACGGCCCTCCCATAGAATGTCGCTTTTGAAAGTCCTCCCAGATCTGCTGTGCACCTTCAGATCGGCTGTGACTCACGCCTGCTCTCTGCGGCAGAGAGCTCGTACTGCTCACGAGGCTTCCCGGGAGTCGTTGACTACTTCCGGTTAATGGGTTAACGAGCAAGAGACATGTGTGTGTCACCTCTGAATGGAAGCAGTTTAGAGCAGGAGAATCCGGGGACTGTGGAAGTCACCTGCTGAGATGGCAACATCACAACATGGCGGAGCAGAAGCCCCTGCAGGCCACCTTGGACATTAACACGAGTGAAGGATAAACTGTACTGTGCCAAGGACTGAGACCTCTGGGTTAGTTGCTCCCTGAAGTCAGGCTAATTCTCTTTCCCATTCTTCTCCCAGACTTACCTCCAGGCCCGAGAGAAGGGGAGCACACACTGAAATTTTGAACCATGCCTTGCATCTCCACTTGGAATGGTTCTTACCAGTTAACAAGAATATCGCTTTATGGGGGCGCCTGGGTTAGGGTTAAGCCTCTGCCTTCGGCTCAGGTCATGATCTCAGGTTCCTGGGATGGAGCCCCGCATCGGGCTCTCTGCTCAGCGGGGAGCCTGCTTCCCCCCATCCGCCGCCTCTGCCTGCCTTTCTGCCTACTTGTGATCTCTCTGTCAAATAAATAAAATCTTAACAGAAAAAAAGAATACGTTTTATAAACCCTGGCTTCTGGTCTTTGAAATGTGACTTTTTTTTTAAGCAGGTAGCCTGCCGGGCATCCAAAATGTTATTATCTACCATTCAACGTCTGCCATTTTGCCATGTGCTGTTTACTTGACAAATGGATAAGACATAGCCCATTTAGAATACGAATATCCCATAAGGCCTTTTATGCTGAAGGTTTTAATAAACCGTTTCTGATCCTTACATCTTTTCAGTGATATTTGTAGAAAACCCCAGTTTACAAGAAGGTAAATAGAGCTGGAGCGTGTTTCAGCAGCTTGACGAATGTTGCCAAATAGATTACTGCCGAGACCTGTGTTCAGAATGAAATTTCTGTTTCTCAGGCTTCACCTTTAGAACGGTTCCCTATTTTCAATTTTTTAAAATTGGAACTTTCTCTTTCCTAATCTGAAGGTAGCCACCTGGGAGGCTTGCAATGGAGGCACAGACTTGTCTTGGCTTCCCTCTTTCTCCTCCCGCTTCTTCATGTTCCCTGTTTGCTAGGAGAGTGAGTGGATCCAGCTGAAGCCACGACTGAGCTCAGAGTTCTAGTCTGATTCATGAAGATGGAAAGGTAGGAGGGATAGACCAAGATCATGGACTCCCTCTCACCCTGTTTGCTAGCTCCAAACCAAAAAGGTTTTCTGTGTTAGAAATCAATGGATACATTGTTGAAGACCCTAAATTAGGCATAAACCATCATTACTGTAGTGGAAAGAAATTCGTTTGATGTCAGTGGTAACCATCTTCAATATAAGTGTGGCATGAGAAATGGGCCTTTCGGTTGTACCAGTATGCATACAAGTAAGCATATCCAGGAAAAGAGACAACGATAGATCATTTTAGAGGGAAAGCCTACATCACCAGACTATTCATTTAGAATTCCTGTGGTTCCAGCCATAATCTCATAAGGGGATGTGTGCAATGGAATCATCAGTTCCCTTAAATGTGGACATGACGGTCTTTCTGGTTACAAGAAACAGCCTGGCTCAGTTTACCCTATTGATTGTTCCAGATATCTATGGCTATGTAACAAATCGCCCCCAAATTTTGCCACTTGAAGCAACAATTTATTGGTTTTTATAGTTCCGAGGGTTTGTTACCCCTCAGGTGGTTAACATCTGATTCTCTGTTCTCAGACGTTTCTTCTGCTACATGTGGTTTAAGAAGTCACTTGCTCAGCGGCTTTTATCTGGGAGCTCAGTTGGGCCCAGCAAGTCCAGGATGGTTTTTCATCTCCCTAGGGCCTCCTCCCACTGGCTTCCCTTCATGCAGTAGCATAGCTCAAGCTTCCCAGAGGGAACTTTCGAGCGCCTGAGCCCTGGTGTGCAAACGCTCACCACACCTGTGGTTGTGTAATTCTTGCTAGAATCCTATTGGCCAAAGTACCTGACATGGCCAAACCCAGAGTCCTGGTGAGAGGGGACGAGGGGACGACGGGGTATGGATGCCGTGAGGAGCGCCTCCCGTGGGCCACCCGCGGAACAGTCCACCTAGCACACTAATGCAGGCTTGTTTTAGTCCACAAGATGGAAGACGCTTCAACCACAACCACTATTCTGGTCAACCTCACGGAGAACTGGACCACTGCCTGGGATACTAAGAGTTGCAGAGGCCTCGTGAGCACAGTATAGGAGGAGCGGGTTCTCGTTCTCACCTGTCGGGTGTTCCACAATGCTGCAGTCACTGGGCAACAGTCTGTTCCTGTTTCTACCGATTTTCTTGCTCCACACTGGCTTCCTTCTGCTCTTGACACCTCGTCTCCTCTGCTGACTCATGGCTCCCCAGGCCGCCTTGCTTCTGTGGTCTTCAGCCTTTGTTCCCACTCCAAATTATTGACTCCCTCTTCCTCTCTGCCTCATATCTACCCTCTCCCTGAGAAACGAGTCTGTCACCACTCTGTCGGTCACTCCTTGGGCCTTTAAACAGCCTCGTCATCTCAACAGGCTCAAACATGGCTGCTCCCTTGGTCACACACCCACCCCTGACTCTTCTCGCCTCGGTCAGGGTGATGGGGTCAATGCAGAAGGGCATGGTGATCAGAGCAAGCATTCGGAGAATGGTGCCCCCTCCATTCATAGTTCACTGTGATTGGATTTGGACGTGGGAACAGAAGCACAGTGTGAGAAGCGCGGGTCCCTTTGTCGCTTACTGCTTCCGTCCTTCCGTCCGCAGTCAGCCCTGTCACCCCTGGGGTTAAGCATGCCGGCTGTCGTCACATAACCAGCTGCACAAGTGTGGGACAGGTGCATCTTGGTCAGGGTCGCTGGTAGTCTCAGCCCTATGGACTTTGCCTTAAGCATGCTTTATCCTTTGTCTTAGATCTTTCAATTAGATCATTGTCTACTAATTCTTTTCTGGTCATTGGCTGTGCTAAACAGAGGAAGTGTGAAAAAGCAAGTATCCAAATAATTCTGTGTGATGCAAAAAGCTAGGTCACGTTAAAAGGCGTTGGTATTTTTGATGTTTTAACTTCAGTAACTTATAAAGGTTTATAAAAGGCTTTTCTAAATTCAAGAGATCCTTAAAATATTGTTTTATATATGTCTACACTTCTTATGCATGTACTATCTCTAGAAGGATGTGCAAAACTTGGTAGTAAAACTCCTCTCGGAGAGAAATGGAATTGCTAAGGTTGCTTATGTTGAATTTATGGTCTTTTGTACCTTACGAATGTTGTATGGACATATAGTGGGCATATAGTGCCTAGATTTAATTTATAATTAACTTTTCTAAAGCGTGTCTAGTCTGTATGGTCCTAGCTAGCAGCTTCTTTGGAAGGCCAGGGCCGGCATGTGGCACAGTTCCAGCTGACAGTAGTCATGTGGGATGCCACCCGAAGAGGCCCCTGAAGTCCTGCTCCGAGCGACACCGTGAAGATCTTTTGTGGATATTCAGAATCCATTAGTGATGTGTTTTTTTTTTCAACATCAGTGGTAAACCTGGTGATTCTATTTGTTTATTAGCTATCGTGCCAAATAAGAACCTATGAGAGGGAGAGAAATGCTAGGAGAGAAATGCTCTAGAACTTTCCAGAATGGGAACTCTGGGTCTGGCACTTCACACACCGGTGGGTGCCCTTAAGCAAGTGACTTTACCATTCTGCATCTCGTAAATTGGGAATTGTAATAGGATTTACCTTTTGGGGTTGGTAAGATGAGATAAGTAAATGCATGGCGCCAACTCAGTGCCATTCCTGGTACCTGGACGGTGCTCAGTGAATAATAGCCATTGTGATTGGATTTCCCCCCTTTCTCATCTACTAAATGGGCACAGTCCCTGCTTTCCTGTCTTCTGAGGTTTTTATAAATATCAAAGAAGATGACCAGTTAAAGTGCTCTGAGGAATCAAGATTTGAACTATGACCAAGATGTGTTCTATCATTGATTATTTGAACAAAAACACCTGATAACTGTCCACCTTTCCTTACATACTCTTCTAGGTTCTAGCTACCAGATTCCTTGTTGAAACTCTCTGGGACATCCCTTTGGGCTAGCGCCAAATTAGAAACATGTTCCTTGGAGTTCCATAAAGTTTAGCTTGTTATTTGAAGAGACAAAATCCCAGACCACTTTTTCTCAAGTGTTTTCATGGTCATGTAGCTGTGTAGATTTAAGTGTGACTTTGCAATTAAGCAAAGTCATTGCCCATTTCTCATTGACCTTCCTTCCGTAGTCTCAGACTCGAAATCTGAGTTGAGAAGTGCAAGCATAGGCTAGAATGGACGTCGTTCCAATGGCAAATATTTAACAAAATATAAAGTAACCATCCCCAAGTTGACAGCTAAAAAAAGTCTTTCATAGCCAAAATAATGTCACACTCAGTTAGTGAGGCCGGACACTGATGGGTCACCAGAGCAATAATAAGTGTGCCCAAGGGCATCCAGTCACATAAGCATATTTGTTTATTGGCTTAGAGAATAGATCGTGTTACAGTCGGCATCGAACCACCCATGTTGGGATGCGGAAAAGCACAAACAGACCAGAATGAAATTGTGAGTGGTACATGGCCTTCCAGTTCTGAAAAAGAGCTGATATATTTTCTTAATTAAAATAATTTCACCTTTTACTTGAGAGGAAAAAACAAAGATTTTGTCTTCTTTTGAATGACAAAACTTCATAAGTGAATAACAGGAGAGCTATGTTTTTTGGGCTTAATATGAAACCTTTGTCAAAACTTCACATTTTTCTTTTTAAATGTATGGCAAATAATGCAGGGAAACATTTGCTCTGTGATTAATATGAGTTTTAAGCCAAAAGAAGTAAGGGAACCTTGACTTGTACTTCTTGTCTAATGAAGAAAAGTTTACCGAAGAAGAGAGATGTCCCTTTCCCTTCTGTTTCGGAGGTTCTGTAGGTAATTTGCAAAGAGTTGCTTTGAGTGGAGTTAAATGAAGGGAAATATTAAAAGGCCTTTCTGTTTATCAATACTCTGGGGTCATTTTAGCGATATACGTGCTTTTAAGTGTCAGCATGAATTATATTCTGAACTTGGACCTGACATTTGTCTCATTTGATCATGCTCTAAAATATCTGTGAAGGGGCGTCTGGGTGGCACAGTTAGGCCTCTAACCCTTGGTTTCAGCTCAGGTCGTGATCTCAGGGTCATGGGATCTAGCCTTGGGTTAGGCTCCCTCTCGTGGGGAGTCTTCTTGAGATTCCCTCTCTCCCTCTCCCTCGGTGCCTCCCGTTCATGCTCATGCTCTCTCTTTCTCTCTGAAATAGATAGGTAAAATATTAAAAAAATAAAAATATAAAAATAATGAAGTGTCCATGCAAGTTGTTTTTGTAAATTTCAAGCTGTATGGCACTAACATACTCTTCCGCCCTGACTGAGGCTGCTATTTCAAATTGGGGTTTCATTCATTTAATGGAATTGCATAAACACTTTGGTTTTAACTCATGATTCTCAGGTAGGAGAGAATGACCAGCATTTTGCGAGGCAAACCACCAGACAGATGGGCTCCTAGCTGGGCAGGGCGTTGACATCAATACTGAGAGCTTAGGAGCGGTGGTTTTTTTCTTTGTGAGATACGCACAGCACATCACTCTTACAGAAAGAGAGCTCAATTTTCTGTAGCTGTATTTGATTTTCACTTTGACTGAGTGCTGGGGACCTAATGCTGTCCTTAGGCACTGAGTTTTTCACCTCTGATGGCATACGTAGGAGGAGTGGGTGATTTTCCACGGGCAGGAGTCAGAGGCTGGGCAGGACTGTCTCTCTGTCCTCCCCAAACAGAACCCACACTGGAGACAGATTTGTGGCTATTGGTGCAGTTAGCTCACGACTTCTGAAGAAAGACTACATCTAGTTCATGACCTCCTCTCGTTGTGAGGATTTACTCTTGTCTCCTTAAGTAAGTACCTTCTCAATTTTTTTTAAAATTTGAATTTCTTTCTTTAGGCGACACTGCGATTTAATGGCAATATCTTAGTCCCTGTAGACTCTGAAAAGGTAAAGCAGGTGGAAGGATGCTTGCTTTTTAATGAAAGTGTCTAACAGTTTTCTCTGTTGGGAGGATGACTGGTTAAGACATGCAGGCAAAGTAAATCATCAGTTAAGGACTTGGAAATTGTGGGTAGCTGCTTAAGATCTCACAGGCATTGCAATTTTTCTGTATGTCTTTTAGAAAGTATTTTAGTTCTCCTGCACCCCTTCAGAGAGCTAGGCACGTACATGGGATGCACTTGACTAGGCTGACAGAAATCAGGCAGGTGAGCCATTCGTTTTCTCTGTGTTTCAGTCTGGAGTTCTGTCTCCATATGCTTAGTATGTAGCATCAACCTGTTTTAGTGCCATTTATTTGCATTTTCTGCGAAGCTCATGTGTAAATTCAGAATTCACATTTCAACAGAAAAATCACGAGAGACCTAAATAAATCTGGTTAAATGATAGAGATACGGTTTGCACACATGGTTAAATGATAGAGATATGGTTTGCACATATAGAAAGACTGCCTGGTGTATATTTTGGTTAGAAATAGTTAGATGAGGGATGCCAGGGTGGCTCAGTGGGTGAAGCGTCTGCCTTCAGCTCATTCCATGGTCTCGAGGTCCTGGGATGGAGTCCTGCATCAGGGCTTCCTGCTCAGCAGGGAGCCTGCTTCTCCCTCTGCCTGCTGCTCCCCCCTACTTGTGTTCTCTCTCTGACAAATAAACAAACAAAATCTTTTGTTTTTTAAGAGATAGTTAGATGAGCTTCTGTATCAGCCTCTCGAAATTGTAATGGACATGATTGCTTTATATATATTGTAATGTGGAAACACAAATTTCTTGGATCTTAAGCAAAACCACAGAACATGGATGTTTCATTCAGAAAACAATATTTATGTACGTGTAATGTCTATGTTTAGCCTAGTGTTAGTCCTTTTTCTTGTATTTGTTTACCAAGAAGTGTCCCAACTGTAGTTGTCATCAGGTTCAAATCAGAACCTCAGTTGCTAGCAAAACACCTTATTAGCATTGTTTCGCTTTCCTTTTAAACATGTAAGCTCTCTTCCACACACAGACATGATATGATAGCTAATTTGACCATATAGACAAGGGTTTGGTTTTCAAATCCAGTAGTAAAATATAAACACAACTTTAGGTAGACTGTACTCAGACAGCCTATCTGAATAGAGCCTTGTCTTCAATAGTCTCAAACCTCCATTTCTTTTCGCATTCCCCCTTTCTTCTTCTTTTTTTTCTCCTATAAATATTTACATACAGCCTACAGTGTGCCAGGCACTGCGATGGCCTCTGGGGAAAAAAATAAACATTGAACAGTAAAGACCACTGTCCCTGCCCTTAGGAGGCTTTCAACTTAGTGGGAAAGATGGATATTATCAAACTACTCAATTGTACAAATAATAAAAATCACACAAATCATTCAGTAATTAAGCTGTAGGAGGCACCCTCTGTCCTCTCGAGAGAGCCACCGGTCACCCCCACCTGTCTCCATAAATGAGAAGTCATGATTAGACGCTTCCTTCCAGGGAGGAGGTGGCCATGGGACAGAGGTCTACAGTTGGTCTGATCCTCTTCTGTGTGGGGCAAACTACATTAGTGTTACGAGAGGGATACATAAATTGGAGAGACATCACCTCGCCTGAAGGAGTAGGGGAGAGACTATGCATACCCCAAAAAAGAAAAAAAATCTATTTTTCTCTGTATCTATCTATCTATCTATCTATCTATCTATATAAATCATGATTAAAACTAGGAATTTAGGAACTCTTAGGGGGAGGGTGAAAGGACTTCTAGTTTGATTGGTCGGCTAGTGTTTCCCTTTAAACTGATCTATAAAGAAATAAATTAGACTTTGATAAGGAAATACGGTGGAGAGGGCATTCCAGGTAAAAGGAACCGAGGAGACAAAAGCATGCAGGTGGGAGAGCTCAGGGCATTTTGAAGGCCTGACCCAAGAGAGAGAAGCAGAAACAGACCAGCAAACCGAAAAATAGCTTAATGCAAATAGGAGGGGATAAGGTTGTAGGATAAATTGAGGCCAGATCACTGAAGTTTTTCTATTATCTGTTTAAAGATATACTGAATTTTATTTGATAGAGCCCACTGTTCCGGAGGGTGACTGGTAAGAAAAGCCCAGAGCTGGGCGCCCCAGCACGTCTGCTCTCCTGGTCTAAGTAAGAGATAGGAGAGGCCTTCATTGTTGGTGGTTCCGCTGGTAAATCAGTGTTTGGGGTTTGAAGCAAATGTGCAACAGTGCCTTGGACTTTCCCAAAGACAGTCTCTAGTATGGAGAAGCCATTAGGCTTTCTCTAAACTCACACTTTCTAATCCATTTATTATTTTTTTTAAGATTTTATTTATTTGAGAGAGAGAGAGATCACAAGTAGGCAGAGAGGCAGGCAGAGAGAGAGAGAGGAAGGGAAGCAGGCTCCCCACTGAGCAGAAAGCCGGATGTGAGACTCGATCCCAGGACCCTGGGATCATGACCTGAGCCGAAGGCAGAGGCTTTAACCCACTGAGCCACCCAGGCGCCCCTCTAATCCATTTATATGCCAAGTTTTTCCTGTTGGGAATGACATGGTAGCCTCTGGCATAGATACCGATATTTAAAATGGGAAAACCGTAAGGATGGCAGTATGGACAGATTTTGCTTGACATCCCTACAAATACTTCTGACCTGATTTTAGCTGATTTATGAATAAATGATTATTCCAGTCCTGAGACTTAAATATTTAAAAAGTTAGCTCCGTTTTAGAGTTCATGTATAATAGAGAACTGATTTTCCGGGCAGCGGACTTCCTCTCATTTCCTTCTTTTTAATACGCTATAATTCTTACTCTCTCCTTTTTCAGTTCCCTGCATGAAAACTATTTAAACGTTGCACGCAGATCTTTTGCGAAAGAAGAAAAGGAAATTCAGTTTGTGGGTCTCCGCAGGAGCTCAGCTAATGCAGCTTGAAATAATGCCGAGGAAGAAGCGCTTACCTGCAGGCAGGGCACCCCTGCTTCTCCTCCTGTGCCAGCTGGTGAGGGCGCTGGACGTTCCTCTTGATTGTAAGTATTAACGTTGTAGAGCTGTTGCGCCGGGAGTCAAAGCCGCCCCAGCGGTTCCCCTCCCTGTGAGCTGCGTGAATGGAGAAGGTGTCTGTGTGATGCGGGAAAACTCATCACAATTAATTTGGCTTTTACCTACAGCACCTGCTGTTTCCAAAGAGTCTCGCCACAGAAATGGCCATTGAACCGGTCAGACCATTGTCCCCTCCCTGTCATTATCTTTCTTCCTACTCAGGTGCCTTTTGTGTACCACAGGGTAGGGGGCAGTGGAGAAGGAGCAAACAGTGGGCTCCCCTGATCCTCCCAACGGGTGACTCTGGATAGAAGGGGTCCTGCAAGAAAACTGTATGAATCACTTTGAAACAGTCATGGAGACTTCCCACTCGTCCCCTCCCCACTACTCTACACCACCCCCCACCCCATCCCCCTCACGTGCTCAGAATGCTCTGGAAAGATTGGGGGATGGTTTCTCAACCAACCCCACTCCCCTCCGTAGCCCCAGACTGCCCATAATTCATCTCTCTTGATTCCAACAGGGCAAAATTCACTTGACACATGTGTCTGGATCTAGGACATGTATCTTAGTAAAGCCTAGAGAAAGATCTTTGGTTTAAAAAAACACTATTTAAAATGGAACGAGCAACCGCTACTGTATCAGGGCCCACCCCTCTTACTAACAGGAATGATAATGCTGCACTCCATCTGCTCTGGGTGGCCTGGTGGTGAGAAAGAAAGAGAATGCTGGGTTCCGACGGGTCGCTTCTCTTGCAGTGGAAAGCAGAATTTCAGATTTGGACAATGACTGTAATCCAGATTCATCCTTTATTCTTGGATCTGCCTGACCTCTTTAAATCCATTAGCTTCCTGAATAGAACATCTGTTTGGCAAGCTTTCCAAGGTGCAAGGAAGATAGCACTTTCCTGGGGCTATTCAATTGTTGGGGATGTCAATTTTGCCAAAGAAGGTTGCAAGTCCCAGTGGGAAGACATTAAGAAAAGATGTGGTTACCCCACTCTCGGGTGACTTCCTTTGCTGTGCATCTACAGTCTAAAGGACCATAAAATGCAACATTTTACTTCCTTTCAAAAAATATTCATTGTCCTTAATTTCAATTAGAAAAAAAATGTA
Organism: Mustela putorius furo; assembly: GCF_011764305.1. NCBI lineage: Eukaryota > Metazoa > Chordata > Mammalia > Carnivora > Mustelidae > Mustela > Mustela putorius. The sequence goes on from NW_025421998.1 coordinate 16,505,428, forward strand.
TGCAACCAGCCCGTTGGAGTTGGAATGCCCAAGTAAGCATCTGCCCCAGCAGATTACAGAAGAGAGACGAAAGCACTTGAGAGAAATGGGCTTTTGTTCTCTCTTGTGTTAAATATATTCTCCCTTAATCTGACGGCTCAATCTAACAATCAGGGGGAAGCAGTCACCTACGGCTAACTCAATTATTGCTGCTAATGGAGAAGAGGCATAACCATGATGAAAAGAAAGTCACGGACAACCCAGGCGCTCCTGCATTAACCTTTACAAGTAATAATGACAGGCAGCAGGGCACAATCATTTGAATTGCATGCTAATGTAATTTCTTCCCCGCCCCTATTCCTTAAACACCCCGTCCATCTGAGCTGCTCCTTGGTGCCCCTACCAGCAACCCCTGGGTGAGGAGGAATTCTGAAGCAGAAGTAGGCTAACGGCCGAAAAGTTCAATTACTGACTTGCAGATGAACCACAGAAATGTTAAAACCTTAAACCAGTGTTGCATTTGGCTCTGATGGAGCCCCGGCACTGTGGTGATGTCCCATTGTTAGGTATCATTACCGGGGGCCTAGTGATGTCTGGGATAATAGGATCAGACACGACACAGTATGTGACAACTCAGATTAATTGTAGATTTCAGCTATTTTTCAAATTGAACATAATTACTTGTCCAGCACATGTATGGAATGGAATTAGCCATTCCTAGTCCTGGAAGAATTTTTTTTTCCCCCCCGAAAGCCTTCCTTTTGTTCTTCCATATGTTTATGCAGGATAGCTGATGCAGGAGTAAACAAAACCATTAGTGGGGGCGTCTTTCTTTTACAACCTCATGACTTCCACATTCACTGTCCTGGTTTTTTAGGTCAGACCAAATAGACAAAGATGCCCCTTTGATCTCCAGCGTTCTCACGTTCTCAGTACTAACATCTGGTTTTCTTTAATCCCGTTTGCCCACTCACCTGCTGATATTGATGGGGAAAAAGCAAAACTTCTTGAAGACTGTAAGTGTCTTTCCATAATTACTCGGCAGTGTGAGCACTTGACCGTGTCTTTGTTTTTGAATTAATACTGTGAATGGAACGCACAGCTTTAGGGGTCGTGCCTAACGTCTTTTTGAGCATGTGCATTTCCTCTGGCTAAACATTGCATTTAAATACCAAGAAGCAAGTTTAATAGATGCCTTGCATGAATTCCAAAGACTCCGGTGTTACTCTTTCTTTTACCGCTATGCCGCTTGACTAACTTCCAAGCTTTATTCGCATCTGATGTAACTCAATGAGAAAATTCACAAAATTTAAAGAAAATGGCTGTCTGGGTCTAAATGCCATGAAATGCTCACTGACCTCGAGGTGTGTCTTCCACTATCTTTCCGAAGGCGAGCGTGAGCCGACGTCTCACCCATGTCAGCCGCGCTGTGCCTCACCATACTTCTTCTGGACTGTGTAGGCTCACGTCCCAGCAATGCAACAACCCCGTGAATCTGAATATTGTTTTGCAGTGTGCAACAGACAATTAAACGTTCCCCACGTAACTCGTTTCTAAGCAAAAACTTCTGCAGTTGGGCAGCTCCTAGAATCTACCTCGATTCTTCGGGCATTTGAAAAAATCCTGTGAGATTGGATTAACCAGGAAAATCACATAAAATCAGCTTTCTTCCTATAAAGTGTTTGTTAGTTGTCAGGTGACCTAAGCACTGTTCAAAGAGGTCCTTACAAACCTTAGACTCCTGACAGTTGGGGGAGGGGGCCACCTAACCAGCGCTGCGGCAGATGTGTGAACAGAAGTGCTGGGTTTGAAGCCACCAGACTCGCACCTCTGTCACTCGCAAAAAAATACAAGGAATTGGATTGAGGCCCTCCTCACAGTCCCTGCCCCCATCTGCCACCTAGGTGTCTACTGTTAGGATATGAAATTCCAGCCTTCATTCCATCATCCCAAACTCTATGCTCCCAGAGCGTAAAAAACCACTCAAAGATGAAGCTGGTCCAAATAAAAATGATTATGACAAGAATTTGTGCAGAGCTCACACTGAACCATTACGGTTGTGGCATGTACTAAGAATTTTACCCAGATTCTTTTACTTCCTCCTTCCAGTGACCCTAGGAGGTAGATACCAATTTTAAGCCCCATTTTCCCTCTAAGGAAAGTGAGGCTTACAGAAGGTAAGAAGCTTGCTGGGAGTCTCACAACTGGTAAGAAGGAATCAGAAGTTTTTGACCCCTCCAGCCCAAGGTGCTACCTGGCACGGGGAACTGAGATGGGGTTGACTCTCGCTAAAGGGAAGGGAAATTGGTACTGGTGAGTATCCAGCAGTTATTAGGTTCATAATAAATGATGACAGGAACAAGCTCTGCTTTTGATCTGGGCTTTATCTGTTATTCGGATAGCCAGAGCCCACATTTCAGTGTCCATTGTAGGGCACAGCAAGAAGACTGGAGGCCAGACAAGAGAAGAGAACCATGTTGGCTGCTTCATAGGACACCAGACATGGAAATGATAAATTTAACCCTGGCAACTGCTAATCACAGTAAAGAAAGACAAGAGCAGAGAAGGCAATTAGTAGTAAGCTTTGGCAAATGCTTGGTTGGCCCGTGAAGGAGGTTTCACGAAGCACAGAGCCTGGGTAGAAAGAGAAAAGCCAGAATATGAAAAGCTTAAACGATCTAGATAAGTCTTTGTGGAGGCAAGGGGGAGGGCTGTCCTGTAAGATGTTTAGCAGCATCTCTGGCCTCTGCCCAGCAGATGCCACTACCACCTCTGGCCCCAGGGGTGACAACGAGCGTTGTCTCAAGAAATGGCCTGATGTCCTCTGAGGGGACCCTAGGTCGAGAACCCCTCATCTGTGTGAACGGCTCTCTCTGGAGTTGTACAGGGCAGTGGCTTCTACTGGGAGAGTTTGGATCTCTGCTTGTGTCTTCTTCCTCAGGCCATTTAACTGCCCTGGGCAACAACAGAAGTGGAAGTGGATGGTTTCTCCAGTTCCTGTTCTAACATTCTGTGATTCTGGTTTCACAAGAAGGACATGGTGATCTTTGAGTGGCTTGAACACTGGATGTCCATAAACCAGCTTCCTTTGGACTAAATTGTTCTGGGTCAGAGTGATTTCCCCATAGGATATGAAAATAAATGATCAGATAGCACTTTGAAGAGCAAACAGAAATGTCTTCTGTAACCAAGCACTTCCCAGTGCCACTGATCTTCTAAATGAGACTGTTTTATCTTTGTTGCTTGTAGCCACCTACTTCCTGGCTCTAATAAGACTGCCAAGTCTCTAATTTACCCATATTTTTAACGCTAACTTCTCAAATTGATTTGTTCCCAACATATATTACATTAACACACTAATGAACTATAAGTCAGTTAGTCTTTCTTAAGAAGTGCCCGTTTACCTCATAACTGAAATGTTATTGAAAAGCATCACTGGAACCCCAAAAATTCACAAGAATTTCTCATTGTTACATCAGAAGAGACATGGTCTTCATATTAAACTTGTGTTGGTAATTATCTTCCCGAACTTGTAGTGCTCTGCAAATCCCTATAAACTTACCAAAAGGAAGTTGTGCCTTGACTTCAAAGTTTTAGGAGACTTTTAGTTAAAAATCTAGTAACGTATGTGCTGCCACCGTAGAGATTGCTAAAAACATTTGGAGCATCGTTAGTCTAGGGCAAGCGATTTTGACATGGAAAGAGTGATTTTTATTATGATCTTAAATGACTTCTTTACATTGTTCTTCTTTCTACAATTAAGTGGTACAGCCTCCAACCATTACTCAGCAGTCTCCAAAAGATTACATTATTGACCCTCGAGAGAATATCGTAATCCAGTGTGAGGCCAAAGGGAAACCTCCTCCAAGGTGGGTGTGCGTTCTGCTCTGTTATGGAACCGAACATAAACATCGGGGTTAATATTAAGTCAATTTCAAGTCCTGCCTGTCTCTGAAGTATCATGTATCAGTTCTTTCGTTTTGTCTTTCTGATGAATGGGAGTCAGATTGTTCCTCTTGGACACCCAGATAATTGCATTTCTGTACTCACACACCCCCTTCCGCAAAACGCTCCAAAATTATAGGGAGATGTGGAAGAAAGCCTTCTAAGGGCCCTACTGCCCTTCTGGCGTGGGCCAACCTATTTTCTCTGGGCCTCAGTTTCTTCTTCTGTAAAATGAAGAAGCTGAATTTGATCGATGGCTTCCCAGATCCGTCCTTGCCCAGTAGAAGTCTATAAAATAGTCGAGAGTGGGTTTTCAGCCTTGGCAGGGCTCAGTACTCAGAGTCTCCGTACGGATCTTGGCATGAGCCCTGCGCAGCGTTTCAGGGGTGGGAGAGACATGGAAGGTTATCTGGTCCAACCAGCAGGTGTTACAGATGGGAAACTGACGCCTACAGTGCTCCTCCAGTAGTCCAGTTCCGAAGCTGACCATCAGATGCTCTGTCACCTGCGGTTATGTACGGGGAGTTTGGAGAGTTGGGTTATTATTATTAAAATGTAATGTGGATTTTGGGGGTGCCTGGGTGGCTCAATCATTAAGCGGCTGCCTTCAGCTCATGTCATGAGGGTGCTGAGATGGAGCCCCATGTCGGGCTCCCTGTTCGGCGGGAAGCCTGCTTCTCCCTCTCCCCCGCTTGTGTTTACTCTCTTTTTGTGTCTCTCCCTGTCAAATAAATACAGTCTTTAAAAAAAAAAAAAAAAAAAAAAAGTATGTTCTGCCATATTGTTAGGAACCTCTAGCACGCAAGCCCGAAGATGTTGTCATTTCATGGAGTCCCCGTTCGGGCTCACACTGACATGCCACTTGCCTCCACTCTCTACAGGGCAGTATTATTATTTGGGGCCAGATCGTTTTTTTGTTATGGGAATGGGGATATTTACCAGCATCCCTGGCCTCTACCCCCTCTCCATCCATAGCTCCCACTTCGCACCCCCTCCCACCCTGAGATGATGGGACCACGACTGCCCTAAGGGTAAGCAGTGGGAAGGGAAATCCCAGTGGGCCTGCAAAACACAGTGAGGTCCGGAGCTTCGTGGTTCCGTGTGAGCGTGGCCACGGTTGATTTATGACTAGTTATAAAGTATTTAATTACACGAGCGCCACGACTTCTGTACAAGGCAATCTTTTCTATAAATAAAAGGAAAAAGAATTGCAGCTGACCATTTGAAATACTTCCGGAGGAATTTACAAAGTCCTTCTGCCCTAGAATTGAAATTTCTCAGAATGTGTATTAGAGAGAATTACCACTTTTAACAGCCAACATTTAAAACCCCACTGAACTCATTCTCACCGCCTCACCCCAACTTTGCATTTTGGTAACTTGAAACCAGTCAGATCCGTTTCAGATGCACACATGTACCTAGGAAGGCCTTTCTGGTCACATTTCAGCCCAAGGCAAAATTTTATTGACAGGTTATCAACTCTGTGAACAGTGCAGTTTACAATAAAAATGCTAATAAAGCTCTAAGAGAACATGCCTCAGAGACCTACTTTCTGTGTTTTCTTTGAAAAATGACAGCCAATTTGTGTGCCCAATTTCCTTGAGACAGATTCCGGCTCATTCTAAATGAAGATATGTGCCTTAAACTGTACGGCCGGCCCTTTATTCTAAGTCCCGATTCAATGAAACATTTTTGTCAGTCTAGAGCCTGATGTTCTTTCACTGCGTATTAAAATATAATCCTTGGGGCATCTGGGTGGTTCAGTGGCTTAAGCCTCAGCCTTCAGCTCAGGTCATGATCTCAGGGTCCTGGGATCGAGCCCCGCATTGGGCTCTCTGCTCAGCAGGGAGCCTGCTTCCCCCTCTCTCTGCCTTCTCTCTCTCTGTTAAATAAATAAATATATAAATAAATAAATATAGAAATAAAATCTTTAAATTGTAATCCTTACTTCTAGAAACCTACAAAGCAGCTAGGAATTTGTGAAAAAGGATGTAACGCTATCTTTCTGGACTGTTAACAAGCTTAATCCTTTATGTGTTGGGCAGCTTCTCCTGGACCCGCAATGGGACGCATTTTGACATAGAAAAGGACCCTCTTGTCACCATGAAGCCAGGCTCAGGAACCCTCACGATCAACATCATGAGTGAAGGGAAGGCGGAGACCTACGAAGGGGTCTATCAGTGCACAGCCCGGAATGAGCGCGGAGCAGCAATTTCTAATAATATCGTTGTCCGACCATCCAGTAAGTGGGACTCGTCCACCAAACTGGACCCAATTTTTAAGGTTGGCTCTAAGACTCAATGTCTGTGAGCTGATCTCCATAGTATTATAAGAAGTCAATGCCATTGCCTCCAGTGCTGTCATTTCGTTGTGCCTAAAAATTCTTGCTCCTTTCCCCTGTACCCTGAGTGCTGTGCCAACCCTGTCTGTCTTTTATGCAAGTCCAGAATAAAACACTGGGAGTAAGAAAAGCACATCTTCCCCGAATTGATTAAATGATTAATTTCTCATGTATCTCATGTATGAGCGAACTTCCGACAGCCCGATGGAAATAAATTCAGTATGAAATGGATAGTGGGTAATTAACATTTTTGTTTCCCTGGAAATACAGGGACCTTACTACCTGCAGCTCAGTGGCTTTTTTTGCAGAAGTCACTACCCCCGTTCTCTCAACAGCTTATATTTAAAGAGCTTATATTTAAAGAACAGTAGCCATTTGCAGTTCTGGTCCTTTCAAAAACTCATTCTTACCTGTGTTCATTCTTGGGAAAAAATTACAAATTACAAAAAAGTTATTGAAAAAGGTACTCATGATTCTTTCCACTTGATCAAGTAACCACCAATCTTTCCACCTTCTCTAGGCAGATAGGCACATATGTGTGCCAGCCAAGCTCATTCTGAAGTACTATTTTATAACCTTTTCTGACTTATCTACATATCATCTATATTCTCATATCAATCTTCTGCATAAGTATATGCTTCTTAATATATAATAGTGTATACACTCTAAAGTGTGGGTGTACAATTATTTGTTTAAACAAACTTTTTGACACCTAGTGCTTTTCATTCTTTCATGAAGAACACGTTTGTAGTGAAATTACCTATCTTCTTAACAATGTATTTAATAATCCAGATTTTTTTTAAAAAAGACATGGAATTGCTGAGACAGCATTTATACTATTAATGGCAGTGAATGAAAATCATCACTTTTTTTTACCTTTAACCTTGGATTTTAAAATTATTTTCTTGTTATCTTAATGTACATGAACCCAGAGTTACTCTTCACCCCCAAAGTTTATCTTGTCTTCCTTTCTGTGCTCTTTTTATTGTCCAATGCAGAAATAACTTAGAAGTTATTACTTTATATCATAGGGTCACCGTTGTGGACCAAAGAAAAACTTGAGCCAATAACACTTCGAAATGGCCAGTCTCTAATCCTTCCTTGCAGACCCCCGCTTGGACTACCACCACCTATAATATTCTGGATGGATAATTGTAAGTTTTAAAAATATGAATTTTCTGTCTTCAAGATACTTATGATTACTTCAAGATTCTTATGATTATAAGATCCTATGTTACCTCCCATGATTCATAAAATATTTGAAAGATGTTTTAGAGATGCTCAAAAGAAAGAAATGCTCACTGAAATAAATAATGTGTCATGAAATAAGCAACATGATTTTCTTGAGCACCTACTGTATACCAGGCACCTAAAGAAACCAGATTTCCTACTTCCACCGAGCTCATATTCTATGCAGTGAGCCTCCTCAATTCTGATAACCAGCAATTCGTTTCCTATATCCGTGTCTGTCCTCTTCTGTTTGTTTGTTTTAGATTTAGAGGTCGTTAAACCTGTGGTTTCCATTTGCATTTCCTAGTGATGTCCAGCATCTTGTCATCGTTCCACATTTTAGAGGAGGAAACCGAGGCACAGAGAATGAAGTCATCCATTAGGTCATCTCACATCTGTCTACCCCAGCCCTGTCCTTAAGGGAACTGTGTAGTGCTGCCTTTCCTCCCCTCCAGAACCTCCTGTGCTAATAGGTTAGCATGCTCCCTTAGAGGTAACATGGGGTTCTGCTTGGGGACCAAGAAATGAGGGTTGTGGAGGTGAGAAGCCTGTAGAACAGCCATGAGGAGAAGCCCGGAAGGAGTTGGAAGGCAGAGGTCAGCAAAGCAGGCATGGTAGTGCAGAGGTGCTCCTAGAGCTGGGGCTGGGGGAAAGCACTGGGGGCGGGGGGAGGTCAAAGCCTGTGGTGTGGAGACCAGGAGCCCCCCAGAGGGACTTAGGGAGAGACCAGCAAAGCAGATGAGAAGGAGCCGTCCCTAAGGGAGGAAGAGAGCAGAGACAGAGCCGTGTCGTTGGGGTAAGGTGAAGCCAAGTGTCCAGAAGACAGACCTTTTGATCAGCTGTTTCAAAAGATCAGATAAATTGTGATCTGACCGAAAACCACTATTCAGTTTGACAACATCGGGATCACTGTTGACCTTGACAAGAGTCTTTTAGGTGGAATGGTGGGGATGAATGGAAAATATTTGTAGGCAACACAGTCTATTCTCAGTGACATGATTTCCCCTGAATTCATAGACTGTTCACATTTCTAAAGAGAAAATTTAGCTGGAATATTTCATTTCCATTTGTGACTCTTATATGGAAAAATATTCGGAGAAAATATCACAAAGAAATGAAAAATAAATATATAAATGAATCAATGAGCAGACATATTTTCCCTTGAATGCATAACAAGCTTTCGAACAGATTTTGAAAGAATACATAATGAGTCAGATGTAAATGAGAGGTGTATCCAAATGTCACTGCCCAAACGAGGCTGAGTTCGGTCCCTGGTTCTTACTCAGAAACGATGACCTTTTCACTTAGTAAATAGACGAATACATGTGAAGTTTCAGAATCATCTGAGTATGTGACTTTGTTTTCCATGCTGCACTTCCGGGCTGTGTCATGAACCTACATTTTAGGCTGTTGGCAAAGCATCTGGACCTTTCAAATGAAATTGCATCTGGAATATGGAAAAAATTTCAGATTTGTATAGCCTTCTTCTCACAGGGTGACATTATCAAGTTCTTCCCTGCCTGTGTACATTTTTTTCCCAAATGTAAGACCAAGAACTCAGGGGGTGAAGTGTTACCATCTCCTTAAAGTCTCATTTCCTTTAACTCGACTTACCAACACCAATCAATAATAAAATACAACACGGGAATCAGAAGAAAATCAGTGAATGCTTATCTTTAACTCTTCATATTCATTAAATAAATGTACATTATTTTCCTGAGTTTATGTATATATATATATATATACATAAACAAAAAAAACAAAAGAACCCACTATATATATATATGTATGTATATGTATATATATAGTGGGTTCTTTTGTTTTTTTTGTTTTGGGGTTTTTTTGAGAGACAGAGAGAGAGAGGGTAGGAGCAGGGGCGAGGAGGAGGAGCAAATGGAGAGGGAGACTGAATCCCAAGCAGGTTCCAAACCCAGCATGGAGCCCAAAGTGGGGCTCAAACTCACGACTCTGAGATCAAGAGTTGAGCTGAAATCAAGAGCCGGACGCTTAACTGACTGAGCCACCCGGGCACCCCTCCTGAGTTATTCTTAAAACAACACTTTCCCTAGGCATTCCTGGCTTATAATCATGAATTTACAACCACCAACCACACCCCCATCTTGGCCAAGAACTCAGCTCACGCGGTAACCTGCATTCTTTCAGGCTTTGCCTCCACATTTCTCTGCCCCCCAAGAAGCTGCAGCCTTTCGACCCTAATTAGCATTTTGTGTGATGTTAGATGGAGCACCTTTTGCAGGAGGAGCGCCCTGCTTGACAGACTGGAGAATCCTCCAGAAGACAGAATACCTAGCCCCAAGGCTGCTGGAAAGTGCAGGTTTCCTGGTTCTCTCGCTTCAGAGGCACCGAATGCTCAGTTAGGGCTCCAGGAACTGAGTCAGAAGCTTCAAACAATGCGTGTTAACTCTCCAGGTGCAAATTCCTGCACAGGTCCGTGGCCTCGCCTCCCCAAGTCCTCCGTCCACTTAGAAAGTCTTCCTTCAGCGCCCGAGGCTCGGCAGTCCTTAACTGGACCCGAGGGGAAGTAAACTGTGAGGCATGAACATGAACGTGGAAAGTCAGAGTGCTGACTTTCATTTCATTTAATCACAGAGCCCCTGGCAAGGGCCCCGCGAGGGTTCAAGGCTACAACAGACTGTCTCTATCATCCTGCAACCTAAATTCCCAGTGCAAGGAGACAGGCAATAAAGCACACCCAGGACAAGTAAACATACCTCATATGGTAGAAGGAAAGAAAAGACTCATGGAGGGGCGGGGGGGGGCTGGAGGCTCGGCTGGGGGGCCTCTGAGGGGCTCATCTGCAACATTCCAACCCGCGCCCCCTCCCCCTGCCCTGTGCTCCCGGATTCCTCAGTGAGGTCAGGGACTCAGGCAGGGAGGGAGTCTGGGATGCCGGGCGCGAGCTCAGGCTTAGATGCTCTCACAGTATCTGGCGTCTGACCGAGCACGTGGAGGCAAGCCAACTTCACATCCTTACAAGCTTTTTAAATGCATTTTCTAAGATACGTGTGTACATGTGTTTAACAGTTAATATTAAATATTAGGAAAAGTCCTGCAAACTCATTTGTAAAACATTTTTTTTTTTTTTTGGTCTACACTTGCTTCATACAATACTTGACTGCATGATTCTAGTCTCCTCTTTGCCCCCACTCCAGAGAAATTGGGCTCTGGCAGGCACATTTGGACTTTTCCTGTGTTCTGCTGTTGTTTCTGCAATGACTTGCTTTTACTCAAAGAGCTTTATAGGGGAAAAAAAATTCCAGGAAAGTTCACCAAACTATGAGTAGTTATTGGGAGAGCTTTGGGATAGAATCATCTGGATATCTCTCTGCCTTTCTCCAGCCTTTCAGAGACTTCCACAAAGTGAGAGGGTTTCTCAGGGTCTGAACGGAGACCTTTACTTCTCCAATGTACTCCCAGAGGACACGCGCGAGGACTATATCTGCTACGCCAGATTTAATCACACTCAAACCATACAGCAGAAGCAACCTATTTCTGTGAAAGTGATTTCAGGTAAGAGCTTGGCCTCCTGACTCTCTCTTTCAATGATGTTTCCAAGTGTGCCTAAAATATATTAACTAGTAAACACCACTGACGTTGAACTACACGGGTTCATTGATCAGGAAAGTGCCCATGACTAGCTACTGACGTGTTGCCAGATAAAAGCACATGTAACCCAGATACTGTATTGTATGTTCTTTGCTGATATCATCATTGCTATTTCTACAATAACTTTCGGAGTCTCCTTGGTCCCTGGAGCATCTGCGTGTGTATTCTGCCCCAGCGTGCCTGGACTTAGCAGTCAGTCCCACAGCTTCAGTTCCGTGTCCCTGTATTACTGGCTGGGGTGGCTGAGGGACGTTATCAATCAGTGAGTCATGAACGATGTAAAAACCTGTGTTTCCTTGGTAGGGATGGCACCTGGTCAGCATGGCTGTATACATTTACTTTTGTTGCCCGAGACTTTTTTGTAGTACCTGCTCCCCTGCTTTTTGCATTCTTCATCATATTCTGTTTATTTCAGTGGATGAACTGAATGACACCATAGCTGCTAATTTGAATGACTCTGAGTTTTATAGTGGTGAGTTCTGGTGACTGCAACTGGTACTCCTCTCTCTCATCGTAGAATCAGTTCACTAACTCCACCTCCATAGCTATTAAACCCAGTTTCTCCATGAGAGTCCTAGTTCCGTGTTTAATACCGCTAGAACAAATGTGTGTTTTCTACGAAACTTAGCTACACGCTTATGTCATGTCACTAAAACATGCTGCACGTTGTATGTATAATAATAAAAATTATTATCACTGTTTTCATGTGAAGCACCATTTTCCATGATCTGGGGGTGGGGAGCTTTCATGTAAGTTTAGAATTATATTTTTCATTTTTTTGTCTTGTTCACAAACTTTTCTCATTAACCAAAAAAGGGGGCATTAGCCTGCTAGAATACTAACTCGTCAGTCTTAGTAATCGTTAGCAACTAACATCAAGTGGATTTTGATAGTAAATCATCACATTTCCCATCTGTTCTCACATGACATTATCAGTGTCATATAATTAGCAATAGCATTTCTTGTAGTTTTGATCAAAACCAAATCACTCTCTTCAGTGGAAATAACCTTTTTAAATATAGAGCATTTAACTTCAGTATTATTAAAAAAAAAAAAAAAAAAAAAGAATTCGATTTCCTTAAGGGAAATGTGACTGTCAGGTCTAGAGTCTGTTAGTGAAAATTGTGGTTTCTAGTATGGGGGTTCTCTTAATGATCTCTAAGGCAGAATATTTGCGGTATTACTTTTTTGCCCTTGAGATATAAAGTAAAAAAGACATTAAGATGCCATCAATGATCAAAGTAGGCAAACCACAACTTCTGCCTTGTTATTTTATTTTAATATATCCTAAAAATGATGGGTCTCAAAACCATTGCCAAAGTGATTTCAGGGAGGTAAGGTTTCCTCCACAATTTCTAAAGTCTTAAGAAAATCCTCATTTCTCTCAAGTAAACCTTCCCTGGTATCCAGGTTTTTTTTCTTCTTCTTCTAAGGAATGAGAACAATTCATATATTACCTTTTCACTCACTTTTGGTGAGCATCAACAAGATAATGCATTTAAGGGTTGAAAACAAGGGCAGTAGAACCTTAAGATGGTATATTCCTACTTCACAGTTTTCTGAAAGGCCATTAGAAGATAAGGCCACATTTAAATGAGGTTTCCATGAAACCGAAGATGGCCTTTGTGGGCTTCCTGAGATCTCCGACTTGAGGCCTCTTTATTTTTTCATTGAGGAAACCAAGTTCCTTCATTTCTTTACTATTCATTATTCTTAATGTATGGCACACAATTTGCCAGACTTGCTAGTTTTGTTTTCCATAAACCTTGCAGTTTGGGGGTCTTGATACTTAGACATCCATTACAGATTTATGTTCATGATTAGTCAGTGAAATGGGCTATGATGTTGTCCCTAGTGTAAACCAAACTACCCCCTTCCATAGTCACAGCTTCCAGAAAAATCTAACATCTTCCGCAATATAGTTAATTTTCTCTTTGACCCGAGCACTAATTGTAAGGGATGGATAGTTTGATAATGTGACTTTCCTCTCTATGTCTACATTTTGAAAATTTGCCAACGCACCAAAAATTCATAAAAACCTAACCCATATTAAGGGAATGTACAAGAGTGAAATAGTCCTTCATGTTAATGGTTACGTAACCAACATCGTTTCTGTTCCCAGCTCAGTGAGCAATGTTTATTAGGCAGAGAGTGTGGATGTGCAGTTTAATTTCAGTGTTTAGTAGTTTTGAAAAGGATTCGATTTTTAGGCAGTGAACCATGTTTTGAGAAATACATATGCATAACTTTTAATCCATATGATTTTATTGTTTGCAGCAAAATCAAATAGAGAGAGGCCACCAACCTTTTTAACTCCAGAAGGCAATGCCAGTCACAAGGAAGAATTAAGAGGGAATGTCCTTTCACTGGAATGCATTGCAGAGGGACTGTGAGTTCCCACTTCCTGTCTTTTTTTAAAAATATTTTATTTAATTATTAATTAATTAATTAATTAATTTGAGATGCAGGGAGCAGCAGAAGAGAGCATGAGCCTATGGGCAGGGGAGGGGAGGGGTAGGTGGGGGAGGGGAGAGGGAGAAGCAGACTCCTTGCTGAGCAGGGAGGCCAACCTGGGGACTTGATCCCAATCTCAGGACCCCCAGGACCCCGTGCCTGAAGGCAGACCCAGGCACCCCTGCGCTTTCTATCTTAGTGTGCATTTCTTTTTGTTTGTTTTGTTTGTTTGTCTTTGCAGGTTCCGTAGCATTTCTTACAAAAACCTAGTGGGTCCATAGAAAGGCATTGATGTCACAGCAACAGTCATTGTCTTATACTAATTCCAACAAGCATTAAGAAAAATTTGATAATTGTTTTCAAAAATAAGCCATGTGTATCTCATATTATTGAAATATTCTCTTAATATAATAGCTTTCTTTTTGAAATAAGTATCAGGAATCCCCTTGTGGTTGCTATGGTTACAATTAGGGTGTCTTATTTCACTACTGTTACGTAACAAACAACCTCAAAACTTAGCGGGTTAAAAACAATAGCTATTTATTGTTAATCATTCACCCCAGGTCGCAGGGCAGTTGCTGTAACAGGCTAGAGTGGGACGTTTTAGAGTGAGCCTGCTCATGCCTCTGCTGGGAAGCTCCACTCTGGGTTCATGGTTCTGGGGGGCTTCTCGACAGCTCTTGGCCTTGAGTGACTCCTGTCCCTCTAGCCGTCTAGCCCCAGCTTATTCTCCGAACAACAAAAGTACATGCATCGCCTCCTAGGCCTCTTACGGTCTAGCCTCAGAACGAACACCCTGTCCCTTCCACTCCTTCCTCTAGGCAGGTCACAAGCCTGGCTTCTTTGCAGATGACTCATCTGTGCGTAGCTCAGATACAAGGACAACCATTATGTTAGGTGCCCGTCAGAAGCAAGTTTCTACATCTTCCCCTCTTAGCCCTGGCACCGAGCAAGTACTATTGATGTGGGCACATTTGCTGGAAACATTGCATGGAATCTCAGAAACATTGTTATGATCCCATGTTCTGAGCTGCACTGTCCTTGACCTGGCAATGCAACAGTTTCGAGTTCCTTCCCAGAATTGACTTCTAGGAATGGCTTTACTGCAGGAGACACGTGGAGGCCTCTGCTGGTCCCGTCAGGAAATCACAGCACACACTACTCAGTTCAAGTAACTGAAACTAGCGAAGTTCCCCTTTAAAGATATATTAAGTATATATCTTTCCCATTAGAATTAAAAGCAAACCCCCAACCCCTTGCAATTTTCATACATCATGGTGTTAGAAAGTGGTTTAATCTACTAACCTCCAACCTTTGGGGAGCAGAGTTACCCATTCTCACAATTTTATGATTCCCCTTCCCCTGAAGGGTCTCTTATGTAAAAATTAAAATATGGTTGGTATTTGGAAATTGCATTAAACTTCCAAAAGAATTTTTTAAAACCACAGGATGGTGTAAAAATAAAATTGAGGAGTCTATCATTTACAGACCTGTAGCTGTAAGACTCACAGAATCGTAATATTTCTAATTCTTAATAACTACTCAGTGGAGAAGTATGCAGGCTTCCAGAACAATCCATGGCTTAGTTTGACCTCATGCTTCTATCCCCATGATCCACTCACCTTCAGATCATGTGAGGTGCAGACTATCTGACTAAAAAGAAACACCGGAATATGGTATCAGATACCACATTGGTCTCATATCTTCCATTTTTGAAAATGATTTTACATTTTCTACCTCTTTTTATATTCCCAACAGGTTTCATTTTAGAAGGTATTTCATCAAAGAAATATGTTCAATTATTTCTATTCAGCTACACAAACCAGAAGCAATTCTATAATCAACCAATTAACCCCGTTTGAATTTCTAAGGACAAATATTGTGATCTTCCTGAGGTTCTTAGGCCATATTTTTTTTTTTTTTTTGTCTTTGTCTTCCCAACATACAACTCAATGCTTGGTCCAGAATTCAGTGCTTAGTAAATATTTGTGTCCAGTGAAGTTTTATTTTACTCTCATGAATATCTTCTAAAGTCACTAGATCAAAATTCTTCCATTTGTTAGGGAAATGTGTGCAAAAGTTCATGGGCACAAATTCGTATATCAGCATTTTCTCTGCATTTTTAATTCTAGCTGATTTAAAAGATAAACTCAATATCATTAATTTCATAGTAAGCCTTTTGATTGACATATTCGTTTATGTAAAATTTTCTAGGTGTGCCTCACTGATCAGAACTTTGAAGACAATAATGAGGTCCCTTTAGCAAAGTCACCTAGGCTAGCCTGCTCATTGTGTCAGGGAAGTCCAAGGTCACGGTGTGCCATGTATTAACATGGCACTGCCTTTGTGATGGTGCTGGCTGACAGACTTCAATACAGGGATCTGAGCATTATTTATAAAAGTGTGAGGCTAGTTACAATGTCTTTCTGTTCCTCAGGATCTTTAGACAAAGAAGTTGTTACCAACTTGCAGAAGATTCACCCTCAAAAGCAGCAAGGTGAACTTCTTTTTTTAATAATATCATTTATTTATCTTATCAGGCCTACCCCAATTATTTACTGGATAAAAGAAGATGGAACCCTGCCCATCAACCGGACATTTTATAAGAACTTCAAGAAAACTCTGCAAATCATTCAGGTTTCAGAAGCTGACTCTGGAAATTACCAGTGTATAGCCAAAAACCCACTGGGAGCTATCTATCATACCATTTCTGTCACAGTTAAAGGTATACAGTTGTTTCAAATGCATGGCTCTTGCTCTCACGAGAAGTTGTAAATCTTCAATTAAATATGCCTTTGATTTAAACTTCAATTAATAACAAATGTAAATTTGTATCAACAGTCCTGACCCCTTGGATCTTTTCTCATTGCTCTTTAGAACGCATCTAAATCAGGTCAAAAATTCTCTCCCTCAAACCTTCCTCATAGAATTCCAATGAATAATTGTAAGAAAAAGGAGGGAAACTGGAAATCACCATGAGCATCCCACAGTTATAACTCCTGCAGGCAAGAGCCAGTGAGGAAAGATAGATGAAGGTTTAAGGAGAAACAGAGGATCCACTTAGCCTCAAAGTACTTCTCATACACACATACACAGCCCCCAAAATTAATTATGGAAGCAGGTTTAACATATTTTCACAAAGTCTTCACCTTTTCTCTGGGAAGGAGAGGGAGCTGAATTTCCTTACCCTTGGGTGTGGGCTGGACTGGGTGACTCACTTCTAGGGAATAGACTATGGAAAGCAGGTAAATAGCAACTTTACAGAGAAACCTGGTGGATATCACCTTACCATATGTTCAAGGTTAGCATAAGCAGTCGTAAGTCATGTTGGTATCGTGTATCCCCCAGCATGATGCAGTAAGAGGGATCCATCACCCAAAACCTCAGTGTAATCATGAGAAGACACCAGACAAACCCAAGTTGAACGACAGTCTATGAAATAACAGATAAGTACTCTTTAAAAATGTCAAGGTCATGAAAGATAGGAAAGACCAAGAAACTGTCAGATTGGAGGAAACAAGTAAGGAGACAAGACAAGTAAAGACAATGTGGTAGCCAGGAGATGGTCCTGGGACAGAAAGAAGGCATGGGTAGAAAAAGATGTAGTTTAGCTAATCATATTGTACCACTGTTAATTTCTTGTGTTGATAACTGTACCATGGTTATGTAAGGGAACATTGGAGAGAGCTGGCTGAGGGCCTCATGGGAATTCTCCATACTGACTCCACAACTTCTCAAAAATGCGAAGTTTCTTAACTTCCTTCCCAGTTTTATAATTATGTGTATTCTACAGGGCTCAGAATTTAAATTCATGTTCCTTAGCCTATGTGTACTGTAAGTCGCTCTATAACCTTAGTCAAATCTGTTACCTTTTTAACGTCTGATTAATTTAATGTAAAATGAGATGGTCTTTATATCAAAAGGCTCTAGAAACAGTCTTTTGAAAGTCTGAAGTGTTCTCTGAGGCATCACTTACAATACTATTTACTTTTTTAAAAATGAGGCTAACACATGTTTTGCTAAATATTTATTTTGATATTAAAACAGTTCAGTATACTAAATTTGCTAGAATGCTTGTATGATTCAAATGTTTGTGGGGGTTTTTCTCTTCCTTTCTTTCATAAAGCGGCTCCGTACTGGATCATGGCACCTCAAAACCTTGTGCTGTCCCCAGGAGAGGACGGGAGGCTGATCTGTAGAGCTAATGGCAACCCCAAGCCCAGAATTAGCTGGTTATCGAATGGAGTCCCAATAGAAAGTAAGTTGTCTTGACAGGCTCTGTGGTTGCAACCTATTTTCCAAGCATAGCTGCGTCTCAACAGGGAACAAATGGAATAAAATCACTGGTGGTGAGGAAGGAAGCCATGTGTGAGCTAAAAAGAGGCACCGAATTACCTTCGAATGTTTATTTTATTACCTCTCAATATTCCTGATGATAGAATAGTTTGTGTCCTTAAATGTGATGGTGTGTGTTGACTAGGACTTGGTGATATTTCCGGTCTTTTTACATGGATCCTAGGAAAAATGACAGGGTCAGAAAGAAACATTCCTGGAGAGTTCAGATCTTCTCCGTTCCAAATGTCAAGTGTTTTGTGGAAATGTCACAGGAGTCGGAGGAGACATGTTGGGGAGGCTAGGTATAGAGCCAGTGGCTGTGACGGGAATAAGAGACACGGCTGTGGTCATTTAAAGAGTTTTCATTCCTAAGCACAGTCCAGATGTCCCCAAGTTCTCTGGTCTTCAGAGGTCACCATCCCTTTTTTTTTTTTTTTTTAAGATTTTATTTATTTATTTGACAGAGAAATAGAAAGCACAAGTAGGCAGAATGGCAGGCAGAGGGAGAGGGAGAAGCAGGCTCCCCACTAAGCAGAAAGCCCGATGCAGGGCTCTATCGGAGGACCCTGGGATCATGACCTGAGCCAAAGGCAGATGCTTAACTAACTGAGCCACCCTGCTGCCCTCACCATCCCATTTAATATCCACAGAAGAAGGTAGCCTCTGACCATGATTGTATTGCAGGACCCTTGGTCTTTGATTAGTTTTCCCTCCCCAGGTACGCCAAGCTCACCTTGAGCAGTACTGACCCAGGCCCAGCTGCTGTGGGCCACCTCTTCGGCCGCCTTCTCTGGACCACTCACGGCTCTCTCTCTCCCAGCCAGCTTCTCCAGCCTGCCACCACGCTGCCCAGAACAGCCCCCGAGGTGTGGCCACAGGCCCGTCCATTAATCTTCTAAATCACAGCAAAGCCCAGCTTTACAAAACCTGTTTAAGGCTTGTGGACAGTGGAAGGCTTAAGGATTATGGCAAAGAAAAACAAACTTAAAACCAGATAGTGCCCCTCCCTGCTTTCAGATTCCTAAGAATCTGATTCCCCCACCTCACCCCCCACCTGCTGCTGCCTGCAGGAGACTCTGCCCATTTTCTCCTTCTTGGAGTTCACACCTTCTCTTAAACCCAGAGAGAGAAAATTGGCTTTTGTTTAAAACCTAGACTCGGGCTCACCCTCCAGCCGGTAACATAATAATTAGCAAAGGGATTCTTGACTCACCATATAGACAGACTTCAGGTTGGCAAAGTAGAGCAGCTTTGCTCCTCGTTGCCCCCAAGCCAGAATCAAAAATGGATTCTAATTCTACATAACTGAAAGCTCCTTTAATCCGACTTATCTGAAATAGTCTTCACCCTAAAATGGATCTGAGAAGTGCTGGCAGATTTCAGTGGCTCGGTCCCTGTGTCTCACCATCTGGGTCTCGCAATGGCAGGTCTAGACCAAGGAAGAGCTCCCTGTTCTATGAATTTTATTAGGAGTTTGTTTGTGTCACACTGTACAATAGTCATCTAAAACAGGCAGCCTGTGTCTACTGTAAAAGGAAATTACGTTCCTGGGAGAATACAGATTGCAAAGAGGCCAGCAATTGGAGCTTGGGTAATTCTGCTCCCAATTTTAACCATGATTGAGATCAGGAAGAAGTGCAGAGAGTACCCAGTGGTTGTGCATTGGGAAGCTGTTGCCATGAGTGGAAACAGAGAAAAGAGGATACAGCCCAGACCTAAAGAAGTTTTATGGTGCACTGTCTGATTTTCCCAGGAACGCATTCAGAATGGCAGGAAAGGGTCTGCGCCCTTTAGGGAGGGTTAACCTGGCACCTGAGATCTGGCCTCCATGGGACTGACAAGTGGGAGGGGCCGCCCATCTCATCCCCCAGTGGAGAAAACCCGGGAGCCAGGGAAGGTTGAAAAAGATAAACCGCTGGGGCTCCATGGCCAGAACTTGGTCCAGTCCGAAGTAGGGGAAATTGAGACCAAGTTGGGTCAGCGACACAAGTAGACTCGGAGATGAGATAATGAGCTGATCTCCCGTTTTGATCTGCTCAGCTTGTGATCCAACCAAACCAGGCATGGGCGGTGCCTCCCAGGGAGCCTTGTTGCTCCAGCTCTGTGAAGGGCTCTGAAGTGCACTCATGGACACTCCCCTTTAAATAAAATATCTGGGGGCGGAACCAGCTGGGAACAGCCTGCCTGGGAGAGGTGGTGCGCAGGACGGTGGTCCTGGGATACAAGTTAGGCCCTTCCACCGTAACCCCAAATCATCTGATTAGGTCCTGAGCAGAAAGTTAGAACAAAATCTCCCAAACCGGGTTCCAAATTCGTTCATACACCAAGGTGATGTGCAGCATCTGCGAGTGGTGGCTTCCTCTGCATCTGGTGGCCTGCTCAGAGTTCATGTGTTCGTGTGGGGGGATCTCTTTGCTCACAGGTGATGGGCTTTGGCAGCTGGTGGGGACCGTCAGGGCTCTCTGCACAGTGTTCTGCAGACCCTGGGCTACAGACTCTAGGAGTGGGCCCTGTGCCCCACCCCTACCCCCAGCAGCTGATCTATCTACAGACTCTGCTGAGCCTTGATTAGCTAAGTTCAAAGTGAAGCCTCCCTCCCCCCACCTCATACTGACCTCCCCCGCTCCAACCTAAGGAGGAAATGTGGAAGAAAACGGTCAAAAAATCAGTAGCAGTTTGAAGAGCTTTGCACCTCTCCCCTTTCCATCCTATTTGATAATTAGCCTGGGAATCTGGAGACCTTGAAATCGAATTGCCTTTGAGGTTTGGGGACCACTCTAGGCACGGGAGATGGGCTTGTTTCTCTTCTGTGGCTCTGTGGCTTGTTGAGCCGTGGACTCCACAGATGCCTCCAGCGGTGATGGAGCACTGGGGCTGGGGGAGGCAGAGAGGCAGGCTAGGCGAGGGACAGCACAGTCGCCGCAGGATGTGGTGGATGGAATTGGCATGGCAAGGGTTCCTAACCTTCCGGGGGGCCTTGTGTAGGCCCCAGAAGTTAGCTGGGAGCACCAGCTTCATGGACACCACACCTTTTCCTAAGAAGCTGCAGAAACCTTGAGAGGCAGCTACTGAGGGTGAGGGTCAGGAACAGCCACTTTTCTGCAGCCAGGAGGATGGCGGCACAGTCCAGAACATTCCTGATTCCACCAAGTTATCTCCCTTCTGCCTTTTCTCCAAAGCAGAGGGCTCCATGGGCATCCCCTTATGAGGGATAGAATAAGTAGACAAAGGAGATTCATCTCTGCACCCAGAGATGTGTTCTACATCATGGCCAAACGTCCAGATTTCAAGGAGATGTTTATAAAATGGACTGTCTCAGAAAATCTGAGCGTTCTTCTCATGTTGTACCACTGTGTGCTCTGGTCTCTGGCTTTTCTTCTCCGCACAGCAACACTTTCTAGTTACTCCATTGCACCCCGACCCCCAAATCCATTGCACAAAGTTCTTTGGAAATAAAATGATGTGATAAATATAAAATTATTTTTTAAATGCATCGTGCTCTATACAACCTAAGTGGCACTCTTTATTACTCTCATTATCTGAATGTTGGAAGCACTTCCAGGTCTGGCCAGGTGTGTCAGGACAGTTAGAATAGAAGAATGTCTTGCTGGAAGGCTCTTGCCCCAGTTCTGAACCTTACCTTTGGAGCTTTAAATTGGATGTGATGATTCCATTCTCAGGTTTCTTTCTCTGTTGTTCATTTACAGCAAACGGAGTTGCTATTCCCAGAAGCAATCATTATTCCTTTGGATACCTGGGGCTGGGTTGCTGGCCAGTCACTCCTACCCAGCAGCCAGCACACAGAATTGAGGGACTTCCAGTAGCTCTGCACTAGTAATTTTCGTCTTTGTCCACACCCGGCTGAGCTGCCGTATGTCACTGTGGGTGCTTGGGTTTGTTTGTTTTTCTTTAGTGAAAGCGCTTAAGGAAAATGTAGCCCCAGCCCCCATAGAGAAATATTAGCTTATTCACTATTCTTACCTAAAGAGTTTATTTTTTTCCTAAACACCTTGCCAAGAAATAAATATTTGAAGATTTCTCCATTAAGCAGCAATAAGACAGACACAGTCTGATGCCCTTTCGGTAACGAATAACATTAAAAAGAGTTGATGGCAAAGAAAAATGCAAGGGTGGGCTACCTAAAAGCTCCTTAGGATGGTGTATGTTGTGATTCATGACTCCCACTGAGGGAAATTGTCCTACTGGCCTCATTCGTAGAGCTGGTCTTGAAGTTCATGGTGATGTATTTTTATTGTAGTTAAATATAAAAACACGTAACACAAAATATACCATGTTGCTCATTTTTGAGTGTATAGTTCAGCAGTGTAAGTATATTCACACTGCAGTTGAGTAGATCCCCAGAACTTTCTCATCGTACAAACCCAGAGCTCTCTACCCATTACACCGCGCGTGGGGTGTGACTTCTAAGAGCTCCATGTACTCACGGAATGTGCGGAGCTGTCCTCACACCCCCAGAGACTCAGGCTCGCGCTCTGCCCAGGTGTTGCCCTCTCTTCCTCCACTGTTCGCGTGTCTGCGGAGGTGCAGTCAGAATTCTGGGCACCGAGAGTCCTTCAAAGCGACCCAGCAACGATGGCCCAAGTGCTGGGTCCCAAACTGCTGAGAGTAACTGACAGAGAATAGAGATTCTGGAAACCCTGCTCTTTTCCATCAGCCTTGCTTGGATGGACATCACTGAGAGTGGGTGAGTCAGACAGGCCCAGGGATACTAGACTTGGGGTCTGGGACAAGGAATGTGGGTGGCTCCCCAGTATACCATACTCTTGGGGTACCTGGCCATCTGCCGCAGCTGTGGTTCACTTCCCAGGCCAGTGAGACATCTCTGTCCTCCGCTGTCATGCACGGATGGAATCTTTACCCTGTTAAAGGAATCAGAACTTGTATTTGTTTTCTGGTTGGAGGCATTCTGAAACATTTCGAGTCCCAGACAGCAGAGATGAGCTAAGAAGCCGAGCCAAAGGATCCGGGCATTCCCCTACCACTAGACGAACTAACTGGAGTGTCTAAGGCGATGTTAGAAATTAGCTATTGATTCGATTGGAGCGTGGGACAGCCACATACAGAACTGTCGGACAGTAAATTAATGCGGTTTTAAGCACTAACTCTGTTCCTTGTTCCAGCAACCCGAGAAAACGGGACTACTAAGACAAGGCTGAATAACTATAGTTTGGTTTACCGTTAGGTCTTCAAGGGAGTTAATTAGCCACAGAAGAACCAAATATTTGAGATTTGCAAGGGATAAAGGCGTCTCCATGCAGTGATAACTATGTCTTAGATGTACCTCCCTTTCCTGGCATCAAAGAGACAAGTACGATGTTTGGAATGGAAGCAAAGCCTTCTTAAGTGGGTCAAGTTGCAAGCGGAGATTTGAGGGAAAGGGTGCGATTACGGCGTGTTGATTTTGAGCCTCGTGCTGAGGCAGATACCTCTCTCCGCCCTCTGAGTGTGCTTTTAAAGCAAGGTGAGGTCACAGCCTGTGGTTTAGCACTCACAGACGGGAATTCATTTCCAGGAACTCAGCACTTCCACGCCACCGGGCGTGACCTGGACTAAATTCTCACACGTTGCTCACCCTGTTCCTTTCCACTTTGGTAAGGATCAGTCCTGGTCCTGACCTTTTTTTTTTTTTTTTTTTTTTTTTTTTTAATGTACTTGAGCGATTTAGCGGAAAAATACATAATTTCATGTGATTTGTTTCTGCCTCAGCTTCAAGAATTTCTGATACAGAAAAATGAATAGTTAAACATTTGATGATTGGCCCCCTAGATGTCTTTATGTACTTATTTATCTGTATTTATTTATCTGTTTATTTCAAAAAGAAGCTCATTAAGGACACAGGTTCAGTTGGGCTAAAGGGTTTCTCTATTTTGGACTAGCGTTTGCTGTCTCCTCTTGAGAATTAACTCCCCTCCTCGTGAAGAACCACGGTTTCATTGTGAACAGGCAACACTTACCCAAATGTGTACTTCTGTTTTCACCTAACTTGTGCTTTTTCCCCTGGACCTCTCGAAATAATACTCAGTTTTACAGAATCAGTCCACTTAGGACTGAATGAATATCGAGCATAATGTGCTAGAAGTGATAACCAAAGTCAGAAGAGGGAAAACAGGGATTTCTGCCTCGGTTCTCAGTCTCCTCCTTCTTAGTACATATACCTCAATCGGCATGTATTTCTGTTCTACTTACTAGCGTGTAGACCTCACACAGAGAAGAATAAACAGATGCCTTATATTTTTGCACCCAAACAGTTGCTCCTGATGACCCCAGCAGAAACATAGACGGCGATACCATTATCTTTTCAAATGTTCAAGAAAGATCAAGTGCCGTGTACCAGTGCAACGCCTCTAATGAATATGGATATTTACTGGCGAATGCATTTGTAAATGTGCTGGGTAAGCTCTCCCTTTATTAAAGATATGGCAGGTTCGGTTAGTGACTGCTGCTGTTCTCAGCAAAAACGTAGCAAGCCTTTACTGTGTGCGACGCACAGAGGCCTGGATGCCGCATGGGGTGTAAGAAGATGGGTAAGACACAGACCTTACCCTAAAGGGTATGGTACTCTGGCCTTCCTGCTCTTTCGGAATGCAACTTTCATAGTGGCCAATTGTTCACTGTAGATGTAATCAAATAGACTGCTCGGTCCACATAGGGTTAGGCTAATTGTTAAGCCCTCAAAAGGAAAGTAACATTAATCTGCTATTAGTAACTGAATGTTTCTGCTATTCCATCCTGAAAAACTGGTAAGTTCAACAATGTCATTCTGAGTTTTAGAAAATAAATCATTAGTCATGATGTTTGGCCTTTATCCTTGTCACATATGTAAATTTATTTATTAATTCTTTTTTTAAAAAGATTTTATTTATTTATTTGACAGAGAGAGATGCAGCAAGAGAGGGAACACAAGCAGGGGGAGTGGGAGAGGGAGAAGCAGGCTCCCCGCCTAGCAGGGAGCCTAATGCGGGACTTGATCCCAGGACCCTGGGACCATGACCTGAGCTGAAGGCAGATGCTTGACAGACTGAGCCACCCAGGCGCCTCTATTTATTAATTCTTAATAATACATTTAGAATACTATGGTAGACTCAAGCATCTTCTGAAACGTTTGGTTTTTTGTTTTGGTTTTTTGAGTGTCGTTGACACACAATGTTATGCTAGTTTCAGGTGTACAGCTTAGTGATCTGACAAGTGCACACGTGACACTTGTTTTCACCACACGTGTAACTGCTGGCTGTCCTGATAGGACACGACTCCAGTGTCCTTGACTGTGTTCCTGGTACCCTGCTCTATTCCCGGGACTTAGCCATTCCATAACCGGAGGTCTGTCTTTCTCACTCCCTGTCAACCATTTGCCCAACTCCTGAACCCGGTCTCCTCTGGCAACCATCATTATTTAGAGTTCCGATCCTGCTTTTTGTTTGTTTATTTATTTATTTATTTTTTAGATTCCACTTACGGGATATGAGTGGAATCACATGGGTTTTGTCTTTCTCCGTCTGACCAATTTCACTTATCATAATACTATCCAGTTCATCTGGGTTACCTGAAATGGAGCAGTCTCATCCTTTTTAAGGCTGTGTAGTATCTCTCTCTCTCTCATACACACAAACACACACACCTTCCTTATTCATTTGTCTATCTATGGACACTGAGGTTACTTCCTTGTCCTGGTGATTATAAAAAATGCTGCAGTGAACACAGGGTTGTATCTGTCTCTTTGAGTTAGTGTTTTTGTTTCCGTGGGTAAATACCCCATAGTGGAATTATTGGGTCAGATGACATTTCCATTTTTAATTTTTTGAGGAAACTCCATGCTGTTTTCCACCGTGGCTGCACCAGTTTACATCTCCACCATCAGGGCACGAGGGTTCCTTTTCCTCTACGTCCTCGCCAACACCTGTTGTTTCTTGTCTTCTTGATTTTGCCCATTCTCAGAGGCGTGAGGCGATATCTCGTTGTAGTTTTGATTTGCATTTCCCTGATGATGAGTGATGCAGACCCTTCCTTGTGTCTCTTGGCCATCTATAGGTCTTTGGAGAAATGTTTATTCAGGTCCTCTGTGTGAAATGGTTCGTTTATGTCAACATTCCATTTCTCATACTGGACAAAACCACCAAAACATCAAATGTATTAAAATCATATGTGAGACTTGTTTTCGTGGTGCCGGGGAATTAAATGCCAACTCTTTACGTGTAGCAGACTCCCTTTCAAATGAAATCATAGTCGGGAAGCCAACCAGTCCTTGGCATGTTTCCTTCATGCTCAAAATGGAGGTCAGTGACTCCCACGCCTAGCTGAGCACACTTCCCGTGTTGCTAGGGTTTGGGGAGGCAGTTCTGATTTCTGGTTCTGTGTTTCGGGTGTCCGCACACTACTGTTTTCTGCCAGCTGTGTGCTTGTCACCACTCTTACCCCCCACCCCCCTCATAACCCCGGGATGAGGAGGGGCCCATCACTTAACAAAGATGTACTCGGCCATTATTTTTGTGCCAGACCCTGACCTAGTTAGTTTCTGGGAAGAAAATAATAAAAGTCCCCTTCCCTGCCTACAAGGGACTCACAGGGTAGTAGGACATCTAGATAAATAAATCACTAAAACCGCATGCCTGAGCAAAATGAGATGTGGGGTATGAGACAGAAGGAGAAAACTTGAATTTCTCCAGCCTGTTGGCTGGTGGTGTCATACCTGACAGAGAACATGGGGGAGAGACCTATGCGTTATGCGGAATGTAAACTTGAATGGCCTTCGAATGTAGTAAAATACAGGGTGGGCCTAAATGTTGGTTTTATTTTAACATTTACTTCACGTTTTTCAACTTTTTTTAGCTGAGCCACCACGAATCCTTACATCTGCAAATACACTCTATCAGGTCATCACAGACAGGCCTGCTTTACTAGACTGTGCCTTCTTTGGGTCCCCTCTGCCGACCGTTGAGTGGTAAGCCACAGCTCTGTTTGTCTTTAATACTTACATTTGCTAAAGCCTTCAATTTCTCCAACAGAGCAGTTTCCATCGTACTATTATGATTAAATTCACTCATAGAAATGTATTCACTCCTCGCTCGGTGCTGAATAGTTCTCCACCTACAAGGTATGCAGCCGCACGCCTTGTCAGGCACGGTGCAGGGCGGCGGGGGGCGGGCGGCATGGGAAAAAGTATGTTTTTTGAAAATTTAAGGGATCCAGCCAAGCTCGCTCATGTCTTTTCAGTCCTCCCATCAAACCATCCCCGCTCGGGACTGAGGTGCTTGCTTAGTTTAGCCTGAGCTGGGAGGCACAAGGCGAGGACGGGCAGCAGCTCGGAAGGAAGGAGCGAAAGAAAATTAGAACATTCAGTTCCTGGTGGTCCATCAGGGACCAGACCTGGAGCCGGGCTCATGTGAGCACCAAACCAGGTGTGGGATTAAGGACAGTCTCCCCAGGTCTCCACTTCAGGGGCAGAGAGGAGAAGCGTGGTGGTTGGGCAGCTGGTGTCCTAGTGAGGTCGCGAGGTTCCCCTTTAGGTCGACTTTGCCGGACGGTTTTATCCATCCCCACCTTCTATCGGACAGTAACCAGGAAGCTGAGCGGACGCATACTTGACGTACATGCGTGGTTGGTTTTCTCCCCTGAATATTTTCCGATTCATATGAATCAAAAATCTCTTTAGAATTCAAATCAAACATCTTCGTATCGAGTTGGCTTTAGAACTGTGGCCTGCAGAGGGACTAAGAATATGTCCCAAGGGGAAGAAAAAGGCCGAAAAGATCTTTTTGCCTGTTTTATCACCCATGTGGAGATAGAATGGGTAATAATGTATGTATTAAATATGAATATAATACAGAAAATTATAAGTGAAGTCTTTCATATTGTCATCCTAATGCTTCAAGCACCATTTCCTTTTTTAAAATTTTTTAAAAGAATTTTTTAATTAACTTATAATGTGTTATTTGCTTCAGGGGTACAGGTCTGTGAATCATCAGGCTGACACGCTTCACAGCACTCACCATAGCACATACCCTCCCCAATGTCCATCACCCAGCCACCCTATCTCTACCTCCCCACCCCCAGCCCCCAGCAACCCTCAGTTTGCTTCCTGAGATTAAGAGTCTCTTATGATTTGTCTCCCTCCCTGGTCCCATCTTGTTTCATCCTCCCCCCATCCCCCACGACCCCCCACCCTGCCTCTCAAATTCCTCCTATCAGAGAGATCATATGATAATTCTCTTTCTCTGATTGACTTATTTCATCAAGCACCATTTCTCATGAAATGTCCCAGTTTTACCTCCTGCCTTCCATGGATCCCACTGACTTACAGGCATCCAATCCGGGAGATCTTTTGCAGATTCTAACGTCTCTGAGCTTGATACTATAACACAAATGACCGTGTGTTGATCTCCAATGTGGCAATCTATGTCTGACTTCAAATTATGATTTTTTTCCTATTCCCATTGTGATAATTTCTGTAATGAAGGTTCAAGGGAGCTAAAGGTAGTGCCCTTCGTGAAGATATTTATGTTTTGCATGAAAATGGCACTTTGGAAATTCCTGTGGCCCAAAAGGACAGTACGGGAACGTACACATGTGTTGCAAGGAATAAATTAGGAATGGCAAAGAATGAAGTTCACTTAGAAATCAAAGGTAAGGTGGAGGTGATGAAGTTCTTTCAGGTATGACGTGACATTGAGCAAATTCCTCAACTTTGGCAACGGATAACAATAGCTAAATTTCAGATGCAACAAGGATCATTAAACAGCCGGAATATGCAGTTGTGCAAAGAGGGGGCACGGTGTCCTTCGAATGCAAGGTGAAACACGATCACACCTTAATCCCCACCATCACGTGGCTGAAGGACAGTGGTGAGCTGCCCAATGACGGAAGGTATTTGAAGACCATTACTTTTTTTTTTTAAGATTTTATTTATTTATTTGACACAGAAAGAGAGAGACAATGAGAGACGGAACACAAGCAGGGGCAGTGGGAGAGGGAGAAGCAGGCTTCCCGCTGAGCAGGGAGCCTGATGCAGGGCTCCATCCCAGGACCTTGGGATATGACCTGAGCCAAAGGCAGACGCTTAACAACTGAGCCACCTAGGCTCCCCTTGAAGATCATTTCCTTCCTTTCTCCTCTCTGCCTCTTTGAGCTGCTCAGAACTAAAGGTTTATTGTAGAGTGACTTTTTGGTGGTGTTTTTAAAGTTTGTGAAATCTGGTCTCCCCCCCCCCCCACAAAAGTGCATTTTCTCCCAAAATGTGCAGACCTAAAAAGGTATCGAGTTATTGAAATCAGACCCTGAGAATGTTTGTCTATCTTTGTGTGCTGGGCTCCTATGTAATTCAGGATGGGAAAAAAAACCTTTCAGGCCTTGGATGACTTCCATTGTTTTCTACCTTGTACAGTGAAGTCTCGACAGATGTTTTCATTACCATTCTACAAATAAGCAGAAATGCGATCGCTTTAATCAGCAGAGTGCACCTAAGTCCTTGTCGGTATTTTAAAGGACACTGGTTTTCATTCAAATAAGGAATTTTCTTTTGATCACTTGAAGCCAGTGGAAAGGGGGCGGGGGAACAGGTAAAAATTTAAAAGAGCATAGACATGTTGCGGTCCTTGAACTTGGAATGGAAGAAAAGACTGGGTGAAGCCTCAGTTTGAAGGAATAGGTATGGAGCTGACTACAGGAAGCTTAACGGTCACGGAGGCTACCAGCATGGCCTCCTAGTGGAAGGAATGCCCTGTGCTGGTGGAAATGGCCCCTGTGGTTTGCTTGCAAGTGTGCCTAAGCAGTGCATGTAGCTTAACCACCCCTAAACAAAACAAAACAAAACAAAGCAAAATCAACTATGTGACCTTCTCCTCTATACCGAGGACTTCCATCTAATTCTATGCTTCCCACTGGCCAGGCTTTTTTTTTTTTAAGATTTTATTTATTTACTTGAGGGAGAACAGGAGAGCGCACAAGCAGAGGGAGAGGGAACAGCAAGGGGGGAGAAGAAGCAGGCTCCCCGCTGAGCAGGGGGCAGAATGTGGACCCTGAGATCATGACCTGAGCTGAAGGTAGATGCTTAACTGACTGAGCCACCCAGGCGCCCCCCCCCCCCAGCTGACCAGTTTTATTTGTAGCATCAGAGCTGGTGACGATGAAAAGGAAATAGGAAGAAATGACTATGGAGTGAAGGTGGCTAAAGCTTTAACTTGGAAATACCCTGCAAAGACTGTGAATGATTTACGCATCCTCATTAAAATCATGCACGAATCCTATTTACATGGATTTTTGACCTACTGAGTAATTTCTCATGCTGGCGAGTGACCCCCTAGAGAACTCTCCGTGGTGCTTGCCGACCTAACTCATCCTGTTGCTTGTGATAAAGTCGATAATATTCTTTGCATTCACTTTCTCCCATGAGAGATTATGCATGCGGCCAAAATGACACAAAATTTCCACAGTCAGTGATAAATTTTTTTAAAATAAACGCTTTGTTAGAAATGGAGCTGGATGAGTGCTGTTCAGATGTTTCGTAGCAGCAGAAGCCACAGGAAAGCCTACTGGTGAGGGTGACTACAGCTTCCCCCAACCCCCTCTCTGGTGCCCCTCTGGTCTTCAGGAAAGAGCGTAACCTTCCGAGGGCATGCTTGAAATGACTTGACATCCCTTCTAACCCAAGCTTCTAGTCCATTCTAATTGTCTTCCAGCTTTCATCATGATCGAAGTGAGACGTATTTTTTGGATTTCTGCTCTAACGAGCCACAAATGTTTGTCCTCTCTCTCTCTGTTTCGAATTCACAGAGTTTCTTTCATGCCAGGAAAGCAAGCATCCGTCACCTGTGGTCGGGTGTCCGTTTCAGCTGCTCTGAACCTGTTCTCTTGACAGGTTCACTGTGGACAAAGACCACTTGGTGGTGGCTGATGTATGGGACAACGATGGTGGGACCTACACGTGTGTGGCCAACACAACTCTCGACAACGTTTCTGCCAGTGCCGTGCTGAGCGTTGTTGGTAAGAATGCAAACGCACCCAGCCCCCTGGCTGCCTTGTGTTAGGTCGGAAAGAAAACCGTCCAGAGTAAATGTTTGCTTGTTACAGTTCCACAGTTCTGCAGGGGAGTTAAATACCTGCATTTTTCTTCTTTGTGAGATGCCTTTGAGGCAGTCATTTCAGTGTCAATATACTATTATAGCAGCGCTGGAATAAAATGATGGCTGTGCGTAATAGTGATTTTTTTTTATAAGAAAATCGGGAGAAATAGTGTACTTTGATTTAAGATTGAAGGATTCCCCCAACCCCCACCACATTGTTACTGCATGTTTATCAATGCCGTGTCCCACAACTAAGCTTACAGCTTGGTTTTAGAATCTTAATCACAGTCGGTCTTTGTCTTCTTGTGCTATCTTATATCTTTCCATGACTAATTTTGATTAAAATCCTTTATATTAATGTCCTTTCTAGCTCCTACTCCAACTCCAGCTCCTACTTACGGTAAACTAATATGAGTCTTCTTTCTCTGTTTTCTGTCAAACATGTTCACATGTGCAAAAAGAAAAAAAATTTAATTCTTCCCTTTTCTCTACCACATCACTGATTGTGTTGCCTTAAGGACGAGGGCTCTGTCCAGCATTCGGTTCTGTTGCTCATTTACTGCCATAAATCATTTCTTCATTAGAGCTCGGGAATGTTTCACTGAATGCAATACCACTCATTGCTAAATATTTCATGTGTTATTATAAAGTCATTTCAATCGATAAAAGTCCTCTTTGGTATAATTTCCTTGTATAGCATCGTGCTTTTTCAAAAGCTGTCCTCCACGGTTTCCAGAATTTAAAAAAAAAAAAAAATCTCAAAGATCATTCCACAGAGTAGTTTTTAATTTTAGTCTATTAAAAGTTGTCTTGGAAACATAAACGTTTGGGGATTCCATTTTCCATAAATTAACATAGGAAAACAATGGATGTTTAGAACATGTGGCCTTTGTATTAGAGATAAACAACTCATTGCATTAAAAAAACATAAATCACTAAAGGAAGGCACTTCCAGGTTGTGTGATTTTTCTGAGCCTGGAAAATAAATCAGAAATTATTTCCAGAACTCTTTTTGACTAAAGAACCCTCATCTTTATTCAGCTTGTAAGTACAAAAATTAAAATTAATTTTATGGCATAAAACTCAGGTGGATTTTACATGGCATCATTAGTCAGGATATAGAAGAGCTGTCCCTTGGTAGACATTCACTCTTTCTTTACTGATAGGGAAGAAGTGCCCGTATTTTCATATGGGCTCTAGTTCCCTAAGAGCCACAATCACTCCCAAGAGCAAAGTCAGAAAAGAGTCCAGAGGGAAATGTTAACTCTCTGGATCTCAGACGTACCATTAGAAGAGGCAGACATGCTCCTTTGTCCCAACAGGTGTCTGTCCCCTAGTGTCCTCTGAGAATAAACATGCCATGTCCCCATGTGCCCTTTCGACTGTTGTACTGATCATCTGCATGAGGTGTGCATGCTGAGGGCTACTCAGTCTTAGAATTCGCCCAAAAATAGAAGTGTTCTCCAGGAGCTCCAAATGCGTAATTGCATGCACGCATTTCAGAAAGAACAAAGTCTTCTTGAGCAGTATGTTATATTTGCCTGTATCGGTCTTCTGGCATTTCCTATTCTCTGTCTCTCATTTATTAGAATTAAAGCTTCAGTATTATTTCTTCTGTCTGTGCTCCTTCATGTCTATGAGAAGACACATTGAGGGTGCTGGTGAACCATGTGTGCCCACCTCACTGGTTTTGGTCACAAGGGATTTGGTTTCATTTGAAAAAGGAACAAGCAGAACTCATTGATATTTTGTCTTGGGTGTGCTCATGTGTCCCCAGCAACCTCAGTGTCTCCCGTTTCATTTCAGATGCATGCTCATTGCCCATTAAAAGTGTGCTGTGTCTTTAAGATGCTCCCCCCCCGACCCCCCCCCCCTGTGAAGAGTATCATTAGGAAGTATCATAAGGATGGATGGTTAACTGTGGTATGTGTGTTCCATCTACAGATGTCCCAAATCCTCCCTTTGATTTAGAATTGACAGATCAACTCGACAAAAGTGTTCAGCTGTCGTGGACGCCAGGCAACGACAACAACAGCCCTATCACAAGTACGTCATAGCCTTGTCTTGGTCACTGATAAATTTCAGGACCATTTCCGAAGCACTTTATCACATGCAATTGAAAGTCCTTACAGAGAGATTTTCTGGCATTCTGTTTCATTACTAACAACAAAAACGTTGATCTATCACAGTCTTCTCTTCGGAGCCTGAGTTATTCCCAGTTACAGCCTCTGGGATAGGACACCACTTAGTTGCCAAAGATGTTAACTAAGCAAATACACTTGCATTTTCTGTATGCGATCCGTCAGAATCACCTTAAATCTCCACCATAGTTGAATGACTCATTGTGAGCTGTTTGTTTTGCCCATTAATGCGGGAGGAACTGGCACCATTCTGCCAGCATGTATGTTAGGAAACTGAGATTTGGTGACTAAAGTGATTTTGCGGACCCACAATTAGTCACAGAGGCTGGATGTGGACAGTAGGTATGTTACCTTCCAGGGTGGGCCTCTTTCCTCCCATCAACCCCTGTGAAAAGAGGCACATTCCACAGTTTCCGCTCCTGGCCATCAGGACGCTAGCCTAGGGAGCAGAGTCGGGGGAGGGAGGCCACTGTAAGGATGCTGGAAGAGCTCCATAAAATTAGACTCCCGAGGTGCTTAGGTGTTTGAAAACTAAAAAGCTACTTGAAAGAGTATCACATGCCAGTAATATATTATGAGCTCATTCCTGTGCTGCAAGGAAGCTACATTCCTTTCTGACCTCAGATTACTCCAAAGAGATATGCGTGTTGGTTTTCTGCACCCACAGGCAAAGCGGAATACTTCCACTGAAAATTCAACAAAAACCTCCTCTCCATCTTCTGTTATTAAGAGGTGTTCTTTCCTCAACTGCGTTTTCAGTCCTTGATCAGAACCCTCATTCATTCGTGCTGAATCTTCCAGTCAATTCAATATAATAGCCAGATTTAGCTGGTTAGGACATGTCGAGACTCATTGTACCTATACTAAAATGATACCATTAGATTGCAAAGCATTTCTACTCATTCATTCATTCATTCAACAGATATTTATAGAATGCCTATTATGTAGCAGGCGTTGTTCTAAAACAAAACAGTCAAAACTCTCTGCCCATATGGAGCTTATATTTGAGCTGAGGCCACAAATAAAATAAAATTAATAATAATATATTATGCTGTTTTCTATAATATCATTCTATGGGGGTACATATGTAAAACACTGTACACATTGTAAATGCATATGTATGTGTAGAACACACACACACTGCTCAGGTCTCCCTTCAGAAGAGAAACCTCCACGAGGAGTGCTCACAGCAGGCTCCTTCTGCGGCACCTTTCAGAAGGATCTGCTCAGTGTGCACATGAGACCATGCTCTTCCTAAGCTCCTGCACCTACCAAGGGCTGGAGTTTAAGCTGTGCAGGCCTTGGAGGCCATTGTCAGGGTTGGAAGTCACTGGAGGGATTTAAGTAGAGGAGTGATTAATGGATCACTCTGACTATTCTATTGAAAATGATCTAGGGAGCCTGGCTGGAGCAGTCAGTTGAGTGTCAGACTCTTGGTTTTGGTTCAGGTCATGATCTCAGGGTTGTGAGATCGAGCCCCAAGTCGGGCTCTGCGCTGAGTGCAGAGTCTGCTTGACATTCTCTCTCCCCCTCCCCTCACCCCTCCCGCTCATGCGCACTCTCTCTCTCCCAAATAAGTAAGTAAATGTTTAAAAAAAAAAAAATAGTCTCTAGAAGAACAAGAGGGGGAAGAGGGAGACTGGGTAGGACCACAGTTCTCTGTGAAGTATCTTAGCAAACTCACAAGGGTGAGTTTGGACATGTTTTCAGTTTTTGACTTTTAAATGCTGATGTTTAAAAAACAGTCACCTCTGCCAGACGCCACATGAAATACAAGCTCAAGGCAATTTTCCGCTCCCACATGCTCTGTGGTACTGTATGGAGATGTACCCACATACAGTGGTACTGTAGAGATGATGCCATTCCTGCAAAGCCTTTGCTATGGTAAAAAGCAAGGACCACGTGAAAATCCGTGTGTGACAGGGAGTGGGGAACGTGGTGGCCAATCTCTTCACGAGGTTCAAGAAGCAGTGCCAAAGAGGTCGTAAGTTGGGAAGACATGAGTATTTATTAAGTTGTATGGACCTAACTACTTACATGGAAATGTTAGATATTTCTTTTGGCCTAAGGGAACCATGAAGAAAATTACTGAGACACTGAGAAAATATGGGAACTCATGAGTTGGGAGGCTTTGCAGTGATTCACATGAGAGACAGAGAACAGTGGCTTGGCATAGGGCCAACAGGGACGGAGGTACCTCACTCACCTGTGGTCAGATTTTGTGTGTTCTAAAGGTACAGCCAACAAAACTCCAGAGAGTATGAATCAAAGAGGGGCTCCAAGACAGGACTCAAGTTACTTAGCTTTGAAGCACTGCAACACAGAGCATTCTACTTTGTCTTTGTGTCTGTAATTCATATCACCGCAGATGGGCACATTATAGGCAATTAGTAAATATCTAAATACCTGGTTTTTTAAACCAGGGTAAAACAGGTACATGCCACAGATTTTTAGTAGATGCAAAAGGCATGCCCTGAAAAGTAAGTCTTCCTCCCACCTCTCTCTGCCACTTTCTCCCAGACCCCAGTGCTGTCAGTGTGTACACTCTGGGATGAGTACATGTATATTCAAACGTACAAATAGGTGTGTACATTACAGTCCATCTTTGCCCTCTTACCCAAGTGTTCCACACTGTTCTATACCCTACTTGGTTACACTGAACAATGAAGCTCAGAAACCTTTCCATTTCAGAGGCATATGGAGGAGCCCCCTTCAGTTTTTACAGCTGCAGGATATACCACTATGTGGATACACCATAATTTATGTGATCAGTGTCCTGGTGATGAACACTTACATGGCTGGCAATTAGCTTGTTTCAGCTGCAAACAGTGCTGTAATGTGCATTCTTCCTCCTGTG
This sequence comes from Mustela putorius furo, assembly GCF_011764305.1. Lineage (NCBI taxonomy): Eukaryota > Metazoa > Chordata > Mammalia > Carnivora > Mustelidae > Mustela > Mustela putorius. The sequence goes on from NW_025421998.1 coordinate 16,541,410, forward strand.
TCTCTGAGCGTATACATGAGCACATGTATTCGAAATACATTGGTAGGAGTTATCATTCCTCAGTCAAAGGCTATCTGAATTGATTACCATGAGATGTTCTAAATTGTCCTCTGTAGAACTTGTGTCAATTTACCCTCCCCAGAAAGAAAGTAGGAGAATGCTTGTTTCCCTGCGTAATAGTCAAAAGGTATGTTAAACTTTTGATTGCTGCCAGTCTGTTTAATGGAAAGTAGTATCTCACAATCTTTAATTTCTCCTGCTATTAAAAAAAACACAACAAACAAACAAACAAAAAACCCTGACTATCTTTTCATATATTGAAACTTTCCTAAGGATCTGGAGACCACATCTAAATAGAATTTTAGCAATGAATTTTGGAACACTGAAAAAAATAAAATAAAATAAAATTCAAAAAAATAAAAAATAAAAATAGAGTTTTAAGTAACTCAACTCAGCATTCCAGAGAAAGAGTACTAAATATTACTGAGCATGCTTAAATATTGAGGATACTATTTTTTTTTTAAAGATTTTATTTATTTATTTGACAGAGAGAAATCACAAGTAGTCGGAGAGGCAGGCAGAGAGACTCGATCCCAGGACCCTGAGATCATGACCTAAGCCGAAGGCAGCGGCTTATTCCACTGAGCCACCCAGGCACCCCCTAAATATTGAGGATACTGATAGAACTCTCTCTCTCTGTTTTTGTTTTTTTTTTAGATTTTATTTATTTATTTGACACAGAGAGAGATCACAAGTAGGCAGAGAGAGAGGAGGAAGCAGGCTCCGCACTGAGCAGAGAGCCCGACGCGGGGCTCAATCCCAGGACCCTGAGATCATGACCTGAGCTGAAGGCAGAGGCTTAACCCACTGAGCCACCCCGGCACCCCAATAGATACTGATAGAACTCTTAAATCAAAATGCTCTTACAGAATTTTTCTTGAAGGTGAAATAACTCATGTTTGGCCACTCTTGTTAGATCGTTGTGTTCGGTATCCTCAAACCTGCCCTTGGTGGCTGACCTCACTGTCTTGGGTTTGTGTGTGTGTGTCTCGTGGGCAGAATTTATCATCGAATATGAAGATGCAATGCACGAGGCAGGGCTGTGGCACCACCAAACCGAGGTCTCTGGAATGCAGACCACAGCCCAGCTGAAGCTGTCGCCTTACGTGAACTACTCCTTCCGAGTGATGGCCGTGAACAGCCTCGGGAGGAGCCTGCCCAGTGAGGCATCGGAACAGTATCTGACTAAAGCCGCAGGTAAAGTGGGGCTTCTGTGACAGGAAATGAAATAGAGACGTCTTCCACTGTTGCGAGAAAAGACCGAAACTTACACACATGTGGCTGCTTAACTTCCAGAACCTGATACAAATCCCACGGCTGTGGAAGGACTAGGATCTGAGCCTGATAATTTGGTGATCACCTGGAAGGTGAGCTCAGCATGAAGCCTTCAGCTTTCCTCAGTGTATCTTAGATTGGGGGCGGGGCGGAGCTGTTTTTAAACACTGTGTGTATAAACACTGGGCTTCTGGGTGGCTCAGTCAGTGAAGCATCTGACTCTTGATTTCGGCCCCAGTCATGGTTTCAAGGATATGATATCAAGCCCTGCATCAGGGGCTGTTTGAGATCTCCCTCTCCCTCTGTCCTCCCTCCCCCCCCCTTTGCATGCTCGCTCTCTCTCTCTCTCTGTCTCTCTCCAAACAAACAAACAAAGTCTGTATTAAAATCCCATTTCAGGGGTGCCTGGGTGGCTCAGTTGGTTAAGCAACTGCCTTCGGCTCAGGTCATGATCCTAGAGTCCCAGGATCCAGTCCCACATCAGGCTCCCTACTCAGCAGAGGGTCTGCTTCTCCCTCTGACCTCTCCCCTCGCCCCTCTCATGCTCTGTCCTCTCAGTCTATCTCTCAAATAAATAAATACAATCTTTAAATAAATAAATAAAATAAAATCCCATTTCATCCATTTTGGGGGAAAATATACATTACGTATCTTTCTTTAAGAGACGTTATTGTGTAGCAGTTAAAAGCTTGATGCTTGGAGCACAAATGAATGGGCGCAAATCCCAGCTTTGCCACTTACTGTGTGACTTTTAAGTCAGTTGCTTAACATCACCATTATGTATCTGTGTGATGGGACTAGTCATAGAACCAATCTCACACAATTAAAGGAATTAATACATATAAAGCCCCTAGAACAGTGCCTAGCACATAAATTAACAAATGCTAGCTGGTATTATCATAATTTTAAAGAACCTTCTAGAAGACATGTACCAAGTTATACCAAGTAGTCAACTTCTTTTGTTGCTTCTGCTTCTGCTTCTCTCTCTCTCTTTCTCTTTTTCTGGTTTATCCGTATTTTCTGGATTTGGAAAAGTAACATATATTCTCTTTTGCAATTTTAAAACTTATTTTAAGAAACCTATGCATGAGCATTTATATGCATACATACTTGTACACGTTTAGATACATACAGATGTGTAAAACAGGATAGACTGACAAGCCAACTTTTTTTAAGATTTTATTTTTAAGTGATCTCTACTAGACCCACTGTGGGGCTTGAACCTACAACACAGAGATCAAAAGTAGCAAAGTAGCACGCTCCTTCAAAGGAGCCAGCCAGGTGCCCGACAAGCCAACTACTACTACTTCTTCTTCTTCTTCTTCTTCTTCTTCTTCTTCTTCTTCTTCTTCTTCCTCTTCTTCTTCTTCTTCTTCTTCTTCTTCTTCTTCTTCTTCTTCTTCTTCTTCTTCTTCTTCTTCTTCTTCTTCTTCTTCTTCTTTAAATAAAGAAGCAGGGTCACCTGGGTGGCTTAGTGGGTTAAAGCCTCTGCCTTTGGTTCAGGTCGTGATCCCAGGATCCTGGGATCAAGCCTCACATCAGCTCTCTGCTCAGCGGGGAGCCTGCTTCCCTTCCTCTCTCTCTGCCTGCCTCTCTGCCTACCTGTGATCTCTGCCTGTCAAATAAATAAATAAAATCTTAAAAAAAAAAAAAAGAAGGAAAGAAAAGAAAGAAAGAAGCAGTTCACAAGTTTCTGGCTCTGAGCAAAATAGACAATGATGTACTATCACACAAACAGAAATGTATAAAGTAAACTATGTAACTGAAATGCTTTAAGTCACCCACCCTTGACTGTGGAGCCCGAGTTTGAGAGGCTTATGTGGTATTTACAACTTCAAGATAGAAATTAACAACCTTTGAAATGTTGATCCCAAACAAGCTTTGAATCTCATCACTAATGGGGAAATAAACAAATAAATAAATAAATAAAAGGTCCCTGGAGGACATTAATAGCTGGCATTTTAGCATTTCAGTGCTCACTTTCCTTAAGTCTGGGAACTGAATTTGGTGTTCCAGGAAAAGTTTGCTCAGTCTATCTGTTTTATAAGCTCTGATTATTTGGCTTCTCTTCTAGCCATTGAATGGTTTCGAATCTAATGGGCCAGGCCTTCAGTACAAAGTGAGCTGGCGCCAGAAAGATGGAGACGATGAGTGGACGTCTGTGGTGGTAGCAAACGTATCCAAATACATTGTCTCGGGCACACCAACCTTCGTTCCATACCTGATAAAGGTGCAGGCTCTGAATGACGTGGGCTTTGCTCCAGAGCCAGCCGTGGTCATGGGGCATTCTGGAGAAGACCGTAAGTGTTTGATCTTGTTTCAATGATACTTGCATTGATACCAGTGAAACAGACTTACCAAGATGCAAGCCAAGGCCATTTCTAGAGGGTGCTTAGGTTGGGAGGGACACAGGTGGCCGTTATTTTGCTCAATGTTCCAGCATGCAGACAGCCTGCTATGTAAAAATAATAATAATAATAATAAGTTCAAAATGCCAAGTGTTGATACTTTTGAAAAAGATACATAATTCTCACCAAGTCAGATGAGCAGATACCAAAAAAAATCTACTCTCGATCCTTGGTAGTCCATAGAATAAAGCTGGGTCATACTTCAAGCCAAACTTGTTAGTGGCATTTTTGCATGAAATTCAAAATAACGTTGATACTTCTGCCCCCTTTCCTGTTTTTCCCTAGTCCCAATGGTGGCGCCCGGAAATGTGCGTGTCAACGTGGTGAACAGTACCTTAGCTGAGGTGCACTGGGACCCCGTACCTCTGAAAAGTATCCGAGGACACCTGCAAGGCTATCGGGCAAGTGAAAGGAGCTTTTTCTGCAATCTTTCTGTAGGAACAAGCCCTCAGCAAATGCTGGATGCACTTCTCTTGGTCGTAGACCTTGAGAATTCATCTGGCTTATTACCTCAGACCAGCCAGGTCTCAAGAACCCTAGCCAGAGCAGAGGCAAAACCTCACTGCATCCAAGTGGGGGCAAAAAAAGAACCTGTTTTCTCCCTTTTTCCCACAGGTAACCTAAAATTCTTCCAACTAAACAATAACGGAGGCACAAAATGGGGAAAACTAGTCTTTAAGAAATGAAAATACAACCAAATGCTCTAGCTTTAAAGCAATACTGACCACGTGTGTTAAACACACAAAAATATTCCGAAAATAATATGCATTTAAAAAAAATCATACAGATTATACATCAAACTCATATAGTCCCAAAAGGGTCATTCTTATGACCATCACTAATCTTTGTTCTTGGGAAGCTCAGAAAGACTAATGTGTAGAGATTTGGGCCCTGAGCTGGTTTTGCACCCAGGAAGAAAGTCACAGCTTGATTCATTAACACTGACCCCTAGAGATCACATTAGGCACTTCATCGTAGTCCACGGGTTTTTTTTTATCCTAACATTGCTGGATTGTTGACTTCTCTTTAAAATTCTAAGAAGAATTTAAGAGGACTTATTAAGCAGCAGTTCTGGATTTTTAACCAATGTTAATCAACCCTTCGCTTACCCATTTTTCCCAAACCTGTGCCTGCCACTTAATACCCCCCCAAAAATAATAATAATAATAAAATAAAATAAAAATGTATTTTTGACAAAGTGATGCCATTTGGCTTAGTGAGAAAGCCCTAGACTTGGAATGGAGGATCCACCGCGGCTTTGGAGTCCAGTGGCTGGGGGCAAGGCACTCGGCAGTCCCAGGGTTCATCTGTGCTAAAGGCATAATAATAATAAAATCTTCACCATGGCTTTTAGGATTAAATTAAATGATCTATTGCATGTGATACTGTATTAGCTCTGGAGAAGTATGTAAATACTGGCCAGTAATTTTGTTTTTAGAATATTTGATACAAGTAAAACGCTTCAATCCTTCCATCATCTTCCCTTCCCTTATGTTCTAGAGAGATCTGTGGGGGGGTCATCCTGTTCCATTTATTTCCCTCACACTCCTCCAACCCAGTGGTCTACAGTCTAGCTACCTCACGTGTTCTCAGTTCCATTTCCTTCAGTAGGTTTGGGTTTCTACCATCTCACCTCATAATCAGAATCTCTCGGTTTTGCCAGGAATCTTCTTCTAACATACACCAAGGACCTTTCCTAGGACACAGCATAAGCCTTGAATTTCGTGAAGAATCTCATTTGCTCCCTTATCCATGCTGACATTTGCCCCTGCTCTTTCAGATTTACTACTGGAAGGCACAGAGTTCGTCTAAGAGAAACAGACGCCATCTTGAGAAAAAGATCCTCACTTTCCAGGGAAGCAAGACTCATGGCATGCTGCCTGGCCTGGAGCCCTTCAGCCACTACACACTGAACGTCCGTGTGGTCAACGGGAAAGGGGAGGGCCCGGCCAGCCCCGACAGAGTCTTTACTACTCCAGAAGGAGGTAGGGGGCGGACATGACTCAGATCTTAGGACATTCGGCGCCTCCTGAGAGAATTTGCCTGACAGAAGGGGCCCCACAAAGGTGTAGTTCAGCTCATATGTGTGGCCAGAGGGTACGTGGGAGGCTGCCCCGAGCTCCCCTTTCCTGACTAAAGTTTTTCTACACACTTAGTCAGACGGCCCCAAACCTTGCTACTTTGATGTTTATTTGGGTCATTAACTTTCTGACCTGAAGGGAGTTCTGCAACTTCTCTAAGCCTCGTGTTCCTTCATCTGAAAAGCATGAGCACTGATGTGCTAACCTAAGAAAAACACCAGGAAGACAAATAATCCTGTCAGTTGTAGTTGACTTCTTTCCCGGTGCACCTTCATCATTGCTGCTGAAGTTGAGCCAAGGTAGAAGGTTGGAAGTCTTGATAAAATGGGTTGCAAAGAGAAGGAAAAGCTTTGCAAGAAGGGGCCATTGGAAGGGGAGAGGGAGGGAGGATCAAATATTCATCAATGCAGGGTTGGGCGCGAGGAGTTTGGGCACAGGGACACGGGAGCCTAGCAGGTGAGGGAGAGAAGGACAGTGGAGTAAGAAAGGCAAGGATTCACCCATTTGAATTTTGCTTCAAGCTCATAATTTAAAGTGAGCCAGATAACTTCTGTGGATTCCTTAGGTCTTTTTGATACAAGTAGTTCAACAGCAAAATGGGTCCTGGCTCCTTTGAAGGGCTCGTGATGTTGGCACCTGACCAACATTCTCTGAGGGTCATCCTGCGTCCCAGCTCAATTCCTATGACAATTGCTTGTCCCCGGGCCATTGCTCCTTCAGAGGTTAAGACCTCTTCCTCTCAAGGCTTTCTTAGTGAGACCTCACACGGCTCCTTGAGATGGTTCAAGGAAGGTGTCATGGTAGAGATGACCGGTGAGTTAAAGGTTAAAGAAGAGAGGAGGTAGTGTGCCCACCAGTCACAATGGTACAAAGCATCATGGCTCCTTCAGGGAACTGGAAGTTGTGCAGCCAGGAATGGTGAGGAAAGAGAGGAAGGTCAGCGAAGGGGGACCCATACCATGGATGGACTTACATGCTATGGACATTAACCTGTAAGCCGGAGGCTCTTCACCTGAAGACTGTAGTCTCCTGGGGGGGGGGCGGTCAATGGGTTTAAGGAGTTCCACAAACCCCCAACTTTATATACAATATGTGTTTATTTCTCTGGAGAGGGTTTTTGGCTATCGCCAGATTCTGAGATGAGGGGCTTGGGGAAGCGGAGAACTATGTGCCAGGACTCTTCTAGGCCCAGGCAAAGGCCACCGAGGGCCCGAAGTGGGGAAGTGGTGGAGGGAAAGTCGGGAATGGATGTGGTTGAGACATACGAGGTAGAACTGACAGGATGTAGTGTCCCGGGAGATGGAGGAAATGAGGCAGAGGTGGAAGTTCAGGTTGACTCCTGGGTTTCTGGCGAAAGTGACGGGAGAGATAAGGGGTGCCATTAAGGGACCTTGGAAATATGGTGGATGCATAGAGGAGTGTGAGGGAGAGCCGCCTCATCCATCACCCTCATGAGGAAGTGAATAAAAGAAGACCGTGCGCATGTCCTCTGGTCATCTGCCAGCCTTTGCCATAGAGAACCTGACACCCTGCGGGTCGTCCTCAGAGCCGGGGGGTGGGGGGCATGGGGAGCAGTCTGCCAGCGCCCGGCTTTTGTCCACCGCCGCGAGACTCTGGGCGTCTGTCAGCTCTCCGGATGAGAACCACTCTGCACCTGGACAGGCTGGCTCACGCCCAGAGCCCAGCAGGCAGGGTGTTCTGGCTGTTTGGGGACACCTGGTTTGTCGGAGAAAACAGTTCTTAATAGCCCAGAACACAGCTGTGTCTACTCCAAGGTCTGGTTAGAATAGATTCATTTAGTCACCAGTTTGCTTTTATTAAGACACCATTCACAAAACAAGTACCATCTCCTTTAAAAATACCGGTTTGGATCCATCTAGAGGCAAAGTCTTTATGTATTTTGGAGGATGACTTGGATGAATCTGAATGGAAATGATGAGGAAAAGGAGGAAGAGAATAGCTGGGTGGGTTCTCGCCGTGGCTTTCTGGGAGTGCAGTGTTGGCTGCATCGGGAGCGAGAGTGAGTTACAGAAAACCTCAGTGACTGAGGCGAACGTGTTACAGCATGTCCCCTGAATACACTTTGAAACATCGAAAAACCCTTTTGTTGACTCTGCGTTCTCACTCTAAGTCCCCAGTGCTCCGTCCTCTTTGAAGATTGTTAACCCGACGCTAGACTCCCTCACTCTGGAATGGGACCCCCCGAGCCGCCCGAATGGCATTTTGACTGAATACACCTTAAAATATCAGCCAAGTAAGTTATTGGGAGAAGGAAAGGGAGGAATATGGCTTCACAAGGGAAAAAACTTAGCTGTTTTCTTAAAAGACAAACTGGTTATTTCTTTAGCATTGTAGAATATACACATAGACCTTCCCATGATGGTTCTAGAAGGAACTTCACATCAGATTTTCTAAAGACATACATGCTATAGAAAATCAAGCAGCTCTAGAATCCTACCACCTTTGAGCGTGGGGTGGATGCCACTGTTAGATTAGGTAGGCGTTAGTTATCTGTAACTGGAAAATGGTAAAAAGAAAGAAAGGAGGGAGGGAAGAAAGAGAGGAAGGAAGGGGTTCCTTTGGCACGAGGCCTCTGAGGACAAGTTTGGGATTATCAGTACCTGACACCACCGGCCAAAACACAGAGAAAAGAGATGCTGTTGGAATTCAGCCGTAAAATTCCCCTCGCTTATCAACGGGTGGGGAATCTTTTTCCCCCTGTTTGCGATCGTGTCGGAGTTGTAAACGGCTAATGACAGTTACAGTAGGCAAGGAGCGAAGAGGATTATACAGGGAATGTAATCCAAGTTCCACATTTTTGCTTGATGCATTCATTTATAATAGTATTCCTATAGAAGGGGCACCTGGTGGCTCAGTGGGTTAACGCCTCTGCCTTTGGTTCGGGTCATGATCTCAGGGTCCTGGGATCAAGTCCCTCACCGGGCTCTCTGCTCAGCGGGGAGAGAGCTTTTTTCCTCTGCTTCCTCCTCTCTCTCTCTCTGCCTGCCTCTCTGCCTACTTGTGACTCCGTCAAATATTTTTTTTAAAAAACAATATTCCTATAGCAATTATTGAGGGATGCACTTCTCTTTTACTTCTTGTTGCCAGTTAACAGCACCCACGAGTTGGGACCGCTGGTGGATCTGAAAATTCCTGCCAACAAGACGCGGTGGACTTTAAAAAATTTAAATTTCAGCACGCGGTATAAGTTTTATTTCTATGCACAAACAGCGGCAGGATCAGGAAGTCAAATAACAGAGGAGGCAGTGACAAACGTGGATGAAGGTAAGATGGGTATGTATAAAATTCACGTAACTCTAAGTGTTACGAGACCCGAGTCTTGCCCCTGAGTGTATGCCTTCTCTTTCCTTCTTCCCACGGAGAATCCATCTTACCCAACTGATACAAACACTTGTTTGTAAACTCCCATCCTGACATCGATAGAGTCAAGCACATGCACACATCCACGCGCATCCTTATGAAATAAATAGATGTCCTTCTGGTTCTGGTCTCAGGTCACCAGAAGATAGTATGCTAGGCCACACACTGGCTGAGGGTTTCTAGCGAGGAATACAAAACTGTTACAAAATAGGGCATTTACTTTGTGTTTGGGCACAGGACTTGGTATTTTGGTATGCCGTCTGGTACCAAGAAAGCAAAATAGTCTCATCAGAGTACCAAGAAAAGGAATGAATACTTCCTTTCCAACTTGAAAAAAAATTATTTTGAAAAGAATTTTGGTTCAGTGAAAATATCCAAACATTTTATAGAAGATTTTCTGATTTTGCATTTTATAGATTTTCTGATTTTGCATGTCGCCAAATCGTAGAATTACTTGAGGGTTATGTGTTTGATTTTCTTCCTTAGCATGAGGAATTGACATTTCTACCCACAAATGGGTTTGAATGGGTTCGACATACCCTAAGCCTTGTTCCGAAAGAGGAAAATATAAATAATGCACCTTAAGGCATGTGTGGATTTGGTTGCTGTGTAAGGTTGGGGACACCAGCATATCTTGGTCCCCGTACCTGACCCTTCATTCTTCTTGCATGCTTTGGCATTTTAATAAGTGTTTTTATATCGCTTTACATGCTCATGGGTGTGTTACATCTAACTATATAGTGTCCTATTTCTGTTTCCCTTCATTAAAGCTGGTATTCCTCCACCTGATGTAGGTGCAGGCAAAGGTAAAATCATTCATCTGCATGACTTTATACATGTGTGAAATTTGCAATGTTAAACATGGCGAAGTGCAGCATGGGTTAAAAAAAAAAAGATACAAAATGAGCTTTCAAACACCAAACAGAAGGGAAGATCTTCATAGATCTTGGCTCAAAAATTCATGTCTAGTCTTTTCCACAAGGAGAAAGCCACACACTGAATTCTGCTAACCCTTCTTCACAAGACCCAGCCCCGGTGCAGACCCTCATCTTCACTTTTAATGACGGGATTGGGGCTGGATCAGACAGGACCCAAACTGCGGAGTGTCACAGATCCTCTCTCTGGCCACACCACATGCTCAGGGTTCAGAAATATGCGTCCTGCGCTGCCAAGGGCCTGTAAGAACTAGGATCAGCCAAACTCTCCATTCTCGTCTGATTGAGCCCTGCTCCTTGTAGCACAGTGTCCTCTTTGCTGACGCGACACCACACCATCCGTTCGGCGTTTCAGCTTAGTGATGCCCCCTAACTGTCCTGGGACCCACAGTCTCCCCCCCCAACCAGGATCCCTGCCAGCAAGCCTTGCTGTCAACCTACATGTTCTACCCAGTTGTGTGAATCCATCCTGTCTTCACCATGAGGGCAGTGTCTCTTTCCTTGGGGCATAGTGTTGTAGTACGTTTGTTCTCCTTTGTTTTTCTCAGCTTGTCGGGTGAGGAAGGTGTGTCGGGAGAGCAGTGCTTGAATCCCCTGGGATTGGTCTTCCCCCCGAGGCAGTCCCGAAGATATCTCTCCATCTTTGGCCCTTGGCTATTGGTTGATCTGTTATCTTTTTTCAAGAGCTGTGAGACTCGACACAGGGCACCGTCTCCCTGTGGAGTGCCTCTGGCGAGGGGTGGTCTTGGACTTTGACAGACAGGGTACTAACAGGCATGAAGAAGAAAACCAAGAGAAAGAAGTGCCTTGAGTGAAATTCCTCAGATATTGTGTGGGGAGGTCTAATTCAGATTTTTATTTATTTATTACTTTTTTTTAAGAAATCTGCTTCTATTTATAGCTTTGGTAAATGATAAGCTGTAGGTCAGCTAGATTTTGAAGAACGATAGCCACGTTCAGTAATCTTAATAGTGGGATCTGTGTACGTTTAACTTGAGAGAACGAGGCTGTGGAAATTCCCAATTTCCACAGTGTTGTAGGAAGATCGATGCCTCCCCTTTCCATGTGTGCGCCTTGCCTGGCTTAATTAGATCTCAATTAAAGTCCTTGGTTGTGTTACAATAATTCCCTGCTCTGTTCCCCTGGTAACCTTTCACTGAAGCATTCCATAGAAAGCCTGGCCTCCTTCCCCAAGCCGTGGACGTGCCCCCGGGCTCCGCCCGGAGTCAGTAGCCCCCATTAATTGTGCTGTAAGAGGGCGGTCTGTGAGGGAGCCTGCGTTTCCCACTGACTTGCCGCCTTAGAAGATGGCATGCATTCACTGGGGAAAAAAAAAAAAATTACCCACTGATGTTAATGAATTAAAACCAATTAAGAGAAATCCTTATTAAAATAGTTTAGGTTGTACCATTTAATGTTACTAAATTGGATTGCAAGTTACTTATGAGGATAAAGATAAGCAAAAATGGACTGTCAGAAGGTTCACGAAGCCCCTGATGCTGATTTCGGGCATCTCAGATAAGAAGAGAAATAGGGGTTAACCTAACCCTAACCTTATTTTCTACATTGCTTCTTTTAATAGTGCACTAGTCATTGAACATCATTTGTATAAAGTGAGGGCAAATGCCTGAAAGACTTTTTAACTGCTCAAGAAATAATTTGTCATCCTGGGTTTTCTTTCCTTAAAAGTATCTCTTTTTTGGAGCACAGAATGATTTCTATTCTCTTTCTTTTTCTTCTCCATACGGTTTATAGATACTCCCCGAGAGAGGAGAAAAAGGCAAGTTCTCTATGATTCTGCTAAATTTTTCTATTTTTATGATTTTTCACTTTTTCTTTATAAGAGGATGAAAGAATCCGAGATGGTTCGCCGAGAAAAACCAGGTGTAATATCCTCAGCTCTGGGGATATTGGCCCCTCGTGGCTTCAGTTATCTCTGATCGGAGGAGGAAAGAGATGCATCCGAGTGTACATTTTTTTTTTAATTTTTCTTACAGATTTTAAGAGATGTTAATGAAACCCAAACTTACAAATATGGAATTGTAAAAGGAGCATTTAAACCACTAGGTAGAATCCAGAACAATCCAGTGGCTATCCTGGGCCATACTCACCCCCTCCCTTGCCATGCCTCAGTTGGGCATGGACACACTCCTGAGATCCTTAGGAATCACTTATCTGGATCCATGTCCTCGTTCAGGTAAAGCCTTCAGTGTCTGTGTAGGAATCGTAGTTGTTTAGGGGCATCTGTGCAATTTTTGTGTCCCTTTAAGTAATTTCAGGGTCTGGGATTCTAGAGCATCAACCTGTGAAGGCACCTGTAGAAATGATCTGGAAACACATAGCCAATGGATTTGCATTCTGGGCCAGTGTTGCTGATGGATAGACACTGCTTTACCCAAGCCTTTACTTGGGACCAACCATCAGAACACTCTTGGGAGGTGACCAGTTGGGGTACAGGAATAGGGAGAGACTAACAGGTCAAGGACAGAGCAGAGCTGGGCACTGAGGGGCTGGTGAAGAACCGTCTCCGTGTGTAATTACCACACCAGAGTTGCCCCACCACTACCGATGCAGTCAAGAAACAAGGAACAGCTGAAGAAGATGTAAACAAAAATCAAGTTTTAAGTTTGGCCAGGACAACAGCAACAAAATGACTATAACAAATTCCATCAGTTCAACAGCTAAGGTCTATCTACCCCATAAAATGCACCAGCCTTTTTAAGGCACTGTGTACCAGGACAGTAAGACAGACCTTGTCTTTGATATGCTTAAAATGGGACCGCTGAGACCAACACATTAAAAATAAATAGTAAAATAAAGAGTAAAAATAGGGGCACCTGGATGGCTCAGTTGGTGGAGCAACCAAGTCTTGGTTTTGGCTCAGGTTGTGATCTCATGGGTTGTGGGATCGAGACCCATGTCAGGCTGGCTGATCTTGCTCTGCCCCTCCCCCCACTCACCCTCTCTTGCTCTCTCTCAAATACATAAATAAAAAGAAGAGTAAAAATAGAAGCTAAACTAGTAATTTGAACAATATTTTATCTAAGCATAGAAGAGTTGAACTGTTTGTTTTGCCCAAAAGAATCACGAAAAATTTTACGTAAATAGTAATATTGAACTGGCCCTTAATAGATAAATTTGGACAGATGAGTCAGGGGACTGAGGTGCCTAAATTCTTGGTAAGAGGCATAAGCAAAGGCATGGGCTTTGAAAATCCACAGGATGTTTCAGTTTTACCCAGAGATGTGACCAAAGAGGAAGGTGAAGCCAGATGTGAATGATCATTAAGGACCACGAATGTCTTGCTAAGGAAAGAGTGTTTACCTGTGGGCAGAAGCAAGCCATCCATGTTTCAAACATAGAGAGATAGGATCACATGCTTAGTTCAGGAAGCTAAAATGCAGGTAGCTACACGGACGGGATCTACAAAGAAAGACTTAGAGTAAGGAGAGAGATGAGAGGCAGCTTTTGCAGAAAGCCCCAGTGAGAAACGACATTCATAGTCCCTTGGCTGGCACGTCCAGAAAGTGGATGAGTGGAGGGTAAAACAAGGAACACTGGAATTCTCTGTGATAAAAGTATGATCTCTTCTCTGGCTGGCTTTAGGAATAAGCTAAATGCTCTTCCGTTGGAAGTATCTCCCTGTGCTTCTGCCTTGACATCTCCCATCAATACACCAAGACAAATTCCTCAGCTTTATGATTCCAGAATTTCTTAAAAGAAAATGCATGTTTTGCCTGGGATCTTTACCACTGATGTTTTACATATGTGTTTGTATTTACTGTCTCTTTTGACTGATCATATTCCTCTCATTATGTACTCCTTTAAGAGGAAAACCTCAGGTGATAAAATCAAATAGGTCCACAGAAAAGGACCCTACATAATTCCATAATCAGCTTCGCTCTCTGCTTTTTCCCACCCTTCGCACAGGGGGGTACCTGAGGTCAAGTGCATCATTTCATTTCTTTAATAGAACTCACTCAACTTTTTTTTTTTTTTTAAGAATTTATTTGAGAGAGCAAGTGAGCATGAGAAGGGGGAGCAGCAGAGGGAGAGGGAGAAGCAGACTCCCTGCTGAGCAGGGAGCCCGATGTGGGGCTCGATCCAAGAATCATGACCTGAGCCGAAGTCAGATGCCTAACTGAGCCACCCAGGTGCCCAGAACTTACTCAGCCTATGACAGGGTTACATCCCCATAAACCCATATTAGTCAAAAATACTCGAGTAGTAAATGCATTCAGTACATCTAACTTACTGAAACTGGCTTAGCCCAGCCTACCTTACAGCCTACCTTACAGCCTACCTCAGAACACTTACATTAGCCTACAGTTGGACAAAAACATCTAACACAAAGCCTATTTGATAAGGAAATGTTAATTTTCCCATGTAATTCATTGAATACTGCACTGAAAGTGCAAACAGAATGTTGTATGGGTACGGGCTGGTTGTGAGCGTACAGGTTGTTCATTCTCGGGATCACATGGCTGAGGGGAGCGGTGGCTGGCTCCCCACCCAGCATCGTGAGAGTCTCATCCCACAAATCCACTAAACCCAAAAGAGATCAGATTTCACAGTGTGGTTTCTACTGAACACTTCCTGCTTTCACGCCATTGTAAAGTCAAAAAATCTAAAGTCGAATGATCGTTAAGTTGGTGACCATCTGTACCTCTCTTTCTGATCCTAAGAAATTCTATTTCATTAAGTTAATTCCAGGAGAGACCTTTAGCTTCCAAATTCTATAACATAATTGGGAATTTAATCTTAGAGTAAGTCAGCCCTTGGAAACCTGATTTACTATCTGAGGACATTTTCTCTGGGATAATACACTGATCTTGTTTTTGTGACTACCCAAGTTAACATATCTGTAAATAGGTCATTTTTAGTTGAGACCATTGTGAGAAGGTTGAGAGAATGGTCAGCCTCAGAGAGCCAAGTAATGTCCTTTATTGGCTATAGGTGTCACCTTTACTCAGTAGTAGGCCTAGGGTGTCGCATAATGTCCCTAATTTGGTGCTTAAAGAAGCCATTTAGGTTGTACTACAATTTTCCAGAATGTGACATTGTAATAACCACTTAGGTAAGATCATCTTACTCTCTGGGGTGGGTCACACTTCTTTGATTTCTTCTTTTCAAGTTTCTGATAAGCATATTTGACAGGTCTTTTTGCAGCTTCTCTTCCGGTGTGTTCTAACCATCCAACAATCCCGAAAGCAGGTGTTCCTCCCCAGGAGTTCCTGAACTCCCCACGGGCAGGCTCTTAGAGAAGTCTGTGACTCACAACAGGTCAGAAGCCACTGGTCCAAGTAGCATAACACAAAGTCTTTAAAGACCCACCCTGGGCTGATCAGTAGAACTAAGAAACAGCTGCCTAGTATTGGGGTTGACCTTGCAGGAAGATTCTGCTACCTCTGCCCCCAGCATTGCTCAGCCACTCCCCTCCCTGCCCCACATCGGTAAGTGAGGGCTCAGGATTCCTGTGACTGTATCTAATGGACAACAGTTTACAT
This sequence comes from Mustela putorius furo, assembly GCF_011764305.1. NCBI lineage: Eukaryota > Metazoa > Chordata > Mammalia > Carnivora > Mustelidae > Mustela > Mustela putorius. The sequence goes on from NW_025421998.1 coordinate 16,557,057, forward strand.
CATTTGGGACCCACAGCACAGAATTCATCGATCTGGATATTGTACATCATTATTCCTGATTATTCATTCACATCCTGTTGCTGCTTTTATAAATAACCCTTTCTGGCACAGAAGTGAAATATGAGTGAGCCCTAAATTTTGGCAATAAATCTAATTCAGTTTTATTTGCACAGTCTCAGAGGACTTCCTCTTAGTTTATATTCTTGTGTTGGACCCTCCAGATCGATTGCTTGTTTGTTTTATTCCTCTGTCATGTGTTTATCTTAAACCGTAAATCCCGGGATCAGGAAACTTACTGCCACAGCAGCGGAGACCAGGGCCTGTGTCAGCTGGGAGTTGGAGGGGCCAGAGCCTGTGAACTTTTATCTTGAATATGATGTGGCTGGCAGTAAGAAACAATTTCATTGCCTGGTTGTTAATTTGGGGGCTGCATTTTAAAAGAGTAAGAATATTTTTAAGGCTTTACTGTGGGTCATTCTGAAAAATAACTTGATCCAATTAAATGAATCCTGTTTATCTAAAAAAAATTCTAGTGAACCGAATCATCAAACTATATGTTTTATACATCACTGGGAGTCTCTCCTGTTCCTGTTATTCAAAACAAGGGCATACTATGTTCTGTTGCATAGGTTATTTTCATGTCTTGGTACTTAAAACTGCTCTATACCCACAACATGTAAATAAGAGTAAGGCAGCCAAAATTGTGTTTGTCAGTACAAGTAGGAAGGAAGAACAGTCTGTTCAAATTGGACTTTGGGGTAGCAGCAATTAAGTTGACTAGTCATTATACCTGTACTACCCAACAGAATTTGATCAGATATTGCAGAACAATAACACTTGGAGGGAGCATCCATTACGTCTCCATGTTTAATGCATTCCCTAGTCTAGCACCAGTGTACCTGTCCACGCCCACCAGGAGGTGGAGCAGCTTTTATTTTCAGGGGTTGATGAAAACCCGGGGCCCCTCCCCAGTGCAGCATCTCCGTATGGAATAAACTGGGTGGCCAATGAATGTTTGTGACAACATGTTTAATGCTGTCCAACTTTCTGTTCAGGCCTTTATCATGCAAATAAATATTTTTAGAAGTAACTATTCCTTTAGGAAAGTGAATACTCGGGAGAGGTTGTATCTACAACTTGGACAAACTTGAAAGCATTTAAGTGGGGCGCCTGGGTGGCTCAGTCTTTAAGTGTCTACAGCTGGGTCAGGTCCTGATTGCAGTGATTGAACCCTATGGCAGGCTCCCTGCTCCAGGGGAGTCTGCTTCTCCCTCTGACCCTCCCCCACTCATACTCGTCTCTCTGTGAAATAAATAAAATCTTTAAAAAAAAAAAAAAGAAAGCATTTAAGTTTACCAAAAGATTCATCTTCTGAGCCTCAAAAAACAATTCTTTCCATAGCTCACTTAAACTATTTAATGTAGAACAATTCTTTTCATAAAGATCATTAGAGAAACAATAATATCTAAGGCAAAGTGCAGAGAAAGAAGTTTCCTTTGCATTAAAAAGAAGATGTAATGCGGGCGCCTGGGTGGCTCAGTGGGTTAAGCCGCTGCCTTCGGCTCAGGTCATGATCTCAGGGTCCTGGGATCGAGTCCTGCATCGGGCTCTCTGCTCAGCAGGGAGCCTGCTTCCTCTCTCTCTCTGCCTGCCTCTCTGCCTACTTGTGATCTCTCTCTGTCAAATAAATAAAAAAAAATCTTTAAAAAAAAAAAAAAAGAAGATGTAATGCAGTGGGATTGTCTACAATTAATATGCAATCTCTATATCCGGTCAGTTTTTCTTTGAGGACATTTTCATGTCATTTTCATTTCAGTTGATTTATCTGGCATGGCTAGATTTATAACCATCTAAAAAGATAAACCTAAGCAGTCTAGATTTTGTCTTTAGCATATAAAGATTTTTTCTTGCTTGAAAAGTTAAGGGACTTCCAGTTCCTCAAAATATTTAAATTTGTTGTTTTTGCAAAATTCCCATAGACAAAAAGAGTGGAGGTAAGAAATTGTAAATGGTTCTCAGAGCTTCTTTGAGTGGAATCGTCCAATGCCTGGAGCATAGAAGTTTTGAGTTGGTGCCGAGGGGACTTGGGTTTTGTGAGTTCAGAAGATGTGTTTGAGAGAGCCCCAGCTGGAGGCCGGGGCCTAGTGGAGTTGGGTTATGGATAGGACCATGAGGTCTTTCTGTGGGGCCCAGTTGGGTTGGGAGTTGGGGTTTTTAATTGTCTTTGGCTCTTATGTCAAATGGATTACAGAATCGGGTTGATCACCTTCTAATCATGGCATAGACTAAAACCATTACAAAAACAGATAGAAATGATTCTTAACTTACATTATTTCAGTAATTCAATTTTTCACATCCATTATCCATGTAAACTTTCTCTTGGAGTTAGGGTAATTTTCAAGATGCTTTTGAAGCTAGAATGACTCTTTGATAGAGTCACAATTTTTTATGTCACAAGGGACTATAATGGGGCACAACCCAGCCAGTCTAGTTAGACCACTGACGTAAAGATTATTATACTTAAATAAATGAGAAATTGTTCAAAGCAAGTATCTCACTGTAACCACACCAAATCTGTCTGCGTGCCTAATTTTTGTTCTTTGAACAGTATCATACTACGCGACAAGTGATTGAAGTTTCTAAAATAAAGATACTGTTCATGTAAGATGCAAGAATATTCACACTAACTCGCGAGATGGAGAATAATCCCTGCTTCCCCACATAGAAGAAGGGCGCATGGCACAGGCACACTCTGATTCTTCCGTCTGCTTTACTTCCGTTCTGTCGCCCCGTGCGTTCTTGAGAAGATGCTGCATTTGCTCTAGAACCTGCAGGCAAAATGCTTTTTGTGTGTGTCTTTCATGACACAAGACTTAGGATTTTCAAAGTCACTTAAAGCCATGCATTATATATAAGATCTACATCACCAGTGGTTTTAAAACAAGAAAGCAAAGGTAATCCTCAGTAACGTATCCAACCACATTTTAAGCTGTTTGTGAGTGAAAACTATTATGTTTAAAGAGAAAACCACTTCTCTGTAATTTTGTTCCTTGTGTTTTCACAACCGCATGTCTACAGAACTCTAGGAAAACACTGCGTTTGACTGAGAAGAGGAATTATCAAGTCAGACTTAGGATTACAGGGTGTTTTTTGTTAGCGATAATGGCTTTTCATTCCAAAATACGAAGAGCTCAGGGAGACGTTGTATCCACTGATAGCTGGCAGGCTGACAATAGTCCCAGCACTAGCATTTCATCAGCTCGAATCTCGACCGGGCAACTGGTTTCCAATGGCTGCTCTTGTTCGGTCCGTCCCACAATCCTACGGGGCGGGCAGTGTTCGTTCCTACCCAGGTGTCAGGTCAGTGCTGGAACGTGATGGAGCTGGAGTTGGAGGCTCAGCCTTCCAACACTGGAGGAGAGGCTCTCACGACACCCCCCTCCCCCGACGAGGGTCTCACGGAGCCCACGCCCTGTGGGAAACAGGTTGGAGTGACCACTTTGTTTGCCACTCGGTGTGTCTATCCAGCTGTTCTGGACTCCTGAAGGCTCCTGTGTCCACCTAGCCTGCAGGTCAAGCTCGAATTGGATTCTATCTATGACATCAAATGTGGCATTTTTTGTCCTTTTATGGGACAGAAGGAAAACCCTTTAGAAAAATTTTGTCCTCCAGTGTCATTATACCTACAATGTCGGCTGCAGCTGGCAGCTGGTTCAAGGCAGGCCGTCGTCACCGGCGAGCCGTTCTTATGTGCCAGCAATGGAGAGGTAGGACAAGGCCACAACCAGTTACTGTCTCCTTTGAAACATAAATATAACCATGAAAAAGAGTAAGTCTTGATTAAATCCTTACTTAACATATGACTTCCAGAAGCAAATGGTGTTAATTCAATACTGGCTCCAAACTTTGGCCAAGGGAATGTTTTGCTCTTTCTATACATTTATAACTATTTTGATTCAACAGGAAATTTTTAGACTTAACAGAGTTTTCATCAATAGCCATTTATTCACTCTGTCCCTTCCATGTTGCTCTGTTATTCTAAGCATTTCTTCGGAGACCTATGACCACAGAGCACAGGTTAGCCAGTAGACAGCAAGCAATGTGCTGGTGGAACACTGGTTAAAACTGACTTCTAGGAAACAAAGCAGATTTTATTCCTCGGGCTTATTTCCTTTTTCCGTATTCTTTATATTTTTCTATTTGTTTAATTTATCACTTTATGGATTACTCAAGAAACACATGAACATCATTTTATTGTAAAGGTTTAAGTAAAGTGCAAATCCTCTTTAACTCTGCTACTCAATCCTACAAGTACCTGCCCAGTGAAACCCGAATTCAAGAAGAAAAACCCCCAACAGGCTTCAGTGTGCGTGTGTGTCTGTGTGCACATGCGTGACAATGGTGGCCATGACTTGGGTTTGAATGTGTATCTGCAGTTAAGGTGGCTTCAGAGTGTCCTGGGAAGAGTTGAAGTCTCTCATAGTCATTCTGGGCTTTAGGTCCCTTCTTCTATGGATGAGAAGTTACGAAAAGTTATTTTACCCCCAATGCTTTTCTGGCTCAGTTTTGGCAAAAAGGCATACAACCAAAGACCATGTACAAATTTGAAGGAGGAAAAATATATTGCCAAGGAGTATGTGATGATGGACTTTCAAAATCCTTTGCCTGTCTCAGAATGAGAGTCCCTCTAGCCTTCTGTTTTTCCCAAAGACTTCTGCAGATCTGAGTTCTGGGCTTGTTTTCTGGAATCTGTGAGAGCGGTAGAGCATAATGGATAGTATCTTGGGAGTCGGACAGACTCTGTCCAACTCCAGCCATCGGGCAAATTCTTTCTGTTCCCAGGGCGTGGGTTTGTTCCTGCTGCCCACCTCAAAGCATTGCTGTGAAGATTAAATCAGATGTTGCCCTCAGCACAGTGCCCAGCACATGGTAGGAGTTTCGGGACGTTAGCTCTCATAATCTCTGTCTTCCATCTCCATCATCATTGTCGTGATCAGGGTGTGTATGCGCCAGAGAGCACAGCCTGAACTCCTGCCTTGGTTGCATCTCGTCAGGATACAACTCAAACCCCTTGAATCAACGAGGCACCCATGGCCATCAAGAGCAAGGCTACTGACCCTTGATCAATAATCCAGAGGATGTATTTCCACCTCTCGTGTTATTTCTTAAACACACACACACACACACACACATTCTTCACATCCTTCTTCATGCTTGATTTTAAGCATTTCACTTTTCTCCCTCTGCTTTGTGTGGAGGAAAATAAGGCAACGCGGTGCGATATTGGCCACGGAGGGCGGAAGCTGGGGTCTATGTAGCCATGTGTTTCTGCATCCAGAGATCACATATAGCCAACCCAACCATGTTAAATGCACGCAGAAGAAACTCAGTCAAATTAAAAGCATGATATAGACATGCTTGTGAATCTAAAGAAGCAAACCTTTTACTCTGATCATGGTCAAAAGAAAAAAAATAAAGGCTTTAAAAAAAAAGTTTCATACTAATTTATTTAAACAAATCCTCATGGGCATGTCTGAATAGCCATTGATGCTGCACTTTGTCCCATTTGATTGATACTTTAGAATAATACCAGAAATGCTAATTACTCTGTGTTTTTCTTAGGAGATTTGCATATGGGAACTAGTTGAATAAGGGGCTTCACATTTATTGACTCAGAGAGAATAGATGAAGACAATGACTATGTATACATGTGAATGAGTATTTTCTCTTTAAACTGGTCATTTATCCCAATAAGGATTCCACTGATCAAGACACCTTTCAAAGTCTTTTAAATGGATCCAAAGCAATATTGAATATTGATCCTTTGAGGGTGAATTGGATTTTTCAGAAATTTCCAAAAATATTTTAGAACCAAGTCTTGTAAATGAGATGAATAACAAATCTAAGTTATGATTTAGGTACAAACTGAGATGCTATATAAAATAATAAGGCTGGCTACCTTATGTGGACAGGTTTCTTGGGTAGAAAGTTTTCTGTTTTAAAAGAAGATTTCCAAAACATTTTGAAAAATGGCAACATCATTGCAGTGATACATTAGCCTCCAAAAGCGGTTCCTTTGAAGGAAAAATACTCCATGAGATGTATACATTCCGTTCTATTTCAAATAAGTCTTACATTCTTATCATTTTACTTTATGTACAGTTTATTTGTAGACAGGACTTTCAAATCTGACTTGGGACTATGTTTCTATTGAGAATATATAGTGAAAATTGCTGTGAACACAGTGTTTAGCAGGATTTGTTAGCATTTGATGGTATTAGCATTCAGATTTTGGTACTTGAATTTTTTTGGTTAATGAAGATTTTTCAAAGTTTTTATGTAACTCCTGATTGATGACTGGCAAATTTCAGTTGGGGGCCACGTGTAAAATGTAAAAAAGTTCATATACTATGGTAATTTTTTACTGCAAGAGACTATGACAGTTCTCATCTCCCCCTTAAGCCATGCCCCTGATGCCCCTGTTTTGTTTTCCAGCAATGGCGAGCCGGCAGGTGGATATTGCGACTCAGGGCTGGTTCATTGGTCTAATGTGTGCTGTCGCTCTCCTGATCTTAATTTTGTTGATTGTTTGCTTCATCAGAAGAAACAAGGGTGGCAAATATCCAGGTAAGAAAAAAAGAAAGATTAAAATTGCCTTACAATGCTGCATAATTATTCAAAACTATAAAGAATTAGTGAGAGTGATCATGCAGATTGCAATAAGCCTATTATCCCAGAGCCAGAAATTTGGACTTTCTGTCCCAACAAGTTTTGATGCCTTTTTTTTTTTTTTTTTTTTTTTTTGGTAATGGGAACCTAAACATTGTCAAGGGTCAGAAGGTATTTGGGGATTAAATTAACCTGTTCTCTGAAGATATTAGTGACTCTGCTTGCTTGGGCTCCACCTAAGTCCCAGGTGTGACACCTAAAACCAACAGGCAGAGGGTGAAGGTACGTGGTGTCTTCTAGAGGAAGTACTGCAGGGCTGAGTCTTGATATGATGTGTAACATTGCTTTTCCTCTATGGCTAATGGTTTTGTTCAAATTCATTCATTTGTTCATTCATTTTCCCATCAAATGGCCATGGGAAAAAAAATTTTATATTTTTTTTCCCATGGCCATTTCCCACTCAGTGGCCAGGGGAAAAAAAATCCGCCAAGGAAGAGACGTGCTGAAACCATTTGTAACCGTGAATATAGGTAATAAATAGATGGGCCAAAGTCTTTCGTCTCAAAGAGACTAAAACAGCCAAGTATATGCAGGGCCACATAACCCATCTGCTGGGGTAGGACAGCGGTGGGGTATAGAATCGTTTTCCACCGCGATACATCTCAGAGAGTGCGCTCTTGAAAACTATGAATAGGGAAACAAGGAATCAGTAGGTCATATTATCCCTTTGAAATTTTTTAGTCAAAGAGAAGGAAGATGCTCATGCTGATCCTGAAATCCAGCCCATGAAGGAAGACGATGGCACTTTTGGAGAATACAGGTGAGCTGTTGCTTCTCAGCCTCCCCTCACATGCCCCGCGCGGCATACGCACCGTGCACTCATGCCGACTCCTGCTTATAGGATGGGGCCAGGAACAGGCTCTGTGGCATTTCCTATTTTCCTCAAATATCCATTTAGAAACACTTTCATGTCTACATGGCCACACATCCCCAATGAAAATATCCTCACTCTTCACTAAAAAATAAATCTCCATTTTAGTCCCAGGTTTGGGGCCAGAGTGCCGTCCACTCCGCCATCTTTCTCCAGAAGCGTTGTTGTATTGCTCAACCTAGGAAGAGCTGGTGTGTTATAATAAGAGTTAAAACAACAATAAAGACACTACACAGCTTACATTGTGACGGAAACTACACCTGTCACTTTCTCAGTAATGAGTTTATAAAACTGGTGGTACTCTTTTTAATCCTGGATTTGATGCTTGTTTTTCCAAAAGAAATACCTATATCCCATCCATTAATCATGAAAGGGTGGCAAGGCTCTTTCAGAAGCTGTAAATTGTTAAGACTGTCATAGCCCTCTAGGCAGTGTGCTAAGTCACAGAACTTTGATTATACATTCTTGGCTTGGCTCCATCATTAAGGATAAATTTTAACATAACCTAGTGCTAAGTAATGAGAAGAGAAGTGGGGAGAGACTGAGGGAGACTCTCTAAATAAAGATATTCTTGCCTAGGATTTATATGTCTTTTTACAAAAAGAGAGAATTGATTATTTTGGATATGTTTAAAATCAGAAACAAGCTCTATATTTATTTCTTTTAAAAGTTGGGATTTGGGTGTTCCAAAGGAATACTTCTATTTGTCAAATGCTTTTATTCCTTGTTTTTCCTATCAGCCTCTTAATTATAAAAATATAGTTTTTTAAATATGCCCTGAGCCCAGATTGAGTACTTTTTGGCAGAAAAAATGGCTTTTAGGTGAAATGAAATATTTCCTTATTGTGATTGCCAGATGACATTTATAGATATTTGTGCTAATTTTTATCCATCTCAGAGATCATTTTTGGTATTTTCACATCAATATCATGAGGGGCTAAGAATGTCAAGGATAAGAAATCTGATAACTGATTGAGAAAAACCATATATTTTAGATACATTTGGTGTCATATCAGTTTCCACACAGATACAAGTGTTTGGGCTTCATGCCTCAGCACCTACCCCTTCAGAAACTCCTACCTTCAACAGAGATGATTATGATTTGTAAAACTTCTCAGAATTTCTGTACCTCGTGATACAGAAAGATGTCTAGTGAGGGTTGTCTGGACATCTGATGTTGACTCTGGGACTCGAAATCTGTGGAAGCTTCCTGTGCCACCCCCTCCCCTTCACTCTCTTCAGCCATGGTAGGGCAGTGTGCAGATGGCCACAGTCTAGGGAGGCCATGTGTCACGCTGGGTGAGTTGCAGTCTTCGCTGGTTTAATTCACTCTTCTACCTGTTCTTCCCGTAACGCAGGTGAGGCAATAATGACTAAATAACTTCTTAGGGTTCCTGTGGCTAGAATGTTACACAAGATAGGACACCACTCCCTTCTTTATGGCGATGAAGCTACGTCTTTAGTGTAGCCTAAAACACCTGTATTGGCATGAACTAGAAAGAAAGCATGGCGCCTCCTGCATTCCTCACATGACGAAGGATTCCTGTTGTCCATCATCACACTTAAATCAATCTGGCGATGTGCTGCTCGCTTCGTGCCTCTCAAATGTCAGCTTGCTTTTCTGGTGGTGTGAAACCAGGGTCTGATGAAACCTGACATTCTCAGGGCAGCCATGCTGTCTACTCCGTTGAAATGTGATGGAAATTAAGGCTGACCTGGAACTAGTTCCCAATCCAGAAACTTCATTTTACCATCAGCCCAGCCCTATCCTTTAGATAAGGCACTCAGTGTGTCTGGGGTCTCCATCTCTTTCACCTGTAAAATAATACAGTTGCTCAAATATTAGATGGTCACTGAAGTCTTCTAGTTTCTGTGATTTCTAACCTCCTCCACAAGATGTCTACTAACAAACTTTAATTCAATTTGGGGTTCCAGAGCAGTACATAAGCAGTACATGGCAAGGATTTGGCAATTGGCCTCATTATCACTATGTTTACATTTATTTGGCCATATGTCTTTGTCTTGGTGTTCATTCATATGTGATATGTTTGTGAAGCATTTTTACATGGTTGTCTTTAACTCATGCCTTGAGTTCCTCAGAAGAGAAAGACTTTTCTTTGGGCCTATCAAGTACAGTCCTGTTGGTTCATGTATGAAGACAGAAATATTTGTCACACATACAATTACACTGATGTGGGAGGTACCAAGGGAAGGTTCTGACTGGTGTCTAAAACTTAATACACAACCCAGTATTCTTTTTTTTAACTGAAGCTGCCAGTCCATGAGGACAGTCAATCCCACAAGTGAAATCACTTTCCCAAATACCCAACCACCCTTTGCTATGGCTGTCGCTTCGTCTTGTCACTTCTTGACACTACCTCAGAAGTTTTCTGCTGTGGATTCTTTTCTAACTTAAAAACAAAAACAAAAACAAAGAGTTTTTAGTTTCTTAGATGTTACGATGAATGAAAGCGGTTCCAACTATTTATTCCAACAATTTTTTTTTTTTAAATAATACATGGAATACATTGAAGTGTCATTCTCCTTCCTAAATCACCAGGGTCCCTTCTCTACTTTGCACCTTCTAGAAGTTTTGGGCTCTGTATTATTTGTTGATGGTTATTCTTTTTCATTCTGAAAATAAATTAATATGCAGATCACATACCAACACAGACAAAATTGAGGCTGTTGCTAAATGTAAATCAATTCTGTTTATGATTTGCTCATTCTCCAGCTTGAGGATGGAACAGTTTCTACATCATTGGCTCTGAGCCAGAGGACATTTCCTAGTGCCAAGAGAGATGGAACTTCAGTGGCTAAATTTGATTTTTTTTTCATAAGCTGTAACCTTGTGCCCTCCCTCCAACTCCCACCCCCAAGCAGTGACCCTCTGGTGGAAAGCCTGCAGTTTTCTTTGTTTGTTTCTTTAATTATACAGACAGTAGGATCTGCATCCTTACTAACATATAGAAAAATCAGAGAAACAATGCAACCAACCGTGTAAGTATTTTTTTTTTTTTATTCTCTAGATCCATTCCTTTAGAAACCAGAATGAACCTAGGTCATAAATCCTGTGGTTATGGTACTTGAACCCATAGCATATGTGGAGGGTCTGGGCATGGGAGTTTTGTCCTTCAAGTGAATATGGTCCTGTTCCAAGCATGCTAACCCATGGTCATTGGGCTTGAATGATGTGAAGATGGGTCACAGGTGCTGTCTATTTTAGATTTATTCTGCTCACAAACATAAACTGGTATGTGAACAGTATGAATAATGATGGACCTTTAGAAGGAGTGTTTGGGCCGTGAAGGTCACTCGAACTACAGCAGGGTTTGGTGGGTTTGGTGGTGGGATGGTGACCACAGGAGAGTCAGACTGAATGATCACAGATTTGTCCGTTGCCCCTGGACTTTTGTCAGTAGACATTCAATGGGTACGACCTGTGTGCATAACACCGAATGAAGGGCTGCTGCAAAAAGAACTCCTTATAATTCATCCTGAGGGTAAGGCAAAGGAAAAAAAAATACCTATACTCCAATACTTTGTCAGACATCATGAAATTCACAAGGAATGAAATTTTGCTGATGCTAGAATTCTGAAAAATTTCAAAAAACACCCACCATCTCTTTGATTGTGAAATTACAATGAATTCATTCATTCAACCCGTATTTATTGAGTGCCTACTTTATGCCAGGCTGTGGGGATCTTAAAAATGATAGAACGTTATCTCACTAGTTTATAGTCTAGCGAGAGACACAGGGAAGTAAACGGACAGTCAGCATCGTGTGAAATGTGCTATGAAAGAGGTACAACTCAGGCTGGAAGCCAAAGTCTGTGGGGTAGGTGGAAGGAGCGTGATGAGGGAAGTCCTCCCAGAGGACGCGATACAGGGACTGTTTCTACACCACGATGTGAACTTTCCTTTACGTTACATAACCATCTTCATTCATGGCTATGAGGATCAAAAAGTACATTTTGGAGCCCTATTACTATTTTAAGACTCATTTCAAAATTTGTCGAATCTTTGTCCTTAACCATTCTCGTAAAAGGTAGGGCTGAATATTTTTAAACTTTGAATACCATGTAGCTAAGTAAGTGTATGACTCTTAAGTCATCCTCCGTAACTTCTCAGTTCCTCTCATTTGGGAGGCTTCTCTTTCACACTGAAACTTGACTGAGAGACTTCCCTTGACACCATGTCAAAAGCAAGTTTGTTTACTATTTCATTAAGAAATTCATCTTTGAGTTGAAAAAAGCCAAGCATTAATACACAGGCTTGTAACCAGACCTCACCTCTGGAAAGTTCTAAGTGTGTTACACAGAGTATTTGTGAGAAAAAGAATGTCCCTGAGGTGGGGACTTGGGGTGGCGCGAGGAGGTGCAATGGTAGAGTGATGAGTGCTTCTATCTGTTGGGCACAAGTCACGTACCATGCACTGTGCTGGTGTCTCATGTTGATTTTTTTTCCCATTTAACCCAATTCTAACGGAAGTGTGACATTACGCTGTGCCGCTTTTTAAAAACCAATCCTAGAAAGCCAAGTTTTCCTGGAAAGATTCTGTGTATGGATAGGACACCTATTTTCCTTCTCTTCTTTCAAGCGCAGCTGACTTTTTTCTCTCATCCACTATGATCTTTAAAATGGAACGGATGTGGGGTGCCTGCGTGTGGCTCAGTTGCTTAAGCATCCCACTCTTGACCTCAGCTCAGGTCTTGATCTCAGAGTGGTGAGTTCGAGCCCTACCTAGTGTGGAGCCTACTTTAAAAAACAAACAAAAAACCTAGAATGGATGCTTCCTGGCTGGTCATTATTCATAACTAATAGGATTGTGTATGTAAAAATCCAAATGAGTCAGGAAAATATTAGAATTCATAAAAGAATTTAGTGATGCTGCTTGATGCAAAATTAACATGAAGTCAATTTTATTTCTATGTACCAGCAAAGAGTTGGAAAATAGGATTTTAAAAATAATCCCAGCTACCATAAAATAGAAATATGATGTAGAAATAAAGCCAACAGAATGAGCTCCCAAATATTTCATGGCCCTTTGTTTGATTTGTCTATCTTTGCACCAAAACTATACTATCTTAATGCTGTAGCTTTTAGTAAGTCTTGATATCTGATAAATCAAGACACCTCCCCAACTTTTTTATTCTTCCTCAAGAACTTTTTAGGTGTTCCTGGCCCTTTTGTTTACATATGTGACTGAGAACCAGCTTGCCAAGATCCATGTAAAATCCTGCTGGGTTCTTATTGGAAATAAATTGAATTTAAGGCTAATATAAAGAAGGTTAGCCTACTTACGATATTTGAGTCTGCCCATCCACACTTATGCATGTTCTTCCATTTATTTAGCTCTTCTTTAATAATTGAGTCAAACTTTCATTTTCTTTATAGAGAGCTTAAAACATTTTTATTGGTTTTGTTCTTATATACTTCATATTTATATGATATAACTGGAATCATTTTTTAAAATTTCATTTTCCAATTATTTGCAAGTACAGGGATAAAATTGACTTTATGCTAATATAGTATTCAGCAATATTACCAAACTCTCTTTTTATTCTAATGTTTGCCTGTAGATCCTTTTGGGTGTTTTACTTATGTGTAACCTTATCGGTTATGAATAATGACATATGCCTTCTATTTCTTTTTGCACATTGCTTAGTACTTTCTTTTTTTTTTTTTAAAGATTTTATTTATTTATTTGACAGAGAGAGATCACAAACAGGCAGAGAGGCAGGCAGAGAGAAAGGAGGAAGCAGGCTCCCTGCTGAGCAGAGAGCCTGATTCGGGGCTCGATCCCAGGACCCTGGGATCATGACCTGAGCTGAAGGCAGCTGCTTAATGCACTGAGCCACCCAGGTGCCCCTGCTTAGTACTTTCAATGCAGTTTTGGTTAGAAGTAATGATTGCAGTCATCCCTGCTGTGATTTCTGACGGGAAACAGAAGTCTGTCAACATTCACCATCAAAGATGATGTTTACTGCAAGTTTCTTGTGAATATCCTTAATCAGGTCAATCAAGATACTTTATATTCCTAGAGTTTTGAAGTTTTTATTGTGAATGGGTGTTGAATTTTACCAAATAACCTTTTTCTGGATCTACTAAAATAATCATAACATGTTTTTTTCTTCTGCTAAAATGAAAAAACATCAACTGATGTTTTAATGCTAAAACGAAATTGTATTCCTTGGAATAAACCCAATTGGTCATGCTATGCTATCCTTTTAGTAGATTACTAAATTCCATGGGCTCGTGATTTCCCTGGGATTTGCGCATCTAGGTTCCTGAATGAGATTTGCCTGTGATTTCACTTTCTCAAAGTGTTCTGGTTGGGTTTAGGTGGCATAGTCATATTCGATTCACAAAATGATGAAAGGAGTGGTTCCTCTGACGTAGCAAACTTAGCATGTCCACAACTGAACTATTGACCTTCCACCCCAAACATGCTGCCCTCTATAGTAAGGGTAATTCCCTCCTTTCTGTTACTTAAACCGAAAATCTTGGTGTCATCTTTTTCTCTATTATTCCACATCCAACCAATCAGAAAATCCTTCCTGTATGCCCATAATCTAACCACTGTCTGTGACCCTGGCGTTCCACTCTTGTCCGGGTCCCAGTCATCTGACTCCTGTGTTTTTGCACTAATCCCCCTGATCTAGCCCTGCTACCTCCTACTTTAATTTGGCTCTCTCTCCCCTTCAGTTCCAGCCACACAAGCTCCATTCCTAGAACATGCCAGGCTTGCGGACACCTCAGGGCATTTGCACTGCTCACTGTACCTGGCGGAATGGCTCTCCCTCCAACTATCCACCTGGCTATCTCAACTCTTTTAAGTCTTTTCTCAGATGTCATCTCTACTGAGGCATTCCATGGACACCCTATTTCAATGGCAGCTTCTACAGCATCCCCTGACACCTTCCATCCCCTTTACTGAGTTCTGTATTTTCCATAGCACTTCTGACACCCTAGCGAGCTAATGTTTTCATATGTTGGTTGGTTATTTTCTGTATTTGCTCCCATTAGAAGTAAGCTTAATGAATTCAGGGTTTCATTCTGTTTTGCTTGCTGCTATATTCCCAACAACTAGAACAGTATCAGTATAGGCACTCAATAAACATGTATTAGATGTATGAATGGTTGAATGTGTGGATAGATGGCTAGATCAAAGAACCACCACAGACTAGAATTCCCTGTAGTATGTTTCTTGGAACACTAGTCCTATACAGTAAAACGAGTAAGTGGAATCCATGTGACAAAAATCTGCTCATTATTGAACACTTCGATGGAATTTAGGGCCTCACCAAGTCAAGAACAATGTTTTGCAGAAAGTATTCAAGCACAGCCTAGAGGTTAATGATTAAAGATGTGCACTTTATACTCATAGCAGGTTGGGGATTAGATGATTAGATGCTTTGTCCCTCAAAGGGCCCCAAACACAAGTCACTTTAAGGTCCTGTGGTCCTGTGATCCCTCCCGGGTTGTCAATTAGCAGAGCTGATTGTTCTTGTTTATTGGGCCTGTGACGAGAGCTTGGGTCTTGTTGTGACTGGTAATTTCTAGAAGCAGACCATTGTGTCCTGTTAAGAAAGTATTGTGTTTGCAGTGTTAAGATTTTCTTCTTGGAGAAAAATCGAAAACCGTGGTAGGAATTATTGACCAAAGAGCCAGAATATTTGTGCATCTCGAAATGTGTGGATCTTGGCTAGAACAAAGTCACTGTCAGAGACAGAGGGAGCAGTAAAACCCTTGCACAAACTGCCAGAGGAAATGTGGCCGCTGACGCAACCCTTTTATGACATTATGCCTTTTCACTTTTTACTAATATTGCTTTATGTTTCCTATTCTGCCTTGCATTTTTGACCTTCGAAAGGAAACAGAATACTCTTGTGACCTTCTTTTTTTTCTTTTTTTAAACCGAATGTCACCTTTTCAAGAGTCAGTCAGCGTGTATTCCTAGTGACATGACCATATAGGGGATGTTCTAAAACATGCTCCCACTCCTGGATATTGTGCTAAGGGATTTCATAGAGAAATAACAGGGGAAAATTGAATTCTATAACATTTTAAAAATTCTTCTCCTCAGATTCCCATCCAACACAGATAGGCTACATACCACACTGGGAGAAGAGAGCACGGAGATAAAATTTCCTCTGACATTTTTTGATTCACTCATGCGCTTTAGAATATATGGACATGACATTAATAGTATAAAGGAAGTGCTTTGAAGTTCAACTGTGTCTCTTTCCAAAATTAATCAGTCTTGACCCATTAACTAAAATTCTGACAGAAAAAAAAATACTGTTTACTATCAGTATAAGGATTTTGCTTTTCTTCTTAGGCTGTTTTCATTTGTTTCTTCTGCATCCTTTTAATGGGATTTCTAGGTCTCTTGAAAGGTAAGGTTAAAGTTTAGAGCCTGGCCTGCACTCAATAACAAAATTATATGAAAAGTAGGACTTTGCTTCCTCTTGCTCAGAAAACAGATCTCATGTTCCACACTTAACCAAAATCATTCTCCATTCATACCCAAGGAATCCGAGAATCTGACACAGTTTAACATACTAACTTCTGTCCTTGCCATAAGCTTTTCTCTCCTTTTGAATTCAAAGTAGTGATGACTTTCAACTCTCCTCAAGTCTTCCTTTCCGAATGCCTGTGGCTACCTCTCAGTCGCTTCTAAATCGGGAGTGGGAATCTGTCACTGACACTGACACGTGCGGCGAGAAGCCATCCACCTACTGAAGACTTCATGATTAAACCATTCCTGCACCTGATTTTCATGCCAACCACATACCAGCCATCAGAGTCCATGTGACGATTAGATTTGGCTCGCGAGGCTTGGGTCTCCACCCGCTTTATCGTAACCCGCATGCATGGTCTATAAGAAACAACACTTGAGCTAAATGCCGATCCCAATGAAAACGTTTTCTCTGTCTTCCAGTGATGCCGAAGACCACAAGCCCTTGAAAAAAGGCAGTCGGACACCTTCAGACAGGACAGTGAAGAAAGAAGACAGTGATGACAGCCTCGTTGACTATGGAGAGGGGGTGAACGGCCAGTTCAATGAGGACGGCTCCTTTATTGGACAGTACAGTGGTAAGAAAGAGAAAGAACCGGCCGAAGGAAACGAGAGCTCCGAGGCACCTTCTCCTGTCAATGCCATGAATTCCTTTGTTTAACCTGTAAACTCTCTGCCAATATCCCATTTCTCTAGACTGTGTCTCTGACGCACTCGGTCTGCCTTCTCATGCTAGGAACACAGAGGCAGGAAGGGTTGTGTTCTGCCGTACCTTGATACTATGAGAGCAGTGCAAACACACATAACTCAGATGATTTGTTCTTGTGAACGGCAGTGCAAAGTGCATCCTTTTTCATTCAAAATAGGTATTCTTGTTCAGAACTGATAAAAATACTACAACACCATCAACCAATCCCGTTATTTGCTCTTTGGGTACAGTTCAATACGCTGCATGAAAATAGCTACACGTGAAGGAATACCTGTGAACCTTGTTAAACATGGTTTGATACTTTGTGGATACTCTCCTCCGCTGAACCCCCTGAAATACCAATTCCGTTTTCATTGTCAAGAGTGTTACTGTAGTATTCTCTAGAACTCCAATGTCTTTGTGGACATTGTGGTGACATTGGTGACTCTATGTCTAGCTGTCGTTAGTCTTTTTGGGAGACTGTTAGCAACAGTATGTACGGGATATCCTTGCTACATGAGTTCACGACGATGGTCGCACTTGCAGATGCCTTTTGCTGAGGCTCTGTGACCGGCCTCTGCCCCCGTCACTCCGTAGCCTCCTTGTTTCTCCGGGTACTACCGCAGCACAGTGTTCAACTTCTCACACCTTTCCTACGGTCAGTTGTTCTTAGGCATAAATGATGTGTATTGCAATGCGTTTTGGCACAGAACGCCAGACCAGAAAAACCGAAAACGAATCACTTCACTTCCAAAAACAACTCCAGAAAGCACAGGGCAAGACACATGCAGTGCCTTCGGACCAGAAGCATTCCATAACACGCTGCCTTCCATGGCGGCCAGCCTGGCTGACGCGGAGCCCTAGCTTCCTGTCGTGCTCCACAAGTAACTTCTAGAAAGCAGAGGTCCTAGAAGCGGCCAATGCTGAAAGAAAGGAAACGTGAATTAGACAGTGGATGGAAAGGAGCATTTCCCCCATATGTATAAAAAGAAGCCTTAGCCCCACCTGGAGGGCATGCTGGTTTTGTGGGCTTTTGTGGTTTCTGTTCAAACGAACCAATTGGGTCAGAAGGCTGTCAATTTGGGAGGGAACTGGGGGGGACGGGGGAGGTATTCCCAAACTGGAAGCAGACAACAGCATGCCAACAGGAAAGCTTTTCTCCAAGCCTTTTGAAACTCTCCGCAGCATTAAACAGTGTGTTCGCAAATTGCCATGGACACATTTCCAACACTCAGAAATCTGATGAGTGCTAACAAGGCCAACAGTCCAAGGGATTACATCCACAGTTTCCAGAACATACACACACGTCCTACCATAACCACCAACGATATCTGTCAAATGGTTTACCTCCAAATAGGAAATCCTCTAACAACCTATGGTTGAAGGAATGCTCAGTTTCATTTGCCAATAAATTGGTTTCTCATAACTTGCATCAAGTTTAATTTTAAGTAAAGCTTTTTATATGTAGATATTTTGTTGAATCTGTAAATACACTGAAAGTGTAGATGCTACGTGCTTCAAGGTGTTGCCTACGAATAAACGCGCAACTGATGTTGACGTCCTACTGTCTAAGAAGTTAGCTCATGAATACAGTGCATGGGATTGGAAAGCATTTCCTTAAATGCCTTTTGGGTTTTTATTTTCCCTTTTTTGCTGTGAAACTGAAATAGTGAATGCTCTGAGATATTGACAGTGAGTTTCTAGATGGACTCCTCGGAGCCTTGCCTGTGGGGCTCAGTAGGCATCTTCACTCTATGTAGGCAAAGCCCAGTCTGAAGTCATCCCAGGTCATGATGGCCCTAACTATGTCCACGGCTCCATATTCCCTTTTCACAGACCAGCCATGTTAATGGAAATACAGAAAGACAAAACAGGCTTGCCTGGACAGCAGTGAGCACAAAGAGAAAAGTGACTTTAAGTTTGCTGGTGTTTGTTGGGGGAGGGTACAGTAAAAGTACAGTTTTTACTCTTCCGTAACGGTAGACGCTAGAGCCATCTGTGCATGAAGGGGTCACCTCTGTAATAGTGCAACAGATTTTGTATTAAAAATTAAATGTGGTTTTAAACATCCCTCTCTCTTTTGTAATAAGTCATGTTCCTAGTGGAGTGTGAATGTCCAAAGTAACGGTGTATTTAAACGTACAGGCAGATATGACTGGATTTCCGTAAAAAAAAAAAACACTATTAAACCATCTTGATCTCTTTGCGATCTTGAACTTTTTCCATCTTTCTCCTAATGTTTTCAAATAATGCAGATTTTTATTTTTGTCTTCGAAAGACATGCAGAGAAATTTCAACACAAAACTGAGAGCGGTAGACAACGGAGCTAACAAAATAGGGGACATGCCAAGAAATCTGTAATGAAAAGCAGGTGCAGATATGGCCAGCCTTTTGAGAAATGGTCGGACAAATAAGGTGCTGCTGCCTTGGCTGAAGTGGGACCTCCGTGGGCCTGGTTCCCAGGCACCCGCTGTCAGCCTGTCCACAAGTTCGGATTCGCCCTCCCTGGCCCCGGGAGGGCGACGCGGATTCCTTCCCCTCTCCGCTCAGTGAGGCAGTTTCTGCACTTGCAATGATACAGGTCTATCACCCACTCCCTCCTCTCCAGCCCTGCCGTTCCCAGTGTCTCAGACACCACACTGTCACTCACAGCTGCGGGGCACGGAGGGTCTGGCACGTTGGAAGCCTGACCACAAAAAGCAGTGGTCCACTGGGGCCTTCCCGCTCGGACAGTTTATAACGGCCCTGACCTACTTTTAGTGCCTGATTCTGGAAATGGCTTATGGAGGCCTGGGAGAGAGAGAAGAATTCTCACCCAGACTAAGCCGATCTCTCTCTCATGGGATCTTTTTCTACGAACCACCACCAGAGGGCTCCCGTGCTTTAGTCAGCGCAAAAGAAACTGCAGGAAAATGAAGCCTCTGGAGAAAACTGTGCAAACCACTTTTCATGATCAGACCGTGGTCTGGCAGGGCAGAGAATGAGTGCCTGCTGCGCCTGGAGAAGATGGGGATTTGCAACTTTCTCTGATGGGTTCACACCTTCCAGGGGCTGGTATGAGTCACTGTGATCCTTGTGCCTCTTCTTCCTCTTCCTGATTGCTGGTGGCTGATCAGCAGGAGGACAGGGAGGAGGAGCGAGCCCCTGGCTCCCATGAAGCCCCCATCACCGGCAATGGCTGGTGGGGGTCAGGATGGCAGCAGGTCCTTAAAATGGTGCCCCCTGTTCCCTGAGAGCCAATGTTTTGTGATTGAATAACACAAAAGGCACAGCTTAAGGACAGTTTTTATTTCTCACTAAAAAAAAAGGCAAGGGAGAGCATACAACCAGGGTGTTTATGGTAACAAACAAACGGTTCTCAGGTGGAGCTAGAAAGAGACCAGGATGGACATTCCGGCTCTGCCTTCAACCGTGACAGTGTAGAGGTCACCCCCCACCACCACGACCACCAGTCTCCCACTTCTTCAGGTCTAAGTTTCTCCAACTTCAAAACGTCAGAGAGCATATGATTTCTAGCATCCTTTTGTTTAAATCCTACGGTTCCCAATCCCCCTTCCCCCCAAAACACTTCTAGCACTCAGGACAGCCACATATTTTGCTAAGTGGGGTGGGAACAAGATGAGCAGAACCAGATGTGGTTCCTGCACTCGTGGGTGCCTGATGTGAGAAGACAAACAGGAATTGAATAACCACCCAAACGTGTGTTAATTCCAAACCAAGATGAGCCCTATGAAAAGAAGACACAGGTTCCACAAGAGCGAGCCGTCGAAGGGGCTCACTGGTGCCCCTTCTGACTGGAGTGGTCGGGACATATTCCCTAAAGGAAGTGGGAGCTGGGTGCTGGGCACGGGAAGGATCCGGAAGAATGTAGGACGTGTGTCTATACAACAAGATCCTCGTGCCTGGAACAGAGGTGAGGCCCTGGCCAAGCTGGGTCCCAAGGACCACGGGACAGGTTTTCATCTTTATTCAAGGAACAGTGTCAAGAGTGGAGTAATTGAAGGGGTTGAAGCAAAGGGTTGTATGATTGGGTTTGTGTTCGGGCTGGAGGCAGAATTCAGGAGATTGAGCGTGAGGGATGGGCTGGAAGAGGAGCGCTGGAGAGACTGACAGCCACTGGGGAGCTTCACAGAAGTTTAGACAACAGGTGATGGGGGACCCGGATTATCCCAATGGAGATGGGGAGAAGTGGGCGGGTCCCAAAGCCATTTAGGAAGAAAACCGAGGGAGAAAGAGATTCGACGTCGGAGGCTGAGGAACAGGGAGGCAGCAAAGAGAGCTCTTCGGTGTCTGACTTCTAACCAGATGTGAAGGTCCCTGAAGGGGAACATCGGGAAGGAACCAGATTTGGGGCTAGGTCATGAGTTCAAGGTAATAAATGATCTTGGAAAGCCTCTGAGACATCCAAGTAGAAAGGACTAATAGAAACTGGATGTATGGGCTTAAGGCTCCTACGAAACTTCTAAGATGAGGAGTAGTAACGAAGCCGTGAGGCAGGGATGAGGTTGCCTAAGGATGAATTACAGGCAAGAAGGCTAAGGAGTCCACCCTATTGAGAAACTCCCACGTACAATGGACAGGAAGAGGCGGACGGAGCTCTAAAGCAGACCAGGAAGCAGAAGCCAGAATGCGAAGCAATCAGGAGAGTGTGTCGTTCTCGAACCCAGTGAGAGACCGCTTCAAGAATGGTGTCACATAATGCTGAGACATCAAACACGTCTTGGATTTGAAGGCCTGGAGGCCATCTGATTGCTAGACTGTGGTAACAGGTTGTGGTGAGGAGCGAGTAGAAAGGGGAGGAAAGAGATGTGCCATTATCCGCGTGGATAGCCCACGTGTACCTGGGCTCAGTTCCTTCTTTCCTCCTTACTTTTTTTAAAAATATGTTCTTTTTTTAATTTTTAAAGATTTTATTTATTTATTTGAAGGAGAAAGAGGGAGAGAAACGCAAGCGGGGGAAGGGGGAGAGGGAGAGGGAGAAGCAGGCTCCCTGCTCAGCAGGGAGCCCAATGCAGAACTCGAACCCGGGACTGTGACCTGAGCCGAAGGCAGATGCTTAGCCCCCTGAGCCACCCATGCATCCTGGCTCCATTCCTTGGCATCTCTACCTGCACAGTCACATAATCCAAGCATCCGGCTCCCTGCCCTCAACCTTTCCCCCGACCCAGTGCCCCTCTACTTTCTCTCAATCCTTCAGCTTATCCTTTATTTCATTTTTTAAAAGATTTTTTTTTATTTGTTCGACAGAGACCACGAGAGAGGGAACACAAGCAGGGGAAGTGAGAGAGGGAGAAGCAGGCTCCCTGCTCGATCCCAGCACCCTGGGATCATGACCCGAGCCAAAGGCAGACACTTAACAACTGAGCCCCCCTGGCCGCCCACCTTCAGCTTATTCTTTTTACATCCCTAAACCAGCATGGATGGTAAGGGCCATTCTTTCTGAAATACCCCTGCTTTACCCCAAGGCCCTTTACCCTTCTGTTTTTTCTAAAACCCAGGGGAGCTGTCGTGTTACTCAGGATCAAGTCCACTGCCCGCTGTCTCCTGCCTGCTCCCTGGGGCTGAGAAATAGAACAGAGGTCAGCGTTCTCGCCAACAGAAGGATCCGCACTGGTGGCACGCCCCACCCTGCCCAGCAGCCCTGCTTATTTTTCTCAGGAAAACATAGATTCTCACACCCTGGGAGGACTATTTCAAATCTTTTCCACTCTCCCCACCCAGCCTCACGCACACTCCCTACAAGATGGCCTTCCCTCACAATTCACCAAGAAAAGCAAAAGCAAACGCAGAGGTGGGAATTCCCTCATCTTCCCGCCAGCAAACCAAACGCCGCCCCCCCCCCCCACCGTGTGCTCCCTCCCCCACCTCCTGTTGGAGCCCAGGAGCCAGCCTGCCCTTCCTCCTGTCAAGACCGGTGGGTGAGGAAGCCGCCCTCCTCCCTGCGGGATCCTGGCCAGGCTGTCTCCTGCTCACCTGGATTGTCTGGTGCCACTGACACACACTCCTGTTCTCGCGCATTGAAAACAAACAGGCTTTGGCACCCTTGGATTCCCACCCGTCCATACCTTCAGTTACCACTAACTCTCCTCCATGGTCAAAAAGGCTGGAAAAGTTAAAATAACAGCAGGAGGACAATCATCGCTATTTGTTCTCTGTTGTTCTAGAGCCATGAAATTCAGTTTGTGCTATGGACCGCGTGCAACTGTAGCTGTCCAACCATTGGCTCAGCGTGTGACTCAGTCTTTTTTTCTTTTGTAATTTACTTTTTATTTTATTTATTTAAGGGGTGCCTGGGTGGCTCGGTTGGTTAAGCATCTGCCGTCGGCTCAGGTTATGATCCCAGGGTCCTGCGATCGAGCCGGCATTGGGTTCCCTGCTCAGTGGGGAGCCTGCTTCTCCCTCTGCCTCTGCCCTGCTCGTTTTCTCTCTTTCACTCTCTCTCTCTTTCTCAAAAAGTAAATAAAATATTTTATAAAAATTTATTATTAGAGAGAGCAGGGGAGGGCAGAGGGAGAAAGAGACAGAGAGAGAATCTCGAGCAGACTCCCTGCTGAACACAGAGCCTGATACGGGGCTCGATCCTGGGACCCTGAGATCATGACCTGAGCCAAAACCAAGAATCAGACGCTTAACCAACTGGGCCACCCAGGCACTCCTTTAATTTCTTTCTCTCTCTCTTTCTTTCTTTCTTTCTGTCTTTCTTTTTTCTTAATATCAGAGGGGCTCAGCCTGTACATTGGAATTGCCTGGGAGCTTTGAAGCCCCACCACCCGCTTCCTCTGTTCTACCGTTGTTCTTGTCTGAGCAGTAGCCTGGCAGCTGGATTGTTTAAAACTGTCCGGATTATTCTAATGGGCAGCCAGGACTGAAACCAGTGCAAAGAAACACATTGCCACCCTGTTGTGTATGCACTTCAAGTACTTAAGAATTCTTAATATATTTCTTCACAAAAGTTAATCTCAAATTCTCTTATATTCCTCTCATTTAAAAAAAAGAAAATAGACAGAGGCACCTGGGGTTGGGGGTCAGTCAGTTAAGCACCTTCCTTCGGCTCAGGTCATGATCTTGGGGTCCTGGGATCAAGCCCTGCATCAGGCTCCCTGCTCAGCAGGGAGTCTGCTTCTCTCTCTGTCTGCCTGTGCTTGCGAGCTCTCTCTCTCTCTCTGTGTGTGTCAAATGAATAAATAAAATCTTTTAAATAATAAACTAAAATAAATTTTTAAATTTTTAAAACAAACATATCTAAGGAAAATGGCCCCCACATTGCTGGTGGGAATAGAAAATGGTATAGCCACATTGAGAAAGTTTGGCGGTTTATTTAAATGTTAAATATAAATTTACCATATGACCCAGAAATTCTACTCTTAGTATATATTCAAACGAAGTGAAAAAATATGTCCCCACAGAGACTTTTACATGAACATTCACAGAAGGATTCATCATAATGACCAATAAGTAACCCAAATGTCCATAAATTGATGAACAGGTAAACAAAATGTGGTCTCTTGTGCAATTAGACAGTATATCCATGACAATTAAATGGATACTATTTGGTAATTTTTTAAGTGCTAACAATACACGCTGCAACATAGAGGGCCCTCAATAATGTTACTCTAAATTAAAGAAGCCAGACACAAAATTGCATCTTGCATGATTCCATTTATTGGAAACATCCAGAAAAGCAAACCCGTAAAGACAGAAAGCAGAGGAGTGGCTGTCTGGCCCTGGGCTGGGAGCAGGGATTCACTGTAGATTGGCAGGAAGGATCTGACTGGAGTGATGGAAATTTTCTAGAACTGGGTTGTGTTGAGGATTGCCCAGCTTGGGACATTTACTAAGACGTATTGAATTGTATGCTTAAAACAAGTGAACTTGTGGTAGGTGAGTTATACCTCAATAAAGCTGTTAAGAGAACAAGTCCTAGGCTTATAGGCATCTGAAAACCCATCAGGACTGTGTATAAATGAGGCTTAGGATGCATACAGCACCCCGTGACAGGCTGTGTCACCTCCCTGGCCTCCCAAGTGCCCAAGACCAGTGGTTCTCCAAGTGTGTTTCCTAGAACAGCAGCTTCAGAGCAAAATAAGTCAATCAGAGAAAGACAATTATCATATGATCTCCCTGATATGAGGAAGTTGAGAGGCAAAGTGGGGGGTTTGGGGGTAGGGAAGGAAAAAATGAATCAAGATGGGATCAGGAAGGAGACAAACCGTACGAGACTCTTAATCTCACAAAACAAACTGAGGATTTTGGGGTAGGGAGGGGGTAGTAGGGATAGGGTGGTGGGGTTATGGACATTGGGGAGGGTATTTGCTATGGTGAGTGCTGTGAAGTGTGTAACCCTGACAATTCACAGACCTGAACCCCTGGGGCTAATAATACGTTATATGTTAATAAAAAATTAAAAATTTTTAAAAAAGAAAAAGAAAGAAAGAACAGCAGCTTCAGCGTGCCTTGTCAGAAATGCAGATTCTGGGCTCACCCCAGATCGACCAAATTAGAATCTCTGGGCGGGGGTGGTAGAGACCAGCCCCAGAGCTTCATTTAGCAAGTGCTCTAACTTAGAACATTTAGCAGGATTCTGACAACTGATGTGTGAGAAACACTGCGCTCAGTCCACACGCCAGCCTCTCTCCTCTCCCACCTGGAGGCAAGAAAGGGAGTCTTTGTTGGGATGAAGACCAAAAAAAACTAGGCTTCTTTTTTACAGCCCCAAAAAACGAAAAACAAAAACCCAAAACTTGAAATAACCCAAACTGTCCGTCCAACAACAGGTAAATGAAGAAACAAACTTTGGTGTACATACTCATATTCATGACAACGAAATACTAACCCACAATAAGAAGGAATAAACTCCTGATAAAGTTATCTCACTCCACTGAGTGAAAGCAGCCGAAGTTTCATTTATGAGAAACTCTGGAAGAGGCAGAAACAATCTATGATGAGGGAAAGCCTATGGGGGACTGCCTGGGGCTGGGGAGGGGCGAGGATTTACTACTATGGGACTGAGGGAACTTTTAGGGTTGAGGGAGATGGTCTAGATTTTGACTGTGGTTCTGTTTACAGGGGTGTGTTCATTTGCTAGGACTCAAAACTATATACTTAAAATGGATATGTTTTATTGTTATAAGTTATATCTCAATAAAATTGGTTTTAAATGGAAAAAAAATCTAAAAGGCGCTGGGCCTAAGTGAGTCCTTTCTTGGTTCTCTCTTTCTCTCTGGACAACTCGCCCAAAGGGAAGTGGGGCGTGCAGGGGCGGGGGGCGGCATTTGGCTCTGCACCTGTCTGCATGTGACAAATGTAGGAGGTCAGGCTCCTCCTGGCTTGCTTTCTGGAGAAAGGTCTGCTGGATGCCCTCCCTCTCCCACCCCGCTGAGTATGTCTGCCGGCTCTAGAACAAACCCAGACCTTCCCGGGGGGGGGGGGTGTCCCCGAGATCTAGTAGAAAGCCCCTTCTAACTTCCGGCTCTGAGTGACGAGGCCACCTTTGGGGCTTTTCGGAAACCCTGACCGTTGCCTCCCCAGCTGGGCGCCTGCTCCCCTCCCTCCATCCCTCTTCTCTCTTATTTTTTCTTTCAGGGGCTTTGCATCTTCCTTACTCCTAGTGTCTCTCTTTGTCCAGGCTTAAATGACATCCTGCTTTCTAACTTCTCCTTTCAAATGAGGCCGAATCGACATTTCAGAATTAATGGAACTTAAATCCTGAGCCGTTTCATGCCTTATAACCTTCCCTCCCCCAGGGCACCCCATCTGGTCAATGCTACCACCCCCTACTTCAGGCAGAACCCCTAGGAGCCATTGTATTTCAACAAAACCAAGAGCTAATTCCCTCTCTCTTTTTTTCCCCCCAAAATATATATTGAATACATCCACTTCTATCTATCTGCAGTCTCCCAGCTGCCTGTCCCTTGTTAGAAAACGAAGACAAGTTAAGGGGACACAAACTTTAACACCTCCCGAAGTGGACAGTCTCCTTTCAGAGGTCCGCAGAATGGGGTGGCAGGCAGAAGCTTTCATAGGATAAATGAAGAACAATGAAGAAACAAAGAGAAAAGTTCTGATTGGCTGGGCGGTGTGGTCAACCTTGTTGGGTGAGAAAGCCCACAGTTGGCTTTGCTTTGGGGCCTGGCTGGATGGATATGCTGATTTCTGATCCTGGGCAGTGTTAAGGACCTACTTAGCAAGAGGCTTTCATTAAAGTTAAACTGTCCCTGCTCCTCTTCCCCCAGGGGATTCATGTAAAAACAAGTCCTGGAAACCAGCTCCAGCTAACAAAGCCCAAAACAAGGGTGGGTCAGGCCAGGTGGAGACGTCCAATCAGTGGGGGGGGGGGGGTCGGGGGATGCATACTGTCTCCCTGGTTACCCAGGAGTATGGGCCCCGCCCTTTGGGAGCCTTTTGGGCGCCAATTCTAACCAAGGTGTGATAGGCTAATCAAATGTCTACTAGGGTAAATTGTAACTCACTTGGTCACCTAGCATCGCTCTGGAGTTTCCTGTGTGTATTACAATCTCATTGGTCACCTGTGCGTGGCCAGGCCCAGCCACATGGCCTTTGCCCTTAAAAGCTAGTCTGTGAAACAGAGAAGGGCCGCCCTCTCTTATAAGAGGTGCGGCCCCAAACAGTCAGTTAGATTCTTGATGCTTGGAGCGAAATAAAGCTTTGCTTGACCTTCACTTTGTATCAGTCTCCCTCCTTTAATCATGGACCCATTATTGGGGCATAACAGGCAGCATTTACTGGGACTTGGACGTTGGCTAGGTCCTGGTTTGCTGATGTGGCCCCTGGGCAGGAGGAGTGCCTTCTGGGGCCTAAAAGATTATTTCAATACCTTCCCACCCCCCTGCAAGCCAAATTCCACCCAATAGAGCAGGGTTGGCAAGCTTTGTCTTTAAAGGATCAGACAGCAAATAATTGAGGCTTTGCAGACCATATGATCTCTACTACAGCTGCTCAGCTCTGGGGCTGCAAAGGAAAGCAGCCACGGACTTCAGAACTGAGTTGGTATGATCCTGAAATAAATGGGTGTGCCTGTGTTCCAATAAAACTTTATTTACAATAACTGGCATGTTTTGTGCTGATCTCAGCATATCTATGGTGCTGCTATCAGCAAGAAATGCCTGAGGCAGGAGATCAACACATTTTGGTGATTGAAATTAATTGCCTGAAAATAAGGAGTGTCTCTTTAAGAAGAAGGTACTGCCATGAAAGTCACTGAAGGAGCGTTCAGTGGGGCCAGATGCGGGGGGCGGGGGGGGGGGGGGGGGAGGCAGTAATCCGGGATAGAAGTTCCAAAAAATATGATGTTGGTGAGCCACTGCCGAGTCTGCTGAGAGGTAAAGTGGGTGCCTCAGTCAGAGTCAGTAATGGCTCTGGTAATCTACGGGGACAGGAATAAATTTAGGAAGGAAAGAGATGACCTGTTCTGGAGAGGAATTCCAGGTGGGGGTCACCAAGAGGAGTGCTAGGTAAGTTTAGTGATTGTGATGCCGTGTCTGGAAGCCCAGCAGAAAGGGGCCATGCGCCAATGAAATCAGTCCACCCGTGGGAGCGTGTTGGTCTCCCCAGGGAGACTCCCCATCCAGATCGCCTCTGCTCTTTGGTTTGGGAGCAGAGAACTCACTTGTCTATCACAACCGTGGCTGCCCCACGGGGGTCTCCTCCCTGAGCTCAGTATGTTCAGGGACGAGTTCCCCAGTGACTGTGGTTGTGTGGGCCCATTTTCTGAGTTGGTGGGAAGGGTCGGAACCCCCAGGAGTCTCCACCAGCCTGCCATGTTGTTGCAAATGTCTCCGAGTGCAGAGAGTTCAGTAACAACAGCAGTAATTCTGCTCCTCACTTCCGGATCTCAGCACCACGGATCGGTTGGCCATTGGCCAGACCAACCAGAAGGAATCTGTAAAATGCAAGAAACCATTTTACAGCCTCCTTCAGGGCTCGGTGAATGGCTCCACATTCTGTCAGCTGGGCTGAGCTGGACGGGCCATCCTGCCCCCAAGAGGAGCCTGAGGTTGGGCAAAATGTCCCTCCACCAAACTGCATAGTATAGAAATGGTGGCGGGGCCATTTGGTGAAGAACACTGATGCCACGTCCACCTCAGTCGGCTGGTCCCACAGAGCTCCCCAAGAAGCCGGAGAAGGAGGTAGCTGAGGGCGTTACCCCATCCTCAATCTCTTGTGCAAGGGGCTGAGCATGGGGGAAGCCATGTCCTCCTGTAATTCAGAAAGGCCTTTGACCAGGTTACTCCCTCTTGCAAAGGTACTGTTTCCATTTTACCAAAGGCATCCCCTACCCTGGGCATTATAGGAACTTGGGTACAGAGTTGTGCTAGGTGGGTGCTGGTTAGGGCCTTGGTTTCCTTGAGAGCCCAATAGGGTGGTGCTCAAGGAAGGTGTTTGGGGCTGGGGGTAGGCGCTTAGTCCAATACCCCATACAAAGCCAGGTAGACTCCTGTTTGGTCCAGAGACTCTGGAAGGCATAGTCAGGTGTGGCTGAAGATTCGGAATGTGGGGTGGTGGGGACTAAGGTCAGGCTTGTTGGACCACCCCTGGGCAACTTCCAAAGTGCCCTGTTGGGTGTCATCCCAGTAAGTGGGATTATGCCATCCCAGTGGCGTAATCCCACTTACATCCCAGTAAGTGGCAGACTTACATGGGCTTACATATATAGGGTAAAGAATTAGCGAGACATGGAGAATGTGTTGTCTCTAGAACATGAGAAGACCTAGTGTGTGTTGTGTCTGTCCGAGGTAGTGGGTGGTGTAATGGTAAGTAATTGATGTTTGACTGTTGGGGAATTTCTCAGCCCTCAGAGGACCAGATGATGGCCAGAAACTTGGCCAGTGACGCTGGGTCTTGGATCTTGTGAGGGGTGGTTGTCCAGCCACCTTGGTAAAAGGGGTCTATGAAGGTGTGCAAATCTGCCCGGATTCCACTTCTTCAGAGGGACGACTCAGCATAATGTCATCAGTGGAATGCGAAAAGCCATGCCTTCCAGCTGAAGGTATTTGAATCCCAGTGGCAGAGGACACGTACAATTGCAGGGCTGTCTAAATACCCCACTGGGAGCGTAAACGTACATTGAGCCCCTTCCAAAGGGAAAGTGGTTGGGTCTGGGATTCCTCACAAGAGCAGAGCAGAACATATTAGCTAGGTCAGTGACCTCAAAGGACTCTCTTGGGTCTATTGAACCTCTTCTATCAATTCTAGAAGATTAGGAATTGGAGCCTTAATCAGGGGAAGCTGAGCCTTGAGGTTTCAGTGGTCAAGAGTGAGGCACTATCATTAAGTGGGTACTTTAAGTACCGTCCAAATGTGATTGTTGGAAGGAGAGATTGTGGGTTGAATGACTCCTGTCTCAAGCATATCATTGATGACAGGGTACAGGCACTAGTTGCCCTGCTTGAGGAATGCTGGGGATGGTTGCCATCCTGACCTGAGGAGGAAGAGTCAGCAGTGTCCATCTGGTGACTTCCACCAGGAAGGCCAAGAACTTGGGCTTGTCCCCTGGGGCATGGCATCATGTCCATGCATCCAGGCCTACAACAGGGGAAGAAAGGGCCAGGGACCCCCATCAGAGGAAGCCATTTGAGGTGAATGGTCCCAATAGTTAATACAGATGGGTTACACACCTTTGATTGGTTTACCAATGATGACTTAGGAATTTTGAGGGATCTCCCCAAATGACAATGACTTGAGTCCTGGTGTCTGAAAGGGCCAAAAAGAATGGTGCAATTTTATTGTCCCAGTGGGGGGACTGGAGTGGTATAGGGAGCTGCGACAAGTCTGGGGAGCTGCCCCTTTCCTGGGGTAGGGTTTAGGTGGCTGCTAGTCCTGGGGGTGGGGGAGGGGCAGAGAGAGTGTCGGGGACAGGCTGGAGGTGTGGGTTTTGTCCAGGGGGCTATAGGGTAGCTGTGTAAGGCAAGCGGACAGAAGGGGCCTGTTACTGGAAGAATGCTGGTTTTAGGGCCTAAGGTTTAGAGATGGGCTGTGGAAAGATTAAGGGGCAGGATCCCTGGCTTCTCATGACTCCCAGTAGAGGCTTTCTTGTGCATTCGCATAAGGGGTGAAACGAGGTTGGGAGGAAGTAGGGAACCCTTTCCACTGAGGGAAATTGGTTTGAGGCAGACTCCCTGGGGCAGCGGGAGTCTGAAGCATCTGGGCATGTGGGTGGGAACCTCTTTCACATCTAGCAACCATGTCAATACCTTCTGGTGCCTTTTGGATGGTTTCAGCAGTCCCAATAAAATGTACGAGCACTGCCCTGTAACTGGGGGAAACAGAACAAATTCCCTGGATTCAGGGTTGGAAATGGAGTGGTCATTTGGGTCACAATGTCATGGAAACGTAGACCCATTGGGCCAGGCCAGTTCTGCACAAAGGGAGATGGATGGACCTCATCTCCTGCATTCCACTCCCTATGAGGCTCAGCCTTGATCACAAGATGGTCGGAGGGGCACAGCCCCAGGCAATACATACCGAAATAAGGCGAGGGCGGGCTCTGGTATGACTGTGGGAGGCTCCAGCAGCCTTTGCCTTCTCTTCTCCCTCCTCAGGGACCTCCTCCTGAGGCGTGTTCCTTGCTTCGGCCCCACGAGGGGGGTCTGTAGTATTTTGGAGGAAACGAGTATAGTCTGGATGAATGGTAAGAAGTTTATAGGCTTTGGGTCTTAGAGATCCTGGCCAGTTAACACAGTTTGGCAGCCGAGAATAACAATCAGCTCCCCTCTCCCCTTCCTGCTGCACAAAATCTTGAAAGAAGGCTTGAATTGCAGTTAAGGTATAGTTCTTTATCTCAGTTACTACTTCCTGATTCTTCTGTTAATGCATGTGTTGTTCCTGGAAAAATTTCTGGGTGATGTCACGGTAAGCCCTCTTCCTAGGCAGCTGCTTTCCTTGCCAAGATATCCCAAGAGACCTCTCTGGGATTGGGGTCTGGCTCCACTAGCATGCTATGCACAGGGACTTTGGGGGGAAAGTTCCTAGGCCTTTGGACCTTAATACCAGAGTCTTGGCCTCTTGCTATGCATGGCACCAAGCAATGTCCAAGGAGACTTTGGGGTTTAATTTATCAAGGAGCTGGTGTACCTCCTTGGCATTCTTAGAAGACATTAGCATCAGATGTTTAGGGTGCTTATATTTGTCCATTAATTTTTTAGCAATACCATGTAAAGGATGGACCCATGTTAGCCCATCAGTTCAGGGATAAGAAGCAACAGCAGAGAGTTAAGCAGTGATGTGGGGTTGTTGGCCTTTGGTGAGTCTTCCCTCTGGTGGTGCACTTGGCTGGGAATGCAAGCTGGTACAACCACTCTGGAAAACAGTGTGAAGGTTCCTCAAAAAACTGAAAATAGAGCTACCCTATGACCCAGTGATTGCACTACTAGGTTTATATCCTAAAGATACAAATGTGGTGCTCCGAAGGGGCACGTGCATCTGAATGTCCACAATAGCCACACTATGGAAAGAACTTAGATGTCCATCAACAGAGGAATGGATCAAGAAAATGTGGTATATATACACAATGGAATACTATGCAGCCATCAAAAGAAATGAAATCTTGCCATTTGCGATGATGTGGATAAAACTAAAGGGTACTATGCTTAGCAAAATAAGTCAATCAGAGAAAGACAACTCTCATATGATCTCCCTGATATGAGGAAGTAGAGATGCAATGTAGGGGGTTTGTGGGGTAGGAAAAGAAAAAATGAAAGAAGATGGGATCGGGAGGGAGACAAACCATAAAAGACTCAATCTCAAAAAACAGACTGAAGGTTGCTGGGGGGAGGGGGTTGGGAGAAGGGGGGTAGGGTTATGGACATTGGGGAGGGTATGTGCTATGATGAGTGCTGTGAAATATGTAAACCTGGCGATTCACAGACCTGTACTCCTGGGGCTAAAAATACATTATATGTTTATTTAAAATTTTTAATAAATAAATAAATAAATAAATATGGAAAAACTGGGAAAAGGGGGGGGGGCATTTCCCTGTGTTAATTACAATGGCAGTGACGCATCCCTGCTGATTACACCGATTGTCTGGGGTCTGTCGGGGCCAATCCATAGTACTGTTCTGGCTAGAAATGCCTGGGACGCTCAGCTGGGCCCATGGCCAACTCCTCCAGGCATCTTCCCCGGAGCCAATCTTGTGGACAGACTGGCCCTTGTGGCTCTTAGTATGATGGCGAGATGTATCTCAGCAGTAACCCTCATGGAACTTTGCAAGACAAGGCTTATTGCTCACAAGTCCTGGAGATACACAACATACCCAGGGCCACACAGTGAGGCCAAGGACAGAACAAGAAAGAGAGAGAGCATGGACTTGGGGTTTCGTTTTTACTGAGGTGAAGGTTGAGGTGCCTTGGGTTTCGAGGTTCACTCATTATTGGTAGATATAAAACCTTTGAGTAGGAATTAAAGCTCCAGAAAGGAAAAGCAAGCGGTCAAAGTGTCAGTTACGGAAATCAGCCAGAGCTCTCTAAAAAGGGATGTATGGGTTCAAGGGCCTGGCTCTTCTCAAGGGCACTGTATTCCCTTGAGATGGATGTCTTTGGAGTGGCTACCTCAGCCATCAGAAACTTCATGCTAGGCACTCACTTTACAATCAGAAAAAGCTAATGTTAGGTGCTCACACCACAGGAGACTGGCCAGGCGTGATCCGCTGGCCTTGGTTTGCTCATCTCCACACTCCACTCCAAACGTCCCACCAGAGCCCCTCCCTCCTTCCCTTCCACTGTGCTCCGATCACACTGGCCCCCTCGCTTTTCCAGCACCCCCCTTTGCTCTTGGCCTTGCTGCCCCAGAGCCTTTGTACTTGCTGTTCTCTCTCCTGGAAGCACCTCTTCCAGGTATCTCTGCCGGCCGAAACGGAACCTTCTCTCCATCCTGCAAGTAGCCCCTTCCTTCTGTTCTCTCTTTCATGCATGAATCACCATTTGCTTTCTTTACAGGACCCCTCCCCCACCCAAATCCACCTGTGTATTGATCTAGTGACTTGCCGCATGTCTGCAGTCCCCAACTACAGTTCTAGGAAGGCAGGGGCTGGGCTCTCACGGTCATCATGTGTCCCTCATGCCTAGAATAAGATGCCAAAGACTCGTGTGTCCTCTGACTCATTTACAAATACTTCTTCAGTCTCCAGGACGTGTCAGAAGCTGCTCTAGGCTCAAAGCTGACATGCAATACATAGTGATCGAGTGAATTAAGGAAAGAATGCATGAATGCTGCCATTTCCAGACTCTTTCTACAGGCCTCACTGGGCTAAGCATGCAACCATCTATCCCCATACTTCCACACTTTTAGAGCGATTCCTTTACATCGTCACCCCCCTAGTTATGGGCGTATGTGCGGTCTCTTGACGTTTGAACAGAGGCCTGCCTCTAACCGCCGAGCCCCTTTGAGAAGACGCTATCCGCCCATGCAGGCTGGGGCTGTGGCACTCCCACTTGGGTTCCAGAAGCCCCAGGAAGCCGTGAGCATGTGCTTAACTCTATGGCAGGGGAAGGACAGGTCTTCCGCTAACCTGGGAACATCTCTGTTAGAAGGGATGACTCTTCTCCTTTCTCCTTCCACCCAGACAATAGAGCTCACAGCCTCGGGGACGGATAAGCACTCGGGGTGGGTGTCACTAAAGAAAGTGATGAGCCTACTTCCCCAGATCACCGGGGCAAACCTGGATGTCCCTCCCTCCGTGGCATCCCCCAGCTCTTTGCCACTCCCACTTGTGGCTTTCCCTGCCGTCCTATTTTTCTGGCTTTTTCTGGCTAAAAGGAAAAAAAAGGGGGGGGTTAAAATCCCCTAAAAAGTGAAGATACAATTTTATATAATACTGCTGGATCCGATGTACGGAAACAGGCGCGGAGCCACTTTTCACAGGAACACAGTGATCGCATGTATTTTCAGAACAAAGCACGGCAGCCCTGAGTTATCAAAAGAATCGATGCCAGTCGAAGCTGCAGCAACTGGCATCTTGGTGCTGTCAGCGGACGCCTGCCTAGTGAGGGGGACGGGCACGGGGCGACAGGTGCAGAGAGCACGCAGTCTTCAGCAGGGCGGGATGTGGGGGTCAAGGTCCGTTGTCTCTCTCCCCGCTCCACGCTCTGCCTGTCTCTCCAAAGGCACAAGGGCTAAATCCTATCACGGAGGTGGCATTAGGAGTCCCGCTTCGTTTGCAGGGAGCCATGGGGCTGCTCGGGGCTTCCGGGGACCTGTGAGAAGACCCCATTCATCTCCAGAGCTGTGGGGAAATGCCAAAGCACAAGGGAGGCTGCCACGGCCTCCGCTTTCTTTTCTGGTCACGTCCAGAAACAGAGAAGCGGGGAGGGAAGCAGTTTTGTAGGTCTTCACACTTTTTAAAATGCCCAGTGCAAAATCAGAAATAAAGGAGATGCCAAGTGTAAGCCTGACCGTGGAATGTGTTAGGGTTTCAAGTATGTCTTCCCCCAAATTCTTATGTTGAAGCCCAACCCCCAATATCCCTGTATTTGGAGACAGACCTTTACAGAGGTAATTAAGGTCAAATGAGGTCATGAGGGTCCAGCCCTGATCCGCTAGGACTAGGGTCCTTACCAGAAGGAACCCCAGAGGGCTCGCTAGCTCACGTGCACTTCCCACCTCCCACCTCCCACCCACGTGAAGATGTGGGGACAAGGTAGGCATCTGTAAGCCAGGAAGCAGCATCCCACCAGGAGCCCGTGTGTCTGGCGCCAGGATCTGGGACTGCCAGAGCTGTGAAATACATGTCTGTTGTTCAAGCCACACGGTCTGTGGCACTTTGCTAAGGCAGCCTAAGCTAAGAGATCATCCTTTGCAAATTACTTTATATCACATTCCGTCACCTCAGTGCAAACGATCTTTGTGGTGTTTTCCTACTTTTTGTGGGTTTTCAGTATTTAATCCTCTTGAGTTAGTAAGAATTTGTTGTGCTAAAATGAGGATGGAGAAGGAATGGACTAATCCATCTGCGGTGCCCATTAAGTGCTAGGTACTCCACAAAGCACTGCGATACATCGTTCCCACTTACTGTTCTCACCAGTCCTGTGAGGCGGCACCGCTTTTCTGTCCAGAGATCCCTCAGCTGTAGGAGAGATCTGGTGTGTGGACTCAAGCATGGCCGGCTCCCAGATACAGGCTCCTCCCTCCTTTACATGATTTCTTCTTGCACTTAAACTACATGAGGTAAAACTCCAGCGTTCAGAATGGGAGAAGAGTAGGGCTAGAGATGGGAGGTGCATCCGGCTGTGAAAGACCAGTATTTAAAAATAAAAAGAAGGGGGCGCCTGGGTGGCTCAGTGGGTTAAGCCGCTGCCTTCGGCTCAGGTCATGATCTCAGGGTCCTGGGATCGAGTCCCTCATCGGGCTCTCTGCTCAGTGGGGAGCCTGCTTCCTCCTCTCTCTCTGCCTGCCTCTCTGCCTACTTGTGATCTCTCTCTGTCGAATAAATAAATAAAATCTTTAAAAAAAATAAAAAATAAATAAAATAAATAAAAAATGAAAAGAAGGGCGCCTGGGTGGCTCAGTTGGTTAAGCACCTGCGTTTGGCTCAGGTCATAATCCCAGGGTCCTGGGATCGAGTCCTGCATTGGGCTCTCTGCTCAGTGAAGGGCCTGCTTCTCCCTCTGTCTGCCACTCCCCCTGTTTGTGCTCTCTCTCTGACAATTTAATAAGTCTTTTTTAAAAAAAATTTTTTTTTAAGATTTTATTTATTTATTTGACAGACAGAGATCGCAAGTAGGCAGAGAGGCAGGCACAGAGAGAGGAGGAAGCAGGCTCCCCACTGAGCAGAGAGCCTGATGCGGGGCTCCATCCCAGGACCCTGGGATCATGACCTGAGCCAAAGGCAGAGGCTTTAGCCCATTGAGCCACCCAGGTGCCCCTAAAAAAATTTTTTTAAATGAAAAGAAATCCCATTTTTGAAGGTCCATCCAGAAACTATGGGAGGGAGAACGCTGGCTGTTTGGTACCTGGGTTTGGGGCTGTCCGCCCAGGCTAAGACCCACATCTCACTCTTTTTGGATCTGTGCACAGAATGCCTGACTTCAGGACTGCCGTTTCTGAAGAATCCAGCTCTCCTGGTTGTGGGCCTGCCCGATGCTCTGGACGGTAGACCCACAGCTTCCTTGACTTTTCCCACACTAAAGCCCCTTAAACTCTGCTGAGACTCACTGGAGGTGGTCAGTGGTGTGTCATGGTGACTATTTGCCATGGAGAGGGGAAGGACACAGTATGAAATGAATATGAATGTCATGTCTAACTGCTTACCAGCTCCACTCTGGGGACCAAGTTCACAGGCAGACAATGGCTTTGGGATCACATCCCTCTACTTGGCTCAGCCAAACTCCATCTTGCTTCTGTCTTTTTTTTTTTTTTAAGATTTTATTTATTTTTTTGAGAGACAGAGCAAGACAGAGAGCGAGCATGAGAGTGGGAAGGTCAGAGGGGGAAACAGACCTCCTGCTGAGCAGAGAGCCGGATGCTGGACTCAATCCCGGGACTCCAGAATCATGACCTGAGCCGAAGACAGTGGCTCAACCAACTGACACCCCCAGGAACCCCATCTCATTTCTATCTTAAGTGAGCCAAGGGAGGACGAGGAGGGGCACACTGGGAGGTCTGGATTTGCTGCACTGCATCTAGTCACGCCACATAAGAATGGATCCCTCCTTCAAGCAATCTTTACATCCCTGAGAACATGGCCAGTGTGCACTGTTTCAGGAGATCCAGCAGAGCATAAGCAATGGGCTCTGTATTCAAGTCACCTTCAGAGAGATTAGAGAAAAGGGGTGATCTCATGCCCAACAATTAGGGATCTAGGACAGGGAGCTGTGGTAGTGGGAAGAGAGACAGAGACAGAAACAGATTTCACTGTGGGCTGGAGTAGAGGAGTCCCAGAAGAGGCCGTGGAAGATGAACGGAACTGGGCAAGGATGAGGATGGAAAGAGGCAGGCTAGTCAGAATACTGGCCCCCAACGAGGCCCACGGCCTGATCCCTAGAACTACGTTATGTTACATGGTCAAGATGACTTTGTAAATGTGGTTAAGTTGAGGATCTTGAGCTGAGGAAAGAATCTTGGGTTATCTGGGAGGCCAAATCTAATCGCAGCGTCCTTTAAGAGGGAGGCAGGAGGGTCAGATGAATACATGTGACAACAGAGGCAAGAGATTGCAGAGAAGCCAGCAGGGGGTCATGGAATGTGGGCAGACTCTTGATGCTGAAAAGGACAAGGACATGGACTCTCCCCCTCGGAGCATCCAGAAGGAGCCAGGCTTGCTAATGTCTGGACGTTAGCCTGATGACCTTGACTCTGAACTTCCAAACTCCTACCTGTGAGGTGATCCTTTTGTGCTGTTTCAAGCTGCCATAATTTATGGCAATTGGTTATGGCAGCAATAGGAACGGAATATAGGAGGTCATTCAATTTGGAAATAAAGCAAGATTAAGAAATACAAAAGGCAGTGACTTGTAAATGATGATAAACTCCCAGTCCCAAAACTGGACTTATGGAGAAGGTGAAAATATGATGCCAAGATGTGTTCACCAAGGCACAGAGCACCACTAACCAGGCAACTTAAACAACAGAAAAGTTTTGTCTCATAGTTCTAGGAACTAGAAGTCCAAGGTCAAAATGTTGGCAGGGCCGTCCTCGAGAAGAATGTGTTCCAGGCCTCTCTCCCAGCTTCTCATAGGCCTTTGGCTTGCAGCAAAATAACTCCAGTCTTCACATGGTGTTCCCCTTGGGTGCACCCCTCCGTATGTCCCAATCTCTCCTTTTCGTAAGGACACAAATCCTATTGTGTCAGGGCTCCCCCCACACCAGGATGACCTTAATTGCTGACATCAGCAGTGACCCCATTCCCAAATATAGTCATTCTGAAGTATGGGGGGCTAGGACTTCAGATGAATTCAGGGATTGGGGGGACACACTTCCACCCATACCACATGGTAAATGAGAACTTAGTCCTGCCAAGCTAACATGTCCTGTGGCTCCCAGAATATGCAAGAGATATGACACCTACTAAAGGAAGGAAAGAGAGTCTCTACCCTCAAGGAACTGACATTTGTGCCTTGGCTTACAGGATGGAGAGGTGGTATCAAACTCCATGGGGTCTCAGGTTTGAGACCAGAGAATTCGTAGGTCAATCAAGTGATGACAAATCCTGTAACGGGACAAGGTGAACCGTTCAGGCCAGAAGACTGAGGAAGGGAATCAGCAGATTCAGGGAAGAATGTCTGCCAGTGTTGGGGACACTTGCAGCAACACAGTGCTTAGCTCCTTAGAAGGGCTTAGAGTTTTCTGCAAACCGTGTTCCTAACCGTATCATCATTCTCTATGCTGTTTATTGACTTGACTCCAAATTAATTCTTGAACACGACTCCTTGGCTCTTATCACCCATAGTGCCTTCTGAAAGTAGAAATTCAGAGCATTGGAAAGAACCAACAGAAAAAACCAGAATGCTGGACTTCAGGGAGTGGATAGCTCAAACACTTGGAGTCATAGAGGATGCCATGGACATGAGGTAGAAATGGCAAGGAGAAAGCAGAAAAACACCAATGAAGTCATGGACATGGGAAGACTGGGAAAGGTTTTGAATCCTATGGATAAGATGAGATGTGGAAAGCAAGAAAGATATTCCAAGGGGCTGCGCCACCTGCCTCGCCCTGCCCGACTTGGGAGGTGAGTCAAAGCTGGCCTGGCCCCCAAAGCTTCTTCAGCCGGTGCTCTCACCACATGCCCCCTTCATGGAGCGCAGTCACCGTGTGAGACCACGACAAGCTCCTCTTCATTACTTCTGCCTCCACTGCTGCCTGGCCATGTCATTTCTTTTCAGGGGAATTAAAAGAAATAGTGATTTCTGTTATTTTAAAATGGGTTAGTTCTTATTTCTTTAACCACCCCCCCCAAATAAAAAATAGAAATAGTTTGGCTACTGGTTGTTAAAGACTTATTCAGAAAGCTATAATGTTGAGATGCATTTGCTCAGAGGATGAGAGAAGCATTCATTCAACACATGTTGAGCGCCTGTTCTGGGCCGGGCACTCTCTTGGGCACTGGGCGTGCAGGGGCAGACAGAACACAGGCCACATCCTCAAGCAATGGGTGTGAAGGCGTAGAGGAGCCATAAGCACCACTCAGAGGGTGATTGCAGAATAGAAACAAGTGCAGCAGTTTCCCCGCACCCCAAGGGGGAAGCCAGCCCAGACAGGAGAGTGAGGGAGGGTCCTGGAGGACACGCCGAGACCTTAGGGACGTCATGTAGTTTACAGGTGTCTTAGTTCATTCGGGCTGTGGTCACAAAATACCAGAGACTGGGTGACTCACAAACAACAAATTAATTCTTCACAATTCTGGAGGCTGGAAGTCTGAGATTAGGGTGCCTTAACCAATTGCCTCATGGTCAGCTTCTGGTGAAAACCCTCTTCCTGACTGCAGGTTGCCTACTTCTGTGCTCTCCTGTGGTGGAAGGGGCCAGCGATCCCTGTGGGGTCTCTAATATGGTCACTGATTGCATTCATGAAGGTTCTAGCTTTATGACCTAAGCACCTCCCCAAAGCCTCACCTCCTGATGCTATCTATCATTTTGGGGGGTTAGGATTTTAACTTATGAATTTGGGGGGAACTCAAAGATCCATTGTTAACCATAGCAATAGGTTAACAGATGTTTTCTAAAAAGGGCCAGATTGTAACTATTTTTGGTTTTGTGGGTAGTGTGTTTTCTTTCACCACTTCTGAGCTCCGTCATTGGAGTGAGACTCTGCAGCTGTGTGTAAACAAGTCAATATGGCTGTTTCCCTCCAGCTTTATGTATGAACACGAAAATGGGCATTCTGTCTCATTGCCTCGTTCCACAAATTCTTCTTCCTTTATTATTATTCTTTTGACATAGTATTCTTCTTTTGAGAATTTTTTTCATCTTAATAATGTAAAAGCACATCTAAACTTGCAGGCCATTAAAAAAGCAGCTGGTGGGACTGACAAGGCCTGTGACCTGGGGACTGTCAACCCCTAACCCAGATGAAGGAGAGAACACAGCAATCACATGAAGAGGAGATAGCTCCTGGGGACGGGTATAGGCACACTCAGGAACTACAAGCTGTTGTTAAGATTAATTTTTTGCAACAATTAAATGATGACTCTCATACAAATGTGAAACAAATGTGTCAGAGATTTTATTTAATTCATTAATTAGGGAACTAATACAAAGTGACAACTAGTTCAAAGGAAAATTTCTTTTAAAAAAACATATCTATAAGTTATCAGAAGTGCTGAAATCAGGGTGCCTGGGTGGCTCAGTGGGTTAGGCATCTGCCTTCAGCTCAGGCTGTGATCCCACGGTCCAGGTGTTTGGGCTCTGGGCTCAACAGGGAGTCTGCTAGAAGATTCTCTCCTCCTACCTCTCCCCCAACTCACCCGTGCTCACCCCCCTCTCTAAAGTAAATAAATCTTCTTTAAAAAGTCCTGAAATCAATTGGCCAATATCTATAAGCAATAATCAATTCCATCTCCACAGGACACAGATTGCATTTCTATGCACAAAAAATCATTTGCATTACCATCAGTATTCAGTTGTAAAATAGCTCAAAGACAAAGGATGTACTATTGGGGACACCAGGAATTTTTTTCCCATTTCACAATTTTTCTTGGCACAGTTCAGTGTGATTGCAGGGATTGGTTCTTTCTTTCTTTCTTTGTCCAGAATGTTCCACAGCTGGCCGACTTTAGAACGTTTTGGCATTCAGGCTTAAGGCACAGGATAGTCAGGGTATTTACCCATGCTAGGCCTCAACAACCTGGCTCTAATTACCTCGACATCCTCTCACTTTCTTGTTGAATCAGTCCATTTCAAAAGAATGAAAGGCAATGCCGCTGTAGGTGTAGCAGAGGGCAAGTTACTTCTTCGTGCCTCAGCTTCCCCGTCGGCAAAATGAGAATAATTTAATGCCTACAGGGTTGTGGTGGAAATTAAATGATTCAGTATTCCTTGCTCTCCTGTAAAACACTCCCATTTCTCTGTACTCATTGAAACCTAGAATGGGTAAGCGTGACGCTGTATCAAAGCCACCACACCTAAGGCCGAAATCAAAGAAACATGGCCGTCCACCATGAGTATTAGGGTGGGGAAAATGGAGGATGGCTGTGGACCAAGGTGTGGCATTGGCCGAGTCATTTAACTCTCTAGACTTAGTTTCCTTATCTTGAAGGCAAAGAGTTAGAACTAAAATTATCCATGACTCTGCGTTAACATAGAAACGACACAGCTTTTACACAGATTACAAACAACCGAAAATTTGGTATGTTTCAACATTTTCCTGTAAGTATGGGAGTGCATTTTAAAATTCTGCTGGGAATTGTAAAAACTCTTCAATGGACCTGAGTCCCCTGCATCGCTCTTAAAGGCCCTGTGAGCTCCTGTGAGTTACGTCAGTTTGATACAGAGCGTTTCAGGGCAGATTCTGAGGTGGGAGTCAGCACCTCAGACCCAGGCCCCTGCAGGCTTAAGGATCTTCTCATCAGTCTTTGGGGGGAAGTTGGTTCTAAAAGTAAACAAAAGGTAAATCTATCTTCTCTCCAGGTGCCCATGGCTCTCTGCCTGAGGTCACTCTGAGGTAACACACGGTGGCTGACATCAGTCCTGTCAGGGAGGGCGTTGCGGTTTCCTCACCGCCTGCGTAGGCAGGCCCACACAGATCTGTGCTTTCAGAGTTTGCACAGCTTGTGTCGGCTCCATAAAGCACTGTGATCTGAGCTTCATTCAGATCCACTGAATCTTATTGCAGGCTGATCAGTTGTCTGATGTCCCCTGAGATTTGGTCATCCTCCCCACATCCTATCAGGGCATCCAGGCCTCCTTGCGACTTAGAAGACTTCTGAGCCCTTGTGAAATCTTGAATTGGGGCAAATTTGTGTCGGTGCTTAGCCCCACAGTTTTGGCGGGCCACCATCCAAAAAGCTCATCGAGCAATTCTGGTTGAGATAAGGCGGCCCTGAGGAATTTCTTCCTAGGCTGCCTTCCAAGATATACCCTGTCCTAGAGCTATGAAATGTTCACTTCCCTCACATTTTTAAAAAATTGTATGATTCCATTGATAAATGGAATACAAGGTCCAGGAGAGGCAAATTTCTGGAAAAGACCATTTCTGGTCAGAAAGGTCCAGAATAGGCAAAGGTATGGAGTAGAAAGTAGAATAGTGGTTACTTGGGGCTGAGGGAAGGGTTAGAGGAGCAAGGGGGGCTGATGGCTACTGGGTATGGAGTACCCTTTGTGGTGGGGACAAAATATTCTAATATTCTAATATTCAAAATATTATGGTGATGGTTGTATAACCTTGTGATATATTTTTTAAAAATGAGTTGTACATGTTAAATGGGTGAATTATAACACATATGAATGAAGATGTTTTTGTTTTCCCTTTATACTCTTTATTTTTTCTAATTTTTTAAAAGTTTTAATTGTAATGCCCATTAGTCCACATGCAGAGTTATATTAGTTTCAGGTATACAAAACAGTGGTTTGACAATCCATACATGACCCAGGGCTTGTCCTGACAGATCCACATCTCAATCCCCATCTCCAATTTCCCCATTCCCCCACGTATCTCCCCCCTGGTAACCATCAGTTTGTTCTCTTGAATTAAGGGTCTGTTTTTTGATTTGTCTCTCTCTTTCTCTTTCCCTTTGCTCGTTTGCTTTGTTTCTTAAATTCCACATATGAGTGAAATCATATAGTAGTTGTTTTTCTCTGACTGATTTCACTCACCATTATACTCTCTAGCTCATCCATGTCCTTGCAAATGGAAAGATTTCATTCTTTTTATGGCTAAATAATATTCCATTGTATATATATACATATACCACCTCTTCTTTATCCCTTCATCAGTTGATGGGTACTTGGACTCCTCCCATATCTTGGCTATTGTATATGAGTCTGCTATAAACATAGGGGTGCGGGTATCCCTTTGATTTAGTGTTTTTGTATTCTTCAGACAAATACCCAGTAGTGCAGTTGCTGGACTGTAGGGTGGTTCGGTTTTTTTACTTTTTGAGGAAAATCCCTACTGTTTTCCACATTGGCTGCACCAGTTTGTATTCCCACCAACAGAGCATGAACAAGGATTCCCGTTTCTCCATATCCTTGCCAACACCTGTTGTTTCTTGTGTTGTTGACTTTAGCCCTTCTAACAGGTGTGAGTTGATACCTCATGTGGTTCTCATTTGCATTTTCCTGATGGTGAGTGATGATGAGTATCTTTTCATGTGTCCGCTATCTGGATGTCTTCGTTGGAGAAATGTCTCTTCATGTCTTATGCCCATTTTTTTCCCATTTCCTTCTCCTTCTCCTTCTTCTTCTTTTTTTTAGAAAGAATGCACATGTGTATGTCAGCAGGGGAGGGACAGAGGGAGAGGGAAAGAAAAAATCTTAATGTAGGCTCTGCACCCAGTGGGGCACCATAAGCTGGGCTTGATCTCATGACCATGAGATCATGGCATGAGCCAAAATCAAGAGTCAGATGCTCAACTGACTGAGTCACCCAAGTGCCACATTTTCTTAATTTTTCTTTCTGCTGCTTCATTATTGGTGTATAGAAGTGCAACAGGTTTCTGCACATAGATCTTATAACTTTACTAAATTTGTTTATCAGTTCTAGCAGTTCTTTGATGGAACCTTTTGGGTTTTCTCTATATCATATCATGTCATCTGTGAAGAGTAAAACTTTACTTTTTCCTT
Source organism: Mustela putorius furo (assembly GCF_011764305.1). Classification (NCBI taxonomy): domain Eukaryota; kingdom Metazoa; phylum Chordata; class Mammalia; order Carnivora; family Mustelidae; genus Mustela; species Mustela putorius. The sequence goes on from NW_025421998.1 coordinate 16,601,598, forward strand.
GCCAACTTGGATGCCTTTTATTTCTTTTTGTTGTCTGATTGCTATGGGAAGGACTTCCAGTACTATGTTGAATAGAAGTGGTGAGAGTGGACATCTTTGTCTTATTTCTGACCTTAATGAAAAGCTCTCAGTTTTCCCCCACTGAGGATGCGGATCCCCACATCCTAGCTAGCTGTGAGTTTTTCATATATGGCCTTTATTATGTTGAAGTGTGCTCCCTCCAAACCTACTTTGTCAAGGGTTTTTTCCTTATTGATGTGATGTATCACACTGATTGCTTTGTGAATATTGAACCACACTTGTAACCTAGGAATAAATTCCACTTGATTTTTTGAATGTATTGTGAATGGTTTTTTTAATGTATTGTTGAATTCAGTTTCTTAGTGTTTTATTGAGGATTTTTGCATCTATGTTCATGAGGGATATTGGCCTGTAGTTCTCCTTTTTTAGGGGAGTCTTTGGTTTTGTAATCTACATAATGCTGGCCTCATAGAATGAATTTGAAGTTTCCCTTCCTTTTTTATTTTTTTGGAACAGTTTGAGAAGAATAGGTAGTCTTCTACACTTGATCTTAGCCAAAAGGCCGAGAAGCGATGAGAATAGGTAGTCTTCTTTAAATGTTTGGTGCACTTTGCCTGTGCAGCCATCTGATCATGGACTTTTGCTTATTGGGAGTTGATTACTGAGTCAATTTCTTTGCTGGTTATCAGTCTGTTCAAATTCTCTATTTCTTCCTGTTTCATTTATGGGAGTTTATATGTTTCTGGGAATTTATCCATTTCTTCGAGGCTGTCCATTTTGCTGGCATATGGTTTTTCATAATATTCTCTTATAATTTTCTGTATTTCTGTTGTCTTAGTTATTTCTCCTCTCCGATTTGTGACTTTATTTGTTGAGTCCTTTCTCTTTTTTCCTTGATCAGTATGGCAGCCAGAGGTTTACAAACGTTATTGACTTTTTTCAAAGAAGCAGTTCCTGGTTTCATTAATCTGTTCTGTTGTTTTTGTTTGTTTGTTTAGTTTCTATAAATACAGAAACTAATTTTTACTATTTCTTTCCTTCTGCTGGTTTTAGAGTTTGTTGTTCTTTTCCTAACTCCTCTAGGTCTAAAGTTACGTTGTTTATTTAGATTTTTCTTGCTTTTTGAGGTAGGCATTGCTATAAATTCCCTCTTAGAACTGATTTTGCTGCATCCAAAAAGTTTTGTATCATTCTGTTTTCATTTTCATTTGTTTCCCTGCACTTTTAAATTTCTTCTTTTTATTTCCTGGTTGGCCCACTCATTGTTTAGTAGCATGTTATTTAACCTGTATATATTTATAGTCTTCCCCAATTTTTTCTTGTGATCATGGTGTTGTGGTCAGAAAACATGCATGGTATGACTTTGATTTTGAATTTGTTGAGGCATTTTATGGGGCTACTGTGTGACCTATTCTGGAGAATATTCTGTGTGCACTTGAAAAGAATGTATAGTCTGCTGTTTTAGGATAGAATGTTTGAATATATCTGTTAAATCTATCTGTTCCAGTGTGTCACTGAAAGCCATTGTTTCCTTCTTGATTTTCCATTTAGGTGATCTGTCCATTAATGTAAGTGGGATGTTAAACTACCCTACTATTTTATTATTATTTAATTCTCCCACATATAGCTTGAGTTCAACTGAATGCACTGAACTGCACACTTAAAACAAGTGTTGTATGGCATGCAAATTATACCTAGTGAAATTTCCCAGTTTTGTGGTTTTGCAACTAAAGAAATCAGGCTAAGATTCCACACTGCTGAGTCTGGAACTTGCTTCTGCCCTTCAATCTGTCCAATGTCTATTTCTGAGAGATGACAGGGCAAGCAAGAATAAGAGAATGAGAGAGAGGAGTTATCTGGAATGATGTTTACTGCATAATGCTGGCCTCATAGAATGAATTTGAAGTTTCCCTTCCTTTTTTATTTTTTTCACCATAATCAAGTGGGATTTATACCAGGAATGCCACGGGTTCAATATTTGCAAATCAATCAACATGATACATCATATTAACAAAAGAAAGGATAAAAATTATATGACCATCTCAATTGATGCAGAAAAAGCATTTGTGCAGTGTAACATCTGTTCATGACAAAAGATCTCAACAAGGTAGGTTCAGAGCAGACATACCTCAACATAATAAAGGTCATATATGAAAAACCCACAGCTAACATCATATTCTATAGGGAAAACTCTCATCTTCTCCTCTAAGGTCAGGAACAAAGAAGGATGTCTACTCTTATATTTTCATTCAACATAGTACTGGAAGTCCTAGCCACAGCACTCAAACAAGAAAAAGAAAAAAAGGAATCCAAATTGATAGAGTAAAACTGTCACTATTTACAGATGACATGATATCATGTATAGAACGCTCTGAAGATTCTACCGAAAAATTAGGAGAACTGATAAATGAACTCAGTTAAGTTGCAAAATGCAAAATTAAAATACAGAAATCTGTTGAATTTCTTTACACTAGTAAAGAAATAGCAGAAAGAGAAATTCAGAAAACAATACCATTTACCATTGCACCAAAAGAATAAAATCTCTAGGAATAAACTTAACCAAAGGAATGAAAGACCTACACTCTGAAAACTATAAAAACACCAGTGAAAGACATTGAAGCTGTTACAAACAAACGGAAAGACAGTCCATGCTTATGGGTAGGGCAGACCAATATTGTTCGAAAGTCCATACCACCCAAAGCAATTCTACAGAGTTAATATGCAATCTTCAGCCAAATTCCAACAACAATTTTTACAAAACTAGAACAAAAAATATTAACATTGGTATGGAACCACAAAAGACCCTAAATAGCCAAAGCGATATTGAGAAATAAGAACAAAGCTGAAGGTATCACAATCCCAGATTTCAAAATACACTACAAATCTGGAGTAATAAAAAACAGTATGGGACTGACACAAAAATAGATACACAGATCAATGGACTAGAAAGCCCCAGAAATAAACCCACAACTATATGGTCAATTAATCATTTGACAAAGCAGGCAAGAATACACAATGGGGAAAAGGACAGCCTCTTCAACAAATAGTGCTCGGAACACTGGACAGCCACAGGCAAAAGAAAGAAACAGGCCCACTTTCTTACACCACACACAGAAACAGACTCAGGATGGATTGAAGACCTATATGTGAGACTTGAAACCATAAAAATCCTAGAAGAAAACATAGTTCTTTGATGTCAGCTTTTTCCCTAGATCTGTCTCCTCCTCAGTCAAGAGAAACACAAGCAAAAATAAACTCTTGGGACTACACCAAAATAAAAAGTTTTTGCACAGGGAAGGTAATCATCCACAAAACAAGATTGCAACCTAATAAATGGGAGAAGATCTTTGTAAATGACATATTCAGTAGAGGCGAGTATCCAAAATATGTGAAGAACTTCTACAACTCAACACCAAAAAATAAATAATTGAATTAAAAATGGGCACAGGATCTGAATAGACATTTTTTCAAAGAAGACATACCTATAGCTAATAGACACAAGAAAAGATGCTCAATACCACTAATCATCAGGGAAATGCAAATCAAGACCACAGTGAGATATCACCTCTCAGGTGGCAAAATGGCTAAAATAAAAAACACAAGAAACAACAAGTGTTGGCCAGGATGTGGAGAAAAAGGAACCCCCCCATTCACTGTCAGTGGGAATGCAAACAGGCGTAGCCTCTGTGGAAAACAGTATGGAGGTTCATCAAAAAATTAAAAATATGGGATGCCTGGGTGGCTCAGTTGGTTAAGCCACTGCCTTCGGCTCAGGTCATGGTCCCAGGGCCCTGGGATCGAGTCCCGCACTGGACTCCTTGCTCAGCAGGGAGCCTGCTTCCCCCTCCCCACCGTGCCTGCCTCTCTGCCTACTTGTGATCTCTCTGTCAAATAAGTAAATAAAATCTTTAAAAAAAAATTAGAAATAGAATTGCCATATGATCCTGCTGGGTATGAACCCAAAGAATACAAAAAACACTAATTCAAGGGGATACACGCATACCATGTTTAGAGCAGCATTATTTACAATAACCAAATTATGGAAGCAATACTAGTATCTACTTATAGATGAATGGATAAAGAAGATATGCTTTATTGGAATATTACTCTATCATTAAAAAGAATGAAAGCTTACCATTTGCAATAACACAGATGGATCTAAAGGATATAAAGCTAATGGAAATAAGTCAGAGAGAGAGAAATAGCATATGATTTCACTCATACGTGGAACTTAACCAAAAAATAGAAGAGACAGACTCGAGAACAAACTGATGGTTACTAGAGGGGAGATGGGCAAGCATGGGGAGAAGTAGGTGATTGGAGATGGAGAGTACCTTTGTGGTGACAATGAGTATTTGTTGAATCGCTCCACTGTACACCTGGAGCTAATATAACACTGCTTGTTCATTACACTTCAAAAAGATAATTAAAAACAAAGTGAAAAATGTGATGACTTGAAGAAAATTTAGGATTCCTGGTGATTTTTTGTTTTCTTTTCCATAATTCTTTATATTGTCTGATATGAGCACACATTGTTTTTTTAGGAAAAGCAACAAAGCTGTTTTCTTTTTGGAAACGAAAACAACCAAAGGCCAGATCTTTGCTTAAGATCTATTCTATGAGACTGTTTCTGATTAACTAATGGAACTTTTGGTTCAGTGAGCAAATTAGTTTTCTTGAAAAATCTCTCCTGGCTGACAACATTCTAACCTTGGCCTTAATCCTAAGAGGTAAATAATTAAGCCATTCTGAGATGAAGGCAGATATCCTAAGAACCTGGCACCAATTTATCAGAAGAATAGCCTTGGTCACCTGTTATTTGAAAGCAAGTTTCTGAAATCTGAGTGATTGGTCATTTCCATTTTCATTATAAAACTGGAGATAAATAATATCCAGGGAAACACCCTCAAGGTACAATAGAAATCACCCAAGAACGCAGTAAACCCTTTAAATTTATGTATTTCAAAAAGAAAAGAATATTTTCATGGGATTCAGAAGTTTACAAAAAGACATATTTAGTGTCTAGGGCTTTGTGTTTTTATTTTATTTTTTTGAGAGAGCAAGAGTAGGGGAGAGGGGAGGGGTGCAGGGAGAGGGAGAGAGAGAATCTTAAGCAGGCTCTATGCCCAGCACAGAGCCCAGTGCAGGGCTCAGTCTCACAGCCCTGAGGTCAAGACCTGAGCTGAAATGAAGAGTTGGACGCTTAATGACTGAGCCACCCAGGCGCCCCTAGGGCTTTATGTTTTGCACAATAAGTTAAACGACTACAGGGAAAAATAGTATTAGACTAATAAAACCAGTCAAACAAACAAACAGAGAAGTCCCTGTTTCGCCCAAACCTCCTGCTGAAGTGTCTGCCTAAAACCAAATGCTGGGTTTGGGTCCCTGCCATGTACTGCTTGGTGGAACTTGATAGTTTGTAGAAGCTATGAACCAAATTAATGCAGCATCTCTTGACTGCAAGCTTCCTCTGGGCTTAGTCATCTAGTCTTCTAGGAGCTGCTTTCCAGGATGTCCGAAGTGAACGCATAATCTGACCTCAAGGGAACCCATTAAAAACCAAAGGCATCGATTTAAAGTACAGCAGTAAATAGGAACACAGAAATAACAGATAAGAAACTTTGGTAAACTCTTCTAAAAGCACTTACAGGTCTATAAAATTAATGGTGGAGGAAAGTTGGTTGAATCTTTTCTCACACTAGTCGATATTTTATAAAAAAGGATGATCAGGTGTTGCTCAGTTCACAGCCATTGCCTTCCATGAACTGGTAGGAATACCAAAGTTGTCTTTGCGAGCCACCAGCAAGCATACCTAGCTGATACTGCAGAGTCCAGGTGTCACGGATTCCTTAATATACAGGTGAGTAAAATTGCAGGCTCTGTCTTAGTTTCATTTTTGCCCTGGAGATCTTTGTAGGACAATGAAATAAACATGGCGTCCGGAGCCATTTACACCTGTAATTCCTGCAATGGTTATACTTGGCTGCTCACGAGGCAACCAGAAGATGTTGACACTTAAGTTGACAGAGCACTGAAAAGCAAGAAGAAAATATTGCACCTGATCCCCTGGAAGTAGATTGGGGTGAGTTTGACTCCCTCATTTCTAAGAAACCAGCCCCTGGAGTTCAGCACATGTAACAGCTGGTAAGTATCAAGCTGCCTGAAAATGACGACAGAAGCATGAACCAGAAAAAAATGAATAAACAAAACAGGGAACAAGATATTCCTGCCTCATCCCTGGCAATTTGGATTGACTTTAGAGAAAAGGAGAAGCTCTAAGAGGGGAAACAAAAGAAGTCTCAGAAATGAGGAAGAAAAAAAAATGAAACAAAAGAGAATGACATTTTGCGGAAGAGGCAGACCGTGACTGATGAGAGAAATAACAGTTGCTTTAAATTACCACAGGGCGTTATGAGGGCCAGAAGAATTTTCCCGCCATTCTAAGTTACTAGACACTAAAGAAAATTGTCGCTCTCTCGCCTTGAATGTTTTACTCAATGCAAATTCCCTTGGATGACTTTTCTGTGCCATCCACTCAGCTAACTTATCATGCCTGTTAAAAATCCAACAGAGAGCAGTTCAGATCCCATGGCCCCAAATATTAGACCATAAGTTCCAAACCTAAATTCAGGGGTTTCGATTTTTCTGATGTAAAGGTGTTTCCATATAATTTTGTTAGCAGTTTCTGCAGCTTAGTGACGCCTCAGTCATATTGTGTGCCCTGCACGCGGCCTGGCATTTGGGAATACTGTGTGGTATAGTTTAAATCCCTGGTCAAAACACCCGTGGGGGTGGAAGGTCATGCCCGAGGGAATTCATCACAGGAGGGCACATGACAGGCTCTCTTAGCTACAAAGACTGGCCAAGACAGCCGTGTCATTTTCTTCAAGTTTTCTTTTAAAGTCCAGCTAGTTAACATACGGTGTAATGTTAGTTTCAGGTGTACAATAGAGCGATTCGACACGTCCATACAACACCTGGTGATTATCACAATGTACTCCTTAAGCCCCATCACCTGTTTAGCCCATCCCCCACCCACCTCCCCTCCAGTAACCATCAGTTTGTTCTCTCCGCAAAGAGTAAAAGAGCAGCTTCTTTTTTTAATTTGAGAGAGGAAGGGAGAGCGCATGCCTGAGTGGAGGGAGGGGGCAGAGGGAGAGAGAGAATCTCTAGCAGATTCCCCACTGGACACGGAACCCCACGTGGGGCTCAGTCTCACGACCCTGATATCATGACCTGAGCCAAAATCAAGAGTCGGATGCTTAAAGGGACCGGCAACAGAAGCCCAGTCGTACAGAACAGGCCAAGGGAAGTGTACATTGCATGTCAAAAGTGCTGCCCCTGGTGGCCATTAGAATACCCAGCATGAGGCCCCAGAGCACTGGACCTTGAGTCTGTGGATGACTTTATCTTCTGGTAAAGTCTGTGGACTCTACCTTCTGGGACTGAGCCCCTGGCTTCTGGGCAAGGGAAACAGGAGAGCCCAGCCACTGAGTCCGAGGGAGAGCAATAAGGATGGTCCTCCCTGTGGTCCTTGACCTTGCTCAGAGGAGTGAGGGGGAGGCTGCCAGCAGCATATGGTTGTGCTTCTAAAGCGAGAACAGCCTGCTCTCCCCGGAGGGCTCTAGAAAAGCTTTATAGAAGGTGGCAGCTACAGGAAAAGTGGAGAGGGGAGAACGGTGTCACACAGGAGGGAATGGCCGGAGTCACCCGAGTGCATGATGTGTCCAGACAGAGTGAGCAGAGCCTCGCTCTCCCGCAGGCCCGGCAGAAAGCAGTGTTGGGGCTAGACCATAAACCCGTTTTGCCCTGTCCCACGCTAAGAAACGTGGATCCCGTAAGTGAAAGGCAGCCAGTGAGGATCTGTCAGCAAAGAACCCACAAGCCTAAATCTGTGTTCTCTGGTGAGGACGAGGATGATTGGCTCAGAAGATGCAAGGATAAAATTTGGGCAACAGTGGGATGCGTGGGTGGCTCAGTGGATCCAGGGAAAGTCTGACTCTGGTTCTGGGTTCAGAATCCTGAAATCTAGCCCCGCCCACCCCCCTGGGGGGCTGGGCTCCGTGCTCAGCCGGGAGTCTCCTTGGGATCCTCTCCCGCTGCCCCTCCCCCCAGCTCCTGCGTGTGCGTGCACACTCTTTAAATAAATTACTTAAATTAAAAAAAATATAGGCAACAGAACCTGTCAGAAGTGATGACAGCCCAACGAATACATTGAGATAAGGCTAAAGAAAGAAAAAGTGCAGAAAAACAGCTGACTTAGCAGCGTTTGGGAGTTTTCTTCATAATAATATCAGACCATTCTCGGGAAGAGTCACCTTCCAAAATTTTCGTCCGACCAAAAATGTAATGTTTCAAAATGTTTCTGCTTTGAGTGATTGAGGCAGACATAACTCTGTTTTGGTCATCAAGACCTGGCCACGAGATTAATTAAATTTGCTCTTTGTAAGCAAAATGAAACAGTCTAGTCAGTAATATTTAGCCTTCTTCCCCCAGCACCCCCACCTGCCTGCACCCTACTAGACAGGATCTTAAGAGTAAAGCAAGTGAAAGTTTCAACCTGCTGACTGACAATCCCGGGGCGGGGGTGGGGGTAAACAGTGGGATGCGGGGACTGTTCCAAATGGACAGGAACCTGAAGGAAGCCCGGTGAGGACGGAGCCTTTAAGTCCTCCCGTTGGTGATGCTCTGAGATCCGGTGTGAGCCCCACAATCGCCCTCTTAAGACGACAGGACGGTGTCCCAGTGCCAGCAAGCCAAGGCCCAAGAGAAGTCACTAACAGTGCCACGGGCCATCAAACGCGTTTGTGCTGAGGGGGAAACCACAGAACTTTGGGGGAAGCAGAGGAAGACCATGTCCTTGTCCATCACCAGACCCCAGGCTGCACTCAGAGAGTGTGATTTTATGTCTCAGGGCAATGGAAGGAACTTCAGCACAGCTGAGGTTCCCAGCTTGGACAAAAGACTGGATAAAGGTGCCATTAACTGAGAAGGTAGGAAGATGAGGAAGAGGGAGGGATTGGAACAGCAGAAGACTTCAGCTGTGAAAGTCTTAGGTTTGAGGTGCTGGTGATTCACCCAGAGAGAGGTGTCAGTAGGCAGATGGGAGCATGGAACCAAAGCTCAGGAAGTAGGTGGGGTTGGAGATAAAGAAGGAGTTCGAGCCCTGAAGCCCTCTGAATGAATTTGCCAGAGGAATACACACTCAGACTGCTCAGGTGATAAAGCCCAGGGGAAACACCTACCTTTAAGGGGAAGGTAGGAGACAAGAATGTTTTGTTTTATCTCTTTGGTATGTAACAACATAAACAATGCTTAACGACTCACCGACACAGTCAAATCCAATTAAATAATGGAGCAACCAAGCTGATCACTCCCAACCTGGGAGGTACAGGATAGCGTTTCCAGAATTTTCATAGCAGAGCGTGTGCTACCCAAGTATCTGGGTAAAGGTAGAAAGAGATGATTTTCAAGGCTGGATGTGGAAAGACTGATCTTCTCTGCCATGTCCTCTCTTTGACAGATGTCAGTATAAGTCAGTGAAATGGGTTAGTTAATTTTGTCTTAATGTTGCATTTGTAGAGAGTAAGTTTACTACCCAAATTCTAGGAGCCAAAGTATTCCGCGGACTGTCTCACTCTTGTCTCGCTCTTACCTCCTTCAGACACAGATTGTTTTCTCCAAAGCACCAGAAGCCTGGTATCTGAAGGCAAAGCTGAATGGGCAAGCAAAAGACTATACAAGTTAGTGAACAATAAAAACAGTTGTGTTTATCAACCACTCTTCTGCAGGGTGAGATTTACTTTGTATCGCATTAGGATAGTAAGCAGGAATATGCTTACCGCAATGTGCCTACAGCTTTGCTGGGGAGGGACTTAGAGCTGACAATTCATTTCTCAAGAAAGCCTGCGCCCAGGTTGCTTCTTCAGGGGCACAGTGTGAGCCTCTGATTCTTGGAGTCTTCCTTCTTAATTTCCTGCTGCTGCAGCAGCTAAGGGGAAGCTGCAACATTAGTTACAGATTTGGTAAGAAAGTTGCAGTTTTTTGTTGTAACCCTGATTCAACTCCTCCCAGCCTTGGCTTTCAGAAGTCTGGCATATAAATGAAGAATGTTTGCTGCAAAATAGAGCTCTTTGTATACAAGGTGTGTGTGTGTGTGTGTGTCTGTCTGTCTGTGCGCGCGCATGCACTTGCGCTGGCACGCACACATGGCAAGTCAAAACCCAAGGCAAGTAACTTCACGCATCACCTTTTATGGCAGGTTTGGGAACATTTCTCATCTTTTCTTTCCCCTCCCTGTAGGTGCCTCCGGGGGAGAGGTTTTCTGCTTAAATTGACTCTCACTTTCAGGTGTGCCTTTACATGACCTGTTTGCAGCCTGCGCCTCTCAACACAGCCTTGCAAGTCCCGGTGAGTCTTCTCTCTCCCTGACATGTTGGCAGTTTGGGGATTAAGTGAAGGTATCAGCAAATTCAGGATTTTTTGTGTATGAGGGGAGCTAGCGTAGAGAGTAGTATATCAGAGCATGGAGTGTACTTATTACCTTCACAGAATGATAATCAGATAACATGTATACACAAGACATGTACACACGGTACAAAATCCAATGGGAAAAATGGGTGCTTAGCGGCGAGTGGGGTGCAGCCAATGCCTTGAGCTTTTCTGTTCTTTAAAGAAAGCTTCGAATGATGCAATGTTCAGCTGCACAATTTAAATTGTGTATTAGGTGAATAGTTATTTTTACCATGGCGCTATAACTTGGGACAGTTGGGAAAACATTCCAATTGTGTAGAACTAACCATATCTTCAAAATGCATTGTTAATATCTTAGGTATGTACAAGTAGTCAGTTTTGAGGAATGTATGGTGTATGCTGTAATTTAAGGGAAAGAGAGCTTTATAGCTTCATGTTCTGCATTCCTCACTGCAACACAATTTAAGGCAGTACAGTCGAAATATCTAATGATTCCTGATGTAATGTGGGAGGGAAAAATGTGTTACACAGATAAGGGAAAGATTTCTATGAGAACTGTCATTTTCAAATGTGTAAAATAACCCATTTAAAATGTGTGCTGGAAAAAGAATTAAGGGCTAGTACAAATATGTGGATTATAATTGTCCCGTGTTAAAAATTACTGTGCAGTTTGCAGAAGGAAACCTGTAGAAAGGGTGTTTCCCACTCACTCTTTGCACCGGTGGGTCTGCCTAGGGCAGTGTTTGGACACTCCTGGGCAGCTTGACATTAAATGCCCCTGGTGTCCCCATCTGTTGCCTCCACATCGTTTTGACAAAAAAAAAAGAAGAAACTCTTTGACAAGCTGCCACCTTGAGCACGGCTTTCCAGTACAGGCAGATGAGATAATGGTAATTGTTAGTAAATTAAAATAGATTAGTAATGCTGAGAAATTAGTTATTGTCAATTTCATGTACTTCACCGTTTATTGCGACGTTTACCGTTTACTGTATTTGGACCAGGGTCCTCTAGCGGCATTCACTAAACCCTCACCAAAATGCATCCAGTGCCTTTGTAAATATATTTACATGCTCTTTCTGCAAATAAGGGGTGATATATATTTTTCTTCATTCCAATTACTTTTACAAATACCGCTTAAACTCACCAGTGACTTTAGCACGAAGGAAATTGCATGTGGCCTTTGGGAAGCTTCGCAAAGGTCAGGTCTGGTACAGCAAGCAGAAAAGCAGCACCAATGACGCAGAAAGCCTGCTGAAGGAAGGTATGGGGAACATGACCACCACGCCCGAAAATGTGCTCTGTACCGCCGTGTATTTCACAGTGACTGGGTGATTTTCAGAAATCAGACTTTGTGAAAGTTAATAGACTCTATAACATTCATCTAGCTTGGGACTTAGATCATCTCAAATGGGAAACAGAAAACTGGGAGCAGGACCAGACCTATGAAGCTTATGGAAATGAAGGGTGTGGTGACAAGAGCCTGACTAAAAACACTATTGATATTTGGAGCTGGCTAATCCGTCCTTAGGGGGATGGGGCTGCTCTGTGCACTGTAGAACTCTCCAGCCTTGTCCCTGGCCTCCGTCCACTAGATGTCAGTAGCTACCTCTGCCCAGTGTGGCAATCACACATGTCCTCAGACCTTGTGTTCTCCGGTGGGCAAAAGGATCCTGAGAACTCGCTGTGCACAGGAGAAGCAGGAAAGCTGACCTGGGCCTCAGCCTTTCCAGCGTAATCACAGGGATCAGCCATAATCCACCTTCGATGAGAAGGAAGGAGTTTCTATTTCAGGAGGTAGGATGGAATGACGGAAGATAGAAGGAATGAATCGGTTAACAGGATACCAGGAACCCATTGCAAAGTGACACCGAGAAATAAGAAAATGGGCGATGATTGAAGTCCCTTTGGCACATTTTGTTGGACATTTCAGGGAGAATATTTTTAGTAGCCTAAATTCATCAGAATTAACTCTCCTCTTCGTAACCTGGGCCTCAGGGGTTTCAGAGATAGCTGGGTTAAAGGATTTAAAACCCCAATGTTGGCCTTCCTTTGGGACCACTCCCACTACTCCCCTGGAGAAAAGGAAGCCTGGGACCCCAGCCCATTTTCTACCCAACATGCCAGTGGGCCCTGTAGATCCCCACATGTGGAGGTTTCCACCCCAGGCCAGTTCTTTTGACCTGAAAAGTTATAAATCCTCCACAGGATGTGATTCAGGATTGTTTCCCTAAGCAAAGTTCTAGAGCAATTCTAAATGGAGACAAGGACTGGGAATGGCTGAGCTCCTTTAGAGTTTCTACCAGCTGTGATATGAAAACAAAATTGGGAGTGTGGATCGTGGTTACATCTGTAGCCCCAAGTAGATCTCCCAAGTGCCTCTTGTTACAGGATTTAAACCTCTAGATTCACACTGGGACTCTGGAAAGCAAAGACCTATGGAAACATGGAGAACGTCAGAAACTAGAAGCCACAGAATATTAGGTGAAGGGGGAAGAGGCAGAGAAAGGGCCTCATCAGGGAACACCCAGGACTGGCACTGGTCATGGGGATCGTGAAAACAAGGCCAAAGCAGCCCCAGCAGGGATGGGCCCCGCCCAGGGCACAGTCAAGGCCTTCAAGTCAGGACAGATGAGGGGAAGTTCGAAAGAGAGAGACAGTAATAAAAATCAAGCTGCAAGTCTACATATGCAGTTGGCATATGTGTTAGCAAATACATTTGGTATTTTTATCCATACCTCTGGGGACAAGAAGATGATAGTTGGCTTTCAAGTGCTTACAGTCTATGAGGAACATTTAGATGAGGTCATAACATTTGTTTAAGAAACAGAGTGTTTTTCTACGATTATGCACTTATCCCAAAGAAATGAAAAGACGTACATTCATATAAAAACTTGTCAATAAATGTTCATAGCAGCATTCTTCATAATAGCCAAAAAGTAGAGAAAAACATCCATGAACTGATGAATGGCTAAACAAAGTGGTATATCCATATAATGGAATATTATTTAGCAATAAAAAGGGATTGCTGTGCAGATAGCAGCTACAATGTGGGTGAACCTTGAAAATATTCTGCTCACTAGAAGCCAGTCACAAAAGACCATATGTTGCATGATTTCATTTACATGAAGTATCCAGAACAGGCAAATCCACAGAGAGAGCAAATAGAATAATGGTTTCCAGGGGCTTTAGGAAGAGGCAGATGGCAGGGCGGGGAGGGGGTGGTTAATGCCAAGAGTATGGGATTTCTTACCGGGGTCAGGAAAATGTTCTCAAGTTAGCAAGTGGTGATGGCTACACAACTCTGAAAAACTAAAAGCCACTGTAAGGGTGAATTTTATGATACATGAATCATCTTAGTCAAGATGTTACCAAAAACTAAAGAGCAGAATATACTTTATGCCTTAAAAAAGGTCATAAGTGCTGTGGAGATGAGGGTACCCCCACTCAGAGAGACCTCATATAGGGGGGAAAGAAAGAGAACTCTTGTTTTTTTCTGTTTTCTCCCTGGAAGCTCATTAATAATATAAAAATCTGCTAGTCGAATGGGAAGAACCACTTTGGGATATAGAGAACCAGAAAAAGAAGGCCTTCATGGAGCAAGCTTTGAGAAGAGCAGGCACATTCGGACGGGAACGTCTAGCTGAGGCAGAGCTCAGTGAAGGGTGCCCACTCTGTCTCCCCAGTACCACAGCCTGGACCTGCAGTGCCTTAAGTGGGGGACTTGCCCCCCGGCCAGGCAGATAGTGGGGAATGCACACGGCACAAATTAGGTTCTCGTGCAGTGTTACAGCTGTTCCCAGGAGCAGCAGCAGCTCTGGTCTTCAGCCTTTAGACCCAGGAGTTACTGATGAGCAGCGGTTCTCAAACTTGGGCATACCTCAGCCTCCTCTGGAGGGCTTTGTAAAAGCCTACAGTGCTGGGCCCCATCCCTAGACTTTCTGAATCGGTGGGTCTGTGCCGGGGCCTGATCATTTGCAGGTGACACTGATGCCACTGATCCAGGAGGGTGACCGACATTGGAGAATTTGCCCAGACCAAAGGGCATCCCAAGGACACTGGGATGAACTGGTCCCATTGTTAAAGCCACGGGCCACACATCGAGAACAACTGTTTAAGGAGAGGAGATCAAATTTAGATTGGGAAGCATGAGAGAGGGATCAAGGATGACCCTCCACATTCTGGTCTAAGCAAGCTGGGTCACGGTAACCCTCAGCGGCTCCCACACTTTCCTACTTATTGGAATGACCTAGAATGTGGACATGTTGACAGCTGGGTCCCACTCCAGCCATTCCGACTGAGCATCCATAGTTTAAAAATCTCCCTGGGTATATACAATGGAATATTACTCAGCCTTAGAAAGGAAGGAAAATCTGACATGTGCCACAACACGGGTGAACACTGGAAGTGGTATACTAAGTGAAATGAGCCAGTCACAAAAAGACAGACACCGTGTACTTGTCCCTGTATGAGGTACTTGGAGTAGTCAGATCATGGCGGCAGAAACTGGATCGGTGGTTGCCAGGGGCTGCAGGACAGGAGAGTGACGAGCTCTTTCACAGGTCCAGAGTTTCTGTTTTGCTAGATGGAGAGAGTTCTGGGGATTGGCTTGCCCAACAACGGGAATGTATTTAACCACTTTCCAAATGATTAAGATGGTAGATTTTAAGTTATGCGTACTGTATCAGAAAATAAATTAGTCTTTTTAAAAAGAAGTGATGAAAAAATAATTTTCCTGGGGGTGTCTGAGCTGCCACAGCCAGGGCTGTGGAGGTGGTCAGCCGGCAGGGGAACTGGCGATTAGCCTAGGAATTCTGCACCGAGGAGCTGGTGATATGTGTTGAGCAATTATGAGTAAGGGAATTGTACCTATTTTAGTCTAGTTTAGGTTCCCCTTCCAGTTCTCTCTCCTTTGGGGCAGGTTGGGCTGGAATCCGGCAGATGAGTGCTGCAAAGTTCACTTGCTTGTATCATGATCTTTGCTGCTGCTTAAAGATACTTAGGAAACTGACAAAATTCCCAGGAGTTCATTTGCATCACAGATGTGTGATGATCGGTGATACTGAGAAAGATTTGTCACCCCCACCAAGTGCTCTGCCAAAGGCATCCCTTGCTTTTCTTTTTTCCTTTTCTTTTTTAAAATTTAAATTCAATTAATTAACTTATAACATATTATTCATTTCAGGGGTCCAGGTCTGGGATTCATCAGTCTTATGTAACACCCAGAGCTCATTACAATACATAGCATCCCCACGGTCTATCAGTCAATAACCCCATCCCCACCCCCTCCCCTCCAGCAACCCTCCGTTTGTTTCCTGTGATTAAGAATCTTTTATGGGGGGCACCTGGGTGGCTCAGTGGGTTAAGCCTCTGCCTTCAGCTCGGGTCATGATCTCAGGGTCCTGGGTCAAGCCCCGCATCGGGCTCTCTGCTCAGTGGGAAGCCTTCTTCCTCCCCTCTCTCTCTCTGCCTGCCTCTCTGCCTACTTGTGATCAATCTTTCTGTCAAATAAATAAATAAAATCTTAAAAAAAAAAAAAAAGCATCTCTTACGGTTGTATCTCCAAAGGCATTCCCTTCACACAAGCTTTTTGCTCCTGCAGTCAACCCAGCAGGTCTTCTCCTTCCTCTCTAAACCTGGGTGGTTAGAATTGTGCCCTCCGCATCCCTCCCACCTTCCCAGGGGAGGGAGACTTTAGCCCACGGTCTGTAACTGGGAACAGTGTTTCAGTTTGGAATCTGCACCATGAGTGGATTCCCCCCTGGAGAGAAGCAGGGACGCTCGGGTATTTCCTGCGTAATTTCCAAGGCTTTCAGCAACCCCGAGCCTGGGTCATTTCAAGCCCTGAACTGTAGGCTCTTCACACGCATCATGATCTCACCGAGCTTAATTTCTCTGGTTATGGAGAAGAAAACCTGCACACTTCACTTGTGCTGCCCATTCTTGTTGGAAGGATAACCACGTTGTTAATCGTCCTGCATCTGACAGAATGAAGCGCGGCCTTGGGTTCTGAATCCACGACAATGTCAGGGCGGAGGACTTCACAGTATCAAGAGTGAAGCTGAGGGAGGAGCCCAAGCCACACGCCCTGACTGGGGAAAAGGCGACAAGAAGGCGTGCCACCCAGGAAAAGCACTCGGGTTTTTCTGTACAGAAGGGATCTCCTGAAGGCTCCATTCGGGATTCCTCTGGAGGTCTTGACAAGGTTTTGTACGCAGGGAGCCATCCAGAATCGCAGGCTTGTATGAGGGATAGGACCCATATTCAGCTGGAGATGCTGCGGAGGGCAGTGCTTCCCAGTGACTCATCTCAGGACATCGGGAGGTCCAAGGGAAGCCCAGGCTGGGGGAAGAGCTTGGGTCACAGAAGGGAATTCCCCTAAAATCAGGCATTTAAACAAAAGACTTCATAAGGAGGCTGGCACTTGAGTGTAGGAGGGTGGCATTCAAGGCAAAGCGAAGAGCGAGAGAGGAGGGTTCGGAGAGCGTAAAGCCCGGCACATCAGGTTAGCGGGACCCAGAGCATGGGCGGGGAGGAACACAAAGAATTCGCTAGGAAAAGCCTCAAAAGATGGAAGCACAAAATTAATTCTCGCCTGTAAATACATGGAAAAGCATTTTTATACTCACTGCTATCTAAATAGAAACATTAAAACAATGACAATGAGGTAGAATTTTTTGCTCTTTAAATGGACAGATCTTTAATTTTGGGAAGGTCACAAGTGAGCAGCTGTTCTCATGGGCTGTCGGTGAGAGAGTGCACTGGGACGAAATGTCCACACGGCACTTTGGCAGTATCAGCTTTATACACACACGTGCTACATACATGTAGTATGTATGTATGCACGCGTGTATGTACTCTTGACTTACACATGTATATGTTTGTGTGCACACGGACACCCAAAGGACACATGCTCTTTGATCCACTCCTCCCACTCCACTTAATATATCCTGGGGAAAATTCAGGATGTGAAGAAAGATTTAGCAAAAACACCTACAACAGGAAAACACTAGAAACAAAGCACACATCGACCAAGAGGAGATTCGTTAAATTCTGGTTCCTGCTTCAGAGGAATACTCTCCAGTAATTTAAAAATACTGGTGCAAGAGAGCATTTTACCTTCTCTCCTCCCAACCCCGCCAGGCTGGTATTTGCCCATTTCTATCAGGCTTCCCCACAAAGTGACTTGGGGGCGCCCTCCATCCAGAGGGACATAGCTGAATCTGCAAACGGGGATACAGATTTGGTCTATGGAAGCCCCCAGGTAATCCTGTTGTCCCTCACTAGGCTGAAAAATTACTGATGTAAAATTATATTTGCTGTCACAGAGAGATGTCTGGGATGCGTTGATTGAAACAAGCATACAGTATGTTATCATTTTTTTAAAATTCTTATGTGAAAGGGAAGCACTATGGAAAAACACATAGCAAGATATTAACCGTTGTCTCTGGGTGGTAGTACTTCGGATAATAATTCCTTCACTTTGCCTGTCTGATTTTTCTACTTTTTCAAGAATGAGTATATCTTGATTGCATAATTTAAAAAAAATTTTTCTAAACAATAAAAGGGCAAAATTAGGTTAAAATAAAAATATACAAAGGAAATCATATTTGTTTCATATTAGCTCCTACAAACTATTGTATTCTTTGAATTCAAGTAAATAGAAAACAAATATTGGGTAAAAATTACTCCTACTTTTTAAGAAATTGGACAATGTAGATATTTTGTGCCCCTAAAGAATTGTCAAATTTTCAAATCATTCAAAATTGATGGCAATTATTGATTCTGTCAGTGACTGGCTTTAACCTCTTTTCCTTTTTTTTTTTTTAACCTAGCAAAACTGAATTTAATCGGCGCCTGACAAAAGAATGCAATTTCAACTGGTCTTTTTTTTGCACCTTGGTGAGTATTAGTGGTCAAAATCCATTTTCTACTTTTACTAAATTGTTCTGAAATATTTAGTAAAGATTTTTAAAAACATATCCACCTCTTTTTTTCTGTTCTGTTTGCTCTCATGTTTCTTCTGTTGCATGACTGCCACCAGTAACTAGAAAATTCCACTCTAACCTGTTACTCACACATAGCTATTTCAACAAACTTTAATGGAATATTACTATCAGCAGATAAGTAAGATACTGAGGAAAGTAAAAATACTTTAGATTCTTTACAAGTAGAATGCATTTTAATTTTTAAATAGAGGCCCATTTGAATGTAGCACTTGTACCAGTAATGAGGTCTTGTGAAGAATTCACAGGCAAAATTCCCTCTTCTGAGTAAGCAGCAGCAGCTTTCCACTGAAGGGCCAAATCCTCCACGCCTCTGCCATCTTTAATAAACTGAGAATAATTTACATTAGTCATAGAGAGGATGTTTCCAACAATTACGCTCTTTGATCCTGACTTTTCTGTAACAGCTTTGCTTCTAGTTACTAAGTGCTAACTAAATTGCTTAGAATCTTCTCTTCAAAGATTCATGCTGAATTTCTTCATGGCAGCAACGAAGAATCTCATGTTTCAATGTTGCTATTCCCAAAACCCCGAGGCAATCTCCCAGTTAGATTTGCTGGTGGTAGAGGAAAGAAGAACAGCTCGAAGAAGGAAATGCTCATGGGTTCTCTGTTGGAAATTCTCTGCCTTGGGGAGATGAGCCACAAATTGCTGGGAGCAGAGACTTACACTGCCTCTCCCCCAGGACAATGAAATTTAGGTCTGGCCTCAGACGGTCAGAAAAGAGCTGTTTTCCTCTACATCTGCCTCAGGTGCTCTTTTTTGGGACTAAACTCGTGTGCAAAATCAGAAGCAAGTATTGAGGATCGCTGAACCTCCGTATAGGATGGCTTCCCCACAACTTGCCAAAATCCTAAACCACAGCACGGTTGCTCAGAGACCAGAGACCCCTTCTCCATCAGGAGACCTTTCTCTAGGATGAAAGATTTTCAAAACCAAATTAGCTCGGGCAGAAAAGGACCCCGTGGTGCGTGGCTGGCTCAGTTGTGGGGAACGTGCTGCTCTTGATTTTGGGGTTATAAGTTTGAGCCCCACGTTGGGTGCAGAAATTACTTTAAAAAAAAGTCTTGAGGGGGCTCCTGGATATCTCCGTGGGTTAAAGCCTCTGCCTTCAGCTCAGATCATGAGCTGAGGATCCCGGGATCCAGGATCCCCGGATCGAGCCCCACATTGGGCTCTCTGGTTGGCAGGGAGCCTATTTCCTTCTCTCTCTCTCTGCCTGCCTCTCTGCCTAATTGTGATCTCTGTCTGTCAAATAAATAAATAAAATCTTTAAAAAAAAATCTTGAGAAAGAAAAGACCTCACTACAGTAGTTCCTGGGTTTCCAACTATAAGCTTACCCTGATCTAACCCAAATCTCTAGGGTTGCCTGTAGTCAAACTACGAACCTTATCATCAGCTTGGGCATTTTCTGGTTTGTAGTTCAACCATAGGCATTTCTATAAGAACTGGAGCCTGTTAAAGCACTTAGTCTTGCCTTCTGACTAAGGAAGATTCAGAGAAAGAATCCTAATATGCGCATTGACCAGGTTTTAGGAACTAGAAAAAAAGTACAGAACTTACCTAACACACATTCTTTGTAAATTTTCTTACCCAAAATGGGACGCCTGGGTGGCTCAGTTGGTTAAGCAGCTGCCTTCTTCAGCTCAGGTCATGATCCCAGCGTCCTGGGATCGAGTCCCACATCGGGCTCCTTGCTCCGCAGGGAGCCTGCTTCTCCCTCTGACTCTGCCTGCCATTCTGTCTGCCTGTGCTCGCTCTCGCTTGCTCTCTGACAAATAAATAAATAAAATCCTTAAAAAAAAAAAAAATTTTCTTACCCAAAGTAAGTAATGTGTGTGTGTATATTTACAGCCTTTAAACTCCAACGTGAGCTCTAAAGTATATGAAAACATCCCACTTGTTTAAGAAAATGAGAACAACATACAAAATGAGAGATATATAATAACTGTTATTTCTACAAAATGATGCTTTATGGAGCTGTGTATTTTCTTTAAATGACCAGGTCTCCTCAAAGTTCATATTTAACCAGATCCTATCTTCAAAATGCATGTTGTTTTGAGGAATGCATTGATTCTCTAAAGACATAAGGATCTTTATTCTCTGAATCAATTCCAACCTGTTGCTAATGGGATAATCTGGCAGTTGAAAATTTCAACTCAGGAAGGGTATTGCTAAGGCTCTCTCTGTTCAGGCATGAAGCTTTAACTGCTTATGCTGCTAGCTACTTTTTGCCAAGTATTTGAGGCCGGAAATTCATATTCGCATTTAGACTATTACAAGAATAATAGTTCAATTTCCCTAAGTCCTGGGATACTTTTATTTCTGAAAAGTACACATCTGATCAAAACAAGTTAGGCCAAGTCAAGTTATAAAAACATGTTAAACCTCTAAGGCAGCAATTCCAATAAAAGAATTCAGGACGGAACTTGTCTAGAAGAATAAATCCCTGGAAGGGAAGTCTTAGCTAATCCACACATAACAGCATTAGCAGAGATTTTTAAATCTGACCTTGTCTTTAAAAGCCTCTATCTTTGGGAGTCCAAACTTCTGATTGGTAATTTATCCTACAGATAAAAGGAGATCTGGGTTTGGATTATTGGGTGAATAAAAAGAAAAAAAAATCCATGTTAACCAACCTGGGATCATTTATTATACAATGAAACAAAAGTATGCAACGGTGCTAACTTTTTGCACGTATCTATCTTCAAGAAGGAGAAAGCACTGTTGTGTCTTTGCTTTGGAATCAGAGTAATCTTTGCAATGAAAGTGAAGACAGAAAATGCCTTGTCCAAAGGGGGATCTGGTAACCTGCATGGAAGGAGACATTATGTGTCATATTCTTAGCTATAGAACTGTGATCTGTGTATTAATGTCTGATAATAATCACAAAATGACCAGATGAAAAGAATAGTTTATATGGGAAATGTGGACCTAAGAGAAAGAAAACACTACTTTTCAATAGCCTCTATTTTCGGTGGAAAAGAAACCCCTGCAATGGATTTTGCAATGCAAAACAAGACCATAAAAAAATTCTTATTGTTTTACAGTTGAGAAAGCTGGAGAGAAACCAAGCTTATTGCACAGTATGGGAATGATTTTCCATTTTATGCCCATCCCTCTCCTGTCTGCTGGAATCAGGGCTTGACATAAATCTCTGTGTCTCAAGGGAAAAGTATAGAAGAGCAGTTAGAATAGGCTGTGTATGTGCATATTATTGTAGAGTGTACAGTTTACTTGATTTACCGTCCAGAGGCTGATGGGGTGATTTTGAAGGGGCAGAGGATTCTGTGGGCTTTTGTACTTTTTATTTTGAGATTATTACCGGTTCTCATGCAGTTGTATGAAATAATAGAGAGAGAGCCTTATGCCTTTCACCTAGTTTCCCACAATGGTAACCCCATCCCACCCCCCCCCACGCTCCCCCCCATGAAGAAATGGACAATGAAATTTACAGTGTTATAGTCAGGTGACCTTATTCAGATTGTATCAGTTTTACCCCCACTCATGTGTGTGTATTAAATTCTGTGCAGTTTTATTTGCATGACGATCACTGAAGATTCTGAACAGCTCCATTACCCTCAAGGAGCCCTAGTATGACCCTTTTCTGTCCACACCCTCCTCCCTACCTCCCTAATCCCTGATAACCACAAATCTGTTCTCCCTCTCTATAATTCTGTCTTTCAAGAAAGGGAGCCATGCAGTGCATAACCTTTTAATTGTTTTTTTTCATTCAGTGTAATTTGCAAAATTTTCATTTTGATGAGGTCCAATTTATCGATTTTTCCTTGGACAGATTGTGCTCTTGTTGTCAATCCTAAAAATCTTCACCTAGTTCTAAATCTCAAAGACTTTCTCCCATGTGTTATAGTTTTATAGCTTTACAGTTTTATATGGTACACTGAAGTCCAGGCCCATTTTGTGTTAATATTTGTATAAGATGCAAGGTATTGGTTACAGTTCATTTCCTTACCTGTGGGTGTCCCGCTCCTCCAGCCCTGTTTATTGAAAGGCTAGCCTTCCTCCTTTGAACTGCCTTGGTGCCTCAAAAATCAGTTGGGCATTTTTGCGTGGGTCTGGAACTCCATCTCTCACAATATCCCAAAGGGGCATGGTTTGTTCCACGGTGAGTCCAAACCCAGCAATCCAGATTATAAAGGAGGTCAGTTGAGTTTACCTGTTTTAAGAGAAAGTTGTTTCCCAAGGATTTCTTAAATTCTCTGAATGACTTTGTACAGGTTGGAACAATAAGTATAAGAGGCTAGATTAAGATTTTCCTTCCTGGTGTCTATGCACATTATTGTCATAATTATATTGACATTATATTGTCATAATGTGCATAACTAGAAATTATAAAATTTCTAGTACGTACAGGCTGTCTCAAGGTAGGTTTCCTCCATGCAGAGCCTGAGACAGGGATTTATGTGTCAGTGATTTAGTGAGGGAAGACTCTGAGGAGTAAGAGTGAGGAGGTGGGAGCAGGACATGGTTCCAGTGGGAGTGGGGCTTCAACCTCCTCCATGAAAAGTTCTGAGCACAAACCGCACCACGGAGTTGCCCCCAGCCGGAGCTAGTGGTGCCAGCCTTATGAATTGTGTCCATCGGTCACTGGCTACGGGCTGGCCCAGGTGGAGTCATGAACACAGATGGTAAACCTGGCAGGCTAAGAGATTTCCATTAGGCCAAGGGCACAACAGCATCAATTTTTATTTTAAAAATAAATAGGACTCTTAACTTTCCAACTTAACCGGTTGCTTCTTTAAGCCCTTTGCTACCCTTAGACTGCCTTGTATGCAACGTGTCTGTTGTGTTCAAGGGTTGTTCAGTTACACGAAAGCCCACGATGAACGCAAAAGGGGCTCCTGTCACCCCACCACCGGTGATCTCCTGGTGGGTCGCAGTGCACAGCTCACGGCTTCTTCTACCTGCGGACTGGACGGAGCCCAGAAATACTGCATCCTCAGCTACCTCGAGGTGGGTGGGTCCTGGTTTATCTGTGAGGATATTATTCTGTGGATGACATGGGTTTTTCCAAGTGTATCAGGGATGGGAGCAGCCCGGCAACATGAAAGAAGGACACATCACCCTTTCCTGGACATCAGAGGCACAGGCGAAACGATTCCAAGTCCAGGAGCCCTGGACTGATCAGGAAATAGGGAAGATCTGCTTCTTCTCTTTCCTTTTACCTTTGGGATTAGACAGAAAAGGCTCCTTGGTTCAGTCTTTGAAGGCAATTACGATACAATGTACTGTTCTTTGTAGCTGCATTAGTGACTCCTGGAGAGTAAATTTAGTTGATGGATCAGTGAAGAGCAAAGATTCCTCAGAGTCTCAAGGCCATTAGGCTGAATGTGAGTTCTCATTGTCCTGCCTCAGGGATGGGGGTGGTTGTAAGGACATCAAATTGATGGTATGCCAGCCTTGCAATGCCACTTGGAAATTGTCTTGTCTAAAGGCCAAAAGATTCCAATATGAACATATTTTCATGCCTTTTTCGCCCCTCAAAGACAAGTTTTATAAAAGGACCAGCTGCTTCATGGTCGTTTCCTTCTCCATGCTCTGGAAGGAGTTCGAGCATCCAAGGTCATCTGAGTATCCTACCTGCCGAGTAGCCTGGGGCCATCACGTCAACCCTCTATTTAAGATGATGTGCAGGAAGGAAGTTGGACATAAGCCTAATGTTAGTGGCCCAGGCTTTTCCATGTATTGTTCATTGAAAGCAACTCCTGGAGGTCTCTGGGAAATGCTTTGTATTCTAATTGGTTTCTAGTAAAAGAGGATGATTATAAATAAGTAGAGACAATACCTGAGTGCTTAGCGCTGTTCTAAGTTTGGGAGGGACATGTGTCAGAAAGCAGAGTCTCTACATGTGCAAGGAAATGACACAATAGAAGTTTTGTTCAACTCTAGGCCAGGTGGGATGGATGGCCCTTCCAGTGACTTCACTAATTCCAGGCCCTCTGGCCAAAGAAGTGGTACTCAACTCTAGTATTAGAAACGCTCCATCTCTGACATCACCCATCTTGTTCTCCAACCACTGGCATTTTGCTGACTGTTGCCATAGCCAACTCATGACATACTCTGAAAATAATTAGGTTGTGGTACTCCTATCTTTCAAAGTCACACCACCAAAAGTAGAAGTAAATCAGACTTCAAGGTTTCTTTTGTCTCAAGAATGCCAGACATCTTAAAATCTTAGAGCTGGGAAAAAAAATCTCAGGATGTCTTCAGGTCGACCAAGTGTTCTGGATAGGGCTACAAAGATGACCTTCTTAAACATTTGTGCAACACAGAAGGTGGTTCTTATCCCCGTCAATTATCTAACAAATTATTACCAAGCAAAACATTTTTCTTGGAAGCTTCAAGTCAACATTGACCCACAGTGTTACCCAGGTTGGGACTCCCCCTTTTGGTTAACTGCAACTAAGCAGCCCATGTAGCCAGTCCATCAAAGACTAGGTTTCTAAAAATATTTACAGAATAAGCTCCCAAATTAAACATTTTCCCCCAGTTATTTCCGTAGTATTATTGGAAATCTTTTGAAGTCTTAATATCTTTTGATGGAATCATAGGGTTTCTGCTGCTCTTTCAGAACTGGTCTGGGGCAAGATCCCCCATATGCAGAGTAGGTCTCATTTCCATTGCTCCTTAATTTCCAAAAGGCATTTCTTGTAAGTATAAGGCTTGTAATGGTCAGTTATTCTAAAGAGATTATATGGCTCTCTTGAAAGGCTGGTTTACTTTGACAGATGTTAGCTAAAATATTCATCAAAATCACCATGCATTTGGTCAACAAGTTTTATTGAGCATCTCCTATGTGCCAGACACTGTTCTGGGTAAGGAGGATACAACCTTATATAAAACAAAGTCCTTGCCTTCATTCAACTTAAATTCTAATGATGGAGACAGACAATAATCCAACAACTATCTAATCAGTATCAAGTAATGATAAGGGCTTGGGAAATATCACAAAGCAGAGGAAGAAACAAACAGCGGCAGAGGCCCTAAGGGTAGGGAGATGGTGGTATTTTAGGCAGACATCTCTCTGAGATGAGGGCAGTTAAACAGAGCCCCCAAAGAAGGGAAGGAGCGAGAGATGCGACTATTTGAGGGCTGGAGAAGAGGGGAGCCGAGAGCAGCTTGTGTCAAGACTGGAGGGCAGTTAAGTTCCTGGTGAACTCAAGGAAGATCAAGGAGAGAGTATAGGTAGAGTTGAGTGAATCTAGGGACAACTCGATTTTTAAATGTGGCTAATAGATGCATTAAATTGGGCAAACTCGAAGGCCAGTATTGACTGTTGTAATCTTTGGAAGTCCATCCCAAGTTAAGGAGTTCCAGTTCACTAGTAAGACCTTCTAGTCTGCAAGACAAGGGGACAGGCCTCCCTATTACAAGTTCAGTGAGAGTCTTTTACAAAATCCACATGATTTTACAAAACCCATGATATAGAGGTTTTGGTGACCGCAAGTTTTTCTGCCAAAAACCATGTCTGAGAGAGAAAGGAGCATGGTTGCTGAAAACCTGGTGGCCAAGTGTTCCATTAATTTCTTGCCACATAGTCTTTTTCTAACTAAAGAAAGTAATCCGTACTCAAAGACGGTATCCTATTTCTCTATAGTTTAACGTAACCTCCAGGTCATCCACCTCTTCTGTAGGACAAAAATTAGCAAATTTGTGAAAGACAAATTTATGTGGAACTACGAATTTATATTTTTACCTCAAATATATCAATCTATAAAATTTCTGGGTCATATTTTTATTGCATCGGTCATTGTTGTTAAGTACCTATTGATGGAAACATTGATGTCTTGTTATTTCCTTTGCTCTTTATTTTTAGTCATATTGAAAGACAAATATAGCAAGTACAGCTTGTTTTTAAATTCAGATCAACAATAAGTCATTATGACTCTTTATTTGTGATCTAAATGATGGTCTTTTCCAGGGGGAGCAAAAATGTTTCATCTGCGACTCGAGATTTCCGTACGACCCCGACGCCCCCTCCCTCAGCCACACCATTGAGAACGTAATTACCAGTTTTGAACCGGAGACAGGAAGGAAATGGTGGCAATCTGAGAACGGTACGACGGAGTTCCTTTGCAGCTTTTCATTTCTCTGTATTTTTAATAAGATGTCTTTTGCGCTCTATGATCAGAACAATTTCACAGCCAGGAGCCCTGTTGGAATGGAACTGTCTCTACGGAGAGTGGAAGACCGCAAGACCGCGTGTAAGAACAGACAGGATTTTCATTTCAGGAAAAGGTTATTTTCCTCCAGAGAACTCAATGTATTTTAAGCATCTAAGTCCGAGTGCTTCACTCTTTCCATGTGCGGGAAGAAATTACCTGTGCATCCTTTTGTTCCTTGTGGAAAAACAAAACAGAACAAAACAGGACACTTGCAAGGTGCCGGTAAATGCAGGCTAATATAAAACACGCTGGTGTACTTGGAATTAAGGTTGCCCCGGGGGGAAATCTGAGAGTTAGCACCGCGTACTTTTTCCTTCTGCAGCACATGCAGGGGAGAGAGAAAAAGAACATTTCATTTCTTGCTGGGAGCCAAATATTTTCATATAAAAGTTGAATTGAAAGGATAGTTGGTACTAACTGAAGGTTTTTCCTTTCCTGGATCAGTGCCCTTCCAGGCTCGTGAACGATTGTGGTAGTTAGGCTTCTGTCGGCCCTCACTGTCCCCACTTCCGAGGTGCCCCGATCAGGACTGGACAGGGATTCCTCACGTCCCACCCAGCCTTGGGCCTTACGTGCTGGAGTGGATGTAGGCCGGCTCCCTCATGCCTGGCTCCTCTTTAACCCATCTGGGACCCTCAGCCCACAAATAATTCCACTTGCCACATCTCTATACGTTGTACAGGGGCCACAGTCCCCCATCCTCTTCCGACGCCCAAGCATATTTCTCACAGTGGATCTTAGGCCGTTGGGGATCATGGGAATAATCATACTGTGTAGGATGATAATATATAGGGCAAACATAATATGGGGCTCTTATTCTATACCGTCCATCGGGCAAGCAGGGGATTGGTGTCTACTAAAATGCCAGCTCATTTGGGATCCCAGATACTCATCTCTAGCTGAGCTCTCCTTAGTGCATGGGCTGGCTTTGCCACAGCCGCCTGCCTTCACTTATGCCGTTTTTGCTGAACAGCTGTTTTTTTTGTTGTTGTTGTTCTTGAGAGAGAGAGAGAGAGAGAGCGTGTGCACAAGCAGGGCGTTGAGAAGCAGAGGGAGAAGCAGACTTCCGCTGAGCAGGGAGCCTGATGTGGGTCTCGATCTCAGGACTCTGGGACTGTGAGCTGAGCCGAAGGCAGATGCTCAACAGACTGAGCCACCCAGGCATCCTGCTTAACAGCTGTTTTAAACCACGTGTCCAGCATCTGTCCGCATCTCCTCATGGAGGGAGCGCCCCTCTGACGAGGTTTGCATAGAACAAGTGTTTTCAGCCAAGAACTTGGAGAGGGGAAAGGAGATCTCCTTTCTAGAAAGGGTGAGGCGCCCTTGACCCAGAGCCAGGAATGGGGCTGCCCTTTGAGCAGCAAGCCCTCCCGCATCATTCACCCCCAAAGAGAATGGCCTCCCGTTCTCTACAGCCCAGTTACTGCTCTCTGGGCTCTGTTGTTCTGTCCTGGAGCCCCTCGCCACGTGTGCTCCAGGGCACTTAGGACGCGGCTGACAGGAAGGGAGATGTGCTCACAGTGTAAAACCACTCCAGATTTCTAAGACTTCATTTGGAAAAAAAATGAAGCATTGTTAATAGTTAACAGAGAGCATTATTAATTTTTTCAAAAATGTTGACCGCATGTTGAAATGAGGCTGCTTTTGATATATTGGGTGCAATCCATTAAAATTAGTTTCACCTGCTTATTTGTACTTTTTGACGTGTGGCTGCGAGAAGATCTTAAATGACACGTGTGACTTCGTGTGACTTCTATTCCCACAGGATAGGGCTGCTCTGGAGCAATCAGGGCTTCTGTTAGGTCCAGAGTGGGGCTGGTCCTCCACGTCCAGGCTGCAGATCCAGGGCCGCTGACTCTCTCAGGGCAGAGTCCCGGCCGGGCTACCTCTCTTCCTCGGTCCTGGGGGAGCCGCAGAGCCTTGCTCCAAGGGGAACAGGTCAGCTCTGTTCTGGGCTCAGTGACAATGAAACTAGACCAAGGGATCGTTAAGCAGCTGCTGAAAGAATAAGGGGTGTCGGTTTTACCCGGCTCTGGCTTGCTCGCTCCCAGTTACGCACACATGAGTTCAAGGACATGCGTTCTCACCTTCCACCTATGGGGACCGTCCGGGAAGTCCCTTGCACGAATGTAATCCTGCCACTATAACATGAATGTGGCGCACAGTCCTGGTAAACCCTATGTTGCTCTCAAATAGACCTTCTCCTGTGCATGGAGTGTTATGGGAAATCATTGGAGGAGACTGGGAAAGAGTCTGGATCCCCAGCTATGTGATTTCAATGGGTTTTACTAGGGGCAAGCCACAGGGGGGATTAATGTGATTAATAGGGGTCTCTCGAAATCACTCATTTTCTTCTTTCTGGATTTTTCTTTAGGTGTTGATCATGTCAGCATCAGATTGGACCTAGAGGCATTATTTCAGTTCAGCCACCTCATTCTGACCTTCAAGGTACAGATGTGTGGGCTTGCTGCCCCGTTTATCTACCTATCAGATGTGGTCTTGCCTGGGAGTGCACTTCCTTGCTTCCTGGCAGAGCACAGAGGGCTTTGTAAATCTCTACTGAAGCTTTGTCATTTGGGTTTTGGTTCCTGAGCAGAAAACAGAACAAAAAGAACAAAAAAAACCAGAACAACAACAACCACAAAAACCCAAAACCCCACTGTTCATTAGTTAATCACTTAGATGGTCAACAGAAGAAAGAAAGAGAGAAATCTTACAAGATAGAGCAGAAAGGAAAACTCCAAGCCCTGGGGTGATAGGGACTGCAAGAAATGGAAAAGTATATTTAAGGAGAAAAAGGCAGGAAGTGGAGATTATTTAAGGAAATCCAGAAAGGTTGTGATAAAAGAGGCAGAAAAATGAAAGGGTCTTTACGAAGGATAGTTAGATGCCAGAGAAATCCTGGGCTGTAGTTATTCCCAAATCATTCATCAAAATTCTAATTCTGTCACCTGGCCAGAAGCAGAATAAAGGTAATAAAAAATGAAAATAAATTTAAAATGAGATTTTAAAAAGCCCTGCAAGTGTCTGCCCTCAAAGGGCTCAAAGTCCAATCAAGGATACGAACATACATAGAGATTTAAAATCATAATACAAAAATGGTGAGTACGGGAACTGACTGTGTTCAGAATGCTGGTGGGATCCTTGAGGAGATGAACTCTGCACTTAGGAATCAGAATCAGCCTCCTGGTAGGTGTTGGAGGGGTTTGCCGAGAAAAGTGTTCTCGTCAAAGAAAACCACATGTAAATAAATCACTGTAAAGTATCAATCACATTGGCTTTTTAAAAATTGACAGGCTCTCCCGTCTTCAATGAATAATTCACACAGCCCATACACATCTTTTAAATGGAACCAGATTCGAGGCCAAGTATATGCTCATGAAAGCTTACTCCTGATTGGAAAGAGATTTCTGTATGTTTATTGTATGATAGATTTTCAAAGATACAAATAAAGTTTTAAAAACGGAGACTAGGAAATCTAAAAGTTTGATCTGAAGTGGGTAACGAAATCTGACTTTGTGAAGCATTACGAATTTACCTCATGTTTTCCTAGACTTTTCGGCCTGCTGCGATGTTAGTTGAACGTTCCGCAGACTATGGACACACCTGGAAAGTACTCAAATATTTTGCGAAAGACTGTGCTGCTTCCTTTCCCAGTATCTCTTCGGGCCAGGCCCAGGCAGTGGGAGACCTTGTTTGTGACTCTAAATATTCGGATATCGAACCTTCCACTGGTGGCGAGGTAGCCTTTCCTTTCTTGGATTTCTCTGGTAGAAATGAAACCTTTTTTTAGCTCCTGTGGTTCATTTAAATGAAAACAACTTAGGTAGTGTTTAATGAAATAGAACTCAAACAACTTAGGTAGTGTTTACTGAAATAGAACTTTTTAAGAATGAAGGTGTCTAAATTGAACTCAGATAAATAACAATTACCTTATAGGAAATAACTCTGCACAGGGCATCTGGGTGTTCAGTTGGTTGAGCTCTGACTTTTGATCTCAGCTCAGGTCTTGATCTCAGGGTCATGAGTTCAAGCCCCTTGTCTACTTAAGAAAGGAAAGGAAAATAATTCTGCAAGAGGGCCCAGCTGAGGGTGAGTGAGGACTGAGACCCAGGCTGGGCACCAGGGCACAGGGCCCACAGAGGAAGGAGCCTCTGTTTTTAACCCTTTGCTATAGGCTGGTGGCCGCCCTGGTTAAGTTGTGTTCTCTCCATGTTCTGCCAACCAGCACCCAGCTGGAGCCTTCCAGGAGCTTCCTCTGAGCAAAGCTGGTGCCTGGCAGAGAGTCAGGGTGGGAGTGGTGTTGGGCTGTATTATTTTATCAGTTAGAATGAAAGAACTGGTAACAGAGGACAGACTCTAGAATTCCCACCTGATCCAGAGGGATGATGACCTACTGAACTATGACCCCATCCCTCCACCCCAACCCTGGGCAGGAGCCATGAGCGCTTCTGGATCCTTCATAGACCACGTGGGCATAAAGAGCCATAAAGAGCCAGAATGACTGTTTAAGATCTTTCCCTCATTTCTATTATTGGGACTTGTATTCATGTGAGAACCCAAATTACAAATATTTGTATTTTAGAGGCAGCGGGAGAGGCAATGGCTCAGCCCTTTTGCAAGGTCAGGATCTCTCCTTTGAGAGTATATTTAATAAGGCTGTTTTGGATAAAATGCATATACATTTACCTGTATTTGTTTTACAGGTCGTTTTAAAAGTTCTGGATCCCAGCTTTGAAATTGCAAACCCTTACAGCCCCTACATCCAGGGTATGACTCGCTCTCTCTGTTCGCACCAGCTCCTTTTCTAGAATTCTGGGTGCGGCGTATTCCTCGCCACTGTGGTTCCATAGTTCATGAAGGGGCTGTCATTCCGGGAGGGGCCCTTGACCTGAGGCCACCTAAGGGTGCTTTGCTTTGCTGTTTTCCATTTTCTAGACCTCGTGACATTAACAAATCTGAGGATAAACTTCACCAAACTCCATACCCTGGGGGACACTTTGTTCGGAAGGAGGGAGAAT
Organism: Mustela putorius furo; assembly: GCF_011764305.1. Classification (NCBI taxonomy): domain Eukaryota; kingdom Metazoa; phylum Chordata; class Mammalia; order Carnivora; family Mustelidae; genus Mustela; species Mustela putorius. The sequence goes on from NW_025421998.1 coordinate 16,633,303, forward strand.
GAGTCCCTGGGGAACTACTACTACGCTCTGTATAAGATGGTGGTGCAGGGCAGCTGTTTTTGCAACGGTCATGCCAGCGAGTGTGGCCCGGCGCAGAAGGTGCGGGGAGACGTGTTCAGCCCTCCCGGGATGGTGAGTTCCTGAGCCATCCCAGAGGGCACCCCGGCCGCTCTTACCTTCCCTTCACTGTGCTGCCGCTGGATGTAGATGAGACTCTCTCTGGGGGGTCCACCATCGGAGTGACAGCTCTGCGTGGGCGCAGGTGTCATTCAGCCTGGCCTGCTGCACCAGCTGGGGGGGGGGGCGGGGAGAGGGGGCGGACTTTGTTTCTCTGGCCAGAGGTTCTTCTAGATTCTGCTACAGATGAATTAATGAGGAGCATTTACCATTTATGATCTCAGGGGAGCCCCATCTTGCTCCCTTTTTGTTTTATTTGGTTTTGGAGGGTCCCACAGAAGTGCCTGTGGCGGGGGGGTCTCTTGTGTGAGAGAGCCTCTGCTCCATGCCAGGGTCTTTGACTAAAATCTGTCACTGCAGTAACGGCCCCTCCAAGTAACATTCTTGGTCCGGGAATAACTGTTCCTAGCCCTGATCTCTCCTGTGCTTGGGACGAGTCTCCAAAGAGGGATGTAGTAAGAGAATTGTGTTTTTATGCCGAGTCCCGAGGGTGTGTCCGCGAAGTAACTGTAAACTGTTAGCCACGATCAGAGAAGGCGGGATGCTTCCTTGTCAGCCACCTCATATTTCACTAGAAATAGAACTTGTCTCTTTGAACTTGGACATACACGGACTTTTGTGGAAAAGCCAAGAGAATCACACCTATTTCTCCAGCTTCTTTCTGTTTTCTAATTCTCTCTTTTCCCTTATGCTCCTCAGCCACCTTGTGCACACACGCACGCGAGCGCGCACACACACACACACACACACACACACTCCCCATCCTGTCTCTCCTGGTGCGTGGTCTGCCATATGTTGCCTTAAAAGTAGAACTCAGGAATGCCAAAAAAAATATTGCATTTCTTAAACTTATTCCAAAATTTAAGAGCTGGTTGAACAAGTAACAAAGGCTAGTCCCTGGTGCTGTCACCAGGAAGGGACCCTAAGTCCCACAGAGGCGCCTGGCCTGCTAGTTCCCTTTCCATGTGACAGACCCCAGCATCCTTCCAGCAAAGCCCGCTTGCCACACCACACAGGTTCACAGTCGCTGCGTCTGTCAGCACAATACAGACGGCCCGAACTGCGAGAGGTGCAGGGACTTCTTCCATGACGCCCCGTGGAGGCCGGGAGCAGGCCACCAGGACAGCACGTGCAGAGGTACATGGGGAATGTTCTCAGCCTGGACACAGGGTGCTCTGCGCTGCCCAAAGGCCAGTTTAGTCCATTTCAGTGGGGCTGCGGGCGGCAGGGGTGAGGGACTGTCCTCCCGGCTCTGGCTGTGGGATATCCTAACATCTCCCATGACCTCGCAGAGAAGGATAGCGACTTCTCAAGCCTTCACACCAAACGTGAGCAGTAATTTACACCCTGAAACAATATGCATGTCATGTGGAGGTCATGTGGTCACTTTCCGGAGGAAGGGCAGAGCCATGGACCGGTTGTGTCATTGGGGACAAGGCTGGGCCAGGATCTGGCAAGCCTGGGTTTGGTATGGAGATCCCTACCCTTTTCCTGAATGATCATACATTCCATGAACTGGATTTTTTTTTTTTTAAGATTTTCTTTATTTATTTGACACAGAGAGCACAAGCAGGGGGAGAAGCAGGCAGAGGGAGAAGGAGAAGTAGACTCCTCTGTGAGCAGGGAGCCAACCTGGGACTCGATCCCAGGACCCTGGGATCATGACCTGAGCTGAAGGCAAATGCTTAATCACTGAGCCACCCAGGCGCCCCTCCCACACCGTCCCGTGAACTGGATCTTAAGCACATATGTCAGGTGGGATGAGAACAAGGACCAAGTCTGACAGGCCGTTGTATTTTTTGTGAAATATTTAGGCTAGTAAGTTAGAGGGGTTTCTTGTAATGTGTTTGCTGCCTCTGAATTTTGATGAACTTCCATACAAACTTGTTACTTGGTTTCCTTTCCCAGACTGGTAGAGGTGGGGGGGTGTAAGGAAGGTGCTGGAAGGTGACATTATCCTCTCTTGATTATGTGCCATCCGGGAGAGTCACAGTGAGCCACACCCAGCAAAATGGAGCCTGAGATTTGGCTATTTACAGGGAATCCCCAGCAAGGCATACAGCACAGACTCTACCACCAAGACAAAGTCCTTTCCCGCTGGTGCTCCGGTTGAGCCCCAGATGGGATGAGAATGACCCACAGCCGCCCTTCGCGCTCTCCTGCTGCCCGCAGAGGTGGAGAAGCAGGCGGGGGCCCAACTCTGACATCTTACCTGAGGGTCCCTGGACCCGCAGAAGATGTGAAATAAAAATTCAAGTTTACAAAGCCTGAGTCAGTAAAAGTGTTCTTTACTGGAAAACAAAAAAATTGCATTCTAGGCCTTCTGGATCACCTAAATGATTGACTTTTGTTTATTTGATATTAAAAGAAAAGCAAATATTAAACGTAGGGAGCCCATTTTACAGAGAGCACCAGGAAGATCCTTTGAAGGCCCCTGTTTTCGATTGTGTGTACTGGGGATGCCCGAGTGGCTCTGCCCATTCAGGGTCTGCCTTGGGCTCAGGTCTTGATTCCAGGGTCCTGTGATGGAGCCCCCTGCCAGGCTCCCCACGCAGCAGCAGGTCTGTCTCCCTCTGTGAATTCTTTTTCTCTCACTCGCTCTCAAATAAATAAAAATCTTAAAGCAAAAACAAAAACAAAAACAAAAACCCGTGCCTACTTGGTGTGTCTCTAACAAGAGGGGAAGTGGCAGGAGATGGAGGATGGAGGGCACACGGCTGCGGTGATTGGCGCCGACGCAGTCCCGGTGTCCCCCAGACCTTGGGCAATCTCTCATAACCCCCTCCCTCCTCAGCTTGTCACTGCAACAGCCACGCCGACCGCTGTCACTTCGACATGACGGCGTATGTGAGGAGCGGCGGCCGCAGCGGGGGCGTGTGCGAAGACTGCCGCCACAACACCGAGGGGCAGCACTGTGACCGCTGCAGACCCCTCTTCTACAGGGACCCACTCAAGGCCATGTCTGATCCATACGCCTGCATCCGTGAGTCCCCGGCCTTGGGCCCGTCTCTCCCGCGTGTGTGAGCAAAGGCTGACGGAGAGGTCTCCCTCCCAAGCCCCCCCGCTCAGTTTTACAGCATCCCCAAAGTGCCTGATTTAGGGGCCGGGGGGCTTGCAAAAGCGCCGCAGCTCTAAGAACCTTCGTTCTCAGAACAGTTTGGGCTGGATGATCCAGGTCCATGCTGGCAGCCCCGCGGCAGTGGGAAACCAGCCTGGATTGAGCCGGGAGGGGGAACGTGGTTTCAAAGGATGCTGTGGACACCTGCATGTCCTGGAGGTCAGTGGGGGTCAGGGGAGTAGTTAAACCACAAGGACTCGACTTAACCCTGGCCAGCTGGCTCTACTTAGGATGATTTAACTTGGCCATGTTGCCAAAGCAACAGGCATTCTGTAGAAACTTACTTCGGATTTCGAACTTGGGTCTGTCCCCAGGCTGGCCATAAGGGGATGGCCGTCGCTCCCATGCTGTGAGGGGCGGTGGTGGGCAGCTCCCAGGCAGCACAGCTGGGCAGGAGGGAAACAACCAATAATCCACCCACAGCCATCTGTACACACACAACCATTCCGTTTTCACTTTCAGCGCAGTATTCTGTAAATTACACAAGACGTTCAAGGCTTTATTATACAACAGGCTGTGCGTTGCATGATTTTGCCCAACTGTCAGGCAGTGTAAGTGTTGTCAGCACTGCCAAGGCAGGCTAGATTCAGCTGTGATGTTTGGTAGGTTAGATGTATTAAATGTATTTTCGACTTCAGAAATTTTTGCCTTATGATGGGTTTATCAGAGCCCTGTCTTAAGTCGAGGAAGATTTGTAGTGAAATTGGCTGCAACATTAGTCTGGCCGTAGACCATTCAATTTTGCTGATAAGATGCATAAACTAACACGACCTTTCTCCTCCTCCTCCTCCTCCCTTCCTCTTCCTTCTCCTCCTCTTCCTCCTCCTCTTCCCCCTCCTTCTTCTTTTTCTTCTCCTTCTTCTTCTCGTTCATTTACTTTAGAGAGAGAGAAAGAGGGAGCCAAAGCAGGAGAGGGAGAGAGTCTTCAGCAGCCTCCATGCTGAGCGTGGTGCCTGATGCTGGGCTCCGTCTCACGACCCTGAGATCATGACCTGAGCTGAAACCAAGAGTCAGTGGCTTAACGGACTGAGCCGCCCAGGCACCCCACCTTGCTTCTTTTTTTTTAATCTTAAAAAATCTTTCATTTTGTCTTAAATCTCCACTTTTAAAAATGGAATATCTTATGCATATACAAATAATAGAGAATAGTATAATAAGCACCCTTATGCCCACAAGCAGCTGTGTCCAAACATACCTTACCTTTCATCTGCAAGACCTTGATGAACACACCGATGCTGCTCTGACCCCACGTGCACACCTGCCCCATTTGCTACTTTCGTGTGGATACACTCACGTATTTGGCAATTATCATTACAATGCTGGTGTTTCTATTTTTGCATGTCCTTGTGTACAAACAATATATGTTGGCATGTCTTCAGACTTCAGGTAAATGGTATCCCGCTGTATGTATCCTTGATTATTTTGTTCAACATTATATTTTGGAGATTCATCCATATCACATAGCCCTCAGTCTCCAGTTTCAAAATCTGTGTGTCGTATCTGCATAGAGCTCGCTCTTCCATAAATATGACTAAATCTATTTGGCCATTTTTCTTTTGATGTTTCAAAAAACACTCTTGTATATGTGGCCCTGTGCACATGCACAAAACCTGTCCCTAAGAGCCATACCGAGAAGGGAATTACTGGATTAGGGTATGAAATTCTTCAAGTCAGTTATATGATAACAACATTATTCCCTAAGTGGGGGTACCAGTCAACACCCACACCAGCCATGTGTGAGTATTATTGCTCTGCATCCTGGCCAGCCCTGGGTTTGTCCCACTCCAATTTTTGCTAACAAAAAGCTGTCCCATCATTATTTTCATTTAACGTCCCTGCAGGAACGAGACTAGAGCGAGACACACCAAGCACTTAGGTCCCAAAGCTTCAGGGAGAACTCTCTGTCTCTCTCTGAGTGACGTAAGCACGGGGTTGACACGTGCCATTTGCACTAACGTGGTAGTGAGCGCCTCGTTGAGTCGCTTGTCTCGCTCCAGTCCCAGCACTGCTGTCTGTCGAATACCGCATGGATAAGTGCTCCAACTTGATTTCCAATATCAAGAGCCAGTTCCTGGGTCTGTCAGTCTCTACTCACAGACTGACAAGGAGCTGGTTACTGTTTTGTGGATGCTGGTGGAAGACATGAAATTTCAAGGGGGAGGGCAAAGGACTTCATGACACAGCAAGCAGCAAGATGCTTGTATGGGTGTGTGTTCCCCTGTCCCCAGACCCTGAGTCCCAAGGGGCCATTCAAAGGATGGCAGGTGGATCCGCATACCTAATGAGTGCCCCAGCCAAGGAACACTAAGCTTGGGGGATTCATGGCTTTTATTGCAAGGGGAAGCATGCCTGTCCTTTGTCCAAGGGAAGAAGTTACCTCATCCCTCAAGGTAGCTTGCTGAAAACACAACCTTGAGAAATGGCCCAGGGGGAAGAGCAGTCAGCACCTCGCATTGTTGGCACACTCAGCAAAAAATGTTCGTATGTCCAGGGCCCAGGGAAGGTCGCCTCTCCCAAGACCCAGAAATCCTCTCTCTTAGGCAGTATCATCAATATTTTGTTATTTTGGGGGGAAGGATTTGCTATAAAACCACAACTTCAGACTTTGTATCATCATGATATATAAAATGAAGTCATATACAAAAGTAATTCAAAACTACCTGAATATATACAACACCCTAGATTTCAGGCTTTAAATCCTCACAGTGTAGGAAAAGCATAAATGAAGGTTTTGTTCAGATTACTTAGTGGAGAAGTTGGGGGATGGGGTACCTGGGTGATGGACATTAAGGAGGGCATGTGATGTGATGAGCAGTGGGTGTTACAGAAGACTGATGAATCACAAGCTATACCCCTGAAACCAATAATATAGTATATGTTAATTAATTGAATTTAAATTTTAAAATGATGACTTAGTAGGTACCTGACTGCATAACATTTCCCTTACGTGACCTGTTTAAAATTGATACAAAGACGTGAATTCTTAGAAAAAATTTCATTAAATGTCCTACATTTTTTTTACCAAAACCTGCAATTCACTCCCCACTGTCTTACACACGTGCGTGCACGCATCCCCCTCCACACGTATTTTATTGTTTTAAACCCTATTCATTTGTAAAAGAAGAAGAAATTGCTATCTTAGGTGGAATCAGGGGAAAATATAATGTTTTGAAACAGATAATCTAGGGACCTGGAAAGAGATTAGAAGTAACTAAGCCAGAGAGTCACATTCACCAAAGCCTTGATCCTTAAAAACCACTTCGTGTTGGGACGCTTGGGGGCTCAGTGGGTTAAGCGTCTGCCTTCAGCTCAGGTCATGATCCCAGGGTCCTGAATTCAAACCCCCCACCCCAGGTCAGGCTCTCTGCTCAGCGGGGAGTCTGCTTCTCCTTCTGCCCCTCCCCCTGCTTGTGCTCTCTCTCAGTTGCTCTTGCTCACTCTCAAATAAATAAATTCTTAAAAAAAAAAAAAACTTAGAATTAATGATGTCGCTTCTGAAGGAAACTAAGAAAACTAGTACCCAGATATGAGATTAAGAAGTAGTTCTTTATAAACAAGGAGGTTTTTTTTTTAAAAGAAAGACAAATGAGGAGCTTATAAAAACCGCCTTCATGAGACCCCCCACTTTCCCTAAGTACATGTTTATGTGTGGGGGAGTATGAGTATACAAATGGCATTTATTAAGACTGACCAGCATTCTCATATAAATTTTCTCCAAATTGTCCTTGTTTGAGCCTAAATATTTATATGATCAGACTCTAGGCCTAAGATTGGCTAAATTTAAGTCTTCTGTGATTAAAACACAGTCAAATGTGATACAGGAAAAAACACAAAGATTTGGTCGATTCAACCACTGACGATGTGAGTTTGCTGGAGTTAAGCTGTATGATGCCGAGAAATTTTACTGGACTTCTATCCTAAAGGACATGACACAGGGTTATTTCTGTGTAAAGTTACTACCTCCTCACCCACATCCTTTCCCCAAAGGATACTTCTGTACCTAATTACATTATATTCTGGAGCTCAATACTGACCCTTTGGAGTGGCTCCCATGTAAAGCTGACCTCTTTCCTTTGGGCTACTTCTAAAATGCATCCGGCTTATCCCTTCCTTTCTAGAAGCAAATGTATTTAATTAAAAGAAAATTCTGGTTTTCCCAAACTAAACAGAACTGAATGCTGTTTTTCCATAATAAGATTTTATTACCAGCCACCATCCAATAACAGTTGAAAATTGAAAGAGTCTGTCAGGCAATGACATGTTCCAGCCTCTCCTGGACGCTACCCCTAAAAATGAGAGGCCACTGCTCTACTGGGCAGCTCTAACTGCCAGAGAGCTCTTCCTTATACTCAAGTCAAACTCTGCCTTTTATTACTTCCCTCTGGAATTATTCATACTCTCAGTATCCCTTTTCATAGCATACTCCCTCCTGTAGTCTTTCAGGTTCCTGCTGAACAGAAAAGAGGGTAGGGGTGGGGTGGTTCTTTTGTTTGCTCCTTGGCTGTAGGTGACTATCTCATTTTGCAGAATCTCTTCATCCTAGCGTCTGCCCTGCCAGCAGATTTCCAAAAAGAAAACAGTGATATAAACCCTTCTTGTTATTCTCGCCCTTTCTTTCTTGAAGGTGCTCCCAAAAGGATGAATTAAAGAGAATGAGAGCATTTATCTTTATTATTCGGTGATGGGGAAGGACAGACTTACTTTCTTAGCCAGATTTCAGAGATTGGGTAGACAGTTTATGTAATGTTTTTTCTCTTACTTCTCACAACCCTGGATGATATATATGCGTGTCTGTGTATCTGTATTTGCATATTTGTGTATATAGATCTATATTTGTGTATTACATTATAGCGTCCCATGCTTACTTGCCTCTGGACTTGCTCACCGTTGGAGTCTTATTGTCTTCTTTTAATCTTTCTTTCATTGAGGTGAAACTGACATGATATAAAATTAACCATTTTAAAATGTACAACAGGGCACAAAGTTTTATGATCATCATCTCTAGCTAGCTCCAAAACCTTTACATCACCCCCCAAAGTAATCAATGTACTCTTCACATCCAGTTTTCATAATATCAGTCTTCCTCTGATCCTCTTACTTGAGAATCACTTAAAAGCTGTTAAAAAAAATTATATATATATATACACACACACATTTGTTCAGCATTTTCCAAAGCCTGAAATCTGGGAGACATATCTGAATAGCCCTCACCCACTAGTCTAGTTGTTTAAACATATTTAATTATTTAAACAAAATAAAATAGTTGTAACATGAGTAAAATGCTATGTTTATATCTCAGGTTTCCCACAATTTGCAATTAACTAAGAGACTGCTGTGTCTGTGTCCCCAGCCTGTGAATGTGACCCGGACGGGACCTTATCGGGTGGCATGTGTGTGAGTCAGTCTGATCCTGTTTTGGGGACTGTGGCCGGCCAGTGCTTGTGCAAAGAGAACGTGGAAGGAGCCAAGTGTGACCGGTGCAAGCCCAACCACCACGGGCTGAATGCGACCGACCCAATGGGCTGTCAGCGTAAGTCAGCAGCGACAGTCTAACAGCCGGATGCATTTTAAAACTTGGGGCTGTCTCTGTCAACCCTAAAATTTGGTCATTGTAAACACTGAAGGTATTGCCTGCCTCTGGGTTTTCTAAAGCGATGCAACCTCCGCCCCCCCCCCGCCCCCCCCCCAAAAAAAACCAAAAATACCCTCCCACAGATTTTGGTAGATTGATTTTTCTCTTGGTGGTGAGCTGAGGTCATCATAAGGGACCAGCAGGGGGCGCTCACATTACCCCACTGGGGCCAAACATGGGAAAATGCCAAGAAATTCAGAGCCAAGTTGTGAGACCTTTAGAAAAATGGTCTGACTTGGACTCTCTTATACAGATTCATTAAATTACATTATACATTTGTGCATATATTGATAACTTCTTAAGCAATCTTCAAGTGGTGGTTTCTTTTCTTTTTCCTTTTTTTTAAATTACTTCTCCCCTTTCGTCTCATACCCCTCCTGGACTTGGTCCTTTATACTCTGGCAAAGAAAAAAAGAGCTAAGAGAGAGGTTGCAGGGAAACAAGAAGAACCTCAGAGTTTTCTGGGGCCAAATGGAAGACCCTTGGCCCTAGGATCACAGAAATTTAGAGCTGCCTGAGGTCTCCTAAAACTGCAGATTCCCCCGGGAATCCTGGGGAAATAATTTCCCTTTGGTCACAGCATCATGTTCTGTATTTTTGCCCATTTGAGGAACTGTAGATTATTTACATGTTTAGAGAGCAACATGCAGAAACCTACCTTCTGGAGTTGAATGGCAACATTAAATTCCAAGAGAGTGAATTGTATAGTCAAGCCAATTCCCATCACACCTGAGTGTTTCCCTGGTTCAAAATTGACCTGATGCCCTCCCAGAATAGGACAAATATTGTGTGCTTTTTTTTTCTTTTGTAACAGCTTCAGTGAGCTATAATTCACATACCATACAATCCACTCTTTGAAGTACAATTCGTGATTTCTAGCTTATTCAGAGTTGTATAGCTACCACCAGAGTCAATTTCAGAACATTTGCATTACCGCCGAAAGAAACCCTATACGCTACATCTGGCTATCTACCCAAAAGCTTGGAGAGATGTGTGCGCTTATGTTCTTAGCAGCATTGTTCACAATAGCCAAAAAGTAGACACGATCCAAGTGTCCATCCGTGGATGAGTGGGCAAACATAGTGTGGCATATACGTACAACAGAATATTCATGAGCCTTTAAAAGGGAGTCTGATACGTGCAGCAGCATGGATGAACCTTGGGGAGGTTAGGCTCAGTGAAATAAACCAGTCCCAAAAGGTCAGCTACTGTATGATCAGTCCACTTGCACGAGGTACCTAGGGCAGCTAAGTCCATGGAAACACAAAGTAGTGGTTGCCAAGGGCTTGGGGGAGGGAAGAAGGGGTGGAGATGGTATTTCATGGGCATTGAGTTCTGGAGATCGGATGCACAACAGTGTGGGTGTATTTAAAAATTTTAGATGAAATGTATTTTGCCATAAGAAAAGAAAAAGAAGCCCCTTGACTAACTACCACCCCCTCCTCCTTTCCCCCAGCCCTGGGCAACCTGTCTCTGTAGATTTGCCCAGTGTGGGCATTTCATTTCGTGCAAATGAAATGATCCAATATGCGGTCCTTTGTGGCCAGCTTCTTTCACTTAGCATCATGTTTTCAAGGTTCGTCCACGTTGCAGTGTGTGTCCATGTTTCATTCCTTTTTATGGCGGAGCAATATTCCGTTGTGTGGAGAGTCCACATATGACCTATTCATTCAGCATCATCCGATGGACATTTGGGTTGTTTCCACAAACAGTGGTTTTTTCCTGCAGGACAAATGTATATCTTGCTCTGGTAGCAAATTTCTTAGCCTTTACAACATAGGCAGGACTCAAGGATGCCTCTGTGTGGCAGAGACAGAGGAGAGAGACAATTAAAAGAGAAGGTAACTAGGCAGTAAGAAGAGAGGGAAGAGAAAGACATTAGATGCAACAGCCACAGAAGGAGCCACGGTAACGACCAGGACCCTCAGAAACCCTTGCCTGCCTCAAGCAATCTGACCCCACCCCCCGCATCACTAGGGTTACTGTGCCACCTGGCCCTGCTCGCACAACTTCTTTTCCTTTGTCTCCTAAGTGTCGTCCTGCAAAACCGCACGGGGTTCTCTGCAAGCATCTGGCCCTGGCTTTCCTATGTGGGGGTGCACGCACCACAGTGATCGTGCAACAAGACGATACACTAGGCAGGCTGGCTGTTCTCTTCTTGGGGCCATGCACTGGGCTCACTGTGAGCTCTTCAGGACAAGAATGGGGTCACAAAAACGAGAATAATTGTTTGCCATGCTTTCAGCCTGTGACTGTAACCCCTTTGGGAGTCTTCCCCTCTCAGCCTGCGATGTGGACACGGGGCAGTGCTTATGCCAGACGTTTGCCACAGGACCACACTGTGAAGAATGCACCGTATGTATTTGCCTAGGATTTCCCTTGTATGTTTCCCTTGTATGTTCCCTTGTATGTATGGGATTTCTACTGCCATTGCCCAGAAGAGACCTGGTCTTGTTAATTGCTTTCTTTGTCCTGATGTATTTCAGACTTCCCTGGGAAGAGTTGTTTAAGCTACAGAAACCAGCAAATAGTAGAGTTTTCTATAATTCTTCCCGAGAGAGCCAGTTGTTAAACACTCACCGGTACACCAACTTTTACCACCCAGGCACCGATGCTAGACGTGTTATGCGCTGTTCTTCTGAAAGCGCCAAGCAGGATAGATTGTGACAATTGATCTGCTCCCTTCTCTCGGCCCGCCAGATCATGGAGCCTTTTCTTCTGTCTCTCACATACAGTTCCCTTTACCACCCCTACCCACTCCTTGCCTAAAAATATTTTGGACGAGCTCGTTTCAAAAAAAATAAAAACCCCAAACCACAGGTTTACATGGGCTGGAGATTCCTGTGGGAAACAAACTCCTGGATTTTTCACAGACTCCTCTAAACATATGAGCACATATGTCTAAAGTTAGTAAAAGAAAACCTTTTTTTACGCCATAAGAAATGTGTCATGCAGTTAGGGAGTTCAAATCCAACTCGTCCCTTTGTTCTTCAATCTTGGCAGCCCACCATGACATTTTAGAAAGAAAAAAAAGTTTAACCTAATAAAAGAACAGTGACCTTGATGTGTCTGAAGAAATGCAGCTGATAAATAAGAAACATATGCCTATTACAACATAGTTTTGTGCTAATATTTTAAGTCATTTTACTGAAAACCTAGGAGGATGGGGCACAGGAGGTGGGGAAAGAAATCCAGGAAGCACGTGCAAAGCAGGAACTCTCTAAGACAGGGCAGGTGACCTAGAAATTATGAACCAAGGTGGGCCAGGCCAACTGCGTGGCCATGTGGGGACAAGACAGAGAAGGAAATAGGAAAATAACTGGGCAGGTCCACCCCACGGAGGCTTATCCATGGTGGCTGAGCCCACGCCTCCAGCAGGGGCCCCCTTCCTCCTGTGTCCGGTGGTGCCCAGGCCCCCTGACCTGCGCCAGGCTCCCTCTCCCCTCACCTGCTCCCCATCCCCTGCTCCCCATCTCCCACGCCAGCATGCCTGGACCGGGGGAGTTTTCACAACCACATCCTGAGTAAGGCCGGTCATGGCACGTTGTTTTTGCCTGAACTGACGTTTAGTTTTGGCAAAAATATCAAGAGTCCTGTCCTGTGTTTTGTAACAAGTTATGTCAACTTCTAATGTTTAAAATAAATCCTTTTTTTAGTAAAATCAGGCATAAAATTGTACCAAGCTAATGAAAAAAAAAAGGTATATCGATACTACCTGTTATTAAGAACTTAATTTTTTCTGAGCATGTTAACTGGAGATCTGAGGGGGAAGTTTGTGTTTTTTTTTATTTGAGCATTTAATAGTAAATGTTATCAGATTTAAGAACTGGTTGTTTGTATCTCACCAGCTGCTTATATTTAATAAAGGTCAAGATGTTGCAATGATGAAAAAAAGTCTCGAACAGAGCTGACTCTCTCACATAAAGTTTACTGTGCCAAAATGACTTATTTATAAACAAGTGAGCCTACTGAACTATGATATTCAACTAAGATCTCAAAAGCAGCTTGATTGAATTTTTTTTTATCCCCAAACATTTTGGGGCTGTAGAAGCAAAAATCCCCAATGATTCTGTGGTAAGGGAACCTATTGGTTTTACAAAAGCAGTTGCAAATCAGCTAAAGCCCTTCTCCCCAGACTGGTCTGAAATTGGTACTGCTAGAAGACCCCATGGTTTCCACCACATCTGAGCTCGGAGTCATCTGCAGACAACCCACCTGTCCCCCTCCTTTTGAGTCCCAGAATGAAAGATACGTGTCCTCCAAGATCATTACCAAGTGTGCAGGCAAGAGAGGCTGGGTGATTGTCCAGGCCGTGTGGCTGTTTGACGTGAGTCAACAGTCTTGGACTGGTTTTAATATTACACTTCAGATAGAATCGGCTGAGCATTTTCTCCTTGTAGGCTGGATACTGGGGACTGGAAGATGACCTCCACGGCTGTTCTCCCTGCGACTGCGACATTGGAGGTGCTTATTCCAACGTGTAAGTCAAATGAACGGCAGTGTTCTGTGCCTACAGTCCTCGCTCACATTTCCACGTAAAAGCATCTTTTATCCCACTTTGCTCATAGTCATCAGGGATGGACTTTATTCCTTGACAAGCAGAGGGCGTTTAAAGGCGATGATCCTGAAGCATGTGCTACAGCCCAGTTGATTTATTTTGCTTGAAATATTCCTAAGGAAGAGGGAAACAGTTGTACCCCTGGGTATCCCAGGGGGTGGAAGGATGGATGCCTTGTGCGACTTGACCTGCCTAAAACACCAACTTTTTGCCACCCTGTAAAGAGAGGTCCTACACTCCTTTTTGCAGTCTTTAGCGCAGAATCAGAGGAAAGAAGTGCTACTTGGGTTTTGTGGATCTGGATTGGCTTTTCAAGACCAGACACATGGACTCCATGGCCTCCTAACTTCCTCGTCAAGATGGATTGATCGATTCAAAGAGTGGGTCCAAATTCAGAGGGCTTTGAGCTCAGCACCCCCTGCCTTCATTTTATACCTGCCCGCTCCCCCCGCAACATTTGTGCCTGATGGATTTGGTCTTCCCCAGGTGCTCCCCCAAGGATGGACAGTGTGAATGCCGCCCACACGTCACTGGCCGCCGCTGCACGGAACCGGCCCCTGGCTACTTCTTTGCTCCTTTGAATTTCTATCTCTATGAGGCAGAGGAGGCCACCCCACTGGAAGGACGTGCGCCTCTGGTTCGTATTTCATCTAGTCTCCTTACAGATTTGATCTGATGGTGTGTCAGTCCATATATCAAACACACCCTTGAGAACAAGGGTAAGGTCGAAAAGAATGGTTTTGCCCACAGATGCAGATCGGAGTAGAGTTGAATTTATCACAGAACTGAAGATTATAGAAATTCTTGAGGGCAGAGTCTGCATTTTATTTAATCTCCGTAGTCCAGTTCTAGTACAGAGCCTGGCATGTAAGTGGGAATTGGATTAAGCTGTGATTTCAATTTTGCTCTTTTGATGTGCCCATCAGATAGGACATGTTTATTGAGCATCTACTTGTCTGCCTTGCCCATGGCACTATAGACTATGAGCAGGAAGGATGGAAGTGCATCGCATTCACCACCATTGCCCTAGTGCCGACCACAGTTCCTGACCCATGGTAGGAACATCACAGACTCTGGAATGAATGAATGAGTAAGGTGCCTAACAGACGAGGACGCTGTGTTCTCTGCTCTCCTGAAGCCAGTCTCAGCTTAGCAGTTCTCGCTGAAGGCAGCCATGTTCACTGGAGTGTGTGATTGCAAATGTCCCTTGACACGCTACCTCGTTTCCTACAAGTCCCAGGCCTGTGGGGTCTTTTTCCTAAACATACTTTTCTAAAAGTCTCATTAGAGGAGCTGACACACACATATGTGGAATGATTAGAGAAAATACCAGTTAGACTCCTGTGACATTCCCAAGCACGTGACACCAGCCACAGGCAGGCAGGAATGTGACAAGGGAAAAGGTAATGCGAGGTGAAGGTCTCATGGAGAGAAAGCATGTGAAGGTCGGTTTGGAAGAGGGGATTTGGAGGGAAACGGGAACTCATCCAGGTTCCAGCGATGAAGCCATTTCTTGCGATCTCTTCTTTATCTGGACACTGTTGGTGGGAGGGATGAAAATGCCCCTTAGGAGGCTTGGAATATTCCCTTTTACTGACTGGAATTGGGGTAGGGGACAGGAGGCTTTTACTGTCCCTACTTAGACTTACAGCTGTGGTGGGGGGAATAAAGCGAAACAATTCTATGTCCGCATTCTTCGCAGGTTTTTAATTTTGTCTTTATGATGGTGACTGGAAAAAAAAAAACCTTTGGGAAAGGAATATTGGTATTTATAGTTAGGTTGTAACTATTGTAAAGTAATAGAAAATATGTATTAGTCCCTACCCCTGATACTTGGTACAGAGCTCCGAACACCCATGTAATTTCTTGAGTGACAGGAGCGCTAGAATACCTTTTGTTCTAATATTTGGTCTTTGACCAAAATATTAGAAGGCTCCTGATGAAGGGCTCCTAAATCCTTTGGAATTTCCTGGATGATAGGAGTGTCCTTTGTTCCAATCAGTTGACTTGATGGGCTTCTGGATAGGGGTTGGCCACCAGAGAAGAACCAGCCACGATTAGGAGCTGGGAATCTTCAGCCCCACCCCTCACCCATTCTCTGGGAAGGGGAGAGGGACTAGAGATGGAGTTAATGATTGATCATGCCTATGTGATAAAGCTTCCATAAAAATCTCCAAAGTATTGTGTTCAGAGGTGTCCTGGTTGGTGAGCACATCCATGTGCCAGGGGGCTGGTGCACCCCGACTCCAGAGCCCAAAGCGCCTGCTTCCAGAACCTCCCAGTCCGGTCCTTGCTCTGTGTATCTCTTCCTCTGGCTGTTTATCTGTATCCTTTATAGGATCCTTTATTGTATGATAAACTGTGAAACCTAAGTGTTCCCCTGAGTTTTGTCAGCGACGCTAGCAAATTATCAAGCTCTTGCAGCTGGGGGGGTGGGGTGTCATGGGAATCCCACTTTATAGCTGGTTGGTCAGAAGTCCCAGGAACAACCTGGCTTTTCTGCTGGCTTCTGAAGGAGGGTGGGGCAGTCTAGTGGGACGGAGACCTTAACCTGTGGCATCTGACGCTGAATCCAGGGAGATGGTGTCAGGACTGAAAGAAATTATAGGACACCCACCTGGGGTGGTGGCAGAAAGGATTTAAGTTAGATAGGAATTATTTGTGCACTCATATAACAATTACACATTGTGTGCTTACTATGCCTTTGCTGTTGTGACTAAGAAAGCTTCCATGGGCCCCTGGCTGGCTCCGTTGGTAGAGCATGCAACTCTTGAGTAGGAGTAGAGTTCACTTTAAAAAAGTAAAAAAAGTTTACTTTAAAAAAATTTTTTAAAAAAACCCACAAATTGGGGTGCCTGGGTGGCTCAGTGGGTTAAAAGGGGTTAAAAAAGTGGGTTAAAGCCTCTGCCTTCAGCTCAGGTCATGATCCCAGGGTCCTGGGTTCAAGCCCTGCATTGGGCTCTCTGCTCAGTGGGGAGCCTGCTTCCTCCTCTCTCTCTGCCTTTCTCACTGCCTACTTGTGATCTCTGTCTGTCAAATGAATAAATAAAATCTCAAAAAACAAAACAAAACAAAAAACCCACAATTTTCCATTTCGTTAGTACCTTGCACTTTGAGCTTCACATGCATTATCTAATTTAATTTTCCAAACAGCCTAAGCGTGGGCATCTTTAATTTCCAGGCAGCTTCTCATATGATGAGGAGAGTGTTGCTTCATGCAATGTGTTACAATTTCAGAGTGAGTGATCTTTTATGAGCAGGTCTAATGCACAGGTAGAATAATATGGGCTGAGACTTGAGAACAAGAAATGTTTCAGCTGGTGGCCTTGGTGAAAAGTTGTAAGTAATGACTCACAGGAGAGACAGGGCAGGGGCGTTCATGGAACAGGAAGTTTGTACAGGGAAGAAGTATTGGAAAAGAACATTAGATTCTCTTATTAGAGAAACTGTATTTTATTCTCTGGGCAATGAGAACTCACTGAAGCTTTCTGAGCAAGGGACTGCCCTGAGGAAGACTGTCCTCAGTTTTCCTGTCAGTGCCGTCTCCTACAAGTGGGGCCCGGGATGGAGGGAGGGTGGACTGCAGTAGTCCAACAGGAAGAAGGAAGGGTTAATAGGTAGCAGAGAGAAGAGAAAGGATGATGGACACATGAAAGGGTGTGACTCCAAGTCCACAACTTACAAATAGTTGTTTAAACACTCTGGGGAACTAAAAATGATGATTAACTTTCTTGTTGGGTCTTCAAACAGTATGTGTATGTGTATGTGTGTGTGTGTATCTGAACTTATCCAGGCTGCTGTAACAAAATCACCATAGACTAGGTGGCTTATAAACAACATAAATTTACTTCTCCCAGTCCTAGAAGCTGGGAAGTCCAAGAGCAGAGCTCCAGCAGATTTGTGTCTGGCAAGAGCCCGCTTCCTAGTTCTTTTTCCGCTGAGTCTTTGCACAGTAGAAGGCACAAAGGAGTTCTCTGGGGTTCCTTTCATAAGGGAACTAATCCTCTTCATGAGGATATGCTCTCATGACCCAGGCACCTTAAATACCATTGCCTTGGGGAATAGGCTTCTATATATGGATGCTGCAGGGACACAAATATCAGTTGATGGCAACATCCTTGCAACTCAACCAACAAGGTTGGCATGACCTGTGAGTTCACTGCATTTGGAGAAGCTTAAGCCTTACCCCACACCTACTCAATCATATCTTTGTGTTAACAGAGAACTAGGTGAATCATAGACAGTTTGGGAAACACTGGTCTGTTTTCTTATAGAAATGATTTGTGGTCACAAAAAGTTAATATTGATTGAATTTAACATAGTATAAAATTTAATACAGTACAATATAAGGCTAATTCTATAATATACCGTCTGTATGAAATTAATAAAATAGTCTCAAATTTTGTGTTACGTGATGAACTCAATTGGTGAGGGGAAAACAAAACAAAACAAAACAAAAAACAACAAAGATGAGGACAAATTGACATAATCCAGTGTAGCCTGTCCAAGGGTCCTCATCACAGAGTTCAGGCAGCTGGTCAGAGTGTGGCTGAGAATCAGAGCAGTCAACACTGGAGTAAGAGTGTTCCGGAAGCAGGCCACAGCTGAGCCTAGGACTACACGCTCGAGACAACCAACCAGGGAAGCTGTGAAATTAAAAATCTTGGTAGTAACACCAGCAACAAAACATCAGCCAAGGAAACACGCATGTCCAGAGCCCAGCAGCAATCTGGAACGGAGCCACTGGAGATTCTGACTGGGGTCACCCTGAGGACATGTAGCAAAGAGAAGGCCGCGAGGCCAGGGTCTTAAGGAACCCCAGAGCGGGATGAATGTCGTTCTGCTGCTTCAGTTTGGCTGTGGGGATTTGGCTCTCCGGCTCGAACCTCTCATGGGAACCCAAAAGGCCAAATCCCACAAACTGTGAGAACTGCCAGGAATGGGTCTAGGGAGTGGCCAGAGAGACAATAAGCTAATGAGTCTGAGTCTGGCCGCCAGGCCTGTTGTGGACTTTCTACAACTTTCTTCCTGAGATTTCACATTAAGACAGCATTTGTGCTTTTTTTTTTTTTTTTCACACCATAGAACTAATAGATAAGAATAAACGTTTCCCCAGTCTTGAATGTCAATGGGACACAGCATCCTTTAAAAAGAAAACCCAACACGTGCTCATCAGACGACCAAAAATTTCCCATGTTCGCAGAGGAACAGAAAAGTATCAACTGCCTCATGGCTCCTTCCTGAAACTATGAAATGAGAATCAGGATTACCTTCAGGCTATCGGTTAATCGGAAACTCTCACCCTGCAGTATAACAGGAACTTTTGCCAGTTGCTTACCCTGTCGTTTCTTTTCTTGTTAAGGTATCGGCAACAGTGCTGCCTACATGTGATGTGTATTTCCAGCAACAAGGGAGCGATTTCACAGTTGACAAGGGCCGTATAATACTGAAGAGCAATCAGAAGCAGAGTGTGCCTGCTGACGAGCGGAGTGAGGTAATCCACTTCTTCATGGCTGTTGTCTGTCCTGCTGTTGAGCGAACAAGGAACTGTGCTCAGAACCAGGTGGGGCCCGGCTAAGTGCTCAGGCCTCGTGAGCTCCTCGTATCCTCCAGGAGGGGATGGACGAAAGGAGGAACCCAGCTCAAAGTAATTAGAGCCTCTGGGCCACACTTCAGTAGCTTTATGTCTTTCAAGACAGAAGTTTCTGGAAAGCTGGATTCTGGAGTCAGAGAGTCAGGCATTGCATAATTTCTTGTCATTTTAGTAAGGAAAGGTATGGTGCTGAGGAATAGTTCCCCCCTCTTTGGAGGGTAAAGGACATGGGGATATCCCTGGGGCTGGTGCATGGCTGTGCCCTGGAATCTGAGGCCATGGGATGTGGCCAGGGCATCCATCCCACACTCCACAGGACCCCCTCCAATGGCTTCAGAAGGCCGGAGGAGACCTGAGGATTTTGTAGCCATCCCACTATATTAGCGGAAGTTGGGGGTGCTTGAGACCCAATCATTCATTTGTTCATTCATACCCTGGGATCTTTGCTTACTGAACATTTCCATGTGTGTGTGCATGAGTGCACGTGTTGGAAAGCAAGTGAAATCAGCCACTGGCTGTCTTGTTCATGAGTCTAGCACCTGAGGCAGTTCCTTACAGATAAGAGACCTCCTTGAGGGAATGAAATGCTTGGATCCATAACAAAACTATGTAGACGTGAAGCCTGCACTTTAGATTGTTGTTGTAGACATGAGCCATGTACACAAACAGCTAATGGTGGCGGGGTGGAGGGAGCATCAGAGAAGAGGTGCCCATAACGTGATAGGGACTCAGGATTAAAGGGAGCCCCCTCCAGCCGAGAGGAGCAGAGAAGGCTTCCTGGCCGGGGCTCTTCCTCCTGGGTCCACGCACACCAATATGGCGGTCTCGCTCTTTCTCTTGTTTCTGTTCCCACACCACATGCCTATGGAGCCTTCTCTGACTCTCTGCACTTCTCATTCTGAGTCCATCTGAAAGAAGAGAGTGGGAAACAGTGATTCCTCCCCTCCCCTGAAATGACCACCTCTGTATGACTGATTTGTAAAACTTCTCCTCATCCCTGAAGACCCAACACAGATCTATCCTCCTCTGACATTGCCTACCATGTCCCGCCATGGGACACAGTTCCCACTGGACACAGTTCCTTGTTTCCGTCTCTGGGGTCCCGTAGATCAGTCATTTTAAAACTGGAAGTTCTGTCTATTAGTAAGTGGGTTATGAAATCAATTGGCTGGGCCAGCTTGGTGCAACAGAAGAATACAAAACAAGGGCCTATTTTTGTGTGAAAATTTTACTTCTGTTTTCTATACATGTGGACATGGGGACTGAGTTGCTGTCTTGGGTTGGGTCCCCCAGAAACAGATATGACAGAGGTTAGGATGTGCATGCATTACTGGGGGACACTCATCAGGAGACGCCTGTAGGGGAGCAAGAGCAGGAAGCTGGGGAGGAGAAAGCAAGGCAAGGACGAGTCTAGGATAGAGTCTAGCCTTGGCCTGGACCCGCGTGAGGTTGGAAGCAGCACAACAGAATTGTCCCCCATTGAGGCCCAAGGGCAGGCGAGTGGTGTCCATCGGTCGGCCGTGGTTGAGGCCATGGTTCAGGCCTGTCAGCTCAGATTCAGATGACCTCTCCGTGGAGGGGGCTCCCATCCAAGGGCAGTTCTCAAGAGGAGGAAGCAGTGCAAGACAGCAGCCAGCAGTCACAGCTGCTGTGGCTTGAGAGGGAGGCCCTGTGAGGGGCAGTGCTCAGATCCCTGAGCAGAGCCCTGTGTTCAGAAATCCGGGGAAAAGAACACTGAAGGTGCTGAAATATCTAGCTTCTTAGTTTCTTCCGAGGTCTTTCTCTCGTGACTTGTTAGTGATTTTTTATTTGCTGTTTAATGTCGTTTGAGGAAAAGAAATACGTAGAAGTTAAATTATTAGCCTGAATTGTACCATTTATCTTTGTGTCGTGCAATGCCAGTTTCCACTGCAAACATGAGAGCATTTGGCTCCTGTGTAGGTCCCGAGATTGCAAGTTTGTGGTCACATATGCATCTCTAGCTTGTTCTTTCCAGAACAATGGTAGGCTGCACAAAACCAGCTCAACTTAGTTTTCATTTCACTTCTCAGTTTGTGTTGTACCAACACTCCCTGCATTCAGCGTGCTGATGAGTAAGGCAGGACTGCGAGATGGGCACCCAGGAGTCACCTTATCTTTTATTCCTTCTAATCATCCTTCCTTGTAGGCTGCTGGCTGATACGGCGAAGCCACATGAATAATGGCTTTCTTCGAATGCCTTTGCCTTCTTTCTGTTTCAAAGCAAGCTCTGGTTGGAACAGAAAGCCTGGCTTCTTGGAGCTGTCAGCACCCTGCTTACTCAGTCATAAATGTAACACATTTGCCTTGTATGCACTCTTAGTCTTACCGAAAACATGCACATAGTAGGTCCACTTGAACGCTATGCTCACTGGCATCGTGTGAGCTCTTTGCAAATGGGAGCAAGCAAGCACATAGTTGGCACATCTCTTCCGCTCAGATGTGCCCTCCATTATCCCAAGAGACTTCCTTCACAAACAACTTCAAAGATAAAATTACGATTTCAAGATGGTGACAGCAGAGCAGGAAACCAAACCCTGGGCCCTTTGGAGCATGGGACCCTCTGCAAGTACACACATTGCATGCCCGTGAAGCCGATCGTGCTCATTTGTTTCTTCCATTAAGTTCCTTCCATGCAAGCATGGGTTCCCCAGGAATTCTCATGGGTCACTGTTCCCAGGAAGATTTACAAAAGGAGACTAGTGGGACAAACTGCAGCCTCAGCTGTGACAGTTGGTCCCAAGGTTGTAACTGATACTCTCTATCTTCCGCCCTTCTTGCCACCCATTCTAGAGTCCCCTCATCCTCAACTAGCACGTCTGTTGGGGTAGGATGACCTAGACCCTCATCCCTCCAGGGTCTGAGCCTCTGGTTTCTATAGTCTCATCAGGCTACACGTAGGGCAGTGCCAAGTGTGTCTTAGTTGGGCCACCTCAGTGCCATGGATATTCCTCACGTCCTGATTATATAACATCAGCCCTTCCAGTGATGGTCGTTTCTTTCCAGGCCTGCTGGCCTACTGGCATGAGGGTCCTGAGTGACTAGGCAGCAGTCGTAGCCTTAAGTTTAGTGGAGTTCTTTGTTCCTACCCAAGAATCGAGACGTCAAGACCTACAGAGCCTAAAGTTGAAAGCATGAGAAGCCCAAATTCCCATGATCACCATCAGTGACAGTGAACTTGGCTACTCCCACTTGATTTCCAAACCCATGTTTTCTGCCTGTTGGGAACACAGCATTACATAAAAGACTTCACTCTAAGGAGTAAACAAACTCCATAAGAATACTATCCTGCCTCGCATGGTGTCATTTCCAAGCTAGCTGAGCTGATGCAGCTTTAAGAGACCCCCATTCCAATCCCATCTGAGATTAGAATCTTCTGGAAGGCTAGGTTTGTGTAGGAGCAGTGGATCTCAAAGTCACAAGGCCAGTGCTATATTTCTTTTGCTGTAAAGTGAGTCCCTTGAGCCGAGGAAGTGTTCTGCTTTCCCTCACTGGTGGTTCAGACACTCTGTGAGCCATCCGGGAGTGGTGCCAAACAAGTGCATAGACTGTGAGATTCTCTATGGGAGACCATGTAACATCACTTTGGACCAAGGGACCCAACTTGATCTTCATGAAGATGAGATGAAGACTCATCTTCACCCAATTATATCCTTTAATATAGGAAATTGCTGTAATATTTTGTGGAATACCAGGATGATTCAAACCCTCTGGGGCTAAACTATTATAGAGTGAACAGAGAATGAACAGCCTTGGGGCAAGACTGAATACACACAACTGCTCACCCCGAGTCAATACAAATTGCTTCTGTTCCTTCTTCTATATGAGAATGGAGAACACATTTTGCATTTGAATAGCTGTATATCATATACGAAGGTGGCGTTTGACTGCTCTGGTAAAGACAAAAGTGGGACTACGCTGGTTAGGTTTGTATTAAGTCTGTAATGAGGATATGATGGGAATCGCCACTGAGTCCTGACAGTGACACTTGGAGGATGCCACTGATTTGCAGTATTGTTTTTTGTTTACTATATTGGCTTGGTGAGGAGAAAGTGGAGGAGGATGGGCACCTCGGAAGATTTTACTTGGCATTTCCTACTATAAGAGCTCTTCTGTTACCTTTCAATTCAAAGAGTCAGTGTCCACTGCTAAGCAGGTCTATGCCAATAACATACTCAGGAATTGGAGGAAATAATCAGTGGGTGGTCCACTAAGTGCAGTAAATCCACTGCAAAAAGAACTTGGGCCAGGACTCCATATATTACCTGACCCTTATAAGCCCCTCTTCTAACAAGGGGACCATGATGGCTGGGTACATGGTTTACACTTGCCTTGGTTTTGAAGAGTCTTTCTTCATGGGGACCTGGCCTCTTTTTGGTCATCAGGTTCTGGATCCAAGAAGTGGCTCAAATCTAGGAACTTGACAAAGCATCATGTCTTTCCATGAGGGCAGCTGACCTCAACTTTTCACTAATTCATACCGGATCACTTCTGATTACATATATAAAGCTTTGTGGTCTGCTCTTCCACCTTGCTCCTATGAATACCATGTTCTGTTAATCATCTGCATAGAAGATTCCTATGGGGCAGGTCCCCTTGTCTCCTACTCTAACCCTTGCTGCCCATTTTCATAATTGTACCCATTGTGCTTTTGAGAGTTAAGACATGCCCTGCCTTTGATAGTTTGTGGTCCTGTCCTTTGCAGTGACACTAAGGAGCTCAGTTCTGTAATGATGAATCCCACCAGCCTACAGAGGATACTCAACACTCAGCTCTTCAGGGATGCTGGTGCCCTACTCACCAGTTCATTGCTTACTGTCCTGATACACAGCACGTTCCCTAGGCCTTCAAGAAACATAATTAATGGGTGTGTTTTCTGGTCTTGTATTTTAGATCCATTCTAGCATGACTGCATGACTTACTGACTGTGAGCCTAGTATCCCTTCTTCCAGAGCCTGCTAAAGCTCTTCTAGAACCTCTGCTTCCCTTCCTGAGAGTCACAGCTTTTGCCAAGCTTCCAAGAGCTGCTCCAGCAATATATTGGATCACTCTCTCAAGGCCCCAGGGCTCTTGCCAGGCTAATTAAATCCTACATTACTAGTGACCCCAAGTCCACATACTGTCTTTATCCAGTTTCATATTCCGCTTCCCTACTCTAACAACCTCAGGATCCATAGCCAGCCATTCTTTCCCAGTTGCTACTGGTGTATGTTAGCTAGTCCCTCTCAGACATCCAGCCCTTTCCCAGTCAGATCATGCTGAAACTTGACCCTAATGCTCAGGCAGGTGGTCAGGAGGGGTAATATAGGCAGGTCCGGGGGAAGGTGCACATTTTCTTCCAAGGCACCTGCATCATTTGAGGTTTCTACATTGTCCTCAAATATGGCTGGGGTGGAGTGGAGGGACTCTATTTTCCAGTAAGGGTGAGTGGATTATTTCTATAGTCAGAGGGTGTTCAGGAGAACCTCAGGGTTCAAGGTTCTCGTGTGCTTCACCCGTGTCTTAAAAGCCCTCTTCTTCCCTGTGAGGGGCCTGACTTCAGCATAGGTGACTTACCGAGAATTCAGGCTTTTCTGCAGTTCTGCAAGTCCTACAGCGAAGTCCTGTGCTTGGTCTTTAGCTCTTCCTGCCACCTAACTAAAGGAGAGGAGTCTTTAAAGACCTCCAAGGAGGTGGGCCCTCTGATCCTCACACTAGGCTTTGAATTAGTGAATGACTGCCCTGAACCCGTCATCTTCTCTCATCCAAGCATCAGCGGCATTCAACAACTACCTCCTATTGCTGCAGTCCACAGTCCTTATAATTACTGCTCCCTTATATCTCTCAGTGCCAGAAATATCCAGTGGGTGCCCCGCTTCCCCCTTTCTCTTGTCCCAAGTTCTCCACAGGTGACAGCTTTAGTAATTGCTCTGCTAACCACGTTCCAGGGATCATCATACAAGTTACACACTGGGGTCCTCATCACCAGCTGACCCAAAAACCATCCTCCTCCCAAAGTGCATCTAGGAGCCTGCTTCTGGGTAAAAAGTCAGGCACCGACTGTCTTGGGTCAAGTGCCCTAGAGACAGAGCCGAAGCCTGGATTCAGGTGCATATGATTTATTAAGGAAGTGCTATTCAGGAAAACTCCAGAAGAGGAAGACAGAAACAAGGGTGAAAAAGTAAGATGTGGTCTCAGGTAAAACAAACTTTGTATTGATCCACGAAGGAGCTCAGAAGCATAAACCGTGGACAGAGTTGTCCTCGGCTTTTTATAGCCTTGTATTAAGAAGCCATTGGTTGTGAGCTACCCTGGGAGCAGGGATGGAGGTGGGCTTGGGGAGGAGGTATAGGAGGCCAGTTCTCCGGAGAAGGAGGCAGCTGTGAACTCTTAGAAGCCACACACAGAGCAACTCATGGGTGGGTGCTCCAACCAGGGAAAGGGGATCCCCGAGGGACACCTACAGGGTCTATGGCGAGGGTATACAGATATGTTACATGTATCTGTTCATTGAAAGCTCACCTGGCCGATATGGTTTCTTAATTACATTTTGGTCTCCAATGCCAGATTCTAAACTCTTCCACATCAAGGACTCTGTCCTATTCATATTCGTGTTCCTAACCCAGGGATTGGCGTTGAATTGTTACTGAATAAGCCTTTATCAGACAAAAAGGAGTTTGGGGTAGATCACAGAACAACTTGAACTCCAGACGAAGTAATCTGGGTGTGACTCCGTTGGCGGTTGGAAAGAGTGTGAAACACTTATTGGCAGGGGTGGTGATGAGGGCAGAAAGCCACAAGAGGCAGAGTTCCGGTAGAGGCTGCAAGCCTGGGGAGGCAGAGGCGAAGTCATTAAAGTATTATCTACAGGATCCAGATGGCCCCAGGCTGACAGCCAGGATAGAGACCATCAGGGATTCTAATCAATCAAGTGTGTTACAAGTTTTATACTTCTATGCCTCCAAGCAGATAGAGGAGCATGTCTTATATTTGCATGGAAGAGATATCCAAAAAACAAAAGCCATGTGGGTTTTCTCAGCATCATGAATAATTAGGAAAAGCCCATGAAGTAAGCATGGGAATATTTTCTTTCCTTCCATATTTTGGCGAGAGTCCCATAGTCATATCTGAGAAAATCCAAGGTCATCAGTGTGGAATTTGTTCAGTTCATTAGCACGTGGGGTACTTAAGCTTAACGTGATTTCCAGTGACATTGCTTTCAAATCAATCATTCCATATGGTAACATATGCTGCTGATTCAGCAAGTTATCCTCAGCTGCCTTCTGGACCTGGCTGGAATAATTTATCCTTGACTCAGATGTATCATATACACATCAGGAAATATGTGCTTTTTTTTTTTTTTTCCCCCTGAGCTCTTCCAGGACTCGACTGTAGGCAAAGCTGTGTGCATTCCTCTTCAATTTTAGGGCTCAGTGACTTTTGGCCAGGTGCCTGCCTTTCACGTGGTTTTCCGAGAACCAGTTCCTGGAAGCCCTGTTACGTGGACTGGACCTGGATTTGCCAGCGTTCTCCCTGGGGCCGGCTTGAGATTTGTCGTCAGCAACATTTCCTTGCCCATGGACTTCACCATCGCCCTTTGCTACGAGCCTCAGGTATCCGGCTGCTTCTTCAGGGGTAAGAGGCTGACTGAAGTACATTCTGGAGCTACAAGTTTCCATCCCGGTCTTGCTAGATAGGGTCAACAGAAAATGATTTGCAAAAAGTCGAACATCTGGAGAGCATTAGAAATCAAAGAGTTTCCTAAAAATATTAAAACAACACAGTAAGCCAGAGGCACACATGCTTTATTCCATGGAGAGAAGCTAAAGTTGACGCTACGTATCTCAGGTGCAAGATCTAGGGAAGCGGGGATGGCATGTTTGTGTAAGAACAATAAAAAACTAAAATAACACGAATTCTGCCCTCCTGGGACTTTTTCCTTAAAATTTTCTAAAGCTTCAGTAAGCTAACCTGTGTGCAGAGATTCAGGTTCATGCAGAAGAGACATTTATTTTGGACTTGGACTTGACCCTGAAACAAGAGAAGAGCTAACGGCAGGCTGCTCCTCTTGCCACCTCCCCCTGCCTGTTGAGAAAGATCTAAGACAGAACAGAAACCAAACCAGAAAAACACTCCATCTAGAGCAGTGGCCCCGAACTTTTTCTCTGCATAATCTTTTCTTTGATAGTCAGAAGCCCCACAGACCATTTCCCCTGAAAAATGCTTTATGAGACTGGAATGGTCTCAGAAACCCCAGGGTTCCTCGAGGGACCTCGTTCTGGAAACTCATGGTGTTGTATGACCAGAGCGGCTGATCCACTTTGAAACTCTTGATATGACACAAATCTCTATGGCTCCCTTCTAAATGATAGCCAAGGAGTTTCAGTGAACTTGGACCTACACAGTAGGATGAGTCATTAAAAATGTGGTATATATTTTTTAATTTTTCCATTAAGAAGACACATCTCTGGCATCTTTAAAAAGCATTTCCAAATTGCATGGCTTTCAGAGTATAGTGAATTAGCATATGCTATAAATACATATATGCATATTTAGACGACACCTATAGATAGATTTAGCCATATAATAAGCAAATATTACATAACAAAATCTGTGTAATGATACATTTATATAATAATATTTCTGCAGTAACATGAAAAAAGGGATACAAGCTTTTGTGAAGGATTCCAGATTTCCACTTTTGTTCTGTGATCCAGGGACAGGGTGTGGTAATTGAATCTTTGGGAGACAGATGTTAAAAACAAGGCCCATCAGGAGCACCAGGGCTTTTCCAGCCCAGGAACTAGAGCTACGACCAGAAAAAATATTCCTGGGTCTACCTGGGTCACCATTCCGACCCCAGCAAGCGAGAGCAGAGAATGAGCCTCTCAGACTCTGCTCCCAAATTCCATTTTCCAAGAGGGCTGGGGGTTGTGGGTTCAAGTCCAAGGGCTACCCATGAGGTGTGTTTTGTGTGTGCATCTTCACAAGGGCGTGCTTTTTATGTCCTTCCTGTCTAGCCTGCAGCCGACTGGACTGTCCAGGTCCTGGTTAAGCCCCTTGGAGGGAGCAAGCACTGTCCACGCAAGAGTCCACGGCCACGGCCTTTGTCTTTCCCTTTACCGGCGGCTTCCAGGTATGCTCGGGACCTGTCCTCAAACATGGAAGGTTTCTTAGAATTTTGTTCCTTTATCAGTAATTTGTATCGAAGACCTAAGCAGAAGAAGTAAAGGAGACGGTGACATTTATTGCTTGCTGTGGACTACACTAAGCTTCACATTTAAGATCATATTTTATCTTGCTAACAACTCACTAAGGAGACTTTCTCTTCATTGGGTGAGGAGGCAATTGAGAATGAGACTTCTTGGAGACCAGCCCCAGTCTTGGAGCTAACATACTGCAGAACCAGGATTCTAGCCCTGAGCTCCTCATTCTCAGTCTAGAACTTTCCTTTCCCGTTCACCAAACGGCCTGCAGAGGTGAGAAATTAATATGCTACAAGAGTAAGAATCAAATATTCAGCTGGTATTCCCAACAGCTGAGAGTCTATAAGGTTAAAAAAAAAAAAAGAAAGAAAAAAGCTACTAATTTTGCATCAAAGATTTGTGGCAAAATAAAACAAGAGACCCTGTTGAGATTAGCATGGTAGGTAGAATAAAGGACATTTGTTCTGTCTGTCCTTTTCCCAGAGTAGTCGCGACAACCCATGGCTGGTAGTCCCTAAGATTTGCTATTTGGCACAATCCTATGCAAGAGCCACACAGAGAATCTGAGAGTGAATTTGCTCTCCCCCCAACCCACCAGAGCTGGTCTAGACCCGGCCTCTGCCCCCACCGTCAAACCCACTTCAGCGCAGGTTGGAACACCACCAAATACCCTGGCCGCTTAGGTTATATAATTGTACTTTTGTCACTGAATTGTTGCTTTATTTCTCTTCCTACAGAATCGTGCTGCTGCCCACAACCATCTGTTTAGAACCAGATGTACAATATTCCATAGATGTCCATTTTTCCCGGCCTTTGGAAGGAGGGCCCCACGCTCAGTCCCACATCCTGGTTGACTCAGTAAGTATCACGGAGCGAGGGAAGGCACCGCCTTCCAAGCTGAGCCCTGTTATCATTCGACTTTTAGACTCCCTGGTGACCTGTTTCTTTAGAAGTATAAATGGGTTTGTGCCGTTAGAAAAATCACTGATTCTCTGTAAACGTCACCTAATACCAACGGCACACCTTACCGAACAGCGCTCATCGGCAACGGTTCGAAGGTTTTACTTACTCTGTTTTCTAGTCTTCACAACTGCGTGAGCAAGGTGCTGTCATTGTCCCCATTTTACAGATGACAGAACAGAAGCACAGGGTCACAGGGCCAGTGAGTGAGGAGGCTGCCATCAGAGCCAGACTCTCTGGTGCCAGAGCCCCCGCTCTGGGCCACGACAGCGTCCTGGCATGGCAGAAAGTTTGGGGAGAAATTCTACTACTTGAATTGTCAGTGCCTTGTAAGTTCTGCTCTGGACCTCCTGCTTGTGTAGTGTTGTGACCAGAGCACTCGTGCAAGTCCATAGACAGATACTTTTTTAGTTCCCATTATATCCTAAGCATTTTCTTATAGTCCTTATGTCGTCTTCTTTATTTTCTTTTAAAGATTTTATTATTTATTTGACAGAGAGAGAGACAGCGAGAGAGAGAGCACAAGCAGGGGCAGTGGGAAAGGGAGGAGCAGGCTTCCCGCGAGCGGGGGATGCAGGGCTCCATCCCAGGACCCCAGGATCATGACCTGAGCTGAGGCAGACACTTAATGACTGAGCCACACAGGCGCCCATATGTTGTCTTCTTATCCTTTTTAGGAGCAGTGCATAGTATTTCCTCAAATGACTTCTTTCAACCTCCTTCTCCATAGAGTTGGGCCACCGATATTCCTTTTAAACCTTTCACTCTGTACACAACTTCAGGCCCAGGCTTTGGCCTGGGCAGAGTTTGGGCACTGAGGAAATTTAAGCCTTCATTTACCAGTATCTATACCCTATGCCTCAAGGTTTATGGCTCTCGAAATAGCCTGTCAAATTAATTTCTGGAAAGCATTCTCCAATTAATTCTCACGATCGTTAGAAATATGTGAAAGGATCGCATTCATTCCACCTTCAGCAGAATCGTATAGAATGGTGTGGGCTTCTTTAAAAGTAATTTTGTGAGTAAAAATCAGAATCATTTCTTACAACTGCATTTTAAAATATTTGTGAGAGGGCCGCCTGACAGACTCCGTCCGTGAAGCGTCTGCCCTCAGCTCAGGTCATGATCCCAGGGTCCTGGGGTCTGGTTGGCATTGGGTTCCCTGCTTGGCACGGAGTCTTCTTCTCCCTCTCCCTCTGCCTCTCACCCCTGCTTGTGTTCCCTCTCTCTCTTTCTCTTTATCAAAATAAATAATAAATAAATAAAATATTTTAAAAAATATTTGTGAGGGTCTTCTGATATCATGATTTAATTGCCACATTACTGCCCTACAAAGTTTTATTTGAATGCAGCTATGGCCAGTTGTTTAAAGATTTATTTATATGGGGGGGCAGAGGGAGAAGGGGAGGGAGGGGGAATGAATCCAAGCAGACTCTGTGCTCAGCACGGAGCCTGACTAGGGGCTCCATCTCACATCTCGGAGATCATGACCTGAGCCAGATCCAAGAGTCAGACGCTTAACCCACTGAGTCCCCCAGGCACCCCTGGTAAGTTGTTTATATATTACCTACAGCAGATTTCAAGCTACAAAGACAGAGCTGAGTACTTGCCACAGACGCCTTATGACCCACAAAGCCACAAAGCCAAAAATATTTACTGTCTAGCATTTTATAGGAAGCTTGAC
This sequence comes from Mustela putorius furo, assembly GCF_011764305.1. Taxonomy (NCBI): domain Eukaryota; kingdom Metazoa; phylum Chordata; class Mammalia; order Carnivora; family Mustelidae; genus Mustela; species Mustela putorius. The sequence continues at coordinate 16,664,228 of NW_025421998.1, forward strand.
AATCCCCTGTTTAAGTAGTTGTATGTACGTATTTCATGAATTGTGTCTTCAAAGTTTAATTTTTAACCATTGAACATTTTAAATTTATAACCTGGAACTTCGCTGTTTCATCATCTACGATGGAACTCGGTATGAAGCAGGTGTATCTTGTATTCTAGAAATCAGGTATTGTAACATCTAAAATAAAAAAAAACAAGAAACCCCTGCCATTTATAAGATTATTTTACCAGAGATAGAATTGCAAGATTTAGAAAGCAGGGAGGGAAGGAAGGAGGAAGAACGGGGGAGGGAGGAAGGGGGAGAGAAGAAACAAGACACCAAGTTAGATTTGAATATTGTATAAATATGCCCAAAATATTGCCATCAAATACTGTCTGAGACCTACTAAAAAATTATTCATTGCTTCTGTGAAATTCAGTTTCACCTGGGTGATTTGTATTTTAACTGGCAACCTTAGCCAAGGATGGTCTAAATCCTGCTCCTGGAAGGCCTTGGTTCTACCAGGTAAAGGGAGAAAGGAAGTAAAAAGTAGAAACAAACTCTTGAATGAGAGTTTAAACTACTGTGATTTCCCTACCCATGGAAGTTCTGTTCTCTGCCCAGGAAGTTTGAAGAGACCTGCATTCACAGACCAACACATGAGTTACAAAGAAAGAAAATCAAATCCAACAGATTTAATTTAGGGGAAAAGGCTAAAAGTTGGGAACCCAAGCAGAGTAGAGAAAGGAAAAGGAAAGAGAAAAATGAAGGAATTCATACATCATGAAGAGATTTTATTATTATGATAGTCATGAAACTCAATAAGAGCCAAGATACTCCTCATCTTAAACCTATATCCTGAATATTTCTAATTTTGTAAATTTTGGTTTATGACTTGATGCTGCGTTTCATGCATCCTTGCGAATTATCCATTCACCACCCATTCGTGGAGCCTACGTGGGCTGATACTGTGCTGGTGCCTGGGGTGCAAGCTTTGGTCCCCTTCCTCAAATAATTCTCAGCCTGATGCAGAAGACAGATGTGTAAATAAAATCATTGCAGTGATATCTGACAGACACATAATACAAATGGGTAATTTGAAATTCCCTGAAAAATACTTCCATTTGATCAGTTTTCAAGCTTACAAATAGCTACAAAAACCATGAAACCTGAATGAAATTTAGGAAAGCAGCCTGATCTTGGCAAAGTATCAGAACCTCAGAAGAGAGGCTAGATCCCTCATTCGGGTCAGATTCCCCAGAAGCCAAAACTGAGATAGGGACTTGGGCCCACCTGATTTGTTGAGGGTATGCTTGTGGGAGAAGAGGTCCAGGGGACCGGGGAAGGAACAGAGCGAGGATGTGATTTGCACTGAAGCGTAGCTGATCCCACAGGGAGCTTGGGAGCATAATTGTACCAAGGAGCCAGTTGCCCCGAGAGGCAAAGTGGCGGGCCCGTGTGCCCAAATCATCCACCCCCCCAACCCCCCAGTGAGTGCATTCACTTCTGGAAAAGTTGGCTGAGTCCCCGGAAAGAGGGACAGCTGTGAGCAAAGAACAGCCAATGCCGTAGCAGCTGGCAAACGGGAAGATCTGGGCAGGGCACCTACAGTGTCCCTTCGAACCCCTGACCCTGGATGCCCAGTGGGAGAAAGCCAATGCACATTTTCTGATTACAGACTAAAGCAGTTATTTCTACCCCACTGATTTTGCTGCTCTGGGAAGAGGCTTGGCTGCCTGAGCCCTGGCACTTTCCAAGTTCATTCTTCTCCTGCAGCCAGATTAACATTGATATCTAAGACTAGGACACATTTCCAAGAAGTCCCAGTGAAAGCTTTGGTCAACCCTGGAGGCTCCTTCTGCAGAGATGGCTTTTGTTCGGCAAACAGAGTGAGACAGCTACAAATTTCCTTCCCGATTGCATGATATGTGCTTCCATGAAAATGTATTTAGAGTCAAAAGTATATTGGCCATTCTAGAATATAAAACCACTGTTCTTTTAAACCATGGGATGGACTCCACTTGGTCAACAAAATCTTTAGAAGTTTCTAGAAAAAGTGAGTCATGACATTACAAAATCCTATAGCTTCACAGGGACTCTTATCATCTGAGCCATCTGCTTGGTGCCAGGACTGGCCCCCTCAAAACTGCCTCAGACCAGCAACTATAGATAACATACCCCTGGTTGGCTCCCCTCAACCCCAACCCTAGCCTGTCCAGCTTCCTTCTGCATCTCTCTTCACTTGGTGTGTGTTTGGAGAACCGTCATTTTAGTATCAACTTGAAGAGACCACACTAGACAGGTATATATGCTTCTTTATTGAGCAAATATGTATGAAGTAGCTACTGTGAATTAGACACTGCGGCAGGCGCAGGTGAAGACAAGCACCTTCCCCGACATGCAGGGACATAGGGAATGGCAACGTGGTCTGAGAGCTTCTGGAAGCCATGACTGGACAGAAAAGCTGGGGATGCCTCGAGCGGTGATCCCCAGCATCCCCTGACTCAACCACCTCTTTCAATTGCAGATATTTTGCAATATCCTTTACCGATTTGAAATGCAATTCACAAGCATCATAGCCTACCTGCTCACATACTTTCCAAAGCATGTCAGTGTCATGCACAAATACAAAGAGACATAAAAGGAAAGTAATTTATAGAGAAACATTATGTACTTCAATATGTTTGTGCACTGGCAGGAATACACCACAGACCCATGAGACAGGGACAGGCTCACAGGTGTAGAATGACTCAGTGTGACACAGACAGGAAAGCAGGTGTGTTGCAAACATGTTTTTAAAACATAGACTAAGACGTTCAGCTCGTAATTACAAGCAAAGACGTCTCCTTCATGGATGTTCGGTGGAGCATTCGAAAGCTGTAGGAGACTGGGCTGATTTTCCTTTGTGTCAAAACATCTGGGATTTCTGATCCCCACCCACTAAAAGCCAGTAACACACCTCAACCGATGGCCGTGACAACCAAAACTACCCCTTGGAATTTCCAAAATGCCCCTTAGGGGACGGCCCCTCCCATATTGAGAACCACTGAGCCAGGAGGTTGGAGGGGCGGGGGTAAGAGAAAGAAGCCACTGAAGGTTTGAAGGAGGGGTTATCTGAACAAACTGCCTTTTAAGGAATCATCGTAACTACAGGGTAGAAAATTGATGGGGGAAGGGGAACAAGAGTGGAAGATGAGACATCTGTCGGGCTGCCATCATGGTAAACTGCATGGTCTCAGAGCAGTGACAGGGGGACGAAGAAAGATAAATGCACCCCAGACACATTTAAGAGTTTATGTGGACCAGGCTCGTGATTGATTTGTTGTAAGGGCGAGGAGATGAGGTGGGTAGGCAGTGTTGATGATGAAAAAGTCAGTATCAAAGATGACCTTCTTCAGTTTTCTACACTGAGTAGCTTGGGAGATGCTGGCACTGTTTCCTGCCAACAGGCACAGAAAGGAAAGCAGGTGGCAGGTGCATTGGTTTGCAGTGCTGTGGGGTGACCAGTAAGCTTGTCTGAGCAGATCTGGTGCCCGCAATTGAGCTGTGGGCAGGAGACCTAGATTGAGATATCAGCAATCTGTATCGACGGTAATGGAAGGCACGCCATTATCAAGGTCACCTAGAATGGGGGGGTGGGGTAAGGAGGGGGCCGATGGGAGAACACTGAGGGATGGGGGAAAGGAGAGGTGTGGCACTGGCCAGAAGAGTAAATGTGGGAGGAGGCAGGGAGGATTCCAAGGAAACAATGTTTCAAGAGATTTGGGCATCCAGGAGTCAAAGGGCAGAGATGGAGGCAGGGGCAGAAGGAGATCAAGGAGGTGATTTTAGAGATGGGAGAGATTTCAGCACATTTAAGTGCCAGTTGAAAGGAAGAGATTAAAGAAAGCATAATCCACAGAAAAGTTTCCTGAGGGCAAAGGGGATGGTGGCAGACATCTCCTCCACTGGGACACGTCTTCGTGGGTGCTGAAGGGACGGGGGCAGTGGTGGGGGGGCCAGTACCTGAGTGCCAGGAGTCTGGGAGGCAGGAAGTGGGAGGCTCCCTTTCCTTTGTGAAGGCAGAAGAGGAAGAGGCAGTGAGCGGCCCCTCCGGGAGCGCAGAGAGAATGAAGATAGAGGTTTGAGGAGTGGAGACACTGTGAAATGGGCATCTAAGGCTGAGAGTCCACCACTGGTGTGTCAGACAGCAAAGGGAGAGGGACCAGGGGGGTGGATGGGTGCTGGAGCGGGGGTGGTTGAAAGGGGGTTGAAGCAAAGGACTATGGGAACGAGGTTCAGTATGGACAAAACAAGAAGGTCAGGGGAATCTATCTGGGTCACCTGGTTCACTCTTCTAACTAGAACTGCTGAATTAAATCTTAATTTCAGTTGTGACCAACTTGGTATGATCGATTCTCTTACATTAGCATGTTCTCCACTGTATCAGCCATGCCACTGAAAAACATTTAAAGTGGCCATAGGTTATAACATGGGTAAAATCTTCTCAAGAAATATAACTGTATGGTTTTTCTTCACATAGGTATCAAACTATAGATGATCCCTCTTTGAGAATAAGCCTGGAACAATGCATTTGTCTTTCTAATAGGTGTATGCGCTAAGCCAACAATTCACAAAATGCATCTGAGTTGTATTGAATTTGTGGGATGTTAGTGTTACTTGAGTACAGAACAAAGTAGTTAAATAAGCATGGAAGCACTGAGGTGTTTTGTTTTGTTTTTTTAGTTTTATTTATTTATTTGACAGTGAGAGAGAGAGATCACAAGTAGGCAGAGTAGCAGGCAGAGGGAGAGGGGGAAGCAGGCTCCCCACTGAGCAGAGAGGATGATGCAGGACTCGATCCCAGGACCCTGAGATCATGACCCAAGCCGAAGGCAAAGGCTTAACCCACTGAGCCATGGAAGCATGGAGTTTAAAAGTATCTTTCTTGTAGGACTTCTCAGAGCTTTAGTATGTTAATCTATACTGTGACTCTCCAAGAGGCAGATAGTTTGATGTAGGACACTATTGTTCATATGTAATTGAAAAGGACAAAACATTTAAAAGGAGAGTTTTGTGGAATTAGAGTTCCACAATAATACAATGGAATGCGCTAAGCCATAATTTCTGAATTTATCACAAATAGCCTAGTTTAAAGTCTTTGAAATCTAAGACAAATTTATGAACAAGCTAAAAAATATAATAAGGAAGGTAAAAAGAAAAAAGTCTTATTTTCTTTGTCTCAAGTCAATAAATGTAAATATTTAAAGATTTCTTAAACACAATAAAAATCTTAAAATCTTCAGTTGTAAGCATTTTCTCATAGGTCTAATTGTTTATACAAGTAGAATCTTAAACGGGAGACGGTTATGAACCTCAGACTTCTTTTTGTATTATTTCAAAAGCTTGTTCTGATTCCCCAAATCAATTCACTGGAGAATTTCTGCAGCAAGCAAGACTTAGATGAATATCAGCTACACAGCTGTGTTGAAATTGCCTCGAAGACGGGACCCCAGGTGCTCCCTGATGTGTGTGAAAGGCTGATAGTCAGCATGTCCGCCAGGCTGCACAACGGGGCAGTAGGTGAGTGGTGGCCCAATGGGCTCTACTGACACACAGCTTTTTAGAATGTGAATGAATCGATTTAATTTATTTTAGCATCACCTCCAAACAATCAGTGTCAATGCCAATTTCCCAATGATTAGATATATAACAAAGTCTGCTGTGTGTTGGAATCCCAATGCACAGTACATTAAGTGTATAAAAAAGGAGCTTTGGAGTAGCATTGGGCTGCTAGGATATGGAACATTGGTCCTAAAATAGTTATTTGGGGTCCTGGACTTTTAGAGCTGGAGAGAACTGTAAACAACGTCCTTCATCATCAAACTTTCATTCAATGATCAAGACTCTTGGAATCCAAACACATTAGGTAACTTGTCCATTTCATTAAGCCACAGAGCGGTACTTCTCACCCTTAGCACATCTGAAATTTGGGGCTGCATAAAGCTTTGTTGTGGGGAAGGGTCTTCATGGGGGGTTTTCTGTGCTTAATAGGAACTTTAGCATCATCCCTACTGTCTGACCACCCAAGACCCATAGCACCATCCCTCCAGTTATGACATTCAAAAATTTCTTCAAACTTTGTCATATGTTCCCGGGGAATGGCTTTTACAAAATCTCCCCCCAGTGAGAGCCCGGAGTTCCTGAGTTCTGGGCAAATGCTTATCCCATTACACTGCAGGGTTCCCACAACCCCGTGAAAGATACAGAATAAGGGAAATGAAACAGATAGTCCAGCACCAACATAGATCATCAGGAACTGAAGGAATAATATCAATAATAATAATTATCTTGGAACAGCTCATTTTTAAAACAATTTCTTTTAAGCCTTTCACTAACCTGTTAAGTAACATTTATTAAGATATGTATATTGTCATATTTATTGAGCACTTACTTCCTGCTCCATGGTTTTTTTTTTTTTTTTTTTTTTTTTTTTTTAAATTTTTTATAAACATATATTTTTATCCCCAGGGGTACAGGTCTGTGAATCACCAGGTTTACACACTTCACAGCACTCACCAAAGCACATACCCTCCCCAATGTCCATAATCCCACCCCCTTCTCCCAAACCCCCTCCCCCCGGCAACCCTCAGTTTGTTTTGTGAGATTAAGAGTCACTTATGGTTTGTCTCCCTCCCAATCCCATCTTGTTTCATTTATTCTTCTTCTACCCACTTAAGCCTCCATGTTGCATCACCACTTCCTCATATCAGGGAGATCATATGATAGTTGTCTTTCTCTGCTTGACTTATTTCGCTAAGCATGATACGCTCTAGTTCCATCCATGTTGTTGCAAATGGCAAGATTTCATTTCTTTTGATGGCTGCATAGTATTCCATTGTGTATATATACCACATCTTCTTGATCCATTCATCTGTTGATGGACATCTAGGTTCTTTCCATAGTTTGGCTATTGTGGACATTGCTGCTATAAACATTCGGGTGCTTGTGTCCCTTTGGATCACTACATTTGTATCTTTAGGGTAAATACCCAATAGTGCAATTGCTGGGTCATAGGGCAGTTCTATTTTCAACATTTTGAGGAACCTCCATGCTGTTTTCCAGAGTGGCTGCACCAGCTTGCATTCCCACCAACAGTGTAGGAGGGTTCCCCTTTCTCCGCATCCTCGCCAGCATCTGTCATTTCCTGACTTGTTGATTTTAGCCATTCTGACTGGTGTGAGGTGATATCTCATTGTGGTTTTGATTTGTATTTCCCTGATGCCGAGTGATATGGAGCACTTTTTCATGTGTCTGTTCGCCATCTGGATGTCTTCTTTGCAGAAATGTCTGTTCATGTCTTCTCCCCATTTCTTGATTGGATTATTTGTTCTTTGGGGTGTTGAGTTTGCTAAGTTCTTTATAGATTCTGGACACTAGTCCTTTATCTGATATGTCGTTTGCAAATATCTTCTCCCATTCTGTCAGTTGTCTTTTGATTTTGTTAACTGTTTCCTTTGCTGTGCAAAAGCTTTTGATCTTGATGAAATCCCAGTAGTTCATTTTTTCCCTTGCTTCCCTTGCCTTTTGCGTTGTTCCTAGGAAGATATTGCTGCGGCAGAGGTCGAAGAGGTTGCTGCCCGTGTTCTCCTCAAGGATTTTGATGGATTCCTTTCGTACATTGAGGTCCTTCATCCATTTTGAGTCTATTTTTGTGTGTGGTGTAAGGAAATGGTCCAATTTCATTTTTCTGCATGTGGCTGTCCAATTTTCCCAGCACCATTTATTGAAAAGGCTGTCTTTTTTCCATTGGACATTCTTTCCTGCTTTGTCAAAGATAAGTTGACCATAGATTTGAGGGTCTATTTCTGGGCTCTCTATTCTGTTCCATTGATCTATGTGTCTGTTTTTGTGCCAGTACCATGTTGTCTTGATGATGACAGCTTTGTAATAGAGCTTGAAGTCCGGAATTGTGATGCCACCAACGTTGGCTTTCTTTTTCAATATCCCTTTGGCTATTCGAGGTCTTTTCTGGTTCCATATAAATTTTAGAATTATTTGTTCCATTTCTTTGAAAAAGATGGATGGTACTTTGATAGGAATTGCATTAAATGTGTAGATTGCTTTAGGTAGCATAGACATTTTCACAATATTTATTCTTCCAATCCAGGAGCATGGAACATTTTTCCATTTCTTTGTGTCTTCCTCAATTTCTTTCATGAGTACTTTATAGTTTTCTGAGTATAGATTCTGTGTCTCTTTGGTTAGGTTTATTCCTAGGTATCTTATGGTTTTGGGTGCAATTGTAAATGGGATTGACTCCTTAATATCTCTTTCTTCTGTCTTGCTGTTGGTGTAGAGAAATGCAACTGATTTCTGTGCATTGATTTTATATCCTGACACTTTACTGAATTCCTGTATAAGTTCTAGCAGTTTTGGAGTGGAGTCTTTTGGGTTTTCCACATATAGTATCATATCATCTGCGAAGAGTGATAATTTGACTTCTTCTTTGCCGATTTGGATGCCTTTAATTTCCTTTTGTTGTCTGATTGCTGAGGCTAGGACCTCTAGTACGATGTTGAATAGCAGTGGTGATAATGGACATCCCTGCCGTGTTCCTGACCTTAGCGGAAAAGCTTTCAGTTTTTTCTCCATTGAGAATGATATTTGCGGTGGGTTTTTCATAGATGGCTTTGATGATATTGAGGTATGTGCCCTCTATCCCTACACTTTGAAGAGTTTTGATCAGGAAGGGATGTTGTACTTTGTCAAATGCTTTTTCAGCATCTATTGAGAGTATCATATGGTTCTTGTTCTTTCTTTTATTGATGTGTTGTATCACATTGACTGATTTGCGGATGTTGAACCAACCTTGCAGCCCTGGAATAAATCCCACTTGGTCGTGGTGAATAATCTTTTTAATGTACTGTTGAATCCTATTGGCTAGTATTTTGTTGAGTATTTTCGCATCTGTGTTCATCAAGGATATCGGTCTATAGCTCTCTCTTTTTGGTGGGATCCTTGTCTGGTTTTGGGATCAAGGTGATGCTGGCCTCATAAAATGAGTTTGGAAGTTTTCCTTCCATTTCTATTTTTTTGGAACAGTTTCAGGAGAATAGGAATTAGTTCTTCTTTAAATGTTTGGTAGAATTCCCCCGGGAAGCCGTCTGGCCCTGGGCTTTTGTTTGTTTGGAGATTTTTAATGACTGTTTCAATCTCCTTACTGGTTATGGGTCTGTTCAGGCTTTCTATTTCTTCCTGGTTCAGTTGTGGTAGTTTATATGTTTCTAGGAATGCATCCATTTCTTCCAGATTGTCAAATTTATTGCCGTAGAGTTGCTCATAGTATGTTCTTATAATAGTTTGTATTTCTTTGGTGTTAGTTGTGATCTCTCCTCTTTCATTCATGATTTTATTTATTTGGGTCCTTTCTCTTTTCTTTTTGATAAGTCGGGCCAGGGGTTTATCAATTTTATTAATTCTTTCAAAGAACCAGCTCCTAGTTTTGTTGATTTGTTCTATTGTTTTTTTGGTTTCTATTTCATTGATTTCTGCTCTGATCTTTATGATTTCTCTTCTCCTGCTGGGCTTAGGGTTTCTTTCTTGTTCTTTCTCCAGCTCCTTTAGGTGTAGGGTTAGGTTGTGTACCTGAGACCTTTCTTGTTTCTTGAGAAAGGCTTGTACCGCTATATATTTTCCTCTCAGGACTGCCTTTGTTGTGTCCCACAGATTTTGAACCGTTGTATTTTCATTATCATTTGTTCCCATGATTTTTTTCAATTCTTCTTTAATTTCCCGGTTGACCCATTCATTCTTTAGAAGGATACTGTTTAGTCTCCATGTATTTGGGTTCTTTCCAAACTTCCTTTTGTGGTTGAGTTCTAGCTTTAGAGCATTGTGGTCTGAAAATATGCAGGGAATGATCCCCAATCTTTTGATACCGGTTGAGTCCTGATTTAGGACCGAGGATGTGATCTATTCTGGAGAATGTTCCATGTGCACTAGAGAAGAATGTGTATTCTGTTGCTTTGGGATGAAATATTCTGAATATATCTGTGATGTCCATCTGGTCCAGTGTGTCATTTAAGGCCTTTATTTCCTTGCTGATCTTTTGCTTGGATGACCTGTCCATTTCAGTGAGGGGAGTGTTAAAGTCCCCTACTATCATTGTATTATTGTTGATGTGTTTCTTTGATTTTGTTATTAATTGGTTTATATAGTTGGCTGCTCCCACATTGGGGGCATAGATATTTAAAATTGTTAAGTCTTCTTGTTGGACAGACCCTTTGAGTATGATATAGTGTCCTTCCTCATCTCTTATTATAGTCTTTGGCTTAAAATCTAATTGATCTGATATAAGGATTGCCACTCCTGCTTTCTTCTGATGTCCATTAGCATGGTAAATTCTTTTCCACCCCCTCACTTTAAATCTGGAGGTGTCTTCGGGCTTAAAATGTGTTTCTTGGAGGCAACATATAGATGGGTTTTGTTTTTTTATCCATTCTGATACCCTGTGTCTTTTGACAGGGGCATTTAGCCCATTCACATTCAGGGTAACTATTGAGAGATATGAATTTAGTGCCATTGTATTGCCTGTAAGGTGACTGTTACTGTATATGGTCTCTGTTCCTTTCTGATCTACCACTTGTAGGCTCTCTCTTTGCTTAGAGGACCCCTTTCAATATTTCCTGTAGAGCTGGTTTGGTATTTGCAAATTCTTTCAGTTGTTGTTTGTCCTGGAAGCTTTTAATATCTCCTTCTATTTTCAATGATAGCCTAGCTGGATATAGTATTCTTGGCTGCATGTTTTTCTCGTTTAGTGCTCTGAAAATATCATGCCAGCTCTTTCTGGCCTGCCAGGTCTCTGTGGATAAGTCAGCTGCCAATCTAATATTTTTACCATTGTATGTTACAGACTTCTTTTCCCGGGATGCTTTCAGGATTTTCTCTTTGTCATTGAGACTTGTAAATTTTACTATTAGGTGACGGGGTGTGGGCCTATTCTTATTGATTTTGAGGGGCATTCTCTGAACCTCCTGAATTTTGATGCTCGTTCCCTTTGCCATATTGGGGAAATTCTCCCCAATAATTCTCTCCAGTATACCTTCTGCTCCCCTCTCACTTTCTTCTTCTTCTGGAATCCCAATTATTCTAATGTTGTTTCGTCTTATGGTGTCACTTATCTCTCGAATTCTCCCCTCGTGGTCCAGTAGCTGTTTGTCCCTCTTTTGCTCAGCTTCTTTATTCTCTGTCATTTGGTCTTCTATATCACTAATTCTTTCTTCTGCCTCATTTATCCTGGCAGTTAGAGCCTCCATTTTTGATTGCACCTCATTAATAGCTTTTTTGATTTCACCTTGGTTAGATTTTAGTTCTTTGATTTCTCCAGAAAGGGCTTTTATATCTCTCGAGAGGGTTTCTCTAATATCTTCCATGCCTTTTTCGAGCCCGGCTAGAACCTTGAGAATTGTCATTCTGAACTCTAGATCTGACATATTACCGATGTCTGTATTGATTAGGTCCCTAGCCTTCGGTACTGCCTCTTGTTCTTTTTTTTGTGTTGAATTTTTACGTCTTGTCATTTTGTCCAGATAAGAGTAAATGAAGGGGCAAGTAAAATATTAAAAGGGTGGCAACAACCCCAGGAAAATATGCTTTAACCAAATTAGAAGAGATCCAAAATCGTGAGTGGGGAGAAAGGGGATAAAAAGAGGTTCAAAAAGGAAGAAAGAAAGAAAAAAGCAAAAAGAAAAGAAAAAGAAAAAAAAAAGAAAAGAAAAGAAAAGAATTTTTAAAAAAAGAAAACACCTAAGAAAAATGTAAAAAATATATATATATATATTAGATAAACTAGTAAAAAATCGTTAAAAAAGAAAAAGGTAACAGTTAAAAAAAAAAATTTTACCCGAAGGCGAGAAAAAAAAAATGAAAAAGAAAAAATTAAATTAACTGCAAGACTAAAAAAAAAATCACAGGAAAAAATCCATGAGTTCCGTGCTTGGCTTTCTCCTCCTCTGGAATTCTGTTGCTCTCCTTGGTATTGAAACCGCACTCCTTGGTAGGTGAACTTGGTCTCGGCTGGATTTCTTGTTGATCTTCTGGGGGAGGGGCCTGTTGTAGTGATTCTCAAGTGTCTTTGCCCCAGGCGGAATTACACCGCCCTTACCCGGGGCCGGGGTGAGTAATCCGCTCGGGTTTGCTTTCAGGAGCTTTTGTTCCCTGAGCGCTTTCCGTAGAGTTCCAGAGGACGGGAATACAAATGGCGGCCTCCTGGTCTCTGGCCCGGAGGAGCCGAGAGCCCAGGGCCCCACTCCTCAGTGCGCCCTCAGAGAACAGCGCCCAGTTACTCCCGTCTGCCTGACCTCCGGCCGCGCTCCGAGCTCACCGAGCCTGCGACCGGTTCAAGGTAACACGGAGCTGCGAGCTTACTGTTGGCTCTGTCTCTGTAGCCGGCTTTCCGGTTCCAATACCCGCAAGCTCTGCGACACTCAGACACCCCCGATCCTTCTGTGACCCTGCGGGACCTGAGGCCACGCTGACCCCGCGTGGGCTTCGCCCCGGTTTAGCCTCTGGAGCGATGTCCCTCAGCGGAACAGACTTTTAAAAGTCCTGATTTTGTGCGCGGTTGCTCCGCCGCTTGCCGGGAGCCGGCCCCTCCCCCCGGGGTCTATCTTCCCGTCGCTTTGGATTCACTTCTCCGCCGGTCCTACCTTTCAGAAAGTGGTTGTTTTTCTGTTTCCAGAATTGCTGTTCTTCTTCTCTTCGATCTGCCGATGGATTTTCAGGTGTTTGCAATCTTTAGATAAGCTATCTAGCTGATCTCCGGCTAGCTGAAGCAGTCTCAGCTTGCTACTTCTCCGCCATCTTGACTCCTCCTCCCTGCTCCATGGTTCTAAGTATTTCACGGGCGTTATTGTCTTTAATCCTCATAATCCCCTGGGGTAGGTGCTATAATTTCCCCATTTCACAGATGAAGGAGTCAAGAATGAGAGAAGTACCAAACACAAGTGAAGTGAACTAAAGCTCCCAACAGGACCAGGTGTTTCTCGCCGCTTCCTTCACCTCTAACTGTCCTCTTTTGTCTCCCCACAGCCTGTAAGTGTCACCCCCAGGGCTCAGTGGGGCCCCGCTGCAGCCGACTCGGGGGCCAGTGCCCATGCAAGCCTCATGTGGCCGGGCGCTGCTGTGACAGGTGCTCACCAGGAAGCTATGGCTTGGGACATCATGGCTGTCACCGTACGTAGCAAAGAACAGATGAGGGAGGGCATGCGTGGTCACAACCTTGGAGTTTCGAAGGCAGGAAAATCAGTATGGGACTCCCGAAAACGAGGGGACTGGGAAATTGATGCCATGATTCAGGCTGTCTGTCTGCGTAGATAAAATGTACAGGAGAATTTTCCCATCGTATTTCATCCATCCCTTCTGAGGGCACCCACTGGATTCAGAGCTCCTTTAGTAATCGTGTGTGATGGTGCTCGCTTCGATGGCACATATCCTAACACTGGAAATGATACAGAGATCAGCACAGCTCCTGTGCGAGGAGGACACGCAAATCTGCGAAGGCAACACGGGTGATGGCAAAAACACAGTCCGCACTTCTGGGAGCGTGCAGTGTGTATCAAAGAGATGGCAGTCCAGGGAGGTTGTGCGAACACCGGGAAAGGTGTTGGCTGTGCCAGCCCAGCTTTACGATCTGGCACAGAAGCCGCACGGCTGGCCAGGTCGAAAGAACAATGAGATTGAGGAGTCAAGGATGGGGTCAGCTCTGCCACCTGGATATCACCCTGTCTGATGCTTGGGTCGCAAAAAAATGCGGAACTGATTTTAGAAGCTCCCCATTAATAAGGGCTCAGATAGGTCTTTATTCAGATGCAGTGGTAATCCAGTCTCATGGCTCCCATGTTCAGGGGATATAGTTCTCTGTTCACACTGTAAACCGTTAGTGAGAATACTGTTCTCCGCAGAAGCCTAGCTTGGTGGATATCTCCAGATAGGTTAGTTCTTCCAGGTAAAGGAACAGAATATCTTTTTAGTCATGATTCAGAGAGATGGCATACCTTCCTGGTCATTGCCCAGCAGACAGTGCTTAGGTCCATGATCACTGCTGTTTCCCTTTCTTTAAAAAACAAAAACAAAAACAGGAAAAAAAAAAAAAAAGAAAAGAAAAAAAAAAGATGAAGCGCTTACGATCCCCAAAGGGGTAAACACAGAGGAGCAAGCCTGTCTTCCGCCTCCTGTCTTCGTGTAGGGAAGACTGGCTCCAGGGAGTCAACAATTCGCTAGAAAAGGATTGAGCCTCTATGACCTCACCTAGGAAAAGGAAAGATCCAACCACCTTGAGAAGGGTTTTTATATTCTTTAGAATCTTGAAGTTTGAGTTGATGAGTGGAAGTTTGAGTCCTTAAGAACACGCTCTTTGTTGAGGTCCGGTGTAGAAACAGTGCTTAGAAACCCCAGTGGCTCACAGCGTACGGTTCCCTGGATGACTCAGGGAATCATTTGACAAACACTGACCCGGTACTGGGAGGGTGCACGCCCGGCTCTCGGACTCACCTTATGTGCCTGATCGGGATGTGACAGTGAGTTCAAGTTTACAAAATCAGGATCGTCGCTCATTCCCCCAGCACACCACCTGCCCCCACTCAACATGTCCTCTTTCTTTGTCTAGCATGTCACTGTCATCCGCAAGGCTCAAAGAGCCCTATATGTGACCAAATAACGGGACAGTGCTCCTGCCAGGGGGAGGTGGCCGGCCGCCGTTGTGACCGGTGCCTGGAAGGCTACTTTGGGTTCCCCAGCTGCCACCCTTGCCTTTGTAATGGATTCGCGGAACTTTGTGATCCCGAAACAGGCTCATGCTTCAATTGTGGAGGGTTTACAACTGGAAGAAACTGTGAAAGGTAGGAAATTCACACGTACTTTAATTTTGTTTCTTTTGTTCCGATGTCACAACACCCTCTGAAGGACCACTGGGTAGAGACTCAACGGTATTTAAGTGTAGACGATTGCTATAGGGACTGGGGGAAGGTAGAGCGTCATTCCTGATGTCCTTCAAGATCTTGTGATGAGCCAGACCATGTCTGATTAAATTAACAAACAGGCATTTATTGGTCTGGCACCTTGTTTTTTATGTCTCTAAAGTATAACATGTACATTCACTGCTACTATATTGAGTTTAATGACTGTACATCTTGGGACTTTCAATGTAAAGCAAAAAAATCCCTTCACGGAAGCAAGAAGCATCTTCTAAAATACAGTTTTGGGAGTTGCACTGTCCTCGAGCATAACAAATCCACACTGGCTAATGTGAGCTTTCTCCAGGAACGTTTGGTAAAAAGCAATTGTCTTCCAGATGCATCGATGGTTACTATGGGAATCCTCCTTCGGGACAGTCCTGCCGTCCTTGCCGATGTCCAGACGTTCCCTCGAGTAGCCAGTATTTTGCCCATTCCTGTTATCAGCATCCTTGGAGCTCAGATGTGATCTGCAATTGTCTTCAGGGTTATGCAGGTATGTAGTCTAGTTCATGTTGCCTTTTTGCTTCTATCCCATAATGCTACCTAAAAACAGATCCCATGTTCATAATTTATCTGCTTTGAACAACTGAGTGGTCCTGAATATGTTAATGGTAAGAAGACACAATCTGGTATCTTGCTGCTTTACTGAACAAAGGATTTGAAGGATTCAGAAACAAACAATGAAAAGCTCATTCCTCCAAGCTTTAATTTTTTTTTTTAAATAACATTCTGGAACATTAACTGACCAAATGAGTTTAAATCAAATAGATTTATTTAAAATAAAACCATCACATGTTAAGTAAGATACATGGGTGATTAAGTAATATATATGTCTCATATAACATATAATGTAAGCAATTAAAACATAAAAAATTTTAATCAAATACTTTATGTAATCCCAACCAGTCAATTTGACTGATATTTCACGAATATGATTTATTTTTTTCAGATCTTGAAGCACTGATTTGGGCCTCATATAGACACCATATAAGTCAATTCAGTATTTGTGTCTGTCCCTCTACCAAAACTTTTATTTTGAGGAGTTTAAGCATGAGTGTAAACATATAAGGCAAACAGGGAAAAAACATGAAACCTACTTGATTTAATCATAGTTTGGGAATATGGTGCTGCTATTTTCTCCAACGATAGTTACCATCATGGTAATAAATGATGTGGCTAGTTTTTTTTTGTTTTGGTTTGGTTTTTGGTTTTTGGTTTCTTTTTGCTACCTATGTCTCTACTTCATTTTGACCTCTTCCCGTGTAGTTTCTTGTCTATGTCCACTCTGGCTTGGTTGGTCAGTGTTTCAGAACGGAGACCAGGATTGGCTGATGAGAGCATTCCTAAATAGAATGAACCAAAATGGGGGGGTGGGTAGACCCACAATTTGGGCACCTAACTGACTACAGTTCCCTGGTGGTTGGAAAGGTAGCAGGTAAAGGAGGAAAGGGATATTTTCTCCACCCAGTGCTTGATAAAAACACCCTCCAGTGTGCACACATCACGAAAACCACAGTCACCATCTACACTGCTAGACCCCATCTCAGGTGCTGCTGCTTCATCTCCAGAAGTAGGTGGGGGTGGGGGTACCCCAGAGAGAACACAAGGTGAGATTGGCTTTGGGTCCTGAGACACTTGAGTAACCCCTGTTATAGAAAGATCCAGGGATCCTGTGCCTAATACTCTAGTTTCTTATATAAGGACTAGAATGTGTTCCTCACCAAGGACTTTTTAGTTCTGAATAATCATTGTATTCTCTGACTGGATAATAAATTAAAATGAATGTTTTAATTCAGAACATTTTTCCTTCTACGTCCCCAACCTGTGACATCTCATTATCCCTTGAAGAGCCTAATTATTCTCTGTGCCCGTCTCCACCCTGCTCCCCTACACCCATCCCCCCGCCCACACACACAGAGACACACACGCTTCTCATGTCATTCCCATTTCCTCTCCCTTCTTTTCAGGTAAGCAGTGTGGAGAGTGCTCTGCGGGTTTCTACGGAAATCCCAGAATTTCAGGAGCACCTTGCCAACCGTGTGCCTGCAACAACAACACCGACGTGACGGACCCTGAGTCCTGCAGCCGGCTGACGGGGGAGTGCCTGAAGTGTTTGCACAACACGCAGGGGCCCCACTGCCAGTTCTGCAAACCAGGTCACTTTGGATCGGCCATCAATCAGACCTGCCGGAGTAAGTGTGCCCGGCTTCCCAGGGAGGGTGGATTGGGGGCTGGGAACATGGCAGCAGAGCAAGGTCCTCCATGCATGTGCCAGGATCACCTGGGGACAGGGCTGGGATATTAACAGACCGATTCCTAGACTATACCTTCGACCCACTGAGCAGAATTTCCCAGAATCGGTACTGGGACCAAGTTCATCCAGTGTCTTTAATGTAGCAGTTTGGGAACCACTGAGGCAGAAGAGGGCCAGGGGTTGAGTCTATAATATAAAAAAAAAGGGGGGTGGCAGAAGTTTTTAGAAGATATTAACTATTTCAGTTGACTGAAGTCAACGTAGTGAACTGTTTTCAGATCGTGAATGGCAGGCAGAAAAGCAAGGTTTTCAGTCATCCTAATTGCGAGCTCTCAGAATACAGTCAGCAGAACCACATGAAATCGCTATGTGGGACGATCAGAAGTGCTGAATGGGTTTAACCTACTTAGATTCTTTGGTAGGCCTGAAACATAGTGAGGTGCCTCCTCCGTGAGCCCTTCTGAGAAACGATACATACAGTGTCTGTATGTTTGTTGAATGCCGGTGTTGTCCCTGAGTTTACCTGCAGCAATGGCTCTGTTCCCTCAGGGTGCTCCTGCCATCCTTCTGGGGTGAATCCTGCCAAGTGTCCCCCTGGTCGGGGAGCTTGCCTCTGTGACCCTGACACTGGCACGTGCCCTTGTCTGCCCAACGTCATGGGCCGGGCCTGTGACCGTTGTGCCGATGGACACTGGAATCTCATCCCCGGCAGAGGATGCCAGCCATGCGACTGTGACCCCCGGACCTCTCATGGCGGCCACTGTGACCAGGCAAGATGCTTTGAACTTTCCAGGGCGCTAGAGTGGGAAGGGAGGGGGAGACATAGTTTCCAAATTTGCAAATAATGTCTTCTTTATATACTCTTGTTAATTAGTGTTTTTGGACAGGATTGGCCTCATAGAGGGATAGAGTCTGCATTTACAAGGAATGAAAAACACTAAAAAAGAGAATGAGGGTCTTAAGGTCAAGTTTGGCTTCTTTTGCTTTTCTCCAAGCCTCTCTGTGACTGGGGAAGTCAGAATTCATGCACAGCAAAACACAAACAGCTTATCTTTCCCTACCCTCTATGTATGATCATAGGGAAGCTACAAGAAATTGGTTATTAATCAGAATTGATGATCAGAATGAAAATCAATGCATGCCTGCAAAACCGCAGTTCCATTTTCAGAAATTAAACTGTCATTCCCTACAG
Organism: Mustela putorius furo; assembly: GCF_011764305.1. NCBI lineage: Eukaryota > Metazoa > Chordata > Mammalia > Carnivora > Mustelidae > Mustela > Mustela putorius. Next base: position 16,682,649 of record NW_025421998.1, read on the forward strand.
CTCACCAATCACTTTACATATGGGGAAAATAAGATGTCCTCTTTTCTTACCAGACCAACCTCAGTTGTTTCAAAGGAATGCAGGGTAGTGTACTAGGAGCAAACCTGTGTTCTGTAACGTACCATTATTGCTGCTTAGCTGCACATGCGATTTTTAGTCCATAAAATAACGGGCATAGAATTTTTGAAACAAATATAACATCTATATGGAAAAAAAGTATTCATGGCATGATCAGGGTCTTTGGCTTAATAAATACAGTCTTTGAAACACTTGCCACATTAATAGAGATGGGAGGGAAGGGTAAAACAATGAGAAGAAATTTTAGAGTCTGTCCACACTGCAGGGACCAGGGTTTAATTGGAATCAAAATGCTAATTTAAGAAGCTGGACCTTTCCCAACTACTAAAAATAATGAGAAGCGTGGCTCATCTCCAATTTCAGTTCCACTGTTCAGCTGATGCAAAGGTCAAATCTTAGGCAAGTCAACTTTTGAAGGTAGTTCTCATATATAGAACTGTTTTGCTTTCTCTTTCTTCTTCTTTCCAGCCCTTCTGCTCCAACACACACACACACACACACATACACACACACACACACACACACCCCTACCTCTCCATGCCCTTTTTTTTCCTAATAAATGTTTTATTTTAGGATAGATTTCCAGAAGAGTTGTGAAGATAGGACAGAGAAGATGGACCTCGCACCCACCTTCCTCTGCTTTTAACACCTTACATTAGTATGGTGATTTGTCACAATTAATGAACCAATATTGACACAGTATCATTAACTAATGTCCATAATTTACTCATATTTCCTTAGTTGGTCACCTATTGTCATTTTTCTGTTCCCAAACCCCATCCGGGACACCCCATTACCTTTAGTCATCTTATCCCTTCAGGTTCTTCTTCATTGTAGCGTTTCTCAGGCTTTCCTTATTTTTGACGACCTTAGCAATTTTGAGGAAGGTTTTGGAAAATGTCCCTCTATTCAAATTTATCTGATGTTTTCTCCTGTTTGGACTTGGATTATGGGATTGAGGAAGAAGCCCACAGAGAGAAAGTGCTGTTCTCATAACATCCTCTTAAGGCTGCACACCATCTACATGACTTAGCACTGTTGACATGAATCCCAGTCACCGGGCTAAGGTAGTGTTTGTCATGGTTCTGTTCTGTAAAGTTACTTTCTTTCCTCCTTTCCATACTGTGCTCCTTGGAAGAAAGTCACCATGCATAATCTACACGTGAGGAGCGGGGAGTCTCACACTCCTTCCTTGAGGGCAGAGTAGCTCCATAAATTATTTGGAATTCTTCTGCACTGAGATTTATCTGTTGTCCCCCAGATCTTCATCTATTAATCATTTTTTAATATCTACATGGAGTCATGGGTATTTATACTATACTTCAAGTTACAATCCAATGTGACTTTATTTTGCTGTTCATGTTATTCCAGCTCTGATCTTTGGGAGTAATTTCAATGGGTTTCTATGTCCCTTTGACATACCTCATTATTATTAGGTTTTGGATTTTTTAAAGCACTTTCTGCATGACAAGGTACTCTGAGCTCATCTGGTGTATTTCTTGCCACTATCCTAGGAAAAGCCATTTCTTTCCTTCTCTTCCTCCTCTTCCTCCTCCTCCTTTTTTAAGAGAGAGAAGTTGGAGGAAGGGCAGAGGGAGAGGAAGAGAGAGAATCTTAAGCAGGCTCCATGCCCAGCACAGGGCCCTGATGCAGGCCTTGATCCCATGACCCTGTGATCATGACTTTAGCCGAAATCCAGAGTCTGACACTTAAATGACTGAGCCACCCAGGTGCCCTGAATTAGCCATTTCTTTAAGGAGACCTGGTTCCTTTTACTGGAGAATGGTATCTGAGCCCCAGATGACCATACCTGGCTCATATCCCCCCCCCCCCAACTCCTCACACCTGCTGCCACTGACCGTGGAACAAAATGATTGATCTCCACGTGAGTGCTTGGCTTCCTAATTCAAGAGGGACTCCCAATGTTCATGATACCACATCGGGCATGGTTCTTAGACCTTTTAGCTTCTTCTCCTTTTTTTAAAAAGTAGGTTCCACACTCAGTATGAAGCCAAACATAGGGCTTGAATTCACAACCTTCAGATCAAGACCTGAGCTGAGCTGAGATCAAGAGTTGGATGCTTACCCAACTGAGTCACCCAGGTGCCCTGTAGACCTTTTAGGAAGCATATTTGCAGCAGGATTCAACGAAGACCACAGTCCAATCATGGAGGCTAAGGGAAGGCTATGAAGCTAGAAGTCAGATGGCATTGGTTTAACCGGAAGACCCCCTGATGACAAGGGTATTTGGGGTTGTCTGGTCCATTGGGGATTCCTTGGGGAAGACTGCTCTTTAAAATCAGGAAACATTTTCACAGGAGTATAGGAGAGACAGGTGGATATTTAGATTCCCAGCTGTTTAAACAACCACTGGTAAATGTCTTTATGTCAGACAGGAGGTCATCCTTGGTGCATTATTACAGAGCGAGAGCCAAATGTGCAATCCAATATTTTCATCAACAGTTGGGATTGAGGTGGGGAAACATGCCTCCCAAATATTATCAAATTTGCAGATATGGCTAAGTTGTAAGCTCCTGGGATAAAGACAGAACACAAGACAAGATATCCTCACAGCCCATCCTGTTGGCTGGAAAGAAGAGTGTGAAATGGTACCAGGATAAAAGTAAAAGTTTTGCAATTGGGTTTTTAAAATCCATTGCATCAATGCAGAGTAGGAGTAAGAACCTGGCACCAGCTCGTGTGAAAAACATCTGAGGATTTTCGCTTCTGTGAGCCAGCCGTGGTGACCAGGCTGCCAAAGACACAGTGTCCGTTCCAGCTATACCGGTGGGAATGCCACACTCGGGGTCAGGCCAGTCACTGTCCTACAGTCCTCTGCACTGGTCAGACAGCCATAGGAACATCGTTGTTACTTTTGCATCCTACCTTTTAAACATTCTATTGACAAACTAGTACCTGTCCCAAGGAAGCCAATCAGGAAGTACTGTTGCTATTCTGGGGTAAAGACTTGAAGGAATTAGGGGTGATCAGACCAAAGAAAAGAAGCAAATGCAAATTGGGAATGTTCATCTCCAGTTGGAAGAGGGACTGTCCCAGGGAAGGGGGGGCTGCCCTTTTTGTGCAACAGGGCTCAGAACAACAGCAACAAGTTACAAAAGAGCAGACTCTCCACCCATGGGAGGAAAGATTGCCGAACAGTTAAGGACAACCAGAAGTCTGTCAGGTCTCAGGGATAGCCTGCTCACCAAAACTCCTTATATTTGAGCAGAAGCTAATGGGGACGCTAAAGAAAGGCAGAAGCTGTGTAGATCTGGTCATTTTATAAGTCAGACTACCAATGGAGCTGCCCTTTAAGCAAATTTGGTCAAGTATAACCAAGTACTCTGACAATAGTGATTTGCTTCTGTATTTTTCTCCTGTGAATTTTCTAACCTCCCCAGTTTTCAGAAGGGCTGGTCAAGGATCCCATTGAGAGGGTATACAAAAGATTATCCCTCTCCCCCAAAACACAGTAAAATAACCATCATTAAATGATTAAGCTTCACTTGCAAAAAAATATTGCTTTGTTGAGCAAAACACTAGCCCAGTTGGGAGAAGCTCCATTGTACATTCCATAATGGAAACATTATTTGCCAAATCAGTTGATCAATGTTCATCCAGGCCTTCAGCCTCTCTGTTCATCATGCACGAACTCCCATAACTGTAGAGGAAAAGAATGTGGCCCATTTCCCGTGATGTGTTTTGTTTTCATTTACATCTGTGTATGTTTCCCGGCTTGGGGCCACCTGGCCTCAAACAGCTGGAAGCAGGCGTTATATTCAGGGGCCCAAAGCCAAAACACATCAGCTCCTGAGCCGTGGTCTTGCCGAGGGTAGTTGCTGGCCGTGGGAATATCATCCTTCCTCTGCCTTTGCACAGCTGTATGTTCTAAACCACTGGAGGGAAAACGATTTCATATTAAGATTCATTATTTGTTTTAGATCATAAAGCTTGGCAGTTCCTCACCCATGACTGCTCTTCCAGCTTACAGGCCAGTGTCCGTGTAAATTAGGCTATGATGGGAAACTCTGCAGCGAGTGCAAGGAAGATTATTACCGTGACCCACTGGGGCGATGCATTCGTAAGTATTACTAATTCTAAAAACACAAGGACCATCCGCCTGGTCTGACCACAGGCATGCTATGAACCAGCTGAATTTTAAATTCCTTTATTTGATAGAAAATTCACAATGTGCAATCTTTGCTTTGAAAACAGTATTTTTTATAGCCTTATAAAAAGATTTGTGTCAAGCCTTTGGCTACATTACATGTGTTGAAGCCTGATTGCAGTTCCTCAAAGTCCCTAAAATGCAACAGACGTCTGAGGTCATGACCTGTGGCCTGTTTTCTGCTATTTGGAAGCATGTTGACATAAACAGCTTCTAGAGGGAGGTGCAGGCCGGGAGATGGTTCATAGGAAGCCAGAAGAAGAGGGAATGTTTCCCCAACTTGGATCTCGTAATTCTGGCTCTTTCAGATATTCCCTGTTTCATTTATTTTAAGACATTCACAAAAATGCCTCCTGGGTGCACTAGGTCGTGAGCAGATAAGGCAAGGCCCCTATGCTCGTGGAGTTCATGTTCTAGTGCCTTTCGCCCCATGTCTTAGCACTGATTGTTGGGCTTAGAGCAGCACCGTCTGACAGAACTTTCTGCAGCAATGGAAATGGTCCAATTGGCACTGTTGGGATGCAGGGGTCACGGGCCTGGGAGCTGATGAGCACTTGAGATGTGGCTAGTGCGGACGAAGAAAAGAACCATGTGTTCAATTCATTTACATTTCAGCAGCTACGGGTGCTAAGTAGCTACCATATTGGACAGTAGATTGAGAATCTGGGTTAGTGGATTTGTGAATCTCTGCGGTCTGCTGCCAAAAGAGGTCAGTCCAAAGAAATATCCAATGTGGTGGGCTTACCACAGTCACCTCTACATAGCCACATGTGGTAACTTTTTCCTCCTCTCTATTCCTTTCTAAATGTGCTTTTGTGGCTAAAATAAATGGCCTTCATTTCCTTGCCCCATTCAAATCTGTATCCTCAGTGGTTCCCCCCCAGTCCCACTTAGTTTTCTATCTGGAATGGAGACGTTAAAAACCAGGGAAGAATTTGGCTCCTGGAAAATCTGTCTGAGCATCTTTTGTCTGTGCCCTCCTAGTATTTCAATAATCTCGTGTTCTGAAATGCTTTCAGCTTTGATAGAGAAAACTTTGCAAATGATCAACTGGGGCCATAGACTTTTCTAACGCTCCTGGAAAAGAGCCATTAATAAGCTGGTGACTTGACCTAGTGCTGCCCTGGAGGGGTTCCTGCTGAGGCCTCCGAGCCAAAGCGAATGTGCTGGACAGATGGGATCTAGTTGAGGAGCCTAGTGTGTTAATCAGTTTTTATTTGTAATCGGGATTTTTACTCAAGCTATAAAATGCATTTTTAAATCACTTGTTCCTTGCAGTTAGTCTAGTGACACAGACTAATGATGTCCTGACCTTCTGGAAATTGCTCTAATTTCCATAGCTCTATCCATTCTCCGTCCTCAGCCTTAATCAAAAGGCTACTCAACTGAATTACATGTAGCATCTGTTGCTGTTATTTTTTTTAACTTTTTTTTTAGAGCAATTTTAGATTTACAGCAAAATTGAGAGGAAGGTACAGAGATTTCCCATATATCCCCACCCCCTACACATGCACGGCCAGCCCCATTAACAACACCCCCATGTTACAACTGATGAACCCACGTTGACACACGCCATAACGTCCAAGTCCACAGTTCACGTTATGGTTCACTCTTGGTAGTTTCCATTCTGTGGGTTTGGACAAATGTGTAAGGACACATACCCCCCATGATGGCATCATATGGAATATTTTCACTGCCCTAAAAATCCTCCATGCCCCACCTGTTCCTCTCTCACCACCCCTCTCCCCACAGCCCATGCCAGCCACTCATCTTTTTATTCATTTCCATGGTTTTGCCTTTTCTAGAATGTCCGGTAGTTGGAATCCTACAGTACCTCACCTTTTCAGATTGATTTAGTTCATTAGGTGGCAGGCATTTAGGGTCCCTCTGTGTCTTCTCATGGTTTGATAGCTCATTTCTTCTTAGCCTTAAAAAATATCCCTTGTACCACAGTTTTCTTTACCCATTCGCCCACTGTAGGACATCTTGGTTGTTTCCAAGTTTGGGCAATTATAAATACAGCTGCCATAAACATCTGTCTGCGGGGTTTTGCATGGACATCAGTTTTCAATTTCTCTGGGTAAACATGATGGAGTGATTTCCCCCCTTTTCTGGAGGCTGGACTGGTTCTCCTTATGTAATGGAAAACGGCATGCATCAGCACCTGCAGGCTGGTACAGAGTGTGGTCACGAGAATTCCTAGAGGGTCTCCGACACACCTGAGTCACCCACAGGGGGAGTGGCCCCGGACGCTAGTGTGACATCCCCTGCTGGGTCCAGGTTACTCATCGAACAGGTGAAGGAACCCACACAAGAACACTCACACAGTAAAGACGACACCTGGTATCTCCATCTGGGAACCATGAACGGATGTGTTAGTGGGACGAAAAGCAGAGTGCTGTATGTAATGGCCACCACCAGGTCTCTGTAATTATACCGGTTTTTAAATGTTCACCTTAAAACTGGGCATCGGGGATACTTTCCGGGGAGAGGAGTGGGCTTTGTTCTTGAGCCAGAAGCAAAAGGCCAAGTGACTGACATTCTCTGCTCCCTCTGTCTTCATTTTAGCATGTGACTGCAACAAGGAAGGTGCCCAGAAGCCCACCTGTGACCGGGACACGGGCACGTGCCACTGCCGGGAGGGGGTTGGCGGCCCGCGATGCGATCGCTGCGCCCGGGGTCACGGCCGGGAATTCCCTGCCTGTCTGCCATGTCATGGCTGCTTTGATCCCTGGGACCACACGGTTTCTGCCCTCTCCAAAGCGGTGCAGGGGTTAATGAGGCTGGCTGCTAACATGCGAGATAAAAGAGAGCCCATGAGGGTCTGCGAGGCCGACTTCAAAGGCCTCAGAGAGAACATGTCTGAAATAGAAAGGATTCTGAAACATCCTGTTTTCTCATCGGGGGAATTCTCAACCGTCAAGGATTATCAGGACTCTGTTCGGTAAGATTTGTGCTCAAGCCATAGAGAGCAAGTTCCTGATATGCCTTGACTCCCGTGGAGCTTTAAAAAGGCTTCAGTTTCAAAATGTACCTATGTGGACGTTAGGGAAATAATTTTTCAGTCAGTGTCCAGGTTGGTCATTGTGATGGTCTTTCTCTTTCTTACCTACTTAGGATTTCATGGGATCTTTCCAGATGACATCGATTAGAACAAAAAGGCAATCCATCATTAAGAGCTTGGTTTTGGAAAGCCCAAACCCAGCAGAGCTGAAAGACACAAAATTGGGAAAAGGGTCATTTATAATACAGATTTTTTTTTTTCCCCAACCAGGCACCCAGGGGGAAATTTGCTGAATCCTCCCAAATTCTTTGGTTGCTTGGAAAGCCCATACGTTAATGTGAAGTCATAGAGCAAGTGTGAGAAGTTCCTCAAAATGCATTGTCATTTTTATTATATGTTATATATATTTATACAGCACACATCAAACATTTCTGGAAATTATGTTGGTTGGTCTGGGTCAGGGCTCAGGAAACCACGGGCAAAAGTCCCGCAGGCCACCCTCTTTTGTAAATGAGGATTTGCTGGTACACAGCCATGCCCACTTATGTGCCTGTCGTCTGTGGCTGCTTTCCTGGGACAAGGGCAGGTGGAGCTGTTGTGGCAGAGACTAGGCCCCCCTGCCAGGTCTAAAATATTTACTATCTGACCCTTTACAGAAAAAATTTGCCAGTTGCTCTGGGCAAAAACCAGGGTGCACGGGATACAGTTCTCCATCCTTCTATGAGCACATAGTCTACTAAGAAATCAGAAAGACTGATTATGTAGCAGAATATCCCCTTCCTCCCACCCCGCCCCGCTATCAAAGGTCCCGGATTAAAGAATACTTGAAGATGCAGAGTTTTATGTTATACAAAATACCAGTGTCGATATAAGGCCATTCAGTTTCATCAGGCAGGAAGTCCCAGAGGTACATGGTAACAGCTTAAAAGTTACACAAGAAAGAAGGTAAAAGTCCACCGACATAGTTCGGAGGAAGGGCCAGGCCAGGCTGGCAGCTGAAAGCGAGCACATCTGTAGCCTCATAAAGACTGTTGCCTGCAGGATTTGAGCCTTGGGTCCCCAGATCTTCCCACTTTTTAAGAGATGTCAGACCTCCAGATTTTTATGCAAAGGCTCCCACTTTAAAATACCGCAGCTAATCCAGCGGTGCTCTTAGAAACACCGAATAGGCCAAGTAAATGTGTCTGAGAATGAGCTTTGGTTCATGGACCACAGGCTTGTGGTTCTAGAATATGGAGGACAAAGTGGTCCTGTCAGGCAGAATGAGCCGGCCGGCAGTGGACATTCTAAACAAAGAGACCACAGGACCTCGGAATAGAGCAGAAAGACAGCAAGAGGAGCAGGAGTCCCAGGGCCAGACCTCTTCTGCCAGACACCAGCACGTCTGTCCCTTCCCAGGCCACCTGCGGAGCTCCTCTTCCTCCTTAGCAACCACCAAAACACCGCCTCCTCCCTGAAGCCTTCCATGACCTCCTCAGAAAAAGACACGTGTTTCCTTCTCCATCTTCCCACCTCCCTGTGCTTCCTGGGCAGTCACCCCACCAAGGGGCCCCTGGAGGCAGAGGTTACCTTCTCCAGGCTCCCTTCAGTAATGTAACAAATGCTTGCTGGGAAAATTACCGACAAAAAGTGAGGCGGAGGACAGGAAAGCAGGATGTCACGAGTACAGATGCCGTGACTGAAATCCATCTATTGCTGTGTGGCCTTGGGCAAGTTATTTCACAATCTGTGAAATCTATTTCACAGATTTCTTGGGAGAATTAGACGCACTACTGAGCATGTGCCTGGCGCATTGCTGGGCTTCAAGAGTCACATTTCTAATAACAGTAATTACTATCATTGTTATGATTATTAACGTGATGAATTATGGTCCTGACAGTTGGTGCCAGAAGGAAAAGTCTGTAGATTAGAAGGGAGAGTTAGAGCAGAAAATGCATTTCTGCCAAGATAAATTAGTCCCAGAGATTCATTTTGTCATTTTCCTCAACTGTACTCATCACAATTTGCACCAAATTTCCTTAGCATGAGGGACATTACTGATTATTTCCTTGAAAATAATGGGTGCTGAGCCCAGCACATTGAAGCAGGACAGAGCTAGCACCATGGAGAAGATGGGGCGAGGGAACATACCCTAGGCCTGGGTACTGTCACCAACAAGGAAACCTCCTCGTCACTCATGGGAATGACAAGGACCCTGTACAGCAGAGGCACTAGAAGGATCCTTGCTGGGAGCAGATTTATTCTCGATAAAGAGCTGCTTCTTTCCTTAGGCTGGGTGAGGACTCCCATGTTGAAAGCTGAATATAGGTCGGATCTCATGGATTTAAATAAACCGTATCTGAATGAGTGTTTTTGCAAACCCAAAGCAAAGGGAGACAGACAGAGTCTAAATAGTTGAAATGGAAAGCCCTTGTCCTGCTAGACCTCATATGTGGATTGTGTTTTAAGTGAGTGCTAAAATATTCCCGGAAGCTGAATTGATAAGAAAGAGAGGAACCATGAACAGAGCGACAAACTGTCAAACAACATTGGGGAAGAAAGATCGGTTCTAATTATGAGGTTGTCTGATCATGAGGGCAGTGTTGTATTTTGTTTCGCTGGTCTATCAACAGGAATACAAGCTTCGCTACATTCACTGTCATTTCCCCTCCAGGGAACAAATCATGCAGCAAAGTGTGCAAATGAAAGCTGTGCGTGAGTTTCCAGATCTGAAAGAAAGGATAGGGAGAAGGAGGAATGAAGCAGACCTCTTACTTGAAGAACTCCGGCGAGAAATCGGTTTGCGCTCCCATGCCCGCAGCGCAAGCATCACGGGTAAGAGAAAACGCTCCTGGAGGCCCCACGGATGGACGCTTGCTGGCGGCCCCATCATGCGTGCCGTTAGCAAGTTGCCTGGGGCTCATTGCCACAGAGCCTGAGCACTTTAGGACCTGAAAACACACCCATTAAAGGTATTATTTGAACACGAATATTTCTCAACAGGATAGAACTTGGGTAGCATGTGCTGAAAATAATGAATACAGCTAACAGTGTCTGCTAGGAAGCCAGTACTGACCCCCAGAGTTCTCTCCTCGTGCCACAGCATGTAAGGGGTCGCGTGTAACAGGCTTCGGACTGAGAGTTGGATGTTCCAAAACCAGCTTGTCCCTCTGAGCACGGCAATGAGGCTCAGAAAGCTCCCTGCCTTGGCTCTTCCCTCTGAGTCAAAGGAACAAACAGTGACACTCAGAGAAAGGACATTCAAGCTTTGCTGTCCGGTTGCCTCTTCAACATGGTTCACGGCCTGAAAGATTTGGACCCCCAAATGGAGCACGGGGAATAGAATTCTTCGTGGGTTTACTGGGAAAGGCTCCAGGAAATAGGTGACTTCTGCCTTAGACTTCACAAAATGAGGCTAAAATTTGCCAGATAAATAAAGGCCAAAACTCATCCCAAGCAGTAGGAAGGTGTGGTTGTCTCATGCCCAGCTTCTAGCTACATAGAGAATAAAGATCAGGACTCTGGGCCTCTGGTTCCTAAAATATGGAGTTAGTGTTCAAAGTCCTGCGACACTATCATTTGCAGTAAATCATTCTGTATTATCTTCATGAATTTGTATTTTACTAAAAACATGGAAAATACAGATCAGAGCCTAAGAACATAATTTCTAGAATCAAACCACCTACCTCACTGTCTGTGAGACCTCAGGCCAATAACTTTCATCCCGAGAGCCTCGTCTCTCACTTGCAAGGCGGGAGTGATCCCACTAACACGTACCTCAGCGTTTTGTGAAGATTCAGGAAGAAAACTGACAGGAAGTGCAGGCACAGAGAAAACACTCTGCAGTTGTGACCTGCTGTCATCAGTTTCAGCATGACAGGTCAGCACGCTAGGGTCCCCCCACAACTTCTACCCAGAGCCTGTTTTTATAAAGGGAGTCTCACCAGGAGACAGGTTCACCGGCCGGTGCCTGTGGCCGCTCTCACTCTCCAGGGCTGAGAAGTTGTGACTGACATGCTGTGGCCGGCAGGCCTAAATCATCTGTTCTCTGGCCCTTTCCAGAACAAATTTGTCAACTCCTGCCCCATCTCGTGAGGTGAACTCGGCTGGTTTGTCACGTTAGGGTTCGTACAGGCAGTCATCACTGACACTAATTAATACATACTTCATCCATCCGTGGAACACTTTAGAGCAGACTCTCAGATTGTTTCCCTTAGTCCTCACGAATTACAGATAAGCAAGCGATCTGGAGATGAGCCAGTTTGCTGAAGGATGTAGGCAGACAGTAAAGGGCAAAACCAACACTCACGCTGTGAAAAGATTGTCTTGATAACTGGTATGGAATTTCGTTTATTCTCACAAAACTTACCCTACCTCAATTTGCATTAATGTAGATTCCTCAGAGGACATCAAGAGGCATTATCAGACGTCATCATCTGCTGAAAAGAAAAGTAATGAAACCATTTCTATCATAAAAAACTCTGAAAAAACCAGAAACGACTTACTTACCATCTTCGATACGCTAACCTCAAAACAGAACTCGTCATTGGAAAAACTGAAGCAGATTATGGTACCAGATATCCAAAGACTGAAAGAAAAGGTAAATGTTCATGATGGTATGGTAAAAGCATTGTGGTTTCTGTTTGGCATACAAGTCTCTTCAGTTGTATTTCCTGCCTTGCATTTTATTTTTTTATTTAGACTTTGTAAGTGTATAGATATAACCTAAATTTAGATACGCTGTATTATATAAGATACAAATAATATAAATATGGTAATTTGTATTTTATTATTTTTATTTTCTAAATCAAAGTTTGAGAAAATTCAGAGTAAGACTGTGGCTTGATTTTATTATCTTATCTTTATTTATATTATTTGCTCTTTCCACAATGGTACAGATTATAGACATTCGCTCCTCTTGCTTCCTTGTAAATAAAAGGTAATTTTTATTAAAAAAAAAAAAAGAAAGAAAGAAATTAACATGCAATAAATGCTAGATATTTGACTGTTTTCTCCAAAAACTCTGAGCGTAAAAATGCATTGATGCTGACAACAAAGGATTCAGGTATTTTGTTCTGGAGACACGTTTCACAAGGTTGTGTCCACGTGCTAAGCATGAACCACTGTCGAAGAAACACTTACGCCTAGAGCACTGAGTGGCTCCAGTGAACCTGGATGGCATCAGCCAAACCCTGCCCACATGTCACTTTTCAACATGAATCCTTTCTCCCTTGAGGTGTGTGCAGACCCCAGGGACATGCCCTGCGTGCTCGCATTCTGTGATGGCCCCAGCTGCCGCAGCTCCCCGCCCCTCTCGAGCGATGCCCTCCAGCAAGCTCAGGAGGCAGAGTCTGCAATTCGTAATTTGAGCGACCAGGTTCAGGGTTGGAAGAACCAGGTAAATATGGCTTCTCTTGTTTTATTTGTAAAGCCGCAGCAATAGGAAGAAAAAAGCAAACTGAAATGTTTAAAACAACCATTTAGCTTCTAGTTGAAAGGGTAGATTCTAGATATTAGGTGTTCTTTTTTTTCTTTTTTTTTTTTAAGACTTTTATTTATTTATCTGCCAGAGAGAGACACAGTGAGACAGGGAATATAAGCAGGGTGAGTGGGAGAGGGAGAAGCAGGTTCCCCCATGACCCTGGGATCATCACCTGAGCCGAAGGCAGATGCTTAATGACTGAGCCACTCAGGCGTCCAATATTAGGTGCTCTTACGCTTGGAAACAGAGGATTAAAAATACAGATGTGTGTATAAATGTACATTTATAAGTACATGTGAATATTGACATTTTCTATGATATATGTATCACATATATGTGTGTAAATGTGTGTGTGTGTGTGTGTATGGAGAGAGCGCGAGAGGAGAAAGAACTCAAAAGTCTATGTTTGCAGGATATTGACTCACATGGATGTTTCTTTTCTAGCAAACACTACATAAAAAAATGGGAGGCTCTTAGCCTTAAAGGTTTGAAAACTTTAGATTTCTCAAAGTAAAGACTAATTTGTAAAAATTCAAGGGCTAAATATACAAATTCCAATGTTAAAATTTAATTTGATATAGAAAATGTTGTAATAGGGATACACCCTTAGGCCTTGTACTCCTTCCAATGTTGTTAGACATGAAATAGTAGTTTTAATACTTAAGTACCTGATGATTGAGTCACTAATAACTTGAACTGTTTTCATTTATTTTTCTGATCATATTGATAAATTAGAATAATTTTTAATTGCCTAATTTCCCTTGTGTGTGTGTGTGTGTGTGTGTGTGTGTGTGTGTGAATACATTACACATTCACCTGGAGATGTTGAATACAATTTTAGGTATTCTGTGACTAACTGGATTCATCTTGTAACATGATGATGATGTGTACCCTAGTTGGCTCCATTTTTGACACTATATATAGAGTCTTTGATGAAGAAGAAAAATCTCTTAAAAAGCTAAATTTCTTGGGGCGCCTGTGTGGCTCAGTGGGTTAAAGCCCCTGCCTTCGGCTTGGGTCATGATCCCAGGGTCCTGGGATAGAGCCCCGCGTCGGGCTCCCTGCTTGGCTCGGGGACCCTGCTTTCCCCTCTCTCTCTGCCTGCGTCTCTGCCTACTTGTGATCTCTGCCTGTCAAATAAATAAAATCTTTAGAAAAAAAAAAAGCTAGATTTCTTTACCAACAATATGAGCACTGGGTATTATAAAAGACTGATGAATCATAGGCCTATATCTTGGAAACAAGTAATACATTATATGTTAGTTAATTGAGTTTAAATAAAAAATTATTTCAATGAGATTATATCTACACACCCCAAAATATGTAAGTTAAATATTATAGCAGTCAGCATTCCTGTTTGTAAGCAACAGAAACCAACTCCTGAATAAAACGGTTTCAGAATCAACAGGAGGATAGAAGGCCAAGCTTGGGAACGAGCTGAGAACCACGGCTAAGATATGGTGTGCATCTCACACTCGTGGGTGCACACATGTGCACACATGGGCTTGCCCGCACATGCATGTGCACACAGAGCTACACTTTCCTCCTTGAGCCTCACCTGCGTGAGCCTGAGCCCCAGCTGGTCCCAAGCCCTGCTCCACAAGCTCCCGAATCCAGGTCCTGTGCGAGCCTCTGATTAGCACCAGCACATCTTGAATGTTGCAAATTTTTATTTACATAGTCATAATTCTGAGTTGCTACCTAGTTTTCACTTAGATGTTACTCTTCCTTCTTCCAATAAATATTCTTTGAGTGCCTACGATCCTGGCCTGGCATCCTGGTGGTTAAAACAATCCTGAATTGTTCAACGTAATTTTAAATGATTACACCTTATTGCCCCTTCTCAAAACAAAACAAAACAGAAAAACCAAAAAAACCACAAAACCAAAAACCCAGAAACCTCACACCATTTAAAATAGCCCTGTGTTAAGCTTTTACTTTTAAAAGATAGCCCCTGATGTATGTTCTAGCAGGATCTGGCTTTCTCAGCGCCCAACTGAAGAACTGGGAAGGGCGGGAGCGGGGGGTTTTCATGTTGATAAAATGGTGTGCTATTTCCCTCTTGATTAGATGGGGCAGAAGAGTGCCAGGAAAGATTGTGAGAGAATTCTCAGGAGTCAGTGGTGACAGAAGATGGATTGCAGAGAGATATTTTCAGAGTGAAGTAATTTAGCAATCTCTTCTCTGAATACAGCATCGACTAATTGACACAGATTTCATCTTTACAATTTTGTGTTTTCCTGTCCAGAGTATTTATTTGTGGAATTCTCATTTTACTTTCATGTGTTCTTACCGCTAACCTTTTTTTTTTTTTTAATTGAGAGAGAGATAACTAACATAGAACACTGTATTAGTTTTAAGCATACATGATTTGGTAGATGTATATATTGCAAAATGATTGGCACAGGAAGTTTGATTAACATCTATCCCCTCACTTAGATTTTTTTCTCATGATGGGAACTTTGAAGATCTCTCTCAGCAACTGCTCACCATTCTAAGATTTTCAAAGTTCTAGGAAAATTAAGGGACAACTCTAAAAAAAAATGAAGATACATATTTTTCATCATGTAAATATTTTTTTCGTTTCATCATTTCCAATGAATGCAACTAAATCCTTTTCCAAAAAATCCGTATGGCTCAAATTAGGCTGGCTCCTTTTGTGAGGAAATACAGGGAGATTCTTTTTTTTCCTAATTGTGTTTGATCCTAATTAGCCCTACTTCTGTCACAATTAATTTATTCCATACAGCTCAACTTGTTGCTGATGTTGCCCTATTGCTTTCTGGGTGTTATTTTTTTTTTTCCTCTTTAATTTGTTGGAATGTCAAGAAAAGCTAAGGAGTTTTCTCAAACCACATAATTAAAACTTTGCACTTCTAGAGGGCAAGACTTTTAGACCTATCATTCCTCCACCAAGTGTACAGGAGGTTTGGAATTTATCTTTGTAGCCTGCTCTGAGTTCAAACTCGTTTATTAAAAGGAGGAATGCTTTCTTTTTTAGCTTTCAGAGTAAGTACATTTTTTCAATTTAAGGAATGTCAAGAAGAGTAATTATTTTAATTTACATAAAAGAAAATGCTCTTAACTTATTAAACATTATGACCACTGTAAGCAGTCCCAAGTAATTTGCTGACATTATAGAATGCTAAAGTCTCATTAAAACAGAATTTTTGTTTTACATTTGTACCAGGAAAAGTCATTAGCACTAGGTCAACATGGTTTCCAAATAATTTTGATCACTAAGTGTTTGAAGAGATATATTCACATTATTTTTTTATAGATTTTATTTTTTTAAGTAATCTCTACACCCAACATGGGGCTCAAACTCACAACCCCAAGATCTAGAGTCACTTGCTCTACCAACTGAGCCAGCCAGACACCACAAGATAAATTCACACTAAACAAACATGATAATGAAAACAAATAACATCACCTTATAGAGAAATCCCTTAAAATGAATCTTTTATTTAATCTCTATGCTCCTCTTTTGTTTTTAGTGAGTTTCCTTTGGTCCAACTAGGTAATTAAACATCACACAATGTGCCTAATTGTTGTGTTTTCCTCATTGTTATTTTTTTCTTATCCCAGCTCAAAAATGTAAGTAAACTGGCAGAAATCTCCAAAAACAGTGCCTTACAGCTAAATGAGAAACTGAGAAATATGAAAAATCAAAGTGAATCTGAAGAAGAGAAAATGAATCTCTTAATCAAAAAACTGAAAACATTTTTGTCAGGTAATTAGAAAAATATGATGACTTGGGACTAGTTTTGTTTATTTTTCTTTGTTTTTTGTTTTTAAATATATACTCAAACATCATAACTGAGTTCAAATTGCATTAAGTGGAAATGAAATGCCTAAATCAGAAACATGATGTACCCTTTGATATAAAATTTCTTAATGAAAATAATTCCCAAATATTAATTCTATCAAAAAATATATGGCTATCTGTACAAGATCAATTTAGTAAAAAGTCCTAGAATTTAGTTAAAATTTCAAACAAATGAAGTGGGTGCTTAAAGTGGGGTTTTTTTTTAAGAAAAAAAATCTAACATGATGATTCTATCAGATTTCTTAATGTTATGATTCCATGATTTTCTCTGCTGACAGATTGTGTAAGATCAAAGCATACCAGATTTCAGTTAGTATACCAAATACTATAGGGAGGTGGTATCTAAAATATCAGTTTTTAACTATTATAGACTATTTTCCAAGTTTCCTATTGGTTCTCTGTGATCGACTGAAAGGAATAATTTGATCCATTTATTATTATAATTATGATGCTATTATCCCTCATTGTGCCTTACTGTAGAAGTTCACTTTTATTATTTAAGAAGTTTATTTTAAATTACAGAGAATTAGTAGTTGATGATAAAAATGAAATAGTACAGCTGGAAATTGACCTGAAACTTCCCTCTCTGCAAATAATCCAGCTTGGGTATGACCGTATATGGAGTAAATCATAAGAGGTTTTCTTCTCCATCACCATCTCCCAGATTCAATAACTTAATGTTCCTCACGTGAATCAGCTGACAACTGGGATGTCTGTTACCATCGTTGCAACCACTTTGTGAATCTGTTTAATAGTAGTAAGAGACTCCTATGGCCAATTGCTTTTTCTATCTCCATGTTACTAGATACTATATGAACTCAGCCCAAGTCCTGATTTTTGAAATAAGAATAAAATGAGGCAGCGCAAGTCATCAGTAAAAATGACCAAAATAATCAGTAAAAATGAATGGGATGAGATCGGTCTACTGGACATTTTGTTTGTTTTAGTGTGTTAGCTGGATGGATTGGTATTGATTAGACACAGATCTAGGAACTGGTTGGTTTAAGGAACACATTAGCTATTTCTGCAGATATAGGTCAGTTGAGGCACCAAAACCAAACCAAAACCAAATTGCTAGACCAGTCATGCAAAATGGCACCATATGCTTCTGGGCCCCAACTGATGGCTCAGAAGGCAAGGTCTGCTGCTTTCCACCTCATGCCGTTGGTCATGGAGACTATTCCCTTACTGGTCTCATTGGCATTGCTGCTGAATATATCTCTAATTTTTTTTTAAGATTTTATTTATTTATTTGACAGAGAGAGAGAGATCATAAGTAGGTAGAGGCAGGCAGAGATGGGGAGGGGGAGAAGGCTCCCCGCTGAGCAGAGAGCCCAATGCGGGGCTCGATCCCAGGACCCTGGCATCATGACCTGAGCCAAAGGCAGAGGCTTTAACCCACTGAGCCACCCAGGCGCCCCAATATATCTCTAATTTTAAAAAAGTTTAATTACCCCAATGAATTAAAAAAAAAAAAAAACCTCCAGATTATTACAACAAACATTAGACTAGGCAAAGGGAAAAATCCTATTCTGTAAAAGACACATCTCTGATCTGGGTCCCAAGACCCTTGGTCCCCAGGAAGCAGTAACCTCCTCTCACCAATTTCTCTTCCTCTATCCTTTCCATGAAGCCCAAATCCAAGTGTTATTAAATTGTATGGTGGCTGCACTCCTCTGCTCGTCTTGACCATCTTTGTATTTACCTTGTGGTCTGAAATTCACCATGGACAAAGTTAGCTGCCACTTCTCCTACAAGGCCCATATCAAAATTTTGAATTTACGATCTCATAACAAATGCCAGTAAATGTTTGATGATGAATATCGGGCCAAATTAAAGTTACTTTTTATTAGAACTTTTTTAATAAAAGGAAATACTCTTTCTTTCAAGAGCCAACTTCCGAGTACAGTACATGCTATTTCAATCATGAGAGTGATTTACTCACACACACAAAAAATCTCATTACTTTTTTTTTTCCAAAAACATGACAGGAAGTAAAATAGTCCTTTTATTTTAAATAAAAAGCTAGAACAAAATGATTACCAAAGGGATATAGACTCATGTCATGTCTGTCAAATGCTGGAAGGTGTCTGTGGTGCCCGCTCCCTCCTGAAGAAATTCCAAGTTCCTCAGCCTCCCATGTCAAGGCTCCTGGGCTCTGCTCCCAGCCTTTCGGGACGTGCAGCCCCGCACTGCGACTCCACTCTCTGACGCCAGCAGTGATCCGAGGACGGCTTCTTGCTGCAGCCAACTTTGGTGTCTGAGTTTCGCTCAGCTTGGAATGCCTTTACCCCTGCCTTTACCCCACTTCCATAGGTACAAACTTTGCTGTCCTCCAGCCTCAACTTATGTGCCTTTTTGAGGTTCTTCTTGAAATATTTTCTCCTCCCTCTGGATCCCGTATCACTTTGTCTTCGGTGTATCATCTCTGTTCTTATGTTATTAATATTGATATGGAATGGCTTTTCTTCCCCCTATGGATGGTCAGCCCCTTGAGGACTAGATCTCCAACTTCCCGCAAGGAATTCAGCATTATGCCTCCGTAAGGAGCCAGAGCGACACAAAGTGTTAGCATCCCAGACCCTAACAGTCCATCTGCTGCTTCCATTCTCAGGGAAGGCTGATTCTGTTTTCCTGAAGAGCAGGGCAGTGGTATATTTAACAGTTTCCAGATAACCCATTACTCATCCGGGTCTTAACTCTCTATTGTCGAGTTCCCTTCTCGAAATAGGACTTTGAGTGATAGCGTCAGGTAGAGTTGTCCCAAGCAACAACTGGGAGCCTTTCTGATGTCACAGAGGATTAGAATCAAGTTTTGTTGGGTCCAGACCTGGTGCTTCCTCATGTCTCATTCATTCGTATTCGAATCTTGGTGACGCATCTAACCGTTGTACTTGCTTTTGAACCAGGACTTAACTGGTTCGCAGGAGGATGTTTCGCAAAGCATACACAACATCGCAAGCCTGTAGGTTTTCAGTTTTCCAGCAACCATTTGTGCAGCATGTATTCAACACTA
This sequence comes from Mustela putorius furo, assembly GCF_011764305.1. Taxonomy (NCBI): domain Eukaryota; kingdom Metazoa; phylum Chordata; class Mammalia; order Carnivora; family Mustelidae; genus Mustela; species Mustela putorius. Next base: position 16,702,205 of record NW_025421998.1, read on the forward strand.
CATGAATGGTGCTTCTTTCAGAGAGAAGGGAAAACTGGGGATGAAGAAGAATCTACGGGATGTAGACAGTCTAATCCCTGTGTCCCAGGGACACATAATCAGCTGCATGTACTTTTGACTTCGAGTTCATTGGGGTTGTATTTACAAGATACAGTTTAATAAGGAGACGCGATGACCTAAAACCACCTTCTTATTTAAGAGGAAAACGTGCCTCCGGAGGATATAGAGAAGGTTGCAAATCGCGTACTTGATGTCCATCTACCCATGACATCGCAGAATCTAACCCATGAACTTGACAAAGTGCAGAAGCTGATGCTGCTCTGTGAGGACGATGGGGCAGATGAAGACAGGCTACATAATGCAGCCAAGGAAGCCCAGGAGGTTTTGGTGAAGGCAGAAGATGCTGAGTGAGTATAGTATTCATGTTCTCATCTTGCTTGCCCAGGACAGCTGCTAAAAGGCCAACTGTGTAAGGAGCTACTTAACATTCAAATGAAATTACTGTCCAGTAGGTTAGTGCCCAGGGTGAGAGCTAAGCTGCTTGCAGGAGCCTCGGGAAGCTGGGGAATTGGGAGGCAGTGGGCAGGAATGCTTGTTTCCCACTTGCTACAGACTTGGAATACCTTTGCAGTGACCTATTAGTCTTTATACCAATCCGTGCCATAAACTAGCTGTCTGCCAATATCTTAACAGGTGGTGGGAATATGGGTGTCTTTTCCCTTTCTTGCTGACCTATGTCTGATGCTTTCTACATTTACCATAATAGACAGTACTTGGAAGATCTAAATTTTTTTTTTAAAAGACTACACTAAAAATATATGACGGCGAGGAATAGAAGAAACAAAGATAGCGCCTCATGACTAACCTGGGAGTAAAACTACAGATACGGTACACGGAGTTCATTAACTCATGCTTCCTTTTGTTCTTGCCAACTTAGCCAAGCCAACGGAAAAGGCATCTTGGTGCTTTAGGTTTTAGGTGGGGTCAGCTGGGTAGTGGCAATGCCGTCACATCAGGACGCCCAACAGTTGAGGGCTGACCTGCCTTCTCCATGTCCCCTGCCACTTGGATAATTGAAGTGTGCCAGACTTCCCCATGAGCCCAACCCCTTCCGGCTTTGGTACTTACAATCAGGAAGAATAAGTAAGTGCAGTACGGTCACACAGCTGTTAAAAATGATGCTGAGGAAAGGTTCTTTGTAACATGCAGGGATTGTTGATGTTTTTAAAAACAAGGTAACAGTATATAAAGAAGACGGTCTCCGTCGTGGAAAGAAAAAAATTGTAGAACAAAAATGCTAGAATGTACTGATATCTTATAAGGTGATATGGTTAATGGTACATTTTTCCCTTCCTGATAATGTCTTTTTTTTGCTCTTTCTGTGCTGCTGCCTCCTCCTCTCCCTCCTCCTCCTCCTGTTCTTCCTTCTCTTCTTTCCCTTCCTCTTCCTCCTCTTTTTCTTCCACTTCTGCTTCTTTTTCTTTTTCTAATTTTAGATATTTTCTCAATTTACTCTAAAAGTAGTTACATTGAAAATTTAAAGGAAGAAGACTAAATATGAAGATATGGTGGGGGATGTTATGAGAAAGGAAGGCTCCTGAACCCCTTCTGGACCTGTAAGGAAAAGAAGTAAAGAAAGGGGAAGCCTACCTATTGTGTGGTTCACCTATAGAATATTCTGGAAAAGGCAAAGCCGTGGACACAGTGAAAAAGATCAGTAGTTGCCAGGGGCTGAGGGGAGGGATGAATTGGTGGAGCAGAGAGAACTTTGAGGGCAGTAAAAATACTCTGTGTGATACCAGAACGATGACTGCATGTCATTACACATTTGTCCAGACTCACAGAATGGGCAGCACCAAGAGTGAACCCCAGTGTACACTCTGGACTTCGGTGTCTGTGATGTGTCGATGTAGGTTCATCAGTGCTAACAAATGTCTGCCTCTGGCAGGGATGTTGATAACTGGAGAGGCTGTGAGTATCGGGGGGCAGGGGGTACAGGGAACTCTCTGCACCTTCTGCTCATTTTTGCTACGAATCTAAAACAGCTCTTTAAAAAAAAAATAGACCCTTTTTAAAAAATAGAGAGACTCCACTGGGAGGAGAGTTAGGGCTGCATGGGGCAGGGGATGTTTTGCAGTTTAGCTGGTTTTCCCTTCCACGCACATTTCTAATTATGCCTCTGCAAAGGTCTATCTGATAGTTCGCTCACTTGGCACATTCCTCCAAAGGTGGTCTTGAGCCCACAGATCCAAGTATCTGGGGAGTGTGGACTTGAGGTGAGCTGATTTCTGTAAAATAGACAATCACTTGGAATGCTTGTGATTTTAACCTCCGACGGGGCCCCTGGCAGCTAGAATGTCAGTGGAGCTTAAATAAACCTGAATAAACACAGCCTGGAAAAGGAGGGCTTTTAGTTCTCTTTGCTGTCTGTGGGGCCCCTTAACTCTCCCACCCCCACTGTGGTGAGGATTTAGAGTGTGGCTGAAGTGTGAGAAATTAGGGAACGGGAACTGGCTGAGCATAGTTATTCTGTTCAAAGCTCGCCGGTGATGGTCCTCGAGCCTCTCTCGTTATGACAGATTAAGAATAAACAAGACCTGTATCTTTGATTTTCACACCTGTCTCTACTTGATATGCATATATATGTGTTGTTATTGGCATTTCAACCTACCTATTTCTCAAAATAAAGATTTCAGGATTTGGCCTTGCATAAGAGCAATTTAAATTTGCTTTATAAATAATTCAGCTAAGTTTTTCACAGAGCCAAAGGGACTCCCAAGGTGAAACAAATGAATAATTGTGTATTTATCTAATCTGACACGTTAATATCCTACCTTAGAAAAGCAGCAAATGTTCTATTAAACCTTGACAAAACGCTGAATGAGTTGCAACAAGTTCAAGTCACCCAAGGATGGGTAAACTCTACCATTACACAGCTGACGGCAGAGATCAAGAAAATTAAAGAGAGCACACTACAGGTATTTATCTTTTTGGAAACGAACTGAAAAAGATTTTGAATGGGGAGACAGCCTGGTTTTGACGTGTGCCAATGTCATGTTTGCTTGACCTGCCTGAAGGGATGATTATAGGACAAAATGAAAGGGGGGTGGTGTGATGCATTTAACTGATGTTCAACGGAGTTCTTACGGCATCAATTCGTCATTGCTGACCCCTCCTTGGGGACGAAGCAGGTGCTACTACCAGCTTGTAAATGAGGAAACAGAGACTCAGAGAGGTTAAGTGACTTGCCTAAGGTCACACAGCTAATTAAAGGTATATTTGAGGCAGGGGTTTATCCCTTCTGATTCCAAGGAAAGTAATAGAGTTACTAGAGCTCACAAGGCAAAGAAATAAAGTTCATTGTTGCCAGGTTTTTGTAACTGGCAGGTTTGGCATGAAATCTCATCCAAGTATCTTAGGACTGAAAGGATATCTCACCCAAAAGATAGTGTTCCATCCAGAGCTTGGTGGGAGCCAGGCCTGGTTTAACCCACACTCTGGATCTGGGAGAGGAAGTCTGGCAGTGGGAGGACAGGATAGTTCCAAGCTGTGTGACGTGTCTTCCTCCAAGGCTCCGTCCTCCGGTCCTTCCCTTTCCCCCTAGAATGCCAGCTCCCTGTCTCTGTTTTTCAGCTGGGTTATACAGATCTAAATACACGTATTTTGAAAAGAAAAGCAGAAAGGGACAGAACAGGAAGTAGTGCACCAGGAAATAAAGAGGTTAGACTTGAACAGGTTGCAAATATAGGGTAGCAACCCCCCCCCCAAAAAAAACAAAGAAGGCCTCTAGGTTTTCCCATTCGAGGCATATATGCTAGAACAGGGGATGGCAAAATACAGCCTGTGGGTCAAATGGGCATACTGTTTTTGTTTTTTTATTTTGTTTTTTATCCAAAATCACAAAGTTTTATTGGAACCCAGCTCCGTATTGTCTGTGCCTGCTTTTGCACCATAATGACACAGAGCTGAGTGGTTACAATAGAGACTTCATGGGCCACAGAGCATAAAACATTTACTGTCTGGTCCTTTACAGAAAGGCTGTAGATTTGTGCTCTTAAAAAAAAAAAATATGTCCAAAGGAAAAAGAAGGTTTTTGGAGTTCCCCCTACCCCCTACAAATATGGTAGACCAGGGTTCCTGCGGAACCCTCCTAATAGAAAAATACCCCAAATGTTGTCTGGGATATATATATTTTTTAATTTAATACATACCTGAATTAGAAAGAGATGGAGGAAATCTTCAGAGGCCAACCATGACAGCTAAGTATGAATCCAGAGAGATAACAAAGCATGAACCTGATGGCAGGCGGAGGATATCCGCCAATCGCTGGTGTGGGAGAGCTGTCGGGGTTTTTTGTTTTTTTAAGATTTTATTTATTTATTTGACAGAGAGAGACACAGCAAGAGAGGGAACACAAGCAGGGGAAGTGGGAGAGGGAGAAGCAGGCTTCCCGCGGAGCAAGGAGCCCAGTGCAGGGCTCGATTCCAGGACCCTGGGATCATGACCTGAGCTGAAGGCAGATGCTTAATGATTGAGCCACCCAGGCGCCCGAGCTGTTGATTTTAATCCTCACCATGAGCAGAGACAGAAAACAAAGCCCACGCAAGGAGAGCATATGACCCCCACTTGGAAAGGCAAAATCCTCAGTGAAATGTTCAGCTGCTACTCCCTACTGCTGCGTGGACTCACACACGTGTGCACACAGCTACACACACACACACGTGTGCACGCGCAGGCACAGTGCCAAGACACTTGCTGTCGGGGAGAAGGTCTTCACTAAGAATTGCTAACCACTGGCTGGCTCTTACACGAGTTCAAGGGTAGCATTCACACTACCTGTTTGGCCCCGACAACAGTGGGGCCTTAAAGTGGTTGTGGACTAATAGTCCCCGAGATGCCTGCCAGAGGCCAGCGGAAATCCCCTCCCGAGGAATGCACCTTCAAACCGAGCCTCAAAAATGTCTCCCAGAACACATAAAAGAACAAATTGCCTCGAGCAAGAGGCACCAGAAACAGGAAACAAGAGTCTGCGGATAAGACAGGTACTCCATGTAAAATACAAAATCAGAATGTTCGTTATGCCTGCAAAAATCAAAGAAGGTGTTGAAATTATGACCCGAGAGCAAGATACAAGAGCTAACAGATGACCTGTCAGATCTGACTGCTAGATGGGACAAATAGAGCCACGGAAAGAAGCAAGGAAGATAAGATGTTTATTATTATTTGTAAGGAGGAAAAATGAGAAGCCACCCACATCCGCAGGAGAATAGGAACATAAATTGTATACTCAAACAATGGAATGCTTTAAGTTGCTGAAACTGAATAAACAAGAGCTATGCAAATTAGCCAGGAAGAACTGTACAAGCATAATTTTGAATTAAAATTCAAGTTGCAGAAATATGCAGCCATCATGTATTTGTATAAAGTTAAGAAAATACCGCACGGTAGGCGTGCTTCGCGGGATCTAGAAAAAAGCACTAGAAGTACGTGGAACGACAAGCGGTAGATTCAGGATAATGGTTACCTTTGTGGGGAATGAGGGGGTGTGAGGAGAGCTTAGCTCGCTGGTGGGGCTTTATTCTTAACGCAGCCACCATGGATACGTGTCATAGTTGCTTCTATGACCTTGTGTTTGTCTGAAATATTATCTTACAACATTGTTTTTAATGGAAAAGCGAAGGGGCGATTCCTTCTCCCTTCCTACCGCACTTACTTGCTGAGGGGTAATTATATCATTTGTCTTTTTGTGGTCTGTTACCTAAAGACACTTTCTCCTCTCTGGTCTTTCCATCAACAACAGGCCGAAAAGAAAGCCAAGCACACCAAGAATGAGTGGGACTTAGCAAAGCAGTCGTCTGTGCTGGAGGACAGGCTCTCCGGGCTGCAGACCAAGTTGCAGAGGAACAGAGAGCAAGCTGCCCGTGTGACCGCTCAGGCTGCATCGGCCCAACGCCAGGCCGGGGACCTCAAGCAGGTCATTAGCCCCGCCGGTGCCACCAAGAGCAGACAGACAGAGCCTCTTTGAAGGCTAATCCTCTGACCTCAGCTCACTGTGCCATTTATCAGCAGTTCCCTTAATGCAGGACTGCGCTTACTGGCCTGTGTTAGTAGGGATCCCGATGGGCATGAAGGCTCTTCTGTCATGGAGGGTGATTCCAGGGAAGACAGAAGTCCTTTGACCAAATTAGGATGCAGTGTTTCCTCCCCGCATCTCCTACTCCTAGGACTACCAGTGGTATCCTCGTCCAGTGTTTCCTTCCTTTCAGATGTTCAGGATTCGTGCCATTGGTCTGTCTTGGGTGCATTTACCCTTTACTCTAACTCAATCACATAACCGATCACGAAAACAAAGAAGTGAAAGTCACCTGCCAAACAGAATAGGTCAAGTTACAAAAGTCAGAGTGAGTTAATTAAACAGTTGTGGGAAATACCCTATTCATCTAGGTTGCTGAAAGAAACTATCAACTCATTTTCTCAGCAGGATATCTCTGGTTGGTTGCGTTAATAGGGTAGCTTAAACACGGGAAAAATGGGAAAGTGTTCTTACAATTGGTCCATTCTCTTGCTTTTCATTCCTAATGTGCTGGGTAATTTCCCACAGATGGGGGAGTTGAGCACATTTTCTATGGAAGGGAGGTTGGGAGACATATTTACTTGTCCATCCTCTCTCCATTTCCCTTCCTGGGCTTCACTAAGCTGTTCCAGATTCTAGACTGTCGACCACCCAGGCTGACCCCCGAGATTGCCATTCGAATGGCCACGGAGCTCTTGGTACTAACATCGGGACCTCCCTTCCCGCCTCCCATCTCTCGTACCTTTTTGCCCACAAAAACCTACCCGTGCTTGTAAAGCGTCACTGATCACTCTGCCCTTCATCCTTCCCTGGTTGCTGTCCCACCCAGCTGACCCAGAGATTTGTCACAGGCAGGAAGGCATTGCTCCTGTCCTCTGTATCTCTCACCTTAAGTCATTTAGGGCAAATGACTGGTGTCCCATAAATAGCTGCCTTCGCACGGAGTCATGATTGCTGCTTTATAACAAAGCAATTTTATTTTAATTAACCAAAACTGAGGAGTTTTTCAGCCTGAAAAAAAAAAAAAAAAGATAAAACAAACAATGCAAATTAAAGCCTGGAAGTGTCAGAGTGACTCAAGCATATTGACTGGATCACGGTTTTCCTCTTGCTCCTTTTTGGAACAGTATCGGGCAAATATCATGCGTGGGTGTATGCCTTATAAATATTTTCTGGTGATGGGAGTGTGTGGCTCTGTTGCAGGAGTTTGCAGAGCTGAGAAACCAATACACTGCTCTTCAACATAAGACTGGTTCTGTAGGACTGACAAAGGTTACTTTGAAAAAAGTGGATCAGCTAAAAGGTGCAGTGGAAAAACTGGCCACAGATACAGAGGACAAGATAAGAAGAATAGCAGGTAACTCTTCTTTTCTCCCAGCTGTATTGGGGTCTGGGTGACAGGTGAAATCGTGTCTGTTTAAAGTGTACAGTGTGACAATTTGATGGACATGCACGTTGTGAAATGATCATCACGATTAAGGTAATCAACACCTCTATCTGCTCACATAGTTATTATTTCTTTTTATGGCAAGAATGCTTAAGATCGACACACATGTACGGTGCAATGCAATGTTGTCAACAAGTCAGCACCACACGGAACATTCGATCCCCAGAAGCTTTCCATCTTCAAACTGGAAGTCTGTACCTTTGCCCAGCCTCTCTCCATTTCCCCCACCCTCTAGACCTTGGCAGCCACCATTGTTCTCTCTGCTTCTGTGAGTTCTAGCCTTTTTTTTTTTTTTTTTTTTTTTAAGGTTCCACATAGGAGCGAGAGCATATAGTATTTGTCTTTCTCTCTCTGGCTTATTTTCACCTGGTATGACATTCTCCAGGTTCATCTATGTTGTTGCAAATGGCAGGATTTCCTTCTTTTTTTATGGTTGAATTTTATACACACACACCCCATCCCCCATTTTCTTTATCCATTGATGGGATAAAGGTTACTTCCATATCTTGTTTATTGTAAATAATGCTGCAATGAACATAGGAACACAGATAATCTCTTCAAGATATGGATTTCATTACCTTCAGGTATATACCCAGGAAGGGGTGTACTGGATCATATGGGAGTTCAATTGATTCTATTACACACTCCACCAATTTGACGGTAACCTAATACTCCACCCTCCTGGTAGAAATTATACCAACTTATCATTGGCACAGTTCAACTACCTATGAGCGCACCGAGTCAAGGAAGTAGGAATTTGGTCAGTGGGTGGGGGACTGACATATAACAAGACACTTGCATGGTTTTACTTCAAAGGATATCAGGGAGTCTTCACTGTGTTTGTCGGAACAAATGCCCATTGCCTTCGGTCAACCGGAAATGCCCTTTTCCTTACACCCTGGTTCTCACTCAGGAATGATTTTCTCTCCCTCCCTGGGGACAGAAGTATTGAAGGCATTTCTGCTTCTCACAACTAGGGGGTACAACTAGAATTGAGTGGATGCAGGCCAGGGACTCTTGTAAACATTAATACACAGGACAGCCCCGTGATGAACAATTATTTGACCAGAGTTCTAAGGGTGGATGTTGAGAAACTTAGGAAACCCTGTCCTAACCTATGCTGCTTATTTTCTCCTCCCATGCAAATTACTGCTTTAGAATCCCTATGATCTAGATCCCAAGGCACTAGTCATCTCATACAGATCTGTAGGTAACATTCCAGAAGGAACCATAGTCTGGACCAGGATTTTGATCAAAAATAGAAATTTGGATGCACACCCAGTGTAGTAAACATGGAATACACACAATCAGGAAGTTAATTAGAATCTTTTTTCCCCCACAACAGGTACTCATAGTTTTTCTGGAAAGGCATCATGCCCTTAGCAACTACCTCGAAATCATCAAGAAATAGCCAATGATGAGTGGTCTAGTTTTACTTTTGGTTGCATTTATTGTCTCCAAAACTTTAAAGTTAGTCATATTCATTTGGAATATAAGTAACTCTCAAGATATTCAAACAACCAAGATTCCTCACTTATAACGCTTCTTTGTTGTAACATGAGTCTTTGGCCTTAGAACCACTCATATCACCACCATGACATGAAAAAAAAAAAATGAAAATGCAACATTGGTATGGGCCAAAGTCAGGAAATATACATACTAAATCATTAACATTCATCATTTCTGGGGAGAGGGAGAGTGAAGAGGAAAAACACCACTTTTTATTTACATCTCTGACATTTATATGACTTACACAAGTGTCCTTTCCAGTATTTTCCTAATACTTTTAAAAAGGAATTACCAGGAAAAATTCAAAAGTCAGTTGCTGTTATTTCCAGAACTAAGTGGAGGAACAAAAAAATAGGAAGGATATTTTCTGTCTCACGTTTTATATCGAGGCCCAAATTGTTTCCACTTATTCCCATAGACTAGAACTTCCACAATTTTTGAAATTAGGTCAGAAGAGAAGTCAGGGACCTTCCTTCTAAACAAGGTCTAAGACCATACACTCCACTTTTTTGGCTCTCTTCGGGAGGAAAATAAGACATCGGCTTGGCCACCTTGCTGACGCTGTGACTGGAGAAGGGTCTGGCCCACTAGGGCGGCCCTCTAGTTCCCCCTGGTAGGAAGAAGTGGCCAGGGGACCTCAGAAAGGAGCCTTTCCTTACCTTGGCAGGGTCAAAGTGGAGAGAGTGGAGAAACGCCTCCAGGCCACAGCCAGGTTCCTTCCACAGAACTTTGTGCCAGTCTGGGTCACAGCGAGAACCGGGCAGCACACTTGGAGATAATTCTGGATCACTGAGCCAGAGTTGGCTCAGTTATCTTTTCACTGAATAACAAAGCTCCCTCCATATTTGGGAATTAGAACAACAACCATGCCTGGTTTTTCTGTGGGTTGCCTTGGTGGTTCTTCTGCGGGTCTGTGCCTGGTGACCCAAGCAGCTGCTCTCAGCTGATGGGTGCATTGGCTGGCCAGTCTGGGGTCAGCTTGACTGAGATGCTGGGCCCTCTTTCAACGGGCTCTTTCAGCCCAGCAGGCTCTACAGCTCGCTTGGGTCAGGTGTCCCGACAGTGAGCAGGGGAGCCCTAAGACTCTTGAGGTCCTGTGCATTGATTTCTCTTACTTCCTGTTGGTCACCCCGACAGGCCCAGCTGGACCCGGTTTGAGGGAAGAAGGCAAATAACCACTACTTCTTGATGGGAGGAACTCTTAAAAACTCACAGGAATTCCGAGACTCCGCTGAGGGTGTGGCAGGTGTTGTGTGACTGGCTTCATTGAGAAGCCGTCAGCATCCCTGGGCTCGAGGGAGCAGGGGTGAGGGAGGGCGAATGCTCTGACGTCGCTGTCTGGTTGATGGAGCCAAAGGCACGGGGCCTCCCTGCAGGCTAAGCGGAGAGGTGGAAGGACTGCCAGAACCCTTCGGCTCCACGGGGACAGCCTCTTCACTCTCCCCGCCCCCTCCCGTCCCGGATCACTTCTCTGAACTGTCCGGTGGCCAAGCGTGAATGAACTCCAGAGATCCCGGGAGCCCGATGATGTCATCCACCAAAGCTAGCTTTCCAGGACAGAGCAGGACGGAGAGTGGATGTGAATGCGGAGGCGAATGAAGAGGAACCCGCACAGCCTCACTGACTTCTATGAAAGAAGCGCAGGGGTCTTTTTGCCTCTTAGTACAAATACACGTCCAGTGCTGAATGTCTTTTTCAATCCCAAATGATCTATATTTAAGTTTTGAGAGACAGGATGCTCACCACCTCCGGTAGCAGCTCTTTCTTTGAACAGCTGTGACTGCTAGAAAGTTCTTTAAAATCAGACAAAATTTTCCTTCACGGAGGTTTCACCTGCTGGTTTCATTCTATTTCCTCGGGATGACAAAATACATTTCCTCTGCTTTCCTAGGCCTCAAATACTGGAAAATAACGACAGGACATGCCCCGAATCTTCTTCTTTCTCTACATAAAACATCACCAGTTAGTTCATCTTCATCTTTTGTTCACCGAATGGTTTCCAAATTCTTCCGCAATCCAGTTCCTTGCTCTAAACATATGCTCCAGGCTAGTTTGACAACTCCCTCCTCATGATCCAGGTTTGACCTGTCTGGGTAAAGTGGGACATTTACCTTCCTTCTTTAAGAAGTTCTACTTCAACCTATGAGAAGTTTCTTTTTCTTTCTTTTTTTTTTTTTTAAGATTTTATTTATTTATTTGAAAGACAGAGATCACAAGTAGGCAGAGAGGCAGGCAGAGAGAGGTGGGGGGGGTGAAGCAGGCTTCCTGCGGAGCAGGGAGCCCGATGCGGGGCTCGATCCCAGGACCCTGAGATCATGACCCGAGCCGAAGGCAGCGGCTTAACCCACTGAGCCACCCAGGCGCCCCAAGAAGTTTCTTTTTCTAAAGGCACTTCTCACTCTTAACTGTGGCCCTCTCTACCTCTTCCATCCAATATTCTGTGGGATCCTTGCTGGGGCTTACCATAATTACCAGGTATTTGTTGAATGAAGAGTGGGTAAATTGGAAGGATGGGTGGATGGATGGATGGATGGATGGACGGACAGATGGATGAATGGACAGATGGATGGGTAAGAGTGGAAGGCATCACTTTGCTTTTCCTGTTCAAGAGCTTGAATATCCGCAGAGCAGAATGAAGAAATGAAAATGTCAGTCTTTTTTTACTGAAAGACTGAGAACCCCTAAAGTGGTGAACACATGTTAAAAAGTGAAGTTAAAGCAGCAAGAGCAAACCTGTGGAAATAGTCACCAAGTCCAATCAAGGCTCATCCTCCACCTTTTCATTTCTAACAAACTCTAACAAGCTTTTGACTGGCATTGATAGATGCCATTGGATGTAAAATACTTTTTAGACAAAAACATCAGTTTGTTCTGATTTGTGTGAAAACTTTGAGAAGCCTGGTGACAATACATGTTTTGTCTGTTGAATCACAACGCACAGCTAAATATGTCTTTAAGAGGCACAGAAATCCCCGTGTTTCATGTAAGGCGGGTATCCAGGAAGAATCCACCAAAACCCAATCTCTCCTTTCCTTCATTTTCTTGTTTCAGATTTAGAAAAGAAGATCCAAGATCTGCATCTGAGTAGACAAGAAAAAGCGGAGCAACTGAAACAGCTGGAAGATCAAGTGGTTGCCATTAAAAACGAGATTGTCGAGCAAGGAAATAAATATGCTACTTGCTATACTTAGGCAGAGGCAAAGGGTGAGTGGCCTCTGCCTTCTTTTCTGGCTTCTGATAAGGAACCCTGAGGAGCTGTGCTGAACTTGGGAAACAGAAAGAGTCAGCCCCACCTCCTCCGGCTCCGGAGCCCGCTCCTAGCCAAAGATCTGAGCTGGACCAAGGAAATGCTGTTCCACGTGGAAGAGAAAGGAGGAAATACAGACATCGTCTCTGGCTTCAGAAACCTTTCCTCTTGCTCTCCTTTCCCTTTCATAATGTAAAAATAATGTGTTACCTATGACAAGTACAAAATAAGTATTCTGTTTACTAATTATCACTTTAGTCAAATGAACCAAAGTGTGAAATAAGTTGCCTGTGGGGGGATGGGGCTTGCAGGGGGTAAAAGTATTACTAATCGATGGGCATTAAGTTCTGGTGAAGTGAAATGAGTAAATTCTAAAGTTCTGCTATACATTGTATATAAGTCAACAAAGTATTGCACACTTAAATGTACGTTCAGAAAATAGATCTCATCTTAAATGTTCTTACAACAATAAAGCAGAATAAAAATAAATGTAAACAAATTAAGCTAAAATACATCCATGTCTCTAACACTAGGATAGAATGAATCTGGATGGCATGTGCTAGACTGGCCTGGGTTTTATTTTTAATTATTTATTATTTAATTATTAATTATTTTTAATTTGGATTTGCTTTATCTCTAAAACGATTATTTTGAACAAAATGCATACAATTCAAAATGTAATGTCTTTTTCCACCCACTTCCCTCTATATTCATTCTCACAACCAAAGGGTTCTGTTTGCCCCAAACGGCACTGGAACAATATTCAAAAAGACAAATATTGAAATACTTTTTGTAATTTGTCTGTAAGCAGTTTTTCTGTAAAATGCGCTACTGATTTTTGAAAGACCAGCAATCCCATTGTTATTGTTTAGTGTGAAAGATCAGATTTTCTCATTTCAAAATGGGTCGATGATTTTGCATGAACTTTTTTTTTTGCATATATGATATATAACCGAGCACCTTCGCTTCTGCTTGTGAAAGCCATCCTTCAGAGGGATTATTGTAAGGGAATTTGGCCCCACAGTTTTGAATAAGAAATAATAGACAGCAACATTGATGTATGAAAGAGGAAAGCAGCTGGAGCCATCTTCCTTAAGGACTGACTCATAAAAAATGGGTTTATAATCAAGGAAGAGGTTTTAGAATTACACATAAATATGAAATTTCTTAAAACATACGTAATTTAGGAAAATTGCAGTTTCCCTGGAGAGCCTGAAGAACAAAGTGAAATTTTTCTACCGAAAAGCCCACCAGAAATTTCTCTCAAAATTCCTGATAGCAATGCTCTATATATTCAGCACTTAGACATCTGGAAACTTGACACACAACCTGAACCAGAGTTGCGACGCAGATTGTCACAAAATCTAAGCATGTACTCCAGCATAGAGGGTAGAAGACACTCCAGCCTTCCCTCCAGGATACTGACTTCCACCCATGGACAGATGAGACACTTAACTTGACGATTATGGTTTTCTGTTTGCAATTGCAACATTCAACTGTTCTAGCTTGGCAGTGCTAGGAGACTATGCAAGTAATAGACAGTGTGGCAAGGGTTAAAGAGGGAGGACTTTCTGTCCTCTGATCTGGAGGCTTTCAAGGTCACCAGAGGCAGAAAATTCCCCAGCCCTAAGGAAGGTGCTGGGATCTGGGGAATCAAGTCTAAGGGCGAGAGATAAACTCATCATCTCCTCTGGGCCTCCGGGGATCGGGGATCGCACTTCATGAGGTCATTGATGAGGCCAGGAATGATGTGATGCACTTTGGAAAGATTTCCATTAAAAAGTGGTTATGCTTTCTAAACTTTGATGTGTTAAAGTGATAAGCTTTGGATATCTTAAAAAATGTACCTACGTGAAACATCTTTTTCCTCAGATAAATCATTTCTAATTTCTATTACTTGCTGTATCAGTTGTTCAAGATGTGACCGAGGCAAAGATTTTGTGAAACAGTATCTTTTATACATTGCAAAGTCATCTGAAAATGTGTAGCAAAGGGACCCTGGGTGGCTCAGTTGGTTAAGCTGCTGCCTTCAGCTCAGGTCATGATCCTGGGGTCCTGGGATTGAGTCTCGCATCGGGCTCTTTGCTTGGCAGGGAGCCTGCTTCCTCCTCTCTCTCTATACCTGCCTCTCAGCCTGTGTGTACTTTCTCTCTCTGACACATAAATAAAATCTTTAAAAAAAAATAAATGTGTAGCAAAATATAACCTGAGATCCAGTTGAACCCATATATTAAGAAAATAATCTTAAATACAGGGGAGAAAAGCTTTGTGAATAATCCATTTATTTAAGCACTACTTATATAAAAAATGCAAGTAATCCAAAAAATTAAATATTATTTTACCAGTCTGGTTCTTGGATGCAAACATTGACATATGCAAACAATAACAGCTTATTATGCAGGAAAGGGATCTCTTTAAAGGTAATCTCATAGGGGCACCTGGGTGGCTCAGTGGGTTGAAGCCTCTGCCTTCGGTTCAGGTCATGATCCCAGGGTCCTGGGATCGAGCCCCACATCGGGTTCTCTGCTCAGCAGGGAGCCAGCTTCCCTACCTCTCTCTCTCTGCCTGCCTCTCTGCCTACTTTGATCTCTGTCTTTCAAATAAATAAATTAAAAAAAATAATCTCATAGCACATAAAGTGGAAGAAATGACTGAGGAAAATGTAACCAAGGAAGATTATGCATCTGGGAAAATATCCAAGATCATACCCCAGGAGCACTCCAGTGAGGATGCTAACACTCGCCCTATTGGACACTCGGCACCCTCCAGTTAACTCCCAACTGTCTTGCATCTCATGTGCCTCTCCCATGACTCAAAAATCCCATTTTGGATATTGTGAGGAATATCCAACTGCCTGAGCCTCTCCATGTGCCCTGACTGCCGGGGAGAAGACAGAACATCTACCCCCTTTTAGCTTTGGTAGTAGGGCGGGGGGAGTTTTCTCTCCACATATCTTTGGATCTTCCAAGGTGGAAAGTGTTTTGATGGCAAGCATCAAAAAATTAACAAATTTCCATCACAGTCCACCTTTTCCTAATATCACGATACTTTCTCCATCCAACATCTGATTCTAAAACAAAGCAAACCCTTCTACCAAATGTCACGTTGCCTCTGCTCAGCCTTCTGGAAGCACAGCCACCAGGTCTTCAAGCCAACCAACCCAAAGTCCCATTGCTCACTGATGCTCTCTCCCTTCTCCATTTCTGTTACAATTCGGTCTCTGATGTCCCTCAACCGATGATCCAAACGATAGCGTTTACCACCAACACACATCAAGTAGAGCGTCGTGGGGAAAGAAGGGAACTAAAAAGGAAATGAAACACATCTTTATATTTTATAATGAATATAAATACATACAACATTCACACGGGGAACACAGATTGAGTTGCAGACCTCATGTCTGTGAACTCTTCACGAGGCTGCGTTGGGATGAATGGTCTTGCTTTCCTACTCATTTCCTCCTCCCTCTGCCTTCAGCAAGCATCTCTTTATCAGGTAGAGTGATCCAAACCTTCTTTTCTGGTGGTTCTGTCTCTGAAGGTCCTGCAGATACAGAGGCAAAGTGCACTTACATTTCATTTTGCCCTTGGACTTGGCAGGACCGGATTGTCTAGACCGCAGTCATACCCTTCCCTGCTGCCACTGTGTAACAAAGGCTCTATTTCTCTTTAAGAGTTGAGACCAATGACCCCAATCAAAATGATAATCCCCCTTTATTTGGCCTGTTGTTCCTGAAAGAGCTGGTTATTGGTAGGTTTCTAATTCAATGGTGCAACTGTTGTGCCATCTAGTAAAAAATACTTCCTTAGAGACTGGAGCCCAAAGTCAGGTATAAGAAGTAAAATTTTGCCTGTGAGGCATTTGAATGTAATTGCGAGGAGTGTCAGATTTTCCCCCTCTCTTGGTTTTAGATCCATGTATTCTGCATCAAGAAGCCTCCGTCAGTTTTCATGGAAGAGCTCGCAGCTCTACATCAACATGAATACATGGTCTTTGCTTCTGTTATAATGACTCTGATAGTTTCCTAGGCTTGAGGTGAGTGAACACTACATCTGCCTGGCACTGGGAAGTCTGCCGTGGTGTGTGAGAGACCGGAACAGAGAAGTCTCCACTGAACTCCATGCGTCTCAGAGCAGCAGTGGGGAGAAGGGCAGGAGACAGAGAGCCAGGGTTGAGATGGAGAGTCGTGGCCGGGCTCATAGAGACTGACACAGGCAACACTCAGTGACAGGGCAGCAGACAGGATCGGTGACTGTGACTGTGGAAGAGAGAGCAAGACGGCGGAGAGTGTACCAGGTCTGTCACACACGGAGTCTGTGGCCGGTAAATGTGAGGAAGCCCTGTTACCAGTGGTCAGAAAGAAACATTGGCAAACCAGCTAGTCTCATCAGAAAATCATTGTGAAGATCAGGAAACATCACTATGATGGAGCCAGTGTGGTCCATTAAGGAAACAATTCTATCTTCTCCTAAATTAGAAACCAGTCTCGGGGCACCTGGGTGGCTCAGTGGGTTAAAGCCTCTGCCTTCGGCTCAGGTCATGATCCCAGGGTCCTGGGATCGAGCCCCACATCCGTCTCTCTGCTCAGTGGGGAGCCTGCTTCCTCCTCTCTCTCTCTGCCTGCCTCTCTGCCTACTTGTAATCTCTGCCAGTCAAATAAATAAATAAAATCTTAAAAAAAAAAAAAAAAAGAAACCAGTCTCAAGTGAGGAGCAGCTCGGGGCCAGGAGTTAAGTGCCCTTTGCCCACAGCACCAAGGTGGCAAGATGAAGGGAAACCAAAAGAATTGCTGTCCAGTATCTTCTCCTCTTCCTTCTTTCTTTTGGGAGTAGGACTCCTCCATTTCTAAACAAGCATGTGGTTGCCTCATTAGAGAAACTACTCAGCTTCCCCGGCAGTTCATTGTGACCATGTGACTGAATTCTGGCCGGGAGGATATTTGTGAGAGTGTTATGTGCGACTTCAAGGACACAACCTTAAAAGGAAGCTGTTCAGCCTCCGTGGGAAGCAAGAATAATGACCCCAGAAGATATCCATGCCCTAACCTCCATCGCCTGGGACTATGTTATGTTACATGGCAAAGGGAAATTAAGGAGGCAGATAGAATTCTGGTTCAAATCAGCTGACCTTGAGATGGGGCAATTAGCCTGAGCTCTCCAGGTGGGTCCTGTATAACTTTAAGAGTCTTTAAAAGTGGAAGAGGAAGGTGGAAGAGAGAGAGAGAATGAGAGAGGCAGCAAGATACCGGCACGAGAAGGACTTGTTCTGACATTCCTGGCTCTCGAGACAGAGGAGGAAGTGGATCCCAGAAACTAGAAAAAGCAAGCAAAGGGATTCTTTTCCACTGCCTCTGGAAAAGAACACACCTTGATTTTAGCCGAGTGAGACCCGTGTCGGACTTCTAACCTACAGAACTGTAAGATAAATACATGTCCTCTTAAGCCACTATGTTTACAGTAATTGGTTATAGCAGCAATAGAAAACTAAGACACCTTCCATTCGTCTTTTTCCCCTTCAAGTGGGCCAGAATGTGGCGAGTTGGGTATACGCATGTAGATGAGGATAATCCTGGTGAAACAGGGCTAAAGAAAGAGAAATCCCTAGCTGACTACCAGTCAGGGTCCTGCAGGGTGCAGATGGTACAAGCTGGAACCGTTTAATAAGGGGTTGGCGGAGGAAAGCTATAAAGGTAAGGGCAGCACGAGACAGGGAGTCCTCCCTGGGAGAGGAGAACAGGTGATGATGGGAATTGGAGAGAGCATATAGGAAAGCCACTTCCTATTCCTTAAACCAAAAGACCAGGTTGATGCTGCTGTGTAGACCAGCCTCCTGGGGCTTAGAGGCAGCAAAATGACCTTGTGGATTAAAGCTGTCTACCCTTGGTTTCCCTGGTCTGCCTGCCAGCTTGAACTTGTGCAGGAGAGAAAAACAAACCTCTCCTGTGATGTCACTGTGACTTCAGTCTCCATTAAATCCACCAAACCAATATCCCCTTCAGTATCTCTGAGGCACTAAGGGAATCCGGTCCCTCTCCAGACTGCTGCATCAGTCCCCTCTCTGTCCCACAGCATGGGCCCTGGGGCACCAAAAGGCAGGTGAATTCTGTCTTGTCCCTTTCATGACCTCACGTGATTCACAGCCTCTGAATTTCATGTCTTCATTTCCTTCACCTGTGAAATGTTAAGGACTGCCTGGTCTACTGCCCAGGGTCACTCACAGGTGGAAGGGCTAGGAGAAGAGTAAGGTATTCCTGAAACCCTTTGGAGACCTACTTCCTAGGGGGGGGTGGGGTGGTGGTGGTGGTGGGGTGTGTGTGTGTGTGTGTATGTGTATGTATGTATGTATGTAAGAGAAAGAGACATCCACACTTCCCCTGTGCTCAGGTGCTCCTGCAGCGTTGCCTGTCTTAAAAGCCTGATTCCTGTCTCTCCACCAAACTGGACTTTTCCTTAAAGAAACTCCCCACTGCCCCATCTCGAAGTTGTCTCTTTCCCGCTTAGCTGCAAACACTTTCTCTGAAGTCTTCTTTTACCTCGAAAGTTAGCTGATAAGCCTTATCTATCCAGAGAGTAACTTATGAGAGGATATAGAACACGTATTCCTGGTCAATTAATCTTCAACAAAGCAGGAAAAAATATCCAATGGAAAAAGACCATCTCTTCAATAAATGGTGCTGGGAAAATTGGACAGCTATGTATAGAAGAATGAAACTCGACCATTCCCTCACACCATACACAAAGATAAACTCAAAATGGATGAAAGACCTCAATGTGAGACAGGAATCCATCAGAATCCTAGAGGAGAACATAGGCAATAACCTTTTTGACATTGGCGACAGCAACTTCTTTCAAGACCTGTTTCCAAGGCAAGGGAAACAAAAGAAAAAATGAAGTTTTGGGGACTTCATCTAGATCAAAAGTTTTTGCACAGCAAAGGAAACAGTCAACAAAACAGACAACCCATGGAATGGGAGAAGTATTTTGCAAATGGTAACATAAAGGGCTAATATTCAAGATCTATAAAGAACTTCTCAAACTCAAGGCCCAAAAAACAAGTCAAAAAATGGGCAGAAGTCATGAACAGATACTTCTCCAAAGAAGACATCCAAATGGCTCACAGACACATGAGAAAATGTTCATCATCACTAGCCATCAGGGAGATTCAAATCAAAACCACATTGAGATACCACCTTACATCAGTTAGAATGGCCAAAATTGATAAGGCAAACAAGTGTTGGAGAGTTTGAGGAGAAAGGGGAACCTTCTTACACTGTCGGTGGGAATGTAAGTTGGTGCAGCCACTTTGGAAAACAGTGTGGAGATTCCTTAAGAAATTAAAAATAGAGCTTCCCTATGACCCTGCAATTGCACTACTGAGTATTTACCCCAAAGATACAGATGTAGTGAAAAGGGCCATTTGTACCCCAGTGTTCAAAGCAGCAATGGCCACAATAGCTAAACTGTGGAAAGAGCTGAGATGCCCTTCAACAGACAAATGGATAAAGAAGATATGGTCCATATATACCATGGAATAGTACTCAGCCATCAGAAATGATGAACACCCAACTTTTGCATCAACATGGATGGAGATTATCCTCAGTGAAATAAGTCAGAGAAAGACCATTATCATATGGTTTCACTTCTCTATGGAAATAAGGAATATATGAAGGACATTAGGAGAAGGGAAAAAAGAAGGGGGGAAAATCAGAGGGGGGGGGATGAACTATGAGAGACTGTGGACTCCAGGAATCAAACTGAGGGTTTTAGAAGGGGGATGGGTAAGTCTGGTGATGGGTATTAGGGAGGGCATGGATGGCACGGAGCACTGGGTGTTATATGCAAGCAATGAATCATGGAACACTACATCAAAAACTAATGATGTACTGTATGGTGACTAACATAACAAAAAGAAAAAAAACAAAACAAAACACGTGTTCAGGCACTTCCATATTCCTTACAGAACTTAGCACCGTGTGGAACATTCTAAATATTTGTTCACTTACATATTAGTTCCATAAATCGACTCCAAATTGTTGCAATTCAGACAGTCCTGGGACCATCCCTGAATGAAAAAGTTTTCCACTGTAACATGAAACCAGCTCAGCATATGGGTTGGCCCCTCTAAAAGTGTAATTGAGAACAATGCAAGTCTTTCTCTCCATATTAAGAGGAAACCATGTCAAATGGCAATCCAATCCATGCATAGGACAAAAGAAATCCTTTTCTCCATCTCTCTCCGCTCTCTGTAACCACCACCCTATAGCAGCTAACTGAAAATCATTTCTCTGGAAACTTCTCAGCTGTAAAAACTCCCCTCAAATAAGCTCCCTGCTCTTTCCTCTCAAATCTGGTTCTTCCCTTTGCACTTGGTCACTCTCTCTTTCCCTCTGCGATGGATGTTTGTTTACAAGATTGTTGATATTTTCCAAGCCACAGGGCCATAAATTAGGGTGTGCCACCCCCAAAGGAAGGTCATGGCCTCACAGGCAACAGCCACACTTCCCAGGCAGAGCTCACTAGGCCAAAGGGAAGGAGCACCTTGCTTTGCATTTAGTTAGGCTTTGCAAAGAGAAAGTGATTGCATTATGTGGCTAAGCAAAAAGAACACATGTGAAAAACATTTTTATATATAAATATAAAAGCTTATATATTTACATAAAAGATTTATGCAAAATTTATGTAAATACAGTTATAATTTTTAGTTCCTCGGTAATCCTTAGCCATTCAACAAACCAGATTAATCAAACCCTCCTGCGTGCAAACCACCCCCCATCCATTCTTTTCTTTCCTTGCCTCCAATCCCACCCCCTCACCCCCACCCCGCCAATCCTGAGTAGAACTTTTCCCATTCACCTTCCGCTTCTAACTAACTAAACGTTCTTGGCCAGCCCTGATTCTCATGCTCCAGAAAAATTACCACCATTTTCACAAGCTTTTTCTGTTATAAGCTTTTAAGGTTTTTAGGAAAAGAGACGCCCGCTTGCCTTTTACAAGAAGACAGTCCCCCGTTTGTTCTCTCCTCTTTCCTGCCCTCAAACCCTTGACAGTATGCATTTCCTCCCCCTCTCCCTCCAACATAAAGCAGACGAAGCACGACTCCTCTTAACAGGTAGTTCAGCTATCAGCATCTAGCTTTTCTCTACTGGGAAATAGCTTGAAACCACATATAATCTTTATTCATTAAATGCTTTGGCCATTCTAGAAGGCTGCTCCTGCCCTACCAGCCCGCCTCTGACTCAGCCTGCCGACTGAGCAAACTTGGTTAGGCAAAGCAAAGCTACCACAATCTCTACTAAACACATTAATCAGGACGTACAGGATTTTTGAGTACAGTGCTTTCTTCCTGTTCATATGAATTATGAGATTTTTTTTTAAATGTTCAGTGTTTGACTCCTAGCCATATTGACATTGTTCCATGCACAACCATGGTTCTTTGATGACAAACACCAAAGTCTAGGAAATATGGGGCTGGCTATGTCTTATCTTATATTCTCTGGGTGGTAGCAGATGAAGTTTACTGCATTCAAAGTCCTCTGGTCCTCCTTATGTTGCACCAAGAATTAAAATCTAATCTTTGGTACTGGTACTTCCTTGCAGGGAAGACTTTGAAGTAACCCACAGAGCGTTCATAGTTAAGAAAAAAAATTCTATCAGTGGAAGATAGTCCCTCTAATGGGAAAAACTATAAAATGACTATCTGAAAGTTCTAGAAGGAACTGGGCAAACCCTTAGAGATGCCGGCTGCAGGCATCTCTCTGGAGCTTTTGAGCATGATCTTCTCCCCAGTCTTGACCCTCCTTCAGAAAGAGGTTTAAGGAATCTGAAGTGCAAGAGATTTAAAGACTTCCCTCACCCACCTCCCTTCATTTTCAGAAAAGCATGAAGGTGACCTTAGCGGGGGTCACACAGCTTATTGACAGAAATGCCAAAAGGTGGGGGAGGGGTGAGAGCAATCCTCTTCCAAGACAATATTCGCTCTATTGGACCCTTTCTTTCAAGACCACTTGCTCTTTTAACTGGTCTTAGGCTCTATGAAATGGTCCATCGAATACAGGAGAACATTTTCTTTAATTGACTAACTTATATGTTTATATAAATGGCCTATCTTATGAAGGATTTCACAGAAAGCGATTCTGCTAGAAAGAAAACAAAGGTCAAAGTGGCTTAGGAAATAGAAATACTTTATCCTTGATGTTAGTGAACAAACATGTCTAATCTTGTAGGACTAGGAGGCCTTTTAAGAGTAGCCAATTAATCGGGCGCCTGGGTGGCTCAGTCGTTAAGCATCTGCCTTCTGCTCAGGTCATGATCCCAGGGTCTGGATTGAGCCTCCCCCCCCCCCAAGAATCTGCATCGGGCTCCCTGCTCATCGGGAACCCCGCTTCTCCCTCTCACTCCCCCTGCTCGTGTTCCCTCTCTCACTGTGTGTCTCTGTCAAATAAAATCTTAAGAAAAAAAAAAAAAGAGTAGCCAACTAAGTGAGCATGTAGTTGTCATCAAACACAATCAGCAGAATTATTTTCAGTCTTCAAAGCTTTCCAAGTAGTTCTTAAAAACAAAGCAACAATGTAACAAATAACAAGGTAGGCCAAATTTAAACTGTTACATCTAAAACTTATTACAATAGTTGTGTACTTAACAAAATGCATTTGCTTTAGTAGTTGTAGGTTTATTTCCTTTTCCTACATAAAGAACTACCTGGTTGGGCGTAGAGGTTCTAGAAGATATGCAACCAATTTCTAGGACTGTTTAATAACCAAACTGCTATCTACATTATTAGCTCTGTTCAAGTGAATTTTGAAATTAATCCAAGTTTTTTTTCTTGATTCTCAACTGAGCCTATTAAAAGCATCACTATACTTAAATTTTCTAGAAGGAAATAGGAATGGAAGTTAAATGGAGCCTGAACATCTAACAGCTAAACTAATGTTTGAGGATTCCAGAGATTCGTACCATGGGAAGAAGCTCAAAGTTTGGAAAGGCTGTAAACATCCCATATCTAAAGATAAACATTTGGGGAATCTTTGTGACATTCAGGTTTAGCTCTGTGTTGGCCATACTGAATTATAATTCATCTAGAGAAGCAAAATACTAATGGAAAAGATCAAATATTTGGGATTAAAAGAATAATTCCTTTCATTTGGGACGCAGTCTAAACTTTCTTACAAACCAAAGTAAAAAAGTTAATCTATTTATATAGGATAGGTTTCAAATTGCAATTTTCTTTTAAAATCCTGGTTCTGTCCAACGCTTCACACCATCATCATACATTCTACGCAGCATATATATAGAGATGTGTATTCTAAAATTTCGCCTTAAATTCCATTTTTCCTTCTATCCTCATTGGGGGCTAACTCTAATAGATTTAAACATTTATAAACATGTTTCTTTGTAAGAAAAAAAAATCAACTTTCCACTGTGAATACAGTTGACTATATTTTGACTGGAACATAAAAGCAAAGGAAGTGGTTACAAAAAATTAATCACGACTATTCAACATTGTATTCAAACCTAAATAGACCACAAGAGTTCCCATTCTACTCAAACTCAAGTTTCTATGAAATACCTTTATGTTTTAGGGATCTCAGCAAGCTTGATCTGTTTTCAGATCTGTTTTCCTCGGTTTTTACTGGGCAGAAGACACTCTTTGCAGGGGTGTGAACATTGCAATACTTCCATCTAAGTTACAAAGTTTATTAAAGTGACTTCATTTCTGAACATAAAAGGTCACTTTGGAGAATGCAATCACAGGAAACTAGCTTAATTAAAAAAATTTTTAGAACAAGGGCTATTACATGTTCATTATGCAAAAATATCATAATATAAGGGGAAATGATTTAATATTTTGGGCTACATGCAGGCAATTCCTGGGTGTTCTCCCTTTTTAATCCTTCAAGAAATGCAACATACATCTACATTTTTTTTTTTCATGACTGGAGCCTACTTTTCCCCAGTCATATCCTTAAAAAAAGCCCCCACCTTTTTAGGCAACTGTCTAGCATTTCATTACAGGGGTCTAGCATAATTACTTAACGGAAGTGGCCATCAATTGGGGATCAATCAGTCATTTCCAGTTTCTGTCTTGTTTAAAAACAATAGTGTAAACCTCTTTATCTGCCTAATTTAGCATATTTTCCCACAAAGTTATGTGTAATTTAAATTTTAATATTTCAGTTTGCCCTCCAGAAAGGCACACAGTTACCTTCGAAGGAATTAGTTATGTTAGTGCCCTTGCGAACCTCCTGACAGATGACACGGGAAGACTCGGGGACCGTGACTTACCATTATCTCATCATCGCCCTACACTCTCCACAGCATGCTGCAGAGCACGGCTGAGCAAGTTTGTGGTGAGTTAACATTACGTATTCTCCATAATACTTCATAGAAAGCTCCTCACTTATACTTCCCGTGGAATAAAATGTCATGTGCTATATATACATAGTACTAATGTATATTGGGTATGACTCATCCTGGCTGAAGAATTACCTGTGAATTATTTCTCCCCAGAAAGCACAATGGGCATAGTTCCAGGCATTTATTGAATGAACGCACTCAATAAATATCTGATGAGCTCTTTGCTTAGTGCTGGGGAAATTAGGATGCTCTTAAAGCACTTGAAACTGAGCAAACACAGAAAATACACTCTTCTAACAATCTGGTGGGCACTCATTGTATACCAACGGTGTGCTCTGTGCTGGTGGTAAGGGTATGGCAATGAGCGTGAGAGACGAGGCGCCTGGCCTCATGTGTGGCATGGCTGGTCTAGAATAATCTAGAAAGGTCTCCTTCGGTTGGTGTATGTCCGAGTATTCTACCTGGGCCGTGGAATTGAGAAGGTTCCACATGTGAATGTAAGTAGAGGCTGTCTTGGCAGAGAAGAATGAAAAGCGAGAAGGCATTCCAGGCAGAAAGAACTGGATGAGCCAAAAACCAGGGTTTAGGTTTTGAGAACAGTGAGTGTGTGCAGGCAAGAGCTTGGTGGGAGTGGAGGCTGACAGTTGGGAACACAGACGTGAGAGTAATTACATAGGGGCCAGATTTCTAAGAGCCGATAGAGTGTGCTAAGATACCTGGTCTTTGTCCTTGTTTCAGAGATGACATTAAGGAGCCCTGCCATGTCATTTAGGAAATTCATTGGTGACTAGAAATAATTTTAATTTCCTACCTCTTTGAATTTGTATTTTAAGGTAAAAACCCAGATTTGGCCAACATTTATCATATGCTTTATTCAAAGTATAACAAACATTGATACCTTAAAAAACAAAACAAAACAAGATTTTGGGTTATAATCTTTTGTTATTGTTTAATTACACTGGTTATAGACAAATGGATTGTCATTAAAAAAAAATTAAAACCTCATTTAACCCCCATCCCAAACATCGTCCCTATCCCTTCCTCGAAAGCACCCACCATCATCTGTTTGCTCTGCCTCTTTCTAGAACTTTATCATTGCCTATTCCTGTATGTATGTGTATATGTGTTTATAGAAATAGGGCATTGTAATGTTCCTCCTTCATCTTTGACTTCAACCCTTGTGGGTCTTCTTACCAATAGTATGTCCATGTCAGGACTGCCCTGGTTGTCTCACAGTGTAGAACATACACCATTAGCACATAGCCATGACTGGCACATAGAAAACACTCAAGAAATGATGAAGGATGAGAGAGAGAGGTAGCTGCTAAGGCTTAGGGTACTAATTATGTAGATGACTGGAGTGGCCAAAGTCCAAGTCCACACTAACCAGTGGTCAGCATTTCGATTACAGAGTCCTGAGCGGATGTCAGAATTGCGGGCTCCATAGACCATGCTTTCCAGAGAGGGTCCCCGAGACCTCATTTTGTCAGAGAGGTTAATAGCCACATTCCATTAGCCATCTTGGAAAGGCCAAACACATCCTACGACTTTTTTGTCTGGTGAACAGCCCAATATGTGAAATAGCACCTGACTTGTTCGTGATGTGATTAAAAATGCAGCCGCTCTCGCCTCCGGGTGGGCTGCCCTTTCCAGATCTGATCCACAGCCGCGGCAGCACCAGACACAACAGAAGAGCAGGCTTATTCTTGTAGAGGGGCTGAAGTTGTAAAGTTAATGCTTCTAGAAGGCCCACAGCACTGCTGTTGGGGACAATGAGGCAGGACTGTGGCTATCAGAGAGGGCGTGCCTTTTAACCAGCCTTACCATTTCTGAAAGGAGTTCATATCAAAGACTGCATCTACCCAGGGTAAAAATACTGGACTGGAAATTAGGAGCTACTCCAGTACTAGCTGTGAGTAGTAGTGGAGCATTCAACTTGCTAACTCAACCTACTGTCCTGGATCACCCTTGGTAAGAATTAATAACCCAAAACTGGGAGCTAGGTTTGCAGCAAGAGTCGTTGATGCTCTCATTTCAAGCCCTGGCACAAAGATATTCCCTGAACCGTACTACAGTCAAAATAGAGGTTAAATAAATGCTTTTTTTAAAAAAAAGCTTTTATTTATTTATTTGACAGAGAAAGAGAGAGAGAGATAGTAGGAGAGGGAATACAAGCAGGGAGAATGGGGGAGGGAGAGGCAGACGTCCCACTGAGCAGGGAGCCCGATGTAGGGCTCAATCCCAGGACTCTGAGATCATTACCAGAGCCAAAGGCAGATGCTTAACAACTGAGCCACCGAGGTGCCCCAATGCCTTTTTTTTTTTTTTTTAAGATTTATTTATTTTAGAGAGAGCAAGCACATGGGTGAAAGCTGGGTGGGGAGAAGGAGATAAGGAGGGAGAGAGGGAAAGATGGAATCTTAAGCAGGCTCCATGACCAGCATGGAGCTGGACATGGGACTTGATCTCACAACCCTAAGATCATGACCTGAGCCAAAATCAAGAGTTTAACTTAAGTTAAAGTTAAGTTTAACTCTTAACTTAAGAGTTAAAGACTTAACTTAAGAGTTAAGAATTTAACTTAAGCTGACACTTAAACAGCTAAGCAACTTAGGTGCCCCCAATAAATGCTTTTTCGTTCATTCATAAGCATTTCTGAAGGACTGAAGGACCTACCATGCCCTGGGCACGGGACTGGGAACTCATGAGGGAAAGTGGTAAGGACTTCTGGGATTCTCTGGGAACTGAACTAGGCATTTTATTTTTATTTTTAATAATTTTTTAATAAGCATATAATGTATTATTAGCCCCAGGTACAGGTCTGTGAATCGCCAGGTTTACACACTTCACAACACTCACATAGCACACACCCTCCCCAATGTCCATAACCCCACCCCCCTCTCCCTATCCCCCTCCCCCTAGCAACCCTCAGCCTGTTTTGTGAGATTAAGAGTCTCTTATGGTTTGTCTCCCTCCCAATCCCATTTTTTCATTTATTCTTTTCCTACTCCCCAAGCCCCCCACATTGCATCTCCACTTCCTCATATCAGGGAGATCATATAGTAATTGTCTTTCTCCGCTTGACTTATTTCGCTAAGCATAATACCCTCTAGTTTCATCCATGTCATCAAAAATGGCAAGATTTCATTTTTTTTCTTGATGGCTGCATAATATTCCATTGTGTATATATACCACATCTTCTTTATCCATTCCTCTGTTGATGGACATCTAGGTTCTTTCCATAGTGTGGCTATTGTGGACATTGCTGCTATAAACATTCAGATGCACATGCCCCTCAGATCACTACGTTTGTATCTTTAGGGTAAATACCCAGTAGTGTGATAGCTCTATTTTCAACTTTTTGAGGAACCTCCATACTGTTTTCCAGAGTGGCTGCACCAGCTTGCACTCCCACCTAGAGTGTAGGAGGGTTCCCCTTTCTCTGCATCCTCGCCAGCATCTGTCATTTCCTGACTTGTTAATTTTAGCCATTCTGACTGGTGTGAGGTGGTATCTCATTGTGGTTTGAACTAGGCATTTTAAATGGAGAAAGACAGAATCTGGACTTAAAAAGAATAAAGGAAGAGTTAAAAAGTTAAAATATTAGAATATAGAAAGTCCTTTTCTCCTCCTCTGGCTATTACTGAATTTCAGCATCCTTACAAAGTCAAGGGAAGTAATACCATCAACTGAAATAAAATTTTCAAAATAATGTTTAAAAGTACAATTTTAGGTAGATTGCTATAAAAAATATACAGAATTTAAAAGTTTTTCTAAAATTTAACTATCAGATAGTTAATCAGATTGGTGATTTTCAAGCAACAGTTTTAAAACAAAAAGCAGACCTCAAATTTTAGATGTCAGTGTATTTTGTCCAAGTACATAGCTCACATAAAAAATCTTTTAATATTTCTAACGTAAGTAGTTGTAATGATTTCTCTTAAACTTCCAGTTCTATAAACGTTTGTGATGGCAACTATCATAGTTGCAAAAAGCTGATCAGGGAGACAAAAACTCTTACTTTTAAAGGTCTTAAATTTTATTGGCTTACTTATAAAGGTCTATAAATTTTATTGGCAAGTATTTGTGTTTTTTACATTCCTATGCCACACCCCTTTCAGTAGGGCACTCATGAACTAAGGTAAAGATAAGATATGCTAGAAAAATCAAGCTAGATCATGACAAGTAATCAAATCTTAAAATGTTTAATTGACTACATTTAAGTTAATCCTGCTATGAATCTAATTAAATGAGAAAAAATTTAAGAGCTTTGCTAAGGCTCTTGAGCTTTACCTCAATCATTAATCTCTCTCTTATTCAATTTTGTTTTATTTTTATTTTTAATTTTAAAAAATATATTTTATTTATTTGACAGAGATAGGGAGAGGGAACACAGGCAGAGAAGGGAGACTGGGTGAGGGAGGAGCAGGCTTCCCGCTGAGCAGGGCTCCAGGATCATGTGGTGGGCTGAAGGCAGATGCTTAAGGACTGAGCCACCCAGGCACCCCCCACCCTGTTCAATTTTAAAGCTCTAGGTTAGCAACCAGATGCTAAAATCCATAAACAAAGAATAAACAGTGAGCTGAAAATGTGTCCTAGTTAAACTGTTTCTATGGCATTTCTGTTAAATATAGATAAGACATTTTTAAAGAGGTTTGGAATTCACAGGCATAAATGGGTACAAAGTGTCACCCTACCTCCAGCGGGATCTTGCCGCCTTTGCGGGAGGTGAAGTTCAGTGGGTAAGCAGCCTTTTAGAAAGCCCATGAAGAGCACGGATGCAACCCCTTTATATCTCTTTAGTGACCATTTTAAAACGTTCAAATACAGACTTGGGTCCTCATTTGTGACCTGTTTTGACATATTTAAGAATAGACAGATGACTTTTTAAGACAGTAATGATAAAGACCTGCTTGAATCATCATGGTAAACTAGGTCAGGTTGCTCATCAACACCCCCTCCCTCCGACCCAATCTCAAACTACAAACAACAAAGGTTTATAACTCTCATGCTACATAGCCATGAAATGGTCTTGGCTTGGGTAATGTCTGCTGGATTCAGGCATAGCTAGATCAAGATATTCCAAGATAGACCTTAAGGATCTGCCCTGTTGCTTCCCTCCATTCTAACTTCCTCTGTGGTTAGCCCTGGTCTCAAGTGGCCTCCACCAGTTCTATCCATATGATTCTAAGTCCAGGGAGAAAGATTTTTCTCTCCCACAAAAAAAAACCCCAGAAGCTGTCTAACTGGAAAATTTGAGTTGTATACCCACCCCTGAACCAAACACTGGGAAGAAGGAGATAGAAATGCACTGAATTATTAGCCTGGAGCCCATGGAGGGATCGGCCCTATCCAAATTAGGTGGGCTAATGGTGTCAAGGGACTAGTCCCCTCAAAAAACTCTGGGTGCTGTTACCAGACAAAGGGATGTTACCATAAGCCCAAGTAGCAGTTTCTGTTGCATGGTCTGAGAGTGAAAATACCATGACTCCCTGCTTGATTCAGGCCTTCCCTATTCTAGAAGGTGACAGCACCCCTATGTGCTCCTTTAATGGTTCTAAGGAAGGATTATTCAATTTTTATTACCTATCCAGCAAGCAGATTCTGAGGGTATTCCGTACACCAAAAACTCTGCCACTAGACGGAAATCTAAATGCCAATCAAACACAGTGCCTGCCCTCAAAGAGTTCCTAAGGACAACGGGCATTTGACACAAAATTATAAATTCCTGTCCCACATATTATAAAAGGGACATATAGAAAGTGCTCTGTGACATTTGTTCTGAATTTTCCTGGTCATTGAACATTCTTTTTTTTTAAGCTCACTTCAGAATCTCACAAAGTACACTTAAATCTGATTTTTCAAAATCTAGTATTGTTCATGAGAACAATATTCCGTAAACAGCCAGGTTTTAAAACCTAAAGGTCAAAGTCTAGAATGTGCCATCCTTGTTTTACATCAATCCAGGATTTAAAATGACGTTCATAAGTGGCATTCTAAGACTATGAAGGTGACCTTGAAAGCAGGTTGTTTTTTTTCCTTCAAACAAACAATGCCTCAGAAAGGCAACTGTTACATGGTCTTTGAGACGGAACAGCCAACACTTTGCAGTCCCATCTGCCATTCAAATGCTGCAGAATTTTCCAGTAAAGACTGCCTTACACTGAAGCAGGTCAGTCCAGGTGAGGACACATGTGGACTGGATAAGAAAGTAAGGGTCGTGTCAGCAGGAGTAAAGCTTCGACAAGCTCCGCTAAAAAAAGTGATTCATTCTTCCTAAATTTGTAACATCTTCAGAAACCAGAGGAAGTCGTATGAAATAGAACAGAGAGGAAGAATTTGTTCATGAGTGAAATTTGGAAGTATTCCTAAACTGATCTCAAGTCTGGTGACATTTTTTTTTCTACTTGAATAGAAATACACGTTAGGTAGAAAGTGGACATTTAAGACTTAAAGAAGTGTTCCAAACATGGAGACTAGTTTTTATTTAATTGCATTGAAGAAACATTTATTGAGCACCTACAATGTGCCCCTGTCACATTAGGCAATGTTTATGCATAAATCAGTGTTGCACAATACTTGGCCTTGTCTTACTGTCTACTGGAGATAAGGGCATAAATAAATAGTTACAGCATTATGTCATTTACGCTGAAACAGGCTTTTACAAGGTGCTGGTGGACAGAGTTGGGGGTGGAGAGAGGAAAGAGAGGAACCCTGTTTAAGGGGAAGCTTTAAAGATGCATGGTAGTTCACTAAGCTGATGAGTTCAGTGGGGGTCCATGGAGCAGAGGGCAGAAGTATAAAGTGCGTCTCTACAGGCAACTCCAAAAAGCTCATATAGGCAGAGGGAAGCCATTGAAGCCTTTGGGACAAGAGAATGACTTAATCCAAGGTGTGCCTCAGAAATCCTTCTGGTGGTGATAGGGTGGGTTGGATAAGGAGAAGGGGAGAGTTTGGAATAGACACGGCAGCTCGGGGTGGGGGCGGGGGTGGTTCCTGCAGGGGTTCAGACCGGACATGAGGACAGACTGAACTGAGGCAGGGTGGGGATACTGGGACAATGGGAACATGGTGGCTAGTTGCTAGTGAAGTAGAAAGGACAGGAGCTAGTGACAGGGAAAGGTAAGGTGAGGGAAATGGTCAACACAAGCCCCAGGCTGGACTGCCTTTAAGGACGTGGGATCTGTAGAGTCTCACAAGGGTCCCGGGCTTGGTTTAATGCTCTGTCAACATCTTGAAACCATTAATTTTTGAACAAAGGGCCCACATGCTCATTTTCATTCTGCATTGCCCTCTGCAAATCTTATAGCAAGGTTTGTTCCCAGGCTTGTCCTGAGCTCAGAGGTGGATCACCATGCTAATAGTAGAAATTAGAAACAGAAGAACAGATTTTGTTCTAAGAGGGATTGGTGGGGAAGGGTCACTTTTGCAACACATGTACTTATGGGCCATCAAAGTAGAGCTATTCAATAGGTTGTTAGAAATTGGATGTAAATTTCACGCACAGTACAAACTGGAGTTACAGATGTAGGGAGTACCAAGCCTAAGGTGGTGGAGAGGTTGGGCTTGGATGAGAGAGTTCAGAGGGAAAAGAAGCTGTTGATGCAAACTTTGGGAGCATCTATGTTTAAAGGAAAGAGAGGGGAAAGAGAAACGGCAGAGGGGGCGTTAGAGTCCTATGGGAAAATTTTGGAATTGTGTCCTGGAAGTGAAGGAAAAAAGTCTCAAAAAGGGAATGTGAGATAAGCCACAGAGACCCAGTAGGGACAAGGGCCATTGCACTTGGCAGTAAGAGGGTCCATAGTAATCACTGAGACCAGTGGTGAAGATGGAGGTCCTATTATAATGGAATAAAGGAGCAACGAAAAGGAAACAGAAAGG
The DNA here is from genome assembly GCF_011764305.1 of Mustela putorius furo. Taxonomy (NCBI): domain Eukaryota; kingdom Metazoa; phylum Chordata; class Mammalia; order Carnivora; family Mustelidae; genus Mustela; species Mustela putorius. The sequence goes on from NW_025421998.1 coordinate 16,734,715, forward strand.
AGAGCAAACTATCTTTTTCAAGTACCTGGGCTAGGAAAGTCAAAAGAAGGAAAGGAGTTGAGAGTGTTGAGAATAGAGAAAGGTTTTTTGGTTTGTTAGGACGGGAAATCGAGCGGGTTTACATGTGAGAGCCTTGTCCTTAGCAGGTCAGAGGAGGACACAAACTTCCAAGACAAAAGTACATTCTGGAATGGGGAATGGAGACAGACAAATCCACAGATGGAATGGTCAGGGGTGAATGCGTATTCTATACATTAGAATGAGTATGAGTTTAAAAAAAAAAAACAAAAAACCAAACAAACAAACCCTCAACAAATCACTCAACTTTCTCAGTAATGTTAAGTTTACTCCTGAGAGTGAGATGGTCAGGGTTCGAGGCTTTAGAACAGTGCTGAAGGTAACTCTTTGCAGTCTATGAGAAGAACGGACCAGGGACAAATACCACTGGTGAGTAGCAGGGAGGGCTCAGCAGCTGCCAAAGCAGAAGCCAGTCTCATGAAAGAGGCAGAATTGAACCATGCTTGCCATGTCTATGGATGAAAAACTAATAAGCAACATTGGCCCAGGGTATTAGAGTTCAACCAGGGGAAAAGCATTTTCTTCTAATTTTTTTTTTTTTTTAATTAAGCTCTGAAGACCCTCCATGGCCATCACAACGGCATCTGCTTTCTCTGTGTTGTGGGGCTGCCCAGCCAGCACCAAGGATCCTGGGCATTTTGGGGATGGGGGGCGAACCGATCAGAAGGCTACTGCAGGGCAAGTGTTGATTTAGTGAATAATTAATGCATCACCAAGACCTGAGGCTCCTGACTCCCGCAGCAGAAAGGAAGTTTATAAACCCATAAAGCAGCTTTACTTTGCGGTCTAATGATTAAACTTTCCCTGGGCCCGATTTCATTGCAGCTCAGTTAAAAGCTGACCAACGAGCCACTTAAACCCTTCCCCCTGGGATAATTAAAAACAAGCACAATCTCCTGGCTGGGCTAGCAACTGCTGGGACTCCCCCCCCCCCACACCCCATGCAGGGCATTTTTGCGGAAAACGCCAGCTTTGACTCCATCCGCTGTGCCAAGGCAGCAGAACTGGGCTGGTTCGTGGAAGGACGGCGTTCCGCCGGCCCCCTCTCTTCCCTCCCCAACTCCCAGAAGGTGCGTGAGGTTCTGTTCACCCCTGATCTAACCAGACAGGTCGCACACGGTGCCATTAGGAGCCCCCCCCCCCACATCTGTAAACCATGGAGCTCCTCTCTAGAATCGCCGAGGTGGCGCTTTGCGGAGATGGCAAAGTGTGTCTCATTCGTGGTTGAGCCAACCCTGTCACGATGACATGGGAAAAAGCCTCACCAACAATGGTGTCATTCGAGAAATTACCTGAATTAGAGCCATCGCCTGGAAGTAGGTAAGAAGTAGATTTTTAAAAACAATTAAGTGGGTAATTCGATGCCGTGGCCACCTGGGTGGCAGGGACTAAAGGCAGGTCCCGAATAAATGCACGTGCGCGCCCGGGGAGCCCAGTGAGCAGCAGTTTTCCCGGCTTCGCGTGGAGACCTTGGAGATACCGCGTCCAGCCCAAGCTCAGGGATGCCGATTCCTTGTCTCCGGGCCACAAACCTGACAGGTCGACCCTCTTTCTAAAGGGTTAACCTGCCTTCTCCCTCGGGCGGGAGTCTGCGGTCCCGGGTACCCTTTCGTGACTCACTCGCTGCAAATGTAAACGCCCGAGCGCGCGGTAGGTCCCGCCGGGCCCCCCTCGCGCCGCGATCCCCACACCTACCTCCGCCACCAGCCCAGACGCCGCCCGCCCCCCGCGCGCCGCGCACCCGGGACAGCCCGGAGCCCGCGGCGACCGCAGGCGCGGCCTTAAAACAAAAGAGGCGCCCTGGGAGGGTGGGACCCGGACCTCACCCCCTCCTCGCCCGGCGGTGGCCGCCCGCCCCCTCAGCCCCTGCTCTCGGTGTGCGCATGAGCGGAGGCACCTCCCCCGGTTCCTCCCAAGGCTAAACTTTCTAATTCCCTTCTTTGGGCTCGGGGCTGCCGGCGGCGGGGAGAGCGCTCTCACCGCCCGGGTGAGGAGGACAAAGTGGCTGCGCGATTTTCTCCCCTCCCGACCCTCGGACTCCCCGCTTCCGTGGGAGCGGCAGGAAATGGAAGGGCCCCTCTCTGCACTCTGAACACTTGCTTTTTTTCCCTTTACTTCTCCAGAAAGGAAGACGAGGGGGAAAAGGGCAGGCGGCTCGGCCGGTGCGTTCTCCAGTCCTCCGCAGGGGCTGTCCCCTCGGCTGCAGGGACTGGCCATGGGGCTGCTCCAGGTGTTCGCTTTCAGTTTCTTAGGTAATTCCTCGGACGCGGTGGTGGGGGGAGGGGGTGGGGGGAGGAGGCGTGGGTGGGGAAGAAGCCCCTGAAGGCGTTTGACCCTGCTTCGAGGGCGCCTGGACGATCGGAGAGGGACTGGGGTGGGAATCGTGCCCCGGGATTAAACGCCAGCGCCCTCGGTGGCGGCTGAGGACTGCGCGCGAGGATCGCTGCGGACCCGCAACCTGGGGGCTCTGTGACCAGAACTGGGGACCCGCGGCCCCTGCTCCGGGCTTTGCACCTTCGGCGGGTTCACGGTGGGTCTCTCCACTGCGGGGGGATGGGGGGGTCAGGCTCTCTGGGGTCGGCTGGGAGCTTGTCGCCGAGAGCTGCCCTGGAGCCCATTTCCCGGCGAAGCGTACAAGCTGAGCGCAGGCTTAGTCCTGGGAACAGATTGGAGCCATGTGGCTTCAATTAACCATCGCTGTTTGCCCCCGGATGGCGCCAGAAACAGCTGGACCGGGTGCTTCCCTGGAATGACGAAGCGTTGAAGGCACTCCAAAGCCGCAGGGACTTGTCCACTCGCCCCTTGCTTGGGAAAGCGGCGCCCCCTGCGAGTCCTGCTGCCTCGCCCCCAAAGAAGCTCCCGGGATCTCCGAGGGTGCACGCACGCACACTCACACATTTCCACGCGCACGCACACACGGTTTCACACTGAGGATGCACAGGCTGCCGCGTGCACGGAGGTTCATACACTCACCCCGCTACCGGCGCGCGCATGGATGTTTGCCCGCTTGCCTGCCTGCGCTCAGGTCCAGGCACAGGCACATCGAAGTGGCTGGTCTGCACGTCTACCTTTTGTGGCTGGAGCTGCTTCCCCAAGGCAGATCTATGTGGGCTTGAGTGTCTCTAGGTCTCCCGGGAATGATATTCTGGACTGCCGGACCAACGTGATACCGTGTCTCTTTCCGAACCCTCTCCACGTGCCGACCTCCTCCTCGCTCATCTTTCCACTGGGCTTTTTTCTGTGCATTCTACTTTCTTCTGAACCTACTCTGTTCCCGCCCCTTCTTGTACCTTTCGCTTGGGCGCGCTCCCTGCTTGTGTCCTACCCACTCCCCCACCTCCCGGGTCGCCTGCCCTTTTCCACAGCCCTGTACGGAGCCAAAGTGCGCGCTCAAGAACCCGAATTCAGCTATGGCTGCGCGGAGGGCAGCTGCTACCCCGCCACGGGTGACCTTCTCATCGGCCGAGCACAGAAGCTCTCCGTGACCTCGACGTGCGGGCTGCACAAACCTGAGCCATACTGTATTGTCAGCCACCTCCAGGTGAGGGCGGAGATCCCAGCTCCCCGCTCTACGCGCGCCTCCTCCGGTCTAGAGACCCAGGAGCCAGGCCCTGGGGACTCCACATCCTGCCAGCTATCCAGATAGGAAGCGCGGCCAGTCGGGGAGTCCCGGGATTAGACTGGCTGCTCACCCTTTTTTGCTCCATCTCCGTTTGCACAGTTGTATCCGCCAAACATTTCCTGCCGCCTCCACTGCGGGCGCAGTCAGCATGGAAAGGCAGGACTGCAGGCAACCGGGTCCCTGCCCCGGATCCTGACCCTGAGCCTTCAAAAAGTCCTGAGTGCTTAACGTTTTGTGGTTATTTAAAATCTGTCCTCCTTAGAATATGTGTAAAAGATAGTTTATCTCTTTTTCTTATTCTGGGTAGTGATCTTGGGTTTTTCCCATTTCTCTTGGATAAAGGGTATGGTAGCACTGATGGATACCTTGCAAGGTCATTCTAGTCACTGACCCTGATTTTCTTTCCTGTGGTGTTGTTCCCCATCTACCTCCATTAGATACTTCTTCAGAATTTCCTGGTTGCCATGGTACCCTGACAGAGAAGGACCCAAATGAAATTTCTGGGTGCCTTCTCACAACGGGGCCAGGATCTTAGATTTCAAAGGTCACATTTTTACAAAGTCAAAAATATATTTTATTATTTTTAAAAGATTTTATTTGTCAGAGAGAGAGAGGAAAAGCAGAGGGTAGTGGTAGGCAGAGCAGACAGGAGAAGCAAGCTCCCAGGTGAGCAAAGAGCTACATGTGGGGGCCCAAGACCCCAAGATCATGACCTGAGCCCAAGGCAGACACTTAACCAACTGAGCCACCCAGGTGTCCCAAAATTAACTACCTAGAATCAGAAGCCTTTTGCTTATTATTTTTTTTTTTAAGTAGCCTGTTATTTCTGACCTCTAAAGCAAGCAAAAGGCAGCTAGTCTTACCTGCTTCCAAGTGCCAGAGCCAGCTGCTCCAGTTTTGGTTCCTCCACCTGACTGGATACCTGCCCTTTGGGAGGAGGTCCATGTTGTGTGGTTTGCACCGCAGAGACCTTAAAATGGAGCCACTTTTATAAAGCCAGGAGAGAGCCCATTCTGGAGACTGGAGAAATTAAACCAAAGGAATGCGGTAAAGTGGATTCTGCTCCTTTGCTTCCAGGTTTACACAGAGATGTCTAGACTGCTTCCTCCTGATTAGAAGGGTGGCTATAATTAAACTTTTTTTTGAGTTCTGGTAATTGTTCTCCAGTATTAGTTTCCTTGGCTACAGGTTAATGAAGGCAGTCGATGTTACCTTTTCTAATATTAGCATGTAAATCTTACCTAAAATATTGTGTTAACATTTACCTCGGAGGCGAGGACATCCTGTAAATGAATCACCAGATTCTGAATCTGGCTTTGACCAGAATGAGAATTGAATTGTTTGTCTTCAAAGCCAAGTCAAGGCAAACTCTCTGGATTATGGGATCAGCCATGAAAGTGTGGAGTGCTCTTTACAGATAGCAGATTCTAAAGAAAGGGCCTGGGTGTGCACTTCTCTCAAACATTTAATGGGTCTGAAAACTGAGGCAGGAATCTTAAGTATTTTGTCCAGGGTCCCATTGAATTCCTGACTTCTGTTCTCTTGCTTTTTCTTAGTACCTTTTGCTCGTCCCTAATCCTTTCGGGAGGAAGGGGATAACTAATGACTAAATAAGGACAAACATAAAAGTACAATTCGTTGATACTGTCCTTATCAGAATATTATCCCTGCTTCAGTGTTGTTCGATATTTGTGGATCTTTACCGATGCCATTCTCAGCTTCGTGAAGGTCCGTGTTGGCATTCTTTGAGTTGGTCTCAGTGTACAGTGCTCATAACAAAGCACCACAGCCTCGTCCTCACTTCCCAAATATTCCGAGCGGTTTCTGGGTTAGTCTGCAAGCTGCCACCATTGATTAAGCTGCCACCACTAATTCTTGGGCAGAGCAGAAGCTGAGAAAACGGGTTCTGTATTTCTCAAAGCTTCTTAAATTCATCTGCGTAATACTTGACCTCTGTCTTATGTAGGTTTTAGAAAAACAGGCCGAATGCATTGTTCTTTTTATTTTCTCCCCTTTCATTTTTCAGTTTGCTTTATGTCAGCAAAAATTCTTTAATACCTCTTCTGCATTTTACTGGAAGAGTAAGCTTCTCTAGCTATTCATTGAGATGAAGGCTTATGCCTAGAAATTTCTTTTTGATTAAATTAATAGCTTGTGGAAACAATGCCACCTTTTACTTCTGACCTTGAATTTACAAGCGTGGAGGAAATTTTCAGCAGTAATGCATACCCCGTAAGTTAAAAAGTAAAAGGCATATTATGTGTCATGTAAGTAATTTTGAGACATTCATTTTTCTTGAAGCAAGTCAGCTTGATTTCTGTATTGTGGGCTTAATTTGTGGTGTGTGTGCATTTTGTGTGTATGTGTGTGTGTGTGTGTGTGTGTGTGTGTGATTGCTTCCTAGACTCATGAAACTGACTTTCCTTTCAGGAGGACAAAAAATGCTTCATCTGCAATTCCCAAGATCCTTATCATGAGACCCTCAACCCTGACAGTCATCTCATTGAAAATGTGGTCACTACATTTGCTCCAAACCGCCTTAAGATTTGGTGGCAATCCGAAAACGGTATGTGCTTGGTGTGTGATTGGTCACCTGGAAGGAGTTTACAGGCTCCTGGGTATTTGTAATCTTGATTGGTTTGTCTGCCCTATAATTATGGCCTTTGGCGGATTTACTGCCTAGCACTAACTTTTCTTGGTAAAATCTGATCTTTCTTCCTCAAGTATGCACTTTCTGTAAGAAAGAAGTCTTTGATGCTAGACCAAAGGAGTATTTCGTAGCCCTCATCCTGAGGGGAGTCTTTGTGGGGGCGGCTGTATCTGTTGGGGATGTGGAAGGCCCTGCACAGCCCTAAATCTTCCATAAAATATGGCATCTTTCATTTTGATCAACCCCAAAGGAAAAGGCAAAAGCAGCCCCCCGACCATCAGCGTCCTTCCCTCTAAGAAAATTCAGTAATAGTACTGTGACTCAGCACTAGGTATGGATTTTTCAACGACTCTGTCAACCTAGATATGACCCCCCACTCAATTTCTCTAGTGAGTATGTGAAGCCAGCTCCTTTTTCCTTTCTTTGCCTTTGGGTTTGGGTTTATTTTTTTTTTTATGTATTTTATTTATTTGACACAGAGAGAAAGATCACAAATAGGCAGAGAGGCAGGCAGAGAAAGAGGGGGAAGCAGGCTCCCTGCTGAGCAGAAAGCCCAATGTGGGGCTCGATGCTAGGACCCTGAGATCATGACCTGAGCTGAAGGCAGACACTTAACCCACTGAGCCACCCAGGTGCCCCGGGTTTGGGTTTAGTAAATTCATCAAATTTGATGTTATTTCACTGGGAAACTATCCCCCATTAGTTTTGCATCTGTGTCAAACTTGAATGCTGAACTTTGGGAAATAAAGGTAGAGTTACTGTGTCTTCTCAATAACAATGTACCATTAGATCTTCCAAAAAATTATGAGAATTCTGGATCTCAAAGCTGTAAACCTAGGTTTGGCCATAGAGAATATGGATTTGACTAGATCTCTCTCTTATATATGCCCTATCCCTGGGAAGCTTTTGGAGGCTTGCTGTCATGTAACTTTCTATAAAGAGGAACTCCCTTACTGGACTTCCTTGTCATTGACTATGAAATTATCCTTGCTTTTCAGAAGACCCTTGGGTTCTGGGGAGAGTTGATTGATTATTCATTGGTCAGCCTTGGGACTGCATTGGTTACCAGTTTGAGATAGTCTCGTCCTCAAAACGTGTGTCCGTCCATTAGAGCCTTACCAATTCTTACAGGAGGTTATCTTGGTTGATAGTTGAATGTGATAGAGAAGTTTCTGTAAGTCTGTACTCCAGTCACGGAGGATTTCTGAAAGAGCACAGCGCCGCTTCCAAACAACAGGAGCGTGTTCCGACTGCCCACATTCATCCAGTGACATGAAAGGACAATTAGAAGGACACCTCAACTTTCGTATCAAGTTGATAGACAGTAATATTGTTCATCGTGTGCAGTAGTGCCGGGGGAGGGGAGGGTTTTTCTTGGTTGCTTCAGGAGTTCACCGATATCTGCCATTCATGGGGCAAGAGGCCAAAGGCCAGAAAGACGGATTTTCAAGGTGAGGCGCTTGTGTTCTCTGTCCCAAGAGATTCAGTGAGGTTAGCTGATGCCTAGCTTCAGAAAGTCAGATTGGTTGTTACTGCCCCCATCCCCTCCTTGGTGTCCTCATTATTAAAGATGTTCTTTCTGGATGTGATTTTATCCATTTTCTGTGAGTTTCATCCAAGTGGAGCTTTAGGTGGCGGCCTTAAACTATTGGTGTTCAGGCATCGAAATAGGCTTGGAGGGCACAGCTACTTTTCAGAACTCTTCCTGGGGGATCTGCCCCTAGGTCTGACAGAAATCAAACACGCTTTGAAAGAATCACCCTTTTTTTTTTCTCTGTGGATTTTTCTTCCCTTATTAAAAAAAACTGCAATGCGTTATCAGGTTCTAAATCTAAAACGGAATGTGTTTTTAGGGCGCCCAATGCAGCGTATGTTCTTATGTTACAGAAAGGGTCCTAGTCTTGTTTGCACTTTACGTTATTTTGTTATCTCTTCATTTTGAACAAACACTGCAGGTTTTTAAAAGCCTGGGAGAGAAGAGACACATGGGAGCTGAGCTCACCTTCCACTCCGAAATGTCCAGAGTTGGTTTATAATATGGCCCTTTTTAATAAGTTAGATAAGGTTGGTTAGTGTGATTATAATGTTTTTCTTTAACATTCCAACTAACTCATATCCGTTTCAGTGACCACCCCCCCCCCACCCCCCACAACTGGCTTGGCGGTTGTCCAGTGGGAGAGTTTATTTCAAAAGTCCTACTGATTTCCTGAAAATACACCAGCCTGTGACATGATTCATTCTGACACATTCCTGTCTTCCTGCCTTTAAGACTTCCTTTGCTATAGAAGGTGGACCCCCTGAAGCTCTCTCCAACCCAGCAAACAGGGAAAGGTCTCCTTTAGCAAAGAGGCAGCCTGGAGGGCTGGAGGTATTGGCAAGGAGGAGGGAGGTACTTTCCATCTCTGGAATTCCAGTGGCCTTTTTAGTGTGTTAACGTGGGACTGACCCACCCTCAGGGCCTGGTGTGAAGGCTGGTTTGTTTGTTCAGGCTTCCCCCAAAGGGAAGATGTTAGTATTTGTTCTGGGCCGGTGTATTTATTTGAGGGACTCTTTGTCTCTGGCATTGTTTTTCAGTGGTGGGGATGCATCCAAAGGCTTCCCCGTTGGGGATAGTTCTTTCTAAATGGGAGCATAACTAATATGCGTGGTAGACTCTTATTTATTTTCTTTGCTGCTGCATTAAAAAAAGGAATATTTGTGTTTTGCCTGGAGGAGGCTTAGATCCCCTGCTTTAAGCTGCAAGCTGAACCCCTACTGTGCACAGGAAGTGACCCCCTCCTTCCCCTTGAGAGATGTTTTACTTTCTCCTAAGCAAAAGCTGCCTTTCTTGACAGCAACTAGAGGCAATCTGCCGGATGTCTTGTTCCGCTCAGCAGATTCCATGTGTCGAGCTCTGGAACCGTTTGTGGAGAACTGGGAAAGCCTTCTGATTTGCGCTTTACCTCCTACGCCAAGGCAGGTTTCCTGTCTGTAGCTTCACTTTCAGATAGACGGCAAGGAGGATTTCAGTGAGGGGCATAAAGAGAATTTGAGACAGCAGTCCCAACTGTTCACAGGTGTCCCTGTTTACTACTGCCTTTTTGTTATTTCCCAAAAATCTCCTATAGGTGTGGAAAATGTAACGATCCAACTGGATCTGGAAGCAGAATTCCACTTTACTCATCTCATAATGACTTTCAAGGTAAGGAATTCGTCACTTTCTCACAAATGACACATGGAGAGGCGCCGTGTAATTCCCTTTTTGGTATGGCTCTCTGTTGAGAGTCGGCCTAAATGGGAACTTAAATATTATTGTTGCCATAAATTGGGATCATTGAGCAGCTTTTTAAGATGGGCACAAATTACTATGTTCAACAAATACTCTATCTTCGTGGCAAGCAGGAGAGAGCGAGCCTCTATTCTAAGGTAATTCAACTGTAAACTTTTAATTAGATCTCTTTTTATTTCCCCACGGAGAGAGGCAGCTTTGACTCTCTCCCAAACCACAATAAAACATCTGGAGAGTAAATCCCTGATCCCTTGTGTTGATGTTTTAATGCTGAGTTTGGTAACTGAAAAGGAAGTGTTTTATCTTTAGTTTTCAAGGGCTTGCAAAATTTGTGGGAACAGTTCTGCAGTTCCTTAAGAAATGCGTATGCTTTCTTAAATGTGGATTTTCTCATCCTTTTTCTTTTAGAGATGTAAAATGACTCCGGGGCTGGGGAATTTCTCTGGACAAAGTCCCTTTGTTTCTTCATAAGCAGCTGCCTGGAAATGACAGACTACTCATGACTTAAAGTACACGTTGATGCACATAAAACCCATAATTTACCTCCCACTTCTCAGATTAAAACCACTTTGGCTAGTTTTTGGTGGGGGGCTTGAGCTGCACCGTCTCAGGTTAGGAAGAGAGGTGCTGGGGAGGGAGTAACTGCGTGGAAGTTTCGGGAGGCCGAGGGGCTTGGAAAGGCATGAAAGTCAGACCACAACTGGGAGGGATGGTGGACTGCTGGTTCCCAGGCCTGAGCCCCTCATCCCCTGCCATCCTCACCCCCCGGGCCCCCAGAGATGCTGTTGCTGCTGGACAGGAAGGCTTCCACTGTGACACTTGATACAGGGGGAGGTCGGGGCTTTCACCAAGCAAATCAACACCGAGCCTCCTCCCTTCATTAACTGCGGCCAAGCCCAGCTTGGTCATTAGAAGTAAAACTCGGCCATGTCCAAAGACGTTACCTTCATGTCTAAAATAGAATTTTCATTATTCCCGTCAATGGCCCTACCTTTTACTTCAGAAAGGGCATCTGTGCCTCCATGGGTCGTTCTGAGTTTGCGTACACCCAGAGGTCCTTGGGGTACATATTCTGTCATTAAATACCCATTTGACTGAGTACGGTGGGCCAGGGATGAAACCGCGCAAGTGCGGAGGGTCAAACAAGCGGGGACACAACAGAGATGTGAGGAATGGGTGCAGGCAGTCAGGCTGCCGTGGGTGAGAGAGGACGCCCCCTGCAGGTTCCAGCTCCCGTGTGACAAGCAACAGGTATGGGGTTGGACAGGCTTGGGCGTAGATCCCCACCCTGCCCCTTTCTGGCACATGCGGCTGAGGACTCGGCTTCCTCTTTGGAAGGAAAAGTGGGAGGAATGAGAACCCCTGCACTGGGGGGGTTGTGTGAACCCTGCTGCGGGAGAAGGCATTGTCTTGCTACCTGGCCTCTAATGGGAATGCGATCATTTTTTATATATTCAGATGCTTGGATAAGCGGGTCAAGGAATTCAGCCATCTTCTGTTTGTAAGAAAGTGCCCGAGTCCCTGCGGGAGATTTTAAAGATCTTATGGTTGCTTTTCTGCAGGACCTTCCCACCCTGGTAGGGTTGGGGGGGGGCAGGGACTGGCAAATAACTTACGTCACGGAGGGTGCTAAGCGCTCAGCAGAAGTTCAGAGAATATACGTTCTGAGCATGGAGGAGGGCGAGATTCCTCGTAGCCTGGGCTAAGGGTGAAAGCTTCATGAAGAGAGATCAGGACTGCATTTGACCCGGGCCAGGAAGGGTGAGCAGGATCTCAGTGGGAGGAGGTGGAAGAAAAGGCGTTCTTGGCAGAGGACAGCGTCTGAGAGCAAAGTGCTGGTGGTGGACAGTTCGGGCGGGTTTCGTTGGGCGTAGATTTGCCTGGAGCTCCAGGCCGTGACGGGGCGAGAAGGAAGATAACAGTCAGAAGGACCGGGACTCTTGGCTGAGGAGTGTGTGCCATGGAGGAAATGGGGAACCATTGACACAAGATGAGACTATTTAAGGAAGGTGGCCAGAGAGGAGGCAGAGGAGGGCCTGGGACAGTGAGCACCGAGGGCTCATGGGGAGGCCCTCGTTGAAGTCTGTGCTGATGAGGGGGCTCACCTAGGAGACTCCTGGGGTTCATGCAGAGGCGGGCCTGACTCTCACATAGGAGGGAGTCGCCCCTGCCATCCAGGACATCCTGGAAGTACTACCAGAAGAGCTTTTTCGAATCACACACCTCCCCTTATTGCCCTACTGTTCTCTCTGCTGCTCCTACCCTTGAGAATTATCGCCCACTACCATGGGGGTCCTCAGTTGGGCCCTTTTGGAATCAAAGGTTCAGCCATGAATTGGAGAAGGATGAGAAGCAGAACAACAGAAGGAGGGCAAGGAGAAGGATGAAGCCAAGATCTCTTGGATGTCCAAGCTGAGTAAGCAGGAGCATGGCAGTAGGGCGACCGGAGTGAGGACAGTAGCGGGTGGTGGTGAGGAACACAGGTTTGCTGTGGAGAGAGCTGCTTGCTAAGGGGATTGGGTTTGGGGTTGGGTTCTGTGAGCCAGCGAAACTCTTGTAACGTATACATAGTGGGCTTTGGTCCATAGCCAGATGTGGCCAAAATCGTAGCTCTTTCATGGAGTAGAAATTCAGAGGTAGCCGTGCCGCAGTGTGAGCCCCAAGCAGGTTGATGAATGAGCGAAGAGTGTAGAAGGGCCTCCATTCTGAACATGCCAGTGTTTTCCTGGGTTCCAGCAGCCTCCTGAGTCCACAGGAAATTGGATCGCTCTGTCAATGGCCCTTAGGGACTCAGAAGCTTCCAGAAAGGAGGGAGAAAGAATCACAGCCAGCACTGGCTTACAGCGTTTTCTCTCTGCTCCCTTCTGACCCGGAGACATTAGGCTGGTCTATCCCCAGATGTTATCATCCAGGAGGCAGGTCTCATGGGAAGTTTGTCTTGGCTGAGGTAGTTATTGGGGCTTTCCCCCCTTAATATAAACTCCTTCGTCATGTAGTCTTGAATTTAATAAAGTACCATTTTCTTATATTCCTGAACAGGTAAAAAAGTAAAAACCCAAGCAACTAGTAAGTGAATAAGTCAAAGAATCTGTCCAAATATGACCTTCTGTTTTATTACGCTTGTCTCCTTTGATCCATGCAAAAGACTGTCAGGATTATTAAGGAAGGCAGAAGGAGGTCTGGGAATGGACTGGTCTCCCCATTAGTGGTCACCCAGATTTCTCCCAAGCGTCGGTTTTAATTCAGAAGGGAAGGTCTGTTCAGCTTCTGTTTGCTGGGCTGGCTCCTCCGTCCGCGTTTCCCCTCAGTGGAAGGTGCCATGTGTCTCATCTCTTCTTTCCACCCTCCCAAATCTCCATCCTGCCTCAGTTTCCAGGAATCTGGCCTTTGTGTCCCATCCTCCATGACATCCACTTGTCGGTCTGCTGTGATGCCGTCAGCCAGTGAGGCAGAAAGATGGGTTTGGGCCTCGTTCAGCCTGGATTTGAATCTAAACTCTGCCTCTAGTTGGCAAGTCCATGAACGTGTCTGAGCCGCCATTTCCCACGTGTAAGGAGAGTGTGTCTCGAGGGTGTGTTAGTTTCCTGGGGCCTCCGTAAGGCAGCTTAAATCCCAGAAGTGTCTTGTCTCACAGCTGTGGAGGCTTTATGGGCAAGATCCAAGTGTAGACAGAGTTGGATTCTCCTGCGACTTCTTTCTTTCCTTGGCTTGGAGATGGTGGTTTTTCTTCTCTCTTCCCTTGGTCTTCCTTTGGACATGTCCCTATCCTAATTGCTCCTGCTTATAAAGAATGCCAGTCGTGTGGGATTTGGGCCCACTGTAAGACTTCATTCTACTTTAATTACCCAGATACATTCACATTCTGAGGGACAAGGGGTTAGGTCTTCAACATAAGAATTTGGGGAGGACACCGTTGGGCCCATAACAGGAGGTTAAGCAATGATGTAATTCAGTTGCCTGGCACCACTCTTTCCTGCTTTGGCTAGCCCCGTGCTGATGCCTTTTCTGGAACAATGACTTTGGCTCTTTTATCTTGTCTTTTGCTTTTCGGGGGGAAGTCATACCTTGGGGGGTTTCAAATACCGTGATTTCCAAACAGTGCCAACCGTGATTTCCAAATCCATGGTTCAAGCTTTGTTGGTGCAGCTGGGTGCCAGACCGCTATTTCTGGTTGTCTGCTGGGTGTCCTCTTGTGGATGCCTCATGTGTAGCTAGTCCAAAACCAAAAGCCTGCCTTCTCTTCTGGGCTTTGCTATTAGCACAGTGTCACACACACACACACATGCACACTCTCTCTCCAAGCTCAGGTGCCGCTGTTTCTTTCCTTCCCTCCCTTTCCACTGAAAGCTAACAACAGATCACCAAGTGTGATCCAATATATTTTACTAAATTCTCTTAAGTTTTCAGAGCAATTGCATCCTTTCTGTCCGACCATACTATCATGCTTGAGTTAAGACCTTCATCTTTTTTTCTCTCAGTTGGTTTCCTTATCTCTTGGTTTCTTTTGTTTCTTGTTTTTCTGTGTCCGATAATTGTGCCCCAGGATGAATTTTCTTTTTTTCTTTTTTTTTTTTAAGATTTTATTTATTTATTAGAGAGAGAGAGAGTGCGCGCGCGTGCACACAAGCAGGGGCAATGGCAGACAGAGAGGGTGGAAGAAGTAGGCTCCCCACTGAGCAGGGAGTCTGATGTGGGACTCGATCCCATGACCCCAAGATAATGACCTGAGCTGATGGCAGATGCTTAACCGACTGAGCCACCCAGCTGTCCCCAGGATGATTTTTCTAAAGTACAACCTGATCATTTCATTCTGTTCAGTCCAGTCTTTTGGTGCTCCCCTTTTGCGGCATAAAGGTAAAGGAAAGGCCTGCACATGGCCAGCAAGTTCCTTCCTCTCCTGTCCTGGTCAAGCTCTTCTGCCGCCTGCAGCCCCTCCGCCCACTGCCTGGAAGACACTCACCCTTCCAGGATCCAATTCAAGGCCAACTTCTCTCTGAAGAATTCAAAGAATGCGCGCGTGCGTGTGTGTGTGTGTGTGTGTGTGTGCTGTGTGCGTGAAAACATCCATCAAACAACATTTGCCATTTTAAACCTTTTTAAGTATACAATTCAGTACCACTAGGTGGCTTCCCAATGTTGTGCCACCATCACCACTCTATTTCCAGAACTTTTTCATCACCCCAAATATAAACTCTACCCATGAAGCAATAACTCCCCATTGCCCCCTCCCCCCAGCCCCTGGAAACCTCTAATTAACTTCCCGTCTCTGCAGACTTGACAGTTCAAGACCTTTCCTGTCCGTGGAATCCTACAGGATCTGTCCTTTTGTGCCTGGCTTCTTTCACTGAATAGAATGTTTTCGGGGTTTATCCATGATGTAGGAGTATCTGAATTTCTTTTTTATGGCTGAATAACATTCTCTTGCATGTCTATGCCGTATTTGGTTTATCCATTGGTCTTGGATGGGTCCTTGGCTGGTTTCTGCCTTTGGGCCACTGTGAACTATGCCGCCATGAACATTCTCATCCGAGTATCTGAGTCCCCATTTTTGGTTCTTCGGGCAGTGGAGTAGCGAGGAGGGGAATCGAAGGATTCTGCAGCTTCTCAAGTTAGTCCTTGCTTCCTCTTGTCCTCCCAGAGCACACTGTAGGAGACTGCTGTGATGTTTCGTATCTTGAATGATGGAACGAATGTGCTTCCTGGGCCCGTCTGCAGCCTGCAGACCACAGTCTGTACCGAGCGGCGGTCAGCGCCCAGCTGTCGAACGATTACACAAGCAAACCGAGCAAGCGGGCAACCTAACCGGTCCTGTGATGGGTGCTGACCGACTCATCCAAAGAGTGTTAGCTATTAAGTCCCGCTTATGGTCAGCTTCTAAGGAGAAGCAGCTGACTGATCTCTGTTAGGGTGGGAGGAAATGCAGCGTTTCAGGGCTCGACACTTGTCGGCGAGAGGACCCACCGTGCACCGGCCTAAAGTTTCTGAAATCCTGCCACAGTCCTAGACACCAACCACACGCCGGCAGGATTTATGGCGAGCAGCTGAGTGATAGGTTCATCTGAGTTAAAAAAAAAAAAATACAGATCACCAATAGAAAACATCAAACAAGCCTTCTGTTCCCCACCTTTAGACATTCCGTCCGGCCGCTATGCTGATAGAACGATCGTCCGACTTCGGGAGAACCTGGGGCGTGTACAGATACTTTGCCTATGACTGCGAGAGCTCGTTTCCAGGCATCTCCACCGGCCCCATGAAGAAAGTGGATGATATAATCTGTGATTCCCGCTATTCTGACATTGAACCCTCAACCGAAGGAGAGGTTTGTTTGCTTTTCTTGTTTTACATTCTACTTACAAATCCTTTTTGATCATGGCAAAAATACCCATTACTCTTGTATCTATTTTTAGGTGATATTTCGTGCTTTAGATCCTGCTTTCAGAATAGAAGACCCTTACAGTCCAAGGATACAGAGTAAGCTTGTTTTCGAATAAAAGCTTTGATGGAAAAACAGCAATCATGGAAGAACTCCTACCCAGAACACTGTTACCCCAAATCTAAGCATTCAGTGCTGAATCCACCCTCTTTCTTTCCTTTTATCTCCACAATACCCAATCAGAGGCCCTTGAAATTGGCAGGAATCAAAGTCCTCCCGGATGGGGAACACATTTTGATTAGAGTAAAACATTTAAGTCATAAGTACTGAAACAATTATGCTGGTTGTAATAATACCTTATTTTATTGCTCAGTATAATATATATGTATATAAATATATATATGTTATATAATATATAACTTGTATATTACTTGTATATTACATAAGTCATAATTTGTTATATATTACTTATGTATTATATATTATAACTTATATATGACTTATATAAGTCATATAACATATAACTTATATATGTTATATATAATATATATCATATATAACTTATAGATGTTATATATTGTGTATGTTATATAATATATAATTTGTATATATTATATAATATATGTATACATAAATTAGGGTACAGATTAAGCTGTTGTAACAGAGTGTCCCCAAATATTCAGTGGCTTGAATAAGATAGAAGTTGATTTCTCTCTTACGAAATCATCCAGAGGGCTTTCCAGAGAAGAACGGTAGGTCATCTGCTACATGTAGGATTACCACATAAAATAAAGGCTTACACCCAGTTAAATCAGAATTGGAGGTAAATAGCAAGTTGTTTTTTAGTAATTATATCCCATGGAATATTCGTGACAAGTACAAGGACATCCCATGCAATATTTATGGTTGGTGTGACTATGTCCCATGTCACATTTAAGACAGACTTTACTGACCAAAATATTGTTTATCTGAGATTCAAATGTAACTGAACAACTTGTATTCTTATTGCTGCATCTGGCAACCCTAGCCACTAGAGCAGCCAGGTTCCTTCTGTCTCCTAGTCTTTACTCCTAGCAGGTTGGAGCTGGACCCAACCTATGGGGTAGGAGGCAGCGAAGGGCAGATGACATGGGAGCTGCTCACGTCCCACTGGCCAAATTTACTCATGTGGCCAACCTCAAGACACACTGGGAAACCTCTAGCAAGGTGGCCGTGTGCCCTCTCACACTCTTGCCGGAGGCTTTTCTTGTCAAAGGAAGGAAAGAAGAAGGAGTACTGGGAGGAAATCCAGGTGTCAGCCGTGCTCAGTACGCTTGTATTTCCATTTAACAGATGAGAAAACTGAGGCTTAGAGAGTTGGAATAATGTGCGTAAGGGGCAGTTAGATCGTGAACCCATAAGTTATGATTCTAAATCTAAATTTGGAAGCTTTCTAGCATGTAGCAACCATGCTTCATTTGTTACAGAATTACATTTTGATCATCTTGGAAGGCAAAATATGCGCTAATTAGAAGAAGGGGGTTTGGAGTCTGGCAGCCCTGGGTTTCGATCCCAGTTCCAGGATATCACAGTTCTGGGACCTGGGGCAAGTAATCTGCTTAAACCTGGTTTATTTTAGAATCTGTTTTTTCAACTGTACGTACATATAGTAATACTGATTTGAACATCATTATGGAGAAAACATGAGTTCTAGAAACGATCTTCTGATGTGCCTGACCCACAGAGAGTAGTCAGTGAATTGAAGCAGCTGCTGCTTTTCATGTTGCCACAAGCCATGGCCTGGGTCTTGCATGGACCTGGTCCCCGTACCTCAGAGTGAGGGGATGAGACTCCTTCTCCGGCTACTAAGGTGTAGGCCACTGAAGAGAGGAAAGGCTGATTCCACTGATGGTGCCCAGCTGCAGACGGCCCTAGTTGAACCCAAGGCACCATAGAGCCTCCCAGTGCAAAGCATGCAAGAGTAGAATGGAAAACATCCAGGAAATATAGCCAGAAAAGGGCTGTTTCCCCGTCTCTGGTCTGTAATCTGCTTGTTCATTCTATTACAAAACCAATATCTATGGTACATTCAGCCCTGTGCCATTTCTGAGTGGGCTCTGGGAGGCATCCCATCCCTGCTCTCAAAACCCGGTTGTGAGAAAGGTCCACATGGCGTCCGCAACACATACCCTGTGGCATCCTACAAGGACTCCCAGTCCGCTCCTTCTTGGACGACATTTGCAAAACTTGGGGAACGTGTCACCATCATAATTCTCTGGTCCTTTGTTGTTGAATGGCCTCAGAAAATCTTGCCTGTGTTCGAGAGGCGCCCGTTTTAACTGCTGATGCTCTCGATCGCCTTTGTGCTCTACAGAACAAGGAAAGTCTCTTTGGTTGGCCCTCTTGTCGAGACCTGGGGCCTCACTTCAAAAGCGAGTCTTGCCCACGCCAGCAGGTCCATGTACAAGGCTTGGCTGTGGGTAACTGTGCTGGGAGAGCGAAGAAGGGACATGTTTGCTCTTCCGTGGGCTCCCACAAAGATCGGTTCAGGGGCTCCTAAACACTCTGGCCGTTCTATAGCTTTGTCGTCGGGCCTCTTGTCAGTAGATACTTGTCTTCATTCTGTGTGTGGGAGGAAATGTTGGCATTCACACATTCCAGCCAGCTAAGTCGTACCACGCTTTCTCTGTTCCGTTTTTGATTTTACAAAGAGCCTAAGTTCAATGCAGGGACTCATGGACTGTCCCTTTCAACCCACAGCTGTTTCTATAGTCTTCATTGTAGGCTGCGCATGTATTATAAGTCATTAAAATTGTGTTCGGGCTTCACGAGTCTCTGATGCCCTGTGCCAGCGCCTTGTCCTGTGGGGCAAACGAGAATGCATCAGCACCAGTGAGAGTAAAGCTTAGGGACAATTTCAGGCTACACAGGGGAGGACTGATGGACTGATGAGTCTTTCCAGATCCACTTCAGCAAGAGCAGCTTAGCCATTGATGGAAACACTGCGGGAGAAGAATGAATGGCTTTTGGTTGATCAAGTTACTCTACAATATAATTGGTAGCCCCACATCTGTAATAAGCATAGATCTGTAGGCCCAGGAGCGAGAAGAAAAGATAAAAGAAATTGATCCACAAGTAACTTATTATTTTGGAAAAAATCAACTTGCCCAACCTCCTGATACTGAGCTCCTTTATCCTTATGTCACACTATGGATGACAAACGGGACAAAAAAGTGGGAGACTGTGACGTTGGGTCAGAATGTGGTGGAGATCTTCTGTCCCTGGAACGTGGTTCTTCCGCAGTGTTAAATCTATTTTAGCAACTTGGATTTCATCTAAGTGGTGGGAAATTTCAGGTATACTTTATTTCCTCCCAAAATGAACACAAGAATGTTCCATCCTATTCTCTTGTAATAAGAGAATTGGAGTGTGCTGATAAACCCTTTCCCACCTGCATGGACTCCTCTGGGTTGGAGCTGATGAACGTTGCCGTGATACCGAATGGCATCGCAATCGTTCAGGTTACTGTGTGCTAGAGGTTTCTGGCTGCCGTGCCACCGTGTTCTTAAATTCCTTTGCCTTCGTGCTTCTTCCTGAAATGGTCTGATGTTCTTTCTAAACTGGTGAAGAGGGAGCAGCCCTTTCTTCTTCCAGAGATTGTCCCATGGTGTCAAGCTTTACTAGCACGGCCCTCGAGACCGTGGGGGGGCGGGGGTGGTTCTGTGTAAAACCAGCTTGTCAGGAGATGATTTTACTCTCTTGCTCACTGGCGCTCCTGTGAAGGTGAGTCCAGGGCAGACCTGTCTGTCCTGTTCCTGAATTCCATTCTATAGAAACTAGTGTTTAGGTGAGGTGCCCGTGCACACGCGTATTTAATAGATTGACCGTACAAGGGGGTGATTTTTATTTGTTGTGCCTGTCTATAAAGAGATGTCGTATCCTTGCAAAAGAGGTCTTGCTTGTTTGATCAGACTTTCCCTCTTCTTGGTGACCCTCGTAGATCTCTTAAAAATCACCAACTTGAGAATCAAGTTTGTGAAGCTGCACACTTTGGGCGATAACCTTTTGGATTCCAGAATGGAAATCAGAGAGAAGTATTACTATGCAGTGTATGATATGGTGGTTCGAGGAAATTGCTTCTGCTACGGCCATGCCAGCGAATGTGCACCTGTGGACGGAGTGAATGAGGAAGTAGAGGGAATGGTAAGCAAGCGCTCTGGGGGGCTTTCTCCTTTATTTTATTTTTTAATATTTCATTTATTTATTTGAGAAAGAGGTGGAGATCACAGAGGGAAAGGGAGAAGCAGACTCCCTGCTCAGCAGGGAGCCCAACGTGAGACTCAATCCCAGGACCCCAGGATCCCAGGACCCTAAGCCAAAGGCAGACACCTCACCGACTGAGCCACCCAGGCACCCCAGGCTTTCTCCTTTGGACAGATGATCCCAAAAAGCAATTTGAAGCTAGTTTTACCTTAAACCTTTCACAGCTTCTTGTGGTTTTATTTTTCCAGACTGACTTTTAGCTCCTTCCGCCTTAATGGTGGTTGACAGCTGGTTTTCTCTTTGTTAACTTTCTGGGACTATTCATGTCAGAGACAAAGAATTAAATTTTGGAAATTGTTGCAACAAGCTATTGCTACAGTAGATCTTTTTTTTTCCAGCCAATCCAATAAGGATTAAGAGGTTTTCTCAATAGCCATCACATCTTCCTTTCCTTTAGGGAAGATCAGGCACCACAAGCATAAAGTGACCTCCAGCCCAGAGAACCAGGACATTTGAACCCAGAACCTCAGAACATGACTTAAGAACCCAGTGGGCTTTGTTTCTTTATATGCTTCTACTCCTTTCATTCTTTTCCCACTTTTATGCTGTGTTGTCAATTCATGTACTTCTAAAAATTGGGGATTTGGGTGATTTGCCAAATGGATAAAGTTAGGGTATTTTACCCATTTCGAAGTGAACTGATAATTCTTACAGACCCGTAGGATTTCGGAGCTAAATGGGTTTACTCCACCAACTATCCTTATTAGAACGGAACAGGAATTAAACAGCTCACCAGAGGGCCCTAAATCAGCTGCAGATGGAAATTTCATGTCTAGCTCTCCTGACTCTGCCCCAGGGTTCCTTCTGTTATTCGACTCTGGGCCTCCCTTGATGAAGATTGTGCCTGCGTTACTTGCTGTTTGCTTTCCCAAGATTGTTAGTCCTCATCTGGGACGGTCCAGGATTTGTGCATTCAACCGGCTGAAACTTCTGCTCTCTATTTGCTCCATTTAGAGCACTTGCCCTGTAGATAAAGTTGCATTTTTAGCAGAGCCTAAAGGGAGGACACAGCCTTAAAATCTCGTTGCTATATCTTTCAGAGAATGCTAGGTACGCACTGTTTAGTGTTCAGCATAACAAATCTGGCGTGTAGCTCCTGTCCTGTAGTCTCCTCCCTATCAGGGGTCTCAGCACTGTGTGCTGTTGATTCAGACACTGTAGAGTGCTGTGGTGTGTGCTTTGGGACTTTTGGGGGGGCGGGGGTGGTTCTGTGTAAAACCAGCTTGTCAGGAGATGATTTTACTCTCTTGCTCACTGGCGCTCCTGTGAAGGTGAGTCCAGGGCAGACCTGTCTGTCCTGTTCCTGAATTCCATTCTATAGAAACTAGTGTTTAGGTGAGGTGCCCGTGCACACGCGTATTTAATAGATTGAAAGCATTTATCTTTTATGTGCCTCAGAGGCTTAGGCAGAGCTTGCCGGAGACACAATGCCAATGAGCACATCCTGGGCCCTCCATCCAGCAAAATAATTTGTTTTGTTTTCTTTTGTTTTCCCTGAGATCTTATGTTTCCTTTCTTAAAGGCAAAAAGTTAAGTGTGAATGTGGTAAGTGATTAATATTCTGAATCTTGTTTTGATTTGGAAAAACAAGTGTGGTGCTGGGAGTCAAAATCAAAACAAAAGAAGCAAAAAAGCCATTCTTCTATGTGGCACAGCCATAAACCTTGCAGTAATGTGAGTCGTTTCCAGACAGCGTTTGTACATTTAGTTCTGCAGTGTAACTTCTGTTGATTTCTCTTAAAATAGGGTTTTTTGGGGCATAGATTTTTTTTAAAAAAGTAACTAGGTTTTATTTACTTTTTAATTCTTAAGTGACTGATGTTGTTCACCTGGGTTCATTTCATCGATACTTTGATAAACTATTTCCCGAGTATCTGTTGTATAATAGAACACATCACTGTGTTCCTAGAGATGGAGTTGGAGCCATCAGAAAGACAGAACTCACTGGAAAGGGATAAAATAAAAACAAATCCTCACTGTGGTGAGCTGGAGATGACGATTAGTAGGAAAAGGGGTTTCTGTCTCCCATCATTTGTGGAGAAAATCTAGTCCCCAGTCTGTCTCTTACTTTGCCCTTTCCCATTTTTTCTGACTTCCAAGGTTCACGGGCACTGCATGTGCAGGCATAACACCAAGGGCTTGAACTGTGAACAGTGCATGGATTTCTACCACGACTTACCCTGGAGACCCGCTGAAGGTCGAAACAGCAATGCCTGCAAAAGTAAGTCTCCGTCAGAGGGCAGTTTGCATCCACTCAGACCCCTGTTAGTAAGTACAACCCTTTGGTGATAGCTGAGATGGTTTAGGTAAGAAGAAGAAAGAGGGGTTGGGGGTGGGCAGGAAGGAGGGAAGGGGGTGGGGAAGGGGGATGGAGTTCAGATAAGAACAGCACAGAGCCCAAGGCCCCAAGGACGTTCTTGGGACCAACACAGAGTCTACACTGGGGAACTGATTCCAAGGTTTAATTCAGCCGGCATGTGGTGGGCACTTCTCTGCTAGGCACTGAGGATGGGTCACTGATGCGAAATGGCCCCTCCCTATGGGAGGTCGTGTTGCAGGGGGAGGCAGAGGAGGCCAGGGTGTAGAGTCCCAGGAGGGCCAAGTTGAGTTAAGCTTCATTTTGGGAAGACCGGCACCCATGCGGGTACTGAGCAGAGAGTGATATGATATTAAAGCGGGGTGGGACCAAGGGGACTGCCCTTGGGGCTGGCAGAGGGTCAGCGTGCGCTTAGCAGACCTTTATTCTCACTGAAGAGCCTGGTCGGGTGTGCCGGTGGGAATGGGGGAGAAGGGAAGCAGGCCTTCACACCCCGTTCCTTAAAGCTGGCAGCCTAAACAGGCTTTCCCAAGAGGCAGTGCCTCGGAGATCCTCTGGGGTGATACGTTCCAGTTCTACCCCCGAGGGGGACCCACAGGTGTCCTCTGCCTGGTCGCAGTCTTCTGTTGATAAGCCACCAAGGGGATTCTCCCCGAAGGTTTTTACTTTTTAGCCCATTCTCTTCCAAAGAGGGCAGATTCATGTTTCAGAAAGCTCACGCCTGGAAGGTTTCCAGCACACCAGGTGGACGCACCCTTCCCCACTGGCGCCTGATTGTCCGTTGTCATCTTGCCTGAATTCACCCCTAGTTTCCAGAAGGAGCTTCTCCCCCACAAGCCCATCCTCCAGAGGTAGGTCGACTTCAAAGCCCTTCTTGTTGCGCAGAGTGTAACTGCAACGGGCACTCGGGCTCCTGTCACTTCGACATGGCGGTCTACTTGGCCACTGGGAACGTCACCGGAGGGGTGTGTGACGACTGCCAGCACAACACGATGGGACGCAGCTGTGAGCAGTGCAAGCCGTTTTACTTCCAGCACCCGGAGAGAGACGTGCGAGACCCCAACCTCTGTGAACGTGCGTGGGGAAGGGCGTGACGGAGGTCTTCTCGGTTTGGAGAGCCAGGGCCGGGGGTGGTCACCATCCTTCTCCTGGGACTCCTGGTGCGAGCGTCAGACTCTGCTTTATTTTAATTAATTATTAATTATTAATTAATAATTAATTGTTTTAATTGTGGGGTAGCCTGCTGAAGCAGTCTTGCCTTCTTTAGTCTACTGTGACATGTAGAGGGTCAATGGGAACATACGTGTTGGTACCAACACATGCATTGTTACCTGGTGACCTTTGTTCGTCTCAGGATGCAGCTGTGACCCAGCGGGATCTCAGAACGGGGGAATCTGTGACAGTCACACAGATTTTTCCACTGGCCTCATTGCGGGTCAGTGCCGGTGTAAATTACATGTGGAGGGAGAACACTGTGAAATTTGCAAAGAAGGCTTCTACGGCTTAAGTGCTGAAGACCCGTTCGGTTGTACATGTAAGTACGTTTGTGAAAAAGTTTGGGAGTTCTGGTGGACGTAATGCCCATTTTACTGTGCAGTTCTAAATCCATACTACCCCTTGGCACTCACTTGGTTTGTGTTTCTTTACTTCATTTTATCTCTACGAAAGCTTGTGCTTGCAATCCTCTGGGAACGATTCCTGGCGGGAATCCTTGTGATTCTGAGACAGGTTACTGCTACTGTAAGCGTCTTGTGACAGGACAGCATTGTGACCAGTGTCTGGTAGGTGAATCCTAATTACGTGGGGTGGGGGTTTGTGCATGGGACCTGTTGTAGAGTCTGTTGTAGAGTCTGCCGTCCCTCTATGTAAATATTAGAAGATGCAAACAATGTACAAAAAAATTACCCATGATTTTGGCAAGATGCTCACCATCGAATTGAAAAATAAAACCACAGTGAAATACCACTTTCATAGTCGAAATTAACAAGTTTTTAAAAATGGGGTTGCTAACTGTAAGGACATAATGTGGGGCTGGTCCTCCGAGTTGCTGATGGAAATGCATGTTGGTTCGTACTTGGCAAGAAAAGCATTTTGGAAGTAAGCTATCAGTAGCCTGTAGAAATGTGCATACCCTTTGACCTAGTAATCCCACTTCTGGGAATCTTTCCTAATGAAATAAGCAGAAGATTGGACAGAGATGTAATCACCAGAAGACTCATTGCATCTCATACCAATCATAGCCAAAAAAACTTAGAAGCAACAGTGGGGAAAATACTGAAGTAAACTGGGGGGCTTCTGTACAGTGTGATATTTTGTTGCCTTTGTAAATGACAATAGCATGAGGAAATGCTTATGCTGGTGTTAAAAAAAAAAAAAAAAAACACCCACAGGATGTGAGTAGTATCTTGATTGTGCAGGAAAAAATGGCAGCAAGAAAAACAAAATCTGGAAGGAAATACTCCACAAAGTTCACTGTAGTGATTCCGGGTAGAGTGATTACAGGAATAATTTTGAAATTACCCCGTATCTTTTATAACATTCTTGCGATTTCCTTTATAATTTGTGAGGGGGGGTGGTCCACTGACCTCAAATTATGTTTATGAGCTGTATATATGCATATTTGCATGTATAACATCAGTTTCTGGAAGCCTGGCCTTTATCTGCTCGTTAGGAAATCGTATTTGTCGATTTCTTCTCCCTTGTGTAGATTCTGTCCTTTTTCCTTTTCTTTCCACTTGCACTGGACTCAGGATTCGGTCATCTCCTCACCTTTCACTGGTGAAAATACTTGCTTCATGCTGTTTGGACATAGATAGTCCTTTCAAAAGCTTGGCTCACGGAGTTTCCGACGGGCTGAACTCAGGGAAAATGTAAACGCTGGCCAGATATTTGCCAAAACTCTCTACAGTACTTTTAATATTTGCTCCTGTTTCCTCTCGGAGGATGGCTGTTTGCTTGGGGCAGAAACTGCTCTGATCTGGAGTTGGGTGTTTACTACCCCAGTGACCGGCAGCCTGGGTTGTAGCTCAGAACACTCGTGCTCGTTCCTCTTGAAAGCTTTCTGCTTGCATGGCATGAAAGAGCATTCGGTGGAACGAGCAAGACATGCCATAACTTGTTTCTTGTTGAGTCTGTTGTGTAATGACAGGAACCGACCTTCAGACCTTAAATCTTCTCTTGTGCAGCCAGAGCACTGGGGCTTAAGCAACGACTTGGATGGATGTCGACCTTGCGACTGTGATCTTGGAGGGGCCTTAAACAATAGGTGAGTGAAGCCACATGTACACTCTTCTTTGCGCTCAGTCCCCTCAGAGAGCTGTCCCCATCTCTGGGAGTAGTATGACAGCCAGTGTCTCTGCAGAAGAGGTGGAAAGTATAGGCACCTTTAGTTTACCTGGGGTCTTAATGTTTTCAGAGATTTAGTCATTCCAAGAGTTTGCTTTGAAGACTCGAAGTATGTTTCTGTTTCTTGGTTTTTAATAGTGTTGGACTTTATGGTATTTTTTAAATTATGGAAACAACGTATGCCCATTTAAAAAAAAAAAATTCTGGGGTGCCTGGGTGGCTCAGTGGGTTAAGTCATGCCTTTGGCTCAGGTCATGATCTCAGGGTCCTGGGATCGAGTCCCGCATCAGGCTCCCAGCTCAGCAGAGAGTCTGCTTCCCTCTGTCTTTCTGCCTGCCTCTCTGCCTACTTGTGATCTCTCTGTCTGTCAAATTTAAAAAAAACAAAAACAAAAACAAAAAAAACCTGGGTGTCTGACTAGCTCAGATGGCTAAGCGTCAACTTTGGGCTGAGGTCATGATCCCAGGGTCCTGGGATCTAGTTCTGCAACAGGCTCCCTGCTCAGTGGGGAGTCTGCTTCTCCCTCTGTCACCTTCCCCTTGCTCATGTGCACTCTCTCTCTCTCTCTTTCTGTCAAATAAATAAATTTTTTTTTTTTTAAATCCCAGTGGGTAAGACAGGTAGCTTTCTACCCTTCTCCCCCCA
Organism: Mustela putorius furo; assembly: GCF_011764305.1. Classification (NCBI taxonomy): domain Eukaryota; kingdom Metazoa; phylum Chordata; class Mammalia; order Carnivora; family Mustelidae; genus Mustela; species Mustela putorius. Next base: position 16,761,315 of record NW_025421998.1, read on the forward strand.
GGATCCACGGCTATAAGTGCTACTGTTAGCAGCTTCTCAAGTTCTAGAAATTAATAATAGAACTCAGAATACCTATTGAAAATTATAATTCCTTTCCTCTTCTTTTTAAATAACAAGGTTAAAAAAAAAATAACAGACAAGTACAAACACAAAAAAGCCCATGATTTCCCACTTGACTTTACTGGCAATTTTGGAAACACAAAGTCCTCCCTGTATGCACACTATTCCGCGGCTTGCTTTCTTAGCCGGGATCCATTTTCATGTCAACATGTATTCACGGGCCCTTTTCTTTTTAATGGCATGTGTTCGTCGACCTCTCTCTCTCTCTCTTTTTGTTTTTTTTTTTTGATATCCCATCGTGTGGAAGTGCCACAATTTATTTCCTATTTTTCCTGTAGATGAGACTCCCAGGATGGAATCGCTGAGTCAAAATATAAAACTTTTGATTTTTATAGAGGTTTCCAGATTATTCTCCGGACAGATGGTGTTAGTTTATTTTCCTACCACCTGGTTACCAAAGCACCTTCCTTTCCGACCCCACCAGCGTTTGGTAAACTTGTGTTTCTCACCAATCTCAAAGATGGAAAGTGAGGGGCGCCTGGCTGGCTCAGTCAGTGGAGTGCCTGACTCTTGATCTCAGGGTCATGGGTCTGAGCCCCAGGCTGGGTGGAGTCTACTCAAAGAAATAAATTACTTAAAAAAAAAAAAAAAAGAGGGGAACCTGGGTGGCTCAGTTGGTTAGGTATCTGCCTTCAGCTCAGGTCATGATCCTGGGGTCCTGGGATCGAGCCCCACTTCAGACTACCTGCTCAGTGGGGAGATTGCTTCTCCCTCTTCTCTCCCCTACCCCCGATCATGCACACGCTCTCTCTCTCTTTCTCTCTCTCTCAAATAAATAAATAAGTAAATCTTTAAAAAAAAAAAGTTGGAAAATGAACTCCCATTTTGATTTGCGTTAAGAATCTTTTCATTTTCTTCTTCTTTCTGGTTTTTATTTTCTTTTTCAACTTCCAAGTCTATTGGTGAAAATTGCATGTAATCGTTTTTCATTATTGAAACACGTTGGTGTCCCTTGAAGAGATGAGACGTGAGGCTCTACCAGAGATCAATCCCGATACACATTTGGCAAAGACGTTAGGTTTGTGGGCGTGTAATTAACCACCCCTGAGTCAAAGAGCCTTTGGGTCTCTGTAACGGGGTCAGACTGCGAACATCTGGTAGAGAGGGTAAGTGACTGCTGAGGGGATGGGCAGATGTTTCCTTGTGGCCTGACTCTCCCCTGAGACAGCAAGCTGAATTCATCAAGCAGGATCCATGTACTAAGAAGCCCGACTCTCCCAAGATTATTTCCCAACACCGTAGCAGTCTGCTGGGAAGGAACAGGAATTTAGGCAGCAAGAACATTCTTCTCTGGCCTCCGTATTTGGGTTTGTTCCATTCCGGATGCTGTGGTACTCGGGACAGCGTGTAGATCTGAAACTCCAGGGTGAATTTCTGTTCTTAGAAAACCTTCAGAGGGGAGGAATCCAGGACGATTCCATAAAAGCAGGGAAGACAAGCTGCTGTCTGCTTCTGCAGTCCCCTCTCCTTATTTCCTTCATGGCTCCCGAGCACCTGCTGCTTCCTTCAGTCATTGCTTGCTGGATGCAAAACTGGCATCGTTCCTAAAATCCTTGAGTAGATGAAAGGGGCATGCACAGTTCTCATGTCGTGAGCTCAGGAGTGTCATACGTACCTTTACTATAAGTGGATTCTGTTCCTCACACCCCTTCCTCGGTTTCCCTATTCCGCACGTGCTTCCTGTCTTCAGATCCGCCCACACAGAGCCCCTGGGCTGTCCCTCGTGTCTCCTGCAAGAACTTATAGAAATCAGAGTGTGCTAATCAAGAGGGTTTGTGAAGTAAAACATTTTAGTGAGGATTTTACAGGGAATTTGATCTTCCTAGCATGACTGATGAGATGCCCAATCTAATGGCATCACTGATGGGAAAAAGAAAGAGCCTTAAGAGAATTCTCTAGTGCCGTGACTCTGCAGTGTTTGGTAGTGATCCTATTCAGTTTTCCCCCACGAGGACCTCCTCTAGGAGTCCCATAGCATAATAGTGGTTCTAATCAAGGCTTTAAGCCCTGAGGAGAAGGCTTGGTGCTCAGTGGGCACTTAGGAGAGACCTGCTGAATGACTGATTTGTTGCAGCCATGCCCAGATGTCTTCTACCTGATGATATTCCTTTGCTCGACCTCGTGTGCATAGTAGATATGGAGGAAATGTTGATCAAGTAAAAGAATTGGAGGAAGATATCTACGATGTAAAAACAAAATATGCATTCCGAATGGGAGTAGCAGTCTCTAGCTGTGATCCCAGACCATTAAGTACTTTGGCCAGAGACATAATTTAATGTCAGAACCATGTAAAGTGGAAGAAGTTTGAGAACGTTTTGTATAATGAGCTGAATGGCTTTTTGTAGAATAAGACTTCAGTAATTCCGTGTCTATTATGTTAACAGGTAATCTGAATTTTCAAATATTTTTAGAGAAGTAAGCCCTAATTTAAATAATGTGACTTATACTAGACTCCTGAAGCTTTGCCTAGTAGGTAACCTACTTGAATAAATTAATTAGAATGGTTGCGAGATACCCGTAAATGTTTGAAAACTATAAACAATTTTATAGCATCCTTCAAAATTACTGCATCCATTAAATTTGGAACTCTGGAGTCTGGCTGGAAGCCCACCGCTCCTACTTTCTGGACTGAAGTCCCCAAACCCCCTCGAGGTTTCAACAGCCCTTTCCTTCTGCGTCTCTTATAGGACTTACTTCATTCTGATCTGTATTATCCCTGTTAGTCTCTTAAAAGGTCTCTGGACAGGGATTGTGTCTTACTTGTTTTTGCATTTCTGTTTGTGCTCAGCAATGTGGCCTTGTAGGTGCTCAATAATTGAAATTTATTATACTTGGGAACCAGAGCAGAAGTTACTCCATATTTTCATCAGTGCATTGAATGGTAATGGTATCTCACCCGTTGTTAATTCCTGAGATGACTAGATAGAGAGAGATGCATAGAACACATTTATGAAGGTATTCTACTTAGCTGTAGGCTTGGGAGGGAAGCTGTCCTGGCAAAACAGATGACACGGACTGCTGATCAGTGTGGAACCAGTGTTTATTTGTGATCAGAATTAGAGAAGAGATACCAGTGTTTGGCCAGGGTGTGGTTCTCAGGAATGATTTTTTTTTTCCCTTTTTTTGTACCATTGTCTTAGTGATAGAGAAAAGTTGAAACTATATAGTATTTTCTCCACTGATCACTATTTAAATAAAATAGAATTTCCCTTCTAATAGAATTTTTGAAGTAAATGGCTAATTTCTACATTTATGAGAAATCTGTGTTCCTCATAATCTTGGCCTTCACCCATTGAGAAAAAAATAGGGCCTGTATTAGTTTTTTATTGCTGATATTGTAAATTACCTCCATTTGATGGCCTAAAACAGCATAAGCTTCTTATCTTACAGTTCTGTATGTTAGACATGGCCAGTCTCACTGGAATAAAATCAAGATGTTGGCAGGGCTGTGTTTCTGTCTGAAGGCCCTCTGGGAGAACGTCTTTCCTGCTCATGGGAGTCATTGGCAGAATTGGCAGAATTCAGTTTCTTCCTTTTTTTTTTTTTTAAGATTTTTATTTATTTGTCAGACAAAGAGAGCATGTGCACATGCACAAGTAGGGGGAGGGGCAGAGGGAGAAGCAGGCTCCCTGCTGAGCAAGGAACCCGATGTAGGACTCGATCCCAACACCCTGAGATCATGGCCTGAGCTGAAGCAGACACTTAACCCACTGAGTCACCCAGGTGCCCAGAGAAGTCAGTTTCTTTTGGTTGTAGGATGAGGTTCCTGAGAGCCTGGCTGTCAGCTAGGGGCCTTTCCCTGCTTCTAAAGGCTGCCCACATCGCTTGACTCATAGCTTTCATGTTCAAAGCCAACCACAGTGGGTCAAATCCTCCTCAAGACTCATGTCCGCCCCACTTCTCTGCCTGCCTTTTCTACTTTGAAGTCATCATGAGATTAGATTGAGCAGTCCTGGATAATCTCAAGGTTCTGAACCTCAGTCCCGTCAGCAAAGCCCCTGGTCCCATGTGAAGTAACGTGTCCACAGATCTGGGGGGTGAGGATGGGGACATCTTTGGGGGCCATTATTCTGCCTGCCCCAGGGTCTGACTTATTGTGTCTTATGTCATTGTTCTATCGTTTGGATCCAGCACCTGGAATCTGTATCTAGTTACAGGGAAATTTGGTGGTATGGGGGCTAGGGTGGGGAACCTATGAACTTGTCAAGGGTACTATTTCTATGTGATAGGATTTTTACTTGAACACAGGAAGGGTAATTACTTGTAATCTTTTCTCTCTAGGGAGGAGGTAGGATTTGAGCTTCATTTTTGAAAGCTGAGAGAGGTTTGGGAGGCAGGACGGAGAGGCAAGAGGGCCTTCTAGCTGGGAAGAGGGAGACGGGTGAAGGCCCAGAGATGGAATACGTGTGGCACATGGTCAAGACCTGGTCTGACTGTGACCAGCTCCACTCACAGCCCCCCAGGACCTTTCTTTGCACCTGTCATTCCTGTCCTCTCTCTGCCTGAAGATCTGTCACGATCTTCTGCCACCTTGGGAGCGTGGCTTCCGTGACTGCTCTTCAGTCCCCCAAGGGGTCACCCAAGGAGGTGAACAGTGGTTCCCTGGCAGCCTGAGAACTTTGCTGGTGGCTCTGTTTCGGCACTCACTGCGTTTGGCTTTGTTGTCGTGCTCGGTTGCTTGACCGTTTATGTCCCCAGTTAGAGGGTAAGGTCTCGGGGGCAGGGACTATTTCCCCCCTCGTTTTTCTTTCCCCATATCCTTTCAAAATAATGGAGTTACCAAAGAAGGATTGATTCAGAGGAAAATGGACAACGGACTAAAATGTGAGCGTGCTGACAGCAGGAAGCCCAGCGTTTGCTCGGTCAGGATTCGCAAGGGTCAGTATTCGCAAGGGACGGCGACGAGCCCTGGGGCTCATCCGGAGGCAAAAGGTGGCAGCAGAAAGCGCCGCTGTGGTTTTCAGAGGGTGGGTTGTCTAGGCTGCTGGCAACCAGGCAGAGGCATCACGACTTGGTAAAAGCAGAGAAGAAACAGCTGTGGGTTTTGATGAAATGCCGGCAGCCGCACTGGACTGGCGGGCTGGATGGGGCAGCGGGGAGAAGAGCGTGAGAGGCCCGCGGGGCGGCTGCCGGAGTGACAGGCATGGCATGACATGCTGTTCCGTGATAGCGGCCACCGTGACAGCGAGAGGACACTGCTGAGGGCAGAGACATCGTGAAGCAAGACGTGGGTATCGAGGAGAAAGGACAGGGAAGGTCACGGCTCAGCCCAAATCAGAAGATCTTTATATCTGACAAATAGCAGAGCTGAGGGAATGTGAGCAGGAGGGGTGACAAGCAGCTGGGGACGGAGGCGAGGCAGAGAAGACAGGCGGGCCAGCCAGGGGAATGGCCCCTTGGTGGCAGGAAGCGCACAGGCAGGGCTGGAGCTTCGGTGTCCAGGGCCAGGGGAAGCCACAGGAACACATTTGCTCGGGGTGCAGGCGTCCAGGAGGCGGCGGGCCTGTCGGAGACCATCCTTCCCGCTGTGGACACAGAGCGGCCTGCGATGGCCAGGACAGGTGTTACGGGAGCTCCTCTCACGTGACTGGGTTCTCGTGAGTTGTCTCACCTTCAGAATTCAGAATCGGGCGTCCGCGTGTCGTCGGTACGGTCCCCTTCACTTGCGTGCTGTCTGCTGCTGCCGTGTGCAGAGTCTGGTTGCTTCCTTCTTCGGTGGTTGCTGTTTGTACACGTGTGTTCCCTCAGGAAGCGTCTGCTGGGGAGGAAAGAAGGATTTTCTTTTGCTCATAGGATGGGATGTCTGATGCCTGAGCTTTGGAAAATGGCTTTGGTGGGTGGACTGTGCCCCAAGAGGGCTAGTTGCCCCTTGCAGCAAGGTGTGTCCTCTGGGAATTGGCTCTGGGGTGTGAAGCGCTCGTAGTCCTGTTTGGTAGGAGCCATTCACGTGATCTGTGGGAGGAAGACTTGGCTGGGGCTGTGGGAGGGCTGAGGGGCAGGGGGGGACATTGGTAAAATACCTTGGAGCGTTCTGTCTTCCAAGGGTTGTAACTTGCCTTGGAGACTTGGTTCAAATGGGCTTTGGGATTAGGAAAAAATCTGAACACTGGGAACGGGTTTAATGTAACAATTCCAAACCCCGTCTTGACTTGAATGAAGTAAGAATGGGTGCATAAATTTGGTTTTACCTTGGACTCACCGAAAAAGAGACATAGGCTGAGAATAAAATGAGTATGTTAAGTCTATCCAGAAGACTTTATTACCTGAAACCATGTGTTTAGTTAAAGTTCTTCCTTTTGCATGAATCTCCTATTTTTCTTTTTTTTTTTTAATATTTTTTATTCAGAATGTGTATCCTTCGTGCATTTATTTGTTCAGTCAGTGTTTGAGTGCGCTGTGTGCACTGGGCCAGACCCCACGAGGGTGTGAAGGGCCCAACTGAGGTAAGGGAGGCACAGTCCGAACTTTGAAGCAATTTGCTGTCTAGCGGCAGGTCAGGCAGGTCTGTCAGTGGTTACACTACGAGAGAGAAAGCAATAAATGTCTTAACAATACAGATAAAGAGTAGCAGAGCCCTCAGAAGGCACCACTCGAGGGTAGCAGAAACCAAAGGCGACTCCACGGAAGGGCTGAATGCTGGGCTGGGCTTTGAAAGGCCAGTAGGGTTTGAAACACAACCCCTCAGCTTCCACGAGCAACTAGTATGTGACAGGTTGTGTCGTACGTGTTGTAACCACAATGTTCCTCCTGCACAGAGGAGGTGGTGCAAAAGAGTAGGGGGCTCGTTCTGTGGGGTGGAGAGTGATGGTCAGGAGAGGCCACAGCGGAGTTCTTTGTGAGCCGAGTCTTGAAAGGACAGGTGGCTCTTTGCTAAGTGAATGGGGGACAAGGGTATTCAAGGCTGCAGGAATGACATAAGCCAAGGGAAGGGTCCACAGCCCCCCCCACCCCCGCGTGCATTGGAGAAACCATAACCGTTCCATATGGTTGGAGTTGGAGAAGTGAGGGGAGAGGGGGAGTTAGAAAGGTAGAGAAGGGCCAGACTGTGAAGCCTGGTGCCCCTGCTCGAGGCCAGGAAGTGATGCAGTTGGTGCATCTTAGGAAGGTCATTAGGGCAGCTCACTGTGTGGACGGTGGTGGTCCAGGTTGTAAAGTTGGAACCTCAGCCACAAGGACACTGACGAGAGGCTGCAGCCGGTTTTACTGTGAATATGAGAATGAAGGAAGGTACGGCACAGCCCGTGGGACGTGGGAGGAGAAGCCCTAGAGGCCGGGCTGTGAAGTCACAGAACTGGGTTCCTGCTTAGCTATGAAAGATCCCAGAGAATAACTTCAAGGCTTCTGCCTTGGTCAAGTTACTGGCTGACAGGGTTCTGTCCCCAGCAGAGAATAGAGGCAGCAGTTGGTCGTTGCCCTTTGGGATCTGTCTTTAACGTCAGGGACTGCTAAGTCGGCACGGACCTTCTAGAAGTTGGGTCTTTGGGTCTGAGGCCCAGGAACGAGATTGCAGTTGGAAATCTGGCAAAAGATATAAAAGAGCAAAGCAAGAACGTAGGCGGCATCCACAGAAAAACCTCAGTATGGCGGGGATGGAGCATAGTGAAGAAAGACCAGCAAGACAAAACTGAAAAGACCAGGTCACGGGGAGCTTTCAGCTGTAGACTTTGCAATTAAGTCATAGGCAGGAGTTGTTTTTTTTTTTTTTTTTTCCCCATGTATTTGTTTTAGTGAAAAAATAAGAAAACCCTACATGCATATTTCAGCCATTTGATGTTTAGGAGAAAATGCAGAACTGTGTCAGGTGGCTTCACTCAAGCCTGGTGGCCCCGCTGACTTGCTTTGCTGTCCCTCCCCCCACCCAGCTGCTCGGCAGAGTCAGGCCAGTGCGCGTGCCGCCCCCACGTCATCGGGCGCCAGTGCAATGAGATGGAGTCTGGGTACTACTTCACCACCTTGGATCACTACATCTACGAAGCAGAAGAAGCCAACTTTGGGCCTGTAAGTAGGGGGGTGCCGGGCAGATGGGAGAAGCTGGGTTCGGTGGGAGGGGGCAGTCATAGCGTATGCAAGTGTTTTAAAGAGTCCATTTACAAAGCATTTTTATAGCTCTTGACAGGATGGGGACCGTGCCTTTTTGAGAACAGTGCTATTTAAAGCTGGGTAAATCTGTAACTCACAAAGAGACTTTGAAAGTTTCACTGATGAGGCTTTCAGTGGGTTTTTTTTGGGGGGGGTGCTTATTTTTTCATTCTTTCACTCCTCCACTTGTGCTCCGAAGTTACTGTTGATGTCATAGGGTAAATACTCAGATGGGAGTTCCATCGCTGTGTAAGCAGCCATCCCAAAATGTAGTGGCTTCAAAGGTACCCATAGCATGTCAGCAGGGTGGCCAAAGCAGCTAGAGGCAGGCTGGGCATTTTCCACCACATACCGCCCCCCGCCTCAGGCCCCCCCAAGTAGCCACCCTGAGCTCCCTCACAGCGCGGCATCTGGCTTCCAAGAAGGAGGCAAGAGAAACCACCAGGTCTCTTAAAGCCTAGGTTCCAGAGTTTCGGAAGGTCATTTTCTCACGTTGTGTTGGTCAGAAGTCGCAAAGCCAGACCAGATCTGAAGGCAGGGTAATAAACTTCCCGAAGGGTAGATCCAAACACTCATATGTATAGAGAATGAAGGACTTGGTCTTTGGAGGTGACTGATCACAGTGGTTATCCGTGATCTGTGAGCAAACTCAAAGGCGTGCTCGAGTTACCTGAAATTGGTCAATCTTCAGTCTCCCTGACAATCAGAATCAACTCCTCAGTAGGGAGCCCTCGTGATGATCTGATGTTTCTTCAGTTGTACTTGGAGTTTGAGATGAACACAGTGAGGGGGTGAGCACGTCTACCAGATACAGGACTAGCCTTGTAGAAAATCTGGGAAGTAGCTCGTCACTCCTCAGCTTGCTTACAAAGTGTTTGGGACGTTCTCTCTCCTTTCTTTATGCTCATTCCTGGCTCTATCCTAGAAGGTGTCTCCCAAGCCTTTGAGTCCTGTCTCCGAGGTCCCAAGACTACCCCAACCAGAAAACCAAGAAGTAACCTATATCCTCTTTATGCCTCAAAAACTTGTACCCTCTACCAAGTAAATTTGACTGCAAAAAATAGGTAGAATGACTATAGTTTTGACCTTGGGGTGACTTCAGATTTCTTTAACTGTTACATTTCCTGGAAAGCCATTTTCCCTTGTCCTCAGGGGGTCAGCATAGTGGAGCGGCAGTACATCCAGGACAGGATTCCTTCCTGGACCGGAGCAGGCTTCGTCCGAGTGCCCGAAGGGGCTTATTTGGAGTTTTTCATTGACAACATACCATATTCCATGGAGTATGACATCATAATTCGCTACGAACCACAGGTAAACCTTCCAGGGACTAGCAGGGGTGGTAGAAATCTCTTCTGACAATGGATGCAGTTTTTGTGAGATTCGGAGTTTGCATTAGAATAGAGGAGCCTCTCTGACTTTCTATCCCCCAGGGAAGCAAAAATGGACATTTTTCTCAAATTCAGTTTCATAAGCCTTTAGTGATCCCTCATGAGGCTCTCAGCCTTGCTGAGACCTGAGGAGGTGAGCAGAACGTGTCAGACGCTCTGCTTGACCTCACGGCCTGCACAGCCCCCAGGCTCAGACGAGTGCTCCACCTTTAATAAAAGGTGGAAAAGGCAAGGGCAGAGATGCGGACAGTCCTGCCTCTTACACCAACCCAGCTGCGCCAGACGCTGCCAAAACATCCCATAAAGAATGATTTCTAAGCCTGAGAACAGAGATGGAATTTTGACACCAAAGGAAGTGAGGAACGGCGTGAGCAGGGGGAGAAGGTTTTGGGAGTGCGTCCTCGTGGCTGGCTAAGGGCATCGTTGGAGATGCTGTTGCAAGAATGCTGGGATCAACACATGAGCCTGGACGCTGTATTACAGGGTTTGGGGCAGGGGATCCTTCTGATTAGAGCTGTGTTGCCTGATGGCCAGAGAGGGCCCTGGGAAAGGCAAGGAGAGCAGGGAAGCTGTTAGGTGTCCAAGTGAGACAAGATTAGGGCTGGAGGAGGGGCCAGAGCAGAGGAAATGAGAAAGAGAGAAGGGAAATGCAAGTGAGTGTTTTTCATTTAAAACTTGGCAAATGATCGGTTGGGAGAGGTCCTTATACACAGGCAGCAGCGGGCCAGTGCGGATGTTCCTTTGATGGCTTGTCTCTTACTCTAGCTCCCCGACCACTGGGAAAAAGCTGTCATCACAGTGCAGCGACCTGGAAAGATCCCAGCCAGCAGCCGATGCGGTAACACTATTCCCGATGATGACAACCAGGTGGTGTCCTTGTCGCCCGGCTCGAGGTCAGTGTGATGCTCGTTTGCAGCTCATGGAATGAATGGGCAGATTATTATATTTTTTCTGGTCCCTTGCCTTGCGAGTCGTCCTGTTAGCATTTCAGAACTGGAGCCGAACACGGACCATTGCCTTTCTACTTTTGCTGTGATCTGCATAGACCTTTGACGGAGGGATGGGTTGATTGGATACCGAAACGTTGACTTGGCGTTGGTATTTTTCCCTTTCTTTTGGGGGCAGGTATGTTGTCCTTCCACGCCCCGTGTGCTTTGAGAAGGGTGTAAACTACACCGTGAGGTTGGAACTGCCCCAGTACACGTCCTCCGATAGCGACGTGGAGAGTCCTTACACGCTCATCGATTCTGTAAGTGCAAGGTCATTTCTGAAGTGAAGGTCATGGGGGAAGGCATGGGCGGAGAGTGTTCATCTGCTTCTCCAGAGGGTTTTATGGAGGGGGTAAAACATGGACAAGTTAGGCACGATCATTTTTCTCTTGCCTCCAAAGCCACTTGGCTTATTTATTTTAATAAAAACTCTACCTTCTGAAAGGATTTACTCAAGCGATTTGTTTGTGGAAGTAAAGAAAATCTTAAAAACGGTCTTCCAAAAGCCACCAGACGATGTAAGGTGTATCTAAATGTTTTCTGGCAAGAATATTTAAGAGTGGAAAGGTTTTCATTGTACTCAGTGAGTCTGATGTTTTCCTTTCCCAGAGTCAAAGTAGCACTTGGGGCTTTGATGCATTGACTTGCTGTAGTTGACGACACAGCACCCCGCGCCGCCCCCCCCCCCCATAAGAGCTCTTTGCTGTTCTTGATCCTTCACAGCTCGTTCTCATGCCGTTCTGTAAATCACTGGACATCTTCACCGTGGGAGGCTCAGGGGATGGGCTGGTCACCAACAGCGCCTGGGAAACCTTTCAGAGATACAGATGTCTGGAGAACAGCAGAAGCGTTGTGAAAACACCAATGACCGACGTATGCAGAAACATAATCTTCAGCATTTCTGCCCTGTTACACCAGACGGGCCTGGGTAGGTTTTTCCGACCCTCCTTTCTTGGGGCCAAGAGTACTTGGCATCACGAGGTATGCGGGAAGGCGTGCCCTGTAGCTCTGTGCAAGACCGGTGGTGACCACAGTTTGCCTTTTTCGTTTTTAAAGAATATTTTAGTGATAGAGCACCATTGAAAATGTAGTCACATAGGGGAAGGAAAGGAAAAATAAGATGGAACCAGGGAGGGTGGCAAACCATAAGAGACTCCTAACTGTAGGAAACAAACAGAGGGTTGCTGGAGGGGTGGGGGGTGGGAGAATGGGGTAATTGGGTGATGGGCATTAAGGAGGGCACGTGATGTGAGGAGCACTGGGTGTTTTATGAGACTGATGAATCACTGACCCCTACCTCTGAAACTAATAATACAGTATGTGTTAAGTACATTGAATTTAAATAAGAAAAACTTTTTAAAATGCAATCACAACAGGGACTAGGGGCAAAGCCAGGAAGGTGGGGAGTTGGGATAGAATCCGGGAGCCTCAGCAAAAACTGAAGTTTGCTTTTCTCATTGAAAGATCAGACGCCTCCCAAATGTCCCTGGGCTTTTGTCTAAGGTCCTGTGCAAGTTGAACTTTGAAGGCAAGGGTAGAAAATCTTAATGACCTCCTTTGGAGAGAAGCTGCTTTAATCTGCCAACTCCCATCTCCTGTTGCTTCCTCCCCACCCATCATAGGGATGCTATTTATTTATTTATTTATTTATTAGATTTAAATTCGATTAATTAGCATATAATTGGTTTCAGAGGTAGGTCTGTGATTCATCAGTCTTCTACCCAGTGCTCATTTTATCACGTGCCCTCCTTAATGTCCATCACCCAGTAACCCCACCCCCCCAACCCCTCCCCTCCAACAACCCTCAGTTTGTTTCCTATTCTTTTTTTTGCATATTGTCTTTTTAATGGTACAGATTTTATTTATAAGTCATTGTATGAAAAGTATTTTTTAATTTTTTTAATTAACATATAATGTATTATTAGCCCCAGGGGTACAGAATTGTGAATCACCAGGTTTACACACTTCACAGCACTCACCATAGCACATACCTTCCCCAGTGTCCATAACCCCACCCTCCTCTCCCTACCCCCCTCCCTTGTTTCCTATTCTCAAGAGTCTCTTATAATTAATCTCCATTTCTGGTTTTGTCTTGTTTTATTTTTTTTCTCTCTCCTTCTATGATCCTCTGTTTTGTTTTTTAAATTACAAATATCAGTGAGATCAAGTGATAATTGTCTTTCTCTGATTATTTCGCTCAGCATAATACCCTCTAGTTCCCTCCATATCATTGCAAATGGAAGATTTCATTTTTTTGATGGCTGCATAGTATTCTATTTTGTGTATATATACCACATCTTTATCCTTTCATCTGTTGGTGGACATCTGGGCTCTTTCCATAGTTTGGCTATTGTGGACATTGCTGCTATAAACGTTGAGTGCACATGCCCCTTTGGATCACTACATTTGTATCTTTAGGGTAAATACCCAGTAGTGCAATTGCTGGGTCATAGGGCAGTTCTATTTTCAACTCTTTGAGGAACCTCCATGATGTTTTCCAGGGTGGCTATACCAGCTTGCATTCCCACCAACAGTGTAGGAGGGTTCCCCTTTCTCTGTATCCTTGTCAACATCTGTTGTTTCCTGGCTTGTTAATTTTAGCCATTCTGACTGGTGTGAGGTGATATCTCATTGTGGTTTTGATTTGTATTTCCCTGACGCTGAGTGATGTGGAGCACTTTTTCATGAGTTTGTTGGCCATCTGAATGTCTTCTTTGCAGAAATGTCTGTTCATGTCCTCTGCCCATTTCTTGATTGAATTATTTGTTCTTTGGGTGTTGAGTTTGATAAGTTCTTTTTAGATTTTGGATACTAGCCATTTATCTGATATGTCATTTGGAAATATCTTCTCCCGTTCAGTCCATTGTCTTTTGGTTTTGTTAACTGGTTCCTTTGATGTGCAGAAGCTTTTTATCTTGATGAAATTCCAACAGTTCATTTTTGCTCTTGCTTCCTTTGCCTTTGGAGACCTGTCTAGCAAGAATTTGCTGTGGCAGAGGTCACAGAGTTTGCTGCCTATGTTCTCCTCTAGGATTTTGATGGATTCCTGTATCACATTTAGGTCTTTCATCCATTTTGAGTCTATTTTCGTGTGTCGTGTGTGGTATAAGGAAATGGTCCAGTTTCATTTTTCTGCATGTGGCTGTCCAATTCTCCCAACACCATTTGTTGAAGAGACTGTCTTTTTTCTATTGGGCATTCTTTTCTGCTTTGTTAAAGATTAGTTGACCATAGTGTTGAGGGTCTATTTCTGGGCTCTCTATTCTGTTCCATTGATCTATGTGTCTGTTTTTATGCTAGTACCATACTGTCTTGATGACTACAGCTTTGTAATAGAGCTTGAAGTCCAGAATTGTGATGCCATCAGCTTTGGTTTTCTTTTTCAACAATCCTTTGACTATTCGGGATCTTTTCTGGTTCCATACAAATTTTAGGATTATTTGTTCCAGCTCTTTGAAAAATGTTGATGGTATTTTGATAGGGATTGCATTGAATGTGTAGATTGCTCTGGGCAGCACAGACACTTTAACAATATTTGTTCTTCCAATCCATGAGCAAGGAACATTTTCCCCCTTTCTCTGTGGGGATGACATTATTTTAAGCAGGAATTCTGAATGAGCCAAGGCAGTAAAGAGGGACGATCCAAGCAAGTCCCAGGAAAGGGGCAGTCTGGTTCAGAGCCCATGTGACTCCCTGTGCTCCATTCTCTCCCGGGATCGGCTGCTCCGTGTCACGAGTTCTGGCTTCTCTCTCCCTGCAGCTTGTGAATGCGACCCCCAGGGCTCATTGAGTTCCGTCTGCGACCCCAACGGAGGCCAGTGCCAGTGCCGGCCGAACGTGGTTGGAAGAACCTGTGACAGATGCGCTCCTGGCACCTTTGGCTTTGGCCCCAGTGGCTGCAAACGTAGGTTAATCAGAACCATCACGTGTTCACTGGAGTGAATCTGAGAAACACCTGTGGGTTCCGTGGCTTCGGGAGGTGGGATGTCGCCCCACAGATGATTGCCCGAGCCCTAGGCCTCCTGATCTGGGCAGCAGGGTGCTTCTCTCCGGGGCGCGTTTGCACCAAAGGAGTTTCTCAAGGCAGTTCCACGGTTGCCTCTTTCTTCAGCTTGTGAGTGCCACCTGCAAGGATCCGTCCACGCCTTCTGCCACCCCGTCACCGGCCAGTGCCAGTGTTTCCAGGGCGTGTACGCTCGGCAGTGTGACCGGTGCCTGCCCGGGTATTGGGGCTTCCCAAGCTGCCAGCCCTGCCGGTGTAACGGCCACGCCGAGGACTGCGACGCGGCGACGGGGGCCTGCCTGGGCTGCCAGGACTACACCACGGGGCACAACTGTGAAAGGTACGTGCTCGCGGCCGCTCGAAAGCAAAAAGGAGGAGACGGTTTGGGGGCGAAGCCGACAGCATCTTAGACAAATGCCAGGAAGAATCTCTGCCACATTCCAGAAGGTTTGTTCATTTCTGATCGCCTCCGTATTTCCTAGGAGCTCATTCCTTTCTCCAGCATGCCTTTAGTTGATACCTTCTTTGTGCCAAGTGCCGTGTTGGTGCTGGGGGTATGGCGGAGAACAAACATGAGCTGCCCCCTCTTGGAGCGCCATCCTGGAGGTCAGCCTAGATCAGGACAGAAGTCCTCGGTCTCAGCAGATTCTCGCCGAGGATGAGCGTTCTGAAGTGTGAACGCCTCCTTTGGGTCAAAGTAGAAACCAGATCCAAACAGAATTAGGCATTTCACACCACTTTGTTTTTTGAGACACTTTAATGCTGCTCCAGCTTCCAGGAGGGCACATAAAATGTGAGAAAGGAGACCTGTTCTCCAGTTAGCAGGCTAATTGAATAATTATTATGGATATAGAGCACACTGCACTAGATAGAGCAAAAGAGAACCTAGAATGTGCCCCCAAATAACATTACGGTCAAGCTCAGTAGCTAACAATCCACGTGATGAAATTACATGCTGACTTACACTGTTCATTACCGATGAAAGACAGATCTGCGACAAAAACTGATTTTTTTTTGGAGTGATGGTCCTCACCTTTCACCTCAATTAACATCCGTCCACTCTATCTGGGACTTTTGTTTTTAAAATGTCAGCAAATGCCTCAGTGCAAAAATTGTTCATCAGATGAAAGAGAAATTGCCAGTGGAAATTGAATATATGATTACCTTATGTTGGGGTGATGTGCATGGAAGCAAATACGGGGTTTTCAACTCTGTGCTGGAGTGCTGTTCAAGAATCTGGAGGTTCTGGGGTCTCCTGGGTGGCTCAGTCGGGTAGGCGTCTGCCTTCAGCTCAGGTTGTAATCTCAGGGTCCTGGGAGCATCGGGCTCTGGGCTCAGTGGGGGAGTCTGCTTCTGCCTCTCCCTCTGTATGCTTGCTCTCCCTCTTTCTCAAAAAAAATAAATCTTAAAAAAAAAAAAAAAAAAGAATGTGGAGGTTCCAGTAACTACTCCTTTGAATAAAAATTATTCCTTTCCACCAAGAAATCGCCATTTAAGAAGATAATAAGGAAACAGTTATACGAGACTTGAAAGGAAGAAATTAACATATTGATGTCATCTCTTGTTTTCTGCATTAAGATTTTCGTTATTGTTCTTTGGGAAGTGTAGGGTAAGTTCAAAAGAGACAGATGAGAAAATCAGATTAGAAAGAACAGGAGGGTGAGGGAGGGAACCCAGGTGGTCGTCCACTGGGCAGCTGTGAAATCCAGGGGTGGGGCGGAGCGGGGGGGGGTAGGGGGCAATGTGGCAAGACGAGCATCCCCCCCGTGAGGAGAGCTGGCTCGATATTTGTGATGGTGTTAGGTTTTCTTTGTAAAGCACTTTGTTTCTCATAGGAAAAATGTGAAAGCCCTACGTGGGGATGACAAAGCTTTATTAAAATATCTGGGATTCTGTGAGCCAACTTCTCATCACTCTTTTCTTCATTCCAAGACGATCGGAGTTGCAGTCCTGTGAATTTGAGCAGCCGCTCTAGGCTCAGCTCATTCTCAAGGGGGGAAGAGGAGGGAGAGGCAGGAAATGAAAACTCAGTTTCTTGTCATGAGGTATCTGGATTTATTTTACCTAGAAAGGCCCCCTAGAAAACTTTCTCAGAGCCCGTTGGACCAAATTACTTCATCTCTGCTGACTTTCCCAGCCCATAACTGGAAAACATGTTCTTGTGTCCTGTCTGTGTCTGATTAAGTAGAAGGTTAATTTCCTCTGAACAGTTTCCCTTCTATTTCTTCATCTCCCTCCCGTACCCCATTTAAAAAAAAAAATTACCCATTTCAAAAGAAAAAAAGCAAAAATACCCCTCCCCACCAAAAAAATACCCAAATAATAAAAACCATGAAAAACAAAATGAATTGAAAATCAGAGCTTAGGTTCAGTTCTGCTCCTAGCCTGTTGCAAAGCCCTGGGCAAGTTAGCTCACCTCTCCGAGTGTCCAGCCGTCTGCTGGTAGAATAACTAGGTTGGATCTGATGGTCTCCAAGCCCCTTTCCCCTTTGTTACAGGGAGGAAAAGCAAGCGAATTAGTCGTGTTAAAGAGCAGCATCACATAGAATTCCTTGCTACAATTCAGGAGGCTGGATTCAGAGCTTGGCTCATTGCTATTTGCTGTGTAAAGCCTTGTGAGCCATTGAACCTCCGTGGATCCCTGATCCGTGAGGGGAGGAGGTGGGGGCTGATAAATGACGTCCCTCGTGCCTCTCCTAGTTTAAACGCCCCTAACAGATAGACACAGGAGTCCTACAGCTGGAGAGCACCCTTGTCAGCTTGGCTGCTGGTAAAGGCTAGAACGCGGAACAGGCCACCGTGGGCTTGCTCACTCGTCACCCCTTCCCGGTGTGGGCAGACAAGACTATACTTTCAGGGATCATTTCTATAGTTTGTTACTAGAGAAGTTTCTCTGAAGTTGTAGTGTACCGGTGTGGGCAGACAGACACAACCACACATGCCTTCCAGCACCCCCCTGGCAGCCCCCACCTCCTTCCCCAGACTCTGTAATGTGAGTCAGGGCAGGCAGGCAGCCAAGAGGACAACAGGATGCACGGGAGGAGAGGTACCTCTGCTGCTTGGGGAGGAGGGAGTGAGGTTCCTAACACAGCGCGCCGGCTCACGTGATCCCCAGACCAGCAGCATCAGCATCACGCAGGACCGACTAAGTCAGAAATGAAGGGATGAACGCGGTGACCTGTTCTAACGAGCCCTCCAAGGGGTTCTGATTGGAGCTGGCATTGGAGAACCAATGGAAACCTTGGAAAATTTCCAAAGAGAACCTTGGAAAATCTTCCAAGTGGAAACATGAGGAATGGGGAGGGAAGGTCCCCAAGCAGAGAACACGGTTTCTGAGACTCTTTCCTGTAACTCGTTTCTTACAATGGTGGTTCATGGCCCTCTCTCCTCTGGGACTGACGCAGGTGCTTGGCTGGGTACTATGGCGATCCCATCATCGGGTCGGGAGATCACTGCCGCCCTTGCCCTTGCCCAGACGGTCCCAAGAGTGGACGCCAGTTTGCCAGCAGCTGCTATCAGGACCCTGTGACTTTACAGCTGGCTTGTGTCTGTGACCCTGGGTACATTGGTAAGTAGGGTCCGGACTCCCGGAGGAAAGGCTGTGTCTTTCTGAGTTCTAGTTGACCAAGAAGGACAAAGATGAAAAGGGAGACAATGTGGTGTCATGTTTACAATCCTTAATTAAAGCTGAAGGGAACATGACATACCAAAGGTGCTCCTTTCCCCTTTGGCGTGTGGAGTAGAGGAAATTCTTGAGTCCATGACGCTGCTCTAAGAGCAGGACGGCAAGCTCACTTGAATCCGTGAGTGGATCCCCTTATCCAGCTCCTGGTGGGAGAGGCTCAGCGGGGTGATCTGGCCACGTGGTGGGCAGAGGGCGACCAGAGCCCGTCCCCCCAGATGGCCGAACTGGCCGAACTCGATATGTTCTCCTTGAGTCTGCCAGCACTTAAGGAGGCCACGTACTTGTGAGCTCTCCCTTTAACTTCCTCTTTGACCCACGGATTCTGGTATTAGCGATGCCTATCCATGGCTCAGAAGTACTGGCACAGATTCCAAGCCCTCCTTCCCCGCTAATGACGCGGTCACCCCAGGCTTGGTGAGGACCTGCGTCGGCGCTGTCGCCAGGAATGTCGG
This sequence comes from Mustela putorius furo, assembly GCF_011764305.1. NCBI lineage: Eukaryota > Metazoa > Chordata > Mammalia > Carnivora > Mustelidae > Mustela > Mustela putorius. The sequence continues at coordinate 16,780,031 of NW_025421998.1, forward strand.
GGGGGACCGGATGTGTGTGTCAGCAGGCTGAATGGCTTGTGCTCGGTCCCTAGGCTCCAGGTGTGACGACTGTGCCCCGGGCTTCTTTGGCAATCCCTCGGATATGGGGGGCTCCTGTCAGCCCTGCCAGTGTCACCACAACATCGACACGACGGACCCGGAAGCCTGCGACAAGGAGACGGGGAGGTGCCTCAGGTGCCTGTACCACACGGAGGGGGAGCAGTGCCAGCTCTGCCGGTCCGGGTACTACGGGGATGCCCTCCGGCAGGACTGTCGCAGTAAGCTCAGCTTCCGTTTGCCCTCCTTTCCAGAGATTTCCACCACCTTCTTCACTATGGGGGAGACGTTCATCTTCAGGTGTCTGTTTTGTCTGGGAAAACACCTGTCAAGCTTTTTCTCTGACAAAAGGAAGATATGATTGACATTCCCCCCCCTTTTTTTTTTGGTTACATCTTCATTTTCTGGTAGGAATTCAAGTCCCAAGATAAGGCTCAGTGCCTGAAGGAGGCACATGATAGAGGTCCTAAGTACTCACTCCGGCCAGCCCCGTCCTCCTGCCGTTGGTGGACAGAGCCTTCCCGCCTAAGGGGAAGAAGGAAGGAGCATCTCCGTGGTGTCTCTTCCAGAACTCCTCCTTTCTGTCTTATCAGATCACCCTGCCTCTCCTCCCAAGGCTGCTGCCCTCTCAGGCCCCACTGTTGGTATAGACACGTGTGGAATGCGGAGGAGTGGCAGGACGGGATTCCGTAACCCACTCGCAGGGCCTCTACCTGCTTTGTCTGACACATTCGTCACCGCTGCTCCCTGCTGAGGGTTTGAAGTCCTCAGAGCTGAAGTCCCACAGCATACATTTTTTCGTGTGTGTCATTTCCAGTCAAGTTCTCAGTTTTAACACGATTTGCCAGCAGCTGATGAACTATTTCGGAAATGCTGCTAGGCCAAGTGTGTCCTTGCGCCCGTCTGCCTGGGAAATGTCAGAACTGTCTACATCGTAAGAACTGAAGAACAGCGTTTTAGTGGGGTTTTGTTTTGTTTGTTTGTTTTTGGTTTGTGGTTTTGGTTTTTTTGGTGGGTTTGAGTTTTGTTTTTATTTTTGTTTTTTGGTTTCTTGGGGTTTCTTTTTTTGTACTCCCCTCCTTTCCTTTCCCTCTTTTTTTTCCCCCTAAGATATATTTTACTTATTTGACAGGCAGAGCACAAACAGGGGAAGTAGCAGGCAGAGGGAGAGGCAGATTACTGGCAGAACAGGGAGCCCGATGACGGGCTGGATCCCAGGACCCCGAGATCATGACCTGAGCCAAAGGCAGACACTTAGCTGACAGCCCCCCAGGCGCCCCCATTCCTTCCTCTCTTGTTTGCATTTCTAGGCCAAAACCTGGGAGGGAAGATCTTAGCCATGAGGACGTAGCTACCTCTCGTATCATCTGTGTGTGTCACGGATTTTCTGACCGTGTTGAGGCTAAGTGAATTGGATCTTACCATTTGCTTTCAGAGTGTGTCTGCAATTACTTGGGGACGGTGCAGCAGCACTGCAACGGCTCTGACTGCCAGTGCGACAAAGCCACGGGCCAGTGCTTGTGTCTCCCCAACGTGGTTGGGCAGAACTGTGACCGCTGTGCACCCAACACCTGGCAGCTGGCCAGCGGCACCGGCTGTGACCCGTGCAGCTGTGATCCTGCTCATTCCTTCGGGCCGTCTTGCAACGAGGTGAGGCGCCGTGGTGGGGGCAAGGAGAGGACACACCCCTTTAGGAGCCTGGGGGCGGCCAGCACCCTCGGTGGCTTTGCCTCAGTTAGAGAAGGGGCTCGCTGACTTCCGTGGGGTCGCAGCCTCACAGTCAGGGCACACAGCTTGGCAAACACAGCACAGACTGGCAGTCAGCCTTCCTGAGGTGGCTCGTCGGGCTGCCCCGTGCTGTGGGGTGTCCCCATCAGGATGTCCGTCAGGATGTCCGTCAGGATAGACAGGTGTGCACTGTTTGCATTACTACCTGGCTGCTGGTCCAGACTCTTCACCTAGCCATACAGCCTGAAAGGAAGCACGTGGCCATACTGGGCCATGTAAGTTGTGCTGTTGCTTCCTGACACCCTGACAGTGACGTGCTCCCCACGCCAGATGGGTCGCAGGTGGCCTAGGCTCCCTAGCGGCGTGTGAAGGACTCTGGAAATAGAGCAAACTGTACTCTGGGCCCCAGTGCTGGGGGTTGGGGGAGAGGTCAGAGTCGGAGGGGGCTTCTGGGGCAGTTGAGTCATGCTTGTCCCAGCCGGCCACCGAGACGGCAACCGTGGATTGCCCGGCGGCCACCGGCCCGACTGACTGAGCTGTGTTCTCTGGCCGCAGTTCACGGGGCAGTGTCAGTGTATGCCCGGCTTCGGAGGCCGCACCTGCAGCGAGTGCCAGGAGCTCTTCTGGGGAGACCCCAACGTGGAGTGCCGAGGTGAGGCCGGGAGCGGGGCTGTCCTCAGGAGGACGCTGATTGGGCCGGGGGCTGCAGGCACATGCCGCAGCTTTTTGGTACCCGGGAATGGATTTGTGGGTTCCGTGACATCCAGCCCCATGGAAGGGCAGGTGGTGAAGGGGGACCTGCTGACTTCCTGCTCCGTCCCCAGGCAGGGGAGTCTGCGCCCGCACAGGGGCTTGCACGCACCCTGGAGACACACACAGTGGCTTTCTGACGCACTTCTGACCCATAGGGGCTCACCTTAACGACTGAGTTCCGCAGACTGATTTCTCCACCCCTGTGAACAGGGTCTTGGGGCCAGTGGCTTCCTTCTCAGCACACGCAGAGTTAAATGGCGCTTCTGGTCAGCCCATTTGGTTTGGTTCCGGTGTGGACAGTGATCAGCGAGCGGTCCCCACGATGGGAACCGGAGGGCCACACCCTAGCAGCGCTCTGCCTGGCAAAGGAGGAGGAGACAGGAGCTCCAAGTCTGTAAATGGGAATAAAAGCCAGATTCTCCCTTAGGCTTGTGACACGACAGGAGTATGAGGGAAAACTTGACATTTTCTGCGGAACAAAAACTTGTTAAAATCATGTGGATCATAAGGGTTGCTTAATTTTCCGTGCTGTTGCAATTTTGGTTGTGACTTGCCAGATATTTTTTCAGATCTTAAAGCAAAGGCCTTTGCAGGGAGGATTTCCATTGACTGTTTCTACTCTGGTTTCCTAGTCTTTCTTTCCTGCTTGGGTTTTCCTCCCTACGTTTCAAAATTGTAAGTATGGATAGCAACCTTTGTAGTTTTTTAACCGTTCTTTGATATATTTTCCTTGGGGCATATCTGAAATTGTAGGTCCCCATTGGATTCTAAATAAAAAGTGATCTTTTTCTTTTTGGGGGACAGCTGTGGCAAGAAATAATACAGATCTTCCCAGCTAGTGGTCCGCTGGGCATCTCCTATCAAAGGTCAGACACAGAGACAATATGCGTTCCTTCAGTCCCCCATCTGTTCCTGAACAGTAGGGCAAACTTGAGTGGACAAGCACTGAATGCCGGGCATATGATCTCTTGTTTCAGTGGACGCTTAGCTAGAAGGTTTATACCAACATCTCAGGTTAAGGTTTGTTCCACAGGTGCTCCTTCCTTCATCAGTCACTAGTCTCAATGTTGGTTCTTTGTGGGATCTGGTTTTCTCATTTCCACGAGAAGGTCTGTGGCATAACAGTGGGACGTCTGTTCCCCCGTTTCCCACAAGTAACATCCTGTTCAAAATCGGGTTTCTCAGGGGCTCTAATCACTCTTCTCAAAGATTCCTCCATCTCGTAATGCCCCAAGGGCTTGACTTGCTCCAGATCATGGCTCTAGGGTCACGTATAGCCTGATTCCACCAGCCTGTGTCATTGGCAAAACAGCATTGGCTGCAGAAGCTTGCTGACCTTTCGCTCCATGTCAGCTTTGTGAGCATGAAAAGCCTGTTCCCCGGAGTTAGTCAATCAGAGAATTGTTCACTGAGCGCTCAGAACTTCACCCCTCACCCTTTCATCCTCAAACGTTCAGCTCTAAATCTGCCAGAGCAATTGTGGCTCATAGGAACAGTATCAACTTGTTCTGGTCGAAAGTTGGATCATGTATTAGGGACTTTGTGAAGAGGAAATCCATGGCACCCATGTCCACTGACTACTTCGTGGTGTCCAGAAGAAAGATCAGCCTGTTACGTAAGAAACTGTGGGGACCCAAATGTTTTGGACAACCAGGGTGGACCGGAGAAATGTCCTCAACTACAAAGGTTGTAGAGACAGAGAGAGAGAGAGAGTTGGGACTTGGCCGTGGGGAGGTCGTGGCTGCCCCTGGGTCTTGGGTGAATGGGATGACAGTGGGGCAGGGCTGGTATGATCAGATGAGGTTGGGGCCGAAATGCAGCAGCACATGGAGAGCAGAGCTCTGCAGGGACTGGAATGTGGTCACTAATGGAAATGGGGGGACAGGGTCCGACAGTGAGCGCGGACGAGAACAGGTGTCATCCAAAATCAGATGCAACCATGGGAATGGGCCTACTTTTCTCAAAATAGGTAATTAATTGTCAAATAGTCTTCAATGTCAAATCTTCCATGGCCCAGACTGAGACTTTCTGGTGCCACTTGGTAAACAGCACCCTTCTAGGAAGACTTAAGGTCATGGCGAAGTTTCCTCCTTATGGAAAAAAAATGTAGTCGTGAGAAAGACAAATGAGTGGAGCCTTAGTCGTAGGACTTGTTGAATGTTCCTATTGTCCAGGCGGGTTGGGGCTCTTGGCCAGTCGTCCCAAGTCTGAACAAGCCTGCCACTGTGCCGGGGATGGAGAGAATCCCATTCACCCACCGGCAAACGTGCCGGAGAAAGCCTCAGCGCGGAGCTCTGCACGGTGCCCCTCTGGAGTCAAAGGGTCACACGAGGAATCTTTCTGTTGATTCATAGATAGCAAATGGAGGGCCTCTGGCTGTTGGAAAAGGCCAGTTGTCTCTCAAACCAGCACAAGTGAGAAATGTGGGGCAGAGGTGAGAGGCCCATCATGCTTGTTTCTCATTTCAGATTGTTTTTAATGGAAAAATGAAGTGCGTTCCTTTGCCCAGACATGAATTTTTAGGACGCTTGTATTCTTTTCTCAGGCTGGGATTTGTTTACAGCTACCTACCTTTTTCTTTATTTGCTGCATGACTTGGGAAATCAGATTTAATTCAATTCTCTAGAGGGCCACAAATACTCTCAGTAGATGAAAAGCTTATCTTATATGATCCTAATCACAGCACATGTGTCCCCTGCAGGCCAGGCCAGGCCAGGCCAGGGGCAGGCAAACCAAGACCGCTGTGGTGCACCCAGCCCATTGCCTGTCCCCATACATTTGTATCTAATCTGTGTCCTGCAAAGCCTAACTATTTCCTATCCACACCTTTTATAGAGAGAGTTTGATGAGCCTAGTGGCTCATTTCTGCAAGTGAAATCATTCCTTCCCACCTTTTGTCTCCAAACGGACATCATCTTAGCAAAGCCAGAAATAAAATAAAATGAAATAACATGGTGGGGCTGAGGAGGTAGATAATTTAAAGCAAAATCACATTTCTTTTTTAAAGATTTATCTATTTGCCAGAGAGAGAGAGAGAAAGCACAAGCAGGAGGAGGGGCAGAGGCAGAGGGAGAAGCAGACTCCCCACAGGGCAGGGAGCCCCATGCGCGACTCAAGATCCCAGGACTCAGGGCTCATGACCTGAACGGAAGGAAGACGCTTAACTGACTGAGCCACCCAGGCACCCCAGATGTCAGGTTTCAGAGAGGAATTATTGCTCTGGCTAGAGCACAATAAGGATGATATATAACATCAAGGCTCTTGGGGGGGGGTGCAGGGGAGCCCTCAGGAACGCATGTACTAGAGACCCATGGGGGAGACTCGGTCTCACCAGACTCTGAGAGCCTTGACTGCCAGGCCATGGAGGATGGACTTTCTTCAGTTGTTGGAGGCACCTGGAGGAGGAGCAGGACAGAGGCAAAGAAAGCAGGAAGTCAAACCTACTGATTGAGAGGCACACAGGCTACCATTTCCTGTTCTGGGATTGATTTGCCAGTGTTTTCTTCTTGGCCTCAATAGCTATAAAAAGGGTGCATTTTTATTCATGCTCCTAGCTCTTAGAAATCACGTTTTAAATTTAGTAAAAACAGAGGAAACTTACCACCTACCTGAGAATATATCTACAGAGGGAGGTGGAATTCTTATGTCTCTTTACAGCGATTACAGGCTCATTTTTAAAATGCTAGTCTTCACCTTCGTGACTTGTTCATCTTAAAGGTCAGGCCACAATGTTTGCTAAATACTTTCTTCTCCTTTCTAAGAGCAAGTTTTCGATCCTCTGCCAGAGAATCCCATGTCTTAAAACAGGACTGAGCTGCCGGTCCACTGGGACCCCTAGCCTTTTCTCTGAAGAGAGGAGAACCACCACTGGCGTTGTCAGAGACCATAGGCAAGGTTCATGTGTAAGTTTTAGATCCCAGTGAGTGGGAGCTGGGATTGGAGGGTCTCCTTCATCATTTCAGCGTCTGTGATGTTTTCAGTTATCAGGTGAGAACCAACCTTTGCAGGGGGCTGGGGGTGGCCTTTATGCAGGGCGGTACAGGTGGGCCTTCCCGTGCTCGCCTCCCTGGCATCCCCAGGACAGGCGCAGCAGTCAGAGAAGGGAGCATGAGAACACGGGAGCTTAGCGGTCTCCCACTTCAGCCTGAAAACCTGATACAGTGTAGTCCTTCGATGACCTTCCGGAGAAAGTTCAGGCTGAAAGTTTTCAGTGATGAAACCCCAGTCCCTCCATCTGTGAGATTTGAGTCTACATTTCAGTCAGAGGAAAGCGATGTTGGTCAGTTCCGCTAACCCAGTCCTGCTTCTGGAGAGAGCCGGGGTTCTGCCTGTCCTTGGAGCCCTGGCCTGCACTGCAGCCCTAGCCCCAGAGAGGGAGAAAAGCCTTCATGGGGGTGCACTTGCCTTCTAAACACTACAGTTCGAGGCCCATGTTCTTCCCACCCAAGGATGCCCATGACAAAATGAGAGCCAGAAAGTGAAAAATTATTAGAGAAATTAGAGAATATACGCACCCATCTCTTGCCCCAAGTATGAATCCAGTAAGAACCTTTTTAGGACTGAATCAATGTGTGCTTTTGCATTATCTATGGGAAAGAATTTTCTAAACAGATTAAAAGCATGTGCCCCATCTGCCTCCGTCACCCCAAGTCTTGGAGAGAGGATAAGGTGCCCGTCTCCTGGGCCACTTAGGCCCCGCATGGCTCTGCTCGCTGGGATGGGGGACGGGGGCAGACTGAGCAATCCCATCGTTTACAAACGGTGTCAAGCATTCCTCTTCCTGCATAGGTCACTAGGTTTGTGCCTCTGCCTACGTTGGTCAGCTTCCAGAGTCATGACTCCGCTCCAGCTCCGCCCCCTGAGGGACGAACAAATTCTCTTATATCCTCCCTCCCTGCTTCCATTCCCCATTCTCCCCCTCCTGCCCTCCTCCCCTCTCACCCCTACAAGCACACTGACCTACAGAAGGAAGGCTAGAACAGGAGGGGAACCAACAGGTCTGTGTCCGCAGCACCTGACAACTGTTAGAAAGACCAATCCTCAGGTCCCACCCCAGAGCTCAGGATTCAGATTCCAATGTGGAGGGTCGGGGGTGGGGAAGCAGTCTGTTTCGTGAACCCTCCGGGTGATTCTGATGTACGCCCCAGTGTGAACGGCTGGGACCTAGATGACCCACGGAATTTCTAGCTTTCCGAAAGGTGACTGAATTTTACCAAATGACAGGAATCCATTTCTAAAATTTAAACAATGTAAACTCTTCATCATCAAATTTCTTCCTCTTCTTCTGAGCCTCAGAAACTGATGAAGGCGGTGGTTTCAGACACGTTTCCCATTATCTCTTCCGTGTTTCACTAGGGTGTCTCAACTTCTCTCTTCTCTCTCACTCCTCCACTAGGAAAAGATTCTGGGGTCAAAGGAGTTCGGCATACAACTGGGTAAAAACGACATGAAACAAGGTTTCTCCTGCCGAACTCCTTTGAGCCTTCGATGTGCTGAAGTTTGTTTGGAATCTTCCAGAGGAGACTGTCTTCCCTGAACTTACTGATCATGGAAGCCTTCTCTCCAGGAACATCTCCTAGAAATAATGGTGTAGGGGACACACTTGAAGTTACTCACAGCTCACTCAAGCTGCTCCCTGACTCCTAAGAATGACCCCAAAAAACAGAGGAAAAAAATGAAACGCTAGAAGTGCTTGGAAAGAAACAATACGCATAAAGGGAAAGAAAGTTGAGTTTTGAAAACCCAAGGCACTAAGGCCATGCTGTGTTTTCAACCCAAAGTCTGAAGACTGGAATATTCAGTAATTTAAATCTTTGAAAAAATCCTGGTGTTATTGGCAAGGACACAAAGAAAAACCTAATGCCATAATTACAGCTTTTTTTTCCCCCAGTGGAAATGTGGTCAAGCAACACTCTGGGCAGGAAACTACCAGACACTTGGATGATTGATAGAAAGTCATGATAAGAAACGCCTAGGTGGCTCAGTTGGTTGAGCAGCTGCCCTCGGCTCACGTTGTGATCCCAGTATCCTGGGATTGAGTTCCACATCAGGCTCCTTGCTCGGCAGGGAGCCTGCTTCTCCCTCTGCTGCTGCTCTGCCTGCCTGTGTTCGCTCTTTCTCTCTCTCTCTCTCTCTGACAAAGAAAGAAAAAGAAAGAAAGAAAGTAAGAAAGTAAGTAAGTCAGTCAGTCATGATAATACAAATGTTTATCAAGTACTATGAACTGGGCATTCCTCTAAGCACTTTGGAATTAAACTATTCCAAAAATCCTAAAAGCTAGCCTACGGGGTAGGTATAATTATGACCTCATTTTACAGATGGGAAGTCGGTGACTCAGTTTTCTCAGTGCACAGCTCAGAGTGACATAGCTGGGGTGTGGGGAAGGCAAGATTCGCAGCCACAGGCACCTGAAGCCTTCTGACCCCATCGCTGCCCTCCTCAGACTTGCTGCTCAGGGAGTGGTGTTGGCCAACGAAGGCAGTGAGAATTAAAATAGTGATAAAAGGCAGGTTGTGATGAGGGTCTCATGAATGGGCGACAGATGCATCTCTCTGGGTTTGGAGGGTTAGAGGCTAGTGAGCAAATCTCAGGACCATCTATGAGACTGGTTCTGGAAGATGTTTCACTAGAACGTCTTTCAGAGACCAAGACAGTTTTACAACACTCCTATGAGACTATGAACGTAGTGTGTTTTGCAAGAGTCAAACTTGCTTTTTTAGGAGAAGGATTTTTTGTCTTGTAGGGTGTGTAAATGCCCATTGCATGCCTATACCAAAAATGAAGTTAGAACCTCAGCTGGCAAAGGCTGAATGCCCCTTAACCCTTTGCTTGGTGCAGAGAATGGAAACAACTGGAGTTGCAACAGGCTGAACTTGAATCCCGGCCTGGCCATTTCCTGGCTGTGAGACTTGGGACAAGTCACCTGTCCCATAGGATTCAGTGACATGATGCGTGTAGATGCCAGGCATACTAAGGGTCATTGTAAAAAAAAAAAAAAAAAAAAATGACTGCCACTGCTGTTATTAAGTGTTTAGCGAGAGTCAAGGTAGTGCCTGTGTTGGAGGACGACGCTGCCCTGGTCTCTCCGAGAGTCTTTGCTGAAACCGCGACCGCGGCTTCCAGATGCCAAGTCTTGTCGCAGAGGTTTGTGATCTGGTGGATGAACCCGTGCTGTTTCCCTTCCAGCCTGCGACTGTGACCCCAGGGGCATTGAGACACCACAGTGTGACCAGTCCACTGGCCAGTGCATCTGTGTCGAGGGGGTCGAGGGTCCGCGCTGTGATAAGTGCACGCGAGGGTACTCGGGCGTCTTCCCAGACTGCGCTCCCTGCCACCACTGCTTTGCTCTCTGGGATGCAATCATCACCGAGTTGACCAATCGGACCCAGAAGTTCCTGGAGAAAGCCAAGGCCCTGAAGATTAGCGGGGTGATTGGGCCGTACCGAGAGACCGTGGACTCGGTGGAGAAAAAAGTCAATGAGATCAGAGATATCCTGGCCCAGAGCCCCGCCGCGGAGCCGCTGAAAAACATCGGGGATCTCTTTGAGGAAGCGGAGTAAGTAGTCCCTGAGTATTGGTTCAGCCTGAGGAGATATGCCCAGACTGGGCACCTCCATCAGAAGGCATGGTTGGCCCTGTGAATGAAAACAGGTACCGGGTCACTGGCTTTCCAGCAATCTTCGCTCTGGGCATTTGGGTGAGTGAACATGCACCAAACTGTGCACACGGCGGAATGGAATGTGCACGGGTTCCACTCAGCACCCCTCTTTGCAGACGGCTCCAAGCTAGTGGAGTGACAAGAACATTGGCTTCGGAGACAGAGGATACGTAAATGAGTTGTAGCTTGGGTTAGTTGCTAGGTTGGAGAGTGTGAAGGACTCCGTCCACTAGGCCGTGTCTCTCTTCCCTCCTACAGAGGAGGGGAAGGCAGCACTTACCTTTACCTTACAGAGCAGCAGCAGCTTTGATCTGTGAAATGATAGTGTAATTGCCAAAAACACCATGAATAGAAGTCATTGTTACTATGTTTCACTCCTAGTGAGGAAAACCATTTCCATAGCAAGACCCTATTTCCAAGTTCTTTCTGCGGCTCTGCCTTCTCTAATTGTAACGAATTCTCTGCAGTGAAAAATTCCCCTCCTAGCCCTCTTCTGGGTAATCCTCTCCGCCAAGTGTCTATTTTGCCAGTGATAGAGTGAACTGAATTCTGAGTTCTCAAGTTCTCAGGGATCATTTTTCAACCATTTCTCCTGCTCCCAAACGTCCTGGCTTCCTCTTGCACATTTTCTGCGTGATGGGACTGGAATCTGCCTCTCTAGGAAGCCAGACGGACTTTTCATCTCCACGCTGTAAGCAGCAGCAAGGGAACAACTGACATGCGCTCAGGCACCTTGTGGGAGGTCCTTCCTGAACCTTCTAGATTTTAAGTAGCCGGTCCCTTGGTTTCAAGCGGGGGGTTTTATGTCCAAGACCATGTGGTGGACCAGACTGTTAGGAAATGTCTGATGTGGAGTGATAATGCAGTTAATGAGGAATTTTAGCTCATTAAAAAGACGGTGTATCGCTGAGTCTCCTAACACATAGCGATAACAAGTTCTGGAAGGCTGTGATCCGAGCATAAGCCCATTTAGGACCTGATTCTTGGCCTTGGTCTCATGCACCCAAGGGAGAACAAAACAAGCTGGGTGTCCTTTGAGAGCCTGCCAGAGGAGAGATCACATTCCTGGAATGGCTCTGTTGCTACCCTCACTAGTCCTCTAATCGGAGAGATTGTAGTCATCTCAGGGAAACTGGCTTCGTTAATCTTTTTTCAACACAACATCCGAAGATAGGTGTCTTAGGATCCAAAGTGGCATTTTAAAAAAATACACAGTATTAGATTTGATTTCTTTTAAAAATCATAACATTGTAGGAGAGCTGAGAAGAAATAAAAGCCTTCTGTGAATCAGCAGGTGAACAGAAGAAAGCACTGAAGAAAGAAACTATATTATAATTGTCTCCGAAGAAGTGGTTGGGTTTATAAAATGTACTTTAACCTACAAATCCTTTTAAGTACTCTTTTGAGTTGGTTCATGGTTTTATCTCGGCCTTAAATGACATTTTCAAATGGCCCCCAGCCTTTCAGTCCCCCTACATTTTCCCAGTGTTTTACACTGACTAGTATTTCCCCGAGGAAACACTGAATTAGGTGACCCAGTAAAGTCCAGAGCTGAGGTCTTCTCAAATATTACTTTCTTTGTGATTACGCACACAATGAAATAGATGCCTAAAACACAGCTTTGGAGATGTGAAATACAGAAGAAAATACAGCTGGGTTTAGATTCCAAGTGAAATACTGTCATATTGCAGCCCATCCTGGTCGATATTACCTCTTTCTTATGAGAAATAAAGGGCTGCTTGTTGGTAGAAGCAGGTGGGACCTTGGATGGGACCTTGTATCCGGCGGAAGCATGCGAAAAGCTCCTGTGGGTGGCTCCCCTGGTTCCTGGTAGCTGTAAGACTTCCTTTCTGAGTGTCCCATCTTGAAGGTGATCCCTGAGGTTCCGATAAGAGCATTTTTGGCAGGTGGCTGGGAGGCATAATTCTACACTGGAGTCACTTATGTCTTTTGAGTTTGTGGGACTGTGTGGGCTTGACGCTGCTCACATTCAGAGCCGGAGCTCCGTGCCCTGGACCTCAGCTCAGGTGCTCAGAATCCCTTCAGGACACTTCTTCCACAACACCGCCGATGGGTGCTTCTGTTTTTGAAGAAAGAAAAGTTGTTAGATCTGATACAACCTCTTAATGAGGAAGAGAATAAAACCAGGACTTGGAAATAGAAAGTTCGGAATTGGTTTGAAATTACAGAGAAGGGGTATGGTATTTATGGAAAATAGAGAAACGGGACTTCAGAACTCCCCTTTGGTTTATTTTTACATTGGCAAACTTCTCCTCTTTACAGGAAATTAACCAAAGATGTTTCAGAAAAGATGGCTCAGGTCGAGGTGCAGCTGTCGGACACGGCTTCACAAAGCAACAGCACAGCCAGCCAGCTAGAGTCTCTGCAGTCAGAAGCGGAAAGCCTAGACAACACAGTGAAAGAGCTTGCTGAGCAATTGGAATTTATCAAAAACTCAGATATTCGGGGTGAGCATTTTTTGTGCAAATACACAGTCCTGCACAATGGCTGTAACCCACTGTCTGGCCCCTCTAGTCCAGCACTTCCAGCATAATGTTTAGTGCTTTGTAATAATCTTAGAGCTTTTGCTCACTGAGTCTCTGGCACAGATAAGGATTAGAGTCCCCGCTTACAGATGGAGGACCTGGGACTCGGGGAGCCCAAGACACGGGAGAGATTTCACTGGGCAAGCTGGTTCCTGGTTTGTTTTCAGTGGATGGTTTAATCTCCTTGGTGTTTCTTGGAGATGGACTCTTTTGAGTAGTTTAGAAATTACACTTCAGCAAATTCTTTTATGTTCAAGAATGTTGCCTGGTCAGGAAACAATCTTTGCAGCGTCAGATCCCACTAACCCTCCTATTTTACGCACGATCCTTTTGTTTTCCTGGCTGGGTCCTCAAAGCCACAATAGGCTGTCCTGCTTTATGTATGTCCTACTGGCCATCTGAGTGGATCTCAATAGTTAAATGACTAGGAAAAGAGAAAAAAATAAATCTGGATGTGTCATGTGCGGGCTGCCTCCGCTGTTGGCTATTGAGAAAGAGCTGGAAGACTGGCTGTGTGCAGGAACATCTGCACGATCGGTAATTGTGCATCCAGATGTTTGGCACCCTCCAGAGCCAGAATAGCTGCCTGTGGGACGAAGGGTAGCCATTGCTTGAGGGGAGAGTTATGTTTCTTCCTAAAGATTTTGTCCTTGAATTTTAGAGCAAAACCATACAGTAAATGTAGGGCGGGCAGATGCCAGAGACGGGCATCGCTCCCCGAGGCTGAGCACGAGAGATTTCACTGCGGGCCATTGCGTTCCGTGCCCTAGGTGCCCTGGACAGCATTACCAAGTACTTCCAGATGTCCCTGGAGGCAGAGGAGAGGGTGAACGCCTCCACCATGGACCCCAACAGCACCGTGGAGCAGTCGGCGCTCACCCGGGACCGAGTCGAAGACTTGATGATGGATCGAGAAGCCCAGTTCCGGGAAAAGCAAGAGGAGCAGGCCCGTCTTCTGGATGAGCTAGCGGGCAAACTGCAAAGTCTGGATCTTTCAGCGGCTGCCGAGATGGTAAGGTTTGCGAGGGTTTGGCCCCAAGGCTGTGGTGCAATAGGAAGAAAAAGCTCCCTGTTTTGTCTGTGATCCTGTTCACTTTGCGAATGAACCAGCAGGAGTGAAACTGGTCTCTGGGCACCTATGGGTATCCCCGCCAGGCCAGATCAAAACATCATCATCTTCCTCTCCAACTCCCGCCCCTCATTCCCCCCATAAAACTCCTGCTTCCAGAGGTTTCTCTGGGATATAGAGAATCAGGACTACTTTCCCCTGCCTTCGTATTCAAAGTTGAGCCCTTTGTAGATTGTGGACATCTCTTTTTTACGTAGTTCCAGTTCAAAGCGCAAGCTCCCTTCTCTGTGGAGCAATTCAGGAGTCATTCCGGGAGGGAGTTGAAAAAATAAAAGAAGAATTTCTTCCCTGGGTATAAATCAGAATGTTCCTTTGTTCCAGTAACTTTACCAGGTGAAGATTAACCCCGAGACCAACGGTGAAAGTAGATTCATTTCCCAGAAGCTTTTAAAGAGTAACTCTGGAGCCAAATGAAATGGAGTAGTGAGTTTAATGAAATCCGGCGGAAGGCCAAAGAAAGCCAAACTCTGCCTGTTTTGTCCTCGTTTCCTTACTGTTCTTCAGGGAAGGACACCTACAGAGAATGGGGAGGGTGTTGTTTATAAACAAAGGCTTGCACTCTCTTCGCTTAGGAACATGGGAGCAGTAAAAGCAGGAGGCAGGTGGGTGCAGAGAAGTCGGGGACAGTTCAGGCTCCTTAGGACTTTGTCTTTTGTGAAAGGCCCCCTCCCTGCCTTCTTGCCCATCTCGCTTTCCCTGCAGTTGGCAAAAACACGCTGTCGCTACTGTGTTGTGCCAAACGTAGTTGATGCCCACAGGGTTAGATATTATCCTGTCACACTTTAGAGCATGTAGAGTTAAGGCAGATCTCCTGTCATGGTTCACTAGAAACATGGCGGCCCAGAGCAGTGAGTCTACTAAGCTTTGTAGGGGACAAAGTCACTATATACAGGCATGAGATGACAGACAGTTCCCTTAGTCTACTCTCCTTTTGGGACTGATTCCTTAGAAATGCCAATAAAAACCAGTCATCACAAATAATATCCACACACTAAAATCAAAGCAGAGAGCATGCCGGAGGATGTCTGCTTTGCAACAGAGGGCAGCAAAGCAGTGGGGGGGGCATACTGACATTTCTTGGGGAGAGAGGTTTTTGTCCCTCTGTGTTTTTTAAGTACCTTCAGTTCTCGTTATGTGTATCTTTAGCGAGACCCAGGCTGTTTTTTCTCATGCCTGTGGCTGAAATAAAACAGATCTCGTGTATCGTCAGATTGTTTTTAGAAAGCATCCCTGAGGCCTCATGCTTCTCTTCCTAAGGCCCATGTTCTTCTAGAGCACACAGAATAAACTTTCTCTTCTGAAGCTTGTTAGGTACTATAAACAGACACCGGAAAGACTATTTAATAATTTGAGAGGTACTGGGCTTGTAACGATCACAAAAATTATTAGTCTAAGGAGTCGGCTATTCAAAAACTTTTTCTTAAAAAGGATACCTTCCTTATTGGGAGCATTACCTGCTTTTCACTGCCTCTGTTGTGTGAGGCGACAGCTCCCCAGTTTGCTCCCTGCTCAGCATTTTCCATCATAGAACAAACTTATGATGCATTTGTTTGCATGTGTGCGCCATGACCAGCCCCCAATCTTTGGAAGTTTCCGGTAGATAAGGAAGATAGGGTAGATAAGTCCAGGTAGGGAGAATGGTGGGAGGTTGCTTGTTTGTAGAAGTTAAACCTACCTTTTTTCCTACTGTTATCTGTTTCCTTCTCATATCTGGAATGTTCTCCCACTTCCCTGCTCAAATCGCACCAGCCAGCTCATCCTTACCCAACAACTACAACACTCCGTGGTCTCTCCTTTGTGTGCTTTCCTTCCTACTTACAGCTCGTGACCTCTTCCTGGCTGTTTCAGGGAGAGTGAGCCTGTCTTCCTCATTCGATCTGAAGGTACTAAAAGGCTACATAAGGGGCCTTCTAGGTCACTCTGTGGACCAGAACAGTCGACCACGGTACTAAGTCTAAAAAAGTTTCTCAATATTTTTTTTTTAAGTCTCATGATTTAGGATAAAGGGGAAGCATTCTCTGGCTCTCCTATTGGCAGATTTCAGCCTCACATCAGATAATGTTTGCACCCCACGCAGCGCCCGGATGACATTCCAGTTCACTGGGGCAGGAGGCACTGGTGAAGCATCGTAAACGGTTTCCTTGGCAGTGAGTAGGGCAGCTTATTCCTAAGCTCTACGATCCTCTCCCCGAATACTGTGTTCCCAAGCATCCTTGTTGAGGACCACTTACACGCTCTCTGGGGCCACCCAGGCCCTTCACAGCTGTGCCGAGGCACAGACACCCCCTCTGAAGGCTGGTGCCTGCTCCCTGACTTGTTGCAGACCTGCGGGACGCCCCCAGGGGCCTCGTGTTCCGAGACGGAGTGTGGCGGCCCCAGCTGCAGAACGGATGAAGGCGAGAAGAAGTGTGGGGGGCCCGGCTGTGGGGGCCTGGTCACGGTGGCACACGGAGCCTGGCAGAAAGCCATGGATTTTGACCAAGACGTCCTGAGCGCACTGGCCGAGGTGGAGCAGCTCTCCAAGATGGTAATTCAGTGGACAGCCTTGCTTTGTGGTGTTGGCTCTCAGCGACAGGCTGGAGAACTGGAAGGGAAAGATCGGTTCTCCATGGTCACATGGAAAGGGCATGGCAAGAACATGTCAGGTCTGAAAGTTCTGGTTTTTGTGAGATCAGTGGAAGAAATACACAGGAAGGTTTTCATAGAATATTTAAGAATATTTAAGAATTTGCTCTCTTCTTATGACAATGACTTGAGACCATTATGTCACTTATCATGGGTCCAGGTTGTGAATACGCTGAGCTGTACTATAAAAAATTCATGCTGAGCAATGGAGCATTACTTTTTCTAAAGTGACCATGTTAACATCCTGTCTTATAGGCCACCAAATGTTTTAGAGGAATTAGAAACTATTAGAAAAGATGTCTCTGTGCTAGCCTGATCTGTATGAGAACTTGTGTCGCCATCTGTAGACGAGCACTTTCCTCTGTAGGGGAACACAGTACAGTGGAAGAAACATTTGTTTCTAAAACCCATGGTTCCAAATGCATAGCTTTTCAGTGGCATTCCCTGGGTCATTTGTTTTTCATATTTAGGTATCTGAAGCAAAACTGAGGGCAGATGAGGCCAAACAGAATGCTCAAGATGTTCTGCTGAAAACCAACGCCACCAAAGAAAAGGTGGACAAGAGCAACGAGGACCTGAGGAATCTGATCAAGCAAATCAGGAACTTTCTGACCCGTAAGGAGTTGTTTTCGTTTGACTTTTAACCATTTCTTCCTCTCATGGAATATAAAATGTGTTTTATAGAGTCTGTGTTTGGGAGACCAGGATTCAAGTCTGCATTTTAGAGAAAATCAGTTTCTGGCTGGGAATAGAGTCACATTTCCAAAAAGGAAAAAAAAAAAAAAAAAAAAACCCTTGTGAAGAAATGTTGGCATTTCTTAAGCTTATGTGTATGTAAGTCCTCTTCTCTGATAATCTGCAGACACAGATGGGACACCACGTAGGAAATCAAGTCAAACACACACTGTGGGAACGGAATTTGGAATCTGTTAGCGATTACACAGAATGTCATTATTAGATCCTTATAGTGGCTTTTTGACATTGCCTGCCAAGCTTTGTTATCCTGGTATTTGCAGGACATCATACTTAATGGTTAGCTCTATTGCTTCATGTTCTGTAGAGAAAGAGAAAAACCTCTCGAGTTTGTGGTCCAGCTCTTAAGTGTTTCTGGTCACAGTCTGAATGTTATCAGTAAAGGTTTTGGCCTCAAGTTACACAAAACTTTCAACTGAGATGGACTTCATCAAAAATACTGTCTCACCTAGCAAGATGTTCTGAGGCTCATGTAGTAAGGGTATCTGCTTTGCTCTCAGGCCAGCTCCTCCCGGTTTACAAGGTGACTGCCCAAAGTTTCACACTTCACACAAAGCCTCAATAATACCTAATGAAAGAAGAGACCACCCATTCCCCTGTTACATCTTTTTTAAACGAAGGAAATCTTACCTAGAAGTCTGGAGCAGTCATCTCCATAAATCTCACCCACCAGAAAAGCATCCCACTCCATGTGTAAATGTCAGATGGAATGGAATGACCCTAACTGGCAGACTGATCCGTTTTTAACTCCGAGTTGCTCAGTTTACCTTCCCTTAGAAGTGGGCGCCTGAACAAAATACTGTTTATTCTGTTCGCAAGGAAAATGGGGACTAAGAAAGGAGCCAGTGATATTCCTATGGATAGCTTACAAAATATCCTGTGGAAGCCATCACTTGATCAAATATTTTCCTGCTTAGGGGTCCGTTTTTGTATTAATAGTTGAAAAACAAAACAAAAACTTAAATCAATGACATGTTTGAAGGCTAACCTCTTGGGCATTTTTATGACCACTTTTCACATTAGACATCTGAAATTCCTTGGCTTCTGTGATAATATGCTATCAGATTCTCTTGCTTCTCTGCCTTTATTTTCTCCCTTCCTGAAAACTTCTAGAATGCAGTTATGTAAGGAGTATCAGCTCTTTACCTCTGCAATTACAGTAGTGTCCTAACCGTTCTCCCAACCTCAGTTAAAGGTTGGCACCAGTCGGGGAACCTCAATGGCTGTCCGTTAAGCCTCTGACTCCCGGCTTCGGCTCAGGTCATGGTATCAGGGTCATGGGACTGAGCCCCGTTGTCACGCTCTGTGCTCAACGCAGTCCACTGAAGAGTCTCTCTCTCCCTCTGCTCCTCCCCCAGTTGCTACTCTTCTGTAACCTAAACCACTCACTCTGTTTGACTTTGATGGAACATGCGTGGCTCATCTCCATCCAGAGATGTCCATCTTCCTCCTTTTGAGTCCTACTATCCTTCAAAACCTGATCAGTTCCTCATCCTCCACAAAGCCCTCCCTGACTTTCCCAGGCTGTACCCAATTCCTGTAGCTACTTTTTCTACATGTAACTACTCAACGAGACTATAAATTCCTAAACAGGAGGTACCTAGGTCTTGGAGTCACCCAGAAGGCTATTCACCAGGTGGGTGACCAGAAGGGACTGAGTCGCCATCTGTGACTTTGACCTTTTCACGGGGACATCATTGTTTTCACAGAGGATAGTGCAGATCTGGACAGCATTGAAGCAGTGGCTAATGAGGTACTAAAGATGGAGATGCCCAGCACCCCGCAGCAGTTACAGAACTTGACAGAAGATATTCGGGAGCGAGTTGAAAGCCTTTCTCAAGTCGAGGTCATTCTACAGCAAAGCGCTGCTGACATTGCCAGAGCGGAGATGTTGCTGGAAGAAGCTAAGAGAGCCAGGTATCTGAAGACGTTCTGGCATTTGGGGGGGCTTGTGTGTCTAGCAGGGAGTAAAAAGTCTTTAACCAGGGACATTTTGGAAGAGTGACCTGTATGCGTCCTTCTGGGTCATTTCAAGAGGGCTGTACTTTAAAAGAAAGGTTTTTTTTTTTTAATGTTCTGAGAGGAAGTAACTTTTTCATGTTCACATTGACGGTCTCCTCCTTTCACTCAGCAAAAGTGCAAATGACGTTAAAGTCACCGCAGACATGGTGAAGGAAGCGCTGGAGGAAGCAGAAAAGGCCCAGATTGCAGCAGAGAAAGCCATTAAGCAGGCAGATGAAGACATCCAGGGAACCCAGAACCTGCTCACTTCGGTAAGACAGTGTAGCCCTCACTGTGCGGGCAGAAAACGCTCACAGAAACTACCCAGAGAGGAAGCCCATCTGACAGGTGAAAGCTGAACATGAAAGACAGCTCTAATCTCAGTAAGGCTGAACGACTCCCTTAGCACGGGTGCTAAAAATGTTGCTTGAGGGGGGAAAAGGACCCTGAAGACAGTGGATCGTTAAGTCCCCTTTACTTTCATAGTCCATGTGTTTATCTCCTGTTCCTTCAAGGAATCACATAGATGCTACTCAGTAGTAGGAAGGATGGTATTAATTTTAAAACTTAGTTATAGATAAGAAACTCCTGCTGTTATAAGGCAGCCCAAAAGCAACCTACATCGTGAACAACAGTATCTCAAAATTTATGAGGTGAGTATTCACAAAATTTTATTGTACGTTTTGAAAACCTCTGAAGAGCAATGAAGGTCAAAATGCTTCCAGTCCCCAATTCTAGAGGAACCTACAGCTGAACAATGTTTTGTTCAGAATGCATGGAAAACTTATTTTTTTTTTTAAGTAAACTCTATGCCTCGTGTGTGTGGCTTGAATTCACAACTCTGAGATCAAGGGTCACCTGCTCTATTGACTGAGCCAGCCAGGCACCCCCAAAACTTACCATAAGCAGAATACTCAACTCAAGGACTACTAGATATTAAAAGCATACGCAAAGAATTTTTCACGTGGATTTAGTACTTTATTTTAAAAGTCGTATCACTTAAAAGTAATGCAAATATAATTGTTTTATAAGAATGGATGGGAAATGGACTCCTATGATCCCTTACCCATCTTCTCATAATATATTCTGAAATTAGATGCCATTAGTCTGCACTGTCACCCTTCCCAGGCCAAGAGTCCCTAATGTTTAAATTCTGAGAGGTGGTCTTTCAGCCTGCTTTTCCTTCCACTGGTTGATAGAAACCTGTCTTCCCCTATTCTACTATGCTCAAGAAAATGAGGAATAGTTCCTCCCCCACTCTTCTTTCTTAAATTTTGAGTATATACATAGGGGGCCCTTCTTGTCCAGGTGTGGAAAAATTACATTTTCCCACCAGACTATGATGTTCTAACCCTTTGATTATTCTGATTTTTCTATCTCTAGGGTTTTGCAAATTTCTCATGTGCCTTTAACATTTTAATGAACTTAATCTATTTAGTTAACTTTATAAAAATTACTAAGTTTTGGGGCACCTTGGTGGCACAATCAGATTAAGCCTCCGACTCTTGGTTTCGGCTCAGGTTGTGCTTTCAGTGTTGTGAGATCGACCTCTAAGTCATGCTCTGTGCTCAGCTCAGAGGTCTGTTTGAGATGCTCTCTCCCTCTTCCTTTGCCCTTCCCCCTGCTTTGCAGACACATGCTCTTTAAAGTAAGTAAATCTTTTTTTAAAAATTGCTAAGTTTTAAGAAGCAAAATAGAAAATATAGTGTTTAATGGAACTACAGGTGGGATATTTGGCTTGACAGTACAAGTGAACAATGACACTTTTTTTTTCAGGGACCCTGGGGGACAAGAAGCGTTTTAGGTTAAGAAGCAAAAAGAAAGTCTAAATTATGCTTTTAATGAAAGCTTGTCAAACAGAATCATTTTATAATTAAAACTATACAGCTTCTCGTCTAAGAATCAGAACTACTAAGAGTATTTTTCTATGTTAATTAATGGGTGAACTTTTAGGTTACCAATCATTTGGTTTGAAATACTAACAAATTTTGCCATGTCTGTGTTATGACATTAGTATTATTCAGACTTAATTCTATGAATAGACCAATGCTTGAAGATAATTAAAAAAAAAAAAAAAAAAACCCCAAGGTGCTCAGTGAAACTGGTGCTTCTGTCATGGGTCAGACTGCTTAACTTGGGCTAGCTTTTAAAAATCAATGTTCACTGATTATTCTTTGAAATGAGATCATAGGTAGATCCTCGCCAATTACCCAGAAATTTTTTCACTAAATTACTTTGAATATTTATGGGGCCTAGCCATCACCTCCCCAGGCGACACGCCGTCTCACAGTCCTAGAGTGACTTCAAGTTTTCAAGAACATCCCTGGTCTGCCTTTGGTAATTAGCTGAGAACACTCAACTTTCCGGGTGGTTTCTGAAGACCTATAACCTCACTAGAGTTTAACATTTCGAGCTGACAGGAAGAACAAAAGGGGACTTGGGAGTTATCATTTTCCCACCCACATGAATTTGGAAATTTCTGTGGAAATCCTTCCTCTCACATCTGCTTATTTATGACCATTGTTTAGCCAAAGCTTCCAGGTGTCCTTAAAGTGCTTTCTCAACACATCAAGCTGTCTGGGGGTGGTTCAGTAAGAAGTTTACATGAATTTCCAGCCAAGATCTTCAGAATTACAAGAAGAATAAAGTTGGGCACTTTATTTAAGCTTTCTTGAAATTCTGTTTTCCTTTTAGTCATTTTTTTCTTTGGGTCCAGGGCAAGAGAGTATAAGCAGCCTTTAATCTTCCTCTAAACTTGTATCCCTAGCACGCCCGACCACTTGTTAAATTAATGGCTGGCTGGGTGACGGACCTTATACTTGCAGATTGAGTCTGAAACCGCTGCTTCTGAGGAGACCTTGCTCAACGCCTCCCAGCGCATCAGTGAGCTAGAGAGGAACGTGGAAGAGCTGAAGCGGAAGGCGGCCCAGAACTCTGGGGAGGCAGAATACATTGAAAAAGTAGTGTACACTGTGAAACAAAGTGCAGATGATGTTAAAAAGGTGAGTAAAGCTTTGTAACTTCATAGCCGTGTTCATAAAGGAGCAATGAGTCTCCTTATTACCTTCCTTGGAATCAGTAAGGGACATGGACCCAACGGTTATTCATCAGAAATACCCCCAGTGACTTGTTTTGAAATAGCAGTCATTAGAGACCCAGATGGAAAAGAGTGGGAGTGGATATGAAAGTGTCCAGGAAGTGTGACCTAAGCCCTCATATCCACACATGGATAAGGACACAGAAAAATGAAATTAACTTAGGAGCGGAAGTCTTAAAACAAGCACACAGAGCTTATACTTTCGTAATTCAAGTAGGAAGGCCTTTATGGCATACGGTATTTACTTGGCTGTTTGAGAAATCTTGAAAAACAGGGTAGGAAAAGCTTAAGGAGTCCGTCACAGAACCACTAGCAGGGAACTAAATCTCACTTCTTCCGCTTGCATTCATGCTTCTCACTGGAAGGTACTATACGTTGCAGAGAAAATCTCATACAACCCAAATTTTTCATTAGAAGCCAAGTAATCATTAAAACACACATTCAGCGGGCAAATGTTTATCTCCAAAGAAACCTCTTTACACTTTTGAGGGAAATGTGCCAACTGTTAAAGGAATAGCAGGGAGTTATAAACTGCTATTTTGTCAAGCTTTTTCCTTGAGGTTAATGTAGCACTTAGACATTACAGAAAGGAGCCCCCCTCCTACCTCCAGTTTGGGAAGAGAACAAAGCAGAAAGCAAAGTGCACTACCCTGTCCTTCTTTCCCATCACGTTTGTACTTTCTCGTGGTGCTGAGAGCATACATCTTCCCAAGTAGTCTTTTTACATAGCATTTTCCCCAAAAACATAGCATTTGATTACACTAAGATGAACAAGACCTCCGACACTGAGCTAGGTCCCTTTATCAATGGCTATTTGAACAATGTTTCTCCAAAGCAGCACCTGCAGGTCAAACCCACACCAATGTCTCATCTCCCCTTCCTTCCCTCAGTCTCTGCACACCCCACACTAGTCACAGTCCAGATGGTCCACCTGTCAGCTCTTCAGATGGGCCTTTTCTGATATCTAACACTGGATCACAGCAAACCTACGTAGAGAAAACCTACTTCTTTACTACCATGTAACTGTCTTCTGCCATTGCCAGAGAAAAGTGCTGATAGGAGAAAGAAGGCCTGGAGCCCTGCTCCAACTCTGAAGTGTCTTTCAGATCTTTCATTAAAAAAAAAAAAAAAAAAAAACTCCTATGTCAGTACTGTAATTCCACTGTTTCAGAATATTTAATTATTTACAGCAAATAGCTTAATGCCTGAGTACCCTTCCAAGCTTGCCACAAGGACACTCTAAATGTCAGAGATTACATGTATCCCTGTTCTCTAACTGGAACTGCAGGCTCTAGATGGCGAAGTGGATGAAAAGTATAAGAAAGTGGAAATATTAATTGCCCAAAAAACCGAAGAATCCGCGGATGCCAGAAGGAAAGCTGAAATGCTACAAAATGAAGCAAAAACACTTCTGGCTCAAGCCAATAGCAAGCTCCAGCTCCTGAAAGGTAGGTCTCAGGCTCATGCTTTCATAAAGTATTTTAACATAAGACCTCCACAGAGTTTATTTAAAAGGTTGA
Organism: Mustela putorius furo; assembly: GCF_011764305.1. Lineage (NCBI taxonomy): Eukaryota > Metazoa > Chordata > Mammalia > Carnivora > Mustelidae > Mustela > Mustela putorius. Next base: position 16,803,897 of record NW_025421998.1, read on the forward strand.
AAATCTGTTCACTTTGTCTTGGAGCAGCAGGAGATAGAGATCATTCTAGTATAAATGGCTCAGACTACTTCTTTTTATCTCCCACAGATTTAGAAAGAAAATATGAGGACAATCAAAAATATTTAGAAGATAAAGCTCAAGAATTAGTAAGATTAGAAGGAGAGGTCCGTTCGCTCCTAAAGGATATAAGCCAGAAGGTTGCCGTTTATAGCACCTGCTTGTAACAGAGGAGGAAAGGCTCGAAGGTGGCCGAGGTAGCCAAAGGAGAAGAGCTCCATTTAAAAAACTGACTTCATGATCTTCAAAATACAACTCATTACCTATTTAATGTTTTTAATCACCACATTTTGTACGGAGTTAAAAATAAAATACAGTCCTTTTGTATAAATATATATTGGGGATAATTTTTAAATTTTACTGATTGTGTAAAATGGTTTTATAAACAAACTGCCTTCACGGGACCTTATTTCTATTTTTGTCTATAAACAAGCTATCATGTTTGCTAAGTCAACATCCACCACACATCTGCCCCCAAATCACCTCCCAGTGGGGTGGCCCAGGTTAGGGGCTGGGGAGTGGGGGCCGTAGTGGTAGATATAGCCTGAGGCCCTCCCACCCCTTCACCATTTCAGTGGCTACTCAGTGGCTCCAATCTCCAAATCTCCTCTAAGGATTCCTTGCTCTGGGAAAGAGAACAAAAAGCAATTTTTAGAAAATCAGGAGGGTAAACTGTGGCTTTCGAGTGTGAGCAATCCTGGCCCTATTCTAGGTGGTGAGGGTGAAGGCGGAAATGAAATCCAGCCAGAGTTTAGGAACATTGCTCCTGCCAACTGAGCAGTGCCAATCAAAGTACAAAGTGATACTGTGACTTCCCAGTATTTATACTGGCTTTATTAGATTTCACAAACTAGAGATTCTCTGCTACAGTCCGTACGAGAGGCCAAAACAATCACAGAACAATCACGTATTCCATGGGATAAAGAAAACAGTTGTATTCCAACTGCCAAACCCCTGTCAACCTCAGAGCGGAGCTGGAGGAACAGGCCAAGCCCTCAGTGGTCTTTTGCCAAATTTTTAGAGAGAGACCAGTTCTGGGTAGCACTGAACTACCACCCACACGAACACAGCCACATGTGAAGCTCAGCCTGAACCAAACTTATGGAAACAGATATAATTTAAACAATAAGGCAACCTCCCTCTCCTTCAAGGCAATTATTTGTCATTTTTATTTAGGTAGAAATCCTACTACCTAGCAAAGTTGTTTTACCTCATCATCTACTACAGCAACTAATTTTTTCCCTTAATTTTAAATATTTTATTTAAAATTGAAGTCTTTTCTACTACCCATTCCTCTCTAGCTAAACGACTGAAGATGTTACATCAGAATCACTCATTTTAATTAACTCAGGGAACTGGACAACTAATTCCCACCCCTCACAAGCCAAGAAAATAGTGAGAACTTAGTAAATAATAAATGAATATTTAAAATCTGCTTTATACCCACAACTTCATTCCCGCCTAGATATATTTAACTATTTTGTGTTTCTATAACTAGAACTTCATATTAAATTCTATTTCTCACTATATTTCTTTCCCTAAAGTAGGTAACATGTTTGAAGTTTAAACTAGCACTACACATAATACTGGGATTTCAGATTTTTAAACACACAGAGGTAATTTCCAATAATGGCATAGTAGCATGTCTCAGGCCAGCCCTCCTGCTATGACTACTGCAGAATCTGAACAAAATACAGATGTTTTAAAGTAAAGGTCTAGGAGACCCACCAGAAGCAGGCCGGAGATAGAGGGGAGGTGACCGAGAACAGCACTGGGTCCCAGCAAGTATCACACTAGGCAGAAGCCAAGTTTTACTGATTAAGGAATCAGAAGACTGGGTCGGGGGCAATGAGAATAACTAAAATATGAGGCGGGGGGAGCCCCAGAAGAGAGACACATGTGGGGAGGACCCCCCCCAACTCTGCATATCATTTGCCCAGTGTCCGGCTGACCATGCATGGGATAGATATAATGCAGCCAAGGTAAAGCTGAAATGCCTGGGTAAATGTTTCAGCTGCTGCCCCCAGCAAAAATGGAGTTGGGGTTCAGCCAAGTTAACTGCCCACTGAGAGAGAAACTCCCTATTTTTCCAAGGTAAGTAAGAGAATCCAAAGTCTTTATGATGGATCACTCATGACCATCACAGTCCCAGACCACTGGACATAGAAGAAAAAGGGAAATGTGACCCACTGATGATGCAATTAAAACCTGAGGACAACCCAACACTTTCCTTCTAACTGAGCAATTGACAGTACCTTATCCCACATAGCCTTCTGCTGACACATTACACTCTCTAAACTTTCCCTTAGGCTGTGATCTGTAAGTTGCAATCAAGTGAGTATCTAGTTTGCACATTTCTAGTACTTTTAGTTTTTCCTTGTTAGAATATGCTATCCTAAATTTGAGAACTACTTAATCTGATTCTTTAGTTAAAATATGCAAAAGCCTATTTTAACATTTAATACTTTGTTACTGAAGTGTTTCAAAAGCTGGCCATTTTAAACATTAATCGATAAATATGATTTTATAGCTCTCTTTAAAGAAAGTCATTTACCCAGCCACGGATACACTAGAAAGCCACAGGAGAAAACAGATTAAATTTTCCATATGCTGTCTCTCCAAAAGTGTATGCTCCACAGTTAGCTGGTATCACTACAACAGATGAAAGGGTAATGACCTTTTAAATGCCTTAGTGTCGTCCCCCAGTGTGGTAAAAGATACATCCAGGCCTAGAAGAGGAATAAATAGACGTAAGAATATACACTACAGGTGGTCATAAAGAATTAGGACCATCTTGACATCCACTCAAAACAACAGGTAAATGAATATTTAAGCTATTTATTTCTGTATTTTCATTCCCTGCTGTAATACAGTTATGTCTCCATTTAGTATCTGAATTTCACAGATATACCTCCTTAATCTGGCTAACTGGGTAACTAGAAACTGCAGACCTCAATGGGTCCTTAAAAATTTAAACATAAATTTTACCTCTAAGCTGCAAGAATTTAGGGATTAAATAAAATAAGTGAGATCATTTATTTACATCAGTATGGTTTATACATACTTTAATCTGATCCTAATGACTGTTTCCAATACGAAAACCAAGTTTAAAATAACTTGATCACCTTGCTTCAAACACAGCTGGCTCACATACCCTATGCCAGCTCCATCCATGTAAGTAAATCCAACTTTACAAGAGTAGAGATAAAAGCTATGTAAGATACATTTAGTGAAGTCGAATCGTTCAGAAACAACATGAAAATATGGGTTGAAGAAAATTTTCCAGGATGCTACTATAAGTAGCTTTTTTCTGCAATTTCAATGCACTGAAACAAAATATTCAATTTATTTTAAAATAGATGAGATTATTCCATTCTCTCCGAACCTATTAAAACCTTCCAAAAGTTTCATAATTCAGTCCTAGAAATTCTTGGAGCTGTGAGCATTTCCTATTCAGAAATGTGACCTCCACAAAAGCTCCCAGGAAATTTCAGAAAAATATAATCTTCTAATTTAAAAGTTGATTGGTTTGCCGAACGATGCAGCCAGGTTTGCTTCTCTAAAAGCTTCTGATAAGGTCTGTAAGGGAAGAAATTTAAAATTAGAAACCAAATACTTCTGGGTGAGAAGAAACCTGAGGTAACCACTAATTCTGCATGTTGTCCATAATTACCGGATGTGCATGGCAGACTCTGGCTATATCCTCACAGGATGCTCCGTACTCCAGCGCGAGAGCAGCTTCATTCACCATTTCACCAGCGCCCTTTATTAAGAGAACAGCCCAAGAAGTCATTTTTTTCCCATGGCAAAAACTACAAGCTAACAGGATTTGCTGCTAGAGCAGTTAACTAACTGCCTCCAGGCAGGAAAAGCTTAACCGGAAAGGCGGCACAGAAGAGAAGAGCTTGGACTCCAGAGCCAACTGGCCTAGATTTTAAATCCTACGGCTGAGTCCCTTCGAGCACTCAGTGTGCGCTTCATTCATCTATTCACTTCAAAAATGGGGAGAGCAACTCCTGCCCCCACAACCGTGAACACTAAAGTTACTGCACGTATACATAAAAATGTGTTACAGACTAAGGACTCCAATGTTCTATTACCAATACTGTGGCAGATGCTGAGGGAAGTGCGTACTTCAGGGCCTGTGGGAGGAAGAGCCTCTCTGAGGAGGTAACATCTGAGCTGAGACCTAACAGGAACAAGTCATACAAAGACATGGAGGCACAGAATTCCAAGCAACGGGTTCCACAAGCACAAAGGCGCTGATGTGGGAACATTGGCCTGTTAGGAAACTGAGAGAAGGCCCATGAGGCAGGGAATTACTGAGCGAAAGGGAAGAGTGGAAAGACAGGAAAGACAGGAAGCCACACAGGACCAGATTTCGTGGGGCCTTGTATGTTAACAGCCCGAGGCAGAAAAAGGCCACTGGAGAGTTTTCAGCAGGCACAGGGCCTGGTGTAGGTTTCAAGAGGATAACGGCAGCTGCAGAACAGAAAGCAGATGATGTGATGAGCCAGCCCACGAGAATGCTGCCGGTCCCCTTGTCAGAAACACACGAACTTCTGCTGGTAAATAACAACCTCAGGATGTAAAGAGCAGCTGGCTTTGAGTCTAAACAGCAATGCTTTCCAGAAATCATAACGGGGTTTGGGACTTTCGGATACTCACCGGTCCTAGAATATGTGCTCCCAACACCCTGTCCGTTGATTTCTGTCCCAGAATCTTCACCATGCCATCTGTGTCCGCATTTGTCTTAGCTCTGCTGTTAGCAGCAAAGGGGAATTTCCCAACCTTGTATTCAATACCCTGCAAGAGAAAGAAAATGAGAACCTACATAAACGCTGAAAAAATGTATTCCCGTTAGTGCAATCATCCACCATATGTTCAGAAAATAAATTCCAAGAAGGCAACTCTTCAGAGTATATTAAGGGCAAGACCAAAACTGCTTGCTAATGAGATACATTCTGGCTACAAACACAAGCAAACACAAACATCAGTTCATCGGGGTGTATTTCAAAGGAAAATGTAAGAGCTCTGGAATTACCACTTTGAAGACAGGCAAGTGAATGATCTCCTCTATACTACCGACAAAGGAAAAAATATATAATGTTCTACATAATTTCAAAATGCATTAATAATAAAATGATTCTCAGCCACCAGCGTCATTAACTCAATTCATACAATGGCATTCAAGCTACCCCAGAATTACCTCTTCCTTCAGCTGCTCCTCTGATTTGCCGACCCAAGCAACTTCAGGGTGTGTGTAAATCACAGAGGGTACACAGTTGTAGTCAATGTGCACAGCCCCACCAGCCATTCCTTCAACACAGATGATGCCTTCATCCTCTGCTTTGTGAGCCAGCATTGGACCGGCAACCACGTCCCCAATAGCATAGATGCTACCACAGAGAAGAAAAGAAACACAGTCAACTTCTGCCGCCACAGCTACTCATCTTCATTATGCCATCTTCAACTAGTAACATAAGTTTCTAGTTACTAAGTAACCAAAAAATAGACAAAATGGGTAACTGTAAGTTCCGGTTCTCATCTCCGGGTAATGAAAACATTTAATTCTTTCTGTTTCCACAGATGAGTTTACTCTTCTTCCCCAAAGCCAGTGCATTTGAGCATGACAAGTCTTATTTTCAAAACAGTATTTAAAATAAATTTTTAAGTTTTTTGAAAATACACATAATTATCCAACTTACTTTGGAATTTTAGTTTGGAATCTGGTATTGACTGGAATTCTACCTCTAGGATCTAGTTCAATTCCAAGCTCTTCCAGTCCCAAGTTCTGAGTAAAGGGTCGTCGGCCAATGCAAACCAAGAGTACATCACACGTGATAACTTCGGCTTTCCCACCAGAAGCACCTTCAATACTAGACAAGGAACAGTGTGTGACTATTAACCACACATCAACAGAAACAACTGACTTAGAAATGTAAGAACAGATGTTTCTAAAGTGATGCTGACACTTTAAACAAACAGGAGTCATGCCATGAAAACATACAAATCCTCTAGAGGTCTATCAGTCAAACCTCACAAAAACAAAAAACAAGAACATCGGTCTTACAATGAAAAGATCAAGCAATGTCCCCACCCCTCACTTGCTGTGTGACCTCAGGCAAATAATTTCATTATGTTATAGGGATATTTGGTAAGAAGAGTGCCAGGCACACAGTAAACAATCTAATATTCTTATTGATTTCCCCCTATATATCTAAAAATACGGAGTTTTACTGAATGTTAAGAGTGTAAATATTTCCAAATGTATACCAGGAGGAAGCACATTACAGTGAGAACACTCGATTAAATTTTCTGGCATCAACTTCATCATGAATTTCAATGGACAGATTTAATAAGCAATACAGAGTTATATTAAGCAATAAAATGGCCCTAAGTGATAACAAACTCTGATTCTGAAAAAGAGGGTTTTCCTGAAGCAAAGAGATCAAGATATCGTATCAAAACCAAATGAAGCATACTTACGAAACATCAATTTTTCCATCTGACTTCTTGGTAGCACCAGTAACTTTTGTATTCAATTTAAATTTAAATCCTTGTTTTTGAAGGATGCGTTGAAAGTTCTTAGATATCTCCATATCAATTCCAACTCCACCAACATGACCTAAAAACTCAACTGCTGTCACATCTGCACCAAGTCTTTGCCAAACTGAACCCTGTAGATAATAATTTTTAAAAATCACAAAAATAAGAATAAAGGTTCCTAAAGCAAGTATTTACTGAAACATTATAAATAATCTACTGTCAGATAGTCTCCTTTATTACTATGTCCCTATTAGAAGCTCTAAAGTTTAAAATGAACACAGTGGCAAATAAATGTCTCATGTGTTTCATGTATTAATTTGTTCTTTCCTTCAACATTTATTGAGCACCTACAATATGCCAGGCACACATCAGTAATCAAAATGCTGCCCCCAGGGAGCTTATATTCTGGGAAGGGAGGCAGATTAAAATAAAATTCACATAGAGGATAGTAAAGTGCTCAGAGAAAAATGAAACAGAAAGCAGAACCATGACTGCTGGAAGGAGTAAGGCTACCATTTTAAAGAGCATGGTCATTGGGGAAAGCTTTTCTGACGCGTGCACAAAGAGAAGGAATGAGTTACACAGGGATCTGGTCCAGGAAGAGGACAACAAGTGGGAAAGAAGATAATGAAGAAGGTCCTCTGACTCCTACTAATTACTGGTATTTGTAAAATATTAAACTGGCTTCATATATTATTTTCTCAATAGAACACTCCAACTGTAATTTAAACTAAATGCTGCTTTTTAATATTTTAAAATTTTAGCAATTAAAATGTCTGAATACCTCTTTATAAAACAGGCAAGATGAACATAATTTTACAGCATTAAATAGGACATGACAAAAAATGAACATATCCTTTTAAAGAATTTGTATGAAAATTGTCTGGTAATTTAAAGTAAGAAGTTTACCTTTCCAATTAGTTTTATGCATTCATTTTAAAAATTTCCTGCATTTTGGGAATGAGAGCTTAGTAAACTAAAGGTAATACAGCGACACTAAAAATCCAATCACAAGCATATATACAAAAGTTAACTCAAAATGAATCATGGACCTTATTATAAAACTCAAGACTATGAAATTTATGGCCAAAAACATAGTAAAGAATCTTCGTGACCCTGAGTTAGGGTCACATTACATCATAGGCATAATCCATGAAAGAAAAAATAAAGATGAGACTATATCAAAATTAAAAACTTCTCCTCTTCTAAAGCTAATATTAAGAATAGAGACAGAGAAGCCACAGATGGAGAAAAAATATTTGCAAAAAATCTTTTTGATAAAGGATTTACATTCTTTGCATAAAGAGCTCTCAAATAACATATCCAATAAAAAGCCAGATGAAATAGTTAAAGAGGTTATGTCACAAAAGACAATGTAGAGATGGAAAATCAGCCCCTAAAAACATACTCCACATTACAAGCCACTAAAGAAACACAAATTGAAATGCCCAGAAGCTACTACTACACACCTATGAGAATGGTTCAAATCAAAAACGTCACCACTGCTACTCCTGGGAAGATGTGAACAACCGAATTCACCCTGCTGGAGGACAAAAGCGCAGCCACTCTGCAAACAGAGCTCCTCGAAAGGCCAAATGCAGAACTACCATGTGACCCAACAAATCCACTCCTAAGGTTTACACACAAGGAAAATGAAAACAGATGTCCACATGGAAACCCGTACATAAACATTCATAGCAGTATTATTCTTAACAGTTCCAAAGTGGAAACCGGCCAAATGTCTATCAATGGATGAATGGATAAACCCAATGTGCTCTAGCCATAGGGCGGGCTATCCGGCTCTACAGTTATGAAGTACATGTGAACCCCGAGAACGTGGCGCTAAGTGAAGAAGCTGGAGACATAAAGGCCACATACTGTGTGAATTCCGTTTACGTGAAAAGTCCAAAATAGGCAATTCCACAATCCCAGAAAGTAGATTACTGGTTTCCAGGGCCTGGGAGAAGGGAGGAAGGCAGAGTCACAGCCAGTGGACATGGGGTTTCTTTCTGAGGTAAAAAAAATGCTCTGGAATTAGGATCATGCTGACAACTGCACAACGCTGTGAACATACTTTAAAAAACAAACAAAATAAAAAACACTGAACTGTACACTTTAAATGGGTGAGGAGAGATACAGGAACTATATCTCAATGAAGGTGTTAAAAACACACTCCTCTGAACCTAAATGAGAAAGTAAGAAATAGTAAGAGTATATTAAGTCACTATTGTACATCTGAAACTAATCAATTAAACTTCAAAAAATAGTTTTAAAAATGTGTGGTATACATACATAGGAATATTATTCAGCCATTAAAAGAAAACAATCATGGGGCGCCTGGGTGGCTCAGTGGGTTAAGCCGCTGCCTTCGGCTCAGGTCATGATCTCAGGGTCCTGGGATCGAGTCCCGCATCGGGCTTTCTGCTCAGCAGGGAGCCTGCTTCCCTCCCTCTCTCTCTCTCTCTCTCTCTGCCTGCTTCTCCATCTACTTGTGATTTCTCTCTGTCAAATAAATAAAATCTTTAAAAAAAAAAAAAAAAAAAGAAAACAATCATGACATTTTCAACAACAACAAAATAGTAAGAAAGTGGGAAATGGTAAAAAGCTTCATCTTGAATTCAAAGTAGGGAATAATGAGCAGAGAGAGCTAGACAAATGTCTTATTCTTTAGGAAAATGGATTTCAAAATCCTAAGAAATAGGAAAACTCTAATAGTATCTACCAGATACTAGAAGTCAGGCACTGTATTACAGTTTATCAGCTGCTAGACACTGGTTATGTGTTTTATTTGTATTTTACCTGATTAAATTCCAACAATAATACTGTATAGCAATTACTCTTATTAAAATGGGGATTTTTATGATGAATCAACTAGTTCAGAGAAGTTCATTCATTTAAGGACATAGTATAGTCATCAAGAGGCAGAGCCAAAGTTCAAGCACTAAATTAAACTGGAATGAAAAAAGGTAAACTATGAAAAAATAAAAAGACAGTCACACAAATAATCTTTATGAGAAATTAAAAACAGAAGTATGACTACTAGTAAGTTATCTCTAATAAGTTTAAATTTTTAAAAAGACATTTGTAAAAATATTCAATTTGGTTGAGACACATAAAACATTAAGATTTTTTAAATGATCGAACACTTATCTAAGGCAAAAGTACTGAAATGAAAGAGAGAGAATTATTGCTTTGGGATATTATTATACTTATCAAAAAAAATAAAGTAAATCTATGTTACTCCTTTTTCTTGCTCAATTTTATCTACCCATGAGAACAATTTTCAAAGTGGAATGAATAGAGAAAATATTAAGATAAGAAAACTATTCATTTTTGATTAATTAACTCTCCAACCAAACAAATCTGATCATAATCTGATGACAGAGACACTGTCAGTCAGTGAGCTCTGGGAACTTAATGAGCATAAGGGGGCTGTCAAATGGAGCCAAACAAGCAATATATTGCCTAAAATTTTCCGAAGTGAAAAGAACAGGGGTGCCTGGGTAGCTCAGTGGGTTAAGCCTCTGCCTTCAGCCCAGGTCATGATCTCAGGGTCCTGGGATTGAGCCCCACATGGGGCTCTCCACTCGGCAGGGAGCCTGATTCCCCCCCAACCCCGCCCACCCCCCTCTTTGGGTACTTGTGCGCACTCTCTCTCTCTCTGTCAAATACATTTTAAAAATCTTAAAAAAAAAAGAAGTGAAAAGAACAAGATTCATTGAAATGTGGAACAGAGGTCAATCCCTGCTAAATACTAGAAGAGATAGTTAAACAGATGGTCTGATAATCATTAGATACTACCAAAAGTATTCCAAACAGGTCATTTAAACTATTTTCTGAAGGCTTTTCTGGACTGGACAATAATGTAGGATATATTTATTATCAGCAAAGTCTTCAAGTCTTCAAAAAAAAAAAAAAGAAAGAAAATTTCACATCCCTCACATCCCTTAGATGTAATGGATTAGTGGATATTTAAATACATTTATAAACAGGTTAAAGGCTGTAGAGTCAGATGGCTTTCAATATTTCATATGATGTGAAGGACACCAGAGACAGTTTCATTAATCAATTTAGATAAGATCAGATGATAGGCCACGTGCCTTAGTTAACATGCTTCCCAAATTTACGAATTACACATGGCAAGAAAAAGTAGTTAAGTGTAAGGATAACCAAATCAAGACAAAGGAAAAGACTGGAATAACGGGTATAAGTGAACAGCAGATTAAAGCAAGGATAAAGGCTCAAAATCCCTTATTTAGGTCTATTTATTTATTTAGATTTAAAAACTCAAAATTCCTCAAGCAAAAGATGTGAAGTTTTCAACTGACTATAAACTCAATACATGCTTTGAAAAGGAAAAGATAATCAAACTGATCCTAAAGGATTATATCAAATGAAGCAGACTCCGTATCAGGAACAAGTTCTCTCAATTATCCTGCTTATTTATTATTTATTTATGCTTATTAATTATCATGCTTATTAGTTCTGAACGCCATTTCCAAGTGATCCTGACAGAGGAGACTAGATCAGAAGATGACAACAAAATAACAATCTGGTATCTATAAGACCTGGGTAAGCAATATTAAGGAAAACCACAGAGATTCGAATATGAATCTCATATTCATCACAGAAAGACTTGCGTTTTCTCAGAAACAAAGGACTTAAAAAGTGCTAAAAAAGTACTATCTAAGCTGACTTCTGAAAGGTATTTATCATCGGACATTTACTCGGCAATAACAACAAAAGCTAACACGTGATTACTTATGTATCAGCACTGGGCTATGCACTGAAGATGCACAGTCGATGAAACAGCCATGACCTCTGACCTCAGGCAGTGGATGATTTAATTAAAGAGAAACAAGTCAACAAGTTAAGTTCAATAAAGTGAGATGAATACTGCAGCGAGTACAGATACAATGGGACACTCAGCAAAGAGTACCTAATGGCATGTAAGGCAGTTAATCAGCAGAGTAGTCAGTGAAGGCTCTGAGAGCAGAGACTGGTAGAGGGAAGCATTTTCCAAACAGAAGGCCTACAGGAAAGTCAAAGAGCGTAGCTTGTTCAGAAACTGGTATTTCGCTGTACCTGGTACATAGTTTGAGAGGGAGAGGGGCTAGAAATGAGGCTGGTGATTGAAGCCAGGGCCGCATCACTCTGGCCTTTCAACAACATTAAGATTTTGGAGCTATCCTAATGACGATCACTAGTTATTGAAGGATTTTCAGCATGGAAGAACACGATTACATTCGTGTTTTAAGAGAGGACTTCAGCCACTGAAAAAGATGAAAGTCAGGGAGACTTAGGGTAAGACATGACACTGGCCTGAACTGGGATCAAGGTGATGCATGAAAAAAAGGAGGCCATATTCGTGAGATAGTATCTTGCGGCATCACGTGAGGATCCACTGACTCAACAGGAGGTGCGATGACATGACAGAAGTCACAGGTAATTCCCAAACTTCCTGCTTAAACCTGTAGATGAGGATGGTACAACTCACTGAGATGAGAAATATTAAGAAAGCAACAGGTTTGGTTTTGTTTCTTTGTGGGTAAAAGAGGAGAGGAAGAGGGAAAGGTTAAGTTATTAATGTACTGAATACAGCATCTGAGAGATCTGTAGGTAGAGATGCTGATAGGAGCTTAGATATAAAAGTCCAGAAGTGTCCAAGATGGCAGCATAGGAAGACCCTGAATTCACCTCCCAAAGACAGATGGAATCTACACGTCCACAGAGAGCAATTCCTCTGGAAGAACGAGGAATGACTCAACAGCTTCTGTACAACAAAGGATAGAGGGACCAAACAGAGAACAGGTGGAGAGCCTGAGACACAGTAACAATGGGAACCCGACCCCCAACATTACCAACTACAGGAAGGAGGGACAGCACTGAGGGGCCCCGTGCAGATTTGCCCATCCTTGGGCACAGCAAAAAAGCACAATCCTTTTAAGAACCAAAAAGAAAAGTTCATTTACTAACCCTACAGCATGGGCAAAATGGAGAGGAAACTACTGGAAATCTCTCCAGAGCTGGAGAGGCTGACAAGTACCATTGTTCACATTCCCCCTCCACCTTGATAGCACAGACAGGAGCAAGGTCCAGGCACTCAAAATGGCCTGCTGCCTCAGTGAGCCCTGGGCCCCTAGCCCACACCAGCTCCAGTCATCCCCCTCCAGGCCAAGGAACTCCCAGCTCCAGCCTGCTTCAATGAGGACAATTATAAATTAAAAAAAAAAGGTAGTTAAGGGCACTTAAAACATGTAAAATATAGTAACATATACATAAAACATGGAAGGTGGGGGAATAAAAATGCAGTCCTTTTAGAAAATGCTCAAACTTAAGTGACCATCAACTTAATACAGATTGCTGTATACTTAAGATGTGAACCACATGATAACCACAAACCAAAAACCTACACCCGATACACAAAAAAAGAGAAAAAGCCAAGCATAACATTAAAGTCATCAATCACAAGGAAAAAGAACAAGAAAAAAAGGGAACCGAGAAAAGCTATGGAAACAATGAACAAAATGGCAATAAATACACACTTACTGATAATTAAATATAAAGAGTCTAAATACTACCACAAGATCTAGGCTGATGGAATGGATAAAAAAAACAAGACCTATCTATATGCTGCCTATAAGAGACTCGATTCAGACCTACAAAAACATAAAGACGAAAGGGAAGGGATGGAAAAAGATATTCCAAGCAAATGGAAGCCAAGAAAAAAAAAAAAAAAAAGGGAAGAAAAGAAGCCAGAGTAGCAATACTTATATTAGATGGAATCACCTTGAAAATAAAGACTATGACAACAGACAGTGGCACTGCATAACGATAAAGAATTAATCCAACAAGAGAACATAACAATTGTAAATCTCTGTGTACCCAATATTAGAGCATCTAAATATATAAAACAAATATTAACAGACATAAGGGGAGAAAGTGACAGTATCAACAACAGTAGGGGATAGCCGGCTTGCATCAATGGAGAAAATCAAACAGAAAATCAGTAAGGAAATTGTGTCATTGAACAAGACATTAGCCTAGGTGAACCTAACAGATATATGTAGAACATCAGATCCAAAAAAAAAAAAAAAAAAATACATTCTTTTCAAGTGCACCTGAACATTCTCCAAGACAAATCACATGTTAGAGGCTGTCTGGGTGGCTCAGTGGGTTAAGCCTCTGCCTTCGGCTCAGGTCATGATCTAGGTTCCTGGGATCGAGTCCCGCATCGGGCTCTCTGCTAGGCAGGGAGCCTGCTCCTTCCTCTCTCTCTCGACTTGTGATCTCTCTCTGTCAAATAAATAAAATCTTAAAAAGGTCTCACTAAATTTAACCTTAAAAAGCATTTAGGAACACTTGGGTGGCGTAGATGGTTAAGCATCTGCTTTTGGCTTAGGTCATGATCACAGGGTCCTGGGATCAAGCCCTGCATCAGACTCTGTATGCAGAGGGGAGTGTGCTTCTGTCTCCCTCTCCCCCATCCCCTGCTCAATCTGTCTCTCAAATAAATAAAATCTTAAAAAACAACAACAACAACAAACAACCCAACACCAAACCACCTATGGGTCAACAAAGAAAGCAAAAAGAAAATTAAAAAAATACATGGAGACAAATGAAAGCTAAAACATCATGGTTCAAAATCTTTGGCACATAGAGAAAGCAGTTCTAAGATAGAAATTGATAGCAATACAACCAAGAAACAAGAAAAATCTTAATTCAACCTTACAAAAGAAACCAGGGGGAAAAAAGTGCAAAGCCCAAGGTTAGTAAAAGGAGGACAGAAAAATCAGAGCAGAAATGAAAGAAACTAAAAAATAATAAAAATCAATGAAACCGAGAGCTCTTTCTTTGAAAAGTGAAACTGATAAAACTTTAGCCAGACTCATCAAGAAAAAAAGAGACAGTTCAAATAAATAAAATGAGAAATTAAAGAGAAGTAAAAACCAACAGCACAGAATTACAAAAGATTAGTAAGCGACTACAACAAAAAATTATATGCCAACAAACTGGACAACACAGAAGAAATCATTAAATTCCTAAAATTATACAATCCTCAAAACTAAACCAGGAAGAAACAGACACCTGAACAGACACCTGGTAACAAAATTGAATCTGTCATCAGATTCAACTTCAAAGCTATGCATTATACTCTCAAGCTGAGGTATGAAATAAAGTGTTCTTCCTCCCCAAAACAAAAACAAGACAAAACAAAACCCTCCCAACAAACAAAAGTCCAGGACCTGATGGAGTTAGGTCAATCTACTAAACACTTTAAAAAAGAATTAAAACCTATCTTCCTTAAACTACTCTAAAAAAACAGAATAGGAGGAAAGCTTCCAAATACATTCTACAAGACCGCATTATTCCGATAACCAAAACCAGACAAAGACACTTAAAAAAAAGTAAACTGCAGGACAATATCCCTATGAACACAGGAGCAAAAATCCTAAACAAATGTGCTTGGCAACCAAATTCAACAATACAGTAGAATGATGATTCACCACGATGAAATCAAATTTATTCTGAGGATGGCTCGATATCCTCAAATCAATCAATGGGATACACCACATCAACAAAATGAAGGATAAAAATCATATGATTATCTCAAGAGATGCAGAAAAAAACATCTGACAAAATTCAACATCTGTTCATGGCAAAAACTCAACAAAGTAAGTTTAGGGGTAACATACCTCAATATAATGATAAACCCACAGATAACATCATACTCAAGGGTAAAAAACTGAATGCTTTTCTGCTAAGATTGGAATAAGACAAGGATGTCCAATCTCACCATCTTCATTCAACACAGCATTGGAAATCCTAGCCACAGAAATCAGACAAGAAATAAAAGGCATTCAAATTGGTAAGAAAGAAGTAGAACTTTATTTGCAGATGACAGGACACTATACAAAGAAAACCCCAGACTCCACCAAAAAGCTATCAGAAGTAACTGGATTCAATGATGTTGCAGCATACAAAAATCAATATATACAAATTTGTTGCATTTCTACACACTAATAACAAACTGGCAGAAGAGAAATTCAGAAAACAATTCCATTTACAATCGCACCAAAAAGAATAAAATACCTAGGAACAAAGTTAACCAAGGCGGTAAAAGAACTATATTTTCAAAATTTTAAAACACTGATGAAAGATATACCATGCTCATAGACTAAAGAATCAGCATTTTTAAAATGTCCAAAACTCCTGAAAGCAATCCACAGACTGAATGCAATCCCTATTAAACACCAAAAGTAATTTTCACAGAATTAAAACAAGTAATCCTAAAATTTGTATGGAACCATAAAAGACCCATAATAGCCAAAAATACCTTGAGAAATGAAATAAATCCTGAGGTAACACAATCTTCAAGATATACTACAGATTTCAAGATATACTACAAAACTGTAATAACCAAAAAAGTTTATTAATGGCACAAAAGAGACACACAAATCAATGTGACAAACTAGAAAGCCCAGAAATAAACCTACATTTATATGGTCAATTAATCTGATAAAGAAAGCAAGAATATGCAGCGGGGAAAAGACAGGCTCTTCAATAAATGGTGTTGGGAAAACTGGACAGTCACATGCCAAAGAATGAAACGGGACCAGTTTCTTATGCCGCACACAAAAATTAATTCAAAATGGACTCAAGAACTAATTTAAGACCCAAAACCATAAAATTCCTAGTAGAAAACGTAGCTAGTAATCTCTCTGACATAAGTCTTAGCGACATTTTTCTAGATCCACCTCCTCAGACAAGGAAAACAAAAACAAAAACAATTGGGACTACACCGAGATGAAAAGCTTTTGCACAGCAAAGAAAACCATGAACAAAACAAAAAGACAACTTATTGAACTGAAGAAAAAATTTACAAATGATATATCCTATAAGGAGTTAATATCCAAAATAAAAGAACTTACACAACTCGTCGTCAAAAATACAAATAATCCAATTAAGAACTGGGCAGAGGACCTGAATAGACACTTTTCCAAAGACATATAGATGGCCAACAGACACATGAAAAGATGCTCAAATTACCAGCCATCAGGAAAATGTTAAATCAAAACCACAGTGAGTTGTCACCTTACACCTGTCAGAAGGGGTACTGAAAAGTGAGAATTAGTAAGTGTTAGCAAAGATGTGGAGAAAAAGGAACCCTCATGCACTGTTGATGGGAATGTAAATTGGTGCAGCCACTGTGGAAGACAGCATGGAGGTTCCTCAAAAAAATAAAAAATAGAAATACCATATGAACCAGTAATCTGTTACTGAGTATTTACCTAAAGAAAATGAAAACACTAATTTGAAAAGATAAATGCACCTCTATGTTTAATGCAGCATATTTACAATAGCCTAAATATGGAAGCAAACCCAAGTGCCATGATAGATAAATGGATAAAGATGTACATATATATATATAATGGAATACTGTTCAGTCATAAAAAAGAATGAATTTTTCCAACCTGTAACAACAAGGATGGACATAGAGGGTATTATGCTAAGTGAAATAAGTCAGACAGACATAGACAAATACCACATGATTTCACTTTTATGTGGAATCCAAAAAAACAAAACAAATAACTGAACAAAAAAAGCAGAAATAGAGGTGTAAATATACAGAATAAACTGGTGGTTGCCAGAAGGGAGGCAAAATGGGCTAAAGGGAGTATGAGATAGAGGCTTCCAGTTACAAAATGAGTAAGTCATAGGGATAAATGGTCCAGCATAAGAAATAATACAGTCAGTGGTACTGTAACAGAGTTATATAGTGACAGATGGCAGCCACATTTGTGGTGAGCACAGCATAATATATACAGCTGTAGAATCGCAATGCTGTAATTTTAAAAAAGGAAAGGGTAGATAGCTGAATTTAATCAGGACCACAGTTTTGCCAAGCAGGTATGATGATGGAACAAAGAGGTAAGGGACTCAAGAAGAGCAGCTACAGTGACAGACTACGGAATCCAAGCAGATCGGGAAAGTAGTCAAAACAGGAACTGAAGAGAGCAAAAACAGATGGACCCAAGGACTAGAGCACCCGATAAAGTTAAACTGCCTCTATGTTGAGAATGACTGAGTACGAAAGGAGAGGAGGTTATGGGTTAAGAGAATAAAATGTCTGAATCTGTGATTTCAGAAGTAGAGCAGTTCTTTGTGACATCAAGGTACAACAGCCATGGCTAAGAACACCTTAAAAGTGAGAGAAGGGGGCACTGGGGTGGCTCAGTCGGTTGAGCATCCGACTCTTCATTTCAGCTCAGGTCATGATCTCGGGGTCCTGACAGCAAGCCCTGCATCACGCCCCACACTCAGTGCAGAGTCTGCTTGACCCTCTCCATGCCCCGAATGCTCTCTCTCATACACACGTGTGCTAATAAATAAATAAAATATTTTTTGGAAAAAAAAAAGGAGAGATCACCTGGTAATACAGGAAAGTCAATAGGAAGGGAGAACAAGGCAGGCAGAAAGCATGAAATGGCAAGGCAGTCTGAGAGTTGCAAGCAGTCCGAATGAATGTAAGAGCGGCTGAGATGAGGATGAAGAGGGAGGGAAGAGCCACGTAAGTCATATCTGAAACGCAATTTGCTCAGAATGAGAACTATCTTCTGAAGGACTAAATCAATGCAGTTCTAAGAACACAAAGGGTAGGGGCGCCTGGGTGGCTCAGTGGGTTAAGCTGCTGCCTTCGGCTCGGGTCATGATCTCAGGGTCCTGGGATCGAGTCCCGCATCGGGCTCTCCGCTCAGCAGGGAGCCTGCTTCCTCCTCTCTCTCTCTGCCTGCCTCTCTGCCTACTTGTGATCTCTGTCTAATAAATAAATAAATAAATCTTTAAAAAAAAAAAAAAAAGAACACAAAGGGTAGCAGATACATGGAAGCAGGTTTCAAAATAAAAGAGAATGTCCTAATGTCCAAAAATTACATAAATAAGTCATCTTGAAAACTCTTTATGACTCAAGTGTTCAAGCAAAACTCCATGTTGCTCTGCTTGCAACACTGTACAGAGGACCAAGAAGTCCCTTCCAACTCCATGAAGGCAGTAAGAGAAGAAAAAACATTACTTACCAGTTCTACACCTATTACTCCTGCACCAATGACAACCATCTTCTCTGGAACTTTTTTTAAAGATAAAGCACCTGTAGATGACACTATTGTATCTTCGTCAATCTATAATAAAATATATACAATCAAGATTATCTGGAAAAACCTATTGAGTTATAAACTGACCCCACCAAAAATGCTAAGACATTTATTTGTTTTGAGGTATCTATGACTTCTATCCATACACTCAATTTTATCAAATCCCATTAAACTGCTCACTTAAAATTTCATCATTTGGTATTTCAAAACAAAACGGTCAGTTTTAAACTTTGTAATGAATTCAAATCCATCTAATTGAAGTGTTTTCTGGTAAAAATCACTGCAGAATAAAGACAATCAACTTCCCAAAGCTGAACGACTGTCAATGTATACTACTTCAGTTAGAAATTTCTCCAAGTTCAAAATAGCATGAATAGTTTATAAATGTCTTTCTGAAGGGAGGCTGTACCACATACCGTGATTCCAGGAAAAGGTGTAACCTCCGAACCTGTAGCAATAAGAATGTTCTTTGTATCAATAACTTGAGTGCTGCCATCGGCTTTCGTAGCGGTGACCTGATTTTTGCCAGTTATCTTTCCATATCCATTTACGTGGACAACCTTTATAAAATGTTTATAGATTTACAAAGTTTAAAATGATTTCCATGATTTAAAAAACGTGACTAATAGGAAAAAAGTACTCTATTAAGTAACACATTCAATACAAAATGCTTCCTCACTTAGTAAGGCTACACATGGAGCAGCAAAAATTTGTTCTATATACCAGAGAAATCTATTTCAGGTTAGTATACAATTTTAAATTAAATAAATACCCCCAGCAAAAAACCCTCCAAAAGACAAAAAAAATCAGCAGCCAAGTTCTAACAGAACTGCTCTATCAGATTAATGCTTAATGTATATGTAAAATAAAGCAGACATCTGCATGTTAAACCACTGACCTTATTCTGTTTGAATAAGTGGGCAATTCCACCAGTTAAAGCTTTTACTGCTGTACTCTTCTGCTCCATCATCTTCTCCAAATTCAAGCGAACTTCAGACACTGTAGTTTGTTAAACAAATCTTTAGTCCTTAGCTAAATTCTTGAAGCAATACGGTATTTTTCACTAATCACAGAAAACTTCAGCCTAATGTTTACAGGACTGGATAAAAGGCAGTATTAAAACTTCTAAGTATAGTAACTAACATAATAGTCGTAGCTTACAAAAAGACTAAGAGCAACATCTCTCAATAAATAGAACCTCTCAAACACTGCAGAAAGTACATCTTTGGGAAAAATTCAGTCCAAAATAAACATTATATCCCACTGTGGCAAAATATTCTAACAACTTATGATGACAGGTCTAGATGAGATTTCAATAGAAACAGCAAAGTAAAGTATCACCTGAAATTATCCGTAAAAAGAAACAATAATATCATGAAACAAAAACTAAAAAACACTCAACTGAAAACTTTAAATATAAAAACTTAATATAAAAGAGTTTAATAAACTGGATTTAATCACTCACTTAACTTAGAATTCTGAAGCAAGTGTGTAAGAAGATAAAGCTGCTCTACTCAACACAACTTCAGAAGAGGGATAGCTCAGCAATCAGCACATGCAACCAACACAAATCGCAGAGATGAGGAAACAGACTCTGAGAGCCTGGACTGACCTGAGCCAAAGGGCTACAACAAGAAGCTCTGCCTACCTTGCGGGTCCTCTTGACTAACCCTGTCTCCTCTTTCTTCCTTCTTTCCAAAAAGTAGGCTTTGACTCTACCTTTCATCTACTTCGATCTATTTGCTTTAGTGTGTACGTATCCCCTTCATACCCAATGGATAGCCAACTACAGCCCATTTCTTTCAGAAACCTACTGCTACAAACAAATGAAGGAAAAATAATTACCTATCCCCATCTCCTGACATGTTTAAGCGCTCCCTAAAACCCCAACCTTTCTGGATATATCTGTCAACAATTGGTAAGAAAGGATGAAATAAAAACAGCCCAAAAAGAATGGCAAGAGACAAGCCATACAAAATTAAAATGGAATGTCCTCCTTTTACACTGTGCTACACCCCCACCCCTCCTTTGTTCTTCCCACTACCAACAACTTGGGTAGACCAACCTACCTGCCTTCCTTCTCTGCCCGCCAACTCCCCACCCCGAGATCTCCAGGTTTCAGGGAAATTAAAACTGACTTCACAAACACACACACACACACACACAGCCGACTTCACACCAAAGTTTTCAAAGGAACAGAAGATGTCATAGTAAAAATCTGGACTTAAGCCCTCTTAAGTAAATCTCTCTACATTTTTAAAGGTCTTCTTTTACTCTTTCCTCAACAAAACATATGTTACACATTCATTAGATATACATAAAGCTGTAGCCAAAAGAGTCAAGTCAAATATGGCTGGTAAATTGCTGAATATTAAAGGTATACTTACTTTCAATTCCCCTAGATGCAAAATCTTTTCCATGGGCCATATGATAATAATGAGAGTTATTTAATAAAGCCTAAATAGATAAAATGATCAAATGTTGATAATAAGACTATATACAATCAAAAAGCACTTAAGAAATGACATTCTCTTCATGGAATAATACAAGGACTACGACAACTCAGTTTCTGTTCTTACATTATTAACATAAGCCCAATAATAAAGACGTAAAAAAACGTTAAACAAGCAGGAATGAAAAACAAAACATCTCCACTTCCTTTAAAATCAAAGGAATAAGTACACTCTTCAGGGCAGCAGGTGAAAAAGGCAGTCATGTCTACATATATAAAACCCCTAAGGGAAGAATTTACTACCTACTATCTGTTTCACTGGTAAAGGAAAGCTGAAGAGAAAAAATGGAGCACCACAGCCTGTTTGAATGGAAAGGCTGGGTATTTGAAGACAGAGAAGCAATTTCAGGAATGTATGGCAGACTGGTGACAGCACTGTTTAAGCTTTACCAAGGAAAACATGTTTTTTATGATCAACCAGGGTTGCTTAATTTCTAGTAACTATTATCCTAATGTTCTAGTCCTAATACATCCTTCTAATCAGTGGCTAATGAAAAACACCTCTGCACTGTACGAAACACATGCTCACCTTAGAAGGAATACAACCAACATTCAAGCACGTTCCCCCAAGCGTCTCATTTTTCTCAACGCAGACTGTCTACAACCAAAGAAAACATTATTTGACTACTTACAACCTGCAGTGGCTCAGTTCATAAAATTCCCACGCATCTGTCTTAATTCTTCTACAGAACAAGTTACTGACGCTGTTTGTGAGGATAAAATAGACTCCTTTAAAATATATCATTTCAGAAATAATGCTAAATGCAGGCTCACCTGCATTATACTCAGAGACATTTTTGCCTAACATTATCAAACACATGCCCTTAGTCCTATTACCGTAGCTTCCAAAGCAGAATTAGAAGCCAAATGTACAAAGTATCCGGGGGAGGCGGGAAAAATGGACCTCACAATCTCATGAGAGCACTGCAACTAAGTAACATTCCTCATTCATCTCAGGCCTATATTTAATTTATAGAATAAACAAAAATTTACCATTACTCTTTATGTGCAAAGTATTCTGTAAATATGATCGACTCTTTTCCAATAAAAATGTATCAACACCTTGTTTAGTCTAAACCTTACCTTGAAGCCCAACTGGGCAGCTTTGATAGCAGCGACATATCCTCCAGGACCAGAACCTATCACTGTCACATCAGCATCAACTATAATAAAAGCAAATTGATATAAACAGTTAATTGCTTAATACTGACCAAAAACAGTGCATTAAAAAAAAAAAAAAAAAAAACACCTGCTATTTTAAACCTCCAAGAAAGTACAAAATAACCAACATTTTCTTCACAGTACTATTTCACTCCTAGGCACCTGACGTTCTGTGACGTAACTGAAAATGGCACAGATTTTTAAACTTCATTTTCTATTTGTTCATTATGACATATGGAATACAACTCAGTTCTTTTTTTTAGAATTTATTTATTTGAGGGGCGCCTGGATGGCTCAGTGGCTTAAGGCCTCTGCCTTCAGCTCGGATGGTGGTCCCAGGGTCTGGGATCGAGCCTTACGTCGGGCTCTCTGCTCAGCAGGGAGCCTGCTTTCTCTCTCTCTCTCTGCCTGCCTCTCTGCCTACTTGTGATCTCTTGTCTGTCAAATAAATAAATAAAATCTTTAAAAAAAAAAAAAGAATTTATTTATTTGAAAGAGTGTGCACACATGCATGCGAGTGGAGGGAGGGGGAGAAGGAGAGACAATCTCCAGCAGACTCTCTGCTGAGAGCACAGCTGACACAGGGACTGATCCCACAACCATGACCTGAGCCGAAACCAAAAGTCGGGCCCTCAACAGACTAAGCCACCCCGGCACCCCACATTCTGAGTTCTACATCCACCGAATCCACTGACCTTCCTAAATTCCACACTGTTCTACTTAAAAAGAATAAGACAGGTTTTTAGTGACACTGAAAGACATTATCTGTGTGAGGGAAAGGGCTTTGTTTTGTGTGTGTGTGTGTGTGTGTGTGTGTGTGTTTAAAGATTTTATTTGTGATAGAGAGAGCACAAGCCGGGGGAGCAGGAGAGGGAGAAGCAGGCTTCCCCACTGAGCAAAGAGCCCAATGTGGGACTAGATCCCAGGACCCTAAAATCATGACCTGAGCTGAAGGCAGACACTTGACCAAGGAAAAGGGCCTTGGAATCTGACATAACTTGGCTTCAAATCTCAGCTCTGCCATTTATTAGTTGTGTGACCAAGGGACTTAATTTTCCTGTCATAAAGGAACAATAACATTGCCTTAAATGATTTATTTAATGTTAGGATTAAATAAGACAATTATTTGCATAATGCCTTAGTAGTGCTAACTTTAAGACTGAGTACACCCACTTCAGGTACTTCTGAGAAAGAGAAAAACCAGCTTCCCTGTACTGGATGGCAAACATGTTTTGAACTTCATTTGAACGCTAATAAATTTTGTATAGTTTAATAGTTCATTAAATGAACTATTCTGGACATTTGCCATATAAAAATACAAAAAAAATTTTTTAAAGAATTTATTTATTTGACAGAGAGAGAGATCCCACATAGGCAGAGAGACAGAGAGAGGGAAGCAGGCTCCCTACTGAGCAGAGAGCCTGATGTGGGGCTCGATCCCAGGACCCTGAGATCATGACCCGAGCCAAAGGCAGAGGCTTAACACACTGAGCCCCTAGGCGCCCCATAAAAATACAAAATTTAAAAAAAAAAACAACTTGGTATCAGCAACCTTAGGAATGTAGTAATTATAACACTTGGAAAAGTCTAATTATTCCCACTGTTCTCGAACCAACTTCAAATAAAGCTACAATCACTTATAAGACTTGGGAGAGAGCCTTCCTTCTCCCCATCCTCCCAAACTATCCTTACAACCCCAAGCACTTAGCAGTATATAACACGTTTTCACATCTATTACCCTTTTTGATTCTCAGAACTTCCTAGGAGGAGAAAAGCCTTATAACTGACATTTCACAGATAAAAAACGCTAGGTTCAGAGAGGTCATTTAACTTGCCCAAGGTCACCTAGCAAGAGGGTCAGAGAGAAAATTAAGCTTTTTGTCTTGCAGTGATCATTCCGTTATTCAACAGGATTCTATTCTCAAATTTAAACTAACATAAGCGAAAACCCTGAGAGCACTAATCAAGTTTATAATTACTAGCTATCTGATCTGAGAATAGTTTAACCTGCTTTACCTTCGGCAGCCCTATGTACACAAAACAAAGACCACAAAAAAAACCTCCTTCATAGGATCGTAATACAGAATAAAACAGCATATATACATAACTTAGCATAGTATGTGGAACATACATAATAAGTATTTGCTATATGATAGCTATATTCTGAACTATGAAGGTGCCAAATTTTAACTTCTGGTCACCCCCTCTCCAACAAAACACCACTCCCCCAAGCATGGGAGTACTAGTATCATCAAAAAACCTTTGCTGGCCTGAAAAGAATCACAGAACCTCAGCGATGGAAGATAACTAAGAAGTTATCGAACTGACAAAATCTAAGAATCCTTCCAACTGAATAAATAAAAGGACTGATTCTTCTTGGTTATATCGGATGATAATTAGGATTACTCAGTACATGAAAAAAAATAGACAGTCCGTCCAATACATGAAAAAACTATTGCTTCCATTTTCACTGATTCATTTGTGGTCTTTGGCTATACTGCTTGGTTCCCTGATTCATGTTCAGAATTAAGTACATAAGAAAACGTATATCTATTTTCAAATTTTGAACAAAATGATGGCCTAAACAGCATCCCTTAATTTGGGTTCTAATTTTTAATGCACAGTAATGAAACACAAGCTAGAAAAACAGGATTTTTTTGTTGAATTTTTAACATCTTTTCTGATTAAAATATGTAAATTTAAATTTACACTTAAATTTAAATACAGAAAAGCCAAAAAAAGTTGAGTTTCATTTCCCAATGTAATCTTAGATTTTTTTTTCTTAAGTTTACAAAATACAAGAAATTCAGAACTAGTCACCTCTCACTGAAGATACTGTATGCACCATTCCATCAGAATACCACTAATGTGCTATGGAGCGCACACACACACACACACACACAAAAGAAGGGGAAATGTAAAGTCTTTATCTACAGATGGGTCAGTGGAGAATATAGGAGGGTGTGATTCTGTGACAAACATTCAAAAGCAAGCCAATATTTAGGGGATATCTTCAATATACTTGGAAATGTATCAAAAAAGGTGGACTGATAGGTAAATGAAAGAACAGATCTGTGATAATTTAAGTACAGTAAAATGTTAGTGGAAGAATCTGAGTGTTCACTGAAAAATTCTTACAACTTGTCTAAAATGTTTGCAATTTTTCACAATAAAATGTTAGAAAAACCAACCAGTTGACTCTCACTTGTACCAAAAGCTGCATGCAAGTAAAGTTTACAACACAATATTCTGACGCACCATACCCTTGTCAAAAAGCATTTGTTGGTTTGGTTTTCACATACAGTTTTAAAAATCAGGATATAGACCAATTGTTCAGTGAAACAGATCAAGGAGTATCTGATGAAAAGTTTTACAAAATTAGCATTAGCCTTTCAGAATGGAAAAGAAAAACTGAACAGGATATTGGTATCATGAGAGAAAGATGACTAAGTTAGAAATATGGCAGAAGATAGCTGGATAGCAATTCATATTTTAGGAGGCAGTGAACTAACTGGAGAAAGCTACCAGGTCCATACTTTAAAAAATAATGGGGTACAGTCAGGGGTGACTAACTTCAACAGACATAGCAGTTAATGCCATGAAATGAACTGAAGGAGAAAAAGCAGGATAAAGTATTCTACTAATGTTACTTACAGTATCATTGTGAGGAAAATAAGCACACCATGTTATCAAGGCTACCACTGAAGTCAAGGTGTCAAGTTACAAATCAATCACAGTCATCAACCAGTTGCAAGATGTATACTGACAAGTCATTCTGAGACAGTAACTACCATATGGATAATACCCTGTACCAGGCAGTGAGCTAAATGTTTCCTGTTGTCTTATTTAAGCCTCCTTATGTCTCCATGACACAATTATTATACCTCTATTTCACAGGGAGAAAATAAGGCTAAGAGTAACTAAATAACCCGCATTAGGCTGCCCAACTAGTAATGTCATCACCCAAAACCACTCAGCTTCTAAAATTCTGAATTCTAATACTCTGCTTTCTGATGATAACTCTACAACCTCCCCTAACACATTAAGAAGGAGAAATATACTTAAAGACAAAAAGGATATAAAGTTTTTTTTAAAAAAAAAGAAAAACTGGAGTTCAAATATGGGCTTCTACCTCTTCCTAAATCCTTGGGAAATAATTTAATCTCTCTGACTTTGATGTAACATAGGAATAAGTGACAGTAATACCTACATCCCACCATTGTGAGGTCAGACATAATGTCTGTCAAGACCCTGGGAGGAGGGCAGGTGCACATGAAGACACTCAATACATGTTTCTTCCCTTCCCAGATCCACCTCCCAATCTCACAGCCTCCAATCTCACTCTCACCCTATACACTGCTACCCCATTGTTATCTTTCACTAAAATCTGACTCAGATACTACTGAGTATACTACTACCTCCTTCATTGGTTTCCCTTTCTTTCTCAGTCAACAAACATTTATTGAACACTAGCAACTGTGCCAGGTGCTAAGGAAGGTTTCCCCCTCTCTTGGATAAAATCCAAGCTCCTAAATGCAGCATCCAAACCTCTTCCTTAGCCTCATCGCCCACCACACTCTGCTCATACACCAATACTACTCAGTTTAAGCTTCAGCAACAATGAATTACTGTTAGCTTACACCTACAGAATTACACTGGTCTACCTATGTACATTCTGTTCCATCTACCTAGAAATAAATGCTGACAGCATGCATTTCACATTAGACACTACTCTAAGGTCCAGGGATATCTATAAAAAACACAGCCCTGATTCTTATAGTCTAATGAGAGAGGAAGAAAAACCATTACAATAAAAACGCTAATCAGCAACCAGAATGACTTTAAAAACAAACCACTATCATGCCTCTACTTAAACCATTCCAATGGCTTCCAACTGCCCTTAAAAGAGAGTTAGGGTCTTTCATTATCTGCAGAGATCATCAACCCATCTTCAACAAACATTAGGCACACTGGCCCTTTCCAAGCTCCTCAAAGACACTAAGCTCCTTCTCACATTGAAATACTCCCACATGCTGTTCCTTCTACCTGAACACCTCTTCCCAGACCCACTCCCACATCAACCTGTTTCAGATATCAACATCATTTCCTTAGGAGAGAACTCCGTGACCATTCACAATCCACATACAGATTTCATAGCTCCCTATGCTTAGCCTGTGGAGTCATTATCACAATTGCTTACTGGATGTTTGTCTTCCCCAAATGGACTATAAACTCTATAAAAGCTGCATCCTGTCTGACTCATTCACTGCTATATGCCAGCAACCAGCCCAATAACTAGCACATAGTGCATATTACATATTCTCTATTTGTTGAACTAATGAATGAATGAATGTAGCAAATGTGAGTGTCTTAAGGACTAGGAGTTCATTCCGGTCATGAAATGGAAGGTCCTATCAATAATACACATTACTCTTCAAATTTTGAGGAACTTCATTCATACAGATATTCAAACATCTTCCAGATTTTTTTTAAGACTATATTTATTTATTCGAGAGAGAGAGCATGAGCAAGAGTGCACAAGAAAGAACACAGTGTGTGCGGGGTGCAGGGGAAGCAGGCTCCCCGCTGAGCAAGAAGCCTGGTTCTGGACTCAATCCTGGACCCTGGGATCATGACATCAGACGAAGGCAGATGCTTAACCAACTAAGCCACTCAGGTGCCCCCTTCCAGAAGTTTTAACAGGACTGTATTATATATAATAAACTTGGAACTTCTCAAGCTGGTCTGATCAACCAGTACTCCCTGGAAGCGGACCAAACAGAACAGAGATTAAGATGGAGGTTCTAGAGTCGAGGAATCTTCCCAGTTATGTCACTTCCTAGCTGGGACCTCTCTTGACTCAGCACCTCCACATATAAAATGGGGAAAATAGCAGCACATTATCTTGTCAGATGGCAACAAGGATTAAAGACTGCCTGAGGCAGAGTAAGTGCTCAGGGAATCAGTTACTATTAGTGTAGCTGTTGCTGGGGATTTACTTCATACCAGACGCCACAATGGGTGATTCTGATAAAGCAACAACTAAACCAGACATGGTTCCATTTCTCATATTTATTCAATAAATATGTACTGAGTACCTACTGTACCACTCCAGGTGCTAAACAATCACAGTCCCTGCCCTAACAAAGTGTAAATCCTTGGGGGAAAGACAGCTGTTAAATAAACGCCAGTTTTGACTCTTGGTTTCAGTTAAGTGTCTGACTCTTGGTTTCGGCTCAGGTCATTATCTCAGGGTCATGAGCTCAAGCCCTGAATTCGGCTCCACACCGGAGCTCAGTCTGCTTGTCCTTCTCCTGCCCCCTGCTTGCACACATGTGCTTGCGTGCTGGCTCGCTCGCTCTCGATTCTCCAAAATAAATAAAATCTTTAAAATAATAAATAAATGCCTCAGATAAATACAAACATGAACACACAATGCGTGTTACTTCACACAACCAAAGACTTCACACTGTATTAACGTGAGTACTAAGGGATTTAAAATTTATTCAATGTCAAGGAATCACTACACAATTTTGATTCACAAGTACTCGGTTACCCTCATTCCATGAAAATCTAAGATCCTGCTCAAAGACTACCAAATAGAAGGCACTGAATAAATCGCTGTTGATTAACTCCAAAAGTGAAGAATTAGCCACAATGTCTTTAATTACCTGCTCTGGAAACAAAAATCTAACATTTCTCCTGTTGCTTGAGTTAAGAAAAAGTACTATTCCCATTTAACAAAGACAACTGATATATGCCAAGTATACCCCAATAAAACTGTAAGGAAAAAAAAGGAACAAACAGAATAACGGTGGGGAGGCTGGATGGCTCTGTCACTTAGGCCTGGAGACTCTTGGTTTCAACTCAGGTCACGATCTCACAGTCATGGGATCCACCCCATGTTGGGCTCTACACTCAGTGCAGAGTCTGCTTCAGATTCTCACTCCCCCTTCCTCCCACTCGATCACTCACTCTCAAATAAATAAATAAAATATTTTTTAAAAATTCCTTTGTAAACAAATAGGATATTGTTTAAAAATTATTTTTTACTTTAAATTATTTTTTAAAAATATTTTTAAAAAACACCATTTTTAAAAAAAGGTATAATGGGTCCAACCGTTTCCCCCACCAACAAATTAGTACTTTTTAAAGGATTTCTTGCCCTTTCTAAAGCTAGGTAAATCATTCACTGTTGATCACTGGTGACAGGAATCCTCCCACTACTCTTTTTTCCAGAAATAAAATATCTCAGATCATGCTAGTCTGGCAGCAGTTAAGGTACAGGATAAAATTATTTCCAAGAATGCAGGGACACTAATGGTTATACTTCCCCCCAACTAATGGGTTCTACAAAAAAGTTTTAATGCAACTTTATTTATATGGGTGATTCAGGTAAATGTCAAAACAGATAACTTCAAATAACTAATATGCAGTGGTACTGGGAGGCCAAAATGCCTTACTACAAGCCCATTAACTTTCTGTTTTAAAAAACAAAATATATGTCCTTTATAGAAACTTCAAAAATACTAAAAAAAAAGAAAGAAAGAAGAAAAGAAGAAGAAAATACCCATATTCCCCATATCCCATAGTTTCCTTTCAGGGTGTATCCTTCCAGTCTTTAAAATAACGTTTTTGACAAAGCCCATCAGAATTTTCAATTGGGATGTCAAAAAGTCATCTCACCATTCTAACAGTGTCAAACCACCGACACACTTACTCTTACACAGTTGTCAGAATTTCAACTTTTTTTTAAATGTAAACATTAGAAATAACTCCCCTGCTCAAAATCCTTCAGTGGTTTTTTTCCTTTACACTGGGAGTAAAATCCAAACTCCTTCACCCTGCTTACCTCTCTGCTGTCACATCCTATGGGTCTCCGCTCCAGCCACACCAGCCTTCCTGCAATGACTTAAACCTCACAATCTAATTCTCACCTCAGATTCTTCTCACTGCTGTTTCCCTCTCCTAAAATAACCTCACTCCCTCTCTTCACTCAGATGTCATCTCCTTAGAAAAGCCCTGACATCCTATCTAAAACAGTCATTTTTACTCCCAGTTACCTGCTTTTATTTTCAATCTCTAACCAAAATATTTACCTGTTACCTGAGTATTGTTTGTTTTTTCCAAAAAAGCAGGGCTTTGCCTAGTTCCCTACCTAGACACACTAGGTGCTCAATAAACATTTAAGTGAATAAACACATGAACAAATGAATTCTATGACAGATTACTTATTAGTTGTTCTAACATTCACTTACTTTTACATTTAAACACAATGGAACTATGAATTAATCTGAGGAAAAACCGTTTTACTAAATACTTACTTGGTTGATCTGCATAAGTTCTCAGAGGCACTACAGAAACTCCCTGTAAGCCATGAGATATCCGACTAAAATGGCCTCTCTGGAAAAAAAGAAAAAAAAAAAAGCTGTATTATGTAGAATATGAATTCAAAACAGAACTCCTGAAGGTCAATGAAAATGTAAGGACTTGGGAGCAAATATGTCAAGCACTTATTATTTATGTATCTTCCATTGCTACACAGAGGTTACGTATCAATTTCTCTCTTTTTTTAAGATTTTACTTATTTCTTTGTCAGAGAGAGAGAGAAAGGGAGCACAAACAGGGAGAGCAGCAGGCAGAGGGAAAAGCAGGCTCCCCGCCAAGCAAGGAGCCCAATGGGGAACTCAAGCCCAGGACCCAGGTATCATGACCTGAGTGGAAGGCAGCCGCTTAACCAAATGAGCCACCCAGGCGTCCCAATTTCTCCTCTTTCATCACAACAATTACTTGAACTTTAGAACCCCAGTTCCCCATACTATCTTTTCATTATGAATATTCAATAAACCATCTCAGAGCAATACAGGCTAAAGCCCATCAAAAGGGTGTAATTCAGTAGTATTAGTGTTATTAAATTTTCAGAAAGCCTGGCTAATTTTTGGTGCCAGGGATTTTAATGTCACAATTAAGACTCTTAAAAGTTCTAGGGGCACCTGGGTGGTGGTTAAGTGTCTGCCTTCGGCTCAGGGTCCTGGGACAGAGCCCCATACGGGGCTCCCTGCTCACCCGGGAGCCTACTTCTCCCTCTGCCTCTTCCCCCACCCCCGGCTTGTATGCACTCGCTCACTCTCTCTCTCTCTTTCAAATAAATATCTTTTTTTTAAAAGGGCTCTTAAAGTTCTAATTTAATACTCAATAATCTTTACATTATAATCCTCTACTTGTAATTGTTTCCTAACTCCAACTACCTGACCCCATCTATAAAAATGCTCCTGAACAGTTAATTGGAAATAGAAAATTAGACAAGATCACTTGGAAAAATGCACTATTACTGACATTCAAGAGCTACTACAATTCCACAAAGTGTATCATAATCTCCACAACAATCTCTATGAATGTCCACTCTTTTCTATGAACAGTGAAACACAAAGAAACAATGCCAATAGCTCTTATGGGAGGCAGTGATGAAACCCTCACTCATGTAGCAGTGTTCTCTCCTCCCAGGCAACGCGAAGCACCTGAGATCAGAACAGCAAACCAAAAAGGAGCAACGTCAGTCCTAACTTCTAGTCCCAGTTCTGCTGCTGCCCAGAAGTTGGATTACACTAACTCTCAGGAGCCCAGATTACTCATGCTGGGAACCAAAGAGACCGACTGCTATGCTACCGTTAAGGTGTCCACCAATGCAGTACCCAGCCACGATCTCACATGTACACAATCAGGCTGTATTCGGTACGTGGACGAAGAGGGAAAGCTGTCCTAACGGTAAGCAGCCGCGACTAAAAATGCAAGCCTCTAGGAGAGAAGGCACTGAACACTAGCTGGAAGCTGCAAACAAGGAGGAGGCCTTTGAGGAATTCCCAGGGCCACCTGTCAGGGCTGACTTGCCTCTGGGTGTTTCAAGGAGTGGCCCCAAGGTTACCTGCCCAATGCCACGCAGGGGCTCGGATTAGGATTAGTCAAAGGTAGCGAGTATGAAGAGAGCAGACGCGTCAAGCGCGATTTCTACTTCCTCTGCCAAGGTAAAGCGGCCTGTGCATGACCCGCATGGCCCGGACGCGAGGCTTGCGGGCGGACTGCTGGCCGTCACACAGCGGGCAGGGCGGCTTCACCGCACCGGTCCCCGCTCTGACCGCCGCCGGGCCAGAGCCTGCTCAGGGGCGGGGCCCGGGTGGTCCCGGCCACTCCGCCCGCCTCTCTCGACCCCACCAATTAGGCCGCCTCCCGGACCCCTTCTGCGCCTCTGGCTTGGCGCAACCCCACTCGCTCGGCCCTCACCTTGGCCAAGGAGCAGTACACACGACTCCAGCTCTGCATCTTGCCTCTCAACTTTCCTTTCCGCCAGTGCTTCCCCGTCCGCTAAGCTCCTCGGCCGCCTCGCCAAGGTCTCCCCGCCCTGCGCATGCACAGGCGCAGCTTACGTCATGGGTCGGGAGCAGCGCGATTGGTCCGCGCCCTTGGGGCCCACGGGACTAGGCGTTCCTGTCCGGCGCGGAGTCGTGCGCTGTCGTAAGAAGCGTACTGCTTTCTGGCAGCGCGGCATTGCGGTACCATTTTGCCGGTGGTAGGGAAATGTGGGGAGTTGAAATGCGATCTTATACTTGGAGGACGAGATGAATCAACAAGACTGTCGTTTGCTTCATGCGCGCCGCAGAGAGGATTGAGAGGTTCTAGGTTTTGCTAAACTCAGGAATTTCAGCATTTTCCAGGCATCGCCTCCGCAGCAACCACATGAAGGAGCATTACAGTTAATTGGATGAGGCCCTGAGAGGTTCCTACCGCCGAGGTCGCGCAGAGGAAAGATGACTGCTTTATAAGCAACCTCTCCCCCCAAAGGAAACGCTGTGGAAGGGATGGGGCTGCAGCATCAGTTGTTGCATCACCAACATCCTACTCTAAACTAACTGGCAAAACAGAAAACACTCTCTTTTTTCTCTGTTCGAGCAAATTAAAATTCGGTGGGGTCGTGGATGAGATTTTAGGTTTCCGTGAGGAACCAAGAAAACATTGTCAAGACTGAGTATTGAGGTGTAAGGTCTGATTCTTGTTTTGTGATAGCTATATAGAATAAAACCTAATTGTGCATTTCTTGACGTTTATTGCCCAGGCACTGTGCTGGGCTCTGTGGATTTAGACACTAGTTAGAAATGACACATTACCTAGCTATGCTCAGTCCTAGGGGAGAAGGTAGGAATGGTGATTATTTAGTTTTTGTTATAGACGCTGCTAATAGTCACCCAAATTCCATTCTCCCTGTCCTTCCTTTTGAACGTAGCTTTTTAGCCATTTTAACCATTTTCATGGCTTTAGCACCTGCCTACATACACGGATAACTCCTAGATCCTTATCTCCAGTCTGTACTTTTCTCTAAATCTCTAATTCCCTATTTTCTATTGTCTGCTGAACACGTCCAACTGGGTGATCCTGCCAGCACCTCAGTTTCAATTATCCAATATCTTATTTAAAAATGCTTGTTTTCCCACTTATATTTATGATTAATGATACCTCCAAAGAGCCAATGATCTATAGTAAAAAGTGTGCAGCCATTCTCAACTCCTGCCTTTAGTCCATTATCTAATGGGTCACTGTTTTAGTTGACTACCCCTAGAGGGAGGCCCAGAGATAAGCATTTGAGTGCAGCGAGTTTGAGAGATGATCCAAGCAAGCATCCATAGGAGATGAAAAAGGGACGGTAACATTTAGATATGTTAATGAGTAGATCACCACTGTGAACAATTGTGCTCAGACTCACCAGAGACCTCTGGGGGATAGCATAGTACATACTTCAGAGTTGTCCTACTCAAAATACATCCATCAACTTCTATCAGTCATTAGCTGAGGACTTCTCCCAGGGATTTCAATTCCCTGGCACTTCTGGCTTGTCCGAGATAGGGGCTAAGTGAGCACCAGCAGCCAGAGAAGTCTCTCAGGCAGAGTCTCTGGCACTCGCAATAAGAAGGCCAAGCGTTTATTGCGCATGTCACACGGTAAAGAATTTTGTGCAGGACACTGAAATGCCAGAGATGCCAGAACAATCCTTTTGAGGTTTTCAATAGTTACTGGAAACACAAGTCTTAAGACTGAGAAACTTTGGGCATAGATTTGAAAGTTTCCTGGCGTGTGGACAGTGATTGACACTTTTAGGGATAGATGCATTCTCAAAGGATAACACTTTAAACAGATCTTCTAAGGAGAGTGAGAAAGAGCTGTCATAGAGATTGTACACTGAATACAGTGCTTGGCATGAAGCAAGTCCCACGTACTATTTGTTATCATACTTTTATTTGCCTTATATACTGCCACTCTCCTCCAAACTGCCTCAGGCAAAAGCAGAACTGGTGATGACTACGCAGTGGGATTTAAGGGATCCTTTTCTGGCTCTTCCCTTAAAATATTTCTACACCACCCAACCACTATCCTAATTCCTGGCCTGAAGGCTTCCCATTAAGAGATGCATTCCTATTGTTCCTATTCCAAACGTTCTCTATTAAAATAAGCAATCAGTTGCTGGCTACAATTCTCCCCTTAGGGAAAAGAGAGTAAGGGAATCAACATCTGTTGAGCAGATGTTCTAAAACCCTGCGCTAGAGGCTTTCCATCATTTCTCCACTTAATTCTCACCCCAGCCCTGTGAACTGGTTTATCAGTGGATCTTCTGAACGGTTGCAAAAGAAATCAGATTCTCAAGTGAGTGGAGGGATTATTCTGGAACCCTTCCCTGCTGGCCAGTCCTGGGATGGGGGCAGGGAGGGATAGCGCAGTCAGTGACAAGTGATCATCAGGTGAAGGGCACAGACAGAAAGAAAAGGGGAGCCCAAATCGGTGAGAAGTCAAAGACTTCCACCTGACATTCATAGTGTGAGTCGTAACCACCGCAATAAGAAGCACTCTAATAACCATCTGAATTGTCCACAGGCTTTCTTTATCCAATCACTTCTTCACTGACCCAATAATCACTGAGGGTCCCCTGTGGGCTGAGTGCTGTATTAAAACCTGGGGAAGCAGCCCAGAACAAAAACCAGACCCAGGGACGCCTGGGTGGCTCAGTTGGTTAAGCAGCTGCCTTCGGCTCAGGTCATGATCCCAGCGTCCTGGGATCGAGTCCCACATCGGGCTCCTTGCTCGGCAGGGAGCCTGCTTCTCCCTCTGCCTCTGCCTGCCTCTTTGTCTGCCTGTGCTCGCTCGCTCTCTCTCCCTCTGTCTCTGGCAAATAGATAAAAATCTTTAAAAAAAAAAAAAAACCAGACCCAGTCCTTGCCCTCTTGTAGTTTACATTCTAATGCGGATATAGCATATAAAACAGAGATGTCTATTTGTGAGAAGTGCTACGGTGATCTAAGAGGGGAGTTGAGCTAGTTGGACTTGGACACAGAAGTCACCCCTAATAAAGTGACTGATGCTTGAAATGAGAACAGTGAGAAGTGTTTTCTGGCAGTAAGCCTTACCATCATGCTCATTTGACAGATGGGAAAGAATGTTGTGAGGGGAACTGGACTGACAATTAGGGAACCCAAGTTCTAGATGTAATTGCTCTTCACTTTCTGTGCAATTCAGTGTAAGTCATCTCTTGGGACCTTTGTTTCCCAAACTTTAAAATGGGGGCTACAAGATCTTTCTAGCTGTAAAGATGTTCCACTGAGCTGCTAAGAGTTGGCTTGTAGAGAACCATGTTTAACAGTCACAGTAGCTCTTGGTAGTGGAAGTTTCTTATTTGGGGGCTGTTGTTTATTGGAATCCCCTTTCTATGTTTGAGGGATCGCCATTGTGTGAGACCAGACTCCACTAGGAAGCCAAAATGGCCGCCCCTGTCTCTCCTGGGTGCCCCCAGCCAGAACAGGCACAGAACCTCAGCCAATCCAATGAGTCCAAAGGCATGGAGCAAAGACACTGGCAATTTGGGATTCGTCCTGCTGGTGGCTGCAGTGACTCCAATGTCAGTGGAGCTGGTGACAATGACGGGGTCCTATTCAGACCCTTCCAGTGGAAAATCTCATCTGGAGCTGTCTAACTCCCTGCCCTCTTCTCAAAACTACATTGGGTCTGTGGCTCTCAGCCTACCAATAAATTCCTTTTGGCAAAAAATGAACCAGAGATTATTTCTGAGATTACTTGCAACCCAGAATCATGACTGGTACACGACCATGTTTTGAAAAACTGCCGTGTGCCAGATGCTTTAAATGAACTAGTTTAGAAAAAAAAAAAAAAAATCTCATAACACTGCAAGACAGGTATTGTTAACCTTAGTTTTTAGGGAAGGTAACAGAAACTCAGAGCATTTATATAATGAAGCTAAGGCCCTGCGGTCACTAAGTGACAAACTCCAGCGTGCTCTGGCTCACCCCACATTTACGTGACATCCATTCTTGCCGGAAACCATACTAACTGGTAGGGAACAGAGTTCCTTGGAGCATCTTTTTTCTTTCCCCACCTCTTTTGAAACTAACCGGCTCATATGGGCCCAGAGTTACTGCCCTACAGCCCCCTGTTTTGGAAATTTTGTGGTTTTATTGAGGAAATAACCGTTCTACCATTTCTTAATCTTCTCCTTTTTTCCCCTGAGCAATTTTATTTATTTAGATGATGTTTAAACATCAAAATCGTATCAAATTGCTAACCTAAGTAGTCGTGGGTGATTGAGTAGGAAATAATGAGTTAAACTGTGTAGTTAACAGTGGGTGGCTGTTACTACCCACTGTACTATAGAAAATAATTTAGAGTCAAAAGTGTCTAGCACCACCTGCCCAGTAGGGGCCAGTGTTCTCCCATTATGTCCCTTGCTCCCGCCTCACTTCTGCAAAAGCAGGAAACTCCACCAAGGAAATGTATATGGTGGGGTAGGAAGGTAGGGACGGACCGTTCATGCTTCAAAATGATCCTAAATATGAAGATATTAGGCCACTGGTGTGCAGAATCAATAAATCAACAAGGACCAAGCGTTTACTGCACATGTCACAAGGTACAGAATTTTGTGCAGGACACTGAAAGGAAGGCAGATACGTTATCACAAATCTCCCTGGTATCAGAAAGCTCCTTCCTCATCTAGTTGAGGAGATCAGGCAATGTCTTTACTCAAAACACGACACTCTCTCAGCAAGGACTGTCCTGACACCCTAATGAATAACAGCTCTGCCTTTCAACTCCCCTGACCCCAACCCCGGGCTTCTCCTCCTCTCTACTCCTGCTTCATTTTGTTCCATGGCACTGACCATCTTCTAGCCTCCTGTGGAATTATTTTCTGTTTATTTTGTAAATCTTTCTGCTGCTGCAAGGATCTAAGCTCCCCACGGGCTAAGATTCCTGTCGGTTTTGTTCGCTGGTAGAACCCCAAAGCCTAGTACAGCGACTTGCACATAAGAGGCACTCCAAAAGCATTACTGAGTGCATGAAAGTAAGCAGAAAAAATAAGAGCTACAGGAGTTTGGAGGTGGAAAGATCACAACAGGCTAGGACCTGAGGGAACTCTCCATGCAAGATCTAATTACTTCAGTTGGTCTTTGAAGGTGGTAGGATATTGACAGAGGAGAGAAAAACCAACTAGAATATGATTTCTCAGGCATGGAGACATCTGGGCAAATAGGAATAAGGGACAAAAAAAAAAAGCGTAGTAATTTATGGTGTGGTAGAAGGAAAGGGCATAAGCTTTCAGGTCTTGAATCCTTCTATAATTAAATGTGCTTGTGCCCTCTGACAAATTTGCTTATCTCTCTAGATTGTTTCCTTATCTGTGAAATAAAATAATGTTTACATTGAAGACGGTTAAAAGGATTCTTTTTTTAAACTTCAATAGTGCACCTGGCACACAGTAGGTCCCCAGAATGGGAAATCATTATCATATTGCTATCACAGGCTGGGATACATATCAAGCAGGTTCATTGAATTCATGTTCAAAATTCATTTGGAGTCACTTGACTTGAGTTTCTGTGGGTCCATTTTCCATGAGAGAGATTAAGGTGGTCATGAAGTGTGAATCTTAAAGGATGTCTAAGTGTGGCTATGTGACTAGCATTTTATAGTTTATGAGATTCTGTCACACAAATACTAGCCCTGGTCTACACAGTGTCCCCAACGTTTGGTAGCATTAGTGTCATCATTTCAGATCCAAAAAAAAAAAAAAGGGGGGGGGGAGAAGAAGAAGAAACCCCTGCTTTAGAGTGATGCAATTAACTCATGGAAACCCAGAAATCTACAAAGTGATTAAGGCAGGGCTCATATCCAAGATTCCTCACTTCAAGTCCTTTATTCTTTTCATTAAGTGATTCTCTGCTTCTAACCATTGTTATGGATTTGAGCCACACAATTATATGGTTGATCTGTTCAAGCAATTGAAAAATCCCTGATGCTTCTCCACTTTGTAGCTGCCTAGACATCATCATCCTCTCTCCCTCTCTTGCTCTCCCTCTCCCTGTGGCTCTCTCTGTCTCTTTCCCTGTTTCTCTCTCACTGAGACTAAGATAAGAGCAATTGGGGAACTGGAGTGTGTCTCTGAAGCCACTTTCTGCCAGCTTATGAACGATTTCCTCTTCACAGTTCTTGTTCTCATGGAATTTAAACCCCTTCAAGTGGAAATGGCACTAGAAGGGAGAGGAGCTGGAAATACCCTTTGCTTTATTCCATTCAATATATTTCACTGTGCGTTTCCAGTTAAGGAGTTCATCCTAGGCACTAAGAAATCAAAAGAAAAAGAATCCAAGTGACCATACACTTAGCATATGGGAATAAATACATGTTGAGGTGAGGTTTTGCTTTGTCCAAGAATTAACAGAGCTAGAAAATTGTGGTGGTGTGATGGAAAACTTATTAAGTGGGGAGGAACTGGACCTTATTCTTGACATGACAGAATGTGAGGAGGAACAGAGGGGTGGTTTAATGAATGAACTTGACGTAACAGGATTAAATGAACAGCGTCTGTGAAAAATGTAAATAGTGTGGAAATATAGCAATCCCTGTGATTAAGCAGGATTCTTCACTATTCATTCTTTCTTCCTCTCTTAAAGAATTGCAAAATTTCCCTGTGCCTATGGCGTAATGCTTTCTCATTATTTATCTGATAAAATAAGTCTTATTCGGTAAGCCAAAACATGCTCCCATTGAACATTTTTCTGGAAACATGTGCAGTGAATTCTTTCAAGTTCATCTTTTAAAAAGACAATAACTGTCTCCTAAAAATGCCAAAATTCTATCCCATGGTAATTGATAAATCAGGTAGTAGCCACAGGATGTCTGACCCTGTATACAATGCTGTGAGAAAAGGAAGGTCCTATTATTCTTTTTTATTTAATTCCCATGAACAATTTTAAACACATACAAATAGACTGAATTGTAGAATGAATTCCACATATCCGTCACCAGCTTCAATAATTATCAGCTCATCACCAATATTTTTCACATATATTACCACCATTTCATTTCATTTATTTATTTGAGAGAGAGAGAGAATGTGTGTGTGTGTGTGTGTGTGTGTGTGTGCATGAACAGGGGCAGGGGCAGAGGGAGAGAGAGAATCTCAAGCAGACTTCATGCTCAGCATGTAACCAGACACGGGGCTTGATCTCATGATCCCAAGAACATGACCTGAGCCGAAATCAAGAGTCCAATGCTTAACCAACTGATTCCACCAAGGCGCTCCTCTCCTGTTTCATTTTAAAGCAAAACCCAGTAGTCACATCATTTCATTCTGTAACTATTTCAACATGTATCTCTTAAAAGTAAGGACTTTTTCTATGGATAATAGGGGTTTTAAGAGGGGAGACATCTGTGTGCCGCAATAGACAGGAAAAAAAAATCAACCTGGTAAATGTAAGTCTGAGAATTCATAATACAAACTATGAAGACTCTCTGTGCTCTGGCATGAAAGGGAATTCCAAAGGAAAGTCATCTCCAGTTGAGAAGGTATGTTGCCAGAAATGTCAAGAGCTCACAAACCTCCAAAACCTGTCCTGTTGTTGACGTGACTGCAATATGTATTA
The DNA here is from genome assembly GCF_011764305.1 of Mustela putorius furo. Classification (NCBI taxonomy): domain Eukaryota; kingdom Metazoa; phylum Chordata; class Mammalia; order Carnivora; family Mustelidae; genus Mustela; species Mustela putorius. The sequence goes on from NW_025421998.1 coordinate 16,844,294, forward strand.
TGACCAACAGGTGGCAGCAACATGCAATAGTATTAAAGCATCAAGTCTAATGCTCTGACAAGTAACAACATTGCCTTCAATTTTCTTTTTTAACATCTTAATTTTATTTTTTTCACTGTTCCAAGACTCATTCGTTATGCACAACACCCAGTGCTCCATGAACTACGTGCCCTCCTGCCTTCAATTTCCAATTGCTAAAATATATTTCAGGACATCATTCAGTACTCCCACCACTATAAATGTGATCTGGGGAAGACAGAGGAAAGAAAAGAGTTTATAGGACAGTGTTTCTCAAAGTTTGTTTCAGAGATATTCCCCTCCTACACACACACACACACACACACACACACACACACACTATCATCACTTGGAAGCCTTGCTAAAATGCTAATTTTAAAGATGTAGTGTAAGTGGACCACCGCTTCCTTATCCATTCGTCCGTTGAAGGGCATCTTGGTTCTTTCCACAGTTTGGCAACCGTGGCCATTGCTGCTATAAGCATTGAGGTACAGATGGCCCTTCTTTTCACTACATCTATATCTTTGGGGTAAATACCCAGTGGTGCAGTTGCAGGGTCATAGAGAAGCTCTATTTTTAATTTCTTGAGGAATCTCCACACTGTTCTTCAAAGTGGCTGCACCAACTTGCATTCTCACCAACAGTGTAAGAGGGTTCCCCTTTCTCCACATCCCCTCCAACACATGTTGTTTCCTGTCTTGCTAATTTTGGCCATTCTAAGTGGTGTAATGTGGTATCTCAATGTGGTTTTAATTTGAATCTCCCTGATGGCTAGTGATGATGAACATTTTTTCAGGTGTTTGATAACCATTTGTATGTCTTCATTGGAGAAGTGTCTGTTCATATCTTCTGCCCATTTTTGACATGATTATCTGTTTTGTGTGTGTTGAGTTTGAGAAGTTCTTTATACATCCTGGATATCAACCTGTTGTCTGTACTGTCATTTGCAAATATCTTCTCCCATTCCATGGGTTGCCTCTTTGTTTTGTTGACTGTTTCCTTTGCTGTGCAGAAGCTTTTGATTTTGATGAAGTCCCAAAAGTTCATTTTCGCTTTTGTTTCCTTTGCCTTTGGAGACATATCTTGAAAGAAGTTGCTGTGGCTGATATCAAAGAGGTTACTGCCTATATTCTCCTCTAGGATTCTGATGGATTCCTGTCTCATGTTGAGGTCTTTTATCCATTTTGAGTTTATCTTTGTGTATGGTGTAAGAGAATGGTCGAGTTTCATTCTTCTACATATACACCATTTATTGAAGAGAGAGATTATGCTGAGTGAAATAAGTCAAGCAGAGAAAGTCAATTATCATATGGTTTCACTTATTTGTGGAGCATAACAAATAGCATGGAGGACAAGGGGAGATGGAGAGGAGAAGGGAGCTGAGGGAAATTGGAAGGGAGGGTGAACCATGAGAGACTATGGACTCTGAAAAACAATCTGAGGGTTTTGAAGGGGTGTGGGGGGTGGGAGGTTGGGGTACGAGGTGTGGGTATTGGAGAGGGCACAGATTGCATAGAGCACTGGGTGTGATGCAAAAACAATGAATACTGCAACGCTGAAAATAAATTTTTAAAAAAAGATGTAGTGTAAGGAAAATATGTAAAACATTTCATCAGTAATATTTTATATTGGCTAAATGATAATAGTTTGGATATATTAGGTTAAATAAAATAAATTAAGTTTCATTTCTTTTGTTTCTTTTGACTTTTACAAGTGTGGCCATTAACATTTAAGATTACATATGTGGCTTACATTTGTGTTTTATATTTTTGACCCCCACTTTATATCTTTTGGACATTTCTGCCCCAAAGGCTAGAAATGCAGCATGTGACTCAAGCCTGGCCAATTCCATGAGAATATGTCCCACTGTTTGGGACCACAGTGATTGGTTCAGAGACTTAGAACACAGTTAGAAGGTGAAACATACTCTTGTTCTTTCTAAATTTCCAAGCAGGTAGATACAGGGACTGGGGATATTGCAGCTATCTTCCTCCCATTCGTGGCCCTAAGATGAAACCAACAGCAGGGACTTACAGCCAATAAAAGGAGAAAAATGACACCTTGGGTGTGTGGGGGGGTCCTTTCTCTTTTTTATTCTTTTTTTTTTTTCCCCGAGTCTTGGATGAAGCCATGCCTACACTTAGTTCAAGGGACTTCTAAGTTTTAGGAGCTAATACATTCCTCTTTTTGCTTATGCCAGTTTGTTTTGGAAGTTCTATCACTTGCAACAAAAATATTCCTAATTGTTGCACCTTTGTATCCGACACTGGTAATCTCTAACAGCAAATTTCAGCCAAAAAGAGGTAGAAATGATAATTCAAAAATTGAAAATTGAGTGGTGAGGAAATGCAGGCAAAAAATGTAAACATGATGTTTTGAGGTTAAAAAAAAAAAAGAAGTCTACTCAAAAGATCATGAGAGAAGGAGAGTAGATTTTCTGCTCACCTGGGGTCTGTTTTATTTGGTTTGGTCTGAGAGCTGGAATATGCTCACTTTTCTTTGCTTCCCTGGCTCTGGGGTCAACAAGAACAAGGAGACTTCCCCCATCCCTCTCTCAGGAATGTCACCTTAAAATCTCGGCTTTCCTCATGCTGGAGGACTTCTTAAAGTAACCCAAGCAACAACTGGTGCATGCCTGAGGTGGAAAGAAAAAAGGGATTGAGGAAATCGCAAGAGTACACAGAAAATCCCTTACCCTCAGGGGACACCCATCGAGCTCTCCTTAGAATGCCCAGCTGACTCTCCACCCACAGGAGCACCAGAGGGGACGGCATGTGTGGCTGGCTGCCCAGCTAGTATCCAGCCAGGGATCAAGAGGTGGGTCGTTCCTTCTCACGGGACCTCCAGTCTCTGTGAGTGATTCTCTTGGAGACCCACAGCACATTGCTTGGGGGTGAGGTGGGGAAGACTCTTCCCAATAGGCAGAAGGATGACCTCACTTACTCCTCCAGAAGTAGTTCTGGAGGAACTTCTCTTCTCCAGCCCTTTCCTTCTGGGTAGGTAGTGAAGGGGTGATAATTGATGCTAACAGAGCTGTTTAGTTTGCCTCTGATCACACTTATAATGAAATTATGTGCATATATCGGTAAATGTGTATTTATGTATTACAAGATATTTACCAAAATGATAAATAATAATAATACCCCTATATCACCTTTTTTTGGGAGGGGAGAAAGAGAGAGACAGTTCAAGTGTGGAGGGTAAAGGGAGAGAGAATCTTAAGCAGTCTCTAGCCCAGTGCATGGAGCCCGACACATGGAGACCAACTCAGGGCTCGATCTCATAATCCTGAGATCATGACCTGAGGTGAAATCAAGAGTCAAGCACTTAATTGACTGAGCCACCCAGGGGCCCTGTTAGGTCACTATTTTTTTTTTAAAAATCCACTAAAACAAAGATCTAGATGTAAAAATGTACAAAGCATTAGAAGAAATACAGGTGTAATATGTGAAAATGTTCTTATGCCTTATATGATTAAGAAACTAAAATAGTACAAGAATAGATTGAACACATAAACCTTTGAAATTTCTAAATGGAGTAAATGCCATGAACACCATTGAAAGGCATATTAAAGCTAGGAAAAATATTTGCAATGCCCATGACAAAGTTTTAATATTCATAATATTCAAAGGGAAGTCAGAAAACAATTAAAAACAGGATATTCCAGTGGAAAAATTGGTGAATAACAACAGGAACAAAAAAAAGGTAATTCACAAAGGACAGAACACCTGTGGTAAGAAGATGCATAAACCTCCTAGCAAACTATAAACATTATGAAACATGCCAATATACACAGTGATTGGGACCTTTTGAGTACATTTTAAAATGAACTCACTTAATCTTCAAAACAAGCTGATTGTTTTGTGTTATTGTTTACTGTTATTTCTATTTATTATCGTTTTCTTTATTGTTATTTTTCCCATTTTATACACAAGGAGACTGAGGTTCAGAGAGTTATCTCACTTACCCCAGGTCCCATGGGTAGTGAGTGATGAATCAGGGATTTGAATCCAGATAGTGTAGTCCAGATTTCATCCCTTAATGGTACAATATATTTAAGTACAGATCACCAAGCAACATCTGATAATACTGCTTACCTCTTCATGCTCATATCGTTCCACTATTCCCCAGTTCCATGTCTTCCAGACACACTGGCTTTTTTTCTGACCCACAACATGCTAAGACCTTATTTACTGTTGGATCTTTGCACTGTTGGTCTTTCTGTCTGGAAGACTCTTTTCCCATCTGTACTTAGATTGCTTGCTTTAGCCATTGATTTGTTCTTACTTTCATTCATAGTGATATTTAAGCCTTCCACCAAGCACTGTTCTATGGAGCAAGAATACAACAGCAAACGAATCAGAAGAGAACCTGGTACTTTCTCATCCTGTAGGTCTCAGTCCAAATGCTATCTTTTAAAGAAGCTTCCTTGATCACCACTCTGGAGAGGTGCTGTGGATGAGGCCAGGAGAACAGAGACATCCTGAAGGGATTACTGCCTTTATAAGAAGGAACACCAAAGAGCTCACTCTAGAGAGAAAGCAGTCATCTACAAGCCGGAAAGAGAGCTCTCACCAGGACCCAGCCACACTGGAAACTTGATCTTGGACTTCTAGCCATTAGAACTATGAGAAAATAAATTTCTGTTGTTGAAGCCACCCAGTCTGTGGTATTCTGTTATGGCAGCCCAAGCTGATGAATACAGATTTTGGTACCAAGAGTAGGGTGCTATTTTAACAAATACCTAAATATATGGAAGCAGTTCTGGAACTGGGCAATGAGTAGAGGCTGGGAGAGTTTTGAGGTATGTGCTAGAACACGTGGATGTTAAGAACATTTCTGGAGAGGTCTCAGACAGAAATGAAGAACATGTTATTGGAACCTGCAGGAAAGGCAGTCTCTGTTATTAAATGTCAAAGAACTGGGCTGAAATGTGCTCTAGCGTTTTGTGGAGGGTGACATTGGTGAGTGATGGAAGTGGATGGTTAGCTGAAGAGATTTCTAAGCAAAGCGTTGAAGGAGCAGCTTGATTCCTCCTGACTGCTCACAGTGAGATGAAGGAGAAAGATGAATTGTTTAATTAACATTTGGTAAGTAGAGCCCCCTGGCTGTCAGAAGGTGAGCTACGATTCAACCAAATACAGCAAGGGAAAGCAAATAGGGAAGTTTGTGTTCAAAGGTCCTGGAGGAGGTACACAGAACCCCTTGAGGGGTCACATGGCGAGGTCAAGACTGGGTACAGGTAGAAAGAACACAGCAGGACTTGAGACACATCCCTTTATTAGAGTCCTCAGGTGAAGTGCTTTGAAGTTCCTGGGCTAAGACCAGATTGGTCAATTCATACCAAAAATAGCTAGGCCTTGGTAAGCTTGGGGGGGCAGGGTCTTATCTAAGGTGTGTATAAGGGTAAGGCTCTAGGATGAGAGGAGAGGGTTTACCACAAGGTCACTGGGGGAGTTCCTATCAGGAACCTACATTTACTTGTGACTCTGCAGGCTGTTATCTAGGACATGTGCTCAAGGAAGGGCCTCCCTGTCATTAAAAGCCCCTGCAGGTGGATTGGCCACACAAAATGGATCCCAAAGAGCAACGTTATGGAGTGGGTTAGCTAAATTCTGAACAATGTAATTTTTCAGAACAAAAGCTTCAAGATTTGAAAGATTCTCAGCCTACTCATGTTGTAAAAAATGACAAAGCTTGTTCTTTAAAAAAAAAAATGCTAGGGATGTGGCTGAAGAACCATTTGATAAGAAGATTAGCATGAACATGACCATGAATCTAATTATCCATTTCAGCAGAAGCTAGGAATAGGGATGGAATTGTTTCAGCAGAAACTCTGCCAGGTGAGACTAAAGGACACAGAGAAAAGTGGACGGAGTAAAAGAGGGCTGTAAACTCGTGTCATTCTTCAAGAAAAGAGAGGAATAAAACCAGGGGTGATTCAAAGATCATCTGCCGCTCCCACCATGAGCCAAGGGATGAGGCCGCTTCCTCCTTTCAGAGGGTGAGGCCCTGGCAGAGAGTCTAGCAGAGATGCCTGCTGGAATACGGGGACATAGAAGTGCCATAGAGTTGTGGGGGTGATGGGAGGACAGAGCATTGAACCAAAGGATTGTTCTCAAGCTTTAAGTTCTTTGGATCTTAAGGACTTTGCCTTGTTTAGTTTGGGACTTGCTTGAGACCCATCACACCTTCCTTCTTTCCTATTTCTCCCTTTGGAAATGGGAATATCTACCCTATGCCTGTCCCACCATTGCATTTTGGAAGCACATATCTTGTCTGGTTTCACAGATTCACAGCCGGAGAGGAATTTTACCTCAGGATGAATTGTACCTGGCATCTCACCCATACCTGATCTAGATGTTATTAAGGTGAGACTTTGAACTTTAGACTTTTGAGTTAATGCTGGAACAAGTTAAGACTCTAGAGGTTTGTTTGGATGGAATGAATGAATTTTGCATGTGAGATGGACATGAATTTTGGGAAGCCAAGCATGGAATAGTATATACTGAACTGTGTCCTCCACCCCCATAATCACATGTTGAAGCTTAAATCCCATGTGACCGTGTTTGGAGGTGGCACCTTTGGGAGATAATTAGATTTAGATGAGGTCATGAGGGTGGGGCCCTCATGATGGGATTGGTGCTCTTATAAGAAGAGACACTAAACTGTAATCTCTCATACTCTTTCCAACATGTATGGACACAGTGAAAAGGTGGCCAACTTCAAGTCAGAAAGAAAGTTCTCACCAGAACCCAACAATGCTGGCACCCTGATCTTGGACCTCTAGCTGCCAGGACTGTTGTTTAAGCGACCCAGTCTACTGTATTTTGTTATGGTAGCCTGAGCTGACAAAGACAAGGGGCCTCCACACTTTCTCCTTGACACATCACCCTTGTCTCTCAAGTCACTAATCACTCTCTGGAATTAAGTCACTTATTTTTTTGTACTTTGTCATTATCAACTCCACTAGGATGAAAGCTGTATGAGAGCAAGAACCCTGTCTACTCTATCATCAGAGCCTAGAACTGTGCCTGATATATAATAGATACTTAATAGATATTTATTAAATAAGTAAGCAATGAGAGATAAGAGCTAAATCTCTTGCATCATTAGTTTTACAGAAATAACTTTTTCGCTTTCATTAAATTGTAGACCCCCTCTCATCCTTACTATTTCCACTTATTCTCCTTCTCTCTCCCATTCCTTCCTCTTCTGCTTTCAAGAGCAGAATTGCTATTGGACTGATTTGGAATGGTTCCAGCTGGGAGGCAAGAGGAAACAGAAGTGACATCCAGAATCACTTCTACCTCCTTACATTTATGTTTGATTTTAATTGGGAAAAAAAATTCAGTTCTTTAAAAAGAGTACAAAAGCTAAGAGTCAGGAAAAGGTCAAAGATTATAAGTTATGTAAGGTATAACACAATGTAGTTTTATGTTTACTATAAAGTTCATGTTTCCTTAAAATAGGACCAATAAACATTCACCCAACAGTGTAATTCTCCTATTATTCCGCTCATATACACCTAAATAAACAAAGGCTTATTATAGAAAATACAATGATGTTTTTCAAAGAAGCAAGAGTCCTCAACTTTTCTTTCTTCTGAGTCAATCTTGGCCAAAGGGTATTCAAAACAAATGGGAACCTTCTGTACTTTTTCCTGTGAAAGCTCAGAATGGGCTTAAAACTCAGATGAGCCAACAGACCGCCCTTGGTCCACACCCAGCCCATCATCCCCAAATCCCAATTCTGAGATTCCTTTCAGTCTGCATTTCTAATGGCAACAATTGGCTGAAGTTAAGTAGTTACTGTACTCCGTGGGCGACTGTTAAAGTCTCACCAGATCTCACCAATTTGTATTTGCCTTATACTCAACCTTAGATTCATCGTTCACTTGGTTCTTCTAAGTTCTCAAGTTTTAAATCCCTGCCTTAAGATAGAAATCAACAGGATCTCGTTGAACACTATGCTAAAGCCAGGTCAGTCTCCAGCCAGGACACAATGGCGAGGTTGTATTCATTGTTTATGCCCAGTGATCTTCCTGGTTGTTTAGGAACCACATAGTACAGGTTGTTAAATATTTTGAAGATAAGTATTTTGCCCAAAATTCTTCTGAAGAAAATGTCTTTAAGCTGGAAATAAATGTGTTTAAATTTATAGTTGTTTGCAGTGGTATTATGAATTTTCAAGTCAACGAAATAATTTAATATATATTAGAAGCAAAGAATTTAGATACACAGGAAAGAGTTTAAACCTTGTTAGATTTGGCCTAAAGAAAAAAAAAATCAAACTGTTGATGAGAAAAAATATTAAGTGGAAGGATATCTGATAACATACTGAAGTAATATTTTAGGTTAATCCTGTTCCTGGTTATCAAGGTAATAAAAACATTACTGTTTAGGTGCAACTGATAACTTAATATTGAAATTAAATCTCATAACCACAAAATATTTGCAGTGATACCAAGTAGTTACACCTACTTGGTTGGGTTTCATTATTATAGTCTATTTACCACAGTAAAATTTCCTTAATAATCAATAAATTTGTACATAAGGAAATTTTACTGTGGTAAATAGACTATTTCAGAAAAGGTCTATATTTCACTCAAAGGCTTCATGTCACTTCCCTGCCAACTCTCTTGAAGGAATTTCTTTCACTATAGGATCCTCTGCCTCAACATTGAGAGTGAAGAATTTTGGGGAGATTTAGGAGGAATCTCTATATATGTATACTGTGGCATGTCTAGTATGATAGGAGGAGAAATAGGGGGTGGTTGGCTGTGGCCAGAGAGAACTATGCAGTGGTGCAGCTGACAAATCACTTGTTCCCTTTTCTTGAATTCTTTGCGTGTCTGACCTCATCTGTTATCTAGAATTCTTGCCCTGGCCTCTCTCCCAAGCTCCAGATTCAGGTCATTTATCATCTGCTGGACATTTCTACTTGCACAAGCATATTAAGAGACCAAAGGGCCCAGCAGTCCTCAAGCCATGATCCACCATCATCTCTATCAAAGTATATCCTACCTATCCTACCTTTCCAGTGGGATGTCCCCAAAACACATTATAAGGAACTTCCACCCTTACTGCCTAACCACATTCACCTCCTCCTCAGCTCTGCTGTTCCTCCTGTACATCTTTGCTGTCTGAGTGAATGGCCATAGCAGCCCTCCAACTTCTTGAGCCCCACACCAGAGGTCTTGATTCTTTATTTTCCCCTCCTACCTCCATTCCTTCAGAAAGCTTTGATGAATGTGGCTTCAGCTCTAACTCCAATTCACCGGCCAGCCAGCCCCATCATAAACCGTGCCACCCCACCTCTCACCTGGAATACTGGAAAAGCTTCCTAAATGTTTTGTCTGCTCCCATTCTTGCCCCCTCTCCAATTCATTCACAAACCAGCACCAAGAGTGACTTTCCTCAAACACAAATTAGACTGGACTATTTCTTAGCATATAAATCCTGCCTTGGGGGCACCTGGGTAACTCAGTAGGTTAAGCATCTGCCTTCTGCTCAGGTCATGATCCCAGGATGCTAGGATCAGACCCCACATCGGGCTCCCTGCTCAGTGGAGTACTCCTTCTCCCTCTGCTGCTCCTACTTGTCCTCTCTCTCTCTCTGTGTCAAATAAATAAATAAAATCTTTTTTTAAAAAAAGTCCTGCCTTGGCCTCTCATTATGCTTAGAATAAAATCAGGGTCAAGCCTTTTACCATGACCCTGAATGACATCACCATGAACTCCCCAAACTTCATTCAAGCCTCTCTTCCGTTCACTCACAACTCCTTGACTCTGGCTTCCTCTCATTTCTTCAACATGCCAGGCTCATGCCTACCCAGGGCCTTTGCATAGGCTGTGAGCTCTGCCTGGAACTCTCTTTCCCTCAGTATTCCCTGGGCTGGATCCTTCTCCTCTTTTAGTCTTTTTTTAAGGATTTTTAAAATTTAGTTGCCACAGAGAGACACAGTGAGGGAGGGAACACAAGCAGGGGGAGTGGGAGAGAGAGAGGCGGAATTCCTGTAGAGCGGGGAGCCTGGTGTAGGACTCGATCCCAGGACCCTAGGATTATGACCTGAGCCAAAGGCAGACACTTAACAAGTGAGCCATCCAGGAGCCCCCCTTCTAGTATTATCATAAATGACCCTTTCTTACAGGAGCTTTCTCTGACTCATCCTTTTTACAGTTATGATCTTCTATCGCCCTCTTTCTCAATACCAGTTTTGTTTACAGAATTTGGGATGATTTATATTTATCTTATTTGTGGGGTTTGTTTTCTGTCTCCCTCTTACTCACTAAACTTTAAGTTCCAAGAAGTCTGGGACCTTGACCATCCTATTCACCTTTTTATCTCTACCTCCTTAGCATGGCGCCTGGCCCATAGAAATCACTTATTAAGTATGTTTTAAATGGGTGAATGAATGAAAGTCTTATTACTTCTCTGCAACCCCTCCCTTCCCAGGAGATTGTAAACTCTATGTGAGCGGCAATTCTATCTGGTTATCCACACTTCTTTCCCAGAGGCTAAGACTGTGTCTGGCACACAGTGAATAGCCTGTAGATATTTGCTGAATTAAAATGAAATGTAGCAGACTTTGGAAGGCATATGCACTAGAGGCACTGGAGAATGAATTAGGAAGGTGGAAGAGGAAGAAGGCTATCACTTGCTCCTCAGAAGAAAGTTCTATTAGCTTTGTCTTTCCTAGGCACTATTACATACTATCTTATAAATATTCCCATACCCAAACAAAAAAGCAGAATGACAGAACCCTGGGCAGCTTCCATGGAGATAATCTATTCTTTTCTTTTTTTTTTTTTTTAAAGAGAGGGTAGGGTGTGTAAACCTGGTGATTCACAGACCTGTACCCCTGGGGATAAAAATATATGTTTATAAAAAATAAAAATAAATAAAATTTAAAAAAATAAAAAATAAAAAGGCTACATACAAAAAAAAAAAAGAGAGAGGGTAGGAAGAGTAGAAGGGAAGGGGGAAAGAGAATCTTAAGCAGGGTCCATGCCCAGCACGGAGCCCTATGTGGGGCTCAATCAGCTTGATCTCACAATCCTGAGATCATAACCTGAGCCACAATCAAGAGTTGGGCATTTAACGAACTAAGCTACCTAGGCACCCCCACAGGTAACCCATTCTAGAATTTTCTTTCTTTCTTTCTTTTTCTTTTCTCTTTTTTTCTTTCTTTCTTTCTTTTTTTTTTTTTTTTTACAAAGTTTTCAGTAAAAGGATTATCCCACGAGCTAAAACAGGTGCCGATTCCAGAACCCAGATGCCTACAGCACCATATTGAATGGAATAGTGGAAGCGCAGATTTTTCCTGGTAACTGTGACAATTATTTCCTTCAACTTTATGGCCCTGTGATATTTGGCTTCATTTTGTAGACCTGAGAACTCCACCTAGGCGGGAGCAAGTTACAACGTCCCACTCCCCCGTCCCCTAAAGAGATGCAATTCATCTCTTTAGGCTGAGACAGGCCCTGGATATCTTTACCTGTTTTAACTGTTCAAACCTCCAGTTCAATCTATTTCCACATGTGCACAAAAATGGATGTTCAAGGTTGTACTCTGCAGTATTGCCTATAATAGGAACCCCCCGAATGTCCACAGTGGGACCGGCACCTCCACAGTATTCAATGCTAAGCCAATCAGGGAAATCTTCGTTGAAGACATCTACTGATTCAAAGGCTGCCAGGACAGGCTAGTAAGTAAGGACAGCAAGATGAAAGACAATGTTCTTATTTCTATAGAAATAGGGTTTGTTCCCTGTTCTACAATTTAAAGTGTATATTACACATCTGTACAGAAAAGGAAAGAAAGACAGGGGTTGAAAGATATAAAGAAGATAGAGCTACATTTTGATAGATACTCTCATATTATTCAAGGTTTTTTTTTACCATCTGCCATGTATTAAACCAGTAGTTACTTTTTTTAACCAACAAGTATTGTCTTGTGAATTGTAGAAAGCAACTCTTGATGAAGCTAGAATAATCAACTCATCAGATATTGTTCCCTCATGATTGGTAATAATAATAATAACAATAACAATAATAATAATAATAATGTAGTTTTCAATTTCCAGAGCACCTTCACATATGTATCTCATACAACCTACTGAGGAATATGTTAGCAATAGTGGTATTAACCACATTTTATAAATGAACAAACACATTCAAATAAGTAGTTAGTAATTGTGGATTCAGGCTGTGAGGGAGGTCTTTGAACATCCAATACTGTAAACTTTCCTCTAAACCACATCTCCTCTGTTCACCAAATATTTCCCGAAGGACAATTTTTTACCTCAACTTCAAATTATAACAAGTTATAACATAGTTATGGTGGGGGGGTTGGCTACGTTGTCAAAATGCAATTAATAGTTTTGTGTTTCTTGTTATCCATTGAACAGCCTGAGTGTGAATTATCCTATTGCTGATTGATGTTGTTCTTTATGTGAGAAAAATGTGTGAGTAATTTAATATTCTTTTGACTTCCAATATGTATCAATCTCTTGTCAACATTTTATTTCATAGGCAGGATCTAAGTGCTTTGGTGCATGGTCCTGACCATGATCCCAGAAAATTGCTACCTCTTCTTCTTCTTCTTTTTTTTTATTTTACAATTGTAGCCAGATATTTTTATTTTGTTTGTTTATTTATTTATAAGTTTTTATTTTAATTCCAGTTTGTTAACATACAGTATTATATCAATTTCAGGTACTTTTCTCATGACCCTTTGTCACAGTCCCATCAAGACCAGAGTAGGAAGAATGGGCATTTGATAGAATTCCCATCCTAATGACAAATTTTAGGAAGATAATCCTGAAAGTAGCAAGAGGGTAGATTTATTTAAGAAACACGTGTGGCATTTCAACCTGGATGAACCTTGAAAACATGCTAAGTGAATGTTTTCCCCAGTCACAAAGGGACAATATTATAAGCCTCCATTTATGTGAGGTATTTAAAACAGGCAAATTCATAAAAAGAACAGTGGTTTCCAGGGACTGGATGGACGAAGAATGGGGAGTTATTATTCAATGGGTATGGAGTTTCAGTTTGAAATGACAGAAAAAAAAAGTGCCGGAAATGGATGGTGGAGATTGTTTCACAAAATATGAATGTATTTAATGGCACAGAACTGTACTCTTGCAAACAGTTAAAATGGTAAATTATACTGTATGTATTTCACCGCACTTCAAAAAAAAAAATCCCAAACTATAATCATTTTATATAATTTGTTCTTTTCATTTCGTTTGATACCATGAATGTTAGTAAATGTACTCTCATCATTCTAATAGCTGCAAAACGTTTGTACAAATGCACTATAATTGATGTCACCATCCTCTGCTGTTGCACAGATGTTGTAGGATTCAATTATGTGACACATCGGGTCACACTATATCCCCCATGAACCCTCCTTTGGGATAGCTATGGTCAATCAAAGACATGCTGAAAATCTTGCACTGCAGGCAGAGAACCTCCTACTTGCTCAAAAATATTTATGAAGTGTTAGTGCCTTTAATATAATTAATAACAAATATAATAAATAATACTAATTAAAAATTTTAAAAAAGAAGCATGTGTGGTAGGAGCACTTGGGTGGCTCAGTCAGTTAAGTGGCTAGCTCTTGCTTTCAGCTCTGGTCATGATCTCAGGGTCCTGGGATCGAGCCCTGCATGGGGCTCTGTGCTCAGAGTGGAGCTGGCTTCAGGATTCTCTTGCCCCTCTGCCCCTTCCCATACTCACTCACGTGGGCACTCTCTCTCTCTCTACCTCTCTCTCTCTTTAAAATAAATAAATAAGTCTTTTAAAAAAGAAGAAGAAGAGTATGTCTTGTAAAGCTCTCCCTATGACCCAAGCACTTCCTAAATGAGTAGAGTGATTTAATCCCTATGACAATTTTTTGAGGTAGGAATGATTATCATCCCCAATTTCCACATGAGGAAATAGGCACACAGAAATTATGCAACTCAATTGAGGCTTTGTGACTACTAAGGCACAACGCCAAGATTTAGACCCAGACAGTTTGGCTCCAGAGTCCATGCACAGAACCATCATGCTAGACTGCCTCGGGGAGAGAGGGGAGGGAGGCAGGTGGACCAGCAAGAAGGCTAAGTGGCCTGTGTTTAGGAGGTGAAACCAACAGAAAAACAAACTGAAGCTCACTCCCTGACGTCGAGCTTGGGGACCTAAGTAAATTATTATGCCTTTTTTTTTTTTTAAGATTTTATTTATTTATTTATTTGACACACAGAGAGAGAGAGAGTACAAGGAGGCAGAGAGGCAGAAGGGGGGAGGGGGAAGCAGGTTCCCTGCTGAGCAGAGATCCTAATGTGGGGCTCTATCCCAGGACTCCGAGATGATGACCCGAGCTGAAGGCACAGGCCTAACCCACGGAGCCACCCAGAGCCCCAAATTATTAAGCTTTCTGAGTTTAGGAATACTAAATCAGTGGCAGAGGTATAGGCCAAAAGGAAAAGGGAAAGAGAAAATTTATAAAACAACATTTATATTCTAAGCACTCTAAAGCATCACATCTAAATCATTAGATGAGCTATTTTGCTTAGTTCTTATAACTCTGAGAGGTAGGAATTAAATATGAGAGAACAGAGGTTCAGAGGGGTTTGGTAAGGTGACACAGGACACTGGATATTTCTCAGTGCTGTCTTGGAATCCTGAGAGCACCCTGCTTCTCTTTGGGGGAACCGCATCTCTCCCACAGCATGGAGTCTTGGTGGGAGCCTAATTCCTGGCATCTGCCTCCCACCAAAAGCTGAGAAGCTATGTCATTCCTCTTCCTGGCAGTTGGCTTATTCAGGGGTGGACAGTTTTGGTTACTTGCAACCGAGAAATCCTAACTGAAACACACAGTAATTATTGTGTTGTTTTGGCAAAGCCAAAACTCAAACTGAAGTCCATCTAGCGCATAGCTCATGTCCATGTAATGCTTTTCCATCACACCCTGCTGCTCCCAAGGGTTTCGTAGGCAGGATGTGCATACATGGTGATTGCTCACCAAATGTTCAATATGAGAGCCTTTCTACAAACCATTAAAGGCTTAGTCCATGTAAACTGGCACAGCCACTGTGGAAAACAATATGGAAGTGCCTCAAAAAATTAAAAATGGGGGCATCTGGGTGGCTCAGTCCATTAAGTATCTGACTCTTTGGTTTCAGCTCACATCATAATCTCAGGGTCTGGAGATCGAGCCCCACGTGGGGCCCTGTGCTCCACATGGAGTCTGCTCGTCCCTCTCCCTCTGCTACTCTTCCTGAGCATGTGCTCTCTCTAATAAATAAATAAATAAAATCTTTAAAATTTGAAAATAGAACTCTCATAGGATCCAGCGACAGATCCTTTTGAAACCGGTGAACATGAAAATGCTAACTGGAAGAGATACGCACACCCCCATGTTCATTACGGCATTACTCACAATAGCCAAGATATGGAAACAGGGGACTCCTGGGTGGCTCAGTGGGTTAAGCCTCTGCCTTCAGCTCAGGTCATGATCTCAGGGGCCTGGGATTGAGCCCCGCATCAGGCTCTCTGCTCAGCAGGGTACCTGCTTCACCCTCTCTCTCTGCCTCTCTGCCTACTTGTGGTCTCTGTTTGTCAAATAAATAAATAAAAATTTTAAATAAAAAAATAAAAAAAGATATGGAAACAACCATGACCATGAGTAGATGAATAGATGAAGAAGATATGGCATGTACACACACACACACACTCACACACACACACTCACACACGCAAGAATATTACTCAGCCACAGAAGAACGAAATCTTGCCATTTGCAATAACATGGATGGACCTCAAACGCATTATGCTAAATGGAGTAAGTCAAACAGAGAAAGACAAATACCAATACAAACACAAATACCTTGTTTGTATACGAAATCCAAAAGCAAAAACAAAGCTCATCAATACAGAACCTGATTGGTGCTGGCCAGAGCCTGGGCAGAATGGGTGAGGGAAGGGAAAGGGTCCCAATCTCCAGCGACAAGACGAATAAGTCACACACACGTCATGTCCATATGCGTAACGTAGAGCATGATGACTCTAATTCATCCTGGACTGCATATTTGAAAGCTGGTAAGAGAGTAAATCTTAAAAGTTCTCATCATAAGAAAAAGAATTTTTGTCCCTGTGTGGGGATGGGTGTTAACTACTCGTCGTACCGATCCTTATGCCATATGTACCAATGTGGAATCATTATGCTGTATACCTGAAACTGATACAATGTGATATGTCAATTAGAGCTCAATAAAAATTAATAAAAACCAGAAATAGAGGATGCTTATTTAAGGTGAGCAAAGGATTTTGCCAGGCAATTAAATAAAACAAAATTTACTGAGGTATCATTTACCTGTAAAAAATCAGTCCTCTTCAGTGGTGTTAATACGGTTTTAATAACACGCAGCTGAGTAACCATTGTCAGCATCAAGATACAGAGCTCCCTGGTGCCCTTTGTAGTCAACCCCTGCCACCCTAACCCCAACCCCGAGCAAGTGCTGATCTTTCTTTTTTCTTTTTAATCCCTATCACTTCCCCCGTTCCAGAATGCCATGTAAGTGGAATTTTACAGTATGTAGGCTTTTGAGCCTGGCTTCTTTCGTTAGCATGACGCATTTGAGAGTCACCTGTGCTGTTCTGTGACCATTAGTTCACTTATCAGATACATTTTATTAAATGCTAAATTTGTTGCTGGACAGTTAATAAATATTGATCAGGCTAGGTTCCAGGTACTGAGCACAGCAGTGACTAAGAGAATCTGCGTCCCTGCCTCCCATGAGCTGATATTCTAGTACTGGGTAGGGAGGTCGATCAGCAATAAACACGTAAACTGTCCTTTTGACATAATTTAACTTCAAGTATGTGTAACTGCTGCCGTAGGACGCGGGAGACGTGAGACAGGGTGGCAGAGGTGGGCAAGGGGTGCTGGTTTATCTTGTAAAGTCTCCCTCAGAGATGTGAATTGAGGTCTTCATAATAAGATGGGGCAGCCATACCAAGATCTAGGGGAATTGCAAACGGCAGAAAGGGCAGCAAGCTCAAAGCCCCAGAGAGGAGCCAAGCGTGGCGTGCTTGGGGACAGAAAGAAGGACACAGGGCCTGGAGAGTGGGGATCCAGAGGCAAGCTGGGGGGGGGGGTGCTGGGGGTTAGCTGGAAGAGCCAGTGGGAGCCTGATCAGGTTGATCTTATAGACCCCCTGGAGCATGGGCTTTGTTCTAGTTGTAAGGGAGTCTTAAACCAGAGACGGATGTGGTACGATTTACACCGGATGTGGTACGATTTACACCGGTTTACCTCTCACTGCTGGATGGGGGACAGGGTCAGGACAGAGATGGAGAGCTGTGTCTGTGGACTTCCTCTGGGTTTGAGAAACAGCTGGCAGTGACTTGAACCAGGACCGGAGCAGGGCAGATGGTGAGAAGTACTGGAATCTTCTTCTACCCTGGGAACATGGCGGGGAAAATAAATAATCCTCAAAGCACTTAAATTTCAATGTTTGTTGTAAAGGCTTTGAGCTTAAAAATCTCCTCAGTGCACATTGGGAGAAACACACAAAAGTTTAAAATGCTCCACAGCACCTAAAAGAGGTTAATGACTGATCTGTCCAGTGCAGGTAAACTAGTCTTGATAATTGAGGTCGATTTATCCTAAAATGGGGGGATTCGCTTAGATTCGATGCAGGCACTGACCAAATTAAGCCAGGAGCTCCCGGCACTCCCCTCTGTAGGGAGAATGACAGGCAATGAGCTCACAAATTCCTGGTCTATGTGCATGCACATGGCCCTGGCTTCAAAGGGCTCCCTGCGTAGGGGGGGCTCCAAAGCGAAGAGCAGGAAGAGGGACCTGGTCGGGTCTCACCACAGCCACACTTGTGAAGCTTTTAGCTCAGAGACAGGAACCCGAAAGTGGAGTCAGAAATATGACAAGCCCCTCACCACAGTCAACTATGTCAACAATGTCATGCTTTCCTGTGGGCTTGGGACGTGAAGGCCACCCGGAAGACCCTTAGTGCAGTGATCAGTAGGTGACCGCCATTTTGCCAGCTAACACCAGCCTCTCTTGTAAATCAGGATCTCAGTTCAGAGGAGAGAAGAGAATATGTCTTCCTGGAGTGTTCTGTCCCCTTAGCTGTTCAAAGGACTCGAGGGCCTTGTTTGTTTTGAAACAAGGAACCAGCTTCCTCCAGCCACATCTTCCCAACCTCACAAGACAGTCTGGCGGGCGGTCACAACCTGAGGCAGACCTGGTGACTCTCTGTCGCCATCCTATCCCATCTGTGTCCTGCCTTCCCTGTGCTTGTTTGGTTTTGTTTTTAGGATGCATTTACCCGTCACCTGACGGCCTTCTGCTCACCAGACCTTGCATTAAGGTAAAATAGCACGTGTTGGACAGAGAGGTGGCGCAGCACAGGCCTTTCAGAAATAGGGTGTCCATCCTGTGTTCCCTCGGACAGGAGGCGGGAAAGTGGGAGATGAGAACAGAAGAGTCAGCAGGCCTGTCTACAGGTCCCTCTCCTCTTCCTCACCCTGAGCCTACCCCAGGGGAGACAGGGTAGCCAAGACATGGCAAAATCTCTTTGGGGCTTAGGAAGATCCCAGAAAAGGAATTCCCTGAGAAGAGAAAAATGGAGGGCAGCATCGACCTCAATAAAGAGGTAAACTGAGGCAAGCTCAAAGAGATGAGTCTATTCAAGAATAGAAGATTTGCAGTTCGGGACACACAAACCATAGCAAGCCGCAGGCGGGTCCGCTGAGGGCTCAGGGTGGGCGCTACTTAGGGGCAGAAAATGCAACGGGGCAGGAATTCAGTCAGAGTCCGCTAAAGTCGAAACACTTGCGCACCAGCTCCGAAATACCGCAGGCAGACAGAACCGGTCCAGTCATACAAACAGGCTGGTCTCAACCAGCCTGACCTGGGTCATTTCTTATTCATGTCTCTGGAATACCAAAGGGAAATCTTTTCAAGGTCAGTCTGAGACAATCCCTGATTAATGCCCTGTCATTTAAGAAAACTACAATATTTTCAATTTCCTATAAACCAAGCATTTAGAGGAAATCAGTCTCTCAGTCTTTAAGTCTTGTTTTTCTGAGGGCACAGGCATGAACCTTTCTGTTTCATCTCCTCTGGTTCCATTTCAGATTGAAATTCTCTGCCAGGAGGGGAGCTGATCCCCAAGCCCTTGGCACAGGTACAAAGGCCTTCTCGCTCTCCATCCCCAGCTCCTGAAACCTTTTCACAACATGAGAAGCTTCTCTGAAGGACAAAGGCACTTGCAGCTAACACTGTAACCACAGCTAATTACCCTTCTAGAAAATAATTGACACCTAGCTGAGGACAAGAGCAGAACACAGGAGATCTATCCGGAGGAGGAGAGAAGAGGACAAAGAGGGGATACTCACCGACGCATTGGCACCAATGTCTCCTTGGGGTCGCCTGAGCCGCACTGTTCAAACTTATCTTGTGAGCATCTCTTGGTATGGGTTCATTGTTAAAGTCTTTGTCTTGTGCCTGATGGAATAGCATATCTCTTGGCTCAGAGCAGACCCTCAGTAAATGTTAGGTGTGAATATTATGATTGCTGGGACAGCTGTTACTACTTCATGTCATATCAGATACTGCAGGGCCCTCTGGGGACCAAGGGGGCACAACTCCTTCTTGATGAGGGGGTATGAGGGTGAATGTCTGGTCGTGACGCCACGTCACCAGGGCTGAGCCCCCATAGACCAGACTTCTGTGGGAGCCCAGAGGAGAAGCCTGGCTAGGGGTCGGTAGGGATGGGTGCTGCTTCTCAACAAATTTGTGGCTGAGAGCGGTCTTGAAGGACACATAGAAGCAGGTCATGTGGAACAGTCTGTGTCTTGATTGCAAGGCACAGAAACAGACTCCAGCAGGAAGCTCTGGAGACACCGGCCAGCTGCAGAGCTTCTGGGAAGGCTCCAGAAGCATCTGGGAAAGCAGTGCTGGTGTGAGGGGAGGTTGCGGGTTGGTGGGGCATCGCAGGGAGCCCCGAGGAGGTGTGCGCTACTCCCCATACCCCCACCATGGCCAGGAGGGAGGCCTCCCTGCCCTGCTTCTTGGTGGCATTCCTTCCAGATCCTGCATTCCAAACAGCCGCCGTGGAAGAGCCAAGCCCTGGCTCCGCTCCCCCTGACAGTTCAGGTTGCCGTGTCCTTGGCAAACTGAGTAACAGGTCTTTTCGACTTCTGGAAAAGAAGACGGGAGCCATTTCCCAACAGGATGTATGAGGTGAGGAACATCCTCACACATGGGAAGAAGATTCAGAGGCTGTGCCTCCAAGCATGCTGCATGTTTCCTACACCAGTGAAACAGGGAGGATCGGGCTTTGGGACGGAGAAGCCTGATCTGGGGTGAGGGACAGCGCAGTGACTTCCAAGGACTAAGAACAGCGATTTGCCTGGAACATGGGGTCAGGGAGGGAGAGAACTAAAGCTGGGCCTGGGAAGGTAGACAGAGTCTAGATCAAGGGAAAGCATGATGTGTTTTATGCCTGCTAAGGAGTTGGGTCTTCACTTTGTGAAGGAGGGCATGATAGGTCTTAAGTTTGGGGGTGGAGGTCAGGGATACAGAAGTGGGAAGGGGACCGGCCGGGCGGATCAGATTTTTGAAGTCTGAGCCGTGTACTCCGGAGTCTTGCCAGAGCATGTCTCCTTTACGGTGTTAGATCAGGGACGCATCCATAGCCTCTGCTCGTTGTGTCAACCCAAGCCTTCCACTGTGCCTTTCTGTGTCATGGGTGAGTGCCACCTTTCCCAGACTGCAACATTCCCAGTGGTTGTTCATGGGCTGTAAACCCCTCTCACACTTGAAGGAAATGTAGACACAGGCAGGCGGAAACTGGGCAGGGTGGGAAGGAACCCATTTGTTTAGATGCCACACCGGAAACTCAGTTGCAGCGCGTGTTCCCAGCGGTACAAACACCGCGGAGGCAAATCACTGAAAACAGAGATCCTTCAGGCCTCCTACCCTTGTGTCTGCAGACTCCACAGCTTAAACCCGAAGGGCGCTGACAATCTGGCTAATTCCGGGACTCTGTGTGCTGCTAGCTTTTTAGAAATCCTGAGAGGGAGGAACCTTCAGGGAAGGGAGTGTTCTCGGTAGGACGCCAGGAGTTGCTGCTGCCACAGCTTTTGCTTATCTGCGACACTAGTGGGAAAAGGCAAAGGGAAAAACCTGTTTCCATCCTTATGGGGAGGGAAGAAGCAGCAGCAATTCAAACTCTGTGCGACTTGCCATTCCAGCTCACCATCTGCTCCCTGCGTCCCCATCCTATCAGCTCACAGAACCAACGGCAGCATCTTTGCAAGATGATACCTTCTTACGGAGAATTCGCACCTTCTCCCCTGCTGGGAGGTCCTTCACTAATGAGGACAGTCCCACTTGTTAATGTCTGGAAAGCCTCGAGAGTGTGGATAAGAGGATCACAGTAGCTCAGGGGGATTCTTACACAGTCCTTGACAGCAAAAAAATGCCGGGAGTAGACAGATTTTGGATCTAGAAAACCCCGTGATCCATTTGTGGGGTCTCACAAAAGTTTACAGTGAAAATACTTCAGGTAGCTACATGTCTACGTCTTGCTGTATGACAGAGAGTGTATGAATTGTTTTTAAAAACTAGCAGGATTTTAAAATAGTTAGGAGACTTTCCCTTGGAGGAAATGTCTTCAGCTCTAATGGCATTACCTGACGAACTAAGGAATCCAGCTAAGATTTCAAAATGTATTTTGGGGGAGGTAGGCAGTGAATCACTTGGTTCCTTCCTAAAGCACATTACTAGATAAATGTCAGATGTGTGCTTACATTTATTTCTTTGTTAAGAAATACCTCAGAGAACCACCATCGATGTGGAAAAGGGCACGACCGTCACTGCTCCCCATCATTGTGGGTAGAGTGGGGCTGATGGGAAATTCAGAGCCACTATCCAAAGACACTGCAGTGACCTTGAAGGAGACATATCTGGCGGCGTATTTACTCACTCAAGGTTTTGTAGACACAGACACAGCCGCAAGGACAGAGCTATTCTTTTCTGTTGTTGCTCCATCAGTATAAAAGCCATTCTTTATTCTGGAACATTCTGGCTAAGTTTGGGGACAATTCAGAGACCAAGTCATCTCAGCGTGCTTTTTCACATTATACTATTTTTAAAAATGTCTCTTATTATCATATGGTTTCACTTATTTGTGGAGCATAACAAATCACATGGAGGACATGGGGAGTTAGAGAAGAGAAGGGAGTTGGGGGAAATTGGAAGGGGAGGTGAACCATGAGAGACTATGGACTCTGAAAAACAATCTGAGGGGTTTTAAGTGGTGGGGGGGGTGGGAGGTTGGAGGAGCCAGGTGGTGGGTATTAGAGAGGGCACGGATTGCATGGAGCATTGGGTGAGGTACAAAAACAATGAATACTGTTATGCTGAAAATAAATAAAAAATAAATTTTAAAAATGTGTCATTATATTCTTTACATTGAACACTTGCAGAAAGAAAATAAATACAATGATTTCAAAATGCAGTCCCCAGTCTCAATAGATAACCCCTTGTAGTTACTTCTAATCAATATCTTGAAATGTATAATGCTAAGTCAATTAATAAATAGAAATAAGTAAAATAACTATGTAAGTATAAATCTTAGAGATGGAGAACAGACACTATCAGTTACCTCACTTTCCCACTTTTTTTTTTTTAACATGATTCATGTGTGTTTCCATCACATATCCAGCCATCACAAGAGTTAAATGAGATCATTGGTGCTTCACCTTAAAGCTGAGTCTCAGGGTGCCTGGGTGGCTCAGTTGGTTAAAGCCTCTGCCTTCAGCTCAAGTCATAATTTCCAGGTCCTGGGATCGAGCCCCGCATCAGGCTCTCTGCTCAGCAGAGAGTCTGCTTCTCCCTCTGCCTATGGCACCCCCACACCCACTTGTGCTCTTTCTCTCTCTCTCTCTCAAATAAATAAAATCTTTTTAAAAAGTACTGAGTCTCAAAACCAGTGTCCATACCATTCTTTACCACAGCAAAAAGGTAGAAGCAACCCAAAAGTCCACTGACAGATGAGAGTGGACAGACAGAAATGTGGAATATCCATGCAATGGAATATTACACAGCATTAAAGAGTGACACAAGGTACAAGATGGATGAACCTGAAAACATGAGAACTGAAGTACGCCAGACACAAAAGGAAAAATGTGTATAATTCCACTTACATGGGGGTACCTAGAGAAGTCAAATCCATAGAGACAAAAACTAGAACAGCGGTTGCGGGATGCTAGGGGACAGGGGAACAGGAGTTAGTGTTTAATGGGTAGTTTCCATTTGGAATGATGAGAGAGTGCTGGAGATGGGTGGTGGTGATGGCTGCATAATGAGGGGAACCGACCCGATGCCACTGAATTGTACACTTGAGAAGAGCAGGGGAGGGCACCTGGCTAGCTCTGTCAGTAGAGTGTGTGACTTAATCTCAGGATTGTGAGTTCGAGCCCCATGTTGGGTGCAGAGATCACTTAAAAATAAATAAATAAATAAACTCTTTAAGTACTAAATCTTGTTATGTATATTTTACCACAATCTAAAAAAATGAAACAAAATAAAACAGTCTCAGGAGAAAAGATTCCCAGCTCATGGCCCTTTTCTGTTGCTCAAGGACCACTTGGATTTTTCTTTTTTTTTTAAGACTTTATTTATTTGTTTATTTGAAAGAGAGAGTAGAGAGAGAGAGAGAGAGAGAGAGAGAAAGTGGGCGGGGGGCAGAGGCAAAGGGAGAGAATCTCAAGCAGATTTTGTGCTGAGCATGGAGCCTGACTGGGGGCTCGATCTCTCGACCCTGAGACCATGACCTGAGCCAAAATCAGGAGTTGGGCCCTTAACCAACTGAGCCACGCAGGCGCCCCAAGACCACCTAGATTTTTCTTAATCCAGGGTCTCCAAACTCACTCTTCTCTTCCTGGAGTGCTCTTTACCAGCATTTTGCATAAATCTTGTTATGTATATTTTACCATAATCTAAAAAAATGAAACAAACAAACTTGTGCTGACATTCAGATGGTAGCCCAAGTTTCTCCTTCCAAAGTCTGTGACTTGACCCTGTTGTTTGTTGACTTCTTTGTGATCTGCCTCCCTTCACCAGAATGCAAACTTGCCCCAAATTCCATCTGTTTTGCTCCTGGTGCTTAGAACAAAGTCCATCCCTAAATTGGTGCTCAATGAATACTTGTTGAGTGACCCAACGGGTGACTCCGGCCCTTGAAACATAAGTGTACCTTCTTTATAAACAGAACCTATTTGAAGTCAAGAGCAGATTCAAGGCTGTGCCTCTGTTTTCTGGAGTCTGCATTCTTCTCTCCTTTCCCATCCTCCCTTCTCAATTTTCCAAACCCTAACTCCAGTTTAATATCATTTAAGTGAGTAATACCGAACCTCTGGACATGGACCTCACCCATGTTAAAGTCCATTTGGTCCACACCCGCCAAGCTGTCCTGCCCCTGGGGGAAGAGGCCAGAGCTTTAGAGCAGGGAAGTGATTTGAGAGTTGGCCAAATCAACTGTCTTGGTACCTGGGGCCTTAAGGCATGATTCTGGAATGAAGTGAAGGGACAGTAAGCCTTGCTCCCATGGTCACATCTGATTACTGTCATCTGCTGGTACAAGGCTCCCCGCCAGCTGTGAGAGGCCCAGAAGCCATTAAATGAGAGAACCCAGGAGCCCCATGAATTGGTCTCCATTCTAGCTTCTGTTCTCACATGATGTTGGCTTCAACACTGCCATTCTCAAATCTCTTGGGCAGTGCCTGTACCAAGCATGGCCTGAGAGCTGGGAGCTGGCAACTGCTTCAAAGAACTCTGTGTTATTGGGAGATATTTTTGTCTCATGAGTTCATTTCAACCCTTCAAGTTTTACCAGCAGAAAGTTGCACTTCTCTACAACACCTGTTAATCTATGTGATCACAATCCCCAGCGACCCTGTGCAAGGTCAAAGACAGAGATCTCATCTGCCTTTGGTGGGCAACGTGAGTGGAAAATAAACTTATTTCTTATAGGAAACTTTTTTCTAAAATAGGGGCTTTATTTACCCTCATTTAACGTACCTATGATCTTTATTTAGTGTTTTAACCCCAGTCTACAAATCACTTCTAACAAGACAGGCTGGAAATACAGGTTCTTTGTCCCAGGGAGTACTGGGGAAAATATGAATTCAAACACATCACTCTTGGGAAAACGATTCAAGGTATAGACTGGTGGAACGAATGGACAGTAACGTCCATATATTTTTCTTACAGAAGTGAAGAATGCTACATGAGAAAAATAATATGTGTTTCTGGATGATTTTGCCCTCAAATATGGACTTGTTAATGAGTTTACTCACATCAGCCTCTTCCCATAACTACCACCCCACCTCCCTGCCTCTGTTTTTTCAATGATTCAGGTTTCTGTCAAATGAAGTAGGAACTTCTCCAAAGTTTTGCTAAAGCCATTGCGAAAAGAAAAATAATCTAATCTGCTGGAAAGAAAAGCAAGTGTTACTCGCACCTCATCAACTACACAGGCTGAGTCCTCTCCGCGTCTGTCAGCTGGACGATCACGTTCTCCAACGGTGGTCAAGTGCATTGCACTCAAGCACAATGTCAATGGGAACAGCTCCTTTTTCGGTTTTAAAAAATAACACAAGCATGTGTGGAGGGGATGACTGTGTGCAGAAATTATACAAGTGGGTAGTTATGTCTACATGTATATGGTGAGGGGCTATTATATGACAAGTGTCTCCATCTTCCTCTGCGGAGACCTACTGAAAACAACACAACACATCTTCAAGTTTGCTATAGTTTGACTTGAGTGGCCAATGCGTTTGTCTTTGAAGGATTGTTTCAAGTGAATACATTTTAAGTATTACAATGATTGGGTTATTTGAGTAGGAGATAGAATATAACAAAATTACTCTTGTTGGAAATTTCTCTAATAGGAGCTTATTGAGTTAAAAATAACTGATTATTGGGGGCGCGTGGGTGGGTCAGTGGGTTGGGCATCTGCTTTCAGCTCAGGTCATGATCTTGGGGTCCTGGGATCAAGCCCCGCGTCGGGTTCTCTGCTCAGCTCTCTCTCTGCCTGCCTCTCTGCCTACTGTGATTTCTGTCAAATAAATAAAATAAAAATCTTTAAAAAAGTAACTAATTATGGGGACGCCTGGGTGGCTCAGTTGGCTAAGCAGCTGCCTTCGGCTCAGGTCATGATCCCAGCGTCCTGGGATCAAGTCCCACATCGGGCTCCTTGCTTGGCAGGGAG
Organism: Mustela putorius furo; assembly: GCF_011764305.1. NCBI lineage: Eukaryota > Metazoa > Chordata > Mammalia > Carnivora > Mustelidae > Mustela > Mustela putorius. The sequence continues at coordinate 16,870,610 of NW_025421998.1, forward strand.
CCTGCTTCTCCCTCTGCCTCTGCCTGCCATTCTGTCTGCCTGTGCTCGCTCTCTCCCCCTCTGATAAATAAATAAAGTATTAAAAAAAAAACTAATTATGGGTCCTTAGGTATTACTCTGAGTTTGGGGTTAATATATAGGCTATAAATACATCCTACTGATATCTCCTCTCTTCTCATATTTAGTTTTCCATCTGAATGTATTTTGAATTTGTTGGTATGTTAAGCAGATAAGCAGAATAATGCTTCCCTCCAAAGATGTTTACATCTTAATCCCTAGAACCTATAAATGTGTGACCTCACATGACAGAGGGACTTTACCATGTGATTAAGGTCAAGGTTCTTGAGAGGAGATGATCCTGGATTACCCAAACGGGCCCAATTTAATGGCATGAGTCCTTAAAAGTGGATGAAGAAGACAGAAAAGTGGGTCAGAGAGACGTGACATGAGAAGGACTCAAGCTATCATTGCTGACTTTCAAGATGGAAAAGGGAGCCGTGAGTCAAGGAACAGGGGCAGCCTCGAGAAGCTGGAAAAGGCAAGAAAACAAGTTTCTCATTTGGAACTGCTATAAAAAGGGGCACCTGGTGGCTCAGGGGGTTAAGCGTCTGACTTGATCTCATCTCAGGTCTTGATCTCAGGATTGTGAATTCAGGCTGCATACCGGGTTCCCCATGGCATGTAAGAAAAAAATAAAACCTCCAGAAAAAAAAAAAAAAAAAACAGAGCCCCGTCGACCCCTTGATTTTTGCCATGTGAGACCCAAATAGGGCTTTTGACCTACAGAACTGCAACATAATACATTTATGTTGTTGTAAGCCACTAAGTTTGTGGCCCTTTGGACAGCAAAAATAGAAAGTTAATGTAGCTGGAAATTTCCAGATATCTTTAGCTGCCGAATTAGGGAAACAACTAGAGAATATGGAAGCTGCCATAGGACCAAAGAATTCCTCTGCACGGTAAAGTCCACAAGAGCCAAACTATAGAAGGAGTCCAGATGTCCACTGACAGATGAATGTGTAACAAAGATGCGGTATATATACACAATGGAATATTATGCAGTCATCATAAAAATGAAATCTGGCCCTTTGCAATCATTTGGATGGAACTAGGGAGTATTATGCTAAGTGAAATAAGTCAATCAGAGAAAGACAATTATATGATTTCACTTGTATGTGGAATTTAAGAAACAAAACAGAGGACCATAGGGTAAGGGAGGGAAAAATAAAAAATCATAGAAAGAGAGAGACAAACCATAAGAGACTCTTAATCATAGGAAACAAACTGAGGGTTGCGGGAGGCGGGGGGATGGGGTAACTGGGTGACGGACATTAAGGAGGGCACGGGACATCATGAACGCTGGATATTATACAAGACAGATGAATCACTGAACCCTACCTCCGAAACTAATAATACTCTACATGTTAATTGAATTTAAATAAAATAAAATAAATGTTTAAAAACTCCTCCGCACCTTTGGTTTCAAAATCATCCGGTCTTAAATTTCACCTTCCCTTCTCTGCATAGGAACAAAAGGAAGAAAATAATCATAATCACGATCATTAACGGAAGTCTTGCTTGTATCATACCGTGCATTAAACACTACAAACACAATCTCACTTAATGACCACGTTAACCCCCATGAAAAAATGGAGGCTTTAAAAGATGAAGAAATGTACCCAAGAGCACAGTGTTAGAAGAGGCAGAACCAGACTGGGACCCAAGCTCCTTTGATTCCAAGCCTGTAAGCAGCATGACCTGAACTCCGGAGCTCCGTCTGCCTGCTCTAGCCCCATCTTTGTTACGAAGGTAACAGGACAAGTGGCTCTAATCCTGGACTTTCCAGGACTGTCCTGCTTATTTTAAATATCCTGTCCCCTTGTCCTCAAAAGATACCAAGATGTCCCCCAAATTCCAATTTTTCTTCGAATAGCGAGTAAACATTATAAGAAAAAAACACAGGAGTCCCCCCAAACCATTGATGGAACCACCTTCCCTTATTTAGTGTTCAGAAAACAGGCCCAGGTACCACTGTGTCACTTGGTCTCTTACTCATGGTGATTGCATATATACTGCATCCACTAAATTCCACTCCGCCCAGGTAGGCTGTTTCTGCAGCACTAAGTGGAAGGTAACATGAACTATAATCGCAGCCACTTGATTCTTAGGGCACCTCCAACAGGATAATTTAGGACCTAGGGAAGGACACTGCCATGCAAAGCATCCCAGATGTGTGTGGAGGGTCACACGATTGTCATTCCAGCCTCCTGAGCAGCATAGCTGAGCCCTGAAGCTTCCAGGATCCGCTCCCTAGTTTCAGGTTCTATCAGGGTCCAGGCGGTTGATTCCAGCCTCCTGGGGCTGTGCCGCAAGTCTGAGTTGCTCTGACCCCAAGCTGTGGCCAGAGCAGCCTAGGGTGTCATCTCCAGGCTGCACACCTGCTTACGAATCAGGCTGGGACACAAGGATGACCCCAGGCAGAGCAGGAGACCATCTGCTCCTACCATTTGCTCTCGGTCTGTGATCCTGTTACAATTTCTTCTACTGTTATTCAACAGAATGTCAACGTGACCTTCTCTACCCATATCCAAACAACGCAGAATCCAATCTAGAAGTGAACTAAGAATTCAGTAAGAGAGATAGAAAAGAAAGGGCGTCTTAGTTACCTTTAAAACAAAACAAATGAGGGCACCTGGGTGGCTCAGTCGGTTAAACGACTGCCCTCAGCGCAGGTCCTGTTCCCAGGGTCCTGGGACTGAGCCCGGTATCGCGCTCCCTGCTCAGCAGGGAACCTGCTTCTCCCTCTCCCACTGCCTGCCACTCTCCCTGCTTGTGCTCTCTCTCTCTCTCTCTCTCTCTCATCAAATAAATAAATAAAATTAAACAAACAAGAAAACGTTTGTGCTAATTTGACTTGCTCCAGCGCTAACTGCAACTTTTATATGCTGATCTTGAGACCGGAAATGACACTTCGGAAAAACAGTTTGACACTTTCTTATAAAGCTAACCAAATGCTGTCATATGACCCAGCGATGCCACTCCTATGTATTTAGCCTAGAGAAATAAAAATGTATGTCTGCACACATAAAAAAAAGACTGGATGTAGATATCAACACTGGTTTTATTCGTTGCCAAAACACAAAAACAGCACAAGCACGTCCGGTTAGGGAATGGTGTAAACTGTGGTACATCCACACTACAGAGTATTAGTCAACGAGGAAAAGGAACCACACAACGACCTATCTGAGCCCCAAATGCAATCTGTTAAGTAAAGAAGCCACATGCAGAAAGCATGATGTGATGTGTGATTTCAGTGAGACAGAAACTATAGGGACAGAAACACGTCCGTGGTTGCCAGGAGCCGGCAGGTGGAAAAGGGAGTGACTACAAAGGGAATTTTTCTGGATGATGGAACCATTCCGTATTATGATCCCGGCAGTGGCTTCGCGACTGTATGTACTTGCCAAAACTCGTAAAAACGTATATCAAAACGCATGCATTTCATTGTATCCATTACATCCCAATTAACCTGACTTTAAAAATAAACCGTATCTCTTCTTCCTAAAAGAAAGGCAAATCCCCTTCTTGGCTCCGGCAAGATAAGTTTGCATCTGTGTGATCGCTGGACCAAAGGAGCACTGCTGGTCTCGTGTCTCGTGAAATAGTTGATGTTACTCCTCTCAGACTGCCCCCTGCCCCGGCCATGCTGGTCTCGCGTGGACACAGCTGCCCTCCCACCCCCGCCCCGCTGTGTGCACTGTTCCCTCCACTGGGGGTGTTCTCTCCAGGCGGCATCCCTGAGTGGCTCCTGCTACAGATCTCTGCTTCACTGTCACCTCCTCTGAGAGGCTCTCCTTGACTCTCTGTGACTTGACTGACTGCCTGTGCTTATGCTGTCACCATGCCCTGTTGGTTTGCTTCACGGATCTTTTATGTTTTATTCTTTATTGACTGACATGTTTATCACCCGTATTTTCCTAGAGGTGGAAGCCCTGTGGAAGCAGGCATCATGTTTGCTTTGCTTCCCGTCATATCCCCAACTCCTCATCATGGTTTCCAGGGCAAAGTGAATGCCCCTAAAATTCATGTGTTGAAATCTAATCCCCCAGGGTGATGGTGATTGGAGGTGGGGACTTTGGGAGGGTCTTAGGTCATGAGAGTGGGAAGAGTCTTATAAAGGGGGCCTCAGAAAACTCGGTCGCCCCTTGGCAGTGCGAGAACACGTGTTGAATTACCCTGAAACGCCCGCTGTGCCCCGATAACTTTTGCCCTGTGCAATCCCGAGGCATGAACTAGGACACCTCTAAAATATAAAAGAATCAGGTTTGATCAATACGTTATGCAAGAGCTTCTGGGTAAATTATTAAATTATTAATCGTCAGTAAATTATTAATTAATAAGTTAAAGCTTTTCCTAATGAAAAGGTCATTTTAAGACATAATTTCCTACTTAAACCATAGTCCAAGATTCAAATATCGATTTCTTCTGTGGTAATTATAGGCCAAATGTTTAAATTGTAGGCTTATATACTAATTAACTAATTATTTATCCCCATTAATCAAACACTACATCCACAGGAACCACCAAACATCATTTCTCACTCAGGATTTTCTAACGCACGTGATTCAGTTTCTGCATGGACCCTTTGTACACTTTCTTCTCTCTGCCGGGGACACTCCTCACTGATGGCCTCATGGCTCACTCTTGCACGGCCCTGGACACTGGGCTCAAAGTTCACCATATGAATAGGTTCATCCCCCACCATCCAATTCAGCCACACACTCCTCATCCTCTCCACCCTGGCCTCTGCGTTCCCCCTCTCTGATGTTCCTCTGTCACTCTGACTATTTGGTTTACTTGTGTCACCCACGGCAGGTCCCTCCTCACCAGGATAGAAGCTCAAGGGGAGCAGAGATTTTTTCACTCTCTGACTTACTGTTATTTCCCAGGGCCTAGAACAGTGCCTGGAATATAACGGATAATCAACAAATATGTGTCGATGAATATTGGATAGTTTGATGTCATTTACAATTTCAATGGCCTCCCCTTCCCCCTCTAGATGGAACATGTTTGCCTTCTCAGCGGGTGTCTCTAGCTCGTGAGAGGTCAGAACTCAGAGCACTCCCTCCTCCCTTCCTATCCCTCCCCACACCCCAGTCCCGCACAGCGCCCCCACTTCTCCCTGCCTTGCCGCTTACCTTACCCTCCGGGTCCTACTTCGGTGCAGGAAAATAATAAACTACTAATGGGTATTCATGTGTAAAAAAAAATGTTTTTAATGGAGACTTTAAAAAGCCCTTTGCCTTAATCAGGAAGAACAATTTCATATTAAACCAAGAAAGGAAGCATGTCGACTGGAGCGTGGGCGTAGTGGTTAATGGTGTCAGAGCCCACGTTCCCTTTGGCGTGCCCTAAATCAGACTTCGGAATGATCCAGGGAGCAGTAGCTGCAGGCTGTGGAGAATTATTTATTGGATTCTGTGATTTGGTAAAATGTCCTGAGCATGTGAGGAACATGTGTGCTCGGTACTGCATGAACGGCAGTCTTCGCCCACACAAGGTACACGCCTTCGCTGTAGACAGGCACTAGCCAATGGGTCACGCCCTCGGCTTTGCAATCCAGTATTTCCCTGCAGCAAAGTAGCAAATCGCGGGACATGTAGTGAGAGGAACACTTCCCTGCCCTCAATAAACACCGTGTCATTGCTAGATGAGTAAGTGTTCTGTCTCCAGCTCTACTGTCCCTGGACATTGGAAGGGACAGTGGTTAAAATTTATTTACTAGCTTCTCCGTTCCTGTCCTTTGTATCACATCCACATTCCCATTCCCTACTAGGTGTTCACCTCCTGCTCCTAAGTTTAAGTCTAGGTTGGTGGTTGATGTATGCTGGATGGAATCTGGTGGGGGTGGCATTTGGTGCTGGAGGGGGCACCTAAAATGCCTGGGGCCTCGCCTGCTGCCTCGCTGTGTGTGGGTTCTGATCTCACCGTCTCGGTGGTGTTGGCTCAGGGTGGGGCTTACTGCATTCTTGGCCAGTTCGGTCTGTGCCTCACAAGGAAATGTGCCTGATGGGAGTCTGCGATATGTGTCTTTGCCATTTATGAATCCTCTACAGGCGAGTTAGAGCCAAATCTTCCAAGACCTCCCTGAAAGAAAGGTTTAGTAACAAAACAAAACGAAAACACAGGGGCACCTGGCTGATTCAGTCCCTTAAGCATCCGACTCTTGATTTTGGCTCAGGCCATGATCTCAGGGTTGTGAGACTGAGCCCTGTTTCAGGCTCCGAGGTCAACACAGAAACTGCGTGAGATTGTCTCTCCCTCTCCCTCTGCCCCTTTCTCCACTGCTCCTGCTCCTGCTTGCTCTCCCTCTCTCTCTCTAAGAAAGAAAGAAAAAGAAAAAAATACATTACCTCTGCACTGATCCTCTAAGACTTTGCTTAGGAGGACAGGGGGAATATATTTTTAGCAATAAGCCTCACTCTTTCCAGGCTTTCTGGCTAGCACACACATACAAAATGGAATTTTAATATACAGAGTCCACCAAACCCCAGGTCTTTCATTCATTCAACAAAAATTAATCGAGGTCTTTCTGTGCACCTGCAAGTGAGAGTGACAAAGACCGAAGGCCAGGGAGCTGGGCGGAATAGACAGATTATCCCCGAAGAGGCCAGAGTCCCCCCTCCCCAAGCCCCCATCACAACCAGCTTCCTCCCGGGGCCCTTAGGAAAGTGTGCTGGGACACGGAGGTGTCCCCCACCTTCATTTTTTAGGGCAACGTTAATCCCTTCCCTGCAAATGAACTTCGCATGCTGACTCTTCACTCTGATGATATACCCCTACGTATCACCTGAATTTTGCCTCTCTGCATCCCCCACACCTCCAGCAAATATCTTTTTCTTCTGTTTACCCTCTGATTGTATCTTATGTCTCAGTGTGGTGTTCAGAGCATGGACAAGGAGAAGCCAGTGTGTCCTATTGAGGTAAATCCCTAAAGACAAGACCAATTTGCCCCTTGCCCCCCACCATCCTCCCCAGGGGACCTTGGGATATGACCAGGAGAGAAGCAGAAGCCAGCCTGAAGAGAGAGGAGATGTTGCCCCAGCTAAAGTCTTCACAAGACCAGCTGGGTGGTAAAAATACAGGCATGACTGCGTTACACCCCACCGTCTCCCACACCCGAGTCTGGACTTGGCAAGTGTTAGCAGTCCTCCTCTCCGGATTATCTCTAGAAATGTTCGTCAGGAGTCTTCACACCCCTTTGGGCAGCTCTGGCTTACACATATAGGGCAGAAAGGGTAGATATTTAGTAATGACGTTTAATCAGTAAGTCCAAGCCAATTGACATGCGACCTTGACAGCAGTTCATGAAGGATAACCTGGCACAGTCAACACTTCAAAAAGATAGCCATATTCTGATAAAGGCAGTGTGATTAACACATTGCTGCATTTATGACAAATGTGATTTCTCCTGCACATTGGAAAAAGCGTTCATCCACTCCAGGGCAGACAAAAAAATCTTCTCCACCATGGGTCTGGTATTTGACCTTAGCCCTGAGCTACTGGAAATAGTAGCAACTGGTTGGCTCAGTGGGTTAAGCATCTGCCTTCAGCTCAGGTTGTGATCTTGGGTCCTGGGATCAAGTCCTGCGTCGGGCTCTGGTCTCAGCAGGGAGCCTGCTTCTCCCTCTGTCTCTCTCTTTCTCTCTGTCTCTCCTGAATAAATAAGTAAAATCTTACAAGAAAAGAAAACAAGAGCAACTATGTATACATTGACTGCTAAGTTTGAATCAGAGCCTGGGCTGATCACTTGATCTTATTTAATCATCTCGTTCCATCCTCCCAGCAAGCCTGGGCAGTAGTTTCTATCAATATCATTATTTTGGAGGTAAGAAAAATGAGGCAAGGAGGAGGTACAAAAGTTGTGCAGCTTTTACCCTTCCAAAGTGTGAAAGTGGCCAACTCTGGTAGCTGAATGCCAGCTGCACGTGCTCGAACCTTCTCCCCCACCTCCCCGGCCCCACCCACCGTCTTAACTGTTTACATGACGTCATCTATACTGACTGGCTCCACAGAGGACCTCTTTTGGCTTCTTACAGTCCCTGGAGCAGGGCAGGAGAGGCAAGTGGGAAATCACAGGAAGGTGGAGGTGACCCGAGGACTGCAGGAAGTGGACGGAGGTCTCTTTTGTGCTCCTCTCATTGCGGGAGTGAAATCACCAGGTGGAACGCTCCCCATTCATTCCCAGAGGCCTCTCCACTCAGCATTTACGCCTGCCTGATGTTTGACTTCAGGGCTGCAAGAATTGTGCTAAATAGAGAAAGGATGGCCTTTTTTGTTTCTGCTTTTTTAACCATGAGGTTTGGTTTCATGCAGCTAATGAACTGTGTGAAACAGAAGAGTGTTTATGTGTGTGTGGTGTACACCCCCATTCATTAGGAGGAAAGGGTCAGAAATACTTGCTTTGACCTTGCACGCCACGTTCTGTACTCAAACCACACTCACAAGTGTGAACACTGCAGTGACCTTCCAGTTCTTGGGCGTTACCAGTACTGACTTTGGTTTCTGTCCACTTAGATCTCTCTTCCGGGTTATTGTTTTCATCAGTATAGCATGCACAGACCACCCCAAACTCCTGAGGTTTAGAAGCCGTTGCAAAGTTAACCATGAAGATATTAGAAATGTGTAACTCGTCTTCAGATTGCTTTGGGAAAGAAAACAACCCATTAAAGCCCTCTTTCCCCCAGAGCTCCATCTGTTTGGCCCAGGACCAAGTGAGACCAGGCTGTGGATTGGGGAATCCGAAGAGGCTAGTCCAAGTGGGTTTGGATGCGCCCTGACGGAGAAAGAGAGGTTAAGAAGCCACCATTCTTCCCCCATCTGGGACATCTAAGGAATTGAAATGGAAAGGTGATGCACAGTTTCTGATTGCCTCCATAAGCCACGCACTGGGCTGGGAGCTTTTACAAATATGTCTCAATCTAACCGATACAACTTTATAGCTCATGACTAACACTATCAAGCACACTCTTCTGCATGCTTTTCAAGTATTACCTTGCTTAAGAGTCACAATGACTCGATAAAGCAGATTCTGTTATTATGCCCACTTGAGAACCTGAGGACACTGAGTCATTAAAAGGTTAGGCACATTGCCCAAGGTCCTCCAGCAGGTACAAGGCAGAATTAAACCCGGCTGGAGAAACGTGGCTCTTTACTCTCTGTTGAGCCACCTCTCAGGATCAGGGAGACAAAGCTCGGAGAGGTTACCTGGCTCAAGGTCACACAAGAAGAACGGCAGAGCCAGGGCTCAGAGCCCAGGTTTGTCTGGCATCAAACTGCATTCTTCCTGCTACATCTCACTGCTGCCTGGATCCTGTAATCACTAGAAATATTTCTTGCCAGGGGTGCCTGGCTGGCTCAGTTGCTTAAGTCTCTGACTCTTGGCTTCATGATGTCAGGGTCATGGGGCTGAGCCCCACATAGGGCTCTGTGCCAGTGGGGAGACTGCTTGAGATTCTCTCTCTCCCTCTCTCTCTTCCCCTTCCTCTGTATCTCTCTCTCTCTTTCTTTAATAAATAAAGAAATTTCTTTTTCAAAGAAATATTTCATCCTAACCTTTAGGACCAAATTCAGATAAATGTCTTCCTTTATAGTTTCTTTCTTCTTTTTCTCTCCCTTTGCTCTCCTCTCTGCTTTTCTCCTCTTCTCTTGCCTCTTTCCTTGCCTTGTTTTTCCTTCCTTCTTTGTCCCTCCCTTGCTCATGCCTCAGGTCTGCCAGTAACGCCCAGAAAAGGCAATGAAGGTGCAAGAGGTTACTGAGCCCTGACCTCATTAATTTTTAAACATGACTTATATAGCTTAATATGACCGGATGTTTGTTAATAACTGAAAAATTAAAAGCTTATCTCAAGAAACGTCTACATGATAGATTGGTCCAATTGTTGTGACAGAAAGGGATTTTGATTTTCATTATGGTCAGCCTGTTGGCTAACTAGGATCAGATCATTAAGTGCTCACTGGATTAATTGCTTAGTGATTTGGTCAAAAGTTTGGTTATTGTTATGGGTGTTCAGTTTAAACAAATGACACAGCCTGATCCCTAGGCCAGATCCTAGGAAGCCAGCAGGCATAGACATACGGGTTACCAACCGAGTTCCTGGTGGGTTGGCCTGGGGACAACTCAAGTTTCTAAGACAGCCAGAAGTCTTTCAAGAAAAGGCATTTACAGAGGTCATCAACACCTTCAAGATTCCAGAATACTCATTCATGTCTATAACACCTTTCACACATCACACAATTCATATTTTTTCTCCCATTCAAGTACTAGTAGTGTATAGGCTCTGACCTTGATCCTACTCTCTTGTTGTTGCCTGTTCATTCCCTTTCATGCCTTCAAGTCCCATTTCTTGTTGACCTCCAGATCCCTAGACTGAACCTTCAAAGAGCCATTTTCCAAGTTAGGTAGTATTTACAGGTTCCAGAAATTTGGATCTGAAACTCTGGGGGCAGGGAGGTGGGGTGGGCAGCATTCAGCCTACTTCCCTGTCCCCATAGACTAGGGTGTCCAACAGAGCAGGGGGATGTGGTTTAGCCACTTTTATTCCCAGCACTTAGCACTAGTAGGCATTCACTGAATGTTAAATGAAAGGCCAAGGAATACATTGAATTGAACACTCATTTGCAGATGTCGGCTGTTTGTTTATTCAACGAAGCATTCATTCATCATTATGCACCACGTGCAGCGGCACTGAGGAGGACAAGAAGCATGGGGACAGCAGGTAACCTCTGTGGCTCCGCCCTCAGGGAGCAGACATTCCGGGAGGGCGGCAAGCCTCAAAAAAGGGCACGCATAAATAAAATAAATAGTAATGACGGTGTAATAAGGGTTAGGAAAGACAAGAGCAAGGATCAACGAGAAAGCACAAGGTGTGGAGATGAGGGAAAGCATCTCACAGCAGCAATGTTGGAAGCTGAGATCTGGAGAATGAATAAGTGCTATGTGAGGAGCTGGGGGGCAGTTGCTCCAGGCAGAGGGGACCACAGATGCACAGGCTGTGAGGCAGCAAATCTTGGTGAAATCAAGGAACAGAAAGAAGTACAAGAACCTGGAGGGCAGGACGGGGCTGAGGCACAGGGAAGAGCTGGGTTGTAGTGTTCGCAGAAGAACCTTCCTCAAACGTTTTGTGTGACAGATCCCACTGTCACAGTGACAGACCTTAAGTTATGCTGAGAACCAAAGGCATCATCAAATGACATGTGAGGGATCCTAGAAGAGAATAAAAAGATTGACTACAAAAGGCTGGTGCATATAAATACTTGTTGACTGGAACATGATAGTCCAAACTGGCAGGAGATGGGGTGACAGGAGAAGGTAGCTCGACTGGCTCTGTTAACAAAGACACCCAAGTTTTATTGCTTTGGGGGCTGAGGTTGTCACAGGGATGGGGGATTTCTATAGATGTCTAGATATTAGACATTTAAGGAAACTGCTTGCTTGTTTCTAATTCCATACTCTTACCAACTGCTCAAAGTCAAATCCATTTCAGAAAATTTAAAGAATAATTCTTTTTTATGGTAAAGATTTAATTAATTAATTAATTAGCTAATTAATTAAAAGAGCTACTGGGGGGGGCAGAAGGAGAGGGTAAAAGAAGCCATAGCGGACTCCGTGCTGAGTGCAGAAGGCTTGATCCCACAACCCTGAGATCATGACCTGAGCGAAATCAAGAGTCAGATGCTGAGCCACTCAGGTGCCCTTAAAGAATAAATCTTAGGACAAATTCTGAGTTGTGTATTTACTGAGTACATAAAGGAAGAAAGCAAAGCACAAGCAAGATGTGGGACCAGTCTAAGATATGATTTCCAGTAATCCTGTGGTTTACTCTTTCTGCTTCAGTCATGACACACAGGGTTCACCATGTCTTCAATTATTTATTTTTAATGTTTATTGAGCATTTACTATATACTCAGGTATTACAATAACATTCTACATATATTAGCTTGTTTTACCTCCTTTTGGGTAAGTACTGCTTATGTCCTTGTTTTACAGCTGAGGAAGGTAATGCAGAAAGGGTAAGCACCTGGGCAGTGTGATTCCAGAAGATTTGCTCTTCAAACCACCTCACTAGACTATCTATTCCTTACTTACATTTCTGAGATTCAGATTTTATCTTGGCTCCTTTCAAGAAAATTAAGGTATGTAACAGCACATGAGGAAATCAATTTGCTTTCTCACTCACTCATTTCATTAAAATCCTCCATCAAATTGTAACAGAACTTAAAAAGAAATCAGTATATAACCCAAAGAATAAAATGAGAGCATGTGAGTCTATGATGATGTTAGTAGACAACTGGATAAATAAATAAATAGAGGAGAAAGACCAACTCTTCCTTACAGAATATTCCAATTAGTAATATAGAAGGAATGAAGGGAAAAAAAAATCACCATTTGAACACCAGAGTAATAACTGCTATAGGCAAGATCCACACGTGGATGCTAAAATTAGTTGGTGAAAGTTTTTTTAAAAAATCAAGGTATTTGCATAGTCTCAAATTATCTCTTCCCCAGCAAAAGAAATTATTAACTAAAAAAGACAAAAATAGTAAGTGTATAGTGGAGAAACCTGGCAGATACCCCTTAACCAAGAGATCGAGGTTAACAAGGTTAACATCACCGCTAATAAGACATAGCTACATTATGCAACCTGATATTATACAATGAGAAGGAACATCACTTCTGTGGTATTGTTTCCAATAAGACATGATCTCAACCTAAGCATAATATCCCAGAACCATCCGAAAATATCAGACAAGCCAAACGAAGCGGCATTCCACAAAATCGTCAAGCAGAACTCTACAAAAGTCTCAAGGTCATGAAAGACTCAAGGTCAAGGAAAGACTAAGAAACTGTCACAAATTGAATGAAACTGAGAACACATGACAACAAATTGTGTGTCATCATCACTGCATCCTGGAGCAGTAAAAGGACAGTAGTAGAAAAACTGGTAACATCTGAATCAAGTTTATAGTTTGGTGAATAGTATTGTACTAATATCAATTTCTTCACTGGGGTGATTGTACTATAACCATATGCAATGTTAACTTTTTCTTTTCCACAGAAATTGCTTTTATTATGTTAGAATATTCCTTGATGAGCTGGCAATTATTCATGTGAAGGAGAGTTCAGAAAACAGATTTATGACTGTATTAGCCTTGTCCTTGATTAGAGATTTATGAATTATACAAAAAATATAACCCAGAGTCAGTTACTCTAGAAGTAGTAGTGGAGAAGGTCTAGAAAGTCGAAGAGGCTGTGAACTGGGAAATCTTCTCCCTGCTTGTTGCCTTTCCACCTGCAGCACTTCTGGTTCAGTCACGACAAACAGGGTTAATCATACCTTCAATTGTACCCGCTGAAATGGGCGCTTGGCGATTTCTTCACGGGAAGAAGCTACTCCGACTGGGACGCTGACACTGGGCTTTGGGGGCGGACCTCCAGTGCTGCTCTTCTGACTTTGACCTTACCAGTACACTCAAAGGCCTAGTGTGCCCCCCTCTTAGTCCTTTCAGTGGGCACTTCCTGGATGGGTGTAGAAAGTCCTGGGGGTTAATGCATTCAGAGGCTCCAAACTCCTTGGCCCTTGTGAATTTACCTTTATTGATGTCCACACCAAAGATTCAGGATACACCACCCACCTTATAGCCCATGAGAGCCGCCACTGCAAATCCTCCTGGACCAAAGATGGCGCAGCGGAAAGGCCACAACCCACAAGGCAGATTTTATCCACAGGCGCTAAAGGATCAATTTAAGCAATAGAGATCTCAGCCACGACTGTATGTTCAGAAAGCATGCTGGTTCCCAGGGAATGGAGAATTGTCTTTCCTTTGCAAGGAAATCTGCTAGTCCCATCTGGCCTTAATCCTTTCTCCTGAGTACCACTTCTCTTCTGGCAAAGGTTTTAGGGTTTAGACAAAATTTGCATTCTCCACACTGTAGCATGTAACGCAGAATGACAGTATCACCTGTCTGCAGTTGAGTGACTACTTTGCCAGCACTGTCCACAATTTCTGCACCTTCATGCCCCAGGATCCCTGGAAGACTCCCTTCAGGATCAGCCCCCCTCGGGGTAGAGGCATCAGTGTGGCAAACTTCAGTGGCAATCATAGTCAACTTGAACTTCACGAGCCTTAGGGGGTCTCTACCCTTCCTGTAGAGACAGGTTCTCCCGCCTCCCAGGCAACTGCAACCTTGCATTTGATCTCCTGGTTCATCCCAGCCTTGGACTCAGTCATTGAGGGAACACGGCGTTAATTTTAGAGGAAGCTGGGTAAAGTGTCTTCAAGACATTCCGGTACTGATTTTGTAACTCTTTATAATGCTAGTAATAGTGGGATTTTTTTTAAGTTTAAATAATAATAATAGTCAGACGGTCCAATGGAGCATTCCTGCAGAATACAAAGGATAGGCCATCGCAGGAATATACCGTACACTCCAGGGCGCAGGCCAACATTAGATTCCTGAGAAACCTATTTCCAAACAACCCATCCACAGTCACCCCATAATCCGTTGACCCATAAAATCTAGTTTGCCCAAAAATACATAACCCAACTCTAATTATGAGAAGCATCAGTCCAATCCCAGTCGAGGAACCCTGTACAAATTCTCTGATGAGTACACCCCAAAACATTAAGATAATTGTGATGGGTAGTTTTCTGTGTCCCTTTGGCGAGACTACAGTTTCCAGTTGTTTAATCAAACACTAACGTTGGTGTTGCTGTATCTAGCTGTGGTCAACACCTATCATCATTGACCCTTCTTAAATAAAGGAGATTAGAAGGGGAGCAGGGCCTCATCCAGTCTGCCGAGGGCCTTACCAGGTTTCCCAGGAAAGAAGAAATTCTGGCTCGGGGCGCCTGGGTGGCTCAGTGGGTTAAGCCGCTGCCTTCGGCTCAGGTCATGATCTTAGGGTCCTGGGATTGGGTCCCGCATCGGGCTCTCTGCTCAGCAGGGAGCCTGCTTCCCTCTCTCTCTCTCTCTCTCTCTCTCTCTGCCTGCCTCTCCGTCTATTTGTGATTTCTCTCTGTCAAATAAATAAATAAAATCTTAAAAAAAAAAAAAAAAGAAAGAAATTCTGGCTCAAGACCACACCACAGATTCCTGCCTGAGTATTTAGCCTGCCAGCCTGCTGTACAGATTTTGGACTTTGAACCTTCCAGCCTCTGTAATCACATCAGCCAATTCATTAAAATAAATCTGTGTGTGTGTGTGTGTGTGTGTGTGTGTGTGTAGTACGTCTGATCCATTGCCCAGTTTGTCCAGAGTGCCCTAACTCATACAGCCACCAGTATAACACTGTTATGTTTGTTATTTTAATTTTATTTATTTGAGACAAGGAGCATGAGCGGTGGGATGCGGGGCAGGCAGAGGGAGAAGCAGGCTCCCCGCTGAGCAGAGACCCTGATGCGGGGCTCAATCCCAGGACTCTGGGATCATGACCTGAGCCAAAGGCAGATGCTTAACCATCTGAGCCACCCAAGCACCCTTAACCTTGTCTGTTAATTATAATTCAATTTAAAAAGACAGAGAGGGGGTGTCAGGCTGGCTTAGCAAGTGGAGTGTGGGACTCTTGATCTCAGGGGTATGGGTTGGAGCCCCTTGTTGGGTGTAGAGATTCTTTAAAAATGAAATCTTCAGGGTGCCTGGGTGGCTCTGTCGGTTAAATGTCTGCCTTCAGCTCAGGTCATGATCCTGGGGTCTTGGGATCGAGTCCTGCTCCACAGGAAGTCTCTTCTCCCTCTCCCTCTGCTGCTTCCCCTGCTTAGGCTCTTTCTCTGTCAGATGAATAAATAAAATTTTTAAAAAAAAAGCGCTTTAAAAATAATAAAAATAATGAAATAAAAAGAGAGAGAGAGAGAGAGAAACCTCAAGTTTCAATAAACAAACAAATAAATGGAAAGTCTGAGAAACCACCACATCCAAGAGAACCAAAGGAAACTTGACAGTGAAATGTAATAAGGTATGCTGGGCAGGACGTTGGAACAGAAGAAGGACATTAGGAAAACTAAAGAAATCTGAAGAGAGTGTGGACTCTAAGTAATAATGCGCTAATATTATCTATTAATAGAAATGTATCATACTAATTTAAGACGTTAATCCTAGGGAAAACTGGGTGTCGGTTACATGGGAACTCTCTATCTTTGCAATTCTTCTGTAAATCTGAAACTACTTGAAAATTTAAAAAAAAAAACTTATTTTGAAAAATACATATGAAGTCTGCCCCTTCCAAGGAAACAAAATAAGGTTTGAATTCAGACACACCTTCCACAAGGCTGTAGCCAACAAAAAATGAACAAATAGAAAAATATGTAATTATGGATAAATAGGAATATTAACATAATAAACAAAAATCATGGGTTATAGTAAGATTTAGACCTATATATGTGACCATTGAATCAAAGTAACAAGGAAAATTGTTTTGGGGTTTCAGACCCAAAGAATCCTTCATTAACTGTTTCTAAGTTCTGTTCCTAGAGAAGGATCTCTCCTCTTTATCTCTATTTCTTCAAAGACTCATAATTCTGACACAGGGTGAGAGCTCAAATGCATCCAAGGAATGTTGTAATTTCTGCCCAGGTGAAAGAAGAGCAGAGACGATTTCAAGCCAGTGGCAGCAGGGAGATCTGGACCTCACTAGAAGCTATCGCTGGATAAAGCTGTGGCAATGAATCTCACCAGCCTCTCAGCCGAGTGTCTGCCCATTTGAGGAGCCAGACGTTGGGCAAGGTGGCAGGATGTGGCAGAGGAAGGTCCAGAGAATCTCAGAATTTATTACAGTTACACCAACACTTCAATGATCAAACGGCATATTCTTACCTTTTCTTTGGAATGGTAAATGATGCATTTTATAAGTGGCTTATAGTTTTATCTTCAAGACCCTTGGAGATAAGTATAGGAAGAATGTTAGCTTCCCATGATCAGAAATAAAAAAAATAATATATAATAGAGAAATGTAAGAATACTCATAGCCTGGGGGCATCTGGGTGGCTCAGTGGGTTGGAGCATCTGACTCTTGATCTCAGGGTCGTGAGTTCAAGCCCCAGGTTGGGCTCCATGCTGCGTGTGGAGTCTACTTTAAAAAAAAAAAAAAAAAGAATGCTCTTAGGCTGAATTATTTTTTCCCCCATCTGGATGAAGCCTTAGAGATCATCTAGTTCCATGCTCAGATTTTGAAGATTAAAATAGGTGGCTTACCCAAAGTCCTAAAACGAGTAAGAAACAGAGTAAGAGTAAGACCCAGGCCTCCAGCTTCCTGTCTAGTACTTTTTCATGGCCCTCTGCTACCTATCAGCTCAAAGTCAGGGTCAGGATTGCCCAACAAAACAAAATGCAAGGCACAGGTGAAATTTTCTATTTTCTAATCACCGTATTTTGGAAAGTAAAAAGAAACAGGTGAAATTCATTTGCCAACATTCTATTTAACCCAATGTATCTAAAGTAGAGTCATTCCAGGGCATCTGGGTGGCTCAGTCGGTTGAGCATTTGCCTTCAGGTCAGGTCATGATCCCGGGGTCCTGGGATCGAGTCCTGCATTAGATTCCCCACTCAGCAGGGATTCTTTCTCCTTCTCCCTCTGCCACTCCCCCTGCTTGAGCTCCCAGTATCTCTCTCTCTCTCTTTCTCTCTTCCTCTCTCTCAAATAAATAAATTCTTTAAATGTAGTCATTTCAACATAAAATCCATACTTTACAATTATTAGTGAGATATTTCACATATTTTTTATATTCGGTCTTTAAAATCCAGTGTGTTTTTTATACCTGACTGCACTTATCAATTGGGAGGAACGGCATTTTAAATGCCCCATAGCCTCACGTGGCTGGCTAGTCAGTCCGTGCTGGGCAGAAGCCGTCCTGGGAAATAGCACGTGGGTAAGCCCATTAGAGACTGCCTCTGAGTGTAAGCCCTTCATCTGATCTACTGCAGAAGATAACACTATTGTCTTTTATACCCGTGGCTTCTTAAACGGAGTTTTCTTATATCAAAATACAACGTCCACAGAGTATAAGTCAATGGAAAAGTAGGTGTTGGCGAGTGCTCCCACATGTCTTTAGACTGGCTTCCTCAGAGCCCTGGTGGAAATTGATGCTTACAGCCTAGATTTTCTCTTCAAATGGTTATTATGGACATCACTTTTGGGCTGTCCATTCTTGATCAATTTCTTTTCGAAAGTCTGTTCAAGCCTCCATGATCTTTGGCCAAATTTTGAAAAAGAGGAGACCTCTTGCCATCGGAAATGTCTCATTAATCCAGCTTTTCCTCTTGTCCACACTCCTAGAGCTTTTCTTTTCTCCCAAGGACATTTACTGTCTTCCCATGTTCTGCCTGTCAAAATCCACTGAAAATCAGAACTTTGTAAAATGCAACATAAAGGCTGGTACGTGGGAGTATTGCCTCCCCAAGGGGACTTTATATCTACTTAAAACAAAAACAAAACCAAAAAACCCTAAACTAATGGACTCAAGTATCCACGGTGGGATCCTGGGATTTGGGCAGAAGCAAGTAGAAGGATTCCACGGTGTTTCTGAAATGACGTTGAACACATCGGGGGTCAACAAATGACAGCCCCCGGGGGCTAAATTCTGCCTTTTTGTTTAGCTCATGTTTTTAAATGGTTGAGGAAAAAAATCAGAGAAGAATCCTATGTCAGGATAAGTGAAAATTACATGAAATTCAAATGTTAGGATCCATAAATGGTTTGGGGGGGACGCAGCCATGCTCATTCATTCATATACGATCTATAGTTGTTTTCAGCTACAACAGCAGCACTGAGCATTTACAGTAAAGACAATATCGAGCACAAAGCCTAAAAAATTTACCATCAATCTTTTTACAGAAAAAGTGTGCCAAACCCTGATGCAGGTGATTTCCTATACTGCCTCCTTCTAGCTATATTCTGTGCACCTAAAACCCTTTTCTTAGAGCTACATAACAGGTCTGTATTTGTCACAGAATCAGAATTCCATGCCTGTTTTTACAGAAGCTGAGGAAATCTGTTACTTGAATAAATTGTGTAAAAATCTGAGTTGTCCATCAAAGACTCCCACGACTCCCTTCACATCACGTGTAGAAGGATGTTCCCACCGAAGAACGACAGCAGACAGGCCATCAAAGATTATAATAGAGGGCCCTGCTTGGAACTCCCTCCTTTGCTTCCCCCTTCCCACACCCCTTCTCTCCCTTCCTCCCTCTCTCCTTTCCTTGCTTCCTCTTTCCAATCTCGCTTCTCCACAGCTCATAAAGGGGAGCAGCCCCTTTTCCTTGAAACAAACGATGTCGCTGTAGACTCAGAGATCTTAGTCTAAGAACTGGGAGGAACTGACAGAGCAGCAAAGCACTGATTATGTGTTTTGACAAGTCACTGAGTAATACTTTCTCCCAGTAGCCACAACGCAGGACCCACTCCTGAGCCCAGGCAATGGGGCTAATTTAAGGACGGTGACTTCACATGCTCATGGGGCTGGCACCAGGCCAGGTGAGTCTGTACATGGATGGGCAGGTGTAAAGCAGATTCTGCTGTTTTCCCTGCATCGCATGGAAAAGCCCAGACCTAGAGATTTAACCTGCCCAGGGGCACACAACGAGTCAGGAGCGGAGCCAGGATCCACGTTCTGGGGTAACTTTACTAAGTGTGTGGCTGTACCTTTATTTCCCCCCACATACATAGTTTTCTATTGTAAATTTTTCTCTCAGATGTATGCAACCCTCCACCCAGAGCGCCTAAGGTGTATCAGGGGGCGGTAGAGTAGGAGTTTGGGCTTATAAACTGGGAGTGCAGAAAGAGGGAGAATATTCAGCTGTGAACAGCCAACATCAGATTTTCAGTTCCTCGGCAAGACGACGGGCTCGGAAGTCAGGCTCCATCAACAAGAAAAGGGTTTTTCGAAATTCTCTTATATACTACTTTTCCACATCAAGGAACGTGTCTGGAAGACTTGATCACAGACTTTCACGGAGGAGAGATCTGTGTAGTAGAGAAAAGCCTGTACTTTTTCCTTCAGGGGTCTATGGGGGGAAGGGGACAGAGTTAGAGAGGAAGGGAAGGACACATGTCCCAATATTCCTTCTCTGTGCCAGTGTCCTTGAGAGAAGAGTGGTGAGATTTAAGGTGAAGAGAAAGCCTAAATTTGAGGGGCTTTGGCTCTGCTTTCTGCTGAGGACTCTGGGAGGACTCTCCTGAACTGGAGACGGCACATGGAGGTCAACTGAGGACTCAACCCAATGAGGCAGGCGCAGGGCCTCACTTCAGTTCCCCTAAGGACACCCACTCCTGTGTGGGATATTTGGGGTGGGAGGACTGGGGTGTGAGATACAGACATGAGTTTAGAATTTGGCTCAGGAATTTGCCAGCAGTGTTCATGTCCGTAGTATCCTCTGGCCCAGTGAAGACGTAGGCAAGGTTGAGGAGTTCATGAAGTCAAGGGTGACTTCGCCGAGCCACAAGAGAAGGCCAGCCTCCCACCTCAGCTGCAGACACCCACAGAACACGTGGGGGCTAGCCCAGTCACCCTCAGGCATGGCCAGTCCAGGATGTGGCTCCAAGGATCTCACAGTCCCCCACCGCAGAGGCTCACATCACACTCCTCCCACCCGTTTCCCAAACACTTAGGACCTTCTGGAAGTGGGGACCAGAAACCTGATAGACTTGAGTGTTGTCCTGAAAGAAACAGAATATTCAAGTCCAAGGACACTATTTACATTGTTGATTGGAATGACACTATTTAATTAGACTCAAATATAACCTGTACCCACTAATGAATACCATGGTGATGGGGGATTTTTAAAGAATATCATATAGGTTATAGAAAAACAAAACCACCGTGTTTTCTGAGTCAAAATCCGAGCATTGTTTGAGTATGTCTGTCCCATCCCAGAGCCTGTGCTGCGACCCTTGCCTTCTGCTGCTAGCTTTACACTAATGGTAAAGCTTCCATCAAAATCCTGGGGAAGTGAAACATTCGAACATTCTTCCAGCCTGTCTCTCAGCTGAAGCAGTGGCAGAGATTATGTTGCATGTTAAAATAAACAATAATGCCTTTCTCATCGAGTGGCTGGGAGAACTAACTGGGGGCTTAGAACGGAGCCTGACAAAAAATCCTCTCTGTTTGCCATCATCATCATTTTTCATTTTCTCCAGGAACTATTGCCGACTGACTCCCCAGCATCCATCTGTCCCTTTCTCCCACAAGGTAGCAGCCACATGGTTTAAATGGGATTGGGCTCACCCCAAGTTCTGGGGTGGGCCCCCATGGCTGACTCTATCAGAGTAAATCCCTCCCATTGTCACAGTGAAGAGGGAGCAGAGCTCTTAAAGTGGTTCGACCAGAGTGAAAGCTGGCGTTTCTAGTTGATGTTTGGGGAAGAAACCTTTCTCCTTCCTTTGTATAGTGAATTTGTGATCTAAAATTGCAACAGTCCATTTGGCACTACATTATTTTAGTATTTAAATTTTTCTGACCTGAGGATCATTTTCTATCCTTAAAAATTATTGAGAACCACAAAGAGCTTTCATTTATATGAGTTATATTTATCAGTATCTGCTGTACTAGAAATTAAAACTGAGAATTTAAAAACTATTTACTAACTCATTTAAAATAACAATATGGGGCACCTGGGTGGCTCAGTGGGTTAAGCCGCTGCCTTCAGCTCAGGTCATGATCTCAGGGTCCTGGGATCCAGTCCCGCATCGGACTCTCTGCTCGGCAGGGAGTCTGCTTCCTCCTCTCTCTCTCTCTGCCTGCCTCTCTGCCTACTTGTGATCTCTCTCTGTCAAATAAATAAATAAAATATTTTAAAAAAATAAAATAACAATATGTCTCTTATAGGTAAATATAAATAATATTTTTAGTGAAGAAAATAAGTTTTCCAAAGCAAAAGAAAAATCTGAGAGAAGCATCCTTGTTTTTCATATTTTTGCAAACCTTTTTAATACCTAAGTTAACAGAAGACAAGAGGATTCTCATATCCGATGTATTCCATCTGTTGTGATAATACATCTAACCTCTGGAAACTCCCCTGTGTGCTCAGGACGGAATGAAAGTGAAAAGGCAAATAATGTCTGGGTGTGTGTATTAGCTTTCTATTGTTGCTGTAACAAATTAACATGAATTTTGTGGCTTAAAACAACACAAATTTTTTCTTACCCTTCTCAGATCAGAAGTCCAAAATCCGTTTCATTGGGTGAAAATCAAGGGGTCAACAGGGATTGTTCTTTCCTGAGGTTCTAGAAGATTCCACTTCCTTGGCCTTGCCAACTTCCTTACATTCCTTGGCTAGAAAATGCTCCTCCGTCATCAAAACCAGCAATGCAGCATGGCCTGAGCTGCTTTCTGTCTCTGCTTATAAGGCCCCTGTGACTGACACTGGGTAATCCAGTGTAAACACCCATTTCAAGATCCTTAATCACGTTTGCAAAGTCTCTTTTGCATTTAAGGTAATATATTCACTGGCTCCAAGAATTAGAATATGGACATCTCTGGGTATTATTATAAAAAATAGAGTTGACCTCAGGGATCCACCCAAAGGGTCTTGGGACCTCAGGGGTCCTTCTTGGCTGCTCCACAGAGATCCAAAGTAATACAAGTTTAAACAAAATAGGAGTATCCCCCCCCCCCCATTTGACAGTTGAGGCAAGAGCAGTTGAAGGCTGGCATGGTGGTTCCACAGGGTCAGGGATTCAGAATCCTTTCCTCTTACTCCACTTTAATCTGTAGGGATTCAAGATGGTTTGTCTGTAAAAGTGTTGCGTTAAAAAATAAAAATAATAGTGTTGCCTTCACCTATATGATTCAAGATGACTAATTGCCATACCCCTAATCTATCCAATGGGAAGGAGAAAAGGGAGGAAGAAGGGTATACCCCTCTCCCCCAAAAAACAATGCTCAAAAACTGTTTCCATCCCTCCTGCTCTTAGCTGGTCAGCCAGATCTGGTCATGTGGTCATACCAACCAAAAGTATGCTTGGAAAGGTCGCTGGACCATCATGGATCCAGCTAAAAACTCCATCAGAATTGAGTATTCCCTATATCCATTTTCACGAGGAAAATCCAACCTGATGATGGAAATTACCAAGGACAGCAGAGCCAATAAATTCTCAAAGAAATGAAACTGGACCCAACCTTACCTATAGCTTACCTCTAAGCTTTTCAGTAGATGAGCCATTGCTTTTTCTGTATGTTAAAATCTGTTTGATTTGGGGTTTCAGTTTCTGAAGCCAAAAGCTATCTGCTTTAGGAACTATATAGTATTTTCCCAATCAAAAAGTGAGAATACAGGGTTTTGCAAGTGCATGTGCCCTAAAAGACAGTGAGACAGATGATTTAAAATTGGAAACATTGAAAAAATGGGGGATGGGGAAATGGCCACTAGTTTTAACACTAATTCTAGTTGTGACATAGTCTCCTTATTCGCTGAAAATCCAATAAAAAACTTTTTTTTGAGAAGCCTCGAGAACTATGCATTTATTCTTTACCTAGACATGCTATAAGACTTTAATAGAAGATGATATCATTCAACACAAAACTAAGGTTATTTTATGGGGGTCTGGTACAAAGTCTTTATGATCTCAGAACCCTCGGCTCCTTCCACCTTGCTCTACTTTCCTAGAGTGGATGCCTGTATCCACCTGGTTTAAAACAACTCACCACCACATCTGAAGTATCCTCAGCAAGAAAAAAAAAAAAGCGAGATCATTCTCCAGCCCTGTAAGGGCCATGAATTTTCATGGAGGAAATTTATCTGTAACTGACCCTTCAGATTTTCAGAGGAAGGAGGGAGGAGAAGGAGGAAGAGGAAGACGAAGAAGAAGGAGGAGGAGGAGAAGGAGAGGAGAGGAAGAAGTAGAAGAAGAAGAGGAAGAAGAAGGAGGAGGAGGAGAAAAAGGAGGAGGAGGAGGAAGGGGGAGGGGGAGGAGGAAGATGATTTAATTTGGATTTTGAAACAATGTTTTTTTCCAAAACTATAAAATAAAACAAACACTGAATTATAGGCTTTGGGAATGTTGTGGTAAAGGTGCATGTTAGGCCATTTATCAGTTGGATAGATGGATGATAAAAGACAAATCACAGCAAACTTTTTAGAAAATTACATCAATCTGAGGGGGTTTGAAGGGGCGGGGGTGGGAGGTCGGGGTACCAGGTGGTGGGTATTATAGAGGGCACGGATTGCATGGAGCACTGGGTGTGGTGCAAAAATAATGATACTGTTATGTTATGCTGAAAGTAAATAAATGAAAAAAAAAGAAAGAAAATTACATCAAAAGAGTGAGATGCTGACTTCTGTTATTATGAAGCAGAGATTTTGCAGTTCATACCCCTGAAACTTACAGCAGATATGGGAATGTCCATTTCACAGCCTTGGATGTCAAACTTTTCCCTTTATAGATATTGGGGGGGGTAGAGAGAATTTTTAAGAACTTGAATATAAGGAAATGAGTTATCTCAAATTAATAGGAGAGAAACAAACAGCTGCAGACAGGATAGGGTTAACCAAGGGGTCTTAGCCTTAATTGCTGAATCTGGTCTCACTTACTATCTAATACTAAGAAGGGAAGCTATATAATCAAAACTTTATGACAACATTGTTTTGGAGAGTGAAGGCATAAGCTAATGGGACAAAACACAATTTGAAGATTTTTCAAGGTTCTCTAAATATTTAAAGTAGAAAATAATATTTGGGGGTTGATAATGCACTTAAATTAAATGTGAGATAATGAATGTTTGAGCTAATGATTATGTTGCTAAGGTATGTAGAATTCACAATATCCTGTCCTCTGATCTTGGCTGCCTTTCCTTGCTGGGTTAGTTTCGATCACTAAGTGTTGCGGTAAAATATTTTTTAATGTTTACTGGAATAAAAGAGAAAAGCCAATGGGAATCCTCTTTTTAATTTTTTTTTAAAATAGAACAAAGCTGAACTCACTGGGAAAGTCAATTATTAATTAACATTAATGAATTTGGTCAAGAAAACTCCTCCCTTTTCAATAAAGGGAGTCAATTTTTCTTCTCTTTCATACCCAAGTGCCTGTGATTAGTATGTTCTTTTCCTCTCTCTTTCTACAATTTTGATTACATGGTAAAGAATACATTAAAACTGGCAGTATTTCCTATTCAATCTCTTCATAATGAATTCAACAAATATCCAATGACTATAATAGTAATAATACCAGGACCTGCAGCCCTTAAAATTACACTGGGTTGGGTTGCATTCCTTTGAAAGGTATAATAAATCAAAAGATTGGGAATCCAATCTGATTTTCTTGTAGGAATGATGTTGCAACAGCTGGGTGACGTTTGTAACCAATGGCCTGATGCTATCTATCTATCTGTGCACGTTTTTAGAAATGACAACCACATTCACGTCTAATCCATTCTAAATTATATGCCCATGTACATAATTAATGGCCAGTGCACTGCAAAAACCAAAGTATAAGGATTATATTGATTTGAGAGTGCCTATGGATGGCAAGACATTCGGTGAGGCTCTGAGGGCACTGCTGAGCCCTTCTAGACATGATTATACCCAGGGCCCAGGAGATAGAGTAGTTCCTGGGAAATGATCTACGCCAAGCAAGGGGATGTAACCCTACTGCTTTGACCTCACATGTGAGAATGGGGGCAGGGGGTAGGTGGGTGGAGAATGAGGAAAGAAGAGAGAAACTTAGGGCATAACTACTGGGTTATACCAGAGGGTATTACCTTCTACCCAAGCTCTGATTGGTTCTGGGAGCCTCTTTTGCAAAGCTTATACGCTTTGCTTTTTTTTTACAGGTACTACTTGCTTTTAGTTCCTTTGTTCAGCAGTTGAAGTAGCAATATATTCCTGTCCTATGAACACATCCAGAGGGAAAATAGAATTTTTGCCTTGTGCCCACCAAACCCTTTATAAAGCTTCAAAGGTCAGGGCTATTTAAACAGATACAAAAGGGAAAAGATGATTATAATTTCTCTTCTTATCCGAATCTATTGATAAAACCCAAAATTCTATCTTAACTGTCTTGATTAGCTTCATTGACAGTACTATTGGAGTGGTGGAAGGGAACTTTCATTTTTATTCTGCATATTTCCATACAATGTAATACTTTCTCCCTCTCTCTTCTTTACAAGTGGGTGTTACTTCTAAAAAGTGAGAAAGCGAGCATAGGAAGGACAATATAGAAATGGGTTGATTTGAGACAAATTGAGGGAAAGTAGAAAAGAAAGTGAGATAGATATGAGAGAGTGAGATCTTGATGCGAGATCTTGAGTATTGAGTAGTAAATTTGGGGCTTCATCTACTTCCCCACTGGTTTTTACTCAAATTAGATCAATGAGAATTTACATAAAGGTCTCAGGGATGGCAGGAAAGGGGTTTGACTATGGGAAAACTTTGCTTCAGAAGTGCCCCCAACTCTGCTAGTATGGACCCATGGTGATAGTAATAGCAAACTGTCTTCTTTCCAGAAGAAGTTCTCCAAAGTCTCGATGGTTACTAGCTGTGAAGATGCTGACTACTTCCCCCATCTGGGATTCCAGGGTAAGGTCATAGTCCAAAAGGAAGTTATCCAAAGGGATTCAATGATGAAAATACTATTTTCAGGAAATGAACTTGATAGCTATATATAATATGAATCAGAGGATACAATAGTACAAGGCAAAATCTCTAAAAAGAACATGGAAAATAGCATTTGTTGAGCACATATTATGTGCCAGGGACTTAAATTTCTTACCTGATTTACTTGTAAAATATCCCACTCTTTCCAAGATGGGAATTATTATTCGTATGAGGAAGGTGAAGAGTGATTGAGTGACTTGCCCAGATTCTCAAGGAAATTGGTGTTGAAGAATCAGGAGCAGAACAGAATGGCCCTTCTGGAGAGGGAAGGATGCAGCTGAGGGACACTAAAGAGAGGAAGGGGATTTGGTGACTCTAGGAGAAAGTTAAAAATGAAAGAGGAGTGCTGTCTGGCTGGCTCAGATCTCTTGATCTCAAGGTCATGAGTTCAAGTCCCACATTGAGCTTGAACTTAATAAAGTTTACTTACTAAAGAAAGAAATAATGAAAAGGGATCAAGACTGATTTCAAACCCTCAAGCCAGGTGGCTAAGTGGTTGATGTGGACAAAGTTAGGGAAACCAGAAGATGAATTTGTAAGAAAGAAGTAGCATTTATCAATGATATGAGTAAAATTGTATTTTCAAAAATCAAGCAACACAATATGGTATTTGTTGGAAAGCAATCCTCTTCCTTCTCTTCTCAATCTTACTCTCAAAACGCAGTGACTATTAACTTCTTCTTGTGTATTCATTCTTGAAATTTTATTGTACACAAATATGATCATATGTGACTAGTCCTTATTTACATTGCCTTTAATAGCAATGTAAATCTAAGTGTAAATTTAATAGAGCTTTCCAGATATGCCTTATTCTTCTTAAGAGCTATATAGTATTTCAGCGTATGAATGCTGCTCTATTTAACCAGTCTTCCCCAGTTGGTACTTTGGCTATATGTAACAGAGTTGCTTTCATAGGGTATAGTTGCTGCTATTATTGTTTGCAACTTACAAAACATTGTCATGGTGCGAATTCTTGTATGTGATTTTTTTTTACATATTCATGAATATGTATATTCATCTCTAAGACAAATTTCTAGAAGTGGAACAATTAGGTCAAATATTATGTATTTTTAAATCCTAATAAATGTCTTTTAACTATTGATAAATATTGCCAAAAAAAAAAATAGTACGTGCTAATAAACACTTATACTCACCGAACACGAAGGGCCCCAATTCTCCACATTCTCTTTGGAATGAATATTTTCAAACTTTTTTGTCTTGCCAGCCTGACACGTGAGTGATGTGACTGTGTTTTGATTTTAAGCTGCTGCCTGATTCTAGACATCTTAGTCTGGGAAGCTGCAGGGTCACTTAAAGGGAGTATTCTTTTTTTTTTTTAGATTATTTATTTATTTATTTGATAGAGAGAAATCACAAGTAGTCGGAGAGGCAGGCAGAGAGAGAGAGAGGGAAACAGGCTCCCTGCTGAGCAGAGAGCCCGATGCAGGACTCGATCCCAGGACCCTGAGATCACGACCTGAGCTGAAGGCAGCGGCTTAACCCACTGAGCCACCCAGGCGCCCCTAAAGGGAGTATTCTTGTAGGCAACTGGGAGTATAGGATCTGCACTTGAATGAGTGGCGAGAGAGACCGATGTTGATTTTGGAATCATGACTGCCAAGAAAATAAAGTTGTGTAGAAGAATGAATGCAGAGTTAAGAAATCAGAGAAATGAAATGAAGGCCTGGGGACCAGAGGTGAGGCCAGAAAGAAGAAGAGCAAGAGGAGATAGATACAAGGAATGGAAGAATCAGGAGAATTCAACCTTATAGACAACAGAAGAGGTGAGTTCCAGAAAAGAAGTAAGAAGTATACCGTGTGGCGTCAGGAACTCAGAAAACGGCCAAAAAGGAGCCCTTTGCTGTGGCAGAGAAATAAAAATGGATTCACCCAGTCTTGAGTATCCAGATGTTGAGACTCTGGTGGACCCTTATGGTGTCTTCTTAGAAAGCACGACTGTTTACTAGAAAATTCTACCATGATGAAGCTGGTGTGAAACCCAGCCAGCTCTTAAAAATCCTCCAAAGATGAAGGTGGCTTCCTTCCAAAATGTTGAGTAATGTTGGCAATCAAGTGGAAGGGTGTTTCGCCATGACCAGCCTGGCCTTTTCAACCCAGGGGACTCAGCACACTCATCATTTTACTGGGAGTCCCACCTCCAAAATGAAGATGAGGCTGGGGCAGAGGCCTGTAATGGTGAAGGTAAAAGGTTATAATGTTATCTTCAAACACATAAAATGTAACCCTCCCTTCATTCCAATATTGCTATAAGAAGTCTTATCACACTACACACCTAATAAAGCAAATTGAAATAACAATAAACAATAAAGGAAATGTGACTTATGCTCGGAATGAGAGTTGTGAGGCCCCAGGTGACTGTCCTCAAGTTTGTACAAATTGTACTTCCTGCAAATACCTGCAAATGTCTGGGCATCCCCCTCCCCCTCCATCTGCCACATCCACCCCCATATTCGGCTGGGGATGGCTTTGCCCCCACAAGGCCTCTCTAAACTCATCCAAAGGAATAGTTTCCACCAGATTGTGTTCTATAGGATAGTTTCTTCTTTTCCCTGTGTGCTCTGTGTTTTTTTTTTTTTTTAAGATTTTATTTATTTATTTGACACAGAGAGAGAGACAGATCACAAGCAGGCAAAGAGGCAGGCGGGGGGTGGGGGAAGCAAGCTCGCTGCTGAGCAGAGAGCCCAATGCGGGGCTCGATCCCAGGACCCTGAGATCATGACCTGAGCCAAAGGCAGAGTCTTAACCCACTAAGCCACCCAGGTGCCCCTCTGTGTTCTTTTCGAAATCAAGTCTCAAGCAGGACCAAAATAAGTCACTGGAAGGTTTAATTTGCTTCTGGTTGGTGATTACCGCTTTGTTTGAATCTTTTTTTCTCCAATCGGAAATGTGAGTTTCTGTCTAGTGTCTGGTCTGGGTGCTAAGAGGGCTTAATAGAGATTTATACTAAACTAGGAATTTTTCTCTTTGATAGATTGGAATCTTTTGGTGGGGGCGGGTCAGTCTTTATGAATACACAAGAGAATAACTGTCTTACTTCCTAAATACTGAAGGAAATAGAGAAAGATGTTCTGTATGGGCAATTTACACCTGCGAAAAGACAGCCTGGGGTCGATTAGAAAAGTCAGTGTGAGGGGCATGTGCATGGCTCAGTCGATGAAGCGTCTGCCTTCTGCTCAGGTCATGATCCCATGGTCCCGGGATCAAGCTTCTCTCTCTCCTGCTGCCCCTTGCCCTCCACGCTGCTTGTGCTCTCTCTTACCAGCTCTCTCTCTCTCTCAAATAAATATATAAAATCATGGAGAAAAAAAAAAAGAAAACTCAGTGTGATTTGAAGTCAAAACATAACAGTAAATCTAGGGGAGGTGAAGTTTTCTTGTTCTCTTCCTGACTGAGAGATTTGCGTCGGTGTAATTTCTGCCCATTTGTCAATGACACACCTGCATTTTGCCAGGAAATTTGACTCAGTCACACACCTGAATGGTCAACTCAGAAGAAGAAACATCAGGCTGGTTATTTAAATTGGTCCACGAATTGCTCTACACAAACTGACAGAACTGACAAGTCAATGCAGCCACGATATCAAATCTGTTCACTCTGTGTTCTATAACTATTCACAGTTCTTGGCTTTTGAGAATTTGATGAAAACTAGGGACACTGAGGGCACCTGGGTGGCTCCCTCAGTTAAGCATTTGCCTTTGGTTCAGATCATGATGTCAGGGTCCTGGGATCCAGCCCCACATGGGGCTCCCTGCTCAGAAGGAAGTCTGCGTCTCCTTCTCTCTCCCTCTGCCTTTCCCCCCGACTAATGCTCTCTTTTCCAATAAATAAATAAAATTTTAAAAAAGAAAATAAAAGAAAACTAGGGACACTGAAAAAATTCACCCCTGCGCACTCACACACACATTTTTACAGAGCTTTCACCGTGTTTCTGAATTCTAACCACAGATGCCTATGAGTACCCAGATAGGCCCTTCTGTTACGTTCAAATTGGGTTTGATTCATAGAAGTTTAATCCAAGGCTCTTCTAATAGAACTCAGTACAGTTGGTAGGCCAGGCCATGGTGTGAAATAAGGTGATTCCAGAAAACTAAATGAAAAAAACCCCATCTCAAAAGTATTGTGAGCTATGTAATGCCACATCTGAAAAAACACTGTGGATAGAAACTTCGTGGTTTGGAACATGAGTGTCCAAAGTCCTTGATTTTTTAAAAATAAATGCTCATTTTCTTCTTCAATTAAGATTTCTTCCACCATCAATAAGAATGGAATATAAAGGGATTTATCTCAATCCCAGTTTGTCCCATTCCATGGGTTGCCTCTTTGTTTTTTTGACTGCTTCCTTTGCTGTGCAGAAGCTTTGGTGTCAAATTATGATTTCAGTGCCAATTTGAAATCTATTTTCTATTAAAAGAGTGATAGTAACTCTAGTCTTTCATATTCATACTTTAAATCAATATGCTTCTATAATTGTATTATTCACTCAGCGGCCTTTTTAAGCACTGGTGATATTTCCAACATTGTGCCAGGGATAGAAAGATAAATAAATAAAACACAACCCATGTTCAGGAAGCAGGAAAATCTTGGAAATCTAAGAGAAGTATGTAATTCAAGGCGTCATGTCAATTAAGAAGATAAAATTTGACAGGAGAGGAAAAGATTTGCTTCCAAGGATATATGTGTAAATTGATGCACTTGTTATATTAAGGTTCAAGAGCTATTAATTTTTTAAGAGTGCTTCTAAGTAATTATCATACAATGACATTTAAAAAAGTTAGCTAATGTATTCCACCGAAGATTTACCCCTCATTGAAATGGGCTAAGCTTTTGAGGAAGATTCCTTATTTTGTTGTTTGAGGAAAAACATTTTGTGTCTTAAAAAAAAAAAAAAAAAGAAGAAGAAGAAGAAAATAAACACCCATCTAATGGCTAAAACTGCAAAGATCAATCATACTAAATGTTGGCAAAGATAAGGGGTAACTAGAATTCTCATACATTGATGGTGGGAAATTAAATTAGTAAAATCACTTTTGGAAAACAACTTGGCAGCTCCATACAAAGTTAATAGATTTCTATCCTGTGACCCAGCAATGCTTCTAAGTTCTTATCCTATAGAAAATAAAACATGTGTCCAAAGAAGACTTTGTATAAGAAAGTTCATAATCGCCCCAGACTGGAAATAACCCATGTGTTCATCAACAAGAGAATGTACAATCAAATTTTGGTATATTCATACAATGGATTTTGATGAAGTCCCAAAAGTTTATTTTCACTTGTTTCCTTTGCCTTTGGAGACATATCTTGAAAGAAGTTGTTGTGGCTGATATCGAAGAGATTACTGCCTATGTTCTAGGATTCTGATGGATTCCTGTCTCACATTGAGATCTTTTATCCATTTCAAGTTTATCTTTGTGTACAGTGTAAGAAAATGGTCGAGTTTCATTCTTCTACATATAGCTGCCCAGTTTTCCCAGCACCATTTATTGAAGAGACTGTCTTTTTTCCACTATATATTTTTTTCCTGTTTTGTCGAAGATTAATTGACCATAGAGTTGAGGATCCATATCTGGGCTCTCTACTCTGTTCCACTGGTCTATGTGTCTGTTTTTATGCCAGTACCATGCTGTCTTGGTGATCACAGCTTTGTAGTAAAGCTTGAAATCCGGTAACGTGATGCCCCCAGTTTTATTTTTGTTTTTCAACATTTCCTTAGTGATTCGGGGTCTCTTCTGATTCCATACAAATTTTTGGATTATTTACTCCAGCTCTTTGAAGAATACCGGTGGAATTTTGATCGGAATGGCATTAAAAGTATAGATTGCTCTAGGCAGTATAGACATTTTAACAATGTTTATTCTTCCAATCCAAGAGCATGGAATGGTCTTCCATCTTTTTGTGTCTTCTTCGATTTCTTTCATGAGTGTTCTGCAGTTCCTTAAGTACAGATACAATGGAATACTAGTCAACAACAAAAAAAATGGGCAACTTGATACCTGTAACAACATAGGTGAACTCCAAAAATAGTATGCAGTGAGACAGAAGCTACATGCAAGAGAGAGAGAACATACTGAATGTCCTTTTATATGAAGTTCTAGAACAGACCAAACTAACGGAAGGTGATAGAAATCAGAACAGAGGTTACCTCTGGGGATGGCGTTGGGGGTGGGAAGAACTAAGAGTGACTGAGAAGAGGCAAGAGGAAATTTAGGGAGGAGCTGAAAATGTGCTAAACCTTGATGGGTTGGGTGTTACATGGGTGGCAGGCAGAATAATGGCCCCCAAGACATCCATGCTCCAATGATCCAAGCCTGTGATTATGTTTTCCTAAATGGCAAAAAAGGCTTCAGAAATGTGATTGACATTAAGGGCCTTTGGATGGCGAGACTATATGGGTGGGCCCAATCTAATCATATAAGCAGAGAACCTTTCCTGGCTGTGGTCAAAAAGACAGAATGGCAAGCAGAAGAAAGGGCAGAGAAATGTAACATTGCCAGCTTTCAAGATGGAGGAAGGGTTAAGATCCAAGGAATCTCTCTAGAGAATAGACAGGGAAAGTTAACAGATTCTCCTCCAGGGTCCCCAGAAAGGAACCCATCCTGATCAACACCTTGATTTTAGCCCAATAAGACCCATGCCAGACTTCTGACCTATAGAACTGTAAGATAATAAATTTGTCTTGCTTTAAGGTACTAAGTTTATGATAATTTGTTACAGGATCAACAGAATAGTAATACAGGGGCGCCTGGGTGGCTCAGTGGGTTAAGTCTCTGCTTTCGGCTCAGGTCATGATCTCAGGGTCCTGGCATCAAGTCCCACTTTGGGCTCTCTGCTCAGCAGGGAGCCTGCTTCCTCTCTGTCTCTCTGCCCATCTCTCTGCCTACTTGTGATCTCTCTCTCTGTCAAATAAATAAATAAAAATCTTTCAAAAAATAGAAAAGTAATACAAATATGCATGTGTCAAAACTCACAAAATATACATTTAAGATTTGCATATTTCACTGCAGGCAAATCACACCTTGCTGTGGGTTGAATTGCGCCTTCCCCCAAAGATATGTAAAAGTCCTAACTCAGCACATCAGAATGACCTTATTTAGAAGTAAGGTCATTGTCATTAGTGAAGATAAGTTCAGCCTAGTCGCTTTATAAAAAGAGGGGAAGACAGAGACTAGGAGTGAAAATGCCAGGTGATGCCAGACACAGAGATGGGAGAGAAGCAACCGCAAGCCAAGGAACCTAGGGATGTGGCCACCATAGGAATTGAGGAAGAAGCATCTAGTGTGTCTAGTGTGTCCCAGGGGAGAGAGCTTTTGGATTTCTGGCCTCCAAACCTGTGGGAGAACACATTTCTGTGGTTTTAAACCACTTCGTGGATGGTACTTTGTTATGAAAGTCCTAGGAAACTAATACATACCTCAATTTTCAAACAAAAGGAATCTGTGATAGGAAAAGGAAATACAATGTTACATACCAGGTTGAAGTCCTCTTCATAGTCTTCCCCAGTAAGTTTCCTCCCACTTTCCACAAAAGTAACCACTATCCTTACTTTCTTACCATTCCATTGCTTGTTTTTGTTTTGTTTTGTTTTTAAAGATTTTATTTATTCATTTGAGAGAGAGAGCACAAGCAGGGGGAGGAGCAGAGGAAGGAGCAGACTCTGCTGAGCAGGAAGCCCAACTTGGGGCTCCATCCCAGGACCCTGAGATCATGATCTGAGCCAAAGACAAATGCTTCATTGGCTGAACCACCCTGACGCCCCTCCATTGCTAGTTTTCATACATTTGTTATTTGTCTATAAATCATCCATATGTTGCGTGTCTTTAAGCTTTATATAAACAGAATCATAATGTACTTATTTCATAATTTTTTCTTTCAATCTTATGCTTGTCAGATGAGTTTATGTTATGTACTGCTTTACATTAATTTTCTTCACTGTATAGAATTATATTTTATGAAAAAAGAGTAATTTCTCTATCCATCATCTTATAAATGGACATTTAGGCTATCCCCCTCCTCCCATCATTATTACAAACATTGCTGCTATGAACATTTTTGAACACATGTCAATGTTTCTTAAGGATATACAGTTAAGAGAATTTCCAAGTCTTAAAAGACGTGTGTCCTTAACTTAGCAATATAGTGCCAAGCGGCTCTCTGAAGTGATTGCCCTGACATACACTCACAACAGTAGTGTAAGAGTTCCTATTACTCATATCCTCATACCCTTGGCATTTCCAAGCAAAAGAGGTTTTACCTCAGAACAAATGAAGCTTAAATTTCAGAACCCTTCAATTGTTTGGGACCCTTCAAATCCCCATAGCAATTCATATTCCTTTATTTTCTTTCTTTAATTTTTTTATTGAGGGGAGGCAGATGGAGAGGAATCTGAAGTAGGCTCCGCCACACCCAGCATGAAGCCCAACAAGGGGCTTGATCCCATGACCCTGAGATCATGACCTGAGCCAAAATCAAGAGATGGACACCTAACTGACTGAGTCACTCAGGTGCCTCCCTATTCCAATGGTGGGGGGGAGACCTTTTAGATGTTTCACTGAATAGCACTTAATGTTATAGATTACTTTGTAATAGATAAATTTATCTTTATGATATTGAGCCCTCACATTCAAAAGATGTGCAGCTATAAATTTTTCTCAGGTTTTCCTTTGATTTCCAGTGATGTTTTGCAAGTTTCTCCCATAAAGTTTTTACATGTCTTTAGAC
Organism: Mustela putorius furo; assembly: GCF_011764305.1. NCBI lineage: Eukaryota > Metazoa > Chordata > Mammalia > Carnivora > Mustelidae > Mustela > Mustela putorius. Next base: position 16,905,990 of record NW_025421998.1, read on the forward strand.
AAAACTTATTCCTACTTGTCCTAATAGATTTGTTGCTATTATAATGTCCCTTCTTTCTTTACCTTTTTTATTTGGTTGTTGTTAGTATATAGGAATGCTTCTGATTCACCTTTGCTCAGCTTGTATCCTGTCACACTTGCAAAAATTTATTTAGTTCTAAAATAAATCATTTTTAATCTGATCAATGGCTCTGAGGGTCCATCTTTATATGTACTGTTTTCCAATTCTTTCGGCAAACAAACCCAAGAACACATTTTGATCAATGCACAGTAGTTCCAAATAAATACTGCACATTTGTTAAAACAATCAAAAACAGTATCATATGCTCTAAACCATGCCCCATCTAATTCGATTACACAGTATCTGTTTGACCCAAGTTTAAAAATACAGGTGAGATTAATTCAGAAGAAACTCAGTGACTTACCAGATTCTTTCAGAATTGTGTTTTATCAAATACAATCCATTCACTTAAGTCTTGTTCAACCAGTTCTGTCATAGATTCATCTCAGTTGTCATCATTAAGACACTCCAAGGTCCCTGCTTGTATGGAGCTTTCATTCTAATGAGGGAGGCAACATTACAAGTAGTGGCAAAAATACTAACCTTAAAATTATGATGCTATGTGAGAAAATTACAGGAAGCCGGGAGAGCACTGCACAAAAGATGCTCATTTAGATTGGGGAATTAAATGAGTTCTCTCCAAGAAAGTGGCATTGAAGCTAAGTAACGGGCAGGGAAAGAAGAGCTTTTAAGCAGAGGAAACAATGTCTAGAAGGAGCTGGAAAATTCTAGGGACTAAAAGACACCATTGTGACTGGAGTGGAGAAAACAATGGGGAGAGCAGGGCCAGACAACATTGGGGAGGTGAGCAGGGGAGTATCATCAAGACTTTGAAGACCTTTTACCTTAAGGATAATTATTAGCTCCACAAAGAGCTAGCAGGAAAAGATCACAACTGTGGGTAGCAAGGAGACCGAGAGGCCAGAGGCCATGCAAGGAGTGCTAATGGGGTTCTGTCAAGAGGCAGCGATGGTTTAAGCTAGGGAGGCACATAGAGGTGGAAAACATTGACTTTGTGACATATTTTGGAGGTTGATTCAACAGGCCTTAATGTTGATAGATTGTGCCGAAGTGAGGAGAGTGTTTGCAAGTGAAGAGTGTTTCCAACAGGTTTCTGACATGAGTACAGGGGGTGCTCTTTACTGGAAGGGAAAGAGGTAGAGATGAAGCCCACTGGGCAGGAAAGATCAGGATTTCAGCTTTAGATGTGTCAAGTTTGAGATGCCTCTGGGGGATGCATAGGATATGAGAGGATGGATAGGCATTAAATATGTGGGTCTCTAGGGTTGGAGTTAGAAATCAGAAAGTCTAAATTGTCAGGTAGAACATCAGGGAGGTAATATATGCAGTTTCCTTTTTTTTTTTTTTTTTTAACTTCCACGTACACCTCTCTGTGCAAATCTCTGCAAACCAATGAAACACACACACACACACACACACGAGCAGTGAGTGGTATAACCTCACAAGGAACTTGAGGAAGCTGTTGTCACCATCTCATCTACTGATTGGAGTCTCAAAGGTCAAGACCACACTGGAGTCTTTCTATTGTTGTAAAAGTTAATGAAAGTTAATTATTAAAGCTGACAGGTAATTTCCCCAATGCCTTACATAACCTACATATAGACACCCCTGTACATATGGATGCAATCAGAGCCTATAGGACTAAGTGGATGGACACTTCCGACAACGGGACTGCTTGACCTCAGAAATTTGCAGCTGGTGCTCAAGTCCCTCACTGAGCACGCACCAGGTAGGAAGCAAATTTACAATCATTTTGCTCAAACTTGTCTTCTAGTTCTTGCAAATGATATATTTTCTGATCCAAACCTACTTAAAAGTCAGGGTTGTGGGAGCAGGAATGAATGAGTCCACTACCAATAGATTAAAAATGTATGCCCAGAGCCCTAGTGATGTGAAGCAAATATTTGAGTAGACTTTGATTTGACCAAATACATTGTTGTATGCATTGTTAAGCTCTAGATAGCCTCTTCAACAATGGAAGAGGTTTTTGCCTTAATTATTCACATAATTCCTTTAATTCTGGACCCAAATCTGACTTTATAGGTAGACCATCTGTTCTGAAGTTTGGTCAATAAAGAAAGCTTTTAGGAAAGGTTTTTCTAGGAGGTAGAGTCATCTGTTAGAAGGTGTTGAGAAGGACCTTTCAGTCCAGAGGCGAGGGATTTATCTACAAGACATCCCAGAAAGTCCAAGAAGGGAAGGGTTGGGGGAAGAGAAAAGGGAAGAGAAAACAAGTAGAATGGAGAGTGAAAAAGGAAGAGAAAGAGGGAAGGAAATTGTAAAGTAGCAGAGTACCATATGTCACAAATAATGTACCATGCAGGGGTACTTTTTTTGTGGATTTCTAGTCTTAACAAGAAAAGTCAAGAAACGCTCACACAACAGTCTTTAAATATGCAAGTGAGAAACACTGTATTAAATCATTTGACTACATAATTCTCTTTTCCCAAGTAAAATTGCCATTCAGAGAAACAGTACAGTGATTGCCACATAAGGATCAGTCCTGTTGAGAAATTAGGAGGCAATTATTTGATTTCAGAGACAAGTCATTTACAGTGGTTAATACACAGCTCCTACTCAGTCTGGATAAATGGATGAGTATATAAATAAATCAGCCGGTGTATCAGTATCTACTAAATAGCTCATATTCAGCCAAGAAATGAAACAGTTCACAAAATGAGAAATGATATTTTCTTACTAGATTAAATAAGCAATAACTTAGTCCCATTTCTCTCCATAAGGGGGGTCTTTGATTCTCCAAACAGAGAAAAGAAGAGCTTCCTCAATAAACCACTTCATTTCAAGGAGATTGAACTCCAGCCACCCAGGCTCTGGATTTTGTGTCTCTGATGCTGAAAGCAGGGACATAGGGGAGAGGCTCCATGTTCAAGGGCCTCAGCTGGAGCTCCCTTGGGGTTAGGACTAATCAACATAGCAGAAATGAGTGTGTTTCAGAATCACTCACAAGACCTGGTTTCTTGTTCTGGCTCTGTCACTTGCCAGCTTTGAGACTTGGAAAAGTCATGTATCTTCCCAGATCTTGATTTTGCCATCTGCACATTGGTGGTAATAAGGTCTGCCTTCCCTGCCTGCTTCATAGGACAAAAAAGCAAAAATACTTAGAAACCTACAAAACCTTTATAGAAAGTCCAGGGATCCTCTCTCTTCTTCCATAGCCTACTGGATCTGAAGCGCCTTGCTGTGGCTTATTTGCACATTTCTCTAACGATGTAGTCATTTGGCCAACAAAGTCTTCTGTTCCAGTTCGTGGGTCACTACCCTTTGAACATGACTTGCCCATTCCCTGCTGCTTTCCCAACATCTCTCCTGAACTGATCCGTTCTTTGAGGTCTAAGTCAAGACCTACAGTTCTTTCGTGAAACCTTCCTTGACTCCAACCCACATTCATGGCCCGTCTTCTTCCAATCTGTTATCTGTGACAATCACTTTGGACACCCCCCGCCCTGCATAAATGTAAACTTTGGAGTTTGGAGTACATCACTGACCACTTACAGCATTTGTTCACAGTCTAGTTTATTTAAACAAACTTTGGGGGCCGCAACTCTATGTTGTTTCCCATGTGAAGGGGAAAAAAATGATTAAGATTTGGCCCTGGTCCTTGGGAATCTGAGTCTTACTGGGGAGAGAAATCTGTGAACGAACAATGATGGCACAGTACACTATGGTACAGAAAGGCATACAAAGTATGTACAGGAAGGGAATGATTAACTCTTTCTCGGGGACTCCACGAAGGCTTTACCCACATCTTCTTATCTTATACACCTATGTTAGGGACAGAGTTCCTGACAAACAATAGGCCAATAAATGCTGCCTGAAGGAAAGAAGGAACCAACCAATGATCAGGGACAGCTGAGTATTTTTAAGGATGAATTGGAATTCACCAGGAGTCGAAAGAGAAGAACACGGATAAGAGAAACACCATTCTCGAAGACATGAAGATGGGCAACATGGAAGGGGGAGAAGTTGAGAAACTTGTGAGATGGGCCAGAGCTAATCCGTGAAAAGCCTTGCATGCCAAGCTGTGAAGCTTAGATAGGTGTGTGCTTTCAAATTATGTCAAAATAAACCTGTGAGAGTAGAAACCTGGTCATTCTGGGCAAATGCGGAGTAGACATGAAGTCACAGAAAAGTTGGTAGCACTGATGCTTTCAGACAGATCGTAGACTTCTGTCAGACAGCGTTGTAAATAGTCAATACACACGGTCAATATATACTCAGTCCTGAGGCCATTACCTCTGCAATGAAGGCTAAGAAGTCTCTTGACAACAGCCCTACAGGGAGGAAATGGCGTCCCCCTCTACCACTAGGTAAACAAAAGCTTGGAGGGCTTGCCCGTAGCAACACAGTTAAGCAGTGACCGGATCTCACTGTCAGATCTCACCCTTTCCTGCTGCACCTCCTAACTACATGAGGTTTGACTTGGTTTTTCAGCAGTATAACCAAAAATAATAATTGTGAATAAAAAGAATTGTCAACAACAACAATAATAATGTTTAGTGCCTGAACTAAGATTAAGCTAAAGCTAAGTTCCTAGAAGATGTTGAAAGACCTACCATAAGGGCAGCTGGCTGGCTTTGTTAGTGAAACATGTGAGTCTGGATCTCAGGGTCTTGAGTTTGAGCCCCACATTGGATGTAGAGATTACTTACATAAATAAACTTTATTTTGGGAAGAAGATTTTATTTATTTCAGAAAGAGAGTGAGCATGAGAGGCAGGCAGAGGCAGAGGGAGAGAGAGAAGCAGGCTCCCTGCCGAGCAGGGAACCTGATGCGGGGCTCAATCCCAGGACCCAGAGATCATGACCTGAGCCAAAGGTAGGGCCAACCAACTGAGCTACATAGGTGTCCCCAATAAATAAACTTGAAAAAATAATAAAAGGAAATAAAGGACCACTATAAACTTACATAAATAAACTTTCTGAGTAAGCAATGCAAGACACATGTTATGTTCTTACCCACTATGGACACTGAACTAAAGTTGTATGAATTATCCCTATTATTTTGGCAAAAAAGGCATTTCAAACCTTTTCCTTTGAGCATCTTGCTTTGAGACTCTCTGAGGGAACTACTCCATGACCTTGGGAGCCCAACCCTGGTCCCATCATCTTTAATTGCTTCTATGTCACTTTATCTCCTCCCTTGATGGAAAGACTCTGGCTTCGCAAATGATCTGGAAGGGTTTATGACTTGCCCATAGCTTCCAAAAGATCATCACTAAAAAAAAAAAAAAAAAAAAAAAAAGGAAAAAGGAAAAATGGGTTTTCGTGTTCTAAATGTTAATAGACCCATTGATTTCTCCCAAAGAAACAGCTCTGGGATCAGATTTATAATATAGCCTCCTTAATTACCCTGCTGTGTTTCAAGAACGGAACCCAGAATCACAGCTTTAACTAGAAATCATTGGCTGCCCCTGCCCCTGCCCCTTGTAACCTCTCTTCATCAGCATCAGCATGGGTCCTCCTCCCTCCCAACCCATGTCAGCCCAGTCACTCCTAATGGCCACTCGGGACTTCTCTGATTTGGGTGCCGCCATCTCCCTGACTCCCTCCAGTCTGACACCAACCACAGTGTGGGGCTCTACACGCCCTCACTTTCGGGTTCATCTGTGGCTCCTGATTGGGGTCCCTCTTATGGTGCTTGCTGGAGAATGATTCAGCTTGTTCCCCCCCCAACCCCGTCCCTCCTCCCCTAAGTGTAGCTCTCAAGGTATACCTCTTTTCCCTGTCGTCTGAGGAGCAGTTTGTGACATAGGGCTGGCATCCTCTGGTTTCCCATGGACCGGCACAGGGCTATGGGATGGGGATCCTACCGAAGGGCGGGATCGTTGGGGGCCCACCTTGAATCACGGTGGTGGGGGTATCTACTGCAGCTGGGGAGGGGCTGGGAAATGCTCCGCATACCTGCTTGCCTCCGGTTTCAAATTAGCACTAATAAACGAAAAATACCAGCATTGCTTAGGAGCACCTGGATTCAAATCGGCTGTTTCCTAGCAGATAGGGCAGCCCTCTGAGAGATGAGAACTCTAAATAGATAAAAACTGAGGCGTGAAAAAAGTCAAGGCCCTTAGACACTTCTGCGTGGAGGAAGCAGGCAGCGTGGAGGTGCTGGGGTCACTGGAAGGCAGGCAGCGACACTCGGTGCCTGGCACTGGACTGGAGATGGGCGGAACGGGGTGCAGGGTGGGGTTCAGGGGTCACGCATATGACCATCCTTAACCACTAGAAATATCAAAGTTATTCATCAACCAGAATAGTTAAATTAAAAAAAAAAAAAAAACCTGAACTTCAGAAAATCCCGGAATTAAATTTCTATTCAGAAAAAAAAAAAAAAAAAAGCAGAGAAAGACAAGTGTAAAATAACTAAACCCCAGGACCAAAGTAAGCAGATGTGTGTGTGCATATGAGAGCATGTCTATGTAGAGAGTTACATATGTCATAAAGGCCCAAAAAATTTAAAAGAGCACATCATTGAAAAAAAAATAAAAGTGGAAATGTATACCAACGAGTTCTAAAAGCATTAGGAGAAAGAGGCCTGAGAGTAAATTTCAATCCCCGAAGACCCACTCGTGCCCAAAGAAACCCAGAGAAAAATCTAAGGCATGAAGATAAATCAGAACGTGGGAAGGCATATGTGAATATGGGTATCATATTTGAGACTGGACTTATGATTTCTAGGAACCGAGAAACATTTTTTCAAGAATTTCTGGGGGAAGGTAATTTGTTCAGGCAAAAAAAAAAAAAAAAGAGAGAGAGAGAGAGATTAAGCCGATTGCTTTGAATTCCTAACTGACATAGATCATACTAAAGCATCCCAGAGATGAGGACATGGAGAAGGACATGAATTTAGGACTGTCTGGAGCCTCTGGGGGCCGAGGCACCACAGGGCTGGTTGACTCAGTGACTCACAATGTGTGCTGAGTGCGGACCGGGAGGCAGCAGCGTTGGGAACAAGGACTGCAGTAAGAGAACAAACCTGAAGTCTGGAATGTGACCCTCAAGGTCTCTTTCTCTAAGTTCTGTAAAGTTCTTGTGGGGTTTTTTGTTCTGTTTTGTTTAGAGAAAGAGAGAGAGAGGAGAGAGTGGTTGTGTGAGCCAGGGCTGGGTGAGGGAGGGGCTGTGGGGGAGGGGGGAGGGAGAGAGAAAGAGAGAGAGAATATTAAGCAGTCTCTGCTCCCAGCAAGGAGCCTGACACAGGGCTCAATCCCACGACCCTGAAATCATGACCTGAGCCTAATCTCTAAGGAGTTAGACACCAGGCGCCTCTGAAAAGATTTCTTAAGCTGCCCTGATTCCCGACCTTGAGCACTCCCCTTGTAGTCAGTGCTTAGGTGTGGAAGGAGGCATTTTCCAATGTTTTGCAGGATGGTAGGAGCCCAGGCCCTTGATCCAGAGGGAGGTATGATGGAACCCACTAAGAGCCAGCCAAGGTCATCCTCAGGGAAGGAAGCAAAGCAAAACAGAGTGATCTCTGCCATCACTGTCACTGGCAAAAAAAAAAAAAAAAATCAAACCATACCTTAGCAGAGTTTTAAAAAAAAATGAGTTTTTCTGAGCAACTCGGTGGAAAAATGAATAAAGCAACAAAATAGTGGAATCACTTTTTTCTGTCCATGGCAGCATCTGACAAAGAAATGCACAGCGCTTAAGTCTTCTTCATCCTACGTTTGGCTAGGATGGATACCCCACAGGATGAAAGCTATTCTTGAAAGACACCCTGGACAGCCTTTCCAAGAGATCTAAGGTGTCAAGAGTCATTGAACAGGGATTAGCTCTTAAGTGTTTTGTTGGTCATTGGCAAATAAGGACCAAAAACTCCATGCTAGGCATAGCAATGAGTAAGCCAAGCCCATTCTGCTTCATGAACATTCTTCTGACAATGAGGAGTATTGTATAGTTGGTGGGATTTGACACTTGGAACTGGGGTGGAGGAGTGAGTGAGGGGTTAGAGAAGAAGCAGTTTGTTGGGGTGAGAGGAAACTCAGAAAGAACAGAGGGGGTCTAACAGTTGTAACAAAGCCCAAGAACACCCCAAATGCTGGAGGTCAAACCAGAGGGTAGGGCAGAATCCCTCCACAGTGGTCAGAGAAGATCAGTAGAAAGGACTTTAGAGGGGAGGGATTTAGGTTGGGGAGAGAAATGGATGGTCAAAGGTAGGACAGGTGGGACAAATTGAGGCCAGCATCTGATTTCTGGTGCTGACTTGAGCCCTGCAAACAGTCTCGAAATCCCTTGAGCTGTGAGAGAGGGCCATGTAACAAGGTACAATCCAGCTTGAGATCATTCGGTTAGTAACTGTGACTGAGGTCAGGGAACAAAACTCTGGGTATTGTGAGTAGTAATACAGAAACAAGGTTAGAGGGGAGAATGCTGACAGCTGGAATGATCTTCGCTTACCGTTCCCAAAGGACAACAGAGAAGGTAAGTGTCATAGAAGAAACAACAAAGAAATCTGAAAGCAGAAGCTGTGCATTTGACACTTGACTCACTCTAGGTCCTGAGGAAAAGGTCTCAGATGTGTGTGTGTGTGTGTGTGTGTGTGTGGCAGCGGGTGCTATTATATTATCATTGTAAGAAGAGAACAATTTTAGAATTGCAAGGGCCTTTAAGAGCTGCGAGAACCAAATAGGTAATATGCATTAAAGGATTTTTTTGCAAAATTAATATCTTAAGCATAACAGCCACAGGACTGAGATAAGAACAAAAAAATGTAAACATCTGACCCAGGAAATGCAAATTGTTAGGATATGAACTATTATCACTTAGCGAAAGTCTGATGTTTTCAGGTGCAATGCTAGATACTTTGAAAACATTCCCATTTACTCTTCGTTAAAACCTTTTAACCTGAGTCTTATTAGCTCAATTACATGGACGAGGCTCAGAGAGGTTAAGCAAATTGCCCGAGATCTTGCCCGAGATCTTCTCTTTAAAAACATCTCCTCACTAAGTAACAAAATAAAACTTTGTGCAACAGTTCCCTCAGCTGTTCACTGGAAAGCTCTCCTAGAAACAATAGAAAAATAAGTGGACAGTCTCCTTGAATTTCACAAATTTCAAGCATTTCACGGAGCTTTCAAAAATTCAGCTGGGGAAACTGAACAGCGTTGACTGCATTGAAAGGGCAAGGAGTAGATTTTAAATGTAATCTGTCCCAGGACTTCGCCATAATCTTGGCAACATTTCTGAGAAAGAAACTAAAGTGAATTATTTTCTTGATGAGATCTCCTCTAACAAGTAAAAAAAAAAAAAAAAAAAAAAATGCACTCACTGATGAGTAAACTGAGTCAACTTCTATTGCTTTTTGGTGATCTTTTAAGAATAAATAATAAAAGCCCTTGTTTACTTACCCAAAGGAGCAGTGTCCAGCTCCTTGGAGTAAAAAGTGATATCACTGTCTCAAAACACAATCTAGGTCCCTTAATCCTGCCTCTTTTGATCTCAAAAGGTGGTAACATTCAGTTCGGAGATCACTCATCTGTAAATTGCATCACATTATCTCCGAGTTATTTAAGAAGCATGCTCTGTTTGGTTTCAGGCATTTGAACCTGCTAAAGGCAAGAAGAAGGGTTTGCCACATAGTTCCAAAGGTCTTCCTCTTAACAAAGGCGTCAGAGAAAGCAAAATGATCGAACCCATTGGGAACCAGTACGTCGTAGCCAGGCCCGTGTATTCTGCAAATGCTTTCGGGGAGGAACATAAGAAGAAACAGAGACATCACAAGACCTTTCTGGATCATCTCAAAGGGTGTTGTAGGTAAGATATCTTTTAAGGTATTCGTATGAGGAATAAATGAAGCACGTTCTTCTAACTTTCCAAGCTCTCCTTTCTGGCATTAATGCATCACCTTCAGGGTCTTCTTATCTTTGATTTCCCAACCTCCTACTCCCTGCCAGGGCTGGAAAGGCAATCTCTCCAATGAACCCCATCTCAGCTCTCGACACAATCTCTCCATATCCGAACACTCAGAAATGAGGGCAGAGGAAAGTTCTCAACTGAAATGTTGTAAAAGTCAAGCTAAGGATGTCATATAAGCTCTACCATGGCTAAAGAAAATCAGCATTTTTCTTAAAAAAAAAAAAATCCTTTGGTAGTGACAGCGGTGGGGGGCACTCAATATAGGTAAGGAAGCGAGTGTCAGTGGGAAAGGTGGTGGTTCATTCTTGAATATAGTACCATCTTCACCAATTTTCCACTGCATTTAGGTGCCAAACTTACAACTGGATATGAATTAACTGAGTTGGGGATTTCAATGTTTTCAGCTGTTCCACACAGAAGGCCAAGAAGATTGCCCTGTCTTTGTTCCCCATAGCATCTTGGTTACCAACCTACCAGATAAAGGAATGGCTACTCAGTGACATTGTTTCTGGAATCAGCACAGGGCTGGTAGCTGTACTACAAGGTAACTTTTTTTGAGAGGTAATTGATATGTCCTCGAATTCATCCTTTTCATGTACAGAATTCAATGTTCTTTGATATATTCCCAAGGTTGTGCAATGATCACCATTACCTAATTCCAGAACATTTTTACCACCAGCACCATTCCCAAACCCTCCTATCCAATTAGGAGTCACTTTCCATTATATCCATCCATCTCCCTGGCAATGACTTTCGGTCTCTATTGATTTGCCAATTCTGGGCATTTCATATAAAACAGAATCACAGAAGATGTGGTGCTTTGTGTCTGGTTTCTTCCACTTGGCATCACCTTTTCAAGGTTCATCCATGTTGTAGCATGTGAGGGTAATTTACCTCTTTGCATGATGGGTAAAATTCTATGGTATGGCCAGACCACACTCTGTTGATCCATTTATCCGTTGATGGACATTTGTGTTGTTTTCTGTTTGGGGCTACTAGAAATAATGTTGTCATGAACACTTGTATACAAGTTCTCGTGCGAACCTATGTTTCATTTCTCTTGGGTATGTACCTAGCAGTGTGACTGCTGTTACATGGTCACCCACTAGCAACATATAAGTGTTCAAATTTCTTCATATCCTTGCAAACACTTGTTATTATCTGTCTTCTTTATGTTAGCCATCTTCATGAGTCTGAAACTGTGGTTTAGATTTTGATTTCCCTGATGACTAATGATGCTAAACATCTTTCTAGTTGCTACCTGGCAATCTGTATATCTGTGGAGAAATGAATCTTTTGCACATTTTAAAATTAGGTTCTTTTTCTTGTTGAGTTGTAAGTGTTCTTTATATATTCTGGATACTAGACCCTTATCCAAGATACAATTTTCAAGTCATTTCTCCCATTCTGTGGGTTGTCATTTCATTTTCTTGATAGTAATCTTTGAAACACACATTTTAAAATTTTGATGGATTTTTTGTTTTTAATTTGGTTGCTTAAACTGTAGGTGTCAGTTCTAAGAAACCATTGCCTCATCCAAAGTCACAAAGACTTACACCTATGTTTTATTCTAAGAGTGTTATGGTTTTAGCTCCTGCATTTACATCCTTGATCTATTTGCGTTAATAAAGTAACTGACTTTCAAGGTAAAATCTGAAATATTTGAAGACTTCGAGAAGGACTCTTAGGATTCCTTTGCCTGAAATAAGGACCCTGATGCTTCTGTATTTACAGGCTTAGCATTTGCTCTGCTGGTCACTGTCCCCCCAAGCTATGGATTATATGCAGCCTTTTTCCCAGTTCTGGTCTACTTTTTCTTGGGCACTTCAAAACACATATCTGTGGGTAAGTGAATTTGTGGGCTAATGAATGCTCACATGGCTTTTTCTTTATTAACTCCACTTGACACACTCTGTATTGATTCTAGTTCTGCATAATCCAGGAGTCATCGTTTCTTGTAAGAACTGGGACTGGGGAAGTCCCAGTGGGGAAGGAGGGGAGAACAGCCGGCAATCTCTTTATCCACCACGTTATGGTTGAAAGACACCTATGCTTTAGGGATCCCTATATTGATTATAGTGCATTGTCTGTTAATTAGGTCCATTTCCAGTTCTGAGTATGATGGTAGGAGCCGTCGTTGTGAAATTAACCCCATCGGAGAGTACAGCTGCTCTAGAAATCTCTAATAGCTCAATGAGCAATGATTCTTCAACAGACGAGTATAAGGTGATGGTGGCTGCCACGGTCACAGTCCTTTCTGGAATCATTCAGGTGAGTGCTTTCTTGTGTAATTGGCCCTCCCCTCCCCGTGCTGCTTGTCCTCACTGGTACACATCTTTCTGTTCTGTCTCCTTCCTGCCCACCCCGCCCCCACTCTTTTCTGGGCTTGCATTCCACTCTCAGTGGCCCATAGGAAAGGAGAGGGTCTCCTCACCCCAACCCGAAGCAGAGGAGCAGATCCACATTGCAAAGGTGAGGGAACACAGGTCTAGGGAGAAGGAAAAATAGGAAAAGGGAGGCACCAGTGGTGAGAAGTGAAATACCTAATTCAAGTCATAATGACACTGGTGTCTTTGGAACATTTTTTTTTTTTTCTGATTCCTCAGGGAATGTAATCTAGCTGGAAGGATTTGGGGTTAAGCACTTTGAACTGTCCATCTCAAAGACTTCAGGAAAGCTGAAGAGAATTATGGAGGGGCTAAAGCCTCCCTCCCAAGCCACACCCCCGACTCCACTGCTGGTGAATAGTGAATAGTGAGAATGGCATGGATTCCTCAAGAGGTTGGCTGAGTTTCTGATGAGTGATATTGGCTAAGACCATTCCTTAAAGAAAGAGAAAGTGAGTTTAAACAAGGACATTAGTGGTGTGCCCACCTGACAGACAACATGGCCAATTCTTTTCTGAATCTAGTGCCTTTGCATGTCTGCAGTTCCGGCTACACAGAGACACAAATGGAAAGGCAACCCGGGGACCCAAGGGAAGGAGACTCTGTCTGTGCATGTCATTGCAAAATACTGAGGCTTTGGGGGAATGAACAACTTTGATCCCCCACTAAACCCAAGCACTTCTGAGATTCTGTACACAGTCACATACCTCTTAGGAAAGTCAAACAACTTGTTTGAGGGTGTATGAATAGAGGTTCGCCATGAATGCCATAGCAGCCAGCAAGCCACTTAAAAATAGGAGGGGGTACCTGGGTGGCTCAGTGGGTTGGGCCTCTGCCTTTAGCTCTGGTCGTGGTCTTGGGGTCCTGGGATCGAGCCCCACATCAGGCTCTCTGCTCGGTGGGGAGCCTACTTCACCCTCTCTCTCTGTCTGCCTTTCTGCCTACTTGTGATCTCTCTCTCTCTGTTAAATAAATAAATAAATAAATAGAATCTTTTTCAAAGTTATATGGGAAAAGTTATGAGGGCTGGTGTTGGATAGGATTTAACTCTGAAAGGTATATGGGTATGTCTTCTAAAGATACAGCACCTTGAAGAGGAAGAAGCTTCTTGGGGTGGATGAGACTTACATGCTCCGTGAACGCTCTGTCACATTCTGCCTTGGGAGTTGAATGGGGGAAGGAGGGAGAGGGAGGAACCTGGAACCTGCGATGTTCTGGGAGGCAAGGGCACCTGCTTCTTCATTTACATACAGACGGAACCTTTACATTTTGGATCCTTCCCCCTGCTGGTTCTCTAGTTGCTGAGGTGCACCTGTAAGGCAGACTGCCAAAGGCCTTTGCCCTTCTCTTTCCAGTTGCTCATGGGGGTCCTGCGGGTCGGATTCTTGGTGATCTATTTATCGGAGTCCCTCATCAGTGGCTTCACCACAGCTGCTGCGGTGCACGTCCTGGTTTCTCAGCTCAAGTTCATGCTTCAGCTGACGGTCCCAGCACACACTGATCCATTTTCAATTTTCAAAGTAAGTAGTCCTTTGGCCTTGAACAATCGAAACACGTGATATTTACTATCCTGTTTCTGGGAGGCTTTCCTTTCATGACTTCCACGTGGGGCTTCCCGACCACTCCCGAGAATCCAACAGGTTGTGAAATTTAGTCACATTCAGAAAAAGTTAGGGGCCAAGGGAAGAACACTGAATATTGAACCGCATCTACCATCTATCTAGCTAACGTGAACAACGCAAATCAGGTACCACGTCCCTGAGATTTGACTCTGAAGTATTATTTAAAAGAAAAATAATCTAGGTTCATTATTACAGGCTTTAGTATTTTGTTCCACGATTTAAAAATCCCCCCCCCAATCTTCTCTTGAAAGAAGTATACTGAGTCATAGCATTTCTCTATGTCTAAAAAGCAGGTCTTGTTCTTTGAAAATGGAGGTGCTTCAGACACCTGTATGCATCCCTGTTTATAAAGCAAAAGGAAATTAACCAATATGTGACTAGGACAGTGTGCCTGGGGCTTAGTGATTCTCAGTTCTCTCTTTTTGTCCTGCTGAATCTCGCTGAAGTTTTGCCTGTTGTATCTGTCTTTGCCCAAAATTAGCTCTTAGTTCTGCTGATCTTTTCTATCATTCTTTTAGTCACAAATTCATGTATTTCCACTCTGATCTTTGTTATCACCTTCCTTTTATGAATTTTGGGCTTATTGGTGCTTCTGTCAAGACGGTCTTCGGAGCTGAGACAGAGTTTGCTCCGTATTGGAACCAGCCCTCTCTCACTCCCATCCAGAGCTACTCTAGAAGGGGAGTGTTCGAGGAGCAATTTGGGATCTAGTGTGGGCCTGCTTGAGCTCTCCGGATCCCATGGATATGGGATCCAACTGGCTATAAAAATTAAAACCATGCTCTGTGCACTATTAGCCAGGAAATGAGTTTCCAAAAGTAACACAGACAGTTAACTATAAATTGTGAAGGGCTTAAGCTTAAAAAAAAAAAAAAAAAAGGCCAGGAATTAAGGGATACATGCTAAGAAAACTATCGGGGAGCAGAGGGTATTCCCTGGATGGAGAAATGATGCTGATTATAAAATAATAACCCATAAGACCTAAGAGCAGAAGAGACAAGTTGTAAAACTGTGAAAAGTTACCAGGGAATTTTGACACCAGCCAAAGATATTCCCCACAAAAAGGCTACAAGCGTCCCTATACTAACAGACTGCCAGTGCTATGTTAACTTACTCATTCATGGTTAACTTGAGCAGAATAGGGAATCACTCTTCTACCCATGCCAGTCCTTCTTGCCTCAATTTTTTTAATCTGTCTGGAAATAATCAAATATTGCATCCAAATTATACGTCAGTATAATGCTTGGGAAAGAAATGAAACAAATGAATAAAGAAACAAACAAAAAGTAGAATCAGAATGTATAAATACAGAGAACAAGCTGATGATTGCCAGAGGGGCTGGGAGTGGGGGTTTGGGCCAAGTGGGTGAAGGGGAGCAGGGGATTCGGTTGAGTTATAGAATGAGTATGTCCCAGGAACAAAGGCACAGCATAGGGAATATAGTAAGAGAGATGTCAAATCATTCTATGGTACACCAGAAGCTAGCACTGTGTGTCAGCTGTACTCTAGTTAAAAAAAGATTACAAAAATAAAAATCAAAAGGATTCTTAAAAAGGAAGAAAAAATGTAGCACTTGGCTGTTTTTTGCTTTTATAATTTTAGGTACTGAATTCCGTATTCACGCAAATAGAGAAGACCAATATCGCAGACCTTGTGACCTCCTTGATTATCCTAGTGATTGTATTTGTGGTTAAAGAAATCAATCAGCGCTACAAAGCCAAACTTCCAGTGCCCATCCCAATTGAACTCATCATGGTAACTGATCATCTTAAGGCTTTCCTTCGTAATTCATTAGTCTCCTGTTTTTATGTTGAAAACCTTCAGGAGGTTTTAGTGGGGTGGATGCCTTCTCTGCCATTTCTGGGTGTCAAATTTAGTATGGTTTTCTCTTCATTCTGAATGAATGACTTCCTTTGTGATTTGGGGTTCATTCTCTCTGTGGGAGACGAGGACGGCGCAGAGAACAAGGCCTCAGAGAGGCTTGGCAGACCCATCAGAGCTGCGATTCTTAACCTCTGGTAGCTGAGGATAATTGTTGCAGAACTTTTTTTTAAAAAGAAGCAAAGCCAGGGCTGGAGATTCTGATCTAAGAAGACTGTGCGTGATCTCTCATAATTCTAACTTGGGCAATTTGCAACTTTGCAGACTGTGATCGCAACAGGTGTGTCCTATGGCTTTGACTTCGAAAACAGGTTTAAGGTGGCTGTGGTTGGGGAGATGAAGAGAGGGTAAGTGTGTCTTTTATGGTGGCCTCTCCCAGCACTGACTAGACAGCGAGCAGTAAGTGGGAAGGACTGTGAGCCAAACGCATTCATCCGGCTCAGAACCCTCCCTCCCCCACGGGAGGATGAGGAAGGCGCTCTACTCTCCTTCTAGGAAGGAGCCACAAAGGCTCTGTGGTTCTTAATATCAGAAAGTCTGTCTTTGTGGAAGAACTCACCAACCAGATGAGCAAGGATTCACACAGAGGGAAAGTGTAGTGGTCAAAGTAAAAAAAAGAAAAAAAAAAAAAGGCAAATCAAACCTGCTTCTCCTCCTAAAAAGGAACCAAATGAAACCAGATTTCCTTGCCCATCGATTACTATAAACAATGTGCAGTGTTTTGTTGGAGGTGACTAGAGCCAAGTTCTGACAGTTCAAACGAGACACAGAAGGAATATCCGTAGCCCATTGCTTGAGCGAACTGGATAGGCACACTCTGTCCTTCCTCGTGATCAAATTCAAAACAAGACTGGAGCAACCGTGAACACTGTGGAAGGAGAGGAGGTCCCGTTCATACAAGGACTTTGAAAATGCATTTGATTGCATTGCCCTTATTGGGCTGAGAAGAGAGTTCCAGTTTTGTGTTTTCTTCTCTCTGTCCTCTGACCAGAGCATCAATTTCTTCCAATTGGCTTACCAAGGACAAGCTATGTTCCTGTTTAAAACAAACAAAGACAAGACCCCCCTCCCCACGCTGAAGGAGTAGTGGAGAATTCTAGGAATCAGCATATATATGCATTGTTGACTTTAAAATAACCAATTTTTCAAAAAAGGAAACACGTGCAAAAATATTTTTATCACCAGATAGTCATTTGTTACACTTAATGAACCTCAGGCACCATTTTTCCTTTAAAAGATTCTTGAGTAAGAATTCGTCTGAAACTGAAAGACTATTTCTGGGATTTCTCTCCACCTGTAACTTGCAAGTGATTATACTTTACTGTAAAGTCTTGGCAGACAGAAACTACTGAGACAGATAGACATAGATACGTACATACAAAATTAAAGAGGACCTTGCCAGAAAGGATTTGGGAAATAAAACTTAAACTTGAGATCACTGAGTTACAATCTTTGAGACTCTTCCTAGTAAATAAATCTTGAGTGTCAGCAGACCTCTATTCACAGTGTTTGCGGGCAGGGGAAGGAGTAACTCACATTTATTAATCATTACATTCCACAGAGAGGCCATGTAGCCTGGTAGGCAAGCTCGCCTGTCCTAGAGGCAGCGTACCTATGATTTACTTCTGAGTTCCTTTTTGATTTGGGGCAAATAACTACACTCTATGCCTCCATGTCCTTGGTTCTAAAAATGGGGCTAAAAGTAGTAGCTATTACATTGGATTCTTGTAAGGACTGAGTGTGTTCATACCTGTGACATGCGTGTTTAAGTGTCTGTCCCACAGGGAGTGTGGATCTAAATTAAGGATTTAGGATCCTTAATTTAGGATCTAAATTAAGTACTAGGCTCCTTACATTCTTTTTCCACTCTAAGTTTTTCTGGGTGATGATTGAGTGGGCATTTTTTTTTTAAGATTTTATTTATTTGAGAGATACAGTGCACTCATGTGCAAGAAAGCACAAGCAGGGGGAGGGGGCAGAGGGAAAGGGAGAAGCAGGTCCTTGCTGAGCAAGGAGCCCAAAATGGGGCTCGATCCCAGGACCCTGACATCACGACCTGATCTGAAGGCAGAGGCTTAACTGAGCCACCCAGGCACTCTGAGTGAGCATTTTAAATTTCTGGTGATCACTAATAGAATATAATTGGGAAATAATGACTATTAATTACTACTAATCTGCTGTTAAAAGTATGACACCTTGGAAGTGGTTTTGTGAACACACACGGAAAGTGTGTCATCGAGACAGTCAAGGAGACATGGAGGATGTATTCAGATTCCAGAGGGATCCCGATGATTATAGCTAATAACCACTTCACATCTCCTAGTGTGTAAATAGTATTCATGGCTATTATTTTATTTGGTACCGCCCCTCACAAAAATTATGATGAAGAGAAAACAAGTGTGGTATTCTCCCTTTACAAAGGAGGAAGCTGGCTCAGGGAGGGGAAGTAGCAGAGCCAGGAAACGAATCCCAGTTTTCAGACTGTAAATCTCCATCACTCCGCTCTGTCTCTGGTATTTAGAGGCTAGGACAAAAGAATAATAGCAGGCTTCTGGAGACTTCGGTATAAAAAGCAAATTTCAACTGCATTGTCAATTCGGGATATGTTTTTGGAAAAAAAAAAAAATTCCAGACTAACATTCTGATTCATGGCACCTCGTGGTACTTCTTCAAAATTAAGGCTGCAAATATGTGAACACGGTATTCATAAAACACGAACAGCAATGAAGAAAAAGTCAAATGGCTCCAATAAACTTACTTTGAATAAGATTTAGGTCAGACGCACATGTTGACAGGAAGGAACTGAGCATTTCAGTCAAGGGATGTTGACCCGGAGATACTCGGCCCTTTTATAACACAGTTAGCAAATATCATTTGACTGTTCTAAATCCATGAGGTACAAATGCAGAAGGATCTTCTCTGAATGTTTCCCTGACACTGTGTGACTATAAATGGTCTTCCCTGTCAGAGCCACGGTTGGCTCCAGCACTCCTGTGGGTCCCAGGGCAGAGTCCAAGGCCCATGTGTTTGCTGAGGGTTTTTCATGGAAGGTATTGTTATTGATGGAGGGAAGACTCTCTCGCTTTGCTTGTCTTTAATTGTGTTTGCTCAAAGACCTTCATCCATGGTAACTACTGGAGGGATTGTGGGTGATGCTTTTCAATCCCATGTAACAATACAAGTGGAATCTAAGACATTTTGCATGAGGCTTATCGGGATATAAGTGTACCTTCTAATGCGGCTATACTAGCAAAAATATCAGATGCACCGCTATTGTGGGACTGGGTTTGCATTCTGGTGTCAAATTCAGGCAGCTCTGCTTTTCAACAGTAAGATAACAGATTCGAAAGTTTGCAGCGGTGCTCAAAGCTTGCTGGTTGCACTCCAAAATGAGACCAAACTCAGCCTTGATGGCATTCCCTCATGGATTTGCCCAACAAATATTGACCACGTGATGTTCACCAAGAAGACTGCTGGGTCTTGGTCACAGAACGATGAAGTAGTCACAGTCCCTGCTCTGTGTCTGGGAGAGAGCTGTGGGGGGGGTGGGGTAAGGAAGGGAGGTATCCAGGGCTGGAGAAGCACAGAGAACTTCACCTACCCCTGACTTTGGTGGGGAGAGAAGACTTTCTAGAAGGAGGGATGGTGATGAGGAGAAAAGTTCAGGCAGAAGGAAGAGCAAATCAGAAGTTTCCAAGGTGAGAGTACAGATGATTTCTTTTTTTTTTTAAGATTTTATTTATTTATTTGACAGACAGAGATCACAAGTAGGCAGAGAGGCAGGCAGAGAGAGGAGGAAGCAGGCTCCCTGCCAAACAGAGAGCCCGATGCAGGGCTCGATCCCAGGACCCTGAGATCATGACCTGAGCCGAAGGCAGAGGCTTAACCCACTGAGCTCCCCAGGTGCCCCCCAGATGATGTCTTTGAGAAACAAACAAAAGCGTGGTATGGTTGGAGCCTCACTTCCGAGAATGATAGTGATTGAGCAGGAGTGGGGGTTGGGAAGGGATAGATCGGGAAGGAATCCCCTAAGGAATTTGGACTTTTCCTGAGGACAAGTGAGCCATTGAAGGCTGGTGATGCTCAGACTCGCCCCTTTTCCTTTCCAGATTTCAGCCTCCCATCGCACCCGACACGCAGATTTTCCAAGAGACCATCGGGGACAGCTTCGGCATTGCCATCGTTGGCTTTGTGGTAGCCTTCTCCGTGGCCAGTGTCTACTCCCTCAAATACGATTATCCGATCGATGGCAATCAGGTAAGTTTACAACCTGGGCTGGGCCTCTTTAGGCAACTTCAAGTAATACTCTGTGGACATCGCACCATCGCAGTGCCATTTCTAAAAAAGATTCCTCTTTGTTCTCCTGCCAGGAGTTAATAGCCTTGGGACTGAGTAACATATTCAGTGGATCATTCCAAGGCTTTGCTGGGAGTACCGCCCTCTCCAGATCGGGGGTTCAGGAGAGCACTGGGGGCAAAACACAGGTAGTTGAGGGTCTTCAATGCAGGGGCCGTCCTGGCGTTGGGACCAACTGACGACTCCAAGCTGGGGGCGGGGGGGATGTCGATTTTGTAATGACAATCTTTTCATCTTTACAGATCGCTGGGATTCTCTCTGCTATCATCGTGCTGATTGTCATCTTAGCCCTTGGATTTCTTCTGGAACCACTACAAAAGGTAACGCTCATCTCTCTTTGGGTTCTCTCTCTTTCTCAGCTTCGGGTGATGATGAATCAAGGACCCTGGCTCTTCCATTCTGGAAGTGCAAACTAGACAGGAAAATGCGAGCACTGCAAATTTTCGAGTACCCTTCCTGGCCCGTAGTCTGAGGCCAAAGTCTTCGGCAGCATTTTATGAATGCTAGGAACGCAAAAGCCCCAGCTCCCTTATCTGCTCCGCTCTCCGCATGTTTGTAAGCCCTGAAAATAATTAATGTTTAGACAGAAAGACGGCCAGGTGCTACAGCTTCTATGTGGATTGATGGAAGTGAAGATTCCCCTAGAGGCTGAGGTCATCGGGGCCTCTATCAAGTTCAGAGAGTGGTGCTACCAGCCGCACAACCCGTTCTCATGGATCCACCCTGCAGTTTCCAGGGTTTGGTCAGACTCCAAGACCAACACTCTCAGGTTGTAGGCTGCGGGGGCCCTCCACACAGACCTCACACCGTCACCCTCTTGCTCCTTGGTCCATCTCTCCTGAACTGTGGTTTTTGAGGGTTTGGGTTCATGCTTTGTAAATGGCTGCAACCCCCCAATTAAAGAAGTAACACTAGACCCTGGAAAACAAAGGATCTGTAGGAAACCAGACAACAGTAAATACCTTGTTTTTTGTGGAGGTGATGTAATTTTGAGGTGCTCCATGGAACATTGGCCCTTAAGTCCTGGAGACCTCCTTCTAATCCAGGTTCTGCCTCTTTTTCTCTGTGTGCTTTTAGGCAAATTACTGAACCTCTCTGAATCTCACATTCTCCATTTGTAAAAATAGGGAGGAAAACAGCACTTGCCTCACAGAGTTGCTGTGAAAACTAAATGAAATAATGCACATTAAGGACTTGCATGGGACAAGCACTTAATAAATGTAGCCATTATTGTTAGTATATTTATTGTATTGTTATTATTCTACAAACATTATATTATACTTCTTACTACAAAGGGCACAGAGATTGGACACAGCCCATAGTGTTTCTTGGTTGATATCTAGGCCTTTTCCCTTGCTGGTTGGTAGCTAGAAAGTGAATCTGGTCCCAGGTTTCCAGACTAACAGTGTGATCATCCTAAAGAGCCTCACTGGACAACTCTGTCTTCAAGCCATGCAGAGTACTCACTGCAAGAATATGTGTTCTCTACAGTCTAGCCTACTACTTTCCAAAGGAACGGCATTGAAGGAATCATGGAGTCTCCAACAAAGAAATAGAATGTCTATCTCAGTAAAACTAAGTGCACGCGCAACCCCCCATTAGAGAATTCTGCCCTATTGTGCTTCTTCCCAAGGGTACCCTTGGGCTCTACATTGCCCATGTTGACTTGGCCGACCTCAAGAAGTCATGCCAGTTAAAAACCTATTTCTGTCATGAATAAAGCACACCCCAGGACATTGTCCATGATGTGAGTCAAAGCCCCACTGACAAAGGATCCGTGTGATGAGTTCTACTTAGGCCATTGTATCTGTAGTATCTGTTTGACCGGAATAGCTAGTTTGCTTCTCTTTGTCATGTGAACTATGCAAAATAATCCACAAGAGGAGCTGGTGATAAATGAGTGCCGAATAAGCATCAACAGTTGTCAGCATCTTTTAAAAGATTTATTTATTTATTTGAGAGAGAGACACAAGTGGGAGGGACAGTAGGAGAGGGAGAAAGAGAACCTCAAGCCACTTCCTGCTGAGCGTGGAGCCTGACACCGGGCTCGATCCCAGGACCCAGATGTCAGGGCCTGAGCAGAAACCAGATGCTTAACCCACTGTGCCACCCAGGTGTCCCTGTTCTTATCATTTTATACCCATTTAATCCTTTACATCAAGTACAGTATGGAGACCTGATTCCTGATAAAAATTGTCCCTTTTCCTTTCTGTGGCTTCTCAGTGCTCTGTAATCTTTACTCTTTAAAGGGCTCTCTTGTGTCTGTATTGCAATGAAAAATTTTAAAAATTGTTTCTCTGGGGAATACTGACCAGGTGAGAAAAAAACGCCTGATGGAAAGAGAAGGGGTAATCCTCCTCGGCAGTGGGCACCTGACATGCTCTATCCTTGGGTCCCCCTGCAGAGGGGCACAGCCTACAGTGTCTTGCGTACCCACCTCACCCACCCAGCACAGTGGGGACATCCTACAGCTGCTGCCGTGCATGATCAGAACCAGGACAGGGACACTGGCACCGTACTGTCCACAGACCCTACTCAGTTTTCACGATTTTGTAACTGGCATTCATTTGCGAACTAACTAGTTCTAACCAGTTAACCAGTACTTAACTAGCAACTTCCTTTTCATTGTCACACTCAGTCTGGAGTCTGCTTGAGATTCTCTCCCTCTTTCTCTGCCCCTCTCACATGCACATGTTTTCTCTCTCTCAAATAAATAAATGAATGCTTTGTAAAAAAAAAAAAAAAAAAAAAAAAAAAAAAAAGTTGAATGCTGATCATCCTCAAAGGTTTGAATTATGATTCTGGGTACTGCAAGTTCCCCAAGTTTGGTTTTTTTTTTAAACAAAGAGCAACCCCTTCTTCCTACCTCCAATAAATAAACACACATTAGACTATCTCTGATTGGGAAAGTTTTATTTCAAGCATTGGTCTTAAGATCTGCCTGCCTCTGTCCCAAGGTACAGGCCAGTAAGTGCTTTCCTCTACCCAGAGCCCAGCACTGTCACCATGGTGGGGACAAATGCATCCCTGGGAATAGGTCAGAGTCTCAGGCCTGCTATGTCCTGTGGGGCACTAGACACCAGAAAAGGGGTGTGTTCTGGGCTTGGCTTGGAGGCCCTTTAAAGGACAGACTTATCTACAACCTTCACCCTTATTTCTGTATGACTTATTTATCTTCAAGTACATCTGCTGTTTGTGTTTTTTTGCAGTCTGTCCTGGCGGCATTAGCACTTGGGAACTTGAAAGGAATGCTGATGCAGTTCACAGAGATACGGAGACTCTGGAGGAAGGATAAGTATGATTGTGTGAGTAGAGGTGGTCGGTGGTATTTAAGAGACAGAGAAATCAGAACAATATGCTGATTTCGGACTCGATGCTGAGCAGAGAACCCAACTGGGGCTCTATCTCACGCCCCTGACGTCCCCGTTTGGAGTGGGGACCAAGAATCCAAGGCCGAACCAACCAACAATGCCACCCAGCTGCCCCTTCCCTTGCTATTTTTAAACTGCATACTCTAATGATCCTTCTTTGGGATTTTAATTTAAAAGGACAGGCCACTTGCAAGAAGGAGATGCTCCATGAAACCCTAGTGGGATATGGTTCCTTCGTTTTTCATTACATCGGATGTTTGTTTCCAAAGAATCTGCAACATCTTTAAATTCTGAACATCTCTTTTGGAAATACCCTATAAAGTCTCCCCCTGCTCTTGACATGCCTTGTGATGAGACGCAGAGTCCATAATTTTATCAGGATCAAAGTCTGGGGCATAAAAAGGTTGTTAACATATCCTATAGTACTTAACAAGCATAAAGTAATTAGCTGTACTTGGTTTACTCTTGTTCCTGGTAGATGATTGTTGGGGATTTTAGCACCCTTTTGACATGCTGACATTCTTGTGCAGATAGTGGCCATTTTTTTTTAATTTTTTATTTTTTATAAACATATAATATATTTTTATCCCCAGGGATACAGGTCTGTGGATAGTGGCCATTTATTAAATCGGCAGGCCACCAGTAAGAAATTGGTAGAAGCGTCGTCAGTTACTTTGCTGATTTTAACCAACAGCTGTTGGTTCTACAGTTTTAATTGTGCCATATAGACTCAGTTACTTCCTTCACTGGGTCAGGACACACTCTCGGGGAGCCTGGGTGGCTCAGTTGGCTGAGTGTCTGCCTTTGGCTTGGGTTGTGATCCCAGGGTCCTGGGATCGGGCTCCCTGCTCAGAGGTGAGTCTGCTTCTCCCTCTACTTGCTGCTCCCTGCTTGTTCCCTCTCTCTCTCAAATAAAGAAATAAAAATATTCAATTTAAAAAAAAAGAAATGATCTCTTGAGGCAGGTCGCTTGTTCTGCACACTTCCAGCCCCTGCTTTGGCTCTAGACGTTCATGCTTTCTCAAAGCTCTGGACCTAAGACACTGTGGTTGAGTCAGAGTAAATTGTAGTGCGTGTGTTGCCTTCTTTTTACAGCTAATTTGGATCATGACCTTCATCTTTGCCATTGTCCTGGGACTCGGTTTAGGCCTGGCAGCTAGCGTGGCATTTCAGCTTCTGACCATTGTGTTCAGGACCCAATTGTGAGTGTTCATCATGCTCTGCCTCCATGCAGACTTGGACCTGCCTGTGGGAGGGGGTCAAACATCACAGTTTCAGGGGAAAGTAGTTTAGTTGACAGGCATGCCCATCTATCAAGACCGGCTGGTCCGTTGTTCCTCGTGTGGCTCCCCTCAAGGCCTGAAGGGCCATAGACATGTCCTGACCTCAGAGCTTCAGCCCAGATCCCACCAGCTATTGATCTGTCCCCTGCTTTGCCACCAATTCAGAGAAATCGTATGTACTGCAGAGTGTCTTTGCCCAGTGGAAACTGGAAGTCATTATCCTCTGAGCAGGTGTCAGGTCTTTGCCATAGTCTTGCCATAGTCTTGCCAGACATGGAAATGGGCTCCAGAGAAGACTGTGGAATTTTCCATGTCTAGTGGAGGGTTGTTCCTCTTTACAGGTTGCTGGATTGTTCTCCCATCTAAAAACGGGGCTGGGCTAGAGAACTTCTCAAAGGCCCCCATCATCCAAAAAATCCACAAAGACTAGTTAGCATTCTTGATTCTTAACAACCAGTCCAAACATCTTCCTGATTCTTAAATCTCTGCCATAATGTCACCATTATAATGTCTCAGCCTATGTTGGATGGCATGGTGTGACAGAGAAATAGGCTTTTTGGTGGCTCAGGAGTTCTAGGACAGAAGGTGGGGTGGTTAATGTTAATCTCCAGCTGATGGAATATATTTATGTTGAAGTGTTCCTGCCTCCTCTGATTCCGTCATCTTTTCATTCATTTCTCGGGGACCCGTCCATCACAGAGACAGACCGAGTAGTTGTAGGCAAAACATTGTGCTTCTCCATGCCCTCATCTGTACAACTGGATGATTGTATCAATTTCACTGAATAACTAGGGTATTCTGAACCCAAAGAGCAAAAGCATATGGGAGCACTTTGTAAGCTTGATGGTGGTAAATGGAAGGCGTTGTTCTGGGAGAGGTAAAACAAGGTGTTTGCCCCTCAAGCTGTCCAATGACATGCTGATTCCCCAGCCTTTTACATTTTGAAAGTGAGCCTGCTCATGACCTTGATTTGCTAGGAGAAGTCGGTGTTAGCCTTACGGGCCTTACCCACGCTCACGAGTGATTCACTTGGTGTCGGTTTTCCCTACAGTCCAAAATGCAGCACTCTGGCTAATGTCGGAAGGAGCAACATCTACAAGAATAAGAAGGATTACTCGGACGTAAGGAAGATCTGTTTTTTACTTTGACTTGCTGACAGATAGTAATATGAGTCCTGTGGGCCTGTCTCATGTGACTTCTCTGCCTCACAGATGTACGAGCCAGAAGGGGTGAAGATCTTCAGGTGTCCGGCCCCCATCTACTTCGCAAATATTCATTTCTTTAAACAGAAACTTATTGATGCTGTAAGGTTTGAAGTTGTGACTTTTTTTGTTTTTGTTTTTTGGTAATTCCACCATATATCTAGGAATGAAATGTTTGCTCTGTAACCAGAGGGTGACTGATTTCACATATGTTGAAGTTGGATCGTGTTCATGTTTTTCTGTCCCGTGTTCCAGAGCAGGTGAAACTGCTTTATAAGGGGTCTATTAATATGTTAGGAAATAAGGCCCTTTAGGATAAGGTTCAAAGCAGAGTCACCTTTTTTTTTTTTAAGATTTTATTTATTTATTTGACAGAGAGAGCGAGAGCACAAGAAGGGAGAGCAGTAGAGGGAGAGGGAGAAGCAGGCTCCCTGGGGCTCAATCCCAGGACCCTGGGATCATGACCTGAGCCAAAGGCAGATGCTTAACCACTGAGCCACCCAGGAGCCCCA
The DNA here is from genome assembly GCF_011764305.1 of Mustela putorius furo. Classification (NCBI taxonomy): domain Eukaryota; kingdom Metazoa; phylum Chordata; class Mammalia; order Carnivora; family Mustelidae; genus Mustela; species Mustela putorius. The sequence continues at coordinate 16,932,557 of NW_025421998.1, forward strand.
ATTTTTGAATGTTAGTAACAGCACACAGGCTGAGCAGACCAAAGTCATTGACACAATGCCATCACTGTTGTTGTTTGAACCACTTCTACATTTTCTTACACATATTGTTATTATGTGCCCCAATCCCAACCCATCCCACTTAAAGTTATTAGAATTCTGTTACAGGATATTCAGCAGCATCCTATTCCACACTCTTGTAAGACAGCAATGGATTTTTCAGGTTGGCTTCAACCCACTACGAATTCTACGCAAGCGCAACAAAGCTTTGAAAAAAATCCGGAAGCTGCAGAAGAAAGGCCTGTTGCAAGTGACACCTGTAAGTTTCTTTCTTTCTTTTTTTAATTGGAAAAATTATATTTTTGTATTTAACCACAAGTGAATTATCATTTCAACACGCACTGATTCCCGGAACCAACAAAACCTTAGCGCAGCGTAGACTGCATATACATCTGACAATTTGTGTGACCCAATTATATAGCATTTTAGCAAAAATCTTGTAGGCCTCCTTTGTTTTTCCTAAGGGCCTCTCAAGTCCAGTGAGGCTTTGATTATTTCCTAGGGATGAAACCAGTAAGTTTCTTGACCACATTTCTGGGTATTATAGCTAAAAACATGTAAAATGTATTTCAAGGTGTTGGTTCCATTCCTTTAAGTAAAATGCTAGATAAACCACATATGTCAGGTGTCAGTGTTGGTTTTTTTTTCCCAATGGCATCTTTGAGGGTCTCCTTAAAACTTTTGTTTTCCTGGGAAAACGTTGCTTCCCCGAAGGAAAGGGCTTGAGCTGACTTTGACTGTGAGCTTCAGAAACTCACTGGGTATTTTTTTTTCCTTTTTTTTTTTTTTAAGATTTTATTTATTTAACAGAGAGAGATCACAATTAGGCAGAGAGGCAGGCAGAGAGAGAGGAAGGGAAGCAGGCTCCCTGCTGAGCAGAGAGCCCGATGCGGGACTCGATCCCTGGACCCTGAGATCATGACCCGAGCCCAAGGCAGCGGCTTAACCCACTGAGCCACCCAGGCGCCCCTCACTGGGTATTTTTGACACCGGCAATGTTTCTCTTGGTCAGAGCTATCAAGCGCACAATGTTTCTCTTGGTCAGAGCTATCAAGTGCATTTCTTGTCTTCTCTTGCAGAAAGGGTTCATATGCACCAATGATGGTTTTAAAGATTCTGACGACGAGCTGGACAACAATGAGATAGAAGAGCTGGACCAGCCAATCCACACCAGTGACCTGCCCTTCCAGATAGACTGGAATGCCGATCTTCCTCTCAACATGGTGGTCCCTCAAATCAGCTTGCATAGCCTTATTCTTGACTTTTCAGCGGTGTCATTTCTTGACATTTCTTCAATGAGGGGACTCAAAACGGTAATTACTTTCTTTCTGAATGAACACAACTGATCAGTGGCCAAAGGTAAAAAGATAGAGTTGAAGAAAGATGGTTCTTTAGGTCATACACACTTACCCAGAAGCAAATCGTAATTTTAGGATAGTCCACACAGAGAGTGAGAGTGAGTGGGGTGCGTTTACTGAGCTCTTTGAAAAAGCATTTCCCAGGAGGCTGGCATATAATTTTGAAGACAACCACACCCGTATTTCTAACATATGCTGAACTTGCCACTGCACAACTATGCCCATACTCCTATGAAATCCCAGCTCTGTAGGACCTGCAGATCCTGTGGGCACTGTATTGAAGTTGTCCTGAAATACAGAACATTTGGGATGATCTTGGACAAAAGTGGAATAGCAGATCCTTTTGTTTTGTCTTTATCCATTACAAACTGACGAATTTTCACTTTGCTATCCGAAACCTCTCACTCACCCCCCATCACTTCCACCCCCCCAAAAAAGGAGCTATGTGAAAGAATCGATGTCATATGTGATTTAAAAATAGGACTAAAAGCTTCAGGTTGTACTCTGTTTTCTTTCCATGGTTCTGTGAGCATTTCTAAAATAAACTGGTTTCCAACAGAGATACAGAGAGAGACTAAAGAAAATTTAAGACATTCCACATTTACCCCTCTTTTTCTGGGGTTTTCACAGACATCTGCCTACATGAGAACTGAGCTAAGATAAGGTCTATTAAATATGGGTGAACTGAATACAAAATTAGAAAACTGAATCGATTTTGTTTCCCTCAGACTTTAAAAAAAATCTTAATATTACAGAACCCTCAAAACTGCTTGCTTTTTCTTTTCTTTCAGTTGTTTTAGCTTTGGAGAAAACACACACACACACATACACACATAACACACACACACAATTTGTTTCTGGTCCCAACAGTATAGCACAAAGGACAGGGACTCTGCCTTATGTTTCTTTAAAGCCCTTATCCTTGGCTCAGTGCCTTGTAAAGGTTTGATGCTTACTGATGATTGACAGTGATTTTAATGATCATCTAAAATGATCATCAGTAACTCTTCTTATCTTATATGACCTCACTCACATCACCACTGGTATTCATTCTTAGCGTAGGACCTGGAAAACAAATCAAGATTCACTGGTGTTACTACATCCAGTCACTGTGGACAGGAATAATAAACAGGTTACAAGCCATGGGGTTTTGGGTTTTTCTACTTCTGTGCAGCAAGAAAACTCTGGTCAAGGTCATCCCATAAAGGAACTGGTTTTCAGATTAAATCAGAGCCCATCTTGCGAGTGGAAACAGAAGATTTCCCCATCATACTTCCCACAGGAATGATCATTTTTAACTTCTTTCTGAAGAGGAGAGTTCTTTCCTTTGGATTTATTTCCTTCCATCACAGAGCCTTGTTGTTAATTTTAGTGTCTCTTTATATGATTATCTCTTTTCAAAATGTAAAAGGTTCTCTAAGTAACACAATATCCATAAGTCATAATTATGATCATTTTATGTTTCTGACAAGTAAAACTGTTTCCTAAGGAAGATCTACTTTCTTTTTAACAGATTCTGCAAGAATTTATCAGGATCAATGTAGATGTGTATATTGTTGGAAGTGATGGTAAGTTGTTTTTATGTTCTGACAATCACTTCAGGCTCATGGCCAACTCTCAACAGAGACGGCCTCTCCAAAGTATAGGTCTTGTTTATGATCTATTAATTATAATAACAATTTATATTAATATATACTAGTATATTAATATAGTAATTATATTATATATGACTTTATATGTATTCCCTTTATTAGGAAAATGGACTATAGTAAGTAACTGGTAGATAATAGGTCCAACAATCCAGAACCAGAGCATATCACTGGTCTATGAGCATATGTCCTATTTTGGCAGAATCCCAATTTTGTGTAAGCCATACTTGCTGCTCTAATCATTAGCCAAGGGAGATTAATTCACTAGGATTTTGCCTAAAGGAAAATGGGTTGATTTTCTTCTGAGAAGTACTAAAAGTTTTCCTCATTGGAATATTTTCCTTCTTATTAGGGCAATAAATGTTTTCTTTTATTAGAAAGGTATCCTTTTGTTCCAGAAAACACCATACTAATAGTACACTGGTATCGTACCATTGCGATCTCCAAACACCTTACCAAACAGCAATAAACTGCATGTTTGCAAACGGAAATTCAAATCTCCAGTCTCAAGAAGAGACCTGCAGCCGAACAATTACTTCTTCCTGTTATTCTTTCTTTCCCACCCTTCAGACGATTTCATTGAGAAGCTTGTACAGTGTGAATTTTTTGACGATGAAGTCAAGGACTCAATCTTCTTCTTAACAATCCATGATGCTGTCTTGCACATTTGGATGACAAAGGACTACAATGCTTCCAAGTTTAATGCCAGTCAGGTACCAGCTCTTTGGTGACTTTCACATTTATATAAAAACCATCTGTACTTCAGTTCCCCTTTCTTTTTCAACATTTTTTTAAATGTTCCTAACCCATGATTCTATTCTGGTTCTCTCAGGAAAAAGAAATGAAATTTGATTTTACCATAAATACAAATGGAGGATTACGTAATCGGGAATGTCAGGTAAGATTCTTCAACAAGGTTAGCTGACATCACAACAACAACAAAAAAGACTGAAAAGCAGTGAGGCCTCTTCCAGCAGGCTACAGAAAGTCCAGCCCTTGTTTGAGCCACTGGGCCTCTTCCCTAGAAAACAGAAGCAATGCCAGTGTTCATGGGACTTTGGGAGAAAAGAAACTCAGACCAGTACAAAAAAAAAGATAGAAAATAGTGATACTAGTCTCTATTAATGCAATATTGAGCATACAGAGAGATCTTTATGTTTTCAAAGTACTTACAACCAAGATGTTATTCTACTCTTATAACAATCCAGGAGGCAGAGAAAGTTTGGCTGTTTCCACTTACAGATGAATTAGTGATGGTGCTGAGAAGCTCATACTCACTTCCTGCTTCCCAGGTACATGGGCAAGTCCCCACGACAGAGCCTGGGCCAACAGTGAAAGTGAAGTTAAGCTCCTCTCCTTCCTTACTAGAAGGTGTCAAGTTCATTTAACTGGGTAGTTCTATTTCATTTTAGAACATTCATTTCTAGAATATTCAGTCCTTTAAGGGAAGGTCTCCAGTCTGGGAAAAGCAGAATCACAAATCAAATTAGGGATCTGCTACAGGTCAGGTACATGGCAGGTGTGTCACATTCATTATCTCATCCTTACAACAATATGTGAAGAAAATATCATTTCATAAATGAGGAAATTAGGGAAGGCTCAGAGAGCTTAACTAATTTGCTTAAGGTCACACACCAACCAAAGTGACAGCAACAGGATTTGAAACAAGATCTGTCTGATGCCAAGCCCTGGGCTCTATTCTCTATGGTACACTGGTTCTTGGTGAAAGACTCATGGAATTAGGGATCCTGAGAAAGAATCTAAAGATTGCTATCAAGTATGAGAGGTGGCTGATGGTATTTCTCTTATTTGAGAAAAGGTTTAAGAAGAAACCAAAAAAAAAAAAAAGGAATTTAGATTAGAAATGAAGATGTATCTAGAATAAGATAACCCTAGGTCCTTATTAAAACTTATGCCAAATAAGAAGAGTTCAATGAAAAAGCCATTCCAGAAGTTAGGCCTGAATGAGAGACATTCGTAGAAAGCACCAGTCATGTTTCCAGCCAGCCATGTTTTCCAGGGCTGGATTCTAGAGAAATCCACATGGGTCACCTTGCCTGAGCCCCCTCTAAGTAGAGCCTTACAAGAAATCCTCTCCCCAGTAGCTGGATTCAGAACTATCACCAAGTTGGAAAGGATAAAGCGTAGAAACAGAACATATACCTAACGAGTCAAATCAAAGCTTCAGAACCAACCACCTAACAGAATGTAGTCGGGACCATCCTGTATCTGTCTCCACATATTAAAACAACAACAACAAAAATTTAACATGAACTCCTCACTACATTACTTAGAGAAAGACAAATCAGGCAACCAGCGGTGACCCACACATGGAAGCTGAATGTGCCCGGCTAGCACACAGAGCCCTTGGAGCTTGTGTGGCCACTGACACAGTTGTGAAGGGGGGTATTGCTACAACTGTTGTACTGTCATTTTGATTAAGTTAAATTAGGCCTTTGAAAGGTACCCTTACATCACAACATGGTATCACATGGGTCTCTGTTAACCAAGTAGCAGTGGAAGGTATGTGATCATTAAAATTCAAGACAAAAAATTTGTGGTTAGTTCTGGTAAATTCTAGGTCTTCATTTTAGCAAGATGGACCACATTTGCTATAAGATCAGATTATTGAAAGGGACACATCTTCTAAGACCAGAACTTTTAAGAACCAGAACTTTCTATCTTCTTCCAGGTACCAGTTGAAACAAAATTTTAACCAAAATATAATTCAGATGGATCCTCACCTGTAATATAAAGAACAACTTTATACCCAGGAAGTTATTGATAAGTTCATACATTGTATGAAGAACACTTTTACTTGATGGAATTATGTTTCAAACTTTGGAACGAAATTGTTCTAGCATGGTACATTTTTCACATGTGTAGTATAAAATTATGTAAATACTCTTAATTTTATATCTTATAGGTTTATCAGAAGAAGAAAATGTTTTGTTTATATGTATTTTTATAGCACTGACAGATTCCCATCTAGGTCATGACCTTCATGCATAGATTTTGCAGTGTATTTACAACACTGCTTTGACTCTTGTAATTTATAGTTCATATGAATTTATTTCCATTTTTAAAAATTCCATTGTACAGTAGATATGTCTTGTTTTGTTAAATTTCTTGTTAGCTTTCAGAAATATGCCTGCTGAGGGTCCCCTCTGTAATGGCCTGGCTAAAAACCTGACACACGAGAATCATCTGAAACCTTGCAATGACACTTAACTTTGCCCAGAGTTCATGATTATCACTATAGCTTTTTAACACACCCAGCCAGTCTAAACACAATCCTTCCAACGCCATTATCTGTAACTGTAACTAGCTTTTAAGGCAAGTCCTTTCCTTCCACCTCTTAGTATGAGAATTGGATAAGCTAATGAAGATAGAAAATGAAAAAGCAAGAAGGTGGAAAGCAGAGAAAACATGACGGGTAACCAGCTCTTCCTGGTCTTAGAGGAAAGCGAAGATAGTAGGACAAAGACTGACTCTTCACTGCTGGTAATTTGGAACCCACAGGGCAGAGTGTCAGTTCTAGAGCTCAATTTAGCTGGAGGATGAGATTCCACACACACGCTTCTCTTTTTTGCTGGCATTGTTCTTGATGCAAAGTTGTATTTATTTTATGTAAAAGATAAATTTGTAACTTTGTAAAAAATATCTTTGTCAATGAGAAAAGTCTCAATCCTTTTAAATCTCACCTCTAAAGCTTTACTGTCAAAGTACCCTTCTATAATCTATTAGTGTCTTTACTGAGTCTATTAGACTTAAAATCAGTGACAGTAAGGTAAAACAAAGGTTTATTTACATAGCTACTCTTAAAAATTAGAGTATAAGCACTCTTTGAAAAAACAGCTCTTAAATTTCTGAGTCATAGATACCTTACAGATCTTCATCCACCCCCACGGACTTTAGGGGACACACACACATACACTTTATATAGGATTTATATACCATGACTTTAACCCCATGAATGTCGAGTTAAGACCTCTTTGTAGAGGTCAGGGAGTGGAAATTGAGATCATAGGCCTGTTTTACTGATCATTTGGCTTGGGAATGGAGCAAAAGCCTGACATAGGATTATGGCTGATGTCTGCATCTTCCCAAATAAAGGGGCTCTTTATAAGCTTCTTGCTAATCAGTTTTTAACATGGAGCACTCCAAGCATTGCGCCTCCATTTCAATCTATTCAACTTTTAACATCTTAAGAGGTTCACTTATCCTCACACTTAAACGTTTTCTTCTCTTAGGCTTCTAAGATGGATATGTGGATATGCTTTTTGGGTAATGGGAACACATGGGGTTGGGCCTCTCCTTACCTAACTCAGAGCAAATGTTGAAAACTGGTACAAAAATCTGATCCCTTATTTAGGAAAAGGCCAAGAGATCATGTTGGAAGACAAAAAGAAAACTTACGTAAGTCAGAGCAAGCACTGAAGGGAAGAGGATATCCAGTGATGCAACTGGGAGATAGAGCAACTTGTGAAGAGACAGATACGGTACTGCAATTAAGGAAGGTTGCTGCTAATACATGCTGAGCAGTTTATCCTTAAAATTTTTCTAATGATTTAAGTATTTGATACACATTCTTGTCTAAATGCAGTACCTTACCATTTGGAAATGCAAATGAAATGTTCTTGACCATACACTGCATAAACTAGAACAGACCATAAGAATCTTTCATTCATTTTTCTGCCATGGTCACCTGCACATCAATCTACTGATCTTTTCCCCCAATCTGCTCCACCAGCATCTTTTATTGCCCCCACGAATGCCAACCCCATCCTTCCAGCTGCTTAGGTTGAAAAATCGGTCAGGAAATTCTATTGACTCTACTTTTAAGATCTGTCTAGAATCAATTCATTCAGGGCTCCTGGGTGGCTCAGTGGGTTAAAGCCTCTGCCTTTGGCTCCGGTCATGATCCCAGGGTCCTGGGATCAAGCCCTGCATCAGGCTCTCTGCTCCACAGGGAGCCTGCTTCCTCCTCTCTCTCTGCCTGCCTCTCTGCCCACTTGTGATCTCTGTCTGTCAAATAAATAAATAAAAATTAAAAAAAAAATTCTTTAGAATCAATTCATTCAGTTCTCAAAACAGACACCATAAGGTGGGTATTACATTTGTCCCCATTTTTTTAGAAAAGCAAACTAAAGCAAGGCTCGAAGAGGGTAAGTAATTAGTCTGTTACAGAGTTGCCGGTAGCAGAGTCAGAGTTCAGCTTGGACAGTCCAACTCCAGAGCCAGGCTCTTCTTAATCATTAGGAAGCATCAACTCACTAAAGAAATTAACACCTGTCTAAAAACTGATCTAGCACAAGGCAGACTAAATTCAGGAACAATATAGACGCATTCTACGAATTTGTTCCAAAGTCACTAATTTCGTGTTCTACAATGAAAATGTACCCAGAGGGGCACCTAGGTGGCTCAGTCATTAAGGGTCTGCCTTCGGCTCAGGTCATGATCCTGAGATCCTGGGATCGAGCCCCACTTCGGGCTCCCTTCTCATCGGGAAACCTGCTTTTCCTTCTCCCACTCCTCCTGCTTGTGTTCCCTCTCTTGCTATTTCTCTGTCAAATAAATCAAACATTTTTTTTAAAGTGTACCCAGAAAAGCTATTAGGGAAACACATTATCAATGCCCAGAATCTAACAAACTTAATACTTCCTCGTTATGGCTGTATGTGTATGTATATTTTCATGATACATTTTTAAATTCCTTTTGGGGGGGGGCTAATATCCTTTGAAAAAGAATATAAGAAACCTTTGGAGAAAAATTTAGGAATGATTACCAAGAAAAATCTCTAGATGAGTTAGAATGTGAGCTCCTAAAGGGCAGTGACCATATCTATTTCATTCACCATTTTATACCCATATCATACATATACTGCTTAATTTATGCACATAAATTTATTACATTTTTATACATCATGTCCATTTATTACTTTATATATTCATCCTTCCACAAGTATGACCATCATCTTCTGTGTAAATTATTAAAACCTCTACTAGTCTCTCTTTACCTTCCTCATCTTTTCCAAACGCAGAGCCAGAATAATCCTTCCAAAAAGAGCCAGATCATTCCATTCCTCAGAACTCCACGAAGGCTTCCCAGGTCAGAGTAAGGTCAAAGTTTACGATGGCCCAGAAAGCCTGTGATTTCCCCATTCCCTGTTATTACCTCTCTGACCTTCTCTTCCCGCTCGTCTCACTCATTCCAATCCAATCTCCTTACTGTTCCCCAAATATGCCAGATGCAGCCCCCACTTTGACCTTTACAGCCTGTTTGCTTAGAAAGTTCCACCCCATGATATCTACATGGCTAACTCTCATCTACTCCAGGGATTTTTTTTTTTTTATTTTGGGTGTAACCTCTACACCCAATGTGGGGCTCAAACTTACAACCCAGAAATCAAGAGTCGCATGCTCTACTAAGCTAGGCAGGCACCTGATTTAAAGAAATTTTTTTTTAAATTTTAAGTATTCCCATTTACTTCAAATTGTTGCTCAAATGTCTTCTCTTCAGTTCACTTAAAACTGCGAACCTCCCACTGCCGGATTATCCTTACTTTTCCTTTATCTCATAGAATTTTATCACACTTCCAACATGTTAGGTAATTTAATGAAATTTGTCAATCCTCTAGCTCTAAAGGCTTATGCACCCCAAGGGCTTAGCATATTGTCAAACACATACTTGAATGAATGAATGAGTGAGTGAATGAATGAATGGTTTAGATCCCACATAATGGTAGGTGCTCAGTCTATGTTTATTATCAGTCATGAAATACATTTACCATGGATTAAGATGCTGAACCACAGCATGGAGCCTCTTTATAGTTGTCAGGTCTGCAACTAAACTGATTATAGATGGGTAATATACACCACAACTGTTAACAGTACTTAATCCCGAAAGGGCAATGTTCATTGGAAGGGGATCTATACCTTTATTTGTAGCATTAATGTGTTCTATTTTTCCCAAAAGATTTATTATTTAATTAAAATACCAATATTAAAACAAAAATTTAAAGGTTTGAAAGTAACGCTTAGGAAGAAAAGCAAAAGGGAGCAGTATTTTTCAATCTGAAGGCAGGCAAAAGGAGAGTAATTTTAAAGGTAGATTAACAGAAAGTGGGCTTAATGCAATATGAAAATTGGTGCATACAACTATGAGAATAGAAACAGGATATTCTGAGTCATAGAATAACATTTCAAAATACCAGATTTTTTTTAAGATTTTATTTTTTTAAGATTTTTTCATTTATTTATTTGACAGAGATCACAAGCAGGCAGAGAGGCAGGCAGAGAGAGGAGGAAGCAGGCTCTCTGCCGAGCAGAGAGCCCGATGTGGGGATAGATCCCAGGACCCTGGGATCATGACCTGAGCCAAAGGCAGAGGCTTTAACCCACTGAGCCACCCAAGTGCCCCCAAATACTAGATTTTTATCAAGACGTGGTCCTGCCCATGTGTGAGAACTAAACCCATGAGTATTCAATTCTGGGATTCTGTAATGCTTAAAAGATGGGAAAATTAAAACTTAACACTAAAATACTGCTTTAAGAATTGTCTTTAAAAAAAAAAAAAAGAGTTCTCTTAACACTTTTCCCCTCAACAGAAAACTGAAGGGGCATGAATCAAAACAAAAATTGTTTGAAAATCCAAATGTTTTTATTAATATCAAGTATTTTCACTGGCTTACTTCTCTGTCCCCTCTAAGCGAAGTATATCCAATATTGCTTTATTAGATTGTGCATATACCGTAATAAGTAAATTCTACTTAGTTTCTAGGCCAAAATTTAACAGATTACAGTTACAAACCAGTGAAGAAAAATAAATCAACTTCGGTCAAAATATAGTATGTTTGAGTATGATTACATCAAACCTCAATTAACATCAATATTTGATGGCTAATCTAATAATTAGAAAAGTATACTTTTGTTCTAGGTACTTGTGATTTTTTTCCACGTACAGCTGACCCTTCAACAACAGGGGTCTGAACTGCGTGAGTCCGCTTGCTTATACACGAGGTTTTTTTCTATATGGTATAGTACTGTATTTTTCTCTTCTTCTATTAACTTTCTTGGTGACATTCTTTCCCTAGCTCATTGTTAAGAATACAGTATATAATACATATAAGATGCTAAATATGTATCAACCGTGTATATAATCAGGCTATTATTAAAATTTGGGGGGAGTCAAAAGTTATACGTGGATTTGACTGTGCAGGGGGGCCAGCACCCCTAATTCCCACATTGTTCAGGGTCAACTGTACTTATGATATAGGACTTTTTCAAAATGCTGAGATTGGACTACAGGACTTTTCCAGAAAGAGGTAGGACACTCTTCCCGTATGTTAGAACGAAGTCTACAGCAGCTCTGTATACCTCATTATAGTAAAGTTACTTAATGTGAGTTAAAAAATTATGTTCAGATTATCTTTTCCACTTATATTTTAGTGGTATCTAGTTAGTATTTACACAATAATTTTGAGCAAATGGTTTTTACAGGGCAAAATGGATATAGTTTCTCATGGTTTTTGCAACTGATAGTTCCCCAAATACTGTATTATACTGAGAACAAGCATGCCACTGAAGAAATATTAACATTCGACTTGCTGGGTTTCATCTCAAAAAAAGTGAATCTAATTTTACTGTAAAAGTTGTATCAACACATCAACACAGAAAACTTGGCATTCACCCAAATGTGTCATCATTAGGTAAAAATTCATCTAGGCAAAATAGTATTTATGCTTCCATTTTATTGTTTTTAAGAATTAAACTGCCACCTCAGTAGTCTTAAGAGCAATATAATGAAACATACATACATTTAATTTAGACTTATGTCCATCATAGCTTCAAAGGCTTCCCTGAAATAAGGCTGGGATTCACATCTTTTTCCTTAAGGAAAGAAACACTAACAGTAATTTTGTTATCCTTCTCCCCACCCGCCCTCATTCAAACAATAACTGGATGAATTCAAGTCTAACACCATTTAAAAATTTTGTCTGCTGCAACACATTCATCTGATCTGCCTCCCTGCATAACACATATTTTTTAAACCTAACTGAAAAGAAATCATTTTTAAAGTCTATGAGAATTCTCTTAAACATGTGGAAGTTTATCATGATACTAACTGTTTTGTCCAATACATAGGCTGAGTGGTTTCATACCACGTTCAGCTCTAGTGAATTTCAGTAAAAACAGGAGAGCTCCTTAGAGAAAGTTGAAAAGCTCTGAAGTGAATTTGGCTATTTTCTTATCACAAGAAACAAAGAATGGTATTGGGTTTTCAACAGTAATATTTTAACAGCTCCTAAACAGGGGCATGAAAAGGAATCAAGTTTGCACCAGTCCAAGTACCTACAGTAATATGATAGAAGCACTCACCACCACCATTTCACACTAGTTCATACTTCACTCCCACGCTTCTAGTAACAAGAATTTCTCACTACATCTATTGCATTAACACTGGACTCTCAAACTGCTAGATGTGAAAAATCACTCCATTAACTTAAAAAAAAAAAAGCATATTCATTATTTTCAGCTGGTCAAGGTTGAAATGATCATTGATATCATCTCTAACTTCAGCTCTAAATTCATAGATGCCTCTGCATCTGATGATCCAAGATGAGAAACTGTTTTCTGCTTGTATCTGACAGAATTAAATGGTAAATTAGCCATCAGTTCACCCTTTGTCAAAAAGAAGTGTTCTAAATTTATGCACTACAAACTAGTTATAAATGATATCTGCATACTACATTTTTCATGTTTATATTATGCACCATTTTAGGGGGGAGGAAATACTTCACAGGGGTTTATTCAAAGGATATAAAATAATATCCTAAGAGTATTGATTTATACATACGAGATCTGTATAAAACATTAAGTGGTCATCTTAGCTGGACTGTAACAAGCCCCTATAATGCAAAAGCTGACTCTAAAGGCACCTTATAAAGCTCTGAAATTCACAATTTAGTCATCACTTTTCTCCAATACAAAATCGTCTGGTGGTCTGCACTGTTGACTCCCTTTTAAAACGTTCCAAATTTTATAGTGCTTAACCAATGAAAGGAATAGGAAATAATTAACACTTTAAAAATTTCAAGTTAGAGAAAAAAACCTTATCACACAGTAATGAAACCTGAGCAACGCAAGTTTGTAATTACAAGAACGTCCTTCATTAATACAGTATTCCTCGATGGCATTCAAATTGTACTTTAAAACCCAATAGACAAGAACCCACTCAAAGCACAGATCAAACTCTACCAGGAAATGAGGAATTATACAAAGCCTATTCAGCCCTAAATATTTAAGTTTAAGACAATGAGCAGAGTAGAACACACTTCATCTAGATAACACAGTTTTAAACAGTTCTATAAAATAATGTTACTTAAGATTAGTAAATGTGGTGCATCATGTGATTCCCACCATTCGGTAGAAAGAATTAACGAGTAACAGTATTCCCCAATAGCTTGGAGCCTGTAGAGTCAATTGCTTTGGCCGTATCTTTCCAAATAACTACTAATGCCTTTTAATATTACGAACATAAATATGGAATTCCAATGTATTTTGGTGCTCCTGAGGCTGCCTAAAAACAAAAAGGCATCCAAGTGAAGTGCATTATATATTTAATATACCTCAAAATTTCAGTGCCTAAAATGTGAAATAATTCTCTACCATTTAACAGTCTGCCTTACAGTAAATTCTAGTAGATTTTTACTTTTAGGATTTTATTGTAACTTTGGGAAATTAGTGGTAAAACATATGGTTTTAAAAAACAGTATGTGGCTGCACTTAAATTCACATAAAAATAGCATTTTTACAACCATTTTGAAATTTTATCCTCTTACACAGGTTAACAAAATGTATCACAAGAAAAACTAAATGTTGGATTTAACAAAAGCCGTATTTTTAGAAGTGGAACAATGAAAAATTCTTCTCAAATTTTTTACAAATGGTCACCTCTGGGTCAATTTACCACACTAGGGGAACAAAGTTGTTAAAACGTAGCTGTGCTCAACTGAGCCACTCATCTGCACTACGGTATAGTACTTGAAGTCAATCCTAAGGTCAAGATTTAAAACCATTTTAAGAGACAAGACCCTAAATGTTTTGCGGTCACCTCAGTAAGAGGTACTCTTCCTTCCCCCAAACAGTCAAAGCTTAATTAAAAGATTGACTATACATAAGTTTTTGTTTTTCCTCATCATATCTTCAGTTCAAAGTACTATTAATCATTGGTAATACGGTCTATATCTTGTCTGATCTGGATGATGTGGTCCAGGAAGTGGGGTTTGAGAAGGCGGACCCTGCATTCGTGGAGGAGGAGGTGGCCCTCTCGGTGCAGGCCATATACCAGGACTCATTCCCCCTGGTTGTGTAAATGGAGGGCTCAGAGTTCCTTGATCTTCACTGAACTGGGGTAAAGAGTTAGGATTGTAATGGTGAGGAGGGGGTGCGGTTACAGGCGGACCACCATGCTGAGGTGGGGGAGGTCCTGGAGGAGGATGGTTCATATAAGGTGGCATCTGGGCAATAATATGTCCAGGGGGAGGGGTGATTGGTGGTGGAGCAGAGGTCATTGGTGGAGGTGGAGCTTGGCTATACACCAAGTGAGGAGTACCTGCAGCCTGGGGAGGATGTGGCATTGGATGGCTGATTGGTGGTGGAGGAGGTGGGGGTGGTGCGTAATGTTGCTGTGGAGGCATAATATGATGCGGGTGCGATACCACTGGTTGGCCCTGATATTCAGGATGGTGGTGAGCAGGTGCTGGGGCAGGAGGTGGTGGTTCTCTAGCACCTGAATTTGAGTCATCCTGAATAGGGACAGTTATTAGATTGCTGTGTTTTCTTGTTGAAATACGAAAGGTTTCCTGACTGACCGAGCGAGGTGGAGGTGGAGCCATGGACAGCTCTGCAGGAGGAGCACGGATGTCCTCGTGTGGCTGGGTATAGTGCTCGTGCGGCACGTGCTGCAAAGGGGGTGGTGGCATCATGATGTGCTGCTTTGGCGGGATATGGCTCATATGGTGCTTGTCTGGCGGCATTATAAAGCGATCGGGGATTTCGGCTGGCGGTGGGGCAATAGGAGGATGGACGCTTTCGAGCGAAGCACGGGTAACAGGTTTTCCAGCTCTCATGTGGCGGTGGTTGATATGAGCCTGTAAGTCCCTCTGAGACAAGTACGTTCTCTTGCACCCTTGAACAATGCTACACATGAAGAGAGAACCTCGCGTACACTGCTCGATTCGCTGCACAGGATCACTACAGCTAAATTAAAAGGGGGAAAAAAACGATTTACTGAAAGCAGACTATAAAAACAACGCACGTAACTTCACAGCTACGCCTGTTTCTAAAATCAGTTGTGGAAAACACTGCAGAAGTGCACAATTAAAAGCTATAGTTACTGTATGTGAACCTTTAATCTCTCCCACTCTGTGGTCTGTTCCCTATTAAGCGTCAGCTTTTCCACCAAACTCAGAACTCTTACTACAACAAAACATTACAAGTGCTCATCAAACAGAGTATGTTTTAAGAAAAGACCTAGTCTTAAACTATAAGAGACTCTTAATCTCACAAAACAAACTGAGGGTTGCCACAGGGTAAGGGGGTAGCTAGAGGGTGGTGGGGTTATAAACATAGGGGAAGGTACATGCTATGGTGAGTGCTGTGAAGTGCGTAAACTTGGCGATTCACAGACCTGTACCTCTGGGGCTAATAATACATTATATGTTTATAAAAAAATTTAAAAATTATATATATATTTTTAAAAAAAAAGGAAAAGACCTAGTCTTCCTAAGACCTCAAATGATCTGGTTGTCTCAAACAACTCTATGCTTTGCATCCATTTGCAAAAATATGCAGAAGGGATAAACCGAAGATCTGTCATAGTCATGGAATCCAAACTTATTTAGTATTTACTGAACAGTAAGCACATGCTGAGCAAACAATATGACGTAGACGATGCTATGAGGACCACTCAAACGAGTATGATCACCCTACTCATCAGGGCTCCTAACATTCAAAACTGTCAACAACTTCAGTTCAAACCCTGACTTATCCAGAGTCTCTTAAGGAAGAATTACCAGACAATTTCACTACTAAAAGTATTACACACTCCCTTCTAAACTTTAAGCACTAAATTTAACTCATTCTTACTGACTCAGGGTCAAAATTATAACTCTTTTTCATTCACTGTATTTAATCCACACTTGCGTTTGGAGTTTTTTTCAAACAGGAAAAAAGGACTGAACCAGGTATCAGAAGAAGTAGGGTCAAGCATTGGCTCTGTAAACTTGGGAGAGGTTTTTTAATCTTTTTGTTTATTTCTTCATCTGCACCATGGGGTTTAAACATGCATTCTACCTGACTCACCATGGTTTTTTTAATCTACTTTGCCCTACTCAGAGAAAGATATTCTAGGATAAATAAAACAATGAACTAGTGATTCAGCACTACGTATGCACAGATACAAGCCACAATTGCAGAGTGTGTGTGCTGGGTCATCTGAGAAGAAATTAAATGGCTCTACACTCTTGAGTTTGAGTTGAGCCTACACTTCCATCCTTGCTGTCAGGCTGGCTGGCACTCCTTGAACCTAGTAGGTTTCCCATAAGTGGCCATTCGGCACAGTTCTTTTTTTGCTTCTAATCTGCTACAAACTTGGAAGTACCTCTACAGTAACAGGATGTAAGGCACTTTGTTTTGGGTGATACTTAAAAGCAACAGTGTATGGTATTCATATTAGCTTGGATTTCCATTTCTTCACTTCCTGATTTGAGTCTGATAAGCCAAAGAGGCTTATGTTCTCTAATAGCTAAGGGCCAACCAGTGAGGTGCTTACTAGGGAGTTACTCTTAATATCTCGAAGACTAAATTCCTTTTAACTATTAATATTAGAAGACTTAGTGAATCACCCTTTCTCTCTCAGTGATGCCAATCCTCCTACAACTGTCCATAATTCTGTTCTGAACCAATATTTCCAATCTTGGGCTAGCTTCTGACACAGGTCATAAAATCTCAGAAGCCTATAGTTGTTCCAAGGAAGTCTGTCACAAAGCTTTCTCAAGCCTTCTATCAATGGATAGAATTTATTCTGGATCTTTCAAGACCATCCCAAACTGGATCAATATCAACCAATACCTCTAGATCTTCTTTATAACTTGTCTGAGCTGATGCCATGATGGTGTCCTAAGATGTACTCGAGACATAAATAAGATTTGAAGGCAATAAATAAGAGCTTATACTTAACATAGCACTTATTATATACTAGGTACTATATATTCACATACTAGTTTAGTTCTAACAACACAGGGAGGTAGATACTATTATTAGCTCCATTTTACAGATGAAGAAACAACCTGTCACATAGCTAATAAGTGGCTGAATAGGGATATGAAGTCAGGAATTCTAATTCCAAAGTCTCTGGGCTCAATCACTGGTTGATACTACCTCTATAATGTGCCATCAGGGGAAAAAAAAAAACCAAACAAACAAAAAAACTCTTTTGATTTATAACACTAATTCTATGATGACAAATGTATTTGTTTTGGCCAATCTGAATTGACAGATAATAGCTTCCTAGCCCTATCCTAAGGGGAAGGCTAATAGCTACTCTGGGCTCACCAAGAAAGATGAGCCATGTCTGCATACTTGATATCCTGCTGCTGATTTACATCATACCCTGACCTTTAACCTAGTTTACAATTCATCCCATCACAAGCTTTATTATTTAAAAATGTAATGATAATCTTACCCTGGACACATCTTATCTCCCTTTTTTTCATGTAAAATAGCACAGTCATAGCAAAAAACATGCTTGCATGGAATCTGTGAACAGAGACATATTAGTTAAGCACAATAGAATTTAAAATATTTCCATAAAAAAATAGACATAGAAGGCACTTGAGAACTATTCCTCAAAAACACCGTTTATTAAGTATTAGAATAAGTACTAGAAAAGCAACAGTTAACCTTTTTCAGTAACAAAGCAATAGAAACCTTGGCCCTTTCCCCAATAAATGTATACATATGCATCTGCTTACACTTTCTGGAAATATAAACACTATGAGTTTTATCCTGTGTTTCCTAGCATGTGAAGCTCCTAATGAAGCCCACACTATTCAAACCAATCTACAGATTTAATGCAATTTTTCACAGAATTAGAACAAAAAATCCTATAGTTTGTATGGAACCACAAAACCTTGAACAGCCAAAGTGTAATCTTGAGAAAGAACAAATCTGGAAGTATCACAATCCCAGCTGTCAAACTAAACTACAAAGCCGTAGTAATTGAAACAGGATGGTACTGGCACAAAACAGACAAATGAATGAAACAGAACTGAGCCCAGAAATAAACCCATGCTCATATGGTCAATTAATCTATGACAGAGGAAGCAAAAATACACAATGGGGGAAAATGCTGTCACTTCAATAAACGGTGATGGGAAACTGGACAGCCAAGAAAAGAATGAAACTGAACCACTTTCTTATACCATACACAAAAATAAACTCAAAATGGATTAAAAAACTACATGTTTGACATGAACCTGAATTCCTAAAAGAAAACACAGGCAGCAATTTTCTGGAAAGCAATCTTAGCAACATTTTTCTAGAGGTCTCTCCAGGCAAAGAAAACAAAAGCAGAAATAAATAACTGGGACTACAACAAACTAAAATGCTTTTGCACAGCAAAGGAAACCATCAACAAAACAAAAAGACAACCTGCGAAATGGGAGAAATTTGCAAGTAAGATATCCAATTAGGGGTTAATACCTAAAACACATAAAGAACTCATACAACTCAACACCAAAACAAACAAACAAAAAACCAAACACCACTCAATAACCTGATTAAAAATGGGCAGAGGACCTGAATAAACATTTTTCCAAAGAAGAGAGATGGCCAATAGTCATGTGAAAAGAAGCTCAACATCACTAACCATCAGAGAAATGCAAATCAAAACCACAATGAAATACCATCTTAAAGGGGCGCCTGGGTGGCTCAGTGGGTTAAGCCGCTGCTTTCGGCTCAGGTCATGATCTCAGGGTCCTGGGATCGAGTCCCGCATCGGGCTCTCTGCTCAGCGGGGAGCCCGCTTCCCTCTCTCTCTCTGCCTGCCTCTCCGTCTACTTGTGATTTCTGTCAAATAAATAAAATCTTTAAAAAAAAAAAAAAAAAGAAATACCATCTTAAATCTGTCTGAATGGCTAGTATCAAAAGGACAAGAAAGAACATGCTGGTGAGAATGTGGGGAAAAAAGAACCCACACTTTCCACTGTTGGCACAGCCACTGTGGAAAACTGTATGGAAGTTTCTCAAAAAACTAGAACTTGAAGTACCATATGATCCAGTAATTCCACTTCTGGGAATTTACCTGAGGAAAACGAAAAACACTAATTCGAAAAGGCATATGCACCCTTATGTTTACTACAACATTATTTATAATATTCAAGATAGGGAAGCAACCCAAGTTGTCTAATGATAGATAAATGGATAAAGAAGATGTGGTACATATACACAATGGAATATTTTAAAATCATAATAAAGCAATAAATAATATAGAAACAATAGTAAAATAAAATAATACAAATAAAAATATAATAATAAAAAATACACTCAAAGAATTAGATCTTGCATCTGCAACAATGTGGATCAACCCAGAGGGTGTCATGCTAAGTCAAGTTAGTTCAGAGAAAGACAGGGGCACATGAGTGGCTCTGTCGGTTAAATATCCGACTCTTGATTTTGGCTCAGGTCAAGATATAAGGGTCATGAGACTGAGCCCCACATCAAGCTCCGCACCCAGCAGGGAGTCTGCTTCTCTTCCTCTGCCCCCGCACCACCCCTCTTGCTCATGAGCACACACACTCTCTCTCCCTTTAAATAAATCTTTAAAAACAAAACAGAAAGACAAATACCATATGATTTCACTTACATGTAGAATGTAAAAAACAAAACAAATACAACAAAAAGAGAAACAGTCATAAATACAGAGAACACATTAGTGGTTGTGGCAAAATAGGTGAAGGTGATTAAGAGGTACAAACTTCCAGCTATGAAACAAACAAGTCACAGGAATGAAAAGCATCATGGTAAGCACAGTGTAATGTATGTAATTGTCAAACTACTATGTCGTACACCTGTAACTTATTTATTTATTTACTGAATGATTTTATTTACTTGACAGAGAGAGACACAGTGAGAGAAGGAATACAAGCAGGTGGAGTGGGAGAGGGAGAAGCAGGCTTCCTGCTGAGCAGGGAGTCCAATGCCAGGCTTAATCACAGGACCCTGGGATTATGACCTGAGCCGAAGGCAGACGCTTAACACTTAATGACTGAGCTACCCAGGTGCCCACGTGAAACTAATTTAACGTCAACTATACTTCAACTAAAATTAAAATTTAAAATAAAAAAAATTTTTTTTAAAAAGCTCCCAAAAAATACTATAACCATGTTTTATCTTATCCTGTTCCTCCTGAAACTATTCCAATAGCATTTTTCTCTGACAGTTAATGAACCTATAAAACTCTAAAAATAAATCAAAAGGAAACAAAAATGATGTTAAACCATTTTAAAATTCACAATCCATTACTGTTATTTAGTTATGTTATACAGCAAAGCAAGGGAGTACAATTTATGCCCTCTACCAGCAGACATGTTACTGAGTTCAATTTTTTTTTTTCAAACACAAATGTGAAATTACCTTTTTTTAAGGGAGGATTGTGTCAAAATTACTATAAAATTACAGCTGGGGGTTGTAATTGTTTTTAATGATTAGTCCAATTCTCCAAAATTCTAAATAGTATTAGTTTTACATTAGTTATAACCATCAAAAATGAATTACTCTTTAAACAAGAAAAAAATTTTTCCTTAATGAACTGTAATAAATGTACACTAACAGGTATCAAACAGTCCAAAGAAGTAAGTTTTCAGAAGTCAGTTTCCTTAGTATTTTTCAACTAATTCAAGAATTTGTCAGTTAAATGCATGTTATTCCAAAATTTCCCTTAGCTATTTCATACTTATTTAAAAATGTCACAAACTTAGTCATTGAACCGTGATAAACCTACCTACTTAAATTTCAGAATCCTATCTCTACGCAAATGTTTACGTTTACTAAAACATTTAATTTAGTAATACTTACCATTCGCCCATAGATTTTAATAGGCAATCCACATTTGTCACAGAAATGAACTGGTGTATCATCCTTTTCACCTAAGATGTTTATCTGTTGAAATGATATAATTAAAATTTCCTTTTTAAGCATTTCTAAAAATTATATTTATAATTTATGCAATGAATTGGTTAGTATTTATAAAAACTGTTAGAACCACTAAGGTTTTTTGGGTATAATTCCCATATATTCCATATCATTAGCTATGCCACTGTTAGGGTTTTTTTTCTCTTAGTGTTTAAGGTTACTGATTTTACTTGACTTTACTGAAAATTACTTCAAATTATTTTTTAAAATAGTTGAAACAGGACATTAATGAACATATCATTTGAGTGTTCTAAAAAGTGTAATAGCTGTAATAAAAGCTCAAACCATTCTTTAAGTATTCTGATTGTTTTTTATTGTTCTAATAAAATTTATTTTTAGTTATACCTGGAAGTCCCAAAAAAGGTGTCCAGGAAATCTTCTCTGATTTCCAAACAGTTCACCCCCTTTACAGTCATACCGTTCTTCTTCATTATAATCAAATCCTTCTGAGAAAAGAAAGTGTTAAAGATTAACTTTTCACAGCCTAAATTTCATTTTGGAAGTACATGCAACATGGCACCACAGACCTGTTCACTGAAAAGCCCATCTGACGCCTTTCAAAGCTCTTCTAAGGACAAGATAATCAAGACTAGTTTAAATTGAGTTTAAAATATCAGCTAGAAATGATCTTGGCAACCATCTAGTCCAATTCTCTTACTTCACATTTGAGAATATTGTAGTTTGGAGACCCATAATAACACACAGACTAGTGGTAGAGCCAGAAACAGACCTCTAGAAATCTTCACTCTCACTCAAGTGCTCTTATTAACTCAACAGACTATCCCTAACATAAAACTTCACTAATTACCATCATCACACTTGTTGCACAAACTTTATCACCACTTATTCTAATCTACCTACAAAAGTGGTATCATGTTACAAGTGGGTGATTTTTTCTTTTTAAAGATTTTATTTGTGGGCGCCTGGGTGGCTCAGTGGGTTAAGCCGCTGCCTTCGGCTCAGGTCATGATCTCAGGGTCCTGGGATCGAGTCCCGCATCGGGCTCTCTGCTCAGCAGGGAGCCTGCTTCCCTCTCTCTCTCTCTGCCTGCCTCTCCATCTACTTGTGATTTCTCTCTGTCAAATAAACAAATAAAATCTTTAAAAAAAAAAAAGATTTTATTTGTTTATTTGACAGAGAGAGATCACAAGTAGGCAGAGAGGCAGACAGAGAGAGAGAGAGGGAAGCAGGACTGGATCCTAGTACCCTGAGATCATAACCTGAGCTGAAGGCAGAGGCTTAACCCACTGAGCCACCCAGGCGCCCGCAAGTGGCTGATTTTATTGCAAAAGTATATAATGGAAACAAAGAATTCTTCACGTTTTCTTCTTACAACTTAAAATTAGGTATCCTCTCCTTTAGTCTTAAAACTGAGCCTGATTTCAGACATACCTCATCCTTTCAGTTAAAACCTCTCCCTGGTTTATCAACCAAACAGCAGAAGCCGTATCATATCTATTCACAAGGATCCTCCTCTACACTGCATATACCAATAAAGTTATAAAGATCAAATGGGCTCAATTTCTCTGACCCTGACTGTAATCTTCTCATCTCACACAAAAGAAGAGAAAATTAATGGCCAGTGTGATGGTAATTCTAGGTAGAATCCAATTACCTAAAGTAAAGCTGAGAAGACACATCTATCCCTCCAAAATGCCAGGCTTCTCAAGTCTCTTTTGGCCCTAGAACTGGTAAACAGAGTAGCCCAAGCACACAAGTTTTAACTTTACCCACATGGCTAAATTACAGCACCTGTTTATGGAGTGGTCCATGGACATACACACAAATACAGTGATGCAAGGATTCTTCAAAGCTGATCTAGATACTCAGTGCACTACTAATGATCTCCAATACAGAGTAGAGTTCAAAGAGTGTTCTTATAAAGTTACAAATAAGTGACCTTAAGTAAGTTTTATAAGGCCCATTTATACCTTATAAAAGCTGCTGTCATCGAAACTCAAAATAAGGAAAATCAATTTCTCTTATTTATCTAAAATGCAGAAAATTATTGCATAAAACAACAGACAAGAAAATGAGGAACATATAATCATTTTTCAAAGTAGTTCACCCTGTATTCCCATTCTTAAAATTACATGTATATTCATATAGGTATCATAACAGAACCCAAAACTCCTTATTTTGATAAATGCCTAGGAAAAGCACCAATCACTTATTATTTTTTTACCCCAAATAAGTGAATCTAGAGTAGTCAAACATTATCTTCAGCCTCAGTTTGCTCTATTAAGAGAGAGGACGGTAACAATTCCTTATAGAAAGGGTGTGGGCTTGCGGGGTGAGAGGAGAGGGAATGAAGGGATATTTGAGAGGAAAAGGATAGAAGGGGGTTGTAACTTTATTGCCTTGTTGGATTATTACAATAAGAATTTACTTGCATACTACTATGCAGTTTTTAGAAATTACTGAAAGAAACCAAAAGACCAAAGAGGGAGCACCCTAGGTTATGGATAGTGTGACTATTTTGATTCCAAAAAGATATAGAGATAGACTGTTGGAATAGAACAGAAAATCTAGAAACAGACATAAATACGTTTAGACCTTTAATGTATGATAATGATGGGATTCCTATTTGGCACAGATACGAAAGATCATTCAACAGTTGGGACAAATAGCCAGCTATTTTAGAGAAAAAATAAATACAGCCAAACTCCACTTTATTTTTTTAGTAACCAAATATTTGTCCATAAATGTTTTAATGCCAGCTAACTTTTTCTGTAAAAGGCTAGATAGTGTGTATTTTAGGCTGTGTTGGCCTCTTGTAATCACTCAACTATGCTATTACAGTGTGAAAGAAGCCATGAACAGAACTTAAATGAACGGGCATGGCTGTGTTCCAATAAGACTTTACAAAAACTGGGCTGGATTTGGTCCACACACCAGTCTGCTGACCCTGTACTGAAGAATAAGATAGGAAAACTAATTCATGCTCATGAAAGAGGGAAAAGGCCTTTCTAAGGATTTTATAAAACCCAGAAGTCATAACAGAAAAGACTGGATTGGTATCCGACTACACAGAATCTCCAAACTTCAATACAATAAAAATTGTATATAGAACATGTAAAAGACAAATAGTGAATGTACACAGTATATGACAAAGAGCCAATCTGTGCATTCACTGGGAAAGTCGTCATAAAAGCCAAATGGTAAAATAATTTATAAAGAACTCATAAAGAGAAAACTAAACAGAAAAAATTAAAGGATATGAACATGTAGATCCTTCACAAAAGAAATAATCAATACTATAAAAAGATATATATATACATATATATAACCCCACTCATAATTTAAAAATATATGTCAAAACAAAAATTTTAAAAGGTTAATAGTCCCAATATTGGTGCGTGGGAATTAAACTGATTTTTTTTTTGGCAAAGCTATTTGGCAATATTCATTAAATTCTAAAATGCACAGTATCTATCAAGTTATAAAATACCTAAATCATGCAAAATGTTAAATTTTAAATGTTAAACCAAGGATGCATGCTAAGCTATATGTACAAGAATATTTACTACAACATTGTTTTCAACAGCAAAAAAGTTAGAAAAATTATTAAATTATGACACATCCATTAAGAAAATATCTAAACCTATTTTCTTAAATGAGCACAACTGTACATCCTGATAAACTGCAAAACTTCAAATGCATCTTACATGCAAAAACGGCAGTTATACATTAAAAAGTTACTATAAAAAATTACTTTGGTGAAGTATTGTCAAGGGAGAGGAACAAATTTCACTTTTAATACTACGTTTTCGGCAACATTATTTAGTTTTTTCTTTTAACAACAGGTAGTATTACTTTTAATAACAAAAGAAAAAAAACCAAAAATATTATAAAGGAAGAGAAAAGTACATGCCAAAATGAGAAGTCAAACAGAAAGACTAAAATATGAAGACAGTAAGATAAAAAAGATCTTAAATAAATAAAGAAGAGCACATGGATTATTTGGTGGAATGAGACTTCCGGACTTCTCAACTTAAACAAATTACCTTCATCCCCAGGTGGAGCCTTTGCAGGCATCCTGTTTATAGTCCTTGGAGCTCGAGGTGCGGTTTTGGTTTTATTCCCTTGTTTGGAGATGAGCTTTATAGGAATGCGTCTTCGAACATCAAGACCACCCAACGATCCGGAACTATTAGTGCCTTGTAACTCATTATCTATGTCAGAAGAAAAAAAGTTGTGATTTCTTTCAGTTATCCTTTTCTGAAGGTTATTCTGACACAGGTATTAAAATCACATACCCAACATTATCAAGGGCTAAATATCTGGGCTCTGATTTTAAATATTATGTTATATAAGTTTAAACACTAATTTTCTCTGTACTGGATAAAACCTTAAAGCAATGCTTTTTGAGACACAGAACTCTAAAAAGTTGACAAAAGTTATAGAACCTCTCTCTGAAGTAGACAAAAATTTTCATGACTCCAGAAGAGTTCACAGAAAACATAAAACCCACAGGCCCAAGATAAGAATTTCTGTCTTTAACCAGAAGAGATTTTCTTAAAAGGAAACAAACAAAAAAGAAAAAGATAAGAAAAAAAAGAATAAGAGGAAGGAGAAGGAGGAGAAGAAAGAAACCATCCCTATTCTCCACCAAGCACACAAAACACTTAGTCTGTGAAGTGAATCTACATTAGGACAATCAAAACCAACACCAAACTAACACTGACAATGGCAAAATTAAATAAATAATGCATCTGAAAATGAGGTCAGTTTTAAGGAAGGTGATTATTTCCTTAAGTGTAAAATGGTTTTTCTAAAAATTATTCAAGAACAGCAAAAATTACTACACCATTTAATAGTAGAAATACTCAATAATGTATTTGTGCTATACCCTTCCTAGAGATAAAATACAAGTGTGTTATTGTGAACAGCATCATAATGGAAAGTTAGAGTTTAGGAGGATGCAAGGTTTCTGTGATTAAACTAGATCTAAACAAGGGACACTTTCTAAGTCCCTGCTTGTTATTAGCTAAGAAACAAATTAACTCATTTCTCATGAGTAATGGGAGCATTATTTCATAGAACTGACTCCATCTGAAGGTTGTCTCCCTTTTTTAAGTCTATGACAAAATATTACAATACAGAAAATATTCACCTTTACCTACTAAAGACACAAAGGGAAATGCCCTAAAATAGGAAATGCAAATAAAATAATTTTTAAAAATAGTAATGTTTTAAATGTGAAAATTACTGAACTGCCCTCACAGGAGATATTACCATCACGACTGATAGGCACACTGTTCACATCACATTCAGTAAAAGCCAAATTTGGAAAGTAACCTAGTACTAATGACCTCCAAGGCTAGTAGGATCAGACACATGTTAATTCACATCAATTTGCACTCTTCCTGAACAATATTTATTTAAGTTTTATTTATCTACAAATTCTCTATACCCTACATGGGACTCAAACTCACAACCCTGAGATGAAGAGTCGCATGCTTTTCTGATCGAGCCAACCAGGTGCCCCTCTTTCTGAGCAATATTTAGAACAAAATTCAAGATACATTCTTAACAATTAATTAAATATTTTCAGTCTACTTTCTATTATTACTTTTATAATAGCTAATCCTCAAAGAAAAAAATTCATGGAAAGGAATTACATGGTTAGCTAAACTCTTGACTTAGGATAAACCCAACTTGGTCAACTTTCAACACTTCACAAAATGTATTAACAAGTTGAATAATAGATTTCATCTGCTTCCATTCTAGTTATTTATGTAAAAGTACCTACAAGCAATGTAATAGCCAAAGGACAGACATGAATCAATTTTTTCTTATTCAAAAGGTATTCCTGATTTTTCAATAAAATAAAAAAGCAAGTTAATGTAGACAAATTTAACAGTTCAGTGTTGTCCTTCAGATATTAGAAGGACTCAATGGTTTAACCTAGAGGAATGACCAAAATACCAACACTTCATTATGGCAAATCCTTTTCCCACCATCCTGAACAGGTGTCACAACAGTAGCTTGCTTAGTCTCCCACAATTTTTAGGAAGTCCACTGCCCTTTAACACCTTGCCGCCTACCTCACAGATTGCAAGCCCATAAACAAAGTACAACATTTAAGAGTGACATCATTCTGCGTTTGTCTCTCTTTTCTTTTTAATTAAAAATCAGAAAATACAGCACAATTTCTTTCTGAATACGCCAACTAAAAATATAAAGCCCGTAACTACACAAATCCTTGGATATTATAGAGAAAATGAGAACTAAAGCTATCCCTGTCGTTTATTTTTCTTTTTTATTTTATAAAGATTTTCTTTTTAAGTATTCTCTACATCCGGGGAGGGGGCCTTGAATTTATAATGCCAGGACTGAGTCAGTCACATGCTCTACCGGCTGAACTGGCCAGGCACCTCTTTGAGGCCATTTAAGATGAATCCACTTTAAAAAGGAGTAACACTTTCATATTATAGTTTTTTTTATTTCATTTAGAATTTTATCCTGAAATAAAGGAACCAAGAAATATCTTACCAAATTTAGATTTCAGTTACAACCAAGAGCTGATTCTTAGAAGGACCAAAGAATGAATCAAGGTTAAATCATACTTTCCTGGAGTAGTTTTTCCTGGCAAAATTCTATTAGAACACTACAAGATAGCCTTCATTTTATGTTTGACTTTTCAGCGTAATCATAAATTCAGTCAATTTTGTGTATAATATTCAAGGGTATCCTCAATTTCCCCAAGACCCTCTCTTAATCCTTTGACGTTAAAATCTTTCTTTTAAGATGCCTACCTAATCATAATGTCTTCAATCAACTGGCATTTCCTCAACTTGCCAATGATTTCATTTGCGATTTAAACAATTACCAAATTCACACTTAAGAATCCCATGAAAACCTAAATCTTTTGCAAGGTTTATAACGAAGCAAGGAAAATGACTTAAAACAAAATTAAAAGAATAGAAAAAGATGTGGCTGGTTGGCCCAATCAGTAGAACGTGTGACTCTTGATCTAGGGGTTGTAAACTGGAGCCCCAGGTTGGGTGTAGAGCTTACTTAAAAATAAAATCTTAAAAAAAAAAAAAAGAATAGAAAAGGAGCAGCAGTGTTATCTGAGTAAGAACTAATTTTTTAGGTGGTCAACTCATTTGTGAATATTTTCATGTCAGGATGCCTCTTTCCTTTCTTAGGCAACATTTTAACCTAAAAACTAGGGATAACAAATACTCAGAGACATGCCCAGCCCTACTACAACTTCCCAACATAACATCCTCTAAACTGTGCAATGGGCTTGACCCCCAATTCCAGTAACAGGCTCTAATGATAACTGTTTTGCTAAAGCTGCATGTTTGCTACTCGAACACCAAGGTCCCAGAGTTTCAATTCTACAAAACTTCCAAATACTAGAGTTCCTTACATACAGCCTGGGTCTTGGCCCTCTTCTTCTCTGTATTCTCATTCAAGTGATCTCATCCATCCTCATTCCATAAAATATTAGCTATCTGGTCCTAAGTCTCAAATATGTATTTTCAACCCACATCTTTCCTCTCATCTCCACCTAACATCTTCCCTTGTATGTCCCAGTACACAGCTCATACTTAGCAGTCCAAAATCTCATTCCCAAGTTCCCAGGTCTCAGCTTTACCACTTTAAAAAAAAAAAAAAAGTCTGTTTACTTTCCAAGTTTTCTCGAACTTAGTAACAGACACTACCTAGCTGTCAAACCAGACACCCTTGCAAAGCTCCTACTGAGTTCTACCATGAAAATATGGAATCTGGGGACGCCTGGGTGGCTCAGTTGGTTAAGCAGCTGCCTTCGGCTCAGGTCATGATCCCAGGGTCCTGGGATCGAGTCCCACATCGGGCTCCTTGCCCTCTGCAGGGAGCCTGCTTCTCCCTCTGACTCTGCCTGCCATTCTGTCTGCCTATGCTCGCTCTCGCTCACTCTCTCTCTCTGACAAATAAATAAATAAAATCTTTAAAAAAAATAAAATTAAATTAAAAATAAATAAATAAAAAAAAAGAAAAGAAAATATGGAATCTGCACATTTCCCTTTTCCCTAAACAAAGCCAACTTCACTAAGTTGAGCCTCTGTTCTTGTCTACTGCAATCACCGTTTCAACTGTCTATTTTCTATTATGCTTCCTTCCCTCTCTTATGCCATTCCGCATGAACAACCTATTGTCTTTTTAAAAGAACTTCTGTTTCTCCTGTACTCCTGCTCAATGGCTTCACATTGCACTTAAAACAGAATCAAATCTTTACCATGGCCTTCAAAGTCTTTTATGATCTGACCCCTGCTTTCCTTTCCAATCTCTTAGGTCCCTTTTCTTCTTGCTAAGCTGGAGCTGACTAACCTCTATTTTTCCTTCCTCAGAATCTTTGTATTTGCTAGAAATGCTTTCCTCCTAATTCCATGGATGGACTTTTCTCATGTATCAGATCTCAGCGTGTAAATACTACCTTTACAGAAAGACCCTCCCTGACCACTCTCTCTGAAGCTTCCTCTTATTTAGTCTTTACCACAGTTTTTTTCAAAGCACTCATCATGATCTGTAATGTTCACGTTTAAAAAAAAACAAAAAAACTTGTCTATCTTGTCTTCCCCAACAGAATGTAATCTCCATGAGGTCAGGGACTCAGTCCGTCTAGTTTACAATTCCATCATTCCATCTCCAGGCATACAGGTATCTAGTGTATGTTGTGCTGACTAGCATTATTCACTAAATTTTATAGAGATATAATTTTATATCTATATGTACAAAATTAAGTAGGTATTTGATGATTGAGAGCATCCTAACCAATAGTTAATACAAAAAATATCCTTTTTTCCTATTTACGATTCAGCTGATAGAACTGTACGGAACACTAACTCCAAATGCACTCATTCAGTATCCAAAAACCACAAAGAAGGAAAAGCCAAACAACACATAACCAAAAGCGGAGTCATTCTTACTTGAAGAAAGAGATCAGAATATCTTGAATTTATGCTCTCCTTTGTAAACGCCCCCAAATGATGAGTAAGGACCACAGCCGGAGCGCGGGGCATGCTTTGGACTCAGGCAGAAAAAGCCGCTCCGAGTATGATTCCGAAAACCATATCCGACTCCCTTCTCCCACCTCTAGCCCATGAAAGACCGGAGAGACAATAACGACCCGCAGTGATCACCGCAGCACCCGCCCAAGGCTGGCTGAGACAGCAGGAAGTCTCCAACCCACTCCCGCGCATCGACTCCCAGCGTAATGAGCTTTCCCGACTGAGACTGGAATCTACCCGCCAGTCCCCAACACGTAGAGCAGAGCACCCGGGATGAAGAAAAAAAGCAGCAGCAGCAGCAGCCAGGGCTCTCTCGTCCCCACGAGGCCCGCGCCGCCCACCGTCTGGGCTGGGAGCTCAGCAGAACCAGAGAAGCGGCTGTTGCCGGCACCGAGGCTGTAGGTACCACACCGGAC
Organism: Mustela putorius furo; assembly: GCF_011764305.1. Classification (NCBI taxonomy): domain Eukaryota; kingdom Metazoa; phylum Chordata; class Mammalia; order Carnivora; family Mustelidae; genus Mustela; species Mustela putorius. The sequence continues at coordinate 16,963,299 of NW_025421998.1, forward strand.
GGTAGGCCGGGAAGCAGCAGGCCCTTGCCGGGCACGGAGAAGGGTCTGTAAGATTTCTTCCTCACCGCCACCCCCCACTCCTGTAGGGCGAGCGTATCCCCTCTCTGCCCGCTGGGCAACCAGTCCCAGGCCGGCCAAGGGGGCATGGAACCGGGACCCCCACTGCCTCCGCCTCCTTACCAGTGTGATCCATGATTCGGCTCGCGGGGCACAGTGGGAGCGGAAGTCAACCGCGCCGGAGTCGCAGGGAGCGCGTGCGCTCTACCTTCCGGAGCCCGGGAGGCGGAAGTGCGACCAAGTTGCCGCGGCTTTGGCCTCCCCGGGTTTCCTGCTCTCTTATCCACTACCCAACTCCGGTGAGGGAGTCAGGCATAGTTCGGGGAGAGGGGGACAAAGAGGTTAAGCAAAGAGCTTCCAAGTCCAGGTTGCTGAGCCTTCTCCTCGGGTGCTTCAAGAGAGAATAGCCTTTAACTACGGAAGGGAGACACACGGAAGCAGGGAAGGGGGAGAGCAGTAGTAGCCGGAGGAATACGCTCGCGGCAGGTAAGGCGCCTGCCCGCCTCCGCAGAGCGTTGCCTTCTGGGACTTGTAGTGCGCTGGGCTCCCGGAGCCGGTCAGGCCCACTGCGCAGGCTCGGCCGTTGGGCTGGCCCCACCCCGGCGGGCGGAGTAACGGTTTGGAATCCCCCGGAGTGCGCGAGCGCTCGTCTCCTCCGCCCGGTGCAGGGAAAGTGTAAACACGCGCTCGGGAAGGCGTCCTCCAGTGGGAGGTTGCCCAGGGGATGGCTGGGCGGGGAGAGGACAGAAAGGCTCTTTGCTTATTGTCTCCAATTTGCTTTGTCCTGGCGAGCTCCGCAGACCCACGGCAGAGCCGACTTGGTATCAGCCCTGTTCCCACCGCTTGAGTTTCTAAGGGTGGAAACGCCGAACGCTCGCCCAGCGCTCGGGTTTCCTAGCCGGGAGCGCCCGGACCACCGAAGGGCGCGGGGGAGCCGCGGCTGCCCCTCGGCGGGGACGGCGGCAGGGAAGTGCGGAGCGGAGCCGGAGCCGGAGAGGGGGGTGCCCGCGCAGTGCGGCGGGGAGCGCGGCGGGGAGCGCGGCGGGGCCGGCCGGAAGGGAGAGGGTGAAAAGGAAAGGCCTAAAATGAGGAAGAGAGAGTCAGCACACGGGCAGTACCTAGTTCCAGTTCTTGGTCCCCGGGGGCTGTGGTTGCGGCTGCCTTCATCGTCCTCAGCCAAAACAAAGGAAAGTGCCACCGAGTGGTTCCTGGGGACCCTCAGTGCGGCCTCCACCTCGCCGACTCGGCTCATGTGTGTCCACTCCCTTCTCCAACCCTTCACACTTGGTGCTCGGGGATGAGTAGAAACGAGCACAATTAGGAGAAAACACGAGCTTGGGAGCCGAGGGATTTGGGTTCTATTCCTGTCGTCCCTTGGTGACATCATTACCCTGGCTTGTTCACGCTTTCAGTGCCAGAGTTCCTGGATCAATAGAGGGTTGTTGTTGTTATTATTATTGTTGTTATATTGCCCTCCTAATAGAGATGTTTTCGCGGTACTGAATTCTGGACACAGGGTGTGCAGCGGTGTGTTGTATCTAGAGTTATGCAGTAACAGCTTTGAGTCATAAAGATCAGACCTGTGTTCCCTGTTATCTGCTGAATGCTTTAGTGGGGTGTTGTTGTGGTGTTTTTTTTTTTTTTTTAAAGACTTCCCCGCTATATCTGAAGCGTTATAATCAAGTTTTTAGATAACAGTTAACAGCTGAGGATAATTGTGAATCAGAGGTACCCCCCTGCTTTTGTTGAAATGTACATTTCTGTATTAATGAGTAGTTTCCAAAAAAAAATTTTTTTTAAGATTTTATTTAAAATCTGACAGATCACAAGTAAGCAGAACGGCAGGCAGAGGGAAGGGGTGGAAAGCAGGCTCCCTGCTGAGCAGAGAACCCGATGTGGGACTTGATGCCAGGACCCTGGGATCATGACCTGAGCCGAAGGTAGAGGCTTTAACCACTGACCCACCCAGATGCCCCTCCAAGATGTTTTCAATTGCTGAGCTTATTTTTTGTTTTGGAGGTTGGAGGAAGTTTGACCATACTTGACTGTTTCTCTAAATACCGTGCTAATATGATCAGGCATTTTTCACCCACTTGGGGTACAAAGGAAGATAGTTTTCACCTAGGAAGTCCTCCGAGTGGTTGTGGGGGGTTTTTTCCCCTCTCCTCCTATTTAGCCTGTCAGCCATACTTCAAATTAATGCAAATCCAGGTTCAAATTAGCCTCTGCCAGTGCTCATATTTAAAAAATTAGAATAAATAAGGCCCTTCAAACTATATTTTACATAATTTAGTCTGTAAATCAGAATTTGTGTCAGCACTTAATGGTGCATACAGTTATGAAAATTTACTGAGGGAAACTCACTTATTTTAGATTTCCTGTTGATAAAAATGTTAGACAAACATTTGTTGAATTATTTGTTTGACATCTGTTGCTTTCATGCACTGCTTATAGCATCTGTGTTCTGTATTCGTTTCCCCTTAACTGTAGTTGCCTCACTTTATCAGGGCAGTAGCCGTGTGACAAATTAATGTCTTTACCTAAACTGATAAGTGAAAGTGTACATAGACTTTTATTTGATTACTGCCCTTTGGTATCCATTGTTGTTGACCTGTGTGCTGTAATCACAATTTATTAAAAGTCAACATTCTCAGTACGCTCTACATGCCTTCTATGTAATAATCTATTATTATTGTTACTTAAACAACTTTTATAAAATGAAAATTAAAAATAAAATTAGCACAATTTAAAACAACAATAAAAAATTGACATTCATATTGATTTTACAGCTTGGTGCTGTCCTGAGGTTTATAAAAACCAAACAGCATAATAATGGGTGATCTAAAGCACTGAGGTGTGTATTTGCATCTTGCTGACAGACCCGTCTGCTGGCCCACGAATTATAAGCTAATGTTCTTTAAGATGTTTTAGTAACCTTCCATTTGCATAGCACTGTTTACACGAAGAGAAAAATAGGCTGGGTATCAGAGAGCTTGTTTGACTTGTGCTCTTTCTTGGTCCATGTTTGAGAATACTGAAAAATAAGGTATGATTGTACAGAACCCTGAAAAGTAAGATGCCAGAGTAACAGTTAAGAAAGAGCACATAGGGGTGCCTGGCTGGCTCAGTTGGTGAAGCATGTGACCTGGATCTCAGGGTCATGAGTTCAAGTCCTAGGAGCTTGTTTGCGACTCCAATATCAGGCCAGGACATCTCCCTAAGCTCTTTTGGTGGCATCACACTAAGCAGAAGGCAAGAACTGTATAAATAACAATCCCTACAAGGATCAGACTGGCAGCATTTATAGAAATAATTAAAAGCACATACAATTAAATTCTAAGTGTTTTGAGGGAATGCAGTGCTACACACATTCAGAGAAAATAATAAGCAGTAGGACTGAGGGGAGTTATGTAGACTTTATGAAGGGATTTTAGCCGAGCCTTGGTGAACAAACAGGATTTGGAAAGTAGGGGAGCAATGAAAGAGGCTTATCAAATAGGAGCAAGGGCCCAGACTGAGTATTGTAACTTACACAGAGGACAGTGATCAGCTTGACTTGCATTGTTAGTCCATGTCTGAGAGTACTGAAAAATAAAATTAAGGTATGATTCTACAGAAATTTGAAAAGTAAAATTCCAAAAAAACAGTTCAGAAAGAACACATGGGATGCCTGGGTGGCATAGCTGGTAAAGCATGTGACTCTTGATCTCAGGATCATGAGTTCAAGCCCCATATGTGGTGTGGAGTTTAATTTTAAGGGTTTTAATTACAGGGGCGCCTGGGTGGCTCAGTGGGTTAAGCCGCTGCCTTCGGCTCAGGTCGTGATCTCAGGGTCCTGGGATCGAGTCCCGCATCGGGCACTCTGCTCAGCAGGGAGCCTGCTTCCTCCTCTCTCTCTCTCTCTGCCTACTTGTGATCTCTCTCTGTCAAAAAAAAAAAAAAATCTTAAAAAAAAAAGTTTTAATTACAAAAAAGTACATAAACAAAACCTAGCCTGATATATTATTCATATAAACAGCATAGTTCAGCAAGATATTTTTTTTTTAAATGAGCAGAACTTCAGTTTGGAGCAGGGGGCGGTGGTGGGGAGTGAATCAATACTATTACCTAGGGCACCTGGGTGGCTCAGTCGGTTAAGCCTCTGCCTTTGGCTTAGGTCATGAGAAAGAGTATCAGCTTTGGAATCAGGAAGAATTGGATTTCAGTCTCAACTCTCCCTGTGTTACTTTGGATAATTACTTAAGGTCAGTATCTGTATCAGTGAAATGGGAATAATGATCATTTTTCTTGCAGAATTATTCTGAAGATGAAAGGAGATGACATGTAGGAAGGCTCCTCCTTACTTGCCAATAACAGGCAGGCCTTCTGTCAGTGTCCATTTCCTTCATTCCTCCTGGTAGTTACTGTCTCTTCAAAACATCCAGGCGCTGTCCTTCTCCTAAGATCTGACTCTCTACTTCATATTGTATCAACAGATTTATTTTATCTACCCCACAGGACCAGCTCCTTGAGGATAGGGTCCATTGGCCATCTATACTTGTGTCGTACACAGTATGTGTATTTGCGTACACAGTATGTGTACAAAATATTTGTTGACTTGAAGAATGTCATCAAAAATAGCATAGCCCTATCAAAACAAAAAGACACATTTTAAACTTCTGCCCACAAATGTGGCAGACAACTGGACAAAAGCTTACAGTATAAAATAATGATGATAGGCAGGCACTGGCCACTAGGATTGTAAAGAATTTGTGACAGCTTACACACCCATATTCAGAGTACACTGGATAAAATGAGCAGAGAACGGATAATGCCAGAAGACAGTGGGTCAGGTCTTCAAACAGGAAGAGACTCAAACAGCACTGTGTGGCCAAGATTCTCTTTGAATGAGGAAAAAACTGTGTCTAAGTGTGTTTATACATATCTACATACACAGCCATGAAATCCAGCCAATTAGGTGGGAAATTCTAATTTAAAATCTAAGAAGGTGAATAGTTTTGGTAAATAATTTATTCAACCAGCATTTATTTGTGCCAGACACTCTTCCTGTTGTTTGAACGTATCTGTGAACAAAGCAAGTAACCCGCATTGGCTGCGTGAAACTGACTTTGTAGTGAAATAGAGCCAGTTTAAAAATGTAACTTCACTAATACTGAGCAACAGTGGAAATTGTTTTCTAGAATATGAATGTTACAAACCTGAACAAAATAAGTATAAGTAAACAAAATAAAGCTTGTGAGTACTAGTTTTTCATGAATTGTCTACTTTTACTGTCTAAAATTGAAAAGCAGTTAAAAATATTAGGCGTAACAACTCCAACTTGAAGAGGTTTTCATAATTTCTTTTCTTAACCTAGAAAGAGCTTTTAGAATGTTAACACCCCTCATGTTAAAGGAAAAAGTTTTCTACTTCATGTTCTTTTGTTGTATTAATTTCAAGTAAAAGTCACTAAAATTAGAATATTTTCATTAAAAAGAGCATCTACCATAGAGTAGTCAAGGTCTAACATGAAACTGCTTCAGGTATTTTCAGTGAGGGGAATTTAGTGCAAGGAATTGATTATACAGGTAATGGAAAAGCAAGATGTCAAATATGACCGAGATAACCCGCTGATTAGTGTAAGAGTCAGAAGCCACTGAGCCCATAGGCTGAAGGGACAAAGGGATATAGAGTACCATATTATTGTTTTTAATACTTATTTATTTATTTGATTGAGAGAGAGAGCGCACAAGTTGGGGGAGCTGCAAAGGGAGAAAGAGAAACAGGCTCCCCGCTGAGCAGGGAGCCTGATGTGGGGCTCAATCCCAGGATCCCGGGATCATGACCTGAGCTGAGGGCAGACTCTTAACCCACTGAGCTATCCACGTGTCCCAAGAGTACCGTTTTATTTTTATAAAAGTATTGCTACCTATCTCTCCAGATAGATGTATAGATAGCTGCATATGCTGTTTACCCAGTATTAATACTAGTTATTTATGGATAGACTGATTTTGAGTGACCTTACAACTTTGTATTTTTCTGTACTGTTTAAGTTGGATTTTTAAAATTATTCATCCACATATTTTGATGAGCTGAACCACCAGTGAATATCAATTTAAAACTGTGGTAAATTTAGGCAGAGTTCTAGAATCATGAACATATAGTGTTTTCTAGTACTATTACCAATTAACAATATGTTGATTTCTGCAACAGATAAGCTTTCTGATTGCACTCAGTTAAGAAGTTTAAATTAAACATGAGACCAGTTAATTATGCCTTGTGTTTTTGTAACAGCATTTTCCCCATTTCCTTGATAAATATTTTTTTATATCTCAAAGAGTTCATATGGTCACAATATCATTACGTTGTTTCTTCAAAAAGTCAATGTCATGAGGGGAAAATGTTTTGGAGGACTTTTCTACATTAATAAGACTAAAGAACTATACCAAATAAATGTAATGCTTAAAGCTTCATTTGATCCAAATTCAGAGGGAAAGCGCTACAAAAGCTACTGGAGAAATTTTAATCTGAATTGGCTAAAATATGATATAAGGGAATTGCTTTCTTAAGAGTAATAATGCTACTTTGATTAAGAGATGCATGCTGACAGGGTAGAAGACCATGATGTCCATAAGAGACTTTGAACAACAAATAGACAGCTAGAGAGGTATATAGACAGAGAGAGAAGGCAAATATGGCAATTAATTATGTAGGCAGTGGTGTACTGTTGTTTTCTTCTTTCAACTTTTCAGGTGTTTAAAATAATAAAAAGTTGGGGGAAAAAACTAGACAGACTCATTTGCAATAAAAATAAATGGCAAAGAAATTAAAATCATATTTGATGTTATGCACTGAATGTTTGTGTCCCCCACACCAAATTCACATGAGGAAACCCTGACCCCCTAGTGTGGTGGTGTTTGGAGGTAGAGCTTTTGGGAGGTAATTAAGGGTAGATGAGGTCATGACGATGGGCCCCTCATGATGGGATTGGTATCCTTGTAAGAAGAGTCACCAGAGAACATATTTCTCGCTTCACCAAAGGTCCTGTGAGCGCACAGTGAGAAGCCAGGAGAGCGCTCTCACCAGAGCCTGACGGTGCTGCCACCCAGTTCTCAGACTTCTAGCTTCTGGAACAGCGAGGAAATACATTTCTGCTGTGTGAGCACCCCGGCGACAAGATTCTGTTACGGCAGCCCGAGCTAACTCACACAGATTCTGGTATCAGGAAGTGGGTGCTGCTCTATCAAATACCTAAATATGGGAGAAGTCTGAGGTACACACAAGGCATATGGACATAAAGGGCGATTCTGGTGAGGTCGCAGACAACAGAATGTATTACTGGAGGAGACTGGAGGAAGGGCGGTCCTTACGTAAAGTGAGATTTGGCTAGACTTGCTTTAAGGTTTTGGGGAAGGTAGAACTTGCAAGTGACACAACTGGATTAGGAGATTTCCAAGCAACTGAGAGAGGAGCAGTTCAGCTCCTCCTGACTGCTCACAGGGAAATGCAAAATGAGAGAGGCGAAGCGGCAGTGAAGCAAAGAGGAACCAGAATGTGAAGATTTGGGAAATTCTCAGCCTATCCCTCTTGCACAAAATGTGAAGGCTTGATTGGGACGCCTGCGTGGCTCAGTTAAGTGTCTGGCTTTGGCTCAGGTCATGATCTCAGGGTCCTGGGATCGAATTCCACGTAGGGTCCCCTGCTCAGTGCGGAGTCTGCTTCTCCCACCCACCCCCGCTTGTGTGCTCTCTCTCTCTCTCAAAAGAAAAAAAAAGTTTGTTTTGAAGAGAACACCAAGGTGGTGCTCGAAAGTCATCTGACAGAGATCACGGGGGGCAGTAACTTGTAGACTTGCTCAGCCTTCCCAACAGGAGCCAGGACACAGAGGTAGGATTGTACCAGCAGACACACTGCCCGTGTGGACTGACAGGGGCAGAGAAGACGGGATGGAATGAAAGATGGCTGCTGGATGCCTTGGATTTTCCAGGATGAGACCGTGGAACTCTTTGGCCAAAGGCATAGGTACTACCCTTCAAGAAGAGGGAGAAAGAAGCCCACAGGTGATTTCCGAGATCAGCAAGGCTGCCACTCCCACTCCAGCCCCCGTGTACACAGGAGAGGCTGTGCAAAGGGCACAAGGCTGCCCCCACCTCGGGTTCACAGAGCAGGACTGCTCAGCAGAACCTCATGCACAGGGCCCACACAGAGAGCCACGCTTGGGGGATGACCCTGCCACCCCAGCGGGCCTGCAGGGCAGAGTAGCGAACCAAAGTGGTTTATACTCCAGGCCTAAGAGCTAATGGAATTTGTCTTGCTAGGTTTCAGAGTGGCTGGGACCCTATCACCCCTTCCTTCCTGTTTCTCCCTTTGGAAATGGGAATGTCTACACCATGCCTGTCCCACCACTGTATTTTAGAAGCGCATGACTTGGCTGGTTTCACAGATTCACAGCCGGAGAGGAATTTTACCTCAGGATGGATCTAGAGCTTCACCCATACCTGATCTAGATGATATTTAGGTGAGACGTTGGGCTTTAGACTTCAGAGTTGATGGAATGAGGTAGGACTCAGAGTCGCTGGGATGGAATGAATGTGCTTTGCATGTGATAAGGAAGTGAATTTTGGTCATCTCATGGCAGAATGTGCCCTCTGTGCACATATCTGTGCACAGAGATATGTGTGCCCTCCCCAAAATATCTGTGTCCTCCCCAAATTCCTATATTGAAAGTCTTGTCCTCCAGTGTGATGATGTTTGGAGGTGGGGCCCCTGAAAGGCCATTAGGATTAGATTGACATCATGAGGTTGGCGCCCTTGTGATAGTCTCAGTCCCCTTGGAAGAAATGACAGCAGAGAACTTGCTCTCTCTTGTTGCACTTGATCTTAGCCAAAAGGCCGAGAAGCGATTGCTCTCTCTTGTTGTACACATACCCAGAAAAGGTTCCATGAGGCGGAAAGAGAGCTCTCACCAAATCCTGACACCCCGACACCGAGACTGGACAGAACTGTAAGAAAATATATTTCTGCTGGGGCGCCTGGGTGGCTCAGTGGTTTGGGCTACTGCCTTCGGCTCGGGTCATGATCTCAGGGTCCTGGGATCGAGCCCCGCATCAAGCTCCCTGCTCCGCAGGAAGCCTGCTTCCCTCTCTCTCTCTCTCTCTCTCTCTCTGCCTGCCTCTCTGCCTACTTGTGATCTCTGTCTGTCAAATAAATAAATAAAATCTTTAAAAAAAAAAAAAAAAGAAAGAAAATATATTTCTGCTGTGTTAGCCACTGAGTCTCTGGGATTTTTGTAATGGCAGCCCCAGCTGACTAAGACATCTGGGAATGACTTACTTCTAACATACTCCACAGAAAAGGTCTGACAGCACCTGAGGTCTACACCACAGAGAAAAGGCCCTCCTTCCCACCGAACTGCTCACTGAGATGCTGGAGAGTGACACACACTCCCTTTGTCAGGAATAAAGACTCGGGATTGTCAGAAGGGGGCCTGAACGTCCTAATTTGATGTGTGGGGAGGGAGAGCATCAGTCTTCAGCTATCCCACTGACTGGGAATATTTGCTTCTCTCTCGCAACAAAAGATAATAAAATATGCAGGCTTAGCGTGCCTGCACTGTGGCCTGCAGGCGAATTTAGGGCGCAGAGGAGTGGATCTTGTCTGCCCAGTGTTCAGTGCGGGACATTTCTTTGGCCCTTCTGAGTGCCTCAGGGGGTGACAGCTACTTCCTTGGAACCTGTTAATACTTAGGTGGTCTTCAGGCACCTCCCCCACTTCCCAGGGGCTAAACCACACCAGCGACATCACCCTCCACTGTATAAATACACTGGCTCAGCAGGTAAGGCCTTGGACTCTGCAGTTGTCGCTCTGCCATTTACTTCCTGAAAGGCAAGTCTCAAGCTTTCTTTGTCTCACATTGCATCTTTTGCACAATGGGGATGGTGATTCCCATCACTTAGTATTGTTTTGGAGATTAAATTAGCTGATGAATTTTATACAGATTAGCATCACATCTAACAGTAACTGTTAGCCATCTTCCTCTTCATCCCTACCCCAGGTCGTTAAAAATCCTAGACTCCTTTGCTTTTGTTAACTGTTTCCTTTGCTGTGCAAAAGCTTTTGATCTTGATGAAATCCCAATAGTTCATTTTTGCCCTTGCTTCCCTTGCCTTTGGCGATGTTCCTAGGAAGATGTTGCTGCGGCTGAGGTCGAAGAGGTTGCTGCCTGTGTTCTCCTCAAGGATTTTGATGGATTCTTTTCTCACATTGAGGTCCTTCATCCATTTTGAGTCTATTTTTGTGTGTGGTGTAAGGAAATGGTCCAATTTCATTTTTCTGCATGTGGCTGTCCAATTTTCCCAGCACCATTTATTGAAGAGGCTGTCTTTTTTCCATTGGACATTCTTTCCTGCTTTGTCAAAGATTAGTTGACCATAGAGTTGAGGGTCTATTTCTGGGCTCTCTGTTCTGTTCCATTGATCTATGTGTCTTTTTTTGTGCCAGTGCCATGCTGTCTTGATGATGACAGCTTTGTAATAGAGCTTGAAGTCTGGAATTGTGATGCCACCAACCTTGGCTTTCTTTTTCAATATTCCTTTGGCTATTCGAGGTTTTTTCTGGTTCCATATAAATTTTAAGATTATTTGTTCTATTTCTTTGGGGAAAAAATGGATGGGATTTTTATAGGGATTGCATTAAATGTGTAGATTGCTTTAGGTAGCATAGACATTTTCACAATATTTATTCTTCCAATCCAGAAGCATGGAACATTTTTCCATTTCTTTGTGTCTTCCTCAGTTTCTTTCATGAGTACTTTATGTTTTTCTGAGTATAGATTCTTTGTCTCTTTGGTTAGGTTTATTCCTAGGTATCTTATGGTTTGGGGTGCAATTGTAAATGGCTGGTGCAACCACTCTGGAAAACAGTGTGGAGGTTCCTCAAAAAACTGGAAATAGAGCTACCCTATGACCCAGCGATTGCACTACTGGGTTTATATCCTAAAGATACAAATGTGGTGCTCCGAAGGGGCACATGCATCCCAATGTTTATAGCAGCAATGTCCACAATAGCCAAACTATGGAAAGAACCTAGATGTCCATCAACAGATGAATGGATAAAGAAGAGGTGGTATATATACACAATGGAATACTATGCAGCCATCAGAAGAAATGAAATCTTGCCATTTGCGACGATGTGGATGGAACTAGAGGGTATTATGCTTAGCGAAGTGAGTCAGTCGGAGAAAGACAACTATCATATGATTTCCCTGATATGAGGAAGTGGAGATGCAACATGGGGGGTTTGGGGAGTAGGAAAAGAAAATAATGAAAGAAGATGGGATTGGGAGGGAGACAAACCATAAGAGACTCAATCTCAAAAAACAGACTGAGGGTTGCTGGGGGGAGTGGGGACGGGAGAGGGTGGTGGGGATATGGACATTGGGGAGGGTATGTGCTATGATGAGTGCTGTGACATGTGTAAACCTGGCCAGTCACAGACCTGAACCCCTGGGGATAAAAACACATGTGTTTATTAAAAATTTAAAAAAAAAAAAAAAAAATCCTAGAATCCAAGCTGTTTAGACAGAAATGTCCACTAGGTGGCATCAGCCACTGGTAAATAAAATCTCCCACATAACACTGTATTTCTTAAGTTTGGGGGTTACAGGATGAGACAGGGTGATAAGGCAATGTGCATATATGTGCATATATAGATATAAGTACAATTTGGCCCCAAAACTCAGCGTTTGATTCATAATAATTTCCTAAAGCTGTTGTCTAAAACAATTACAAGGCAAACATGTTCTGGTTTGATTCCCAGACTGTAGGAGATTCTGATGCTGGGGATTCACAGAGAAACTTCAGGAAAAACCTCCTAGACTATTTCCAGGTGTGGAGGTGTAAGACTCAGTCAGGTTTGAGTAACAACCAGGGCCTTTGTTTTGCAGAGATCTCTTCCTCCAGTTTTGTGGAAGGAGTATGACTGGAGAGCTGAGCTGGGTATGACTGGAGAAGGGCTCTGCTGAAGACCAGAGATCTCCGTGCCATCTCCATGCACTGTGGGAGGAAACTTCTGGAAGGACAGGGAAGGGACCGGGCAGCTGAGGTAGGGAGAGAAACTTGGAAGTGCACAAGAGTTCAAATAGGAGTTTTAGCAAGTTTTTCTGTGTGATAAGGAATATCAACAGTGTTTTTGCAATTAAATAAGCTTTTCTGACATCTGAGAAAATGATCTCAAGGTAAAGCAAGAATAAAACGGTCTGGGCGTTTGAGTTACAACACCTTTTTACTTTTCTTTCTTATTATTCCCTTCTGTTATCGCTGAGTTTTCAAATGCAGTATTGTTTCAGATATCTTGCTTATATTTTAGGAAACTAAGGGAGAGTTTTGTGGCCATCTTTGGGCTGAATAATTACACCAAGTCGAACGCAGGTTCAGAAGTAGGGAGGCAGGGTTTGGGAATTCTCACTGAGAGAAATCAGATAAAAGTCTGGAATTCCAACAATTTCATCTCGGGATCAAAGAGCAGGACAATCCCAAACAACTGGCCACGGTCGCAGGCTAAGCCCGCTGAAGGCCTAGGGGCTGCAGGCTGGTCCAGAGCCCAGAGCGGGGAAGAGGTGACAGACAGAGCCTAAAGGGCAGAAGTGAAGCGGATATGTGAGCACACGGGGAGCAGAACTGGTTAAGAGGAGAAATTGAAGAGTAGTTTGGGAAGTGATGTTTACGCACTTCGTGCTTAGAAAGAAAAGAAAGGCCAGTGGCAGGCCCATCCCTTGGGCTTCCTGACCCGGACTCCCAATCTGTCCTTACTTCCTTAGTATCCCGTTGGAAAGGGAATTCCTGGTTCTATAAATGCCAGGTTCCTCTTGTCCACACACCAGCAGCTCTCTTTTCTCATGCGTCTTTGGTTCTTTCTCTACTGGCTCTGTTTTCCTCACACACAAAAAATGTTGAAGTCTCAACCTTTTAACACAAAACAAAACTCTATTCATTTTGCATCTTATGGTTCATGATCTTATTCTAACTTCCCTTTGCTTCCAGCTTCTGGAAGGAGCAGTCTCCCTGGCCCCACTCCTCTCTTCCCTTGCTGTTCCCTCCGTGCCGTCCAGCCGTGTTGCCAATCCCCGACTGCAAATGGTCACACTGACATTAGCGGTGAAGTTCATGTCCAAATCACTGGGTAGTTTTCAGCCCAAATCCAACTAAGCTGTTGGCAACATTTACAACTTTATTTATTTATTGTGTAAGTAATGAAGTAATGTATGTTATCTGGTTATAGAAACAAAATAATTTGTCTAAGATTATGTAAATTTATTCAATAATTATTGAGTGCCTACTATTTGGCTGACACTGTTCTAGCCCTGTGATGTAGAGTAGATGAGATCCTGTCTCAAGGCTGTAGCCAGGTCTTAACATCGGAGTTCTCTATCCCAGGGCCATGTCAGGAGGCATGAGATTTTGGTTGATGAGACAGCAAAGCCCCCATAAAGGTGCCAGTATGTGACTACCTTCTCTGCTTGCTTCGCAATCAGAATTTCAGACTGCCCGTTCCAATGCTATTGTCATCGTATAATTAACAAATCTCTTAGCAACATAGTATCTTAAAGTTGCTGAAAATGTGGTACTTTCAGAGGCAATAACCACTGCTTATGCTTCCCAATCCTCATCCCCTCCTCCAACTAAGCTTTCCTTGTATCTTCTTGTAGCTTGCTTCATATTGGGGGTCTTGGGGTCAGACTCACAGTACACAAGTAAACAATTAACAATTAGGACTGTAAATGCTAGTCTAAATGATCTTACCTAAGATCAAGTGTAGAACTGTCAATGACGTGAAGGAAACAGAGCAGGGCAATGTGATATCAAGCACCACTATGATCTGAATGTTCATGTTCCCCCCAGTATCATATGTTGAAGTCCTAATCCCCCGAGGTAATGGTATTAGGAGATGGGGTCTTGCGAGGTGATCAGGTCTGAGGACAGAGCCCTCGCGAATAGTAAGATCAGTGCTCTTACAAAAGAGACCCCACAGAGACCCCCTGCCCCCTTCCAAGCTATAAAAGACACAGTGAGGTCACTAGAGCGTGTGAAGTGCTGGTAGATCTGACTCAGTGCAGAGACAGGAACTGAGGTGCAGAAGGGGCAGGGATCTGTCATGCAAGTGGGGGAGTTTGCATTGACAAGAGCAGAAATACACCTTTTAAAGCTCTTCCCCTTAGCTGTAGCAGAGTCACTCTGGACTCTCCCCTTCTTCTGTGATTGTTCCTTCCCAGTCTCCTTTTCAGACCCCTTTTTAATTGTGGGTGACAGCAGGTTCTGTCCACAGCTGTCTTTGATCCTCTACCTGTTCCAAAGACCATTGTGTTCCTAACCACACTGGCCTAGACCACTGGACTTCACACTCTCATGCACCAATGCTGAAATGCAGATACATATATTTTTTAATCTCCCCAATTCTATTTCTAACCCAGACCTATCCTCTGACCTCCTGATTAAGCTGCTTATTTGATACCTCCACTTGGATGGAAGCTTCTTGAATTTAACATATCCAAAACTGGGATTCTTGGGTCCCCCTACACACACACAAACACACACACATACACACACACACACACACCAAAAAAACCAACACTAATAATGGTGGGGGGAGAGCTGCTCATTGATGGCCCATATTTCAACTCTGCATAACCTGTACCCCCATTCTTTTTTTTTAAGTGATCTCTACACCCCGCGTGGGGCTCAAACTCACCACCCTGAAATCAAGAGTCACACGCTCCACCAATTGAGCCGGCCAGGTGCCCCCCTTTCTTTGATGTACCCCATTCTTTGAGACAAACTTTGGAAATTCTTTCATTCTCACGTAAGTTTCATAGTGACAGCACTAGAGCTCTACCAGTTCTCCTTCCTTCCCTAGACACTTGGAAGAATGCTATTTACCCATCTCCTTGCAGTCAGACTCAGTGACGGCAGTCACCGTGGCCACTGAAGTGTGGGGGAAATTGCACATATGGCATCTGCGTGGAAATATTTAGGAACAGGTGCACAATTCTCTTCAGTGTCTACCCCCTGCCCCGCTGCTTTCTTTGTCCCAAAGTTATCATTTGTTGAGATGCAGATGCCTAAGATCAAAGCAGCCCAGAATGCTGAGCCATCGCGCGTAGGACAGTTGCCCAGAGAGTCATCTAGACCTGTAGCTCACGGTGAACAAGGAAAAAAAATGAAAAACACTGTTGTCTAAGTCCCCGAGATTTTTGCTGTTTTTTAATTCTGAGGTGTGTGCGTGTTGTGTATTTGAGGTTACTGCACTATAATCGAACCTATCTTGATGATATAAATGCTGTGCAAATGCATATTTAAGGGGCGCCTGGGTGGCTCAGTGGGTTAAGCCGCTGCCTTCGGCTCAGGTCATGATCCCAGGGTCCTGGGATCGAGCTCCGCATCGAACTCTCTGCTCAGCAGGGAGCCTGCTTCCTCCTCTCTCTCTGCCTGCCTCTCTGCCTGCTTGTGATCTCTCTCTGTCAAATAAATAAATAAAATCTTTAAAAATAAATAAATAAATAAATAAAAATTTAAAAAATTAAAAAAAAATAAATGCATATTTAAGACACAGCTCTTCCAGCCTCCGCTTCCAACTAGCTGACCACCCCTGAGCCTCTCCTAAATAGAAATTCTGGAACTGTCCGTGCCCCAAAACCCTCTTCACCTCTCCCGAATTTCAGTTATCATCACCATCCACTTAGTCACTCAATCCTGAATCCAAAAACAGGGATTATCATAATGCCAACCCCTTCCTCATGCGCACAGTCTGATCACAGAGCTTCCCGGATGTCTCAGGTCTGTCCTGGACATCTGCAGTGGCCTTCTTCCTGTTCCTGCTTCTGGTCTTGGGATACACAGGATACTTCCAAGGTCAGAAGTTAACAAAGAGTCCCTAGGAACACTTCTGCCTCCCACCTCTGACCCCCAGCCACCTACTTCCTCAGTCCACAGGCAACCACAGTGACTGGATCTTTAGGTGCCTGTGCAGAGCTAGTTGCTCAATGTCTGTGTATCTGTCAGTCATCTTCCAGACATACTACTGACCACCTCCCACTTTAAAGCCTTTCAATAACTTTCCGTTAGATTCTGGAGTGTTTAGGACCCGGCACTGGCAGTCTCCTCAGCCTGCTGGTCTCTCAATTCCAGATAACCCCCTTCTCTGTTGAAACTGTTCCTGCCTCTGGGCTCTTCCCTATGCTGTTCCCTCTGCTTGGACAGTTTTCCTACAGATCTGTGCATGCTAATTCTTTCCTTAAATATTACCTGCTCAGGAAGCGTGCACAACCTCCTCACCCCTGTTTTTCTCTATCACAGATGGCCCCCTGCTTGTCGCCTCCCAATCTCTACA
This sequence comes from Mustela putorius furo, assembly GCF_011764305.1. Classification (NCBI taxonomy): domain Eukaryota; kingdom Metazoa; phylum Chordata; class Mammalia; order Carnivora; family Mustelidae; genus Mustela; species Mustela putorius. The sequence goes on from NW_025421998.1 coordinate 16,979,718, forward strand.
AGTAGTCCTCATATATTTACTGGGATTTTCACTTGTTTATTGATCATCTCCCACATTAGACCGTAAGTTCGAAGAGACCAGAGGTTGTGTCTGTTCTGTCTGGTTTATCACTCACTGTATACCCCGCTTCTAGCTCTGTGCCCATCACAACATAGAGGCACAGTAAACGGATAGATGGATGGATGGATGGATGGATGGATGGATGGATGGATGAATGAGGTACTGATGGGAAAGTTAGTGTCTGAAAAAAGGGGGGGAAAGGCAGATGACACTAAAAAAGAAACTAGCTTCAACTATGTAAGCAGGCAAATTTGGCCTCCATACTGTTTCTCTCCAGAGTACAGATTTTAGATTTTGATCCTGAGCTTCCTCCCTGGTGTTTGGGCGTGTCTCTGGTTAAGCCAGCCATCCCGTGCAGAAAGGGGAAGGTGAGGAAGAGAAGAGTGAAACATCACTCCTGAAGTTTGAAGGCCTTGAGTTCTCTGGGAGGGGTTGGTTTCCACGGTTTTCCAGACCTTGTATTTTGTCACAGACATCTAATAACATCTAATAAACAGAGGTATTAGGCAGTCACATCTTCCTCTGTTTTAGGGACCAAAAGTTCTGTTTGTGTTTTTTTATAAGCAAGTAACACCAGAAAAGGCAGTGACTCCCACACTGAAACAGCAACATGTTTGTTAGGAATGTTAACTCCATAATCTCAAATCAGTATCTACTTCTGCCTTAAATGTTTTAATACAGCACAAGTTTTCCTCATTGCTTTTATGATTACATTTATCGTTCTACATAACAGAATACTAAAACTGTCTTAAGGATAAACTGGAAAAATAAAAATCACATCCCTTGAACAAGCTTTTCAAGTCACAAAAGCTAATTAATATGTCCATTTTCATCTGTCACTCTCTCCTTGGAAACCAAACAACAAAGCTTCATTCATCTACTTTAATTTCACCTTTGGAATTTATCTCTAGGTGTCCAGGTCAGCTGATTGGATTAGCTAGGTAATGGGACCCAGCCATTTGGCCTTTATCTCTTACCAGAGTAGAGGATAAAATCCAAGCTCCTTACTGTGCTCCATAAGACCCCTCATAACCCGGCCCAGTTCCCCACACCCACCCCGGCCTCACTGCTCACCACTTCTTCCCTTACTCAAGTGGAGAAAGGTCATGGGCTCACAGGTGTGTTGCAATGGTACAGATCTCTCCTGTTCACCTGAATATTTCTGTTCCAGGGTAGAGAAGGAAGCTCGAGCCTCCTTTTATATATGGTATAGACAGGGAGAATGGGTTCAAGGATCCTGCTCTGCTAGATTCACCACAAATGGAAGAGCAAGGAAATGAATTCACCTGGAAAGGGGTAGGGTTGACTGCTTGGATCAACAAGGCAAGGATCAGAGGCCCTCCTCAGCCATGCGGCAATGCCACCATGTTCACAGGTGCTTTGAAGGGCACCACAATGACCCAAATGTGTCTCCCTCAAATTTATATGTTGAAACCATAATCCCAAAGGGATGGTATTTGGAAGTGGGACCTTTGACAGGTAGGGGGTCAGGACAGTGGAGCCCTCACGATGGGGTTAGTGCCTTTACAGGAAGAGGCCAGAGGGCAAGCCAGGTGAGGACAAAACAGGAAGATGACCTTCTGTAAACGAGGAAGAGGGCACTCGCCAAGAACCTGCCTGTGCTGCCACACTGATGTCAGACTTCTGGCTTCCAGAACTGTGAGAAATAAATGTCTGTGGTGTAAGCCACAGTGTAAGTCACTGGTTACAGCAGCCTGAACTAAGGTAAGAGCCTTACCTGGTCTCCCTGGAGACTCCGCTGACTTGCAGTACTGGTCGGACAGGATGTGCACCATTCTCTTACATCTGGACAGTGACCTTCAGATGCTGCTGCCGTGAGGTGTAGAGCTTCTCCATGACTGGGATAGTGATGAGTAAAGACGGAAAAAAAAAATTGCAAACAGATTCTAAAATAGATTATTAGGTGGTCAACTTATCTAGGCTGTAGGAAGTGTAATATCAGAGGCGCTCTCAGAGACAAGGCCTCAGGATATCCTTGTTTGGCCTGAAGTCTGGGAGTGGTGCAATGTGAAGAGGTGTATCTGTGCTTGGAGTGCTTTTTATTTTATTTTTTGAAGATTTTATTTATTAGAGACAGAGACAGCATGAGCCTGGGGGGAGGTGGGCTGAGGAGGAGGGAGAAGCAGAGTCCCCATTGAGCAGGGAGCCCCAAGTGGCCCCAGGACCCCGGGATCACGACTGAGCCCAAGGCAGATGCTTAATCAACTGAGCCACCCAGGCGCTGCTGGAGTGCTTTTTTAAAATGGGCTCTCAGAAGGAATCTTGTGTTAAAGATAGAGTTAAGCATCTTGATTGTGGTGGGGTTTACATGATGCTGTACTTGGGATAAAACTGCACACAGCGGCACACATACACATACACAAAGAGTGTATATATAACTGGCAAAATGTGAATAAACTCTGTGGTTTGTACCAGTGTCAATGTCATGAGTTGTATATTGTACTTTTTATGGCTATGCCAGATGTGAACACTGCGGGAGGCTAGGTGAAGGGTACGGGAGAATCTGGCTGTACATTTCTTTGCAAATTCCTGAGAATTTGTAATTATTTCAAAAAGTTGTTTTGTTGAAGTTGGGCAGGGGTACTCAGAACACTGGCACACTTGATCTAAAACAGTGCACTTGGGGATGACCTTCAAGCTACATCTCATGCAAAAACAGTTCCTCCATGTCCAGGCCCAGAGATGTCCCTGAAGAAAAGAATGAAGTGTGCTGCCTTCGTCAGCAGATTGAAAATGAGTTTAGAGCCTAGCAGAGCCTCCAGCTTCCTGAAGCTCTTTGTGCATCAAAGTGGATTCCCCAGCCCCTCTTCTGGAAATCTGTAGGGTGAGCAGGTAGATAAGGCAGGTGAGCTGTGGTAGGCTCCAAGAATAAGCCCAGGAAACTCTGAACCACTGTACACTAATCTGACCATGATTCCCAAACCATACTGGCCTTCTTTAGAATCACTGCAGCTTAATTCAGTCTTCCAGCAATATTTATTAATCACCTACTATGCACCCGGCACTCTTCACTCCTTGCCTCACACCATATACCCAAAATCAGCTCCAGATATGTGTCTAAATGTGAGAAATAAAATTCCTATTAGAAAACATAGGAAAATATTTTCCTTATCTTTGGGAAAGATTCCTTAAAATATATACACCACCCCCCAAAAAAGCTAACCATTAAGGAGAAAAATAATAAATTGAACTACATTAAAATTAGAAAGGCACAATTAAGTGTGAAAAGGCAATCCACAGAATATGATGTGGGACTGCCAGCAAGTGGTCAAGAAAGAAATCTTGAGATGTTTTCAGTGCAAAAAGGGACTTTTCTTACAGCACAGAAACAGGGCTGGTAGGTAGAAAGAGCTGCCCTGGGATTGTGAGGAATGACGATTGGTTACTGGGGGTTAGGAATAGCATAGAGACGTCTCTAAGGAATTTGGAAGCAAGCCTTCCAGAACCTTGAGGGGCTAGCTGCTGTTAAGATAAAATTATTTACTACTGTCTAGTAAGACACTAGCCATGAGATCCTTCAGATGTGTATCAGTGGGTCATATGTTTCAAGGATGATTGCTAATTTATATCCCGGGGTGGGAGATATTCATGATTATCAGAGGGATGTAACACCAGAGCAAAGTTACAGTTATAAAACATTAAAGAGAGTCCTTGAGGGAACTGTAGGAGTGTTACAATCTGTGTGCTTCAGGAATCCTGCCTGGAGACTGGGAGCTGCAGCAAAGGCCAAGCTTTGCTCCTTTTTCTCCCATTAAATAGAATAATGTATTTGTAATGCGTATTTCTACCTGCTGGGGAGAACAAATTTTCTCTGCCCTTCAAGATCCTTCTAGCTGGTCTAGTAATCAACTTGATTAAAGACAGCTTAACAGAAGAAAATTTAATTTAATTTCCTACATATAGGGAATCCACACAGATGCGGAGATTCCAAAGACAGGTTAAAGGGGTACATATGTCATTCAACTAAGGAGAAGGGGATAGGAGTCTGGCACCTCAAAGGGATGGAATGCAATTGACAGGAAGATGAGAAATAGTAAATGATCGTTAAATGTTTGCAGGGTCACTGAGAAACAATGGGACACAGAGGACTTTGATCAAATAGGCCTTGCTAGGTCTCTCCTTGTCTACTGTACCTAGTTCATATAATATAGTTATCTATGATGATAGCTCTCTTCCTGGAGTAGGTCTTCTGTCTAAATTGTTTTAGGCAGTTGTGGGGGAGGTAAGGAGCTTTTCCTGAATCTGCTAGGTTTTAATTGCTTTTAACTCAAAAATAATCTTCATGCCAAAGTGGACCATTTTGGGACAGCCTACCCTTGCCCCATACACAACAAGGGATTTGTATCCTTACCATATAAACTCTTATGAGGCCATTAAAAGTAGATGACAAAAAGAAAAATTGGCAAAGGGCTTGGGTAGACAATTCCCCAAAGGGGATATTTAAATAATAATAAACATCTGAGGAGACACTTAACTTCTTTAGTGATTAGCACAAGGCAAGTTAAAACCACAGTATGATACTACTACACACCCCACAAGAATGGCTCAAATGGAGGGGCACCTGAGTGACTTAGTTGGTTAAGCAACCTCTTGATTTTTGGCTAAGGTCATGATCTCAAAGTCCTAGGATTGAGCCCCTCATGGGGCTCTGCGCTCAGCAGGGAGTCTGTTTGAGGAGTCTCTCTCTCTCTCTCTCTCTCTCTCTCTCTGCCCCTCCCCCACTCATGCTTTTTCTCTCTCAAAAAATAAATCTTTAAAAAAAAAATGGTTCAAATGGAGAAGAGACACAAATCAAGTGTTGACAAAAATGTGTAGCAACCAGAACTCTAACTTCACAGCTAAAGGAAGTATAAATTGGCACAATATTCTGGAAAACAGTCAGCCGTGGATACTAGATGTCTGGTGCAGGGTCTGCTAGAGCAGAATGTGTGCACGACCCAGTGAATCCACCCCCAGGTGCATACTTCAAATTGTGCCTGTGTTCACTGAAAAACAACAACAATGAGAATGTTTGTGGCAGCACTATTCATGAAAGCCAAAAGATGCACACACAAGTGTACACAATCGGTAGGATGGATAAGGAAGTGGTCGTGAGTCCAGATAACAGATGCGTTCCAGCAGTGAGAACGGATGATTGCTGCGTGCAGGAACGTGGATCTCACGACTGTAATGTTGAGTGGAGCGAGACACAAAGTGGGGGGAGAAGTAATATTCTTTGATTCCTTTTATTTGAAGTCCAAAAAAACGGGCTTGAGTGATGGACCATAGAAAAGGCCCACAGTGACCCCCTGACTGAATCCAGGGCAGGCCCATCGAGCGACCAACCTCAGAACATCTGTAGACCCTAACTGACCAATGGGCTACCTACAAGTAGGCAGTTACCAAAAAAGTGAAGATTCGATATGTTGCCATACCTCTTTCCCTTCCCCCTTTAAAAACCGCCCCTCATGGCAGAAAGCTTCTCCTCTGCTCTCAGGCCTGCCACTCCCTTGGCGCATATTCAATAAACTTGTCTCCTTTGTTCTTCCTCAAGTGAATTTTTTCAACTTCCCATGCCATCAGTTCCACCTGATTCTTGCTCCAGTTTGGGGGGTCCACATCCAACCAGACAGACACCACATTTAGATCACACAGGTGTTAGTAGTTACCAGTAGAGAGCTTGAGAGGGCTTCTGAGCTGCTGGTTATGTTCTGCTTATTGACCTGGCTGCTGGCTATCCTGGTATCCTTGTTTTGTGGAAATTCCTCAAGCAGTACACTATACTTTGTATCCTTTTGATATGTACATATGTTGTACAAGTGTGATAAGTTTGCTTAAAAGACACCTGGGTGGCTCAGTCCATTAAGCTACTGCCTTCAGCTCAGGTCATGATCTCAGGATCCTGGGATTGAGCCCCACATCAGGTTTCCTGCTCAGTGTGGAGTCTGCTTCTCCCTCTCTCTGCCCCTCCCCCCACCTGCTTGTGATCTCTCCCTCGCTCTCCCTCAAATAAATGAATAAAATCTTTTTAAGATTTTGCTTAAATTAATGAAAATCATTGCACAAAATAAACTGGAAATACTTGGGTAAGAATTATAAGAATTAACTGAGATTGGGGCACCTGGGTGGCTCAGTCAATTAAGCATCTACCTTTGGCTCAGGTCATGATCCCTGGGTCCTGCATCGGGCTCCCTGTTCAGCAGTAAGTCTGCTTCTCTCTCTGCCCCTACCCCCTTTTTATTCTCTCTCTCTCTCAAAAAATAAAATCTTAAAAAAAAAAAAGAATTAACTAAGATTATTCGTAACATTGTTATTACATTGAAAAGCCTTTATAAAAAGACATTGTGCACAAATAGAAGTGGAGCTATATTTTAAAGTTTTATTTATTTTTATTTGAGAGAGAGAGAGCATGAGAGGGAAGAAGGTCAGAGGGAGAAGCAGACTCCCCATGGGACTCCAGGATCATGACCTGAGCGGAAGGCAGTCGCTTAACCAACTGAGCCACCCAGGCACCCCAGAAGTGGATCTATAAATAATATAGCAAAATGATGGCTGATGAGAGCAATGGCAAACTGAAAATGTAGCTTTTTTATTATATTTAATAGTCTTGTTCAGAAAGGACACATCAGAGTAGTATGAAAGGCTACTTTACATTTAATAAAAAATATGTGCAAATATTTCCAAATGTACATGTTTGATTTTTTTCATTTGTTATTGAAATTCATATACAACACTGGAATCTTATTCTATAGGTTAAAAACATAACAGAAGACAACTTTAATTTCAAGTAAAATTTCCATTGACAATACAGATTTAAAAGTATGGTTACTATTCACAAAATGCACAGAAAAGGCAGTATTCCTAGAGTGTGCTTGGGAAACAAGTCAGACTGTGTTCTTGTAATAGTCACAAGTGGACCCAAGATTTTACAAGACTCTAGCCTTATTGTAAAATAAACTTTGGTATTTCCTTCAACTAATTAAAAAAAAGGGCAGTGCACATTTCCTCTATTAAACAGAGGTATTCATCCATTTTCTGCAAGACTGTTCTATTCACTCTTAGAAGATGTGTCACTATTACAGGCAGGTATTGATGTGGAAATGGGATAATATCATAATCCTAGTTAGGCTGATCCCAACAGGGGAGATATCTGTTCCATATCAGCAAAGGATAGTACAACCCATGAGTGAAAGAATATTGTTGCATTGCAATCCATAGCAACTCACTCCAATTCCGGTATGCAGAATGATTTGGGTAAGGGGAAATGACAGTGATGTTTTAGTGAACCAGTTTGATATGACCACTGATAATAATCCTTCAGAAGTAGATAGCCTGTTTCTGATCGTATTTAAGAAACACAGAGATAAGACATGATGCCTTTGCATAGCTGAACACATTTGGGAGTTTCACACATTTGTGCCAAAGGTACACTACAAATCTCAACCAGGCAAAACAGTGTCTTAGTTGGGGACCTGCATATTTCTTTCTCCCTAGAAATCAAGTACAACTTCATTCACTGCGGTGTGATATATGGTAATAGTCCTCAGGACTAAAGTCTATATATTATATATAATACCTAGAAAACCATTGGCACTCAGAAAAGATTACGTAAAAATAAAAGATACAAAATGTTCTGGTTTAAAATATGGATTTTTAAAGACCTATGTATTTTCAATGTGTATATTCCAAACCAACGTTTTGTCTTTTGATATTAAGTTCATTTAGAATGTTCTGTCTTAAAAAAAAAAAAAAAAACATTTTAAACATAGACTTATATATAAGATGTTCACTTCTTAAATTTTTGGGGGGGGAAAGGTAGTCAGAATTCTGTTACAGATCACTGGACACACTGCTTAAGTTTTAGACAAAAATATGAGCTCAGTCTTATATCAAAATTTTTATGTTCAAAATAACACAATTTTTGCATTATATTTTAAATAGACCATACCTCTTTATACCTGTACATGATGATCATTCCTACAAACTAAATTAAAGCTACATTTTTAAGCTGGAGACAATCTGTCATATATTTTATTTGATCTTAATTGTGATCCATGACTATTATCATACCAAAAAATGACTTCTACCAACCACAATAATCTTATTGCTTTGCTTCTCTGGATCAGTGTTTGTAAAACAGATCAGCCTGGCTCTATAGTTTTTAAGTGAATCTTTTTTTAAAAATTTTGAGCTCTGTTTACATATCTGGTCACGTATAATCACATTGATTATTAAGTACTAAGTTTGCATTTTAAAAACTTTGCTTATGCATTTACTAAAAGCGACTTTTGAAGACTTTGATTGATAAATGTGTTAATTAAATTTCTGCAGTTATTCAGTGTGACCCTACACTGTGACCAGTGCCATTCTTGGGTATCCAGTTCAGTGAGAAATGGATTTCTCTTTATGACAATCCTTCCTGATTCACCCGCCCACAGAGGCTGTTGGGGCACACTTATCCCAACTAACAAAGGGACTCCAGTACCCATGAGAACATTGTCAGCAAATCTGTTGGGTGGACGGGGGAACAGCAGCATCATCACATCAGCAGATCTGGACATGACTAAATCACCTGGATAATTCTCCTCACCATTTTGCACATTTTAGAGGTAGGCTATCCATTTTATAAATAAAGCCTTTCCAAAAAATTCTTAGTGGTTCTCTTTCATTGACTAAGAGGTTAAAAAAAAAAAAATCAAAGCGTTTTAAAAATCGAATGGGAAGAGAATGAGTGTTTCAAGTCCAAAGAAATAGTCAATGCAGAAAATGTTTGCATAGAATGACATCGGTGGGTGAATTCTGCCTTGCAGTTCTTGCTTATAGCAACCTCCTGAGCCCGCTTTCAGGAAGCAAGACTACGCATAGCCTGCGGAAATGAAGGGGAAACAAAGCGTTCATACAACCGAATTCTCCTTGAGTCTACGTGCTCTTTGTTTTTTACAACTATGATTTGATAGTTTGGGTTACTCACATTTGCTCATCTTGGGTGTGTATAGGGTAAAAACTTTATTTTGTACCTCATTGTTCTTAGATTTATTTAAAAGCAAGATGTACTATTGATCAAGCACTTACTATGTACAAGACACTATTATTCTTTCACATGCGTCCTTTAATTTCCACAACTCTATGAAGTATTACTATTTCCATTTCATGTGAAGAAACTGAAATGAAGACATGGTCAGTTATCTTCCCCAGGCTACCCAGCCAGTAGGTAGTAGATTTGGGGCGGACACACGTCTGTCTTGTTCTAAAGCTCATACCCTCTATGTCAGGTACTAATGATGTTTTCTATGTTGGCTAGTCGAATTTAAATAATAAGAAAATTAAAAAAAAAGAAATACAGCTCATACCCCTCAAAACCACTCCACTCTACTATTACTCCTTTGCTACCCACAGAAACCTTACCTGAATGACCCTCTTATCTGTTACTTGGATAATGATGCCATTAGTTTATGTGGCAATCAGAAAATACTTCTGTAATGTGGAACTTCTTAAGTTCCATTTTTTTTAAAGATTTTATTTATTTATTTGAAAGAGAGAGAGAAAGAGAGAGAGAGCTGAGAGGGGAGAAGGTCAGAGGAAAAAGCAGACTCCCCGCGGACCTAGGAGCCCAATGCGGGCCTCGATCCCGGGACTCTGGAATCATGACCTGAGCTAAAGGCAGTCACTTAACCAACTGAGCCACCCAGGCACCCATTAAATTCCAGTTTTGTTTTGTTTTTTGTTTTTTAAAGACTTTATTTATTTGACAGTTAGAGATCACAAGTAGGCAGAGAGGCAGGTAGAGAGAGAGAGAGGAAGGGAAGCAAGCTCCCTGCTGAGCAGAGAGCCCGATGCGAGGCTCGATCCCAGGACCCTGAGACCATGACCTGAGCCGAAGGCAGAGGCTTAACCCACTGAGCCACCCAGGAGCCCCAAGTTCCAGTTTTTTTTTTTTAAAGGTTTTATTTATGTATTTGCCAGAGAGAAAGAAAGCACAAGCAGGGGGAGTGGCAGGCAGAGAGAAAAAGCAGGCTTCCCACAGAGAAGGGAGCCCAATGTGGGGCTCAATCCCGCACCCTGGGATCATGAGCTGAGCCAAAGGCAAATGCTTAACCTAAACACCCAGGCGACCCCTTAAGTTCCAATGTGATGAGTTCTTACTTAGCTAAAACTCACTAAGCTGATGGACTAAGGACACAGAACCTCTGATTTTCATCCTAACAATGTATTTTCCCCACAAAAATCTCTGCCTGTCATCCACACTGCCTGATTTTACCATAAGGGTTTGAATATTATTTTTCTCAACATCTTTTATCGAGATCTGGAGTAAGGCAGAGAAGGCACGCTGATAGCAAGTAGATGGGTCGTTAATATGCTGGGTGATGAGTTCAGGATTTGAAACTACAGTAATAAATTAGAACCAACAAGATGTAATCTAGCAAACATATGCATAACCCCGCATTAGGGTAGAAAGCCAATTACGTAAATATAAAGGGGGAGCCTACCTGGGTCATAGTTTGTATAAAATGCCCAAGTTTTTAGTTGGTCCCTGCTCAACAGAAGTCAAGGTTTTGAGGGGCGCCTGGATGGCTTATCGTTAACCATTCAAATCTCGGCTCAGTTCATGTACTCAAGATCGTGAGATCAAGCGCCCAGAATTGGGCTCCAGGGTCAGCAAGAGTTTGCTTGTGAGTCGTGCCCTCTCCCCTTACCCCTCCCCCGCTCACTCTCTCTTTCCCTCTCTCTCTCTCTCTCTCAGAGAGAAACAGAAAAAGAGAAAAAAAGAAGCCAAGATTTTGATGTGGCTGCAATGAAAATAAACACATTTTAAAGTCGCAGGAACAGACGTGTCTCGACAAGATCAAGGTCGGTCGTGGCTGTGTACTCTCCTCACTGACCTGACTCCACCTGGGATTTTGTGTCCTGTTCTTGACAGAGAAGCACTGACAAATTGTGTGCCCGTGAGGAGTACCAGAAAGGGAACAGGAGGAATCTCGCCCGGAGTGGAGTCCGGTGGACCCATGAGAGCTTCTCTCAAATACGTAAGGGCTGGGCGGTAGGAGGGCTTGTGTTGCTGTGAAGGCGGATATTAAAGAAAGGCTGCATCTAGTTTTGGAAGCAAAACTAGCACTTGGCGACATCCAATCACGTGACAAACTCCCTTGAAAAGCTACCGTTTGCCAATATCTGGAAATGTTCACGTACAAGCTGAGTGAACATCTGTAGGGGCTACGATGTGGATGTCTTATTCCAAGACATCTTTCAACTTTAAAATTCCTGTGATCTCCCTTTGTTGGTCCCACTTTAATTGGTGGTGGAGCCACAAAGGTCAGTCAGATACTATTTTTAGGTCAAGGTTCCTAGAAAGAGTCTGACGTCCCAAGAGCATCAGAAATACATGGAATCGTGGGGCACCTGGGTGGCTCAGTGGGTTAAGTGTCTGTCTTCAGCTCAGGTCCTGATCTCAAGGTCCTGGGATCAAGCCCTGCTCAGCGGGGAGCCTGCTTCTCCCTCTCCTTCCTGCTCCTATTGTCTCTCACTCTCACTATCTCTATCACAATCGATCTCTCTCTCTCTCTCCCTCTCAAATAAATAAATAAAATCTTTCCAAAAAATACATGGAATCAGTTTCAGTTGGAGGGTGTGTCTTGTTTACCATTATCAGTCAGGTGAAGAAAATTCTGTGAGGTTCCTCCTGTCCCTCACAAACTTCTGAAGTTTATAAAACTCCCCGGTTAGAAATTCCCTCAAGCCATCTTTCCCCCTGCCCACTTTCCTGAGGTGGGGCAGGAAGAAGACATATACAGAGGCTTAAGTATAAAGTCAGGACCAGTATATTGGCTGCTTCCAATCACTGAACATGCCTATATGTCTGGGCCAAAAGGTCCCCTAGGTGCTTAACGTCTTTAAGGGACAGTTCTTGTTTTCCACTTTCCCCTTTCTGTGAAGCCATCCTTTTAGTATCTTTTTCAAAGTCATTTTCCCTGAATGGTTTTATTCAGACACAGACACTATTTGTATTATTCTATCCAGTCAAGGTTCAATCCACATTATTTTCTCGGAAAGGAAATAATGATCATACCTCATCCTGGACATCAAGTTCTTCTTCAATCAGCTCTGCTTCCATTAATTCAAGAGGATCTTTACAGTCCTGCATGAGAGTGATCTTGACCAAGAGAACAGAGGATATTTATTGGAACGATAATGACATCAGCCCACCCTGCTACTCCCCTGAAAATTATTTGAAGCTTTGCTGGTGCTTCTCATCTCTAATCTCCACACCACGAAATCCTTTTCAGCTTTCTTGTTCTTTTACATTTCCCACCTCAGGATTCTTCCTCATACTACTTTTTCCACATTCAATTGTGAACATGTCAAGTCATGAACGGTCATGAATGGCCATTGTCTCGCCTCCTTCTCATCTCTCTTCCACAGCCTCTGAAGTGTGCACCGCTTAGCGAGTCACCCTGTCTGCCTCAATGACTCAGCCATCAATTGTGTTTCTCCTTCAGCAGCTAGGCTGAGAGCACTTAGTACCCCATCGAGCACACAGTGAGTGCCCAGTGAAGGGCTTGTGACCAATGACAATAAGCCGCTCCCAGCTGAATTGGATGGAAATTAATTTTATTGCCAGTGGAAGCCACACTGTACGGACCACTCTCTGGTTGACTGTTCAGGAAAGTTCTGCTTTTTAGCAGTAGCATGCAATTTAATCTTCCACACAGAGGAAATCAATAACAATCTGGGCCTTGGTTGACGTATGAAGGGTATTTCTAAAGCAATTCCAGATGTGTATCAAGGCAAGGGTGTTGTTTCGAAGTGCTTTTGAGCGACTTTTCATTTCAGAAATAAATAACCCAATTCTCTTTGCTTGGGTGGAAATGCATTAAAGACTTCTTAAGTCCCTGTGCAGATGGCCATGACGTAAAAGTCAGGGGGCAGGTAGAACCACCGCTTGAGGCTATCCTAGGATAAGCCTTGTGATGGTCACAGGGAGAGGGTCCCATCACTGCATCCACAATACCCACACATTACATTTCCTGAAGGAAAGGAAAGAACCAAAGGCCAGATTTATTGCTATCCATCTACTGGGTATGAGGCTTTGTGCTAGGCAGTGAGGGCACATAAAAGTGTAAGTTCCTCGTGTGACAGGTTGTCAGCACTGCTCAACCCTCTACTTAGTGAACCAGTGTATGTATGTATGTTTTAAGTTATATGCTATGTTATAACATATAAGTGTATGTTATAAGCCTATATGTTATAAGTGTATGTTATATGTTATGTTGTATGTTATAAGCCCTCAGTGATACTCAGGCTAACACTTGTTTGAGGCCAGAAAAAGCCATCCCAGCCACGCACTGATGGCGGACGAGGCCTCCATGATGCCAAAAGACTGAGTCTAGCCCTGGAAGGGGCACTTGTGGTTTAGCTGTTTCTGCAGCATTCCTGGCCTGAGAGCTTGAATCAGAAATAGAGTAAAAACAAATAACAAGGGGACCTGGGTGGCTCAGTGGGTTAAGCCGCTGCCTTCAGCTCAGGTCATGATCTCGGGGTCCTGGGATCGAGTCCCGCATCGGGCTCTCTGCTCAGCGGGGAGCCTGCTTCCTCCTCTCTCTCTCTCTCTCTCTCTCTGCCTGCCTCTCTGCCTACTTGTGATCTCTCTCAGTCAAATAAATAAATAAAATCTTAAAAAAAAAAACACAAATAACAAAACAACCATTTTCATGCTGAGAAAGAATTTGACACCTCACTTCTAAATAGTTTTAATGTGAGGGTTTTTTTGGTTTTTTTTTTTTAATGCTTTGTATGATCCTGCTTTGTTGTTGTTATCTATGGGTTAGAGAATTTTAAGTTAGAAAATAGAAAAAGGTTTATGAGTTTTCAAAGATCAGCCTCTTGCATGTAGCTTGCTTGCTTTCTTCTCTTCTTTTTTTTCTTTTGAGATTTGTGGTTTTACTACTTTTTTTTTCTTTTATGTATTTCAGATCCACACCTTGATATTTAGTGTTAATATATCTCCCAGCAGTATTAAGCAGTCTCTCCACTAACAAGAGCTGAAAAGAATAATGCATTATTGTTTTCTAGATTAATTTTACTTCAAAGATCAGCTTCCGACCTACAATAAAAATCTACTCATCCTATTTTTAAAAAGAAGTAACCAACTGAAAATACAGTACACCGTGTCACCGAAGTAATTACTACTGTTGTTATTTTATAAGTATTTGTTTTAGTTGCCCAAGTTCATGGTCAGAGGGTCTATGAAAGAAGAGTTTCTTGGCCTAGGCCCAATGACCCAACCCACTGACCTGTCCAATGACCCAAGCTGAAATGCTTGGGTTTCTGAGGATATCAGGAGAATTGACAAAAATAGGGAGGCTCCTGGAAAACCAGGGTCTTTTCTATTTTGTTGGAAATAATTAACTCTGAGCTGATTCATGACTTTTCTTTTTTTCCCTTTTCAAAGATCACTCGTGACCTAATGGATCCTATTTAAAGACATTTACCATTGAGATTTTCCAGCTGGCTGAAAATTTAAATTGTATACACAGTTGTGCTTTGTATACCTAAATCACAGAAAATCCAAGATTCACCATCTATATTCTAAAAAGGCATCTTTATAGCTAATGTCTACTTTTATTAGTAAACCTGCACATTGTAAAACGGATATGTATCTGGTACCACCAGGTGCTTTCCTATAAACTATCGTATTTAGTTGTCCTACCGACCCAGTAAGGTCAACATTTTTACTCCCATTTTAATGATGAGAAAAGTGAGGCTCTGGGAAGTTAAGCAGGTGGCCCCAAATCCTACTAGACTGGGATTCAAACCAACATTTGTGGAATTTTTTCTCTTCACAGAAACCATCAAAGTTTAGGAAAGATACCTATGTAGAAAGGTTAAATGTTTATTTACCGTTTCTAAAATGGAATCTTGAACTTCTCGAGATTTAACCTGGTTCTGTAGATGGAGGACAGCATCATGGACGGTCAAAAAGAATATGTCCTTTCTAATGTTATCATTAAAGAAACCACACTTCTCCAGTTTTTCTATCACATGATCTTCAAAAGAAGGAAATAATGTTCAGTCTCTAGGAAAGCACGTTTTTAACATCAGCCAATACTAACTTTTGTCAGCTCCTCATTTTTTTTTCCCTCATTTTCAAAATGTGACCCGGCTCTCAGCTGACTGAACTTCTTTTCCAGAAGAACATGGAATGGTTATACCCTAACTGGCTGGAGTGGGCAGACTTGGCTCCTGACCATCTTGTTTTTGCCAGGGCACCACCCTCGGGCTGCCAGAAGGCTGGCTGCTAATGGCTCCCGGCTATGACCTTCTCTGAAGAATTTCCTTGGCCACCAGTCTAAACCCCAACCGTGGGGCCTATAGCCCCTGACGGACTGATACGAGGATAAAAAGAATGGCCTGCTCGCCTCAGGAAGGATATCCCCGTGATGTTCTTCTTGCTGGGTGCCCCCTATGACATCAGGCTCAGGCAGACCTCTAAAACCATGTCTTCGTCCAGCCTCTTCCCTTGTCCTATCCTCTTCCATCAGCCCCTCACGAATTTCTCCTGTACACTCTCAATCACTTGCGCAAGAATCCTTATCTCAGGGCCTGCTTCTAGGGAACTCAGCCTAAGCCGTAGCATGTTTCTATATACATACACTGGTGCACAGACAGACAAAGACTCAGACCCTGGAGGATCCTCTACTTTCAAGGGATCTATGTCATCCCCATGGTAAATTTCCCCCACTGACCCTGCACTGCTGTCAGGACATACTTTCAGATGACTTACCAGCTTTACTGAACAAATAGGAAATAATATCTTTGCAGATTCAAAAAATAACCCAGAGAGATCGCATAACGAGTAGAGTTTCTGTTTGCGGCACTGAAAAATTTTGGAAATCGATCGTTGTGATGGTTACACGACACTGTGACTCTACTTAATGCCGCTGACTTAATTGTATACGTCAGTGTGACTAAAATGGCAACTTTTATACTTAGACATTTCTTACCCTAATAAAACATAGTTTTTTTAAAAAAGGCTGATTTATGTACCCACATTCCAAGGCAGAGGAAAAAGCTTAGAAGAAAGTCTTAGAGGCAGATATATTTGTATATGCACTTACCTTGAAGTGATGCAAAGTACACATTTACATCAATTCTGTGAAATTCTTTGACAATCTAAAAACAAACAAAAAAAATTGTAACAGCGAATGACTTTATCTGTCCACAGTTACGGAGCATTCCATTACCTGCTCAGGAGAAATGTGAACACTTTCATGGTTAACCAGGACATCGAGGAAAGTGGATTATTAGGGGCACCTGGGTGGCTCAGTGGGTTAAAGCTTTTGCCTTCAGCTCAGGTCATGATCCCAGGGTCCTGGGATGGAGCCCCTCATCAGGCTCTCTGCTCAGCAGGGAGCTTGCTTCTTCCTCTCTCTCTCTCTGCCTGACTCTCTGCCTACTTGTGATCTCCGTCTCTCCAAATAAATAAATAAAATATTTTTTTAAAAAATTAAAAATTAAAAAAAAAAAAAGAAAGTGGATTATTGGAGAAAAGTTCATTCTTGGAAAACCACAGAGGTTTTCGACCTGCAGTGATGGCAGGATTAGGGATGAGAAGACCATGTCTCCAGAGACGGCAGCAGATGTTGCCATCTGGATGGCACAGAGGGGCTTCACTGATATTTGTGGAAGAAAGGGAAGAAAATACAGGAAGCTTCCTAACACAGCCCCTGTGGATTGGAAACAAGAGTATGTGTTTCTATCTTTGAGAAGAAGACATGTAAGCATGGATATGTGGCCACTGGATGCCAAATGCAAAAACTGACCTAAAAAGTCCTCTGTATTTTGACTCTGTCATTGTCAATGTCCTGATTGTGATTTCTGTACTCTAGTATTGCAAAACGTTACTGTGGGGAGAAACTGGGTGAGGGGTACATAGGCTCTCTCTGTATTATTTCTTACAACTCCATGTGAATCTACAGTTATCTCAAAATTAAAAATTTAATGAAAAAAAATCTAGATACAGCCAAAGCAATTTTGAGAAATAAGAACAAAGCTGGAGATATCACAACCCCAGGTTTTGAGATTCACTACAAAGCTCTAGTAATCAAAACAGTCTGATAGAATGCAAGTGGGCCACTTTTTTATATCATAACACAAAAATAAACTCAAAATGGATTAAGGGCCTAAATGTGGCACCTGAAACCATAAAAATCCTAGAAGAAAATATAGGTAGTAATTTCTTTGACATCAGCCATTGAAATATTTTTCTAAATATGACTCCTCAGGCGAGGGAAACAAAAGCAAAATGTAACTATTAGGACTTTCTTAAAATAAAAAGCTTTCGCACAGCAAGGGAAACTATCAACAAAACAAAAACTGTAAACAAAACAAAACCCAAACCCAGCAACCTACTGAAAGGGAGAATGTATTCACAAATGATATATCCAATAAGGTGTTAATAGCCAAAATATATAGTTTATAGAATTCAACGCCTCCATACCCCAAATAATCTCATTAAAAATGGACAAGACCTGAATAGACATCTTCTCTAGAAGACCTATAAATGGCCAACAGACACATGAAAAGATGCTCAACATCACTCATCATGGTAAATGCAAATCAAAACCACAATGAGGTATTACCTTGTCAGAATGGCTGGTATCAAAAAATACAAGAAGTAACAAGAGTTGGCAAAAATGTGGAGCAAAAGCAACCTTTGTGTGCTGTTGATGGGAATGTAAATTGGTGGAGGTCCTGAGGAAAACAGTATGGACCTTCCTAAAATAATTTTAAAAAGAAGTAACATATGATCCAGTAATTCCACTACTAGGTATTTATGCACTCAAAGAAAATGAAAACACTAATTCAAAAAGATATATGCATCCCTCTGTTTATTGTAGCATTACTTAAAATAGCCAAGATGTGGAAGCAACCCAAGTGTCCAACCATAGATGAATGGGTAAAGAATGAATGGGTAAAGAAGTGGTGTACACACACACACAAACACACACCAATATTACTGAGCCATGAAAAATAATGAGATCTTGCCATCTGCAACAACATGATGGACCAACAGTCACATGAAAAGATACTCAACGTCACTCATAATGCTAAGTGAAATAAGTCACAGAAAGACATACCATATGATTTCACTCACAAGTGGAATTTAAGAAACAAAACAAATGAACAAACAAAAGAGACAAACAAAAACAAAAAAACAGTCTTTTTTTTTTTTTTTTAACCCCAGAGTCTTAAATACGGAGAACAAACTGATGGTTACCAGACAGGAAGTGGGTGGGGGATGGGTGAAATAGGTGAAGGAGATGAAAAGTACACTTATCGTGATGAGACTGAGTGATGTATAGAATTTTTGAATCATTATATTGTTTATCCAAAACTAATATAACACTGTTAATTATACTTTAGTAGAGTTGCCTGCGTGGCTCAGTCGGCTAAGCATCTACCTTTGGCTCAGGTCATGATCCCAGGGTCCTGGGATCAAGCCCTGCATCACACTCCCTGCTCAGCAGGGAGCCTGCTTCTTCCTCTGCCTCCACCTGCTGCTTTGCCTACTTGTGTTCTTTCTCTCTCTGTCAAATAAATAAATAAAATCTTTTTTTAAAATTATGCTTCAATAAAAATATACAAATTAGTAAAAATTAAAAACAAAAAAACAAGACACAAGACCTATGGGCAATAATAAAATAGAACGTGACATTTCTGGGGGGAAAAAATCAAGACCTTTACGCAAGTATAATGTTTGGAGATCTCATAATTGCCCTTAAAGCATTTGAAAGAACCACTGGTTAGGTGTGGAAACTATCCTGGCATTAAATAAGTTCTGACTCTCCCCAAAAGCAGTTCATTAAACCCTTGGACTAACACAATCTACAATGGATCTGAGCCGCAGTTGAGTGAAATGCACAAGGCAGAACAAGATTTATGTCTTCATTTCCGTTCTCAAATGGTTATTATACTAGCCAGGTTTTCCAAAATAGCTGGAATAGAACCTGCCAGCATATTCCTGAACTCTTCTGCCTAGTAGAATAATCACTTTTCTACCTCACCAGCCCAGGACCCACCCCGTAGAATCATCACTTGCTCTTGCCCAGGTAGCCAGGAAGCCCCGATTAAGCTTCCAGTTAGGATTAAACTCCAGTTAGGGGTCATTGCCATACTTTTTAAATAGACTTAAAAATTTTTTTAATTTTAATTCCAGTGTAGTTAACTACAGTGTTGTGTTAGTCTCAGGGTTACAATGTAGGGATTCAGCAGTTCCCTGTATTACCCAATGTTCATCATGATTACGTGTACTCTTAATCCCCTTCACCCACCGGGGTCATTTCCATGTATTACATCTGATTGTCGGTGCCTGGAACCTGTTTTTAACCCCGACCCTCTTTTTTTTTTTTTTTTTAAGATTTTATTTATTTATTTGACAGAGAGAGATCACAGTAGGAGAGAGGAAGGGAAGAGATCATAGGGAGAGAGGAAGGGAAGCAGGCCCCCTGCTGAGCAGAGAGCCCGATGTGGGACTCGATCCCAGGACCCTGAGATCATGACCTGAGCTGAAGGCAGCGGCTTAACCCACTGAGCCACCCAGGCGCCCCAAACCCCGACCCTCTTAATACCTATCTGAAACTTCACCTAAATTTAACATCTAGCCACATTGACACACTGGTTAGTCTGTGTGTGGGGGCGCTTCATACAGTTGGTTAAATGTTTGCTTAATGTTTGCCTTCCCCTCTAGACTGTTTAGTCCCCCCAGGATAGGGGCTGCGGTGGCTTTATCGTGTCTCTCTTATGCCTGGCGAGCACTTGGCAAATATTAGGCACTCCACAATTATTTGCTTGAGCCTGCATAACTGGTTTCTGACACCATGAAAGTTTCTGTCCCACATGCTCCTCAACTCTTGCTTTGATGTCTTAGATAACCGACCTGCTTCCTGTTCTAACCTCTTAATGACACCTGCTTTTCCAGTCCTACCATGTTCTCTGGGGGTCCTTACCCTGCTGTTGTTTGTGTTACAAATAAAAACATAACACTTGACACAAACAGTTATCCATTTTTCCTCCTTCTAATATCTTATCTTCTATGTACTCCAAGAAAAAGAAAACTTAATAAATATATTTCCTAAGATACTCTTCTAAACTACCTCTTTATACACAATACCTATATAATATATATTATATATGTAGCTAATAAAATAAACTACATATATAATATATATATATATGCCTATTTAATCCTCATAACAAACCTTGTGAAGTAGGTACCATCATTACCCCCATACTGCAGATGAAGAAACTGAGGTACAGATAGATTAAGTGACTTGTCCATGGTCACACCACTAGTAAGTAGTAGACCCGGGATTCAAAACACCACCCCCCTGCCCCCCGTCTGGGCACACAGCCCATACTTTCAAATATTATACTCTATTGCAAAAGCATTCCTCTACAAAAACTACAGATCCAACAATTGTCCCTTTGTAAGACCAGGTGTCCCTTACCCTGTTACTACTGCCCAAGCTCCAGATCTATAAACCAAAGCACCAAAACCTTACCATTCGCAGGGATCTCACTCCAACAACATCCAAGAAAGACACAGCTCCACAGTCAAGCACGAGGCTATGGATTGGCACTTTGGGAACATTCACTTTGACTGGAAGCTCAGAGTTCCAATCCACTTGAATCTCTATTTCCTTGGTTGGGATATCAAGGTCTTCTGGATCTTCAATATCTTCATCAGGCTCAAAAGCATTATTCGATGAACCAGCATCCCTTATAATGCCATTCTAAACAAAGAAAACACTGCCAGCTTCAGTGCCAAACACTGGGAGACATCTTTCAAAGATTCAACTCCATTTACTTAAAAGTCCTATACACTTTTCCTTGGCAAGCAAAACATCAAAGGGATGAACTCTTAAGGAATGAGATTTACCTCAGTCCAAACTGTGATGTTCCCTAGGAAGAAAAATGGAAGAGCAGAGCAGCCAGGAAACTCTTGATTTCTGGAAGATTGTGGAACTTGGCCAAGAGATACATAGGCAGGAGAGTCTGAATAAAAGGTAATAGATCTAAAAGTTTATGAACTTAACTGTCTTCTACTGTGAGCAATTTTCTGGCATTGAATTAGCACTAATTTTGTTCCCTTCAGTAAAAATAAGGTTTATTTATCGATGGGGGGGAAAAAAAATCAAACCTTCTGTTTCCAGAGAGGTCTGCTGATTTTTAAATTCTCTCCCATTTCCTCTTGCCTACAAGAACAACATTACTGTCTCCTTGTACATATCTGGGTACCAAAGGGAATAAATCTAATTTTAACTATCTAACTGCTTTCATTTTCCTCTGAGCAGGGAAAGAATTTAACAGGGAAAAGAAAAATGTCGCCTCACCTTTGTTGCTCTTAATTGTCCTTTTTTGATGAGTTTCTGTATTTTCCTCAGTGCTTTCAGCCTCTTATTATATACTCTAATGGCATCAAATCCAACCTTTGGGAAAAAATGTCAAATTACTTAAAATGTCTGGTTCCTAATGCTCGTTAATGGCAATTGTTATCTGGGAAGGTTGTTTCTCAAGTACTATTATTCCTTGAGACATCCTGTTGAAAAAGAAATTCTAAGATCTGGTGGCAGTCGCCCCATCAACCCTCCCCCACCTACCCAGAGACTCAGGAAAGACAGTCTCATATTAAAGGCTCTACACTGGTAAAAACAGAACAACAACAAAAAACAACCAAAAACAGTGAAGAAAAACCTCTTTAGCTTTAAGCCTATGTTAACAAAGGTCCTTGACCTCACAGAGCCTTTATGTTATTGCAAAATCACAGAGGACCATTCCTGTGAAACAGTTTGCTCTGGATCCCCCTCAGGGAGACTTAGCATCAGAGCTAAGCATTCAAGACCACAGTTGGCACGGCATTCAAGACCACAGTTTCCTGCTGACATATTTCACTTACACTTTTTGCCCTTTATTCCAACTGGGCAAATACCTCCCAACCCAAAGATGTGTACATACCTTGGACTCTCAGCTCACAGGGTTCCCAAACACCTGACATAACCACTCTTCTGCCCAACTGTCACACCCAGCCTGGTCCATCCAACTTGCAGGGATTGCTCCCTTCTGGAAACTTCCTCACATGTACTGTGTATACTACTTATTTGGAACTCAAATTCCGCCTGGAGACATCTCTGCTGTTTTTGTCTTCCATAGTTATTGCTACCTGGATTTTAACACATACGGTATTATTGGTATTTTCCTATCCTCCAATAGACTGTAACTTACTTGGATGTTATAATTCTTAAAGCCCCATACAGATGGAATAGGGTGTAGGACCTTAGCCCAGTTTGAGCCAATAAATACCTATAGAATGAAGGAAGTCTCAAAGGAGGTTAGAAACCAAATTTCTAGGGATAAAATACTCACTGTGGACTTGATACATTTTTTAAAACCATCAACGTTGCCATAAAAAATAGGACTAGAAAATCTAAGAATCTTCACTCCTTCAAGTTCTTCAATCTAGCATTAAAAAAAAAAAAAAAGCGTGAGGTTAATAATAATCTTGGGCTTCAAACATTTGATTCAATTTCTGGCTTTTTGGGCCACCTGGGAGGCTTAGTCAGTGGAGCCTCTGATTCTTGGTTTCAGCTCAGGCCATGATCACAGGGGTCCTGGGATGGAGTCCACTCTTCTTGGACTCCATGCTCAGCCCAGAGTCTACTTATCCCCCTCCCTCCCCCTTTGCTCCCCCTCCCCCACCTCTTGCTCGCTCTCTCTCTCTCTCTCTCTTTCTCTCTCAAATAAATAAAATCTTTTTAAAAAAATTCTAGCTTCTCCACTAGGAGGGGAGTTTCAGTTGTTCAAAGGAGCTAGGCAGCAGCACCCACCTCTACCTGAATAGGGGCTTCCCCCAGTTAGAGGCCACAGGTTATTAAAACTGGAGGGGCGCCTGGGTGGCTCAATTGTTAAGTGTCTTTAACTTAGGTCATGATCCCAGGGTCCTGGGATCAAGCCCCACGCAGGGCTCCCTACTCAGCACAACCTGGTTCTCCCTCTCCTACTCCCCCTGCTTGTGTTCCCTTTCTCACTGTCTCTCTCTGTCCAATAAATAAAATCTTTAAAAGTAAAAATAAAACCACTGGTATTTTACAGTCTCACAGAAGGTCAAGTTAGGAAGGGCCTCCATAAGCAATGATGCACCCTCTGATTTCCAGATGGAGAAACTGAGGCTGAGAACAGTGACATGATTATTTTTCAGTGACACTATTTTTAGCAATAATTTTGCCTCAAGTTCATACCACTCCCTGCCCACTTTGTTCTTTGGCTACTATTCTTTAAAAGGAAAAAAAAAGTAGCAAACAAGGGGATTTGCAAGAACTGAGGCCTGTGATATCATCTGCTTCTTCTTGCCCTGACACAGAGTGGCCAGACCAAAAAAAAGCTTACAGAATCCTAGATTTTTCCAGTCTTTAGGAATCCTAGCAATTTCAGTTCAGTCCCTGAGAGGAGCAAGTAGGAGCTGGGAGGCTGAGTGACACACGGTGTCACTCTCCCCAGGGTGGAGCCTTGAACTGCAAACTCCCAAATTCAGCCCATGAGCCAGAAGATTCTCTACCATCATGTTTAGCTCTGGGCAGCACTTGGCTCAACATAACTGAGAAAGAATGTGGAAATAAGTTAAGTAGCAGCTAATGGAATTCCAGGGTCAGTGTCCAAAATTTTCTTCCTCTGCTTTTTGCCCTGGTGACCACTAAGCTAGTTTGTTTGCAGGGACAGAAGTCCATCCGTGGGATTTGTTTTTTTTTCCATTTCCGGTATCATATATTGTTTCTTCCAAGATTAGAGCAACATGTCAAAGAAGGTTCCTTGTGACGAGAACTTAAAAGTCTCCGGTTAGAATTAAATGAAGATAACCTTATGGGGATTTCAGGTAATTTCATAGAGGATAAAGATTACATAGCAGAGGAATAGAATTTTGTGGAAACTTCCTGCAATCCTCAAATTGGCTATTTTAAGAGATTTCTCTTACAATGGCTTTACATGAATAGGACTTTCACACTAGCATGGGCACAATTCATCCAAGTCATGCATATCAGAAGGCACATTGGGTCAAAGTTTTCACAACACCCCCCCGCCTCCGTGGACTTCTAGACATTCCTGGCAGAAGTCTCCCCCCTTAACTACCTTGTACCTGATACACTAAAAGAGAAATAAGCTGGCCCTGAAAATCCAGGCTAGAAAACCCAAATCCAGCAAATGTCTCACAAAGGCACTTACATTTTTGTAACTCTTGGTACTTTTGTAAATGTCTGTGCTAGGAACGCTTCCCAGGCCATTCCATGAGGGACTAAGAGAAGAAAAATCAGGTCAGGATTTTTTGGAACAGGCCTCCTTTGGAATAAAACATTAGAAGAAATAACCGATAGGAAAGAGCCCATCGTTCTGGTGTTTGGAGCCTGTGTCTTCATTACAGATGACATCTTCCTACAGCCAGCTCTGCTCCGAAATGAACGGCTGGTGTTTGCGTGGGCCCTGGGTGGAGGAGGACTTCCCTGAGGGCTGAGAGAAGTCGTGAGCAGCCCTCTTCCGTGTGTATTACACTTCAGAGGACAAACAAAGAGCTTTCACACATGGTAAATTTTCTCTAAGTGCCACTATTCTTCTGGAAGATCAGCGGTCCTATCTTCATTTTTATGGGAAAGCTGAGGGTCAGGTAAGTCAAAAAGGCCCTGGAGGTAAGGGGCAGCATCTACATTTGACCCAGGGGTCCTCACAGCCTAGCACAACACCTGGAACTTACTCATGAGGTATAGCAACTTTCTGAGGAAGTATGACGAGTCTTCAGGGATCAAATTAGTCTCAGTTGGTAGAAATGGGAGCCTGGGGGGACCAGGAGAAAGTTCCTCCCATCAACCAGACTGTTGTCTTCCTGCTCCTCATGTAATCGAATAAATCCTGTGATTCTTCAAGGGAGACCAGGGACAGATGTTAAATAACAATTCCTGAAGAAAGAGTATCTGTTTGGGGTACTCTTGGCAACGTGCTCTCCAGATCAGCCATATAATTACTGGCAATGAAGCATTGTGGAGGATGTGGCTTTTGCTTGGCTAAAAGCCTGGTTACCGAATCAGGAGCTAAAATGTGCTGCTGCTTTATCTTCAGCTTATCGGGCTGTGCTGAATATTCATGTAAAGCTCATAAGCTACATCATCTTTCTCCACAAACCCTCCTCTCCCAACCACACCCTCACAAGGCCTAGTAGACACTGAGGCACAGAGAGCACGAGAAGCAGCATCTTCCAAGCACAGGTTTGGAGTTATTTCCCAGCAGCAAACTGGGCACACAGGGAACTTGGGAACTCTCTGGGCCCATAGGCAACCACTTAGGGGCCCCGAGGCAGGGAACACAAGCTTTTGGGAAGAAGGGGAACTGGTTGGTGCAATGAGAAGGGTGGGCTTAACTTTGGAAAACCGTGTGCAGTTTCCTCAAAAAGTTAAAAATACCACTACTGGGTATTTACCCCACAGATACAGATGTCATTAAAAGAAGGGTCATGTGCACCCCAATGTTTATAGCAGTAATGTCCAAAATAGCCAAACGGTGGAAGGAGTTGAGATGCCCTTCAACAGATGAATGGATAAAGAAGATGTGGTCCACATACACAATGGAATATTACTCAGGCATCAGAAAGGATGAATACTCAACTTTTGTATCAACACGGATGGGACTGGAGGAGATTATGCTGAGTGAAGTAAGTCAAGCAGAGAGAGTCAATTATCATATGGTTCCACTTATTTGTGGAGTGTAGGGAATAGCATGGATGTCATTAGGAGAAGGAAGGGAAAAATGAAGGTGGGGGGAATCAGAGGGGGAGACAAACCATGAAAGACTGTGGACTCCGGGAATCAAACTGAGGGGTTTAGAGGGGAGGTGGGTGTGGGGATGGGTGAGCTTGGTGGTGGGTATTAGGAAGGACATGGATTGCATGGAGCACTGGGTGTTATACGTAAACAACGAATCATGGAGCACTACATCGAAAACTAATGATGTACTGAATGGTGACTGACATAGCATAATTTAAAAAAAAAAAAAAAAAGAAGAAGAAGGGTGGGCTTATGCAAAGTGGGAGGGGTCTTGGATGATGTTTTTCCAGGTTTCTTACTCCTTTGCAACCAAAGCCCAGGCAGAGAAGAGGCCAGAATTCTGGAAAGGGAACAGAGGTTTTGAGGAGAGAGAGGCTCTGTTTGCCTCTCCACTGGGAGGGCTTCACAGACCCAGGAGGGCACACATGGAAAGCCTCTCAAGAGTCACTACAGAACCAACAGAAACCCAGACGCTCAGGACCCCTCACAGATCACTCTTGGTGGCGTCGAGCCACGCCTTTGCTGCTTTCCCTCTGCATATGTCCTAATGACCTCTACTTCATATAATCGTGTGGCCTGTGGGACGCACGCTCCATTTGGTGGGTCTGAATGAATCCTGCCCACAATCAACACTTTCAAAGTCTCCCGTTCTGGGTTCCTAGCTTCAGGAGAAACCGGGCTGCAATCTGTTTAGCGGCTACCTTGACCCTAGCCTCGGGCGGCGTGTCCCACGTGCGGCGTCTCATTTGCAGAAGGAACTGCAAGGAACTGCAGAAGGAACTCACCTCAGTCCTTTGCTGAGTCATGAATCTTTGCGTTTTATCACCCCTGAAAGGAGCACACAGCCAAAGAGCACACGGCTAAGTGCACAGATTTGGGGGTGAGACACACCCTAGTTCAAAGCCTGACTTAGCTGTGTGATCTTTGGAAAAGTTCTTAACCTTTCTGAGCCTCGAACTGCTTACCTATAGAATGACAATAATAAAATCTGTTCATGGGATTTTTTTTCCCGAAGACTAAATATGATAATGCATGTCAAGCACTATGGGCTTAATTCATAG
This sequence comes from Mustela putorius furo, assembly GCF_011764305.1. Classification (NCBI taxonomy): domain Eukaryota; kingdom Metazoa; phylum Chordata; class Mammalia; order Carnivora; family Mustelidae; genus Mustela; species Mustela putorius. Next base: position 17,006,695 of record NW_025421998.1, read on the forward strand.
AAGCCCTCAATGTATAGAAACTATTATGAAAGGGAGTGGTTTCCTTATATTTTATCAAAATGGTATAAGGAAGCGCAGGGTGTGTGGTCCTGTTTAAGGGAGACCTGGGTCTGCATTACTCACAATTGCACTCTGAGGACCACAGTAAGCAGTCCAAACATGAGGCCGGCTAGTAAACCGAGGTCCAGCCCCAGAATGATGGATGCTATGCACGTAAACACCCAGATAACCTAGGACAAAACAGAAAAGGAAGAACTGCTTTAATCCAGCAGGGGCCGTCCAGTGAGAGACTACCTGTGAAAACAGATCAACTGTCCATGAACAAATCACAGCTTTTTTTTATATATACTCGGACTCTACTTCATGTTAAGAGGAAGTGGAAATTGACCTTTCTGGTAAAGACCGACTGTCCCATTTCAACGTGCTTTCATGACTTTTAAATAGGGAAAATACGAACAAAGTTCAAAGTGGAATTAATATGAAAAAGGTCTACAGTGAAAAGTCTTGCTCCCAACCCCCTCCCTTCTCCATCCATCCAGCCTCTCTCCCTGTGTTCTCTTCTGTTTTCTCATGTGTCTCTGGCACGTGCATGTGCGCACTTTTCACCAGCATCGTTTTCTGCAAATACAAGCAAATATGACTGAACAGCAGTATTTTCTTTTCCCGTCTTTTCATGCATTGTACACACTATGCCATGCTGTGCTGGTCTCTTTTTCACTTTACAATGCATCTTGGAGGGATGCATTTTTCTCCTTTCTGTCTGCCATAGTTTAAATGAGAGCAGGACTCGGAAGGATATAGCTTCTCGTTGTCACAGTTCCTCAGTTGCGAAGCTTACTTTGGTCAGAGTTAGACTCAGCAAGGGTTTTGTACTTTGGTTTTGCTTTGTTTTGTGTTTTGTTTGTCCTTCTATATTACAGAGGTTTTTTTTTTTTTTTTTTTAAAGAATTTGTTTTGCTTTTTAATTTGGTTGTTGGTCTGGTTGGTTTGTTTGGTGTTTGTTTGTAGGAGATTCTTCCTAGATGGCAAAAGATCTCCCCAGAGATCCAGGATGTTCACAAAACTTGGCTTCAGAGCCTTGGCTTATACACACAATTCTAGTTTCTTCTCTGGGAATCCCAAAAGGCAAATGAGATTTAGGAGACATGTCCCCCACATAATGATGTGGCAGGAGGCACATAAGAACCAAATCTTGGCTGGGTGGCTCAGTTAGTTAACTGTCTGCCTTCTTCTCGGGTCATAATCTTGGGGGTCCTGGCATTAAGTCCTATATTGGACTCTGTGCTCAGTGGTGAGCCTGCTTCTCCCTCTCCCTCTGCCTGCCACTCCCCCTGCTTGTGCGCTCGCTCGCTCTCTCTCTGTCAAGTAGATAAATAACATCTTTAAAAAAAAAAAAGAATAAGAAGAACCAAATCTTATTTCAGACAAAAACAGGCAGTAAGTGACTTACAGCATCTATCTTATTCTGTCTCCACAGACGAGGAATGTCACACACTTGCATGAACATCCCTTTCAGGTTGGCGATGACAACGGCAGCCAAGACCGACTGCAGGGAGAGACAGGGAAGGCTGTGTTATTCAGGGCAAGGGCTTTCCACCGGGTGAGTTTTAAACCTCCTGTTATTTCTCCGGTGGCTGAGCAGGGAAGCGAGATTATGCAATCAATATGCTGAGAAGCAGGGCTGTACCTTCTGCAAGGGTTCCAGCAGCTTCCCCAGGGCGACGATGGCGATCATCACGATCCCAGCCGAGATGATGCCGGCAATCTGAAAGACACACACCTGCCATGAGCAGGGCTCAGCCTCCCCACTGGTGTCTAGCTTGTGGGATGCGGGTACGTGCAGGACAGTCTGTTTGCAGGGCTGCTTGACGCTGCCCTACTCCCTCCTCCTGCTCAATACTGTTGAGAGAAATGAGAATTAGTTCCGAAAACTCTCCACAACGGAAGGAAAAAAGTGGGCAACATACACAGGGTGGCTATCACAGAGGAATTAAAGGAAACGTGGAGACGGAGCCTGCGCAGGGAAAGCCAGCGGCACCGGGATTGCTGCACGATGTGTTACTGACCTAGAGCTTCGGTGTCCCGTCGGGAGGCCAGACTTGTAACCATTTGCCAGAGCGGGGCCACCTCTTCCCCCAAGAAATAAACTGTGCCATTCACATCGGATTCTTCCGCATCGTAGAAGGCGCAGCCCTAACAGCGATTCTGACAACACTTGGTACTAACGGCATATGATTCCCACAAAAATCGCAGAGGAACTAAATGGCCCGGTCCCAGCGCAAATTCAGAATGCTACATGAGCACCAGGACACGTGGGACCGCATCCCCTGCTCCTCTGTCCCCAGACACAGGCTCAGAGTGTGGCCCCAGGGACGGGGCCACCAGCACGCGGGGCATAAAGGACCTTCAGAAACTTTACCTTCTCTGGCCAAAAAGCTCTGCTAAGATCCGTGAATAGTTAGGAGAGAGGCTGAGGGGTGGGGCTATTCTCTGGTGTGATTAGCACTGAGACGGCTGCCGCGTGGCGGAGGTGAAGACCAGAAACTCTGAAACAGAGGAGAAAAGGAGACAGAGCACCAGAAGCAAAGCAGTGGGAGAAGCAACAGGGAAGACAGGCTGGGGCACAAGTGCCGCCGGCTGCTAGAGGTTGCAGGTGAAGAGAGAGATCAGGCCCACATCAAAGGAAAATCCAGAAACATCAGAAAACTTCAAAGTCACAGTCTTCCCACCTGGCAAATGGATCATTCCAACCTTCTCATTATGGTTAGATTATGTATCTGTTGGACTAGAAACTTCGCTTTGTACTTCCAGACTTCTTTTTTGGGCTCTGTTGCCCCTTAGCACCACACCTCTAGGAGGCCTGTACCTTGGTGGCTTTCCCTCTCCTATCTGAGCAGAGAAACTAATATCCTCTCTCTACCTATCCATCCATGCTCCTTCCTTCCCTTTTTGTTCCTCCCTCCCTCCCTTCCATATAATGGCATAACCAGCACTGGTCGCCAATCACGAGCCACTTGCATCTCGCTGTGGATGTGGGGCTCTGCGAGTAGCTGAAAGAAACGGAGATCTGGGGACAGAGATCACAGCCAGCTGCCCAGCTCCTGCCGGGAGAATGGCCACCTACCCGCCTGGTACATGGGACAGGAAGCCACCAATGATGGGGACCGACATGAATCCTGGCCACTCTCTTAAAATCTGAGAGGATTTTATTACTTGTACTTACTTTTAAGGCTGGAATTGCGGTAGATTTTATATCTATGAGCACATTCAATCACTAGATAATTAATGATTCTAAGTGAGAATGTAATCAGATCAGAGAACAGTTAGTAATCAGAGTTTCTGGTGAGTCCGTAGGAGTCAGGTGAGGGTGAGAGAAAGAACGGGCTGTACCGTTAAGCCCTGCTGCAGTCTGAGAATGTGCTGCACACAGTGAGCACTAACCCTCGCTACCCCGTTCATTCAGCTGGGAGAGGACTGGTTCTTCTGTGTCAGGGACAACATATGTATCACTGGGACACGATGCTCCCCTACCGTGAGGAGCGACAGATGGGAACAATCAGCATTCACAAGAACGCGCCAGGACTTTCTAGACGTTTTTATTCAATCCTCACAACATCCCTTTGAGTGGATGCAGTTAATGTTCCCATTTTATAGATACTGACACCAAGGCCCCCAACATGAGAGAAAGCCTGAGAAGCCACACAACAGGGGGAGACCATCCAGTTTATGTAGTCTTGAGTCCCTGGATTTCAGTCCAGGCACTTGGACTTTTAACCCCAGAACTCAGTATACATTTCAGTAATTAAATGTCAAGCCCCTTCTGTGCTTGCTTCATTCCTCACTATTGAAATGCTGGCATCCTTCATTCCTAAATATAATACATGCCAGTGTGTGGCGGTGGGTGTTAGCTTACCAGAACACCATTATCCCCAAGCCCTCTGCCAAGGAGTCGCTTTACATGGGCATTCTTCCTGGGCCGGCTGGCCCGTGCCTCCTTTGAGCCTGCACGCCACAGCAGGAGAGTGGACATCACCCATGGGGGACCCGCCTACACCCGCATACAGCCCCGGGCCCTGGAGAGTCTGTCAATGCCCCATCTCCGATGATAGCAGAGCGCTTTCATCTTACTTCAACTCGTGTGCTGACAGCCGCCACTGGAACATGGGGCAGCTCTGGAAATCACCTCTGACCTCTTCTCCCCGACCACAGACGCCTGGCTCGGCCTCCTGGTACGGGCTGGATTGTCTTCCCTGCTCCCACAGAGCTAGAAAGGTCTGGTCTGTCTCCCCCTCACCCCAAAAAAAGGAAGTTCAATTTTAAAAAGAAAATTTCTGAAAATTAAAATTAGATGTTGTTCAACAGGACCCAAGAAATTGGAAGAGGCCCATTCTTCCAATCCCCCTACACAGAGATCCATTATAAATGGGAAAGGAGCATCACATGTGCCCTGGGGACAATTAAGGCTCCTCTTGGGCAGGCCACTGTAGGGAGTCACTAGTTTTCTCAATCTCTTTCACACTGCTTTGTGTCCCTGACATAACAAAGCCTAACTGAAGCTCCTGTGTGTCCTAGTACTTACCTTGTATTCAATGACATCCTTCTTTATAGTCTCAATACACTTTTTACAATACCTCTGTGTGGGGAAGGGAACCACCCCCCAGGCACAACAGAAACACAATTCCTGAGCCTGTCCCTTGCCGCCATTCACCTGTTTTGGCAAATCTGACCCCATGCCCCGCTAGAAAGGATAGCCTTTGAGAATGGCTCCTTAGCTTTGTGGCCAAAGGTGGGGTGATTCAGAGATGAACTGGGATGCCAGATTTGAGGTCCCTTTGTGAAGGTAACAACCTAAAACCACACTGATAAGATTAAATCCATGGGTAGAACTTCAGGAACAAAAATCATCCTCGAGAGGAAAGGCCAAAATGTTATCACCAAAATATCCCCGGCTGGCAGATTTGTTCTGTGGGACGAAGGCTTCTAGAGGAAATTCTATCAGGAACTTCCTATCAGGAACTTTCCTGATCCTTGGAAAGGAAACATAGTGGACACTTTGGATTCTCCCGAAAATGCAACAGCTCACTAACACCAGAAAGTGCGTGCTCCGTCTTCTCTATCTCCAGATAACACATTGATAAAAATCAGCATTCTTTACCACTGATTTCCTTGTCAGTTCTTCTTATCCCGGAAACCCAGGTTGCAGGTCAATACAGCCACCTGCGAGCTGAGCACTGACACAGAGATTCCTTTGAGGATCTGGGCATTGGGAAACCGTCAATGTCAGAGAGGTTTCTGGGGAGGAGATGGATCAAGTTGGTAAGTGAGCCCCAGGTCAGATCTGCTCAGATCTGCTCAGATCTGTGCCTCCGGAGGCAGAAGCCTCCGCGCTCCAAGGCTACTTGCTTTACTCGGCTCTCCTAAATGCCTTTCCGGGTGCTGTTCCCCGGCCCATCCCTTGCAGGACCGTGACACCCCCACGCTGCTGTGCCTTACCTGGGTCTTTCCCCCGGTGCTCTCCTGGACGGCGGTGCGGGACAGGGCAGTGGTGGCCACAAAACAAGAGAAGAATCCCGAGAAGATGTTGCTGATCCCAAAGGCAATGAATTCCTAAGGCAGAGACCGGGGGACAGGGATGCTACGAATAGAATCACTGGGCAAGACCTGCCAAGAGTTTAAGGAAAAAGAGGAGGAAAGCAAGCTCCCAAGCCCACCCTGTCTGGTAGCCCCAGACACTGCCCATGCTTGCACACGTGGAGCAATTTAAAATCAGCTCACCTGAACAAGGGCCCGTGTGTACAAGAGCCTGAATTTAAAACGGTCACAACCATCATCGCTGGCGTTTGCTGCACTGTTTTGCTATATTATAGCTCCCCTTATGAAATATATCCAGAGACACTGGACTGCATGAAGGATTCTCATGCTGACCTCATATGTGAGCGTTGAATGTTATTTAGGACCTGACTGAATTAACTCTTAGAATTCGGCTGGCTTCAACTTATTTCTTAAAAAGAAAAGAGACGCAGCCTGCGTATTTCAAAATAATTTCAACTAGCACGTGGAAGAGGGAAACCAGCTCGACAAGGACTGATGAAAGAAACCAATCCCTTCTCCAGCAGACAACTAAGTCTGTCCCGCTTATGCCTTTCTCTTCTTTGCCGCCCTACAAAAGCAGGTCAGCGCAAGGGTGACCGTACCTGGTTCCCATCGATGGTGTAATCGTACTTGATGGCATAAACTTTGCCCACAGACACCGCAATAGCATAAGCCACCACGGCGATGGAAAACGAGGCAGCCAGCATCTCAGAAAACAGACTCACAGGTGGAAGTATGGGAGGCAAAAACCTAGTGAGTTTTCAAACAAACAAACAAACAAACAAACGCAGTGAGGATTTGACCACAGTTCTCTGTTCCTACCTCGTCAAAGGCTATATCCACCCAGACCCAAGTCAGGCATGAAATTGCTTGATCCCGAGGGAGGAAAGCAGATTGGGACAACTAAGTGGTAGCATTGCTTTTACAGTTTTTAATTAGAAGTTGGCGCTCTCTCATGAGCTGACTTCTTCATCCCCTCTACAAATGCTGCCTTATCTATACCCCTGACACAAATAAATGTGTCATTATGGATTCTGTAGTATACAGCCTGATGCCACGCCATTTCACACATTAGTGTTTCTCCTCACACAATTTTATCTTAAAGGTCTTTGAATTTAAAAGATAGTCTGGCCATAAAATGAGATTTGCCTTGTGGGAAGAGATGTCGGGTCTATGAAAGAGACAAACGATAATTGGATGCTAAAAGAGCTGAGTAAAAAATCCGCATCTTAAGAGCCACGATATTTAAAATCTTGAGTCCAGATGAGATTACATTTATGTAATTATCAGAATGCTCCAGAATCACAATGACTAAGACTAGTGACTGTGGGGTTGAACGGCTACTGTTGGACATACCAGAACTGTTCTACAGACCATGTAAAGAAATAAACCTAAGGGCATCTGGCTGGCTCAGTCAGTATAACATGTGATGCTTGATCTCAGGGTTGTGAGCTTAAGCCCCATTTTGGGCACAAAAGCCCACTTAAAAAGGAAAAAAAGGAAGGAGGGAGGGAAGGAAGGAAACCTACATGTTTATAATCATTCAGTTGTCCCCAAATATGAAAACTGGGGGAATGGCTTTCATGTACCTGTATCTTGATGACTTATCCATAGAGCGTACAGCCAGAGGTCCCTAGCCAAAAAACCTCCAAAACAAACAAACAGAAAAACCCCACCAAAACAATCTCCCTCACCTACCTCACTTATGTCTGAGTTTCCTTTAATAGGAAACTACATTCCCCTCCTCTAATCAGAGGGAGGTGCTATAGCAGAAATAAGATTGTTTTAAAAAACCACAGAAATTTAGAGCTAGCTAATATCCTGATATCATCCAAATTAATATGCTCATCTACTATCCTAGAAATGGTTGAATCTACGTCTCTCCTTTTGTTGATAAGGGAACTGAGGTCCAGAGACATGAAGTGACTTGTTCAAGGTCATTTAGTAAGGTCTAGTATGAATGTTGATTTCGTCGTAACAAGATCTGTCTGATTCTCTGCCCCAGTAGCCTTTTTCTCCCCACAGGTGAGGTTACTTTCCAGACTCCTTTTTTCCCACATCTCATCCTGACTCACAAGATTTGTATCACACCTCTGCTCATCAGGACGTGGGCTTGGACATCACTTCTTAAAACAAGGCTTGTGGGGACACCTGGGTGGCTCAGTGGGTTAAGTATCAGCCTTTGGCTCAGGTCATGATCCCAGTATCCTGGGATCGAGTCCCACATTGGGCTCCCTGCTCAGTGGAGAGCCTCCTTCTCTCTCTGCCTGCCACTCCCCCTGTTTGTGTGAGCTCTCTCTGACAAATAAAGAAAATCTTTATATACTATCAGGCTTGTGACTCATTCCCGAGACCCAATCAGCCTTACTCGAGGTAATTCAGTCTGTCCGGATACCTTTCCAGTCCTACAGAGTTCAGCTTTGATTGTGACCTAATGCCCACTGCCTGCCTGCCAACTTCTCTAATGCCAGGGCCTTCTACCAGGTCCTTGATTCTCCAGGGTCACAAAGTGTAAAGCACAGAGACTTAAAGTCAAAGGATGTAAATGCTGGCTCCATGGCTCTGTATGAAACTGACTGGCTGACTGACTTGGGGCATATTATTCAAGATTCCCAAGTCCCAGTTTCTTCAGCTGTCAAATGGGGGCTATATACTCTTCTCATAGGGTTATTGGAAGGAGTCAAGGAAGGATGATGTGAGTAAGTAATCAGTACCTACGCACATAGTAGGTGCTCAGTAAGTGTAGGGAGACCCTGAATGTACCACAGCTGCCATCCATTTGTATTACCTTGCTAGTTCTTAGCAGGGCTGATTTTTGGCTTCACGTCACTCACTTGGGACCCACACTGGACACCTTCCAATGACCTCTGAGTTGTCTTTCCCTTACCTCCTGCCCTTCTTCAGAGGCCCTGTTTGGCTACAGCCAACCCTCCCATGTCTGGCCTGATCATGAGCTAATGCTATGAAGGTGAGTGAGGGTGAAGGAGGCTTTTCTGAAAAGATAAGGGTGGGGAGTGGTGGGACCCTAGAACGGAGAGTCAGGCATGATCAACATGATTCCATTTACTTGAGGTTGGCCCTGAACACTTGGCAAATGCACCACCGCTCCAACTAGAATGGAAAAGTGGCCTTCCAAAGGCAGCCAGGAGAAAACCCCCGATGATTCTGCTGACCTCCCCTGCCCCGTTCCCCCTGCGCCACACTCTCAAACACAAGTGCAAAGCACGTCACTTTGAAAGCAGTGGAAACAAACATGATAGTGACATCCTCTGGTACCAGTACCTGCTGGCTATCTAACAGTGAGTCTGGTCATAATTGTGGGAGGTTAATGTTACCAATCTAGCAAACATCTGGGTTTCTTTTTTAATGCCGTATGTTGAAATTACAGCGTACTGCACTTGGTCCATTCAGTGCATTTTATGAGAGATCTCACTGGCATTTTAGAACAAGCCCGAATTAGGAGAACCCCCTCACCCATCTAGGTGGTGACAGAAGTGCACGAAGATACTCAACTCTACTTTCCGAACTCACCAAACTACCAAATATATAGAAAACCTCCCTTAAGATGATGCATTTTATTCGTGAGAACCAATGACATAATTATTACCCAAGATTGATTAAACTAATTGGTGGAGAATTAAGGCCAGCTGTCCCTTATTTCTCAAGCAGATTGTTCTCAGTGTGATAAATGTGACTAACCATGATTCTATTTGTATTATATTGTAATTATACACAGGAGTTTAAGTCAGGAGTCTGGTGGTGACTGTGTAAGTCCTGCCACATTTTAAGAAAATGAAGAAAAAAACCTTAGAGCCTATGGGAGCTGCTTTTCAACAAATGGCTCAAACTTTCTCTACACACACAGTTTGTCTGACCGTTTGCACCAGTGGGTGCTTCCTTAAGATCACACACGGGGAAGACTATGGAAGGAGCATCAGTGAAATGAAGCTTGTAATAAAAGGTTTCTTTTAAATAGAAAGTACTGATTTAGTATAGCCTAAGAGGAGCTCCGCACTCACCCCCTTGGGATGGATTTAACAATGCCAGCATTGTAATTTTTTTCCAGGTCGGCTCCATATGAAATGGCAGTAGCAATTATTGTCTGAAATAAAACAAAAGAGGTTCAAAAATTTAAAAAACTACATGTTTTAACAACTCCTCACCCCCTTTCTTTGGTCTCCTCCTTAGGAAGCCTGCCCTGTTGGTTTCTGTCTTTCTATTTTTTTTTTTAAATCCAAGTACAGTTAACATACATTATATTAACACACATTATATTAGTTTCAGGTGTGCGGTAAAATGATATGACTTTTCTCTGCATTACTCAGTGTTCATCAAGATAAAACAGTGCTCTTATTCCCCTTTATCTTTTTCCCTAATCCCTAACCTACCTCCCCTCTGGCAACCACTAGTTCGTTCTCTGTATTTAAGAATCTGGGTTTTTTTTTTAATTTGTGGAACATAAGGAATAGCATGGAGGGCATTAGGAGAAGGAAGGGAAAAATGAAAACGGGGGAGTCAGAGGGGGCGATAAACCATGAGAGACTATGGACTCCAGGAAACAAACTGACGGTTTTGGAAGGGAGGTAGGTGGAGAGATGGGCTAGCCTGGTGATGGGTATTAAGGAGGGCACAGATTGCATGGAGCACTGGGTGTTATACTTAAACAATGAATCACGGAACACTACATCAAAAGCTAATGATGTGCTGTATGGTGACTAACATAATTCAATAAAAAATAAATTTAAAAATTAAATTACAAAAAGAATCTGGGGGGTTTTGTTTGTCTCTTTTTTGTTTGTTTGTTTCTTAAATTCCATATATGAGTGAAATCATTTAGTATCTCTCTTTCTCTGACTTATTTCACCAAGCATGATACTCTCTAGCTCCAACCATGTTGTTGTAGATGGCAAGGTTTCATTCTTTTTTATGGCTGAGTAATATTCCATATTTATATATATATATTACAACTTCTTATTAAACTCATTAATGCTGAACTTTCTAATTACATGTTTTACTTACCACAATTACTTCTATAGGAATAGGGACTGGAATTTTGTGCTTAAATCGGTCATTCACTTCTTTAACCGCCATACAGATGATAATGGTGAGTAATCCAGCAATGAAATCAGCAAGGTTGGTGTTGCCAACATTTTGAAAAATCTCAATCAAAGTCTGTATAAAGAAAACAATTGTATATTCTTCCCACATGAAAAATCATGATAACATCATCAAACAGCACTTAAAAATTTCATGTAAAATCATAAAAATGTGTTCGGCTAATACAGAGACCATTAAAAACATCCGGTCTTAACAGTACATATACCAAGTTAATGATGCTTAATTGGAGTGGTAAAACCATGGGTGATTTCTACTTTTTTGTTCATCTGCACTTTTTTACAATAAAAATGAGATGTTTTAAAAGAAAAAATTTCATTACATACTGAATTTTACTTGCAGAAAAGCTTTAAAAATTTATATCTTAAAGCGGTTTTATAGGGACTATTAAGTGACCTAATTTCACAATGTCGATGTGCTATTATTGAGACTAAAAACTGACAAACCAAAAAGTCCCAATTAGCCAATATTTTAGGTAAAACTCTTCCCCAACCTGAATGAGATGGCTGGAAATAAAAATGCCTAAATACTTTATATGTAGCTACATAGGGTCTGATCCACTCTTCATCCTGAAGAAAAACTACTAAATTGATACATTGTTCAAATATAAATTTTTAGGGGCACCTGGGTGGCTCAGTGAACAAGCCTCTGCCTTCGGCTCAGGTCATGATCTCAGGGTCCTGGGATGGAGCCCTGCATCAGGCTCTCTGCTCAGCAGGGACCTGCTTCCCTTTCTCTCTCTCTGCCTACCTCTCTGCTTAATTGTGATCTCTGTCAAATAAATAAATAAAATCTTTAAATATATATATATATAAAATATATATATAAATTTTTAGAAATTAATTTGGTACTTAGTTCAAACTTGAACTAAAATGACTTAAATAAAAACAACTCTTTTCAAGTGGGCAGACAAGCCAACTCAAGAATAAATTCGTCTTGTTTTGTAAATAGGAGGTTTCTGGGAATCAAGGGAGATTAGCAAGGGAGACTCCCAGGGAAGAACACTAATACCTTTGTTCCCGCAGCTTGGGTCCTGTAGAAGGCATGATTTCAGAGGTATTCTTTCATTCTTTGAAACAAATAATCTCTCAGTGAAGGTTACTTTTTTTTTTTTTAATGAGTCCCTTTATAGATACATTTTTATATGAAAACAAAGGAATGAAGTATCTTATTGTTTATAACATGTATTACTTAATTTTATAGACAAGCTTTATTTTAAATAATCACAATGGCAGTCAATAACAGTTATGTATAAAGAGCCTTAAGTGATCCAGCAGTCGTTTGGCCAGCAGCTCCAAGAGTAAGGGAATGACAGAAGAAGTTGTTATACTAGCAAAAGACGTCCACCGAGTGCCTGAACTAGAGTTCAAGCATTTGACTTACAGGAAGCCTCTTGGACTTTCACTCAGAGAGTATTTTTGCTCTTGCTTGATACCCAATACCAACAAATTTACTTTGCCTTCCTGAGGCAGTCAAAATTGAGAGAGGCAGTTACAGGGAGAGCAAAAGAGGAAGCTAACGATAGCAGGGTAAAAAGGAGAAAATGGCGGCCCCTGGGTGGTTCAGTTGGTTATGCATCTGACTCTCGATTTCGGCTCAGGTCATGATCTCAGAGTCGTGGGATGGAGCCCTGCATGGGGCTCCCTGTTCAGTGGGGGATCTGTTTAGGATTCTCACTCTGCCTCTGCCCCTCCCCTGCTCATGCACACACACTCACACTCTCTTTCTCTCTCTCTCTAAAATAAATAAATCTTTTTTAAAAAGAGAGAGAGAAAACGGAGGAGTACCACAAGTGGGCACAGTAACAAGAATTTAGGGCATCTGCCTCAGGAGCCAACAGGCCCACATGTCTTGGTCTTATGGCATTGCTGCCTGGCCCTTCCCATCATCGGTTTTCTGATGACGAGCCTCATTAATTCATAAGCTGGATATAATATTTCACTTAATTGTTTATGTAGTAAAGGTTTACTTTCAACTCAAAAGGGAAAAACCCAAACTTGAAAACAAACAATCAGATAATGATCTCAATCACAAAAACATTTTCACCTTACAAAAATGATCACTCCAGGATTCCCATTTAATCTATGAGAGTCACTGAGAGCTTTGAATAAAAAGCACCTCTGGTTTATTAAAAGTGTAATATGGGTTGCAAAAAACAAAATCAGTTTATATTATGCAATTACATTAAGCAAGCATATACTAGTTGTTTATATAGTAAGATATCTCCTATGAAAAGTTCCACAATAAAAAGTTTAGTCTGTGTAGAAATAAAACTGAAGTAGTCAGACTATACTCAAAGATAACAGAAATGAGACTCTAAGGAAGCACCGAAAACTAATTCCAATTTTGTTTACTATTAAAATATTTCCTAAAATATGTTTAAAATGTGGATACACGTATGAATCTGTATTTCAACCTAGTATTCTGAACAGGTTGAATCATAATAATGACCATTTCAGTGATGGGAAATATTTTACTCTATTTCCTACCATGCCTGGAGAATTTTAGGACCATTTCATTCAGATCATTTCTTCCTTTTTTGCCTAGCATTGCCTGGGGGTACAAAGCCATAAGAAACAGATCTATACCTGCTGTTACACATGAGGAAATTTATCAGTTAACTTCTAGTGCCAAATTTATTTTAATTCATCTCTATAAATAGAGCAAACCCTTTATAATCACCCCTTGCAGTCGGGCATTTCCTCCTACCAGAAACAATTTTTGCCCATACATAGATCACCAGTTCAAGCGTTATTTTCCTTATTGGAATGGTTTAATTGGTACACACTGAAACAGATTCAAGAGAGTGTCTCATCGAGCTTAATGGTGGCTTTCAAAACTCCCATCATCCGGGCAGAACTTTTCAGTGTGGTCTTCCACCTCGTTAGAGGAAGAAATGAGGAGGTGGCCGTCATTTTGGTAAGCAAGCAGAAAGTCTCGCTTTGTCTATTGAGACAAGCCACTTAAAGTGAATGATAGGAAAACAATCACCCTTAAATGTGCTCTGTGATTTACTTACATAATTGAGAAGCTACTTGGTGGCATGGGGCGGGGGGGGGGAGGGGTATTACTAACTTACTAACTGTGAATTCTGCCAATACCCTGTCTTTCCCCCTTCTGCGACCTCTATTCTCAGTGGCTCTGGCATCTGTGAGTTCAAGTTTTAGTTTTTCTTACTGTCCGGGTATTTCCTCCTCCAATTCCTCCTCCAATTCTTTGTACTGTTTTCCTTTTGGAGAGGAGCTGGGGGAGGGAAACAATCCAAAGTATAGCCTTATAACAAAAGAGATGTTAAAGGGACGTCTGGGTGGCTCAGTCAGTTAAGTGGTTGCCTTTGGCTCAGGTCATGATCCCAGGGTCCTGGGATTGAGTCCCATATTGGGCTCCCTGCTCAGCGGGGAGCCTGCTTCTCTCTCTGCCTCTGCCTGCCACTCTGTCTGCTTGCGTGCTCTTTCTGACAAATAAATAAATAAAATCTTAAAAAAGAGAGAGAGATTGAGAGAGAGATGTTAAGTTGCTACATGCCAGATAAAGTATCTTATAAAAATCTTCCAATTTTTCCTGGAGGAATCCCGACTACTCTGCATTTGTTGAAGGATTCTTTCATGAATGATTGTATCTGGTTATGTCACAAGCAAAATTCTCTGTTCAAGTACTGAGTGGTTCATTCAACCTTATGCAATCCTTTCCAAACCTGGGGATCCTTCCTTTTCTGAAGAGCAAACTTAAGAGTCATGATGACACAGGGAAGATTGAAATATCTTCATCCAACCTGACTGCTCTGGAGGAATTTCTCACATAATTCTATGACACATTCTAACCTAATATTTCAAGAGTAATGTTCAACAGACACGTAACAATTGTGTTTGGTTTTCAACTATTTTTGACCTTGTTCTAGGGTTTCTTGGTTCCCTGTTTGAAAGTGGGATCATTTGCAGCAAGCTTTGCCATAAACATAGTCCTAGAAAAGACACAAAGAAATGGAAAGACATTCCACGCTCATGGATTAGAAGAACAAATATTATTAAAACGTCTGTACTACCCAAAGCAATCCACGCATTTAATGCAATCCCTATCAAAATATCAATAGCATTTTTCACAGAACAGAACTGGGACAAACAGTCCTAAAATTTGTATGGTACCACAAAAGACCCTGAAGACCCTGATTGCTAGCCAAAGCAATCATGAAAAAAGAAAACAAAAGTGGAGGTACCACAGTTCCAGATTTCAACTTGTGCAGCCACTCTGGAAAACAGTGTGGAGTTTCCTCAAAAAGTTAAAAATAGATCCATCCTACAACTCAGCAATTGCATGGTTGTAAATACTAGGTATTTATCCAAAGGATACAAGCATAGTGATTTGAAGGGTCACCTGCACCCCAATGTTCATTACAGCAAATGTCTACAATAGCCAAAATATGGAAGGAGCTCAAATGTCTACTGACAGATGAGAGGATAAAGAAGATGTGGTGTGTACACACACACACACACACACACACACACACACACGAATATTATGCAGCCATCAAAAGGAATGAACTCTTGCCATGGGCAACAGCGTAGATGGAGCTACAGGGTATTATGCCAAGTAAAACAAGTCAGTCAAAAAAAGACAAAAACCATATGATGTCACTCATATGTGGAATAGAAGAAACAAATCAAAAGAGCAAAATGAAAAAGAGAGAGGCAAACCAAGAAGAGATTCTTAACTATAAAGAACAAACTGATGGTTTCCGAAGGGGAGGGGAGTGGAGAGGATGGGAGAAATAGGTGAAGACACTAAGTACTCACTTTTGATGAGGCCCAGGTGATATACGGAAGTAATGAATCATGATACTGAAACTAATATAGCACTGTATGTTAAGTATACTGGAATTAAAATAAAAGCTTGAAAAAAAAAAAAAAACCATAGTCCTAGGAGACCAGAAGGACTCTTAGTATCTGCAGAGTTTCCCCCAATGGCCAGGGAATGAAGTTAACCACTGGCCTCAGGCTCCTGGGGTCTGTGTGGATGCGAGCCAAGCAACGTTCATGAAGAGGTGAGTACACTCAGTGAGGGGCTTCTTGCTGGATTCAGGGCATAGTGGATTTGTCTGGGGAGTAAATAGTTCCCAGCACACTGGAGATAGTCAGTAAACACCTACTGGACCGATGAACTGTATGAATGACAATGAAGGCATAAATGAATGAACGGTTGACAAGAGTATGAATGCAAGAAAAAGCAAGACGTGCCAAGGACTGCAAAGATGAGAGGGCCTGTCTGAGAAAGGCAGTCAGAAGGTTCCGAAATGAATCAAGCACTCGGTAGGAAAAAAAGCAACAATGACAAAAATAATTCTAAATCAAAAACCAGCCTGCATTCTTTTGAGAGATGGGTATGATATGATGTCACTGCGTTACTGTGTGAGTAACAGACCTATAGGCCTTATTAAGATATGGAGGTGGGAATCCTTTAAAGCAATCTTCACCTCAACTTTTCCAGATAGGAGTAAACTCTCCAGGCTGCTTAAAGATGATTGAAGAAAGACCACACAACTTGCCACATGCTACGATAAAAAATCTTCATAATAAAAAATTTTTTGTTCTTCAAAAAAAAAAAAAACAACAAAAACCCAGCCTGCATTAGTAGGCTGTCTCCTTGGGAACAGTGAGCTCCATGGGGTCTGTTCACCTTAGTAATGAAAATAATAACGATAGCAATAATAATAATGAATTCACTAAGGTCTTACTGTGAGCCAGATAGTGTACTAAATGCTTTATACAGATTTTCCTTTTTAATTCTCACAATTCTAAGAGGCAGTTACTGTTACTACTTCCATTTTACAGTTATGGACAGTGAGTTGTAGAGATGTGAAATATAACATGCCCCAAATCACATGGGTGGTAGGCAGTGGATTCAAGTTTCCAACTCAGCTCTACTGAAATTCAAAGCCTCTGGTTAATCACTATGTGAGACCGCCTCCTCTACCTTTTCTCACTGCACAGTACATGGCCACAGGCGCTGGGCAAGATCTGTTGAATGGCAAGGGCGACGTGGGATTACAGCACTGTCGCGAAACCGAGCAAATTCCTGACCACCTCTCTGATTTTTACATATGGATGCAGGGCCTCATGTTGTTTTAGAAGCTAATCCATGGGTCACTAAAGGACTTAAGCTCCGTTCTTAAGGCCAGCACATTATTTTTGAATAGTATCATTCTCCCCAAGCTAGGATGACATCATGTTACTATCATTACCATTTTCAAGCATCAATAGCATGCTTTCTATAGAACGTATATTTAGATCCAAGAACTTTTTCAAATCTAATTAGTGTGATCTACATCCTTCTTTTGCATCTCTTTTGCATGTTGAATCATCTCCGAATCTAATGTTCCTTTTCATCTATAATTGCTGAGACATTTACATTATGCATTTTATGGACTCACGCAGTTAGAAAGGGCTTTAGAGCTACATCTCCAGTCATTTCATGTTACAAATAAAAAAAGAAAGACTTGAGATATGAAATAATAATTCCAACCTAACTACTTTTTTTGAGTACTTATTATGTGCCAGCCTCTGGACCAAGTGCTTCTCTTATACCCTTATTTAACTTAACTATGAATATAGATATTATCACCAACTCTATTTGGCAGAAAAGGAAGCTGAGGCATGGTGACTTGCTCATATAACTAGTAGGCAATAGAGTGAGGACATGACTCCAGGACATTCAGCTCCAAACCTGAGCTTTCAGCCACTATCCTCCATGGCGTGTCTACGGTTACTAAACTTCTCAGAGGCCAACTTGAAACTGGAACTCAAGTTCATGGCCTCCCAGACCAGACTTCACTTTATCCTATACCCTAACCCTTTGTTTCCATTAATATTTTTATGTGCAGTGACTCTTCTGAAACCATTTTGACCAGTTGAAAACGAAGATTTGTAAAATGTGCCTTCTTCAGTGTTACTCCTGATTCTGTTGCTTGCTTTCAGAGAAAAATGTTTTCCATGGCACCCAAAGTATGGCATGGAGGAACTTCTGCTCTCTAGACGCAGGTTCAAGAGGAAAAGACGAGAGTTCTCTCAGTGAGCCATCCCCGGAGTAAGAAGCCACACTTACATAGATAATGGAGAGAACTCCATTATAGTTTTTGGTGGAAACGTTGAGAACGATCTTCAGCTGTGAGACCAGCACTTGGAAGGCAGCAGCTGTTGTGAATCCGCCAACCAAAGGATCTGCCAAGTACCTCACTATGAATCCAATCTGTAAACCTCCAAATATCAACTAGGATAAGAAGGAAAGAGAAAGTTAACATTTTCCTGAGAGAAGGACCAACTCTCTTGAACTATTAAGGAGTCAAACTTAACACCAGTTCAAACTGGTAGTCTGCAAATAACAAAAAAATACTTGTAGGAATGCTCCTCTACCCCCTCTAAAATTTAAAAACTTGTAATATGAACCTTGAAGTACTTCTAGATATGTAAGAAGAAAAGGCAAAATCATGTGGCTTATTTCTGTGCCTTTTAGATCCCATGGCTCTGCTCATCAGGACACTTTTTTCTCTTTTGTTGGCTCTGCACACTCCCCTTCCCTCATCCTCATTTAAATCACACATGTTACTCTGATTTTTTTTTTTTTTCTGTTTCTGACTTTGACGATACTCAAGCCTTCATAAGTAGGGTCTTGCTGACTATTTCGGCATCTGACCTAAAACAATATAATTTAGAAAATAACTTTGGGGGTCCAATAAATTGCTTGGTTTCATGTTTAAATGAATCTTGAATTCCATGTGTTTTACACTCAGTTATTTCAAATAAAATCATGTAGATCCACATTGTACTTGTATTACCTGTATGATTCCAACCAAAAGAGTAAGGGTGCTCGCAATCAGTACTCTTGCTGTATCTCTGGCCACATAGTCTATCACGGTGGTATTGAACGCGGTGCCATTACTGCTGGATACGCGGAAGTGCTCATCGGGGGCCATGCTCAGCACAACAGATCCCACCATTAAACTGACCACTGGGAACGGTCCTGGGGGGAGCAAAGCCTCTATCAATTAATAATTATTCATCACAAATGTTTAGGTCCCATATGTCTACATAGGATTAGAAAGATGTGTGGAATTATTAGGTGTGATTGGGAGAATATCATTTGTTCACAAAGGAAGCTGCAAAGCAGATGTCTCAAGGCATTCATGACCCAGAGAGACATGTAGGTAGGCAATTATAATACAGTACTCAGGATGCTTTGTGAATCCACAGGAAGGTTGTCTAGCCTGTCTTTGCATGTTCTTCATGCATATTGGGGCAACAGTGGGGGGAGTTCCCAGGAAAGGTTTCCTGACAGAGGTGGCCAAGAAACTGAATCCTTATTTGTTCTATCTTATTTATTCCAAAAAGCTCATTTCCTAGAGCATCCAATGCCCCGATCTCTCTGGTGCTGAGGACCTTGATCAATATCACAAGGTCCGGTTTGGGATAAAGAAAAAACAAAAAGAGTATGTAGTTTTTCTTTTTCTCTTTTCAAGACTAATTATTTTTTCATGTCATATGGCAGTCTACAAGATTCTGTGGTTTTAAAAGTATTCCTATTCTCCCAATCACTCCTGATATTTTTATCCATGATGGCGATCCTGTCCTTTGGTCATGGAAGGTGTTAACAGTTGGGAGGGCTCAGTACTGACATCCAGTAACCTGGAGTATTTAAATGTATAGAATACCAAAGAGAAAAAAAATCAGCTTCTGCGTTGCACATGCTGTCAAGGATTTGACACTGATTGTCTCTCCCAGGTGAGGAAACAATTTCAATCAACAGCCTCTTCCTGATCTCCTTCCATAGGCAAGGCAATATGCTAGATACTGGGGATAATACGGCTAAGGATGAGGATATGGGCTGGAGATGCTTGTATTTGTCTCAAGAGGATTGTCCAGGTAACATGTCTAGCCAGCAGATGGATGTAGGCGCAAAATTATCTCAAGTATAAATGTCAAAGTCACAAAATAGCATTAAAACATTCATTTACTAGAACATTCCAGCACAAGAGAATTCAGATTTTAGGAACAGCAGAAAATAAGCCTATTTTGAGCCATACCAAGAAGGAAAGCCAAGCTTAGTTTCTAAATAGTTTTGGCACAATTTTGCCAGTGTTCCAATATTAGTGACTTAAAAATGAGTACAGTTTTTTAATGAAATGATGAATATGTATTCGATGAATATAATTTAGTAAATGATAAGTTAGTCTCGTAAAACAGTAGGTTTAAAGACCTCTTGAACATCTTTTTCTCTTGTCATTTTGTATTTTGGAAGAGAACGCTTTCTAAATATGGAGTCAAAATTATTACACTTCTTAAAAGGAAAATATACTAGACTTTGAAGGTAGGCTGTACTTTTGACAATCTTTCAATTTTCTCCTCTTTTATAAAAAAAAAAAGAGTTAAGTATAAACCTAATACTAAAGAGATGGTATTTTGAAAGCTAAGAAGAACCATTGCATCACTGAATTGGATAAGCCCGCAAAACACTGGAGGCCTATTTTCCTGGAAAACATTAACAAAGATACGGAAGCATAATACACATACAATAGCCAAAACACGTTAAACGTGAATAAATACAATTGCAATATATGCTTATAATTACCAACTGAGATGTGCCTTGACGTTCCAAAGATAAAATAGGTCAGGATAGGGAAAAAAGCAGAGTAGAGACCATATCCGACAGGGACTGCTGCTAGCAGAGCGTACGCCATGCCTGCAAGTACATCCAAAATGATTACATTCACAAACAAAAGTTAGGGTGTTCTTTCCACTGTGCAAAGAAAGGCCTTTTCCTAGACACCCCCGTTGGCATCTTGCCCTGCGAGGTCTTCCTTATTTTGCGCACAGCCTGGGGCTACGCTAGAATGCAGAACGGGATCTGGATCAGCGGAGAAAATGATTCATCCTCATGCACCACCTGCTGAAATGAATTGATAGACTCGATCAGTAATCCAATCATCCACCGATTAGACGAGTGGAAAAAGAGAGTCAAGTCAGTTGGTTAAAAACTCCATCAACTCAGCCCAAAGGCTCAGAGCAGCTGGGCACACAGACGTTTCGTGTGAATGCCGTGATTTGGTGTGTCTGGAGGGACAGAGTTATTGTGCTGTAATACCCGCTTCCTTGTTGGGGAACAGAAGCTAGATCCAAACAAAGGAAGCTATGACAACTGTACACAGCAGCAGGTAAGACAACTCTACTAGGCTTTCCTCCAGCTCAGCTCCTTCGCTGGGTCTCTATCCCCAACAGCATCTGGGGCCGCACCCCACAGTGTGCAGAAATCTCAACTTTTCCACATACGTGGGAGTTGGAAGACCGCAATGATGCCTTCTTTTCCTTCGTGAAATACTTCTTAGGGAGTCAGCACATCTCACTCCCTATGGCTTCCTCACATTTCACTCACAGTGAAAGCAAAATCACGCCCTTTGACCACTGGGTTCTCAACAAAGGATTACATTGATAGCAGTTTTAAAAAGGGCAGAAAACAACCAAAATATGCTGGCTCACAAGTGCTCTGCATTATTTGTTGAATGAATGTCTCAGAATGGAAAAGTGGTTAACTGAATCATACTTTACGTACTATGATTCTATAAAGTGAAATTGATGTGATGTATAAGAATACATCTGCTAACATGGAGATAGGTAAAGAACAAAGGAAAAAGTAGAGAAAAGCAGGATTCAAAATCATGGTAAGTGGGCCCCTGGGTGGCTCAGTTGTTAAGCATCTGCCTTTGGCTCAGGTCATGGTTACAGGGTGCTGGGATCAGGCCCCATGTGGGGCTCCCTGCTCAGCGGGGAGTCTGCTTCTCCCTCTCCCTCTGCCTGTCCCCACCTCCACTTTGTGCTCTCCTTTCTCTCTTTCAAATAAATCAATCTCAAAAAAAAAAAAATTTGTGGTAAGTATGCATGCTCTCACTTTTATAAAAGTAAACATGGATGTTGCGTGCACAAAAAATCTCGAAAGATTGTCAATATTATGCTAAGTCATTTCCATATACAAAAAGACTATGTAATTAATAAACACCCATGTATTCACTGTCCAGCTTAAGAAATAAATTGCCAGTGAAGTTGCCACTCTGCGTACTTTTCCTCAATCACATCGTTCTTCCTCCCTCCACCCCCAGAAGACAAAGTGCTTACAATTCTGACAGTTTATTCTTTTTCATAGATATGGCTGCTTTTCCTTACTTGTTATAGATATGCCTGGGTGGCTCAGTGGGTTAAGCGTCTGCCTTTGGCTCGGGTCATGATCCCGTGGTTCTAGGATGGAGCCCCGATCTGGATTCCTGCTCAGCGGGGTGTCTGCTTCTCCCCCTCCCTCTGCTTGTGCTCACTCTCTCTCTTTCTCTCTCTAACAAATAAGAAAATAAAATCCGTTTCAAAAAAGGATGTGCATTTATGTGATTTATGTGTCTAGTAGGATATTTACTAAAATATTGATGGGTTGTCTATGCGGTGGGATCAAGGGAGACTTCTAGTTTGTGGAGGAGGTACCTTTCAGATTCCTTATGTGTATTCTCTGGTTTCCTACAATAAACATTTGGGCTATTCATTTGACAATTTATTGATTATGTACCTACCATGTGCCCAAACTGTTCTAGGTTTGAGAGGCTATGGGAGTGCATAAAAGAAAGTGTCTACCCTTAGAAAATCTGCATTCTAGAATAATCTGTATTACTGATGCAATCGTTTTAAGACATAACTTACAACATAAGACATAACTTACAACAAGAAATAGCAATCACTTGTCCCAAGAACATGGAATGGAAAGGTGACTCCCGAAAGGGAAGACGAACAAAGGAGGAGTGGGAAATAAAAACAACCTATTTTCTATGTACTTTTCCCAAGTCCTTCTCAAACTTCACTTCCCCGAACTGGGCTCTGCAGTTTTTACCGTCCTGAGAAAATGTCTGTTTCCATACAGTGTCCTACTTAGGGACAACTGCTACTCAAATAGACTGTAATCATCTCTATTTATAAAGGACTTTGGTGCAATGATTTTGAAACTACGCAGTTTGTAAGGAAATCTAAGCCATTGATTTAAGCCACAGAACCTCTGTGCTGATACTCTTCCCATCTAGGATGGTGGCATATACTGACAAAGGCGGGGCTAACAACCTTTTGCAAGCATCTAGAAGGTGGAATTAGACACTGGAGAGCTGTCTCCCCACAGTTGGGAATGAAGATAGCCCTAGAAGGCCTGCATTGATCTTTTGCTGCCTGGTAGTAACTTTTTTTTACATAGCCAAAGTCTGAAAGATCCCATTATCCTTAGCAACAATGGCTTCTTGGTATCTTGAGCCTGCCCTCGCTGACGAGTTGTTCCTCAGCAGTCCAGCTGGCCAGAGGGGGGTCATGGATCTTGCCACCACTAGAGATAATGGCATCACCCCCTGAAATCTCAATTTGGAGCTCCCTCTCTCAAGCCATAGCCTCCTAGCCTTTCAGCCTACCTACTCCAGACTCCTTGTTGCAACATTTCTTTTTTTCTCATGGGGCTTCTAAAGGATTAACTGATTCACTTTGTCCCTATCCTTCACAGCCCCAGGACTGCCTGGTGGTCCAACTCCATGTCCTTGCTCTGAAAAAGACTGAGATCTCCCGTATTTTCCTCAAACTGCCCCCTGCTTTTGCACGTAGACTCAGTTCAGAGATGAATCTTAGGTAAAGTCTAAGACAAAGAATCCGTCAGAGATGTTCCTAATTTGCTTTTCACCATAATTTCAAATGCTTCTATATTTGCACCATTTGTCCTTTCTTTAAAAATGGAGGAGATATCCCTCCTGTCTTTAAGAAGCAACCCACCTACTTCTGTCCTTGAACCCCAGCTGCAGTCTCCCCTTCTCACCACTTTCAGTTTCTCCTCCACCCTGGGGGGCCATAGATATCTTTCTCTCTATAAGGACATTCCCACCAGTTCCCAGATATATCCTAGTATCTCTTCTATTAAAAGAAACCTAAATCCTCCCTCATACTACCTCGATCCCTTACCTCTCTCTGGTTACAGCCATTTTTCTATTCTGCTTCATAGCAAACCTTTTCCTTCTTCTCTCTCTCTCTCTCTCTCTCTCTCTCTTTTTTTTAAGATTTATGTATTTATTTGAGAGAGAGAGAGAGAACGTGTGTGGATGGGAGCAGGGGGAGGGGCCGTGGGAGAGAGAATCTCAAGCTGACTCCCGCACTGAGCGTGGAACCTGATGTGGGGCTCAATCTCACCATCCTGAGATCACGATCTGAGCCTAAACCAAGAGTTAGACACTTAACTAGGTGCCTCACACAGCAAACCTTCTTAAAGGCATTGTCGATGTTCCATCTTCAAACTCTTCCCTGAAGAATACGACACGCCCCTCAGTCCTTTTAAAAACAGCCTCCTCTCTTGGCTTCTGACCCTTCATGCCTCCAACTGCTCCTTCTCTCCAGCCCCCTGAGCCTTCTCATGGGTCTCCATGGCCCTCCTCTTATCTTCCAGACCTCTGAATGGTCCTGCCATCTCTTCCATCTGCCCTACCTCCAGGAGTAGTCTCAGGCATTCCCACTCCCTTAAAGACCAGTTCGACACAGATGCATTCCTGATTTTTCTGCCTAGCCCAGACCTCTCCTCTGCCCTTCACACTTGCAATAGCTCCAAGTCTACATTGGGCATTTCCGCTTGGAGGTCTCCTGTACATCTCAGACTTAGCATGTCCAAAAGGAAACTCTTCACTTTCCATCCCAAACCTGATCCTCAGCCATTTTCATAAGTGATGTAACCATGTATGAGGTTGTTCAAGCCAACGACTTTGGAGCCATCTGGGACTTTTCTTCTACATGCTAAATCCATCAGTAGACACCAGTGATTGCTCCAAAGCACGTTTGAGATCTCTGCAGATCTCTCCGTCTCCTGCCTGAGCTGGTTTACGCTGACACATCTGTCCTCCGGGGTTGGGAGTGGGGTGAGGCAAGGCAGGTCCCCGAGGCACAATATTCAAGGAAGCCTCCGGAGAGCAAGTGCCTCCCTGCCTCCTCGTAACCCAGCCCCACCCAACCTTATCTAACTCTGTTCCCTCTCCCCCAACACACTGCCCCTGCCCACAAGAGAATTCTTCCTGCAGCTCCCTGGAAAACACTGAATTCCTTTTCGCCTTGGGCCTTTGCCTGGTTAACACTTTCCCTTCTGCTCCTTCCGTGGCCTCCTGATCCTCTGGATCTCTGACTAAATTTCATCCCCTGAGTAAGGCCTTCCTTGACCATTCGATCTCAAATACATACTCCCTCCTCCAAGTCATCCCTAAAACAGAGCATTTAATCCAACGCAATGGACTAACTCTATTACAATCTATAATTATTTGTCCATTTTAATCTCTTTATGTAATTAATAATTAATGCCCACCATTTGAAAAGAACTCAGTACCTGTGCTGAGGTCAGTACCTGTGCTTGTCAATAAGTCACTGAATCTTCAGGACTGAACACCCGGCATACAGGACTGGTTTATAAATACTATTAAGTGAATGAAAGATGAATGAATGCCTCAATGAACCAGGTTAGCCTCCCAGAAATTTACATTACAAAGATAACTTTATAGAGATAGAAAAAGGCTTTATGGACTTCTCATCTATCGAAAAGGAGTTAACAATTATTTTTGTGAGGATTAAATGACATAATCGGCCAAAGCCCTTAGAATAGTGTCTGGTACTTCATAAACAAAATTAAAAATAGGATTAATTCTTATAAGATACTTTATGAAAAGTTGGGAGCTAGAATATCATTTTTTTTTACATATAAAGATGATTCATCATCAGAAAGGCAATTCAGTCCTCTTCACTAAGTGTTTATGAGGCCAGCTACTTACTACTTTGTACCGGTCTCCATGCCAGGTACCCGCAAACATTAATTCGATGGTTCCTGTCCCCTAGGAGTCACACAGTGTTGCTACGTCATAGCTTGTAGAGTCCTCTGTGGGCACGTGGCGTCATCGAACTAATGTACTGCCCAGTCCTACCTCCTCTCCCACCCACCTTTGTGACTGAAACCATGGTGGGTCAGCCTGGGGCTCCACATGGGGGCAACAGAATTACCCTCCTTTGTGGAACTCTCCCAGGCTTGCTCTGAGTAATCTTAAGAGCTCAATGGGCAAACGTTGACATTGCTCAATGACTGTTATCTAACTTCTGAAATAGTCCATTTTCAAGCCATCCTTCCACCCACATCCCCACCTGGCTCTATCTCCCATCAAGAGGCCCTCTCAGACTTAACCTTCACAAAAACTCCATCTGACAACTCAGCCTCCGGGAAGCCATTCCCAGTCCCCTAAGGCAGGGTTGTAAGCCTCGATGCTCCCCTCCGAGGCCTTGTTACCCCTATCACAGCCCTTGTGGAATTGTTATTATCCACTTTCCCATGGACCATGAGCTCCTTTAGAGCAGGTGGTCCAGCTCATTCACATTAGCACACCTAGTGCCTGGAGCTACTAGATGCCCCATCAAATTATCATAAGTAAATGATACTTCTGTTTTCATGGTCCAGGGGCTTTGTAGAGTTGTAGGGGGTGGGGGAGGGGTAGGAGAAGCAAGACAATGGGGGTGGGGGATGGAGGAGAATGCCCATACTGCAATTCACCAACTATGCAACAGGTTTCTAAGATGCTCATGAAAATATAACATAAAGCCTATTTAAAGCAAAACAAAGCAAAGCAAAACACCTCTGTTAAGACATTTTGCCAGAGATTTTTAAAAAGGGGATATATTAAAAAAAGGAAGGAGAACAGAAAATAATGCATATGGACAATACTCCAGACTAAAACACTTCCTTCACTTTCCCTTAAACGACCTTCAAATTGCCGGTCAAGACCCATGTGTGGGATGCAAAATACTGTAATGGACTGCAATGAGCACTTGTAAAATGTAAGCAGAATAGAAGAGGACAGAATAGAAACAGAGTAGAAACATATAGATAGAGACATATCATTTGTAGTGAGGGGTAATATTATCTCAAGAAACTTGAGATATGCATGCGCATGTCATGATATGATATTTCTTCCTGTGAGTTGTGGTTCACAGAAGTTGGGGACCCACAGCTCAGATGCTAGGGCTTTAGCTGAAGCCCTGCAGCTTGAGCAGCAGCAGGGTTTCCCGGCCGGAGAACTCTAAGGAAGAGGGAAAAAGAGGCAAATCTGTCCACTAAGGGGCTCTAGAGGAAAGGTGAAGATCTCAAAGGGTAAGCAAACACTTGGTACAGACTCCTGGGACTCAGAAGGAAGTTACAAACTGCTGCTGGAGATTGTTACTCTCAGTCACTTGGAAGCCAAGTCCACCAACCACCTTACCTTGCAGCGTGCCCACTAGCCCAGTACTAACTCCCGAAATGATGTCACTAAGCAGCCATTCCTTGATTCGGTATTTGGGGAGCCAGTCCAGGACGGGCAGAAGCGTCTTCAGCACACCAAGTCCCCTCTTTCTTGAACAACTGTTGAAAGGCAATTAGACTTTTTTCAATACCATCTCGGTCATGACCAATTGCAAAGCACAAAGTTTTGAGCAGGACTCTGCTGCTCTTTACAACCACTTAGAAAAAGAATGAGAAGCGTGTGTCAAATCCTAACGCTCCAGTGCTGACCATGCTTTTGCCAAGAACTCTATCTATGCTTTTAAATGCGCTGTACTAGAAAACACAGGATTAAGTGTTCCCTCCCCTCTCCCACCTTTGTAATCCTCTGAGAAAATATCCCTACACAAGGACCCATTTTCTAGACCAGCCACAGAACGATCAATGTGGAGTCTCCAACCGGAGATTAATTTTCAGACTTCTAGCCCAGACGCCTTCCTCTACTACTTCGTTCTCTTTAAAGAAAAAATAAACATGCTCTCTTTATTTTGGCAATACAAGCTTGGAGCCAGTTTATGCAAAAATCTTAACAAGATAAATGTACACTTTATTGTACCTTGTTGCTTAGTATTTTTTAAATTCAGCACCCTATAGTTAAAAGAAAAAAAATATGTTAAGGGTGGGTGGACATTATCTGACTTCCCATTTAACTGAACTTTTTAAATTGTATTTATGAGACAACTGGAAATTTTAACGTTTTTCACATTAAGGATTATTTTTTTAGGTGTGATAAGGAGATCGTGGTTATTTTTTTAAGAGTCCTTAGAAATATATACTGAAATGCACACAGACAAAAAGATACACTATATAGGATTTGCTTCAAAAAAAAAGATCGTGGAATGGAGGCAAGTAGGTGGAGACAGAGCTTGTCTGTTGAAGCTGGATGGTAGGTAAAAACATGGAGGGGCTTCATTAGTCCACTATGTCTGCTTTTGTATATACTTAAGTTCTGTAATAAAAGATTCTTAAAAAGAAAGAAAATTCTGGCAGCAGTTGACAATTCTCTAGTTCTTTTTGTGGTATCTAATTACAGCCGGCAGTTTGGGTTTAGGGAGTGATGGCAGGTCTCCCTGGGGGTCCCACTGTTTGACAGGGGAGAACTTTGGAGTACGCTCTCCTGGGTTCCAGCCTTCATTCCGGATCTCCGAATGGCGTCCTGCCTAGATGAACTTGGGGCTTTCAAGGACTTCTGGTCAGGTGATGGGTTTACCCATCATTTCTTTTGAATCGGGCCCCTATTTCTCCACTCTCCTCAGCCAGACCTTCACGAGAAGGCCGCAGGGATCTCCTGTACCCCAACGCGCACTCCAGATGTCCCGAAGTGAGGAAAAAAAGAGAGATGGGGCACCCGGAACACACTGTCCCCAAAGATGAGTTTCCGGAACTGGACTCAATTCTGGCCGAGAATGATGGAGCCACCGTGCGACCAGGAAGGACAGCAGTGCGGATGGTTGAAACCCGGGCGACCCGGCAGGGTGGCGCGCCATCCCACGCCGGGTCCGCGCGCCCACACGCCAGGCCCCACTACTGTTGCCCACGCCCAGCCCGCCGCGGCCGCTACCTGCAGCCCTTGGCCAGGCTCTCCCGCAGCGTCTTGCGCTCCTGCAGGCGCCGCTCGTACTGCTGCTGGAAGGCGAGCTCGCTGTAGACCGGCCGCGACACCACGTAGCTGCAGCTGTACTCCGGGAGCGGTGGCGGCTCCAACCTGCTGCCGGGCGCCTCCATGACCTGCGGGGAGGAGGAGGAGGAGATGGAGCGGGGAAGAAGGGAGAGGATGGGGCGGAAGAGGCGACCGCCGTTAGCGGTCGCTTGGCCCCACCTGTTGCAGCCGCTCCGGGAGCGCCGGGTCTGCGCGCAGCCGTCCTGGCCGCTCCAGGCCGCCGCCCCCGGGCGCGCCCCACCAGGCTGCGCCGGGGCACGTGAGGACCTTCGGGTCCCGTAGCTTGCACCTGCTGCCCGGGGCTCCCGGACTCTGAAGAGGCTGAGGCCCTCCTCGGGGTCTTCCGGAGCTCGACCCAATCCCCACCCGTGGGCAGCCAGGGCGCTGTCCGCGTCCTGAAATCTCCCCAAATCCCGGCTGGAGCGCGAGCGCTTGCGGGGACGGACAGGAACACTGTGAGCGCTCCTCTCGCGTCGCACCCGACCAGGGCACAGCCCCAGGCGCGCACAAGGAGAGAAGCACCGGCCCCCCGGCCGGGCGTGGAAACTCAGCCACGTTCCCCGGGTCTCGAGGCTACGTGCTGCAGACGGATTCCAGCAGCGGGTCGCAGTTCTCCCGAGGGCAGAACTTTGGGCAGGTGGAGCAGACCTCTTGCCCGGGCCTGTTTTGCGAGCCTCCTTCTCGCTCTCAGCGGCTCAGAAAGAAGGCTGTGCTGCCCCCTGCCCGCCCGCTCCGTGTCCCCGCACTAGTCCCATCCGCGGCTAGCGATGCCTCCCGAGAGTTAAGCCAGAGCTGGGTGGGGTAAGCGGCATCCTCAGCGGCCAGCTCACCTGTGTCGGCTGGTGGCCCGCCCGGAATGCCTCCGGGACCGCCGTTCCGCTGCCTTTATAGCGCTCGCGGAAGGCAGTGAGACGTTTTATTTATGGAACAACAGAGACACCTGAGTCGAAGAGAGGGACGCAGAGGCAGCCGTCGTTCCCCACCTATTCTTTCCCTTTGCCGAACCAGGAAGGCCGAGAATCTCACTGGTTGTCACGGGAGGGCCCACGGGATCCTCACTCACGTCCCGATTGCTAACGCGGGATGCGAAGTCGGGGGTGGGAGAGGGAAACTTGTTGCAGGAGAGCAGAGCCCCGCCCTGTGTGGAAAACACGACCGCAGGGAGCGCTGACCTTGGCTCCTAGGTTGTGTGAATCGAGCAGCTCGGGTCAGGCTCTCATACTGCTCGGGCTGGGGCTGGGGCGGGGGGCGGGAGAGGGGGAGGAAAGGAGCAGTGGCCAGTCCCTGTATTTCTAGAGACGGTTTCTTCACAAGCACTCAGTGGGTGGTGGTTATAGAGAATTCATAATTTATTCATACATTTTAGATACATTGTTATGCACTTTTCTCTGTGTGTGTGCCTGTGTGTGTTGTATTTCACAATCAAAACCAAGTGTCCAGGGTACTGGCTTTCTTACCCTTCTGCCTCTTTGGTTCTTTCTATCTATCTTCTCAGACATCCAGGCAATTAAGGAAGGAATCAGCGGGACTGCACAGGAAGGGAGACTAGAAAGAAGTGACAGGGAGTCAGATGTGTCCTAGCTCAGCAGGGTTCTGTCTTCTGCTGGGATGAATGTCACTGACTAATAATGCAGGTGAAAATGAAGGACGGGAGATTTTGGTAAACAGGAAGATTCTTTCCTGATTGTCAGTTTCTGAAGTAAATACAGAACCGACTCGCAAAAAGACTGTGGACCTTCTGGACACCAGCCTGCAGTTGCTTAGCTGGAAAATACAGACCATGACAATTCTATAAGCTCCAGGAAACAGAACTCCTCTGGGGAGAACCCCAGTGCAAATTCCCTGTACTTGTATTCCACATGGTGAGAGTGTGTGCATTTCCCTGACAAATGAATGAGTCAGCAGCTTTCAACAGATGTTCAAAAACTTACTTGATTCTTAAATAAGGTTAAGGAGTGCCTGGCTGACTCAGTCAAAAGAGCATGCGACTCTTACTTAATCTTGGGGTCCTGAGTTCAAGCCCCGTGTTGGGTATAGAGATAACTTAAAATAAATAAAATAAAAATAAATAAAATAAAGAACCATTGAAGAAGGGACCCCAAAATAAAAATCCAGGTCATGAACTTGAGAATTCTTATCCACTCACAGGGGAACTTTTGCTCGTACAGTTGACTCTTGAACAACACAGCTTTGAACCTCACAGGACCTCCTATAGGTGTAATTTTTCTCATAAGTACACTACAGTACTATAAATGTGTTTTCTCTTCCTTGTGATTTTCCTAACATTTTTTCTCTATCTTAATTTATTATAAGATACGGTGTATAATATATAAGTCATATAAAACATGAGTCAATCAACTGTTACGGGTAAGGTTTCCACTCAAGAGTAGGCTTTTAGTAGTTAAGTTTGAGCGAAGTCAAAAGTTATCAGGGGATTTTCAACTCCACAGGTTTTGGAACCCCTAGCACTCATGTTGTTCAAAGGTCAGCTGTGGTTCTTTACTAAGAACCAGTGGTTCTTAACTGAGGGCTATTTTGCCCCTCTGGGGGGCATTTGGCGATGTCTAGAGACATTTTTGTTGTTATGCCTGGGGGTATGTTAATGAGATCTACTGGAAGGAGGCCAGGGATGCTATTAAACATCCTATGATGGGGTCAAAGTTCCTCTAAGATTCTGTATGTTACTTAAAATGTACATCTATTACTAAATTGCTATATGTACTACACATGTGCATCTCTCTCCATATATATATGTATACATATACATGCAGACTTTTTCTATAAGCAACACATTGTTGGATGTGTAACTCAACTACTCTGAAATGGAGGTAAATATTTGTCTTAAAGTAGATTGTGAATGTTTCCATTCTCTGCACTCTCACACACAGCTTCAAGCTCCAGTCGAAACACTATCTTCTCCATGAACATTCCTTGATGTTCCTAATCAGAATTAATCCAATTTTTTTTTCTGAATTCTTTTGACCCCTTAACTGATTCTCTCAAGATGCCCTTTGTTATCTACTTTAATATCCTAATTCTGTTTTCATACGAGTCTTATCTCCCTCACCAGACCAAAACTTTTTTTTGGAGACCAAAAGTTTTTGAAGGCACGTACTATGCCTCCCTCAACCATCATTACTATATTCTGTAATGTCTTCTAGACAGATATACTTATAAACCAAACATATTTCTTTAAAAAACTAAAACTTAAATTACATATTGGTCTACAACTTTTTTCCTTAAATTTTAAATTTAAATTAAATTTTAAATTTTAAGTTAGTCTACAACTAATTTCTTTAAATTAAGTCTATGTCATTGATCTTCCAGGTGAGTACATACGGATTTTTCCTAACTTTTGCCAATGACTGCTTAGGATTTCATATCATCAATTCATACAATTGGTTCCACAGTCATTCACCTAAATGACTCACAGCTAGTTCTTAGTTGAATTAATGTGGAAAGGCTCTGCACAAACACAGATATAAACCCACATCCCATTCTAGAATTTCTGCTCCCTGTTACTCGTTGTTTTGAACACTTCTAACCTGGGCCAGTCAGCTCTGCAGACCACTTGTATCAGAATTTAATGGGACTTTGGTGGTGGTGGTAGAGATCAAAGGAATAAGGAGTGGGGTAGAGGTGTCGGAAGGACAGAGGAGAAAATAAATTATCAACTTGCACTAGAAGGCAAGGGGGTAACTTCCTTTGGCGAGTAGAATTATTCTTTGAACTGCATCTTTCTACATAAGAATTTGGTTTAATAATTGTACCATAGTAAGTGCTGCATGTACCTGGTTAAAGATCTGTTTTCTTCTGTTAAATGCCCTTTCTTCCTTCTTTCCTTCCTCCCTCCCTCCCTTCCGTCAGTCAGTCCTTCCTTCCTTAACAAACCCTTGTGTTGAGAGCTTTCAAGAGATTACAGCAAGGGACCTGTTCTGCTACCAGTAAAACCCTGAAACCGAACCAGGTTGTCTACAAAGGGATGGATTTATTTATCCATGGAGGGAGGGGAGAGGCAGAGGGAGACTCTTCAAGGACACCTTCCACTGAGAGTCGAGTTAGGGGTACGGGATTCTTGATCCCAGGACCCCAAGATCATGACCTGAGCCGAAATCAAGAACCCATGGCCAACAAATTGAACCACCCAGGCACCCTTTAAATGCCTTTTATAAGAAAAAAAGAAATGATGCGTGGACAGAATGGCATCTCTCTTACAGGTTTCAATGAATGTAGAGAACTGCTTTTCTCATAGTCTGAATCTGGCTCTCTTTTAAAAACAGAGGAAGAGTAGGGTGTGCTAACAGCTTGTTCTCCCTGGTCAATTTATTTGTTACATTAAACACCTCAAATTACTCAGTTAGGCTTTACAAATCAAGCTTCACCTGGTTCACGTAGAGGTGGGTGGTTCTTATTTATCAGAATTTAATCCTTTCTAGGTCTCCTTTCCAAAGAGATACTGTGTCACTTCAAAGTAAGTATCAGACAATGTTACTGTTACTTTCCAGCACTTATTTAGCCATTAGTGCTGATTTAAAATGCATTTCTTATTACCATTTAGGTATTTGGAGTGTAAGACAAACCTCACTTTTCGATCTACACACTAGTTGGTTCATTCATTCATTCATTCATTCAAGGATTAAGAACGGGTTCGGGCCGGCCATGGTTATAATGATAAACAAAAGCTGCATGGACACTGGTCTCCTATCTGTGGGTGTAGCAGACGTTCATCAAATGGTCACAAAATATATACACTATTTCAATGATTCTAAAATGCACAGTTTTCACCATTTAAGTGGACTCATCCTATAATTGAAGGTATCCTAGAATTTAATTAGCAGCATTTTCAAAATTTTTTTTTTTTTGGCAAGTTTTCACTCTTTTCTGGTCTAGAGGGCAAATTTATGGTGTAAAGTTTTACTTTCTTTGTTTCAAACCACTTAAAATTTCTCCAATCAGAACTACAAACTAAGGGAAATATGCAAATAATCCCCCAAATCTGTTTTGATGATGATTTTGATGATTCAAAAGCAACCTAGACTTTGATGTTTATCATCTTCTACCTTTGAATTGTAAAGTGTGTAGCTTGCTTATTTATTTATTTATTTATTTATCTGTAGAACTGAATTGAGTCCCTTCTGTTTGGAGGCAGTGTTTGGAACTCACTGTTGTCCCACCTTTCAAACAGAAACACTGTTCACATCTCAGGCTGGTGCGGGGGATCAGTAGAAACTTTGAATAATCAGCTGCCTGGCGAAGTGGCCATTTTTTTGCTGGGAAAATCAACTCTAAGCCTGAGCATTTATTTTCATTTTCCTAGTTGACCTTCTCAAGACAACAGATGCTAAATTTCTGCCATATGCATACACAGGAAGAATTTTGACTTTTTCTCACCTTTTCCAATCTCTCCACTGAACAACTGGGCTGCTTTTCAGTAACCATACAATTTCGTATTCAATAGTTCTGTTTGTTTCCCGTATGTTACTTTTTTCCCCTCTCCAGATACAAGATGTGCTGCTTGAAGACAGAAATAATATCATGTATGTCTTTTATGGTATTAAAAAATAAGGGGTGCCTGGGTGGCTCAGTGGGTTAAAACCTCTGCCTTCAGCTCAGGTCATGATCCCAGGGTCCTGGGATCGAGCCCCCCATTGGGCTATATGCTTAGCAGGAAGCTTGCTTCCCTTCCTCCTCTCTGCCTGCCTCTCTGCCTACTTGTGATCTCTGTCTGTCAAATAAATAAATAAAATCTTAAAAAAAAAAATAAGACATGACTTTAAGTGGACCAGTTAAAAAATATATTAAGATAGAAAACAGTATTCACTTCCTATCTCATTACCCAGATAATCACCATTAAGCTTTTTTATTGTTTCCTGCCTGTCTTTTTTTTCCTATCTGTGAGATTATAATGTTAGTCTTCTTTTGCGTCTCTAGACAAGACCTTAGCAAATCATGATGATGTAATAGATACTGAAGAAATACTCATTAAATTATTGATTGGTGGATCTTTAATGATGGAATCTTGAGACATTGTTAGGCAGGAATGAAACTAATTTAAAAAACTTAGAACCCATGCTTTTAAAAAAAAATCCCTAAAAAAAGAATTTTTCTAAAACTGTGTGACCATGCATTCCAGTTAAAAACAATTTGCAAAAAATAAATACATAAATAAAAATTTAAATTTTAAATAATTTGCAGTGTCAACAAAAATGTATTTTTATATAATTTGATAATTCTCAGATAGTAGAGGAAGCACCAGATTCTTTAATATGAATCCAAACTTGACGTGTGGTCTGGAAATCTGTCTCTGGCTAGCAAGAAATTTTAAAATTATCCTTGCACACCTTATCCTGTGGTTTATCAATGGAGGGAGAAAAGGGAAACTTGAGGAATGTGCCTTGTCATGAGTTGGATGTTTAGGCATTCCATTCACGCATTCATCCATCCATTTATTTATGCATCCAGTGGATATTTATTGAACCCCTTACTTATGTCAGACTCCCTCTTAAATGTTGGGGATACAGCAGTGAGCAGGTTTGACAAAGTTCCTGCCCCCAAAGAATTTTATACTCCTGTGGGGGACAATGGCTACAAGCAAAGAAATAAATCAGATAATATTCTAGTTGTGATAAAATCTATGGGAGAAATAAACAGAACAATGTCACGTGGAATTGCTGATGGGGAAAAGGCACCGCAAGGAGAGTGGGAGGATGGCTTTCAATGGTGTCTATCACTGGAAGAGAGATCTGAAAGATGAGGAGACAGCCTTCCTGGAAAAGGGAACAGCAAATGCTAAAACCCTGAGTCAGCAAAGAGCAGGGTGTGCTTGAGAAAAGGAAGGTAGTATAGCTGAAATCCAGGAAAGTCAGATCTACAGATAGCATCCTGGGAGCCCTCCGTACATATGTATGTAGCAATTACACCCAGGCATTTTGTGAGGGGGGCGGGGTAGACAGATAAAAAAGCCAGCACCAAGCCCTTGAGAGGTCATGAAGGAGAAGGAAAGACCTCTTTTTTTTCCTGCAAAATGCAGATGACCCTTGAATTTAGGTGGTGAGAAAAAAAAAAATCTGAAATACCTTGAACTCTTGGGGGGATGGGGTAACTGGGTGACGGACATTAAAGAGGGCACATGATGTAATGAGTTCTGGGTGTTAAAAGCAAATGATGAATCACTAAACTACATCTCTGAAACTAATAATACATTATATGTTAATTAATTGAATTTAAATTAAAAAATACTTTGAACTTTTTGGAGAACTATTTCTGAGTAAAGTTTTGTTGGTAGCTATGTTTTTAAATGACATGTATAAAGGAAAAACATTGGTACTTAGAATTATTAAATTGTTTCTAATTATCCCATGTATGATTACTTTCTTTTTTGGAACTGGTGGTGCCTTACACTCAGTAAGTTCTCTTCAGTAGTTAAGGTAATTTGTGTTAGAACTGAGCAGACTCTCATCCAGACAACAATTCTAACTGCTTGTAGAAAACAACAGCATATTATCTGAGACAGTTTATTTTTCTTTTCTTTCTTTCTTGTTTTTTGTTTGTTTGTTTGTTTTTTGGCTGGCTGACAGCTATTTTGCTTTATTTTAAAAATGGTTTTAAAAAGTATTTATACCTCTTCTGCAGAACTATAAATTAGTAATGACACAATTAATCCTAGAACCTATGATTTCTTCATTTAAAAGCAAATCTTCAGTATCAAGAGAGATAGCATATCGTGCATAAAGGGAGAGATTGGTGTGAAGAGCAAGGAAGGAAGAAGCTGAGGCAGGTTGAAGAGAAAGAATCAAAGGATTGGAACTAGGAGGAAAGACGGGGATGGAAGTTCATGGCATTATTTCCACTGGATGTGCCATATTACCCAGTGTGGTATGCCTTGAAAGCTGACTTGAAAACTTAACTGCTTTTGAGCATAAGGACTACCTTGAGGTGGATATTGCTATTCCCATTTTATAGGTGAGAAAGTACACACAGAAAGGTTAAGTAATTTGCCCAAATTTGCCCCCAAGTTGGATGAACTGGAATATGAACCCAAGCAGCTTGACTCCAAAGCCCATTTTCTTTTCTTTCTTTCTTTCTTTAAAGATTTTATTTATTTATTTATTTATTTGGCAGACAGAGATCACAAGTAGGCAGAGAGGCAGGCAGAGGGGTGCGGGGAAGCAGGTTCCCTGCTAAGCAGAAAGCCTGATGCTGAGACCCTGAGGGCTCCATCCCAGGACCCTGAAATCATGACCTGAGCCGAAGGCAGAGGCTTTAAACCAGGCGCCCCCAAAGCCCACCTTCTTAACTTCCACCTTCTTCATGTCTCCACAGCTTTGGCGATGGTCAGCTTTGGTGAGGTTTGTTCTCCTCACCACAACATCATGGAATTTCTAGTTCTATCTTCTTCCCCTATCCCAGGCTTCATTCATGGTCTCTATGCTAGGTTTCAGCTTTTAACTCCTCTCTTTTGATATAATATTTTAAACTATGATATCTGCAGACAATAGGATATACTATGGGATACCAACGAAGTTGATCGATAAATACAGACATGTAAGGGACCCCAAAATGTATCATAGATGAAAAAAAGGCAAGGTGCAAAAAGTGTGTAAAGCATGCTCCTAGTTGTATAAAGGAAAGGAATATTTGTCTCTGGCAATAATCAGAGTCCTAGCAAGAAAGAGATAAGATCCCGAGAGATAGTTAATAAGGGGGCTGTATATAAAAAGTGTGGGGAGGTCAAAGAAAATGAACAAGGCAATGGTGAAGCACCTCAGGGCTAGCTGAGGGGAGCTGTCAGCTGTCTACTGTCTGAGAAGACAGCTGGCAGCAATTCTAGCTTGAGGGAAAAGGAGGTGGGAGCTGTTACCACAACCCAGAGTGGTTGGACAGGGCTGCCCAGCAAGAACTATGGCCCCTCTCTTAAGAGAGGAATGGAAGCCCTGCTAATTCCAGGCCCAATAAGGAAGAAGCTGGGGGGATAAATGTACAGATTGCTTCCCTTCCTTACCTCTCATCTTTCACTGGTTGGATCTTCCCCACCCCTCTGTGTCTCCATTACCCAAATTCTACTGGAAGAGGCCAGAGAGCTAAGGTTATAAGTTCAGTCTTCGGGGCCCAGAGCAGAGTAGAGAAAAGTGGAAAAAGAATAGTGAGGGGGTGAATTGTCAAGATATCTGCATATAAACAGAGTATTTCTAGAATGATCCATCAGAAACAAGGTTCTGATGGAAACAAGAGATCTTTTTAAAAATACATTTTATTTTTAGAATAGTTTTTGATTCACAGAAAAATTGAGGGGATAGTATGGAGTTCCCATGTACTCTACAGCCAGTTCTTCCTATTAGCAACTTGAATTTGTATGGTATACTTGCCACAACGAGAATACCAATATTGATACCTTATTGGTAACTAAAGTCAACAGTTTGTTCTGATTTCCTTTGTTTTCACCAAACATTAGTTTTCTGTTCCACATTACATTCAGTCTTCTGGTTTCCTTAGGCTCCTCTTGGCTGTGATAGTTTCTCAGTCTTGTCTTTTGATGACCTTGACAATTTTGAGGAGTACTGGCTATGTATTTTGTAGGGTACATCTGAGTTGACATTTATCTGATTTTTCTCATACTTAGATTGCTGTTACACTTTTGGGAGGGAAGAAAACCATACAGGCCAAGAGCCATTTTTATCATACCATATCAAGGATACACAGTTTCGATACTTAGAATTCTTCTGTAACAGAGATTTGTATCAACCCCCTCCATTTATCCATTTATTCATTTAATTACTTATTTAATTCAGTATGGAATCATGACTCTTTTATTCTTTGTGTTAGAATCTAATACTACTTTATTTTGTTCATCAAATTATTCCAGGTTTGGCCTTGAAAGCTTTTTCATTTGGCTCCTGTGTCCCTTCCATATGTCCCCATCAATGTAGGGTGGCTTTGGTTTTGGTTTTTGGAGCACTTCCTTACTTTCTGACATTGCAGGATAATCCAGGCTTATTCCAGGCTTATCTTTTTTTTTTTTTTAAGTAATCTCTACACTCAGCTTGGGGCTTGAACTCAGAACCCCGAGATCAAAAGTCACATACTCTATTGACTGAGCAGGCCAGGAGCCCCTCCAGGCTCATCTTGCATAATTTCTGTATCAGTCCTTGAATCTGTCATTTCACTAAGGAAGGCCACCTGGTTTCTTTTATTGGGACACAGTATTAGAGACCAAGATGTGGGTAGTAGGTGCGCTCATTGCTTCTGGGATGGCATTGCTGATAGAGCAAAGAAATACATGTGTGTATTATGAAATAATATTAGGTGACATTTTATGTATTATGAAATATGTATATAAACATATCTATAGTACATACTTTATATGTAACCATCTGTATTTCTATTAAGCTTAACATAGGTTCATATAATGAAGAAACTTATTTTTGTTACACACTTATTTTGTACTGTTAGAGGTTTTTAAAAATTTATATCCATTTGGTAGTTTGTTAATCATTTAAAAAGAACTATATTAGTTCTTTTATTTGTTCTAACATCTCTTCATGTTAGAAATGCCCTAGTGATAAGATAATAAGATAAATTGTGTTTGTGTTTTGTGTATGTGTGTGTGTATGTGTATGTATGTGTGTGGGTATATATATATATATATATATGGAGAGAGAGAGAGAGAGGGAGTTGTATATTACTAGATGAAAAACCTACTAAAAACATATTAGGGCAACTGGGTGATTAAAAGAACTCATGTGAATTATTCTTTCATAAAGAATGGATCCCGGGGCGCCTGGGTGGCTCAGTGGGTTAAGCCGCTGCCTTCAGCTCAGGTCATGATCTCAGGGTCCTGG
Organism: Mustela putorius furo; assembly: GCF_011764305.1. Lineage (NCBI taxonomy): Eukaryota > Metazoa > Chordata > Mammalia > Carnivora > Mustelidae > Mustela > Mustela putorius. The sequence continues at coordinate 17,046,274 of NW_025421998.1, forward strand.
GATCGAGTCCCGCATCGGGCTCTGTGCTCAGCAGGGAGCCTGCTTCCTCCTCTCTCTCTCTCTGCCTGCTTCTCTGCCTACTTGTGATCTCTCTCTGTCGAATAAATAAATAAAATCTTTAAAAAAAAAAAAAAGAATGGATCCCTCTATGAATTTGTATGTTACATGAGTACCTCAATATGGTCAAAATGGAATTATCTTCTTTCAACCCCATTTTTTAATCTGCTGCTTTTCCCATCTTTGTGAATATCATCCCATCCATTCAGTTGCCTAAGGCAGAAACTTAGGACACCTCCTGATTCAGTCTTCTTTGATGTTTTTGATGTCATTCTACGGTCACATCTACTTTTTAAATAACTCTCCAGTTCCTCTAGTTCTCTCCATCTCTACAATTACTTACTTCTGGGTTTAGGCCAGGATTACCCCGAAGGCAATATCCCCCTAATAGTTCTCCCCATTTCTCTTCTTATTCTACTCACAAGATATTCTTCAAACCAGCCAATAGTAGTTTTAGAAATGCCTATCTGGTCAGGTTTGTCCTTAGACTTAAAATTTCTCAAAATGGCTCTCCATCACCGGGTTCTATGCACCCACGGAACTGAGTGAGCTCTCTCTGCCTTGGAGGCTTGCTTCTTCCTCTGTTCAGGACTCTTTCCTCTTTTCACCATCCCTAGCTTCTATCTTGGTTTAGTTCGCCTCTTTGTGGAGTCTTCCCTAATAGCCAAAGGCCAGGGTTGATATTCTTCCTTCCTAGGTCTTAGCACTTTTTCTTTTTTTTTTTTTTTAAGTAGGCTCCAGGTCCGGTGTGGGGCTTGAACTCATGACCCTGAGATCACGAGTCCCTTGTTCTACCAACTAAGCCAGCCAGGTGCCCCTTAGTACTCTTAATATGTATGCACGTACCACACTGAACCGTGCTTGTCTGGATCCACTACTAGGCTATAACCTCCTTGAAGGCAAAGACTTTATCAGGAGTGCCTTGGAGTCAGACTGTCTGAAGTTGCAGTTGTCCAGACCGAAAACAGCTCTGTCATGTTCTACCTGTGGGGAGTTATTTAGCTTCCCTTTGGTTCAATTTCCTCACCTTTAAAATAAGATATGAGAATAGTACCTAACTCATAATGTTGATGTGAGAATTAAATGCAATGCCTGGCACGTAGTAAGCCCTGGATAAATGTTAGCTATCATAATTGAGTCTTGGAGCCTAGGGAGTAGTTTGAGTTTGATCTTGGTATATTTTGAACTTCATTTCAAAAAAAGGTACGTGAGTGTATGTATATATGTTATTTGATGTTGCCAGGAATAGCTAATTTCATCTGTCAAAATTTTCTTCCTAGCACGCTCTTTTGAGTCACGGATTTTGGCTTTTAAGTAAGCTAAAGGTTGTTAATTGGGAGAACGGCCAGAAAAACTTCTCCACGGCTTTTGAATCACATGTTGAACAAATCTGGCATCACAAGCATCAAGCTGCCTTCTGTTTCTAATCATTTTTCTTTCTAATTTAGTTTCTCCCACCAAAAGGGATTATAATTGATTTTCATTGCAGAGTCCATGGAAGATGTCACAAGATGTAAAGGCAATTATTCTCAAGTAGATAGAACCCATATTTGCTGAGCGTCCCCACTGGCTCTGTCCCAAATGCTAAGCAGTAGCAATACTTCCCTGGATTGAGACGATGTGACACTGATCTGAGGGGACTGGCACAAGTCTTGGCTAAGAGACTTTTCTTCTTTCTTCTCACCTACACCTCTGATGTTCTTTAAAAAAAAAAAAAAAGGAAAGAAAAAGAAAAAAAGGGAAGTGGTGGCATCTTATTTACAAAAGCCTCTCCAAGAGCATATTGGTCAGTGGTCTGGCCCTGAAGTCTTGAATGCAGGTCCTATCTCAAAATAGACTTCCCTCTGGGAAAATCACTCTCCTTCCTCAACTACCCTTACCATCCTTTCATCTCTTTACCTCCCAGTATCTCCCCTCCTTCGCCTTCTCTAACCTGCAGAGAACAACTTCCCTCCCTTTGAGTTCCCACATTCTGCTTTTTTGCCCATTCATACCATTCTTAAATACAGGCATTTGTTATTGCTTTGGAATTCCTCTAAAAAAGAGGGCAATCTGGGGCGCCTGGGTGGCTCAGTGGTTAAGCCGCTGCCTTCGGCTCAGGTCATGATCTCGGGGTCCTGGGATCGAGTCCCGCGTCGGGCTCTCTGCTCAGCAGGGAGCCTGCTTCCTCCTCTCTCTCTCTCTCTGCCTGCCTCTCTGCCTACTTGTGATTTCTCTCTGTCAAATAAATGAATAAAATCTTTAAAAAAAAAAAAAAGAGGGCAATCTGGAAACAACTTTTGTCAATACGGCAGCTAATACATTGTAAGCTAATAAACATTTACAGAAAAGAGGAAAATTGTAATTACAGTAAAGAACAAAAATCAGGGACAATGCTATTCGCTCCTCCTCTGTGCCTACCCCAAAGCAACACATCAAGCCTTCACTAGGATGCCTCACCAGCATCTCCCTGGGGTTAAATGCTCCCTCCTTGGAGATCTTACTATACTTTTAGTCCTTGCGCACATTTGACATCATCTGTGGTTGCGTCAATTTCTTCTGTGTTTGTGTGTTTAGCCCCCAGTAGAAATACGTTTCTTAAGGGCTGAAGCTTATGTCTGTGACTCTGAACACGTTTCTTAATCAATCTCACAAACAGAAGGAGGTGATAATCATTCTTCACATTGTTGTGATAATTGAAGCACAGTGAGAGAATTTTCTAGAACATAGTAAAGAGCTCCATGGTCAGTTTCTTTGTCTTTCTTTAGTTTTGTGGCCCTCTCCATGGGGAGAGGGTACACAGCACTTATTGGGAGTGTGGACTCTGCGTCCCTGCTAAGGAATTCAGGAAACATACTTCATCTCTCCACGTCTCATTTTCCTTGTCTACAAATTGGGGATAATAATGGTATTTACTTCATAGGGTCCCTGCAGTAATTAAATGATGGAGTAGGTAAAGCAATTAGAACCTAGCACATGGTGAGGACTCAGCAAATGTTGGCCGTTATTATTGGCATAATGCTCAGTGTAGAGTAGGTGCCTACAAAATACTTAGAATGAATTGGAAAAAAATTCATAGCACAGTCCTTTTAATAAACAGATCAGCTGGGGTTACCTTGGTCACTACCCAATGGCTGTCTTCTTTTCTGTTCAGTTTGCCAATTTATCTTACACCTGGGCCTTGTAAACCATTTGCTGGACCAGTTCAAATTGCATTCAGGTCATAAAAATCAGAAGTTATTTAGAAGACAAAAGCCAGAAGGAATTAGTAAGTGGAATTATAATCAAATAGGAAAGGTGTTTAACGTGGGTGAATGAGAGATTCCCACCAGTATACATCTTATTTAAGATCTTAATTAGAGTTCTGGAAAAGGCAAAGTCATATGCTAATGTAATGTTAATAAAATTACATTGGGGAGAAATGGAAATGCTAATACGGGCTGATGACCAATATAAAGAAATCTAAATAAGGCTTTCTTCTTCTAAAAAGCTCCTAATGTTTTATAAACAATCTCCTTACTCTGAAGTATTTTTCAGAAAAGTAGGGTTCTTCACTCAGTAATACTGTTTTCTTTAAAAAAGTAAAAAAAATTTTTTTTATCAGTGTTAGAATGGGAAGAATCAACTAGTTTTACAGGGTGAATAAGATGGATAGCAATCCTAGCTCCTTCAGTCAGGTTGTCTTTCCCAAAGGTGACCACTTTTCAAAGCCTGCAGCTGAGGCTCGGGTGTGTATGTCCACATGACCACATCTCCAAATAGCATTCATGCATTTCTGTTTTGTTTTGTTCTCTGTTTTCTTACCAGGTGACAGGAGGATTTAGTTCTCTCCTGTGTTCCCACTACTGCCAAACCCCTGCATACCGCATTTGTTCACCTGTCCACAGTTTTGGCTAGAGTTAGAGTTACTATTCACATTATTATAATTCTGTTTTCTATTCACAGAGGGGCTATGTGGTAAGCTATTACTTTTTACTTTCCGGACTTTTTTTTTTCCTTCTTTCTGGCAAACCCTTAATTTCAGTTGTCTTGGTTTTCTGTTTGTTTAATCTTGTGTTATTTGCTTAGTTTTCTATGACCACTATGTCACTAATGTAACCCCAAACCCTCCCCCAGCGTAATGTGGAGTTTCCTTTCAATGTGTTCATTATGGTCCATATGTTCATTCACATAAAGCATTTGGTTAACTTCATCTTGAAAATTCTTTCCCAGGGTCAACTGAACTGCTTCACAGCTAGAAATCTGCCTTTCCTGTCATCCTGTGTGTTCCCTCTGTCTGTCCCCTGTGCTCACCTCCTTCTCCTATTACCCATTTTCCTCTTTCTTGGTTTACTCATCCTTTAGGTGGAGCACATCTTCTATCCACTAGCTTCCTGATGAAGGATGTGTGGGAGGTGAAGTTTTTGAGAACTTGCACGCCTGAAAATGTCTTTATTCCTCACTCATACTTGATTTATAACATGAAATAATTTTCCCTCCGAATTTTGAAAGCATTGCTCCATTGTCTTCTCTCTTCCAGAGCTCCTTTGGAGAAATCTGAACTCATTCAGATCCCTTCGCCTTTAATTTGTTCAGTAACAAAAATTAAACAGTACATTTTGAAGATTTAATTGGCTTTATTAATCAACTCATGAATTGGGCAGCATTCTAATTAGCAAATAGAGGGGAGCTCCAAGGGGCTAACAAAAAAAGAAAGGTTTTTAACAGTAGAGAGGGAGCCTCCGATAAAAGTAAATTATTAGCAAAGGATCCATTGTTTTAGGCAAGGTCCTCCTCCTAAGGGGAGCAGAGGGGGTCGGGGTGGTCTATCAGTAAACTTCCTGGTGCTGACCAGGAAATTCCCAGTAAGGGTACATTTCTGGTGAGTTGAAACTGCAGTGAGGCTAGCTACTAAGTCTTAGTATACAGATTTTGGGCCTTAACCCAAGTGACACCATTTTGGACTTGTGGTTTTCTTTTAAACAGCTTTTTCACTGGAAACTTGTAGAAGCTTCTTTTTGAACTCAGTTTAGTGGTGTGGGTCTATTTTCAGGCACTGCGCTAGGGATTTGTTGGGTCCTTTTCTTATTTTTTTTTTTTTTTTTTTCTTAGCGCTCTTTTTTACTTTCTTCAGGAAATGTCTTAGGGCTTCCAATTCTGACATCATAGGTGTACTGAAATAAGAATGCGTGGCTTCTCTGAAGACATTAAGGGTTTAGTTGTTATTTTTTTATAAATATACTTTTCTTCTTCCTGCATGCTTTCTATTTTCACCACATTTTTTTGTTTGGTTTTCGGTCTCTATGTTTTTGTATTAGGGGCTTTTCTCAGATTCTGCTCATGCTTTTGAGTGCCTGCTCTCACTCCAATGTTGGGGCCTCCAGAGCTGCCTGGGAGCTCTGAGTGGAGGTGTATTCTGTCTGCCATTTGGTAGGGAACCCCTGATGTCATCACCCTTGTCGACATCATTAGGTCTTTATCTTGCGTCCAACAGATTCCCATCTAGAGAAAGGTTTGTTTGGTCTCCTGCTTGGAAGTAAGAGACTGGCTGCTATCATTCCGGGTTGAGTGACTTCCGCAATTTGGTACGCGGCTGTCATTTACCGAACTCCTGTTTTCCGTTTTTTTTTTTTTTTTGTTTTTTGTTTTGTTTTGTTTTTGTTTTAAATTTATTTCTTTTCAGTGTAACAGAATTCATTGTTTATGTACCACACCCAGTGCTCCATGCAATACGTGCCCTCCTTAATACCCACCACCTGGCTCCCCCAACCTCCCACACCCCACCCCTTCAAAACCCTCGTTTATTAGACAGACATTCTGCTTTCCCCTCTTTGAAGATGAAAACTGTTGTGTGCTGGGGTGAGGGAGGTTCATCACCCAGGAGTCTGCAGGGAGATAGGAGCACCTAGAGATCTGCCCTCCTTTGTCGGAAGCAGCTGGCGGGCTGATCCCTGAGCCCCAGTTACTTGGTGGCTTCGAGGGACTCTGTTCTCAGCTTTCCCCTCTGAGGAAACACAATTCATTCTTCCTCAGTTCTAGTAAAGTCAGTACCACTTGTTCATGGGCTCTACAGCCTTTACAAAGTTTCTTATCGTGCTCAATTTATCCCTGTAGGCTTAGTCTTTAAAATAAACTCCCCTTTACTCTAGTTTCGGTGTAGCGTAAGAGACATTAGAAGCCTGTGTTCCATCAGTTATCTTCTGCAATTCTGCTTTCTTTTGGTGAAAATCCTACATCTGATATTTTCTAGTGTTTGGGGAGTTTTGCAGTTGCTTTCAACTGGAGAAAAACCAAAGGCGGCAGACTTCTGGGCGAGCTGAGCTTCGAGTACCAGCTCCCTTTCAATTAAAAAATGTACAAGTATTCTCTGGCTTCCCTCACAGACTGTCTAATGAAAAATAAAAATTTGCCAAATTGAGAACCAATAAAAAGTTACAGGAATCTGATTGCAAAAAAAAAAAAAAATTTCCAAAGTTCTTGGCACTCATGGGGCACCTGGATAGTTCAGTCGGGGGGAGCACGTGACTCTTGATCTTGGGTTTGTGAGTTTGGGTCCCATTTTGGGCCTCAAGATTACTTAAAAAAAAAAGTACTCTGCAACTCAAATAATTTCCTCACTGTGGTAGACGTCATAATAATGGCCTCCCAAAGAGGACTATATTCTAATACCCAGAGACTGGAAGTAGGTAAAGTTACAGAGTGTGTAAGTTAAATGCTCGATGTCCTGGGACAGTGTGCCTCATCCCCATTTGAGGCCTTCACACACTGGGTGCTTCCTGCCTTGCCCCACCACTGACACTCGTTGCCTGGGTCAGCAATTCTTTCTCTCTCTCTCTCCTTTTAAGTAAACTCTACCCACAGCATGGGGCTTGAACTCACAAACCAGAGATCAAGAGTGGCGTGCTCACTGACTGAGCCAGCTGGGTGCCTCCTGGTGAGCAATTCTCAGTGGTAGGAGTGGTGGACTGTGCACGGAAGTGTGACTGGATGTAGTCCAAAAAACCCCCTTGGGTGGTTTCTATGACCTATTAAAAGTCCTGTTGGACAGGCCTGTTGGAAGACACTTACTGATATGGGGAGTGGTGATGGAATTAAAATCAGGTCACAAAACAGTATGTGTGGTATAATCTCATTTTGGTAACCATGTGTAGGTGTATCTGTGGAAGAGCATTAACCAAAAGGCTAACTGTAATCTTCATGTTTTCTATATTTGCCCTCTATCTTGTTTTAAGAGAAACCAAGCAAACTTAAGTAAAAACAATGTTCAGGAAGTGAACCCCTGAAGAGGGTTATTTCAGGGAGCCATTGGCTGAGAAGTGACGGTCTTACAGTTACTCGTGCTCCAGGAAATTGGCAGCCCTTGGAGGAATGCCAAGAAAGCTCTTTACCATGGGTGGTGCTTCAGGGAGAACAAAGATTTCTGGAGAAGTGATATACTTTCTGGAGAAACCTGGCTAACCAGGAAGGCGTCTGGTTTGGGGGGGCAAAGCCAAAACTTCAAATATGCTGTCTAACATTCAGGAAAAGGGGTGCTCACCAAGAACAGAACTCTGTAGGAACTTAAATTTTTCCTGATTTCCATAATCATATGTCAAGCCCCTATGCACTACATGTGTACCCATGATGCAACAGAACACTCTTGTTTCTGTGGTGCTGGCTCACCTTGTGGCAAGAGTCACAGGAGAGACAAGAGACGTGAACAGACCAGAGGACTGCTTCTCTTGTAAGCTATTTTGGAATGAAAGGTACTATGGGAGCACTCTGTAAGCTGCAGTGGGACTGATGAGGAGTTAAACACACAGTAAGTAGAGGATGTAATTTAAAATCATCCTAACATAAAAGGCGGGGTGATGAGACTCTACAAGTACAAAAGAGAAAAAAAGTTGATAGTTTGGTGCTATATCTGACATGTCTAGGCCTGTAAGAGAAACAATGCATTAAAAATATCTGATGTCATTCATTCATTCAATTACTCACTGAGCAGCAATCCAGGGGAGGTATGGTGCTTGGGGACGAATGTCAGGGACACAACATTTTTCTGCCTGGTTTCTTTATTATTATTTTTTTTAATTTAAGATTTTTATTTATTTATTTTTGTGAGAGAAGAGAGAGTGTGTGCATACAAACAAGCAAAACCAGGGGCCGGGGGAGAGGGTCAGAGGAAGAAGCAGACTCCCCACTGAGCAGGGAGCCTGATGTAGGATTTGATCGCACATGACCTGAGCCAAAGGCAGACAATTAACTGACTGAGCCACCCATGCGCCCTACCTTGTTGCTTTAGTTTGTATGGCCTTAAGCTCATGGTCTAAGATGGCGAGATCTGCTTTTCATGCAGCAGAACGGAAGACGCAAAAACAAAAAATTACTGTCACATGACATTCCTTTCTATTTCTGGTCCAAGGAGAGCAGAAAATATCATCTTTGTACTTGGTAGCTTTGTGTAAAAATATTGGGGTATCTATTACCACAGATGAATGAGAGAATGGATATTGGGGTACAGGCAGTACTCCTGGGCACAAGCATCCATCTATCACAGGATATCTCAACCTTGGCAACACTGACGTTTTGGGTCAGATACTTCTGTTTCGTGTGTGTGTCGGCTGTCCTGTGCATTGTAGAGTGGACTTAGCAACTTCCCTGGCCTCTACCGACCAGGACCGTTCCCCTCGTCGTGCCAACCCAAACCACCCTGAAGCATTGCTAAATGTCCCCGGGAACAGCTTCCCTACTCCCAATTTGAGAAACATTCTTCTACTGTGTGCAGGAACTATGTTTGTCACTGGGCAGGAGACAACACTACAACAAAAGTGAAATAATTTCAGACAGTGATGAGTCACGATGAAAATAAAACAAGGTCAAGACAGATTGGGTTGCAATTCAGGATGTACTGTGGATGCAAAAGCCCTGAAAGAAAAGAACTTGGTTTCTTGTAAGAAGAATTAGAGGCAAGTGTAGTTGGAAGGAAATTGGGGGAAGTCTTGGTGAGGTCTTGGTAATAGGATCTTTAAGCAAGGAATGATGATCCCCTAGAACAGGTACTAGGAGAGGAGTAAGAGGGAGCACAGGGAGACCAGCAGGAAGCTGTTACAGCCATCCAGGTGAGGAAGGAGGACGGCAGTGGAAACAGTGGTAAATAAAAGCGCTAGAGAAAAAGAATGAAGATAGCAGCCGACTATGGCAATCTTTGATCTACCCACATAGCTCCTGGGGAGGGGGCCAAGTGGTGTTAAAGGGGGTCTATTTCCCACACATTGAGAGGTTCAGTCCAGCCCACTACAGATTGTGTTGTATGTTCCTGTCTTTGTTTCTTCCTAAGGCTGCTGTAACACGTTACCACAAATTTGGTGGCTGGATGCAAGAAATTTTATTGTCTCATAGTTCTGGAGGCCAGAAGTCCAAAATCAGTCTAACTGGTGTCTGCAGGGTCACGTCCCCTCAGGAGGCTCTGGGAGAACCTGTCCCCTGCCTCCTCTAGCTCTGGTGGTTACAGCACTTCAGTCTCTGCCTCTGTGGTCACAGTGATTTCTCCTCCTCTGTATGGTGACATCTTTCTTGTGTGTGTGTCTGTGACTATATTTAGGGCCCACCCAGTTTATCCAGGACAATCTCTCTACCTCAAGATCCTTGATCACATTGTTCGCCATATAAAATAACATTCACTTTTGCCATGGAAGAGAGTATTTCCAGCTTCCAGGGATTAGGACATGGATAACTTCAAGGGGGGGGCAACTTTCAGGTCTGCAGTGTTAGAAATCACTTTGACTGTAATGAGGAAGATGTGTTTGTTTAGCGAATAAGGTGGAAAGTACCACTGTGGAGTAAGAAAATGCCACCTAGTAAATTGATTAGAGAAAGAAATGCCACAAAAATAAAGAAAAGAAGATTGAATTTTTGTAAATGGAGTTCTCAAGAGTTCTAGGAAAGATAGGCCAAGGGATAAAAAAGTTCAGAAAAAGAGCTAACGGACTTTAGACAAATCCATTCTAGATATAGAAGTCAGTGCTTAGGAAGACTGTTATATTTGCACAGTCTAAAGTGGGCATTCGAATGCAAGGTGTGTCCCATGGGCCTTGCCAGTAGTGCTGGGCATGGGTCTTTCAGCTGTGGTGAGGAAGAGCAGGGAGGGACAGTGAGAAGGCAGTGGACAATGGAAGGAGAATGCAGAACCAGACCAACCCACAGAGGTAGAGGAAGACAACAGAGCAGGTGAATGCAAGCGGCTGGGGTGGGGAGGGCCCAGGAGGAAGCAGGAGTGTCACTGCAGGCCAGCAGAGACCAGCACTGGGACTGGGAGCATGGGTATTTAGAGCTGTTGGCATCAGGAGAGGATCAGAGAGGCTCTAGATTGGAGTTTAGGGTAACTCAGTTACCAATACCGGGCCCAAGATAAAGCCAGGCATGCAACCAGGGCGACTTATACCAAATTCTAGAGAGCTTACTTAAAACTTAAGTACTATTTCCTGGAGTCCAGAACCTCAAGGTAGATTTACAAGAAGGGGGTCTGGCAAAACTCTGCGTAACTCTGATGGAAAAGGGCAAGACTGACGCTCCTGTGCTAGAATCTATTAATACAGCCTAAGACATAGTGCATAATTACATAATTTTGGAGATGAGGAAATGGAAGTCTAACAAGTGTGAATAGTGCAGTCATTACTGACAATAGGAAAGAACGTAACTTAGTACACAGTACAGCTAAACCCATGGGATAGGTGTTTATTTATAACAACAGAATGTGTTAAGAACCATCAGCGGTTAAGAGAGTAATAAGAACAAACAAGTGTAGCTTGAAAGGCAGTTCAGTATGGTGACTCTGGAGCCAGACTCCTTCGTTCAAATGCTGGCGAATACATGGCAATATCTTGTTTAGCAAATTATAATTAATCTGTGTACAGACACCAGAATAATATCTGGGGAACTGGAACACACCCAGACCCTGGCCCTGAATCTAACTTTCTACACTGCTTTGGGTAAACAGCTCAAACTTTTAAAGCCTCGGGTTGCAGATTTCTAAAATTGAGGATTGAGGTACAAGGTTACTTAAACATAAACTTTATTTTTTTTAGAAGATTCTTTTCCTTTATTTGAGAGACAGCTTGAGAGTGAGGGCACACTTACTAGGCAGGGGGGGAAGAAGCCAGGGGAGAAGCAGACTCCCTGCTGAGCAGGGAGCCTGACATGGAACTTGATTTCAGGACCCTGGGATCATGGCCTGAGCCGAAGGCAGAACCTTAAATGACTGATCCACCTAGGTGTCCCTTAAATGTACACTTTAAAGCTTATGTGCTTTCTGGTAATCTTTTGAATCTTCATGCTCTTCAAAGGGAGACAGGCTTTTCCCCTGCTGCACAGTCGGAAAAACTGAGGATTGTTGTGGCATCTTAGTTCACATAATAATCCTTACATAATTTTGGAGATGAGGAAATGGAAGTCTAACAAGTGTGAATAATGTGTTCAAAATCAAACAGCTGAATTAGTGGTAAGGCTGGGATTCGATTTTAGTTCTGAAAGTTCTAAAGCTGTGTTCTTCTCCTTCTATCTCTATTATTTTGTCACTAGATTTGATATCTGTGCCCGGGAGGTGAGGATCACAAGCGCCCAGTACCTTCATTATTTACCCACTCTGCTACTTCCGAGGCAATATTCTGAGCAGTCCCTAGTCAGTTTCCTCCTACTGGAGCTCTCCCCTTCCTTGTTATTCAGGCTGTTGTCATCCCATATGGTTTAACTCCAGCGCTTACTCCTGTTAAATGTCTCCTGCATGTCTGTGTTCTAGCAGTAGTTCCTGACTTTGATCTGAAATAAAATTCTTATGTGTTTGCTCATTTCATCTATGTTACAATGATCAAAATTAGATATGCATGAAATCAGTGCTAAAATGGAAATAAACAACAAAGGATGAAACAGACACTGGGAATATCTTCTCCCATTCAGTGGGAGAATGAATTCTTTGTTTTGTTGACTGTTTCCTTTGCTGTGCAGAAGCTTTTTATCTTGATGAAGTCCCAAAAGTTCATTTTCGCTTTTGTTTCCTTTGCCTTTGGAGACGTGTCTTGAAAGAAGCTGCTGTGGCCGATGTCAAAGAGGTTACTTGCCTATGTTCGCCTCTAAAATTTTAATAGATTCCTGCCTCATCCAAGATCATAAAGAACTCCTCAAACTCAACACTCAAAAAACAGATAATCATGTCAAAAAATGGGCAGAAGACATGAACAGACACTTCTCCAAAGAAGACATACAAATGGCTAAGAGACACTTAGAAAAATGTTCATTATCATTAGCCATCAGGGAAATTCAAATCAAAACCACACTGAGATACCAAGTTACAGCAGTTAGAATGGCCAAAATTAACAAGACAAAAAACAAGTGTTGGAGGGGATATGGAGAAAGTGGAACCCTCTTCCACTGTTGGTGGGAATGCAAGTTGGTGCAGCCACTTTGGAAAACAGTGTGGAGATTCCTTAAGAAATGAAAAATAGAGCTACTCTATGACCCTGCAATTGCACTACTGGGTATTTACCCCAAAGATACAGATGTAGTGAAAGAGCCATATGTACCCCAATGTTCATAGCAGCAATGGCCACAATCGCCAAACTGTGGAAAGAGCCAAGATGCCCTTCAACAGACAAATGGATAAAGAAGATATGGTCCATATATACAATGGAATATTATGCTTCCATCAGAAAGGATAAATACCCAACTTTTGTATCAACATGGACAGGACTAGAGATTATGAAGAGTGAAGTAAGTCAAGCATAAAGAGTCAATTATCATATGGTTTCACTTACCTATGGAGCATAAGGAATAATAGGGAGGACATTAAGAGAAGGAAAGGAAAAGTGAATTGGAGGAAATCGGAGGAGGAGAAGAGCCATGAGAGACAGGACTCTGAGAAACAAACTGAGGGTTTTGGAAGGGAGGGGAGTACAGGGATGCGCGAGCCAGGTGGTGGCTATTAAGGAGGGCACGTATTGCATGGAGCACTGGGTGTGGTGCATGAACGATGAATCTTGGAATACTGAAAAAATTCAATTAAATTAAAAGAAAAAAAGAAACAGATACTGGGGAAAGTAAAAATTCTGGTCATTATTTTCCATTTTCATTTATATTTAAGTCTTTATGAGACAAGGAAGATGAGTTTCATGTCTAAACATTAGAACAACCTAAATCATATTAATACTATTATCATCACTATCATGTGCTGAAGGAGATTCCAAAGGAATATGAATGAAAAAATAGCATTTAAGATTTAGCTTTCAGAACACAGATACATCTCAGAGAAACTGTGACCCCAGCATACATGTATTTGAGGTAATATTTGTATAATTAGTAACTCTCACGGCGATGGGAAACATTGCTCTTTGCATATGTTGTACATTAGCTTTCTAAGTCAAGAATTTCACATTGTTGTATAATAATTTTAAGTTCAGTGTATGGCCGTTAGGCAAATAGATGTAAACTTCATTACCAGATGAACTTTAAAAAGGCTTAACAACTACTAATTACATATTAACACTAATGTCAACAAAAACAGTCCAACAAATGTAGAAGCAAAGTAACAAAAATATAATTATTAATATGGCTGTCCTCTAAGAGTAAGCTATAGTGTCGTCAGGCTTATAAAAAACAGCTCAGGTCACTGTTTTTATTTTTTGTTCTTTATGACTCTTCCCTATACAAACAGTGGCTAATTCTGATCATTTGTCCTTATTTAATCTCCCTATGAACAAATTTGCTGATACTGAATACTATTTTCAAATATATCAGCATTATCATCATCTCATTAAATAGGTTATGATTATTACTGAAAACTCATCAAGGTTTCAAGGCTATTAATGGTTTCATCAACTTAAAAATCTAGTTTTGGAAGTAACTGGTTATAAATCTGTCCTTTTATTGGCAAACAGCAACCATACACCAGTGTTACTCTCAACATCTCAACAGGGTGTTTATCATGCTTACATTTTATGTGAGAGCTGGAATATAGACTTTACAATAGATCTGAAACATCATCAAATATTGTGACAATGCTGTTATGATAACAGCCTATACATGGCATTAAAAAAATTATTGGCTGCTCGTAAATAGTACCTTCTTCTGAACTGAATTGTAAATGTTCTAGAGGCTAACATGATAACAAAGTGATCATCTTCACATGGCGTCGCACAATCTTCCCTCAAGGTTCACAGGCCCTTCTTATTGTCTTTCCCCAAACAATTCTGCAGGGTGATTAAAAAAAAAAAGAAAAAGAAAAAGACTTAGGTAAGTAGTTACAACAAAGAGTGAAAGAGAGATTCGTAGATATTACAAGAATTTTTTTTAATTATCTTTTTTGTGTATGGTTAATAATTATGAGGATAATCAAATGTGAAAACATGGATTGAGAAAGTCTCAAACATAAAAAAACTACAAAGTTTGTGGGTTTTATTTGAAAGAAAAAAAAAAAGTCTGAAGGGGAAAAAATAACACTCTTGGTAAGTTCATTTATATCCCTGCCTTAATCCATTTTGCTTTTGTTTCACAGGTTATACCAGGAAAACAAAATTTTTCAAATTCCCTTCTTACAAACCCAATTAAGATTTTTGGCAAAGAAAGGATGAAGGGACAAAAAACCCCCAGATGGGATGGACTTTCTGAGTGTGTTTTTTTCTTCAGCTATTTGCCAATTGAACTGACTTCTCAAATTATACTCTTCGCTGAACACAAGATGATATCATTTAAAACTGGAGGAAAATGGGATAGAAATTAACCTTAAGAGATCATTTGCACTTAAGAAAGCAAAAGTCTACACCGAGAAAAAATAAAAAAAACCCTCATAAAATGGAGTTGGAAGTGTTACTGCTTGCAGAAGAGAGGTTCACCAATCTCTTGCTCAGGCTGAGCAGTAATGGATTCAGAGTAACTTTAACAATGTTAACATTAACCAACCAAATCAGAAGACAGGATTAGAGGAGGTATTTTGAATGATAAGGTACCACTTTCACATGTTTGTATAGATCTTGACACTTTAGGTAAAAATCACAGCTTTGCCTACTGAATGTGAGAAGATATTTGCAAATGATATAACTGACAAGAGTTAATATATATAAAATATACATATTAATATAATATATAATCAACATATATTATATATTAATATATAATATTATTTATTACATATTATAAAATATATAAAGAACTTATACAACTCAACACCAAAAACCTCAAATAACTGGATTAAAAACAAGCAGATGACTGAATAGACATTTTTCCAAAGAAGACCTATGAATGGCCAACAGACACATAAAAAGATGCTTAACATCACATTGTGGGAAATGCAAATGAAAATCACAATGAGGTATATCACCTTACACCTGTCAGAATGACTTGTATCAAAAACACAAGAAATATTAATGTTGGCAAGGAAGTAAAGAAAAAAAAAACATCATGCACTGTTGGTAGGAATGTAAACTGGTGCAGCTATTGTGAAAACAGTATGGAGGTTTCTCAAAACATTAAAGATAGAATTACCATATGATTCAGTAATTCCACTACTGGGTACTAACCCAAAGAATACAAAAACATGAATTTAAAAAGATATATGCGGGGTGCCTGGGTGGCTCAGTGGGTTAAAGCCTCTGCCTTCAGCTCAGGTCATGATCTCAGGGTCCTGGGATCAAGCCCCTCACTGGGCTCTCTGCTCAGCAGGAAGCCTGCTTCCCCCTCTCTCTCTGCTTGCCTCTGCCTACTTGAGATCTCTGTCTGTCAAATAGAGGAATAAAATCTTAAAAAAAAAAAAAAGATATACGCATCTCTCTGTTTACTGCAGCCTTATTCACAATAGTCAAGATATGTAAACAACCCAAATGTTCATCCATAGACAAACAGATAAAGAAGATGTGGTGTGCACACGTTTGTGTATCATGGAATATTACTCAGCCATGAAAAAGGACAAAAGCTTGCCATTTGCAACGGCATGGATGGAGCTAGAGAGTATAATGCCGTGTAAAATAAGTCAGATATGGAAAAACAAATACCATATAATTTCACTTGTATGTGGAATTTGAGAAACAAAACAAATGCACAAAATGAAAAAGAGACTCTTAAATACAGACTCTTAAATACAGAGAACAAGCCAGTGGTTACCAGAAGGGAGGTGGGTGGGGGATGGGTGAAACAGGTGATGGGGATTAAGAGTACACTTGTGATGAGCACTGAGAAATGTACAAAATTGTTGAATCATTATATTGTATATGTGAGACTAATATAATACTGTATGTTAATTATACTTCAATTAAAAAAAGGGAAATAATCTTGCACTTACCCAAAATAAAAGTGGATATGAATATTAAAAAAAAAATCATGGCTTTAATGGAGCTGTTATTCTGGATAACTCCCTTAAGTAAAGGGTGATTTTCCAAAATAAAATTTGAAAACTGGCCAGTGCTGCCCATAATCTTCAGTTAGTTTTGCTTTTCTTTTCTAGAAGACAGCCAGGGAAAACAAGGAAAGACAAAGACTCTATCTTGAAGAGATTGTTTTCTAATATTTATTTAGTGCTTATAACAGGGAGGGGACCAAATGGGGAAATCCAGACAGATTTTAAAAATGCAAAGTGGGATTCATTTGTGGTAAGGAAACCAGCTTTCCCTTCTTTCACCTTTATTTCCTTAATATTTTAATGGTCATTTTATGGTTACTTTATTTAAAGTAAATCAATTATGCAAAACTGAGAAAGCTAAGTTTCTCAAGGAACTCTAAAGATAAAATTTAATTATTAAGGTTGGTTTGACAATAGAAGTACAATTCATGAAAGGCAAGTTGATACAGCTTTTTACTATAGACGGTCTATAGCAATTTTTTTGCTTCTCAAGGTGACTTCAGAAGGTGAATATCAAAGTGTATGAGCCACTTTTAAGAAAACGGTAGTCATTTAATGACACTTAAATCTCAGAACCTTCTACAAGGTCTCATACTGGACAATGGAGGATGAGTAGGGAGAAAAAATCTGTCTAATCAAGAAATAACTACTAGTATCTTATGGGGATATAGAGCTTTTCTTGTTTAAAAATATTTAAAGTGCCTTCCTGTATTGTAGACAATCTGATTTAATGCTCATAAGGTATTCTAACTCTCATTTAAGTAATGAGGAAGCCAAGGTGCAGGGATGTCAAGTCATCTACCTGGCGCGTAGAGAACTGGCAAACTATGGAGCCAAGAGAGCTATTCTGTTCTTCAAACAGTTATTTATTATGGGAAATTGGTTTTATAGGTGATGAAAGAGCAGACACATGGGACAGTGTGGTAGGAGACCTCAGGGATTAGCACAGAACCACCACCACTCTTCCGGCTGGAGGGACAAGGGAGAAGACAGTGTCATGAACCCCAGAGCTAGGGCCACCAGGTGGAAAAAAAATCCCTGGCTTTGTCCCTCCTGCCTTCAGTCTCCTCCTGTGCATCCTGTGCCTCCTGTTGCTGAACTTGCCCAGAGGAGAGAAAGTAGGCTTGGGAAATGTAGCTCTCTGAGACTGAGTGAGCAGAAGTAGGAAGACAATGGATCCAAGAATACAGTCTCATGACCGAACAGGCCGAAGAACAGAGTTCTTAATGATGGGGAATCTGGAGAAAAATGTCCTGATTTTGAATCCAGCTCTGAATCCTAGTTTCTAGTTCAGTGACTTTAGATACATTAGATAACGCCTCTGTTGTTGGGTCTTGTTTTTCTCATCCACAAAATAGGGTATGAAAATATTTTAATTTAGTGGGCTGTGATGAAAGTAAACAGAGTAACATATATGAAGCTATTAGCTAAGTGCTTGGTCCAGGGCACATCTTCAATAAATGTCTCCCCTTACATATTTTAAAAATAAAAGAAGAAAGTAGATCAAGGCCTTAAATGCACTAGTGAACAAGGCCCAACTCTCAGTGTGGCACTTGGCATCTTTAGGATGGGTCATTTTTCAAAGAAATAGCTGTAACAACTCCTTTCTGGGGAAGGAATTACTCCGAAAAACTTTTTAACATTTGTTATCAAGAATGCATAAGCTCCAAACAGAGGCAGTTTGGGGAGGGGAAAGAAAAAGGGTTGAGGGAATCCCACTGTCATATATACTCTTCAGGGATTAAGAGATTAGCAGTTACCATAATGGGGACACTCAGCGATGACCACTGGCCATAAGAAAATGAGGGAATATTCCTGCTTCTTTTTTCTCCATTCAGGGATCTAGATGTTTCTGACCTCCTGGCAAAGTCCACTGGTGTGGATACTCATCCTGTTGAGTACAAGCTGACCTCACAAATGGAAGAGAGAAAAAGTTCTGTTTCTAGGTCAAAGGCTTCTGAAGTGTTCCTTCACTTTCCATGGTGGTGCTTGAAGGATGCCCTGGAGTAATTCTCATCAGGCCATGGTGAAGTCAGCAATTTTAGGATCTGCATTTGTTTGCTTGTTTGTATATTTTTAAAGATTTTATTTATTATTTGATAGAGCACAAGCAGGGGGAATGGCAGGCTGAGGCAGAGGGAGAAGCAGGCTCCCTGCTGAGCAAGGAGTCCAATGTGGGGCTCGATCCCAGGACCTGGTGATCATGATCTGAGCTGAAGGCAGATGTTTAACCAACTGAGCGAACATCTAACCGCCTACTCTAGAACACGTGAACTGAGCTCTTGGTGTCCTAGGTTTGAAGCACACCAGGGTATCTACCCTTCTCTGAACTGCCCTGTTGTCAAAGTAGATTAGTTAAACTTGCAACTCAGCTAGGAATACCACATTACATATGTATTTTGTTGCTTCTTGGCTGGCTCTAAATCAAGGCTGAAGTAGCTGGTTAAGAATAAGTTATTCTTCCAGCAGAACAGAGGAATGTATGCTGATGATAACAATGATAACTCTAATAGGTATAATTTCTTGAGTGTTTCCTATCAGCCAGGTACAATGCTAAGTACCCTACACATTCTATTTAATTCTACTGAAAACCCGGTGGGCCTGGTGTTATTATTAGTTTGACTTTATAGGTGAAGAAAAGTGAGCTACAGAGAGGTACTATAAACTGTTCAGGGTCATAAAATCAGTTAATATGAGATTCTGAGTTATTTCAGGTCGGTCTGACTCTAAGGTCTATCAATATAATATCTGCTTGCCCTTTGACAGGCACAGTGCCAGACCCTGGACAATTAACAGGGAAATGAGTCCTGGGATCAGTGCTTCTCCTATCATGAAGTAACTGTAGAGCTGTGATTGCTAAAAAGTTCTGATAGCCACAAAAGTTGCCAAATTCTCAGGATAAATCCAAACCGAAAGCAGAAGAACACAGACTCTCCATCTCAGGAGGAACTAAGAGGTCCAGGGATGCCTCTGGAATGGTCTTTTCCCCCAAATTCTCCCCACATATGGTCAAAGAGTGGCTGGGAAATCAATTCAGATTAGGGGCTGCCAAATCAAGAGGCAAGTGATAGGGACGCCTGGGTGGCTCAGTTGGTTGGACAACTGCCTTCGGCTCAGGTCATGATCCCGGAGTCCCAGGATTGAGTCCCGCATCGGGCTCCCAGCTCCATGGGGAATCTGCTTCTCCCTCTGACCTTCTCCTCGCTCATGCTCTCTCTCACTGTCTCTCTCTCAAATAAATAAAGTCTTAAAAAAAAAAAAAGAGGGAAGTGATAGTCAAATTTAGCATGGAGGAATGCAGGCCATGAACTCTTGCTGGGCTGGAGGGGAAGAGAAAGAAAAGCTATAGCCTTTGACTCTGTGACTTTACTAACAAAAGTTTTTTTTCCATTTCTGTCTTTAAATCCATGTTGGAGGCAAATCATGTATTTGAATGCCATAGGTTTTGACCCAAGATGTCTAAAACACTGGGACTGGGACAGAAGTAGTGTGAGGTGAGACTTCAAATTTTGACCTTATTTTTTGACATGAATAGAGCAAACATTGCCAATGGCGAGATGAAATGTTTATAGAACCTGTCTGTTTTTCAATCTTGTCACTCTTGTGGCTCAATTCTTTTGCTTAAGATTTCACTAAAACTAGAATGCTGTAAGTTAGCATCTTGGTAATTCTCCACACTATGACTGTCTTATATTTTCATGCAATGTCTTCATCTTCACCCTTGAGGGAAAAATCTGGTTTCCTTAATCATTTTTAAGAAGCCAGGACCGAGAGGCACCTGGGTGGCTCAGTGGGTTAAAGCCTCTGCCTTCAGCTCAGGTCATGATCCCAGGGTCCTGGGATCAAGCCCCCGCATCGGGCTCTCTGCTCAGCAGGAAGCCTGCTTCTTCCTCTCTCTCTATCTGCCTCTCCGCCTACTTGTGATCTCTGTATGTCAAATGAATAAATGAAATCTTAAAAAAAAAAAAAAAAAAAAAAAAAAAAAAAAAAAAGAAGCCAGGACCAAGTGCATCTTCTTGATTTGGGAAGGACAAATAACCCAAATAACTGACATAGTAATTAGTATTTCAGGTCCACAAAGCGGAGGTCACGCACCTGAAGTTCTGCGTGTTCTTTCAGGAGTCGGTCGTATTCTTTTGAAAGTCGCTCTGATTGCATTTTCATTGTCATCACATCATTCTGTGCCTTAGAGAGGGCTAGAACACAGGGGATAGAATTTTTAAATTTTTATTTTGAAATAATTTTAAATTTACAGAAAAGGTACAAGACCATATAGCATTGTTAGTAAATGCAGGCAATTTAACAGCAATATAATACTTTGTATCTGATCTACCATTCATGTTCCAGTCTTCGCTACTGTCTCAATTACGTGTTTTCTATCATTTTTTTCTGAGTCTAGATCCAGCCCTAGAGCAAAGATTAGCATTAAGTTGTCATGTTTCTTTGGATTCCTTCAATCTGGAATAGTTCCTCAGCTTTCCCCCTGCATTCCTCTGCCCTTTTGTAACACTGACATTTTAAAGAATACAGGTCATTTATTTTTTAAATGGAATGTCTTTCATTTTGGTTCTGTCTGATGTTTGCTCATGATTAAATTCAGGTTTGCATCCCGCTTACACCCAAATATCACATAAGTGATGCTGAATGTCTGTCAAGCTATTACAATAAGTGGCCCATCTGCCTCTCACTGGTTTTTCCATTTTATACTGATTTTCTTCCTCATAACTAAAAAGGAGTATACAGGAAGACAAGACTATGTAAGTATCTTGCTCCTTGTCAAAATTTCACCTTATAGTTAGCATTCACTGATAATTCTTGCCTAAGCCAATCTTTATTGTGATGGTTGTACAATGGTGATTTTCCAGCTTCACCATTCCATCCACATTTATCAGTCAGCATTTTACTATAAACAAGGGCCTTCCTCTCTTTTCCATCTACCCACCCAACTATCTATTAATTCATATATCATCAGTATGAACTCATAGGTTCTTATTTTTTCAACAGTTTAGAATTCATGATTTACTTAATTTCTCCCAGATATGGCCAGTGGGAACCCTGTCAAGCTGGATCTTACATCTTCTGACTATGTCCCTATCATTTTTTAAGTACTCTATTTTCTGGCATAAGATGTTCCAGGCTCATCCTAAATCTTCCCTGATTCATCCTGGGCTCAATCAGAAGAGTAAAGAATTTATTAGAAGGGTATTTTTTTAAAAGATTTTATTTATTTATTTGACAGACAGAGATCACAAGTAGGCAGAGAGGCAGGCAGAGAGAGAGAGAGAGGGAAGCGGGCTCCCTGTTGAGCAGCCCAATGCGGGACTCGATCCCAGGACCCTGAGATCATGACCTGAGCCGAAGGCAGCGGCTTAACCCACTGAGCCACCCAGGTGCCCCTAGAAGGGTATGTTTTTGAAAAAATTAAGGAAGAAAAAATATTTTATCATTCTCACCAAAGGACAAGTGGCTGTATTTCTTTCAAAGCAAAGATAATCCTTTCTTATACAAAGTTGAAAAATATAAAGGTGTGTGACACTTAAAGGCTTTACCTCAATATGATACACAAAAATGCTCTACACTAGCCTCTGTCTACAAGGAGCTACAGTCTTAGCAGATTAGACAGAAGTTTAAAAAATATATCTATATATCATAAACATTAAAGTCAGCACATTATGGAGAAGATAGCAAGCAAATGTGTAGAAAGGAAGATCAGCACAAGATGGTTTGGAAAAACTCTGTGAATCCTGAACTAACTCTACCTATGATTCTGCATATGTAGTCTTTAGAAGTTGTACATTTATAATCTTTTAGGGTAGAGGTTTTAGTAAAAAAAAAGTGGGATTTATAAATTTATATTCACTTTTTAGGCATAACAGGATGAAATCATAGGTTCTATTTATAAACAATCTGGCTACCTTTCCTCTTGAAAAGACACCATATGGGTATTTTTATGTATATAAGTCACTTTCAACTAAAGTGGCTTTTGTATCAGTACTTTCTATAAGCTTCCTGTATTGTAGGACATTTATTGGACACATCTGTGCTGGGTAATATAGCAGCCTCTAGCTGAAAGCAGCTATTTAGCACTTGAAATGTGGTTAGTGTAACTGAAGAACTGAATTTTAAATTACACTTACCATTCATTTATTTATTTATTTATTTATTTATTTATTTATTTATTTGGAGAGTGCAAAGGGGGCAGAGGGAGAGGGAAAAAGAGAATCTCCAGCAGATTCCATGCCAAGTGCAGAGCCTGTTGCAGGACTCAATGTGAAACAGGACCCTGAGATCATGATCTGAGCTGAAATCAAGAGTTGAATGCTTAACCAACTGAGTCACCCAGGTGCCCCAATTATACTTAATTATAATTAAATGTTTTATTTAAAATGCCGGGTGTTGTACATAAGGGTTGTATGTAAGTGTTGAATCAATGGATTCTAAACCTGAAATTAATATTGTACTGTATGTTAACTAACTAGAATTTAAATAAAAACTTCCAAAAGAAAAAGAAAAAAGAAAAAAGACTGGGAAATGTAGCTGAACTCCCTAAATACCCAAAAACAATATTATCGAGTTAGGCCAAATGAGAAGACAGAAATGTGTTCTAAACAAAAAAGTGAGACAATACCTCAGAAAAAGAACTAAATGAAAGGGAGTTAAGCAATCAACCTGATAAAGAGTTCAAAGTAATGCTCATAAAGATGCTTATCAAACTCTGAGAACTTCAATAAAGAAAAAATATAAGAAAGTACCAATCAGAACTGAAGAATACAATAACAGAAAAAAAATACACTAGAGGGGATAAACAGAAGATCTGATAATACAAAAGAACAGATTAGTGATCTGGGTAATGAAGATCACACAAACTGGGGTGTCTGGGTGGCTCAGTCAGTTTGGCTCAGGTCATGATTTCAGGGTTGTGAGGCTGAGTCCTGCACTGGGCTCTGCACTGGATGTGGAGCCTATATGAGATTCTCTCTCTCCCTCAGCCCCTAACCACTCTCCAACCCCTGGTCATGCATTTGCTTTGTCTGTCTAAAAAAAAAAAAAAAAAAAAAAGTCCCCTAAATAGAACAGAGGAAGAAAGCAGGAAAGAACGAGAAAGAGAAAAAGGGAAAGGAAGGAAGGAAGGAGAAAGAGAAAAAACAAGAAAAAGAAAACAGAAAAGGAATTTAAAAATGAGGATAGTTTTGTGTTTTTTTTAAAGATTTTATTTATTTATTTGTCAGAGAGAGAGCAAGAGCGAGCACAGGCAGACAGAATGGCAGGCAGAGTCAGAGGAAGAAGCAGGCTCCCCGCGGAGCAAGGAGCCCGATGTGGGCCTCGATCCCAGGACACTGAGATCATGACCTGAGCTGAAGGCAGCGACTTAACCAACTGAGCCACCCAGGCGTCCCAAAAAATGAGGACAGTTTAAGGGGCCACTGGGACAACACTGAATACTAACATTCACATTATATAGGTCCCAGAAGAACAAGTGAAAAAGAAAAGGGTATATATATATATATATATATATATATATAGTCATCAAACTTATTTAAAGAATTCATAGCTGAAAAATTCACTAAGCTGATGATCTTCCCAAGTCTAAGAAGCACAGCTCCCAAACAAGATGCACTCAAAAGAGATCTACACCAAGATACATTATAATTAAAATGTCAAAGACTAAAGATAAAGAATCTCAAAAGTAGCAAGAGAAAAGCAATTAACTGCATATAAGGGGATTCCTATAAGGAAATGAGCTGATTTTTCAGCAGAAACTCTGCAGACTAGCAGAGAGTGGCAAAATATATTCACAGTGCTGAAATGAAAAAACATAACCAAGCACACTCTAACTGACAATGCTGTCATTCAGAACTGGAGGGGAAATAAGAAGTTTCCCAGCCAAATAAAAGTTAAAGGAGTTCACCACTTTACAAAAAATATTAGAAGGATTTCCTTAAGAAAAAAAGAAAGGAAAATTATAACTAAAACTGAGAAAATATATGAAGGAAAAAAATATCACTGGTAAAAAGTGAACATATAGTGGAGGTAGTAGATCAACCACTTGTAAGCTAGTGTGAAGGTTAAAAGACAAAGTGGTGAATAAACTATAACGACAATAATTAAAGATACAAAAAATAAAAAGATGTAAAACACAATGTCAAAAACAAAATATTGGGGGTAGGGAGAGTAAAAATGTAGTGTTTTAAGAATTTGTTCACGCTTAAATGATCATCAATTTAAAATAAACTGCTATGTACACAGGTTGTTATATATGAATCTCACAGTAACCACAAATCAAAAACCTATATTAAATGCACAAAAAATAAAGAGAAAGGAATCCAAACATAACACTAAAAAAAGTTATCATGTCACAAGGGAAAAGAGCAGGAAGAAAGGAACAAAGAACTATAAAACTATAAAACCACTAAACAATTAAAAAAATGGTGGTACATAATTACTTCAAATATAAATGAACTAAATGCTTCAATCAATACATAGGTGGCTGAATGGATTAAAAAACAAGACTCATTTATATGTTGCCTACAAGAGACTCACTTCACATATAAACTGAAAGTGACAGAATGGGAAAATGTATTCCATGCAAATGGAAATGAAAAGAAAACTGGGATAGCAATGTTTTTATCAGACAAAATAGACTTTGTTTTTTATTTTTTTATTTTTTTATTTAGAGAAAGAGAGTACAAAAGTTGGGGGAGAGCGAGGTGCATAGAGAGAGGGAGAGAATTTTAAGTAGACTCTGCACTGAGGACAGAGTCTGTTATGGGGCTCCATCTCATGACCGAGATCATGACCTGAGCCAAAATCAAGAGTCAGATGCTTAAGTGACTGAGCCACCCAGGTTCTCCTAGACAAGGAAATCTTTTTTTTTTTTTTTAAAGATTTTATTTATTTATTTGTCAGAGAGAGAGCGCGAGCGAGAGTGAGCACAGGCAGGCAGAGTGGAAGGCAGAGTCAGAGGGAGAAGCAGGCTCCCTGCGGAGCAAGGAGCCCGATGTGGGACTCCATCCCAGGACGCTGGGATCATGACCTGAGCCGAAGGCAGCTGCTTAACCAACTGAGCCACCCAGGCGTCCTGACAAGGAAATCTTTAAAGAAAGATCTTTAAAAGAAAGGCTATAAAAAGAGACAAAATGGGTATTAAAGGGATCAACTGAATAAGAAGTTGTATCACTTCTTAATATTTACACACCTAACATAGGAGTACCAAGTAAATATTAACAAATGCAAAGGGAGAAACTTACAACAACATACTGATAGTAGGGGACTTCTAACAACCACTTCAATGGATAGATCACCCAGACAGAAAATTAATAAGGAAATATTGGTCTTAAATGATACATTAGACCAGATCAACTTAATATATACAGAGCATTCCATCCAAAACCAGCAGAATACACATTATTTTCAAGTATACATGGAACATTCTCCAGGAAAGATTACATGTTAGGCCACAAAAGAAATCTCAACAAAGTTTTTTTAAAAGATTTTATTTATTTGAGACCCAGCAAGCAAGCATGAGCTGGGGTGGGAGGA
This sequence comes from Mustela putorius furo, assembly GCF_011764305.1. Lineage (NCBI taxonomy): Eukaryota > Metazoa > Chordata > Mammalia > Carnivora > Mustelidae > Mustela > Mustela putorius. The sequence goes on from NW_025421998.1 coordinate 17,072,186, forward strand.
TGTGGAGGAGAGGGAAAGAGAGAAGCAGATTCCCTGCTGAGCAAAAAGCCTGACCCAGGGCTTGATCCCAGGACTCTGAGACTATGACCTGAGATGAAGGCAGACATTTAACCAATTGACTTACCAAGGTGCCCCAGAAATCTCAATAAATTTAAGACTGAAATCATATCAAGATTCTTTTCTGATCACAACAGTATAGAAGTAGAAATACATGACAAGGAGAAAAAAACTTGAAAAAAAGCACAAATAAATGAAAGCTAAAAACATGTTACTATATAAACAACAGGTCAATGAAGAAATCAAAGATGAAACAAAAAAATACTTGAGACAAATGAAAAGGGAAATACAACATTCCAAAATCTACAGGATGCAGGAGAAGCAATTCTGAGAGAGAAGTTTATAGGCTTCCCTCAAAACAAAAACAAAAACAAATTAAACGAACAAAAAAACAAGGAAAAAAAACAAGAAAAAATTAAGAAAACTAGAAAAAAAGAAAAAAACATAGCCCAAAGTTAGTAAAAGGAAGAAAATAAAGATCAGAGTGCAATTAGTGAAAAAGAGACTAAATAAGCCATAGAAAAGATCCATGAAACTAAGAGCTGGTTCTTTGAACAGCTTTATCAGAATTGATAAACCTTTACCTGGACTTATTAAGAAAAAATAAGAGAAGATTTAAGTAAAACCAGAAGTGAAAGACAAGTTATAAACAACACTACAGAAATACAAAGGATTATAAAAGACTACTGTGAAAAATTACATGCCAACAAACTGGCCAACCTAGAAGAAATGAATAAATTCCTATAAACATACAATCTTCCATGACTAAATCAGAAAGAAATAGAAAATCTGAAGAAAAGAAAAGAAACAAAATCTGAATAGACCAATTACTAGTAATAAAATTATAGTAATAAAACTCCCAACAAACTAAAATACAGGATCAGACAGCTTCACCAGTGAATCCTATCAAACATTTAAAGACAAGTTAATATCTATTCTTCTCAAACTATTCCAAAAAGAAAAAAGAGGATGAAACACTTCCAAATTCATTCTGAGGCTAGCACTACCCTAGTACCAAAACCAAAGACACTACCAAAAAAAAAAAAAGAAAGAAAGAAAGAAAGAAAGAAAATTAGAGGTCAGTATTCCTTGTAAGTCTAAATGGAAAGATCCTCACCAAAATATTAACAAACTGAATTTAATGATACTTTAAGTGATCATACACCATGATCAAGTAGGATTTATTCTAGGGATGCAAGGACGGTTCAATACCCAAAATCAATCAATGTGATGTACCACATTAACAAAATGAAGGATAAAAATCACATGATCATCTCAATAGATGGAGAAAAAGCATTTGACAAAATTCAACATCCATTTAGGATAAAACTCTCAACAAAGTGGATACAAAGAGAATGCACCTCAACATAATAAAGGTTATGTATGACAAACCCAGAGCTAACATCACACTCAACAGTGAAAGGCTGAAAGCTTTCCTTCTAAGATCAGGAACATGACAAGGATGCCCATTCTTACCATTTTTATTCAACATAGTAATGGAAATCCCAGCCATAGCAATTAAGCAAGAAAAAGAAAGAAAATGCATTTAAACTGGAAAGGAAAAAGTAAACTGTCACTATATGCAGGTGACATGATACTATATATAGAAAACACTCAAGCCTCTATGAAAAAACTATTCATAGTACTACCATATGATACATAATCCACTTCTAGGTATTTAACCAAAGAAAATGAAAACACTATTTTGAAAAGAGCTGGTTCTTTGAACAGCTTTATCAGAATTGATAAACCTTTACCTGGACTTATTAAGAAAAAATAAGAGAAGATTTAAGTAAAACCAGAAGTGAAAGACAAGTTCTGTTCATTGCAGAATTATTTATAATAGCCCAAATTTGGAAGCAAACTAATATCCTTCAACAGATGATTGGATAAAAAGAAAAGTGGTGTATATATTTACAATGGAACATTACATAGCCTTAAGAATGAAATGTTGCAAAAAAAAAAAAAAGGGAATGAAATGTTGCTATTTGCAACACAGATGGCTCTAGAGGGTATTATGCTCTCGTAAAATAAGTTACAAAAAGAAAAATACCATATAATTTCACTCATTGGTGGAATCTAAAAAACAAATGAACAAACAAAACAAAAACAGAGAACAAACTGATGGTTGCCAGAAGTGAGGGGCAGGTGGGAAGGATGGATGAAACAGTTCAAAGGGATTAAAAGGTACAGTCTTCCAGTTATAAAATAAAGATGTGGGGATGTAATGTACAGCATGGGGAATATAGTCAATAATACTGTAGCAACTTTGTATGGTAGTAGATGGTAACTAGACTTACTGTGGTGACTATTTTAAAATGTATATAAATATCAATCCCCTATGTTGTACATATGAAACTCATACAATATTGTATGTCAATTATTCTTAAAAATATAGAATACTGGCCAGGAGCTTGTACTGAATAGGAGCTGGTCTTAACGTTATGATCTATACTTCAATTTCTGAATAAATTTTAGATATCATCTCATCAGTTCCTTATTTAAAGCGAGGAACTGTTAGGAGATAGAATGAGTCAGGAGGTCCTACACATCTATAAAAGAAGCTGGAAAACCACTATGCAGCCTATGCAGAGGTCTCTCCTGATCACTACATATGAAGGTATGGCAAAACAAATGCAGGCAAATCTCATTTTTCTGGCACTTATCAAGCCAAGGTAGGAGCTGTGTTTCTTATTTTGTTTTGTATCTAAGCAGATATTAATAAACCTAATGATTACTATCTTATTTAATTCACTTCAATTAAGAGAGGCTATTATTGTCTAGGAGCCTTTTGGACTGTTTCCCAGTCCTTTCTCTATCTCTTGTTTTATAAAAATTATAATATTCTGCTTTGGATGCCTTCCACCTCCTTCTGGAACGCCTTCGTGACTAAGGGATTATATAAACTTGTTATCTGACATTTGCATATGCTTATTTCATCTTGAATTATCTTATTTTGGAAGTAGCATTTATAGGAAAGACATTATTAAACAAGGAGGCTTGAGGTGATACATCTAAGTCACTATTTCAATTTTCTCATCTGCAAAAATGAGTTGCTATCACTTGCTGGTGGCTTTATGGAAATGTTGAGATATTTCATGAGAGTATTGGCCAGATTCAGTTAGAAGCTGGATTATGTTCTAGTCAACAGGGACTTTCTGAGCATACACATCACTTATTAATATAGAGAAACCCCAAATGATATTACAGTGAGATATAAACCAAAATGTTTGCGTAAAATATTTGTGTAAAATGACATGTAAATAGGTCAATGATATTTGTAATTTTACAAATGCCAAATTCACATTTGTGGAGCTGTTTGCAAAGTGGGAGAAGCTGGTGAGACTAATGCACTGTGTAGATGTATCACTATGATTTCTACTTGAGATAACAGACACCACCAGCTAAGCTCTGCCAGGGAATGGAAGAGAACATTCTAGAGGCATTAACAAGACAGCTAAAGTTGGCTGTTATACAATAGGTATAAGGATTGCAACAGAGGAAATCATTTTTTATTTGAAAATTTTCCATACATCTAGTGCTGGTTTCTTTCAGCTTATTTTGTTCTATTTTGGGGACGTTGAGAGTGAGGTATATTGGAGTATTTAATACCTAATCCTCACACATACTATTCTTTCGCCAGTGATCAATGACTGGTGTGTTAATCAACAGCAAAGTTTCCAAGACACTTGGAAAGTAGACACACAAACTATATGGCCATTTACATGTAAATCAGCTCTGTTGCATTCATCACTTCCATTATCACCCACTCTCTTTTAACCTTATATCCATTTGCTGATAAGCTTTGCTGATTCTACTTCCTTTCTATCCCATCAGTCCATCCACTCTACTCTGTCACCACTGTCCTCATCTCTTGTTTAGATTGCTGAAATGGGTTCCTCATCCCGTTTCCTGACTATTCTAATTCACTGCCCACAGTATTGTCAGAGTGACTGCCCCCTGCCTAAAACCCCTTCAGCAGTGCCCGGGAATGTGAACATAGCAACCCGAGGCCCTTTCTGACAGATCCTAGGCCTTCTGCTCCCCTCTCGCCACTGCCGCTGTCTTACGTTATGCTCCAGTCACAGTGAGCTTCTTGTTGTATTTCAGAAGTGCCATACTCTCTTAGTTATCTGCTGCTCATTTCGTTAAGACACCTTTGCTCATCGACCTTCACCTCCCTCCCAGGCTCATTTATTCCCTCTTCCTCTGGCTAACTAACATTATTCTGCAAAATGTCAAGAAATTGCCCTTGATCTCCACTGTCAGCTTCTATGTCATCTGGAGCTCACCTAAAATATAGTGCCCACCATGCTGAAGTGTAGCTATGTCCCCACTAGACTGTGACTACTCAGGAAACAGAACCGTGTCTTGTCTCTCTGTTCTGAGAACCCAGCATCGTGCTCAGCACATAGAAGATACTTAAAGTATGTTCCTTGAAGGAAGGGAAAAAATGGGTAAATGAAAAGTTTAAGCTCTAAGCATTTGAAAAATTCACTTGTGTGTAACCAGTTCTTTTCCTGAGATTGTGATAAACGTCAGGTAAACAATGAAGTATCACTCTATTCACCTGATAGGAATCCTGGTTACGAATGAAAACAATTATATCTTTAATCAAAGAACAAAACATTCCTTCCAATAGTGGAATGATTAAGTAATGGGGATGAAAGGTACAGCACAGGAAATACAGTCACTGGCATTGTAATAGCACTGTACGATGAGCAGATGATAGCAACACTCACAGTGACATAGCATAAGGTACACAGTTGTCAAATCATTGTGTTGCACCCTTGAAACTGATGTAATACTGTGTGTCAACCATAGTTTAGCTAAAAAAATATCCTGGATAGCTGGAGAGTCACAAAGTCAACAGACCATTTTAAAATATTTTGATAAAAATATAATCATGTTACAAATATCTCACGCTAGGGGTGCCTGAGTGGCTCAGTGGGTTAAGCCTCTGCCTTCAGCTCAGATCATGATCTCGGGGTCCTGGGATAGAGCCCGCATTGGGCTCTCTGCTCCGCAGGGAGCCTGCTTCCCTTTCTCTGCCTGCCTCTCTGCCTACTTGTGATCCCTGTCAAATAAATAAATAAAATCTTTAAAAAAAAACCCACAAATATCTCACACTAATTCAAATTTAAAAACAAAACCAAACAGTATTACAGAATCCAGTTCAATTAAGAAAAAAAAAAAAACAAGACTGAAACACTGGCTCTAGGAATGGGGCTGGATATATGCAAGATAAGCCTTCAGCATCTTGTAGTGTCAGATAGGGGAATACTCAAAAAACGAAAATAAAACAAAACAAATCCACAATAATGGGGATATATATGTCAAAGGGACACAGCAGCCAAATGAAAGAACTCTCAATTGCTAGAGTTGAAACAATAAACATAATAAAAATATTAAATTTGCAATCCAAACTATGAAGAGGAATAGCCACGAGTCATAAAGACAGAAGGAAAGAAATAGGGGTAAACAGACAAATCTCTGCAGAAGAGTTCCAAATAATTTATATAGACACTCCACCCTCAAGGGGAGTAATCATTTTTTAAAAGAACTATTTATTTATTTATTTACTGGAGAGAGAGAATACATGTGCATGCAAGCAGGGAGAGAGCAGAGAAAGAGAGAATGTCAAGCTGATTTTGTGATAAGCATGAAGCTCCACTCAGGGTTTCATCCCACAAACCCAAGGTCATGACCTGAGCCAAAACCAAAGAGTCAAGACGCTCAACCAACTGAGCCACCTAGACACCCCTTAGAGTATTTCTTAAGTGTTAGCTGTGACTTCCTTCCAAAAAGTGCATTATGGAAAGAGGGAATAAAAAAGGTAACTTTACAGTAAAGAACCCTGACAAATGCCACCAAAGTCAGGTGGTCAAGGCCAACCCCCGCAGTGATAAATTGTGTTGGTATGTACTCTTGATGTAACGTGAAGAGAGTGGCACTTGACCTCTGTGACTTTCCTCTCAAATCCTACAACCCTAGTCTAAACATAAGATAAAGATCAGATAAATGCCAACAGAGAAACATTCTACAAAATACCTGACCACTACTTCCCCAAACTGTCAAAGTCATCAAAAATAAGGCAAGTCTGAGAAGTTAATCTAGCCAAGCTGAGTCTAAGGGAGATATAACTATCAAGTACACTGTGGTATCCTGAATGAGATCCTGGAAATAAAAAAAAAATCAGGTGAAAACTAAGGAAAATTTAATGAAACTAGGGAATTTAGTCAATAATACTGTATGAAAACTGGCTCATTTAGTTGTATAAATGTATCACATTAATGCAAAACATCAATAATAGGGAAATGGAGTATGGGGCACATGGGAAAATTCTGTACTATCTTAGCAGTTTTTCCATAAGTCTGACCTCTTTTAACATATAAAATTTACTTAAAAAAAGCACAAGGGGAACACAATAAAACAAAACACTACACATACAGGATCAGATAATATAACATTCATTAGGCTATAAGTACTATCTAAGTAAGAAACTATCAAATAGGGTATGCATGATTCCTTTGTTCTAACTAAAGAAAAAATTAGTTAAAATTTTCTTTTGTAAAAAATCTTGATATGTTTTTTTCTTTCTTTTTTTTTTTAAGATTTTTATTTATTTGACACACAGAGAGAGAAATCACAAGTAGGCATAGAGGCAGGCAGAGAGAGAGGAGGAAGCAGGCTCCCCGCCGAGCAGAGTGCCCAATGTGGGGCTCGATCCCAGGACCCTGGGATCATGACCTGAGCCGAAGGCAGAGGATTAGCCCACGGAGCCACCCAGGCGCCCCTTGATATGTTTTTCAATCCCGTATTACAGTGTGTATTAAAAGAACAAACAAGGACCAAGTGGTACTATTTTAAAGTCAATGAGTAAACAGTACGAAGGTGCATAAAGGAGAAACAGATATTCTAGTAAAGAAGCATGGGCTTAATACATTAAATATTTAAAATCAGAGTTCAAAAGAAGAGTTGTTATGTAATCATGTATTAGGGTCATACGTACAATAAACATAGAAGAGCAGTGAGAAATAAGCTCCTTAACAGCGATGGCAAATCTTCCCCGTTTCATCAAGAATATGAGGAAAGGGGCACTGGGGTGGCTCAGATGGTTAAGCATCCGGCTCTTGATTTCAGCTCAGTCATGATGTCAGGGTCATGAGATCATAAGATCTCAGGGTCATGCTCAGCATGGATTCTGTTTCAGATTGTCTCTCCCTCTGCCTCTGCCCCTCCCTGCACACTCTCTCAAAAGAAATAAATACAATCTTAAAAAAACAACATGAGAAAGGAGATTCTTCTGGTCTCTAACTGCTGACGTTCCTGTTGCTTATGACACAAAAGAAGCTGTTACACAGATGAAGCTGTCCCAAGACAAGGGAGTTACCCACTCATCTATCCCTTCAAAAACTTACTCGGCATCAGGCATTTTTCTGAGTGCTGAGTGAGAAGATCGCTAGGGTCTTTATTCTCACAAAAGCCATTTTCTAATCTGGGAGGAAGACACAATACAGAGACCAGCCAAGTGCTAAGTGTCACACAGAAGTCCAGACAGACTGCTGGCCGAGGGACTGGATGGCTATGAGACCGGGTAGTCACGAAGTTTCTCTAGAGAGCTGGAATTTAAGCTGCCCTCTGTGCTGTCTGCTGAGAGAGCCTATAAATAAATGACGTCCCAGTAAGGAATGGACACATCCAGAATCCAGATCCCATTTTCTAAATCCCATTTTCTGCTTAAAGGAATGAAGGCTCTTTGGAGAAATGTTTGATTCAAGGGCTGGAGAAGGGAAAGTATAAGGTGAGCTTGCAATGTCTCATTATTCCAGAAAGTAAGTGTCTACAGAATGGGGAAATGACAAAATGATACGAGACCCCACTTGAAAAGACTCCGAATGCCAATTCTGAGACAAGCTGAACAAAAAGTGCAATGCTCATAATGGATTCTAACCCACTGAAAGTATTAAAGAAACACGTAAATAACTAGGGGACGAAGGACGACTCCTCCTTATCAGAATGGCATCTGACTAATGTAAAAGGAGTGGGGGAGTTAGGAAATCAACATTTGGAAAATATCCAAATAGTAAGTGAGAGAATAATACAAAGAGGGTGAGAGAACAAGATAAGGCAAATGTAAAGTGTTATCAGTGGGGAACTGAGTGAAGGGTGCAGAGGAATTTCTTGATATTATTCATGTGTCTTTCCTGTGAGTTTGAAATTATGCCTGAATAAAAAGTTAAAAGGAGGGGCACCTGGCTCAGTGGGTTAAGCCTCTGCCTTCCGCTCAGGTCATGATCTCAGGATTCTAGGATTGAGCCCTGCATCAGGCTCTCTGCTCAGCAGGGAACCTGCTTCCCCCTCTCTCTCTGCCTGCCTCTCTGCCTACTTGTGATCTCTGTCAAAAAAATAAATAAACTCTTTAAAATAAAAAAAGGTTTAAAGGAAAAAAAAATCTGGTTCTGAAGTAGAACAGAGAAACGGAGGCAATAGCTGGAGGAATAGGAGACGGAGGGAAGTTTCTGTTGCGTCGGAGATCCCTGAGGACTTCTGCAGAGTGACAGGAAGTGCAGGAGTGACTGCAGAAGCAAAGTCCTGGAGACTGGGATCCACAGCACTGGATGAGGGATGGAAACCTAATCCATGGGAACCCATGAGCCCAGCCGGCTGGAGGACGGTAGTTTGGTGGTGAGAAGATGAAGTTGTTGTCCGATTAATTCTTTGTGCCTGATGAAAGAGGGTAAACTTAGAATTTCACAGTGTGATGAGATCTGATAGTTTTGGAGTGTGGAAAGGAGATTTTAGAGAAGTTCGACATAACAGTCGTGCATGTTGATGGCCCACAGAATTTAGAGACCACTTATTTAAAGCAAAAAGTTGGTCCCTTCAGCAATGGTGACATGTTTGGGTGCAGATGCCAAGTTGGTAAAGATGTGAAAATTAACCAGAGCTAGGTCCTAGAGAGAGCCAGGGAGTAGAGAAGGAAGGGGGAGGGGGGAGCGACGGGGTAAGGAGATAAAGGAGACGAGGTACGGAAGGAAGAGAAGGCACAAAAGTCAGTGTTTGGGACGCAAGCCTCATACTGGGGAAACAAGAGTTGACTTAGACGTGGCCCTGGCCTTCACAGCACTTAGGGTCTTGAAAGAAAGACAAATGAATGAAAAGGAAATTTCTACAGAGCATGCTAGCACATAAGCAAGCACACAGCACTATGGAGGCCCACAAGGTGTTCCTCAGTCTAAGTGGAAGGGAGTTTCGGGGAGCCTTCTTAGACATGGCAGTGTTGGAGCTGAAGGATGAGTGTAAGCTAACGACAAGAGTGAAGGATTAAGGAAGGAGACCTGCAGTCCTGGGCAAATGGGAGAAGATGGAAACACTACTGTAAGAAGAACTCCCAATTCCGATATTTAATGGAGTAGGAGTATAACATTTAGATTGGACAAAACTGGGGGACAGAGCTGGAGATGACGGCGGGGGCCAGATCACAGAAGATTATGTGTGTCATCCTGGAGAGCTGCAAAGGTGACAGGCACCAAGGAAGAGTTTTAAATAGCGCAGAGGTATCATCAGATCCGTGGTGCTGAAAAACTACGCCGGTGGCAATACGAAGAAGCCAAACAAAAAGGCACAAAGACCAAACGGGGACATGTTTTACAAGACTGCATTCTCTGCAGGAGGAGGATTAAGACATCTCTGGAATGGAAACAAAGCTGCACAACTAATTATATCACAGAGTCAACATTAATAAATAAAACCAAATATAGACCTACTTTTCTCCTGCACAGAACAAAGGGAAAATGAATGATTACTCTGCATATATGAGTGCCTGCCCATACATTCTGGGCTACTGGGAACATGGGTGAGGTTCATGAGTAAAGTCGTTTTGGGTTTTAGAAAAGACATGGATCTTCAGGTGTGTAGTTATTTCAAAGTTTACTGGTACTCTGGGCCAGGGAACTTGACAAATAGGTTTCCTAATTTAATAAAATCAGCCCCAATGTGTGTGCTGTTGGTGAAAAGATAAATGCATAAAGACTTCCTCAATTAATCTTAGTTAGGTTGCTTAAATGCTTAAGAAAACAATTTTGGATCTGTTACTTAGCAAAGAATAATTATAAACTACATTAATATGCCGGCTTTTCCCTTAAAAATCAGGATACACATTTTAGGCAAAGCACCGTGTTAAGTACAGGTTATACAAACTGCTTTAGAAAGGGTACACTTAATAAAGCAAGGTCATGTGTAAGCAAAAGAAATACATGACATCTAGAAGAATTCACCCATCATGAGAATTGAACCCAAAGAGAATTGAAGGAGTGAATTTGTGTGGACTATAAACAAAGAACTAGCTTTACTATACATAAATATATATAATTTCTTTAATTATCTGATCAATATTCAACAAGCAATTAGGTACACACCAAATTTTATAACAATATTGATGGGAGAAGGAATTTTTTTCAGCATCACCTCACTTAAACTGAAAAAGATACTCTTTTTTATTTAAAGACCTTAAATATGGGTTCCCAAACTATTTCTATAAAGGGCTGGATAGTAAATATTTTTTTCTGTGCCATGCAGACTCTGTCTAGTCTACTCAACTCTGTAGTCATAGAAAATATGTGAACGAATAAGCATGGCTTCATTCCAGTAAAATTTAATCTATAAAAACAAGACAGCAGGCAAGATTTGGCCTATAGTTTGCTGGCCCTTGTTCTAAAACAACACTTGTTAAGTGTTATCAGTTTCTCTTAAATCATAAATTTACTCAGAAGAACTACAGGATCCAAATCATTCCGAAAATTTTAAGAAGCCTCCTAAAAAGTTTCCCATTTTAACTCCATCAATTTTCCTTATAGAAAGAACAAAGGCTATCCAGACAGGGGGCTTGCAATGAGATTTAATTTTAGAAAGAAGAGATTCCCCCCCCCTTTATTTTTCTAGTAATCTAGCTGACAGCTTTTGATTCAGGAACCCAAAGCGGGGATAATTTGGAGAGGATGACAAATTTAATTTTGGATAGGCTGATCTGAGACTCTGGGTGATCAGGCAACCTCTAAAGCAAAAAACTTTTTTTTTTTTAAGACTTTATTTTTAAGTAATCTTTATACCCAACGTGGGGCTAGAACTCACAGCCCTGAGATCAGAGTCATGTGCTCTACCAACTGAGTCAGCCAGGTGCCTCTAAAGCAAAAAACTCATGCTCCAGCTTTGAAAGCACAAACAAACCCATTTCGCTGTCCATCACCCAGACACACTGGGCATTTAAAACACACTGGACTCAACTAATAACTTTCCAAGACACCCACAGAAAAGAACAGAGCTGTTATTTTACTTCGGTTTTATAAACCAACCCCAGATTTAATTAGCAAATGAACAAGTCAAACATCTAACACTGGCATGTTATACCACTGATCAGACTCTGAAAGGTCTTTTTCTCTTTTTCAATTTAGAAACTTGGGAAAGATTTTACCTTAAATCTGTCTTTTCATTATGGTGTACCAAAAAGGCAGTATTACATGCATTTGTAAAGTAAGATATTGTCAGAAAAATTATCTCCTAACTTGAGGAAAAGGTTTTAAATTAGTTTTGATAAAATTTTTTAGGTTGAAAACTCAGGCATAAACTTTTCTTTTTAAAATGCTTCAGTCATTCCTTGTTTAACCTGGAAGCTTTTCTGATAGAAATAACAACAATAATGGTAAAGCCTAGCACATTATTAAAATTGAACACAGAACAGGCACTGGGCTGTATGCTTTATATGCAATGACTCCATGAAGAGCTACAGCTTAGAGTAAATTCCTTCCCCAAGGTCCCAGAGAGGCTAATATGCAAAAGCTGGTCTCAAATGAAGTATGAGTAACTTTAAACTCCGCATTTCCAAATATCAGATGCTCTTAGCATCTTCAACAAACTGTTCAAGGGAATTCTTAAATAAAGACATTTATACATTTGAGAGCTATTTATTCTTTCTTCTCTATCTAAATCTCGTCTACAAATTATTTGGTGAAAGACTTTCTGGCTCTCTATTTTCTTGCTTAAAACCTGCTGCCATCTCTGGGCTCAATTTAGAATAAACGATAGACTTGTACACATGGTACTCATGGTCCCCAGATCTTGTCTCAGATTGCTTGGCATCCTCATCACGCCCACTCCACTAACCAATCCATAAACTGTTCTCTTAGGCATAATGGCCTTTAATCCTTGGATCGTGTGCATTGCTGAGGCTAGGGGAAGACACAGTCCTCTCTGCTTCTGAAATCCCTCTCATCTCTGAGACCAAGCTCAAATACCTCCCCTATGAAATCTTCCTCAACTCTGCCAATAAGAATCCATCTCTTTCTCCTCTGTGCTACCACAGCCCTTTGAGCTTTCCCTTCAGTTCAGTTACCATCCCTTGCCTCACATTCCTGTTATGAGTGAATGTATCTACAGTTCTCACTAGAGATCCCTGAAGACTGGGATGATACTATATGTGCCTTGGTATCCCTCCTCGTATCCAGCAACATACTTCGTCTATGGCAGGTAAACGGAAAAGTTCATAAATGGAATGCAGCAAAGACTCCATGTTGCTAAAACCTCTTTAATACGTAATCCTTCAGGAAATGTGGCCATCCACAGAATCTCAAACCTCAGGAACTGATCCTATAAAAACTGTTGAGAGGTATTTGGTTCATGAAGGTTGTGGGGCCTTCTATGAAGCAGGATGTGCTATTAATCTAGTGTAGAGGGCAAAGCTGGTTTCAGGAAAATCACTGGAAGACTTCTCGAAATTAAATACAAACCTTCAGAAGTGTTGGGTTAATAAAAATTTACTTCAACAGCAATCTCCTGCCAATAACTGAGAAGAAGATGAAACAAGAAGGGGAAAGAGGAAGTGAAGGAAAATACTATCGGTTTTCAAGTTTGGAATAAAAGATCAAATTACAGTAATCTGTGAGGTAGTCCAGAGAGGAGAGAGCATGACTGAGCGATCTTTGTTTCCCAAGCTTCAGATTCCTCATGTATCCTAACTTGCTCCAACTCATGTTAGCCACACGCTTCTCACTCTGTTCCTTCTTGCAATTTCAAAATACCTTTCAAAAATGTCTTTTTTTTTTTTTTTAAAGATTTATTTATCTGAGAGAAAGAGAGAGAGAAAGTGTGTTGGGGGAGGGGGAGAGGGAGAGCAAGAATCCTCAAGCAGACTCCCCACTGAGCGTAGAGCCTGACACGGGGCTTGATCTCATGACCCTGATATCATAACCCAAGCTGAAACCAAGGGTCAGACATTCGGCCGACTGAGCCACCCAGGTACTCCTCAAAGACATTTTAAAATTTTAGAAGAAAATCTTGTAATTACACTTAGCATTTCATATTATAAATACCCTCTTGGTCATCAGCAGGCTTCACATTATTAAGACACATTGCAAGGTAGAGGCCTCTACCTGGAACCCAGAGGCTCTTTCCTACTACCTAAATGACAGAATCAGATGGCCAGAGGTGACTCGTTCTCAGGGGGCACCTCTGATTCTTCTCAGCCTAAGCCTCAAATGTTGGTATGTGCCAGAGTTCTGTGTTCACACCTCTCCCTTCTCACTCAATACAGTCTTCCTTGCTTTTTCCCATTAATTCCTTGACTTAACTGAGAGTTATCCATATGTATGATGGTTTCAACTCGAGCTTCAGATGACCTTACTTTTTTTAAAAATTTTTTTAAAGATTTTATTTATTTATTTGACAGACAGAGATCACAAGAAGGCAGAGAGGCAGGCAGAGAGAGAGGAGGAAGCAGGCTCCCCACTCAGCAGGGAACCCGATGCGGGGCTTGATCCCAGGACCTGAAGGCAGAGGCTTTAACCCACTGAGCCACCCAGGCGCCCCCAGATGACCTTTCTTTTAAGCTTTGAATTTGTATTTACAATTGTTTTTTGGGCATTTTCACTAGGATATCCTGATGGCCCCTCACTTATTTTATAACCACACTTATTTTATCTGCTTTCTCTCTCTCTAAATAAAAGAAGGCACCCCACATCTCCTTTGGTCTTAATCTAAGTTAAAAGTATTACCTACCTAGTCAACCAAATTAGAAACCTGGAGTCATCTTATATTTTTGCTTTCCCTCCTTCCGCTAATCTTGTTTGTTCCTCCTGCCTCCTAAAATCCCTCTCATGAAGAAATTTTATAACCCTGAGGACAGAAAGAAGACTCCACAAGTTTCCAGAAGGCAAAACAAAACAAAACAGGTCATGTACAAAAAGAATCTGGGACTGGAATGACTGGCTATGTCAATGGAAACAACAGAAACAAGATAATGGAGCACTGCCTTTGAATTTCTGAGGTTAAGCAATTTTCAAAGAAGGGTAAGGCTAAAGTAATGATAGTTTCAAAAAATAATGATTTCCAGACATTCATGGCTTCAAGTTGTTTACCTTTCATGTATTCTTCCTCAGTAAGCTACTGGATGGTATGTTCTACCAAAAGGAGAGAGTAAATAAAACATGGAAAACATGGAACTCAGGAAAAAGGGTATCCGTGCAGGAAAGGGGCAAAGGGGTTCTCATGACAATGATGAATAGTAGGTACATACTCATAATAATGTGATGTAAGAAAAATTATGATATGCTCATATTGGAATGACAGGGGATGGGAAATGTGTCTGAGTAGCTGGGCAAGAGAGCTAAGTTCTTCTCTTCTATGTAAGAAAGTCAAAGAAAAAATCCCACACACTGAAAGATCAAAAAACAGCTACCCAAACATTGCGTTTAGAAATCTGGAACTGAACATCAGAATAAACAGCCAAATGAGCTGAACACAGCTGTTTCTGGGGAGGGTCTCAGGAAATTGCTGTTTTTCACTGTAAGCCCTGTAGTAGTACTTTCAACTTTCAGTATTTCTGTATATGAAAACTCTGGTTAAAAAAAAAAAAAGAATTAGGGGCGTCTGGGTGGCTCAGTGGGTTAAAGCCTCTGCCTCTGAGGTTAAAGCCTCAGGTCATGATCCCAGGGTCCTGGGATCGAGCCCTACTTCAGGCTCTCTGCTCAGTAGGGAGCCTGCTTCCTCTTCTCTCTCTGCCTACTTGTGTTCTCTGTCTGTCAAATAAATAAATAGAATCTTAAAAAAAAAAAAAAAAGAATTAGGTATTCTGTTTAAGCATTACAGTGACTACTTTGTGTTATAATTCTGTAAGGAAAGATACTCAGAGAGAAAAGATTTAAAGATCTAATCTTCTTTTTTATTTCCCCAATATTTTTAATGAAAAGAGCATGTTGATTTCTTTACTAAATCATTTCTCCTCTCTTGCAGTTATATTATTCCATATCAGTATTCTAAAAGATGTTCTAAACAAACAACCATACTATAACCTAGTGAGAAATGGTTATGTCTCACCCAAGAGGGTTAAGATTTGTAACCCCATTCCATATAACACACTTGAGTTATAAGCTAATGGGTCGATAAAACATGCCAGGTCCTGTCCTAATGACTCTAAGCCTACATGAAACATTTTTCTGTGAGGAATATGGCTTAATTAACCACCTGCTGAACTCAGTTTGGAAGAAAGGTAACTTACGGTGAAAAATTTTCTCTCATGAAAAATAAATACAATTTTAAGGGTCAAAAAGCCACAGTGAAAATAGGACTTAATGGTAATTTTTGTTTAATTGTATTATTTGGAGACACACAGACATTAAAGGTTAAGTAGCCTATTCCCTCATTTTACAGAAAACTGCAGCCTAAAAAGATTCAGTGACTTGACTAGAACGACTCTGTACATTTTCAGATTTTGTAAAGTGATCCATGTCATTTAGCAATGGTTAAACAACTTCTAATATGTAGTATATACTCTCAAAGTAAAGTTGGGAATAGACTCAATCGATTAGGTGATTCAAGCCCCAAAAATGAATGCCTTAGATTACCTGGATATTTGGAAGAGATTTTGTTTGTTTTTTTATCCTTTTCACTGTACATGTAGAAGTAATTCATTACAGAAAATAATTTCAACTCCAGAAAAAAATAAATTCTTTGTATATGCCAAAGACAATTACTATCAATAGCTTGGAGCAATTTTTTGCTTAATATACTATTCATTACATATTGTCTATTGTCACATCCATCAAATACACTGTACTATTATTTTTTTTTAAGATTTTATTTATTTATTTGACAGAGAGAAATCACAAGTAGATGGAGAGGCAGGCAGAGAGAGAGAGAGGGAAGCAGGCTCCCTGCTGAGCAGAGAGCCCGATGCGGGACTCGATCCCAGGACCCTGGGATCATGACCTGAGCTGAAGGCAGCGGCCCAACCCACTGAGCCACCCAGGCACCCTGTACTATTATTTTTTAATATGGACTTTACTTCAGTTATTAAGAGAAGGGAAGGAGATGGAAAAGAAGCAGAAACTCCCAGTTATATAAACAGAGGAGAAAAAAATTTGAATTTCTTATTCAAATTATAAAAGCTCATTAAAAGGAAATAAAGCAAAAAATATGACAAAACGGACACATTTTTGTTTAAACTATTAACAACTTTAAAATAGGGTGATGGCTTTGATATGGCTGTAAATTAAAGATGGTTCATGCTCACAAAAATTTTCAGGGGTAAAACATGCTTATGTTAGACTTTGAGAATTTATTTTTAGATGGCTCAAATAACTCATTTATAAGGAATTCGAAAGCCCTCAGTTTTACGTATTTATTTTATTTTTCATTTCTTAAAAAAGTAGGCTCAGAGCTCAATGTGTGGCCTGAACTCATGACCCCAAGATCAAGACCCCAGCAGAGAGGACGAGTTGGACGCTCACCCAACTGAACCATCCAGGTGTTCCATCCCTCAGTTTTAAATCTGTATAAAAAGCTTATGTTTCTATGTTCCATATTAAAAGATTTTGCAATAAATACATTGTTTGAAAAGTTCCTTAAAAAATTGCTGGTGGGACGAAAGAGGAAGGAAGGAAAGGAGGAGGCAGGGAGGTATGGAGAGAAGGAGGATAAAGCCAGGATCAAGGAATTTGCCTCAATCACTTTTTTGTCTTTTCTTCTTTTCCCTTTATGCAGCAGAAATAGGCAGGCCACTACTCAACCTCTACCATAAGACTGGCAGCTCTGAGAACTCCTTTTAAAATGTAGCATGTAATGAATACATTTCTGTTCATAAAGGAATAAGGAGACATTTCCACATAAAAATCACTTTTTTTTAAAGTAAGCTCTATGCCCAATGTGGGGCTTGAACTCATGACCCTGACTGAGCCAGGCAGGTACCCTGAAACTCAATCATTTCAATTGTTAATTTTTATTAAATATTATTATTTTACTAAATATTATATTATTATTGTTTTATTAAAACATATTTATTATAAAAAATTTTTGTTTTGCTTTATTTAAGAAATCTCTATACTTCACATCAGGCTCGAACTCACGACCCTGAGATCAAGAGTCCCAGGCTCTTCCAACTGAGCCAGACAGTGCCCTCGCTTTTAAAATCATTATCTACTTTTACCATTGCATGAATGCAGGCATTAAATGAATGGGACATGTCTCCTCTAGTTAATATATACTGAGAAAGTATTTATTTATAAGCATAAAAGCCAAGAAAGTATTTATTTTTAAGAATAAAAACCAGGGGACGCCTGGATGGCTCAGTTGGTTAAGCAGCTGCCTTCGGCTCAGGTCATGATCCCAGCGTCCTGGGATCGAGTCCCACATTGGGCTCCTTGCTCAGCAGGGAGCCTGCTTCTCCCTCTGCCTCTGCCTGCCATTCTGTCTGCCTGTGCTTGCTCTCTCCCCCTCTCTCTCTGATAAATAAAATCTTTAAAAAAAAAAAAAGAATAAAAACCAGGAGTTATCCTGGGAGACTCCTTTGAAGTCAATCGCCTCGGACATCACAAGATTTTTCACTTCATTCAAGATCTATTTTTATTATGAGAGCTTCTGAGTTCTTTTATTATTATTAATATGTGAGCTTCGTAAATCTTCAGAGATAAGTTCTTATTTTTCATGGCAGTGCCCTTTCCCAATTACTCCACATACTGGGGTATCAGAGTTATTGTTAAACAGATCATTAAAAATGACAGATCATGTCCTTATACCTGACTAGGTTAGTCCTACTATAAATGAGGTGCTCTGGGACATGCATACTCTCTTTTGGATCACCAGGGCCATATTACTGCACTGAAGCACAACAATTTACTAACTCTGGTCCAAATCTGAGTTGGTGATTAAAAACTGATGGAGTGTTTGGCACTACTAAGAGAGTGTTCTTAATACCTTGGTTCAGAACACCGCTTTTCCAGTTTGAAGTTAACCAGTTTAAATAAACATTTGTATTTATGCTCTATCTCCACTAGTATACTTCGGAGAAAAGGTTTTACTTAGATTAAACAAACACCAAGGGTGAGAAAAATGCATACTGAATCTATTTGTCTCCATTAAGAGAGAAATCACACTGCTTTTCTACTCAATTTTCAAATATAAAAGAACTTTCTGAAACAATTCTTAAGCACTGTCAGTCTTAATATCCTCAATGTTGAGAAATCAATGATTATTTTTGAATGGTAATATACAACACAAAGCACAGTGCTACTGAATTCATCTGAATCCCTTGCATTATTAATTTACGTAATTTCTTAGTCCTTGCCTTAATGAAATTGACTGGAATATGTCAGGAGAACATAGCTAAAGATATATCTCTTTTAGAAACGGAGCTTTGATCTTCTCAAGGTCACTAATACTGTTATGTGAAATAATAATTTTGGGTACATAAAATGTGTTCATAAAATATTACACATCTTGCAGAAACCTAACAGGACATACTCAAACAGGTAAAATCTGCTTTTACCTCAGCTCTGATTCACTCTGAAAGAAGGTTTGTAGTCTACACTTTAAACACAGAGGCTGGTATCTCTTGCTATCAGATCATAAACACAATGTCTATATTATCAAAGAGTTCATCTATTCCAAACATCTCAATTGTCTGTTAAAGAAATACTGAGTTTCTTTATATTACGCTAAAATAATATTAGGTTTAGAGTTATATCTCAGAGTTCTAAAGTCAAAGCTCAAAATACCTTAAAGTTGGGATTTTTGAAAGGCAAAGGAAAAGGAAGGTGTAATGTGGCAAACAACTTGTTGTTGTCTTTTTGTACCACCCTTCTTACATTAAAAGAGGAATTCATGCCAAGATAGGTATGAAAAAAAAAAGCAAGATTTTGAAACAGTTTTTTTATACTAATTAAAGGTATTTTGGAACTATTTTATACTAATTAAAGGTATTTTGGAAACGGTCCCTTGCAGTCTTCAAAAGGATTAGCAGCAATATTTTATGCTGGGTAAAAAAAGAATACTGCTTCTCTTCTTAAACATCTAATGTAGAAGGTGGGTGATTACTAAATTTATTTTCATGTAAGTGTGAAAAATTCTTGATCATGTTCCAAATCTTTTGTAATGACACAAGAGAGAACAGTACCAGCGATGAATTTTGGACTATACTACATCAACCACATAATGCACTATCTTGTCTAGAAGAGTAACTTATTTTTTAACTTACTGCTTCTAATCTTTTTTTTTTCACTTTAAATAAGAAGTAAGAAAGCAATTAAAGAATTTTATATCATATGAAATATCCTACAGATTTTTGTTTTGTTTTTACAGAATCAGCTTTTATCTTTGGGCTTTCCATATCAAATTCAAATATATCATGATGAAGTAACCTCTATCCAAATATGATAAATAGATAACCAATAAAGCAAGTTATATTATAAAAAACTTTTATTAAGCTGAGATCTCTTTAAAAAGTATAAACTTATAGTCTAAAAATAGATCCTTGATTCAGTCACTGAACATTCTCCAATTTACTTCCAACATAAAGTGGTGGAAGAGATTTGAAATTGGAGGTCTATGCATTGATCCATTACCTTAACTCTGGCTGGCTGAGAAGTCTGCCACTGTCTGGCCAACATCAAGGAATATCTGTTATATGCAAGGATGTTGTCCAAGGGTCAAGTCACAGATTTTTACTCTTGAGTTTCTTGGGATGACACTGGACTTGGGGTACCTACTTTTCTGTGTTATGTGGCTATAAGCAGTAAGAATTTTTTCTTTGACAAATAAGAAAATGCTATTAGAATTTTTTTTAAGAAAAAAAAAAAAAAACAGAAGAAATAGGTGCCTTCCCAAGTCCTGAATTGTAATGTATTTTAGAATAAGCCATTCAAATTGTCAACAATTCCAGATTGTTGCTTACTCTACACGATCAGTATCTTTTCAGGGAATGCATTCCTTATATCTGGCAGGTAGGAAATATTAGGGTTTGAGATAAGCAATATATTTTCCTGTAATCAAAATTGTCCCCCTGCGATTGCTTCTTTCAAAGCAGCGATATACTATGATGGAAAAATGTCATTCATTTTCCAAAACTGTATTTACAAGCAACTTTTCAGGAACATAGCTTTTCTGCTAAGGCAGGAACATCTATATTTACAACACAGATCTGAAACACCTACATGTTTTTCTGTATAACAGAGCATGTTTCTCTTGGCCCAAACCATGTTTTATCTTCACATTTGAGCAGGAATTTTTAAACAGGTCACTCTTGGTTATTTTAGCCAGAAGAACATTGAGCCATTAGTTTTGTTTTAGGGAAAACAGTGATGTGTAACCGCATAAAATATCATGCTACACTTTCTACTTCTGCACATGCACACAAAGTTACCATCTGAAGTCTTCTTTAATTCAGTTTTCAGTTTTTCCTGCTCTTCTACTAGTTTTTTATTTTCGGCTTCCAAAATGTGTTCCTCTTCCTTGGCATTGCTTTTCAAGAGCTATCCGAAAAGAGAGTTATAGAAAGAAGTAAGCTTAGACCGCAATAACCACATACTATTTCAGGAAGTAGGCTGAATAACATATTTAAGATTATTGGTCTTTATTTGATTCTTTATCTTTTCAGTATTCTATAATTTTCTACAATGTACTTTTGCTGGTAGAAACTTGATATTTGGCAAACAAAAAGATTTCTTCTTAATAAGGCTGAAATCTCTGAAATGAAAATTAAGAGTTTCTGGTTGGGCTATAATTAAAATTATGTTTTCAAAAAGTATTTAGTAAGTAATGTGAATGTCTCCTCCTCCGTTAAAGGTGTGATGTAAATCTAAGGAAAAAAACAGTTGTGAGGATGGTATTAATTGGTAAACCATTATGTTCCAATTGCAGAGCTGTCTACTCAGACTATTTTTATGCAGACCAATCTGTAAAAAAGGAATATAAGTCAGGGTGGGGAATGGATAAGTGTATAATGATAGGGCTATCTCTATGTTTGGAATATTCTACCTAATTCTGAATAGTCATTGAATAGTCCCCAAATTAATCTTATTCAGCTAATCTTTCACAATATTTTTTATATTCTGAAATCTATGTGGGTTTTTTTGGGTTGCTGTTGTTAAAGATTTTATTTATTTTAGACAGAACAAAAACAATCATAGAGGGAGAGGGATCACAGAGGCAGAGAGAGAAGCAGATTCGATGCTGAGTGGACAGCTGGATGTGGAACTCAATCCCAGGACCGTGAGAACATGACCAGAGCCAAAGGCAGATTCTTAACTGACTGAGCTCCTCTAGGTGCCCCTCAGTGTGGGCTTTTAAAATGTTTTTTGTATGTTGGTAGATTATCTTCTTTTTTTTTTTTAAGACTTTATTTTCCAGAGAGAGAGAGAGAGAGAGTGCGAGAGCACAAGCAGTAAGAATGGCAGGCAGAGGGAGAAGCAGGCTCCCTGCTGAGCAAGGAGCCTAACACAGGACTTGACCGCAGGACCCTGGGATCATGACCCGAGCCAAAGGCAGACACTTAACTGACTGAGCCACCCAGGTGTCCCTGTAGATCATCTTTTCTGGGCAAAAAAAATTAAGATCAGAATAGTAAAATATTTGACTAAAATAAAAATACCATGAAGTAAAAATTTCATAATCTGTAGGCCTAAAAGGAAACTATCATTGTTAACAGAATTAAGAAACTTACTTATCTTAGAGAAGTTTTAAGATATTTAAGTAACCACAAAAGACAAATTAAACTAATGTTTGAAAAAAAGTATGTATACACTGACATGGGTTATTTGAGTAAATAAAGTGGAAGCAACTTGATATTGACGGTTTCTATAGTCAAATAAAAAACACAGCTCAGGACAATTTTGAACAAAGTGACAGAAAAGAATTTCTACTGCTGGGTGATTCCTTTTCTAATGTAAGTGGTATATCCAATAAACAAAACTCACAAAGTTCTACTGAGCATGGGCTACATGTAAATATATTACAATTTTTATAATTAGGTGATATAAGGGAAAAAATGTAAGAGAAATATGGTCTCTGCTCTCATGTAACTCTAGTGGAAAGGGGGACACAAGAGCATAAAAACTGTAATATAAGATCAAATACAGTTCTATCTTCTATCTTGTTATAATACAGTTTAGGCAGCTTAGAAGGAGTAATTAAAGCTCTCATGAATATATGACCACAAAGAATTTTTTTAGGAGACAAACACTAAAATACATCCTTAAGCTTAAGGAGCCTCTTATCTTCAAAATTTACAAAAAGAGCAGAAAGAAACAAGTTTTTTTTTCCCCATTAACTCTATAAATTTGTTGCCCACCTCAAGTTCAAAATAATCCAGCTGTTACTTCACTGAATTCAGTTCACACAGTCTCCAGTGATTACCCAAATTGGAAGAGAACCTCTGAGTTGCAGGAATGTTTATACTGACTGCTTGAATTATTATGCCATTGACTTGGAAAAGTTGGATTTGTGTTGGGTCTTGTAAATAACCTTTCATTATTGCACCTGCAAACTTGTCCAGATTTATTATGTGTGACTTGATGCTGGAGAAAGACCAAGAGCCCTGGAACTGAAATTCAATAGCTAGCTACTAGTTACAATAATGCATATGTTCCCTGTTCCACCCACCTTATACCATAGTGGCGAATGGCCGGGAAAAAAACAAAACAAAACTGGTAAGAAGTAAAGCTCCATCACTGTTGTTATTTTAAAGCACTTGAATTAAAAGTTGATTGGTCCTCCATAATTATTTCATTAATTGAGTATCCAAACAGACAGGGGTCTCAGGCAGCATCTACAAGTCATTTTGTAAGATAGCATACAAAGGGCACCAAAAAATGTGGTTAAGAGTATGGATTCTAGAGCCAGGCTGCTTGAATTCAAATCTTAGTTCTGCCATTAATTAGTTGAATGGTTCTGTGCAAGTCACTTAACCTTCCTGTGCTTCCATTTCCTCATATATAAAAACAGATAATAACAGTACCAACCTCATGGGATTGTTGCAAGAATTAAGAGTTAATACCTTACTGTGAAGGATTTGAAGCAATACCTGGCATAGTGTTAGCTATTATTTATAACCTTGGACCTGAGAACATATGAGGTGACTTGCCCTAGATCACAATGCTAATCACTTTTATTAGAGTTAGGACTAAGTTTCTTGGATCTCACAATAAAAGTGCTTTCCATTAGGTAAGGTGTCTCTGACAGAGAATAAAGAGTTGTTTCCATAGCTAATATTTCAAAATCTATATGAAATATCTCAAAACAGAAGTGATCTTTGATATTCTGACCTCTGGCTTTTCTTGGTCAGTCAGTACACTTGTGGGCACTGACAGTATTAATGTGTAGCTCATGATCTTTCTCTTTACTGTGTGCTAGCTTTAGCATGGCATATCTATGGGTCTCTGATGATCTGGGGCCAATGACTGGGACCTTCCAGTCAATATAGGAAGCAGAGAACCCAGGACAGCATGGAATCAAAGGGGAAGAATAAAACAAACATTAAAAAAAAAAGAGAGAGAGAGAGAGAAATTGTGGAGGAATCAAAGAATCAGTAGTCATGAAATAAATTTCCTTGCAAGGGTAACTTGTGAAAACAATACTAAAAGAAAAAAAGTGCCAAAATTGTTCTGAGGAAGGTGTTTTTTTTGAAGGACAAGATGAATTTAGATATATTATGGTATATTTGAAAAAAATAATAGTACCAGAAGTTTACAAAAATACTTTCCATTTTCTTAAAGCTGATGAGTAAAAGGAAAACAACTAAAGAATAAGAGGAAAAATCTGTGTTCTGTTAGTAATTAGAACTCATTACTCTAACATGATAGGCATAATTTTAAATCAAGATAGGTACACAATAAGTTTACAAATACAAGGTTGGGTTCTTTTGAGTTTAGCCATCATGTATTAATCAAAGCTTTAAGGGTTTTGTTTTTACTTTCACCATTTTGAAGTAAGATGAAAGGACAGAAAATGAAACAAGTAATATTGAGGTACAAAATGAAGCTGATTTTGCCTTTTTTTTTTTTTTTTTTTGCAAAAAAGCAGAAATGACTTTTGAACACAGAAATACCAGGAGCTATATTTACTACAAAAGGAAATTTATACGGCATCTATAGATCAATGCCTCAAAACAAAACAAAACGAAGTAAAAAATAGAGTGGTTCTTTATTTTACAATACCTCAAAGAAACATTTTTGAATGCTGTTTTATATGAAAAAAGGTACTTCTTTACTTTTTTGCTGTACTGCGAAATAAGGAAGACATCATTATAAAAAAAACACGGGTTCTGAATAGATGACCATTATACCATAGCATCAAACACAATTTTTTGTGCAATGAGGTTTGCCTTATTTAATAGGTTTCTGGAAAGACTTCTATTATATTATGTATTGGATAATTAATTTCTATAAGAGGCTAGGCTCTAAGACTAAGGTATTTTAATTCTCTATTAAACTCAATACTTTTTATATAAATATAATGTAGAATAATACATAATTTATATTTGCATTTCATTAATTTATAATAGGAAAATCATTTTATTGTACTATTTTAGGAATGTTTTTAAGAAAATGTATTTCACTTCTGAATGGTTCCACTGATACTTTGTTTTAAGAAGTAGAATTAGCAAAACTTATGGGGCTTAATATGAACACCAAATACTCAAGCTCTGACATCTTATCCCTAAATTTTACACTTAAGAAGAAAATAAAATAATTCTGTGGCTATCATTTTCACACTTGTTCTTTTTATTTAATAGAGAAAACATCAGTTCCTAATACTCACTATGTCTGATTGGCAGGGGAATTTTAGCATAGGGTTCTCAAGGAAGGACTATCAGCAACACAGCCAAATTAAAGACTTTAAATATAATGTGGGGTCATCAGTCTAGCATTAACTACTTTCTACTGCTCCCTACATAAACATTTAAAAGAAAACAAAAAAATTTAAAAATTAGGCTTAAAAATTATTTAAAAAATAATTTAACTGAAAAGAAAATGGAAACATAGAGCCTTAAAAGGTTTGCTTTAGTTATAAAGTAAAATTAATGGTAATGAAGGAATTAAAATCCATATTCCCAGAATACTGTTTTTTCTTTTAATCATAGGAAATAGGTTCAATGGCATTCTACTACTGAAGGAAACTGAGAACAAACAAATCTAAAGGAGAGTAAGACACTCTGAAACAATCATTTCATAGAACAATATTGTTACTTATGGTTACTTTTTGCTTACAAATTATAAAAGTACTCTTTTTGATACTGAAAAATAATACACCTTGGGAAAACTAACAACATTGACACACATTTTTAAAAAGCAAATTTAAATACCCGTTTTAGTCTTTCATTCTCTTCCATGAATTTTTTGGCAGCCTCATTAGTATTTTCTGCTTGAGTTTTAAGTACTCCTTTGTTTGACAGTTCTTTCGCCAGCTGAGTAATAAGGATAACCAGACGTCTCAACACTCTAAACGAACAAAAGCATTGGAGTACTGTATAAGTAACTAATCATTAGAAGCTCAGATTTAAGATAAACAGTCACTGTCAAATGATTCCCTTTTAGGAATGGGTAAAGTGGAGGGAGATAATGTTTAGGGAGGACATGTATACATATATTCTTCCTTTTTTTTCTTTTCTTTCCTTTTATTTCTTTCATTCTTCCTTTTTCTCTTTTTTTTTTTTTTAAGTCTTTCTGTCAAAACAAGCCTGTATCTCGTTCCTTTGGAATCTTTGTTATAAGACTAGCACTTGGAAGATAGGTTCAGCAGTACTTGTTAATTTAACCATCCTTTTCCTACAGGTGTCTGGCCAGGAGGAGAAGAAACAATTTGAGACAGTGTGGCAGGACCACTAAGAGAGGTCATTTTGTTCATTTTATTTTTTTCCCCCTTACCACTTTAATATTTGCTATTTAAAGAGCATTGTATGAGGCTGGCCAAGCCTAAAAACTGCTCATTCACATCAGTTTATGGGTAACTTCCATTGTTAGCAATTAGTATCTTCAAATATTCATTCAACAGGTATTTCCTTGGCTAAGTGTTTGGAATTGCTAAGTGTTAAGCACCTGCTGGGTACTGGAGACACAGCAGGAAGTGAGACAAAGTCCTTCAAGGAGCTTAGGTTCTAGTTGGAGAAGAAAGAGTTAAAACAGTATTTAATTGCAAAAATGAGTGATACTCAGAAAAATATACATATACAGATACATTCCATGGAAGCATGCTTTGGAGGGAGTGAGGGTCACAAACAAATTCTCCTTGAAAGGGTCTGAAGGATGAATAGAAAGGTAGCCAGGGAAAGAGGGGAATGCTCTGGCAGAGGTTAAAGCGGGTGTGAAGATCCTGAAGTAGGAAGGAGTCAGGTAAACAATAGCGAGTCAATAAATATTTGCTGCAAGAATGAATGCGTGAACAGTTGAAGCTCAGGGTGGGTGGAATGTGGTGTGAATGTCCGAGAACAGTGAGCGACAAGGCTCCAGAGACAAGCAGGGGCCAGATCATGCAAGGCCTTATGGACCCAGCAAGCCATAATGACTATTATTTGGGTATTTCATTCTGCATCCTTTTGTGAAGATGTTAGTATACTAAACAGTACAGAAAAAACAAAACAAAACAAAAAAAAAAAACGTATGGTATAGGTAGGAAAAATGAGGAAGGGAAACACAAATCATGTTTTAAAATTGTGCTTTTTAAAAACTTACAGCCAAAAAAATAATGAGAATCCAGAAATGTAAAGATTTCTTTGAGACCTAAAAAGTTTCATCTGTGCATGTTCATAGGCTCCAGGTCTGGTGGTTAAGCCTTTCTCAATGGCAGGTGATGAGGAATATTTCCTTACTTCTCTCACAGCATCTATTAGAGAAAAAGAGAAAACATTACTTTAGGCTTTTAATAATATAAAATTATTATTAAAATGGCCTTTTAAATAATAGACTTTTGGTATGGGCCCTCTTTTTGTCTTTTCCCCTACTATCCCTGGGAGGGCACCATACTCAAAAGAGATGCTCTGTAAATGGATGTTAGTGGGAATTTTGACTAGAAGAGGATTTTTTAAAAACTCTTTATCTAGGACTTATTATCACTGTACTATCTGTAATCTCTAGCTACACTGCAAACTGTTATCTTTCACTCTTTCAATCCCTAATAGGTTGAGTAAAATCCAACCTACTACAGTAGCATATAGGTCACCTCCCATTCCAATCAATTCTAAGAGGTTATCTATTTTCCTGACTCTACTAGCATTTTATTGTATTATTCCTTCAATACTATCAAATTGTTATGGTAATTATTAAAATAATATTAAGTTATTTAAGGTAATAATATTAAAGTAACATTATTATTAAAATGCTATTAATAATTCATACTAGTAATACTAATATAACTTTACTGAGATTTTAGAAATATTGCGTTACACTGAGATTTCCACTGGCATACGTTTAAATGGAATTTGACCTATGGGGGCATATGCTCCTCCAATGGGCACACGGATGGCATCTGCTACTGGAAACATTCAGAGAGCTGCACTTCTGATGCATTCAGTTCTATTAAGTCTCAGAGGTATAGGGGATCTATTTCTTTCTAATGGAAAACAGATTTCAGCTTATTCATATCTCTATTTAGTGCATTCTTAAGTCATTGGATCTTGTAGGTCCTAGGTAACTTATCTGCTCCTTATGTGTCTCAAAAACCAGGGGGACAAACAAGTCAGACTGCTTCTTTCATGTTGCCATCAGCACACTTAGAAAAAAGTTACTGCTACAGGAAAGAGATTCCAGTTAGAAACTGAGGCCAGTTAAACTATTATTTTAGTTTTTAAAGAATTTTATTTATTTACTTGAGAGAGCGAGCACATAAGAGAGAGCACAAAAGGGGGAAGGGGCAGAGGGAAAGGGAGAAGCAGACTCCCCACTGAGCAAGGAGCCCAACATGAGACTCAAGCTCAGGACCCTGAGATCATGAGCTTAGCTGAAGGCAGATGCCCAACTGACTGAGCCACCGAGCTGTCCCTATTTAATTATCTTTAAAGCAGCTTTGTTGAGTTAGAACTCATGTATCTTAAAGCTTATCCCTTTAAAGCATATAATTCAGTGGTTTTGAGTATATTCACAAAGTTGCATGAACACCACCACTGATTTTTGAATATTTTCATCAACCCCCTCAAAACCCCATTCCCATTCTGCCCCTCCCGTATCTCTTAGCAACTGCCAATCTACTTTCTTTCTCCATGGATTTGCCTATTCTGGACATCCAATACAAAAGCAATCATTAACTTGTGTATTTTGTGCATCTGGCTTCCTTCACTTGGCATGTTTTCAAAGTTCATCTGCGTTGTACCACATAGCAGTATGCCATTATTTTTTATGGCTGAATAACATTCCATTGTGCAGGTATACTGCATTTGGTTTATCCATTCGTCACTTGAAGACATTTGGACTGTTTCCCCTTTTTGGCTATTATGACTAATGCTGCTGTGAACATTTTTTTCTCTGTGGTGTATGTTACCAGTCTTATATTTGGTTTAATTTTTTTTTTTTTTTTTTTTTTTTGCAATTAGAGAGTTTGCTTTTATCTAGCTTCATAAATTCTGGAACAGTTTAAGCAATGAGTAATGCCTATTTTTTCAAAGTGGTAGAATTTCTTGCAAAGCTATCTGGTTTTATTCTTTTCTGATGGGAGTAGCTTTCTTTTTTTTTAAATAACTTTCTGTAATTCTGTGGAAAACTGGTCTGTTTAAATTTTCTGTATCTACTAGAATTCATCTGATAAAGTTATATTTCTCTATAAAATTATTCATTTCATGTAGGTATTCACATTTATTTGCATAGAGATATATCAAATAGTCTTTTTAAAAAAAAGATTTTATTTACTTATTTGAGAGAGATAAAGCACGTGCATGAGGAGGTGGAAGAGCAGAGGGAAAAGCAGACTTCACACTGAGCCTGTAGCCCCATGGCAGACATGGGGCTTGAACCCAGGACTCTGAGATCATGACTTGAGTTGAAGTAAAGCTTAACTGACTGAGCCTCCCAGGTACCCAGTCTTTTAAATTATCTTTAAAAATTTTTCTTGAACTTAATGTCTATTTTCTCTTTTACATTTCTCAGATTGTCATGATAATATAGTAAAAGCATACCAACCACTATGAAACAACTAAAAAAAGAAACCCCAAACACAATAGTATTTATGAGTTATTCTAAACAGGCAAGCTAAACTACATAGAAATATGAAGGATCCTTACACTTGTTATTCAGCTTCTTTGGCTTTTAAATAAAAATAGTATTCCTGGATCCATTATGCAGAAATGCTGAAGATTAAACAATAACCTCAAAGAAGTTTATTGGGGCACCTGGGTGGCTCAGTGGGTTAAAGCCTCTGCCTTCGGCTCAGGTCATGATCTCAGGGTCCTGGGATTGAGCCCCATGTTGGGCTCTCTGCTCAGCGGGGAGCCTGCTTTCTTTCCTCTCTCTCTGACTGCCTCTCTGCCTACCTGTGCTCTCTGTCAAATGAATAAATAAAATAAAATATATATATATATATATATATATATAAAAGAAGTTTATAAAGATAAATGGATATACAAATGGATATACAAACCCAACTAGGGAATAAAATCACCTGTTTGAAAGCAAGAAAACTATGTCTGAAAAATGAAAAATGATACAGGGGCAACCAACCATGCATGCGGGGTATGATATGTGGTCAATTTTCTAGAAACAACATAGGGACAGCTTTTTTTTTCTTTTTTCTTTTGGATCACTCGTGGAATCTTTCAAATTCTTGGGATGCGTTTCTGCTGATACTAAACATATTCCTGGGTTTCCTGCTTCTTTCTGCCTATTCCTACCCCTTAAAACACACATACACACACACTTTCAGTTAGTCCTGGCTCCAGAAACACAATCACCTTGTAATGATTATGTTATTAGAGAAAAAACCAACATGAAAAATGAAATAAATTTCAAAGTAAAATAAAAATGAAACTTGAGTAATCTACTGGTTTTCCACAATTTACACCATTGTCATTCTGGTGCACAAGAACACTGGATTGTGTATTTTACCTTCACTACTGCATTTAAACCTTTGAATACCTCAGTGGAGGAGATGTGATTACCCTATTCTGAGATGGAAACACTGAGGCTTAAAGCATAGATCCCTATCTGGCTGCCTTTACCATCCAAGGTCAAAGGTCCTGTATTAATCATCCATGATGTTGCTATTGTCTGAGAATTAATTACTCACTCTGCCCATGGATGTAGGTTCTAGCTAGAGGTCATGGTTCTGCTTTGTGACTCCTACCCCTGTCCATAGCTTACCAAACAAAGGTTGGATACCTAGTACTAGCTGGCTCATTTATTTTCCTTATAATTGGAATTGATATTCAGAAATGGCTACTAATCCTTGTATATGGCCAGAGTGATGACATTTTTCAGCGATATGGTGCCCATAGCTATATGGGATAAGGATGAATTCAAGACCCATGGAGTAATGCAGGGACGTGAAAAGGACACTTCAGTTTCTAGGACAAGTCTCTTCCTGGAATTTGGCTTTCTTCCTGCCCTGAGCTGCTCTAAAACAACTCTGTATTTTATTATTAGTTCCCCTTTCTTGCTCAAGTGAGCTCCAGTTGGTTTCTGAGATATGTAACCAAAAAACCCTTGTACTCCGGCTTTCCTTCTTTTTATGGATATGTGGTAGTTTTCAGTCAAACTTCTTATGATAATTTTAGAGTTAAAAGAACACAGTACTACAGGCACACCTGGCTAGCTCTGTCAGGAGAGTATGCAAATCTTCACTAGGGTCATGAGTCAGAGCCCCACATTGTGTGTAGAGACAACTCAAAAAAAAAAATTGTAATACTAGAGTCAGAAGGAGCTGCAGAAGTGATCGCCTTTTCTCTCTTTGCGTGCAAATGGATAAACCAAGATCAGAGAGATGAAATGCCATTCCAAAAGGCATTTTAGTTAGCTGGTGGCAGAGTTGGGACCCATTTTTCTTATTGTCCTTTAGTTGTTTAATGTTATTTCTTACAAAGCTGGAGATTTACTTGATAACAAGAGCGTACCCTGGGACAAATACTGACATTTTGAAATGAGGCATGAACCCATTCACACATCCTGACACAATCGCCTACTCATACCTCCTCGTACCAGTTGTTCCCAGTTTTATAAGAAGAAATTCATTTCAGAGGCTGGTTGTATGGAACATAGGAAACATTTGCTCATAAAACGGTGGTAGACGTGGTGGTTATCCCAGGATGAGTCCTGTATAACCTACTTTACATCAATAGCAACATCAACCTAATTGAAAACCCCATGAATTCATTAATTAAAAAAAGCTCTAGAAAAAAAAAAAAAAGCTCTAGAGTTAAGCCTAATCAAAAGAGGAATCCAGTACTTACCTAGAAACAGAACAATCAATAGGACTATAATAGTAAGGAAAGCCTTGTTCCAGAAAGTTGCAATTTTACCCCAGACAGTAAATGAAAAAATCTTCTGCCATCTGTAAAGCAATACAATTACTCTAGGCATTAAAAAAATCAAAAGATTTTGAAATGCTTTGCAAATATTCAATTAACATTTTGGTAACTGCATAGAAAATGAAAAGAATTACAGAAATTTAATTTTTTATGTCATATCAGAGAAATAGCAATTTTCTGAGATGACATAAGTTGTCTCATGAAATAAAGAACAACTCTTTCAAGCTGAATGATAATCTGACATTATTTTCTGTCTTGGTTTAAACATTCTACAGCAAAAAATAACTTTTAAAGTAAAGATACATGAATTCTTACAGTAACGTGTTATATCGCTGATAGAAGTTATCACTTTATATCTTTTTGCTAATCTGGGTAATAACTCAGAAATAACAAAGACCTATTAGTATAATAATCACCAACATTTCAGGAAAGGGAGTCCAACTCTGCACTATATATTTTTACATAATACATTTCTAACATCTACTCCAAGTAAAAGAATTTTTCTATTTTTACAACAAAGGAATTAAAAAATCACTGAGACATTACATATATGAGTTACAAAAATCTTAAATAGGTTTACAAATTTTTATGTATGTATATACTCATCTAATTATTACCTAGATCAAGATGTGAACACAGAGGAAACGAAATGGGGAAAAAAAAAGTCTAGAAGGTTTAAACAGCACAAGCAAAGACACAGAGGTAAAATGGATTACAAATGACAAAGAATGACAAAGCAATCCACTACACAACTGGAAAGGTAACAAATTTTGTACAAGGGCATTTTATTTTATTTATTTATTGTTTAGAGAGAGAGAGTGTGAACACACATGTGTGTGAGCAGGAGGAGGTGAAGAGGGCAAAGCAGGTTCCAAACCCAGTGTGGAGCCCAATGTGGGGTTCAATCTAAAGACTCTGAAAGAGTCTGAGATCCTGACCTAGCTGAAATCCAGAGTCGAACACTTAACTGACTGAGTGGCCCAGGTGTCCCAGTACAAGGGCATTTTATTTTATGTATTTTATTATTTATTTATTTACATACTTACTTATTTTTTACGAGGGCATTTTATTTTATTTTAAAGATTTATTTATTTATTTGACACAGAGATCACAAGTAGGCAGAGAGAGAGGAAGGGAAGCAGGCTCCCCGCTGGGCAGAGAGTCCAACATGGGGCTCAATCCCAGGACACTAGGATCATGACCTGAGTCAAAAGCAGAGGCTTTAACCCACTGAGCCACCCAGGTACCCCTACAAGGGCATTTTAAATGAATAACAGATTTGAGGAGACATAAAAGTAATAAACACCTAATAAAACTTCAAATACAACTTTAAAATGTTTTAAGGCTACAACAAATTATTAACTAGTAAGTTTGGAAAACAGCCCTAAGTAACAACTTGAAGTTGATGAGGAGAGGGAGACTGATACAGAATGCCTCTATGTTTCCAAGTTCAGAGATGCTATTCAAATTTTTCATTATAAAAATTTTTATATTTCTAGTAAGAGAACATAACTGGCAATGCCTTCATCTATGTCCCAATGCAAATTCACATTTTAAGGGCCAGTATAAAAGGAAACACAAAAAAGACTTCCTACAGAAAAGAACTAGCAGTTTCTAGTTATACTCAATTCAAGGAGGAAATGATAATAGCTGTTATATATTCAGTCATTACAATAATATGGTTCTAAGCACTTTTACAAATTTTAGCTCATTTAATTACCACAACCACTATATGAGGTTGGTACTAATATTAACTGTATTTTATAGAAGAGGAAACCAGCCAGAGATGGTAAATAATTTGCCCACCGTCATACAATAACATGCAAAGTTGGGACATAAACCCAGGCAGCCAGACTTGTAACTATGTGTCTTTAACCAATGGGTTATGTGAGTAATAGTCAAATTAAATAACCATTGAAGTCTTTTCTTTGACAATATGGTGATACATATATAAAAGATTAAAAGTATATATACGAGTAGTATACTTGGAGTATAATTTCCTTACATACAATAAGGACAAATTATAATTGAATTGTTTTCATTTCTGTATATACATAAACATATACATTATTTATATAGATACATATACACACACATTTTCTTATGTATATTTGTACATGAGCCTATATATAATTTGTGTATTTACATACATATCTATCAAAGAGCTACTTGTATAGGAAAAAAATTATATTTGGCAGGAAGAAAAAGATCCATAATCTATGGACCATTTTCATGCAGAAAATATTGACTATACACACACACACACACACACACACGTGTGTGTGTGTGTGTGTATGTTTGCAAATTCTTAGGCCTTATTTATAAATCAGATGTTTATAAATAAGATCTTTCCTTTTCTCGAATATAGGACTCTCTTGTTGGAACTACTACCAAAACGCTAACAGGGCATTACAGAGATTTGAAACAAATGAACAGGATAAGCAGCAGCGCAGAAAAAAGCACAAGGCTGAAAGCCAGATTCTTGTCTGGAGTCTGCCATGGATCAGCAAGATGACCTTAGACTACTCAGACGATTGAATGAGTGGGTTGGAAAAAAATGATGTCTAATGCTCCTTCTTACCACATGATTCAATTTTTTTTCTTTAGTAAGGAAGAAAGAAGTGATGGCATAGCTGATAGACAAGAACAGAAGTGAGTAGCAATGCAGGTAGGTAAGAAGCAAGTTAAGAAGTGTAAAAACCACATGGCCCCTGAGCCAAAGTAAAAACTTTCATAAATCTTTTCCGGTCATGCGATCTCATTGAATTTATCTCTATGATCTCATTTATGAAAGATTTTCTTTTATGTCATGAGCATGAACAGAGGTGTTGCAACATTTTTATTAAAAGTGCATTTCACCATTCATATTATCAACTTTCTGGATCTAAAACTAACTCCCCAGATGGCAGGTACACTTGTGGTGAGTATGGCATAACCACAGAGAAGTTGAATCACTAGGTTGTACATCTGAAACTAATGCTACATTGTGTGTCCACTACACTAACTGCCACCCCCCACAGCCCTCAAACCAAGCCATCTGAGTATTATTATAGGGGCAAAGTGAGCCAAGGCTTCAATTTAAATACTCAGTACTGTACTTAAAGACCTTTGAAGGTCTTTACTAAGGAATTAACGCTAATGTATGGTTGTGGTACTTTCCATATTCAGCACTTTTGGTACATATTAATTCTGTGTATGGAAAAAAAGTAGTAAAATTACCCGTAAACATAAATGAAACTATCTTTGGGTTACATAAGAACAGTAAGAATCATTTACTGGTTTAACTTCTCCTACATTGTTCCACTCCCTCAATGAAACATTTCTGTACCATGCGTGCTGCTTACCTCATTTATCCATTTCCCTTTTTTTAGTTCACTGTTCCAATTCAGGGCAATAAACAAGGTTAAGTTTGATGACGACATGTATTATAAGTACAACCAACGCTTTATCATATCTGTAATCAACAGAACCAAAAGGGCGGTCCTTTTCCTTTTAGAAGTGACGAAAACGGCTAATTGGTTTGTACACACAATAAAATGTTTTATATAAAGTGATTTCTTTAATATTATTAGACAGTTCCTAAAGTTGGTGAGTTTAAACAGCACTTTTTAGATAATCAGCATTCAAAACTTTTTAATCTTAAGAAAACTTTTTCCGTATCACACTAAACAGTATAAGGAGCTAATCATGCTTCCTGTGCTTATTGAAACGTATACTTATTGTAAAGATTTGGAGGTTTCCTACCTCTGAGGAGGAATAAAAGGCAGGCAGAAGATTAAAATAAGTCCTATTTCAGCATAAAGAAAGGTTGCAACTGCCGCCCACTGGAGTGTCATTTTCTCTCTTCACACCTAAATAGAGAAACGCTTAAGTTTACTTTGCCGCCTTTCAAAGACCCACTTGGTTAAGGGCCCTGGGGCGCAATGTTTTCGTCCTGGGGACTGACGAGGTTGGGACCTTCCTCTCACCCTAGGCACCCGGCCTGAACTCCCGGCGGGAGGGCCGGGGCGGGGGTCAACGGTGGGCCGGGAGGCCCGCGTCTCCACCTCCCGAGCGAGCCCTGCGGAACCGCCGAGGAGGCCTGCGCGGCACCCAGGACGTGCTTGCCGCACCCCGCCCCACCGCTGCGAAGGAGCCTAAAGCTACCTTCCGCTAACGCCCGCGTCCAGCGGCCCTCCCACTCCGCGAACGTGCCGCGGGCTGGGCCAGCTCCCGAGCTTCCACCGCGGAGGGAGAGGCGCGACCCCGCCGCCCCGCGCGGCCTGGCGCTCCTCCCCGCCCGGGGCCCGCCGCTCCGGGGCACCCGTCCGGCCTTACCCCGCCTGCGGCCGGCCTGGCTCCCCGCGCTGCTCCGCGCAAACCGACGCGCGGGACGTCAGACGCCGCGGCGGGGCGAGGGGGGCGGGGAGGGGAGCGGTGTGCGTGTGTGGGGGGGTGGTTGGAGGAGAGCGCCCCACCCCCCTTCTCGCCCCCGCCAGCTCCCAAACCGGAACCGCGGGGCGCGAGCCCGCCGAGGTCGCTGGCGGCGTGAGGAGGACGATTAGCAATAATTGTTTTCTAATTGCTGGTGGAGTTAGAGGGTGACTCAGACTTTTCGGTCGAATGCTTGGGGTTCCCCAGTCAACTTCAAGAGAGCCGACTTTAAATTTCTAATGAAGTGTGGTTTGGCGGGAGGGGCGCGGTTAACCGACGTTTTCTGAAAGAGCTTCGTGGGGTCCACGGAGGGGCAATGGCGCCGGGGCGGGACGCGGAGTCCGCGGACCTGTTAGAAAGGGGCTCTTTTCCTGTGCTTTCCTGTTCCGTCTTCCGTCCCTAGAAACAGCCGCTAGAGTTAAATGGAAGAGGCAGGACTGCTGGTTGTGCAGCGTTTTCTTTTGAGAACGTGGAAAAATAGGCAGCTTCAAAACATTTTTTTCCTGCTCTGTCTGCAGGCTGGGAAGAGACAAGGCACTGGAGAGATGTTTGGGGACTGAGAGGGAAAACCAGGTGTGTGGGTGCATTCCCTCAGTTACTATTTTCCAGGTTTTCGAGTCGCGTGAGTACACTTTTTAAATATTGACAAGATACCAGAAATGCAAATGACAGTATGACCCTCCTGGACAATGTGGGAATATTAAATGAAGTAAATAGATAATTATAGAAGATAAAAATCCATTTAAGTGAGTGCTTTTTCTTATCACAAATATACTTGATCACACAGAAAAGAGAAAAACGACTAAATCGAAATTAACTATAAGGAAGGTGGGTTTTGTTTTTGTTTTTTGCTTTTAAGTCAAACGCATTTAGGACTCCATGCTCTTCTACACCGGTTCCTTTGAAAGGCCGGGCATCGTCTTCTATGCTGCCGTGCACACACCACTAGTATAATTTGCACACATAAAAATTACAAATTTTAGGGGCGCCTGGGTGGCTCAGTGGGTTGGGCGGCTGCCTTTGGCTCAGGTCATGGTCCTGGAGTCCTGGGATCGAGTCCCGCATTGGGCTCCCTGCTCGGCAGGGAGTCTGCTTCTCCCTCTGACCCTCTCCTCTCTCACTCTCTCTCTCCTCTCTCAGGTAAATAAATAAAATCTTAAAAAAAAAATTACAAATTTTAACTATAGCTCCCTATTTGCACATATACTACTTATATCAAATGAAAAATCCAGTTATCTTTAAAAATATGTTAATTGAAAAAGGAAAGTACAGAATGTGCCTAAAAAGATAGAGCGACACGATGTTTATTTCAAAATGGATTCATTTAATATTGTCAAACAGATAGCTGTCTCCTTATACAGTTCTCATGTTGGTAGTATAGACCAGTATCTTAACTATGGATTTTTCATAACTGAGATACTAAATTCTTGCAATAGCACACTCATCATTAACAAAATTCTCTTAGTAACACTCCCAGACCATGGAAATTAAAATTATTTAAAAAAATTAAAATTATTATCCACTGCTGGAAGGCCTAAAAATATAAATCAATCACTAAAAACAGTATGAAAATTAGGTTTTTAAATTAAAAATTAAATTTCTCTAAGAAATAGTTCAAATATATAATCATCTCTAGGTTAGCTACCAAAATTTTATACATAAAACTTGGGGGACTAAAACTAATTTTATTTTAGGTACAGGTGTATTTACCAAGTTATCAATCTTCTAGGATCTAGAAGACTTGAAATGTAACAAAGTTAATGTCATTTAAAGAGTTTCACGGATCTTAGTTTTAAAATTATTGAAAACATCACACATGATTAAACTTGGTTACGTACAATTTAAAATTGGGGCAACTGTGTGGCTCAGTGGGTTAAGCCTCTGCCTTCAGCTCAGGTCATGATCTCAGGGTACTGCCACATCAGGTTCTCTGTTCAGCAGGGAGCCTGCTCCCTGCCCCCCCCCCCCAACTTGTGATCTCTGTCAAATAAATAAATAAAATCTTTAAAAAAAAAATCATTTAAAATAAATACATCGAGGTTTCACTCATGAATTAGGAAGTACCAGTTTGATTTCCCAATTTAAATTTTTAATCTAAGCCCTGAAAGTAATTCTATACAGGATTTCTTGTTCCTTTTCATTTTAAATAGAATTGGCATTCATTTTGTCACTTTGCACTTATTTTCATTCAAACATGCTTCATGTTAACTTATAAATACTATAGGACTTACACTTTTAGCATTAAAATAAGTTTTATTTAAAAATGTTAAAAACACCATTCCTTTCAGGAAAAAAAAATGAGGGTCTTTTTTTTCTTTCAATCCATAATAGGATTCAGAGCAATTACTTGTCAATGTTTGGAAGGATGACCAGGATGTATGATCTACCTGATGTCATCGTCGTCATCTTCTTCTTCTTCTTTTTTTTTAAAGACTTTATTTATTTATTCATGAGAGACAGAAAGAGAGTCAGAGAGAGAAGCAGGCTCCCTACTGAGAAGAGAGTCCAACACAAGACTCCATCCCAGGACCCTGGAATCATGACAGGAGCTGAAGGCAGATGCCCAAACCATCTGAGCCACCCAGGCCCCCTACCTGGGGTCTTCTTTAAAACTAAATTTTGCTTCCACCTAGAGATCTACTGAATCAGAATCTCTGAGGATGGGGTCTAGGACGAACTTTTTAAAATGTTCTCAGGGTTGTGTTCTTAAGCTAATGTGTGAGAGACACTGACTTAAAGTAGAAACCAAAATGTGACCTTGGGTGGTTTCACTGTAGATATAAAGTGAAGTAAATACTAAGTCCAGTCAAATCCCATAATGGTCTGTAAGGTAATCTAAGACTGCTGATGTGCTTGACAAAGCGTTAAATACTCTTTTTTCCTGCCTTGAAGTTATCTTTTCCATCATGTACATTAAATGTTGATGGAAACACATATATGGAGTTCCAAGTTCAAGAGCAATGTCAACCCAGTCCCAGATGCACTTCAGTGGGGTTTCCTCATATCCAGCAAACATGGCCGGGTTTGCTAAGAGTCCTCTTGCAACCATCACACCTATAAATTAAAGCATATTACATTTGTCCACATATTAAGAACTCATGGGTATGAGGTCAAACTTAATGAAACAAACTGAGAATACTGAAAAATAAAGTATTATTACAAGGTTTCATAATAATCATGTATTAGTCTAAATTACAAACCAATTTGATTTGTTTATAAACCCAACAATGTTTCAATGTACTTATAAGAATTTAAAAAAAATTTTTAAGACTTTTACATTAAACAATTAGTCTCTAAGGATTTTTTTAGGGTTAATCCAGATTGTCATGAATTGGGTTTGCTTAAGTTTATTTGCATTCTCCCATTTAGCAACACTTATCACAGGCCTTGGTGTGCCAATAATTTAAGGGAGTAACAAAACTGTTTAGCAGTAGGTAGTTCCTTTGGCTTTATGACCACTCTGTGTTCACTAATTTCTATTTTATGAAAAGGCTACCTATTTTACTAATAGCCTTCTAACTGGCCACTCATTGGATAGGATGGTGGCAGAAAAGTAACTTAATTTTCCCCAATTAAAATAATCTTCTGCCTCTGAGTATAAGAGTTAATATAATTTTAATAAATTGTTTAGCTTAAATCAGTACAACGTGGCTCCACTTTGAAGACCAATAATGAAAAATCACATTAACCTTACTCTCCTACGCCCACATTTTTTTTTGTTGTTAATTAAAAGTAAAAAAAAACTCAAGTACTTATTTCTTACCATCTGTCCCAGTAATATGCCATACATTTTCTGCTTCTTTTAAGTTTCTGATGTCTCCGTTAGCAATTACAGGTATAGACATATTTTCCTTAATTATTTTAATAGCCTCATAGTGGACCGGCTGATGTCTTTCTTCAACAGTTCTTCCATGGACTGTAATCCAAGAAACTCCTGTTGCCTCAGCCTTTCGACAAAGATCTACAGTTCTTGTAAGGTCATCATGGATCCTGCAATTTCAAAATTACATCAGTCTACTTACAGCATACAAATCTTAATGCTAGAATTAATAAGTTAAATAAAATAATATTTCATCTGATACATTATTCAGTTAGCTTTGCTATATTATCACCACATGCTACTATCAGAAAGGTTTTGTTCAGAGATCAGTTTCCATCTAAGACTTCAAATTTAGCTATTTCACTATTGGAACAATAGGATGACAAATTTTACCTTACCTAGTGCTTCACCCTTTTGGTTTTGATAACTGAAAAAGTCGTCCAAGAATACTTGGATGGAATGGAGGAATGGAAAGACAGTATCCTAATATCTTTTGTGTATGCCCCAATCTGCGAGTGGGAGAATATAATACATTATCATGAAATATATTTTTAGCCTGTCACCCAAAAACCTGTTCCTGGTTTATTCTCTTTTCATTGTGGAATTTTAGTGCAAACATTATTTCTATTTTCTACTCTTGGCACCAGGAATGTTTCTCAGCATCATCATCATCATTATTTTTTTTTTTTTAAAGTAGACTCCAGGCTCAGTGTGGAGCCCGATGCAAGACTTGAACTCACAACTCCTGAGATCAAGACCTGAGCTGAGATTAAGAGTTGGATGCTTAAAAGTGAGCCACCCAGTGCCCCTCTCAGTATTATCATTTAAGCAGTACATGGAAAAAAACAGGGTTTCTTTTCAGGGGAAGTTTTTAATAATAAAGGGATTTTTTAATATCTGTTAAAAAAATAATGAAGTTCTGTTATTTTTATGAATAAAAATTATGGTACATAATAATTTACTAAATGTCTTATTTCAACATATCCAAACACTAGCTACCAATTTATTAAGGATGGATACATCCACACTCTTAGACAAAAGGCACTTTTTTATTTCCTAAGTAATAGACTATCTTGTCAGTAGATTAAAATATTGTCTTTACCTTATTTTAATAGATACTGAAAATCTGGGATTTTCCACTTGATTTCTTACTTGTTTCACCATATCTCGAACAAGCTCTGGCTTGTTTATTAAGCAAGCTCCATAACCTTCTGCCATTGCCCACCTTTATAAAGCAGACACAACAAATAAATTATAAATATATGGACAAGGAGATACAATTTTAAAAGCATCATTAAGTACATCTATTTCTTAATCTTAGTGACTGGAACAGAATCAGATTTTTATAATTCACAGATCCAACATTTTAAAGTGGATCAATAGGAGATAAGGAAAACATGTTCCCAGATCAAAAAGTACTTAGGAAAAATGGTTTTCATTGGCAAGTGAGAAAATTAAATTAAAATTCATTCAACCAAAACAGACTTAGGTATTTGTAATTAATTTCAATTACTTCAGATTTTTAAAATTCCAAATTTGATGTTTATTGTACATAACTAGATGTTCTATTAATCTTAATAGTAGAAAGATATTTTTGGCTTACAGCATTCCAACACCACTGAACAGCTTACTTAACTCTCCTAATGAGTATACAAATATGTCTAATCTGGTTTGGATTATGATGTACTTAAAACCTGATTTTATTCTTTGGACACATTTTGTATTATCGACATATAACCTAACATGGTGTTAAGAAAGTAGGGATATTAACGTCAAACTAAGCATCCTATCAGTACCCAGTTACTTAGACTCAACCAAATAACTGTGGTATGGAAAGAAAAGGCAATTATAAGAAGGTATTCTTATAGAGAATAATATCTGTTAAAAAAATAATGAAGAGAAAATTAATTAGGAGAAAACAAGGGGCAATTTCTTGAATCATAGAATCACAGTTTCTTGTCTGACATAGCAGTAAAAATTCACTTTAGGAAAAAAAAAAATTCACTTTAGGGACTGCTATAAATGTTCTAGTCTTCCCTAACAACCAACCTATGGATCAAGTTCAAGGCAGATCCACACATAAAAAAATTCTAGTGGTGAGGTAAGATGAAACACTTATCCATGC
The DNA here is from genome assembly GCF_011764305.1 of Mustela putorius furo. Classification (NCBI taxonomy): domain Eukaryota; kingdom Metazoa; phylum Chordata; class Mammalia; order Carnivora; family Mustelidae; genus Mustela; species Mustela putorius. Next base: position 17,114,366 of record NW_025421998.1, read on the forward strand.
TTTGTTTTAGCAATCAGAAAACATGTTTGCATATCTGTTCCTAAATAATCTTTCCTTATTTTTTTCTTGCTTCTTATTTGGGTCCCAAGTGCTTTAACTCCGTTTTATTTTTTTATTCTTGGAAAACTGGAGAAATAGTTTACCATGTTCACATAGTTTTTTTCTAATTTTTTGAAAATTCTTCCAACTTCTTTAAGTTTTACCTCTGAGGGCAACCACAGTTAATGTCTACTCCATTCGCATAAGGACAGACAATACGAGCAGCATCAGATAAAAGTCTTGCATCATTAGCAGCAAACTGAACAATCAATGGGCAATCACCTGATAAAACAAATAGCTCAACATTAAAATTCACAGAAACACACACGTGTGATACACCAAACTCTTCATGTTTGTATGGGATAATGGTAACTACTTTCAGCCTAAGAAGTATCTATTCAAACAACATACCATTAAACTAATTTTAAATATTTTAAAAATAATTTACATTTAGTACAAATTCAAACAGTATAAAATTTGATAAGTGAACATTGTAACACTCATGACAAACAGATCCCATTTCCAAAGATGAGAATTAATTTATTGTGTTCCGCAACAATTTATGTATGCCTCTAAAATTTAAACAAATGTGAACATTCTATATACATTTCCACGCCTACTGCTTTCTTTTCCCCTTGATGTATCTGGGAGCTGTACTCAGACCTATTTTCTTTTTAATAGTGTATTTCTGTATGGATATACCATACGGTGTACTTCTGGACGGTTTTTCATTTGTGGCTTTTGAAACGGTGCTGAGATGAGAATACTGTTACACACGTGCTACTCTTGAGTATATTCACAGGGTAAATGCCCAGGAATGTGAGTGACTACCAGATAGGCATTGACAGACATCACAAAGTTTTCTTTCAGAAGAGTTTACCAATATAGATACACAACAATATGGATGGCAGTTCTCATTCTCTCACAACTTATTCTATGTTGTCTATCCAACAATCTGTATTTTTATTTGTGGGTTCTCTCTCCATACTCTGCCTATTTTTCTACATGTAATTTTTTTTTTGAAGATTTTATTATTTATTTGACCGAGAGAGACACAGCGAGAGAGAGAGCACAAGCAAGGTGAATGGGGGAGAGAGAAGCAGGCTTCCCAAGAAGCAGGAAGCCGGATATGGGGCTCAATCCCAGGACCCTGGGACCATGACCTGAGCTGAAGGCAGATGCTTAATGACTGAGCCACCCAGGCACCCCACTAGATGTAATTCTTAATTATTCTTTATTTTCTTGGTATTTTTAACATTTTTATTTATAAAACAAAGAAATTAGCTCTGCTATCTTAAATACACGAATATTTTAAAGATTTTATTTGAGAGAGAGAGAGAACAATCAGGGGGAGGGAGAGAGGGACAAGCAGACTCCCCACTGGGCATGGAGCTTGATGTAGGGACTGATCCCAGGTCCTTGAGATCATGACCTGAACCCAAGTCAGAAGTTTGACCAACTGAGCCATCCAGGTGTCCCTCTATTGTAACTATTATACTTTTTCCAGGTTTTGGTTTGTCTTTGAGTATGTGTACTCCTTTCTTACATATAAAAGTTTACATTTTAATCAAGCAAATGTGTCAGGTACTTCCTAAGTTTTAAGGACATATTTTTCCCATCTTTCTTTCGGTGAGTGTTATAAACTCTGGATAGATGTATTTTAATTCTTCTTGTCATTTTGAGGACTACCTATATGGGATTCACTGAGTGTTTGCCAAAGCAGATTTCTGAGCATCATCCCAGTTCCATGGATTCAGTTCCTTTTTTCCTTTTTACTTAATTTTTTGATTCAGAATTTCTCTGGTAATCCACTGATTTATAGGACTAACACAGGAGAGGAGAATTTGCTTTTCCCTGAGGATTTAGGATGTTTTTCCTTTATAACTTAAAGAGTTACAGAGTTTCAATTTAATAACCATTTATTGGTCTACTATATTTTTAACACAGGGCTAAAAGCTAAGGAAACAAATCAATAAGAGATAATTCCAGACTTCAAGGAGTTGATAGTCTAGAGAATGGGAGACAAGGCACACCAAGAGGGTATCATAATACAGTAGGATTAAGTTCAACAAAAAGCCCGTGAGAAAGGACAATAGCAGAGGGTGATCAGGCAAACTCCCTGGCCACAAACCCTGAGAGCTGGATTAAGAAGCTTGCGGTGTTGTTTGCCAGAGAGATCTGGATCTGGGGTCAGGTACAGCTGAGGAAAGGATATTCATAGAGATGTATGAGAGGATGGGCATTTTCAGGGACTTAAGTAAGTTAGTATTATTAAAGAATAATAATAATAAAGAACAAGTTGGTGGAAGGCGCCTGGGTAGCTCAATTGGTTAGGCCTCTGACTCTCAGCTTCCACTCAAGTCATTTCATGCATCATGGCATGCAACCCCATGCAGGCTCTGTACTCTGTGGGGAATCTGCTTGAAAGAGAATCTGCCCCCTCCACCATTAGCATGTGTGCATGTACTTTCTTCCTCTCTCTCAAAATAAATAAATAAATCTTAAAGAAGAAAAAAAAAGAATAAAGTTGTCTCTGGAAAAAAACTAATGGAAGACAAAGCTGCAAATGATCTATTCAGAGAAACTAATGGAAGACAAAGCTGCAAATGATCTATTCAGAGGCTAGATCATGAGGAACATTATAGATTATTCACAGGTATTAGGGTTTTTTTTTAAAGTAATCTCTTCACCTAATCCTGGGGCTCAGAACCCACCACGCTGAGGTCAAGTATCACATGCTTTACTGACTGAGCCAGCCAAGTACCCTGGCAGGTGCTGGAATTTTACTCTTTAGGCCACTGGTTCTCAATCTTTAGCAAGTTTAGAATCACCTGAAGGGCTTTTTAAAACCGATTGCCAGATCACATACCTAGAGTTTCTGATTCAGTGGGCCTGGGGCAGAGCTGAGAATTTCGATTTTGAACAAGCTTTCAGATGATGCTAATGCTGCTGGTCTTGGGGTTCACCCTTTGAGAACCACTGCTTCAGGCCATGAGCAGTCCAAGAAGGATTTTAAGCACAGAAGAGATGTGATCAAATTTCCATTTTACAAAGGCTCCTTTGGGCTATTTGTGGGATGGTTTGGAATGGGGCAAGACTGGAGGCAGTGAGATAGGAACCTAATAGCTCAGGTAAGAGGATGGAGCCTTAAGGAAGGCTGATCTCATGCTTAGATATATCATCCATAATTTACAAGGCACTGAATAAAAACACAAAAAACTTATTAAAAACATAAAAAAACTAAAAGCTTTAAAAAGAAAATCTCTGAATTGTGTTGTTTCTAATTAGACAAGAGTTTTTGTTTTTGTTTTTTTAGTTTTCCAAAGTCAGCAAATTCTGGGTTTCACATACCTTGGTTTGTAGTAAATTCACTGTCTCGGGCTTTTATAGATCTGACAAAATCAGCAGCAACTATCATTGGTGTATAGCATAGATCACAACTGTATTTTCTTACTAATGTTCTAAAAGCCAACCTGAGAACATATAAAACTTTCATTAGGCATTTAAAAAAACACCACAATCATATGTACTTCCAAGTTTAATTTAATTATTAAATATTTATTGGAGGAAAGGTCTACCTTTGAGAGGCTAGAGTAGATGTACTTTTCCCTATTCTGGCTGTTAAAAAAGAAAAAGAAAAACAAGCCCAAACTGGAATCATTTGCCCCTCCATGACCACAAACCAAGACCTAATTACAGTTTCAACGTATCCCAGGAACGTGACCTTTTAAAAGTCAATCTGAAATTTCTTGAACAGTAGTAGTAAAGCAATCTGCAGGATAAAAAAATCCCTGTCATTCCAATCCCCACCACAAGATATCCTGGCCTGAATCAATCCTTTCTTTTCTTTTGCTAATAACTTGTTCCACCCTCCTTCCTCTAAAAACCTTCCACTTTGTACAACTCCGTGGTTTATCTCTCTACTTGCTAAGTGAGATGCTGTATGATTCATGAATTGCTTAATAAAGTCATTGAGATCTTCACATTTACTTAGTTGAACTTTGTTTTCTTTAACACTGCTCAGTATATTATATATAAAACAAACGTAAGAAAACTCTGAAGTGTGGAGAAGAGAGCAGAAAGGCTAGTGACCTTGGGACCTGAGGAACCATATTAGTGAGTTGCCTGGGTTTCCTTTTTGCTTCAAATATGCCAGATTTGGACCTGAAGAAGCTGGCAATCCGGAAATATGGAGAGTGCAGACAAAAAGAGTCCCAACAAAAGTCAGCCCTCTCTGACCAAAGACTAGGAAAGGGGAAGACTAGCAAGAAAGAACAATTTTAAATAGTGGCTCACTCCAGCCAAACACCAGAGACAAAACTGTGGCCCCACCTCCAGAAGCAAAGGTTTAGTGCAGAGCTTACACTTCTACCTTTCCACGGCTGAAACAAAGTTATCTAACACCTCTTCACAGTGGTGTCAGAGAAGGCCTGGTAGCGAGCTTGGACTTTAATACTTGCTGGTCAGTAACTTAAGTACTTTCTCCCTTCCCACTGTTAAGTAGTATCAGAGGATGCTTAGTGAAAGGCCAGGACTTCTATAGAGTCCAAAAGGTACCAGGTCATCCCCTCCATGGCTTTACCCCCAGCTCAGCAGTAATGGGGAGCCTCCTACCCCCAGAGCATGAAAGGAGACCAAATAAGAAATCAGGACTTCTACTTTCACCTCATAGTAATGAGGTAGTGCTTTCTCATTCTTCTGCTATAGTGATGGCAGGAAAAAAAAAGTTAAAGCAAAAGGTTTGATATTCAGATTCAACCAATATAATCCACTCTATTAAAAGGCTAAAAGAAAAATCACATAATTCTATCAATGTAGAAAAAGCATTTGACAAAATAATACTCATGATAAAAAAAAAACAAAACCCTCTCAAGAAAAGAGGGAATAACAGGAATAGGAAGGAACTTTCTCCTCTTGATAAAGGGCATCCACAAAATACTCCTACAACGGGGCACCTGGGTGGCTCAGTGGATTAAGGCCTCTGCTTTCGGCTCAGGTCATGATCCCAGGGTCCTGGGATCTAGCCCCATATTGGGCTCTCTGCTCAGCGGGGAGCCTGCTTCCTCCTCTCTCTCTCTGCCTGCCTCTCTGCCTACTTGTGATCTCTGTGTCAAATAAATAAATAAAATCTTTAAGAAAAAAAATAAACTCCTACAGCTAACATCCTTAAAGGTGAAAAACTAAACATATTCCTCCTAGATCATTAACAAAGCAAAGATGCTTGTTCTCATCATTCCTATTTAACACAGTGCTGGAACTTCTAGTCAAGTGTATGAAAAGGAAATAAAAAGCATATGATGGAAAGGAAAAAATGAAACTGTCCCTCTGTGTAGAACAGCAGATTGTCTAAATAAATAATCCCAAGGAATTTATTTATTTATTTATATTTAAAAAATTTTATTTATTTATTTGACAGACAGAGATCACAAGCAGGCAGAGAGGCAGGCAGAGAGAGAGAGGAAAGGAAGCAGTCTCCCTGCTGAGCAGAGAGGCTGCTGTGGGGCTCGATCCCAGGACCCTGGGATCATAACCTGGGCCAAAGGCAGAGGCTTTAACCTCTGTTTTCTTAAAAAAACTAAACACATGGTTACCACATGACCTAGCAATTATAGTCCCAGACATATGAAGACTTATATTCACGAAAACCTGTGTATGAATTTTTACATTTACTTGGTATCTTTTATTTAATATCCTCTGTATCTTTATAGGTGGGGGTTACAAGCACGATCTTTTTTTATTGATATAAAAAGTGAAGTTTGAAGGGGTTATTGTTTACTCAAGGCCACACATGTAACAGGAAAAGAACACCAGCACACAAGCCTAGATCATGACCCCAAAGCTAGGTGTCTGATGATCCCAAATGATGGTCAGAGCATAAAAAGAAAATCACATTTTAGCTCATTAACCATTTACTAATACTTACTTTGAATATCGAACCATTGGGGCACAGACTTTCACCAGCTGCCCAGAATGAAGCATTTCTATTGGATCTTTTTTCTTTCTTGACATACTGTGGTTTGCATGCAGTCACTCTTCATGAATACAGATTTACTTCAAATCTGACAAAGACAGTTTGCATAGAGAAAAATTACTTTCATTAGATGAATTCCCATCATTCTAACAATTGCAATTGCCCAGATTTTTTTTGGCATTTTTCAAATGCCAAGATTTTTTTTTTTTTTTTGTCATGCTTTTGGGCTCAGGAATCTTTTTAGCTTCTTTCACAGTATCAAATAAGATACTACAGAATCCTATCTCCATAAGTCACTGACAGTTTTTAGTACAGTGAAATCATCACGTTTTTATATTTGGTACAAATTATGCTTGCTCGTGTCAAACACTCAGTTTCAAATTATATACTTAACTCACTATTATATACTTAACTATCTGCTCAAATTAATAAACGCTCAAGATGTGGAAAACTACAAGTTTTTTTTTTTTCTTAGAATACCATGTTTTTTCATGTTACGTTTAAAATTTTCCATGTTACTTTGTTTGGTATTGACAAACCAGAAAATTTAATTTGAATAATTTTATATATAAGACTATGTACGTCTGGCACTTTGAAATACCGTTTTATGCAGGAAGGCTAAATGGCATTAATTGAACTACTTTAAGCAAATCAAATGATGTACTAGTCTATTTTATGTTTATTTTTTTTTTAAAGATTTTATTTATTTATTTGACAGAGAGAGATCACAAGTAGGAAGAGAGGCAAGCAGAGAGAGAGAGAGGAGGAAGCAGACTCCCTGCTGAGCAGAGAGCCCGATGCAGGACTCGATCCCAGGACCCTGAGATCATGTCCTGAGCCGAAGGCAGCGGCTTAACCCACTGAGCTACCCAGGCGCCCTATTTTATGTTTATTCTTATTTGCAATTTCTATTCTTTGCATCTGAATCAGAAGGCAAACTTCTATTTAAAAAAATTTAAGTGTGGTTGCATCTAGTAAAAATTTCAATTATAATCATATAATTGCACGGTAAATCACTTTAAAAAAAAAAAAGATTTTATTTATTTATTTGTCAGAGAGAGTGAGCACAGGCAGAGTGGTGGCAGAGGCAGAGGAGAAGCAGGCTCCCCGCCGAGCAAGGAGCCCGATGTGGGACTCGATTGCAGGACACGGGGATCACCACCCGAGCCTAAGGCAGCCACTCAACCAACTGAGCCACCCAGGCATTCCAGTAAATCACTTTTATACTCAAAGAGGTACAAGTGATTAAGTTACAGTTCATAAATGTTTTTAAATTTGCTATACCTAGATTCCTGTCATTTCATAGTGTTGGTTGCTTTCCATATTCCAGTGTTTAGCTTTAGTAACTTAGTAACAGATATGGGGCAAACGTTAGGAAGAGCTAATTGCTCAACATGCAATTATCTGTTTAGCTAATCCAGAAAGTACTATTAAAATCTAAATATAAACTAGTTAATTTCCATTTCTATAGGTATAACGTAGAGTTGAAATAAGCTAGTTTTACTGACCAATGCGGTCTTTTACCTCTTATTTAAAGACTTTATTTATTTATTTGAGAGAGAGCGCTAGGGAACAGGGGTAGGAGCAGAGGAAGAGGGACAGGCAGACTCTGTGCTAAGCACAGAGCCTGAGGCCGGGCTCCATCTCAACCCTGAGATCATGATCTGAACTGAAATCAGGAGTTGGATGCTTAACTGACTGAGCCACCCAGGCGCCCCTTACTTCTTTTTTTAAAGTAAAAATTTATGATTAGAACAATGTAAGGCCAGGGGCGCCTGGGTGGCTCAGTGGGTTAAAGCCTCTGCCTTTGGCTCAGGTCATGATCCCACGGTCCTGGGATGGAGCCCCGCATCGGGCTCTCTGCTCAGCGGGGAGCCTGCTTCTCCTTCTCTCTCTGCCTGCCTCTCTGCCTACTTGTGATCTGTGTCTGTCATATAAATAAAACCTTAAAGAAAAAAAAAGAACAATGTAAGGCCACATACATAGATAAAAATATGGAAGAGAAAGGAGTCAAGCCTGTGTCTTCTCTTTTGCATTTTTGCATCCTGATTATGCCAACTCTACACACTCAAATTAGAAACCTGGGGTCTGGGGCACCTAGGTGGCTCGGTGGGTTAACCCTCTGCCTTCAGCTCAGGTCATGATCCCAGGGTCCTGGAATCGAGCCCCACATCGGGCTCTCTGCTCAGCGGGGAGCCTGCTTCCCCCTCTCTCTGCTTGCCTCTGCCTACTTGTGATCTCTCTCTGTCAAATAAATAAAATTAAATTTAAAAAAAAGAAAAGAAAAGAAACCTGGGGTCTGTCCTCCACTCCTCCATCCCCTCAAGTGTGTCAACCAAGTAGTACCTTTAACTAAATCTTGAGAATATCTTCATTGCCTTAGTCTGTGTACTCATAATCCTCCATTCTGATGACTCTGACCTCTTCTCTGAATCCCAGATAGAGCTGATGTTACTTATCCGCTACACCCTAGGCTCTCCTGTTACCAGGTGCACTTGTAATTACTTTTATAGAGTTTAATAATAACACGTCCGTTTCTTCTTGAGTTTTTGAGGGCATGGACACGTATTTAATCAACCAACAAATATTAAGCTCTTACTACATGTTGGGAATACAGGTGGAAAAACATTTGTGTCTTTAAAAATCTATTGGTTAGACATGCACAAAATGGTAGTTCTCATGCATACACTTGTACACAATTTAAGTGTTGTGGGAATAACTGTCTAGAGAAATGAGGGAAGTCATCAATAGTGGAGGAAGGAAAGCTTGAGCTGACAGATGTGGGAGATGGGGGAACTGTCCTGTTACAGGGAGCAACACATATAAAACCGGTCGCTTGAAAATGTTTGATGAAATACACCTGAAGAGTGAAGCATTTGTAGTCCAGTGTTATTTGAGCAGATTAGAAGAGGTTGTGAGAAAGCCTAGATAATCATGGACCTTACATTCCATGTTGGTACTGCAGGGCCTTGGTTCTTAACCATTTTCCCACCTTTGTAGGTGATTTTTCATGTGCCCCCAACGTGTTAATATGGGCATATGACATACTTTCATACAAAGATTTTTTAAGGGCTGTAGGTCTCTCCTTGTGTATTTGTAAATAACTTTAGCAGGAAGATGACATTAGATTTCTGATTTAAAGATTTCAATGAAGGGGGTAGGGCTTTTGGCAAAATATCAAAGGAGGCTATTGTAGTAAACCAATGCATAAAGTGTCTGATGTGTGGAATAAGAAAAGAGAAACACTTAGAAGCTATTTAGAAATAAACTGGTGAGATATTTAGGAAGTGGAAATTACTTCAGGACAGTGCATGTTTTACAGTATGAGAGAATTCTAGGATGGTGTATACATTTGGCTTTAGAGGCTAGGTGGGTGGCAATTCTAAGCAATGAGATAGAAAATGAGGAGCAATAGGTTTTAGTAGGGAAACATAAGTTCATATTTGGGCACATTGAATTTGAGGAGCTCATGGGATTTCCAGATGGTAATGCCTCACAACTGCTTATACAGATATGGTGCTCAGGAAAAAGCTAGATATAAAGATTAAGAATCTTTTACCTTTAGGTAATCAGTTGAAACTAATCACATGGACAAAGTACTTAAGGATAACATATTTTGCCAGAAATCTTAGGAGCACCAACATTTAAGTAAAAGACAAAAAAGAATAACACAAAGGAGACTGAGAGATGAATTCCGGAGCTGAGAAGAATAAACCTGAGGAGCGAGATTCAAAAGCTGAAAAGAGAGGCAAATAACAAGGACGGAGGGGATAAGCAACTTAAACAGCGCAAAAAAGTTAGTAAGGAAAAGACTAAAAAGCATCTAATGGTAACTAGGTCGTTAGTAACTTTAGCAGAAACAATTTCATTCTTACTCATTCCTGGTAGTTCCAGTACATGGCACAAAGGCCTCGCACAGTATGTATTTGCTTGATGAATAAATCAGTAGCTTTCAATCTTGGCTGTACATTAGAATAATCTGGGGAGCTTTCAAGAATGAGGATGCTCAAACCATATCCCAGACCAATTAAATGTGAATCTCTGGGCTTAGGATGCAGGTATTAGTGGGTTTTTAAAGCTCTCCAGGTGATTTCAATCTGTAGTTAAGCTTAATAAACAAACCCATAAACTGCAAAGCACCTGGTACAATTTGTTTACATGGGTTTCTACCTTACCTATGAGCTCCTCTGGGACAAGACAGGAATTGAGTCTCATTTGTAAACTCGTGCTGGTAGGTATGGCTGGGGCTCAAATCTTTTCATGAAATGAACAAGTATTACACAACTTTTCTAGAATCTTCTAATGTAAAAGCCAAGAAAAGAAAAAGATCCCGCAATTCAAAGATGAGTTTTATCCTTTTTTTTTTTTTAAAGATTTTATTTATTTATCAGAGAGAGAGAGGGGGAGAGAGCGAGCACAGGCAGATAGAATGGCAGAGGCAGAGGGAGAAGCAGGCTCCCTGCTCAGCAAGGAGCCCAATGTGGGACTCGATCCCGGGACGCTGGGCTCAAGACCTGAGCCGAAGGCAGCTGCTCAACCAACTGAGCCACCCAGGCGTCCCAAGATGAGTTTTATCCTTAAAGAATTAAAAATTCTGTGTATTGGGATGCCTGGGTGGCTCAGTTGGGTTAAGCAGCTGCCTTCAGCTCAGGTTATGATCCCAGCGTTCTGGGATCCAGTCCCACATCGGGCTCCTTGCTCTGCAGGGAGCCTGCTTCTCCCTCTGACTCTGCCTACCTCTCTGTCTGCCTGTGCTCACTCTCGCTCCTCTCTCTCTTACAAATAAATAAATAAAATCTTTGAAAAAAAAATTCTGTGTATTATGGATAATGAAATCTAATGTGAATCTGAGCACGCTGCCCTGAACAATTCATGACTCATTCAGAAACAATTCTAGACAGACCTGATTGAGACCAAAAATACTAGGAAAAAACCCGAGACAAAGTCAAGAGAAAGCACAGGCAGTGTATCAAAAGACATGCTTACCTGAGTGATTATGAGTATTAAATGCACAAAGTACTATTACAGCACCTTGTTGAAATACTGTTACCAGAATACAGAGAACCGTGTAGCTCCGGAATCAGGAAAAACTGGTTTCTCGGTGTACAGGGGAAGTTGTATTACAGATTCTATTTAAGTAGGAATGATTAACCTTCTTGCACAAGAGTGGTTAATCTGATAAATTATCAGTGTTCATCTTGGGAGAAATCTAACTGAATTTGTATTAGCGGAGAAGACAACGGGAACTAACTTGATTTGACCGTTTCAATACTGTTAGTTGAGATATGGAAAATCCATCAGTTTGTAAGAGGAAAGAAAAAGTTTGGCATCACTCATAGCACGTGGCTGAAAAAGAGAGGAAGAGAGAGGAAAAGCTTAAGGTCGGGGGGGGGCAGAGACTGAGTCCACTTGTCTTTTCCTGGTTCAGTCTTCCTTCTTCACCAACCTTCGGCTCTCCCTAACTCTGCTTTAGTATTCATTCCCGCAACTTTCTTTCCCAAGCTTTCCCGCCAGCCTCTACCCCAAGACCATTAGCCAAGGCGTGTGACAGAAAAGGCTGGGGAGTTACTAATTCCCCCAGCTGTGTCTGTGGAGTGCAAGCGAAGCTCCCAGAAACCTCCGCTCTCCTGTCCAGCCTCCTTCGAGAGGCCCCTGTTCTCAGGTTAAATACTTGCACAGAGATCAGCGCTTCTGCCAGGTTCCCGCGCCCACCTTCTCTTCAGCCGGTGGAACGACGCCTAGCCCAGGGGCGCTACAGGACACGGCGCACGGCGCCGTGACCTCGGCTTCCCCCGCGCGTCAGGCCCTGGGCGCTCGCCAGCTCTGGGCCCCACGCTGCTCTCAGCCGGGATTCGTGCAGCTGCTGCCGCTGAGCCGATTCTCCACGCTGGCCAGGAGCCGCGGACTGGGCGGAGCCGGCGGCGCCGGCATTAAGCGTCACCACCCGGGCGGGGCGAACCGGCTGCTGACGCCATCACCCAGGCACCTGCCAACATGGAAGGTGGTGACGGCGGCGTCGCTGTGGCTGGCCAAGGGGCTCTGGGCTCTGGGGCGGTGACAGCGACAGTCCGGGAGCTTCTGCAGGACGGTAAGGAGTCTGGGTCTGGCTGGGTGGTGGGTCCGGGGACTGTCCTGTTCCGCACCTGGACCGGGGTGGTAGACTCAACCCGTCGCTTGCCAGAAAGTTTTCCGGTCTGGACGTGACCACTCCCCCCCCGCCCGGCCCCCTGGCGTCTGGGTGCTGGCCTCGCCAACCTGTTTCTCCAGAGACTAACAGACCCCTTTCCTTCCGTGTGTCCAGGGGACATTTAATTTCTGGTTGTTCCTCATTTCAACTCTACCCTTCCTGCATTTGAGGTTTCTCTGAAGTCCTGGGACTGCCGCACTCCGGTGACCCAGGTTGACAGCCGCAATTGGAGAAAGCGTTGCATCCCATGAAGAGTGAAAGACCTAGAACAGATAGATGACAGCTCTTAATGTTAAAAAAAGCTTCATTTTAAAGTGGAGTTGGAAGCATCCCTCTCTTAACAAATTCTCGGGTTACACAGGTGGCCCACTCGCAGCCTAGTTTTTTACAAGGCGTTTATCCACAAGCATGCATGGGGACGAGTTCAGAACATTAGTTCAGGCAGGGATTAACCATATGTATTGAATATAGCAATTTATTGATAGTTTTGGACAGAGGAAAACTGTAGGAAATAAGTTAAACATAGGACATTTGAGAAGTACATTAAGTTGTATTAATTCAGTTAACACGCCGCGAATCTCTTATCCTTCAGAATAAAGTTCACAGTTCTTCTCATCTGTTCTTAATTTTCTTCCCTAATTGCCATCACGTTCCACCAGGTATTGAAAATAATTTGTGTGCCTGACTTTTTCTGCTATATTGTAGAACTGCATTTTTACTGCACAGTTAATAATGGTACCTTTCTTATGGTGGGTGCAGAATAAATTTTTATAATTGAACATCACAATAAGCGTATGCGCACACTTTTTAATGAACATCACAGTAAGTATTTGCACACATTTGCAGATCAAAGTAGGTTATAAACGAATGAAATAACATTCTAAATTACTGTTTTCCTCTGAGTGTTGCATATTATTGCCCTTAATTCCTTGCCTTCTGATAATGTATATACTTTTGTCAAAACTTTCTGATGAGGTGTTTTTGAACCTGATTGTGTTAGATTCTCTAGGTTAGAATCTCTGTCCAGTGCATCTCTGTATCTTGATTTAAATTCCATTTAACCAAGTTTTGAACTCCTGATATGTGTGCAATTTTCAACCTCAAGCAGCTTGCCATTTTAGTAAAGGATAATAATCTTGTAAGCTGTAAAGTTAAGCATTCTAATATAGTGTTGCTGGATAGCAGCGTTGTGTACAAAGCCAAACAATACAGAGGAGGATGATAATGGGGAGTGATTAGCGAACTGTCAAGAAAGGCTTTCTAGACGGAATCTCTGCTTCTAAGGATGGTCTTCCTCCTGTGTTCTGAGTCTTTTTTTTTTCCTGTCTCCTCAAGGACCCAGTCACCTTCATTCTATGCCATTGAAATCTCTTTGCCAAGGTCTCTAATGACCTCTTTGTGATTAAATCAAATGGATACTTTTTGATTCATACCTTACTTGAACTTGTAAAAGGGGTTTGACTCTTCTTGAAATATTTCTTTTCATGTGACTTGTGAGTTGTGTGCTTAAAAAAAAAATTCCTAATTCTCTAAGTGCTCTTTTCCAAGTTTCTTTGATTGCTAGTCATCTTCAGTTTGCCCCTAATTCAGTGGTTCACTTCACCCATTCTCTGCAACATTCCTAAAATATTAAACATTTCTGTCCGTAATAGTGATTCAGTATGTACAGGATCTGCCACTGGTAGAGGATAGGATTGATAGGGTTGGTGAGCAGATGCATAGTTGGAATAATTTGTGGGCTGTTTCTGATACACCTCCTATGGGAATGAGACAACTGTAAAATAGAAGCATTATATGACTTTTCTTCTGATGGACAATCACTCCTCAAATGCCAAGTCCAATGGCCTGTATTCAGCCTTCACTGTTTGATCTTTGTAAGATCTTTGATGCCACTTACCACTTACTTTCTCTAAACCGTCCCTTGCCATTCTTTCTTGTTTTTCTTTCTCTCTGAACGTTCCTTCGTCTCCTTGATTGCTTTCATTTTCCCCATCTACTTCCAGATTTTTGGTGTTTGTCTGGCTTCTGAACTCAGTCTTCTCCATTTCCCTTTTTGTGCATTCTAAAATTCATTCCTAAATCATTTTTTTTCAAGGTTTCAAAATTAATATAGTTGTATACAAATACACACATACATGGTCCTTACCTCTCTTCTAAACTATACGATTACTGTCTACTGGACATTTCTATCTTGATAGTGAACAGGCACGATTAGTTTTACTTACCAAAAGTTACATATGAACAAATAGTTCAGGTGCTACATGTGAAAAGGTGGGATTATTTCACTTTTTTTTACCCTTTTCCTCTAACCTTCTCTGTTACCATCGATTGTATGTGGTTAGTTAAATATGTGCTTTTTTCCCCATGTAGATGATGAGTTCCTTGGAGGCAGCAATATGATCAATTTTATCTTTATGCAAAGATGCCTAGTGGTCGAACTTAATGCAAAGCTGAATTCCCTGTGTCAGTTACTCAGTCAAGAATCTTGGGAATCATCCCTATACTTCTTGCTCTACCTAATCACCCATTTTCAGCTTGTCTCTAAGTCCTACACATTATAGTGTCCGAATATTTGTCAACTTAGTCATTTTCTTTTTTTTTAGGATCACTGTCTTAGGCCTTCATCATGTCTCTTGGGCTGTTAACAGAGCACCCTACTGCTGGCTTCGGCAGCTCTATTACATGAGTGTGCTGGTAAACCACCTTTCTGATACAATAGGAAAAGCCCTGATTTTGTAGTGTATGCCAGTTTCCATGGTATAAATACTTTCAACCTGGTCATTTTTTAGATGCCTACATGTGATGTCCCCTAGCTCACACAGTTCCTGAGAATTGAACTGTTGGCTCTCAGGAGCCAATATGAGGCAGCTCCAGCACATCACTGGGTGACTAATCCCTTTTCAGTCATCCTCTGCTCTGCTGCCAGAAACTAAAACACAAAGCTGACAGTGCTCTTTCTCATCTTTAACCTTAATGAGATATAGTCTGAACATTTTAGAAGTCTTACCAGTATCTTTTTAAATTGCCCTTAGCCTTCCTTTGGAACCTCAACTCCTATTATTCTTTCCCCTTCTGCCCAGCAGTGTGATCTAGACACACTGACGTCAGTGTTGCCCTTCTTTCTCAAAATACGCTCTGGCATTTGCTGCCTCTACACCTTCATTCTTCTTGGAGTAGCCTTCTCCACTTGGCTGCCTTGCAGGATCTTTAATCCTGAAAACTCCTTGGCAAACTGGAAGGACATGGGACTCCCAGAATTAAGGCCAAAGTAGTAGTTTTTCTTTCACTTTGAGATTCATCAAGAATGAATCTTTGTTCTTTGCAGAATGCTACTTCCAGGTCATATATAGATGAATTTATTCATTCAACTGGTCCAGAACACCTGCCATGTGTCAGGCATTGCTCAGGCTCTAGGGATGTGGGAGTAAACAAAACAAAGTCCTTGCCCTTATGGAGCATGCATTATATGGATAGAGACAATAGAAATTGTCTGATAGGGACTCCATTTTGCCGGTTAGTTTTACAATCTCTGTCAGGGTAGTTTTACCTGTATCTCCCACATGGGTGGAAGGTAGTGGTTTTCTACCTACCCTGAGCTCACTTCTACATAATGATTTTTAACTCTTAATTCTCTCCATTTGACTTTCACCCACAGATCTTTGGGTTTCTGTACTGGAAGATAGCTTAACATCTAGCATCATTACTTTTTTTGTGTTTAGTAAGGGTCTTTTTTGAACATAGGCTGTCTTTCCATTTACTTATTTCAACCATAAATCCTTAGTTTCAGTAACACCTGAAAGTTATGTTTGCCTATTTCTATAAAAATTCCAGATTCACTTTATTATGACAGCATTTGTGCATTGATTTAGAGATATTTGAGACCATAAATGTCAAATATAGTCAATTTGCCTGTTGTCATTGTCAGTGACCTTGTATTCTTGCATTAAAGGCTATGGTTAGTAGTTAATTTTTAGTCTTCTACTCTTATATGTTCCTTTCGACTCTCTGGTAAAAGTTAACTTTCAGCAGTGTAATATAGGGGTTCAGACTGTGGGCTCTGCAACCTGCATTCGTATCTCAGACAGGTTGGGCAAGTTGCGTGTCCTGTCTTTACCTGTCTCTTCATCTGTGAAATGGGGGAAATGATAGTTCCAGCAGGGTTGTGTGAGGTTGAAAGTGCTAATATGTTTAAAGTGTATGGGTCAGTGCCTGGCCTACAGTAAGCTCTCAGTGAATGTTACCACTCTCTTCCCATTTACAGCAGTTCTTAGTGTATAAAAAGGTCGAAGTATGTTATCTATATTGGTTTTGTTGTCTGTTATCTGTGGTTTAGTGCAGTGCAATTAACAATGAAAGACTTTTCCTTATTTTTTCCCCCTAGAGTGTTACAGGGATTTTTTAAATGAAGACTTTGATGTAAAGACTTATACTTCCCAGTCTATTCATCAAGCCGTAATTGCTGAACAACTAGCAAAACTTGCCCAAGGAATCAGTCAGTTGGATAAAGAACTACACCTACAGGTATTGCCAATCTTCTGGATCATCTGGATTCTTCAACCTAAAGATAAAATAATTTATCACTTGTAATACTTTTACTATTTAATCTAAATGCATATTTAAATGAGCAAATGTGTAACTTACCAGTGTGGCTTATTTTTCAAAGTATGTTTTTGAAAAGTTTTCTATAAACTACTTTTCGTTAGATGAAAAACTAACGTACCCATCTCTCCAAAAGCTGTTGTTCATACTTTGCTTTCATCTCCTTAACAGATGTGCAGTGATATAAGTAGGTGAAAAATGGAAGCCTTTGATAAAAGTAATAGAAAATGGACTTTTGGAAGTAGAACAGTGTGAATAGGAAAAATTGGTGTGTTCCCATTGGCACTTTCCACTTTATGAAACAGTGTAATATTTGCTGAAATTCTAGAAAGTTGACAAGTTTGTGGTAGAAAGAACACAATATGGGGAATTAGGAGATGGGTCCCAATCTTAACTGTGCTGGTACCTTAATGTCTCTGAGTTTTGCTTTTAAAAAAGGAAATCTATTAAATGGGTTGGAGTGAATAAGGAGGAAGAGATTATAGTGGAAGATCTTAAAGGTTCCTTCCTTTTCTATAATTCTGTAATTTTTTTTTAAGATTATTTATTTATTTATTTGACAGAGAAAAATCACAAGTAATGGAGAGGCAGGCAGAGAGAGAGAGAGAGAGGGAAGCGGGCTCCCTGTTGAGCAGAGAGCCCAATGCGGGACTCGATCCCAGGACCCTGAGATCATGACCTGAGCCGAAGGCAGCAGCTTAACCCACTGAGCCACCCAGGCGCCCTAATTCTGTAATTTTATAGGGAGTTTTATAGTATACTTCCTATTTTGGCTTTTGTAGAGTAGGCACTTAATAAATATTTAATTGAATGAACAAATGCATAAGTATATGGACTGTTTACCAGGAAACTTAGATCTGTTATAACATGATATGTATTCATTTAAATTTTTTATATTGTACTTTATCAGTTGAAAGAGTAGCTTAGGACTGGGATGACTTCTAAGGTCACTTTAACTGTGATTATATATTATGTATTTTAATTACACATTTAGTTGTATACTTTAATTGTCAGGATTCACATTAGGCTGTGGGGATAGAAAAATGAACATATTTCCCAGCTCTCCAAGGACTCAAAGACCAGTGGCAGATACAGAGAGAAATAATGACAGGGAAGTGATGCCTGTTTTATTTAGAATAGTAGGAAGCATTCATAAAAGCAGGAGAAAATGCACTTAACTCTGCCTAGGGTTCTCAGGGGTGGCTTTTTATAATAGCCACCTGAAATTCCTTTTTTTTGTTGTTGTTTTTTTATGGTTATTATTTTATTTTTCTCCCCCAAGGTTTTATTTAAATTCCAGTTAACATATGATGTAATATTAGTCTTAGCTATAGAATTTAGTGATTTGTCACTCATACTCCCCACCCAGTGCTCATCATAAGTCCCCTCCTTAATCTCTGTCATCCATCTAGCCCTCCCCCTGCCCACCTCTCCTCCAGCAACCCTCAATTTGTTCTCTGTAGTTAAGAGTCTTTTTCCTGGTTTGCCTCTCTTTCTCCCCCTGCCATGTTCATGTTTGCTTTTTAAATTCTGTATATGGGGACGCCCGGGTGGCTCAGTTGGTTGAGCAGCTGCCTTCGGCTCAGGTCATGATCCCAGCATCCTGGGATCAAGTCCCACATCAGGCTCCTTGCTCCGTGGGGAGCCGGCTTCTCCCTCTGCCTCCATCTGCCAGTGCTCTCTCTCTCTCTCTCTCTGTCTGACAAATAAATAAATAAAATCTTTAAAAAAATTCTGTATATGTATGAAATCATAAGGTATTTGTGTTTCTCTGACTTAATTTGCTTAGCAAATATTCTCTAGCTCTATCTACATTGTTGCAAATGGCAAGATTTCATTCTTTTTTTATGGCTGAGTAATATGATTGGTATTTTCTTTATTCCTTGCATGCAGTACCTTCTTTGAAGGAATCAGTAAAAACCAAAAGTTTGTTTAACATCTCTTACAGGGGACAAATTATACTTACGGTAATTTGGAATATGAAGTAGAGGTCTAGTATGGGCCCTGAACCTGCTATAATTGTTTCTCTGCAGAAGAAGAATCGGGATAATGCTAACCAAACCCATAAATTTTGTTTTAAATATCGTTGAGATGAATAAAATAATAGAAGATGTGATGAAGTATGTATTAGTTGGAGCTTTGGACAGGAAACAGAAACCACTCTAGGTATTGAAAGAAGGAAGGTGTTTAATACAGAGAACTGGATGCTTCTGAAGTCAGCCAGTGAACTGAGTTGAAGGATCTGCTTTCATAGATGCAGTGCGGAGGCCTGGAAGCTCCAGCCCTTACCTCCCATGCCACTGCTAAAATTCTGCCTCGGGGTATCCGGTAACTAAATTCTAGAATGATTGATACAGTTTTTCCAACCATCTCTAAATTCAGGTGTCAGGACCTTGCTCATTACTAGCTGAGACAATAAGAAGATAGCATTCCTTTCTTTTCTGTCTTCAGATCTCTTGGAAATTCATCCAGCTGGCTGCAGGGGAATTTATGGAAGTCTTGCTTTAGGAGTTTCAACATTTTCAAAGTATTCTTCACACAGAAAAAAGATGAATAGAGGATTAAATTTAGTCTTGTTAGGATGGACAGACCGATGACTGTATCAGTGGCCTGGGGAGAATTCAGACATGTTCTGGCCATCTTAACAGACACAGGAAACCAAAATTAGTAGTTAATTTAGATGGCTGTGGTAGAAAGGGACTTGATAGAATAACAGTGATATCTGAAACAGGGCAAAGTGGAGGTAGTAGGGGTTCCAGTGAATGAATCCTTGCTGACTAGGAGCTTCAGTTTCCAGCCTAGATAGGACACAACTTCTTCATTGGAATTGAAAAGGTACAAAATGATAACGATTTTCGAATTATTCTAAAGAATAATGATTACTCATGATTTCTTGATGTTTCTAGGAATCTCTTGCATGTGGTCTTTACCTCTTAAGCTTTTTGGGTTTTTGATGTGATCATTCACATCAAAAAAGCCTGGGTGGCTCAGTTGGTTAAGCATCCGACTCTTGATTCAGCTCGGGTCATAATCTCAGGATTGCAAGATTAGGCCCCAAGTCAGGCTCTGTCCTCAGTGCAGAGTCTGCTTGAGATTCTTTTAATTTTCATTTAAAAAATCAGTCTTGCGCAGGGAAAGGGATTTGCTATGACCCTGGGAAACTGAAAGCAGAGAGATGTTTAGGGATAGGTGGGTGCTGACTCTGTGTTATGTTTTCAGATTAGAATATGCTGAATTAAGTTCAAGAACTAAGAGAACCTAATGTTTAAAAAACATTTTTACAAGGAAGACATAATAGGATTGCAAAAATTAGCTGTTTTTTTTTTCCCCCCAATTTTGGCACTATTCTACCTGCACCTCCCATTAAGAAAGCAAGGGCTGGTGAAAAGGCTGTGACTTCTTCGGCTCTATGTTCACTTATAAGCATGTTTGTTTCTGCTAATAACTCATCTCAAATGTACCCTTATCACATGTATTTTTTTCTTCTGTGTTGGTGTTTGTGCCTTCCTCTATGGAGAGAGACCTTTATTCTTCCTTGTAGTTACAAAGAAAAATATCCAATACTCAACAGCAAATTCTTGATTTTCAGGTTGTTGCAAGGCATGAAGATTTATTAGCACAAGCAACTGGTATTGAGTCTTTGGAAGGTATGTTTCCATTAAGTACTATAAATTAGATTGAGCTAGACCAGGGACTGGCAAACTTTTACTGTTAAGCGTCAGATAGTAAATATTTTAGACTTTGGAGGCCATACTATTTCTGTTTTAGCTACTAAACTCTGCTATTTCAGTGTGAAAGTAGCCAGATAATATGTAAATGATTATCATTATGTCCCAACAAAACTTTAATAAAAACTTTATTGACCTCTGAGCTAAACTATCTGGGTTCAAATCCTTGCTTTGCCACTTAGTAGATATGTGACTATGGACAAGTTATTTAACCTTTGTATGGCTCCCTTTTATCTGAAAAGGAGGAGTATCATTTTATTTTTTAAGATTTTATTTATTTATTTGACAGAGATCATAAGTAGGCAGAGAGAGAGGCAGTTGTGGGCGGGGGGGAAGCAGGCTCCCCACTGAGCAGAGAGCCTGATGCGGGGCTCCATCCCAGGACCCTGAGATCATGACCTGAGCCAAAGGAAGAGGCTTTAACCAACTGAGCCACCCAGGCGCCCCCAAGGGAAGAGTATTAAAATGTACCTGGATGGTGTTATTTTGAGGGCTAAGTGAATTAGAAAAATGGTTAGAACAATTCCTGGTATATATTTAGTGCCTCTGTAAAATTAACATAAAATTGTTAATTAATGAAAACATCAATACCACCAGAGTGAATAATAGTGGAGGTAGACTTGAATACTTTCCTTATTTTTGGCTTTCTTTGAAACTTTTTTCAATGAAGTTATAATAGAATAATAATATATTGGGGGCGCCTGGGTGGCTCAGTTGGTTAAGCATCCGACTCTTGATTCAGCTCAGGTCATAATCTCAGGGTTGCAAGATTAGGCCCCAAGTCAGGCTCTGTGCTCAGTGCAGAGTCTGCTTGAGATTCTTGTTCCCCTCACCTTCACGCATGTGCGCAAGCGCTCCCTCTTTCTCTCTAAATAAATAAAATCTTAAAAAAAGAATAATACATTGGATTTATATTTTTATGAATCTTAGTATTTTTGATTAGATAAATCTTTTATGAATTTTTCATTGTCTCTTGATTAAATTAAACTACATCTTATGGAATGTTAATAACATGTTTTACATTATCACTTGTGTTGTGATTACTATTATTAATCTTTACACATTAAAAGAAAACTAAGTGATTTTCCCTATGTTGATCAAATTCTTGGCATGGAAGGATATTGCTTTCTGGGATGCAATATGCTTTCATGCTTCAATGCTTCCCCTTATTTCTTATGCACTCAAAGGTGTTAACTTATTCTCAGCATGTATACTGTTTCTCAGACATCCTGATGAAGAACTTAGTATTTGAGGGAATAATAGTTTGTTACTTGAATATTTAATTGGATATCAGACTATGTTCTTGGGAAAACTGAGTACTGACCACTTCCTGTTGGAAATGAACTATTTTTAATCTTATATCATTTTATGTGTTTCTGGAAGCAGGTAAATAATATCCTGTTTTAATGGTGATTTGTTTTTAAAATAAATGAGGGGTGATTTTTTTAATTTGTAAAACCTATAAGGATGGCTGGTAGTACATTGATTCTGAGTGTATTTAGGTGTAGGTGAATCATCACAATAGAAATAGTTCTCATTGTGGTTTTTTTATATACATTTAGGTCTACAATGTGCTTGTTTTTCCCAAAATGCTTTTCAGTGATCACGACACTTAAAATGTATGGTTAGACTGAGTTAGAATGACTATCCATTGGATGAGTATATAAGGTACAAAGACTGCCTTCTCTGAGTTCTTTTGATAATTTAAGCATCTTCTCTGGATTGTTTGAATATAAATATTCAAATTTGAATTACTTGAATTAGTATTAATAGTATTAACTTGAATTAGTGTTAGTAGTATTCTACTAATCAAATTAGTAGAATTTGATTATTTGAAGTAGTATTCATTTTGGCATTATGTGTATTTCTAAGTACTTACTAGTATGTTGAGATCCTGAAAAATAAGCATGATCTGTATTTGAAAATGAATAGTATCCCACCTTCTACTTCATCAGCTTTTTTTTTTTTTTAAGATTTTATTTATTTATCAGATGGAGATCACAAGTAGTAGGCAGAGAAGCAGGCAGAGAGCCCCATGTGGAGCTCGATCCCAAGACCTTGGGATCATGACCCAAGCCGAAGGCAGAGGCTTTAACCCACTGAGCCACCCAGGCACCCCTACTTCAGCTTTTTAACCACCAATATTGAATTTTGCCATGTAAATAGTTCAGCAGTACATTTATTGAACCTATTTCATTAAAAGTTGCCCCCATTCATTTTCATTTATTTATTTATTTAAATATTAGTTGAGCGGGTGCCTGGCTGGCTCAGTGGTTTATTGCCCGCCTTTGGCGCAGGCCATGGTCTCAGGGTCCTAGGATTGAGTCCCAAATCGGGCTCCCTGCTCAGTGGGAATCTGGTTCTCCCTCCCCCTCTACCCCCCTTCCCACTCGTGCTCTCTCTCTCTCTCAAATAAATAAATAAAATCTTTAAAAAATATATTAGTTGATAATTTGCTAGGTTCCAGACAGGTAGATTTGGGATTTAGAGGTATTTTTAATTAATGCTATTTTACTGAAAAGAGATATCCTCATTCCTTCCTTCATTTGTTCACTCAAACAGTAACTGAGAACTTGTTAGGTACCAGGCACTTATGAACGATAGATAGTCACAGTTCTTATGGAACTTCTGTTCTAAGGCAGGGAAGCAGACAAAAAAAATACACAAATGGGAAACTTCAGATATTTTTAAGTTCCACAAAGAAAATAAAATGGTTTATTAGTTGGAGGAAGGGGAGTCCCTTACTAGCTAGGATACTCGGGAGGGGGTGGCCTTTTTTACAAGATGACATTTAAGCTGAGAACTGAATGATGAGAAACAGCCACCACATGAAAAGTGGAAGAAGAGTGTGTGGTAAGCTGAAAGACCAATAAATGGGAAGGTAGGAGTTAACATGGGTTATATGAGGGACAGAAAAAAGGCCAGTGTGAGAGGAATTTAATGAATAAAGGAGAGAATTGTAGATGAGGTTCCTGGAAAAGAATTTTGATTTTTCATTCTAAATGTAGTGGTAAACCATTGGAGGGTTTTTATTAGGAGTATGGTATATAAGACTAATGCTCTAAAAAGTTTTCTTTTTAGAAATCAGTAGAATCAGGGGTACCAGTTTAGAAGATACTAGAAGAGAGTTGATGGTGCCTCAGGTAAGAGTGGTAGATGTGAGAGAGGAAAGTGGGTGGCATAAAATGGGGGCAGAGCTGATGGGGTTTGTTGATGGGAGATGAAAGAGGCGAGGGAAAAAAGTCACCAAGTATGATTCCTAAGATTTTAGTCTGAAAAAAGGGATAGGTGATGGTATAGATAACTGAGATGGGTTAGAATGGAGAGGATTATAATTTTGATGGGGCGAGGGTGGGGCAGAAGTTATCTTGGGTGTCTTAATTTGACAAAAGTTCAGATCTAGAGATTTGTGTGTGCATGTGTGTGTGTGTGTACATAGGTAGGCTGACATAAAAAATCTCTGTAGATATGTGTACCTATGTGTGGATGTGTGTATATAAAACTGGTATTTTATTGAATAGGTAGTATTTAAAACATTGGGATTAGGTGAAGTTCCTAAGAGACATTGTAGACAGGGAAGTGAAAATGACAGAGGATGAAATCTTAGAGTATTCTGGCATGTAGGACTCTAGCAGAGGAGGAGGAACCACTAATGTAATAGGAAGAAACCCAGAGAGTGTGTAAAGTTCGAAGCCCAGAGGAAAAAAAGTGTTTTAGGCAGGGAGTGGTTTGACTCTTGTGAATTTCAGAGAATTTGAGCAAGATAAAGACAGAACTGACAATAGAATTTGGCACCTTGGGGGTTTCTGGTGACCTTGATAAGATTGATTTTGGTGTGGTGTGTATGAAATCTGTTTGAGAGTAGGTTGTGGAAAAAATAAGATGTGAGGACATGGTGATAACAAATAAAAGAAGTTCATTTCTGGCGGTTTAAGGTAAAGGAACCATAAAACCAGCAGAAAAATTGGACTGTGCTATACTAAAGCATAATTCTATCTGATAATGTTTATTAGTTCTAATATTACTTAATTTAATATATGACAGAGTTCTGTACCTAAGTTTATTTAGAATATTGTTTTAAAACCAGAACTATGCCAGTTAAATGTGAAAAGTGTTTTAAAGAGTGGAGTTCAAAATAATTAAAACTGTAATATTGAAAAGTTTATTTTCAGGTATATAAAACAGTAAGATTTAAGATCTGTCTTCCTGATAATATTTTTACAGTTTTAAGAAATTAACCATCATGTTGGTTAATTTAATCATTTTTAAGAAATTAACCATCATGTATATGAAATTAACCATCTCATATAGAGAGTAGGCGATACTATCCTTGTTATCCATGTGCATTACTTACCTAGGATATAATTAATTGAACAAATATTCATCGCCATTGGAAGTAGTCTGAGTTAGGCTCAGGTCACACAGTAATGAATGAAAATATACTTTCCCTAACCTCCAGGAATTTACGGATTAGTGAGAGAGTAAAATATTAAACAGATATATAAGCAGATATGTAATTACCTAATGTGGTCAGTGCCATGAAAGAAATGTCTGCTGTAGAAGAAAATAGAAAGAAAACCTGAATTAGCTGGGGGATCTTTTAGTAATTGTTTCTGTTAAGCCAAGGCTTGCTGAATAGTGGCATTTATCTAGTAGGAGCTTGGGGATGCAGCTGAGTGCTGGAGAGAAAGTACACCATTTCCAGGTGGTGCAGGGCCTTGAAGCCCAAGCTGTGGACTTCAGTTTTGACATGGAAGTGAAGGGAAGACTGTAGAAGAGTTTTAACAGGGAATATTGGGCTACAGTTTGCACCTTTGGAGATTTTATCTATTTGTGAGAGTGAGAGAACATAATCAGGGAGAGCAGCAGGTAGAAGGAGAAGCAGGCTCCCCACAGAGCAAGGATCCTGATGCAGGACTTGATCCCAGAACCCTAGGATCATGACCTGAGCCGAAGGCAGACACTTAACCGACTGAGCTACTCAGATATCCCCAGTTTGCACCTTTAAAAAGCATTCAAGCTTCTTTTGTGACTATAGTACAATACACATGAACATGAAACTTAACCATTTTAAAGTATACAATTAAGTACCATTAATTACATTTACAGTGTTGTGCAACAGTTTTACTATGTAGTTCCAGAATTTTTTCATCACCCAAGTGGAAAACCCTGTGCTCCTTATGCAGTCACTCTCCATTTGTCAGACTTGTTTAGTGAAACAAGAATTGTAAGAAGAGAAGAGACTACTTAAAGGCTTTAAAAATAGTGCAGGTAAAGATACTGGTTGCTTAAATTATAATGGTGGCAGAAAAAAATTGAAATTTTTCTATATATGGGTATGTGTATATGTATGATTTTTTCTTTTAATATAATTTTTTTCCCCAGTTGGAGCCCTTGTAAATTTGTAAAGTAATGGAAACTGTTATGTTTTCCCAGGTGTCCTTCAGATGATGCAGACAAGAATTGGGGCTTTACAGGGAGCTGTCGATAGGTACTGCTGTTCATTTTGTTAATAAGTGGAATGGAAAGAAGTTTAACCATTGATATTTTGAAGATGATTTTATTGTCACACTTCTTTATTTTCCTTTAGGATGAAAGCAAAAATTGTGGAACCATACAATAAAATAGTAGCCCGGACTGCACAACTCGCAAGACTTCAGGTTGGTTCTCACTTTTCATTTCTTTGTACTTTAT
The DNA here is from genome assembly GCF_011764305.1 of Mustela putorius furo. NCBI lineage: Eukaryota > Metazoa > Chordata > Mammalia > Carnivora > Mustelidae > Mustela > Mustela putorius. Next base: position 17,140,584 of record NW_025421998.1, read on the forward strand.
TATGCATTTTATTCTTTTAAGTGGAAAGATTCCAAGAGAATGAATTCTCAGGAAATAAGGGGGTATGAGAGTAAAGGGGAAAAATACTACAGAGCTTTAAAATAAGATATGCAGGGTTTTTTTGTTTTTGTTTTTTGAGAGGGAAGGAGAGAGAGAATCTTAAGCAGGTTCCATGCCCAGTATGGAGCTGGATGGGGTTGGGGGAGCTTATCTCACAACCCTCAGATTATGGCCCAGGTCGAAATCAAGAGTTGGATGCTTAACCGACTGAACCACCCAGGAACCCCAAGATACGTAGTTTAAAAGAATACAGATCTTGACTATTCAAGTGAATTATTTTCATTCATATTATTATAGTATACATTAATTTACTAACTTATTAAAATTTAAAAATATTTGTTCAATAGGGAACAGGAAGAAACGTAACATTTATGCTGTGACCAAATGTAAGGAATCCAAATTATAACTTATTTTAATAACTTGTGTACTTTTTGGGGAAATTCAGTTTTTGATTAGAATTCAGTGATTTTTATGACCTTTGTTTTTCCAAATGTTTTTTCTGTTCCTCCCCTATCCTTCTGGGACTGCAGTTACAAATTTACCAGGCATCTTAAGGATATCTCACAGATCACTGGATTCTCTGTACATTTTTTTCCACCATCCTCTTTTCTCTGTGTGATAATTTTTATTGCCTTGTTTTCAAGTTCACTTATTTTTTTTTCTGTACTGTTTAATCTGCCCCTAATCTTATTCAGTGTATTTTTCATTTCAGACATTTTTGTTTCACCTGTAGAAATTTGATTCAGGTCTTTTCTTACATTCTATTAATCTACTTAATCTTTGAACATATAGAATATTGTCAAAATAACTACTTTAATGTCTTTTCTAATTTAGAGTGTGCCAGTCATACCATAGTCCAGTTTGAAAATACTTCCAACACCACAGAAAGATCCCTCGGGTCCATTGGCCAGTCTTGCTTCATTTGGGCTGCTGTAACAGATTATCATAGACTGGATGGCTTATAAAGAGAAATGTCTTACAGTTCTGGAGGCTAGAAGGCTGAATCAGGGTGCCAGCCTGGTCATGTCCTTAGTGAAGACTCTCTTTTGGGTTGGAGATAATAATTTTCTTTTTTATTTTTATAATTAAGTTTTTAACTTTAATTCCAGTCTATTTAACATACAGTGTTCCATTAGTTTCAGGTGTACAATGTAGTGGTTCAACAATTCTATGTAATATTCAGTGCTCATCATGATTAGATCGTCATTTTCTTGTTGTATCCTCAAATGGCAGACAGGGCAGGAGAGATTTCGCGGGTCTTTTATAAGGGAACTAATCCCATTCGTGAGTTGTTCACTTTCATGATCTAATCACTGCCAAAGTCCCCACTTCTTAATATCACATTGGGGTTTAGGATTTCAACCCATGAATTTTTTTTTTTTAAATAATTTCATGTATTTTTTTTTTTTCCCTTCATCATGTTAAGTGAACTCTTTAATCCCATCCACTATATCCCCTTTCCCCTACTTCCCTCCCCTCTGGTAACCATCAGTTTGTTCTCTATAGTTAGGAATCTGTTTCTTGGTTTGTCTCTCTCTCTCTTTTTCCCCACTTTGCTTGCTTGTTTTGTTTCTTAAATTTCACATATTAATTGGATCATATGGTATTGGTCTTTTCTGACTGCCTTATTTCGCTTAACATTTTACTCTGTAGCTCCATCCATGTTGTTGCAAAAGGCAAGATTTTAACCTTCAGTTTATTCCAGACGTCAGTACCTATTCCTCCTTCCAGTTCTAGGCAGTAGCTAATCTATTTTCTGTCTCTATTGATTTGCTTTTTCTGGTCATTTCATATAAAGGGAATTGTACAAGATACTGCCTTTTGTGTCTGGCTTTGTTCATTTGCATAATGCCTTTGAGGTGTATCTACGTTGCAGAATGTCTTCAGTAGTTCATTCTTTTTTAATTGTTGAATTCTGTTCTATTTTATGGATGTAACACATTTTATTCATCCATTTACCAGTTGATGGATATTTGGATTATTTCTAGTTACTGGCTTTTATGAATAATGCTGTTAAGAACATTTGCTCACATGTATTTCATTTTCTTAGGTAGATTCCTTTCTTTCTTAAAGATTTTATTTATTTGCCAGATAGAACAAGAGAGCACTAGCAGGAGGAGTGTAGGCAGAGGGAGAGGCAGGCTCTCCACTGAGCAAGGAGCCTGATGCAGGACTCAATCCCAAGACCCTGGGATTATGACCTGAGCTGAAGGCAGACACTTAACTGACTGAGCCATCCAGGTGTTCCCTTTTAGGTAGATTTCTAAGAATATAATTGCTGGATTGTATAGTAAGTTTGTTTAATTTTTTAAGGAACTGCCATGTTCTTTTCCAAAGGGCCTATACTATTTTATATTCCATCAGCAATGTCGGAGGGTTCCAGTGTCCACACATCCTTACCAACACTTGTTCTCTCTTTTTTGACTATGGCCTGCTAGTGGGTGGACAGTGGTGTCTCATTAGATTTTAGCTTACATTTCGTAAATGGCTAGTGATATTGAGCAATGCTTCTCATGCTTTTTAGTCCTTAGTGTATCTTTGGTTTACTCAGTCTATTCATATCTTTCAGGCATTTTAAAATTGGGTCATCCTACTGTCTTTTTTTTTTTTAATTGAAGAATAGTTGACACATAATGTTGCATTAGTTTCAGGTGTACAATATAGTGACTCAGTTTCTCTGTACATTATGCTGTGCTCACTGTAAGTGTGGCTGCATCTGTCACCATATAACAACATTACAGGACCATTGACTATATTCTCTATGCTGTGCCTTTCATCCCTGTGATTAACTCATTCCATAACTGGAAGGCTATACTGCCCACTCCCCTTCACTCACCCTGCTCCTGTCTGCTGACCATCAGTGTATTCTCTGTGTTTATGGGTCTGTTTCTGATTTTTCTGTGTGTTTGTTTGTTCTGTTTTTAGATTCCACATATAATTGAAATCATCTGATATTGCCTTTCTCTGTTGACTTATTTCACTTAGTGTAATACCCCCTAGGTCTATCCAAATTGTTGCAGATGTCATGATCCCATTCCTTGTTTTGGCTGCATAATATTCGTGTGTGTGTGTGTGTGTGTCCACCATGTCTTCTTTATTCATGAATCAGTGCACACTTAGGTTTCTTCCATATCTTGGCTATTGTGGATAATGTTCCACTGGGCATGAAGTGCAAATATCTTTTTGAGTTAGTGATTTTGTTTTCTTTGGATAAATACCCAGTTAGGAGGTTTTTGTTTTTTTTTTTTTAATTTTTTTACATATTATGCTACAATATATGATTTGCAAATATTTTCTCCCAGTAAATGATTTTTAAATCTTCCTCCCAGTCTATCCCTTGACTTTTCTTTTTTTTTTTTTTAAAGATTTAATTTATTTATTTGACATACAGAGATCACAAGTAGGCAGAGAGGCAGGCAGAGAGAGAGAAGGAAGCAGGCTTCCCACCGAGCAGAGAGCCCGATGTGGGGCTCGATCCCAGGACCCTGAGATCATGACCTGAGCTGAAGGCAGAGGCTTTAACCCACTGAGCCATCCAGGCGCCCCTGACTTTTCATTTTTAAGTAGTGTCTTTTGAAACAAAAATTGTAAATTTTGATAAAGTCCAAATTATCAAATTTTCTTTTATGGATTGCTAGCACCATTTCTTAAAAGCAACTTTTCTTTCCCTGTTGAATTATTTTGTTACCTTCACGATATTTAATTGGCTTTATGTATGTGGGTTTATTTCTGGGCTACTCTCTTTAGTTGCTCTAGTCTTTTGCCTTTTTATTAATAGTACACTATCTTGATTACTATAGCTTTTTAGTAAGTCTTCTTTCAGGCAAATGATCTTGAAGAAGAATACTGTTTTAGTACCTTTGCAATTACCTATGAGTTTTAGCATCAGCTGACTAATTTCTACTAAAAAGCTAGTTAGGATTTTTTTTCTAGTATCATTTGTATTTCTAATATTCTAGAAATTTTTTCTTACACAATATTTTATCATTATATTTTTTGTAGGGTAGGAGATGTTGTAATTTTTTTTTTTACTTTTTCCCATTTTTCTCTTTATTGAGAATATTGGTGAATTTTTGTCTCACTCCTAGAGTACAAGAAGGTAGTTTTAGAATTACAGACCCAAATTACAATGAAAAGTAAGATAATCCAAGTTCTTTTTAGAATAAATTCAGTTTTGTTCCAGCTAATCTCAGCTCTGGCTGATACTCATCTTAATGTACTTTCTTATTTTCTTTTTTTAATTCATTTTTTTATCTTTTATTTTTTAAAATTTAAATTCAGATAACATACAGTATAGTATTAGTTTCAGAGGTAAAGTTCAGTGATTCATCAGTCTTCTGTAACACCCAGTGCTCATCACATTACATGCCCTCCTTAATGTCCATCACCCAGTTAACCCATCCTCCTACCCACTTTCCTTCCATCAACTCTCAGTTTGTTTCCTATGATTAAGAGTCTCTTAAGGTTTGTATCCCTCTCTGACTTTTGTCTTTTATTTTTCTCTCCCTTCCCCTGCTCCTCTATTTGTTTCTTAAATTCCACATATGAGTGAAATCATATGATAATTCTTTGATTGCCTTATTTCGCATAGCATAATCCTCTCTGGTTCCATCCATGTCATTGCAAATGGAAGGATTTCATTTTTTTAAAGATTTTATTCATCTATTTGACAGACAGAGATCACAAGTAGGCAGAGAGGGAGGCAGAGAGAGAGAGATGGGGAAGCAGGCTCCCCACCGAGCAGAGAGTCCAATGTGGGGCTCAATCCCTGGACCCTGGGTTCATGACCCGAGCTGAAGGTAGAGGCTTTACCCACTGAGCCACCCAGGCACCCCAGGATTTCATTTTTTTAATGACTGAGTAATATTTCATATATATATATATATGTATATATATATATACATATATATATATATATGGACACACACACACACACACATATCACATCTTCTTTATCCATTCATCTGTCGATGGATATCTGGGAAAAGCTGGTTAGGGTTTTGACTGGAAATATACTGCATCCATAGGTGAATTTGGGGAGAATTGATGTCTTAACAATATTGAATCTTTTGACTCATGAATATGTTATCTCTACGTGTATGTAAGTTTTTAATTTCAGCTATATTTTGATTTCAGTTTTGTTAAATTTATCTTTGTTTTTGTTACTGTACTAAATGGTATTTCTAAAAAAATTCTATTTTTTCATTCCTATTTTATATAGAATTGGTTTTTGAAAATTGACTCCATAGAGGAAATAATGAAGTGTTTTTTTTTTTAAGATTTTATTTATTTGAGAGAGAGCACAAGTGGGGGTAGGGAGAGTGGCAGAGGGAGAGGGAGAAGTAGACTCCCCGCTGAGCAGAGAGCCGGATGTGGGACTCAATCCCAGGACCCTGGAGTCATGACCTGAGCAGAAGGCAGACGCTTTACCACCTGAGCCACCCAGATGCCCTGTAGGTTTTTTTTTTTTTTAAGATTTTATTTATTTATTTGATAGAGATCACAAGTAGGCAGAGAGGCAGACAGAGAGAAAGGAGGAAGCACGCTCCCTGATGAGCAGAGAGCCCGATGTGGGCCCCGATCCCAGGACCCTGGGATCATGACCTGAGCTGTAGGCAGAGATTTTAACCCACTGAGCCACCCAGGTGCCCCTGCCCTGTAGATTTTTTAAATTAAGTTTTCTTTTCATATTCTTAGTAGGCATAGTATGACTTAATGCTGATATTGTTTGAAGTTAAAGAATGTAGATAAGACAATAAGGGATTGATAAATAAGCAGCTCTGATTTTCTTAGTAAGCCATTGGAACATCTACTACAAGAGCTGTTGTGTTATTGTAGGGAATACAAAGATGGGTAAGATAGTACTTGTTTTCAAAAAGTTTACATCATGGTTAAAGGAAGTATGATAACTATATAAAATGACCTAATAAAATACTAATTACATAATTATGAAAATAATAAGTATTCACAGAAGAGAGAAATTATATGCAATTGGATTATTTTATGAAGTATTTAATGCTTAAGAAAGGAGAGAAGCTTAAAGAAGTAGGCTGTTGACAGCTTTGAAATAAATCTTTAAGAATGAATGCAATTGATAAGGGTTTTAAAGGATAGGTAGAATTTGGGTAGGCTAAGATGAGAGTAAGGTATTATAGACAGAAGAAAGAATATGACAAAGGCATGAGGTGAAGGCTTGCAGGGCATATCCAGAGAATGGCAATAAAAGTGTACATTAAAAGGATTAATTCAAGCCATTTCCCCCTGTCCTTCTTACTTATTACATGTATCTGTCAGCTTCCTTCTTCACTAAAGACAAACCTGGCTCAGTTATCTTTACAGTGAAAGTCTTTACAGTTTCTGGCTTTAGTACCCATACTAACCCACCTATCATTCTGTCCTCACTATTCTTTGACTTTCTTAACTCCAGTTATGATCTTCATCTAAACTCTACCTGAGCCATCTACTCCCATGACCACACATTAACCTCTGAAACCCTAAACCTTTATGGCCCATTTTCTTTTCTTTTTTTTTTTTTTAAAGATTTTATTTATTTATTTATTTGACAGACAGAGATCACAAGTAGGCAGAGAGGCAGGCAGAAAGAGAGAGAGAGGAGGAAGCAGGCTTTCCGCGGAGCAGACAGCCCGATGCGGGGCTTGATCCCAGGACCCTGGGATCATGACCTGAGCCGAAGGCAGAGGCTTTAACCCACTGAGCCACCCAGGTGCCCCCCCCATTTTCTTTTTTATATCTCCCCTGATTTTTCCAACTTCCTCAGTACCTTCCCTCAGACCTGTTTTTTTTAAATAGCTTTATTGAGCTATTCAACTAAGTGTGCAACTAAATTTTCTCAATTTCCTGTCTCTAACTTTCCAAATTTGGTCTGTAACTGTATATTTCTTTGTCTTTCCCAATATTGCTTCTTTATATCTTATTCAAGCTTTTTATTAAGCTATATATAAATTATAGTTACTTTTCTTGGTTTGAATTTATATCTTTAACTTTTATAAGTAAGTTAGAACTCTGTCTAGAAAAAGTGTTTTTATATTCATTTATATCATATTTGCTATCTTTAGCTAGAATTAACATTACCATCTTTTGATTCTTTTTGTGTATTTTCTTGCAGTACTGTGACTTTTCAGTTGCTAAAAGACCTTGAAACGTTAGATACAAGCACAAAATCTTTTAAGAACCTAACAGAAAAGAAGTGTTTAATGCTTCTATGAGTTGGAAGGGTTTGGGTTTGGTCTATAACACAGGTTTTATGTTACACATTGCACTTCCATCTTTTACTTCAATGTGAATTTTTTTTTTTTAAAGATTTTATTTATTTATTTGAGAGAGAGACAGTGAGAGAGAGCATGAGTGAGGAGAAGGGCAGAGAGAGAAGCAGACTCCCCGTGGAGCTGGGAGCCCAATGCGGGACTCGATCCCGGGACTCCAGGATCATGATCTGAGCCGAAGGCAGTGGTCCAACCAACTGAGCCACCCAGGCGTCCCCAATGTGAATATTTTTGATAGAGTTTTTAGTATCTGGGGAGCATTCTTGAATGGAGAATCCACATTACCTATATTTTATTAAATTTATTTTTTAAGATTTTAAGTGATCTCTATACCCATGTGGGACTTCAACTTAGAACCCTGAGATCAGGAGTCATGTGCCCTGCTGACTCAGCCAGCCAGGCATCCCTCATCACTTATATTTTAGAAATTTCTAGTTTGTCTATTAGATTTATTAAACAGTAATTCATTAACATTAAGTAATCATTACCTCTTTAAATGTTTATGGACTCTTTATGCAAGTAATGTCAAGACTTATAAGAAATTCTATTGCCCCAGGCATTTAAAAACTGGTTACAAACTTACTTAACCAAATTCTTTTAAACATTGAAACAAAATCATAAATTTGATAGATTTTCTAAAACTATTTTTAATTTAAATTTTAGTTAACATATGATTCAGTATTAGTTTCTGTAGTAGAATTCAGTGATTCATCATTATATAAAACACCCAGTGCTCACTATAAGTGCCCTCCTTAATAACCATCACCGAACTAGCTCATCCCCCACCCACCTCCCTCTGTCAACCCTCTGTTTTCTATTGTTAAGAGTCTCTTATGGCTTGTTTCTCTCTCTTTTTTTTTCTTTCTCCCCTTTCCATATGTTCATCTGTTTCCTTTCCTAAATTCCACATTTGAGTGAGAGCATATGGATTTGTCTTTCTCTGACTGACTTATTTCACTTAGCATAATACACTCTAGCTCCATCCATGTCATTGCAAAAGGTAAGAATTCATTCTTTTTGATGGCTGAGTAATATTGCATTGTGTGTGTGTGTTTGTGTGTGTGTATACACACATACCCCAGGTCTTCTTTATGATGGACATTTGGGCTTTGTCCATAGTTTGGCTATTGTTGATAATGCTGTTATAAATATTGGGATGCATGTATCCCTTTGAATCTGTATTTTTGTATCCTTTGGTTAAATACCTAGTAGTACAATTGCTGGATCATAGAGTATTTCTATTCTTAACATTTTAAGGAATCTCCATACTGTTCTCCACAGTGGCTGTACCAGTTTGCATTCCCACCAACAGTACAAGAGGGTTCCCCTTTCTTTGCCTTCTTGCCAATACCTCTTATTTCTTGTGTTGTTAATTTTAACCATCCTGACAGGATGAAGAAGAAATGAAATACTGATATATCTGTATTAACACTTATTAAATCAATGAAGTATTGTACTGTTCTGCTTGTCTTCCTGTGACTATCTTTGTCTACTTCAGATTATTCTTTTCTCTTTTGAATATCAATTTGTACTTGCAGTCTTTCGTAGACTCCATATCTTCCAATTAATGTTACGTTTTATTTTTATTTTTTTATTGAATATTTATTTATTAAAGATTTTATTTATTTATTTGACAGAGATGGGGATAGAGAGAGAGCACAAGCAGGGGGAGCAGGAGGAAGAGCGAGAAGCAAGGTCCCCGCAGAGCAGGGAGTCTGATGTAAGGCTCAGTTCCATGATCCTGGGATCATGACCTGAGCTGAAAGCAGATGCTTAACCGATTGAGCCACCCAGGAATTCCTGTTTATTTTATTTTAGAGAGAACACACCCATGAGTGGGGCAAGGGATGGAGGGAGATGGACTCCTCAAGCACACTCCTGCCCAGTATGGAACTTGATCCCAGGATCTTCAGATCATGACCTAAGCTGAAAATTGAGAGTTGGACGCTTAGCCTGCTGAGCCATCCTGGTGCCCCATCTTCCAGTTAGTTTTAGTTACTGTATTCTTTTTTTTTAAAGATTTTATTTATTTATTTGACACAGAGAGAGATCACAAGTAGGCAGAGAGACAGAGAGGGGGAAGCAGGCTCCCTGCTGAGCAGAGAGCCCGATGCGGGGCTCAATCCCAGGACTCTGAGAGCAAGACAGAGGCCTAACCCACTAGGGTAACTAGGTGCCCCTAGTTACTGTACTCCTATTGATGCTCAAGCTATCAGTATAATCATTTGGAATCCTTTCAAACTGGCTTTGTTTTTTCAAGGAGCCATTGCCATTTCTGAAAGTGTCTTTGTTCTCTGTGGGTAGTGGAAAGTTCTAGACCCATTCTGATGCTTCTGGAAGAAGTAGGATTAATTAACTGCTAGACTTCCTGTTTCTTTCAGTGAATAGTAATACTGTACACCAAAATTTGAATGTAGGAGAATTGACTAGAATTGATGCTGTGAGCAACTTTTTGTGATGGACATAGCAGAAGTTTTTTTTTTATGTTCAGTCACATTGATTTTTTTTTTTAACATTGAAGAGAAATTTAAAATTTCTCATTGAAGAGGAATTTGAAATTTACCATGTTAATCATTTTTAATTACACTGCTAAGTATGTGAACATTGTAGTGTAACAGATCTCCAGAACTTTACCCTCTTTTAAAACTGAAACTCTAAATGCCTTAAATATGAATTTTTCTTTCTCCTGTCTTCATTTTTAGAGCCTACCGTTCTACTTTCTGTTTCTATGATTTTGACCAGTTTAGCTGTTTATAGGAGCAGAACTTAGAGTATTTGTCCTTTTAGCTTATATCATTTAATATAATATCCTTGAGGTTCATCTGTGTTTTAGCACATGACAGCATTTCCTTCTTCTTTAAGACTAAATAGTATGTATGTATGTATGTGTAGGCCCCATTTTCTTTATTCATTAATCCATTGATAGACATTAGGGTTGCTTCCACCTCTTGGCTATTATGAAGAATGTGGCAGTGAACACGGATGTGCAAGTATCTCTTGAAATCCATTCTGCTTTGAATTGCTTTGGAGAGATACCCTGACTATATGGTAATTCTATTTGTCATTTCTTGTAGATCCTCCATCCTGTTTCCAGTAGTGGCTGCACAGTTTGTGTCCCCATCAGTAGGGCCTGAGTTCTCCAGCTTTTCTGCATCTTCATCAACACTTGGTATTTTCTGTTCTTTGGATACTGGCCCACTAATGGGCATGAGGAGGTATCTCACAGTGGTTTTGACTTGTATTTCTGCTATGATGAATGATATGGAGCATCTTTTCATATGTTTGTTGGCCTAGGTATATCCCAAGAATGGGTTTGCTAAGGTTATTGAATTTCTGATCTTTGGCTTTATTATGTAATACCAAATTATTTTCCCTAAGAGGTAGGTCATGCGTACCAGCAGCATATGAGTTGGCATTAGTTTGTATCATTGCCAACATTTAGGGTTGTCAGACTTCTTGTTTTTTGCCAATATTTTGGGTGTGCGATGGTTTCAGTTTTGTTTTTCAGTGTCCTAATTACTAAAGAGACTGAATACCTGAGATAAGTCCTCTTATTGTGAGTTTCAAATATCCCTTTGTGCTTGTTTTTTCTCTTTCTTTATAATATCTAGATGAACAGAAGTGAAATTTGCCATTTTTTCTGTTAGGGTTGGTGTTTTGTTTTATTTTTGGTTTTTTGTCTTGTTTAAGAGAACTTTCTCTATCCTGAGCTCATGAAGATATTCTGTATTGTCCTATGTCATATGTTTTGGTCTATAATATACCTGAAATATTTCTAAGTTTACTGACCTATTTTTGCTAAGTGTCTTATCTGCTGTTACTTCCATCCTGTATGTTTTTGATTTTTACATAATGCATTTTTCATCCCTAATATTTTGTCTTTTTGTATCTTTCTATAATATACTTCTTGAGCACATAGAATAATTTATAATAGATATCTTAGTATTCCAGTTCATTATTTCTAGGTCTGTTTTGTTGATTGACCTTTCTTCTTGTTACGGGCTTTATGATTTTATTTATTCATATGCCTATTAATGAGGACTGGTTTTAATTCTTTGTTAGTGCAGGTCCAGAGCAGACTTTGGTTTAGGGCTCATTTATAGTTTAGTCCTAAATGTTTATTGCTAGGTCTTTATACTGTGAGCTTTGTGATTTGTTTCAGTAATTCTTTCCCTGCATTTTCTCTTACACATGTACAGATTGGTACTTACTTTCCGTCCAGTTCTGTGTGCATAAACTAGCTTTTTTTGTTTCTTCTGAAGTCTGATCTCTCTTTCCTCACTGTGGAGAGACTGTCATGTTCTATTTCCCTCCCCTTTCCCTTTGCTGGCACCTGGAAATTGTCTCCTAGCAGTGTACTAGGATAGTTAAGTTCATTTTCTTGCTTTTCTTTTTTTAAAGATTTTATTTTTAAGTAATCTCAACACCCAACATGGGACTCTCACCCACAACCCTAAGATCAAGAGTTGCATGCTGCACTGACTGAGCCAGTCAGGTGCCCCAAGTTCATTTTCTTCCTTTTCTTCCAGGGATCACAGTCCTGTGCTATCTGTTGTTGAGTGTCTGAAAATGATTTCATGTACTTTGTGCAGTTTTCTAGTTGTTTACGATGGGAGTGTACTTATGCACCATACCCAGTGCTCCATGCAATGAATTCTGGAATACTGAAAATAAATAAAATAAAATAAAATGAAGGAAAAAAAAAGTTTAATCTCAAAAAAAGAAGAAGATGGGAGTGTAAATCCAGCCTATCATTCCATCATGTTAGAAGTAAAAGTTGCTCTCAGTTTTAAAAATGGAGTTGTAAGTCACATGCTACAAAATTCACCACTTTAAAGTGTATTTTAAGTGCAAAGTGAGTGGTTTTTACTATTTTCACAAGGTTGCGCAACTAACACATCTAATGTCAAAACATTTTCATTACCCCAAGAAGAAACTTTATTCCCAGTAGTTACTCCCCTTTACCCATTCCCCTCTCTAATCTGCTGTTTGTCCCGGTAGCATTGCCCATCCTGGACATTTCAAGTAAATGGATCATACATTATGTGGCATTTTTTTTCTGGCTTCTTTCACTTGGCATAATGCTTTCAAGGTTCATCCTTGTTGTAATATGTTTCAATACTTCATTTCTTTTTAAGAATAAATAATATTGTATGGATATACCACATTTTTGTTTATCCATCTGGTTTGTTTTCCCAGCACTTGATGGACATTTGGGTTATTTCTACTTTCTGACTATGATGAGTAGGAACTGTTATGAACATTTTTGTCTAAGCTTTTGTGTAGACATATTGTTTTCAGTTATCTTGGGTGTTTACTGGAGGATATGCAAGGTTGTATGCTACTTGTGTACTATTTTGATGTATCAAATTAATATGCATACAACCTGAAACTTAGACAATGTTATATGTTAATTATTTATCAATCTCTGGAAAAAAGAAACTTTGAGAAATGCCAGACTGTTTTCCAAAGCAGCTGTACCATTTTCCATTCCTATCAGCAATGTATGAAAGTTAGTTTATTTCTTACAATACCTCTCTTCTTTTTAATATAGCCTTCTTTTTTTTTTAAGATTTTATTTATTTATTTGACAGACAAATATCACAAGTAGGCAGAGAGGCAGGCAGAGAGAGAGAGAAGGAAGCAGGCTCCCCACTGAGCAGAGAGCCCGATGTAGGGATCAATCTCAGGACCCTGAGATCATGACCTGAGCCGAAGGTAGAGGCTTTAACCCACTGAGCCACCCAGGCGCCCCTTAATATAGCCTTCTTATTGGCTAAGAAGTAGTACTTCTGGGTTGTTTTATTTTCTTTTTAATTTTTAAAATTTATTTTTTAAAGATTTTATTCATTTGAGAGAGAGAGAGAGCATGAGCAGGTAGGGGTTGGGGGGAGGAGCAGAAAGAGAAGGTGAAGCAGACTTCCCGCTAAGCAGGGAGCCCAGTGCAGGGCTCAATCTCAGGACCCTGGGATCATGACCTGAGTTGAAGGCAGAGTCTTAACCAACTGAGCCACCCAGGCACCCGCTTCATGGTTGTTTTAATTTGAATTTCCGTAATGACTAAAGATTTGAGCATGTTTTATTGTACCTATTGGCCATTTAAAAAAATCATTTTTTTTTTTTTTTACAGTGTGTTACTAGTTTCAGGTGTACAATACAGTGATTCAGCAATTCCATGTATCACTAGGTACTCATCACAATAAGTGTACTCCTTAATTCCCATCATCTGTCTAACCCATCCTCCACTTACCTCCCCTGGTAACCATCATTGCTGGTGGAAATGCAAACTGGTGCTGCCACTGTGGAAAACAGTATGTATGTTCCTCAAGAAGTTAAAAATAGAATTAACCCTATCGTCTAGCAGTCGCATTACTGGGTATTAACCCAAAGAATACAAAAACACTAATTCAGAGGGATACCTGCACCCCTATATTTATAGCAGCATTATTTACAATAGCCAGGATATGGAAGCAACCCAAGTGCCCATCAATTGATGAATGGGCAAAGAAAATGTGGTATATATAACACAATGGAATGTTATTCAGCCACAAAAAGAATGAACTCTTACCTTTTGCAACAATTTAGATGGATCTAGAGAATATGATGCTAAGTGAAGTTAATCAGAGAAAGACAAATAGCATATGATTTCATTCATATGTGGAATTCCAGAAACAAAACAAAAGAGCAAAGGGAAAAGGAGAGACAAACCAAGAAATAGACTGTTAAATGTCTATTAGCCATTTGTATATCATCTCTTATTCAGATTTTTGCTCATTTTATTTATTTATTTATTAAAGATTTTATTTATTTATTTGACAGAGATCACAAGCAGGTAGAGAGGCAGGCAGAGAGAGAGGAAGGGAAGCAGGCCCCCTGCCGAGCAGAGAGCCCCATGCGGAACTTGATCCCAGGACCCCGAGATCATGACCTGAGCCGAAGACAGTGGCTCAACCCACTGAGCCACCCAGGCGCCCCGATTTTTGCTCATTTTAAAAGTTGGCTTTTGATCTATTTCCTTCCTTCCTTTCTTTATTGTTTATGATTTTCTGCACTTGGAATATATCATCCCATTATGTTCTGCCTTCTGTTTTAGTCGTTGAAAAGCTTTGATTCTGACCTGGATTTTTTTAAAGGTAATCGGTAGTTTTCTTCTGGCTTTTTTTAGGATTTTCTCTTCTTTTTGATTCCCTTCAGTTTCAGAATGTGGTTCCTTTTTATTCATCTCAAGTGTAATTAGTTTTTCTTTTTCCATCTGCGAGTTCATCTCTTTCATCATTTGTAAACCATAATTTCTTCAAATATACATCATTGTCTCTCTCCTTTGTCTTTAGAATCTAATAAATGTATGCTCAACTTTCTTTGTCATCCAAGCCATTTACTGACGTTTCCTTAATCTATGTGTTTTTGTTTTTTTTTTTTTACTTTCCTGGACTTTTTCCTGATTGTATTTCATTTCATTCTTTCTTTAGCCAATTACAGTCTGTGATTAAACTAGTCTATTATTATTTTGCTAAATTTTGGTAATGTTTATTTTATTTTTAAAAATTCGATTTTTATTTTCCTGAAATGCTGTATGATCTGTCCTGTGTCCTGTGTTCTGACTTTTACTTCTTTGTATATATTCTGCAGAGGTTTTCTGTTATCTGACTCTGGAAGGTACAGTATTTGTTGTGTTTGTAGTTATGTTTCTTTTTGTAGTATGTTTGGCCTGTTTTGTCTAATGGAGTTCAATTTCTTTGGATGCCTGATTATCTTTTGCTGTGTGCTGGACATTTTTTTTCTTTTTTGAGAAGCTATTTTTAATTTTTATTTATTTATTTATTTATTAACATTTTTTAAAAGATTTTATTTATTTATTTGACAGAGATCACAAGTAGGCAGAGAGGCAGGTAGGGAGAGAGAGGAGGAAGCAGGCTCCCTGTGGAGCAGAGAGCCCAATGTGGGGCTTGATCTCAGGACCCTGGGATCATGACCTGAGCTGAAGGCAGAGGCTTTAACCCACTGAGCCACCCAGGCACCCCGAGAAGCTGTTTTTTTAGAATATCTGAGTCCTTAAGATTGGTTTTGTTTCTGCATGGTATCAGAGATTACTATCAGTCTAAGAACAACATTAAATTTAATCAGTTTTAACTATCTGCTCCATTTGGCCTTGATCTTGGCTGTTAAGATGTAGGTTGTAGTTTTCCAAGATTAGCCAGTATTCTCAGATTACAGGTGGATTTGCTTCTTTTCTTTCTGGATTCTCCTGTACTTCACTTTTAGCTTGGTATTTCTATATGTTTTATCACTTCTTTGATGCTTTTCAGACATTTTTACATGTCCTACAACATTTTTTAGTTGTTTTCAGTGATAAGCTAACAATCTAGTGCCATACTGAAAATAGAAGACTTATACATGTCTTATCTTTTTTATAAAACAAATGCTTAATACTTAAAAAATATTTAAATTAAATTAAATTTTTAATTTTAATTAAATTAATTACTTTTAATTTAATTTTAATTTGTAATTTATAATAATTTGCAAATTATTATAAATTTATAATAAAATTTTATAATTTTAATTTATAAAATAATAACATTTATAATAATCAACAAATTATTAATTTATAATAATTAATTTTAACTTAGTTTTTATTTGTGTGTGTGTTTTTTATTTTAAGAAACAGTGAAGATGGGGCACCTGGGTGGCTCAGTGGGTTAAGCCGCTGCCTTCGGCTCAGGTCATGATCTCAGGGTCCTGGGATCGAGTCCCGCATGGGGCTCTCTGCTCAGCGGGGAGCCTGCTTCCCTCTCTCTCTCTCTCTCTCTGCCTGCCTCTCTGTCTACTGTGATCTCTCTCTGTCAAATAAATAAATAAAATCTTTAAAAAAAAAAAAAAAAAAAAAAAAAAAAAAAAAAAAAAAGAAACAGTGAAGTTACTTGTTTCATAATTTCTTCTTTTTTTTTTAATTTATTTTCAGCATAACAGTATTCATTGTTTTTGCACCACACCCAGTGCTCCATGTAATACTTGCCTCCCTAATACCCACCACCTTGTTCCCCCAACCTCCCACCCCCCACCCCTTCAAGACTCTCAGGTTGTTTTTCAGAGTCCATAGTCTCTCACAGTTCACCTCCCTTTCCAATTTCCCTCAACTCCCTTCTCCTCTCCATCTCCCCATGTCCTCCATGTGATTTGTTATGCTCCACAAATAAGTGAAACCATACAATAATTGACTCTCTCCACTTGACTTATTTCACTCAGCATAATCTCTTCCAGTCCTGTCCATGTTGATACAAAAATTGGGTATTCTTCATTTCTGATAGAGACATAATACTCCATAGTGTATATGGACCACATCTTCCTTATCCATTCATTTGTTGAAGGGCATCTTGGTTTTTTCCAGTTTGGCAACCATGGCCATTGCTGTTATAAACATTGGGGTACAGGTGGCCCTTCTTTTCACTACATCTTTATCTTTGGGGTAAATACCCAGTAGTGCAATTGCCGGGTCATAGGGAAGGTCTATTTTTAATTAATTAAATTAAATTAAATATTTAAAAATATTTAAATTAAATTAATTAAAAAATACTTAAAAGTATTCAGTTTCTTAACAAAAAAGAGAATGAAGGGTCAAGTCCTCACTATGGCATGTAAGCCCCTTCATGATATGGCTTCTGCTTGCCTTTATCAACTTTGCCTTTCGCTAGAAATTCTCACATTTTCTTTGCACATTTTCTTTTTTTGTCTAACTCAGAATGTTCTTGTCATTCAACAGACTCTAACTGATCTGTCAATTCTTTTGTGAGGGCCTCTCTTGCCCTTCCTTCTGGCAAAGCAGAATATTTCTTTTTCATTTTTTGGTTCCTTTAGAGTACTGTAGATACTTCCATTATAGAACTTTCTGCATAGTTTTTACCTTCTTTATGCTCTTATAAGACTTAAGGGCTGTGATCATGTATTGTTAATATTTGAATCTCTAGCCTTGGCATAGCATTATATACCAGATAGTTAAATGTTTAAGAAATGAATAAAATGATCTTTTCCTTAATCTGTGTCTCAGTTTTAATATTCTTTCTAAAAATGTAATACATGTTTCTGAACAAAACATACATGGTGTACTAAAAATTTTTTTTTTAATTTTTAAAATTAACATATAATGTATTATTAGTCCCAGGGGTACAGGTCTTTGAATTGTCAGGCTTACACACTTCACAGAACTCACCATAGTACATACTTTCCCCAATGTCCATAACCCAACCACCCTCTCCCTACCCTCCCCCCGCTGCAACCCTCAGTTTGTTTTGTGAGATTAAGAGTCTCTTGTGTTTTGTCTCCCTCCAGATCCCATCTGGTTTCATTTTTTCCTTTAAAAAATTTTTTTTAATGTACTTACACATCCCTCCTATAACAACTTGAGAAATACAGCATGTGAGAAGAGTGTGTATGTCTTAGTCTTTTTCAGATAGAGAAGAGATACTTTCAGGTTATTTCAGGGATAGCTACTTTAGGAGCATGTGAAGCAGTGAGGATACATGGGAACCTGTCCTAACAGCCAAAGGAATCCTGAAACAGTGTGACACGCGTGCACAGTAAGACACTGCTTGGCCTGTAATAGCATACCAACATTCACGCTTCTCTGTGACTCAGGCTCTGTGTGTTTGCATCTCTATCTGCTGCTTTTTCTTTCTGCCACAGTTGGTAAACGCTCATGCTCCTTTTCACTTGCTTATTGTTTCTTCTCACTCTTGCTGCTTTTGTTTCAAGGTTTCTGCTTATTGCCACTTCCCTGCCAGTAACGGTTTTTGGCAGTTCTTTTGCAAGTCAATGTCATGTCATGTCAATGACAGACGTGGTATGGTTTCCTTTGACCTAGCATTGTTCCCCAATCTAATGAGTTGTGGCTAAGGCCTCAAGGTCCTCTATGACATGAAGTTTGGTGAACCATGTGGAAGGACCTGCCCAAGCTACTTTCCTGAGGACTATGGGTACTACAAGTGCCCAGAACATTATAAAAGTTCTCTCCTAAAAGTTAATGTCTTTCTTTTATGCTGAAATCCACATTAAAACAATACCTCCTCATAGTTAAGTTGGGATTTAGATACTGCTTTTTTAGGATAACGTTCTCATTTTGTACTCAAAATCATGGTATTATGTTCAGGGGAATTTTTTTTTTTCTTATGAAAGAATAAACTAACATGCAAGGATGGTAGATTTATGTTTAATTTTAGATAGAAAATTAAAATTTGATTTTTCAACTAGAATTTTAATTTTAGTTCACTTCTTTGCTTTCAGCTCCAGATCTTAAAACTGTCAGAATCATGCATTTCTTTTTTTTCCCCTTTGTTCAATATACTCCTCTGACAGTAAGTTTTAAGAACCTGTTTATTTTTGCCTCTTTTAGCTAATTTTAGCTAATTATTAGCAATAAGGGAAATTTCAGGTTTATGCAGGACTTTATAGTGAATGAAAATTTCAAGTATTCTGAATCATTTGACTTTTATGATAAAGCTTAGAAGTTGCATATCTCATCATTCTATGGATAAGTAACCCTAGATTCTGAAAGTTATTTGCTTGAGTTCATAAAGCCAGTGTGCAGCAGCATTTTGACTATGAAATGATAATTCTTTCTCTAAGTTTACTATTCTTTGCTTTTGATTCTGTGGACTGTATACAAAAGGTAGACCATATAATTCCTGTTTCCCAGAAGCTTGTTCTAGGTTAAAAAAAAAAAAAAAAAAGGAGAAACAAGTCCATTTTTGTAAGTACCCATGAAGTACACTGGTCTAAGACTTCTGAGGCCTGACTGCTATTCCTCATCACTTTACCTGCATGGTAGTGAAGGAACTTGAATATCTTCCCCTCCCCCCAACTTTATTGAGATATAACTGATGTATAACATTGTATAAGCTTAAAATGTATAACATGATGATTTGATATGTGTATATATTGTGAGATGATTACCAAAATAAAGTTAGTTAACTCATCCTTCACCCCACCAAATTAGCATTTTTGTGGTGGTGGTGGTGGTATATTTTTTTTACAATGAAAGTTTGGAGTGAATCGGTGAATTCCCTTCCAGCTCTAAAATTCTGTGAAGCTGTGATCTTGTCTTTTATGAATGTTTTTATTTTTTATGGTTATATAAGCATGAGAAGTCAGAATTGTTTGTGTTTAAATAAACACTTTTTACTTTTATTATTGTTATTAAATTTTGTGCTGATTTTCTATACCCTTATTTTAAAGAATATTATACTAGAGGAACAACTAAGTTGATAACTGTCATAACTGTGGCCAAATTATTATAATGGAAGAAAGAGGTGAAGGGAAAATAAAGAAATATGCCTATGGACATTTTGGTATGTTTATTTCCAGTATTTGAATTTTTCTTGGATTGACTCCTATGCGGGCTTACTTTAGGAAGGAAATTCATCTTAGAAATGTGTTGCCTTTAAAACTATTTTGAAGTCTAGGGCCCCTTCTGAAGCTTATTATGTTTTAACCATTTTTATGCTGTTCACTTTGTTTAGTCATATCTGTTTTGAACATTGGGAAAACTTTAATTTTCCTGTTTAATCTTTTTATTCTTTGAGCTCTTAATTCATTTAAATGCATGTGGTACAAGAAAGCAAGAAAGAAAGAGCTACGAAGTTTTTGCCTTGAACATAAAATCACTGTGATTGTTCTCTCAATTAGAAGAAAGTACTTTTACATTTAATTCTTTTTGCTTTTTATCCCCATTTCACTCTCTTTCCAGAAGCCTTTTCTTTCTCCAAGCAGAGGCTTCTGACTTCATCTATATACATGAATACATGAGTTGAATTTAATTATCACCCCAAGAATCATCTATCTGAGCTCATTTTAGTAACATTGTTTGCTTATGAACTGCCTCAGAGTTTTTCAGAAAGAAATTTTGAAGAGCCTATTATTTCTTACAGAGAGTATTTAAATTTTTTTAACTTTAAAATTATATAAGAAAATGAGTTTTTTAACTTTCAGTGTAACAGCTTTGTTGAGATATAATCCCATACCTATTATATAACATTTTTATCTTTTAAAATTATTTTTTTAACTTTTTATCATTTTCCTTTTTTTTTAAAGTCCTACACGTATATTAGCTTTTTTTTTTTTTTTTAAGATTTTATTTGTTTATTTGACAGAGAGAAATCACAAGTAGGCAGAGAGGCAGGCAGAGAGAGAGAGAGGGAAGCAGGCTCCCCGCTGAGCAGAGAGCTCGATCCCAGGACCCTGAGATCATGACCTGAGCCGAAGGCAGCGGCTTAACCCACTGAGCCACCCAGGCGCCCTGTATATTAGCTTTTTACTGTAAAGTTTTTAATGTAGTTTTTAAACTTTGAAATCATATAAGTAAGAAAGTTTGAGAAAATTTTGAATAAAGAAGGAAGGAATCGTCCTTAAAACATTTTCTCTTTTCTATATGTTGATGTTTTATAGGTATGTGGTTTTTACCATATAGTTTAATAGGATCCTTTTCAGTTTTCAGTTAATGTGGTGTTGATTTTATCTATTTTATTATAGATAGAATTGGAATGATGCCTTATTTTGCTAGCTGTATAATTATCCACCAAACAAGTGAATGTGCCAGGAAGGAAGGAAGGAAGAGGAAAGATAGTAGCAACTTAAAATGCCAGTGTCCCCCAAATGCTGTAAAAACAGAGAACAACTACCTTAGCAAAACCAAAGAACCTGTGCTGTGGAAATGATCTTGTGCTAGTTCTGGGCCTTGCCTGCAGGGGGCATTGCCAGTTTGGCTCTGCTTTGGGAAAGCCACAGTCTGTGTAAGAGGACTTGAGACCACCTGCCTTGAGACCACCATGCTGTGAGGAAGCCCCAGCTAACCACGTGGAGATGATAGGTGCAGAAGCACTGAGGCACCAGATACTGGATTGAAGCATTCTGATACTGTCCAGACCAACTTTCTTGTTAGCCAGGTGCAGCAGAATGACAACATGTGGGGCATTTGAACCCTGCCAAAATTACCTACAGAAGTGTGGGACCTAGCAAATCATGTTCAACCACTACGTTTTGGGTTGTTTTTTTCTTGCAACAATAGGTAATTGATAGACTTTCCAAAGTGATGTTCAAGTATAGAGGCAGCCATCCACAAACAAGAATGCAGGGATGATTGCTCCTGTGAATCTTTCCTTGAGAATCTGATAGCGCACTCGAGAATGACTAGAAAAACCCCAAAGTAAGACTGGTGTTTAGCGTTAGAGCTGAGATTAAATGAAGGATATAAAGGGAAGTATAATATGTAACGGCTGTATGTTTTGACAAGTAAAACTCAACTCTAAAAAAAAAGTATGGAGAGCATGTGCAAAACAATGTTTTAAAAACTATCTTCAGCTGTCATATTTGTGTTTGTAGTGTGGGTTTTGTATTGAGATAATGTTTTCTGTGTGTTGTGCAGCAAAGCAAATGGATAATTTAAAATTTTTCTAATTCTGTTATTTCTCATGTCTCAGAGCCAGAAGTCTCTGAAGAAGAAATAAAGTACAGATATAAGTTAGAATAAGTAAACACCCTGTACTCCTGATTTTTAATTGGAAATATCAGTATGAACTCATGAGGTATTTTAATTTTATCTTGATATATACATCACGTATGCATATATTTTTATACATATGTATATGTATAATATGAATCTGAGAATGTTTTATGTATATTATGGAATAAAGCAAATGAATATTTATGTGATAATTTGATTCTGACATTTCCTAGCTATGTCTGCTGAAAAGTCACAGAAATGAGCAAACCTAGTTCCCAGAATGTGTTCTTGAAATGCTCCTGACATCTAAAAGAAACTAGGGCTTCTTTGATAAACCTTTGATTCCAGGTGTGGGGCATGAAATGTATAAAATGATCCTGGAGTATTTTTATACTGTATATCAAGGAACCTATTAGCCACTACAAGACAAGTCAAGACAAAAGGATTGAGGAGCAACTTGAAGAGCCTTTGGGGTGACCAACAATCCCAGTTTTAGCATTGGAAGTTTCAGGTCCTGGGAGACCTCTTTCTCAGTCATTTGGTACAATTGATCACCCTCAGAGTCTCTCACTGGCCACAAAGGGATAAGGTCAGCATCTGCAAAGATAAGAGCTACAGTAGTGTGGCATCCTTTATTTATTATGTTTAAGTCTCTGAGTTCATACTGACATCCCAAACAAAACAAAACCCACTAATTGTTCATCTTTTGTAGATTTCAGGAAAGCAGTCTTTAATTTTGAAATCTGATGAGGCAAGGAAAGGAATCAAATATTTTTTTTACTTTTCTATATGAATAGTACCACCAGGTAAACAAATAGTAGGTAAGGTAAAGTTTCTTTTTATGGGGAAATTTTATATGCTAGCAAATAAAGACAAAACGATAGAATTGGAGTAATCTCTGTATTTTAATGGATTTTGACATTGACTATCAGTGACTGCTAATGACACAGAAAGAGAGAAAATCACGCATGTGCTGCACATACACCACTACCTAAGGAAAGTACCCAAAATATTAAGCCTGAGTCTGGCAAGTCTGTGTGTGTCCAAATGCCAACATATAGGAAACATGCAAGACAGAGGAACATGTTCAGCTGCACTGTTGGAATGAACTCCGTGAAACCCAGTCTGTGGGAAACTGTATAGGACAGATGGTCCAGTATACTTAGCAGATTGCAAAGAAAAAGTAAGAGATGATAAGGGAACCTATATGTATTAAAAAAAAAAAAGGCAAATTTAAACTATAGCAGTTGGGTACATACATTTGAGTAATAAAACCATAAATAAAAGTAAGGAGGTGATTACCACAAAACCCAGAGTAGTGGTATTTCTTGGTTGGGATGGGAGAGCTAGGATAGGGTACATACATGGAGGGCTTCTGTAGTCACTGACATGGTTCTGTCTTCCCATCTACATGGTGGTTCTAGGTTCAGTTAGCTATAATTTTTGCATGTGGTTTTCTGTGTTTGTAATATCTGCATCTATTTCAAAGATATTTTTAAGAGCAGTTTTTGGTTCACAGTGAAAGCAAGAGGAAGATGGAGGTGTCTCCTATACCCCCTGTCCCCACCCATGCATGGCCTTCCCCTTAATCACCATCTCTCCCAACCCCTCAGAAGGGTATATCTGTTACACTTGATGAACTTACATTGACACATCACTATCTCCCGAAGTCCATAGTTTACATCAGGATTACTCTTGGTGTACATTCAGTGGTTTGGGACAAATGTATGGTGACCTGTGTCCATCATTATAGTGTTATACAGAGTATTTTAAAAATCCTCTGTACTCGGCCTATTCATTCCTCTAAACTTTGGCAGCCACTATCTTTTTCCTTTCTTCATAGTTTTGCCTTTTCCAGAAATGTTAGATACTTGGAACCATACAATATACAACCTTTTCAGATTAACTTCTTTCACTTAGTAGCATGCATTTAAGGTTCCTCTATGCCTTTTCCGGGCTTGATATCTCATTTCTTTTTAGTGCTGAATAATGTTTGTATTATATTCGGTTATAAAAGTCTGAAATAAAAATTAAGGAAGGGAAATTGACCAGAGTGGAGGCCACTCTATCAGGAAAAAGTGGTAAATGATGCCTTATAGATTATCTAAGACTTTTTGACCAAGCATTTCATTAAATGCTGCTGTGAGAGATTCAACATAGTCTGTCAGCAGAGAGCTGCTGAAGTTTATTAAAAAGGGGGTTGGAGTGCTGGAAACTGTGTTTCTAGGAAGATAAATCTAGCAGGGTGGATTTCAGGAGGAGATTGGAAAGCTAACTGGTACACCACATTGTGAGGGTGAAAGTGGTAAAGATTTGGATTAGGTGATGCTTGTAGGACCAGAGATAATGTAACTGTTGTGTTATGCAACAGAATAGTCGATAAGACTTGCTGACAGATTAAGTGTGGTTAAAAATAAAAGCATTAGAAATGAGTTCAAAGATTTCATTTTTGAGGGCATATCCTTTATTGGGTATGTACTGGGGAATTCTAGAAGGACAATTCTAGGTGATTAGACTAAAGTAAGATCTGGTATTTCTCCTCATGATGTATTTAGAATCCCAGAGGAATGATTACTAGGGATTCTGCATTCCAAATGGTTTGTTTAAAAACGGTGTTCTGACAAGCAAGAAACTGATAACAGTGACTGTTTTTGGTAAGTGCATATTTGTGACATAGAGGTATGAGGGTGACTTTTTTTCTTTTGAATCTTGAATTGTGCTTATATTACTTATTCAGAAAATAAATAAAATTTAATTAAAAGATAAAGATGCCCAAATCTTCCAATTTTCAGGGACAAATTCTTAGTTGGCATTTTTTATCATTGTAAGTTCTTGTAGACTATAGTTACTCAGAAAAAACATTCAGGGAAGCCTGTTTAGTAACTGGTCGCCTTTGTCTTATATATGTTTGTAAAAATTGTATTTTTGAACAAATGTTATGTTTTGTGTCTCTGTATGTTATGTGGGTGCAAGTGTGATTCTGGGTCTGGATGTGTATGTGTGTTTCATTTAGGAAAAAAAAAAGGGTTTATAGATGGAGTCTTAACTCTTCCTGGTGCTTTTCATTCTTATTGCCTCCAGTTATGATTTTCCTCCTTAGATGGGAGATGTTCTTCTCAACCAGCTTTAGGGCCATAAAGATGGTGGTAATGAGCAGCATAGACTGTCTCTCTTTGTTATCACTCCTGATGCTAAAGGTCACTACATATCTATTATTCCATCAGTCTCCCCTCTTCTGTTTCTCCCTGAGGCAATTCCTCTGGATCCAGCTTCCATAATAGTGTCCTGAAATACATGGGTCTTCTTTTGTGTCTTAGTCTTCTGGCTAGGTAAAGATGCAGTATTAGATCTGGTGATGAAAAGAGAATAGGAAGTGTTAAATGCACACACACACGTACATATACATACGTACATACACACATACATATAGTAGTTTCTTTTTGTTTTAATAACTCTGTTTCATAGTTATCAGTGATAAAAGAACCATTGAGAAAATTCAGGTAGGGGATACTCTTTAAGGTCTAATGAAATCAGGAGAAGATTTAAGTCTGCTCCCCTGTGGACCTAGAAAAGAGAAACCAGAACTAGAAACAATAAGAGGCAATAGGTAGGCAGCACCAACACAGTGGCCATCAACCTTGCTGGCACATTGGCACCACTGAAGATTAAAAAAAAAAAAATACTGATGCTTAGTTCCCAGTTCTACAGATTCTGATTTAATTGATCAGGCTATGGCATTGGCTTGGAACTTTTGAACCTACACATTTGAATTTAATATGAAGACTGAGAACCACTGGATTAGAGAAGAAAACTGGTCTAGGACCGAGGGAAGGAGTTCCCAGGTTGCACAGCACCTCAATCCCCAAATCTCTTCTTTTGGGATAGATTGAAGTTTTTTGTTAAATGATGCTTTCCAAGCTTTATGATTTGTTTAGGTTTCTGATGGGTAGAAAACATAAAAAAGACATAAATGAGTCTTTAACATCTGGAAAGAATGGACAGATTCACATCAGAATAGTAATAAAACTTCATGATTGATTACACTTATTGAACATTGTGATATTTGCACAGGTTGCCTGTGATTTGCTTCGGAGAATAATTCGCATCTTGTATCTCACTAAGAGACTCCAAGGACAACTGCAAGGGGGAAGTAGAGAGATAACAAAAGCTGCTCAGAGTCTTAATGAACTTGGTAAGTCCTCTTTTGATTAAAAAGTGAATACACTTTTACAGATTTTTCAGTCACTTGATTTGTTGGCGTTATCACCAGTAACAAATATTATTGAATAAATGTATTTAACAATTGCCGGTATACAACATGGTCACACTTTTCAAAATGGGTGAAAAATTAGTTGATTTCTTAGAAATGCAGTTTATTTTTTAAATTCTCATGTGATAAGATTGGCTGTTTTTTTCTGGGTATACATTCCTATGAGTGTTAACACAAGCATAGACTCATGTAATTGGTAGCACGGATATAGAATAAGTTCCATCACCCCCAAAATTCCCTCCTGCTATCCCTCTAGAGTCTCACCTCCCCACCTAACTTTGGCAACCACTGATTGGTTCTCCATCAGTTTAGTTTTATTTTTTGGAGAATGTCACATAAATGGGATTATGAAGTATGTAACCTTTAGAGACTGCTTTTTGTACTTAGCATAATGGTTCTGAGATTTATCCAAGTTTTTATTTATACCATTGTTTGTTACTCGGTGTTTGGTGGAATATTGTTGTGTAGTTGTACCACAGTTTATGATTCAAGGACTGAAGGAAATTTATGTTGTTTCTAGTTTTTGGTCATTATGAATAGAGCTACTGTGAACATTTGGGTACAGGTTTTTTTTTTTTTAAGATTTTATTTATTTATTTGACAGAGATCACAAGTAGGCAAAGAGGCAGGCAGAGAGAGAGGGGGAAGCAGAGAGCCCGATGTGGGGCTCGATCCCAGGACCCTGGGACCATGACCTGAGCTGAGGGCAGAGGTTTTAACCCACTGAGCCATCCAGGCGCCCCTTGGGTACAGGTTTTCATGTGAACTTAATTTTCATTTCTGTAGAAGAAATGTTATTTTTTTTAGGTGACAAATCCTATGTTGACATTCTGCCTAGAAGATTTATTGAATTCATTTCTTCATATGTTCGTTTATCTTTCAAGCATTTAGAACAGAGTCTTGACATCCAAGGGTTTAACACTAATGGTTTTGACTGTTAACAGGCTGCAAGGTCCATGATGATATAGTTCATATTTCAGGCAAAATTTTGAATAGTGTAGAACTGACACTTGCATTTTAATGAGGCTTTGTGGTTTTCTTCTTTTCTTTGGGTACCTGGTAATTTTTCTGAAGTGGATATGTTTAGTGATTCTGTACCTTTGTAGGTTCAGAGGTCTTTGATGATACCCAATTCAGGTATCGAGCATCTACTTACTCTTGGTGGTGTGCTTTGAAAATAATATCAGAAAGATATGCATTACATGTTTTTGAATTTTTCTGTCTTTGATATTTGAATTACATAGTCAGTTTGAAATGCTTATTCCATATTTTTTCCTAAAGAAATATAGCCTCCTTATAAATGATACTTCAGTATCAATTTTTAATCCTCAAATACATTGCTTAGGCACATCATTGGGCATATACCTAACTTGTGATTTAGTATGCTTGGAATATATTATATAAAAAGTTAATTTTTATTTATTTAAGTTAAAAAATTAAGTTTTTACGTTCTAGTTAACATACAGTGTTCTATTAGTTTCAGGTATATAATGTAGTGATTTAACACTTTCATAGATCACCTGCTGCTCATCACAGCAAGCACACTCCTTAATCTCTATCACCTGTTTAACCCATTCCCCTTCCCACCTCTCCTCTGGTAATCATTAGTTTGTTCTGTACAGTTAAGAGTCTGTTAAAAAGTTCATTTTTAATCAGTGAGTAACGCTTGAGTCTTTTCTTCACAGTATGTGCTAAATGTAGGAGTGTAAAAATTCTAGTATCAGCTTTTATTTTTTGCTTTATCACATTTCATATCTTTGCTCCCAAAATAACCTGCAGGATAATAGAATCATTAAAAACAGGCACAAATTATTCCAGGGTTTATTATGTATATTTTTCATCACTGACACTGTTCCATAATAAAAAAATCGCTAGATTCTGATTATGACTATCATTTTTTTCTAGAAAAAACATATGCTGTAATGCAAATGGTGATGTCTTCTTTTAATAAAAAAAAAACCAGACACAAGTATCAATCATAATGTTCAGAGTTGGTTCAATGTAGAGTATAAATTATCCTTCCAGTGAGGCATTGGCTTTACCCAAAGTTTTTAAAATATTAAATGATGAATAGTTGTTGGAAAATGTAGTTCATGGTGGAATTATCTCAAGATGGATTATGTTAACTTAAATTTTTAAAGCTTTTCAGATTATGTACCATTCAAAATTTGCAAAGACATCATCTCTTTGTCATTCACTGCTGTGGTTCTGTCTTAGCCAACAGGAAAGCCAAGAGGAAGATAAAGTTTCTACTTTGGGGATTAATATTTTAACAAAAGTAATAATTGGGAATCACTGTTACAATTACACATATATACAAAATAATATTTTATGATTGGAACATCTCTGAAATTATCCATGTCTTTATCAATATAGTTCTGATTCTCATTAGAAAGAAGAAAATGATGAAGAGTAGAAGTTTTACACAGGACCTTGAAATTAACTTAAAATAATCTCTTAAACTTGAAAGGTCTTGAGGGTTGAATTGCAGAGACCTGATGAAATACATTGTCATCTAGAAATTGTATATTTTGAAGGACTGGAGGGAATGTAGAGTGACTGCTAACAGCTACAGATTTCTTTTTGGGGTGATGAAAATATTCTGGAATTAAATAGTGGTGATTGTTGCACAGCCTCATCAATATACAGAAAAGCTGCTGAGCTGTGCACATAAAATGTCAAATTTTACAGTATTTGACCTATATTCTGATATAAAAAGTATATTCTGGTCTCTGGTGACAATTAGTCTATATTTATATTTATTTTATTTTTTTAAATTGAGGTCTAAATGGCATGCAAAAAAACCCTACACTTATTGAAAATGTATAGTTTGGTAGTTTTGACATGAGACATCACCAGTATCAAGGTAATGAACATGACTCTCACTCCCCAAAATTTCCTCATGGCATTTGGCAAGCCTTCCTCAGGCATTTGCTGATCTTTTTGTCACTCTAGATTTAGTTGGCACTCTAGAATATTTTATATAAATGAAATCAAACAGTTCATATTGGTTTTTGTGGCTTCTTCCAGTCAGTTAATTTTGAGACTTATCCATGTTGTTTTGTGTATCAGTAAC
This sequence comes from Mustela putorius furo, assembly GCF_011764305.1. Classification (NCBI taxonomy): domain Eukaryota; kingdom Metazoa; phylum Chordata; class Mammalia; order Carnivora; family Mustelidae; genus Mustela; species Mustela putorius. Next base: position 17,169,761 of record NW_025421998.1, read on the forward strand.
TCATTGCTTTCTATTTCTGAGCAGTATTCTAGTAGATATCCCACAGTTGGTTTATCCATTAACCTATTGATGGATATTTGGGTTGTTTCTAGTTTTTGGCTGTAACAAATGAAACTGCTATGAGCGTTCATATATAAGTCTTTGTGTGGACATATGCTTTCATTTCTCTTTGGTAAATACATAGGAGTGGAATGGCTAGATCATATGGTAGACATATGCTTAACTTTCTAAGAAATTGCCAAGGTGTTTTTCAAAGTAGTTGTAAAATTTTACATTCCTACCGGTAGTGTATGAAAATTCTACTTCCTCCACATGCCAATACTTATAATAGACAGTCTTGTTACTTTTAACCATCCTGATAGTGATACTTTGTTTTAAGTTTACAAAAAATTTAAATTAATAAGGAGTTTAGCAAGATGTCAGGATACAATATTAATATACAAAAGTTAGTTTTATTTCCTTATGCTCTACTATTAACAAACAATTGGAAATTGAAATTCAAAAATACCATTTATAATAGCATGAAAAATATGAAATACTTAGGTTGAATTTGACAAAAGATTCCTAAGACATACAGAGAACTAGAAAACTTTGTGAATGGTGAAAAAAGACATAAATTAATAAATCTTGTCTCTGAAATGGAAGATTTAATAGTGTTTGCTAAGATGTCCATTCTCCCTATGATCTATATGAATTCAAAGTGGTTATAATCTGAATCCCAGCAGGCTTTTATTTAGAAACTAACAAAGTGATTTGAAAATTCATATGGAAATGCAAAGGATCTAGATACACAAAGCTTTTTTTTTTTTTTAATTTTCTGTTAGTCACCATACAGTACATCATTAGTTTTTTATGTAGTTTTTCATGATTCATTGTTTGCATATAACCCACTGCTCCATGCAATCCATGCCCTCTTTAGTACCCATCACCAGGCTCAGACAAAAGTTTTAAAAGAGAACAGAATTGAAAGATTACCCCCACTTGATTTGAAGACTTACTATAAAAACTGATAGTAAACAAGGCAAAAAGATAGACAAACAGATCAATGGAATTGAATAGTGAGTGTAGAAATAGACCCACACTTAAATGAACAACTGATTTTTGACAAATTTATCAGGGAAAAGGTAGTCTTTTCAATAGATGGTACTGGCACAGTTGGGTAGCAATATGTGAAACAGTGAACTTGTAATCATACCTCACTTCCTATACAATAAACTAACTGATTGGATCCTAGCTCTAAATGTAAAACCTAAGTTAGAGCATATCTAGAAGAAAATACAAGAGAACATTTCTGTGACTTTGAATTAGAAAATGATTTCATAGATACATCACTCAAAACGTAGTTCACACACAGAAAAACTGATAAATTAGATTTTATCAAAATTTAAAACTTCTGTTGAGTGATTCTATTAGAAGAATGAACAGGCAAGCCATCAACAGGAAGAAAATACATGCAAAGTATATGTTTGCTAAAGGACTAGTGTCCAGAATATGTAGAACACTCTACAAACTTGGTAAGAACACAAACAATACAATTTAAAAATAGGTAAAAGATTTGTACAGACACTTCACCATAGAAGATAAATGGATGGTAGCTATGCATATAAGGTGCTCAACAGCACCTTGGGGCAATAAAAATTAGGCATTTGGGCAATAAACATTAAAATTGTACTAGTGTCTTACAGAGAATAAGCACAAGTTGCGCAGGCATACTTGTAATTTTTTTTTTAAAGATTTTATTTATTTATTTGACAGAGAGAGATCACAAGTAAGCAGAGAGGCAGGCAGAGAGGAGGAAGCAGGCTCCCCGCAGAGCAGAGATCCTGATTCGGGGCTTGATCCCAGGACCCTGGGATCATGACCTGAGCTGAAGGCAGATGCTTTAACCCACTGAGCCACCCAGGCGCCCCATACTTGTAATTTTTAATGCAGACTTTATGTAATGATTTTTAAAACTACTTAGTGTAGGTTTCACGATTAAATTGTATCATTGATTTAAGGCTTTTCTTTAAGAAGAGTCCCAAGACTAGATGAAAATTTAGATGAGCCTTACTACAAACTGATAATGTTTTTTGAGCATCAGCAAGATAATGTACTTAAAAATGTATTTTTGGTACTTTTACTAGCTATCTTTTAAAATTGTTGTTAGCCCATCAAGGTGGGATCTCTACATGATTCATAAGCTTGATACCTTTTTAGAATTTGGGGGGCCGTTTGGTAAGCTGTCATTGTGAACCAGAGGACGGAGACCTTCTTTTTTTAATTATGTATTTATTTTTTTAAAATTTATTTGAAACAGATCACAGGTAGGCAAAGAGGCAGGCAGAGAGAGAGAGGAAGAAAAGCAGGCTCCTTGCTGAGCAGAGAGCCCAATGCGGGGCTCAATCCCAGGACCCTGGGATCATGACCTGAGCCAAAAGCAGAGGCTTTAACCCACTGAGCCACCCAGGCACCCCTGGAAGGAGACCTTCTTATAAATTAAACTAGTGTCTGAAATTACTTAAGATTAGAACTATGGGAAAGGGGGCGCCTGGGTGGCTCAGTGGGTTAAGCCGCTGCCTTCGGCTCAGGTCATGATCTCAGGATCCTGGGATCAAGTCCCGCATCAGGCTTTCTGCTCGGCAGGGAGCCTGCTTCCTCCTCTCTCTCTCTCTGCCTCTCTGCCTACTTGTGATCTCTCTCTGTCAAATAAATAAATAAATAAAATCTTAAAAAAAAAAAAAGAACTATGGGAGAGGTTTTTGTAATATCAGTGTTTCTTGATCAGGTTGAATAACAGATTCCTTTATTCCATGGAATGCATTTTTTACTTTTTCTGTGTTGAATGGAAGCTATAGTGGTGAAACCAGAAAGTGCTACATTTCCACAATCAACCTTACTTGTTTTCTCCTTTGGAACACTATGAGGTATTCTACCTATAATAGAGATACCTTGACCTATCTATCATACACTTATTGGTGAGGAATCTAGTGTACTCTCTGCTTTAGTGTTATCAAATGTTAAAATTCTGCTGGATACTATTGGATTAGAATATGTAAATGTAGAGAGAACATGGAAGACTGTACTGTTTCAATTTTAGGTAGATGAATCTTTTCTTGTATAACTAGTTGCCTTGGAGTAGTTAAGAAATTCAGTTTGAACCTAGTTCCTCTCTACTTGCGATTTCATTTCGATTCCTTCCATTTTATTTCACCTTCCTTGTATTAGACCCTTACTTTTGAAAGTTTTTTTTAAAACCATGAATCTTTAATTATCTTAAAATTTACCAAAGGTTTTTGAAGAGTCATGACTACCAAGAGCCAATATTTACCTTGTAAAGTTCCTGTAATTCAGGGTTTATTTCTCTCTCACTTTTTCTGGCTTAGAAACTTTATTTTGTTAATGACGAGAATTAATTGTGTATGGATATTTCATTGCCTGACTTGTTTTAAAGAAGGCATTAATTTGACTTGTAAAAATATATAATAAGAAAAATATATGTAATAAGAATGAGCAACAAATCCGAGACCAGCAATATGAGTGAAAAAGGGATGATCCTTAGGGGGATCACAGCCTAGCTTTTTGTGAGTCTTGGGTTGAGGCAGAGATGATTCATGATTCTTCTTCCTTCTCCCATTGATAGGCATTCTTTTCACAGCTTTTGGGGAGAAATGGAGTAGGGGATTCATACATAGGTCGGGGTGATTGGACCTCTCACAAACTGTAATGACAGCTCATACTTCTGAAATTTTCTTGATTCTACAAATCTATGTTAATGCTTCATCTTTCCCTTCACATTAACCAAATTCACAGGATACTGGTTTGTAATCTAGAACACTGTTCATTAATTTGCAATGAGATATGTGCTGTTCATTGGGCTGAACACATTTAATTTTCTCTCCGGATGGATTAAATGGAAAAACAAATTTGTAATCAGAGACTTGTTGGTACAATTTGAGTTAGATCAAGGGAAGCTGGTTGTATGATTCAGATATTTGGCGCAAACTGTGATAAGCCTGACGCTTATTACAGCTTCACATTAATAACGTGCGTACTTTTACCTGGAGTTCTGAATAATAAGTAATGGAGAACCCTCTCTTTGGTCACTGCCAATCTTTTGATTCTTAAGTTTTTATTTCTTCTTTTATGCTTCATGTTGTTGACCGTCCCTATTTTAGTTTATACATTATTTTATCCAAGTAGGACACAATAAAATTGATTAGGTTTTTGCTTCCAATTAAAATTATATGTCAGTGCTGAGTACAGTTATATCCCAGATATGAATTGGGAGTTTGAGAGTTCCCTAAATTTCCATCATACATTTGGTCTCTTGAATTTTAGAATGATTTTCTGCTAATCCCACTTGCTGAAACAAACTTGTTAGTGTTTAGATACTTCAGATTTATAGGTTAATATAATAAACTTTGTATCTTTTTATAGTATGGGTGCTTTGTAAACAGAAATTCTCATTCATTCCAGTCTATTTTTATATCTTCAAAGATTTTTATTATTTTTAAAAATAATATATGTGTGCATCTATATTGATTTATATTAGCTTTACTTCTAGGTAGTTAAAAAAAATTTTAGTAACTAATTAATTTTTACTTATCCTACAAATAAGGATTGGAGGAGAAAAAATTTTTCATAAAAAAGTAAGCAGACCAGTCTTTCGTATGGATATTCTCTAGTCTTTTCATGGAAATCACAATTTATAATTTGTTTAGTTTATTCAGCAAACAGGTTGTAGTACACATAAGCCCTGAGACTTGGTAGAAACCTGGTATAATGTGAGTAAATATAGTTTTTATGTTTGGGAAGTTTAAGGTATGTTCTTATCTGAAATGAAGCATAAAACTGATCACAACGATGATGTTATTATTGTTATTATTATTCTCATCAACCATGGGAGAAACCAGTCTCCTCTCTTTCCACCCTTTTCCTCTTGGTTCATTTGCTTTTTCCATGAAATGATCAGAAAGAAACTCCAGTCAATTTCTCACCATAAGACTTAGATAAATTAATTTGTTCATTCAGTCAGTATTTACTAAATGCCTGCTACATGTGCCATGTGCTGTTCTTGGTATTGCAGATGTACAATGAACAAAGCCTAGAAGGAGTTCCTCTCCTTTTTATAAGACCTCATATTCTGGTGGTTTCTAAGGTCACATGCCTGATATATCTGTAAAAATCTGATGGCAGAGCCTGAATTCTTAACCATCAGTGATACTCTTTTCCATAAACTCTATAGCATCATTCAATTACTTTACAAAAGGCATTGCTGTCATTAGTAGATCTCCCAGGGTTCTTTAAAAAAAAAAAAAGGGTAAAAAAATGACATTTGAGATATACCATATTTTTATAATGTATTTTATGTTGTGATTATTGGTTGGCTGTTGTTAGTAACTTCTACATTAAAGTTTTACTTAATTAACATTTAAAGATCATTTTTTAAAAAGCATAACCAAGCATAAGTTATAATTAAGTAGTTGATATAATAAAAATTAATTTTTATTGCTTATTTATGTCCTGTTTTCTTAGTTTTATAATTTCGTTGCTAAGCTGCGATACATTACTACTGTGTATCATGAGAAAATATTCTGTAAACCAAATTTATCAGAGAAGCATTTGGGGAAATATTTAATGTAGAAGGAAAAGATTATCTGTGTTTCCTCTATTACTGTTCTTTTGTAACTGATATACTTTCTCAATCTTATAAAACAGTACTTACAAGCAAACATTTATGATTTATGCAGAGGTGAAAGAAGTATGATTTATATACTTTGACCTGTAGTAGGTGACCAATAATTTACTGAACTGATTAGTTTTTAGAGATGTCTACAAGATGATGTAGTTAGTGAAAATTTCACAAAGTTTTATTATTTCAAGCTTACTAAATTTTTCTTCTGTTAGGAAAGTTTGTAAATATGCATATAACTCTTTCCAGTATTAAATTACCCCCAAGGTGATTTCTTTTTTTTTTTTAATTTTTTATTTTTTATAAACATATATTTTTATCCCCAGGGGTACAGGTCTGTGAATCACCAGGTTTACACACTTCACAGCACTCACCAAAGCACATACCCTCCCCAATGTCCATAATCCCACCCCCTTCTCCCAAACCCCCTCCCCCCAGCAACCCTCAGTTTGTTTTGTGAGATTAAGAGTCACTTATGGTTTGTCTCCCTCCCAATCCCATCTTGTTTCATTTCTTCTTCTCCTACCCACTTAAGCCCCCATGTTGCATCACCACTTCTTCATATCAGGGAGATCATATGATAGTTGTCTTTCTCTGCTTGACTTATTTCGCTAAGCATGATACACTCTAATTCCATCCATGTTGTCGCAAATGGCAAGATTTCATTTCTTTTGATGGCTGCATAGTATTCCATTGTGTATATATACCACATCTTCTTGATCCATTCATCTGTTGATGGACATCTAGGTTCTTTCCATAGTTTGGCTATTGTGGACATTGCTGCTCTCAACATTCAGGTGCATGTGCCCCTTTGGATCACTACGTTTGCACTATTGGGTATTTACCCAAGGTGATTTCTTAAATGCATTTAATATATGCATAAGTTTTTTGATGACAACTCCAATATGGAGAGTTCAATATGCATTTTTCTTTTTCTTTTCTTTTATTAACATATAATGTATTAGTTGCTTCAGGGCTACAGGGGTATTATTTGATTCTGTGAATCCTTAGTCTTACACAATTCACAGCACTTACCATAGCACATACCCTCCCCAGTGTCCTTCACCCAGCCACCCCATCCCTCCCCCCACCCCCACCCCAGCAAACCTCAGTTTGTTTCCTGAGATCAAGAGTCTCTTATGGTTTTTCTCCCTCCCTCAATATGCATTTTTCAAACTATATTGTAATCACCTGTGATGATAAACCTTTTCAGTAAGTACATTTGCTTTAGATTGTCTCTAAATTACTTACGTATGTGACTGGTTCAGCTGCCACCAGGTGGGGGTGATGCTGTGTTCAAATCCACATGTTCAAAATAATGGACTTATGCTTAGGTATGGGTTTGCCTGTTGTAGAGATAAGCATATTAAAATTATACACTAGTTTTCTTTTTAACTGATGATATTCAGTGTTACTAAAGTTTATATTTAACAGATGATAACCACACAGCATTTATGATCCTATCTTATTGGTTTTATCTTTTATCACACAGTATCAAAAAAGCAGGATAACATCCAGACAAAACAAGCAGCTTACTTTTTTTCCTTAATTTTACTTATTTATTTGAGAGAAGGAGAGATAGAGCGAGAGTGGGGGGAAACAGCAGGAGAGGGAGAGGCAGGCTCCCCCTGAGCAGGGAGCCTGATGTGGGACTTGATCCTAGAACCTTGAGATCATGACCTGAGCCACCCAGGTGCCCGCAACTTACTTTTTATAAACTTCAGAATATTTTCATACATTTCAAAGTTACAGTAGCATTTCTAAGTGTATATTTTATTCTATATGGTCATTTAATGCTTATGGAAGCTCTGTATTAAACCTTACTATTTGTCATCCCTTGCTATAACATTTATGAGTATTTGAGAGTGATTTATTTAGTGTAAGGTTCTTTGGACTAGTAATGTATCAAATTTTTTTTTATTTCTGGGTTCTATTTTTTTTTCCATTTGGATGCTTAGTCTAGTAGATCTCAAGCTCTTTTCCATTTCAGTATACATACAGTTAATGTTAGTTTTTAAAAATTAAAGTATATTTTAAATGTATATGAACAGTGCCTCAGAAATACAGGCATTTTATTTAACTGACTTTTTTTTTACTGGATTATTTTATTGACTGTTCCTTAAAAATGGTGTTAGCCTACTTCTTTTTTTTTTTTTTAAAGATTTTATTTATTCATTTATTTGTAAGAGACGGAGAGAGAGCAAGCGAGCACAGGCAGACCAAGAGGCAGGCAGAGGCAGAGGGAGAAGCAGGCTCCCTGCCAAGCAAGGAGCCCGATGTGGGACTCGATCCCAGGACCCTGGGATCATGACCCGAGCCGAAGGCAGCTGCTTAACCAACTGAGCCACCCAGGCGTCCCTGTTAGCCTACTTCTTAGTGAATTGCATTTGGATCTCTCAGTCTCCTATTTTGTGGGAAGCTTAAGTGGGATGTTCTGCTTTTCATTGCCATTATACTTCATTACTTTCTGTATAAAAAAAGCCTAGAACTACATGAAACAGTTTTATCAGTCTTTGGTTTGGTAAATGAGCTAAAAGTGATATAAATTTATGATTGTAAGTATATTTATAGAGTAGCATTTTATTTTTTATTTTATTTTATTTTTTAATTTATTTGATGGAGTGAGCGCGAGTGAGGAGAGTGAGAAGCAGATGCCCCACTGAACAGGGGGCCAGATGCAAGATGGGGCACTGGATAGGCAGATGCCTAACAGACTGAGCCATCCAGATGCCCCCCAGAGTTTAACATATTAATACTGTATAAACAACAGGGTAGGTAGGCAGGTATGAGATTCTGAGAGACGTGTTCAGTAAAACAGGATGCAGTTTCAGTCATTTGTTTTAATTTCTACGTTACAGACTTGAAATCCATTGCAGTGAATCAGAAATATACTTTTCTACCATATCTAAATGGAAGATAATGCTGATAATATAATTTTATTATCACAACTAGGAGTATGTTCAGTGTTCAGTGGTGGTGGTCTATATTATTTACATATTAAAAATAAGATTAATACATCAATATATTACAATAATTCCACTTTGCAGAAAAAATCTGATATCATTCTGTCGGAAAACCATTCTCTATAATCCAATTAGTTAATACCATATAACTCAAAATGGCCAAGTTTGTTAGGTAGGGATATATCTTATGGCAGATTTATTCTGGTGAGTACATTAAAAAGGCATGATGCTCAGAATGAGATGGTACATGGAGATTAATATTTTTCTTAGCATTTATAGGAATTGATAACATCTGCTTTGAAAATCTCTGTATCTAAATTATATGGTCTACATCTCTGGAGATTCAGTTTCTTTACTTCTCAAGTTTATCCAGAGCTGCTGCTGGAGGAAAATGTTGAATTTGTCTGCAACTATTCCTGAACACCTCCTTCATCTGTTTCAGGAAAGAGCAATTGGATAGGATCTTTATTTTTCAAAACAGGATGCCAACTCTTACATTTTAATTCAGCTTTCAGAACTATGGATCTGTATTCCTTCAGTGTAATAATACATTATTGATTGTCTTCCCAAATCCTTTCTCCCCCTCTTCTTCCTTTCTGGCAGATTTGTTGAGTTTTCATCTTAGTAACCCTGGGCTCAGGGAAGAGGCCACCCTTACTCCAGGGCTTAGATCATGATTGGTCTTGGTAGTTTCTTTCTTTCCTGTAATTGTTTATAGACATGTGATCTCATCTGAGCTAAGGGAATTTGAGGGACGTGAGCTGAGCAGTTCCAAACTTTTTGGAAAGCCTTTCTTTGCAAATAGATGCAGGCGAAAAGGAGGAACTAGAGTTAGTGACTAGATATTATCCCTATTTCTGTCTAAACTTTGAAGTTGAGACCTACTGCTTGCCTGTATGAAACAAATAAACATATCAGATCTCATTCATTTCAGTCAGTTCTCTCATTTTCTTGATTTCACTTCTTTTTCACTTTCTTGATTACAAGATTCTTTGTAATCTTGTACATTGTACAAGGTTTTTACAAGATTGTACATGATTCAATCAAGAATCAAGATTCTTGATTGTTTCACTTTCTTGGTTACACTTCTTTTAAACTTTTCTGGATAGTAATACTAATACTTTATAGTGATATGGTCTTTATGACCTGTATGTTGACACATATAATCTTTTTTTTTTTAAGATTTTATTTATTTGACAGGCAGAGAAGCAGAGAGAGAGAGAGAAGAAGGGAAGCAGGCTCCCTGCTGAGCAGAGAGCCCCACAGTGGGCTCTATCCCAGGACCCTGGGATCAAGACCTAAGCCGAAGGCAGAGGCTTTAACCCACTGAGCCACCCAGGCGCCCCAGTGTTGTCATCTTAAAATACTTAGTTTTCAAGTTTATGAAGACAGTGTTTCCATTTATTTAGGTCTTTAATTTCTTTTGGATGTCTTCTGTAGTTTTTTGTGTATAAGGCTTTTAACCCCCTTTATTTAGGTCTTTAATTTCTTTTGGATGTCTTCTGTAGTTTTCTGTGTATAAGGCTTTTTTTTTTTTTGCTTTTTTTTTCTTTTTCTTTTTTTTTAAATTTTTCTTTTTTTAAAATATTAATTAATTTATTTTCAGCATAACAGTATTCATTATTTTTTCACCACACCCAGTGCTCCATGAAATCCGTGCCCTCTATAACACCCACCACCTGTACCCCAACCTCCCACCCCCTGCCACTTCAAACCCCTCAGATTGTTTTTCGGAGTCCATAGTCTCTCATGATTCACCTCCCCTTCCAATTTACCCCAACTCCCTTTTCCTCTCTAATTCCCCATGTCTTCCATGCTATTTGTTATGCTCCACAAATAAGTGAAACCATATGATAATTGACTCTCTCTGCTTGACTTATTTCACTCAGCATAATCTCTTCCAGTCCCGTCCATGTTGCTACAAAAGTTGGGTTTTCATCCTTTCTGATGGAGGCATAACACTCCATAGTGTATATGGACCACATCTTCCTTATCCATTCGTCCGTTGAAGGGCATCTTGCTTCTTTCCATAGTTTGGCGACCGTGTATAAGGCTTTTAGCCTCCTCCTAAATTTGTTCCTAAGTGTTTTATTCATTTTGATACAATATAAATGGAATTATTTTTTATTTTTTTAATTGTTCATTGCTAGTATATAGAAATATAACTGCATTCATTTTTTACCTCTCTCTCTCTGTGTGTCATCTTTAGGATTTTCTGTATATAAGATCTTGTCATCTGTGAACAGAAGTAGTATTACCTCTTCTTTTCCAGTTTGAATTACTTTTATTTCTTTTTCTTGTGTAATTGCAAAGGCCAGAATTTCATGTACAATTTTAACTAGAAGTAGAGAAAGCATGCATCCTTTTTTCCTGGTCATAGGGGAAAACATCGGTTTTTCATCATTGAGTATGATGTTGGCTGTGGGTTTTTCTTGTGGAGTCTTTAGTATGCAGAGGAAGTTCTTTTCTCTTCATATTTTATAAGTGTTTTTGTCACAAAAGGATGTTGAATTTTGTTAAATCCCTTTCTTGCAAACTGAGATGATAATGTGATTTTTTTCCTCCTTCATTATGCATTATTTGCTAATTTTTGTATGTTAAACTATTTTTGCATTACACACATAAATTCCACTTGGTCATGGTGTGTAATCCTCTAATGTGCTGCTGAATTCAGTTTGCTAGTATATCCGTGAGGATTTTTGCATCCATATTTATAAGGGATGTTGGCCTATAGTGCTCTTGTACTGTCTTTGTCTGGCTTTGGTATCAGGCTAACGTTAACATATAGAATGAGTTAGGCAGTGTTCCCTCCTCTTCAGTTTTTTGGAAGAGTTTGAGAAGTTTTCATAATCTTTAATTTACCACTGAAGCCATTTCATCTTGGACTTTTTCTTTGTTGTAATTTCCCACTTTCTTTTGTGGTGATCAAATATTTGTCTGTGGAGGTTTTAGCTACATGTTTGCATTATTTTTGTAGGAATTCCACTAGGGATTACAGCAGCATCTTTAATTTAGCACAATGTATTCAGTGATTTTGTTAAATTATTTCAGGTGAAATAGTAGCTATTTAAAGTCGTTGTTTACTAAATCTCACATATGAGCTCGCTCATGGAGTACATTTCTATTGACTGCCTTCTTTTTTCCCATGAGTATGGGTCACACACTCTTATTTATTTGCATGCAAAGTAATTTTTGATTGAAAAGTAAGACATTATAGATAATACATTTTAATCATTCTAGATTTTGTTATGTTCTCTGAGGATTGCTTTTTTCTTGTTATTTTATTTTGCTTGTCACAAGCAACAGATTATTTCCCTGTGTTGCCTTTGTCCCTGCTTAGTTTTTCAGCTTACAGCTCTTGCATCTGTAGCTATGGATCTCCTCTGTACCTCTGTAGTTAGCTGTCACCTAGAATTTTGGCAGAGTTGACACTAAGAATATAGGCCTTACTCTCTGCATTTTTTGTTTTCTTTCTGAGTTTCCTCCCTAAATTTACAGCTGCTCCCTCAGCGACAAGCTCTGCCCTCTGACACCTCAACTTAAGGCCCCAGCTTTCTGCTGCTTGAGCTGTGTATTGTTAGGGCAGTGCCCTCAGTCTAAAAAGCGCAGGAAACTTACCTATCTTACTAGTCCTTGGAGTTCAAACTTTGCTCTGATTTTTGCTTTGCTTTACTCTGCATCTCCTTGGATCTTGCCTCTGCATGTGTATTTCAGTGGTAAGCCACGGATTTGAGTCTTGCTCCTTCTCTGACTCTGGTGCTTTTAGAATTTCTTCCCTAAATTTGTGGCTAATTTGCCGCTGCAACCTCTAGACTGTAAGCCTGCATTTTTCTTCAGCGAGAGTTGTGGCTAGTGGAATTAGGGGCGTTGATGGAAGTAGTTCTATTGAGTGTCCTGAGGCAAAAAATGCACCTAAACTTGCAATTCTTACCCATTGAAGGTTCTGTAATCCAAATGTAAACCTTCTTTAGTCTCTTCCTGCCTTTGGTCACTTTCCAGTGCCCTCAAATAGTGTGTTTTGAAAAATGGTTTATCCAAGTTTAAAAATTATCTTCAGGAAACTACGCCTGACTAATTCATTTTGCCATTAGTGGAAGCTGGACTAAATTCATTTGTATTTGCCTGTTTCTCTTATGCACTCAGAGTTCATAAAATTAAACAAGCATTTTAAATTTGAATCACTCTGTAAAAAAAAAGTTGTTGGTTGGAAATTCATACATTGTTTTTAATTTTTAAATATAATTAGAGGTAATGATAAATGCCTGACTTAAATATGTATATGAAATCTCAGTATTCCAAAGAATTAATGGATACAAGAAAGTTTAAGAGAGTCTAAGTAACATACAGACTTAGAACAATAAATTTTTCATGTCCTTCTATCATTATTTTTCCTTTTGGAGTATTATTAAAAATTATCATTTTGTTTTGAAAAGATGACATGTATTGTGAAAAAATTTACTTTAAGACAAGTCAGTTTCATGGGCTCAGTTTCATTATTCTCCCTATTTAACAATCTGTATTCTAAGGTAAATACTTAGAAGAGCATATAGAAATTATATATATAGAAATTATTCTTTCTCTTTGGTTAAACTAGTTTAAAGTAGCAATGCCACTTCTTTCTTTCTTTCTTTCTTTTTTTCTTTCTTTCTTTCTTTCTTTCTCTTTCTTTCTTTCTTTTTAAAGATTTCAATTATTTTATTTTGGAGAGAGAAAGAACAGGGTGGGGGTGGGGGGAAGAGGGAGAGGGAAAGTCTCTCAAGCTCCCTCTCATGACCCTGAGATCATGACCTGACCTGAAATCAAGAGTTGGATGCTCAATCTGCTGATCTACCGAGGTGCCCCAAATGCAATACCATTTCTTTATTTAGTTTTCTAATACATTTAATATGGGGATTCTAAGATTTTGGATGTTTTGCCTTGCACTTATGGGTCTTATTACCATTTTCACAAACTTGTTTTTGTGTCTGTGATACAAAAAGCATCATGCTTTCCAGAAAATCTCTTCTAAGTCTGTGTGTCTTCCAATGTGGCGTTAGCCTTACAGGAGGCTTACTTATAGATAAGGATTTGTGGGACATTGAGGAAGTGAACAAAGAAGGGAGCTTAAAGGTAAGAACCAGTGCTATTTTAAAGGGAGAAATCTAGTTTACTTAGTCTTAAGTAAGTTCTGTTCAGATATTTCGATATTCAACAATTTAAAAAGTAAGGATTTAGTGATAATAACTAAGTTGATGGATTCTCTGATAGTGGTCATGCTTAATGGAGGTTGCTCAGCATTTTGAATTCTAATGTTGTTTGGACCTAATAACTTTTACAGTTTAGTCAAAGGATCGTGATACATTCTGCGTTTTTGTTCCTGACTTCAGGTCAGAGTAGCTCAGTGAGTATCATGTGGTAGGCACAGATCTGATGGGCCCCTGAAGATGTTCACATCCTAGTCCCTGGAACCTTTGAGGATGTCACTTTACATGGCAGAAGGGACTTTGCAAATGAGATTAAGATTATTCACCTTGAGATGGGGAGATTATTCTGGATTATCCAGGTGGGTCCATTCTAAATATATGTTTTCAAAAGTAGAACAGGAAGGTTGACGAGTAGTCTGAGAGATGTAATGATAGAAGAAGCAGAAATTTAAAACATCCAAGTACTTAACCAGATTTGGGGGCTTCGAAGATGAAGGGGGCCCATCTGCCATGACATGCAGATGTCTTCTAGAAACTGGGACCTGTCCTCAGCTGACAGCTGAGGAAGTGGGGATGACCTTAGTCCTATAACCACGAGGAACTAAATTCTGCCAAAAAAACTTGAATTCTCCCCTAGAACCTCAAACGAATGCAGCCATGTCAGTAAGTTGGTTTTAGCCCACTGGGACCCACTTTGGTTTTCTAACCTCCAGAACTGTAAGATAATAAATTGGTAGTTTTCAAAGCCTCTGAGTTTGTGGTAATTTGCTATGTAGCAAATAAAAAACTAATATATATAGCATTTTTACCAAATCAATTATCTGAAAGGAAGATTATTTGTTTTTGAAGGAAAGAGAATGACTGATCTTTAAAAGTCTGCCCTAGGAAGAGGCTGAAGTCAAAACAAAACGTACCCACCTACATACTCATAGTGTTTTAATGTGTCTTTTCTCTCCTCATGGAAGAAAAAAGTGCCACAGTTATATGGGGAATAGACACTGGTTTTATACACAGATACAAAAGGTTCACTGGTGGTTTTTTTTTTAAGATTTTATTTATTGGTGATTTTAAAGTAAACAAATGTAAAATATAAAATATCCTGCACACTCTTCTGGTATCATGACTAATGCTACATTTTTCCTCCTGTTGCTCTTAAGAAATAAGTAGTGGCCTCAAGTCATGTTAAAGATTCTTACACAGATAATTTAGAAATTAAAGGAAATTTTCTGCCCTAACCAGATTTGTATATTCTACTACATTTCTATTTCAATGCTGGTAGATACATTTTAAACCCTATTTTGTGCTTCTCTCTAGGACTGTTTTGAGTTCTGCAGATTGATAAAATCCATTCTTGGTCTTTGGATTCTTGTAGCATGTTTTACCAGGTTAGATTACAGATGTGGTAGAGTCTGGTTCAGAGTCATAGGTATACTTAGTTTCTGACAGATATAAGAATAATATTTAGTTAGGATCTTGATGTAGTGAGCAGAATATTTTCTATGGAGTGTCCTATGAAAGTTAGTAGCTCAAAATTACATTTGTTTTACACTGTGTCCTGAGGAGCCCGAGGATTCATCCATTTGGATGAAAGGAATGTTGTATTTCTTGACTCTGATCCCCCAATTTTACTTCATTGAGAGTAACCTGATTTTATATTATCTATAAATTTGGGGTTTGGTAAAATAATTTGTTTGAAAAAGAAAAAGTCGTATTGCTTAAAGAAGTTTGAAAATCGGTCATATTATTTTTTGGGAGATTCATTAGATCATTGAGTGATCTGTAGAATCCAAACATTCACTTGGAAGAGACTTGAGGAAAAGTTTTATCTTGGGACAGAGAGGGGAACATGAGTGGTTAAGATACTTATCTACAGTTTAAAGAGTGAGAGTGTTAGTGGGATAAGTTGGTGTTTGATTGGAATGTGCTGTATGATGACCTGCATCCTCCAACTTGATCCAGTTACGCTTTGGGAATGGAACACTATCCAAGATGATGATCTCCTCTTTGTAAGATGAAGGAGAGGAGTAACCTCTGCCGGGTTTTCTCCAACTATGGTAATTGCTTGACAGAGGGTAAAGGATAGAATGTATTTTGTTTGCTGTTTCTTTATAAGATTTGGGGATACTTAAGAATAGTCACCTAAGGTGCGCCTGGGTGGCTCAGTGGGTTAAATCCTCTGCCTTCAGCTCAGGTCATGATCTCAGGGTCCTGGGATCGAGCCCCACATCGGGCTCTCTGCACAGCAGGGAGCCTGCTTCCTCCTCTCTCTCTGCCTGCCTCTCTGCCTACTTGTGATCTCTCTCTGTCAAATAAATAAATAAAATCTTAAAAAAAAAAAAAGAATAGTCACCTAATAGAGGCTTTCCACCCACAGCTAAATAATGAGATTGATATTTTAGAGCGAGCTAACTGTTTAGCAAAATAAAAACTGAAAGTTTTGGGGAAGACTTCTACTGAGGGTAAATAACTTATGAGTAAATCTTGTTGAAAGGGTATACAGAGGCTACTTATTTTAATGTAATAACCAGAACAACACAGTACTCATAAACTTTTCTTTCATCAAGGTAATATTCACTTTACTAATACTTTAGAAACTTCAAAACATCGTAAAATTATACCATAAAATATCATAATTTTTCCTGTTATGTAATTAAGAGATAGGAGAACACAGGCTTTGAAACTGTCTAGACCTTGATTTAAATCCATTTCATCTCTTGTGATAACTGCATGAAGATCAACAAGTTAACTTTTCTCTTAGGCTTCAAAGGACTGTAGGGTAGATTTAATGAGAGAATTTACAGACTGCCTTTCACCTTGTTTATTAGTATATAATAGATCCCCCAAATATTGCTTTCTTCTTACTTTTCTTTCTTTAGAAATAGAAGAAAAGAACAAATTTCTATGATACTTTGAAGGTCATATTGGGTATATATCATCTGTGGCTGTGTTTTACTGTTTTAATGTGCAAAAATGCTATCTTTTTTCCCCCCAAAATCACATCATATAATGTACGTTCATTGTGCATTTTTATGGCAATAAGATATTGAAGTATTACTGTAAAGATTTTCAGGTTAGAGATGTCTACTGGAGGAGAATAAAAAACATTTAAGAAAAGTAAATATCAAGACTGAAATTCCTACTTAAGCTAGAAGTTGTACTTTTTTGAGGAGCTAGAGTAATCAATCCATAATGATTCCTGTTTTAGTTGATCATTGAAAGTATGTTTATTAATTTTTTAAGATAAAACCTGCCATTTGATTTCTGTTGGCAAGTACTGAGTTAAGTATTATATACACTTTATCTCACTGAAGCTTCACAACAGTCCCCTGAGTAGATGTTACCATTTTACAGATGAGGGAACAGTCTTCATGAGATTAAGTAACACTCCCAGGAGCCGGCAGCTGGTAAGAAGGGGGCCTCTACTTGAACTTAGTACTTCTTTCCTTTCTCTGCTTATACTCTGGTGGACGAAAACCAAAGTTCTGTGAGACAAAAGTATTGTGTGAATTTGGGACTTCCATAAACTTTGGGTAGGGATTATAACAATTTTAAAGATTTTATTTATTTATTTATTTGTCAGAGAGAGAGAGAGAGAGGAGCGAGAGTGAGCACAAGCAGACAGAGTGGTAGGCAGAGGCAGAGGGAGAAGCAGGCTCCCGCTGAGCAAGGAGCCCGATGAGGGACTTGATCCCAGGACGCTGGGATCATGACCTGAGCCGAAGGCAGCCGCTTAACCAGCTTAGCCACCCAGGCGTCCTGGGATTATAACAATTTTAATTGTCAGTGGAAGTCGACTTGTATAACTTAAAAAAAAAACTTTAAAAAAATGTTATAGTGCTTCCTCTCTGTGATGCTGCCTGCATTTTTCTTTTGAACAAATGTTTGTCCCAGCTAAGATATGAGACTGGTTTAGGATTTCAGTGTGTTCTTTTTGAATATTACAAGATAAAAATATAGTCAAAGATTTACATTTTGCTTTTAACACATAAGCATGGTACATTCATAACTGCCCCATGTCACAACTTCAGGCGGTACCAATCAATGTCACGTGAAATATTACGTCAACTGTGCTTCCTGGAATTGTTCATTCACTGACCTTGGGAATAGGCAAGTGTTCCACTTTATTTTTCCAACATTTCATTATTTCTCCAATATCATTTAACAAATCATCCATCACTTCACCACACATTGGAAATACCCTAATATTTCATAATACATTCTTTTATTTTAGTCCTTAATGGGTTTCTTTTTCCACAAACATCTCATCATATAATGTACATTTATTGTGTCAAATTCTTAATTTCCTTTTTTAAATCTTGAGGTTAACTTTTTTGGGGGGTTGCATTTATTTGTTTTAAAGTTACTTTTTAATTATTATTTTCCCAGTGTTTCTTTTTTTATTGTTTTTAATAGGAAAATAGAATTGAACATATTGCATTTTCCATGGACATTTTTTTCAAGGCTGTGTGTTTGTATAACTTTGTAGGGTATCTCTAATTCTACGTTTGAACACTACTGAGTTGTTACTACTACTCTTTGGAATTTAGTTATTTTCTTTTTTTTTAAATTTTTAATTTTTAAAGTCTTTATTTTAACCCCAGTTAGTTAACATACATTGTTATGTTAGTTTCAGGTGTAAAGTCTAGAGATTGAACATTTCTATTTATCACCCTCTGCTCATCATGACAAGTATACTCCTTAATCCCCGTCACCTGTTTCTCCCATTTCCCCACTCTTCTCCCCTCTGGACTTAAATACTTTCTATTTAATATCATGTTGTATTTTAAGTCTCAGTGAAGGGTATCTGATGGAAGATCTTCTGTGACAGGGGGTAGAAATGAGTGGAATTGTATTTTAGGAAGTGGAAAATGCAAATTGTGAGAGCTTGAGGTAGAGAGACCAAGTCAGAGGCTGACATGGTGGTCTGGGTGTGAAAGGCCTAAACTATGATGATAGGAAGTGTAAGTATATGTATGTATTTTAGATGTCATCACACGTTGTCAAATCTGTAAAGACACTCAATGGGCTTTGGGTTTAAGTAAAAAAATGTTTTGCCTGATAAAACATGAATATAGCCTGTTCTCCAGCTTTATCTCTCCCTGCTTTCATATTCATAGTTTGTGCACCAGCCAAATTGAATTGGTCCCATCTGAAGTTTGTTTTCTTTTTGCTCTGTAATTGCTCATACTTGTTGTCTCTGCTTGATATGCTGTTGTTGCCCAGATGCTGTCAAAGTTCATCTTAATTGTTGTTTCCTTTCTGCAGCTTTTCCAGGTACAGTAGTTACCCCCTGACACACACTTCATCTGTAGGGGTACATTCCAAGACCCCCAGTGGATGCCTGAAGCCACAGATAGTACTGACCGAACCCTATATGTATCATGCCTTTTCCTATACATACATATCTATGACAAGGGGGGCAGAGAGAGAGAGAGGAGGAAGCAGCCTCCCTGCGGAGCAGAGAGCCTGACGTAGGGCTCGATCCCAGGACTCTGGGATCATGACCTGAGCCGAAGGCAGAGGCTTTAATCCACTGAGCCACCTGGGCGGCCCTCTATGACAAAATTTAATTTATAAATTAGGCACAGTAAGAGATTAATATTGATAATTAGGAAAGGGAACAATTCTAACATTACACTGTAATAAAAATTATGGGAATGTGGTCTCTCTCAAGATACTTGGTTTGCCTATACCCCGTCGTCTTCTCGCGATGATGAGAGATGATAAAATGCTTACACTTTGAGGTGAAGTGAGGTGAATGAGGCAGGCGCTTTGATGTGCGAGGCTGCTACTGGCCTTACAATGATAGGACAAACGGACGATCACTTGCTTCTGGACTGTGGCTGACCAGGGTGACCGAAACCGCAGAAAGCAAAACTGCAGATGAAGGGGTGCTGCTGGGCCTGTGCTCCCTTTACTTTGCTCTTCGTTTCTACTCTGATTGCGGTTCTGTTTTGCCTTGTGATACTGATGTAGACATACTTGTGTTACCACCACCACTTTTGTAAGTTTATCCAACTCAAACCTTTTATGAAATGTTCACATTTGGACAGGTGAGGATTAAATGCTATTCTAATGGGCCATTTAAAGTACTTTAATTTTTTTTTTAAAGTCTCCAAGATAATAGACTTGCTTGTGAGAGTAACTAGGATTTTATAGTAATTGCTGCTTGGCACATTTATCTGGGCACTTTGTGAATTTGCCTACTAGATCCTGTGACATATGTTATGAAAGTTTTTAGAAACATTTAAGAAGTTTGAGAAGTTAGTTGTGTTTAATATAAATGGTGCTGATAGAAGAATATGATATTTAAAAGTAAAAGCTACTCATATCTCATTTCTTGTATTTAACAACAGTGACGAAATATTTATATGGTATCTTTTATCATGTCATTGAAGGCTCAGTTCTTTTCTTTTAGCTCTTATTGTTTCTGTTCTCACTGTATCTTTGAATCATTGGTAGGAAGATATTTTAATGACGATGAGATATTTCAGGCAACGTAGATTTATCTTCAAATTAGTTGATAAAATTCAGTTCTTTAACTTGTCGTTTCAGAATTTGCTAACAACCACTTCTGTGCGAGAGTGGAGTGTCGTGATGTTAGTCTTTCCCTCAGCTCAGATGGTTATTCACGTTTATGGCTTTTCACTTAACTATTTTTCTGCCAATTGTTTTTTTTCTAGAATTTTGTTGAGAGAGAAAATTTAAGCACAATTTTCCCTCCCTCTCCTCCCTTTCTTCCTTCCTCTCTTTCCCCCCCTCCCTCCCTTCTTTGGAGAGACAGGACATGAGTGTGGTAGGGTGGGAGGAAGAGCAGAAGGAGAGGGAAAGAATACTAAGCAGACTCTGTATTGCATGCAGAGCCTAACATGGGGCTGGATCTCATGACCCTGAGATCATGACCCAAGCTGAAATCAAGTGTTAGACACTTAACCAACTGAGCCACTCAGGCACCCCAAGGATACTTTTTTCTGATGGCTAATCACTCTGTCTATTTCTCTTGATTAGAGAATCTCAGAAGGTTGGGGAGTGGGGCGAATTAACTGGAGACTTCATTTTGTTTTTAAGAACACCTGTCGTATTTTCATTTGGAAGTGCCACATCTCTCTTCCAGCCAGTCTGATTGACCTCTTAGATGTGTGTGAAATGGTTGAGATCCATTGGTTTAATTTTCTGGAATCCATCTTTGGATTAAACCAAAATTATATTGTATTACTATATAATAATTCTTTTTACTGAATTTCCCTTTAGTTTGATGTCATTATTGTTCTTGAGGAAAATTATAATCAGCCTTATGAGACTTCTTGCCTTTTCTGTGAGATTGTTGTGGCCATTTTTGTACATTGTAGGACATCAGTAACTGGCTGAGACTTCAGTTGTCTTTAAACTTGTCATAAAGGGGCATCTGTCTGGCTCTTTTAAAACATGCAACTCTTGATCTCCGGATTGTGAGTTCGAGCCTCAGGTTAGGTCTAGAGATTACTAAAAAATAAACTTAAAAGAGAAGGTCGTTAGGGTGCTGCTTGGTGGCTTAGCAGGTTGAAATTCTGATACTGATTTTGGCTTGGATCATGATCTCAGGGTCCATGCTCAGGGGGAAGTCTGCCTGAGTTTCTCTCGCTCTCCCTTTACCCCTCTCCCTGCTCATGTGTGCGTGCACTCTCTCTCAAATAAATGAATCTTTTATAAAAGCATTAAAAAAAATAGGGGCACCTGGGTGGCTCAGTGAGTTAAAGCCTCTGCCTTTGGCTCAGGTCATGACTCAGGGTCCTGGGATCAAGCCCCACATTGGGCTCTCTGCTCAGCAGGGAGCCTGCTTCCCCCCCTCTCTCTGCCTGCCCCTCTGCCTACTTGTGATCTCTGTCTGTCAAATAAATAAATAAAATCTTTAAAAAAAAACCCAAAAAGCATTAAAAAAAAGTTGTTATAAAAACATTGTTTGCACATTATGTACTTTCTGAGAAGATCCATGAAAGGCATTGCAATCTGCTTTCAATATTATGAACACTTAGTATTTCTATTGAACAATGAGGGAATCTTTATTTTATCAGTGCTAATAGTCATATGATTTCTTTTCTCTTTTTATAGGACCGTATAGAAAATATAGGGACAATTTTTTACTCATTTACTCATTTCTTATAAGAATGCAGGGCTTAATGATAAGCGTTTTGTTTTTTGCATTTGATACCAAGGTTAATTTTGTTTTGTTTTTTCTTTCATTCTTATACTCCTTATTGGTCTGATTGTTTTTTCATTTAGTTGTATCTAAAATTGTATGCTTTTAAAAGTTGTCTTACATTCTCCTTAAAGTAAGGCTGGATGTAATTAACATGTAGCATTTACCAATTTTACTTTCCCACTTTCATAATAGTTTTTGTTTTAGTTTGGGATTTCTATTTGGGTTTCAATTTGGATTTTAGTTTTTAGATACTCTCATGAGAATCTTAATGAATTTGTAACTGTTTGCTCCAGGGAAAAAGCACAGATTCAAAATTCCCATGAATTTTGTATACAATTTCATTGGACTTTATGAGACTCTAGGAATCCTAAACCAAATTCATTGTTTATCTGGAATATATTATTTGGAAATATTTTTCTGTAAAGTGGCTCTCTCCGATTACCTGTACTATTGTTTTTATATATTTAAATTGTATTTAGTAGCAGTCCCTTTTCATTGATAACTTGTTATGGATTGGTTCTGTGGTTCAGTGGAAATGCTAAAAAGTGAGAGTGATAATTAATATCAATGTTGTTGGAAGGAATTCTTAGTGAAAAAGTTAATAAATGTTTCCAAGGGGGTGTTTCTGCAATACCATTTGAAGTATTTTTTATCAGTGTCATTTAATTATTATAAAACAGGAAAGGAAACTAAAGTTGTCATAAATTATCAAAGAGGAGCCAAATATTCTCTACTTGTGTTTATGGCACAGAGGAAATAATAATAACAAAAAAATTTTGTGACACCTATCTAAGTGACATGAGTGATATGTGCTCAAAAGATGCACAAAATATAGTTTTTAGTATTTTCACTGCAATTATTTTATTTTTTTATTTTTTCTTAAGATTTTACTTATTTATTTGTCAGAGAGAGAGAAAGAGCAAGTAAGCACAATCAGGGAGAGCAGCAGGCAGAGGGAGAAACAGGCTCCCCGCTGAGCTGGGAGCCCGATGTGGTACTCGATTCCAGAACCCTGGGATCATGATCTGAGCCTAAGGCAGCAGCTTAACTGACTGAGCCACCCAGGCATCCCCACTGCAATTATTTTAAAAGTTATTCTTATTCCTCATGTATAGTATTATGTTTTAATAGAAGTTTTGTTTTGAAATTAGCAAAAATGTGCCTGTATAGTACTTACCTTTTTTTTTCTAAAGATTTTATTTATTTATTTGACAGAGAGAAATCACAAGTAGGCAGAGAGGCAGGCAGAGAGAGAGAGAGGAGGAAGCAGGCTCCCTGCTGAGCAGAGAGCCCGATTCGGGACTCGATCCCAGGACCCTGAGATCATGACCTGAGCCGAAGGCAGCGGCTTAACCACTGAGCCACCCAGGTGCCCAGTACTTACCTTTTGAATAGAATAAAGTAACATTTCAACAAATGGTAGCTGTGCAGTTTTACAATTAACTGAGTATTTTGTTTGAATGTAGTAAAAGTAAATAGCACTTTATAGTGTCATGTTTCATGTTTGGTAATGTTTAATCTTCTGACTGTATGATTTTTATTTTTATTTTTATTTTTTTTAAGATTTTATTTATTTCTTTAACACAGAGAGAGATCACAAGTAGGCAGAGAGGCAGGCAGAGAGAGAGGGAGAAGCAGGCTCCCCGCTGAGCAGAGAGCCTAATGTGGGGAATGTGGGGCTCGATTCTAGGACCCCAAGATCACGACCCGAGCTGAAGGCAGAGGCCTAAACCACTGAGCCACCCAGGCGCCCCTGACTGTATGATTTTTAAATGAAACTTTTTGCCTAGATAGCTTCTTTTAGGGAAATAAAACTTTAGGAAGATAACCTTGGCTCCAAACCTATTTTATCTCCAACAAGCTATGTGAAACAGAGCAGGTCACCTAAGTTCTCTCAGCATATTTTCTCATCCAGAGGAAAAATATCAGCAAGAATTCCCTCAGAGTGTTGGTATGAGGATTTGTAAGATGATAATCTAAAGATTTAACACAGTAACTCATTTATTATCACAGTAAGCATTCAGTAAGGTCAGTTATGGTTATTGAAAGATTTCTCACAGAGAAAACTGAACACTGTGGATTGAGATAGTGTGGAATTCTAGAGAGAAAATAAAAATTCAGTCCTATTTCAAGTTTTCAATGCTATAGGTCAACGAGCCTTGTAGTACATCTGCTATATGCCAGCTACTGTGCTAGACCTTTTTCTAAGTCATTAATATTCCTATTTCCATAGTTAATTTCCTTCTAACATGAAAATAATGTAAGAGTTATTAACAACTAAACACATTGAAAGGGAAATGCCCAGGGAAGAGGGCACCTGTTGAGTATAAGTCATCAGTTCTTCAAGGACCATCTAACTTAATAACTGTAGGACTGTGTAAAGCTGTAAAGACGTGCTCATTCTCTTAAGCAACAACACTTATTGGGCGTCAATAGTTCACTTTCTTGACAGTGCTACACAAATAAACCCTCATCACTCTCTTCCTTACCATGCTTTACTTTCTCTTAGCACTTACCATTATCTCTAAGTTCAGGGAAAGCCAAACTTCATTTCAAACTTCATTGGATCTTATTTCTGTACTCAAAATATTTTTCTATATGCTCAAAAATATTTCTTGGATGAATGAGTGAATGAATCAATGAATAAATACATTTTAGTTCTTAGGAAGCAAATGTCCTGCTGGATTGTAGTATATATAATTTAGCTAAAATTTTATTAGTTAAAATGAATAAGCTTAAAAATTTTTTTTCAGGGATCGCCTGGGTGGCTCAGTGGGTTAAGCCTCTGCCTTCGGCTCAGGTCATGATCCCAGGACCCTGGAATCAAGCCCTGCATTGGGCTCTGTGCGCAGCGGGGAGCCTGCTTCCCCTTCTCTCTCTGCCTGCCACTCTGCCTACTTGTGATCTCTCTCTCTCTCTGTTGAATAAATAAATAAAATCTTAAAAGAAACATTTTTTTTTTCTTCAGGGAGGCATTATGGCCTGAACTGAGTTCAGAGCTGCTTCTGTACCTTTTTGTTATGGGTTACTTGACTGTCTGTCGCGCTTTGACACATAGTCTATCTTCTAGTATAGAAAGTAGTAGTTCTTAAGCTTTAATGCACAAATCACCCAAGAGTATTTATTAAAACTTACTAGTCAGAACTGCAACCATAGATATTCTGATTCATTAAGTCTAAGCAGGGAGGAGCAGAAATTGGAATTTCAAACAAGCACCATAGAATATTCTCATATAGGGGAGTTACATTTTGAAAAATACTCTCCCAAACAAGATACATGGGGTCAGAAGTTTAAAAATTGTTCATTTCAATTTCACTAATATTTACTCATCAGTTAGTATATATCGGGCACTTTTTGGAGAAGTATTATCAAAGGTTACAGTAGTATTACAGACTATTATTGTATTATATGGATTAAAGACTGTTTTATAAAGTTAGGTAGGTATGGTTTGCTAGCATTTTGTTGCTTATAAGAAATGATAGTTGAAAAAATTTAATAGCAGAAAGACTACAGTTTTTTAACAATTGGGGAAAAACTATAAAAATGTAGACTACATTTGATTTGTTACATTTCAGCCTGTTTTAAGATATTAGCAATATTAGAGTGAAATACGTATCTTTGGGTAGATAACAAATATACATATACACAGTACACAGTATATGACAGGTGGGATTGTATGTAGTATTAATGGATGTGCTATATGTATGTATGTATGTGTGTATATATATGTGCATATATATATATATATATATATATATATGATTCAGTCTCCTATGTATTTCTCACTCTTCCAGTCTGTGTCTAAGGTGGTCAGAACTCTCACTTGTTAGCATTAACCTTTTTAAAAATTTATGTTAAATTAAAAATTTTTCAGTTTGCTTCTGTTACTGCTATTGTATGTCCACAGCTGTCTGAGTGGAAAGCAGTTATCTATGAACTTCATAATAAGAGTAATAAGAATTTCTTGCTCCTTTTAGTTTCCGCCTTGAAAAACTGGTGGATGTACTTTGGTAGCCCGCCTTGCATAATGCCTCTCAGAAATATATGACACACTGCTGTCATGGAAGCAGGGTGAGGAAAATGACCTCAGTCGCATATAGAGTCCGCTCTCCTCCTTTATCTTACTTGATGCTTCAGGGTTTGATAGTGCTAGGAGTTGATATTGGTGGCAGTGACAGGAATGACAGTACTTTTTACCACTTGCTGGTGGAAGTACAAAGCTGTCATGCTTGAAAGCCATGGATATAGCTTATAGAGGCCTGTTTAAAAAAAATGTGTGAATAGAAGGGCAGAGATACTTCGGATTATTTTCACACATTATTTTAACATGAGCAAGGGAAGAAATACTGTGTTTAAGTTTGCTCAGCTCTTTCTCTCCTGGAGAAACTGAATATTCTTTAAAAGGTGAAAGCTTTCATATTAAGATGAGCCCAGATTTCCATTTACTTCTCCATCTCAGTACCCCTCTGTTCCAAACGTTTGTGAGTTGTTCTACATCCTAATTTGAATTCTACTTTGTATTGTGTAATCTATTATTATATTACTAATCTGCCCAGTTTGTTAACTGGAGTTTTCTTTAAAAAAATTGCTTTAATCTTTTTGAATGCTTTAAGAAAAACTCAGTCTTCAAGTTTTCTTCTATGAACTCTAACCCACAATTCTGTATTCCCATTTTATTTCTCTAAAAGCTGAGTATCTCTGAGTATTTTAGATCTTTTTCCTGCCTTGTCTAAGTTTAATTATCTCCTCTTTTTCCTCTTTTGTAATATCGTCTGAGCTCCCTTTCCCCTCACATTTATTATTAATCTCATGTTTAGCTATCTTGAGTTCACTGCTGTCCCTCAGGGAGATTGCTTGCATTCGCAAGGAGTACATCAAGTGTGCTTTTCTGAGTTGTAAAGAAAATAAGCTCCACAAGTTTTCTTCAGTTTTTTTTTTCTTTCTCATCTTATTTAGTGAAAAGGAAGGAAAAAATATATAATTTTCTGTCTTTTTCCTTGCTGCTTCTCTTCATTTAGAAAAATAGCCTGCCTCACAATTTGACAAGTTACCTTTCTTACCTTTTTCAAGATGGTCTTGAAGTGTAGCTTCAAATTATTTAATTATAATAGAAGAGGGTTTAACTATTTTATATTTTATCATTATCATTTTTTAGAATTGTTTCTATCTGTTTTTTTAACCTTTAAAAAATTATTTTTATGGAGCCATTAACAAAGAATGAAGGAGACATATATATAATGACTTGGATAGATATTCATAATTATTATGAGCAAAGAATGCTACTTATATTTTTTACTTTATATACCTTGGCATTTTTCCATTGTTGATAAACTTTTGTAATTAAATAATCACTGGAGAAGAAAATATGTGGCTTAGTGGAAAAACTGAATAAACCAATATGCAAAATATAGATATTTTAAAACATCAATTTGAATTTTTCATTTTGAATAGTTTGTAATAACTAGAACATTCTTGAATAATGTCATTTATTTCACTTAATTGAATTTTTTGCGTTGCCAGAAATTCTTTCTGTTTTTGTCCTCATTATCCATGTACTTTATGCAAAACAATTTAAAAGTTCTTAGATTGTTGAAGATAGTCTGTTTTTTTACAGTCTTTTTTTTGGCCATCATTTTTGATTCTTCAATTTCTTATACCAGTTGCCTTTTTAGTCAGTTGACATACCCTATCAATTCTGCCTTCACGTTGCCTGTCACACCTGTATGCTCCTTTGCACAGCTTCTGCCAGCACTTTTTGCCAGGCCTTTCATTACCTGTTGGGGTGAACTATGGCTTTCCATCTTCTGTGTCTTACACAAGCAGCGATTTGGTTTCTCAGCTTCCTATTACGTGTCTTAATCAACCCTTTCTACATATTGCTGATTGATTGATTGATTGATTTATAACCCATTTATCATTGTCTTATTCCCCTGCTCAAATATCTCTGCCGATATTTAAAGCCTTCTTTCTGTCTTTGGCCCCAGCTTAACCTAACAGATCAGTTTCTCACTATTGTATAACTTTCCTTCTAAAGAGAGCAATTTACCATTTCTAAATCTGCTTCAGTAGGTTTCTTCAATAATGCTTTTATTTATATTGTTCTTAAATCCAACATAATTCCTTTCTTCTTAAGTTTAAGAACATTGCTTTTTTTTCTTTTTTCATATTATTTACTGCATTCTGCCTTTTTGTAGGTATTGCCAGACTTTTAACTACCTTGATTCTAGGTTAAACTTCCAGGGTAATGACTGTATTCCATATGTTATATGTGTACCTAACATAGTGCCTTCTACACTGTAAGGATTCAAATATTAATTGAATTACTAAGTTTACTTAAATGTACAATCAAGATGTAATGAAACTAAAAGTTTTATTGACTTCAGAAAATAGTCTTTTAGAAGACTTTGGAAAATAGTCAAATTACCGTGTTGACTAAAGTCTTACTAAGCACCTGCTTTCTTATCTTTCGGTTTCCATCTTTCAGTCAAATCTCAATTAAATGAGGAGTTTGATTTTTAATGCCCAGAGAACTTAGATTTTGCTATCATTTTATTTGGGGGATTAAAAAAATAGACAAATAGACCACATACCTAAAAATTGACTTACCGTGGTGAGATCAGAAATATTATGGATGGCATTTTTTTAAAGCATAATTATAAATTCTTAAACTTTCATAATAGGTTTGAACATCTGTTCAGACTAATTGGTAGACTAATGACCTCCTGGAGTTAGCAAGCAAGAGAGTTCCATATCTTACTGAGCTCAAGTTTGATTTGTTTTTAAAATAATAGTTCTTTCTTCTGTGGTTTTGAAGAACTAACCCAGTTAACTATATATAAATGGATGCCTGTGCCTGTGATTTGTGGCAGAAGGATCCATATTGAGTTTACTGTTACCGATGTTGCTTTTGCATTTACAGTTTTCATTCTAACATGAAAAATTGGTATTTATATTTTTTCCCATAAAATTATTAGAAATACAGTGAAAGACACACACATTTTGGTGAAGCCCATCATGAGGAAAATAAAAATACTTCACCTTTTCATAGAACAAACACTTAAAGTTGTCTAAGCTTCTCATTCTCTTATTTAAGCTGAGGTCATTAATTTTAAGCATATTTGTGACTTGTTTTCAAAAGCTGATCCTCTAATATAAATATTATTTTGGTTTACATATTACATACTATTTAACATTAAAAAGCAATTAGAAGTTGTTTGGTAGGTATGAATTTTCTTTGTTGAAACAGTGGATGTTACTTTTGAATACTTGAAAGTCCATTACAGGAGGGCAAAAATGCTTGTTAATTGTCTGTTCTAGTGTCAAGCGTAGAAATAATAACAGTTTAGAAGGCAACATTATAATATTTGCCATTTATTATTTTGTTAGATTTCTTATTACAGAACACAAGAGGGCATGAAAGCAGTTTAGGCAAATATATTTTAAAATGTTTTTTAACCAAGTTCTTTGGCATGCTTATAGACTTGAAGACTAAAAATATTTAAGACACAAAGGGTTTCTCTTAATATGAAAATTCTAAAAATAGTCTAATTTTTATGAAGATTATAAAACTAAATACAATTATAATTTATGCTTGGAAGTTTAAGTATAAAATTAGTTTAAAAAATTTTAATGGCTATATTAAGAGATATTCTGTGCCAAATATGTTTACTGAATGAAAAAAATTTTAATACCCTTACCTATGAAGTCTTAATTTCTCTACAGGGTTCTGAAAAATGTCTATTTTCTTATGCTAATTTTGTAAAATTGAAGTATATCTTTAATTCCATGAAAGTAGAAAACAAGAAAGAAGGACACTGTTCCTTTGCTAAGATTTGACATGTTAACATTATCAAAAATAAATCACATTAAATTTCCCATGTAACCTCAGGAAATTCAAGCTATTGCATGGTGTTCATTTCTCTCAAGGATTAATGTATTCAGTAAACTAGACTGGGTAAATCTCAACCTCACTTACTTATGTAAAAGTAATGTATTATTGAATTCCTTGACATAGAATTTTATTTAAAGATGAGTTGTTACTTAATTTGATGGACACAGTGTTAAAAAAAAATAGAATAAAAAGTTGCCCAGTTATTAATTATAAGGTAGCAAGAACTGTATTTGCCTATTTAAAATAACTTATTGCTGTTTTTCTGATATAGTGGTAATTAGCACTCACTGATAGATTACTAGATTATAACAGTTGGAAAATATTTGTTTGATATGAGATTCCCAAACCTTTTATCTGTAGTTAGGATTAGTAATTTCATAGAGTTCCAACATGAATTGAAGATCGGAGACACAAAGATTAAAGTTAGATTAAGTGGAGTAAAGTAAAAAAATTGACAAGATTTATTGCCACTTACATGATTTTAAGAATGGAAATAGAACTATTGTTCTTTGAAACATTTGGAAGTTATCGTAGTATAGGAAACTTGTGTAAATTTTATAACTCTAAAGTTGCTATATATCTAAAATTAGAAATCATTGGCTTTGTGCAGCTTCTCTACAATGATAGAAAGTCTTTTTTTCTTTCTTTTATTCAGATTTTAACAGCTGACTTCTGGTATACAAAAAGGCTGACTTAAATAAAGTTAGGAAGTTAGTTTATTTAATGCACTGGTTTTTACCAGTATACTATATTAATCCAGAACATTTGGCTTAGACTCAAGCAAAGTGAGGAAGGAAGAAAAGAGGCTAGTGCTTTAATTTTCTTCCTTCCCTTTATTGTCGGTTTATTCATATATTTATAGGCATAGTGCCCTTGATCTTAGAAAATCAATCTCTTTTTCATAATAAACTTGAATTTCAAAGTTTCCCTATCTTAGAGTATATATACAGGGTTGTTTCTTGGTTCTTAAATTTTAAAATCCTGATTAATTCTACAATTTTCTGCATTCAAAAAAAAGGATAAAGTTTCACACATAGTTCATTATTTTTGATGCATCAAATATTATAGCGAGTATACTATACCAGAAAACATAATGTAGTGACATAGAAAATTCTGAATTATTTTGATTGGAGACCATAATTTTTGTTCTTATATTAAAGTGCTATTCCACTTGTCATTTATATAAATAGCTCTATAGCTTGTGGCGTAGAAACAAATACACCTCATAAAAAAAAGAAAGGGATACCTGTGTCAGTTACATTTTAAAGTTATACACTGTTTTAAGGCTATGTATTTATTATTTAGAAAATATGACTTACATGAATATCTTCTGATGGACATAATATTGACAAAATATACACAATATTACTTTAACAGACTGCCATGCAACAAATACATTGTAATGAAGAAATTGAATATATATGACCTAATCTAATCTTGACATTTACATCAAAAATTTACAACATAACCAATACTTAAAATGTTTTTTCTTATATTTGGCAGTAATTTCATTTTTTTACAATTTAAATGTGGGCTTAATGAAACTTAGATTTTTCCCTAGTCTGTGACAACCTGAGGTACTAAACATTTTTCTCTTATTTCACTGTCTTCAAAGGTAATTTTTTTGTTTCTTTTAGGATCTATCCAAGAATTGTGTATTACAGCATTATTAGGCAGAGGATCAGCTTCCACTATGGAAACAACTCGCTTTTTCATTTTACTTTTCAAGACCTTCTGAAATTTTTGTCTGGTAAATGCATATAATAAAGGGTGAAATATAGTTGTTCCATAAGCCATGACTAGAAAACACAACCTTAATTTTACTAAAAGGTCACTTGGGCCTAAACATAAAATGGTAGTATTTAAAACAGAAATGGGTGTCCAGCAGAGAAGAAATGTAGAAATAATCAATAAAGACATCCTGAAGACTCTTTTTTGCCTTTCCCGTCGCTCACGGTGTCGTTTCACGGCTCGCCGGAGGGCGATTATTACAGAGACTGAAGTTCTTACACCAAAGACCACATTTCTCCCACCACTGCTTTGTGACATGTCTGTAGTCTCATGCTGTGTGGTTAGAGAAATTGTCTTTTTCTTTCTTGTTTTCTTCTTCTGCCCTGTTGAAAATCTTGTGCCGATTCGAATGTTAAGAGCCTGAAGGATTTTGGTGTATGTGATTAACATTACTATGACAGTGAAAAAGAATATTGGGATCTGTACTAGCAGGTGGTAATACATTCCCAGTTCGGTGTAGTATTCATTTGTACTGACACACAAAAGTGTCTTGTTTTCCCACGTATTTCCACTTTGAAGACTGAAAAAATTTACCTCAATAAAGGGGATCAGGAAAGAGAAAAACGAAAAGATCCAAATGGATATCATTAGCATTACAGCTCTGCCCATTGTCAGAATTCGGTTTGCAGGTTTTACAGAGATGTCATATCTGTCCAAAGTGATAGCAAAAACGTTGATTGCTGTTGAGACACTTGCAAAAGATACACAGGCCTCATGGAAACAGCAGATGAGAGCAGTGTTACTCTCCAGTGAAAGCAAAAGGATAACTATAGTTAGAGGAATACATCCCACACAAATTATTACATCAAGTACATGAAGATTCATTGTAATAATGTTACTGACAGAGTTGATTAAGTTGGATTTCATGCAGTAAAGTACCAATACGGTAAGGTTGCTGCCAAGTCCCAACACAATTTCTAACATAAGAAATCCGGTGAGAGACACTTGAAAGCTTAATGGATATGATAGTGGTTGGTACATATTGGTGTTGATGTCATCAATGTCATCTCGCACTGTAATGTTAGATTCAGACTGCATGTTGATTTCCAGAATGGGAGAAAAACACATTCTTTTGGAGCAGTTGGTGTTTTTCCTAGAAAGTGAAATAGAATAAACTCTTTGATATTTGGCAATTTAAATGACGTATAAAACATGTGTTCCTTGTTTTTTTAAAAAAAGTCTTTTTATTGTGTACTTGGCTTAATTTTTAAGTTTCTAAACTATTAATGGCAAAGGCAGAATTAGGAGACATCGAGGTTGCATTGTTTTGATGTAACAGGGAATTGGATTTTCCCTTTAACTCCTACATAGTTGAAAATAACTCAAGATCCCCAAAGATTTTCCTCATTTGGGTTTTTCAGGCTTTTTGAGATATGGTATCTTTTTGTACAATAAAACTACTCAGTATGCAAAACTAATTTTAGCCTGGTGTTTTAATATTTCATTTTAAAGTGTTGTGAGTAGGTGGGTAATAAATGCTATTTTAATATGTTCTAGCATAATTAGTGTAGGTGTAATTATTCTCATGAGATTTCAAATGAACAGGACAAGAGTTCATTTAAAATGATAAATGGCACAGAGCCCTAGTTGTTTAAAATCATTTTGTCCATGTTCTTGGTTGAAACTCTTATTCAGGAGTCTACAGTGTGCTTGGGGATATTTGGAACTCTCTCCCCTAGAAAGTAGGCAAATGATAAATATTACATATTTTGTAGTGCAAATGCTCATCAAACTTCATATTGGACAAACTTATGTAATAAAAATTGGATCAGAAAGGACATTATGTTAAAGTAGAACACCACAAAACTTGGTAAATGAGTACTAATCACTCCAATGAATGATTTATTTTGTGACCACACCCTCTCATTTATTGTGGAAGAAAGAAATTGAAATTTAATATCATGTTAAGTAATAATCATTTTTGGAGTGGTTTAAAAGGCCATATCATTTGATTTTATATGTTTAAACAGGATTTTTAAAGTAAAACATGAAATTTTGGAAAAGGAGTATCTGAAAGCCCATTTTCTGAGGAATCTTTTTTAAAGTTATACATTCCATGTGAAACCTTTTGTAAATAAATCACCCGGTGTGTATAATTTTGAGGAAAACAACAATTAAAAACAATTAAAAAATAAGCTCTTTTGCCAATTCATATAAATCTATATTTTAATATATAGAGGGTTAGAATAATTTATAAAAATAATGTCTGACTTTCTGGGCTAACAGGTCAGTAATAATTATATTCAGTTAACATAAAATCATACAACCAACTATATTTCACATTTCAAGTACAGCGTTTTGACTACAAAATCATAATCAAACATAAATTATAAAGACTAATAATTTCCAAGATTCATGTTAACCTTTCACTTGGTATAATCTTCGATAGCTTTTAGAATACAATTTTATTTATGCATATTATTTTAGGGGCGATATTTCAGAAACACAGATGATAACATTATTAATTCCTTTGAGCTTGGTATATAGTATTACTAAAGGCATATACTCAAATGAAAGTCTTAGCTAACAGTGAAATCATATGAAAATGGAAAATTTTAAGTGTGCCAGATTTTCAGAACTGACAGATTAAACATGAGGTCTTTGTCATCAGATTTATAATTAGATGAAGCAGAAATGCCAAGTTAGAGGGTAACTAAGTAAAACGTGTCTCCTCTAGAGCAAGATTGTTTTCTTTTGTAAATGTTAAACAGTGTGGTGCGGTGCATGCATCTTCTGACCTACCTGTTTGCTGCTGCCTTATTGGCCTTTTGGCTCACTATAGCAGGTTTTCACAAATTGATTCATGATGTCATTGACAGATTTTGACATGAATTTTTACCTGACAGCAGTGAAGTAGCTGTGTTTTATTTCATGTCTTGTAGAAATTCTTTCATTTTCTCTCCAATACTTCAAACTGCATGAATTGTGAGATTTAGTTGGCTGATGGATTTCTAAAGACCAGTACAAAATATTTGTGTTTGTTTTGCCTTAAAAAGTCACGACCAAGAGAAACTTCCTCAAATTATAGGAATTGTGTTTCCCTTTGAGGGAATATATGATAGTGTCTCTTTATTTTCCAGAACATGTGAAAACAAAAAAGGAGACATACGGTTTCTAGCTTCTAAAATGTATTTCGACATCCTTCTGTTACAAATGTAAATCTGTATCTATAGCAGTCCTCATTAGTTTGAAATGATTTCTTGATCACATAACTTGCTTTGTATTATAAATCCAGTCCATGTTCTTTTGATAAAAACCATCTGCTATTTAATTTGATTTGTTTTCATTAGAAGAGGATACATAGTCCTAAAACTCAGATGAAAAAATCCTTTAGTAATATCAAGTGCTATGAATATCTGAATATTTAGTGCAGAAAATACATGATAAAGCTTTATTTAGCTTGCTGCTAATATATGGCATTCTCTTTTTGGCATTCCATGCCTCATTGTTTCTTCAGGAAACAGCTCCACAATCCCGGTATGTTAAAGTATAAACTCCCCTTTTAAAAATGCTCACCATTTTGTTCTCAGGCTTTCGCAGTTAAATTGTTTTTCTTTTTGTGTCTATTTTATATAGCATCTTCTTAGGATGATTGCTGTCCATGTGTTATATCCCAGCAGTAATGTGGACGTGTATTTTCTGGTTTTAACTCCTTAATGTCTTAAATTCATGTGTCAGAGGAATATCCTGCAGTTTTTGGTTCAGGCAGCTATAGAGATGTTTGATCAGATGCATTCTTCATATTGTCACTTGTAAATACTGAATTAGCTGCTGTGGGCCCTTGTGAAAAAGAAAAAAAAATGGTTAAGAAATAGGGTTCCTAATAATTTGCAATTAACACAAGTTACTTTAGTTTTGTTGACTTCGACACCGTACACAGTAATTTGTTATCAAAGTAAGCAAACTGTATTAGTAGAGCCACCACCCATACATAAATTTAAGGGATTCTTTAAATATTTTCTTTTCCTAACAGATTTTGCAAACATTATGTTATTTAGTAATAGAGGTAGCATTATAAATATAACCGTGAAGGAGAGGCTGCAGTTTAAAAGTAATTTCTGCTCTCAGTTTAGAGCTAGCCTATGTTTTCAGAGATTATGATCAATTAGCATATACTACACATACTGTCATTCTCTCTTGCCTTTACAATAAATTTAACACTGTTTCCTACTGGGAAATATTGTAGCTTGCTTAATTATTAGCACATGGTTTGAGTACCAACTGATTAAAACATATCCCATGATAAGATGCTTATAAATTTCTACTGATGGGTTGTTCATGTAGTTGAAATGCAAAAGGTAATGCAAAATGTAACTGCAAATTAAATAATTTTCAGTGAACATGCCCGATAATGAACTTAACCTAAAACTGAGTAATAAATAATAGCTAAATAGTAAACCTGGTCATTTTAAGAAATAAAAGCATTTTTTGAGCACTTGAGAAAAACTATCCTGATGACATTAAGAATATTCAGTAGGTCTGAAGTGACTTAAAAGGTGATGTTTTCCTAGTGAATCAACAAAGAAAATTTTTGGTATTTAACATTGCATCCTAAAAAAATTACATTTAAAATGTTATGTCTTAAAAGAAGTCGATCTAAACAATACATGTTTAGCAATAAATAGAATTAAGCAAATAAACTGTTAAAATTTAGGTTGAAATTTTTCAAAGTAATTTTACCCCACTATGCCAGTTCAAAAGCAGCTTATACTGTTAATAAGGGAACACATCTTACCTCCGCTAAAGATTTGATACATTCCTGATGTAGTTGAAGCGTTTCCAGTTTTGATTGATTCATTTTGTTCACTTGTTAGCAGAGGACTGGGGGAAGAGGGTCATAAACATCTCTTCAGAAAAGACCTTAATGAAAATATGTGTCTGTACTGTGCCATTGTCTCAGCGGTCCTGCTAATGTATGGGACGTGTGGTGCTGCCGAGAGGCTGCTGCAGTCTCTCACTCTTCCTACTGTGGAATCAATAAGCGTCTGAAAAACGTAATGAAGTAATTGAACATACTGAAGGCTTCTTGTCTCCAGAGACAACATTTAGATTCAGTCTCTAAAAAGGAATGGCACTGCTTTTCAGAGGAAAGCCAGTTCTGAGCAGCTTTTGCAGAATGACAGCCTACCTTGTCGCTTCTCTCCACTGCAGAGAGATGCAGTGCGTTCACTAATTTTGATTGGTCAGTTGTATTGGGCTTAAACCGTGCTTCATATGTATAGCAGGGATTCCCCCCCTTCACTGTTTTATATAAGAATGCTTTTTTAAAAGGCTATATTTATAAGTTGTTGTATGCTGCTCTTAAATAGAATATGAGTAAATTAGTCTTTTAAAAATGTGTATTCTATTCTGGTTTGTTGTTCACTTATGCCAAACATTAAAAAATACAGGGGGGTGGAGGGGGTAAGAGAGAATTGCATGGTAAAAAGTGTATATTCTTTCTGAAGCCTAGATGATTGCACTCGGGAATATTTTCGTCATCTATATGTTTTTGGTTGAGATTCTTTGTTCTACAAATAGAAAGCCACTGCATCTTTACTGTGAACCACATTGAATTTCAACTAGTTTGTTTGTATTCAAGTCATCTTTTCTGTGTATTTCAAATTGTTGTGAGCATCTCAAGGTGTTAAACCTTGTTACGACTGCAGTATTCATTCAGGTGTTCATTCATTCCATTCATTCATTCATTCAGAATATTAATGAGATTGCTCCAAGGTGGTTCTACTCAAAAATGTTTTTTTTTTTAAATGCTATTACTGTTAGCATAATCTCAATGTATAAAGATTTAATCATGTTCTTTCCTTTCAGATTACTCCTCTGTCTTCACCTTTGGTAACCCTTTTATTTAGTAGATATATAATGATCAACTGCCATAATGTTTTATTTCACGTGGCTATTTCTATTTTTAACCTGGGCAGTTATAATGGATTGCTGTGCCCTAAATAGTATATGTAGCTGTGTGTGAAAGTTATCGGGTAAACAAGGCAGTAAAGGAAAAAGGAAACTAGTAGTTATGTGTCTTCACAAGTTATAAGGCTAAACCATTTTAAGGTAGATTGTCAAAAGAATAAAAACAAGTAGAAGTAATTAAAGTATGACTTTAAGATTAAATTTCTATTAACTTTGTTTACCTACACTCAGTATTGAGGAAAGTGCTTTTTTAGGTTTGAATATATAAAGTGGCTGGATTCTGTGTTCATAAAATAGAAGACCTTGCAAATGACTGAATTATTAGCATATTGATCATCACCTATTTCCATTATTTTAGGAATATCAGAATTCATTTTTAAAAATGTATGCTAAATTTTTAATTTGTAACTGGAATTGTTCTTTTATAATTTAAAAAAGCAGTATACATTTTTGTAATCTTGAAGTGTTTAAGCTTCACAGGGGGCTGGCTGAGTAGTATGTGAGTTTTGAATTGCATTTGTATAGAAGTTGAGAGTAATGTGGAAAATTTTGATGTGAATTCTTAAAATTTTATGCACGGCCTTGGTAATGCTAAATATTAAAATGTTGTTATGCTACTTTTCATGCATTTTGAAGGTTGCAGAACAGGATGTTGTTAGAATGCCAACCATGTTGAAAGATAGCATGCAAGTACAGGGACACACCGTGTTATTTTAAGCTTCAGACTAAAACCAGAGCTTCAAACTAAAATTGGAGGAAAGATATTAGCATCATTTGAAACTTGTATTGGGGACAAGAAATCATTAATGTAGTGAAATGCACAGAGTGCTTTTCTGCCAAAGAGTTCAAGTATACTTATGTTGATCATCAAAATGCCCCTATGAAGTAGAGGCAACCAAGACTCAAAGAAGTTTAAGGACTTGAAAAAGTCTAGGTAAGTTAGTAGCAGAGCCAGTGTTGGACCTCTGTGACTTCCTCCCCCTTCCCCCATCTCCCCATAGTTGGCCCCCTTTCTGGAAAATTCTGAAGATACTTGGGACTTAAAATTGGATGATTTGGGTTCAGTCACTGCTTATTAGTTATATGACTTTTGGCAAGTCAAGCATTCTTTGGGACACAATATAGCTTTGATTCTTTTTGTGGAAGTTTATTTCTGTGTTTTCTTTAGCTCTCTGTAATACAGTATTCCCAAGTTAGACTCTTTTGAAAAAAACAAATTCTATCTCTGTAAGAAATAATGGCAGCAAAAAAGCTCAGATTTGGACATTGCACTTTATTCCCCGTGCAAGTAAGTGACTTGTGATTAAGGATACACAAAATACCACAAACAACAATTATTTTTATTGCACACAACATTTAGTATCATTTTCCTTTTAAAAATCACAGATTGGTTTAGTGATTTATTAGCAGGATAATCCTAACTACATTTGTTTTGTTTTTAACACAGATGAAAATATCTAAAATACATGATTCAGAATTAGATTATATTATTTTCACGAAAAAATTAGTCTCAAATTATGTCAGAATTACAAAGATTTTTATTTCCATAGTAACAAATTTTTACACTTTTGCATTTAATATATTTCGTATTTATAGAAGATACTAATTTTAAACAGTTGGTGACTTAAGACCAGATATTTTGTTATAAAATAATTTTATAGATTAATTATTAATTAGCTAATTGATGACCTAGAAAAACAGTTTTACCTTACAAATGATACCTAAGTTATAGATATGAATCTAAGCCCCAAATATCTCCGTTAAAATCCTTTCACTAAGTTCTGGGGTTTTTTGTTATAAATATTTTGATTGCATAAGAATTTCAATTCCTAACATTTTTGATATGAAAGTCTTTGATTTTTAATTGCATACATCTGTTGCCTTAAGTTTGAACAGCCGTGAATGTGAGAGAGTGATTTATTGTTCACATTTACATTGCACTGTTCATATCAGGTCATTTTTATCCAGCTTGTGTCTACTTCTGATGCTACTTCTTAGATGATTCTGAGTTTGTAAATAAAAAAAAATTCAACTTTGTGAAATATTATAATTAGTGACAACTGAAAAGTGCTTTGAAACTGTTTGTAAACTATATATGCAAAAGCAGTTCCTAACTGCTGAAAAATGCACTTTTTAAATTGTATGGCTTCAAGGGTGCTTTTTCAATGAATACTTAATATAGCTAACTCTCAACTCTCTCTGATACTAAAGCCCAATGAAGAAAGGATTATTTTGGTTGAAAGGCAATTCAGAAATTTCATTTGGCTTCTCAACTTTAAATTTCTTTCACAGCAAATGTTTTACCAGAAAAATAGAAATGGACCATCTGCTGAAACCTTCATCAAATGGGGAGTAGCCAAGGTAGCAGAGAGTCAATAATCTTGATGATTCATTATTGGTATGAGAATAATTGAAAACTGATTATAATTAGATAAAGTACATGCATAAGAACCATATTCTTTTAACAGAAAAACTCCACAAAATGTTCCTCCCAGCCTTTCTACTTAACCTAAGTTGGACATTTAAAATTTTTCATTTTCATTTTTCACACTATGTATTTGTAAGTCAGTTGTCAGCATCACATATATTATAAAAATAAATACATGGCTTTCCCTTCCATTTTCTCATCCAAATCTAGATTTTGGACTCTGTGACTATTACTACTTCTTAATTTCTGTTTGTTGTCCTAATGTTGGCATGTTGTTTTGGGGGCCTTGTCCCCTTGGGCCTCTGCTCCAAGTTTTTTGGGTTTCTATTTTCACTGACTTATCTTCTTCTTTACATTCTTAAATATTATGGATGCTTTTTGTTGATATTTTTCTCTTACACTTATGTCAAAGAATTATACAGTCATGTTTGTGCCCTTTTTTCATTGGCTTCTCTTCTTGCTTTTCTGCTGCTTCATTTTCTTTCTGTAATTCTCCTTTGTAGTTTATTATGCAAAATCACATTCATTTCTGTATCCTGAAACCAAGTCAGTTGATGAACTAGATAATATATTCTGATATTAGATTTGATAGGAATGTATTGGGAGAAGTACTCTGCCAGGAGCACTGAGCATTCCTAAATGTCCTGGGGTCTGCTGGGTATTGCTGGGTATACCAAGATTACAAAAACCTGAGTGTTCTTTGTCTGGACCAGTTCTCAGGGTTGTGTTTGAAGCTAGCAATCTTGAGCTATGCAGTAAGGACTCCTTACTTGTTATAAAAATGGTCAATTTTAAAGCTCAGTGTCATTTGGCTATAATGCAAATCCACTGTATATAGAGTATTCATCTAGGCCCCTCTGCCAAAGGAACTTGGGTGGGAAGGTGAACTGTCCTCTTACTTCTTGCTGTGTCATGGGTGATAAGGCCCTTTCCTGGTGACCAAGGCATCTTAGGTCTTCTGGCAGCATCCATGACAAAAACAGACTAGCTTCATAACTTGCTAGTAGAGTAAAATCGTAGACCCATCGTGATTTTTGACAGTTTTAAAATAAAGACGTGATGTTGACAGAAACATAGCTTCCTGCAAGAGAAAAGACAAGTGCCCTTGTGGGCCAGTTTAGTAGCAAATGCTCTTGTTGAAGTGGGAAGCTAGTAGATCCCCTGCTGACTTAACCTGTTGATGAATATTTAGAGGCTAAGCAGTGAGACCTAGAACAGAGCTGCCTGAATGATGCTTTGGTTGATGCTTACTCTCTAGGCTAGAGAAGGAAAGAATGTTATTACGTCAATAAGGCAGTACGCCTCTGGGCCAAAAGGTGTCAGCAATGGGTATGAGTAGACTGAATACATTATAACTTTCTTTTTTGAAGTCAAGTAGGCAGTTTGAACATATACGTAACTCTTGCTTATTGGTGCAGAGCCCTTCTTTTTACCCTCTGATTCATCTCTTTCCCTTTAATCTCAGCTGCTTAGGGTAAAGCCTAGTATGGTAGGGAAACATCAAGGATGGGGGTGGGGGGAATTCAAACTTTTACAGCTCTGTTGGATAGGGGGCCCAAGCACCAGCCTACCTAGTCCTATGGGGAGAAAGCACTGGAGGTGGCAAGGGAGGCTGAAGGCTCTGTGGGCTGCACGGTGGAGCTGTGGCAGTATGCACAGGGCAAACTAAGGATGCCCAGGCTCTTGCAGGAGCTGGGAGGCACGGGGGAGGAAGTTGCACTGACCCCAGGGTGAGGAGCCAAGCAGAAGAAAAGCCTCGCACCACTTCAGTCCTCCTGCGCAGGCTAGCCTCCCCCACTTCCCCACTATGATGTACTCCCCGTGCTCCCGGTCAGAAAATAATGTCTTCTCCTGGCAGCTGTGGCTATAGTCCCTTTTGTGTATGTGT
The DNA here is from genome assembly GCF_011764305.1 of Mustela putorius furo. NCBI lineage: Eukaryota > Metazoa > Chordata > Mammalia > Carnivora > Mustelidae > Mustela > Mustela putorius. Next base: position 17,211,668 of record NW_025421998.1, read on the forward strand.
TAAATTCCTTGGTCTGTGTTCCCGCAGGGGGGAAAACAGTCAAATTCAAGAAAAGCTAGAGTGTGGGTGGAGTCTGGGGGCCTGTTCAATATACTGTTGTTCTGGCTTCCTCTGCCAAATGTATATTTGGTATTGCCATTTTTACTTCTACATGCTTACACTGTGAATGCTTATGAGTTCACAGGAGATTCTCCCTTCGTGCGATGCTGCATGTCCCCTTCCTGAGTGATCCAGCACAAACAATGGATTATCCCTAGAGGAGAGAAAAGAAAATCACAGCTTTAGTTAAAGACACAGGGCTGCTAAGGTACTCAGGCCATTTCTTAGTACAGCAGTGCCACCTGCCTGACCCAGCTTCCAAGTGCATCTCTTTTGAAGAGGCCTACTGTTCAGGTCTTGGGAAAACTACGCACCTGGCCCATAGACTCCTTGCAAACTCTCCAGCATGATATTGCTGTTTTGTGGGTAGCTTGACTCAGACTTGACAGTTAACAAGAAAAGGACCCAAGAAATTGCACTGATCAAGTGCAGATGGTTTATTTAGCGATGCAGTGGGCCTGGCCTTAGTGACATCTTGGTGTCCCAAAAGTGACCCCTTTTGGGAGAAACTGTATCTCTATCCTGAAATAGTATCTCTCACTTCTTGAAGCAAAGGCCCTAGCTCAGTGGAGCCCTTGATTTATAGAAGTTCCTGTAAATACCTTGGCCTGGTTCACTTAGGGTTCAGCCCAGATATATACTGGTGGTATCCAGTTTGCTGCTGCAGCTTTTCAGCCAGGGCCAGCGACAGAAACTGAGAGTGAATGTCATCGCTTGACTCTGTTGTCATAGCTCTGACCAGTACACCCCTTGAAGAGCATTGTCGGTGTTCTTATGGACCCCGGGACTTCTCGAGCTGTGGCCAATAGCCCAGCCTTCAGGTGTGCCACTTGGAAGATCTGCAGACCAAAAACATCTCTCTTATAAACATTCATTATAGCAGCAATGTCCACAATAGCCAAACTATGGAAAGAACCTAGATGTCCATCAACAGATGAATGGATCAAGAAGATGTGGTATATATACACAATGGAATACTATGCAGCCATCAAAAGAAATGAAATCTTGCCATTTGCGACAACATGGATGGAACTAGAGCGTATTAGGCTTAGCGAAATAAGTCAAGCAGAGAAAGACAACTATCATATGATCTCCCTGATATGAAGAAGTGGTGATGCAACATGGGGGCTTAAGTGGGTAGGAGAAGAATAAATGAAACAAGATGGGATTGGGAGGGAGACAAACCATAAGTGACTCTTAATCTCACAAAACAAACTGAGGGTTGCTGGGGGGAGGGGGTTTGGGAAAAGGAGGGTGGGATTATGGATATTGGGAAGGGTATGTGCTTTGGTGAGTGCTGTGAAGTGTGTAATCCTGGTGATTCACAGACCTGTACCCCTGGGGATAAAAATATATGTTTATAAAAAATTAAAAATTAAAAATTAAAAAAAAAACAAAAACATCTCTCTTTGGGTCTGCAAACTATGTAAACAGATTGTGGTTGTCAGTCAGTTTGGCTTACTCAAGCCCAGTTTGCTGCCACTTCTACCCAGATCCATTATTGTTTTGGATATAGCAACAGAGCTGTCATAGGGACCGGGCAACCGCTGTGTCCTGGGTTTTGGGAAAGGGGATTCCTCAATGTCCCTTCCCTACTTCCATTTGTAGGACTAATTCTTTTTCCTCCCTTAGATGTATAGGTTTTGTTTTGTTCTGTTCTATTTGCTGTTTCCTTACCCTAGCTCTGATGGATTTTCAACAATGTCCAGAGAGTGGTAGGATTTGTTGCACTTCGTTCAGTGGTTTCAGGCCTTTTTTTCCCTCTTGTATTAGAGATGGTAGAAAGGAGCCAGACTGGACTTTATGCCTTGCCCTTAGTGGCTGCTACTGTCACCACTCCCATGCCAGGAGGGGTGCCTTGCGGTGCCTTTTACTCTGCACCTAATCTTTGTGTGTGTGTGTGTGTGCATACCTGTTGAGGTTTTTGAAGAAGCATTGGGTGCATACACCTTCTCTTTTTTGTTTGTGGCCTCCATAGGTTCTGTATCTCTTGCTGGCACACCTTTAGCCTCTAGCAATTCATTAACAGCTGTAAGGGATTACTTTGACTGGTATCCAATGTTGTTTTCCGAAGGGTGCTCATGTCCTAAATGTTCTTCAAGGCACCTGGTTTTTCTTTAGAGTTTGAGTTGGTTGGTTGCCCTATAACCTCAGCTGTCCTGGCAGCTATTTACCATGATATTAGATTAATGTCATGACCCACTTGGTTGTGGTAGAATACCCGATAAGATATTGCACGATTTGGGACACCTGCGTGGCTCAGTGGGTTAAGCCTCTGTCTTTGGCTCAGGTCATGATCCGAGGGTCTTGGGATCAAGCCCCACATTGGGCTTTCTGCTAAGCAGGGAGCCTGCTTCCCGCTCTCTCTCTGCCTGCCTCTCTGCCTACTTGTGATCTCTCTCTGTGTCAAATAAATAAACAAAAATCTTAAAAAAAAAAAAAAGATATTGCACGATTTTATTTGCAAATATTTTGATGAAGTCTTTTGTCTGTATATTCATAAGAAATCTTGATTGGCCATTTTCTTTTATTGTAATGTTTTTGTCTGGTTTTAGAATCAGGACAGTGTTGGATTTGTAGAGTGAATTGAAAATGTTTTTTCTTTTTTTAGTTAAAAAAAAAACTGTAAAAAAAAAAAAAAACCTATGTAAGATCAAAACCAAGCCTTCATTACACATCTTGCAAATTCAAAAGATAAGATATATGAGCCCAGGAGGTTTTATATTATTTAAACCTTTTAGTTATAAATTGAAATAATTTAATGGATGATGGATTCAGATTTTCTATTTTCTTGTGTCTGTTTTGATGATAAGTATAGTGTGAATTTTTGTTTATATCATTTAATTTGCCTAATTTATTAGCATCCATTTGTTTTTAACAGCTTCTCACTATATTTTAGTTATCTGTAGGATTGGCACTGTATCTCCCTTTCATTACTGATAGTGGATATTTGTATCTTCCTTTTTCTCAGTTTGCCTAGAGTCATACTAATTTTACTGATCTTTTCAAATAACCAGCATTTGGTTTCACTGTTCTTAGTGAACAATGTTCTTATTATTATTTCTATTTTATTGATTTCTGCTCTTACCTTTAGTATTTCCTTCCATCTGCTACATTAGTGAAAGTACCTTTAATAGACTTTAATCTCTTTTTATCGACTATATGCTCAGTACAATGTTTTACTGACATCTCACAGATCTGATTATGTATATCACTCATTTTAGTATGTTAATTTCCCTTGTATTTCTTTGCTGACACCTGTGTTATTTAAAAATTTTTCAATTTCCAAGTATTGGGTAATTTTCTAATTTTTTGTTATTTACTTCACATTTAATTCCATTAAGAGAAAATAATTGGCAAAATTACAGTATTAAAAAATGCATTTAAGTTTGTTTAATGGCCCAAAGTAGTCTGTCTTGGTGAATGTTCCATGTTTGAAAATAATGTGTTTTCTCCCATTGTTGAGCATAGTGTTTCTTAAATGTTAAATAGGTCAAGTTGATTGATAACATTGGTCCCATATTCTCTAGCCTTCATGATTTTATTTTTGTTTGTTTTACTAGCTTTATACTGAGTAACATTTAACTGAAAGAGGAGTTGTAAAATTTCCATCTATAATTCTGGACTGGTCCATTTCTCCTTGTTCTTTTTCCAGTTTTTACATCATGTATTTTTACTGGGTATATGCACATTAAAGAGTATAATGAAATGTATGTCTTTAACCATAATATTAATTCTTGTTCTGACATCTGCTTTGTCTGATTTCAGTGTAGCTAGTTTGTTTTGTGGTTTACATCGTATACATATTTTCTCAGTCTTTTTACTCTTCTGCATCTTTGTTTTAAAGGTATGTTTTTTGCAGATTGTAATAATTTGTTTTGGCTTTTTTTTTTTTCTATTTTGATTTCTGTCTTTTAACTGGAGTACAGAGCATTTACATTCAACATAATTTTTCCATATCATTAGATTTAAGCCCTCCACTTGACATTTGTTTTGTTTGCTCCATGTGTTTTCTCATTTTTTTCTTCCTTTTCTCACCTTTTTTGGTTGGGGTAATTTTTGCTATTCCATTTTGTTTGGATTTTTAATAACTAATTTTTAATGATGAATAAATAGAGTAAATAAAGTAGAGAAGTAGTCTACTGACTTATTACCTATTTTTTTTAGTCTTACTATTTAGTAGTTATTTATTTAGTAGGTTTTTATGATATACATGTTTAACTTACCACACAGTCGGTTTATAAATTATAGATCACATCATATATAATTTTAGATCCTTATTATCATATCACTTCTTTTGTCCCTCTTCCATTTTTATGCTATTTAAAAAAAAAATAGCTTCTGATTTACAAACTTCATTATTGTTACTTTTTGTTGCAAATAGCCAATCATCTTTTAAATAAAATTTTTGAGAAAAATTTATATTTATATATAGTTGACTGGTGAACAACGTGAGGGTTGGGATGCTGTTCTCCGTGCAATTAAAAATCCATGTATAACTTTTATCTCCCCCCAAACTTAACTACTGATAGCCTGTTGTTGACTGGAAGCCTTAATGATAACATGCACAGTTAACACATACTTTGTATGCTCTATGGGTTGTATGCTGTATTCTTCAAGTAAGCTAGAAAAAACACATTTACAGTACTGTATTTATAAAAACAAGCTGTGTTAAGTGGCTGCATACAGTTCAAATCTATGTTGTTTGAGGATCAACTGTATTTACCCTTTCTGGCACTTTTTTTTTTTTTTTTTTTAGTACATCAGAAATTCTGGTATTTTCCTTCTGATTTGAAGAACTCTGACTTTTTGTTGTTGCTGTTGTTGTTTTGGAGCACAGGCTTTCTGGCAACAAATTCTGCTCTTGGTAAAAATGTATTTCTTTTGTCGTTTTTTACTTACTGCGCTTGATGTAGAAAACTTTTTTTCTTCGATCATTTAGAAGTTATTTTGTTGTTTTCTGGCATGTGTAGTTTGTGATAAGAAGTCTGGTCATTCTTATCTTTGGATTTTGTTAGTGTGTTGTCTTCCTCTGGCCCTTTTACAGATTTTCTTTTTATTTCATTCTATCCTATAATTTCACTGTGATGTGCCTTGGTGTGTTTTCTTTGTGTTTCCCTTCATCCTTTGTTTGGGGCTCATGTAGATTCTTGGGTCTGGGCTGCTGCTGCTGCTGGTTGGTTTTTGACTTTCTTACCAAATTTGAAAAATAATTCGTTCTTCAAATACTTTTATTCTCTGTCACATCTTTCCTCTCCTTTGGGACTCTGATCACGTATATTTTAGACTCCTGGTATTGGCACACGGACCACTGATGCTGTGTTATTTTATTGTTTTGTAGTTTCAGTTTAGGTAGTTTTGGTTTGCTCTTATTTCAGGTCTTTCGATCTTTTCTTTTGTAATGGTTGATCTACCTTGAGCCCTTCCAGTGAATTTTTCAGTTCAAATAACTATTTTTCAGCTCTAGAGATTTTATGTGACTAATTTTTATAGTTTACATTTCTTTTTTCATTGTGTTCATGTTTTCCTTGACTTTGTGTTCCTAGTTGTAATAGATATTTTAAGATCTTTGTCTCTTAATTCCATCATCTTTTTGCATCTTGCTAGTTCAAATGATTGTTGTTGTTTTTAAAAAGCAATCTCTACATCCAATGCGAGGTTCGAACTTAAAACCTCTGAGAGGGAGAGTTGCCCATTCTACCCATTGAGCCAGCCAGGCGCCCATATAATAATTTTTTTTTATAAACATATAATATATTTTTATCCCCAGGGGTACAGGTCTGTGAATCGCCTGGTTTACACACTTCACAGCACTCACCAAAGCACATACCCTCCCCAATGTCCATAATCCCACCCTCCTTTTCCCAAACCCCCTCCCCCCAGCAACCCTCAGTTTGTCTTGTGAGATTAAGAGTCACTTATGGTTTGTCTCCCTCCCATTCCCATCTTGTTTCATTTATTCTTCTCCTACCCACTTAAGCCCCCATGTTGCATCACCACTTCCTCATATCAGGGAGATCATATGATAGTTGTCTTTCTCCGCTTGACTTATTTCGCTAAGCATGATACGCTCTAGTTCCATCCACGTTGTCGCAAATGGCAAGATTTCATTTCTTTTGATGGCTGCATAGTATTCCATTGTATATATATATACCACATCTTCTTGATCCATTCATCTGTTGATGGACATCTAGGTTCTTTCCATAGTTTGGCTATTGTGGACATTGCTGCTATAAACATTCGGGTGCACGTGCCCCTTCGGATCACTACGTTTGTATCTTTAGGGTAAATACCCAGTAGTGCAATTGCTGGGTCATAGGGTAGTTCTATTTTCAACATTTTGAGGAACCTCCATGCTGTTTTCCAGAGAGGTTGCACCAGCTTGCATTCCCACCAACAGTGTAGGAGGGTTCCCCTTTCTCCGCATCCTCGCCAGCATCTGTCATTTCCTGACTTGTTGATTATAGCCATTCTGACTGGTGTGAGGTGATATCTCATTGTGGTATTGATTTGTGTTTCCCTGATGCCGAGTGATATGGAGCACTTTTTCATGTGTCTGTTAGCCATCTGGATGTCTTCTTTGCAGAAATGTCTGTTCATGTCCTCTGCCCATTTCTTGATTGGATTATTTGTTCTTTGGGTGTTGAGTTTGCTAAGTTCTTTATAGATTTTGGACACTAGTCTTTTATCTGATATGTTGTTTGCAAATATCTTCTCCCATTCTGTCAGTTGTCTTTTGGTTTTGTTAACTGTTTCCTTTGCTGTGCAAAAGCTTTTGATCTTGATAAAATCCCAATAGTTCGTTTTTGCCCTTGCTTCCCTTGCCTTTGGCAATGTTCCTAGGAAGATGTTGCTGTGGTTGAGGTCATATAATAATTTTTGATTGAATATTGGCCATTGTGTTTGAACACTGTAAATGCATTTTGTTGTCTTCCTTTAAAGAATGTTGCACTTTGTTCTGTCAGGTAGTCAAGTTACTTGTGGATCAACTTGATCCTTTTAAGGTTTGTTTTTAAGCTAAATGGGGTAAGCTTCAGAGGAAACTACTGTAAGACTAGCTTAGCTCTACCATTAAGGCATGATCCTTCAAAGATATATACTGAATGCCCCTGTGTTCAATGGCATCTCTTCATTTCGTTCTTCAAGCTAGAATATGTTGTAGTGCTCTCGTTGTGAACTCTGAGAATTGATCAGTTTGCAGGCTTTCTGGTTGTTCTTTGCCTGGCCTTTTTGAGTCTCACTGTATGTTTTCATAGCAATTTTTTTTTTTTTTGAAGATTCGAGAAATCCTAAAAACTAATTTCTGGAACTGTTTCTCTGTTTAGCGTGCCTTTTTTTTTTTTTTTTTTTTTTTTTTTTAAATTTTTTTGACCTGCTTCCCCTTCCATTTACCTCAGCCTTCCTTAATTCAGATTTGTCCCTTGAACTCATCTATAGACCATTAGTTATGCCTTGCTGGGGTTTCCTTTTATGTTGTAGGAGAATGTGTATTTAGGCAGAAAAACTCAATAATTCTAGAGCTCACTTCATTTGTTTCCTAGGAATCACAGCCTTGCTCTCCTTTTGTCCAGGATCTGAAAACAGTAGCATAAAGTTAGTCCAGTTTTCCAGTGGACTAGGGTAAGTCCTATACCAATTACTCTATTAGGTTGGAAGCAGAAATTCCAAATTTGTTTTAAAAACTAATTATCCTATAATTTCTTTTAGTAACTAATTATGAACCTTCTTGGGGGATTCTCTTTACTGCTGTCTTTAAGTGATTAAACTCTTTGTTTTACTTTTTATGCCTTTTTACGTTATAGTCTAATAATAGGCTGGTGGTATTTTGTGTCCTGTAATTTAGAGTCTTTGCATTTAAAATATTCAGCCTGGACAGTTTTCTTTCATAAGTGCCTCTGTTACTTTTTTTTCCCTCCCGTTAGAGAAAAAAGATAACAGTGCTGGAGAAAAGATCACATAGTTATGCAGATTAAGGGCTTTACAAATTTATGTCTTCTGTCATTTCTCCTTCTTCCACGGGTGCTATATTGACTAGGGGTTGGGAAACTTTTTCTGTAAGGGGCCAGAGAGTAATATTTCAGGCTTTGCATGCCACATACAGTCTGTATTGCATATAATTCTTTGTTTTCTTTTCTTACTCTTCAAAAATGTAAAAACTAGTCTTAGCTTTAATGCTTGGTCTAAAGGTCTTACTTTGGTCACCTGTAACATAGATCACTACAACTTTGTTCAAACCACCTTCCTTTCTCTCTAATTTATACCAGAAACCCTTACTTTTTACTTCATTGATAAAATAGAGGTTTGAATTTTGTCAACTTCTTGCTTCCTGTGCATCCCATCTTAAAGCCTGTTTAGATCTTTGGTTATTTATCTGTCTTTTATTGTGTCATGAGAAGACAATTACATATCCTTACCTTTAAGCCTAAATGTACTCTGTGGATTCCTGCTTTAGCCCTTTTCAATGTTCATTTACAACTTAAGTTCCATTTTGCTATCATATGGATTAACTTCCTTTATTCTTCCAACTATACTGTATCAGTGTGTGCTTATTTGCTGCTCTGCCATTTAAAATTTTGCATTTATGACCTCTCAAAATGTTGATTTTAAAGGGTAAAAAAATCCAAACTACCACAGTGGTTTATCTTAAGTACTTTCAGTTGAATTCAAATTGGAAATGGAAGAAAATTCCTTTTAAGCTGTAATAAAAATATATAGGTAGAAGATATTTTTGTGATACATACTTATGAGTTAGTTGATCTTGGCCATGTTTTCCTTCATTTTCCCTCAATGAGAATGTAATAAGACTAATGAATTAAAACATTTCAAGCAAAGACGTTCTTTGTTGGAAGGGATATAGTTCTCTAAAAGGCAAAACGTCAAGTACAGAAGTGTGTGTGTGTGTGTGTGTGTGCGCGCGCGCACGCGCGTGGGGGGGGTTGTTGTTGTTGTTGTTTTTAATTCAGGAATCGGACTAAATCTAGGCACATTGTGTCACAGGCATCACCTCACAAATCTGCCAACGCATGTCCTTTCTGAGCTTCAACACAGCTGCTGTCCCAACCAGTCTCTCTTCTTTCCTCTCCTTGACAGTGATTTGCATTAGTGTTTGGTTAATGATGGGGAAGGAAAAAATACAAAAGAATCCCTTCCTCATATTTCTTATGATATTATGGATTTTGAAAACAAACAGTAATATAAGTCAAGTAGCAGTGACTTCTGGATCATTCTCATACCAGGAAACATGAAGGGAATTGGGTGTTTTAAATATAGATGAATCCATTTATATAAAAAATAGACTTTAAGGAATAAGGTTACTTGTAAAGAATAAAGGCACATTAAAAAACTACATGTTCTTACAACAATTTGTTCTATTCTTTTTTTTTTTTTTTTTTGTAACATAGTTATTCCTCCCCCGCTCCCCACACAACAGATTTGTAATGTAAGAATAGAATCATGGTGCAGCCTGCAATTCCCAGAGGTAAAACACACAGTACTAGACTTCCATCTGTAGATTTTACTTTTCAGAGTTTATCTATTTTTTTGAGTTCAGTTCAAATTTGAAATCATTTTAAGCTTTCAAGGACTGTATTTATGTTAGGTTCTCTTAAGTGGCTACATCATGGAACAGTTATTTATGCTCTGTGCTAAGTGTTTTTTTGCGAGGTGCAGTTATCCTTTGATTATTCTTTTGCAATCATATATACTACAATTTGGCAGTGCTTTGTGTCTTAAATTTTAATTGCTTGCTTTTGTCTTGTTTGATTAGTTTTGTAATTGTCTTTTACTCTTGGATTTTCCCCTCCCTCCTCTTTTTGTTGGACATACAATGGCATCATTAATGAGTGTTTTATCTATTTGAGTAAGTTTCTAAAATTAGTTTTGAATTGGGTGTTTTACATATGTAAACATAACTCAAAATTATTCAAAGTTGAAGAAAGATGCTCTGAATGACCTGGAAGCTTTCATAATACAAGAATTTAATATTCTTAAATGCATGTTTGACATTATGCTTTGATGTGAGGGTATTTGAGTCTAGAATAAAAGAACTTTATTGATATCATAATAGCTGTGTCAGATATTTAAATCCGTTGAATCATAGATGAACTCTTACACTGATAGAATCAAAACTGTGCCATGCTGTTATGCTCTTTTTTTTTTGAACATGTGATGTAATGAAGATATTTCAGTTAAGTTAAAAATACATTTGTTTTCACTAGCTTTAGAAAGGAGACCAGTAAAAGTGTTTTCACAATGACTTATGTTACCTGGGGAAATTGCTGTGTGAAAACATTAGATGAGTTAACATTTTAGGTTTTGACTGTTTTTCACTTGTCTTGGAAGATAACTTGGTTTTTAGTGACATGTTCATTTGTAGAGACAACAGTGTGTAACACATGTTGGTGTTGTTGATGTTCAGGGAGTCATTTAGCTAATGTGTGAGCCTAGGCCTGCCCATTTTCCCATACTTCTCCTGATTGGCTCTCTGTATTTTTCAGATTTTCATTAATGATACCATGTGGAATAATTCTTATAAGAGTCACATTTAAAAACCAGGGAATTCTTGAAATTCCTATCATTTATATCTTCTGAATGTACTATGTTAATATGGGCAACTTGACTGTTGTACTTACAGCTGCAATTCTTTTATGTTGTGGAGACATGACTGTTGTTCAGGAGATTATTTTAACTAAAATCAAAATCACCATAGAGGAAGTTTGATCACTTGGTTAATCATTTAACAAATACTTTGTTAGTACATCCCAGTGTCGGATGGTATGTAAGCGGCTTAGGTAAACAATGATAAATAACAAACTTATAGTTTATTAAGGGAGACAGATAAATAAATACACCATGATAGTACTTATACTAGACTTAGTAGGGTCAATACAGGTCAAGTATGAGGTACTAAGAAATCATAAGAGAGGCACTGTTCTGGAGGGAGATGATTAGGGAATGCTTTCTGGAGGAAGTAAATATGCTGAGAGATATGAATGATATTAGGTATTAGGCAGATCAAGGGGATGGGTGCTTGTTCAGATCAGTGAAAAAATACCAGATCAAAGAGACCGCCTTTCCTAGAAGAAGTTTGAGGTAGGGAAGACAAAGGAAGAAGACAGAGAAGTGTTGGGTGATGGAGCCAGATAGTAACTGGTCATGCAAGCCATGTTGGAGGATTTGAACTTTTACAGGAGGGCAATGATAATTCCAATTAAGGCCTGTAAGTAACATGATCAAACTTGCATTTTAGAAAGATCATGCTGACAGCAATGTCAAGTGGTTTGGAAAGTTGGGAGTACAACCTTAGATATGGGGAAACCTAGTTTGTTAAGCAAGAGTTGATGGTGGTAAGAATTATTGGGGTATTGAGGATTGGAACAAAGTAATAGGATCCATTTTAAAGGTATATAGAAACAGTGAGATTTGGTGAGAGGAACAGGACTATCTGGACAAGTTAAGTGGACAGTAGGGCTTCCTGAGTTATGGCTTTTAGGAGGAGTGATTTTGTGAGGGATGATTGTTTAAGTGTGTGGGGGGACATGTTGAATTTGAGGTGTTTATTGGACACAGGTGTACGTATGTAATAGGGAACTGCTTATGTGTGTTTGAAATCCAGGAGAAGAAGAAAATGCAGATCTGAAAGTTGCAGTGTATACTTGGCAATTGAATATGAAGGGCTATAGAGTTGGGTCCCCCAGAGGGAGTGGAAATAAGGCTGAACCCTGAGAAACTATGATAAGTAAGGAGGACATGGGAAGAGAATACCACAGAGATGACCAAGAGAGGCAGTGACTTGAGGGCACACTAGAGGTTGTGCTATGCTGGAAGCAAAGAAAAGAGAGCGCTTTAGGGCTGGAGTGGTCGGCATTGTTCGATGTTGCTAAGACTTCAAGTAAGATGAGATTGAAATTGGTCTTGGGATATAGCCCCCCCGCCTCCGACCCTGCCATGAGTCAAGGACCTCAGCAAGCACAGGCACTGAGATGAAGTGAACACTGGTGTAAACATGTTATTCACGTTACTCTTCCAGAGAAGAAGTAATTTCAGGTGTCAAGCGCAGTTACTAAAGCATTTCATGTTTTGTGGAAGAGGGGAGTCAGTAAGAAAAAAGCCAATTGTGGAAACTTATTTTTAAAGACTATGGTTAGAATAAAAATCTGTTATTTGAAATTTTATAACTTGAAACTTTAGATTACAAAAGAGAAAGAAAAATAGGTTTTGTAAGTATAGTCTGGATTTGAAATAACTGGGATTTAATCTAAACTCTACCGGGACGCCTGGGTGGCTCAGTTGGTTAAGCAGCTGCCTTCGGCTCAGGTCATGATCCCAGCGTCCTGGGATCGAGTCCCACATCGGGCTCCTTGCTCTGCAGAGAGTCTGCTTCTCCCTCTGACTCTGCCTGTGCTCGCTCTCGCTCGCTCTCTCTCTGACAAATAAATAAAGAAAATCTTTAAAAAAAAAAAAATAAACTCTACCAATTACCAGGAGTTTCATCTTATACATAATGATAAATGGTTATTGGCAGAATTTAATGAGATAACGTATGAAAAAATATTTAGCATGATGCCTGATGGCATCATGTGTGCATGTATGTATATGAATATGTGATATATTGAGCACCTTATATATAACTATACTGGTTAATAACTTCAGAGTACCTTTTCTCTTGGTATCGTGGTTGGTTGTCTCTTGTGTAGTAAATGACACCTGGAAGTTACAAGTTTAAAACCACATTTATAAATCACATTGTTTCTGTGGGTATGGTACTCAGAATAATAGGCCCTAAAGTTGCTCGTGTTCTGTTTCCCAAGACTTGTGAATACGTTACATTATCTGGCAAAAGAAACTTGGCAAATATGATTAAGATTATAGACCATGAGATAGGGAGATTATCTGGATTGTCTGAATAGACTCAGTGTAGTACATGAGTTCTTAAAAATGGAGAACCTCTCCCAGCTGATGTCAGAAGGCATGAGTCAGAGATAAGGCAGAAGGGGGTTCACAGAGATTCACACTGTGAGATGGCGGTAGAGGCTAGGAGCCAAAGAATGCGGGCAGCCTCTAGAAGCTGACAGCTAGCAAGGAAACAGGGACCTTCATGGAACTGGGTTTTGCCAAAGACCTGAATGACTCTGGAAGCAGATTCTTCCACAGAGCCTCCAAAGTAATGCAGGTAGCCAACACCTTAATTTCAAGCTTGTGACACCCAGAGCGGAGAATACCAGTTGAACCCAATGTACTTTGGACCTATAGAATTGTGAAATAGCGAATTTTATTGTTCTAAGCCACTAGTTTTATAATTTTATGGTAGCAATAACAAACTATTGTAAAGAAATCCAGAGGTAGAAACAGCTTAATGGGTGTGACTCTGGCTCAGTCTCTCTTGAGATTACAGAGTAGCTGTTCAGATGCTGTAATCATCTGGAGGCTTGACTGGGGCTGGCAGATACTGCAGAGCTCACTCACGTGATTGGCCTCAGTTCCCACAAGTGGAAGCCTGTTCATAGGGCTGCTTACAACATGGCAGCTGACTTCTTTCTCCCAGAGTAAGTGGGAAGAGAGAGAGAGAGACTGAACGAATATGAGAGTGTATGATATGCAAGATAGAAGCCACAGTGTCTTTCAGAATCAAATCTCAGATGTGACATATCATCGTGTCTGCCATATTCTGTGGTTCACACAGATAAATCTTGATACAATAATAAATTATACTGCAGAAGAGTGTGGTTATCAGTGGGCAGAGCTCATTAGGGGAGGCTGGCTACCATAGTATATATATGCCCAAGATGACAGACTACCAGTTCTCAATGACCTCATTAGGCGTATATAGTCCCAGGTCTGCAGTGTAATTTTATGAAAGTTATTTAGTCTCTCTAAAACTGAGGTTATTCATTCAGAATTGAAATTAGTTGAAATTGATTTTATATGACAGCACTAAAGCTGACACTTAAGCTAGCTTAAGCAAACAAGGTATTTCTTAAAAGTTCCAGCACTTAATATTTTTGAATGTGCTGTTTTGAGATGAAGAACACGGAGTTATTTTTTTGAGAATTCAAGAAAATAGAAGATGATGACTGGTATACTTTGATTTAGATAATTCTTGAGTCAGTCAGATTTAACCACATCATAGGAACAGGACTTCTCCCTCTACAGTTACATGGATGTGAGGGAAGGTTCTTAGAAAGGTTGGTGACTGGTGATGCCACAGCTTCAAGGGGCACTATTCTCAGTGTAGTTTATGTGAATGGCAGTTGTTACAAAGTAGACAGTGTAGCTCTACACAGTGGCTCTGTTTATACATATTCTTGACAGATTAAAGACTTGTTTCCACAGGTGTGTCTCTTTTGTTTATTGATGTGTCTTGCAGTATGGTGCCTACCACATCATTACGCAGTAAATATTTGTTGAATGGATGAGTGAGTCAGTGATTGATGTGGCATTATGACTGTTATTCAAAAATTTAAATACTTTTCAACTATTTATCATTCTCTTTAGTCTTCATAAGTAATATTGATTTACCTCTTGTATTGTGACACCAAGAAGCTTCTATTGTCACTAAAAAGTAAACTAGAACAATTTTAGAATAATGGAATAAGTAAAGGTATAATTACTTGCTGGCCAATCTCTGATTTTATTAAGGCAGTTTTTCCGTTCAAAACTGAACCGCTGAATCCAACATGGAATTAACAGTAAACCCATTTGCAATAGCACTTGCTATGCACTGGAGAGTTGCTTGCAATTTATGTAATCTCACCATAAGTGTAAAAAGTTTAATAAGTCCTAGGTATTTTATGATTAGTGGGCAAAACTGTATCTTGAGGAATCATGCTATTGTCTCAGTTAAAGTTTTGGAAATATATGTGGTTTTGAATGCAAAGGTAACAATTACGACTGCCAACTGTTTATTTTTCATCCATAAATAATTATTAGCTGTATATTTACTTATTAGTATAAGGCTTGCAAGGAATTTTTAGGGAATGAATATCACAAGCCAGAAAAAGTACATTTGCTTATTTTTATTTTTTTAAATTTACTGTCAGTTGTCCAGAAGAGTCATTGTATTCAATTCTATTCAGTTTTATGTGGAAGTTACTCAATCCGTTATTACAGGGGAGGCGTAGTCCTTGGTCTCAGAGAATTAACAGTATGGCATTTGAATATTTGGGGTGAGCAAAGCTAAGAAAAGTACAAAACTAACTTTAATATGCTGAGTATACTCAACATATTAAAGTTAGTTATTAAAATGTTTATAAAAAATAAAAAATTAAAAAAAAATGTGCTATGGAGGTTCAAGAGAGACTATCTGGTTTGAAGAATCTTAACAGGTTTCATGAAATAGGTTGGGGGGGTAAGAATAGGTATAATTTTGGAAATGAGTGGTGAAAATACAGGTAGGTATTTAAAACAGCACATTCAAAAATATAACTTATCCCCTTTTCATGGACCTGCAGCAAAGGAAGACCCTTGATACTGCATCTTTTAGAGTCCTCTCAGAATTAGTAAGAGATTAACGAATTAAGGAACTGAGAAAGTATAGTGTTAGGTCAACAATTTTATTATAATATTCTCCAAACCCTGTGTTTGGATCCTGTTTTCTATTTCTGGTGTTCCTCTCTCTGGCTTTCAAAATCTTACTACACTTTATTCCCTGAAGCGCCTGTGTTACAGCGTATCATTGGGCCTACCATTTACCCAAATGGTCCTGATTCTAAATCATCTCTCTCTTGGTGACAGATTACATGTTTTAATTTTCTCTTTCCTTATTGCCATTTGAGAGGGGTGATTTTGGTTTAAATAACAGATGAGACCATATTTCTAGAAGGTAACATGCAGTCTACGGTGTATACGTTAAAGTAAGGGGAGGGCACTGTTGACCTGCCTTTGGCCTGATGTTTACCTTGAGTGTATGTATACAAGTATTAGAAGTTTGGTTTTTGGGTTTGTTTGTTTGTTTTTTAATACCTGCAGGTTATTCGTAGCACTTTGGTCTATATCCTGCTTTTTCCATTTTTAGAGGCCAGATGTGTAGTCCTTGAAATTGTGCAAGATTTCCTTTCCTGATTTATCAGATACTACATTTACTTAGTTCATGGGTAATAGTTTGGTATAGCAGGAAAGATCTTATTATATGTGCTGCCGAAGTGAGCATGCAGGAAAGATCTTATTAAACTAACACATAACACGGGCTTTATTTGAGGAGTATCTTATATTTTAAAAGTTCACTTAGTTTACTAAATAAATCCCTGATTGATGGAATTTTAAGTGTTTTAGTTAAGTGAATAACTTTGGGCAGTGGGGGAGATTTTTGAGCATTAGTCATTAAAATTTAGCACATATGGTCTAAGTAAATGCCAGAAGAAATACAAGTAATATGCTGTGAAAATTCACAAGATAGATAATTATTTATAGTTTAGGGGAGTAGATCAGTTATTGTGTGTAGTTAGCACTACAGTTAGGATTTGTTTGGGATGTTTGAAAATTGGGAAGGTGCAAAATTTAGTGTTAGAGGGGAGTGCTTAGTACTCTGGTTTGACCAAAATGCAAGCTTGGATTACTAGCTAAGTATAGTGGGTTGAATACATGCCTTCCAATCCAGGAGCATGGAACATTTTTCCATTTCTTTCTGTCTTCCTCAATTTCTTTCATGAGTACTTGCCTTTATTTATGCTTCTTTCTTAAGATTCACTAAAATGACAATAAAGAACTTAAAAGTTATAAATCGGGGCAGCTGGGTGGCTCAGTGGGTTAAGGCCTCTGCCTTTGGCTCAGGTCATGATCCCAGGGTCCTGGGATTGAGCCCTGCATCTGGCTCTCTGCTCAGTGGGGAGCCTGCTTCCCTTCCTCTCTCTGCCGGCCTCTCTGCCTACTTGTGATCTCTCTCTGTCAAATAAATAAATAAAATATTAAAAAAATAAAAAGATATAAATCTACAGGGACAAAGAATGTAAAAAGAGGTATAGCAGATTAGAGAAATTGCAGAATTTTGGAATATGGAAAGCAAATAGATAGTGGGTGATTGATTAATAAGGTGTAGAAAGTAGAAACATAAATGCTGTGGAGGAGGCCAGGAAACATGTCACTCACCCCCCACGCCCCCACCGCCCTGGAATTCTGGAAGGCCTCTGAATTAGAGGCATCATAGGCTCCTGAAGATGGGTAAGAAGTGGAACTAAAAGGAATGAGATATGTTGAATTTCTTATGTCACTTAGGTCTCTGAGGAAAACAGTTTGGTGTTGGAAAATGTATGTGTTGACTGGTAATGCTGTGTTTATTAATTACTAAACACTCGCTGTTGGTCAGTTGAAGGTTAACAGGGCAGACCAAGAAAAATTGTGAATTAGGTGGTTGCTCTGAGTCTGGGGAAGATAGAAGAGAATGAGGTAGCACTTTCATACTCCTCTGTTCCTGTGGGTAAATCTTTTCTCCTCCCTACTGGCAAAGCCTTCTCATTTTTAGCTCTGCGTTTTCTCTTCTGCTTATTGAAATCTGCTTTGAATGAAGTGTTTGCACGGTGAGTCTTCTCTCTAATTGTGTGTTGTAAGACAGTAATCTTGTTAAGGCAGTTCTAGGCTCATCTATCATGATAATGGCCACAAATGTATTTTGCTCACTGTGTGTGTGTGTGTGTGTGTGTGTGTGTGTATCTGATTAATAAGGGACACTGCCATTTTCTTTTTCTACCCTGTTTTCCTCTCAGCTCCATACTAGCACATGCATGTACATACTCTTCGTTTCTTCTCTCAGGAAGAACTAAAACTAGATTATCCTGTAGCAGCTACAGGTTTTAACGATCTCATTTGGAACTCACTAATCCAGAGAAGTGATCCCCATTTAACAAATGAGCAAGCTAAACTGAAACTCAGAAAGTTCCTTGTCCACAGTCTCACAGCCTGTGAATGGTGAAATTGAGATTAGATCTTGGATTCCTGGTGTGTTCTCTACTTTTGGGATGGTACATGCTGCTTGATCATAAATTGTGTCCTTGGGATGTCTTCTTTTAATCAGTTCAGGTATTATTGTAAGTGGACGTTCACTTTTTAGAAAAAATAATACTAAATAGTATTGCATTATAAATACATCATATTATTTGCTTTAATTATTAAATAGTAAAGTTTTTATTATGTTTAAACAGGACACACTGAGTCTTGATGTTATGTGCTGAGCACCCGTAATTCACCTTTGCTTTAATTCTCAGTTGTTTTGAGTTTCTCATTATGTGAGCCATTGAATTTCTTTTTTCCCCTTTTGCTTAAGTCAGATTTGGTTTTCTTCCTATCACTTGCAAGCAAAACTAAACAGTACTTTGAAAACTTAACTAATGCCAGTTTAATACTTATATGTAAAATAGAAAGGTTGTGTGTGTGTGTGTAGTAAGATACACATAACAAAGTTTGTCATTTTAGCCATTTTTAAATGTGTAGTTCTGTGATGTTTAATATATCGTTGTGCAATCACCACAACTATCTCTCCCTAGAACTTTCTCATCTCCCCACCCAAAGCTTTGTACACATTCACTACTAACTCTCCATTCTCTTTGTCTCCTAGTCACTGGTGATTTCCATCTGCTTTCAGTCTCTGTGAATTGACTATCCCAGGTGTCACATATGTGTGGGATTACAGACTATCTGTCCTTTTTGGCTGGCTTATTTAACTTAGTGCCTTCCAAGGTTCATCATGTTGCTGCATGTGTTAGAATTTCCTTTTTAAGACTAAATAATATTCCGTTATACATACACACAACATTTTCTTTATTCATTTATCTCTTGATGGACACTTGGGTTGCTTCCGCTGTTTAAATATCGTGAATAATTTCACTACAGACAGGTAGAAATACCTGTTCAAATTCTTGCTTTCACATCTTTTGGGTATATGCTAGAATTGGTGAATTTCATGGCAGTTCTTTTTATCTTTTGAGACAATAGTGTTTTCTAAAGATGCTGCCCTATTTTTTATTTCCACCATCAATGACCAGAGGTTCTAGTTTTTCCATATGCTCTCTAATATTTATTTTCTGTTTTTTTAAATTGTGTTAAAAAAAACACAAAATAAAACATACTATCATAATCATTTTTAAAGTATAAGAGTGTTAAATATGTTCACAATATTGTACCAAACTAAAATTCTGTACCTTCATTTCCCTTTCTCCCCAGCGTGTGACAGCCCATTCTACTTTCTGGGAGTTTGACTACTTTAGGTACCCCATATAAGTGGCCTCTATTTTTGTAACTGGCATAATGACTTCAAGCTACATCGGTATTGGAGCACAGACAGGATTTTCTTTTTTAAAGACTGAATAATATTCTATGTACATACCACATTTTTCCCCTTTTTTTAATTGTAATTTTTTATGTGAGTATAGTTGGCACACAATGTTACATTAGCTTCAGGTGTACAACATAGTGACTCAGCTTCTCTGTACATTATGCTGCACTCACCGCAAGTGTGGCTGCATCTGTCACCATGTGCGCTCACAGTATCATTGACTGTATTCCCTGTGCTGTGCCTTTTATTCCTATTTATCACATTTTCTTTATCCATTCATTTGTCAAGGGTCATAGGGATTGCTTCCATCTCTTGTCTATTTTGAGTAATGCTGCAGCAAACATGGTTTGCAAATATCTTTTCAAGATCCTAATTTCTGTGGGTGTTTTTTTTTTTTTAATATTTATCCAGAGATGAGATGGTCAGATCATATGGTAATTCTTCTTAAAAAAAAATTTTTTTTTTTATTGGACACAGAGAGAGAGAGACCGCAAGTAGGCAGAGAGGCAGGCAGAGAGAGAGGGGGAAGCAGGCTCCCCGCCGAGCAGAGAGCCTGATGCGGGGCTCGATCTCAGGACCCTGAGATCATGACCTGAGCCGAAGGCAGAGGCTTAACCCCCTGAGCCACCCAGGCATCCCATCTTCTTAAAATTTTTTGTGGAACCACCATAATGTTTTCCATACCAGCAGCACCATTTTACAGAAACCAATAATGCACAAAGTTTCCAGTTTCTCCACATACTCTTTGACATGGTTACTTTCTGGGTTTTGTTAGTGGCCATTCTAACAGGTGTGAGGTGATAATCTCATTGTGGTTTTGATTTGCATTTCTCTAATGATTAATAATGCTGAACATTGTTTCATATGCTACTTGGCCATTTGTATATCATCTGCAGAGAAATGTCTACTCAGGTAATTATTAAAATTTAGGGCTTTTGAGTTTTTTGACTTACAGTTCTTTATATATTTTGAAAGTAACCTCTTTTCAGCTATTTGATCTACGAATATTTTCTGCTATTCTGTAGATTGCCTTTTCACCTTGTTGACTATGTCCTTTGATGCACAGAGGTTTTTAATTTTGATGTAGTCCAGTTTTATTTTTTACTTTTGGTGCCATATCCAAGAAATCATTGCCAAATCCGGTGTCATAAAGATTTGTCCTTGTTTTCTTCTGAGAGTCTTTATAGTGTAAGTTTTTAATCCATTTTGAGATAACTATTTTGTATATTGTATAAGATAAGGGCTTAATTTCATTCTCCTGCATGTAGACATTCTGTGTTCCCAATTCCTTTTGCTGAAAAGACTATTTTTCCTCATTAAGTGCTCTTGGTACCCACCTTCTCAAACATCATCTGACATATATGTGAAGGTTTATTTTGGGCTCTCTGTTTTATTCCACTGGTCTGTATGTCTGTCTTTACGCCAGTACTTTGTAATAAATTTTGAAATCAGGAGGTGTGAGACCTCCAACTTTGTGTTCTTTTCCAAGATTGCTTTGGTTATTCAGGATCTCTTGAGATTCCATATGAATTTTAGGATGATCTTTTCTGCTTCTCCAAATACAGCACTGGATTTTGAAAGGGATTGCATTAAATCTGTAAATTACTGTAAGTAGTATTTATATCTTAATAATATTAATTTTTCCAGTCAATGAACACTGATGGCTTTCCATTTATTTTCATCTCTAATTTTTTTCATCAGTGTTTCATTGTTTTCAGAATATGTTTTTCATGTCCTTGGTTAAGCTGATTTCTGAGTATTTTATTCTTTTTGATGCTATTATAAATGGCATTTAAAAATTTTATTTGCAGATTATTCATTGTTAATGTATAGAAACACAGTGATTTTTGTGTGTCATTTTATATCCTGTAACTTTGCTGAATTTATTTATTCTATGTGTGTGTAATCTTTAGGTTTTTGCATATAAGATCATGTTTGTGAGCAGAGATAATTTTACTTCTTCCTTTCTAATTTAGATGCCTTTTATTCCCTTTTCTTGCCTAATTGTCCTGGCTAGAACTGCCAGTACTATGTTGAACAGAAAAAAATAGAAAGGTTTTTTTGGTAGAAAATTTTTACTGCAAAAAATGGTGCATCCTTATATTTTTTTATAGTACAGGACAAGGATGTATGTAATATAAATATAATATGACTGTACAAATCCCCATTTTTCTTGTTTGAATTGTTATTTAAGGAGAAAAGACTATTATTTTCAAGAGGAAGGTTTCTTACAGGCTATTTTGATACCTTTTTTTGAAGGTAACCCTTGGTTAGATGAGATACTTACACTGAAACTATTGCCTTTTAGTAATGTATTATAGTGCTCGCCTTCTGAGCTATCTTCATGTTAAATTCTTTTTTTCAGTGAGAGATTATACGCCCAGTAGATTAGATGCGTCCAATTTGTTAATTCCTTGTGTGTGTATGTGTGTGTGTGTGTATGTGTGTGTGTCCATTGTATCAGTTCCTTTTGAATTGCCAAAATTGTTTTTCAGCTTGGCATATTTTATCAGCTTGAATTTTATTTTATCCTTGCAGTACTTTGTCTAATCTCCTTGTGCTTAATTTTTCAACTTCAGTTAACTAAAAAGCAGCTATTATTATAGCACATTTTGGTCTTTTCACTTGACATATTTCCTTGATGATTCTTTTTGTACTTAAGATTTAATGCTTATGCTGAAGTATATATGGGAGAAGTAACTTGATTTCTAAGAGTTGCTTTAAAGTGCTTCAGCAAAACAAGCAAATGGTGGAGTGGGGGTGTAGACAAAATAAGATTAGTAATATGAAGAGAGTTGTTGAAACTTAGTAATAGGGTACTGGGGGCCTGTTATACCATTCTTTCTTTTTTATTGAAATTTTTATAATAAAATATTAAAGAGAATACATAAAATTACTGCCCAGAATAGTAGTTCTTCAGGCTCACTGGTTTGGAAGCTAACCTTTATTTAAAAACCAGTATGGCAAAGATCATCAAATTTGATAATGCCCCCAATAAAAGTAGTCTTTCATATATTATATACTCTGTACTTGCATGAATTTTTCCATTTTATTATTCTGAAAATTTTCAAACTAGAGAAAACTAGAAAGAATAGTAGTGAAGTGAATATCCTTTTACCTATAATGTTATAAAACTTATATAATAATTATAAAACTTTGGCTATGTTTCTGTCATCTGTGTAGATGCCCTTCCTGAATTTCAGTCTGGTTTAACTATAACTAGGTTTTCCTATTTCTTTCATTAGTATTAGTTTTTGCTACACATGTTTTGAACTTTGATATTATGTGCAAAACCCCTTAGGATGTATTAGGTGTATTGGTTTACTATGGCTGCTATAACAAATTACCACAAATTTGATCACCTAACACCAACTTATTCTCTTAGATTCTGGAGGTTTTAAAGTCTGGAAAAAAGTGTTATGTAACAAAAATCAAAGTGTTGGCAGGGTTAGCTCCTTCTGCAGGCTAAAGGAGAGGGTCCATTTCCTTGCCTTTGCCAGTTTCTTATCTCGTGAGTCATGGCCGTGCAGCCCATCACATTTTCCTCCTCTTGGTATCCTTCTCACATTGCCATCTTCTGTGGTCCCATCTCCCACTGCCCCTGTCTCATAAGGACATTTGTGATTACATTGGGCCCACCCAGATAATTGAGGATAATCTCCCCATTTTAAGATCCTTAATTTTTCACAGATGCTTTTCCCATGTAAGGTAACATATTTACAAATTGTGAAGATCAGTATATGGATATTCTTAGGACATTGTCAATGGCAAAGCTCCCTAAATTAATCTGCAGATTCAGTGCAATCCTCTGAATCCCAACTGGTGTTTTTGCAGAAATTGACAAGATGATCCTAAATTCATATTGAAAACCAAGCAACCCAGAATAGCTAAAACAAGTTTGAAAAAGAATAGTCAAAATAAAAAGAACAAAGTTGGGGAAATTTCCTGATTTCAAAACCCACTATAGGACTACAGTAATTAAGTTAGTCTGGTAGTGGCATAAGGATAGACATACAAATCAATGGAATACAATTTAGAGTTCAGAAATAAACTCTCACACTCATAGTGAGCTGACTTTTTACAAAGATGTGAAGACAATTCAATGGGGGAATGAATAGTCTTTTCAACAAATGGTGCTGGACAAGTGGATATCCATATGCAAACAAATGAATTTGCATCTCTTTCTTACACCAAGCAAAAGAAGAACTCAAAATGTATCATAGCCTTAAGTATAAGAGCTAACCCAAAAACTCCTAGAAGAAAAACATAGGAGTTAATTTTTTTTAACTTTGATTTCTTAGATATGACACTAAGAGGATAAGTGACAAAAGAAAAAATAAATTGTACTTCATGAAAGTTAAAAACTTTTGTCCTCAAAGGACACCCTTAAGAAAGTGAAAAGATAAGACACCATCAAGAAAGTGAAAAGACAGTCTGTAGAATGGAAGGTAATGTTTCTAAGTCATGTATTTAACAAGGTACTTGCATGCAGAATGCTTACAACTCAAAAATAAAGACAACCCAACTAAAAAATGTTTTTCAGAGGAAGTACACTAATGGCCAATAAACACACGAAAAGATGCTCAACATTATTAGTCATTAGGGAAATGCAAATCAAAGCCACAACAAAATACTACCTCACACCTACTAGAATGGCTGAAGTAAAAAGACAGTAACAAGTGTTGGTGAGAATGGGTAGAAATTGGAACTCTCATATTTCAATGATAGGAACGTAAAATGGTACAGCCACTTTGGAAAATAGTTTGCCATTTCCTTCAGATGTTAAATAGAGTTATCATGCAACCCATCAATTCTTCTCCTAGTACTTAAGAGGAATGAAAGCATAGTCTACTCAAAAACTTATGCATGAATATCCATAGCAACATTAATGCAGCTGAGAGTTGGAAACAACCTAAATGTACATGAACTGATGAGTAGATAGATAAACGTGGCACAACTATACATATTATCTGGTATGTATTTGGAATATTATTTGGCAATAAAAAGGAATGAAATATTGATACACAGTGCATCAGGGATTAACTTTGAAAACATTATGCTAAGTGAAATAAGCCAATCACAAAAGACCAAATTGTGGTGTTCTGTTGATATTAAATATCCAGAATAGGTAAGTTCATAGAGACAGAAAGTAAATTAATGGTTGCCCGAGACTGAGGCAGAGTAGGTTGGGCAGGGAGAAGCAGAAATAGGAAGTGATAGGTACAAAGTTTCTTTTTGAGAATAGAGTTCTCTTTTTGAAGTGGTAGTTATGTTGTGATGATGGTTTTACAGCTCCATGAATACGTGTGTGTGTGTGTGTGTGTGTGTGTACACTTTAAATGGGTGGTATATCTCAATATATCTCAAAACACTAAAAAAAAAAATACCTAAGAGATTATTTCTTAAAAACATCTGAAAGTACACCATAATTATACTTAGAAGAAACATTAGGATATTTTGGCTTTTGACATTTCTTTACCTTACATAATGAGTAACAACATGTTTACATAGTAAATATGGTATGACAAGGGTTTCATATATCATCTAGCTAGTCAGAATTTCCTAGAACTACTGGAGGGCTAAATCAAGACTTTGGGGGCACCTGGGTGGCTCAGTGGGTTAAGCCGCTGCCTTCGGCTCAGGTCATGATCTCAGGATCCTGGGATCGAGTCCCACATCAGGCTCTCTGCTCAGTCTGCTTCCTCCTCTCTCTCTCTCTGCCTGCCTCTCTGCCTACTTGTGATCTCTCTCTGTCAAATAAATAAATAAAATCTTAAAAAAAAATACTTTTGCAGTTAGAAATATTCCACTCATTCCACTCCATAGTCATATTATGCTTGCCAGAGCTGTACTAAATCATAGTTTATTTAATCTCTTTGAAAGTTTAACTAAAATATGATTCTTCTGTAAAGAATCTTTATAGAATACTTTGTATTTATGTGTATATATGTATGTGTACACACACACACACACACACACACACACATATATGTGAATATATTTGAGGTTAAAATTTTGAGTAGTACCTTTAGGAGTATTCTAGTACTTGGTATCTTTCATTGTACAATTGGTTTGTTATATATAATTCTTGCATTTTTTTTGTTATATATAGCAGATAGAGAAGAAATGCTAATGGTGGAATTGACATCATGATCTTAATTTTATTAGCAAAATATCTGATTCCTGTACTTTAAGCTTAAATAGTTTTTTTGTTCCACTTTCCTAACTCCTCTTTACAAGCATAATTCATTCACTGTGAAAATTGTATTTAGTAGTAGCTCAAGAGCCCTTTTAGCTAAGAGAATATGGAACTTGCTGGTAATGGGCCAGTGAATGTTGTGTAGATTCAATGGCTCATCCTGTGCTGCTGTGCATGTGGGACGTTCACTGACTTTAATTCTCAATTAACTCATCTGGTCTATAGCTTCAGGCCTAAACTGGGGGTTGATTGAAAATGGGGAGGATGTATTAGTTTCATTAGGCTACTCTAACAAATTACCACAAACCGAGGGATTTTAAATAGCAGAATTTTATTCTGTCATGGTTCGTGGGGCTAAAAGTCTGAAATTAAGGTAGTGGTAGGGCCATGCTGTTTCTGAAGACTCTAGGGGAAGAATCTTTCCTTGCCTCTTTCCATAGTTTGGCTATTGTGGACATTGCTGCTATAAACATTCGGGTGCACGTGCCCCTTCGGATCACTACGTTTGTATCTTTAGGGTAAATACCCAGTAGTGCAATTGCTGGGTCATAGGGCAGTTCTATTTTCAACATTTTGAGGAATCTCCATGCTGTTTTCCAGAGTGGCTGCACCAGCTTGCATTCCCACCAACAGTGTAGGAGGGTTCCCCTTTCTCTGCATCCTCGCCAGCATCTGTCATTTCCTGACTTGTTGATTTTAGCCATTCTGACTGGTGTGAGGTGATATCTCATTGTGGTTTTGATTTGTATTTCCCTGATGCCGAGTGATATGGAGCACTTTTTCATGTGTCTGTTGGCCATCTGGATGTCTTCTTTGCAGAAATGTCTGTTCATGTCCTCTGCCCATTTCTTGATTGGATTATTTGTTGTTTGGGTATTGAGTTTGCTAAGTTCTTTATAGATTCTGGACACTAGTCCTTTATCTGATATGTCGTTTGCAAATATCTTCTCCCATTCTGTCAGTTGTCTTTTGATTTTGTTAACTGTTTCCTTTGCTGTGCAAAAGCTTTTGATCTTGATGAAATCCCAATAGTTCATTTTTGCCCTTGCTTCCCTTGCCTTTGGCGATGTTCCTAGGGAGATGTTGCTGTGGCTGAGGTCGAAGAGGTTGCTGCCTGTGTTCTCCTCAAGGATTTTGATGGATTCCTTTCTCACATTGAGGTCCTTCATCCATTTTGAGTCTATTTTTGTGTGTGGTATAAGGAAATGGTCCAATTTCATTTTTCTGCATGTGGCTGTCCAGTTTTCCCAACACCATTTATTAAAGAGGCTGTCTTTTTTTCCATTGGACATTCTTTCTTGCTTTGTCGAAGATTAGTTGACCATAGAGTTGAGGGTCTATTTCTGGGCTCTTTATTCTGTTCCATTGATCTATGTGTCTGTTTTTGTGCCAGTACCAAGCTGTCTTGATGATGACAGCTTTGTAATAGAGCTTGAAGTCCGGAATTGTGATGCCACCAACTCTGGCTTTCTTTTTCAATATCCCTTTGGCTATTCGAGGTCTTTTCTGGTTCCATATAAATTTTAGAATTATTTGTATAAAGAACCTTTTTCCAAATAAGGTCAAATTTATACATACTAGGAGCTAAGGCTTTACTATCTCATTTTAGGGGACACAACTCAATCATAATAGAAGAGAATGTTTTGTTTTAAGCTATATTTAACTATCAAGTTGTGAAATAATTTTTTAGTGCAGTGTTTTCGCAGAGAATTAACATGAAGTGAATTAGGAGCAATGAAAGATAGGAAGGAGAAGGAATTATCAAGCTTGTGCCATTGTCAACTTTGATGTATAATCCTCTTCTCTTGAATTCCCTGTTAGTTTGGACCCCTCCACTATTCTCCTTACCTCCCTGCGCTTGGACTCCCGTATGGTCTACGTACACATAACCTTGCTTTTGTAGAGAGCTTTTAAGGTGTTTATGGTCAGAATGGATGAAGTTACTTTAAGATTTGAGGTATTATCTTTTGTGGCCAGGCTTTTCAGGTAGGCCTTTCACTACCTCAGTACAAAACTCAAAACCCTTGCAGCAAGTCGTAGTTAGAGATCACTGGGGCATTTTTCTGAGTCTGTGACCACTGTCATTCTGTAGGTCCTTCAGCTTTAGCCAGCACTCCAGTTCCTAACTGAAGCTCTCCTTATCTGTCAGTCAGGGCTCCTGGTTGAGGCCCAGTGTTCTACTTGGGCTACTTAAGCAGAAAGGAATAATGAGGTTTTAGAGAGTGTATGAGGAGAACAAAGCTTTAGGGGGCCAATGTATCAAACTTTGATGTTGAACCTCCAGACAGTTGAAATATTCATCCTTATGGGATGTTAATCCTATTTGTGTCATTTCCCAAATCCTGTCTTTAGAGCTTAATAGTTGTGAAATTGGGTAAGATAATTAAGTGCTCTGTGTATCAGTTTTGTTGTTTTGAAAGTGGAATAGATAACTAAAGCATTGTTGTATTAAATGATTAATATACGGGTTCTTATTATCTGGACACATAGTATATTAATTTTCTAGGGTTGCCATAACAAAGTACCACAAACTGGGTCGCTTAAACAATAGGAATTTATTCTCACAGTTCTCAAGCTGTCGGTAAGGTTGGTTTCTTGTAAAGAAAGAATCTGTTCAATGCCTCTCCTCTACTTTTGGTGGTTTGCTGGCAATCTTTGGAGTTCCTTGGCTTGTAGGAGCATCGCCCCAGTCTCTCCCTTCATCCTCATGTGGTGTTCTCCCTGTGTGGGTAACTACTTCCAATTTTCCCCTTTTTATACAGACCTCAATCACATTGGGGCTTCATTTTAACTAATTTAACTAATTCTGTATTTCTCAAAAGGGTCACTATCTGAGGTAATGGGAGTTAGGACTTCAACGTATGAATTTGGGGGGACACATTTCAATCCCTAACAAATACATAGTAAACATTATATGAATGTTAATTATTGTTGTTATTGTGATAACAGCTGTATTATGACTGTAATCTTTTTTCCTCATTGTGCTGCATCTATATGGATTAGAGAATAAATATTCTTAGAGTTAACTTTAATTTTGTGGACCTTAGTTTATGACCTTCATGTTGTTTCTTCACAGTAAGGACTCCTCATAGTATGGGTATATGATTTTCCTATAGCCTGTAATATTTCTTGTGTTTTTTAGGAAAATTCAGATACAGAATAAAAATTAATATGGCGAGAGGTTGTTACATCTCATAGATGGTACAGAGGAGAGAGATTGTGTCTGTGAACGTAGATTTTTACCTAATAGTTACTGTTCATACAGGAGTAAAATATATGGCTCTGCGTCTTACTAATTTTTTATTTTCTTGCTTCTTGGTGCTTTATACTATATAAACAAAATCTTCTATTGACCAGATATTTAAAGGGGGAAACAAAGGACTTCTGTCAGTGGATTTATATGGATTTTGTTTAAGCATTGCATCTAAGCCAGTATGGTGTAATTACTGTGTTTTCTTAAGTGTGTTCCATGAGTGCTGGTTCTGCTAGGTTTTCTGCAATTTGGGGAACAAAAACAGGGGATAAAGAGATTGGAGAAATATTATAGGTCATGTGCCTCTTTTGGAAGTTTCTGCTGCCAATTCATGGTTCTGAGGAGTACTATGTAGTAAAGAAACCTGCTTCATTTTATGTTTCACTTGGCATTTCCCAAATTTCTGATTCACAGCACCTGTTCGTACAGTACGAGTCAGTGTTTACTACACATTTAATCTTTTTGAGTTCTAGGACCTGTGGAAAGAAACCCCTCTAGTATCTATCATGAAAAATTATATAATTGTTTTTAGGTATCTGAGAACAAAATCTTTTAATGTATAAGCAGATTGTTAAACCTTTGGTTAGAGGAACTGCCTGGATTACAGTCGTGTTTTCTAGTTTGCCAACAAAGCTATATTGTAAACACTTTTGAAGGTAGGATCGGTGTCTGTTGTCTATATATAGACAGTAACCTAGCACATAGGAAGCATTTAGATGGCTGAGAAAGAAAAAGTCGTACAGATCCTTCTTAACATCTTTTATAAGTAATGTGAAGAGGGAAAATGATTTTTTTGTTGAATAGGCTCTATAGTTCTGTTTGATGTATTTTTGTTGTAGTCTTTCCTTAATTAAAAAAAAAAGCAGTTTTATTGATAGACAGTAACCTGAACATGTTTAAATTGTATAGTTCAATAAATTCCGACATGTTTATATGCTGAGAAACCACAATACAATCAAGCTAACATATTCCTTACCTCCAGAAGTTTCCATGTCAGGACTCCCTCGCCCCTTCCCTGCGACTCCCTCCCAACTCCAGGGAACCACTGACCTCTGTTCTAGCCTGCACTTTCTAAACTTTTATAAATAGAAATCTTATAACATGTGTTCCTTTTTGCCTGGCTTCTTTCACACAGCATGAGTATTTGAGAGTTGTCTCTATTGTTTTGGTGTAAAGTCATTCATCAGATTCCTTTTGTAATCTTTAGTTTCTTTAGTGATGTCATCTCTCTCAGACCTGATATTGGTAATATGTGTGTTCTGTTCTTTTTTTCTCACTCAGTTTAAGTCTTACTTATCCTCTAAAAGAATCTGCTTTTGGTTTCCTTGATACTCTCTGTAGTTTTAGATTTCTACTTTATTCTTCATTATTTCATTTATTCTGTTTTGAGTTTTTTTTTTTTCAGTTTTTTGTTTTGTTTTGTTTTTTAAGGTGGAAATGGAGTTTATTTGAAAACTTTTTTCTTATATTGGTCTTCAGTGCTTTAAATTTTCATTTAAGTATTGCTGTGGCTGTATCCTAGAAACTTTATGTTGGTGTTTTCATTTTTATTTAGTGTAAATGTGTTTTTTTTTTTAATTTCCTCTTTCATGATAGGGATTTTTTTTTAACAGACTTTACTTGGTTTTGAATATTTAGAATTTTTTAAAGAAGATATTTTGTTTTGAATATTTAGAATTTTCTAGGGATCTTTATGTTGTTGACTTCTAACCCATTCTGTTCAAAAGACATATGTTGTGTGAACTGAGTCCTTTTAAATTTATTGAAACTTGATTTAGACCCAGAATGTTGTCTTATTTGGTAAATAATCCTTTTACACTTGAAAAGAATGTGCCTTCTGATATCATGTGGAATGTTCTATAAATATCAATTGGGTCAACTTGGTTGATAGTCTTGTTTAGGTCTTTCAGTGCTTGGATTTATCTGTTTTCTTGTTCTGTCGGTTCTTAAAGGAGAAGTTTTAATCTTTCACTGTATTTTCCAGTTTGATCATTTCTCCTTGCAATTCTGTCATTTTCTTCACTGTGTATTTTGAATCTTCTATTACATGCATAAATGTTTGGAATATGATGATTTTGATGATTTGACCTTTTTATTATCATGAAATGACATCTCCTTCTTACTATTCTTTACTTTGAAATCTACTTTTAAAAATACTAACATAATCAATGTGGGTGTTTTGATCAGTATTAGTATTGTGTTTTTTTCTGTCATTTTACTTTGAATTTATTTGTGTCTTAATGTTTTCAGTGGGC
The DNA here is from genome assembly GCF_011764305.1 of Mustela putorius furo. Lineage (NCBI taxonomy): Eukaryota > Metazoa > Chordata > Mammalia > Carnivora > Mustelidae > Mustela > Mustela putorius. The sequence goes on from NW_025421998.1 coordinate 17,242,735, forward strand.
TTTTTGTAGGCTGTGTATAGTTTGCTCCTTTTTCTTGAATGCCGTTTTATAATCTCTGCATTATAATTGGAATGTTTATGCGGTTTAGATTTCATTTCATTATTGGTATGATTGGGTTTAATGCTACCATCTTGCTAATTGTTTTCTGTTTTGTATCATCTGTTTTCTCTCATTTTTGTTTATGTATCATCTGTTCATTGCCTCACTTTTTTTCTGCTTTCTTTTGGAGTATTTTTTATGAGACATTTTATCTCATTTGTTGGCTTATTATATAATCTCTGTGTTATTTTGTAGTAAACATCTTTAGATTATCAACGTTTCTTTCCTTGTATTCTAAGAAACTTCTCTTGATTATTATTTCTTTTATGTATTCCTAGACTGTTTGCTAATATTTTGTTGAAGATTTTTGCATCTATGCTTTTGATGTAGATTGTTCTAGTTTTATTATTATTTTAAAAATGTCTTTGGCTTTTGTATCAGAGTAATCATATTTGCTTCACCTGGTTTATAGATTTCTAATTTAGAATGTTGTGATCTACAGATTCAGTTTTTTAAATAGAGATCTATTCAGATCAGCTTATATGAGTTCTGATAGTTTCATCTAAGTTGTAGAGCTATTCATAGTATTCCACTGTTCTTTGAATGCTGTGAAGTCTGTAGTGGGTAGGATCTTCTTTTTCATTCTGGTTTTTGGTAATTTGTTCTGCTTTCTTCTTTGTCGGTCTCACTAGGGCTTTGTTTTTTTGGTTTTTTGGGGTTTTTGTTTGTTTGTTTGTTTGTTTTGGTGGCTTCCAAAGAGTTAACTTTTGGTTTGATTGATTTTCTGTTTTGTTTTGTTTTGTTTTCAATTTCAATGATTTCCTCTTATTTATTCCAGTCTCCTTGTTTTTTGTTTATTTTCCTTTTTTTCTAGTTTCTTATGGCTGCACCATTATTGATTTGAGATCTTTCTTTTTTTTCTAATTACACATTTAAAAAAATCCACACATTTAGTGTTATATAATTCCCTCTAACTGCTGTCTTAGTTGAATTCCAAAGATTTTATTGTTGTATTTTCATTCTCATTCAGTTTAGTATCTTTTGAGAAGATTTTCTCTGAGATCTTTTTTGAGATATTGATCATTTAGAAATGTATTTTTTGGGGGGCGCCTGGCTGGCTCAGTTGGTAGTGAAAGGTTCCCCAATAATGGGTCCGTGATTAAAGAAGCAAGACTGATACAAAGCGAAGGTCAAGCAAAGCTTTATTTTGCGCCAAGCATGGAGAATCAAACTGAACGTTCGGGGCTGCGCCTCTTACAAGAGAGGGTGACTTCTCTCTGCTTCACAGACTAGCTTTTAAGGGCAAAGGCCATGTGGTTGGGCCTGGCCACGCAGAGATGGCCAATGAAATGGCCAATGAGATGGCCAACAGAGAAAGCTGCACAATCATGCTAGGTCACACATAAGTGACCAATTGAATTACAATTTACCCTAGTAGATATTTGAACTAGCCTATCACCTTGGTCAGAATTGGCACCCAAAAGGCTCCCAAAGGTGGGGCCCATATTCCTTGGTAACAAGGGAGACAGAATGCAACCCCCCACTAATTGGATGTCTCCACCTGGCCTGACCCACCCTTGTATTTGGGCTTTGTTACCTGGGACTGATTTCTGGAACTTGTTCTTAAGTAAGTCCCCTGGGGAAGGGGAGCAGGGACAGTTTAAGGGTTAAACAACAAGGTTATGGTTTAACTGGATGGAAGTGCTCTGGCTAAATAGGTCCTTACAGGTAGAGCATGCAGACTCTTGATCTCAAGGTTGTCAGTTTGAGCCCCATGTTGGGTATGGAGATTACTTAAAAAGAAAAACCTTTAGAAATGTGTTAATTTCCAAATGTTTGGAAAATTTAGTTATTTTTCTATTGTTCTTTGATATCATTATGATCAAAGAACATATTTTGTCTGGTATCAGTAATTTTCAACTTAAAATGTTTGTGTTACGATCCAGAACATGCCCTGTTTTGGTTAATGTTCTACGTGTAGTTGAATAGAATATGTATTCTGTTTTTGTTGGGCAGAGTGCTCTGTAGATATCAATTAGATACTTTTGGTTTTTGGTGGTGGTCATTTTTTTAATATCCTTGCTGATTTTATCTAGTGCTTCTCCTCTTTTTGAGGGAGAGATATTGACACTTCTGCTCAGGTACTGAGTGGAAGGTAGGCACTGACATATCTTCCTGGAGGTCAACAAAGGAAGTTTGTATAAATCCATGTTTTAGAAAGTTGGTGGTGGGGTGTGTGTGGAAACTGTGCCCAGAGGAAAGATAGAAAATACACTATCTTTTTTGGCCCTGGACAATTTTTTGTGCTAGCTGAAAAGAGAGTAAGATTTAAGAAAGAAAAAATATCTTTTTTCTAATAGTAAGTTTTTTTTCCCCATCTTGCAATTAGAGTCAGGAAAAAAAAAGTAAAGCTTTTGATGCTAAATTTTCATGAAGCTTTGAGGAACAAGAGAGATCAACATACCCTGAGAACTGCTTTGGACTTGAAATATGAGGATTCAACCAAGAATTTACTTAAGCCTGAAGTTATTCTGGCATAGTATAAGCAGTAAGATCAATTAAGGCTTGGTTAGAAAAGTACAGATTTTACTCTTATTATTATTGTCTTTTTGTAATATTGAACTCTTTAAGAGTATCTGGTATTTAGCGCCCTTCACACTTTCTCCATGGAAGAAAAAAGGGAGCAACTAACACCCTGTTTATAAAAATAGTAACTTAGTTACATGTAGTTCTTGATATTTTTCAAAACCTTCTTCATTCATATTATCTCATTTGATCCATACAAGTCTGTGAGATTTGTAACAGGATTTTTCATTTTTAGTAATCTCAGAAAGTTTAAGAAATTTTTCTCAGGTTGTAGATTTGAGTAAAATAAAGTTCAGGTATTTTCATTCCTACTTGATTCTTTCATATCATACACTGCCTTTGAAAAGATATACCTGTTTTCTCTAAAATGAGTAGAATTGACTTTAAGTAAAAGATTTGTATTGATTTTATAAGTATTCCAGTGATCATGTACTACTTCATTTTTCATAAAAATAAATTTAAATCATAAAGTTTTAATAGATTTTCAAACATTAACTTAATTATTAACCTATTCTTATATAAACTTGTTTTTTAATATCCTTTGATTATTTGCCAATTGAGAACTATATATGTTTTTAATGGTAACTTATATGTTTGATTTCAAAATTTTCCCATTCTTTTTTTATTTTATTATTATTTTTTCATTAGAAAAATTAAAAATTGTATATATTAATTTTTGTGAAATTTCTCTTGTGATTCATTTGGCTATTTTCCCCCATACTTAGAAGTATTATATATTTTTTATTTCTTTCTATGATGGGTTTATAATATTGTGAGAAGATTTTATTACTTTTTTGTTATGTTTTGGTTGCCATACACTAAAATCTTTTACATTTTATTTATTTAATGATTTTTTTTTTTTTTTAAGAAAGAGAGCATGAGCATGAGGGGTAGGTGGGGGTAGGGAGGGACAGAGGGAGAGAAAGAATCAGAAAGCATGCTCCATACTCAGCATAGAGCCCAACATGGGGCTCTATCTCACGACCCTGGAATTCTGATCTGAGCCAAAAAAAGAGAGTCAAAGGCTTATTAACCAACTGAGCCACCTAGGCACCCCTCTTAGACCTTTTAAACCTATGTTATTTTGTTCTCTGTTTTCTGTGTCACCATTTCTACTTTCATACAAATACATATTACTTTTTTATAATTTTGCTTTATAATTTCATTATGTTTTTGTTTATGTTATACATGATTGAAATTACACTGCAATTGTACATAAACATTTTTCTTTAAAATGTTTTTTTCCTGCAGTGGAATACTATGCAGCCATCGAAAGAAATGAACTCTTGCCATTTACAACAATGTGGATAGAACTAGAGGGTATTATGCTGAGCGAAATAAGTCAGTCAGAGAAAGACAATTTCATATGATCTCTCTGATATGTGGAATTTGAGAGGCTGAGAGGCGAGGGCAGGGCTTGTGGCGGGTAGGGAAGGAAAAAATGAAACAAGATGGGACCGGGAGGGAGACAAACCATAAGAGACTCTTAATCTCACAAAACAAACTGAGGGTTGCTGGTGGGTGGGGGATAGGGAGAGGGTGGTTGGGTTATAGACATTGGGGAGCATATGTGTTGTGGTGAGTGCTGTGAAATGTATAAGCCTGATGATTCATAGACCTGGGGCAAATAATACATTACATGTTAATAAAAATGATTTTAAAAAGTATTTTTCCTAAAGGTGTTTTTTGGTCATTAGGTTCAGGATATCTATTTAAATATGATTAACATATATCAACTAGAAAAATAAAATAGTTTTTACATGTAGAGTGAGGAAATGAAAATCAAAATTGGTGTGTAGATTTCTTTGTTGGTATTTTTGACTTAAAATTTCTAACTTTGTGCTCTCTCCTTTTTTTTTTTTTTAAAGAGTTATTTATTTGCATATATGTGAGAAGGAGAAGGGGCCGAGTTAGATGGAGACTGGGCTGGATCCCAGGACCCTGAGATCATGACCTGAGCCAAAACCAAGAGTTGGATGCCCAACTAACAGCCACCCAGCTACCCCAAATTTATGTATTTTCTATTGTTTCTTTAGTGAAAAGAAAAATTTTTTAAGTGACTAGAGGGGCACATGTGTGACTGAGTCTCAAGAGCATGGGACTCCTGATCCCTGGGTTATGAGGTCAAGCCCCATGTTCAACATAGAGCATACTTAGAAAAAACAAAACAAAAAACCAACCAAACAAAGGGGGAGGGGGAGGGATATGAGACACTGTGTGTGTGTCTTTAAAAGAGGTTTCAGAACTATACCAGATTACCTTAGATTTCTTACAAATAGCAAATAATGATTCTGTTGTAGTATCATTATTATTATTATTATTATCATTATTGGTTTGAGTAACTTCAGTAAGCGGAGGCGCAGATCTCATTGTTGATTGGTTAAATTAATTCTATCAGTACTATAACCCTGCATAATCCATGTTGTTTGGTGGTGTTTTATGGTTATTACATTCCTGGTTTTAATTTAAATTTATTATTTAGCTTAGTATTCTCTGGTAATGGTATTCTTTATATAACATAAAATATGGTAGCAAGGAAGATTGATATTCCACAGTGAATTAAAATGTGTCATTGTGATAGGCTCTGATCTTAAAATACAACTTACCTTGATTTAAAGATAAAATTTTTGTAGAATTGATTTTAAAATGACAGTTTTCCTTTTCAGATTATTATTCACCAGTTTGCCAGATAATCCTTTATATATCACTGCCTTGCTTTTGTAAAAGGTGGGCTTTAGTCTAAAGTCTATAATCAGGGCAGTGTAGAAGTAATAAAGGTGGAGCTTTTTAGAAAATATAATTGTATGATTATATTTTGAAAATGGCCTCAAGTAATATTCTAAATAACTAAAAATTAAATAATTAACAAACTGGGAAAATATTTGTAGCAAACATGATGGGTAAACAGTGAATATTAATATATAATTAATACAAAGCAATATAAGAAAATAAAGGAGTAAAATTATTTAGAGATTTTCAAAGTAAATACAGATAGTAAAAAAAAAAAAATTATTTAACGTAAACTTAAAGGCAATACTTCGACTCAGTAATTCTGTCTTTGATTATTTCCCAAGAGGATAATTCTAGATATTTAACATTTTTATATGTAAAGATAAAATAGTTATTTATGATAAATAATTATTCCATCTTAGGTAAATGATTAAATAATTTTTGGTTCATTTATTTGGTGAAATACTGGGAAGCTATCAAAAATCGGTATTTATAAGCACTATAATAGGATGGGTGAATGCTAAAACACTAAGTTGGACATTCTAAACAAGTGTAATTACAAATAAAAACAGGAACAAAAGAACTCATGAGTAGATTAAAAAGGAGGATAAGATTTTAAAGGAGTAGAGTAGACCTTTATTTTCACTTTTAAGCACAACCAAGATTTTAAGTATTTTAGGAACATCTGAAGGTTGCTTAAATTTCTCAGAGGCACATATCTGAATTGTGCTCTTTGCAAAGTTGGTGTGTAGGAGGGAGTCACTTTCATTGGTAAGTGACTATAGCCAGCTGCCCAGTTCCTGTATGTCAGCTTTTGCTTTTTCTGCTCTATCTCAGATAAACATCCAGGGGGAGGATATAGTCTATTTTGGTGCTTCTGGAGAATTTGAAGATTTGTAAATTTCTCAGACATAATCATGTATATTCCAATGATCCACTTGGCTTTTGTGGCCTCAGAGTTGTGAGGTTATATAATTACTCCCTTTTGAAATGTTTTTCCTCTTTCTTTCTCTTTCCCCCTTTCTTTCCTTTTTTTGGGAGGAGAATGTGAGAGCTGGGGTGGGGGAGGAGTTGAGGGAAAGGGAGAGAATCTTTTTTTTTTAATTTTTAAATTTTTTAATAAACATGTATTATTAGCCCCAGGGGTACAGGTCTGTGAATCGCCAGGTTTACATGCTTCACAACATTCACCATAGCACATACCCTCCCCAGTGTCCATAACCCCACCACCCCTTCCTGATCCCCCTCCTCCCAGCAACCCTCAGTTTGTTTTGTGAGATTAAGAGTCTTTTATGGTTTGTCTCCCTCCCGATCTCATCTTGTTTGATTTATTCTTTTCCTACCCCCAGTCCCCTCACATTGCATCTCCACTTCCTCATATCAGGGAGATCATATGATAGTTGTCTTTCTCCGATTGACTTATTTCCCTAAGCATAGTAAGGGGAGAGAATCTTTTTTTTTTTTTTTTTTTAAGATTTTATTTATTTATTTGACAGAGAGAGAGACCACAAGTAGGCAGAGGTAGGCAGAGAGAGAGGGGGGAAGCAGGCTCCCCGCTGAGTGGAGAGCCCCATGCAGGGCTCAATCCCAGGACCCTGGGATCATGACCTGAGCCAAAGGCAGAGGCTCAACCCACTGAGCCACCCAGGCGCCCCACGGGGAGAGAATCTTAAGCAGACCCTTCTGCTGAGCCAAGTGGGGCTCAATCTCCTGGACCCTGAGATCATGACCTAAACTGAAGTCAAGAGTCAGGACGCTTAACCGACTGAGCCACCCAGGCACCCTGAAATGTTTTTCCAATTTCTAAAAATTTCTTAATGAGCTTATTTTTAAAAGGAAAAGACAAAACTTTATCCAGTTATCAATTAATAATTCTAGCATTAAATTTTTCATGGACAGTATCTTTTGTTTTTCCTGCAGGGCCTCATCCTCTATTAATCCCATCCAGACTTCGTCCTTTATATCTCTAGAAGTTCAGTTTGTGTATTACTTTATCCATGTCTTTACTAACATGTTTAGTCTTTTGAGTATACAAAGTACAGTTATAACTGTTGTAATGTCCTCATTTGTAATGCTATAATCTGTACCAGTGGTTCACACTTACTTAGTATTTAATGGAAAAATATAAAAATACGAAACCACATTTTTAGCATGTGTAAGCTACAAATACTACCCACCAACTTTAAGAATAGAATACTAACTTTGGTTAGTTTTATTCCTAGGTATCTTATGGTTTTGGATGCAATTGTAAATGGGATTGACTCCTTAATATCTCTTTCTTCTGTCTTGCTGTTGGTGTAGAGAAATGCAACTGATTTCTGTGCATTGATTTTATATCCTGACACTTTACTGAATTCCTGTATAAGTTCTAGCAGTTTTGGAGTGGAGTCTTTTGGGTTTTCCACATATAGTATCATATCATCTGCGAAGAGTGATAATTTGACTTCTTCTTTGCCGATTTGGATGCCTTTAATTTCCTTTTGTTGTCTGATTGCTGAGGCTAGGACCTCTAGTACGATGTTGAATAGCAGTGGTGATAATGGACATCCCTGCCGTGTTCCTGACCTTAGCGGAAAAGCTTTCAGTTTTTCTCCATTGAGAATGATATTTGCGGTGGGTTTTTCATAGATGGCTTTGATGATATTGAGGTATGTGCCCTCTATCCCTACACTTTGAAGAGTTTTGATCAGGAAGGGATGTTGTACTTTGTCAAATGCTTTTTCAGCATCTATTGAGAGTATCATATGGTTCTTGTTCTTTCTTTTATTGATGTGTTGTATCACATTGACTGATTTGCGGATGTTGAACCAACCTTGCAGCCCTGGAATAAATCCCACTTGGTCGTGGTGAATAATCCTTTTAATGTACTGTTGAATCCTATTGGCTAGTATTTTGTTGAGTATTTTCGCATCTGTGTTCATCAAGGATATCGGTCTATAGCTCTCTTTTTTGGTGGGATCCTTGTCTGGTTTTGGGATCAAGGTGATGCTGGCCTCATAAAATGAGTTTGGAAGTTTTCCTTCCATTTCTATTTTTTGGAACAGTTTCAGGAGAATAGGAATTAGTTCTTCTTTAAATGTTTGGTAGAATTCCCCCGGGAAGCCATCTGGCCCTGGGCTTTTGTTTGTTTGGAGATTTTTAATGACTGTTTCAATCTCCTTACTGGTTATGGTTTGGGAGAAGGGGGTGGGATTATGGACATTGGGGAGGGTATGTGATTTGGTGAGTGCTGTGAAGTGTGTAAACCTGGTGATTCACAGACCTGTACCCCTGGGGATAAAAATATATGTTTATCAAAAATAAAAAATTAAAAAAAAAATAAAAATAAGAATAGAATACTATAGTGGCGCCTAGGTGGCTCAGTGGGTTGAGCCTCTGCCTTCAGCCCAGGTCTCAGGGTCCTAGGATCGAGCCTTGCATTGGGCTCTCTTCTTGGCGGGGAGCCTGCTTCTCCCTTGCCCACTCCCCCTGCTTGTGTTCCCTCTCTGTCTGTCAAATAAATAAGTAAAATCTTAAAAAAATTTATTAGAATACTATAAGCCTTTTGTACAACCTGTCTCTACTAACTTTTCTTATTATTGTTAATGTTTGTATGTGTCCCTAAATAATATATTGCTTAATTTTGCATGTCTTAATATAAATCACTTCCTGCTGTGTGTATTCTTCTAAAACTTTGTTCTTCTTAATACTATCGATGTTGGTATTAATGTGTATATCTATCATTGTTTATTTTTACTCCTCTAAATTCGTATTTTGAATGAATGTTACATTTATCTCTTTTCCAGTTGGTGGTCATTTCAATTGTTTGCTTTGTTTTGTTTTTAACAATGCTGTTATGACCATTGTACATGTCTTCCAATATACATATATATGAACTTCTCTGGGTATGTGCCTTGGAATGGTATATTTTGGTCATAGAGAAATTCATATGAAATCGTATTAGATTATCCCAAATTGATTTTCAAAGTGGTTTTTAGTCATTTACAGTGTTTCTCTTTATATGCACATGTATACATCAACATGCAGATATACATATGTATGTATGTATTTATTACAGTTAACATGGTGATTAATATCTTCCTACCCAAAATACTTCACTTTTTCTTCTTTTTAAGGATTACCTATTCCCATAAGCAGAATCATTGATTTAGAAGATGAGAATTCTGTTATTCTCTTAAGCTAGCCACCTTATTTTAATTTTTCAAATTATTTTTCTATATTTCTAATTTACTCTTTAGTTTTATTTGTTAAGAAGATTACATATGCATAGCATACTCAAATAGTTCTATAAGATTTATTATTTAAAAAATAACAATGTGGGGCACCTGGGTGGCTCAGTGGGTTAAGCCGCTGCCTTCGGCTCAGGTCATGATCTCAGAGTCCTGGGATCGAGTCCCGCATCGGGCTCTCTGCTCAGCGGAGAGCCTGCTTCCCTCTCTCTCTCTCTCTCTGCCTGCCTCTCCGTCTACTTGTGATTTCTCTCTGTCAAATTAATAAATAAAATCTTTAAAAAAAAAAAAAAAAAAAAAATAACAATGTATGTGCTTTGGTGAGTGCTGTGAAGTGTGTAAACCTGGTGATTCACAGACCTGTACCACTGGGGATAAAAATACATGTTTATAAAAAATAAAAAATTATATTAAAAAAAATTCAAAAAAAAATAATAACAATGCCTTTACCCTTTACTTTTCCCCAGAGGCAGTCATTTCAAAACGTTTTTGCTAATTCTCATGGTATTTACCCCCATATTTAACTAACCTACCTGTGTTTCCACTTTTTAGTTTTTAACTTCTTTGGCTTTCTATAATGAAGCATGAAGAGTTAGCCTCTTTGATTTCTTTTGACTTCAAGCACCATCTCAACTTTACACATGAACCCTTCCCTCATCTCTTTTGTTCCAAATCAATAATTTAGTGCTACCATATGAAAAATAAATGCACTGAATCATTTACCAAACTATAATTACCCTTCTTTTTGTTTGTTTTAGACAAAGGAGGATGATGGTAGCGGAAGAGGCAGTGAGGATTTTGGAATCAATAAAGAGGATTTGTGTTGCAAAATAGAAAGAGAAATTGTTAGTGAACAGGAAGCCATAGAATTCGTGAGTGGGAGAGAACCATGAGAACATTTATTCTGCTAGCCAGGTGTAGTACTGATTAGAACCGTGAGAGTCTATTAAAATGACAGGCATATATCTTAGTAATAAAAGTCATATTGAGATATTGGTTTAGTCTGAAGACTAAGGAAATAAAAAGAAATGGGTTAGTCCCAGGAAATAATACAAGAACCAATCACTGAGATCAAGTGACTGCCTGGGTGCAAAGCATATGAAATTTATTCTGAAGTTTTAGTGTTTTAGACCAGGACAGTGGTAATAGGGGAAACCAGAATTTATTTTTTAGTACCTTAAATTTCAAAGACTTGTGTATATTTGACAAAAAAAAAATGCTTATGATTATGTTATCCATCCTCTTGATACCTGTGTTAGATGTTTTGGTTGAATTCCTTTTTCTTCTAATATTAGATTAAATTTTTCTCAGGTTAATTAAACAAAGAGATGACCAATATCATTTCTTTCCCATGAAAAGTAGTCTCATCATTTTCTTGCTTCTCAGGAGGTGATATGTTAAAGCCAAAGGATCTTGTTGGTTTCTTCATACATATTTTTGTATGGGAAAGGATTCAACAGGTATTAGTAATAAGTGACAGAAAGATAATTCTGGCTATGTACTCCACATATATTAAAGTTTAATTGTTAAAGTGTGACTAATGCTGGCATATTTCAAAATTTAGCATTTAAGGACATTTTATGTATTTCAAAATTTTTCCTTTTTATGGAACATCAAAATATGAGTTTTTAATTCTGTCATTGTTCCAGCTTTAATTTAATTCCCCAGTTAATTTTTTTTTTTTAATCTATTTGACAGAGAGAGAGAGAGATCACCAGTATGCAGAGCAGCAGGCAGAGAGGCGGGGGGAGGGGGGGGAAGCAGTCTCCCTGCTGAGCAGAAAGCCTGATAAGGGGCTGAATCCCCGGACCCTGAAATTTACCTGAGCTGAAGGCAGAGGCTTAACCCACTGAGCCACGCAGGTGCTCTCTCCAGTTAATTTTGATAAGATTTTTACGTTTTTATTCTTTCACTGAGCAAACTGGAGTACTATGGGAGGAATGCTATCTATCCTTTGAATATAAAGTTTTCTTCTTTCAGAGATTTGTGGGATTGGCCTGGGATGATCTAGTGAAAAGATGGAAGTCAGATCTGGATTTAAATTCTCTTTGCTGCCTACTAGCCAACTGAATTTTTAATAATTAAATAATATTTCTAGCAAGGCTGTTTAAAATATTACATATAATCGAAGCATACATAAAATAATAAAAAGATATTTTGTGTCTGATTTAATGCCCTCTATATGTTACGTGTTCAAAATTATATTTATTGTTATTGGAATCATCATCATCATCTTGTCCTTGGCCCCATTCCCTAGATATGTTTCACAAAGAGCAGATTGCGAAGACTTGAAACACTGATTGCCATTGTATGGGACAATTAAACAAGAGCGGACAACTTCATGTAATCCTTCCACTCTCCTGGCTAGGTGCTTGTGGGGTGTTGCTACTTTGTTTTTCTGTTGTTTTTCACCCCTTTCTGTACTGAACCTCTTTTATTAAAAAGCTGGTTTGTGGAGTAATCAGTAAGGAAAATAATAGGGCCTTCCTCCCTCCCAGGCAATAGAATCCTTTGTATTCCTTTGTATTTTTTAAGTGATTATACCGTGTGGATGAACAGAATGGGGCAGTTGGAGAAGGAGTAGGTTAGATAATGTGATGGGGACCATTGTTTACCTTAAATAAGTATTGGAATTAATCATTTACTATCCTCTCACCCCTACTGGATGGTAGACTGTGATAACATAAACAATATTTACTTTCTTTTTGTTCCCATGACACCTAGCATAATACATTTTATCTTTATCTTTCAGAGATTGCAACTTTGTGCTTTGTTTTTCTTTCTTAGATTTTGCTACTTGGGGTGAGAAATTAAGTCTGGTTCATTTCTTTGGTGTCTGTGATTTATAAATATTTGATACTCAATAAAAGGTTTGAGTGAATGATTTGAATTGTCTCCAGAGCGACAGATCAGCATTCATAAGAGTAAAGCTACTTTTGGCTTTGTTTATCTCTGGAAAAGTATAAATGGAAGGAACCTTAGGGTTTATATCCTCTAGCTCTTTGTTTTTCAAATAAAGTAACTGGTACCAAAGGTGGCAAGACTTATATTCAGAAATATATTTGAAAGAAATAGAATCCAGACAGATCTCTTACTCATAGTGTCTCTCACCCCCCCCCTTCTTTTTTTCTTACTTGTAGTATTTTTCCTCTTCAGATTACAGAAAAAAAGAAACACATTGATAACTGGCTGGAAAAGAAAATACTTATTTTCTATTGTGTGCATGCCTGTAGTTTGATTCTATATTGTCTAGTAAGTATTTTAGGGTAAACATAGCATTTCCTCATTGATCATTACCATGACTGGAGTCAAATATAGTTTTCCCAAAAAATTCTCTGAAAAATAAAATTTAAAATTAAAAATAAGATTAAAAACTTTTTTGTGTATTATAATCCACCCCACATTTACATAATGGATTGGTATATAAAGTACTTTGGCATTTGTTCACTTATTTTGATTCTGATGATAGTTTTAAGAGTTATATAGGGCGTGATTTATATGCTGTTGGCATTTTACAGGTGAAAAAATTGAGGCTTAATGAGGCTGGCTATATCTTGTGACTGTGATCACTTCGTGAGTAAATTAGGAGGCAGAATCCTAAGCCCATATGATTTAGAGGGGGTTTTGATATTGTTGTTGTTGTTGTTTGATTTAGAGGTTTTTCAAAACTTTCCACTGGGGTAGTCTAAAGTCCCTTTAAATATGCACATTTAACAAAAATGCTTATGGTTGAGGTGCCATTAGCAATAACCACTGCTCAGTTGCCCTTCTGTTTGATTTCTTTTTGTCATCTTGTGTAGTACTAACTATATATATGGTGTTCTGTCAGTAGATATTAGAGTGGATAGTTAACTAAGTGGTTCGTTAGCATTCAGTAGGTAGTATGCTGTGACTTTGCTTAAGTAAAAGATGATTTAAGTGCTTGAAATATATTTTAAGAAGACTTAAAAAATCAGCTCCAATTAAAAGAATAAAAATCTGAAAAACAGATTTGATATTCTGTTGAGTAATAGACAACAAAGTAATCTTCTATATAAAACAGTAGTATTTTTTAGAAATAATTTATCTTGTTAAAAATAAAAAACAGAGTCTTAGAACTGTGAATAAGCTGCGTAATCTTAAAATCTTGACCTTAGTTTTAGCATTTTAGTTACGTTAGATATGTCTAAAATAAGTCAAAACATAAAAATTTTTTAAAAACTATCAAATTTTAAGTATGCACAATTATTGATAACATCTCTGTAGAGATCTTTTCATGATTCTTGCTCTGTATACTTTTATAAATAGAATGTTAATTCTATAAGTAGTTGATTCCTCTTTATAAATTTTTTATTCAATGATATCATGAAAATCCTTTAATGTAAGCTGCTCTTAGGTCTGCAAAATCATATAAACTGACAGCATGATAAATTCTAGCATGCTAAATTATTTTCATGATTTATTAATTATTCAAATGCTGATTATTTCAGATATTTTGTTACTATAAAATAACTTAAAACTGTCTTGCAACAGATTTCTAAGGTTTCCAAGATCAGGATATTTCATTATATTTAAATAAATTTGATACTACTATTTATGTAATGTGTTGACATTACTGGGAATTTACTATAATTATGATTTCTATTCCTGCTTTATCAACTCTATCTTATTTAGAATGTTTTGCTCCAGAGTGAAGTTATTTATTAAATAGAAAATGTTTGGGTAACTATATTTTTTAAAATAAAAATTTGGAAAGGGAAGTATTTTGAAGAATTAGATATGGTAGTTCAGTGCCTTGATATTTATTCAATAGTGAAATACTTAAATGTGTGTGTTTTTTGGTGTTTTTTTTTTAATAGATTATCTTTCTCAAGGAATAGATCTTTCTGGAATAGAAGTAATAGAAAATGATTTACTTTTTATTGCAAGAGCTCGACTTGAAGTGGAAAATCAAGCTAAGCGCCTCCTGGAACAGGGTGTAGAGACACAGGTAATAAAAGTAATAGCATTTTGTTAATGTGTTAAATATGTTGTAAGACAGATGAAGATTTGACTTTGAGGTTAAAAAACTAATATATGCCCTCATCGCTGAAGAACCATGTCTACAGTTTAAATTGTAGAGTAGGGTATGGAGTTAAGTATAGGGAAATTTTATTTAATATATGTTTATCTAATTTTAAAAATAGATTACAAGATTTTAGTATGTGATATATAAAATATGAGATATAATTTATATGTCTATGTAGATAGACCGTTAATACCTGTTGAATATGCTTATTTTGTCTTAAGCACTGTTACTTATTTAAGCCTTTCAACAACCCAGTAAAGTCAGTATTGTTATTTCCGTTTTACAAATGAGGAGACTGAGAACTTAAGTATCACATGGTATATTTTGGATCCAGATATTAAGCACTCTAACCCCAGAATCTTGCACCATTTACAATCACTGTGTATATATTTGTTTATTTATTTATTTGAGTGTGAGAAAGCACAAGCTGGAGAGTGGCGAAGAGTGAGAGGGAGAAACAGGCTTATCGCTAAGCAGGGCATCCTGATGTGGGGCTCAGTCAGTACCCCAGGATCATGATCTGAGTTGAAGGCAAACATTTAACTGACTGAGCCATTCAGGGTCCCATCTGTGCCATAATTTAAAAATATATATATTTTGGCTTGAGATATTTCTTAGGTATCATTTGCCTGTTGCTAAATATTCTGTAGTTGAAGAAATCCAAAGTTATTGATGTAGTTGAATCAACAAATTAGATGTAACCTATTATTCTACATTTCAATTGCACCCAGATATTTTCTCCATTTGTATTGGACCCAAATACAATTATTAGTGTCTATTTTTATTTGGATCCTTTAAACTAGGTGTTGTATTTTGTGTATTTGTACTGAACAAAAATAATTTTACAAATATTTTATTCTCTAAGTAGTCTCTAAATCAGGAAGGTACTTGTTTGACTTCTGATTCTTCATGGTTAAAATTTAAAAAGCATAACTGAGTATCACTGTTTAAAATAAACTTTTGACATTGATTATTATTTACATAATGAAAAGTGAATGGATGATAAGTACATATGGAATGAAATACCACACACACACATGCATGTAGAGTGAAATACCACCATGTGAACACATCTGTAAAATCAAGCCCCAGTCAAGAAATGGGAAACTCCCGGGACGCCTGGGTAGCTCAGTTGGTTAAGCAGCTGCCTTCGGCTCAGGTCATGATCCCAGCGTCCTGGGATCGAGTCCCACATCGGGCTCCTTGCTCCGCAGGGAGCCTGCTTCTCCCTCTGACTCTTCCTTCCACTCTGTCTACCTGTGCTCGCTCTCACTCACTCTCTCTCTGACAAATAAATAAATAAAATCTTTAAAAATATATATATATATAAGAAATGGGAAACTCCCAGCCCTCCTGGGTTCTCTTCACTCCCTCTCATAGTCACTGCTGTCCTTCTTTCCCGAAGGTAACCAGTATCCCAACTTAGAATACTGGAGCTGAGTTTTACCTGCTACTGATTTTCTGACTTTAGGTCTCACTGTGAAAGTAAACTGCTTATACTGTTAAAAAAAAAAAAAAGATACTCACCTACATCAAATTAGAGAAGATAATTTCAGAGAAATATTCAAGGAATTCCATGTCAACTTTGAATTAAGATGAATATTTCTGTAGAAAGTTGACCCATTTCATTTAGTTGTGAGAAGGGTAGCAATTAACATTTCAGAAAGTGAAGGATCCCAAGCCTTTTATATTCATCCAATGTCCATCTTATCACTACCTCACAGATTTCAAACTTTATGTAATACTATTTAAAATTTTTCCTGTGAAGTATATATTGCTATGTATGTATGTACATATATGCTTATATCTTTAATCTATGCAATCCTTAGTATTTTATTACATTTCAGAGTCATGGGAATGAAGCCAAAAATGGTAGAAAAGAAGCATTACTAAAGTTTGTTTAAAATACCATTTTTCGGGCACCTGGGTGGCTCAGTGGGTTAAGCCGCTGCCTTCGGCTCAGGTCATGATCTCAGGGTCCTGGGATCGAGTCCCACATCGGGCTCTCTGCTCAGCAGGGAGCCTGCTTCCTCCTCTCTCCCTGCCTGCCTCTCTGCCTACTTGTGATCTCTCTCTGTCAAATAAATAAATAAAATCTTTAAAAAAAAAAATACCATTTTTCAGTAGGGGTGGGTGATTTTAATATGGTGCAAAGGAATGGTTACTTTTAAAGACTTATTTTTTACCGTGTTCTTACATATCTAAAGTGGGGAAATATTTTCTAGGATAATTTTTCCTAACTAAATTCAATTTTAGATATGTTTTTGTTTTGGGGTACCTTTTAACAGTTGTCAAATTTGACTTTGCTTCAGTTTTTATTTTTTTTTTAAAGATTTATTTTTATTTATTTATTTGACAGAGAGAGATCAGAAGTAGGCAGAGAGGCAGGAAGAGAGAAAGGAAGGGAAGCAGGCTCCCTGCTGAACAGAGAGCCCGATGTGGGACTCAATCCCAGGACCCCGAGATCATGACCCGAGCAGAAGGCAGCGGCTTAACCCACTGAGCCACCCAGGTGCCCTGCTTCAGTTTTTAAATCATATTAAATTTAAAGTAGAACTGATAAACCTGTAAGAAATTAGTATCCTTAAACATTAATAGTGTTAAAAATTTGAATTGTATAAAGTTAATGAAAAGATTATTCAAGTAGATAACTGTCATTATTTAGCTAATGGCCCATGTCTAATCAGTGAGATTAAGTTAGATAAAGAAGAAAAAAAATAAAAATAATATGTGTCTTCACGGGTAGATGTGGGATGATCTGCATGGATCTGAGAACAGTCAACAGGGAGCTATAATTTTGTATGTCTCAGTGTGGTTTGAAGGAGGGTAGTTTCTGCTTAGTAGATGGAAATATTATCTCTGTTCTAGGCTGTCTGGGTTATATTAGCAAAGTTTGTCGTTCATTAGTCAGCATTATCCAATTCATTTGTCTCATTTAGAGTCTATAAAGTAACCAACCTGAGAATAATTGGGCTTCTACATAATTTTCCTAAAGAAAGAAAAGTGTACCAATCTGCCAGTATTAACATTCTGGTTCATTTTACAATTTCTACAGTATTTGTCGTATATAAATTAATATTCATGTTTATGACATTTATTAATGAATTTAGTCACGTGTGTCTGTCTCTCTCAGACCTGAGTCCTCTGGGTTATTTTCACGATGTCCGCTTTCTGCCTTTGCAGAACTGACATTAAACCGTCAACAGTAATGATGCTACTGAAATAATGCTTCTTGGGAGACAAGGTGGAAGGAGTCTATATGGGAACCTTTTGCCTTACCTCTTAGAAAGCAGCAAGACAGAGGTGTCATCCGGCTGGGTCAGCAGGCAGTTCAGGAATTAAAAAAGAAACTAACCTTTATTGAATGCAGTTCTTTGCCAGGATTTGTGGTTAGTCACTATACATTTGTTATTTCAGTCGTAGGAACAAATATGTGAGGAAGATATAATTATCCACTTTTTATACTTAAGGAAACAAAGCCCTGGAAAGGTTAAGAAATTAGCTGAAGATTACACAGCTAGCAGGTGGTAGAATCATGGTCTGGGAATGCCAACTTTCCACCTTTCTTAAATAAGACCAAGCACTTTATTCTAATTTTGTTAAATAATCATATTTTAAATTATTTGACAATCTGCAAAGTAATTTATGTTGAGAAGAATTTTTATACCATAAAAATTTCTTTGGGAAGTCTCCATGTGATGACTAATCTAAACCAGTTCTTTAGTATTCCTCAGAATTTTTATGTTTCTCTGGCCAACTTTTTTCCCCCCTATTCTTTGCAGTTAGTATTTCCATCAACCTTGCCCGCTTTGCCACACACTCCAGTTAACCCTGAGCAGATACTCTTAATTTCTACTTTGTACACGGACCTCTCACGCTGCCTGTGCTCGGGGCCCCAGTGTATTAGGAACCTTATCTCGTTGTATTTCCACATTCTCCTTTCTGTTTTATGCTCTGTCTTGTGTTCTTTTCCTTCTCATCAGCATTTACACATGCATATTTGATGCCAGTTTCCCCTGTGTTCTCTGCTTTTCAGGCTCACAGGCTTGCTTTTCGTTTTTCACATGCCTACTTTCCTTCCTTCTTTAGGGCTTTCATGTTCCTTTTAGGCCTGAAATACTCCTTCCACTTCCCATTAAAACAGATGCTGCAGCTTGCATCTATTTTATTCTCAAATCACATTCTCCCATTTATTAGATGTCACTGAAATAGTTAAATGTGGGGTGCCTGGGTGGCTCAGTGGGTTGAAGCCTCTACCTTCGGCTCAGGTCATGATCCCAGGGTCCTGGGATCAAGCCCCGCATCAGGCTCTCTGCTCAGCGGGGAGCCTGCTTCCCCCCACCCCCCGCCTTCCTCTCTGCCTGCTTGTGATCTCTGTCTGTCAAATAAATAAATAAAATCTTTAAAAAAAAAAGGAAATAGTTAAATGTTTTATTAATATTTATTGTAAATATAGACTAAAAGAATGACAGCATTTTAATTTGAAGTATTAATGCAATAATGAAATACTGCACACTAATCAGTTTATAGGCTCATAACATGAACAGAATTTTTAAAAAAATAAGGAACTTTTGAAAAATGTTACATCATCACTTGCATTTAATAATCAACTTCTGACATTAATTTGGCTTCTCAAAAATAGTGATTTCTTTTTGAGTGTGTAGTTGATAGCTATCATTTTTAGTGCCAGTTAGTTATAAATCTTAACTTTATTAAAAGAAAGTTTATTTTCTTGGCATTCTTTTTCCAAAACCAAAATTTTAGTAAATATAGATAATTTCTCTTTGATCATTACTGTTTTTTCCTGGTTAATTGCATAAATGTGCTATTTTCAGTTGTAGGTTTTAAATGGCTTTGTAGTATCACCAAATCTCTGCTATAGTGTTTCATAATTTCTCTTTTTGAAGTCATAAGCTAAATGACTACTGAGATATTGAAGAGCTCTTGTTTCTTCCTGCATAAAAAATATGAAAGTAAACTAACCTCACAAAGGCTGTATTATTTCTATATGGAAAAGATTCGTAGAGGTATCACTACCATTTTCTTTATTAAGAGTTTGGAAGGATTGATGACTTGGAGTGCATCTTCTGGTGAAGCATACCATATCACCACATTAGAAAAAACATTCTTCAATTCACTTGAAGAATGAATCTTTGTCACAGATATGGGGCTTGATATGGCTTCCATCCGCAGCAATTCCTTTTCTCCAATTTCTCTCTGTCTCTTTTGTACTGATCCTCAGAATCTTTCTCTGACAGAAGCCAGACAAAGAAAGAGAGAACCTTATGATATTTTCAGGATTGCAGCAGATTCATTACCTCGAGCTCTAACTAGCTTTCAAAAATAGGTGACAAAGATTTTGATCTGGATGAGTTCCTGCATCACCATAGATACCAGGCCTCCACAGTGAAATGATGACATTTTAATTAGAAAGACAGCTTTAACTTGTGAATTATAAGCTTTCCCGGTAAACAAGTGCAGGACTTTCTGGAGTTTCCAGGATGGGGGAAGATGATGTACTTAGTCACTTGTCTTTAAAAGTTATCAGGACAAAGGTCTATGTGATCTGTTCTTTCAGAGCTTAGTACTCAGCAGTGATCTCCCTCGTGGTAATTGTTGCCAGTGCTAGGAAGTAAATATCCACGGACCTGTCTTTTCCCTGAGGCAGAAAACCTCCTTGGTCAAGTGAGCCCAAGGTTCTGGTGCTTATCAGTTGACAACTAACAGTACTGTGACAGTGAGGTCTAGACAAGAGTCTTTCTAAGAGATGACATTGTAGAACTGAAGTTCAATAGATAAATGTCTCCATAACACGCAGTAAGTGACTATGATATTATGAACCCTTTTTACTTTTGTAATTAAAAATTCTCAGTTTGCTTCTAGCATAGAGAGGGTACCAATTTAAATGCGTTGTGTTGAAGATCTGTGGAAATTAAGCATTTCCTAAGCTTCAAAAACACTTCCTGGCAAAGTTGAACAAAGAAAAAAAAATTCCTTTTATAGCTACTTATGGTAGTTCAGCATACAGTACTTCTTTTGTGATCGCTTTTCTTCTGTGCTGGCCCAACCAACACCAGTAGTAGACTTGGTGTCAGTTGATTTGTGAAGTTGGATATCTGCTTTTAAAGGTCTAGCTTTCTGTCTTTAGCTGCTGCAAGTTTTCCTGGCTTGTCTCATGTATTCTAGAACATTTGAATCTATATAAACTCCTTTTGTATATTTGGTCCCAAGGTACTTTTTGGTTTTGGGTTTTTTTGCCATTTACAAAATACAGAGTTTCAGTAATTTTTCAACTCTTGTTGAAATATTCTTCTTTTTATTCATTTTTTAAACTTAAGTAAATTAACATACAATATCCTAGTTTCAGGTTTATATTATAGTGATTAGATATTTTTAAATGTTATAAAATGATCACTGTAAGTCTACTTAATGTCACCATACAAAGTTCTTACAGTGTTATTGACTGTACTTCCTATGCTGTACATTACATCCCATGACTTAATTATTTTATAACTGCAAGTTAGTACTTCTTAATATCCTTTACCTATTTTGCCTGCCCCCTCAATCCCTCCCTCATTTGGTTACCAGCAGTTTGTTTCCTGTGAGTCTGTTTCTGTTTTTATTTTTGTTTTAGGTTCCACTTAGAAGTGAAATCTCATGGTATTTGTTTTTCTGTGTCTGACATTTCACTAAACTTAATACCCTCAAGGTCCATTCATATTGTCATAAATGGCAAGACTTCATTCTTTTGGCTTTTTTAATTTTAATTTTATTTTTTTAAGTAAGCTCTATGCCCAACCTGGGGCTTGAACTGATGACCCCAAGATCAAGAGTCGGATGCTCTACTGACTGAGCCAGCCAGGCACCCCAACATTTCATTCTTTTCTATGGCTACTCAACAGTATGCATACACCACACTTTCTTTATCTGCTCATCTGTCAGTGGACAGTTAGGTTGCTTCCCTATCTTGGCTATTATAAGTAATGCTGCAGTAAACATAGGGGTACATATATCTTTTTGAATTAGTGTTCTCATTTTCTTTGGGTAAATACCTGGTAGTGGAATTGCTGGATCATATGGTAATTCTATTTTTAACTTTTTGAGTTTTCCCAAAGCATTTTTTTTGACCCAAAATAAACAACTTCAGGATGGGTAGGTGCTATGGATGAAGGGTATTAAAGGTACAAACTTCCAGGTAAAGAATAAATGTCTTGAGAATGTAATATACAACATTGTGACTATAGTTAATACAATAGTACTGCTGAGAGGATAGTCCTTAAAAGTGCTTATCACAGGAAAAAAATCTGTAACTATGGTGATGATGTTACCTAGACTTTATGATGATCATTTTGCAATATACACAAATATCATATCATTATGTTGTACACCTGGAACTAATATAATGTTGCATGTCAATTATACTTCAATTTGAAAAGAAGCAATTTGAAAGGATGATTATAGTAAGAGCTCTTCAAGTTAACCAGAGCTAAATGTTTCATGTATTTCCTTTACTAAATTCAGTGGATAATTTGTCATTACTACCCCCATCTACCACAAATATTTGTCTGTTTGCTCCTATCACTGTTAGCTTTCCTTAGATTTAATAGAGATCTGGGGCGGGGGTGGGGGTGCTCCTGGGTGGCTCAGTGGGTTAAAGCCTCTGCCTTCAGCTCAGGTCATGATATCCGGGTCCTGGGATCGAGCCCTGCATTGAGCCCTGCATCGGGCTCTCTGCTCAGCAGGGAGCCTGCTTCCCTTCCTCTCTCTCTGCTTGCCTCTCTGCCTACTTGTGATCTCTGTCTGTCAAATGAATAAATAAAATCTTTAAAAAACTTTTTTTAAAAACTAAAAAAAAAAGAGATCTGCATGAGCACATTTATATTTAAATAAGGTTTATGACATGTGTAAATAGTAATTTTAAAAATTACTCTTCTGTAGTTAATATGTTGTTATATGTTGTTACTAATAATAGTAGTGTTATTAATTTGTACTGACCTGGTGTTATAGAACTTAAAAAGATACTGATCTCTAAATGTTTTCCCCAAAGTTTAGTCTTATTATTTAGCTTGTGCTTGCTATTTTATCCTTAAATTTGGAAATTAATTTAAACTCTTATTTAAACACTCTAAATCAAGGGTTGGTACTGTGGATTTTGCTATGGCCCAAGTACTAAGAATTGTTTTTGCATTTTTAAGTGGTTGAAAAAAAACAAAGAAGAACATGCAATGGAAACCATATGTGTCCTGGAAAGCCTGAAATATACTTACTTTTGCGCCCTTTAAAGAAAAAGTATACTGATCCTTGCTTTAAATCATTTTATCTTCTTCTTCGTGTATGTTTTAGTATTTTTCTTTCTTCCTTCTCTCCACAACCCCATTCTCTTCTGTAGCATTTCAGTTATCATATGGTACTGCTCTGTGTTTTTGTTTTATGCCAAATGTAAAGTGGTACTGTTATTTTTGTTTCTGCATTTTGTATTCATGCTATTTTCTTATTCTTTGATACATTTTCTTGTCATGAACAACCTACTGTAACATTGGTTACTTTGTTTTTAGATTTAATTTTGTTGCTATCTTCTAGTGTAGATTCACTCTAATTCAGTCTAATTAACTGTCTACTTTCAGCCGTAGGGTCTTTTGGCATCACTGAGTGGCATTTCATTTTCATACTGCCCTGTGAATAATTTTTTCAATAACTGACTAAATTTTTATTATATTCACATAGAATCTATCCCTGTTCTTTGTCTAAAATTTGTGTAATTATTTTCTGTTTCTCAAAAACTCAGAACTTTTTATTTGGGCAACTCTTATTTAAATGATTTTTACTTAATTTAAACAATCTAATGCTGGCTTTTTATTATAGTAGCAAATACTTAAATTTTTATTTTGTAATTCAGAAGAAAAGACCCAGGTAACCGCTTTGGGTCACTCAAGATTAGTTTGCATTTTCTACAGTTTCATATAACCAAAGTCATAGTGTGGTTTCTCATGTCTGAGAAACACGAGACATGTCTGACATGATGAAGACATGATGAAGAAACATGTCTCTTCTCCATCATAATTATTTTGAGATCAATCCATGTTGAATGCTTTGGTGGCTTGGTCCTTTTTTATTGCAGATTAGTATTCCATTTTAGTTGAAGTACTTTTATCTGTTAACTAATTGACAGACATCTGGGGTTATTTCCAGATTGAGGCTATGTAAATAAGGCTGCCATGGGCCAAGTACAAGTCTCTGTGTCAGCATATGTTTTCGTTTCTCTTGGGTAAGTATGAAATGCAAGAATGGTTGGGTTTTTGCAAAGAATGGTCTATTTACTTTTTAAAGAAACTAGCAGTTTTCCAGAGTGGCTCTATCTTTTCACATTCTCACCTGAGTAGGTTAGGGTTTCTCCAGGTCCTTACCAAATTCGATGTTGGGAGTCTTTTTTAATTTTAGACATTTGAACAGGTCTCGGAGGTAGTAGATTCTCATTGTGGTTTTAATTTGCCTTTCCCCTAATAGCTGATGTGACCAGCTTTTCCCATATGCTAAATATGAAAGGTCTTTGATCGGTATTTAAAGAGTTTATTTTATTCTTCTTACTGAAATGTAAGAATTCTTAATGTATTCTGGATACAGATCTTTTGTCACATATGTGTATTGTAAATATTTTCTAAGGCTTGCCTTTTTTCTTTTTGCATTGTCATCGAGGTGTAATTTAACATACCATAACATTCGTTCATTTAGCGTATAGTTTGATGAATTTCAGTCAATTTGTACAATTGTGCAACCATGTCACAACACACATTTTGGGAAAACTGTTATCGCCATGAAACCATTCCCTCATGCCTGTTCGCAGTCAGTCCCTTCTCCCGCTGCTGAACCCAGGCAATCCCTGATCTGCTCTCCATGTCCATAGATCTGGCTTTCTCTAAAATTTCATAAAAGTGGAACCATACAGCATGTATTCTTAGACATCTAGTTTCTTTCACTTAGCACATTGTTTTATTTAGGTTCATCTTTGTTGTTGCATGCATAAGTGATCCTCTTCTTGCTTAGTAATATTCCATTCTGTGGATATAGTCACCGTTCATGTATCTATAGGTTGTTGGACATTAGATTAGTTACAGGTTTTTAGCTATTAAGAATAATGCTGCTCGCGTCCCTGATTGGCTCAGTCAGTTAAGTGTCTTATTTCAGCTCAGGTCTTGATCTCAGGATCAAGGATGCATTCAAGCCACGCATTTAGAAAAAAGAAAGAAAGAATAATGCTGCCTTTTCCCCCCACTTGATATCATCTTTTTGAAGAGCAAATTTTTTTAGTTTTGACAGACCGGTTTATCTGTGGTTTTGTTTGCATGTTACATAAAATTTCTGCCTACCCTAAAGGTGCAAATCTTTCTTCCTGTGTTTTTTTGAGAATTTATGAGTTTATTGTTTAATTTTTATGTTAAGTGTAAGGTTCATTTTTTCCATAGAAATAGGCGGTCGTTTGAGCACCTTTTGTTGAAAAGGGTTATTTTTTCTTTCATTGAATTAATTCATTGTGAATTGGCAGATATTTTGGCACCTGGAGAATATTTAATTGCCTGTCATTCTTTCTACTGATAGTTTTAACATTTATTGATGATTTTTGTCTAAATCATTTTATATTTTTCATTGGAGAATGTGAAAGTGATTTCTATTTTTGTTATTCCTCTGTTTTTATTAGCTGTGATTCATTTGTAAAGAAGAACTTTCACTCATCAACTCAGGAAATTTGGTTACCCTGAACTGTAATTCCTTTTTAAAATGATCAGTAAATATTTAAATTTTGCACCTTTATTATCAATTTACAAAGTAGTGAGTTGCTATGATAGCCACCTCCAGTGGCAGCAAATGTGGTATGATTTTGTTCTCTTTTGTTTTTCCTTCTTTTTTTTTTTGAAGAACTGTTAGGGACTCATGTATTTTTATATATGTGGTGCTGGGTGAGACTGCGAGAGCTGTGACACCAAGCCAGACTAACGATGGCTTAAAAATAGGGATTTGTCTGGTTGTGGGTGGTGCTAACATTGTTTCAGCTGTTCAATAAGGATTCAGGTCTTTCTTCCATTCTGTCATCCTTAGTGTCCTTTGCTGGTCACATCATGGTCTCCCACCACTAGGCATCATGCCCATGTTTGACGTGTGAATATGGGGCAGTGTCAGCTGCCAGCCAAAAGGCAGGGCAAATCTTCAGAACTGCTCCAGGAGACCTGTTTTTCTGTCTTATTGACCAGATCTGGGCCGCATGGTCATCCCAGCTGTCAGGAGTACTGTGGAAGCAAGGATCTGGCAGAGAAGCACAAAATTGTCAGCATTGGCTTGCGCTGCTTATGGGCCATTGCTGGGGGCAGAGTGCATTGTCACCCCAGGAGAAAATTAGGTTTTTACTTTAGAAACATTGGGAACATTATGTTAAGAAAGGAAGAACTGAATTTCAGGGAGTAACTAGTAATGCCTACCATAAATGTCTTTGATAAAGCACAGAATGACTAGAATTATTCTGTTACTTAAAAAGATAAGCCAAATTTATACATTTGACTTAAAAGTGTAATTATATTAAAAGAATAACATTTGGGCCTTAGTATATTGTTGTCTTATTTTCCTATACTGTCATTGTCCTATAAAATTTATTTTACTATTGAACACATTTTAGTGTCCTTGAAAAACTATCTACTGATCTTTAATGCAATGAGAATGTTATTCTGGAGTCCCTGGCTGGCTCAGTTGGTGGAACATGTTACTCTTGATCATGGGGTCATGAGTTCAAGCCCCGTGTTGGGGGTAGAGATTACTTTAAAAAAAAAGAGAGAGAGAGAGAGAATGTTCCTCTAAACATTGACATCATTTAAATATTTTTATTTAATGCCAATGTATGACTTCAGATGCTCTCTAGATTTGATACTCTAAATCTGTTATCCTTTGATACCCCCTTTTCCATTTTCTGTGTGTCATCACTTCTTCTGCAGAACCCTCCTCTTCCTGTCCATGTTCACTCCTTTTTTACTGTCCTTTTTCCTTGTCTTTCTATAGCTCTTTTATTTTCTGCTTTTCTTCTAAAAGGGCTAGAATAAAGTTGATTTCTGGTTGATAAGATCATATTGTGCTATTAAATGTCCTTCTTAGTTTCTTAATTTCATTTGGGTTATGCACTGTTGACTGTTGATTGTTAACAGGTTCTGAAATAATCATATTAGGTTAGCTGAGAAGTACATATCCAGCATTAATGGCCTGCATGTTACTGAATCAGAGAAGACACTGGTAAGCTCTAAATCACAACCAAGGTAGCTAATATAATTCTTGCTTTTAAATTACGTTATTTAATGTGATTCTCTCTTCCTTTAGGACATGTAATCTCCCATGGAGCTCCATTAAGTTTTCAGTGTTTTAGGCATGTTGTAGCTCCAGAAAAAGTGTCCAGTGTGTCTGTCCCATTAGGGCATATGGCTAGGAGATTATAAATTGCCTTCAGTATTTTGGCCTAATATACACTTGTTATGTATAGGGTGTTGTGAGTTTATTAATACTATTTTTGTTAAATAAAATAGTTGGAATTTTTAATTTGTAAATTACTGTGTATGTTTTAGGTACTGAGCTTTTCCTTGTTTTAAATTTACCTGAAAATCAGCCTGATTTTATTAAGTACATCTTCTACTGAGGGCATGGTTTAAAGAACTACCTGCTTTGTGGTAAAGATGATTAAACTTGTATCCTTTCTCTGCTGTAAAATAAAACTACAGAAAGTGTATTATTTTATTTTTACTCAGCAGTAAGGACTGGCTGTATAGTGAAACATAGCTTGTTCTACTTGTTCTCTGAAGTTTTGCTTGAACTGACTTTGCATCTTTCTCACTGTAATATCTGTGCTTTTGAGGGACACTAAGTTGATCTCTCCCTTTCCCTCCCTATCAGCCCCCTCTCTGAATGTATTTCTGGGGTTCCTTGGGGTTTTTTCCCCCTTTTTCTTAGTTTTTGTTTTAATTGAGTATGGAACGGCTTACTGATCAAACTTTGAGGAAATACTGTATTTCTAAACCTCACTAAGGAAAAGTAAAATTTCAGAATCTCATGCCTGCCTTTCTAGTTCAAATCAGTTGGGGAAACAGCTAAGACTATCATAGGACTTAAAGCTTTATGAACTGAGTCACTTTGGAATGGTGCACAGACTGTTACAACAGAATAGCATCAGCTGAATTTATATTCTACATTCGTCCTTTTCTTTTCTCAGCTCATTTCTTATATGAAAGCTAAAGAAAAAGAATTTACCTGCTGAACAATTATTTCAGTAAGGGAAGGAATGAAATGTGATTGTCTTTATGATACAAGGAGTATTTGATCCTTTCAGACTTTTAATATAATTTCAGGCTATCCTTCACAGTCATACATTTATGTCATTTTTGCATTTTGTTTCCACTTAAATCAAATTGTCACTCTCTCCATTTCTGCTGCTAGTTATATGAAATTTTTCAAGTTGTATTAAACTTTTGACTTAATATTATATTTGTGCTCATGAAGGTCATCTCCTATTAGTTTACAGCTTACTTAGTAAGTGCTGAAATACTAATTGCTGCTTCATAGAACAATCTTTACAGCAGTCTGCCTAGATCTCTGTTCCATTAGCTCAGTGCCAGCTGTTGCTTTGGTTACAGTGTTACTGTTTTGGCAAGCTTTTCAAGGATCTTAACTGTGTTGCTTTTCTGACTATATTATTATGGTATTTTCTTTTCTTCCCATATAATACTACTAAGGTATTGGAGGAGAAAGGAAAAAATTACATTATATTTATTTGTTTCTAAAGCAGGAGAAACAATTTTAGTTTAATAAAAAGAAAGTGGTTGTGCCATCTTCTGAAATGCTTTTGAAGAGGTAGAAATTTATCTTGATCTATTTATGAAATTATCCCTTTCTTCTCTGTTACATGGGCTTTAATCTCACTTTATATCACAATTTATGATAAATTTTATATAAGATTAAAAGATTTCTTGAAGGTCACAGTGACAATTTGTAAAAAAATTATCCTTAGAATTGACTGTCTTATTTAAAAGAGAAGACATTGTCTAGAAGACATGGCCACCTTTTCAGCAGAAGCTTATCTCTTGCTAGCATGGTATTTTTCAAATATGTTTAGTCTGTATGTTTTGAGAGCTCTTAAAATTTGCCAGAGAGTATTTCTTGCCTGCAAAACTGGCATATCTGGAGATCTTCTCAATCAAGTGATGATGGGATGACCTGTGGTAGAGTACAGAGTAAACAGGAAAGGGCCCAAGACCTAAAACTGGCCAGCTGTGGGCCTGTTCTCTTGCTGCCTTGGTTTCCTTAAGTGTAAAGTGAGGATAGGAATACTTATTCTGCCTATATTGTGATGACAAATTAATATCAGTAAATATGAAGGCTCTTTAAAACGGGGAAGACAGTATGGAGGTTCCTCACAAAATTAAAAGTAGAATTACCATGTGATGTAGTAACTCCACTACTGGGTATTTACCCAGTATAATTTGAAATAATATATACACCCTTATGTTTATTGCAACATTATTTGAATGCAATAGCCAAAATGTGGAAGGCACCCAAGCAGCTGGGCAAGTTTGCATTCCCGCCCACACTTATTGTTCCTTATGTCTTTGAAGTTAGCTATTCTGACAGGTGTGAGGTGATATCTCTTTGTAGTTATGATTTGCATTTCTCTGATGATGAGTGATATTTTGCATCTTTCCATGTGTCTGTTGACCATCTGGATGTCTTCTTTGGAGAAATGTCTACTCATGTCTTCTGCCCAATTTTTAATTGGATTCTTTCTTTTTGTGTAGTGAGTTATGAAAGTTCTTTATATATTTTGGATACTACCCTTTATCGGATATCTCATTTGCAAATATCTTCTCCCATTCAGTAGGCTGCCTCTTAGTTTTGTTGACTGCTTCCTTCACCCTGCAGAAACTTCTTATTTTGATGTAGTCCCACTAGTTTATTTTTGCTTTTGTTTCCCTTACCTCAGCAGACATATGTAGAAAGATGCTGCTACTGCCAGTGTTAAAGAAATTATGGCCTCTGCTCCCTTGAAGGATTTTTATGGTTTCAAGTCTCACATTTAAAAATCAACTTTGGGGGTGCCTGGGTGGCTCAGTGGGTTAAGCCGCTGCCTTCGGCTCGGGTCATGATCTCAGGGTCCTGGGATCAAGCCCCGCGTTGGGCTCTCTGCTCAGCCGGGAGCCTGCTTCCTTCTCTCTCTCTCTCTCTGCCTGCCTCTCTGCCTGCTTGTGATCTCTCTCTGTCAAATAAATAAATAAAATCTTAAAAAAAAAAAAAGTAAAAATCAACTTTGGGTTTATTTTTGTGTCTAGTGTAAGAAAGTGGTTCAGTTTCATTTTCTTTTGTGTCACTGTACAGTATTCCAAACATGGTTTGTTGAAGTCCATTAGATATTCTTGGCTCCTTTGTCATATAATAACTGATCGTATAATCATGGGTTTATTTCTTGGCTCTCTATTCTGTTCCTTTGATCTGTGTGCCTGTTTTTTGCCAGTACCATACTGTTTTGATTTCTACAGCATTGTAGTATATCTTGAAGCCTGGGATTGTGATCCCTCTAATTTTGTTCTCTTCAAAGATTGTTTTGGCTATTTGGGATCTTCTGTGGTTCCATACAGATTTTAGGATTATTTGTTCTAGTTCTATGAAAAATGAAAAATGCTATTGGTGTCTTGATAGGGATTGCATTAAATGTGTAGGTTGCTTTGGGTAGTAATGAAGCTTTTAACAGTATTTTTTCTTCCAGTTCATGAGCATGGAATGTCTTTCCATTTCTTTGTGCATATGCATGTTTTTCTGTTGCCTTTAATCCTTTGTATTGATTTCCTAGGGCTGCCCTAACGAATGACCACATACTAGGTGACTTAAAGCAACTAAAGTTTATTTTCTCGTAATTCTGGTAGTTAGAAATCCAAATCAAGATGTTGGCAGGGCCACACTCCCTCTGGAGACTATGGAAAAAGCCTTCCAAGCCTCTTATTTAAGTACTCCTGGCTCCACTCTGTCCTTCACGTTCCATGGCTAGTAACTGTTTCACCCCAATCTCTGCCTCTGTTGTCAAACATTACCTTTTTCATGGTGTTTGTCTCTGGGTGTTTTATTCTCCTTTAAGGACATCAGTCATTGGATTTAGAGCCCACCACAATCCAGTATGACTTCATCTCAGTTTAACTGGTTATATCTACAAAGACCTTTCCTCCAAATAAGGTTAGAGTCTGAGGTTTCAGGTGGACGTGAAATTGTTGGGGACAAGGAACAATAATTTAGACACTAAACCATCTAAAATTTTATCTGTTTGTACAGTGTGTAAACATTTGGCAGCTCATGCTGCCTCAACAGAAACCATAGGCTAGGTAGGTGGCTTAAATAATAGATATTTATTTTCTTACAGCTCTGGATGGTAGAAAATCTAAGGTCAAGTTTGGGCAGCGTTCAGTTTCTGGTGAGGAGTCTCTCCTGGCTTGCAGACAGCTGCCTCATTTCTGTGTTCTCACATGATAGAGACACAAGAGTATACAAGCTCTCTGGTATCTTCTTTTATAAGGCACTAATGCCATCAGACCAGGGTCCTACCTCAGGACTTCATCTAACCCTAATTAACTCCAAATAATCCCATCTGTAAATAACATCACATTGGGTGTTAGGGCTTCAACTGGTGGGGGGCCAGGAGTGGGAGTGAGACAGACACAGACATTCAGTCCATAACAAATTGCAAAACTAAAATACATATTTTACATTAGCCAATATTTTAGGAACCAATTATTTTTAAAAAGCAATTGTGATAGTGTGTATTCAGACATAAAACTTGTATTTATTGTTTTAGGAAAAAATTCACACAAGACTCATGTTTATATAGTAATATAAACATTCATATATTTTTTTTATTTGATTTAATATCTTGTCCCCCAAACTAGGAAGCATTATTGAATGATGTTTTTAGGTATCTAAGGTATCTGATTTATATTTTTGTCATAATTTGTTACCCTTTTCATTTCCCAATATTTACCTTAGACATTTTTATTAAAATACAATGAACAGGGGTGCCTGGGTGGCTCAGTGGGTTAA
Source organism: Mustela putorius furo (assembly GCF_011764305.1). Lineage (NCBI taxonomy): Eukaryota > Metazoa > Chordata > Mammalia > Carnivora > Mustelidae > Mustela > Mustela putorius. The sequence goes on from NW_025421998.1 coordinate 17,274,463, forward strand.
GCCGCTGCCTTCGGCTCGGGTCATGATCTCAGGGTCCTGGGATCGAGTCCCGCATCGGGTTCTCTGTTCAGCAGGGAGCCTGCTTCCTTCTCTCTCTCTCTCTCTCTCTGCCTGCCTCTCAGTGTACTTGTAATTTCTCTCTGTCAAATAAATAAATAAAATCTTTAAAAAAATACAATGAACAGAGAAGTGTATACATTATGAGTTTTTCACAAAGTGTTTTGTGAAAAACACAAAATGTTTTTCACAAAGTGAACAAACATATAACTAAACATTCAGATTTAAAAACACTAAAACCTTTACCAGCATTCCACAAACCTTTCCTATGCTCTTTTTGCAGTTCGCAAGTTCCCCCAGGTAATTCTTTTGTATCTACTAAAAATTTGAGAGCCACTTGCATAGGTACCCAAAGTAGCAGGTGTTTGTGTAGATCTCTTACCTATCAGTTGTTAGTGGACTTAGTTTCCATCACACGGTCTCATACACAGGCTTTCAAATGTGCTGCTCCTTTGCTTGGAGGAGTTTTCCTTTTGCTTTCCCCCTCTTCCTGTAAATTGCTACTTCCTGTAAATAGTAGCATGGAGCCCAATGCGGGCCTTGAACTCATGACCCTGAGGACAAGACCTGAGCCAAGATCAGGAGTCGGACACTGAACTGGCTGAGTCACCCAGGCGCCCCCTCCTCACGTAAATGTTTCACATCTTACCTTCAGGCCACCAGACACCTTCATTTCAGATCTTAGCTGAGACTCCTTCATGGAGCATTTCCTGACTCCTCCATCTTTCTTTCTTTCCCTCCCAGATCTAGGTTAATACCCCTTTGACGTGTTTTCATTAAACTCTGCATTTCTCCTCTCATTTATCATGGTGCGTTCTAATTGCTGCTTTACTTGTCTTTATATCCCTTCAGACTATAAATAAGTCAGAGTGTAATATTTGCCTCATTTTTTAAAAAACTCCTTGTGTCTTGTGCATTAATAGAGGATGATATACATTGAATGATAGTAAAGTCATCATGTTTCAGTTCTGGAAAAGGTACTAGAGTTCATCTAGTCCAGCTCCTTCTTTTTACAGATCAGGAAACTAAAAGCCCAGAATGTATTATTAGTAAGGGCTCGGAAAAAGCCTGTGATCAAAATCCATAGTATTTGTCTGTGGTGAGAGGGGATGGTGGAGAAAGGATGTTAATGTTAAGTATCTTCAGGAGATGTTTTTCACTTCTATCATAGCTAGACGAAATGATTTCATTTTCAATTTTTCTAATGTTCTAGTCTCATTCCTGGCTAGAGTATTGTTCCATTGCCTTGCTGTTCTTCACTCTCACTAATTCTGTGCTTGATTTACCTCCTTTGTGACTTATAGTTTCCAACACCCCTATTTTCATGATTTATTACTTCAGTTTAGTTTGCTACCTAGACTAGGTTTCTGTGATTATCTATTTCAGATGTGTTCTCATTTCCACCCAGAGTGCCCTATTGGCACTTGACACTCAGCAGGACGAACAGCTCAGTGCTTTGTTAGCAGCAGCCCCTGATCCTCCCGTGCCTGCTCTCTCCCACCCACTCACCCAGATGATCTCCTTCTGACTGTCCTTTTGCTATGCCTGTCTTCACAAGCTCACCAACTTGACACTTCCAAGATCCTAGTCTTTTCCCTGCCTCTTTCCCTTGTAATCAGTCAGCATCCAGTTTCTTTCCAGTGTTTCAAAATCTCTTGTATCTGTCCTGTTCTTTATACCCTCATTGCAGCTCTCTACTTTAAGCTGCGTTTTCAGCTCATTATTTTATTTCCTCAAACAGCTTAGATTGTGATATTTAGAAAAATCATTTTTATTACCAATAAAATAAAATAAAATCTTTACAGAATGCCACTCAGCATTGTCAGTGACAAGACCCTTGTTATCAGCTCAACATTACCTTTTATTATGAGTTTTTAAGGCACATAACATTTGTGGCAATAGAATCTCTTTATTGCTCCTTACATATACTCTGTAGTTTTCCTCTGTCATTTCTTTGTGTATTCTGTTCTTTAAAAAAAAAAAAAAAGCCATCTTCACATGAATAAATGGTTCTCCTTCTCCTTCATTCTCCTTCTCCCTCTCCTTCTAAGTCTGGCAGTCATCTATTCCAGTGGTTCCCAGATGGTTGCCAGGCCAACTATATCAGAAGCATCTGAAGAGTTTTGAAAATTCTGTAACCAGGTCTCAGTCTGGTCCAACTGAACCACAGTCTTTGGAGTTTAGGTCTTGCTGGCTACATTTTTATTTAAAAAAAACCAAAAAAACAACAAAAAAACACTTCAGATAGCTTTGGGAATCTCCATTCATCTATCCTCATCATTTTTAAATTTATGAAATTAAGATGCAGAGGAGAGAACCAAGTACCTCAAGCTTACTCATGTGGTATCTATTGGGTAACTACTCATTTGAATAAGTAAAGATAGAGTGATAAGAAATTCTTGGGAACTGGAACAAAAGCTCTTCTAGCATTCTTTTAACTTTTAGAATATTAATAAATGACCTGAGAACCAATATTTTGTACTATCCATATACTGAGTACTAGGTATTTTTTTTTTAAACATATATTTTTATCCCCAGGGATACAGGTCTGTGAATCACCAGGTTTACACACTTCACAGCACTCACCAAAGCACATACCCTCCCCAATGTCCATAATCCCACCCCCTTCTCCCAAACCCCCTCCCCCCAGCAACCCTCAGTTTGTTCTGTGAGATTAAGAGTCACTTATGGTTTGTCTCCCTCCCAATCCCATCTTGTTTCATTTATTCTTCTCCTACCCACTTAAGCCCCCATGTTGCATCACCACTTCCTCATATCAGGGAGATCAGATGATAGTTGTCTTTCTCTGCTTGACTTATTTCACTAGGTATTTTATTTTTTAAGATTTTATTTATTTATTAGAGAGAGAAGAAGAGAGCACCAGTAGGAGGGAGTGGCAGAGGCAGAAGGAGAGGGAGAAGCAGGCTCCCTGCTGAGCAGCGTGCCCAATGCGGGGCTGGATCCCAGGACCCTGAGATCATGATCTGAGTTGAAGGCAGATGCTTAGCCAACTGACCCACCCAGGTCCTCCACTGAATACTAGGTATTTTGAATATGTTATTTCAATAGTCTGAAATTAGTCTGAAAATTAGACTGAAAAATAGTCTGAAATAGTCTGAAACTGAAAAGTTGTCATGCAAAGAATAATATTAGCAAACCAAATCATAAAAATTTACTTGCTCATTTACTTATTCAACACCTATCTATTTAGCACCTGTGCTAGATATTATGAGTATTAAAGTGAATAAAACAAATTTGGATCCTCCCCTCAGAGATCTTAAAATCTGGTGAGGAAAGAAATATTATTAATATAAAGTTTGATGAGTGATAACGTAATATTCCCAGTGTCACACAGATTATACAAAGTTGGGCTTTTGTCCCAAGACTATTTACTTTTAAAAGCCCACATTAACTACGATTCCAGCAGATCAAAGTAAAGACAGCTAATACTTGAGCTCTTCATTCTGTCTGCAGTGCTAGGTCAGTTATAAGGACTTTTTCATTTACATATAAGGTTGATACTGCTGTTTTCACTGTAGTACAGATGAGGAGACTAAGTCTCAGGATGGTTAAATAATTGACTAAGGTTTTGGCTACTAACTACTCGTGCTTGGCTTCTGATCTAGGCTTCTGGCTCCAAATACCTGTGAAATAGGTATAACAAAACTTTATATAATAGAATCAACAAATCCAATAGTTCATTATTTGACAAGATTAATACATTAAATTGATAAATACTGAAAAAGACTATTAAGAATAGGAAAAAAAGTTTTTTAAAAGGCACACATTACTGGTATTAAGGGGGAAAAAAAGTGACCCAATTACAGGTTCAACAGAAAATAATAAGTTAATAAGGGGATACTAGGTATAACTTTAAAACAGTACATTTGAAAGGTTAGATAAGATTGAGAAATTTCTAGAAAAACAACTTACTGAAATGAACACTAGGAAAATTTAAAAATCTGATTAGTTGTATTGACAAAATTAATTATCATTACACAACCTCCCTCAAAGAAACTTCAAAGGGGCGCCTGGGTGGCTCATTGGGTTAAAGCCTCTGCCTTCAGCTCAGGACATGATCCCAGGGTCCTGGGGTCAAGCCCCGCATCAGTCTCTCTGCTCAGCAGGGAGCTTGCTTCCTCCTCTCTCTCTGCCCAACTCTCTGCCTACTTGTGATCTCTATATGTCAAATAAAGATATAAAATCTTTAAAAAAAAAAAAAAGAAACTTCAAGGACAGATAGTAGTTTCACTAGTGAATTCATTCAAATATTTAATAAATCAACCAGTGTTTTTACAAACTCCATCTACGAATTGAGAAAGAAGGAACACTTACTTGATTATTTCATGAGGCCAGTATATATAAACTTGATATGAGGAAGGATATTAGCTATCTCTCCTGAAAATCAATTAAAATCTAATAAAGAAGGGCACCTGGGTGGCTCAATGGGTTAAAGACCTGCCTTTAGCTCAGGTCTTGATCCCAGGGTCCTGGGATTGAGCCCCACGTCAGGCTTTCTGCTGAGCTGGGAGCCTGCTCCCACCCCCACTCCTGCCTCTCTGCCTACTTGTGATCTCTGTCTGGCAAATAAATAAAATCCTAAAAAAAAAAACTACTAAAAGAAGGATTAGCAAATATAAGTTATGGACATCTAAAAAGGATAATTCATCATTATCAAGATGGCTTTAGTCTAGAAATACAATATAATGTCATCAATGAAGGGAAAAATTGATCATCTTAGTAAATGCAGAAAAAGCATTTAATACAATCCAACATCAGTCTATGATGTAAAATTTTTAGCAGACCTAGAATAGAATATTCTTAATCCAATAAAGTGAAATATTTAAGGTTTTCTGCTTGCGGTTAGGAATGATACAAAGATATTACTCATCACTTTAACATAGCAACATACTGAAGATCCTAACCAGGGAGTAAGAGAAAGCAATAAAATATAGAACGATTAGAAATGAAGGGGCACCTGGGTGGCTCAGTGGGTTAAAGCCCCTGCCTTCGGCTCAGGTCATGATCCAGAGTCCTGGGATCGAGCCCCGAATTGGGCTCTCTGCTCGGCAGGGAGCCTGCTTCCTCCTCTCTGCCTGCCTCTCTGCCTACTTGTGATCTCTATCTGTCAAATAAATAAATAAAACCTTTAAAAAAAATGAAGAAATATTATAGATATTGGGGAAGGTATGTGCGATGGTGAGTGCTGTGAAGTGTGTAAATCTGGCAATTCACAGACTTGTACCCCTGGGACTAATAATACATTATATGTTTATAAAAAAATTAAAAATTATTAAAAAAATAAATGAAATAAAAATTACTTAGAAATAACATGATTATGTATATAGGAAATCCAAAACAATCTTCAAAGTATTAGAATTAATAACAGAACTTTGAAACTTTGGTAAAATTCAATATATAATAATGAATTCTATCTTTATTATACAAGCAGCAAAATTAAAAATTACCACTTAAATATCAAAAAGCACCAAATGTGTAGGAATGATTCACACTGGAGTTATGTAATAGCTCTTCACAGGAACTGTAACGTTGTTAAGAGAAGTTAAAGAAGACCTGAGTAAATGAGGAGAGCTACCATATTCATGGATTAGAGAATCGTTCTTACAAAGGTTTCAATTCCTGCTAATTTTAGGTATAGATTTTATGTAGTCTCAAAATTTCAGGAGCTTTTTCTTTGATGGAAATTTCTAGCCCATTATTAAATTTATATGGAAGTATCGTGAGCCAAAAATAGTCTATACCAAATTGAAGAAGAACAGAAATGGAGGACTATCAGACTTATTCTAAAGCTACAACAGTTTACACTGGTGATTTGATGTAATGAAGGTAGACAAATGGTACAGAATTGAAGGTTCAGGCAAAAACACGTAAATGGAAACTTCATTTACTGCAAAGGTAGGCTTTGAGAGCAAAGAGGTAAAGATTTTAATTTCCTTGTTTGTTTTTTCAAGTAAGTTTTGGGCCAGTTGGGTATTTATATAGAAAATCACTAATCTTGGCTCCTTTCTCATACAGAAAGTAGTTCCAGGTGGATTATATTTCTGAATGTGAAAGACAAATGAATAGAGTTTTTGGAGGGTAAATTCTTGAACGAAGGACATTTTCATAAATGTGGGATAGGAAAATTTTTAAATAAGATACTAAAAGTGCTAACCATAGGTTGATAAAATTGACTGCATGTAAATTAGGAACTTCTTTTCCTTACAAGAATTCTTAAGTGTGGGAGAACATACTTGCAATATATATAATTATCAAAGTGATTACATCCAAATATGTAAACAACTTTTACAAATATGTAAAAGATGAAAATAACCAGTGAGAAAAATGGGCAAAAAAAATGAACATGCACTTCACAAAAGAAGTTCTCAAATGGATAATTAACATGCAAGAAGGGATAACTTCTTAGTCATCACAGAAATGTAAATTAAAACCACAGTGATCATTCCAAAGAATAGCTTAAAAAGATGATAATTCTGAATTTTGGTAAGGTTGTGGAACACCCACAACTCATGTATTGCTGCTGGGGCGTGAATTGTACAATGACTTTGGAAAATTGGCAGAATTTGCAAACACTAAGCATACAAATACCTAATGATTCAGCATTTCTGCTCTTACCCAGCAGAAATGCATATGCATGTATGTTCACTAAAAGCTGGGTACCAGAATGTTCATGAAAGCATTATTTAAAATACCTAAACAATGGAAATAACTCAAATGTACACCAGTTGGATATTAGGTGGATAAACTAAGGTAAATTTCTACTCAACAGCAGTGAAAATGAATCAAGTACTGCTACATGCAACAGCATGGACGAATTTTACAAATAAGATATTGACTAGAAGGAGGCAGACAGAAAATAATAACTTTCTTTAGGGTTCCATTTATGTAAAAATCAGAAATTGGCAAAACTAATCAATGGTGTTAGAAATTATGATAGTGATAATATGTGGAGAGATGCAGTTAGGCAAGCCATAATAGATTCAGAGTTCCTGATAATATTTGGTTTCATAGCCTAGGTGGTAGTTACTCAGATATGTTCACTTGGTGATAATTCTTAAAGTTGTATTTACATAATTTGCCCACTCCTCTGTATGTTCAAGAATTTTATTTCAGATAATATTTTGTAGTTTTCCAATTCACAAATGGTATGTTTATATTAAGCTAATGAATGTGAGTAACTGGCATTAACTGAAAAAGTGGTCATATAAATTGGAAAGCTGAAAATTACAACTAGAGTTATTATAAGTATTATAAATTATACTTATTTCAAATATTGCCATATTAGATGCTTCTTTAAGAATGAGCTAGGGGCACCTGGATGGCTCAGTTGGTTAAGCAGCCCACTCCTTATTTCAACTCCAGTCAGGCTCTGTGCTCTGCACTCATCTGGGAGTCTGCTTGTCCCTCACCCTCCCCTCTGAGCTAGCTAGCGCTCTGCGCTCTCTCTCTCTCTCTCTCTCTGTCAAATAAATATTTAAATCATTCCCCTCTCTTGCTTAAAAGAGAAAAAAAGGAAGGAGTTATATATGTTTCTGTATTGAAAAGTTTTGGGGAGTTAATAATTTTTGGAGCAGGAAATGATGAAGACTAGTCCATGTTAGGGCGCCTGGGTGGCTCAGTTGGTTAAGCAACTCAAATAAATAAATAAATAAAATCTTTAAAAAAAGAAAAGTGGTCCATGTTAGCCAGACCTTTCAAGTGAAATACGACTTTAAAAGTCTTTCAGTTAGGGGCTCCTAGGTGGCTTAGTGGGTTAAAGCTTCAGGTCATGATCCCAGGGTACTGGGATTGAGCCCCACAGGGTCCTGGGATTGAGCCCTGCAGGGTCCTGGGATCGAGCCAGGCATTGGGCTCTCTGCTCAGCAGGGAGCCTGTTTCCTCCTTTCTCTGCCTGCCTCTCTGCCTACTTGTGGTCTACGTCTGTCAAATAAATTAAATTAAAAGTATTTACTAAAAAGTAAAAAAGTATTCTGCTCTGGGGAGGAAGGAAAAAATGGAACTAACAAAAACCAAAGCATAGTACTATACTCCATGTTTTCAGTTGACTAATTCTATGTTAAATAGCTTATTTTCTCCCATTTTCTTTGATAGTTCACTGATAGAGAATTGATAGTATATACTAGAATTAAATTCTGTTATAACCATATTAAATTAAGCTTTTTTCATTAAAGCATTTGAAATGATGTTCATTTGCTTCTTTTTCTTGTTTAATTAAAAATCTAAAATGGGTGTTGGAGCCACTAACCTTGTCTGCTTTTTTCTATAAGCTGATTCTACTTTGCCTCTGGGTGTGAGTGTGTGTTACTGCACCATGTTATGTTACTAACACCAATATGTTTCAGAAGTAACTTTATGTCTTCTTTATCAACTTAACTGTTAAGAAATTAAGTTAATGAAATAATTTAACTTTTAAACTAAGTGCTTTTAAACACAGTCGCTGAATCATTAAGTGAAAGCAGACTTTCACCTGTTTGGGCCTGGTGATCCATGTTGAGGTACTAGATTCTGCCTTGATAATTCACTTACTTAGTGACAGAGTCAACAACATGTTTATATTACTATGGACTCAGTCTACCCCCCAGTGTTTTTGCTACCTGCCTTACCGCCTACCTCTCTCTACTACAGTCACTCTGTTCCAGCCACAGTCAGGGCCTTCTTGGTGTTTGATTAGCTGCCAACCATATTTTTACCTCAGTGCTTTTGTTGATACCTGTCCAGATCTGTTTTTCCTCATATCCTCCTCAGACTCCCTCGCTCATTCTATTCAGGTCCGTGTTTGAAAAAATCACCTCAGAAATGCATTCTCTGAGTCTTCTCCATGTTTTCCCCATCATTTTCTATTCTTATTCCCTGATTGATTTTTTTATAGCAGTTATCTCTACCTGATAGTCTGTTACATATATATTTTTAATATATTTCTGAGTAAATATAAGTTTCATGAGGATAGGGACTTAAATGGTTTTGCTTACTACTATATTTCCAGGACCTGAAACCAAGGCAGATACACAGTAAGCCCTGTATAAATATTTGTGGTTAGAATGAATGAATGAATGAATGAAATATAATGAATAGTGTCAGTCTGTACAGTTCAGCCCTCAGTTAATTCCGTGGAATTCACTTATTTATTCTCCAAACAGATGTAGGGTTGTTGTTAATTCCAGCATGGCTCTCTTTATAGGCATTGGTGGTAAATTTTAAATAAGCTCTAATAATATAACCAATTTCTGATCTTGTTATTATCCTTTAAAGGAGGAGAAAAAGGGAAGGGGGGAATAATATACATAGTATTTAATTTTGTCTGTTATGAAATAAATGACTAAAAATAATATTTGTTCCAAATGCACTCTCTTTGTTCTTGTCTCTGATAATTTAAAAAATATGGTAGTAGCTGCTTATGTGCTGTTCAAAATTGTAGATTTATATTGATTTTGTTTGTCTTCCTATTTATATCTATTCCTACCCTGCCAACCCCACCTTTTTAAAGAATCCAACCCAAGTCGGAACAGCTCTTCAGGTTTTCCATAATCTTGGAATTTTGAAGGATACTATTACCAGTGTTGTGGATGGATATTGCGCTACTTTAGAAGAACATATCAACAGTACGTTAGACATCAAAGTTCTGACTCAGCCTTCGCAGTCAGCTGTGAGAGGTATGGCTATGGTTTATATTTAGCTGCTTTGTTTATTTATAAACCAAGAAGTCCTTTGAATAGTATGTGAAACACTTAAGTTTCAAAGCAGTCTAATGACTCATTTTTTAGTAGACAGAAAATGAGAGAAGAAATTATGTTTCAGAATGTATTTATAACTTTTTTTTTGTCTAATCAGTGAGTTGAATTGGCCAATTGGTATATTCAGAACTTCTAGAAAAAAAAATCTATAAACTGTGACTCCACTTAGTTCAGAGGAAACAGATGCAAGAAAAAAAAAAAAAAGAACATTTTTCTTCCTGAAATCCTTATCCTCACAAGTACTCCTTGAGACAGAAAATATTTTTTAAGGAAATGCAGTTTCACCCTTAGCTTTTCGGGCTTTTCCTTGGAATAATTCTGGCATTTAGGGGCAAAGAAGGCTCATTGTGAACTTAGAAACTGATAAAAACCTTTGGGAACATTAAAACCATACAAAATCTAAAAGGAAAAAAAAACCCTACAAAAGAAAGGTATGAGAGAGGAGTAATCCAACAATAGCACTCTGCAACCTTTTTCCTGCCAAGATACAGCTGCTATTGGCATTCATGTAGAAAACACCCTTCACAGATGAGATGGGAAAGACATGTTATGTGTGCCTCTCATCTAACCAACTTATCTCCGCATTTCTCTCCTTGTATTTTCTCTTCTCTCCTCTTAATATGGGTGAGCTGTGCTTGCTCCTAGCAAAGACCAAGTACTGTGCTCCTATGTTAGATCCCATGTCCCAAAGGCATTGCTTTAGCAGATCCCCTCTGTCTGCCATCTAGTTAGTTTTCCTTCTTTAAGTCTCTTTCCTATTACATACAGTCATGCTAGTGTACCTTCTGCTGAAAGACAGATCTATGTTTGTCTATGTTTCCTTCTTCAGCTCTGCTCCCCCATTTATTTCTTTAGACTACAGAAAAATTCCCCAAAGTTGTTGTGTTTATTTATTGTCTCTACAGTTTTTCTCTTTCCATTTCTCTTTTAGATTTTTACATATTTATTTTAGAGATAGAGAGTGGGGGAAGGGGCAAAGGAGCAGAGGGAGAGAGACAAGCAGACTCTGTGCTGAACACAGAGCCTGATACAGGGATTGATCCCATAACCCTGAGATCATGACCTGAGCTGAAACCAAGAGTTGGAAGCTCAACCGATGGAACCACCAGGCACCCTTCTTCCCATTTTCATATTGAAGAAGCTTCTCTGTCTAAAGAGTTGTCCTAAAAAATAAATAATGCATATAGAATTAATAACAGAGTTCCTCATATATGGCTTATACTGAACAAATTTACAGTGAGTGATTATTATTTTTATATTTGCTATATAAACATAGCCTTAAATAACACAAAATATATGTCACTCATAAATAAGTTGCACTAGATAAGAAGAGATAAAAGAATCTTAGATCTTAAAGGGATTTTTAAAGGTTAGCCTTAGCATCTGAATAGGTCTTTTTTAACACTGTCCCAGAAGGGGAGCTTTGAAAAAAAATTGCCAAAGGAGAATTCACTCTCAGCTTTTCCCAGCAATTATTCTCAGAAAGTTTGATCTAATGTTTAAATTTCTAGGAGCAGTTTAATCTCATTCCCTCTTGTGTTGTCAAGAAAGGGGAAAAAAAAATGAAAGCAATTATTCACATGCTGTCAATCCTAATGTACACCCTTTTTGTTGAAAGAATAAAGAGTTTTAAAGCCTTATTATCATCTGTTGAGGAGTAGATACTGTGATTTATTGTAGAAACCTTAAGCGTTAATTCTTTATTATTTTTTAAAAGAATAATCAATATTATTTTTAGTTTTTTAAATTTTCTGTTGGCAGTAGTCATGTTAATTTGCTGATCTTGTTGGTTATATTGAGATTATGGAGTAAAATGTCCTTTTTGGAAATACACATTAAAGTATTAAGGGTGATGGGGCATCATGTCAGTAACTAACTAACAAATGATTCTAGGAAATTTTTTTTTTAGTATGCTTTCAGATCTGTATGTTTGAGATTTTCCAGAAATATTAAAATATATAAAGTTGATATAATTTTAAGGGAAAAATATTACCCATGATGTATTTCAAAAGCTTATAATTCAGTAAGAAAAAGATATAAATAAGTTTGTTGAAAAAATAAGAATATGCTTGGGCAATTAACAGAAGAACACATCTAATGGAAGAATGTGGTCAGCTTCTCTTTAAAGGGTGAACTAACTAGTTATTAGGGAAATATAGAATAAAACAAGATACAATTTTTCAATGAGGAGAATGGCAAAATCTAAGAGTTAAATGTTAGACAAGAGCAGAAACTCTAGTATACTGATTGTAGGAGAATGAAATTGTTCAGCCACTTCACTCAGTTTTATCAAATTGTTCTCTAAGGTTAAAACTGTGTACCTTGAGATCTTATCATTTCTCTTAGAAAAAAAAATTCTCTTGGAATTTTTGTTGTATTATTATTGATAGTAGTGATAAAGTGAAAACAGTCTTTTCTCCAGTAGAAATAAAGTGCTATCTTTGGGTCTCAGTTTTTTACTGAGCCTGTGCCTTTGTACCTTGAACTTCACAAGTATACTAATTTTTTTTTTTTTTTTTTGCTCCTCCCTTGTATGGGAGAGAATGACCAGAGTGGGCTGGAGTTGGGTATTTCCGTTCCCCAGGTCATTTACGTTCTGATAATACCCCAGAGGGTCAGGCTCTAGTTAACTAGTCTTCCCTCAGGGCAGGCCTTGTTAAAAGAATAGAGTACTCTGGTGTATTTCGAGATGGTTTTTGTTTGTTTGTTTGTTTGTTTTGATTCCTCCTGCTGGAGGCATGAGGAGATTTTTCTCTGATATTTACTGTGGGAACTTGGGCTCCTGGATGCAAATATAAAAATATTGTGGGCCCCCTCTGGGTACGACTGGAGCTTTTAATACTCAGAGTTGCCCTCTTTGAGCCTCTAGCAATTCATGGGTTACGGTTCAGGTTTTCCTTCCCTTGAACTGGCTCCCAGCATTTGTTTTCTGCTAGCAAGGCTCTGCTAGCAGAAATACTTCCTGTATTCGCCAGTCAGTCTCTCTTATCTTGGGGGCAGTGATTTGCCATGTGTCCTCTCCTCTCTTACAGGTCCAAGAAGAATTGTTGATTTCTCAGTCTGTTTGTCATCTTACTTGTTGTTAGGACAGAGTGGCAACTTAGAGGCTCCTCACATTAGAACCAAAAATGGAAGTTGCTAACTCGGATTTTCACTGCCATACCTCACTTGTTTCTTCTTTGACATTGTTAAAAGACAGCTGACCCTAAATGGAGGCACTTATGCTAAAACCCACATCACCAAAATGACATAACTTAATTATAGTTTCAGCCTTTCTCAGAAATGGAATTTTAAACCAGTCAATCATGAATCACTTTGTTAGTACTAGTACCAGTGAGGTCATTCTGCCCTACTGCCCTTAAAAAGAAAGTGACCTTGCCATAACCAATTTGGTGGTTGTTGTTGTTTTTGTTTTTCTAGTATAACTTCTCTGTTCCTGCTCCCTTCTGCCTATAAAGATCTCTCATTTCATACAGCTCCTGAAATCTCCTTTCTATCTGCTACATTTGTTGCTGCCTGATTCATGAATCATTGAATAAAAGCCAATAAGATCTTTAAAATTTGCTCACTTGAATTTTATTTTTTTAACAATGTCCATATGGATCTTTCCTTATCTTTGAAGTTAAGTAATTTCTTTAGGATATATCTTGGCATTGAATGCTCTATATCATCTTTTTTTTTTTTTTTCCTGAGTTAGAATACGTTCTCTTTTATAGGTTTACTTTAATTGTATATTTGAATATTTTTATTTTCCATTTGTTTTTTTCAGGAACTTTAATTATATACATGTAACAACTTATTTGTTTTCCATTTCTAACATATTTTCTGTAATTATTATATTTTAATTCTTTGAACTTTCATTTTCTATAATTTCTTCTTGATCATTATATTGTTCTGTTATTTGTAATGTGTTCTTAATCTCTGTTATTTATTTACACTAAGAATATTCCTTATAGTTACTTTGAGACTGTGGAAAACTAAGTAACTCTTAGTTTTCTAAGAGTTACTCATTCTGTTGTTTCCTTTGGGAATTTCTTTGGCAACTTAAGTTCTTTCCTTCCCCCCTTCCTTCCCTCTCGATCTGTGTTAGTTCCTATATTATTTGTTTCTGATTATTACTTATCTTTGAAAGGTACTGCTGGTTGCTGAAGAATAATATAGGGGTGGTTATAGGGAGAGACTAGGACAGTCTATAACTAGGATTAAGTTTGAAATCTAGAGTAACCATTCACCAACTTCCTTTCTTCCATCTTGGAAACACATCTTTCCTCAAATTTTTGGTCATTCTGAGCTTAGCGTGGGTCCCTGTAAAGCCATTTAAGCAATTTTTTTTGTGGAAACCTCACATTCTCTGCTTTTCTTCCCTCTTTCACCTCATTTTTACCTCTAAGAGTCTCCCCAAACTAGAGGACTATTTATTATATGTAAATATAATTTTATTATTTCTCCTTTAGTTTTTCTTTGTTATTAGTCTGGAACAATTAAACATTTTATTAGCTCCTTCCCTCACTCACCCATGTCTCCCCATTTCAGCTCTAAGCAAAGAATCATTGGATAGCCTGTTTAAATTTTTACAATTGATTTTAAGGACAATTTGGTTTTTCCTAATAGTCTAAGATGACAGCTGTCTGGTTCCTTCATTTTGATTTATCCTCAGCATTTGGCATACATAATCTCAAGTTTGCTGTTTTAGTTGATTTCCTTGTTTTTTGTTTTGAAGTTCATTTTTTCCTCTACTTTTTGTTCTATTTTCATTGCTGTTAAGGGAAGACTGTAGAAAAATGATTTTACTCTACTCTCAGTAACTAGGAATCACACTTAAGTATTATTTTTTGAGAAACTCTTGGTTTCCTCTATCAATTTAATAAAACTTAGTTTATGACACTATTTTGTTTCTTGATTCCCTTGAAGCTAGCCAATAATGGCATCAGTTTTTCTGTTTTAATTATTCTTTCTCCTCTTCCTTTATATAGCTACTCTATGTTCAGTTGATTATTTTTATCATGTTGATCTCTTCAACAAGATGTATTTAGCTTGTGAGGATAAAAATCTTTAAGTACCAAATAAGTAAGTAAGAAAAATGAAACCTCTAGAGCTAGATGAACCAATGATTGTGATCTCATTTTTCTCTGCTTCAGTTTCTCCAAAATAAATATAAACAGAAAATAGTACTTTATTATGTATCTGCTCATATTTATTTTGAGAGTAATGGGTTGATGTGTCCCATAATTCTTTATAATAAAATTGACCTATATTCCAGGAATTTGATCAATAATTTCTAATTTTCACTAAGATACTGTATACCCTTTCTTCATTGTTATTTCATTCTGTATATGACATGTGAGCTAACTGCAGATTGTTAAAGATTACCTCTCTATTTCCTGTATGCTTTACTTTAATAGTCTGCACAACACTGCAGATAATTTTTTAAGTTATTTAGGTCTAGCTTTCAAACAGGAATTATTCATATTTTTTTAAATTTATTTATTTGACAGACAGATCACAAGTGGGCAGAGAGGCAGGCAGAGACAGAGAGAGGGGGAAGCAGGCTCCTGAGCAGAGAGCCTGATGCGGGGCTCAATCCCAGAACCCTGGGATCATGACCTGAGCTGAAGGCAGAGGCTTTAACCCACTTAGCCACCCAGGCACCCCTATTCGTATTTTTAAAGTCAGTATTTTTCTCATAGGTGTTTCTCTCTTTTATTGCTTTCCACTGTTATCAGACTAAAAACTAATAGCCACTCTTTGCTGAGGATACATGTAATTCTTTTCTAAACTTAGAATTGTTGAAAATCTGTAATGAAGCAGCTTACAAACACAGCCTCTGGTTTTCTGGATTCCTTGCCCCCCCCCCTTAAAACAGAATAAATTAATCATTGATGAGCTCTTTTGCGTGGCTTTAAAGCTTAATTTGGATTGGAATTGACACTTTTTCTTTTCTTTCTTTCTTTTTTTTTTCAGATTTTATTTATTTTGGGGAGAGAACACAAGTGGGAGGAGGGGCAGAGGCAGAGGGAGAGAGAGAATCTCAAGCCGACTCCACACTGAGTGCAGAGCCCAATGCAAGGCTTGATTTCATGACCCTGAGATCATGACCTGAGCCAAAATCAAGAGTTGGATGCTTAACTGACTGAGCCACCCAGGTGCTCCTGGAATTTATACTTTACCACTTGAGACTAAAATTCCTTTTTTCTATATTGAAACATTTTAGACCTGCACAGATAGCTGTTTTTCTGTATTACATTCAAGAACATTCTTAGACATCATTCTTAAGAAATTTAACATTGATATATTAATATTACTTAATGTATAATCCATATTCCACATTTTCACTTATTCTCCCAAATATTCTTTTTCCCTCCAACTTGAACCAAGTTACAGTGGTTTTCCCCCCCAACTTGAACCAACCAGAATTATGTTTTTCTATGAGTTATCTTATCTCTTTTCTCTCCTTTAATCAAAATAACCCCAGTGCCTTTTTTGCTTTTTATGGCATTAACATATTTGGAGAGCTCCATAATTTGAATTTATCTGGATTTATCTGATTGTCTCTTCATGGGTATATTCAGAGTAAACAAACTGGTGAAGTGATATTGTATATTTACCATTAACATCATATCAGTAAGCACCCAAATTTTGTCAGTTTGTCTCATTACTGCTGATGCTAAAGGAAATCACCTCATTACTGTGGTATATGCCAGACTGCTTTTTATAAGAGTACTTTCTTTTCTTTGTGATTAGAAAGTGGTTTGTGGTGCATACCTTAAGACCATGTGAATATCCTGTTTTCCGTAACATTTCATCCAGTGTTTTAATATCCAGTGGTTATCTTTCCCTCAATTATTTTGCTAGGAGTTGCAAAATCGTTATTATTTTCTATCATTCATTCTCTCTGCATTTATTAACTGACATTCTTCTGTAAAGAGAAATTTCCATCCTTTTTATTATTTTAAGTTTTTATTTAAATTCCATTTGGTTAACCTACAGTGTAATATTAGTTTCAGATACACAATATAGGGATTCAATACTTGAATACAATACCCAGTGCTCATCACAAGTTCATCTTTTTTAAACATTTGAATTTTCACTATGACTAATGAATTATTTTTTAATCAATATTTTATGATCCATTACCATCACTATCATTCAGGATGGTCAGATGTTCCCAAATCTTTTTGGGGAAGCCCCTTCCAGTCAAGGTCCTATGTACTTTGACCAGTCTCCATTTGTCTTTGAACATTTCTTTGCTCTCTGGCACAGTATGTACCGGATATACCTTGTGCTTTTACTGCTCCAAATATGGATGACCCTTTTCCTCAATGAGCCCTGGTTTCTCTTATTGGGGAATGGTGCATGCAAATCAGAATTTGGGTGTTAGGTGTACTCATTTCTATTTAGGAGTCCCTGTCCCTTCGCCCTTTCAGTGGACAGAGTTGAGAAATTCCTTTGATCCCATTGCATATTTGAATCTTTATTCTGTTTATGGTGAGAATCTTCACTTAGTCTATTGCAAACTACATCTAAAGTAGTCTCAGGATTGCTGTGTGAGCAAAAAACTGCTAAGTACTATTATTATTTACAATTCTTTTTGCCCCTAAGACATATCTCACTAAAGTTAGGGTTCTGTAATTAAAAATTATCTCAATTAATTGTTTTTCCCAGTGTGGTTGTGTTATCAATTTGATATACAGTTGGTTTCATTTGTTTTGATATTTATTTGCATTTTTTAGGGTTTGCTTTTTCCATTCTCTTTAAACTTACATTTATTTTGGGGCGCCTGGGTGGCTCAGTGGGTTAAGCCGCTGCCTTCGGCTCAGGTCATGATCTCAAGGTCCTGGGATCGAGTCCCACATCAGGCTCTCTGCTCAGCAGGGGGCCTGCTTCCCTTCCTCTCTCTCTGCCTGCTTCTCTGTCTACTTGTAATCTCTGTCTGTCAAATAAATAAATAAAATCTTAAAAAAATAAAATAAAATAAACTTACATTTATTTTAAAATATGTAAAACAGGGGTGTTTGGGTGGCTCAGTCGATTAAGCATCTGCCTTTAGCTCAGGTAAGGATCCCAGGTTTCTGGGATCAAGCCCCACATTGGGCTTCCTGCTCAGCTGGGAGCCTGCTTCTCCTTCTGCCTGAGGCTCCACCTGCTTGTGCTGTCTCTGTATCTCTCCCTCTGTCAAATAAATAAATAAAATCATTTAAAAAAATAAAATACATAAAACATTTACATGGCTCATAAAGACTCACCACTTCTATCCCCATTCCTTTCACCTTGTATGTCCCCTACCACTCCTACTGCCACTTTTAGAAAATTATTTTCATTAATTACTGTCTTTTGTTTTAGCTTTCCTCTCTCTGTGTGTGTGTGTGTGTGTGTGTGTCTGCGTGTGTATGCTGTGTGCCCAAGTGTGAGATCTTATTTTCCTTCCTTTCTTAAACATAAAACGTTTTGAATCCTTTTAATATAAAAGGGTTTTACATATTACTCATAATAAATTCTTAAAGAAGGAACTTATTTCTTTTAGCTTGGGTATGCTTTTTATAACAAAATATTTTGTTATGTTTGAAAATTTTTATTTTTCATATTTGTCACTCATATACAGGGGGACCTGGACGATCTACTATGCCAACCCCCGGAAACACTGCAGCTTTTCGTGCCTCCCTCTGGACCAATATGGAGAAACTTGTGGATCATATTTGTACTGTTTGTGGACAGGTAAATATTTTAGAGAATGGAAAGAACATTAATTATGGAGTAATGCCTTGTTATTCTAAATTGTATGACCTTAAGAAGAGATTCTTAAAATCTCTAAGCATTCACAGTGCCTGCATTAGCTGATTATAATATATGTAGAGGCTCTAGCACAGTGCCCTTTTCCTTCCCTGGCTGCTTCTAGTGTCTAAGCTTTACATTTGTTTCATTTTGAAAATACCCAGTTATGTACATTCTCCCCCTTTCTGCTGTTTGTAGGTACAACATCTACAAAAGATATTAGCCAAGAAGAGAGATCCTGTTTCTCATATTTGTTTCATTGAAGAGATAGTTAAGGTACATTTAAATATTTTTATCTCTTCATTGATAACTGCAGGAAGATATGACCAACATTGTTTGTGTTCTTACCTTATAGAATGGCTGCATGTCGGATAGCCAAAGGAATTGTTGTTTTTTTTCCTTTCTTCTTTCTTTTCTTTTTCTTTTTCTTTTTTTTTTTTTTTTTTTTGAGAGAGAGAGTGTGTGTGTGTTCAGGGTGGGAAAAAGGCAAAGGAAGAGGGAGAGAGAAAATCCCAAGCAGGATCCACATCAGTGCAGAGCCTGATGTAAGGCTTGGTCTCATGACCCTGAGATCAAGACCTGAGCAGAATCCAAGAGTCAGATGTTTAACTGAGCCATCCAGGCACCCCTGGAATTGTATTTCTTAACAACAAAAAGCTTTCTTTATGACATATGTATAAGCACACTTGTTCTTTGAATAGATGCTACCAGTAATACTTTTTATAGACTTAATTTCTAAAATGCATAAACTAATTACTGATTTTCCATCATATAAATTATTCATTGTAAATGTTTTTAAAAAGTTCCATTAGAGAAAATTTGGGTGAATGAGAAATTTAATTAGTGGTCATTATAAAGTCTTATAAACTCTTTGCTGAAAATGATGGAGTCCATTCAGTAGTTAATTTTTCTTATAAAGCACTTTGCTATATTCCATTTTTCATATTCTGAAATTCTTCCTTCTTTCATCTACCAATCCACTGGCCTCATGGGTCTTAAGAATTTCTTCCATGCATAGAAATCCAACTCTACATTGTATTCATTCATCTTGACATTTTTTAA
Source organism: Mustela putorius furo (assembly GCF_011764305.1). NCBI lineage: Eukaryota > Metazoa > Chordata > Mammalia > Carnivora > Mustelidae > Mustela > Mustela putorius. Next base: position 17,294,103 of record NW_025421998.1, read on the forward strand.
TAAGGAATAAAGAGTAATTAATTATTCTATTCGTCATTTAATCCTGACACATAAGTGTTCAAAAAAAAAATTCAGTAAGTTTCCAGTGTTACAATATAGATCATTTCCTTTGTTAAGTCCAAAATTTAAGCATTTTATATGTTGTGTTGTGGATCTCCAAGACCACCCCCACGTTTGGTTAATTTGCTGGGATTCAGAGCATTCAGCGTATAGTTGTGCTTGTGGCAATGATTTCTTACAGTGAAAGGATATGAATCAAAAAAAAAAAAAAACCAGCTTCATGAAAGGAAAGTCAGCAATAGGGAAAGAGCATATAGGTGCAACCAGGTGCAGGCTTCTAAGAGTCCTCTTCCAGGACCCACAGACAGGACACCTTTAATTCCTCCACCAACAAGTGTGTAAAATGTCCTCTAGGGAAGTTCACCTTGCACCTAGGAGTTCAAAGTTTTAATGAGGAATCAGTTAACTGCCTGGCATGTACCAAAATTCCAGACTCCCAAAAGAAAGCAGTTGTCAACATACACCACATTATTTGTATAAACAGTTTAGGTATAGTGAGCATTCTTATCAGAAAATCACGAGGATGCTCTCAAAATCCAAGTCCCAGGTACCAGCCAAGAACTACCCTCACAAGCAGGTATTTCTAACTACAGCAATCTCAGACTTGCTGGGCAAATTCGTTTTTGCATGTGTACTTACAGTAGTATATGCCCACTTCCATTATCCTGCTTTATATTTGCCTTTTAATTGTATGAGAGAAACAATAAGGTGCTTTTGTCAATTTGTATAGTAATTAATTTTTTAAAGTTTTTTAAAAGTCCACTCAGTTAACATACAGTATCATGTTGATTTTAGATGTAGATTATAGTGATGCAGCGATTCCATATGTCTCCCAGTGCTCATTGTCAACAAGTGCACTGCTTAATCCCCAGCACCTATTTCCTCATCCCCCACCCTCTTCCCCTCTAGAAACCATCAGTTTGTTCTCTGTAGTTAAGAATCTGTTTCTTGATTTGTCTCTCTCTTTTTTTTTTCCCTTTTGCTCGTTTTTGTTTCATAAATACTTTATGCAGGTGAAATCATACGATACTTATCTTTCTCCAGCTTATTTTGTTTAGCATTATATTCTCTAGCAAATGGCAAAATCTCATTCTTTTTTATGGCTGAATAATATTCTGTCTGTCGTTTGCACCACACCTTTTTTTCCCTGGTGTCTTTATCTGGTTTTGAGATCAGGGTAATGCTGGCTTCATAAAATGAATTTGGAAGTTTTCCCTCTTTTTCTATTTTTTGGAATAGTTTGAGAAAAATAAGTCTTAACTCTTCTTTAAATGTTTGGTAGAATTTGCCTTTGAAGCCATCTGTTCCTGGACTTTTGTTTGTTGTGAGCTTTTAAGTTACTGAGGCAATTTCTTAGCAGGTTATCGGTCTGTTCAAGTTTTCTATTTCTTTGTGTTTAAGTTTTGGTAGTTTTTGTTTCTAGAAATTTATCCATTTCTTCCACATTGTCCAATATATTGGCATATAGTTTTTCATAATATTCTCTTATAACTGATTGTGTTTCTGTGCTGTTTCTTATTATTTCTCCTCTCTCATTTGTGATTTTATTTATTTGCATACTCTTTTCTCTCTCTCTCTTTCTTTCTTTCTTTCTTTCTTTCTTTCTTTCTTTCAGAGAGAGTGCCCATATGGGGAGAGGGAGAATCTTAAGCAGACTCCATGCCCAGCACAGAGCCCTACCCAGGGCTTGATCTCACAACCCTGAGATCATGACCTGAGCTGAAATCGGGAGTCTGAAGCTCAATCAATTGAGCCACCCAGACATGCTCTCTTTTTTGTCTTGGTAGGTCTGGGCAGAGGTATATCAATTTTCTTGATTTTTTTTTTTTTCAAAGAACCAGCCCTGGTTTTATTGATTTATTTATTTGTTTCCTATATCATTTATTTCTTGTCTAACCTGTATTATTTCTTTCCTTCTGCTGGTTTCATATTTTTTTAAAATATTTTTATTTATTTATTTGACAGAGATCACAAGTAGGCAGAGAGGCAGGCAGAGAGAGAGGAAGGGAAGCAGAGAGCCCAATGTGGAACTCGATCCCAGGACCCTGAGACCATGACCTGAGCCGGAGGCAGCGGCTTAACCCACTGAACCACCCAGGTGCCCCTGGTTTCAGATTTTGTTTGTTGTTCTTTTCCTAGCTCCTTCGGGTGCAATGTTAGGTTACATATTTTCTTGCTTCTTGAGCTAGTCTTGTATTGCTATATATTTCCATCCTAGTACCACTTTTGCTACATCCCAGAGGTTTTTGAATCATTGTGTTTTCATTTTCATTTGTTTCCATGTACTTTTTTATTTCTTTTGTTTTGTGGCTGACTCATTCATTGTGTACTACCCATTATTAACATCTGTGTGTTTGTGCATTTCCAAGGTTTGATTTACTAGTTTCATAGCTTTGTGGTCAGAAAAGATGCATAGTATGACTTTGATCTTTTTGAATTTGTTGAGACTGGTTTTGTGAGCTAAAATGTGATCTCTTCTGGAGAATGTTCTTTGTGCACCTGAAAAGAATGTGTATTCTGCTGTTTCAGGATGGAATGTTCTGCATGTATCTCTTAACTCCATCTGGTCCAATGTGTCATTCAAAGCCATTTTTTCTTTGTTGATCTACAGTTTAGATGATCTGTCTATTGATGTAAGTGTAGTGTTAAAGTCCCCTACTGTTACCATTTTATTATCTGTCAGTTCCTTATGTTTGTTATTAACTATTTTTGTATTTGGATACATAAATGCTTACACTGTTATATCTTCTTATTAGATTGTCCCTTTTATGATTATATAGTATCCTTCTTTGTCTTTTGTTACAGACTTTGTTTTAAAGTCTATTTTGTTCAATACAATTATTGCTGCTCCAACTTTCTTTGGAAATCTATTTCATGATAAGTTTCTCTATGCTACAGGTGCCTTTAGGTCTAAAATGAGTCTCTTGTAAGCCCATATAGATGGGTCTTATTTTTTGTTTTTGTTTTTGTTTTTATTTATTTATTCATTCATTCATTTATTTATTTATTTATTTATTTATTTATTTTTAAGAGATAGAGGGAGAGGGAAAGAGCTGGTGGTGCAGAGGGAAAGAGAGAATTCCAACCCAGCCTGGAACCTGAATGGTGTCATATTTTATTTTGTAAGTTCCTTGACAGATATTTTTACAAAAATATTTATTTTTACTGCTTTTGTGTTTCCTACCATCATATTGTTACTGTAGTTTCTCCTTTTCACTGATAAACTCTCCTTTAATATTTCTTGCTTGCTTGGCTTAGTAGTCATGAATTCCACTAGTCTTTGTTTGTCTGGGAAAATTTTTATCTCCCCTTCTATTCTGAATGATAACCTTGCTGCATAGTGTATTATTGACTGCAAGTTTTTTTCCATTCAGCACTTTGAATAGCCAGTCACTTCTGCCTTGGAAAGTTTTTGCTGAAAAATTCCCTGATAGCTTTATGGAGTTTCCCCTTTTATGTAATTGTGTTCTTTTGTCTTGCTCCTTTTAATGTTTTTTCTTTACTGTATTTTGACATTTTAATTGTAACATGTCTTGGTGTGAATCTGCTTTTCTTGATTTTGTTGGGGGGTTCTCTCTGCCTCCTGGTTCTGGATATTTGTTTTCCTCCTCAGATTAGGGTAGTTTTCAGCTATTATCTCTTCAGATAAACTTTGTGCCCCCTTTTCTTTGTTGTCTTCTTCTGGGACTCCTATAATGTGAATATTACAATTTGATAGAGTCACTGAGTTCCCTAAGTCTATTCTAATTTTCTGTCATTCTTTATTCTCTATTTTGTTCATCTTGATTTTTTTCCAATACTCTGTCTCCTAGATCACTGATCTGTTCCTCTGTTTCTTCCAGCCTGCTATTCATTCTGTCCAGTGTGTTTCTCATCTTGTTTATTGAGCTCTTTATCTTTGCTATGATATTCCTTATCTCTGTGTTAAGGGTCTCACTCATGTCTTCCACTTTTTTCTCAAATCCAGTGAATAGTCTAAATCATTACAGTCATTACTCTAAATTCTCTACCAAGCATATCCATTCTGCTTAAATCTCTGGATATGCATGGCCTTGTCCTGATTTTTCATTTGGGATAAATTTCTCTGTCTTTTCAATTTGTCTAAATCTCTGTGCCATTTCTGTGTGTTAGGAAAGTCAGTTATGTCTCCTATTCTTGAAGGTAATGGCCTTATGAAGAAGAGGTCCTATACTTCCCTGCTATGTAGTGTCTTCTGTTCCTCAAGGCATGGCATTTCCAGCAGTGTCTCCACTATGTGCTGCATGTGATCAGCTGTTGTGTCCTGGCTGCTTTATCATTCAGGGCAGTCGTCTACAGAGGCTGTCTTTGCCTGTTGTGGGCAGTGTTTGGTTACTGGCCTGAATGTGACACATTTTACGTAGGTGTCCTCTGGTCTGCTTGTGACTTGAGACCTTTTGGCACTGCTGCTAGAACGGAGACTCTGCAAAACTCTCAGTTTGGGAGATGTGGTGTTGGCAGAGGTTTGGGCTTATCTTCTGGGGAAGAAGTCCTGCCTCTATGGCTGAGGCAAGTGTGACTAGGAGGGGCAGTTCCACTGGAGTGGGAGGGGGGCCAGCTTGGTGTAAGGAAGTTATATAAGGAGTATGGGCATTGCACTGTTCCCCCAGGTGGCCCTGTGCTTATGTTGAGGGATGCTGGAGGTAAATGGTGCCAACCAGTTCCTTTGTCCCTGGTAAGGTCTCTCCATGAATGCTGCCTCTCTGGGACAAGTTCTGAGATGAGCAGATAACCTACCCACTCTATGCCCTAGGTACTCTTCAGGTCACTGTTTCCATGCTGTATGTCCACACGTTGTTTACCTGCCACCTTTTCAAGAGCAGCTCTAATGCCTCTGAACTCTCCCCAATCCATGCCTACTGGTGTTCAGAACTCTGGGTTTAAGCCCTGCTGGCTATAAGAACTCATGAAAGTCAGCCCCTCTAGCTCTCCAGATCAATTGCTATGGAGATTCATTTTCCACTTGTACTCCCCTGGGTGCTATTCTGTCTCTTGCCTTTCTCCACAATGACAGCTCCCTTTCCACCCCAGTGGCCACAGTCAGTTTCTCTTCCAAACTGTGTCTCCACACTTTCTACCTTCTTTAATGTGCCCTCTTCTCTACCTTTAGTTGTTTCGTCAATCTTCAGGTCTATTTCTGGGGTATTTAGAATGATTTGATAGGTATCTATTTGTATACTTGGTACAAGGAGAGCCTAGAGACCTCCTATTCTCTTGCCATTTTCCCCTCTCTTGTTTTTCGAGAGGGACTTAAATTTTTTTTGCAAGAACTCAAGAAATTTGGCTCCCCTTGCTTTTCTAGCCAGTTGTTATGGGGATTCATATAGTATAATGCATAGTTATTAATCTCCCTTGTGTAGTTATTAATTTTTTACCTTTAGTGGTGGAATGAATGTGAATTAAGAATAAAAACACCGTTCTTTCCTATTTAAAAATATACTCATACACAACATACATTTCTAGTATAGTTATTTGTTCTTTTATGGTTATAGGTAAGCAAATGCACATGCAGTGTTATCATTCATTTCTTCTAATTTTGGTTGCCTTTCTACCCAAATTAATTTATTCTTTATTAGAGTGGCTTGATTCCAAGCCTTTTCTAGGTAATCCTTTGTATGTGTTTTTACTGCTTTTTAATAGTTTGTATTCTACTAACAACATAAAAACAATTATATGAAACCATTAAGGGAATCTGAAGAAAAAAACAGAAATAGGAATAGTGCCATTTAAAGATGCTTATGTTTCTGACATTATTTTTTTCTCACATTATTATATTAAAGTTTCTACACAGAAACTCATATATAAATTCTTATCAATTATTATTATGAATAAACTGGCAACTTCTGTGGGCCAGATTTTAAAAGCATGTGAATTACTACCAATTATCAAGGATTATTAGAAACAGGGATATATGCTTTCATTTTAGTCAATCTTTACATTAACTCACAAGATTTCTTACTGAATTAAGAATAAAACCAAGAAAGACTGATTTTTCAAACACTGTTCTTTCCTATTTAAAAATATACTCATATAGGGGTGCCTGGGTGGCTCAGTGGGTTAAGCCTCTGCCTTTGGCTCGGGTCATGGTCTCAGGGTCAAGTGAGATTGAGCCACGCATCGGGCTCTCTGCTCAGCAGGGAGCCTGCTTCCCTTCTTTTCTCTCTCTGCCTGCTTCTCTGCCTACTTGTGATCTCTGTCTATCAAATAAATAAATAAAATCTTTAAATATACATATATATATGTATATATACACATATATGCTCATATACAACACACATTTGCAGTATAGTTATTTGTTCTTTTATGGTAGTGTTTATGAAAAAAAATTAACTTCCTCTTGGGGTTCAGTGTACTCATGTATATTCAAAAAAGATCAGTCTTTTGTGAAAAGTCCAAAGTAACTTTTGATCCTAAATACTTGGGATTTCCAGGGCAAGAAAAAAATAAAAAACAAAACAAAATAAAAGCCCTCAAAATACCTGTTACATATTGCAGAAATAGCACATAAACTTCACTGTATTTAGTATAATTTCTTGAGTTTTTTCCTTTATTGCAAAGTTATGAACAGATACTTTTTGCTAATTATATAACTACCATGTAAGAACATTATTATTCTAGTGAAAATAATTTTTGATGGCAACAGAATCTTTGTAGAAAGTGCAGGATATCTAGTGTGAGTGGAGTTCCCAAATAATGATCCTTAAAGCCTTCAGAGAACTTTTGAGTAGAAGATGATGTGTATCTGGTGCTCTGGGTCATTGAAGAGTGGTATCTGGACCATTGTTTCTAAATATTTGTGTAATCTCTTTTTGAGGAAAAGGTTATAAACAGAAAGTTCTTACACCACTAGCTTTTGCAATTTAAAGGTTTTTAGGGAGGAAATATCTTAGTATTGAAATTTCTAATTTAGTGCTTTCGTCTTTTTAACCAGTGACTATATGTTAAAAATTAAACAAAATTGTAAATAATTCAAGATGAAACTTACTAAAATTATGCCACATGCTTTCTATAGTATCTGTTTATGAATTAAGGGTTTTTTTCCTCAGATTATTTCTAGTAAATACCTTTTGAGATTGGAATCTATCTAGAAGAGTTTTTTTAAATGTGTTTTTTAAAATTTTAAAATATTTATAAGTAGTTTTGAAATTTACTGAAAGCTAAATTAATAAATACTTTCCATTTGATTTATAATAGGAAATAGTTCATACCAACCATTTGTGTCATCTTTATACTGATATATTCTTTATCACATGAATATAAAATAAAACTGGACCAATTATATCAGGTATAACAATTTTAGGAATATAAGTTAAATGTGGAGCCCTTTTGAAAGCTTTTCCTTAAGAAGATAACTAATTCTACTTTTGCTTAATTTAATAAATGTCCTGGCTAACTTGTAGAACAGACTCTTATTTTAAGTTTATAGTATAATTTGAAAAGATATATTCATACCTGTCAATTGCTCAATTTTGGTGTCATTTAAAACTAGTTAGGAGTTCTTATGTCACTATTATAATTATCAATACTGTATATAACCCTTTGTTAAAGTGAGTGTAGCAAAGTATTGACAAAGTATTAGGATCCACAGGATATTATCAGGATCCACAAGATATGATACTTTCATTTTCTAAGCCAGCAATTTTTATCACCAAACATAGTCTTGTAATCATGTGTAGGATGTATTAGGCTAAATTTGGAATGTGTTCAGCATTTTAAGCAGCTATAGTACTAATGAGAATTTTAACTGTGAAAAAGAATGTGTTTTGTTTTCCTCTTTTAGACATATCAAATGATTTCGTGATAGAATTAAAGATTCAGAAAACTTTTAGGACATCCAACCGTGAAATCTTTTTAATATTATTAGAAGAATGTTAACTCATTTATCTGTGGCATCTTAATTTGATTAAAAAATCAAGTAACAATAAGCCGATTACGTTTCTAAGTCAGATATCCTCAGTAAGTAATTTATAAAGGTGAAAAGACTGTTGCTTTTATTCGTGTAGGGACTGGATCCGGTGAAGAGTCCCCTTACTACAGTATAAATAAATTCTGGGTACATTGGAAAAAAAAATATATATATATATACACACATAAACATCATACACTCTTGGGCCTGTAAAAGGTGAGAGAATCTCTGAGGGGCAAAGATACATATACACATATTCTTATGCAGGTCAAATATCTATATATGACATATTTAAAGAATACAAAATGGAATAAAAAATGAGAAACAAAAGACTTAAAAATGACCAGGTAGTTCTTTAAAAAGAACCAAATAGAACATTTAAAAAATTAAAAATAAAATCACTGAAATAAAAAAATTGAGCAGATAGATCATACAGATATTCCATAAAGTCAAAGAATGAATTAGATACTGACAAAATTAATGAAATTATCCAGAATGCAGCATAAGTGAAAGATATGGGAAATATGAAAGGTTAAAAATTATGGAGGATTAAATGAGGTTTTAATATAAGGCTGTAGTTGGAAAAGGAAGGCCAGCAGACTAAAACAACAACAACAACAACAAAAACCTGTATGGTTAGCTCAATACATGCAGGAAAAGCATTTGACAGAATCCAACATCCATTCCTGATAAGAACTCTTAGCAAACTAGAAATAGAAAGGAGCTTTCTCAACCTGATAAAAGACATTTAGGAGCAAGAAACAGGTAAAATCATAATCATGAGGGCTGAATGCTTCTCTCCTAAAACCAGGGAGCAGACAAGGATTTCTTTCTATTCTCACTACTTCTATTTAACGTTATCCTAGCTAGTGGAATGGAGTAAGGAGAAGAAAGGAAAAATTTCCAGTTTGGAAAGGACAAAATAAAATGGTCTCCATTTAGAGATGACATCATCATCTATTTAGAAAATTTGATGGGATCTTTAAAAAAAAAAAAAGCTAGAACTAAGAAGTCACTTACTGCAAGATTACAGAATACAGGTCAATACAAAAAAATCAATTTCTGTGTATTAGCAATGTACAATTGAGAATTAAAATTTAATAATTCCTATATAGTAGCATCAAAGAATATAAAATACTTAGGAATAAATCTGTTGAAAGATGAATATCATCTGTATACTGAAAACTAAAATATTGCTGAAATTAAAGAAGACCTAAGTAAATGGAGAGAGATACCTCACTTATGGTTTGATAGATTCATTGTTGTTAAGAAGTCCATTCTTCCCAAACAGATCTATAATCAGATGTTTTGGAGAAGTTGACAGGCTGCATCTAAAATTCAAATAGAAATACAGAGGACCTAGGATATCCAACACAGCTTTGAAAAGAAAAGCAAGTGTGGCGTTGTTAAGTTAGAGACCCAGATCATTGATGCAGAGTAGTAAAAAAAATTTACTCACACATATATGGAAAACTGATTTTCAAAAAAAGTTGCAAAAGCAATTCAGTGGTGATACAATACTCTTCTTAACAAATAATGCTGGAACATATGGATACCCAGATATAAGACTTAAAATTCTAAAACTGATTGGAGAAACAAAATAAAAACTTTGTGACCTTGAGGAGGCAAAGATTTCTTCAATGGAACACCAAAAGCTTGAGCCATAAAAGAAAAAACAACCTGGTATTTTGGACTTACTCAAAATTAAGAATTTCTGCTCTGCAAATTACTTCATTAAGAGAATACAAGACAGGTATATACTGAGAGAAAGTATTTGCAAATCATATATTTAATAAAGAACTTCTGTCTAAAAAATTCTCAGAACTCAGAAAGCATTCAGCTTCTATTTTTTGTCCTATTTTAAAAATAGATTCAAAGGGATATTTTACAGAGAGATGTCAAATAAGCACATACCTAAAATTTGTAAGACCTGACCATATCAAGTGTTGGTGCTGGTGAGCTTATAGAATGACTGGAATTCTCACATACTGCTGGTGGGAAAATTGTCCAACCACTTTGGAAAACAGTTTGACAGTTTCTTAAAAAGTTAAACATATACCTACTATGTAACTCAGCAATATACCCCCATGTATTCAAGAGAAATGAAAGAATATTGCCATAAAAGACTTGCATGCAAATGTCCACTAGCAGATTTTTATTTAATAGCCGGTAACCTTAAACAACGGATGTCCATAAACATGTGAATGGATAAGTTAATCATGGTAAAGGTATATAATGGAAAGTGATCAGCAACAAAAAGAAATGTGGACTACTGATAGATGTGAAAACATAATTAACCTCAAAATTATGTTGAATGGAAGACTCCAAAGAGAAAATGATGTATTCTACAGTTCTGTATATTGGCAGTCCTTGCTTTACAGGGGACTGTGTTTACTGAAACTAATTATGCACATTCAAACTATGTCCTTACTTTGCACAGTTCTGATATACACGAGTTTCTGTTAACACAGTACCGTGCACAACAAGGACTGGTTGGAATGCAAAATTGTGGAAAATACAACTAATCTATCATGATAGAAACAGGTCAGTGGTTATACAGGGAAGAGATGGGGTGGAGGAGGTTGAGGAGCTGCAGAGGGAGGAATTAAAATGGGGGAAAAGATACTAGTAGATTGTTTAACTGAGAAGTATGCAGATGAGTAATGATCATATACATAAAAACCTCAATATTGATCATTAGGGAAACACAGATAAAAACTCTAGTGAGGTTCCACTGCACAACCAGTGGAATCAGAACAACTATCAGTAAGTAGCAAGTGTTGGTAAAGATGTAGAGAAATTGGAACACTCATATATTACTGGTGCAAAAGTAAAATAGTACTGCCAGTTTGGGAAACATTTTGGCTGTTTTTTCATATACACTCTCCTTATGATCCAGCAGTTGCATTCCTAGGTATTTACCCAGAAGAAATGAAAACCTGTGTCCACAAAGAAGGTCTCTACACACTGTTTAGAGCAGCATTAATCATAATAGCCAAATACTGGAAACAGTCTCTGTGTCTATCAACTGGTCAAAGGATAAACAAAATGTCATGTATTTATATAATAGATTACATTCCACAATAATAGGAAACAAAATACTTACATATCAGACTACATGGTTAAACCTTAAAAACACTTTAAGTGAAAGTAACCAAACTCAAAAGAGTACATGTTGTAAGATTTTGTTTATATGAAATTTCTGTAAAAGCAAAACTATAGATAGAAGGCAGATAAATTATTGTCCCTGGGTGTTGGAGTAGGGTTTGATGGATGAATGGGTAAGGAGGGAACTTTTGTGATGATGGGATTGTTCTAAAAGTGGACTGTGCTGATGGTGCACAACTGCATGAATTCCCTCAAAGTCCTCTATCTTATTAAGAGCTGATACTCAGAATATATACATTATATGGATTACAATATGTATTTTGCATTGTACCAACTCAAAATAAGAGAACCGAATACTACCATGGTTATTTAAAGAAATTGCTGGTTCTGGGTTTGGACCTAAGAAAATTGAAGATGAGCATGGACTATCTTGTGCTAGAAAATAAAGAAATGCTCCAAAACAGATCATCACAACAAGTAAGGACAGTAATGGATTTTAACCTATTGAATAAAATAAAAATTCAGAGGTCCATATGTCAAACTAGACAAACAGATGGACTGACAAGTGAGAAGGGAAAGCTCTCCCTTAAAATGGACTGTGAACTGATGAAAACAGACCAATGAAATTAAAAAACAACTGTTTTTCAACTATTATAATAAAATGTGATTGAGGCAGTAATCAGTGGATGCTAAATCTGGAGGAAGGAGAGTTTGAGAAGGAACAGTATATTTACATGGTATGAAGTTGTCTCCCAGTAATTACTTATTAATTCCACAAGGAAAGGTAGCAACTATACAGTAAAAGAATTAGATAACACTTTATGTAATCACAATTAATACCCACAACACCCTGCAAATATACATGATATCCCAAGAACATATTATTTATGTTGTATTCCAGACAAAGATGCATAACCTGAGTCTAATTGTGTGGAAACAAGATAAATAAAAGCTTTTGGACAATTGTAAAATAACTAGTGTTCACTGCTTAAAAATATCAGTGATATAAAAGATTAAAAATAGTTTCATAGTAGGTAAGACCTTATATAAAAAGTTATGACAGCTAACTAAAATACCTAAAATAACTAAAATACCTTAAAAAACTAAAATACTAAAATACCTAACTAAAATACCTCATCTAGTTCCTGTTGCAGAAAAAAATGCTTTATTATAAAAAACACTGGACAGTTCATGAAATAGGAATATGAATGGTATAGGAGATATATATGTAACAAGGTTAAAAATCCCAAGTTTGATAACTGTAGTATGGGTATTTCAAAGGATGTCTTTATTCCTAGTGGGTCACTTAATTATTTAGTGGTACAGAGCTCTGATGTACAACTTACTATCAGATGTTTTTGAATGAGTAAGAGAGAGCGAGTGAGAGAGAATGGTGGTGATAAAGTAAATGTGGCTCAATGTTAGTTAACAAGTGGTGAGTTGGAGTGAACAAACAGTAGGATTTGTGGAGGGTGGTTATTCTTGGGGCTTCTCTTTAAAATTTTTCTGTAAAATTTTTCTCTAAGTTCAAAATGTAAACTTTGAAGGAAAAAAGGTCCCATAAAAAACTTCATGCCAACAGATTTTCTAAGGCAGGTGAAATGAACACATTTCTAGAAAAACAGAACATGCCAAAATTGTTAAACTAGAATTGGACCCTATGCATAGTCCTTTAACCTTCAAAGGAATTGAATTGCTAGTTCAAAGTCTTTCTACCAGAAACCAGTAGTCTCAGATGGTTTTTCAAGCGACCTCTACCAAAATTGTAAGGGCTTTCATTCTTTTTCTTTTTTTAAGAGAAGAAAACTCCCTCCCTCATTTTATGAGACTAAAAAGTGGCCTTTATACTAAACCAATTAAGGATTATAAGATAGGGAAATTGTAGTCCAGTCATGCTCAGGCACACACACTGAAACTTCTAGTACACCAAGCATAGCAGTGAGTAAAAATTATACAGCTATCTCAGTAGATAACAAGAGTATTTGACAAAATTCATGACGATAACAAATACTAGCAAGCTAAGAGAAATGGGCTTTCTTAAGTTGATAAAGGATTTCTAATTAAATCTTTAGCAGTCATGATTCTTACCAATAAAATGTGGAAAGCATTGACTTTAGTTAGGAAAAAAGCCAGATGCCCACTGTCCCTGCTGCTTTTCAACATTGCCCTCCAGGACCAACCCAACATAATAAGAGAAGAAAAATAAATTAATAGATTTCAAAAATCCCAGAAGAGTTCATTCCTATTGCTTTTCTGTACATCTGAACAAATCTTAGATCTATCAGGGTCAACAGAAGGCTACATGTCTATCTCTTGAAAATTGAGCTAGTCTAGGACTGCCTATAATTTAAAATTAATCTGTACCAATTATTTCTCTATAAACTTTTTCATACCACGTATCAAATGTTGACTTTTGAAAGTCCTGGACATGAACACAACTGTAAATACAACAGTTTTTGTACTGATTAGGATCATCTGTAATACCTCTTCTCAGCCACATTTAGCAAACTGTTAGGGTGGATGGAGGGAGGCTCTCACCAAACACTTTTTTCTCATTTGAGTGAAGACACTTACTTTATTTTTATTCTCTCTCTCAATGATTGCTTATTATATGATAATAAATATTAAAATACCCCAAACACTTAATTTCCATATGATACACTTACCATTTTTTGCCAAAATTGTAATACTAGACCCTTTTTCTGTATTAAACAATTAGAACCTTGGTAAATATTTACATTGTTTCACCATTCCAAGCAGGTGGGTCAGTATTCTCCCTTTGTTGCAGTTGTAGAGAAGCTGCGGTGAGTAGACATGTATGAGTAGAAGTTAAGAAAATGTGCAGACACTTTTAAAGTGTTTAAATACCCTTAAAGTCACTCTAATTCTTCTCTTTTTGCTTTTTTTTTCCCCCTGGGAACTGCTTAAGTAAAAAAAATTTTTTTAAAAGATTTTATTTATTTATTTGACAGACAGAGATAACAAATAGACAGAGAGAGGGGGGTAAGCAGGCTCCCTGCTGAGCAGAGAGCCCGATGTGGGGCTCGATCCCAGGACCCTGGGATCATAACCTGAGCCGAAGGCAGAGGCTTTAACCCACTGAGCCACCCAGGTGCCCCAAGTAAGATTTTATTTATTTATTTGTCAGAGAGAGAGAGTGGGTGAGAGAGAGAGTGCACAATCAGGGGGAGCGGCAGGCAAAGGGAGAAGCAGGCTCCCCCCTGAGTGAGAAGCCCAATGCTAGACTCGATCTTAGGATCCTGGGTTCATGACGTGAGCCGAAGGCAGATGTCCAACCAACAGAGTCTCCCTGGCATCCCCTTAAATAAAATTTCTAATTCATGTTTTACCTATAAAACAAAATATTATCTGATACTGAAATGAACATATTATAAAATATAATTGAATGCTTTGCTGGGCACTGGGATAAAAAGTTGACCAAAGTGACATAGTCCTTGCCTTTAGACAACTTATTTTCCTGGTGGTTTCCTCTCCAGTCATACTTGTTCCGTTTGTGGAACCCTTCACAGGGATATACTTGTTACGGTATTCTTTTAAAATACTAACAGAGAATACCTTTTAATAGTTTATAGTGGTGAAATATTAAAGTATCTGAAGAAGGAAAGCTTATTGTAGAAAGACCTATAGAAAGACTTCTGTAGTAAGTTTATTCTTGGTATGCAAAAATGATATTTAGACTCTGTAGAAGAACTGAACTTTCTCTCAAGAGTCATAGACTTCTCTAACCAGTAACCAATTATGGTTCCTCAAAATTCTCTGCAGCATCAATTAGTTTATGTAGGGATTAAAGCTACTTAAGTACAGGGCACCTGGGTGGCTCAGTGGGTTAAAGCCTCTGCTTTCTGTTCAGGTCATGATCCCAGATCGAGCCCCACATCGGGCTCTCTGCTCAGCAGGGAGTCTGCCTCCTCCTCTCTCTCTGCCTACTTGTGATCTCCCTCTGTCAACTAAATAAATCTAAAAAAAAAAAAAAAAGAAGCTAAAGTACAAATGAAAGACATTAATAGTTCTATTAAGTTACTAGCAGGAGTACTTTAGTTAGGCTTAATGTGTATTTCTGTTATAAAAAGAAATCTTGTCTTAGGCTACTTGCTCAAACAGAAATCTGATCCTGAAATGAAATGTTGTTTTCTTTTTAGTAATCCAATTAGTTAAGATTTGACATATGATAAATCTATTTCTAATTTTTTGAGGAACTCCCATAATGTTTTTCCATAGCAGCTGGCCCATTTTACATTCCCATCACAGTACACAAGGGTCCATTCTTCCACATCCTTACCAACAGTTATTACTTTCTGGGTTTTGATAGTGGCCATCCTAACAGGCATAAGGTCATATCTGATTACGGTATTTTTTTGCATTTCCTGATGATTAGTGATAATGATCTTTTCATATGTTTGTTGACTAGTTGTATTATTTTCTTCGGAGAAATGTTTATTCATGTCCTTTACACATTTTTTTTTTAAGATTTTATTTATCTATTTATTTATTTCACAGAGAGATCACAAGCAGACAGAGAGGCAGGCAGAAAGAGAGGGGAAAGCAAGCTCCCTGCCTAGTAGAGAGCCTGATGTGGGGCTTGATCCCAGGACCCTGGGATCATGACCTGAAGACAGAGGCTTTAACCCACTGAGCTACCCAGGCGCCCCTACAAATATTTTAATGGAGTTGTTTCTTGTTGTCATTGTGTTGTAGGAATGTTCTGTTGGCTTTTTTGTTTGTTTTTTTTTAAAAGTAAGCTCTACACCTGGTGCTTCAGTTCTTGACCGTAACAGGATTAAGGGTCTCATGCTCAACAGACTGAGCTAGCTGGTTGCCCTGTAGGAGTTCTTCATGTATTCTGGACTTTAAGATACATGGCTAACAAGTATTTTCTCCCATTCTGTATGTTGCCTTTTCTTTCTGTTGATTATTTCCTTTGCCACACAGATGTTTTGAAGTTTGATGTAGCGCCATTTGCCTAATTTTGCCTTTGATGCCTGTAATTTTGATGTTACATCCGTGAAATCACTGCCAAATCCAATATCATGAAGCTTTTCCCCTATGTTTTCTTTTATAAGCTTTGTAATTGTAGGTCTTATATTTGGGGCTTTGATTCATTTTGAATTTTTAAATGTGGTGTAAACCAAAAAGGTCTGCTTTCTTTCGAACGTGGATACCAGTGCAATCCTTTTGCCATTGTGTAGTTGCTGCACATTCATAAGAGATCATACAACCATGTATGTGAGGATTTATTTCTGGGCTCTTTGGTCTGTTACATTTGTTTATATGTCTCTCTTTATACTAGTACCATATTGGTTTTTATTTGCTTTGCAATATGTTTTGAACTCAGGAAGTCTGACACCTCCAGCTCTGTTTTTCTTCCTCAAGATTGTTTTGGCTATTTGGGGTCCTTTGAGATCCCATGTGAATTTTAAATGGTTTTTTTTTTTCCTATTTCTGCAAAATATTCCTTTGTGATTTTGATAGTGATTACATTGAAACTTTAGGTTGCTTTGGTTACTATGTACATTTTAACAGTATTAAGTCTTCCAACCCAGGAACACTGGATAATTTTTTATTTATTTGTGTCATCTTTAATTTCTTCCAGCAATGTTTTGTGGGTTTATTTGTACAGTCCTTTACCTCCATGGTTGAGTTTATTCTAAGTGTTTTATTCTTTTTGTTGCTTTTGTGAGTGGGATTACTGTCATGATTTCCTCTTCAGGTTGTTGTTGTTAGTGTGTAGAAATGCAACTGATATTTATGAATTGGTTTTGTGTTCTGCAACTTTGGCGAATTCATTTATTCTAACAGTTTTTTAAATGGACCCTTCAGGGTGTTGTACATACAAGGTCATGTACCTTCTACTTTTCTCTTTCCCTCCCAAGGAAGAATCTGCAAGTTGGAGTTTTCCTCCCAGTTCTGAGCTTGCTAGCTTGAGAGAGGAACTGACATGATTGAAATGCTTTTTATTACCATTTCAATGCCCCTTTTCTTGACTTAGAGCTTGTGTGGGGTCCTGTGACTTCTTAACTGGTTTCTGGAATTCTAGTAAGAGTTTTAGACCATATATTTTTCTTAAGTCAGTGTTTTTGTGGATGAGCGGAAGATGGTCTTCCTGTTCCACCATCTGATGTCACAGAATCTCTTGGTTTTTTTAAAATAAGATATTGACAAGAGTTTTACTATTTTTGCTTTTCTGCTTTTTGAAGGAGGAAACAGTAGGCATATATTTGCCTCACTGTTTGGTTGATGCAAAATGAGAAAGAAGTAGGAAATAAGAGCTAGATATGTGAAAAGTCGTTTCATATAGTACATTACTTATCATGTTAATTCTGTCGACTAGAGAGGATTAAGCCATGCATGTTAATTTGATATTTTAAGGCAAGCATTCTATTATTTCACTTTAATTTGTATCTCCTTTATTTAACAACAGAAACTAAAGATCTTTAAGGATCTGAATTTCAGCATGAAATCGTGTGTAAGCATAGGTCAAGATGCATGCTTTTGTGTATATGTACATGTCTGTATGTGAGTAATGAATATGAATGTTTGGATTTTCTTAGTCATGTTGATACTAATTTAAGTGATTGTAAAAGAATTCAGGCATGTGTTTATATTCTGGGGGAGGGGAAAATAAATAAATAACACCATAACTAAAGTCTATAGTAAAATATATTTTTTCTAACAGTTTAATTTATCTAGGACATAATATACATCAAACTTAAGACTATAATAAACCTTTTAAAGACACATGATTTTAAAAGATTTAATGAAATTGCTTTTGATAGAGTCTGGCTTATTTTTTATATCACAGTTTCCAGTTGTTACTCTATTTATTTTAGATTATATTTCCATAAAAATGAGTTTTTGCATTGAGAGGAATCCTTTAACTGTAAGAACATGTATATCTTTTATGGAATCTTATTTCCTCAAAGTGAAGAAGAAATGAAATGGAAATTTTTAGTAGTTCTTTAAGTAGTGTTGTCTGTATAGCATATATTTATAAGCAAATGATTACTTTTTGTTAAGATTATAGTAAAATATCTCAGAACATTAAGAAAGTAAAGTATGTCTAAGTTCTTTACTAAATTGTTATTGAGTGCCTGCCACATTCCATATTACAGGCACTGTGATAATGATTGGAAATTTCAGAATGAGCAGAACAGAAATGGGTACTAATTGGGGAAATAAACATTAAGCAAACAATTGTATAAATGATGGTTTATAATTTGATAGCTTACAAAGACTTACAGAGTCTATGAAAATATATAATGTGGTGACTTCAGTAAATGAATTTTAAAAAGCTTAGATGTTAATGATGAGTTGGGTTGGTGAAAGGGAGAAGTATGCAAAAAGAATGGAACATTATCCTTTTCAGGGACCAACAGATGTCAAGTGTGGCTGGAGGGGGAAGAGCATTTTGTAATGTGCCCAGGAGATGTTCATGTACTATTTTACAGATTTCAAACTTTTATCTTAAGCACAAATAACCTGATTCATATTTATAATTTTTAATGTTAACTACACTGTGGGATATAGATTGAGGGGACCAACTGTAGAGAAAGGTGGCTTGTTGCAGAAATTCAGAAAGAGTTAACGAGGGTTGTGTTAGTTTCCTAGGGCTGCTGTAAGGAAGTTCCACAAACAGAGTGGCTTAATGAGAGAAATGTGTTTTCTCATACCTGGAGGCTAGAAGTCTGAGGTCAGAGTATTTGGCAGAGTTGCTTCTGTCTGAGAGCCACTGGGGAAGGATCTCTTTTTTTCTAGGCCTCTCTCTTTTTGGCTTATAAATGAATGTCCTCTTTCTATGTCTTCAGATCATCTTCCTTCTATATGTGTCTGTGTTCAGATGTCCTCTTCTTATTGGATTAGGGTCCATCCCAATGATCTCATTTTAACTTAATTCTCTAAAGAGAATGATCTTTCAGTATGGTCACATTCTTAGGTATGGGAAGCTTAGGACTTCAACATATGAATTTTGTGGGGAAATGATTTGGCCTGTAACAATGATTAACATTGATGGCAGTGAAAATGGAGACAAGTGGACTGATTTGAGAATTACTTAGGAAATGAAACTGATGTATCTTAGTAATAGATTAGAAATGGTGAGATGGGGAAGGTATCAAGATGACTTTGTTCTGGTTTGACAAAGGTTCTGAGAGATAGGACTGATTTCATTTGGGAGCATAAACTGAGAAGGATATTTTAAGAGGAAAGATGATGAGGGGCTTAGTGATAAAGTGTCCAACTCTTGATCTCAGCTCAGCTCTTGATCTTAGGGTCATGTGTTCAAGTCCCGTGTTGGGCTCCATGCTTAGTGTGGAGTCTACATTAAAGGAAAAAAAAAAAAAGAAAGAAAGGTGGTGAGCTATATGGTCAAGTGTTCATTTACGTGACATCCATTTGAAGATGTCAGGCAATTTAATAGGTGGAACTGAAGCTCACTTGAGAGACATGAGCTCATAGATGGTAGTCAAAGCCATGGTAATGGATGAAATTGGCTATAGAGAAAAAAAAGAAAGATACCTAGACAGAGTCCAAAAAATATATAACTTATAAAATTCATATAGAACCGTATTTTCCAAAGAGGTATATGCAGTTTGGCCTGGAGAATTATAGTTATAATTTCTATCCATATATTTAAAAAGCCTTATCCTTTAAACTATTTCATATATTTTATATTGTATGTATCTTAATATAGTAGTACTAATATAATTTTAAATAAACATATTTTAGAGTTTCAAAAAATATTCTCCACTGAGTGAGTTTGGGAAACACTGTAACAAAAAAGGCAACAAGGAGTATCCTGGAGGAGGATGAAACTAAAAAGAATATGGTAAGGGAAGCCAAGGGACTGGACTTAAGGAGACTGTGAAATCTCCTAATTTGAAATTTTAAATACCAATAAGCCATGCATTCTCAACAAGGACAAATTGACCCCAAGAGGGAGAAATGGTTCTATTTTGTTTTGTTCTGTTTTGTTTTGCTGGGAGTAAGGAGGCACAAAACATCTTAGATATTATAATGGTTTGTGGCCTCTATAGCTCAACCTTGCCCTACAAAATCTTATTTATTAGTATTTAATTTCCCTTATTAGTGAGAAACTAAATTAAATTTAAATTAAGTACACTATAATTATATAAGCATGATATACGTACTATACATTTGTATGCAATTAATTATTCAATTTAGTTTTCTCTTTGAAGGGGCAATAATGAAAAAAGGTTGAGGAACACAATAAACTATATAGAAAGGGCTTTAAAACCCTTTTGCTGTAGTTTAACAGTATTCTCTAGGGAGGAGTATGGGATTTGAGTTTGAAGAGGAATTCTAAATTTTTACCGTATTTCCAGTATTGAATATTTTACGTCAAAAATATATTCTTCTCTTTATAATGAAGTTAGATTATCTAATTACTCCTCCAAATAATTAAGAAGAATGAAGAAACCATCATATTTGATCCCATCACACAGAGATAATCTGTTAACATTTTGCATATAGTTTTTCTGTTTAACTGTATATACTTTATATCAACCCCTATCTGTTCTACCTTCAAAAGGTATCTGAGATCTGACTACTTTTCACTACCTCCCACTACCACTGTAGTCTAATCCCTCATTTTTAAAAACAAAAAGTAGAATGTACCAAAAGTATTGTTCTGCTTCTTTGAACAATATGCATATAAAAGCCAACATTTTGACTTCAGCCAAATTTCTTTTGTACAGGCTTCTCATTTTGCTCTGTGGTGTTCATCTTGAAGTCCCTACTGAATTTGTCTGTCTCCTTTCGTAATTGACACAGGAAAATGTTTCTCCCTGAAGGATATTTTCCAGTAAAAGTGTTTCCTTTTCTGTTTTATTTTTTTGGCCTTCTATTTGCTTCACCAGGATCCTTCTGCTTTGAATGCAGAAGATGATTACGAGCTAATTTAAAATTCATATATATTTGGTTTCTTTGATCAAGTCTACAGGCTTTCTTACTCACATCATGATCTCTCCACAGAGATCTCTGGCACAGAATTTTTGCTCAGTCTTTTACTTGCTCTTCTGTTTTTATCTTAACTCCCTCTGCTTCCCTCTGCTCTTCTCTTATTAAGCACTAACTTTATAAACTCTTTATCTGAACTGATCCTCACCTCTCTCTTTGTCTCAAAGATATAGGTAGATTGCATCTTTTTTTGTTTTTTGTTTTTCTTTTTCTCAGATTTACCCCTCTACTTTTGTTTTATAGTGTACACTTTCCTAGAACATTCTCTGCTTCCTCCAATACCAGCCTTTCCTGGCTACTTCTTCTCAAGGGTCTACCATTTAAAGCCAAAATTAAAATAAAACCCTTGGGCCTCTGTCTCCACCGAAGTATTTTTTTCCCTTTATGCCCAGATTTTAGTAAGGTACTTTGTATATCTGCTTTCTTATTTCTGTTTTGCACCAAGCCACTGATGTCAAGCTTCTGCATTGAAACAGTTCTTGTTAAATTCATTCTGATGACCCAGCTACTAAATCATTTTTCTCACCTCTATAACCCTCTTTTATTTTACTCCTATAAGGCAATAACTGTTTCTTCTGCTTAGTGCTTTCCTCCTTCACGGATATCGCTACTTTTCAGAACCCTTCATTGACTCTTTTTCCTCCACCTACCCTTCCTTTGGAAGTGATTTATTTGTAAACTTTCAGGCCTACACCAAAGTAGAGAGCGGTGTACAAAGTACAGGACAGTGATTGACGGTATACCTCTCATCCAGCTTTTTAGGAGTTACTAACTTGTGACCAATCTCTCTCTCTCTCTCTCTCTTTTTGTCATACCTGTCTACACTTATTCCTTTCTCTCTACTCTGAATTATTTCTTCTGCCAACCTTTAAATAATGTTGTTCTCCTAGGTCCCATTCTCAACATTTTTTCCTTCTCATGCTACATGCAATAAGTAGAAAAGCTCACACATTCTAACAGTTTCTACAACAGCCAAATGCTGATAACACCTAAACCTATTTCTTCAGCTTAGACCTTGTTCTTTAGCAAGAGATTCATATTCACTAGCTTAGATCTCTTCACTTGGATGCCCCCACAGAGTCTAGAAGCATAAGTCTAAATGAGCTCATCTTTCTCTGCCCACCTGCTGCCCCTGCTAAAATTCCATGTTGGTTGATCTATCTCCCATCTTCCTAGTCCTATACAAATATATCTGGTCCTAGTCCTTTGTAAATATATTCAGTTGTTCATCAAGCCCCATCGGTTTTCCTGCTGCCATAGTAAAGTCCCTTTCACCTACATTTCTTTTTTCCAGCAAATTCATAACTGATCTCACCTGCAGGCTCAAAACACAAATTTAATCATGGCATTCTCTCATTAAAATCCTTAAATATTTCACTGTTATCTACCTGATGAATTAAGACACTTCTTGATATGATTCTTATCTTACTTTCTATCTTCACCACTTCCCTTTCTCCTGAATGCTCACTATACATTCAGAGAAAAGAACATGCTTTTTCTGGGGTGTGTGGCTGGCTCAGTTGGTAGAGCATGCAACCCCTGATTTCAGAATTGTGAGTTTGAGCCCTATGTTGTGTATAGAGATTACTTCAAAATAAAAAAAAATCTTAAAAAAAAAAAAAAGAAGAAGAAAATGGTTTTCACATCTTTATGCTCCGTTCATCCCTCTGTTTGGAATGTCCTCTGCTCATCTCTTCGTCCTATCTCTATGGTAAATTCCAGTCTTCCTTGGAATCTAGCCCAAGATATCCTGACTCTTCATAACAGTAAATTCTGTAGATTATTTTTATCCCTATTGTTTACATAGCTTACAAGCCCAGAAGGGTGAAGGACCTGCCCAAGGTTACAGAGCCAATAAATGGCAGACCTTAGGTATACAAGTCAAGGTTTTTTTACTTCAGTGCCCATACCCTTTCATCAGACCTAAGTGCAAGAATGTCCACTTGAAGGTTTTGACCTTATAACAATGTACAATAAGGTTCTATCAATTACATTTTATCAAGAAAACCCATGGTAGTTTTCATGTTATAAAGATAAACTGAATAATATCTGCTTTGAAATCAATTTTGTCCAGGTATTGTCATTTTAAGTTTCTCTCTATGTATTTAATTAGGTCAAAATTAATGACAGAAGCAGCCAAAGGTCAAGATGTTTTTCTAAATAACAGATTCATCCAAACATAAATGTTTTAGAATTCCTGTAGATTTTGTTTTTATACTATTTATATACATTTTTAAATTTTTTAAAAAGTAGGCTCCACACCCAGTGTTGGGCTTGAACTCCCAACCTTGAGATTAAGAGTTGTATGCTCTACCAACTGAGCCAGACAGGCACCCCTATACTATTTATATATTTATTTATTTATTATTTTTGTTTGTTTTTAAGAAAAGTAATTTTTTTCATTAATATATAATATTTGTTTCAGGGGTACAGGTCTATGAATCATCAGTCTTACACAATTCACAGCACTTGCCATAGTACATAATCTCCCCAGTGTCCTTCACCCAGCCACCCTATCCCTCCCACCCTCCTTCTCTCCAGTAACCCTCAGTTTGTTTCCTGAGATTAAGAGTCTCTTATGGTTTGTCTCCCTCCCCAGTCCCATCTTGTTTCACTTTTCCCTCCCTTCCCCCACAACTCCCTACTCTGCCTCTCAAATTCCCCATATCAGTGAGATCATATGATAATTCTCTTCCTCTGGTTGACTTATTTCACTTAGTATAATACCCTCTAGTTCCACTGGCATTGCAAATGGCAAGATTTTGGGTTTTGATGACTGCATAGTATTCCATTATATATAAAATACATCTGACTTTTGCTTTATTTTCAACTTATTGGTCCGAGCCAAAGGTCCAACTAAGTAAGTTTCAGAACTATAGATTGTGACCAATTTTTTTTTTTTTTTAAGCTGTTAAGTCCCAACATCTCAGTCAGTAAGCTGGAAACCCAGGAGAACTGATGGTATATTTCTGCTCTGAAACCAAAGGCTTGAGACCCAAGAGAGCCAATAGTGAAGTTCTGGCCCAGAGGTCCACAGGCTGAGGACCCAGGAAGAGCCACTCTTTCACTCTGAGTCATAAAGCAGGACAGAAAGAAAAACCCAACACCCTGATACTCAAGCTTGAAGAAAGTAAGGGAGAAGGAATTCCCTCTTAGCCTTTTTTGATTGCCTAGGCCTTCAACTGATTGGATGAGACCTACCCACATTAGGGCGGGCATTCTGCTTCACTCATTCTACCTATTCAACTATTAAACTCATCCAGAAATCCCCTGACAGACACACCAGAAATATGTAGACCAAATACCTAGGGCACCCCATTGCCAGTCAAGTTGACTCATAAAAGTAACCATTACAATAGTAGATAGTACTATGTATCAGTCACTGGAGATACAGTGAGACATATTAGTTATTTTGATTATATTTCACAAAGAGTATTAGCAGTGATGGCAAATATTTATATAGTGCTTCCTATGCCAGGCACCATTTTAAGCACTTCATCAGAATTAACCCATTTAATCTTCATGGTAAATGTATGAAATGGGTTTCCATTTAATGGGTGAGGATACCAAAGTACAGAGAAATTAACTTATCCATGGTCACAGGCAGTGGTGAGGTCTGGATTTCAACCTCAGTATTCTGGCTCCAGAGTTCCTCTTCTTAACCACTACTATGTTCCTTTACTCCCATAGGAAAATATCTCATATGAAAATATCATTATGATGTGGAATATGGGGTACTTTAGAGGTATAGAACAGAGTGTGTCAAACGTAGGGCAACCAAGAAAGGAAATACCTAAACCGAACTCCGAAGAAGGTTCAGGTTTTAATAGCTGCTAACTAAGAGAGACTACGAAAGAACCTTCAAGAACCTGAAAGAATTTGAGTGTGGTTGAATCTCTGAACCACAAGCTTAAATCTTGAAATGGGAGAAATAGCCTGAGAAAATAAAATCATAAAGGCTTTGTAAGTCCAATTAAGGAAGAATAATACTTTTATATATCAGAAA
The DNA here is from genome assembly GCF_011764305.1 of Mustela putorius furo. Taxonomy (NCBI): domain Eukaryota; kingdom Metazoa; phylum Chordata; class Mammalia; order Carnivora; family Mustelidae; genus Mustela; species Mustela putorius. The sequence continues at coordinate 17,319,194 of NW_025421998.1, forward strand.
ACCTTAGATCAAATTCCAGTTCTGCTACTTTCTATTTAATTTTAAGCAGGTCACCTTATCTTTTTGAGTTTCTGTTTTTTCTCTAGAAAGGGACTAAGAATGCCTTCTTTTGAGATTTTTTCGTCCACTCAATAAATATTTATTGTGTTTCCAGGTTAAAAAAAAGGCACCCTCACCTTACACCTTATATAAAAATTAATTCAAAATGAATTAAAGTACTAAATGTAAAACGTAAAATTATAAAACTCCTGAAGGAAAAAAAAATGCAAAAGCTTCATGAAATTGGACTTGGCAGTGATTTTGTACATAAGACATCAATACAGTACAATACATATTTATTGTGTGCATTTTCTATCAGGCTCACATTCTCAATGCTGAAATTACAGTGGTAAAATAGACAAAAATGGTGCCTCTGCTGTCTTGGAGTTTACATTTTAGGGGTTGTTTTAAGGTTTAAATGAGATATAATATGCTGTAGTGACTGTTTCATGAAGCACATTCAGAAAATGTCGTTTTCTTAGCCAAGGTTTGTCTGGATTCTCTGATTAAAAGTATATATATATATATAGTTCGTGGATTTCAAGTTTTGAGTGACTTCTCACTAAGGGGGAAAAAGTAACCAGATTATTTGGGACTCAATATTTTCTTTCGAAAGAGTGTGTCAAGGAATTAGAATTTTCTTGTTTATTTTGGCAATTCTCTAAAGCCTTGAAGAATTTCTTTTTTTTCCTCCTCAGCTTTATTGAGACAAATTGACATATAACATTGTGTAAGTTTAATTTATATAATGTGATGATTTTTTTACATGTATTTATATTGAAATGATTAACACAATAGAATTAGTTAACATGTCCATTACATCGCATAATTACCTTTTTGTATATGTGTGTGGTGAAAACATTTAAGATTTATTGTCTTGGCAACTTTCAAGTATATAACATAGTAATGTTAATGATTCTCACTGTGCTGTACACTTGATCCCCACAGCTTATTCATCTTATAACTGAGGTTGCAGCCTTTGACCAACATCACCCTACCCCAAACTTTGATAACCACTATCCTACTCTGTTTTTCTTTGAGTTTGAGTTTTTCAGATTCCACATGGAAGTGAGATCATATGGTAGTTTTGTTTCTTTGTCTGACTTATTTCATTGGACCTAGAAGGTCCATCCATCTTGTCCAAGTGGCAGAATTTCCTTCTTTGTTACAGCTGATTAGTATCCCATTGTATCTATCTATACAAATGCCACATTTTCTTTATCCCTTCATCTATAAATGGACACTTAGGTTATTCCCATGTCTTGGCTATTGTGAAAAATGCTACAGTGAATATGGGAGTGCAGGGATCCCTTTAAGACAGTGATTTCATTTCTATCATGCCAGCATTCTTTTGCAACTCCCCTCACATTTTTTTTTTTTTTTTGCTATTTCTAGAAATCTGTTTCAGTAGTTCTGTAGAATTACAAAAGATGATTTACCTCAAAGGAATTTATGGTTAATTATAGGAATAATGACACATCTGAAAGAAATACAAGAAAAAAAACCTCTGGGGGAGATAAAAGCAAATGAAAATAATCCACAGAACAAACACAGAAAACAAAGGAAATACAAAGAAAGCATAAAATGAAATGATAAAAGCAAGAACAACTATTAAGTAAATATATTTGGTTTGTAATTTCTAACTAAAAGACAAAAAATTATATTTAAAAATAAAAATATGTTATTTATAAGCATCACATCAAAAGCAAACAATATGGAATAAGAATAAATGGAGTGACAAACATTTCTCAAGTGAAAGCAATAGTGATATTATTAACTTCAGATAAAACAACAAATAATGGTACATACAATAAGGAGGGTCACACAAATTATCTGTCACTAGTCTCTTCAACAAATGGTGCTGTGAAAAACTGGAAATCCTTGTAAAAAAAAAAAAGGTACCCTTCCCTTACACCATATACAAAAATTAATTCAAAATGAATTAAAATGCTAAATGTAAAACCTAAAATTATAAAACTCCTGAAAGAAAACATAGGGCAAAAACTTCATGAGATTGGACTTGGTAGCGATTTTGTGCATAAGACATCAAAATCACAGGCAACAAAAGCAGAACTAGGCCAATGGGACTACATCAAACTTCAGAACTTCTGTGTGACAAAGGAATGAAAATGCAACTTACAAAATGGGAGAAAATACTTGTAAGTCATATATCAGATAAGGGATTGGTGTCCAGAATATATAAAGAATTCCCACAACTCAATGACAACAGAAAAAAACTGTATTAAAAAAATGTGTAAATAGGACTTGAATAGACATTTCTGTCGCAGCCAGCACGACGAATCGACCAGGAAAACCGTGAGGGCTAAGAGGATGGTGAAAAGAAATTAAGAGACAAAGAGATGGGGGCAGGAGGGACACTGAAGATGATGTCCAACAGTGCCAATGTTATTCCACATCTTGCAATCATTTATAAGGCAGATCAGAATAGGAGGAGCAATACATCAGTACATAGTCAGATGACCACAAGTTTCTATAACAAGTTTACATTTACTGCAAACAAACCTCGTGATGCCAGGTAGTTTTGGCTAAAGCCATTAGCAAGACAGTCAACCAGGGAGTGAGTTATGGGACGTACAGAGCAACAAGGACCAACTAAGAATTCATGACCCTGACCACACTGTTCCCTTCTGTAGGGCGAGTGTGGGGGAAGTCACGTAGGCGAGCGCACGACACATAGCACAGACCCTTTTCTCAGAGTTACTCAACTTTCCCGTCCTTAACCTTGTCAAGGTGTCCAGACTTTGAAGGAGACACAAGTCAGGGCCTGGTCTGATCCTCGACTCCAACCATGCCGTGGCCTCCAACACATTTCTCTAAAGAAGGCATATAAGGATGACACAGAAGTAATTAAGAGTATATGAAAAGATGCTCAACATCACTAGTCATCAGGAAATGCAAATTAAAATAATGAGATGTCACCTTGCATTCATCAAAGAACAGTGTATTGGTGAGGATATGGAGACTTTGGTACCCTTGTGCACTGTTGATGAGAATATAAAATGGTACAACTGGCTGAGAAATAGTATGAAAAGTTCCTCAAAAATTTTAAAATAGAATTACCATATGATGCAGCAATCTCACTTCTGGAGATATGTATCCAAAAGAATTGAAAGCATTATTCGGAAGCGGTATCTGCTCACCCATGTTCATTGCATCTTTATTCATAATAGCCAAGACAGAGACACAGTCCTAGTGTCCACTGATAGATGAATGGATAAAGAGAATACCACACATGCACACACACACACACACACACACACATGAATATAGCCTTAAGAAAGAAGGAAATCCTGTCACATGCTATAACATGGATGAAACTTAAGGAAACTAAAGGTTATGTGAAACATAAACCATTCAGAAAGACATGGTTCTATTTACATGAGGTATACTAAGGTAGGTAAACTCTTAGAAAGTGAAAGTAGGCAAGATAGGTGGTTGGTAGGAGCTGAGGGGGAGAAAGAGGAGTTCAGTAGGTATCGCATTTCAGATTTGCAAGATGAAAAAGTTCTAGAGGTCTGTTGTACCATAAAATACATATAGTTAACACTACTGTACACTTAAAAATAGATAAGATAGAAAGTACTGTATTTTTTTAAGATTTTATTTTTTTAAGTAATCTCTACACCTAACATGGGGTTTGAATTCAACAACCCAGAGATCAAGAGTCACATGTTCTACCAACTGAGCCAGCCAGGCACCTCTAAATTTTGTGGTTTTTTTACTACCATTTTATGGATTATTTTCTATGAATTTTTTTTTAAGATTTTATTTATTTATTTGACAGAGATGACAAGTAGGCAGAGAGGCAGGCAGAGAGAGAGGAGGAAGCAGGCTCCCCGCTGAGCAGAGAGCCTGATGTGGGGCTCAATCCCAGGACCGTGGGATCATGACCTGAGCCAAAGGCAGAGGCTTTAACCCACTGAACCACCCAGGCGCTCCTCTATGAATTTTTTTTTAAATGATTGTGTATTAAGTATTTTATTAGGTTCAAGAGTATTAATTGCCTTGAATTCACTCAGCTAAGTTATTCTGAGGATTTCCTTATTTGAGACATTAAGTTATTAATAGGTTTCCTCATACTAAATAATATTTACATTGGGGGCATAAATCCTACTTGTTTAGATTATTCAAATAATTATTTTAATACCTGTTGAAATCAATTTGCTTTCATATCTGAGAATTTTATACTTGTATTTTTTTTTTTAGATTTTATTTATTTATTTGACAGACAGAGATCACAAGTAGGCAGAGAGAGGGAGAGGGAAGCAGGCTCCCTGCTGAGCTGAGAGCATGACTCAGGACTTGATCCCAGGACCCTGAGATTATGACCTGAGCCAAAGGCAGTGGCTTAACTGAGCCACCCAAGCACCCCTGTATTTGTATTCTTAAGCAAGGTTGACCCAAGTTTTCTTCCCCACATGTATATATGTGTGTATAGAATTAGTTATATAGTCATCAGATTTTCTTTATCTAGAGGAAAAGCTTTCAATTTTTCACAATTTTGCTATTATTGCTGGACTTCTCATATGTGACCTTTTTTTTTTTTTTCTTCATAGGACAACTTTTATTTTTAACTCGTTCCCACTATTCTGGTTCATTTTTTTTTATATATATAGATAATTTTTTAACCTATTACCATCACAGTGAGCTGTCCAGTACATCAAATTCCATAATAACCTTCTAACCTGAACTTTTATGTGACCTTTATTATGTTGAGGTAATTTCTGTTCCCAGCTTTTTGAGTGATTTTATCATGAAAGAATGTTGAATTTTGTCAGATGCTTTAGTGTGCAGCTAAAGTTGAGATGATCATGTTCTTTTTGTCCTTCATGCTGTTAATGTGTGGTATATTTAAAAGTTTTTTAATATAAAAACATTTCCTTTAAGGTTCATGATATGCAATATACATATCACATAAAATCTTGGGACTCTGGGGGTGCCTGGGTGGCTTAGTGGGTTAAAGCCTCTGCCTTCAGCTCAGGTCCTGATCCCAGAGTCCTGGGATCCAGCCCTGCATCAGTCTCTCTGATTAGCAGGGAGCCTGCTTCCTCCTCTCTCTCTGCCTGACTCTCTGCCTACTTGTGATCTCTGTCTGTGAAATAAATAAATTAAAATCTTTAAAAAAAAAAATCTTAGGCCTCTGAATCTATTTTCTGATCACTGCGTAGCAAATGAACAATTACTTGATTTGCCTTTTTTAGGGTATACAATACTCATTTGGATTCAAAGCAAAAAATTTATTAAAGAAACAAACAATGAAAACAGAAGTATGTGTGCATAGGTATAAAAGTGAAAAATCAGTACTTTTCATTGGTCAGTTTTTCTTTTATAACCTTGAAAATTGGAATTTTATTTGTTGCAAGTCCAAAATAAAACAGAATTAGAGTTTTCTCATATTTATGACATATTTGAATATTAGGTGTATTTTATTGTTATTGGGGCTAAGCATATGAATTGTCATTTTCATACTTCAAATGTAGAATATTGGCAGTTTGATACTGTGATACTTCTACACATGTAGAAATACCTTAAAAGTACTTGGTAAAATTTCTAGAAGTGTGATTCAGGTTTAACAGTATTATTTTGTCTTGTTTTAACAAATGAAACTCTTTTCTTTTTAGTGATTGCTTTCTAAAACATTTATTCAGAGTTGAATGAAACATTGTGCTGAATAGTAGTAATTCCTGTGACTTTTTAGAATTTGTTAATAGGGGACGCCTGGGTGACTTAGTTGGTTAAGCATCTGACTGTCGGTTTCAGCTCAGGCCATGCTCTCATGGGTTGTAGGATCCAGCTGGAGTCAGGCTCCTCACTCAGAAGGGGGTCTGGTTGAAAGATTCTCTGCCTCTGCTCTTCCCCAGCTCGTTCTCTCTCGCAATACATAAATACATCTTTAAAAAATACTTTTTAACTGTATTTATACTTTAGGCAGTTCTCTTGTAATTGGTGAATTATACTCTGGTGATCATTTTGGTCTAAGCTTTCTGTGTTCATCATTTTGTTATGGTCACACAATTACCTTCTGTGTATGTAAGGAAGGTGGTAATAACAATTATAATAGTAATAACTAAATTCACTGTGGGTTTATTATGTGTCAGGGACTATCCCAACACTACTTTTTTGTAAACTTTTTAATCCTTATAATAATACTGCAATGAAATAATACTGCAATGAAATACTGATACCATCACTGTTTTAGAGATGGAAGGAGGCTCAGAATGATTCAACAACTTGCCCAAAGCTCACACAACTAGTAAGTAGCAGAGGGTGATGACTGATTACTTGGACATGAGAACATGAAACATAATTTGAGTCATCTATATATTTGTCTTTAGTTACTTAATTCCATTATTTGATAGATGTCTTTAGAAGATTTCATTTAAGTACATTTTTATTAAATTTTTAATGTTATATCTTCTTAGCCATTACAGTTTTTAATAATTAATGAATACATTCCTTTTTTGGGTCACAGGATGGACAAGCTGAAATTTTGTACACTTTTTGGAATTCTGTTACTCAGGCACTTTCTTCTCAATTCCGAATAGCAACAGATTGTAAGTATGCTATTTATTTTGTAGTTAGTTTCATTTCCACATGCTTTAAAGTTTTACACGTGCTTTAAAATGTAATGTTAAGAAGTTTTGCTTAATTGGTTTATAATACACATTTTTTGAAAACTCATTGTCTAATTATCATTTCTTCTGCTAACCATATATTTAGTTTTATCAACATTATGTTAATTTTTTGTTTTTCAAATTAGTATGTGGAATAAAATTCCCTAGAAGAATGAGTTAATTCCCCATAGTTCAAACATAGAGGAACTCGGAAGTTTTCCAATATAAAGGGTGTAAAGCAGTTGATGTGGAAGAATTTAGTTGGTGCTTAAAGAATTAGTTTCTAACTAAAAGATATTAAAATACAAGACTTAATATTATTTCCTTATTATTATAAATGAGTGAGTGCCATGAATTATGAAGACAAATGATTCACAGACCTGTACTGCTGAAACAAATAATACATTATATGTTAATAAATAAGTAAGTAAGTAAAAGATAGCTACATGGTGGAAAAAAATGAGGATGTGATGAATGAGCAGATGAAATACCTTCATTATGTGTGCCTGGGTGGCTCAGCTGATTGAGCATCTGCTTTCGGCTCAGGTCATGATCCCAGGGTCCTGGGATGGAGCCCTGCTTTGGGCTTGCCGCTTCGCAGGGAGTCTGCTTCTTTCACTCCCTCTACCCCTTCCCACTGCTGGTACTCTCTCTCACTCACTCACTCTCAAGTAAATAAATAAAATCTTAAAAAAAAAAAAAAAGACCTTCATCATGAGTTAGAAGTTGCTTGTTCAAACACAATCTCTAAAATTTGTTAATTTTTTTTGGTCATGAAATAATGGCATTGCCTGCCTAATCAATGAATGTAAAAAGGGTTTTAGAAGTTTGTGTGTAAATTCTTACTTACAAATGTTACTGGAAGTACGTAGTAGATGTGAACATTATTTAGTCAGTGGTAATCCAGAGTTGAATAAACCACACTACCTGCCTCCCTACTATTCTGTGTGTGTGTGTGTGAGAGAGTGAGAGAGAGAGAGAAAGAGAGAGAGAGGAGCAGGAAGGTGCAATGGGAGAAGAGAGAGAATCTTTTTTTTTTTCTTTAAAGATTTTATTTATTTATTTGACTGACAGAGATCACAAGTAGGCAGAAAGGCAGGCAGAGAGAGAGAGAGAGAGAGGAAGGGAAGCAGGCTCCCTGCTGAGCAGAGAGCCTGATCTCTGAGCCAGAGAGCTGAGTGGGGCTCGATCCCAGGACCCTGAGACCATGACATGAGCCAAAGGCAGAGGCTTAACCCACTGAGCCACCCAGGCACCCCGAAGAGAGAGAATCTTAAGCAGGCTCCACACCCAGCATGGAGTCCTATGAGGGGCTCAATCTCTTGGGCTTCATGCCCAGTGAGAGCCTGAAGCAGGGTTTGATCTCACAACACTGAGATTATGACCTGAGCTGAAATGATGGAGAGTCAAACACTTAACTGACTGAGCCACCCAGGCACCTTGGCCTCCCTACTACTGTTTCTGAAGAAATATGCATCACGGCAGTGACCACAGAGGAGGTCTTCATTCATGTGTGGCCAAACAGAACATAAGCAGAGGGTGTATTTAGAACTGATTCACTCTGTTTACTTCTACAAATTACACTACTCCAGGAAGACCATGCACCTCTTTGCATTATGTATCTATTTTGGTCAGCTTTTTTGAGATACAATTTATATACAGTAAAATTCACCAATTACAGGCAGAAAATTCTATGAGTTTTGAAATCATTTTTATCCTTTTCCCCACTACCACAATGAAGATATAGAATATTTCCATCACCCACCAAATTTCCCACATGTACTTTTGTAATCACCTACTCCCAGTTCTTGGCTCCTGGCAAGTAATGATCAACTGTCTGTCAGTGTAAGTAAACTTTTACTAAATTTTTGTAAAACTTGTATCACACAGGCTGTGTTTTTTTGTATCAGCATAATTATTGTAAGATTCATCCATATTGCTGTGTGTATCAGTGGTGCCTTTTTATTGCTGATTACTATTCCATTGTATAGAGTATACAACAGTTTGTTTATCTATTCCCCAGATGGGAGACCACTGGGTTGTTACAGCCTTGGGTTATTACAAGTAAAGCTACTGCAGTTGTTTGCTTAGAAGTCTTTTGTAGATGTATTGTGTTCATTCTCAGGTAAAATATGAGTGGAATTGCCCGATCATTTGATGAGTATGTATTTAACTTTGTAAAGAACTGTTCAACTGCTTTCCAAGATGGATGTACCATTCTGCATCCCATTAGCAGTCTTTCATAACCCGAGCTGCTCTGCATCCTTATCTATCCATGATATTGTCAGTTGTTTTCATTTTAGCCATTCTTAAGAGTATGTAGTGGATTTTCATTGTGGTTCTAACTTCGACTGGCTTAAGGACCAATGATGACCCATGTTTTCACAGGCACATTAGTTATCTATATATCTTCTTTGGTCACGTGTTTGTCAAAATTAATGGCTTTTTATTTTTATTTTATTGCTTGTTCTCTTATTACTGAGTCTTAAGAGATCTTTATACATTCTAGATTCATAGTCCTTTCTCAGATGTATGTTTTGCAAATATATTTCTTTTGGCCGTGGTTTTCCTTTTCATTTCCTTAACAGGGCCTTCCAAATGATAAAAGTTAACTTTGATAGAGTCAAACTTACCAATTTTTCTTTTCTTCTTCTTTTTTTTTTTTTTTTTGACCAAAGAAATCTTTATTTAACCCAAGGCCAGAAGTATCTCCCCCTATATTTTATTCCAGAAGTTTTGCCAAGTTCATTTGAAGTTAATTTTTGTTTATTGTATGATATATAAAGGTCAAGGTTATTTCTTGGAATATAGATCTAAAAGATTATACTTTACCCATTGACTGCCCTGGCACTCTTTTAGAAAATTCATTGGTTATATCTGTGTAAGACTATTTCTAGAGTTCTCTTTTTCTTGTTTTGTTTGTTTGTTTGTTTTGCATCTCTAGGTTTGTAATCACAAAATGCTAAATTCTTCTATGTTATTTCATTTATCAAAATAATTTTGCTTATTCTAGGCCTTTTGCTATTCCATAAATATTTCAGAATCAGATTGTTGTTCTTATAAAAATGTTTCCTGAGACTTTGATTAGGATTACATGATGAATCTACAGATCATTTTGTGGTAAATTCACATCTTAACAGTATTGAGTCATGACTAGAATATCCCATTGATCTAGGTCTTTTATAATTCTATCAGTGCTATATAGCTTTTAGTGTGCAAATCTAGCAAAACTTTTCTTAAATTTATTACTATTTCATATATTTTGATCTTATTGTAAATGGCATTTTTAAAATTTTAGTTTACGAGTGTTCATTGTTAGAATATAGAAATACAGTTGATTTCTGGGTACTGACCTTGTATCTTTTACTTTGCTACCCCTACTTACTAGTCTAGTTTTTGGAGATTTTTTTTTAACATTTCCTATATTGATGATCATATAGTTTGCAAATAAAGGCAGTTTCACTTCTTTTCCAGTCTGGCTTCCTTTCATTTTTTTTCTTGGTTACCACCTCCAGTAGTGTAGAATTGATTTCAACCTTGTTTATAGTCTTAGGAAGCATTCAGTCCACCTTAATATCTTTTTTTTTTTAATTTTTTATTTTTTTAAACATATATTTTTATCCCCAGGGGTACAGGTCTGTGAAACACCAGGTTTACACACTTCACAGCACTCACCAAAGCACATACCCTACCCAATGTCCATAATCCCACCCCCTTCACCCAAACACTCTCCCCCCGGCAACCCTCAGTTTGTTTTGTGAGATTAAGAGTCACTTATGGTTTGTCTCCCTCCCAATCCCATCTTGTTTCATTTATTCTTCTCCTACCCACTTAAGCCCCCATGTTGCATCACCATTTCCTCATATCAGGGAGATCATATGATAGTTGTCTTTCTCTGCTTGACTTATTTCACTAAGCATGATACAATCTAGTTCCATCCATGTTGTCGCAAATGGCAAGATTTCATTTCTTTTGATGGCTGCATAGTATTCCATTGTTTATATAAACCACATCTTCTTGATCCATTCATCTGTTGATGGACATCTAGGTTCTTTCCATAGTTTGGCTATTGTGGACATTGCTGCTATAAACATTCGGGTGCACGTGCCCCTTTGGATCACTACGTTTGTATCTTTAGGGTAAATACCCAATAGTGCAATTGCTGGGGCATAGAGCAGTTCTATTTTCAACGTTTTGAGGAACCTCCATGCTGTTTTCCAGAGTGGCTGCACCAGCTTGCATTCCCACCAACAGTATAGGAGGGTTCCCCTTTCTCTGCATCCTTGCCAGCATCTGTCATTTCCTGACTTGTTGATTTTAGCCATTCTGACTGGTGTGAGGTGATATCTCATTGTGGTTTTGATTTGTATTTCCCTGATGCCGAGTGATATGGAGCACTTTTTCATGTGTCTGTTGGCCATCTGGATGTCTTCTTTGCAGAAATATCTGTTCATGTCCTCTTCCCATTTCTTGATTGGATTATTTGTTCTTTGGGTGTTGAGTTTGCTAAGTTCATTATAGATTCTGGACACTAGTCCTTTATCTGATATGTCGTTTACAAATATCTTCTCCCATTCTGTCAGTTGTCTTTTGATTTAGTTAACTGTTTCCTTTGCTGTGCAAAAGCTTTTGATCTTGATGAAATCCCAATAGTTCATTTTTGCCCTTGCTTCCCTTGCCTTTGGCGTTGTTCCTAGGAAGATGTTGCTGCCGCTGAGGTCAAAGAGGTTGCTGCCTGTGTTCTCCTCAAAGATTTTGATGGATTCCTTTCTCACATTGAGGTCCTTGATCCATTTTGAGTCTATTTTCGTGTGTGGTGTAAGGAAATGGTCCAATTTCATTTTTCTGCATGTGGCTGTCCAATTTTCCCAGCACCATTTATTGAAGAGGCTGTCTTTTTTCCATTGGACATTCTTTCCTGCTTTGTTGAAGATTAGTTGACTGTAGAGTTGAGGGTCTATTTCTGGGCTCTCTATTCTGTTCCATTGATCTATGTGTCTGTTTTTGTGCCAGTACCATGCTGTCTTGATGATGACAGCATTGTAATAGAGCTTGAAGTCCGGAATTGTGATGCCACCAACGTTGGCTTTCTTTTTCAATATCCCTTTGGCTATTCGAGGTTTTTTCTGGTTCCATATAAATTTTAGGATTATTTGCTCCATTTCTTTGAAAAAGATGGATGGTACTTTGATAGGAATTGCATTAAATGTGTAGATTGCTTTAGGTAGCATAGACATTTTCACAATATTTATTCTTCCAATCCAGGAGCATGGAACATTTTTCCATTTCTTTGTGTCTTCCTCAATTTCTTTCATGAGTACTTTATAGTTTTCTGAGTATACACTCTGTGCCTCTTTGGTTAGGTTTATTCCTAGGTATCTTATGGTTTTGGGTGCAATTGTAAATGGGATGGACTCCTTAATTTCTCTTTCTTCTGTCTTGCTGTTGGTGTAGAGAAATGCAACTGATTTCTGTGCATTGATTTTATATCCTGACACTTTACCGAATTCCTGTATAAGTTCTAGCAGTTTTGGAGTGGAGTCTTTTGGGTTTTCCACATATAGTATCATATCATCTGCGAAGAGTGATAATTTGACTTCTTCTTTGCCGATTTGGATGCCTTTAATTTCCTTTTGTTGTCTGATTGCGGAGGCTAGGACCTCTAGTACTATGTTGAATAGAGTGGTGATAATGGACATCCCTGCCGTGTTCCTGACCTTAGCGGAAAAGCTTTCAGTTTTTCTCCATTGAGAATGATATTTGCAGTGGGTTTTTCATAGATGGCTTTGATGATATTGAGGTATGTGCCCTCTATCCTTACACTTTGAAGAGTTTTGATCAAGAAGGGATGGTATACTTTGTCAAATGCTTTTTCAGCATCTATTGAGAGTATCATATGGTTCTTGTTCTTTCTTTTATTGATGTGTTGTATCACATTGACTGATTTGCGGATGTTGAACCAACCTTGAAGCCCTGGAATAAATCCCACTTGGTCGTGGTGAATAATCCTTTTAATGTACTGTTGAATCCTATTGGCTAGTATTTTGTTGAGTATTTTCGCATCTGTGTTGATCAAGGATATTGGTCTATAGCTCTCTTTTTTGATGGGATCCTTGTCTGGTTTTGGGATCAAGGTGATGCTGGCCTCATAAAATGAGTTTGGAAGTTTTCCTTCCATTTCTATTTTTTGGAACAGTTTCAGGAGAATAGGAATTAGTTCTTCTTTAAATGTTTGGTAGAATTCCCCCAGGAAGCCGTCTGGCCCTGGGCTTTTGTTTGTTTGGAGATTTTTAATGACTGTTTCAATCTCCTTACTGGTTATGGGTCTGTTCAGGCTTTCTACTTCTTCCTGGTTCAGTTGTGGTAGTTTATATGTTTCTAGGAATGCATCCATTTCTTCCAGATTGTCAAATTTGTTGGCGTAGAGTTGCTCATAGTATGTTCTTATAATAGTTTGTATTTCTTTGGTGTTAGTTGTGATCTCTCCTCTTTCATTCATGATTTTATTTATTTGGGTCCTTTCTCTTTTCTTTTTGATAAGTTGGGCCAGGGGTTTATCAATTTTATTAATTCTTTCAAAGAACCAGCTCCTAGTTTCGTTGATTTGTTCTATTGTTTTTTTGGTTTCTATTTCATTGATTTCTGCTCTGATCTTTATGATTTCTCTTCTCCTGCTTGGCTTAGGGTTTCTTTCTTGTTCTTTCTCCAGCTCCTTTAGGTGTAGGGTTACGTTGTGTACCTGAGACCTTTCTTGTTTCTTGAGAAAGGCTTGTACCGCTATATATTTTCCTCTCAGGACTGCCTTTGTTGTGTCCCACAGATTTTGAACCGTTGTATTTTCATTATCATTTGTTTCCATGATTTTTTTCAATTCTTCTTTAATTTCCCGGTTGACCCATTCATTCTTTAGAAGGATGCTGTTTAGTCTCCATGTATTTGGGTTCTTTTCAAACTTCCTTTTGTGGTTGAGTTCTAGCTTTAGAGCATTGTGGTCTGAAAATATGCAGGGAATGATCCCAATCTTTTGATACCGGTTGAGTCCTGATTTAGGACCGAGGATGTGATCTATTCTGGAGAATGTTCCATATGCACTAGAGCAGAATGTGTATTCTGTTCCTTTGGGATGAAATGTTCTGAATATATCTGTGATGTCCATCTGGTCCAGTGTGTCGTTTAAGGCCTTTATTTCCTTGCTGATCTTTTGCTTGGATGATCTGTCCATTTCAGTGAGAGGAGTGTTAAAGTCCCCTACTATTATTGTATTATTGTTGATGTGTTTCTTTGATTTTGTTATTAATTGGTTTATATAGTTGGCTGCTCCCACGTAGGGGGCATAGATATTTAAAATTGTTAAATCTTCTTGTTGGACAGACCCTTTGAGTATGATATAGTGTCCTTCCTCATCTCTTATTATAGTCTTTGGCTTAAAATCGAATTGATCTGATATAAGGATTGCCACTCCTGCTTTCTTCTGATGTCCATTAGCATGGTAAATTCTTTTCCACCCCCTCACTTTAAATCTGGCGGTGTCTTCGGGCTTAAAATGAGTTTCTCGGAGGCAACATATAGATGGGTTTTGTTTTTTTATCCATTCTGATACCCTGTGTCTTTTGACAGGGGCATTTAGCCCATTCACATTCAGGGTAACTATTGAGAGATATGAATTTAGTGCCATTGTATTGCCTGTAAGGTGACTGTTACTGTATATGGTCTCTGTTCCTTTCTGATCTACCACTTGTAGGCTCTTTGCTTAGAGGACCCCTTTCAATATTTCCTGTAGAGCTGGTTTGGTGTTTGCAAAGTCTTTCAGTTTTTGTTTGTCCTGGAAGCTTTTAATCTCTCCTTCTATTTTCAATGATAGCCTAGCTGGATATAATATTCTTGGCTGCATGTTTTTCTCATTTAGTGCTCTGAAAATATCATGCCAGCTCTTTCTGGCCTGCCAGGTCTCTGTGGATAAGTCAGCTGCCAATCTAATATTTTTACCATTGTATGTTACAGACTTCTTTTCCCGGGCTGCTTTCAGGATTTTCTCTTTGTCACTGAGACTTGTAAATTTTACTATTAGGTGACGGGGTGTGGGCCTATTCTTATTGATTTTGAGGGGTGTTCTCTGAACCTCCTGGATTTTGATGCTCGTTCCCTTTGCCATATTGGGGAAATTCTCCCCAATAATTCTCTCCAGTATACCTTCTGCTCCCCTCTCTCTTTCTTATTCTAATGTTGTTTTGTCTTATGGTGTCACTTATCTCTTGAATTCTCCCCTCATGGTCCAGTAGCTGTTTATCCCTCTTTTGCTCAGCTTCTTTATTCTCTGTCATTTTTCTTCTATATCACTAATTCTTTCTTCTGCCTCATTTATCCTAGCAGTGAGAGGCTCCATTTTTTATTGCACCCCATTAATAGCTTTTTTGATTTCAACTTGGTTAGATTTTAGTTCTTTTATTTCTCCAGAAAGGGCTTTTATATCTCTCGAGAGGGTTTCTCTAATATCTTCCATGCCTTTTTCGAGCCCGGCTAGAACCTTGAGAATTGTCATTCTGAACTCTAGATCTGACATATTACCAATGTCTGTATTGATTAGGTCCCTAGCCTTCGGTACTGCCTCTTGTTCCTTTTTTTGTGTTGAATTCTTCCGTCTTGTCATTTTGTCCAGATAAGAGTATATGAAGGAGCAAGTAAAATACTAAAAGGGTGGCAACAACCCCAGGAAAATATGCTTTAACCAAATTAGAAGAGATCCCAAATCGTGAGGGGGTAGAAAGGAGATAAAAAGAGGTTCAAAAAGGAAGAAAGAAAAAAAAAAGAAAAAAGAAAACAAATAAGAAAAATATAAAAAAGAAAAAATATATATATTGGATAAACTAGTTAAAAAATGTTAAAAAAGAAAAAGGTAAAAGTTAAAAAAAAAATTTACCAGAAGGCGAGAAAAAAAAAACAAAAAATGAAAAAGAAAAAAATCAAATTAACTGCAAGACTAAAAAAAATCACAGGGAAAAAGCCATGAGTTCCGTGCTTTGCTTTCTCCTCCTCTGGAATTCTGCTGCTCTCCTTGGTATTGAAACCGCACTTCTTGGTAGGTGAACTTGGTCTCGGCTGGATTTCTTGTTGATCTTCTGGGGGAGGGGCCTGTTGTAGTTATTCTCAAGTGTCTTTGCCCCAGGCGGAATTGCACCGCCCTTATCAGGGGCCGGGGTGAGTAATCCGTTCGGGTTTGCTTTCAGGAGCTTTTGTTCCCTAAGCGCTTTCCGTAGAGTTCCGGAGGACGGGAATACAAATGGCGGCCTCATGGTCTCCGGCCCGGAGGAGCCGAGAGCCCAGGGCCCCACTCCTCAGTGCGCCCTCAGAGAACAGCGCCCAGTTACTCCCGTCTGCCTGACCTCCGGCCGCGCTCCCAGCTCACCGAGCATTGGACCGGTTCAAGGTAACCCGGAGCTGTGAGCTTACTGTTGGCTCTGTCTCTGTAGCCGGCTTTCCCGTTCCAATACCCACAAGCTCTGCGACACTCAGACACCCCCGATCCTTCTGTGACCCTGCGGGACCTGAGGCCACGCTGACCCCGCGTGGGCTTCACCCTGGTTTAGCCTCTGGAGCGATGTCCCTCAGCGGAACAGACTTTTAAAAGTCCTGATTTTGTGCGCGGTTGCTCCGTCGCTTGCCGGGAGCTGGCCCCTCCCCCCGGGGTCTATCTTCCCGTCGCTTTGGATTCACTTCTCCTCCGGTCCTACCTTTCAGAAAGTGGTTGTTTTTCTGTTTCCAGAATTGCTGTTCTTCTCTTCGATCTGCTGATGGATTTTCAGGTGTTTGCAATCTTTAGATAAGCTAGCTAGCTGATCTCCGGCTAGCTGAAGTAGTTTCAGCCTGCTACTTCTCTGCCATCTTGACTCCTCCTCCCAGTCCACCTTAATATCTTAATGGCATGTTTCAGTGATGCCATTAATCAGATTGAGGAAGTTCCCTTACATTTCTAGATTTTTGAGAGTTTTTTTTTAATACTATTGTAAATTTTTTTTTACAGTGCTTTCTGCATCCTTTAAGATGATCAAATGGATTTTTTTTTAGTACGTTAATACCTTGTGTTCTTAGATAAACCTCACATAGTCATGATACATTGTCCTTTTTATATATTGTTGGATTCAAACTGGTGTAAGGCTTGTTGAATGTGTTTACAAGATATTGATATTTTGTTTTTCTTAATGACTTTTTCCATTGTGGGTATCGGGGTAATGCAAACCTCAGAGAAAAAATGGAAAAGTATTCCATCCTGTTCAATTTTCTCAAGTGGTTTATGTAAAATTGGCATTATTCCTCTTTAAATGTTTGGTAGAATTCACCAAGGAAGTCATCTGGGCCTAGAAATTTTCTGGTGTGAAGATTTTAGCTACAAATTCAACTTTTTTTCTTAGATTATTCCATTTCTTTCTTGTTGGGTAAGCTTTGGTAGTTTATGTCTTTCAAAGAATTTTTCTAGTTCATCGAAGTTTTCTAAATTATTGCTTGTAATCCTTCCTTATTACCTTTTGGATGTATGTGAAATGTGATGTGTGATGCTCTGTATTCCTGATATCATTAGTTTCTTCTTTTTTTCCTAATAATTACAATTATAGGTTTATTAATTTTGTCTTCTTAGAAACCAATACTTTCGGGGCACCTGGGTGGCTCAGTGGTTTAAAGCCTCTGCCTTCGGCTCAGGTCATGATCCCAGGGTCCAGGGATAGAGCCCCCACCATCAAGCTCTCTGCTCAGCGGGGAGCCTGCTTCCCCTCCTTCTCTCTTTGCCTGCCTCCCTGCCTGCTTGTGATCTCTGTCTGTCAAATTAAAAATAAAAAAAAAGAAAGAAACCAACACTTGGTTTCATGGATTTTTCTCTTTTTTATTTTCAATTTCATTGCTTTCTGCTCTTGTGTTTATTATTTATTTGCTTTGCTTTGGGTTTGATATGTTCATTTTCTTGTTTAGTAAGGCTAAGTTTAGATTATTGGCTTAACCCTTCCTTTTCTAATTTGTTTATGCTGCAGATTTATCTATAAGCAGTATTTTAGCTGCATGCCACCTTTTTATTTTTCCAAACATATAGAAAAGTTAAAATAGGAAAGAAGCATCTATATATCTGTACCTTCAATTCAGTATTTGTTAACAGTTTTCTCACTAAATGAGTATTTTGAAACTGATATGTTTGTTTGAAATTTTAAATTCGTGAATTATTTTTAGGAGGTAATTTTTCAAATATTCAGATGTAATAGTATGTAAATACAGACTTTCTATAGTTTCTCACACCATGTATTGAAGTAATGGGTTTTCATGAAAACAATAATCACCATGAAGTTTTCTTTAATATTATCTTCTCATATCATAAGTCAATTATGTTTAATGGAATGTATTTACTAATATGCCAGAAAGGAAATACAAAGATATAAATTTACTTATAAAATATATAAGCATAGGGACGCCTGGGTGGCTCAGTTGGTTAAGCAGCTGCCTTCAGCTCAGGTCATGATCCCAGCATCCTGGGATGGAGTCCCACATCGGGCTCCTTGCTCAGCGGGGGGCCTGCTTCTCTCTCTGCCTCTGCCTGCCTCTCTGTCTGCCTGTGCCCGCTCTCTCCCCCTCTCTCTCTCTGATAAATAAATAAAATCTTTAAAAAAATATATATATATATAAGCATAATTATAAAATTGATTGAAACCTCAGTTTTTAGATAGAATAAAAGAAAACTAATGTTAAAAGCTCATTTATGACTATGCAAGATATCTGTTTTTAAGCATTTATTAAAAATGTACTCAGGGCACGTGGGTGGCTCAGTTAAGTGTCTGTCTGACTCTTGATTTGGGCCCAGGTTATGATCTCAGGGCCATAAGACGGAGCCCAGAGTTGGGGTGGGAGAAGTCTGCTTGAGCCTCTCTCTCTGCTCCTCTCTCCCCTCATGCACACACTCCCGCACTCACTCTCTCTTTAAAAATAAATTATTTTTTAAAAATATACTTATAATCCTCTTTGAAAGCTTGGAGTTGTTAAAGTCAGTGTTTTCTTTACTGTAGTGTGTAAATTTAGTTCCTATTTTGAATATCTCTTCTCTGAATGGCAGGAATGTATCAAAGAAAATTGCCTTTAGCATTCTTGAAAAATTTCAAACCTTTAACCAGTTGAACCTTCCAGTATTATTTAGTATTGGTTTTTAGTAGAAATTGTGTAAGGTAAATTTCATGCCAACAAATCACACAGATAATGAGTGGAGGTGAGGCTACAAAGGAATGTCGTTATCTGCTAATTCGGTCATCTCTCAATTCTGAATCTGATTGAATTTTCTTACGGGTAGTTTTTTCACTTTCTGCATATCTAATCATTTTTGATTGGGTATCAGACATGAATTTTACAGTGTTTGATACTAACACTTTAATCTTCCTATAAATATTCTTGTTCTTAGATACTGTCAAGTTACTTAGAAACAATTTGGTTTTTTTGAGTCTTGCTTGTTAAGATTCACTAGCAAAACCTGAGCAGTATTTGGTCTAGACCTAATTATTTTCTACTCCTGAGGCAATATTTTTCTTCCTACTCTACCAAATATTCTGAATCATAAGGTTTTCCAACCTGGCTGTCAGGAACAGGCTTGCTTCCCAGTCATATGTAAGTAACAGGTATATTCTTTCTAATCCTGTATGGTTTCTTCCCCCAGACTCTGGAACTTTTCTCACAAACATATGCTGCATAACGTTTTGCTGAGTACTAATGGTGGACCATTTGCAGATTTCCGCAGTTAATCTTTTGAACAGCTCTCTTCTCTCTGGTCTTCTGTCCCATCAATTCTAGTTGGTTCAGTTTTCCTGGTCCTTGGGACAGTAGGGGTAGAGGCGGCTCTTCCCCTTCTAGGCTATGGAAGCCCCTGGTAGGAAATAAGCTGATGTTACCAAACTGGTAGGTTCTTTCCCTGGTCGATACCTTTTGCCAAATGGCCAAAACAATACAGTATTTGATGGCAAGCATGTAATTTATTCAATGGCCAGAGAATAGAGAAGGGAAGCTCGTGCTCTAAAGTCACCTTCTCCCCAGTTGGGTTTTATGGGGTTAGGGTAATTGAGGGGCTAGTAAGCACATTAACAGAGGGTTTTTTTCCAGGAAGGAGGAGGCTTCAGAACCAAGAGTACCACCTCTTTTCTTCTCCTAAATGGGCACAGTTGGATGGGTCATAGGCTGTTAGGTGTGTTTTTGTTAATTACAGTTAGATGAGGTCATCTGGAGGGTTAACACAGTGTCTAAACTGGATCAAACCAGTCGAAAATTGGATCTTGGGGCCTGTTTGGAGCTGTAGTTTCTGGCATCCCGCCTTAGCTTCTGGTAGCCAACAGTACCTGTGAGCAGGGCTAGAAAACTGAGTTTTTGCGACTTGTTAGTGAGTCCCCAATGACACTGGCGTGGTCATAGGGTTCACCTCATTTATTTCCTTTCTCTCAGGGATCACTGTCTTTTATTACATGCTATCTTTGAATGCCTGGTGTTTTCAAAACCATTATTTCATATATTTTGTTTGTTGTTTTTTTGGTTGTTTCAGATAGGTTAATTCTGGTCCCTGTTACTCCACCTTGACAAGAAGCAGAAGTATCTCATCTAGTTTTAAGAGTAATAGTTAAAATTATGTTTCAAAATGTTAATGGTATGTGTGTGTTCAATGGTACTGTCATTTACTTCTCTTTGGTCATCTGCTTTCTCATTATCCTTGAGCATTACAAGCCTTTCACATTTTTCACATGCTCTCATTTTCCCATTCTGCTCACTCTCAGTGACCAGTCCCATCTCCTGGGTTATTAAGATAATTAGTGGCATTAGGAAATTCTTTCAATATCCCGGACCTTCCCTCTAAGAAAAGCCTTATTTTCTCCCAGTGGATCTCTGAGAGTGAGGTGACAATCCTATTCTTCAGAGCTACCCATTCACTGTTGGCCACCTGTCTGCTTTGTTTACCCTTTGCTGGAAGCAACACCATTCTTTGGTCTCTTTGTTCTAACTTGTGTTTCTCCTTTTCTTTTGATTTCTTCCTCACAGGAAACCTATCAAGTCACTCTAATGTAGTAGAAAACTAAAAACTAGAGAGTTCCTCTTTAGTTACTATTTGATCTCTCTTTTTATCTGAATTTCTCACAAGAGTAGTTTGCAGTTTTTTGTCTTCATTTCCAGCCTGTTGATTTCTCAACTAGGTGTACTCCAGTGGTCTGCCACCATTCTATCAAAATTGTTCTCATTAAAGTAAGCAATGACCTACTTTTTTAATTACCAAATCCAGGAGATGTTTTCCAGTTCTCATTACAGGACCTGTCTAGCTTGTATAGTTGGAAGAAGTTACTGAGAGGAAATAGAATATTTGGGGCAGAAAATTCCATTAATATTTCACATTCACAGTTGTTTGTTACTTCTGATAGCATTATTACTTTAATAACTTCCTTTGGGAGAACTCCAAAGCAAGTTGTTTGTAAAGCACCTTCCATTTATATAGCACATACAGTCCCTGAAGTGTGCTGTAGTACTTCTTAAAATTATAGACAGGCAATATTAAGGAATGCAACCATCTGCAGAGTTGAAGATTATACACAATGTAACAGATTGTCTAAGTAAGTAATATTTTGGCAGAAAATATCTAAAGGGAAATTTTCCTACTTAGGAACATGTTCTTTCTGATTATAAATGTTCATGCTGAGTAAAAAGAAGTTCTAGTAGGTATAATAAAATATAACCCACGACAGTGAATTTACTTTATTAAAAATGGGGCTTGAACTTGTTACCTTGAAAGCTTCTATAGGGTATCTGCCACTTTAATTATCTATGGGTGATAGTTATTTACAAAATGAGTTCTAAGCTTTATTACTTTTATATTGTACTTCTAGGTAATAGTATTTGTTGACCAACCTGTTGTGTTATGACATATATATATTTTTTAAGACTTAGTAGAAAAAAGCAAGATAAACATTATCATTTTAAGCTCTTTGAAATTAGAACATAATTCTTTTTTATCTGATGATTTTCCTGGAATGTCTCATCCCCCTTACTTTGCCCTATTTTTCATCATAGCTCATATCACTTGTTAATATATGTTAATATTTATTTCTCGTATCTGGATCCCCTTTGCCCCACTAGAATGTAATCTAATCAAAATATTATTTTGATAACAGCAGTATTTTCAATAGCTAAAAAAGTAACTGGCACACAGTAGGACTTCAATGAGCGCTTGTTGACTGGAAGGAAGAGGGAGGAATCAAGTGAGGAAAAAATGCCAGCGTCCTCTGATAAAAGCTTAAGAACTTAAAACATTTTTTGAAATATGTTTAAAATATTCTGGCAAGCAAATCTTTTAAAAAATGTTTAAAACCTTTGTATAATATCATTCTCTCAAAACTCTTACGCAATTCAAGGAGGTGATTCATACAATTAAGAGAGCTATGTGGTACATTTCTGTAGTGCTTTGGAAAACCAAGCGTGAGTAAGAGATACACTGGAGAGATATATATCTTTTAAGATTTAGAAAGCTTTAATACTTGACATGTATGCTAAAACTCTTTTTCTTTACCTTTTTAAAAATATAGTGATAAATCAGTAGTCTAGTTGTCCTGAGAAGTAGGGTGATAAGCAACCTGTATGAATTATGAGTACTTTCTTTAATGTAGATTTTTTTAAACGTTAGAATGATGTGCATGTTAAATGATAATTGTGATACATTTCTTAAAAGCCAATGTACAATTTAAAAATACGTATTAGGGGGCGCCTGGGTGGCTCAGTGGGTTAAAGCCTCTACCTTCGGCTCAGGTCATGATCCCAGGGTCCTGGGATCAAGCCCCGCATCTGGCTCTCTGCTCAGCAGTGAGCCTGCTTCCTCCTCTCTCTGACTGCCTCTCTGCCTACTTGTAATCTCTGTCTGTCAAATAAATGAATAAAATTTAAAAAAATAATAATAATAAATAAATAAATAAAAATACATATTAGGAATTACATCTCCTACCTTCATTTAAGTATTTTGATCCCTGCAGTTGAAGCACTTTTTCACTGTAGAGTTCAAATGGGTTTATAAGAGACCTTCCAAAGCACCCTGTGTTTAGTACCTAAAGTCAAAAACTTGGAGTTTGTTCAAAAAGAGGAATAACTGTTGTTGAGAACTGAAGTCTTTTTTTAGGAAAGTACTAAAAGTTTAGGGCACCTGGGTCACTCAGTTAGTTAAGAAAGTGCTTTTGGCTCAGGTCATGATCCTGGAGTCCCAGGATCCAGTCCCATATCGGTCTCCCTGCTCAGCAGGGAGTCTGCTTCTCCCTCTGACCCTCCCCCCTCTCATGCTCTGTCTCTCTCATTCTTTATCTCTCTCAAATAAATAAATAAAATCTTAAAAAAAAGGAAAGTACTAAAAGTTTATAGAACCTAGAGGAAGGTGAGTCTTAGCCATCAAATAAGTTTTTGGAGACTTTCTTTGCAGGGAAAATTTGATCATGTAATTCTCTAATAAAAATCTTTTATTGGTTATATATATATATATATATATATATATATATCTCATGTATATATATCTTATGTTAACAAATATCTTATATTGGTTTCATAAATATATATATGTATTTATATATATATATATCTTATAAAAGATACTCAATATCTTAGGGCACCTGAGTGGCTCAATGGGTTAAGCCTCTGACTTCGGCTCAGGTCATGATCTCAGGGTCCTGGGACTGAACCCCACATCGGGCTTTCTGCTCAGCAGGGAGCCTGCTTCCCCCTCTCTCTGCCTGCTGCTCTGCCTGCTTGTGATCTCTCTCTCTCGCTCTCTGTCAAATAGTAAATAAAATCTTTTTAAAAAAAAGATATTTAATCTTACATTGGTATATATATAAATAGGTATTTATATATATTGATTTCATATATATATATATCTCAAGTCATTATATTGCACACCTTGAGCTAATGCAATGTTACAAGTCAGTTATATCTCAATAAAACAAAAAAATAAATTTTAAAAGATTAAAAATTTTTCATTGATTCCCTGTTACTTTTTTCTTTTTTAAGATTTTATTTATCTATTTTAGAGATAGAGCATGTGAGCAAGTGGGGAGTGGTAGGAGCAGAGGGAGAGGGATGAGCAGATACTATGCTGAACAAGGAGCCCAACATGGGGCCTGGTCCCTCAACCCTGAGATCACAATCTGAGCTGAAATCCAGAGTCAGACACGTAATCGACTGAGCCACCCAGGCTCCCCGATTACTCTTAAAAAATAATTTATTGTAGGGGCACCTGGGTGGCTCAGTGGGTTTAGCTTCTGCCTTCGGCTCAGGTCATGATCTCAGGGTCCTGGAATCGAGCCCTGCATCGGGCTCTCTGCTCAGCAGGGAGCCTACTCCCCCCATCCTGCCTGCCTCTCTGCCTACTTTTGATCTCTGTCTGTCAAATAAAATCTTTTTAAAAAATCATTTATTATAATATAAGACTTAATAATAAAAAATATATAATATATATGTATATATATTATATTAATATAGCTATGTAACAAGATGAAGAACAGCCTCAAAATCAAGAAATAAAGTATTACCTGACCCAGGAGCTCCCCTCAGGTCTCCTGGTTTTGCCTGCCCTTCTCCTATATAAGAGTATTCATTCATTTCTAATGACACAGTTTTTTAAAATTATTATTTTATTCAGATAAAATGATCCAGTTTGTACTCTTATATTTGCTGTTTGACATTTCTCACTCAGCATGCTTCTAAGAATCCTCTATATTGTTGCATGCACTTGTAGGTCATTTTCAATGTTATAAAATGTTCCATTTTGTAAATATATCAGAGTATATTTATCCACCATATTATTGATGGGCATTTGGATTGCTTCCCATTTTGAGCTATTTTGATTAATGCTACTATGACAATTCTGTCCATTTTTACTGGGAATAAACTTGGGACTAGAAAATAGGTACACATAGTGGACCAAATTATATGTTGCATAGAGATTTTCATGTGTTACCTTACATGACAAAAGGGATTTTGCAGATGTGATTTAAGGATCTTGATATAGAGAGATTGTCCTGGATTATCTAGGCAGGCCCAGTATAGTCACAGAGGCCTGTAGAAGGGTCAGAGAGAGGCAGGAGAGTCAGAGGAGGAGATGTGATTATGTGAAGGGGCCCACAAGCCAAGCGGTATAGGCAGGTGGAGAAGTCAAGGAAAAACTCCTTTGGAACCTTCAGAAGGAACAAAGCTCTGCTGATAACTCAATTTTGGCTTAGACCAGTTTTGTACTTCTGACCTCCAGATCTGCAAGATTATCTATTTATGTTATAGTAAACCACCAAATCTGTGGTAATTTGTTACAGCAGCTATAGAAACTCATACAGTATGTAATAGAGTTTACCTATGGTCAGCTGCAATAGTTACTGCCAAAGAGTTTTTTAAATGTTGCATCAATTTAAACTTTCCTTGGCAGTCCACATTTTCCCACATCCTTGTCAGCACTTGCTATTGTTCGTGTTTTTTTCCTTTAACCATTTTGGTGGACATTTAGTCAAATCACATTGCAATCTTAATTTTATTTCCCTAGTGTTTCATGATACTCATTTTCCCACATATTTATGAGCTATTTACATATGTTTTTTCAAAGTTTCTGTTCATTTCTGTAGAACTGCCTGTCTGATTGATTCATAAGATTTTATTCACATATTCTGAAGCCTTTTACTGTTCTCTTTTCTCACCCTTTGGCAGTTTAGTTGTAATTAAATAGATTGATTGTTTCCACTCATTCTTGGGTTGGGTTGGATTGGGATAGTTGCAGTTTTAATAAGATTCAGTCTATCTCTAATTTTTCTTTATTTGGGGGGAGGGGATGCTTCTCCCATGGTTTTTAATTGAGACGTTGGAGGGTCTTTGTCTCCTCATCCCTGAAAGACTGAGTTTGATCTAGCTCTGCCATCCAGAAGTTTCCAGACAAGGCTCTTCAGCCTTCTGCTTCATGAAACTTCAGAATCTGGTGAATGTCTTCATGGGAAGAAAGAACTGCGTGTGTTTGTGACATGTTCTCTCCCTTCAGCTAGCCTTTGTTTCCAATGTTTCCACAAATATCAAGCATATTTTACTTCTGCCCTTTGAAGTTTTAGACCTAGTTCCCAAGCTTCTCTTGCAAGTCCATAGCTAGCTAAATCTTCCATGGGACACTAGGGTTGAGAGTCCTTAAATTTCAAAATTTATACTCCAGTTCCGTGAACCACTAAAAGCTCTGCTAGTTTTTTCTCCAGCATGTGGTTCTCTGCTTGGTCCCATCTTGAATTTATAAAAAATGTATATTGCTTCTTTAATTGTTACAATGGGAGCCCTGGTCTGCCTCCACTCTTCTTCCCCTGTTACTCCCAGGATACATTCCCAACATGACTTTTCTAGTCCCTTCTTATCAGTGCTCTTTTTTTTTTTTTCCTTTCTAATTTTTTATCTCTGTAATGGAGTTTTAGTTTGTGAATAAGTCATCTTCTCTCATCTCATCTTTACAATTACCTGAAACACATGTCTGTATCCTCCCCTTCATATGGATAACTCACATTCGTTTCCCCAATCTCAGTTAGAAATGAAGTGTTCTTGATATCTCCCTCCCCATATACATGCTTAGATATGGGTTTGACATCCTCTGTCTGCTCCCATAAAGCTCTTATATGTCCCCAATTTTAGTAATTATCCCATTTCATAATGGGCCACCTCCTTGCTTGCCTGTACATTCCACCGGGCTCTAGAAAAAGCTTATCAGTACCTCTGTTCCATATTATGTTCCTGTCACAAAGCAGAGTGCTCATTATGTAACTGACATGCTATTGAAATGGATGCCTAAAGTGTTAAATTAATATTTAAAGGCTGTAAGAATTAGGAAATTGAGCAGAAAAATTAAAAATAAAAATACCTTTCATTAAAAAAATAGTAAGCTCTTACAAGCTAAATGAGATCCTAATGTGAAGTGCTTTTAGAAAATAACAATGTATATGTATGATAAACAGGGACATGAAAGGACACAAATGTTGGGAGTGATTATCTTAGGATAATAGAATACCAAATACTTTTTACCTTTCTCCTTATACTATTATATATGTGATCCTTTGCAATTAAGATTTTATGTCATCAACATAAAACATGAAGCAGTTTTCACTGAGGTAGAAAAAGGAAGCAAACATGAGACTAAGATATTTAATTAAATCCTTCTTGAGGATTTGTTGAACATACAAATGTGACCCAATTGTTAGGAAATGGATAAAGCATTCAGAATTGAAGAGTAGAGTGAAATGCCAAATGGATCAAAGAATTAAATGTAAACTATGGACCATTCGGGGGTTGGAAGAAAATAGTGAGTAAGCTAGGAATAGGGAAAACTTCTCTAACTGATTTAACATCTAGAGGCAATTATGAAAAGATTGATGATTTGATTATATTAAAAATTGTACATGGCAGGAGGCGCCTGGGTGGCTCAGTGGGTTAAAGCCTCTGCCTTCGGCTCAGGTCATGATCCCAGAGTCCTGGGATAGAGCCCCGCATCGGGCTCTCTGCCCCCAGGGAGCCTCCTTCCTCCCCTCTCCCTCTGCCTGCCTCTCTGCCTACTTGTGATCTCTGTCTGTCAAATAAATAAATAAAATCTTTTAAAAAAAATTTTGTGCATGGCAGGAAAAAAACCTTTAGCAAAATAAAAAGACGAGTGACAATCTTGAAAAACATTTATAACTTACATCATAGAAAAGAAGCTAGTATCCATACTATAAAAAGCTGCTAAAATGAGAAGAAAAAGAACAATAATCTTAAAGGGAATAAAAGGTAGCTTCCTTTAATTTGAAAAAGATGCTCAGTGTTCCCCATGAATTGAGAAATGCAAAATAAAAGTACATAGAGACACCATTTCTCATCTATCAAATGAGCAAAAAAAAATCAGAGAAGTTTAAAAACATACTCTGTTGATAAGCCTGTGGAGAAACATCACTCCTCACACATTGTGAACTCAAATACAGACCTTATTGGAGGGGAGTTCAGAGTATCTAATGAAGTCATATAAGCATTTGCTTTTTTACTCACAGTTCTGATTCTAAGGATCTATTCTATAGACGCACTAGCAAAACCATGAAGAGTTGTATTCACAGGACTATTCATTGGATCATTATTTGGAATAGAAAAAAAATGGAAGTAGCCCAAGTGTTCATCACTTAGGTGATTAAACAAGCTGTGCGTCGATAGAATGGAATGCCATACAACTATTAAAAAGAATGAGAGGGATGCTTGGGTGGCTCAGTTGGTTAAGGGACTGCCCTCGGCTCAGGTCATGATCCTGGAGTACCAGGATCGAGTCCCACATTGGGCTCCCAACTCAGCAGGGAGTCCGCTTCTCCCTCTAACTCTCCCCACTCTTGTGTACTTTCTCTCATTCTCTCTCTCTCAAATAAGTAAATAAAATCTTAAGAAAGAGAGAGAGAGAGACAAAGAATGAGAAAGAGACCCAAAAAAAGAAATGAGGAATATCTTTATATGCTGCTATGGAATGATCTCCAAGATATTAAGTTTAAAAAGTGGAGAAATATGTGTGCAGTATGCTGTTGTTTACCAAAGTTAGGGAGTGGCTTAAGTATATATTTGACTTATATTTTTAAGAAAAGGAAGAATAGGGGTGCCTGGGTGGCCCAGTCGTTAAGCGTCAGCCCTCGGCTCAGGTCATGATCCTGGGCTCACTGGATCCAGTCCCGCATCGGGCTCCCTGCTCAGTGAGAAGCCTGCTTCTCCCTCTCCCACTCCCCCCGCTTGTGTTCCCTCTCTCACTGTCTGTCAAATAAATAAATAAAAATCTTTAAGAAAAAAAAAAGAAATGGAATAATAAACCATAAAATCCAAAAAATGATTACCAGTAGCAGGGGCGGACGGGAGGGTATGTGTGAAGAATACATTAGGGAGACCAGGGATAAAAGCTATAGGCTTCTTCAAATGTACTTAGTTGTATAGATTTAGTTTCATTGTCCTATAAATATTTAATGTAAAATTATATATATATAATTTTATATAAAATGGAATTAAAATGGAAGAAGAAATCACTAAAAATCAAAAGTAAAATGGAAAATCTTAATGCAGATAGATGTTTGTCCAGTTGGTGGCAAAACCACACGAAGAGGTACTCTTTCATTTGACTTTTTACTTATCTGACTACTTCATAATGGTTTTTTTAGCCCTATTGGGATATAATGAAAGGACAATGAGAATTCCATCCAAAAGCCCATGAACTCTTTTCAGTAAATCATGTTACTGAAGATAGTATTATTACTGTTATTCTATTGTGTGTGTTCTATGGAATGGATACTTGATTCCTGTGCAGAAAGCTGAAAACTAGAAACATTTATAGGGGAATGGAGGGTAAAAGTTGAAGGGATTTTTTGGGGTGACCTTTTTTTTTTTTCTGTGAGATAATAAGGGTGGTCATTTTTGTATTGTAAGTGGATTCAAGATTAGCCAGTTAGGTTGGAGGAGACTTTGTATGCTTTATATTCTTGCAAAAAGGGATAGGGACAAAAATAACAAGTGATTAGAATGTGGAGAAAAAGGAAGCCTTGTACACTGTTGGTGGGAATGTAAATTGGTGCAGCCACTGTGGAAATATGGAGGTTCCTCAAAAAAAATAAATATAGAACTATCATATCTTATCTGGCAATTCTACTTCTGGGTACTTATTCAGGATTTTTGAAGATTTCTTTCTGTTACTGACTTTGTATAACTTGAAGGTTTTTAGATCTATTCAGACTGTTTTATGGCATCAAATACTGTTGGTCTTGTTATTCTACTTCAAAATGTGTACTTTGCTATTTTCGATGAAGTCTTATATAAATATCAATTAAGTGAGTTTGGGTATTGTTTAGATTTTCCATATGCTTACTGATTTTCTGTGTACTGTTTTATCAGTTACTGCAAGAGAGGTGATCGAAATCTTCAATTATAATTGTTGATTTGTCTGTTTCTTTATAGATTAGGCTTCAAAATATGGTTCACATATCAAATGCAGTGGTCAATTTAGGAGGAAAATTATTTTTACTAGCATTTTTAAAAGTCTCATTAGATATTTGGTTTGTCCTTTAGTATAGGCTATTGTAGCATCAGCATATACAAAAGAAAATTTATTTGCCACATTTTGCTTTTATTGTTTATCTTGTTACTGTTTTTAAATTATTTATTATTTATTATTACCTAAATAATAAATAATGATAGTATTATATACTACCATCATTAGTAAAATATAGTATAATAAATAATAAGTAATTATTTATTATTATATATTTTATATTTATATTTTTTATATTATCTTGTTATTATAATATAACATTTATTACATTGTTTATCATGTTATTATTTTGCTTGGCAGCTTCTATGTTTTTGAAACAGGCATTCGAAGGAGAATACCCTAAATTATTACGTCTTTATAATGACTTATGGAAGCGTCTTCAACAATACAGCCAAAATATGCAAGGAAACTTT
Source organism: Mustela putorius furo (assembly GCF_011764305.1). Classification (NCBI taxonomy): domain Eukaryota; kingdom Metazoa; phylum Chordata; class Mammalia; order Carnivora; family Mustelidae; genus Mustela; species Mustela putorius. Next base: position 17,349,352 of record NW_025421998.1, read on the forward strand.
AATGCAAGTGGAACTACAGACCTCTGTGTTGACCTACAACATATGGAAGATGACACACAAGACATCTTCATACCAAAAAAGCCAGATTATGAGTATGTTTATTTAATCAGATCTGTTTGTTGTCATGATAAGGATTTTGTCTTCTGTTTTTATTAAAAATTAGAGAATGGGAATATCCTAATCTTCTATATATTTGTAATAATCATGATTTATATGTAGACTGCAGAAGACTTTGCAGCACATAAATGAATAAGTCATTAGTTAAGCAGCCTGGTTCCTAACTGGAATCTGATATAAAGTATGGTACCAAGGAGGGTGAGTAGAAGGTAGGAGATCAGCATATGTGGTCACTATCTTTTAATTGGTAATATACCTATAATTATAATAGATAGTATCATTACTGATGGACCACAGGAATAAATATGATATAAAAGTAACTGGTGTGTTCAGGAACTACAGGGGAAATCTTACACTGGGATAGCTTCTCAGTCTGGTAGGAAAAAACTGAGTATAGTCACAATTAAACCTGAAATGTCTTAGTTTATGCATAAAGTACAGTGTATGTAGTTACTGCAACTAACATACAGTGTATGTAGTTAGGTGCAACTTTGGAAATAACATACAGTGTATGTAGTTAGGTGCAACTTTGGAAAAGAGTATACCATATCAGTAAGTTTAAAGCGGCCAACTTTCCTCCTAAATGGAAAAAGAATATTATTTTCAAATTTCTCTTTGAGCAACAAATGAATTGATTGGTTTGCATATTTTCTTTAAACACCAGAATCATTTAGTGTGACAAGGCTGACTCATGTAACAGCAGATTCTTATCACCTACCTTGTAAAAAAATTTTGGGTGGATATAAATGTTTCTCTTTCAGTTTTTATTTTTCTAAATACTTAAATTGTATCCACTGTAGTGAGAAGTTCTGGCTAGTGAAATATAGGATGTAGAAGTTTTTACTGGCAAAATAAATGGCATGGCTGGGAAGATAGAATGAAACTACATTTTTCTCTTCAATAAATTTTCTGCTAAACATAGAGATTCGATAAGAACTAATGGAAGAGGAGCAAGAGAACTTCACTCATATCTTGATATACAAAGACCTAATACATTTTTTAATATTATATAAAATAGAATATATATTTTCATTCTATTTTTGGCTTAGTTTTATTTTTAAACCCATATTCTTGCCCCTAAAAAGGTCTAGAAGTATACACAACAAATAGTAATAGTAGTTTATCTCCAGGAGATAGAGTTTTTGTTTTGTATTCTGTGCTTTCCTTAAAATTAAAAAGGAGCATGGTCCATGATAGAGAGGAAACAGAACCCTGTCAGCACCACTGTTCTCCATGGGTGATGTGAGCATACCCAAAGGTGTGGCCCTCTGACAAAGCTTTCACACTGTGAGAAGAAATAGACTTCACTAAAATAATCTAGCCAGTCACACAACAAGCAAATAACAATAACAAACCCTAGAGGTTCAGAGATCTAGTACCCAGAGTTGTAATAATGTATTATCTGAAATGTCCAGTTTCTAACAAAAATAATGAGGCATACATAGAAACATAACAGTATGACCCATACACTGAGTGGCAGTGGAGTTGGGGGGTGTGTGTAAAAAAGAAGCAACAGAGACTGCTTGTGAGAGTGACCAAACATCAAATTTAATAGAATAAGACTTCAAATTAGCCATTAGAACTGTGTTCACAGAACTAGAAGTATGATTAAGTAAAGAACTATATGATGACAGTGTTGCATCAAATGGAGATTATCGATAAAAAGATGAACATTATAAAAAAAGAATCAAATGGAAATACTGCAGTTGAACAGTTCAGTTACTAAAATTATAAAAATCGCTAGAGGGACTCAATAATAGATTTGAACTAGCATTAAAAAAAATTATCCAACCAGAAACTAGACTTATTTAGGCCTAAGAACAGATAGAAAAATATGAAAAAAAATGAACAGAGCCTCAGAGAAATGTGTGGCACCATTAAACATAGCAACACATATGTAATGGGAGTGCCACAATAAGATGAGAGAGAGAAAGAAGAAGAAAAAAAAAATACTAAAAGACATAATGGCTGAAGACTTCCAAAATTTATTGAAAAACAATGTACACACCCATGAAGCTCAACAAACTCCGAGTAGGAATAACTCATAAAAACCACAAACAGACACATTGTGGTGTAAGTGTCCAAAGTGAAAGATGAGGAGAAAATCTCGATACGAGGCAAAGAAAAACTACTCACCACTTATAAGGGAGCCCCAAAGATTTATAACTGACCTCTCAGCAGAAACAGAGGAGGCCAGAAGGTGGTCGGCTCATAGTGCTCAAAGAAAGAAACTGTGAAGCAGCAATCCTGTATTCAGTAAAGCTGTTGTTCATAATGAAGAGAAGTGAAGACGTAACGAGATGAACAGAAACTGAGAGAGTTTGTTTCTAGCAGACCTAACTTGCAAGAAATAGTACAGGAAGTTCTTCAGGCCCAAAACCAGGTCATCTCAGTCAGTCATTCAAGTACACATAAATGAAGAGCACCAGTGAAGATAGTTAGGAATTATAAAAAATACTATAAATGCATGTTTTCTCCTTTTTTCTCTTAACTGATTTAAAATGCAGTTGTATAAAATATGTATAGAATGCATTGTTGGGCTTATAACACATAGAAATGCAATATATATGTATACATTTGCCAATAAGAGCATAAAGGATGTAGGTGGGAGCAGAGCTATAAAGTGCTATGGAAATGGTTACAGATTGTAGAGTGATAATTATAATGGCTTATTGTTGGATTTGTGGCATTAATAGATACACTGTATATGGCAGTAATACCACAAAGATAAAATACTTAAAAGAAGAAATTTAACAAAAGAAGTATAAAGCTTATACTCTGAAAACTATAAAATATTGCTGAAAGAAATCAAAGCTACGTAAATTGAAAAACATTTCATGTTCATGAATCACTAGACCTAACATCACTAAGATAGTAATATTTCCAAAATGGATCTACAGATTCACCTCAGTTGCTGTTAGAATCTCAGCTGACTTTTTTGTAGAAAGTAACAACCTGGGGCACCTGGGTGGCTCAGTGGGTTAAGCCGCTGCCTTCAGCTCAGGTCATGATCCCAGGGTCCTGGGATCGAGTCCCGCATGGGGCTTCTTGCTCAGCAGGGAGCTTGCCTCTCTCTCCGACTCTCCCTGCCTCTCTGCCTGCTTGTGTGCTTTCTCTCTCTCTTTCTGACAAATAAATTTAAAAAATCTTAAGAAAGTAACAACCTGATTCTAAAGTTCATATGGATTTGCAGGGTACCCTAGGATGACCAAGTCAGTATTGAAAAAAAGAGAATAAAGTAGGAGTTATGCCTCCCAGTTGTGAAACTTACTACAGAGCAATGGTAATCAAGATGATAAGGTCCTGGTAAAAGGAGAGACATACCGATTAATGGAGTAGAATTGAGAGTCCAGGAATGCCTGGGTGGTTCAGTCCGTTAAGTGGCTGCCTTCAGCTCAAGTCATGATCCCAGAGTCCTGTGATGGAGCCCCAAGGCAGCTTCCCTTCTCAGTGGGGAGTCTGCTTCCCCTCTCTTCCTACCCCCACCCCCAAGCATGTTCTCTTTCTCTCTCTCAAATAAATAAATAAGTCTTTCAAAAAAGAAAGAAGAGTGGAAAGTCTAGAAAAGACTTAAGTATCAATGGTCAGCTGATTTTCAAAAAGCTTTTCAAGATCATACAGCAGGGAAAGAATACTCTTTTGACAAATGGTGGTAAGACAACTGGATGGTTTCATTCAAAAGGATAAAGCTGGAATCTTACCCCACACCATATACAAAAATAACTCAAAATGGATTTAAAAAAAAAAACTAAATATAAGGTCAAAAATATAAAACAGAACAAAATATGCAGGCAAGTCTTCATGATTTAGAATTTGACAAAGAATTCTTAGCTACATGACCCCCAAAAGCAAGAGCAACAAAAGAGAAAATACATATTGGACTATTTCATGTATTAAAACTTTTGTACTTCAAAAGACACCATCAAGAATGGGAGAAAGTACTTACAACTCCTGTATCTGTCAATGGACTTGTGTGTAGAATATGGAAGAAACTTTCAAATTTAACAATAAAATATAACCAATTAAAAATGAGCAAAGGATTTGAGTAGACGTATCTCCCAAGAACATAGACAGATGGCCCATAAACACATGAAAATATGCTTGCCATCAGGAAAATGCAAATCAGAACCACAATGAGTGACTCCTTTACACCACTAAGATGCTTTTATCAAAAAGATAATAACAAGTGTTGGCAAGAATGTGGAGAAATTAGAACTCTCATACATTGCTGGTGGAAATCTAAAATGGCATAGGGCTTTGGAAATCGTTTTGCAATTACTCAAACAACTAAAGCCAGTCACCATGACCCAGCAATTCTACTCCTAAGTATATGCCTGGACAAGTGAAAACATGTTTGGGGAGGGTGGATTGAGGAGTATTATTTAATGGATCTAGTTTCTGTATGGGATGATGAAAAAGTTCTGTAGATGGATGGTGGCAATGGTTGCACAGTCAAGTAGGAATATACGTAATACCACCGAACTGTACCCTTAAAAATGGCTAAAATGATAAACTTTATATTTTATTACAAAAGAAAGCATTAAGCAGATTTTTTAAACGTTGACACAAATTTGTAACAAATGCTTACAACAGCATTATTCATAATAGCCAAAAGATAGAAACATCCCGTATGTCCATCAGCAGACCAATGGGTAAAAAACAGTGATATATATCTATACAATGGAATACTATTCAGCCATAAAAAGGAATGATACCTGCTACAGTGTAACTGAACCTTGAAAACATTATGCTGAGTGAACAAAGCCAGTCATAAAAAATAAAATTTTTTTATCCTATTCATATGAAATTCTAGAATAGCAAAATTGTGGAGATAAAAATTAGTAGTTGATTGGGGTTGGGGATAGAGTGAGGAGGTAAAGGGGTTATAGTTAAAAGGTAGTGGGGTGCCTGGGTGGCTCAGTGGGTTAATCCTCTGCCTTCGGCTCGCGTCATGATCTCAAAGTCCTAGGATCGAGCCCCGCATCAGGCTCTCTGCTTGGCGGGGGGCCTGCTTCCTCCTCTCTGCCTGTGTCTCTGCCTACTTGTGATCCCTGTCTGTCAGATAAATGAATAAAATCTTTAAAAAATAAATAAATAAATAAAGGGTACAAAGTTTCTTTCTGAGATGATAAAAATGTCCTAAAACTGATGGTGATGGTTACACATATCTGTGACCATACTAAAAACCATTGAGTTGTACAGTTTAAAAAATTGTTGAGTTGAATGTGAATTCTCTCTCAAGAAAGCAGTTTATTTAAAAAAAAAAAAAAGTGGGAAAGGAAGTAGATTCAATTCTTCTGAGAAGTTTTGATATGGAAAAAGAAATAAAGCTACTTCTTTCTTTGAGATAACAGGAAAGTCAGAGAGTAGATCAAGTCGCAAAGGGAGAAAAAAACTAGAGAAATCCAAGTCGATGAAGGCCATTGCCAATGGTTTGGTCTTAGTGTAAAGTAGAGGCAAATGGTCACCTGTAGAAAGCAAGGGGCTGCAAATGTAGAATTTTAAGTTAATACCATGTGCTTCAGGTCTTTCGAAATTAAGGGGTTTGCATAGATGTATAATAGATACAAATTACTTTTTCTCTGCAATATGTGGGTAGCTTAGCAACAGATACAGAGACCATCTAAATAAGATATTTCTAGTAAGAGTTTTGAAAGGAAGGTGGATTAGAAAAATCAGGATGCTAATGAGAGTTCCTTGAAATACTTGGCTGCAGACAGAGGAGGACAGACCTGGTGGGCTGATGGAGGGTGAGAATAGGAAAGGATTCCGTAGCATTGATCACAGTAAGGTCTAAGAGCAAGTTCTTTTGAATAAAATCTAGCATAGCACCTTTATTGACCTACAAAGACTGGCATGATTTATTCCACCCATTCTCTGTTTGACTTCATCTCGTGCTACTCTCCTGGCACTTACGTGCTCTGCTCCTCTAAGTTTTTGGTGCACTGAGCCTGGTGTGGTCCCTCCTCAGGGCCTTTGCACTTCCTGTTTTCTTTGCCTGGAATGATCTTATCCTGAAAATCTCTTGTCATTTGGCTCTCTCTTTCTCCTCAGTTCTGCTCAGCAAAACTTCCCTTGCCTTATAGGATCCAAAATAGGATAAAGAGAGAGAGAGAGCTGAACACATTCTCTCTGGCTTGCTTGCTTTATTTTTCTCTTAAAACTATGACTCTCATGTTCCATATTTAAAACACTTAAAAATGTGTGTTTATTTTTGTGTTTGTCTTTCTCATTAGCAACCTTAAGTTTCCCATTAGTAAACTTTAAGAGGAACAGGGAATTTTAAATGATTGACTACCATATTTCCCACACCTAGGAATTACCTGGCAAATTGTAGAGACTTAACAGTATTTGTAGGAGCAAACAAGATGGGGACAGTGGGAGTTTGAAAAGTTGTCTTCAAGCTTGGAAATCTTAGAAGAATAGTTCGAAATGATGACTCAAATATGGAAGATCCCTAGTAAAGCTAAAATAAAAGCAAACTTTCCAAACAGGTTGAGTTTTAGAACAGTTATCAGTTTGGTTTGTTTTGTTTATTTTTTTTTTAAGATTTTGCTTATTTACTTGAGAAAGAGACTAAGATAGTGACAGCCCAAGCAGGGAGGAGAGGGAGAAGCAGGCTCCCCAGTAAGCAGGGAGCCCTACATGGGGCTCGATCCCAGAACACTGGGATCATGACCTGAGCTGAAGGCAGACACTTAACTGACTGAGCCACCCAGGCTCCCCAGAAAGTTATCCGTTTTGACATCGTAGTCTCCAAGGATCTTTAGTGCAGATTCAGAGACAGGAGGCTCTTAGTACTTATAATTCAGAACTGAAATATCTGCAGAATAGGAAAGAGGCTTCTTAATGTCAGTAAATGAAAGGAACAAAAATAGTGAAGACATTTAAGTAGATGGTCTTCAATAGAGGACTCAGATTGAGTCAGGCCAATTGAGACACCGTCCTCCCCATTCCCATTGTGTTCTATCTTCACCTATTATAGAAATCACTATAGTTAGCACTTTACCTGCACGTTTCTTCCCTGCATTGTAAAGTACTTGTAATCTACATCTTCCCGGCACTTAACAATGCCTGGTACATAGTATTCTCAGTAAATAGGTGCTGAGGGAAATGCTTACTGAATGAGAAATGTTAAGAGATAACTATGGAATTACGATGTACAAACCAAGAGCATTGTGACCTCTAGGGCTCCTTAGATGACCAGCAAGTGTGGGGAAAGAAAAAAAGCTAGGTTTCATAATTCATATACAGTGGAGCAAATCAGAGGATTCTAAGGTTGATGTTTAGAATGAAAGGGGGCTTAAGAAAAAAAGAAAGACAACAGAAGGACTGGTAGAAGGATTATAAACACAGGCGACGTGAGAAGATAAGGAGTTAATTATAGGAATAAGAAAGCAGATGGAAATAATGGTTCTAGACATTTCGATAGTATTGCCAAAGGAAAGATAAAAGACCTGATAGAGGGACTGCTAACGGAAAATACAGATAACTGGAGACATGGGAAGATTAAGAAGGAAAGATGTGTATAGTAGGCCAAGTTCCAGTTTGTGAAGAAAATGGTAAAATAAATGAGTTTAGGACTTCAATCGGGAGGATTTATGTGATCATAGCACTTTCCCAAACACTTTTTGTTTTGTCCCTTCTATTAGTTTGTCATTGGAGGGCTGATAACAGCCTAGACCCTGTGCACTTCCCTCTCACAGAGGAGCTCTATGGGAAATGGCAGCAGCAGGTGGAAAGGGTCGAGTTCATAGAGCAGGTTTCTGTACACTTGAGTCTCTTGTGAAGCTTTGATACTCTCTAAAAACTGGATTTCCTAAGCAAAGGCATAGCCCCATTAGAATGAGTAAGATTTTACATTGTTGTTCTTTTAGTTTCAAAGACAGAATTACCACAGTAGATACTGGCATGTATTATATTACATTTATACATAGGATTTATGTGTAAATTAAAATGTTCAGTACTCAATAAGTGTCTAGTTATGAAATGTATTTGTAAATATATACATTTTTAAACAATTTTTTTCTTTTTGTTCATAAAGGGTTTAACATTTTATATAGAAGATCAGTTTTTAAGAAAGGTGTTTATAACCTAATACAATAGCATTTAGTTTTGTGTGATCTGAATTCTTTAATAAATTTTGTCCCCACAGCCCAGAAAAAGCTTTGAAAGACTCACTGCAACCCTATGAAGCTGCTTATTTATCAAAATCTCTATCTCGACTCTTTGATCCTATCAACTTGGTTTTTCCCCCTGGTGGTCGCAATCCTCCTTCCGTGGATGAACTTGAAGGTATCATTAAAACTATAGCAAGGTACGTGTTTTTATAAAGTGGCATGCTGTGAAATGCCTACCACATTTGTTAGTGATGTTTTAATTTACTTCAAATTATTCAAGTAATTAGTCCTGCAATTAAATCAAGAGTTGTGTGGTGAATCAGTGCATATATCGTAGGTACTTAAGATTCCAATTAATAAAACCATTTAAATACAGTCTAAAAATAGCTTATTATAATTATTCTGTATCTTGTCAAGGATACAAAGTAAACCTAATTTTTATGCCATAGTAAATAATATTATATAGTAAAATAAGCACAAAAATAATTTTACAAACTGAGAAGTTAAAAGCATAGAGCTTAGTGTTTTTTTATCTTAAATCCATAAAGTACTTCATGGCATACACAGGATTATAATCTTGATTAGCCTACTTGTGTTTGCTATTTTGAGCTTTCCAAGAGAATGCGACAGCTTTTAAAACTCTCAGAAGGCCAGGTATCCTCGTGGAGGTGCCACCTGAGTGCTTGCAGACAATGTAATTATACTGTTGCTGGAGACATTTACACTTACCCATATGAATGTGCTATTAAGACTATCTCAGTTCCTGTCACAGCTAACAAGTGGTCATAACAGTCGGTCTGTACATTTGTAGATGAACATTTTGAGAAATAAAAATAGTAGTTAGGCAATAGAGGACCAAAGTATAGGACTGTCTAGATTGTTTTGGACTATAGGTTTGAACCTGGTGACTTGCAGGCATGTGGAGTAGAACCCAGAAGCCACAGGTACAATGTTTGTGAGCATATACCCAGCTGCAGACATACCTGTATGGTGTCGAGATCGCCATGTGATCAAGATCTGGAATCTTTCCATAATTACCATGCCTTTCCAAAGTTCTGACTCTAGATTTTTTTACTATAATGTCTCTGTTATCAGTTTGGTATGGTAGTGACAAGAACAGTCTTGGATTCAACTTGATCCTTTGGTTGGGGGTGTGGATTTGTTCTTTTGACCTATTTATGGAAATGTTAAAGAGGCATCTCTCCCATTCTTCAGGGCAGCTTCGCGATGTTGTAATCAAATATAACATGAAGCTTAAGGAAGCGTGGTTATTGCCAGTATTCAATAGAATTTAATAAAGTCTGACTCACTATTTATGAAAGGGCATCTTTTTTTTTTTGAAAGGGCATTTTTATTACACACAGTGTGTACCTGTGTTTCAAAGTCCTTCACTTTCTTCATAAAGAGAATCTGTTAAGTGCCAAGATTTATTTTGCTACCTCAGAGCCATAGTAATTTACTTTTCCTGCTTTCTATCTATGTATGAGTTTTTGTGCAGTTTTTAACTCGCAGTATTTTTTCCATGGTCTTTGTAAACACTTTTTTTCTTTTCCTTTTTGGCAATCCCAACTAATCCAGTGTTAAAGTTGAAAATAAGTGGGGCAAAACAAATACTTCAAGACTTCAAATTTTAAAATTTCAAATTAAAATTTTGTATGCTTTTGATATATTTAAAAAGCTACTCTACAAAATAGCATGGATTGACATAATTTCTACAGAAACCGAGCATCTTTATGTATCATGTGTAATTTATATTTTTAGCCTATGTCCTTTCAAGGTCATCATTTCCATTCAAAAGCTGTCATTTCCTTGCAGATGTCTGTGATATGCAGTGTCTCTAATTGCACTTATCAGTATTAACAAGAGTGCTACTTTAAAAATCTGTACACAATTTACTCTCTTAATCACAGCCTGAAGCCACACATGACGTGCTTTTATTAATGAGAAACTGGTCATTAACCAAGCCATCTCAAAGCACTTTTCCCTAATGCCGAATTTAGGAGGAAAAAAGAAACAATGCAACCAATTCTTGGAAGCAATCAGTGAAATCTATAAAAAGAATCACTACATTGCTTATTGGGTTTAAGTTTATATGTTGTTCTCTACTTTGTTGATGAACTGTGTTGCTAATAATGAAAGTCTGTTTTTGTTTTCTGCAGTGAACTGAATGTAGCCGCTGTAGATGCAGACCTCACATTAGCTGTGTCCAAAAACGTGGCGAAGACGGTCCAGTTGTATGGTGTAAAATCAGAGCAGCTTGTAAGTGATGCCCTTATGTCAGCACTCGAGATTTTGTTTAAAATTGCTGATTCTACTTGACTCTTAAGTGTCAATATTGAATTGACTGAATGTTAATTTACTGGTGGTTTTACTTAATAGAAATTTTGAAACTTTCTGGTGAACTTAACTCCTCCCAAAAGTTAAATCTATTTGGAAAATGGCCCTCTGACCATTGTTATGCTTTTAGAATGCAGGAAGGTTTTCTAAGGCTTTTAGGAAAAAAATGCCTGTACCACCTTATGGCCTAATTTTTATATATATAATTGTTTTATGTATATTATAAAAACCTAAGTTTATATCATAATAGTTATCGGTTAGTAATAATTATATAAATTATTAAAAATTGTTTTATATATTTTTATATATATAAATAATTTTCTCAGATTGATCAAAATTCTCGTGTTGTTACCACTTACTCCAGATATCATTCATGCAGTTATCTGTTGTGAAATTGTGAATCGTGAAATTGACTTGAACTATTAAAAAATGGCTAGAGAAAGTGAAGTGCTTAAAATTATGATAAAAAATGTTGATTTACTTTTGAAAGCTTTGAGCCCTACAACATGGAAGTTTAACTCTCAAATAATTTTATTTAAAAATTATTTATATTTAGGGCGCCTGGATGGTTCAATGGGTTAAACCTCTGCCTTTGGCTCCGGTCATGATCTCAGGGTCCTGGGATTGAGTTCCACTTGGGGCTCTCTGCTCAGCAGGGAGCCTGCTTCCTCCTCTCTCTGCCTACTCGTGATCTCTCTCTCTGTCAAATAAATAAATAAAATCTTTAAAAAAAATTATTTATATTTAAAATATTGGGTAATTAGCTGAACTATAATCCTAATTCTGTGCATTAATGTTTTAAAGTTAAGAACACATGTTTAACTAGTATATGTGTACTTTATATACTAGTATATATATAACTAGTATATACTTTGAATTCCAACTGAATCCAAGGAACAAGGCTTTAGTACATTTTCAGCTGTGCTGATAGATGAATTTTAAGGAATGTGCCAAAATCTCTACTGTCTTTACAGGAGTGACCCAACCATGTTTTCACTTTAGCCTCTCTGACTGCTTCCAAATGAAACATCATAAAATGAAGTAATGTGGTTTTACCGACATCCTGGTAGTTCTAGTTGGTTTGGGAATGATTTTTAGTGTAGGCTGATGACAAACTGAACTGAAGGAATTTGCATAAAATGATCCTTGGTGGGAACAGTCATATCATGAGACTTTCAGTTCCATTGGATGGCCACATTTTGTTTGCCTATTAATATGCTGTTTTCCATTCAGTTGTTCTTGTAGCCTTGACGAGCAATTTAGAAGCAGCTTTTTAAAACTTTGTTTATTGAAAACTGGCTCTACACAGACCATGGTAGCTCTTATGTAGGTAATTAAATGACTATTTTTCTCTCAAACTTTTTAATAGAAGCTTCTTTATGATGTTCATTGCTTTTTAAAAACATGGTTTGTTGCTATAAATGAATTTCAGTGTTAATATCCTGTAGAATCTGTGTAATTACTGAAAATGTCAGGAGAAAAAAATCATTTGATGGTCCCACCTGAGAACAATATTATAAGGAAGAACAAGCATTGCATAGAAAATATTTTGCTTTTCTGCTGCAGGAGGTGGTAGTGGTAATGGTAACATGGTACCAACGTGGTAAATGTAACTTCAGTTAAGATACTAATGGTTGGGGCACCTGGGTGACTCAGTTGGTTAAGTGTCTGTCTTCGGCTCAGGTCATGATCCTGCGGTCCTGGGATTGAGCCTTGTGTCAGTCTCCCTGCCAAGCAGGGGGGATGCTTCTCCCTCTTCCTCTGCCTGCCATTCCCCCTGCTTGTGCTTGCTCTTGCTCTCTGTCAAATAAATAAAAATATTAAAAAAAAAAAGACACTAATGGTAAAAGGCTTTGCCGAAATGAAAATGTATCAACAAACATTTGACTGAATTGGTACTGGTGGTCAGAGGGTCTATGACCCTAAATTACTCTGGCTTACGAAACTTATAATGCTGAAAGCTAATCAGAAAGTCATTTTCAACTTTGACTTTAGTGCCTAAAGAGATCCTAAGCATTAAGTGTAGAAAAAACATCATATGCTTTATTTTTCAAATATAGTATTGATTAAGGACTCAAGTAACATTTTAACATACATCTCTCATTTTGGTCTAATTGTACTATTTCTGTTACTCCTTTATGTTTTTAAATTTGTTGGGTTTTATTCTTTGATCTTGCTGTATTCCTGTTCTTTTAGACTTAAAACATTCAGAGGAAAATAGCCTCCCTCCTTCGGTGGGAGAAAGACTTGAAACAAATTTGAAGTAGAATAGCTACTTTATCTGTAAATGGAAATGTTGACTTAAAATATGGTATGACATATTTCTATAAATGGAGGATTCTTTTTATAGATGAAAAATATAAGTCCACAAGGTTGCAAAGTGACAGAAATCAGATCCTTCATGGAATGTCCAAGCAGTGAGATAAAGGAAAGCTGAAATTTTCAAGACAAACATGTTTTCAAAAGGGGGGACTTGTAAATGTAGAACCTGAGATGTAGAATGAACAGCTTTCCAGAATCCTAAATTTATTTCACTAAAGGTCAGTTGTGCAGGTTTGTTGGGTATCAAATCATTTTCATATACTTAACTGTACCTTTAATTCCTACCATGAATTAATAGGATTTTTCCAGTTGATCCCTTCTATGGACCATTTTTGTGGTCATCTCAATCACTGTGTGTATTTAGATAAATTCTTCCACAGGCTTAGAAAAGTAGTATTATTTCTTTTCACCTTCCTTATTTTAATATTCTAGGATATAGTGGAGCATGACATATAAATTATATCTATGTAGTACATGTATATGCTTATAATAATCTGAAATAATTTTATCATTACATATGTGTTAGTTTTTCTAGGCTTTTCTATTATTTTTTTAAAGGTTTTATTTACTTACTTGATAAAGATCACAAGGAGGCAGAGAGGCGCACAGAGAGAGAGAAGAAGGGAAGCGGGCTTCCTGCCAAGCAGAGAGCCTGATGCAGGGCTTCATCCCAGGACCCTGGGATCATGACCTGAGCCAAACCTGAGGCTTTAACCCATTGAGCCACGCAGGCACCCCTAAGGCTTTTCTTTTATAAATCACCAAAGTTATATGTCATACAAACCTAGGGACAGGTCATATGAACTCCATGGGGACAAATTCTTAAGTTCCTTTTTCTGACTCTTAAATGGTCACAGAGAATTTATTTCTTGAGGTTAGGGAATGGCCACGAAAATAACGATTATTAAACATTTTATAGTGGCTTGGGTTATGCCAGGCCATTTATGTATCTTATCTCATTTACTTCACAACAATCCTGTGAAATGGAAGAATCAATATCTGCCACCACAGAAGGGAGAAACTGAGACTAAGAAAATTTAATAGCATGCCCAAAACAGACTGCTGAAAGTAGAAAGCTAGCAAGTGTTGCAACTAGCAGTTAAATTCAGATTTGACTCTAGACCAAGCTTTAAACTGTATCATACCTCAACATAGCTACATTGTTTTTTATTTGAGAAAAGTAGGATTGTTTTTGTGATTTACTTTACAATATGAGATAGAGATCTAAATCTACTTTAATACATGCATGATTTATTTTATGTATGTGTTATAGTTTATTTAACTTCTCTGGTCTTAACGGATAGTGCCTTGGTCCATAACAATATGATACGAACTGGGTGACTTACAAATAACATTGATGTATTGCTCACAGTTCTAGAGCCTGCAGAGTCCAAGATCAGGGCGCCAGCAGATTTGATGCCCATTTACTTGTTCACTGATGGCTACCTTTTCCATGAAATCTCACAGGCCAGAGGGGCAAGGGGGCTTTTTTAAACCTCGTTTTTAAGGGTATAAACCCCATTCATAAGTGCTCCACTCTCGTGACCTAATCACCTCCCAAAGACCCCATCTCCTTGGGCGTTAGGTTTCAAGGTATAGATCTGGGGTGGAGTGAGTGGGAAGGGTGCAAACATTTAGAGCTTAGCAGATACTTAGATAGTTTAGTAGTTTAGTTTAGAAAAACAGGGATTTAACCTTGAATTCTCTTATGTGAGTTATAACCAGTAAGGTTTTACCACCTCTAGTATGTATTTAATTTAGTGTATAATGTGAATATCAGCTTCTTAGGTGCCCTTTTATGAAAAGGAGAGGCGTGCTTTTTAGACTGTCTTTATTTAAAGGTTCTTATTCACTTGTTTTGATAGCAGTTGTGAAATTATAATTAATTTGCTAAGTAGAATTTTATGTTCAAAATACATACCTGTAGGTATAGATATTATAGTTTATGACTGAGCAAACTGATTATTTAATGGTTATATATTTGTAATTTGTTTGTATAGTTCTGAAATGTGACCTTTAGAAGAAAATGTCACTTGACCTTGCTATTTTAAGTTTGAATCGATGTTTTCCTTGTCCTCTGTATATTAAAATGAAATTAAAATATTAGTATGTGAAAGAGTTATTGTGGTACTTTATAAACCCTTACAGGCTTGTGAACTTGTGATATCAAATACACTAGTAAGTAGTCCTTTTAAAAGGTAAACTGTGAGGACAGTGACCAATAGTAAGTATTATCTGATGGTTTCAGGGGATGACATCTAGAATCTTGGTGTATATGTCAGATGTTATAAACTGTGAGAAAGTAGATTGGCATTTAATTAGGTTGCAGACCATTTAAATGGAAACAATAATAGGAATGACATTTAAGGGGCAGTTTCAACTTTAATGCGGTCAGTAGCTATGTATGAGGTTGATAGTACTAGATGGCAGTAGGGTTTTGGGTTTTTGTTTTTTTTTTTAAAGCTTTGTAAATATACCCTTTATTCTTTGTGTAATTTCTTAAGCAATTTGGAGACTTGACATTCCCATAGTGGAAGAAAACCTACACGTGTGATATTTAAATGATGATAGAGATATACGTGGGTTCAACTTTCTTAGTTTTAAACAGATTATTTAATGCAGATTTAAATGTCTTCTACCTGGATGCTGCTCCGTATAGTATCAAATGGTAATAATTTATTTTATTAACATTAAAATAATAAAAGGTTTTTAAAAATAACTTGAGTTTTTATATTTTAAAAATAACTTGAGTTTTTATATTAAGTGCAAAGATATAAAACATATCAGCAGATTCTTCAGCCCAAAGGCACTTTAGCTGTAATGCAAACAGACTGAGCCCTTTGGCTTACCTACTGTCTTGATGCTTAGATAACCTTTCTCTCTTTCATACCTCCATTCTTTTTTTTTTTTTTTTAAAGATTTTATTTATTTATCGGGGGGGGGGGGAGAGCGAGCACAGGCAGACAGAATGGCAGGCAGAGGCAGAGGGAGAAGCAGGCTCCCCGCTGAGCAAGGAGCCCGATGTGGTTCCCAGGACGCTGGGATCATGACCTGAGCCGAAGGCAGCTGCTTAACCAACTGAGCCACCCAGGCGTCCCTCATACCTCCATTCTTGCATCGAACTACTTTAGGATCACTCCTCCTTTCCTTTGAGATCATTTTTTGCCTCTTTTCCCAGACTTGTGAGAGCTTGATTTTCTGTGGGCTCTGCCAGGTCAGTAGTAAATGGTCATGTTAGTCGAAGATTCAGCAAGCCAGAGTGAAGACAGAGGAAAATATCAAATAATGGTTATTGTCTGCTGGCTAACTGAGCATAAAAAAAAAAAAAGGTTATTGTCATTGGGCGGTATTTTCCAAAGAAAGTAAAAAATGCAAAGTTGCTGACTAAAGCCTGCAAAGTGTGTATTATCTGTTGCCCTGAGAACATTGCCTGACAGACCACCACAACACCTGGATGGCATACCATACATACACGCTGAGTACTCATACTTCCCCAGGCAGGTGGAGGGCACTAAGTGACTTTGCTTATCTTGGCTGTGTTTACTCACAGCAGGCTGGCTGCTGACGGAGGCTGACTTCGACCATAGTTAAACACACTGCTCTGTTCTGCGTGTCTCGCCTCCTGCAGCAAGCTCTCTTGGGCTTAGTCCTGTGATGAAGGCAGAAGCACACAAGAGGAAATATTCCCCAAAGTCTGGCTCACCAAAATAACCCAACCACAGTGCAGTATTAACTGCAGAGGATGCGGATGCAGACAGGGATGGAGGCTTGGGACCCATCATGCCATCTGTCACAAAGCCAAATTAAGAACATGGCGATAACAAGACAAGAGAGTTCATGGACTTTTCTTTTTATTCCTGAATCCCTCTACTTGAATCCTGTCA
Organism: Mustela putorius furo; assembly: GCF_011764305.1. NCBI lineage: Eukaryota > Metazoa > Chordata > Mammalia > Carnivora > Mustelidae > Mustela > Mustela putorius. The sequence continues at coordinate 17,366,132 of NW_025421998.1, forward strand.
GTATGTATTAAATTTTTTAAAATACCTACTTATAGGTGTATGTATATTTTTGAGCTATTAAAAATGGAGTTGAAAATCCGCATATAACTCCCTAAAAACATAACTACTAGTGGCCCTATTGTTGACCAGAATCCTTACAAATAACACTAAGCAGTCAACACATATTTTGTATGTCATATGTATCATATACTATAGTCTTAATATAAACTAGAGAAAATAATGTATTATTAATAAAATCACAGGGAAGATATGTTTATAATACAATATTGTATTTATTGGAAAAAATGCAATATAGGTTATAATACTATATTGTATTTATTGGAAAAAATGAACTGCACAGTTCAAACCCTGTTGTTCAAGAGTCAGCTGTATTATTTTTAGCTGCACAAGGTATACAACATAATTTTTTAAAGTTATAGATATATATATCTATCTAGACAGATAGATAGATTTTTTTTTTTAGAGAGTGAGAGAAAACGGTGGGTGGAGAGAGAGAAAGTTCAGCTGACTCCCCGCCTGATACGGAGCTTGATCTCAGTGACCCTAACATTACTGCCTGAACTGAAACCAAGAGTCTGATGCTTAGCCAACAGTACCACTGAGGTGCCCCTAATTTCTTTTTCTTGTGGTGAGAACTTTTTTTTTAAGTTTGTTTGTTTGTTTAAAGTCATCTGTACACCGAATGTGGGGCTTGAACTCATGACCTCAGGATCAAGAGTCACATGCTTTTTCAACTGAGCCAGCCAGGCATCCCTATCGTGGTGAAGATTTTCAAGGTTTAGTCTTTTAGTAGTTTTCAGTATACAATACAGTTTTGTTAACTGTAGTCCCCTGCTATATATTATATTCCTAGGACTTACTTATAATAGAGTTTTTTATTTTTTTACCATTTTCATCCACATTTCCCCTATCTCCTGCCTCTAGCAATCACCAGTCTGTTCTTTGTATCTAAGTTCTTTTTAAAATATTCCACATAGAAGTGATACATTGCAGTATTGACTCTCTGTCTGGCTTATTTGACTTAGCATAATGCCCTTAAGGTCCACCCATGTTGTCACAAATGGCAGGATTTCCTTCCTCTTTTAATGGCTGAATATTATCCCATTGTGTATATGTATGTATACATGTATATATGTGATGTATGTATGAATATGTGTATGTTTCTACTTAAGTGTGTGTGTGTGTGTGTGTGAGAGAGAGAGAGAGAGAGAGTGTGTACACACATATATTTATACACATCTCAAATTTCTTTATCCAGTCATCCATTTGTGGGCATTTAGGTTGTTTCCATGTCTTGGCTAGTGTAAATGATACTGCAAGGAACATAGGAGTTGTAGGTATCTTTTCAAGGTAGGGATTTCAGGGGTGCTCAGGTGGCTCAGTCATTAAGTGTCTGCCTTCAGGTCAGGTCATGATCCCAGGCTCCTGGGACAAAGCTCTGCATCAGGCTCCCTGCTTGGCGGGAAGCCTATTTCTCCCTCTCCCACTCCTCCTGCTTGTGTTCCCTCTCTCACTGTGTCTCTCTTCTGTCAAATAAATAAATAAAATCTTAAAAAAAAAATAGTGATTTTCTGTGGGTGAATACCCAGAAGTTGAATTAGAAGTAGAAGTAGATCCATATGATAATTCTATTTTTAACCTTTTGAGAAAGCTCCGTAATGTTTTCCACAGGGGCTGCACCAATTTATATTCCCAACAGCAGTGCCCAACAGTTGCTTTTTCTTCATATCCTCACCGATGCTTGTTATATTTTTTGTCTTTTTTGATACTAACCATTCCAGTAGGGATGAGATACCATAATATCATTGTGGTTGTCTATTCAGATCTAATCTCTAATTGGATTTTTTGTTTTTGCTGTTGGGTTGTAGGAATTCTTAATATATACAGGATATTAACCTCTTATGATACATGATTGGCAAATATCTTCTCCCAAGTGTGTATTAAGTTTTTATGGCATTCAGTATCAATTTCATAGCCAAAAGATAGAAATTGATTACTATCATGATTCACTTAATGATTTTAATTAATATGAATATTACTTTAAAAAATGTATAAGCCTTTTTCTGTATACTTCATTTGATGATATGTATTTTGACCCCTTATCACATTCTCTCTCTTTTTTTAAGATTTTATTTATTTATTTGACAGAGAGAGAGATCACAAGTAGGCAGAGAGGCAGGCAGAGAGAGAAGGGGAAGCAGGCTCTCTGCTCGGCGGAGAGCCTGCTTCCCCTTCTCTCTCCGCCGAGCAGAGAGCCTGATGCGGGACTTGATCCCAGGACCCTTAGATCAGATGACCTGAGCTGAAGGCAGAGGCTTAACCTACTGAACCACCCAGGTGCCCCACATTTTCTAATCTTTATTCCCCTAAGCCTGTTTTCATTGCTATAATATATAATACTCAAATAAATATTTTTCTTCTTCTATGTTTTATTTCTTTCATTACAAAATATTTATTTTTTTATTTATTTTCTTTTATTTATTTTTAACTTAATTTCAGAATGTGGAGTTTCTGAAGTTTCTGAATAATAGAATAGATACTAATTCCAGGAAATAGAAGTAGTAGTTAGGGACTTGGAAAGAAATTTGGGCAATTGAATCTTGCCTCATAATTTTTTCTGTCATATTAGCTCTTCGATACCATGAAGATATTTAAAGATATTATTCACTTTTTCAAGGTACTTTCATTAACAGAACTAGACTGAATTACCTGGTTCATTTTTACAAGAATTAGAAGTGTCATTCCTGTAGAGCTTTTACCTCTTTTCAAGCATATTAATGATCAAAAAGAGCTTTTATTCTCATCCCTGTTCCAGGGTATTGGGATATAATTTAATTCCCTAAGGAGTGCTTCAAAATTATGCTCTATGGAAGTATGTTTCTGAGAGAGAAAATTGTCAGCATTTAGTCAAGTTTAGGCTTTGATTCAGAGCACCCTCCTATCCAAACACACTCAGGCATACTGATAACACGTAACAGTAAAGATCTAGCTATATTCACAAATAAGAAAGAAAACCTACATTTACCTCTTAGGGCTGCTGTAATTACCAGCCTCGTATGACATGAGGTCAGATTGCCTGGTAAATGGACCCAGGCCAAAACACACATGCAGGAATTGGATCTGCAGTGTGCCAGTGTGATGGGGTTCTGAGCCGTAAGCATTAGATATGATTGTGAATTGGAGAACAGTGGTGGTAGTGGTGAGGGGGAGGCATGGTTGAAAGGGCTACTCTAAAACCCCCCAGACACTTGGGATAATCAGAGAGAGGAAGAGGAAAAGACAGAAAAACACTTCCTTTAAAAGTTGGGATGCTGGGGCGCCTGGGGAGCTCAGTGGTTTAAAGCCTCTGCCTTCAGCTCAGGTCATGATCCTAGGATCCTGGGATCAAGCCCTGCGTCAGGCTCTCTGCTCAGCAGGGAGCTCTCTCTGCCTCTCCCTCTCTCTGCCTGCCTCTCTGCCTACTTGTGATCTCTGTCTGTCAAATAAATAAATACATAAATCTTTTTAAAAAAAATTTGGGATGCTAACTGAAGTTTGCTGCATTTAAATATAAAAAAACTTACATCTTAGAGGACTGATTATTTTTTTAACTATCCTTTACTATATCAAGCAATAGCACACTTCTAGGCAACTTTTACTCAACTCACTAGTAGGAAGTTGTGCCCATTTAGAGTATTTTTTCAGACATACCAAAAAAAATGGTGCATATGGAAAGTGTTCTATAATAGGAATCAAGAAAATCTTTTTTTTTCCTCAATCTTTTTTTTAAATCATTTTTCAATATCTTAGGGTAGGAATTGTTAATCTAGAAGGTGGGTGAAGGGGCTTCAGGGCATCTGTGAACCCCAGGAAACTGTCAAATGTTATGACATGTGATTTTTTTCTGGGAAAACATGATTTATTTCAAAGAGGTCTATAATCCTTTCTCCTGAAATAACTGAACTGTATCTAGAAAACCTCCCCATATGTCTTATTTGCAAACTATAATGTCTTAATAGGGGAAAAAGAAGAGGGGATATGAGCTACTTGGGTACAATGAATGATTTTTAGAAAGTTGATCAGGCCCTTGGAAAAATAGATGGAAGATAGAGTGTGTGACAAAACTTGTGTGGGTGTGATGGCCACTTCCTATTTTCTGTCCTGTGAAAAGAGTCAGTCTTCCCTGGTTGATGAAATTTTAGGGAGAGAATTTATGACAGTTGAGTTCCTTTTGGAGGACCTGCCTTTAAGCAGATATGGCAGGTTCAGAGAAAGCCATTCTGACATACCTGCTGTTTTTCAGTGACTTCAACTCAAAATAATACACCAGAGCAGCATATTTTACAGTGGCTTGTCCTGAGCTCCTTCATCCACAAGTTATCCAGACACCAACTGTTTCTGTATACCAACTACAAACAGAACACAGAATTTATTTTTTTTTAAAAAACATTATTTATAATGGCTTCAGAAAATAACGTTTCTGTGAATAATTTGAGAAAACATGGGCAAGACTATACCGAAAACTCTAAATCATATTGAGAGAAATTAAAGGAGTAAATAAATGATGGCATATACTCTCTTCATAGGTCGGATGGCTCAGTATAATAAACCTGTCTATTCTTCCAAAATTGACCTATAAGTTCAGTGTAACAATATACTTCTTACCAATGCAGAAATATTTGTTCTGCTAATATCAGGATCCACTAGAAACGTACAGTAATTAAGATGGTGAAGTTTTAGCACAAGGATAGAGAAATACATTGAAAGAGAAACAGCCCCACATGTATACAGTCACTTGCTGTGTGACAAAGATGGCAGAAGAGAACAGTGGGAAAAGGATGGTCTTTTCAGTAAGTGATGATGGGTTTGTTTAATAGCCTTGTGGAAAAAATTGAATGTTAGCTCTCACCAAGAGGCAAAAATCAATTTTAGATACAATGTAAATCTAAATGTGAAAGGGGAAACCTAGTAGAAATACCCTTAGATGGGGGCACCTGAGTGGCTCACGAGGTTGAGTCTGCCTTCGGCTCAGGTCATGATCCTGGATCCCGGGATCAAACCCCACATTGGGATCCCTGCTGAGCAGGGAGCTTGCATCTCTCTCTTACTCTGTACCCCCTCAAATAAATAAATAAAATATTAAAAAAAAAGAAGAAATACCCATACATATACAACATGAGACATGTAGAACAGCGTTATTTGTAATAGCCTTAACAGAAACAGCCCAAACGTCCATCAACACTGAAACAGATACATAAATGCTGAGATATTTATCAGTGAAATAGTGTGCAATCCTGAAAAATGAACAAAATACAGCTTCCATATATTCCTACGTGGATGAATCTGACAAACAATGTTGAGCAAAATATAAACATGTATATAGTTATTCTGTATGAAATATTATGTCCCAATGATTCCATTTGTATAAAGAAGTCACTTTATAGGAGGAAAGAGATGATTGAGTTGGGACTACAAGGAAGGGTTTTTGGAGCACTAGTAATACTTAAATTTTTTGTCTGTGGTTACAAGAGTCTATGATTTGTGATGACTCATTTATCTGTATGTATACATTTGTATCTTGATTTTGTATTTCAATTAAAAGTACCTTTAAAAAACTATAAAGGTATGTGTAGAGGTGGCACATAGGTGTATTCTTGTTTTTTGTTTTTTTTTTTTTAAAGATTTTATTTATTTATTTGACAGAGAGAGATCACAAGTAGGCAGAGAGGCAGACAGAGAGAGAGGAGGAAGCAGGCTCCCCGCTGAGCAGAGAGCCCTGAGATCATGACCCGAGCCGAAGGCAGTGGCTTAACCCACTGAGCCACCCAGGCACCCCGGTGTATTCTTGTTTTATAGGAGGATGATCATTTAGTCCTTAGGACTTGGAAGAATATGGAGCTTTTATAAGTTTTGGAAGATGTTTAGTGAATCTCTAATATTGAATAAACTAATCTTAGAAAAAAAGTGAAAAAGGACTAAGATCAGGAAAAGTAAAAATGCCTCTTTTGCTTCTTGATTTCACCAACCACCCACCTCTTCCCAGTTTAAATATCTAAGAACTTCCTAAAATAGACTAACCAACACTGTATATAATATGCTGTACATTTGGAAGTTTGGAGAAAATAAAGGAATGTGAGTGTGTGTGTGTGTACTTGTGCATGGACACACATGCACACATGTGTGGGTGTAAGGCATCTTTTCTTGGGTGTAGATTTATTTTTACTTTTGTAAAATACATGTGGCCACTCTCTTTGCTGAGAACCCTGTTTAGTTGGGAAATTGACTTTCTAATTGTAATCATTCTGGTAGCCATCAAAGATTTACATTAATGACAAGGAATATTGAACTCTGGGGAATTCAGATTCCCTTCCTGTTTCTCTCAAGAATCTGTGGAAAATGCTTCAAGAAAATATTGATAGTTTGAAAGCTTGGTTATAAACTAGTGAGGGAAATAGGGGTAGTCTTGTGAAGACTTCTGTGTGCTGATACGGAAAACTCTCTAAGACATATTATGAAGCTAGAAAAAGAAGGTGAAAATAAATACATTTAGCAGTCCCACCTATAAATAAAATAGATAATATAACTAAATGCTGTTTTATGCTTTTTCTTTTTTCTTTCTCTCTTTTTTTTTTCCTGGAAGGTCACAAGAAGAAACTGTTAGTGTGTAACTTTGGAGAGTGGGACTAAAGATGCGGAGAGAGAACATTTGGTTTTTAGTTTATACTTTTAAGTTAGTTCTGTTTCAGTTTTTATCATATGCAGGTTTTTTTTGTTGTTGTTGTTTTGTTTTGTTTTCAAATGCAGGTTTTTAAGTTGCAGAAGAAATAATTGAATTCGCACCCAAAGGGCGAGAGGAACAAGTGGCTTAAAAGCCAGCAGAAGCCTGGTAGCTCTTGAAGCAATGTGTGCTCTCAAATCTGTTATACATAAAGTGGCACCTTCGACCCAGAGTCTCTGGTTTTAAGGATCCTGCTTCTTCGGCCTTGTTATGTGCCTGTATTCCGGAATACTGAGAGACTAGAGACTGGCTAAATGCTCGGGTGTTCCTTGAATTCCCCTGACCCAATCTGATATCCTTGAAACTCTGTAACCTTAACTCTAGATCACGCTAGCCCTTGCAGGATATAGTAGGGGGTTTGGCCTTGGCCTTCACTCTGAAAGGGAAGCCGTTTAGTAGTCGGACACAAGAGGAAATCTAACTCAGAAGGAAGGATCGAAATGCAAGAAGTAAGAGTAAGCGTAAGCAATTGGTAAATATGTAGGTAAATCCGAGCCTTAATTGCATAAGATAATTAATAATAGTGAATAATTATGAATATATAAACAAGGTAGAACTGAAATACTTTCTGCAGATTAAAGTTTGAAATGAGGAGAAGGGGTAATGAATTTTAAAGCATTCTAAAAATGCTTTCATTATTTAGGAGGACTATAAAGCCATAGATATTTTGGCTTAAGTTGAATATGAACTTTAATAATTTAATTATGACCACTGAAAGAGTGGAAATAGAATATATAACTTCTAAATGAACTGATGGGAAAATGGGTAAAAGAGCAAAGTATCAGTTCAATAAAAGGCTGAGAAGTGAATGGAGTAAAAATCAAAGAAAATCATATGAGAATTACATAGTAAGATGGATTTCAAATATATCACTGATCACAATAAATGTAAATAGACTAAACTGACCCCTGACATTTCTCAGTTTGCGTAGAACCAATAAGTTTAACTTTGTGTGATACACCTAAACCATAAGCAATGTGGGTTCACAAGCAGACATTCAAGAAAGAACTCTTGAGACATTTTTGGTGCAAAAAGGTGCTTTTCTTATAGCACAGGGATAAGGCTTATGGGCAGAAAGAGCTGCACTTTTTGCTATATGAAGCTGATGGTTATATGCTTAGTGCTCAAGGGGGAGAGGACAAGGAGTATCATAAATGTCTTCTTCAAATTTCCACTCATAAAACTACTTTAGCAAGATTTCTGTAGTGCTTATCATTCAGCTTGATATTAACATTAAGATGCACGGGCAGTCATGAGACCCTTTAAGAATGTAGCAGCCAGTACATATTTGATCCTTATCAAAACTATGCAGGCTATCGGTCAGCCTTGTGGGCTAAAGGTGAACATTTTTTGTGCTTCTGTCCCTCATCAATAAGGACATAGTAAGGATGAACCTAGAGGAATGGAGAAAAAATATTTCAGTGACATCTAGGTGGCTCAGTAGGTAAGCATCTGCCTTCGGCTCAGGTCATGATCCCAGAGTCCTGGGATCAAGTCCCACATCAGGCTCCTTGCTCAGTGGGGAGTCTGCTTCTCCCTCTGCCTGCTGCTCCCCCTGCTTATGTTTTCTCTCTTTTTCTCTGACAAATAATAAATAAATCTTAAAAAAATATTTCAAGCAAATGCTAATTAGATGAGAACTGATAAAATGAGCTATAATAATATCAGACAAAGTGGATTCTAAAGCAACAGGCATTATTAGGGATTTGGGGGATATCATAAAATGAGAAAAAGAACAATTTATTAGGAAGGTATAGGAATTATGATACACCTTACAATGCAACCTCAGACTAATAAAATGAATGGATAGAATTTCAGAAATTGACAAATCCACTCTTAAAATGGGAAGTTGCATCGGTTAGGGGTTAATCAAGCCACTGTAGAATGATACTCTTTAAAATTACCTCCTTAAGACTCTTTCTTAGACAATTGAAGTCATTTAAGGCAGACACAAACTTAGAATGACTGTCAGATTTTGCAAAATGAATTTCTAGTTTTTTAGGTAATAATTGCTCTCAATCAGGTAATCTTGTTTGTTTCTGGTTTAACATTATAAACACCACTGTTAAGGTTAATATTCAGAGAGAGGCTTATTACTTAATGGAGTTCAAAAATATAAAATTTTGTTTTGTTATTAGGACTTTAGTTAAATTGAAGTTTATCTTTTGACTATATAAAGAACTTTGCTATGAAAATTAATACTGCTTTCAAGATTGTAGGTTTAATTACATTAGAACTTATATCTCTCAAAAACTGAAAGTACTAGTCTATATTTGCAAATATATAAACTACTGATTATTTTTTGGGGTGCCTGGGTGGCTCAGTGGTTAAGCCTCTGCCTTCGGCTCAGGTCATGGTCCCGGGGTCCTGGGATCGAGCCCCGCGTCGGGCTCTCTGCTGAGCGGGGAGCCTGCTTCCCTCTCTCTCTCTGCCTGCCTCTCTGCCTACTTGTGATCTCTGTCTGTTAAATAAATTAAAAAAAATTTTTTTTAATTTTATTAACTAAGGTTTTCATAGTAGGATGCTATTTTTTTTTATTTTATTAACTAACTTATAGTAGGATGCTGGGATTTTAGTTTTTTCACATCCCTGAGGATAATAAACTTTCATTTCTTTTGGAAAATCTGTAGTTTGAAATTCACTCTGTGCTAAACTCAAAGTATCCTAAATCAAGGCATGTAAAAAGTTTTTCTGATAATTAAAGAATTAATCATAGTTATTCATTATTGGAAAATGCGAAAAGCTCAGTATACTTGACAGTGAACAGTTCTCTCTTCTTCAAGGAATTAAAAATATGCAGACTTGTGACTCTAAATTTAATTAACAAGGCCAGTGTTTAGGAACCAGTGATTGGTTGTGGGTAGGTGGAAATTCCATCTGTTGTTCAAAAGCATAAGGTCCTTTGAAGAGAAATAAAGTAAGAGCTCTAAATGATCCATTCTGAGCAAATTGTGTTTGCCTTGCCCACCCTCTGAGGTTACCAAATCCCATGAGCCAGGTGGACATTTTGACAGGAGTGTGGACGATCTAGAGGAGGTTAATGAGAAATGTCTTTTTAAAGGAATACAGGTTGTATGAGCAATACAGTTTTGAATTACAAAGCTACATGTCATTCCTATATACTTATAAACAAGACTTGATCTTATTTCCACCTTTTTGGTTGTATGTAAACTCTCTAAAAGGCAGCCCATTTCAAGCTGTCACCTCTTTGATAACACATTTGTGTGAAGGTTTAATCTGATGTCAAAACACAACATTACTGTTGAATCTGTTCTGTGGTTAAATGTACCTGTCCTTATTTTTAGGTAAATAGATACATAGGAACACACTCCCCCCCTTTTTTTTAATCAAGTGGTCAAATATTTGACAAATTCAGCAGTCTGAAATATAAATAAGAATCAGGAAGAGAATAAAAATATCCTCTGACCTGCTGGAGGTGATGTCTCAGTGTCCACGCACTGAAGTATACGCTTGTGCAGAGGAACGGCTCCCAGCTGTCATGTGCTTAGTCCTCACTTTTCCCACTGTAAATCAAGTTAGACCAGGATGAGGGGAGATAAGATCAAGAAGAGAAAACTAACACCTTACGAATAAGAGAAGGATTCCTAAAAATTTCTAAAAGCTCAAGAAAAAGGGAAGACAAAATTTCCAAAGATATGAGTGAAGGGACAAGCAGCCATACTTACCCGCTAAGCTCTAATGAAGTAACTTCTGAAACAAAAATGTGTCATTGCACAAACATGGCTCACTGGAACAGTAGTGAACACATGCACTGGTTCATTTTAAGTAGAATTTGCTTACCTGTTCTGTGTGTCTTATGTATGAAACCCAAAAAATATGACATACACTGTACAAGATTTTCTTGGAAATATATTCTGACGGTTTTAGCATCTAAGAAAATTAGTTTCATTTGTCAGGGAAGTTTAGGTAAGCTGATATGACAGGGAAATGGAGAATTGCTACATAAATCTATGAATTTGTCCTTTGCTGCATGTTTGCAGAAACATGCCCTATGTCTGGCTTCCAAATACAATATAATTTTTTTTAAGATTTTATTTATTTATTTGACAGAGAGAGAGATAACAAGTAGGCAGAGAGGCAGGCAGAGAGAGGGGGAAGCAGGCTTCCTGCTGAGTAGAGAGCCCAATGCAGGGCTCGATCCCAGGACCCTGGGATCATGACCTTAGGCGAAGGCAGAGGCTTAACCCACTGAGCCACCCAGGTGCCCCCACCAAATACAATATAATTTTTAATGTATTACAGACTAGAGATGTTTGATCATTTAATTGTGAGTGTCTGTGTTTAATTTTATGTTTTTATAGGGTAATTGACATAATGAGCTAAGTGATATTTAATTATACTTCTTGTATTCCTTGCTCTCAGCCAGGTTATCTATGATGAAGGCATTTGATAAGTAAATATAAATAAAAACCAATTATTTTCATCTGTGTCACAGAATAGTAGATCAAAAGAAACTATCTTGGGGCCCTTGGGTAGCTTAGTTGGTTTATCCCATGCTTGATTTTGGACACAGGTCATGATCCCATGGTTGGGCTTCATGCTCTACAGGGAATGTGCTTGAGATTTTCTCTCTCCCATCTCTCTCAAATACATAAATAAATCAGAAAGAAAGAGAAAGAAAAGAAGGAAGGAAGGAAGAAAAAAAGAAAGGGAGGGAGAGAGGAAGGAAGGAAGGGTGGAAGGAAGGGAGGAGAAATGAATGAAGGGAAGAAAGAAACTATCTTTCCCCAAACCTTCTTTTGGGCAGGTAAACAGTGACCAAAGCAGTGTATTTTGTCATATTATCTTAAATCTTTCAAGGATGGAGATTGTACATCCTTTATTTTTATCGTTGGATAAACTTATCTTGTGCAACAGTTTCTAAGTGCATTCTACAAATGAACCTTTTTAGATACCTTTTTAGATACTTAATGAAATCCCATGGTGCCTTTACTAATATTTTAGTAACTTTCCTCAGTGTGTAATGCTTCATAATATTTCTTTTTTTTTTTCAAAGATTTTACTCATTTTATTTGATAGACAGAGATCACAAGTAGGCAGAGAGGCAGGCAGAGAGAGAGAGGAAGAAGCAGGCTCCCTGCTGAGTAGAGAGCCCAATGCAGGGCTCGATCCCAGGACCCTGGTATCATGACCTGAGCCGAAGGTAGAGGCTTTAACCCACTGAGCCACCCAGGCGCCCTTCATAATATTTCTTAACATGTTCACTTTCTTCCCAGTTTTTTTGTGAGAGTGAACTCCTGCACAAATATGCTGTTTGTTTTTTTTTTTAGTTAGCTCAATAATATAAGCACCTCTGATTGTTTTTTCTAACATAATGTGAATTACCTAGTATATACCTGACTGTTCTCTTAATCTTAGACATGTGGGGCTTTCCAGTTTCTCTGTTTCATAAATAACATTATCTTTGTGCATATAACTGTAAGTATTATATTCTTAGGATACATTTCTAATAGTGGGATAAGTAAGGATATAGCAGCTTTGAGGCTCTTGTAATATATTGCTCATTAGCATCTCTTGACCTAGAAAACATTGATGAGTATGCTTAGAATCAATCATTGGACCATCTGTCTAGAAAAACTGATATGACATAGATCAGGGATTTCAAATTGATTTCATCCCTTGTGTCGGGTTTAAGAAATTGGTCATTGCTACCTGGAGCACTGTCTTTGTGAGACAGTAAACAGGATGGCTTGATTACTCATGTCTTCTTTATGAATGGGAGGGGAGTGACAATCTGAGAGCCAAATATTTGCCCTTTATACTTTTCATTAAAATAATAATAATAATAATAATAATAATAATACTTAGCCTTTTTGTATGTCCTTTTTTTTTTTTAAGATTTTATTTATTTATTTGACAGGCAGAGATCACAAGCAGGCAGAGAGGCAGGCAGAGAGAGAGGAGGAAGCCGGCTCCCTGCTGAGAGGCAGGCAGAGAGAGAGGAGGAAGCAGGCTCCCTGCTGAGCAGAGAGCCCGATGTGGGCTCGATCCCAGGACCCTGGGATCAAGACCTGAGCAGAAGGCAGAAGCTTTAACCCACTAAGCCACCCAGGCACCCCGTATGTCCTTTTTTTTTTTTTGCTGTGAATCCCAAAATTGGATAGAAAACATTATTAGATCAAAAGATCTTAATATAAATTCCTCATTAAAAATTAATTTGGTAATTACACAGGCATGTTTACCACTTTCAGGAAATTAAGTATAGATATGACTGTATAGCTAAGAGTTTATGAGAACTTTTCAAAGTTTTTGTTAAAAATATCTGATTTGGGACGCCTGGGATGTGAGGGCGATCTGGCTGCGACATCTGTCACCCCATTGATCGCCAGGGTTGATTTGGGACGCTTGGGTGGCTCAGTTGGTTAAGCAGCTGCCTTTGGCTCAGGTCATGATCCCAGCGTCCTGGGATCGAGTCCCACATCAGGCTCCTTGCTCGGCAGGGAGCCTGCTTCTCCCTCTGCCTCTGCCTGCCATTCTGTCTGCCTGTGCTCGCTCTCTCTCCCTCTCTCTGACAAATAAATAAAATCTTAAAAAAAAAAAATCTGATTAGGGACACCTGGGTGACTCAGTTGGTTAAGTGTCTGACTCTTGATTTCAGCTCAGGTCATGATCTCAGGGTCATGAGATCAAACCCTATGTGGGGCTCTGCACTCAGTGGGGAGTCCACTTGAAATTCTTTCCCTCTCCCTCTGAACCTCCTTCCCCTAACGTAAATAAATAAATCTTAAGAAAAAAATAAGTAAATCTGGGTAAAGTGTCTATGAGTGCTCCTTGCGCTATTCTTATTTCTGTAATATTTTGTAAATTTGAAATTATTTCCCCAAAATGGTCATGGCAGGAATGGTGTTGGAGAGATGCAGGGTGATCCACCAAGCTCAAATGTTGGGCTGACTATATTCTGTGCTATGAAACGAGGATTAGCACCAGATTATCTTAAATTTCTAATCTTCTAGTGTTATATTTCACTTTGATGTTTGAATTTTGTTCTTTGTTTTTGGCACAGTGATATTGCATGTTTAGTTCTTTTATGTCATCAATGTTTTGCTCTTCTAGGTGTAATTTTTTTTTGTAAGATTTTATTTATTTATTTGACAGAGACACTGCAAGAAGGGGAACACAAGCAAAGGGAGGGGGAGAGGAGGAAGCAGGCTCCCCTGCTGATCCGGGAGCCCAATGCATTTTTCATTACTTGATCCTAGGACCCTGGGATCATGACCCAAGCTGAAGGTAGATGCTTAACGACTGAGCCACCCAGACACCCTAAGTGTGTTATTTTCTTCACAGAACTTTGTAGGTCTCCAACTTAGCCATCTTACTTTAGTCCTTATAAGGCTTGAGGCATCCAGCAGTTAACCGTTGAAGTCTAGGGATTTTTCTTTCTATAGTTTTATTAAAAAACAGCTTTATTAAAATATAATTCACCCATGTAAGTGTACAATTCACTGGTTTTTAGTATATTCACTTAGAACATTTCCTCACCCCAACAAGAAACCTCCTATGCATTAGCAGTCACTTCCCATTTACTGTCTTCGCCCATCTCCTAATTACTCATCTGTTTTTTGTCTCTGGATTTGCTTTTTCTGGCTATTTCATGTAAATGTAATCATTCCATATGTGCTCTTTCTGAGTGGCTTCTTTTAGTTAAGATGTTTTCAAGGTTCATCCACCTTTTGCATGCTCAGAACTTCTTTTTTTTTTTTTTTTTTTTTTTTTTTTTTTTTTTGCTGGACAGCATTCCATTGTATGACTAGACTACATCTTATCCGCTTATCAGTTGGCATCTGGGTTGTTTTCATTTGGGGACTATTACACTATGGCATGATGTCGCTGTGAATGTTTATATGCACATTTTTTGGTGAACATTTGTTTTTATTTTTCTCGTTTATATAATAAGGAGTCAAATTGCTGGGTATATATGGTCACTCTGTGTTCATCTTTGAGAAATTGTCAGACTTGTTTTCCAAAGTATCCACTCCATTTTACGTTCTAACCAGCAGTGTATGAGAGTTCTGATTTCTCCACATTCTGGCCAGCATTTGTTACAATTTGATTTTTTTATTACAGCGTTATCACGGGTCTGACAGGCCTTTCACTACTTTTAAAACCCTCAAATGTAGTCAGTTATCAGTAAGAATAGGATCTTCATGCTTTTCTAGCAGCAAGACTATCTCTTCTATAAGTATGGAATACATAAAATAGACATAAAATAACAAGAAAAATTCTTTCCTTTTTCCATTTCTTTGTTACTACTTCAAAATTATTTGGAGAGAATCTCATGAAAAGTAAGAGAGATTGGATTTTTTAAAAAATTGTATAGCTGAGTTCATAACTTCTAGATGCCCTTTACCGAGAGATACATATTTAACATTCAACACGCTGAGTTGGCCATAACTGCTGGTGCCAATGATGATGCCACTTTATTTTCTAGTTTTAGAGCTCGACTGGATTACAAGTTGGTGACCACGTCCATAAGGAAAGGCACGATAAACTAGAGTTCTTTAACCTGATGTCAAAAGGTCTTATGTTGACTTTATAGCCATCATCATGGGTTGTAATGTTAACAAAGGAATATTCCCTTTATTTTAATTGCAGTTTTTAATATTTTTAAATTGTATTTTACTACTACAAGTAGGAATTGATAAAGTAGGAGTTGAGCTCAGTTTTTATAAATGGATGTGTGTGTGTTCATCAAAGGAAAGTAGAAAGCAAAATAGTATTTCTTTCTCCTAGACTTTATTTGACTCTCTATAACAAAGGCAAGATGATCTTCGTTTCAGTTCTCTTAAAAGCCCAGCTTTTCACATGTTGAGATCTGTATCCACGTTCATAGAGTTGACTTAAGTCATTTTTTTAAAATTTTTTATTTTTTATAAACATATATTCTTATCCCCAGGGGTACAGGTCTGTGAATCACCAGGTTTACATACTTCACAGCACTCACCAAAGCACATACCCTACCCAATGTCCATAATCCCACCCCCTTCTCCCAAACCCCCTCCCCCCTAGCAACCCTCAGTTTGTTTTGTGAGATTAAAAGTCACTTATGGTTTGTCTCCCTCCCAATCCCATCTTGTTTCATTTATTCTTCTCCTACCCACTTAAGCCCCCATGTTGCATCACCACTTCCTCATATCAGAGAGATCATATGATAGTTGTCTTTCTCTGCTTGACTTATTTCGCTAAGCATGATACAATCTAGTTCCATCCATGTTGTTGCAAATGGCAAGATTTCATTTCTTTTGATGGCTGCATAGTATTCCATTGTGTATATATACCACATCTTCTTGATCCATTCATCTGTTGATGGACATCTAGGTTCTTTCCATAGTTTGGCTATTGTGGACATTGCTGCTATAAACATTCGGGTGCACGTGCCCCTTTGGATCACTACGTTTGTATCTTTAGGGTAAATACCCAGTAGTGCAATTGCTGGGTCATAGGGCAGTTCTATTTTCAACATTTTGAGGAATCTCCATGCTGTTTTCCAGAGTGGCTGCACCAGCTTGCATTCCCACCAACAGTGTAGGAGGGTTCCCCTTTCTCTGCATCCTCGCCAGCATCTGTCATTTCCTGACTTGTTGATTTTAGCCATTCTGACTGGTGTGAGGTGATATCTCATTGTGGTTTTGATTTGTATTTCCCTGATGCCGAGTGATATGGAGCACTTTTTCATGTGTCTGTTGGCCATCTGGATGTCTTCTTTGCAGAAATGTCTGTTCATGTCCTCTGCCCATTTCTTGATTGGATTATTTGTTCTTTGGGTGTTGAGTTTGCTAAGTTCTTTATAGATTCTGGACACTAGTCCTTTATCTGATATGTCGTTTGCAAATATCTTCTCCCATTCTGTCAGTTGTCTTTTGATTTTGTTAACTGTTTCCTTTGCTGTGCAAAAGCTTTTGATCTTGATGAAGTCCCAATAGTTCATTTTTGCCCTTGCTTCCCTTGCCTTTGGCGTTGTTCCTAGGAAGATGTTGCTGCCGCTGAGGTCGAAGAGGTTGCTGCCTGTGTTCTCCTCAAGGATTTTGATGGATTCCTTTCACACATTGAGGTCCTTGATCCATTTTGAGTCTATTTTTGTGTGTGGTGTAAGGAAATGGTCCAATTTCATTTTTCTGCATGTGGCTGTCCAGTTTTCCCAGCACCATTTATTGAAGAGGCTGTAGACTTAAGTCATTTTTATTTGTCCTACTCAAATGTAATTCACCTTTAAATATATTTGTTACACGTGTGCTTGGGTGGCTCAGTCAGTTAAGCATCCAACTCTTGATTTCAGCTCAGGTCATGATCCCAGGGTCCTGGGATTGAGCCCCGTTCTGGGCCCCATGCACAGTAGAGAGTTCACTTAGATGCTCTCTCTTTCTCTCACCCCCCATTTGCATGCACACACTCTCTCTCTCAAATAAATAAGTGAATCTCTTAAAAAAATTTTTTTACAGAGGACTTGATTAAAATCTGATCGGTATGAGAACAGTTTATATGTGGATTCTTTTCTCACATCAAACTACAGGAATTCTACATTAACTCTTAAAGCATTACATGTCCTCTCTCCTAAAACTCTTGTATTCAGAACTAAAAAGTGAGGAGTAGAAAGTTCTTAACTGTACTTCTACTGATCATCCATATACAGTATAATCTTAGCTAACTTCCTTTTCCAAACAAAATTTTAAATGTATAAAAATGAAAGTAAAACCCTCTTTTACCACCCATTTCATGGACTAGTATGATGGCTGTCAGATATAAATTGGATGGAGGCTTATTTTCATTCTTTCCTCCTTCCCTCCCTTCCTTTATTTACTTTCTTTTTTGTTTTGTCTTGATGGCTTATTTCTGAGTTTTTGAGTGGAAGGACTATTGGCAGTGGCCAGAACATATTCCAAGAGTACTGCGCTGATGTGTGAAAACACCAGCACACACTGGGCTTTTGGGTTACATGTGCCTCAGGTCTGTCAGCTCTGAAGTATTGATGGAAGATTATCTTCTTGTGCATACATTTGGGCTGATTGGGCTTCCCCATTCATGCTGTTCTCTCCACAGAGGTTCCTTCTGGCTGTGCCTGAAGTCCAACACTTGATCTGAGTATTTCCAGTTTTCCAGTGAACATTCATTTTTTAAATTTTTTTTGGCTGGGGACGGTTAGGACGACATGAGCTTCCCAGTTAAATATGAACTGTCATTTTGGTCATTTCTTTTTGTGCTGAATTCTTACAGCTCTCCACACAAGGAGATGCAAGCCAGGTGATTGGGCCTCTTACAGAAGGGCAGAGAAGAAACGTGGCAGTAGTGAATTCACTGTATAAGTTGCACCAATCAGTAACAAAGGTAATCATTATTTTATTTTAGTTTCTTTTACTTTCAGCTTTGTTCTTTTCACCTCAAATTTAGACAGCAAGGAATTATTGTTTAATTTTTGGCCAAGAATACAATGAAAACGTGATGACTGTAAAATAGGTTGCAGAAGGAACTCTTTTTAAACAGTTTCTGTTCCTGGCCTTTATCATTTGTGTCATTTTTCTCGATACATTTGGTTGAAAACATGAACTCTAGATCATCAGGCTTGAATGGTATAATCAACTTTACTGAGCAAATGATTTAAGGGTAAATCATATGTGTTTCATACCAATTAAAAAGCATAATTTCATGGGTGGGAGGTTGGGGTAAGCAGGTGGTAGGTATTAGAGAGGGCACGTATTGCATGGAGCACTGGGTGTGGTGCAAAAACAACAAATACTGTTATGCTGAAAAGAAATAAAAAATTTTTTTAAAAAAGCATAATTTCATAAGAACTCTTAATCCCTCCAACTAGCAAAGGTTCCATCTTTGCACAAAGAAGGAGGGAAGGAACTGCATTAAACACTTATTTTTTATGATATAATCACTGATGACTCCTTGGAAGTAAAAAATATATATCCCTTTTGCTATTGTTACTGTTGTTTTACTAGTGTTTGCTATTTGCTATTTTTTTTATGATGAATGTTAACTTGTTTGCCTTCATGTATTATTTCTAAGATGAACTGTATTTATAATTACCAAGAAAGCAACACTTTCGACCCAATCCTTGACTTTTGAATAGCTCATGTTTTCTCTTTATAAGTCATTTCCAAAATATTTAGTTAAGTAGAGAGATCAATATTTAGAAGACTTGAAGGAAGCCAAAGGTTAGGGGATGCTCTTGAGAACATGACCTTTATTTTAAATTTTAATATGCTCAATTACATTTTAGAATAATTATGTGACTATTTATTTACATCAATTTTTAACAAGTCCTGTGTCAGTTAGGAGTTTCCAAAAATGTGTATGTCACACATTAAAAAGAATATATTTTAAAGTGTTATTAACAAGTAAATCTCAGAAAAGTAACAGAAGTAAATAAAGAATAAATGAAATATTTTCCATTCCCTTTCATCATTACTCTGAAGCCTCACAATCAATGAAAGTTTCTCTTTCTTTAGGGTGATTTCAATGCTTTTATTGATACTTTCAGAATCTTCATAATATTTGTATCGTATTTGTAAATGTTTGACATTTGTATTTTAAAGGCTTGTCGAAAATTATAGTCAGCCTGGAGAAAATTGAATTTTTTAAAAGAAAAATGTAAATATGGCTTTAGACTGACCTTTTATAAAGTTAAAACTTTATAATTAAACCTTTATAAACTTTATAATTAAAACCTATCTAAAGTGAATAAAGGGAAGCCAACTCTTAGAATTCTTCATGTTTTGATTATTTGAAGTATATAGTATAATTGCCTTATGTAGTATAATTGCTTTATACAAGAAAGTAGTTTTCAACCTATCTTAACTAATATATACTAATGAGTATCTAAAACATGTATGAGATGTAATCTAAAGTATTTATACTATTTTGTGTGTCTGTGGAAACAGCTTTATCATGTTACAACCAAAATCAGTATTTATAAAAGTAAAAGACTTAAGCAAAACTCTGTTTCAAAACCTTGTTCTAGGTGGTTTCCAGTCAGAGCTCCTTCCCACCAGCAGCTGAGCAAACTATAATGTCAGCCCTAAAGGTAAAAGAATTCATCTTTGACGCTGTAGATCAAAGTGGTTTTAAGAATTGTTTGGATGAGTGCAGGATGTCACATTTTAAAAATAATTTCAAATCCTCTACACACACCAAAAGTAGCTGCTGATAATTATCCTAAAGAGAAAGAATGCATGTGTGTTTATATTTTCTAGAACTTAAAAATAAACCCTGTTGGTGTCTACAGATTGTGTTCTACTTATGAGAATTCTATCATAAGCTAGGGAGACAAGAGTCTTCAAGTTGTCACTGTATCTTCAGCCATTACAGCCTCGTATGATCCCAGTAATGTGGTGATTCTCTGCAAGGGTGATTTTGTTCCCTAGGGAACATGTAACAAAGCTCAAGATATTTCTGATGGTCATGACTGGGAGTGGGGTGCTCCTGGCATCTCGTGCTGGGGATGCTGTTACACATCTCGCAGAGCACAAGACAGCCCCAGACAAAAAGGAATTACTGGGCCCAAAACGTCAATAATGCCAAGGTTGAGATACTCTAAAGTGTATCCATAAGGTGAGAAATCTGGGTAAATTCCCTTTTTTTTTTTTTTCCCCAACATACTAACACAAATACACTCTGGAAGTTTAATAAAAAATGATGTTGGTATGAGATTCAGAGCCATGTGTAGTTGACAATGGGTAACTCTTCTAAAAAACAAGGATATTGGGCACCTGGGTGGCTCAGTGGGTTAAAACTTCTGCCTTCGGCTCAGGTCATGATCCCCGGGTCCTAGGATCAAGCCCCATATCGGGCTCTCTGCTCAGCGGGGAGACTGCTTCCCCTTCTCTCTCTGCCTGCCTCTCTGCCCACTTGTGATCTCTCTCTCTGTTAAATAAATAAATAAAATCTTTTTTTAAAAAAAAGGATATCATTCATTGTAATGATAGTAATAGATATCCTTTATTTAGCATCTGCTACTTGCCAGTCACATGCCATATATTGAAGTATTATAGCAACTGTTCAAGTTGTGTATTATTATCCCTATGTTGCACAACTTAGAAATAGTAACTTGCTCAAAGTCCTGATGCTGGTGAACTCAGACCTCACTGACTCAAGAGAGTCATGTCTACTACACCTTGCCATCATCATTCATTGGCTTACTAAATGTTTTTTTGGTATTTAAGGAACACTGTATAGCAGACTCTAGAGCCAAACTCCCTGTGTATGAATGCTGTCTCAGCTATTCAACTAGCCGTAGAACCTCAGACAAGTTAGTTATCTCTTGCCTTAGTTTCTTCATCTGTAAAATGGTACAATATAAACATACAACCATAATATATGTCAACGGTTCATTGGATTTAGATAATTTGGGTAGAGTTTAAAAAAGAGATAGACAGAGACAGACACTACCAATGAACTCCAAGGAGAGATACTTTTATTTAAGAGAGTAAGGAAGCTACAAAGAAACAGCAGTGAGCTGAGGAAGAAGTTTTGGAGGGGATATTTCACAATCCTAAAAGAGAAGGGAATTTCTGGGTCAAATGCTGTCTATAGGTGACATGGATGGGGATTTAATAGGCCCCCAAACTTAAGGACACTAAATTCATTTGGAAGGTAGGAGAAGACAAGTCTGTTTTCCCTCAGCACAGTAAGGGTGCACTTGGATGTTTTCACTGTATTCTCTTTTTTCCCCAAAGTGCTCATCTCATTGTGATGAAGTATTACTCATGCCTCCATCATAAAATAATTGTTTTTATTAAGAGTTCTCCAAGTTATCGATGATCCTAAAAATAGCAGAAATCAGACCAATATGACAAATCAAAAGGTCTTAACATTCTTGTTTCCAAGCAGGGAACTTACAAAGTCTCCTTTTCCCGCAGTTCCACATTTTTTTCCTTCTCTTCTAGCAGTAGCTGTCAAACATATTTTGATCACTACCCAAGATAATAAATAGATTTTAGGGGCACCTGGGTGGCTCGGTTGTTGAATGTCTGTCTTTGGCTCAGGTCATAATCCCAAAGTCTCAGGATTGAGTCCCGCATTAGGCTGTGTGCTCACCGGGGAGTCTCCTTCTCCCTCTGACCCTCACCTTGCTTGTGCTCTCTCTCTCTCTCAAATAAATAAATAAAAACCTAAAAAAAAAGAAAAAGAAATAGTTTTTACTTTGTGACCCCATGCACAATACATAATTTATAAATATATACACACACATATACTTGTATATGTATAGAATATACATCTACATGTATTTCTGTAATTGAAACAAAGTTTCACAGAACAATGTTTTTCCTTATTTTGTGTGATACATGCTTATATTTTCTATGTTCATGTGTTACTTTTTTTTTAAGACTTTATTTATTTGAGGGAGAGCACGTGCATGTGGGGTGGTGGGGTGCTGGGCATCGGGAGAAGGAGAGAGAAAATCATAAGCAGGCTCCATGCCCAGCTCGGAGCCTGACAGTGGGCTCCGTCTCACCATCCTGAGATCATGACCTGAGCTGAAATCAAGAGTTGGCCACTTAACTGACTGAGCCACTCAGGTGCCCTCCTCATCTATTACTTTTTTAAAACATTCTGATAGTGATTGACTAAATTGGTTTTTTGACCCCTAAGGATCACAGCTCATAGTTTGAGAAAGTTCAGTTTGTGGGTTAAGACAAAGTGCCTACACTTTGCTTGATTATAAAAGTCTCCTGACAAATTAAAAATAGAAATTCTTCAGGGGCGCCTGGGTGGCTCAGTCAGTTAAGTGTCAGCTCCTGATTTGGGCTCTGGTCGTAATCTCAGGGTTGTGGGATTGAGCACCACATCAGGTTCAGCACAGAGTCTGCTTGAGATCGCCTCCTCTCCTACCCCCGCTGTACTTGCTCTCTCTCTCAAATAATAAAATCTTAAAAAAGAAATTTTTCAGAAACTCTAAGTAAATGATGTGCTCTCTGAATCTGTATTTTTAGCATACAACAAAGGTTATTCCTGTTGTTAGTCACTTGGGACTGGGAGTTGAGGCTAGTGCAGGGAAGATTCCCTGTTCTTGGGCTCCTGCCCTCACTCTTGGGTTTGCTCGCTAGAGGGGGCCCCATGGAGCTGGGTGCTGGTTTGCTGAGGCATTGCCAGTGTTGGCCTTGAGAACTGAGTGAGAGAAGACGAGCATTTGGTTTGTCTCCTCTGCAGTGGCCCTGACAAGTAGATACTTAACAGCATATGTTAACGGAACTCAAACAGTTGTGACCTTGCTTTTTAAGTTAAATCATATAAAAACCGGATGACATATTAAGTAAAAAACAAAACCTTCTGACTTAAAAAAGAGAACCTTGAATTTTAAAATTGTAGGAGACTTAATATATTACTTTGAATCGGGGTAGAATGTTAGGGTGCATAAATGATTGCAGCCCAAGAATCAAAAATCTATATGTGTTTGTTATTTGATAGAGAACGTATGTTTTTTTAAGATTTATTTATTTGAGAAAGAGAGAGAACAGGGGGAGGGGCAGGGGGAGAGACTCTCAAGCAGACTCCCTATTGAGCACGGAGGGAGAAGCAGGGTTCCATCCGACAATGATGACATCATGGCCTGAGGTGAAGGCAGACACTTAACCTACTCAGCCACCCAGGTGCCCCTTGATAAAGAAGATATTAAATATATGTTTCACTTAACAGTCTTTTCTTCTCTACCTTGTTGAGATGTTATCCAGAATTAAAGGTTATTTTAGGCTTGAGGTTTAACATCTCGTAATGATCTACTATGCCATGGATGGCCCAATTAATATTAATTTAGAGCCATTTCATTATACCCACTATCAGCTGTAAGTAGCATTTAAAAACCTTGATCCATTTATTACTGAGATTGCTTTATACGGGTAGGGATGGTATTGCTAGGTTTATATATGACAATTTTTCATTTCTCCCTTAATGTGTGGGTTTGTGTTCTATATGAGAGAATAATCCAGATTGCTGAGGCTTCTATATTTTTATAATCTTATCTATTTTAGGTAAACCTTTGGAAAATGTATGACACACTTCCCTGCTTTGTAAAGAGCTTATGAAATAGAACCTAGTCTTCTTTCTCTGTTCTCTCTGGTAGTCCTTAATCCTCTACCATTCCTGTTTTGTATTTCCCCTAAGTGGGAAGCCAGAATAAGCATTTTCTCTGTAAACTATCATATTGTGTGCAAGTAGATGCCTGTTTTCCCCCATCTTGTTTCTCTGGCTAGAACCCCTAGTGTAAGTGTTCTAATCGGAACTGGTGAGAGTGGATGTTGGTGAGTGCTTTCCTGACTGGGGGAAAGCACTCCATCATATTCTACTATTTTGATTATGATGTTAGGCGGCCTTTATCAGATAAAACAAGTTCCCTTCCATTCCTAGCTTACTGACACTTTTTTTAAAATTATAAATTGTATTTTATCAAATAGTTTTTTCTCTATTAAAATTATCACATAGTTTTACTCCTTTATTCTGTTAATAAAATACAGAAGTTTATTTTCAAATGTCAAACCCACCTTGGTTATGATGCATTACCCTTTTCATATATTCCTGGATTTGATCTACTTAATTTTTGTTAAAGATGTTTGCATCTGGGGCACCTGGGTGGCTCATTCGTTAAACCTCTGCCTTTGGCTCAGGTCATAGTCCCAGGGTCCTGGGATCGAGCCCTGTATCAGGCTCCCTGCTCTGCGGGAAGCCTGCTTCTCCCTCTCCTGCTTGTGCTCCCTCTCTCACTATCTCTTTCTCTCTCTTTCTCCCTGTGTCAAATAAATAAATAAAATTATTTTTAAAAAGATGTTTACATCTGTAATCATAAGGGATGCTGGTGCGTAGTTTTCTTGTAGTTTCTTTGTCTGCTTTTGGTATCAAGCTATTACTACCCTCATTAATTAGGTTTAGAAGTATTTCCTCCTGCTCTGTTTTCTGAAAGAACTTGTATTGTTATCTTCTTACATGCTTAGTAGAATTCACCAGTGAAACCATCAGAACCTGTGGGGTTTTTTGTAGGGAGTTTATAACTACAGACTTGATTGGTTTAGTAGGTGAAAGGCTATTCAAGTTATCTTTCTTTTTTAGTGAGCTTTGATACTTTTTGACTTTCCAGATATTTATCTATTCATCTAAGTTCCCTGATTGTCAGGATAGTGTTGTACATAATATTCTCTTACTGTCCTTTTAATGTCATTAGAACCCATAGTGATAACCTCTTTTTAATTGTTTCTTTTAGTGTTTGTGTTCTCTGTCTCTCTCTTTTTTTCTTTTCCATCAGTTTAGCTAGGGGTTTACCAGTTTTGTTGATCTTTTCAGAGGACCAACTTTTGACTTGACTGACATTCTCTTTCTTTTTCATTGATTTCTGCTTTTGTCTTTTTTATTTCCATCTACTTTGGATTTTCTTTGCCTTTTTTTTTTAAAGATTTTATTTATTTATCTGACAGACAGAGATTACAAGTAGGCAGAGAGGCAGGCAGAGAGAGAGGAAGGGAAACAAGCTCTCTGCTGAGCAGCGAGCTCGATGGGGGTCTCGATCCCAGGACCCTGGGATCATGACCTGAGCCGAAGGCAGAGGCCTTAACCCACTGAGCCACCCAGGCGCCCCTCTTTGCCTTTTTTTTTTTTCAAATATGTTATATTATTGATTTTTAGACCTTTGCACTCCCAAAATAACAAGTTGTAAATTTCCCTCTAAGCACTTAAATTTTGATATGTTATGCTTTTATCTTCATTCAGTTTAAAATATTTTCTGATTTCCTTTGCAATTTCTTCTTTGATTCTTGGGTTATTTATAAGTGGGTTGTTGTGGTTTTTTTTTTTAACTTCTAATGATTTCTGATTTTCCTAGATGTCTTATTGATTTTTCAGTTTAATTCTGTTATCAGAGAACATATTCTGTACTATTGCAGTTCTTTAAATTTATTGAGTCTAATTTTATGTCGTCTGTCTTGATGAATGAACATGTGCTTGACAAAAACGTGTAATCTACAGACGTTGAGTAGAGTGTTATATAAATAGCAGTTAGGTCAAGGTAGTGGTAATGCATTTAGTGATACTGTGTTTGGATCTTCTGTGTCTCTACTGATATTTTATGTAGTCTATCAATTGCTGAAAGGTAGAAGTTACAATTTTCTACCGTGATTGTGGACCTTTTAAGTCTGTCAATTCTTGATGCCTCAATTTTGAAGCTATTGACTAGTTCCGTTAAAGCTATGTTACATACGTATTTATTATTGTTATACCTTCCTGATGAACTGATGCTTTCATCATTATGAAATATTTAGCTTTGTTAATACTGTAGCTACTTCAGCCTTTTTATGCTCAATGTTTACATGGTATATCTTCTATCCATTTACTTTCAACTCCTCTGTGTCTTTCTTTTTTAAAGTGTATCTCCTCAAGAGAGTAAATAGTTGTCTTTTTTTTCTGTTCTGATCATCTCTACCTTTTAATTAGAGTGTTTAGTCCAGTGACATTATATAATTATCAATAAGGTTTTATTTAGGTGTATCCTATTATCTAGTTTTTATTTATCCCATTTGTTTTATTTGTTCAGTTTTTTTTTGCTTTCCTCTTTTCCCCCTTTTCTGTTTCCTTTTGGATTCTTTGAAGCTTTTTTTATTCCATTTTTATTTATTTATTAGATTTTTATCTGTACCTTTTCATGTGATATTTTTAGGGGTTCTTCTGTGGATTACCATGTATATCCTTAAGTTTCTATAATCTTCATAGAGTCAATATTGTGCCATAGTATATAAAATACAGAAACCTCATATTTATAGAAGTTCATTTACATCTGCATGCATCTAGTGCAAATTTTTTAGTTTAAAATATCCATTTGGTTCTTTTTTACACTTTCAGTCACTCTGCTGAGGTTTCCTGTTGTATACTGTTTATATGGTTCCTGTTGTTTATTTATTTATTTATTTTTACTTCGCTGAGGTTTTCGCCTAATAATTTAGAGTCTGGATCATCTCAAGGTTGGCAGATGATCTTTCTTCTTGAAAACTGATATCATTTCCAAGCTTTTGGAATATTTAGTAATTTTTAATGTATCCTGGACTTCGTAAATGTTATGTTGTGTAGACTCACTATTTTGTTTTGTTTTGTTTTTTTAACATTGCTTCTGAGTGTTGATGGTATTTCTTTAGCGATTAATCAGCCTGATTAGCCGCTGATTGTACACTGTCATACCTGCAGCTAGCCATTCCTCAGACCTCAGTTCAATTCTCAAGCCTTGGTTGCCAGCCGCTTTGTGTTTGCTTTGCACAGGCATGGTTGATGAGTCAGCTGCAGAGTAGTGCTGAGTTTAAATATAGAATTAGGCATTCTTCTCTGGCTTTCTCCTTTCTGAGGTTCCCATCTCACTCTCTAGCAGCCCTGGTTGGACCAGGGCTCCTTTCCATTGTTCCTTTAGCCTGAAAGACTGCTGGATTTGTTTTGTTTTGTTTTTCTCTCAGAGTTTTAGCCCCCCTGCCTTGCCACCACCATGACTGTAGGCGCTCTTAGGACAAAGTCACAGAAAATGGAGAACTCACTTCTGTGGCTTGCCCTTAGAGGGCAGATTCCCACGGCCCTCTAAAACTACCTGCTTTTTCCCCCATCTCTGAGCCCTCTAGTATGTCGTTTATTTGTCCTCTTTGTAGGAGGGTCTATAGTTAGGTATCATTCCTTCATATAGAGCAGAAAACTTGCCCCTCTTTCTTGAAATCTTGTCCATTTATTTCTACCGTACTCTAAGGTCTCTTCCTTCTTCTCTGCTGCCAGTGGGGAAAATGTAACCAAAAGCTCACTGGAGTTACGTACACCTAGGAAATCCCAGTCCTTCTGCTTGTTCACTTAAGGACAGTGTCTTTCCCTTCACTTTAGTCTCCCCATCTATAAAGATTAGATTCCCTACCTGTAAGTTAGAGATTTTAATATTTTTAGAGGAAGGAGTAATTGAATTTTAAGCAGAATTACAATATCTGAGTCACATAGCACAGTACCCGGCACATAATATATACTAAATAAAAATCTTACCCCTCTTACTCCTTCAAGGGCTTCTCCTCTTCTGAATGACTTCAAAACGGCATTTAGCCTTACTCTACAAACCATCCTCTGGATCTCATTGACTCTTTCAGCTTCCCTCTTAAAAGCCAAAGACTATCAAATCTAGTCAAAATGTGTCAAAAACTACAAATATAAATATTTCATTATCTCCTGGATAGCCCATATGGATTTCCCATGTGCCCTCCAAGAAATTCATGTCCAAATCTGAACCCATCATTTTCTCTCTGCATCCCCAAGTCAACCTGCTTCTTCTGCGTTTAGACATCCAGTTAATAATATCAGATCATGAAAGAAAAAAAAATCTAGGTGTACTCTTAAATCTCTCTGCTCCATATTTCTCAAATGTAACTACGCAGTCCTGCCATTCTCCAGCCTATCTCCTTGTATCTGTTCCTACTGCCTCTGATTTGGTTTGGGCTCTCACAATTTTGCTTCGATCCTACTACTGCCTTTGGTCTATTCACCCGATCTACCACCCAACATAATGTTTCCCAAATTCAAATCTTTAACCGTATTTTCAGCCCCATCTTTCCTCACTTGGTTCTTACTACTTGTCCTTTGAAAGTCAGTTTAGACAGTGCCTTTCATTTTCCAGATCATCTCAGTGTGGGGGAGGTTTCTCCCACAATCCCATAGCACCCTATACAGCTTTGATGGGACTGTAAGTTGTTCTCTGCTGTCACTAGACTGTGAATGCCCTGAGGGCAGACTCTCTGCTGTTGCTCAGGCGTTGCTCACTTGCTCTCGCTCTCTCCTTGCCTCCCTCTTGCTCTCTGTCCCCACAGACAGTATGCATACTTTTATCAGAGACTAAGGGCTAGAGATGACACTTAGGAATTTAATGAATAAGTTTTCTTTATTTTAACGTTTTCTGATTGATTTCTAGCATTCATATGAGGCAAAAGCCATGCATCTCCACTGTATGTAATCATCATTGAAATATATATATTTGAATTTTAGATTTTAAGTGTATACTTAGTCCCAGTCAGTATTTTCCCTCTAAAAACCTGTAACTAAGGCCAAGGGGTCTTTGTAACTTAACCAGTGATCATACCTCACTTTCAAACAGTTCTCAGCCTTGGCACTGTTGACATTTTAGGCTGTGTAGTTCTTTGTTGTGGGAGATTGTCCCATGCATTGTCGGTTTCATAGTGGCATCCCTGTGCTAGATCCACTAGAGGCCAGTAGCAAATGCCCATGCCAGATGCCCTAGTACTAGGTGTTTGTGACAAAAATTGGGAAGGGAAGATGGCACCAAGTACCAAAAGTATGCCTACTGAATAGGAACTTAATCCATGAAATGCCTCACTCTTCTGCCCTGTAAGAACCACAAGCATATTTATTACATTCCCTCTGGTTACAGCCATACGATGTTGTTCCAGTTTTGAAGAATGACTTTTGGTCTCCCCTCATCCTTTTCAGAAACCACAAAATGTGTTCATTTGATCTTTGTACACTTGATCTTTGTACGTAGTACTGCTCCTCACTCCTCCTTCCTCCAGGAGCTCATTTGACCATGAAACTTCCTGAAAATTTGAGATGAGTGGGAGAGTTGAAATTTGCAGAGCCATGTTCCAGATATTATTGGCTTTAAGGATCACTCCCAGCAGCAGTTGGGAGAGGAACAGGCCTCTCTTGAGCTTATTACAGTTCAAACACTGTATATGGTTGGGATTTGATATAAAAACTTCTAGTCAGAATGCTTCTCCCAGGGGTGCCTGGGTGGCTTAGTGGGTTAAGCCTCTGCCTTCCTCTCAGGTCATGATCCCAGGGTCCTAGGTTGGAGCCCCGCATTGGGCTCCCTGCTCAGCAGGGAACCTGCTTCCCTTCCCCTCTCTGCCTGCCTTTCTGCCTATTTGTGATCTCTGTCTGTCAAATAAATAAATAAAATCTTAAAAAAAAAAAAAAAAAGGCTGCTTCTCCCATCTTGGATTTCTTTGTGTTGGTCTTTAATTTTGCCTGTCCTTCCTTTTTCTTGTTAGACAATCCATGCTCTTATGGGAAGCGCTCTGCAGCCTTTGCTGACTTCAGTGGGAGACGCTATAGAGGCCATAATCATCACCATGCATCAGGAAGATTTTTCTGGGTAAGCATTTTGAACCACAGTCTTCACTAGCCTTTGCCACATTGGTTTTCTCTCATGCACCTCCGCCCTTCCTTCCTGTTTCCCTGTAGGCCTTGTTCCTCTTATGACCGGTTTGGCCTCCAACCTCATACTACTTTATCCATTGTGAGCACCATTAGCTGATTAAAATTTTTCAGTTCTTGCTTTCATCCTTTCTCTCCTGTCATTGAAACAGAATCATTAACATTTGCAGGACTCAGCTTGGCACTGCAGGATTTCTGGTCGCTGGTACCATCTTCTCTTTTCAAGCTGATCCTGATCCTTCTTTCTCACAAATGCCCTGTACTTAAGCTTCTGGCGTAGGCATGTTATTTCTTATATAAAATGTCCCAGCTGTGCCACGATGCTAGTCTGAATCCTGCTCTGGCCTTGAAGGCACGCTGCATCCAGCCCCCTGCAAGAATCACTTTCATTTCTCAGAGTCTTGTGGCAGTCTGATCTGGCCGTGTCGCACCTGGCCTAATCAGTGCTTTGGGACCATCCCACAGCTGTTTACAGGAGTACCACTTACCTGTATCCTATGTGTCTTGAGAATAAAAATCATAGGTTTTAACCTAATATTCACTGAAATGTTTTTAAGGAGAGGAAAATGGTTTGAGCTCCCTGTATTAAGACATTATTTGTAGAGAATTTGGAATAGTTATTTGCACATGCTTTGAGTGATTTTTCTTAACCATACTCTAGAGCTAAACATTTGAATACTAATGCGTAGATATGTGTTTTATCTTCCTAATTCATAGTTACTGTTTTAGAATTTTCCTATTTGTATTTCTTTTAATATTGTTTAAATATCTACATTATTAAATGTCCAGCCACTAGTCTAGCTGTTGCTAGAAAACTGTGTGAATTTTACACTGTCCTTTAATTTTTCAAACCCCTTATCTCATTCACAAAATATCTTTTGAAGGGTAAAAAGTTATCCCTCTTTTTAATAGTGGAATGAAGCACAGAGGGTCAAGTGTATTATACACAAAATGCAGTAATATTTGGAGCTAAGAATACAAAACTGCTGACTTATCAGTATTTGGAAGGAAATGCATTTTGCTCAGAAGTGATCTGAAATGTCCCACTTAGACCAATCCTCGATGCCTGTGAGAAGGAAGCAGAAAGTGAAGGCTCATTCTGTAAGAGTGCTCAGCTACTTACCTCAGCTGCTGTTTACATTAGGGAACCGCAGCTACTGCCTGTAGCCAGTGGACTGGACATTAAAAGTTGGTCTCCCTAGTAGGTATGTCCTTACTAGTTTGCTTAAATACTAGGGAGCCAGATGACCGGTCATATGTTGCCACAAGTAGGAAGCATTATTTTAAGGTGTGTAACACTGCCCTTAATTTTTCCCCCAAATGGCTTTTAACAGTCCCATTTCCACTCTGTCTACATATGGCAGACATTTGAGATATTTGGAATTATTGCCCCAGGGCAGTAATTTTCTCACTTTCTAGAACTTTGATACTAGTAATTACTAGGAATTCTGTCATTTCATTTCCCATATCAAATGTGTGGCTTGAATGAAATAAAAGGTGAAGTTAGATGAAACTAGTCAAGAAGTAGGAATCACTTTTATAGTAGGGCCAGGGGTCACACTCGGAAAAATAGTAGTGAACAGCTGCCCTTGAAAGCCCTCTATATTTATTCTAGGTAAAAGGAATAAAGCAGATTACTTTGTCAGCTGGCCATATATGGAGTGTGGTTGAATCCCCCTGCTACTTAAAAAGTAACGCCCAACACAGTCTCCTGGTATATGAAATGTATTTAATAGGACCAGTGTGTTTTTCTCCAAATTAGAGAAAGCTCAAAATGTAAATGTCTGATGGACGTAGTACATTGATTGAAATTCTTTCATTTAAAGTAAAATGACTCATCTCTGATTATAGCTTGAATGGGGGAGGAAGGGCAGTAAAAGTAGGAAGACCCTAGATCCTGAAGTGATGGATGAGCCCCTCGGCTGCAGGGAGAGTGCGCGCACACCCCCAAAAGATAGGGGACCTGAAGGTCTGTCACTTTTCAGGTGTGCATCTGCTTAGTCCTTCTGCCTTCAGCTTGCACACACAGGCTTTCTTGATAAAGACCCTTACATTTCTGCACAGCTTACGGTTGCACTGGATCAGCTGAAAATCTCTTTCTAAAAGCTTCAGCGTAATTGGGAAAACTGTGCTGTAGCCATGGCCAGGCACATTTCATATGCTAATAAATTTAAATCAAGCTTCTAATCCATACTAAGAATTGATAATACCTATTTCCAAATTTTGTCTGGTGGATTATTTTACTTATATTGCCATGTGCTTTGAACTGGTTTTATTTATTTATTTTTTAAGGTTTTATTTATTTATTTAACAGGGGTCACGAGCAGGCAGAGAGGCAGGCAGGGTGGGGGGGCGGGGGAGGAGAGCAGTCTCCCTGCTGAGCAGAGAGCCTGATGTGGGCTCCATCCCAGGACCCTGAGATCATGACCTGAGCCGAAGGCAGAGGCTTAACCCACTGAGCCACCCAGGTTCCCCTGGAACTGGTTATAGTATATTGTTTTCTAATCTTCATGGAAATAATTTCAACTGACCAGATAAAACTCCTTGAAACACTCCTCTGGAGTAGCTCAAGGCAACCACAGTGCTTTCAATAAAGCCTAAAAAAACGTGAACGAGATTGGTACCTTTTTTCCCCCCTCCAACCTAGTCTGTTGAACTGAACAAAGATAGGCTGTGCAAAGGTCTGAATCTGGTACAGCCAAACCCACCTAAGATTGCCGTCATCAGCTGAGCCTGTACCGAGCAGCACTTGGCTGTGATCCTGCAGGCAGCAGTGGGTCTGTCATGCTCCCCCTCCATGGCCTTGCCTTAGTTAGGACATTCTCTTTTACACCTGAACAAACTCTCTCCCTTCTGGAACTTAGGACTGGTTTCTCTATTTCTATCTGCTTCTGGAAATAGAAGACCTTTGGTTAACATCCTCTGATAATAAGCACTCATTGCTGTCTTTGAAAATAATTAAGTTCGCCTCATTCTCTTGCTCTAGGCATTTGAGTCATATCTGTTATTCTTCTTTAGACCATTGCCACTTTTTCTACGTCATTCCCAGAATATGGAAACACTCGTTTTTTTGAAGACGATTCAGCACTTTGTAGCCAATGATCTCATTGGTTAGCTAATTAATATCAGGTGATTTCTAATTTTGGTATAACTTCTTTCCTATAAATATTTCACATTCTTTTAATATATTCCTTAAAGAGCAATTATAAACACTTATAAATTATAAATAGTATTTCATGGAGCATCAGCTGGCATCATCTGTTGATCCAAATTAAAGCCTTTGCAAACCTCATCATCTGGGAGGAAAAAATTGCATACCATGTGTATTGTTGCATAACCAGTCCCACAGGCAGAAATCTACTATTGGGCTGATCAGATTAAATAGCACAGGAGCAGAAATATCTTTGCCAAGAATTTGTTTGGGGAAGGCAGTGTTTTCTGCCCTTACAAAGTGTAAAATGCTATTTCAGGCTTCATTATTGATTTATTCACTAGCCAGGCAAAACATATGAGTGCATGGAGATTCGTAAAGCTGAGAAGGACCTTGAGAGGTCAGAGAGTGCATAAGGCACTGTGTGAATCACCCGAGACAGATGGTTGGCAGTTTCATTCTTAATAATCTCTAGGTAAAGGGATGCTAAGATTTCTTCAGTAATCTTCCTAGCATCTTAAAACAGTCTTTATAATTTAAACATTGTTTTATGCTCCTTAATTCTTAGTAAAAATAAGCAATACCTTTTTAACCACTACGGGGAAAAAATGGTTTAGGATTGAAATAGCAGGTGGGGGCGGTGGTGGGCAAAAGTTGAATGGTAGCTGTTAGTACATCAGCTGTTTTTTCCCTTTCGCAGGTCACTACCCAGCTCAGGAAAGCCTGATGTTCCTTGTTCTCTGTACATGAAGGAGCTTCAGGGTTTCATTGCCAGAGTTATGAGTGACTACTTTAAACACTTTGAATGCTTGGATTTTGTCTTTGACAACACAGAAGCTATCGCCCAAAGAGCAATTGAACTTTTTATTCGCAATGCCAGTCTCATACGACCTCTTGGTGAAGGTGGGAAAGTACGACTTGCTGCTGATTTTGCTCAGGTAAAAGGAGCTCCACAGCTACAAGGGGGGGTGGGGAACGTTTCCACCCCCGCATTATCTATTCATTGAAAAACTAAGTATATATTCTTTAGTGTTTTAAAGAGTTGAAGCAGAAAAAAAATAAATTCTTAAACTAAACTGGTAAGAAAAAGAGAAGAGTTTAAAGAGACTTTCATACCTTTCATACAAGAGGAAAAGAGATTTTTCCTCTTTGTATTTAATGAATGAATCATCCCTCATCTTTGAGATTTCAAGGTTAAGGTGAAGTAGCTCATTCCATAGGACAAAACATATCTCACTTCTACATCATGTAGGGCTTTCTTACTATTTTATTATCCCATAAGGTTAGTATTGAGAAGAGTAATTGATTAATTTTGCTGGGAATTAAGATAGGCAATGACATTTCCTTCAAATACCGTCAAGGGGCTATCTGTTTTCCTGTGAAGAGAAAGAACTCCCAGTGCGTCTGTAATCTCCTAGAGGCCAGCTCAGTGTTCCAAGACAACGTTCGAATCCATTTGTATGCAGTGGGCCACGTACATCGCGGGCTGATTGGTTTCCCTCTGTTGAACAGAGTACCTTTCTGGTCTTTGGCCACCCTTGAAATCATTCCAGGCTCTCAAACCATGATCACCTCTTATAGAACAGGGGTTTTCCTTTTTTTTTTTTTTTTAGACAGACTTTTTTGAAGGCTTCCAGTAGTATCAGAGGCAAAGAAGAAACACCTCAAACATACCCGTGAATAAAAAGGTGTCGAGGGGCGCCTGGGTGGCTCAGTGGGTTAAGCCTCTGCCTTCGGCTCGGGTCATGATCCCAGGGTCCTGGGATCGAGCCCCACATCGGGCTCTCTGCTCAGCGGGGAGCCTGCTTCCTTCTCTCTCTGCCTGCTTCTCTGCCTACTTGTGATCTCTGTCTGTCAAGTGAATAAAAAAAAAAAAAAAAAAGGTGCCGAAACAGATCACTCGTATTTATGTAGCATGTCAAAGATGGACTCATTTTTTATGCTTTTCAGAACTGTTAACTTTACTCATCTACAGGAGTTATTCAGATGGATTATTCATAATATGCCAGATCTCCCAGCTAATAAAGGTAGTTGTATTTAATGTTCTTATTTATTCCTGTGTGTATCTGGGAGCGAGTCTGGATTCATTATTCCCACACCAAGGAGCAGATGTGGGAGACTCCTTGTATGGAGGGTGGTTGTCAGACTCATTCATACCTGTCCAGAAGGAACAGGTACATTGTTGAGTGTTTCAAGAGCTGGGCTCTTTGCATACTAATTGGTCTAGAATTAGTCATTTTCATCCTCAAATGATATGCCTGACACTAGACCATAGTAAAGAGCATTCCTTTGGGAAATATACCTTAGGTAGCCTAGACCTAAAAATAGGAATTAAATGTTACCATTAATGTTGCTCCTTTGATCTTTCCCATTTTCAGAAGCTTCCTTCTCATGCCCATGTACACTTTGCATTAATGCTACAGGTAAACCTCAGCTTAAAGAGGACTCTCTGTAAGTCCCTACTGGGGTCACAGGCTGCTCAGGGACTGAAAACACCAGGACGCACCAAGTCCTGCTCTTGTTTGTTAAAAACACTGTGGGCTCTACTGAACTGAGCGTCTGTTCTCTTGTCTCCCCCTTTCCTCCTGAATTTTGTTTTTCTTTTCCTCTCCTCTTCCCTCAGCGGGCCTCCCTCCCCCACCAGTTGATTTGCATTCCGCTCCAGCTGGTTCTTGAGTCACTTTCCTGGAGGCAGCACTTCCAGTCCGAGGAGAGTGGCAGTGAGCGGGAGATGGCCAAAATGAGTGCCGGCGCTGCGCCAGGCAGCCTGTTCGGCCCGAGTTTTCTCTTCTGAGTCCTGAAGGATGGAAGGCATTGTCCTATAACCCTTGCTCCTGCAGCCAGCACCTGCTCAAAATGCAAAGCCCCTGGTGGCATGTTGAGCTCCCACCCCCTCAGAAACTGCATTATTCAGACTTTGATCGGGAGCTCCTTCTCTCTAGTGTTGCGCAACCCACTGGCCCTTTTCTCAGGTCCCTTCCGGTAAGATAAATGAAACTCATTAGTCCTTACCACTAACTTAAGCTCCAGGGCATCCTGTTTTCCATTCCTTCAATAGAGAAACTGCAGCATTTATTCAGTGTGAAGCCCCCCGCCGTGACATGGGTTGCTGTACTGCCTGTCGGGTGCTGATTCCTTTGTTCCCTCCCGGACAGTGTGTCCCAGTTTTCAGAGCACCCTGCCCAGCCCCTCACCTTGCGGATGGTTCCCCACCCAGCGGCTTGTGGACGCAGGAGAGACAGGTGGAAGCGCTGTCCTGTTTGTGACCAGTGGCTTTGGTAAATAGGATCCACCTACGCCGCCCCCCCCCCATTTTTAAGAAAATTGCAGTGAATTGGGGGTTTTGTTTAATTTGATGTGGTCTCTTGCCACCCCTGCTGTCCCGTGATGCTACCCCTCAGCTTTCAGGACCGTGCTTGGTTGGGTGTATTTTCCCCGGGTGAGTCAAAACATGTAGGTATGATCCCAACGTTGTTCATTTTCACAACAGGCAGCACCTGGGGACTAGAAAGCCTTTTGACTGCCTTCTTATTGAAAGTTCTATCAGTTTGTATTCAAAATGAAACACAGCCATTGAGGCCATTGGAATCAAGAACACACAAATCCTCTCTGGGTTTTAAGTGTTCTTGTGATAAAAGTGCCTACTCATTCTGGCATAAATAGCAGAAAGAGAAAGCTCAGGAAGAGACCCGTGGCGTAGGTTTAGGATTGCTGAATAGTTTGTCATTCGGTCCGGTTGCAAAGACAGACAATGATAAGAGTTTAAAGGTTTCTTTAGGAATCCTATCTTGTCCCTCCTGGCACTGTTGCACAGGTGAGGGGGAGAAAGTAGTTGCCAGGTGCCATCTGGAGGGTTCATGGCAAGGGAAGTACCTGACATACAGTCTCCTTAGGAATCAGGTCATGGGCATGAGGTGGTTTCCTACAGGTAATTAATTTCCTACTGTGACCACATGCTCTCTGTGTCTGCACTCATCACACAGCAATTCTAAAACACTCCGGCTTGCTCAAGGCCACTGGGGTCTACTGACAGCCTGGGGGGGGGGGGGATTTGTCCCTTCCTTCCCCCACCCCAGCCCTCTGAAGCACCCACTTCCCTCCGCCCCTCAATTTCATTTCTTCCCCGTGGGAAAGGATGGCTCGTGGAGCTGACATGAAATACTGATTCAGTGGTCCTCCTAGCAGTTTCTATTTATAGGTCTTCTGGCGCCCTTTAAATATACGTATATATGTATTTCATATTTGCCTGAATATATACATTTAGAAAAGAAAATAATAAATATTTTCATTGCAGTTGCCTTTTCTCCTGAACAGTGTCAGGGCGGGAGAGCCGTGGGAGTATCAGGAGATGCCCCGTGGTTAACCAAATGTCTGCGGTGGGGCAGGAACCACTTGGTAATTAGTTCACTGCACCTGCAGCTGACCACTCGCTCCCCGCAAACTGGCAGCAGGAGAGAGGCACTTGTACCTGCCACTCATGTGTCCACAGCTAATTGCAGAGTCACCTCCTCTAAAAGGAACACTCCTGCCCTTTGGAAACATGGCCTTTATTGTTTCATGGAAGTCTGGCAGAAGAATATGCTTTTCAGGACGCTGGGGGTCCTTATTTATTTTAAACATCTAACATTTTGAAATTGTAGTCTGGCATAGAAATCTGTACCATCATAGATTATACAGCTGTTCAAGGTCATATTCTCTCATATCGTAACTTTGTAACATTCTGTGCTGCTCAAATGCTAAGGCAAAGGATTTTTGGTTTAATCTTTGAAGATGGTGAATTGAAAAAAAAAGTTTTAGGCTCTCTGTTCTTTATCTAGCAAGTGCAAAGTTTTCACAGACCTGGAACTCCGATGACAAACCATTTCTCTGTTCTTGCTATCGACAGGACCCTGGTAGAAAACAGCTTAGAAAATGTCTGAAAAAAAGTAATGGAGAGTGGGGCTTCTGTCCTGTTGGTTATCCCTCTAGAATACTGCTCAGCTCTCCTGCCCCTGCAAATCTGAGGAGACCTAAACAATCACTCATGTGATGAACATTTCTGACTCCCTATTAGTTGCCAGGCACCACATTACACATAGTGATGAGAAGATAAATTAGTCAACCTTTAGGGAGCTCTTTCAAATTTAGGAGGAATCTAGACTTTATTGCCTCGGATTTTTCTTTTTATTTACTTAACCTAAAGAACAGAGAGCCTAAAACTCCATTTAATGACAAGTAAAATTTCCAGCCAAAGAAGGAAAATAAAGAGCGGTGAAGCCAACAGTTCTTGAGTCAAGAAGCAAATTAATTGCTAATAATGTAAAAGGGGGAAGGTTTGAAAAATACTGTTAATAATTTTCAACATGGAACAAGCAGTTGCTAGGTGCCATGCACAGACTGGTTTGTGAAATCACCTGTTTGGTTTTTGTAATTCCACATGAGCTAGCGTTGTCTCCCTTTGACAGACACGGAGCCTGGAACTTAGGGAAGTGAAGTCCAGGGCCACACAACTGGTCGCTGTAGCCTTGGCGTTGTGACAGGTGTGCTGCCTCCAGAGTCCATGCTTCTAATCACTTGGACCAGCTTGCTAAGAGTTGTCATGGTTTCTACTTAATATAAAGAGGCTTGTGATGCCTACTTCAAATACAGGCGCACAGTCTTAAAAACCTTCCCTTCTCCAGTTTTTCAGTGGAGAAAATATCCGAATTTCCTCGTTTCGCATAACCAAAAAATATTTTTCTGTATTCTTGAAGGAATGGTCTCATGTTATGCTCCTTTAGTAAATAAAAGCAAAAGTCATCTAAGTTCATGCCTTTTGTTAAATTTAGTTGACTTTTAAAACGTGCCACACAGTCCAGATGAAATTAGGTGTACGGCAGTCTGCAACTTTCTGTGAGCCAGATGTGAGCCCAGTTGGACGCAGGATTCTCACATTAATGCTGTGGAGTATCTTCTCTTGTTTCAGATGGAGTTGGCTGTGGGTCCGTTCTGCAGAAGAGTGTCTGATTTAGGAAAGTCCTATCGAATGCTGAGGTCATTCAGGTGAGACGTAGTTCTGCTATTGCTGTTGATATATCCATATCCTGTTAGCCATCAAATCCTTCCCCACTGTTCATGTTGCGCTCTATGAAATTGCCAATATTCAGCTGTTTTGTGACCTACCACAATAGCTATTGCACGTGATTTATCCTAAAAGTTATTATTCAAACCAGAAACCCATACAGAATTATGTGCAGAGATGTGTATGTGTGTGTGCGCGCGCGTGTGTGCATGATTTTTGAGTTAAAATTTACAAGACTGAGCTGATAAATTTTATTATGCTCTAAAGGGGATTTTTTTTTTTTTACTCTCCATTCTTACCAAAATACATTGAGTAGTAATAACAGGCAGTTCGTAATTATGTAGACATCTTTTTTCTGAAATTTTCATTTGTTCATTTATCATTTTCATTCTAACCTACCTCTAAAAATGTCAGAGGTTGGGCACCTGGGTGGCTTAGTTGGTTAAGCGTCTGCCTTCAGCTTATGTCACGATCCCAGGGTCTTGGGACTGAGTCTTTCATGGCTTCAGGTTTCTTGCTGAGCAGGGAGTCTGCTTCTCCCTCTCACTCTGCCCCTGCTTATGTGCTCTCTCTCTCACTTATTCTCCCTCTCTCTCAAATAAATAAATCTTAAAAAAAAAATTTTTGTAATGAAAATAAAAATGTCAGAGTTACATTCCATAGCAAAACTGTTAATAGAATCTTAAGAGAATTGAGTTTAGCAGTGAAATGTAGGGAATGACTAGAAATGGTACAGATAATTTAGGATCAAGATGGCTAATGCAATAGAGCACAAAATTGAGGGTTGAACTTCCTAGAGACCAGTTCAAAGAGAAAAACAGTATGTTAATTCAAATTCACTAAGAATATACCAGTGTCGGGGCGCCTGGGTGGCTCAGTGGTTTGGGCTGCTGCCTTCGGCTCAGGTCATGGTCTCCGGGTCCTGGGGTTGAGCCCCGCGTCGGGCTCTCTGCTCCGCGGGAAGCCTGCTTCCCTCTCTCTCTCTCTCTCTGCCTGCTTCTCTGCCTACTTGTGATCTCTGTCAAATAAATAAATAGAATCTTTAAAAAAAAAAAAAAAAAAGAATATACCAGTGTATGGGAAAATCCTTTTCAGCACTGAATGCTTAGATAGGCCTCCTACCGGTTTAGATTGTAAGGAACACTGAATAAATTAACAACTGTTTGGGCTGTTTATTCAATAAACCAGAACTTTCCAAATTTTGCCACATTGTGGCGCACAGAGAATGTTATACATACAAAAAGATGACCAACCCTGAGGGCGGAGGGAACCAAACATGATACTTAAACCCATTTTGTGACCACAGCATACCAGATGGGAAACCTTGATGTAACTATCCATAATATCCAATACCATAATGGTCTTTGACTGTTTCTTTATAAAGATAAGGTAAGAGATTCCAGGCATGCAGTTTTCTAAAAACGGACTCAGAACTAGAAACTAGAGCAATCAATAAGAAGCATGTCCTTTAAATGACTGCTTCACTGTCTTATGTCATCCAAGCTTTCGATAGTACAAAAATCAGTCACTTAAATGTCACTTAAAACACAAGAATCCAAGGTTGTTGATTGAAAGGGGAGCCCCATGCTTTGTCTTGTGTATTTGTAATTGGCAAAGAGTTCTTTTTAAGGCCAAAACAAGACACTGAATCAATTTTCTTAAATGCCCATCTATACAGAGTTGGGTTTTTAAAAAGCCTTAAAGTTGGACCACACGTGTTTCCAGATAATATCTTTGGATCAGCTCAGACCTTTTAAAAAGTATTTATGTATTTTATTGAAGCGTTAGGGTTTGGCAGTACCAAACACAGACAGGCTGAGTGATTAGGAGATCCTGAGGTCACTGATCCACCAGTTCCCTGCCTGTACCATGAAAATAACCCCAATAAGACTCCTGTAAAGTCACTTACTGAGTAATATGATAACCCAGCAATCCCCATTGGGTGACAAATCGATGCTGAGTTAACAGAATCAGCCGGCTCAGTGGAGGTCATTAACCAACCAGGGTTGGGAAAAGGTGTGGGAAAGCTGTGATTTGGGATTTGCCATATTAAGATTAGGCTATTATTTTTGATAGCCCCAGCTGCCATGTTTCATTGTTTATTGCACATGTATGAATTAAAATGGTGCTTACCCTTCGATGTGCTTTCATCCCTATGCTTTTAAAGTCTTATCACGGCGTGGGAGATGGGTTCTGACAGTTTTGCGTGAAACCAGTTCTGTAGTCAGCCAGTTCTGTTGTCAGAAGGGAGTCTGTCGTCAGCCCTCGCGGGCCTCTCAGGAGAACCCTCTCTGACGGAGCGGTTGAAGTTCCAGTGGTGACACCTTCTAGTACCTGCGTCTGGATTCAGAAATTAACGAGCGATCAATGTGTAATTCAAAACACTCATGCTGTAGGTAGCCATTCACGAGTTATATTGTTGGTCGGTGTCTAAAAATTGGGAAAATAAATTCGTAATGCATCATGAAATGAAAAGCCGGCTACTCAACAGTAGATACGATATGACCCCTACTATTTCTTTTATTTTTAAAAATTTTTTTAAAGATTTTATATGCTTATTTGAAAGAGAGAGCACGAGAGGGAGGAAGGGTCCAAGGGAGAGGCAGACTTCCTGCTGAGCAGGGAGCCGGATGCCATGAAGGACTCCAGGATCATGACCTGAGCCGAAGGCAGTCGCTTAACCAACGGAGCCACCCAGGAGCCCTGATCCTTCCTATTTTTAAGTCAATAAGTGTATGTTTGGAGAGGAAAAGTCAAGAAGGATAAACATCAAAATTTGAGGATAGCAGGATTGTCACTAGCGATATTCCCTTTAGAAGTTTTCTATATTTTCCATGGTTTTTGCCTTGGTTGTTTTATATTTTCAGTTAGAAAAGCCAGTAAATATATTTTAAAGTCCTCTTGTAGTGTTATTGCTATTTAAAAATAACAAGGAAGTTAATAAATAATACAAAATATTCTAAAACATTATGTAATGGGGGGGTGAGAAAAATAGGCAGGCAAACCACCAAAACTCAGCTGGCTGGCCTACGTCTGGCTAAGAGGCAGTGGCTGCAGAGGGGAGGGCAGCAGGCTGGTGCAGGGACCTCTTTGGGAGGGACAGGGACAGCCAGAGACCCTCCAGTCCAGACCGCAGGTGCGGCACCCCCCCGCCCCCACCCCACCAGACACCCAGCCACACCACAGGCCTTCGCGGGCGCTCCTTCCCCCCATCACACAGCCATCTGCTGCAGGGTGCCTGCTTCTTGACAGTAATATTAGTGGACTGTTGAATTCGGCCAGCAAGCTTCTTGCATACATTTACATTCTACTGTATCCATTAGAGTTTCTTAGGCAGCCGGAATTGTTTTCTTCCCCAGGACAGTGTGTGGCCTCAGAATGCCACTGACATTAGGGATTTGCCCTTGGGTGATCAATATTTCTACATGAGACACAGGTTCAGAGCTGCAAGGCCCCATCCTTGTCCATCCCTCTGGAGCATGGCCTTGTCCCCTAAGTGGGGTTTGCAAGGGTGGTTACCCTAGCTCTGCCTGGCCAGGGGCCTGGAAGCTCTGACTTGACATTCTCAGTGCAGATGCTTGTGAGACAAGGGACAGAAGAGGGACCTCATGCTCTTACCAGTGCAGGGACACAGACCTGCCTTCGTGCAGGCCCCAACACCTTTGCTCCAGAGGGCACAGCTTTGACCCTGAACTATGCCCACAGCATGCTCTGCTGGGAGTTATGTGAGCTTTGATGAAAGCCATCGGGGGACAGGGGCTGCTCTGGGGGCCCTTTGGCCTGAGGGGTGATAGAAGGGAAGCTGCAGTAACCCTGGTGTTTAGAATTCGTGTCTACTGGTTTTAACTGTGGGCGTGGGAGGGTTTTCTACGACCCCAGTGGGCGTCACCTGCCATGCCACCGCTCCACCAGCATGTTTGTGGAAGGAAGGGCAGCCGTCTCTGCCGCTTCCAGCTCGAGCATCAGGACCCCCAACTGTATGCCCGCCTTTCTTTGTAACTTGTGAGTCCATCCCCAGAAACAGCTCTTTCCCCAAGGTTTCTGGGT
Organism: Mustela putorius furo; assembly: GCF_011764305.1. NCBI lineage: Eukaryota > Metazoa > Chordata > Mammalia > Carnivora > Mustelidae > Mustela > Mustela putorius. The sequence continues at coordinate 17,409,305 of NW_025421998.1, forward strand.
TCTCTGTTCCCAGTTGCAGACTTCAGCATTGCAGCCAGAAGGCAGCCCCATCTTGGGCCTGGTTTCGTTCCTTGTTTGCTGATACTTGGGCAGAGCTAGGAGCCCTGGCAAACAGGGAGGGCTGGGTAGTTAGCTGAGCCCCGCCTTCATTCCAGCAGTCCCTCTGGGATCATTCACAGGGTGCTCAGTCTGTGCTAAGGGTTCCCTGACACTTTATGGTTTTGTCTTCTCCACCACACTTCCGAGGCAAGAGTGTCCCGGAAGGCACTGGTCCTGAAAGGGGTCACTTGACAGGGCTGCGTGTCTGAACGTCATGTGGGAGTTCCAGAACTACCTTCCAGACCCAGGGCTGCCTGATCCCAAGGCTTGTGCTTGTCACCACCGCAACCAGAGCTTATTCCAGAAGTTCCCGTTTGTTTTCACCCTGGTTCTAGAATAGCACCTAGAGCTTATCTGAGCCATCCAGGAGAATGTCAGTGTGAAGAGAATCTGGGACCCCACCGTAGTGGTGACTACTTGCTATGTCTGCAGTTCTGTCTCTCGCCGCTGTCTGGTATACACAGGTTTCCAGAACATACCTGAAGAATGTTGAGCCACATGTACACTGTGATTCCTAGAGGACGTCTGCCTGAAACCTTCCCTCCTTTCCCACCTGCTCTGCTGCAGTTGATGATGTCTAGACCCTAAGAAAGGAACCCGCGAGTTTTCTTTCCCTCTTTACTTAGAGCCCTGACTTACCTACAGCCATCAGCCTCCTGCTCTGTTCCCCGGGGACCCACATGGCCCCTACTGCCACACTTTGGGTTCCCGTCCTGCAAGCCGACAGCTTTCCCTTCCCCTCTCCAGAAAGGAGGCCCTCATGGGTCCTGTGCCAGGCGGACGCGTGTTTCCCTTCCCTCCCTCCATTTCTCTGCCGGTTGCAGGGACCCGTGCACATTCCCCGTGCTCGTGCCACCCTCCCAGGCCCCTCACCCAAAGGTTTGGAATGGGGTATGCCGAGTGGCTTGGGCCACCCCTGACGGCGGATGTGGACATAAGGACACACAGTCTCACTTTACTTCATAATCGGCCTGCAGCGTGGAGGTCCCTCCTGCAGAGATGACATTATCTCAGGACCTACTCCATGATGAGTTCTGACTGCCTACTGCCGGCCGTGTGCCAGGGTTCACCTCGGAAGCGCTGCTCTATCTCCAGCACTCTTCTCTGAGAAGGGTATTGCGGCGTTTGGGGTAACTGCATTTTATAACATCTTAATTAATTTCCTTTTGTTCCTTATATCACCTCAGATGGAGATTTATTTTTTAACTTGCCAGTATTTCAAATTCCACCTGGAGTCAGGGGGAAGGGAAGTGCTCATGCTGGGTTCTTTCAGGCTCTTAAAATGAGCACCAGAACTGAAATGTCTGCATGTGATGCTTACAAGTAACTATGCCAGTGATGCATGGTGTGGAATCCAGTCCAGTTTTGCTCTCCATGGCTCTTTTGGCAGTTCTGTTACTGGCTGGAGGGGAAGATTTGCTCTTGGCAGAAAAATAACTGCTCTGACTCAGAGCTACAAAGGGACAGGTGATGAAAAGATCCCACTTAAAAACAAACCAGTTTTCACCAGGCCTGGTTATTGGGGCCCATCAGCCAGCGGGGTCAGCTGCTAGCCTCCCTCTCTCCCTCCCTCCCTCTTGTCCTGTCCTCATTCCCTGTTCGCCCTTGTATCATTTGCAGTTTGCATCAAGAATCTATTAGAGGAAAGTAAAAGCATAGTATTCAGACTATTAAAGCAATATAATTGCTATAGAGACATTTCTTTGTTTTTTTTTTTAAGATTTTTATTTGATAGAGACACAGTGTGAGAGAGAACACAAGCAGTGGGGAGTAGGAGAGGGAGAAGCAGGCTTCCTGCTGAGCAGGAGCCTGATGGGCTCGATCCCAGGACCCCGGGATTATGACCTGAGCCGAAGGCAGGCACTTAACGACTACGCCACCCAGGTGCCCCAATATGTTTCTTGTTTTAACTTGAAACTCCCTGGGGCTAAAGGTAAAAGAAAGGCTGAATGAGCTGTGTAATCCTCATTTTCAGAAGGAAAAAAATGCATGTGTTTTCAGAGCACGTCCCGTGTTCCCCGTGACTGAATGCTAAAGCACCTGCATCCAGGACTCTGTGTGCAGAGCACTGAGAGATGTGGGACCAAAGTCTAGTTGTCATCCTATAGGAGAGGTAGAAGGGAGTCCATGTGACTGCTCCTCCCCAAGTCAAGGACTGTCACATAGGACTGGGCCCCCAGGGTCTCCTCCTGTCGTGGACTAGGATTCAAGAGGAAGCCTGCCAAATCAGCTGGCATAGGCAGAGTGAGCTTTCCTGGGGCGAGGGGAAAGCCTCATTGGGCCAGAGAGGCAAAGAAGGCTCAGGAAGACCCGAGCTGTGTGTCCCCACATCCCTCATGGCAGCTGTCAGCCAGGCCGGGCCTGCAGGATGAGCCTGTGACCCCAGGCAGGGACCCCTCCCCACTGCCTCTTTGCCCTGTTACAGTTCGAGCCAGAGCCTCCTTGTCCCCGATGCGGGAAGCAGACTGTTCGGACACCAGCTGGAATTGCCATTCCGGGGAGCTCTCTGGGAATGGCAGCTGCTGGGCACCCGGGGGCCGGGGCTAGAGCTGTCTAAGCACTGCCGCTGGGGAAGTGGGACCAGCTGGGCTCCATCCCCACGCCAACCCCGAGTCTGTGTCCAGAGGCCTTTAAGACAGTCCCACTCACTGCCTGGCAGGATCGGAAGGTCAGGCCAGGTGGAAACTGTGTGATATGGTTGAGGTACATAGGCGACTGGAGGGCCACTTTGAGAGAATTTGGGGTCCCCCAAAGAAATAATGACTGCCTGTCCTTCCAGGGGTATCCTGTAAGCATTCCCTTTTCTCGGGCTTTTCTCCAGGAGTTGTTCACAATTGAAATTGTACTTCTTGGGCGCCTGGGTGGTTCAGTGGGTTAAGCCGCTGCCTTTGGCTCAGGTCATGATCTCGGGGTCCTGGGATCAAGTCCCACATCGGGCTCTCTGCTCAGCAGGGGACCTGCTTCCCTTCCTCTCTCTGCCTGCCTCTCTGCCTACTTGTGATTTCTCTCTGTCAAATAAATAAATAAAATCTTAAAAAAAAGAAAAAAGAAATTGTACTTCTTCCGGGATTCTCTGTTCCCCACTGAGAAGTCCCTCTGCTCTGAAAACAGGTCTAGTCGTGGTTACAGCTGATAATCCTCAAAGAGGCTACATGGCAAAATTAAGAGCCAGGCTGTCTGGGTTCGAATCCTTACTCTTCCCTTTTCTAGGTTTCTGTGTTCTCTCTGCCCCTCAGTTTACCTACATGCAGGATGGGGGCAGGACACTACCGACCTCGTAGGGTCATCTGCAGGAATCGCAAATGGTGCATGCTACACATGGCAGCTGCTGTGGTGGTTAATCTTGGTGCCCTCGCCAGATGGACACCGCCGCCCACGCATGGCGACTTCCGGGGTGCCCGCTGAGCATGCCGAACCGCCCTCAGCAACCGCTTCGTACCTTCCTAGGTGCCGACTCACTGCCTACTGCCCGGCTGCCGGATGACTGGGGCCTTGGGGATCGGCAGGGCAGGGGTGCCGCAGCCTCAGGGGTATACATGAGGATGGCCCTCAACCCCCCGCCACCAACGCTGGAGGGCCCAGTGTGCAGCTTTATGGGTTGTTGGTGATGGACGACACAAATGTCCTGAAAAGTGTCCACAGTAACTAAAGAAATTAAAGGATTATGTTATTTGAGAAAATACTTGAAATTAGAAAAATCCTTACCAGAGATAGATTTCATTTACGGAATAGTTAATATAAAGACATTCCAAGAGGTCGCCCAGGTGGCTCAGATGGTCAAGTGTCAGCCTTCAGGCTCATGTCACGATCCCAGGGTCCTGGGATCAAGCCCCATATCGGGTTCCCTGCTCAGCAGCGAGTCTGCTTCTCCCTCTTCCTCTGTGATCTCTCTCGCTCTCCCTGTCTCTCAAATAAATAAATATAAATCTTTAAAAAAAAAAAATCGAAGATTAGTCTGGATCCAGTGAGAACCACCTGCCTGTTGAGCGCACTCCTGACTGTTGACATGAAACCTTGCTGTCTGTGTGAGGAAGCAGCCGGTCTCTGGGTTGTGCCGGCCTCCTGTGTGCATGGGAGTGATTAGCACGAGCGAGGGAAGAGCACAGGACACAGAGCTGTTTCACATGCTGCTGAACCGTTTCTGCTCCTGGTGGAGGCACCGCGCTGCCATCTTTCCTCTTCAGATTCAGCCACCACGGCTGGGCCTGAAGTTACCTCCTGTCTATCAGAGCCCAAAGCCAAGGAGAGGTCAATGGAAGTTTCCAGTTACTCCTGCCAGCCTTTTGGCAAAGGTGGTAGGTGACGGGTGCCTGGTGGATTTGCCCACACATCCCTGTGAAATAGAGGGGGCTGACCTTCCAGATGTGTAATGTATTGGAAGGGAGCTGGCACAGGTCTCGATGGGGTGTTCAGCAAGGTAATAATTGTGTTCCTACAGGACATAATTGCCATTTGAAAGTGGTGTAGACAGTGTTTACATTTACCCATTAGGTTATGGCCCGAAGATTTTGTGGGAAGTGGAAGCTGGAAGTTGTGACTGTGCTGAGAAGCTGGAGGTTATAACTACCTGCAGCTTCCTTTGTTGCTTTGATTCCGGCCTGGTCATCAGATGAGCTCGAAGAGGGGGGTTTGCTGAGCCCCCTGGAGATCGAGTCAGACCTGAAGGCCAGTAAGCCAAGGAAGGAGGTTAAGGGCAGGTCAGCCTGCCACAGCAGGCTGTGTTTGTGTGTCTGTGTCTGTCTGTCTTCAGGCCGAATGGGGGGTGACTAAGAAATGGCTATGGAATCGCCAGTCGAGGTGAGCGCTCTTCCGTTATGCCACTGCCATCTGCTAACGCGCTAGTCTAGCAGAGCACCTCTTTCAGGGTTGAACAATGTGAAATAACCACTGCGTGTTCTTCTTTTAGACCGCTGCTCTTCCAGACAAGCGAGCATGTGGCCAGCAGCCCCGCACTGGGGGACATTATTCCGTTCAGCATCATTATTCAGTTTTTGTTTACCAGAGCACCCGCTGAGCTGAAGTCCCCTTTTCAGGTAATAAAGTAAAGCCAGAATGCTCTTACAGGTCCCTCTTCAGTCCGTAAATCCAGAACCCCACTCACGGACTGCGTTCCTGGCCTTCTCTTGCCTTACTTGGTCATGAATCCCTGGCTTGGAAGTGAGTGATTCAAGAAGGAGAGTCCCCACCCCCAGCGGGACTCTCTCAGCACTGTGCAAATTACCCGAGGAAGCCCGAATTCACCTTCTAAGTGTAATGGCTCAAGTAACTCATGTTTGTAAAGCTTTTCTGATGGAGGCCCCACTTTTGCTAGCCCTCCTGCCAGTGGCTAATCCAGAAAGTTCCTTGGGAGCCAAGAAGGTGCACCACAGGCTTGCCACCTTCCTTCAGGCAGGTGTTTGGGTGATTTCACCTTGGGAATCCTTGAGATTGCTTGTGCCACGTACTATCCATTGAAGAATGTTGATGCACTTTGTCTTCTCTGATTTGTGTTCAACCCTGCAGAGGGCAGAATGGTCCCATGCACGCTTCTCCCAGTGGCTGGATGACCACCCGTCTGAAAAGGACCGGCTCCTCCTCATCAGGTAAGGCGTGCGCCCCTAGGACACCTGTGTGTCTAGCAGCCCGCAGGCTAGAGGGGGGTATGCGCCCGGGAGGAGGGAGGAGCAGCGCGTGGGTGGACACACGGTGGCGCCTCCTTGTGGCCGGGCCCCCTCGGTGGCACCATGTGCCCAGAGCACCCCACAGGGTCGTTCATTCTCACATCTTCACATGGCTGTGGGCTGCCCCATGCCCCACTCAGCCCAGGATCTGTGCACCCTGGGTTTGAGAACGGGGGCCGGCGACAAAGAGAATCCTTGCTGTAGGTCCCCATTTTCTGCTTCATGTTGGGATGTCACTGTCACATAGTGGCCAACCTCGAGAAACCTTTGTGACATCATGCAACTCCCATCACCCTTGTTCTCCAAATCTCAGTCAGTCGTACTTCTGAAAGACCTCCGAAAGCCGCATAACCTGGGTTCCCCAAAGCAGGGCAGGGGAGTGGAGAGGAGAGGGGCTGATGGGGCAGGATGGTGCCCCAGCGCACACGCACAGGAGAATCCCTCACAGAGCTTGGAGAGAGCCTGGTGTCCAGGCCAGCCCCTCAGCCACCTCAGAATGTCCAGGGCAGGCGCTCGGCCCTGGGATTTCCTAAAGCTTCCCGGGCAGGTCTGCAGCACGGCCAAGGTTGAGACTCCACCAAGGAGGAGGCCAGGAGGGACGGTGGAGAAACACAAGTGTGGTGGCTTTTGGGAGGGAGCCCAAGCCCTCGGGTTCGGTGTCCAGAGCCAGGGTGGGCAAGGAGCCCATTATCCCAGCTGTGAGCATCCGGGCCCAGAACTGGGACAGGAGGTCAGAGGCGCCTCCTGTCAGTGCAAGGGGCCAATTTGAGCTGCCCTGGGAGGGGCTTTAGGGATAGAGGAGAGACTTGGCCTGGGGCTAACTCGGAGATTTGTGGTGTCTGGGTGGATGCTTTTGCGGAGTCTCAAAGACGGGCTAAGCTGCAGCACTCTGGGCTGAGGAGGAGTCAGGAGGAGGTTAATTGAACAGGGCTCCTGTGTGTCTTAGCGAGCTGGAAGGAGTTCATCTACAACAGTTGTCCTGCTGTGGGCACATCACAAATCTGTTTGCTTTTGCTTCTCTTGAAAATGTCTCCTGAGTGATTTCATCACCAGTGCTGTTGCTAAGCCTATATTTAGCAACTGAAAATCATGCTCAGAGGCACTGTCAGGCTTTTAAAATAAGGCCTATCTGTCACACACGCCGGCTGTCAGGACCTCCAGGCCCGGGCAGCACACTGAGTCCTCTGGGGGGGATTCCAAACCACTGTGCTCCTACCACAGCCCAGGCTGCTGGCAAGGAGAGGAGCTTTGTCCTAGAGAATGTTCTTTCTTATCTATTACTGCAAAACTAATTTGGTCCGTGCAAGCCGAAGCAGCACTAGATGAACTTCTTTCCCCTGTAGATAAGCCCAGGGTGACTGTTGCTCTTTAAATGTCAGTATTTTTGTTCTGACCTTTGGGGAGACCCTGCCGCGTGCTCCTCGGTCCCCCCGGCACAGTATGCTCAGTTGTCATAAAGAGGCCAGGTCAGGAGACTCGGCTGCCGCTGAGTGCGTGGCGAACAGTGAAGCCTCCTCTGCCTGCCTTTCTGTTTCCTTTCGACACCAGATGTTTCTCAAGAGCGTGAATGGGTACTAGTCACGATCCTGTTAAAATCGGAGGACTCGCTGACTCGTGGGGCAGGTGGTGTGAGTGGGAGCCCGCTGGGGGTCCTCCGCGCCCACCAGGCAGGGGCGGCAGCCTCAGGGAGGGCCTGGGGCCCTGTGGGTGCTGAGTGAGTGTCCAGCAAAGAGGAGGACTGATGCCTTGGCTCTGCAGAGGTGGGGCGAGGGGAGGCTTCTCCCCATCTCCCGTGGGGCCGCAGCTCTTACCACGGCACTCTCCTCCTCCGCTCCTTCACCGTGTCAGAAATGCTGAAGAGCTTTGTTGGCCCTTCGGTGCTGTTTATCTGTTCAATGGTGGGACAACTGTCCCCACCAGATGCGGCTGGGGACCCTCTGTCCTCCCTCTATGGCCCAGGGCCTGCAGGCCCAGAACCATCCCAGCTCCTCGGCCCTTCTGCGGAGCAGCAGGATCCCGGCTGATGAGAGGAACGTTTGGTCTCCCCTCCTGGTGTCCCTGTCACACTAGATACCTGTGGCCTGGGTGCCTGGACGGAACCGAGAGTGAGGACAGGGCCTGGGGGAGTCAGGGGCTTTCTTGGCTCTGAAGGCAGGTGGTAGATCTTTAAGTCTTTGACAGATTTCATACTTAATGCCCGACAGAAATGGATTTTGTGTCCCATAAAAACCTCTACTTGGCTGGTTTATAGCACACTGAGCCGTGTTGCCGTGTTACCACCAGTCTTTCCTCTACTAGCTGTGCAATTCCTGTGCTTTTTTTTTTTCAATAAGGATAACTAACAATCTGCTCATTTTGATGACAAACGAGACTTGAGACTAACTCTTACATAATGCTTGGCCTGACTTCCAAGAAAGCTGATGTTTTGCTCAAGCAAATGAAGTTATTTAATAATTGCTTGAAAATCCTGTTCTGATTTTATGTGGGAGGGTAGCTTTAATCTGTTTTTCTCCCTCTAGTTCTGATGGTGTTTTTCATGAATACCAAAAAACTAACCGAGCTTGTTTCTCAACTTTCTTCTGCATATCGTGTAGTTTACGTAATGTCTTGTCCTTTTGAATGCAAATGAAGTGAAGTTGATTTTCGTTCCTTTATTACAGTGGATCTAACTCATTCACTTCAGATCAACCGCAGTTTCCGTGAATTTCAGTGTACTGATATCTTAGACTGCTGTGTAGACACCGCTGTGTCAAAGACAGCCCGAGCCCTTGGGGATTTCTGTCCTGTGTACGAGTCTGCAGGGGCTACATTTTGGGAGTGGGGCGATTGCCCAGGATGCCATAGCAACTTGAAAAATATTACTAAAAGCAGCAAGATTTTTATAAATAAACCCTTCACGAAGGTTCAGCTCTGACATGAACTAAGGCGTCTCCAAAACATTATTTTCTAAGAGCATGAAATTTCATTTTTCATGTAGCTGCTGCTTTTGTGAACCCTACAGTGCCGTTTCCCCTTTATTCACTTTGTTCTGCACTCCTGTCATTGCTTTTCATTACAGTTTATCTTCCTGTATTTCTGATTCATTTTTAAAAATTTACCGATCATGCATCAGTCAGGCATTACATCCTGGGGCTGCATAAAGGAACGAAACAGCCCCACCGCTCCACATGAAGTTACGTTCCTGGGAGGGAAACTGACCAGGCACCAACCAGGTCCTTGTGGTGTAGTGGATGCTTAGGCACGGTGTGCTGATGCCCGCTGGAAGCCTGGTGGGAGAACTGTGTTTGAGCGCCTTATGGGTCCAGAGATGTTCCTAGAAGAGCGCCAGGTGCTTCCCAGTACAGTCTTAATTCTCATAAGTGTATCATGTGGGTGTTTGAGCAAAGAGGCTCACAAAGGAGCCAGGATCGCACAACTCAGTAATAGGGCAGAGCCTGACGTCCACACCGCTGACCGTCCACACCGCTGACCGCAAGTCCTGCCTCGAACAGAGCCTGGAGCCGGCCGGCAGGAATCCCACAGTGCAGGGTCCCACGAAGCCCCAGCTCTTGATGCCGCAGTCTTAGACCTTTTTCACCAGTTCTCAGGGCTCCAAGGGGGTTTCTGTCGTGCTGCCTGGAGTTAGAAGAGGCTCTGTCAAAACGAAGGCCTTAGAGCTGTCCCCTAGCAGAGTGCCCTGCAGGGAAGACGGCCCGGAAGAGCCTCCCAAAACAAAGGAGGAGAGCTGAGAAAGGCCTCTGAAGGATGGATGGGTCTCGGGAAAGTGGGGAGAGGCTGTGTGGTGGGAGACAAAGGGCCCTCTCGCAGCCCCACCCTGGTAGGCAGAGACGGCTTTGTTTCAGCGAGATGCTGGCCGCTCATGGGAACTCTCCCCGGTGGGCCTCGGGGTCGGGCTCGGGGTCACGAGTGGGGGGAGGCTGCTCTGCTCCTGTATAAGTAACACAAACAATGGAAGCACGATTCAAAGGTGTTTTTAGGCCACAGCGAACCACCTAGAAGCCCGCAGCAGCACAGGCCAGCAGGGAGGTCACGATGAAGCTGGTGCTCCGTGGGTGGCGAGTGTAGACGCTGGCCTCATGGCACAGCGTGTTCTGAGGCGGCGCCAGGTATCGGGGCAGCACACGACAGGACTGAGATGGAAGCCGAGGGGAGAGGAGGGACTGGGGGTAGAAATCTGTGAGGAAGGGGCGCCTGGGTGACTAAGTGGGTTAAAGCCCCTGCCTTCAGCTCAGGTCATGGTCTCAGGGTCCTGGGATAGAGCCCTGCATCGGGCTCTCTGCTCAGCAGGGAGCCTGCCTCCTCCTCTCTCTCTCTCTGCCTACCTGTGATCTCTATCTGTCAAATAAATAAATAAAATCTTTAAAAAAAAAAATCTGTGAGGAAGATGAAAAGAGGACTTCAGATAGAGGCTCGCGGGGTGGGGGCCTCTGCTGAAATAGGAGATGGGGGGCAGAACACTACCCTGAAGGGTTTTTCCCCAAGTTTCTTTTCTTTTTTTGATAGACTTTTTTCTGAAATTGTTAAAATTTATGTTTTTTTAAAAGGCTGCTTATTTGAGACAGAATGAGCTGGGGAGGAGGCAGAGAGAGGGGGAGAGAAGCAGACTCTCCACTGAGCACGGAGCCTGATGCAAGCAGGGCTCTATCCCACAGCCAGGAGATCATGACCTGAGTGGTAATGACCAGTGGAACGCTTAACTAACTGAGCCCCCACCCCAGGCGCCTGGATAGATTTATTTTTTATTTTTTTAAGGTTTTATTTAATTATTTGGGAGAGAGATAGTGAGAGATAGAGCATGAGCAGGGGAGGGGGGAGAAGCAGGCTCCCCTCTGAGCAGGGAGCCCGATGCGGGGCTCCATCCCAGGACGCTGGGATCAGAACATGAGCAGAAAGTAAACACTTAACCTACTGAGCCACCCAGGCGCCCCTAGACTTTCTTTTTTAGAGTAGTTTTAGGCTCACAGCATATTTGAAAAGGTAGAGAGTTCCCACCCACCCCACGGTCCCTCCCATTAGCAGGGTCCCCCACGGGTGGCCCACGGTTCCGGTTGATGCGCCCACCTGCGCATCATTGTCTCCCAGAGCCCCGGGCTTCCAGGAGGCTTCTCCCCGGTGCCGATTGTTCTTGGGGTTTGGAGTGCCCTGTTTCTGACAGGAGTTTGTTTCTGACAGGGCACGTGAGAGAAGCCGGGTAATGCTGCCCACAACACAGACGGAGCAAGTCAGGAGGGAGGTCGGAGTGGACATGAGACCGGGAACTCCGTTACGGGTCACAGCAGGGCCATGAAGCGGGGGGGGGGGGGGGGGGGGGGGGGGGGGGGGGGGGGGCCGCAGAGCGAGCCATAATCGGCACATCTGACCGGGGGTCAGTATGCGCAGCGTTTAGGAGGAGAAAAACCGGTTACGAGTTCCGTGTTAGACTTGACACCGCGTCCGTGAGCGAGTGGAGGTATTAGTAACACCTCTTTGTAGAAACGCGCTCATCTCATCTCAGCGTGAAACTTGGAACGGTAGGACTATGACAAATTTTACTGTTCCACTTGGGGCGTAAATAGACTAATAAAATCTTTCAACCATTCTTAGCTCCAGTTAAACATGACACAACACTTAAACAGATCATGCGGTTCCGAGATTAGAGAACTTTCTCCATAAAGGTGCAGACGGCAGGTGGTGTAGGCCCCGCGGGCCCGGCCGGCGGGTCCGCCTGCGGCTGTGGCCGGGAAGCCGCGGGCGGTGAGCGGCCGCCGCGCTCCGCCGGGCCGGGCTGGTTCGCGGGTTCGCGGGTCCCCGACCCAACGCAGACCCCCGTCATGGTTTTAACCGCTGGTAGCGCACCCCCCTGACTAAAGTCACACAACCTCATCCCAGAAGTCGCTGAAACTCCGAGCCCAGCGGCAGTACCGTCTCCCTGGGGGTTCTTCCTTTCCTCCAGGTCAGGGGGTTTGAGGCTCCGCCCCGGCTGACCGTGACCGCGTGTGCGGCAGCCGCGTCCCGCCGCGCCCCTGAGCGCGCTGACCGGCGGCGGCGGGCTCCCCCTGGTGAGCTCTGTGGAACAGCACAGGCTGCCTGCACCCGGGAAGAAGGGAAGGGAAACGGAGAACCCGCGGCCGCAGAGCCTGTGTGTGAGGAGACCACGGAGTACAACACAGAGGAACGGTGTTCCTGGACTAAGGCGGTAGCCATGGGAATGCTACCACCAGACATTTGAAGGCTGTCACTTTGTCACTTAGCTTGTGGAACTGGACACAGCGATTCCAGAAATGGGCTGCTTTTATACATTGGTAACCCGCTAAGTGGTTTTATTGGACATTGTTTTCATTTTTGTTTTCAGGGGAACTCTGGAAGCTTACGTTCAATCAGTAAGAAGTAGAGAAGGCAAAGAATTTGCACCAGTTTATCCCATAATGGTGCAGCTGCTTCAGAAAGCCATGTCTGCTCTCCAGTGACCCGGCACTACTTCCCAATCTCCCTCGCACAGCCCCAGCTCCAAGCTGCAGTTCGCCTGAGAAACGTGGGCTCTAGAACCAGCTGCCGTCCACTGCTTTCTGTAGTCCGCCTCTCTGTATTCCCTGTTATCTTCTGTTATATTACCTCTTCAGCCCATCTCCTTTTAGCATAAAATGTCAAAATTTTACTTTTGCTTTTAGAGGGATCTGATCAAGTTACAAATACCCCGCTGCTCCCAATTAACCTTTGCCCTCACCAGGTGTGTAGCCCAGTGACTTCCAAATCCGACTGCACATCAGAGTCGCTGCTGGAAAGCTTTCGAAATCCTGATGCCCCCTGTGCACCCCTGGTGACACCTCTGGGGGTGGGAACCAGGCATTAGTTTTTAAAAACATCCCCAGGTGTTTCCAATATGCAGTGAAGTCTGGGAACCGCTGGTATCTCCCAAAGCTAAGACATAGGGTCATACGTTAAGTCTCTCTTACAGTATCTTTAATAAAGACAGACCACGCCTATCTTTATACTGTGTGTGTCATTTTATTAAAAGCAGGCTTTGGGGGCTGGCTCTTCAACTTTGTAGCAGAGATGTCAAGTTAAAAACAATTTTTGGTCTACAAAGACCTTACACATAGATAATCTAGATCCTTGTTTTTCCATTGACCATGACCTGTCACTAACATTTTGTTTTTAATTTAATGTTTAAAAACCCCATCAGCAACTTCTTAATATATTTTCCATGCCCTGCACCTGTTGTTCTGACTCAGACATAAAGTTCAGTCAAGTTCAATCAGAAGTCTGAGATAAACAGGCTTTTTTTTTTCCCATTTTATTTGAAATAATATACAAGAATATAGTGTGCAAAATTTAGGGGCAACATCATGAAGAAGTATAATGAACTGAAATCAATTTTACAGCTGTGATTCCTAATCAGAAACACCACTTGGTAAGTAACATGAAAAGCCATGATTGTAGCTCAGAGCAAAAGCGTGTGCGCTCTCACCTCAGACAGCTGGAGGGAAAGTAAAGTGCACGTGTCGCACTGCAGTAAGTGCAAAGTCTGCCCCCACCATACACATAGGATGACAAACAAGATATTTAAGATATGTGGCTGAGGAGATACAGAACACAAAGTTAAACAATACAATGGTGTCAACTGTTAACAGCACCATGACAGTGACTATATCCCAATGCTATTAACTAGCTTGACCGGGCCCCTGCGCGAGGCCTCCGCCCGAAGTCCTGGGGGGTGCTGCCGCCCAGCGTGCCCGGGAAGCCCTGTGGCAGGCGGTGTGCGTGCTGGGACGCCGACACCGCGCACCGGCTGCGTTCTGGGAGCCTCGCGGCCCTGGCCGGACGAGGAGCTCCCGGGTTTGGCACAGAGGCTGGGCCATGCGGTGGTTGCTCGAGGAAAGGCCAGCTCCCGGCTCTGTTCCTTCCACTATGTGTACATTACAGATTAATAAGCAGTAAGGAGCCAATGTATAAACAGCAGTTACATATTTTTAAATTCCCCCTTTGTACAATTTAAAATAAAACATGTATACACTCTCCTCTCTTTCTACTGTACTTTAGCACCACAGGATATCAATTTTCAAGCCTATATTACCTGATAGACATATATGAAGTTTGGAAGAAAAATAAGGCAATTTGGTTTACAATGTTGATAGTTTTAGCTTACTTAATGCTCTAATGGAGAAAGCAAATCCTCACTCATATTATTAAATCATTTCAAGACTCAATGCTATCAGTATCTTATGGTGACACGAATTCAGGACAAATGGTGACACCTTGATCTTCTTAAGTCCCTCCGTCAACAGTGTTTCTGCAACTACAGACTTAAGAACGTAAGCACATCCTGGCTTAATGCTGCTGCGAGCCCTGTGGAGAGAAAATGAACACAGCGAATGTTTACCAATCAATACACAGTAATTCTACAAACGAAAGCTAAGATGGAGAATAGAATGTTTATAAACTTACTATTTTAAAAAAGATCACTTTTTCAAATGGGACAATTCTTTTTTAAAGTGTGGTAACACCCAACAGCTCAGGCATCCAGAAAAATGTATGAAAACAGTGAGAAGAGATGGGTTAGGAAGAGCGAAGAGGAGCAAAGGAAGGCGATTCAGGCCAAGTCCTACCACACCCAAGTCTAAGGTAATAACTTCAAAAAACCAGTGGAGCCGCCCTCTTCTACTGGAGTCGGACCACCGTCTGCTGCTTTACCAAGAAATTCCTGATACACGTAAGCGATTATGAACTGCATGTTACTTGAAAAAGTCACTCGTAACTCCACAAAACGGACGTAAGACCTCCTTGACTAGTCCTCCTGCTGCGAAGGACGTCTTCCCTTCATTTTTAAATGGTACTTCAAATTGAGCTCACTCTGTTCTATCATGTGAAGTTTTCTTCAGAATTAATCTAAAAACACAACTCAAAGTTGCTAGCCTAGTAATGGAAGCATTGTAAGAATCCGCTCCATCCAAGGCTGTGTTATTATGGTGTGAATTCATTTAGTAGAGTCTTCCTAGGCCTATTTCTTCTCCTTCCTGAGGTTTTTAATCTAGAAGTTCTGTGCAAATGTCAGAAGGCCCCAGGAAAGTTAATGTGTCCTAGAAAAAAAAAGCTCCTTGGACATGTCACCCCCAAATTAGAAAGATTTTGTACCGTACTACTGAGTTGGTTATACCCAACTTTCAACCCAACTAAAAATCCTACCATTCCAAAATTATTTTTCCACCTCAACGTTTCTGGATAAACATTCTTCTTAAGCATGCTAGACACTTCTACTTTCCATGCTAAAGAGTAAAGGGCACTTCATAATTTAAAAAAAAAAAAGGCAACCTGCCTCACGGGGTGGTGTAAAACGTTATTAGGTCGTGAAGTATAAAAAGGCTGAGAAGAGACTCGATACCACTTTTTCAAGGTTATAAACACTGCTCCACACACCAGTACAGTTATGGGGGAAAGTCAAGATCTTTTTGAGCAACAAGTTGTTGAGACTTACTGAATTGGTTCTTTTCCTTTTCCAACAGTCAGGATTTAGGCGTTTTTGTTCTTCAGCCAAAGCCTTTGCTTCCAACGTATACATCCTTCTCTCTTCATTCTTCATTTTCTTCCACCTGTCGCCGAGGATCACGCTTATGGCTCTGTAAAATAAACATGCATACGATGCTGAAGGCCAGAATTTCTTGTAAGACGCATGTCCAGTGCTGCTACCTCAGAAAGAAATAGTCAAAAGTTAAAAGAAAAAAAGACAAGAATCTTGTCCAACAGAGAGAAGGAAAAAGGTCAAGACTATAGTCATCATTTCCAGTAAAATCCCAGTTCCATGGGCCCATTCATCATAATCTTGGCAGTTAAAGCCTCCTGGAATAGTGCCAGTTCCAGTTGTCAGAGAACATCTAAAGTGGCTACAAATTCAGTGTCCTACAGAGCTTAAAGAAAAAAGTGAAGTATTTCAGTGAAATGGTTTAAATTACCACTGGCTCTACCCTGATGTACATCAGTTTTCTCAAAGATGCTTAAAAGAGCAAGGCAGTGTTTGCTATCAGCAGCATCAAGTATTAAGAGCTATTTTTGCTTTCTTTTTGTGCTCATACATAACCCATCAAATAGTTGTGATCAGTTTCATTTATTCCTGTAACCCTAGTGAAAATGTGGAGGCATTAACCATGCGCTCCGGACCATTCCCCACCTAACACAACGCCAACTAAATCCTAGGTGAGCTCCGTACTAGAAAAAATTGGATAAACTCCAAAGGAAAGAAGTCCAACTGAATAAAACACATCAAGATAGAAATCTAAAGCTATTTTCTATTTATATTTGTTAAACTGCTCCTAAAACCAGTGTTTAAATCTCATCCAGAACATGCAGAAACCATGGATGCCATGACACAAAAGGTCACGTATGCTGTGCGAAGTGTATACAAGTGACCTCAGTGCCTGACGTGAAAGCTCAAGTGGGGCGTCCGGGCCTTGGAAGAACAGCAGCGCAGCTCTACTGCTTAGCAAGAAGTCACTGTGCAGTGAATATGGACACGGACAGATGTGTATGTAGTTTTCCCAGTAAGTTGATGCAATTAAACGTACTGCATCTTCCTTTATCAAAATAGAACCCAGTTTTTACAATGGGTTAAAGGTACCACATAACGGTTGACACATTTACCAGTTAAATCAGTAAGAAACGTTAGGTATCAATTCCCAAATCAGAAGTGCATTTGGGGGGCACCTGGGTGGCTCAGTGGGTTAAGGCCTCTGCCTTCAGCTCAGGTCAGGGGATTGAGCCCCGCATTGGGCTCTCTGCTTGGCAGGAAGCCTGCTTCCCTTCCTCTCTCTCTCTGCCTGTCTCTCTGCCTACTTGTGATCTCTATCAAATAAATTTTTTTTAAAAAGTCTTAAAAAAATTAAGAAGTGCATTTGGTTTGAGATATTTTTTTTTAAATGTAAATCCTTAAAAATGTAGCTCATGAGAACAGACTGGTAACTGCCAGAGGCCAGGGGTGGGGTGTGCACGAAATAGGTGAAGGGAGTCAAAAGGTACAAACTTGAGCTGTGCAGTCAGCCAGCCATGGGGCCGTCAGGTGCGGAACAGCGGCTGCAGTCAGTACCGCTGTGCTGTGCATTTGAAAGGTGCGCAGAGGAGCTCCTAGAAGTTCTCCTTACAAGAGAGATCTGGAACCGTGGGGTGGCGGCTGTAACTAGCCGTCGTATGGCGAGGGTTTCACGACCTCTACAGACGCCGAATGGTGACGCTGATCTGAAACCATGACCACTCCCTGTCCCTCTGTGTAGCAGCTAAGCTCATGAGACGTTCAACCTCGAGTTCAAAACTCAGTTATTTTACGTGGATAATCATTTGGCTTTTCTCAGGATATCAAGGAAAACAGTAGCTTTGATTGTCAGGGAACTGGGGAAACTGGAAGAAGTAATTTAAATACAGGAAGAATTTAGGCTGGTGAGAGAGGGAGTGAGTAGAGGACGCTCACTAAGAGATCAGCTAAGCGTATAAACAGAGAGAGTGGAAAAGACTGGAGTCAATTTTATCCCTGGGTTCTGAGTTTCATCTTTGGCAGTTTATAATGATTTCTACATTTGTCCAAATTGCCACTGCCTGCCCATTCCGTTATGACACAGTTGTAATGACATCCTTGAGATCTGACACAAGAAACTGTTCTAGAAAGATGGAACAGTCAGCTGTTAGAACTGTGACTTCCAATAGGCAAACAACATTTAATATTATTTTAGAAGGCAGATCCTTAGGTAACCCAAATTCTCTCCAGGTATTATAAAATATTTACCCATGACCCTAAAAATTCCAAACTTTTTAAAGTCAACCTAAGAAAATGAATTCAATAATAAAAACTATTGGGGGAGGGGGGGCGCCTGGGTGGCTCAGTCAACTGAGCATCTGCCTTCGGCTCAGGTCGTGGTCCAGCGGTCCTGGGCTGGAGCCCCGCATCGGGCTCCCTGCTCTGCGGGGAGGCGGCTACTGCTTCTCCCTCTGCCCCTCTCTCATGCTAAGTCAAAAAAATCTTTAAATAGTAATAAAAGCTTTTGGAGGACAAGTTTACTTAACTACCCCAGTTCCTGTAAAACTGCACTGAGTGTTAATTATTAGAATCAGAAATACTCTTTTTACCTGTTATCTTTCCCTGGATACATCTGAGTATATTCAACTCTGTATTTTTTGGCAAAAAGCATGAAGGCATTCATTGGTCTTTTGCACTTGTTAGGAGAAGTGGCACTCACAGTCCCTGAGCTGTGGGTTTTGACAGCTTTAGCATACAAGGAATTGGAAGAGAGCTGTGATGATCCTGGTGAGCCACAGTTTTTACTGAGTCCAGATCTTGCAAAGTCTTGACCTCCAGGCCCTCCACAAGACAAAGATGCACGACGCTGACGAGCCATACTACTTAACACATAGACTGCAGAAGAATCCATAGGTGTGAAGTCATAGCTAAAAAAAATTTATTAACATGGTTTTAATTCAGTTTAATTGGTTTGTAAAAACATGATTAAAAAACAAAAACAAAACCCTTAACATCTGATTGGAAACGTAAATGTGTATGTTGCCCAACTCTAACCACCTCACCACTGATAGTTGCTTGTAAGCTGAAAGCTTGTATCTGCACGGACTAAAATTATTATTTTTTAAATCTACAGAGACTACAAAAGTTAAGAAAACTTCAAGCCCCCCACAAGAATGTTATAATCTGCACACTATCCATAGCAAGTACCTCCTCCAGATCCCACACAACCCACTTAATTACTGCTTAAATTCACTTTTTGACCAATTTGATAATCTGATTTCTTGGCCTACAGAAGTCTAAATAAAGCTAGAAAATTCAGATGGAGCAGCAGGCATGTACCAGGCCTGAGACTAGCTGCTAGACAAGGCAAAGTGTGGGGGAAGGACAGTCAAAAGTGGTTGAACACACTGGGGCGCCTGGGTGGCTCAGTCGGTTAAGCTTCTGCCTTCAGCTCGGGTCTCCTGGGATAGAGCCCCACACTGGGCTCTCTGCTCAGCAGGGAGCCTGCCTCCCTCTCTCTCTCTGCCTTGCCTCTCTGCCTACTTGTGATCTCTCTCTGTCAAATAAATAAAATCTTAAAAAATTTTTTTCAAAAAAAGCAGTTGAATACAGCTAAAGGAACTTAAAATTTTGTTTGTTTACATCAAGACAGTCATGTACACATCCATCACCCCTAAAGGCCATCCATCTAGAACACAGTTTAATAACTTAGAAGTGAGAACTTACACTCATCAGGCAGGTTCCGTATTTTGGCAGGTATATTCAGTTTATGTGAGCATGGAAACCAGCTATCCATATTCTCTCATTTTCCCAACAAGCTCACTTAGCGAGTATCCTTAGCCTCTCTTTAAATAAACAGGCCAAGAACGGAACAAGTACTATTTACCCCAAGGCCCCACACTACTAAATCCAGCCCCCAATCGGATCCTTCCACCTCCAAAGCCCTTAGATTTCCTCACCAAAACCACAGTGCTCCGCCTTGCCCCCAGGTGACCTCAAGGTGAACAAATGATAATCAGGTTCACTGAAAATACTACCTCAAAAGTAGAGCTAATGTAGACAAGACAACCTAAAGATTACACCTGTCCAAGATTTCTTTTGTTCCAAATGTGTTAACACCCACTGCTTATACCTCTTCTCTTAATAGAGAACTTTTTATTTCTAGGGTTGCCTGGGTGGTTCAGTCACTAAGTGTCTGCCTTCAGCTCAGAACATGATCCCAGGGTTCTGGGATCGAGACCCGCATCCAGCTCCCTGCTCCGCGGGAAGCCTGCTTCTCCCTCTCCCACTCCCCCTGCTTGTGTTCCCTCTCTGTGTCTCAGTCAAATAAATAAATAAAATTTAAAAAACAACTTTTATTCTAAATCTACTCTCCACACTCTTCCTGAAACAGAAATTCTGGGATCTATCACAACAGGTTGATATTAGCTCCAGGAATAGTAAGTATCTGCCTAAAGGTAAAGCAACAGGAGATCACGAATTATTCCAGAGACAGGGTCGGAGCGGGCGCAGCGCGTGAGGCCCACGCCATTCACTGTACACAATAAAAATGACTCCTACCAATTATCAACCACTCCTGTGGGGTTTTTTTAAGGTATCACATGAAATCAACATAAATATGACTCCAAAACCATCTGATCGATGTTTAGCAGTCAGGATTACATTAAGGAAACCATTTTTGCTATCCTCAAGCTCCTCCCATATATAATTGAGAAAAACAGCAAAATTAAAAAAGCATTATAAATGAACCTGACATGGAATTATTCATCTCCACCAAAAAAAGTATGATTACAATGTGAAATACCAAAAAAGATTTAACACAATTCTCAGGCAAGCTCATTAACTACTGAAATATGAAAACTCTACCATCTAGTGGTGCGAATGGAGCCTGCCCTGTTTCCATTATGGATACAACGTCCTTAGCCTGAAATACGTAATCACAGAATTCTGGATTTTGATGTCACAAAAGCATTAAAACGGGACCCAGACTGTCTAAAAGCAAGCCTCAAGGATCCGGACAATCCGGACAGCCCCAGGACAATCCGGACAGCCCCAGCCCGACAGCCGACAGCCGGACAGACAGCCCGACAGCCAGACAGACAGCCCGGACAGTGGGGGCGCGCCTCACCGCGGGGAGCCCCGCCCGCACTCTCCCTGCGGCCTCCATGCAACCCCCTGCGCGCCTGGCCAGCTGTCACTTGAGCAAGGAGATCCCCACAGCAGGAGTAGCTCTGTAAACCGCCAGTCTGAGCCACTCGCGGACTCGTCCCTCCACATGATCATTTCACAGCCGGTTTCACAGGCCGCAGTGAAATTCATCGACCGAGTCCCGCTTCCCCAGCGGAGCAGCGCGAAGCCGCGCAAAGCCGAGGTGCGGGCGCAGGTGGCCTGGCTCCGCAGCTCGGTCACGCGGGCCGCACACAGCCCTGGGGCCCACTCCTCCTCGGACGGGTAGCCAAGAGGCGGGCCCCGTCTTCCCAGACCTTCAGTCCCCATGCCCGGCACATACACCGGGCTCTCGAATATTTGACGACTGAGAAGGTAAATGCCATACAACGTAATAATGTAGGATTTTAACTGGGCTCAACCCCACCTCTTGCACTCACTAGCGGGGGGACTGGGCAGGCAGAGGGTCACAAACCCCACGCATCGCTCAGTTAACGTCTCTGAGAGGAACGTCCGCACAGAGCGTGCAGCTGTGCGGCCACCACAACAGCGTCCACGGAACTCAGCGGAGACCAGCGGAGACCAGCGCCCCGCAGGCACTCACTGGGGTGTCTACTGCTACTGCAGAAGGAACCTAGACTGGTAAACAGAGCACTAAACTCGGAGTCCTCGGATGACACAGACTTGAAACCTGGTTCTGAAACTAATGGCTGTTTTAGCTCCTTAATGGTGCCCCATCTCCACCCCCTGCAAAGGGAGATGTCATCTCACTGGGCGCGGATTACCTCAGGTGACATGTGTACAGCCCCAGGGGCACAGACGGGGCTCCTGATAAGTTTGTTAAATTCTATCACTGGAACAGAAATGCCAACTTCACAGAGTCAGAAGTGACTGAAAACTGCCTGATGCCAGAAGACCGGCCTCAATTCTGTGGCTCAAATGGGCTTCTCCAAATCATGCTCTCCGAAGCTTCCTTTCCACAAATGAACTGGAAGTTGTGTTTAAGAGCTCATCTGTGCTGACTTCTGGTCCTTACCAAGCTAAAATCTACTCAAATGTCCTTCTCTGTACAGCAGGACCTAAGAGCTGGCCCCAAAGCTCCAGATTCCCCGGAATTTACCCCGGGGCTCCCTCTCAGACATGGGTTTCTTCTTCCTGCCGTTCTTCCCCTTCTTGCCTTCCTTACACCAGGAAGCACCTCCCTTCACCCACGAAGTCAATCTAATCCACAGTGAGAATGTAAGCAACTTCATGCTTCCCAACTTTGTCATGGTTTCCCCTGGATCAAACTGCCCATTTTCCACTCCTTTATGAGGAGCAGAAGGGACAATGCTGCTTCACTCCACAACAAAACAAGACCAATGTCCAAGGTCATCTCAGGCGTGACTGCCACTCAGTGGGACCAAGTGATGGGAACCTACCATCTTGGCAAAGCAGGAATGAGTTAGCCTAGTGTTCCTTTTTGCTTAAAGGAGTTTTACAACATGGCTAGATAAAAAATATATAGAACTTTTATGTTATAAAGTGTACAAATAAATGTGTAAACCCACAAACTAATTAAGAAATAGAATATTTCTCTCACTAAAGTTCCACATTTGCCATCCCCCAGAGAAAAACCACTCTCCTGAACAGTTTATCATCCCCTTACTTTTTCAGTATGGTATTAAGAAAAAATTCATAAACACAATATATAAACAGGACAGCAGCATTAATCATGTTAATACGTCAACTGTATCAGCACGTAACATGTAAAAGTCTTGTTATGCAGCGAAGAGTTAACACAGGAGAGACTGCTCTCCCTTTCAAGGGCATCCGTGCAAGGCTGGCCCTCGACCAGCATCTGGACTTAGGATTTCAAGGAGCGTTCTCATCATTCCACAACTGGTAAGAGTGGCTCATCGTGCCTAAACTGCATGTACAAACAACATGGTTTGCCCTAAACACCTGCTTTCCTTTTGAAAGTCTGTAATCGGTACATGCAAGGCCGAGGCAGCCTAAGAGACCAGCTCCCGGCAAAGCCCTGGCGAGAGTGCCCAACAGCTTCCCAAGCTGACACCCTGGCCTACCTGCTGTTAGCACACGCTGCAGAGAGAGAGATGCACGCATGTGTGACTCCCCTGGGAGACAAGTCCTGGAAGCCTGGCTTCCTCCAGACTTCACCCCACGTGCCTTGCCTTTTTGTAATTTTGCTTTGTATCCCTTCACTGTAAGAAATCTTAGGCATGAGTGTGACTACAAACTAAATCCTATGAGTCACCCTCCCACATTGCTGAATCCCTAACTGTACAATGTATATTATACATACTGTGTAAAAATTATACAAATGTAATTAGATTTAAATTCTCTTAGATGTATTTCCACAGAACATCTGATTCCATAAAAACTGGAATGATAATGCATATTTCTGAGATTAATTTTAACATTATTTCTAAAAAACTGATTCATGTTTTACAATGTCTGGCTATGGCTCATTCTTCTTCCACCTATAATTCTGTCGTATGATTACATCACTATTTATGTATGTGTTCTGCAGCTGCTGAATCGCTGCAATGAACAACTAACTGCATTGTTTCCACGGTTTTGCTATCCTGAGCAACACAGCTATGATCTTACATCTCTCCTGGCGCATGTCTATGAGAATTTGCTTCTCTAG
Organism: Mustela putorius furo; assembly: GCF_011764305.1. Classification (NCBI taxonomy): domain Eukaryota; kingdom Metazoa; phylum Chordata; class Mammalia; order Carnivora; family Mustelidae; genus Mustela; species Mustela putorius. The sequence continues at coordinate 17,432,358 of NW_025421998.1, forward strand.
GGCACATGCACTTCTCTAGGTACAACTATTACAGATATTCAGTGTTATAAAATAAAGCCAAATTATCTTCCAAAGTTTCTGTGTCTCTAGAATATTCTCACCAAAATCTTAAGAATGTTTAGAGTATCAGATCTTCAAACTGTCTCGTTTCTCTATAATTTTTAGAACAGTATGTATGAAGAACATAATCAAATGGCATTTAGATTCTAATCTGCAGATGTTTACTGAGCATATAACCTGTGTCAGGGCCTGTGCTAGTTGCTTTTTTAAAACAATACCTCACATATCCTTTTGAAATAAAGGTATATTATTAACTATGTTTTATGTTAAAATGAATGAAATAAAACCTATAGGCCAGCAGGAATTCTGAATTCTCTACTTAATAATTATCTTAAAGAAAAAAATGAGTTTTAAAATCCCAGATACCTACACACACTTTCTCTGGTTAATCCCTAGGTGTAGGTAACTCACAACCCCAGCGTGCCCAGGCCTGAGCGGCATCCAGGGCCATGGGCCTTTCAGTGCTAAAACCAGAAAAGGTGCACACAAATTGAAGACAGCTGATCACATCAGCCTTCTTGAGTGTCAGGACACCTGCATACTTACTTTGTTCTCAGGAAAAATCACTTTCCTCTTTAAGATTTTCCAAATGTCAATTTTTCACTATTTTTACTATTTGTTCATTCATGCAACTAATGCCCTTGGTTGAAATGAATATTAAAAGAAACAGTTAAGAAAAGAAAACGATTAATTACAAAAAAAAACATTATTAGGAGACTTGTGGTCTGGTGAAAACAGCCGGCTAGATATAGCAATTTTTTATACATATAACTATTAGATCTATAACAATCAAAACACTCATCTCTATAGTTCTTGGTCACATAAAGTATGGTTTTTTTCCTAATCTAATATCAAATATTTTATGAACTCCCAGGTTTCCTATATGACTACTCTGTGAAAAGCTCCCCTTGAATTATTATTTTATACTACCTATTTTTTCATTTAATCATGTACATACTTCCTCTTAGTAGTCCTTTTAGAATTCTCAAATCTTTTAGGTTTAATCTCCTAAATATCTGACTTAGCAATCATTAAAGAGATTAAAGGTAAAAATTAACAGAAAAAAAAAGAATTAACCCAGTGTTACCTTTTAAATGTATCAAAAACACCTGAATCATCAAAATTAATGGCATCGGGGTGTCCAGGAGGTAGACATACATCACCAATATGAATTTCACAACATGGAATGCCATGCTGTACCACAGTCAAGCTTGGGTAAAACGATGACCAACCTAAAATTAAATCAAACAGCAGTTACATAAAGGATATAGATGGACAGAAGGGACCCTAATTATTTATTCTACAATATACCTATCACTTCCGAGCCTTAAAAATAAGTTATTAGTTAAGTCCCAGATTTTTAACATATCCTTTATATTTGCCAAAAAGCAAGTCCAAGTATTTTCTTCAAGCGATGCAAAAGCTCTCCAAAACTAGTTTAATTCAGCATTTTATTAATACACAGAATTCATCAATCGGCATTTCCAGCAATTTACAAGATAGTTAAGTGATAGATGATGATGACTGAGACCATGAAATATATTGCCTCTGAATTATCATTTTTAACATGGTGATGTTGTAACAGATCTCAGAAAAGTGACTCAGATATATAGCATATCTGGTAATCTTAAACCAAAATGCAATTACTGGAACACTCCATTCCCCAAACTATACCAAGATAACAGAGAGCTGCTTATATAGTGTGCTATGCGAGTCTAAGAGTTCCTACCCGTGGGAGGGACAGCCCGGCCTGACTCCTGCTAAAACGCATACACATCAGTAGGTATTATGATAAGGCACTTCCTAGGGTAGTTCTCTGAAGTTTGAAAGAAGTTCGCCCTTCAAGTTCTTTTCTTAATCATCAAAGAATTGTGACACAAGACATAGTTATAGATTTAAGAAGCTTTCTTTAAAAAGTTACTATAAATTCAAATTGAAGCCCTACCTTTATTTTTAACATAGAAAGGGTGGTCCAGCTTACACTCTACAGTAAGTAAGCCATCTTCCACTGTACCGGGATCAAAAGTCAACTTCAGTACAGACTCGCCAAATGATACACTTTCTTCATGTGATAACAACTTTAGACCATCAGAACCATAGCCCTGAAAATACATGCATAGAGTGAACAAACAGGCAAATTTTAATTCAACACACAGTGAAGTTCCTTACATGTAAGACTCTGTGGAAAAGGTCACAATAAACAAGACAGGATCCCTGCCTGTAGGTCCTCCCTTTCCACCCAGTGATGATGAAAGGCTCACCTATAGATCACTACCATGTAAAGCAGACTGGAATTAGCATTTTAAGTGAAGTGTAAATGATGCTAATGGACTTTAATGAAGGGAGGTATAAACTCCAAGAGAGACTAGGAAGAGCTTTCAGCTCCCACTGAAACTGGGATTTAAAGGAATGCAACCGAGAAGGTAGAAGAATGTGCCTCAATGCCAGGAACAGCTGAAACTGGTGACTGCTCTGGAGAGTGCTGAGTATTTGCTAGAAATATGGGCGAGTTCAAAGGTGAGGCAAAAAAGCCCAAGAAGGAGAGGCCAGTTAGTAAGGTGAGTTTTAAGGACTGGGGAAGTGCCCAAACCTTCCTTCGAGAGGGTACTGCAAGTCAATGAAAGTATTTTACTAACAACGGTCCACTTTAAGAAGATGATAAAGTCTGCAGAATAAAAGGTGCCTCTGGTATCCAATTTCTTTGAAGACAGGAGGAAAGAAACCCATTAGTCTTATTCGACAAGGGCTGCGGTGGTAGAACCAGGCTAAATTTAAATTCAACCAATATTTGAGCAGTGGGCACAAGCCAGGTGCTAGGTTCTGGAAACACATTAACTACACAGGATCCCTACCCTTAAATTCACAGAGAAACCAAGGAGACCGACAGGCCACCGGCAAGCTTTAGTACACAACCGTTCCTCCACTAGCGGGAGGAAGAAGTGACGGAGGAGGGAAGGGTAACTGCAAAGCATCTTTAGAGAAACAGAACTGATCCGCTAACTATGGATGGAGGAGAGAACAGTCAACTTCTTGGTTTTTAATCTACCAATCAAGAAGGTTAACAGTATGTTTAGAAGAAGGGAGGGAAAGGAGGCCAAGAAGAGGAAGAAAAAGGTGGGTCCAGTCTCCGTTATACTAATAAGTCAAGCAAAAAGGACTGGTTGATAGCCACATGCAGATGTCCAACATGCAGGGGAAGGCTACAGCCATATATTTGTAAAAAAAAAAAAATTTCAGAATCTTCTCATTCTTAGGGTTACGAGACATCCAAATGAATCCAGCCCCATTTTACAGATCAGGAAGCCAACACGCAGCAGACTTGATAGTCTGCCCAACACTGATCACACACAGCTGCTGAAGAATCAGAACCAGAGCTCAGGTCTATGTCCAACAACAGAGCGCCTTCCACAGGCCCACCAAGGAGCTGCTGCTGACCATATGGGCACAAAGGAAATGGTAAAGAAGTGCCAAGGGGCAGAACCTACTTTCACACTCAGCACCATGGGCGGAAAAGCCACCAGTCACAGAGACGATGACAGCAGGGACCCGAATTTGTGTGCCACGCTACACAAATCAAGAGAAGACGACTCACTGAGTCAAATGTTGCAAAGATGCCAAACAAAGCAAGCAGTCTCACTAGAAATCAGAATGAAGCTAGGAACCTTTGAGACAATTTGAGTAGAATGGCAGAGGCTGAAGTCAGACCAGACAATCTTGATTACAAGTGAAGAGCAGCAAGAGGGAAACCGGAAGGCAGCTGAGTCGGGACTATTTCTCTCTAGACTCAACAGTAAGTAACTGCAGGATCAAAACAGGAATTTTAAACAAGCACAGTTCACATGCCCAACTTCTCTGCCTATAGTAGAGATAGAGAATTTCGAGATTTCAAAAATTAAGATTTTAAAGATACCAATTGACATTTCTGACACCTGCCACCTACAGCTTTTGCTTATCAACTTAAAAAATGCCAGTATTTTATCAGATCACTTAGAAAGTAACTTAATATAATCAACTCTCAATTATCCATTTGGGAATTAACTCCTTTGTACCTTACCTAAGAAAAAGCCTTGGTTCATTTGTTCATTTTATTTTAAATGCCAGTTTAGTCTCCCCCAACATAGAACATACAAAAACAGCTAAGAAATATATCTTTTTCCCATCTAAGAAAGTATGATTACAAAGGTAAGCCTTAAGTCACTGTGGTGCTCCATCTGGCTGAGCCGTAACACAGAGTCACAAAACCTCTTCCTAAAATGTAAGATGTCACTTAGGCACGAAAGTAAACAGAGAATGCTCCTATAGATTAGTATTGAGCTTGGTTGCCTTCTGAAAGACTTGGAAGTTTTACGAATTTTAAATCCACCTTGTGAGTGCCCACTTGGAGATCCTCCTCATTATCACAGCCTTCGGATCTAGCAAAATCTTCAACATCCTGCCATTCCTTATTGCTTCCCTTATGAAAGCACAGTCGTGTGCCTGAAGTTTAAGTAAAAAAAAAAAAAAAAGAAAAAATTAGGTATGTGCCTAGCATGCTATACAAGTTAGCTATAAAAATTCAACCATTCTTTCACCTTTCAGAAAACAGTGCCAAGCAGTTGAAGGCCAGGAATTGCACCAGCCCAAATCATCATCATCAGAGAGGGAGGACATGCAGAAAATGCCAGATTCTGACTCACTATTTGCCTATGGAGAAAAACATCAGAAACTTTTTTATTTTGTAACATATTCTGTTAATATCTGTCTTTATCTCAAGGCTTCTGGCTCTCTCTCTCTCCTCCTGAATAAATAACTTAAACTGTAAACTTAGGGGAAAAAAACGCCTTTGAAAACTGAACTTTTTGGAAGTTTGGTTCAACATACGTTCCCACTGGTAACAAAAATAAAATGGAATCCCAATCGCTAGAACAGTGAGACAATTTCCCAGCTGTACGTGCTTCCTAAGTACTTCTGAGAAAAGGAAAGTTAACATATTTCAACTGTTGTGCAAACTTCGTAAGTTTATGCTCATGAACACACTCACCCTTTCGTGTCTGACTGGTGTTTCCTCCTTCCAGTGATGATGAGGGAAGGCTGGCTCGCTCTTAGAAGAGGACACGGGTGGAGGGCGTGCATAGGAATGTAAACTTTTGCTAGTAGCTATGATGTGTACAGGAGATGATCTAAAATAAGGAAGCAGTTTTAACCATAAAGCAGAGGTCCTTACAACAGATCTTTCTTTTTGATGAAAAGAACTTCATATTCCTAATACCAACTTACACATATAATAAGACACTTATGGAAAATACTAGTAAAGACTTCAAGATTTCACTTGGAGAACACTATTCCTTAACTTCTTACCCAAGCCTTCTTCACACATGCTAAATACCATTCTTTTTTCAAATTTAGCCATGTATTTTTAAATTCCAAATTATTTGTTCCTTTATTCAGACATCAGTAATTACGCACAAACATGCATACCCTCACTCATGAAGGCTCACGTACAGAGCTCCCTGTCCATTTCTCTCCTCTATTTTGACTCAGGGCATCTAAGCTGAATGGGACCAACATGGAACCCTCCACCTACCAACCACCTGTCACCGGGCAGAGGAAATGAACTACCTGAAGCTAAAACGTTTCAACTTATTATAGCAGAAAGCAGCTTATTTGCAACTTCTTGTAATGGACACTATTTCTTGTTTTCTGATACAAACATACGGAAAAGCATCTACTCACAAGGCTAGTTATTCTCCCCCAGGACCACCTTAGAAAAAGGCCAACCCTTCCCGGAAGGGGGAGCAGTAGGCAGCCTGCCCAGCCAGGGTTAGCGGCACCATGTGCTCAGCTCAGGAGTTCGGAGAGCAACAGGGAGGAAGACTGCAGGCTCTGGGAGAACAACCCACCCCCGAAGGGCCTACATCAGGACAGTTCTCGGAGGTGCCAAACAGGAAGGAATCTGGGCCGTAACAGAGCAAAGTATGTGCAAGTCTGTACTAACCCTCTTAGCTGGTTAAAGGGGGAGGGACATCTCACTTTCCAGGTGTTCCCTTACTCCCTGAGAAATTGTGTTAGCCCCACGATTTTTATGTTATCCTAACACTTTTTCATTACGCCTTTGCAGAAGTTACTTTTTGATAAGGGTCTATAAAACTATGCTTTCATGTTCATGTCCCTTCTTAAATAAAAACCCCTTAGGGGTGCCTGAGTGGCTCAGTAAGTTAAGCACCTGCTTTCAACTACAGGCATGATCCCTGGGTCCTGGGATGAAGTCCTACTTTGGACTCCCTGCTCCCTGCTTTTCCCTCTCCCTGCCGCTCCCCCTGCTTGTGCTGTCAAATAAAATCAAATCTTAAAAGAAAAAAAAACTCTCCAGTTCTGGATTTCAAAATACAAATACTATTTTTTATTTTAAGATTTTATTTATTTATTTAACAGAGAGAGAGCGAGCGAGCGCACAAGCAGGCAGACTGGCAGGCAGAGGGAGAGGGAGAAGCAGGCTCCCCGCTGAGCAGGGAACCCGATGCGGGGCTTGATCCCAGGACCCCAGGATCATGACCCGATCCGAAGGCAGCTGCTTAACCAATGGCCAGACTGCTAAATGTCCTTAAGTATATCTCTGCCTTCAGGACTAATAAAAGAAATTGGGGTTTATGAGTTCTTCTGTTGAACCATTTAAGGAGAAGTAACAAGGCAATGTTCTAAAATGTGTATGGCCTAAACATTCTGTAAAAATTAACATGCCATACGTGTCTGAAACACCCAACACAACTGGTCTCTTCATCCCTCTACCTATACAGGGGTAATGTAAATGGTACCTGTCCTTAACCCCTTGGTACTGTACAGTTACGGACTTCAGACATCCAAAGCTTACTAACACTGTTTAACACACTATAAGAAGCTGCATGAACAGCCGCTGACAGTGTGAGGAGGCAGGCCAGACAGCAGAGCGTGACTCTTGGTCTTGTTTCCCAGGAGGAAGGGAAGCACAGAAGATGTTGCAGAGAATAAGTTTTTATCTTTGGGGAACTACTCCTTCATGTTTTTATTTATATAGATTATCTTCTGAGAGGTTTACTCAACTTTCCGTGAGCTACACTATTAATTCTCTTAAGTTTGCTGTTAATAAATAAATAAATAAATAAATAAATAAACTAGGAAAAAGAAAGTCCAATAGGAAAGTCAGGGTTGGTTTGTTTGTTTTTCATTATAAACAAATTTTTAGCTTTTTGACTATTTTTCTTGGAAATTTCCCATGGAATTAAACTGAGAAATTTAGTTAACTAAATTTAATTTGTCCTAATGGAGACCAACATCCCACTGAACAGAGGAAAAACAAAATAATTTAATGGGTTGCAAGAAACCGAGGGTTTCACACATGAAAAGTTTATTTTTTAGCAAAGAATTACATTAAGTTAGAAGTACTACCAAAATTCAGTTATTCCTACATCCCCTCATATGGACTATCTAGTCTGTCTACCCACACAAGTACAAATCCACTTCTCTCTCCTACAAACTATCATATTTATCTAGGTATTTTCACATAGATAATTTTCTTTCTTTTTTTTTTAAGATTTTATTTATTTATTTGATAGAGAGTGAGTGAGAGAATGAGGGGAGAAGAAGAATCCTCATGGAGAAGGGAGCCCAATGCAGGACTTGATCCCGGGATTCCGGGATCGTGACCTGCACCAAAGGCAGTCGCTTAACCAACTGAGCCACCCAGGTGCCCCATCACATAGATAATTTTCTAATTTTAGGGATAATTAATGAAACATTACCCACTAACGTCTCTCTACGAATTTTAGTTCAAAGCTTCCATAATTTCATAGCACAAACAACTCATTTGCAGAAAATTTGGTCTGGGTATATGAAATAGTGGTGTTCACTAATGGCAGTCCACTTTTCTGAAGTTCTAGATTTAACATTAGCAATTATAGTTTTCACGAACAGGTAAGGTAACGTAAGGTTACATACACTGTGGAAGAAAATAAACCTAGATCAAAAGGAACCAAACTCAAGGTTGCTAAGACTTTAAAATAAAACATTTATTACAACTATGGTTTTTTAGACATAGTGTAATTTTCATTTCTATAAGCCTAAGTATCTAATAAAAGTATTTCTTGGTCTGGTTTATTTTTGGATGACTTTAATATACTTACAAATATTTCTGACTCTGCGGTTCTGGTCCCTTTTATCTACTTCTCAAAGTATGAAATCATGATGCCAGGTGAAAAAGCTCTGTAATCACTACAGAACAAAGAACCTAATTCGAATGACTTATAAATTCTAATTTCAGTAAACCATTCATTAGATGGTTAATAGCATTATTACTTTTAAAACTAGAAAAAAAATAGTTCTCTGTAATGACAAACATTTTCAGTAACAATATAGTCAGTGTTCCCACCTGTTGTAGAACGAGCACTGCATAAGTGGGCTCTGAGGGCTGGTGGCGATATTTGCTAATTCAGTCAGCCAATCCACCTCATTTTCACCGTAAGTATTTTCTGATATGTCTGAGGTATTTTGGTTCCAAGATGGTCTTGGATATTCTTGATGTGAAACATCTGAACTTAGCTGGTATATGGCAGATTGGGTAGGGTCACTCTGAACAGCCTGAAGTTCAGGGAGGTCATCTGCAAAGAAACACACTTAAAATTATAAAAAGAAAATTGCTAATGCAGGGAATAATGTTAAAAATTAAGCTGGAAGAGAAGTCCTTAAATGTAGCTAATTTATTTTGTGGGAAGTATTAAATTTGAAATGTTTTCTTGGATGAGGAAGTTTTGATCTAAAAAAAGGACACCTTCTACATTCAAGGGTCAACAGAGCCTGACAGAAAACAGACCAAACAAATGTAAATGTACTAATGAACTTGAATTACCATACCTCTTCCCAGACCAGAAAAAGTCTGTGTCTTCTGACTTTTTTTTTTTTTTATAGCTCACCTGGCATTAGTCCATAGGCCACCAGAGATGTTTTTAGGTTTACAAGTTAATGAGGAATAAGGCATTTTATGTACACACATGGGTTTACTCCCGTTCTTTATTACCCTGTTACGGAAGATTACTGCAATAATGAGAAAGATTTTTTAAAGATGAGATCAATAGGTCATATTATAAGTTTTAGGTACTACTTATTCAACTTAATCTATGCTGAATTATTTCTTTTGAGAAATTCTAAACTCAATGATAACTACTGGTTATGTTTTCTTAAGGGTGTGTTCCCAAGGCTCATGTACACACCATGGCTATGAACGCCAGCGAAGACTGAATTCTAAAAAACCTGTATTAAAAAAAAAGAAAAGGAGAGAAGAGAAAGCATCTTACAGGCCTTGAAAAAAACTTCATGAAACACACCTACAACAAACTGCTGATCCACTGCATCCCTTCAATATGTAAAACAGAAAATTCTTCTAGCCTTAGGAGTCCTGATCAGCTGTTACTATAAAGTACAGACACAGAATTCTTACTCAAGGCAGTTATCTCAGAACAGCCTATTGAAGCTGAAATGTCTTACTTATTAAGTATTAATTCAGGATATCCACTCAGTAAACAGAGTAGAAGCCACCCCCGTTTCACTGAGCAGCTGAAAAACATCACATTACGCAAACTCCACCCTGTAACTCTCGCACTGACCTAGCTATCCCCCTTTCCCCACTGCTGACAACCTTCTTGGACCAGCACTTCTTTAGTTACTGCATAGAAAGGGTTCATTTGTCTTTCGAGCTCAGGAAATTAACTGCTTTTAAACCCAAGCAATGAGGAGGGGTGCGAGTTTTTGTCACCCACTGGCCCCGACTTCCTGATTTCCTCTTGAAACTGGTGGGCTGGTGGACAAGCAACTACCCGAACAAATGGGCGCTCCGTGCTTAATGGCACCCACCACTCGGTGACTCACAGGGCCCAGCAACCCGTCAGCATTCAAGCAGGAAATGTCCCAAGAGCTGTAGTATCTCCAAATTCCCAAAGAGTGCAGCAGCACGTAGTCTCCTCTGTCCTATCCCTGGTAAAGGGAAGATGATCACAGCCTCTCGGGGGTTTGCAAACATTTCAGCAAGCCCGGCATTAAATGCAGACAGAGCCAAGCTGAAAAGCAGGGCCACAAGCCCAGGTCACTCAATGGGTGCTGACTCTTCAATACCAACCTCCTAGCAGTACAATTCCAAGTCCTACCTGCGCAAACCTACACACTTCTACCGGCCACACATCCCAAGGGCAGCTTGGCGGCACTGATGACCATAAATGACAGATCCTCCAGTTTCAAGGGTCCGCTGTAAGGGTCCGCTGTAACGGTCCGCTGTAACCTGCCCATCGCAGCCACAAACCAGCCACAAGGTGGCCGAGCACAATGTACTGAGCTCACCAACAGGTCTCAAAAATCACAGGAGCCACAGGCAGGATTTTCCGGAGGTGTTTAATGGCCCGACCTTTACTCAGGACAGTGGCTTACTTTGATAATTTGTAAATGAGTTTCGATTATGACCATAAATAGCCCAAAGTTATGTTAGTTTTAAGTAATATCTTATAAGCAGTAACAGTGGAATGCTGAAAACTCCTAAGGTACAAAAACTTCACATACTTTGAAGCGGTTTAAGGTAGGTGGAGAAGTGGACCAAACATAGAATATGAATCTCAGACTCCTAAAAAACTTTTAATTTTGTTTACCAAGCTCCATGTGCTCGTCGCAGGAGTTGTATCCAGGCGAGGAGGGCAAGTTTTCATTACACTGCAGCAACTCCAATGAGTCGTTCATGCCTGAAGCGCGCTTGTCCATCACCAGCAGGAGTTTCTGTACTGCATTAGGCATCTGATTTGTCTTCACTTCCCACACCATGTTATGGTGCTCCGACTTCAAATAAAAATAATAAAGAAAAAATGTCAAGTCGTGTGACCTGGAGATTATAGAGGTATCAAATCTGTCAGAGACTCATAATGTTACATCTTAATCATGTATTACCATCTGTATCCCCCTCAAATCCTTTAGAGCAGGCAGACTCCCTGACTCCCAGACTCCGACCATGTAGTCAGCACTAAATTATACCCAAATCCAAAAGGATTCGTATCTTAAATTTATAATACTCTTTTCTTTAAGGTGCCTCGTTAGTACAGTAGGTAGCATGTCAGTCTCACAGTATTTTCTTTAATAGAATAATAGCACTATTATATATACTTTTATTTCTTTAAGAAACTCTGAGACCCAAATAGAGAGACCAAGAAAACCATTTTCTCAACTTGTATCTTCAAATTTCAAAGAAAATTAACAAACTAAAAAAAAGGAGAAGAAAATTAACAAACTTGCCTCAGTTAAATTTTTTAAAAAACTGAAGAAATATTCTATTTTTTTCACTTTTAAAGATTCTATTTCAATTTCTCTGTTTACCAACTGTGTTATTTTGTTCTCTTATCTGAAAGTAAAGTTTAACATACTTAAAATAACATTAAGAGTTTTTTTAAAATGGCCATATAGTACACTTCTCAAAAATAAAAAAAAATGCCACGTTTTCTTTATGAGTTTGGTACCTAGCCATCATAAAAAGGTACCTGTCCTTATTATTTCTAAAATGAGTAATAATCATATGAAATTTAAACAAATAGTAAATCTATACTCATCTTAAGCCTATAAAGCTATCACAAGGAAGAAAACAACATAGATTTTTATACCTACATAATTTCTAGCAAAGTCTACCAACTAAATTTTGTTGGAAAAGTAAAATGTGTTTATACCATTTACACTCTGCCTTTGGACAATGATCGAATTGGTTATTTAACTGGGCTGACAGCAGCAGGAATATTTCCTGATTTCTCAGACTTTATTCCAAAGCTCATTTTAAAAAAAAAAGTACTAATACACACAAGAAAACTAACAAGACATAGTTTTACCCCAAAATAAAACAATAAAATATACTGCACTTTAAAGTCACTAGAAGGGGTGCCTGGGTGGCTCAGTGGGTTAAAGTCTCTGCCTTCGGCTCAGGTCATGATCCCAGGGTCCTGGGATCGAGCCCCGCATCTGGCTCTCTGCTCCGTGGAGAGCCTGCTTCCTCCTGTCTCTCTGCCTGTCTCTCTGCCTACTTGTCATCTCTATCAAATAAATAAATAAAATCTTTAAAAAAAAAAATAATAAAGTCACTAGAAGTCTAGTACTCTTGCCTCTGGTGATCAAAAATGCAGTGAAAAGATGTTAACTGCTCAGTATTTATATCAGAACTTTCTAAGCCATGACATAATCACCAACAAACACTGGCAACACTGACAAATTTTTTTCTCCAAAGGCTTTTTCATGATCTTTTTATTATGAAATATGTTTTCCTAACTGTAAAATACATAATCACTGTGGGGGGAAAAAATGGAAAAAAAGAACTTTTTTAATAAAGAAAGAATTACTTTTTTAAAAGAGATTTATTTATTTATTTTAGAGAGACAGAGAAAGGCGGCTTCTCTGGGTGGGGAGAGGGGAAGGAGCAGAGGGAAAGAATCTCAAGCAGATTCCCTCCCTAGTGCGAAGCCCTATAGGGAGCTGATGTCAGGATCCTGAGATCATGACCTGAACCAAAATCAAGTGTCAGAGGCTTAACGGACTGAGCCACCCAGATACCCCAGGAATGATGACTTCTAATCCCACCAACCAGATTTAGATACTGTTACCATTTTGGTATACTGTTTTACAATCCAATATCTTTTTCATGCAGACACCTACAATCATGTATTTTCCTCCATACTTTGTATTATACATAATTGATATCTTTTTCCTTAGCGTAAGTTCTTAAGCATTTTCCTATGTCACTAATTTTTTTTACAGATTGATTTTACATCGTTCCATAATATACCAAAATTTCCTTATCTCTCCTACTGCTGAACACACTATCCCCAGATTTTTCACTCTTCTAAATGTATGAATTTTCAAAAAAAAATATCTGCTTATATCAGATTATTTCAGATTTCTGGAAACACATTAGTTGGTGAATGGCAATTAAACATCTTATGGTTCCCAATGCATGCAGCTAAACTGCCTGTTGCCTTACTTTATTTCTAACATTCTACTTCTGGTTCTCTCTGCCTACACCCCTCAAAAATGACCCACATCCTAGCCACTGTTTTAAGAGTCTTACTCAATACTGACAAAGATGTTCTATGAAGTAGTGAAAAGGGCACTGGGTCAGATGTAAGGAGTCATGAGTTTTGATTCCAGCTTGACCACTTACTAAATATCTGATCTAAGTGACTGAGCTTCTCACTGACTCAGTTATCTTCATCTATGAAACAGTTGCTCTACTTTCCTCCTAGAGGGGTTGTGAGGATAAACTGAGACACAGTGAGTCAAAGAAATGTAAAATGACTTCTTTACAAAATGTTTTATCCCTCGACTGACGCAGGGCAACCTTCCACGTACTCTGGGTACTTAATATCCTAAATAGAACAGTTACTGAAAACAGTTAATGACAGGAGACCAGAGAGCTCGTTTATTCAGCTTCAGCAATTTCCTCCCTCAGAAATATGACAAGTTATCCAACACATCTCAATAAAAGTCACCGGTCATGCCATTACTTCAGGCAAGTAACAGTTCATCTAGAAGATGTCCAAGGCGTTTGCAAGAAATGGACATTTTTTCAGTTCAGTACAATTTATTATCTACTAATTAATCACAGTCTTACTATATGGTTAATAGCAAATCTGCAGGAGTATAACAAGTAATCTCCTGCAAAACTGGTAGCAACAGGAGATGTGCTAACGCGAACTGATTTCTCAAGCAGAACTGGCCAAATCATTATTCTGAACCTCCACTTCACAATGCAAAAATCAAGCACACTTTAGCTAGATCAGTGATTCTCAAGCACGGGATTATGTGTGGTTCAAACAAAATGATGCCTAGGCCCCACCTCCAGAGAATATGATTTCTTTGGTCTGGGGTACCACCCTGTGAGCTGTTTTTTATTTATTTCATTTTAAAAGAATACCAGGTGCACTGTGAGAACAAGTGAGCTAAAAATGATTACTAAATTCATTTTTATTTAAATATACATATTCACTTATTTAATACACATTATATACAAGACACTAAACTAACTGCAATGTTGGACCTCAATGATGAACAATTTGTCTTCAATCTCAAGGAATCTACACTTTAGTGGAAACATATAAGCAAATTATCACGGTTCTACACAGCAGGGCTTGGCCACAAATGGGTAAAAAGGAAGGAAGAAAAGCCTTCCAATGACAGAAACTCACATGAGCAAACTTGAAGAGTCTGCAAAATAATGGATAAAATAAAAACAACACAGAATCCAGTATCACTAGAAGGGAAGCTGGCCTTGTGTGTCTTGTGGTCATGGATATGAAGGCTGGAAAGGTAGACTGCGCCAGCATCTTCAATCCTAGTTTACGAAAACTGGTTTCTTTGTTTTTGGTACACAAGAGTAAGGGCTCTGAAATTAGGCTGAGTTTATAATCAGATTTACTACTTATTAGCTATGTGTACTGGACAATCTACTCAAAATCTTTTTGCCTTGTTTGTAAAACGGAAATAAAAAAACACCTACATAGGTTGTTGTAAAGAAAGACTCAGTGATCTAACAAATGTAAAAAGCTTACAGTAGTACCTAACACAGAGCAAGCCCTCAATGCAGAGTGGCTACTATTTTTATTAGCAATTATCAGACAAAGGGGAACACTGAAGATTTCTGAACAGAGGTCTGACGTGATCTGAACTATAAACATTTTCTTTGAGCCTATAAAACAAATCATACTGAAACATGGTATAAGTATGCAGAAACATCGATAACTCATATTTAAGGGAAAATACACTAAAAACAGTGTATTCTCATTTCCAATTCGCCAGCCACCGGCTCCCAGCTTCCTTTGCAAGAGTTCTTATAAAAGAAAATTGGTAGTATCAATGCAGATTCCCTATTGAGCAATGCCCAAGACATGAGAGGAACTAGTCATTCTGAGTTCTTTGAACAGCAAGTATTCCCAGTTTGGACAGCAGGTTTGAAGTCTTTTCATGGAAAATATTCCAACATCTTAAGTAAACACAACACAATTTAACCTTTCTTAGCGACTCAACTACTTATGAACATCTGTTGTACTATGCTTCACGAGATGTGATCTGCAAAAGCCAGCCAGTGACAATCTTAAACTTGACCATTTTCTCTTGCTTATGAAGTTCAGAGGTCACAATGTACCTATGTATCTCCTCAGCGCCACCCTTCAGTGTACAAAACAGAGGCGCTCCAGAATCCACGAAAGCAGAGTTGCAACTCTTCTTATCCTCCCCTTTCCTCTGCAGAACTTTTTGGCCTTCTCCATTTTCCAACTAGATTTTCTCTTCCCCCATCAGTGGGTCTTGCACTGTCCCCGCTCACCATTTACAGTACACTAACGTCTCCGCAACTTCTGTCGGTTCTTCAGTCCCTTGTTCTCGTGATCTACCAACATCCCCTCACAATATTCTTATAAGAAGCTGGGGAAAAAAACATTTCAGTTTCAAAACAGAGCTACTGCCTACTAACAAAATACTCACCAAGTATTTGTTGAATTTGAACTCTATGTGTGTGCTCCTCTCACTGCTCAAGGCTATCAAACTGTGATCTTGAGATAATGCCAAAGTGCTTCAGCAAACCTAGTGCACAGTAAACAGGAGTCTAGACCTAAGTCTAAAGACTGGAGGTTCCCTCCCGCTTGCCATGGAATGTGAGGCAGGCCACTTAACCTCAGCCTCATAGCACCTGCACTTACTTCAATGGGCTATTGGGAAAATTCAGTAAAATAAATGAAAACAAAATTCAAATCCCTAGGGGCGCCTGGGTGGCTCAGTGGGTTGGGCCGCTGCCTTCGGCTCGGGTCATGATCTCAGGGTCCTGGGATCGAGTCCCGCATCGGGCTCTCTGCTCAGCAGGGAGCCTGCTTCCCTCTCTCTCTCTCTGCCTGCCTCTCCATCTACTTGTGATTTCTGTCAAATAAATAAATAAAATCTTAAAAAAAAAAAATTCAAATCCCTAAATGAATGTAAATTTTTTTGTCTCAGACTTTTCTGTCAAACTCTTTGAGGGAAGCAAGACCTCTGATACGGTAATAAAAAAATACCAAAAGGGTCCGTACTCAAAAATTCTCCCCCACATACATTACGCCAATTAGACATTCATTTTCATAAACAAGTTTCTCTTTCAAATATCTCCTGGTAGAGCTAACCCTATTGTTCATTCATGCTTTTGCATACAGCTTTGGTATTACAGGATTTGACATAGCTTGCCCTGTACTGTGGCTAACTCTGCAACTACACCAGGGATTCTCAAAAGGGAAGAGTAAAATTTTCCAGCAAGCTATGCTTTGAAATGGCATCTCTAGCATTACAAATTTTTATTGGGTTGACATGGGAAGTTTGTATTGCTTTTGTTTGCAAACTGTTGTAAATATCTAACATATCTTACAGAGGTGGAGAGGACCGGAAATAGCTAAATCTCCATGAATGGACAAGTAGGAAATTAGGTTTTACTAACTGCCTACCTCCTGTGTACAGAGCATTTGACTTCCTTTAATTCCATAAAAACCTCAAAACAGCTCTGTGAGCAGTCACTCTTATGGATGAGGAAAACAGCAATGACAACTGAATGTGACCATTTTCTTCTTGAAAAGAGCCAAAAGGCATAGACAAGAGAGGCGAGACTCCCATTTACAAGTGCCCATTGGTCCCTAAATCCTTAGCTTTCCATCCTCAAGGATATCATGGAAAGGATTTCTTTATGTCCTCCCCTAATCCCAAAAGACTTTTTTACCAAGCTCAAATTGTTGGGTGTGTGTGTGTGTGTGTGTGTGACAGAGGTCATGCTCAATTAATTTAGATCTCTGACATGAGAGATCGCTTCTCGGCCTTTTGGCTAAGATCAAGTGTAGATCTCTGACATGAGAAATTGAGATATTTAGATTATAGTGGTCGCCCCTTATCCAAGGTTTCCCTCTCAGTGGATTCAGTTACCCAAGGTCAACCCAGTCTGGAAACAGTTAATTCTCCTGCTGACCTAAAGTCAGAAGGTCAACAGCAGCCAAACTAAGTCACAATGCCTAGGTCATTCACCTCACTTCATCTCACCACATAGGCATTTTATCAGCTGATGTAATCACAAGGGTGAGTACAGGAGAATAAGGTATTCTGAGAAAGACCACATTCACACAACTTTTATTACAGGATATTGTTCTATTTTATTACTAATTATTAATATCTAATTTCTAAATATCATAAGAAAAACATAGCATACAAAGGGTTCCATACTATGCCTGGTTTCAGGCATCCACAGGACTGGGAACAGATCCTCCACATGTAAAGAGTGATAAACTAGTGTAGCTTCATCAAGGGAACTCAACAGAGGACCCTAACACCCTTGTTAGCAAGCTAAAACAAAAGACAAAAGCGGGGGAGGGGGGGGGGAGCAAAGACCGAAATGCTAGGAATACATTACAATGTAGATTATACATTATAGTTAAACATGTATTCACAGATGTCAAAATTATTTCAATTTTTAAAAGACACCATGTAGATTATACATTATAGTTAAACATGTATTCACAGATGTCAAAATTATTTCAATTTTTAAAAGGTAATAACTTTAATTCAAAACTAAGGTTGGGAGTCATCTGTTACCGCTGGTTAGAGGTAAATAAATCTACAGCACTTGGTCGGGAATTGTTGGTAGGACTTCCTAGTATACACAGCTCCCTATTACCCTCCTCCCGTCTTATAGCGGCAGCCTGAGCTGAAGACTGGATGAAGTACAGCCTTGTACAGCCTTGTTGGCAGTACTCCTTTTAAAAACGATTCTTGAAGACTGCTGAAGAACGAACTCTAGGTAATGAAGCACGCGCGGCAGCGAGTGAAATCCCCCAGACACCGTGCAGCGCTTAAGGAAGGTACAAAAACCGGGCCCCCACGGTCGACTTCGCCTGGATTCTTTTTTGTTTTAATCTGCCTGCGGCAGCAGCATAGATTGGAAGGCGGAGACTGGAAACGCCTGCCAAGCTAGGGCTCTCGGTCACAGAGGCTGCGCCTCCCGGTTCAAGCCAAGTCCATCCCCCACCCTCTTTCGCCATTCATCGCCTTCCCCTCCCCTCCCCCCATCATGTGACCGCAGCCTGGACTCCAGGCTTGTTTTTCCCCTCGGCTCAGCAGCACCGCGCAGGCGCCTCGGAGCCCATTCATTCGAAATGCGTAACAATGAGCCCCGGGGCCCAGCAGCTCCGCGAGCTTCCCAGCTCGGCCCCAGCCCCTCTCGGCTCCCAGAGGAGGCGGCGCCTCACTGGGGTCCCCCAACCCCGGCCGACAGCCCACCCGAGGCCAATCTCCGACCCTCCGCCCACACACGCGAAGTTGAAGTCAAACTTTCCTGGGCAGCCCCGGCGCCGCGTCGGCCCCTTCCCCCCGCCCAGGCCCGCCCCATCTCCGCACCCGGCCCGGCCACCCACCGCGCAACCCGGCCCGGAGGGCCGACCTCGCCGACTCCTCCCAGCCCCCGCCCCCGAGACCCCCTCGGGCCCGGCCGCCGCGAAGCCTAGGTGAACTCGCGGGAGGCGCCGGTCCGGCGGGTTCGCCACGGGCAGTTATCGGACGGTTAACTGCTCCCACTGTGAGGGCAGCCTTTGGCGGAAGAGGAGCGCGGACCCGAGCTCGCCCGGCCGCCCGGTCCCCTCGGGATCCTGCCCCTCCCTTCCCCACCCCCACCCCTTCCCGAACTGAAAGACAACAAACCCGCCACGGAGTGCGGGCAGCCGCGACGCGGGCCGCCCTGGACGCGACAACACCACCAGCGACTCGTGTACCCTCTCTCCGACTGAGGCCGGTCTCTCCGGCGCGCCTTACTGCTCCCGCCGCTGCTCTTACTCCTCAACCGAAACTTTCCTACTTACCAAACCCGTCGCCATTACCAAGTCTTTCAAGCTTCGTCTTCCCCCTCCCCTCAACCCCCCGGGGGTTGAGCCTCCTCTCAGCTCTTTTGCCTTCTTATTGGCCTATGGAAGTGTCATTCGATCTTTTCCCTTTCCCATTGGGTGAGCGCGTCGTCCGTCTCGGGAGGCGGGCTTGTATTGACTTTTGTGTTGTGTTTACTGGAGAAGGTGGTCTGTCAATCACAAGAGTGAGCGCTTCGGATTGGATTGCTGCCGAGACTCCGGGGACCAAAGCCAAACTTTGCCCCCGAAATGGCTTGTGGGTTCGTAGTCTCAGCCTTGCTCTGTTCTGGGAAACTGTAGGCAAGAGAAACCGGTTGGACTACATATCCCAGAGGTGCGTGCAGAGCGCTGTCTTGATAGTAAACAAGAGTCATAGGGACACGTGTATCAGCTCGTTTGTTTTGGTGTCTGGGACAAAAGGGAGGGGGCGGAGGAAGGGAGTGTTTTAAAGCTTTGGCCTCTTCTCTTCCTCTGGGCCTCTCTGAGCGCTCGGAGAGCCCCAGTCTCTCGCAGCACCCATTTCGGGCCATAAACAGCCAGAGTCGCTTGCTGTTCGAAGTTTGGCAGGAGGCCAAGGTATTGTTTTAGTGCGAGGGGAAGGAGATGACTGCAGAAGCGGAAGCTGTGCAGCCTCGCGAGGGACCCAGTCACCCACAAATCACAGCCTCGGGCATTATGGGGTAATAAAGGTGGTGTGGCGCTCCAGTGGGAAGAACTAGAATTCCTTTATCCTCAGTCTTGCCTGGCCACTTCCCGGACAGCAACTTCAGAGGGTTTCTTCGATCAGTTCACGCAGGGTGTGTTGAATGCCAGCGACGTGCCAGTCGCTGGGAGGCTCGGGGATGAACGCAGGAAATTCGGGGTCTGGTGAATTTACAAAGCTGGAAGCGGGTGGACGATTACTATGGACTTACAGAGACTGAAGCCGATCAAAGCGGTATTTTCCATATTGACCAGCGTGCTCGTTGGTTAAAGTAAATAGCAGTACAGTGTGTGATTTAAACTGAATTAGTGAATCATTATCTAAGGGTTTCTGGCGAGTTTTTGTTAACCAGTGTGTCCCCACCCCCACCCCCGACGACTTCCCATTGATGAGAGAAGAGTGTCTTTGCACTTCGTTGCCACTAGGAGCTCCTCCTTAAGTTACTAATAACTGACTCACCAGAGGAGGGTGGCTTCTTTGGCTTTATAGTTACCTTCACTTTAAACATGGCTGTCCATCACAGTCCACCGAGTCTATAATTCATGTTCTTACCATTCACATTACAAAGGCATTATTAAGCTTTTTTTCCTTTGAACCTTAAACGTTTAATCATTAAGCTATGCTTTACGTTTTGTGTCTTTAGATCACTGCTTGTATGCTTAAAATTAAGAGGAAAACCCTACGTTATTTAGAAATCAATAGTCAACTACTGAAAAGAGGCGGAAACCATAGCTGATTATTCCTTTAATGACCCCCACCTGTACATGTCTTGAATTTTTAAATCTCCCTGAAAGCAACATATCAAATCCCAAGTAACTCTCGCGGGTTAAAAAACAAACAAACAAAAACAAGTTTTCCAATTCTTTTAGGGATTTCCTGTTTGAAGACTTGAAGCGAAATTATGTTAAAATCATTCTCCGTACCACAGAATCAAAGATTTACTTCTTGTATTCACAAATAGTATTATTTTTTCCTAAAAATAATTGAGAGCCAACAAGATGCCTAAATTTTTCACTGAGGGTAAAGGACAGGATTTGAATGTATTCTCTTTTAGAGATTTATAGAGGGATCCAAAAAAGAATGTGGACTGTGACCCTGTTATTTTGTTTTCTTTTTGGTCTTTCTATTTTCACCCTTTACTGTGGAGGATTGCTGTGCTACCTCTACAGCATGTCATTTTTTGACAAAAAGAAAAAATTGTGCAATTTACATAGTCATTTAAATTAAAATTTGAAATATTTATGTTTTAAACCCACCAGGAAACTGAAAAGCTTTCGCCCCCCAAAAAATAAGTCTCCCTGTGGCGCCTGGGTGGCTCAGTTGTTAGACATATGCCTTCAGTTCCTGTCATGGTCCAGGAGGTCATGGGATTGACCTTGCATTGGGCTCCCTGCTCAGCAGGAGGCCTGCTTCTCCTTCCCCCACTCCCCCTGCTTGTCCCTCTCTACTGTCTCTCTCTGTGTCAAATATATAAATCAGTCTTAAAAAAAGAAAAAAAAAAAGCCCTCAAGAACTTGAGCCACTCCTTTCCCCTATTCATTGGGTAAACCAGGAGGCCTGCCTTTAGCTGAAGCTTACCTCATTTTATTTATATTTTAAGTAGGCTCCACACCCAACTCAGGGCTTGAACTCATGACCCTAAGATCATGAACTGAGCGGAGATCAAGAGTCAGATGCTTAATTGACTGAGCCACGCACATTCCCCTGAACCTTATTTTAAAGGGTTTTCTACTTGAAAGTTCTTACTAAAAGCCTTACTGGAGATTTTTTTTTTTGGTGGACACAATGATGGTAAGAATAATTTCAACTTCAGATCAAGATATTGTACATTATTATAACGAATTATCTTTTTAATAGCCCTGAGAAGTTTTTCCATCCACTCAGAAATATTTAGTTCCTATTATTTGTTGAACTCTTTGCTTCTCTCAAAGATATAAAATCTCTTCACATTAATTTTTGTCTAAGTCATTGGGGAGTAAAATTCTAATGCTTCAGTCACACTGATTAAATATCAGTATCGGGAACTATACACCTTTAAAGTGGACAATTAGTCCTGTCTTTTGACTTTCCTGGGAAGCTAAATGACAGGATAAGTACCACATGTATATTTAACAAGGTGCGTCATCCTCATTAATTCTTGAGTGACTAATAAAACCAGACAACTCACAACCCAGAGCAAAGATCAAAGTAAAAAACTAGTAAGATCTCCTTGAAAATCTTTATATATGCAAATTCTTCTCTCTCGCTAAAGCAGATATAATTAAGAACACGTAAACAAATCAACTTCTGTTTTTATAAAGAAACATGAAGTGCTGATTTGTTAAAGGTGGTAAAAAAAAAAAGATAAACCCTATTTAGGGATCAAATTAAACAATATATTTGCCTCAGTTCCTCTACATTTGGCACACCAATGACTACTACGCTGGACTAAAGATTAAGTTCAAGCACCGGGCATTGTTTACATATTGAGAATATCACTGTTTGAACTGATAAAAAAAGGAAATCACTCAAATCAAGTACACATCTTCCTCAACTTATAATGGGGTTATGTCCAAGAAGTTGAAAATCATCTCAAGTTGAAAATGCACTTAACACCCTAACCTTCAGAGCTTCACAGCTCAGCAGAGCCTGCTTTGCTCAGAACACTTACATTAAGTGATAGTTGGGCAAAATCATCTAACAAAGGCTTATGTACAATAAAGTGTAGAACATCTCATGTAATTTACTAAATGCTCTCCTGGATGTGAAAGATAGAATGGCTCTAAGTGAATGGGTTGTTGATCCATATGCTCTTGTGGCTGCCCTGCCCAGCATCATGAGAGAGGACTGTCCTCCTACCTATGGATAGCCTGGGGAAAGATCAGAATGTTTCTACTGAGTGCACTTTGCTTTTGCACCACCGTGGAGTTGAAAAATTGTGAGTCAAACCATCCTAAGCTGGAGACTATCCACACTAAAATTAGGAAATGGGACACATTTCCTAAAACTAGGAAATGGTTGAAAGTAGTTCCTCAACTTTTCAGATAGTTTCTCTTTGGGTAGATTATTTAAAAATCGTAGAGCCATCCTTCCATATATGTACTATAATTTTATAATTAATTCCAAGTACTCAAGTATATTCAAATTGTAAGGGAATGCCTGGGAGCTAATGATGAGTGCCATTTTAGAAACGAGTAGTATGTTTGTTGTACGTTATAATTCTTGATTCCACTATGAGTTTAAATTTTACTCAGATGACCATAGAGCATGAGTTTGCTTCGATATGTTGGTGTCTTAACATAATCACCTTTAGGAGGAAGAGCCAAAGGGAAAAAGAAAGGGAAGAATAAAAAATTGGTGGGGGCGGGGGCACGCCTGGCTGGCTCAGTCAGTGAAGCATGTGACTCTTGATCTCAGGATTGTGGGTTCAGGCCCCACACCCGGTGTAGAGATTACTAGTGGGTGGGTATTGGTGGTATGTCGATGTTATTGCTGAGGTGGGGAACGCTGGAGACAACAGACTTGGGCACTGGAAAAAGGAGAAAGAGTGGGTTCAATTTTAAATCATGAGCTTTCTGTGCAAGCAAGAAATTTGGGTACAGAGTTCCTAAAAGCAGCTGAACCTATGTAGAATTTAGGAGATCCAAGTGGAGAGAAATAAGCCTGGGTGTCCTCAGGACTCAGAGGGCACTACGCTTTGTGGCCTCCATCACCCTCAAAATGTTTTTGTAAGTTGCCCAATTTGGTACTCATGAAAACGTGAGCATTTAGAGAAGGCAACAAAAAAATTCAACTTAATCCTACATTTTATAAAATTAAGAAGCCGAAATCTTTCAAATAACTGTTCTCGGGTTTTTCATTGCGAGTTTTCTAGAATAGACCATTCCTGTTATCTGAACCATTTAACACAATCTCCAATGTATTTTCTCCTGTGTCTTGTTATTTTAGGCTCTTCTTTATGTATTTCCTTTTAGTTGCCAGTCACAAGAACCTCGTTTTAGAGACGAGTGTGATAAAAAGCAATTAAAATCACAAGAATATGCACACAACTCTTATCACACTGTGGCTACACTTATTATTTTGCTTTCATTTGCTGCCCCCACCCCAGCATTTACAAATGTTACCTCCTCCTCCCCCCCCACCATCTCCAATGCATCTTTTTGTCTGAGCACTCAGTCAGTAGGTGCCTGCTGAACAAATGAGGAAGTGAGCAGGAAACAGGCGGCAGGAACTTTCTTATGAGCGCATGTTATGTGCTATCCTGCATGTCCCTTGTTCTCTTGCACACGGACTATGAACAAGCTTCCATGGGCTTTCTATGTGTGAACATTTATCACGGCTCTAAGAGGACAGGTCTCATCTGCTCACAGGGTAAGCGCTATTTTCCTTCCTCTCCGTCACACAAAGGCAAACAAGATTCTTCGAACCCACTTCCACTCCTTCAAGTTCCACAGCCTATCACAATGCGCCGTAGTAGTAAACATGTGGAGGCTATTTAAGTTCAGCCAATTTAAGAAGCAATCACAAGGAAAAGCGAGCATCTCTTCTAAAAACGTCACTTGTATACATTTCAAGAATATAGTCGTATGTAAAGATGTGGCCTCAAGGAGGCAGAGGAGTTCTTGGGAGATCGCTTATTCTCTTACTCCTCAGCAGGATCCCGGTAGGTTTTCAATTAGGATAAAGATGGAAAGTCATAGACTGGAAGCAACTTTATCTGAGATTTTTGACTGGTATTTACTGCTCACATGCTCGTTCTTGTTAGGCTAGAAACACTCAGAGGTTTGCTTCCAGGTTGTTGAGGTCAGGAGCCAAGGCTGCTTTTGTCATTTGAGTCCATTTCTGGCTCACACCTAAAACCTTCTCCGGCCCCCTAGAGAGAAACTCATTCTCTGTTCTTTGCAGCTGAGAGTAAAAATTCATTTACTTACTGTAACATCTCAATTATAATCGATACAAAATATTTCATATATACATTTTGGGGGCTAGGGCACCTACCTAGTAAGTGTCATTTCATTTTATGGTGCAGTTACTTCCACAGCATGCCTCATTACATCTCCCCAAATGTAAGTGTTAACATGCACCTTGAGGACTTTTTAGGCAATTTTAGATTTATAAATTTACGGCATAAAAAGGGACAGACGCAGATGTTGGTCAAGTACAGTTTTCCTCTCAGGAGTCTTAACCATCTGCCCTGCGTACTTGATGCAAATTTCTCTATAGGCTCAATATGGGAAAACATAGGAGTCCAAGAACTGCACAGGAAACCAAGAGAATCAGTGGCCTGGGAGTTCTGCCGTGGCCTCACCACGTAACTGGGCAAAGTCACCGACTCTCCTCACTTACACGGACTGATCTAGGCTCCCATCTTTATTATTGGGCACATAAGACCTCTGCCAATACATGGTAAACTTTATTGTTTATGTTTCCATAATTCGCTATACTTTTAAGGTCTTTTTTTTTTTTTTTTAAAGTACCTGGGGGTAAGACTAACAACTATATAGTTTCAGTTGCTCAACCAGTTTTGCTGCCTTTAAAAATATCCTGGAGCAGGGAAGGTTGTCTCAACTCCTATTCCAGTTTGTTTTGGTCAGAATTCTTTCTGATATTCAACATCAAGCCACACTTCACACTCTCTTAATTCCAGAAGCCAGAATTCCTGGTTATTCTATTTCTCCCTTATGCATGAACAATTTCATTTCTCCCTTCAGTATTAACATTTTATTCAGATAGAATTGCTTTTTCAGTTATTTAACAAAGCCATAGGTTGTGCCACTTGCAACGACGCGGATGGAACCAGGCGTTATGCCAAGCCAAATAAGTCAATCACAGAAAGATAATTATCATATGACCTCACTCATATGTGGAATTTAAGAAACAAAACAGAGGAGCATAGGGGAAGGGAAGGGAAGAATGAAACGATGAAACCAGAGAGAGGCAAGCCATAAGAGACTCAATCATAGGAAACAAACTGAGGGTTGCTGGAGGGGAAGTGTGGGGTAGGGGCATGGGGTAACTGGATGATGGACATTAGGAAGGATATATGATGTAATGAACACTGGCTATTACATGAGACTAATGAATTTAAATAAAAAAATTTTAAAAAGAATGTCAGCATGTTCACCCACCTTGTGTCACAGATAGTGTTTGTTACACCATAGGCAAGTCCTAGTTCATAGTGACATGCAGAACACACACACACCCACACACACACTATATGAAACAAGGAGAAGCACTTGCGTTATTACAATGTTCTTCCAGAATAATTCGTAGCTACACAGAGTGTATCCTTGAATGAAATTTCAATGGAGGATCTTCCAAGAGTAAAGAATCTTGGTTTGTGACTGAATGATGACATCCACACGTCAAGTGTGAGTCAAATGTTTTTATTAGATGCTTCAACTTGTAAATTCCCTAGTTAGTGACACATCTCTGGTGAGCCCACACAGCCAAGCTAGTCTGGAGCACACTGCGATTGTTTAGATCACATATGACTAATAGTTAAAATCTGTAAATTCCTATTGCCATAAAAAACTATACTCTTTTCTTGCATTAGGTCCAGGGTGTGTGTGGGGTGGCAATGCCTTTCACATGTACCCCGTCTGTCCTGTTTCTCACATGGCACAATATGCACCATCCAAGTCCCAGGACAGAAACACAACACAACACAAAACAAACAAAAAAAAAACTTCATTAAAAACATTTTATTATAAAAGTGTGCTTTATTATAAGGTAAATTTAAATATAACCAACAATACTGAAAATAATGTAACTGGCATTTACAGCCTTGGTCAGAGTTCTTTATTAAACAGGCATTTGTTTGTTACTCCATGAATAGTTAACAATCAGCTGATGCAACAAGGTATCTTGAAAAAGTGGATAAAGAGTACAGAATGATGAACTAGGAATCTGGGGGTTCTTTGTGGTTTTTCCTTGTTTAACAGAACTGGCTTTTAAAATAAAATCTGAAATAGAAAACAAGTCATCTTCATGTCATAAGCTCCCTTCCTACAAGAAAGTTTGCAAAATTGTTAAATGGTGTTCTAAAATGTAGCTAAGTTATACTTTACATACTTTTTATATGTACATTATTTGATGAACACATTTTAAACCATATTTTCATTATATATGTAAGACCATAAACGTTCTCTAATAACATCACACTGTAAGAGCCACAGACTATTTTTACCCAGGTATATATAATTCTTTAAAACCTGTTTCCCAAAATGTAATTGTTCATTTAAAAGTGAACAACTGATTAGAACTAACCTCTCCAGACACAGGGGTCACATGGACATAGAAACCATGTTAAGAATAATACTGCTTTGGTTGAATGTAATTCATCTTATGTGGCAGAATAATAGGCATATTATCAACGAAAACGTATTAAGTCCATCCTGCACTTTTGAGTCTACAGTAACACAAATGGCAAGGACATTTGGATGGGGCAGAAATTCCTTTTATATTTATATCTGGTTTTGCTTAAAAAAATTTATTCCCACCACCTTTAAAGGAAACCCATGGGAGATGTCTGCCAAGGATCCTATTATGTACACCTAGTGAAGAACAGAGCTATATCCCTGGGGCATGCTGATGAGGACCCCAAAATATTTTTGGTATAGGAGAGGTCGCTTTTTTCCTTTTCTTTTTTCTTTCTTTCTTTCTTTTTTCTTTTTTTTTTTTTTTTAGCATATGTTAAGATCTCCAGCTTCTAGAAGACAAGTCTAAATAGCATTTAAAAAAAAACCAAAAACCATTTGTGACATTAAATGTTGAACTCAAACTTTTAAAGAGTACAGAGAACTACAAAATGGAAAAAAGAAGCAGATATATGCTTTATGAGGAAATTGTGTTAATGATCTCTCATCTCAAAGACTCTTCCCTATTATCATAATGACTACATTCTCATCCTTAAAACCACTGGGGTATGGAAGTTACTGACCTTATGCCAAAGAAGTCAAAATGTACTTTATTGCAAAAATATAAAAGGTCTGAAAATTGCATATGATGTTTTCTACCATTTCACCGTAGTCCAAGGCCAGCACATAACTTATCAAGCCTGAAAAACTTGAGAAAACAAAAATGATTAAAACTGTACTTACTATATATAGTGAGTTGTAAAAAGAATGTGATGTCATGCTGTCCAGCATGAGTCACTGCCAAGGTCTCTTTCCATGAGCACAGTCACTAACACAGCAACCCGGGAAGTCCAAACGAACACATATCACCCACGGCAGTGTCCTTTAATTATCTTCTTACACACAGATACTTTTGGTATATCACAATCATCTGAATGAAACTTTCACTCAAATCATAATTTTGTGGAGTACAAAGTCATCTTATCAGTATGTCAGTATTCTTCTGACCTATTCTTTAGAAAGTGATGGTAAAGCCTATTGAGTATTAAATCACTACTCTGTTTACAGATACACTGTAAAGGTTTAAAAAAAAAAAAAAAGGAAAAAAACCTGAAATCACAAAAAATGCTTGGCATCTACACAAACACATTCTCAGTGGACTAACCACTACTGCGGAATTTTGTCACTACGGGTCTTGTCCATACTTTTGCTTCATGCAGTGGGTTCAACAATATCCATGTTAGTTCCAAACAGAGCAACTAATTGTTCTTCATAGGTGGCAATGTTCCTTTTCATAATTTCCATGCAAGGTCCCAAAAGCCTTTCAAACGCCTGCACATCCATAGCTAAGAAAAGGGGAGAATAAAAGAAAAACAAATTTAACATCCTTTGCAAATTTGAAAAATTCCCAAGTTATTTACTATGCCCATTCTGCAGCTATCAATAATGCAATGGCATTTTTAGATATATATCAAATGTAAGGAAAGGGCGTAAAAATAAAAATGTTCCGCTTCAGAAAGTAAACAGCCAGTATTCCTCTGATAATCTGTGCATTTCTAGGGTGGCTGGGAGGCTCCTGGTCTATGGTAAGAAAAAAATGAGGGGCTGTTATGGCAAGGCCTTGGAATTTTAAAAAATAAATTAGTTTTGATGTCATCACCTCAGTAATATGAACTCCTTAAAGGTGGCAAGGGATCTTTTTTTCTCTATTGTTTTCCCTTTGTTTTTCTTCTCTACTGTTTCCTTTTTTTTTCTCTACTCTTTGCCCAATGCTATGCTGTAAAGACCCAGTGTTACCTTTTGTAATGTTTTGCTCTTTTATCCTATTGTCTAGTCAATTCTAAATGGCAGCCCAAGTGCTTTTGTCTGCTTCTAAGTATATGCTTTATGTCCGCTTTCCTGCTTGTTTCCTACACTTTTAAAAACTCTATTTATAATATACATGTGGAAAATATCACACCACCATAGAAATACAGATTTAAGAAATACATACATACATACATATATACATATATATTTTTTTTCCCTCTCAAATTTGCAAAGGTACAAAAGACAATGTTTGCAAGAACAGAGAAAGTGGACATTGTTGTACTGTGGTAGCATGTAAATTAGTACAGACCGAGAGAGCTGGCAGTATACCTCGAACAGCATGAAAAGAAAGTGTATCCTGAGAACATTCCTAAGGAAAAATCCTATATATGGGAAAGTTATGTGCGCCCACAGACGCAAAAATCTCCCCCACCCCCAATATATGGGGCCCAAACGCCCAAAATATTTGCCAGTGGGAAATGCCTGCGTGACGTACAATGTGTATTTTACTTCACACGTTACAATTTGATCAACTAGAAATAAAATGAGCAAGTACCTGATTAAGCTACAGTGAATGGAAAAAAAGTAGTTGACAAAATCTTAAAACCAGAAAACCCCCGCAAAAAAAAAAAAAAAAAAAGATGAGAAGGAATTAGAACAGAATTGGGGGGGTTGGTATGGGTGACTCCTAGTTTTTCCCATCCTTTTCTGTATTTCTCAGGTTTTCTTTAATGGGAATAACTGTTACAGAAAAAAATTAATAGGGTTTCACTCACTTCACTTTTACTTTTCCTCCTGTCTGTACTGAGGAAAATTACCCATTAGTGCCTACCTACCTCCTCTTTCATCCAAATGTAACACTTGATTACTATTATACTTCCTGAAAGCCTTTCAAAAAGTGACTTCTCTAAGGAGTTAATTCTGAAGATGCCTGCCGGGCTGAGGACGCTACGTTTATTCTACAGAACTGCGTGTGAGAACACAGAGTGGATAATCACTGTGTAATCAATTTTCTTACAGTGTCAGCTATGTGGATACCTCCTGGCTTCCGTTCCTCACTCTTAAAGTAAATTCTGTCTCCTAGGTCAGAGGGAGGTCTTCCAGCTGAAGGTGGCATCTGCGATGACTTATCGTTAACAGCTGGACAACAAAACCGTCCTGTGTTTGACAAACACAAACCTTCGTTGGGACTGGGATGAGGAAGTACTCCCACAGACCCTCCGGCTTTGCCCACAGACCTGGATGAATGCTATAAAAATACTATTCTAGCTGGCTTTCTTTTTTTTTTTTTTTTGGAGGAACACAAACTTTACTTGAAAGATGAGACCTAAAGCTTCATACTCCGAATTCTTTACTAAAACAAGATGTTTAGGCTCTCACAAATGGATTCCCTAAAGCAATGAATCAGGACCTTGTTCTCTTTTGTGGGGACGGTAAAAGTTGGGGACCCAGTGAGATCGTCGGCACAGGCTCACGAACACACAGAATGCAGGTCTCACGACTGCAAGTAGAGGCACGTCCACCCCTGTGACCCTACCTAAACATTTGACGGTCCCGATGGCGTGCGCGGAAGCGGCCCGAGGTTTGTTGGTGACCAGAGCCAGCTCTCCGAAGTACTGACCCCGAGAACAGCGAGCAATTTCCACGGCACCATTCTCTTCCACTTCTGACTTACCCTGACAAGGGAAGGAAGAGTGTGAGCCGTGACTCAGCTCATGAAATCTCCGTTAATCGTAGGGTGAGCATCAGAAAGGAAACCTGGTGCTCTGTGGCTAACATGGCTTTTTAGGACTTGCCAACACTCACCTTCCTTTTCATAGTGATTTTCACTTCGCCAGACTCCACGATGAAAAAAGAATCCGCCAAATCTCCCTGTAAGAAGGAAACAAAAACAGAGTGGGGGAAATGCAGATTTCGATGCCAGCAATCCTGTTGGCCTCTTGCAGCCCTGAGATCGACCCAGCTCCATGGTACAGACGGTCTGCCGGGACAGTGAGGGGCCAGAGGAACAGACCATCTCACTGTCTACATTGAGAGGCCATGATCAGCAATTCTAAAGTAACAAGCTCACCTTCAGTTTAGAATGTACAATATAATGATTTGGTATTGTTCAGTTATTTATTTCATGTAAAACTATTTCAAATAATAAACTCTTCCCCATGGCACTTCTGGCTAAAGCTAGCCAAGGAGACATGGCAAATACAGAGGTGAGAATTAAGCCCCAACGGCCGCCTGGATGACAATGTCTACAGTCCCAGATAGCAGTGCCATGTCCCAGCACGTCCTGCTCTGCAGGCCAATCCTGTGCTTCCCAAGAAGCGCTCAGATGCGCACCCTGTGTCATACTCTGATGAGAAGCATCAGCATGGGACCCAGAGAGGAGAAACACTCAAGGAGGAGAAAACAACCGGACATATTGGGAGGCAGCCCACGTGGGCCCTGATGTTGTTACTGATGCTCTATCCTACCCTGGGGCCTCAAAAAGGCTTCTGAAAGTGTTGCCATTTCCAACCACACCCCTGCTTTCTCTACTTTTCCTTTTTGGGTGAACTCTGCCCTGATTTTCAGTGATGCCTCCCGAAGGAAGTAGTGTAGTATAGATGACAGCAAATACTGACTTTTCTGAGCCTCCAAAGTGATTCTAGAGAAACTTGGGAATTTCAAAACTCTTTACATACATTTCAAGAAACAATTCATAGAAACACATACAATTGTACATGCAATTCAAGAAACACAGTGTCAGATTACATCACAAAAATGTGGAGTCTAGATTTATGTAACATATTTATAAATGCTTCAGAGATAATCCCTAAAAATACCTTCAATAAACCCTAAGTATAATATATCTATAATCCTCTCTTACTTTGTATCATAGGAGCGTCCTATTACATTTTCAAGTGTTTAAAATCATAATACATCTGTTGACTGCTATGTTATTGCTTTTTCAGATTTTGTTTTTAAATAACCTCTAAGCCCAATGTAGGGCTAGAACTCATAACCCTGAGATCAAGAGTCACATGTTCCACTGACCAAGTGAGCTGGTGCCTGATAATTTTGTTTTCAAAACATGCTCTAAAGGCACAAAGAAGTAACAACACAGGGCTGGTGGGCTGTGCCAGTGTTGGATCATAGGGGTGATGGTGTGAAGTGTAGGGACACCAGAGGCACCGGGAGAAGGTTGGGGGAAGGGCACGGGACCTCTGTATGATCACTGCAACTTACCATGAATCTGTAACTATTTCAAAATAAAAGGCTAAAAAAAATCATGTCAAAAGTGCTCTGTGCTTGGTTATTTTTCAACTTCCATAGGAGAACCTTGGTCTTGTCCTCTAATTTGACTCCACCTCCTTCCAACCCCTGACTATAATCGGTGTGTGCATGCATGTGGACAGGAGAGACTGATTTACTTGTGTATTTGCCTCCTAACACAATTATTCGTGCCTCAAGCTCATAGACCTTGCGTCTCATTCCACATATCCTAAAAGACAACACTTAAATGTGATACAAAAATTAAAGAACCTTAAAATCTGTTGAAATCGTTCACGTAGTGCTTAGAACTGTAGCTAAGAAATATGGGCACTATCATCAGTCTGCTTTATCTGTGAACCCTGACTGTCTTCATAAATCCTACTTCTCGGCAGCTCTGTCGTAATGAAGGTGTGTATTCCTACCTGATCCAACTGGGATCTCGGAGAAGCATTAGGGGTGAAATGGCACGTCAGCCCCCATTTGGTGCCTGGAAGCTGATACAGAACACGGTACAGCGTGTTCCCTTCTTGATTAACTTTATCAGGGAGCATCCCCAGGAGGCTTCATCTTGAACTGATCATGCAAAACTCTGCGGGAACTCCCGGTGTGCTTTCTGGGTGCATGTTATCACAAGGAATGTGCTGACCTGTTTTTTCTGATTATTAACAACAACTTACCATAGATATGTTTGAATTTCATGTCATGTACAAATAGACAATTATCCAGAAATCCATCTGATGATTTAATCCATATTCATCAGGAGTTAATTATATAAATAAAAATATTCAAATAACTTAATGGCTGTAAATTAAACCACTTTCAACAGGTCTTTTGGTGGAAGTGATATTCATTTAATCCACCACTATATGCTGATTATAGACACATATGAAAAATTCATCAAGATCGGCCTTGTGAAAGAGGCTTTTGGAATAAAACCCTAAGCGGAATTACCTAAAAAGCACTATACCTGAGCAATAATCTGTTCTCCGTCGTTGTATACTTTGGTGCCTATCACATCTACCACTTTCAGGCGTTCAGAAACCTTCAATGGAAAAAACACATGATTAAATGGACTAAATTAAACAGACTAAACTTCTATTTCAGAACGTTAAAATCGGTAGTCTCGAGGCCAAATAGAACAGGTTTGTCAGTGTATGTGTTGTATTAACTGCCAGCATTTTTTAAAAAATAGGTTTCTCAGGAAAATCTGAATTCTCAGCTTCTCTTGAAAAATCAGGGGACTCAGAAATACCCAGGCCACATTGATGGCGCGCGGCCAACAATGGGCTGTGGTTCAGCAACGTTCTGGAGCTGGAGCCCGAGCCCAGCCTCCGTCCCACTCTGGCTTCCTCTGCTCCTGTGCCTTACCTGCCTAACTCTGAAGGCATGTGGATTTCCAGCCCCTAATCTTTCATTTTTAAAAGAGATGCCACGAGACACAATCAGTGTGCCTCTTATGCATTCTGTAACGTGGCCAAAAACTTTACCAGGCATGTACCAACAACCCAACAGAGGGAAATTTCAGGAGATGCATCAGTGCTAATTCCAAGGCTCGTGGCCGGGACGCAGGAAGGCGGGGAAGGCACGGCAGAAGGAGATCGGGAACACGCTAGGTTCGAGACATCGAGTAGACCCGTGAGCACTAATGTCAATTATGCAGTTGGATAAACGCGTTGGCCATTCGACAGAGGGACCTTGCCCGGCGATGGCCATTTTAGGAGATAATGTATAAGCAGTGTTTAAAGCCAGGGCATTTGACAAGTTCGCCAGGTGAGTAAGCGTAGCCTAAAAACAGAAGAGACCCTGGAAGGCCAATCTGAAGAAGAAAGGGGAAGGGGGGCAAACAGCAAGGTTGACTGGGAAGGAAAAGACTCCTTCGAGAAGCTCTCCCTGTGAAGGCGTAACTAGCGCCCCTGCCCACATTTCTGCCATTACTTCAAGTTTGCTTTTCCTTTTTCTAAGTTTTTATTTAAATCCCAGTCAGTTAACATACAGTCTTATATTAGTTTTCAGGTGGTCGATATAGGGATTCGACCCCAGTGCTCCCTGTAGGTGCCCTCCTTCATCCCCATCTCCCCCCACCCGGTGACCATCGAGTGTTCTCTCGAGTTGAGTCTGTTTCTTGGTTTGCCTCTATCTTCCCTGGGCTCATCTGTTTTGCTTCTTCAATTACACATGAGTAAAATCAAAGGTTCCGTCTTTCTCTGACTTATTTCACTCAGCATTATACTCCCCAGCTCCACCCATGTCATAAATGGCAAGATTTCATTCTTTTTTATGGTTGAGTAATATTCCATTGTGTGTATGTTTACATGCGCACATATACCACCTCTTCTTTATCCATTCAACAGTCGATGGGCACATGGGCTGTTCCCATAATTTGGTTATGATAAATAATGCTGCTATAAACATTGTGACATGCGTATCCCTTTGAATTAGTATGTTTGTATTCTTTTGGTAAATACCTCTGAAGTCTTCTTTTAGATAAAGATCACATATAAATCTGTTCTAGACACTCACATGAGTCTGTTACTTGTAAAACAAAGCAAAACAAAACATCTGCAGCTACGGGTAGTATAAGAAATACTATGTTAGACAAACACCATCGTTTAATCTTTTCAAATAAAAATATTCAAAGAAACTTTCCTACAGAACTAAATGTTCCACACAAAACAAACTTTTAAAGCAAAATAAAACAAAAGCATAAACATGTACTTACTTCCAATGATTTAAGGAATGGCAGTGACTCGATAAAGCTTTCATACATTTTTCTCTTTTTGGCATTATTTTTTACAATTATTCTCCTGAAGGTTACCCTGTCCTAAAGGCAAAATAGCAGATACAAAGACAGTTAAGAGGCAGATTTTATTAGGAAAAAAAGTTTGAAGAGATAGTCTCATTTTAGTCCCAATAAAAAACAAACAATAACTGAAGATTCTCAAATAAACGGTTAATGTTATTATATTTTTTCAGATTGTTTAATTTCTTCAGGCATAAAATATAGACCCATATAAAAGATTACTTTCCTTTTTCTGAAAAAGGAAAGTTTCCTTTTATTCAGAACAGAACTGGCCAACATGTAATGGTAATAAATCCACAAGGTGGTGCTACTGCACCATTAGAAAAAAAGGCACCTGCTCTGTCTTTGTTTTCCTCCAGCTTTACTGACATAGAACTGATCTGTAACATTGTGTAAGAGTTCAAGGTATTCAACCCTTTGCTTTGATACACTTATATATTATGAAATGATTACCACAATAGGGCTGGTTAATACTGGTATTACCTCACATAATTACCCTTTCTTTATTGTAATGAGAACATCTGAGACTCCCTTTGCAACTTTCAAAGGTACAATACAGTGTTAACCATAATTACCATGCTGTTCATTCAATCCCCAGAACTCATTCACCTTGTAACTGGAAGTTTCCAACCTTTGACCACCATCTCCCCATCTCCTCCACCCTCAGCCCCATGAAGCAACCTCAGCACTCATCGTCTCTGAGTTCAAACAGAAGAACACAAGTTCTCTACTGTGGATGACAGCCCTTGGATGTCCAAAATCAAGCCGTGGAACATGACCACCCCCCTTTTTTTTAAAGCTGACTTATAATGGACCTATAATATTAAATTAATTTAGAATGTACAATATAATGATTTGATACTCACATATACTGAGAAATGATCACAATAAGTCTGGTTAACATCATCACCATACATAGTTACAAATTCCCTTTTCTAGCGGTGAGAACTTTTAAGATCTATACTCTTAGCAATAGATATAGCCTGCAGACTGCAGTGGCCATGGTGGACAGGACATTCCCAGGTCTTATTTATTTTATAATTCTGACCTCCTTCACCCATGACCAGCATTTTTATAAAAAATAACGTATAGAAAATCTCAGCATGCACACCTTATAGTTAAGTTTTGTTTAGTTATTTAATTTAATTCAGTTCTATACAAAGACATACATAAGTAAATACAGTAATATACTGGTAAATATACTGGTTGTGATCTTTCTGAATGGAAATCTTCATGTGGGTTGTAGAAAAAAAATGCATGAAAACACTATTAGAAATTTTTTTTTTAAGATTTTTTATTTATTTATTTGACAGAGATCACAAGTAGGCAGAAAGGCAGGCAGAGAGACAGGAAGGGAAGCAGGCTCCCCGCCAAGGAGAGAGCCGGATGTGGGGCTCGATCCCAGGACCCCGAGATCATGACCTGAGCTGAAGGCAGCTGCTTAACCTACTGAGCCACCTAGGCGCCCCACGTTATTAGAAATTTTTTTAATCATAAAGCAATTATGAGATCTTGAAAAAATTATGTATGCTAGGTTGTCACATCCACATAATGTCAGAGTTTTTCTTTTTTAAAAAATGTGCACAGAGAACTACAACTTTCTTGAATATCAGAGTCAAATGCCAGTGTTTACCATTCTCAGGGTTCTCAAACTTTCCTCTGTTTATACTACTTAACCTCAAAGATACAGAATTCAATTAGGAAACTAGGAAAAATTTTAAAGATAACAGCTCAAAAAATTGTTTTCCTACAAACTTTATTTGGAAAAACTCCCTACAAAACATTATTTATAATGGTTCTTAGTCAAGAGCCCCCAGAATTATGTTGGTTTGTCACACACACACCAATATACAATTATACCATTTTAATATCCTGTAAAACTGCGATATGTTCATTAATTATTAAATTACTATGCTGACACAGTGAGGATGAATTTAACCGAATTGGCAGGATGGAGGAAAACACCATTGTGGATGTAAGTCTCCAGGAAAGGAAATATCCTGTTCCACAATTTAGTTTATTATAATTTGACAAGGGCAATAATTTGGAGTTGTAATCCTAATCAACTTTTTTAAAATAGAAAAATGTGCAAGATAATTACTAAAACTATTGAAATAATTTCCAAGCTCGGGTCTGCATCAGAATCACTGCGGTATGAAGACTTGAATGACTCGAACAACGTCTGCGTGTAGGGCTCACTAACCTATAGGTCATAAAAGCTACCCCAAGTGATTCTGATACATAATCAGGTTTGGGAACCAGCTGCAACCCCCTTTTATGGACAGAGTTTATTGCAAAACAGAGCAGATGAGAAATAGTTTAGGGATTAAAAATTAACCACAATGAGGTATTTGGTCCCATGAAAATTTTGTTAGTGGCCCACTTCTTCACACCCACTGTGACATATAATTAAAATCCACAAAGTCCCATTTCAAATGTTTTCATCCTAGTCACTTCAATAATCGCCTTCCTGAATCACTGGCAGGGTCACGTGTGTCAGTTAATCCCCTAGGGCTCACAGTGACCAAGTACTATTTACAAACTTAGGCTAGTCTAACTAAGGGCTTTTCTCTCAGGATCTGCTTATGTTTCTACCTGCATTTATAGGGCAGAGCTCCAATCTGCGGGTCTTAAAGGAAAACATCTTTCCTACTCAACTCTTCCTGAAAAGTTCAGTAAGTGGCTCTTAAAAAACGTATTTGAAGGATTAAGTGACAGGCTAATTCTAATTTTTAGAAAAGTTCCTGCACTTAGGCACATATCCTAAGGTAATCATCATAAACTGCCCACCTGAATAACGTGGAGAGATAAGTAAAATCTCTGAAAATGCTTAATCCTTCTTGACGGCTTAAGTATCGTACACACTGGGAATGCTGGGCCTTGGTACCCAGCTTAAGGTTTCTACCGGGGCTGCAAATTAGGAGGACTCGGAGGGGCCAGCCCGCTACGAGTGATGTTGCTCCAAGGGTGTGCAGGGGGCTTCCAGACCCTCTGAATCTGGCCGGCAACCTCAACCCAAGGACTGAACCTTCAGCAGAT
Organism: Mustela putorius furo; assembly: GCF_011764305.1. Classification (NCBI taxonomy): domain Eukaryota; kingdom Metazoa; phylum Chordata; class Mammalia; order Carnivora; family Mustelidae; genus Mustela; species Mustela putorius. Next base: position 17,470,266 of record NW_025421998.1, read on the forward strand.
ACCTTCCTTAACAGGTGATGGCCGACTCTAGATGGAGCCAACCACTCTGATACCTGGCAAACATGTCCTATGGATCTAGCCTGGTCCAGTTTGTGGTTTCTACTTTGCTGGCTTTGGGTGCTCAAATCAAAATGAGTCAGAGAGACTCATCACAGCAACAGTAACCGCCTAATTCTAATAAGAAGAAACGCAGAGTATGTATGGTTTCTCTGAGCAAGAGATTTTTTATCAGCTGACTCAACTTCAGAGTTCAAGGGCTGAGTCCACACGGAGTGACAGGTTACTTCTGCAAAGCTACAGATGGTTCTTGGACCCAGACTGCAAAGAGACCTTCTATGCTCTCAACCTCTTCTCCTTCCACAAAATGATTATTGAGGGAACTAATCTAATAAAATAAAATACACACTCGAAACCAGAGAGTGGGCCATTTTCAACAATTTGAAAGGAAATACAAGCATTGCAAACATGCCCTAAAAATCAGCATTGCTTGAAGTGTGCTCTGGGCACAGCGACACCGGGGTCTCCTGGGAGCTCATGAGAAATGCAGGAGGACCACAGGCCTCATCGCAGATCCTGTGAATCAGGAGCTGCAAACTATGCTCCCACGTGACCCGTAAGTAGCTCGGAGTCTGAGAAGCTCCAGCTTAAAGACAGGCTTCCAGAACAGGCCAGTCTGAACCCTGGTATTGGGTATGGAAAGTATCCTCCTCCCACCTCTCCCAAAGGTCTTTTTTTTTTTTCCTCCCAAAGGTCTTTAAACCAACTTTTAAGTCTTGTAGAAATACCACCATTAACAAACTTATTTTAAAAGCCCAGCTCCCACCCCTGCAGTCTGATTATACTGGTCTCGGTGGATCCTCAGCAAGAGGATTTTTTTTTTCTTAAATATCCCCTCCCCTTGCCCTGCATGCCTTCAAGTAATTCTGATGTGCATTTGGGTGAGAAACGTGGGCTTCCAGAATTTGGATGCTACCCAGCTGCTTTTCAATGCAAACTTGTTCCAATTTATTTTTTTTTAAGATTTTATTTATTTGACAGAGATCACAAGTGGGTAGAGAGGCAGTCAAAGAGAGAGAGAGGAGGAAGCAGGCTCCCTGCTGAGCAGAGAGCCCAATGTGGGGCTCGATCCCAGGATCCTGGGATCATGACCTGCCCCTGAGCCGAAGGCAGAGGCTTTAACCCACTGAGCCACCCAGGTGCCCGAAACTTGTTCCAATTTTAAAGCATGTCCAGGGAACCTTCTTACAGGGGCTTCTCAAACTCCAGCATGCGTCCGAGTCTCGTGGTGGGCTTGCTCAAGCACAGATCACCGCATCCCACTTCCAGAGCCTCTGATTCACGAACCTGAATCAGTAAGGGGGAGGGGCCCAGAACAAGCATTTCTAGCAAAGTGCCCCAGTGATACAGATGCTCCCTGTCAGGGGACCACACCTGGGGAAGCGCAGATCCAACCAAACCACAAGAAAGCTACCTGACAAAACAGCCCCAGAGGCCTTGCTCACTGGTCTGGGTGGCTGGTTTCTAAGGGTGGGTAAAAGAGCAGCAGTTCGGATCTGGCCCAGTAGGTTAAGCTCCTGACTTCACTGGGAAAAGAACATGAAGATTTCACCCAGCACTGAGAAGTACAGCATCCAGTAGGTGCTTAATAAATACCCTCAAAATGACCGATGAGGATCACAAAGACATCCACCTTTTAGAACCAGAAGACTCTACCTGCCCGGCTTCTGTCATAATGATTTCACAAGTAACACTCAGGTCAAATACAGGTTCCACTCACCAAACCCCACAGAGCACCAGGAGAGGTAGCAGTGATTGTGGCCGCTCTGGGCGTATTGTACATTAAGGCCAGTTCACCGAAGCTCCCGCGGTTGTCGTAGTTGCCCACACACCTTCCGACACCGTCGCATTTCACGTAGATGTCAAATGTGCCTCTGTTGGCAGATGAAAAACAAGAGGTAAAAGTAACTCAAGTCAAATCTCCTGAAAATCATCATTTCAGAGAAGAGCCATGTTCGACGAAATCTCCTTTCCAGATTCCCTTTCTCTTCTGACCGGACATGTGCCTGCCAGGGAAAAATGAGACCAAATAAAAGTTTATAACAATAAGTGATAAAAAATAAGAGCCAACTGTACAGAATAGGCACAGACATTCTTCTGAAAAAGCCGACTGCAGTATCTCCGAGCGTTACAAACGTGAAGGATACGTCAGGAGTTTTGTGTCTAAAGAGAACATGTATTACTTTTGTAATCAGAAGAAAATAACATTTTTTTTTTTTAAAGAACACAGCTCTAACAATTTAGTCGGTCCTACTGTACAGCAAATACAAGGCTCTTGTATCATTTAAGGAAGGGGCCAGCGAAGCACGGCCCAGGGACCCACAGTCTGCCTTCCGCAGTAAAAGTTTTCCTAGGACACAAACACATGGGTTCGCCTGCGCCTTCCTGACAGCTGATCTGCACGCGCAGAGCTGAGTGGCTGGGACCCCAGGGCCTCAAAGCCTGAAGAGTGTACTCTGGCCCTTTACACATCATCTGGGGTTTTACTGCAGACTGACCCCTAAGCCAAAGCAAAAAGTGGTAGAAATTCAGACTCAATATCTGATCCTGGTCTTTCTGTAGGTCTTTTTATTCTGTGCTTATCTTTTATTTGGGTTCGTCTTCCAGGCAGGCAGCACTCCGTGTGCCCAGCACTGTCCTCCATGTATCACGGACCCTGTGTCTATGGCACTAATTTCTTCCTTGGACAACTGTCTTCCCACACACTGCGCTTTGCCAGAGTACATGGCTTTGAGGCTTGCTGAAACACCTGAGAGGACAACCAGCAGAAATTCTTTGGCTTTATTCTGTGGGCTAAGCCTCTAACAAAGACAAAAAAGGGAGAGCTTTTAAGATTAGGAAAGGATTATGAGTGGTAAAGATACAACAAAAACAAAAAGCACAAGGTACTACACAAACATTAACGAGGAGGAGAATAACGAGTCTGATGTTCGCGGTTAGAAAGGCTTTTCAAGGACACCTTCTAGAAGCGGTTTCATGACTATTTTTCAAGTATAGACTAATTCTTCTAGTAACACTATTTACACTTTGGCACTAAAACCATTTTATGCATTTTCTACTTTGAACAGAATAAACTACGTGACAAACATGCTGATGAGAAGTAAAATGAGCCCCGAGGCCAGCTGCCAGCTCACCATCTAACGCCCCTACCACCTTCTCACACACATTTCTTCCTTGATAATGTGAGGCGTCGGGCAGAGCAGAGCCACAGGAAGACCACAAACGAGGACCAACGGACCCGGATGCTGGGCTGGCGGACCTTCACCGACTCCTGTCACTTCTGCATGCCTGGGACCTTTCGCCTGTCAAATGGGTGATGAGGATCTAACTGACCAGGGAAACGTGAGGGAGTTCTTGTCGTATTTGGGTTTCCCATCTATACCCCCAAAGTTAAATACAGCGTAACAGCTGAGTGAACTTGAGGCGCATCACTGATGAAAGCTGTTAAGGATACAAAAATCAAGAATTTAAATTTACCTATGGAATAACTGGGTGTGTTCTAAAATCAGAGAGCTCACCCCAGCCCTTGCCAATGGTTCTCCAGGTCACCACGGCATCCAGAGGAGGGAACGGAGGAATTGGTGAGAACCTGCCTGCGGAGGGCGTGCATCACTGCTGAGGTCAGGGACATGCCAACCCCAGAGCCAAGTCAAGACACAGGCTGCGCAGGCGGGGTGGGATTTTCCGCAAGGCTCTGCACTGAGCACAACTCAGTCCGGAGAAGCAATGCCCCCAATGAATTCGGCCACGCTGGGAGAGGACGTGCGTGGCCCCCAGACCAGGAGGGGCCGGGGATGCCGACACTTCAGCACCACTTTACCAGGGTGGAGAAACATAGCCTCTGTTCAGACCGCTCCCCCCTCATAGTTTAGGGCTCCTATCTAACGACCGCTTGAAGCATGCTGTTCTTTAGCGAAGTAAAGCACAACTTTCCAAAATTACATTTTCAATATGAATGCCGGTCTCCCCCATTTAATATGATAATCTCTCTGCACTTTTTTTTTTTTAAAGATTTTATTCATTTGAGAAAGAGAATGAGAGATAGAGCATGAGAAGGGGGAGGGTCAGAGAGAGAAGCAGATTCCCCATGGAGTTGGGAGCCTGATGTGGAACTTGATTCTGGGATTCTGGGATCATGACCTGAGCTGAAATGCAGTCGCTCAACCAACTGAGCCACCCAGATGCCCTTCTCTGCAATGTTTTAAAATAACTTTTCGACAAGGTTTTTAATGCTCAAGAATGCATACACAATTTCTGGAAAGAACATAAACTACCCTCTCCACCATGTGCATGTTTTACTTTATTGTTAATAAAAAAAGAACAGATTGAATTATGTGACTCAGCACCCCAGATGTTGTCCCTTCTAAGTGTAACAGGCCTCCTCTCAAGACAAAGTTAATAAACGAGGCAGCTCACAGTAAATGCCTGAGATTTATAGATTTAACTGACCCAAATCACCCGTTCTTCTATGAACGAGGCCTTTTTTTGTGATCTAATGTAGCTGCACCACACTCATTCACAGCAGGCTTCCAAGAATAAAGAATAAAGAGGTAATAGCAACTATGAAATATTAATTTGCCAGTCGTTACTAGAACCACTGAGGTTTTATACGGAAGGTTCATTACATTTCAGCAGGGAAGTTACACAAAACTTACCTATCGATCACGTAGAAGTTGTCACCATCATCTCCTTGATCAATTACATGCTCCCCTTCTTTGACCAGTTTTTCAAACATGGCGTCTAATACTTGAGACATCTGCTCCTATTTTTTCAAAAGAAAAGATACAATTCTTACGTTTGTCTACAGTATGTTCACTTAACTAACCATAATCGGCTTTATATTTCTGTGACCCAGCTCGAAGACACAGAAATATCACCACTGCCATGAAATCTTGTCAAACACACACACACACACAGCACAGTTGTTCGTTCCACCTAACAAATGAGATGACTATACATTGCCTTCCTTTCATATTTGGTACCTCAATGAAATTATAATTAGCTTATTTCAGAATATTTCAGTGCAACAACCACCACTTTGATATATTGAAAAATGAACCTGCGAACCACAACGTATAAATGAAATAGAATCTTGGCAATTAAAAATGACCAGATTCACAAAGAATGACTGCAAATGTCTTTTAAAGATTATCTGTTCTTAAAACTTCCTTATGTTTAGTCATCACTAGAATTTATGTAGAGATTACCTAAACACTTAGTGAATTCAAATTCTGACTCCAATCCTGTTTGGTTTAGCACTAAAAACAAAACAACAGAACTGAAAAACAAGATGAAAGGCAAACCCCAAAATGACAACGGGAGATTTGTGATCATGGTTCCTCATCCCGCTAGTTCTCTTCAAGAAGCAACCATTTACCTCCCTAGGGCAGATTTATTAAAACGAAAGTCAGAAGCGTCAAACCTATTCTTCAACAACTACTTATACTACATAAAATTTTTATTCTGCTCAAGTGTGATTGACAAGGCTTAAGGGTAAACCAGCTAGCGAGGATAAACTAAAAGGTGAAGAAACCTTTCCTTAGAACAAATACAGGAACCATTCAAAGACACCCCCACCCCCCGAGACAAAAGAGCTCAATGTTTCTCAAACTGGGTTTTGTGGAACCCAGGGATTTTGTGGAGGTGCCGCAGTAACTGATTTTGTGAACTGTTGATTTAAATGCCTCCTTAAAGTGACACTAATGTCACTTTATATTGACACTAAATATTGACATTAAATGCTCAGATGAATTTTATATACATGATTTTTTTTTTGTGAGGTTAAGTTTCTCATAAAATCAACCATGGTTAAGTGAACAATTCAGTGGCCACAAAGTTGTGCAACCACCACTTCTTAGTTTCTAAACATCTTCATCACTCCAAAAAGTAGGCCTGTGCCCACTATGCTGTCATTTTGCTCTTCTGCGCCCCCTGGCAACACCCACTGTTTTCTGTCTCTATGATCCCCCTAATCTGGTATTTCCTAAAATGCAATCATACAGTGTGACCTTTTCCTTCTGCCTTATTTCACTCAGCATAAGGTTTTCAAGGTTCATCCTTGTTCTGGATAATCCTATTTTATTCCTTTTTATAGATGAATAGTATTCTGCTGTAAATATACCACACTTCGTTTACCCATTCACCTGCCAATGGACACTTGGATTGACAAGGCTTAAGGGTAAACCAGCTAGTGAGGATAAACTAAAAGGTGAAGAAACCTTTCCTTAGAACAAATACAGGAACCATTCAAAGACACCCCCCCCACCCACTGTGAATAGTGCGGCTATGGAACAGTCATATTCAAGGATTTGTCTGAATATTTACATCCATTCTTCTGGGTTATACTGAGGAGTGGAACTACCGAGTCCTATGGTAATTCTAGGTTTAACCTTTTGAGCAACTGCCAAACCATATTCCACAGTCTGTAAACCATTTTCTCTCCCACCCGCAATAAAGTTCTAACTTCTCCACATCCTCGCCAACTTGTTATTTTCCCTTCTTAAAAAAATGGTCTATAGACACACACCTAGGAGCACTGGGCTGGTATTTCATTATGGTTTCAGGATTGGCATTTCCCTCATGACTAGCCATGCTGAGAATCTTTTCATGTGTTTATTGGTCATTTGTATATCTTTTTTGGAGAATGTCTATTCAAGTATTTTGCCTAATTTTAAGTAGGGTTGTTATTTTGTTGTTGAGCTGTAAGAGTTCTTTATATATTTTGGCTACTAGGCCTTTATATATATAGATGATCTGTAATTATTTTCTCCCATTTTGTAGAATGTCTTTCATTTTTTTCAATAATGTCCTTTGATGCACAATTTTTTTTATTTTTTATGAAGCCCAGTTTCTTTCTTTTCTTTTCATATTCCTATTTTTGGAATCCACTGCTAAATCCAAGGTCATGAAGATGAATCCTGTGTTTTCTATTTTTTTTTAAGATTTTATTTATTTATTTGACAGACAGAAATCACAAGTAGGCAGAGAGGCAGGCAGAGAGGGAGGGGGAAGTAGGCTCCCTGCTGAGCAGAGAGCCCGATGTGGGGCTTGATTCCAGGACTGTGGGATCATGACCCGAGCTGAAGGCAGAGGCCTTAACCCACTGAGCCACCCAGGTGTCCCAAACCTTTGTGTTTTCTTCTAGGAGTTTTTACAGTTTGGGAGCTTATATTTAGGTTCTGGATCCATTCTGAGTTAATTTTTTTGTAAAGTATAAAGGAGGGGGTCCAACTTGGTTCCTTTGTGTGTGGATATCCAATGGTCCCAGCACCATTTGTGGAAAGGATTCTTCTTTCCCCACTGAATGGTTTTGGCACTCTCATCAAAAATCAAATGGTCTTCAAATCAAATGTATAAATCAAATGTACAGGTTTGTTTCTAGACTCTCAATTCTATTCAACTGTTCGATGTGTATACCCAGGCCAATAACACATTGTTTTTATTCTTGGAGTTCTGTGGTACAGGTGAAGTTGTTGTTTTGTTTTGTTTTAAGATTTATTTAATTTATTTTAGAGAGAAAAGGGGAGAGAGGCAGAGTCAGAGAGAGAATTTCAAGCAGAGTCCCCGTTGAGTGTGGAGCCCGAGTGGGGCTCGATCTCATGACTCTGAGATCGTGACCAGAGCTAAAACCAGGAGTCAGGTGCTTAAAAGACTGAGCCACCCAGGTGTCCCTGTAGTAAAAGTTTTGAAACTGCAAGTGTGAGTCCCTCTACTTTGCTCTTCTTTTGCAATATTATTTTGACAATGTGGGCCCTCCTTGGCTATCTATACAAGTTTAATAAAAAAGACAACAGCAAAATATTAATGTGTTTTCCTGGTTTAGCTTTAAAATACGTAAATGCTACCAATTTAAGCTTTTATAAAATCATATTGAAACAAGTAATTTTTTTGATACAAATAATTTAAAAAAAAAATACAGAACCTCTACAAATAAGATATATTGTCAAGTAAAAAGAACAGGGCAGGACACTGTGGAGAGTTTGCTGCCAATGAAATTTAAAAAAACAACATACTGCTCTGTACAGGGCATAACCCTGGAGAAATACCCATGGAAATGCTCAGAGCACATGGCTCCTGGGAAGCTGGGTTGCGAGGGGACTACTTCCCCTGTAGTTCTCCCAGACTACTCTCCCTGACTACTCTTTTGATCTTTTTGAATTTTTATAAATTGTATATGCACACAGACTTAGAACTTGTCATTAAAAACCCAAGCTCTCCATTGGAACAGAGAACATACATCTTCACGGGGCTAACGAAGCTTCTGGAGGAATGATGGGGCTGGGTCCTGCAGGAAGGGGTTTTCGTCCCCTCCCTGGGTCCCTGCGTGAGCTGTGACACCTACTTATGAAACAGGAGCCTCTGTGGAAGATGAAGCCAGTGTGGCCAACAAGCAGTGCTGTCTGGATGTGCTGCTAATTGGCCCCACAGGGACCATTTTATCCAAATGAGTTCATCAACCAGGCAGCATATGGTCACCTATCAAAATTATGGTTTGATTAAACGGTTTACTAATATTTTGTAGCTCTTACTATTTATATTTAGTCCAGATGGAGAGAAAATATCAGCTTTATTGATTAGCTCTTTCTCTAAATGTCAAATGGAGGGGGAAAAAATGAAATCCAGTGCTCTAATAAATTTTTTTGTTGCCTTGGTATTTAGCTGCATTTTAAAACATTATAAAGCTTAGGAATTCATACATGGATATATAAAAAAGTAATTCCTGGTAAAATACAGAACAATCATTTCTTCTAGAACTTGTCACTGTGACATGTGTCAGTTCTAATCAATCAAAATGCAATTTCCCCATAATTATGCACAGAGTGAAAAGAACTTAGGAAATATTTAATAGGCAGAGGCTTATCCCAGTGACTGACAACTACAGTAGGAAATCCACATCTTATTCTACAGAAAGCAAATTCAAGCTTGATGAAAGTTCTCTAACTTCAAAAATAACAATTTACTCTCCATTAACCAAAGAACCTATCACGGAGCATAGGAAAATTATTTCCGTTTGCCTCAAATTAGAAATATTTCAGAAGAAAAATGGCCTACTGAGTCGAGCATTAAATATTCATGAAAAGGATATCTTCAAAGAGATTAATAATTATAAATGCTGTGCCCAACATATGAATATACAGCCCTCCCAGGAAAAATGTCCAGAGGCCCAGGAGGAGCAAGACTTCCAAGCTAAACAATGACTTCAGGGAGTTCAGGTGAGACAGTAGGTAAAAGGCCAAGATCATTCTTCCTTTTAGTCCGCAGTTACTGCGTGCCCTTCCTCCTCCAAATTCTCCCACTTCAGAAAAAGATACCAGCTCATGTTCATTCCCAGCAAGACAGTGGGAGTCATCCTAAACCCTTTCCATCAGGTCAATCATTATTTGGTCCCTAAAAAGTGCCAACTTCTGCTAACCCTGAATATCTTATGAAACCCATCCTCTTATTCCCTTCCCTAAGCCCAGTTCCCGCCTTTCTACTCTCCATCCTGCCATAACAGTGACCTCAGACACATTTGATTGTTACTTTCTCTGCTTAAAATGTTTCCATGGTGACTTTCCGCTGCCTACAGTATGTGGCTGACATTATAGGGGGCACTCAAGAAGGGTCCTGGGGGACATGGCACACATGTACCTAAGCACTCGCCACTGTGTCTGCTGACGCAGGCTCCTGTGAAAACACTCCCTTCCCTTTCCTTCCATCGGCGACCTCCTTCCTACTCACTTTCTGAGGCTCAGCTCAGGCAGCCTCCCCAGCTTCCCAAATCCCCATGTGGGGCTGAGAGACCCTCTCCTCACACAGTGTCCTGACTCCATCACAGCGCTGGTGAGGTACCAAACTGCTTCTGAATCCCTCATCAAATCATATGTTCCAAGAAGACAAAAGCCATGTCTCAGTATTTCTGCAGCGTCCCTAAAAAGGCTTACATGGGCTCTGGAGCACAATGATCAGTCAGGGCATTGAACTGAATGAAAGCTGTTGTATAAGCAGGTGATCAGAGTTGAATATGTAATTCACTTTAAATGCATCTGGGTTATTGTAAAAAAAAAAAAAAAAAAAAAGTGTATCATGAAAAACTAGAAGACTGTTTAAAACATGAGCTTAACCTAAAATCTTCAATCTGCCATTCCTGGGGGGGGAGGGTTTGTTTGTTTTTTGTTCCAGGTGGTAATTTACTGAGAAAAATAAAGTTTTACTCATCTATATTTTGCATCAGAAGGATTGGGGATAGTAGGGCAAATAAATCCACACAGCTTGAGCTCACATTTTTAAAAAAAAACATCTATTGGAAGCAACTATGTAAATATATTAGCTTCTTGCCCTACAAAATATTTAATAATGATAATTCATGAATTTCGTAATTTCGTGAACTGGTTTTTTCTTTCTCCCCTGGCCATGAACTGGCCTTTAAAATACAGGTATTGGGACGCCTGGCTGGCTCAGTTGGTTAAGCATCTGCCTTTAGCTTGGGTACTGGGATGGAGCCCCGCATTGGGCTCCTTGCTCAATGGGGAGCCTGCTTCTTCCTCTCCTTCTCCCTCTGGCCCTACCTCCTGCTCATGCTCCCTCATACTCTCTCAAAAAAAAAAAAATTTTTTTTAAATATATGTATTTTTTAAAAGTTGGGGTAACCTATAAAAGTTGACTCCGTTTCCACATTTGGGTCATGGCAGCAGGACCATGGCAACCCGAATGACCACACAGCAATGAAGAAGCACAACATGAGATGAAGAAAGAGAACATTCAGGTCTGAGTACAGGGCAAAATGTGAACCTCAGGCCTACTCATACCGAGAGGGGTTTCTAAAAACGCACCCAGAACCTTTTAAAAACAAGAGATTTCACAATCCTTATAAAGGAAAAAAATCCCTCTACCTTTAAAGTGAAGTAAAATGTTCTTTTCAAAATAAGTAGAATACAAAAGTTATACACTAAAATATCATTATTATCACTAGCCCAAGAGAGCGGCAATCCACCCTTCATATTCCCGCTGGATGTACAAAGAACTTGAGGTCCTGCCCTCCCTTCATCTGGGCCGTTTCTCAGGCTACACTTGTAACCTGGAGGGATGAGATAATGTCTTCCGCGGACAAGGGGGCAGGCTGGCCGGCCTGTGTGCTCCAGGCTGCAAGGACACAGCTTCTCCCAAGCTTAGCGCTGCTTGTGGGGCAGAGGGTTACATCATCCAGGGTGACATTAGCTTGTCAAGACCCTGCACCATTTTTCACTCTGTGATGCTGAAACAAAAAAACCGTCGCTGGTCACTGCGGTGTCGCTTACCGGATCGAGGTTCTTAAACAGCAGGATGTCCTTGCAAGCCTCTTGCAATCGATTTCTTTGATCATCAGTTTTGGGATGTATAATCTAAAACCAAATTAACAAACACATCAGTCTACTTGTCTTATGATAGGCATAAAACTTCCCCGCAGGACGTCGGAGGGAAGAACTGTCAGTGCTGAGGTCCGCTTTGGGGGAGCAGACGCGAGCTCTCAGCCCCCTGAGTGAGGGAAAGTCATGCAGCTTTGTCTGGGGCGGAGGTGCAGCCTTATCCGCAGCATGCCTGACAGCTTTTCCATCAAGTGCTCCCCCGGGTTAGCAAGTTCATTTTGTAAAGGGCTGTGATCACCTATTCACTGAAGACCCCAAGACCCCTGGCAAGTAGCTTGGACAGAAACTGTACGGCCCCTCAAACACTAAAATATTTATTACCTAGAAAGGAGAAAATTTTTCAGTTAAAGAAAATAAGGTTTACAGAAAATGTTTGCCAGCTCCTGCTCTAAAGCTCTGGTGTCTTTCATTTAAAAAAATTAGAAAACCAATTCATAAATAAAATTTATATAGACATTTTCTCCAAAGAAAACACCGCAAATCTATTCTGCTAAGCAAGGCATATCTGTACAAGATAGTTTCCTATTTGTCCACACAGAGCTGAAGGTAACCTTTAAAAAATTCAAATCAGAACACCTGGATGGATTTCATTGCATTTACTGCGCATTAAATGCCCGTCCTTCCTTCGCCACCATCACTTCAGCCATGCAGTCCACAGCCACACCTGCCTGCACTCAGAACTGCCAATGGCTCTCACGCTGGGGCACTGGGGCCAAGCCGAAACTGGCTCCTGGGCTTTGTGGCAAGGTTCCCCTTCGCCACCTTCCGGGTCCCACCTCAAGGAGACATCTTGCAACTAGTCCATCTAATTAGGGACCCTGTCGACATGGGGTTTGGTTTTATTTTACCATCCTGTGGGCACTTGATATCTTGTACCTGTTCATTAATTTACTGGCTTGTTGTTTAATTCTGCTATTAGTCTCTGTGCCCCAAGATAGTAGGGACTTTTCCTACAGTACTCACCCCTAAAATTCCTAGCACCCGGCCAGGCATACAGAAGGCACTCCCCCAAAATTTTGAGGAGTAACATCACAAAGAAATGATCCGTTCTTAAAATTACCAGCTCTTTTCTACCAAAAGAGCTACATGTTAGATGTGTATATATAATTCTTATATTTTCATTTATTTTTTTAAAGATTTTTTTTTTTTTAAATAATCTCTACACTCAACACGAGGCTTGAACTCACAAACCCGAGATGGAAAGTTGCATGCTCCACTGACTGACACCGCCAGGCAACCCTATATCTTCATTTATTAAAGGTAGAATCTAATTTGTGATTTTTCCAAAATCCATCTTTTTTTTTTTTTTTAAGATTTTACTTATTTATTTGACAGAGAGAGATCACAAGTAGGCAGAGAGGCAGGCAGAGAGAGATGGGGGAAGCAGGCTCCCTGCTGAGCAGAGAGCGTGATGCGGGGCTTGATTCCAGGACCCGGAGACTATGACCTGAGTGGAAGGCAGAGGCTTAACCCACTGAGCCACCCAGGCGCCTCCAAAATCCATCTTAAGTATTTAAAATTTCTTCGAATTCGTATCAAAGAATACTTATATTAATCTGAGACTTAAGGATTTGATACATGGTCTGTGAAATATAAAATGTTCAAATGAAATGGCACTTTATCAAAATATATGTTTTCCTTACAAATTTTCCAATATATGCTTACAGCCAATTAATTCTGAAATCTGTAAGAATAATTTCCAAGGGCTACGGTGCAATTTGCCGTGTAGTATCTATGACCAAAAAAATAGTGCAGTTTTTGGTAACATGTTTAGACTGTTAGTTTGACTGTTCTGTCAAACTAATGGAGAACCTGAAGCACTTAATAATTATAATAAATAAATTGGAAAAAAACTATTAAAAGTAAGATGGAGGGTGTTGGAGGGGACAGCTCCCGCAGTGAATGCCCAGCTCATAAAGATTCATCCTTCTCTAGGAACTGCCTTCATTTAAAAGTGGTGTCTGGTAGCCAAAGGTTGCCCTTGTCCCTGGTCCTCCCAAAGCTGGGTCCATGAGAAATTCTCCCAGGGAAACTAAGACTTCCAGCTCAGAGTCCCAGCATGAAGAACCACTGGCAGCCAAGTGTCTTTCTAAGACAACACTCTAAGTACTGCACCACAGCTATGGAAGGTCCCCAGAGGTGGGCTTGCTCTGGCCCACCAGCCACAGCTTGGGTTATTTTGATTTTTTCCCAATTCTTTCTGTAATTCTATAAGATTTCAAAGGATATGTCCAAGAATTTTCTTCAGTATTTTCTCTTTTTAAAATTTTTATCTCAATGTGATTGGATTCTTTGACATAGCTAAATGAATCTTAACAAGTACCACCTCCCCAACAAGACAGTTAGGAATTAACTGGAGTGACCCAGCCAATCACTTTACCTATCACATAGATCAAAATGGGACGCCTGGGTGGCTCAGTTGGTTGGACGACTGCCTTCGGCTCAGGTCATGATCCCGGAGTCCCAGGATCAAGTCCCACATCAGGCTCCCAGCTCTATGGGGAGTCTGCTTCGCTCTCTGACCTTCTCCTCGCTCAGGCTCTCTCTCCCTGTCTCTCTCTCAAATAAATAAATAAAATCTTAAAAAAAAAAAATGGTAGCTAATAGTCTGAGTCTAGGAGATACGGTATATTATTTTTTTTTTTAAGATTTTATTTATTGACAGACAGAGATCACAAGCAAGCAGAGAGGCAGCAAAGAGAGAGGAGGAAGCAGGCTCCCCGCTGAGCAGAGAGCCCGATGAGGGGCTTGATCCCAGGATCCTGAGATCATGACCTGAGCTGAAGGCAGCGGCTTAACCCACTGAGCCACCCAGGCACCCCAACGGTATATTGTTTTTAAACCGTACTTTTGAAATGTTATTCAATTTAGATTCTCACTAAATTAAACCAGCCCATCATACACCTCAATTACTAAGTTTTACCATGTACACCTAAATATGCAAATATACTCTTCAAAGTCACTCATTGTTTCTGCTAGATACATAAATCAAAGACACAATGGGGACAGCCTAGTTTTTACGACTACATCAAGTACTAACAGCATGCTATACGTTAGTAAAAACTTAATCCTAAGGAAACATAATTTCAGGCCAGAATTTATAGACATTATCAAATTAATTTCTGTTCTGGTAGCAAACAGTGAGCTCCCCCCACACTGCTGGTGGGAATCCATACAGGTATGGGAACTGAAATGGGATTTCCTTCCAGACCTTCAAGATAAGATTCCTGATCTTTCAACCACTGGATTTTATATCAATTTCAGGGAGCTTCATGATGTAATGACTTAGGGACACAGTATTCGCTTTTCCATATTAGAACTCAATCTTAGTTAAGTATTTGTCAGAGCTACGGAAATAAATTTTTGTTTATCATTTGAGTCCAAACAGAAAACAGGCGCTTTTGCCAAGAAAGTACTCAAAAAAAAAGGTAAATTATTACTTTCCCTTTTCAGGCACAGTTATCTCTTAATTTAGTTTACTTTTTACTAAATAAATAATAGGTGAAGGGAGGACATAGTTTAAAAACTGCTTCACACAACACTGGACAAATTCTTACAAAAACATTATGACCTTCAAGAAATCAGTTTCTGAGCAAACTATTAGATTCATAGATATCAAGGAGTTAGAACTTTTATACTGGTACTTTAGATATAATTCTACTGTGATTTTTGTTTGTTTCAGAATAAGCTTCTTTTGTTATAAATTAGTAGGAACAGAAAGAAGGCTTTCCCTAGTATTTTTCTTTCTTTTTTTTTTTTTTTAAAGATTTTATTTATTTATTTGACAGAGAGAGATCACAAGTAGATGGAGAGGCAGACAGAGAGAGAGAGAGAGGGAAGCAGGCTCCCTGCTGAGCAGAGAGCCTGATGCGGGACTCGATCCCAGGACCCTGAGATCATGACCTGAGCCGAAGGCAGTGGCTTAACCCACTGAGCCACCCAGGCGCCCATCCCTAGTATTTTTCTTTACTAGAAACTCTGTCAGAAAAATAGCATTAATGCTACGAGAAAGATAGCTAACAACATTTTCCATCACCAGGCTGTATTTTTGTAAAAGAAATAAAACCACAACTACAGTGAGTTTTTATGTTCATCCTTCCTTTTATCCAAAGAACAAGATCTTTCTCTTTGGAGAAAAGTAATTCTATAGAACTTGAAGTAGAAGGAAGCTATCAGAGAGAAGAGTAGAAAAGAAACAGTCAAAATAATCCATTATGCTTCTTGTCAATCTATATGCCTGTTAACCTCTTTCTAAAATCATATTCCTAGTCTGATACGGGAGTATAATTTAAAATTAATTTATTAAGGAATTTACATACCCTGGACTCTGCATCATCTTCTTCTTCATCAGGATTATAAGCTTCTGCACATACTATAAAAATAAAAATGGACATTTAAAAGATTATTCCATCAAGAAATATACTAAAATAAATATACCTTAAAAATTGATAAACAAAAAGAGAACCATGGTATAAAACATTAATTCATTTCATCCAGGGCAAGGCATCTAAGCTCAAAAGATGATTCCCTATTGGAATTTATAATGACTTTATTTAAAATATAAAGCTGCACTTTAAGACAATGACAATTGCTTTCTGCTTTCTGTTATAAACATAGCTTCACCTCCTCTACCTTCGTTTCTAAGCTATAGAAATGCATGACATCCAAAAATTACTTCAAGAACGGACCAAAAAGCCTAAGTTTGCTATGAAATGATCAGTTTAATCATAATTATGAGCACCTTTCATATATTATTCCTAAGCCAATCTTCCAAGAGCAAATAGGTTAAATGTGTTCATATTTCTTCCTGGCCTTTATTTTGAGTGGATTTCATACAGCATATATAATGTTAAAACTTGCTTTTTTCATTTAACACTGTAAGAATTTCACGTGCCATTAGAAACATTTTGCAAAAATTGTGTTTTATTTATTTATTTTTAAAAGATTTTATTTATTCATTTGACAGAGAGAGATGACAAGCAGGCAGAGAGAGAGGAGGAAGCAGGCTCCCCACTGAGCAGAGAGCCTGATTTGGGGCTCAACCCCAGGACCCCGGGATCATGATCCGAGCCGAAGACAGTGGCTTAACCCACTGAGCCACCCAGGCGTCCCATTGCAAAAATTGTTTTAAGGACGGCTGATTGTTTACCATAAGCTGGAATTAACCACTCCCTTAATGCTAGACACTTGGCTGGCTTCTATTAAGATAAGCTTGCAATAAACATCTTCATGCATAAATATTTGTCTACATTTCAGATTATGCTACAGGAATTATTTCCAAATGTTATTTTTGGGGGCTAACAGATATGACAAGTTTTAAGGTGTACTTATAACCAAGCTTCCTTCTAGAAGGACTACACCCATCCACTGTCAAATGTGTAAAAAGATTCCTCTAGGGCGCCTGGCTGGCTCAGTGGGTTAAGCCGCTGCCTTCGGCTCAGGTCATGATCTCAGGGTCCTGGGATCAGGTCCCGCATCAGGCTCTCTGCTCAGCGGGGAGCCTGCTTCCCTCTCTCTCTCTCTCTGCCTGCCTCTCCGTCTACTTGTGATTTCTCTCTGTCAAATAAATAAATAAAATCTTTTAAAAAAAAAATTAAAAATAAATAAATAAATAAAGATTCCTCTAAATTAGACAATAGAAATGGATGTTACTGCTTAAATCTTTGCCAATTTAGATGAAAAAAATTACTGAAATTTTAAAAAATTATTTTGAATTTGAACTATGTTCCACTGTTTATAAACTGGCTGTATTTCTTTGTCTTTAGAGGAATCTCGGTATGCATTTGATTTTCTTTTTGGTTTATACCAGTTTCCTAACAGTACTTTGTTGTATTTCTCATGATCATTTTATCCAGTTTCCTTTTTCACTACAACTACCGAGTTGTTATAGGTTATACATGCTAATTTTTAATGCAATGAGATCAAGGAAGAAAATTCCCCAATATGATTTAAACTCAAAAGTAAACATCACAAAAACACCACTGGTTTTGAGCTAGGAAGCTCCTTCTTTGTTTGCAAATCTAAAGATTCCTTCTCTTTCATTTTTTTAAAAGTAGATTTTTTTTTTAAACATTTACCCTTTAATTCATATGGACTGTACTCTGCCAGGGATGTAGAAATTTAAGGAAGAGGGATCAGCGACAAGCTGACAAATGTCTTTCCAGAAGCCTCAGGATGGCACAAAGAGTACTATCATTAGTACTAGTACTGCCATTAAGATTATAAAACCTGACATTGGCTTTCTTGTCTCCAGGCGCTGCTCTATCTACACACTCCACACACACTCCTGTGTATCCACACACACTCGTGGCCAGTGAGTGAGGGACTCTTAACCAGGGCCAATTTTGGCCCCCAGTGGACAAATGACAACATCTGAGGACATTTCAATTGTTACAGCTGTGGGACTGATGGGGAAGCCACTGGTTACGTCAACGATTCTGACGAACATCCTACAATGCCAGGGGCAGCTCCCGTCCCAGCAACCTACGACCACTGGCTCAAAATGTCCACAGTGCTGAGGGTGAGAAACACTAACCTACTGTCTATTTCCTCATTCAGTCTCACAACAACCCTAAGACAGACAGGTTTCCTTTCAGTACCTGACAGATGAAAGACCAGAGCTTATGTATCTTGGCCCGGATCACACATTCTAGGAGGACAGGACCAGTATCGGATCCCAGCAGGGTCTGGCTGAACCCAGAGCCCTTGTTCTTAACTCCTGTTGTGCCCTTGACTCTGGTGAATTCACCAGCATCAAGGCTGGACTTCAGCCGTCAGGCTCAAAACCGAGCAGAAGGAGACATGTCTCTCACGGGCAGGATCCCGTTAAAGAACCTCACTGAGGAATATCACCAGAATGCCAATTTAGTAACTAACTCCCTGAATCAAGTATGGAGTCAGCATGAGCAGCTCTCTCCCTGCAGGAAGACCATGCATGAAGCCAAGTCACAATTAAAGGGTTGCCTACTGAGAAAGAGGTGGGAGGAAGAGATTATTTGTCTAATAAAACGAATGTTAGGTGGCATCAGTCTGGGACAGCTTGAGCCTTCCACACACACCATACAGATGGTCCTGCTCATGGGGCCCAGATACTTTAATCCTGTTGGCTCCAACTTCCCAGAAAGCATGAGGACATGTACTTCTTTAAAGCTTGGCTCCGTGACTTGGTTTCCGTAGATGACCAGTCTCACGGGCAGGACGGCTACCTAATTATCAGGGCTCGGTACAGAATGAAAACACAGCCCCATGTTCAAAAATTCAGAATTTCAAGAGGGCACCAAGAGAACATTAGGACCAAACTCGGGGCCCCTGTGAACAGGGGGCCCAGGACGACAGCCCTGCTAATAGGATCAACATATTCAACGAGGTGTTAGAGTAGGTAAGACACTTGAGTGTTGATCTTAAATTTTAATTCACAGAGGGAAACCTTCATTGCTCTAAGTTCTAAGCTCCTATACTCTGACTAAAAATCACGAGGAGTAAGACTCTATTGTTTTTCTGAGTAACTTATCAATGTCCCAGTGTTATTTGTTCCTTAACACCCTTCTCATGTGTGGTGTCCACGGTATTACTTACTTGTTTCTCGGTGGCCCATTTCATTGAACTACTACTGTGCCGGGATTACCAGGATTTAGTTCCTGGCAAGCAGGTGCAGCGTTTCACTACCTTCCAGTCTGTCTACCGCCACCTCCGACAGCGAGAGCAAAATACAGCACCTGCAGGCGTGGACACTGCCGTCTTCCCTCGGGTTGGAACTCCTGCCGCAGCCTCCTTTCCAAGCCATCCCTTCTCTCCAGCCCCAACTAGAAAGTCAGGACAAGAGCCTCACCTCCTCAGAGCTAAGTTAGGAAATCCCACTTTCTGTGCTCCCCTGGCCTCTGTGCTCCCAGTGCTGTGGGCAGAGCTCGTTCTTGTCTCTCCCCACACTGTACTCCCTCGAAGTGGTTACTGTGTGTTCGCCCTCGAGGCTAAGACTCACAGCCCTTCAGGGACTAACTGTGCGCTCCCGGTCCTCTGTTTCCCTACCACTGACCTGGCTCAGTGCACACTTTTTGAATGAATGCCTGATTAATGAACAAACAGGCCTGCAAGGTCCTTGAGGGCAGAGATGGTATCTTGTTTAAATACCTCCTGACAGTCTACCTGGATGATCGACTCTGAATCACAAGTTGAATGAATAAAAAGTTGTCTAACACCATTTGTCCAAGAAATAGGAACAGAGTAAAATGAGAACCTTTTGTCTTGTTGCACCAAGGAGCCTGGCACAGAGCCTGGAAGCTCCATAACTCTCTGTACAAGGAACGAATGCATGAGACGTTCTATCCCCGGAAGGACCCTCAAACAAAAGCCTCCAGAGAATATGAGCTGCTTTGTATTCTTTCTAAAATGTATTTACCCAGTCCCTCCTGAGCAATGTGAAATTGAGCCTGAAACTATATACCCCCTTCTTGGTTTGGCAATAACACAGTAGTGAAGGACAGAGCCTTATTCTTTGAGCGAACCCCATATTGAGGTTTCCCTGTTATGTTTGCATGTATCCATTTGAAAATACATCAGTCATCTAGAATGGTCCAAGAATTTAAGTCAATTCCCACACTGTTCTGCGACAGGCATGCACTGTGTGGCCAGAAACCTGTCACAGTTGGCAGGAAAGAACAGGGAAGGGAGAACCATATTGACTCTGCATTTTCCGGGGCTTGGACCTCGATGTTTTCATACAGTAAGTGTGTGTGCATGTGCGCCTGCGGGCGCGCGCGCACACACACACACACACAGCTGTTGACCCCTGCACACTTGTACAATGTAGAGTTAGGGTATGCAGACCCCCTACACAGCTGAAAATCCACATGTAACTTTTGACCCTCTGAGGACTTAACTACAAAGAGCCTACTGGGGATCGGAAGTCTTACTGATAACATAAACAGCTAACACGTTTTGTATGTTATATGTGTTACATATTGTAGTCTTGTAATGAAAAAGCCTAGAGGAAAAAATGCTACTGAGAAAATCTTAAGGAAGAGAAAATGTATTTACAGTACTATACGGTGCCTACTGAAAAAGAAATCCACGTATAAGTGGACCTGTGCAGTTCAAACTATGTTGCTTGAGGGTCCGCTGCAGTGATAGGCAAGGGTAAGGGATTTTTTCCTATCAGGACACCAAATACATGCTGGCTTTTTCCCAGCAGCACTCCTCCGACTCTCTGACACCCAATGGGCTGGCTCACAATTCTGTGTGATTGACACGATCTACCTGAAGTTAGTGTCAGGTCCCACAAGTCAAAGGGCTCAGGCTGGCAGGACCGCCTCCACTTCAGATGCCAATCTCAAATCCCAGGCCATCCACACACCTGAACAGCCAGCACTGAGGGTTCTCATGACCCCTTCCCTCTGGTTCCATAATTCACTAGAATGACTCACAGAACTCAGGAAAGTACCTTCCTTGCTCTTACAGGTTTGCTCTAAAGGTAACAACACAAGAAAAGTCAATGGAAGAGAGACACAGGATGAGGCATGGGGGAGGGGCAGAGAGTCTCCAAGTCCTCTCTCAGTGCACCTCCCAGTACCCCAATGTGATCACCAATCTGGAAGCTCTCCTAACCCTCTCCTCTAGGGTTTACAGAGGCGCAACTGATTAAATCATTGGCCAATGACAATTAACCCAATCTCCAGCCTCCCTCCCTTTCCCAGGGCTAGAGGGGATAGGGCGGAAAAGTTCCAAGCTTCTAATCAAAGTTTGGCCTTTCTGGGAACCAGCCCCCATTCTGATGCTATCTAGAAGCCCCTCGGCCAAGAGTTATTGAGCACCAAAGAAATTCTCACACTCAGGAGAATGTAAGGGTTTCAGGAGATTTAGGGACCCAGGACAAAGACCAAGTACCCTTCTTATTACACCATGCAGGGGTTAGTTATAGCAACTCCCAGGGGTACTATACTTTGTTGGTAACGTATAAAAACTAGTACAAACAGCTCTGCCCTGGACCAGTTTACATAACCCATGCTAGTTCTCGGGCTAACAGAGCATAAAGGAACCAGCCTGAACTCCACCAGCCACTCCACTGGGCTTCAGCACCTGGCACAGAGCCTTGTGCACAGTACACCCTCAATAAATATTTGCCAAAGGAGCAAAAAGCAAACGTGGCCTGTACAGAAAAGCTGCATGGTTTATAAGCTTTTAACCTAGTGGGGGGGAACCTGACTTCTGGAAAGTATAAAAAATGTACTTTTCTAATGTTCTCAATACACTAAGATTTTAGCATACTTATTTAAATGGTAATCAGCTAAAAAGAAAGCTATGATAAAAGCACAGGTGTATTAGACAACAGAGTTCTGCTTCAATACGGTTAGACTTGGCTTATTGAAGTGGAAATGCCCGCCTACAAATGGAAAAAAAAATTTACCTTTACAAATACGAGTTTAAGGCATGCATTCTCAAGCAAAATCAGTTGGAGGAGGCAACAAAAACTTGGTCTCTCTCTTTTTTTAGGGGGGTGGATAAAGCACATATATGTACACAGTACAGAAACAGATACACAGTACATATGTGGCATTAAAATCTCACTGCGGGGGTGAGAGGGATGAGGAGAAAGAGCCTGAAAAGACCTGGGGGAGAGCCAATAATAAAAGTAAGACCAAGAAACACTGGGATATGATGCACTAGTTCCAGCGAAGTAAAGGGAAAAGACGACACAGTGACAGTCAAGAGGCTGTCCCCTCCCCTGCCTCATCCACACATCTGTCCAGGAAGTGTGATGTACGTCTGCTCTGACACACTGGTGACGATCCTAACTTCGAACTCACAGAGCAAAAGCCTTTGGACATGACCCCAATAGAGAAGTTCACATTTTGATCCCAAATCACATTCAAGCAAAAGGACCCATTGGAATTCTTACTTATCATTAAAAAAAAAAAAAAAAAAAAGTCTGTGGAATTTGGGAGATGATGCAGCATGAAAGAATGCTGGAGAAGCACAAAGGAGAAAGCAGTGAGCAACGGCTCAGAGGACAGAGAAAGCTGCAGAGAGAGAGAAACCCGCAGGCAGCTAAGAAGCACCGGGAACAAGTCTGAGAGCAGACAGCTTTGTCCGTTGCGGTATTTCCAGGGGTAGAACCATGACCGGCACACAGTAAATCATTAGCAAAAATGGTGGAGGAAAGGTATGACTTTCTTTTGATCTTGGACCTAGGGAAACTGCCTGTGTCGGGGAGGCTGGCTCTTACTACAGTAACAAGCATCCCCGGATCGCAGGGACTTCAAACAGAAGTGTACCTCTTGCTCACAAGGTATGTCCGTCACAGGACAGTGGCACTTTGCTCCATGTTGTCTTTGCAAGGGCGGCGGGCTGAAAGAGCTGCCACCATCTGGAGTGTCGCCAGTCCCCAAGACAGCAGCAAATTGCTCACTGGCCCCTGATGGGTTCAAGATAGAGCACCCCAAAACACCGCACCTCATGTTGACCACCCACAAATCAGCAGAAGAAGGAAGGTCACTCTGACCTCCTGTACCCTGCCCTCTATCCCAGTCGTCTCCCATGGGAAAGACACCGTCTCTGTACCAGGAGGAAGGGGACATCCTTAACACCAGGGACAAGAAGTTAGGGCCGACAAGGCTGTATAAACAACACTTACCACTTACTGCCACGAGCCCAAACCCCTTTGTCGTATCAATCCTTCACAGATTTGTTGTTGCCCAAGAGATATAAAAGCCTCCTGCTCTAGTCACTTGTTTCGGTCTTCATTTTCTTGTGAAGGACCCCATAAACAGGTAAAAATTCCATAAAATGTGTGTAAGTTATTTTGTTATTCTTATGTCAGTTTCTTAGACCCAACCAGAGAGCCAAAGAGGGTGCAGGAGAATTTTTCCTCCCCTGGACCCCTAAAGCCTCTGCTGGCGAGCGGTATGTGTCCACTCTGCCAAGAAGTAACATATAATCACAGTTCATAGGACAAGTGATATGGCCATTCCTAACTTTAAGGACAGAGGGACATGTATCTCAGCAGGTGTTCAGAGGAGAGAAAACCAGAATATTGTAAAGAGTCCTAATGACCAACACAACCACCTGATGGCCCTAAGCTCAAACAGTCCTCTCTACCAGGGGCTTATAAGCAGAATGGAGAGTACTAAATTTGACCATATGATTTACCTAAAAATAGGGAAAATGTTCTTGGTTTAAAAATCTACAGACTCGGGGCGCCTGGGTGGCTCAGTGGGTTAAGCCGCTGCCTTCGGCTCAGGTCATGATCTCGGGGTCCTGGGATCGAGTCCCGCATCGGGCTCTCTCTGCTCAGCAGGGAGCCTGCTTCCTCCTCTCTCTCTCACTGCCCACTTGTGATTTCTCTCTGTCAAATAAATAAATAAAATCTTAAAAAAAAAAAAATCTACAGACTCTTTGGTGAGTGCTGATTCACAGACCTGTACCCCTGGGGATAAAAATACATGTTTATAAAAAACTAAAAATTAAAAAAAAACATCTACAGACTAAGGCTCATAAACTCTGAACAGAATCATTAAAATTTCCTTAAAACTGCCTTCCAAATAATTCATTGAATATTTAGTCACTGAAAATTTCACTTAATATTTTATGATTTGCTGCATCGAAATATTAAATTATTATAATCTACCATTACTGCCTACATTTCAGCTACAAAAAGAGCAATATAAACCTTTGTTCAGGTAGGTTCCTGAATCACCCCCAACGTATAACTACCAATCCTAAAAAATGGCTATAAATGTTTTCCTGTTATTTTTACTATGAAATAGCCTATTGTCACAAAAGCACTTTAGCTATGCCATATATTTTACTCAACTGCCCTGATTCATTACAAACCCACTGATTTTGTTGCCCTTTAACAAGAGAGATATTTAGGGGCAGGTGGGTGGTTCAGTTGGTTAAGCACCTGACTCTTGATTTCAGATCAGGTCATGATCTCACGGTCAAGGTATCAGGGTTGTGAGATCGAACTCCACAGAAGGCTCCACAAGCACGGACTCTGCTTAAGACTCTCTCTCCCTTGGAAAAAAAAAAAAAAAGATTCTCTCCGTCTCCCTTTGCCGCCCCTCTCCAGCATGTGTTCTCTCTAAAAAAAAAAAAAATCTTAAGGAGAAAACCCAGAGAGATATTTAGAGTAAGACTTCATAACTTACCAATTCATTTCTGTTTTTGTTTCTAAAAACAATTTCCCCCATCTGTATACCACTCCTCTTTAAGTGACTGTAAATCAAGAACTATTCACACCCACAAATATACCATCGTGCACTGGACACCAGGGGAACAGTGTCACTGAGATACATAGATGAGCACAATAGAGAGCTTCAAACAAATGAGAATTTGTCCATCGTTTGCCATTTCCCTATGATTAAAGCTATGGAAACCAAAACACTCCTTAATCTGTTCAAAATATGTATGAATTTTTCTTCAAAAAATAACTCCAAAGGAACAACAAAGTCCTAACTATATTAGAACCTGTATACATATGGTAGATGAGTTTTTATTCTAGGCTTGGGCTCCAAAATATTTTAAAACTTTAGTTATAAAGTATGTGGGTTCAATCATTGGATCCATCCCCAATCCACTGTCTTTCCACTACATGCTCTACACGTATGTATTCAGTCCCTGAATCCATCACCTCTTTTATTATAAAATCAATTCATTTATAAGGACAGTACAATTAAGAGGACAAAGCATTCAACAGGTTTATAAAAAGAATCATGTCAACATGGTATGTTTCCGAATATTCTACGTAATACCACTGTTCATACTCTGTACGAAGCCTGTGAATGGAGGAGAACCACGTGAGCCCCCACTTCCTCTCACGTGGAACAGTGGTCCCCCTATAGCTATTAATGCTCCTTTCATTAGTTAAGGACGGAAGGAAACTTAGCAATGTGCAAGATCCAGGAAATGGTGCGTACATGTAATCTAAGGACCCAACATATGGGTATTTTCCAAATAATACATTCCAAGTGAATTTTCTTTAAGAGAAAGAATAAAAACTTAAAAATGACCGTGAGTAAGATAAAGAGATACCATAGAAAGGGCCTGAAGAATAATTCTGAGGAGACTATATTCTGATAACCATTAATATTTGAAAGTCCATGTATGTGTTTACTATTAATCACCATAATTCTCAATGATATTCTCCAGAACTACTGAGTAGTGATGGTAGGTAGAGATCCATTTGTTTTAGAGGACAGCACTATAATAGAACTTACATTTGTGTTTTGTTAAAACAATCTAATGAGAACTTCTGAGCACTATATTTGATGACTATTATGAGTTTTCAGAAATTAATAGCCAAGGAGATATCAAAAAAGAATGCTCATGCTTTGATTAAAAGTCAACAAACAGGGCGCCTGGGTGGCTCAGTGGGTTAAGACTCTGCCTTCAGCTCAGGTCATGATCTCAGGGTCGTGGGATCGAGCCCCACATCAGGCTCTCTGCTCAGCGGGGAGCCTGCTCCCCACCCCCTCTGCCTGCCTCTCTGCCTACTTGTGATCTCTCTCTGTGTGTCAAATAAATAAATAAATCTTTAAAAAAAAAAAGTCAACAAACAGCTTCCCAAGAATCTGCAAAATGCCCAACTCTTGTATTTTATTTTGGTCTGAGAACTTGGATTACATCAAGGAAATATGAATATAAATGCTAGTTGATAGTGGATGATATGCCTACATATATCAAACACAATTTTGCCTTTCAGATGCAGAACAGCTGGGGCTACTTAAAGCTTCTGAATAATTTTATCTGTTTATTGTTTTTGAGACTAATGATGCCTAACATGTACCTATGAAAAAATTAGAAGAGAAACACTAAGAGATTCTTCTCATTATTAATAAATTTTCAGAATCAGAACCATTTAACCAGTTGGGACTAAATATAGCCAGAATTATGGAAAAGGAGTTTGGTCAATCCCCAGCCTCCAGGTTTAGTAATAAAACTACCAAATGTGAGCATTAGGGGAATGTCCTTCAATCAAGTCTCTCTGGTCATTATCAGAAGTCTAATAAGAATTTCAATGCTATTTTAGAAAAATATGACCAAACTGTAACAAAACAGTACATATCAATACCCAAAGACTTAAAATATATGATCTATATTTACAAATACATGCAACTGAGTGTAGCTTATTCATTAAAGTCAAAAAAGAAATCCTTTTATCTTTTTAAGATTTTATTTATTTATTTGATAGAGAGATCACAAGTAGGCACCGAGGCATGCAGAGAGAGAGGAGGAAGCAGACTCCCCCACTGAGCAGAGAGCCTGATGCGGGGCTCGATCCCAGGACCCCAAGGATCATGACCTGAGCTGAAGGCAGAGGCTTAACCCAATGAGCCACCCAGGTGCCCCTTGGTTTTGTTTTTTAAAGCAAGTTTCAAGACAGGTGCATGGTTTGAGCCCATGTAAAGGGTGCATTGATCTGGTAAGGCAGACATTGAACTCCGTTGTTTCTTGATGGTATGGTTGTGATCACTCTTATTTTGTACTTTCTTAGGTTCTCCTCATTTTCAACACAGAAAACACTGTACTTACAATCAGAAATAAAGAATTTTTTAAAAAAGAGATGATCATAAAACTCCCATTCACATCTCAAACATAAAAAGGGCTTAAAAACCTAGGAAAAGGTTATCCTGCTAATAATCAGTCTTTTAAAGGGATCCGATCCCCTGTCAGAATCACTTTTATAATTTAATACCTCTTAAAAACATAAGCTTCTACAACTGGCAGAATCAACCTACTAAAACTTATTCGAAAGTAGTCATGAAAAATAATCTCATCAACAGACTGTTTTATCACTGAAAGCTTTCTTTCTAACCTTTTCACATAAAACGAGAACACTGGCTTAATGTCTATCTCAGTCTTACAACAATAGGGCCTACTCTAAACCCTGAATGCTTAAAAAACCACCTCAGAGGACTGGTACCAGGAGAGTGAAGAGTATGCAAATCCTTACCTCAAAAGCAACGATCAAACAAGACAAGATATTCACAAAAAACCCCAAAATCATTGTAGGACTCTGGGGATCGATTAAAGGCACACAACAAGTGGAGAGACATTTATTCATATAAAACTAGTGAGCCTCAAGTTACAACAGTGGAAGCACACAGGAAAACACATGTGTGTTCCCTTACCTACACTACTACCACACTCAAAACACACCTGACACCAAAAATGTGGGTTTATTTCCACAATGATTAATTCTCCAACACCAGCTAGGTGTCCTACAATTCACTTCAGTTCTGCCACTATCTCCCTGGAGTTAACATCAGATGGCACAAAGCAAAGGTTCAGTCTCCCAAGACTGACCCCTCTAATGCAGACGCCCAGTGCAAGTAGGATGTACAAAGGTTACCCACAACTTGTCTGTCTTGCAGACTGCAGTTTGCCATGACCCCCTCCTTAGGGTCCATCACAGAACCCAGGAAAACTGTTTAGCAGTTTATCACATGATAAAGGATATAATAAAGGATACAGTTTAACAGCCAGGTGAAGAGATGCATAGGGAAAGGTCTGGAAGGGTCCCTATTGAGTCAGAGTGTGCCACCCTTCCAGCATGTAGATGTGTTCACCAAACCCTATACTTTGGGGATTTTTATGGAGCTTTCATCAAATAGGCATAATTGATCATAACCCAATCCCTAGCCTACCCTTTCCTCTTCCCAGAGGATGTAAGAGCCGAAAGTTCTAAATTTCTAATCATGGTTTGGTCACTCCGGTGACCAGCCCCCATCTGGATGGTGACCATCCAGAAGCCCACTAAAAGTCACCTTACCAGAACAAAAGACACTCTTATTGCCCGGGAAATTCCAAAGGATTTAGGAGCTCTGTGTGAGGAGCCCAAATCGAAAACCAAGTATTAGCACAAAAGATGCTCCCAGTGCTCTTATCACTTAGGAAACTACAAGGGGCATTTAGAAGCTCTGTGCCAGGAACTGGGGACAGAGAGCTATATATGATTTCCATTCTTCCACAGGAAGTTCACAGCAAGCATTCTTGCCTGGAGCTGCTACCCCAGATCCCCCATCCCCAGCGCAGTCACCAGAGCAGCTCTACCAGCTCTGCTGCTGCAGGAGGCTAACCTGATTGAGGGAAGTGCACAAAGGAACCAATGCCCACCAGCAAGGTTGGTAATGGTGGCCCTGGTGGTGGACAAATGGGAGGACTAGTAGCTTGCCTAGCCTAGGTTGTGGTTCTGGCTGCAGAACACAACAGATCAACAGACTAACTAGAAAGTAAACCAAAAAATGAGACAGCAAAGAGAAGTTTCATAAGCTCTTCAAACGTCTGTGGCTGACTGGAAGGCTGTGTGGGCATCCTGGAGAAACTAGATAGGACACAGGCCATCCACATTTCCCTGGCTGTCTTAAGGACGTAGCACATGTAGAGAAGACCAAGATGGTATTTACAAGTCGGGAACCCTTTAAAACTCTCTATAATTTGAACATGCTTCCCAACTCAAACACAAATCCATCAGCTCAAGGCATTTGAGTATAACCTCTAACCATCAGTGACAGACCACTAAGCCATTCACACATAGGGACTAAAGGGGGAAAGCCAGAGTTAATTTGTTTTTTATTTTAAAAAAAGGAAGGACATTAGCAGCCATATATTCGGTGGAGACAGAGTCTGTACATTTACCATGGGAAAGTTACTGAGCAAAAAACAGCAACAACCCTGAGACAGAAGAAATCAGAATTCAGGGTTGCTAAAAAATAGGATCTAAAATGCCAGTTCTCGGGTGCCTGGGTGGCTCAGTGGGTTAAGCCACTGCCTTCGGCTCAGGTATGATCTCAGGGTCCTGGGATCGAGGCCCACATAGGGCTCTCTGCTCCGCAGGGGGCCTGCTTCCCTTCCTCTCTCTCTCCCTGCTTCTCTGCCTACTTGTGATCTCTGTCTGTCAAATAAATAAATAAAATCTTTAAAAATAAATAAATAAATAAATAAAATGCCAGTTCTCCACAAACTTGTAAGTATGGGAAAGAACAGTAAAGAAATGAGAAAATGTGATCCACAGTGAGGAAAAAAACACTCAATAGATATTGTCTCTGAGGGGGCCCAGCTGTTGGACTTCACAAAGACTTCAAAGCAGATATTGTTCAAAGAACTAAAAGAAACCAGGTTTAAAGAATTAAAGTATGACAACAATGACCCAACAAATACCTCTACCTCAATAAAGAGGTAGAAATTATGAAAAAGAATCAAATTCTGGAGTTGAAAAGCTTACTAACTGAGAGAGAAAATTCACTAGATCAGCTCACCAGGCTGGATTTGACAAGACAGAGAATCAAGGAATTTGAAGACACAGTAACAGAAACTACTCAATCTGAAGAACAGACCAAAAAATGAACAAATAAAAATTAAGACAGCCTTGGAGACCCTTGAGAGAACATCAAGCATGCTAACCTATACATAATGGCAGTTCCAAAAAATAAAAGAGTAGGAGGCAAGAAAAAAGGAAGATATAATGGCCCCCAAATTCCCAAATTTTATGAAAAACATTAACAGTCTGAGCATCTCAATGAAACTTAGCCTAAAGCAAACATGCACACAAAAATCCATACCTAGACACATTTTAGTAAACTGTTTAAAAATCAAAAACGAGGGGTCACTGGGTGGCTCCATGGGGTAAGCCTCTGCCTTTGGCTCAGGTCATGGTCTCAGGGTCCTGGGATAAAGCCCTCCACTGGGCTCTCTGCTCAGGAGGGAGCCTGCTTCCCCCTCTCTGTCTCTGCCTGCCTCTCTGCCTACTTCTGATCTCTGTCAAATAATTAAACAAAATATTTTTAAAAAAATAAAAATCAAAAATGAAATCTTCAAAACTGCAAAAAATTATCACATAAAAGGAAACAATAAAGTAATGAATAGTTAATTTCTCATCAGAAACAATAAGTATCAGAAGGCAACCATGCCATATTTAAACTGCTGAAAGGAACTGTTTCCCAAAGAATTCTGTACCCAGCAAAACTATCCTTTAAAAATTAAGATGACATGAATCCATTCTCAGTTAAACGAAGACTGAGAAAACCTGTTGCTAACAGCTGTGACCTACAAGAAAGGACTAAAAGGACATGACATCAGATGCTGACTCAGATTGGCAGGAAGAAGTGAAGAGTGCTGGAAAAGGTAAACATGTGAGTAAATATGGAAGACTGTATAAACATACTTTTGCTGTGTTTTTTCTCTTGATTTTTACTTTAAAAGACATGGTCTAGTAATACTTATAACACTGCACTGCTGGGTTTATAACATATACAGTGCACATGTCAGTAACAGCACTATGGGCTGACAGTCTACTCCCTCCCTCAGTTCCTCCCAGTTCATGCGCCTTGGTAAGGCAGCCTGATGATCACAGGTGGCCATCCCCAGGAAGTCACCACCTCTTCTCAGTTTGTTCCTGGGTAGTGATCTAGGTGAAAGAGGAGAAGAGGCTAGTATGGACCCATTCTGAAACTTCAGGATCACAACTTGACCATCCATGGGCATGACGTACCTCTGGCCCAATGTATAATGCCTCCCACAACATACAGAACAGCCCAAATTCTTAGCAAAACCCATAAATTGCTAACCTGATTAGAATATTCAGTATTACTTATTTCACATGGTTTGCTCAACTAGAAATTCATTTCTTCCATTCCCACCTATCGAAAGTCTACTCTTCCCTCAAAACTACACAAATGCCACCTCCTCCCTGTCACTTTCCCTAAGCACACAAGTTAGGACTAAATGCTCCCTTCAATGCAGGGAAAAGGAATGCACCTTATTTGTGTCCTTATTTCGGTGAAATCATACATCATGTGGGGGCTAAGTTCTAAATATAAGAGGGAAACATCTCTGACAGTCAATGTCATTGTTGAAAACCCCAAAGGAAGCCACTGCTCAAGATGGTCATATGGTCCCACAGTGAGCAGTGGGGTTTTCCCTCCAGCATTAAAACTGACTCCTTTTACTTCTGTTGAGCACTCGAAGTTATTGCTGGCTTACATTTAGAAGCTACTTATATGAAAAATTGATACCTTTAAACCCTAGAAATGCTCATACTCCAAGGTATGCAGAAATGGAGCAAGCCAGTGGGAGGGGTAGAATTACATCTCCCCCACACCCGCACCCGCACCCATTGAGGGCACAAACTCAGAGCGGAACATCTAGCTGTTCCATCGGGCTCATGCTCTCTGCAGAATGTGTATAGTGAAATCAGAGTGGAATTCACCATGACCCAACTCTGCTGTGCTGTCCTCCAAGTGGCTCATAGTGATGAAGGGCAGATGCAGAAAACCGTCACAATTAGCCCAGAACGCAGAACTATAGCCTGCAAAGCTCTGATAAGAATCAAATACGTACCAGCTGCTACATTCTTAAAGGGTCTCATGACTGACTGCCTGTACATCTCACCGATAGTTAATAGTGATCTAAAGAAGCAGCACCAGAGAAATCTTGCCAAAGTAGTTTCACGAGTAGAAACTGAAAGAAACTTTATGATCTAATACTCGCTGTATGTCCCCTCCCCACCCAGCACCAAGCATATAAGCACCAGCTTCATAGAGGAAAAGGGCAGCTCTTTTTTGCCCATGGGAACCTGTCTCTGTGGTATTAAAAATAAGCACCTGTTTAAACAGAAAAGGTCTCAAGAATTCTTTCTTGACTGCCTCCCACCCCACATTAGTCCGCCCAAGTTCATGGTTACGTGGTCAGCTCCTCCAGAGGGCTAAATCTTAGCTCCAGCAATCTTACAGTGTGCACAGAACACAGTCTTGTAAATAGTGAAAGATAAGTGTTTCTTAATTTAAGTGAAGAGACAACAAACACAACCAACCCTGAAGCCAACCTTTTCTATAGTTACCAGAGTATAAACATTTCAAAAACAAACATTTATGCATACAAAAAAGTTGTCCCCTCACAAATGACAAACCCTTGCAAGTCCAGGGGAAAAAAAAGCAATCTGATCTTAAAATGCAATAATTTTGCATAATAGGAGGGAACCAGGTGGTTGGCTGTTCTACTGTTCTGAAGAAAAGAACATCAAAAAGAGAGTCTGTAAGAAGAAAATTACAGTGACCTTTAACCTCCCACTTTTTCTCTTTGAAAACATGGTGTTTAAATGTGAAGTATGATTTCTTCCTTAGGGTTTTTTTCCTTTAGTAACTAGATGAACTGATATGCAAGATAATAGTTCCATTCTTTTAAAAAGAAGTGACATTTGTCTGGATTGTTATTTACTGCCATTGTTTGTGTAAAGTATTGTGCTCTTGTGAAATGGTAATGTTTCTCAACAGAAAAAAAGACACATCCAAATGGGTCACCTGCAGCCTGATAAGCTGATGGTGAAACAAGTGACTTGAGCTTCCCAAGGAGAGAGTTCAGGGGTGTAGACTGTCTCTGACTTGCAAAAGTAGAGGGTCTCAGGCAGATGTCCTCTAAGGCTGCAGAGGAAGCTCTGTGGGCCAGCAGAGAAGCTGCCCTGGACGAGGGAAGACAAGAGCACTTCCTCAGGGCAGCCAGTCCAACCTAACAATCAGCTTGCAGACATGATTCTAGTAACCCAAAATGGGTCAGCTGAAATCAGTCCCAGGTGAGGTCGGGGTTTCTGAGCCCTCTGTCCTAGTGGATTCCAGAGTGGCAAATGAGATAGCTTCCAGATCAATCCAAGATGGGTGGCTTGATTAATCAGAAAGCTTTCCTGGGGTTTAGGGGGGCAAGAATCACAGAGAATACCAGGTCAGTCTCTTTCTGGTGGCTATCACTGCCAAGTGTGGAGCTGTGGTGTCCTCTGCCCACCTCAAGGAGAGAGCAGCCTAAAGCAAGAGAGACGAGCAGATTCTCAATAGTTTTGGAAACCCAGGTTCCAGCTCCTCCCAAGGCCTGGCTACAGGCCTGCCTTCCCCGCAGCTTGGTGATTTTTGGAGCACCCCGCCCCGACCATTATTTCAATAAATTTCCCATATTCTCATGATGGATTTCAATGTGTGTTTCAGTTACTGACAACCAAGGAAACATCAGAAATGAAGGGGAACCCTGGTTTAAAAAGGTTGGGGCAAGGAAAACAAGGTAACAAAGGTCCAACCAGCTGCCAGAAGTAGCAGAATAAAACCACAGAGTAGTCGGGGGCGCCTGGGTGGCTCAGTGGGTTAAAGCCTCTGCCTTCGGTTCAGGTCCCGATCACAGGGTCCTGGGATCAAGCCTCTCACATCGGGCTCTCTGCTCGGCGGGAGATTGCTTCCTCCTCTCTCTCTTTGCCTGCCTCTCTGCCTACTTGTGATCTCTCTCTCTCTCTCTCAAATAAATAAATAAATCTTAAAAAAAAAAAAAAAAACACCAAAAACCCACACAGCAGTCCTTGATAGGAAAGTCGTATTTACAAGACAACAGGTTCAAACTCAACGAAATTCTAACAACAAAAGTCGGTGACATCTAAGTCAGAGCCCATGGGTGGCTCAGACAGGAGTACCATCCTTGCTCATCTGGGATATTAACCAGAGATCATAAGTGATAAAGGTATTCTGAAAAACTGAAATTATTCTCTTCCACCAAATTTTGCTGTTGTGGCAGAACAAACCTGGCCTTGGGTCTTCAACTTAGTTTTACTTTTCATGGATTTCAGAACCACTGGGTGGTATTTTTTTCTAAAACCATTTTAGCATTTTGATGAAAATGACAGATGCACCTGGCAAACAACTCATTTGTTTAATAGTTTAAAAATGAGTTGTTAAACTTTTGTTTTACCAAATATAAAATGCCTCTAGCTTTAGCAAAACCAATACACAGAAAACCACTCTTCTTTACTGACTCATTTGTAAAGCTGCGTCTGGTGTTTACGATGATGGAAGCACTAAACAGGGTCCCTGCCCTCTACCAGCTGCTTAGGGAGATTAATTCATCTGTTAAGGTAGGAATATAAGTTATTATCTGTGATTAGACAGAAGCACTGATTTACAGCGTGGAGAAAGAGGACATGATTCAGACAGACCAAAGCACATCCCAGCTCTGCTGTTTTCTTCCTGCCATTTATTAACTGCGTGACGCTTGTACATTACTAAGCATTATTTAATGCGATTTTTCTCATCTTTAAATGTGGCTATTAAGACCTACTTCAGAGAACTGGTGTGATTAAATAAATAAATGTCACCTGCATAGGCATTCCATGAGAAGTAAACCTTGAAAAGTAGATTGATATATCTGGTTCTAAGCTATCAAAAAAGATCAGGATGAAGTAGAATAAACATTCAAACTGGCCAATGAAGGAGAACAAGCTCCAGGCCTCTGCACACAAATTCCCACCAAAAGCCCACCTCCCGGCCCCCCACCCTGTTCTTCCTTGGTCTGGGACCCTATCTTCCGCCAGCCCTCTCACAAACCTTCCCAACCAATGACATTGTGGCTGCCTACTGTCTTAATATTCTCCGACTTGTAATATATCATGTAATCTTCCCATCAACTGTGCAAGGCACCATTAATTGTCCCCATTTTACAGACAAGAAAACTGAAGCCCAGAGAAGTTATATAACTACTCCAAAGTCCCTCAGCCCACCTGGAGTGCAAAGTGTGAACCCAGCAAGTTTCCCTCTGGCTAGGCCCTTCTCAGCACCTATTCTTTCAGGAGCTACCGTTCCACCAGTGGGATGCCAACCTGAAGGGGAATCTAGTAGGTGACTCGGTTCTTCTGTGAGTGGACAAATGACACCTTGTTACATGGGGGAGAATGCCTCTCCCAGGAGGTGACAGAGGAACCAAGACCTGGAAAGTACATCCAAACCATGATAAATGCCTCTTGTGATCAGCAGGTGTTTCAACCAATGGTTCCTAAACAGCTCACTCCCAGCTCTGATCCCTAATTACTCCCCTAAATCAGGAAAGCAC
Source organism: Mustela putorius furo (assembly GCF_011764305.1). Classification (NCBI taxonomy): domain Eukaryota; kingdom Metazoa; phylum Chordata; class Mammalia; order Carnivora; family Mustelidae; genus Mustela; species Mustela putorius. The sequence goes on from NW_025421998.1 coordinate 17,505,551, forward strand.
ACTCAGCAACGGTCTCTGAAATACACCTCAAATTCAGAGCCTGATTCTGTGTTACAAAACATGTTTTGATTTGCGCTAAAATAATAGTTGGTATGTGTTAATGACATTTCAAGAACAAGATTAATCAATATTATGACCAAGCGGATTCATCCTAGCAGTGTAAAGAACAGTTGAGTATTAGAAAGTCCATTAAGGGGCACCTGGGTGGCTCAGTGGGTTAAGCCTCTCTCTGCCTTCAGCTCAGGTCATGATCTCGGGGTCCTGGGATCAAGCCTCACTCAGTGGGGAGCCTGCTTCTCCTTCTCTCTCTACCTGCCTCTGCCTACTTGTGATTTCTCTCTCTGTCAAATAAATAAATAAAATCTTTAAAAAAAAAAAAAGTCCATTAACACAATACCATATCCTTATGTTAAAAGACAAAAACCAAATGATCATATGACTGTATGAAGGCATTTGACAAATACCACTCTTATTTTTAAAAGATCTCAGTAGTATTAGTAATGCTACTAATAAATCTATACTCTTACTGTACTTTAGGAAATGTGTTAAGCATTTTACACTGATCAGCTCATTAATCACTTAACAATACCCTATGAGTTAAGTACATTAACCACCAATTTTACAGAGAACTAAAATTCAAAGAGACAAAATAACCCTCTCAAGGTTAAACAACTAGTGAGTAGCAAAGACCAGATATGAACACAAAGCCATCTGACCTCCAAGCTCAAACACATACCAAATCAGGAAGGGTAAAAAACTGACGGAGGCGCTTCACCAAAAAACAAAACAAACAACAACAACAAAAACAAATGGTCAATGGTGATGAAAAAATACTAAGCCTCACTCACAAATCTTTAAAAATGCCAACTAAAAACATAATGGACCTAGTCAATTGATAAACACTTAAAAATTCTGTAGTACTGCGTGTTTCACACTATGTTAAAGATGAGAATATCAATGGGAAATGCCATCACAGGGGACAGTTTGACAAGAATTGTCCACTTGTACATGCTCATACCATTGACTAAGCAATCCCATTTATAGTTTTACTGGCACAGTTATGCAAAACTACACGTACCTGAAATTTTTAGACACCCCTGTTACATAAATTTAAACACAGCCATATAATGGAATTCAATGGAATTCAAGCATTCCAGTAAGAATGAGGCACCTCTAGATGCAAAGACATGAAAAGTAGTCCAGGATATGCTCTTAGGTAAAAAAGACAACGTGGAAAGTTGGATATCATTTAAATTCCAACTAAATATGCATGTGCCTAAGATGTCCAGGAAAATACTCAAGAAAGTGTTAACTGTGGCGATCTCTAGGGCTGGAACTGGGAACAGCAGGAGAAAAAAGCACCTTTAATTTTCATTTTATTATAATATTTGACTTTTATCATGAACATACACACATTTTATCATTAAAAAAATTTTTTTTAAAGACTGTGTCTATTTATTTATTTGTCAGAGATAGAGAATATGTGTGCACAAGCAGGGCGAGCGGCAGGCAGAGGGAGAGGGAGAAGCAGGTTCCCCACTGAGCAAGGAGCCCGATGGAGGACTCAATCCCAGGACCCTGGGATCATGACCTGAGCTGAAGGCAGTCGCTTAACTGACTGAGTCATGCTGGCATTCCTTAAAAAAGTCTTTAAATATGAGCGTGTGGGTATCTCAGTCAGTTGAGTGTTGGACTCTTGATTTCAACCTGTGCAAAATGTGTAATAAGCAGTTTCTGGTGTGACTTGTACATTCCCTGCCCCTCGACATCACTAATCAGATTAATTTCGATCTAAATTTAAGTATTATCCCCCGTCCCTTTTCAAGACACTAAGAAAACGTCCTTTCAAAGATGGTGGTCGTGACTGTCATAGATTATCTCAGGGAAAGCAAAGCTGAGCAACAGGGCCCGGCACACCGGCGACCCTGAGCACATTTTACCACCACCATCATCTGCTTTCACAGATGAGACTGCTAAGGTTCATAATCAAAATAACTGATCCTTAGTCACACTTTTGAACTACTTCTCTTGTTAGAGAAATTTATTCTTTGACAAAAGTGAGGGAAAAAAGCTCTGGGAATTACAACTTCACGAAAAACATTTGGGATTGTGAAAAACAAAAGGCCCAAAATGGAGTCACGTATGCTAAGTCCCATGTCACCAAACTGAGACTTGATGACAGTTTCAGCTGCCCCTGCGATGGACTCTTATGCCAGTCAGGAATTGCCTAGTCAGCGCCAGTGAGGCAAACCCCTGTCATTCCCTTTAAGAAAGTGACCCCGCAGTAACCAATCTACTTTTCTGCCACACATAACTTCCTTGTTTCCGCTCCCTTCTGCCTACAAGTCTCTATTTTTTTGTATAGCTCCTCGGAGCTCCTTTCTATCTGTTAGACTGGATGCTGCGTGATTTGAATAGATTTTTGCTCATAAAATAAACTCTTCAAATTTTTAATATGCCTCAGTTTAGCTTTTAACAGGACTCACAGGCTGCCTTTAAAACATATAATGACCTCTGCCTCAGAATTTCTGTCCAGAGCAGGACATGGAGTGTGACTCTGTCCAGGATGGAACATGCAGTGTGACTCTGTCCAGTTGCGGGACACACCATGTGACACTGCCCAGGGTGGGACACGCAGTGTGACTGTCCAGGATGAGATACGCAGTGTGACTCTCCTACAGCTAAGAAAACCATCCAAGAGATTTCAGTCCCACCAACTATATAGTTTAACATCAACAGTCCTTTCTAAAACACAATTTTACTAAAGAAAAAATTTGCTTTCATTTAACTTCACACTTCTCTGTCTTTGTGATAGGACATAAATATTTATTTTTTAATCCCTAAAAATATAATCCGGGATTATAAACTTTCTCATTATTCTAATTCTAAGAACAGCTCTTAATCTAAGAAATATACCTAAATTAAACTCTCCCCTTCATGGTAAGGCACTGAAGAAAGAAAAGCAATACTTTAATAGGGCCAAAAGAACCGAAAAAAGTGAAAAGACCAAATAAAAAGGTAACTTGAAAGCAGCAGTTTATTTTTATTTTTAATTTCTTAAAGTTTCTTTCTTTCTTTTTTTTTTTTTTTTGACAGAGAGACACACAGTGAGAGAGGGAACACAAGCAGAGGGAGTGGAAGAGGGAGAACAGAACAGGCTTTCCGCAGAACAGGGAGCCGGAGGCGGGGCTCGATCCCAGGACCCTGGGATCATGACCTGAGCCCAAGGCAGAAGCTTAACGATTGAGCCACCCATGCGCCCCTATTTTTAATTTTTTTTTAAGTTTATTTTTCTTAGTAATCTCTACACTCAAAGTGAGGCTCGAACTCACAGCCATGAGATCAAGAGTCGCATGTTCCTCCAACTGAACCAGCCAGGAGCCCCAAAAGTAGCAGTTTATTTTAGAAAGCCACCTGAGTACCATGGTAAGTTTAAGTTTTTAGTTTCTACTACAAGTATTACCCAGCAACCTGTGGAAACTCAGTTCTGAAAATGACCTCACAGCAGAAAGCCATGTTCCTTTTCTGAAATACCTTGTCTGGTACCGTGTTATTTTATGTTATGCAAAGAGCAGAGCATATTAAACTACCTAGGTTTGCTTTTAAATGGGAGCTACAACTTGGAATTGTTTTAAAATACCTAAAGAGAGGAGGGGCAGCTCTACCTTTTCTGATTGAGGTCAGTAAAGATAATATTCATCATTCCTTGAAACAAGTCTAACACCACAATTATTTAAGCTATTTGGTTTTTCAAATGAAAGGCTCCTTTTTTCTAACATTTTGAAAACAATATACCATTAATCTGTATTTTAGTTTTTTAGGAGTTTAATTATATTGCCTTAGTAAAACAACTATGAAATCAGTGTTCTGCAGTTTTAGTAATTTGAGGCTGAAGATGGTAAAAGAAAGAGAAGATTGAGATTCACTTTTTGGTTTTCAGTTGTGTCATTAATGTTTTAAATATGAGAAAACATGATCAAATGATTAGCTGTATAAAACACACTGCTGGCTCTCAGAGACTCAGAACCCAGTAATAATAACACTCCTAGCAATCAGCTCCTGGGCACAGCTGGTCCAATCTAATGGCGACGGGGCGGGGGGGTGGAGGGGGCACCTGCATCTACACAGACCTGATTAAAATTAAAGGTTAAATTTAAAAAGTCAGATCAATCTATCTTCAAAATAAAAGTCTAAGAATACAGTTTACAATCTAGAGGAGACTAAAGTTGTTTTTCTGACTTTATCTAAAAATCCAAAGGATGTTACATCTGAGAGAAATCTTTCCCTTCTCAGTCAAATGCTGATACAATGTTATATCAAATCCAAGTTTAGGGTAGGAGAATTTGCTGGAGGAGACACACAGAATTATGTACTCTGGTCAATTGAAAGTCAGTGCCATAAATTACAGGAGAAAATAGCAGAGATACTAATATTACAGTATTTTTGCTAGAGTAAAATATAACAAATTGAGCCTAAGGATATGGAAATGTTGATTTAGCACTCCCTCTATGCCAGGCATTGTGATTAAAAAAAAGAAAAAAAGAAAAAAAAAAAAGCTTTGCCTGAATTCACTTCATGAATTACAACAACCCAGTTCTACAGAAGGCTTGGGTTTAAGTACATTGCCGAAGGTCACACAGCTGATACATTGTGTAGCCAAATCCTAAACAAAGTCGTCTGCCTGGGCACCACACCAAACCCATCATCACAGGCCCTCACTGGCTATTTGATCAAGAAATGACAGAATGACCTCAAATCCAAGCTCTTCACTTATACACCATACTGTCCATTGTAATTAAGATAAACATCAGGCAGTAGAAGTCTCTCATTGGAAACCTGATAGAATTAGCTTTAAAGAAAGTTTAAACACGTATCCAGAGTGAGTCCATTATCCCTGAAGACCCCTGATCCAGCCATGCTCGCTTTGCTCTCTCACCTCGCTCATCCACAACAGGCAAGGCTCCAGAGAACCACCTTCTCCCCAAGTTCACGTCCACACTCCTTCAAACTTCTCCCACTGGACTGCAGCATCTCAAGGTCAGGGAGCATTTGCCGCTGCCCTTCCCAGGGCAACGGTTGCTGTACAGTGCCTGGCAACAGTAACTGCTCAATAAAAACCTGCTCAACTGAACTTCTGACCTGCGGGATCCTCCCATCCTTTCCCACCTTCCTTCCCAACGCTTTCCCCACACCCTCGCGTGCGATTACAAAGCACTCCCAACATATCCCCGGCTCCGTGCACACAGCAGGACCCGTAATACAGCGAGGGACCCTTGTGGCTCCCCACATGGGCACCCACACCTCTACCTGGTACCCTCATGCTACGCGGGGGCATATCTGAGATTCACGAGTTCGGGTGCCCCTCCTGATACGTCTCCAGCTCCATGCTCTTCACATTCCACTTCCGCCATCACCAGAGACAACTCTGGGGTCCAAGCCCACCCCGTCTCCTTAGCCTCAGCCTCACCTGTAACCACACACCTGCTGGTTCTTCCCTCAGGAATCTTAAACCCCACTGCGCATATCTGGCCAAATCTCCCGGTTCTTTTAGGACTCCCACTTCCTTACTTTTCATCCTGCCCCTTCTTTCTCCTCAGTCTGTTAACTACAATGCACACAGTTTAGGAGGGAACGAGATGTATGAACAAACAACCACGGCATTAAGTGCTGTGTGAACAGTAATAGCAGCCTGAGTACCCCCTCTATAGACAGGTGGCACGAAGAGAGACAGGAAGGATGCTGAGGGGCAAGGGGACATGGCTGTGGGTGAGCGGCAGGGAGGCAGAGAAGCGAAGCCCCCAGAGTGCTCCTAGGGTGAACAGGCAGGTACCAGGCAGTGGCAGCAACATGTGTCCCCGGGGCCTGGGCCGGGCGGCCACCTGCCACCATTCTCCCTCTCCAGGGGACACCACTCATACTGCCGTCTGTTCTCACAAGATGCCAAAGTAGTAAAATAAGGGTTTTGGTTTTGGTTTAATAGTCAGTTATCTGGGGATGAATGGTAATTTTCCTTTATGAGAAGATTCCGATCTCCCACAGAGCACACCAGTCAAGACCACGAATGCACAGCAGTCCACAGGGAGAGATCTGAGAGTGGGAGAGCTTCGGGGCCACTGCAGCATGTGGATACAGCAGCGGCAATCTTCTCCTATTGTATAAAAGTACTGGTCTGCCACGGATTCGGGGGCAGGGAGGCTGATCCTTCATACGGTTTGTGGAACAGGGACCTGAACTCTGATCATAATCAGAGAATGGCCGTGCCGCCTTCTATCTACTCACATCTGCTCTACAGGGCAGTGTCCAGTAACCAGGATGCACAAGGACCCCAGCGGGCCATCTGCCAAGCCCGCTGGTGTCTGAGGTGTGAAGAGTCTGAGGACACAGGACACCACCCTGGGAGCAGGAGAAGAGAACCTGTCCTGCGCCCCACCTCTGCCCTGAACTGCTGAGCATGTTTCTAACTACCTCCTTCCTTTCCCCCCTCCCTGGGGGACTCAAAGAGAACTTTGAAGAAAATGCAGTTAAGTTCAAGATAACTGAATTTCTCACTGGCCTTGAGAATGCCTATCAGCATTCCTGGGCCTAACAAAAAAGAATCAGGGACTTGGTCACCTGGGTGGCTTAGTGGATTCAAGCTTCTGCCTTCGGTTGGGGTGCCTGGGTGGCTCAGTGAATTAAGCCTCTGCCTTCGGCTGAGGTCATGATCTCAGCGTCCTGGGATCAAGCCCCCATCGAGCTCTCTGCTCCATGGGGGGAGCCTGCTTCCCTCTCTCTGCCTCTCTGCCTGCTTGTGATCTCTGTCAGGTGGATGAATGAAAACTTTAAAAAAAATAAAAATAAAAAAGCTTCTGCCTTCTGCTTAGGTCACGATTCCAGGGTTCTGGGATCGAGCCCCATCGGGCTCTCTGCTCAGCGAGGACCCTGCTTCCTCCTCTCTCTCTGTGTGCCTCTCTGCCTACTTGCGATCTCTGTCTGTCAAATACATAAATAAAATCCTTATTAAAAAACAAAAACAAAAACAAAACCAGGGACTCAACACTGCCCACGGATTGCACGAGGCTCTCTTCCTCACAGCACGCTAATGCACCCAAGAACGGCCACGCTTACAAGGGCCAAGAAATCAGTGCTGACAGGGGATGACAGGAGGGGAGGGAAGAGGATGGGCCGAGACGGGAGCAGCTTCCTCTGCTCACTTGGTTTTATTTGTGGAGAACCACAGGGGAGAGCTAGTCTGGGCACAAAGAGCCAACAGGTGCATAAAGCGGCCTGGAACCACTTCCAGTCCCTCCGAGGGAGTGGCCTGGGGGCTACACTTGGCATCTCAGAGCAGATCTCCAGCTCCACCCACCACCCTCACGACTCAGTCCACCTGACCAGGGCCGGGCCCTCTGGTTCATCCTGCTGCCTCAGCTGAACCGTCTGCCCCTTGCTTTTGGCCTAATCCTGGGGGGGTCCCCCTTCTAACAAGTCTCCATGTCAAGCCTTCTCAGCTACTTCGGACCTGCCTTTCCGTCCCGGCCCGGCTCCTGGCAGCCCTGTTATGCAGGAGACACAACTGGACAACAGGCTTACACCGGGAAACTGAACCAGAGAGAACACTGTGTCGTGTTTTTCACGTATCACCCACTGTCTGATCACTATGATAATCTCGTGAGGTATGGACTATTCCCATTTTACACCTCAAGAAACCGAGCCTTAGCAAGATGACGAAGCCCCGGGGCCCCCCCACACTTTTAGTAAGTGGATACAGGAGTAGCAGAGCTGCATTCCAGCACAGGTCTCTCGGAGGCCAGAGCCTCTCCTGCCTCCTCTGACATCAGAGACCCTAAGGTTGGGAAGGAATGGTAAGTTAAAGGCAGAAGCAAATCCTGGCTTTAAGCCCCTGCAGCCCATGGCCGTGGGCATCTGCTTACTCCGTGCCACAGGTCTCGATGCTGGGGCAAGGTGCAGAGCAGCACACGGGGACGTCATGATAAAAACAGCTGGCTATTCGTGATAAGGCACAACCACGCACCTTGTTCTTCTGTTGAAACCCACCTTATAAGCCCTAATGACTAGCCCCCTTTCTGTGAACCCTGCAACAATTGTAGGATTTGTTTTGTTTTGTTTTGTTTGTGGACATTACAGTGTTCACCACACCAAGTCAGTCACAGCCAGCTCCCCTGCTAGATTGTGAACTTCTGGAGGGCCGTGTCCTACTCCTCTTGCATGCCTCGCCCTGTATCTGGCACACAGTAGGGCTGCAGTAAATGTCGGCAGAATGAATTAGGAAATCAGTTCAAGGAATATGCTCCTGGTGGCGTCATCTGGTGTTGGTCATGACCAAGCTTCAAATGAGTTTTCAAACTGAAGCTCATTTCAAAAATAAAGTACAAATGTAAATATAATCACTCCAGCAAACTGGCCTGACAACATGAGAATGACATCTTGAAAAAAAAAAATGCGAAGGTTAAAAGCTCTCATCAAAAAACTTTAAAGAAAAAAACAATGAACACCAATGCTACAAAATATTTCCATGACAAAACAAAAGGAAGCATATGTTCCCTGAATCAAGGAAGCATATGTTCTCTGAATTGGAGTCAATAAAAGATCTGAACTTCTGTTGTTTCACTACTATCTTGGGGACTAATCATTTTCTGATTTGGGTGATTTTACTCAATTTTTAATATATCATTTTACACAGTGGGTGTGTGAAATTTAAAGACTTAATTTCACCTCTGAATTACTCCAAATGCTAATGCAGGGAAAATGATAAAATTTTAGCTCTGTTAAAAATATACTATAAAATTCAATGCTCACATTATGGCTAAAAATTGAAGTGTGGTTAATTATCTACATGAGAAAAGAAAATTACCAAATTCATAATTTGTTGTTCCATTTTCACTTCTACTATAAGAAATAATTATGCATTAGAGCAAGTAACGCTCAACAGCAGTCCAGGAAAGCAGTACTAAATAAAGCAATGCTAAATGCTAAGGCTTCACCAACACCAGCGGGGCACGGTGACCAGACAGCGGCTACGCCCAAGTGAACTAAGAATTCATAACCGGTGATAATGGGAATGGTTTCATTGGGAAGGAGAAGCTTCAGAACGTCAAGAGAAGCAGACTTCAAAAATTTTAGGGAGTCAGTTTATGAAAGATTAGAAAAATGGAGCCATGAAAATTAAATGCAATCTAAAAATCCTTGAATCAGCTTAGATAAAGAGAGGAACAGAGGCTTCACCAAGACAACAAAGGACATTAGACTCTATGTAGATAACAGCACTGTATCAAGGTTAAATTCCTTAAGGGTAATATTATGCAAAAGAATGACCTTGTTCTTAGGAGACACAAATGAAGTATTCAGAATTCCTAAAAATCCAGTGAAAAAATGAAGTGTATGTATGAGCGTGCGCAAGGAAGGACGGGGTGGGGGGGTCTACAAATGTGGCAAAATATGAACCAGAAAATCCAGAGAAAAGTGATCACTGAACAATTCTTCAAACTTTTCTATAAGCTTGACTTATTCCAAAATAAAATCCTGGGGTTAAAACAAAATCAGAGAGTGTGGTCCGAGTTCATACTGCAAGGCACTGTCTCAAGAGTAACAAGAAATTTCTTTCACTTTTTCTTTTTTCCAATTCAGAGACAAAACCACAGAGGAAAACCATTATGATCTTTCTAAAAACCGTAGCATGCAAACAGTAAAAGGAGATGCCCCATATTAAAGGATGGTATCAAAGAGTATTATGACTCCCTCAGGCTTATTCATGAAAGGCTAAGGCACAGCAGTGAGGGTCTTACTGTTTTGTTTTGTTTTAAACTGTGTTCAGAAGATGGCTGACCACTAACATTTCTGAGAGCCTAGCCACTCTGCTTTATAAAAACCATCTAGCTTAACCATAAGAACAAGAGGGATTATAGCTCTTATGATCCCAAAATGAAAGAAAGTGAAAATAAGAAAGTAAAACTCAATGTGCAAAATTACTTACAAGCAAATTTGCACAGTATGGGTGGTATGACCTCAAGTCTTTGAAACCCCACACTCGGGAGTCTTTCCTACATAATGTACTAGAGAACAGAGAAGCAACAGGACTGTTGTCATGTTTTACTCTTCAAAAATTTGTCCAATGACTATGTCTACCACTACCATTAATTTTTTTTAATTAAAGATTGTATTTATTTATTTGACAGACAGAGATCACAAGTAGGCAGAGAGGCAGGCAGAGAGAGAGGAGGAAGCAGGCTCCCCATAGAGCAGAGAGCCCGATGTGGGGCTCAATCCCAGGACCCCAGGTTCATGACCCGAGCCGAAGGCAGAGGCTTTAACCCACTGAGCCACCCAGATGCCCCTACCATTAATTTTTAATAATAATTATAATAAATGGTATATCTCCATTATTCCACCAAGAAAAATAACCTTCCAAAATACTCCAAACTGTCCATGTTAATTCTAATTCCATCAACATTCCAAGACAGTATGTGTATTTTCTGTTAATTTTATGTATGTTATATATAATCACATAATAGCTTATGTGATTACAGAATAGATTATGTGTGGCTTCCGTGTATGTAAAAAAGACATATTGATATACTGAGAGTAGAAATGAGTTAAAAATAAAACAAAAGTAGTACTTCATTTGTTCAAAAGAAGATTATGGGGTGCTGCTTAAAAATAAGGCTGTGGATAGTGACACTGCATTATATAAATGTGTGAAACCAACACACCACACACCTAAACACACACAGTGTTCTATGTCAACTACAGCTCAATGAACAATAAATATTAAAAAAAAAAAAAGTGATAAAATTAAGGCTATGGGGTGCTGTCAGGAAGATATCCAAAGATACCTCCTCATCTAGATTTCAGAATACACCTGACAGTTTCGATCCTGTGTTGCAGAACGTAACCAATCTAACGCCCACCTGTGTTTGCTGCCATAAGTCATCCCCTACTGTATGCCTTTCATTCTCCATTTTCCATTTCATGGAAAATGAGCTTAGGAAACCCTGAAACCTCCACAAACTCCATTTGAAATCCATTTGAAAATGCTGAGTGACACGTCTACTTACAGAAATGAAAACTGACAGGTTTGTAGGCAGGCACTGAGAGCACATGAAGAGAGTTTCACAGAAAGTGTGGCGGAAGGTGTAAAAATGATCCAAAGTAATGTATTTGTTAAACACTTTCTTAATGTAAACATCCCCTCATCCTCCAGAAGTATAATAAAAGAAATGTTTTGTTTGAATCAATACAGTTGTAGTATTTATTTTTCTAAGATACAGTAGGAATAGCAAAAGACAAAACCTCAAAGATTTAGAAATTCATTGTAACATATTCTTTTCCACTTTCATTCCATCAACAGTGACTGATTACCGAGCACCACAGGTAGTATATTATTGTATATTACACAGCTTTTGTTGTTGAAATCATTATTAAAAAATAGACGAATAAGAAACAAACTGTCAGGCTCCTGGGTGGCTCAGTGGGTTGGGCCTCTGCCTTTGGCTCAGGTCATGATCTCGGGGTCCTGGGATCGAGGCCTGCATCGGGCTCTCTGCTCGGTGGGGAGCCTGCTTCTGCCTCTCTGCCTACTTATGACCTCTCTTTCTCTCTCTCTCAACTAAATAAAAATCTTTAAAAAAAAAAAAAAAAGGAAACAAACTGTCATATCACATAAACTTCTGGTTGATTTTACCTGACTTATTTTTTCCCCGAAATGACAGGTTTTATGTAAGTTTTATAGTTCATTTCAGAAAAGAAAAAGTTTTTCTGAAATAAAACTCCATTAGAAAAAGACATACTGGGACACCTGGGTGGCTTGGTCGGTTAAGCTGCTGCCTTGGGCTTGGGTCATGATCCCAGGGTCCTGGGATCAAGTCCCGCATCAGGCTCCTTGTCCCAACAGGGAGGCTGCTTTCTCTGCCTCTGCCTGCGACTCTGCCTGCTTGTGCTCTCTGACAATAAATTAAAAAATCTTTAAAAAAAAGAAAATAAAAAGACATGCTAAAAAATATTAACTATCAAATATGAATTTCTACATTTTAAGTAAACATTTATTATTTTCAGGAAATGATACTTCCAAATAAATTGATGTGTATCTCTACTACTAAATTAAATTCCTTTTGGCCACTGAGTTAACAAAGAGAACTATAGGATTTCCTCCTCAAGATGGCTTAAGACTGTTTCTGTATTCTCCTTTGCCAGAAAAGTTTTAGAGAAACTTTTATAAAAAATAAGAAGGTCAAATAAATTACAGATAGGTAGATGATTAATAGGTCTCATTTCTTTTTTTCCTTCCTATGCCACTGCTCTTTGTATCTAAGGTAGTAAATATAATTTTATTTCCCTTGCCTGAAAGACTGAAGATGCACATAAAATAATCAATGTCAAGATTCATTCTCATAATGGATTCCAGTGTGTTATATTCCTACGGTAATAATTTTCACTCCTTTTAAGGCTTATTGCTAAATATAACACAACTCCTGAACTTGATATCACCTTGTTTCTTTTTTTTAAATCAAAATTGTTTCCTCTTTTTTCATCGACATTTCCTATGCCTGTCATTCTAGAAATAAACACAACATCTGACTTTATTGTGGGCTTCTTTGCTGGCATTCCATCTTCCCTACATTTCCAGCCAAGTCTTACTGAGATACACTGGACACAGATTTAGTGGTGGTGGAGAAACTAAAATAATGATGTTTCAAAGCTACCCTACACACTAGAGCCTCTGACCCATTGATTGAGGTTAAGTTGATCCTACAACAAATGCTAATGCAACTTGCCCAGATACATGTGTCTCATGTCTACAGTTTGAGACAGAAAGAGAGATGATCTATTCTAAGACTCCTAACTATGCACCTATGGAGAGAATTTTATACCATGAAGACAAGATACCACACGACGGACTCTCTTACTGCTCCTCTCTTATTCCCACCACTGCTCACAAAAGACCATATCCCTAAACTACAACACCATCACGCTCAATGGCTCTGCTTCGGGATATCATCTGATGTCTTGCTGACATAAACATGATTCCTCATTCCACTGAAGTCACCACAATCCACTCTGTTTGCACCATTTAAAATAAATATGTCTTGAGGTGCCTGGGTGGCTCAGTGGGTTAAGCCTCTGCCTTCGGCTCAGGTCATGATCTCAGGGTCCTGGGATCGAGCCCCGAATTGGGTTTTCTGCTCGGCAGGGAGCCTGCTTCTGCCTCTCTCTCTCTCTCTCTCTGCCTGCCTCTCTGCCTACTTGTGATCTCTCTCTCTGTCAAATAAATAAAAAATAAATCTTTAAAAAAAATTAAAAAATAAAACAAAATAAATGTCTTCAGATTACAAAAAGCTCAGCAGGATAAAGTAGACACTATCCCAATATAGCACATTTTCTCATTTTCTCAATCCTGGTCTTTTTCCTCTTATAGCCAGTCACTACATAATAAGAATAAATTGTATCAGTAACTGCCGACAAATTAAAAATAAAACTTAACCTTAAAACATCTTTAATAATCTTTAATCTTTAAAACATCTTTAATAATCTAGCACAATGGAAACAAGGTAATTCGATTAAATTACTCAATTGTATCATATAGACGTCAGAAATGATCTAGTCAAAATGTTCATCAACAACAAAAAATTCTAGAGTACTTAAAAGAAAGAGTAATTTTCTCACATCAAACACAGTTAACACTTCATTTGTCCTCTATGTTCAGAGAGGAAGGCATTCCACAGAAGTAAATTTCATCCACTTCAATGCCCAAGCTCACTTTACTTAAACCACTGTGGACAGAACTGTTCTTGGCTGTGGCCGGTACTCCCCACCAATGCAGGTGGTACAGTATTTGTGAATCTAACTCAAGCATCTGTTAGTGCCTGCGATCTCTCACAGTGAACATATGTTAGGTTACTGCGCTATCTTGAAGAGAGCAAGAGCCTCAGGGCCATTAACAAAGGCAGAGCAATTCCCTCCTCTTTCAAAGGGCACCATGAAGACAGGTTCCTGTACCTACATTTTCAGAGTTTTCCTGTCCCTTATCCATTGTCCCTTATCCTCGTTCCCTGTTCCTTGTCCCTTTTCCTATCGCTCATTCACCACCATTTCTAGGATGTCCTTCGCCGATCTTCTACATCACTGCTTCTGAACCATGCCTGACACATCCAGGAACAGGGCAGATAATAATTGTTCAAGAGCAAGAATACACAAATCGGGGTGAGAGGTTCCATTTAAAAAGGTGCATCAGGGGCACCTGGGTGGCTCAGTGGGTTAAAGCCTCTGCCTTCAGCTTAGGTCATGATGCCAGGGTCCTGGAATCGAGACCCGAATCGGGCTCTCTGCTCAGGTGGGAGCCTGCTTCCCTGCACCCCCTCCTGCCTGCCTCTCTGCCTACTTGTGATCTCTGTCAAATAAATAAATAAAATCTTTAAAAGAAAATAAATAAAAATAAAAAAAATTAAAAGGTCCATCAGTCTCAGTGCACAGGGTGGGTTTAAGTTCAGCCACACAGAGGTTGTTTCCAATTACGTCCTCATCCTTGATTATATCCGATGGTTGGTTCTCCGGGAAAACGACCGACAAATACATCATTACTCTACAGCAATTATTACTTAAGAAATGTCACCATTAATAAGCAAAATCCATAATATGATCTGACTTACCCGAGGCACGCCTTGTGAATCGGTTTATTACCGGAGCTAAAAGAGAAAAAGCAGAATATGGTTACACATTATTATACATATTACTTAAGCTAAAAAGAGGAAAAAAATGAATGAGTAAGAAATGCAAGAGGAAATATCACAAATATGTGAAGATTGTTTAAATTCACCAGTAGCCAAGAAAGAGAAATTAAAATCAATATTTCACCTGGTAAATTAGTCCCCCACAAAGCACCTGAAATTTTCTTTTTTTAAAGCACCTGAAATTTAAAAAAAAAAAAAAAAAGCTCGCCTTATATACAGCTGAAACTACTTAACTGAGGATCTGTATGTAAATCCATGTAATATCTTTGGAAACAATTTGGCAATCACATCGTGGGCCATACAAGGTTCTTGTGTCCTCTAATAAAGTAATTCTACTTTTAGAGATTTATGCTACAGAAATACTACTAGAGAAAGAAAAATCAGTATGTCTTGTCAAAGGAGATTTCAAAACACAGCTAGTAACCCTAGTTAACAGAGTCGCTTAAAATGGGACCGGGAGGCCATAAAGGTAGAGGAATTTATTCACACCCTCACCGGGAAAACCACAAATTTTTCTGAAGACCCCTTCAGCCAGCTGCAAGCTCTCAGCTGGGACTTCCTTTCTTCTCATCAGGACACCTGAATCCTCCTCACTCTTCACTTCAAAAGGAGCCAAAGCAGTTTAGCAAAGCTTCAACCCCTCATCTGCACATTACCCCAACCAATCCCCACTCACTTCTTTCCTCTCTCTCTCTCTCTCTCTCTCTCGCACGGAGGACCTGAACGAGAACTACACTCTCAGCCCTTTGACTCTCTAACCCTACCCTCTCTTTGGCTTCCTCAGATTCAGGCTCCTACCTGTGTCTGTGTCTCCTGAACTGCAATTCTAATTGCCCAAAAAAACACGTGTTTGCTTAAATTTTCATTCTTTCCTGGTCAACAGTATACTTCTATTCAGCAGCATGATTTTTACAATGAAAAAAAAAAAAAAAAAGGAAACAAAATGAAAAATGCTTGTGTGTACTGAAATCATTATTGAGTACATCCTTGATATTCTCAGATTTAATAGTTATAGTTTTAATCATTTCTGTGCAACCCAGAGGTCAAGGCCTCCAGATCTGTATACTGAAGGCTGCAATTTCAAGGTGGCGTGTGGAAGCGCACCGTCCCTCACCTGGGAAGCCTCCCATGGGCCACGGCCCAGACTCAACTCAGGTTGTTGTCTCCTCCCAGTTTTGCTTATCCTTAAGTCAAGAAGGGAGGTTGTGAAAAGCTTTATTTCTTGAAGTAAGCAGGTAAATTTATGGTTCATATTATACACAGAGAGCACAACATGTCCACAGTATAGTTAGTGGCAGAATGTCATTATATACCATAATACTGAATTTTAATACTTTGAAAATGGTAATTATAAAAATTGTTTACACTAGGTCAAGTGAAAAAGGAAGACAAAGATTTTACATGCACTGTGTCTAGAAAACGAAAAAAAGTGGATGCATAGGAATGAGTATTAGAAGAGGACTGTGTCAATGTTCGACATTAATCCTTGCAACCACTGTATTAAACACCGACATCACATTACCGATGAGGACATTTTTATGATAAAGCTCCAAGATTCTGATTTGCTCCAGATCACAAAGCCACTCTGCGGCAGAGCTGGAGGACTTGAACCTAGACACCGCTAGTACCAAAATGCTGCCTCACAGAGAACAGGAAGCAAAACTACTGACTTCTGAAGTTACACTGCGACAAGTAAATACATCCTTCCATATTGATTCCCACTGTTATCAACGATTCATTTGTTAACGTGAGTCACAAGATCAATTATTATTAAAATGCTATGGTTGGGGCGCCTGAGTGGCTCAGTGGGTTAAGCTTCTGCCTTCAGCTCAGGTCATGATCCCAGGGTCCTGGAATCGAGCCCCACATCAGGCTCTCTGCTCAGCAGAGAGCCTGCTTCCCCCCTCTCTGCCTGCCTCTCTGCCTACTTGTGATCTCTCTCTCTGTCAAATAAATAAAATCTTAAAATAAAATAAAATGCTATGGTTTATAGAAAATCGTATCTTTCAAACTGACCAAGCAAGATAAAACTGTTATTTATATACCAGAATACTTTAGACATATACTTGCAAAGTGACAAATTACTTATTGAAAACCTTGAAACGGGTAACCTGTATGGTATGTACATTCACCACATAAGAGGAAAAAGAAAAAAAACCAAGCAACTTTCCACCAGTTTTCTTGAACGCTTTCAAACCCCTTCTTCACAGTTCCTCGGGAACCGAGCCTGAAGAAAGGCTCCCCAGCAAGCTCCAAGGACAGGGAATGGAGATGGTGCAAAGCACTTCCCGGCAAGAACGCAGGCAGAGGAGATAGTGCAGGCTGACAAAGGCAGAGGAAGGCAGAAAACCTGTCAGCCTTGGAGAAAAATTAGAGCAGACATTCTCCTCCTGCCCTCTCCAACCTCTCGAGACAATGAAATTACAGCATGAGGAGCTCTGATCCGAAATGGTGGGCAGTCTTTGTTCCCTTGGGATCCCTTAGGTTTCCAGGTCTTTCTGACCTGTGTAAGGCAGAGCTTTGCAACACCAAGTGCCATCACCATCTCGAAGG
The DNA here is from genome assembly GCF_011764305.1 of Mustela putorius furo. Classification (NCBI taxonomy): domain Eukaryota; kingdom Metazoa; phylum Chordata; class Mammalia; order Carnivora; family Mustelidae; genus Mustela; species Mustela putorius. The sequence goes on from NW_025421998.1 coordinate 17,522,827, forward strand.
TGTATTCTAATTTGAGGGGGGGCAATCTTTTCAATTGTCACAGTAATTCACAGGAGGTCGCTGGCATCTGGGACCTCCTGAAACCCCACTCCTGTATTCTGCACTGCTTTCAAGTATCTCACCAGATATCTGGACATTCAGGTTGGCCAGAGTCAGCTTATAACCATCAGATCCTAGATCCTAACAGTGTTTATATATAAACACAGTTATTTTACACAGTTTTGCATTGAATTTTCCACAGCACAGCTACAACATTAATCCAAAGAGTCTTCTGGGGTGTTTTGTGTATTTTGTTTTGCTTGGAATTTTACTAATAGATATTCAGCATTTCAAAAGATCAGGGCATTGCTGCAAAGCCACTTAAGGTGTCTGAATCAACCAGTATGATACACCTGGTCGGATGACATTTGCAGCTTTTATATTCTTCGTGGTACCACACCGTAAGGGGGAGAATCCTAACTACATGATGTCTTCCATGAACATACTTGGGTGCACACCTGCTGATACACTGATCTAAAGCAAATCAGGATCTGAGCCTGACTGTAAAAATGCCCTCACTTTACTGAAGGTAGATTGCTTTCCTTTATGCCTCCTTTATACTTTTGCTATAAACTGTCTCAGTGTTTAAATTGAGTCCACAATTTATGTGAGTTGACAGCTTATACAACTATGGTTTCCACCTCCCAGTAGTGAATGGGGTATGCGATGGGGCAGTGAGGAACAGGGAAGCACCACGCAAGTGATTTGCAGTAGTCAAGGTAAACACTGGGCTTTGTGTTAGTTTTCTTTCTTTCTTTCTTTTTTTAAGATGTTATTTATTTATTAGAGAGAGACAGCACAAGCAGAGGGAGCACCAGACAGAGGGAGAGGGAGAAGCAGGCTCCCCACTGAGCAGGGAACCCGATGCAGAACTCGATCCCAGGACCCTGGGATCATGACCTGAGCCGAAAGCCAATGCTTAGCCACCTGAGCCACCCTGGTGCCCAAGTCAACACTGGGTTTGGATGACAATTACCAAGAACTCAATCCCTTATACCCACAACCCTCCGTACTCACTTGCAGATATGAAGCACAGGTGTTCCCTGCACGAACTTTTGGCAAGCTAACAGTAACCTACACAGTCTCTCTAGATTTTTTTAGTCTAGCTGCCGAAATAGGGAAGAAGGTTGTGGAAGCCTTGCTGCTGAAGCAAGTAATGAACATCCGGCTCTGGTGTGCCTGCTTCTCTGATTCTCAGGAACTAAGTAGAGAGAAGGGGAATAGGCAGAAGGCGAGAAAGGACACTGCCGACATTCTGTACCCCGGAGAGCCTGCCACACGGGCAGGGCTACCAACTGGAGTCAGGGGCCCTGGGATGCATGGAGTCACGCTGTTGACTTAAATTCTCAACTTTGAAAATAGGAAAAGTTAAGACCTGCCTGCCTCCTTTCAGGGAGGTTTTAGGAAAGAATTTTAAAAGAACTTCAGAAAAGAACTAACCCCCCCCCCAAATCCCAAAACACTGAATAAGTTAAAAAAAAAGGAAAAAAATCTTTGAACGTGCCCATAAGCTATAAATTCCTATTCAAATGTGAGAGGTTGATGTTTATTTATTGTGAGCTAATATGATCAGTTTTAATATTACCACTTTCAAAATACACTAAGCAGCAGTATAAAATCACACACAAAAAAGGTTAACAGATGATGTTTTCAAATGTGACAAGTCAAATTTAGTTTTCCCAGACTCTCGGTTTCCACCTTCAGATTTTCCTATCCTGTGGGTATGCTGTGTGTATTTACTTATGCGCACGCGCACACACACACACACACACACACACACACAAATACTGGAGACTAGGATAATACAGAAGGAAATAAATAGGAAATGTATTATCTGCCTGAAAAAAACAAGCAAATATGATTTAAGAGTATACTAAACTCCTAACATTTTTAGATCTTAGTGACTCCTCAGATCTTAGTGAATCCCGAAGGAAAAGTACAGAAATATTTATACAGGTTTGACTTTCTCCCAAATGCATTCCAGGGGATTACTGAGAGGCCTGTGTTCCTCCGAATATCTACATGCTTGTCTAACCAGAGATCCGCTCCCTTCCCAAACTATATTCCACCAGATTAGTCTTAATTCCTCTGCTCCCAGGAGACCCAGAAGTAGAACTGATTCAAGCCTTCCGTCATGTCAGAGCATCCTTACAAGAAAAATGCTCCACAAGGTGATGTAGCTTGAATGAGCTTCTCTATTCCCGGCAGCGAAAGGACCTTCCCACACCTGTAACTTGGGCCCCCACTGGTACCAGCAAGACCTGCTTATCTTCTCACCTCTTTATGCCTGGCAGACAAGTGCTGCTAAGTGAACACCTCATCATTAATCAATAAACTGTGAAATCAATAGAGCAAGTCTCCCTGACCCAGTCATTTTACTTGCTTTATTGAAGTTGGACGTGGGGCCCTAGACAGCTAAGAGTCCCTGAAGAGTTTGACCAAGTCTAGTCGTATTTCCAAATACAATGGCTTACACCACGCCAAGAAGCTACCTAACCAAAAAATTTGGGTAAATTAGAAATTCTACAGAAGCGGGACGCCTGGGTGGCTCAGTTGGTTAAGCAGCTGCCTTCGGCTCAGGTCATGATCCCAGCGTCCTGGGATTGAGTCCCACATCGGGCTCCTTGCTCAGCAGGGAGCCTGCTTCTCCCTCTGCCTCTGCCTGCCATTCTGTCTGCCTGTGCTCGATCTCTCCCACTCTCTCTCTGATAAATAAAATCTTTAAAAAAAAAAAAAAAAGAAATTCTACAGAAGACTAAAACAACTTAAATTCTATAAAAATAAAAGCAGTCGGGGGGCGCCTGGGTGGCTCAGTGGGTTAAGCCGCTGCCTTCGGCTCAGGTCATGATCTCAGTGTCCTGGGATCGAGCCCCACATGGGGCTCTCTGCTCAGCAGGGAGCCTGCTTCCCCCTCTGTCTCTGTCTGCCTCTCTGCCTACTTGTGATCTCTCTCTCTCTGTCAAATAAAATAAATTTAAATAAATAAAAAAAATAAAAAAAAATAAAAGCAGTCGGGACAACTCTCCCCTTCCTCTTCAGGAGCTTTGTTTTGTTTGAAGATTTGATTTATTTATTTGAGAGACAGAGAGAGTGAGAGACAGCAAAAGCTGGGAGGAGAGGGAGAAGCAGGCTTCCCGCTGAGCAGGGAGCCCGATGCGGGGCTCAATCCCAGGACCCTAGAATCATGGCCTGAGCTGAAGGCAGACACTTAACCCACTGAGCCACCCAGGCATCCCTTTTTGGGAGCTTTGTACTACCACTCAATAAACTCTGTAGTATTGCTCAAGAAACTTCGATTTGTTGCCTACCAAAAAACAAAAACAAAAGAAAGCACTAAAAAACAAAAGCAGTCAATTGAAAGCATGATCCAATGAGTCTGGTCTTCAAAAAAGCTATACCCACTGACAGCAATGCACAGAGTTTGCATCTTTGAGCATAATACTGGGAAAGAAGCTCCAGGTTAAAGAAGTAAGAGCCCTGAGCTGTGTGTTTGGTCAACACACACACACACACACACACACACACACACTCTCTCACCATGTCTATACTGGAACTGCATTGGTGACATAGCCCTTTGGCAGAAGTGTTCCTATACCCCAAAGTGAGATGTACAGAGTAATCTCGGAGTCGACCAAATAATTAGCATCCTTATTCTACTATTAGTTGCTTTTTCTAGCAGTAAACACTTTCTAAATCTGTTAACTGTCTAAATAAAAGATTCTAGAAATTATGTAAATTGAGACCATGTTAGCTAATTATTTTTGACACAGTAAACACTTAGCTCAGAATGAATTAAATTCTCTTACGCTTGTGTTTTGAAAATTAAAAATGAAGTAAGCTTCACCCTTGAACCAAGGAAGAATCACCTCTTTTAGGAGACAGCAAATAAACAACAAAACCTGAAATATATTGTTCATTAACCTAAAAAGCACCATTGCAAACTTTTTTTTTTTTAAAGATTTTATTTATTTATTTGACAGAGATCACAAGTAGGCAGAGAGGCAGGCAGAGAGAGAGAGGAGGAAGCAGGCTCCCTGCTGAGCAGAGAGCCCGACGCGGGACTCGATCCCAGGACCCTGAGATCATGACCTGAGCCGAAGGCAGCGTCTTAACCCACTGAGCCACCCAGGCGCCCCATTGCAAACCTTCTTATACAAATTTAATTCCTGACACTGAAAAGGACCAGTTATTTTTATTAAAGGATGAGGAGATTTGACCACCTTTGTAAGTAGTCAGAGACACTCTGATTACTCTTGCTGTTGCCACTGTCCCTGTGAGCCTCTGAGTTCGTTTCCAGGTGGATGCATGGTGCCCAAGACTCCACTGGGATTCGGCCCCTAGAGGAGCTGTGGGGGACTAGGAAAGAGCTACAGTTGGGGGGTACTCTCTCCAGAGTGTTCCAGTCTTGGCTCCAAGGAGACACAGATTATAAGCTGTGTACCCTCAAAGTACTTGTGACCAGACATAATGGGAACTGTTGGAAAGGCAGGCATTTGGGGAACCAATTTGCTTCTTCCCTTCTGATTATACAGCCTGAGGTCAGGGGTCCAACCACCTAGACCAAGGGGGCACGGATGGAGTCTGGCAGAGTCCGATGAAATACAGACACTCAAGCTTTTAGAAAGTACCAGCTTGCAGGACCACTAAAAAGATGCGCATTTTCGTTCTTTCTATTCATGAACTAAAGTCCTCAAAATATAACTGATATTTTAAAATACCAATAAAATATAGGGGCACCTGGGTGGCTCAGTGGGTTAAGCCTCTGCCTTCAGCTCAGGTCATGGTCTTGGGGTGCTGGGATTGAGCCCCGCATCGGGCTCTCTGCTCTGCGGGGAGCATGCTTCCCCCTCTCTCTCTGCCTGCCTCTGACTACTAGTGATCTCTCTGTGTCAGATAAATTAATAAAATCTTTAAAAAAGTAAAAATAAAATAAAATACCAATAAAATATAATTATTACACTAGGAATAAAAAACTACACCCACTTGTTTTTGCTTATAAATGAACTTGATTCTCAACTTTTTAATTCATGAGAACTTCACTCAAAATGTCCTCTAAGGAAAAGAAAAACATAGTTTTGGCTATGAGAGTTCTGAGGTTGCTGAACTTACAGAACTCGGAGAGTGGATGCAGTTACAGTGCTGAGAGAGAGGATCCCAAGTACTTTCAGGATTCTAAAATGTTGGCTCAGAAGAGAAGTAAGATATAAGAAGGGCCACTGTCAAAGGTTCCTAAACTCCATCTCTGCTTCTGCGCATATTGAAACAGTCTCTTCTAACAGCTTTTTTTTCCTTCCTTTTTCCTTTTTTTTTTTTTTTGAGCAAACGTGCGCATGTGTGAAAGCAAGGCAAGGAAGGGGAGGAAGAAGATTAAAATCTCAGCAGGCTCCCCACACAGCCGGAACCCTCACCCAGGGCTCCATCTCACACGCTGAGCTAGCCTGAGCTGAAATCCAGATCGGGATGCTAAGCTACTGAGCCACCCAAGGTCCCCGGACTGTCTCTTCTAAACCTGGGTGTCAAATGTGTGCAAAGGGCATATTCGTGCAGATGAATGGCCTGCTGGTAAGAGCTGACCATCCAGACTGCACTACTACTGACATCAGGAGAGCCCAGAGTTGCAAGGGTTCAAAGTGTCACACATTCATAAAGTCACAACAAAACAGACTCAGAAAACATAATTAAGAAAAATAGAAGGGCTCTGAAATGGAGAACAGCTAAGGAAACAATTTGGGTATATGATTAAGGTTGGTCTAATCATAAAGGTCAGTTAGGGCAAATACCTGCATTCAGATCCTCTCCATAACTTCACAGAAGGAAGAGACTTTCCTGCTATTCTAGTCTCCCCTCAGATGCCCCGTCTGAAGCCTCTCTGTGAACGCAGGGTTGAAAGTAGCTCCCTCCAGTTCCCCTCAGTTCCCCTCAAGAGCTCCTCCCACGGGCACCTGGGGGGGCTCAGTCCTTCAAGCGTCTGCCTTTGGATCAGTCATGATCTCGGGTTGGGTCCTGGGATGGAACCCCGAGCGGCATAGGCACCCGGCTCCCTGCTCAGCGGGAAGTCTGCTCTCCCTCGCCCTCTGCCCCTCCTCACCTCCTAACTTGTGCTCTCTTTCTCACTCAAATAGATAAATAAAACCTTTAAAAAAAAGAGTTCCCTGCAGCGCTGTAAGTGGTGTTGTCTCAAGGGATTTAAGGCATTATGTTTATTGTCAGCTTCGTTCTCCCCGGCCCCCCACTCTGCAAACTCTGTGAGGGAAGGGTCCTTTCTTGTCTGTCGGCTTCACTACTGTCTCCCCGGTGTCTAAAACACTGCTTGAAATATATTAGGTTCAATTAATACCAAATGAGTAGTGCTAATGGCAATTAATGCAATAGGGGTGCTTCCTGACAGTGATTATATGGACAAATATAATATTCATAGAAGTGTTAAATTCATGAAACCTGTAACTTAAAATACAGTATTGGGTGAAAATATAAAATATACTTAGAAATAGTAGAGCTTAACTAACCTTTGGCTTTTTGTACAAGTAGCAAAAAGCAATCCCATTTATGCTTCATAATTATGAAAATATAACCCAGATGTTAGAGTCCAAGAGAAATAATAAAAAATTTCACAAGATAATCAGTGCAGAAAACAATGGTACTTCTTACTTAAAATGTGGAAAAGAGCACTTCAAAAGATCCAGGTGTCCAACTTTTTTAAAAATCAAGGTGAACTTGATATACAATGAAATGCACAGTATGAAGGATTTTGACAATTTATACATCTACGTAACCAACACTCCCATCAAGATATAAACATTTTGCCTGCCTGTCTCAGTCAGTAGAATGTACAGCTCTTAATCTTGGGGTTGAAAATTCATGCCCCACGTTCGGTATAGAGATTATTCAAAAATAAAATCTTAAAAAAAAAAGATATAAACATTGCCAGCACCCTGAGATGGTGCCCTGAGCCCCCTGACACAGTCAATCCCCGCTATCCCACAGGAAGCTACTGTTAGGATCTCTATGACCACAGTTAAGCTTTGCCTTCCTTTGAATTTCATATAGACTGAGATTCATTCCAGCTGTTGAGAGGATCAACAGTTTGTTCTTTTTTATTGCTAAGGGTATTCCATCGCATAAATACATCACAATTTATTTACCCACTCTCTTGTTGATGGGCATTTGGGTTGTTTCCAGTTGGAGTTATTTTGAATAAAGTGTCTATAAATATTTATATATAAGCCTTTTTGTGAACATATGTGTTTATTTCTCTTGAGTAAATGCCTAGAGTGGGATTGCTGGGTCATAGGTGGGAAATGTTTAACTTTATAAAAACCCACAGTTTTCCTAAGCGTTTGTACCATTCTCACAGGCAATATATGAGAGTTCTAGTTATTCCTTGACAAGGTCGGGAATGTTCTTATTTTAGTCATTCTTGTGTGTGCTGAACGGTGTCTCATTGTGGTTTTCACTTTCATACCCTTGATAACTAAAAATACTGAGCACCAGCCTCTGTCTTACTGGCCATTTTGATGTCTTTTTCATTGAACTATTCAAGTCTTTTACTCAGTTTGATTGGAGCTTTTCATTATTGAGTTTTAATAGTTCCTTTTTCAGTAATGACAATGACAGAATATAAAATAGAAAAAAATCCTAGTTTGTAGGAACAAAAATGATAAGTTACTTAGAAATAAAACTTAGAAATGATAAATTACTTAGAAATAAAATTTCCATGTTCATGGAAAGTTCAAGACTCAATACTATTAAAATGTCTTTTCTCTCCAAATTTGTTTATAAGTTCAATTCCAGTAAAACTCCCAATAAAATTTTCCAAAATTTTAAGCTTATCCTAAAAGATCTATGGAATAAGAAGAACCTATGAATAAACAATTCTGGGACCAAAAACAAAAACAAAAAAAACAAGGTGAGACTTACCCTCTTTACCATATGAAGACCATATAAAGTCATATTAATCTTAATTAGGTAAAGAGGTAGTGATAAAAGAAAAAACAGAATAGACTAGAGATGTTAAGTACATTCACAAAATAGACGGAAAATTGATATTTAAAAATCAGTGGGGCAAAAGGTAATAAATGATGCCTATTTTAAAAAATAAAATGAAATTCCCTTCTCAAACCATACACTGAAATATATTATCAAAGGATTAAAATCTTAAGTATGAAACTTAACTTAAAATTTAGAAATTAAGAAACTTAATATTAAAAATTCTGTTCAGGGCGCCTGGGTGGCTCAGTGGTTTGGGCTGCTGCCTTCGGCTCAGGTCATGATCTCAGGGTCCTGGGATCGAGCCCCGCATCGGGCTCCCTGATCCGCAGGAAGCCTGCTTCCCTCTCTCTCTCTCTCTCTCTCTGCCTGCCTCTCTGCCTACTTGTGATCTCTGTCTGTCAAATAAATAAATAAAATCTTAAAAAAAAAAAAATTCTGTTCAACCAAAATTACCATAAACGAAATGAAAAAAAACCGCAAGACTGGAGGAAGATTCTTCCACTGCATGTTACCAACAAAGGATTAATAACCAGAATATTAATATGAAGAAAGAAAAAGAAAGAAAGGAGGGAAGGAAAGAAATCCTCCTACAAATCAGGAGAAAAACATCATCAGTTGGATGAGAAAAATGGCACAGAACGAAAAAGTTTTCCACAGAAGACAACCTACAAATATGGTCAACAAACATAAAAAGATACTCCGTGTTACTAGTAATCAGGAAAAAGCAAATTCAATTCATGATGGGATTCCATCTAACATCCGGCTACTGGCAAAGCTTGTTAAAATCCAACAAAAGCAAATGTCAGCTTGAACGTGGAGAACCAGGAACTCTTCCACTCTGCTGAGAATGTGAAGTAGTTTAACAACTCTACGCCACAAAATGCCAGTGTGAGGGGGTAGTTACGGCTATGCATGCCTTACAACCACCCTCTCCACACCTACGTATATATCCTCGGGTAGCAGTTCTCAAACTTTTTGGTCTCAAAACCTCTGTCCACTCTTAAAAATTTGCTTTTATGGGTCCTATCCACTGCAATTTGTTGTACTAGAAATTAAAACTGCTTAAAACTACCAACAACAAAACAATGCATGGTATTATAAATAACATATTTTTAGGGAAAATAACTATACTTCCCAAAACAAGCAAAATTTCGTAAAAAGAATGACTTTGTTCTACTTTTTTGCAAATCGAATGTAAGGGAGAAAACTGGGTTCTCACATCTGCTTCCACTTTCAGATGTGTTACAATATCACATATCATGTACCCTCTAAAAAACTCCACCATTCACACGACAGAATGAGAAGGGGAAAACGGCAAAGAACATTGTTGTTGTTATAGCTTTCACCCTACAGACTCCCTGAAAAAGTCTAGGATTGGGAGGGAATGATCCTTCAAGGGGTTCCCAGATCACACTTTGAAAACCATCTTTAAAATTCTAGTACATGTGCATAACACACACACACACACACACAGCTCACTACAGCACTATAATTTGTTTCCAACAAATTGGACATACCCAAAGTATTTGTCAAAGAGTAGATAAAGCTTCCATTTATATAAAGGCATACTACATAGCAGTCTAAAATAAATGAACTAAAGCTACATGAATCAATGGAACATCATCTCAAAAACTGTTCTCAAAAATAAAGTGGGGGCCCCTGGGTGGCTCAGTGGGTTAAATCTTCTGCCTTCGACTCAGGTCATGATCCCGGGGTCCTGGGATCGAGCCCCATAGCGGGCTCTCTGCTCAGCCTGCTTCCCTCTCTCTCTCTCTCTCTGCCAGCCTCTCTGCCTACTTGTGATCCCTGTCAAATCATAAAATCTTTGGGGAAAAAAAATAAAGGGAAAATTATAATTTACATAAATGAAACTTCTGTTAAGTGACGTAATTCATACAAGCTTTGAAAATATGAAAAACAGGGACGCCTGGGTGGCTCAGTCAGTTAAGCATCTGACTCTTAATTTCAGCTCAGGTCATGATCTCAGGGTCTTGAGACAGAGCCCTGCGATGGGCTCCGTGCTGGGTGTGAAGCCTGCTTGGGATTCTCTCTCTGTCTCTTCCTCTGCCTCTCCCAACCTTTGTATGCATGCTCCCTCACTCTCTCTCTCTCTCAGAAAGATTAAAATAAACATTAAAAAATGTTAAAATTTGGGCGCCTGGGTGGCTCAGTGGGTTAAGCCGCTGCCTTCGGCTCAGGTCATGATCTCAGGGTCCTGGGATCGAGTCCCGCATCGGGCTCTCTGCTCAGCAGGAAGCCCGCTTCCTCCTCCTCTCTCTCTGCCTGTCTCTCTGCCTACTTGTGATCTCTCTCTGTCAAATAAATAAATAAAATCTTTAAAAAAAAAAAAAAATGTTAAAATTTGTAAAAGCCAGGAGATGACTTGTGTGAGAGTTCCTCAGTGTCTGTTCCTTTCTGTAGAGTGGAAATATCTCACAATAAACAAAGGGGAATAAAAGGTTCTGGTCTAATTAGCGTTGGCAGAAAAAAATCTCTCAAATATGCTCTAACACTACCAGAATTAATTCACACTGTGAATTTTTAACTTTATCTTTGACATGGCAAAACTAGATATTTAAGATATACAACTTTTTGATATATGTCTTGAAAAGATCACTCCAGTTAAGCTAAATAACTTTGATATCACCTCTGTGTAGCTACCCGTGTGTGTGTGTGTGTGTGTGTGTGAAAATTTAACTTAACACCTATCCTCCGAGCCAATTTCAAGTATATGACACAGTATTGGCAGCTCTAGTGTCAGGATGCTGTGAGGCAGATCTCCAGAACCCTTTCATCTTGTGTTAACTGAAACTTTGTACCCTTTTGATGCTAAATGTACTCTTAAAATATTTTTCACAAAACACTCTTTTTACAAATGAGTTTTTATTAGAATTCAAATACTGACATACCTTCTGGATTCTTTTTAAGGGATTACAAGGAAATAATTTTAAGACTTTTTATGAATCAAAAGTCCTAATACTGCTTTGTCGTAAATGGTCATTAGTGACAGTCAAAGAAATCAAAGTCCTGTGAACAACTCCAGGGACAAACAAAGATATCCAAGAGGATGGTCTTTTTTTTCCTTCTAAAATATATACAGATAGCAATGTGTAGTGGAGCAAGCAGAGAATTCTGAGTTTTCAGCATAAAACTGCATTGTAATGTAAAACTTCGGGAGGTAGAGATCTGTCCCACCACAAGCTTACTTTCACAAATATTATGACAAAAGGAAATGGCAACAAGCTATCAATTTAATACAACAAATTTTCTCCAATTAATTTATATTTTAGGCACATATTCCTATTTTTACTATAAGCATCTGCCTCATTTAAATAAAGTGACTATTTTCAAGACTCCTACCTACATTTTACTAAGATGTTTTAACATGACTTGTGAATACTTTAATGAAACCATAAACATGGGAGCTTCTACACACACGAACTTATTTATTCTGCCAGTTAAACATGGATTCTCAAGGGAGGGGAAGGTGTGAAAACAGAGCAAAGCTTTATACCATTGCTTTTTTAAATTTTTTTTTTTAAGTCGGACTATTTACCTTGCATTTCAAATGGAATTCAAGAAGGCTTGAGATTTAAAGGAGCACGAGCTTGTTAAAGTATGAAACACTTAGCTAAATGATCTAAAGACTTTACTTTTATACTTTTCATTAATAACTTTTTTTTTCTAGTACCACCATGATACTGCCTTGAAAGCAATCTCTAGATTCTTATATTTCCAATCAAACTTTATTTTTAAAAACTTTCATTTTTCTGACTTTTTTTTTTTGAGATTTTATTTTGTCAGAGAGAGAGAGAGCAACAGAGAGCACCAGCAGGGCGAGAAGCAGGCAGAGGGAGAAGAAGGCTCCCTAATAAGAAGGAAGCCCCATACGGGGATCCATCCCAGGACCCCAGAATCACGACCAGAGCTGAAGGCAGACGCTTAACCAGCTGAGCCACCCGGGGGTCCCTCTCACTGACTTGTAAAGTTCTCCCATTCTCCCTTTCATTCATCCTCCCTCTCTTTAACATACTTAAATATAACGCTTAGTAACACTGTCATCTCACTTTATACTCACAACAACCCTCTCTGGTAGGTACGATCGTTATTCCCATTTCATGGAGAAAGAAACTGAGACACAGATGGCAAAGTAACTTGCTCAGAGTGCCAGAAGTTATCAGTGGCAGAGCCAGGATTCAGATCCAGAATCCGTGCCAAAGTCAGTCCTATTTTTTTTTTTTAATTTCCATTGTTTCTGATTTTTCATGTCACTACTTGACATGAAAAACACAATCTATGTGTTTCAGCAACTAAACACAATCTATGTGTTTTCCACAAACTACTGGGTTTAACCAATGTGAGGCAGAGCACAAGGGGCTCTACGACCATGTTTCTCACATCAGTGGAGGGACAAAAAAAAAAAAGAGAGAGAGAGAGAATGACGTGGTAGTACAGGGATGCGCTGAGGCAGGAGATCACATTTTTAGCTGAGGACGAAACTATCTGGAGCCTGTAAGTGGAGAGGGCTGGGAGGCAGACAGACACATGGGTCTGAATCTCAAAGACGGGAGGTCTGGGCTGGTGCTGGGGGGAAAGCCAAAGGGCAAATGAGCCTTGGGAGGTGGGCAGGACTCATGCAATAAAGGCGGTAGGAATGGCAACGGAAGGCCAAGAGATTAAAAAAAAGAAAGGACAAAGCAGGTTCAGGGCCACAGACAAGTTTCAGATTTAGCATGGGGCTCATATAAAGCAGAAGCAGCTACATGAAGTCTGGGCGGGTCCTCGATGAGAAACCTTCCATCAGAGGGGCACCTGGGTGGCTCTGTCGGTTAAGCTGCCGCCCCTTGATTTCCACTCAGGTCATGATCCCACCGTCATGACTCTCAGTCTGCCTGAGAGCCTTTCCCTCTGCTCCCCCGCACCCCACTCTCTCTCTCTCTAGAACAAATCTTTAAAAAAAAACAAGAAACACTCTATTAGAAATCCTCTGTGCCTGTGGGCTTTTGCATTCTGCAGAATGACCAAATATCAGGCCAATATCAGATAAAGCCTCATTTTTAATATAATGCGGTATAAATCTATGAAACTGAAAATAGGCTAAGGGGTTTCCATTTCATGAAAACGTTTTAAAATGCATTAATGTAATGGGTTATTAGAAGACTATTCTAAATGTTTACATGCCTTCAGAAGGCTTCAATCACTCCAGAAATATACATGTGTGGACATTTACAATTATGACACAATTAGTATTCAACTGTGGTTAAGTTATACTGGAGCACCTACTATGGGCAGGGAAAGTATTGGAGGGAGAGAGCCCGTGCCTACCTATTCCCGCCCGCCTGGAGTGAGGACACCTCCGTCTGCAAAGCTTACGCTGATGCATATGGCATATTCATCCTGCCCGACAAATGGCATTAGTGCCAACCAGAGCTTTGTGAAGATTACTGGGAGGGTGAAATGCAAGTTAACCCCTGGAGAAAGAGTGGGATTTGGCAGAACGTTAAGAAAAGAGGACTGGGCACTAAGAACCAAGACGATAACTCACACAGGAGTATTTCTGAAGATTAAATCCACTGAGCACCCTGCCTCGTGCCTCTCAGGGCTCTGTTTCACATGATGAATCCCTGTAAGGGACTTGCCTTCCTTTCACATATTTTTCTAGTTAAAATTTATTTAGTAGGCAATACAAGTATATCATAAACATTTTTTCAAAAGTTACCAAAAAGGAGATCTTGAAAAGTCTCCCTCCTGACCAACTATCGTCTCTCCAGCTGCCCCTCCTGAGATACTCTATAAAACCACATTTCTGTAAACTGTTTAAACTTTTTCTTCTAATTCTGATTGGTGTTTCCATGATTTAGTGATTCCTAACTAAACACCTGTAACAGGATAGGATTCTCTTGGTCACATCCCCGCAAAAAAACAAGTACTCTACAATCTCGGCTGGACTTCGAGATGCAGACGGGAATAGAAGTTTAAAAGAAAAAGCCTGGATCTTACCTTATTTCCTTTTTATAAGATAGGATTTTCCTCTTTATGCAGCCAAACTTCTGTTGTCAATTAACTTACCTAATGAATGTCTATTAAAACACGCACACGCGTGCACGCACGACCCTACGTACCTGCAGGTCCTTTATAATCTAGCAGCTTAAATCAGGAAAGCAAAATTGAGCAGACGCGTATTAACAGACTATCAGGTAAAGCTGTGGTCTCCAAAATGGCTCACGTACCCTAAGGCAGAGCGTAAAGCAATCTTTGGCATGCAGGAAAAAATCAGAACTTGCTTACAATTACTTTTTACTTCTTTCTTTCAAAGTTTATACTGTGGGGTGCTCTAACACACAAAAGTAGAAGGGTACATGTATAACATTTTTTTTTTAAAGATTTTATTTATTTACTTGACAGAGAGAAATCACAAGTAGATGGAGAGGCAGGCAGAGAGAGAGGGAAGCAGGCTCCCCGCTGAGCAGACAGCCCGATGCGGGACTCGATCCCAGGACCCTGAGATCATCACCTGAGCCGAAGGCAGTGGCTTAACCCACTGAGCCACCCAGGCACCCCATATATAACATTTTTAAAGACATACTCAGTGTGTCTTTAAAGTGCATACTCATAAAGGAGTGCATACTCAGATACCTTCTGCCAGTGAGGGTACAGAATTTAAAAAGTTTTGAGAATTAAAAAGCTCAGTATATCAGGTGTTAATTTCTAAAAATAAATACTTTATCAAGTTTCTAAAGTATACGAGGGGCTAATTTGAGTGAAACAGAGAAAACAAATTATAAAAGGGACAGATCAGTATTTGGCTGGGTTATACATTTTTAGAGACAAAAGTAGAGAGCTCATTTTTTGATATGTGGTTCTTTTTAACCATATTCCTGCTATGAGTTATTGAAAATGAAGTGTACCACGATTAAGGAGATGGGCTCTGAACCCAAGATCAGGTTCATATCCTGACTCCATCCCCTACTTGGGGAGGGCTAAATGGCACATTTATAAATGGCCTTGTTCAGTGTCTGGCACTTAAGCTGCCAAAAATGTTGATCATTATTATTAAATAAAAGGAGCATCATTTAACAAACATTAGCTTTCTACAGAAACTGAAATGAAACAGCAGAGCCATGTTTTAATTCAGCTTCACCTTTTGGAAAGATGCTTTTTGGGTCCAATTGAAATGTATTTAAACACATGGAAGCTTTTTGCCTTCTTTTTTGTATTAAAAAAATTCCCTCAATATCACTCCCATGAACTATTTGGTCTTGGAACAGCTAATGTAAATTAAACAATGTCAGGCCCTAGCCAAACGGATACGGGAATAACTGTATACTGTATATCTTCTTGGCTTCACTTTCATGAGGAACATGTGTTTACATTTTGACCTTTTGTCTTTTTTTTTTAAATGCAGAGACATTTTTAAACAGCAGCAACTGGAATGATTTTTTTTTAAGTTTCCAAACATATTAAGTTACACATGGCAGTGCCCATTGCTGAAACATTTATAAATGTTACACCAACTGTGTTTATAGTTCTGATTTTTTTTAGATTGTTTTGTTTTCATATAAGCCATGACCTAAAAAATTTAGCTCAAATTCTTTCCACAAAATAATTACATAATGGAACAATCTGAGTCATTTTGAATTTCTGAAATACAAAACTCGCTCCCATAAAATAAAGATAGTGATCAGCATCATAGCGAGGTTTCTATATGGTTTTCTGTTTTTGTTTTTTACTATTTCAACCATACCTAAATAGTATGGATAAAACTGAGAGGACTGTAAGAATAGGACCAAGAACATAGTGATAATCCGTTCAACTCAGAAAAATCACTGCACTCTGTTTTTCTTTCCCATTGTCCGTCCTTAAGCAATTGACATAAAAAAAAAGCCAGTATTATATTTCACTACAACAACAACAAAAAAAATCAAAGAACAAAAAAAGTGGTAATTCCGAAGGTAAGAGTACAAAAGTACTTCTCATTAGCCTAGGCTTTCAAACTGTAACTACCACCTTGATGGAAGACAGAGAGAACTTATATGTAAGTTAATATCAATAATGTAAGGGTTAGTGCTATGAACAAAGACCAAAATCAACTAAACTGGGGCAAGGAGCTTCCAGGGCTCTCAGCTGCCCCACCTACTGAATGAAAGAGATTACATGTACTATCTAGAAGACAGTACCTGACAAAACTATGTTTCCTAAGTCCAGAGATGGTAAACTTAAGAGAATAATAATTTTTTTCTTAAAAAAAAAAAAAAAAAAAGGAAGGAAGGAAGGAAGGAGTTGGCACCCAGTCGATATTTCTGCAGTGAATAAATGAGTGAGTGAATGAGCACAGCATTCTCCCTTCAACTTTTCATACATCCCTTCTGCTAACAGGCCACCCCAGGTCCCAGCCCCGTCCTGGTATCAACGAGTGTAGACACCACTCAGGGGACCCTGCAGACGGCCAAACTCCTTCACTGAATCCCAACCTCCATCACAGGCTTTTCTCTAATTGCTATTACCCTCATTAAATGACTTCTTAATGGGTCACAAATAAGCTTCTCATTGAGGAATTCAAAAGTCTCTTGTTGGTATTTACACAGCTGAAAAAGAAACACATTTGCTTTTCTTGAGGCAGCTAGGAACAAAATCTTGACAGCTGGAAATTTACTGGAACCCAAGGAACGAGATTTGCAACAATAACCACCATTAAATATTTACTCCTTCCCACCCAGACACAGCACATCACTGTAGGTTCAACCTCAAATGGAAAGCTTATCACTGTCTTACATTAAATAATGGCAAAACGGTTTGACTTTTAAGACAGGTAGACAAATTAAAGTATCCTTCACTTTTTGTTCACGTGTTTTTATTCTATGAACTCTTCAAAGTATAAGTTAGTCAAATAACCTTCCACAAGTCCCAACTGATGTTACTCCTCTCTTCTTCCTCCCTCCCTCCCTCTTCCCCAAGCCTAAGGCTAACTGATGGGTAAGAGTTTGAGAAAGAACACTATTTCAAGTCCTTTGATTTCCCTAAGTTATTCACTTAATACTACTATTAAAATGAATAATGTTCTTCACTGTTCTACTCTGAAAATCACAATTACCATCTAAACTCAGTATTTCTAAAATCTTCTCTATTATTGTTTTATGCTCATAATTAAAATAGTGGCTTCAATATTTTAGCCATTGTCATGAATGATGTGATTCCGGTTTGGAGGATTCAAAAGTACGATATAAATTTAAAACTTACAATATAAATTTCTAATAGTCAAAGACCATAAAGCCTCATTAATTATAAAATTCTGCAGCTCTTAGCTACAAATTACAAGCTGAAAGGATGTGGGTTTTATTACCATGCAACATAACTTCACATTAAATCCTAAGTGGGAAATGCCACGTAAGCTCATTTCCTACTTCATTTCTCTAAAAAGTGCAAACACGAGATTCATTTCCACAAAATAACAATGAAATTGCTATTCTGCAAGAAGTTTACACTTCTGAAACGTTTCATGTTAATGAGATCATTTGTCTTACACGGAAACAATGCTGGCTATGTGCACTGGTCCTGAGGCCCTTATAAATATTAATTCATTTATCCACTAACAACCTTACGAGGTAAGGATTATTAGTATGATAATACGTCAATATGCCAAGCACAGCGTTTCATACATGAAGGGAAATGAACGTTGTCTGACTTTCACGAACATTTTCAAGCCAATGAAGTGTACTGAAGAGGGGAATGAAGAGCTAACAATTGGCTGCTTTGTCTCCTCATCATCTCTAGTAGGCACCAAGAGAGCAGGTTCTTAAGGAAGAATGCAGAGATAACAGGGAGCCTAATAAATCAGCCAAAGGAGCACTTCATTAGAGCTGGGATTACTGCCCAAAAAGTCAATTGGCCAAAGTGTTTCATACTCCCGGTTTGGGCACGGTGAAGAACATTCGCACAGCAGGTTCTTTGGGAGCCAATATATCTACTGCTGGGACTCCTTTGGACAACTCATTTCAGGAAGACCACATAAACCACTTCAGACAGCTCAACTTCTGAGCCCTATGCTTCAAGTTCCAATGAAGCTTAGTTCTTCTGATGCTGCAGCAGAGATAGAGAGATAAAGAATAATTTGCTCATAATCCTCTAAGAAAACGTCTTAGACAGGTGACTATTCTTCTAATTGCTCCTAAAGCAACCAAGTCTTCTCATGAAAGAAATTTTTTTCTCTCAATCTCCCCCGACCACCCCCACCAGCTCCAACTTTCCAATATTTTGTGTGATTTTAAGGATCTCTTATAAATTCCCTATTCCCTTTAAATTGTAAAAAAAAAAAAAAAAAAAAAAATCAAGATTTGACATAGGTCAGAATTAAGAGGATTAAGTCATAGTGTGTACATGGTGAATTTCTATAACTTTATCTTGACATGCTTGCCTTATAAGGTATTCTGAATTTCGGATGTATCCACTTTGAACTCTGGATGTTTTTTTTCCCCACAATATGGAAAATTAGTTCTTCTGTATTTTATATACAGTAGCTTCTTTTTCTTCCAGTTTGATTGCTCTTCATGTACCCACATGTAATTTAATTTTTTTCTGACCACTTGTCAATTTATAGGGGTAATTTGGAATTTTATTTACTTCGTTTTATAATTTCAGCAATTTCACTAAAGAAATTATTGAGCAACACAAGATCTCACAATGATGCCTGCATGAAACCATTAATTACAATTCCACTCCAAATTAGTACTGATCCAACTCTTTGGCCTGCAGTTAACCCTTTGAATATATTCTAAGCCTGGGGACACTACACGTCTGCAACATGTCATGCTTGACTTGCTTTCCCTTGGATGGGGATGAGGGAGGCAATCTCCACTGTAGTTTCTTTCAAAACTTAAACAGTTCCCTGGAAGGGTTATTACCATACGTCATTATCATTCTAATACCTAAAGGCAGCCCTTTTAACCAGAATTGATAGCAAACTGAAATGAACAGAATTAATAAAATTAGAAAACAGGAGAGAGATTGGATAGCTACCCGTGGAAAAAGGGATTCTCTGCCCATTTGGCCCAGTGATATCAATGGCCATGCTACCAGACCCTAGCTCACTTATTTGATTCCACCACTACACTGAGATCAAGGTCATATGCTGGATCCCCACGTGAGTCAAATGGACAGCAGTCTCACAGTGAAAAATTTGCCCAACCTCTCATAAATACCATCACTTGTCCTAAAGGGATTCATGAAAGTGAATACAAACCAATCCATGCAAATTAATCACCATTGCTGGAAAAATAACCAGGAAAACCCGATCTGTGAGTCAGTCCATTGGACAAATTTCATTTAGGATGAACACTCTGATGGCCCTGAGTTGGTCAGATGTGAGTAAGAAACTACTTTCTGGGGGCGCCAAGGTGGCTCAGTCATTAATGAGTCTGCCTTCCGCTCAGGTCATGATCCCAGGGTCTTGGGATCGAGTCCCACATCAGGCTCCCTGCTCTGCGGGAACCCTGCTTCTCCTCCCACTCTCCCTGCTTGTGTTCCCTCTCTCACTGTGTCTCTCTGTCAAATAAATAAATAAAATCTTAAAAAAAAAAAAAAAAAGGAAAGAAAGAAAGAAAAAAAAGAAACTATGCTCTGCTACTTACTAGTCCCGTGTAACCCTGGACAAGTTCATTTTTCAGAGTCTTATAGATAAAACACATCAAAGGTCTCAGGTAGAGTTTGACACAAAAGGGATGCTCAAGTAATGTTGGCCCCAGCCCCTCCCAGACATAAAACCTGGGAGTCAAGAGCTGAGGGACAGAGCCAGGCTCTGGAACACACCTGTGTTTCAATCCCAGTTTGGAAACACACTAGCTATGAAACACTGGGCAAGTGACAGCCTCGTCCTTCTCACACAGCTGGGATAATGAATAAGAGCATTTAGGTAATGCCTAGCACATGGCAAATGTTTTTTAAATGTTGCTAAGACAAAGACATTACTATCATCACTATCTGTCGATCAGTGTTTCTCACGGTGTGATCAGAGAACTATGAATATCAGAATGACCTAGGATGTCTGTTTAAAAAGTGGGGGGGCACCTGGGTGGCTCACTTGTTAAGTGTCTGCCCTCAACTCAGGTCACAATCCCAGGGTCCTGGGATCAAGCCCCACATGGGGCTGCCTGCTTGGTGGGAAGCCTGCTTCTCCCTCTCTCACTTACCCTGCTGTGTTCCCTCTCTTGCTGTGTTTCTCTCTGTCAATTAAATAAATACATTAAAAAAAAAAAGACCCCATGTCCCACCTTCCCAACCTATTCAAAAAAGCTCTTCAAGAGCAGTGCCAGGTAATACTCATTTCTAAATCAGACTTCCTTGAGATGCATTCTAAAATTTTAGAAATTAGGGACCCAGTTGGTTTTATCCTGGGTCACAGTAAATTAAGATTTGTCTTGTAGTACTTACTCTTTACTATGCTACGCTAGGAGAATTACCCAGGATCTGATGTTTTCCTATTTTGGCTATTTTTGCATCTAAACATTAAACTGATAGGTTCACTTATAATTTTTTCCCCCAACAGCTCTATTCTGACTTTTCCTCCCTCTAGCCAGGAGCCAGCAAACTATGGCCTTGGTCTGACCAATTTTGCACAACCCCAACTTCCAGAGGAAATACGTGTTTAAAATGTTAAAAAAAAAAAAAAAAAGGAATATTCAATGAAGACCATATATCGTTCACAGAGCCTAAAATATTTACTATCTAGTCCTTTACAAAAACGTGTGTCAACCCCTGGTAGCCTATACTTTTTTGAAACTGCAAGTCTCAACACAATTTACATACTTAAAAAATAATGATAATAAGTGAGAATTAATTAAAATAGGAGAGACTCAATAGATATTTTCTAATGCACATAATAGAGGGACGTACCATTAACAAAGTCTGTTATATACGCATATACGTGTATTGGATAATGATCAAATTGTATTTGGCTGTAGTCAGAAAGTTTTAAAGTCCTTGTGGGTAGGGGTGGGAAATAAATAGCGCAATTGGCTAATGAGTATTCATTAAAACTCACACGGAGTAATTTTTACAATAAAGGTGCCTTGGAGAACATAAAACCATATAAAACGATCCCTGCTGTTTAGAAGTTAATGGCTTATTCATTACAAAATGGAAATAAAATCTGTTTTGTGTACAATCTACACTGTTGTAAGGAGAAAATGTAATCATCAATGCAAAGTACTTCCAAAGCATTCTACTACAAAGAAAATAGTTATACTAACAATAAATCATATCAAACACATATAGGGTTTTTTGGTTTTTTTTTTTTTTTAACCACCTCCCTTAGTTCCTAGTTTCCTCCACCTGGGAAACAAGTCTTTTTTTTTCCTTTGTGTGTGTGCAAGTGCATGTACGTAAGTGTGCGTGGACGTGCCAGGAGCATAAAAGAAGTATTAGATGCTTCTGCCCTTTCTGTGTCATCTGTTAATGGCTTCTCCTTCCCCTCTATTTAAAGTATGCCTTCTTTTCCCTTTTTCTTAGTTCTAGCAAGGAAAGCATTTGATTAAATTCTTGTGCAAAAGGAAAGTGTAAGACTATGACCATCTTATCCCTGGAAACACTAAAAAGTCTAAAATAAACATTTTTTAAGTAACGGTTTTCCTTTTTATCTTCATTGAACACTGATGTCCAGGGTTTTTGTGATTGTTTCAGACAAGCTAAAAATACATTAATTCTAAAGCACATTTCAACAAATTTGCAAAGAAAACACCTTCCTAGGAACCTACTCAAAGAAATGACACCTTAAAACGTTTTCATTATATGCAATACACTGCAGACACACAAACCACAAGCAGTGTAAATAAATACAGACTGGTGCAATGCTGAAATGCTTGTTTGTCTTCCACCACAAAGAGAAAACACTTGCACACCATGGTATTTTAGCTTGGGATGCCATAAAGATGGGATTTAGGCATGTGGTGTAAATACAGGAGGCTGTGACTGTGTGTGTGTGTCTGTGTGTGTTGGGGAAAGAGGGTTGTAAGCAGAAGGGGTGGGACTTGCCAAGATCAACTATTGCAGAAAATTCCTTTTTCTTTCTCATTCATTCTTTTTAGCTTGTGTCTGGCACAATCCTTACAATTACTCACTGACTTTTCATTCTAAAGACAACCAACAAGCTTTCAGAACTTCCTACAGGGGTTTTCACATACTTTTTTTTTAAGGCACCAAATCATTGACTATTTGTTTTAAATAAAAAGCAAACCATTAGCCCGTTTCCTCATTCCAAAGACCCCATGAGTTGCAGGCTAAACACGATCCTTTGTTGTATGTCCAAAAATAACACAACACGGTATTGGTAAATTGGAAAATAACAGATTACTCTGCTTCCAAGAACGTCAAAGTTATTGCCATAAATTTTGTTCTGCCCCAAGGAGTCCAATTTCATGCTCCTTTTAGTGAATATACAGTCCTAACGACAGCAAAGCCAATCCAATTGAATACCCTTCACCTTTTCTCTTTGGGCACTCCATTAATAAATACAAGAGCGGCAAGAGGATGCCAAGTGGGCCAGTTTCCTTTACGCACAATGGTATCCGAGCCGCGAAATCTGTCCACCCACAGTGACAGCTGTCTTGGATGCCCACCCCACACCACTGGTCCTCTGTCCGCCTGCCCACGACCAGAGGGGTGCACCGGGACCGGGAGCCTTAACCTCTCGGCGCCCCACCTCCAGAGGAGGGAAAGAGGGGGAGGGCACGACACGAAAGCAGAGTAGGAAGGTGGGCGAGTGGGAGAGACAGAAATGGATGCTGAGGAGGTGGGCGAGATGGGAAGGTAGGGAAGGTGGCGAACGCGGGGAGAAGCGGGTGAACAAAGCTGCGGGGTTCTAGAGCACAGGGGCAACGGCGCGGGCGAGCGGGGGCGCGCAGGGGGTCGGGTCCTCACCGTTGAACGCCCCGGCGTCCGCGGGCGCCTCCTCCTCCTCCTCCTCCCCGTTTTCGGAGTCGGTGTGCATGGGCTCCTCCGCGAAGTTGACCCCCTTACTGGGGGTGCCGCCCCCGGCGGCGGCGCCCGCGTCCCCCCAGGTCCTGCCCTCATGGCCGAAGCGCGCGGCGCCTTTGCGCTCGTTCTCCTGCTGCAGGCGCGTGAAGTGCTGCAGCGCGAACTCCAGCAGGTCCGCGGGCTGGTGCCTCAGCACCTCCACCGTGAAGCCCTGCAGCAGCTCCGTCAGTCCCGCGGGGATCTCGATGCTCATCCTGCCTGCCCCGCGGCGGGCGCCTGGGCGCCGCCCTCGCCGCCTCCCTGGACCGGCCTGCGGCCCCGCGGCCGCCAAGCGAGCGCGGACGGCGCTGGAGGCGCTACCCGCTGCTAGCGCGGCGCTGTGGGCCCCGGCGGCCCGGCTGGCCCGGCCCGCGGCTCCCGGCGCGCGGCTGCTCCGTGCGGCGGCGACGGCTGAGCGAGCGCGGCCCCGGGAGGGCTGGCAGCATCTCCGGCTCCTCCCGCTCCCGCCGCGGCCGCTCCTCTCCCCACCCCTCCCCCGCGCCGGGGCCGCCCCGCCCCCGCCCCGCCGCGCCGCGCGGGAGGGGGCGTCGGAGCGCGCCCACGTGACCCCCGGAAACCATGGCAACCTCCGCCGGCGGGCGCCGCGCACCGCCTCTGGGAAGGTTGCGGTGCTGAAGACGCCGGCGGGCGGCGGCTGGCTGACGGGAGCCGCGCCTCCGCGCGCGCCGGGCACGGGCCCGGCTCGACACTGCCCCAGGGGGCCCCCAGGCGCGCCCTGCCGTCCACCTGTCCGCGCCTGGGGGCGGGCGGGTCGCCCGGCCGAATTCCACAAGTCAGTCAGCACGGCGAGCCGCGCGGAGCTGCAGCCACGCGATTGGCCCCGAAACTTCAGCCTCCACCTCGGTAGCGGCATTTTCTTTTCCTCCGGGAATCGAGTTGCATTGTTAAGTGTTGGCAGTGTCTTTTGTTCAAAGTCCTCTGTGCTACCGGTTTTGTTTTGGACAAAAAAATAATAGCCCATCCTTGTGACACCTTTCTTTCTCCTTCGCTGCATTTTACCCAGCCTTTCTCCATACATCCTGTTTATGATGTTTTGCTTTACTGGTACTAATGCGATGCACTTACTACTATTTATTAAGACAAATGCACCATTTATTATGAGGCTCTTCAAACATGATAGTGCAGCAATTTGAATAAAATGTCAGAGTCAAGACGGAGGGTCCGATAGTAAAAAACGCTTTGCCTGATGAGGCTCTTATTATTTATTTTAAAACTTTACATTACACTTGGAGCTAATCGAATTGTATCTCCAAAATAGGTTACTTAACATAAAGAGAAATGGAACTAGAGACGTGTGCCATTAGTGTAGACGTCCTTGTTTTTAAAATGAGGCTTATTCTGCAAATATTTACAATTTTGAATTAGATTGCTTTTTACCAAGTAAATGGTTTTTTAAAACAAGTATTTCATTTTCTACAATGACCATAAAATAAATGGTCATAAAATAAATAAATAAAATTGTAAAGAACAAGCTCAATTATTCTGATTTATCTTTCCAATCTTGAAAAAAAAAAAAGAGTACATACATGACTCAGGAAATTCAAAGCCTAGAAATCGAGATATCACATTTATAAAAATTATCTTTGTAGTAATCCTTTGCTTATAATCCAGCTTGTAACTGCTCCATTAGCGAATGTATTTCTTGATTTCTGTTTCTTAATCAACCTCATAATAGTATATTGTTTTTAATTATAGTAAAGTACTTCTACAATGCCAGGCACTGTAAGCAGTAAGGTTTTATTAAATGTCATGATCCTCATAGAGGACAATATTAGTCCAACTCTTTATCATGTAAGTGTTCTATAAACCATATAAGCATTATTATCTTTATAGATCCAGTAATTAAAGTGGATTTTCATTGTCTGCTTTCATTTATGATGATGTTTTTATTAAGATTAGCTTTGCTCACATGTGTCAGAAAATGCCAACTACAGTAGCTTAAGCAAGATAGAAGCTTATTTTTCTGTAATGTAAAGGTAAGCAGGACTGGTGTATGGTGGTTTCATGATCTTCAGGTATCCAGGCTCCTTCTAACTCATGGCTCTGTAATCCTCAGGTTGTGGTCCAGAATTGTTGTCCTACCTTCAGTCATCTCATTCATGTTTAAGCTGGGAGAAAAGCGGGAAAGAAAGGGATTCCACCCTCTCCTCCTTTCCCACATCTCCCATACACACACACACACACACACACACACACGCACACACACCTCTCAGAATGCTTTCAGGAAGTTAAACACACCAATTCCTCGTATACTCTCTTGGCCAGAACTTAGTCAAGATGGCCACATTGTGATGGATGCTGGATTTTTGTAACTCCAAAGGTGACTCCAAAAATATCTCCTGTCCCTTGTGTTCTTCTAGAGTGTGGCCTTGCCACTCCCCCATCAAGGGTTGAAACCTTAACTCCCCTCCTCTTGAATCTGGATGGGTCTGTGACTGCTTTGAAAGAAATCATGTCAGGATGACAAGAAGTAGCCTGTTCTGTGATGCCATGCCCCAAATCCTAACCCACAGAACCTGTGAGCATAACAAAAAGGTTGTTTTAAGCCTCAGAGTTTTGGGATAATTTGTAACACAGCAATAGGACTGAAACACATAGCCAAAAGGAAAGCTTGGAAATGTAGTCTTTATTTTGAACAGCCATGGGCCAAGCAAACATTTGGAAATTGAGAACCTGTTCTGGGGACAATAACCAGTGTCTGCCAAATGGTTAACACTCTCCTCCAGGAATGACAGGGAAAAAAAAGAGCTACTTTTCCAAACATTTACAAAACCGTATTTCAAAGTAGCATATTCTGTGTTTCAGAGTAGTTTATTGTTGTTATTGTTGTTATTTTGTTTTTGTAGATTTACTATATGAGGCAAGGTACATGGCTCTGTCATCAATGGCAATGCTAGGGGCATACGGCTGTCATTTCTTTAGGGGTTTAGAAGTGAGTCAGGCATGAATGCGTAATGGGATTAGATGACCTATGTGGTCTCCCATTCTGGGATATTCTACAACAGTATAATATTAAAAGAAGACATGTGGGATTTAAAACATCTTTGCAAACAGCTCTCTGATAACAAGTTTTATTTGCGTCAGTTCGTTAATCAGTAAACATGACCTGAAAAATTAAAGCTTGATCCTGCTAAGTCCTATTATGTTAATATTGTTCTCAGAACCAACATTCACTTCTAAACTCCTATTCTGGCTTTTATTCCCTACCCCGTATCTATTTGGGTTAATATGGTGTGATTTCCTTTGCTTTCATTTTCGGAATATGTCCTTCCAAACCTTGGAGGGCAGTAACAGTGGCCTATGGGGACTATTTATCTTTGGATTCTCAAAAAACATCACTGAAATTGATTCTTTGGTTGTTGATTTACCAAGCAATTTTCACTAGTTTCTCAGAGAAGCTGAAGCAATTGCAAAAGAACTCTTAGAGTTCAGCATTGGAATCAAATAAGAATGCTACCAAATTTGTGTTCACTCATGGAACATAAATAGATATTGGACAGAGACATCAATTTGTTTATATGCAGCCACCAACACAGGACGACAAGCCATAGGTTATGATGGAGAATCGTAACTGTGAGCAATCAATCAGACAGCATTTCTTGCCAATAGTTACTAGGTATTCTGACCACGTCTCTTTGGCTAAAGAAATATATACCTGTTCGAGGCAAAAAGACAAATGGAAAGGACATGGGGGGTTGTGCCTACACAGAGCCCATGCTAGCTGTCTCTCTTAGTTTTATATACCTTTACCAGTTCAGTACCAGCTATGGTTTCAGTATCTCTAGTTCATATCCGGAAGAGAGGGAATCCAGTTAATTTGGTCTTGACCATCCAGTGGATGGGCTGGCCTTGCATGAGAGTTTCTCTCCTGATTCAGTCCCTGTGGCCAGTGACATGCAGGATAAAGAAGGGGCTGGGTAGCATAAATAAACACGTACCAACACCTACGTCTTCAGCAAAAAGTCCCAAACATGGACACTGCTGGTGGCATAGGTACCTTCACGACTTAGGAAAGATGGCCACTGCATAGCCTGGAAATCTTGGAAATGTTTGGGCTAAGACTAAATAAAATGATTCATGTCTAGATGCAGGTGTGTACCCCCAACTTTTCAGATTCAGTAGGTCAGAAGTGGGACCTGAGGATTTGCCTTTCTGTCAAACTCCTCGGGGATACTTCTGCTGCAGGTCTGGGGACCACACTTGGGGACCCACTACACTCGATTCTCCCAACAGGGACCTTATACTCATACTGAGAAGACAACTGCTTGAAGTAACTTTTCTGCTTAACATCAAAGCGTGAGTTTTTCTCTGGCTAAATGGAACCTAAATGCAACTTCATTATTCTGTTCTCCTTTAAGAAGTCTTGTACAGCTAAAGAGATTCTCAGAAGTAACAGAGAATATATTCTTAAATGCTACAATTCATAAATAGAATATGGGTTTCCTCTTAAGGATGAGGTCGGGCTCACAAGTTTATCTCTGCTTCCTAAAGCTGCACTGAAACCGTGACTAAAGGAATGGGGAAGATAAAACAAAATTATAAACTCATAAGGACAAAAGAAGAGAACTATAATAAAAATTTTAAATGATAATAAAAAATTTAAATTACTTAGCCTTAAAAAGGAGGGGAATTCTGGCGTACACTACAATATGGCTGAACCTTGAGGACATTATGATAAATTAAATAAGCCAGTCAAAACGTTAAATAAGCCAGTCAAAACAGACAAACACTGTATGACTCCACTCAAATGAGTAGTCAGAGTCATAGAAACAGAAAGTAGAATGGTGGCTGTTGGGAGCTGAGGGGAGGGGGAAATGGGGAGCTGTTTAATGGGCAAAGAGTTTCAGTTTTACAAGATGAAAAACTTCTGAGGTTTGTTGTGAATATGAGTGTACTTCACACTACTGAACTTGAACTATAGACTGAAAAATGGTTAAGATGATAAACTTTGTTATATGTAATTTACCACAACTAAAAATTTGTTTAATTATTTAATTTTTAGAAAAGGAACAGGAAGGGGCACCTGGGTGGCTCGGTTGGTTAAGCATCTGACTTCGGTTCTGATCTTGGGGTCCTGGGACAGAGCCCAGTGTCGGCTCCCCATTGTGTATCTCTCTCCCTCTGCCTCTCTCCCTGCTCGTGCTCGTTCCCTCTTTCAAATAAATAAATAAGATGTAATAAAAGGGAAAAGGAACAGGAAAAGTGACAAGAGCAGATGAGAGTTGTCTACTAAAATTTTGGAACTAACTTAGCGAAGTGTGGAGAACACTGGAGCCTAAGCTTGGGTGAGGGCTCAGTGAGAGGAAGCCAGTGAGTAGCAAGATCACATTTGTATCACTGAGCGCAAAAGCTCGGAATCTGGAGACAGCAGGTGCCTCTGAAAAGCAATAAGGAGCAAGGATTAATGAAATGTCACCAGCTGGACTGGTAACACCTCTGGCCCTCCTCTGCCCTATGTAGGCAAGTAACTGTGCTCCTTCATTCCCAGCTGGAGGTGGAGGGGCTCACTTGAGATTTGCACAGCTGATTGTGGGGGATCAGATGTGGCACTGAGGAGAAGGGATTGATTCTAATTTGGTGAACTACTGATCAGTGGCCTCTTTCCCCCTATGGACTCCCTAAAGTACACCCTTCCAGGCAGGAAATCGGAGGATTCCTTTTGAGGGAACTGACCAGCTCAGGAGTCAAGACATACAGATGCTGACATTCGAGAGCCCAGTTCTCTGTCTCTTCACCCTATTTTGAAGTTCACCAGTCAACACCCTCTACCACCCCCACATACCTCACAAACATGAATTCAGCAGGAATCATCAGATTTCCAAGAAAAACTTTTAGTATGACACACTGGGACCAAAAAGAAATGAACTGAAAAGATAAACTCAGAGAAGTAAAGACTGTAGTGAAGAGAAGAAAAATTCTGAAAGCACGTTACTATCCTTTACTACAGTAAAGACTGTAGTGAAGAGAAGAAAAATTCTGAAAGCACATTACTATCCTCAGATATACAATAATAACAACAAAAGTAATTGTTAACATTTATTTATGTTAACATTTATTCATGTAAACATGAATAGATACTAAGCACTTTGTATCTATTAACTCATTGTTCACGACAACCCTATGATGTGTGTACTACAACAATGCACATGAATAAACAGAGACACAGAGATGAAGTAATTTGACCAAGAGCACACAGTTTGTAAATGGTATTGGGATGAGACCCCAGGCAGTCTGGCTCTATAGCCAATATTCTATAAATGAAAGGAATAAGAACTCCTAGAAATTAAAACTTTGAAAGGAAAAATATAATCCATAAAATGGATCAAGATAAAGGTGAGGACACTTAGCAGAAAATAAAAGAGAAAAATCTAGAAAATGAAAGAGAAAATAAGAAAATCAGAATCGACTCAGAAACCATGATATCTAATGATAGGCGTTCAAGAAAGAAAACAAGACAAGGATAAATGGAGAAAATTGTTAAAGAAATCATACAGGAATTTTCCCCAGAATTGAAGGATGTGAGTTTCTAGACTGGAGGATCCCATGCACATGCCCATAGGACAATAAAGAAAAACTTATTTCCTACCCAGAATTCTGTATCCAGCAAAATTCAAGGTAGAATAAGGGTATTTGCAGATATGTCAAGTTTCAGAAAATATAGACTCCTATTATCCTTTCTCAAGAATTGGAATAAGGGACACCCGGGTGGCTCAGTCAGTTGGGTGTCTGCCTTTGGCTCAGGTCATGATTCTAGGGTCCTGGGATAGAGCCCCACATCAGGCCCGTGCTCAGCCTGCTTCTCCCTCCGCCTGCCACTCTCCCTGCTTGTGCATGCTCTCTCTCTGACAAATAAAATCTTAAAAGAAAAGAAAAGAAAGAGTTGGAGTAAGTTTTATGAAAACAAGGAGACCGCCTGAGGAATAGGAATATAGAGGATCCAGCAAGGGACAGGAACTAACATCAGCCCCCACCACCACATCAACCGGCCTATTTGCACCTGGACTCACATATTCTACCTTCTGCCTGATAACTCAGAGGGCTGAGCTCTAACTGTGCTCTATCCTCTCTGACCGATGCAAGTAAATTGCTTCTGCAATGGCCACCTCTCTTGTCAGTCATCATTGTTTCCCTTTCCACTGAACCGCTCAGTGGTGAACAGACTCTAGGGGACCCCTGACTCTTGACCCCTGTTTTTCAAGCCCTGTAGAATCCTCTTCCCTGAGTGTGAGTGGCCCTTCTTGCTTCCTTCTAGGCAATATCATCTGGCAAGAGTGAGGGAATTTTGCACATGAATTAAGATCCCAAAGCAGTTGGTTTTGAGTCAATCAAGGAGTTTATCCAAGGCTTGATGTAATCAGCTGTAAACTCTGTAAGGAGGAACTGGGGCCTCCCTGATGGGCAGGGAGTTTCCTTGCTAGCTTGAGGAAGTAAGCAGCCATGTGAATTGCTTTCTTCACTTCACCACTTTTTCTTTGTTTTTCTACCTCCCTGACCACTTCTCATTCTCTTTTACTGGATATTCCTTATCCTCCTTTCTGCCTCTAAACGATGCATTCCAGATAGCTCGTTTTTTCACGCTCACTCCCTGGGTGCCCTCATCAAGTGCACTGGCTTTAAATACCATTTATATGTGCATGATTCTCAAATGAATGCCTCCAGCCCTAACCTCCTCCCTGAACTCCATAATTCCACGTCCAACTGCCTCGAATTGTTTAAAAGGTACCTCTGGCTCAGCATGCCCAACCCTGAAATCTTTATTACTAGTTCTGCTCTATCCACAGCGCTGAGAACGATGCCTGGAACATAGTGGGCACTCAGTATTATTGAGTAAAAAGAACGAAGGAGGGGGAAAATAAAGAAAAAAGTTGTGGGGGAGGGCAATGCATGCAGAAGAAAGACTAAGGCAGTTCTTAGGATCAATGTGAACAAGGACCTGGGCCAGCAGCTGTTTGCAGATCTGGAGATCAACCAGGTCCAAATGAAGCAGGAAATCAAAGACATGCAGAGGGAGATTGCCAAGGCAAAAGAAAGGCACTGGTCAATTATCTAATGTGTTTGATTATACTGAGAAATACAACACCTTTGGCAGAGAGCTTGGGAAATGAATAAAGGATAGTTTCAGAGAAAATCAGACAATTAAAGAAAACAGCAGCACAAACCACCCCAGGGAAAACAGGAGGTAGAATAGGCAAGGAAATAAAATCAAAGAAGCCTAGAAGGCTCAGCCCTGAGCAGGATTTATGGAGTCAGAACAATGAGAACTGATACGACCATAAGGTATGGTTTGACCAAGTTGCGCAGAAAAAGAGAAAGAGAACAATGTGTGTCTGTGTCTGTCTATGTGTCTCTGTTGCAGGAGTTTAGAATAAGAGCACTAAATCCTGACGTTCCATAGCAGGAAGTCAACAGAAATGTTTAAGTTGGAGAGTCCAAAAATAGTAACATATATATATAATTTAGAAATATGTCACTAACTAGCAAAAGAAATAGCTTAGATAATTGAAAGCCATTGCTTCTGGGAAATGGGAATGATATACACATATTTGTTAAAGACTATGGATTTCTACAGCAGGTATTAAGTTAAAGGAATCCCCATGTTTCATGGAACTCTATTTCTTGGCTCAAGAGACCACATGGCTAAGATTTTCTAGTTCCTGTTTAGTGGCCCGTCTAATGGGAAGTCCTAAGCCTGCATCTTCAAGTTCCATGAATTTTAGAAATCAGTTGTGTTTGGGGCATCTGGGTGGCTCAGGGGGTTAAAGCCTCTGCCTTCAGCTCAGGTCATGATCCTGGAGTCCTGGGATCGAGCCCCACATCGGGCTCACAGCTCAATGGGGAGTCTGCTTCTCCCTTGACTCCTCCCTCTCATGTTCCTTCTCTCTCTCTCTCTCTCTCTCTCTCTCAAATGAATAAATTTAAAAAAATCTTTAAAAAAAAGTTGTGCTTAAGACTGGTGACCACTTTTTACAAGAAGGACCTTAAAGGTATTTATTTGCTAAATATCCTATTATCCCACTTAGTTGAATATTTGTGAAACTTTCTTTTGTTTTATTATAGTAATCTTGTTCTACTTTCTTTTCTTCCTTTTTTTTTTTTTTTTTGTTTTTTAAGATTTTATTTATTTATTTATTTGACAGAGAGAGAGAGAGAGAGCGCGCAGGCGCACAAGCAGGGGGAGCAGGAGAGGAAGAGGGAGAAACAGGCTTCCCCCTAAGCAGGGAGCCGGATGTGGGACTCGATCCCAGGAGCTGGGATCATGACCTGAGCCGAAGGCAGAAGCTTAACTGACTGAGCCACCCAGGCACCCCTTTATTTTCTTTTTTTGTTCCTTATTGTCTCTCTCCAAGTTAGTTACTCCATCATCACTTGTGAAATTCAAGAACCAGGATTCCCTGGTGTCGAATTCTCTCGCTAATCCACATCCCTATGGAATGGAATGTTCCATTTTTGCTTTCAGTCCTCTTAGAGCTAGTGTGTACTTTATCTGAAGAACAGTTGGCCCTTTACCCTGCTTCAGGGTCATGGTATCTTGTTTGTTGAACTGTACGGCCTCATAAATTCTGTTTGGTCCTCTTGCCAACAGAAACAAATTACACGCGTATCAAAGCAGAGGGGGATACTTGGGGTGTTTACACTACATTTTATTTACCATTTCAAAGGTAGATCTTCTACATCCCCAATGCTGTTTTATAGCACAAGTTCTAGAATTTGTAAAAATCACATATAACCCAGGCCTAGGTAGCAAACATAGAGATAGGTATCATTCTCGGTAGTCTCAGGCTCATGTAGATCTTTTTGTGCATGAATATTTTTGTTCACCCGTGACCAGCCCTTGGTGGTATCCTTCTGCAGATGACTCCAAAATCAATTATATTTTTAGTTCCTAACCACCAAATCCATAGTTCTGTTTGCTGGCTGCTGAAAGACTCTGCGTGTTTATGTTGCCAACACCTCTAATTCGTTCACCAAATTTTTCAGAAACAAAAATTAAGCTCTTCTCCTGCAGAATTGTTCTTCCCCCTCTGTTCTCTGAATCTTCAAATGGCAGTCTAAGTCACTGACTTGGACTCACAGCCACTGTTGACCTTTGCCTCTCACATTCCCAAGTGGGCTTGTCGTCAAATCCTGTTGATTCTATTTCCATGGTGACTTGCTGACACTTGTCCTGTCCCTGCCATTCCTAGTGTCACTGTCTGTCTTAGTCTGCTCATGGCCACCATAACAAACTACCATGGACTTGGTGACTTGAACGACAGCAATTTGTTTTCTCACAGTTCTGAAGGCTGGAAGTCAGATCAGAATGCCGGCATGGTCAGGTGAGGTGAGGACTCTCATCCTGGCTTGTAGATATAGCCCCCTTCTCTCTGAGTCTCATGTAGCCTTCCCTCAGTCCATGCACTTGGAAAGACTGATCACTCTCCTTTTTCTTATAGGACACTAATTTGATGGGATTAGAAGCCAACCCTTATGACCTCATTTAACCTTGATAACCTTCCCAAAACCCTATCTCCAAAGGCAGTCACATTGTGGGATGGGGCTTCAGCATACACATTTTAGGGTGAGACATTTCGGTTCCTAGCACTGCACCAGGCTGGATCTCCATCACTTCTTGCTGGACTGTTGTCTTCCAATTCACCTTCTTGTCTCCAATTTTTCCCACTTCTAGTTACATATTATTCTGAGAAATCTTTTTCTAGCAACATTTCTGTTTATGTCACTTCCTACTTTAAAAAAAAAAAAATCCCCACCTCCAATGACTTTTTGTTTCCCAGAGAATAAAGGCAAACCTCATTACCTTGAAATTCAAGGTCTCTGATAATCTGATTCTAACCTAATTTCCCAGTTGTAACTCAGAGTCCCCATCATACCATTAATAACACAACCAACTGAAACACTGCCTTTCTCAACATGTCTTTCAATTTCCTGCCTCCAAACCTTTGCTTACTATATTTGCCCCACTTGGAATCACTCATATTCACCAGGTCAAAAGTCCTGCCTCTTGGCCAAAGGCTGCTACCTTCTCATGAACACTTCTTTGATACCCTGGCCAGAAGTAATCAATCCCTATTTTGTGTATCATTTCATACTTTATTTTTTATTTGTGGGATTTGGGGGTCTCCCTCTGGAAAATCGTCTGCTGGCAAAAATGGGTAATGGCCTGGCTTGTGCAGAGTATAGCAGAGTCCCTTGAATTTGACACCTGAGAACATTCAGTGACTACTTGTTGCTATGAACCATGAACCTATTAATGGGAATTATAATATTTCATAGTCAATTTGACATAAGATAGCATTTAGATTAGTGATTTTCAAGCTATGGTAATTGGAGCCATATTCTATACCATACCTCAGGCTTTGACAAAATATTTTATTTGAAGAAAGGGTTTTGTTGCCAAATACTTGAAACCATTGATCTCATTCAACTCCTTCCTTCTGTAAATGCGAAAAACGAGGCCAGATGGAGATTAAAAAATGACATTCCCAAGGTTTCCCAACTATTTAGTAGCAGAAACAGAATCAGCAAGATATATATAAACTGTATCCATTGGAAAGACTTATTTGTAGAGCAGCTTAGCGACCTCATCCTTTAAGACATTACCCTACTGTTGGGAAAATTAAGATAACATCTGAAATGAATCATAGTAACTCAGTGAGGGCACCTAAGGTTAAATCTTGTTAAATCATTTCTTCCAGGCACTGTCTGGTACTTCAAGACTATGAAAGATTTTGTTTTCTAAGGAAATGTGTTGTTCACCACGGATCTAATAGCATAAGCCGGTTGTCTTAAAGTGTTGGACACAAGCTGCAAATCATACAAACTCCACAAAATGTAAGTATTGAACGAAAATTTGAGCATATAGTATTCCCCATAATATCTCAGAGACTAGATCGAAGTAGATCACGCAGTCGTTAGAATACCGAATTCATTTGCTACTCGTGCTTGCTGGCACGTCTGATGGTAAGATTATAATTTCATTTCTAGCTATTGCTTAGTATTTGATTTTTTTTCCATTGAAATTTCTTTTAAACCAGGCCTTTAAGTTCCCATAGTTTCTGAAAAATGAGGAAGGATTAAAGGAACATGGAAAGCTACCAGAAGTATTGTTTCCATTGCAATGTGACTTTACAGTAGTAGTTCATGCTTCAAGAGCAGCTCAGCCTGACAAGCCTTATCTATGTATTTAAATAGAAGCTGCCACTTAAAGAACCAAGAGCTCTGTGAAGCATGCCTTTTTTGGCATGCGATAATCCGGGGAGGATGGGAAGCTATTGGCAAGAGAGTTCATCATCAATAAGAATAATAACATGTTCAGGATGCCGCTTCCTGAGCCAATTGATGTGTTTAGATCTGATTTCCTATTTTTGGAGCGCATCCCAAAGAATCAAAAATATTAATGCTGAGAGTTGCATGAAGCAAAATGAATAAGAAGAAGCCTTGAAAGATCTTTGTAATGCAACCATTTTCCAGGATTCAAAAATACAGAAAGTTACCTGTTTGACATAGATTAAGGAACGTTTCCTTAGTCACGGTGGTCATCCCAGAAGGAATGCATCCACGAGGTCTCCATTATTTGTGGCAACTCTTCTGTGCACAGGCACGAGTCGAGGAGTTACAGTTACACAAAGGGACAGTTAGGAGAGAAGTAAAACGGTCCTGTCTTTACATTCAGGTTGGGGGTGGGGGGAGAGGAGGGCACAGCAGTGGGGGGGGCTGATGTTAAACAAATAAATAGAAAACAGATTGCACAATCATGCAGAAATATACGAGGGTCTACGAGAGTATAGATGAGGAAACCTAATAAATTTGGAGGTGAGCGTCCTCTGTTGACTGCTGGGTATGTATATTGGGTATAGACACGCCATGTTTTGCTGCTGAATAGAGCCAGAGAATGTTAGCTGGGCTGCCCAAGCAAGGAGAGCATGATGCAGATCCCTGGCTCAGAGCCAAAGCTCCAGAGACAGCAGTTGGCAAAAGGTAGCCATCTTCCCTAGGACTACCTCCCCGAAAACGCGTCCTCCCGCAGTGAGCGGGGCTCCTGTGCAGTCCTCTCCAGCCAGCTTGACTATGTAATTGCAGGAGCCTCCGGTTCTCCTGGGAAGTGGGACAGGCAGGTTAGCGCCAGTCAGGAAGAAAATACTTGACAGTCTATTTTTTTTTTTAAACTTTCAGCTGCCAATGCTTTAGTCACAAAACCTCATAAATATTTTTAATTTAAAACGCTTTTTCTGGCTGATATAAAAAGAGAGGAAACTTGAAACTCGCACAATCATATTTATCGAGAGACGATCTTTTCTCCTTTCGTTGTTGTTTCTATCTTGATGAGCTTCTATTCATTTTTATGGTTCAGGTTTATTCATTGTTAATAAAACAGAACCCTGAATTTAAATATCCCCATCTCGTCATACATTTTTGTTGTCGTTTGTACATTTTTATTTCCACTCATTTAGAGAGAATTTTCTTCCTAAGGCTTGGATGCACTATTTCAGGTCAAATAATTCCTTGAAAATTTGACTTAGTTCCGGGTCTTGTGTTCAGTGTCCTCTGTCACACATCTCCTAATTGTTCTACCCTCTTTCTATTTCCTATTTTGCATTCAAGTGATATTTCTCTGAACAGAAGAATTCCATTAACCTTCTGTTTTCCACTTATGACATTCAGAACACTTTGCTATTTGGCTATTCAAAAAAATTATTGCTGATTAGCCATCTTTCTACCAACAGAGACCCCAAACACCTCAAAAGTCATTGTTTTCATCAGCCATCAATTTTCTATAGAGGGCTACCGCCGTTTTATCCATTCCCTCCCTTGATTCAAGACCAGTCTTACTGGGTTGGTTAGGCTCTCTTACTCATACTTTCTAAGTTTGAGTTCATTGACACCCCTTGTGGCCCCCAAGCCCCACTCTCTCCATTTCAGTCTGGAAGCAATTTCTCTTTCTTTTAGTTCCTGGTTAGTTATCCAGTGCTTTCCAGTTTTGTGAAGTTGAGCAAATCTCTTTAAAATATGCCTTTATCATGTCATGGCCTACCCTAATGAATGTTCCTCTTCTTTTCTGGATGTTGTAAGAGGAAGAGTGCAGTGCTCACAGGCAGCCTAAAACTACAGTCAAAACAGGTTAAGGGAGCCCCAAATGCTGAATTCTATGTTCAGATCCCAAACTCCCTCTAACTAGGCTGGGCTCACTTTGACTTTTTGGGTCTCAGTTTTTTTCTATAAAATGAAGGAATTGATACTAGATAATCTCTAAGGTTCTCTTTAAGGCTAGAGTTCTATAATTCCATGGATGTCTCAAAAGAAACACTTAACACGCTATACAATGCACATACATGTTAAAATTGTATACTATAGGAAAGCAACTCTGATGAATATTCTTTTTTTTTTTTAAAAGATTTATTTATTTATTTATTTGACAGAGAGAAATCACAAGTAGATGGAGAGGCAGGCAGAGAGAGAGAGAGGGAAGCAGGCTCTCTGCTGAGCAGAGAGCCCGATGCGGGACTCGATCCCAGGACTCTGAGATCATGACCTGAGCCGAAGGCAGCGGCTTAACCCACTGAGCCACCCAGGCGCCCTGATGAATATTCT
Organism: Mustela putorius furo; assembly: GCF_011764305.1. Taxonomy (NCBI): domain Eukaryota; kingdom Metazoa; phylum Chordata; class Mammalia; order Carnivora; family Mustelidae; genus Mustela; species Mustela putorius. Next base: position 17,560,465 of record NW_025421998.1, read on the forward strand.
TTTTATTTAATATCTCTTCCAAGTATTGTCTTGCATCCTTTCACCTTTTTTTTTTTAAGATTTTATTTATTTATTTGACAGAGAGAGAGAGAGAGAGAGATCACAAGTAGGCAGAGAGGCATTTAGAGAGTGGAGGAAGCAGGCTCCCCGCTGAGCAGAGAGCCCGATGTAGGGGCTCAATCCCAGGACCCTGAGATCATGACCTGGGCCAAAGGCAGAGGCTTTAACCCACTGAGCCACCCAGGCACCCCATCCTTTTGCCTTTTAAAGACTGACTTCAAATTCTAACGAAGATATTTCTTCTTTTCTTATTCTTTTTATCTGTTTTCCTCTTCTCTGCCTCAATCTTTCTATAGTTGTTTACACTGAATCTAGACCTACGTATTTGTTACCAAAATGAAAACAGAATCCATCCGTTTGTGTCAATCTCATAATGATATATGGCCTTAAATCTGCATCACAATTTTTAAAAGTAATATTTTTAAATAGTAAGACATGAGATGATTTGAAAAACAAGAAAGCCTGAAGAAAAAATTAGAAATTCCCATATTCCCAATATCCAGAGCCAGCAGCTGGCATTTTTTAAAAAGAGATTTGGGATCATACTTTATATATTATTTTCTCTTGATCCTTTGATACACAAAACAGATTGCTTCTACCGTTTCTAATTCTGTCCTCTTTATTTACATAGCTTCACTTTTCCCTAAACAGTGGATTTCCAATCTTTAATAACCCTCTACTTTCCCTGATTATGCACAGAAATTTTTGCTTATTAATGTTTCATTAGCATTTTCCCATGCAGTGTATTTTCAGTTTCTATTGTTATGCATATCACAGAGGGATGCATGAATATTCTTGCCTTATTTCAAGCTTTATCCATAATGTATTGGAATTCTAATCACATTTCCCTAGCATTTTTATATACTTCACACAGTTAGAAGGCAACCCATATGCTGGCTCTATTTTTAAAAGATTTATGCTTCATTGTATTGACGACTGTCTCCGGGGACAAAGGCACTGTTCAGACCCTTTTGAGTCCCTCTGAACATACTGGAAGGTCAAGTCTGTCATCTTTATGTAGCATAATTTTAGGCCAGAACTATTACTCTGGTCACTTGCCACTCCTAGCCTTTGCAATGAGATTATGAAAAAAAATTTTAATCTGCATCCAAAGATGTTGAGTACCTCCAATTATCGCTATTCTTTTGCTAGCTTCCTTAAATGAGAGAGTCCAAAGCACGGGTGTCATGGAATTTATTTCCCTTTTCTCCGGAATCAAACCAAGTATATCTGCCAAAGGCTGATTTTAACGACAGGGGAATTATTTGCAAATGCAGTGGTAAGCCAATCTGTTCCAGGAACTCTCTTTTCCCTCCTGAATTTTATTATGCTTTCCAGCTCTCAGACATTTGCCTCTGCCACTTAAAATCCAGTCTCCCATTAGGAAAATAAACTGTGTAACCCCAGAGCATTAGGCAGAGTCCTGTTTTGGCCCCAAAGACTTGCATAATCAGGAGAGGTTCTCTTTTCAGAGCTGGGCCACGTGGATGGTCATCCTCTAGGGGTCTCGCTGTCACTCACAAGGTATTACAGACTTCTCCTTTCTCTGGGGAAAACGGACAGCATGCGATGAACTCTATTACCCTCTATTCCTCTTTTCTTTTTACTGATACGTATTTATGTGCTTATTTATTTTCTCACTTAGCTAGATAACTATGCAGCTGTCTATCAAACCTTGGACTGTTTTCTCCTTTATCTGACTTACTTAGGTTAGAATGTTCCTCAGTGAAACTTGCCGGAGTCCACACCCTCCTTCAGCTTTCTTAAACTTGCTTGCTTATGTCTTCCTTACTTTCAGGTATTTCTTCTTCTCCTTGATGGATTCCCACCCGGCTGACTGCCTCCTTGGTGTCACACACAGCTCCCCCCTCCCCAGCCCTGCCTGCCTTCTCATTGCCATTCTATACCAGCATCTGACATTGCTCCCCAATCTCATCTATGATAGCCTAGGCATTTTACTCACCTGCTCTTCTGATTCCAAGCCTGAAGCACAGCTACTCTCTTACCACACATCCTTGCATGTTAAGGAGCAAATCATTAGCTTTTACGCTACACCGTTCAGAAAAATTCAACTTCCCCTTTCTTCTTTTATTGAAGCATCATTGACACGGATTGCTACATTAGTTACAGGTGTACAACATAGTGATGGCACAACTCAGCCTTATGCTGATGCAATTCTTGAACCTAGGTGAGGTTCAATGGGGTGAGGTTTGGATCCGATGGCTAAGAAAGAATTCTTAAGACGTCTTTGATGCAAAAAGGTAGTTTATTAGAGCACGGGGACAGGACCCATGGGCAGACGGAGATGCTGCGCCATTATCCTGAGGAGTGGCTGATTATATACACAGGAGTTGGGCAGGTGAGGACAAAACAGGTAATGTTAGTCTCTAAGGAATTTTGGAATCAAGGTCTCCAGGACCTTGAGGGGCTAGCTATTGTTGGGAGAAAGGTTATTCATTACTAGTAGTAAAAATCTTCTTGTGAGACCCTTTAGATGTATATCAGTGATGCTTGGGAATGATTCTCGACACTATCTTGGAGATCTAGAGGTAAAGTTTCACATTTCTCCTATCAAGTGTCCTTGTTAGTGAGATTTGGGTTTAGAAGAAATTTAACTTTATTTAGGGCTTGAGGAACTGAGTTATTTGCCTCTGGAAATTGTGCTATTGTTAGATAGCTTCTTTGTTATAAACCAAAGGAGACTTCTGTCTTGCAGGAGTGTGATCTCTGCAAGTTAACTATTTGTTTTTCTTTTAGGGCAGCCAGAGGTGCCTGAGGAATGTCACACATATTACCGAGGGGAGTGGGTGGAGACGGGGTGCAAGGTGCCAGCTTTTGCTTTGTCCTCAGCCAGCCTCCTGCTCCCTCATCAATGCTATGCTCATCACAAGCATTCAGCTTTACTTTTTATGATATTCCTACGTCTTTATTTTTGCTTTCTTCCTTTAATGTCTGTCCATTGTTGAGTCTGAGAAGATGAAAGCTGAATGGAAAAGGAATCAAGGATTGGAAAAGAAATAATCCACATTGAGGATGAACGACATCCATGAAATATCAGATGCAACAATTGGGGGCCTTGCAGCAGAAAGTTTAGAGGACCACTTGTTCTCTAAATTAGATGTAATTAGATGTAATGTAATATTAGATGTAACAGAAAGCCACAGAAAGAGAGATCAGATATATATGTAGCAAGAAGAACTTCATAGAGGGGTGCCTGGCCAGCTCAGTCGGAAGAGCATGTGACTCTTGATCTCAGAGTCCGGAGTTTGAGCCCCACACCCAGTGTATAGATTACTAAAAAACAAAGTTAAAAAACAAACAAAAAATCCTTGTGTTTTTTTGTGAAGACCCAAACCATAGAATTGACAAGATAAACAACTTATCTTCAAGGAGATTGAATCTATTGTTGAGATGGGTAATGACTGTAACTTTGGTTGTTTTATTGTGGCCTTAATAGTTTCAGCTAGCCATTCCCTCCCCAAATATTAACATTGAATTAGCAGAGTTTCCTCTAGCCTCTAGGTTTCCAGATCTTCCAGCAAAGACTGTCACAGGAATTTTAGATGGAGGGATCAACCCTCAGAGCTTGGAGGCAGTGTTAGAGAAAAAAAAAAAAAGGATAGAAAATAATAGTTTTAAAAGGGTCTTGGGACAACTGGGTGGGTCAGTTGGTTAAGTGTCTGCCTTTGGCTCAGGTCATGATCCCAGGGTCCTGGAATTGAGTCCCACACTGGGATCCTTGATCAGCGAGGAGCCTGGTTCTCTCTGTCCCTCTGCTGCTTATACAAGTACTCTCTCTCTGGCAAATAAATAAGTAAAGTATTAAAAAAAAAAAAAAAAGAAAGAAAGGTCTTTCTGTATACATACATATATTGACATTAGTTGAATACATTATTGTGATTTTAGAGATCAGAGCCATAAAAAAATACTCATGTTTTCCCACATCTTGTTCTGCCATTGTAAATAGAACATTGGGCTCATACAGACCATGATCTGACCAAAGTGACACTTTGCAAGTTTTTAAATTGTGAAACTTTTTTTGGTATTCATACAGAAACCATGACATTCCATGCTCCAAATATGTTGATTCAGTAACTCTCCAAATCATCAGCCTTCTGTGTTTAATGTAGTGGTTCTCTGAACAATTTTTGGCTGTGCTATGCAAGAATATTTTACAAGCAGAATTTTTTTCTGACTACTTTATCTTCCTTCTTTCTCTTTTCTGCCTTCTTTCATCTTCCTGTCTTTATTAGTCAACTATTGCTATATAACAAATTGCCTTCAAGCTTAGCAGCTTAAAACACCAAACATTTTTTATTTCATAGTTTCTCTAGGTTAGGAATTCAGGAAAAGCTTAGAGGGGTGGTTCTGGGTCTGGACTGAAGTTTAGGGGCTGTAATCATCTGAAGGCTAGACTGGGGTTAGAGAATCTGCTTCTGAGATGGTGTACTTGAAGGGCTATTGACAGTTGGTCTTGCTTCCTCTCCGTAAGGTTGCTTGAGTTGCCACACAACATGGCAGTGGCTGACCCCCAGAGCAAGTGTCCAAGGGAGAGAGCAAGGAGGAAGTCCTATTTCCTTTTATGACCTAGTCTTGGAAATAATACACCATCTCTTCTACCGTATTCTGTTAGTTAGAAGCAAGTCAGTAAATCCAGTCTACACTCAAGAGAACAGGAACCTAGATCCACTTCTTGAATAGAGAATTATCAAAGAAATTATGGGCATATTTTATTTTTTTAAAGATTTTATTTATTTCTTTGACAGAGAAACAGCCAGAGAAAGAACACAATGGGAGAGGGAGAAGCAGGCCTCCTGTGGAGCAAGGATCCCGATGGGGGCTTGATCCCAGGACACTGGAATCATGACCCAAGCCAAAGGCAGACACTCAAAGACTGAGCCACCAGGTGCCCCTGTGAGCATATATTAAAATTACCACACCTACCACCTTCTTCCTTTCTTTTTAGAACTCTTGTTTGTAGGACACCCATGTTGCTTTCTTCTTCAGGGAATCAAAATAGTATGCCCAGGCAAAAAGGAGTAGCAGAGGTCTAGGAAGCAGAAAGCCAAATTTACTCTCAATTCTGTAGTTAAGGGACTTTGTGATTGTGGGTGAGCCACTGAATCTTACTTGCCTTGGTTTTATGCACTGTCTAGAAACCTGACACTCTTTAAGGTTGTTTTTTAACTCAACATTCTATTTAATTTCATTCATTTATTTTTCAAGAAAGTAATACATAACATTTCTTCTTTCAGAGCCCCAAAGATTAAATTCCTAGTTCTTTGGGTCTCTATCACTATATAATTAGTTGGCTACATATATTTGCTCCAGCCTTTACCGTCCATTGGTAACATATGAGTTTAAAGTCAATACCAACCCCTATCAGGGTCCCAAGAGGAAAGAGATGGCATGTCCAAAGGAGAGAATTAGGAAAGTTTAATAAAGAGACTGTTACAATGGTGTGGGCAGTATTTAGGGAAACCAACCAGGTCCAGTGAGTTATGTTGGGGCTAGCAACACTGGGGAATTGTTACCACCCCAAGGCCAAAAAAAGGATGAGAGCTATTACCAAAACTGAGAAACAGAGAGGACTCTTGCAACAAAAGCTGTGATCATTGGTCTGGAGAGGTAGGCTATTTGCAGTGACCCCATAAGAAGAGAGCTGAGGAATCAAATACCCCTACTTCATTTCCCTCCTTCCCTCTGATCTTTGATGGCCCATTTATTGGACAAACCCAACTTTAGCTGGCTAGAGGATAGATCTAATGAATGGAAAATAGGCAGCACAAAATGAGATTAAATTACACTTTGAATAAGAAGTTAGGAATAATTAAAACATTATTGGTAAAATCAGACTTACATAGAGATGACCCAACCGATTTTGAGTGCCCAGATAGAATTTGAGTAATCTGTGTATCACATTAGCGGGGACAAGACTGGATTGTGATTATATCTAAGAAAGATTACATTCAGTTAATTATATTGTACCATGTCTGGAGAATGAATGTGTACACAAAAGTAGGGGAGTCTATGAAAAAGAAATTGAAAAAGATAGAATATGACAAGTCCTCTAGCAGTGACCGGAGGGATGGTATCCTGACCCATGAATACCAATATCTTCTGTGAGGCAGAAAATGACTTAGAAGTGACACTGGGCATTAAGGCCATCCAGCTCACCCCTCCTTTGCTGTAATCCATTCTCTTTGAGTAATCTTGGACTGGTAATCTGACTCTCACTTTGATATGTCTATCATGAAAGAATTTGCTCATCAGAGAATGCAAATACCCAAATCGTTCATCTTTATCTTTCTTACTCTAAGTCAGTAAATTGGCCTTCTGGTGGTTATGCCTTTGTGAGCTTGGTTAGGGTATGTCCATCCCCAAGAGGTGGATGTAGGTGTGGAAGCAGATCATGGTTCTGTACCTACAACATCCCAAGGGCCAACCCCGGAATTTGGGAAACACCCTGCATGGGAATGAAGGCACCCCATGAGGGCCTGACCTTTGTTGGCATTGGTCACATTTCATTATAATGTAGAATTGCTTGTTTCATTGTTCGTCTCCATTGTTAGGCTCTAGGGAACGTGACTGACAGGTCAGTTTATTGCCAGAAAACAAGATTAATAATTATTTGTTGAAATGAATGAACGAACGAATAAATGAATGTATGAACTTGTCAAGAATGAACTTATAGGGGCACCTGGGTGGCTCAGTGGGTTAAGCCGCTGCCTTCGGCTCAGGTCATGATCTCGGGGTCCTGGGATCGAGTCCCGCATTGGGCTCTCTGCTCAGCGGGGAGCCTGCTTCCCTCTCTCTCTCTCTCTGCCTACTTGTGATCTTTCTCTGTCAAATAAATAAATAAAATCTTTAAAAAAAAAAAGAATGAACTTATATATGTGGATGTTTCCCCAAAGCCCTCTAACCTCTAACCTCACTCTGAAAATTTTCTTTAAACTGCAGCACCTTATGTCAACATCCTGCTGGCTAGCTCATTTGGAACTCTGGCTCTTCCACTGTGCTTGGTGTCCTCATGGGGCGTCCTTCTGTCTTCTGTTTTCACGATTCCTCTTTTGGAACAGAATCCTAATCCCTTTCTATCTCTGATAATATTTTTACTTGTGCATTAGCCTTTGTCATTCAGTTTCTCTATAATTCTTTCACCCCAACCTATTTTCAGCACATTTTCTTCTTTCCTTCTTTCCTTGTATTTATTTATTTATTTTGGTAAGTGGGTATTCAGAGTTCCTGGTTTTTATACGTTTTCCCTTTTTGCTCCAATTTGTCTTTCCATCTCTATGCCTTTCCCCTCGCTATCACTGTCTTTCCCAGTTTCCTGCCCCTTGCTTTGTTCCATTTACTCCTCCATCCACAGCAGGTGAAGCACAACTTTCCTCTTTTCTCAAAAAGTTTGTTAAGTTCCTGGTTATGGCTGCTGCCAAGGGCTCCCTCGCCTAACTGTTCTTTTCTGGCTCTGAGAATTTAGGTCTCATGTGCCGTTTCAAAAAGCTCTAGGGAGATGGGGGGATAGGCAAAATGGGTGAAGGGGAGTGGGAGGTACCAGCCTCCAATTATGGAGTAAGTTGCAAGGTTGAAAGGTACAGCACAGGGAATAGAGTCAATGGTATGGTAACAAGGTTGTATGACAACACAAGGTAGCTATACTTGTGATGAGCACAGCACAACGTAACATGGAGACTTGTTGAAGCATTCTGTCGAACACGGGAAATTATGTAATGTTGTGTATCAGTGATACTTCAGGAAAAAAAGAAAAAAGTTCTACAATGCATATTTTCAAAAGTAGGGAGAAGAGTGGAAAGAATTCCTATCACCCAGCTTCAACGATTATTAACATTTGACAATTTTGTTTGTAAATATTACCTTCTAAGGCTATATATTACTGACCTCCACCTCCAGGATGAACGTATACAACAGATCATAGTTGAATGCCCTCTGGAGCCAGAGAAGGTCCTATGGAACTGGCTGCTCACTGCCCTGCTCCCCTCACACACTCTGAGCAAACCTACTTCGTTCTCATCATGCTGTCCTAATACCATTTATATTCTTCTCTCTCTCCTCTTCTAGACTGTGAGCTCTTTAAGGCTGGGAGTTTTAACCTCTCCTTTATATCCCTGGCAGCTTGCACATTAAGTGCCTAACACTTAATTGCTCTTATCGAAAAGTTCCGGAATGCATGCATGAAAAAATAAACTGCAATAACTTATCTATTTCAAGTAAAAAAAAAAAAAAAATCAGGTATCCTGGATAATTCTTTGCAGTGTTCTGCTCTCCCTTCTCTTTCCAGCTTTTTTCCTCTGAGGCAATTCAATTTTTCACTCAGTTGATTTAGGCTACATGTTTTGTACCATTTATACAATATCTGCATTGTGTCCAGCAGCCATTTTGTTTCTATATCCTGTGAACACCACCATTTATGTACACTTATATGCTGGCCACTGTACAAAGTTCTCTGCAAATGTTATCTCTGTTAATACTAAATCACAAAAGCCCATGAACTAGAAGTGAATAACATCCTTATTTTCCAGATGAGGAAGCCTTGGTCCAGAGAGAATACGTGATGTGTCTAGGTCATACCACCCACGGGGGAGGAGTCAATATTTAAACCCAGATCTACTTGATTCCAGAACTGGAACATCTAACTGTTGGGCCACACTACCACAGATGCGTCTTTCTCTTTGGTTGACTCAGTGCTATTTGTGTCCAGTCAACACTCAAAATCTTTCTCTGTGGATACTGTGTCCAAAATAAATAAGAAATCGCTGTACTCCTGAGGCTTGAGTCTTGCTCTTTTCCGCCCTCTCACCCTTGGCAACTGAATCACTGCAAAAATGTCTCTTGAAGTCTTCCCCAGTGACTTTATAATCTGAGTTCCCACACAACCTCCTCATGCAGACACTTGTTGACCACTTTTCATCTTAGCCTGATGACAAATAGTCTTCTGGATGGCTTCACAGTCGACTTGCCTTTCCTTCAGGGACTGAAGACATCTTTCTTCCCCTGTGGAAAAATGCAGGTCCACATTAACAGGACACGTCTCTCGCCTTTTCTCTTAGCTTGTTTGTGCCTGAATTCTACTTCTACCTTTTTCTTATATCAGTACTTCGGTCAACCCGGTCAATTCAATCTCCCCCATCCTGGGCTTGCTTACCATCATTATCATGTCTCTGATCATTGGACGGGGCCTATGTTTTTCTGTACTCAATATCACTTTGGGGCATCACCCTTCACTCCCATTCTTCTTGATCCATGTGTGCTGGTGGCACTGGCCTCCCTCCTGACTCTAGAGTTGGGGGCATCAACCAGGCCTGGCTGATCATAATTCTGAATGGCTCCACCCATAGTAACTGCACTGTCAGGATGAGCACATGACTGACGGTGATGGATCCTTCAAGAGGTCTTGTGCTATTAACCAAGGGTTGTTTTTTCCTGAGACTGTAGATACCAGGGATGATAGAGGTCCTAAACTGTTGGTGGCCATCTCTGTCCTGAGTAGAAAGAACTGGCATCTTCACAGAGAACACGGTATCGAAAAACAGAGAGAGACATATTCCTGACTCCATAGTTGGAAACCTGAATCAGACCAGGCTACGGTAACCCCCACCCCTGAATGTTACAACCAGCAGCGACACTCTCCAGAGTAGATCTCTTGTACCATTATTAGGATAAAGGGAACAGCCACCCTCCGTCAATTGTAAATACTATATTTGATTGGGCGTTGAGCGAGAAGGCAGATAGAAGACCAGGAAGTTTCAAACCATGCCCTCAGCTGGCCTGAGGGGTTCTATAAAAGTTCCTTAGGGGACACCATGGAAACCAGAAAGCAGGGCTAAGAATAGCTCTGTATTTGTTTTCTATACTGGGCTTCAAAATAAGGTTTCAGAAGAAAGGCTCTGTTCCTAACAAAAATCCTTTGAAAATCAATGCAATGCCTACGTTAGCTCTCCTAGAAACTGAAGTTCTTCTACTCTCTAGATCCTGCCTTGCACCTACTTTGCCTGAACCCATTACCCCGTCTACATAATCATTGAATTACATTTCATACTTTTTTCCTCCTCCCTCTCGGGTGATAAATCAGACATTTCCTCCCCATAGTCTTCTCTCCTTTCTCCTGGGTTTCAGCCAATTCAGATGTTCAACGTAATTCAAATTAGGCAGGTATTTATTGGGTGCAAGGTAGTGCTGTGTGCTTGGTTTTGCAACATTCATGAATTCTTTCGACTCACTGAGAGATGGGTAGCTACTTATATTTGTGTCTAATGAATGAGGTGACGTGATCATCTCAAAGGTCACAAGGCAAATTGTTGGTAGAACTAAAAATACTACCCCTACCATAGTCAGGTAGAGTAGAAGGAGCCTGAAGTTTGGGGCCAGGCAGGCTTGGATTTGAATCCTGGTTTGGTACATATTTATTTTTGGAGTCTGAACAAGTTATTTTGCCCCCCTGAGCTCAGTTTTCTACCCATAAAATGTAACATCCTCTACCTTGCAATGACGTATGAGGATAATATGAAATAATGTGTTAAACACATTAACATAAAGTTGGCTCAGGAACTGTTAGTTTCCTTCCACTCCATCAGGAAATACCTGTGTTCCTCTATCCAGGATGATTTGTACGTAAGAGAGGCCTCTGTTACATAACTCCCTTTTTATACCATTTTCCACTGAGATGCTTATACATGTAGGACCTATTGTGCTGTAAGTCATAATATTTAGTTGTTTCATTATTGATAATACTCCTGTTGGCCAGGAGAGAGCAAAGACACAATATGGTGGACTCTCAACACTCAGATTCCTAGTAGAAAAGAATCAACGCCAATGGCAGACTTTCAACACGTTGCAACTCCAGCCCTCTGAGCCCAGCCATCATTTACTGAATCAGCAACCACATATTTAGGCCTAATGGCCACTAGGCACCATTTGAGGGGCTGGAGCTACAATGAGAATAGGACAGACTAAGTCTGTGGAAATGATGGAGGTGGATATGGGTGGCCTATCCACTCTGGCCACCTGCCCTTTATGGCTCTTACATTGGCTGCCATAGCTTAGGGTGGGGATGGCAAATTACATTTTTGTACATCTCAGCTAAGTATGATCTTTACATTTTTAAAGAGATCCTGTATAACCTGCAAAGCCTAAAATGTTTGCCATCTGGCCCTTTAAAGAAAATATTCATTGACCCCAGGTTTCGAGTGACCTATAGTTCTTTCATTAAGGCCAGAAGTAGAAAGTGTCATGGTGTAAGTATTAGAGTCTTTTTTATTAATAATTTGTTATTTATATAAAGTATTATGAAGTATTATTTATTGGGATTGTTAAACAATATTAAGGGATGAAAAGTGATGGGACGAGAGGGTAGATTTTTATATCAATTTTGTAAGAGAATAATTCTCTTTTGTTAAGTCATATGACTGTAATAAATTTGTTTTCCTAGACTATTGCTTCCACATAAAATGAGGACCTTCCCTATGTAGATTTTCTAGGGTCTTTCAAAGTTTTTTTTTTTTTTTTCCCTTGTACCCAAAACAGAGGATCAGAAGATGAGCTGGGGAAGGGTCATCATTCCCCTGTGACAAATGGGGACAGCAGGAGTAACAACAGAGTAACTGTTGTCACTCCAGCTCTGTGAGAATTTTAAAAACCTCTTAGCCTTCCATCTAAATTAACCCCGCCTTTCTTCCCTGGGCCACATTTATTTAAAATGAAACAGCCTTCCCTTGACTTGTCTAAATGCTTCTCAGCGACATTCTCTTTCATGCACACATAAATCCCTTTGCTTCCTGCTTGCCCTGGCTTCTCCTACTTGGGCAAAGCAAGGGTCAAGGGCTAGTGCCTTTGTCTGTTGATTTTCGCCCCTATGGGTAATTCAGAGCCTTGGAGGGGCAGCCTCTTCTTCCTCCTATAAACTGCCTCCAGGTAACAAGACTGTTGGTGCCCACCCTAGGCTAGTGAGAGGCTCCCCTGGAGTCACACTAGGACAGGAGAGTCCATGGAAACCGAGCCCACCACACACATGACATGAAGACTCCCAGCTTTAGCCAAAAGTGTCCTGGGTTTGAAGTCAGCAGACTCGTTCCAGCTCTTCTTCCTCTAATTTGTTGTTGGTTCCGGGCCGGCTACTTAGCTTTTGAATGCCTAAATTCTCACATCTGCAACATTAAGATAATGCCGACTTTCACTTCAGCTTCTGGGAATAGAATTAAACTGTATATGGACATTGATGTTCCCATAGTAACAGTCACGTAAGGGATCTAGCCTGCCACCAGAGGCAATACATTATTTATGATAAGTACTTGTAAAAACTCCTCACTGTCACTGTAATAAAAGATTCTTACAGGAAATCCTGGGGATATACTTTCACATTAATTTGCATTCATTATTTCGGGGAGAGTTCATGAGGCTCCCAACTACCTGATTCTAAATTTGTAGAATAAAATCAATTAGCACATGCTGGAGTGGCTGAATTCAAAAGCAGAACAGAGTGCTCCTATGGCCCTTGGAAGGGGAAGGAAGGGACTGACTTCCTGGGGCTATTTATTAAAACCAGGGAGGAGTCAGTGGGTGTGGCCTGCCTGGGGAGAGATGGCTCCGGCTTGCCCAGTGCATGAAGAAAACAAGAAAGTTAGATAGCTCTGTAAAAACAAATGTGTTGTTGGATTATCACCGCTGTTATTATTATTTGGGGGGAAATTTAAATATACAATAAAATACAAAAAAAGTAATGATAATCACATTATCATTCAGAGATAATGTATTTTAACATTTTGGTATATAGCCTTCCTGTCTGTCTGTCTGTCTCTCTCTCTCTCTCTCTTTTTTTTTTTTTAAGATTTATTTATTGGGGTACCTGGTGGTTCCATCAGTTAAGCATCTGACTTCAGTTTGGGTCATGATCTCGGGGTCCTGGGATCCGCCCCTCATTAGGCTCCCTTGCTGTGAGGAGTCTGCTTGTCCCTCTCCCTCTGCGCCCCCCCCCGCTTCTGTTCCCTCTCTCTCTCTGAAATAATTTTTTTATAAACTTATTTATTTGAGAAAGTGAGAGAGAATGGGGGAGGGGCAGAGGGAATCTTCAAGCAGACTCTCTGGGAGCCTCATGTGGGGCTCAATCTCATGACCCATGAGATCATGACCTGAGCTGAAAAAAAGAGACACTTAACCGACCGAGCAACCCAGGCGCTCCTCTTTTCCTACTTATATATTTCTAAATATTGTTTTGTAACCTGCTCTTTATATTTGTGAACATTTTTCTAAGTTATTAAATGTTCTTTCTAGAACATAATTGGCTAAATATGTACCATAAGGATGTATCACTTTATTTAACCAATTCATAATTAGTAAACAGGTTGTATCCTGACTTGTTTTTTTAATTAAAATCGATTTGTGTATGAGCCTGATATCTCATGTTAATTTAGCTGACAGATTTAGACCTATATTTTGATCTATCCATAATACTTCCATTGCTAACAACACTCTTCTTTCCCAGTGATTTTGTTATTAGTTCATAGTGCAAATACACCCAAATTCCCCTTCAAAAACAAGTTGTTATGAAAGTCTCAGGTGTAGAGTGCCCTTGTCTGATTTTTGTTTTTCCATATTCCTTGGTCCTTGCATATGGATCTTTTGCCTAAAACATTATTTTCTTTCTTACTTTTATTGAAAATATCTTTTTTTAAAAAAATTTGGTAACAGTGAACTACAACAGTGATCTTCATTTTAATTTCAAATCCATCCTTATTATTCTTTTAATAATATGATTTGACTTGCTTTTCTAATGAAGGCTTTATTCTTTCACCCAAATCTCAAATTTTTAGTGTCAAGATTCCTTTAAAAAATTCATCGAGGATTCTGAAGAGCTTTTGGGTATATGAATTTTATCTATTGCTGTTTGCCATATTAGAAGTTTAAAAAATGAAGGCACCTGGGTGGCTCAGTGAGTTAAAGCCTCTGCCTTCAGCTCGGGTCATGTTCCCAGGGTCCTGGGATGGAGCCCCACATCGCACATCAGCAGGAAGCCTGCTTCCCTTCCTTTCTCTCTGCCTGCCTCTCTGCCTACTTGTGATCTCTGTCAAATAAATAAACAAAAAATCTTAAAAAAAAGAAATTTAAAAAATACTATTTCATTTTAAAGTAACAATAAAGACCTGTAACCCTGTAACATATTAACATAAATACATATGCCAAAACACATTAGGTGGGAAGAATGGCATTGTTTTCCATTTTGCAATCTCTTTGATGTCTGGCCTAACAAAAGGCAGTTGGTTTCAACAATCTGCTTCTGTATTGACACCAGTTGGCACGTGTTATTTTTGTTGAAGTACATAGATGAAGAAAATCCTGCCTTGTGCAGACATGTGCTTGGAAAAAGAAGGACCTGAGGTAAGCCTCCGAAAGACTCCGGGCTCACAGCATCCCCTGCCCACACTTTTGAGAATCACTGACTATGAGTGCTGGTCCATCTTTTTATGCTCTAGTTTCCTTTTTTGTAAACATACAGTGATAACTATAGTATTTCATAGTATTCTGATATCAGAGCATGAAAACTTCTATAGTGGAAGGCAGAAATCGACACCTGTTCATGAAATAGGAAAACCGCTTTCTCTGGGGCACATGGGGGCCATGTAGCTATCCCAAGGAACCTGGTTTACTAAAGCAATATGTATTTCCCATAGATACGTGGGTTTCACATTTCACCACTGCAGCCAGAAACTAGGAATTTTCTAAAGAAAGTTTTAAGGTTTCTTATGTGGCTTTGGTGAAGAAATCCCGCCCCCCAACCCCAACCCAGGAGGGTAAGATATGAGTTCTGGCTCGCTTCCAAAGTGGAGATGCATTTCTCTGAAACCCGCTGCATAATTATCTTAGCATTCTTTGATCTACAAAATGTACTCCTGTGTCTCATTTTAGCTTAGGGCAAGGGTGGAACTAATCCCTATTAGACATTTTATTTTATTATTATTATTTTTTAAGATTTTATTTATTTATCAGAGAGAGAGAGAGGGAGAGAGCGATCACAGGCAGACAGAATGGCAGGCAGAGGCAGAGGGAGAAGCAGAGGGAGAAGCAGGCTCCCTGCAGAGCAAGGCTCCGGATGTGGGACCTGAGCCGAAGGCAGCTGCTTAACCAACTGAGCCACCCAGGCGTCCTCCTATTGGACGTTTTAAAGACAGAATGTAAGTTTCTCGTGGCGGACGTCATAATGGGCTCGCGCCTGGCAACGGATCCAGTATGGGCTGGTATGGCTGTAACATACATACTCAGCAGCGAGCTTGACTGCGTGCGCTTTGCGCGGCTGAAACAAGGCGTTGACTTACAACAGTGCGCATTCTGTTTTCATCTGATGCAGCGACTCAGCTTGGGAAGGTGGGACCTGGGGGGAAGGACGGCCCAGAACCCTCTGCCCTTTATCCCTACCCCAGAGGTTGAGTGGATTGTCCACCCCACCCTACCCCCCTCGAGAACCACACTTGAATCCTGCGGTGGCCTTGAGGGCCGGGCCTGGGGTGGGGCACAGATGTTTTCCTCGGATCTGCCCTGAATATGGATTGTATCTCATCTTAGCATCTCATGGTGGTTGAGGAGAGATTGCAGCCTGGACTTCAGAGGGTGGGAGTTGTGTCTGCATTTGGCAAATGGAGATAATGAGCTGGGTGAGGACAAAGTGAGAAAGTGCTCTAGGTACAAGAATTGTTAATATTGTTCTTAAACCAGTAAACAGTAAGCCCAGTAAACTGTCCTAGGGTGAGGAACTAGGTGAATTGGGACACACCAGTCCTGAGGAATTCTTTGCTTTGCTTCTGGCAGCCTGATCTTGTTAATCCTCTCCATGGAGCTCCTGAAGGTACTACTGGGCTAAAAAAAACCACTGAGGGATCCCCTACCCCACCCTTAAGTCACAAATGAAAGGGACAGCCTGGTACTGGATATTTTTATTTCCCTAAATAATGTGGTCACTTGTTCTACAACTGACTGCAGCCACCATTATCAGTGACTTTACTCTCCAAGTTTTTTCTACTTCTTTGACATCTGAGAGTAGCTGATAAAATCATGAACATACTCATTGTGAGAATGTATCAAATACGTCAGTGTGCACGTCCAGTGCTTTAAAAATCCCCTATTAGGTTTTTTTTTTTTTAAGTTTAAAGTAAGCAGAGCCTTGGCACTGAAATAATTTTGGAATTTAAATATTGGTTCTTGAATGAAAACTTATCTTCTTTGTGTTCAATTAGACTTCTATTGCTCCACTTCAAAAAGGTCACCTAAATTTGGAAACGACAAGTGATTCTAATTGTGACAATCTCACGCTTGCTGAATTTTCTCAGAAAGGTTAAATTACTTTTTCCCATTTACTAAGGAACATTTCTTCATACTTCTACCACAACGCACACCCAAAAATCTGGGGCTTTAAAGAAATGAGGCATATTTTAATGGATTAGGCTTTGATTCCTTGTGACAGCAGTGTTATCAGCTGCTGTATGCAAATATTTTAGACTCTACGCACCCTATTTGCTTTGCTGCAATAATGCAACTGTGTTTCTCGTAGATCTATTAGAAGTGCTGTGGGTTGCATAGGAAAATGTCTACAAAGCGCTTAGTTTCTAGAGATAGGTCATAAACTGAAGGGACTTTATTTCTAGAAATCCAGGGTAGGATAAACTGAGTGACTGAGGGAGGGGGTTCAGTAGGAATCAAGGTGGAGAGAAAAGGTAAGTACCATATGATTTCACTCATATGTGAAATTTAAGAAACAAAACAGATGAACATATGGGAAGGGGGGGAAAAAAGAGAGGGAAACAAACCACAGAGATTCTTCTTTTTTTTTTTCCTTAAGATTTTATTTATTTATCTGTGTGAGAGAGAATGAGAGAGAACGCACAAGCAGAGGGAGAAGGGCAGGGGGAGAAGCAGGCTCTCCACTGAGCAGGGAGCTTGATACAAGGCTCCATCCCAGGACCCTGGGTTAAGGACCTGAGCACAAGGCAGACACTTAACTGACTGAGCCACTCAGCTGACCTCTGGAGACTCTTAACCTCTGAGAACAAACTAATGGGGGGAGGTGGGTAGAGATGGGCTAGATGGGGAATGGGTATTGGGGGGGCATTTGTTGTGATGAGCACTGTATATTGTATATAAGTGATGAATCACTAAATTCTACTCCTAAAACCAATATTGCACTATATTTTAACTAACGAATTTAAATAAAAATTAAAAAATAAATAAATAGGAGTCAAGGTGGAGGAACTTGAAAGAAGGCGCTCTCAAGAACCGGCCCCGGGGGTCCACAGGCTTCTTCAGCTGGCCATATTGCGATCCGAAGCTACTAAGCTCCAGAGTAGCCACAGAGATGTTTGGTTCCATGGAAAATGGAGGCTCCTGGCTGAGCATAGAGGGAAGCTCCAGCTTCCTCTGAACTGTGTCAGCTTTGCTTATATGCAAGTATTGAGCAAAATAAGAAAAATAGCCAAAGAACACCACTGTCCAAGCATAAACTGGATTATTATTACTGGCACTCCTGACAATATAGAAATAGCCAGGGATTTTTTTTTTCTAGCTTTATTAAGATATAATTGACGTAGGCCATTATATGGTTAAGGTGTGTGATAACGTCGATTTGATATACATATGAGCTGCAAAATGAGTACCTTAGTAAAGCTGGTTAACATCTCCATCATCTCACACATTACCTTTATTTCCCTCCAGTTTTATTGAGATATAATTGATGTATAGCACTACATAATTTTAAGGCACACAACATAACAACTCAATATTTGTGTATTGCGAAATGATCACCACAATAAGTTTAGTAAATGTTCATCTCCATATAGTGACAGTTTTTTTCCTTGTGATGAGAACTTTTAGGAACTTCTCTTTTAGCAACTTTCTAATATACCTTACAGCAGGGTTAGCTATAGTCATCATGTTGGACATTACTTGCTCTGTACTTACTCATCTTCCGATTGGAACTTTGTACCTAACGACCATCTTCATCCATTCCCCTCACCCCCCTGACCACTTCCTGTGTGCATGTGTGGTGAGATGTTTAAGGTCTACTTTTTAGCAGCAGTCAAGTGTACAGTATACTATATATTATTTTATATGTGATGTATATATATGCATATATAGTATATGTTGTTAAAAGAGTTTTTTTTAAAGCAGGTATCCCCTTCTCTTATATCTGAGTGATATATGTGAACCTTCTCAAATATCTGAGTGATAATTTCAAATACTATGGAATTACTGCAGTGGTTGCAACATGGTTTTTGCATTACAGCAGAGAAATAGCCCGAGTTATCATGTTCCCCTAGGTGACTCTGAAAGGAAAGGGGTGACCACATTTAAGTTTAGAATGAGAGAAAGAAGGCAAAGATAGGGAGGGCTATCAGAGTTTCCACCACCAGAGCTCGTGTTGCAGTCACTCTGATAAAGACAGAAGGAAACAGGGCAGCGGGAGAGCTTGGACCTTGAAGCCCTTGATCTACCCGTGAAAGAGAAAAATAGCAGTGCTGAAGAATTTATCAGCATACAGTTTCTTAAGAACAGTTGAGCGGGGCTATGGAAGATGAGCTGGCTTCTGTTTTGCAGTGTTTCTAGCAAGAAGGGTTTTAGATACAATGACCGCACTCAGAATTTAGACTATCTCATAGGGATATCTTCCCAAAGCCTCTAGGATGTGAGTCATTATATCAGAATCTTGAGCAAAAGACAACTTAGTTGTGGAGGACTTGGAGAAAATGACATTTCATCTCCCAGTCTAGCTAACACACTAATTCCTTTAAAGGACTGGTTCTAGGACTCTTTACTGTTCCGTTAATGGTGCGGATGTTCCCAGGATGAAGGGACCTAGCATTTCCACATGGCCCAAGAGAAGCTGGCTAGAGAGTTTTCACTCTTCTGTTTTCTCCTTATCCCCTTACGCAGTAACCCTATTCTCTATTACACTGCTTTCAAGAAACAATTTGCTCAACTCCTTCCTGCAAAGAGACAGAAAAGAGAAAATAAACCAAGGTTTGATATGTTTTCTTTCTCAGGAGTATCCTCATTAGGAAGGTAAAGGATGAAACTCTGATCAGAGAATTTCAAGCATCAGCTAGCCCAGTGGGAAGGAATTTGGGAAGGCAGGGAGAACATCATCTATCCTAATTGGTTGTCTCTCTGCCTTTAGCACGGCCAGCCCAACTGAGTTCCCACTAACATGGCAGATGGCCTCCTTACAGCCCTAGAGAAATCTTACTTGTCCTTGAGTATGTCAGGGAAAATGGCTGAGTGCAGAGGCATTTCCTCCTGACCCGTCTAGCACTGCCTCAAGAGTTGGGCCTAATGTGAATTTACAACAGTTACACAAGTTTCCACGCTGAAGCCCATTTTGGTGAGGGTGGAGACATCAGACCCTATTAAAATAGGAGCCAGGTGCTGAGAGGGGTCACTGTCTTTTCTCAGGATGATTTTTATAAAGAAAGCAAGGGGAAATTTTTATTACACAGTTGCAATTGATTATGGTAAGAAATACCAGGGCAACATTAGGTATGAAACTGTCCTTCTTCCTTTTATCCAGGAAACACAGTCTCTCTTAATTAGTAACATGCCCTTTTTGTATGTCATAGGCTTCTTTGTCTTACGTTGCATACTTGTTATAGCTTGTAGATTAATGTCACAGGGAGCCCTCCCCAAACCATGGAGCAGTCTGCACAGCTCTTTCTCTGTTTCCCTGAAAAGCCTAACCATTGAGGGCCCCTAATCTTTGTGATGATACCAACCGCACTCTGTAAAGGACACTTGGGGTACTTCAGGATGAAAGATTAAAAGTCACATTATTTTTGATGGAACATAGTCTACCATAAGGGCCATTATAGTGGAGTTTCAAAAATAAAGTAAAAACAAAGAAATTATCATATCAGATTTTCAGTTCCCTTTGCATATTATAAATGCAGCATAGTCCCAAACCCTTTCCAGTGTCATGTAATTTTTACTGTGTTCAATAAAAGCAATTGATATAAAAAAAGAAACATAGCTAAATGGTTATGTATATAATTTTTAAAAAGATTTTATTTATTTATCAGAGAGAGAGAGCACAAGCAGGCCGAGTGGCAGGCAGAGGCAGAGAGAGAAGCAGGCTCCCCACTGGACTCTACCCCAGCAGCCTGGGATGGTGACCTGAGCCAAAGGCAGCGACTTAACCAACTGAACCCACCGAGGTGTTCCTATATGATTTTTTTTTTTTTTTAAATAAACTCTACACCCAGTGTGGGGCTTGAACTCAGGATCCCTAGATCAAGAATCATATGCTCTACCAACTGAGCCAGCCAGGTGCCCTGTAATTTTTATACCTTTGTAAGAATTTTTATATAATAAACTCATTGATCAGGAAAGATCCTTTATTTAGAATATGTATCTTAGAAAACATAGTCATTTAAAATAGAGTAAAGATTCCTGTGCCTATTTATTTTCTGGAAAGAGTTTTTTAAGAGACGTTAGAAGGAACAGGTTCCAGTAAGGAATGCATAAAATGCAAGTCATTTATGTGTGTGTCTAAGTATTAGTTAGCTGGCTTGCCTTTGTAAATGGATGGATGGGATTATTCCCCACTCCCCAGTCCTTTCAAAAGAAAAAAAAAAAAATCCCTGCTGTTTTTGTTACTAGATCAAGTGACCAGGTCCACACAAGCCCCACAGACTAGGGAGTAGTTCTCTACAGGGGCCTCTCACATCTGCTGGTGGACAGGACTCCCATCTTCCCATCTCCATGGTCTTCGAATAGCCATGCAGGTAGCAGAGTCATGGCTGCTGTCAGGGAAACTGCCTCTCTAAAACACTCAAAATTGGGGGTGCCTGGGTGACTCAGATCAGGTGATGAGGCTGGGGTCCTGGGATCAAGCCATGCAAGGGTCCTGGGATCAAGCCCCATGTTGTGCTCTGCACAGCAGGGAGCCTGCTTTTGCCTCATCTGCCACTCCCCTTGCTAGTGCTCTCTCTCTGTGTCAAAAAAGTAAATAAAAAATCTAAAAAAAAAAGCCTGTTTTTTGTTTTGTTTCTTAAATTCCACATATGAATGCAATCATATGGTACGTGACATAATCTTCACCCTTTTTTAAAAAAAAGATTTTATTTGAGAGAGAGAGCATGAGAAGAAGGAGGGGCAAAGGAGGAGGAAGAAACAGTCTCCCTTCTGAGCAGAGAGCCCAACGAGGGGCTCAATCCCAGGACCCTGAGATCATGACCTGAGCCGAAGGCAGACAGTTAACTGACTGAGCCACCAAGGTGCCCTGATGATTTTCATCCTTATCTGAAAAACCTTAAAGAACATTATATTCTGATTATATTATTTGAGAATCTGATAGCAAGAAAAGCGACTGATCTGTGGAATGACATTTTAGAAACTTTAGCACAAATTAAACAGGAAGTTGATCTTGCTATAATCAGCAGGGTGCCTACATCTGTGTTGTCTGGATAGCCCACTGTCACTGTTGAAAACCCAAATACAGAAGACGCATCCTCTTTTTCCCAGTGTGTCAGTAACCTGAGCTCTTTTTGAAGGCATGGTCTCCAAGAGCGTTCCAACATGGCAGTGATAGTTGTAAAGAATGATAAATGATTCCACCGTGTTACCAATTTTTAAAGTTCTCTGTAGCCCTTACACTGGAATTCAAATTGTGCCAGCCATCTTTTATTAGTCAGTCCCATGGGATTCTTATTGTTATTTTGAACGATATCTATTTTTGTCTAATTCTATGGGAACCACACATAGTTTGTGCTTTTGCCAGAAATTTATTTTCCAATGAGTACTACTCAATTCTAAATAAGTACATTCTGCATTTTTATGCTGGGACATAGTAAGGGTGAGTTCAATTGGGAATGCCATTTAAAATTGTATAATGCAGCCTGGACTTTTTTTGTGACTAATATAATGGTAACTACAAGTGAGTTTGGGTTTTGTTTATTGTCTTTCCATGTGATCCATTTTAAGTGAAAACATAAAATCATTAAGAATTGATTTTACAACAGTGTGGCTTATTCGTTGACTTACAGCATTGATTCGTGTAATTGCTCAATGTGTTTATTCATGCACAGAGTTAAACATTATATTAACTCTAATAACCAGAAAATCAATTCTCCCATGTCTTTTCCAACAGAAAAAAGGAAATGGTTTTCTTACCTAACTTTTGCTGCATGATATCTGTGGAAGTCTTGAGCTTGTTTCCAGAAGTGGGAAGACAGTTTTAGTTTTGTTCTATGGCGCTAAGTTTCAGAGTATGGATATTAACACTTTATCTCTTTGACCTGAGATTAGCAGAATATTTTCACTTGTAATAAAGCTTAACTCCCAGGACTACAAGAAGCAAAAAAGGGCAATTTTTATTATGACACAGGAACTTCAAGTGCCTGAGACCCTGAGGGATCTGTAGATGTTCTAGTCTATTCAGTGTAATAACACAGTCTTTGAGGAAAATTGTCTAAGCAAAATCTATAGGAAATCATAAAAACTGCAGAAAGGCTTAAAGAAATAATAAAACTACAATGATTCTACAAAGACTGCTTTCAGAGGACCAAAGAGAAAACTGAGGGGATTTTTAGTAAATGTCATTTATTCTCGTGTCAAAAAGAGAATAGAGCTGTCTCACTGGGCCAGTTGGCTGGCGCCCTGTGTTCCCGCGCCAAGGGCCCTCCGTGTCCTCCTCCACGCACCCCAATGGAAGAGGAGATGATTGCGCTCGCCGTCCACTATGGCCCCAGGATGTGCAAGGCAGACTTTGCCGGGGATGGTTCCCACCCGAGCTACGCTCCTGTCCATCGTCGGGTGATCCCGACACCAGGGCGTGATGGTTGGAATGGGCCAAAAGGACTCTTACATTGGCGACAAGGCCCAGAGCAAGCGGGGCATCCTGACCCTCCCGTACCCCGTCGAGCACGGCACTGTCACCAACTGAGACAATGTGGAGATCTGGCACCATACCTTCCACAACGAGCTGCGCATGGCCCCTGAGGAGCACCCGTGCTGCTGACCGAGGCCCCCGGAACCCCAAGGGCAACTGTGGGATGACTCAGATCATTTTTGAGACCTTCAACACCCCAGGCATGTATGTGGTCATCCGGGCTGTGCTGTCCCTGCATGGCTCTGGCCGCACCACTGGTCTTGTCATGGACTCTGGGGACAGGGTCACCCACACTGTGCCCATCTTCGCAGGGTACGCCCTGCCCCCGCGCCATCCTGCGTCAGGACCTAGCTGGCCGGGACCTGACGGACTAGTTTATGAAGAGCCTCTCCGAGTGTGGCTGCCGCTTCGCCGCCGCCGCCGCGTAGCGGGGAATAGTGCGTGACATCAAGGGGAAGCTCTGCTCGGTCGTCCTGGACGTCGAGCAGGAGATGGTCACGGCCGTGTCCTCCTCCTCCCTGGAGAAGAGCTATGAGCTGCCCCACAAGGCAGGTGATCACTGTCCGGAGCGAGCAGTTCCGCTGCCCGCAGGCGCTCTTCCAGCCTTCCTTCCTGGGGATGGGGTCGGGTAGTGTCCACGAGACCACCTTCCGCTCCATCAGAAGTGTGACGTCGACATCCGGAAGGCCCTCTATGCTCGCGCGGTGCTGCGGGGCGGGGCCACCGTGTACCCCTGCATCGCCGACAGGATGCAGAAGATCACAACTCTGGCGCCAAGCACCATGAAGGTCAAGATCACCGCTCCTCCGGAACGCAAGTCCTGGGTGTGGGTCGGGGGCGCCCTCCCGGCCTCGCTGTCCACCTCCCAGCAGATGTGGATCAGCAAGCAGGAGGATGTTGGAGTCGGGCCCCTCCGTTGTGCACTGTAAATACTTTTAAACGAACTTGGAGCAGATGCGTAGCATTTCCTCCGTGAGTGAATTCCCGAGTATGCATTTGCCCTGGTCAGTGTATACCCTCATGCCGGCCTCCTGAAACTGGAACGAGGCTTTGGAAAGAAGTGTGTCCTTGAAGCTCGCATCTGATATCAGCACTGATTGTGGAACTTGCTGCTGATCTTGACCTTGTATCCAAGTTAACTGTTCCCTTAGTTTATGTTTAATACCCAGTATATATCTTTGATTTAAACCCTTAGCACCTCTGGCTGGGTCACTTTGTGCCTGAGGTTGAGAACATGGTTATAGAAGAAAAATCCATTGACTGGAGAATCTGCAAGACCCTGAGTTTCTTGATCTGTGTGAGTTTCTTGACCTGTGTTAAGAGCTGCCTATTCCAGGATTTCTCTAGAGGCTGGCAAGAGCCCTGAAACAGCTGCCATTTCTGTCTCGTAGGTCCATTGGGATAACAGGGATGGGAAGGTGGGAGCCTCAGGACCCACTTTGCTTTCTTACCCAGTGTTTTCCTGCCAGAACACCTTGGGCTGTTAATTGCCTTGAGTTGGAAAATGGTTTGCATTTACACTTGTAAATTTATTCACTCTTTTAATTTATGTAAGGTTTTTGCACACAATCCTCAATTCTTTAAGAGATGACAACAGATTGTGATTTCTTTTTTTTTTTTTTTAAAGATTTTATTTATTTATTTGTCAGAGAGAGAAGGAGAGGGAGAACATAAGCAGGCAGAGAGGCAGGTAGAGGCAGAGAGAGAAGCAGGCTTCCCACCGAGCAAGGAGCCCGATTCGGGACTCGATTCCAGGACCCTGGGATCATGACCTGAGCCGAAGGCAGCGGCTTAACCAACTGAGCCACCCAGGCATCCCCAGATTGTGATTTCTACTGTCATGTGAGAATATTAGGCCCTAGCAATATGTCATTGTGTGAGGAAAATAAAGTGCTGTGGTTAAAAAAAAAAAAAAAAAAGGCAAGCAAGCAGGATTGTTTGGTTGATTTGGCTGTGGCTTGTTTTCTTTGTAGACACATAAACGATGGAAGACTGACTTACATTAGTCATGAAAGTGATTATTTGGCCAAATATCTAAAGCAAGAAATTTTATATTTTGTTTTGCCTTTCAAATGGATAGAAATTTTTAAAATGTACTTTGGGATCTATAGAAAATGATAAAAAAATTTAAATGAGCTGTAATTCCACTGACTAGTTAATGCAGTTGACATTTAAAAACAATTCTATAGTAATACAAGCACACGTTTTTAAAAATTCCAGTAGTACTGAGAGGTTTAAATGAAACACAGATGTATTTCTCCCCAACCCCCAACCACCTGTCTATTTCCACCAAGCTGCAGTTGTTAACAATTGCTTGGGAATCTTTCCAGAAAAGGAACTGTATCTCTAGACACCAAGGGATGTGAGAGTGTGTGTGTGTGTATAAAATTAAG
This sequence comes from Mustela putorius furo, assembly GCF_011764305.1. Lineage (NCBI taxonomy): Eukaryota > Metazoa > Chordata > Mammalia > Carnivora > Mustelidae > Mustela > Mustela putorius. The sequence continues at coordinate 17,585,797 of NW_025421998.1, forward strand.
GTTTGGGGGTGCCCAGGTGGCTCAGTCAGTTAAGCGTCTCTTAATTTCAGTTCAGGTCGTCTCAAGGTTCTGAGATTGAGCCCCATGTTGGGCTCGGAGCTCAGTTTGGTGTCTGCTTGGGATCCTCTCACTCCCTCTTCCTCTGCCGCTCCCCCATCTCTCTTTCTCTCTCTCTCTCTCTTTCTCTGTCCCTCAGGAAATAAAAAATAAAAAATAAAAAATAATTTTTTTCACAAAAGGTTTATGTCATTCTATATGCCTCGAATTTTTTATTCAATAATATATTTCAGATCTTATATCAGCACCCACAGAACTCTCACATTAACAGTTGTATAATAGTTCATCATATAGCATACTGTAAGTATTTATCAGTCCCCTGTTGATTCAGATTTAAGTTATACTTTATTTCTGTGAATATATATGTAAAGCTTTGACAGCTGAGTAGCTGATGAAGAGATGTCTACATTTTTTATTTTGATAGATACTGTCTAATTTGTGGAATCTGTTTACTCTTCCCCCAACATTTGAGAATTAACTATTTCTCTAGCACCGGTATTATGAGACTTAAATTCTCACCCAGTGAAATTCAGTTCATAGTATTCCACTTTTATTTTTTGTTAAATGGACAGACATTTTACCTAATGCAAAGCCAGAATATACTTTCTTGGGAGCATGTGATATGTGGACTAACAAAGGACAAAGGAAATATTTTCCTTTCCTAAAGGAAAGATTGGATTGGGGGGCACCTGGGTGGCTCAGTGGGTTAAAGCCTCTGTCTTCGGCTCAGGTCATGGTCACAGGGTCCTGGGATTGAGCCACGCATCAGGCTGTCTGCTTTGCAGGGAGCCTGCTTCCTCCTCTCTCTCTGCCTGCCTCTCTATCTGCTTGTGATCTCTGTCAAATAAATAAAATATTAAAAAAAAAAAAGATTGGATTGGCAAATGTGGCAACACCGAGTAAACTTTGTAGGGCTGTGAATTTTAGGAAATTTTTAAAGAGTAGATTAAATTGATAACTCTCAGGTTCAAGAGATGGTATGTAGCTGGGGAGATGGAGAATGAGAAGTTGTTTAATGGGTAAGGTCTCAGTTTTGCAAAGTGAAAAGAATTCTGGAGATTAGTTGCAGAGTGTGAGTGTTTTACCACCATTGAACGGTACATTTCAAAATGGATGCAATAAGATGAATGGATAAAGATGTGGTATGTAGTGTTCCACACACGACAGAATACTACTCAGCCATCAAAAAATAAAATCTTTTTCGATGACGTGGATGGACCTAGAGGGTATCATGCTAAGTGAAATAAGTCAATCAGAGATCATCACTAGTACGATCTGACTCATATGTGGAATTTAAGAAACAAAACAGGATCACAGGGGAAGAGAGGAAAAAATAAAACAAGACAAAATCAGAAACAGACAAATTATAAGAGACTCTTAATCATCGGAAACAAACGGAGGGTTGCTGGAGGGGAGGGGGGTGGGGGGATGGGGTAACTGGGTGATGGACCTTAAGGAGGGCACGTGATGTAATGAATACTGGGTGTTATATAAGACTGATGAATCACTGACCTGTACCTCTGAAACCAGTATTACAGTCTATGTTAATTACTGAATTTAAATTTAAAAAATGGTTGCAGTAGTAGCTTTTATTATGGGTATTTTACCACAATTAGAAAGAAAGATAACGAGCAAAATTATGTTCTATAGAGAAAGAGACCAATTACCTAAAATGTAATTTCAAGAGTATAACGGAAGAAACAGTACCAGAAACTCCATCAAATCCCTTCCAGGGCCAATTAATGTCATTACACAATCAGATAAGGTCCTGAATGCAAAGATCCCTGGTGTGGACTCAGATATAACGTAAGGCACAATGACTAATAGCAGCAACATCATCACCCTTACTCTTCTTGCTCTGCTGTACTTGATGGCTACCAGGACATTTCCCCAACTGGAAAAGTACCTGTTCTCTGGGCCCTAATCAAATGTTGTCTGCAAACACACCTGCTGTCCTTGTCTCCAACCCTAAAGTCCAGATTTGGTAGCAGGAGTCAAAGACAATGCAGAACCCCAGAGAAGAGGAAGACCACAGTGAGCCCCAATGCCTCAGGTCATTGTGTGACCTACATCATTGTTTAAAAGCACTCTATAATATTTTTATTTGTCATTGCTCCCAGTCATCTTGTGAGAGAAACCAGAATCACAGGGAGAGGGAAGAACCAAAAGCCAGAGAAAATCATGACTTTGGTTCACAGTGACTCGGAGTCCCAGGTTCTAATTATGAAAGCAGACAAATCACTGTTATAAAAATAAAATGCATTTATCTTGGAAAGGTGACTCACAGTGCATGTAAAGGAATTATCTAACGAAAATGTTCCACAAACTTAATAAGCCCATTTCTCCACCATTCAATTGAAGATGAACAGTTGCTTGCTGGCATTCAGACCTTCTAGCTTCGCACAGAGGAGAGGTTCTCAACCTTGGGAGCACTTTAAAGTCACCTGCCAAAGCTGTTTTTAACAGCTGATGCCCTAAGGTCATACCAGACCAATTAATCAGAATCTCTGGGGTGGGTTTCCAGGTGATTCCAACCTGCAGCTCAGGCCAAGAATCAATGGTACAAAGATTGTCAACTTCAGTGTGCATAAGTCTTGGGGGGGGCTCCCCCCCCAACAGAAGTATGATTTAGAGGTTTGGGATTTTCCCAAGATCTGTATTTCTTACATGCATTTCAGCTGATGCCAATACATATGGGTCTGTGCATGTTTTGAAAAATACTACTACACTGACCAAAATTCCTGACTTTTTTATCCTAATCACAGATCTCTGTTGCTACTCAATAAATCTGGTTCCCCTGGACTTTGTTAATAAGGCTCTTTACCCCAAGCCAGTCATTTTTATTGCTTTGCCCTGAGACATGTCCAAGATCTTCACATATCACTCGCAATGAGTGGCTCCAAAAATGACTGCGTTAATCCAATGAAATCCTGACCAAGGTTAAACAGAGTGGAAAGAGTACATCGTGGTTTCTCCATGCCGTGCTTTTGGTAATAACTCCTGGAGGTGTGCTTTAAAGAATAACAATAAGATGGGGGCACCTGGGTAGCTCAGTTGGTGTCTGTCTTTGGCTCAGGCCATGATCCCAGAGTCCTGGGATTGAGCTCCGCATTGGACTCTCTGCTCAGCGGGGAGCCTGCTTCCCCCTCTCCTGGGCCCTCTGCTTGTGCTCGTTCTCTCTCTTTGTCAAATAAATAAATAAAATCTTAAAAAAAATAATAAAATGTTCAACATAATCATCAACATCAAAAGCAACAGTGGGGTGGTTCTACTGGGTCACTATGAACCCAAGAATACTTTTTAAGTAAGTTTATGCAAAATAAGCCCTCTTGAGGAGTACATTTGTACTTTGCCATTTGAGGTTTTATCCTTATTAAATTTTACCACGATTCTTTAAAATTTTTATTTTTTTTAGAGAGAGCGTGCACACAGTGCACAGTGGGGAGGGGCAGAGAGAGAGAGAATCTTAAGCAGACTCCACATCCAGCATGGAGCTCAATGTGGGGCTCGTTCTCAGGACCCTGAGATCGTGACCTGAGCTGAAGTCAAGAGTTGACGGCTTAACAGACTGAGCCACCCAGGTGCCCCACCATGATTATTTTCGACTACTGCCCAACTACTCACCTTGATGTTACTGGAAGATGATAGGCACTTGTCTGTTTTATTCCTCATGTTGCTAAGAGAAATATGAATTAGTCTGATGGCCAGGAGATATCCCATACATTTGTGCTTTCTGTTTCCCCAGTTCACCTTGAACTCTGTATACCTGTTTGAAACCCTGTAGCCCAGAATGGGGTGGTCACAGTCAATACTGTGGAGTGGAAAGGGAACCAATGGGCTTTGGGATGAAATAAACCTAGTTCAGACTCCTGGCCCCACTTCTTACTAGCTGTGTGACCTTCAGCCAAACCCTAATTTTATAAAGCCTCATTTTTTTTTCTTCTGGAAACGTGCAGCTACAATACTACCCTCAAAGGGTAGTAAGGCTACTAGTAGTAGATTAAATGAAACGCACCAATGTTTAACACATTGGTTCACACACAGGTGTTCAAGATAAAGGGTTTTTTTCTTTCATGTAATTCAGATAACAGGAATAGCTAAGAGCATAAATATGGATATTCTTCGAACTTAATCCACTCAGAACTTATGGGAAAGGAAAAATAATTACAACGTGTTGGGCTACCCCTCAGAAGGTGACTCCACCAAGGGTTACTGGGATCACTCCTGCATTAGGAGAGGGTATGCAGGGAGAACTCTGGGCACCTGGTGGGAGCCAGGCCAGGAGCCTGAAGGCCATGGCCAAGAACAAGGCACAGCGTGAAGATAAGGAGACGAACCTGAGCCAAGGAGAGGCAAGGGCCAGTACTCGAGGGCAGCAGGGAGTCAACCCTGAGCAATAGCCAGCCCTCACAGACCTGGAAGAAGCCTAGAGGAGGTAAAGGGTTGGCCTCAAGGAAGAGATCTAGAACCCAAAAGTCTGCATCGGGAGAGATGGTGGAGTCCGGGCAAAGTGGAACTCCGGAACTGCAAGGCGCTAAGCTAGGGTCACCCAGGAAATAGGTTATAGTCGTATCTTTTTATATTAGCCTGGCTAAACTTTTCCATCCTTGTCCAAGTCTCTCCCTCTGTTAGGCTTTCTTTGATGGGTATAAATGTATTCTTCTATAATTAGGCATGAAACTAAGAAGAGCGGGCTAACTAATGCATGTCCAAAATCTCAATGACTTCACACAACAGAAGTTCATCTTGGGCTCCTATCACAGCTGGAGTTGAGGGGTGCTGAGTCTGCGGGTGTGGGGAGGGAGGGGACCCGCGTTGTGCCGTTATTCGGGGACCCAGGTTCCTTTGATTTGGCTGCGCTGTCGCTGCTGTCCGTTCTGAATGTTGGTTCCTCAGATCCTTTTTCACATTTTTAGCACCAGCTTGTTAAGGAAGTGTGAGCTACCTCCGGCTCCCCTACCAGCTGCCTCCTCAAGTCTTTTGATTCTGTCCTTCCGTCCTTCCCGTCAACATGCTCATTAACAAATTCAGAAAATGTGGTTTTGACTAAGTGAATTGATAAACAGGTGCCAAACCTGGGTTGAATAGCAAAGAAAACTGGTGATGTTTCCTTAGGATTGGTTTGGAGCCCAGTCCTCTTATTGCCTTTGGTGGTTTGTGTAATAGAGAAGGAGCTCATTATATTTCTAAAATAAATTTTCAGCATGAGAAGAGAAAGGCCCTTAATTTGGAATGGTTTTGATTTAGTTGGAGAAATTACCAGAGACTGTCCATAGAAATGAGACTCATCCCCAAAATGGGAATGAACGTTTTGGAGTCTCAGTTTCCCTTAGTGAAGGAAGTGGTCTAGACAGTCCCCAGGGTTCCTTCTAGTCTTAGTCTTTAGGTCATAGGAAGATGAAGAAAAACTTTAGGAATATGGTAGTCAAAGCTGAAAAAGAGCTAACAGTTTTTAGTGGTTTATATGTGAATATGTTATTAAAGTGAAACACTCGTGAAAGTAAAAAATGTACTAATAAAAACGTAGGGGCACCTGGGTGGCTCAGGCGGTGGAGCATCTGACTTCAGCTCAGGTCATGAACCACAGTCCTGGGATCAAGACCTGCATCAGGCTCCACACTCACTGATGGGTCTGCCTGTCCCTCTGCCTCTCCTGCTTGTGCTCACGCACTCTCTCTCTCCCCCATAATAAATAAATAAAATCTTTTTTTAAAAAACATAGTGAGTGTGTGGGTTAGCATCTTAGTTGCAAGCAAGAGGAATTCTGACTGATTTAAGCAAAAAAGCAATTTATTGAAAGGGTCTCAGGGTAAGTCACAGAATCTCCAGGAAGGCTAAGCTCAAAACCCAGGTGAGAATCCAACCCAAATCATGCTGAGGACACATGATCAGGACGTGTCTGCTGTTTGCATTAAATGCTGGAGGTCCCTTGGGCCCCCTAGGGCACAGATGAATTCTTGACTATTCCAGCTTCTTTGCTCCACTCATTTCAGATTTAAAGTCTCAGGCACGAGCATCTGATCGGCCATCATTCATTTACATATCTGAGCCCAAACTTCCAGTGATGGTGAAATCGAAGATCAGACTGGTCCACTCAGACCTATTTAATGGGGAAATACCCCCAAACATAGGTAAGGGCTCCTTCAAATTCCATATAATTTTTTTTTTTTTAGATTTTTAAAAAATTTATTTATTTGACAGAAAAAGAGCACAAGTAGGGGGAGCAGCAGGCAGAGGGAAAAGGAGAGGCAGATGCCCCGCTGAGCAGGGAGCCGGATGTGGGACTTGATCCCAGGATCCTGGGATCCTGACCTGAGCTGAAGGCAGACGCTTAACTGACTGAGCCAAACAGGAGCCCCTCTGTACAAATTTTCTTCATTTGGCATACTGAGGATCAGCTCCATCACTCCAGAGGCAGGAAGAGAAAGGCTGATCTTTCTTTTCTGGGACTCCTTGCATTCTTCTACAAGTGAGGAGGAAGGTCTTTCTTTAGAGTTTTGCTGCCTAATAAGTACAGAACTGAAAAGCACAAGCTTCTTGATGCATTCAAAATTAATAGTCCAATAGATATAGGGAGACAAGGTCAAGTTCCTCCATGAAAGATATTTCCATTAGTTTTGGTAGCCTGGCTTCTGAACCGCCTTCCTGTGTTGCTAAGTTCTTCATGTTGTGCTTTACCGTGATGGGCAGACTGCTAGCACCTGACAAGGTGAAAATTCGAGATGTTTCCCATTTCCCTTTCCCTGGAGGCCAAGCCTTGGGCAGGTGATGCAGGCACCAGCAGCAGCTGTGCCTGCCCCGACCTTGAACTGGAAATGGGTGACATAGAGGAGGGGATGGTGAGGAAGGCTTCCTGGCAGGGCCGGGGGGCAGAGGGCACGGGGCACGGCAGTAGAGGCAGTGATGCTGGAGACACTGCAGGAGCTGAGGGCTGGTCGTGTTAGCCCTACAGATGTCCAGTGTTTGGTGCTGGTCAGGAGGCAACCTCTTCTGATCCACTCATTCTGTGGTGTGATTCTGGATGGTTGTCCTGGCAGCATAGCCACCATCTACCCAGTCATCTTGGTGACTTTGTGATACTCAATCTTCTTTGCTAGTCTTTTCCTCCGAAATGAACCAGTGTAGGTTTCTGTTGCTGGCAACTAGGGACTCTGGTACATATTGGACTTAAGTATCTTCTTCCAATGTCCAGCCTAGTGTACCGTGGAAGCACTGTATTTGTTACAGTTTGGCAAGAAGGAGGGGAGGGAAAGAAGAAAGGATAGAAGGACGGAGGAAACAAAAGGAAAGGGAGAGAAGGGAAGGAGGGAGGGAAGAAGGAATAGTGTCTATAATTTGAAAGCTAATCCTTTTGTTGTAATTTGTAACTTTTAGAGGTCTGAGGGTCACCCAAAATGAAAAACAGAGGGTACCTGGAGAAAGTTTACAGGAAGGTCACAAGGACAGGGGAAAACAGCGATTTCTTTCAAGAGGGTCAAAAGAATGAGTGTGATGGTTTGGCCTTAAGAAAAGATTCGGGGACAGAGAACCAGTGTATTTATTGTTTTGTAGGTTCTGCTGCTTTTATCAGAGACCCAAACTAACTGTGACTTAAGATAGGAATATATTTCTCTCTTATATTACAGTCAAGAAGTAGATGGTTCCAGGGCACCTGGGTGGCTCTGTCGGTTAAGGATCTGACTCTTGGTTTCGGCTCAGGTCATGATCTGAGGTTCCTGGGATGGAGCCCTGCTTTGGGCTCCACGCTCAGTATGGAGTCTGCTTGAGATGCTCTCTCTCCCTCTCCCTCTGCCTCTCCCACTCTTGCTGTCTCTTTCTCTCTCTCAAATAAATAAATAAAATCTTAAAAAAAAAAAAAAGATGTAGCTGGTTCCAGGGATGATATGGAGGCTTTGCTCCATGAAGCCATCCTGGGATCCAAGTTTCTTCCATCTTATTGTTCTGTGAAACTTAGGACATTGCCCTTGCCCAGTGGTAATGATAGTGTACCAGCACATGCAGACAACAGGAGGCACGCACCTTCCATTAAGACACATGCCCACACTGACCATGTCGCTTCCCATTATATGTACTTGGTTAGCTCTTCGTAAGATGTCATGCAGAACAATGCTGGTTTTATATTCAAAGTTCATGTGAATGTCTGCCAGTTGAGGGTTCTAGCATCATAGAGAAGAGGAGAAAAGGTATTAGAGAATAACCAGGATTGAAACAATCTGTGCTTCAACAAATAGCAGGCTAAAACTTCAACGTATGGCATCAGATGAGAATCACGGTAGAATTTTCAAGGATTGTTGCACCCCAGTTACTTTTGAATGTGAGAAATGCCTCCAGATGTCTTAAAATGGGACAGTTGTCACTTGTAATAGGTTGAGAAAAGGGACAGCTCATGCTCAGCCCCAGTCCCATGTTTCTATTCAGAAATGACAAAGGGTACAAAACAGCACTGAATGAAAGTTTAAAGGTCTTTCTCAGGGCGGATTGCTACAGCTAGAGTTGTATGCTTGGCAGAATGTACCGTGCTGTCCAAGTGCTCCTCTGGGCCATTGTAGAAAATGCAATGGCCCTTAAGGAGGTCAGAGAGGCCTCGGGCCTAGAGGAGACCCAGAAAATACCAAGGGAAATTTACAGATGACAAATACAAGGGCAAACTGGGTACAAGTTCAAAGCTGTGGAAATATTGTGGGGAGGTAGAGGGCACATGTACATCTGAGTTATCTTGCAACACACTACTCGGGGCAAAGAGAACAGGGCTCTAAGCCACTGGTGGCAAGGGCAGAGGGCAGTGTCCAGAGGATGACAGCTGGCTCCCAACCCCCCACCCCCAGGGGCCCTACTGCCCAGCTGGCGGGCTCCCACTGACTCTTTTGAAGCACACTTTTTGCAGCAGTCTGCAAGCAACTGCTTTTCTAGGAGAGCAGCAGTGCTTGGCCCGTCTCCACTACTGTAAATGTCTAAAAAGACTTTCAAAGGCATTCTCTTTGAAAAGCTTTGAAAAGCTCGATGGGAACTTCGAGATAGGGGTGGCCACCTTTTCTGTCCACACAGATGGGCCCACCTGAGATGGGAGGCGAAGCGGCCAACCCACAGAAGAAAGAAGAGCTTAGAGATACAGGGCTGGGAAGGAGCAGCAGGGACCAAGGCCTGGGGACGGGGAGCCTTGGTGGCTGGTAAGCCTTGACCTTCCCAGTGAAGGAAGCCAAAAGAGACTCTGTGTTTGCTTAGGGTGGTTTGAACTGAGTTGTCCTTGTAGATAGAAGACTCATGGCTAAGATGCCCTTTGCAGTGCGTTTCTCTTGCTTCCATTCCTTCCCCACCTTTGACCCCTTGCTTTCTAGGCCCCTGAGTGAATTGGCACAGTCAGACTCTATGTGGCAGGACCTACCTCTTTCTTCCTGGTTCTGGAGTTTTCCACCTTTGGCTAATTTTCCTAGTTTCCTTTGCCAGGTTCACCAACTGTGACCTAAAATTCTTATTTCTTCACTTCTTTCTGAGTCTCTCCTATGGCTATTCCCCTACATTTTTTTTCTTCTTTTTTTAATCACCTCAGATGACTTCTCTGTTTTCCTTTAAGCAGATGTATCAAGCTTGGTTTTTTCTTTTGTTTTTGTTCTGTGTCTTTGCAGCCAGTATCCTTATGTCTTTCTTGTTTTCTGGTCTTAATCTTGGGACATTTGTATACATGTGCTCCTTTTTGACACAGAGATCACATACTGACCATCCCGCACCCTGCCAGCCTGTTTCTGTTTTGTTACCATATTAGACACGGCCCTATTATGTTTCCTACCCCAGATCTTCCCAGATTACACATTTCACTAGGATGGTTTATTGATACTTCATCTCTAGCTGCCTCCCATAACAAGCAACAGTATTAGTCCTAAATGAAAACCACTGACAAATATTTCATTCTTCTCACACCAGCAGGCCAGCAGTTCTGTTTCTCATTTATTCCTTTTTAAAATTTCAATTTATTAGTTAATTTGAGAGATAGGGAGAGAGAGAGTGAGTGAGGAATAAGCACTCAGTGTGGAGTCAGACAGGAGACTTGATCTCATGACCTTGAGGTCATGACCTGAGCCTGAGTCAAGAGCCAGATGCTTAACCAATGGAGGCAGCCAGGTGCCCCCTCATTCTTTTAATTTAAGCTTCAGACCAGCCCTTTCTCCAGGGCTGTTAAACCTATATAGTTATTTATATAGTTATAACTATAACTTGTCCAATTGATAAATGTGGAAGGAATGAAGAATGTGATGAACACCACACAGTAGTAAGTGCAACAGGTAAGAACCATGGAGGGACGCCTGGGTGGATCAGTCGGTTAGGTGTCTGCCTTCAGCTCAGATCATGATCCTGGAGTCCCAGGATCAAGCCCCACATCAGGATCCCTGCTCAGTGGTGAGTCTGCTTCTGCCTCTCCCTCTGCTCCTCCCCTAGTTCATGCTCTCTCTCTCTCAAATAAATAAATAACATCTTTTTTTTTTTTTTTTTTTTTAAAGAACCATTGATGGATGCTAAAAATTCTGGGCAAAGTTCAAGGAGAAACAGAATATTTGCATAATTTCAAAGAATATCCCCCTAAGAAATGTATTATTGATTACAAGAGGGAAAATTATAAATTTACACTAGAGAAAACCAGAAGACATTGCCTTCACCAAGTGATCAAGGATAGCATCACCACCAATGAGACACAGCAACATCATATGACCATGGTAAAATGCACGAGATTCTTGCAATATTCTATGACATTCTTGCCAAAAATGTATAACCTCAATGTAATCATGAGATATCAGAAAACCCAAACTGAGAAACATTCCATAGAATAACCAACCATTCCCAAATAAATGATTTACAAGTTCCAAGTGTCAAGGTCATGATAAGGAAAAGACTGAGGCAATGTTACAGATTAGAGGAGACTAAGGACACTGGACAACTGGATGCCCTTTAACCTGACTTGGATCCTGGGCAAGAAAAAGACAGTAGAGAGCAACTGGTGAAATTTGAGTGTTACCTGCAGATTAAGTAATGTTATCATTGATGTTTGTTTTCTTTTTCCTATGTTTTTTTAAATTGATATTTAATTGACATATAACATTATATTAGTTTCAGGTGGATAATATAATGATTTGGTAACTGTAGGTCACAAAACGATCAGCACAATAAATCTAGTTAATATCCATCACTGCATGTACTTACAAATTTTTTTTCTTGTGATGAGAACTTTTTTTTTTTAAAGATTTTATTTATTTATTCGACAGAGATTGATCACAGGTAGATAGAGAGGCAGGCAGAGAGAGAGAGGAAAGCAGGCTCCCTGCTGAGCAGAGAGCCCGATGCGGGGCTCGATCCCAGGACCCTGAGATCATGAACTGAGCCGAAGGCAATGGCTTAACCCACTGAGCCACCCAGGCGCCCCATGATGAGAACTTTTAAAAGCTCTCTCAGCAACTTTTAAATATGCAATACAGTATTGTTAAGTATAGTCACTGTGTTAATTTTCTAATTTAGAGAATTATTGACTTACCATCTGGGCAATAGCCTAGGCATCAGGGTTTTATTTTACTTTAAAAATTTTTTTTATTTTTTAGGGATTTTTATTTATTTATTCCAGAAGGAGTGAGAGCCATCTGTGGAGACAGGCAGAGGGAGAGAGAGAACTAGACTCTCCACCAAACAGGGAGCCCAACAAGGGGCTCGATCCCAGGATGCTGAGATCATGACAGAGCCTAAGGCAGACGGCTTAACTGAGTGAGCCACCCAGGCACCCCCGCATCAGGGTTTTAAAAGGTTGCTAGAAGGGTGCCTGGATGGCTTAGTTGGCTAAGTGTCTGCCTTCAGCTCAGGTCATGATCTCAGGGTCCTGGGATCGACCCCCGAGTCGGGCTCCCTGCTCAGTGGGGAGTCTGCTTCTCCCTCTCCCTCTGACCCTCCACTTGTGCTTTCTCTATCTTGCTCTCTCTCTCTCTCTCAAATCAACAAATAAAAATCATTTAAAAAAATAAGAAAAGTTGTGCGAATGTTTCTAATTTGCAAAGTTTCAGAACCTAACTATATCATAAGAAGGGAAGTCTTAAATATTAGTAATGGTTTGGGGACCAGCTGCACCTTATCCCACTAGCCCTTGTGTATTATTGCAACCAGCCACCACCTTGACAGGACTCTGTGAAGGATTGGACTTCCAGCAGGTGGGACACTTACAGATCAGAGAGGATCAAGGCGTGGGCTGTACCCCACATCCCCAGCTCCTGGCCCTACCTCCTACTCCAACCACTGCTGCCTCGGCCAGTTTCCTGTGGAATTTGATGGGCCTTGTGCAGACACACTTGAGCCTATGCAGTGAACCTCTCACTCTTGGCCTGGGGTTTTGCTGATGCCGAGGTATGGGACACCCACCTATATGAAGTCACCCTGGGCTTGTTCATGCACAGCCCAGAAGAGTGGGTAAGTTAATGACAGCTCCCCATGTTATCTCCTCGGTAGACAGTTTGGAGGTGCCTTTCCTTAGCTCTCCGGGAGGTCCTGGCAGGACGGACACCCACTGCCCTTAGCCATGGCTGGCTCAGTCTCACATTTGTATACTGTTTCTCCCACCTTCTCCATTCCCTTTTCCTGTCTTGCCCTCTTGCTCCAGGAATCACATCCAAAAATCAACCACTTACAAATTCCAAAAGGTCTATTTTGCAGAGAACCAAGGCAGAGATAATCTTTAGTGAAAACAAAATGACTCAAAATTGAGAACGTCATGGGGAGTCTGGATGTCTGATTTGGGGGTGAGATTCTCGTCTGTCCTTTGTGCTCTCACGCCCTCTCCTCCTCTTCTTTTCTGGGGAAGGCCAAAGAGCTAGTCCAGCCCCAGCTTGCTTTTTTGACCCATCTGTCCCAGCTCTACAACTTTCTTCTGCTAACTCTGTCCTCGCATTTCCATTTGAGGGTCATAGCCTCAGCCTCATGAGCCCCTGGGCTGAAGCCCCTGGGAACTGGGCTGCTTACACCACTTTTCTGCTCCACCTAAACAAATTCGCCCCTTGTCCGGCTGCTGTTGCTGCTGCCCTTGCAACCAGCTCTCCTTCCCTCCTCCAGCAAGTGCGTACCTCCCTTCACAGTTAGCCAAATGCTCTGCCTCACCTTCTGGCCGGTACACCTGCCTTCCGAGAGCCCCACCCGCACGGCCGCACCGCGTGCCTTTCCTCCTGAGCATCACTGTTGACGTCATCAGCAACTTTCACAAGGGCTGCTCAGGATCTCATTCCTTGGGCAGCAATGCAGGGAGGCAAATAGGGAAAGAATCAATGAAGAAGTAGTCTCTAAGGGTTGTTTGACTTCTTCAAGATTATATTCATTTATTCATTTGGTAGATATTTATTGAGTGCCTAATAGGTGCTCTGCGTTGTTCTAGGTGCTGGGTATAGATGGCCATGAGTAAGACTTGCCTACATACAGCTTAGCTTCCGAGTAGCACATTAGCGCTCAACTTTGACCTAACTACTACATCTCTCTTATCTTCTGAAATAGTTCTTTTCTCACTATATTCTTCTTTTTACTCAACCTGTTTCCTGAATGGTGGGCATAACCCTCATGCTACACATCTCACAGCTCAACTTTCTCATGAGTCTCTGGCTTAAGATTGAAGTTGATCTTTGAGTCAGGAATCCCCCCACCCCCTCGCCAGCTGGGGTTCCTCTCCTTCTCTGTTGAGGGAACTCTTGGCCACCTGAATGGTCTTCAGTTGTAAACCACTCCGGGACATTGGACCTAGCTTCTCTTGTCTTCGCTGGGATCACACCACGTGGAGGGCAGGAGATGGCACTCAGTGCAGGTTCTCCTCTGGGTTGTCACCCGGAACTACAGCCCTTGTCCACTGATCATTCTCTTAATGCTTTTGCAAACATGGCCACGTTTTCTGACCCATAACTTAACATTTATTACAACAACAACAACTGCTCCTTACATAACAGCCCACGATTGTTTGTTGAGGTAAAATTAGTGAACGCGACCGCGGATCTCTGTGCTGCGTGCGCAGGCGCCGTTTGGCTTCGTAGGTGAGCAAGGGCATTCAGAGAGAGGTCAAGTGATGTACAGATTTTCTGATTTCCCCTCATCCCATGGGCAAAGGTCATGGAAAATGACTGCCTTTTTGGGTCGGGGTGCGCTGTCCTCTGAATTTTGCCATTGTGGTTTTTGAAGGTAAAGGCATTTGTACTGTTGTCGCAAGTACGCTGTGAAGGTCCACACAGGAGTCGTGCGTTTCCATAACGTTGGCTTCATTCTATCCTACAGCAAGGTTAATATCATTGTAAAGCAGGGTCGGGATTCCAAACTCAATGACATTTCACCATGCCTTTAGCTTGGCCTAGTATACATCACACAAAGCAAAGCACAGTACAGAGTCACAACACAAGCAAGATACAATAAAGGGTAAGAAGTCAAGGAACCAAACATGAGGTCAGGATTTGAGGGCAGGGCTGCGATGAGGCCACAGTCTGGTCTGGGTCAGCCCTAAGCACAGGCTGCTTTTTATGCAGACTGTCTGTTGTGTTCAGAGATCTATCTGGCAGAGACTTTGGGGGCTGTTGCCTTTTCAATATGGTGAGGCGTGAACAGATCAGCCTCTGGGGAGTCTGACAGTGGCTGCCAAAGTCCTCCCTTTTTAAAGACGCTTAATCAGTCTTGACTCTTTGCAGGCCTCCTCTGGTTCTGCTGGGTATCAGTTCTGGGTATCATCAGCCTGTGCTGGTTTGGGCAGTATGTGGTCTTAGGTGCAATGCCCCTGACTGCTTATGTCACTGCTTGACATGAGTGACTCCATCTTGCTCTCTACAACCACAGTCTCCAGGAAGAAAGCTTTCCAACTTTTCTGTTTTCAAGCATAAGTTTGGGAAAAGGCATCTTCGTTTCTTTCTTTTTTTCTTAAGATTTAATTAATTTATTTGAGAGAGAGAGAGAGAGAGAGAGAGAGAGAATGATCAGGGAAGGAGCAGAAGAAGAAAGACAAGAAGACTCCTTGCTGAGCTGGGAGCCAGTTCAATCCCAGGACCGAGGTCAGGACCTGAGCTGAAGTCAGGCGATTAACTGACTAAGTCACCCAGGCATCTCCATTTCTTTATTGAGAACTGTTTCCTCACCAGCTAACCTGTCTTTACAAGATCTCCTGCGGGCTTCTCCTTCCCTCTCTCCCTGGCTCATATTTCTGACTACCTACAATGATTAGAGGGGTATAAGATCACCTCCATTTGGGAGATTTATTTCTTGAAAATTTACCTCTAGAGATCAATTATTTTGGAGTGTTACCTTTTTTGACATCTACAATGTAAATAATTTCTGGAAAGAGACATAGGGGAAGAAAAATAATTATTCTTCCACTTTTCTAGGTTTTGGGGTGAAAACCAAATTTAATGACATAGGTATGTGGTGGGATCCCCAGAGATATGAGACTCAGGGAAGTAGCCAAAGTAGGAAGGTTTCATACCTTTTAGAAAAACAATAAATATGTGAAGAATTGATAAGACAAAAACATTTGGACTAGGGCTGGTAAAATGGCGAAGAAGTAACAAGGTTTGTTTATACAGTATTCTTGGCCCTAAATTCCTTATCTCTGGTGATAAGGGTGCCTTTTACCCTCCTGGTATGTGGGAGACTTGTTTCCTGCTTTCAGGGGCATAGAGAGGGTCAGAATGTCCTTGTACCAGCTGTTTCTTGAGTCCTTTAATTCAAAATAATCAATACGTCGGAGCGGCATATTTGAGGGTAACATATTTGAACCCTTACAGAGGTAATGCATTACTTTCTTTGCCCAGTAGGGAGTTTGTTACATCAATCTCCTCTACCTGAAAGAACTGGGCAGAATGAGGTCTGAATATTTACCTTTTGGAGAGGAGGCAGAAAGCCTTGAAAGACATGCAGGAGAGGCATTGGAAGGTGATAGGAGAGTTCCCGAAATGAATAAAGAGTTGGGTGGATGTCATGAAGGGTGAGGCTGGGAGAGAAGGAGAGGTCTCTTTGAGGGCTCCTTTCCATCCTAAAGGCTCTGATGACTTCCTCTGTGGACTTCTGGTCATAGTGCTGCTTCCAGAAGTGAGCCCCCCACCTACTGCTCAGGGTAAGCAATGTCTCTCAGCCTTTCCCCCCACCCTGGTTTGGGTCAGACCTCAGAAGCTCATCTGGATTTGTAGATAGGCTATAATGACAATCTGGTGTAGGCATGACCAATTTTCCTTTGGTTTTCTTCAAAAGCAATGAAAAAGAGCACCACAAAGGCTAGAAACGAGGTTAAGTTTGCCGGAGTGTGGAACAGCTCCCCATTTTCCCCATTGTCTCCCTTGGTCTTCCAGAGATCTTTCTAGAGTTCGGTGATCTGGCTGGCCTGCAAAGATGCCTTTTATGCTTCAAATCAGAAAAGATTTACACTAGCATACAAGACAATAATTTTACTGTGCAGGAAACTCCATATCTCAGACCTTCTGTCTGAGTTCACAGCCTTGGAAGTCTTGTTGCATCAGCCCTGGGACAAAACTCCCCTTACCCTTGTTTATGCTTCTGGGCTGAGTTTTCCACTTATGTCCACCAGGGATTATGGCGGCTACGCATGCTCGATCTTTCAGGGCTGGACACACTTCTGTGACCAGTGGGAACTTAGTGGGCCAGAGAAGAGAAGAGTAGCTATTGGCTTTTCTACGGCAGGGAAGCTTCTAATACATCACATGAAAGATAGGGGTCCAGGCATTGTTTCCTTTAAAATATACAGTATTAGTATTTCAGTGGGAAATGACAAACAAACCTACAATATAGATTGGCTTATGAAGCTTCAACTCGTTTCCAGTTGCTGTGATGCGTGCCGATGGTAGTAAGGATGTCCGTAGTCTCTAATTTCATCGTATCCTGATTTCAAATGCTTGAATTTGCAAAGCTTAAGGAATATGGACTGCTTTTGAAATTGTGATTTTTATAGCTGTTTTGTTTTTCTTATTGATAAACTTTAAAAAATACTTTTAGCAATCTAAGAAATTATCTTCTGTGCTTGGAGGGTAAGGATATGATGACAGTTTTTCTTCTTTATAACTTCTCCTATCTTTTTGGAACAGGTTGTGATTGTGGGCGGATTCTTCTGATACTATTGCTTTGGCTGTGTGCAGTATTTTGCAACTTAAAAGTGAAAGTTTTCTCTGTCATTATTGAACATGCATCCTTGTTGAGCGAGCATGCCATGGTAGTTCTATAGATTTAAATGAGTTCTTTAAAATCTGTTGTTTCAGTTCAGTGGCTCTCAGATTTTAGCATATATTAACATCACCTGGGATAATTTCTAAAATGCACACATTGCGTGTTATTCTCAGAGCTTATAACTGAGATGTCTGGGTTAGCGTCCAAGGTTCTGCATTTTTTTTCTATTGGTTCACATCTATTTTATGTTTTTAAAAATTTTAATTCTAGCATAATTAACAGTGTTGTATTACTTTCAGATGCACAATAGAGTGATTCAAGAATTCTATACATTACTCAGTGCTCACCATAATAAGCGTGCTCTTTAATTCCCATCGTGCATTTCACCCACCCCCCACCCCTATTTGTTCTCTATATTTAAGAGTCTGTTTTTCGGTTTGTCTCTTTTTTTCTTTGTTCTTTTTTGTTGTTGTTGTTTCTTAAATTCCACATTTGAGTGGAATCATATGGTATTTGTCTTTCTCTGACTGACTGACGGCACTTAACATACATAGTACCCTTTGGATCCATCCATGTTGTAAATAACAAGATTTCATTCATCTTTATGGCCAAGTACTATCCCATTGTATATATGTATATGTATGGATATATATATCCATTCTTTATCTATTCATCTATCGATGGACACTTGCACTGCTTCCATATCTTGGCTATTGTAAATAATGCTGCTATAAACATTGGGGTGCATATATCCCTTCAAATTAGTGTTTCCATATTATTTGAGTCAATACCCAGAAGTGAAATCATATGGTAATTCTGTTTTTACCTTTTTGAGGAGCCTCCATACTGTGGCTGCACCAGTTTGCATTCCTACCAACAGTGCACAAGGCTCCTTTTTCTCCACATCCTTACTAACACTTGGAACTTGCAGGTGTGAGGTGATATCTCATTGTGATTTTGATTTGCATTTCCTTGATGATGAATGATGATGAGCATCTTTTCATATGTCTGTTTGGCCATCTGGATGTCTTCTTTGGAGAAATGTCTATGTCTTCTGCCCATTTTTAAAATTGTATGATTTGGTTTTTGGTGTTGAGTTGTATATGATCTTTATATATATTGGGTACTAACTTTTTACCGGATATATCATTTATAAATATCTCTTCCCATTCAGTAGCTTGTCTTTTAGTATTGTTGGTTGTTTCCCTTACTGAGCAGAAGCTTTTTATTCTAATGTAGTCCCAGTAGTTTATTTTTGCTTTTGTTTCCCTTGCCTCAGGGGATATATCTAGAAAGATTGTGACAGCAAATGTCAGAGAAGTTACTGCCTGTGATCTCTCTCTTGTAGGATTTTTTTAGGTTTCAGGTCTCCCATTGAGGTTCTTAATGCATTTTTAGTTTATTTTTGTGTCTGGTGTAAGAAAGTGGTCCAGTTTCATTCTTTGGCATGTTGCTGTCCAGTTTTCCCAACACCACTTGTTGAAGAGACTGTCATTTTCCCATTGTGTATTCTTGCCTCCTTTGTCAAAGATTAGTTAACCAAATAATTGTGGGTTTATTTCTGGGATCTCTATTCCGTTCTCTTGATCTTTGTGTCTATTTTTGTGCCAGTACCATACTGTTTTGATTGCTTACAGCTTTGCAGTATAGCTTGAAATCTGGGATGGTGGTACCTCCAACTTTGTTCTTCTTTTTCAAGACTGCTTTGGCTATTTGGGGTCTTTTTTCATTTTGTATACATTTTAAGATTGTTTGTTCTGGTTCTGTTAAAAAAATGCTATTGGTATTTTGGTTAGGGATTACATTGAACCTGTATGTTCCTTTGGGTAGTATGGGACTTTTAACAATATTTGTACTTCCAATCCATGAACATGGACTATCTTTGCATTTGTGTCATCTTCAATTTCTTTCATCAGTGTTTTATAGTTTTCAGAGCACAGGTCTTCCCCCTCAAGGATCTGAATTTTAAGCTGTGGACTGAAAACCACATTCTGAGGGTAAATCATTGTCTACGAGCAGGTTCTTCAGCCTCAGCACTGTTGTTATTTTGGCTGGATGAGTATTTGCTGTGGGGCTGTTCTCTGTATTGTAGGATGTTTAGCAGCATCCCTAGTGCCATCCTTCCCACGAGATGACAGTAGCATTCCCACTCTCCTCTCCATGACGACAACCAAAAATGTCTCTGGACATTGCCAAGTGTCCCCTGGAGTGGTGAATTTGTGAGCCACTGCCAGAGAAATTTTGTTCCTCCTAATTCAGACATCCTAGTAACTCATTCTCGTGAATGATGGGTTTATTTGTGGGACTCTGGTTTTCTTAGGACTCTATGATAAAAGAAGTCTTTTGTCATGTAGGACTCAAACTAAGGGCCCATGAACATTTCTAGCCCTCAGGCAATTTTCATTTGACCAGAAAAGATTTTTTTTAAAAGATTTTATTTATTTATTTGACAGAGAGAGATCACAAGTAGGCAGAGAGGCAGGCAGAGAGAGAGAGGAGGAAGCAGGCTCCCCGCCGAGCAGAGAGCCCGATGCGGGACTCGATCCCAGGACCCTGAGATCATGACCTGAGCCGAAGGCAGCGGCCCAACCCACTGAGCCACCCAGGTGCCCCAGATTTTTTTAATTATTAAAGTTAGCTGCTAACACATGAAATTGGAATACACTAGTTTCTAATGGTGCTTGACAGTTCAGAAGGTTTGACCCTATTAGCTCATATTCCTATGAGGTAAGAACGAGCTTACCCGATTAGGGGAACAGCTGTAACAGAGATCTGGTTGTGCTCTCCAGCTGCTCAAGGCCACAGTTGGCAGATCTCGCAGTTCTTATCTGGCTCCTTGAGGCACTAGATTTGCAATTCTTGGTTTAATGCTCCACAACCACTAGATGAAAATGGAGTATTCCATATGGAATCATTCTGCTAGAGTTGGCAACTTTGATGCCAACACTTAAATATATTCAAAGATTAAGGAGATTGTAAGGCAATGGACCAAATGTTTTAATCTCCTGTGATTAATATGTCTTCTCATTTTGTAATATATTTATGTGGAGTTTTAGGTATTTGCCCTTTATAAAGGAGAAAATTTCAAAAATGTGGGTCCTAGGCACTCAGACCCTTCACCAGATTATCACATTCCACAAATATTTGTTGTTGTCGACTAGTGCCACTCTGCATTGTCTGTTAAGAATTCTCTGTTTCCTGGGATGCCTGGGTGACTCAGTCGGTTAAGCATCTACCTTCAGCTCAGGTCATGATGGGATCAAGCCCCACATTGTACACCCTGCTCCGCGGGGAGCCTGCTTCTCCCTCTCCCTCTGCCTGCTGCTCTCCTTGCTTGTGCTCGCTCACTCTCACCTTCACGCTGTCTGACAAATAAATAAATAAATAAATAAATAAAATAAGATAGAATAAAATAAAAAAGAATTCTCTGTTTCTCAAGTGCTGATTCTTGATGAGCAAATGGAACATTTCCAGGAAACAGAAAAATAAAGGAGAAATGAGTGTGTGATGAGCTCCTATCCAAATTACTCTCACCCCATCTGAACCTATGTCATTATGGGCATAACAATTTCATATGGGGTGGCTAGAAACTGGGTCTATGACTGATCTCAAAGAAAGGTAGAGGGAGATATCATGGGGTGGGCTGGATTTGTGAGCATATGGCTGTGCAGTCACCCAAGGTCCTATGTGTAGAAGGGCTGCTCTATTGTTGCCATCTTGAAATTCCTCTTCTTCCTCCTTTTTTTTTTTTTTTAATTCACTGTAACTCTATGGTAGTAATAAAAGACTGGAAACGTTAGCAGGAACTGACTGAATAAGCCACACAGTGGAGGACACTGAGGCTGCAAAAGGAAAAAGAATATCTCAACATAGTACTGGGAAGAGATCACCAGGGTGGGTTGTTCTATGAATAATGCAAGGTGGGTGTGTAAAATGGGCAATGTTTACCAGTTTATTATAAGAGTTTAACTGAGGAATATTCAGATGGAAGAGATGCATAGGGCAAGGTATGTGGGAAGGAGCTGCCATGCTCTCTGGGTGTGCCACTCTCTCTGAATCGCCATGTGTTCACCAACCCGGAAGCTCTTGAAATTCTTAATAACTTTTGACCAAGAGGCCCTGCAATTTCATTTTGCACTAAGCTCCACCAGTTATGTAGATAATCTGTCTGAAGGAGCTTTTAAGCTCATTTTATTTTATGTTATTTTATTTGATTATCGTGGGAGGTGGGAATGTTCAAGAACATCAAGTTTAGCAATTTCATTATTGTAAAGAGAAACAGTGTCCTTTTCCCTTAAAGAGATTAGAATGCATTTATTCAGGAAACTAACACCCTCTCAAAGCCAGCTGTGTGGGAACCATGAGGAGGCAAAGAAACACAGATGATGGTGAAGGCAGTATTATGGAGATGTGGAGCCAGGTGGGGATGGGTCCTAATGAAATTAGACAAACCATATAATTTCATCAAACCTTAGTTTCTTTATCTATAAAATGAGGATAATAGCTCTGACCTTGAGAAATTGTAAGGATTAAATGAGATCGTGTTGTGTCTCTTACATTGATTGGCACTTAGTAAGCCCTCAATATATGGCAGTTATGTGACTATGGGTCTTTGCCTTCAAGAAGTCTAGATTTTAAAAGAGGAGATAGACATGTATCAAATCACAGTGGTAGAACATGGGTAGTACCAGTCACCTTGGGCTGTCATGACAAAACACCATCAACTGGGTAGCTTAAACAACATAAATTTGTTTTCTCACAGTTCCGGAGAGTTCTGTAAGGTAAGGCCATACCAATATGGCCAGGTTCTGGTGAGCTCAGTCTTCCTTTCAGAAAGCTGCCTTTTAGCTGTGTCCCACATGGTAGAGAGAACTCTGGTGTATAAGGACACTAGTTCTCTTCATCAGCCCTCTACCAGTATGACTTTTTTTAATCTTAGTTACCTCTCTAAAGGCCCTATCTCCAAATATAGTCACATGGATGGTTAGGGCCACCAACATGCATTTGGGGGACACAATCCAGGCCCTAACACGTGGTATAAGTACAACTAGGACATAAATGAGAGTGTCTGACTCTACTGGTGGGGAGAGGTCAGAGAAGATTTCATGGAGGAGGTGAGTCCTGCAATGCATCTACAATATTTAATCAAAACAGTATGTGTTTGAAATAACAAATCAAAGAGCATAGAGATGTTTATAGTAAAAAACAGTAGTCTCTCCACCTCTCTCCAGCCTCAGGAGTCAATGCTACGGAATGAATATTTATGTCCCCCCCCACCCCATATGTTGAAACCCTAATCTCCATTGTGATGGTGTCAGGAGGTGGGGTCTTTAGGGAGGTAATGAGATCATAAGGGTGGGCTCTTGTGATGGGATTAGTGCCCTTATAAGATGAAGAGACACAAAAGAACTCTCTCTCTCTCTTCTCACCTTCCATCCCTTTCTCCCTTGCTCTTTCCCTCCCTCTCTCCACCATGAGGATATAAAAAGAACAGGGTCCCCTGCAAACAGGGAGAACACCTCATCTAGGTTCTGGACCTCCCCGTGCCTTGATCTTGCCTCTCCCAGCCTCCAGAACTGTGAGAAATAAATTTCTGTTGTTTAAGCTCCTCCGTGTACAAGAATCTGTTTTAGCGGCTCAAACTGGCTAAGACAGTCAACGTTTGGATGTCTAGCTTGTATTTTTTTCCCCCACTGGTTTCCTTTGTAACTGAAGGTGATATACCTGTACCTCTGTGTCTTGTGTGTCACCAACTCTTAGCATTTTTCTATTGCTTCCCAGCTTAATGAAATATCTTGGTGCCCCGTTCTTTCTTCTGGCTCTCTCCCTCCTGCTGTGGCCCTCCTTCTGTCAACTATCCTTTTACATTATCATGATTACCAATTTGCATTCTGTTCTGCTACCACAGTCAAGTCTTCCTTGCGAGCCAAAAAAGCAGTTTTTGTGTTAGTCGGCCCGTGCGAACGCTGGCCCAACTTATGTGCCGGAAATACTTTCAGTTCTGTACTGGGCCAAATGACAGAAACTCAGGATCAGTAGGAGGATTTCTTTTCCTCAAAGTCAAATGGATTTTCTTTTCTTACAATTTATAAAAATTTCTGCAAACCATTATGCATTTGAGTTTGCTGTATATTTAGATATCTTTTTCTTGTGGAGTTTTATTTTTAAGTTTCTAAATGTCCCCCCACCCCTTAAAGCACTCACGTTTGGCTGATCCTTTCCATTATACGATCTATGCCATCATACCATCTGTTTCGTCAGTCCGGGCTGCTGGAACAGCACACGATAGGTGGGATGGCTTAAATAACAGAAGCATATTTCCCACAGTGCTGGAGCCTGGATGTCCAAGATCAGGGTGCCAGTATGGTTGGGTTCTGGTGAGGACCCTGTCCCAGTTGCAGACTGCACCTTCTTGTTGTGTCTTCACATGGTGGAGAGCAGAGAGGAGGAAGCAAACTCTTGTGACTCTCATAAAGGCACCAACCTTATTTGTGAGGGCTTCACCCTCACAATTTTATCTACTCCTAATTACCTCCCAAAGGCTCCAACTCCTAATACCATCACATTGGGGAATGGGATTTCAACATACGAATTTTCAGGCAGACACAAACATTTGGTCCATCTACCACCTCTTTCATCAAGCTCCCCTTTCTAACAGAGACCACCCTCCCAAAGACTTCGCTCTGTTCCAGAGAGATCCATCCTTCTGCTTCTTTAAGAATGGGTTATTTGGGAGGCACCTAGGGTAGCTCAGTTGCTTAAGCATTGACTCTTGGTTTCAACTCAGGTCATGATCTCAGGGTTGTGAGACTCAGCCCTGCATTGGGCTCTGCACTCAGTGTGGGATCTGCATAAGATTCTCTCTCTCCCTCTGCCCCTCTATGCCCCTATGCACACACACTCTCTCAAATAATAAATAAATAAATATTTTTTAAAAAGTAAAAAAAAAGTAAAAAAAAAAACGACTTATTTTCTAGTCCTGCGTGGCAGCCACCACTCTGAAATACTGGAACTTTCCTTCACTGCTGCTTTCTCTGGCATCTACTGCTTCTTGAACACCGTATCTTCCTCTTTCTCAGTTCCCTCCCAATATTGCTAAGAGATCAAGTAATTCCCTAACAATGGTGTTAAAGGGAGATACGAAATGTCTCAAAATAGCTCAGTTTTGTCAGTGCCTTTGATAGTTTGGTTGGGTATAGTATTTAAGTGTATCTGGAATAGGGTAATTTTCAACTGGTTTTGCACAGCCTTGTCTTGATCAGAGGAAAATGTTTTCTGTTCACTTCACCAAAACCCCACAAAATGTCTCAGGCATACCACATTAGACAGTGGATAGTCCACTTGTGTTAATGTGTGTCCCAGCCCAACTGGACACTCAGCGGGCAATGATCAGCCATTAGACTAGAAGGGCGGAGCTCTTCACCAGAGACTGCAACTGGTGTGGACAGCTCAGCACCAAATCAGTTTCCAGGCAACCAGCTGACACCTGTGACAAGAGGCTTTCCCCATCCTACCAACTGCCCCTCTTAAATCTGCAGTATTCTTCATTCCTTTGTGAGGTGGTCCCTCTGACTTTTTCTTCCCTTCTCCAGTTAATATTTTCCCTAGTCTTCGGTGTGGAAAAGCTCTGCAAGCATGCTGATATATCTTTCTGTCTGATCCTTTGTCTAAAGGCTTTTTCCTTTTAATTTTATACTCTTTGTTGTTGCTTCCAAAGTGGGTGACTCATGACTCTCTTGAGTAGGACTGAGTGGTAGAAGGAAAGGCCCTAGGGGTTCAAGTAAGTAAAGGGGGAAAGAAACACACAGGAAACATACAGATGAATCCTTCAAGATATCATCTTACCGCAATAGGTCAAAAATTATTTTCTCTTTGACATTTGAAAGCATGAGGCCATTGTTTTCTTCTTTTTAGATTTTATTTATTTATTTGACAGAGAGAGAGAGAGACCCAGTGAGAGAGGGAACACAAACAGGGGAGTGGAAGAGGAAGAAACAGGCTTCCTGTGGAGTGGGGAGCCCAATGTGGGACTCGATCCCAGACCCTGGGATCATGACCCGATCTAAAGGCAGTTGCTTAACCAACTGAGCCATCCAGGTGCCCCTAGGCCGTTGTTTTCCAGCACCCACTGTTACTAATGAGAAATCAGATGCTAGTCTGGCTTGTTTTTTTGTGGCAGGCTTGGTTTTCTTTCTGGAAGATTTAAGATATTCACTTTAGGTTTGGTGTTCTAAAAGTTCATAGTAATGTGTTTAGGAACAGATATTTTTAAATTCTTGAACTGAGGGTTTAATAGCTCCTTTCAGCTTGTGGATTCGTGACCTCTTGGCTTTAAAAGCTTTTCATTATTTCTTTGCTAAGTTTTCTCTTCTGCATGATCTCTGTTTTCTCTTGAAATTTGATTTGTTGCATGCTGGGCTTGCTAAATTAGCCTTGTCTCATCTTTTTTTTTTTAATTGTGGTAAAATACATGAAACATAAAATTGTCTCTTGAGATTTCAGTTTTTCTGTATCTCTATGTCTTTTTGTTCTAAGGTCTGAGAGAGTTTCTTAACTTTTCCATTCTTTTATTACATTTTTTATATCAGCAGCTGATAACTTCTAGGGGTTCTTTCTGTTCTCGGTTTTCTCCTTATTTATAGTACCTTAACCTTGACTTATGAATAGCTAATCACACTGAGGCTTTTCATTGCTTTGTTTCCCGAATTATTTCTGTTTTTCCAGTTATTTATCTTGGTCTCTCTCGTTGCTGGTTTTCTTCCTATGCCTGGCAATCCTAAATTGTCTTTTCATATGTAAGAGGGAAAGACTGAGTAGCTAGTATAGCTTTCTTCTACTGTGTTTATATATATATATAACTTGGGTAGTTCCAGTGGTTCGGCTTAAAAAAGAAATAAAATGCTGGTATATCCAAATGATAAAAATTTCCCAGTCTCTGCCTTTTACCTTGCTTTTTCCTTCACCCCCACACAGAAGTTTAGTAATGGTTCAGAAAATACCTATTAATTAATTTCTTTTTAACATCATTTATAGGAATCCTGAAACCAATGCAGCATCAATGTGTTTCTAGATGGCAAAGTTTAAGATTCTAGGATGTTCATGTTTTGTGGCCTACAGTTGGTAAATTCTCCTTTTGCTCCTCTGGGATGGCTCTCCTTAATTCCTAGGCTTTAACTTTGGTAGGTCCTGTGGCATATCATGTCTTCTCTTTCTCTGGTTTTCTCTGGAGCTGGAGAAGAGGTCCTACCAGCTCTGCAGAGGTCTGTGGGGTCATGTACTCACTCATCAGCCCGCAACAGCACAGCTCTCAATACAGAGAACGGATCAGACTCACCAACCCCAAATCTTTTCAGTAGAATCTTTTTTTTTTATTTAAAGATTTTATTTATTTACTTGACAGACGGAGATCACAAGTAGGCAGAGAGGCAGGCAGAGAGAGAGAGAGGGGAAAGCAGGCTTCCTGCTGAGCAGAGAGCCCGATGCGGGGCTCAATCCCAGGACCTTGGGATCATGACCCAAGCCAAAGGCAGAGGCTTTAACCCACTGAGCCACTAAGGCACCCCTTTTCAGTAGAATCTTAAGACACTTTTGTTCTCATTCAGGTTGGATCCCCAACTTTCTGGAGTCGACACCAGCCCAGGCTGGAATTCTTCATGCCTTTAGATTGCTGCAGTGTCCCACCAACACCCCCCAGAGGAGGCAAGGGCCACTCCGGGGTCTGCTGCCTCTTTAAGGTGAATGCTGAATGCTGTGTTCACGTTTTCCATGCAGAAACCCTAATGGTGCCCCTGCAGCCACAACTAATGGGCTCTGCTCCACAATGTGAGACCCACATGCTTAAGTAAAGGATCAAAGGGCAGGGGAAGGTAGAGCCTGGACCCCTCCAATAGGTTCCGAACCATCCCTTGATGTCCCCACCCCACCCATGTCTTCAGAATCTATGGATTGAGCAGCACTGTTTGTCTGTCTGTCTTTCACTTTCCATCTGTTGCCCTGACCTAATGCTTCATTTTTGAGTGGTAGCTTCATTCCAGGCTAACGCTTTCAGAAGAACTTGAGTCCCAAGCTCCTTTCCCCCAGTCAGCTCAAAAGAGCAAATGGCCCCTAGGGGTTATAGAAAGTGTTTTCTGCCCTTTTCTTTTACTTACCAGAATTTACCTGAATGTGAATAAATTATGTGCAAAATCGCTTCTATTATGCAATAGATGTTCAGTCCAATAAGTTAAAACAAAAATTAATAGAACAAATTGAACTTAAAAAATTTTTTACTGGGCCTCCTCAGAAGGGCCCCAGGGGATCTTTGTCCCCATCTGCACTCCCTCTGCTTTATCCTACCCACCCCCAATGACCCCATCTGCCCCCAGCCCTTTCCGTTTAATACACACATTCACCAGGGCACCTGGGTGGCTCAGTCAGTTAAGCATCTGACTCTTGATTTCAGCTCAGGTCATGAGATCAAGCCCCGAGTTGAGCTCCACAATGGGCATGAAGCCTGCTTGAGATTCTCCCTCTCCCTTTGCCCCTCCCCACCCATGCCCAATTGTGTGCTCTCTCTCTCTCTAAAACAAAATAAAACAAAACACCCCACAAGCATTAACCAAATGGGTAACTGTTGGATAGATGGTGACCAGGGGAGAAGGCAAAGCAGCGAAATAAGGAAGGGAGTGTCCCTAAAGCAACCATTGATGGCCCTACAACAGCATTTAGAGGTGGCTCAGTCCTGTTCACTGTCTGAACCAAATTCATGCTGAGGAAGATGCTTCTCAAATGCAAGCTCGAGTCCCTTGCAACTCAGAAGAACTAGAACGTTGTACTCAGAAATGTTGCCGACCTATCTGGAGCTCCAGTGAGGTTGCCCTCAAGAGACTGAACTATAGTAGTTGGCACAGAGTTCAGCCGCGACGTCAGCGTGACTTCAAAGCCATTTGAAAGACGATCGCCCCCCAAGCCTGCAAGAGGGTAGCTGAACGGACATTAATCAGAGCTAAAGAAATCACGTGAACATCAGGAGGTTGAAGTGTAGAAAACTGAGTCACCAGGGGGCAAATGCTGGGTTCTTGCAAGCGTTGTCCAGGGGAAAGATACCCGCCCCTTCTATTGGCGGGGCGGGTCCTATCATGTCCGTGGAAGCATCGGGCTCTCTTAGCCTGGTGCCATTAAGCACTGGATTTATCTGAACGGCTCTTCTCTGACTTCCTGCTCTTCAGGCAATCTCTGATTATTATCTGACTTCCTCTACCGTGCTGCCTATGGAAATGGATCTGCTACCAGGACTTTGAGCATTCCATTACATATAGTGGTTTAAAAAAAATTTTTTTTTTCTGATTAGAAATGAACAAAATGGCATTCTGACCACTGTATTCCTTGGCTTCCCCTGCAGGTTGGCAACTGGGGGAGAAAGGACTGGTTATGTAATTTACGAGTTCCTGATCCTGGGAGGTATTTCTCATTGCAAGTGAAAAAGCTGGCCTTCCAGTTTTGGGGGCTTAGGGGCTGCGAGTCTGTCCCTGAGGAGGTTCACATACTCAGGGAGCACTTGGGTTTCTGAGCATGGAAGGGGGAAGGCCCTCCTGACTTTGGAATGTGGAAAGTTCCCCTTGGTAAAGGACACAGCCACCGAGCCTTGTTTCCTATGTGATAAGCACATATGCTTCTAGCTGCAGTGATTTTTACCATTTTTAGGCAAAGATAGAATGCTTGATTCATAATGTAGGATACAGTGCTTACCGGGCACGGCCCAGTCAACACTAACATTTAGGCTCCTGGAACAAAAATGCAGCGTTGTCTCCCTCATAGGCATCCTTTGAAAAGCTCTCCACAAAATAAACAACGTTTTGAAATTTCAACCTAATTAAGATCCCGGTGTGGATGCATTTATCAGGCCCATGAACTAAGGAGGGGAGGGAGGAAGGCAAACGAATGATCGCAGCCCCACACAGCCCCTCCCGTTCCCCTCCAAGCAAGAGGCAAGATGAGACGGGCGCCAAGAGATGAGAAGAATTTCCATCCTGTTTGGATTACACAGAGATGCTTTTAGAGGACGCTTAGTAAGAAAACAGAAGCGGTAGAAAATGCACAATTGCCTATTTGCTTCTGCTTTGGATACCCATTTATAGACCCTCAGAGCCACGTCCCAAGAAGGCAGGATTTCCAGGCTGAAGCGAGCAGAGGCAGGGACTTTGAAAATGGACCGGCGGGGATCCTGTGTAGTGATAATGGCTGCGGTTTCCATGGTGATCACAAGCACAGCTCAGATTCACCTGCACACCCTGTCTCTCTGCTCCTTTTGTTCGGAGCAAACTACCATCACACAGCGAAAGATCGCACTGTTAGCAAGGCAAAGGCATTTTCCTGAACTGGATGCCAGCAGTCTGGGCTCTAGGTACAGAGCTTTTGTTCCGTAATGAATCTGCCACTTCCCAGGCGCCTTGTTGTTAGCGTAATAAGGAGGGAGCTGGAGAAAAAAATATGGGTCTAAAAATGCTTGGATCTCACCTGGGCCAAATTTGTCTGAGAAAGAGACTGAGTCTTGAATTCTCAAATCTAGTGAGTCCCAGACCCTAGTAGGTCCCAGACTCCATAAAACTCTGCAAAATGCAAATCCAGGTCCCGCCCCGGGGAAGTGGATTTAGTAGGTCTGAGAGAGGGTCCAGGACCGGAATTTTTAAGTTACCCCAGCTGACTGAGATGCAGATGGTCCGCAGACCACAGACCACACTGTTCTGGATATTTGAGGACAGTCTCCCCTTCATGGAGGATCAAGATTTTAAAGAGAAATGTTGACTTTCAGGGGATTTCCTCCACAAGGAATCCACATGTGGCTTCTAGTCAGGTGGCAGAGGGTCTGTAGAATAGGCCTGGGCTTTAAAAGGCTTGCTTTGGGGGCTCGGTTTATTATAATCCCACAGCAGGGCCCCCTCAGAATGGCGTCCAGCTCCTGCCTGCTGTGACATCTGGAGAGAAGACGAGGAACCGCTCTCCTGCAGCACCTGGAGGGGCTTCCAAGAACAGGCAGGGGGAGCGGTTACCTGCAAGTTCAGAGATCAGGTTGGAATCACCTTCTGCCTTTCTCATAAGGGTCAGTGTGGGCTTCAGCTTCAGGAAGGGGGAAGTAGGTGTCCCTTTGATTTCCTGTTCTTGCCGACACAAGGTCCCCACCCCTTGGAGACGTCCCATGACACCCTCTTCGTCAACCAGTTTTTCCAGCTTCTAGGTTTTAGATGTTTTACCTTAGTCTCTCCCTGCCCCCTTTTCTCTTCCATTTCTGGGTTGCTCTAGATGCTTCTTTTAACCATATTCTGTTTGCTAAATAGATACAGAATTCCCCCCCAAACACCTGCTTCCAACGGCCTTGGAGAAGAGCTTGGTGCACCCCAGAAAGCTTCCCACAGAGCCAGCACTTAAGGTAGAGACCAGAGTCACACATGGGGCTCAAGTTGAAATTCAGAACATGCTAAGTACAATTTGTAGGAGGCTGCTCCCCCCGCCCCAACCCCAAAGTCCCCTGGTGCAGAAATACCTTCAATGTCATGTGCAAAGCCCCACGGGTGGTACTTATGCTTTTATTCAAATGCAGTTTCTCCTTGAAAGAGAACAAAGTTAAGATCTGAATAAAAGTCCTATTTTTGGAAAGGAGAAGTAAGTGATGCACCGGGAGCTGTTCGCAATGTGAAAACTCTCTCCTAAGGCCTCATCCTCATCGACTTCATTTTCCTTACAGGAGGTGGCTCATGAGAAGCCCCAGCCACGCAGGGGAGGTGACCACTGTGTTGCTGACACTCTGTGGCTTTTCCCGTTTTCACAGAATGAGAAGAAAAGGACAAGTTTCCAACGGGACGATAATTAGAAATAAAGTAACATATAGGCAATTGTCGACAATAGCTTTTTTTTCTTTTTTTTAAGAATCTCTACTCACTGTTGCAAGCTAGAAGCTCCCTTGCACCGGCCACAGGGCTGGCTTTATAAACAAGTCACAGTTTGGGTCTGAGCACAGAAAGCTAGGATATTATCCTTGTTGATGGAACTACAGGAGTTCTTTTACGAAGAAAGTAGCAGGGAAAGGAATCCGTAAAAATGCAGTGGTTAAGTCTGTAAGCTTCGGAACCAGGTTGCCCAAATGCTAATCCCCGCTCCCCACGCATGTGACAGGCTCCTCGTCTGTCACATGGGAAGGGTGAGCGCTAGGTCACATGCTTACGGTGAGACTGAGACTGGGAGCATCTGGTAAGCCTTCAGTGGAGGGCTGTAAGGACAAGTTGGCCATTCTAAATGTGGAGAAAAGGCTGCTGCCTCTGTTATCACTCCATGGACTAGCCTGGAATTCTCTAGAAGATCAAGGAAACGTGATCACCCTTTGGACTGGAAGAGTTGGCTCTCGGGCCGCCATCTTGTGTCCACAGGGTGGATGCTGCTTAGCCACCATGAATCCCTTCATCAAGCAAGCGAGAGACAGCATGCTTGGAATTGGCTCTAGCCGTTCCTGTTTCCGGCTGACCCCCTTCCCCTTTCCTCCACACCAAGGTTCCGTCATCAGAACCTCTTCAGCAGGTCTTGTGCCTGGCCCTCTTGATATGGAGAACTCCTTGATGCGTCCTGTCCCCTCACTTCGTCTCGTTCTCCCTTCCTCAGACATCCACGGCATGCCTGTCGTGCGTGTTAAGTGCTAGTGATATGGCAGTGAAGGAGACAGACCTGATTCCTGTCTGGGTGGAGCTTATGTTCTAGAAGGAGAACGTCTGCAACCAGGTAAAGGACAAAATAATAATTCATGTTATAACAGGTGCTTCAAAGTAAAGAAAGAAGGGGCCGAAGGAAAACAGTGCAACGTAGTCAGGGTGCTGGGGGGGGGGCACCTGGGTGGCTCAGTGGTTAAGCATCTGCCTTTGATTCAAGTCATGGATTGTCCCAACATCCTGGGATCAAGCCCTGCATTGGGCTCCCTGCTCAGCAGGAAGCTTGTGTCTCCCTCTTCCTCTCCCCCTGCTTGTGTTCCTTCTCTGACGGTCTCTCTACCAAATAAATAAACAAAATCTTTAAAAAATGAGGGCGCCGCTAGGGCAGTGCATTTAGGCTGAGAAAAGCTGACCTCTTGGTAAGGGGATGGCAGGGAGGTCATATTCTCAGGTGATGTTCTCAGCAAAGAGCCGGGTGTGGGTTGAGATGAAGAGGTTAAAAAAAAAAGGCTTTGAAGAACTCTGATATTATGGTACAGGTGCTGAGTTCAGAGCAGGTGTCCCGGGATGCTCAGGGAAGTATGTTATGTGGCAGGAGCCTGGGTATCTGGTAGATCAGGGACATACAGAACCAAATGCAGTGGTAATGTCTGGGCAGCTGGACCTCTGGAGGTGACTAAGCTACACAGGCACGTGAGGCCGGAGGGTGGCTGAGGCGAGGGCGGGGCTCGGGTTCCTAAGGCACATTGTTCTGGTGTTTGCTGGCACCTGCCATTCACAGAGAGGCTGGACCCAGTGTCACAGCATTTATGAGCTGGGGCTCAGGAGGGGTGGGTGGCACACTGTGCCAGGTACCCGGATCATGCCCTGTCCTGCCTCTCTCTCCAGTCCTCTAGATTTCCTTAAGCCCTCCAGAATGGCAGTACACTCCACCCCCACTCCAGCCCAGCTTCCCAACCACCCATGGGGCTTCTTGAGTCTGCATGCCAATATACTCTTCTAGTCTGATCTTGCGTTAACCCCAGCCCTGATTCCCCCTGCAGAAGACCCAGGTGAGATGTCAGGAGGGCAGGAGCTAGAGGCCTGCATGGAAGAAGACTTGCTGATGAGTTAAGGGACCAGCTGAACTTGACATTGGATGGAAGAGAACCAGGCTCTTCCAGGTTTTGACTTACATTTTGTCTTTTCCCCTTACTCATTGGGGGACCTTGTGAAAGTTATTCTAGGAACTCCAGGGAATCCTGGGAAGCTTCCAGATTTTGAAGACCTTCATGCTTGGATTCTTTTTTTTCCCCCTCTTTTTGACATACCATAAAAAGTATACAATTCAGTAGTTTTTAGTATAACCATAACCACTATCTAGTTCCGGAACATCGTTCTCACCCAGAAAGAGACCCATAGCCATTCACACTTACTCAGCCCTCACTCCTGGCCTCAGCCCCAGCCCCAACAACCAGAAATCTACATTCTGTGTCAATGGATTTGCCTGTCCCAGACCTTTTGTATAAATGGAATCACACACTATGTGGCCTTGGCTTAACCCAATGCTTTCAAGGGCCATCCACGTTCTTGCATGGATCCGGACTTCCCACTCCCTCTTGTGTGTAATCAGCACCAGGCACCAGGGGATCTCTGTAGCACCCACTTTTCTGCACAGGTTTGCCACTGATGAGAAGTCAGCATGCCCCAGCCCCCAAGCCTGAAGCCTGCATCCAAATGCTTTTGCATTTACTGACTCCTACGTCCTGGATATATGTCCTTCTTGGGCTTCTACTGAGCTATAAAACAGATCAGAATCATTATCTCCCAGATTGTTGCCAAGACTATTGAAACAGCTCTAAAAGCATCTACCCTCTCCCTTTGTATGATACACACTGGGAGAGAACTCTGCATATTCCTGCATTAAGTACCTTGCCCTGCCCCTCCATGCAGGAAGACCATTTCTAGTCCTTGCTCCTGCTGTGTGATTTGGGCGTGGGACTCTCTGGGGTGGTAAGAGTTCCAATGAAGCGGTATCCTATCTTCTGGGGGCGCTTCTGACTATCGTGCTAGATAAAGGAGCTACTTGCCTGAGCCTCGGGAGGCAGGAAGCCAGGGGTGGGGGACGGGGGGGGGGGCATCGGACAGAAGCTTGGCTCAGAGAGCCTGTTAGATAAATACGTGCCTGAAAGGAAAGCTAATGTCTATAACGAACCCTGAGTACCTCAGTCTCCAGCTAGAAGTGCTGAGTTGTAGTTGGCATCTCGGCACAAACAAGTCGTCATATCACAGCCTCAGTTCTCTGGCCCGGCCAGCCGACTCTTCTTGCCACTCCTCTCCATCAGTGAGGGACCTTTTGGAACAGAAGGGGTATCTTTAGAGTGGCCCTGAGCAAGCTGCAGGCTCTGCGGTTCTAATCTGAGCTGAAGACACAGTGGGGGTGGGGAAGGTATATTCTTCTTGGGGCACCGAGACTACGGGCAGGGCAGTGGGTTTGTACAAAGTTAGAGCCTTGACCAGCCCAGCACTCCTCTCTTATGCCATTTTTAGAGGTACCCCGAGCAGGACCCAGAAATTCAAGAAGGGGAACAGATGGTCTGAGGAGGGTAAAGAAAAGGAGTGATGGGACACTAGCTCGAATTTGGGGTACCCCCGTTCAGTGATGCCCCCTTCTTCTCGTCTCCCTTGTTTGAGAACCTAGAATGGCAGTTCTAGGTCATTCTAAGCAGGCAGGGAAGTGTACAAAGCCACACATTCCAAGGCCCCTTGCTCAGCCACATCCAAATCAATTGCTCAAGGGCATGGGGCCGTCAGTGTTTCTAACAAGGTCTCCAGGTGATTCCAATGTGCACGAGGTTGAGTGCTTACCTGGAGTCACCTCTCACCTCACCTTCCTGGAGGCTGCCCTGGGAGAGCAGGCAAGACGAAGTCTCTGGTTCATCTGGGGCACAGCCAACTCTAGGAGTAGGGAGACCTCTGCCCCTGTGGGCGTTCACTGGAGACTTGATTTTCACTCTGTCCTTCCTACTGTCCACTTGGCTTTGCTGCGGTCACGGGCAGGCAGCCACACCTGGAGCAAGCTGGGTGTGCATCCCCACACTGATGGGCAGGTCTCAAGACCACTGGGGCCCACAGGAGGCCAGGGACTGGGGAGAGTCTTCCCAGGGTAGGGCCAGGTGGCAATGTGGTGGCAGGGGTGCTGCAAGTGGAGC
Source organism: Mustela putorius furo (assembly GCF_011764305.1). Classification (NCBI taxonomy): domain Eukaryota; kingdom Metazoa; phylum Chordata; class Mammalia; order Carnivora; family Mustelidae; genus Mustela; species Mustela putorius. The sequence continues at coordinate 17,620,868 of NW_025421998.1, forward strand.
GGGTGGGGAGGATATGGCAGCCAGCTACAGCCCCCTCCGCGACCCTACAGAACCCCCTAGCTACCTCTGTGCCCCTCAGGAATCTCCCAGAGGGCCGTGAAAGTTCCCTGTGGGTGGGAGGCACTTCTCTAGAGCATCACAGGACCATCCCCAGTACTCTCCTTGCTGCGTCCTGGCAAAGGCAAGCACTGGCAGGAGACAGGGGCACCATTCTGTCGCACTCAAGGATGGGGGCGATGGAGCTCGTCCCCTGCAACCCGTTGGGCTTCCATGAGCACTGCCCTTTTTGGGAAAGCAGGGAGAGGAGGAACTGGAGCAGGAGGAAGTATGTGGGGGAGCAGGAGTCTAGAGGCTCTGTATTTTGCGGTTATAGGGCAGGGCTCTAAGACTAGAGAGGAAGGAGAGAAAAGGGCACCCTGTGGTGGCGTTCCTGCCACCACCGTGGCCACCAGGGAGCCTGGGCCCAACCAAGGTCACCAGGAAGGGGGCCAGGTGCTCCTGAGAGCAGACAAGGAAGAGGCCCCAGGGGAAGGAGCTCTGAGCGACCCTCAGTGTGCTTCCATTGGGGGAGGGGGGGTACCTGGGCTCCGCGGAAATACCTGTACTGAATACCATTCAGGTGTAGGATTCATTTCCGTTTAGGAAATTTTCTCTTGGAACTCTTCCGATCCTCCCAACAACTCCGGAGGGCAAGCTGAGCCAGTTCCGTCAGCCCCGTTTTACGGAGGAGGAGCCCGGGGTCCCCAGAGCTGCAGCGAAGTGTCGGAGAGTCCGGCTGGTGAGGGGTGGGGGGGGGAGGGGCACGCGTGTACGGACTTTCACTTTCCCCTTCGCTCCCCCCACCGCGCTCCCTGGCCTCCCGGGAGCCTCCCGCGCCCTGACCTGTGCCCCTCCTGGCCTCACCTTCCCCAGCGCCCCAGTCGGCCGGTCGCCAGGCCCGCCGTCCCCTCCGCGCAGGCGCACGACGCGAGCGAGCGAGGGACTGCGGCGAGGGACCCGGGCTTTGGCCACGTGTGAACTTGAGCTCCTGCCTCGGCGCTAGGCGTTTCATCCTGTTTGACAAGATTTACTTTAGCCCGCATTCAGGCCGTTAGCCTTCCTCTCGTTGCTGCGTTCACTTTTACTCATACTCGGTGTGAGCGATTTGTCTTCCACCTCAAACGCCCGGTTTCCCGCCCCTCCCCGCCCACCCCCGGCAGCCCCCACCGCCGCCCAAGATCCCAGCCTCCGAAAACCCCTCTCTTCCCCTTGGAACAGTCGTTTGCTGTGGGACAGACTGTTGCCTGGGGAAGAGAAGCCAGAGTTCTCTTAGCTTTTTGGCTCTTTCCTCTTCTCTAAGCTGCACATTTGTTTTACTCTTCCTTCCCCTGTCTCAGTCGTTCCAAGTTTGGCTCCTGCATTGACTTGAGACTTGCCCTGCATTAGCTGCCTGAAATTTTCCTGCTGCTTCTGAATGCTTCCTCGTTTAATTATTCCAAGTGGGAATTAGGATAACCTTTTGTTCTGCTTCAGAAAGAAATCTATGAGCCAATATTCCTGTTGTGCGTGCATGCGGCTCCCTTCTGGGCGGGGAGGTGGGCAGGGCTGATCCTCGGATGCTTGCACGTCCTGGCAGGCCTGGTTTTCCAGAGTGTTCTCGTGTAATTGGTTATCACAGCAGTGATGTGAGGCTGGCAGAACAGGGATTGGCATTCCCATTTTACAGAGGATCACAGAAGGTGGTTCATGGAGGGTCCCCTGGCTTCAAGTTTTGGCCTTAAACGACCAAAACCCTTTGTTTCAGAGTATAGAAAAGTTCAAATATAGAGCCCAAGTTGATATCCGGTGTTGTCTGTCTGCTTGGGCTACCATAACAAAATGCCACAGATTGGGTGCTTTAAATAAGAGGAATCTATTTCTACAGTTCTGGAGGCTGGGAAGTCCAAGTTCAAGGTTTGCCAGCTGATCTGCTTCCTGGCAGAAGCTCTCTTCCTGTCTTACAGACAGCTGCCTTCTCTCTGTGGCCTCTCCCTGTGTCTCATGCGAGAGATCTCTCTCCCTTTTCCTCTTCTTGTCAGGCTACAGTTCTATCAGATAAGAGCCCATCATGACCTCATTTAACCTTAATTAGCTCCTAAAGATTTTGTTTCCAGGGGCGCCTGGGTGGCTCAGTTGGCTAAGCATCTGCCTTCAGTTTGGGTCATGATCCTGGGGTCCTGGGATTGAGCTCCAGCTCGGGCTTCCTGCTCAGGGGAGAGTCTGCTTTTCCCTCTCACTCTGCTACTCCCCCTGCTTGTGCTCAATCTCTGTCTCTCTCTCTGTCAAATAAATAAATTAAAAAAAAAAAAAAAAGGATTTGTTTTCCAGATATAGTCAGAAATATATGCTAGATTTAGATATTCAACATAATGAATTTTGGGGGTCTCACAATTTAGCCCATAGCAGATGGTTCTAGGAGAGATCAGTCTGGCTTCTACCATCCATGACACCTTAGCAAATTCACTTTGGTCCAAGGACCTTGGGTTCTCAGGTTCTCAGAACTGAGGGCTCCCCGAGCTCAGCCCTACCTGTGCTCCAGACATTGGCTGCTGACACACCTGATCCCAGCTCCAAAGTTACACATTTCTTAAGGTGAACTAATTGCAGGCCCAAGAGGTAGCAACTTTATCTCCAATCTCTTCTATTAAGTGTTGGTTTATATTTACCTTCAGAGAGCCAACTTATTTCTGTTTCTTTCTGGACACCTCACTGTCATTTCCACATACCAGCTTTATGGAACAAGAGAGATCCCTTCACTTTTAGTTAAGCTTAATCTTTCCTCTCTTGGCTGTGCTTGTCCTCCTATTTTTGAGAATCTCATTGATACCCATGGACCCCTCATTTCTCTCCTCAGAGAAGACAGATGCTATCCCTCACCTTCTGCACTAGGTGAGTGTAGAGTTCTTGTTCATGATTTTCATTGAAAGTCAGACTCCGCAAATGGTTATTTTCATATTAATCGAATATCATGAAACACTTTTTTGGGAGACCCAATCCTGGAGACAGAAGGAGCCTAACAGGGCGAGTGGTACCTTTCCCATCTCCAGAAGCTTATTGCCAAACTCTGCCTGCAATTCTCACTTACCCTCCTTTACCTGTAAACCCGCTGCCTTCAGATTCCACTTTGAAAAATGTGTAACTGGGGCTTCTGGGTGGCTCAGTTGGTTAAGCGTCTGCCTTTGGCTCAGGTCATGATCCTAGAGTTCCCGGATGGAGACCCACTTCCAGTTCCCTGGGCTGGGATGGCCGGTTTGAGGGGGGAAGAGGGTGGGGGCACAGAGGAGGGGGGAGGGGGTTGGGGGGTGGGAGTGTTCTTCTCCTTCTCCCTCTGCCCCTCCCCCACTCACGTCCTTTCTCTTCCTCACTTTCTCTCTCTCAAATAAATAAATAAATAAATAAAATCTTTTCTAAGAAGAGGAAAAGATGTGAAGCTAGTTGGATCAATGAATTTGCTCATTAATTCAGCAAATACTGTGGAGCACTCTATGTGCTGGGTACTGGCCTGTGTATGTTGGGGCTTGCCGAAGCGAGAAGTCTTTGTCCTCCAAAAATGTAGAAGCCCCACGTAAAGGAGCGCTGCACTGGTGTATGAAACGAGTTGTGATACGCATTCTACAGAGTAGCAGAGGATCACGTGGGAATATGGCGGGCGTCCTAACCGCGGGGTAGGAGTTGCATCTCCCAAGGCGACCCTTCCGAAGGGCTGATCCTCTCACAGGGACTTCAGCTCTCCCTGGGCTCTGATAGCTCTGTCTTTTTTTTTTTTTTTGGATAGCCCTTGTCTTTCCAGCCCCGTTTGGTCACGGCTTCCCACCATGGCTAGTCTATAGGCGGTCCATCTTCCTTTCTTGATTCATGCAACCCTTCTGATACTTGGAAGTGGTTCTTTCCTTCGAGAATCTTCACTTGAACCATCCCAGGTGAGTTCTGTTTCTGCCAGGATCATCATTACTGAAGTGGGCACCCGAACGTGATGGAGTCTGGACCCTGCAGGACATAGGACCCAGAATCTGGTGTGAGTAGGAAAGAGGGGGAGAGGCATGGTCGGGACCAAGAGAAGCCAATTCATGAATGCTAAGGATTTGGGGACTTTATTCTGAAAGCTCTGATTAGCCAGTGAAGGATTTTAAGAACGAGGGATTTCTGTTTTGGAAAGCAAGTGCATGAAGGTGGTGTGGAAGGGGTTACAAAAGGGTAATTAGGCAGAAGGTACACAGAAACATAAGCTAATGGTACACCTTAGGGGGCTTTCTACCTCTGTAAGCCATTGGTTCCTAGCCTTCCAAAGTTCTAGTTAGTCAGTTTTCCTTCCATTTTGGAAACTACCCAGTATCTTTCTGATATATATACATCTCTCATAACAAATTAGCCAGAACTAGATTCCATTGCTTGCAACTAGAGTAGCCCGATGTCAAGTTCAAGTAGGAAATGAATAGGGTCCTTAGGCTATGGAATGGGTGAATTCCACAGACTCTTGAGAATCAGTCACTGATTTGTGATCGAAAGAACGCTTGTGGTGAAGGAAGAGAAGGAAGTCCAGAATGACTTGACTTTTAAATTTGAGAGACTAGGTACACAATGTACCATTCACTGAGATGAGGATCATTCTTTCCACCCCACCTGTGGGGGAGGGATGATTAGCTCATTTTTGACAAAGTGAGTATGCAAGTGCTAGTAGAAATATTCCATAGACCTTCTGGTATGCGCCTCCTCCTGAATTTAGGAAAACTATCTGGCTGGAGGTAGATATTTGGGAAGCATCAGCTTGTAAATAGTACTTAAAACTGTGGGAGTAGATGAGGTCACTCAGGAAGAGTAGGTAGCCTGAAAGTTGAAGAAGGAAGAGCTGGGGGAAGGTGAATAGCCCACACAGGTGAGGCGTTAGAGATAGTAGAAGTAGGTCAAGGGGTGAGAGAGTGAAGGGGCTGAGCATGGAATCTGGGGGGGGGGCAGAAAAGAGTGACGGGAACACAAAAGGGGTTTGACAGGGTGGAGAGAGTAGGTGGGATACAGAACTAGATGCGCCAGTCTGGGTGAGTGGCAGCTAAGTTGTGGTGATTGGAAGAATAGGATGCGGTCAGGGGGATGGGTATTTGAGTCTAAGATGTCAGAGATGGAGTAATTCTAGGCAGCAATTAAACTTCAGGTGTGGTCTTGAAAGGTCAAGGTGCTATGAGACCAAGGTGTTTTATGGATGGTCTTTTGCACGGAGATGGAAGTTCTCTGGAAGGGAGCCTTGCCACAAGGCTGGAGTTTGAGGTGAAGGGGTAGTGAGGTCAGAGGTGAGAATGACAGGGCCTGAGGGAAGTGTTAATGACCCGAAAGTGCAAATGGGAGAATTCTGCCCAGAAGCTGAGCTTGAAAATACAGAACAGCTTTTATCCAGGTGAGTTCAGAAAAGGGGTCATCCCTGGGAGATCAGAATTTCCCTCTGTGCAGGATAGCAGACCATACAGATGATAGAGAAGGCAGGGAACCTCTCTAACTAGGCTTAGAACAATGAAGGCGTGGTTTTATTTTATTTTATTTTACCATCAACTAGGGCATGACAGGTTAGCAGTAAGAGCTATGAACGAGGAGAATGGTGGGAAATTGGATCTGAGGAGAGGAACAGAAAGGGGAGAGGTGACCAGAGGGGTCTGGCATGCTGATGCTGTCCAGTGAGGTTGGTGGATTCTTAGAAGCGGAAGGGAGCCTGGGTTCACACTGGTTCCTCAGGCCCGGTGGTCACTACCGTCCCCCCCATGGTGCCCCTCCCACTCTTTGGCCTTCCATGGGCAAAAGTCACCTGGGATGTGGGAAACTCTGGGATTTGTGTTTCTTCCCAAAGGAGTCATTTCCCACTCTAAGCTAGAGAAGAAGCTCTCTCTCTAGCAGGAATACCCACCGAGAGGTAGTAAGTGTTACCTGGAAGTATTGATACCATGAATGTTTCAAACCTTAAGCACTTCTCACCTGTTTGCATTTGCCATGCTCTGTTGGCTGACATCACATAGAAATGTACTTCTGTGAGGATGATTTTCTGAAGTTTTTATCAGTTATAATTTTATTTATTTTAAAGATTTTATTTATTTATTTTATTAGAGAGAGAGAGAGTGGAAGTGGGGGCGGGAGGGAAGAGGGAGAGAGATTCTCAAGCGGACTCTGTGCTGAGCACAGAGCCTGACATGGGGCTCCCCATCTCATAACCCTGAGATCATGACCTGAGCCAAAACCAAGAGTTGGAGGCTTAACTCACTGAGCCACCTCGGGTCCTCTCAATTATAATTTTAAAAAATGTATTAAGAGCATGTTTTTTCTCTAAGAAGATACACTTAGTGGTCCCTTAACGAGGAGTAAGAATTCTGTCAGTGTGAACGTAGGGTCTATCTAGTCCAAGTTGGCACATCAGCAAAGAATGTTCTTCGTTGCTTAATGATTAGGAAAGACTAAAATAGTTACCAAATGGTCAAGTCAGGGACATTTTTGTGCAATATACAAAAGGTTCGTTAGCTACCCACAATGGTTTGACATGTCTTATTCTTTGTCATCTGGATCTTTTATCACCAAGTGAAGAGAAGTCAAATATCCTCTGGGGAAAACCCCACTTCTCTCGTGACATATAAGAGGTTAGTCTCCACAGAGGGCTAGAGCTGAAGGCTCTTGAGCTAATAAGGAAGCCTGAGGCCACTTCTCGTTTGTGAATTCTGACCCCTGGGGGTTGGTTTCTGCAAATGCACCTGCGTGTTGGGGCAAGACACACAGGACTCCAACTTTGGCTTGCACTGCTTTTAAGAAGCACCATCTTGGAACTAGAGCGAGAAGGTGACGCCTTGTATTACCAAAAGGAAGAGAAAGGAGGTATTACAAGGCACCTGAATGCAAAAGTGAACTCATTTAAAAAATAAAACAAAGAACTTGGGATTTTACTGGCAATTCTAATTACCCAGGAAAGAGTTTACAAAAGTGATTTACCAAATCGTGAAAATGTCATTGTGTGTCAGTTTTCTTTATAAAAACAAAACGGCAGGGGCGCCTGGGTTGCTCAGTGGGTTGAGCCGCTGCCTTCGGCTTAGGTCATGATCCCAGGGTCCTGGGATCGAGTCCCGCATCGGGCTCTCTGCTCAGCGGGGAGCCTGCTTCCCTCTCTCTCTGCCTGCCTCTCCATCTACTTGTGATTTCTCTCTGTCAAATAAATAAATGAATAAAATCTTTAAAAAAAATGGCAAACAGCAGTACTTCCTTAAAGATTCGTTAAGTATTGAGTGTGTGCCTTGGATATTCAAAAATATTGTCAAATGGCCCATGTAACCTGGGGAAGAAGGATGGTGCTATTAGCTCTGGAGAAGACTGTACTGGTAATTGGTGAAATTAGTCAACTTCTGATTTTTTTTTTTTTAACAAGGCAACTTAAGTGGGAATGAAAAACAGATTCAGAATAGAGGCTTAAGCTTCAAAAAATTCAGTGTTTTTCTCATTTCTTGGAAAAACCTGATAATGGAATGTATGGCCTCAGAAGCTAATTCTTTATACCCCATCTTAGCCAAAAGGCTGAGGAGAAGCTAAATCTTTAGCTCCTTAAAAGAATGGGAGTTGAATTGCTACTAATGCCGTGTCTCCCACATACAATTAAAAGCCTCATTATTTGAAATTAACAAAATTAATTTGAAATTGCCTTCAGCAATCAGATTGTGTGAAAGAGGGTCTTCTCTAGGATCATCTTCTGTAACTCATTTCAGCCATTGGTTGACAGAACCACCCCATCCTAGCCACAGCATAGAACTCTCCCTAAGCAGTGGTATTTGATGAACAGGGTCTCATCTGTGCAAAGAGAGTAGTGGGAGGGGAAACTTTCCAGTCTGAATACAACTGTGAGAAGTAGGAATCTCCTAGTATCACTGTCAGGGAGTTTTCTATTTTCTGGCTTGACCCCCATAACTATTGGGCAACCCAGAAGACCACGATCAAAACTATGAAGCCAAGTTTATCTGTGACTCATTCAGCAACAATTTGTAAACTTTGTTTTTCAGTGAGTACCTGATATATGCAGACAAAGATTTTAGGGATACATGGCCCAGACCCTAATGGACCTCATAGTCTAAAGAGGGAATCAAATAGATGACTACAAATTTTAATGAACATGATGAAGGAAACAAGAGGAGAGAAAAATGGGAAACATTGTAGCCGAGATCTAAAGATGAGAAGGAGCTTCCGTTTGGAAAGATCTTAGTGGGTCCAAGAATCTGAGAAAGGACCGTGAAGCCAAAGCTTTCCAAGCTAGAGGGAGAGAAAGTTAGATGAGTGTGGAAAGAGACAGAATTGGTATCATTCAACCAATGGTTTTCATTCTTCCCTCTGCCTTCCATGACCGAAGCAAAGGTCATTGTCATTTGTTTATTCATTCATCTAATAAATAGGTCCTATTGCTCAGACTATGACATGGTCACGTGGCGGCTCACATGGCTTTCAGAGCAAAGGGAGGAGGGCAGGGAGTAGATCTAAGGGCAGACAGATGAATTACCAATGAGGGGCCGAGGGGGGCAAAAAAGGGAAGACAAGGCAATTCTGACTATAGGAGATGAGGCTGAAAAGAAAAGAGGAGATGATTTAGAAATAAACCATGGTCGGGCTCATTGGGTAAGCGTTTGCCTTCAGCTCAGGTCATGATCCCGGGGTGCTGGGATCGAGCCTTGCATTGGGCAACCTGCTTAGCGGTGAAACTGCTTCTCCCTCTCCCTCCAGGCCTCCCTGCTGTCCCCCATTCATGCTCACATGCACCCATTCTCTCTCTCTAATAAATAAATACAATCTTAACCAGAAAAAGAAATAAATCATGGCAGCCTTTGGTGTGCTAAGGAGTTTGAGCTTTATTTTTGGCCACAGGGATTTGGCTGGATATTTTTTTTTTTTAAGATTTTATTTATTTATTTGAGAGAGAGAGAGAGCATGAGAGGTGGGAGGGTCAAAGGGAAAAGCAGATTCCCTGCTGAGCAGGGAGCCAGATGCAGGAATCCATCCTGGATCATGATCTGACCCAGAGGCAGTTGCTTAACCAACTGAGCCATCCAGGAGCTCAGATTTTTTTTTTTTTTAAAGATTTTATTTATTTATTTGACGGACAGAGATCGCAAGTAGGCAGAGAGGCAGGCAGAGAGAGAAGGGGAAGCAGGCTCCCTGCTGAGCAGAGAGCCCGATGCAGGGCTCGATCCTAGGACCCTGAGATCATGACCTGAGCCGAAGGCAGAGGCTTTAACCCACTGAGCCACCCAAGCGCCCCAGGATTTTTTTTTTTTTAAAGGAATTAATTTCAGGGCACCTGGGTGGCTTAGGGAGTTGAGCATTTGCCTTCAGCTCAGGTCATGATCTGAAATTAATTTCTATGAGTTTTTAAAATCATAAAAATTATATATACATTCTAAAAATACTTTAATAGCACAGAAGTATGTAATATAAGAACAAAAAGTACTCATTACTTTCATTTTGTAGCTTATTACATGTGTATTACTATGTGTGCAGTCTCATAGAAGGTTTTTGAACAAAAGACAACTACTCAAAATGAAGATGATGATGGCGGCGATGCATTTATGGCTTGTTTATTATTATTCCAGATCTTGTTCTAAGTGCTTTCATAGAACTGATTAGTTTCCATTATGTTGTAAATGCTTTTTAAAATTTATTTATTTATTTATTTATATATAATTTATTTGACAGACAGAGATCACAAGTAGGCAGAGAGGCAGGCAGAGAGAGAGGAGGAAGCAAGCTCCCTGCTGAGTAGAGCCTGATGTGCGGCTCCATCCCAGGACCCTGGGATCATGACCTGAGCCAAAAGCAGAGGCTTTAACCCACTGAGCCACCCAGGCACCCTATGTTGTAAATGCTTTTATTACAGTTCCCATTACAGACAAGAGAAACTGAGAGAGTGGGGTGCTTATTCTCTTATCCTCTCAATATTTCTTAGTTTAAATTTCCAAGAGAAAGACTCATTAATTTTCTATACCAGGACTCACCTTAGGTCACTAACCAAGCTACGGATTGGCTCAGATTCAGCTCTAGCCCCGTGAAGTCACCGTCCTTTAGAACAAAGCAGAGAGTTCCCTCGGTGGCACTGTGGGTGGGACAGGCACCAAGGCTGTTCTATTTGGTACATCCTCTCAGTGATATCTGTGTGTGTGCTTTCGCAGGTTCTTCTGATATTTGCTCCTGGACAAGAAACCCATGTCTACTTTGGGGTTTGGAGTAGGAGCAAACAAATGTCAACAAAACTTCTTCCTTTTTTTTTTTTTTTTTAAATTTTACTTATTTATTTGACAGAGAGAAGGAGATCACAAGTAGTAGGCAGAGAGGCAGGCAGAGAGAGGGGGGAAGCAGGCTCCCTGCTCAGCAGAGCCCGATGTGGGGCTCCATCCCAGGACCCTGGGATCATGACCTGAGTTGAAGGCAGAGTCTTCACCCACTGAGCCACCCAGGCGCCCCTCAACAAAACTTCTTGAGGATAGAATCAATCTGCCATCAGGGACACAGATGAATTCATATGGGTTCAGGGATTTTTTTTTTTTTTTTTTTTTGCCAGACCAGGGCAACTAAAAAATATTTAAGAGGTTCACTAGATTTGCTTGGCTTTACCAGCAAGCTTTATCGGGTTGGCCTATCAAAGACTAAACTTTCAGGCTGAATAATGGGTTTGCTACTTAGGGGTAAGTAGCTGAAGCATTAGAGGAAGGTGAGAAAATACAACAGACAGGACCTGTGGGGCACATAGGTGGCATTCACACCCAGAGGACGAAGAGTCTGTAGAAACATCTTGCCTCCCATCCCCCACTTACCCATCTCCTAAAAGGAAACGTTTTTCTGTAACTCCGCCAGGGAGAAACCTCCTTGTTTGTTTTAAGAGAACACTCCATTAGTCCTGCGGTGTGGAAAGGGAGCTGGGCATTTTGCATTTGTCCGTGAATGTCTCCAATATTTATGCATAACACTGGTGAATTTTAAGCTGAGAGTGTTACTTGTATTTCTGTAAGAGCTGTCTGTAGGAACGTTCACCTGTTGAGGGAATCTAAAAACACCTGGCTTTTTTCAGATCCGAGAGAATTAAGTAGTTTTCCATCAGAGTCTCTCCAGCTTACTTTTGAAAGCTTCCTCTGCTTTTCAGCCTTATCATTGTCCTTTCTTTTATAGGATGTAAATCTCCCAATGAAGAGATACCTAAATGCTAGAGCATTGGAAGCCTTGAGTGTTGTTCTTACCAGGAAATCAAACTGGAGGAAAAAGACATATAACTGTGAATAGAAGACCTCATATTTACATAATTGTTTATTACTTGCATTTTACTCAAATTCTCAGGAGCTCTTTGAACTAAACACAGGAGGAAAGCTTTCAGAAATCGGGAACTAAACACCGATGCTGGTGTGTGACATTTGACCTGCTCCCCTCTGTATCTGAGTTATTTGTGCCTTTTCTCAACTCATTAAACTCTAAGATCCTTGACAGTTGTGTCTACGTTCCATTATGAACCCCCATGGTGCTTTGTACAGTATTTAGTAATCCCTGTGCTGAAATGGACTTTCATTTAAATACAAAAATTTCCCCTCTTGGAAAAATTAGGATATTCTCAGCAGAGGACTCTGAAAGGAGCACATAGTAAACACAGTGTAACTGGGGCGAAAGGTTCTCACAGTGTGAAAAGCTCTTACTGCATTAAAGTAATATATATTAAAATAATATACAATTATTCCATTATGGAACTTTTGAGATGAGGATAGCTCAACCAGAACTCTCTACGACAGCTTCGGAGACCATCTATAGAGAGTATAAACTAAGGGCAGGTTACTGTCTAACTACGTTGGGTAGAAGAGAGAAAAACTGGCAGAACCCCACATTAAAAACCTCATTACTTTTTACCTTCACTTGGAGAACCCTTTGTCGCTGTCTTTGTAGCTCTTTTCCACACACTCTCCAGCCCCTGGTTTCAGATTTTCATAAGGTTGTGGTATATTTAAAAACCTCCTGATGCTAACATACTTAAAGCATCAAGCAAAGAGAAGGTAAGAACCTTAAACCGAGGCCCTTAAAAGCACGCTTAGGAGAAGAAAAAGGACTTTTTGGTTTGGGAAAACTATAAAATAGTAACCAGCATCTTATCATTTATTTTTAAAACAATGCTATTGTTATTGGGTCATAATTTTCCTTTTGTGTATACGCTCAGTTATCACATAGTAGCCCATGAAATTGATGGACATGAAAGCAGGGAAAGTAATGCATTTGTGCAGTGTCTCTCTTACCCTAAATTAAGATGGGAGATTTGCACTCAGTTTTTGCAGGAAGGAACCAAACCTGATGAGACCAGTAGAGCAGAGGCACAATAGATTAGTACCAGGCTCTTGTTTCTAGACTAGACACACCCAGAAAAATAGGAAACACAGTAATTACTGTATTAATCTTTTCTCCTCAAGGGAGATTAATCTTAGCCTAAAATCTGACATGCGGTTGGTCTTAGAAAAGACTCTTGTTTGTTGATTCCTGGAGTTGTTGTCACAACTGGAATGGTTTGTTGAAGTGCCTGATGGTTGCTCCTTTACTTGAGGGCCTAAAAACAACAGATTTTCATCTAGTGTTATTACACAGAGGTTGTATGTAAAAATAAGGTAGATAAGTTGACCTATGAAATTCTGGTTGGGACTTCTGGGTGGCTCGCTTGGCAAAATATCTGACTCTTGATTTCGGCTCAGGTCATGATCTCAGGGTCGTGGGATGGGCCCCTGCTGGGTGGGCAGTCTGCTTGACTGCCCTCTGCCTCTCCCTGCTTGTGCCCATGCCCTCTCTCAAACAAATAAATAAATAAATAAATAAATAAATAATTCCTGTTGACTCTTCTGATCTTCTGGACCATCAATGCTTTCTGGTATTGTCTCCGGCTTTTTTTTTTTTTTTACTCTTTTTACCATAAAAGTTTTATTGAGATATAATTCATATACCATACAATTCACCCATTCAAAGTGTATAATTGTAATATAGTCACAGAGTTGTATAACTGTCATCACAATCAATTTTAGTACATTTTCATCACCTCAAAAAGAAATTCCACGACCATGAATAGTCACTCCCTGTTTTGCACCCCAACCACTCCTCCTCCATCCTTGCTAACCACTAATCTACTTTCTGTCTCTATAGATTTGCCAGATTTGGACATTTAATGTAAATGAAATAATTGTATTGTGACTGGCTTCTTTCACATAGATTTAGGGTACTGTTGGCAGTATTCATTGTGGGGTAGCATAGTATCAATATGTATTAATACTTCATTCTTTATTTTTGTTGCTGAATAACATTCCATTGTACATTGTAATTCATTCATCAATGGTGAGTCTTGGGGGATTTCTAACTTTGCCCATTACAAATAATGCTGCCAAGAACACTTTATACTAGTTTTTATGTGGATGTAGGTTTTCATTTCTCTCACCTAAGCGTTGAATTGCTGGGTCATATGGTAACTTTTGAAGAAGCACCAGACTGTTTTCCAAAGCAGCTTTGCCATTTTCCATTCCCACCAGCTGTGTATGAGGGTTCCAATTTCTCTACCTTCTTTCCAGCCTCTTTAATCTCTTTTTGATTATTACCATCCTAGTGGGTAGGAAGTGGTATTTCATTGTGGGTTTGATTTAGGCTAATGATATTGAGCATCTTTTCATGAGCTTATTGAGTAATATTTTCTTTGGGGAAATGTCTGTTTAGATCCTATGTCCATTTCCACACTGGGTTCTCAGTTCTAGTCCATTGATTGATATGTAGTCAGTTTAGAAATTGGGAAATGTGAGTCCTCCAACCTTGTTCTTCCTTTTAGAAATTGTTTTATTTATTCTGGGTTCCTTGCATGTCCATACTAGGATCAGTTTGTCAATTTCTACAACAAAGCCAGCTGGGATTTTGGGGAAGACTGTGTTGATTCTGTGATCCGTTTAGGGAGTATTGCCATCTAACAATAACATCTTCTAATCTAAGCAATATCATGCTTCAATGTTTGTTTATTTATTAAAGATTTTATTTATTTATTTATTTGTCAGAGAGAGAGAAGAGAGAGAGAGTGTGTGTGAGCAAAAGCAGGGGGAATGGCAGGCAAAGGGTGAAGCAGGCTCCTCAATGAGCAGGGAGCCTGAGGTGGGGCTTGATCCCAGGACCCTGGAATTATAACCTGAGCTGAAGGCAAACACTTAACCGACTGAGCCACCAGGCATCTGTTATGTTTATTTAGATCTCCTTTAACATTTTTCAACAATGTTTTGTAGTTTTCAGAGTGTAAGTTTTGCACTTCATTATTAAATTTATTCCTTGGCATTTTATTCTTTCATGTGTTATTGTAAGTGAGTTTTTTTCCGTTATTTCATTTTCAGATTGTTTCTTGCAAGTGTATAGAAATGTGATTGAATTTTGTACGATTGATTCACTTGTATTCTAAGGTAACACTTAACGCTGGTAACAGAAAATATCCACAAGAAATACGGTTCATTCTAAATAGATTATGCTAATGAATAACACATTATAGCCAAGCAGTGGCTCTGTTTCATCCTGAGGACTGAAATAACTCATAGAAAAGCAGATGCATAATTCAAAGGCATTTAAATTATCATATCCATCCCATCGAGGCCTTTTGATTCTTAAGTATCTCCTGGAACAGGTAAATAGCATTGTTTATTTCTATTTGGACTTAATTTTCTCCAGCAACAGCTAATAACTAAGTACTGGCATCCCAATTCTCTCTTCCTTCTAATTTTGACTCAGATGTCAACTCCTCAGAAGGTTCTTCCTACCCATCTATGTAGAAGGTAGTCCTTCTGCCTTTACTTGGTAATACATTACCAAGTTTATTGCCTTAATCACACCATTGAAAATCTGTAATTATCTCATTTGTTTATTGTCTGTCTGTCCTGCACAGTGTAAGTCCATGAGAACAGAGATTTTACATGTATTTGCCTGCTACAGAATTTCCAATGACTAACACACGCTAATTTTTTGTGCAGTAGGGAATAAAGGGATTTTCCAACTACAAAAGCATAGCATCAATAACTACTAAACAGGCAAAGCAATAAACAACTGGCATTGACATTGCATTTGTGAATACTTTTATATACACCCTGAAGAATTGTGGAGATATGAATAAGATGGGTCAGAAAGACTCACTCGTTAGCTAAGTGCCTCAACTCCTCACATGAGCCTCAAAGCTTGGGTTCAAAGTTGGCTTCCTACAAAAAATGACCTTTGGAGTTACCTTTCAGTACCTGAACTCTTGCATATTAGATTTGCAAGTGTCCATGGTACATTCTGCGGCTGTCTGGGGAAAGTCCATGAGAGGATTTTCTTTTAATTTGAGTATTTTGGATTCTAGCAATTCTAATTATCACAATATTATTCATTTGATTAAGTCTAGTTAGAGGTCTCAAAATCTTTTATTCTCTTCTGCAGTTTCTATATCCATCCAGATTTGTATCACTTCAAAATATTCTCAAGTCAATTGACATGTTTGGTGAAGACAAAATATTACAAGAATCCAAAATGTGCCTTACATATTTCATTAAGATAAATATAATATTTTAAGAGAGATCCAGGAAATTTGGAGGCTTTGCTTAGTACGGGAATCTGGAGTGAGTGTTGTTCTGGCTAACATTGCTTTTCCTTGCCTATACAAGGCTAGTCAATATTAAAATTGTCTTGCCTGTCCTAATCTATTAAAAGGAATCACGCAGTCTCTTCCATATCTTACAATGATATCCCCTTTCCCAGTGTGATTTGCTGGATTTGCATCTTCTCAATTGATGCTGGGTGTGGGGGAGGATGTTGAAACCAAGATATTGACCTGATGCCTTAAAATGTGGAGAGTTCCCAAGAAAGAAATAAAGTAGACCTCCCAAGTTAAGCATCCTAAATTAGAGACAAAAGTCAAAGAAGCAGGCTGATTTCTTTCTGATAACAACCCTGGTTGTTATGGAGATGGGAGGGGGAGGAAACAGGAGGATTGTGAAATGTGCAGTGGAAGAAGGGGTTACTTATATAAGCTGGTGGCTCATAATATTCCTTTAAGCTAGGTAGGAATCATTCTCAACCTGGCTCCCATGGCACTTTGGGAATCAAGGTATCAATAATTTCCAGAACATTTTACAAATCTGATAGTTCTTTTTTTGGGGTAACCTCTCCCCCAAACTCTAAAAGACCAAATCTATTGAAAAAGGCCTTGAACCTGATACCGATCTCCACTGCTCTTCCCCAGGTCATTTCTATTAGAATCTGAACATGCCTGCATTGGGAATTCAGATTCAAATCCCTTACAGTAATTGATGAGCTATCTCCTCTGACTCCCTGACAAATCCCCATCACCCATTCTGATAAACATGATAGGACTTCCTCCACTTCCCTTGGATCAGCCAGGACTTGGAAATGTTTTTAAAGATGCCAAAAGCCACTGGGGCTTTTCTCCTAAAAGCAGGTAGTGAAGAGAGACTTGATACTAAGTAACTCTAAGTAAAACAAGGTCAGCCATTGCTCCTGCAGCTCCAGCCAGCAGAGCCTTGGCCTTGACCCTTTAGTGAACTGCCCCGGTGGGGAAGAATCCTGCTTGTGGAGAAGGTGCTTGTGTGAGTTTCTTCAGAAAGAGGTTTCCAGGGAAACCATATAACTCCTGTTCTTTTTTCTTAAACGTATTAAGCACTAAACGTGCCTGCTAGTGCTTGGAGTTCTCGTTTGAAGTCAGGAGCTGCTGAAGAGTGTTTGCATGAAACACACCTACATAGCCAGAAATCATTTTTATGCTTCCTTCACTAAAATGTCAGCTGCATACTCAGCTGGGGAGAATTAAGTGACCTGGGTTCATCTCTGGGGTGAAAGATAGGGAAGATTAACTCCAGTTGCTTGAATTGCTTTTCTTCTCTGTTAGTATGATGGGTACTAAGAAATGATAGTCATGTTCGGATTCAGCAGCTGTGTCTTCGCAGTTAGATCCTCTGTACATTAGACTATGTAGACAATAGGATGTCTTTCTGTATATTGTCTAATATGCAAAGAAATATTTAAGTAAGGAAAAAAATTACAGAAAACTTGGCCGAAGTGTTTCTACACCTACATATCCTCTTTCGTGGCCGAAGATCTTCAGGAATTTGGTGTACTACCTTGCCCAGGTTTCCAGGGTAGTGGGGGGTAGGTCCTGGCAACCATGTTTCCACCACATGGCCCCGCCTCCCTGATCGTAACTGATTGGTGGACAAGCTGAGCCAATCATAACCTTCAGTGTAGTTTAATTGGAACATAAAGATGCTGGAGGTTTAAATTAGATGTTCCAACCAGAGGAGGGCTGAGATGTGGCCGTGCTTCACGACCTGCTCAACCAAGGGGAGGAGAGGGGCTCCGCAGGGAGAGAGGAAGGCACAAGCACACAGAGGAGAAAAGGTAAGGACGAGGGAGGGAGCGAGAGAGATGGTAAAGTCTTTTTGATGCTTTTTAGTTCCTTTTTTTTTTTTTTTTTGGGGAAGCTTGGATGTACTTCTTGATCCAAGGTTTTATGAGACAGATTTATATCCTTAAAATAAATCCCACTTTGTTCTCAAGTTAGAGTGGTTTTCTGTTCCTTCCAATTAGAAGGCCTCTCATAAAATAATCCGCTTTGCTAGAATCAACTTTTACCACATGTCTCTCCCTGGTCCGAGTTTTGGGTCTTGTCATTTCTGACTGCCTGGGTGCTGTGGTAGGTGTCCTTTTTGTGGTACTGCAAGGACGCCGACCTCCTCCACTGGCCATCTGAGGGGTGGGTGTGTGGCTTTAGTCATGCGCTTACATGGGGTGTGGCTGGGTGATCCGCACAGAAATGTTGCTTCATGCTCATGTGATGGGCTCTGGTGGAAGTGTCAGTGAGACTTTTTATAGAACTGCCACCCAGCAGGCTGACCAGAAAAGGTCTAGAGTTCAGGAGATTCAGAATTGTCCCCGGGAGGGAGCCTTATGGGTGTAGGGGAACTTTCTGGTTCAAAAAAACACAGCAGATTAGGTGGAGAAGGAACCTTATCCCGCAGAGTCCAGCTCTAACTTTTCTTTGCCCAGATGAGAATCCTGACCCCCAGGGGGGCTGATTGGTTTGCCCTGGGGTGGAATCAGGACCCCCACCCCCACCCCCTAGCCCCATGTTCCTTGCCCAACCCCACGCTGCCTCTAGCACTTTCTTCATGAAAATTATGTTTAGATTCCTGTGTAGGGAAGGAAAAACATTCTCTGCCCTCTGAGTGTCTCCAGCTGGGCCTTGGAATTACAATGACGTAAGATAGACTAACGGTGAAAAGCATTCAAGTTTTATTAAATTTTCACAGTTAAGGGGAGAATGAGGACCCAAAGAAGTGACCAGAACAGAAAGCTTTCAGATCTTTTAGATAAGGAAATGATACACTTGGGAAGAAAAGGCAAGATGAAGGGGTCTGGGTTAGGGACAGTACATTGTGCAGAGGTTACTAAGAGATATAGTGGTGAGGGAAGCTAGGGAAAGAGAAGAGTTATTTTTGTGTATTTGTCCAGATCCATTTTGGTGGTAATCCCAAGTCTCCGGGGATAAGAATGTACTTTTCTTCCTGATGGAGGGAGGACAGGCACCTCTCTCATGGAAGCTTTTATAGAAAAGGGGAGCTCGGGGCGTTCTTGCATCTGCTGGTTCTTAAGTGCTTTTAGTTAAAAATAATCAGTAAGCCAAAGTGGCATATTTTGGGGTGCACATTCTGAACTCCTTCACCTGAGATCTTGTCTTCTGCACTTTTTAAAAAATGTGCATGTATCTAATAAAGTACTTATACGACATATATAGCTAGGAATTTTTATGGTGCTTGTAATGCAATTAGATAATTATTTTAATTTTTAAAGCAAATTGAAGAAAAATATGAGTCCACAGGTAATGCAAACGAGTAAATTTTTTTTTTCAAAGTAGACTTGTATATATGGTGTTTATCTAACTTCAAACTAAGTTATCTTAGCCTCTGTTTGTTCTGACAACAAATAAGCCACGATAACCTGAACTCATTTCACATGGGTAGAAACACAATAAAATCTAAGTTTTGTCTTCGTACCGCAGAACCCCTTAAATCATATTGATTACACACATGATTTCCAGATTCACTTAAAACGTTTCCCTCTGGGCCCATCAGTACTCTGTGTGAGGTTATGAGCCACTGTTTTATTCCTGTCATGCCTGTGCTGATGTGTCCTGGTTCACACCACTGTCTTGCCTGGTCTGTTGCAGAGGCTTTCTGGCCTTGGTGGGGGAGGGGTGGTATTGCATCTTCTCCAAAAGACTGTCTCTAGAATTCCTCTTTTATTTTGCAATGGACAGGGTATTGGTTTTCAAGTTGCTGTGGTTTTTTGTTTTTTGTTTTTTTGTTTTTTTTTGTTTGTTTTTGGTCAGCTTTACACTTATTTCTCTTCCTTTTGAAAATAGCCCTTGAATTTTCCTGAGGATCCAGCCCCCTTCAGTGAATAGAGTTTGGATAGGGCCAACCCTCCCCCACCCACTCAGTCTCCAAAGAGGGGCACTACATTCCCCTGGCCTAGCATTTACGTTGGTAATGGGTGATGCTGATTATCCAGAAAGATTCAGCTCCCAGACCGTTGATGGAACAATTGGGGAAGAAGCGCTCTCTTCCTACAGGAGACCCTACGCCATGGGATGTAGGTCTCAAGCTGTTGACCGCCATCTTTGCCACAGTGTGGACAGAGTCCCGTGAGAAAGAAGTCAAGAAGGGGGAAATAGTACTGAGAGGTGGTATCACTTATTCTTTGGCACTAGCTGAAGCCAGAGGCACCTCTTCACTTTCCAGTTGAGTGAACCAATACACTCTTTTGTTTAAGCCCGTTTGAATTGGGTTTCAGTCACTGGCAGCCCAAAGCATACTGGCTAACGTGTGGCCAAATTTCTACTGTCCTTAAAAGGTACTCATGCTTTCCTGTTACATGCAGGATAAATCCAGTCTCTTTTCCCCGGGCTTTTTATGATCATCCCCATTTTAGCCTTTGCTTCCCAGTCTGCTGCCATACAGCCGATACTCCTATGGTGACGCTCTCGTCGGCATTTCTGGACGTACCTCCCATTTTCCCACCTCACTGCCTTTGTCTGGGCCGCACCTACTCTCACCCCATCTGGAATGCTGTTACCCACGTGGTAAGATCCTATTTATTCCTCAAAACCACACGCACATGTTACCTTCATTAAGAAGCCTTTCCTGAGCCCTGAGTCAGAATTAACTTTGGGCATCTTTGTATTTTCTTGACTGTTTACACTTCTATTACAACACTGCCACAACCCGTCTTCGCTCTCAAGAGGTCAGCCTGACCTCCCCACCCCTACTCCCAAGCCTGCCAAGGAGCAAGCGCAGTAGATGATGCTCCGCCTCCCGGTTTCCTGGATGGTCAAGCGTGACTGTGCCTGTTCCCATCCACCAGATGGCGCTCTACTTATTTTTCTTTCCCGGGATCACGGAGGGCTGAATGCCAGGCGCTCAGGGCGGTCACTGAATAGAGGTCTGTGAAACAGGGTGGACTTGGTCTCGCTCTGAAATGCTCTCACACGTTTCACAGTGATTTTCATCAGAGAGTTTTGAGCTTCCAGTTCTGGTGAAGGGCTCTGATGGCTGTTGGAGTGGAGGTTCTGGACCTGGGCTGACCCGCACGTGGTTCTTAACAGTTTCCATTGGCTGTAGGGACGCTGCTGAACTTGCATCTTTGAATCAACTAGAAGCTAGGAGGGAGAGGATGAGAAAAAAAAGTGGGAATGCCCCCTGACAGGTCATGGTTCGGTGGGCGCTCACCTTCTCTCCTCCTCCTCTTCTAGAGTGAAATTCTGTTCTAGAAGGTCTCTAGAGTCGCTGATGACCTCTGATGTTCCTGTGACCCCCTTCTCTCCTCTTCCTCCCTGCTGGGGTACGTGAGCATGCCCCTAAGATCCATGAAACAACAAGCTTACCATATAGAAGTGAGATACCTGCATATATATGTAAAACACGCGTGGCATTTACAGGGATGCGTCCAACTTCCGGGTCTGCAGGTTCCCTGGCAAGGCTGAAAGTAGCAGAGTTTATACACATGAAGTATTCTTAGATTAGTGGCTACCGCTGCTGTTTACAGATCCTGGTGATGTTTATGACGCTGCTGTTTTTAGATTCAACAAACATTGCCAAGCAGACACTCTGTGCCAGGCACTGTGCTAAGTTCTTTCACTTACATTAATCCCTTTGTCCTTTTTAATCTTTGAGACAACTCTGAAATGTATTAGTTATCTAGTGCCACATGATAAATTACTCAAACTTTATGGCTTGAAGCCATAACATTTATTATCTCACCGGTGTCCGTGGATCAGGAATGCAGGCACAGGTTAGCTGGGTCCTCTGGCTCTGGATTTCTCAGAGGCTTGACTTGCAAAGACCCCTCTCCCAGCTCATTTAGGTGGTTGCTGGCAGAATTCACAGCATTCATACTGTGGGCCGGAGGCCTCCCTGGGTTCGTTACCACATAGACCTCTCCGGAGAGTGACTTCATTGACAGGGCAGGTGGCTTCATTGAGCTGAACAGGTGGGAAAGAATAAGCTAGAGAATGCTGGTAAGATAAAACTCACAGGCTTTTGCAGCCTCGTCTTGAAAGTGACATCGCATCATCTTTGCTCTGTTTTATTTGTTAGAGGCAGGTTGCAAGGCCCAGTTTGTACTCAAGGGGAGGAGATCACACAAGGGGATGATGCCAGGAGTCAAAGATCACTGGGGACTGTACTGGAGGTTTACTTAGTTTAATAAGTAAATAGTTTAACGCCCATTTTACGGATGAGAAAATTGAGATGCCGTTAGAAAAAAACAGAGATGATTGATGATGTATATATATGTATTGATGAAAAATCATGTCTCTGAGCTGTATTTCTTGAGCATAGGTTGGTACACGTTTCAGCCTCCTATAGCTTTGACTTTCCCCACCAGCCCACAGAATCTGCCTTTGTGTCCTCTAGAACCTTGCTATGAGAAGTGTAGTTTGGGGCCAGGCAGCATTAGCTATTCCAGGGAGCTTGCTGGATATGCAGACCCTCCAGCCTTGTCCCAGACCTATGGAATCAGAATCGGCATGCCTGGTGAGCTGCGTGCACATGAACATTGCAGAAATATTGCTCTAGAAGGTCCCTTTTCTAGACTCTCTGATGACCTCCGTGTTCCCACGCTCCTCTGTCTGCTGGCGCTGCTCCTTGCTTGCCCCTCAGCAGTAGTGGAGAATATTACCATCTATCACTGCACTAATTTGAGAATCAGAGGAAAAGAAGCCCTTGAAATGAAGGCACCTACTGTCTTGTATTACCAACAAGGGAAGAGGAAAGAAAGGTCTCTATCTGTAATCTAAGGTAGAACAGGAACCACCGGCATGCATTGTCAGAGATGGTGGACGAACGTGAAAGTTGGCGTTTGGCTCTGGGGTGAACTAGCGTGAATCTGTCCAGCGAGTGAGCCTTCTTAAATTTAGGCATCCTAGATGAATCTCCAAAGCATCATGCTGTGTGAGAGTAGCCTGGCACAAAAGACCAATTATGGCACGGTTCCATTTCTGTGCAGTGCTAGGAAAAGCAAAACTGCAGTGACCCAAAGCATTTCAGTGGAGGCACGGACCAAAACTTACTGCATGGAGGCCTGACAGAACTTTCTGGAATGGGACTGGACTACCTCTTGACTGTGGTAGTAGATACTGTATGTGTACATTTGTCAAACTCACCACATTATATATTTACATGGCTGAATTTTATACAAATTAACTTTCTGTAAAGTTGATGGGGAGAAAATGTTAAGTAGGAATTAGTAGCCTTTGGGTTTTGGTCCCTGGGTCCTGGGATTGAGACCCTCATGGGGCTGCCAGGGAGCCTCCTTCTCCCTTTCTCTCTGACTGCCCACTCCCCCTGCTTGTGCACTCTCTCTCTGTGTCTCAAATAAATAAGTAAAATCTTTAAAAATAAATAAATAAATTTTGCTTCAAACAACAACAAAAGGAGTTAGGAGTCTTCTGAATTGATTTTGTGTCCTCTATCTTTCTGTAGGCCCAGAGCACTGATTAGACGAACTCGTCAGCGTAGGATGTTATTTAAAAGATATCCTTGGTATCTGACATTGACCTAGAGTGGAAATTATTTCTCCTTTGAAGTCCTTCTGGGAAGACGACATATTGAGAAAGTTGTTCAGATTTCCACCAGTTAAAAGACTCCGAGAAGTCACATTTCAAGTGTGTTGCCTTCGAACTTTTTGTTTTGATTTCTGGAGCTTCTTCAGCCTTAAGCAGGAGCATGGAAATGATGGCTTTCATTTATTGAACAATGACTTCAGACATTCCAGCTGCACTTTGATGATTTCATTTAATCCGCACCACAGTTCTGTGAATGAGGCACTCCTGTCTGTTTTCCCAGTTCACGGAGGAGAGCGCCAAAGCTTAGCGAGATTAGACAAGTCTTTCAAGTGGAAGTCTGTACTGAATCTGGAATGATCCAATGCTGTGTTTACTGCCTCGCCTCGTCTAAACTGCTCCTATGGCATCTGGCCTAGACTCTGATGTGGGTTACCCTACACCACCGGCTTCCGGTCCACTCTGCTTCTACAGCCACACGCACACTTACCTGCAATTCCATCAGGGTATCTCAAGTCTCAGACTCCTTTCAATCTCTGTAAATGAAAAGAGTCCAACTCCTGCAGAATGTGCTTTGCCACGATGAGCGATTATAAAGCAATGAGTTGCTGCAAAACTGAGGAGTTCTCTCTTCTGGTTTCCAGAACCATGGACTGAGGAGAGCAGAGCCAGGGGGAGGTCAGGGATTTGGCAGTGGTTAATGTCATGGGATTTTCCCAGTGGAGGCCCGGGTTAGTTTATAGAACAGGTGTTTGGTGATGATGCCAAAAAAAAAAAAAAAAAGACATAGGGATGGGGGTGGGGATGCTGGGGACCATTGTGGCTCTGGCCACCACACACCTCTGGTAATGGGAGATGTTGTTCTGCCACAACCTTGGACGTGGCTAGAAATGGCAGGGGTAATCGGGGGATGGGGGTGTGCATCTCTGAAGAGAGTAGGGACCCATTTCAACACTTAAGTGTAATCAAAAGAATTCTGAGGTTGAATCTCTGAGTATAAAACTTCTTAGAGGACTGTCCTTCTGCTGTGAGGTCCGAGAAGTGTCGCTGGGGGGCTGCCGATGGATTCTGTATTCCTGGCCGTGCCCCTGTCCCTGTTATATCCTCCCAATCAGGTGACCTGTGCATTCTGAACCCAGACCCAGAAGCTGGATCCCAGAAGGAAAAAGTCCTACAAAGGAGCAGGCAGGGAGATTTGACTTGTACTAATGAGTGCATGTATAGAAAAAAAATTGGACACTCCTGAGAAGGGACAATGAGGTGGTTTGCACCTCCAAGGAGACCTCACCTGTGAGCTAGAGAGTTCGGTGTGGGCATAGGGGCAAAAGATCACAGTGAGGCAGGAAACCTTGACATAGTCATTTATATGCCAGAAGGTTCTGGCAACAGCTCGAATGTCACCACTCGATAATTATTGATTTCACATGATTTTTTTTTTTTTTTCTTTTGAGAACATTTTCTGAACTTTTAGTGAGGCTTGGTATAAGTGAAAAGGCAGGATTATTATGCAGATTGTATTGTTTTTCCAAAATTAAAAGACTTTTTCTCCCCCATTTTTTATAAAATTCAGGGGTGCCTGGGTGGCTCAGTGGGTTAAAGCCTCTGCCTTTGGCTCAGGTCCCAGAGTCCGGGGATCGAGTCCCACATCAGGCTCTCTGCTCAGCAGGGAGCCTGCTTCCTTCTCTCTCTCTCTGCCTGCCTTTCTGCCTACTTGTGATCTGCGTCTGTGAAATAGATAAATAAAATCTTAAAAAAAATTAAAAATTCAGATACTATCAAGTCACGCTCAAGAGAAAAAGAAAAAAAACACAAGGTCAAAAAAAAAATTCACAATTGAAAGTTTGGTGTGAATATATTCTCCCAGCCTTTTTATGTTGCTACAAACTTCCATTTTTACTTGATTAGAACTGTACTGTAATACTGGCTTATAACTACCTTGTTTCACTCCTCAGTAGGTCGTAGATCTACATGGACATCAATACATTTTCATCTATCGTATCTTTTCAGGGTCTTCACTGTAGTCCATTCTATGAATATGACTTAACCAATTCAGGCTGTTTGCAATTTGGGGTTGTATTAGAGAGAAAGCTGGTAGCTAGTTCTGCCTCTAAGTCTTTGCACGTTTGTCCAATAATTGCTAAAGGATAACTTCTTGGATGTGGACTTGAGGGGCCGGAGAATAGATATCTTCTTAATTTTGATAAAATTTGACAAAATGTCGTGCATAAATTTATCAATTTGTTCTGCTTTCAACAGTGTGATAGAGCTTTCTTTCTCCCCAAGTATCATCAACTCTAGGTTTGGCCACTCTTTGTTCATCTGATGGTGAAAAGAAGCTCAATTTATCTTAATTTGCATTTGTTTAATCCACAGTAATTTGGGGTCTACAGTCATATGCTAATTGGCCATGTGCATTTTTTTGGGTGAATTCAATATTTTTTCTGATAAGGTGCTTATTTTTTACTTATTGAATTATTAGCGCTTTTTATATATTAAGTATATTCGCACTTTGTCACGTATTTTGCCTGAAGTTGAACCTTTTTGGTAATAGCAGAGAATATCAAATATCAAGTTTACTTACATAAACTGTCTCTACCCCCCGGCCCTGAAAAAAGAAACCCCCACAAAACTGATGACACTGTTAGTTTCCTAGGAATGTCATAACAAAATATCACCAATTGAGTGACTCCAAACAGTAGAAGTTAATTCTCTCACAGTTCTAGAGGCTAGAAAGGTGAAGTCAAGGGGTTGGCAGGGCTGTGTTCCCTTGGAAGCTTCTAGGGGAGGGCGCTTTGTTTCTGTCCTCATCTCTTCCAGCTTCCGGTAGCCTCAGGTGTTCTTTGGCTTAAATCACTATGATCTCTACCTCTGTTACAGTCTCTCTTAAGTGTACCAGTCCTGTTGGGTCAGGGCCCACTGTTATGACCTTATTTTAACTTTACTACATCTGTAGAACCTATTTCCAAATAAAATTGCATTCACAGATACCAGGGATTCTGACTTCATATCTTTTGGGGGGACACATTTCAACCCACAAGAGGACCCTCCCCATTTTGAAGTGTCTGCTATTGCCAGCAAACTATAGACCCTGGAAGGACTGAGGCTGGGTTGATTTTGTTCTATATTCAAATTCCCAGTCCTTAGCATAGAGACTAGTATGTTGTGGGAACACCATGGGTTTCTTTTTTTTAAAAATATTTTATTTATTTATTTGACAGAGAGAAATCACAAGTAGATGGAGAGGCAGGCAGAGAGAGAGAGAGAGGGAAGCAGACTCCCTGCTGAGCAGAGAGCCCGATGTGGGACTCGATCACAGGAACCTGAGATCATGACCTGAGCAGCGGCTTAACCTACTGAGCCACCCAGGTGCCCCACCATGGGTTTCTTAAAGAATTTGACTCTCAGGAATCTCTGGCCTTTCAGAAATTGAAAAGATGTGTACAGAGAACACAAGATGTCTATTCTTTCATTTGAATTTACATTCAACAATTAAGATGCAAATATAATTGGGGAGACCTAGACCATCCCGGAAGAGGAAATGTCTCAACTTTCTGAATGAGTTTGTTTGCCAAGTAGCATGCTCTAGGTTTGCCCAGCATCTGTCCTAAAAATGAGTCTTTGCAAATGTGCAGACAAGTACGCAGACAAGAACACAGACTAGAACCACATTTATTGACCGGAATTTTTAGGTTGAGTTAAACAGAAATAAGATGGCAGAACCCTTAAAAATCACCCCATTTTTTTTTTTTTTTTGTATCATAAAACACAATTGGCAATTTATTTCATGGCTATGGCAAACAGAGCCTAGGTTTACCAAATGCCAGAATTTGCTCCAGAAATTTACTTCCTTGATCATTTTTGGCTCATTTCCAAAAATATGTTCCATTTACAAAGGACTCACAGCCTCCAAATTTTCCTGCAGATTTCCTATATGTAATCTTTCTTTAAAAAAATAATTCATCTCCTGTAAAATATATACTTAATATTTTTTTAGAAGTCAAGAGTTTTCTCTCGGGGTTTCCATACTTTATCTATAATGTCTGCACTCCCTTACACTTTCACCAAAGCTAGTCAAATACAGTCCTAGAGGGCTAGGGCTCGAACACCTACTTTGTGCTACTTTTAGTGGCTATGGTTCCAGTCCAAAACAATGGGTCAGTGTTTGAAGTCCTAATGTACAGCCATAGAGATGAGGTATTTTAATTAGAACAGAAATAACATTTTGATCTGGGCACTTTATTGGAACTCGCACATAGTCCACATGGAAAAGTGAGCACCAAAGCCATTATTCAGATATATACAGTTTCAGCTTCATGGGCTTGTGAACGGTCTAGCCCAGGGCTTGGTTCCATGCTCTCTTGCTGTCTTGAGCTTCTTAACAATTTTGGAGTGGCAGGCCCCCACGTTTTCATTTTGCACTGGGCTCTGCAAATTACGTAGCCAGTCCTGGACACACACAAAAGCTGCTTTGGCCAGAATCCTCTGAATTGAAATCTCTGTTTTCATCTGTCAGGGAAGACTGAGTGGTGGGTCATTCCCCCAAATCTCCTCCCAGGAGGAGCGGGCCCTCGTTCTAGAACGTTTTCAAAGATCTAAAAGTTGTGGATCATGTGATGCCCTGGGAGGAACGAAGGAAGGAAACACGTAAAGGTGATTTTTATCGGCAAGTCTGAAGAGTTCAAGTTCAGCGAAATATGGAGGAGTCAAGCCCAAGGTGATGTGTACCAGCGTAAGAACCTGTTCGTTTGAAGTGAAAATAGGTGTGCCCATGTGCCAGTAAGCTAAATATAAACACATTCCTCTGTGATTCTTCTGTCAAAGACGATTATTTCAGCAATTTAAATAAAAAGCAGAATCTGTGGCGAGGCCAAGTTTGTCTGTTCTTTATAAGAATAATGAATACAGCCTCTTCTGAATTAGAAAGCATCATTCTTCCTATTTTTCTTCAAAAGAATGGTGGGGAATAGTTGTTGGAAAAATGTCATAAAACATCCATCTTCCATTAAGACAGGATTAAACATTTCATTACAGGGCATGGTCCTCTCTATAGGAGGATAGAGTGTGATTTTAAAAGGATAGCTTGTCAAGGAAGAGATCGTTCTAGACCCCTTGTGAGCCAGGCAAAGGCTCAGCAGGCAAGGGAGCAGTGTTACCTATACCTTCAAAGGGCTTTTGCATATACAAAAAGAAAAGTTTGGGCTCCACTGAAGTCAAACAGACATCTATTCAGAAAAATTTTAAATTAAGTATCTATTTAGAAGTGATCATGTAAAAATGTAGGCACTGTGACCAGAGTTATTTCTAGGTAAAGTACCAACTATAGGTAGTTTTAAAATATTTTATAAATAATTTAACGATCTTTCTCTAGGTTAAACGCTTCCAGTATAGAATATTTAGGAGATGAAAATGGTTTTTAGAGAAGACATTTCAGCTTCTAGGAAATCTAAAGAATACGTCAGAGTTTCAAAGTGTTTCCTAGCTGGATGTATTGTTTAGAGCTCAAAGACCTTCTTCCATTGAAAAAGAAGAAAAAAAAACCTGCTTAGGCTAAAATTTAAAATTAAGGCATTTGGAAACGAACCCCTATTTCCTAGAATGTCCTCTTTATTAATATACTTAAAAAAACAAAAAACAAAAAACCAAAAACTCCAAACATTTCTACAAAGAAGTACCTAAAATTTCAGTAACCCTAGAGGAGAAATTGTTTTTCAACTACTGTTCGCATTCTAAGGTAGATCTGTTCTGAGGATATCACAACTTGGATAACAAGTTGTGGGAGGGTTAGCCATTAAGGAAGAAGGGAGGCAGGGAGGAAGATTAAAAGGTCAAAAAAATATTGGGGGGGTCCCTTTAGTCTCCTCCTGTTTCCACTAGTGAAGGCTGGTGTAACTGTACTTGACCATTGACTCTTGGGTGGAGTTGAGACGAAGGGTCTTATCTCTGTTACTCTCTTCGTAACCCTGCAGCCAGACCCACAGGCGAGGGCCAGGGTCCAATGGTTCAGGTTTTCCAGTGTGTCCGTGCGTCTCAACTGTATGCTGAAAAAGACCCTAATTACAAGAGACACTAAAAAGGCCAGCTCGCCTTTGCTTTCAGCAAATCACTAACCTCTACAGACAAGGAGGGGGTGTTTGGAAGTGTCCTTTGGGGAATGAGAGAAAGGTACAGAGATAACATCATTTTCTCTCAAGGGCTTGAGGCATGCAAGAATAACCAAAATTGAGGGTAAACCCAGATGAAAAGACATGTCACCACTTATTCTCGAGAAGCACTTAGTGACCAGATAATCAAATCAGCAGGCACCACGAGGAAGTAATTAGTTTGTTTAAACTTAGACTGTTCTCCGACATCACTGAGGCGAATGAGAGAAAAAACAAACCTGGGCATAAGCCTAAAACCCAACGCGACTTAGACAATGTGACATGCCAGTATTTTCCTGCAGCGAAGAGTCCAGCTAGGAACAGGTCTGTCTTTCTGAAATGCCAACCTTCACGATGTCCTGTTACCTTTCAGATCCGAGTTTGATGACGGACGTGCTGACCTAAAGCTCTAGGACCCACACTGGTTCTGCGTTCTAGCCTGGAGAATTAGGCGGAGTGCTTCTCTCCTTGTTTGATGCCCAAAACAAGATGCAGGAACCAGTTAAACTGCACCGTCCACCCTTTGTCTCTGCAAACTTCAATCTGATCCAGGAAATACTTCTTAGCTTCCTCCTCGTTCTTCCCCACGGTTAGGGCATCCCGAATATATTCGATATCTTCTTTGCTGGTTAACTGGGGCATTCCCGTCATCAGCATCATGGAGAACAGGATGATCAGCAGGTTTGTGTGGTGACGAAGGGCGAGGTAAGCCTTGACACACACGTCCTGCATAAAGGAAAAAGGAAAAGACAGCGCTGTTAGCCTTGTCGCGGTAACTGAGTGGGCCCATTTATACGGCCTTATCCTATCCTCTCGGATGGAAGCCGTCACGAAGAGGGCAGGTCCTGCGCCTCAGATGGAAGCCTTGATGAGAACGTAGGACTGTGTTTATACCCTCTGAAGCACGCTGGTGTCATCACCCAGGGTCCGGCTGGGCTCCAGGAAAATTAACTGATAGGCTACGTTTCATCTTTTTTCTTACTCTACCTTTTACGTCCATTTCTGTCCCAGGACATTGAGGGTAGAAATGTCTGTAGGCTCTGCACAGGGATGAGTCCGTTTTTGAACACCATACTGGAAGCAGTAAACTTGATGTAAGCCTAAGTGTTTGGCAATGGCTCACGGAATCCAGAGAAATGAAGGCAATGCGGTGTTGGGAGATTTTTGTTCTCATCTTTATTTTACAATTTGTTCTAGTCTAAGAAAACAGATGTATTAGCGTTTTGCTGACGCTCAGAATGTTGAATAAATGTGGGGATTTTAGTACAAATGCTGGATACTGAGTGAGAGAGAGGGCTTTAAACCAATGCTTTGTCTGGACCTCCTCCAAAAGCCTTTGAGCAGATGAGATAGGTGAGTTGGGTCCACTTAGGAAGCAAGGCTAAGGGCTTATGCCAATTAAAGGATCCCAAAGTAGAGAAGAAATTGCGAGGTTCTCAATTTTGCAGTATGAGAACCACCCAGTCCTAATATCGTAACTTGGCAAAGATACCGTGTTAAAGAAAACAGGATTTAATGATTACAGATAGAAATATTTCAAATAAAATAGAGTAAAATGCTAAAAGAATAATATACATCTCCAAAGACTATTTATTCCCAAATTGCAAGGATCATTGTAAGGTACTGTATTAAAACCCACTTCTTATTTTTTTAAAAGATTTCATTTTTAAGTAATCTCTAACACCCAGCGTGGGGCTCAAATGCACAACCCCAAGATCCAGAACTGCATGCTCGACTGACTGAGCCAGCCGGGTGACCTCTGCTTCTGATTTCTTAAAATTCACATGTCAATATGTAACTAAAATGTAATGTGGAAGGTAAACTTGTGAGTATTTACAAATAACTTCACTGTCTCCTGCGAACACTGAGGGGAAAAAACAAAAATACTGTAGCAACTAGTTTTTATCAAAATAGCTTTTGAGGGGGCACTTGATTGGCTCAGTGGGTTAAGCCTGAGCCTTCAGCTCAGGTCATGATCTCAGGGTTCTGGGATCGAGCCCCACATTGGGCTCTCTGCTCATCGGGGAGCTTGCTTCCCCCTGCCTCTCTGCCTGCCTCTCTGCCTGCCTCTCTGCCTGCCTCTCTGCCTACTTGTGATCTCTGCCTGTCAAAGAAATAAATAAAATCTTTAAAAAATAGCTTTTGAGGGGTAGCTGGGTGGCTCAGTGGGTTAAGCCTCTGCCTTTGGCTCAGGTCATGATCTCAGGGTCCTGGGATCGAGCCCTGCATCAGGCGCTCTGCTAGGCAGGGAGCCTGCTTCCCCTCTCTCTCTCTGCCTGCCTCTCTGCCTGCTTGTGATCTCTGTCAAATAAATAAATAAAATCTTGAAAAAAAGAAAAAAATAGCTTTTGATAAATTTAATACATAGGATGCTATAAATTGGAGCCACCAGTTAGAAAGTAGAGTGAAAAGATAAATGCTGTGAATAATGGCAGCAAAACCACCCCCCACCCCATGACTCCTGGGATAAATGCATACACAAAACCCACAGAGCCCCTTGTTTCTAAAGATGCGAAAATTTACTGAGAAATAGAAAACGTGAACACGTGGAGTGATGTAGCATGATCCTCAGAAAACTGCTTATTATAAAGACACAAATTCTTCTCAAGTTCATCTACGATGAAATTTCAACAAAAATTCCTATTGGATATTAAAACCTAGATATGGTTTTAAGTTTATCTGGAACCATTAGGCCCAGAGAGAACATTTTGAACGAGGACGTTAATGAAAACCAGTCCTTGGCATGCCAGATACTAAAACATATTCTAAAACTATGGTATTTAAAACTGTGGGAAATAGCGCCTATTCTTTTCCTCAGAAAAAGAGAAGACATTGTGTAGACGAGAATGGAAAAGTTCAGCACACGGATCTGACTAAATGTCCATGTAATATCTATCAAAGTTGACTTCTCCAATTAGTGAGGAGAATTATTGGATAAAAGGGGTTGGTACAATCAGCTCGACATTTGGGTGACAAAGCCTATCCTGTGTGATAGGCGAAAATAAATTCCCGATGCATTAAAGATTAAATATGCTACATTTCATCTTTTTGCTTACACTACCTTTTAGGTCAATTTCTTTCCTAGGAAATTGGCAAACATGTAAATAATCATGGAGTGGGAAAGGCCTTTATGAAGATCACTTTCCAAGGTGCAGTCTTCTAAAGCAAAGGTAGAGAGATTATGGAAATGTTACTGGAGGTGGGGAAGCTATAACCAACACCAGAAAAAACAAACAGCAAGAGAAGACACATTTGCAACACGACAAATCACTTCTTTGATTACCGGCCCCCAATAGCTCTTACAAATAGGTAAGAAAGAATTAAGTAGTTGGCAGACATATAAGCCAATGATATAAATGCGAATTCACACTACAAGACAACCAGAAAATAAACACGAAAAAATACACCATCTCATTAGTAATCAAATAAATGTAATGAAACAAGATGGAAGCATTCACCTACCAAATTGGGAAATCTTAAATTTTTTTCTTAAAAGAATAAAATCCAATGTTCACCTTTCACGGGATGACAGAAGGTGGGAATAGGTGTAAATTTACTAGTGAACAATTTGGTAACATGCATCAAAAGCTTTAAATTACTAATAAGTGTTACAGAACATCACTGCAGCGGTGACCGATCAAGTGACCGATGCCATTCATCCAAAATCAAAAAAAGTGTACGCGTGAAAAGGCCCAGTTCTGCTGTAGGTGAATTATGTCTCAATAAACTGGACTTTAAAAATGTGTCTATCCTTTTATCCGGCAATTTCCATGCTAGATTTTTACCTTTAAAAAAAAATTGCAATCACTTTTCAAGTGCTCGGTCTATAAGAATATTCAGCAGAACATTATTTTAAAACACGGGAGCTTAAAGGGGACCTAGACATCTTACAAGTGCGGGTTGATAAAAAGGGTGGATGGGAGTCCCTCCAGCTGTGGGCTCTGTAAGTGCTGGAGTGAGACTGGACAGGAATGTGGAATGGCCATGTAACAGCGTCATTGGACAACACATGCAGCGTAAGCCCGTATTGGTAAATGGACAGAAAATATTTATAGAGAAAAAAGACTGTAAGGTTAACAGGCCAAAATGTTAAGGTAGTGAGTTTCCTTTTTTGCTCTTGGATGGTCTTGTCTGTGTCCCTCGCATGTGGCCGACTGAGAGCCACGGTAATGGCGGTCACATCTGTACAGCAAGGCTGGACCATGGACACATCACCCCGTCTAAGCAGAAAAGCCCATGGATGATTCTGGCATTAAGCGAGAAAATATATATAAAATGCCCGGTCCAGGGGGCGGTACACAGCGCTCCTTCAGTAAACGCTCCTCACCTCCTGTCCCTGTCTGGAGGGGTCATCACTCTGTGTCTCCTGCCTGCCTGCTTGCCCTGGAGCTGGAAGCTCCTAGACCCAAGGGCCTGGGCTGTTCCTGCCTTGGCCCCAGTGCATTAGCACTCTTGCGTCCTTCGTGACTCCGCTCATGGCCGGAAATCACTACCTTCTGCTCATCCAGAGGACACACCAATGTCGCTTTCGTTTCTTGGTAATTACACAGGTGAAGGGCAGACTTCACCCCAGGCAACTGGCTCATTAATTTGTCAGCTCACACGATTTTCACAAGGGCGTCGATGGGGATGCCTTTTGGTTTTGAATTGGAGTATATTCTGATTTTTAATTATTTCCCAGCCTTCTGTACACTGGGGGCTCCAGGCACACCCCTTGCTGTCTGAGCTCACTGTGCAGTCAAACTCCTTAATAGAAAATCTTTGAGAAGGAAAATGAGCGTGGGGCCAAGGTATTTGAACACCAGTCCGTAGGTGCTGTGTATGTTTTAAAGCGGCAGCCCAGTGAGGTTCACTCCTCACTGTGGCACACAGAAATGTATTAAAGGAAAAGAACTGTCCTTTGTCTGCGTCTCTCCCTCTCGGGCCATCTCCTCTACATGAGGCATCTCTGCTGGCTTGAGTTTACTCAGTTCTGATTGTCACTGTGTGCGAAGGGTCATGTCTGTGAGGGAGAAATCTTAACCCCCAATTGCCCCGTATGGGGCAGACACCGTGTCTACACTCTGACTGGCCGAGCAGACACTGAACCTTCGTTAGAGATTTAATGGTCTTTGGCTTAGCGAGCGTGCAGAGTAGGGGTTAGACGTGCGGTCGCACTTCGCAGCCTGGATTCAAAGTTGGCTTTATTACAGACAAGCTCTTTGTCATCGGAGAAATCACTTAACCTGCCCGGAGCTCAGTTTCCTCATCTGTAGCACAAGAATAATACACTGACCTGTTTCATAGGGTTGTGGTGAGATTTAAGGGTGGTGTGGGTGGTTGGTGATTATTATTAATAGAACGCCAAGTTGCATTCTCGAACGCCCATTTCTTGACGCGGAGGTGGGGAGCCAGTCGGAAGCAGACAGTGGCCTGGCAGCTCCTGCAGGGGGTTCTCTTGGTGGGGGAGGGGCTCAGCTGGGCACTGGCCCCGCCCCCCTCAAGCCCCAGAAGTTTCAGTTCTGCTCTTGTACTCAGCCACTGGGGCGTGTGTGAGAGCGCCCTGGCTATGGGCTGCCCTGGGCCGGAGGCCTGTGGTTTGAGGGGCTGAGGATGTGGCCTGCGGAGCTGGGGGGAAACACAGAACACAGAAGTGACTGGTTGGAGCAGCAGAATTTTCCCTTCCGCCCAGGCTGCTTGGCACGACCTCAGACATCCTCATTCTCCTTCTCAGCTTGCTGGTGAAGGCTGTATGATGCCGAGTGGAGAAGAAGGGGTAAAGAAAGACTCTGATTTCGGGAACTTGGCGTGATGCACTTCTTAATGAGCACGAGTGTGGGGAACGCAGTAGTATTGTTACTGTGAGCCGGCACACCACCCAGGAGCCGTTAACAGATAGACTGAGCCTACACAGCACCTCAGCTCCTAATTTCATCGTTGATTCAAGTGCCTTAATTATAGCATCCAGTACCAAAGGAAAGGCTTGTTTTTACAAAGCTACCACTCCCGGAAGCCTTGGAAACAAAGGACTTCATTATCATTTCAGGGTTAAGACTTAGAGTCATTTTGTTAACTGGGCCCAAACTCGTTCATTAAACTGAAAGCTTTCTGTATACAGTCTACTAATTTCTTTTCTTTTTTTTTTAAGACTTTATTTGACATAGAGGGAGAGAGAACATGCCTGAGCGAGCTCAAGTATGAGCTGGGGGAGGGGCAGAGGGAGTGGGAGAAGCAGGCTCCCTGCTGAGCAGAGAACCTGATGCTGGGCTCCATCCCAGGACCCGGGGATCGTGACCTGAGCCTACCGCCTTAACCGACTCAGCCACCCATGTGCCCGTCTACTAATTTTTTAACCACCAATGAGCTCTGGCTGCTTTAGGCTGTCCAAGGTCATAGGGAATAGGCCTCCTTTTTCTTAAAACAAACTCCTCCATTTTCGTCTAAAACAAAGTGGAAGTGAACTAGTACTGCACACACATACTTACAAAAATGAGGAAGCGACCTCAGGCCTACAAAACAGGAACTCCAGGGCAGAGAAGAGAGAGAGGAGAAAACCTCACAAAGATTCATCAATGAAAAGCAATGTCCGTACCCGCTGACTTTTTCTAAATAGTAAGGGTGCCTCCGTCCGCTAGAGGAAGGAGACAGTGGAGAGAAAAAACATTCCTGTCAGAGAGGATTTTATTTTGTTTTGTAACAACAACAACAAAATAATCAATGAGTTGGCCAGGCTATGCTTTTAGAAGTTATTCTGGCAAAACGGAGAGACACCGGCTAGCAGACCTCAATAACGCAGGAGGAAGCACTTTCTGGATAATCTGAAGGAAGAGTGTGTCTGACACTTGGGTGTGCATTTGTTGAGCTTGAATTAGGAATCTTGTCTCTAAGGACCTCTTAAAAATGAATCTCAGACCAGCTCCGTCTACCAGGCGAAGGGCTCTGTTGCCATGTTCTCAAATACTTAGAAGCTCATTAGAAACCTACCGGTTACACTGCCTTGCATTATTAGTCAGATATTCTAAATGGACTGTATGTGTGCGTGTTCTAGCCTGTTTCAGAAGGGACTGAGTACACAGAAGTCAAAATAACATTAATTTGAAGTGAGTAGAAAAAGGAAAGGAAGGACAAAGGACATGATCACAGGGGGTTGGGATAACGACCAGGTCAAGGCCATACATCACAAATGCTATGTACTTGCCGTGGGCCATCTTCAAATGTTTCTGTAGCCAAAAGGAAAATCAAACCCCTTACTTCACCCAATGGTCAAATGATTTTAAGAAACTCTTTGTGTAGGAGAAACACAGTCTTTCTGGAGACTATGACCTAACAGAGATTTTGCAAGAGGATCTCTATAAAAAGAGTACACGTTTTTGTAACATGGGGAGTAACAGCCTCAATAATACTCTTCGGGTAGACGAAACAATTCTCTAGAAGAAACTAAACAGGGAGAGGAGATGCCAGTCGGAAGGCTATTCTTGATAGATGTTTAAAAGTTACGGGGATCCAAAATCCACGCCCGTGAATCCCAATGCCTACGGATGACTGATGCTGGACCCTTCTCTGAGGCTGTCTTCCGGTGGATAGTATAGACTGAGCATCCTCAGGTGGGGAGAGAGCAGGCTGAGCCTGACCTTGTTATGGTCCAGGGTGCAGGTCCCAGGAGGGAATCCTTTCTCAACTCAGTGTGTTCTGGGCACATCTGAGATATTGACAGATAAGCTTGTGGTCTCCCTATTGGAGACCAAACCAGATGCAAATTTCTTTCCTTGACCCAAATTTCACCCCACATTTCTGTCTATACCTGTGTGGCTTTCATACTGGGCGCCTGTACTTTTTGTTCCTAAATACGGATACTAAATACTGACTTCATGCCCCGGCTAATGCTATTCTTTCTGCCTGGATGTTCCTTCCCTTCCTGTATCTGCCCGCAAAGTGCAATGGATCTTATCCATCAGGGCCTGGTAAGAACTAGGGAAAAATAGGGCCTGGTGACCACAACAGGGCGGAGCAGGAGGCTGAGAAGGTGCAGGCTGGCAGCCCGTTAAGTACAGGGGGGTTCTCAGTGTAGACAAACCCAGGGTTACCACGTGGGGAAGGGCGGTCAGAGAGCAGGAATGGGGAATACCGGCGAGGAGGCCACAGTCCTCAGAAGTGTCAAGCGCTAGGGTCCCTGTGGCGGGGGTTAGGACAGTGCTTGAGTTTCCAGCAAGGCAACTGGTAGGTGGGGGCAGGGCCCCGCTCCTAAAGGCAGGTTAACAAGCAGGGCTGTGCTGGGGAAACTGAGGCAGAGGCAGTTAAAAGAACCTGGGGCCAAGAGGAGAGCAAGACGACAGCTGAGATCGTTCTTAACCCCAGTCAGGACTCCGCACGGAGATCGGGTGCAGGGACCTCACTGCCAGGGGTGGTAAAGCCGGCCCCCAAGATTAAAGTAACACCATGAATAAGTTCCAGAACTCTCTCCTATAAAACGCTTCTTAAG
Organism: Mustela putorius furo; assembly: GCF_011764305.1. NCBI lineage: Eukaryota > Metazoa > Chordata > Mammalia > Carnivora > Mustelidae > Mustela > Mustela putorius. The sequence goes on from NW_025421998.1 coordinate 17,658,615, forward strand.
AGTGACATCTAGGGGCAAATGCCTTTTAAGTGTGCTCCTCGAGCTGCCTGCTTTGCATAGATGTGCCCGAGAAGGTGTTATTTGGCTCCCCAGCTTTCTTTTGCTTTATCTAACATGCATTTGCTCAGTGCCTACTGTGTGCCAAGAGCAGGCAGGAACTGACCCTCCGCCCTCTCCTCTCCACTCTGCAAATACCTCCTGCGCACTCCCTACATCTCAGGCCCCACAAGAGGGATTCAGGTCAGACGGGGCCCGGCTGCCATAGCCTTGCCCAGACGGCCGTATGTGGTCCCAGGTGCCATGAAGGCACAGTGCAGGGCAAAGCACACGGCCGGGGGCCCCACCAGTGGGCGACTGCTCTGTTCGGAAGTGAGTGTGGGGGGTGTGTAGTGGGCTCCCGGAATGGAGCCTCCTGGGCAGGCTTCGATAATCAGATTTGATTCAAAGTGAGGTGAGAAGCCGCTGAACAGTTTATAGGGAGTAGCAGTGTATCTGTTGCTTCAGTTCAGGTTTTAACCAAATTCTGATGAATTTACAATCTTCTCCGAGGCCAAAGAGTAGAATAAAGGCAAAACGCTCAAAGGCGGACAGCGTTCTTTTTGGAAGGTGGGTTTTCAGTATCTTCTGATATTTTTAATATTTCACTGGCCTTAAAAAAAAAAAACCCACATTTACCACCTTTAAAATTAGGAGAAAGCCCCCACGTTCTTAGATTAAGAAAAGAGGGAGCCAAATTTCATTTGCTAATGATATAAATGTATCTGTAGGTCACAGAGGTTCTAAAACCATTTAGTGAAATTTAAAGCACAGTGGTTCTCAAATCAATTGTCTGAGTAAAACGTGGTTTTCCTTTTCACCCTTCAGTAAGGGAGAGATTTTCCCAAAGAGAATTTATTTATCAAAACCGTCATCTTTGAAATGTTTCTGTTTAACATGTGATGTCCAGGATGCTGCTCCGAAGGCCATCGGGGCTCCTCGGGTTAAAACAGTCAGCATGCCTTGGTTTTGTGCCTTTTGTGTGATCACAGCTTGCTCCTGAAGTCGACCCGATTCTAGAAATAATTTATCAAGATGGTCCTGGGCTCAACAAGTATTTTGGAAAAAAGGGAGAGGGGCAATAAAGCAGCGCCTTCCTCTTTCAGTTTCCGGCCTTCGAGCCTTCAGCCAGGAGCTAGGCATGTTTTCAGGTCTTATGGAGAAGGCTTGCCTCACCCTTAATGAAAAGTGGGTCAGCTTCTCTCCACCCTCCCCAACAGGTTACTCAAACGTGCTGTGTGCGTTAATTAACCTCACCATTCTAAATTAGCGGTTTGCTGGAAATGAGGACACCTTTGATTCAAAATGTAAATATATACAACATTTTCTAGCCTACCTAAAAATGGTGGCTTTATTATACGAGATCCTGTAGCACTATTTCGAGAGCTTAGAGACGTCCTCCCAGAGCCTGAAGGACTTTGTGTCAAAAGGGGAACATAAAACTAAGAAATAGAAAAACTTCTGGAGGGTTTCGCAGTATGTTAAAAAAAATAAATTGTCACAAGGCCTGAGTCAAATGATGAAAACCTGCTGCTCATCTTGCTCAGGCTGAAACGTCAGGAAGCCTGGATATGAGATAATGGTATACACACGTGTCTGTGGCCTGCTTTTTCCCTGTTGTGAGTGAGGTGCGGGGGATGAGCAGATAAAGAGGCAGGGTGGGGGGCAAGCAGGCAGAGCTCGGACCCCCCACCGCCCCCGCTCTTTCCCCAGAAAAAGGCTACTCTTCTGTGTTTTGTACGTTGCTGTTGTGCTTGTGATCTCATGTCTAAGAGGGCTTCTCAGCTTAAAAGCTTTCCAAGTTAGCAGACCCCTTGCAATATATACGTCCCACTGGGGGCTGCCGGGTGTTGGATTTCGGCTGTGGTCTTGGCACTGGGAAGAGCATTCTACCCATTCTGCTTAGATAATCCCTTCCTGCTCCTGCTGTTACGGAACAGGAACCCCAGGTTCTGAACAGATGAGTTCTCTGTATCACACGCAGAGATACTAAGTAGAGGACTAGGATTCAAGCTCATTTTTCTGCTCCTAAGCCATCCTTCAGCCACAGTACTGTGGTTTAAACCGTAGGCCAGTACTCTAGAACACAGATACGTCAGTTCCGTAAAATTTACAAAGGTGTGTTTTTAGCAGTGCACACCGCCTAGAGGTCACTTTGGTGAAGGAGGTTTTAGCGGTTTGGGAAGACAGCTTTAGTCACAACAGGTGGCGCAGTGGTCCTGGACCGAGAGACTAGTGCCAAGGCTCCCTGCAGAGTTTTGTTGCTTTGGGTAGAAGCTGCCTGGGACGAGGAGTGACCTTTCCTTGGCCTTCCATGTCCCAAATCTTCATTAAAGACTATTCTGAAGCATAACAATGAATAAGAGGAAAGGGGGAAGTCCTGCTGGGATTTTAGGGGTGGCACGGACACTGTGGGGTCCATAGGAACATCAGAGACGGGCAGTCATTCTGGGGAAAACCGCTCACCAAGAGAAAGAGAACAAACACAGAGACAGCAGGAAAGCTTGTCAGAGAGGACGGACTCCTGTGTGCCTGACTCTCAGTGGCATGACTGCAGCTGTGCTTGAGGCCCCTTGGGGCGCCCCCTCCTCTGGGGTCCCCCTCTTCTTTAAATGGTAAAGATCTTCCAGGTTTGGGGTTTTTTTTGGGAACCATTTTTCTCTTCCAGGAAGTTGTCAAAAAACATGGTTTTTAACGTTAAAGAAAAACAGGACTGAGATGTGTCAAATCCCTTGAAATAGTCTGAAACCCAGTTGAGTTCACACAGAAACACAGACACACACACACACGCACACCCCCCAAATCCTAAGACATCTGGCCGCAGAGATCTCAGTCTCTCTGACAACACTCCTGGAACCATGGGAGAATTAAGTCCTGTAATCAGATCGAAATCAGCCAGGAGAACAAACAAGAACAGACAGCTTTCAAAACAATGCGTATCTCCCAGTTCCTGTTGCGCTGAATTGTGGGGCCTGGGCCACCTCCCAAGGATCCCAGGGTACTCAAGAAGAGACGCCCGGAAAAAAGGTTTGTTCCTGAAATGCTAATTGCAAACCAGGCTGTGCTGAAGAGGCCCTAAGGCTGGGGGTGAGGGACGGGGGTGGGGTCTCTAGAGGGGACCCAAGCACAGCTGCCGGTCAAGTCACACTCGACCTCCCTGGTCTGTTTCGTGTTCGTGGGGGGTACCGTGCATGTATTTCATGCAGCCCGTCGCGTAGTCATTTTCACTTCTATTCCTTCACAGTTACTAAGTTTGCAAGTGCCAAAATGTTCCTCCTCGGGTGCTTGAAATATTTGCTAGTCAAATGTGGATGGAGACCAGGAAGGAATATAAAAGCAAGGAGGACGTGGACGCCCCGGGGAGACGGGCTGACCCGTGTCAGAGCCCGCTGACCAGTGAGTAGGCCGTGTCAGAGCTGGGCGCACCCCCTGCACACACACTGACAGGATTTCGAATGAGAGAAGGGACTGTCCTTCACACACATGAGACAAGAGTCCAGAGGTGCGGCCACCATGCCCTCTGTCAGTACTCTGAAAAAGACACACCTGTCGCAGACATCAAGAGGAGCTCCCGATTGTTGGAGAGTCCTGAAAGGGACACGCAAGATTTGGATTTTCTAGGCCCTGGCTTGAATAGAGAAAGAAATATTCGGAGGGGCTCCCCGGTCAAGCCCCCCTTCAGTACAGGGGCCATCCCGGTGTTCCGGATCCGCCTGTCCCTGGATTACGGAATGCTTTCACCTGCCGTTTGGTTTGGGGTGGGAGGTGACGGAGGAATGGGATCGTGTACGTGGGGATGGAACGCAGGAAACAGGGAGGACCGGGTGCCTCTGCCGGAGAGGGTGGGCAGAAAAGCCTTAGTGGAGCTGAGGGGGCAGGGCTGCTGGGCCGGGCAGGCACTCTCCGGTTGGTGTTCCCGGAGGCCACGCAGGAGGAGGCCAATTACCTGAAATTTCTGGAAGTGTAGGCTTGTCTTCTTTCCAGAAGTTCCCATCACAAACAGGAAGTCTGGAGTTAGCACAAACGGCACTCTTTCTTTATTAATGCCCAGGAAACTTTTGTAATTCCCAAGAATGTGTCCAAAGTCAATATGAAATAGGTTTCCTTCGGAGAAGAAAATGTCGGACATCATTACACTGGCACAATGGCTTGTAACAACACTCTGGTTTGTTTATTTCCTGGAGTATTTTTTCAAGTTGCTTGAAAATGAGCTATCTTGGGTGAGAGAGCTATTTTTACCCTGTTTTAGAGGCTTGTGATATTTTTTCGGCTTAGCAGGTGTGCGTAGTAGTAACCACAAAGCACTCTTTGAACCAAGTGTGTTTTTGATATCCTCTGGTGTTCTTTAAATGACAGCCAAATGCCATTAAAAAAAAAAAAAAATCCTTGACTCGTCTCAGAATTATTCTTAGAAATGGAAGTTTACACTCTCTGGCTAATCTGCCATCGTTATAACCGGGACCCTCTTATGCCCTTTATGGGACTCGGGAGAGAAGGCGGGTCGGTGCTGCTTGGGGGAAGGGCATTCACCTTTTACTTTGGAGTAGCCCCACAGAAATAAACCATTTTGAATCTCCTTTGGGTCCATTTCTACCCCTGTCACTATTACCACCACGATGACCACCATCTCCTCTCATTTACGTAGCCCGTAAGTACGTGATGTCTTTTGCTTCCCACAGAGAGGAAGCAGTTTACCCCCATCTGGTGCCTTTTCCAGGCTCCATTCTTAAACTGGTCCAGATTTCTTAGAGAACCCTTTCCTGGCACGGTAGCCAGTACTGACCACTGTCAGGGCAGTCAGCGAACTGGTGACGAGGGGTAGGTTAGGAAGGCAGAGCGCTTCCGATGGAAGGACATCTGGGAGTTCTTGTCGTCACTTCCCTGCTGTGTCTGGCACTACTGATCACACCCGCTGTCACCAGCTTCTGGGATATGTCCCCACCCAAGCTTTCTAGCTACTCTCTGGCTTTTCCTTCTGAAGTCACATTTCTGGCATCTTCTGTTATTCACTCCTGGGTTCTGTCTGGGAGTGATCACGGTGTCTATGTCCCTGCATGGTAATGACTTCTGGATGTGTGCTCTCACACGGACCTCTGCTTAAATATTGCTCTGTGCCGAGGGGAGGGGAGGAGGGGAGTTAGTACTAGTTCAGTGGGGACAGTGTTTCCATTGGGGAAGGCGAGAAAGTTCTGGCGATGGGTGGTGATGGTTGTGCAGCAGTGTAAATGTATTTAATGCCATTTAACTGTACACTTAAAACTGGTCAAAATGCTAAATTCTGTTATATATATTCTACCGTGATAGAAAAATGATAATAAATAAACTCACCTGTCTCCGTGATCATAATATTGTCGTTGTGCCTGTCGCCTATTCCAAGAACAAAGGTAGCCACACAGTAGCCAGCGCAGGAATAAACAAATCTCTCCACGGCTGCCTGAAACTAATGCAAAGGCATCCGGGCATTAGCTGTGTTCTAACCACAAAGAACAGCGCACCCCAGCGACAGGTGACTTCCGAAAAGGACAGTTCTGGGAACTGTTTTCAGAGAGCAAATGGGTTGCCCCTGATTTCATTAACGTTCTACGAACTGCCAACTTGGTCACTGCTCTCCTTACAATTTAGGTGAAGATTCGGTGACTCACGAGAGCGGGGAGAGGAAAGAAGAGTCAGGGAGCAACAGTTGATCGAAGGGTTCATTTCCGCACCGCTTGCCAGCAACTCCACAGAACCCATAATGGTTCCTCCTTCATCCGTGAACATATGTTTTGCTTGTGACCACTCCCAGTAGGCACGGGTTCACAAATCCACGTGTATAGCCGCCTAATAAGTGCTGCTAGTTATATTTCCTCCCCAAAAGGCTGCTAACCATGCAAATGAGAAGGGCTAATCTGGCGCAGCAGAACTTGAAGCGACAGCCAAGCAGCCCCAGCACGCAGCTTGTGAAGGACGCAGCATATGTCCTTCAGAAAGATGCTGGAACTGACATTTGCCGCATCCATAATTCACCGTTTAGATGGGAGGGCGGGGGCGGGTGTGTAAATTACAAGTTCGCTGATAGGATAGGTGGCGTTTCTCAGGGAGGAAGGGGTTGATAACACAGTGACTACATGTTTCTGCTGAACAACAACAATGGACTGTCCTAAAAAGTGCCAACACATCATTTCATAGAACCAAATTTGATGCAAAGTGTGCCTGATAATCAAAGGAGAAACAAATGCTCTCAGCATTCTGAATGGAGCGTTTGACACCAATCTGCTGTGTCCCACGGGAAGGTGCTTAAAACCCTCTTGGCCTCATGAGGACAGGATTTTGCCCAACATCAGGTGTGACACTGGTAGATGCTTTGAAAATGTGAACCCATTATTGCTACATAAATGACCAGCTTGCAAGGAGCCTTTGGCGCTGCAAAAAGCAGGAGCTCACCTTTTCTTCAATGGGGCATTTTTCTTTGAGCCAGTGATTCAGGACCTCATCTTTGAATGCACCTGTGTTGCCCACTGTGCTTTGCTGAATTTTGGCAATTGTTGTGGCATCTTTCACGATCTCGATCATTCCTACAGGAGGCACAGAATCTGATGTAAACTGGGACCTGGTGCCTGACCCCGGGGTGAATGGTTCTGTCTTTGTTGATGGGGGTTGGGGGCAGCAGGCTTTTCAACCAGGGGGCTATTTTCCAGGTTTGTGCTTTTGGTTTTCTTAGGAAGGACAGGAAGTAAAGGAGGAGGAGGGAGGAAGTTGTGTGGGACCTGCTTTTGGTGTCCCTGAATGAAAAAAGAGGAAAGCTGGTTTTGAAAAGTCATAAGTAAAAAGCACTTATGTGCTGAGCATAGGAGTTTGGCAAATGGTGCCTTTTCCTTTTTTTAATCCCAGGGTCAAATGGAAGTGGTTTTATACAGTTCTCAGATCAGAAGCTTGAATAAAAATATGTGTGGCTCAAAAAAAAAATGTTAAATGTCTATAAAAGCACCGAAGAGATGACTACATAATCACTTCAATAATGTGAATTCTAAGATACTAAAGTAAGTGACAGATCTTTCCATCTATTTTTAAATGTTATTTGTGAGAGAGACGTTTAATGTGCAGTGAAACGAGTTACAGTTTAGACATGGAGAAGTAGAGAGGAGGGAATAAGTTCTTACTAAAATCATTGCCATGTATAGTCACAGGACTGGAATCCCACACTTGTGTATTTCCAACAGATCCACATTAACTCGAGTCACATGCACCAGCCTTGGAACACTGCCTTCCTTTATATATGTATTATGTGTGTAATTTTTCAGGTATTAAATGCCTACACCAAAGGGCTTAGGATCCCGTGAAGCGAGCTGAGCAGTACATTCATCTCCCGAGGTGACCACATACCTATTTTGTCCCCAGTTGAAATGCAACCATATGGCAGGAGGCACAGATCCAAAGATTCAGTCTCCCAAATGGATTCCATGATTCGTAGAATCTGGACAGTGAACACAAAAAAAGTCTCCATTAGAAATCTATATTTGCTTAATGTCTTTTTCTTCTCCCTTAAAAAGCCCCACAATCTTATCTGGTAACATGAAATATGTATGTTAACGTACACTCTATAAATAACAGCCATACTTTATTTATAAGGGGTGCTTTGAGATTCCCCTTCCTTGGGGGCCTCTTAAGTTCAGTCCCTGAGATGTCCTCTGGGGAAGAGGGTGAATGGATTTTGAGTGGGGAGACATGGTAATGACGTTTTAGCTATTCTGGGGTTATGGTCTGCTCTGCTGTTCTTACGAGTTTTTATCCATAAGGCACGCTTGGGCTAACCCAAGACAACAGGAGCAGCGCTGAAAATGCCGGCAAATTGACTGAGTGCTGTTCTAGGTCTTTCATTTGCATTTACCCTCTCACGGGGGTATGATTCTCATTTCCATTTTGCAGGTGGAGAGACTAAGGCTTCCTGAGCTCTTGTAAGCAGCATGCCTCAGCATCAAAACAAAACAGAAAAGGCAAGTGCAAACCTCCCCGCAAATTGAGAGGAATGGCACAGTGATGCGAGTTCTTGTCTTCGAATAATTCAAAGGAGTCTGCAAATTTATGGGAAATGCAACAAACCTCCAAGAGGTTTGAAGGATTTCTTTTCCTTTCTTTCTTTTGAATACTTCTGAGACAATACACCTAGGATTCTCAAAAAGAGAGCAAAAGGTATTATCGCTTCCATATCAGAAATAAGTCCGAGCAGAAACGGAGAGAACGAAACACGACCAGTTTTTAAGCAGGCCACATTTAGCTCAATGAGGTCTGCCTATTTTTAAAAAAACCCACTAAAGATTAGAACTTATGTTACTTCTACAATGGTGAGCTAGAATATGGAGAATATTACTTTCCCGGTTTGCAAACCTAAAGTTGATCCAGAAACGTTAGACAATATGGAAGATGGCCAACATCGATTACCATCTGCCTCCTGCTCTAGTAATCCATTCACTCCTGCTGTTTAACTGCATGAGTTCTGACATCACCTGCCTGTTCTTCTTCTCTCTTTCCTGTCAAATCCTTCACTTGGGTTTGCAGATGTGGATGTGTATCAGAGTCTATGGGTCTCTAAGGAGAGCACCTGTGGGTGCACATCTGTGTCTATAAATATACATAAAGGGGATGCCAGGGGGGCCGAAGAGGTCTGTATTTTATGTTATCGCGTTAGGAGTATGGTGTGCACAAGAAGGGCATGGGGAGGGAGACCCATCTGGCCCCATGCGGAGGCTGGCTGTGCATCTTCTCACGGATGGATGGAACAGGGCTGTTCCCTGATCGTGCATCGAACAGTCTGCAGCCATGCTCCCCGCTGTGGAAACTGTTACGGAATGCTGGCTCACCGTGTGTGGATGGAATAGGAGAGTGGGAATGGAAGTCGTGGGGGCATTTTTTAGCTCTAACACGGGATTCTTTTTTCAGGTAACTGTGCAAAAATTTCCTTAGCGGTGGCGTACCTGTAAAATCAGCATGTCTTGACGCAGGTCATCACCATGTTTAAAGATAATTCCAATCGTTTCGCTGGATAGGGCTGTGGGGTCGGCACATTTAAACTCAAGCCACAGCGGCTTCTTCTTGGAGGCCATCACTTTACATTTTTCAATCTGTAAGAAAAGGGTCATGTGTTTCCAACACATAATGAATACATGTTGTGGAGATACAAATCCTCTTGCAAGGCGCCACTACAAACAACCAGTACGGCATCCTAGCTGGAAAATGATGCTTAACGATTTGGGTGAAAACACAGAAAGGATTCCAACCAAATCTGGAAATGCTCTCTAAGAGCAAGTCATAGTACCTGAAAGCAAGAGTTCTCAAACTGTGTTCCAAGGAACCCTCAGAGTTTGTGGAGGTACCCAAGAAACAGTGGCAGATGCCATCTGTATACCCACCTCCAAGGGCCCTGGTACTCCCATGTGCCATTTATCCAAGCCCAACAAATACTAGTAGATGAAATGTAAAGAAAACCATACCAAGGCCCATCATCATCAAATTGCTGGAAACTCACGGTGCTAAAACAGAAAATCTTAAAAGCATCTTAGGGAAAAAAGACATGTACAGAAGTCAAAGATAAGAATGATAGGAGAATTACTGTCAGAAAATATGCAAGCCAGAAGAAAATGCTGCTGAAAGGGAGGGAAAAAAATCACCCTAGAATTTGATATTTAGGGGAAACATCTTCCGAAAAAATGAAGGTGGGATAAAAAGGTTTCCTAGACAAACATAAGCTGAAAGAATTTCTAGCCAGAAGACCTGCCTTATAAGAAGTATTTAAGGCTGAAAGAAAACAATACCAGAGGGACACAGGAGCTGATACAAAGAAATAAAGAGTCCCAAATGTGGTTAAGTGTGTGGGTAAATATAAAAAATGTTTAATCTCTTAAATCTGCTCAATCTATTCTTAACTATTTAAAGCAATAATAACAAGAGCTATTATTATTATTGGGTTTATAACATATGTGGGAGTTAAAGGCATGACAGAATAGTGCAAAGGATGGGAGGAAGGTAATGGAAATACACTGTTGTAAGATTCTTAGGCAGATATGGAGTGGTTTATCATCTGAATGTAACCCAGAGCATGTGGTATTGATAGAAGGATATCTATTTATTTATTTATTTATCTTAGAGCAAGTGGGAGGAGGGACAGAGGGAGAGGGAGAGACAGAATGCCAAACTCCTCAATGAGTGCAGAGCGTGATGGAGGTCTTAATCTCCTGACCCTGAGATCATGACCTAAGCCCAAATCAAGAGTCGGAAGCTCAACACATTGAGCCACCCAGGCTCCCCAAGGATAGATATTTAGATCAACGAAGTGGATTGGAAAATCTAGACATAGGCCCTCTGAAATATGATCAGTTGATATCTGACAAAAGTGCCAAGGTATTTCAACAGGAATAGGTTAGTGTTTTCCATGGATGGGGCCAGAAAAGTCAGATATTTGATTCTAAAAAAACCCACACCTGATCTTTACTTCCAACTCTACACAAAAATTAACTCAAAATGGGTCAAAGACTTACATATAAGAGTGAAAACCATGAAACTTCTAGGAAAAAAGGATTTGTCATGTTGAATTAGGCAGTATTTCTCAGCTTGGCCTTGCTGCCATTTTGGGCTAGATCATTCATTGTTGGGAGGCTGTTCTGTGCACTGTAGGATAGTAAACAGCATCCCTGATCTCTGCCCACTAGATGCCAGCAGCATTGTTCCAGTTGTGACCATAAAAAATAGCTCCAGACATTACCACATGTATGTGTTTTTGTTGGGGGGTGTCACCCCTGGTTGAGAATTACTGGATAAAACAGATGTTTCATAGGACACATACACACAAAAACTATAAAAAAGTGACAAGTTAGGCTTAATTGAAACTAAACCCTCTTCTCTTTGAAATACACTGCTAAGAAAATGAAAAGGCAAGCCATGGACTATTATTCATAAAATATATACCTGATAAAGAAAAAAGGATTTGTAGCCAGAATATATAAATAACTCAAAAATAAGAAGGCAACCCACATTTAAAAAAAAAAAAAGGTGGGAACAGAAACTTCTCAAAAAAATAAATAAGCATATGGACATTGGGGAGGGTATGTGCTATGGTGAGTGCTGTGAAGTGTGTAAACCTGGTGATTCACAGACCTGTACCCCTGGGGCTAATAATACATTATATGTTAATAAAAGACAAACAAACAAAAAAAACTTGGGGAAAAATATAAGCACACAAGAAGATACTCCACATCATTAGAGAAATGCAAATAAAAGCAACAGGGTGATACCAGTTCACCATTGGAATGGCTAAAATTAAAAATTGGTGATAGTAAGTGTTGGCAAGGATGAGAGACAATTGGATCTCACAATGCTGGTGGGAAAATAAAATGGTACAGCCACTTTGGAAAACCAGTGTGGCAGTGTCTTATAAAATGAAACACACATGTACCATGACTCCACTGCCTTGCTGTTAAATACATCCTCAAGAGGTGAATGGAAAACAAGTCACAGTATATCTGGACAGGGGAATACCACTCAGTCATAAAAACAGGAAGAGAATGTTGACACACACAGTGACGTGGATGGATCTCAAAAGCACTATGCGAAGGAAAAGTATCCAGAAACAAACACCACACAGTGTATGATTGCACCTCATGAAGTTCTAGGAAAAGTAAAACGATGTGGCAGGGGCAGATTTGCTGTCTAGGATGGGGGATGGCAGGAGGGAAGGTCTAATTGCAAAAGGCACATGAAAGGACCCTTCCTACGACATCTCTTTGGAAATGTTCTCTATCCTGATCGTGGGGGTGGTTATATGATTTGTCAAAACTCATTGCAACGTACACTTTGGATGAGTGAGTTTTATTGTACGTGAATGATTCCTTAAGAGAGCTGATTTAAAACCAAGTGGTTGGGAAACGCCTGGTGTGGAGGTTTCGAGCAGCTAGTACGTAGAGAACACCTTGACGAGAACCCTGTTGGGGACTTTCCAGCTTCTCTGTCTCTACATACATGTTAGCTCTGACCCACTGGGCCCTGTAAAGCGTGCACAGACAGCTTCAAGACACAAAGACACTTGGGGACATCAAGGTGATACCTACCACTAAGGCTCCCGCCTTCAGTCCAGGATCATACGGCACTCTAAAGCTTTTGGGGAGATTCGCATTCTGCAGGTTTTCAAGCTTTTGCTTAAGTTGTGAAATAACTGTAATTGCCAAAAGCACACAAAAGTTACGTAAGTTCAGGGAGTCACCGGTTTTATCTAGAACATTTCCTGAGGCCACATCTCTTCATAACATTCTATCCATTTGGTCTGGTGTGGAGCTGGAACCCAGGGCATTGGGTTTCTGTCTTTGAGGAACTAACCATAAGAGGTGGCGGGTTAAATCAGGATTATTATTATTTAAAAGATTGTATTTATTTATTTGGCAGACAGAGATCACAAGTAGGCAGAGAGGCAAGCAGAGAGAGAGGAGGGGAAGCAGGCTCCCTGGGGGGCTTGATCCCAGGATGCCAGGATCATGACCTGAGCCGAAGGCAGAGGCTTAACCCACTGAGCCACCCAGGCACCCCTAAATCAGGCTTATTGTGAGCAATGTGACCGTGACGCGTGATACAGCAGAGGATAGAAGCGTGGGAGTGCCTCTGTGGGATCCCAAGCCAGTCAGGTAAGGGAGGATACCTTGAGGGTAATGCTAAGGAATGAATACTGTAGTTTTCGTTCCAATGTGAAACTCTCAACTGCCATGTGGTTTGGGGAACAGACATTTGAAGACTGTTTGAAATGCCATTCGGTTAGGGTTCTGTAGATTCTTTTCAAAAGAGGAAGCTAGGTTATGTGGAGACAACGTGATACCCTCAAAATTCAAGAGTTCTTCAGAATTCTAAAGTCTAAGTCAAAATATGTAGGTTAAAATGACTTCCTGGATACCATACTGGAGGCCAGAACAAGTGTTTCCCTTTCTTATTTGCAATGCAAAAAGATGATTATTACCATTATTATGTTTTAGGGGAGAGTACTACTGGTGTATTGGAAAAGAATCAAAGGGAAAAAGTGGAAATTTGGAATATTAAGTTTAAAATACTGGCTGAGTATGTTAGAGTGTGTCCACCTGGGGCCACAGTGCTGGGTCTAGGTATACACAAATGAGTAAGACATAGCCTCTTGTTTCAAGGGTCATGAAATTTACCAGACCAGAAAGACATGTTAATGACTCTAATTTAATACAGTATCAACCCAAAGCTATATACAGAGAAAGAGTGATTAATTTTCCTAGAGGCAGGGGCAGGATTTCTTAGGGATAAGAAGATCATTTTGGAAATGACTTCAGAGAGGAGATGTATAAATCCACTGACATAAATAAATAAATAAATAAATGTATTTGTGTGTGTGTATATATATATACACACACACATTTTAAATTAGTTTCTTAATAATTTCTTTAAATGACTGAAAATTTGAAAATTATGCACATATTGAAAGGGAGGAAATAGGTAAGTATTTGCAAGTAACTAATCTTTGGATGGGTGTAAACAATTGTTCTTAATACATCTTACATTGGCATAATGCTTTTTTAATTTTTCATGGAGTTTAATGTCTATTTTCAAAAATTCATCATTAGCATGTATATGTGTATAGTTCAAAAAAATATGATCTTGTAAAAAGAGAGCTTTAAATTTGCTTACTCCAAGGAGAAAGGGGATTAAAAAAACCTGTCTTTGGCTCCCTTTCAGAAGGTGCGACTTGCCTTCCTCAAGGAGAAGAATCACAAGGATGAGGGCACTTGGAGATGAAGGCCTTTGGAAAGGGAACCATGAAAACACAGCCACTGTACCTTGGGAACTGACATCATACTTCTCAGCAGAGAGTGACTTAATATCAATGGTGACCTTCTGCAGCGTCTCGATCACGTGAACTTGTTGGGTGAAGTCGTGGAGCATGGCCGTGCCGCAGCCCCTCAGGTAGGCTTCCAGGATCACGGCGAACCTCTGCTGATAGTGCCGGGACTGGGCTATCTCACTTCTCAAGAACCAAAACAAGAAATGACCGATTCTTTTGTTCTGAGGGTGGGAACGAGAAGGATGAAATTATTGTGACTCAGGCTCCCGCAGCCAATTCTCTCTCACTTTGGAAATGCCCCACTATGATCAAAGTGGAAGGACTTACTCTTAAGCCTCGCTTCAGCAGAAATCGGGCCAGGGCGCTGTCATGATAAGGTTCAAATTTCACAGCCTGAAGGAAGAACACATGGGCACTTGTCCGATTGCACTCTGTGTGGGTTAATCAGGAAAAAGGGGTTGCAGGGAAAATCGTCTGTCTTCCTGGGTCTTTCCGGGCTAGGGTGAGAAGACTCTTACCAGCCATTGCAGTCAGCCCTTTCTTTTCAAGGACACTTTGGGCCAGAGCGAACCACTTGCTTAGGGCCTGGGATCAGAAGCCAGAACTCTCGACTCATTGTTACGTGCTTTTGATAACCTCAAAGGTGAAGCTGTCAGGCTTTAGCTTCTGGTAAGGGCTCCCCTGATTTACTGGAAGGACAGAGGGGACACATGGGGATGGCTACAACAAATCGGCAAAAGTGATACGTAAAAGAGGTTGTTGGAAAGGAAATGGACAGTGGAGATAACAGTACATATAAGGAGAAAAAGATTAGATGTGGAAATCCTAAAAATCCTGTCGGTTCCCTTTTGCTCAAGATTTGTGTTTGGCATCTCCCTGAGCTGCCTCATGGGCCTTACTGCAAGTAAGTAGCAGGCCTGGACCGTCCACACAGAGTGATCACTACCCCTCTGCCATGGAGCAGTGTAGACAGAGCTTTTTGTCTGAAAAGTCTCTGATTTTATTTTATTTTATTTTTATTTATTTATTTGACAGACAGAGATCACAAGTAGGCAGAGAGGCAGGCAGAGAGAGGAGGAAGCAGGCTCCCTGCTGAGTAGAGAGCCTGATGTGGGACTCGATCCCAGGACCCTGGGATCATGACCTGAACTGAAGGCAGAAAAGTCTCTGATTTTAGATGCTCCTTCCGGTTTAGTCATTTTCCTATCCCTTGGCTATCACAGAGATATGGACTCAGGGGGCAGACTGCTCTATGACGGAAGGAAAAGCACCAGTAAAGTGGAAAAAATAATTAAGAATGGTGGGTGTATACATATTTGCAATATCATTCTCTGTACTTACAGTAGCTCATCTTTTTAACAGCTGCAAGACTAGCAAATAAGATGGGTGCAAAAAGAGGGTGGATATCGCATGTATGCATAAAGAGAGGCTTACAATGAAATTAGCAATACTCTTAGTATTTCCTTTACAAATAGAAATGATCTATCTTTTTTCTCCCAAGGAACCAAAGAAATTCCCATTCCGCTTTATGTTTGCAGGCCTGTGGGTTTCTAGGTACAACATCCAGTTCTTACTCTGGTTTTCCAGGTTGGAAATGATCAATTCTGACACGATAACCTCTCTCTTATCTCCATGCTGTCAATGGCGCCTCTCAAGTGTGG
Organism: Mustela putorius furo; assembly: GCF_011764305.1. Taxonomy (NCBI): domain Eukaryota; kingdom Metazoa; phylum Chordata; class Mammalia; order Carnivora; family Mustelidae; genus Mustela; species Mustela putorius. Next base: position 17,674,128 of record NW_025421998.1, read on the forward strand.
GCCAGTAATCTGTCTGTAGCTGCCATGAGGGTCTGAATTCTGAGAATGTGGTTATTTAGCCATGGTACCGACTTCAGAATCAGTTGTATGTTTCTGGCTTGAACGTGAGTCTTTTTGACCTTATTCGTGTTTCACTTCTGTAAACATGATGCTGGTCTGAACCAGGAGACCATTTTCATCAGGAATGAGTCATTCCCTCATATCGGAAAATGTCTCAAATAGTTTTACAAATGACGACTCTTTTTCACATTTACGACCACAGATTCAATGGTAGTGTTACTTACTGACCTCTTTCATTTAAAACAGTTCCAAGAAGAATGTCATTCATTTTTCAATTCTGCACAATTTGCTTGTGAAAATGACAATAAAAGATAATTCATCAGTGAATTAAATTTCATTAATTTTCACTTGTGTTATGTCAGGATCTGAACTAGTCGGCTGAGAGAAAGATTAGGTACATTTAATAGATGAAAGCAAAGGTTGAATATCATATTTCAAGGATCTGCCTAATCATAAGGTGAAGATTCAGAGTTAAAGTTGAGAATATCCAAAATGCTCCTCAGAAAACTCAGGGGTCTTCTTCTAATGGTTGTTAATGATTTGACAGTTTAGTGTCTGACACTTGGCCTGGCTAATCTTAAAGATCTTGGGTCAAAACATCACGTATTTAGAACTGTCCCTGGTTTCCTCTAGCTACATTAAGTATCTCCAGGACCCCTGCCGATTTTCTTATACTATTCTGCAGGCTTCCCCCAAAGCATGTGCACAATTTGTTATTAAATATCTGTTTGTATGTGTATGCATTCGCTGTCAATCTTCTCCACAGCACCACAAGTTATGGGGAGGCAGAGACAGACCCGGTTGTGATCATGGGTCTGTATCTACCATCCAAAATGCGGGAAACACTCAGTACATGTTACTGAATTAATGTAGGGACATCTCTGCACTCTAAATAAACAATTCTCTTCTAATTCCTTTACTTCCTCTTCCTTGTTAAGCAGCACAATACCATCTGGGAACTGCTGTGGTGCCTGGAACCATGCCTCCTTTTTTTCAACTTCCTAGGTAAACCGTAATCAAATCGCTTAGCTTCTCTGGACTACAGGGAAAGGTGCGAGAACTGGAGTGGAAATCCTGGACCAGACCTGTCTAAAGAGGGGGGCTTTCAAGGTGCCACCCAGATAGGAGATGTTATTCTATGGACGGTGATGGGTGCGATCAGAGAGGCTGATCTTTTCTCTCTAGGACACACTCTCCTGCCATGGGATTGTTGCAGGGTATTGGAGGCCATGCAAAGAGCAGGGCCTGGAGTTGGATTTCTGGTTTGATTCTTTCCCAACTATGTGACCTGGAGTACATTCCTTAGACTCTTCGTGCCTCTGTGCCCTCACACATACAATGTAAATGTTAATCTGACCTCTATCATAGTTGTTGGGAGAGTTCAATGTGAGAATACAGGAAAAGCATGCAAATCACTTGGAGCCTCCCAGTCTGGGCAAAAGGGAGCATTCAATAAGTCAGATCTGTCACTCATACAGTAAATGAGAACAAAGGACTCCTGTAGGGCCAGTTTTCCTAAAAAGCAAAATTGCTCAGGTCTTCAAAATGCTTATTGGCGGCCCCTCCAAGAGAGTACACAAGTAAATGGGACAGTTTGCCGCTTTTTGATGTGGCTTCATCAGATCTACTGTGACTGACTGTGACACCATGGACAAAAGGCATTTGATGACCACTGCATGGGGAGACTGTGTACATGCAAATACACTCTCGAAGGACAGTGCTCTGGGGAGCACAGCAGCAGCCCTACCTGGACCAGCTGTAGCAGGTAATGCAAGACGTCATCGTCCTCCAAGCTCTCCAGTTTCTGAACTGCGATGGCTCTTACGTTTTCGTCCGAAAAGTTGCAGTCCAGGAGCTGCATTGTTAACCCAACATCCAAAGCACTTTGGTCCCAGACCTCCCGTCTGGCTAACAGTTGGTATGTTTTGGCTACAATCTCTTGTTGTCCCCATTTTACGGAGCTAAACAGCTTAGGATAGGCCTTTGGATGCTTAAGACTTTCATATCTAAAATGCCAGAGCAGTTCTTTATCCTCTGCAGTGAGAGGGTTCAGTGGATCCGTGGCGATGATTGCCTCCAGTTGCTTGCGAAGCTGGTTGGGCATTTCCGCCCGAACCCGGTCCCCTTCAGGGTCAGGTGTGGGCCGATGCTTAGGCAAGGCGATGGGGTGGCAGTAATTGTCCAGAAGAATGGAGATGGACATGGAGTTCTCCTTGTCTGGGTTGGTCGCCGACGTGAGCTTGTCGGCATTGAAGCTCCCATGGTCTTCTCCCTTCCCGGAGATCTGCCACATGTGGAGCACGTACTCCCCGTGGCGCAGCAGGAACCGGTGGTCTATCAGCAGCAGGTTCACGTAATAGAGAAGCTGCGCTTTGCCTTTGGACTCGGAGCTGGGGCTCTCTGCGGCCACCTTGCCCGACAGGACTGGAGTTTTGCTGCAGTAGATCTGGAGGTTCAGTAGAGCCCCTCTGGGCAAGTCTTTGATTTTGATGCTGAACTCGAGCCACACATTCCAGAGCACCTCCTCCGTGAAGGGTTTGGGGCTGGTTCTCCTTTGGCAAAGCACCTGCTGCCCGTGCTGGATGTTGGCCTCCACAAAAACCGTGAGGTCAGCGTTCCGGGGCAGGACAGGGATATCAATGCCTCTGATTTTGACCCTGAACTTCCGGTCGCAGTCCCACAGGGACACGGTGAACACACTCTCGTGGTCCTTCCCGTGGATGGTCAGCTGCTCGTGGTAGCCAGTGACTCCCGTGCAGTCGTCCACCAGGGGCCACTCTTCTTTCCTCACCTCGTCCAGGGCTGGGTCTGGAGGCGAGTCCAGCACCAGGTGAATCTCTTCTCCATTCTTGAGGCAATGTCTCACCCACTGGAAGTTTCTGATGGGCGTTTCACCCACCAGGTACTCATCGCGGCCGCACACGCGCAGCACAAAGTCCTGTTCGTTTTGGCTCTCGGGGATATCCATCAGAGACTTCTTCTTGGCCATCTTGGCGAAGAAGCTCTGGAGGATGGTGCCTGGGGTGTCGTCGGCCGAGACCTTGATGGTCTGGCTGGTAGTGCTGCGGTGAATGACGATGAAGATGCAGTTGTTGGTGATCTTCTTCAGCAGGTACTCCGGGAGGGGCTTGGAGGTCACCCACGGGTGCATGGCGTAGAGCTTGGGGTCGCGGCCCGCCACCTCGACCATGCGCGGGGTGACCAGGCGGCGGCGCGTGAACTCAAGCTCGTTGTCATGCACGTTGCTGACATCAGTGACGTCGTAGCCAATGAGGGCGGTGAGCTGCCGCTGGAAGGCCAGCGTCTCCTCGGAGGGCGCGCGCCGCTGCACCACGTGGATCTGGCCCGGGCTCCGGTGCAGCACCTGCCAGTAGCGCAGGCAGTCCAGCGTCTGCACCACCTGGTGCTTGTCGTAGATCTCGTACCACTGACCCTTCTTCTGGTAGAGCAGGAGGAAGTGGTCCGGGCCGAGCCGGTGGTAGAAGTCCGCCGCCACGCTCGTCTCCAGCGCGCGCAGCCACACCTGGGCCTTCATCTGCTCCACGTTCCCATGGCCGGCCACGTGCAGCAGCGCCGTCTCGGGGGTCTTGCTGTTGCGCTGGCTGGTGGGCAGCACGAACTCGATGGGGATGAGCTCCATGGAGGACAGGCTGGCCGCGGAGTTGCGCGGCTTCATCCTCCGGCGTCGGCGGCGGTTGTCCTCTCTCAGAACCACGGGTTGTTCATAGTTCTCCAGCTCCATGCCCTACGCGACCTGGGAGCGGGGACACAGGAGGCTTTGTCACGGGAAAGGCACTTTTGTCCCACGAGGTGGCAGAAGAAGGGAGAAGAATGGTAATGTCGCGCGCATGAAGGGACGAAAGGTCGTGGGGGCAGGGCTGGTGTTTGGAATCCGGGCGTGGGAATCCTGACCCCGCCCCTGGCATCTGGGGGCCTCGAGCAAGTTCAGGGATCTCTGCGCCTGTTTATCACCTGTCAGCTGGGATTAGGAATCCCTCAGAGGGTGAAAGAAGTGATTAAATTAGGTGATATCCTTGTTCAGCATGGGCGATAGGCATATGGGGGTTCATTTATCTTGTACTTACATCTGAAAATTTAAAAAGAGACGTAAAGCACTCATCTCGCATGGTCCCTCACGTGTTATAACGGCTCCAGGGTAATAGCTGTTCTTAAGCATATTGAAATGGATAGAGGACTAAAATCACACAGTTAAAGGGCCGAGTTCTAATTTACAAGGTGCAGTGTGAGATGTTGACTCCCCCTCCCACTTTGAAAATGGGCCTTTGACTTGTTTCGTCTTTGTTCAGTCTTACACTTCTCCTTGGGACCCAGACACCTCACCCAGCCACGCTGCACATTCTCGATTTTTCAAACTGTCTGGATCAGGTATCTTACTTCCTAGCCAACTTCCTGTCTGTCTTTTTTTTTTTTTTTTCCTTTCTAGTTAGAAAAGGTAGTAATTGCATTGATAATATTCAAAACCATCAGATTGGGTGATATTCCAGAGTAAGAACATTTGCAAGTATTTAAGTTTTTGAATTACGAAATGGGTACACGTTGCCACTGTCATTGCTACATTAAGGGAGGATCTTAGGGGAGTCACCCAAGGCAGTACTCTTGTAGTAGGAGCGTTCAGATGTTTTTCACTTTGCACCAATTCATTCCATCTGCTCTGCCTCCAACAGTGGAGAAACCACAGGCTGGAAGCAAGGATTTCTGGATTCTAGTGACCTGCTAGGTGGACCCCAGTCAATTATTTAACTTTTTTTTTTTTTGGCCTTCATTTTTTCATCTCTGTGATGAGAATTCACAAATTCATTTTCATTATTTCACTCTTTCCTCAAATCTTTAATAAGTACCTCCTCTTCACAAAACATTTGAGTACAAATGTGACAGAATGCAATAGGAAACACTTCCAATAAATAGTAAAAATATTAAAATTGAAATACAAATGAGGTGTTTTGATTTTAACATTTAGTATCACCACATTGTAAGATATATTCTAAATAAGAATCAAATATCGAAACAAAAGTTAATGTTTCAGGAAATATCATTTACTCTCTTAAATGACTAATGTTAGTGAGATTCATAAGTACTTATTTCCTTAAGAAAGAGCAGACCATTTGATATATACCGAAAGGAGTTTGATTAAAAGATAAGCAAGACAAGTTTCATTAGATTCAAACTTCTATTCAAATCTTGACCTGAACTTACTTTTAAAGTCAGTATTCCCTCTCTTTAAATATGATGAAGTTATATTTAGTAAAGACATGAAATTAACTGTCCCAGAGGATTCTCTCTCCCAGCTTTTAATTCACTCTTTGGTCTGTGCCTATGTCCTAGATTAACGGTGGAAGAAGAGAACCATAAGGTACATTTATACTGACACGAGTTGAAATAAAATCGGTCCACATTGAGGCAACAGACACATGCACAGCAATCGCTTCTGCCTCAGTGATACCGAACCATCTCACGAGATACCGGACGCAGAAGAAAACAGGCTGGCTAAGTACTCACTGCTCTCCTTCATGGCCGAGGCCACAGGCTTTCTCCTATTAAGGGAAGGCGTCAGAAACACCCTTACGCGCAGCAAGCAGTGAGCATGCACTTGTAAGACCGAGAAGCCCGGTGGGCACAAGCCCCCGCGCTCTCCCCGCTTCCTCCCAAACAAAAACAAAACAAAACAGGACAGATGCACCTGCAGACGCTTTGGCCAGAACCTTGTGAATATCCACACGTCTAGGCTGGACTAGACAGTGAACCGGAGCCATTCAGCGGTGGAATCATCTCGAGAACCGACAACTCTTCCAGATAAAAATATTCGAGCTGAGGCGGAAGTGTCACTATTCTGAGTCAGACCCGACAAAGGGCAAAAAATAGAAGGAAGTAATACCTGATAAAGCCGCCCCGAGAGCGAGGCGGAGATGCTGAAGGATCATTTGTTTAGTTTTTGCAAACAAAACGAATTCGAATCGACCCCGTGTGCCTCTAAGCTCTTCCGCTTTTCTGGGTCTCCCTTCATATCCAGATGCAGAGGAAGTGTTGCAGTTACCAGGAAGGAAGTTTTAACCAAGTTGATTATACGTGTGATTGCTCATTTTAAAAGTGTCAGAAATGCATTTCCTGTTATAGCACAGAGGGAAGCACGAGAGTGAACGATGTTTACGGTATGTATATTCTCCCCTTTGAATGAATGCTTTAGAAGGGCAGAGACTGAAACAAATTAAAATATACATTCATAAGGCATAAATATGCGAGACAGAAATAGTTCTTTCTAGATAGTCCTGAGAAGGAAAGGCCTAACAGCTGCAATATTAGAGAAACAGTCTGGTAGGAAGCTTTTTAAGAGCCCAGGTAAGCCCATTAGCCCTGCAAAGCTCATTGAATTATTCCCCCCACCCCCCGGAATTCAAATGAACCCTTGCTCATCAGCTGTAACTGAGGGGTGGAGGGTAGGGAGAAACCTAGTGATCTAGGGGCCCGAGTTACCAAGCTGAATGAACATTTTCAAAGATAAGCTCTGAGAGCTTGCTTCTTTACCTTGCTAAGACATTTCTCTATATTTTCAGAGCATTCAGGGTCCAAATATCACTAGCGTGTGTATGTGTGTGTGCTTGTATCCATGTGTGCTGTTGGGGGAGACTTACTGTGACCGATATTGTCTACAGAAAAAATGGTTGTCATGGGAAGATTGGGGAGCTGAGCACTGACACACCATCAGATAGACAGTCACAAAGAGATAGCTTCTGAGTCCCATGGGAGTGGAGAATCCATAGAAAAACCATCCTAAATAATTTTTAGAGAGTTCTATATTTTCCAGGTGACCTCAGTTCTTTCTGGAACCCCTAAACCCACTCAGATCCTGAAGCAGTGTCCCCTCTCCTCTGCTCCAGGGTTTCCTACACTAGAGTTCATCCCCAATCTGGGTTCTCCTGGACTCTAGCTGAGCCCCAGGAACAACAGGGAGGATGGTGCTGGCCTCATAGCTTTCTTGGAGGTATGTAATTGAGAGGTTCTCTGAATTACTCTTACATCAAGATAAATTATCCTTGATCTGATCAGTCTCCTTTCACATGGACCCCTTGGGTCTTAGCTTTCTGCAGATAGTTTCTACAAATAGTCAAATAGTACCTGTAATCATGGACAGCAGCCTGCAAACCATTTGATGCGAGGACTGCCTCCCCAAAATTTAGAGGGGCCTCATCAGCTTCCCAAAGTATATTCCTACTTAGGAATCCTCCCTTAGGAGGATGGTGGATTTAGAAGCCTCAGAGCTGTCCTCCTGGTGGATTCTGAATGAGGGGAATGTGCTTCCCCACCGACTGTTGAAGGGGGGCTAATTGGGGCAGGAGAGCTGACCACAGAGGGACCATGAACTTGGCCAGATCTCTTCCCAGACTATTCAGCAGATCCCCCTCCTAGCCCTGGCTTAATCACACTCGGGGCGGGGGGGGGGCACATCCCAACCTGATTACCCCCCCACCCCCCACTTCCCATTACATTAGTTATTCCGAAGTGCTAGACACTGGCTCTTGGGTCTCCTTTCCACTGAAGGAACTACTCAGCTAAGTCCAATTATACAAATATTGTCTGTTTATGACTAAACTTGCAAATGGTTCAGGCTTTATTGGTGGTTTGAGATTAAAAATACTCTGCCCTTCCCCAAATCCTAATATAGCTGCTAAAATTTGACTATATGTCATAAGCGTTTCAAGGCAGAAGTTGTGGTCAATGTCTCCTTCCTTTCTGTGGATACTTCCTCCTTGCAGAAGAATCCTTTACGAGTTAGGGCCTCTTTCAGCTTCAGAAGACCCCTGGACTTCATCATTAACCTGCTTTATTGATATGTTTCTCTTTTCTTCTCCCCCACCCCATTCTGTGGATCTCCATGCATCTAGGACCACGTTTTTCTTATCAGTAGATCTACAAGACCTTCTGTATCACTCCCAACCATCATAAGAATGACAAGGTAGGACAGAACAGAAAATAACCCAGTAAGATCTGTCAGTGGTTGGTGAACAGATTAAGAATGAATCATTTGCTATGAGGAAAGCTCATTGTGCTAGCCTTCAGAGAGTTTATTTACGGTTTAGTTGGAGATAAGATGTGCAGAAACAAAGCTAAGATGTACAATGTGATAGTACGTATAGGTACGATTAAGTACATTATATGATGTCTGCTACAAAAATGCAACAGTTTGAGGGAAGAGATCACTTTGGTGGGCTTTCTGGCTTAGGAAAGCACAGGGTGAGGGAAGCTTTTCTTTCCATCAGTAATCACCCCAAGAATAATACTATCATCACCCACAAGAACAAACTCTCCCATAGCACTTTCTATGTGACTTACATTGTTCCAAGCACTTGGATACATTACTTGATTTAATCCTCATCATATCCCAAGGAGGGCACTCCTGTTATCCCCATTCACGGGTCATGAAAATAATGCACAAAGTTGGGTGACTTGCCCCCGGGTCCCACAGCCGGGAAGCGGCAGCTGTCACAGTGTTTATTCCAGGGGACCATAGCTGTTTTACTGGGCTGTCTCCTCCACTGGACTGTGAGTTCTTGTGGACAGTGACTGGTCTGCTCATCACCGAATCCCCCAGGGCCTGACACAGTGTACATACAAAGCAAGGGCCTTGATAAATATTTGTGAAATGGATAGTTTGTGTAGGATATCTCCATTTTGAAAATCAGCGGAGGGACGCCTGGGTGGCTCAGTTGGTGAAGCGCCTGAATTTGGCTCAGCTCATGATCCCAGGGTGCTGGGATCAAGTTCTGCATTGGGCTCCCTGCTCAGCAGGGAGTTTGCTTCTCTCTGCCTGCCACTCCCCCTACTTGTGCTCTCTCTGACAAAAAAATAAAATCTTAAAAAAAAGAAAAAAAATCAGTGGATCTCCTTGCATTTACAGGAAGCAACAGGAATATGGGGGTGATCCCCCTTTAGTCTCCCAAATCAACCAAAACCCAGGTATCCCCTCCCTCCCATCTAACCATGTAACCCAAAGCCCTGCAATTTGCCTTCTCTGGAAACTTCAGAACAGGAAATACGGGAGGAAACTGTTGTGTAGACTGGGGCAGGTGGGAAGAAACTCAGTGTAAGATTATAAGGAACTGTAAGGATGTTTAGAAACATCCCCTTTATAGCCCCCCTGCCTGATCCAATTTATTAGTTCTCTTTGTTGTTCCCTTAATATAAGGAACTGAAATATAAAACCCCAAACTCCCTGTACCACCCATCCTTGTAAACACGAAATCCACCGCCCCCCCCCCCCCCGCCCCCGCCCAACACGGATGTTAAGACCCAGCCCTGGGACCATGTCTGCAGAATTACCTGCAGACACTCTAGAAGTTTTATCTACCTACACACCTATCTACTATCTCATCACATGACTGTCTCTATCTCAGGTACCGAGATCCTGACAGAGACAGAACTGCAACAGCGAGTGCAGCTTCCAAACCAAAGATGGTGCCTGATTTCCCTGTTCTAGGGCATAGCAGAGACGTACAACGGGCTTAAATGGAGCCTGCTCTCAGAGCTCTGGTCCAGACCTGGAGCTATGGCAACAGAAGCGGCTTCTCATGCCTTTACGTGGGACTTTGAACCTTTCAAAGCCCTGGGTTCTCTGCTTAAGAGTTTGGCGGAGGCACATCCCCTTGGAAGGAAGCCCAGAGGATGCCCTGCTTCTCCAGGTTCCAGAAAAAGAGCGCAGGAGTGCGGGCGGGGGGATGGGAAGTGGGAAGGGAGCGCGGACCCCGAGCCAAGCCCTGCGGGGCTGGGGACGCGACGAGGCCACCGCCCTGCGCCGCCCTCCTGGAGTGGCGGACTGGACTTGGGGCCGTGAGCCACCTGCCCGCCTCCCCAGGGCCCCCGCCCCATGCTCGGTTCCCCGCGGGGCGCGCGGGCCGGGCGGACCCCACAGCCTCGCTCCTTCGGGTATCTAGGGGGAATCTTCTTCGCCTCCAAAGCCCGGCCTCTGGCTCTGCGATTACCCATTCCGTGGTTCTGTTTAATCCGATGAGAATTTTCCGCGGGTCCGGAAAAGCCCCAATGGGCGTGGCTCCACGAGGGTGTGAGTGGCCACCCCCCCCCCCCCCCCGGGTTTCTCATTTTCTTTTATAGTGGATATCTGCCCCCTCCCCTTCCTTCCTTTTCTTTTAAAATAGTATTTACCGTCTTGAGCGGGGGAGGGGCTTCTGGATTGTTGAGAACACTGTTTCTGGACGACGTAGGGGCGGCGTGGAGTGACCACTTTGCTGAATATTCATCGAGTTGCACCCTCGATGGTCACTTTTCTGCGAGTGCGTTATACGTCAATATGGATCAACCATAGTATTTACCTAAAGTCATTTTTACTTTAAAAATGTCTGAAATTTAAGCAACTTTCCATACTTTCTTAATTAAGAGGGTTTTCCGCCGCCTTCTTGGCAGACCCCCTGCCTTGTGAATCTGGATGTTCCGGGTGGGGGCAGTGCCGGACCCTCGGGACCCCTGGACTTTCTTTCATAAAAAGTAACGGCTTTCCTGAGATGTACTTTACGTACCATTCCCTTTAGCTTTAACCTTGCTCCTGGTCCTCTGGGGCCAAGGCCACAGTCCTAATGCAGTCATGAGGGTATCCTAATTGAGCTAATCGCATAACAAAATCTCAGTGGTTTACTGCTTTCTGGCCTCTAGAGCTGGTGGGTTGGGGACAGGGGGTTCCAAGCATTCACTCCAGAACCGGCTCCCTCCAGCTAGAGGTTCTGCTCTCCGCTTGGCCCTTGAGGCCTCCACTGGGTTTGAGAACTGCCTGTGGCTCTCGTGCCGTCACTTCATTGGTCAGAACTCTGTCACGTGACCCACCGAACGGCCCGGGGACTGGGGAGCAGCCTCTCTGGGTGCCCCCCCGCCCTGTGGGGGAGGGGAAGAAATGGAGCGTTCTGTTGGCAGCAACATAGGAGCGTTGTCAGCGCTTTGAGGAGCGTGATACAATGTAAGTAACATCATCTATCTGAGTTCACGTGTTCTGGATTATTTCTGTCATGAGACACTTAGAATGTGGCCCATCAGCGTTAGACCGTCACTGACATGATTGTATCTTATCTCCTGTCTATGCGGAAGGGTCAGTGATGAGTAGAGGCTTCCACGGAACCAGACACTGGCCATCCCCTCTGTTGCCTTTTCCCGATCTTCGAGAATAGCGCAGTTCTTCCTGCTTCCTGCTGGGAAATGGTCTCATCAGGCGGCGCAGTTACCCAGAGAATCTGCCTTAGAGAACGGAGATTCCTAAACAGCTGAGCAAGTACATTAGTTGATCTTGTCAGAATCGAGGCCAACCAAAAACACTTTTTAAGTCACACTTTTAGAGTATTTTGTGAATTATTATACCACCCCATCTCAAAGTTTATCAGTCATAATCCAAGTTTATTTTGATGATCTTAAGAAAACCTATTTTTACTAAAACATATGTATCAGCAGCAGTATAGAGCACTGAGGGAAGGCTCGGGTCACATGGTCCCTTGGAGACCAGGCTGAGGGAAGTCTACCATCTTCAACATGTGGCTTTCTGGTTGCCCGCATTGGCATCCAGCCAGAAGGTGCGAGTGGCATGTGACACGGTCGATTTTTTTTTTTTTTAAGATTTTATTTATTTATTTAGTCAGAGAGCACAAGCAGGCAGAGAGGCAGGCAGAGAGAGAGGGGGAAGCAGGCTCCCCGCTGAGCAGAGAGCCCGATGGGGGGCTCCATCCCAGGACCCTGAGATCACGACCTGAGCCGAAGGCAGCGGCTTAACCCACTGAGCCACCCAGGTGCCCCTGACACGGTCAATTTTGATGGGCTGGGCGTGAAAGTGGGAAATGACCTTTCCATCTACATTTTGTTGACCAGAATGGAGTCGTATAACTACGCCTACTGTAAGGGTCTGAGCCTCTGTTGCAGTTCACCAGTGACCACCCAGAGATAGTGATGGGGTTGGTGCACAGCTGGTCATCTCTGCCACAGTGGGGCCAGCATCTCCTCTTTTTAAAAAATGAACCTACCTACCTTAGCTCTACCCAAATGTGATATACTAGGGATGTTGGTTTTAAGAATAAAAGGAGATTTTGCTTTTAATACGATGGGTCTAGAAGGATGAAATATTTTGTTGTTCGATTGATAATGTAAGTTTATGGGATTGGTAATATGAGTCCCAAAGGAGGGGCGTAAGCTTTCAAGATGGCGGTGGCTGGCTGGCTGACCAGTACACAGAGGTGAAGGCCCCTACGAGGGTTTTTCTGGTTTTTGTTTTAATGAACAAGTGAACCATACAAATGGTCAAGATGGGATGGAGATCGACATCATCCACCAAGAGTGGAAAATGTTTGAACCCCACAGACCAAGCCCAAAAAGAAGCCCAGAAGAGAGAATTAAAGAAGAACGAAAAACCAGTACATGATGGTACGAGCTGCAGTTCTGAAGATGAAGGATCTTAAGAAGATTATCCAGGACATGGAGAAATTGGAGGAAATGGAGTTTAACCCGGTTCAGCAACCACAGTTAAATGAGGAGGTGCTGAAAGACAAGCGTAAAAAGCTGCATGAAACCTTTGAACGTAACCTACGACTCTTTGAAAAAGACAGTCCGGGTATTTACAAAGAGCTGAAAAAGCTAGAAGTAGAATATGAACAGAAAAGGGCTCAACTTAGCTGATATTTTGACACTGTCAAGAATGCTCAGCGTGTGGAAGTGGAGAGCTTTCCCTTGCCAGATATGCCACATGCTCCTTCCGACATCTTAATCCAGGACAGGCCTGGTGCCCAGCCACCCTCCATCCTTAAAAAGACTTCATCCATGTTTGCTGTGCCATGTTTGCCCCCTGGCAGAAAACCTCCTGGTCCCACCACCTCCTAAAGCCTTGCAAATATATGGCTGTAAATTGGGCTTTGCCCTAGATCTTCCCCCTCGTAGGCAGGATGAAGACTTGTTATATAGCCCAGAACTTGCTCATCGGGGTCATGATGATGATGTTTCCAGCTCCAGTGAAGATGATGGGTATCCTGAGGACATGGATCAAGATAAGCATGATGACAATACTGATGACAGTGACACTGACAGATCAGATGGAGAACGTGAAGGGGATGACCTTGTGGATGTGATGATAATGAGAGAGACAACAACGAAGGAAAAAAGTCAGGTCTGAGTGTGAGATTTGCAGATATGCCTGGAAAATCAGGAAGAAAAAGAAGAACATGAAGGAACTGACTCCCCTTCAAGCTGTGATGCTTTGAAGGGCAGGTCAGGAAATCCCCGAGTAGGGACGAGAAGTAGAAGAATTTTCAGAGGATGATGACAAAGATGATTCTGATGATTCTGAAGCAGAAGAGCAATCACAAAAACAGCATAAAGAGGAATCTCCTTCTGATGGCACATCTACTGCTCCTTCACAGCAGCAACCCCCACCCCCCAGTCTGTTCCCTCCTCCTCAGATTCAAGCACCTCCCATGCTGGGACTGCCTCCTCTTGGACCACCCCTGGCTCCACCCTCAACCTCCCACGGGCCTTACTCCTGGACCACCTCTAGGAGCTCCTCCATTCCTGAGACTGCCTGAAATGTCGGGACTCTGAGGACCTTTACCCCCCAACTTTTGCCTCTAGGCCCACCACCAGGCCGATCTCATGGCCCTCCCCCAGGTTCACCTCCAGGTCTGCCTCCTGGCCCTCCTCCTCGGGGACCCCCACCAAGGCTCCTTGGTGCATCTCCCTGCTCCTTCAGGTATCCCTCCTCCTCGTCCTGGCATGATGCACCCACCTTTGATGCCTCCACTTGGACCTGCCCCATCTAGGCTTTTCCCACCAGCTCTGTTGCCAAACCCAGGGGTTTTATGTGCTCCACCCAACTTGATTCAGCGACCCAAGGTGGATGATACAAGTGCAGCCTCCATTGAGAAGAAAGCACCAGCAACTGTCAGTGCCAAGCCACAGATGACTAATCCCAAGGCAGAGATCCCTCAATTCGTGCCCACTGCATTGAGGGTATGTCGGAAGGATAAAGGGGCCACTGCTGCTCCCCAAAGAAAGTCACAGGATGATTCTGCTGTGCCTCTTGCCAAAGAAGCTCCCAAGTCTGGTCCATCTGTTCCTGTCTCAGTGCAGACTAAGGATGATGTTTATGAAGCTTTCATGAAAGAGATGGAAGGGCTCCTGTAGCAGCTTTTAATGCCAGAGCAGGTTTCTGTTCATATCAGTGGTTGGTGGGGAAAGAGGCTCTTACTAAACTTAGTGAAAGAGCGACTTTCACTGTCAGGGTATTTTTAAATTTCAGTTCAAGGAATATCCTAAGGTTTAGAATTTCTTGCATATAAGAGAGGATTATTTCATTCAGAATAGATGGGTTATTGAAGCAGTGCTGCTAATATACATTCCCTTTCATACCACCGTGTTCATCCTGTTTGTTCCCCTTCTCCAATTCTTTGGAAACTTGTGATCAGGGGGATCTTTGTTACTTACTTGTTTTGATTTTTTTCTTGTGTGCAGTGGGCACTGGAGTAGAGATTTCCGAAAAAACAGTTTATTTTACCCCAGCTTGCCTTTTGTGTTTGAGTTATTTTAATATTTTCTTATAAATATTTTGTAATATTTTAGTGAAATGGATTGCAGTGTCATCTCCTAATATAAAGCAAGATATGTGGGAAGAAAATGTACAATTCTTTGATTAAAATTATTTCCCACTCACCTAAAAAAAAAAAAATGAGTCCCAAACAGGGATAGATAGCGTGGATTGTTACCTGATGCCAATGTACAGAGGAGTAAGAAGTCAAGCAGAAGTGATACCCGGTAGGGTTGGTGACAAATTGTCCAGTTCTAGAAGGCGAGCGCTAAGACAATATTCTCCAACCCTCTTTGAAGTTAAGATGATCATTGATTTGGTTTGACCTATGAAAGGTGAGCAGAATTGTGTCACAAGCTGTCATGTTTCCTCCCCTCTGCTGTGGGAAACTTGAAGAACTTGAGCCCATGTTGAGATGTCAACACGGCCCCTGAAAGGCTGGGACCAGCTGAACTCCCCAGTTTACTCATGTTGAGCTTGCATATGGGCAGGAAATGCGCTATTGGTGGGTCAAGTTACTGAAATCTTGCTGTTGTTTATAACCAAAATCCAGCCTACTATGTTCTGACTCCCATGTTGGGTAAAGGTTCTCTTTGAAGAAACAGGCTGACGTAATATTCTGGATCAGATTTTAGAAGGTTAAATTTCACTCTAGGGAATTTGAAATGCAAAGCTGTTTTGGGTGAAAGATTGTAATGATATCAACTTGAAGTGGTATAAACCCTTCCTATGTATTCATTAAGATACAATAGCCATCTTGAAAATACTTCAAAAGTGATGCTATAAACTTCTTTATTATAAAGAATACCACAGAAAGAGCATTTTATCTAATGCTTTTAAAGTACACAATTATAGAAAAATAACCTCTAACTTCTTTTTCCAGCAGTTTTTTTTCCCCCAGCAGTTTTTAAAAGAGATCTTACTTTCAGAGTTGTAGATGTAGAGTTTATTAAGTAAATTATATATTAATTTTTTTTTGTCTTTGTTCATAAAACTGTTCCCCTTTTTCTTCAGGGATTTTTGTGTGGCTTTTCTTAGAACTTATTCCTTTTTAATTTTTTTTAAGATTTTAAAATTTATTTTAGAGAGAGAAAAAGAGAGAGAGCGCGTGTAAGCATGCATGCAAGCAGAGGGGAGGGACGGAGTTGGAGAGAAATTGCCAAGCAGACTCCTGACTGAGCACAGAGCCCACGCTCTGTCTCATGTCCCTGAGATCATGACTGGAGCCAAAAGCAACAGCCGGACGCTTAACTGACTGAAACACCCAGGCGCCCCAAAACTTACTCCTTCTTGTGGTATTGAAATGACTGGAATTAATACCAGAGGCTCTTCTCCTCCTTTTATTTCCTCAGTTCTGCTTTAAAAATTCTATGATTACCATATTTAAATTGCGGCATCAGTGTATATTATCACTAGTGCCAATACTCACGTGGAAACCTTATTATCCTCTGCCCCAATATGCCTCATGATGAATAAAGGCGAGGGTAGTGCTACACCATACACCTCAGCGTGAGACAACAGGCTGTGAGTCTTTCCTACTTTACAGTACGGCAGGAAGTTCAAAACTTGGTGGGCAACAAGACAGACCACGCTAGCATTTCCCAAATGCCAGGCTTTGCTCTGGCTATGTCAGAGCCCTCTGGGAAACTGGTTAAAAACACAGGATTTTTGGTTTCACTCCATTGTCCCTGAATCAAAACATCCAGACAGAGGACCTGGGAATCTGCATTTTTATAATCTCTCCAGTTGATTCTGGTGGACAGTGCGGCCCACCTCCAGTGGGCAGCGTGCCCTCTCCATCCTTTCTTGGCCTCTGGGCCCCTAAACCACTTACGATGTGAGATGGTGAGATCCTTTGAGGGAGAGAAATTCTGATAGAACGTTTGAACTTTGAGTTAACTAAATATGTACCCCAAAGGAGACAAAGTGCAGAAGGGAGGGGCAGAGACAGAGAGAATCTCAAGCAAACTCTGCACTGAGTGGGGAGCCCAACTTGGGTTCAGTTGCATGAACCTGAGATCACGACCTGAGCCAAGAGAAAGAGTAGGCCACTTAACTGACTGCACCACCCAGGCACCCCCAAAAGAGACGTTTTAAAATCGACAAGACTGGGGTGCCTGGGTGGCTCAGTGGGTAGAAGCCTCTGCCTTCAGCTCAGGTCATGGTCTCAGGGTCCTGCTCAGCAGGGAGCCTGCTTCCCCCCAACTCTCTCTCTGCCTGCCTCTCTGCCTACTTCTGATCTCTCTCTGTCAAATAAATAAATAAATGAAATCTTAAAAAAAAAAAATGACAAGACGGAGGGACTTTTAATTGGCAAGTGTAATTTTTCCCAGTTGGTGAGGATAGAGGCTCAAGAAAAAGAGAAGTCAGAGCAAACGGACACCTTTTTGTCTTTGCACAACAGAATCATACGGATTGGTACATACGGATGTACACTATGGACCTCTTTGTCCTTTAAGTAACCCAGCCCCAAATTTAACATTAAAAAATTTAATTTGACATTAAGATTATTTTTCAAGTAAAATTTATTAAAAACCATTCCCTGGGATGTATTTTGGAAAATGTTGACCCACGTCATTTTGATGCTTCTCCGTGTGCCCGTGTACACATGTGCACTTACACAGTCTTAGAAAGCGTCGTCACGCACAATTTGGTGGCTTCCCCCCATGGCGGACTCAGACCACTGGGAAGTAGGATGTCGTGTGGATCTGAAGACTGCTGCTGTAGAAACTGAGACGTAGGAGTGAAAAAACTGGGAATGGAAGGTTTGGTGTCTTCATTTATGTTTCTCCAAAACCACAGCCTCCAAACTGAGACAAAGGATTTGGGTGCCAGAACTTGATTTGGGAAATGATCCCAGGAAGCATAGTGATAGAATCAGATGGAGACACAGAAAGTGGGGGAAGGTCAATGACCACTGGTGAGCACAGGGCTCGATCCCTCTGGGATGCTTCCAAAAAAATATGTGCAGCAGCCCCAGGAACATCCTACTGACGGGAGCAGGAAGTTGATTACTTACACTTCATTGGTCGGGGGTTACTCCTGGCCACATAAATCCTTCCACGTTTCTGACCCTTCTCAGGCTTGGCCCAAGTGTGCCCTTCAGCAGAGAGACACAAGTGCTTGAGGCTGGAAGCTGTCAGTATTGTGGGAACCGTTTCCTGAAGACCTGGGTGGTGGGGGGGTGTTGGGCCAAGGGCATACGGATGGATTATTG
The DNA here is from genome assembly GCF_011764305.1 of Mustela putorius furo. NCBI lineage: Eukaryota > Metazoa > Chordata > Mammalia > Carnivora > Mustelidae > Mustela > Mustela putorius. Next base: position 17,691,974 of record NW_025421998.1, read on the forward strand.
ACAGGATCTGCTATAACCAGCCTAACTCTCATCTTTTAAGGTCATTGTTTCTGCCCCTGTTGGCAAATAGTTAACTCTTTTTCTGTGGTTGTGCCACCAGCTGGAACTGCCTATTTTGACCTCAACTGTATGATCAGTCATAGCATGTAATGTACTTTTTTTTTGATTGATTGAATATTTTATTTATTTATTTTATATAATTTATTTATTTGATAGAGAGCATGAGCAGGAGGGAGGGGCAGAGGGAGAAGCAGATTCCCCACTGAGCAGGGAGCTGAATGTGGGGCTCAATCCCAGGATCCTGATATTATGACCTGAGCTGAAGGCAGATACTTAACCAACTGAGCCACCCGGGTGCCCTTATTTACTTATTTTTAAAGAAGATTTTATTTGTTTGTTTGTTTATTTACTCATTTAGAGAGTATGAGTGGTGGGGGCCGAGAGAGAAAAAGAGAGTCTTAAGTAGATTCCATGCTGAGCACAGAGCCCGATGTAGGACTTGACTTTATGACCCCAAGATTATGACCTGAACTGAAATTGAGAGGCAGATGCCCAACCTACTGAGCCACTCAGGTGTGGCACTGATTGAAGGGGTTTTTTTGAAGATTTTATTTATTTATTTGACAGACAGAGATTACAAGTAGGCAGAGAGGCAGGCAGAGAGAGAGAGAGAAAGGGAAAAAGGCTCCCTGCTGAGCAGAGAGCCCGACGCAGGCCTCGATCCCAGGACCTGGGGATCCTGACCTGAGCCGAAGAGAGAGGCTTTAACCCACTGAGCCACCCAGACACCCCCTAATTGAAGATTTTTAAAAATTTTATTTACTTATTTTTAAAAATTAAAGTATTATTATTATTAACATGCTGTGTTATATTAGTTTCACCTTTACAGTATGATTCAATAATTCTGTACATTACTCAGTGCTCAGCAGGGTAGGTGTACTCTTAATCTTCTTTATCACCCATCCTCCTATCTAACTCCCCTCTGGCAACCACCTGTTCTCCATATTTAAGAGTCTGTTTTTTTCTTTCTTTTTCTTTGTTTGTTTTTTAAAAATTTCACATGTGGGTGATAGAATATTGTATTTGACTTTGCCTGACTTATTTCCCTTAGTATTATACCCTCTAGGTCCATCCATGTTGTTGCAAATGGCAAGAAATCATCCTTTTTTATGGCTGCATAATATTCCAGTGCACCATCTTCTTTACCCATTTATCTATCTACAGAGACTTGACTTATTTCTGTATCTTGCCTATTGTAACTAATTCTGCAATGAACATAGAAGTACATACAATATTTTGTATTAGTGTTTTCATTTTCTTTGGGTAAAGGCTTGCCTTACACACCAATTCTGGAGATATCTTTTCATCCTGCTTTACAGGAAACAAATGATGTTCAGTATAATCTAATCTCATGGGACTATAAGTCTAAGGATAGGATAAAGTGTAGATAGGGAATTTAGTGGCCATGTCAGTCCTGTGATCAGAACCTATTGTTAGTGACTTAGGAGCTCAGTCAAACCTCATCCCCCACACTCACATAACCTGACCTGCCATCATGGAAAGGAAATGGAAATTAACTGAAAAGTAGGTGACTCATTTTAACAAACATCTAGTGAGTCCTTATTGTTTCTTCTAATAAAGAACATACTGAGTGAAGGTGATCTTAGAAGTAAAATCATAGAATTTTAGAGCTGCTGGGAGTTATGCAATATGTATTTTGAGTCTCCTTTGTGTACTGGTTAGGAATGTGGACTAAGCAGAGCACCCAAGTGGCTCAGTTGTTAAGCATCTGCCTTTGGCTCAGGTCATGATCTCCAGGTCTTGAGATCGAGCCCTGCATCAGGCCCTCCACTTGGCGGGAACCCTTCTTCTCCCTCTCCCACTCCCCCTGCTTGTGTTCCCTCTCTCACTGTCAAATAAATAAATAAAATCTTAAAAACAAAAAGGAATGTGGGCTAAGGAACCAGGCTGCTTGGGTCCAAATGCTGATTCTGTTGCTTGCAAGCTAGCCCTGGGCAAATTACTTTGTATTTCTGTGTCTTAGTTTCTTCTATACAATAGTATCTATGTCATAACATTTTAAGGATTAAATGAATCAAAGCATGTAAAGCTCATAGTACTGGAGAGTGGTGAGCAGTGGGTAAATTTTAGCCATTAATTAATTGTATCCTGCTTCACAGAGCTGCCTGGAGACCTTTCCAAGGCAATGCCCTTAACTTGTGTCAGAGCTGAGACTGGAACTCATCCTGTTTTCTAATTTCTAGAACAATTTGTTTTTGGCACAAGTTGTTGAATGATGACAGAAAATCTCTAAAGGTGAGACGTTTGTTAGTCCTTGAGAGACAAGGTGAACAATGTTTTGAGAGCGATTTAAAAAATCACGACGATGGCATCACATAGCACATTCTATCTGTGAACATTAAATGTAGATGGAATTGAAAGTAAGGCCTAGAGGTCATCATGGCATCAAATCATTATGGAAGCTTCCTGAAAGCGAGGAGAGCCTTGAGCATGGTGCATCTGGGTAGCATTGAATTTCCTGGGAATAAAAAATGGGGAAGGCTTTCCGTGTGGGGAAAGGGCATGATGGTACCAAGAGGAGGTGCACATAAAACAGGGGCTCCCAAGAAGATGGGCTGGAAGGCAGGGCACTGAGGCCACATCCTGGTGGCAGGAACAGTCTGGGTTCGTGCATGTCTTTTGTCTGGCCTACAGAGATTCACAAAAGTCTGGGTTAGCTACTTTATCTGTCATGGTTCTTCAGAGAAATAGAACCAAGAAAATGTGTGTGTGTGTGTAGTCTGAAATCACTGGGGTAGGCTGGCTGACTGGAAATTCAGATAGGATTTCAATTTACATTTTTTTTTTCTTTAAATTACCTGATAGAGAGAAAACAGAAGCAGGGGAGTGTGGCAGAGGGAGAAGCAGGCTTCCTGCTGAGCTGGGAGCCCCACACAGGGTTCTATCCCAGGAACTTGGGATCATAACATGAGCCAAAGGCAGCCCCTTAACTCGCTGAGCCACCCAGGTACCCCTCTATTTACATTTTTGAGACAGAATTCCTTACTCTTTCTTCTCCAGGAAACCTCAGTTTTTTGTTTGTTTGTTTGTTTGTTTGTTTTGCTGTTAAGTCCATCAACTGATTGAATGAGGCCCTCCCACATTATCAGAGGTAATCTCCCTTGCTTACAGTCAGCTGATTGTGGATGTTAACCACATTTACAAAATATCTTAATAGCAAGACCTAGACTAGTGTTTGACTAAATAATGGGGCACCATAACCTAGCAAGCTGACACATAAAGTAACCATCATAGCTACCAACATTTTAAAAATCTCTAGATTTTAAAAGAAAGAGCTGGATTTCTAGATTCTTCGGACAAATGGGAAGATCTGGCAACTCTGGATGGTAAACTTTTTTAGATGAGGGATGGACTTCAGGATTGCCTTACCTTGTCCGTGGGCATTTGGGTTTGTATCCTGAACCCTCAGGGGGAATGGAGAAAACTGAGTTTGGAAGGCAAGACCGTTTAATGGAGGACGTTGAAATCTAAGTTCAGAAGAGAATCCCAGCAGCAAGGAAGAAACTTGGAGATCTTCCAGATCAGCGATTTATCTGTGGGGAGTGCTGGGCAGGGGGGAGGGGCATGGTGGGAGTGGTAGGATCTGGTTCCTGGGAATGCTTTCTTCTAATGGTTCCACTTTAATCTGGTTTATGTTTTGGGTTACTCAGAATTTTGAAGACCACTCTTCAAGACCAGCATGGCCATTTCATAATTAAAGAAACTGAAGCACAGATTCTCAGTTTGGATTTTATATGACGGGCCATAGAGAGCCTTTGAAGCACACTGCCCAGGAAACAGCCAGTAGTTCATGTCAGCAAACTTGTCTGACATCTTTTGTTATGCTGTACACGATAATATCCTGATGACTATGAATAAGCCTCTGAATGTGTGTTTAACTCCTTATGGATCCCTTGCTCTCAAGTGTATCTAACTCCTTTTTGAATCTATATTTTTTACTTACCTCTCAAGATAATTGATTATCTTCACATCTCTATTCCTAGAAGTACATGAAGTGGTCCACCTGTTTCCATCTTCAACTTAAGATTGAATTTTTAGTTAAACAATAGAAGTGTTCAGAAGTTTAAGAGCCAAATGTTACAAAGATGGAGGCAAAAATGGAGACAGATTTTATCTCCAATTACATATAATGAATCCAAAGAACATAATGTTGATGTGTATCTACCTGCTCATATAAAGTCATCAAAGTTTTTTTTATCTCAGAGGATTTTAAAAAGTTTACCTCAAAATGATATTTAAAAAAAATTCCTCGAGCCCTTTTTCATACGAAAGAGGTACCTGGTGAGAAGTACTTGACCTAGTGAGAGATTGGGAGCAAGAGGACCAGGGAGAAGCTATTTCATTCCCCTTGTGAAGTACCCATGGCCTAGACTGGATAGTAGCTCCAAAAATAAAGAAGAATGAGTAATGACTGCAGACAAGCTGGAGATGAGTAAGAAAAGAGTGGGCAGAGGTAAAGGAATCTCTAAGACATTAAGCCTGTGGGCCAGGAAAATAATGTTACTTTTGGCAGAAATGGGAAAACTAGGAAAAGATCGCATTTGAAGGACCAACATCTTACATCACTTACTATATTTGGGGTTCAAGTTTACTGACTTCACCCTTCCTTCTGTTCCTTTTAAACAAATATGTGTTTTATTTTGCCAGATAAATTTAGTATCTGATAGGAATGACTGAAAATTTGGTGACATTGTAAATGTCTAATATTCACTTTTGATTTGAAAAGATTTATTTTAAAAAGCCTTAAAGGGTACAGACAAAAGATAAACTTTAAATACATAGCAAAATAAACATATGTAGCATTAAGTGAATTAAATTCTTATTAAAGAAAATGTGTGGCCCTTTTATGAAGATGGCGCCGAAAGCTAAGGAGGAAGCCTCTGCCCCTCCCAAAGCCGAAGCCAAAGCAAAGGCTTTGAAAACCAAGAAAGCGGTGCTGAAAGGCGTCCACAGTCACAAAAAAAAAGAAGATCCGCACATCACCTACGTTCCGACGACCCAAGACTCTGCGTCTCTGAAGGCAGCCCAAATACCCTCGAAAGAGCGCCCCCAGGAGAAACAAGCTTGATCACTATGCCATCATCAAGTTCCCCCTGACTACTGAGTCAGCCATGAAGAAAATAGAAGACAACAACACACTTGTGTTCATTGTGGATGTCAAGGCCAACAAGCACCAGATCAAACAGGCTGTGAAGAAGCTCTAAGACATTGATGTAGCCAAGGTCAACACCTTAATCAGGCCTGATGGATAGAAGAAGGCATACGTTCAGCTGGCCCCTGACTATGATGCTTTGGATGTTGCCAACAAAATTGGGATCATCTAAACTGAGTCTAGCTGGCTAAATCTAAATAAGGTTTTTCATGATTAAAAAAAAAAAAAGAAAAGAAAAAAAAAGAAAATGTGTGAAATAATGAACTTTTAATCTCTGTTGTGAATTCTATTGCAGAAGTAACTTTAATTAGCTTCATACAATTCCCTTGTTAATATATGTAAATGAGCACCTAGCATTGTGCCCCAAAGTTACTTAATTTAATTTAATTTTTTTAAGATTTTATTTTTTTATTTGACAGAGAATGAGGGAGGGAACACAAGTGGGGGAGAGAGGGCAGGAGAGGGAGAAACAGGCTTCCTGCTGAGCAGGGAGCCAGATGTGGGGTTTGATCCCAGAACCTTGGGATCATGACCTGAGCCAAAGGCAGATGCTTAACAACTGAGCCACCCAGGCGCCCCTAAAGTTATTTAATTTTAATACAATTTTCCCTCTGAGTCACTGCTTTCTTAATTGAACTTTTCTAGTCCCCAGGGTGAATTAAACTCTGCCCAATCTCATCCTCAGATGAGAGGATATTGTCTCAAAATGCTTTGTTTATATCATAAGTCAGAATATCATCTTTGACTTTAATATAAAAAGATGACCTCAGGGGCCTCTAGGTGGCTCAGATGGTTAAGCATTTTCAGCTCAGGTCATGATCTTGGGGTCCTGGGATCAAGTCCCGTATCGGGCTCCCTGCTCATTGGGGAACCTGCTTCCTCCTATCCATCTGCCTCTCCCCCAGCTCATGTTCTCACTCGTTCTCTCTCAAATAAATAAAATCTTAAAAAAAAAAAAAAGATGACCTGAACTGGCCACAGTCTTAAACAGATGGCATTCTTACCAATACATTGTAGGAAATATTTTGTATATAAATACATATACTGATGTCCCATACAATGACGACCATTACAGGAAATATAAACTATATGACCCGCTGGAAAGCAGAAGGAGAATAGAGAAGTGGAGGAGACAAGGATGAGTGTAGTAGAAGGCTGGAAAAATGAAGACTGGATTTTAGGAGACATTTAGGGGCAAAAGGAAGAAATCCAGCCATTCAAAGAAATCAAAAATACACAGAGCAATAGAAAAACCCGGAGACCCTGACAGCAGAGAAACCAAAGGAGGAGAGCCTTCCAGGAGAGGATAAAGGTGGCTGGTGACCAACCAGGTTAAGAAGCAGCAGAAGAAGGTGCTGATAGGTCATTGGATTTCATTAGGAAGTGTTTGGTCATGACGTGGAGAAAACAGTTTTGGGGGCATGGGGAGAATAGATGTCATATAGAGGTGACAGTGAATCCAAAAGGGTGAATGGAGAGTAAATAAAAACATGGGTTGATGGCAGACCAGAAAGAGCTGGCATGATATTTTCAGAGCACTAAATGAGAAAATCATGCAGCCAAGAATACTATATCCAGCTAGGCTATCATTGAAAATAGAAGGAGAGATTAAAAGCTTCCAGGACAAACAAAAACTGAAAGAATTTGCAAACACCAAACCAGCTCTACAGGAAATATTGAAAGGGGTCCTCTAAGCAAAGAGAGAGCCTACAAGTGGTAGATCAGAAAGTAACAGAGATCATATACAGTAATAGTCACCTTACAGGCAATACAATGGCACTACATTCATATCTCTCAATAGTTACCCTGAATGTTAATGGGCTAAATGTCCCAATCAAAAGACACAGGGTATCAGAATGGATAAAAAAAACAAAACCCATCTATATGTTGCCTCCAAGAAACTCATTTTAAGCCCGAAGACACCTCCAGATTTAAAGTGAGGGGGTGGAAAAGAATTTACCATGCTAATGGACATCAGAAGAAAGCAGTAGTGGCAATCCTTATATCAGATCAATTAGATTTTAAGCCAAAGACTATAATAAGAGATGAGGAAGGACACTATATCATACTCAAAGGGTCTGTCCAACAAGAAGATCTAACAATTTTAAATATCTATGCCCCCAACGTGGGAGCAGCCAACTATATAAACCAATTAATAACAAAATCAAAGAAACACATCAACAATAATACAATAATAGTAGGGGACTTTAACACTCCCCTCACTGAAATGGACAGATCATCCAAGCAAAAGATCAACAAGGAAATAAAGGCCTTAAACGACACACTGGACCAGATGGACATCACAGATATATTCAGAACATTTCATCCCAAAGCAACAGAATACACATTCTTCTCTAGTGCACATGGAACATTCTCCAGAATAGATCACATCCTCGGTCCTAAAGCAGGACTCAACCGGTATCAAAAGATTGGGATCATTCCCTGCATATTTTCAGACCACAATGCTCTGAAGCTAGAACTGAACCACAAGAGGAAGTTTGGAAAGAACCCAAATACATGGAGACTAAAGAGTATCCTTCTAAAGAATGAATTGGTCAACCGGGAAATTAAAGAAGAATTGAAAAAAATCATGGAAACAAATGATAATGAAAATACAACGGTTCAAAATCTGTGGGACACAACAAAGGCAGTCCTGAGAGGAAAATATATAGTGGTACAAGCCTTTCTCAAGAAACAAGAAAGGTCTCAGGTACACAACCTAACCCTACACCTAAAGGAGCTGGAGAAAGAACAAGAAAGAAACCCTAAGCCCAGCAGGAGAAGAGAAATCATAAAGATCAGAGCAGAAATCAATTAAATAGAAACCAAAAAAATAATAGAACAAATCAACGAAACTAGGAGCTGGTTCTTTGAAAGAATTAATAAAATTGATAAACCCCTGGCCAGACTTATCAAAAAGAAAAGAGAAAGGACCCAAATAAATAAAATCATGAATGAAAGAGGAGAGATCACAACTAACGCCAAAGAAATACAAACTATTATAAGAACATACTATGAGCAACTCTACGTCAACAGATTTGACAATCTGGAAGAAATGGATGCATTCCTAGAAACATATAAACTACCACAACTGAACCAGGAAGAAATAGATAGCCTGAACAGGCCCATAACCAGTAAGGAGATTGAAACAGTCATTAAAAATCTCCAAACAAACAAAAGCCCAGGGCCAGACGGCTTCCTCAGGGGAATTCTACCAAACATTTAAAGAAGAACTAATTCCTATTCTCCTGAAACTGTTCCAAAAAATAGAAATGGAAGGAAAACTTCCAAACTCATTTTATGAGGCCAGCATCACCTTGATCCAAAAACCAGACAAGGATCCCTTCAAAAAAGAGAGCTATAGACCAATATCCTTGATGAACACAGATGCGAAAATTCTCACCAAAATACTAGCCAATAGGATTCAACAGTACATTAAAAGGATTATTCACCACGACCAAGTGGGATTTATTCCAGGGCTGCAAGATTGGTTCAACATCCACACATCAGTCAATGTGATGCAACACATCAATAAAAGAAAGGACAAGAACCATATGATACTCTCAAAAGATGCTGAAAAAGCATTTGACAAAGTACAGCATCCCTTCCTGATCAAAACTCTTCAAAGTGTAGGGATAGAGGGCACATACCTCAATATCATCAAAGCCATCTATGAAAAACCCACCGCAAATATCATTCTCAATGGAGAAAAACTGAAAGCTTTTCTGCTAAGGTCAGGAACACAGCAGGGATGTCCATTATCACCACTGCTATTCAACATAGTACTAGAAGTCCTAGCCTCCGCAATCAGACAACAAAAGGAAATTAAAGGCATCCAAATCGGCAAAGAAGAAGTCAAATTATCACTCTTCGTAGATGATATGATACTATATGTGGAAAACCCAAAAGACTCCACTCCAAAACTGCTAGAACTTATACAGGAATTCAGTAAGGTGTCAGGATATAAAATCGAAGCACAGAAATCAGTTGCATTTCTCTACACCAACAACAAGACAGAAGAAAGAGAAATTAAGGAGTCAGTCCCATTTACAATTGCACCCCAAACCATAAGATACCTAGGAAGAAACCTAACCAATGAGACAAAGAATCTATACTCAGAAAACTATAAAGTACTCATGAAAGAAATTGAGGAAGACACAAAGAAATGAAAAAGTGTTCCATGCTCCTGGATTGGAAGAATAAATATTGTGAAAATGTCTATGCTACCTAAAGCAATCTACACATTTAATGCAATTCCTATCAAAGTACCATCCATCTTTTTCAAAGAAATGGAACAAATAATTCTAAAATTTATATGGAACCAGAAAAGACCTCGAATAGCCAAAGGGATATTGAAAAAGAAAGCCAACGTTGGTGGCATCACAATTCCGGACTTCAAGCTCTATTACAAAGCTGTCATCATCAAGACATGGTACTGGCACAAAAACAGACACATAGATCAATGGAACAGAATAGAGAGCCCAGAAATAGACCCTCAACTCTATGGTCAACTAATCTTCAACAAAGCAGGAAAGAATGTCCAATGGAAAAAAGACAGCCTCTTCAATAAATGGTGTTGGGAAAATTGGACAGCCACATGCAGAAAAATGAAATTGGACCATTTCCTTACACCACACACAAAAATAGACTCAAAATGGATGAAGGACCTCAATGTGAGAAAGGAATCCATCAAAATCCTTGAGGAGAACACACGCAGCAACATCTTCGACCTCAGCCGTAGCAACATCTTCCTAGGAACATCGCCAAAGGCAAGGGAAGCAAAGGGCAAAAATGAACGATTGGGATTTCATCAAGATCAAAAGCTTTTGCACAGCAAAGGAAACAGTTAACAAAATCAAAAGACAACTGGCAGAATGGGAGAAGATATTTGCAAATGACATATCAGATAAAGGACTAGTGTCCAAAATCTATAAAGAACTTATCAAACTCAACACCCAAAGAACAAATAATCCAATCAAGAAATGGGCAGAGGACATGTACAGACATTTGTGCAAAGAAGACATCCAGATGGCCAACAGACACATGAAAAAGTGCTCCATATCACTCGGCATCAGGGAAATACAAATCAAAACCACAATGCGATATCACCTCACACCAGTCAGAATGGCTAAAATCAACAAGTCAGGAAATGACAGATGCTGGTGAGGATGCAGAGAAAGGGGAACCCTCCTACACTGTTGGTGGGAATGCAAGCTGGTGCAACCACTCTGGAAAACAGCATGGAGGTTCCTCAAAATGTTGAAAATAGAACTGCCCTATGACCCAGCAATTGCACTACTGGGTATTTACCCTAAAGATACAAACGTAGTGATCTGAAAGGGGCACATGCACCCGAATGTTTATAGCAGCAATGTCCACAATAGCCAAACTATGGAAAGAACCTAGATGTCCATCAACAGATGAATGGATAAAGAAGATGTGGTATATATACACAATGGAATACTATGCAGCCATCAAAAGAAATGAAATCTTGCCATTTGCGACAACATGGATGCAACTAGAGCGTATCATACTTAGTGAAATAAGTCAAGCAGAGAAAGACAACTATCATATGATCTCCCTGATATGAGGAAGTGGTGATGCAACATGGGGGCTTAAGTGGGTAGGAGAAGAATCAATGAAACAAGATGGGATTGGGAGGGAGACAAACCATAAGTGACTCTTAATCTCACAAAACAAACTGAGGGTTGCTGGGGGCAGGGGGGTTGGGAGAAGGGGCGTGGGGTTATCGACATTGGGGAGGGTATGTGCTTTGGTGAGTGATGTGAAGTGTGTAAACCTGGCGATTCACAGACCTGTACCCCTGGGGATAAAAATATATGTTTATAAAAAATAAAAAAAATTAATTAAAAATCAAAACATGGGTTGAGATTCAGAGAGGAGATTACCACCTTTAGCCAAGAACTCACAGCTGGGTCCCTTGAAATACCTTGTTTACATCAATTAAGGACTGAAGCAAATCTATTCATGGCTGTGATTCATACTGAAAACCATGACTCCATATTGTTTTTTAAATTACCCAAGACAGGAGCTCATTAGCCAGTGAGTGGACACCCTGATGTGGACAGCCCACGTGGTTGGAGTTGTGTTAGTAACATGATTTGAATGAACATTCCCTTTACCAAGAATTTACCTGGTCACAGAGACAACATAGGCTGTTGACTGCAGAGGTAGAATTTTGGTCTCTAGATTGAGGGATCTTATTTCTCTGAGGATGACAGAAGAAATTTAATCTCTAAATGAGAAATATATCCCAACAGTAAGAGTCACCATGGAACATTTTGGATCTCTTTGGAGATCCTCTCCCTCATCCTTCTATCAGAAGCCTTCTCCAGCATCTGAATTTGTTGGCTATTTTCTCTCTTGAAAACGTGCTCCCTTGGCCCACCTGGCACTAGCTTTTCCCTGGTTCTCTTCTTCTCTGACTATACCTTAAGGCTCCTTGGTTCCTTTTTCTCCACCAACCTCTTAAAGGATATTTTCTCTTCCCAAATATAGTCACCATCTCTCTTCCTCTCTATTGCCTTTAAAAAAAAAAGTCCTGCCATGGTATCACCTATCACCTATACTCAGGTGATCTCAGATCTTCACACTCATTTCTTTTCTCTTAAGCTTAATATCCAAATTCCCAGTTGCCAACTGAATAGTTACTCTGAATGGTTTTATGAGGCCCCTTTAACTCAACAGTCTAAAACCAAATTACCAAACTTGCAGTCTTCCTACCCAATGCCTCATTCCCCACCATACCTTTTCTTACTTCCCTTAGTTGATGGCATCAACATCTTACCCAGCCAACCGTAATAGAAATCTTGGAGTGACCCTCAGGCTTTCCCCTTCCCACCTCCCACATCCAGTTAGTTTCTGAATTGTGGTCACTCTGCTTTTCTATATTTTCCTAGTTGTTTGGTCATTCGTTCATTCATTCATTCATTCATTAAATTAGTCTATTGCTGCTGGACATTGGGTAATAGCAACAAACAGAGAAAGACCATGCTCTTGAAACTTATATCTGATGGGGGAAAAAGGCAACAGATAAGTAAATGCATAGTGGTGACTGGTATTAATGGCTAGGAAAACGAAGCAAGGTATGGGAACACAGGTTAATAGAAGGGAGTTGCTATTTTAGACACGTTGATTACAGAAGATGTCTCTGATGAGGTTGCAAATGAGAAAGCTGAGGATATAAGGGAATGATCCCCACGAGTGTCTGGACATAACCCTGCTTCTGCATTCCTGTTGGTCCGCCTGGGTCCAGTCTTCATCATGGTTCTCCTGAGAGTTTTTGGGCTCCAGACTTCCTATTTCTTGGTATCACATGACCTCTCACTCCTTTCTGGCCCTGGAGCCCACTGGTCCGATGCACTGAATCTTTATAGTTCACATGGTCCACTGCACTGAATCTTTATAGTTCTCTGAACAGAGCACATTTTCATTCCTCAGACACGTGGTAGGTGCATGTTCCTTTTGCCTGGAATGTCCCTTCTCCAACACCACTGCTGGTGAAGACCTAGTTATCCTTTCCACATCCTTGTCAACCGCCCTGAATCTTTTCCCAGACAAGGCAAATAGGAAGAAATCATTGAATAGAATTCAGTCTAAATTTTACCCTTTTTGTATCTTTGACATTCCAATAAAAAGCTAATTTTCCCAGGTGCCTGGGTGGCTCAGTTGGTTAAGCAACTGCCTTTGGCTCAGGTCATGATCTTGGAGACCCGGGATCAAGTCCCACATCAGGCTCCCTGCACAGGGAGTCTGCTTCTCCTGCTGACCCTCTCCCCTCTCATGATTTCTCTCACTCTATCTCTCTCACAAACAAATAAATAAAACCTTAAACAAAAGTTAATTTTCCCCTCCTCAACACTGCCAAAGCTTTTTTCCTTTTCCTTACTTCCTTCTTCCTTCCTTTTTTTCCTTCCTTCCTTCCTTTTTAAAAGAATCTATTATAGGGGGTTAGCAAGCTTTTTCTCTAATGGACCAAAAAAGTAAATATTTTAGGCTTTGTGGGCCATATGGTCTCTGTCATAACTACATGGCTTTGTCATCATAGTATGAAAGACAGTATGTAAATGAGTAAGCATGGTTATGTTCCGCGAAAATGTATTTACAAAACAGGAGGCAAGTCACAGTTTGCTGATCCCTGATCTACCACCATCTTGTATTGTAATTATTCATTCTTTTTCTGTTTCCACAGTTAAATTACGAGTTCTTTCGGGACAAAGACCCAGTGGCCACATAGTAATCATTTTTAGTCCTAGCCTGAGGCAGATTGCTTTTCCCACTGGTTGACTGTGCCACCGAATCCCCTCCCCATGTCCTTCTGCAGTGTGATCAACCACTGTCCTTCTAGAGGCTTGTGAGGTCTCATTCTGCTTCCTTGAATCGGGGGTGGCTTGTCACTCTAGAACATTGTGGAGGTGAGGCTGTGTCATTTCTGAGCGGAGGTCTGAAAAGGCCATTCTCTTGTAACACTCACTCTGGGGATTGTTCCTTCTGGAAACCCAGCCACCACCCTGTCAGATTCCCAAAATGTTGACCAGTGGAGCAGCCATGTATAGATGCTCAGATTGGCATGTCAGCTGAGCCTGTGTTTGAGTCTTCCTCGCCCAGGTATCAGAGAGTTGAGTTAAGAAGTCTTTCTAGGATTCTGGACCTGACTCCTGCTGTTCCAAATCCTTCAGCTGAGGCCCCAGGTGCTGTGGAACAGAGCTGAGTTTCTGCCTCCAACTGGCCATGACCATTTTGTAGATTTGTGAACAAAATAGATAGCGATTAGTGTTTTTTCCCCTGAGATATAACTGATATATAATATTGGGTAAGGTTATGGGGCACAACATGTTGATTGGTACACTAGTGTGTTGCAAGATGGTCACCTCCAGAGCTATTAGCTAACACTTTCTCAAACAGCATGATTACCAGTACTTTTTGTGGTGAGAACATTTAAGATCTAGTCTCTTAGTGACTTCCAAGTATATAATACAGTATTATTAACTGTAATCACCATGCCTGACATTAGGTTCTATTAAGTCTTAAGTTTTGTTACATAGTAAAAGATGATTAGAACAGAGCCCATGCTGTGAGTTCTGTTTTTTTTTTTTTTTTAAAGATTTTTTTCATTCATCTATTTGACAGACCGAGATCACAAGTAGTCAGAGAGGCAGGCAGAGAGAGAGAGGAGGAAGCAGGCTCCCTGCAGAGCAGGGCTCAATCCCAGGACCCCAGGATCATGACCTGAGCTGAAGGCAGAGGCTTTAACCCACTGAGCCACCTAGGCGCTCCAAGTTCTGTTTTTATTTTTAACATCAAAGCAAGGACAAAAATAAAAACCCAAATACCTTATTGTCCACATGCGATTTCACTTTAAAATATTTCAGTATGTGAAGAGCATCTGGGTGGTCTCAGGGTTGTGAGATCAAGCCCTGCGATGGGCTCTGTGTTGGGCGTGGAGCCTGCTTGGGGTTCTCTTGCTCCCTCTCTGTCTGCCCTTCCTTGCTTGCAAAAAATTTCTCTCAAAAAATCTCTCAGAAAAATTTCAGTATGTGAAATATATGGGTATGGGTATAAGTTAACGTAAATCTAAGTCCTTGGGCCTTAAATTAACATTTTGAGATGCTTTAATGAAGAATACACATGTTATTTTATTTATTTATTTTTTAAGATTTTATTTATTTATTTGACAGACAGAGATCACAAGTAGGCAGAGAGGCAGACGGAGAGAGGGGAAGGGAAGCAGGCTCTTCGGTGAGCACAGAGCCCAATGCGGGGCTCGATCCTAGGACTCTGGGATCGTGACCTGAGCTGAAGGCAGAGGCTTTAACCCACTGAGCCACCCAGGCGCTCCAAGAATACACATTTTAGGCAGGATAGTTTAATTAACACTTTGAGCCCACTAACTGGAAATCCACATTCCAAGAAGGTTAGCATTAGTGTTTTATGCTTTTTAATTTTTAAAAAGATTTTTTTTGTTTATTTGAGAGAGAGAGTGAGAACACACACACACACACACACGCACACACACACGCACTCAAGCGCACATAAGGAGGGGGAGGGGCAGAGGGAGAAACAGACTCCCTGCTGAGCAGAAAGCGGATGCCTGACTTAATCCCAGGATCTCTTGGGGTGAACATGTTTTGCTTCTGATGACTAATAAATTCGAATGTGTGGCAACATTGCGTTTGAGATTTCTATTGTATCATTCACCTGGTAGCGAGTTTGTGGAGTGACAGCCTTCCTTCCTTCTAATTTGACAATCTGTTGACAATCTGTTGATTGATCTAATTAGCTTAGGTTACTTTGCAATACAGACATACTTCTATCCCTGCCCTATAACAGGGACCAACATATTTTTCAGCTTACCTTGGGTTTCAGTTTTGGGAAAAAGGAGATTCTTTTTGTCAATCCCTGTGTCCCCTGAGGATAGTTGCTGTTGATGAAGTGATGGACAATACATCACTACGGGTTTATTAATGAGCATCCTGCTAAATCGGTCCTGTGACTTCCCCTGGAACATGACACTAGCAAACCTCACCCAGGGTTTGGAATTATGGATTGAGCAAGGCGGGTGGGTTAATGAACCATGACAATCAGACAGTTTATGAGGTTCATAAACAGCATCACTTAGCCCCTTTCAATGCCATTTTGTTTCACTCTGCACGTTACTGAGAGACATGTTTTGATTTGCAGGCCCCAGTGGCCATGGAATTGGCACTAACTTGCCAGATGTGCTATTTGTTTGAGAGCAGCGTTAAGTAAAGTGTGCTGCCGGGCGTGTTAATGGCTTGCAGCCACTGTAAAGGAAATGTATGCCTCCACTCTGATTTACTTAATTACCAATCAGCGGGGCCCATCTTTAAGAGGCATCAGCCTGGCTGCAGAGAACTCAGGAAGGCCCCATTTGCCACCCCCGACACAGCTGGCTGCTTCCTCTTCTGATGGGCAGCTGTGTCCTCGAAATCTACTAAGATGTCCCACAGGCATCTCAAAACCAATTGTCCAAAGAGGAACACATCATTCTCCCAGCTGAAACCCCCTCTTTCCCTGTGTTCCCTATTTCATTAAATGACCCCACCATCTGCCCAGATGCACACGCCAGAAACCCACGGGTTCTCTTTGACCATTCCTGCTTCTCACAAGCTCTATCCAACCAACCTCTGGTTCTGTTGAGTCTAACTCCAATATAACGCTCGGTTTACATCTCTGGTCATTTCTATCCCACTGCCACAACCATAGTCCAAGGCGTGGCCATGTGGTATCTGAGTGACCAGATGCTACCCAATCTCCTACATTCTCTGCAGGAGGATATTAGTTGTGATAAAGACATATATTTATTTTATTCCTGTATCTTTCCTTTCCCCTTTCCCTAATGAGGCAGGATCAGTGATATCTACTGTGAATATCTACCACAAAGAATAAGAGGAGGAGGGCCTAAAAGCATAAGTAACAAACAAAACAAAACAAAACAAAAACAAGCATCAGTAACAGACTGTGGGATAAAGTTGTTTCATGAGTAAGGAAATGCCTGGTGTGAGTCTGCTTGGCTAGCTCCCCAGGATTTCCACGGGTCTGCCTATACAACCTGATGGTAGTGATTCACTATAGCTGATCTCTCAGTGGGGGCCATACTGAGTCCTGTTCCTGGCTAGGACTTCTGGGACTACAAATGGTGATGGTGGAAATGTCCAGGTTTGTTGATGGAGGTCTGACTTCTTTACTGCTCTCTGATCTGGGGTTGCCTACCATCTTCCCATTCAGCCTTACTCTTACATTCATGTCATTCCTCTGCCCCTCCTAGGAGGCTGCTACAATTAACCTTTCCTTGTTTGATAACAGGGGGCAGATGGAGGACTGGAGTTCATGGCAGTCATGTTATAGATGAATTATGACATCATAGAGCACATTATCATGGATTTTTGTTTTGTTTTGTGTCCTTTGCTTCAAGGAAGGGATATAGAAGACAAGAGAATGGAAATTCTTTTTTTAAAAAATTTTATTTATTTGAGTGTGTGTGTGTGTGTGTGCGCGCGCGCGCGCGTGCGAGTGGGGGGAGGGTCAGAGAGAGAGGAAGAAGAAGACTCCCCACTGAGCAGGGAACCCAATGCGGGGCTCAATCCCAGGGATTATGACCTGAGCCAAATGCAGGCGCTTAACCGACAGAGCCACCCAGGTGCCCTGAGAATGAAAATTCTTGATCTTGTTCCCACAGCTTTGTGAATAGATTATGAAGTGGATTGTGGGAAAGAAAACTTGTCTTGGTCAGAAATGATAGCAGGGAACACTACCCTAGACTAAAAATACCGCCTGCCATTTCTCCCCAGTCCCAGGGCTTGGTGGGAAGAGAGAAGAGAGAGGTTGGTGTATAGAGTACAAGGGCCTAGACTCAGCTTCCCCAAGTACATGGGGAGGCAATAGGACTCCTGAGTGAAACTGCTCAGGATATCCAGGCAGAGGGAGCAAAGTTTCCTAGGCCCCACATCTTTGGGAAAGAAGTCAATAAACTCAATTCCACTAGTTGCAAAAGGCAGAAGAACTCAAATGTTTCACCTCTCTCAGGGGGATTCTTATTTTAAAGTTAAGCCCATCAATCTCTAGTCTTGGAATTTTAGGTCTGGTGGTGTGGTAAAGGAAAAGGGGCAAACAGGGCCCTTCTGGGTCCTCAAGGCCCACTCTACCAGTTTATAAGCTCAGCCGTCTATGCTGTCAGCACTGGCAGGTAACATTTGGTGCAGTCCCACAGTCTGTGACCTTTGCTTTTTTCTGGTATTAGAAAAAAGAATTAAGAATTGTTACGCTTTGTTACTCTACTATTTGTAGAAAATTGAGGTAATCTAATATTAAAGAAATTCTTAATGGCACTAGGGCTTAATATTCTCACCTTCACTTCAGAACAGATAATGGTTCTTTATATTCTTCAGTAGAGCGACATGAAATTCGTTGTGGTAAGTGTAGCGACCCTACATGGACTGAGTCTGTGGGTGCTCCTATTTTTTTTTTTAATTTTTAAAAATTTATTTGACACACACACACAGCGTGCGTGAGCACAAGCAGAGGGAGTGGTAGAGGGAGAGGGAGAAGCAGGCTTCCTGCTGAGCCCAACTTGAGGCTCAATCACAGGACCCCAAGCCAAAGGCAGATGCTTAACTGACTGAGCCACCCAGGCGACTCCTCTTTTTTTTTTTTTTTTAAATGTGAGTGTACAGTGGTGAAGAATACAGTGATTACTATTAGATTTCATGCCATCCGTTAATTTGTGCTGAGGCACCCACAGTCATATCCATCACTGCTTTTGTGCCATTTGGGCCAACATTAGCACCATGTAAAGAATACTATTTCTGTATTATTAAGAAAATAAATGTGATGTTCTGGGTTTCAGGAAAGGGTTTTGGAACTCTCAGGGGGTCGCAGACACACTTTGAGAGAGCCATTTGATTGTGTGCATGAAAAAAATAGAAGTGAAATTATCAGAAGTATTGCTAAAAGTTCTTTACAGTCACAGTCTAATAGTTTTTGTTGGGGTTGGCAAAGGTTCACAAAATATCACATTCTGCATCATAAAAGTAACTATTACATATAATTGTGATTTATTAGTCTCTTAAAGCAGTATCTAGAGTCATGAATCAGTGTTAAAAAATAGTGTCGTGTTTCATGAATGTGACATCCAAGCCTGCATGCATATCATGTAAGAGTAACATGAGCTGGTTAATATTACTAGATATATATTCCTAAGGCCAATATACTAGTGTTGCCAGTACAATGGTAATTTGCGGGTACCCCAGAACTAATCCCTCTGAGCTGGAACATGAAGAGAAACTTTGACATCATTGGCTAATACAAGAATATATTGTATTCACTTGGAGAGAAAAGATTTGAGAATGAATTAATTTGTTTTTTCTCTTAAGTGCCTCTGTGTTTCAGATCTCCCCCAAAGTCAAAGCAGTGTCTCTGTCATCAGCAAAGATATATCCCATGAACTTTCATGTCATTCAGCTGCAATCAGCCTTAATTTTGAGATCACAGGGCATAGGACAAGCCTTATGAAATAAATATGGTCCTGGACTCTGAGGGTGAGCTTTGGGAATGGATGTTTAGGATTATGGGTTATAATGTGTCAGTTCTGAGTACAAGACTCTGAGGGACAGTGGTGACGTTGTGTTCTCTGATAATTTTTTTTTAAGATTTTATTTATTTATTTAATGGAGAAAGAGAGAGAGAGAGAGAGAGAGAGAGATCACAAACATGAGCAGTGGCAGAGGTAGAGGGAGAAGTAAGCTCCCGGCTGAGTCCCCGATGTGGGACTCGATCCCAGACCCTGGGATCATGACCTGAGCTGAAGGCAGAGGCTTAACCAACTGAGCCACATAGGTGCCCCTCTGATACTTTTATTTATTTATTTATTTATTTATTTATTTATTTATTTTTGAGCTTTTGTAACAATGTGGGGCCTTTAGAGAATGGAGCCTAGCTTTTTGGAAGAAAGACAGAAGAGTGTTAATTAACTCTATAATGCTGCTTTCAAGTTGAGTAAGCACTCGTGTGAATAGGCTGGGAGATGACCATGCCAGGGGATAAGAGCGCAATGAAGCTACGAACACAATATCTGGTTTTAGGGTCAGTGGGTGAGGTCTGCTGTGAGCCCCAGCAATGGGGATGAGGGAGGGGAGTCAGTCTTTGGACGGGTGTCTTTTATTGTTTGGATTTATGTGATGGGAAAATAGGGAAATTTGCTGATATTGACATTTACAAACATTATCCAGTCACACACATACACAGAAAAAACAAACACACCAACAACATGAACTATCAAACTTGGTCTGGACAAAGTGATCCTGGCTGCTTAGGAGAACTGCTTACCCTTTAGTCATAATTACTTTGCAGCAAAATGTTAGATGCATCCCTGGAAGGGCTGAATGAGCTTTCCTGCACGGTTTTGGTGACACTAAACTCAGTTCACACACACATAAGTATTGTAGTTTACTGCACAGTTCACACGCTTGTCTACCTAAAGCAGAGGGTGTACTTGATGCTCTTCATGTGACTCCACGAAGTTCCTGATGTTGGTTTATCTCCATAGATATTTCTCCACAGAAATTTTGATGAGGTGGTTGAGAATGGACCAACTAGGCCATGCCCTGGAGATCTAGTTGGGGTCCCCTCAAGTAGTGCTGGTATAAAGCCATGGTCGGGGTGTCGGGGGGAGGCTAAGGCTTTTGTAGAAACACCCTATTGTCTTCGATATGGGCCCCAGAAGTGACTGTGGTGAGCTTGGGTCCACACTAAATCCATGTAAGCAAAAACCATGAAGTGAACAAAGTCTTTTGAGACTTAGGCTCTAAAATCATTTCCTCGGAGCTGACACCAGAGACAGAAATCTCTGTCTCTGAGGGACAGAGGTGACGTTGTGTTCTCTCATAAAAGTAACTGTGAAGATTTGTATTATGCTCATAGCCTGGACTTCTGGAGAAACGTGTACATGGTAAAATGGGACACTATGAATTATTTTTAAGATTTATTTATTTATTTGAAAGAGAAAGAGAGTGAGAGAGAGAATGAGTGGGGGTGGGGGGCAGAGGGAGAGGGAGAGAGACTCTCAAGCAGACTCCCTGCTGAGCACAGAGCCCAACTTGGGGCTCAACCTCACAACCCTGAGATCATGACCTGAGCCAAAATCAAGAGCTGGATGCTTAACTGACTGAGGCACCCCCAAGCCACTGTGGATTTTTATTGAGAGTCACTCTTACTTCGTGTACTTTCAGCATCAGGAGGGATACAGAGAAAGACTTTGCTAACGGAAGAAGCTGACAGAAGCTGAGGAAACCACATAGACGAGAACAGAACGTATAAAAATGGAGGTATGCGTATTTTGTTACTAGAGCTAAGTTCAGCTACTGCTTATAAAAAGTGTCATGCTTCATTTCTTTAAATGTGAGTCATGATCCTAAAAGCATTACGGAAAAAGACTCGTTCCCTGCGTAGCAAGATCTAGAGGTCAGGGAAATGGAAATGTAACTGGTTGTCTTTTTTTATTAGAATTTATTAGAATTTCAGAAAATTATTTACCTGGACTCAAAAATACTATCATTATCTAATTCCAGATCTGCCAGTAATGGTTGGGATATGGCCTTTGATGTGGTGTCCTTTCACCACCGGAGGAGAGGAAAAGGAATCGTGGGAGGCAGTGCAAGCTACGTAAAAGACAGTTGGAAAGCAAACCTAGCATTTTAGTTATTTAGATGAAGCACAATTTGATCAAAATTACTCATGCAAAGATGCTATTGTTTTTGCTAATGATACTCTGGAGAATGAAAAATAAACTTATTTTATCCACATTTGGACCGAGACATGAGCATATTAGCAGGGAGTTGTGAGAAGGAGGCAGCACTGATGGCAAACACATTTAAAATTCTTCTTTGTTATTGTTCTGTTGTTTTTAAAGGAGCAATGCTTTTCTTTTCAAATCATACCTTAATTCAAAGATGTATAATTCTGCGTGGTTAACAGGGACTGACTCAGCCATTTCTTTTTTCCAATGCTGTATAGTTATTATTTGGGAAATTACTTTTGAAACCGAGCCTTTTCTAAAGTTCCCCCAGGCATTAATTTTACCATAGATTCAGGGGGTACATATCCATCCCTTACTGTTTTGAGGAGAATCCAGAGCAGTGTGGTTGATATTTTTTTATTACTGTGAAATTTTCAAGGAACGATTTGAGTTCATGTAAATGCTGAGTTCGTGAAAAATGTTAGCACACTCACTCGATCCCTCAGTGTCTTTGGTCGGGTTCCTTAGAAACAGATACTCAGCTGAGTACTCGTGGGCAGGAGAGCTGGGCTCGTATACTTGTGCCATCCGTCAGTCCTTAGCCATGGGCTGCCCAGGGGACGTGTAAATGCCAGACACTCAGGTCCTCTGCATGAGGTGGCAAAACAGGTATGAGAGCCCCAGAGCAATGCTCTGAAGATGAACCCAAGGAATGGGGTCATTGAAATCAAAAGCACTTAAAGGGATGCAAAGATGGGCGCCTGGGTGGCTCAGTGGGTTAAGCGTCTGCTTTCGGCTCAGGTCATGATCTTGGGTCCTGGAATCGAGCCCCGCATCAGGCTCCCTGCTCAATGGGAAGCCTGCTTCTCCTTCTGCCTCTGCCTCTGCCTCTCTCTCTCTCTCTCACTCATGAATAAGTAAATAAAATCTTAAGAAAAAGATAAGGATGCACAGAAACACAAGAATAAAAAGGATGTGGTTAGGAAGGAGAACCCAAAAGCATCTGCTGCACTCAACAAATATTTACTGAGTACCTACTTTTTGGTAGATACTGTTTGGAGCCCAAGTAATGAGTGGAATTTAAGACTGGAGCTTCTGTGCTAGTGAAGGGAGACAAAGAATTTAAGTCAGGTCCTCCATGAATGACAGTCACATGGTGAAACATGTTAGGAAGAATATAAAGCAGGATGAGGGAACTGACCTTGACTCAGGGCACTCGATGAGATAAGGTCGTCAGGGGAAGTTAAATGAACAAATTATATAGGAGATGTATTTGAGTTTCCAGGGGACTGTCCTTCGGGAAGTGCTGGCATTGTGTATTGTTTCTCCCTAACCCTGGGAACTTCTTTCACAGGGAGCTCCGAGAAGGGAAGTGAGCCTTCTATTTGAATAAAACCATCACAATAGGTATTCTTGACAAAGGAACAGCAAACATAAAATAAAATGCCTTAAAATTTTTTTCTCCCCTCTGCATTTATTTTTAAATGTTTTCAAGGCAAATATTTGGGGAAGCAAAGGAAAAAGAAAACTGGTTCTGGATGTTAAGAAGTCTGATAATGTACACTGGAAAAAACCTCCATTCTGAGTGAGAACTTTAAAAAAAAAATCCAACTTATTTGGGGGATAATGAGTAGAGAAGAGGAAAACACAGTCATCTGGCTTAGAACATAAAGATAGACTTGATGTTTAAAACTGAAGATCCCAGAGAATCTCAATGACAGCGTATGGGGGGCCTGGGTGGCTCAGGTCATGATCCTGGGTCCTAGGATGGAGTCCTACATTGGGGTCTCCCTGCTCAGTGGAGAGCTTGCTTTTCCCTCTGCTTGCCCCTCTCCTCCCTCTGACAAATAAATAAATAAAACTTAAAAAAAATTAGATGACACAGTAAACCTTTGAAAGACAGGTGAGTGTTGAAGTCATAGTGTTGCAGAGAAGATAGTCAAGGTGAAGGACTGAATTTTGTTCTGCTTCAGGGGTGACTGGACTCCTGAGCCTGACTCAGACTAAAATTTAAGAGATTGCCAATCTATTAATGTCTGGGATTATGTGGTAGGGGATCTCACTGGGGAAAGCTGGTTTAGAAATTCTTTCTCCTGAGTGTTTCACCTGAAGAAATTTCTGGTAGATCTCATTTGCCTCCTGTCTTACGACTCCTCACTGTACTTTGGTCTCTTGGGCCAGAGATGTCAAGAGATGATGGTGAAAGGCACCAAATAGAATTCGCTAGAATAGAATAGTTTCCTTTCTTATTCTCCATAATAAATGTTTCAGGGCTGTTCTAGTAGGGACGAGAGAAGATAGAACATGGATTATTATGGTCACACTGTGTCATTTTTAGTAGGTAATGCTTCCCAGCTTTGTTTTGTTAGAAAACTATATATCATGTTAAGAAACTAAGTGGATTATGGCTATTAAAACATCATTAATGAGCATTAGTATCATTATCAAAATGCCAGTATTCATTATAATTTAAAAATGATTCAGTAATCAATTAATTTAAATAATGTAATGTAAGAATATGGAAATGAACTATGTGGTAGTGCTCTTCAGACACCTGTTTGAAAAGCAAAAACAGTGCTGGTAATGGACAACGAAATCTGTAACAGCAAAGGGGGCAGTTTTTCTCCTTTGGTCAGCCCAACCATTAAGAGAAAACTGCCTGGGGACTATGAAATTAGGGTATGCCAAGAGCCATTTATCACTCAAAAAATATGTATTGATCATCTACTGATCTAGGTGCTAGAGATACCATGGTGAAGACCATAGGCATGGAGCTTACCTTCTAGGGGCAGGATGGAGACACACACACATGATGAGAAGTGTGCTGAAGAAAATAAATGGAGTGACAGGATGGAACAAGGGTTGGCCAACTTATTCTGTGAAAAACCAGATGGCAAACATCTTAGCCTTGCAGGTTGTATGATCTGTTTCGACTGCTCAAGTCTGCAGCTATAATGGGAAAGCAATCGGAGGCGATATGGAAATGAATGGGCATGGCTGTGTTCCAATAAAACCTGGTTTACAGAAACAAATAGACCAACAGTCAACCCCGAACCCACAACAAGTGGGTCAACTTTGGCCTGCTAATATAGTTTGATGCCTCCAGAAGTGGAGTGCTCCTTGGAGTTGGGGTGGTGACCTGAGACCCAGTCATTAGAGGAGACTCCTCTAAGAAAGCAACATTTGAGGTGAAAGTAGAACAGTGGGGAGCCAGCCCCGTGAAGCATGGGGAAAAGCATTCCAAGCAGAGGAAATGGTTAGGTCAAAGGTCCTGTGGCAGGAACTGGTTGAGTCCCCTTGATGTGGGCGGCTGTCTCATTTTTGTGGTGTAATTTCGGGCAAGCCACTGGATTCTTTGAGCTCTTTTCTCACAGAGAGAAATGGTGATAACACTCTGCTTAAGGTTTGTTTGCTTTTTTTTTTTTTTTAAATTTTTTGAAGTAGTGTAGGCAAAAGCATTTTTCTGGACAAATGTCGGGTAGTATTATTAACAACTAGAATTTAGGAAAAAATTAGTGGTGAAAAAATTTTCATAGAATCAGGATTTCAGTGTCAAGATACTGATGCTTTATAGTAACTCTTTGAATTTTCATTATTGGGTATGTTGTTTCATCAGTCGCTTGCTATACTATGGACTAATGGTTCATCACCAATTTACTTCCTGCTGATTGCTTCTCCATTTTGTTCAGCAGGCTTATCAATATTTCTGAAAAATTGTCATTGTTATTTTCTATAGAAAATATTCTATGTTGAACATAGAAAATATTCATAGAAAATTCTGTGTTGAACAAAGAGTTAAAAAAATTTTTTTGTGGTGTTTTTTTGTTACTCAGAAACAAAAACCATTCTGGGAAATCCAAAGGGTGCAAAGTTTTATTTCTGTGAAAGCCTTCTGGGCCACCGACAGGCTAGCAGTCTGCAAAGCTAGGCCTCAGAATTCCTTTCTTCTATTGTCAAAGGACTAGGAACAGTGTGGCCTGTCAGTCTGTTCATGACCTAACTCTGTGTGCCATTAAAGCTTACTCCTGTCACTCCTCTACAGGCTTTCCCCCAGTTTCAGGTCCCCACCCGAGTTCTGCAAAGTTCATGCCTCCTCTGTGCTGCCATGCTGTGAACGCTTCTTGGCCCACAGCAATCTTTTCAGTGTAATAGTGGGGAGCCCGGTTGAGGAGGGAGAAGGGAGGACCTGGGAAGTCATATCACCTGACCCTCGGACATCGTCAGTGTGGAGATGAGCCAAACTGACCACGGCCTTGCTTTACGCAAGATGAGAGCTGAGTGGAATGAGAGCAAACCCTCCACAGATGCTTACCTCAGGCCTTTTGGTTTTAACCAAGGAAGTGTCCACCAAGAATGTGGGTGTAAGAAATGTCTGTGTAATAATGTGACTTCCTGACTCTATGGCAGGAAAAATTACAATGATTTCAGAAAATATTTTCTTCTTGAGTTAGGGCTTTAGACTGTCCATGAGCACAAATGTTTGTCCCTGAAGGATGTGTGGTTGGAGCTGGTGTCATGGGTCTACCTTGTAATGAATGGGTGTTACGGAAACAGGTGAGCACCCTTAACTCACCCTCGAGGGACCCACTCTGAACAGCCCCTTGCCCTCCCAATTGTCAAGGCACATGGGGACATCAATAGACATTGTTGCCCGTCTCACAGGAACCCTTCCTGAAAGGCCCAGATGTGGGATGTATTCTACCGGGGGGCGGCAGGGGATGGATTTTAGGGTGAGAATGGATCCCTCTGGGTGAGGGGCACAATTTCCCAGAAGTTGTGGAGCTTTTCCTTCTGAAAACCAGAGGCAAGAATCTCTCTGAGGGAGACATTTAGGTATGAAGGCCCTGGATTCAGGATGTGAAGAGGTTGGTTCTGAACCCAGTCGGGGACCCTGTTGTGCAGAGTTTACAGCTTGGGCTCTTGTCGACTTTGGATTCTGAAGAAAGGCAAGTCTAGCACTTAGCTTAAAAAAAAAAAAAAATTTCCTTGACCCTTTGGTAAAGAAGTTGTCCCAAGCAGGCTGGTATAGGTGAATTGGGGGAACTGGGTTGCAGGGTCAAGGCAGCAAAAGAGAGGGTGTTTTTCTGTGTCTGTGGACCCTGCCTTGGAGCAGTGGGACCATGAGTGGGGTCCTCAGCAGAGAGATAGGTACAGAGACTGTCAGTCCTAAGACAGAAGAACTCTTTGTCTTCGGACTTTCTCAACCCTTCAGCCCTCTGTCAAAACCTTGTAGAAGTGCAAAATACAGGACAGGAAAATTTCAAGTGTGAAGTATAACTTACTGATAACAAGATCACTTGAGTTGTAATTTATGACTGAAGCCTCACGCTGAAAGACTATAATTCTGGTGGCATTCAGACGTTGCCCAAGACCTTAGGCAAGAAATGTATTTGGGGGCGCCTGGGTGGCTCAGTGGGTTAAGCCGCTGCCTTCGGCTCAGGTCATGATCTCAGGGTCCTGGGATCGAGACCCGCATCGGGCTCTCTGCTCGGCAGGGAGCCTGCTTCCCTCTCTCTCTCTCTCTCTGCCTGCCTCTCCATCTACTTGTGATTTCTGTCAAATAAATAAATAAAATCTTTAAAAAAAAAAAAAGAAATGTATTTGGGAGTAAAAAAATGTAGTTGTATTTCTGGACTCATATCTTCTGGGCCATTATTCACTTCATCTACCATGAGGTCAGTCAGCCCTGGCGGAGGACAATGGCAGAATTTACTACTTGTAACCCAGAAAGGCAAAGATGGCTGCAGTCCTTGGCCCGCATGGTGGATAGCAAGGAAATGTGCATGGGGTGAATAATGTATTTCTGTCTGTCCTTTCAAAGGAGGACCTCTTCCCTGGAATAGTGGCTCTTCAAAGAGCACATGAATACATTTAACAGAATAAGAGGCAATCAGAGCTGATTGAAAGGATTGGTGATGTTGATTACATGATAGATCAACAAGAAAGTATTTTCACTAAAATACCTGGATGTGTCTACCTTGATAGCCATGATGTCTATTATAAACTGCTAATGGATTTGATGTCCAGACCATGCTAGAAAGCTCTATTTTGAAAACCATAATCACTGTGATCGATCGCAATGAAACCCCCTTGCACAGCTCTTCTGCATCACACTAACCTGCTTGGCTGAACCACAGCCCTGTATCCATCTGAGGCTGCCCTGCACCTGTGCAGCGGCACTATTTCCCCACCCCCTCACCCCCGGTGTTAATTGAATTAATGACCTCAATTAAAACCTCAAATGAGCCTTTAATGCCATGCATTTCTCCTGCATTTATTCTTTCACTCTCCTGGGTGACTTTTCTCCTCTCCACAACAGTCCAGAGTGTTCCAGACAGAGGTTGCTTGGCCAGCCTGGACCTGGACCCAGAGCCAAGTCCCAAGGAGCAGAGCCACGGCCAACTGGCACCTTGCACCGGCCATGAAGTGTTGTGAGCTGCTGGTTTGGGGTGGGGGGTTCTCTTGTGACTGCAGCACAAATACCAGTGTCCTTCCCCTTCAGAAAGTATGCAGACTCTGATCACTTCTTCTCTTACCCCTGGTTCAAGCCATTGTCTTCCCTTGCCTGGATTACCATAGCAGCAGGACTCCCTCTTCCTTTCCTGAGCCTCCTATGGTCAGTTCTCGGGAGAGCAGCCAGAGAAATCCTGTAAAAACCCGTTTCATGTCTCTGTTCCAAACCCTGCAATGGCTCTTCGTTTCATGAGCTATCATGGCTGGTGCCGGTCACCTCTCTCCTTCTCGACCCCATTCTCCCTCGTGCTTGGTGTGTCTGAACCCACTCACCTCCTTGATCTTCCTCTACTCAGCAGCAGCCAACTTCTCACCTTCGTGCTTCTCTCTGCGGAGCCTGCTTTTCTCCCGAGAGCCTCAGATCAAACTCCTGCTTCACATTTTTGCTCAAATACCACCCTCTCAGGGAAGCTGGCCCTGACCCCTTTCCCCTTCCCTCCTCAGCACTTTTGATCCCCATTACTCTGCCCTAACCTGTTTTCCACATAGCACTTGTCACCTTTCAATGTATTTTTTACCTCATATTTCTCTACCTATCTTTCTCATTTATAGCCGGCCTCCTCCATTGGAATGTAAGTTCTATGTGGTCAGAGATCTTTGTTTTGTCCATTGGTTGTTCTAGTTGGGTGTGTCAGTGACAGCCCCTGAAATATTTAATACTTAGGCAAATTAGAGAAAATATTTATTCACTGTAGAAGACAGGGAAGCTGGAAGAAGTTGATGCTAGGAAGAGAGGATGGCTTTGCAAATCAACACAGGGAGCCAGGGCCCATGCGCACCCAGTTCTGAGGGCCAGGGACACTGGTGCTGAGTGGGTCATCGGCTGGTGGCTATGGTTATGCCTGTGGCTCTTCCTACCAGGAGGAAACCCCAAAATGCCCGTTCTTCTGTCCTGGTACTTGGGTTTCTTATGCTTCAGACATGCCATAGTTGGTTACATAGGGTGCTGGTCTTAGAGCCAAGCTCACCTGTGGCCTAGCACTTTGTCTTATGTTATGAATATGCCCCCCATCCCCATCTCTTTGTCTGTCCATCATCATGGACCCAGTAGAGGTTGAATCCTCTCTTGGTGGGTAAACAACACAGCTTATTGATCTCCTGGGTCAGGAACCCAGAATAACGCCTGGCACATAGTAGTTGCTTGATCAGTTGGTTGATGACAAGAATTCAGAAGAACAACCAGGTTCAGGAATAAGAGAGACCTCTTCTTAAAGTGTGGGTGTTCAGCCAGGCTGTATGCAAGCTCTGTCAGATAAGACTGTAGGTTAATCATTGTGAGTGGAACAGTTGTCTGATTGAGGCTTAGCTGTGTGGGCTTGTTCTCCGAGAAGAGGCTCTGAAATATTTGGAGTCTTGGACAAAAGTTCAAGTCCAGTGTTACTTAAGGTTTTCAAATGACTGAAACATCCTAACTGTTGGGCAACACTAGTTAACTAGAGTAAGGGGTTAGGAACATAGATTCTGGAACCTGATTAGGTTCAAAGTCCCACTCTGCCACTTACTAGCTGTGTGAACTTGGGCAAGTTACTTAACCTCTCTGTGACTCATTTCCTTAGTTGTAAAATGGTGGCAAAAAATTCCTACCTCACAGGGCTATTGTGAAGTTAGATAAGTTAATGCATAGAAGCATGTATCTCAATGCCCAACACATAGACGGAAACGTGTTCCCTGTTGTGTTGTCATTATTATGCACACTGTGGCCACCCTCTCTACCTGCTGTAGTAAGTGGATTCTGAAAGCCAGGAAAAGACCGAGTTCCTTAAAATGCTATTGCTCAAATGTCTGTCCCTTGTGCAATGTGCTTGGTCAAAGTTGGCCTATCAGCTTTGTATTTGTTTAACGTTTGATGGGGGGGAGGGTGTAAAATCATAGAACAACTTTTGTTCTTCTAAAATAAACTTCAGATTCTCTCCTCTCCCCAAATCCTCATCTCTTCCTCCCCCATCTTTTTAAATTTTATTTTAAAATAATCCCCTCATCCAATGTGGGGCTTGAACCTACAACCTTGAGATCAAGAGTCATATGCTCTACCTGATCGAGCCAGCCTGGCTCCCCTCCCCTTCTTAATCTGTAATAATACCCCAGCTTTCTTAGAAAAGAGGAAGGGGTCCAAAGATAAAGCAGATTGTTGACACAGCCCCCAGAAAGATGGACCTTTTCAGGATGTATGAAAATGTGTATTAAATAGGACATGGGGATTACAGGTTAAGTTTTCTTCTTAATACTTTTACAGTTGACCCTTGAACAATGCAGGGGTTGGGGTGCCCACCCCCAAGCAGTTGAAAAGCTGCATATAACTTTTGATTCCCCTCAGACCTAACTGCTAATAGCAGTTGATCAGAAGCCTTACTGGTAACAGAGTCTCTTAACACACATTTTGTATATTCTGTGTATTACATACTATCTTCGTATAATCAAGCTGGAGAAAAGAAAATGTGAAGAAAATCATAAGGAAGACAAGATGCACTTACAGTACTGTACTGTAATTATTAAAAATAATTCGTGCACAATTCCCTATTCTTGTTCAACTCGATTCTCTAAAATACGCCCAGTGAATATGGATATTTAAAAGATCAGAATAAATATGATCTTTCATTAAATAAAGACTAAAAAAAGTCATGCCCAAATCTTGTTAAATAACTAAAAGACCAACTAAAAGACCAACAGAGGGGCAGATCTGGTGGGATGGGCTAGAGCTTGGAGCAGGAGGAGAAAGTATGTGAGAAACATGAGTGAGAGGCAGGCTTCCCTGCCGACCTCACACCATTTGGAAGAGTAAAAAGAAAATCAGGAGATCAGAAAGACTCTTAGCTGACCAACAATGTTTGAACACCACTGAATACACATTATTATGCTAGATGCATACTGTAGGAGAGAGCGAGAGAGCGATGAAGAAGCCAGGGTCTCTCTCCTCCTAGTGCATCAAAACATGCGCTTCAGAGGAGGTCACGGGCTCTGTAGCACGGCCGTCACTCCCTTCTTTTGGAGGGAAGAAATCTTTCAAACGCACAATGCCAGTCTTCTTCAGAGTATCCTCTGCAGACCCAGGACAGCAGGAATGTCAGAGCTGACTGTGGAAAGTGCAGATTCCCAGGCCTCTCTATTTCTGAGGAATCAGAATGTTTGGAGCCCAGAGCCAAAGGCTCTGGCTTTTAATCAAGCACATCGGGGGATTCTTATGCCCAATTAAAAATGTCAGAACTCCCACTGCTTTGTAGCAGGTATCGACTGAATTGTAAGAGAAATTGCTTTCGGCTAGAGGCTGGGGATGGACAGTTGCACAAAGGAAAATTTGAACCAAGGCTTTGGCTGGATTTTGCTACCCGTGGGAAAACGGAGGTGATGTTCCAAGAGCAAGGAGTGGCTTGGTCAAAGGCAATGAAATGCACGGGGGCCCCCTGACTGCAGCCCAGGGAGGAGCTGACAGCTCCGAGGTTCCAGGCAGACACGTGCCGCAGACACTTCTCCCTTGGGCATCGGGTACTTCAACAGCCTCTCCAGCTTCTCTCTTCCATGCACAACCAGGATGACATTTGAGAAGCATTTCACCACGGGAAAGCTGGTTTTGCTTTGTGCTCATTTGTCACTGAGCGAACGAACCTCACCAGCCTTCTGCCTTCTGTCAAGTCAGCTGTTCTCTGAATTCAAGCAGAAGGACGAGAACTGGTTGCCATTCAGGCTGGAAGGTTGCCGCTCTTACCACTTGCGATGTCAGGAACTGATTCTGTTTCACGGGAAACACTGCACCCTCCGTGTCCCTCTCACCTAGAGCCGGCCAGCACGTGGCACACCCGAAGGATCTGCCGTCGTGGGTGGCCTCCGGCTGAGCGAGCAGCGTGCAACAGGAGATCAGATGTTACTAAATAGCTTAAGTGGCCCTGCCAACTGTTGGGTCTGCACATGGCTTGGTGCCTGCCTTACTAGACCACCTGGAAGTTGTCAATCAACCAAACAAGGAACATTTAATGGTTGATCATGCTGTTGACTCCACGCTCCCTCCCTCCACCCCTCTTTTGACTTCTGGCTGATGCTATTTGTGAATTGTAAGGGATGAGAGCTCTGTGCTCATCTCCCCCATGAAGCCTGGGGCCCGGCTCACCCCTCTGCAACCTCACCATGACAACGCTGCTTCCTTTCTGGCCCCCACCCTTGTGGTAGAGCCGGAAAAGATGAGCTGGGAGTACTGTTCGGACATGGAGCAAAGGGTATGGAGATATGCTGCCCAGATGTTCCTTCCCAGGAAGGTGTCAGCCATCAGCCCTTCAGGGGCTCCCCCAGGGTCATGTCCATATCCGATGACTGACTGAGGCAGGTGTATGTAAGTTCAGCTAGTCAGTCTGTGCTGAACGACTCAGGAGTGTCTCCCAGGGGCGCCCAGGTGGCTCAGTGGGTTAAACCTCTGCCTTTGGGTCAGGTCATGATCTCAGGGTCCTGGGATCGAGTCCCATGTTGGGCTCTCTTCTCAGTGGGGAGCCTGCTTCCCCCTCTCCCTCTACCTGCCTCTCTTTCTACTTGTGATCTCTGTCAAATAAATAAATAAAATCTTAAAAAAAATTAAAAAAGAAGGGTCTCCCATACCTGTTTCTAGTCCCTTCCTTCTACAGGTGCTAATCCTAAAGGTATTCCCTAGTAGACAACCACAACCCTAGCCCATGGTTAGTCTGCTTTCCAAAGAACCCAACTTGCAACAGGTGAATTTGAATTTCAACTAATTAGGAGTCCCGTGATCTCGAGGAAGCAATGATTTATGTTAGACTTAATTTCCATCTCTACAAAATGGGAATAATAAGTCATTTCTTCATTAGATTGTTTTGAGGGCACTTAGCTTAATACTGGTGCAGACTAATCACTCATAAGTATTAAATATCATAATCTTGGGTGAGTTACGGAGTCTTAGATCCTTTACCTAAAACTGAGAATAATACCACTTACATTCAGGAATTTAGTGGGAGAATGTATGACGCATGTACTGAGTGACACATGTACTCAATAGGTATCGACCTCCCTCTACCATTTTCCCTTCAAAATACCAACAGTACCTTTACGTGTGAATTTTTTTTTAAAGATTTTATTTATTTATTTGACAGACAGAGATCACAAGTAGGCAGAGAGGCA
Organism: Mustela putorius furo; assembly: GCF_011764305.1. NCBI lineage: Eukaryota > Metazoa > Chordata > Mammalia > Carnivora > Mustelidae > Mustela > Mustela putorius. Next base: position 17,725,108 of record NW_025421998.1, read on the forward strand.
GGCAGAGAAAGGAAAGGAAGCAGGGTCCCTGCTGAGCAGAGAGCCTGATGCAGGGCTCGATCCCAGGACCCTGGGATCATGACCCGAGCTGAAGGCAGAGGCTTTAACCCACTGAGCCACCCAGGCGCCTCTACGTGTGAATTTTAAAAATAATTCCTGTTTATTTTCTTTCTTTTCATTGGTTGCTCTTTAACGGAGTATAGGGTGGTTGTATTTGGAGGAGGAAAACTAAACACAAAGCAGAAAGGTGGGGCAAGGGTGCAGCTAGGGTTTTGTGCCTGTTTTCTCTTCTGTCACAGCTCAAAGGCCATTCCTCTAGGAAGCTCATCCTGACTGACTCAACACCTTCCGCAAAACTCACAAATATGGACTCCCTTCTCTTTTCCACTTTTGTAAATCTTATAATGATCTATTCCTATGGATGATAGGAGTTCTATGTTAATATTGTCTCTGGGGAGTGGGGATTATACCTGTTTTTTCAAACTGTTTTTTACACTTGGCCGAACATTTGTTTCCCGGGAGTGTTCATCGGTTACTGCACTAGTTCACGGTGACTGACTCTTACAACAATGCCAACTCCTGTCTAGCCCTGTGAGATGCTCCAGGAATTCCTGTGGAGTTGACAAGGACTTCGAGAGCCAGATGGGGTCTTCTGAGGCCCTGTGGTCCAACTCTGTCACCTTAGTCATGAGAAAACTTTTTTTTTTTTTTTTTAAGGTCAGCTCTCTTTACATGAGGACATTTAAAGGCTTGTGTGAAATGTTGGTAGCCTCATCTTTATGAGGTCTTCTGTTTGAGAACGTGATACTTTTTTTGGGTTCCTGCTCCAAAGCGCGGTCAGTTGTAGGATCGTTGTCTTACACTGACACCTGCTGGGCAGGTAGGGAAAGAACCGGTGTCAGCCACACTGATGTCTTAGCGACTGGTGTCTTCCACGTGTTTATCTTTAAGAAGCGTCTTTCTTGCAACTAGTTTCAAGCTTTTGTTGCCCACTTCTCCCACTAGAAGTAAAGGTCTGTAGTAGATTTTAGGTCTCTCGGGTTTGATGATTTCATCCAGTTAACATGTTAAAAGCCCGAAATGCCTTTAGATATATATACTTATATATATATCTAAAGATATATTTACCATTTAATAATGAACAATAATCACACTCATTAAATGTGACCTTAATTCTGCAAGCACCACAGCTGTGAACAGTTGATGTCAAGTGGGTCCAGAGTATGGGGAGCATCCTCCTCCTCCTCGATTATTGGTGGGAACAGCCAGACCCCCTCTGATCGGGATGGAAAGTGCTCCGAGATGACAGAATCACCCACCATGAACGTAGTAAATTCTTTCCACATTCTCTGGGGAATCATGACCCCAGTAAAAATTCATCCAAGTGTCTCATCACCCTCTTGTGGCCGTGTTACAGAACCATCCCTCCCCTTTATCTGAAAGTTTCTTTTGTTTGTTCTCCTAAGGTTCAGAAATGATTAGTCAAATTCTACTCATGAAAACTTTACAAAATGCACCAATAGGTTATATTCTAACTATCTCCTTGGCACGGAGTGAGCCCTTAACTGGTGTTAAATGTGGTATAGTATAGTAGTAAAGAGTTTTAGAATTAGGCAGTGGTATAATATACATATACATTATATATAATATATATATTATATGATAATATAATGTAATTATAATATAATTGTTCTGTCTTCCTCAATGAGTCTATCTTTAAGAAGCATCTTTCTTGCAACTCTCCTAGTTTTAAGGAGCGTTTTCTCTCCTGGTTTTATTTATATTTTATAACATAATATAATTATATATACACTGTGAAGGGACTGTAATCACACCAGTGTAGAAGTCAGTCTCTTTGGAAAGAAGAAGAAGAGGCTCAGAGTTGACAAATGGTGGGGAACTAGAAAAGAACTAGCTGCTGTTTGCACGCTCCGTAGCATGTACAGAACGTGATCAAGGGCGTCACACTTGGCTTCTGTTACAAGATCAGGTCTGTGTACACTCACTTCCCCATCAACGTTGTTATTCAGGAGAATGGTTCTCTTGTTGAAATCTGAAATTCCTTGGGTGGAAACTCTATCCACAGGGTTTGGATGAGGCCAGAAGTTCCTTGTTCAGTAGCTCAAGCCCAGAAAGATGAATTAATTCTTGAAGGGAATGCCATTGAACTTGTCTCAGCCCTGCTGCTTTGATTCAGACAAGCCATCATGGACATCAGAAAATTTTGGGGTGGCTTGTGATATTTATTTACTTATTAAATTTTTATTTGTTTATTCTTAAAGTTTTTATTTATTTATTTGACAGGGAGAGAGAGATAGTGAGAGAAGGAACACAAGCAGAGGGAGTGGGAGAGGGAGAAACAGTCACCCCACTGAGTAGGGAGCCCGATGCGGGGCTCTATCCCAGGATCCCAGGGATCATGACCTGAGTGAAAACAGACACTTAATGGCTGAGCCACACAGGCATCCCTTTATTTATTTATTTATTTTTAAAAGATTTTATTTATTCAAGAGTGAGAGAAAAAAAAGAGAACACAAGGGCAGGGGGAGGGAGAAGTAGACTGCCCTATTTGTGATATTTTAAAGATGCAGTAAAAGCTGTATTGATTTAAGAAAAAATATGTAATCATTAAAAGTACTTTCTAATGGATTCTAGTTTATCTCATGTGGGGTGTGTGTGTGTGTGTGTGTGTATGTAAATATAACAGAATATTATTCAGCCGTACAAAAATAAAAGGAAATTCTGCCATTTTGATGACAATTGGATAAATGGAGGGCATTATGCCAAATGAAAAACGTCATGGAGAAAAAGACAAATACTGCATGGTATCGCATATATATGGGAGCTAAAAAAAAAAAAAAAAGACAATGAAGTTAGGCTCATGGAAGCAGAGAATAGAATGGTGGTTTCTGGGAGCTGGGAGATTGGGGAAATGAGACACCGATCAGAGGTTACAAACTTTCAGTTATAAGATGAATAACTTCTGAGGATGTAATATACAGCATGGTGACTGTAGTTAATAAGGCTGCATGGTCTGTTTGCAATTTGCTAAGATAGATCTTAAGTGACCTCAACACACACACACACACGCACACATACAGGATAACTATGAGAGTGATGGTTATATTAATTAGCTTGATTGTGGCAGACATTTCACAATGTGTAGATATATCAAATCATGTCATGCACTTCAGATACATATGATTTTATTTGTTAATTATACTTCAGTAGAGCTGAAAAAAGAGGAGAGAGGAAGACAGCACCCAGGGTCTCAGCCTGAGTTCACGCCTTCCTCTCTTTATGTTTTCTGGTTGTCACAAAGGATCTTTGTTTTTCTCTCAGACTTCTGACAAACTTTGGTCCTCATATTGTCTGTTTCAGACTTTAAAAAATGGTCTTAGGGATTTATTTGTTAAACAAATTTAAGCTCCTACAAAGTGCCAGCACTTGGGGTAGAGCAGTGAATAAAACTATAAAAATTCTTGGCTTTATAAGCTTTTATCCCAGGAGAGGAGAATGGAAAAGCAAATAAAGCATATGATCTGCCAGATGACCAAAAAATGCTAAATAAAAAAACAGGGCAAGAAGATTGATAGGGATTGTGTGTGTGTGTGTGTGTATGTGTGTTTGTGTGTGTTGGGAGATGGTTGCTCACTGCTCATAGAGATATATGGGGGACAAGGAACTCTGGGCTTCCTGTGGTGACACAAAATGGTTTAAACGTATGCTGAGTTGAGTCTTGATGGTCTCAAGGAGGATAGTGGTGTGGAGTGGGAGGGTTGGAGAGTTGATAGACTAGGCTCTCGCCAGAAGCATGAACAGTCTCCTGCCAAAGGCAGTGTGGAAGAGAAAGTTGGGAGGGGTTCCAAGATCTTATCTGGAGCTTAGAATGTTGGTGGGCTTCCCTTCTGATTCCCTCTGTCAGGCAGGTGGAGCTTTGTAAATGTTGACTTCTTGAGACTCAGCCCCTGATGAGCATTTAGAGAGAGAGAGAGAGAGAGAGACAGAAAGAAGCTCAGATGTTACCTTCAAGAAGCCTCTCCTGTTTCTTAGGAACACAAGCGAGTAGTGGAGAGTAGGATATTGTCCATCAGGGGATGAGCCCTCTTCCAAGAGCAGCTATCCTACGGGGTGATACCAAGAACTATTGGGAAGAAAAGATTTAGTAAACATGGCAGAATGGAGGGGGCACTGGCTGGGAGAGAGTCTGTTCTCTAGGCTGCCCAACTCATGGCATGCCACCCTGCTCCGAGGCTCATTCTTCTTCTCTATAATGAGAAGGCTGGCTTCTACCATTCATTTCTGATAAAAAATTCCATGACTGTAAGAAACGGTTGGAATTTAATCTCTGTTGTTGGAGTTTTGAATAGAACTTTAGAGCATAGATAAGAGTTTTCTTTTTTTTTTTTTTTTCCTCTGCAGTTGATTTTGGAAGGAAGGAACTCAGGAAACGAAGCGTTAGTTGGCTTTTGTTGTTGGCTTAGAGAAGTAGATTACATTTCTTGAATCTTAGCCAAACATAACAGAGTGGACCCTTTCAAAGACCGAGAAGAATTTGTTTGGCAGAAGAATTGCTGCCTTGATCAAGAAAGCTTTTCCACTCAGTTTTCTGGAAGAGGGAGAAAAAAATCCTGGTAAACCAACTTAAATGCCCCTAACTGGGAAGATCCTTGGTTCCTCTAGGCTGCATTAGTTGCTCTGTCTTCTGTTTCCACAGAAAGGTAGAAAGCAAGTTGGAGCCGAGAGATAGAAGAAAGGCAGAGGGTCCTGTGCAGGAATAGCAGCGCATGTAAGATGAACATTTACTAAGTGTGTGATGAATGCTTGAATAAATGAAAGAATGAAAGGAAGTTAAGACCAACCAATAAGTAAGGGGAAATGGGGAAATAAAAAAACTCGACTAAAGATGGTTTATTAACATTTAGAGGAGTCATCATTAGGACCCAGTATGGCTTCATCAAGCACTGGTCTTGCCAGTAATCTCACTGGTAGAGTCTTCAGACTTGTAGGTCAGAGGAAGGTTGTGAACAAAACCTATCTTAATTTCAGAAAAGCAATTAAAGTCCTCCCTTGGTTTTTTTTTTTTTTTTTTTTTGTTGAGATGATGAAATGAAGACTTGATCATACTATTAGGCTAATTTCAGCTGGTAGAAATAACTTTGTTCAAATAGTTTTTGATCATGTCATTTTTCTTCCTAGAATGAGGTATCTTCCTAGAATGAGTGGAGTGCCATGGGGTCAAGTTCTTGGGCCTGACTGTTGAACTTATTTTTTTATGATTTATTTTGCAATTACTATAAATTCACAAGAAGTTATGAAAATGTATAGAAACATGTATGTTTTACTCTATTTCTTCTATTGATAACACTCGTATGACTATAGTGTGATATCAAAACCAGGCAATCAGTATTGGTACAATCTATAGAGTTTATTCAGCTTTCACCTAGGGTTACATGAAATATTTTGTGCATATGTGTAACTGTGCAACTTTAGTACATGTGTGAGTTCACGTAACCCCATCACAATCCAGACCTAGAACTGTCACATAAAGCTCTGTCTTGCTGTCTCTTTATAGCCACGTCCACACCCCATCTCTCACCCTCATCTGAAAACCCCTTACCTGTTCTTCACCTCTGTTAATTCCTTTATTTCAAGAATGTTGTATAAATGGAATCATATGTTATGTAATGTTTGAGGTTGGCTTTTCTCGATGACTATAGTTTCCTTGAGATCTAACCAAGTTGTGTGTATCAGTAGTTTGTTGCTTTTTATTGTTGAGTAGCAGTTCATTGTATGGACATACCACAGTTTAACCATTCACCTGCTAAAGGATATTTGGGTTCTTTTCAGCTTGGGCTATTATTGATGAAGCTTTTTGTACATTTTTATACAGGTTTTTGAGCATAAGTTTTAATCTCTGTGGAGTAAATGCCCGAGAGTGCAACTCCTGGGTTATGTGATAACGATATGTTTAATTTTAACAGTTTAACAAAATACTATCCAAAGTAGATGTACCATTTTACATTCCCATCAGCAGTACATGAGTGATCCAGTTTCTCAGCATCCTGGCCAGCACTTACTGTTATCACTATTTTAATTTTAGCCATTCTGATACGTGTATGGTAATACCTCATTGAGGTTTTATTTTATTTATTTTTTATTATGTTATGTTAGTCACCATACAGTGCATCATTAATTTCTGATGTAACTTTCCATGATTCATTGTTTGCATATAACACTCAGTGCTTCATGCCTCATTGAGGTTTTTTTTTTTTAAAGATTTTATTTTTATTTATTTGATAGAAATCACAAGTAGGCAGAGAGGCAGGCAGAGAGAGAGGAGGAAGCAGGCTCCCCATGGAGCAGAGAGCCCAATGCAGAGCTCGATCCCAGGACCCTGGAATCCTGACCTGAGCCAAAGGCAGAGACTTTAACCAACTGAGCCACCCAGGTGCCCCGACCTCATTGAGGTTTTAATGTGCATTTCTCTAATTGCTAAAATGTTTAACATCTTTTCACATGTATATTTGCTCTCTGTATACACTCCTTTGTGAAATCTTTGTTCATGTCGTTGTGCATTTTCTAATTGGATTGAAATGGATTATTTGTTTCCTACTGTTGAATTTTGAGATGTTTTTAATATATTCTAGATATAAGTCCTCTGTCATATATGTGATTTGCAAATATTTTCTCCCAGTGTATAACTGATATTTGTATCCTCTTACCAGTGTCTTTTGCCGGAGTTTTACATTTTGATGAGATCCAATTTATAAAGTTTTCCTTTAATGGATCTTGATTTTGGTGTAAAATTTAAAATTTCCTCACCTAATCCTAAAGATGTTCTCCTATTTTCTAAATGTTTTATCATTTTACGTTTTACATTAAAGTCCATAAACCATTGTAGGTTGATATGCTCAATTTTTAAGGTCAAAGATGTTGAAGGTTGATATGCTCAATTTTTAAGGTCAAAGAGGTTGCAGAGTTGTATGAAGGTTGTACATACAACTGTACACTCATTTTGTTCACAATTGGCACAATTACAAGGGTAGTATGGCCTCTGGAATATAGTATAAACTAGGAAGACAAAATTTATAAGCATTTGGGGGCACCTGTGTAGCTCAATCAGGCATTTGACTCTTGATTTTGGCTCAGGTCATGATCTCAGGGTCTTGAGATGGGGTTCCACACTGGGCATGGAGCCTGCTTAAGATTCTCTTCCTCTTCCTCTGCCCCTCTCCCTCATCTCTAAGAAAACCCAAACAACTATAAGCATGCAATATCAGAGTTTAGTGTGATGGTTGAGAATGTGGGTACTGCTTGCTTTCAAATGCTTGCTTTCAAATGCTTGCTCCGCCTGGGAGTCCTAGGGAACTCTGGTAAGCTCTCTCTACCTTAGTTTCTGCATCTCCAAAATGGGATTAATGAGAGTACTTGCCTTAGAGAGTACTTGCCTTGAGAATTTAATGAAATAATACAGAGCACTTAGAACTGTCCTTGAGAAATTATTATTATACAAAATATGGGCAGTTACAGGGGAGAGGAGACCTTACCAAGGAGGGAGTCCATGTGGAAAAGATCCTGGTATATACAAAAATGTGGAGAGCTTAACCTAACTTACTTGAAATTTTTAAAAAAAGATTTTGTTTATTTATTTTATATATAGAGAGAGTGCATGCCCACAAGCAGGCGGAGTGGCAGAGGGCAGAGTTCCCCACTGAGCAGAGAGCCTAACGTGGGGGTCCACCCCAGGACCCCAGGATCATGACCTGAGCCCAAGGTAGACACTTAACTGACTGAGCCATCCAGGAGCCTCCCTTACTTGAAATTTTTAACTTAAATCATTGCACAATTTTTGTCCAAATATATATGCTTATAAACATGTCTTCCTCCAGAAATAGCAAGGTTTACATAGAGTCAAAATAATAAGGAATTTAAATCCATTCAGTGAAAACAATAGTCCATTGTTTAGGATTGTACAGATACACAAATGCATTTTTCATATTCTTGTTGACATTTTACAAAGCCAAGTCATTACTTTAGATTATCAGCTACTAGAAAATGGTCATGATCTCCGTGCAGGTATCATAACCCAGTGGTAGGAAAAAAGGGCATTGCCGAGTTCATATTTATAACTTGGTGTGGGATCAGTTAGATTCTCAGCCTCTCATAGTGGGGACTTCTGGGCTCCCACCCCTTGGGGCCACTAAAAGAATGTTTACTGGGGCATGGATCTTTCTCATGGTCTCTTTGCTGAAAATGAGGAAAGGAGGAAGATGGGGATATAGGAGGGTTGACTAGATGGAGAAAGAGGTTCCTAGAAGTGAGAGGAGGAAGCTATTACAAATACTAGACATTAAAAGAGAGAGGAGGACAGAGGAAGTGAAGAGTGCCTCAGATTACTAGAAAGAGGTGGGCCTCCCTTGTACTGGAGTCTGTCTGGTCATTATTTTGTCCAAGAAGCAGCTGAGGGACAATGGTCAGTTCATCCACTCTCCCCATGGCTGGGTTTCCTTTTCTGCCTCATAATGAAAAGAGTGTCTGGCCTTCACACTCCATGGGCTGTAATAAAGTTACATGAAAGTTCTTTAACCAAAACATGAAAATATGACATTGTGTTACTTCACTGTAACACATATATATCTTTGTTCACGCTTTTTATGGAATATACATTAAGAATTGGCACAATCTCCTTCTCCAAACTTGGCCTTAGTTTTTTGTTCCCTCTCTTCACCTTATTCACAGTGTGTCAGCTGAAGAAAGTGGCTGGCTTTATCAGAGGTGCTCCTTTGTCTCCGTAACTGCTCTACCATGTTTCTAGTTAGATCATTAAGCTTCCTCTTCTAAATCTATAATATAGGGGACTGACCTGGCTTATTCACCCTATGCCTTGCTACTTCTCAGATGTCTTCATGCCTGAAAAAACACGGGCCCTAAGTCTACCCAGGGAACCAAGCTTGAATCTGTCTTAAAGAATAAGCTGGTGAGTATTAGTTTGGTTAATATTATGAAATAGAACTGTACACTCATTTTGTTGCACAGTTGCATGGAAAACTGTGCGTGGACATGTGTGGAGTAGTTTGAAGAGAGGACTATTTTTTTTTTTAAGTACCATAAATTTGTCTATATATATATTTTTTGCAGATAACAGTAGAGTATTTTTAAGGGTTTGCTCTTAATGGGCATTATGATAGTAACTGCCTTCCATTTTTAATTATGGGATTAATCAATAAAAGTATTTTTAGATGCATTCACAGGTTTAGATAAAAAATTGAAAGTTAAAGAATAAGAATCCTTTCGGGGGATATATTTTGGGGAAAAAAATCCAGTGACCACAAATGAAGTACGAAAACATGAGGAGAGAATTTTTAATAGTGGGCCACATTAAGACCTTAGAGTAATCTCAAGTTTTCTTAATTTGAATGCTTATTTGCTATTCATATTTGAGTTCCCCATTGCAACCTCATTAAGATTAAGAAATAGAGGGATGCCTGGGTGGCTCAGTCGTTAAGTATCTGCCTTTGGCTCAGGTCATGATCCCGGGGTCCTGGGATTGAGCCCTGTATTGGGCTCCCTGGGAGCCTGCTTCTGCCCCTCCCTCTGCCTTCTGCTCCCCCCACTTGTGCCTTATCTGTCAAATAAATAAATAAAATCTTTTTAAAAAAAGATTAAGAAATAGAGTAATGTGTGTATTCATATTTGAGTTCCCCACTGCAACCTCATTAAAATAAAGAAATGGAGTAATATGTGTATCTTTTTCCCCCAAGATTTGAGGAAGTACTAGGAAGGCTGTCTTGATGAAAATGTCTTTCAAAAGTCTGCTACAAAATCCTGAAAATCCACTCTTAGAGAACTATTCTTATGGGAGTACCACCTCTCCAGGAGGGAGACGTACTAAGCTGCTGTCAATCAAGAACACATATACAAGCCACATAGGATTATCACAAAACACAGACTCTGGAGTCAGATAGAGCTAGACTGAATTTGGCTTTGGCACCTACTAGCTGAGATTCTGGGCAAATTACTTACCTTCTCTGAGTGAGTCCCAATTTCTTCATCTGTAAAACGGGGTTAATAATGCCTATCGTATGAAAGACCCAATTTAAATAAGCTGATGTGTTTGAAGAACACAATGCAATACTTAGTTTAAAGTAGGTTTTTGGTGGCACCTGGGTGGCTCAGTAGGTTAAGCAGCTGACTCGTGATTTGGGCTCAGGTCAGGATCTCAGGGTTGTGAGATCCCTGTGCTAGGCTCAAAGCTGAGCATGGAGCCTGCTTAAGATTCTCTCTCTCCCTCTCCCCCTCCTGGACAACACACCCTCTTTCTCTAAAAAAACTAACTAAATAAAATAGGCTCTTGGTACATTGCAATGATAATTATTAGTAATAACAGTAATATTTAATTCAGATTGAGATTTGTTTAACTTTATTAAAGAGGAAGATAGATTCAGATAATTTTTAGAAAGACAATTTCCAGATTTTACCTTTTTTTTCAAGTTCCTTTTTCCTTTATGCCCACATTTATTTAGCAATTCAACATTCTCCAACAAAACTGAAATACAATCTTGCCATGTGGTGAATGTCCTTATATATTGAGACCTAACTCCTGACACATTTAACAAGTAAAAAACTGAGGATCTAGACATGAAAGAATATAACATGTTACGTTCCTGGTGTTGTGGCCCACAGCAGATCCTTAGTTTTTATTTGTTAAATGTGTCAGGTTCTACATTCTATTCATCTTCTTGTAAATACACCTTCATTAGGCTGCTTCTCCTTTTGCATCTTTCCTTTAACAATTTCCCCTCTTCTGCCTTTCAAGAGAGAGACAAATTTTTCATCCAACCCTAATCATACTAAGGTACATCGCCATGGGTATAGAAAGCTCTGGGATACCACGCAAAGGCAACTTAGTCCATGGGTTTTTGAGAGCCTTCTTCAGTCAAAATGGCACCAGGAACCAAACATAATAGGGCATCATGTCTTTCCCTGTCTTATGCTTATCTCTGTTAAGGGTAAAGTATAACTGTTAAGAACTGAATGTTTATTTCTCTCCCCACTCATTTACTGAATGAATTAATTCAATGAATGTCATTCATTCATTCATTGACATCTTAACACCCAAAGTGATTGTATTAGGAGGCAGGGACTTTGCTCATCAGATACCAGATTTCCCAGCACCTTGATCTTGGACTTCCTGACCTTCCGGACATTGAGAAATTAATATTTTTTTTTTTAAAGATTTTATTTATTTATTTGTAAGAGAGAGAGAGAGAGTGAGAGCGAGCACAGGCAGACAGAGTGGAAGGCAGAGTCAGAGGGAGAAGCAGGCTCCCTGCGGAGCAAGTAGCCCGATGTGGGACTCGATCCCAGGACGCTGGGATCATGACCTGAGCCGAAGGCAGCTGCTTAACCAACTGAGCCACCCAGGCGTCCCGAGAAATTAATATTTTTTGTTTAAGCCACATAGTCTATGATAATTTGTTATAGCATCCTGAACTAAGACAATACCATAAACAGGTGTTTGGCACATATTTAGATGTTTGGCTTTCAGATATATAATGGATTAGGTGGGGGCTGGAGTTCGATGGAGAATGATGGCTTTTTTGAGTGTGTGTCTTCACTTCTGACAAAGAAGGTATTGTTCTTGAGGAAAGAATCTCTTGAGAATGGAGTAAAAAGAACATCTCCTGGAAATATTGATGATGGCAGCATGTTATTCACCCAGGTGACAAACTCATGATAGGTTTCTGTACTTCAGCTAGCTAGCTATCTTACAATGTTCAAGATTTTTAGAAGCATCCTGGGAAATGCTAGTCTGCTACGAACTCTACTCTCTCCACTATTTTACCATCTCAGTAATGAGGATAAGTTCAGTGAATACTCTCATTTATCTGCATTTTAGTCTCATCTTAATAGCATAATTTGCATGATTTCAAGATGAAAAGACCATGATTTCTTCCAGCATATCAATGCTGTATTTTGTAATGAGAAACCTATATGAGAGGTAAATTAATATTTTGCATTTTCTTGAATATTCAAATTCATAGGAGAAACATTTGCATTGATTTTTGCTAAAAGTTAGCAAAATACGAAATCTATAATCATGTTTATGAAAGTACCAGTCTCCAGCTCACTGTCACTCACCAATGACTTTTCTGCTCATAGATTGAATCCTACCATGCGCTCATCCAGAGTATTAGACAGCCTGACTGTTGTAATAAAATACCACACGTGGAATGGCTTAACCAGCAGAAATTGGTTTTCTCACGGTTCTGGAAGCAAAGGTCAAGATCAGAATACAGTTGTGGTTCTAATGAGGGCTCTTCCTGGCTTGCAGGCAGCCACCTTCTTGCAGTTTCCTCCTACAGTGGAGAGACAGAAGTGTGGTGTCGTTTCCTTTTCTTATAAAGGCACCTATTGGATTAGAGATCCACCATTATGACCTCCTCTAACTTTTATCACCTCCTCACAGGCCCTGTCTCCAAATTCACTGGGGGTTAGGGTTTTGTTATAGTAGTATCGGAGATGGAGGGACACAATTCAGTCCATAACATTGGGTTTAATTTAACAGGAATATGTTGCAAATTATACACTAAATAATGTGCTCAGCCATTCTTAATGTACCTTTGTAAGCTTTTACTTATTAGTGACTGGGTTTTTTCCTCTTCCTATCAATTTACATAAAATATTTATACTATATTCTTAAAAGCAATTTAGGTTCAAAAACAAGTCATAATTTTTCCCAGGTGCAAATGTAGTATAGAATGACTTAAGCTTTAGAAAACCAGTTTGATTTAATTAGTATTAATTTCTCCCTTTTAGATGTTGACATAGTGATTCCAGTTCTGTGAAATGTATGATGACATAAGCATAATTGACTTCAAGCAACTTTGGGCAGAAATCACTAATATAGAGATAAATATCCTCCAGTGTCTGTGTCTATCTTTCTGTCATATCTTTGGTACACATTTTGAGATATCCTTAAAAAATGAAATGTGACATTAGACATTAGTATGTAAGTCTTTGTTCATAGGAGCAAAGTCCTAAAATGCACAATTTAAAATTTTGTTTTTAATCCTAGTCTTATCTATGTTAGGTCCATAAACAAGATGCCACTAAGTAAAATATGAAGAGTATAATCAGTAGTAAGTCTGGGTTGAACATTTTTTTGGTCATACTTCCTAGAAATTGAGAAAATGCAGAACTCTAGAGACTGGGCAACAATGGATTTGTTTGGATTTGTTTTTTAATTAGGTTGTTTCCAATTCTTTGTTTCCAAGAAAGTTAAAGGAGGACCTAACTGAGTTGTCAACAGATAATAAAAAATTTTTGATAATACATCATTATGCATTTTTTGACTTACAATTAAGAAGGCATTCAAATGAAAGAGTGATATGTCCATGAGAAAATCCCTAACATTCTTATTACTTACTTAATCGAACAAGTTTTCTCACGGCTTTTGTACATAAAATTGAAAAATAGCAAGAGAACCAGCTGAATCTGCTCTAATTCTAATAGTAACAGCCAAAGATGTATGACCTTGTTAAAAAAGATTCCCTGATTCATTTATACTAATTTTCCAATAAAACTTTACTTGATATGTTCAATGATTATTTCTCAAAATATGTTATGTATTTATGTTACTTGTTCACTCATGTGCTAGAAATCATTGTACAGATAACCCAGAAAACTTTAAAAATACTTAGAATGTTATGATCATACAAAATTACAATGTTTTAATTTCAACCCAAGACAATTATTTTTGTTATTGTAGTGGAGTTAATAAGGTGATCAGATAACATCTTTCAAATATAAAAATATATTACATTAATGAGACCTTTTTTTGGTTAATATAAGATCAAGGAAAAAAAGGAATGACATATATTTTCCAATTGTCAAAAAAAGAACTTGTCTGTGAATTTTTTAAATGAGTGATAATTGGTATCAAATTACTTTGGCACTTACAGTCCATTGGATAGAAACTCCAAAACAAGTTTTATATAAAAACAGATATTTATAGTGCATCTGGGTGCTCAGATTGGTACATCCAATTCTTTAAAAAAATTTTTTTTAAAGATTTTATTTATTTATCAGAGAGAGATGGGGGGAGAGAGTGAGCACAGGCAGACAGAGGCAGAGGGAGAAGCAGGCTCCCTGCCAAGCAAGGAGCCTGATGTGGGACTTCATCCCAGGACGCTGGGATTATGACCTGAGCTGAAGGCAGCTGCTTAACCAACTGAGCCACCCAGGCGTCCCGGTACATCCAATTCTTGATCTCAGTTCAGGCCTCTGAGGGTTGAGAGTTCAAGCCCTGAGTTGGGCTTCACACACAGCCTACTTAAGAAAATAATAAAGAAAACAAATAAATTAAATTTAAAAAATCAATATTTACAACATGCTAGAAAGTACATATTTTGAAGCTCTTCAAGTTTATGATAAAAAATTTTAGGTGTCTACTTGAAAATGTGCAAGAGGACACAAAGCTTTTCCAAATTCTTTTAGGAGGTATGAGAGAAAACTGTTTGAAGACCACTGATTTAATGTGTCAAATCTTTATAATTTTAATCAATGATGATAGACTTCATGGGGGAAAAGTGGACAGAAAAATTTGGAGTCTAGAGAAAGGGTGTGCTGTTGATATGAGTTCTTGTGACAGAAAAGGAGAGCTGGTGAAATAATCAAGAAAAAAAATAACAAAATTGTACACAGTTCCCAAAGTTCTGAATTTTTGGCTGGCATCTTTGAGACATGGCCTCATCTATTATTGATGAGCTTTCGCAAAGCAGATTTATGTTAAAATTGGTTCTATTTTCTGATGGATTTAATCAGGTTGGAGACCAAGACTCCATTAGCATACCCGTGATTCCTATGTGCCTGGCACTGTGCTAGGTGCTTGAGTTACAAAAATGAACATGACAAGATCTCTCAAGGATTGTGCGGCATAGAAGAAAACTGGAAGTTAGTATCATCTTAAGTGGGAAGTCACTGAAAATGTGCTCTGAGTACCTTTCATTTACATCCTATGTTTCTCTGCACAAAATATTTGAAGTACCTGTCACTTGAATTATTTTTAAGGAAGGTGGTGATGGATTTGTCATCATTATAACCACTCCTTATATGTTTGTAGTGTTTCATAGTTTATAAGGTGATTTCACGTAAAATAGCTTATTTGGTCTTAACAACAACTCTTTGTGGAAGACAAGACCTGAGTAATACTGTCACTTTTGATAGGACAACACTATGGTCTGGAAAGATTAAGTTTGACCACACCGTGTGGTTACTCAAGGGCAGAACAGGATGGAACTCAGAAAGACCTACTTTGGCACTTTGCCCATGAGACCATGTTGTAGCCTTAGTCACTGAGTTTCCTCTTCTGCACTGTGGGAAAGACTTTCCCCTTTGGGCCTCTTCAGTTCTGGCACATTATGCGATTATACCAAGTTTGCAAGGCCCTGACCACTCTTTTACCTAGGCCACTTCTTAAGGTTTTTTTCTGGAGCTGGTAACCTGGAGAAGATGAGGTAACAAGCACCGTGAGCTGTAAATATACCTTACTATTTGCTATAAAAATATGGATTCCTCAAAGTCAGTTATGACAGAAACCCCCTGCATACCTATCATCTATCTGGGCGCATCATGTTTCCCTGTAGTTTGAGGGCACTCATAACCAAGGCACTGATAAGGATAAACTCAAATATATCCTGGCAAATATAAACTCATGCTTCTTACTGTGCTGGGAGTAATCAAGTGCTTTATCATCGGCCTGCAAGCCTCGTGTCTTCTGCCAGCATCCAGGAAAAAGTAACAGAGTAACTGATGTGCTTGTATGCAGAATAAAATCCAGTGTTAGACCTGACATGACAATGACATGTACTTGCAAGATGTCTGAGGATGTGTATGACGGGACTCATACAGAGCTTCAAATAGGGTGTTCCCCAAGTCTGAATTCAGGAATTGAGAGTCAGGAAAGAGACCTTACAAAAGGAGGCTGGCAAACTTGACACACACTTGTCTAGAACTAGCCACACACAGAACAGACGAGGTCCGAGAGATTTGTCACTTCTGTGGTGGGTTTGGTATTTTGCATATGTTATGGTGTCACACTGTGTAACCCCAAGGTACAAGAATGTAATCTTATTTTTCTGTAATGAAATTTAACTTTCCTTTTTGGTTCTAATCTCTGCCAATAGTGGATGATGGAAATTTACAAAGGTGACAATTGCTTCAAGTTTGAAGTCAGATCCTTTTCTTCTTGCTCTTTTTCATTTCTCTCTGGCTATAGCGTGTGAGTGGGGTGGAGTCAGGTAAATTCAGGCTAAGGTATTTTCTGTCTCTGCTGGCCTCTACTGACATGTGATTATCTCTCTTGGTCTTGGACATCTTGTATCCTCTTGCTGCATGGACATTGCTGGTGCCGTCATGGCCCTCAGTTGTTATGTTCATATACTCCATGTTCTTCTCTGTCAGGGAGCCCTTCTGGTCTGAGTACCCTTTACCAGCAATGCAGTAGCTCTTAGTTCCATTTCCTGTGCCCTGCTGGGGGTATGCAGGGCTCTATGAGGCCCATCTGCTTGACTATTTGCCTCCACCATTGCTCAATCTATCATTCACATGCCATGTTGGACCTAGGGTTTCTCTAGGAAGCTTGCTTCTCACTAGCATGCTAGGGCTCTGGTCCTTCTCCTTTAGAACCCTCCACAAATGTATCTGGGGTTTCTATCTGAATGTCTAACTTGCTAATCCCCATGTCCCCTTTAGAACTTGCATGTGAGGGGATGGAGAGCCTGAATTCATTCCTCCGTGTTATCTATTTTTTCCCCATTTACTAAATTTCTATCTACTATTTTTCCCCATTTATTAAATTTCCCATTTAGTTTTAATTTAATTTTAATTTTTAATTTAATTAATTTAATTTCCCATTTATTAAATTTCTATCTACTTTTAATCTACATGTACATTCTTCTCCCACCAATGGTTCATGGTATAAGGTTCTCCGAATCCTTGGTGTTTGGATCTTGATATTTAAAGTTAAGCCTCTGGTATTTAAAAGGGAAAAAAAAAGGATAAATCTATTCTTTCATGGTTTGTGTTCTGCCTGGATGATATTACCCTGAGGGTGGTATGTACATAAAGTACCCACTGGCTGATGAGTAGTAAGTAAAAGGAAAGGGTAACAGGAATTTAAAAATACACAGCTTAATAATAATAAAGAATTGCCACACTACCATTGGGAAACCATGCCTGTTTCCAGGATCTTCATCAAGAGACCGTGCTGTTCCCAGGAAGTTGACTAACTGCAACTGGTCTGAAGAAGCTGCAGCCTACTCGCATTGCAGTGCAGCTTGCCAGGAATTAAGTAATGGTTTCCTGGAACTGGAGAGTACGATGTACGCAGTGTTTATCTAACACCGGAGCAAAGGCCATTGCCACAGCTTCTGGAGGGCCTCTGGGGTTGTCGAGATAGCAACTTCTCTAGAATGGAGGGCAGTTTATCAGTTCACTGAAGGGCCCAGCTTTGGGGGGATAAAATCAGTGGACTCCGCATGAAAAGTAGGTTCCTTTGCTCCAATCCCTAGCTGTTATGTATTTGCTTGAGACAGAGAGAAAGAGGGAGAGGAGAGAGAGAAAAAGACAGGGGTAGAGCAGAGGGAGATTGACAAGCAGACTCTGTGCTGAGTGTAGAGCCAGATGAGGACCTCGATCTCATGACTCTGTGATGACATGAGCCGAAACCAAGAGTCAGACACTTCACTGACTGAGCCACTCAGGTGCCCCAAGAATTTATATTTTAACAGGCTACTTCTGGACCCCATTTTGAGAAGATAAGACTCATTGAAGTGACTAAGATAAAAATTAAACAATTGGTGACAGGACCATCTTTAGATCCAAATCAGAGGAACAAGTTTAGGCTCTGTGGTTTAGGGGACCAGCTCTGGCCACGTCCTTCCCCATGTGATGACGAGTCTGTGGGCTCAAGGAGATATACCAGCTTGCAGCCTAGGACTGAACTTCTAGACCATGTTCAGGATACTGGGCCCCTGGAATGTTCTCAAATGGTACTGAGCTGGCACTAAGGTTTTTGCATGAGCTTTTCCCCAGGTCTGACCTCCAGGAGGTGAACCTTGCTGAGCCTTAGGCCTCAGCAGAGGCTGGTGGTAGCTGTTTGTGGGGATGTGAATGAAGCGCTGCCGCTTCATTCTAGGTCAGCAAAGTTGAAGGTACTACACCTTCAATCTTTTCAGCCTCATATGTCCAGAGCAGAACAATATGCTGGTTGCATGAGGCAAAGGAAACAAAAGCAAAAATGTATTTTGGGACTTCATCAAGATAAAAATCTGCTGCAGAGCAAAGCAAGCAGTCAACAAAACAAAGAGGTAACCCACGGAATGGGAGAAGATATTCGCAAATGACAATACAGACAAAGGGCTGATATTCAGGATCTATAAATAACTCCTCAAATTCAACACACACAAAACAGATAATCATGTCAAAAAGTGGGCAGAAGAGACATGGACAGTCACTTCTCAATGAAGACATACAAATGGCTATTAGACACATGAAAAAATGTTCATCATCACTAGCCATCAGGCAGATTCAAATCAAAGCCACATTGAGATACCACCTTACAACAGTTAGAATGGTCAAAAATAACAAGACAGTAAACAACTTGTGTTGGAGAGGATGTGGAAGAAGGGCACCCTCTTACACTGTTGGTGGTAAGTTGGTGCAAGGTGATACAGCCACTTTGGAAAACAGTGTGGAGATTACTTAAGAAATTAAAAATAGAGCTTCCCTATGACCCTGCAATTGCACTCCTGGGTATTTACCCCAAAGATACAGATGTCGTGAAAAGAAGGGCCATCTGTACTCCAATGTTCATAGCAGCAATGGCCATAGTTGCCAAACTGGAAAGAACCAAGATGCCTTTCAATGGACAAATAGATAAGGACGGTGTGGTCCATATATACTATGGAGTATTATGCCTCCACCAGAAAGGGTGAATATCCAACTTTTGTATCAACATGGATGGGACTGGAGGAGATTATGCTGAGTGAAATAAGTCAAATAGAGAGATTCAATTATCATATGGTTTCACTTATTTGTGGAGCATAAGAAATAATATGTGGACATGGGGAGATAGAGAGGAGAAGGGAGCAGGGAGAAATTGGAGGGGGGAGATGAACCGTGAGAGACTATGGACTCTGAAAAACAATCTGAGGGTTTTGAAGGGGTGGGGGGGTGGGAGGTTGGTTGAGCCTGGTGGTAGGTATTATGGAGGGCACGTATTGCATGGAGCACTTGGTGTCATACATAAACAATGAATTCTGGAACACCAAAAAGATATTAAAAAAAAAAGAAAGAAAGAAAGAAAAAAGAAACTGCTTGAAATCGATTGCAGCCTTTCAGACATGTAGAAAGGACAACTGATACTAACCATAACATCTCCTGCATCCATTTTCTGTCCTTCAACTCTGCTTTATTTTTCTTCATATTAATTTTCAATACTGGACCTTATGTTACATATAAATTTGTTTATTTACTATATACTTAATGAGTTCTTGCCACCATCTAGAAGTACTCAGTAAATATTTGTTGAATGAATAAATGAGCGACCCTTAAGGATACAACCATCAGCCTTTGCTGTAAGGTATTGTCCATGTACTGTGAGGAATAAAGACTGCACTTTCATGGTCCAACCTAAGTGAGCATGAAATCAATCATCTCTGGGCTGGAGTGGGAAAGGGCATGTCTCCTGGGGAGATGCTTATGGTAGAGGACACAGTATATGGTAGATACAGGATACAGTAGAGGACACCAGGATGATGCCCTTTGTTGAAGAATGGTGGGGGCTTCTTGGAGATGCTCAGTTGGGAATTTGGGTTCTTTCCCCTTGCAATCCCCCATGTCCTTGCAACAAAGAAAAAGAGTATCTTTCTAGAAGGAATAGATATTCATGCAGCAGCCATGATTTCTATGGGTCCCAGAAAAAAGCAAATCTTCAATATTGCTCTGAGCTATGTAATAACTTGGAACAGAACTAACTAGAGCCAGAAAATGGAGAGTTGATGAGTCTTTTCTAAGATAAAGTGAGTAACTGTAGCTGGAGATGGCATATTTATTGGTAATATATCAGTTTTGAGCAAAGAAAGTAATTAATCCAATATGGATCAACATTGCTCAAGAACATAGAGGAGGACATTTTTTCCCCTCTCCCAGTTCTGCCAGTTCTTTGTTAGCAAAAATCTATATCCCCAGCCTTGCCCTTGAATGCTCCCACCACCATCTTGCTCTAATAAAAACCCAGCTCTTCACTGAGAACACTGACTTCCTATTCTCCAGCATTCCTGTCCCATGGTGGCTGTGGTTCCCTCCCCCCCGACATGGTTTTGTGGGGTGGGATGCATTTCCTTTTTGCTCCTTCTTGTCACTTCTGCATCATTCTATTTCCTCTTTCCTCCTTAGAAATGGCTGGTATCAAAACTCAAGTAGTCAGGTCATGCCACCTGTTCCTCTCACTTCGCTGACATCTACTATCTCCAGAAGGTTCCTTGGCACTCTGGTCTCACCATTGTGGTCTAATTCCAGTCTGGGATCTTGGCAATTTCAATCTACAGGTAGATTGTCCCTCCATTCCCCTGGTCTCTCAGTTCCTGTCTACCCCTCCTCTCATAGTGTGGCCTGTCACCTTTCCTTACTCCCAAGGTCATACCAGACTCTGTCATTACCTCTTGTATATGCCATCTGTGATTGCAATGCATGGGTCTCACTCTCTGGAGAACTCCCCCCAACCCCTACTCCAGTGCACTCCCACCAGCACCCTATTTCTAGGGCTGCATAGCAGAGTACCATACACTGTGGGGCTTAAGCAATAGGCATTTATTCTCACACAGTTTTGGAGGCCAGAAGTCCCAGATTAAGGGTGTGGGCAGCTCAATTGCTTCTGTGGGCTATAAGGGAGAATCTGTTCCATGCCTCTCTGTCTTGTGGTGGTTTGCTGACATCTCTGGTAGACACATCATTCCAATCTCTACCTTCATCTTTATGTGGTGTTCTCCCTATGTGTGTTGTCTGTGTCCAAATCTCCCATTTCTATAAAGACATCGGTCATATTGGATTTAGGATCTACCATATTCAATATGACTTCATCTTAACATAACTAATTACTTCTGCAGTGACTCTATTTCCAAATAAGGTCACTTTTAGAGGTACTAGAACTTCAACATAGAGATTTTGAGAGTACACAAATTTAACCCACAACATACTCCATCTCCAGCAATCCTTCAACTCCACTAGGACCTATAATCTTATCTTGTGTTCTTCCCTGATGCCTTCCATTCCTTCCTTACCAATACCCCTGTATCTCATTAAATGTTCCCTTGCCTTCTCTTTTGCAGGTCTCACTTTGCTGAACTTTCTTGGTTAAACTACAGCCTTGGTAAAATCCAGCTTTCCACCTGCTCAGTGCTTGATCCTATGCAGCTGAATGTGGCTGGAGGAAAATAACCATGCTGACTCTTCTCATTTTAAATTTATGAACATAAATGCTAAATGGACTCTTAATGCTGCTTGGCAAACATACCCTCTCCTATATCATCAACATCCTCCTCTCTATTGGCTTGTTGCTCTCACCATATAAACATATTCATATTTCTCTAGTATTAATTGCATAATAAAACTTTTCTTGACTCCATATCTGCTGGTAGCTCTCTCTCCCAAGCTCTACTCTCTGCTGCTTTTCACGGCACAGTTCTGGAACTGTCTATACCTATTACCTCCAATTTTTCTCTTTCCATTCTCTTAAGTACTTTATAATCAGCTTTATGTCCCCCTTCTCAAAGTTCTCATGTTAAGATTACCAAAGACCTTCAAGTTGTGATGTATAATGGTCCATTTTAGTTTTCATTTTATAGAATTTATTACTGACATGTGACACAGTTGGTCATTCACTTCTTCTGGAAACAACTTTTTTCCTTTTGCCTCCAGGATGCCCCACTATTTTCCTCTTACCTCACTGGCCCAGTTTTCTCAGTCTCCTTTGCTGGTACCTCCTCTTCTCCCAGCCTCTGCAAACCCCAGGGCTTTGACTTTGGACCTCTTGTCTTTTCCATCTACACTCACTTCAGGTGATCTCAGCCAGTCTCACAGGTTTAGGTATGACCCAAATCAAGTTTACGTCTCCAGCCTGGATCTTTCTTTTGGTCTATAGACTGATATGCATTTGCTTCTTCTGCTCCCCCTCTTGGATATCTAATATATCCCACCTCAACAGATCCAAACCTGCACTCCTGATCTCACCCAAACCTCTACTGCTCCCTTCACTTGCTGAGGCCACTGCCCCGGAGTCAGCCTTCTTCCCCTCACAGCCCAGAGGAACTTGGACTGATTCTCCCTTCAGAGTGTGTCTAGAGTTCGATGCCCCCTCACCATGCTCACTGCGACCATCTGGCCCCCACCACTATCAGCCCATGAAGGCCTCAGTCTCTGACTAGCCTCCCGTCTCTGAAGTCTGTTTCCAAGGTACCAGCCAGAATGATCTGTATAACACTTCAGCCAGATCAGTCCCTTCTCTCTCCAAACCCTACAATGGATCTCTGCTTCATTTCGAGTCAAAGCCAAAGTCTTACCAGATCTGGGAACCACCATGACTTTCCTGACTACCCCTCCTCCTCTTCTGTAATTTTCTTTCTCTTTCCAGACCGCTCTCCCTCCTTTTCCTTGAACACACCAAGAGTATACCCTGTTTTTAGCCTCAGCCCTTAGTGCTCCCTCTTCCTGACCTGATCTCCCCTTAAGTAATGATATGGCTTTTTTCCTCATCATCTTCTGTATTTGCTCAGATGTCAGCTTCTCAGAGACGCCTCCTTGGCCTCTCTGTTTAAAGTTCCAGACCCTGCCCATCACCCTGGCTCTCCCCAATCCTGATGTGTTTTTTCCATAGGATGTTTTACATTTTCATATACTATGTGATGTACTTAAGTACTGTGATTGTGGGTTATTCTGTGTGACCCAGTAGATGCAAGTTCCATGATTTAAAAAAAAAAAAGATTATTTATTCATTTATTTTAGAGAGAGAAAGAAAGAGAGCATGAGCAGAAGGGACAGAGGGAGAGGGAGAGGAAGAAGAAGAAGGAGAGAGAAACTCAAGCAGACTCTGTGTTGAGCGTGGAGCCCAATGCAGGGCTTGATCTCATGACCCTGAGATCATGACCTTAGCCAAAGCCAAGAGTTGGAGTTGGACACTTAACCAACTGTGTGACCAGGCACCCCTACAGGTTCCATGATGTTTATTGGTGCTTCTTTTCTTCCCTGAGCCTAGAACAGAACCTAATATGTGCTCAGCAAATATCCGGTGATTGATTGGAGGGTTGCCCAGAACTTGGCAATAAGAGAATGGGCTGGTAAAAGGAGGATGGTGGATGTGGCTAGGAATGCTGTGAAGGAAGTTAGCTAACACCAGAATCACCCTGTAGTTTTGTCTGGATGGCACTTGAAACCTGTGGTATAAAGGTTGATATGTGACTTAATTAAGGGATTAAATTGGCTTCTTCCTATGCACAATTCACTGAGTACTCCTTTGTTCCTTTTAGAAAGTACTGAGCAATAGATGCTACATCCTCTCCAATGAAACCCCATTGTGGAGAGGAATGGGGGGAGCATTAATGTGAAGAATCTTCAGGGCTAGCAGTCCTGGTTATTTCACTCTACAGACCCAATCAGTGTCTGTGTAAGCTGGGGTATGTCCATGTCCAAAGGTGCTTTTAAAAGATACCTTTTACTGATTTTGAGTTTCTCTTTGTGTATGGTATAAGAGAATGGCCAAGTTTCATTCTTCTACACATAGCTGTCCAATTTCCCCAGCACCATTTATTGAAGAGACTGTCTTTTTTCCACTGTATAATTTTTCCTGCTTTGTTGAAGATTATTTGACCATAGAGTTGAGGGTCTATATCTGGGCTCTCTACTCTGTTCCACTGGTCTAGGTGTCTGTTTTTGTGCCAGTACCATGCTATCTTGGTGATCACAGATTTGTAGTAAAGCTTGAAATGAGGCAATGCGATGCCCCCAGTTTTGTTTTTCTTTTTCAACATTTCCTTAGCAATTCGGGGTCTCTTCTGATTCCATACAAATTTTAGGATTGTTTGTTCCAGCTCTTTGAAAAATGCTGGTGGAATTTTGATTGGAATGACATTGAAAGTATAATTGCTCTAGGCAGTATAGACAATTTAACAATGTTTATTCTTCTGATCCATGAGCATGGAATGGTCTTCCATCTTTTTGTGTCTTTTCCAATTTCTTTCATGAGTGTTCTGTAGTTCCTTGAGTACAGATCCTTTACCTCTTTGGTTGGGTTTATTCCCAGGTATCTTATGGTTCTTGGTGCTATAGTAAATGGAATTGTTTCTCTCATTTACCTTTCTATATTTTCATTGTTAGTGTATAAGAAGGCAACTGATTTCTGTACATTGATTTAGTATCCTGCCACATTACTGAATTGCTGTATGAGTCCCAGTAGTTTGGGGGTGGAGTCTTTTGGGTATTCCATATAAAGTATCATGTCATCTGCGAAGGGAGAGAGTTTGACTTCTTCATTGCCAATTTGAATACCTTTTATTTCTTTTTGGTGTCTGATTGCTGTTGCTAGTACTTCTAGTACTATGTTTTTTAGTTTTTAAAAAATTTTTTATTAACATATAATGTATTATTAGCCCAGAGGTACAGGTCTCTGAATCACCAGGTTTACACACTTCACAGCACTAACCATAGCACATACCTTCCCCATTCTAGTACTATGTTGAACAAGAGTGGTGAAAGTGGGCATCCTTGTCGTGTTCGTGATCTCAAAGGGAAGGCTGTCAGCTTTTCCCTATTGAGGATGATATTTGCTGTGGGTTTTTCATAGATAGATTTTATGAAGTTGAGGAATGTTCCCCCATCCCTATACTTTGAATCGTTTTAATCAGGAATGGATGCTGTATCTTGTCAAATGCTTTTTTTGCATCAGCTGAGAGGACCATGTGGTTCTTTTCTCTTCTCTTACTGATTTGTTGTATCACTTTGATTGAGTTGTATCACATTGATTGAGCCTCCCATGGATGAATGCCACCTGGCCATGGTGGATGATATTTGTAATGTACTGCTGGATCCTATTAGCTAGGATCTTGTTGAGAATGTTGGCATCCATATTCATCAGGGATATTGGTCTGAAATTCTCCTTTTTGGTGGAGTCTTTGTCTGGTTTTGGGATCAGGGTAATGCTGGCTTCATAGAAAGAGTCTGAAAGTTTTCCTTCTGTTTCTATTTTTTGAAACAGCTTCAGGAGAATAGGTATTATTTCTTCTTTGAATGTTTGGTAGACTTCTCTAGGGAATCCATCAGGTCCTGAGCTCTTGTTTTTTGGGAGGTTTTTGATCACTGCTTCTATCTCGTTACTAGATATTGGTCTATTCAGGTTGTCATTTCTTCCTGATTAGGTGTTGGAAGTTTATAGGTTTCCAGGAATGCATCCATTTTGTCTAGGTTGCTTAACTTATTAGCATATAACTGTTGATTATAATTTCTGATGATTGTTTCTATTTTCTTGGTGTTAGTCATGATCTCTCCTTTTTCATTCATGATTTTATTAATGTGGGTCCTGTCTCTTTTCTTTTGGATTAGGTTGGCCAGTGGTTTATCTATCTTATTGATTCTTTTAAAAAACCAACTTCTAATTTTATTGATGTGTTCTACTGTGTCTCTAGTTTCTATCTCATTGATTTCTGATCTAATCTTGATTATTTCCCTTCTTGTGTGTGGGGTTGGCTTAATTTGTTGTTGATTCTACAGTTCTTTAAGGTATAAAGAGACCTGGTGTATTCTGGATTTTTCAATTTTTTTTGAGGGAGGTTTGGATGGCTATGATAAACTCGAAATGAATGAAAGACCTAAATGTGAGGCAGGGATCTATCAAAATCCTAGAGGAGAATATAGGCAGTAACCTCTTCAACATCAGTCACAGCAACTTCTTTCAAGATATGGCTCCCAAAGGCAAAGGAAACAAAAGCGAAAATGAACTTTTGGGACTTCCTCAAGATCAAAAGCTTCTGCACAGCAAAGGAAGCAGTCAACAAAACAAAGAGGCAACTCACAGAATGGGAGAAGATATTTGCAAATGACACTACAGACAAAGGGCTACTATCCAAGATCTATAATGAACTGCTCAATCTTAACTCACACAAAACAGATAATCACATCAAAAAATGACCATGAGAGACTATGGACTCTGAAAAACAATCTGAGGGTTTTGAAGGGGTGTGGGGTGGGAGGTTGGGGTACCAGGTGGTGGGTATTATAGAGGGCACGGATTGCATGGAGCACTGGATGTGGTGCAAAAATAATGAATACTGTTATGCTGAAAATAAATAAAATATAAATTTTTAAAAAATGGGCAGAAGACATGAACAGAAACTTCTCCAAAGAAGACCTACAAATGGCTAACAGACGCATGAAAAAATGTTCATCATCATTAGTAATCAGGGAGAATAAAATCAAAACCACATTGAGATACCACCTTACACCAGTTAGAATGGCCAAAATTAGCAAGACAGAAAACTACGTGTGTTGGAGAGGATGTGGAGAAAGGGGAACCCTCTTATACTGTTGGTGGGAATGCAGGTTGGTGCAGCCACTTTGGAGAACAGTGTGGAGATTCCTCAAAAAATTAAAAATAGAGCTACCTTATGACCCTATAATTGCACTACTGGGTATTTATCCCAAAGATACAGATGTAGTGAAAAGAAGGGCCATCTATACTCCCAGTGTTCACAGCAGCAATGGCCACAGGCACCAAACTGTGGAAAGAACCAAGATGCTCTTCAACGGATGAATGGATACAGAAGATATGGTCCATATATACAATGGAGTATTATGCCTCCATCAGAAAGGATGAATACCCAACTTTTGTATCAACATGGACAGGACTGGAGGAGATTATGCTGAGTGAAATAAGTCAAGCAGAGAGACTCAATTATCATATGGTTTCACTTATTTGTGGAGAATAAGAAATAACATGGAGGACATTGGGAGATGGAGAGGAGATGAGAGTTGGGGGAAATCGGAGGGGGAGACAAACCATGAGTGACTGTGGACTCAGAAACAAACTGAATGTTTTGGAAGGGTCGGGGATTGGGTGAGCCTTGTGGTGGGTATTGTGGAGGGCATGTATTGCAAAGTGAACTGGGTGTGGTGCATAAACAATGAATTTTGGAACACTGAAAAGAAATAAAATTAGATTAAATGAAAAAAATACCTTTATAAACACATGTGCCCTTGTCCCTTGACAGTGATGCTATAGACTGGAGTTGCTGTTTCACTGATGATATTTCAGGGCCCTGCTGGCTTGGTAATTGATCACTGTCCTACATGACAAGAGGCCACAATTTAGGGTGAGAGGGAAGTAACAACTTCTTGTTCATTTATTTGTTATAGGAACACTTCTTGGGAAGTATGAACTGTTAGAAAAAAAAAGGTGTTGCTGATTTTTATATTTACAAAACATTATATACATATATGCATATTATTTGAAGTTCTGTAAAAGCCAACATTGGTACAAGGCAACATCTAAAATATGGGTGTAGACATTAGCACTAAAGAGGAGTGTGGTATTCTTTTATCTTGGCTATCCACAGCAAATACAAAACTGGACAAGAGAAGTTACTTCCATTTATTGGATGTGTTAAGTCATGAGGTTTGCCCAACGTCAGGATACAACAGTGAAAAGATGAAATCATGAATGGTGGAAAGATTGGTAGGACAAATTTAGAATGAACCAATTGTTGAAAAGCGAGTAATTCTTTTACAGAATTGGCTGTTTCATAGAGATTTGAATTTTAGTATTTTACATTAATGCTTGTCAGCCAATTACCTCACCCACTTGGACCCCATGGATGGATTTAGAGGAATCACTATGTCCTTATAGATTCTCTGTTAGGCTTTCCTGACTGCCCCCTAAATTTGGAATCCCAAGAATTTTCTTGGATTATTGTTATTTCTTGGATTATTATTATTTTCTTGGATTATTATGCAACCCTGGGGCAACACCTCAGGGATGCACAGGAGGAGTAGGAGGACAAGGTGGTAAAAAGGGAGTGATAGGGTCAATTTAGTGCAACAAAGGGAGGGGAGAAGAGGAAATAGGGAACCAAGGACCACACGTGGGCAACATGGGCTGTGACTACAATAATGTCAATAAAATTTTTTCTGTAGCTGTTGGAAATATATTTTAGAAACACGCTGCAACATGGGGGCTTAAGTGGGTACGAGAAGAATAAATGAAAGAAGATGGGATTGGGGGGGAGACAAACCATAAGTGACTCTTAATCTCACAAAACAAACTGAGGGTTGCTGGGGGGAGGGGGTTTGGGAGAAGGGGGTGGTATTATGGACATTGGGGAGGGTATGTGTTTTGGTGAGTGCTGTGAAGTGTGTAAACCTGGTGATTCACAGACCTGTACCCCTGGGGATAAAAATATATGTTTATAAAAAATAAAAAATTATATTAAAAAAAAAAAAGAAACACGCTTACTCTTTTTGTAAATGAACAGACTACTTTGAAGGCTGTTGATTGTATAGTTTCTGATGTGTTGTACATGAGAAAAAGTCCATCTCAATAGTTTCTGGGCACATGTTAAACTCAGATGTCTACAATTCTTCAGAAACATCTGGGAGAGTAAAAAGGGAAACTCTGAGTGTGGCTGTGATTCATTTCCCTGCTCGGTGATTCACTACTCTGTTGAAAATGGTGGACACATAGCTGGGATAGAATAACTGGTTTTGAGGATTCATGAGCTGATTCAACACTGTGAGTCTTGATGTTTTGACACCACTTGAGTCAAAGCGTTGAGGTGTTTTGACAGCACAAAGCAGCAGAGAGGTGAGGGATCAAAGGATGAAAACTGTGAACATGTGTAAGAGCTTGGTACCTAGAAGCACCCATTTCCTGCATTATATCAGAAAGCAAGGTTAGGCAGTCACTGATAGGATAGGTGATGGAAGCAAAACTGTTTTCTGCTTTTAAACAGAAAGACCCAATCACCTGCTCTCCTATGACTTTCTTTTAACTGAAATATTTACAGTGAATAAAGAAAGGCAGCAAAGGAAACATTTTTGGGCTCCCCACCCACCCCAAGTTCCTTCCTTCCCCCAATTTTTAACTGATAACTTATGAAAATTCACCCAAAGAAACACTGATATATTACGATATACTTAGAAAAATTTATATCAAATATACAAATAAAATGTTTTTTTTTTTTTTTTAAAGATTTTATTTATTTATTTATTTGACAGACAGAGAGGCAGGCAGAGAGACAGAGAGAAAGAGGGAAGCAGGCTTCCTGCGGAGCAGAGAGCCCGATGTGGGGCTCGATCCCAGGACCCTGAGATCATGACCCGAGCCAAAGGCAGCAGCCCAAACCACTGAGCCACCCAGGCGCCCCACAAATAAAATGTTATACAGTCATTGGTTGCTTAAATTATTTTAAGGTGATACAAACTTCTGACTACTTAATTTTTATTTGTATTTATAGCAGTAAATCAAAATGTGGACAAAAAATGAACTGTACAAGGTTATGAAATTCTGAAAATTTTCCTTAGAAAGATGTCCTAATTTGAGCACCCAATTGGATAGTGAAACTTGACTATTCTTGTTGGTGGAGAATTAGATATAATGACAGAGATGAATATACTTTCTCTATTTTTGGTTTGTTTTTCTTTTAAGAAACTGAAAGTCCAAGGTTAGGAGCATATATGTACTACAGATATTTTTTTTTTGTTGCTGTATTTTTGGGGTTTTGGGATGTTTTTGGCCTGTTTGTTTTTTGTTTTGCAAACCAATACTGTTTTCTTGTTAATAAACCCTGCCCTGTGGAGTAGGGGCCCACTCTGCTCCCAGAGGAACTATGGGCAATGGGTGTGTGGGGTCCATCAGGGATTTAGGTCAGCGCAGTGAGAAAAACAGCCATCACTGGGTCCTGGGTGTCAGAGACAGGGTCTGGGGGTCACTGGGGGCCATGAGGTCCCCCAGGAGATGGAGGAGCTGGGTCTCAGCTCCCTTTGGCTCCTTTGCAGGAGATGCAGTGAGGGCTGTGAACTCAGGCCCACTGAACCAGGTGGTGGGGCAGCTAGTGAATGGGGAATGATGGGGCTTTTATTTTTATCTAGGTTATTTTAGTTCAACCTAACACACAATTTCAAATCATTACCCAGCAGTTAATCTCACTAGAAACCTACCCATTTGCTTGGTAGTGAGTGTGAAAGGGCTGGGGGAAACGGAGACATTTGACAAGCTACCAGCTGAGAGCCAATAGACTCCAGACATATCTATATGTTTCTCGGATTGGAACCGTGGCTGACTGTTTATGGGTGCCAAAATACAAAGTCTGGCATTAAATCCCCCATGAGTCTCTAGTGTGACAGCATATTTTAACATCGCTGAATATGGGTGAGGCAGAGAGGAGGGAAGAAGAAGCATATGGCTGAACCAAAATAGTAGTAGTACAGTTGAAAGTTATAAAGTTATATTCTCTTTAAAAATGTTATCCCAAATTGTGCTGATCAAGAAATAATTGCTTGGTTAAGTTTGTTAGATGAAAACTATGGCTTGGGGCGCCTGGGTGGCTCAGTGGGTTAAGCCTCTACCTTCGGCTCAGGTCATGATCCCAGGGGCCTGGGATCGAGTCCCGAATAGGGCTCTCTGCTCAGCAGGGAGCCTGCTTCTCCTCATCTCTCTCTCTGTCTGTCTCTCTGCCTATTTGTGATCTCTCTCTCTGTCAAATAAATAAATAAAATCTTTAAAAAAAAAAAAAAAAGAAAAAAAAGAAAACTATGGCTGAAATCGGGCTAAATGTATATGCGAGCTTCCTGCCCACATGAGCTGGCTATAAAACATGACAAATCAAGAGGATTAGAAGATAAAACAGCCTGTGGGCTATGGCAGAAGGAAGGGCCATCACAAGTAAATCCAGGTTCCTTGGAGGCAATGACTTAGAGATGTTGCAAGTTGGAAGAACCATTAGGGATTAGTGTGGTTGAAGCCCTTTATCAATTTTAGAAACCAAGAAGTTGAGGTGCAGAGCGTGTACTTGATTTCGTCCAAGGTCATGTGGTTCAGTGGCAGCGCTAGGCTGGAATGCAATCCTGGATTTCCAGTACAAGGTTTCTTTTTCAAGAGGTGACCTGGAATTTGGGTTCTGGCCTGGCTTTCCAGGACTGCCTTTGCAAAATTCCGTTTAAACACAGCTCCTGTTTACTAGCTTCTAATGAATTTCCATGGAACCATGTGGATGGAGATCCAAGTCACATGACGAAACGTCTGACAAAGTCATATTGAATGACTGAATGCCTTGAATAAATATTGACTTCCAGTCTTTTTGCTGTTGTAACTCCCTAACAGTTTTTTTTTTCCTGAATGTGTTCCTTATATGTATCATAAATGTGTATATATATATATGTGTGTGTGTGTGTGTGTGTTTTAAAGAGAATAAAACTTAGTTTTACTTTGTTTATTTGACTTTAGAAAATCTTGGCATGATTTGTTGAGATAACTGGTAGCTGGGAAAACAGTGATGATATAGGAAGATCACCAGATGACTGCAGGAAATGACTTTCCATCCTGCCTGGCCACACATTAGCTGGGGAATCACTTCCATTTTCCAGTCAATAAAACAGGAATATTGATGCCTGCTCTACCTCTAAGAAATACTCTAATAATAGATAAAACAAAATAAGGGAAGTGCTCCAAGGGTTTCATATGTTTCTAATAGAATTAAAATATGTGAATTAGGCTTGAGACTACAACTTCTTTGACGTGGAATGCCGATGGCTTCAAGTTTTCATGTAGCTGTAAGAGTCAATGATTCTCAGGAACCCCTTTTCACACCATTTAACCTTTAAGACTTGCTTTATTCAATCTTGGATTCAGAAGACTCTGAAAAGTCACCTGGTGATATTTCTTCCCAGTTCAAGCAAAAGCTTCAAGTATATTTTTTCATAGGAATGTGCGTATTTTTTTTTTTTTAGGAGTTGCAACTCTTACAACAATAAAAGACTATAGTGTGTCTTGTTCAAAGGGGATGATTCATTGAAAGGATAGGATAGGAAGAATATATACATTCTTGACACAGTTTTCCTATCCTGTCCTTTTGATGAAATAGTCCCTTTGAATAAGGCATCCTATACTCTTTTATTGTTGTAGTCTAGGTATGAATCTCATCAATAAATCTTGATAATTCTGAGGCAGTATTTACCTTTCCTTACCTAAAAATCTTAAATATATATATGTTATGTGCCTAGACATATAGACACTTGGGTTCTAGGTTTTCTTCCTGACCTACTTCTATGAGATGTCCTCTTGAGAAGGTTTCTCTTCCATGGGATCTTTGCAGCCTCCCACTGTGTCTGGTTTTAAGTAGTTTATGCCTGGTTTGTCTTTTTCTGAGATTTGGTTTTCCCCTCATTCCTGTACTGGGTTGGTCTCTCCACACTCCTTCCAATCCCAGCCCCATCCTCCACCGGCACCCCCCTCCCCGCCCCACCAGTGGATTTGAACATAGCCTTCTTCAAATTTTCTTCTGGTAGATGTTCTATTTTCATGCAATTTTGTTGTCAGACAGACATTATCTTGAGTTAAAATATCATTCTGTGATTTAAAAAACAACAAAAGACTTTTTTTCTCACAGCCTAGAAAACAAGATTTAAGTAGGGCAATTGCTTTTTCTCCTCTCAGATATGAGGGGTTGTCATGTGGAAAAGGAATGAGATTCATTTTACATAGATTCATGGGTGAAAAGGCAGATGTGATGATAATAATAATAATAATAATAACAATAACAACACCTTCTGATGACCAGAGCTGTCCAAAAACAGAGTGGCATGCTTTACAGGGTTGTAAGCTCTATTTCTGGAAAAGTTGAAGGAGAGTGTCTTAGGTCATATTCTCTAGAAGCCGAGCCTGAAACAGAGATTTTGATGTGAGTGATTCATCAACAGAGTACTCTCAGAAGGAATTTGTAGAGAGGAGAAGCACGGGAAGCAGCTGGCAAAGACAATGTTCAGCTAAAGTCTAACCTCAATCCGACCCCATGGAGTTCTGGAGCATGAGTGGTATCACAGAGTTGTCCTGCCTTGAGACAAGGGAGGTGGGTCTTTTGTGTCCCTCTATCAGTCCACTGCTGCCTGTAGAATGTCCATGGGTATGTGTGTATGTGAGGTGGTGAGGCATAACCTTCATAGGATTTCCAGACAAGTCAGCTCTGTTGGAGGCAAGTCTCAGGAGAGGGGCTCTCCTGTGAGCTGGTTGCAGCTAATATAGCAGTTGAAGGACCAAATTATTGGCCGGGTAATTGGGATCTGGGTAGGGCACCAATAGTACCTACTACAAAAGGATGACTGGTCATATTCCAGAATAGAAATGAAATTAAGAATCAAGACACCTGACATTTAGCTCTTGTTTTGCTATTGATAATTTTCTGACTCTCCATTTCTAACAGTCTTTAAAAGTATTCACTGAAGTCCCTTTATCTCTAAAATTAGTCTATGGTGGCATGTTGTAGATGAGTAGGTCTTGGCATATGGGGTGAAGACCCTTAGGGGTGGAGTTGGTGAGAGGAAAAAGATACCTGTTACTGCAGTGATGAGAACATATTCACCCAAAGTACTGTATTTGCTTTAATAATGTGAATTATTGGGGCATGTGGGTGGCTCAGTGGGTTAATAATGTGAATTATTTACTATTTTTCCAAATATATGCAATAAGTAAAAAAGTTTTAATTTAATTTAATTTTTTCAAAGATTTTTTTTTAAAGATTTTATTTATTTATTTATTTGACAGACAGAGATCACAAGTAGGCTGAGAGGCAGGCAGAGAGAGAGAGAGGAGGAAGCAGGCTCCCTGCTGAGCAGATATCCTGATGTAGGGCTCAATCCCAGGACCCTGGGATCATGACCTGAGCCGAAGGCAGAGGCTTTAACCCACTGAGCCACCCAGGCACCCTCAAAGATTTTTTTTTATTTGACAGAGAGAGAGAGAGAGAGATAGATCACAAGTACACAGGCACAGAGGGAGAAGCAGGCTCCCTGCTGAGTAGAGAGCCCAATGTGGGGCTCGATTCCAGGATTTTGAGATCCTGACTTGAGCCAAAGGCAGAGGCTTAACCCACTGAGCCATTAGGTGCCCTAAATAGGTTTTTAATTTTAAAAGTATTACGGAATTTGGACTGGTTGTTTTGTGTTATGTGTTTTCTCAATCATTTCGTTCTAGAGGGATGACTTTTGTTCCGGGATGGTGTGGAGAGTCTTCTAAAGTTACATTGATGAAAAACGAAGGCACATACAACATTAAATGGGATGATGAAGTAGATAAGTTCAAAGAATTCATGTGAATTTGTTCACCTTATTTGGGTTTTACCACCCTAGGCTGTGATTTCCTTCATGATAATTTTCAGGCATGCATGGTTCATTTAGGTATATGACTATGCAGCAATTAATATGGGGCTGTATTAAAATGAATTAAATTCCCTACTCTGAAGAGTGCACTAGCATTTCAGAGCTGGACAACTTGATACAGGCTGTGTAGCCTTTCATTTTACTGATGGGGAAACTAAGACCCAAAGTCATTCTGAGAAGACATCCAATAATGTCCTCTGACTTCCCAGTTCAATTATTATTTCCATTTCATCCCAAAGGCAAACAAAAATTCAGATCATGAAAAATTAAAGATAATTGTCAGAACTATATGTCCTCAGCCAAAGATAGAATTAGCTGGGGCACCTGGGTGGCTCAGTTGACTAGGGGTCTGCCTTTGGCTCAGGTCATGATCTCAGGGTCCTGGGATCGAGCCCCATGTGGAGTCCCTTGGTCAGTGGGGAGTCTGCTTCTCCCTCTCCCTCCATCCCTTCCTCCTACTCATGCATGCTCTCTCTTTCTATATCTCATATAAATAAATAAAGTCTTTTTAAAGAAGTATAATGAGCTGCAGACATCTGGAACCTTGAATTCTAGGAAACATTTTCTGTATGGATCTCTGTTATCCATCTTCATAGTATGATTACCATAGTGTGGTTCTCTCTCTGTTTTTAGATTTCTGTTTCTAATTGATTCCTTCTTCCCTTCCATCTGGCTTCAGCAAACTCATTTCCCAGCAAAGATATGAAACAGGTGCTTTCATTTTAAACTCTCCTCAAATAAGGATAGTCCCCCTCCCCAAGTTGTTACAACATTCAAGAGCAAAATGAATATTGTAGTATGCTGAGGTTGATTATTTCTATAATCATCATGTGAATCCAGTGTAATGGAAATAATGCTAATATTTTTATTCTCACATTCTTTGTGGCTCAAGTGAATGCATGTGGTTAACAGCTGGGCTTGTAATGGTGTAAGGCCCTGAGATGGACACTGCTGCCATCATGTTCCTTATTTTCTTTTGAGCTATGGCTCTCTTTTGAAACTTTCTTATGAAGAGGGAGAAAACACCCTTTCTTAATACCCTTATTGTGAGGTAAGATATCAGCGGTGAGTTTATCGACTGTGGTTTTTCTGAGAGTTTGATTCATAGTTATGAGAGGGGAAAATTCTTCATAGGTCTTGCTACAGACTGAAAGCTTGGGCCACCCTGACCCAATCCTATGTTTAAACCTTATCCCCAGTGTAATGATATCTGGAGGTGAGTTTTAGGAGGCCATTAGGTCATGAGGATGGAGCCATCGTGAATGTAATTTGTGCCCTTATACAATAAACCCCAGAGATCTCCCTCACCCCTTCTGCCAGATGAGAATACAGTGAAAAGTTGACCATCAGTGAACTGATGGTCACAGGAAGTGGGCCTGCACTAGACACTGAATCTGAAGACACCTTGATCTTAAAATTCCCAGCCTCCAGAACTGTAAGAAGTAAATGTTTATTGTTTACATCAACCAGTTATATATGCTATTTTTGTTATAGCAGCCTGACTTGACTAAGACAGGTCTCTAACATTTCTGTACATTTTGCATGTGGAGGTGCTGTTTGTCTTTGTTCTGGATTTTTTTTTCACCCCATGGGATTTGTACTTATGTTTCTTCTTTCATTTCTGTGTTTTAAAAAAATTGAGGTATAGTTGACAAATCACATTGTGTTAGCTTTAGCTGGTATAGCATTTTGTGGATTATCTTTACAAGGATGTTTGTATAGTGAACAGCATTAGAAGAGTAAGATATTGTCTCCCTATGGGGCAGAGGGCAGATTTGTTTACTGACTGGTATGATAAAGAAAATTTCTCTTTGGAGGCAAAGATTAGACAGATTTGCTTACAGCTCATTATAACAGATCGAGGTTCTTTAAACTTGGAATTCTCAGCTGTAATGCAAATCTGTAAATGCAGCATCCACCTAGACTGCTCTGTGGGATTGGGGAGCAGGGGAACTGACATGAGCCCCAAGTTCATGCTGTCCTCTGTGCGCTGACTGGTAGAGTCCTTTGTTTCTGATCTAGAAGTCTTGTCCCTTCTTCCAGTATCCATGAAATGTAGTAGCTAATTTGTCAGTTTGCAAGTTGAGTGTAATATCAGACTTTTCACAGATCTTGGCAGGTTGACTGTTTACCATGAACGAGTCACTTCCCCAGGGCAGTTGGCTGTGCTCACAGAATGAAACACAGTCTTGGTTTCTAGAGAAATAAAATAAGGAAATTTGATCTCTTTGACCATAGTCTCTTTGATTAAAATTTATTGTTAAAGTTTTTATAAACCCCTTATATTTGGGGGACATTATTGACTAACAACTGAAAACAGGTCAACATGGAGATTGGCCAATCTTGGGCATTTTGGGACTTCTCTTGGCACATCTTATTACATCATAGCCATAGGCAGCCATTTTCTTTAACTTCTTTGAAAATAAAAACTGCACCTCAATCCTGTTTGCCATTTTGTGCCTCAGGAGGGCTGAGAGCAACCAAGAACTGTATGTCTGTCAATGTTTCAGAGAGATGATATAGCCCACAGCTTGGAGGTCCATCAGGACCAATCCCAGAACTCACTCTCCCTGAGCAGGGGACTGCCAACTCCAGCTAAACTAGAACATTGCCCTCCGAACCAATTTTCAGCTCCACCTCCTACACAAGGGGCTGCTTGCTTTCTGTCACAACAGAGCGTAAGAAGAGAGGGGAGTGATTCAGGATGGGTTTGGGGTATCCTATGGGTCACTTAACTTAGTTAAGGCAAAGAACAAAGGAGTTAAATTGAAGCCACCTTAATAGAATTTGGTAATTAAATTGTTAAAATATTTTCTGCGATTTGGGGTTGAGGAATTACTCTCACAAAAAAAGAGATCAGGAAATGCTAACTTGCACACCATTTACTCTGTATGACCTTGATCAAGCAATCTGCAGAAACCATCTAACCACGATCCAAACAGTTTGGGAAATTCTCTCTTGAGTTCATATTTAATGTATGCAATCGTCGTTAGAGGGCCTGGGAGATTTTCTTTGTTAGCTGTATTATTGTGTTTGGCCTCATTGGTTTGAAATCATTGAGACTCTCATGCTTTTAGGATATCCTAACTTGGTCCCTAGCTTACTATTCCAATATCAACATACCCAGCATTCCCTCATGAGATCCAACAGTTTATAGAAGGCTTTTAATATCTAAAGTTAACTTTATATGTGTAGCTCTTGCTTTTTGCTAGAATATGATCCTGGAAACCAAAATAAAGTGGATGGTCAAAAAGCAGACTGTATTTTTCCATAGAAACATTATATATTAGATTTATGTTCATAAACCAGCTTTTAGCATCAGATACATTTAGGCTCAACTAATAATTTATCATGAAAACAATGATACAACCATTATAAGTTCTGTGATTATTTTGAATATGAAATTTACATTATAAGTTTTATACCGCATGTATAAAATGATCATACCTAGTGAGGGTGCCGGAATGTAATGATCAGTATATAATACTATAGGTACTATAACTTGGAAATAGCATAAACCAGCAAAAATAGTCATGCATTAAATATTTAGCTCAGAGTTGAATTTGCTTTTTTCAGTATAGGAAAACTTTTGGGGATATTATGGTTGAGCCACATATCATTGACGAAAGCATTTTAATTGTTCTTAAGCTCGAGTCAATATAAGGCAAAAAAATATAATAAATAACACGCTATTATTAGAAAGATAAAATTATTATTTACAGTGTATATGTTTGTCTAGAAAGCAGAAAGGAGAAGCATACAAACTAATAAAAGTATCAGTAGAGGTCAGATAGATTATAAATACTAAATAACTAATTTTTATCTCAACAACAATTGAGCAGCATAATGAAAAATAAGCTAGATAAGAAAAAATATATAGACTACTTAGGAACAAATTTAATAAGGACTGTGGAGGACTTAAATAACAGCACACACTATGAATTTTGCTGAGGGAAATAAAGAAAGACCTAATCAAAGGAAAAAAAAAAAACCTGGATGGGAAGTTTTTATAGTATCAATGGCTTAATTTAGTGGAAATTGTAATAAAAACGCAATCTCATAAGAATCCCAATGGGTCTTTTGTAATTTGAAGAAAATTATTTTAAAAACCTACCTGTAAGAATATGCATATAAGATTAGCCAAGAAGTTTTTAAGAAGAGTTATGAGGGGAAAATAAAGCCTACCAGATATTAAAATATATTTTAGGATTTTAGGGCTTTGAAAATGAGAACTGAGGTATAGAGCTAGAAGGAGCCATAACATTAAATAGATAGTCCAGATAATGGGTCCATGTATTTTGGTGACATAACCTTTGTGCGTCTTACTTTCATTGGGTAACTATTTCAATAAAAATAAAGTTAAACATCTTCCTCACACTTGATACTGAAGTAAATTTCAGATAAATTTAAAAATTGAAATATAAAAAACAAAGCAATATAAAATCTAAGAGAAAATAAGAAATCTATTAAACTCTTTAATGTTTATAAAAATGGATACTCTGGCACTTTAAAAAAATAATTAATTAATTTATTTTTTATTTTCAGCGTAACAGTATTCATTATTTTTGCACCACACCCAGTGCTCCATGCAATCCGTGCCCTCTATAATACCCACCACCTGGTACCCCAACCTCCCACCCCACGCCCCTTCAAAACCCTCAGATTGTTTTTCAGAGTCCATAGTCTCTCATGGTTCACCTCCCCTTCCAATTTACCCCAACTCCCTTCTCCTCTCTAACACCCCTTGTCCTCCATGCTATTTGTTATGCTCCACAAATAAGTGAAACCATATGATAATTGACTCTCTCTGCTTGACTGATTTCACTCAGAATAATCTCTTCCAGTCCCGTCCATGTTGCTACAAAAGTTGGGTATTCATCCTTTCTGATGGAGGCATAATACTCCATAGTGTATTTGGTACTCTGGCACTTTCAATTGACCATATAATTGTGGATTTGTTTCTGGGCTCTCTGTTCTGTTCTGTTGATCTACATGTCTACTATTATGCCACTACATACTGTTTTGATTT
Source organism: Mustela putorius furo (assembly GCF_011764305.1). Taxonomy (NCBI): domain Eukaryota; kingdom Metazoa; phylum Chordata; class Mammalia; order Carnivora; family Mustelidae; genus Mustela; species Mustela putorius. The sequence goes on from NW_025421998.1 coordinate 17,764,613, forward strand.
CTATAGCTTTATAGTAGAGGTTGAAATCTGGAATGAGAAACCTCTATTTTTGTTTTTCTTTTTCAAGATTGCTTTGGCCATTCAGGGTCTGATGTAGTTCCACACAAATTTTGGCATTATTTGTTCTAGTTCTGTGAAAAATACTGTTGGTATTTTGATAAGGATTGCATTAAATGTGTATACTGATTTGGGAAGTATGGACATTTTAACATTATTTAACACTAAAATGCACATTTTAACGCTATTTGTTCATGTTCCAGTTCATGAACATGGAAAATCTTTTGATTTGTTTGTGTCATCTTCAATTTCTTTCATCAGTGTATTATAGTTTTAGAGTGGGCCTGGGTTAAGTTTATTCCAAGGTATCTTATTATTTTTGGCAGTTGTAAATGGTATTGTTTTCTTACTTCCTTTTTTTTGCTGCTTCATTATTAGTGTATAGGAATGCAACAGATTTCTGTACATTCATTTTGTATCCTGCAACCTTACTGAATTCATATCAGTTGTACTAGTTTTTTGCTGGAGTCTTTTGGGTTTTCTATATATTTTCATGTCTTCTGCAAACAGTGAAATTTTTACTTCTTTACTGACTTGGATGCCTTTTATTCTGTTTTCTTTGTCAAATGTTTTCTCTACATCACTGAAATGATCATATGGGTTTTTAAAATCCTTTCTCTTATTGATATGATGTATCACATTAATTTATTTGTGAATATTAAACTATCCTTGCATCCCAGGAATAAACTCTACTTGATTGTGGTGAATGATTTTTTTAATGTATTGTTGGATTTGGTTTGCTAATACTTTGTTGAGGACTTTGGCATCAACCTTCATCAGTGGTATTGGCCAGTAGTTCTCTTTTTTAGTGGTGTATTTATCTGGTTTTGAGATCAGGGTAATGACAACCTTGTAGAATGAATTTGGAAGCTTTCCTTCTTTTTCAATTTTTTGGAATAATTTGAGAAGAATAGGTATTAACTCTTCTTTAAACGTTTGAAAAAATTTTCCTGTGAAGTCATCTGGTCCTGGACTTGTTTGTTGTGATTTTTTTGGATTCAGTTTCATTGGTGGTAATTGGTCTGTTCAAATTTTCTATTTATACCTGTTTCAGTTTTGGTGATTTATATGTTTCTAGGAATTTATACATTTATTTTAGGTTGCCTAACTTGTTGGCATCTAATTTTTCATAATATTCTCCTACAATCTTTTGTATTTCTGTGGTGTCAGTTTTTATGTCTTTTCTTTCATTTATGATTTTATTTGAATCCTCTCTCTCCTTTTGATGACTCTGTCTAGAGGTTTATCAATTTTGTTTATCTTTTCAAAGAATTAGTTCTTGGTTTCATCGATCAGTTCTACTCTAGTTCTGCTCTAATCTTTATTATTTCCTTTCTTCTCTAGTTTTGGGTTTTGTTTGTTCTTCTAGTTCTAGCTCCTTTATATGTAAGGATTTAATTAATCTGAATTAAAGCCTTGCTGGATATAGTATTCTTGGTTTCCCATCAACACTTTCACTGTACCATGCCACTTTCTTCTGATCTACAAAGTTTCTGTTGAAAAATCTGCTAATAGCCTTATGGAGTTTCCCTTGTATATAACCATTTTCTTTTCTCTTGCTGGTTTTATAATTCACTCTTTATCACTATTTTTTGTCATTTTAATTACTAGGTACCTTAGTGCAGATCTCTTGGGTTGATTTTTTGGGGGGATCTCTGTGTCTCATAGATTTCTGTTTTCTTCTGCAGATTCAGGAAGTTTTCATCCATTATTTTTTTCAAATAAATTTTGTGCCCCCTTTCCTCTCTTTTCTCTTTCTGGGATCCCTATATAATGTGAATGTTACTAAACTTGATGGTGTCATTAAGTTTCCTAAGTCTATTCCCTTTTGCATTTTTTTTTCTCTATCACTGTTCAACTTGATTACTTTTCATTACTCTGTCCTCCAGGTCACTGACTTACTCTCTTGCTTCCTCTAGTGTGCTATTTATTCCATCTAGCATATTTTTATTTTCATTTATTGTGTTCCTCATCTCTGATTTGTTTTGAAAATAATTTAAAAAATAACTAACAAGCAAAATCCTTTTAAGATTGTAATCCTGATCAATACCCAAGTATGATTCTGTAAAATATCAGTAAAAAAGACAAACCCATGACAATTCTGATGAAGAAAAGGAAGAGAGAAATAACTAATAAATATTATGAACAACATAAGACCAATATAGATAAGAGGAATTTTTTAAAATTGTAAGAGATTATCTAATACAGTGTGTGGCAACCAATATGAATATTTAAACAAAATGAGATGCTTTTCTAGCAAAAAATGGATAACCAAAATTGACTGAAGAAAAAGTCAAAAAGTTCCAAAACTATAAAAGAAATTGAAAATATAGATAGTTTAATTGTGAAACTCCCCCATACCTATAAGAAAAGAATTCTTTTTCTAAAAATAAATTTTATATATTATTTGAAAGAGAGAGAGAGAGCACAAGTAGAGCAGCAGGTAGAAGGAGAGGGAGAAGCAGGCTCCCCGTTGAGCAAGTAGCCTGATGTGGGGCTTGATCCCAGGGCCCTGGGATCATGGCCCGAGCTGAAGGCAGTCACTTAACCAACTGAGCCACCCAGGTGCCCCAAAAATAATTCTTATACTATGGAAATTCTTCCAGATTATACAAAATGTAAAGAAGCTTTCTAACTATTTCATACTACCATGGTCTCAATAGCAAAACCATGCAATAAATAGCACAAAAAGACTATAATCTATTCTCACTTATGAAATAAAAATCCTAAATAAAATTTTGGAAAACAGATTTCAGCAGAATATTAATATTAAAAGGCCAATAAATCATGGATTTATCACATTGTACTTGAAAGGTTCCACTATCAGTTTGAGAACATAATAAAATATTAAAGTAAAAAGAATACCATTACCTGAATAGATGCTTAAAAAACTATTTGAAAAAACAAAAAGAACCACAAAAATAATCATTTGTAAGCTAGGAATGTAAGAAAATTCCTCAACCTGGTAAATGTTGTCTACTAGAAAAGTGCAGGGAAATGAATCTTAATTGTGAAACCCTTGCCCATTTCCACTAGAATCACAGCAAACTTACTATCTCTGCTTCTAATTAACATTGTTTGGGGGCTCTTTGTGTCATAAAATGTAAGTAGAAGAGGAATCAATCTTGGAAAGAAAGAGTCAAATGGTCACTATTTGCAGGTGATATTTTCCTCCCTAGAAAATTCAAGAGAATCAATGGTAGAACTACTTGAACTGACTGTTCAAAATAAAAGAGAAAGGATCAAGATTGAGGTATAAAACTCAGCAATTTCCCTACACATTAGCAATAAACAATTCAAAAAATGTGATGGGGAAAAAAAGATATCACAATAACATTAAGCCCCATAAAAGACCTAGAAATAAATTGATAAGCATGAAAAACTTTTATGAAGAGAACTATAAAACTTTTCTGGAGATATGAAAAACACCTGAATAAATAGAAGACATACCCATGCTCCTATATGGGAAGACCCAATGTTTTATAGTTGTCCAATACCTCAAATGTAATCTCTAAAATCAGTGTAGTCTCAGTTCTAATCCCAAAAGGATTCTTTATGGAACTTGCAGAGGGAATTGTGAAGTTCATAAAATGAGCATATATTGCTAAACAACTGTTGGGGGAAAATGAGCTTTAGTGGAAGACTTGCTCTATTAAATACCAAGATGAATTATAAAACAATATGTACTATTTATCTATTGCTGTGTAACAAAGTGCCCCCAGATTTGGCACTGGTTGTCATCTTTGTTTAAAACAACAAATATTTATAGTTTCAGACTGTTTCTGAGGATCAGGAGTCCAGAGTGGCTGAGCTGGCTCAGGCTCTATTTAGAAGTTGCAGTCAAGATGTGGGCTAGCACTGCAGTCATCAGAAGGGACTGGAGAATACTTTCCAAACTCACACTGTTCGCGGGAGGCTTCTGCTCTTTGTCATAGTGGCCTCTGTACAGGGCTGTTTACAGCACATGGCATCTGGCTTTTCCCAGAGCAAGTGATTGAGAGAGAGGGAAGTAAAAAATGGAAGTGCCATACCATCACTTTTGTCATATGCTGTTGATTACCCAGGCCAATCTTGGTACAGTAGTGGGGACTGTATGGGATTATGAATGCCAACAGGCAGGAATCATTGGGAGCCATCTCAGCAGCTGCCACCACACCATGGTTATATACACAGTGTGGTATTGGCACAGGAAGAGGCAAACAGATCAAGAGAAGAGCACAGAGACTCAGAAACCAACCTGTGAATTTAGTTTATATTAAAAGGATAAATTTAAATCGGTGAGGGAAAGAACTGACCATTCAATACACCATGTTATGAAATTCACCATCTGTTTTTAAAAAGGATCACATTAGACTCACACTTCATATGATACTCTCAGGTAAATTTCAGAAAAGGAGCCAAAAAAGCACATACATATGTATTTGAAACAAATACAAGAGAATATTTTTAATCAGCTAAAGGTGGGGATGTGACTTTCCAAAAATAATGTTCAAAAAATCACAAGGTTTTTTTTTGTTGTTGTTGTTGTTCTATTTATTTATTTATTTGACAGACAGAGATCGCAAGTAGGCAGAGAGGCAGGCAGAGAGAAAGGAAGGGAAGCAGCCTCTTTGCTAAGCAGAGAGCCTGATGTGGGGCTCAAATCCCATGACCCTGAGATCATGACCTGAGCTGAAAGCAGGGCGCCACCCAGGTGCCCCCCAAAATCACAAGTTTTAAGACAACATACTGACATTTTATATATATATATATATATATATATATATATATATATTCATTGTAGTAACAACAAGCAAAACCCCAAAGAAACAAATAATAATCTGTTCGTACAGAACAAACAAATTAAAAATGGAAAGCTGTGGAAAAAATAGTTAACATACAATTTACACAAAACATATTGCCCAGAATATATAGGTAGCTCCCATAATCGATAAAGTAGAAGGACAATATTATTAATAAAACCAGCAAAGAATGTAAACAATACAATTTGTGGAAGAAGAACTATAAATGGCAAATGAACAGAAATTACATGGGTAGCACAGTGAGTTAAGCATCATACTCTTGGTTTTGGCTCAAAACCAAAGTCTTGTTGTGACCTCAGTATCAATGGGATTGAGCCCTGCACTGGGCTTTGTGCTTGGTGTGGAGTCTGCTTAAGACTCTCTCTCCCTGGGACGCCTGGGTGGCTCAGTTGGTTAAGCAGCTGCCTTCAGCTCAGGTCATGATCCCAGCGTCCTGGGATCGAGTCCCACATCGGGCTCCTTGCTCCGCAGGGAGCCTGCTTCTTCCTCTGACTCTGCCTGCCATTCTGTCTGCCTGTGCTCGCTCTCGCTTGCTCTTTGACAAATAAATAAATAAAATCCTAAAAAAAAAAAAAGACTCTCTCTCCCTCTCCTTTTGCACTTCCCCCTTCAAATAAATAAATAAATAAATCTTTAAACAAAAAAAGACGTGTTTCATTATCAATCAGGGCAATACATCCTTAAAAGGAGATGATTTTACTTCTAAGAATGACAAAAATTTAATACATGGATATGATCAAGATATAGGGAAATGAACATTCCTGTTACTGGAGGGATATATCTTAGTAGGATCTTTTTGGAAGATAGTTTGGTAAGATCCATTAAAATTTTAAATGTGAGTAATTCTGAGTCAGCATTACATCTCTAGAAATTTATCCTATGGAGTCAGCATTACATCTCTAGAAATTTATCCTATGGAAAAATGCGCACAAAGACATATGTGCAAGGATATGTGCTGTACCATTGTTTTACTTTAATAACAAAATAACTGAAAATAACTAATAAACGTAGGTGTGGGAAATTTATAATATGGAGACCAATGCAGCTGTTTTAAAGAATGAGATAAACACACATGCAATGAATGAAAGTATCTGTAGGAAGTACTGTCAGTGAAGAAAGTTTGTCACAGAACAGTCCTTCTAATGTGTTCCGTCTTACAACATATAAATGCATTACATGTATGTACCGAGAAGAACTAAAAGACTCCCTACTAAGTTCAAAAGTAGTACTCTCCTAAGAAGGGTTTGGGACTGAGGATGGGTGGGCAAACGGATAAGTTCATATTTTAGTCTACCTAACAACATGTTTAAATACTTGTACAATAAGAACATTCATATTTTAAGTATACATTTTTAAGATAAAACTAAAAAACTCAATAGGTTATAATATTGAAATCAAGATGGCAGACTGAGAATATTCGTCGACCATCCTTTTCTCTCTAGGCACTATTAAAAGGATAGAAAAATAATTTTTTAAAAGGAACAAAATCAAATAGCATTATAAAACAAGAGAACATGCCATGCAGATTTGTCTGGGTCTTTCAATTACTGCAGAGTATTTGAAAGGCCCAGTATTAAACATGCCTTTGGCAGAACAGAAAATTTAGGAAACTCCTAGAAGATAAAAATTAGATAGGATTAATATATAAATTAATAGAGAAAACCAGAACAACAACAACAAAAACACAAGAGCCAAAACACCAAAGATATGTTCTTTCCAGGGAATACCAGGAAGCTCTTTGGTCAGAATCAGTGAATATGAAAACCAGGGATAGCTTGTAAAGTAATGAACAGGGCAATGAACTGGTACTAAGAGGGCAACAGGAACACAGGATCGACAATTCCAGAGCTTCCTCAAACAGTTCATAGGAATGGCTAGGAGTACGGCCAGCCCACAGATGCAGCTGGGTGAGGGACTGGTCGGGAGATGGGAGTGCTCTTTGCATAGATGTTGGGCCTAATGAGTAAACAGAATTGAGCTTGAGTGGAGATCAGGTGTCCACATCAGTGACCAAGGAGAAAACAATCAAATGCGGGAGATTTTTGGCCAGTGTTCTGCCAACTTGGGTGGTTCTCACCGTGGATCTTAGAGGAATCAGCCTAATGAAGCTCCTGTTCCTCAACATGGAACCGCACAGATGGCGGCATCAGTCCTCCTACAGGGGAGGAGCCGGGCTACCGGACTCCAGAGAAATTCAGACGGCCAGGTTGTGTGAATTTGTCTTCTACAGTGACAAAAGGGAGCTCTCAAGCAGGTGTCTGGAGTATGGGTGTAGGGCTGGTCATTGCAGTATTGTTTGTAACAGCAAACATGAATAAATAGATGAAGGAAGGGAGACAGACATCCTGCACCAATGGCGGGGGGATGCTTGGATAAGATACGGTATGCTCTTATTATGAAACTATCAGTAATTAAAAGACCCAGACAAATGTATATGTATTGACATGGAAATAAATCTACTATTTTATGGAGTGAAAATCAGGTTGAGGCAGTCTTTAGTTATGAAAAGATGTCTAACCTTCTATCTGAGAAGGTTCTAGAATATTCCACAAAATTTGTGGACAGTGGTTACACTAGGGAGTAGGAGTTTGAAGGGGAGGGCGGAGAAGTCGAGGGTAAGTCTTTTTACCTCCCTGACATTGTTTGAAATTTGTATCGATGGGCAAATATTGTTTTGTAAGTATTTACAAATAAGTAAAAAAGTACTTATTTTAGTGTTATTTTGTAAAAATAATTACAGTAGGAAAAGGTGGTACACACACACACACACACACACACGCCTAGAAGAGCCACATAAAAAATACCAGCAGTGTTTATCTCCAAGGCAGTGAGCTTGAAGATTTGTGTTCATCGTTTATACTGCTCTGTGCGACCTAGTATTTCCCCAGCAATATCGCAGACCAAGAAAAACCATTTCAATTAAAAAACAAAGCTTCTTAAAAGTGGAGTGTCCCTCTTTCTACTTTTTCAACATGAGACCAAAATCCTGGAGAGCCGTTATGTGTCGGAGAGCCCTTCACTTGAATGTGGGGTCGTGCTCTCAGAATTAGCCAGGAGGGCATCTAGACGTTTGAACGCGGCGGTCGGACGTCAAGGTTGCAGACAGCCAAGTGCTGGTTGAGCGTTTAACCAGGCGCTCCCCTCCGAGCCCCAGCCTCCGGAGAATGAGAATGATTCGTCACGTTTGCAGATCTCTGATTCGTCACGTTTGCAGATCTCCATATAAATAATAGTCCCCCGCCCCGCACCTGACGCAAGTTACCCTTGAGTTCGCCCCGCCCCTCGGGGAAGGGTGTGGAGAGAAAGGCTGTCACCTGAGGCCAGGAGCCGCCTCATACCCGATGGAGAGAGGCTGGTGAGCTGCGAGTTTTGACTCTGGATTGATTTTCCTCTTCCTGTCCCTTCTCCAGGGTCACCTGGCGAGCAGGCCGGAAGACGCGAATTGGAGGGGCGATCATCCAGGTAAGTGTGGAAGCACCAGGAAGGCAGCTGCAGTGTCCTCGCTGCCCGTGGAAGGGGTGGGGGGGTGAGTCTTCCCCACGGGCGTGTTGCAGATTCGATCCCCCATTTTGGCTTTTTAAAAATGGGCCGGTTAGAGCGGTTTCCACGTCCCTTTCCTGGCTCCTAAGCGTTTGCCTCTTGAGGTCGTGCTGCGGGCACAGTTGTGTGTAGGGACTTAGGAAGCAGAGGTGTCCATTTGAGGTGCAGATTGGTGGGTAAAAGCCAACAGGAGGACCACCTGTCTTCAGTTCCAGGAAAGTCTGTGGGCCCAGGACCTATGTCTCCTCTTTTATGATGATGTAAGCGCTCCAGAGCTCATAGCTGGGTTCTGGCCCTGCTTAACCTTTGCTGCTACTTTTTATTGGGAAAGAAAAGGAAAACAGACCAAAGTCAGGTTGCCTGTGCCCTTCAAAACTTAAACAGAAGAAAAATTAGGGGCAGTTCCCCTCTCCCTGCGGGTCTGTTTATTGCCACCCACGTGGAAATCTCCGTTGGCATTGACTTTGCACGTCTGGGGACATCCTATTCTATTCATGGAGAAGCATAAGCATCATCTCTTTTTTGTTGGAAAAATTGAGATCAAGCCCCATCCTCCCTCCCCCAGCCATCTGGATAACCTCCCTGAGTGGAGCACAGTGCCTTTGCTCCTCCTGCTCGCGGTCCTCCTTGCTCCTGCGAGTTCTGCAGGGAGCCAGAAGGTGAGAGAAAGCCCCCTGGTCACAAAGCAGAGGTGGGGAAGGGGTAGCTGGGACCCTGGCGATTTACACATGAGGAAGCCACAGTGGGAGAAGCGTCTTTGGTTGACTTTTGGGGGAGTTACGGCTTTAGCCTAGGGTGAACACCAGCCTCCAAAGAAAGGTTCGCATTTTGCAAAATGCGATTACACTTAAAAGATTTTACACTTAAAAGATTACACTTAAAAGGCTTTATTTATTTGAGAGAGAGAGAGAGAGGTGGGGGAGGAGCAGAGGAAGAGGGAGAAGCAAACTCTCTGCCCAGTGTGGAGCCCGACCTGGGGCTTGAACTCAGGACCTTGAGACCATGACCTGGGCCGAAATCAAGCTGATGCTTAACTGACTAAGCCACCCAGGTGCCACCCCCCCACCATGGATTACATTTAAAAATACTTTATTTGGGCCAAGAATGGTTGGTGTTAATTTTGATAGCTTTATACAGCTAATTTTTAATTAACAACAGCTTTGTGTTTTAAGGGAAGCATGTGTGCAGAGTCGATAGGTTGCTAAACATGTATATGCATTTACATTAGTAGCAACATTTTTATTGACACACGTATTATACACCAGTATGAATATGTTTATATATAAATGATTTTTTTCCTAATTTTTAATTCAGATTTGAATAAATTCGTCATCACTGAATGGGGCGAGGGAAGTCAAGATGTTTTTGTGGTTAAATATGGAATTCAAGAGAACAGCTGTATTTCCTTGATAGAAGCAATAGATGGCTTCTAAAAAGTTATGGTAAAAATAACAGTAAATTCTGAGCCAGTAGTTCTCATCCTACTTTTCTACTGAGCATGCAGGGAGAGTATGACCCCAGGCCTCCAGAAGAGTGGGTCACCATGATAAGGGACCCTCAAGGGCTGGTGCATGGACTGGACATGGTGGTCTTGCTAAGGAAGCTTAATAGAATTAGATGGGGTGAAGAAAAGGGGAAATATTAGAACTTAATTGTATCCCAAAATGAAGAAATATATATTAATACTATATATAGAGATTGATAGGTGTGCATGAAAATAGTTATAAGTAAGTATGGATATACTAATTTAAGACCTATTTATCGAGGGCCTACTGTGTACATCAGTGACAAAATGGCAGAGGAGGTGCCATACAGTTTATATTCTAGTTGGGTGGAAATGGGAGGAAAGAGAGAATGAAGTTTGTCAGATGGTGATATGATCCTGGAGGACAGTCTCTCAGGATAAATCGGATTATTCTTCTGAGTAGAAAGGTCAGGGAAAGCCTTTCTAATAATGGAATGATTTTGTACAGAGATGTCAAAAACAGGGACCACACCATGAAGTTATGGGGGGGTGGGGGAGAGCAGAGTAGGCAGAGCAAGCAGTGAAGGCAAAGGCCTTGCACTGGGGTGTTCTAGGTCTAGCTGGGAGGCCAGCATGGCTGGGATGGGGATGCGGTGGTGGTGCAGAGAGCTGTGTGGTAGGACCTGAAGTCGGGAGAGTAGCTCGCTCCACAGATCAAGTCTTCATGTTGGCCTTGAGGCCACTCCTGGTCTTTGGCTTTTGCTTTGAGTGGAGGAGAGGTCCGTGGAGGGCCTGGAGAGAAGAGTGACCTCGTGTGACTTACGCTGAGAAAGAACTGGGTCTACCCTGTTGAGAATAGACTGTGAGGGTGGTGAAGTAGAAAGCCCAGCTAGTTCGCTAGCTACAGGAGCTGTTGTCCTGGTTTAAATGAGGCCAAGGTCAGTAGCTGTAGAGATGGTAGGAATTAACCAATGCTGCATACGTTTTCAAGGTGGTACCAGTTGGTGAAGCCAGGACTTGGTGAGGGAAGCAAGACAGTGTGGGTGCAGAATTTAAAAAGACCCTCACTTGGAGACAGGTCATGGAATAGGTGAGAGGAGACCAGTTGGGTCATCTCAGCACAGAATTCACTCCTAGTAACTAGAGGAAAAGCAGAATATGGGGCATGGAGTGGGTGTCTTGGCAGATGTGGGGATGGAAGAACTGGAGGTTTTCTTCAGACCGCTGTGTACTTTTTATTTTTCTTTTTAAATATTTTTATTTATGTATGTATCTGACAGATAGAGATCACAAGCAGGCATAGGCAGGCAGAGAGAGAGATTGGAGGAAGCAGACTCGCCACCGAGCAGAGAACCCGACACGGGACTGGATCCCAGGACCCTGGGACCACAACCCAAGCAGAAGGCAGAGGCTTTAATCCATTGGGCCACCCAGGTGCCCCCAGACCGCTGTGTTTTTTCAATGAATTACAAAGCAAGGTCAACAGCTGAGTGAGCTTGGGGCGAAATAGAGGTTTAAGGATCGTGAAGAAGGGGTGAAAATCACCTGGGATAGGAAAAGTGAATAAAGCAGTGACATGTGGTAGGATTAGCCCGTGTTACTAAAGGCTCCCCTGAAGTCAGCCATTGTAGGGCTGGGTTTGGGGCTGTGTGCTTACAATTGCTGAGGCTGCTTACTCAGAATGATTTAGCTATTTATTTATCTTACCGATAGGGAAGGCTGAAGATGGCAGCCCTAGACCACGTAAGATCTACCAAACTGGCTTGAAGATCCCTACTTGAAAACTTAGTTTTTAGAAATTTAACAATAACTGCCACACTATTTGATAAATCAGGGCCCAGAATTATCATTTGAAAATCATTAGTCAGCACTAATGACATCTCTGTACAGATTTGGGCTTCAGATAAAAATAAACCACAGGATCCCTGAACATACTGCTCGCTCAGTTGCTAGGCCAGCCTTTTGAAAGCTTCTATAAATTTCCAGCCGCACTCATTTTCCTTTGGGACCAAGACTGGCTCAAAGTGCCTCCGTCAGCGTATTTGCCACCGAGTCTTTCCAAAGTGTCCAACAAAGTGTACAATTAAGCATCCCATTATTACTGAATATATGATTCAGCACTATTTTTAGGTTCCTGTGTATCAACTAAGAATGATTGCAATCTGCCAGTCTCCAGCATGTGACGACCCCCACCCTGGTGCCCATGACTAAATTTAATCTTACCTCAAGCCCCCATTTCTGCTGACAGCAGAGATGTAACCCAGGCATTTCCAGTCAGATTCAGTCACTTCAGAGAGTTCCCGGTTAATTCAGAGTACTGTATCCCCCCCCACCCCCCCCTACTCCCCCCAATCCCCCCATCCCCCCACCCCCTACTCCGTGAGTTCTGCCTGTTCTTGGGAGCGGGGCAGGTGAGGGAAGGAGCTGAAAGCACCCGCGGGAAGGCGTGTCAGATCCTGGATGCTTCTCTGTCCTCCAGTTTCTGCTGAGATGTGAGCTGTCTGTCTGACAGTTGTTGGTCCGCAGCCTCTGTGGTGCTGCAGAAACCCGGGGTCTGGCTGAGGATACCAGCCTGTGTCATCCAGGCCACTGCCTCTGATGGCATCCTCTCCTCGTGGCCCCAGAGCCCCTTCTCCTCCATCACCCCTCTTTCTCCCACTTTTGTAGCCCTCCTGGAGGCATGGAAAACCTCAGAAAGTCTTGTCCCTCTGGGTCTAAGGGAGACTTAGAAAAGTAGCTGACACCCTTGGTGCCATTTTTGTCACTTGACTGCAGCTCCTGGTTGAAGACAAGGATGACTCTGGGAGGACAGCTGCCTCCCTGGGGGTCCTTGGGCTATGACTCAAACCTATGGGTTTTCCCTTGGGTCTTCTTCTATGGCTGTGCTGAGCAGAGGTGGGGCACAAGGTCCCAGTGATTAAATCTCTTCCATCCCTTATGTTAGACTAACTTTAATTCCTTTGAAGCAGAAACACTGAATCTTCCTCAGTCAAGGAATCTCCCTACCTTATGCTTACAGCCTAAACCTTGTGCACGGAGTCCTTTCCTTTTCAGAGCTGAATAGGCCCCCCCAAAGAACATACTCTTGCTATTGAATTCCTTGGCTTTCCAATCTATTCAAGAGCCTATTTTAGAAACAAAGAGCCCAAATCTGTCTTTTATTCTCCATGACCTGTCTTTCTTAGTGTCCCTCAGCCCTATAATGTAGTTTCAGTGGTGGAAAGACCATGGGGTAAAAATAAATTACTCCATATTTAAACTGAATATTTTATTATATCTGCCCCTGTATAAAGGAAGACTAATTTCAGGGGGTTAGGAGGGTGGGAATCGATGGCGTAGAGTGGTTCTGAAGGCCAAGCAGGGAAAAGACAAAGGTTGGGATAATGGTTTCCAGCTCTGTACCTGTCAATCAGAAATCTCTGAGGTCCTTTTAACAGGACCCATTTCTGAGCCCCACATCTGGAACTGCTAATTCAGAGGGTGTTTACCTGTCACTGGATGTATACCTATCACTGGAAGCTGTGGGTTAGGAAACAGCTATGGCTAGGGGTGCCTGGGTGGCTCAGTCATTAAGTATCTGCCTTCAGCTCAGGTCGTGATCCCAGAGTCCTGGGATCGAGCCCCGTGTAGGGCTTCTCGCTCAGCAGGGAGCCTGTATCTCCCTTGCCCTCTCTCTCTGCCTGCTGCTCCCCCTGCTTGTGCTCTCTCTCTGTCAAATAAATAAATGATTTTTTAAAAAGATTTTATTAGATTTTGTTACCCATTTGTAAGTGTATCATTCAGTAGGTTTAATATAGTCACATTGTTGTGCAGCCAAAATCTAGAACTTTTTTATCTTAGAAAACTAAAACTCTGCCCATTGGATAACTTCCCATCTCCCCTTCCTTCCAAGCCCTGGCAACCACCATTCTGCTTTTCATCTCTATGAATTTGATGTCACTAGATAGCTTATACAAGTGGAATACAGTGTTTCTCCTTCTGTGATTGGCTCATTTAAGACCATGATATCCTCAGAGTTCATTTGTATTATGGCATGTGTCAGAATTTCCTTCCTTCTAAAGACTGAATGGTATTGCATTGTATGTACGTGCCACTTTGGGTTGCTTCTTCATTGGTTGTGAATCAGGCTGCTATGAACATGGGTGTGTAAATATTTCTTCAAGATTCTTGATTCTTTTGGATATATACCCATATGTACTATTGCTGGGTCATATGGTAAATCTGTTTTTAATTTTTGGAGGAACTATAACATGGTTTTGCACAGTGGATGACAGGGCGCAAGGGTTCCCTCTTCTCTACAATCTCACTGACAGTTGTTACTTCCTGCCTTTTTTTTTTTTTCCCCCTGATAGCAGCTCTACTAATGGGTATGAGGTGGTGTTTCATTGTGGTTTTGATTTGCATTTCCCTAATGATTAGTGGTGCTAAACATCTCTTTATGTACTTGTTGGTCATTTGTATGTCTTCTTTAGAAAAATGTTTATTCAGGTCCTCTGCTCATTTTTTGATTGGGTTTTTTGTTTTGAATTGTAGGAGTTCATGTATTCTCGATATTTATCAGATTTATGATTTACAAGTATTTTCTTCTGAAGTTTGCCTTGTCACTATATTGATTATGTCTTTGAACTACAGAAGTTTTAAATTTTGATATAGTGCAATTTGTTTCCACTTTCGTGGCCTGTTCTTTTGGTGTCATATCTAAGAAATCCTTGCCATATCCCTGGAATAAACTTTTTCTTCTAAGAGTTTTATACTTGCAGATCTTTGATCTGTTCTGAATTAATTTTTGTGTGTGGTATAAGGTCAGGGTCCAAATATTTTCTTTTGCATATGGTTATCCAGTTTCCCCAGCAACATTTATTGAAAAGACTATCCTTTCCCCCAGTGAACGAGGTTGGCACCCCTGTTAAATATCATTTGACTGTATCTGTGATGTTCTGTATATACAGATTTAAAAACAGCTTTATTGATATCTAACTCACATACCCTGTATTTCACCCACTTAAAGTATATAATTCAATGGCTTTTTTTTTTTAAAGATTTTTTATTTATTTATTTGACAGAGAGAGTAGGCAGAGAGGCAGGCAGAGAGAGAGAGAGAGAGAGAGAGAGGAGGAAGCAGGCTCCCTGCTGAGCAGAGAGCCCGATGCGGGACTCGATCCTAGGATCCTGAGATCTTGACCCGAGCCGAAGGCAGCAGCTTAACCCACTGAGCCACCCAGGCGCCCAATTCAATGGCTTTTTAACATAGTCATTAAATACTGAATGGGGTTATACACTCATCACCACAATCAGTTTTAAAATATTTTATCACCTCAAAAAGAAACCCCAGACCCCTTGGCTGTTACCTTCTACCTACAAACCACTCCAGGACCTCAGCCCTAGGCAACCATTAACATACCCTTTGTCACCATGGATTTACCTATTTTGGACATTTCCTACAAGTGGAATCCTAGAACATGTTGCCCTTTGTGGCTGCCTTCTTTCACTTACCACAGTGTTTTCTAGTGCCCTCCACACTGTAGCACATATGAGTACCTCATTCGGTTTTTTTTTTTTACATGAATGAGCCTCTGTTGCGTGGCAATGCCACATTTTATTTGTTCATTCATCTGTGAGAGACGTTTGGGTCGTTTCCCCCTTTTGGCTGCTTTACACGTTTGTATTCGAGTTTGTGCGTGGACAAATGTTTCCATTCCTCTTGGGTATAAACTTTGCAGTCGGATTACTGAAGCATATGGTAATTCTGTGCTTCTTATGTGGATTTTGAATATAAAAAAATTAACTGATTTCCAAAAGAGTGAAGAACGATCTGCTGAGGAAGTATGGTGAAGGAAATAATTTAGTTGCGGGTCTCATAAGTCAGTGATGACTAAAATTGAGTAAGGTGCCAGGAATGATTCGTTAAAAAGTATTTTAAAATTCACATCCAGTAATACTGGCTTTATCAGATTGACATTCCCAGGACATGGTAAGATAGAGACTAAACTAGAGATGATGTGAGACGAGAATTTCAGAGAGAGAAAGGAAATAACTGATGTGGGGAATTCCATAATAAAAATAAGGGAAATAAGAGTACATGTATCACAATGATCACAGGGTGTGTAGAGTTGTTGAATCACAACAAGATTTACAAGTATTGTACAAGATTACAAGTAATGTATACCTGAAACTAATCTAACACAGTATGTGAACTATATTGCAATTAAATAAGAATTAACAAAGTAGGCATGCTGGGATGGCTCTGTCGGTTGGACATCTGCCTTCAGCTCAGGTCATGATCTCGGGGTCCTGGGATGGAGCCCTGCATCGGGCTCCCTGCTCAGTGGGGAGTCTGTTTCTCCCTCTCTTTCCCCTCTGCTTCTCCCTGCAGCTCATGCTCACGCACTCTTTCTCTCTCTCAAATAAATAAAAATGTTAAAGAATTAAAAAAAAAATTCCCAAATGCAAACTTAAAAAAAAAATGAGGGAAATAAATTGAAAGGAATTGGTCAGCAGCAACATATTGATCCCTTTATCAGTATTCGTCAACCCTAAAGGGATTCCAGCAGGCATAAGGAAAAGGACCACTGTCTGATTTATGGACTCAGATGTTCATGGGATCAGGGAAGTAATTAATGCAAATTAGTGAATCATGGTGGGGGCAGGGTGCTAGATTCTGAGGATTGGTGATTCTGAGGGAATGTGCTGCCCTCAGGAGCACATGCTTATTTAACAGGATTCAAATTCAGAGTTTCTCACAATAATATGGCAGCCAATCAAAACATGTGAACCTGGGCCCTGGGCAACAGAATCCTAACCCTGAAAATAAAGAAATGGGAAAGAGAAGACTGCATGAGAGAAGGGGTGAGGGAGCAGTAAGGGTCGAAGAGAAGAAGGTGGCGCTCGTTGATACAAATCATAGAGAAGGCTGGTGGACTGAACACAGGAAAAGACTGGAATTGGACCCTTGCTGGATTCAGTGACACTTTGTTGTCTTATGTTGCTGTGTTCACCCCAAGGTGGGACTCCCAGTAAATGGACTCTACATCGCTTCCCTGAAGCTGTCTTCCAGAGAGGAGTGGGTTGAGTTGGGAGAGAGGGTAGGAATGCTGTTGCTTCTCTGCCACCTCTAGGTCTGGAGGTAGGTGTCTGATGTTGGAACCAATACTTCTGATTAAGATGTGGATTCTGATTCAGGAGGTGTGAGGTCAGGCCTGAGATCCTGTGTTTCAGAAGCTCCCAAGTGACGGTCCTGCTCCTAATCCCCATGCTTTCACTCGCAAGGTGCTGAACACCTCTTGGATGAGAGAAGAGAGGAAAACTACTACTTCAACCTATTTAGAAAATAATAAGCAGGCACCTGGGTGGCTCAGTGGGTTAAGCTGCTGCCTCTGGCTCAGGTCATGATCTCAGGATTCTGGGATTGAGTCCCGTGTTGGGCTTTCTGCTCAGCAGGGAGCCTGCTTCTCTCTCTCTCTCTCTCTGCCTGCCTGACAATTTGTGATCTCTCTGTCAAATAAATAAATAAAATCTTAGGCATAATTAAGAGTGTTTCCCCTTTCTAGGCCAGGCTTTTTTTTTTTTTTTTTTTGTAATCATAATAAGATATTTCAAGATATCAAGAGGCAGAGACCAGTATCAAAGAGACTGTGTGGCCTAGCAACCAAGCGTGGTCCTGTGATATAATTCTAACCAGTGAGATGTGAGCATCTTTTGGATTATGCCTTTAAAAGGAGGTTCCCACTCCTTCTTTCTCTTCTCTCTGGCTGGACCTACATAGTGACGAGCTGTTTTGGACCATGTGGACAAGGGCAACAAGAAAAACATTGGGCCTAAACCTTGCAGAGCAAAACAGCCATATCAGATCAGACATTTATACTAGAGAGAAATCTAATTCTAATTTTTTAAAGTCACTGCTACTTTGGGTCTGATCTCATGCAACTGATCTCATACCTTAAGTAGTATAAAACCACACTGCTAATTTCATTTTTCATATTAGCCAAGGTTCTGTGACTGAGGACAGAATTCACTCAACCCAGTTTAGGAAGGGACTTAATACAGGGAGTTATGTGGCTTGTAGAAAGGTTCAGAGCATGCTGAAGGCCAATGCTATGGAGCTTTCAGAAGTGACTTCAAAAACCACACTGCAAATGGTGTCACCAAAGTAGCTGCTGTATCTTTCACATGGTAAAGGCATTGCTACAGAAACATACTGTCCTGAGGAGGAGGCCACCACAAACAGGAAGCCATCCTTACTGCTACAGGCTCTAGAACCAGGCAGCCTGTGATCTGCACCAGTAAAATGATAGCCCATGGCTGCCCTGTGACATTTATAAAGGTAGTGACTAGCACGGGGTGGGGGGCCCCTGCTAATTCTCCTGCAGACAGATTACTTACTTTCAACAATGCCCAACAGCAGAAGCAGCATGTGCCTTTCTTCTGCCTTCCCAAACTTGCATGGGTACCTCTGGTTGGCCAGATCGAAATCCCATTTAAAACCCTATCTTCTAGGGAATCTGGGAAATGCAGCTTTTGGCCTCTCAGGTTCTGAAGGTCGGGAAGGTACATCAAGAAGCACACAGTGGGATGAGTATTGAGACCCAGTCTACCTTACGCACATCCCCTCTTCTTCCCTAAAGATGCGACCTGTCAAAACTTCCGAGATACCCTAACACAGTACTCCTAGGAAAAAATCATAGCCTGAAGTACTTTGTTTAGTAATGAAAATAAATTATCCAACTCAAGAAGATGTACAAAGAGTAAAATTAACCTAAAAATAGACTGAATTAATTCTTTGCATAAAAGCTTACTTACCTTTTAAGGCACAGTAATTTGTTTTTGTTTTTTTTTTAAAGATTTTATTTATTTATTTGACAGAGAGAAATCACAAGTAGATGGAGAGGCAGGCAGAGAGAGAGAGAGGGAAGCAGGCTCTCTGCTGAGCAGAGAGCCCGATGCGGGACTCGATCCCAGGACTCCGAGACCATGACTTGAGCCGAAGGCAGCGGCTTAACCCACTGAGCCACCCAGGCGCCCCAAGGCACAGTAATTTGTAAACAAATTTAAAAGCTTGTTCTCTGAAAGCACCATAAAATGAAAATAGCCCCAGAAGATGAAGAAATGGAGAAAACCTAAATATCAGAATGATGAAAAGGATGGCCTACAAATACAGAGGGAAAAATTTTAGACATGTCATATGTTTTAAAGAGTACAGTGAACCCCCATGTACCTCTCAGTCAACATAAACAATTACCAACATATTGTCATTCTCATTATTTCTGACTCTTTCTTTCTCTACTCCCCACTTCTTTTTTCCCTTGGAGTATTTCAGGAAAATTCATGCAACATAGCATTTTACTGGTATACACTTCAGTATATATCCTTAATAAATTAAGCTTTGAAAATGTTTACCTTAATCACAACATCGTTACATTGAGCAAATTCATAATTTCTTAATATCCTGTAATACCAGTTGGTGTTCAGCTTTCCCTGATGGTCTCAAAGATTTTTTTGTTTTGTTTTTTTTAACAATTGTTTTATTCTAATCAGTATCTAAACAAGGTTCACACAATGCATTTTGTTGTTCTGTTGCTCAAGCTTACAAAAACATATTCAGATCTTTCCCCCCATGCACTGTTTATTTGTTAAAGAAACAAAGTTTCTGTGTCCCTCTAAATTTTCCACATTCTTAATTTGGCTGCTTGCATCCTCATGAAAGACAATATTTAAACTGAGAAAATAGTAGATAAAATTCTGTGTTGATAAATTTGGAAACAAAAAGTTCTAAGTTTCACTGAAAGAGAAGTGTAAAATACGACTGTGTTAGAAAACCCATTGGAAAAATTTAAAGAATTATCCCCCATATGCCTCCATGTTCAGAAGGGTTTTTTTTTAAATATTTTATTTATTTATTTGACAGACAGAGATCATAAGTAGGCAGAGAGGCAGGCAGAGAGAGAGAGGGGTAAGCAGGCTCCCCGCTGAGCAGAGAGCCCAATGCTGGGCTCGATCCCAGGACCCTGGGATCATGACCTGAGCCGAAAGGCAGAGACTTTAACCCACTGAGCCATCCAGGCGCCCCTTCAGAAGGTTTTATAGGTAAGTTGTTCCGAATATTCGGGGAGCAAAAGAAATTTTTTAAAAATTACAAGGTCTTTGAGAGTATGGAGAGAAAATTGTCATTAACATGATTCTGAAATTGGAGAAAACAGCATAAAGACAAAAACTTCTCACCAATTTCTTATGAAGTTATATAAAATATACAAATTAAAAATTAGAAAAGAGATTAATAGCAAAATATTAGAGGAATCATATATGTAAAGCAAATAAGTTTTATTCAGACACTTTAGATATGGTTCAGTATTAGCATAATGTCTTCAAGGTTTGTCCAGCTGACAGGATTTCCTACTTTTTAAAGGATGAATTATGTTTTATTTTCTACCGTATTCTATTGTATACCATGTTTTCTTTATTCTTTCATCTGTTGATGGACATTTGCGTTGCTTCCTCCTCTTGACAGTTGTGAATAATGCTGCAGTGACCATGAGTGTGCGAGCATCTCTTTGAGATCCTGCTTTAAGTTCTTTTGGAAAAAAAGCGTTGTTGTTTTTTTTTAAACCCTCCACAGACCAGAGAAAATATAGCTTCTAGCCAGAATCAGGCTGTGAGTTGCCAATTCGCCATTCCTATTATCTTTTATTTATTTTAACTTTGTAATGGGGACAATGGAAGGGCTGTCTTAGCTGGCAAAGAAGAGAGAGCTCTCAACAGAGTCTAGGAGGATGGGAAGGAGTTAACCAGAGGAAGATGTAAAAGCAGTTTATTCCAGGCAAAATGAGTGTTAAGAAGAAACCATGGGAGAAGACTGGAGAGGTCTGCCCTGGCCTTGCAGTGAAAGATAACTCATAAAAGGCAGGATGTTCGTATTAGTTGTTTGTATGTAAACATCGTTGGAATTAAATGTGTCTGAACTTGGAGGGTGGCATCCCTCGTGCTCCCAGTTTAAAAGAGTCTTGAGGTGAGATGAAGGTGCTAAACGAGGCATCAGGCTCCCCCAGAACGTAGCAGAGTGAGCAACAGACACAGATGACAGTATCAAGTGATTGTGAATGAAATTATCCATTAAGAGAGTTTTACACAGGCAAGAGGTGTTAATCTGGATTTGGCAGCGAGAAGAAAGATAATATGGTCCTGGGAGGAAATGCTCTGGGAGACACATTCCTGGGCAGAGTTAATTGGGACTGGCTAGTTGGGACTGGTTAATTGGAACTCACGCAGTCTTGTCCTGCAGAGAGGACAATTCCCCATTTAGAACAAAGAGACATCATTCTGCCTTGATGGTCTGTAGGAGCAACCAGGGACCACTGGGAAGCAAAGATGGGGTCAGAACTGTATGGTGTAGGAGGGCTGTGGTGTGTGGTGATGGAGTAGGGTATCTTGTGGGCATCCCTGGGGGCAAGACAGGCCTCCCACACAAAGGTTAGTTCTGATATCAAGACCAATGATGCCACATGCAGACCAATAGGGTATGAAAGATTTATTGTTCATATAACATGACTTTTTTGGGAGAGCAAGGCAAACTCCCAAGTAAATCTGAAGAGCATTTGAGAGAGTAGAGAGGGGTGACTGACTTGGGTTTATCATGGTTAGAAGGTGAGACGGAGGTGAGGGGTCCCTCCCCTCATACACGTCATGATTTGCATGGTCTGAACTTCCTTCTAGGGCCAAAGAAGGGCGCATGTGAGTTTTACCAGCTGCCTGGATGGAGGGGCAAAAGGGGAAGGGGGAGTGGCAGGGTTTGAATGTGGTCAGCCATCAAGTATCAAAAATGGCGTCAGGCTCTATATTACAGGGTACCAGAGAGCACTGGTGATCCTGGACCTTCAGAGTATTAAAAGCACAGGGCTGTTCATCAGATGGCTCCTTAAGCCCTTAGAGGAGATCAATAACCAGGGACTCTGGAGGCTGGGACTCTGTATCTCATGTGAAATGTTGGAACTATTGTAATTTCCATATTTTTCATTTATATTTCCAGTATTGTGCATGTGTGGTGCGTGTGCGCATATGTGTGTGTTGTCCATGGCTGGTTGGCACTCAGCATCCATTTCTGTCTCATTTTGGTATCTTCCAGTACTACAGAGGCCAGAAAGCAGGAAACTACGTTCGTTGGACTCTTCTGGATGTATTTTATTATATTCATTTCGGTTGACATATAGAAAGCAGAAGCGAAACAGAAGCCATCTCCCATCTGGTGTTTGGCTCTTTGTCTGCTGGTGGACAAGAGCTCAGAAGTTTTCCTCAGCGGTGCTCTGGTGTGCAGCCACTAGCTTCGTGGGTGTGCAGAATTGTAGTGTGGTGGCAAGAGCTTCGATCCTTCTTTTCTGTTCCCTGCTTCGCAGCTATAGTGGTGAGCCATATGGTTCATAACATCGGTGGTTCCAGTATCTGCGTACTGATGGCTCACCATGTTGATGGTTCCTGGCTGGTCAGTTCTCCGTGGTTCTGAGACATATACCTGGAGGCTCAGCCTAGAGGCTGCTCCTCCAGCCATTCTAGTCAACTTGTAAACATTCAATTCCCTTTAATAAATTCCTTTATTATGGTTTCTCTTGAAACCTTTGAGCCTTTATTGTCATTGTGTTTGTGTTAGTAAGGAGGGGTGGTACTGATTTGGGGACAAGGGAAGTGTGGACATTATGTCAACCTTAAGCCTTCTTTTGAGATGGGGGAGAGTGTAGGGACCCCGCAGGTGAGAGAGAATGGTGGTCTCTGTGGAAAGAAACCTGGCTGGTCCCAGGGATCTGATGATCAGCTGGGACCTGAGAAGGTGCTCTGGATTGGGGGTAAAGGGTGGAGGAAAAGTCTTTAGGGCTCCCAGACATCATCCTCTAACCTGCCTTACTTTGGATCGATAAAGGAAGAGGGTCTCAGGTGACTTTCCTGCATCAGTAGATGAAGGTGTTTATATCTTATTTATTATTCTAAGTAAGTGTTGTTTTGCCTCTAAATATCAGGATGCTTATTCTCCTAAGTACTTTCTGAATTTTTTTGTGCAATCATAGCGTACCTGAAAAACCTCTTTTTCTTTTTCTTTTTTTCCTCCATAAAAGGAAGCTAACTTGAGTATGGTCTCCATTCAGACTCCTGTAACTATCTCTGAATTTAGTAGAAAGAAAATAAGATTTTCCTAGGGCAAATGTAGAGACAATTTCTAAGATTTTGAAGGCTATAGTAACACCTTAATGCCGTCTCATACTAGAGCTAGCAGGGAAAGCAATTTCTGATTCAAACAAATACTTTCAAAGTGAGTAAAGCCTCAGGTCTCCCTGGGCCCCCACACCTATCTCTCTACTCAGCCTTGGCCCCTCACTCTCAATGACACAAACTAAAACTTGATTTCAAAAGAACTGGACCACCTCTGTCTTCTTTACCTTGGACATATGATAAACTCCTTAGCAGGTAGCTTTGCCTTCTATTTCAACAAGATCCCTGAGGTTTTCAGTTAGGAATTTCAATTTTTTGACCCCCAACCCGTGAACTTATCTATACTTACAACCTCTTTCACTTCTTTTGTTCAGTTTCAGAAGAAATTCGCTACTGAACTATAAATCTCATACCATATGATTCACGCACTTAAAGGGTACAATTCAGTGGTTTTTGGTATATTCACAGACTTGTGCAACTGTCACCACAATTTTCATCACAAGAAGAAACTCCTTAGCCAACGCCCTTTCCCTCTCACCCACCCACGCCCCATTCTCCCCTTGTTCCAACCCTGGGAAACCACTAATTTACTTTCTTTCTATAAATTTGTTTATTCTGGCCATTTTATGTAAATAGTATCATGCAGTGTGTGGCCCTGCATAACTGGCTTCTTTCACTTAGCTTCCTGGTTTCAAGAGTCGTCTGCGTTTTAACAAGTATCCGTACTTTGTGCCTTTTTTTTTTTTTTTAAGATTTTATTTATTTATCTATTTCACAGACGGAGATCACAAGTAGGCAGAGAGGAAGGCAGAGAGAGAGGAAGGGAAGTACGCTCCCTGCTGAGCAGAAAGCCTGATGTGGGGCTCGATCCCAGGACCCTGGGATCATGACCTGAGCCGAAGGCAGAGGCTTTAACCCACTGAGCCACCCAGGTGCCCCACTTTGTGCCTTTTTAATGGTTGACTAGTATTTCAGTGTATGAATATACCTCATTGTTTATCCATTCCCCACTTGATAGCCATTTGGATGACATCTATCTCGTTATGAATAATGCTACTATGGGCAGTCATGTGTGAGGTTGTATGTAGATGTATGTTTTTACTTTTCTTGGGTATAGACCTAAGAGTGGAATTGCTGGGTCATATGATAACTCTGTTTAACTGTTTGAGGAAATGGCTATGCTATTTTACATTTCCACCAGCCGTGTATGAATTTCTTCACTGCCTTGTCAACACTGTTATTCTCTGACTTTTGATTATAGACATTATAATGGGTGTGAAATTTTGATGCCTGTAATTCTTAGTGCAATCATGGTGTACTTGAAAAACCTTTTTCTCTAGTTTTTCTCTGATGGATAATGATACTGAGCATATTTTCATGTACATATTGGCCATTTGTACTTTTTTTTCTGAGAAATGTCTGTTCAGATCCTTTGCCCTTTAAAAAAACGTTGAATTGTGAGAGTTCTTTATCTATCCAAATATAAGTCCTTTATCATATATATGGGAGTCACAGTTCTCTCTAGTGGAAATCCCAAACTGGTTGAAAGCAGTCATATCCACCTTGCTTACACTTGAACTCAAGCCCTTTGGTTCTGCACTTTCAGAGACCAGTGGTGACTAACAGAGGAGAGTCTCAGCAAGCTTCTGGTGGAAGTCCTGAGACTTCACATATGGAATGAGAGCAGAAGGGCCACAGCCTCCTAAGGGATGAGATGGATTTTTGTCAGGGAGGTGAGCTGAGCCCCCGAACTGAGAATTGTGACGGGGAGAGTGGGCCATGGGGGATGGGAAATCGAAGTAAGGCAGGGAAGGTTGAGGTACAAGATTGCAAGCATCGGGGAGCAGCCTCTTTAGGAAAGTTGGTCTGGAAACCTTCTTCTCTGGGGAAGTGAAAGAGAATAGCCATGTTTGCTACCAAGTTGATCTTTTGATTTGCCCTAAGCTATTGGTGACGGTGGGGTTTTCTAGATGCTGATCCAGTTCGGGATGCAAAACATTTATTAATGATCAACATCTGTGAAAGAAAGGGAGACAAGGCAAGATGAGCCAAAAGTGAACTGCAGTGCAAGCCTGGGAAGGCCACATGGAAACCATGGACCAAATGTTGCACATCAGAGCTCTTTCACATCTGACTGAAAAGGCCAGGATTTTATACCCTTGTTTTAATTAGTCACTGGATGCAGGCTGCTTGGAAATGGTGTGAAGTCAGGCGAGGAAGCTCTTTTATGCTGACTCAAGACTCCAAAAACCATGTCAGCTGGAGGCCATCTGTGCTTGGAGTCCTGGCTCTTGGTCAACAAGGGGGATTGGAGTATCTCAGTATCTCTTTATGGGTCCTAACTATACTATTTAGTGAATAGAATTGACCTGATTAATAGTCAAGAGTGGTAGGCATAGTGAAGGCTGTTGGTCAGGCTGCCCCCTGTCTATTTCCTTGTGAGCTTTAGTGGCAAATGAAGAGCCACCTGGAGGAGAGCCATCCTCTACCTGGCATGGACTATGATGTGGAAGCCATCTTGTTCATGGGCAATGAGAGTTGCCCCCACTGCTCAAGTGGAGAGAACCTTTCCCTTCCCTTCTGTGGTTTCTACAAACACTTTCACACTCTTGGGGATTACCATGGAGGAAATGTTCATTGTTCTCTCTGTCCTTTTCTTGGCTCCTTTTTCTGTTTGCTTGCCAAACAGGGTCTCTGCTCCTGTACGGCCTTATCTCCTGGTTCTTGCTCTCCTGCTCCTGGCCTCAAAGATGAAGGGGCTATGACAGGCAGACTGGGCAGGGTCTGGTTTCTTTCTATGGCTGGGGGTACAAGTTCAGTTTGGCCTCACGTCCAAAATGATTTCTTCATTCCAGCTTTACCATTAATAAAATTGATAACTTTGCTCTCCATAGGTGGAGAAAGAAGCTGGAAGCAATGAGGGGGTGAAAGATTGAGCTCCCCGAAACCCCAAGCAGGAGGTACATGGGGAGACCCCAGGTACAAAAGTGAGGTTATTGTTATTATTATTTTAAATATTTTATTTATTTACTTGAGAGAAAGAGAGAGAGAGAATGAAAGAGAGAGAGCATGAGAGGAGAGGTCACTGGGGGAAGCAGACTCCCTGCTGAGCAGGGACCCTGACACAGGACTCGATCCTGGGACTCCAGGATCATGACCTGAGCCAAAGGCAGTTGCTTAACCAGCTGAGCCACCCAGGTGCCCTATTATTATTATTTTTTAATCTCCACTATAGTGGTAAACACTAAGTTACACTTAGAACAAACCTGCAAGGTGTGTCCAAATTCATTCCTCCAGATGAGGGACCTCAGGCTCCCAGAGGTTACTTCATGTTCCAGAGGAGGCTAAACCCTGTGAAATCACAGTCTGTACTTTCCATTCATGTTTTAACCCATCTGAAATATTCCGATTAGGCACTTCCCTGAAATTGCTCCTGCCAAGGTCACCAAAGAACATTGTTTTTGTTAACTCCATCAGATAGTCTTTAGATCTTATGTAGCCATTCAAACTTTTTACTTCTCAGCAGCTTCTGACACTGTCTACCACTTATTTCTTCTAAAAATTCCTTCCTACTGGCTTCCATGGCAGCACGCTCATGATGGTGCTCACCATTCTGACCTTGCCTTCTCTGTCTCCTTACTGGTTTCTCACACTTCCAGCTTTCATTTTCGATCTATTGGGTAGGTAATGTGCTTCGGCTGTCTCATCGTGCATTTCAGACCCAGCCTCCTTCTCACATGTGGAAGCCAGAAACCTAACCACACAACCCCTACCCCCCAACAGAGCAAATCAACAAACCCAAACAGTTTTCATATGCTGTAGAGTTCTGTTTGTAATTTAAGTTCTGCCAATCAGATGAACTTGTATGAGATTTGGATTTAGGGCTAATTTGAGTGTAGAGAGTTGGGGCATGGGGCATGGATTTGCTGGTACAGATTCAAATGTGTGTGGTTTTGTAGCAAGTACCTGTAGCATTTGTTTCTGATGTGGCAGAGGAGGTCCTGATTTTATGCATCCCTGATCATGTTAAAGGCAGCAGCTTCTTTTGCTGGCCAGTTCTGCAGTGTGGCTCTGGACAGAGTCTTTTCCATTAGTCTTCCTAAGTGGGCCACTTAATATTCTGTATTAAATTCCTTTCCTCTTAAACTGGTCCCAGTAAATTCTTTGCTTTATATATACTTTGTAAATAATAACTAATACTGTGTCAGGTGTTTGATTTTGTTTTAAATTCAGTAGGCTATCCATGGTCAATGTTATCCAGTGCCATAGATTGATTCCTCCTAATTTTATGTCTGTAGACCAGGCAACTCTGTTAAGCTGCAGATTTATATTCTGACTGCTATTGGACATCTCTATCTAGAATGTCCAGTGAAACCTCAAATTCAGTGTATCCAAAATTGTACTACCTGCTCCACAATAGTTTTTGCTTCCTATCCAGATGTATAATCTAGAAGGCTTAGAGTCATCCTCTGTTCTTTTGCTGTCCTGATTCTCAACTTTCCATCAGCAACAAGACCTGTCAATTCCAACTTCTCTATATGCCTTGAATGCAGACTCTTTCTCTCCATCCCCACTGCTTGTGCCTTAGTTCTTGTCTGGATTCTTAGTCTTGTCTTTTCTCTCTTTTTCTTCACCTTCCTCTTTTTCTTCTTCCAGTCTTTGCAATATGTATTGAAGATAATTTTGTTTTGGTGTGGTCTTATTTTGCATGTGTCTGAAATCGGGATATATCCTATGGTTGTCAGTGTGTCCTACCTGAGGTCAGCCAGGAAGCTCTTCCGACACAGTATCATCATCTGCTTGCATAAACTTGATCATTATTTGGGGTGATAATCACTGGACAACTGCAACTCCCTGGTGTTTTATTCAACATCATTCTAGGACCATTTGAAGAAGGAAAACAAGTCATGACTGTTGTATAATAAACTTTTATTGACACCTTCTGGTAAAATCAAGTCAGAAGCATCAAAAGCTACAGAATGGTAGCTTGGAAGAAAACCCAAGGACAATATTAAAGTATTAAGTGGCTTACTTAGGAAGGAGCATAAGCACTCTTTTAATAGATGCTGTATGTTGCTAATACTCTGGATAGCATAGAGATCAATACAGCCTGGAAAAATACAGAAATCAACCACTACATGTCCAAGAGAACTTAGAAGAGTTAGGGTACAGAAGAAGCTTTAGAAATACTATTGCTAATTTATTTCATTTATTTTTTTTATGTGCATACAAGATATTTAAAAAACTACAAAAAGTCACAAATAACTCTTTTAATCAATATAAAAGATCCTAAGCTGTGGGAGAGCATTTAGTCCTAATTTTTCAGGTTTTTCTTAGTGGTACTTAAAATAGTGCATCTCGGTACATTGAGATCCAGTGAAGTGTGGTAATGTTCTGGTTTTCGGCTTTTTTAAGAATAAATGTACAGTTTCTTCTGGGTGTACACCCCTCTCTCTGCCCTTGGAGGCAGCTACTTTGAAATCTTTAAGGTGATTCTGGTGCTATGTGCTTCTTTTTTCTAAGTAGCATCCTTACACTGCTTTTTTCTGATTTTTTTTTTCCCAGTTCGACCTATCTGTTGAATTGGGATTATAGAAAATAAGTATTTCATGCTCCCATACCATCTTTCACCCCTCAAGACATCGTATCCATCCTCCTCACTTACCCTTTCCCAATTCGGTTACATTTTTAGTCAGGTCGGTACTCGCCATTTACAATATTATGACTCTGTTGCCAGTGTTCCCACCCGAGCCATGTAGTATACTACTCACTCGCCTCCTTTATTGTACAATTTTTGTTTTAATCTCCCTCACTTTTGGTTTACTTTTATGTTTCACTATTCTGTGTTTAAGCTGTCTGGAAAATATATGTCTTTTCTCAATACATTGGCACTCAGATCTTCTATTTTCTTGGGGGGGTTTCTTATAGTGTGATTTGTTTTGTTCTTGCCTGGCCCGCATCCACTGCCATCTTTAAATTCTCATTTGCTATCACCCTGTGGCTTCCCATCACCTCTCTTCTGTAAGATCTCTAAGAACTGTGTCACTTGCCTTCCCTTTTCTTGGCTCACTCTTTTGTTTCAGTGGAACGCACACTCCAGTACCAGTCTCAGAAAGGGTGCTAGAGAAGTAAATGTTTTGAGACCATGGATGTCTTAAAATGTAGTTTCTACATTTTAGTTTCTTAAAAAAAGTTTCTACCACTCGATTGATACTTTGTCTGAGTGTAGAACTCTAGGCTGAAGTAAATTTTCCTCTACATTTTGGGAGCTTTGTCCATTCCTTGTCTTTTTGCTACTTGTTTTGCGATAGAAGTCTGATGTCCTCTTGATTCTAGATCACTTGAATGTAATTGTCTCCCACTTACTACCCTGAGGATACTACCCTAGAGCTTCCCTTTGTTTCTGGATTCTGAAATTTTGTAATATTTTGCTGGGCCTTCTATGGACACTCATAATTTGGAAGCTTTTATCTTTAAATTTTGGGAATTAGTTCATTGATACTGTCCTTCCTTTTTTTCATTCTTGTTCTCATTTTCTGGAACTCCTATGTTTGAAAGATCATCTGTACTCATCCTCTTTTGGTTTTACTTCCTAGGAAATTTCCTCAATTTTGTCATTCACCTGTTCTAATGAGTTTATATTTCTTCTTTTTTTTTTTTTTAGTTTTATTTATTTATTTGACAGAGTGAGTGAACACAAGCAGAGGGAGAGGGAGAAGCAGGCTCCCAATCCCAGGACCCTGAGATCATGACCTGAACCAAAGGCAGATGTGTAACCATCTGAGCCACCCAGGTGCCCTGAGTTTTATATTTCTAGTATCACTTCTAAATTTCTAGTATCAGTTTTATATTTCTAGTATCACTATTCTGTGAATGTCCCTCCTCATGGCCTTCTATCTCTGACTTTGAATGTGTCATCTTTTATGATATTCTCCTAAATATATCACTTATGATATTAAGAAATTATTTCTCCTTAATTTGTGTTTCTCCCCAGTTTACTCTTGAGTTGTTGTGTTTGTTTTGGATTCCGTCTTTTACATTGGAAGTTTTCCTCAAATGACTGGTGGTCTTTGACTCTCTGCTTATATTTGTAAGCAGGTAGTAAAATTGGATTGGAGACTTTATGTGTATAGAGACTGGGCTTTTTGTTAGAGGATTATCAGGCAGGGCCCGGACCTTTTATTTGTGGGACTATCAAATATCTCACTGTCTAGTAGTCTCTTCTTCCAGTCTGATCACTTTCTCCAGAGAGAAGTCTTTGAACAAAATGTAGCTTATGACTCCACTCTTTCCTGACCCATTGGACATTTATGCATAGGTGGCACTCTGTGTATCCTTTACTAATTTCTTTTTTTCCCTTTACCAATTTCTGATGGAATATCTATTAAACCTCGGTGTTAATGTATAGAATACATCCTGAAACTGATTTTTTTTTTTGTATTGGTCTATATACTGACCAATATAAAGTAGGTACTTCCTTATTACTATGTCCCCATTTACTAGCAAAAGATGAGTGTTCAAAAAATGCTCAGTAAATATTTCTTAAATAAATATGCATCAGACTGTGTTGGATTGTGGAATGGGTGAGATGGAGTGGAAGTGGGATTTAAAAAGTGGGCCAAAAGAGGCTGTGGGAAGATGGCGAGTAGGAGGACCCTGGGCTCACTTCCTGCCATGTGACTACCTAGAGAACACCCATGGCAGCATGAATAACCTGAAAAGTGACCTGAAGACTGGCAGAACAGATTCTCCATGGCTGGATGTAGACAAGAGGCCATAGCAAAGCAGATTCACCCCCTCCAATTGCTCTTGGCAAGATCCCATCAAAGTAGTGCCACAAGCCTGGCAGTGGGCAAGCAGCCCAGACAAGGGTCAACACTACTCCACAGTGAATTCTGCTCCAGGGAGGGGGAAGACAACCACACATCAGTCTGACTGTGATTGTGGCAGTGGGCTGGGGGCAGGCAGCTGGTCTGAGTGCAGGCCTCATACACTAACAAAAGCTTCTCAGGGGTCAATACTAAGAAAGTGCCCTGCAGTTTGGTGCTATTTCAGTTCTGGCAAACAGATGATCTGACTCAACTCAAGCCTGAGGCAGCCCTGGACCACCTCACTAGCACCACAGGCACTGGCCCACAACAGGCAGAGAGCCATTGCAGGCTGGATGGAAGATGAACACATCCCAGACACAACAAGAGGGTGTACACAACACACAGAAGAGATACCCCCAAAGCACCAATTTCTGGGGAGAAGGAGACATTGCATTGCCAGGAACTACAGGACCTCTTCTTCATAAAGTCACTACTTCAATGTGGGAGACATAGCTGGCTTTGCTAACACCTAGAAACAGACACAGCAATAGACAAAATGAGGAGACAGAGGAATATGTCCCAAATGAAAGAGCAAAATCATAACAATAGACCTAAACAGAATGGAGATAAGTAACATGTCTGATAGTGAGTTTAAAATAATGCTTATAAAGATACTTGCTAGATTGAGAAAGGAATTCAGCACCTCTGTGAGAACCCCCACAAAGAAACAGGAGACCTAGAAAAGAAACAGTTAGAGATAATGAACTCACTAAGTAAAAATAAAAATAGACCACCTGGCATAAATAGAAAACAAGAGGGAGTAGAAGAAGAGATCAGCTACCTGAAGGACAGAGTAATAGAAAGTAATCAAGCTGAGCAGATGAGAAAAGAAAAAAAAATAGGCAAAATGAGAATAGACCCAGGGAACTCAGCCACACTATCAAGTATAATAGTCACAGAATAGGGATCCCAGAAGGAGACGAGCAAGAAAAGGGGGCAGAAAATTTATTTGATGAAATAATAGCTGAAAACTCCCTGAATCTGGGGACCGAAAGAGAAATCCAGATCCAGGAGGCACAGAGAGTCCTCAACCAAACCAACCAAGAGAGGTCTGCACCCAGACACAAAGTAAATAAGTAAATAAGATAAAGAGAGAATTTTAAAAGCATCAGGAGAAAGGAAAGCAGTTACATACAAGGGAAACCCCACAAGGCTATCAGTGGGTTTTTTAGCAGAAACTTTGCAGACCAGAAGAAAGTGACATGATATATTCAAAGTGCTAAAAGGAAAAAAACTACAGCCAAGAATACTATATCCACCAAGGCTTTAATTCAGATTAGAAAGAGGTAAGATTTCCTAGAAAAACAAAGCTAAAGGAGTTCATGACCAGGAACAAAATTAGCCACATCCACAATGCCATCAGCCAATGAGTCCCAGATCCACAGCCCAGCTGTGCTCCTGCCTGAGTCAGCACACACGGCCTGCCGCCTGCTCAATGCCAAGTGAACATACCTTCACCTCAGATTGACAAGGGTTCAAACTGACACTCTTCCCCTCAAATTTCAGCCCCTATGCTCAAATTTGTGCACAGAAGTGGGTATAATTATAACAGTAGAATGAAGCAACCCAAATAGTGACACTAATTTTGAGGAATATGTAATTGATAAAAGGAATATGCTGGGCTGAGAACATCTCCAACAAGAACATCAAAGAACAATACATACAGCTTGGTCTGGTTAGTGAAAGAAACAAAGCCGGGAAAAATAAAACAAGAAAAAAATTAGAGAGGGAGACAAACCATAAGAGACTCTTAATCACAGGAAACAAACTGAGGCTTGCTGAGGGGAGATTTGTGGGGCATGGAGTACCTGGGTGATGGGCATTAGGAAGGGCATATGATGTAATGAACACTGGGTATTATATAAGACTGATGAATCACTGAACTCTGCCTCTGAAACTAATAATAACGATACTTTAATTATTTTAACTTAAATTTTTAAAAAAACCCCAAAATTAAAAAAAATGAGCCAAAAAGACCATTTTTCTTAGGAAGGTTAAATCTATTCATACCCAAAGGATTCTTGAAATGAAATGTTTATCTTGAGTTAGCCTTGCCTTTTGTTTGTGTGTGGTGACATTTTAAAATAATGATCTCAAATACTCAAAGTCAGGGTGTCTCCAAATTGATGAACATTAATTTGTTGGGGATTTTTTGGTAATGATGGTTTTGTTTTCTTCATCTCTAATAGATTAGACATGGTAATTCAGCTACTTGAGTTGTAACATTTAAAAAATGATAATGAAATGATAGTATACACTTATGCAATAAAGGCAGAGGGTGTTAAATATTTTTAATGATGCAAAAGTACTTATCACCAATTGTCTACTCTCGTGCTTGGTAATTTTCTCCCTGCTCTTGCTCTGCTCGGATACCATTAAAATAATACAGCAAACTTCATCACCCATTATGAAGCTGAAGACATTATAGTATAAAAAAATACTACTTTCTGAATCCTAGTAAAAGGTTTTTTTTTTTAATGTAATTTTAAAAAACATTTGCTTTTATGGTTTTTTTTTTTTCCCCATCTTCTACCCAGCCCTGTACCCTTCCCCCACACATAACTACTAACTAAGTCAGAGTGAATCCTCCTATTGCTTCCTGCTTGGCTGAATCAACACTTCTGGAGGCCATGACTAATAAAAGCCACAGCCCATGGTTACACTTGACTTTTGAAAATCGTGCTTAGCTTTAAGGATGTAATTATAAGTACCCATGCTTACAGAATGAGTAAGTTGGTACAAAAACAAGCCATCCTTCATCAGTGATTGTTAACTTAGCTTTTTTTTTTTTTTTTTGGATTGACTGATTACTTAAATAAATCTGAGATCATGATAATGTAAATAAAAGTATTTGGTTTATAGGTTCCTTAATGGCCCTTTGATTTCTTTTTCATGGGTTAAAATAATGGGAAATATGGAAAAGGAAGGATGTGATCTCTGAAGAGCAACTCAACAGATACTATCTCTGAATATTATTTAGATAGCTAAGTATCTTGGAGATCAATTAATCTTGAAGAAAAAGGGGAGTGTTTCTCTAAAAATACAAGAATCTCTTTCAGTACTGTTGCTGTGCATCTGTCATGGAACCATGAATAGACTGTTAATTTCCCTCAGAAAGGGGTTCGCCAAGACAAAGAAAACATGTATTACTTTAAGTGCCCTACCTTGATTGCTATCTGTGCCTGTAAAGTTCATTTCCCTTGACTATTGCCCACCCAGTCCCATAAGCAAGGCAGGCTTGTTAGTATACTGGCCACTCTTGGAGACCTTGAGCCTAGCAGAGGCGATAGACAGGTTTAGTACATTTACCTATTCTTTTTTTTTTTTTTAAAGATTTTATTTATTTGACAGAGATCACAAGTAGGCAGAGAGGCAGGCAGAGAGAGAGAGAGAGAGGGAAGCAGGCTCCCTGCTGAGCAGAGAGCCCGATGCGGGACTCGATCCCAGGACCCTGAGATCATGACCCGAGCCATAGGCAGTGGCCTAACCCACTGAGCCACCCAGGCGCCCCAGTACATTTACCTATTCTAATCACAGTAAGGTACCTTGAAAACTGAATCTTAAACTTTGTGTTTTCCGTTCCCCATATTCCCTTTAGATCTCAGCTCCTTGCACTCTTCTGCCTCTAAGACTCAACCTTTCTCAAAAAAAGCCATTACTGGTATCTTAGTTGACAAATACAGCAAACTATTTTCTGCCCTTAAGTTTTGCCAGTTTTTAAAAGCAGTTGGTTGACAACAAGCTCATCCCATAGACTTTTCTAGTGCTTCGGCACTCGTTCTTAGCCTGTATGCCCATTTTTTTTCCAATTTCTCTATCACTATTAGCTTCTTCTCTATAGCCTTTTACCATACTAACCCTTGTACTATATTAAAGGAAAATCTTTTCCCCAAACTTATCTCTCTTAGAGATCACTGTATATATTTTTTTCACTTCATTATTAAACCTTATAAAAAAGAATATTAGGGGCGCCTGTGTGGCTCAGTGGGTTAAAGCCTCTGCCTTCAGCTCAGGTCATGATCCCAGGGTCCTGGGATCGAGCCCCGCATCAGGCTCTCTGCTCAGCAGGGAGCCTGCTTCCTCCTCTCTCTCTGCCTGCCTCTCTGCCTGCTTGTGATCTCTCTCTGTCAAATAAATAAATAAAATCTTAAAAAAAAAAAGAATATTAAACATTCCCCTGCACTTCTTTGTTCATTCACTTCACGGCTTTTCATAATCAGGCTTATCCACTCAATCCAGTGAAATGGCTCTGGAAAAGTCGTTAATGACTTTCTAACTTCTTAAAATCCTTACATTATTTAACTTCTTTTTCCAGGACTTGGCCATATTGATCATTTCCTTCCTGAAATTCTCTCTTCCTTGTTTTCATGACATTGGTCTTTGCTGGTTCTCTTCTCGCTTCTCTGAACATTCTTTTTCAGACTCTTCCTGTTCCATTGTCAACTCCTTAAACATTAATGTCTCCCATTCTGTTGGCCTTTTTCTCCTCCCACCCAGTAAGTAAACTGACAGTAAGCCCACCCTTTTCCATGGCTTTAACCACCTTGCACATGGTGGTGACCTCCAGGTAATCTACAGAGATCAGCATCTTAGACTAAATTTTCTGCTCTTCTCTCTTACTTTTGACTACTGCCAGCTGCTCTGAGAGACAGACAGCAGTGCACCTCATATCATTCCTCTGTTTTGCAGAATTTGCCTGCGGTTTGCCTTCTCCTCCTCTTGAAGGCCATGGAACTTGATATTCTTCTCCTCTTTCAACCCTTAAGGCTGTTTTCCCTTTTGGAAGTATAGGCTTGTTACTCCTGTAGGTTAAGCTTTGAGAATGAATCCTCTGGGGTGCCTGGGTGGCTCAGTGGTTTAAAGCCTCTTCCTTTGGCTCAGGTCATGATCCCAGGGTCCTGGGATCAAGCCCCACATCTGGCTCTGTGCTCAGTGAGGAGCCTGCTTCCCTTCCTCTCTCTGCCTGCCTCTCTGCCTGCTTGTGATCCCTCTCTATCAAATAAATTAAAAAAAAAAAAAAAAAGAATCCTCTTACCTTTTTTCTTAGGCAAGGCACTATCAGGTCTCCAGGACATCCTGCTGGATTTCTGGATGTTTGAGGTTGTGGAGGGAGAAATATTTTCCTAATTGGATGTTCTAGCACCACTTCCAATATAATATGTCTCAAATGAATTTTTCTATCCTCTTTTGCTATGATCACTTCTTGCCCTGTGTCTCCTTCTTTTCTTTATTTCCAAAGCTGGTAAATATCATTGTCATCTAACCAGTTGCTCAGGCCAGAATCCCATGTGTGCTTTTGTACCCCTCACTCCTCCTTACCTCTCTTGTCCAGCCAATCCTCTTGGTTCCATTTCTAAATGTCTCTTAAAACTACCTTCTTTGCATGGTTCTTGCTGTAATGGTCTCTTCCAGGCCCTGTTTGTCTCCTTTCCTGGCTAGTTCCCCGAGTATTGTTTCCTCCAGTCTGACCTCCACATTGCTGTCAGAGGGAGATTAACTATAGGTCTGGTTATATTTATCTCCCACGTAAGAATCTTCAGAACCTTTTCATAAAATCCAGAGATTTTATGAAAAGTTCAACTGTCTTAGCATGCTATGCAAAACCATTCATACACCTTCTTGTATTCTCTCTTGCCTCATTTCTTGTCATCTTTTGAACTTGCCAAACATACTATTACCGGTAGCCTGTGTGCCTTCCTGGATATGTTTGTTTCTCTGTCAGTGAAACAGACCAAGAAATGAACAACCAAGGCCTCTTCTTCCCTCCACCCTTCCCCACCTGTGGCCTCTACCAACTACTACTCATCAGGGAAATGCAAATTAAAATCAGAATGAGTTACTATGACATATCAACTGGAGTGGCTAAATAAAGAAGATTTATGATATCAAGAGTTGGTGAGGATGTGAAGTTACCAAAACAATGCATTGCTAGTAAGACAATAAATTGTCTCAACCAATTTCTTTTTTCCAATTACACCTTTGGAAAAATGGTATCTATGAAAGCTAAATGTGTTCAAAACCATTCAAGAATCAGAATTCTAATTCCTGTTAGAAATAGTTGGCTTCAACTCCATGTTCCCACAGCATCTTATTATAGCATTCATCTTACTTTATTGTACTTGTTTATTTTCTTTTTAGTTTTTCCCCCTAGACGGCCAGAAAGTTCCACAGCAAGGTCTGTCTTTTCATGTCTTTATTCTGAGAGACAAGGACAAGTTTGGCACACAATGGATATTTAATTAATGCTTGCTAAATAAATTACATGTATACTTAAATGGAAATTAATTCTTGGTGGTAGTTCTAAGTCAAGTTTATGTTTATGAACTTGTATAATTTCTTCTGTTGGGAAGTGAGAGCTGTGTAGCTCCATGTGCCTCCCCTTTTGCATTAGTTTTCAGAATACTCTACAACTTTGAAAACCAGACTTTCAAACGTCAGCACCAACCCACCTTTCTATAAATGGAGAACATAAAATTAAATGAAATGTACGTCATACCACTCACCTAGGAAGAATTGTCACAGGGGGAGAGTAAAGCATCAAGAGCCATCTAGAGAAAGGTTAGCCTAGATTAGCAACAGTTTATAGAGACATCAATGGCAGAAAGATTATTTTGAATTCATACCAGATGACTTTATCTGGCTTAAAATGGACTGAAATACAGAATGAGATACTGGCAATCAAACACAGGAAAGATCATTTAAGGAAACAAAGGGAAGAGACTCTGCTAGCTACCTGAAATGAGTCATCTGGTACAATGGAGTAATGGATTTAACTTCAAATTTTCTGAAAACTAATGCAAAAAAAAAAAAGGAAGCAATTAAGTTACGTAGCTCTCAGTTTCTGTTGAAAGGACACATAAATTCACACTCAACCAAAATCAACCATGTTATAAATGACAGAACCAGAATTTGAATGTATCTGCTCTCAGAGCTGGTGCTCCTTCTACCACTCCACACCCCTTCCTCCTCTCACAGCTGGGGCGAGAGGATGCATTCATGCTGGTCACAGTTCATTCAACCTGGGGAGCAAGGCTGCCTCCCAGAATAGCTAGGTTGTTTTTAGAAATTTCAGACTTCATCCGTGGCAAGAAGTATATGTTGAGAAACTTAAAGGAATCTCAGAAATGAATAGTAAAGTCTACCAAGTTTACTTGAACTATCTCTGTAACTTTTGATGAAAATTAGAATCATGAAATTCTTTATTCCTTGGCGTTCTGAAGTATTTATAGGGGTGAATGAAGGATATGGGTAAGAGACTTTCACGAGGGCATTGAAGAGGAACTTTTTGGTCTAGGCAATGCACCTGTACTCTAAAAAAAGGAAAAGAAAGAAAAATTGAACAATTTGGTAAGAGAGATGTTTTCTCATCTCATTTTCCCTTATGGAAAGATGTTTTCTATTTTGGTCACTAATGTTTTGCTCCAATCTTTTCTTTGCTTCCAGGAGGTTGCAATTAATAGGTCATTTAGACACTGAGTCAGGAAAATCCTTTCCACCCTGCTTGTTTGCTCATCCTCCTTGCCCAGCACCCTGTACCCAATGGCAGAATTTTGATACCACTCAAATAGAAGTACAGTGGGAAAAGGAAGCCAGTAAAGCAACCAAAATTCAATACAGATTGACTGCAAGGCAGGCATTACCAGATAAATAAATACATCAGGCAGTTTGTTTTCTGTTTGCTGTCATCTGCATTCTCCTTTAGGTCCAAAGTTATGCTTGAAAATGAAGTATTTGTGTAATGTGTCTGTGGCTCAGTGCCTTAGGAATGAGTAAGGAAGGAATGAAAACTATACCCTTCTAGGTAATGCTGCTTTCCATTGCTGAGAATCAAACAGAATTATCTAACTTAAACTGATTCTCTAGTTAAAAATGCTGTATTGATAATAGTGCCAAATTACATTTAAAAATATGACTATTAGGCCAATTTAACCTCCTACCCATCCTAAATTTATTGTGTAGCATTAGAATTTACGATTGAATCTATAAAGAACTTAGCAAACTCAACACCCAAAGAACAAATAATCCAATCAAGAAATGGGCAGAGGACATGAACAGACATTTCTGCAAAGAAGACATCCAGATGGCCAACAGACACATGAAAAAGTGCTCCAAATCACTCGGCATCAGAGAAATACAAATCAAAACCACAATGAGATATCACCTCACACCAGTCAGAATGGCTAAAATCAACAAGTCAGGAAATGACAGATGCTGGCGAGGATGCGGAGAAAGGGGAACCCTCCTCCACTGTTGGTGGGAATGCAAGCTGGTGCAGCCACTCTGGAAAACAGCATGGAGGTTCCTCAAAATGTTGAAAATAGAACTGCCCTATGACCCAGCAATTGCACTATTGGGTATTTACTCTAAAGATACAAACGTAGTGATCCAAAGGGGCACGTGCACCCGAATGTTTACAGCAGCCATGTCCACAATAGCCAAACTATGGAAAGAACCTAGATGTCCATCAACAGATGAATGGATCAAGAAGATGTGGTATATATACACAATGGAATACTATGCAGCCATCAAAAGAAATGAAATCTTGCCATTTGCGACAACATGGATGGAACTAGAGCGTATCATGCTTAGCGAAATAAGTCAAGCAGAGAAAGACAACTATCATATGATCTCCCTGATATGAGGAAGTGGTGATGCAACATGGAGGCTTAAGTGGGTAGGAGAAGAATAAATGAAACAAGATGGGATTGGGAGGGAGACAAACCATAAGTGACTCTTAATCTCACAAAACAAACTGAGGGTTGCTGGGGGAAGGGGATTTGGGAGAAGGGGGTGGGATTATGGACATTGGGGAGGG
The DNA here is from genome assembly GCF_011764305.1 of Mustela putorius furo. Lineage (NCBI taxonomy): Eukaryota > Metazoa > Chordata > Mammalia > Carnivora > Mustelidae > Mustela > Mustela putorius. The sequence continues at coordinate 17,804,348 of NW_025421998.1, forward strand.
TATGTGCTTTGGTGAGTGCTGTGAAGTGTGTAAACGTGGGGATTCACACACCTGTACCCCTGGGGATAAAAATATATGTTTATAAAAAATAAAAAATTAATAAAAAAAATTTACGATTGAAAATTGATTTGTGAAAATCATATATAAACCATGGAATTACATGTAATCTTATAAAAAGCTAAGAAAACATGGCATCTATGAACCTATGCTAACTCTACCCAAATAAAAATTTAAAGGCTTAACCCCCCAAAAGACAAGGTGGATGAAAGGAAAGGCAACTGCAACAAAATTTTCGGAGTATGAAGACAAATGGTGAGACTACATAATGCTAAAGACTAATTTAACAATGAAGAATGCCAAGAGCAGGTAGGATTTTGTTGCAGTACCTCAGCAAGATCTAGAAGTTGGATCTGAAAGTGAATTGGGTTGAAACTCCAAGTAAGAATTAGGCCCGTAGGTCTCTTTCCTATACCCCAATCAGGCAACTACTCCTCTCCCAATCTGAGGAAGATGGAAGGTGGCTCTTTGAATCAGGAGGACTCTGGCCTCAGGGACAGCAGACACACCTGGGATAGACCACTGTCCTGAAAACAGGGTAATTCCATGCATTTAAAAAATGGAATTCTTTCTTCCTTTAGCTCCAAGAAAATGTTGCCAGAAGAATACCTGGCTGGTTCATTTGGTAGAGCATTTGACTCTTGATCTCAGGGCCATGAGATCAAGCCCCAAACTAGGCATGGAGCCTACTTTAAAAAAAAAAAGGGCACTCCAACTGACCTGTCTATAGAGAAGATGTTAACAAAGAGGCTTATACACCCCAGGCAGGAATTTGGAGCATTCCTTTTTGGGGACCTATCAACCAAGAGAAAAACAAACAGATTGTGTTGGTTTGGGATTCCCAACAAATAGCTTTGTTCCTGTCCAAGAGATGTTTGAAAGCCCTGCCTACTCAGTGTCTAATTTTCAGTGCTTCATCTTTAAATATGATAAAAGATCCAAGGACCACCAGAAAATTTAAGAACCTCTCCAACATGAAATAGAATACACAGAATTGGAGGGAAAAAATTTTTTTAAAGGAACTTGGAACCAGTCAGAATGGCTAAAATAAACATAGGAAACAACAGGTGTTGGCAAGGATATAGAAAGAAAGGAGTTCTCCTACACTGTTGGTGGGAATGCAAACTGGTGCAGCCACTTTAGAAAACAGCATGGAGGTGCCTCAAAAAGTCAAAAATAGAACAGCCCTACAACCCAGCAATTACACTACTAGGTATTTAGTCAAAGGATACAAAAATTCTAATTCAGAGGGATACATACACCCTGATGTTTATAGTAGCCTCTATAATAACCAAATTATGGAAACAGCCCAAATATTCATCAGCTGATGAATGGATAAAGAAGATGTGAAATACACACACACACACACACACACACACACACACACACAAATATTATTCAGCCATAAAAAGAATGAAATCTTGCCATTTGGAACGTCATGGATAGAACAAGAGAGTATTATGCTAAGTGAAATAAGTCAGTCAGAGAAAGACAAATACCATATGATTTCACTCGTGTGTGGAATTTAAGAAACAAAACAAATGAACATGGAAGGGGGAAAAAGAGAGGAACCAAGAAACAGACTCTTAAGTATAAAGAACAAACTGATGGTTATTGGAGGGGGAGGTAGGTGGGAAGAGTGTGTTAAATAGGTGATGGGGATAAAGGAGTGTACTCGTCATGATGAGCACCTGGTGATGTATGGAATTGTTGAATCACTATACTGTACACCTGAAGCTAATATTACATTGCATGTTAACTGGAATTTAAGTAAAAACTTGGAAGAAAAATTAAAAAGGAACTTGGAGGGCATACAGACAAGGAAAGAGGCAGAAAACACTAGAAAATTTAAAATCCAGAAAGAAGGGAGAAAAGAAATAAGAAAATTAGGCAAAGGAAAGGAGTTCCAGAAATAGATAGGAAAATAGAAGGAGGGAAATCAAGAAATAGTACAAAAAATTCTCAGAATGGGAACATTTGAGTTCCCATATTAAGTACCCAGCATAATGCGTGGAAGGAAGAAACCCACAACAGAACAATCATCATCAATTTTGAGACCCCCAAAACCAAAATGAGGATGCGAGTGCTTCCAGAAAGAATAAGCAAGTCAGATACAAAGGTTCAGGAATCAGAATGGCATTAGGTTTCTCCACAGTAAAATTGGAAACTGGAAGAAAGTGGAATAGTCTCCTTAAAGTGCTGAGGGAAAGTACTTACCAATCTGGAATTCTGTTCTCAACATTTAATAAATTGTGAGAGTTAGGTACAAATCCTCAAAAAATATAATGTAAAAATTACATCTTTTTTTCCTCAAGAAGCTACTGGAGGAGGTGTTCACTAAATGAAGGAGTAAACCAAGAAAGATGACGACATAGGATCCAGATATCTAAAGAGATCCAACACAGGGAGAGATGCAGAGACTTCCCAGACTGGTGGTAAAGAGAGAGTCCAGGATGACAAAATACAAGCAGATTTAAAAAAAAAAAAAAAAAAACAAAAACAAAAACAAAAAGAAAACCCAATTCAGTATGGCACATGAGTTTTGAGGATACCAAAAGGGAAGTCCCTAAGAAGTAATGAAACTGACATTTTGCCAGATGCATTTAACAGTTTTGAGAGAGTATTTATAGTGTTGTTGAAAGTCTGTATATGAATAAGAGGTAGGTATATATAGAAACTAAAGACATGAGAAAGAACTTATGAATATTCGGGGTCTTTTGTGGTTCTATACAAATTTTAAGATTGTTCTAGCTCTGTGAAAAATGCTGGTGGTACTTTGATAGGGATTGCTTTAAATGTATAGGTTGCTTTTGGTAGTGTGGACATTTTAACAGTAGTCATTCTTCCAATTCATGAGCATGGAATGTTTTTCCATTTCTTTGTGTTCTCTTCAGTTTCTTTAATAAGTGTTCCATAGGGATGCCTGGGTGGCTCAGTTGGTTAAGCAGCTGCCTTTGGCTCAGGTCATGATCTCAGGGTCTTGGGATCGAGTCCCACATTGGGCTCCTTGCTCGGCAGAGAGCCTGCTTCTCCCTCTACCTACATCTGCCAGTGCACGTGTGCTCTCTCTCTCTCTGAAAAATAAATAAATAAAATCTTAAAAAAAAATGTTCCATAGTTTTCAAAGTATAGATCTTTTAGCTCTTTATTTATTCCTAGGTATCTTATGGCTTTAGTGCAATTGTAAATGGGACTGATTTCTTGATTTCTCTTTATGCTGCTTCATTATTGGTGTATAGAAGTGCAATAGATTTTTGTATGTTGATTTTATATCCTTGTGACTTTGCTGAATTAATGTATCAGTGCCAGTAATTTTTTTGGTGGAGTCTTGCAGGTTTTCTACAAAGACTAACATGTTGTCTGTGAATAGTGAAAGTTTGACTTCTTCCTTGCCAGTATGGTTGCCTTTTATTTCTTTTTGTTGTGTGATGCCTGAGGCTAGGACTTTCAGTATAATGTTAAATAACAGCGGTGGGAGTGGACATCCCTGTCTTGTTCCTAACCACAGAGGAAAAGATCTCTGTTTTTGCCACTGAGGACGGTATTAGCTGTGAGTCTTTCTTATAGGGCTTTGATGATGTTGAGGTATGTTCTCTCTACCCCTACTTTGTTGAAGGTTTTTATCAAGAATGGATGCTATATTTTATCAAAAGCTTTTTTGATCTATTGAGAGGATCATATGGTTCTTATCCATTCTTGTATTAACGTGGCTTACCATGTTGATTAATTTGTGAAAATCAAACCACCCCTGCAACCCAGGAATAAATCCCACTTGATCATGGTGAATAATTCTTTTAATGTTCTGTTGGATTCTATTTGCTAGTATCTTGTTGAGAAATTTTACATCCATGTTTATCAGGGATATTGGTCTGTAATTCTTTTAGTGGAATTTTTGGAATCAAGGTAATTCTGGCATTATAGAAGGAGTTGGGAAATTTTCCTTCCATTTCTATTTTTTGGAATAATTTGAGAAGAATAGGTTTTAACTCTTCTTTGAATGTCTGGCATAATTACCCTGGGGAGCCATCTGGTTGTAGACTTTCATTTTTGGGGAGATTTTTGATTAGTGATTTAGTTTCTTTGTTAGTTCTGGGTCTGTTTAAATTACCAGGTTTTCCTGTTTCAGCTTTGGTAGTTTGTATGGTTTTAGGAATTTATCCATTTCTCCCAGATTGCCCAGTTTGGTGGCATATAATTTTTCATAAAATTATCTTATAATTATTTGTATTTCTATGATGTTGGTTGTGATCTCTTCTCTTTCACACATGATTTTATTTATTTGGGTCCTTTCTCTTTTCTCTTGGTAAGTCTGGCTAGGGGGTATCAATTTTATTAGTTCTTTCCATGAACCAACTCTTAGTTTTGTATAACCAAAGAAATCTTGAAAAAGAAAAGCAAGATTGGAGGCATTGCAATTCTGGACTTCAAGTTATATTACAAAACTGAAGTCATCAAGAGAAATACTGGTACAAAAACAGACACATAGAGCAATGGATCAGAATTGAAAACCCAGAAATGGCCCCACAATTCTATGGTCAACTAATCTTTGACAGAGCAGGGAAGACTATCTAAAGGAAAAAAGACAGTGCCTTCAACAAATGGTGTTGAAATACTGGACAACCACATGCTGAAGAATAAAACTGGACCACTTTATTACACCATACACAAAAAGAAATTCAAAGTGGATGAAAAACCTAAATGTGAGACAGGAAACCATCAAAATCCTGGAGGAGAACATAGGTAGCAGCCTCTTTGACCTCGGCTGTAGCAACTTCTTACTAGACACATCTCTGGAGACAAGGGAAACCAAAAATGAACTTTTGGGACTTCCCCAAGATAAAAATACTTCTGCACTGTGAAGGAAACAATCTATAAAACTAAAAGACAACTGACAGAATGGGAGAAGATGTTTGCAAATGACATGTTTCATAAAGGGTTTGTATCCAAAATCTATAAAGATCTTATGAAACTTAATACCCCCAAATCAAATAATCCTATTAAGAAAAGGGCAGAAGACATGAACAGACATTTTCCAAAGAAGATATCCAGATGGCCAACATATATATGAAAAGATGTTCAACATGAGTCATCATTAGGGAAACACAAATCAAAACCACAATAATACATCACCTCACACCTGTCAGAATGGCTAAAATGAACAAGTCAGGAAACAGCACGTTGGTCAGAATGTGGAGATAGGGGAAGCCCCTTACACTACTGGTAGGAATGAAAACTGGTATAGCTACTCTGGATAGAGTTCCTCAAAAAGTTAAAAATAGAACTACCCTATAACTCAGAAATTGTACTACTAGGTATTTACTCAAAGGACACAAAATTACTAACTTGAAGGGATACATGCACTCCAGTGTTTATAGCAGCAATATCAATAATAGCCAAATTACGGAAAGAGCCCAAATGTCCATTGACTGATGATTAGATAAAGATGTGGGATATGTGTATATATATGATATTATATAATATATATAATGTGTGTATACATACACACACACATATATATATAATGGAATACTACTCAGCCATAAAAAGAATGAAATCTTGCCATGTGCAATGAGGTGGATGGAGCTAGAGTGTATTATGCTAAGCGAAATAAGTCAATTAGAGAAAGACAAATATCATATGATTTCACCCATATGTGGAATTTGAGAAACAGATAAACATAGGGGAGGGGGAAAAAGAGGGGATCAAACCATAAGAGACTTGTAACTATAGAGAAAAAACTGAGGATTGCTGGAGGGGAGGTTGGTGGGGGTGAGTGAAATGGGTGACTGGTGTTAAGGAGGGTACTTGTGTTGATCACTGGGTGTTTATATGTAACTGATAAATCACTAAATTCTACTCCTGAAACAAATATTACACTATATGTTAACTAACTAGAATTTAAATAAAACTTTGAAGAAAAAAGATAAGCTATGAATAACTCCAGGGACAACAAAAAATAACCAAAGATATATAATCAAATTACTCTATATTTTCAGCTGGAAATAATAGTCACAAGTGCCCTCCTTGTAATATAAATAGTGACAATTGATTTAAACATGATCGCAATACTAATGGGATTAGATTCTGGAGGAGGGAGTGTATGTGTGTGTGTGTGTGTGTGTGTGTTTATGTATGTGCATATGGGTGGTATAAGGAAGCTATCTTTCAATGGAAAAATCAATAGATAATGTTTAAGATGAAAAAAGTAAAACAGTGTAACAGCATACTGTTTAGAAATACGGAGCTAATTATTAGAATAACAGTATTAATAGAAAAGTGAACTCTCATCTGTAAATTAATGTAAACATTTACTACTTTCCTTAAGGAATGGAAATTGGGAAGGGAAGAGATAACATTTGGAATTTTGAATGTTTTCTTAAAATTTTATATAATTATTTAAGGTTTAAAACAATATATAGGTATGATCATGTAGAAATGAGAAAATTTGAGAATTGCAGGATCTCATGTTGGAAAAGATTTTAGTAGATCATTTGTTCAGTAGCTTTCAGACTTTTTGGACCATTACTCACCATTAGAATTTGCATAACACTTAGGGCTTGCATGTGTGAGTACACACACACACACACACACACTCTCTCTCTCTCTCTCTCTCATCCTCCCTTCCCACACAAATAATATATTTCATGGAACAATACTTAGACTTATTTGTAATAGGCTAGGGGACAACCAGAAGGAGTGTCTGGAAAAGGAGTTTTAGTGGGGTCTGATGGGATAACTGGTAGGACTTATGAGTAGATAGAGGGGCATCTGGTTGGCTTAGTTGAAAGATCATGTGACTCTTGATTTTGGGGTTGTGAGCTTGAGCTCCACATTTGGTGTAGAGATCACTCAAATAACAAATAAACTTTAAAAAAGTGTGGCTGATACTTTCTTTTCCTCTGGTCTATTTTGTATTAAAAATGTGTTGGATTATGACTTACTAGTTACTTCATATACTACAATTAGAAAAACATGAATCTAGCTTGACCATATTAGGTTTTGGACCTTGCTCCTCACAGAAAACTTCTGATTCTGACCCACTATTGACCCTTTGGCCAATTATTCTCATAGGAGTCTTGTAGTGGCTTGGGGTTGAACAAGGTCCAATGGGACCATCTCACATTGGCCTGGACAAATCTCTTTTCATGTCCTCTGCAGATAAGCCTAGAGGTTGGGGCATATCTTTCTGTGTCATACAGTAATGTAAATATTTAGTATATATATTTATTATATTATATATATTGCATATATACTTTACAAGTAATATAAACATCTGCATTAATAAGCTTGTACATGGAACGTGCTCAATAAGTATTTACTGATTTGGCATGACTTTTTCTTAAAGGCCCACTAAAACCTCATCATAAGCATGGATGTATTCTCCTTCTCTGGCTGTTTAAATAGAGTTGGATGGTTTACATTTGTGTTCCCATTTGACTTGGCGGAGATTGCTCCATTGCATCTTGAAGAGTTCATTGCTTAGAATGGAGCTGAAACTCGATCACCAGTGCTGTTCTTTTTAAGGTCTTCCTACATCATTGCTTATTCAAGTGCATTAAACTTCATTCACAGGGGATGGACTCTGGCAGACCAGCCATGCAGGGCTTTTACTTAAGCACACCCAAAGGATGCACATTTCAGACATCTTAATGGACCAGACTCTCACAAAAGAATGAAAAGCATTTGAAAACAGGAAGCACAGAAGCATGGAAGAATTTGGTTTAATGAAAATATAGGTTTCTAGAAACTTTACTCTGCCTTTAATTCCCATACTTCAAATAGTACAAATGAAGGCTAAACCCCTAATGCTATAAAGATTAGAGTCTGTCTCTGATTGGAGTGTTCATATAGCTACAAAGTGATCAAAGATTTATGAGAAGCCTGCCTGGTGTGCAGTGAACCTAGGATATAATCTTAGCTGACTTACTGTTTTGTCACCTGTGAATTTTCTTGGAAGTTTTGTATGGCAAACACTGAACCCAAGTTTTTAAGTATTTTTTTAAAACTAGGCAGACATCCATAAATGTATTATAAAGTTGTCAACTATCCTAGCAGCTTTCTGTTTGTCCTTTTCAAGGTGGTGAAAATTGTGCATATTTTGTATGTCTCCAAATAAAGTATACATCAAAGGAAAACATTTCCTATGAATAATTTAAAATCCCTTAGAAAAGCTTCATACAATCCTGAATTTCCATGGAGCATATAAAAATTGCTGGTCTAGAATTAAGCATATAGAAGATATTAAAAACAGTAGGAAATAGCTATATGTCTGGGTTTGTATGGAAAACTGAGTTACAATGAGAGAAGATTCATAAAAAAATATATGGAGATATGGGAGATGGGAGTGAGAGAGGGCTAGTGGATTGCTGCCATTGAAAAGTTACATAATACAATGACAGATCTAAACCTGAGACAGGAATCCATCAAAATCCTAGAAGAGAGGGCAGGCAATAACCTCTTCAACCTCAACTGCAGCGACTTCTTGCTAGACCCATCTCCAAAGGCAAGGGAAACAAAGGCAAAAATAAACTATTGGGATTTCATCAAGATAAAAAGCTTTTGCACAGCAAAGGAGACAGTCTTATCCAACTCAACACTCAAAGAACAAATAATCCAATCAAGAAAAGGGCACAAGACATGAACAGACATTTCTGCAAAGAAGACATCCAGATGGCCAACAGACACATGAAAAAGTGGCACCAGGGAAGTACAAATCAAAACCACAATGAGACCCACCTCACACCAGTCAGAATGGCTAAAATTAAACGGCAGAGAAAGAATGCAGAGAAAGGGGAACCTTCCTATACTGTTGGTGGGAATGCAAGCTGGTACAGCCACTCTGGAAAAGAGTATGGATATTCCTCAAAAGTTGGAAAACAGAGCTACCCTATGACTCAGCAATGGTACTACTGAGTATTTACCCCAAAGATACAAATGCAGTGATCTGAAGGGATACCTGTACCCCAGTGTTTATAGCAGCAATGTCCACAATAGCCAAACTATGGAAAGAACACTGATGTCCATCGACAAATGAATGGATAAAGAATATGTGGTATAGGGACGCCTGGGTGGCTCAGTTGGTTGGACGACTGCCTTTGGCTCAGGTCATGATCCTGGAGTCTCGGGATCGAGTCCCGCATCAGGCTCCCAGCTCCATGGGGAGTCTGCTTCTCTCTCTGACCTTCTCCTCATTAATGCTCTCTCTCACTGTCTCTCTCTCAAGTAAATAAATAAAATCTTAAAAAAAAAAAAGAATATGTGGTATAGATATACAATGGAATATTACTCAGCCATCAAAAAATGAAATCTTGGTATTTGCAACCACATGTATGGAACTAGAGGGTACTATGCTGAGTGAAATAAGTCGATCAGAAAAAAGCAATTATCATATGATCTCACTGATATATGGAATTTAAGAAACAAAACAGATGATCAAAGGGGAAAAGAGGAAAAAAATAAAACAAGATGAAACCAAGGAGGGAGACAAACCATAGAAAACAAACTGAGAGTTGCTGGAGGGAAGGGAAGTGGGGGGAGGGGGTAACTGGGTGATACACATTAAGGAGGGCATCTGTTGTAATGAACATGGGGTGTTACTAAGACTGATGAATTATTGGCCTCTATCTCTGAAACCAATAATATATTGTATGTTAGTTAATTGAATTTAAATTAAAAATAAATAAGTGAAAAAGAAAAGATACATAATAAAACATTAATAATATCATCTTTAGTGAAACATATCTTAGTTGTGAACCCCCTTGATCAGAATCACTCGCAGTGCTTGTTGAACTTGGAGGTTAACTGGCTTCATCCTGAACTTACTAAATTAGAATATCTGGGTTGGAGTCTAGGAGTTTATGTCGAGCAAGGTCCTCACATAATTCTGATGAACCCTAAGAGAACCATTACTGTGGTTACGGGGGCATGACCACAGACTGGTCACTGTCACAGGTGCAGCTAGCCTATTTCATGCCTGATCACTATTGTATAACAGGTGGATAATGTAGCAAGAAGGTGCTGGCAGCACAACAAGAAATAATATGAGCCATCTGAATGGGAAATCCAGGATATCTGGCTTGGGAAAAGCAGCTTTTTATTTCCACAAGTCATTTAAGGTAATTATGCTGGAGATTCAGAGTGACATTATTAAAGGGTAGAAGAGGTTTTACTTGCTGTTTTCTGCATCTGGTAGGACCTTTCCTGGGACAAGCAGATTGTTATTGCCGTCAACCCAAATGTCCCACTGTAAGGGTCATGAAAGCAAACTGAAATCCTGGTATGCTTGGCTGGAATCTACCTTTCATGCTTATTGCAGTGAACTATAACTTCTGTAAGCTTCATGGGCCTGGCTGGGCATTTTGTCAAGCTTAAGACTCAGTCTTTTGTAGGATGACATCAGCCACATAAACATCTGTAGAAGATGACAAGTAAAAAGAATATGGTAGGGAAAACATACACACACACACACTCACACACACAGACTTGAAACTAAGGAAGAGACATTTAATTGTTTTAGAATCCAAGTTGTAAAACTTGAACATTTGAGTGAGAATGGTAATTATCCCCAAAGTTTTCTTTTTGTATATTTCTTTTGTATAATTAGTGAATTGAATTGATGTATTTACCTATTCAACAGATATTTCTTGAACACCTAAGTACTCTGTTAAAAGCTGGGGATTCAAAGGAATTTGGATTTAATTTGTGTCTTCAAGGCTTTTAGGAAAAAGAAACTGTAAGCAACTACAAAATAATATCATAAGTACTAAAATTAAGATATGGATTAAAAAGTTACATAAGGAGCAGTGCTAGTAGTCTTAACAAAACAAGATAAGAAAATTCTTTTTTTAAACTATAATTCTACCTATTTCAGGTGGGAGTAATGCTTAGTTTGCTCTTTGGCAAACTAAACATATTAAAGAATACCTTCTACCCATTAGTCTTCAGATTGTTCACTGTAGGTGTCCTGACTTCAGGGGTGGACAATGGGCATCAACACACAATTGCTGATGGGACTCTGAATTGTAATTTCTGGTTTTCAAAGTGAGGTCTAAGTATCTTTAGTGATTATAAAGATACTCAGGGAATTCAAGGAAATGGTGTCTTGTAACATGGGAATCCTGTAATATGGTACTACTTTTTCTAATATTAATAATTTCCTTAATATCTTCCCCATTGTATATCCTATCAAAAGAATATTTTCCCTATGTTTCTTGTCCTACCTTTTTAATGATATCAACCCACAGGAAATTTGGCTTCAAAAATATAGTCCAGATATTTCACAAACAAGCAAATAAAGACAGAAGACCAGCTTCAAGAAGATAGAGTCAAAAAAGTGAATTGCTAAACGTCATCATGACAAAGCTGTATCCATTCGACAGTGTAAACGTTTTCAAAGCACTAAGATGTAACTTCACTTCCCTGAAGCTGCCTAAGACTTGATCAATAGTGAAGTGGAGTGAAATAGGACTAGTGTAAGACCTTGAGCTTTGATTTGATCACCTTGAGATGTCAGGGTCCAAGGATTGTTAATTTAAATATTTCTGAGGACTCAAACAGGTTTTAAAACCTGTTCAGGTCCAGCCCTTGTGACCTTGTTGAATGAGGACCCAGTGATGACAGAAGTAACAGTTTTTCAAAAATAGAGATCCATAACTTTTTTAAACTTCCATGGTTATTAAATCTCTGCAAGTTTTTTTTTTTAAGATTTTATTTATGTATTTGACAGAGATCGAGAGAGAGAGAGAGAGAGGAGAGCACAAGCAGGAGCAGCAGTAGAGGGAGAGGGAGAAGCAGGACCCGCACAGAGCAGGGGGAGCCCAATGTGGGACTCGATTCCAGAACACTGGGATCATTACCTGAGCTGAAGGCAGTTGCTTCACCAATGGAGCCACCCAGGTGCCCACATCTGTGCAAGTTTTAATGAGGTGTTTCTGTGGGTTTGTGACCCCGACCAAAGGCTGCATCCTATGTCAAAAACAGGAAGTCATCTTTGAGAAAATCTTTGTGGGAGTGTCCATGTCCTTTCACTGAAGATCAACTCTATAGCTTCAAGTACAGAAAATTTCTGATTGGTTTTCTTCTTGGTTTTCATGGAATCTCACTAAAATCAGTGTGGTGAAGTATCCTACTCAGGGGCTAGCACTGTGCTGAATAAAAGCACCCTTTCCTCCTCCCCCATTTTATACATGAAATCAATGTAGTTTCAGGTGAATGAAGGATTCATCCTTATTATAAAATAAAGTAAATAAGAATTATAAAATCCCAGTAATAATAATGATCCCAAAGATGGTAATCCTATAGGTTAAGATGATATTCTTGAAAGTTAAATAAAGGCCCTGGCTTGACTTTGGTATGGTATTCTATTGGAGGTATAAAAATAAATAAGAAAATACCGGCTGTCCAGGTCCAGTTTCCAGGAACTCAGTAAACTTACAAGATGCTTCTTCCAGTTTTGGAAGTGTTTAACTGTTAGAAAGTTTGCTTTATTCATATAGTCATAGCAATGTAAACGTCATATACCAGTTCTGCAAAAACATGTGATTTAAGTAAGAGGTAGAGGAAAGGGGCACTCTCATCTTCCATAGTAAAAAATAAATAAAATAATATTTAAAACTGAAGAATCAAAAAATGGCAGTATAAGCGTGTCATTTAGAAGCATGGGTGGAAGAAATGCCAGAAGAGTTGAGAAATGGTTGCTTCTGGGAAATGACCCCCAAGGCGTGAGAAGCAGGGTGGGAGCCGCTCTTCATTTGTCTTATAGAACAGTGAGTTTTAAAACTATGTAATTCTAACTTTGCATTAAAAAGTCATTACAAGGGGCACCTGGGTGGCTCATTCCGTTAAGCGTCTGCTTTAGGCTCATGTCAAGATCCTAGGGTCCTGGGATCAAGTCCCAAGTCGGGCTCCCTGCTCTGCGGGAAGCCTGCTTCTCCCTCTTCCTGCTGCTCCCACTGCTTGTGTGCTCTGTCAAATAAGTAAATAAAATCTTAAAAAAATAAAATGTCATTATAAGGGAAATAAATTGAGTACACAGAGAGAGGCAGAGATAGGGAATGGGGATCAAGGTCTTCTAGGTTCCTTACAAAGCTTGGCCCTTGGTTCTGGTCCTTATCAGAGGCCCAGGGGCATCTCCAGATTGGATTGGATTCTCAGAGATACCAAGCTACCCTTCCAACAACCTCTCCCTGCTTAATCGAAGCCAAGTGAATTTCGGTTATTCACACACCGAAGCTTCTAACACATATGCACTCTAACAACATCATATTGCTGAAGGACAATTAAATAGCCTAATAATTGGGAAGTTTCAAGAAATTTTTTTCCCAAAATCTTCTTAAAAATGAGCACTGTCCTTTTAAGTCCTTAATGGTCACTGCAAATTCTGGTATTTGTGAAGAGATGGTAAACTCTTTCTGTGAAGAGCCAGATGGCAAATATGTTAGGCTTTGCAGATCTACAGCCCTTTGTCACTACTCAGCTCTGCCACTGTGGTGGGAAAGCAGACACAGGCAGTACACGGGTGTGGTGTCTTCAACAAAATTTTACCAAAACAGATGACAGGCTGGATTTAGTCCATGACCATCATTTATTGGCCCTTTTTAAGCATTAGGGCCACTGTATAAAATTAAACAACTTGTACACAAAAAATGAGTGACCTAGGGAACGAATGGGGACTGAAATGCAGCCCTACTCTGCCCCAAATCGTGATTGCAGCATTTGTACAGAGAAGGGGGCACTTTTTTCAAATTCATCTGTCTAATGAGGGTGCTCTTTTCCAATCATACGATGGCTCCATGGCTAGTTGCTTCCCTAATTAGATCCTCAGAGAACATGCAAATATTAAAGTGTTTGCAAGTCAGTAATAACATCCTACATGAGACTGCTAGTCTCCAGGCAAAATATCCCAAGCCAACTTCCCATTCTTTCCATGATCTAGTGTTGAGTCACTTTGTCTTCCTTATTGTTCTTCTGGGAAATAGACTCTAGTGCACCAGTGTCCCAGAACCATACACAATAGCCCAGGAGTGGTCTAAAACGTGCAGAGCAGAGCAATTATTTGTTGGGTAATTGTAGGATCAGATAAGGTCTTAGAAATGTCTACCGTGGACTCCTATGAAGCCTGCTGCCAGCTGAATCCCTTTGTTCCTTTAAATGTGCTGCTACTAAGATACAGTTCTTTTATGTTATATTTTTATAGTTGAGTTCTTAGACCCCAGGCTTAAACTTTATACTTATTTCTATGAAATTACATGTTTTAGAATTGGTTCATTGTTTCAGATGGTTCAGGAGGGTATTAGCTATCTTACGACTTCATGGGATTTCTGTTTGATAAGCCTGCCACCTATCATCCTATTGAAATTACAGATCAAAATGTGGGAAGACAGTTAAAAGAGCATAGGGAATTGCTTGTTCGCAGAATAAACAGGAACATTAAAGCAAGGTATATGCCTATGTAAGTGGGATAATAAGAAACTAACCTTTAAAGAAAATATTACCTCTGTAGACCTTAATTCTAAATTTCAGTGAAAATTTTCCTAATTTTCAAATATGTAATTTTATTACATATCCAATGATATGTAATAAAAGTTTATTTAACAGCATAATAGACTGATACGTTTTCTATGTTTACCATCAAGAAACCACAATAAATAAATAATTGTAAAAGAACATGAAGAGAAAAATGATAAATAGAAGATAAGAAATATAAAATATTCACTCTTACTAGGAATAAAAGAAATGGAAATCAAATAATAATTGCAGGCAAAAATGCTTAAATGTATACAACATTTAGTGCTAGAATGGTTGGATAAAACCATAGTCATAAGTTGCTGAAGTATTATAAGTTGGTATGACCTTCCTAGAAATCAGTATAGTAATATGTACTAAGGAATGTACACTTTTTTCTTGCTTCTTGATGCAGGACATTTATCCTAGGAAAGTAATGAAAAGAAGAAAAAATGTTGAAAAGGTGCATTTGAACATTGTTTATAATCCTGAAAAACTGAAAACAATGTCCTTATGTCCTAAATATCCTATAATTGTTATATTTGAACATCCTGATGAAAGAAATATTTTGTGGTGAAGAACTGGAAGCATTAAGTATTAAGATTGCATAAAAATATGGAGAAATAATTGCATGTTAAGTGGAAAGCTGTGTGAGAACATAAAATTGGAAGATCTCAGGAAACATGAAAATAGATCATTGAATATTGATGTTACTGAGTAGATTTAAAAAATGAAAATCCGTGTTATGGTAATATTATCTTCACCATAAATGAATTTTATAGTAAAGTTCACTACCATATATCCTACTGTCTGATTAGTTTAAAAAATCGTTGGTGGGTGCAGTGTGATAGAAACGGAAGAACAGTATGGGAGAAGACCCTGGATCTTTTTCACCTGTAGGGAAAGAAAGGGTCTCTGAGTCACAGCCTAGTTGCTAGACAGAGTGGGAGAGGATTGCTGAAATAGTGACCTGGCTGCAGTCTGGGGAAAATAGTTCCAGTAAATCTTGCTACAAATCTTCAAAAACCAGAGTTAAGTAATTTGAATGGAATATTTTAAACATGATAAAACCCTGTGGTCTTTCTGGTATTTTCTTCTCTAACATATTTTCTAAGTTAGTCATGCATTGCTTGTGACAGTGATTATTTACTATGAGATTCTAATGTAGGGGAATTTCTCAAAAGGGAAATTTCCACCTATTTTATTTTGTTTTGTTTTTCTTGTTTTTTAAAAAATGTTTTTATTTAAATTCCAGTTAACATACAGGGTTATATTAGTTTCAGGTGTACAATATAGATATACAATGGTATATAGGTATACAATGTATATAGGTATACAATGTACACTTCCATACATCACCCGGTGCTCATCACAGCAAGCATACTCCTTAATCCCCATCACCTATTTAACTCATCCCCCATCCACTTCCACTCTGTTAACCATCAGTTTGTTCTCTGCAGTCAAGAGTCTGTTCCTTGCTTCGCCTTTTTTCTTCTTTGTGTGTTTTTTTTTAATATTTTATTTATTTATTTGACAGACAGAGATCACAAGTAGGCAGAGAGGCAGGCAGAGAGAGAGGAAGGGAAGCAGGCTCCCTGCTGAGCAGAGAGCCGGATGCGGGGCTCAATCCCAGGACCCTGGGATCAATGCCTGAGCTGAAGGCAGAGGCTTTAACCCACTGAGCCACCCAGGCGCCCCTTTTCTTCTTTGTTTTAAGTTTAAATTCCACATATGAGTGAAATCCTATGGTATTTGTCTTTTTCTGGCT
The DNA here is from genome assembly GCF_011764305.1 of Mustela putorius furo. Lineage (NCBI taxonomy): Eukaryota > Metazoa > Chordata > Mammalia > Carnivora > Mustelidae > Mustela > Mustela putorius. The sequence continues at coordinate 17,820,675 of NW_025421998.1, forward strand.
ATTTCGCTTAGCATTATATGCTCTAGGTCCATCCATGTTGTCCAAATGGCAAGGTTTTGTCCTTTTGTTGGCTGAGTAACATTCCATTGTGGGGTGTGTGTGTATACACATATAACAGACCTTTTTAATCCGTTCATCAGTCATTGGCTATGTGGGCTGCTTCCGTAATTTGGCTATAATAAATAATGCTGCTATAAACATTAGAGTGCATGTATCCCTTTGAATTAGTGTTTTTATATTCTTTGGGTAAATACCCAGTAGTACAATTGCTAGATCATAGGGTAGTTTTATTTTTAACTTTTTATGGAAACTCCATGCTGTTTCCCACAGGTGCTGCACCAGTTTGCATTCCCATATATTTTGAAATAAAAAACAGTTTTTGTAGAAGTTCTAACATTGGTAGTCAGTGGGGGCAGGTGTGTTAGGGGACATCTGTGGGAGTGGGGACAGAACTCATGTCATAATAACCAAGCAGTCTGTATCAGTTAGGACGTGTTTGGCTTCCCATCACAGTAGTTGGAGTCATAAGGACATCTACTGAGTCCTCAACTAGATGTCTGGAGATGGGCGGTCTTGGTTGATTTGATTATCAACAGTGCCATTGAGGACCTGGACTGTAGCCCTCCCCACCAACCCCAGCTTGCATTTCATCCCCAGGTTTTGCTTCAGAGTTGGAAGAGGGTTCAACCATCCTGGGTCCCCCTCTAGAGTACAAAGCAGAAAAAAACAAGTGGGTCATATCCCTTAGAGGTTGGGTTGAATTGGATAAAATGGTGATTATAATGGCGAGGTAGTAAAAATAAGCCTCTACGCAAAGTCTGCTATAAACCGCCCTCTGTGCAATGGCTAAGAGAAAGCTCCTCCTTCAGAGGAGGTGAGTTTGTCCAGCCAAGGACTTGTTCTTACGTAGGGTAGGGTTTCAAGGGGAGGGGCCATAAGAGGGGTAAATGTATTTGACTTGTTTTGAATTCACTGCTGACTGGCAGGCAAATACTAAGTGCCTAAGACAGCACACCCCTTTTTGGTAACTCTTACAAAGGCCCACAAACTAGGATCAGTTTAACTTTTCCCTTCCTTTCCTTTTTCCAAATCATACCAAATTTTTATTCCCTGAGAATTCTCCAGTGCCCGGGCTAGGATGTGGCAGCCACTGCCAAAGGAAGCCATTGCAATGGAAGCTCCCTCTTCAGCTGAGGAGATTTCTGTGTTCACCCAGACTGGTACCGCCTGCACTGGATGCGGTTGTTAGGGGCCCCTGGCCATGCACCCTGGGCAACTGCATTAGCTGCCTGGGCTTGTTGCCCCAGCTAGTTGAGAGCTACTGGTCCGTAATGTTCTACTTTTTATGTCTCTCATCTTTGAAAAGTAATTTATTTTCTATCCCTTTTGTTCAGAGATTTGAGAGGGATTGTTACTCAAGGTTTAAAATGAGAATAAAATGAGAATGGGAAGCGCAAAGTTATAAAGAGAGCCAAAGAAGATTCTATAAACTTAGACATTGAAAGTTTTGCTGCAAGGGTTACCTGGGTGGCTCAGTTGCTTAAGTATCTGCCTCCAGCCGAGGTCATCCTGGGATTGAGCCCTGCATTAGGCTCTGTGCTCAGCAGGGAGTTTGCTTCTCCCTCTCCCTCTGCCCCTCCCCCCTGCTCCCGTATACACTCTCTCTCTCAAAAATAAATAAAATCTAAAAACAATTTTTTTTGCTTCAAAATAATTGTTGATTGTTTTTACCATGAACAGGGAGAAATAGTACAGAAAAGAATATTGGTCTTTCAATCAGAAAACTTTGGTTCACGGTCCAGCTTTATCATTTTGACCTTGAACACAATAGTTACATTTATTGGGCTTCCATTTCCTTGTCCATAAAATGAGTATACCAACAGGTTTTTTGTTTCTCTTACTTAGCTCTTTGAGGATCAAATAGCTAAAACATTTTTATACTGTAAAGTATTATATGATAAAAAAATCAAGACATTATTGCTATATACATGACAAATGACAAGTTGAAAAATGAGTAAGGCACACATTTTTTTTTAAAGATTTTATTTATTTATTTGACATACAGAGATCACAAGTAGACAGAGAGACAGGCAGAGAGAGAGAGAGGAGGAAGCAGGCTCCCTGCTGAGCAGAGAGCCTGATGCGGGGCTCCATCCCAGGACCCTGAGATCAAGACCTAAGCCGAAGGCACAGGCTTTAACACACTGAGCCACCTAGGTACCCCTAAGACACACCTTTTAATGCTTCTGCCTTTTAATGTGTCTTGCTGTGAAGGAGTTTATAATCTAGATGGTTCACAAGCTTTCTTCTGTTCCAACAGAGTTTACAGATACAACACATTCCCCTCAGTAACAGTAGTTTTCTTTTTTAAAGATTTTATTTATTTATTTGACAGAGATCACAAGTAGGCAGAGAGGCAGGCAGAGAGAGAGAGACAGAGGAGGAAACAGGCTCCCTGCTGAGCAGAAAGCCTGATGTGGGACTCGATCCCCGGACCCTGGAATATTGACCTGAGGCGGAGGCAGAGGCTTTAACCCACTGAGCCACCCAGGCGCCCCAGTAACAGTAGTTTTCCTGGAGATGAGAGTATGGTGGGGAATGGATGGGGGCGTGTTACAGGGAGATTAAAGCAAAATAATACAGCTTCAGAAAAGGAAGAGAGCATAGAGCAGGTCATATGGCTTTACCAAGGAGCCTCAAAGGATGGATGCAGATAAGAAGATGGGAAAAATGAGCAAAGAAACTTAGATGGGAAAGAATAACTCTAGACTGCTCATTGTAAAATGGGGCATATGCAATAGTACTTACCTCATGGAACTGTTGAGAAGATTAAATGCAGTGACTCTTGTGAAGTGGTTGGTATGGAGTCTGGCTATATGAATATTCAGTATATGTCAAACCTGTGTTATTACTAGTTAAACCTGTAATTACATATGCAGAATAATGGTCCTCTAAAGATGTTCACATCCTGGTCTCTGGAATACACTAATATGTTCTGTTACATGGCATGGGAATTAAGGTTGCTGATGAAACTGAAGTTGCTGATCAGCTGACTCTAAAATCCGGAGATTCTCCTGGGACATCCTGGTAGGTTCAGCGAAATCATGAGGATGCTGGAAGGTTCAAGAAGGAAGTGGAAGAGCTTGAAGGAGATGTGAATATTGAAGAAGACTCAGAGAGATGTACCATTGCCACCTTTGAAGGTGGGGGAATAGGACATAAACTCAGAAGTGAGGCTGATTTCTAGAAGCTGGAGAAGGCAAGGAAATAGATTCAACCCTAGAATGTCCAGAAAGGAATGTAGCCTTGCTGGCAGCTTGGTAGTAACCCAGTGTCCCACTGCAGACCCCCAGTACTCTACACTAATGCACTGGTAGTGTTTCAAGGCACCCAGTTTATGGCAATTTGTTAAAGCAGCAATAAGACACTAATAATAATAGCCTGTAATATGCATCATGAGGCAGATTTCTGATACAGTTCTGCTCATTTCTCTTCATTTCTAGCATTTAGCTTGGTATATAATAGACCCTGAAATTATTTGAAAGAGCAAATGAATAGGCATTCTAGGTCTGTTTTGTGGTGAAGTTTGGCAGAAAGTTTTGCTTTGGTCTAGGCATAAATCAGTCTTAGAGGTTTATTAGGGTCATAACTTGAAAGTGTTTAATATCAGGCCATAGAGTTTTTTTCTTAAATTGGAAGGCAGTGGAGGTCTTCTGAGGGTTTCTGAGTGTAAAGGGGTAGGATTGGAACCGTATGTTAGGAGTTTAGTTTGGGCAGCATTAAGTAAAATTACAAAAAAAAAAAAAAAAAAAACAAACAAACCAAAAAACTTTGTACAACCTATTTATGTGCCTAAGAAGGAATATTGTTTTTGTGGTTTTTTTTTTAATTTAAAAAATGTTTTTAAAATTTATTTGTCAAAGAGAAAGAATACAAGCAGGGGAAGCGGCAGGCAGAGGGAGAAGCAGGCTCCCCATTGAGCAAGGAGCCTGATGCGGGACTCCATCTCGGGACCCTGGGATCATGGCCAGAGACAAAGGCAGATGCTTAACTGACTGAGCCACCCAGGCTGTCCCAGCAATATTGTTTTTAAAGTTAGGCCCCTAATTCATTGACACTACTCATCTAGTTCATTTTAATACTTAGTTCTTTTTTTCTACATTTATGATTCAATATGTTAGTATTTTTCCAATCTGTTACTAATAGTCTCTAAGTCGCTGATTATTTTTACATGTAATTAAAAATCATTACAGCTGAGTTCCAAAGTTACTAAGGAAAGGAATAGAACAAGTGGAATCTACAATTGAGATCGAACAGTTGGAGAGCTTATAAAAAACTGCTATGACTTCATTTTTTGGATAGGGATATCAAGTGTGGTAGATTCGGCAAAAGCCCGCACATGTGCATATTTTGATTTCATTGAAATGTGACAAAGTTCTTAATAATATCTTCCTGAGTTAGAGTGTGAGCTAGGTGATGATAATATAAGGCAGGCTTGAGGCTAATGAATCAACCATACTCAAAAAGTGGACATGTATCAGCATGGAGAAATTGCCATTAGAATGATGTAAGCCTTTCTCATCGAGCTGTGCTAATAAGTGGCTTTGTTAAGGTGGAAAGATTCTTGTTTAATTTTCTAAAAGGATTAATCAAAATCAGACATAACAGAATCCAGATCCCAAAGTGTCACAATACATAGGAATATTGGACTGAAGCTAATAAAATGAAATTTAATAAGGTTAAGCATAAAGGCTTCCAAGTACAATATAGTACATAGCATACATAATTTTGGAGATGTTCACATGGGGGAAAAAAACTAAGATTTTATTTGACTTTAAATTTAATATGAGTTAACAGTATGAAGAAGTTGCTTGCTTTGAAATTTTGACAAGCTAAAATTTTGTTTTTGAGATTAGTTCTATGAAACTCTAGAAGACTGGGTAAAAATAAAATGAAAGTAGATTTTAAATAAACAAAAGAAAAATCTTTTAACTAGACCCAAGGAACCAAGAATTTTGGTTAATTTCAGGCCCGGATAATTTCAAGTCTGACCAGTTTCTTCATCCATTTTCCATTTGGGCATTTTCTGATTTGATCAGTCATTCATCAATGAATGTTAATAAACAACCTAATATTGTAGATTAACCTCTGATTTTTATTTCTGCCTGTTCTCTGTTTTTCATTTCTTTATTTTCATCTCCTGCCTTACTTAAACATTTTTTTAGAATTCTGTCTGATTTATCTATAATTTTAAAAATTTATTTTTTTCATTCAAGTATAATTAACATACAGTGTTACATTAGTTTTAGGCGTACAATACAATGATTCAACAAGTATAATCATTACTCAGTGCTCAGCAAGATAAATGTACCCTTAGTCCCCTTCACCTATTTCACCCATTCCCCCCTTCCTTCTGGTAACCTCCAGTTCTCCTTGAGAGTCTGTTTTTTATCTTTTTTTCTTTGTTTGCTTTGTTTTTTAAAGTCCATATATGAATAAAATCATAGGGCATATGCCTTTCTCTGTCAGCCTTATTTCTCAGTTAGCACTATACCCTCTAGATCCATCCATGTTTTTACAAATAGCAAGATCTCATTCTTTTTTTATGGCTGGGTGGTACTCCAGTGCATGCGTGCGTGTGAGCGTGCGCACCTACGCCATTTCTTTATCCATACATCTATGGGTGGATATGCTGCTTCCCTACTTGGCTATTGTAAATAGTGCTGAAATAAACATAGGACTGCATGTATCTTTTCAAATTAATGTTTTGTTTTCTTTGGGTAAATACATAGTAGTGGAATTATTAGATTGTATAATGTTTCTATTTTCAGTTTCTTGAGGAAACTACATATAGTCTTTCAGTTTGCAGTCCTATCAACAGTGCACGAAGCCTCCTTTTTTCTTGCACTTTCACCAACACTTGTTTCTTATCTTTTTGATACTAGCCATCCTGACAGGTATGAAGTGGTATCTCATTGTGGTTTTGATTCACATTTCCCTGATGATCAGTGATATTGAGCATCTTTTTATGTGTCTGTTGGCCATCGTATGTCTTCTTCGGAAAATTATCTATTCATGGCTTCTGCCAATTTTTAATTAGATTAGTTTTTGGTGTTGAGTTTTATAGTTTTTTTTTTCATATTTTAGATATTAGCCCCTTATTAGATAGCTCATTTGCAAATATCTATCCCATTTAGTGGGTTATTTTGTTTTGTTTTGCTGATGGTTTCTTTTGCTGTGTTAAAAAAAAAAACACTTTATTTTGTTGTAGTTCCAACAGTTTAATTTTGTTTTATTTCTCTCACCTGAGGACACATATCTGGAAAAATGTTTCTACGGCTGATGTCGAAGAGATTACTGCCTATGTTTTCTTCTAGGTGAATTTTATGGTTTAAGGTCTCACATTTAGGTCTTTATTACATTCTGAGTTTATTTTTGTGTATAATGTAAGAAAGTGGTTCAGTTTCATTGTTTTGCATATAGCTGTCCAGTTTTCCCAACACCATTTGTTGAAGACACTATCTTTTTTCCCATTGTACATTCTTAATCTTCCCTTTATTGTTCTAATTTTAGCATATGTGCCACCATAGTGAGTACAGTTTGTCCACAGTGTTTTTGAGTATGCCTTTTTCAGTAGGCTTTTAGTGGCTGCTCTAGGCACAATGCCATTTATACATGACTTAACTGCAGTGCACTGGTGTCAGTTCCAGCAAAATATAGAAACCTTAACTCCCTTTATGTCTCTTTATCCTCCCCGTTTCTAATATATTTGTTGTAATTATTTCTTTGACACACATTTAGAACTGCATTGAACAGTGTTACAATTTTTACTTCAACCATTGTGTCGGAGTCCATTTGGGCTGCCATAACAAATATACCACAGCCAGTGTGGCTTCAACAACAGAAATCACTTTCTCATGGTTCTGGCGTCTGAGAAGTCCAAGATCAAGATCCCATCTGATTCAGTTCCTGGTAAGAGCTGTTTTCCTGGTTCACTGATGATTACTTTCTCTCTGTGTCCTCATGTGGTAGAGAGAGAAAACTCTATGGGAATAGGATCCCCCGATATTTTAACCTTAATACCTGCTCACAGATCCTGGGTGGATGGTCACCTTAGTGGTTAGGGCTTCAACTTTTAAATTTGGAAGAGCATGTTCAGTTCATAAGAACCATCCAACACAATTTAGCAAACCCAATAGGAAAAGAAAAAGTCCGTCATATTTAGACACATTTTTGCTTACTGTAGTTCTTCTTTCCTTCCTGATGTTCCAAGGTTCCTTCTTTTATTGGTTCTCTTCTGTTAGAGAACTTCCTTTATCTATTATTTTGGAGTTTGCTTCATGTGAGGATGTCTTGATTTCCTCTTCATTGTAGAATGGTATTTTCCTATGGAATCTGGGTTGACAGTTCTTTTCTTTTAGCACTTGAAAAATGTTAAGCCACCTTCTTCTGGTCTCCGTGGTTTCTGATGAGAAATCTGGTCATTCGTATGGTTTATCCCTTACAGTTAAGGTGTCATATTTATCTCAGTATATTCAACATGTTTTTCATCGTCTTTGGTTTTCAGAAGTTTGATAATGATGTGACTTGATGTAGATTTTTTGAGTTTAACTTACTTAGGTTTGTGTCTTTGCCAAATTCAGAACATTTTCAGTCATTATTTCACATTTTTTGACATACTTTTTCAGCCCTACCTTCTTTCTCCCCTCCTTGCAAGCCTCTGATGACACAAGTATCAGATCTTATAGTTCCACAGGTCCCTGAGACCCTGTTTTGTTTGCTTTTTTTAAAATCTATTTTTTACTCTTGTTCAGACTGGGTAATAGTTATTGTTCTATCTTCAAGTTCACCAGTTCTTTCCTCCATCCTCTCTTTTCTTCTATTTAGACCAGACCATTTACTAAGCTCTTTATTTCAATTATTGTATTTTTCAGTTCTAAAATTTCCATTTGGTTCTTTATATTTCCTTTTTCTTTGCTGAGATGTTTTATTTCTCTATGGCAGGTTTTTCTTTATTTGTCAGTTTCAAGAATGCTCATAATTGCTTGTTAAAGTGTATTTATGATGGCAGTTTAGATAATTGTGCATATAATCTTATATATTCAATTGTATATAATTCTAATGTCTTTAACTGTATGTAATTCTAAGATTTTTCTCATCTCAGTGTTGGCATCTGTTGATTTTCTTTTAACATTCCATTTGAGATCTTCCTTGTTCTTGGTATGATAATTGATTTTAATAGAAACCTGAACATTTTGGTTATTATGTCATGAGACTCTGGATATTATTTAAACTGTCTGTTTTAGTTGGTTTTCTCCAACACTGTCCCAACAGGGAATGGGAGGGATACTGACTCTGTACTGCTGAGTAGAGGTCCAGGTTTCCAACCCTGTCTCCAGTGTCACCTTAGTCAGGGAAAGAGGCTTCTCATTATTGCTGGGTTGGGGTGGGCATGGTAGCTCCCCACCAGACCTTTACTGCTAGATCCCTGAGTGGGAGGGACAGAAGTGTCTTGTTACTGCTCCCCGCATTGTCTCCCCTGACCGTATGGGGAAGGAGTGCCTCTTTATTGCCCAGCAAGGATGAGAGTTGTGATCTCCTAGTTAGCCATCTCTGATACCACCCCAGCTGGGTTAGTGGGTGCCTTTTTATAGTCTGGTGAGGGTACAAGCCATAGTTTTTTTGGGTGATGTTTTGCTGTAGTAGATTATTTTCTAAAAGGTTTTTTTGTCTTGCTTAGGCTGCTCCTTTGCTGGACCTATAGTTAGAACAAAATTTTTTGGAGCTTTTTATATCTACATCTGTTGGCATTTCTGGGTCATTGGCTTCTCTAGCAATCAAAGATGTGTATGAAAAAGAGAAAAAAAGAAAACCTAGAGAACACATTGCTGTGTTGTTCTTTGGGCTCTGAGGTGCCCAGCCTGTCTACTTTCTCCTCTCCATTTTTCAGTCTTTTTATGTTCAGTTTAAGTCCAGAGTTTAAGTTGTAAGTAGCAGGAGGAATAGGGAAATTAAATGTATTTCATTCTTCTGAAAGTGGAAGTCCTAGCCTCTCAGTTTATATGGCCTTTCTCTACTTCACATAGCAATATTAATTAGAACATATCGAAGCTTTGAAATATCTTTTGTAGAAAAATCTAAATGACTTTAGAATGGTTCTAATGAACAGGCTGAAATGTTTTTTGATGAATCATGCTCTATTTAATTTCATTTGAACTAAAAATTAATGCTATCTCTTTGGACTAAATACAAGAATGTTAGAAACCACTCTGGACTAACAGAAATCTAAGTTCTAGTTCATAGTCTTCCACTATGCAGCCATGTGAAATTGGGTAGATTTCTTAACATCTCAATATTCTCATCTGGATTAAGAGTAAAAGTCAATTATCATATGGTTTCACTTACTTATGGAACATAAGTAATAACATGGATTACAATAGGAGAAGGAAAGGAAAAGTGAAGGGGGTAATCAGAGGGGGAGATGAACCATGAGAGACTGTGGACTCTGAGAAACAAACTGAGGGTTTTGGAGGGGAGGGCGGTGGGGGGATGGGTGAGCCTGGTAGTGGGTGATAAGGAGGGCACAGATTGCATGGATCACTGGGTGTTGTACATAATGAATCTTGGAACACTGAATCAAAAACTATTGATTTATGGTGACTAACGTGACATGCTGAAAATGAAAAAAAAAAAAGAGTGTTGGGCTCATTAGAGGATCTCTAAATTTCCTTCTAGCACTTTCCTCTCAACAGTTTATTATTTAAGAAAAAATCTCTTGGCTTCCACTGTAATACAGGGTTTGAAATATGTTGGTTAAATCAAGTAAAATACTCATGATTTGATAAGAAAAATAAGGAAGGATAGCTGGTATTTATTGGATGCTTACTGTGATCCAGGCACTATAGTAAGTGGTTTATGAATGTTATCTCATCCACTCTTCAGAGCAATCAATTAAAATAGAGTTTATGTCCATTTTATAGATGAGAAAAACAAGGCTCAGAAAGGCTAAAAAATATGTCTCAGGATATTTTTTTTCCTGAGGATTTTTTAAAGTAAAGATCTATTTGATCCCAAAACTGATTTTCACAACAATGTATATATACTTTTAAAAAAAATAGCTTTTAAAATATTGATGTATAGTTGATATACTATGTTGTATTAGTTTCAGGGGTACAACTTAGTGATTTAACAACTCTATACATTATACTCTGCTCACCACAAGTGTAGTTACCATCTGTCACAATACAAGACTATTATAATACCCATGATTATATTCCCTGTGCTGTGCCTTTCATCCTCATGACTTATTCATTACATAACTGGAAACCTGTACCTCCCATTCCCTTCACCCATTTTGCCCATCCCCCCCTGCTCCTTCTGGCAACCAACAGTTTGTTCTCTGTATTTATGGTTCTAGTTTTGCGTTTTTGTTTGCTCACTTGTTTTATTTTTTAGATTTCACATATAAGTGAAGTCATATAGTATTTGTCTTTCTTGGTCTAACTTATTTCAGTTAGCATAATACCTTCTTGGTACATCTGTTATTGCAAATGACATCTTATTCTTTTTTTTTTTTTAATTTTTTATTTTTTATAAACATATATTTTTATCCCCAGGGGTACAGGTCTGTGAATCACCAGGTTTACACACTTCACAGCACTCACCAAATCACATACCCTCCCCAATGTCTATAATCCCACCCCCGTCTCCCAAACCCCCTCCCCCCGGCAACCCTCAGTTTGTTTTGTGAGATTAAGAGTCACTTATGGTTTGTCTCCCTCCCAATCCCATCTTGTTTCATTTATTCTTCTTCTACCCACTTAAGCCTCCATGTTGTATCACCACTTCCTCATATCAGGGAGATCATATGATAGTTGTCTTTCTCTGCTTGACTTATTTCGCTAAACATGATACGCTCTAGTTCCATCCATGTTGTTGCAAATGGCAAGATTTCATTTCTTTTGATGGCTGCATAGTATTCCATTGTGTATATATACCACATCTTCTTGATCCATTCATCTGTTGATGGACATCTAGGTTCTTTCCATAGTTTGGCTATTGTGGACATTGCTGCTATAAACATTTGGGTGCATGTGCCCCTTTGGATCACTACATTTGTATCTTTAGGGTAAATACCCAATAGTGCAATTGCTGGGTCATAGGGCAGTTCTATTTTCAACATTTTGAGGAACCTCCATGCTGTTTTCCAGAGTGGCTGCACCAGCTTGCATTCTCACCAACAGTGTAGGAGGGTTCCCCTTTCTCCGCATCCTCGCCAGCATCTGTCATTTCCTGACTTGTTGATTTTAGCCATTCTGACTGGTGTGAGGTGATATCTCATTGTGGTTTTGATTTGTATTTCCCTGATGCCGAGTGATATGGAGCACTTTTTCATGTATCTGTTCGCCATCTGGATGTCTTCTTTGCAGAAATGTCTGTTCATGTCCTCTGCCCATTTCTTGATTGGACATCTTATTCTTTTTAATGGTTGAATAGTATTCCATTATATATACACGTACCATTTCTTTTTTATCCATTCATCTACAATAGACACTTGGGTTGCATCCATACTTGGCTATTGTAAATAATGCTGAAATAAACATAGGGTGCATATATCTTTTCAAATTAGTGTTTTTGTTTTCTTTGGTTAAATACCCAGTAGTAGAATTATTGAATTGTATGCTATTTCTATTTTTAATTTTTTGAGGAAACTACACATTGTTTTCCACAGTGGTTGTACCAGCTTGTAGTCCTACCAACAGTACATGGTTCTTTTTTCTCCACATCCTCACCACACTTGTTATTTCTTGTCTTTCTGATACCAGCCATTCTGATAGGTGTGAGGTAATATCTTCTTGTGGTTTTGATTTTAATTTCCCGGATAGTTAGTGATGTTGAGCATCTTTTCCTGTGTGTATTGGCCATTGTATATCTTTGGGAAAATGTCCGTTCAGGTTCTTTGTCCATTTTTTTTTTTCATTGGATTGGTTTTTTGCTATTGATTTTTGTAAGTTCTTTATATATTTTGGGTATTAACCCTTTATCAGATTTATCATTTACAAATTATCTTCTCCTATTTTGTGGGTTGTCTTTTTGTTTTGTTGGCGGTTTCCTTTCGTGTGAAAAAGCTTTTTAATTGGATATAGTCCCAAATAGCTTATTTTTGCTTTTATTTCCCTTGCCTGAGGAAAAGTCATCTAGAAAATGTTGCAAAGGCTGATGTCAAAGAGATTACTGCCTATGTTTTCTTCTGGGAGTTTAATGATTTCATGTCTCACATTTAGGTTTTTAATTCATTCTGTGTTTATTTTTGTATATGGTGTAAGAAAGTGGGTCCAGTTTTCCCAATACCGTATTTTGAAGAGACTATATTTTCCTTATTATATTTTTCTCTCCTTTGTCATAAATTAGTTGACTATATTCATTTACATATACTTTTTATTTAATGGCCACTTTTCAAGAAGCAGATTGTTTTCTAGATGTGGGGTTTTTAAAAAAAAATTTAATTATTCATTTGACAGACAGAGATCACAAGTAGGCAGAGAGAGAGAGGGAAGCAGGCTCCCTGCTGAGCAGAGAGCCTGAAGCGGCCCTTGATCCCAGGACCCTGGGATCATGACCTGAGCTGAAGGCAGAGGCTTTAACCCACTGAGCCACCCAAGCACCCCTAGATGTGGGGTTTTAAAGCAGAGGTGTAGGCAGCTAGGAGATGTATTTTAGTTTTCTTCACTTTATTCTGCTTAGATTTATTTTTAAGCTATATAACTTACATATTCAGAAAATATACCGATACAGCTAGTTTTTTTTCTGTTCATTCTCATAATCCACCACTTAATTATCTGATATGGGAAGCATCATTCCCTGTGAGAGGTAAAGGAATAAACTCAGGATTTCAGACAGTCGTCCTCTAAGCACAAAAATTTGACAGCTTTCCATAAACTTTATAGTGTCTCAGGACAGTCCCAAGCACAAGAAGAAATGTATTGTTTTTATGAGTAAATTTTACTTACAGAGAATGGATAAGGATTTCAGTTAATCAAAAGCTAGAGGTCAAGAAGAAACGTAAGAGAAAAAGAAAGAACTAGAGAAAAAAGGAATAGAGAGAAGACATATGCCATATTTAAAAGCATATGATATTTTAAGCAATTTAACATGATAGTAGTTCCTAAAAGTATTACAAAAAAGTTTCATTTTAAGTAAATTAAATGAGCATGTATTATAAAACAACTGTTTAATACTTGCCAGTTTGCTGAAGTGTTATGTTTTCTTAGAATCAAAATTGCATTAAAGAAAAATTTAGTGTCTTAGTTGAAGTCAAATCTGTAAGTTTATATAGATGCCTGTTAAGTATTTATGTGGCAAAAGACCCTGAAGTACTTATAATATGATTAACATGGAAGAAAGGAGTATGAGAAGCCAGGAGTACATAAATCCTTATTTTACCCTCTTCTTTTATTATGAAGTTTCCTTATCATTCTGCTGGCTCACTCTGTAAGATTTTCTATGTCAGTCTGCTGGGGCATTCCAATGGAAGTTACTCAAATCTCACATTACTATGTGTTCCCAGAATGATCAAGAAAACTAATTGCAATGTAAAAAGTTGTAATATAAATTCTTTATAAAGACTTAAGAAGCTGGTAATTGGCTCTTTAATCTTGGTCTGAGATCAGGTGTGCTTTTCTAGGAAAATTATTTTCTCTTCAGAAAGTTGCCATGATTTTTGGTAGGCAGAGAACTGGTCTCCTGATGCGCAGTTCTGTTTTTTCCATAAACCCATTGTGTGGGGAGGGTGCCTTGGTGTAGAGAAACAACTTTCCAATTAGTTTTGGTTTAGTTTTTATTGTCACTAAACAAAATATTGTCTGGTTCAAACAAAATATCTGTTTAGCCCAATATAAGACTGCTCCATTCTGGGTGGAGTTCAAGTAGAAATAGGGGTACAGCTCTGTCCTTTGTCACTTCACTCACGCAGTAAGCATTTCCCATTGAACCTCTTGAGTCTGGGCAGCACAATTTGAAAAGCCTCTGGTGGAATATAAAGATCACTAAGTTAGGAATTCAATAACCTAAACCATGGTCCCGGTCCTGCTCTCAACAAGCAGTATTCCTGAACCTCTGTGGGTCCAAATTTCCTCATCTGTGAAATAAGGAGACTGAACTTGGTATCTTTCAGCTCAAATATTGGAGGGAACTATTAGCAACTGAATGCAAATGATTAAACTTCTGTGCTTTATCAGTTTTCTACTGCAAAATAAGATGCTCACTGAAGGGTAAAATTTGCATGCTTACTTTAAAGTTCTAAGTATTGAGAGTTTTTTTTTTTTTAATCTTAAAAAATTTAAGGGAGTTAAGAGAAAATTGCATAATAAATGGAAAATATAAAATTATGCTGTTCTAAGCAATTTCACTATATCCTTCTTTCTCACCTCATTGCAAATAATCATCGTATTTTATTGGTTTACTCAGCAAACATGGACTGGCCATTAGAGTGCCAGTCAGGATAGAAAAGGAGACTGGAGAATGACCACTATTCTCTAAACGTTCATAGTCCTCTCCTCAAACACAAAAGGAAATGTGGTTTTAACAATGTATTATCAAAAGAACTTTTTTGATTGTGATGCTGCATCTTTTCTGAATGATGGAGATGGTGCTGCAAATGAGCATACTGAAACTAAATGAAAAGTGAAGTGCAGTCATTTAGAAAGATCTACATATTTGAAAACATAGATGTTTTCATTAAGGAGAATGGCTTTGTTGTAATTGATCTCTGATCAACTTGAGCAAAGAGTGTTGAGTATTACAGGCATAATAGGCTTTGCTTTCCCGATTAGCAGAGTATCTCTTAAATATGAACATGGTTCCATTGTCTAGAAAGAGATAATCTCACCAACGCTGTCCATGTTGGCTGAATGATTCTGGATTATGATTTGTTGCTTGAGATGGATCAGGACCAAAAGAGGAACGAGTTGGATGAAGATGCCGAAAGAGGTCTTTGAAGGTTTAGAAGGGAACTGAAAGGCCCATTCCTCCTAGATTTGTCTCCAGACTCCCTTGCTGTGATAGGAGGGACAGCCCTTGGGGCAGGTCTTCCTTTGTTATGCACCCAGCTCCATCCACGAATGCACCCACTCACTCTGAGAGGGGCTCTCCCCAAGGTGGAGCTGAAGTCCACCTCTTACTGTAGACATGGCATCCTCCCCACATGCCCACCCAACTGTTGACTGACGTTCAAGGTCCACCACCACCACCCACCCCAGCACCATCTTCCAGGAACTGGCCTCTCCCCCATTAGTCCCCGCCTCTCTTCGGAGAGCACCCAATGGGTGGAGTCGGGGCCATGGTGGGAGGGGCCCGAGGCGGGCGCATTTAAAGAAAGGCAGAGGGCGAAAGGAGGCTAGAGAGGAGAAGAAAGAAACCAGGGGGCCAGGCGCCGTCCAATGACAAAGCCCAGGGGTGGGCGCCGGCCGCCATCTTGTACCGGGCGGCAGGATATTCACCCGCGTCTTCCGCCCTCGGAGGGGGAGGGGCGGCGGCCGAGGCGAGAAAAGTAGCGAGAGACGCGCCGGCCCGGAGGCGCCAGCAGCGGCCGCCGCCGCGGAGCCGGACGCGGGCGGGGGCGGCGGCGGCGGCGGCGGCGGCGAGACCCGGCGAGCGCGGGCGGCCCCGAGCGGCCTCCGATGCGGCGCAGCGTGAAGAGGCGGCGGCGCCGGCCCCCGGCGGCCCCGGCCCCGGCTGCCCGGGGCGGCGGCTTTAGGGCCGGAGGAGGGGCCGAGCTGGAGGCGCGGGAGGAGAAGGTGGTGTACTCGCGGTCGCAACTGTCGCTGGCCGACAGCACCAAGGCGCTGGGCGACGCCTTCAAGCTGTTCATGCCCCGCAGCACGGAGTTCATGAGCTCGGACGCGGAGCTCTGGAGCTTCCTCTGCAGCCTCAAGCACCAGTTCTCCCCGCACATCCTGCGCAGCAAGGACGTCTACGGCTACTCCTCCTGCCGGGCCCTGGTCCCCGACCCCCCGCCGCCCCCCGCGGCCCGCGGCCAGACGCGCAGGCCGGCGGCCAGGAGGAGGCGCCGCGGAGCCCGGGCGGCCGCCGCCCGCCGGAGGGGGGCCCCGCCGGGCCCGCCGCCGCCGCCGCCGCCGCCGCCGCCGGCCCCCGAGGACAGCTGCCCGGCCAAGCCCGCGGTCCCCGGGCCCTGCTTCGGGGGCCGCACCCTGGAGGAAATCTGGAGGGCGGCCACCCCGACGCTGACCACCTTCCCCACCATCCGCGTCGGCGGCGACGTGTGGGGCGAGCGCAGCCTGGCGGCGGCGCGGCGACGGGCACGCCAAGTCCTGCGAGTGAACCTGGAACCCGTGGTGAGGCTTCGCCGCTTCCCGGTGCCCCGGGCGTGAGCTGCGGCCCTGGCCCCTGCGCCCCGGGACGGCTTCCGCCTGGAGGGGTGAACAAGTGACAGTCGAGTGTTTACAGATCCGGCCTGGACCGCGTCCCCTAGTGCACTTTACGGGCGAAGAAGCACCGGATGGGCTTTCCCGGCCCGCGTCCCCGGGATGCGGCGCCGCCGTCTGGGACTCCGGGGCAGGTGTGCCCTCTGCTGCCTCCCAGCACCAGGTTTGCGGAAGGAGGAGACGGCTGGACCTGCAAGGGAGGTCCCCTTTCTTCCTAAGCCCAGACTGATACGTCTCCAGGACTATAGGGGCAGATCCGTTTTCTCCCTTTTGGACTCTCTACCTCACTGGTCTGGAAGTCCTCCGAAGTCATTCTTTTTCCAAAGGAATTTGGTTTCGTGCTTGTGTAATAAAGCTAGAATTTACTTGCTGTTCATCCACCCCCCCTGCTCTCCCCTTTTGTCTTTTTTGACTGCCACCCCTCTTTTTGGAGGAAAGATCGAATATGTATTTTTGAAAGGTGTTGCACTAGTTTGTGCTCAGGGTATTCTGAATCCCACTCGTTTCCGAATCTCAACTGGATTCCAAAGCTTTGACCAAGGATATTGTCTAAGAAATTCAAGCTTATGACTCTTAATAGTGTAAGGATTTGTATGGCTTTGAATTTCATGGGCTCAGTGATTACAAACAAAGAAATGCAAAATACAACTGTTTCAGCATTTTTGAGGTGTTTCCTAAATATTTTATATTGAAATTTAATGTTTATATTTACTGAGCTCCTAAAGGAAATGGTAGAAACTCATAAAGTTTTGTTTAGGAAAAGTTGAATTGTTGAATTCTTTTTAATTGAATAAAATTTAAAGTGCATTGAAACCACATGGCTTGTGATAAAAAAAAAATAAAAGAATGCGTGAATTATAAAGAATTGGTGTTGGTTAAAGAGATGGGTGGAATCCGATTGGAAATGATTTGGCTTCCTGGTAGTAGTCTAACATTCAGATCTGGGAATAGTTCAAGGATAATTTATTTTAAAATGGAAATTGCTTAGGCAAAATGAGTATGTGTAAACGCTGTGATTAAAATGCCAAACAGAATACCCATTGGAATTCTCAGAAGTATTAATGATCTAGAGGGGTGGGGCATTTCTTGGTATCAAATAACTGGTGGAAGTTAACTTTGGGCAAAATAGATTTTCCTTCCGTGTTTTTGTTTTTGTTTTTGTTGTTGGATAACAAGAAATGTCTGGATCACTGTCCATCACTCTTAAACATCATGACAATTAGTTTTACTCCACGAGTTTATCTTATTTCCATTCATAATTATGTTTGCAGTTATTGGTCTTTTGTTTGACAGCCGAAGACCACAGGATTTGAACAGGCGAGCCACACAGAGTACTGACCCTTCTTTTACACTTTTGTAATAGTGTTTATATCACATGGCCCAGTGTGGAATTGATTATCCAAGTGCCTTTGGTCATTGATGGCAGCAAGACTTAATGGTTTTTAGCCAGTGGTGCCGCAGCCAGATCGTACTGCAATATCTTAAGGGTCAAGCAGCGATTTTGTACCACTATTATTTCAAATTTAAGTATTCTGCCATGGAACCATCCATACCAGGCTGGAACATGACATATGAAATCTTCAATATTAAGGTTTCTCTCTGCTTGGCAGCTTCTTAGGGGAATAATGAGAGTTGCGATTTTGACTCTTATGTTTTTAGAATTCAAATGGCATAGCTTTCTGAAATGAATTTTTCAAGTTTAATAGTTCATAGTAGGAGTTTTGTGACTTTAATTTCAGTGTATTTGTTTTGTAAAAAAAAGAAAAGAAAGATATATGACTTTATGCCAGTTTCCCAGTAAGCCTCATATTCTTTTATTCACTACTCGATGATAATGTGTTGTTACAAATACTGTCACATGAGTAAATAAAAGTGAATAATTACTTAGAAGATGGAGAGTGTTAAATTATATGTGTGATAGGAAGCTTATATATATTCTTTTGGTTATTAGCTTCCATTGCCAGTTGTACTTAAATGCATAGGGTTTTCTTTCCCTCTTCCCAAATTGTTAACTTTTTTAGCTAATTAGCACCTGAGGGAAAAAGATGTATTTGTACCACTTCACTATTGTATATAATTTTATAATAATTGAAAAATAAATCCAATGGCCATATTAGAATGTAACTTCAACATAGAGCTTATTTAGATCGTTTCCCAGAGGATTTTGAAATTAGATGTAGCTGGGAGGATCACTTTGCTCAGCACAAAAGTGAAGCATAACCATTGATACCATGCATTTATTTTAACTGAGAATCTTATTTTTTTCCTCTTATGCCTTGTTACTTTAGTGCACTTGAACTTGCATATATGCTTTGGATTATGCGGGCTATCTGATTTCAGTGTGGATCTGATTGCCCATCCTAAATTCAATACGCTAATTATCTGGTCTGTGGAAAAATCATGCCATTTCTAGTTTGTGAAATAAGATGTAAACAAATCTTTATTTTTGCCAAGTTTTCTTTAGCAAAACCTTGCTAAAGTTAGTTGTTTTACAACTTATAAAATGTGAAGAAACAACTAGTGCAGTTGATGAGTATATAATAGGAAAATGAAAGTATTTTATGGATACTCTTGGGCAGAATGTGAAAAGGAACTTGGCACGGTGGCCTTTATGGTTCATTTAACTGTCTTCTAAAGTGAGTCTGTAGCTTAGCTTGTATATAGTTTTTTGAAAGAAATACCATGATCTTTAATTCATTCTCTAACCTTTATGTCTCATATGGCACAAGTAAAGGGGGAAGCTAGGAGGAAGTTTATCACCTTGCTATGCTATTATTAAATCTTGAGTGCCTAAATGTGGTGAGCGGCACCTCAAAGAACCTTTTGAATCCTTGATGTCATTTTTATCCTCCTCCTTGTCAACCAGCAACTGATTTTTCCTCACGGAATCCAGTAATGTTCTGACTGTTGAGGGCAAGCTTCGTTGTTGTTAGTGCAAAGTGTCACTGTTGTGGTGTGTATTTCTTTTGTCCAAGTTTGAGCACCTGATTGGACATGTGTAATTTAAGCTGGTGGCTGACACACACTGATTGCTGTGTGCAAACTATAGTATTATTTTTCTGGAAAGGATTCAATAAGAACACATGAAAGATCTTTGAATATGAAAGATCTGAGTAATTTTGAACTCAAAAGTTTTTTTGTTGTTTTAAGGATTGCCACAGCACTCTTTAAATTGGTGTTTTTTAATGGACATATATACATAATACTTTATGGGTGTGTTTAAAATATTTTTTGATAGACTGTTATGTCTTAAGTGCATTAGAAGGCAATTGTTTGTAATGGAACTGAATTGTTTTCTTGGACAGTTTGATGTGCGCATATGATTAAGATTTACAATCTGGTTGTACTTTTCTTTTTAATTTATTAACTGTAAATAAATTTTAGAGAATATACAGTGTCTGATTTTTCTAGTGATGTTGTAAGTGTTTGAAATGGGATTTTCTGTTTGCATGTGAAATGGAAAGTGTTGGTGTGATACGTTTTGACTTCTTTTGTGGACTTGGGAATCCTCGAAATCCTGAGATAATGTGTTTTATGCTATCTTGGGAGTCATTGTTACATCAGCTCTGATGACCTAGTGAATCTCCACGACAGTGCTTCATGCCCAAACCCAAGCCATTACCCAGTTTGCCATCAATAAAGACTTTAAAAACGCATCAAAATTCAGTTTTGAGTCCTGACCCTGATCCCCCTGCCCCCTGTGATGTGTTTTCATATTATGAAAGAAAGCTGTGTTCTATAAGTGTAGGATCTGTAAAGCTTGTTCTACAGAATAGAGCAGAGGCAAAATTTTCATTATAGTCTGGAGGGTAGAAGTATACTGCTAGTAAGGGAAGGACTCGTAGTGCTATGTGGCTTGAATTTGCCTTTGTATCTGAGTTCTTACCAATAATTGGAGGCCGCGGTGTAATGGCTATGGATCACATTGCCTGGTATGGGATTAAAGCTTTGCTACTTAACAAGCATTAGAACTCTGGTAAGTTTCAAAAACTGCTCTGTGCTTCAGTTTCAAGTATCAAATGTGGTTAGTCAAGGAGACTGCTGGGTTATTGAAGGATTAAAAAAATTATTAATGAGGGAACACATAGGAAATGCTTAATAAATGCTATTGGAGCCATGTATGCTGAAAAAAATATATATAACGTACACACACAGAGTGGTCCTTTGGGAGTTTAGCATCCTCAAACTAGAGTGTGGTGTGGGAAACTCAAAAGATAAATCATGAGAAGGTAATTTGTGGGTGCATTAAATGGAAGGCAGGGACAGCAGGAGGTTGGATTAAGTTGATTTATTGGGTAGTTATCACAATGGGAGGTTTTCCAGGCTTAAAAACCTTGGGCCCTTTTATTGTATCTCTGAAAGATACTCAAAATATGCTCTTAGGTATATTAAACTATCTGAGGCTTTATACAAGTAATAGATTAAAGCTACTGATCAAGCACTTGCCAGATATCAACCCTAAATTTTCACTTGGAGTAAGCTCAGTAAGGCTTGCTTAAAAACCATGTTAACATGTATAGAACTAACCTCGAATCGGTTTGTGTGAGCTTTGTACTTCCTGTGTTAAAGGGAACAAATGAGTGCAATAGTTAGGTTTGAAACAGCATAACGTTATTACCAAAAGTAAAAAAATACACTCCCATTGGAAGCATTGACACACTCATCTTTAGATTTTGGGTTTAATGCCTATAATTTAGCTCTCATTTCTCCCAGCATGAAGAAAAACAACGTATTCTAACTTGGTGAGCAAGCCAAAGTTGCAGTTTCTAAAATGAACTCAAAAAGAATTTCCCTAGATGGACGTTATCCAGTGATGAGAAGCCCCAAACTGAGCCTGATTGTAGATTTTGCAAGAGAAATGACATCTCACTGTCAGCATTCACTTGTCTTGGTAAATGTCACCATAAGCCATAGTTTATAACATGATGGACATATCCAGAGCCCAATTGGAAGGCAGTACTCATAACACCACCACCAAACAGTATGGCTCCCCAGCAAGTTCAAATAAATCTTCTGCTCTACACAAAACAATACTTCTTCTCTTGCTTATTCGTAGAAATGTTAATATTGAGATTCTTCCGAAATTATCTATGTAAAATGTATACCTTTTTCTCTCTGCTGAGATTTTTTTCAAGTGTATATTCTTTAAATGTTAATGGAGAAAGTAGAGAAAAAAGGGTGTGACTTAGGGGTCTACACTCTCAGGTTAATAAATTTATTGAAGCATAGTGTACATATAAAAAGTACATATATTAAAAGTATTATAAGCATGGCTTGATGAAATTACATAAGTTCAATATACTTATAGAACCAGCACTCATTAAAAAAGAACCAGAGCATTACCAGTACCCCAGAGGAACCCCCCATGCCTCTTTCAGTCACTGTCTCCCCTTGAGGATAACAATAATTATTCTGACTTCTTAGGGCCTAGATAGCTTTTGCCTGTTTTTGGACTTTATAGAAATGGAATTATGTGTCCCATGCCTAGCTTCTTCCACTCAAAACTGTGTTTGTGATATTCATGTTATTGTATGTACTTAATAAATCCTTTATTGTCATTGGTATGTAGAATTCCATTGTGTGAAAAATCTACAGTTTTTCTGCAAATTCCTGATGGGCATTTAGGTAGATTCTGGTATAGGGCAATTAGGAATAAAGCTTCAGTGAACATCATAGAACATGTTCTTTTGGTGAACATTTATTTTAGTAGTATTAATCTAGGAGAGAATTTGCTGGGTTATATGTTATGCAAATGATCAGCGTTGGTAAGGTACTCCCAAACAGTTTTCCAAAGTGGTTATAACAATTTACATGAACTTCTATAGTGCTGCCAGAGAGTTCTGGATACTTCATAAACTTGTGACACTTGCTGTCTTTGGTCTTTTTCATTTTAGCTATCCTGAACAGGTAAACAGATTTTTTTTTTAATTAAAATGTTTCAATCTGGGTAATGTATACAAATGCAAAAACAGAAACAAACACAACACCTTAAATTGCACATAAGAACTGCAATAAAAAAAAAAAAAAGGTCTGTTTCACCCACAAACATCTCCCTAGAGGCAACACTTTTTTTTTTTTAAACTCAGGTTTTTTTTTTTTTTTTTAAAGATTTATTTATTTATTTGACAGATCACAAGCAGGCAGAGAGGCAGGCAGAGAGAGAGGGGAAAGCAGGCTTCCTGCTGAGCAGAGAGCCTGATGCGGGGCTCGATCCCAGGACCCCAGGACCATGACTGGAGCTGAAGGCAGAGACTTTAACCCACTGAGCCACCCAGGTTCCAGGCTTTTTAAAAACTCAGGCTTTTTAAAAACAGGCTATTTTTTTTAAGGACAGTTTTAGGTTTAAAGATCAATTGCACAGAAAGTACGGTCTCCTCACCCCCAGGGGTTTCTATGGTTGGTAATACCTTGCATTAATGTGGGTTTCTTTATTATAACCGGTGGGTGAACCATTATTGGCACATTACCATTAACGTTAGGATTTATTCTGTGTGTTGTCTAGTTGCATAAGTTTTGACAAATACATAATGTCATGTATCTGTCATTTACAGTATTACACAGAATATTTACACCACCCTAAAAATGCCCTGGGCTACCCCTGTCGACCACTTCCTCTCTCCCCCTAAACCCTGACAACCACTGGTCTCTTTAAATGTCTCCATAGTTTTGCCTTTTTCAGAAGGTCATTAAAGTTGGAATCCTAAAGCAGGTAGCTTTTCCAGCTGGGCTGCGTTCCCTTAGTGATCTGCATGTAAGTCTCCTCTGTGGCTTTTAGATAGCTCCCTTCCTCCATCTTTCCCTCCCTCCTCTCCGGGCTCCCTTCCTTCCTTCCTTTCATGAGGGAGTTTAGTTTTTAAAATAGTTCTAGGTTTACAGAAGAACCGACGGGAAAGTACAGAGAGTTCCTCTGTTCTCCCTTCTGACCTCCCCCCAACACATTTTCCCCTATTATAAACATCTTGCGTTTGTGTAGTGTTTGTTACAATTGAGCCAGTATTAAGACTGTTATTAACTGAAGGCCATAGTTAATTTTATGGTGCACTGTTCCTGTTGTGCAGTTGTGAGTTTTGACAAATGTATAATGTCATGTTTCTAAGCATTTCACTATCGTACAGAATAGTTCCACGGCCATCAAAATTCACTATGCTTCATCTGTTCATCTCTCCCTTCTCCAGCCCCCACCCCCACACCAGTCCCTGACAACCACAGGTCTCCTTACTGTCTCCATAATTTGAGGCAACACTTTTAACTGTTTCAGGTTTTTATTCTTTTGTTGGTTATCTTTGTAATTCTAAACAATACTCTTACTGCTGTTCATGATTTATCAATTTTAGGCACCATCTATAGACTACCTCTATGAAAACGATACATAGTTCACTCACACCTTTCTTCTCTCTCCTCACCTTCCAGTATACTTATATTACTGATTTCCTGTCTTTATTACTGTTTCAGTCAGGGTCCAGCCAGAAAATGAGTCACTATAGGTATTTGAAATAGTTATACATGTGATGGGACATCCCAGAAGCCAAAGGATGGTGAAGCAATCAGGAATTAGTGTCATCAAAAAACTACCCCCACCCCCAACCTCAGGGTTGTAGAAACATAGAACTGTGCCTGGCAGGAGCTGGGAAAATAGAAGACGCTGCTTGGAAAGGATCTAGAATCTCTGAGGAGATAAAATTCCTGCTAAAAAATGGAATGGGAGAGAGGGAAATATCTGAGTTTATACCTTCTCCCTTTCTCCAGTCAAGCTTCTGTTAGTCAAACCACTCTGGAAGGCCATTGTCAAGGAACCTAGGACACGGAGTTTGCAGGAGAACTGCAGGACCTGGATCTGCAGGCAAACAGGCATAATGGATGAGGTTACATATGTGTATTAGTTAGGGTTATTCAGAGAAACAGTATCAGTAGGAATTGGCTCCCATGATCAGGGAGGCTGAGAGGGGCAGACCCACCAGAGCCAAAGGTGTAGTTCCAGTCTAAGTCCAAAAGCTTACAAATCAGAAGAGCTTATGATGTATGTTCCAGTCCAAGTCTCTCTGAAGGCAGGAAAAGACCAATATCCCAGATTGAAGACAGTCAGAGAGAGAGAGAGTGGGTTCTTTCTTACTCAGTCTTTTGTTCTATTCAGGTCTTCAACAGATTAGATGAGACCCACCATTATTTGGGAGGGCAATCTGTTTTGCTTAGTCTGCTGATTCAGTGGTTAATTATACCCAGGCTGGACTTCCTAGAAATAAAGTTTAACCAAATATCTGGGCATCCTGTGGCTCAGTCATGTAAAAACATGAAATTAACCATCACTAGATGTAATTTTAAACTAGACAGTTTAATTTCTCTTACGTGTTCTACAAATTTTCACTCCCTACATTGTAAGATAAATGTCTTCCTTATCCTTTTGGCACTTTCTTTCCAAAACTTGCTTTCCAAAGTCAGCTCTGGATTTTTTTTTTTTTTAAGATTTTATTTATATACTTGAGAGAAGGAGTGAGAAAGAGCACAAAGGGAGAGGGAGAGGCAGGTTTCCTGCTGAGCAGGGAGCCCAGTGCAGGGCTCCATCCCAGGACCCTGGGATCATGACCTGAGCTGAAGGCAGTTGCTTAACCAACTGAGCTACCTAGGCACCCCAGCTTTGGGCTTCATTCGTCATGGTTGTTAACATTGTTATTCTGCCTGCAGTCAAGTCTCTTTTAGATTGTTCATAGGTTGATTCTAAAACTCAAAAACCAATAAATGGTTCACATTATTGTGATTATGTAAATAGTATTCAATTCTTAGAATTTTTTAAAAAAATATTTTATTTATTTATTTGAGAGAGAGAGGGAGAGAGAGCAAGAGTACAAGAGGGGAGAATGTCAGAGGGAGGAACAGACTCTCCACTGAGCCGGGAGCCTGATGTGGGCCTCTATCCCGGGACTCCAGGATCATGACCTGAGCCAAAGGCAGTTGCTTGACTAACTGAGCCACTCAGGCACCCCACAAATCTTAGAATTATTGATCCTCCCTTGCAACACTTGCACCTCTTGAATGAGGACAGCTCTAGCATAAAAGTGGAATGGTTTCTTTTTCTTTGTGCTGCATCAATGCTTTAAACCATCCTGGGGGTGTCCAGGTGACTAAGTTGGTTAAGTGTCTACCTTTTGCTCAGATCATGATCCCAAGGTCTTGCTCAGGCGAGAGCCTGTTTCTCCCTCTCACTCTGCCCCTCCCCTGACCCCGATCATGGTCTCTGTTGCATTTGCTCTCTCTCTCAAATAAATAAAATCTTAAGAAAAAAAAAAGCACAAAAAACCATGCTATATTTTGGTTGGTTCATTCAGACTAAGACCATCTTATGGATATTTTTTGGTTTTCCTTAATTTTCTTTTTTTTTTTTTAAAGATTTTTTTATTTATTTATCAGAGAGAGAGAGGGAGAGAGTGAGCACAGGCAGACAGAATGGCAGCCAGAGGCAGAGGGAGAAGCAGGCTCCCTGCTGAGCAAGGAGCCCGATGTGGGACTCGATCCCAGGACGCCGGGATCATGACCTGAGCCGAAGGCAGCTGCTTAACCAACTGAGCCACCCAGGCGTCCCAAATAAATGGTTTTCCTTAATTTTCTGATTGCATTTCTTTGTTTTCTTGCACTCTTTCCATGTTCTTAAATCATACCATGTATGAAGACATCTTGCTCCCCCCTTAGAGTTATCGCTATTGGACACTTTTCTCTTCCTGCCTCAGGGTATGGTGACTCAATAGGTCTGCTTCATAGCTTTCATCCTGGGTTTTCCTTTGCTGCTGTCCCAATTTGGCTTCATAATTTCATGGTAACATGAGTCTCTGGGAAGGTAGGGAGTTTAGGGAAGAGCCAGACTGCCTGGGGTTAGACCTTTGTTCTAGCACTCATCAACTGTGTGATCTTAGATAAGTTATTTGGCTTCTTTATAACATAGTTTTCTCACCTATAAGATAATAATAGTAATTGTATATACTTCATAGAATTGTTTTATGATTAAATGCACTGATGTGTGAAAAGCACTCAGAAGAGTGCCTGGCACAAAAAATAAGCACTCAGTCAATGTTAGCTAATGTTAATTATATTTTTTCTTTATTTCTCCTCCCCTTGTTTTGCTGGAGTACACCTTTACATAACATTCTAAGAAAGAATGACTAGAGTTAAATGAGACTTTGTATGTCTGAGAATATCTTTATTCTGTTCTCCCATTTAATTGACTGTTTTGATAGGCTTAGAATTCTAGGTTGTAATGGCTAGTTGCCCCTTCCTGAATGGCCCCAGACTATAACATCACTGGAACTACCAATCTACTCTTTACAGTGTTTCTGACTCATACTGCCAGTTTCACATTCTCCTGTTTTTTTCAGAATCATTCACTAAGTCCAACATACGCTCAAGGCAAATAGAATGAAGAATACCTTTTGGAGGACTTAAAAGAGAATTTATGAACATATTTTAGACTGCCAGAGTCTGCCCTCTGGCCTCAAATTATTTACTTTCATCCTACATGCAAAGTATCTTCACCTTACCCCCCCACCCCAATACCCCAACCCTTTACAACATCAGCTCAAAGTCCAGAGAGCTATCATTGAATTAGGTCCAGGTGTGGATGAGGCTCCTGGGGTGCAATTTCATACATTTTCTCTCAATCTAAAGACCTATGAATTAAGGATACAACCAACACTTACCAGAGGGATAGGCACAGGATTATAAAATAGACACTACTGATCAAAAAGGAGGGAAGTAGGAGGTTCTCATGAGTCACTGGTCCATAACAATTCTGAAATTCGGCTGGCACAGATAGGCAGTCCCTCCTTTGGGACTTAAGGCCTGGGAATGATTTTCCATGGCTCTAGCCCCTGCTGGACTCTTTCTTTCATCCTCTGAGTCATTCCTTCTTTCTCATGAAAGGTAGCCTGTGTCTAGTCTCGGTGTACTTACTGATTATAGGGGTTTGTGGGTCCAGAACCCCTGTTAATTTTACTCTCTGGGATTCTTTTATGTAAACCCTCCTGTACCTTGCACTTCTGCTAAGACCGATGAAGAACAATCTTCCTGACCTTCTGGTTATGTAGTAACAAAGAGAACCATAGGCCCTACGTTTACTCTGTGAGGGTATACTTATGTCACAGAATACTGGGTTTCTCCAAGACTCTACTTCATTTAGGAAACTTTTCTGGCATCTTTTTTCAAATGTCATCTGTTCAGTTTTGTTGTTAAATTAATAATTTCATCTTCGATAAGGGTTAGATCATTGATGTTATTTGTGCAAATGAAATCTAAGGCTGTATTTTAATGGTACGGACTCAATGCAAGCAGTATCATTAGGGATGCCTTCAGCTGTAAGTCACAGAAAGCTGCCACCACTGGCTTAAAATAATAACATTTTACTTACAAAACAGGTTGCAGGCTGTACTACGTTAAGGCAGTAATGTCATCTGCAGTAAGCTGTAGGGAATGGCAGAACTGCCAATTTCTTTATGACTTAAGACAAAATGTTGGAAAAAATGTTTGCAATCATTAATACTAATTATAGCAATATTTACTGGTCATTTACCACTTGCCCTCTTCCAGGTGCATTACATGCATGAGGATTTCAGGCTCACAACTAATCAATGAGGTGGATTGGTTGATGTCTTTTGGAAGTCATTCCCTTTCTTCTTCTCCAAGTCAAAAATTAGCTGTAATATTTCTAGGGCACATGGCTTCACCAAAAATCCCTCCAAGGTTTCCTTTGCTTATCAATGCATCAAACTTAGAAGAACCCTAAGACTCTAATGCTTGTAGGTCCTAGGGAAACCCGTCCAGACTTTTCAAATCACATTTAAGATCTATGCTGTTCAGTGTACTTTCAGAGTGGACCCTTGGAAGGTGCTTTGTAGTTTTGTTGGCAAGAACCTTGCTTCCCAGGAGGCACTGTAACTTTTGTATCTATTAATAATTATCAATTAGAGTAAAAACGAAGGATTTTACTGTATCTTCTTGTTGATATTTTCTAATGTATGCTAGTTTAACAAGTTTCATTGTATTTCATTCTTACCATCATTTAACCACTGTAATATCATTACAGAATGATAGTGGCCCTGTGTGTTGCCCCCACTCTGGAAACTTCAGATGTGGTCATGGTAACAGATAGGGTGGGCTCTAACCACTTCCTAGCCACTTGGATTTATTAAGCACTCCATGGTTCTTTTGAGCGGGGAGAGGTACCATACATACCATACTTAAAGAAACCCTGCCTTTGGGGTGCCTGGGTGGCTTTGAGAGTTAAGCCTCTGTTTTCAGCTCAGGCCATGGTCTCAGGCCCCACATGGGGCTCTCTGCTCAGCAGGGATCCTGCTTCCCCTTCTCTCTGTGCCTGCCTCTCTGTCTACTTATGATCTCTCTCTCTCTCTGTTAAATATATAAAAATATCTCTAAAAAAAAAAAAAAAAGAAAGAAAAGAAAAGAAAAAGAAAAAGAAAGAGTTAAAAAAAAAAAAGAAACCCTGCCTTAGAGAGTTTTAGCTCTTTGGGTTTTCAAAGCACTGTTTTTAAGGTCTTTGTGAGTATTAGTTTTGAGTTTTTTTGAGATCTGGATCCTGCTCTCCAATTTTTCATTACCTTTCACTGCTGTTTTCTCCAGAGCTTTCTTTACTTCCTTTGCATTGTTCTGTTATGCATTTGACCAAACTTGTCAAATAAACTTTTCCTCAAACTGAATATGAATAGTTAAGAGTACTGACATGTTCAATACCCAAATATCTTATTATCTCTGGTAGGAATTGGTTCTCTCAGTGGAAGGTGAATAAGTAAACCAATGTCTTTTTTTTTTTTTTTTTTTTTTTTTTTTTACATAAGCAAGGCAGCCAGGAGGGAACAAGGGAATAAGAAGGTCAGGGCTGTAAATCAGATTTCTGTCATCAAAAAAGATAAACTTTTTATGTGATTAATTAAAATAGGCTGTGCTTTAACAAAATAAAAGGAAAGATAGCCATGAACTCAGATAAAAGTTAGACAATTAAGTATTTTTTCCCTAGGGCAGCAAGGAGTTATGAGAAATACCATAATCTGTAAGTTTTGTACTAAAAAGTTGCTACTAATAAGATTATAAAACTTATCTTTAAAGTTTGCTTTGTGTACTTCTATTATTCCTTTGTTCTTCAAAGCTGAAGGTTTTTTCTTCAGCTTTTAACATGAAACGAAAAGACATTTTCCCCCTGTATTTTCTTCTTGCCATTATAAAGCTGAGCTGTTTAAAAAGTCTTTTATGTATTAATTCTTTTTCTCTCCATCCTTTGTACAAAACCAGCTCTGAGATTGGGAAGAACATTGACTCTTGCTAACCCCAGCCCAAAGAGTTTAACTTCTCAGAAAACCCAGTAGTTGAGGGTACTTTGCATTTATATCTTGGAGTTCTTTGTCCAGCCCTTGGACAGGATTCCATTGAAATAAGCCATAACACGGTGGAGACACTATCTCTGGAAAGAAGAGTCTGATTTGACCTTATGTGTTGATTTTTCTAGCAATCTAGGCATGGAGAGAGCCAGAGGTTGGATGGTGGGAGAGGGAAATTGCAGAAGTGCAACAGAGCAGAGGAAGGTTCCCTGTCTAAAGAGCTTGGCTCACAGGGCTCAGCTCTCCATTGTTGTGAAATTAGTGGAAAAAGACCCTCATGAGAACCCAGGTGCTGGAGGCCTCCAGAACTCCAAGAGGACTCGTTCCTTTGTTTTGCTAAATAAATGGCCTTGGGGGATACTCCCTTCACCTTTGCGTGTCTGCAATACTTCTTCACACCAGTTGTGTGGTAATTAACCCCATCATGCCGCTCTCGTGCCCCTCCTAGGCCAGGGAGTCCTCATTGGCAGGACTCATTGCTCTTACCTGTGTATCATCACAGGGGTGCAGGCCACGTGCTGAGGACCTGGTAGATCTTGAATGAATGGAAGGCACTTATGGAGTTTAGACAAACCCGGAACATAGGCTTCCAAAGTTTACAGACCCATGGATGTCACTTCTATTATACGTATAACAGAGCCATCTGTAATGGAGATTGTCTTTCTCCCTCTTTACAAACACCTGTATAATCAACTTTTGATGAATTCTTAGTATTTTGTGATCAGATGCATTGGCCGAAAACCTGGCCACCTCTTACCATCCTACTTGCCACCCAGTAACACTTAATAATCACTATCTTCGGGTCCCTTGGCAAGAAGAATATAGTACAGTGATTAAGAGGATGGCCCCTGGAGCCAGGCTGCCTGGGTTCTAAAATCCTACCTCACTCTCTGACTAGTGGCAGACCTTTGGCCACGCTTCTCAGCAAAACACAGCCCCTACCTCGTAACGCGCTCAGGTTGACTTCAGGGAGGTAACACAGGCAAAGGACTTAAAATCGTGCCTGGAGCTCAGTGAGCTTCGAGTCGGTAAGTGTCAGCCCTTAGGAGTAGTAACGTAAAAGCCTTTAGGAAGTCTCTGCTTGCTTACTGAAAATTTTCATACTGGTTTGTTCTGGAAGCAAAGAGGAGCCACGGTATGTAAAAGGCCATGTTAGAGTCAAACTCCTGGGGGAGAATGAGGTCAAAGTCACTGACGGTGGTCAGTACAAAAGGGTGTGCTAAGGCACAGGGATGTTCGAGAGTTGCCCCAGGTACAGACTGAGCGCAAGGTGACGGGACGTCCATGGGATAGATGGGACGGACAAACAGTGATTTCGTTCCTTCCGTACACCAGGTACTATTCTCTGCGCTTTATGCTTGTTTTTCTTTCAAGTAAAACTGACAGTCCTATGAAATACCTATTATTATTCCCATTTAATAGATGAATAAACTAAAGCTTGAAGGGTTAAGAAATTGGCCAAAGATCACGTCTATGTAGCAGAGCTAAGATTTGAACTTGCATTGGTCGTACGCCCTCCTTCCGCTAACCTTTACAAACATTTTTAGAAGAAATGAAATAAATTATCACGCCCTGGGTGATACGGGACTGTGTACTACAGGTCTATGAGATCCCAGGGTGGAAACGACCAATTTAAGAGCGCTGTTTTGTTCACCATTGTATTTCTCATAGCGTACAGCATCTGTGTGCAATATTTGTGGAACAAGTAAGTTTATGAATGAGGCACCAGAAGTGTGAATTCTGTGCTCCTGGGATGAATTGTTTAGTTTGGCCGAGGATCTCAGGGCAATCTGGCTTACATCTTAAGCCATCGTATGGGTTTCTTGCTCTAGTTGTTGTAGCAGGTGAAGGAGAAGGTTATTTAATATAACGTTTGTCTCAAATTACTTGTAGGCCAGTCCAAAAGCAGACCACAGATGGAATCAATGGGATCATATGCTGTTTTAAACTGTTCTTCCCCCTGCCCCCCACAGGTGCCATCAGAGAGCCTGTGTGTGCGGAAACCCTGCACGCCCCCCTGCACACACCTCTTCTGATGAATGATGACGTCAGCTCCATAGACGGCTACAGGTGAGGATGTGGACTAGGTTCTGAGTCTATCCCAGTTCCCTTCAGCCTCGTGAAGTTCTTCTCGTTTCACAAATGCTGAGCCCTTGTGCTGCATCCTGTGAGAAATAGAGGTTTTGCTTAGATAAACTACAGAGCTGACAAACACGACAAAACAAAACAGGATAATGGACGCGGAACCAGGGATGACCACCGTAAGGATGGGCTATGTGGGAGTAAGCAGGGAGGTGAGAGAAGAAGAGGGGGTGCTTGTGGAGGGTGGGTCTTTGCATGGAAGTTGACGCCCCGGCAAAGGGGGAGAGCTGCCACTGTATACCTCTGTGCCAGAGCTTCTCGCCCCTCCAGTACAAGTTATCCATTTCACAGCAGAAGGATGGATCTGCTACCCCCTGGCAGTCTTGGGGAGAAAACCCCATCAACAGAATCCACTCATTCTCCTGCCCTATAAGGTTGATCCTCTGGCTGGTGTTGGTAAGAGCTCCTGTTTTCTTTATAACATCCTAGAACAAGTAGATTTTTCTCTTCCAGACTTTGCGCCTTTTCTTCTCAGTTGGTTTGGTCACCCATGGCTTTATGCCGCCATTCAACAAAAATTGATTGAGGGCCTCTCTGTGCCAGGATCTGTTTTAGGGGTAAATGATTGCCTTGGTGGTGCTGGCGGGGCGGGGGTGTGTGTGTGTGGTGTGGTTCTTATGTTCTGTGCTTGCAGCCTCTCCACCAGGTGGGTCACTCCATAACCTTCTGTTGCTTTTCCATTGTCATTTGGCAGGTGTCAGCTTGCTTCTTCTCTCTCATTATGTACAGGGCAGAATTCAGTGCTTTGGGGATATGGGTGATTTATAGTGAAGCGGCTTCTGGATGGGCCTATTATCTTGGTGAATCATGCATACTTTCCCCCCCAAAAGTTAGTTTACTCTGGAGCTAGATTTTTTAAAGCAAAACAATCCAGAAGGGGCTCAAGAGAGAGTTGTTGGATGAGTCCCCAAACCTGGGAGCAAATGCATTTGGGCTCTAGGGCTTTTGAATGTGGAGCTAGACTGCTCTTGGCTGAAAGCCTTACTCTCTGGCCTCAGCGGGGAAGCAGTACAGCTGGAAAGAGAATTTTCATCATCTCATTCTCCATCTAGTGTTTTTTTCTGCCGACTCATTGGCCTAGGAGGGCTTAGCCCTTTTTGGACATTTATTTTGTTTTGCTGCAGGAATAAAACACAAGGTAGGTTTTGCAGGTAGTTAGAGAAGGGGCTGTGACAGCCAAGTGGGGTTGGAGACCTCATAGCAGAGAGAATGGTGAAGTGGCAGGAGAGTGGGTTTGAGGGGCGCTTTGTTTCTTTCCATTTTGTTCTGGGCTGGCCTTAGTCAGGATGTCTGGTCCTGAGTGCTGGTGGATTCTGTGTACTGGCTATGGCCAGGGGGAGGGGGCACCTTGTATAGGTTCCTGATAGTCTGTGGGAAATAGGTGTGTGTGTGTGTGTGTGTGAGAGAGAGAGAGAGAGAGAGAGAGAAAGAAAGACAGACAGAGAGAGGGGGGAGAGAGAAAAGGAAAGGGGATCACAGTGTGGGGGTGGGGTGATACTTATTCTGATTGTCTATTCAGATCATTTTTAAATGATTCAAATATTGTGGCATTTTCCTTAAAAATAAAAGGAGATCCTAAAAATAATAATGTAATAATAAAATAATAATAAATAAATCAGCCCTAGAACTTGATGTGCATTGTTTTTAAAAAATCCTTCTAAGTATGTTTCTTTGATTTTAGAAGCTGGCTTTGGTCTCTGAATTCTGGAAGACATAATGGACTATTAAAGATGGTCTGGAATGGCACTTTCACGGGTGTGGGGTTTTTTTTTTTTTTTTTTTTTGGAGTATGGGTGACACACAATGTTATTCTAGTTTCAGGTGTGCAACATAGTGATTGGACAACTCTATACACTGTTATGCTCAACACAAGCGTAGTTACCATCTGTCACCACACAACACTCTTACAACATCATTGACTGTATTCCCTGTGTTGTACCTCTTATCCTCATGACTTACTCATTCCATGACTGGAAGCTTGTGCCTCCCACTCCCTTTCCCCCATCTTGCCCATCCTTCCATCTCCCACCCCTCTGGCAACCACCATTTTGTTTTCTGTATTTATTGGTGTGATTTTTTTTTTAAATTCATTTCACAGATCAAGCATTCTGGCAAGAGAAACCTGAAATGTACAATCAAATGAATTATTCCAGTCCATGTGGAGCAGAGAGCAAGGCAGGATGGGGTGAGTACAGAGAGCAAAGTGTTTGGAAGCTGAGTTTACAGTTAGCACAACTACCAACCCACTGTGAGGATTTTAGCAAAATAGGGTTCTTTCTATTCCAGAATTTCATGATGCAGGTTAAAATTTTACATGAATTCTGTACAATCAAAATTTCCATCTGCACGAATCATTGAGAGAAGAGGGTTTCTGATGGAATTATTCAGACAGACATTGTTCATTTTTCAAGTCAATGATGTAAAATGATGATTGGAACTCCAGGATCAGATGGCTGAGGTTCAGAAATGTGACTTATTCATCATGAGGACATTTTGAAACTGAACTTAATATTGTCCAGGTTTAGGTCTTCTGTTTTGGTCACTTTTTAGTTAAAATGTTAGGTAAGCAATGTTTATCTTAGTAATGGCAGAGCTAATGTCTGAATAGGGACTTCACTAAAAAATTAATGCATATGGTTTCCTGTTTCTAATATAAAAGAGTTATCTGTTAGGATAAACTATGCTTTGAAGACCAGTACATGGGAGAAATATTGTGAGCCTAGGATTCTATTGTGGAATACGGTATTTGTTATGGTGGAAGATGATTATCAAAATTCCAACATTCTGACTAAGTAGTACTGATGGGTAAAAGGAGAGGGATATCTTGGTTGAAATACATGATTGCTCTTGAAAATAGGAGTGTAGTTGGATTCCAGTGAGGGCACCTGGGTGGCTCAGTCGGTTAAGCTTCTGCCTTTGGCTCAGGTCATGGCCTCAGGGTCCCAGGTTTGAACCCCATGTTGGGAACCTGCTTCTCCCTCGCCCTCTGCTGCTCCCCCCACTCCTGTGCTCTCTCTCAAATAAATCTTTTTTTAAAGGATTCTGATGAATTATTTTGCTGTTATTACACAAAATAATGTATTAAAAATGGAAAAATTAATCTCTCTTCTTGAGAAGAAAATACCATTTGAGAAAACCTTGCTTATAAAGGGTTCCTGGAAATTCCCAGAAGATCATCTTTTCTGCACATTTGTTCATTTTCTCACTACCTCACAGATCTTTTTCTCATCTTTTAGTTTGGTATTCTAGATCTGACAGGGTGCTCTGTCCCTCAGATATGTAGAGGAAGTCTTTTCTTGTATGATTGCTTCATATTTTAGAAAAATATGTATTTAAGACTTCTGTTATACACCCGCTCTTATCACAATGGGCATGTAAGCTGTTTCCCACCTGTTCTGGAGAGCAAACTGGCAATAAATATTCAGAAGCTTAATCTGTTGCGCATCCTTTATCTCCATAATTTCACATCTGGAATCTTGTTCTAATGCAATAATCAGAGATTAAAGACTAAACTGGTGTACAGAGACGTTCATGTAAGGACATACAGAAGAAAACTGGAACTGAACACCACCCGGTGGTGGGACAACTATTATGTTACAATATACCCACACAGTGAAATTTTATGTAGTTGTGAAAGTCATGTTTTTATAGCCCATTTAGTGCTCTCATATTAATGAAAAACAGAAGTATGTAAAGTAATATGGGAGATATTTTCCCAGTTTGCTTTTAACCAAAATACTTTGAGGTATGATTTATATACAGCCTGATTTTCCCTGTTCAGGTATATACTTTGATTAGTTTTGACAAATGTGTAAAGTCATTTAATAAACATCACAATCAAGATACAGAATCTACCACTCCCCCAAATTTTCTCTTGTCCTTTGTAGTCAGTACTCTTCCTCTGCTGTCAGTCCTTGGCAAATTACAGTTTTGAGTTTTCCAGAATGTCAGATACATAGAATCGTGCAGTGTGTTGCCCTTGCATCTGGCTGCCTTCATCTCTGAGATTCATCCATGTTGTGTGCATCAGTATTTCACTCTTTTTTTTTTTTTTAAGAGAGAGAGAGGGAGTAGGGAGGGGCAGAGGGAGTAGGAGAGAAGCCTAAGCAGGCTCTGTGCATGCACAGCATGGAGCCACCTGTGGGGCTTGGTCTCACAGCGCTGAGATCACGACCTGAGCTGAAGTCGAGTCAGTTGCTTAACCGACTGAGCCACCCAGGCGTCCCTTCACTCCTTCCATTGTAGAGCACCATTACATCGTATAGACGTTTATTCATTCACTGGTCCATGGGCATTTGGATTGTTTCCAGTTTCTGGGGATGGTGAACCATTGAGTAGAGGACCTAATATTTTTATTACTCTTGGGAAGAGAAATGAGAACAATGGGAAGGTTACTGGGTTACATGGCAAGGGGATGTTTAAGAAATTGCTAATCACTTTTAAAGAGTGTCTGTACCATTTTGCATTCTTACCAGCAATGAGAGTTCCAGTTCCTTTGCATCCTCTATCTCATGGACTTGTCTGTTTTGAAATTTTAGCCATACTAGTAAGGGTGTAATGATATCTCATTTTCCTAGTAATTAATGACAGGTATTTTCCCATGTACTTATGAGCCATCCATATATTTTCTCTAGTGAAATGTCTATTTAAATCTTTTAAAATTGTAGTTGGCTTATTTATTCAGTTTTAAGAGTTCTTTATATATGCTATATACAATTCTTTTGTCAGATATATGATTTGCAAATAGTTTTCTCAGTTTATAGCTTGTCTTTTCAGTTTCATGATAGTGTCTTTTTAATGAGCACAAGTTTTTAGTTTATCAACTTAGCTATTTTAAATTTTATGGTTCATGCTATTTTAAATAAACCTCTTAGTTTGAATACTTTTAGATTTATAAAAGAAATTGTGAAAATAATACAGAGTTCTCATACACCCCAACCCACTTTCCCTGTATTAATATAAATATGGTTCATTTGTCACAACCAATGAATGTGGTTTATGTTTTTTTGTGTCTTATCTAGGAAGCCTTTCCTTCTCCCAATGTCACGTTGATTTACTGTAGAAATTTTCTGTAAAATGTTTTTATGTAGAAATTATACAGTTTTAGCCTTTAGATTTTGGTCTATGATACATTTTCAATGAATTTTTGTGTATGATCTGAGGTAATGTTGAGATTGATTTTTTTTTTTCTATATGGGCATTCAGTTTTTCCAGCACTATTTGCTGAATAGACCTTTTATTGATATACATATATATGTATATATATAATGTACATTATATATTTTTATTATATATAATAAAACATTTGAATATATATCTTTGTTATATATTTACATATAACTTACATATAAATATATATTTACATATAATTTATATAAATATGGAACAGCCTGTGTTGTTGTTCCGCTTTATCCATGTGGTTTAGTCCAGAATATGAGAATCCTATACTTTCTACTTACTCATCTACCCATACAATAAACCCCCATTACTTAACACCACTTCAGTGGATCTCTGTTTCTTACAACCTAAAGGAAACCTACTAGCAAACCTAACATAGTCAAAAGAAAATTACTTTTTTTCCATTTGTAGCTCCAGTGCATTTTTTGGCTTCCATTGGGAAGTTCTGTTTCTTCTATTTTCTGGCTTTTATGGGGTGATGATAAATGACTAAAGAAAATTGTGGGCTTGCCCCCAAATTTCTCCTCCAGGGTGAGGCCTCCATGTGTGAAACTAGAACTGTGTCTTTTTTTTATAACATTATATTTCTGAGAGTTGTAAATACATTGCTAAGATCAAGGGATAACATACTAACATGTTAACCAATTACTTATTTTTAAATTTATTTTACATATTATCCCTGCTCAAAGACCAGAGTTCTGAGAACAAGTAAATTCTGAGAGGGTCGCAAGTAGAAATTTTTGAACAGAGGCCAAGACTTGTCCTTGTGAAACCGGTTATCAAAGATGGTAGAAGGGTTACCAAAGCATGGTTTTGGATCCTTGATTGTGAAGGTCGTGACTAAGGAGTCAGAATGCCTGTTGTTTGAAGTCCATCTCCCTAATTTTCTTTGCTGTGTGACCTTGATGGATTACAAAGCCTCCTATGGCCTCAATTATTTCTTCCGCCCACAGGGGCGTGTGGGAGGCTCCTATCAGGTCGTGCACCTGGTGAGGAGGACGTGGTCAGTACCTGCCAGTGGGTTCTTTTTGCTGCTCATATTCCCAGCTGTCAGGCCCAGGGGGCCTGGAGGCCTGTGTGTGTCCCTGAACTGCCTGCATTTTCAGGCTAATTGTTCACTTTGCCATGAAGGCTTCCGGTTTCACTGAGCCCTTGAGCCACCCCATCTGTTCAGTCCTCTCTGTTTCCCTCTGTGGGTTCCCTCCTCCTTTTTAAGACCCTTAATTGGTTAGGGTGATAGAATGATCACCACCTGAGCATCCGTTATTAGCAGCAAGTGAGTTTCCTCTGAGTAGCTATGCTATACTAATTATTCCCACAAAAGGTAGTTTTCTGCAGCTCTGATTACCTGCTAAATTACACTAATGCATATTTAAGAACTTTGTTGTTGTTTTGAAATTGTTTGCCTCAGGTTCATCTAGTCACACCTGAAACACCTGCAATAACATGGAGATGAAATTCTTTTGTTTCATTTTTTAAATCTGGTGGTTTTTTGTTTTGTGTTGTTGGCTTGTTTGTTGAGCATCCCTTTGGGAAGTTCTATTTCTTCTTCTGGCTCATGTTTCCTCAATAGACAATTCATTGTTTAATAGTTGCTATCTCTGGGCGGTGTTGCTCTTTGCCAGGCATTAGTTTTGCCAGGCCTGGGGTGTTAATTCTTTCACTGACTTTTGCTCCACATGACAAAAGGCAACAGGGTAAAGAATCTACTGAGTTGGAACAGCTAGAAATTCAGTTCTAGCACTTGCTAGAGGCAGTGGAGCTTGTGGTTAGAGTGGGAGACATGGAAATGAATCAGTGAAGTGAGCAAGATGGGCTGGGTATAAGAAAAAAAACTCTTTCCAGCACTACAATCATGTTTTCTTTGTTTTTGTTGAGCTATGGGATGAGTGTGTGACCTATTACAAGCCCATATTACTTCAGATGCTGATTTTAATTTCACACTAGGTCTCCATTTCAGGGATACCACAGGAAGTGGTGTACATGTGCAGCCTCAAGGGGGCACAGCTATTTAGATCTGTGACTTTTTTTCTTTTTTACTTTTTGTACAATTGTTAATTTTGCAATTAATTTGAAAAACAGATTTGAAGATTGTAATTGGGAGGAAATCTGGTTAAGGAGTCTTTGGAGTTGGCCCCGGAGAGCTAAAAATGACAGAGATTAGTGTGGGGGACAGGAAATGGACAGATGAGGACTGCTTTGGGATTTTTTAAAAAATGCTTTTTGTCATTTAATTAATATCCTATAAAAATAACTTTGTTTTTGATGTATAGTGCCTTGAGATTTAACGAATGAATAGTCATGTAGACACCACCCCAGTCATACTATAGAACAGTTCCGTCATCTCCCAGAATCCCCTCATGTTATAGTCAACCCCTCCCACACTCCTAAGCCCTGACAACCACCCACCTCCATCTACAGTGTCCTACAAATGGAACCTTACTGTAGTTAACTTTCTGAGACTGGTTTCTTTCATTCAATAGAATGCCTTTTACAATACATCAGTTTCTTATTATTTCAATGTATGGATATATTAGGATTCCTGTAATTATTTATCTCCTGAAGGACATTTGTGTTACTCCGTTTTGGCAGTTATGAGTAGAACTGCTGCAAACATTTGTGTGCATGTTTTTGTATAAGTTTTCACATCTTTACAGTAAATAGCTAGTTGTGGAATTAATGGGTCATATGACGGGTATGTTTAACTTCATAAGAAGCTAACAAACTATTTTCCAATATGGGTGTAGCATTTTGTATTCCCATTGGCAGTGCGTGAGAGTTGCCCCTGGTCTGCATCCTTGTAAGTATTTGATATTTTCCTAAGAACAAATGATTTCAGTGATTTCTCACTATAGTTTTAATTAGCATTTCCCTAAGGCCTAATGATGTTGAGCATCTTTTCATGTACTTAAACATATGATATTCTGGATATGGGACCTTTGCTGGGTATATGACTTGCAAATATTTTCTCCCAGTCTGTAGCTTGTCTTTTTGTTCTTTTAATAGTGTCTCTTATATAGAAAAAGTTTCAATATTGATGAAGTCTGATTTATTGATTTTTTCTTCTAGATAAATCCAGTTTGTAAAGCTTATAACTTCAGACATAAATTTATGCTCTTTACTGGCATGCATTTGCTATTATATTTGAACATCAGAATATTTTCAGGTTGTTCCTTATAGCGGCACAAGTTGTGTACTGCACAATTCCAGGGGCATGATTTATAAGGACTACAGTGTGAATGTAACCCCAAACGCTGTAAGTGTACAACTGTACAACCATACATAATCTCTTTGGGTGTCTTCTCTACTGCATAGACTGCTTTCATTGCTGTGGTTCTGTTTTACTTCTCTTCCCACTTATTCCTTATTATGTGGGCTCTTTATGGAAGCTATATTTAAGAAGCTTTAAAGCTAACTTAGAAGCATCTAAAGCTAACTTGTTCCTCCTGACTCTCAACCAGCTGATAGCCCATCCTTGGGGATGCAGCAACATCATGTTTTCAGGCTTGTTTCCTTAACTTTCTTTTGCTATTAATTTGTATTTATGGAAATTGGAAATTCCCTATATTCAGCTAGTTTTACTGTCTAGACAGTCATGGTTTTGAAACTCACATTTAAACAAATGTCTACAAAACTTAAGATTTGTGGCACCATCTGTTATGCAATTCTGGATTTGCAGGGGAAAAAAAAAGACATCAGAACATAAAAAGCAGGAGAAAAAAAAGCAACAGACTATAAAGACAGAAATTCCATTTGCAGGGAATATTTTGGCTATGAGTAATTCATTATTAACTCTGAGTAGCTTTGAGTAAAGTGTAAGGTGGTATGTGACTTCCCTCTGACAATATGAATGTACCATTCAGTGTTATGAGATTTATTCTCTTCTGAATACTTGCACTCAGTTAAAGATGGGATCACAAACTATTAATTGATCAACAGTGTTGCAGCAGAACCAGGAAAATTCAACAGAACAGAACTGTTCTAGGTGTGTACAGCATCATCATCTTCATCATTCATCATTAATACAGGCTCTAAAATGCTGCACTGAGATGAAGGCCTAGGGAAGGATGAGCAATACCCTGTTTGACAGTTGTTTTTATTCAAAATCAGGTGGATTATGTTTTTTTTTTTTGTGGAGAAGGCACATAACATTTTATCTTAGAAATAAGTATAAGTTAAATGAAGAAATTGGTAAACAGAGCTTAAGGTTTGGGAGGAGTGTGTGTATAATATAACAGGAAGTAAAAAGATTATTTAAGAAGGGATCACTAGGGTGCCTGGCAGCTCAGTTAGTTAAATGTCTGCCTTCAGGTCAGGTCATGGTCCCAGAGTCCTGGGATCAAGCCCCGCATAGGGCTTCTTGCTCAGTGGGAAGTCTGCTTCTCTCTCTCCCTCTGACCCTCCCCTTGTTCTTTCTCTCTCTCTCATAAATAAATAAAAATTAATGATAGCAATAATAATAAAGAAGAGATCACTGCTTGGAGAATCCAAAGAAATGATTTGAGGATGAGGGTAGGGACTTATTTACTGAGGGGCTATTGATCCGACTCTAAGAAATGGCAATGTACAAAAAGGTGGAGCCAACAGGTGATTTTTTGTTTGGGAAGTAAGCCCAGGAAGGTATTACAGGAAAGGTGATCTTTCCTGGTATCTACCTAGCTGACCTTTTCATAATAAGGTACAGTATGATGTCAGAAAGCATCCCATTTTTCACCATTAAAGGTGGTAAAAATTTTATGATGCTAGTCTTGGGTGTGTGTGTGTGTGTTAAATACATGTGTCCTTTAACAAGTTGATGAAGTTTCTCTGTATTTCTAGTTTAGTTGAGAGGATCTTTTTACTTTTTATCAATGGGTGTTAGGTTTTGCCAAATGCTTTCTTTGCATCTGTTATTAAGATCATATGATTTTTCTTCTTTAGCCTGTTGTGATGGATTACACTAATTGATTTTTGGGTATGAAGCAGTCTTGCATACTTGTACTAAATCCCTCTTAGTTATAGGTGTATAATTCTTCTTATACATTGTTGGATTTGATTTGCTAATATTTTATTGGGGATTTTGCATCTCTGTAAAGGAAAGGTACTGGTCTCCAATTTCCCTTTCTTATAATGTTTTTATCTTGTTTTGTGAATGCTGTCCTCCTAGAGTGAGTTAGGAAGTATTCCCTCCGCTTTTATTTTCAGGAAGAGATTGTAGAGGATTAGCATCATTTTTCCTATAAATGTTTGGTAAAATTCATTAGTGAAACCATCTGGACCTGATATTTTCTTTTTGGAAGGTTATTAATTCTTGATTATTTAATAGGTATAGTCTATCTAATTAATCAATTTTTCCTTTTGTGAGTTTTAGAAGTTTGTATCTTTTAAGGAACTGATTGTTGCATCTAACTTATTAAATTTGGGGGCATAGGACCATTCATAACATTTTTTATGTTTCCTTTTGATGTTCATGGAATTAGTAGTGGTTACCCTTCTTTCATTTCTGAAATTAGCAATTTGTGTGGATTTTTTTTTTTTTTTTTTTTTTTTTTTTTTTTGTGGATAGCCTGGCTAGGGGTTTATAATATAATTGATCTTTTCAAAGAACTGCTTTTGATTTCTCTATTGATTTTCTTTTTTTCTTTTTTAAAGATTTTATTTAATTATTTGAGAGAGAGAGAGAGCACACAAGTGGGTGCAGAGAAGGGCAGATGAGGGAGAAGCAGACTTTCTGCTGAACAGGGACCCCAACTTGGGGCCTCTATTGCTTTTCTTTACTAATTTCCTGTCTTTTATTTTACTGTTCTAATTTTTATTATTTCTGTTCTTCTGCTTGCTTCAGCCTTCATTTGTACCTCCTCCTGTATTTCCTAAGGTGGAAATTTAGGCTACTCATTTAAGATCTTTCTTCTTTTCTAATACATGCATTCAATGCTGTAAGTTTCACTCTAAGCTTTCACTGCCTCCCACACATTTTAATAGGTGGCATTTTCATTTTCATTTAGTCCAAACTACTTTTTTTTTTCAAAGATTTTATTTCAATTCAAGTTAGTTAACATAGAGTGCATTATTAGTTTCAGGAGTAGAATTTTGTGATGATTCACAACAAGTGCCCACCTAAATACCCATCATCCAGCTAGCCCATCCCTTACCCATCTCCCTCCATCAACCTTCAGTTTGTTCTCTGTAGTCAAGAGTCTCTTCTCATTTGTCTTCCTCTCTGTTTTTTAGCATATTTTATTTTTCCTTTCCTTTCCCCATGTTCATCTGTTTTATTTCTTATATTCTACATGAGTGAAATCGTCTGATATTTGTCTTCCTCTGACTGACTTATTTCCCTTAGCACAATACTCTCTAGTTCCAACCATGTCATTGCAAATGACAAGATTTCATTCTTTCTGATGGCTGAGTAATATTCCATTGTATATATGTATATCACATCTTTATCCACTCATCTGTTGATGGACATCTGGGTTCTTTCCATAGTTTGGCTATTGTGAACATTGCTGCTATAAACATTGGGGTGCATGTACCCCTTTGAATCAGTCTTTTTGTATCTTTTGGATAAATACGTAGTAGTGGAATTCTGGGCCACAGGGTAGTACTATTTTTTAACTTTTTGAGGAAACTCGATACTGTTTTCCACAGTGTCTGCGTCAGTTTGTACTCCCACCAAGAGTGTAAGGGTGTTCCCCTTTCTCCACATCCTCACCAGCACCTGTTATTTTTCATGTTGTTAATTTTAGCTGTTCTGACAGATGTGAGGTGGTATCTCATTGTGGTGGTGATTTGTATTTTCATGATGCTGAGTGATGTTGAACATTTTTTTTAATGTGTGTTTTTTTTTGTTTTTTTGTTTTTGTTTTTTTGTTTTTTTTTGCCATTTGTATGCCTTTTTTGGAGAAATGTCTGTTCATGTCATTTTCTGCCCATGTCTTAACTGGATTATTTATTTTTGGGGTATTGAGTTTAGTTAAGTTCTTCATAGATTCTGGGTATTAACTCTTTATCCATCATGTCATTTACAAAGATCTTTTCCCATTCCACAGGTCGCCTTTTAGTTTTGTTGATTGTTGCCTTCACAGTGCAGAATCTTTTATCTTGGTGAAGTCCCAATAGTTCATTTTTGCTTTTGTCTTCCTTGCCTCTAGAGACATGCCTAGTAAGAAGTTTGCTATAGCTGAGGTCAAGTCCAAACTACTTTTAAATTCCTTCTTTGACCTATGTGTTATTTGGGACTATGTTGTTTAATTTCCAAGTATTTAGGGATTTTTTCCAGCTATCTTTTGGGTATTGATTTCCAGTTTAATTCCAGTGTGGCCCGAGAGCATATTTTGTATGGTTTCTGTTCTGAATTTGCTAAGGCATGTTTTGTGGCCCAGAATGTGGTCTGTCTTGGTGAGTGTTCTGTGTGAGCTTGAGAAACATGTTTATTCAACTATTGTTGGATGAAATGGTCTATACATATCGGTTGGATCTGATTAATTGAGGCTGTTGTTTAGTTCACCTGTATCCTTAACTATATCTTTCTGAATTTGCTGATCGCTTACAGAAGGTTGTTGAAGTCTCCAACTAAAAGAATGGATTTTTCTCTTTCTCTTTGAAGTTCTGTGAGTTTTTCTATCAACTCTTTTGATACTCTGTTGTTGGATATAGGGATATAGGGATTGTTATGTCTTCTTGGAGAACTGACCCCTTTATCATTATATAATGACCCTCTTTACTCTC
Organism: Mustela putorius furo; assembly: GCF_011764305.1. Classification (NCBI taxonomy): domain Eukaryota; kingdom Metazoa; phylum Chordata; class Mammalia; order Carnivora; family Mustelidae; genus Mustela; species Mustela putorius. Next base: position 17,865,514 of record NW_025421998.1, read on the forward strand.
TGAATTTCTTTGTTCTGAAGTGTGCTTTGTCTGAAATTAATACAATTATTCCAGCTTTCTTTTGATTCATGTTGGCATGGTCTATCTTTCTTTATCCTTTTACCTTTAATCTATCTGTATCTTTATATTTAAAGTGAGTTTCTTAGAGACTATATATACTTGGATCTTATTTTTCTATTTCCTCTGATAATCTCTGATTTTTAATTGTTATATTTAGAACATTTACATTGGATGTGATATTGATAGGGTCAGATTGACATATATCATGTTTGTAACTTTTTTCTATTTACTGCATTTATATTTTGCTTCTTTTTAATCTTCCCATTTTTCTGCCTTCTCCGATTTTAATTGAGCAGTTTATATTATTCCATTTTCTTCTTTCTCTTAGCATCTTGATTATACTTCTGTTTTAAAAAGGTGTAATAGTTTCCCTCTTGTTTGCATTACACATTTACACATTAATCAAAGTCCACTTTCAACACTATACCACTTCACAGGTAGTGCAGGTACGTTATAACAGAGCGTTCCTAATTCCTCCTTCCCATCCCTTCTAAGATGCTATAATCACCCAATATATTGCTGCTGTTATTACTTTAAAGGAAAGGTTATCCATTAGATTGATCAGGAATAAGAAAAATGAAAGACTTTATTTTATCTTCCTTTATTATTGGATGAAATGGTCTATAATAGTCTTCTTTCTTTTAATGTAGATTGGAATTTCTGATCTATAGCATATTCCTTTTCTCTTAAGAACTTCTTGAACATTTCTTGCAAGACAGGTCTACTGGTGATAAAGTCCCTCCATTTTTGTTTGAGAGACTGTTTTTCCTTCAATCTTGAAAGATAATATTGCTGGATATAAAATTCTCAGTTGTCCTTTCCAAACTTTAAAGTATTTTATTACACTGTCTTCTTGTTTGTATGGTTTCTGAAGAAATATCTTGTGTAATTCTTATCTTTTTTCCCTCTATAGATAAAATGTTTTCTTTCTTTTTTACAATTTTCATTTCTGGTTATGTTAACCATCTGTTTTTGGATGTTGTCTGCTTTTTCTTTTTCCATTAGAATCCTTGACAAATTAATCATAGTTAAACCCCCTACCTTTAAATTCCAAAATCAGTGCCATCTTTTTCGTTTCTGATGCTTGTTTTGTCTTTTTAGTCTGGCTGTATTTAATGTTTTCTGTAGCTATAGGTTCCAGAGGCTTTGTTTACCTTTTGTTTACCTTTGTTTACCTACTCACAGCCCATGCCCCACCCCAGCTTATTGTCTCTCAGTTTCCCTAAGACTTTATTCATAAACAGAGTTTGTGTCTTGTGTTTTTTTTTTTTTCCCCAGTTGTAATCTACTTTTATTATATTTGAGCCCAGTTGATGTGGTGGTAAGACAGAGAGCAGGAAAACTATAATTTTATATTAAATCTCAATTTTTTTAGTGGTCTGAGTCTCTAGGTTATGACCTCCTGATGCATTTCTTAGCCTTTTTTTCTCCTCTTATAGGAGATAGGAAGGCTGGAGGGGACTGGAGGTGTCTTAATTGCCCTCTGATCAGGCCAGCTAAGCCTCTGATAGTTTCCCTTTAGGGTTGGCCTTTATTATGGAGAAAATCTGGGTGTAGTTCAAAATGTTTACTCCCCTCCCCCAGCAAGAATAGATAAAAGAACTTTTTTTTTTCTTTAATTTTTATCTTGAGAGCATGATGGGCTTCTAGAGATAAAACCCACTAAAGTGTGGAGGTTTCCTAAGATTGAGCCCCCACGGTTTTCAAGTATGAAATTAGTCTATATAGCCTCCAGGAATGTATCAATTATGGTTTAAATGTTCCTACCAGTTACTAGCTCTAATGGCTTCTCCTCCAAGTAACCTGATCTCAACCTTCGTTCTCTGTATTCTCCTGTCTCTCTAGTGTTAGGGTGGCACTTTGCCATGTGACTTCAATTTTCTGATGGATCTAAGAAGTCATTGCTTTTGAGTTTGTTCAATTTTTATCTCGTGAGAACGGGAGTGATGACTCAAATTCTTTGCATGTTGGGACTGGGAACCTTCATGGGATATATATTTTGGAACATGAAATAGGTAAAAAAAAAACCCTTCTTTGTGTGGATCCCAGGTAGTGTGATGATGATGACTACTCTATTAAGGGCATCTTTTGATATTTAGCTGGGTGAACTTTGGAAATGACCAAAGAACCTACAGAGGAGTCAACAAATTATAACCCACCAGCCACATCTGGCGTATTCTGTTTTTATATGGTCTATAGGCTGAGAGTGACTTTTACATTTATAAATGATTGGGAAATTAAAAAAAAAAGAATATTTAATGAAAGTAACATAAAATTCAAATTTCAGTGTCCACAATAATGTTTTATTGGAACATAGCCATACTCATTTGTTTACATATTGTCCCTATGCTCTCGAGCTATAGTGGAAGAATTGAGTAGTTGCCCTGTGAGACTGTGTATGGCACTCTCATCACTTTGGACTAATGCTTGGCACCCTGCAAATTGCTGTGGTACAGTTATAACTCCATAGCATTTTAAATGTCATAAGATGACATTCTTCCCCTTTGCCCTTTCTTCTCCCTACCTTACTTCTTCTTTTGTTTCTTCCTTTCTTCCTTCTTTTCCTTCCTTTCCTTCTTTATTTCTTTCTCTTACCCTCATTTATTCATTTATATTCACAATAAATATTCATTAAGTCAGAAAAAGAAAGGAAAAGTAGACTTTGAATCATGCTTTTAAGACACAATAGTGTATGTATGATTTTGCTACAGAATTAGGTGGCAAAGCATTGTGCATATTGTGCGATGCCAGAGTTGTGCTAAAAGAGTAATTTTAACCAGATTAATCATCATAATATCCCTAGCTTGCAGGAAAGCAATGGTTAGAAAAATTAGAAAAACTTAAATAGGTTCTCATCACAGTAGAATTTCTTCACAAAAATAAAACAATGAGGGGTGCTTGAGTAGCTCAATCAATTAGGTGTCTGCTTTTTGCTCAGCTCATGATCCTGGGGCCCTGGAATTGAGCCCCACAATGGGCTCCCTGCTCAACAGGGAGCCTACTTCTCCCTCCCTCTCTGCCTGCTGCTCTCCCTGTTTGTGCTCTCTCTTTGTGTCAGATAAATAAATACAATCTTAAAACAAATAAATAAAACAATGAAAATGAGCCTGCTACCAGGGAACATTTCTGAGTGGCCCACTTGTTAGCCAAGCAAAGAAAGCTGTTTTTCAATGGTGAGTTAACTAAATTATGATTGATTGTGGCAGCCAAAAAATGTGTCCAGAGAAAATAAACTTGTTGAGACTTAGCCTTTCAGTGAAACGTAATGAATATAATGTGTTCAAAGCCTGTGGTTATTTATTGTGTTCTTCATTAGCAGGTACTTTGCAGAAAGTACTTGAATCTATCATGTATAGCTCCATCCAGTAGCTCTATTGGTGAACTCATTTGCTCTCATGGATGTAACTGTAGTTGGGTCCAAGAATTTTTGCCAGAGAAAGAAACTGAATACCTTGACTTGTGCCAAACAGCAGTTCAATGGCAATGGTAAGGTTTTATTGTGATTTTTTGAGCTCAGGGCTAGGATTGAAGTCTTTTGAAATGAGAAGCACTGCCTTCAGCCACTACTATTGAACACTGAGTGGCTCTGAAGATTAGTTTTTTCTGCATTCTTAGTGTTTTTTAATGAATTCAAACTGAAGTCACAAAGTCAACACTCATCTGAGAAACTTACACTGCTAAAAGTCATTTTGGTAATTAACGTCATTTGAGTCTCGGGCTGCCTTGTACATGTACAGTGGTTCAAAAGATAAAACAAGTGAAATCTCCATTTCCATGCAAATTTTCAGTGGACAAATTTGTCTTAACTGATTACATCTGCCAAAGTTCAAACTGGCTCCAGCAGCAGTTTTTTGGATCAAAATTCAAGTGTAAAGATTTCCATATTTCAGAATCTATTTAACTGAGCAGTTGAGGAGCTTCTGTCTTACCTTCAATTGAAAGTGATTAATCTGCAAAGTAATGATATGCTAAAAGACAAATACCAGCCGAAAAATTTAACAGAACTCTATAAATGCCTTTCAAGCAGTCAGTATGCTCAATTAAAATTGTATGCTTCTGAATTGATATCAGTATTTGGCGGGACTTTTCTGTATGAGACCTTTTCAAAGACGCACTATTCATTTTTGAATTGAAATAGTGGGGTGAAATCTTATTGCAGATCAGTGTTAACAAATGAGCATTAGCAATGATGATTTGCCAATTACATTTGAGCCCTGATTAAATGATATGTTCATACCCCCAAAAGAATTTTTTTCTTCTAACTGCAGACCTATATAAAAAATTGCATTATATGCTTATTACCAAAAAAAGGTACTGAATTATTATTATGTTTTAAATTTGTCAGTAAAAAATGTGTGGAAATTTGTTTCTTTCTCTTTATATAGGTATCTATATAACATTCTTGATTTTTCCTGGTTCACAAAGCCTAAAATATTTACCATCTGTACCTTTACAGAAACTGTTTGCTGACCCCTGACGTAGACACTCTTGACTTCGTATGTGTTGGAAGACAGTCAGAGGTCCTCAAATGAAGAAGGCCCAGGCACAGAGCCAATAATCTACAAAGATCTGGGTACATTATAAGTGAAACAAAGAAAGCATTTAGGGGTTGGTCAGCTACCATGTCAGACTATCTCCCAGTAAAACCTGGCACATGAACAAAATAGGGTATCTCTTTTTCAACACATCTGTATTAGTTCCTTAGAGCTGCTATAACAAAATACCACAACTGGAGGCTTAAAACTACAGAAACTTTTTCTCCCCTGGTAGTGGAGACCAAAAGTCTGAAATCAAGCCGTTGAAATCAAGCCATCCCATTTTGGCTCTTTCTAGCTTCTGGTGGTTGCCAGTAATCCTCAGCATTTTTTGGTTTGTAGCTTCATCACTCCTGTTTCTATGTCTGTTGTGACATAGAATCTTCCCTGTGCTTCAGTATCCCCATCTTCTCTTTTTGTAAGGATATCAGTCATGTAGGATTTAGGGTGCACTCCGATCCAGTATGGTTTCATCTTGTCTTAACTGATTACATCTGCCAAGACCCTATTCCCAGAAGAGGTCACATTCTGAGGTTTAAGTGGACATAAATTTGGCAGGGGTGGGGGGTACATTTCAATTCAGTTTGTTTTAGCAGTAAAAGGAGGAAGTGATCAGAGTGGTTCTTGGCTAGAAATCTTCAGGATATGAAGAATAATACTCCTTCTCCCTAAGGCATTCACATTCTAATCTCTGCAATATGTGAATATATTGCTTTATATGTCAAAATGACTTTGCTGATGTAATTAAGCTGAGAATTTTAAGATGTGGATATTATGCTTGATGATCGAGAATGCACAGTGTGGTCACAAGGGGCTCTATAAGAGGGAGACAGGAGAGTCGACGGCAGAAGAAGATGGAATGACAGAAGCAGACATGGGAAGGATGAGCTTTGAAGAAGGAAGAAGAGACAACGAGCCAAGGAATGCTGGCAGCCTCTAGAAGCTGGAAGAGAAAAGGAAATGGATTTTCTGTGGAGCTTCCAGAAGGAATGCGCCCTATCCACACCTTAATTTTAGCCTCATCAGAGTCATTTTGGACTTCTGACCCCCCAGAATCATAAGAGACCATTGGTGTATGGTTTTAATTTGCTAAGTTTGTGGTTATTTGTCACAGGAGTGGAGAAAGCAAGGAAGAGAGTTAGCTAGGCTTGTTTCTGTAGCTAGGAGGGTAAGTCCTGGTCATGGCTGAAAGAAAGGAAGCAGTAGAGAAATGGAAAAACACTTGGGGGCAAGGAAGGGAACAGTGGAGAAACGGAGGGAAGGATGTATGTGAGAAAGATCATGTGGGCGTGGGTGATGAGTAAGTCAGACAGCACTCTGCTCTCTGTTCCAGATGACTGTAAAAGACAGATGAATTTTGGTTGAGGCCTGAGGTTGTAAAAAAAGTGATTTATGTTTATGGGGAAAAGGGGGTGTTTTCTTAAATTAATGACAGAAACTAAGATTTACATGCAATTTTTCAGATTCAGAACATTCCTGGGTCATCTTCATAATCTTGCTCCTTCCAGATGGCCTCCTACACGGATGCCCTTGTTTGTAATACAGAACACAGCACTGTTGAAGGGACCTCTCACAGTTTTATATCAGGGGGTCTTAAGGCTTCACTTTGGCTTGGGAGCTAAGAAATAATTGTAGATAAGGAAAGGTTCAGAGGTGGGATGTTCCCTGAAAAGGATGACTTGCTCACGAGCATAGAAAATGTCAGGTCAGGAAAAAGAAGTTGAGTGTTACCATTCACTATGGATCTTAGATGAGAGTCACCAGGGCTAAAAATAAACTCTGCTAGCCAGCTCATTCTGTCATGACCCCACACTTCTTAGGAAATAGTAATGCTGAAACTATTTTTCAAACAGATAGCAAATTAAGAGAACATCATGCCAAACAGGGGATAAAAGATCAGATGCTCAGAAAGGGACTTTGAAACTGTTTTAAAATTATAAAAACAATCTTGTATTTGAAAAATAAATTCTGAAAGCTACTAGTTTCTTTGAACCCCTGATTTTATTTATTTATTTTAAAGAGGAATGCTATTTTACAGGGTAAGGGAGGGTCTAGCATTGTATCCCCAGAGACTGAAAAAAAAAAAAAGAAATAAATAAAAAAGTAATGATATGTCTGTCTTCCTGGAATGGATATAGGAAGTTATATCCACTCATAGGTGAATAGATAAGATCAGAGTTTTTTAAGCTTGGTCCTGAGTGGTTTTGAAGTCCTTTATTCCATTAGAAAGCTTTAAAAAATACTGATGCCTAGGCCCCACATCCTGATACTCTAATAGAACTGGCTGAGAAGCAGGACCAGATAGAGTCTGGAGTTCCTTGAAAATGTAAAAGTTCCTTGATCAACAGAAATTTTATAATTATGATCACATTAATTTTAATAAAGTAATATTTATGGTCACTTAATTTTAATAAAATTGTGATCTAATTTTATGATTATGGGAAGAAGTCTTATCATTATGACAACTTTAATGGCTAAACTCTTTAACAGATTTCATTTAGCAGACATTTATCACATACTAAGTGTACAATACTCTTAAGAAGCCTCAGTTATTTTTTAATTATTTTTAAATTTTTATTTTTTAAATTTTTAAAAAAGATTTTATTTATTTATTTGTCAGAGAAAGAGAGACAGAGAGAGAGCACAAGCGGGTGGAGATGCAGGCAGAGGGAGAAGCAGGCTCCCCGGTGAGCAGAGAGCCCGATGCAGGGCTCGAGCCCAGGACCCTGAGATCATGACCTGAGCTGAAGGCAGATGCTTATTCTGACTGAGCCACCCAGGCATCCAAGTTCTTTTTTAAAAAGATTTATTTATTTATTTGACTAGGGGTGGTGGTGGGGTGGGGGAGGGTGTGGAGAGAGAGGGAGCATAAGCAGGATAAGTGGCAGGCAGAGGGAGAGGGAGAAGCAGGCTCCCTGCTGCACAGAGAGCCTGACCTAGGACTGTATCCCAGGTCCCTGGGATCATGACCAGTGCTAAAGGCAGACTCCTAACTGACTGAGCCACCCAGGTACCTCAAGAAACCTCAGTTCTAAGGTTCTGAGGTTTCTATACTTTTTCTGTGCTTCAAGTGAAGTATATGCTTCAAGTGAAGCATATAGAAAAAGTACAAAGTCTCAAGCCTTGTGATGTGCACATCAAATAATGTTTAAATGAGAGAGCATGGAGAGGTCAATTTGTTCAGAGTGGGATGGAGGTGTGATGGGGGAATAAGAGAAGTGTCTGCTCTTAGCTGGGTTTGGAAAGCTAACTACAGTTTGTCAGGTTGGCAAGTCAGAAGGGCATTTTCCAACCCAGGCAAAGCATGTGAAAAATCATAGGCATGAGACAGCATGTTCAGAAAATGATTATTAATATTGCTGGAGGGTAACCTTTGGAAGATATATCAGGAGTTAGGAATTGGCAGAAGGTGGGAAGTGAGGCTATGGAGTCAGGCTGGTCCCAAGAATGGGGTTGGTGGGGGGATCCTTTCAACCTTTCAAGCCTCAGGGAGCACATGCTGACAACTGCTGGAAGGTTCTCAGAGCCGGGACATGTTCAGACTTAGGTTTTTTTTTTTTTTTTTTTTGCAGAGTCCCCCTGGCAGCCCTGGGGAAGATGAGGCTTGGAGGAGTGATACTGGAGGCAGGGAGATGAGCAAGGAGGCTGTTGCTAATCCCACCTGGAGGACTTAAACTGGATTTGTGAATAGAAGGGAAGGGATAGATCTAAAACGTATCATGGAGGCAGAATGAACAAGGCCTGGCCAGAGGGTGCTAAATACAAAGGAGACAGGGAGTCAAAGTGAGTTTCAGGTATTTTTGTTTGTTTGTTTTTGTTTGTTTGTGTGTGTGTGTGTGTGTGTGTGTGTGTTTTTTTTCCCCCAGCCAGATGGCTTACGGTACCCATCAGGTCCTAAACATTAAAGGACAATATATTTTATAGACCTGGTCATACTGGAACAGATAGCTCCAGGCTTTGCTCAGCATCATGGAATGTGAACTGAGTTTCTGCACGTCATGATGGCCTCATATGTTTGAATGTGGGGATAAGGTAGTAGAGTGTGTGTGTCGGTGTTCAGGGTAGAAGTGGTAAGGAAGTCATGGCTTTTTTCTGTTCTGTTTTATTCATGGTAAAATACAGACAACATGAAATTTGCTGTCTTAATAATTTTAAACATACAGTCCAGTGGAATTAAGTACATTTACACTCTCGTGCACCTGTCATCACCACCCATACCCAGACCCTTTTTGTCTTGTAAAACCAACTCCGTACCCATTAATCTCTAATTCCTTTTTTCCCACACTCCCCAGATCCTGGCAAGCACCATGCTGCTTTCTGTCTCTGAATTTGACCATTCTATGTACCTCATATGACTAAGAGCCATACAGTATTTGTCTTTTTGTGATGAACTGATTTTACTTAGCCAAGTATCTTTAAGGTTTATCCATATTATAATGCATCTCAGAATTTCCTTGCTTTTTATGGCTCAATAATATTGCATGGTATATAGGTGACACATTTTTGTTGTTCACATTTATCAGTGGACACTTGGCTTGCTTCTACCCTTTGGCCAATGTGAATAATGCTGTTATAAACAAAGGTGTACGAATATGTCTTCAAAACCCTGCTTTCAGTTATTTGGTAATTCTAGTCTTCATTTTTTTGAGCAAGTGCTGTATTGTTTTCCACAATGGCTGAGCCATTTTACATCTCAATAATAGTGCACAGGGTTCCAAGTTCTCCACATCTTCACCAACAGTTGTTGCTTTGTTTTGGGGAGTTGCTTTTTTATGTTTTTTTGTTGTTGTTGTTTTGTTTTGTTTGTTTGTTTTTTTTTTTTGATAGTAGCCATCCTAACGGGTTTGAGGTGAGAGCTCACTATGGCCTTTTGCTCCAACTTCCATTAGCTAAAAGCAGCTACAAGGTCAACTCTCAAATCATCTCTTTTAGTTGAGGGTTCCATAGGGTTTTCTAAAGTGGCCTGTACCATTGTTCTTGCCCTTGCTTTTTCCTGGTCCCTGATATGATGTTCCTTCTAGACATGGACGTCATTCTGTCGCTGAGCTAATGCCCAAAATGGCCACCTCTGCCATCCGTCACAATACCTCCACATTGGTGGGTGGCTACTTCTTGTTCTGCTCCATTAGCCATCAAACCCCAAGTAAGGTAAGCGCCCTCCTCCCTCTGCCCAACAGCACCATATACTCACAGCCTCTTTTCCACTGGTGCTGAATCAATCATTTGATGCATTTCAGTCTATGGCTGTGCGCTCTCAAGTACCTGACACAAGGCGAGGGCCAGAAAGTAAGACAGAAGGCAGAAGACTGGGCTGCATTTGCCTTTGCAGGCTGAGCCTGTTCTCCATCTCCAGAATGTAGTCCTAGAGGAGAAGCAGCAGCCTCCATCTAAGTATCCACCGTCTAGGACGGCTGTCAGCACCATGGGGTCCAGCCACTGTCCTCATGAGGCTTATGGGGTTCTTCTGTGATTAAAACCCCGATGGGCCCACTCAGGTCTCTTGAATTCAACCAAGGGTATGAGAGTACGAAGCAACATGGGCCTGTTGCTTCACTGTCATAAAGTTTTCAGATAAGATTGCTAGAATTTAGACATATCCTTCTGTCTAAATATAGAAATTATTCATGTTCAAGGGTTGTAGAAGTCCTGGTAAAGCAAGTTCCTGCAGTAGTTCAAAGTAGTATTTTCTGTACATCATTCCCTATTTGCTTCTGTGCTTAGACCTGAGGCTTGGGGCCTATATTGGTTTCCTGGGTTGCTTCCACAAATTAGCACAGACTGGGGGGCTTAAAACAAACATTTATTCTCTTACAATTATAGAGGCCAGAAGTCCAAGATAAAGGTGTCATCGGGGTTAGTTCTTTCTGGAGGCTCTGAGGAAGGATCAGTCCATGCTTCTCGTCTAGGTTCTGGTGGCTGCTGGCCACTCTTTGCGTTCCTTGGCTTCTGGCCTAACTCCAGTGTCTGCCTCCATCTTCACAGTTCTGCTTACCCCATATGTGTGTTAAATCCCCCTTTCCTTTCTCTTATAAGGACACCAGTCATTGGATTTGGGGTCCACCCTAAATCGATGATAATCTCATCTCAAGATCCTTAATTATGTCTGCAAAATCCTATTTCCAAAGATGGCCACATTTGTAGGTCTAGGAGTTAGGACTTGGATCTTTCTTTTGGGGGCCACTCTTCACCCATGACAGGGCCAGCATCAGTTGTTCTACCAAGGTGGTGATGTAGAAAAAAGATTTATCTGATAACTGGCTATTTAAAATAAATCAGGAGATAGCTCCCTTATGGCTTTAAGGTTAGAAAGATCATATTTGGTGCTGTGAAGAGTATTATTAATGAGGATTTAGTCTCTCTCTCTCTCTCTTTCACACACACACACACACACACACACACACACACTTTCAGTGTAATTTTCTATTTTAATTATCATCTCATTTTCTGAAGTGAATCCCCTTCAGTTTTCCCCAAGACATTCCAACCTCCACCTTCGCCTAGAATTGGACAAATGATTTACCTTTTCAGAGTGTCTCCCACCTGTATTCCTTAAGGCAAAGGCAGCCTTGAGAAGGGGTTGCCTCTTGTCAACATGTTCCTGAATGGGATGGTGAAAGGGTTCTTGACCACCCCACCGTTTGGCCAACTCTGGCTATGGCCACATGTTCTTCCTGCTCCAAAGCCAGCAGGAAACAGTAGCTGGGATGCTGGAGCTATTTAGAATGGTATGATTAGTTCACATGTCTCCTGACCCACAGGCTTTGCCATTTGATAAACTTACAACATTGCTTTTGAATATCAAGTGACTAAGAAGAATGACTAATTAGACAATCCCAAATTGATGACTTGGAATCTTTGAAGAAAAAAGACTCAGAAATGAGATTTACTGTCACTCTCAAGCATTTCCTGAGCAGAATTTCCTGAGCATTTCCTAAGCAGAATTTCCAGCCTTCTGGAAAAGGCTGTGAAATAAGACTCTCCTTGGCCAAGAGAGAATAATCTAGTCTACAGAGACCAAACACAAATACCAAGAAAGGAAACAAAGTCTCCTGGGAGACATAAGGATGATGATGAGATATGGAAGTCAGAGAGAGTGAGAGAGAGAAAAGGAGAGAGAGAGGACATATGCACATGCAAGCATAGTGATGCCAGCCTGTTCTCAAGAACAGTCTCTCTGTTTACCACAGGGAGCTGGGACCACTATGAAGGTGAGTCTCTTCCAGTGATGGCTTCAGCGGCTGTTTCTTTTCCCCATTGCTTGTACCTACTCTGTGTTAGACAATGGCAAGACTAGGAAAGAATAATATGGCTCAATCTGTTTAGACGTTCTTTAGCCTCAATGGTGATGCTTACATGAAGCCCACTTTAGATACCCTCAGAATGGGTTGGACACCTTGGGGTTGGCTTTGGCAAGAATTAAATCTGTGGCACTGAGTTAAAGAAGAGAACTAGCTTTCCAGGACTAATGCTAGGTGTCGGACTTTGCAAAAGGGAGTGAGACCAGAAAGGTAGGTGGGACACCCTAGCATAAGAGGTGAAGTACTCCCCACATTCAGCTGCAGAAAAGGTATAGCTCACATTTTTAAATTAAGTGGTGAGATGTTCCTTTTCTTCAGGACAGAAACAGCTATAATAACCTACATGAATATCTAACTTCCCAGAAAAGTGATTAAAAATTAGTGACAAATTGTTAAACATTTTTTTCTATTTTACCTCCGTGCATTTGCGTAGAGGAAGAGACACAATATTACACTGTTGGCTACTGCCTGCTGTCCTCTGGGAAATTGTCTCTTGATATGGAAAAGATAGGTAATCGGAACATCCCAGGAATAGGGGAGTTTGTCCATCCATCCTTCTCTCCCTTCTTCCCTCCCTCCATCCTTCTAGCCATCCATCATCCTGCCAACACATTGAGTCCCTATAAGGCATTCGGTGCTGTAAGAGATGCAAAAAGAAATAGGACACGGTGCTGAAATTACATTATCTTTCAACTGCCGAATCTTGTGATTCTGTAGTTTTCCCCGTTAGATGATAAATCCACCAATGTTCCTTTAGCCGTGCTCAACAATTGACTACCAGAAGAGGAGGAGCCTGAAGTCAAGAAGTCTCTGTGCAAATCCCAATCCTGTTACAAGTTGTGTGATTATGGGTTAACTAATCAAATGATCTAGACCACAGCTTCCTCATTTGCAAGTGAGAAATAATTCCACCTTCAGTGAGTTAAAGGGAATAAGTAAAACATTTAAAATTCCTGCATGTAGTAATTCTCTTTCTCATAATTCTTATAGGAAGACCTTTCCTTCTTACAGGAATTCGACATTTACCTGTAAAATAGTCTGTGATGTTTAAGACTTTGGTTTAAGACTCATAAAGAAAGGAACTTAATTGTAGTCCCCAAGTCAGGATTGCCTGGCAGGTCTCCTGGTTTTTTGACTGTCTCCCTTCCAGGATTCTTAGAATGTTACCTGGTCTGAAGAAGTTTCAAAGCTCTCAGTCCATCTGCTTCATACCAGGTCAACCTGGGTTTCTCTCTTTTCCAGTGCTGCATATCCTTGAATATTTATGGCTTTTGTGCATGCTAGTACATTTAGGATTTCCAAAGGAGCCATTATTGCTCTTACTCATGCTTAAATGTTTGCTCACCCAGCCCACAGACTTGCTGGCACATAGCAGGGAGCCACATGCATTTCCCAAGTCTGTGGGTCAAAGGCTATTTTTTATCATTTGGGTCAGATGTATACTATTTATGAACTTCATTTGATTTTTTTTAAATTTTTTTAGATTTATATTTATTTATTTTCAGCATAACAGTATTCATTATTTTTTGCACCACACCCAGTGCTCCATGCAATCTGTGCCCTCTATAATACCCACCACCTGGTACCCCAATCTCCCACCCCCCCCGCCCCTTCAAAATCCTCAGATTGTTTTTCAGAGTCCAAGTCTCTCATGGTTCACCTCCTCTTCCAATTTCCCCAAACTCCGTTCTCCTCTCTAACTCCCCATGTCCTCCATGCGATTTGTTATGCTCCACAAATAAGTGAAACCCTATGATAATTGACTCTCTCTGCTTGACTTATTTCACTCAGCATAATCTCTTCCAGTCCTGTCCATGTTGCTACAAATGTTGGGTATTCATCCTTTCTGATGGAGGCATAATACTTCATAGTGTATATGGACCACATCTTCCTTATCCATTCGTCTGTTGAAGGGCATCTTGGTTCTTTCCATAGTTTGGCGACCGTGGCCATTGCTGCTATAAACATTGGGGTACAGATGGCCCTTATTTTCACTGCATCTGTATCTTTGGGGTAAATACCCAGTAGTGAAATTGCAGGGTCATAGGGAAGCTCTATTTTTAATTTCTTGAGAAATATCCACACTGTTCTCCAAAGAGGCTGCACCAACTTGCATTCCCACCAACAATGTAAGAGGGTTCCCCTTTCTGCACATCCATTCCAACACATGTTATTTCCTGTCTTGGTAATTTTGGCCATTCTAACTGGTGTAAGGTGATATCTCATTCTAACTGGTGTAAGGTGATATCTCAATGTGGTTTTAATTTGAATCTCCCTGAGGGCTAGTGATGATGAACATTTTTTCATGTGTCTGAAAGCCATTTGTATGTCTTCATTGGAGAAGTGTCTGTTCATATATTCTGCCCATTTTTTGATATGGTTGTCTGTTTTATGTGTGTTGAGTTTGAGGAGTTCTTTATAGATCCTGGATCTCAACCTTTTGTCTGTACTGTCATTTGCAAATATCTTCTCCCATTCCGTGGGTTGCCTCTTTGTTTTTTGACTGTTTCCTTTGCTGTGCAGAAGCTTTTGATTTTGATGAAGTCCCAAACGTTTATTTTCGCTTTAGTTTCCTTTGCCTTTGGAGACATATTTTGAAAGAAGTTGCTGTGACTGATATCGAAGAGATTACTGCCTATGTTCTCCTCTAGGATTCTGATGGATTCCTGTCTCACGTTGAGGTCTTTTATCCATTTTGAGTTTATCTTTGTGTACGGTATAAGAGAATGGTCGAGTTTCATTCTTCTGATTTTTTTTTAATCCGAAAGTTTCTCCAGCCAATACGTGGGGACCAGAAAATGTTTATTTGTGAATTGTGTTTTTATTATTCAAAATACATTTATGGTTCTTGTGAAAAATAAGGTGAGAATTGCTAAATGTCCTTTCAACCAGAAGAGGAAATACCTATAGAAGTGGAAACTCCACATTGGTTTTCTGATTTCACAGAGATTACATTGGGCAAAGTGTGGATTTTTAAAAAGACCTTGCTCCATCAACTCCTTCTGCCAACTAGCTCTGGGGATGTGGGCAAATAATCTCTCAGAGTTTACTTTTCTAATTTGTAAGTGGGGACAATAATACCTAAATTTAGGATAGCTGTGAGATTATAGAGAATGCCTGTAAAAGGTGTGGCAGAAAGCTTGGCACATTGCACTCAATAAACACTGTACTCTTGCTTTGATTTCCTCCTATTTCCCACTACTTCCATATGTACTGTATCTCAAGGGTAAGGCCTTTTTGTAGGTCACAATGTCATCCATGTGAGGGTTAGGCTATCACAAATGGAAAATTTTTCTTTTGTGCTTGAGGGATATGACCCTTCCCTTTTCTGTATATGAATACTTACAATACTTAGTCAAATGAGTAACTAAATTTAGTCAAATGAGTAACTAAATAATGGTAGAGAGGTCATCAGAGCCTTGACTCTGTATTGTAGTATAGCACATAGGGAGGTAGTTGAAATTCTCCCATTTCATGCACCGTGAATCTGTGAACACCTTAGCTTTCAGGTGCTACTAGGCTGACGTACACAGTGATGAGTCAAACATACATGGTCCGTATTTTCATGATGCTTCTAACTTTAACACCAAAGTTGCATGTGTAATTGTAAATTGTGGTAAGTGCTGTGAAAGAGAAGTCTAAAGGGTGTGAGAAGGAATGACACAGCAGACCTAATTTAGATGGGAAGATTGGTCAAAGCAGGCTTTTATGTAAGCTTTGACCTATGCCAGGAGCTAGTCAGGAAAAGAACAGAGGCAAAATTCATTCTAAGTGGAGCCTGGGAAAAGTGGATCTGGTTTAAGAAACCAGGCGAAGAGAAGGTCCAGTCGCCTTATGAAAGAGAGCATGAGGGGGCGCCTGGGTGGCTCAGTGGGTTAAAAGCCTCTGCCTTCGGCTAGGGTCATGGCTCAGGGTCCTGGGCTGGAGCCCTGCATCAGGCTCTCTGCTCAGCAGGGAGCCTGCTTCCTCCTCTCTCTCTGCCTGCCTCTCTGCCTACTTGTGATCTCTATCACATAAATAAATAAAATCTTTAAAAAAAAAAAAAAGAGTATGAGGAAAGATGGTAGAGGGGGGACAGGGTAGGACCACCAAGGTCCTTACAAGGTCCTTACAGGTTCTGTATGTTACTTTATGTACAGTGAGGATGATAGGAATGTTTGAAGCAGGAAAATGAACTGCTTAGATTCAGGATTTTTAAATGCCCTTCCAGATGCAGTAAAAAGAAGGAATTGGGATTTGGGTGGGAAGGATGAGGGTAGCATGGAGCTCACGAAAGAAAGCAGGGAGACTAGGTGGAAGGTAATGAAAGGCCAGTGGAAGGTAGTGAGAGACCAGCTGGCTTGCCATAGGGTGGAGGCAGAACTGAGAGCCCCTGCTGCTGGATGGATCACAGAAAAGAGGTTGATGAGGGAGGGACAGATGATTTCTATTTCTTGCTTTAGCAGCTGAAAATAATGCCCCATGAACAGAACATCACAAGAGTGGTCTTAAGTTGGTCATCAATTTCAATTGCTGCAATTTGGGGTATTAATTCATATACTTAGAGAATGTTGCTTAGGTTTTCTATCTTGATTGTTTTGTTTCTACGGAGTTGTTAGCATCTTGATTGTTTCGCTAATGGTCTCTGATTCTTCACTGTCAATAAGATCTTACACGAGAGTGTGGAACTGGTGGGTTATGTACACACATCGGCTTCTGCTCTGCCTTAGTTATCGTCACAAATCTTTAATGATCACTACTTTAGAAAAATCTCAACCCCCAACGAGATTGTTCTAATTGATCTCTGAACATCTGCCCCTTTCTTTTCCCACATCTTTGCCCTTGTCTGCAATGCCCTCAACCTTCCTGCCTGCCAGTCTGAAGTCTGAATACCCTCTTAGAGATTCAGTTTATGCTACTGCCTCTGAGAAGCCTTTACTGATCACCTTAGCTCAGTGGGCTTCTTTAGACACCTCCAACTTGACCCTGGAATCTCAGTTTTCTTTGTATAGTTATGACTTTGGGTCTTTCCTGCCCCCAAACATTGTAAGTTTCTTGGAGACAAGGGCGAGGTCTTTATATGCCTCTAGAAACTTTTGTAAGTCCTCACACGTGGTCAAAGTTTAAAAATGTTTCTTGGTCAAGTGGTTGAGTTCATGTCAAGGCAGGTGGGAGGGAAGCCTGGTGAAGCAGTATTTTGGGTTACGTGGGACCTTAAGACAACGTCCATGCTGCAAATTAAAGGCAACTATCTGGCTACACATAAATAATATTGTTTCTGCACTTATCACAAAATAATTATATCATGGCCTCTGTTTTCTTCTATCAGTGCATATTGGAGATTGAGTTTGAAGACGAGCACATTTTTAGAGCTTTGTGATATTTCAGTGCTGTCTGTTGCTGTACTTTCTAGAGCCACATTGTACATTTTTTTTTTTCATTCTCTGAAATATATTCAAGACAGTTTCTGGGCATGGATCCAAGAAACAGTTTCAAGAAACCAGGGAATTAAATAGCACCAACCAAATTTTCAGTTGTAACAATAGCTATTAAGCGGATCTCATTTAATTCTGCGCTGTTATCTGGACCACGGAAAATTAACTCTTGCCTTTTCAAGTCTCAATATTTATGGGGTTGGGACACCAAACTAGTGTTTGTCTAGATTTTTGATACCCTAATCCCCCACCCAAAGTGTTGCTTAATCATGACACACTTAAAACATGTCTAAATTCTTCTCTGAGAATTTGGGGAATGTTCAAAATAATCTGGAAGCCATTCACAGTATCATAAAGCCAGTACATGTAGTCTTTTTGTCTAGGAGCTCAAAGTAAAAAAAGGAACAGCAATGTCAAAATGGACATGGCCTAATTTTTACATTGCATTTTGTTGTTTTCTTTCTGGAAACCATCCAGAAGTCCTTGAACTGGATTCATCTCCTTCTTTTGTCTGGGGATTTCAACATCTAGCTCAGTGGTTCTTAACCAAAGGTCAAATTAGAAATGATCTGTGGAACAGGCATCCAGTCACCAAATTCCACTGTGCAGCCAAGGTTTAAGACTAAGGCAGCTAAGTAAACATTAACATGCTGTAGCCTATAGGCTTCTATCTAAGCACAGTGGAATGGGAATGTTCATAGCAGTCTTCTTCATAATAGCTCATCTGGAAACAACCCATATGTCCATCAACAGTAGAATGGAAAACTAAATTGTGGAATCTCCTACAAGAGGATACAATCTAGCAGTACAAATAGCTGAGTTACAGTTACACAAAACAGCATAGATGAGCCTCCTGATGTGGAATGAAAGAAGCCGGATGTAAATAAATACATATTGTCTCATTATATTTTTGTAAAATTCAAACATGGGAAAGTGTAACCTATATTGTTAAAAGTTGGGGTATTGATTATGTTTGGGGAGGGAGATGAGGCAGTAATTGGGAGTGATCACAGGAAAAGAATCCACAGTGCTGGTAATGTCCTCTCTTTTGAGCTTTGTGGAAGTTAGAGGCCTTAGGTTATACAACGTAAAATTATGCTTTTCTTTCTTCATTCCAGTATGTTCTAAAATCTATATGCTGAAATAATTAAAGAAGTTCACCTATAATATCAAACAATATAATCTTCTGGAATAAGCTCTTTGACCAAATAATAGTGGAAGTTTACAGTGATACTTATCACTATGGGTCTTGATTTTCTGTTGGTTCTTGTTTTTTTAAATATAATGCACTCTTAGAGACAGACCTACTTAAGACAATATTTTGGAAGTTAATATATTAATCACAGTAAATGAACAGATAAATCTGTTCATTTAATTCTGTTCTAAAGCAACTAGCATCTGGTATAAACCCAATTATATGATTTTCAAATGCAGTATCTTATAGACTCACATTGTAATATGGATCTTAGCAGGGTTAACATTGTACTATTTTTAATCCACCCTTGATATCTTGAAGGTGCCTAATAAATTTATGGGCTGAAACATTTTATTGATTCATATGATACAGGACTGAATCATTTAATTCACTCCTAAATGTTCTTTTCTATTTTTTTTAAAGATTTTATTTATTTATTTGACAGACAGAGATCACAAGCAGGCAGAGAGGCAAGCAGAGAGAGAGGGGGAAGCAGGCTCTCCACTGAGCAGAGAGCCTGATGTGGGGCTCGATCCCAGTACCCTGGGATCACAACCCTAGGCGAAGGCAGAAGCTTCCACCCACCGAGCCACCCAGGCACCCCACTAAATGTTATTTTCTGATTTTGACAGTAATGTAGGTTTATTGTAGGAAAGTTAGGAAATAATCAAAAGAAAAATGCTCATAATTCAACCCCCTGGAGGCAAGCACTTCTAACACTGCATATGTCTTCCTCTGGGAAGACATATATGCACATGCATTTAAACAAAATTAGCTGTATAGTTTTTTCATCTAGTGATATAAGCATCTTGCTAAGCCATAAGTGTTCTGCAGGGGTATGAATTTTAAAGGGCACATAGCATGCCATAACTTATTTAAACTCTATTGTTGGACTTTTAGGGTTTTCTATTTTTTTTGCTTCCATTGGATGCTAAGAATAGAATGAGCTTTGCAGTGGTGTAGAAAACAGGCTAAGTAATGTCAGTTATATCTCAGTTTAAAAAAGGAAAAGAACTACAGCAGGTAACGTGAGGAGCTGGCATGACCAAATTTTGCTACCTTGTCTATTGCTGGCAGTCTACATCCTCCTCTCCCTCTTCCTCTTCTTTTTTCTTCCCTTCCCCCTCCCCTCCTCTTTTTTCCTCCTCCTTCTCCTCCTCTTCTCTGGCTACAGTGGCCTCCTTGTTGCCCATCAGTACACCAGTTTACTCTTCTAGCTTTGGGAATTTGTGTCTCCTTCTGCCTGGATCACTTTTCCTGTCACCACGTGGCTCCTTCACTTTGTGGAGGTCTGTATTCAACATCCTCTTTTCACTAAAACCTTCTCTGGTCACCCAGGGTAGCATTTCACCCACATAACCCCAATTCTTCTATCATCTCCAAGATTCATTTCCTTTTTCTGCTCTAGCATTCATCATTAGCCACATGGTTTCTATTTCCATTATCTTTCCTAGGTGGTCTCCCCTACTGGACTGCTAAGCACCAGGAGCCCAGGGCTCTTTGCTCCTTTCATTCGCAGCTGAGTCCTCAGGGTGTGGACTGTCTTCTCATTCTTAATGCTCAAAAAAATATATTTGTTGAAGGAGCAATGAGTCAGTTTCACTGTCATCGTAATCACCATCAACAGCCCAGCTCCATCAGGAATCCTTTATTGAATACTCATGCTGTATGGAAATATATAATCTGGTCATAGCAATTGGGTACTAATTTAACAGACTCCATTATTTGAAGTGACCCACTCACAGTATATCCTCAGAGACAGTTCAGACCACGAAATTGAATAGATGGTCTTTGTTTAAGTCACGGAACACAAGAGCTAGACAATAAGAAGCTGGAAAAACTGCTCTGAGCACATAATTAACCAGATTAAAATGATTCAAAAGGGATTAATGAAGGAAAAGGAAATTAGGGGTTGAGGAACCTCTGAATCTTCCCAGTTCTTGCAAAACGTGAAGAGTAATTTATAAGATGATGGGGTTTATCCCCCTTATCTAGAAGAACAAGACATCCTGACCTAGTCTGCCCATAGCAACTCTGCCAAACCGCAGTCCTGGATCAGCTCAAAAGTACATTTTCCTTGTTCCTCCTCCAGTTCCAAAACCCACTGGCACTGTTGAAGAAAACCAAGTAACCAGCTCCACTGCAAATATGCAATACCCAGCCTCATGCAGGCCCACAGCTCTGCTTAGCAATCCTGGA
Organism: Mustela putorius furo; assembly: GCF_011764305.1. Classification (NCBI taxonomy): domain Eukaryota; kingdom Metazoa; phylum Chordata; class Mammalia; order Carnivora; family Mustelidae; genus Mustela; species Mustela putorius. The sequence goes on from NW_025421998.1 coordinate 17,886,215, forward strand.
ATGGAGTGGTTCTTGACTTTTTCCTTCTCAGAACCCTTTTTATACTAAATTATTGAGGCCCCAAAGAACTTTTATGTACATCATACATATTGATGTTTATTGTATTAGAAATTAAAACCAAGAAATTTGGGGCATCTGCATGGTTCAGTGGGTTATGCCTCTGCCTTCAGCTCAGGTCATGTTCTCAGGGTCCTGGGATCAAGCCCCACATCTGGCTCTCTGCTCAGTGGTGAGCCTGCTTCCTCCTCTTTCTCTGCCTGCCTCTCTGCCTGCCTCTCTGCCTACTTGTGATCTCTCTTTCTCTCTCTCTGTCAAATTAATAAATAAAATTTTTTTATTAAAAAAACCTCAAGAAATTTCAAACACATTTAAACCATTTAAAAGTAGTCATAAAATCAACACATGTTAACACAATAAACACATTTTTATAAAATAACAATATTTTCCCAAGAAAATCAATGAGAAATGAGCATTCTTTTGCATTTTTTGCTAATGTCTTTAATGATTGGTTTAACAGAAGATAGCTGGATTCTTATATCTGCTTCCCCTTTCAGTCGGTTGAGATGTAGCCTTCTGTGTAGCCTCTAAAAGACTCTGTTGTCCACTTCTGAGAGAGTGAGTGAAAAGGTAAATAATCTTATCAATTTATCAAATAATCTTACCATTTTATCAAAAGGTAAAAAACTTATCATTATTATGTAATTTACCCTCTGCTCTGTTTTAGTTTGTCATGTGTACTCAGTCTTCCCAAAGGTTCCTGATGGTTTTTGCTTATTACCAGTCACCTCCAGTCACTGTCAAATCCAATGGCAAATTTCATTAGCTGGAGGGACTGGGGAAGGCTTCATGTGCGTCGAAGTAGATGTATGGACCAAGTCAAAGTAGAACAAAGTTCCTGTGACAGGAGGTAAGGGAAAGTAAAGCTGTCAATGTCCAGTAAGGAGTCCAGACTCCTCTTTGGAGCACAAGAAGCCATGGAAGTTGACAAGCCTAGCTTGGAAAGAAGGCATATTAAGCAACACTTCTTTTTTTTTTGGACAAGAGGAAACAGAACAAAAGATGCTGCTGTTGGTGCTCATGATGTGTAGGAGAGTGGAGAGTATTGTTCTTCTATTCAGTAGATGTTTATTGAACTCCTACTAAGTACTAGATAATTGATAGTTTCTACTTACTCTGTGTTACAAGATGAATGCCATTTGGGAAAAGGAGTGTGGTTGTAGCTTAGAAGGGCAGTAAAGTTCGGAACAACTTCTGCGGTTGGCATTGTTAAAGGGCATCACAAAGACGGTCAAAGAACCGCCAGGGTCTAGTCAACGGATAGTCTAATCTATGGTTAGGAAATTGTAAGTGAGAGCCAGTGGAGCAGAAGACCAAAAGTGTAGGTGAACTATGGGGTGTTCATGAGAGCATGTTTAAAATGATTAGCCTTAGATTTCAGACTTTTTTAAAAAATTTATTGAGGTAAAATTCATTTAACATAAAATTAATCATTAATCTTTCTAAAGTATCTGATTTGGTAGCATTTATTCACAGTGTTGGGTACCTGTCACCTCTGTCTAGTTCCAAGATATTTTATCACCTAAAAGGTAGTCCCTTTCCCATGAAGCAGTCACTGGCCATTCACTCCCCCTCCTAGCCCTAGCCAACCATTAGTCTATTCTCTATCAGTATGGATTTTCCTTTTCTGGATATTTCATATCAATAGAGGTATGCAGTATGTGACTTGCTTCTTTCTTTCAGCATACATAAAGATTTCAGAGTCCTTCCATGTTGTACCATGGATCAGTACTATGTTTCCTTTTGCTGTCAAATAATGTTCCATTTTTTGGATATGCTACATTTTATTTATCCATTTACCAGCGATGAATGTGCCCCCCTACTACTTTTTGGCTATTATGAATAATGATGCTATGAACTTGTGTGTATAAGTTTTTGTGTGGACATATGTTTTCATTTGGGGGGGTATATACCTAGGAGTGGAATTGTTGAGTCATAGGGTAGCTCTATGTTAAAATATTTGAAGAATTACCAAACTGTTTTCTAAAACAACCATTTTACATTTCCACCAGGAGTACAGGAGAGTTCTAAATTCTCCACCTCTTTGCCAATAGTTGTAGTTATTTTTGTTATTTTATTATAGCCTTCCTTGTTGGTATGAAGTTATGGTTTGTATTTCTCTAATGACTAATGCTACTAAGCAGCTTTTCACATGCTTATTTACTTACTGTCTGTACATTTTCCTTGATGAAGGGTCAGTTCAGCTTTTGCCCATTTTCTATTTGGATTGTTATTTTAATGTTTAGAGAATTCTTAATATATTCTGGATGCACACCTTTGGTCAGATATGTGATCTATGAATATATTCTCTTGGTTTGTAGCTTGTCTTTTCATTCTCTTAGCAGTGTCTTTTGCAGAGCAGAGGCTTTTAATTTTTTTGAAGACCAAATTGCTATTTTTAAAAATGTATGGGTCATGCTTTTTCACGTCATGCCTAAAAACTGTTTGCCTGAATTTCTCTGAAGATTTCCTCCTTTTTTCTTAAAAAGCTTTATAGTTTTACACTTTACATTTATATCTTTAATCCATTGGAGTTAATTTTTTAAAAGATTTATTATTTTAGAGAAGGAGAGAGAGAGGAGAGAGAATGCCTGAGTGGGAGAAAGGGCAGAGGGAGAGGGAGAGAGGGGAAGCAGACTCCTTGCTGAGCAGAGATCCCAATGTGAGGCTTGACCTCATGGCTCTGAGACCATGACCTGAGCCAAAACCAAGAGTCAAAAGGCCAACATTCACAAATTATGAATTTAGGTCTACAGTTTTTGGTCCAATTTGTCCAGCCCCCTTGGAATTACACCCATTTATGGAACAGTTGCTCTGAAGAAGAACTGAGGGCCAACTGAACAGCTTCTGCACAAGAAAAGATAGAGAGAATGTCAAAAGATAACAGCAAGAGAGACAGAGAACGTAACAGAGGGTCTCCCCCTCCCCACGCTGTGAGTGGCAATGGGATAGATTCTTCTGTTCTTGGGTGCAGGAAAAAAAAAGCCACAGTTAAAAACAGCAACTGGCAAATAAATAAATAAATAAATAAATAAATGTAAATAAAACAGCAGCTGGTTTATAAAAGAGAGCACTAGAATGCCACCAACAGCAGAGGCACTTTGGGGACACTCTCTGGGTCATAGGGACTGGAGAATGACAGGTTTATAGTCTCCATCCACCTTAAGAGCACAGACCAGAGTGGGTCCAGTGCTGTAGCTGCCCTACCATCTCAGCAATCCCCAGGTCCACAAACACACATCAGCCTCAGTTGCACTGGGATACAAGAAAAAAGAAAAAAAAAAGCTTTTTTTTTTTTTTAAATTAAAAATGCTGCAGTTTAAAAGAGCAATGAGCATGTAAAAGAGCTGGTCCTGGACTATACCCCACCTCAGCTCCTGCCACCCCTTCAGGACACCCTCTGTGGAAAGTCCTGGTACACCCCAGTTTATGTCCACTTGAGTTTCAGCTATTCTATCAAGGTGTCTCCTGCAGGTAGAGCCCCAGGTCCCTTCAGTTGACACTCACTTGTTTCAGCTGTGTGGTCCAAGCACCCTCTTTGTAGAGAGCTCAAGGACCTCATGCCCCCCGCCCCCCACACTGCTTTAGCTTCAGCTGCTCTGCCAGGGCACCCTCTGCACAGAGCATCGCAGTACACCTCAACTTGCATCCATTTCAGTTTTAGCTGTCCTTCCAGTGTGTCCTCAATGCACAGAATCCTGGACACCCCAGCCTGGATTCACTTCAGTTTTAGCTCTCCTCACAGGGCACCTACTGCACAGAAAGCCCCAGGATCCCCAGCCCACACCAGCCACTGCTTCAGCTAGCTAGCAAAAGTCACCAGTCATCACACACAGTCTACTCAGGGGACAGCCATACACAAGACCATTCCCGTAAGTTTAGGAGAATTAGCTGTTCTGCTTAATCTATAGAAATGAACACAGAAAGCAAAGCAAAATGGGGAAATAGATAAATAGCTCCAAAGGAAAGAACAAGGGAAAAAAAGCCTCAGAAAATAACTGAATAAAACAGAGATAAGCAATATACTTCAATGCAATAAAGAATTTAAAGTAGTGTTGGTCAAGATGCTCACTGGGCTACAGAACAGAGAAGAGCTCAGTGAGACCTTTAATGAAGAGAGAGAAAATGCATTTTAGAAAAGAATGAATTAGAGTTGAAGAATACAATAACCGATATCAAAAACACACCATCAACAATGGGTGCAGCCTAGTGGATATAGAGCTTATCAGTGATCTGGAAGACAAATTATTGGCAGTCACCCACGATAAACAGCAAAAAAAAAAAAAAAAAAAAAAAAGATTTAAAAAAAAATGAGGATAGATTAAGGGATCTCTTGGGAACATCAAGAGAACAAACATTCATGTTATAAGGATCCCAAGGAGAAGAAGAAAGGAGTAGAGAATTTATGTTCAGAAATAATAACTGAAAATTTCCCTAAACTAAGGAAGAGAATAAACATCCAGGAGAAGCACAGAGTTCCAAACAAGATAAACCCAAGGAGGTCCATACCATGACACATAATAATTAAAATGTCAAAGTTTAAAGATAAAAAAAGAATTTTAAAAGCAACAAGAGAGATGAGGAGAGAAGTTACCTACAAAAGTAAAACAAAACAAAACAAAACAAAAAAACCCGTGTAAGACTATCAGCTGATTTATCAGAAGAAACTGCATGCTGGGAAGGAGTGGCATCATGTGTTCAAAGTGCTGAAAGGACAAACCTACCACCAAGAATACTTAACCTGGCAGGATCATCATTCAGATTTCAAGAAGAGATAAAGCATTTCCCCAGACAAACAAAAGATAAAAGAGTTTATCACCACTAAATCAGCTGTACAAGAAATGTTAAAGAGTCTTCTTTAAGCGGAAAAGAAATAACCATAACTAGACATAAGAGAATTATGAGTAAAAAGATATAAAATATGACAGCACATACATAAAACATGGAAGAGGGAGTAAGTTTTTTTTTATTATTTTTAAAATGTGTTTGAACTTAAATGACCATCAAATTAATATAGACTGCTATATATTTGGGATGTTGTAACAACAAACTCAAAACCTGTAATAGATACACAAAAAATAAAGAGAAAGAAAGCCAAACATAGCACAGCAGAAGCTCATCTATCACAAAGAAAGAGAGCAAGAAAGTTTTCTATTCTACTGACTTTTTAAATTATTTAAAACTGTATTATAGTAAAATGTTAAAAATGTAAAAAAAAAAAAAAGCACAAGAGAAGTAAGAAAGAGACCTTCAAAAACAACCAAAGCACAAGGAATAAAATGACAATAAGTACATACCTATCAATAATTACTTTAAATATAAATAGCCTAAGTGTCAAAAGACAGGGTAGCAGGATGGTTAAAAAACAAGACGCATCTATATGCTGTCTACAAGAGACTCATGCAGACCTGAAGACGTATACAGACTGAAAGTGAAGAGATAGAAAAACATTTACCATGCAAATGAAAGCAAAGAACAAAAACAAAAACAAAAGAAAAGAAAACCCAGAGCCAGGATAACAATACTTATATCAGGTAAAATAGACTTTAAAATCTGCTATGAAATATTGGCAAACCCTTTTCAACAATGCATTAGAAGGATCATTTGCCATGATCAAGTGGGACTTATTCCAAGGAAGCAAGGATGATTCAATATTCACAAACTAATCAACATGATATACCACATCAACAAAACAAAGGGTAAAAATCATATGATCATCTCATGTAATACATGCAGAAAAAGCATCTGACAAAGTTCAACATCTATTCATCATAAAAACTCTCAGCAAAGTAGGTCTGGAGGGCGCATACCTCAATATAATAAAGCCACATATGAAAAACCCACACCTAACATCTTACTCAATGATGAAAACCTGAGAGCTTTCCCTTTAAGATCAGGAATAAGACAAGGATGTCTATTCTTGCCACTTTTATACAACATAAAACTAGTAAGTCCTAGCCAAAGCCATCAGATATGAAAAAAATTAGTGTCATCTATATTGGTAAAGAAGTTAAATTGTCACTATTCACATATGATAGAAGACACTGCATAGAAAACCCTAGAACTTCCCCCCCCCCAAACTACTAGAAGTAATAAATGAATTCATTAACGTTGCAAGATACAAAATTAATACCCAGAAATTGGTAGTGTCTCTATACACCTATAATTAAGTAGCAGAAAGAGAAATTAAGAAAAGAATACCATCAACAACTGCATTGAAAAGATTAAAATACCTAGGATAAACTTAACCAAAGAGGTGAAAGACTTGTACTCTGAACACTATAAAACACTGATGGAATTTAAGATAACATCAACAAATGGAAAGATATTCCATTCTTATCTATTGGAAGATTTAATATTGTTAAAATGTCCATATTACCCATAGTAATCTAGTTTCAGTGCAATCCCTATCAAAATACTAAAATATAAATCCCTATCAAGATATCAAAAAAAAAAAGGTATTTTTCACAGAACTAGAATAAATAATACTAAAATTTGTATAGGAGCACAAAAGACCCTGAATAGCCAAAGCAATCTTGAGAGAGAAAAACAAACCCAGAGATATGAAAATCCCAGATTTCGGGATACACTACAAAACTGTAGTAATCAAAACAGTATATAGTACCGGCACAAAAATAGACACATAGATCAATGGAACAGAGTAGAGAGCCCAGAACTAAACCCATGATTATATGGCCAATTAGTCTATAACAAAGGAGGCAAGAATATACCATGGGCAAAGACAGTTTCTTCAATAAATGAAGCTGGGAAAACTGGAGAGCTACATGTAAAAGAATGAAGCTGAACTACTTTATAACCACACAAAAATAAACTCAAAATGGATTAAAGATTTAAATGTGTGACCTGAAACCATAGAAATTCTAGAAGAGTATACAGGCAGTAATTTCTCTAATAGCAACCACAGAAACTTTTTTCTAGATATGTCTCCTAAGGTTAGGGAAACAAAATCCAAAATAAACTACAAAGATTACAGCAAAATAAAAAGCTTTTGCACAGCAAAGGATGTCATTAGCAAAACAAAAAGGCAACTTAATAAATGGAAGAAAATATTTGCAAATGATATATCCAATAAGGGGTTAATATCCAAAATATAAAAAGAACTTATATAACTCAACACCAAAAAAACAAAATACAATAAAAACAATGGGCAGAGGACCTTAACAATTTTTCCAAAGAAGATATACAGATGGCTAGTGGACACATGAAAAGATGCTTAGCACTACTACTCATCAGGGAAATTCAAATCAAAACCACAATGAGATATCACCTCACACCTGTCAGAATGGCTAAAACCAAACACATAACAGGAAACAAGTATTTGCAAAGATGTGGAGAAAAAGGAACTCCTGACCGTTGTTGAGGGGAATGTAAATTGGTGCAGCTATGTGGAAGACAGTGTGGAAGTTCCTCAAAAATTTAAAAATTGAGATTCCATATGATCTAATAATTTCACTACACACACACACACACACATATATATATATATATATATATATATATATATACATATACATATACACACATATATACCCAAGGAAAACAAAAATACTAATTCAAAAAGATATGCACCCCTATGTGTATTGCAGCATTATTTACAATGGAGATATGGAAGCAACCTAAGTTTCCATGGATAGATGAATGGATGAGAAAGAGGTGGTATATTTGTACAATGGAATATTATACAATCAGGAAAAGGATCAGATCATGCCATTTGTGACAACATGGATGGACCTGGAGGGTATTATGCTCTGTGAAATAAGTCAGACTGAGAAAGTCAAATATCATACGGATTCATGCATATATGGAATTTTTAAAAATGAATAAGCAAACAAATAAAAAGCAGAATCAAGCCTGTAAATAGAAAACAAGCTGTGATGTTTGCTAGAGAGAAGGCAGAGTGGAGGACTGGGCAACACAGGTGAAGGGAAGTGGGAGAATACAGGCTTCCAGTTATGGAATGAAGAAGTCATGGGAATAAAAGACACAGCATGAGGAATATGGTCAATGATATTGTAATAGTGTTGTATGGTGAGAGGTGGTAACTACATTTGTGTGGGCATAGTATAATGTAGAAACTTGTTTTATCACTATATTGTACACCTGAGGCTAGTGTAACATTGTAGCATTGTGTGTTAACTACACTGAAATAAAGAACTAAAAAACAAAAAGCCAAAAACTCCTAAAGGATCCTATTCTTTGTCCTTCACCTAGTGGGCTAGGATTTCTTTCAGTGTTTTATTCTGCCTGCTAGTGCACATTTTTGCTAGACTCAGGTTTTTGGAAAAGAAACATTGTGAGAATTCTCCCTCATGCTCTGTGCTGCAAGACTCCTTTTCTTGGTATTCTCATCAAAAAATAGGTTTTCTCTTGGGGTCTTGGTGCCCATTTGACTAGGATGTAGCTCTGCTGCTGAGACTATTCTTGAGACAAGACAAAGAGCAAAAAACAAAAAACAAAAAACAGAGAGAGAGAATGGGAGAGAGAGAGAGAAACAACAACAACAGGTTTCTTGCACATTCTCTGACAATAAGAGTCTGTAGCCAGGAAGTCAGGTTTTCTCTCCATTTTGTCGCTTGTATCTGCTTCAAGAGTTTCAGATTAGAGTCGCCCTTAAGTGAATCACAGGAGACAAGAAAGGGAAAACACAAACTTTTGATATAAGGGTCTGTATTAATTAGGGTTGTCCAGAGAAATAAGGCCAGTAGGGATTACACACACACACACACACACACACACACACAGCTTAATATGAGGAATTGACTCACACAATTATGGAGGCTGTTAAGTCCCATAAACTGCTGTCTATACACTGGAGATCCAGAAAAGCCAGTGGTGTAATTCAGTCTGAATCCAAAGGACTCCAAAAGCTTGAGAACAGATGTAAATTGTATAAATCCAAGAAGGCAGGAGAGGACTGCTGTCCCAGCATTTGCAGTGAAGAAGGGAAAGGGGACTCCTTTTTCTGTCCTGTGTTCTATTCAGGATCTCAGTAGATTGGATCCTAACCACACGCACTGGGGAGGGCAGTCTGCTTTACTGAGCCCTCTGAGTCAAATGCTAATCTTCTGCAGAAATACTCCACAGACACACCCAGAAATAATGTTTCATCTGGGCATGCCACGGCCCACTCAAGTAGACACTTAGTAATAGCCATCACCAGGTCATTCTTCAGGTTTTGGTTCCCTTCCCTTGTTCACCTGCTACTGTTCATCTTTAAGTTTCTAAAGTAGTTGCTCTTTGTATTCTGACCCATGTAGAGTTGCAGCCAGTGGGAGAAGTAGGCAGTGGGCTGTAGTGGAAGGAAGTCTAGGAACCATGAACCTTGCATGGTAGATGCCTCATCATTGAAGATGTTGAAATTATCTAGATGATGCCAGAAGTTTGGGCAGAGAATTCCTGGGAGTCTACTGTTAATGGTTTTAAAGAGTACAGGTGTGTGGCTTGGGGAGCAGATGACAATGTTGAGGATGGGCAGAGGGAGCATGAAGAAGGTACATCAGGCTCTCGGGAGTGATTCAAAGTGACAGAGTCATAGTCTGGATGGGGCAGCAAAATCCCATGTGAAGGCCCACTTCACCTTCTAAGGAATGGAGATGGGTAGGCCATGCAAGACTGAGCAACCTTTGCTTTGAGAGCAATTTGAATTGTATAGGGTTTGAATATACAATTCAAACCCTATACAAAAATATATAATTTGAATTATATAGCAATTTGCATTGTATAGGGAATTGGTGTATAGGGAATGGGGTTTCAGTTACCATGAAAGGTTTTAGGGAAGGTAAGGTAAGAAGAGCATAGCTAGGGCATCAATGTGCCACACACTACCTTAACAGTGGTAGCTCTTAGCTCACCCAATCTTAGGAAGGTGGTGTACATTTCTTAGGAAGAGGTGCAAGTTGGAATATGTGTATTGGCGTAGAAGCAAGGTTGGAGCCCATCCCAGCCACACCACTTGTATTGTGTGTGACCTTGAACAAGTTATTTAAACATCTCGGAACCTTGGTTGTCTATGAAACAGACATAACAAAGGGTTGTGAGGAGTAAATGACAACATGTGCAAAGTGCTTAATACACCCCGCAGTGACCAGAACAAGTGCTCCATGAATGACAGCTACCATCATCCTCACTTTAGCAGCAGAGAGAGGCTAAATAACCTGTCTGGGTTTGAATAAGTAGGGGGTGAATCTCAAGTCTTCCGACATTGATTCTTTGATTTGGAGGGAGCTTAGGGCCAGGATGGCCAGATGAGTAGAAGGAAGCCGACCAGTAAGCCAGTCCTCTATCTAGATCTTATTTGATAGCCCACAGTTGCAGATTCATATCTTTCCCAGCAGTAAAAACAAAACAGAACAAAACAAAGCAAAACAAAACCCTCTAGAAGAGATAGTTACTAAATCTTACTTGTAATATTAAGTATCAGGCTCTATAAAATTTGACATGCATCGTCTCATTTATCTCACACTGACCCTTTATGTCAGAGTCCTTATTGCAGTTTCCAGTTGAGGAAATTGAGACCTATAAAAGGTTTCACTGACTGTGGACCACAAGGAATAACATGGAGGACATTGGGAGAAGGAAAGGAAAAGTGAAGCGGTGACAATTGGAGGGGGAGATGAACCGTGAGAGACTGTGGACTCTGGGAAACAAACTGAGGGTATTAGAGGGGAGGGGAGTGGGGGATGGGTGAGCTGGTGATGGGTTATAAGGAGGGCACGGATCGCATGGAGCATTGGGTGTTGTACATAAACAATGAATCATGGAACACTACATCAAAAACTAATGATGTCTGTTTTATTAGTATGGCGACTATCATAACACAATTAAAAAAATAAAAAATAAAACGAGTATTTAAAAAAAAAGTAAAGTTACTTCCTCAGGGTCCCTTTGCTCGTCAGTGACTGTGCTGGACCACGACCCTAGAATCCTACTCCTACTCCATGTCCAATATGTCCTTTGTGCCACAGCTCATTCTCTCCCAAGGCAAACAATGCTGAATAATCATTTGAACAAAGTAGTAAAAAAATATATTTAAGACTTCTGGTTTTCCCACCCAGGCACTGTACTCTGGGTGATTTTGAGTTTGTTACTTACTCAATAGTTGTGGTGTTTTTTTTTTTTCTCTCTGGGAAACAGAGATGACAAATTCCCAAGCTTTGCTTTTGTTGCTGTGTTATGAAGACCAGTAAAAATAAAGCTCAGTGGCAGATTAAAGTTTCCAAGCTGAAGAGGGTAGCTTAGCTTGAATGTTCTTACAGCCACTTATTAGGTGTGTTGAAGGTGAGAGCTGAGATTCCAAGTGGCTTTGATGATCTCCATCAATTCCTTTCTTTAAGATTTGACTGCTAATTCTCATTCTTTACTTTTTTTCTTTTTTTAACTATACTTCCCATTTGCCAGCTCATCCCTTCTAGGTTCTCCCCATGTCTAGCAACTGTCAATCTCCATATGTCCACATTAGATCTACTATCCAAGAAGAAATAATTATAAAACAAAACCAGAGAAGTAAGACTCAATATTAAAATGTAATTTGTAGTTAACACTTCTACTTTCAGCCAAATATAATAAGAGGGACTGGATTTATACTCCTTCTAGAAACAACTGAAAGAGTAGACAAAATATATGGAAAAAACTATTCTCAAGACATCAGACATTAGGAACGAAGGACAGTAATCCCTGATACTGGGAAATAAGTGAAGTGATCCCAACAGTGCCCTAGCTTATCGACTGGGAAGGGTTTTTAGGCTGTGGTACAGGGAGGAGGAAACCGGCAGAGCTCAGCAGTTTTCCTTAATTGGGAACAGGGAGCAACTTTCTCCACTCTGATACTCTGATCTGTGAAATCTAGAAGTCTCCCTGAATAAGGCAGAGTATCAGAGAGGAGAAAGTTGCTCCCAGAGAGAACTCCAATGATCAACAGAGTGCCTTGAGTATTCAACTGAGTACTGATCACCTCTTGTATTTGAGGAAACTATCTGAGGCCAGGGGAAGGAAAACTCCTAAGGATTAGAGGGAATACTCCATGTAACACAGGACCAGTGTAAAAGACCTCATAATTTATATGCCATTTGCGAATTACCTGTCTTGTATCAGTACTGAGGAAAAATTATCCCTCAAAGTTATGTTCTTGCCTTGCTTAAAATAGCTTAAAAGCAAGAACAGAAAGGATCAAACTATTTCTAAGTAACTAAACTATATTCCACAATAAAGACTGAACATAATTTATAGTAATCTAAAAATACCCAGCACTTGATAAGGTAAAATTCACAATGTTTGGCAAGCAATAAAAAAAAAAATTATTGGGCATGCAAAGAAGCAGGAAAATAAAACTTATATTGAAGGAGGAAGTCAATCAATTGAAAGTGATCCAACAATTACACAACTAGACTTAGTAGATAAGAACATTAAAATAATTATTATAACCATATTTGGTATATTCAAGAAATTAGAGGGCAGATTGAGCATGATAAATAGAGACATGCAAGTAATAAATAAGACCTAAATCAAACTTTTTAAAAAGGTTTTGTTTATTTATTTGAGAATGAGAAAGAACCCAAGAGACAGAGCAGGGGGCAGGGGAGGTTCCCAGATGCTGAGTCCCAGTACTCCATTTACTCTGCCTATCTTTTTTATTTTTTTTAAAGATTTTATTTATTGGGATGCCTGGGTGGCTCAGTTGATTAAGCAGCTACCTTTGGCTCAGGTCATGATCCCAGTGTCTTGGGATCGAGTCCCACATTGGGCTCCTCCTTGCGGGGGAAGCCTGCTTCTCCCTCTGCCTCTGCCTGCCATTCTGCCTGCCTGTGCTCACCCTTTCACTCTCTCTCACAAATAAATAAATAAAATCTTTTTTTTTAAGATTTTATTTATTTATTTGACAGACAGAGATCACAAGTAGGCAGAGAGGCAGGCAGAGAGAGAGGGGGAAGCAGGCTCTCCGCCGAGCAGAGAGCCCGTTGTGGGGCTCGATTCCAGGATCCCGGGATCATGACCCGAGCTGAAGGCAGAGGTTTTAACTCACTGAGAGACCCAGGTGCCCCTACTTTGCCCATTTCTTAATTACTTGTTTATCAGTTAGGGGTCCTTTGCTTCCCTCTACTATATAAGAAGGAACTTTGTCTTGATTACTTCTGTGTTTAGAGTAGAGCTCTAAATATCCCATAGTAGGTGTTCATTTAATATATATTAAAGGAATGGTTTTTATTACTTCTGTATAGAACATACATCCAGATATTTGACAATCCTTATGGTAAGAGTCCCCAAACCGTAACAGATTTAGCAGTTTCAAGGTTTGCTAGTCTTTTGGCAGTGGTGAAGTTTCGTGACAGCCACCACAAGCTAGTCCTACAGATTCACTTCCTGGATCATACAATGCCCCTGTCTCATTTACACCCTTGTGCCGCTGAATGAAGAGGACTCCATAATATGATCTTTGTTTAGAAAAGCCAAATTCCTCATTTTTTTTTTTTCCCCCCTCAGAGGGAACTAAATCTGACTGTGTGAAACTCTGCCAGTGATTTGGCAATGAGAGATGAAAAGGATCAATTCAAGTTGACTCCCTGGGCTGGTCCTTACAATCTGCCTAGGGCATGAGTCCAGTTCAGTGGAAATGCTGCACTCAGAAATAAGTGTACTGCTTATCCAAGGGCAGGCGGGAAACCCAAGCATCTAAACAAGTAGGTCATTTCCCTGGAAAACAGCTTAGTAAGGGAGATTGAGTGGTGGGAAGATGATGAATTCTTGTTTAGGGTCTTTCCTTATTGAAGAGACATCGTTCACCCTCTGGGGCATAGGGGTGTAACAGAAACATAAAACCGAGAGCTGCCATGGTTGAGTAACAACATTCTCTAAGCTGTGCCTTATGCATTGACATGATAATCAAAGGGAGTCAAGCGTTTTTGTTTTTTTTTTCTTTTAAGATTTTACTTACTTATTAGAGAGAGAGAGAGCATGAAAGAGAGCATGAGAGAGAGAGAGAGAGAGAGAGAACAAGCTGGGGGAGGCATAGAGGGAGAAACAGACTCTCCACCAAGCTGGGAGCCCAATGTGGAACTTGATCCCAGGACGCTGGGATCATGACCTAGCTGAACGCATACTCTTAACCAATGAGTCACCCAGGCACCCAAGCACTTGTTATAAGTGGCACAGAAGTGGACAATTTAGACATGCTTCAACACCTTTTTATAATAATTCATTGTGTCTGTGCTTTGCACATGAGTGCCTTCTTATTGGTCATTTTCCTCCTGAAAAATAGGTCCCATATATTTCAGTGGACTTGCAAATTTAGCCTTCCAGAATGGGGTGGGAGATGGCAAAAGGGCATCCCTTGATATCCACTGTTTGATTTTATCAGATAGTTATGGACCTACCTTTGTAAAAGGACTCAGAATTTTCTTAGTCTGTTTTAAGATTGAATTGAAAGCCTACTGTCTGTACTCAATTCAACTTAACAAATACAGTATTATGGATCAGACATATGAGATATGTAACTGAAGAAGTATTACTTCTCAAAGATTGACCCTCAAAATTAGTCCACCTTCCTAATGATGCCTTGTTTTTTGGGAGGTCCTGAAACTGTTTAGTGGATCAAGATCACATGGTTTAAAATGAAACAGAATCATAAAGAAAATAAAAAAGTATATTACACTTAATAAGGATAACTAATGTTTCATGAAATTTTGTTTCATTTAGTTATGTGTGTATGTGTGTGTGTTGTGTATGTGTGTGTGTGTATGGGTGCTCATATTGGGTTATGATGAAGTGTGTGTTTCTTATAGTTGCTTGGGGTCAAAACATTTGAAAGACATCATTCTAATGCATCTTCCTAAGCTGCCTGACACTTCTGCAGGTGGGGTTCTGAATAGAACCTAGATTCACCCAGTTGGAAGTAGTTGCATGAAATTTGTAAGGTATGATGGTTAATTTTATGTTTCAGTTTGGGCCACAGGGATCCAGATGTTTGGTTAAATAGTATTCTGGGTGTTCTGTGATAGTGTTGGATGAGATTAATACCTGAATCTGAAGACTAAGGAAGACAGATTACTTTCTCTAATGTAGGTGGGCCTCATCCAAAGAATTGAAGGCCTGAATGGAATAAAAAGATTGGCCATCCCCTGGATAATAGGGAATTCCTTTTGCCTGGATGTCTTTAACTGGGACATCAGCTTCTTCCTCTGACTCAAACGGAAACATTGGCTCTTCCTGGGATTTGAACCTGCTAGCCTTTGGATCAGAACTTTACCATCAGCTCTCCTGGGTCTCCAGCTTGCCAGACTCTACAGTCACGTGACCTCAATTCCGTATAATTCATCTCTTTCTATATATATACACATCTTATTTGTTCTGTTTCTCTGGAGAATCTAGACTAATTCAGAAGCTAAAATTGGTCCTATGGCCTTTTTTGACAAACACAATGTGGTAGGCAGAATTCTAAAAAAACAGCTCCCAAGGTTCCATACCCTAATCCTGGGAATCTCGAATAAGAAAATGTACCATTTCTGTCATCACAAGTTGTGTTATATAGAGAGATTATCTGGGCGGGCCTAAACTCATCACATAAACCCCTGTAAAAGCAGAGACTTTTCTCCGGCTAGAGGCAATAATGGAAATCAGAGGGGTTAGTGTGAGGGAGACTCCACAAGAGGGATCTTGTCCCAGCTGAGATGCTATGGGAAGGCCTGTAAGAAGGCCTGTGTAATGAATGGCCTCCAGAAGTTGAAAGTGACCCCTAGCCCACAGTCAGAAAACAAAGACCTCAGTCCTACAACAGCAAGGATCTGAATTATTTGAAATTGAAATGAGCTTATAAGTAGATTCTTCTCTCTAGGGCCTCCAGATAAGAACCCAACCTCCTGACACCTTGGCTCCTATGTGGTGAAATCTGAAGCAGGGAACCACCCAGCTGAGTCTACCTGGACTTTGGACCTACAGAATTGGGATAATAAATGGGTGTTGTCTTAAGAATCTATGGTAATCTGTTATGATTGAAAACTAAGGCACTTAGTCATGGAGATGTGTTTTTCTATGCCAACATTGCAGAGATGTAAGGGCTGGTCATTGGTAATAGGAGGCAGGGTATAGGACCTTTGTTTTGGCTGGTGCAGACCTAACATGTTTAATGGCTCTGGAGCCAACGGTTCAGGTGGTGGCCTCCTTGTTTCTAGCTTTTCCCACTGTGGCAGAGGCTGGGATTCTTCAGTGTTGCAAGCTAGTTCTTCAGTGTTTTTCTTGGATTCTGGTAGTGCAGTCTACACCCCATTTATCCAGTCCTTTCAATGATGTTTTGAGCTCCCAGTTGCACATATTAAATCACTGCTTAGATATAAGATAATTTCTGTTATATGCTACTGAATCTTGACTATTTTATTTCCAAATCTCTCCTACTTTTCAAATATAATGACATTTGTCAGCTTCTGTAAAATTCTGAAGAACTGATCACTCCTTAGTTCTTGAAAACCCCTCTTCTTTTGTTTTTCATGACATTTCACTCTCCTGGTTGCTCTTATATAACTCTCTACTAATTTTAATTCTAGTTTTCTGGCTGATTTTCATTCATCAAATGTGTATTGAGCATGTACTAGGTTGCAGACCCTGTGTGCGAAGGACAGGGGCCTTATCAAGAACTGATCAGGGACCTTGTCCTCTAGGGATTTGCCAATGTGTAGACAATTTAACTTTAGTGAGTTGGTAACATCTGTAATAGAGGTGAATAAATGTACTCTGGAAGCCCAAAGAAGAAAGCACATGGCTCTCTGGGGGACAGGCAGGGGGAGTGTTTTATAAAAATGATGGTACTTGCTGGTCTTCTAAAGTAGATGTTTCTCAGACAAAGTCAGGGAGGGCAATCCAGGCAGAAGAAACAGGGAAAAGGCATGAAAGTTTGAAAATGTGATATATTAAAGGAGTAGAAAAAGTTTTCTGTGGCTGGTTTTCTGGGGGGGGGGATGAAAGATCGGTAGAAAGTCAGATTTGTATAGAAGGTAACACACAAATTTGTATTCTAGAAACAAGAGTTTACAGGAGATAGTTATTGTACTAGAATTCTTAACCTTTGATGACTACCCATAGTATTCAAATAAATCTGAAGCCACTTCTTTTTTTTTGGTTAAGAGGTTATCATATAACTCTTTAATATTCCTCTCATTCCATTTCCCTCTTCCCTACCATCCATTCACTCATTTACTCATTTACTTAGTCGGAGAGGTATGTTTGTGTGAGGGTGCATATCACGTAGCATGTGAAGGTCATTCTAAGGAGTTTGGCTTTTATTCTAGGTGAGATGGAATGTCAGTTGAGTGGTCTGATTTAATTTACATTTTAAAAGAATCACTGGCTACTGTCTGAGGAGTAAAATGGGTGGAAGGCAAGCATGTAAGCCACAACACAAATAAGGAAGTTATTGGAATAATGCAGAAATAACTGTAATGGATCAGCGTGGAAGTGGTGGAGATATTGAGAAGGATTATGATCCTGTATGTATTTTAAAGGTGGATATGATAGGATTGCCAGTGGATTGAATGTAGGGTATAAGGAAAATGTGGTATCAAGGATGACACTGAGGTTTGGGCTGGGTCATAAGATGGACATAGTGATTTTTGTGTTGTTTTAAGATTTATTTATTTATTTATTTTACAAGAGGGGAGGGACAGAGAGAGAGAATCTTCAAGCAGACTCCCTGGGAGCCTGACATGGGGCTTGATCTCATGACCCATGAGATCATGACCTGTGCCAGAACCAAGCCTCTGACCCTTAACTGACATGTCACCCAGACACCCCAGGAGTCACTTTTTTAACATAGTTATTTTGAGATGCCTGTCAGACATTCAAGCTGCATTTTGAGCATACAGTTAGATGTAGGCATCTGGAGTTAGAAGAGAGGTTGAGGCAAGACTCATGGGAGGTTTACTTGGTACTTGAAGCTGTGCCATTTCATGAGGTCACCTAGGGAGTGAGAGTAGATGAGGAAGAGAAGTCATGCAAAAACTGAGCACTGGAAGCTCAGATCTTAAAGTTCTGGAAGATATGAAGAAACCAACAAAGGAAACTGGAGGGAGTGGCCACTGAAGGAGGAGGGAAGACCATCAGCAGGGTGGCAAGTATTGGAAACCTAGTGACAAATGTGTTTTGAAGAGGGAGGGATCATATGGGTCAAGTGCTGATGGCAGGTCAGGTCAAATAGGATGAGAGTCAAAAAAATGATCATTGGATTTTGCAATGTGGAGATCATTGACACGTGACAAAAGACATTTCAGTAGTACTGGGGAAAAGGCTAATTGGAGTGGGTTCAACTGAAAATTAGAGGAGAGGCCCTGCAGGTGGTGGGTAAGGCAGTTCTTTCAAGGAGTTTTATAACAAAGTCATGGAGAAAAATGAGACAGTGGTGGGAAGGGAAGAGAGGGCTTTTATTTTTCTCTGTAACATTTGAGAAGTAACAGCATTTTTGTATTTTCCATTTTGCTGATGGAAATGATCATGTAGGAGAGTGAGGGAAATTATTTCCAGCAATGTCCTTTAGAAGGCAAGAGTGCCTTGAGTCTAGTGTCTAAAAGAAGAGCTGGCTCAAAGAGGGATGAACAGATCATTCATACTAATGTTGGTGAGAGCAGAGCCCATGGAAATAGTTGTAAACGAACTAGTAGATGTGGTAGCAGGTGATTTTGCAAGTTCTTTTCTCATTGATTCGATTTTCTCAGTGTAATAGTAGGCAAAGTTCTAAGATAGGAATGAGGAAGGGGTTGCAAATAGGTGGAGATTTGTAGAGAAAGAACTTGTTGAAGTAGTAGTCTGTGAGTGAGCAGCCTGTGACCCCACTTGAGGTCAGTGTCCCTCAAATAACTGTTTGTGTTTTTCTCTAATTACATTGAATGTTGATATGGATAGGAGGTGAGTTGAATTGAACTTCTTGTGGTTCCCCCCACTCCTTTACCTTTGCACAGGTAAGTTTACATCTGCCTGGAATCCCCTCTCTACCCTGTTTACTCATCTTTCAACTTTTGTCTCAATTCCCACTTAGTTAAGCCTATCAGGCAGAGCTAACTACTCCCTTCTTGGAACTGTTGTGCTACCATGATCCATCCCTCTATTGTAATCATTACCACATTGTAATATTTTGCTTTCCTCTCTCCTTTGTTAATTTGGCCACTCCTTGAGGGTGTCTATTCGGGTACTGCAATTCCTCATATAGTGTGTGGTTTATGGTTGGCACTCATTAATTGCCTATTGAATTGAATTCCATGGCAAGAATGAGCAGGAAGAATTGGCCAGTAGGAGAGGTAGGGTCTAGAGAAAGAGAGAATGGTGACATTAGAACCAGACTCGGCTGCTCTGTAAGGAGAGGAGAGCTTGCCCCTGGGGGTGGGTGAGGTCACTGCTAACTCATCTGTTGGGGTGGAGTGAATGGGGTTGAACCCCAAATGAACTTATGTAAACTGAGTCAGTAATGCTCACTTCTAAAGAGTTTGCATCGAGGATCAAGAGAGTTCATACATGGAGAAGGATTTTGTAAATGAAAATGCACCACATGATGTAAGACACTGTTTCTCACAGCACTCTGTGCCAAGATAATAGAGATGTGTTGATTTGTGTATTTCACTTGAGTATGGGCTGTGTAATGAAGGAAGAGAGAAGGATGGGTTAAAGATAAAAAGAATTATTTATAGCTATAAATTAATTATAGCTAAAAGAATTAATTATAGCTATAATCTTCTTGTTGGCCTTTCTACTCTTAAAAGTCTCTTTGGAAGATATCATCATGGTCTCTTTCAGTTACAGCATGTTCCACAGCCTCCCATTGTCTCTGAGCCAAGAGCCCTAATGTGACCTACTTTGCTAAGCCAGGTGGTGTCATAGACAAAAGTGCCAGCTCATTCTGCAGGAAGCAGAGGGTGAGTAAGGATCCTGCTGATCTGACTGGCTGGTGTCACGATACATAGGTTTGGGAAATGCCTGTGCTCAGAAAAGGCTAACCTTCTACAACATTCTAGAACTCGAGAACTTTCTAACACATTGACAGTGTTAACAATCCCAAAGCAATTAAGTGTTTGATTTTTGATGCTGACGAGAAGTTGTATGATTTTAACACAGGTTCTGACTTTTGTTAGTTAACCATTCATGACAACTTGGCTTTGTTTTTCCTTAAATTTCCAGTTTCTTAAGGGCAGGGACCATATTCTGTACTTTATACTCTCTGTCCATACATGCCTACCATGGTATGTTGGAGGTTCTCAATTACCATCTGGTATTGATTGGGTTTGTTAGTAGATGTCAGACAGCTTTCGTGGTGATCAGGTATTGACAGAGCATTGAGAAAGGCAAAGATTGAGCTTTTTTTTCTGCTACATAAACCACATGTTGCTTAACCTGAAGTCCTGGGAACATAGCATGTCCTGCATGAATGTGAATTTAGAACACTGTTATTCTACCCCTTCTTCCTAATAATTTAAAAGACTTTTATGGCAGTTTATCTTCCTTTCACTCCCTAACTTAATTTACTGTATTGCTTTTGGTCTACATTCTCATGTGCTAAAAGAAGTAGTCCTCAAAACACATAGCTGTTGCATTTTGATGCGTATGCAGAAGGTGGCCTTACTTGCTGACTTTGTAGGGTGGGTTGGGTAAACACATTTCTGGGAGGATCATCTAAGATGCAGGTCTGTTTCTTGGGCAGAGCCGCATGTTGGTCCATTGTCCTCTAGGGTGAGACTCAGCTTACTTCCAGTAGAATTGTTCATATTAGTGACACGAGGTAATGAAGAACAGGATAGATCAGTTGTGATGATCAAAAACTGGGTCTGGGACATGGGCTGATGCCCCCGAAAAAGCAAAAACAAGAACACCAGACTGGGGACTCAAATCAAGAGATATCTCAGAAAGCAGAATCAAGATGTCAGAATGAAGAGCAAAGATAAAGGCTGTCTGATCTCTAGAGGTTAGAGAGTTTGCTTCAGCAGTGAGAAAACTCCTTCAGAGTTAGGGGAGAGGCTGGGCATTATTCTATAGACCCCTTGTCACCACGTCTGGGCCATTATCTTTCTGCTCCCTGAGGTTCCTGCCTGCATCGACATCAGCCCAGCTACTCCATCCCAGGCAGCACCATTTTCTCATTGAACTCTCTGGAACGCCCTTCATACTCTTCTCATCTTGCTCATGCCTCTGGTGTGGACAGTTTCAGAGTCCTGGTGTAACCGGCCCAACAATGTAGCTTCAGTGCTGTTAAAATTTTCTCTCACAACCTTAACCACCAGTTTCCTTTAGCAGCTAACTTCCGTAGCTGTGCTCTGGGCTCTGCTGTCACCCAGATGTCTCATGCTGGAATCGCAAACTTGACATGCTAATCTCTCCAAACAGCCTCCCCTGGCCAGGTGTCCCACCCCTCAACCCCACAACTTCTCTTCTTCAGCCTGATGGACACTTGTGGTCCCTACCCTCTCACTCTCGTTTCCTTGTCTGTTGTCCCTACTGGCTCTACTTCCCTTCCTTACCCAGTATACAGCCCACAGTGTGTCACTTTGTGTCAGAATCTCCTTGTCCTCTGCTGCATCTCTCTTGCTCTCTTGCTCCTTGAAGCTTGGTTGAGTCCCCCGCTTTTTAGCCCCTCCTCTCTCACACTCAGCTTATGGAGCTGCTTCATTGGCTTCACTCACTATAACATTAAGGTTGTGATGTTAGGTGACCCTTAGGGCTCCTTGCCAGTCTTAAAGCGGTCTGGTCACCTCCCAGTGGGTCTTAAAGTCACCTTGCCAGTCTTAAAGGGATCTTCCACACCCCACAGCAGCTATCCCAAACCTCCATCATTTTCTGCAACCCATTTTTTTCACCTTTTCTTGAGAAATGACTTTTTTAAAGGCATTTATTTATTTATTTATTTGAGAGAGAGAGAGAAAGAGAGTACAAGCAGGGAGAGTGGCAGAGGGAGAGGGAGAAGCAGGATCCCCACTTAACAGGGAGCCCCACACAGAGCTGATCCCAGGACCCTGCGATCATGACCTGAGCTGCAGGCGGACCCTCAAACGACTGAGCCACCCAGGTGTCCCCTCTTGGGAACGGACTCTTAGATATTATACAGTTAGAACTTAAATTATAGACACCTTCAAACTTTCACTCAGTCCCCTATAACCACAGCCTTCAACATGCTCCAATATTTCTCAACCTCAGTCTGAGAAAATTTTTTCTTTCCTTTTCCCCACTCTCAATTCATTCACTCATTCAGTGATCACTGAGAGCCACATGCCTCCTCACAAGCACTGTGCTATCTGCTGAGGATATTAGAGATGAAGAAGATCTCAACCTTACCCACAAGGAGCTTAAAATCATATAGGGGAGACAGATATTATGGTGCAATGATCCACATATGCATGGAGCATTGTAAGAGTGTGAGGAGAAAAGCCACCTAACTCAGCCTTCAGAGGAAGGAGATAAATGTCATGAGGGATGTTTCAGATGGGGTGGTGGCTTGAGCTAATCCTTAAAGAGTGAGAGAGGGTGTTAATTAGGAAAATTTGGAGTGGGAAGGAGACTGGACCATCATGGATTAGAGGGCAGGGGATAGTGACATTGAAATATAGGAAGAGGGTATAAGTAAAAATAGGAAATGGAATTGTTCTTATTCTCGACGGTGTCCTAGACTTTGCTATGGGGCCATCCAACAAAAAACTAACACATTGTACCCCAATTTCCTTCTCCTTTTTTAATTCTTTACCCTACTGTAATTCTTCTTGCTCCCTCTTCTTCATGATTCAACTAGTAACTAACTTCTGATGACTCTACAGCATCAACATTTCTTGTCTGCTGGTCCCTTCTCCATATTTGTTTAGCATCAGTGTGATAGTCCCACGATTGACCTCACATCTGTACTCCTCTTAGAAAGAGGGATCTTTCTATCATGGGCAACTTACTATGTCACTTCCTGGTTAAGCCGTGGCTTCCCCACACTCCGCCCTGATAGGAAAGGCTTCTCCCATCCAGCCCTGGCCCCACCTTTGCATCCTTACTGGTCCCTGGCCATTTGTTCATGCTCTTAGGCTTTTGCATGATCAACTATCAGCAATTTCTTTGATATGCCCTATTGTTTTATACCTAGATGTCTTCCCGCACCCCATAGGTACAAGAATATTTTGATTCAGCACCTTTTTAAAAAAAATATATTTTATTTATTTATTTGGGAGAGTGAGAAAAAGAGAGAGGGAGAGAGAACAAATGGGGAAGAAGCAGAGGGAGAAGCAGGCTCCTGCTGAGCCGGGAGCCTGATGTGGGTCTCACTCCCAGGATCCCGGGATCATGACCTGGGCTAAAGGCAGTCACTAAACCAACTGAACCATCCAGGCCCCCCTTGATGCAGCATCTTAATATGAGCACATTTTAATGCAGTCCAAAAGAACCAGCAAACATTTAACCTATTCTCTTTTTCTCTTTCTTGAATAACGACTATAATAGACACTCTTCTTTGATTTTTACTTTATTGTTTAACCATAACATACAGTGTTATATTAGTTTCAGGTGTCTGACATAGAGATTTGACAATTCTATACGTTACTCAGTGCTCACGTAAGTGTGGTTGCCGTCTGTCACCATAGCGTGTTATTTACAATATTGACTACATGGCCTACGCTGTACTTTGCATTGCTGTGAGTTATTTATTTTATAACTGGAAGTTTGTACCTCTTAATCCCCTTTCCCTGTTTTGCACGTCTTATATCTACCACCCCTCTGGCAACATCCAGTTTGATCTCTGTATTTAAGAGTCTGTTTGCTTCTTTATTTGTTTAGATTCCACATACAAGTGAAATTATATGGTATTTATCTTTCTCTGATTTATTTCACTTAGCATAATACCCTCTAGGCCCATACCTGTTGTTGTAAATGGCAAGATTTTTTCTTTTTTATGGGTAAGTAGTATTCTATATGTATACTACACTTCTTTATTCATTTATCGATGGAAACTTAGGTTGCTTCTGTATCTCAGCTATTGTTAACTAATGCAGCAGTAAACACAGGAGGGCCTTTTTTTTCCCCCCAACTTACTGTTTTCCTTTTCTTTGGGTAAATACATGGGTATTTACTGGATCATAATCACTGGGTCATCTGGCATTTCTGTTTTTAATTTTCTGGGGAACCTCCGGATGGTTTTCCAGAGCGGCTGCACCAATTTACATTCCCACCAACACCGGATGAGTGTTTTCTTTTTCCTCCTCATCCTCCCCAGCACTTGTTATTTCTTGTCTTCTTGATACCAGCCATTCTAACAGGTGTGAGGTGACCTCTCATTGTGGTTTTGATTCAAATTTCTCTGCTGATTAGTGATACTGAGCATCTTCAATGTGTCTGTTGATGTAACAGACACTCTTGACTCATTCCTTCACCTTTCCCTTTCATTCTTTCCAGGGTGATGATGACACCAATGACCTTGACAGGTTAACTCCCCATTTTAATCTTCCATCAACAGTTTTAAGTTACCTTAAGTGTCCTGCTTGGAGTTACATCGCTTCTCATGCTTTATGTGCCCCCCCCTTTCACTTGTCTTCCTAAGGCACCCCTG
The DNA here is from genome assembly GCF_011764305.1 of Mustela putorius furo. Lineage (NCBI taxonomy): Eukaryota > Metazoa > Chordata > Mammalia > Carnivora > Mustelidae > Mustela > Mustela putorius. The sequence continues at coordinate 17,910,822 of NW_025421998.1, forward strand.
CTCACCTTTTATTACCAGCCCCCATTTCCCATACTTAGAAATTCCAGTTACCATCTACCACTCTCGGTGCTCTCTCATCTCTGTATTCATTTCAGTTGACACCTCTTACACGTGCATGTCCCCACCATAAGACTTAATATTTCTGAGGATGGGGTTCATTCATTTCTTAATTTCCAACACCTCCTACAGTTTTAGAACCAAGTAGACACTTCATAAATTGATGCTAAATTGACAAATGAAGGAAGGGATGAGATCCAAAGGCAAAAGACTCAATAAGGAGCCTGGTATTTTTAATTCAACCCAGAGTGCAACTAGAGTGTTTGAATTCAACTGGACGGTCCTTTTGGTCAATCCTGGGAGAATTCACCATGTTCCACAAGTTGTAAGCCAAGAGAGTAAGATCTTTTTGCAGAAACCTGAAAGGTAGTTTAATTTCCTAAGATGACAGACTTTGAAAGGTTAGTATAAGAACTTTAGGTATGGAAGAAGATTCTAGATCATGATGAAGCTCAAGTGCAGTGAGTGTAGTAACCCCATGTGGTTGGGGGCAGGAACCACAGTAGCCTCAGGGGGATAAGGTGCTACCTTTCTGAGAAAGGAGGGTTTAGTGGCCTTGTATGAGGGGAGAAGATAAAGGGAGGACAGAGTGGGGAGAAGAGGAAGTTGGAATCCAAATTACATTATTGACCTATCAAAGGAATGCTGTTGTCTCATTTGTATACTTCCCTATCTGTATCTTGAGGAAAACAATCTTTTTTCCTTAACTAGTATTTTTTTTAAGATTTTATTTATTTACTTGAGAGAGAGACAGTGAGAGAGAGCATGAACAAGGAGAAGGTCAGAGAGAGAAGCGGACTCCCCATGGAGCTGGGAGCCCGATGCGGGACTCGATCCCGGGACTCCAGGATCATGACCTGAGCCGAAGGCAGTCGTCCAACCAACTGAGCCACCCAGGCGTCCCTTAACTAGTATTTTTTTTAAAGACTTTTATTCATTTATTTGACAGAGAGAGAGAGCAAATGCACAAGCAAGGGGAGAGGCAGAGGGAGAGGGAGAAGCAGGCTCCCTGCTAAGTAGAGAACCTGATTGCAGGGCTTCATTCCAGGACCCAGAGATCATGACCTGAGCCAAAGGCAGATAGATGCTTAATCAACTAAGTCACCCAGATGCCCTCCTAACTAGTTTTTAAAAGGTAATATATACATGGTAAAAATTCATCCAAGGGTATTCATTGAAAGTAAATGTGTGTCATACCCCAGGCCTCTATTATTCTTCCCCAGCAGTAACCACTATTAACAGTTTCTAGTTTTTTTCCCCCAGAACCTTTAAGTATATAAATGCTTATTATATATATAGCACATATTAATATAACTATTTCACCTGAAAATCTATCTAGCTAAATGGAAATCTAATTATATATTTATATCTGTATTTTAAACATAGTTGGCAGCATCCTGTCAAGAGCTTTCCATTTTAGTTTATGGAGACATATTTTTTGTGGTCGTAAGAACACCTAACACGAGATCTACCTTTTTAAAAATTTAAATGTGTAGTATAGTGAGGCATTATATTTTATTTTTTATTTTTTTTGAGGCATTATATTTTAAATATACTTTATGATATTCCTACTCTGACTGCATTATAGGTATTTAATTAGTCCCCTGTTGATGCCTGTTTAATTTTTTCTAGTCCGTTGCTATTTTAAGAATGCTGCAGTGAAAATCCTTGTACATCTGTATGTCTGCCAGAGTCCAGCAAAAGCAGATGGTGTCTCTAAAAGCTTACTTGAAAAGAGTTTACTGGAATAACTAGGAACACAGGTTCTGGCAGGGTTAATGGATCCCACAATAAATAGTTGAGTCCTTGGGGACTAGCAAGAGAAGACTTCACCTCCCCTAGGCCCAGGGGGATAAGGGAAGGAGCAGTATTACTAGAAGCCAGTTAGCCCACCGCTGTGAGAAAGGCCACCCAATAGGAGATGTGGCCACGGACCAAGGAATGTGGCCACTGCCCAAACTGCAGCCTTCAGAGTAAACATCCTGACTGCTCTCTCCTCTTGCTCTCTGGCTACCTGCTGGTACCTCTGCCAACTACAAGTGGAAGCCAGAGGACAAGGACGCCCAAGTGGTGCAGTCCAACAAGGTCAGATCGCAGGGTACAGGCAGGCAGAGTAAGCGCAGAGACACAGCTGGAAGGCTAAATGGAGAATAACCAGTCCCTGACTTAAGCTTCCTCGCCTTACGGTGATTGGACTTTACAGTGGTGTGAAAATGGTAGCATTGAGCAGAAACTATACTTTGGATTTTTATCTAAGTGCTAGTGATAGGAGGTGTGGTACTCTCTTGCGATGCGGGGCAGAGTAGCTCTCCACAGCTCCCTGTCAGTTGCACAATTGTGAGAACAACCTGTACGCTTATAACCATTCTGTACCCAGACAGCCATTCCAATACTCCACGAGAAATACGTGAGACTGTTTCCACTTTAATGTAACATAGGGTTTGTGTTAGATGATGTCTCTCAAGCCCTAGCTAATGCAGCTGTTCTGAGAACACAGAAGATGGGCTAGGCTAAGCTGTGATGTGTGGTGCTACATAGACATATTGACTTCGAATATTTTCAACTTACGATGAGTTTATCTGGAGATACCTCCATGGTAATTCAAGGAAGATCTGGTGTCAGCAGGAAGGAAAGATCCTCCTCCTCATCCATTCCACCATCCCCTTCCTTTCAGGAGTTCTGTGAGTTCCTTTCATATTGTGAGTATGGCTACTCAGAATTAGGACTACATTTCCCAGCTCCCCTTGCAGCCAAAGCAATAATGAGAGGAAGTGTCCGGTGGCCGCTTCTGAGAATTTGAGAGATAGCTGATGCATGCCTTCCTGCCTTCGTCCTTTGTTATTTATTCTTTGATGTAATTTACATGCTGCTTTGGAGCAGGAGCTCTAGGGCTACACCCTTTGAATGGTGAGTAGAGGGAGAACTGGAAGGAACTAGATTTCTGAGCACTTCACAGAATATAGTTGCCCTAGCATTCCTGAACTACACACCTCCAGATTTCATTTACTTGGGAGAGAAATACACTTCAACCTTGTTTAAATCATAGTTATTATCTTGTCTGTGTGCAGTCAAACCTAGTCCTAACGAATGCATGATAATTAAAATGACTTTTCCAGACTGAGTTTGAATCCAGCTACAACATTCACTACATATGTGACCTTGAGCAAGTTTCTTCTTGTGCCTCAGTTTTCTCATAGGGGTAATTAAAGGAAGTACTTCATTTGGTTGGTATGAGGAATAACTAAATGAAAATATCTAAAATTTAGACTAGGGTCTGCCCAATGTAGCAAACATTCAGTACATGTAAGTTGTTAGTATTACTATTACTATTATCATGTTTAATTGTCCTCCAAAGAAGATATGCCAGTTAGCCTATTAAATGCCCAAAATTTCTTTTCCCTCATCCCTTATTAATACTGTGCATTACAAAGATTTTTGTCTAATAGATGAATAGTGTATTTCATTTTTATTTTAAATTGCCTTCTAATATTATGAGGTTGGACATCTTTACATTTTTTAGAAATATGCATCTTTACCTTTTTTAAAAAAAGCATTTGTATTTATTTTTGGGTGAACTGCATTTTTGTGTCCTCTGTTCATTCTGTTGGGTTTTTGTTTTGTGGTGTATCTTTTTTAAAAAAGCAATCAAGGTGTTATGGAAATTCGTCTTTTGTCTGCTATGGCTGTGCAAATGTTTTCCCTGATTTTCATTTGCTTTCTGACTTTATTTTTATATACAAAACTTTTAAAATTTTAATATAGTAAAAATGATCCTTCTCTACCATCGTAGTATCTGAGTTTAATGTTATTTTTTAGATTTTTAAGATAATGTTATTTTTAAAGATTTATTTATTTATTTATTTTAGAGAGAGAGAGAGAATGTGCACCTGTGTGTGAGTTGGGGTGGGCAGAGGGAGGGGGGAGAGAGAATCCTTAAGCAGACTTCCTGCTGAGTGCAGAGCCTGACAGGGGGCTCAATCTTAGGACCCTGAGATCATGGCGTGAGCTGAAACCAAGAGTTGGACGCTTAATGGACTGAGTCACCCTGATGCCCCTTAATGTCCCTATTTTATTTATTTACTTATTTACTTGCTTATTTATTTAAGATTTTATTTATTTATTTGTCAGAGAGAGAGAGCACAAGCAGAGGGAGCAGAAACAGAGGGAGAAGCAGGCTCCCTGCTGAGCAAGGAGCCTGATGCAGGGCCTGGATACCAGGGCCCTGGGATCAAGGCAGACTTTTTTTTTTTTTTTTTAAAGATTTTATTTATTTATTTGACAGACAGAGATCACAAGCAGGCAGAGAGAGAGGAAGGGAAGCAGGCTCCCTGCTGAGCAGAGAGCCCGATGTGGGGCTCGATCCCAGAATTCTGGGATTATGACCTGGGCCGAAGGCAGAGGCCTAACCCACTGAGCCACCCAGGCGCCCCAAGGCAGACGTTTAATCGACTGAGCCACCCAAGCGTCCTTACTGTCCCTATTTTAGAAAGATCTTTCCCATTCTGGGTTATAAAACAATTCCCTCATCTTCCTCCTAGGGCTTTATAGATTGACTTATATAAAAACATTTTCTCCATCTGGAGTATAACTTGGGATAGGCAGTGTGGAAAGATTTGAAGTCATTCTGCAGACTACTGGGTTGGAAGGTTGACAGAGATGAGCCCTCTGACACACAAATCCTCCTTAAGTCAGTTGTAGTTTACTTTGATCCACACAATAGACACATTTTAAACAAAGCTTAGGAGGAGCCATCCCACTTGCAGATGTTGGGTAAGCTTGCCTCCTCAGCTTTCTCTTCCTCTTGGGAGGAAACACATAGGTCATTTACAATGGCATTTTGTATTTCCAGAGTGAAGGTCCTGCCAGGTCCAGGCTACAAGACTGTCTTTCACACATCATATCACCTGCTTCTCACTTGGTGGTGGGCACAAGTTCTGTCTCCCTAGGACCATCCTGCTACCTGTTAGACAATAATGCCAAGACATTTTTATACCTGTGCTAACAATGGCCCATCTGTGAACACAGGCAGTCAGATACTGCCTATGTTTTCAAGCCAAGGGGAAATTGGGCCCAGGGCCCGCCACTAGGCTCCATCTTTGTTTCTTTTTTTTTTTTTCCTGGTGGGGTAGAGGAGTGTGTGTGTGGGGGGGGTTGTCACTTGTTATCATAATGGTTGAGAGCGCAAGTTCTAGGAGTAAAACTATGACTCTGTACTTCCAGCTTGAGCTATAGGGACAAAAGCCAAGTTTCCTTCACTTTTTTGTGCTTTGCTTTCTCTTCTGCCAAATGGACATTATAACATAGTGTGAGGATTAAATAAATATATTTAGAGTGCTGAAAAATTTCTTAGCAACAAATGGTCAGTAAACACTAAAAAGGCCTTTCCAAACCCAGAATATAAAATAACTTCCCTGTTTTTTCCTAGTATTTTACAGATTTGTTCTTATAAAAAAATGAATACCATTTATAACAAATATTATAATGAATAATAAGTATATAACAGTAATAAAAATTAAAACATTTAAAGAAAAATATTATAACTTTATGCATAATATCATTATTATTATCTGAGATGTTGCCTTGATTATATACTCAATTTGCATATGCCTTTGAGTCTGGTTCTGGATACTCTGTCATGATTCATTTAGCTTAACCACATTTGCTTTATAACATACTTTACTATTTGGTAGAATTTACTTAATTCTTATGCTTCCTTTTCAGAAACGTTTTTCTGGCTAAACTCGAATTCTGGTATTTACACAATAATCTTAGAACTAGCTGCTGTGATTTTAAAAAATCAGTATTTTATTGGGGTTGCAGCAAATTAACATATTAATTTAGAGGTAATTAGCATTCTTACAATATCAACTTTTCCTTTTCCAGTACAAGGCATAGCTCTATGTTTGTATTCAAGCTGTTTTTTTTAAAAAAAATTCCTATCAGAAGAGTTTTAAAGTTTTCTGAAATTGTTCATGTATTTCTTGCATGTTCCTTGTTAAGTTTATTCCTTGCTTCCTCCCTCCGTCCCTTCTCTCCTTCCTTCCTCTGTCCATCCGTTCCTTCCTTCCCTTTTCCTTCCACTTCCTTTCCCTCTGTTAGGGCAAAGGGCCCCAGTTCTTTTATCATATTTATAATTACTTCTTGTTTGTATGGGAGAACTATCAGTGGTCACTTTGCAAGCATGGATCATGTAACTGGATGAGGAAGACTCACAAAAATCTAATCTTCCTTCCCTCTTTGCAGTTACATACAGCCCCCATATGTTGGGGGACGCCTGGGTGGCTCGGTGGGTTAAGCGTCTGCCTTTGGTTTAAAAGGTCATGATCTCAGGGTCCTGGGATTGAGTTCCGCGTCAGGCTCTCTGCTCAATGGCAAGTCTACTTCTCCCTCTCCCTCTGCCTGCCGCTCTGCCTACTTGTGCTTGCTCTCTCTCTCTAGTCAAATAAATAAATAGTCTTTAAATAACAACAGCAATCCCCATATGTTGGAAGTAGATAAACTGAATCAAGAGTCTTAGAAGAGAAATGAGAGGAGCAATTGGGCAGGCAACAAATGAGACCCAGAAAAGAGTGCACTCTGAATGAAGTGACTAGGATAACACTCAAAAGACAGGTTGATTAGGAATTGCATCAGTAAAAAATTGTTGGATATGATCAAAGTTGTACACAGTCAAATTTAAGGTGTTAAATGCTTTCTATAAATACAAGGACTTTTTCTTGAACAAAAAAAATCAATAAAATTAATTTAAAAAAATTAATTAAAATTAATAAAATTAAACAAAATCAATAAAATTAAGACTAGTTTTTTCTTTTCTTTTTTTTTGTAAACAGAAAGTTCAAGCAAAGAAAATTAGAAAAGTAAACTGTAGTAACAGTAAAGGGTTTTTTATTATTTAAAAATGAAATCCTATGTACCTATGCCAATAAAATGGAAAATGAATGGTTTGGGAGAAAATATAAATGACTAAAGCTGATTTAAGAAAAAGCAAAAGAATGAAAGCTACTCAAGTCATTTTTTAAAGCTGGCATAACCAAAATAAATACATAAATAATAAAACTAGCATTACTCTGATACCAGAGCCAATGGGTAAGACTCGGGGACCAGAGAACCTGGCTGGGATCTTTTAAACCAACACTTACTTAGTTCTTACTCATGGCAGGTGTGGTTCTGAGTGTTTCACAGTTAATCTGCATAATTCTCCTAAGCATCCCATGAGGGAGGGATTACTATTACCCTCATTTTACAGATGAGCAAACTGAAGAAATTCGGAGGTTAAGAACGTGTCTGCTTCCAAGGTCACAGAGGTGACATGTGATGGCATTGAGAGGTAGCACAAAATAGCATCCTAAAACATGTCCTCTAGTGCCAGTGTAGCCCATTTACATCCTGTCTCACCATGTTCTAGTTGTAGGAGGACAATTTTTAACGCTTTTTGCTTCAGTTCTCAAATGTGTAGAACTGAGAAATGGATACAGGAAATCATATAAAGAGTTGAGAACAGTATCTGGAACATAGCAGACACCCCTTAAACATAATGCAATTGTTACTGCTATTAGTAGTAAAAGGGGGCATAGAATACATAAAAAGATAATCACTCACGTGTATGTACAAAATTTAATTTCCTGATACCCAAAGCATCAGAAAATGCAGGAATTAAGTGTACTAATGTGTACTTTGGTTTTTCTTTTTTTAAATTTATTTCTTAATTTAAATTTTTTTCACATACAGTGTTATATTGGCTTTTGGTGTACAATATAATGATTCAGTAATTCCATATGTCACCCAGTGTTCATCACAAGTACACCGCTTAATCCCGGTCACCTATCGAAACCACCCTTTACTTCCATCCCCGCTGGTAACATCAGTTTGTTCTCTATAGTTAAGAGTCTGTTTCTTGATTTATCTCTCTCTTGTTTTCCCCCTTTGCTCATTTATTTTGTTTTTCAAATTCCACATATGAGTGAAATCATCTGGTATTTGTCTTTCTGTGACTGGCTTATTTTGCTTAGCATTATGCTCCCTAGCTCTATCCAAGTCCTTGCAAATGGCAAGATTTCTTTTTTTTTATTATGACTAAGTAATATTGCAATATAGATACATCCCATAACTTCTTTATCCATTCATCAATCAATAGACACTTCCATTATCTTGGTTATTGTACATAAAGCTGCTATAAACGTAGGGATGCATCTATCCCTTTGAATTAGTATTTTTGTATTTGGGTAAATTCCCAGTTGTGCGACTGCTGGATCATAGGGTAGCTGAATTTTTAGCTTTTTGAGAACCTCTATATGTTTTCCACAGTCAGCACTGGTTTGCATTCCCATGAAAGTGCAGGTGTTCTTTTTCTCCATGCTCCTCGCCACCAACTGTTGTTTCTTCTGTTGTTGATTTTACCCATTCTGACTGGTGTGAGGTGCTATCTCATTGTAATTTTGATTTGCATTTTCCTGATGTTAAGTGATGATGAATATTTTTTCATGTATTTGTTGGTCTTCATTAGAGAGATATCTGTGCCCATTTCTAATTGGATTATTTATTTTTGGGGTGTTGTAAATTCTTTATATTTTTTGGATACTCATCCTTTACTGGATAAATTCTTTATATTTTTTGGATACTCATCCTATTTTGAAGGTTGCCTTTTAGTTTTGTTGATTGTTTCCTTCTTGTGCAGAAGCTTTTTATTTCGATGTCGTTCCAGTAGTTTATTTTTGCTTTTGTTTCTCTTGCCTCAGGAGACGTATCTAGAAAAAAGTTGCTTCAGCCAATGTCAGTCAGAGAAGCTACTGCCTGTGTTCGCTCCTAGGGTTTTTATGGTTTCAGGTCTCACATTTCGGTGTTTAATCGATTTTGAATTTGTTTTTGTTTGTATGGTGTAGTAAAGTGGTCCAGTTTCATTCTTTTGCAGGTTGCTATCCAGTTTTCTCAACACCATTTGTTGAAGAGACTGTCTTTTCCCCTTGGATGTTCTTTCCTGCTTTGTGGAAGATTAGTTGGCCATTTTGTGAGTTCATTTCTGGGTTTTTTATTCTGTTCCATTTTGTGCCAGTACTGTGCAGTTTTGATTACTATAGCTTTGCAGTATAACTTGAAGTCTGGAATGGTGATGCCTCCAGCTTTTCTTTTCTTTTTCAAGATTGTTTTGGCTATTCAGGGTCTTTTGTGGCTCCATACAAATTTCAGGATTGTTTGTTCTAGTTCTGTGAAAAATGCTGTTGGTATTTTGTTACGGGTTGCATAAATGGGTAGGTTGCCTTGGGTAGTAGGGACATTTTACCAATATTTGTCCTTTCAATCCATGATCATGGAATGTCTTTACATTTTTTTTATAAATGTTTCTTTCATCTTTGTTTCATAGTTTTCAAGAGTAAAGGTCTTTCACCTCTTTGATTAGGTTTATCTCTCGATATTTTATTATTTTTGGTGCAATTGTAAATGGGATCGTTTTCTTAATTTGTCGTTCTGCTGCTTCATTATTTAGTGGTGTTTTGGGTGCTCGCTTCGGCAGTACATATACTAAAATTAGTGGTGTTTTGGTCTTGGGAATGCTGGTTTCATAGGATAAATTTGGAAGTTTTCTGTTTTTTGGAATAGTTTGAGAAGAAGAAGTATTAACTCTTCTTCAAATGTTTGGTAGAATTCACCTGTGATGCCATCTGGTCCTGGACTTTAATTTGTTGGGAGTTTTTGAATACTGACTTTTTTTTTCCTGGTTATCAGTCTGTTCAAATTGTCTGTTTCTGTTTGGTAGTTTACATATTTCTAGGAATTTATTGATTTCTTCTAGCTATAGTTTTTCACAATATTCTCTTAGAATAATTGTATTTCTGAGTGTTGATTGTTATTTCTCCTCTCTCATTTGCTATACTATTTATTTGAGTCCTTTCTCTTTTTTTCTTGATGAGTCTGACTAGAGAGTTATCAATTTTATTGACAATTTTATTGACTTTATTGAGCCAGAGCCAGCTCCTGCTTTCATTGATCTGTTCAACGGATTTTTAGTTCTATACCATTTATTTCTGCTTTGATCTTTATTATTTCTTTCCTTCTGCTGGCTTTAGGCTGAGAACGTTATATTTGTGGTTATATTCCTAGATCTTTAGATGTAAGTTCAGGTTGTTTATTTGAGATTTTTCTCGCTTCTTGAGGTATACCTGTATTGCTATATACTTCCCTCTTACAATCATTTTTGTTGCATCCCAAAGGTTTTGGACTATTGTGTTTTCATTTTCATTTGTTTCCATGTACTTTTTAAATTTATTCTTTTATTTCGTAGTTGATCCATTCCATGTTTAGTAACATGTAACCACTATGTGTTTGTGGTCTTTTCAGATTTTTTTCTCATGTATGACTTCAGTCTTCCTGAATTTGTTGATCTATTCTGGAGAATGTTCTGTGTGCACTTTAAAAGAATGTGTGTATTCTTCTCTTTAGGATAGATGATCTGTCCATTGATGTAAGTGGTTTGCTTAAGTCCCCTACTATTTGTATTATTATTGATTAGTTCCTATGTTTGTTATTATCTCTTTTGTGTGTTTGGGTGCTCCCATATTGGGTGCATAAATATGTACAATTGTTATATATTCTTGTTGGATTGTTCCCTTTATGATCATATAGTTTCCTTCTTTGTCTCGTGTTACAGTCTTTGTTTTAAAGTCTATTTTGTCCACTATAAGTAGACCCTTTGGTTTTTCTTCTAATGTTCTCAGCAGTATTGGAAGTCAGAAAGAGTTCCTAATGTATAAATCATTCATGAAGAAAAGCTGCTGAAATTTTTAGCAATGTTTGCAGTATTTTCAGATGCAATGAATTTGAGAAGCTTTTAGATATTGACTTCAAAACTTGTCATCCCAGTTTTATACAAATCAATATTTAAAAGGTTTTACACTATCTAATATCAAATGACAGTTTTGAGGTAGTTTTTTTTTTCTTTAAATCATGGCTTAAAGTATAATAACAGTTTTGCCAATGAATTTCAAAATTAAATCACAGAAAAAACAAGAGACCTAATTTTTTGATCAAACAATTTCTGAAAGATTTAATTTTAGAGAAAAATAAATACAAAACAAGATCACATGTATGATATAAAATTGAGTTTCTCTCTTAAAACAAGTTTGTTTGGAAAACAATATGGAAACTTCTTTAAGAATGAAACACAGACTCTTCACATGAACCAGCAACTCTACTCCTAGAAGTATATCCAAAATAATGAATATACATGTTCATACAAAAAAAGGCATCATTCTAAATTATAAATATAAATGCAAACTGAACTCAGAATAATAATGGAGTTATCCACCACAGCCAAGTTGAGTTTAACCTAGGAATACAAGGATGTTTTATCCATCACTTTAATATATCTGATAAGAATATATGTATAATGTAATCATCTCAATAGATCATTACAACACCATTTCCTAAACTAAAACAAACAAACAAATGAACAAAATACAAATAAACCCTGGACATTTAGGAACAGCAAATTCTTCCTAAACATGGCAAGGATATTCTATATCAAATAAGCAGCCAGCATCGTACCCCATGGTAAATCAGCTGGCTGAGGGTCTCAATTCTGTGAACATAAGCATCATCTGGGGCGCTTTTAAGACTGATGCCTGAGATCTTTCCCTGACCAATAAACTCAGAATCTCAGAGGGTTGGGACTACAGAAACAAAGTACAGAATAACTTGTGTACAAGAAAGCTAATTGAAATCAAGGACTAAAGTAGGATGCGTATCATGACCATTTTTATATAACATTATTTTGGAGGTTATGGTGGATCCTCTAAAACATGAAACAAATGCGAGGTAAAAATATTGGCCAGATGGAGAGAAATATTATTACTCATAAGCAATATGATTATGTACTTGGAAAACCCCAGGAGAATAAACTGAAACATTTGAAGAATTTTTAAGAGAATTTACTTATCTACAAAGGCAGCTTTCCTGTGTATCAACAACAATACAAGTTAGAAGATGTAATGAAAGAGATTTCATTTAGATTATTAACAAAGAGAAAATAGAACAAAAAATGTGTGGAATCCAGATTAAGGATACAATAAAATTTAGTTTAGAGACTATAGCCTAGTCCTGTGGTTTTCACACTGCGCTTTTTGGAGTTTCAGGGCAAAGCTGACCTCGTATGCAATGAAGAGAACAAAACCGTCTGAGTAAAAGGACCATAGGACCCTCACTCTTGCTTTAATTGAAGCAACTTGATTTTTCTTACTTTCTGCATTAGATTTTACTTGAAGCAAGGTTTTTGCTAATTAACAACAATAACTTAAGTTTTGACAACCTTTCCCCTTGATGAAATGCTTTTTAAGAACATCTAGTTCTGGGGCATGTGGGTGGCTCAGTGGGTTAAAGCCTCTGCCTTCGGCTCAGGTCATGATCCCAGGGTTTTGGGATCAAGCCCCGCGTCAGGCTCTCTGCTCAGCGGGGAGCCTGCTTCCTCCTCTCTCTCTCTGCCTGCCTCTCTGCCTACTTGTGATCTCTGTCTGTCAAATAAATAAACAAAATCTTTTAAAAAAGAACATCTGGTTCTGGGGTGTTTGAGTGGCTCAGTGAGTTAAGATCTGCCTTTGGCTCAGGTCATGACCCTGGAATCTCGGGATTGAGTCCTTTGTTGGGCTCCCTGCTCAGCGGAGCGTCTGTTTCTCCCTCTCCCTCTGTCCCTTCCCTCGCTCTTGCTCTCGCTTTCTCATAAATAAAATCTTAAAAAAAAAAAAAGAACATTCAGTCCCTTTTGTTCATTTATTTGTTTATTCAGTCACAGATCCTGTGTTTATTAAGTTCCCATAATATTAAAAAAAAAAAAATAACATTTGTTGAGAGCCTGTGCTGAGTCTCTACTGTGTAAGATGTTTTATGTACTTTATTTAATCTTTGCAAAAACCATATGAGGAAGGTATTATCCCCATTTATTTCAGACAAGGAAGGACATTCAAGGGAAGGCACTTTTCCAAGCTCTCACACATGTGGAGAGCTATAGCCGTAATATGAAAGTATTTCAGCTTCACTTCAGAGCTCTTTTCCCTTGGGCAACATATCACACCACTCCCTAGCAAGTGGAAAACTGTGGTGGCATTGCAGATCGTGATAATGCTGGGGTTGATGAGGTCCATGAACCACAGGTGTTTTGGTGAGGCTGTGAATATTGGGGATAAGGAAAAGGAAATGAAGCAGATGTTGATACTGGTGAGAGGTATATGGGGTGTGTAGTAGAGGCGGAGCTCTTCTCTGGGATGGACTCATCCTTCTCTCTGTTGCGATGGAATGACAGGGGCCAGAATTTGCCTGGATGCCCTGGGTCAGAGATACCTTCTGTCAAGAGCAGAAGGCCTGACTAAGGGAGAACAGATAACACACACTCGAGGCAGCCAACGGATTAGTTTGAAGGAACAGGAGATGCGAGGGGAGGAGACTCAGGTTGAAACTCAGTCCCCAACAAGGACTGCTTGGGCAGAGCAGGAAGCATGCCTGCCACATTTGTTCCAGCTATGGCAGTGCTCAGAACTGCTTTGCCCTTCCGTATATTGCCCATGTGCCAATAGACCCTTCCCCCATGCATAGTGGAAGGAATGAAAGCAGATGGTATACAAAACCATTCTGGGCCACCCGAGTGGCTCAGTCATTTAAGTGTCTGCCTTTAGCTCAGGTTGTGATCCTGGGGTCCTGGGATCGAGCCCCGCATCTGGCTCTCTGCTCAGGGAGGATCCCTCTCCCTCTGCTCCCCACTTGTACTCTGTGTCTCTCAAATGAATAAATAAAATCTTAAAAAAAGAAAAGGACCATTCTGATCACTGATTATATAGTCAGAAAGTTTGAAATGAGGCAACATATCTGGGGGGCCTCATTATTTTAAAATAAACTATCTGCCTCCATTCTAGATTCCTAGAATTGAGCAAATAAACTCTAGTTTGTAGTAGCTCTACCAATACAAAGGACACCCCTAGTATCCTAAGATCCTTCTTAAAGCAGCAAGTCATCTGTTTTTGTTTTTTTTTTTTTCCCCAATAGGACTCGGAAGAATTCATGGAACATGTTTTCTGATGAAATAACAATATAGAATAGAAAACATGATGTCACAGACTCTATGAAATAAAATTCTTATGGTTAGTGAGAGGTGTCACCATTTCAGACCTGCAAGAAGTTGAAGTAAACACTATGAACAACTAAAAGACTAACAACTCAGAGTGTGAAGAATCAGAGGTGACCAGATGAGTTAGCTGTGTCCCAAGCAAAATGTCCTAATTTCAAAATTATTCATGTATTCAGAGCAACAGAACAAATGTTCATTTTACTTAAGAGACAGTGGTTCTTTCTACCCAAGTAAAAACACAGCACATACACCCAAATTCGAGACTGAAAATAGAAGATTATTAGCATTATAATTTATGTAAATGTCTACTCTATTCATGTTAAAGTAATTGGTATCTCTCAATCGTATGCTAATTATTACATAAATAGATTATAAATAATCATGGGTGAATATTTCATTTTTTAAGCTGAAACCCTACATATTTAAAGGTCTATTGCTTTATAGTATAAAAAACATGGAAAGACTAACACTGTACATTAACGCTACTAGATTTAAAATTAAAAAGGGAACAAAAAACATGAGAAGAATGACTCATGTGTTTCAGTGATTTAAAAATAAAAATTCTGGGGGCACCTGGTTGGCTCAGTGGGTTAAGCTTCTGCCTTCAGCTCAGGTCATGATCTCAGGGTCCTCGGATCGAGTCCCACATTGGGCTCCCTGCTCAGCTCCCCCTCCCCCCACCAGCCCGCCTGCTGCTCTGCCTACTTGTGTTCTCTGTCAAATAAATAAAATCTTAAAAAAAAATAAAAATAAAAATTCTGTTTGGTGTTTTAAAAATTATATTTGTTAAGGTTTGGTAGGTATTTATTAAGGTTTGGTAGGTAAGTTACACATAAGATCAAGAGCAATAGTTCTCTTGGCTGAATATGTTTGTCTTGATGGCAGTCTCTGGGAGGGAAAATGGGTATAAATTTCTCAAACTGAGTGCATCAAGATCACCTGGGAATCTTGTTAAACACACACTGCTGGGCTCTGGTCCTGGAGTTCCTGAGCCAGGGGGTCGGGGCTGGGGCCAATGATTTGCACATCTAACAAGCTCCAGGTGATGCTGATGCGTTGGTCCCGGCAGCACGCTTGGAGAATCAGTGCTTTCAAGGATGGCAGTGGAGGTGGGCCCGGAGGACTGGAGTGGTGACTGAATGTGACAGCTTTTGGGCTCTCTTTCCCCGGCTGGTGAGTACATGCGACATGTTTGGAGGCATGTCGCTTTTGTTTCTGCTGGTTACTCTAGGGGACTTGTCAACCAGGAACTTTGTCTATGCTTATTTATTCATTTATTGTTTACTTGATCTGACCTGAGCCAGTGGAGGCCGTGCTTATGAATTCTAAGAGTCTTTCGGTCCTTAATCCAGAACCAGCCCAAATTAGGCAAGTTTCTTTGCAGTATTCCTCTGCCAGTGGACAGTATTTTTGTCTAATCCCCTCTTTCCACTGACAGACGTCTTCAACGTGCTTTAGGTGGCATGCATGTTTGGTATGGTTAGTTTCTGCCTTTTATGACCTTTATTCCACTTTCTTTGGATTTCATTTGCAATTCTTTATCGAATTTCTCAACAGGAGTGCTTAGATGATGGATTTTTTTTTTTTTTACCTTCTTTCTAATACAGACATTTAAGTTCCAACTCTCTACCTGGAGTGAGCTTAAGACTTAGTCCTCCTTTCCCAAAATGACTATTAAAGCCCACACCCATCGTCTGGGGAGACCAGCCAATGCCACAGGGTAGCCAAAGCTGTTGAATCTTGGTGATCACCCCAGCCTTCAGTTTCTTTGTTATTTTCACTCTGGGGGAATTTCTTCTGTTTCTCACTAGCTCAGATTTGTATTGACAAGTCTGCTTGTTATACTTCATAAATCAAATCATTTCTACGTGTTTTGCATTAAGAGGCTTTCCGAGACCTCTTTTCTGTCCTACTGCTAGAAATAGAATTCTAGAGTTAGCAGCACCACAGAGTGTGAGAATTAGATAATACCTATAAAGCCCTCAGCACCATTATTATTAGCATACTTACATCTCAGTGGATTACCAGTGGTGGAGGTAAGAGATGGAATGCTACAGGAAGCAAAGCCTTCCAGGAGAAATAGTGATAGAAGCAGGAGTGGAGGGAGCAGGGAGGGGTGGGGTGGCTGGGTGGTGGACACTGGGGAGGGTATGTGCTATGGTGAGTGCTGTGTATTATGTAAGACTGATGAATCACAGACCCGCACCCCTGAAACAAATAACACATTATATGTTAATTTAAAAAAAGCTAAAACAGAAAAAAAAAAAAAACAACCCAGGAGAGGTTGTGTGGTAAATTCATATTTTAACAAGATTTTGGCAAAGGATGGAGGACCTAAATTGTATGCTTTCTGATGAGACCCAGAAAACTGACCCAGTCAAGAGAAGGTTCTTATGTGGGGCAGAAATCATGGCATCAAGTGTAGGGTTACCATGTATAGCTGGGACTCTTCAGGCACAACTCCAGGGACACCAGTTGTAGACCGAGGTGTCACAGTGGTTGAGATCAGGCTGAAGACCCATTCCTCAAAGGTCTGCATTTTGGCAAAGTGAAAAAGGAAGCAAGGATGTGGAAACAAGCAGACATTTTTTTAGGGCAGTAACTGGGAGTGTCTTTGCTGGTTCACAGGTGCACACCCTGTGTTAAAAATAAATAGCCGAGAAGGAATGCTTAGTGTACTTTTCTGTTAACTCCTGACGTGATATGCACGCGCATGTGCTCTCCATCTCTCTCACCCACTCAAAGCCCTGGGATTTCTCCAGTGGTCATGTGGGTAAAATGGAGTTGTGGTTCATTCCTCAAAACTCTCTGAGGCAGAAGAGCTAAGTTCTGGATGGCTCTTACTCAGCTCACTTTTTTTTTCCTGGATATTCTTTTTCCCTCTTTCCTCCTCACTTTTCCTCTCACCTTTTGTCCCCCATCTTGGGGCGGTTTATTCTCTTGCCTCCGGCGGTGAGCACCAGCCGTTTCCTATGCTGTAGCATGTCACATAGCAAACAGTTCTTTTCAAAAGAGACCCAGAATCTGGTTGGGATTCAAGATGGAGCCCATGGTCCTTGGGAGGGCTGGTGGGAGCTAGGCAGGTGTTCACTGTTAGACCTGTGCTGTCAGGCAAAAGATCCAGACCGTGCTAGCAAATGATCCAGACCTGGGAACAGGTTGGGCCTGTTTGCCTTCACCATGTGCAGACCAGTTATCAGAACAGGTGCCTAGGGGCACCTGGGTGGCTCAGTGGGTTAGAGCCTCTGCCTTCAGATCAGGTCATGATCCTAGGGTTCTGGGATCGAGCCCCACATCGGGCTCTCTGCTTGGCGGGGAGCATGCTTCTCCCTCTCTCTCTGCCTGCCTCTCTGCGCACTTGGATCTCTGTCTGTCAAAAAAAAAAAAAAAAAAAAAAAAAGACCAGGAGCCTAGACAAAGTCAGAACCAGCAAGAGGAAGCCCAGGAAAGAAAGACAAGCTAGCTGGCACTGTGGTTCCCCTGCACTTGGGCTTTGAATCACCTCAGAGAATGTATGTTTCTTTCCCACACATTCAACTTCAAAGTGAAGCTCCTTCAGAAAGATAACTGTCTTTCCTCAAAATCAGAGAAGACCTAGATATCACCGGGCCATTGCTGAAGTAGGCAAGAGGAGAACCACATGTTCCAATTCCAATGAGCCTTTGTTAAAGGGTCAGAAAGTCAAACAGGAAAAGTTGGATGAGATGATGTGCTTTAAGATGCTGGACCCAGCCTGGCCTGCCCAGATTACTTCGTGGGTATCTTTTTCTGTGGAGTAGTAAGCAGAGTCAGTGGGTGAGTAGTCTGGGGACCCAAGCTTGGGGCTCCCCATGGCCTTGTAAACAGGGAGACCAAGTCAGGGTATACCCTATAAAGTAGCATGACCATCTTACGACTTACTGTGGGCACGAGGGAAGGTTTACCTGCTGTCCTGGGTAAACTTGAGGGAAGAGTCAAGTAAAAGAGCCTCTTGACATACTAGTCCAAATACTGCTTTTTGATTACTTCTTTGGCTTTCTCAGGAGTTAATGGGAATCTGAGAAAGGGAATGGATCAGGTGCTGGGGTCTTCAGTAATTCTGTTCCAACCATTTGAGGTCCTAATGGGTAGCACATTAGCTGCGGGAGGGAAGGAGAGAGAAGGAAACAATGCGTAGACACATCTACCCAGGATCCTGATCAATACTGAGTGGGAATGGAGGCTTTTAAATGATGAAGGTATTTGGGATCTAAAGACCATGTTCATCAACAACACAGTCTTTGCAATGAGTTGTATTGTTAAGCTGTACACAGAGCAATTAACACTAGAGCATTTGGCAAAGTGAGCCATATATGTATTTCCTCACAATAACTGCCACTTAGAAAGTGTTTACTGTGAACTCAGCTCTTCATGCAAATTATTCTCACCGCCTCTCTATAGAGAAGAGCTTGCTGTTTTCCCTATTTTTTATAGATGAGGAAATCGAGGCCCCAGAAAGGCAAGTAACTTGTGTAAGGCCACACCCAGCTGGTTGCCTGAGCTGGAAATCTAACCCAGTTCTGAGTTTGCCGTCCAGGTTTTTAACTATGACGTGAAACTCCCACCCAGGGGACCTGGCAGGTGAGGACCAAGAGCTGCATTTCAGGAGAGGAAATTTTGGTTTCTGTTAGGTTGAACTATATGAAATGGCTGATATTTTGTCATTCATGACTTATAAAAATGATTATCTTCTGTTTCAACCTAATAGAGACTAAGTGAATTAAACAAATTTAACCTAGGTAATAAATATTTTCCTAAAACCCTGCACCAAGTTCTCTGTACTAATCCACTCAATCCAAAAGTGAGTGTCTAATCTACTCCTAAAGCCCTAAAGGTTGCCACTCTTTGGGGTCTTGCCACTTAGTGGGGTGAGGGGACAAAGATACAGGGTGCTGATTGTAAAGAATACCTCAATAAACATCTTAGGGTGAGATGGGAAAGGATGAAGTCCTAGAGAGGCCAGGTAAGACCTCTAGCCCACATTCCCTGTTAGGGGAGCAGCCCATGCAGAGGGATGAGAAGAGCTATGCCTTCAGGGAACTTGGAATAGTTGGACTTGGTTAGACCATTGGCCTTTGATTGGGGAGCAAGGGAGGATTGTGGGGGAATATCACAAAGTACCTGAAAGTATTAGAGGCTTTTGTCCTTCAGAGCAGCATTTAAGTATTTTAAGCATGCTGAAGTGATGCAGTCACATTTGTGCTTAGAAAACCCTCACTGTATGCGTGTACGGCCTGGATTAGAAGGACATGCGCACCCAGGGGACATAATGCACATCTGGGTTAAGTGACAGAGGAGAAAAATGCAAGAGTGGTATGAGACTCTTTAGAAAGTAGAAGCTTTGGTGACTGACTTGGAAATGGGGGGCATTCTACAAATGACAAATATGTTTGGAATTTACAAATGGAGTCTCAGCCTTAACCAGTTATAAACTTCCTGAATAAGGAAGAATGAATCCTCTAAAATAAAGAGCCCCAGGTCCCAAAGAATTGTGCCCTCTTTTTAAGAAAGATGGTCACAAGGGAGGAATCTTGTAACCTGGAGATCAACCATGGGGGATGGCTCCCTACTTGTGACAAGACCAACATTCTGTGGTTTGTACTGCGCCAATATCCCATTTGGGTTGATGACTGCTGTGTTTCATGTGTTGTCAACATTTTGATCACTCCTACTTTCTGACCAAGGGACAAGCCAACTAACCTATTTTATCGGTGCGAGAAGTGCTGTACAAGGTACTTATGTTCTGAATCCTTAATTACTTATTGGAAAATAGATTTTTGAACATCTCTAAATCCTTGAGAGGAAAGGAAGTTGAGGCTCCATAATCACAGAGGCTAGGATTTGCTCAATGATATTGAATTCCCAGGGAAAAAGAAGAAAGTTCGGGAATCACCTTGGGCAGGGTGGTAGTGTTTATTTGGTTAATGGAGGAGAAGGGAGGTATAACTGTGCTAAAAGCAGCCTGGATCTCACATTGCGCATCTGATTTGTTTTCAGCCTTCTGTTACTTTGGACTGTTGCAAACCGTTCCCATTTTGGGGACCTTGTGATAGTGTGTACAGTATGACAGCCTCCCCTCAACAAGTGGCAGGAGGTGTTAGGTACACATTTGTCCCACTGACTATCAATACAGTGAAATATATACACAAAAAAAGTAATCCTGTACATACTAAAAGGAAATTTCTGGGACTTTCTTTGGGATTAAAGTTAAGTCAAACTCAAACTTTCAAAAGAAACTTTTTTGTTTTGTTTTGTTTTCTCAGGAAACAGACAAAGCCACCCAGCCTTTCTCTGTTGGAACGTGACTTAAAAGGAGGCTGTGCTAATATTAGGCATGGCCTTTGGCCAGTTAGTAAAGGAAGTTTCTAAAGAGTAGGCCACAAAAAAGTTACACCCATTTAAAACTTGTTCCTGGAAACCTTTATTTCTCTTCTCCATATGGTCTACATAGTGGAATAAGGATTTTCAGAGGGCTTAAAAATATGAAGACATTTAAATCAACTCTCCCAAGCAACCTAGTGAAAAGGTTTCCAAGGAGGGGGGACAGGTTCATTAATCAATAGCTTTCAAAGTAGCAAGGCTTTCAGGGGTACTCAGGAAAGATGTCTGTCACCAGTGGTGAAGTGTTTAGGAGGAGGAAGCAACATCAACTGCAAAATTAAGTCATTCCAAAGATCTATATGTTAGAAATGATCATAGAGATGGTCTATGTCTTGTACAAACTACATGTCCACAAAATGACAGAATTCAACTGCTATGGCTTTCAGATTTTACAGTCTCTTTCTCTTGCTCTGTCCTTCTTGGTCTCTGCATTTCCAGAGACGTGGATGTGTTTCACATAGAGATAACTATGGAGTCTTCAGATGAGTCCAGCCATGGCCTTGGGCAAGGACTGGACTTCATGAGAGGCTGAATATTCCCACACTAGAATTTGGTGAAGCCTGGAACTGGGACAAGTGAAGCCAAAGGATTGCCTAGGGCTGTAGGATAGCTCAACATTGCACCCATCTTCGTGGAATGGGTAAGCATGTCTAGGCCACTTGGTCTCTAGGAGTGTAATTCCAACAACAATCAAAGTATAAGTAGCTTAAAATGGGTCATCCCTTATTGGGGTCCTGTGTTCCCTAAGTCATATCTCGGAGAATAATGAATGCCCCAGACAGGAAATTTATTTTCCCTGATGCAAATGTATGACACCCACATTTCCCTTCAGCCTCTGCTATTTCAGGATGCCCTGCTCCAAAGACAGGTTCAGACAATCTGCAGTCACTAGTATTTATTCCCCCTTAACATGATGGAATAAAGAAAGGTTCCTTAAGGGTATGTGGAAAACTCTTTCAAAGACATGGTAGACTAAAATAGGCTTTGTGTGTTGGTCTGCTAAACCAACCATTAGGAAGAACATTCTTTTTGTGAGAAATTGCTTTCCCTCCCTTGAAAGTTAAAGGATTCCCTGAGTGACACACAGTAGAAATCTATCCAATGATAATATTAAGCACTCTGTGGCGGAGACTTAGTTGTCTTCTAGATTGGTTTTTTTTTTTTTAAGATTTTATTATTTATTTGACAGAAAGAAAGAGATCACAAGTAGGCAGAGAAGCAGGCAGAGGGAGAGGGGGAAGTAGGTTTCCTGCTGAGCAGAGAGCCCGATGTACCGCTCGATCCCAGGACCCTGGGTTCATGACTTGAGCCGAAGGCAGAGGCTGAACCCACTGAGCCACCCAGGTGCCCCATGTCTTCCAGATTCTGTAGCAACCCAATTTTTAATTGAGCACATGGTCTCTCAAAGTAGAGATTACCTTTCTAAGCCTTCCTTGCAGCTAGGCGTTACTGGTGACTGATGGGCTAATAAGATGATGGCATTAGTGCTGTTTGATGGTTATGTGTGTGCAGTATGTGTTATGGGGAATTTGGATGTAGGGGCCTTTTATTACTTTTCATTCTTTCATCTTGCTCCTTGGAATGCACATACTACCATCTTGGTCATGGGGTCAAGGCTACAGATAGCAGTGTAACCAGATAGAAGAAGCCTGGCCCCCTGGCACTCCAAAGCCCCAAGTCCTGGTCTTCCTTCAGGGATGTATGGAGGAGAGATCAGCTGCAATGCTGTTTAAGCTATTGTTATTTGAGGGCTTCCTGTCACTTGAAATTTGATCTAATTCTAATAAAAATATTTATTATCGTATCATTGTACATAGAAACATACTTGATAACTACCATTGTGCTATTAGGCCGGTACCTAGAATAAGTTGTTTTTGTAAATGAGCCTTAAAAGCATGCATATTCTCTTTGGCATAAAGCAGGTCAGGTTTATAGGTAATGTTTTCATAACTAAGGTTTTTTAGTGAAGTCTTTTGATTAGCAAGCAAGTGTACAACACTAATATTTTTCTTATCAGTTGCTTCCAATTGCCAGTAAGCCTAGAAAAAATCAATTATGCAGGTGGATCAATTCCTTTGAACTTCTCCCCAAGGTCTGTGTCTTTATTTATTTATTTATTTGTGTATTTATTTAATATGAAGTCTTTATTCCCCCCCGCCCCGATTTCATTTAAAATATAAAAGCCACTGAGGCTGTGGTCTAGTAGAAGGTAGAAGGTAACTAGGAGACTTAATGACCAGAAGGAAAAACAGCTTTCAACATTCTCCATGTATCTGTTGACTATTTCTTGGGCCAGCTGGTCTAGGACTCATACATCTGGCCATTGGCTGGATGTCGGATGAGTCAACGGGTGACCAGGGCATGTGTCTTTCATTATCTAGCAGGCTAGCTTGGGTTTGTTTACATAGTGGTGGCAGGATTCCTAGAGAGACTGGATATGTGCAAGGTCCCTAGAGGCCTAAGGTCAGCACAACATCACCTTCATCACACTCTGTGCTCAAGCAAGTTACAGGGCCAGTGAATTCAAGGCCTTGGGGGGGGATGGACTCTGCTTCTTGTTGGGAGGAACCACAGAGTCACTTTGCAAAAGGTATGGATCCAGGGAGGGGTATAGAATCCTAGCCACGTATACCCAGTCTAACACAGAGGCTGTGGACTTGAGCAAATATTTCCTCCTCTTTTGTCTGCTGGAGAAAATGACTGAGACCTGAGAAGCAAGCAAAAAGGAATGGCAGGTTATCTAGGTAGAATTGGTTGGGAGTTCAGAGATGTTGTCCAGGCTGGAAAGGTAGGTGCCAGAAAGGATAGTTGTTAATGTTGTTGTTTCTAGAAAAATGTTCAAACTCGAATGTGCATACAAATCACCTAATTCTGATTCAGTAGGCCTGGGTTGTGTCTTGAAATGCAACATTTTTTTAAAAGCTCCCAGGCAATGCTGCTGCTGGTCGAAGCACCACACTGCACAGCAAGATTCTGGATTGTAATCTGTCTCCCTTTCAACCATCATTCCCCTGGAGAAGAGTCTAGTCTAATGGCAGACCAGTGGGTTGGCATTAGAAAGAACATTTATTTGTGAAATACCTACTCTTTGTCAGGAACTGTGCCAAAGACTTTCTGTGCCCTATCTCATTTAATTCTGGTTGCAACTGTCTAAACAAGGCAATGTCACCCTTGTTTGGAAGAGAAAGAAATTATAGTGCAAGGGTTTTTTGTTGCCTTTCTGCTGTATTACAGTGTGAAGAAAGGATGACCTCATTTACAACACGGGGCATGGTGCCATGAATGTATTAAGATAAAATACATATATTGATGTGATCCCGTGGTTGGCTAGGCTCATGTCTTTCCAAGGTGAAATAAATCTTCCCAAACCTATTCAAGCTACCTCTGTTTGGATACCTCAGCTTACAAATTGGGTCAGTCATTATATTATTACTACTAGATCAAAACATTAAAGTTCACCCTCCAGACTGCCCAGACTTCCCAGGGACTTTCCTTAGCATCATCTCCCCAAAAGAGAAAGGTCTTTGAAGTCTGGAATGATTCATAGGATTAAGCCATATATTTGTACAGTGTATAACCTATATAAACAAAGATGCTGGTCCTTGCAATAATGAATAACGAAAACCTACAGATCCACAAAGGCCAAAGTGAAGTTACAGAGAAGGAGTTCAACCCATTACTGGTGTTCTTCATTCCTTTGTGCATAACCAGTTATCACTTTTATTTCTTTTGTGGATGGTACCTTTGGTGTTGTGTTTAGAGGTCTTTGTCATGGCCAAAGATCCATCTAGAATGATCTCCTATCTTACGCCTTAGGAGTTGTCGAGTTTTGCCTTTTACATTTGAGTCTGTGATCTATTTGGAATTAATTCCTGTGAAGGACATAAGGTCTGTGTCTGGAGTCATTATATTGCATGTGGATGTCCATTTCTAGCACGATTTGTTGAGAAAGACTCTCTTTGCTCCTTTGTATTGCTTCTGCTCCCTTGTCAAAGATCAGTTGACTGTATTTATATGGGTCTATTCCTTGTAGCTTGAAGTCAGTCTTGAAGTCAGTTAGTTCTAGTCTTCCAACTTTGTTCTTCAAAAGTGTTTTGGCTCTTCTGGGTCTTTTGCTTCCCCGTGATCTTTAGAATTGGTTTGTTGATATTTACAATATAACATGCTGGAATTCTGATGGGTATTGCACTGAATCTGTAGATTAAGGTGGGAAGAATTGACGTTTTGAGAATATTAGATCTTCCTATCCATAAACATGAAATATCTCACCTCTTATTTCATTCTTTGATTTTCATTAGAGTTTTGTAGTTCTTGTCATATAAATCATGTATTTTGTTAGATTTACACATAAGTATGTAATTTTGGGAGGGAGGATTCTAGTGTAAACAGTATTGTGTTTTTAATTTCAAATTCCACTTGTTCATTACTAGCATATAGGAAAGTGATTGAATTTTTTAAGAAAGAGTTTGTTTATTTATTTATTAGGGAGAGAGAGTACATGCTTGAGGAGAAGGGAGAAGCATACTCCTGCTGAACAGGGAGCCAGAGGGGCTCAACCCCGGGACTCTGAAATCATGACCTAAGCCAAGGCACCCTAGCAATTGACTTTCATGTATTAACCTTGTATCCTACAACCTTGCCATATTTTCTTACTACTTCCAGTTGTTTTCTTAGTTCTTTCAATTTTCTACATAGATGATCATGTCTTCTGCAAACAATGACAGTTTTATTTTTTCCTTCTCAGTCTGTATATCTTTTATTTCCTTTTCTTGTTTTAAATTCCATTAGCTAGTACGTCCAGTACAATGTTGAAAAGAACCGGTAAGAGAGGATATTTTTTTCTTATACCTGATCTTTGTAGGAAAGCTTTGAGTTTCTCACCATTAAATATATTAATTATATTATCTGTAGGCTTTTTGTAGATTTTTTTAAATCAATTTGAGAAGTTCCCCTTTATTCCTAGCTCACTAAAAATTTTTTATGACTGAATATTGGATTTTGTCAAATACTTTTTCTGCATCTAGTGATACGATCATGTGATTTTTCTTTTTTTTTTTTTTAGCTTGTTGATGTGATGGATTACATTAAATGATTTTCAAATGTTGAATCAGGCTTGTATATTTGGGACAGATCCTGCTGATCCTTTCTTTTCCAGTATATTTTCTCTCTTTTAGGTAATTTCTGTTGCTGTGTCTTCAAAATAATTTTTTTCTGCAATATCTCATAAGCTTCCATTAATCCTATCAAGTATATTTTTTAAAATCTCACATGCTGTAGTTTTCTTCAGAAATTCAGTCTGAGTCTCTAAAAATACCATACATGTCTCCACTGAACAGACTCACTCTTTCCTCTAGCCTCTTGAATATAGGGAACACAGTGATGACTATTTTAATGTTCCAGTCTGCTAATGCTGACAAGTCTGGATTGGTTTTGATTGATTGTTCTTCTCATTATGGGTCAGATTTTCTTACTCACTTGAATGCCTGGTAATTTTTTATTGGGTAGCAAACATTATGAATTTTACCTTGTTGGATGCTGGATATTTTTGTGTTTCTACAAATATTCTTGATGTTCTGGGATGCAAAGTTATTGGGAAACTCTTTTATCCTTTTAGATAATGCTCTTTAGCTACCCTCCCCCAGCTTTACGGAGGTATAACTGACAAATGAAATTGTAAGATATTTAAAGTGACCTTGTGGTGATTTGATGTTCATGTCACACATTGTGAAAGGATTTTGCCGTCTAGTTAATTAACCCATCCATCACCTCACAATTTATATATATTTTTTTCTTTTAGTGGGTACATTTAACTTTCTTAGCAAATTTAAATTATATAATATTATTCATCTTATACCTGGAAGGTTGTACCCTTTAACCAACTTCTTTCTCTTTCCTTCAAATGCCACACCCTGGCAATGATTTTTTTTTTTTTTTTTTTTTTTTTTTTTTTTTGGTGGCGCTCTGTTTCTATGTGTTTGGTGTAGAATTAAAAAAAAAAAAAGTGATACCATACACTATTTGTTTTTGTCTGGCTTATTTAGGATAGTGCCCTCAAGCTCCATCCATGGCTTTTAAGCTTTTTAAGGTAGGACCAAAGCAGCATTTGTGTAGAGCTGATTATTTTCCTGAGGCAAGACTTCTTGAGTTCTCTACCTAGTTCCTCTTGAACTTTGAGATTTTCCAGTCTGGCTTGTAGGAATAGGCACTCTTTCTGGTCTTGTATGAGTCCTTCTGATTATTTCTGGTGTTTTTCCCTGCAGTTCCAAGCAGTATCCTCACCTTCATGTCAGTAGTCTGCAGACTTCTAAAGTTGTCTGCCTTGCATCATTCTCTGTGTTTAGCACTCTGTCCTGCAAATCTGAGCTGCCTTGATATCCCCAGATTCGGCTCTGTCTTCTCAACTCAGGGAGTCTACTGGACTCTGGGTTCCCTATTTTGGCCAATAAAAGCCATTGCAGAAAGAAGGGGCCGTTGTAGAACTTATCATTATTCACCCATCGTTTAGTCCTTTGCTGCCTAATGTCCAAGTCTTGGGAAAATATTTTTCCCATATATTTTATCTACTTTTTTATTAGTTTCAGGTGGGAGGATAAATCTGGCCCTTGATGCCCCATGTTGTTCAGAGGCCAAAGTTTCTGTATTCTGAAGCATGCAAACATACAAAAAGTTACTTCCTCCTTAATGGTTGGCTGGTTTGCACACTTGCCTTTAGTCTCCCTGGGTTTTGTTTTCCTTATTTGTAAAAGGAAAAGGCTAGACCATGCATTAGTCTGGTCTCTGGAGAAGCAGAACCGATAGGATATGAGGTGTATGTATATATGAATGTATGCATGTATGTATGTATGTATGTATGTATATGCATGCATGTATATATGTATGTATGTATATGCGTGTATATGTACATAAACCCCCAGATGTATTATAGGGTACTGGCTCACGTGGTGATGGATGCTTACAAGTCCCATGATCTGCCGTCTGCCAGCTGGAAACCCAGGAAAGCTGGGGATGTAGTTCAAAGGCATGAAAACCAGACAGCAGATGCTGTAGAATCCAATCTGATTCTGAAGGCCTGAGAACCAGGAAGGCTGAGAACAGGAGAAGGTTGATGTCCCAGCAAGTGCAGGGAAGCAGAGAACAAATTCAAACTTCTCCAACCTTTTTTTTTTTTTTCCAGGCCCTTAACACATTAGCTGATGTCCACCCACATTGGGGAGGACCATCTACTTAACCCAGGCCATGGATTCAAATGCTAATCCCTCCAGAAATACCCTTACAGACACCGAGAAATAATCTTAAATCAGACATCTAGGCATTCCATGGCCTGGTCTAGTTGACACATAAAATTAACCATTCAGACAAGAAGCAAGACTCACTGCATTCTAGTTCTAAAAGTTTTCAAGTTCATGAAACCCTCCCATTTGATACTTTCTAAAACACAGCCGAGTCATCATTCCAGCCTGATCTGACTCAGAGTCAGTGTGGGGGGCTTGGTGGTCTTGGCTCTCCTCTCTGTAGTCCTTTCTCTTCTCTACATCCTTCTATCAAGTCATTTAGCAAATATTTAGTGAGTACCTACTATGTGCCAGACACTGTGGTAGGCACTGGAGACACAGCAATGAATGGACCCAGGGATTATATTCTAGTGGATGCTTGCTGAGCCTCACTAGGGGTCTGCTGGGCCAGAGAAAGACACCTGACCTATGTTATCTTACTTCCTACTTCATAGGACTGACGTGAAGTTTATCTTTGCACAGATAAGAAAACTGAGATCACAGGACCACTGAGTAAAAGGAACAGAGTTGTGAACCCGGACAGTCTGACTCCAGATCTCCTGCTTTTAATGCCATGGATTCAGACAAAACTCAGCCTGTAGGTGGATCTGCTTTGGCTCACATCCTTGTTGTATGAGAAATTAGGTCTGAGTTTGTGAAACTCAAGTGTGCTGTAGCTCCCACTGTTTCGATTCTTTCCCACCCAGTCGACTTCTTCCATTCACCTCACTGGCCCCCAAGGGCTTTGGATTTTGATTTCTGCCCACGTCCATCCTATCTCCTTTCCCAAGTACTTTGTACATCTTCCTCCTGAGCTCTGTTTGCTCTTTTCTGGTAACTTCATCAGATCACTCCCCTCGCTTTTACTCCTTTTCTGTTGCCCATTTCTCCTCAACTTTTTGACAAGTTACCTCTTTCAAAGATTTCTCACTCCCTTTGCTGTGGTTTAGGGCCCTATCCCCATTGGCCCATTGTGTGTGAAACCCCTAAGATTATTGGTGATAAAACTATAGCATTAAGAACAAAAAGGAAGTGAAATGGACATAATAAAAGACTCCTTGAATGTCTAAAACCTTTGAAAAACCCAATCTGTTTCTTCAGATCTCAAGTACAACTAAATAAACAAGAGGACTTTGCCAATCATTTTCTTAGCTTTTCTCCCCCATCAAAATTGCATTAAGAGAAACAGAGTTTTGATGTGTTAGTGTTTTCCTGTTTGTTTTAACCATAGTATCTCTGGGCTTGCCTGGGAGGCAAACCACAGAGCATACTGTCTTATGAAAAGAAATACACTTCAAATTCCAAATAATCAAAGATGTGCTTTAAAAAAATCTGAATATAATGTACATAACTACATAACCTATTAGTTTCAGGTGCAAAAAATAATGATTCTATTTTGTATATATAGCAAAATGATTACTACAATAAGTCTAGTTAACATCTGTTGTCATAAACAGTTACAACTTTGAAGATTTATTTGCTTAGCAACTTTCAAATATAAAATACAGTAGTAGTAACTATACTCCCCATGCTGTATGTTACATCTTCCTGACTTATTTATAACTGGAAATTGTACCTTTCGATCGCTTTCCTCCATTTCTCCCACCCCCAACTTCTGGCCTCTGACAACCACCAGTCTGTTCTCTGTATCTATATACTCAGATTTTTGTTGTTGTTGTTGCTTTTCCAAATGTGAGTGACATTACTTGGTATTTGTTTTTCTCTGACATATCTCATGTCACAAATGGCAGGATTTCCATTCTTAATGGCTGAATAATCCATTGTGTGTATATATGCCACATATTTTGGAAAAATAATTGGCAGAGCATTCTGTTAGTTTCAGGTATACAACATGGTGATTCCATGTCTTTACACATTAGGAACTAATCAACACGATATGTCTCATTCCCATCTGTCATCATACGAAATGAATGCAATATGATTTATTGTATTTTCATGTTGTACATGACATCCCCCTGACTTAGTTATTCTTTTTGACGTTGTTATTTTGTAATTGGTAGTTTGTGTGTTGTATTTTGATCCTCTGTGCTCATTTTGTGCTCCTCCTCCCCTCACCCCCTTTACTTCTGGCAACCACCACTCTATTCGTATTTCATGTTAGTTCTTCGTTTATTATTTTTTAAAATTTAGATTACACCTCTAAATGAAAACAGGAAGTATTTGCCTTTATCTGTCTGACTTTTTCCCACTTACATAATGCCCTCAAGTTCCATCCATGTTGTCACAAATGTCAAGATTTCATTTTTTTATGGCTCAGCAGCATTCCATTGTGTGTGTGTGTGTGTACATCTTTATTTATCTATTGATGAACACTTGGGTTGCTTCCATTTCTTAGCTATCGTAAATAATTCTACAGGGAACATAAAGGTGCATGTATCTTTTCAAATTACTGTTTTCCTTTTTTATTTTTTCAGGTAAATGCTGAGTAGTGGAATTGCTAGACCATGTGTTAGTTCTATTTTTAATATTTTGAGGAACCTCCTATTGTTTTCCAAGGGGTTACACCAGTTTATGTTTGCACTAATGGTGAATGAGGGTTCTCTTTACATCCTGACCAACACACACTTAAATACTTTCTGATACAAGCCATTCTGACAGGAGTGAGGTGATACCTTACTGTAGTTTCGATTTGCATTTCCCTGATAAGTGGAGAATCTTTTCATGTTCCTAAAAAGATCTTTATATCTTCTTTGGAAAAAGTCTATTCAGATCTTCATCCCATTTTTTAATTGAATTGTTTGGGGGTTTTCGTTGTTATGGGTTGTATAAGTTCTTTATGTATTTTGGATATTACCCTCTTTTTGGATGGATGATTCGTGGATATCTTCTCCAGTTAGTCACCTTTTTGTTTTGTTGATGGTTTCCCTTGCTGATCAGAAGCTACTTAATTTGACGTAGTTCCATTTGTTCCATTTGTTTGCTTTGTTGCTCTTGCTTTTGGAGTCAGATCCAACAAAGCATTACTAAGACCCATGTCAAGAAACTTAGCACCTATGTTTTCTTCTAATGAATTTAATGGCTTCAGGACTTAACATTCAAGTCCTTAATCCATTTTGAGTTAATTTTTGTATATGGCTTAAAAGAGTGGTCCAGTTTCATTCTTTTGCATATAGTCAGTCAATTTTCCCAACACCATTTATTGGAGACTGTCCTTTCCCCATCGTATATTCTTGCCTTCTTTGTCATACACTAATTAACCATATGTGTGTGGGATTAATTCTAGGCTCTTTTGTTCTATTGATATGTGTATGTCTGTTTTTGTTCAGTTACCATACTGTTTTGATTACTAGAGCTTTGTAGTGCAGTTTGAAATCGGAGATTGTGATGTTTTTTCTCAGATTGCTCTGGCTACTTGGGATCTATTGTGGTTCCAAATTTTATAGTTGTTCCAGTTCTGTGAGAAATGCCATCAGAATTTTGATAGCTATAGCATTGAATCTGTAGATTGCTTTGAGAGTATGGACATTTTAACAATATTCTTCCAACACATGAACATGGAATATCTTTCTAATTATTGTTTTCAGTTTCTTTAATCAGTGTCTTACAGTTTTCAGTGTATTGGTCTTTCACCTTCTTGGCTAAATTTAAAACACTAAATTCCTAGTGTTTTATTGTTTTGGATTTGTTTGTCAATGGGATTGTTTTCTTAATTTCTTTCTAATAGGTCATTATAAGAGTATGGGAATGCAACCAATTTCTTTATGTTAATTCTGTATCCCACAGGTTTACTGAATTATTAGTTCCAACAGTTTTGGTGGTCTTTGGTTTTGTATCTGCAATATCCTGTCAACTACAAATGGTAACCATTTTATATCTTCCTTTCCAATTTGGATGTGTCCTTTTATTTCTTGTCTAATTGCTGTGCTAGGACTTATTATGTTGATCTACATTTCTTCTGTACCTGCTTTTTGGGAGTTTTTATCATAGATGGATGATAAATTTTGTCAGATGCTTTTTCTGTGTCTATTAAGGTGATTGTACAATTCTTATTCAGTCTGTTAATGTTGTATGTCACCTTGATTTGTACGTGGATGTTGAACTATTCTTGCATCCCTGGAGTAAATTCCACTTGATCATAATACATGATCCTTTTAATACTTTGTTAAATTTGGTTTGCTTATGTTTTGTTGAGGACGTTTGCATCTACTTTCACCAGACATATTGGCCTATTATTTGTTTTTGTAGTGTCTTCATCTAGTTTTGGTATCAGACTAATGCTGGCCTCATTAAGTGAGTTTAAGAGGAAGTGTTCCTCCTCTTCAGTTTTTTGGAAGATTTTGAGGATAGTTATTAAATCTGCTTTGAATGTTTGGTAGAATTCACCAGTGAAGCTGGTGAGTGAATCTTGCCATGGACTTCTGTTTAGGAGGTTTCTGATTACTTTCAATCTCCTTTCTACTAATTAGTTAGATTTTCTATTTCTTCATGATTCAGTCTTAAAAGATTGTATATTTTTAGGAACTTATCCGTTTCTTCCAGATTGTCCGGTTTGGTGTGTAATTGTCATGGTAGCCTCATGATCCTTTTTACTTCTGTGCTATCAGTTGTAACTTCTCTTTCACTTCTAATTTTATTTTTTGGGCCCTCTACTTTTCTTGATGAGTGTGCCTGGGGGTTTCACCTATTTTTTTTTTTTTTTGTCTTTTCAAAGAACCAGCAGCTTTTGATTTCATTGCTCTTCTTTCTTGTTTTTTTTTTTTCTCTATTTTTTTTATTTCTGCTCTGATGTAACTATCTTTCTTCTCCTAACTTTGGACTTTTTTTTTTTTTCTAATTTCTTTAGGTGAAAGTCAGATTTGGGGGGATTTTTCTTGTTTGTTGAGGTTGTCCTGTATTGCTGTTAACCTCCCTCTTAGAACAGCTTTTGCTACATTCCACAGACTTTGGAAAGTTGTGTTATCATGTTCACTCATCTTAGGTATTTTCTTATTTCTTTGACACCTTAGTTCTTCAGTAGTATGGTGCTTAGTACCCATGTGTTGGTATTTTTTCCATGTGTCTTCTTTTAGTTGACTTCTAGTTTCATGGCACTGTGGTTGGAACAGATGCTTGGTATGATTTCAGTTGTGTTGAATTTGAGACTTGTTTTGTGATCTAACTTGTAGCTCTCTCCTGGAGCATGTTGCTCATGCACTCTGAAAGAATCTACATTAAGTTGGTTTTGGATGTTGGAATGTTCTGCATTTAGCTGTTAAGACCTGGTGTAATGTATTGTTTGAGGCAGGCCATTGTTCCCTTAATGATTTTTTTGTCTGGATGATCTATTGATGTAAGTGGGGTTTTAAAATCCCCTCCTATTATTGTTACTGTCTTTTTCTACCTTAGTCTGTTAATATTTGCTTTAAATATTTACCCCCCCCCTTTTTTTATATATATACCCCCCTTTTTAAAAAATATTTTAAAAAATATTTTTAAGATTTTTTCTTTTTTAAGCTTCGGGGCTCCATCCCAGGACCCTGGGATCATGACTTGAGTGGAAGGCAGAGGCTTAACCCACTGAGCCACCCAGGCGCCCCAAGGTGACCCTGTTTTGAGTGCATAAATAATTACAAATGTTATATCCTCTTCTTGGATTGACCCCTTTATCTTTATGGAATGCCCTTTTTTGTCTCTTCTTATCTTAGTTTAAAATCTGTTTTGTCTGATAGGAGAATTGCTACTCCACCTTTCTTTTCATTACCATTTGCTTGGAAAACATCCCTTCACTTTCAGTCTGCATATATCCTTAGCTCTGAAGTAAGTCTTGGGGGCAGCGTACAGATGAGTCTTGCTTTTTTTAATCCATTCAGTCACCCACCCTATGTCTTGGGATTAGAGCATTTAGTACATTTACTTTTTTTTTTTTTTTTTAAGATTTTGTTTATTATTTATTTGACAGAGATCACAAGTAGGCAGAGAGGCAGGCAGGGAGAGAGGGGGAGGCAGGCTCCCCACTGAGCAGAGAGCCTGATGCGGGGCTCAATCCCAGGACCCTGGGATCATGACCTGAGCCGAAAGCAGAGGCTTTTTTTTTTTTTTTTTTTTAATATTTTATTTATTTATTTGACAGACAGAGATCACAAGTAGGCAGAGAGGCAGGCAGAGAGAGAAGTGGAAGCAGGCTCCCTGCTGAGCAGAGAGCCCGATGTGGGGCTCGATCCCAGGACCCTGGGATCATGACCTGAGCCGAAAGCAGAGGCTTTAACCCACTGAGCCACCCAGGTGCCCTTAGTACATTTACTTTTAAAGTAATTATTATACATATGTATTTATCGCTATTTTGTTGATTATTTTCTTGTTACTTTTGTAGGTCTCTGTTCCTCTCTTCTTTCTCTTTTCACTGGTGATTTGATGGTTTTCTTTAGTGTTCTGTTTGGGTTCCTTTCTCTTTATTTTTTTGTGTACCTATTACAGGTTTTTGAGTTTTTGGTTACCACGAGGTTCTGTATATATTGATGTATATCTATTTCAAGCTAATAAAATGCCTTTGAATTTGAGTGACTCAGCATTACATTTTTACTCCCCCGACCTCTGCAGTGTTTCATGTTTTGACATCCTATTTTAAATCTTTTTATTTGGCTACTAACAGTGGTCTCAGTTGATTTTTACTATTTTTGTCATTTAACCTTTATACTAGCTTTTTAAAAGTGGCTGATCGCTGCCTTTACTGTATATTTGGCTTTACCAGTGTGATATTTTCTTTTGTATTTTGTATTTTGTTCTTTCTGCTTAACGAAGACCCTTTAAGATTTCTTCTAAGGCTAGTTTAGTGGCGTTGAATTCCTTTAGTTTTTGCTTGTTTGGGAAACTTTTTATCCTGCCTTCAACTCTGAATGATAACCTTGCTTAGAAAACTATTCTTAGTTATGGTTTTGTTTTTTTCCTTCCAACACTTTAAATATATCCTGCCACTCCCATCTGGCCTAAAAAGTTTCTGCTGAGAAATCCGATAGAAGGTGACCTAGCTCTTACCAAGTTACTCTTTGTATTGCCCCAGGAATGCACATACTTGTTCACTCACGTGTTTGTCAGTTATCCGTGACTCATACACTCCATTGTCAGGCTCTGAACCAGGCTCTGCAAACACGAGGGCATATAAGATTCAACCCCCTCCTCAAAGGGCTTCAGGATAATGTTCTCTACTTTTGTAATCCCTTGGCACAGAGGGTGGATGATTATGCACTCACTTGTTAGCCAGCTGCTTATAATCTGGGACGCACCCTCCTCTACCTTTTCCTCTTAAGAGGGAATAGAAGGCCAATGGATGAGAGCACTATTATTGGAGAGAGAACTTTTATCTTTTTTAAGTTACAGAAAGTGATTTTTTCTTAAATTTTTTTATTTTTTATAAACATATATTTTTATCCCCAGGGGTACAGGTCTGTGAATCGCCAGGTTTACACACTTCACAGCACTCACCAAAGCACATACCCTCCCCAATGTCCATAACCCACCCCCCTTCTCCGAACCCCCCTCCCCCCAGCAACCCTCAGTTTGTTTTGTGAGATTAAGAGTCACTTATGGTTTGTCTCCCTCCCAATCCCATCTTGTTTCATTGATCAGAAAGTGATTTTTGAAGTACATTACTTGCTAACGTACGTGTAAGTAGTGAAATGACATGGGTCATGCTGATGTGACTTGTAGGTAATCATTTGAAATTTAGAGGCTAATGTGTCACTGCTTGCTTGGAATGCCCCTTTTTTCTTTTCATTTAAGTGAATACTGAGGGCTTCAACTAGTTCTCATGTTACGAAGAAAAGCAAGTCCAAGATGAGAAACCTCCTACCCATTTGAGGAGAGAATTTGACATCTGATCTTTTACCTTTGTGTTGAGTAGGCACAGTAAAATAGAAAGGAACTGGGAGTACTGGCCAGAAGAAGAGAGTGTTTGAAAGATAAATTATGACAGGAGTCACCTGGCTGAGGGGAGAGAGTTTATTCACTTGGTTCCAGGAGAATAGTGCCAATGAGAGAAGGCTGCAAGAGGTATATTTCACACCCACATGACTGACTTGTTCCCCAAAGCAGTGTGGTCAGCACTGAACTAGGAAACTCTGCTGTAGAGGAAAGAACTCCAACACAAAGATGATCAAGACAAAGGGCAGATGTAACAAGGACCTAAGCAGCCAGGGATGGTAGGACATCAGCCACCCCTGGATTCCCATTATGTTGTTAAATATCTGTCTCCGTCCCTATGGCGGTGACCTCCCCTCTGGGAGGACTCTGAGGGCCATGTGGTGAAATGAGTGTGGTGCCCCAGGTCACGGTCAGTAGCTGAGCCATCTCCTTGGATGAGTGCCCTCTCAGTCCCAGTGGCTTGAGCATGTTCCAGGGACCTGGGAGTGTTGATTGGCTGCTGGTGTCCTGTGCTGGCCTTAAACCAGAGATGGGGGAAAGGGGCCTGGAGCTTCCTGGCCAGACCTCAGAGTCTAAAGGCAAGGTGACCAGACCCCCCCCACCCCGCCATTAAAGAAAATAAGGCTGCTGGACTTAAGAAGGGGGAGTTGGTGATGGACAGGTAAAAAGAGCAGACCCTAGATCTCTGAGACTGATCAGAAGAATTGAAGCCCTATTCTTGTGGGCTTTGTTCTGTGTTTGGGGAGGGTCGGGTTTTTTGCTTTGTTCCATGAGGGTCATGCAGAAGTCTTTAGCAGCCCTCTTAAAGTTCCCTGTTAATTATCCAATTTCACCTCTCACATACCGCAGCTGCCCTCAACACCATTCTCTTTACCTTAAAGACTCAGCTTTTCCACCTGATTGTCTTACACAAAAATGGGAAAACCGGTCTGACAGGTAGGACCAAGGAGGGGATGGGGTGACTGTGTGTGTGTGTGTGTGTGTGTGTGTGGTGGGTGTGTGGTGGGTGTGGGGATGTTTGGAACACTAGCAACTTTGTTGCTTTCTCCTTTCAAGTGAAGAAAATCGAAGTTCTTCCAAGTTGGAAAATTCCGAATTCCCAGTCCTGGAGGACAGGCCTTGCTCCTGGAACCTTGGGGATGTGGAGGTGTATGAACTCTCTCCACGTCCTGCTGCCACATGGGAACTTTACACAAGTCCACTTCATGTTTCTTGAAGAGGGAATTTCTCTTCTTACCGGCTATCAAGTGTGTTGCTACTAATTTAAACCTGGTTTGATTTGCATAATGGTCCAGACCACCTGGGACTGCGGCTTCCACTGTCAGATTTGATAGACCCTCCATCTTACCAGCTCCCCGCCCCAAAAAACAAAAGCTATGAAAGCGTGAGAGAAACTAGTAAAGAGCAAAAACCAAACAAAAACTCTCCAAGCACAAGTGAGAAAACATGGCCAGGATGGAGGGATGGGCAAAATGGGGGGAGGGGAGTGGGAGGTTCAGGCTTCCAAGGATGGAATGAGTAAGTCTTGGGAGTGAAAGGGACACACAGGGAATATGGTCGATGATACCGTAAGAGTGTTGTGTGCTGACGGATGGTGGCTACACTTGCGGTGAGTGTAACATAATGTATAGAGTTGTTGAATCACTTTGTTGTACACCAGAAACTAATATAACATTGTGCGTCAAGTATATTCAAATAATAATTAAAAAAAAAACCTGGCCAGCTTCATTAAGTGATGGGAAGTAAAAAATAATTCAAGGTAATCACCTAGAAGGGGACTTCAGGCCCTTTCGGTTTTATCCATATCTGAGATAAACAGTAGAATTAATACAGATAGCTCCAAAACAAAGTAATAATTTTTGGAAGACATCCCCCAATATTTAACTAAGCACTTATCTCCTGGCCAGTTTGTCTTGGAAGGAATACCAGGAAGCTCTGTTTTATTTCTCTAGGCTAAAACAGCTACAGGAGCTTTGAGATTTTTTATTGCTTGTTTGTTTAATGGTCCAGGTGGCTATGTGAAAACACCTGCTTTAAAATGTTTGAGATGGAAATTATTATGATTATGATAAAGTAGAACCCTAGAGCCTTAATGTCTGTTTGGTAATAGACGAGCCCAGAATTGCTCCATCCCAAAGCTACCTCGGGAGGCAGGTGGACTGGTCTTGTATGCAGACCTCACGAAGCCCCCCAGTGGTCAGTTAAGAGAGTGTCCTCCTTTCCCCCCAGCTTGGCTGATTGCCAAAACATTTAGTACTGTATCTTACCATCATGGCTGGATAGCCCTATTCCGAATATACATTAGGAATATTATCTCAGACTTAAGAGAGTCAGTAATTGTCAAGGACTTAGTTGTGAGAGGTCATGTTTTAAGGAGGATGACCTGAAGGAAATGCACTCCTCACACTGGGAAGTTCATCTTGGGTGAATAGACGCTCAGGGACCAGCTGACCTGGACCACTGGGCTGTGGCTTCCCACCTTGTTAGTTGTATTGGGCTCCCATTTGCATGCCCTAAGGAATGAGTTAAGAAGCAGTACCAAGAAACGTGGTGCTGCACTTATTCAAGCAATTTTAGAGAGACTGTTCAAGGTTGTTTTAGGATTCCTCTTGCATTAACTAGAAGTCCAGAATGCATGTTTATTTGCATGCTCTCTGCACCCCCCACCACCCTCCCCCGCCCCTGCACCAGTCCCTAAGGCCCCAAGTCCCAGGCCTTGTAGG
This sequence comes from Mustela putorius furo, assembly GCF_011764305.1. Taxonomy (NCBI): domain Eukaryota; kingdom Metazoa; phylum Chordata; class Mammalia; order Carnivora; family Mustelidae; genus Mustela; species Mustela putorius. The sequence continues at coordinate 17,949,233 of NW_025421998.1, forward strand.
GAGGTGTGGGAGGTTTGCCCCCCACACCCCCACACTTTGACCGTCCCCAGGGTGATGCACCAGGTGAAGCATGGGGAAGTTTCTTCAGGTTACTTGGGCTGTGCTGATGCCGGTTCTTTCACACCAGAAGGGGACCCCACCACTTACAAGTTGAGGTGACCAACAAACATGACTCTGCAAGTTTACTGCAGGGGTTTTATTAGCACCATGGACTGTTATCCCCGAGCCTTCAGAGCTTTAACTGACCCTTAATGCTTTAGGGGCAGGTGCCATGCCCTGGGGTAGTGGTGATAGGGTCACTTTCTCATAACTTGACTGTGCTCTCTAATGGCCAAGTCCAAGGTATGTCTTCGGTGCTTAAGCTGCTTGTAGTAATCCAGCTGCTGCTCAGCACAGGCAATTATTGCATCATTTCACAGACGGAAACCCTACACCCAGCCCAAGCGGGTATTGCATCAGCTCCCAACAACCTGCTCTTCCAATCAATTAAACTCATTGCGCACTAACACGAGTTGCCTGCCAGTCACACTTTAAATCCCCACCTCAGCACCTGTCTCACAATGAACTGCCAAAATGAAGTGCCCTCCCAGAACTTAATCGGTCCCCTCCCTGGGGAAAAACCAGCCCTGAAAGGGATTTTCCAGGGTCCTGTGGGAACAGACCTATTGCATGTCCCCTCAAACCTCTCACCCACCCCTTCCCCGCAGGGAAAAAACTTTCTCAGACTCTGTTCCAGGAATAGCAGTGCTGCTTGCTCCCTAGCTGAAGTTTGCTTTTGTCCTGGGACCCTATGGATGATGAAACTAGTTGTGTTTACTGTTTTCTCCCCTTTACTTATTTTTGTTATACCAGTGATGCATGCTCATTCTGGGAAAAATCAGAACATGTAGCTATGCAAAATGATGAATAAATTATCACACTGCTATTGTAGTCAAAATGTCAGTTACCCTTCTAGGCTTTGATGCTTTCTCTTTGAATTGACTGTTAGAGCCAGAAACAAATCCCAATAGAAATGAGGATTTAATACAGAACTATGGAGAGAAGATGTAAGATATAATAGATGGCACTGGCTCTCAATATATATAAATGGACTCCTACCTGATACTATGTGGAAAAATCTACTTCAAATAGATCAGATATTTAAATATAAAAAATCTAACCATGAAGGGATTGTTTAAAAATCTGGTAGGCTACGTGAACATTCTGAAGGTGAGAAAGACCGTTTTATGTCAGGACCAGGAGCTATAAAAGACAGCATCATTATATTCAATTTTTAAAAGTATAAAGTCAATAGATAAATAATACAAAACATACATTTGTAATGTAACAGGTTTATATCTCTAATATACACTCTTAAATTTGAGAAAAAGAGATGATGAAAGATACTCAAGATACAAATGAACTGAAGGATAAATTCAAGTGGCCAGCACACCAATAAGCTTATGAGAGAATCTCACATTCACTAGTTGTCAGAGGCGCAAATTAAAATTAATGATAAAATACCATTTTATACTTAGACCGGCAGAAAGAGCCCTAATACCATATGCTGGTTGGGGGAGAGGGTGGGGAATGTACTCTGGTACTTCTCTGGTAAAATGTGATGTGCTAAAATCCTCTGGGAAAGAAATTTGGCAGCATCTATTAAGATAAAAAGTACATGTACCCCTTGATCCAGCAATTCAATACCTAACTATAGACCATAGAAATAAAAATGGTTTCAAGGACCTATGTCTATGGAGGTTTACTTCAGCATTGTGTAAAACAGGAAAAAGGGGGCATGTCTGTCAATAGAGTAGTAGTGAATTTATAATTCACACAAAAGAATATGTTTGCAATCAATAACAAAGGAATTAAAACTAAACCAGACCATGAGAATCTCATAAGATGCTATTGAGAAAAGTACATAAAATGATTCTATTTTTGAGGGTAAAGAATTGAATGTGGTGACAGAATTACAGAGAACACAAAGGAAGGATCCATGTTAGGTTGTAAAAATTGGTTTCCTTGGTAAGCGGAGGAAGGTGGCAGGATAAAGATGATTGAAAGTAGAAAAATGAGAATGGTAGTAGAGAGCTAAATTTGGGGGAAAAATGTAAAGCGCTTCACTAAAAATGAAACTCTGTGCATATCATCATATTTATGCCTTTATATAAAATTCTATGTATATGATTTAAGGATTGAATTGTTTCCCTAAAAGAAGATACAGGACATTCCAACCACCAGCACCTCAATGTGACTTTATTTGGAAGTAGTCTTTACAGAGGTACTCAAGCCTACATGAGGCCATTAGGGTGGGTCTTCATTCAATATATGACTGGTGTCCCTGTAAAAAGGAGAGATTTTTCCAAAAAAGGTGTACAAATGGCTAACAGACCATGAAAAAATGTTCATCATTATTAGCCATCAAGGAAATTCAAATCAAAACCACCTTGAGAAAACCACCTGATACCAGTTAGAGTGGCAAAAATTGACAAGGCAGGAAGCAACAAATGTTGGAAAGCCTGTGGAGAAAGGGGAACCCTCTTACACTGTTGGTGGGAATGCAAATTGGTGCAGCCACTTCGGAAAACAGTGTGGAGGTTCCTCAAAAAATTGAAAAAAGAGCTACCCTATGACCCAGCAATTGCTCTACTGGGCATTTACCCCAAAGATACAGATGTAGTGGAAAGAAGGGCCATATGCATCCCAATGTTCATAGCAGCAATGGCCACAATAGCCAAAATGTGGAAAGAGCTGAGATGCCCTTCAACAGAAGAATGGATAAAGAAGATGTGGTCCATATATACCATGGAATATTATTACTCAGGCATCAGAAAGGATGAATACCCAACTTTTTGTATCAACATGGATGGGACTAGAGGAGATTATGCTGAGTGAAATAAATAGAGAAAGTCAATTATCATATGGTTTCATTTATTTGTGGAACACAAGAAATAGCACAGAAGATGTTAGGAGAAGGAAGGGAAAAATGAAGGGGGGGAAATTGGAGGGGGAGATGAACCAAGAGAGACTTTGGACTCCAGGAAACAAACTGAGGGTTTTAGGGAAGGGAGGTGGGGGGATGAGTTAGCCCAGTGATGGGTAGTAAGGAAGGCATGCATTTCATGGAACACTGGCTGTTAAAGGCAAACAATGAATCTTGGAACCCTACATCCAGAACTAATGACATACTGTATGGCGACTAATATAACCTAATAAAAAAAAGATATACCAGTTAAATATATTTAGAAACAAAAAAAAAGAGAAATTTTGACACAAAGTCAGACATGCCTACAGGGAAGATGATATGAAGACACGTAGGAGAGTACCATGTGAAGGAGGGGGATTGGAGAGATTGATCCGCAAGCCGAGGGATGCCAGAGATTGCTGGCTAACCACGGGGGGGGGGGGACAATCAAGGAGTCCCCTACATGTTTCAGAAGGAGCAGGACCCTAACAACACCTTGATTTCACATTGCTAACCTCCAGAAATGTGAGTCGACAGGATTTTGTTCTAAGCCACCCAGTTTGTGGTACTTGATAATGGCAGATCTAGGAGATGAATACCGTGGGTGAAGGTATAAAAAAATCAAATAGCAGATTTAAAAAAATCCTCTGTAAGGCAGTAAGGAAATCCTGTAAGTTCAGAGCTATGTTTATACCTCAATCCCTTGAGTAGCCTCACCATGCTTATTTTAGTCCTATTCCACCCCTCATTCATACAAACGTCTTGATGTCCATCTGAAATTACTCTTGGAACGTGGAGCTGTAGACTTAGGTAGGCCCTATAGCCTTGGGGCTGATGGCCTAGCTGAGCCATACACACCAAAGGAAATGGACCAAGGTGAGAGGAGCTAAAGATGTGAGATGAGGTGGACACATAGCAACTTGACCATGAAAGATTGATGAAAGAGATGAAGGATTGTCAAACTGCTCAGAAACACTGATCTCATGGCCCACTTCCATGTTCTCATTCCCGTTCACTTTAGGCCTGTCACATTAATTTCTGTGAGAAGTAGTCTTGAGAACCACCCCCGACCTTTCTATTGAAGCTAATTTGAGTGGATGTCTCGTTATTGGAACCAAACTGGAGAACCACAGGAAGTTCATGGTGGCCAAAGGACACATGGTTGCATGTTGAATTCTGAATTCAAGTGTTACTCGTGTGGTCCAAGGATGGAGTGCCTCTTACCCTCAGTTAATTAGTCAGTGCACACTACCGCTGACGGTTGCATAATGGGTCCAAAATCTGTAACTGCAATTTTTATCTATCTTTTGATGTAAAGATAATTAAAAAAGAGCAAAGTATTAAGTAAAAACTTAAACTTACTCCCAGAGACTGAAATTAGGAAGAACCAACATATAAGAGATGTCAGTAATTGGTGGTACTCCCGCACCCCCACCCCTCACCAAAGAAATTGTTGAATGAAAAGATGTAAGAATTCAGGTAGTGAGGCCAAATGGCATGAGCAAAAATATCTCAGTAAAAGGCTTGGTCCCTTTTGGGCAGGTGGATCAGAAGACGGAAGGTCTCTGTGTACTTTTAATACTGGGTGCGGGGAGGAGCCCAGCCTCTCCAGGCCACTTACATGGTTTTGGATTGTGACCACAGTGGAAAGGGAGGCAGCATTCCGACTGGTAATACTCAAGGGTACCTATCATTAATACTGTCAAGGAAAACCCTCTTGCTTAGGCTTGATACTTATCCAACAACCTTATGATTGTAAATCTTCTCTGCAAATAGATTTCCCTTGAGGGAGGATATTTTGAGTTTTGACAAGCTCTCATGGGTATATTGCCCACTGGGAAATTGTATTTTCTCTGAAAAGAAATAAACGATGGGCCACTTTATGTCAGCCTCTGTTGAATCAGTCCCCTGAGTCCACTTGTATAGGTAAATTGACAACACAGTTTCTGAGCTCTCTAGGTAATAAGGGCATTCTTGATTGATTAACTATATCATCTAGAAGATGAGTGATTGAGATTGTAAGTACCCAGAGGAAGACTTGGTTAACTGTTGGGTTATCTTGATGCAAAATCCAGGCCATGGTGGTTTGGAGTGTGGTGTTTTTATGGTCATGTGCTCTGATGTTGGGTTGACTAACTGGAACCATACTGGAGGAAGGGGACAAAATTCTGTGGAAGTTTTGGCCGTCAGTCTTCCTACTGTTTTCACATAAACCTAGTAAATGACATGCATAACCAAACAAAACTCTGCCTTAATTGTTGCCTTTGGCTAAAATTGGATGGTTCAAGAAGGCCAACAAAATGAATTATATTTTTTTCCCAAGACCAGCGCCCTCCCAACTGGCTAAGAATCGGGTTCTTCATTGCTTTATAGGAAGTTCTCCTAAAAAGATAAACCCCAGGTCTCCTGAATCATAACTACTGCTACAAAATTAAAAGCCTGGGTTATAGTTTAATTAGCTAATTAGCTCAATTGGTTTATTTCTGTGCCAAAAGCAGTGATCGCTTGACTACAGGTGGGGTGTGACATACTTGGCACAGACACCCCACTGTTCCCAGTCCCACAGCTCCTGATTCCATTCCACACCCGGATTCAGCCTGTTCTTGGACATCCCCAGCTCTGGATATCTGTACCTGAGTTTCCTCAGGCCACTCTGAGTTATGGTTATGCCAACCCACGTGAGGTCCAGGTTTGCCTTTTTATACCAGATGGTTCCTTTTGAGAACTGACTGCAGAGTCACGGAGCTGGACTCTCCTCTTTTTAGAAATTTCTCTGAGCCTAAAGTGAAGCCAGATATTTTCTAACTCTTGGCCTCTGCTCACTGAGGTGGGTTTCCTGCTTCTCTTGAGGGACCGCAGGGTAGCGACTCCCATCCTTTTGGTTCAAATGTGGTACGTCACAAAGGCTTCCTCAAAGGACCCAGAGGCAAGTGGGTCTTAAGAGCTCTGGTGGAAATGGTCTGGCAAGTGTTCATGTGAGATCCCAACTGTAATCTTAATTAAATGGTAAAAAGAGGGGACTCGTTGGAACGAGTCTGGAAAGGCTTCATCTTGGTGTTAAGTCTCCGCAGGCTGTTTGTGGTTCTCGGGGGATGCTGTACTTACTGTTTTGACATTTAAGGAAGAGTAATAGAACTGAACTTGCAATGGGTTCCAAGCTCACTAGCATGCAAGCGTTCTGTGATTCTGATCTGAAGCCAGGGTTTTGATGTCATCTGAAAAAATTAAAGAGGGAGCCTTAGTGTTCCCTAGATAACAGATTTACAGGTTAAGCTGTTTATTTTCAACTTTCTGAGATTTGTCTAGAGAGGTGGTGTGACTGTGGATTTCACTTAACATGTTCTTTTTTAAAAAATTTGGTTAATGTATGGTTAACCCTTTGAAAGGGAATGTTAAAAATAGACACAACAAGTACACATTATTACAGGAAAAAGAAATGGTAGCTCTCTAAAAATGAAGCAGAACCAACAAGAAATACATGTCCCCCCCCCCCCCGCCCCCAGGGCTGGTGTCATTCTGCAGAGGAAACAATGGAATGGTCATCCTGATGGGAGACACTGGGTTCCCTGCACTGAGTCAGACCAGGTTAAACTCAGGCATCAGGAAGCCATGACTGGAGGGAGAAATGTCTCCGGACACAGGTTAAATAGGGTGGGGCTGAAAGGGACCAGTTAGGGCGCCCCCTGCCAGCACACAACTTGGTGGAATGAACCAAGCAAGGCTGGCCACTGGGCATCTGTTGTGATTGAGATATGAAGCCCCAAGTTCCTGACCTTCTCCTAGCTTATCTTGTCTTCCATCTTTCAACTCCCTCTGCCCCCAATTCTTCTTAACACCGCATACAGAAACATTGGCACCTTATTTCTAATTTCCAATATTCTGTCCAGTCATGAAATTCTTGTTTGCTGCTGTCTCAGTATGTTGACTTAGATAATCTGTTGCTCATCTTCCCTGAATAAATGTCCTTCTGCAAAGGTAAAGGAACCTGTGGGTGACAGAAGCAGGGAAGAGGGAAGGAAGAAAGGTAAGGAGGAAAAGAAATATGGTTACCATGTGGCTCTTTCCATTCTCCAGAGACTTGATTTGTTACTTACTTACTTTAACAAAGACTCCTTTTTTTTTTTTTTTTTTTAAATATTTTACTTATTTGCCAGAGAGACAGACAGCACAAGCTGGAGGAGGCGGGCAGCAGGCAGAGAGAGAAGCAGGCTCCGCTCTGAGCAGGGAGCCTGATGCAAGACCCTGGGATCATGACTTGAGCTGAAGGCAGACGCTTAACCAGCTGAGGTACCCAGCCGTCCTTTAACAAACACTTTTAAAGCCTTTGTTGTGTGCTAGATGCTATTTTAAGTGCTGTGTATTAACTTTTTAAAATAAAGACAACTATGATGAAATGCTTTGTGAGGTAGTTTCTGTTAATTTTCTCATTTTACAGAAAAGGAACAGTTGAGCCAAATGCTCAAGGTCACAGCTAGGAAGAGCCAGCTTCCAACCCGGACAGTTTGTTTTGGCTCCTTCTCTTATCCACTTCATTTTACTGGCTCTTCTTTCTGGTATTTTAAAGAATTTAACCTAAACATTTTAGGACTATGTGAATAATGCATTCTTACTGTCAGTAATTTGGAAAGGAGATGAATGATAAAGACGGAAAGATAATTCCAATAATTCCAGCCTCCAAAAACTGTGGTTAAGATTCTCATATTTTTAGCCTTTTCTGTATGAGATATTTGTTCACATTTGGAGATCATATTAGATGTATTATATTTCCTAATTTCTCCTTAATGTCCTATAGTAAGCATTTTCCGGTGGTCACCACTTAAAAACAAAATTTTAAAATAACTACTGGACATTTGAATTGTGCATAATATTTTTATGCATAAATCTACTTGTGTTTTGTGGGTTTTTTCTTCTTCTTCTTTTTAAAAAGATACTTGTGCTAGGGTTATTTTGGTTACAAAAATTCCAGTGACAGAAAATTTGGAAATAAATAGAAAACTATTCAGTATATAAGTCTATCAGGTCTTGTTGGGTATCCTTCCTATGCCAGACACTGTAAGAAGCTGGAGGTAGTTAATGGTGAACAAGAGCTGCTTCTCGTGGTGCCTGGGTGGCTCAGTGGGTTAAGCCTCTGCCTTTAGCTCAGGTCATGGTCTCAGGGTCCTGGGATCTAGCCCCGCATCAGGCTCTCTGCTCAGCAAGAGCCTGTTACCCACTCTGTCTGCCTCTCTGCCTACTTGTGATCTCTCTCTCTCTGTCAAATAAATAAATAAAATCTTTAAAAAAGAAAAAAAGCTGTTTCTTACCCTCAAGGAGCTTCCATTCTGGGGTAGTAGATGAATATCACATAAAGTGTTAAAGAAAAAGAACCCTTTAGCCTCATCACTTACAAGAGATAACCACCACTTACAACTAGGTGTATAACTTTTCTAATATTATGTGTACATAAAATTGTAAGCAAAAATGGGATTATGCTGTTGATGGTTTTATATCTTGTTTCCCCCCAGCATACCACTTGCTTATTATTGAATATCGAAAATTATACTGTTAATGGTGGCATATTTTTCCATTTTATGTGGGAAACATAATTCAATCATCCTGTTGTGAAATGTTCAGATTGTTTTCAGTGTTTTGAATGACAAACATCGCTTCAATGAATATACTTAAAACCTTTTCTCACATCTCCCTGTGAAATTTCTGAAAACAAAATTTACAGCATATAGATAATAAACATGTTTAAGACCCTTAATATAAAAAAATTACACTTTAGAAAGCTTGATTATTTTAGTCTCACTAGAACCATATGAGGATACACCTTCCCTGTGTCTTTACCCACACTATTATAATAATTTTTAAAAAGTGGATCTTTTTCAAGACCGTGTTTTATTCCCATTTCAGTTCGAATATATTTGAGTATTGACAAAAAACAATTTTTTTTCACAAGACTATTGACTTTGTCTTTTTTGGTGATTTTTGAAAAATTTCTTGTCACTTTCCCTTGGCTTAATAATCACCTATTTTATACAGAGACAGTTGCATAAGTTAAAGACAGCTGTGTGCCTTCCTCCAGTTTCAAAGCCAGCCACTGGCATCTCTCTGAACCTTCTTCCATAGTTACATCTCTCTCTGTTTTTCCTCTCCTGCCCTCTCTTCCAGTCCTACTGACCCTTGTGATTGCATTGAGCCCCCCTGGATAATACAGAATAAACTCCCTATCTTAGAATCAACTGATAAGCTGACTTAATTCCATCTGCAACCTTAATATTCATGTGGGAGTTAGTATGTGGACATATTTGCGAGGACATTATTCTGCCTGTCATGATACTTTCTTTACCAAATAGCTACCTCTTTATACATTTTTATCAATTTACCTTTTTTTTTTTGGATGTATTTCAAAGTAAATTGCAGATGTCAGTATACGTCACCCTAAATTAGTGTGTCATAAAGTTGACATTTTATTATATGTTTATAGCTTAGAAAACATTTTTTTAACTACAAAACTAGGTTTTGCAGAAATAGCAGAGAATTGGAATCTAAGATGAGCAAGTTGTAGTAAAACCATAGGCAGGTCTTCAGCTTTTTAAAATTTTGTGGTAGATTTTACTTATAAGAAAATCCAAAATATTGAAAATATGCATTTGCTGAATTTAGCAAATGCATACACTTGTGTAACCTAAAATCCTATCAAGAAATAGAATGTTAACATTGTCTATCATACCCCTTCCTAACTACTGTTCTGAGGTTGTTGGTTTTGTTTTTGTTTTTTTGTGGGTTTTATTTTGCATTTTAGGTTAGTTTTATTTATTCAGTGGGCACTTTCATGTAAATCTTCTTGCACTAAGCTTTTGTTATTATTTTTATTTTTAATATCAATAGTTCATTCCTTTTTGTTGTTGCTATCCCATTGTGTTGACTATTACTCTTGCCCAGTTGATGCATACCAGATTTCAGTTTTTGGCTCTTATAAACGAATTCTTGGACAAGTCATCTTGTGGACACATGTTTTTATTCCTCTTGAGCAAATATCCAGAAGTAGAGTTAATGAACCATTGGGAAAGTATATATTTAGTTTTATAGGAAACTGGTAGGACTTAAAAAATTTTTTATCTTATTTTACACTTTCACCAACAGTGCATAAGTGTTCAGTTGCTCTCAATCCCTGCCAATTTGGTGCTGTCAGTGTCTTTAATTTTAAACCATTTTGCAGGTGGTGTCTTTTGTGGTTTTAGTTTGCATTTTGCTGATGACTAACCTTGAACCCTTTTTCATGTACATATTCATTCATATCTTTTGTGAGTGCATGCTTGTATCTTTTGCATATTTTTACTGTTTCTTTGTAGTTTTAAGTATTAACATGATTTTTATTTCACTAGTTTTATTTTAGTGGATGGTTTGAGATAGAAGTTAAAAATTGTTTCCAAATACTGAACTAATTATCCCAATATATTTTTAAAAATTATCCTTCATATTTTCACTGATGTGAAATGCTATCTTTATTACACTATCAGATATACAGGGCTTTGTTTCACAACTATTCTTTCCATTGTAATTCCTGTTCTTTCATTGTTACAACATAATTTTAATTGTTGTGGGTTTTGAATACACATTAAAAGTTGGCACCACAAACTCACTCTCCTTGTTCTTCTCTCTTTTTCAGTGTTTCTTACACATTCTTTTCCATTCCTTTTTCCAAATAAACTTTACGATCACTTAGTAAAGCTACATACTTTTTTTATTTCATTATGATTTTGACTAGAAAATTTTTCAAACTTACCAATTAATTTTAAGGAAACTACCCTTCTTGCCTATTTTGTCTTACGATCTAGGAACATTGTAATTTTCTCCATTTATTCAAGTTTTCTTTAAGTTTATTGAGTAAAATTAACTTTGTTCTTTGATATTTTGTATTTGTTTTGATATTGTGAGAGTTGATATTTTGAATCTCTAATTTTCCTTCTTTTTGTAAATATTTTTTGGTATTTCTATCCTTAAAAGAAACAACCAGCCAGGACACCTGGCTGGCTCAGTCGGTTAAGCATCTGCCTTCAGCTCAGGTCATTATCCCAGGTTCCTGACATCAAGTTCAGTACTTGGTTTCCTGAGCAGGGAGCCCGCTTCTTCCTTTCCCTTTGCCCCTTCCTCCCTGCCTGGGCTCTTTCTCTCTCTCTCAAATAAATAAACAAAATTTTAAAGAAAGAAAGAAAGAAAGAACCAGTCACAAACCAACTAATTAACATGTTTTAATGACACATCTCAGAACTTGGCTCATCTGGCCTGGTTGATTAACTAGAGTGTTATTGGAGAAACCTTTCTAGGTAAATAGGGCCATAGATGCCTGACAGAGTCTAGTCCATGGTATACCATCTGCAGGGATGCCCTGCACCTTAGAAGCTACTGACAGTCCAAAAAGTAAGCAGATTACAGCCCGGCCTTATGTTACTCAGTCTTTGACCCTGAGTCTTCATGGTTTTTACGGGTCCTGCTACCTCTAAAGGACAGTGGTCCTTTATTAGTGGTTCTCGGACCTGGCTATACCAAAGAATCTCTGATCTCAGGTATTCTGTTTTAACTGGTTTGGGAACTGGAATGTCTGTATTTTTTCAAAGTTTTATTGAGATATAATTGACATAAAACAGTGTATTAGTCAATGGTGTACAATATAATGATTTTTTTAAAAAAGATTTTATTTATTTATTTGACAGACAGAGATCACAAGTAGGCAGAGAGGCAGGCAGAAAGAGAGAGAGGAGGAAGCAGGCTCCCCATGGAGGAGAGAGCCTGATGTGGGGCTTGATCCCAGGACCCTGGGATCATGACCTGAGCCGAAGGCAAAGGCTTTAACCCACTGAGCCACCCAGGCGCCCCCAATATAATGATTTGATCACATATATATTGTGAGATGATCATCACAATAAATTTAATATTAGCTAGATTCAAATTGTTTATTATAATGAGAACTTTTAAGATTTATTTTCTTAGCAACTCCCAAATGTACAATGTATTGTTGTTAATTATAGACACGATGCTCTACATTATGTCCCCAGTATCTACTTATTTTACAACTGAAAGTTTATACCTTCTCATGACACTTAACCACTTCCCCCACCATCCAAAACCCCACCTTAGGCAACCACCAGTCTGTTCTATGGGTTCAGTTTTTTAGATTCCAGTTTTTGTAAGTGAGACCATACAATATTTATCTTTCTCTGATTTATTTCAGTTAGTGTTTACGCCCTTAGGGTCCATCCATGTAGTTGAAAAGATTTCCTTCTTTTTTATGGCTAAATAATAGTCGTGTGTGTGTGTGTGTGTGCGTGTGCGCGCATGTTTGTGTGTATGTATGTAGGATGTATCACGTTTTCTTTATCCATTTCTTCAATGATAAACACTGAGTATAATTTTATATCTGGGCTATGATAAATAATGTTTCAGTGAATATGGGGATATTGAGATAGTTATTTTGTTTCCTTTGGATATATGCCTAGAAGTGGAATTCCTAGATCATAAAGTATTCTCCTTTTAATTATTTGAGGAACCTCCAGACTCTTCCATAGTGGCTGTATTAATTTACATTTCCCCCACAAGTGAACAGGGGTTCCTTTTTCTCCACATTCTCACTAGCCCTTGCTATCTCTCATATTTTTGATGATACATATGCTAAGAGATGAAAGCTGATATCTCACTGTAGTTTTTATTTGAATTTCCTAATGATTGTGTTGTTGGGCACCTTTTCAAGTACTGTTGGCCATTTGTATGTCTTCTTTGAAAAAATGCCTACTTAATTCCTCTGTTTTTACTAATATTATTGCTACCAAGTTTTTGCTATGAGTTCTTTATGTAGTTTAGATATAACCCTTTATCAGATATATGATTTGCAAACTTTTCTCCCAGTCAGTAGATTGCTTTTTCATTTTGCTGATGGTTTCCTTTGCTGTACAGAGCTTTTTAGGTTGATGTAGTCCCACTTATTTTTACCTTTGCTTTGGATATCAGTTCTAAAAAACTAATTGACAAGACCATTGTCAAAGAGCTTAATGCCAGTGTTTTTTTTCTAGGGGTTTTATGGCTTTAGGTCTTGTATTCAAGTCTTTAATCCACTTGGAGTTGATTTTTATGTATTATGTAATATAGGGGTCCAATTTCATTCTTTTACATGTTGCCGTCCAAGTTCCCAACATTCATTTATTGAAAAGACTATCCTTTCCCCATTATATATATTTAATTAATAAATTAATTGACCATAAAAGCAAGGCTTTATTTCTGGGCTCTATAGTCCATTGATTTGTGTCTGTTTTTATGCCAATACCATATAGCTTTGATTATTATGGCTTTGTAACATACTTCAAAATCAGGGAATGTGATACATCTAGTTCTTAAGATTTCTTTGGCTATTTGGGGTCTTTTGTGGTTCCATAAAATTTTAAGATTATTTTTCTCTTATTGTGAAAAATGGCATTGGAATTTTCACTAGGGATTGTACTGAATTTATAAATTGCTTCGTGTAGTATGTGCTTTTAAACAATGTTCTTTCAATCCATGAGCTCCATGGAATCTTTCTATTTATTTGTGTTGTCTTCAATTTCTTTCATCAATGTCTCGTAGTTTTGAGTATATAGATCTGTCACCTTCTTAGTTAAATTTACTCACAGGTATTTTTTTTTTTTAGATTTTTATTTATTTACTTGAGGTAGAATGAGAGAGAGAGAGTATACTCAAGTATGAGGAGCAGCAGGCAGAGGGAGAAGCAGACTCCCTGCTGAGTAGGGAGCCAGGTGTGGGGTTCGATCCCAGGACCATGAGATCATGGCCCGAGCCCAAGGCAGCTGCTTAACCAACTGAGTCACCCAGGCACCCTGGTAATTTATTATTTTTGATGCAGTTGACAATAGGATTGTGTTCTTAATTTCTCTTTCTGATTGTTTATTATTAGTGTAGAGGAATGCCACAGATTTTTATATGCTAATTTTTGTATCTGCAACTTTACTAAATTCATTTATTCTAACAGTTTTTTTTTGTAAAGTCATTGAAGTTATTTCTTTATAATATGTCATCTGAAAATAGTGACATTTTACTTCCTCCTTTCCACCTTGATGCCTTTCATTTTATTCATTCATTCATTTCCTTATTTATTTCCTTATTTACTTATGTTTGCCTAATTGTTCTGCCTAGAACTTTCCATACTATGTCAAATAAAAGTGGGGGAGAGTGGGCATCCTTTTCTTGTTCCTGATCACAGAGGAAAAGCTTTTAGCTTTTCAGTGTTGAGAATGATGTTAGCTGTAGATTTGTCATATATGGCCTTTATTACATTCCTCTGTAACAGTTTATTCAGAGTTTTTATCATGAATAGATGATTTTGTCAAATGCTTTTTCTGCATCTGTTGAGAGGATCCTATAATTTTTATCCTTCATTTTGTTATATGGTGTATTATATTGATTGGTTTGTATATGCTGAACCATCTTTGCATCCCTGGAATAAATCTCACCTGATAAAGGTATATAATCCCTTTAATGTATCGTTCAATTCAATTTGGCAATATATTGTTCATTGCATTCATTGTGTTCAGGGATATTGGCTTGTAATTCTCTTTATTTTTTTTTTAAAGGGTGCCCTTGTCTGGCTTGGTGTCAGGGTAATGCTGGCTTTGTAAAATTGTATTCGGAAGTGTTCCTTCCTCTTCTGTTTTTTTGAGGATTTTGAGAAGGATTGTTATTAATTTTTTTTAATTTTTAAATTTCTTTTCAGCGTAACAGTATTCATTGTTTTTGCACCACACCCAGTACTCCATGCAATCCATGACCTCTCTAATACCCATCACCTGGTTCCCCCAACCTCCCACCCCTCACCCCTTCAAAACCCCCAGATTGTGTTTTAGAGTCCATAGTCTCTCATGGTTCACCTCCCCTTCCAATTTCCCTGAACTCCCTTCTCTCTAACTCCCCTTATCCTCCATGCTATTTGTTATGCTCCACAAATAAGTGAAACCATATGATAATTGACTCTCTCTGCTTGACTTATTTCACTCAGCATAATCTCTTCCAGTCCCGTCCATGTTGCTACAAAAGTTGGGTATTCGTCCTTTCTGATGGAGGCATAATACTCCATAGTGTATATGGACCACATCTTCCTTATCCATTCGTCCGTTGAAGGGCATCTTGGTTCTTTCCACAGTTTGGCGACCGTGGCCATTGCTGCTATAAACATTGGGGTACAGATGGCCCTTATTTTCACTGCATCTGTATCTTTGGGGTAAATACCCAGGAGTGCAATGGCAGGGTCATAGGGAAGCTCTATTTTTAATTTCTTGAGGAATCTCCACCCTGTTTTCAAAGTGGCTGCACCAACTTGCATTCCCACCAACAGTGTAAGAGGGTTCCCCTTTCTCCACATCCCCTCCAACACATGTTGTTTCCTGTCTTGCTAATTTTGGCCATTCTAACTGGTGTAAGGTGGTATCTCAATGTGGTTTTAATTTGAATCTCCCTGATGGCTAGTGATGATGAACATTTATTCATGTGTCTGATAGCCATTTGTGTGTCTTCATTGGAGAAGTGTCTGATCATATCTTCTGCCCATTTTTTGATATGATTATCTGTTTTGTGTGTGTTGAGTTTGAGGAGTTCTTTATAGATCCTGGATCTCAACCTTTTGTCTGTACTGTCATTTGCAAATATCTTCTCTCATTCTGTGGGTTGCCTTTTTGTTTTCTTGACTGTTTCCTTTGCTGTGCAGAAGCTTTTGATTTTGATGAAGTCCCAAAAGTTCATTTTTGCTTTTGTTTCCTTTGCCTTTGGAGACATATCTTGAAAGAAGTTGCTGTGGCTGATATCGAAGAAGTTACTGCCTATATTCTCCTCTAGGATTCTGATGGATTCCTGTTTCACATTGAGGTCTTGTATCCATTTTGAGTTTACCTTTGTGTACGGTGTAAGAGAATGGTCAAATTTCATTCTTCTACATATAGCTGTCCAGTTTTCCCAGCACCATTTATTGAAGAGACTGTCTTTTTTCCACTGTATATTTTTTCCTGTTTTGTCGAAGATTATTTGACCACAGAGTTGAGGGGCCATATCTGGGCTCTCTACGCTGTTCCACTGGTCTATGTGTCTGTTTTTATGCCAGTACCATGCTGTCTTCGTGGTCACAGCTTTGTAGTAAAGCTTGAAATCAGGTAATGTGATACCGCCAGTTTTATTTTTGTTTTTCAACATTTCCTTAGCGATTCGGGGTCTCTTCTGATTCCATACAAATTTTAGGATTATTTGCTCCAGCTCTTTGAAAAATACTGGTGGAATTTTGATTGGAATGGCATTAAAAGTATAGATTGCTCTAGGCAGTATAGACATTTTAACAATGTTTATTCTTCCGATCCAAGAGCATGGAATGGTCTTCCATCTTTTTGTGTCTTATTCGATTTCTTTCATGAGTGTTCTGTAGTTCCTCAAATACAGATCCTTTACCTCTTTGGTTAGGTTTATTCCCAGGTATTTTATGGTTCTTGGTGCTATAGTAAATGGAATCGATTCTCTAATTTCCCTTTCTGTATTTTCATTGTTAGTGTATAAGAAAGCCACTGATTTCTGTACATTGACTTTGTATCCTGCCACGTTGCTGAATTGTTGTATGGGTTCAAGTAGTTTGGGGGTGGAGTCTTTTGGGTTTTCCATATAACCATCTGCGTTATATAAGTCATCTGCATTTCCATATAAGTCATCTGTGAAGAGAGAGAGTTTGACTTCTTCATTGCCAATTTGGATGCCTTTTATTTCACTTTGTTGTCTGATTGCTGTTGCTAGGACTTCTAATACTATGTTGAACAAGAGTGTGAGAGTGGGCATCCTTGTCATGTTCCTGATCTCAATGGGAAGGCTGCAAGCTTTTTCCCATTGAGGATGATATTTGCTGTGGGTCTTTCATAGATAGATTTGATGAAGTTCAGGAATGTTCCCTCTATTCCTATACTTTGAAGTGTTTTAATCAGGAACAGATGCTGGATTTTGTCAAATGCTTTTTCTGCATCAATTGAGAGGACCATGTGGTTTTTCTCTCTTCTCTTATTAATTTGTTCTATCACATTGATTGATTTGTGAATGTTGAACCATCCTTGTAGCCCAGGGATGAATCCCACCTGGTCATGGTGGATAATCTTTTTAATGTGCTGTTGGATCCTGTTTGCTAGGATCTTGTTGAGAATCTTAGCATCCATATTCATCAGTGATACTGGTCTGAAATTCTCCTTTTTGGTAGGGTCTTTGCCTGGTTTGGGGTTCAAGGTAATGCTGGCTTCACAGAAAGAGTCTGGAAATTTTCCTTCTGCTTCAATTTTTTGAAACAGCTTTAGGAGAATAGGTGTTATTTCTTCTTTGAAAGTTTGGTAGAATTCCCCAGGGAATCCATCAGGTCCTGGGCTCTTGTTTTTTGGGAGGTTTTTGATCACTGCTTCAATCTCTTACTAGATATCGGTCTATTCAGGTTGTCAATTTCTTCCTGGTTCAATTTTGGGAGTTTATAGTTTTCCAGTAATGCATCCATTTCATCTAGGTTGCTTAGCTCATTGGCATATAACTGTTGATAATAACTTCGATGATTGTTTCTACTTCCTTGGTGTTAGTTGTGATCTTTCCCTTTTCATTCATAATTTTATGAATTTGGGCTTTATTTTCTTTTGGTTTAGTATGGCCAATGGTTTATTGATCTTGTTGATTCTTTCAAAAAACCAGCTTCTAGTTTCATTGATACATTCTACTGTATCTCTGGTTTCTACCTCATTGATCTCAGCTCTAATCTTGATTATTTCCCTTCTTATGTGTGGAGTTGGTTTGATTTGTTGTTGATTCTCCATTTCTTTAAGGTATAGAGACAGCTGGTGTACTCTGGATTTTTCTATTTTTTTAAGGGAAGCTTGGATGGCTATGTATTTCCCTCTTAGGACTGCCTTTGCTGTATCCCATAGGTTTTGGACCAAAGTGTCTTCATTCTCATTGGTTTCCATGAATTGTTTCAGTTCTTCTTTGATCTCCTAGTTGATCCAAGCATTCTTTTTTTTTTTTTTTAAGATTTTATTTATTTATTTGACAGAGAGAGATCACAAGTAGGCAGAGAGGCAGGCAGAGAGAGGAGGAAGCAGGCTCCCTGCTGAGCAGAGAGCCAGATGCGGGGCTCGATCCCAGGACCCCTGAGATCATGACCTGAGCCGAAGGCAGTGGCTTAACCCACTGAGCCACCCAGGCGCCCCTGATCCAAGCATTCTTAAGCAAGGTAGTCTTTAGCTTCCAGGTGTTTGAGTTCCTTCCAAACTTTTCCTTGTGATTGAGCTCCAGTTTCAAAGCATTGTGATCTGAGAATGTGCAGGGAATAATCTCAGTCTCTTGGTATTAGTTGAGTCCTGATTTGTGACCCAGTATGTGGTCTATTCTTGAGGAGGTTCCATGTGCACTTGAGAAGAATGAGTATTCTGTTGTTTTAGGGTGGAATGTTCTGTATATATCTATGAGGTTCATCTGGTCCAATGTGTCATTCTATGCTTTATTGATTTTCTGCTTCGATGATCTGTCTATTTCTGAGAGAGGTGTGTTAAGATCTCCTACTATTAATGTATTCATATCAATATGACTCTTTATCTTGATTAACATTTTTCTTATGTAATTGGCTGCTCCCATATTGGGGGCATAGATATTTACAATTGTTAGATCATCTTGGATAGTCCCTTTAAGAATGATGTAGTGTCCTTCTGTATCTCTGGCTACAGTCTTCAGTTTAAAATCCAATTGGTCTGATATGAGAATCACTACCCTGGCCTTCTTTTGAGGCCCATTGGCATGAAAGATGTTTCTCCATCCCTTCACTTTCAGTCTGGGTGTATCTTTAGGTTCAAAATGGGTCTCTTGGGGGCGCCTGGGTGGCTCAGTGGGTTAAAGCCTCTGCCTTCGGCTCAGGTCATGATCCCGGAGTCCTGGGATTGAGCCCCACATCGGGCTCTCTGCTCGGCAGAAAGCCTGCTTCCTTCTCTCACTCCCTGCCTCTCTGCCTACTTGTGATCTCTCTCTGTCAAATAAATAAATAAAATCTTTAAAAAAAAAGGGTCTCTTGTAGACAACATATGGATGGGTCCTGTTGTTTTATCCAATCTGCAACCCTGTGCTGTTTTATGGGTGCATTTAGGTCATTCACATTGAGAGTGATTATTGATAGATATGTTTTTATTGACATCGTGTTACCTTTGAAGTCTTTCTTTCTGTATATCGTCTCTATATTTCTGTTCAATGCTATTCTTAGGATATTTCCTCTTTTATAGAACCCCCCCTTAATATTTCCTGCAGTGTCAGCTTGGTGGTTGCATAGTCTTTTAAGCCTTGCCGGTCTTGGAAACTCTTTATCTCTCCATCCATTTTGAATGTCAGTCTTGCTGGATAAAGTATTCTTGGCAGCATGTACTTCTCATTTAGTGCCCTGAATATATCTTGCCAGCCCTTTCTGGCTTGCCAGGTCTCTGTGGACAGGTCTGACGTTATTCTGATGGGCTTTCCTTTGTAAGTAAGGAGCCTCTTTGTCCTAGCGGCTTTCAAGAGATTATATCTACAATTATGATTCCTCAATTTCTATCAAGTGCCTTGATGTTTTTCTGGAATCTATAATCTTGGGTGGAGACCGTTCAGCCTCTAGTACATGAATGGTGGTTCCATTCGCGAGATTGGGAAAATTTTCATGAAGAACTTGTTCCACTGTATCTTCTAGACTTCTTTATTTCACCTCCCCTTCAGGGATTCCAATAATTCTGATGTTGGAACGTTTCATGGCATCATTTATTTCCCTGATTCTGTTTTTGTGGCTTCTAAGCTGTTTGTTCCAGACTTCCTTCTGATCCTTTCTCTCTGTCTGTTTGTCCTCCAGATCACTAATTCTATCTTCTGTCTCAGTTACCCTAGCTTTGAGAGAATTTAGATTAGATTGGAACTCATTGAGAGCATTGTGAACCTCATCCCAGGTAGCTTTCAGCTCTTCCCTAACATTGTGAACATCATCTCTGATCACTTTCAGTTCAGCCCTAATCAATTTTGTTTGGTCATCCATGGCTTTCTCCAACATAGCTATTGTCTGGATAATTGTTAGCCTGAATTTTCTTCCCGACATATTGTCTATGTTGATAGCCGTTAACTCTGTTGCAGAAGGCCCATCCTCTATATCTTTCTTCTGTTGGGCATTCCTCCTCCTAGTCATTTTGGTGAGAGATGGCTGAACGGATGTGGCTGGATGTATCGACCACGGTGCAGTCAAGGTGCACCCTGGAAGGCTTCTGCCCACTGGTGTCTTCTGCTCCTGTAGAGATCCAGATGTGTATAATTCTGATCTCAGGCTGATTTCATGGGTGATCGGAGTTCTTTGGAAGGTAATCAGCCACTTTAGGGTACAGGTTGAAAGGGCGCCTCCTCCTACTTCCCCGCCATCTTTTCTCTGTCTCCTGTTATTAATTCTTTAAGTGGTTTTTAGAAGTCACCAATGAAGCCATGTGGTTCTGGACTTTTGTTTTTTGGAAGGCTTTTGGTTACTAATTCAGTCTCCTTACTAGGAGTTGGTCTATTCAAATTTTCTATTTCTTCAAGATTATGTTTTCCTAGGAATTTACTCATTTCTTCCAAGTTGTCTAACTTGTGTCATATAATTGTTGTAGTAATCTCCTAAGATCCTTAGTATTTCTGTGGTATCAGTTATAACTTTTTCATTTCTGATTTTATCTGAGTCTTCTTTTTTTTTTTTTTTTTTGTTAGTCTCGCTGTAGGTTTGTCAATTTTTTTCTTTTCAAAGAATCAACTCAGTTTCATTGATCTTTTCTATTGTCTTTTTGGTCTTTATTTATTGCTACTCTGATCTTTATTATTCCCTTCCTTTTACTAACTTTGGACTTTGTTTAGAATAAAGATCTAAAGATCTTGTTAGATTAAACTTAGATTTTTAAAATTTTTCTTGTTTCTTGAGGTTGTATTGCTAATAACTTCCCTTTTAGAACTACTTTATCTGCATTCATAGATTTTGGCATTTTTTTTTTTTGGTTTTCATTTCTAGATATTTTTTACTCCCTTTTGATTTCTTTGACCCGTTGGTTGTTGAGTAACCACATTTTGTGGGTTTCTTTTTGTTTGTTTGTTTTTAATCTTTACATTTTTGTTTTTCTCATTTTCTTCTTGTAATCGACTTCCAGTTTCATACCATTGTGATGAGAAAAGGTGGTTGATATGATTTCAGTTTTCTTGAATTCATTCAGACTTGTTTTGTGATCTAAAATATGAGCTATCCTGGAGAATGTTTCAATGTTCTACTTGGGAAGAATATGTATTCTGTTTTTGAATGGAATGTTCTATAAATGTCTGTTACATCCATCTGATCTAATGTATTAAGTCCAATGTTTCTTTCTTGATTTTTCTCTCTGGATGATCTATCCATTATTGAGCAGGGTTATTGAAGTCACCCACTACACTTTTATCAGTGTCTATTTCTCCTTTTAGGTCTGTTAATATTTGCTTTACACATTTTGGTGCTACCATGTTGGATGCATATATACTTAGAGATTTTATATCCTATTGCTGAATTGACCCATTTATCATTATATAATTACCTTCTTTGTCTCATTGCAGTCTTTGTATTAAATTATATTTTGTCTAAGTATAGCTTACCTTGCTCTCTTTTGGTTTTTATTTGCATAAATATTTTTTTCCTTCCTTTACTTTAATCCCGTTTATATCTTTAAGGCTCAAGCGAGTCTTTTGTGGACAGAAGATAGTTGGGTTTTGTTTTTTTATCTATTCAGCCAGTTAGTGTCATTTAATTGGAGAATTTATTCCACTTAGATTTAAAATAATTATTAATGGGTAGGAACTAGCTGTTGCTATTTTATTAATTGGTTTCTGACTATGTTACAGTTCCTTTGTTCTTCTCTCACTCTTTGTGATTTGATGACTTCCTGTAGTAGGATGCTTAGATTCCTTTCTGGGTTTCTTTTTCTTTTTTTTTTTTTTTTTTGTGAATTTACTATAGTTTTCTGCTTGTAATTACCATGAGGCTTATATAAAACAATTATAATTATCTATTTTTTATAACAAGTTTGAACTTATACAGAAACTCTACATTTTTTACTTCACCCCTGACATCTTATCTTTCTGATATCACAATTCACATCTTTTAATGTCTCCCTTAGCAAATTACATAGTTATAGTTATTTTTACACTTTTGTCTTGTAACTGTCATGATTTAACCATCACCATTACAACATTAGAGTATTCTGAACTTAACAATATATTTACCTTTACTAATGAGACTTAAACTTTCAGGTGTTTTCCTGTTACTACTTGTCATCCTTTCATTTGAGCTTGAAGACATGCCTTTAACATTACTTATAAGTCTAGTCTTGTGGTGATGAACTCCTTCAGCGTTTGCCTCCTAGAAAACTCTATCTCTTTTTTAATTCTGGAGGACAGTTTTGAATATATTCTGCTATCTCTTCTGGACTGCAAAGTTTCTACTGAAAAAATCTGATAGTCTTATGGGGGTTTCCTTTATGTAGCAACGTGGGCTTTTTTTTTTTTTCCTTGCTATTTTTAAGGTTCTTTCCTTATCTTAACTTTTGACTTTTTAATTATAATGTGTCATGGCATGTGTTTCTTTAGATTCTTCTTGTTTGAAACTCACTGGACTTCCTGGATCTGGATGTCTATTTCTTTTCTCAGGTTAAGGAAGTTTTCAGCCTTCCTTCCTTCTTTCCTTCCTTCCTTTCTTTCAAGATTTTATTTATTTATTGGAGAAAGAGAGCACTAGAGAGACAAAGCAAGAGTGAGCAGGGGGCGTGGGGGTGCAGAGGGAGAGAGAGATGCAGGCTCCCTGTTCATCAGTTAGCCCAATGTGGGGCTCAATCTGAGGACTCTGGGATCATAATCTGAGGACTCTGGGATCATGACCTGAGCTGAAGAGACACTTAACCAACTGAGCCACCCAGGTGCCCCTCAGCCATTACATCTTTGAGTAAGCTTTCTCTTTTCTCCTTCTCAGACCCTTAAAATGCAAATATTGGTCTACTTGATGATATCCCATAGGTCTCTTAAGCTATCTTCATTCCCGTTTTCTTTTTTCTACTCTGCCTGAATGAATTCTATTGCTGTCTTCAAGTGACTCTTTCCCTGCTTAATATATTACCTATTTTTTTAAAGTTCAGTAGGATCCACATCAGAATAGATTTTTAAAGATTTTTTTTTTTTTTAATTTTAAAAGATTTATTCATTTATTTTAGAGAGAGCATGAATAGGGGGAGGAGGGACAGAGGGAGAGAATCTTCAAGCAGACTCCCTGTTGCTGCCCCCCCACCCCATACCAGGCATGATTCCACAATCCATGAGATCATGACATGAGCCAAAACTGAGAGTTGGACACTCACCTGACTGAGCCACCCAGGCAACACTCTTTTGAATTTTTAAATTCAGTTTTTCTTCAGCTTTTGTTTGTACTTTCTTATATTTTTCTGTCTCTTCATTGAAATTTGTGCACACACTGTTCCCCTGATCTCAGTTAGCATCTTCATGGCCATTATTTGAGCTCTTTTATCAGGTAATTCACTTATATGCATCTCCTTAAGGCCTGTTTCTGAATTTTTATCTTGTTCTTTTGTTTGGAACAGATTTCTCTGATCATTCATTTTACTTGATTTCCTGTTTTGTTTTCTGTGCATTAGATAAGATAGCTACCTCCCCCGGTCTTGAAGGAAGTTGTCTTCCATAGAAACCTTAGCTTTTGGCCTGTCCTTAATCTTACTCTTCAGCTTGTGCCTAGCTCTCAGGCCTTTTGTGACTGTCTCTCAAACCTTTATGGTTATCTAGGCAACTCCCTTTATTCTTAGTTCCTCCCATGAGTTGATCTCTGTCAAGATCTGACAGTGTCCCAAACAGGAGGATCTCAGTCAGCACCTGGATGCAGGCTGTCTGAAAGCCAAGCCCTCATGCAGTATTTTTTTTAAGTATGCGACTAGACCTCTTTAGGGAAAGATTGGGAGATGGGTATTTCTCTCTTCCTTCTGTGCTGATTCCTTGGGGAATAGCCAACAAAGAACTGATTCTTTGTTATAATCCTGTGGTACTGGTGAATATAAGTTCTCCTGGCTACCAGAGCCACGAAATCAAGAGGTGTCCTGGGACAGCAGACATGGGCAAATGCTTCTTTTAGGGAGATAACAACAATCAGGTACAAGGTAAAGAGAGAGTCCAAAAGTGGTACCTGCCAGCAAATGGCTCTTAGAAGTATGTGAAATTTGAAACCTGACCTTTAGGGTGCAGATTTTAAGATATGCAGATAGGTTTGTAATATGAAAAACTGGGAATTGGCCCTTTCTGATGACTGCCTCTGTGCTAAGCCTTGAGGGGATAGCCAGTTAAGTACTGTTTGCTACACTCCTATTGAACCTGTGAACAGAAGCCCACTGGCCAAAAAGTCAGGTAATCAAGGGGGCGCATCTCCTGGGCAAAAACTTAAAATCTGGCACAAAGATATATGGATAAGCTGGGCAGATAGAGAACATAAAGACAGTACCCAACAGTCTCGCTAGGTTCTGGAGAGTATTGTAGTCTGTCCTAGATTTGTGTTAAGTTAGGAGCCTGACCCTCAGTCTGTGCTTTTAAGATAAGCAAAGAGGTTGTTTTTTTTTTTTTTTCTGGAAAAGACTGGGAGATGGGCATTTCCATCTGATTCTTCTGGGCTGAGCTCTGGGGGGATAACCACTGTGAGTCCATAGGAGCCCTTTTGTTTCCTATAGCCTGTGGATTGATTGGATGGAAACCCCATTGGCTTCTGAGCTGGGTGTTTTGGGACCCATTTCTTGGGTGGAAGTCTTAAAAGTTGGGATGCTAGATCTTATGTGGGTCCAAATCCTTAGTTCTCAGGGAGAAGCCAGGAGTTGTGATTTTTTTTTTTTTCCAGAATATATGTCATTTTTCTGGGGTTTGGGTTTATGGCAAAGTTGTATCTCCACCTCTCCTACCCATTTTAGTGTGGAGTTTTTCCTTGTTTATCTGATGTGTAGGAGTTGCTCAGCTAGTTTCTGACTTTCTTTCAGAGGGACTTGTTCCATGTGTAGCTGTAGGTTTGGTGTGTCTATGGGAGGAAGAGCCTGCTCAGTTGCCATCTTGAACTGAAACCCTGAAACACATTTTTAAAAATCTCTCCCCCGTAATTCTAATTTACTTCCAGGGTTGAGAATCATTGTTATAAATTCTTATCTAAAGAGCTGGGGTGGAAATTTTCATAGAGTGTCTATAATTTGCCACCTGTTTCCTAGGAGTCTTTTCAGTGTATTGAGGATAGGAAGGTTCATCCTTCCATTTAGCCGGCCCCATTCCCTTGGGTGAGATATTATATAGGAGGGTGTGCAGATTGGGAAGCAGAAGAATTGGGCATGGAGAAGTGGACATGAGACAAATAGCTGAGAGAATTTTCTAAGCCTAGAGAAGACTAAAGACCAACATGAGGAGCTAGAAGTTTCAGTTGGTACCAATGGAATAACAGAAGTTGGGACTCTTTCTCCTTGACTAGTGAACATCAAACATTGTTGTTTGAGAGGCATGGTGATTGAGGGATAAGGAGGTTTATTTATTAGGTCAGCAGATCCATCATAAATTGACAAATTTAAGAAGGGATTGGGTGCTGAGGTTTGGTAGTCATATTCCATATGAATAAAATTGGACAGGTCAGCCTCCCTAAAGCTTGAAGTCTGAAGGCAGAGGCATGCTCTGTAGAGAACTTCCTACTTTGGCATTGGGGATGCTCAGATGGTCTTGATCTCCTGGCCTTAATCATCAGTGGGGCAGAGTGGGACAGCCATGGATTAAATGGATATTCCACTTAAAAAGCAGCTGAGCACACATAGATTGGTATATCTTGATTTATGTCACTTGTTCAGATTGCTGTCTACATTGTGCCAGAGGTACAAACTGTATTTCCCATGACCATACTTTTGCATTATAGAAGTCTCAGCTTCTTTACTAAACATATGACTCCATATTACTCCCAATGGGAAATTTGGGAAGAAAACCAAAAGTGGGTTTGCTTCACTCCCCCAAGTAGAGCCAGCCATCATTGCTTAGGACTCCACAGGAAAAAGGTCATGATATCCTGATTTTGAAATGGGGCTTATAAGTCCAGACTTGTGATCTGATAAGCCAGATGGGCTATATAAAAATTTTAAAACAATAATTACTATCAGCACAGTCTTTACTATGTGTTAGGCTCTGTTTGAGTGCTTTCTAATTATTGATAATATATTTGTCATACCAACCCTACAAGGATGTATTAATATAACAAAACAGCAATATAATTTAGTTCCATGACCATGGTTCCCATACTCCCTTACAAAGAAAGGCTCCTTTGCAGAGGAGTAAAGAGATAGACCCTGAAACCAGGTTGCATGGGTTCAGATCCAGTTTGACCATTCACTGTCAGTATGACTAGAGCAGGTTACTTGACTTCTCTGTGCCTCCTTCATCTTACATGTGAAAAGGGGGATGATAATAGTACCTGCCTCAAAGGATCATTGAAGAATTAAATAAATTTATTTATAAAGCACTAGAACAGAGCCAGCACATAGAAAGTATTATATAAATGTCTGCCATTAATATCATTATCTCAGGGAGAATTGGGTAAGAAAAGGTTGATTGTTGAGTATTATCCATAGTTTCTATAAGTAAAACAGAAGACAAGATGATTAATAATAATATGAATTGATAATACATTACCATACAATGATAGTAGCATGGAGTGGGGTATTTAGCTCAGGTGGGAAGACAGATTACCTGAGTTCAAATTCAATTACTATTTAAAAGCTGTGTGACCTTGGGCCAATTACTTTACTTCTTTGTGCTTCAGTTGCCATGTCAGCAATAAAGATAATGACAATAATAATAGGTATCACATATGGCTGCTGTGAGACTTAAATGGGATTTATGCTTCAGTTGCCATTTAAAACATTTAGATTAGGTCCTGGGATAAAGCAAGTGCTACATAGTAGCTATTATATGGAGAAAGGTATTTTAGACATTAATTTTTTTCCCTTTTACATACTTAGCTTTCTTCTTTTTCTTTTTCCTGTATATCAGCTAATCCTCACACAACTCATTAAGCCTTTCCTCAATGAGATTTAAAGAGATCTCTTTAATTCAACATTTGTTAAGCAGCTTTCACACATTGTGGGTTTGACCTGCTCTTTGTGGAATAGGGTACAAATATGGACCCTTCCCTAAATAGCTCCCAAGAGCTTAGGAAAGACTGTGATGTAAAAATTCAACGAGAAGTCACACAATATTAAGCATTTTGAGAGAAATAGTTCCACAGTAAGTCTCCTAGAGGCAGAAGATTCTGACTGGAGGAGTAGGAAGGCCTTGTAAAGGAAGTGAGATATGGGGTTCCCCATGAAGTATGAGTCATATTTCGTCAGTTGGAGATGAAAAATTGTTTAAGGCACACATTCTCAACCTTTAGCAGTACCTCAGAACCATCTGGGGACATGCTAAAACAGGGACCACTGGGCTCAACCCACAGAGTTTCTGATTCAGTGTGTCTGGGTGGGGCTTGAAAATCTCTATGTCTAACAATTTCCCAAGTGATACTGATGGTGCTGGTCCAAGGAATACACTTTGAGAAGTGCTAAATTAAGATCAGTAGTTCAACCTGATTTGACTTCACTTTAGAATCTTCTGGGCAACTTAAAAAAAAAAATCTCAGGAGAACACCAAGATATTGGTATCAAAAGAAAAACAACTGCTTGTGTTGTTGGCAGCCAAGATTGAGAACCTGTAGGTGTTTAAATTCAGGTTGCATTTGCAAGGTGCTCTCTCAAGCTCTGTTGACTCTCCCAGCCACCACCCATTCCCTGCCCCCAAACCCCCATGCTTTAAGGTATTATTATTGCTGTCCTACTTTATGGACGCTTCAATTTTGACATGGAAAGACAGAAAGGTAAGGATTTATTGAAGGTTCCTGAGTCCTTGATAAAGCTAGATTCAAGCCCAGGTCACTGGCTGACCACATTGCTTATGTTGTACCTTTGGGGGACAAATAATACATCTAGGGGCAATAGCATGAGCATGTAAAGGAGTGAACACAGGGTCTGTGGAGGTGTGAGCAGCTGTCTAGGATGGCTGGGCCTTGGGATGATGCTGCTGAGGCAGTTTGGGACTGCTGTGAAGGGGCTGGAAACATGTTTAGAAATAGAAACTTTGAGAAGTAGCAGGGAGCCATAAATAAATAAAAGACATTTATTTATTAAAAGCTGAAAATTTAATGTTTCCTGAGCACCAAAAATTCTGTGCTGGCCACTGTGCTTCATACTAAATACACATTATCCCTAATTTTCACAGTAGTGCCACAAAATGGGGCTTAGCTAAATGACTTGCTGGGCTCATGGAGCCACTGAGTGGCAGAGCCTGACTTTAAAACCAGATTTGTCTGGCTATAAAACCCACACGGAACTCCCAATGTGTCACTGCTATGATTTGGAAATGTTTGAAGAAAAAAATTTTTTACTTTTTATTTTGAAATAAAATTTCAGAAAAGCTATAAAAGCAAATTATAGAGTTACTATATACCATTCACCTAGCTTCCCCTAATAATCATCATACATAACTGTGTTCCATATATCATAATGAAAAAGTTAACATGGGTATAACACTCTTAACCAATCCAAGTGCTGTACTTGAATGTCACCAGTTCTTTCCACTTTTTTCCTTTTGATTGTTCCAAGGATCCAACTAGTATCCCAGGAGCATTTAGTTTTCATGTCTCCTAATATGCTCCTTCATGTCCTCTAATTTGAGAGAGTCTCTCAACCTTTCTTTCTTTCTTTCTTTCTTTCTTTAAAGATTTTATTTATTTATTTGACAGACACAGAGAGAAACAGTGAGAGAGGGAACACAAGCAGGGAGAGCAGGAGAGGGAGAAGCAGGCTTCCTGCTGAGCAGGGAGCGGGATGCAGGGCTCAATCCCAGGACCCTGGGATCAAGACCTGAGATGAAGCACATGCTTAATGACTGAACCACCCAGGTGCCCCTCCCTCAACCTTTTTCTGTATCTCATGATCTTGACACTAACAAAAGTACTGGCCAGTTGTTTTGTAGAATGTCCCTTAGTTGGGGTTTGTCATGAAGTTAAGTTCTGTTTCTAATAACAGAACTCTTCTGACACCAAATATGTAGGTTCTCCTCCCCACAGAATCAATCAGTTCTCCAACTTTCTGGCCACCAGCTAAGCATCTATTGACTCGATTCAGTTTTGACACTGGCTACCAGCCTCTCCATGTCACACACGGGTTGCAAATATTGGGTACCCAGGGTACCCATACTTCTGTTTGAGTTGGCTACATATTGGAAGTTCCCACGAACCCCATCTTGGGTTCAATAATTAACTAGGCTGGTTCACAGAACTCAGGAAATCACTTTACTTAGTATCACTGGTTTATTATAAAGGATGCAACTTAACTAGAAGAGATGCGTGGGATGAAGTATTGAGGGTTTGGGGGTACAGAGCATCCTTGTCATATCTGGGCATTTTACCCTCCCAGCCCTTTGATGTGTTCAGGAACATGGAAGTTCTTTAAATCTTGTTGTTCAGGGTTTTAAAAGAATAGAATGTATCATTAAACTTAATTTTCCCTTGTTTCTTGACTTTTTACATGTGATTGCTAAAAAAATTTAAACATTCATTATGTGTCTTGCATTGTTTTTAATTGGCTATTGCTGGTCTTAAAACATGGGTTTCCCCTCTCCTATCCCCACATTTCTTTTCGGTATAACTACTTCTAAGAAGCTTGGTACCTATGCCCATCTGGGTTTCTGTGAGGGGTGAGCACTGGTCCTAGCAGTAACTCTTGCCAGGACTTTTTTTTTTTTTTTTTTTTTTGCTTTAGGTAAAGGGAGATATATATATATATAGATATAGATATCGATATCTCTCTCTCTCTCTATATATATATATATATATGCCATATATGAATATATGGGATATATTCCCATATATGGGGATATATATATCTCTCTCCCCATAAAGGGATATATATATGCCATATATAAATATGCCATATTTGAGTTACTTTCATCCATTTCTGAATTTCAAATGTATTGTTGGGGAGTTATTTGGGGGGGGGGGAGTGATACTATTCCTGAAACTTCTTTTCTAATTATTAGAAAAGCTTAACACAATTATGAACCCTCATAAGCTCTTAGAAGAAGTTGACAATCATGGACATGAAATTCAATCATTTTTATTTTCTAACTATCTCCAAATTTGGTTTGGCCCTGTGCAATTTAAATGACTCAGAGGAAGGAGACAGACAGTGATCTTTGCATAGGTAGGTCTTAAGGGATCTGGTTTGACTGTGTTTTTCGAAACTATATATGGAGCAGAACCTCACAGAGGTTCAGAGGTAGGCAAAGTCCATCTTGGGTCTAAGGGTTTTGTTTTTGTTTTTTTCTCTCAGTTTCATCCTTTTTCAGTGAACTTCAGGCATCTATTCCTAGCACCCAGCATTCTGGCTATTGAAGACTCATCTCTTAAGTGCCTTACCCCATCCCATCCACTCTGTCATATTCCGTGTCTCTTACAAAACACCCTGTCTTTTGCTTGTTCCTTCAGAGGCCTCCTCTCGGAGAAGCAGATGATTTGATTATTGTGGTAGTGGATGAATAGCTAACGTTCTTAGGTAATGCTGTTGAACTTGGGGATCCAGTAAGGTAAGCCAAGTGTTCTTTCCACTGAAGATACAATTTTGACGTCAGAATCCATGTCGATGGTACCACTGACTAAACGGTAGATTCCAGAAAAATACAGCAGATGTAAGAACTAAGAATGAGACTGATCTAGAGATAAGAAGGGAGGAGGTTATTTGAAATGACTTGAGGGCACAGAAAATCTCTACTGCTCCCAAAACACTCCCCGATGCTATCAGATTATTCTCTCAGAGCAAGTTTGGGTGGGAGAAGTTCTAGAGAGGGCAGAGTAAAGAGTGGGAGCTGGAGAACCATCTGCTCAGAAGGGTGAGCACGAGATGTGTTCTCCCTCCGGGTGGGAAGGCAGTTGAGTACTCAAGGGCAGGCTTCTTGAGGGTAGACACTCCCCGCTTCTGGGCCTTGCCTCTTGAAGGCAAGGGTACTCAGGACATGCTGAGTGACAGGCTGATGGAATGAATGACATGAAGAAGGGCATGGCTGGCTTTGTGGTCTCTCAGTAACTGCCCAACATTCAGCCAAGTCTCAAGACCCTAAAAGCCTTGAAAAGATGTTATAATGTGACCTTCACTCTAACTCAGGGTGAGGTGTCTGAGTCTGGGGGGCTCATAGTGAAGGGATCAGCCATAAGGAATGGGAAATTTGCTTTATAACTGATTCTGAGTCTGGGACACTGGGCCGGACACCTTGTGAGGCAGGTAAGACACCCATCTCTTTGGCAATCCCCCACTAAGACCTTGTGCAGAGGAAAGATCTTTAAGAAAAAATAAATTCTTTCTTCAAAATGTCTTCTTACCTAGTTTTCCTCTCCTCTTGCCTTTTCCTCAGTTTTATTGAGGTGTAATTGATCCATGCCATGGCATAAATTGGAGGTATATGTATATTATGAAATGATAACCACAGGGCACCGTGGGTTAAAGCCTCTGCCTTCAGCTCAGGTCATGATCCCAGAGTCCTGGGATCGATCGAGCCCCGCATCGGGCTCTCTGCTCAGCAGGGAGCCTGCTTCTCCCTCTCTCTCTCTGCCTGCCTCTCTGCCTACTTGTGATCTCTGTCAAATAAAATCTTAAAAAAAAAAAAGAAATGATAACCACAATAATTTTGGTTAATATTTGTTACCTCGTATAGATTCAAAAAAATAAACAGAAGAACAAATGTTTATTTTCTTGTGATTTTCTCTTAAGACCTACTCTCTTCACAATTTCCAAATACGCCATATAGCGGTTTTGACTGGAGTTACCACGTTGTGCATTGCAGCCCTAGAACTGATTTATCTTATAATTGGACGTCCAAATCTTTTGATTGCCTTCATCCACTTCCCACACCCCTGGCACTAGTAACCACAAGTGCGATCCTTTTTCTACACATTTGATGCTTTATGAGGGTTTTCTGTTTCCTTTAGATTTTACCTATAAGTGAAGTCATAATCGTGTCTTTCTCTGACTTGTTTCCCATAGTATTTACTCTTCATTTACTCTCTTTTACACTGGGTTCTCAGTAATCTCTACCTTCTCTCTTTCCTAGCCCATAATGTCCATTCTGGAGACTTTTTTTTTCTTTGTCTCATTCCATAAACTGGCTCAATTGCCTTTTCCCAGTCACTGTGACCACATTACTATATTTTTTTTCCTTAGGTTTATGTTTGTCCACTTAAGTCCAGCTTTAGTGGAAGGATCTAGGCCTTGGATCACTCAACCATTCAGCTTGTGCTTATGTTCTTTCTTTTTTCTACCGATTCTCTAGTTTACCCCTTCACTCTGGTTAATTGTATTAACTTGCCTTCCTGTATGACTCATTCTTTAGATTGTCTGGATTTTTCCTGATGGGTAGAGAGAGTATCATTTTATGTTCACAACTTTTAACCTTGCTCTCCTCTCCCTGAGCCTGGCATCAAGGGACGTTGGCTCTGCACAAGTGGGTGGGGATCAAACTGGGAGGTGGTCTTACAGTTTCTGTGATTCATGGTGTCCTGGGTCAGCAGTGCACTAACCAGGGGGTACAGACCCAATTCTCTCAAATAGGAAGAAAACCCTCAGTGGCCCTTATGTGTGTCTAAAGCAAGTTTTGGAACTGGGTATGCTTTGGTCATGCCTATGCTCTACCCACTACAACTAACAGTGTTAAAATACCAGCTGGCTCTGTTTTAGCAGTCGTGGTGTGAAAAGAGCTGTTGCTTTCTCCATTTGTCATTATGGTGAGTCTTCAGGAAGCTTAATCAATAACAACAGTAATATCAATATGTTCTGCTCTACCATATTGAATGAACTTCATTATAGTTGATCATCCACAAGACAATGCCATATTGGCCAATCTTATTATAGGTCCTCTAAGACATACGTAATAGATCTTCTTGGACATGAAGAGTGGTGGGAACTTCAGTTCATACTACCTTGCAGAGACTGATGTTTGTGGTTAAAACAAGATAATAAATGCTCAGATATAGATAAGTCAGCATCTATTCTGGTTTGTTTTATAAGTTGTCCATTAATCTGTTGGGGATAGAAAAGGCAAATTCTCAGTGTGTCAGCACTTAAGTCATTCAACAGAACTGACTCTTGTTGAAGCTTGCAGAGTAACTGGCTGAGTGGTAAGAAACCTACCCAGCTCTTATTTTCCCCAACAATCTACCTTGGAGCATGTTTAATCTTTTTTCATTGATCTGTTACCCATAGGTAATGAGACTCTGCCCTTAAGATTCTCTCCTACCAATAACTGTCTCCAACAGGACTAA
Source organism: Mustela putorius furo (assembly GCF_011764305.1). Lineage (NCBI taxonomy): Eukaryota > Metazoa > Chordata > Mammalia > Carnivora > Mustelidae > Mustela > Mustela putorius. The sequence continues at coordinate 17,982,652 of NW_025421998.1, forward strand.
TGGATATCCAGTCCCATTGTATGAAACACTAGTGTCTAGTAATTCTAAGTGGTAAACAATATATTTCATTTACTTGATTACTATCCTCTGGGTATGCCTGATACTGTGCTAGGGTATTAGGGATAAAATGGGGATTGATGTAAAGATAGTCCTTGTCCTGATAAAATATATATCTTAATGTCAAACACAGAAAAGAAAAAGGATACTAACTTATAAAAATAATTACTCATGATTAGTACTTTTTATTTTTAATTCTGTATTTTAATATTTAAATCCTTGTTCCATATGGAATTTATTTGGTCCAAGAGTGATTCAGAAATCCAGGTATTTTCTCCTAGAGCACTAGTCAGTTGTCATAATATTTATTAAATGGACCATGTTTTCTCAACAGATTTGAAATGCCTTTTTGTCATGTACTAAATTCTCATATGTCCATGGGACTATTTTGGTGCCGCATTCTGATCTATTGATCTCTTTCCCTACATTGGGTTCAGTTCTGGGTTTTAATTTCTGTAACTTTATAAAGTGTTTTGATAGTTGGCAGGCAAGTCTTTCTTTTTTGCTTATTTTACCTCTCTACCTTTTGAGGTCACTCCTACATATATATATTCCAGATGTCATTTAGAGTAATATTTTCAAGTTGCCCATCCCCCTCAAGTTCCCTTAAAAACAAAACAAAACAAACCTGGGGTTGCACAGGCTACTTTAAGTCCTATTGACAAAACATCTACTGCTAATGTTTTTCCATGAAAATAATTTTAGAAACTGAGCATGTATGTTAAACTAGGATTCCTCGCTATTCCTCATGCAGAAGAAAAGTTCCTCTGGTGGATTATGTGGAGTAATAAAACCTATACAAAATATCCCTTTAGAGTATTTTAAAACATAAAAACCAATTCCAGATGCAGCTTCTAGTTATTGCCTTCATGCAACAATTCCCCAAGGTGCTTTATGTAATATGGTTAAGGTAAATTATCAACTATATGCTGAAATTTCAAAGAAAAAAAATCCCCTGATAATGTGTATCCTTTATAGGAAGATAATTATGTTGATAGCTGGAGAACAATTTGGTTTCTGTGAGCGTTTTCCTTGCTTGATCATCCTATTCACACACACATACAGATCTGTTATGGAACTTTATTCCTTGATCAACTCAGAGCAGTAAATCAATGAAATATATCAGATTTTCTGATGGAAACAATATAATATATTTTGGTATTTCTAGTAGCAGCTGGTTTGAGCATTGTGTTAGGTCTTTCCCTTCCAAACTTGTAGTCAACCATGTAATCATAACCGTAAAGCAGAATAAACCAGGGCAGCGTCCATGGTGACATAATTAAGGACATAGGTTTATCCTTAAGTCCCCATGGAGGTTTCAAACCATCAAAGGTACATAGAAATCATAGGAATTATCAACTCATACAGTAAAAAGGAAGTAACAAGAGTTTCTTTATCACTCTGAAATGAGAAGAATTATGTGTTAAGTATATGAATCTTTGATTTGAACCCAGGATATACTGTTTAATGTGACCATGACCTCGGGAAATGTACTTAACCTCTCTGAACATTAACACAGTAATACTCTGGTCTAAATCTTAGGGTTCTTTATGATGTATTCATGGGACTGAAAAGTCAACATCTTGACTTGAGAGAGCACTTTGGTACTGAAATTCTAATACCAGTGGCGGTGGGGGGTGAGTGGAAAAAAAAGGATAAAAGAGCTTACTCATTACTGCTTTTTAAAGAAGAAAAATATGAAGAAATTAAACAGTCCCAAGAAAATATTTGATCTTTTAAATCTATTTAATCCAATTAAATTAAAAGTATAAAACGTCTTTTAAAAAGACATTGTAGTTTAAATAAAATTAAAAAAAGACATTGTAGTTTTAACTACATTACTCTGCCTTGAATGGAGTAGTTACCAGCTATTTGTAAGGTGTGTACCACCCACTACCCCCACGACTTCAAGACGCTCCCACCTCACCGCAGGCCATTTAATTTGCTTTGGCCAATATAAGTGAAACTGACACATGGCTTTTTTTTTTTTTTTTTTGAGCAAAATATTAGGATCCCTTGTGAGGTTCTTCCATTTCTCATTGATTTTTTTCTCTCTGCCCTCCGAGTTGCATGTCCCAAAATATGTAAGGTCTGTTGTTCTTACTTGGACCTTGATTGAAGATGTGAACCAGAGTCACAGCCAAACTGAAGCTAATATGTAATGTGACCCCCAAATAATTATTTCTTGTTAGAAACTTTTGAGATTTGGAGGTCATCTGTTATCATTCTAAGATAAATGGACTAATATAGGGCATTATTCTGAAATGGTAGAAACAAAAGTTCTAATGCCCCATGGTCATTTTTCTTTGCTTAGGTATCTGATTTCTGTGAGAATTATAGAACTCTTATTTCCATGGGTTCATTCTCTGTTGATTTCATAATTAGGATTTCTTTGAAACATGGTGACTTAGAAGCCTAGAGGACTGTTTATTGAAAAATCCCAAAGGTGATACAAATGTATGAGGGAAAGCATTTAGCTTTGATAATTAATGATGTTGGAGCATTTACAGTGGCTTTACAAATGATAAGCTGTTGGTAAGACTTTGCAAAACTGAATTTGACAATGGCTTCTTCTACCCCTATACAATACTCAAAACAGTTCCTTCCCTGGCCAAAGCATGTGTCGGGCTACCAAGGATGGGAGTGAAAATGGCACATTTCACTATTATTCCTAATGATCAACTCCTAGAATATTTACTTCTGGGTTGCATGACACTGGCCTATGTTGGGTTAGAGGCCTGAGTACCCAAGGAAGGAATGCTTCCACTAGGACATCCAAAAACGTTTCCATTTTGGAGCTGAGACAGCTGCCCAGATGTTTTGGATAAGAGGCCATTGGATAAGCAGGCAAAAAATAAACAGGAATTGGCTAGGGTAATTGCTCTTGCTTACTAAGGAAAAATAATGTACTTGATACATAGTGGGGGCAGAGGTATTAGGTTGAATCTCCTGCCTTACTCTTTGCTACAGTGTATCTTGTAATGAAAGTTACCAGAAGACCACAGCACTCTAACTGGCAGGACTAACCAGGGCTCAATCCTTTAGGGAAATGGTGTGATTCAACCTAGGAGGGAGGAACCTGAGGTGCTTACTGAGGACAAAGAATTTGGAAGGAGTAGTGAGAGGTAGAAAGCATAAAGGTCAACCATGGACATGTGCACAGATGCAGAAATGGGGATTCTAATGCCTTCCCATACCTTCTTTCTTACTGTATCCTATAAATATATATTTTAAATAAATTGCCCATTTTCTCCCTCTCCTATTCTTTGTTGTTGCTGTTGTTACATGGAATGTATTGGTTAAATTGCTGGTTTAGCTTAGTAGATTCCAAATATACAGATAGAATCAGGACAGATTTAGAGGAAGGTTTGTCTCCCTGTAAACCTAAACTTCAGGCAGATGCAGTGATTGATAAGACTTTCTTTCCTCTGCTTTTGGGGAGAGGGTGATGTGCTTTTGTTTGTACAATGGAGAGAGCTGGAGTGTGCTAAGTTGGCCATTTTGTTGTTAGTAGTGGTAGGGTAGTTACAATCTGGAAGTTTGAGTATGGAGGAAAAAGCAGACGTAGTGGGCATGTGTCATGTTTTCTTCTACCCGACTCATTTGCCTGCACTATTGTGCTCATTTCCACATGGTAGTTCCCACCTCTCCAAAGAATTTCTGCCTCTACCTGGGATCTACATGTGGGCCTAGATTCTAACATCAGGTCTACCCAAGTAAGACCAGGCTGTAGAAGAGAGTGGTGTGAGAAATCCGTCACCATCTAGAATCATGCTTTGGAGGTAGTAGCTATGCTTGTGTTCTGCTCCAGGGCTGCACGCTGCTTGCTTTATGTTTGGCAATGGTGGACGGTAAGTTTTAGGGAGCTGTCCTTGGATCCTAGCCTGCTTCTGTAGCTCTACTCGAGCTTCTGTAAGCCACCTAATATCTATTAATAAATTTGCTCTTTGTGAAACTAACTGGAGTGGAGTTTGTTTGCAACAGATAACACTTACCAAAATTTTACGGAGGCACCCTCACAAACCAGATGTTCTACAGCATGGCAAACAGGAGTGGTTTATGTGTTTCTTTCCCAGTGCTCTTCACTAGACCTCTGTAGAGTACCTGTCTGTTAATTTGATGCAGTGCACAGTTCCGCTAATTGCTAAGTTGTAAAATGCCTTTTATACCTTTCAGGACTCTTGTGCCTTTCTGTGCTCATTACTTAATCAATCAGTCTTTTGATTCACCAAATATTTATTGAGATTCTACTAGTGCTCTTCACTCTAATAGGTGCTGTAACTATAGCAGTGCCTAATAGAGACAAGGTCTCTGTCCTTACACAGTTGAAAATCAAAAGAGGGAGGCAAGCAATTAATAAGTAAGCCAGTAAATAATGAATTTGATTGAAAATGCGGTAAGTGCCTTAAAAAAATAAATGGAGTGATGCAGTAGAGTAAAACTGTAGACAGATCAGGCATCAACTTTGGAAGCATGGTCACAGAAGGCAGCTAATGGACATTTGAAGTTACGCTTGAACTTTGCATTAATAAATCTGTTGTTCCCATTCTTACCAAAACGGGAATGCTAGTTCACAAATGAATCTTGGTCTAATTTTCTTTAAAAAATAAGGCATTCTTAGACATTTCTGTAGAAGTGCAAATGGCTAACAGACACATGAAAGAATGCTCAGTATCACTTATTAGGGAAATACAAATCAAGACCACAATGAGATACCCCCTCACAAAGAATGGCTGGAATTAACAACTCAGGAAACAACAGATGTTGGTGAGGGTTTGGAGAAAGGGGGAACCTTCTCAAACTGGTGCAGCCACAGTGTTTTAGTGGAAAACTGTATGGAGGTTCCTCAAGAAGTTAAAAATAGAACTACCCTATGACCCAACAATTGTTCTACTAGGTATTTATCCAAAGGATACAAACGTAGTGATCAGAAGGGGCAGCCTGCACCCCAAAGTTTATAGCAGCAATGTCCGCAATAGCCAAACTATGGAAGAGCCCAGATGTCTGTAAGAGATGAATGAATGGATAAAGAAGTAGCATACACCACACAGACACACAGACACACAGACACACACACACACACACACACAATGGAATCAGCCATCAAAAAGAATGAAATCTTGCCATTTACAGTGATATGGATGGAACTAGAGGGTATTATGCTGAGTGAAATAAGTCAGAGAAAGACAAATACCATATGATTTCACTTGTATGTGGGATTTAAGAAACAAAACAGATGAACATAGGGGAAGGGATGGAAAAATAAAATCAGAGAGGGAGACAAACATAAGACTCTTAACTATAGAGAACAAACTGAAGGTTGCTTCAGGAGATGGGGGGTGGGGGATGGGGTAACTGGGTGATGGGCATTAAGGAGGGCACTTGATGGAATGAGCATTGGGTGTTATATGCAACTAAAGAATCCTGAAGCTAGTAATACAGTGTATGATAACTAGAATTTAAATTCCCCCCAAAACAAGGTGTGCTTGCTGTAAGATATAATCTCCCCAAAAGCACAGTCTTTAGTACCAATGAATATAATCCAGCAGGTACACAAAACTAGTCAGAGACCTGTGCCTCAGTAAGTGACAAAATTCTTTTCATCGACTGCTTTCAAGTAAGCTGGTAATACCTAGATTTGGATGAAATCTATTATAGCTTTTTTTTTTTTTTTTTTTAGCTTCCCAAATACACAGGGATGCCTTGTATAGTATGGGTGTGACTGCCTGGGACACTGACCACCTGCTATGTTCCAGGCTCTGCCAAATGCTGGGAAGCTAGAGACCAATCCTGAGTCCGCAGTTACTGCCTCCAGAGCTTCTGTGCACATCAAGTGTGTGATGACTGCTGTCTTGTGGAAAGGATGCCCATCTTAAAACCCTGGACAGAAAGCCCTAGCAGAGAGAGTCAATTATCATATGCTTTCACTTATTTGTGGAGCATAACAAATAGCATGGAGGACAAGGGGAGATGGAGAGGAGAAGGGAGTTGAGGGAAATTGGAAGGGGAGGTGAACCATGAGAGTCTATGGACTCTGAAAAACAATCTGAGGGTTTTGAAGGGGTGGGAGGTTGGGGGAACCAGGTGGTGGGTATTAGAGAGGGCACGGATTGCATGGAGCACTGGGTGTAGTGCAAAAACAATGAATACTGTTATGCTGAAAAAAATTAAAAAATAAAAATAAAAAAACATTTAAAAAAAAAGGAGAAAGCCCTAGGGAAGGGAATTTCTCAAGAAAGTATATAATTACTATATTACAGCAGAGTTAATTGCCACCTTGTTCTCACATTTAGAACCCCGCATCCAGACTCGCATTCATAATCATAGCTTATCATGTACACCTTTTTATTTCACTTTGCACATCCTGTCCAACAGCAAGTTCTGCTGACTCCCCCTGAGAGTCACGTGGAACCCCACCTCTGCCACCACTCTCCTTCAGGTCCCTGTCATTTGGCCCCGGTCATGGTCATTGGTGTGCTCGTATATCTTTAACAGCTGCCTCTCTGGGTGTGGGGGCGGGGAAGCCCTGCCCCACAGGCTTTGCCAGCCTGCAGTGCAAACACTCCGTCAGTGGCTAGACCCAGGATACCTCCATGAGCCCCACCGAGCGTGGAGTTGGCAAGAGAGACACAGTAGTGCCCCGTTTTGTAGTATTTCCGCATGACACATGAAAAGATACACCTACCCTCAAGGTCATCGATAATGGTTAAGTGGACTCAACTAGTTAGGAAGCAATGACTTTTCATTATGCATGAGCTTTGCTTTCAGTAGCATTTAGTGTGAATTTGATTTTTAAGTAATGACTGTGTTTAACAAGAGGTTCCCCAGACCACTGAAAATTTGACCAGTGGGCTCTTAGGCTCCAGAATACCATGACTTCCTCTCTCTGGGCTCCCGCAGCCAGTGGTCCCTCCCTGCTGCAGCCAGATGCAGCCAGATGCAGCCAGAATGGTCTTTGAAAAGCAGAAACTGGCCTGCCCCTCCCCCCACACTTAGACTAAAATCTAGATTTTTCACGGTGACCTTCAAGGCCCTTTAAGGTCGCGCTCTTCCTGTCTTTCCAGTCTCACTTCCTAAACACTCTACGCTTTGCTTAATCCTGTCCAGCCTCCAACCAAGTGGCCTTCCTGCTGTGTCCAGAGCCGTTCTTCCTTAAGAACTTTGTACTCATTAACCCCTCCACCTGGGATACGTTTTCCTTCAGAGATTCACAGGACTTGCTCACATTATTCAAATAAGTCTCTGACAAGTTGTAAAAGGGAGTCAGCCTTCTACTTCCACACCCGCTTTTGCATTTCCTGTTTCGTCTTCCTCATTGGACTATCCCTGTCTGAAATGTGTTGCCTGTTTGTTTGCCTCCTTGTGATTGTCCGGCCAGAATACAAGTCTTGTGAGGCCAGGGCTGTTTTTCTCTCTTGCTCAATGCTGTGTCCTGAGGCCTGGAACAGCACCTCATCCCAGAAGGGCACCCAGCCTGCCCACAGTATAATACCGGGGGGTCTCGTTTCTGGGGTACACTTTATACATGGCATCCTTCTGTGGAGCACCATGTATCTGGGATAAATCAGTGTTTGACACACCTGCAGGGATAGTGTGCTCTCGGCCAGGCGGTGAACTAGAACTACCTGTATTCTGAGCTCTGTAACATTTCATAAAATATGCCAGAGCCTTCCATGCCTTCCTTGGAAAGGATGGAAATATCTTCAAGATCAGAAATCACAAGACTGAGATTAATGGTTTGTTGTCTCAAAAGTCTTACTCCTGGGCATATTTTCATGGTAATTGCCTTACAAACTTCTGAGCCCTGGAAGCCCAAACCGTTCCTGCCCAGCTCCTGAAATTTGATCTGACACTGAAGCTCTCCCTAATTCTGGCTTTGGGCCTTTTGGCTTCTGGATTAGAGCCCTCCTGCTCGCTCCTCCCCCATCCTCCCGCAACCTCTATCTCCATTTTATCCCTAAGATGAACCCCACACACCCAAGTCCCCAGAATTTTTCTTATTGTGCCTTTGGCAGCTGTTTTCCGTGGCCTGGTTGTAGCTCAGTGTTTCTTAGACTTCATTTCCCTTTCCATCTGTAGCTTATCTTTGGCTCTCTTTAGTGATTTTTCTTGAACCCGCGCCCCCCTTTGTGCCAGCTGCCTTCCTCTTTCATGTTATAGACCTCTGGGTAGGGATTTCCTTATACCCTGCTCACATCTGCCCTCTCCTGGCAGCTATGACGGTGTTTGCATGGACTTGTAGATAATTGACTCTAGATCTCGGTCTGTTGTGCTGTATGTAATGAACAACATTTCTGCAGTTTCTGGCTTTGAGCAGCTTACTGGAGGATACAGAAAAAATGGGAGAGCAGACAAGTCCGTGCTTTTTCCAGTGGAGAGAATGCACATCAAGAGCTCCTTAAAACGATCCTTTGGGATGCTGGAAAGAGAGGTTAGAACCTCTCTAATTCCAGTTCTTTCTTTTAATTTCTGTATTTGTGTGTATCAAGGCATCTTTATTGACAAGGATGTGTTATCAAAAGAGTTTGAAGACCATGGTGCTATATAACAATCCTACTTAGACTTTAGAACTATTACTGTCCTATGTGAACACTGTGTGTGTGTGTGTGTGTGTGTGTGTGTGTGTGTGTGTGTGTGTGTGTAAAATAAATCGTCTTCAGCCTCCTTACTGAATCCTTTTTATTGGAACTACTGCTGCCTGGGTAGTGATCCAATCCCTCATGCCCCTCCTACTGGGGAGTTCTAACGAGACACAGCTTAGCGAAGGGATGGCCCCAGCTCACTCTTGCCTATCTGATCTTTGCAGAGATAGTACTCACTGTACTCTAAAACTCTGCAAATGTTATCTTTGTATTACTTCCAACTGAAATGCTATGCCATAACACGAAATCAGTTAAAATGTGCTTCCTTTGAATCATACTTAAAATTATTTTCTCATTGTGTGTTTTAAATGTTAATGAGTCACAAGTCACGTTTCTGAAGCCCCCTCTCCCTTTTTTGGGGGGGGGGGTGCTGGGTTGTTGTTTGTCAACTCGGTATCATCTGTCTCTCTTGCCAGAGTGGTTCTGGTTCAGACTCTGCCAATGAGAAGAATGTCTGATGTTTGGAAGGAGAAATAATCAGAAAAGCCAACATTCCCTGGTACGGGCTATGGACTGACAGGGAGACTGTTGGCAAGCATGAGCTTGTCAAAGCTTCTGGGTAAACTAGGGCTTTGGGGGCTGCAGGTGGCTGAGAGGAAACAGCAGCAGATTCCCAGCTATTCCTGGAACTCCTGCAATTCCTCACATTCTTTTTACTTTTTTAAAATTTTTTTAAAAAGGTTTTATTTATTTACTTGACAGACAAAGGTCACAAGTAGGCAGAGAGGCAGGCAGAGACAGAGAGAGAAGGGGAAGCAGCCTCCCTGCTGAGCAGAGAACCCAACACAGGGCTCAATTCCAGGACCCTGAGATCATGACCTGAGCTGAAGGCAGAGGCTTAACCCACTGAGCCACCCAGGCGCCCCAGTTCCTCACATTCTTGCTCCTCTGGGTTTCCTGAAAGCCAGCTGAAGTTTTTGCCTGATCTTCATTTTTCCTACCCTTCCAAATGTTGTGTAGTTTTCTCATTCCCTGGATTAAATCCCTCTACTTGAAATGTCTCCTGAGGTTTTCCTTTTTTTTTAGCTGAACCCTGATCGATGGGCTGGTTCTGGGAGTGCATCTGAAAAGACGGAGGGAGGTCTGGAAGCGCAGAGGCCTTCTCGGTGTTTCGTGAGTGAAACGACTCAATGTTTTAGAGATATTGATTGATTTCCAAATTTATAATTTCATTGGAATTCCAGGAGACATTTTTTTATAACAAAATAGAGAGCTGAAATACACAGATAGAGAAATACATCTATATGTAAAATAGAGATATACAGATACATATATAAATGTTTCTCTAGATCTAATTTTTCTGTTCTCTATTTTATTACTTTAGTCTATTTGCAAGTACCATTTTTTTTCACTTTGACTTTGTAAAATGTTTTAATATCTGATAGTAGGAATTCTCCTTTTTAAGTTTTTACTTTATAGAATTGCCTTTGTGGACCTTTATTCTTCCTTATATATTTTGGAAACAGTTTATCAGGTCCCTCGCCTTCTCCACCATTCCCTCCTAAAATGCTGTACTATGCATATTTAACATACAGATATTAATATACATAAACTTGGCATAGAAGAGTAGAGGCTTTATACAATAGTGGAGACAGTATGCGGTCTCACATCATGAACAGAAATAATCTTTAGTGGGATTAAAGACCTCAGTATAAAAGAGGAAAATGGTGAAAGACAAAGCCAGGAAATATAATGTGAGAGAATCTTTATGCCCTCTGAATATGGGAGGTTTAAAAAAAAAAAAAACTTAAGAGCACAAAATTTGACTACTTCACAGTTGAAGGCTTAAGTGTTATGAATAGGGGGATCCTCTTGGGAACATAACTTGAGGTTAATAGAACCTCACCCAAGTTCCCAAGGAGACTGTATACATTACAGTGTGTTTGTGGTCACAGCCAGCAGACGCAACCCAAGAGTCCTGCACTAGAGAATAAGGAACATGTGGTGCATATATCCTGAGAATACTAAGCTGTCGTTAAAAGCGATGAGATAAATGTGCATTGCAGGAACATGGATAAAACTTAAAAACATCCTGGCAAGGGAAAAATATGACAGAATACCATCTAGCACGATGCCATTCTACGATCAGGCTGATGCGTTTTTTTCAATATGCGCCCTGTATGGAAATTTTAAATAGGGAATTCACTCAGGTGCCTGAGTGACCTGAACCCAAAGGCCTACTTTTGTCAAGGTGTTAAGAATAAATCTTATTGCTGGATTTTAGGCTCGAAGTGTACCACTAGCTCTTGTCATAGAGCATTGCACAAAACAGGACTTCAGTAATAAAAACGACTATGAGCTGTTCTACCCTCAGTTGTCACCTCATAATATCTAGACCCCAAGGAGTGCTACCTTTTATTCCAAAAAAAAAAAAAAAAAGACACCTTTGGTAACTTGTTATGTTGCTTCCACATTTGTGTGATTGGCTGAGCTCCTGAAAAGTGAGCAGAAGTGATATGTGAGAGTCAGGATACTTGAATTCTGTTCAATTCCTTGAGCTGTTAATCTGGCGCAGGAGCTGGCAGACTGTGGCATGCAGGGCAAACCCCGCCAGCTACCTGTTTTCACAGGAGCTGTGAGCTGAGAACGGTTTTTACATTCTTAAGACCTGTTCCACAAAACACCTCCATGACATCCTCTATTCTGCCTCTTGGCCTGCGAGAACTAAAACATGATCTGGCCCTCCAGAAAATATTTACCAGCCCTCGCTGTGTGGTTCATTCATTCACTGGATGTTTACTAACACCCGTTGTGTGCCAGGTGCTGTTCTAGGTGAGAAAAGAGCAGTGAACTTGAGAGGCAAAACGTCCTTTCAGGGAGCTTAAATTCTGGTGGAGGGAGATTGAGAGAAAAGATAAACAATAAGGCATGGCAGATCAGTGCTATGAATAAAAAGTAAACTCAGGGAGGAGAAGGAAGACCAGAAGGAGATGACATTGAAGGCATGGCTAGTATCTAGAAAATATTACAGTATATAACTTTGACTAAATGTTTTATATTATTTCTTGATACAGCATAAGCAGTTTTCTGAGTCTTTGGATGGTGTTCTCACTTGCGTTTGTGAGACTCCACTATGATAAATATAAAAGTGGACGGTTGCCTGTCTGGCCTTGGTCTTTGCAACATCCCCCTGTTACAAAACCTCTGGTTATCAACCAGTCTTTGTCTGTTTCTTTTTTTTTTTCCGTCAACCCAAAGATAAACATTCATTCTTGTCAGTTTCTTATTCATCCTGCAACTGCTTTTGGTGAATCTTTCCTGCCCTCACCTCCTTTCACTAAAATAGGGTTAAAAATTCTTACTGTGTTTTTATTACAAAAACAAAATATAGCAGAGAAGCAGAATAACATACACAAAAGTAGGGCAAACTTGAACTAACATTTCGGAATATAATCTTAGAAATTATTTTTTATAACTAACATATATAATAATATGTACAATACTATATATATAAAAATACATATCTCACGGAATCATACTAAACTATGTATCATGTAACTGAAGTGATAGAAAGCTGTAAGGAGGTTCTTATTTTTTTTTAAAGATTTTATTTATTTATTTGACAGAGAGATCACAAGTAGGCAGAGAGGCAGGCAGGGTGGTGGGGGGGAAGCAGGCTCCCTGCTGAGCAAAGAGCCCAATGCGGGGCTAGGTCCCAGGACCCCGGGATCATCACCTGAGCCAAAGGCAGAGGCTCAACGCTCTGAGCCACCCAGGTGCTCCTAGTTTTTTTTTTTTAATTTTATTTTTATTTAATTTCTTTCTAAAAAAGGAAATCTAGAGGTAGGAAGTTACTGGCATTCAAAGTTCAGTGGCTCAAAGATTTCAAGGCAAGTTCTTCGTGGGTCTTTTGACCTTTTCTCCCCTAATCTTGAAGTATTTGCTGTAGCTCCATCCATTTTAGCCACAGTCTAGACTGGAGGGAGGAAAAAGGGGAAAGGAAACTTTGTTGGCTTTTTATTCCTGCTTTAACAAATTACCACAGACTTAGGTCTTAAAACAATACAACTTTATAATCTTATAGTTTTGGAAGTCAAAAGTCTGAAACCAGTTTCACTTTGCTAATACCAGGGCTGTGTTTCCTCTGGAGGCTGTCAGGAGAATCCACTGCTTGCTGCCTCCAGTTTCTTGGAGCTTCCTCATCCTTGGCTCACAGCCCTTTTCTCCATCTTCAGGCCAATGACGGAGCTCTTCACATCTCTACTACAACCCCTGCTTCTTCAACGCATCTTCCCTGACTCACCCCTCCTGCCTACCTCTAACTCGAACACTTGTGATGATGGAACTTCCTGGATCGTCCGGGGGGATCTCCCCATCTCAGGAAGCTTCACTTAATCACATCTGAAAGATCCCTTTTTCTGTGTAAGGTAACAAGGTCATAGAGTCCAGGGCTTAGGATGTGGATATCTTGGCAGAGGGCATTTTTCAGAAACCAATTAGAATAGGTAAAATTTCTGTCAAGAAAATGGAAATTTCCCAGAAATTGCTATCAGACTTGTGCTACTGTCTTGTTGCTCAAGGCTCTATCTTGTGGCCACTCTTCAGTGACAGCTTTGATTGACTCCAAGGGGAGCCCTGTCAGGACTGCCCTGGATTTGGCCACAATGACCTGACCGTTATATTCCCACTCGATCTGTCATTGCCCATGGGCTACCCCAGGAAGTGCATGAGTTTGAGCAAGGCAGTGCTCCCCAACTCTGACACATCCGGAAATAACTGACAGCTGGAGGTAGCCTGCAGACGTCATTGCCAGGTCTGGGGCAATAAATCTGTCCCTGAAGGGGAACTGGACAGGGTATCATGGTGTCTGCCACCGTCATGGTTTACAAGCTAAGGTAGGTGTCTAGGTTTGGCTGTGGGAAGCTGTGCACAGGTGGTGTGATATAAATAAAACAGTGAAGAATGTGAGGTTTTAAATTTTTTTTATGATGTTATTTATTTATTTGACAGAGATCACAAGTAGGCAGAGAGGCAGTCGGCGGGTGGGGTTGGGGGAGCAGGTTCCTGCTGAGCAGAGAGCCTGACTCGTGGTTGGATCTCAGGACCCTAGGATCATGACCTGAGTTGAAGGCAGAGGCTTAACCCACTGAGCCACCCAGGTGCTCCAGAATATGAGGTTGTAAAACAGTAAGTGAGATGACAAGCATGGGACCCAGGAACACTCAACTATTTTATCCTTGCCACTCATTCTCACTTTCAAGCTCATGAAGGAGTGAAAACATCAAAGAACGAACATAAATCTCATGTTAAGATATCAGTGTGTTATTACAGCTCATGAGCAGTCTTCTACCAGAAGAGCTTTCTAGAAAATTGGGCTGGATTATGGGGTTTATAGTGAAGATTAGGTGGGGTCTCTCCTCAGAAACCTAAATCTTACCGCCTGGGCTCCAAGTGACAAACACTGGAACAAACAAATAAAAGAAAGCAAGATTCTGGATGCACCCCAAAGTCCAGCCTTGGGGGTCACCATACAAATGAAAGCAGCACATAGAGGGTATCCAGGGAGACACAACCATGTGCATGACCATGGACTTTGACCTTGACCCCATCAGTGTCACAGAATTAGGCTCAATCAGATAGTGAATATTCCCTTCTCTTAGAGGATTTGGGGAGAGGAAAAGCCAGATCAGTATTTACAGTCTTGCCCCCTTTTGTGGTTCATTTATACATAAAAATTTTATACATATGTAGAGTAAAAATCTGAAAGAACATCTACCAAACATTTAAAAATGGATAAATCTCTGGCCGGGGGTCATAGCTGGAATAAAGATCAAAACAGGCAGGGCCACTAAAAGATCGTTGGAATCAACCAGAAACAGGTAACTCGGTTCTCCACACAGAATCATTCACAGGGAGCATTCATCTTCCATCCCGCCAGAGGATTATCTCATGATGGCCATTGTCCATCCCATCAGATGGAACAGCATCCTTGGAGATGAAGCAAATGTCAGAAACACTTGGCATTTTCCCCAAGCCTTCCTTGTCAAAAAATGGTGGCTAGATATTTCAGAGTGTCAGGACGCAGGAGGCCTCATCATGGCTCACCGGTGCACTTGTATGTCCTGGTGGTGCTTGGGTGATATTTCCTTGAACTCTGGGCTCTTCCAATTTCAGTCCCCAGTGGTGCTGCGATTGCACTCACACGACGGGGGGCCATGTTGTGCTTGGCACAGGAACGCCCAAACATTTAAAAATGGATAAATCTCTGGCCAGGGGTCATAGCTGGAATAAAGATCAAAACAGACAGGGCCACTAAAAGATCGTTGGAATCAACCAGAAACAGGTAACTCGGTTCTCCACACAGAATCATTCACAGGGAGCATTCATCTTCCATCCCGCCAGAGGATTATCTCATGATGGCCATTGTCCATCCCATCAGATGGAACAGCATCCTTGGAGATGAAGCAAATGTCAGAAACACTTGGCATTTTCCCCAAGCCTTCCTTGTCAAAAAATGGTGGCTAGATATTTCAGAGTGTCAGGACGCAGGAGGCCTCATCATGGCTCACCGGTGCACTTGTATGTCCTGGTGGTGCTTGGGTGATATTTCCTTGAACTCTGGGCTCTTCCAATTTCAGTCCCCAGTGGTGCTGCGATTGCACTCACACGACGGGGGGCCGTGTTGTGCTTGGCACAGGAACACCCACCTCCATCACCAAACCCTGTATCTCATTCATTTGTTCGGCATTGCCCACTAACGCCTTCACTCCTGGCCTCCAGGCCCTACAGTGGTGAGTTGTTGTACAGCACAGGCCTGAGGACCCCCAAATCCCTTTGGTTTCTTGGGCCATGCCAACTCCCCTTTTAATAAAAAATTTAAAATTTAAAAAAAAATTTTTTTTAAATTTTTTAGGAAATTTTTTTTTTGGAAATTCCAACTCAACCCACCATAATGGTTGAGATGGAATTTCCTAAAAAAAAAAAAAAACCAAAAAACAAAAAACCTGTTTTATTGTAAAAATAAAAACTTTGGGAGACTAGATATCTGCACAAACTTTAATCCTTTTTCGGGCAATACCGTTGATTGAAATAAGCCAACAGAGTAAGGAGCCAGGCTATGGGGGCCCCGGTGATGGTGAGCTACCAGGATTTCCCGGTTCTGATTTGTCTCTGTACCCACTCAACCATGCTCCTTTTCTGATGGTCTGCCCCGCATGCACCTCCGCTTACCCTCACCAGCTAATAAAAGAAGGGTATGACTTTAAGACTAGGGTAAACCCTGGTGCCAGTCTTTGTGAAGTTGGGCACTTCGCATGGACAATCAGGGCCTGGTGACTGTCCAAGGTGCTCTCAGGATTAAGTTCTTTGTTAGCCTTTATAAAAGCACACTGGCCTTTAATCTTTGATTCTTCAGAAGTGTCAGATGATTTACTGAGATACTGCTTGTGTTTTGTTCTGACTGAAGTAGAAGAAGAAAAGAATATCACATGTCTTCCCTTTCCTTCCCTGCTCACTCTCCCCAATACCCCCAAACCAAAGGGCAGCCCAGGCTCCCAGTGCTGAAGAACAGAACCTTTCCTTGCCCTTAGGACAACATTAAGAGGCTTTTGTTTTCAAAGAATTGTCTTTAGGGAGAAAGGCATGTCTCTTCTTGAGTTCTGAGGTGGGAGTAAACAAACCTAGACAGCCTTGAGAGTTTGGAGGAAACCAGAAAGGGTCTTGTGTGGGCATGTGGGGTGGTCCTTGGCTAGCATTAGTGACCCGCATCCTGAACTCCTCCTGGTGCCCAGGAAATGGCACAGTGGCCCTCCCCAAACATTTTGATCTGTATCACCCCAGAAACATTCACATTGAACCTAGAGGAGGAGAGAAGCCACCATAATGGTTGAGATGGAATTTCCTAAAAGCCTAGTGAGAAGGGCCTCAGAGCAGATGAAATTGAATTAGGGAACAGAAGAAACATTTGAAACTTTACATCCTGGGTTGTGCATCAAAACTTTCTGACATTTCTTAGAGTTCCCTGATGTGTGTTATTATCAAGTTAGGTCAACCTCTTTGTGATGTTAGTGATCTTAGGGAACTGAGAAAATAGAATTTTTTACTCAGCTTTATCCTTTTCCATCTTTTATTTTTCCCTTCAAAATTTTTTTCTTTGGAATGTAGTAGACAGAGGGGTTTGGGAGAAAAGTCAATTTTTTAAAAGAAAAAAACACAGCCATTCATTTGCTATCTGCTTCCACTTCCTGAGCTCTCTCTAGGACCTTTGAATGACAGGACAAGACAGTAAGTCCTGGCAACAGGAATTCAGTTGGAGAAAATATAACATGGACATTTCCCTCTGCCCGCTATTACTACCACACTTAGTCCTGTTGAAGAAAAGATAAGGACAAAGAAACCAAAGAGTGGAAAAGTGTTCAATGCTAAGCAGAGAACCTGATTTAGCTATCTGCACTCTGAAGAATGACGTGCCCAGGAGAAGTGAGCAGGTCTTTCAAACCATGTCCTTAGGAAAATCTTCAAGTGCCAGTGATGGGCAGGCGATCCCTGGTTTGTCAATCAAGCTGTGTTAATGTTAGAGGGGACTGCTGCTACCTGGATGGCGTACCCGTGGCACTGTAGAGTCCAGTTGTCATTTGCTCCTCAATCACGCCAGGTAGCCACATCAGGGCTTAGGACTATCTCTCCATAACATTGTTCCTAGCACAACTACCACCTTGTGCTTGATGGACTCTGTCTTTCATCAGGACATGTTCACATGCGTTACCTTATTTGGGGTGAGGGAGGCAGAGAACCCATGCTCTCAGTTTACAGATGAGGAAGCAGAAGCTTATTGAAAGTCCAGTAACTTATGTAAGACTGTTCATGACTAAGAGAAGAAAGAAGAGGGAAATGACTGAGCAGGACTGAATACCAGGCATGATGGCTGAATCATGTCTCTCCATTGAGAATTTCAAAAGGCACACAGGGGAAGAGTGTCCATACCAGAGATTTCGATATTGAATTATCTAGTCATTGTTATCTACCTTAGGAGCAGTAGAAATACTTTCTTTGGTATAATTAACTTTTTTACATGGTAAAAAAAAAAAACTGAAAAGCTTAAAAAACTGTTTTATTATGGGGCGCCTGGGTGGCTCAGTGGGTTAAGCTGCTGCCTTCGGCTCAGGTCATGATCTCAGGGTCCTGGGATCGAGTCCCGCATCGGGCTCTCTGCTCAGCGGGGAGCCTGCTTCCCTCTCTCTCTCTCTCTCTGCCTGCCTCTCCATCTACTTGTGATTTCTCTCTGTCAAATAAATAAATAAAATCTAAAAAAAAAAACTGTTTTATTATAAAAATAAAAACTTAGGAAATGTAGTTATCTGCACAAACTTTAATCCTTTAGTAGAAAACATGGAGGACAAATGAAGAAAAAGAATAAGGTACCCACAACACAAAGGTTAACAGTAAGCTTTCCAGGGTTTTATCTACATACACGTGTGTGAGTGTGTGTGTGTGTGTGTTCACAATTGGGATCACACTATGTAGGCATTTTATGCGAGATCTTTTTAATTTAACCTGATGTCCTAGCATGGCACCAGTTTTTATCTGTAGGGCAGCCATAATGAAGTACCACAGACTGGGCGGCTGAAACAGAAATCTATTTTCTCAAAGTTGTCAAGGCTAGAGTCCAAGGCCAGGTTTTCTGTAAGGTTGATTCTTTCTGAAGACCGGAGGGAGAATCCATTCCATGCCTCTCTCCTACTTTTTAGTCATTTGCCAGCAATACTTTGTGTTTCTTAGCTTATGGAAACATAGCTCCAATATTCCCATAGTGATCTCCCTCTGTGCAAATTTTCCCTTTTTTATATGGACACCAGTCATGTTGGATTTGGCTTCCACTCAGCTCCACATATTAACCACATAACCACATATTAACCGATTGCATTTGCAACAACCCTATTTCCAAACAATCTCACATTCTGTGGTACTAGGGATTTGGACTTCCCCCCTATAAATTTGGGGGAACACAGTTGAACCCATACACACCATGTAGCATTAAGGAATCCTTGCAACTTTCATTTTCATTGGAAAGAAAATACTTCATTGTACAAATACAGTAGCATTTATTCAACCAATCCTCTATTGTTTAATATTTGACTTGTTGCTTTTATTGTCCTGTTTACTTAATGCTGCTTGTGAAACTTCTGATGATCCGTAATGAGATCGCTCCCATCTCAACATGAATGGGTCCATTGTGGCATTCCAGCTAAAACTTAATGACCCAAACTCCTGAGAAATACAAGTCATAAAACCTACCCTCAGTCTCGTTCCTTTAGCATACGTATAGAAGCCACTGTCTAAATCAGTGGTCGCCAAAGTGGAGTGCAATAAAACAATATTTAGGGATATGGAAAAAACATTGGGATTACCGTTTCAATTTTCTAATAGATTAAGTCAATGTCTGGTTTTGTCTTAAAATGTTCACGATGTAAAACTAGGGTACTACATACATATAACTTACAGATAAGTAAATATTCATAGATTGTGGACAATTTTCCAAAAATCTTTTCCCAATAAGGATCATACATTGGAAATCACTAGTCTTGACTGTTTATCCAAGGATTTTTCCCCGACAATTCATTAATTTTTCAGCTGTGAGTCACAAGCCAGAACTTAGTAAACTGCATACTTGCCAGATCGTTACCTCTGCTTCTAGCTTGAGGTCTCCTTTCTGACTGTGACCCCAGGCCTTTGGTTCTTCTCCACATGGCCTTGCCTTGGCTTCTAACTTGGGTTCAGGAGTAAATCACAAGTAAATAAATAAACAAGTGACCAATGATCCTGGAGAACAGACAGGGAGGTTTAGTGGTGTGCATTGTTAAGTGTCCGCTGCCCTCCTACCCATTCCATCTCCCATAAGCATCTTCAGAATGAAGAAGGAGAAAAGGACCCACTTCACACCATCTCAAAGTCTGCCCTAAGCAGTTTGTTGCTTCCCATTTTCTTCTCCCATATATTTGCCATTTAGTCACCTGGGCCCACCAAGCTGACAGTAGGGAGCAAATATTTTTCTTGGTTTGTCTTTCTACTTGCACAGTTAGGAAGTGTGTGCTACCCACATTCCATGACAAGGTGTGAAATGGTGCATCTGACTCTACCAGGGACAGTGTTCAAAATATGAGTCTTTAAAACAAACAAAACAAAAACAAATAGCCTGCAAAGATGTGAAAGAGAATGGGTAGAAACCCACCTTCTTGACTGCTGGAAACCAAACTTGCTTATGTCATCTTAAGCTAGCAGGAAAGTAAATTTTAAACCCCAAGTTGCAAAACAAGATGGAATTAGCTTGACTTTAATGCAGATATTCAGGAGTTATTTCTGGCCAAGCCCTTTGCTCACTGTCTCTTAAGTCATGTTGGAATTACTTGTGGTTACTACTCCATATGGTTTGGGGTCAAGTCTATGGAAAGCTATCAATATTTTGGGTTTCATCGCTTTTGTTTCTACTTATTTATGGAGACAAAAAAACCTGTGACCTTTTCATAGAATATAGTGAAGTCATTCTCCCACTTGGAAGCAGGCCTCATTCTACAAGTCTGTTTAGAAGTTGTTTAGCGGGGCGCCTGGGTGGCTCAGAGGGTTAAGCCTCTGCCTTCGGCTCAGGTCATGATCTCAGGGTCTTGGGATCAAGCCCCACATCGGGCTCTCTGCTCAGCAGGGAGCCTGCTTCCCCCTTTCTCTCTGCCTCTCTGCCTACTTGTGGTCTCTGTCTGTCAAATAAATAAAATCTTAAAAAAAAAAAAGTTGTTTAGGGATATGAATACATTTTCTCCTTGACTTCTAGTCTGAACCAAAAGGGCATTTGTGCTGACATTTTAGTGTATAGAAGAATCGTGTAGTGGTACTTGTTAAAAAAGAATTATTCAACCCAACCCAGAGATGTATGGGCTCAGAAGGTCTGCAGGGGGCCTGTGGATCTACATTTGCAAATGAAACCCCCATGTGATATGATGCATTGAGAAGCTTGCTATAGAGGCAGTTTAACCCACAATGGATTGAATTACCAGAGATTTTAGATGAAAAATAGTAAAATGAAAGTTCCAAGCTGAGAGAAGATATTTAGAATAGATTCACAAAACATATGTAGAACGGTGTACAATGAAAAGCAGATTTATTTAGAGTAGGATAAATAGGCACTGATTCATTTATCCTCCCAACAAATACCATTTGAGGTCCTACTTTGAGACAGGAACTAATTTAGATGGGAGGATCACAGTGATTTGACCCAGTTCCTTATAGTCATTGGAGGAGGCAGGTGTTAATCAGTGAATCACACTAAATGAATAAATAATCACAAATTGAGGTAAGAGCTCTGAAGAGAAAGTATACCATTCCCCAAAAGTGTATCGACTAAGGTTGGAGGTGGGCAGTGGGGGAAAACTTTCCTGAGGAGGATACTTGGGCTGAGATCTAAATGAAGTTGTCTCAGTGATGTGTGATTGGTGGCTGGAACCGAGGGCATTCTGAGGGGGCTGTGTACACAAAGATGTAAAGAGGAGGAGGACCTCTCTGGCTGAGAAATGGGAAAAAGGCCAGTGGGGCTGGAGCCCAGAAGTTGAAGTGGGGGGATGGCAGAAGAGACTGGCAAGGGAGTCAAGATCCTTGAAGATCCTTGTGTAATGATGCTGATCTTTGCCTTGAAATTATTGAGTGGAGTGACTCTGTGTGTGTGTGTGTGTGAGATCACGGGTAGCAATGGGAGCAGATGGCAGGATGGCCAGAGTGGATATGAAGTTTGAGCGTTGTTGCAGTGCTGTGAATGAGGTTTACTGGCCTTTTGGACTTGGGTAGAAAAGTGGAAAAGGTGAGGAGAAAACAGATTCCTGAGTTGCTTTGGAGGTTGTTGTCGGATTGGGTGTGGGGAGAGGGCATCACAGAAGATGTGTAGGGCTTCTGTCTTGTGCATTGGGTAATGGTTATGCCTGTAATTAAAATAAAAATAGTGGAGAATACCAGGTACCGGGGAGAAGATCATGAGCCTGTTCTTAGACATGTTGAGTTTGAGATATCAAAGCAGAGATATTTAGGCAGGCCGATGGAGAAACATTCTGAATTCACTGGAGTAATTTGAACTGAAGGTACAAATTAAGGTCATCAGTGTCCAGATTATTACTGAAGCTTTAAGCATAATTAATATTGTGGGATGAGAATTTAGATGAAAAGAGAAGAGGTTCTGAGACAAATCACCGGGAAACGTCAATGTTTATGGCAAGTAGAGGAAGATGAGCTTGATAAATCTGCAAACGAGTGGCCAGAGAGGGGTTAAGAAGCCAAAATGGAACAAAAAACCCAGGAGACTGTGGTGTCGTGAAAGATGTGGGAAGAAGGAAGAGTTTCAAGAAAGTAGTAGCAGTCATCACTGCTGAATGCTGCTGTGGGGTCCAGGAAGATAAGGAATGACAAAAAGATCCCCCGATACATGAAAGTAGATGTGCTTGGTGGATCCCGCGGGAGCCATTTTAGCGGCATTGGTGGGAATCAAAGCCATACTGGTCTGTCTTGGGAAGTGAGTAGAGGTGAGGAAATGGAGTAGTTTCAAGGACTCTGACCGGGCTCTCAAAAGGTTAGTAGCATCAGTTTTTGTTTGCTTGTTTGTTGCCTTATTTCACTTGAAAGTGTGTTGTTTTCCTTTGATGTTTCAGTAGTGGTATTTCTATTTTGATCAGCGCACCATTAGACTTGCAAAGAGAATAATTAAAGTTAAAAAACTGAAGAAGAATATAAAAACAACTTCCATGAGAGATTGGACAAGAGTTCCAAGAAAAAGAGAAAGATTGAAAGTGGTTCACAAAGATATGTCTACAGAAAGAAATAAAAATAAAAATAATAGAACTATGTATGAGAGAAAACTGTAGGACTCTCCTATTATGTGTGAGGCACTTAGGCACTTGGTAAAGTACTTTAAATATAATAACTCATTCAGTAATCATAGCCTTCGGAGTTATTCTGTAGATCAGAGGAACTGGGACACAGAGAGTTTGAGTGAATTGCCCAAGGTCATCTGGGTAATTGGTAGTTGAGCTGGACCATATACTCTTGTGTCTTGAATCTCCAATCTTCATAACTAAATGAATGTGAGTTTGGCAAGTCGTAAGTGAGTTCAGAGTGGTACAAAATACAGAAAAAGCAGGGGACCTGACATGGGCTGAATCCCAGTAAAGTGAAGTGAAGTGAATTGTCACTGGGAAAGATGTGAGCAAATGTCCTAGACTGTGGACTACCAGTCCCTCCTCCTACAGACAGCCTAGGCTTTGCTAGTGATTTTCTTAGAAACGTGCTCCCCACCAACTACCCCATCTTTATTTAGGCTTTTAAGGGCAGGGGTTGAAATAGTCACATCTCATAGTGTACTCAGTCTTCTGTGCATGATAGCCCTATGCTACTGCTTGAACTTCGCATAGTCTAACTCAGCTTTGGGGAGTTAACCCCAGTGATGGGATGATAGGAAAAAATTCCTCTTGATAACATGTCCCCAAAGTATTTTTTTCTCTTGGCACAATGGCTAGCATTCAATACTAGTAACTATTATGTTTATTATTGTAACCTCCTAACTGAGAAGAGGGGGCACACATAGTTTTGAGGGTGTTCTTTTCGATGGGCAACTTGGCCATATCTGAGGGTGGTTTTTTTTTTGGTTTGGGTGTTTTTTTTTGTTTGTGGTTTTGGTTTTGTTTTTTGTTTTTTTTGTGGGTTTGTTTTTTTTTTTGGCTTTTTTGGCACTACACTTTAAGAAGGCCTTAGAGCATGTTTAGGGGAAGGTAAATGAATTCATAGTTTTATCATATGAAAAATGATGGAGGGAATTAAGGATGAAAAAAGAAGAAAAGGAACATTAATGGCAGAAACTTCAAGAAGGTACACTTTGTCTCAATACAAATAAGTAATTTCTAACAGCGCCTTTGAGAGCTGTAACATACTGCCTTAAGGAATAATGGGTTTTTCAACCTTGGATGTGGTCAACGTGGCTAAATATATACTGGATAAATGATAGCTATGTTGTAGACAAATGATCGATTCATAAGCGATAGGGAGTAAGTATATGGAAGACGCCTGTTAGAATAGGCACTCAATATATCATGGAATAGATGAATAAGTTAATGGAGCTGGAAGCTATGTCCCAGAGAGTCTATGATCCCATATAATTCTTCACATCTTGGGAAATGATAGTAGAGTTTCAGTAACAAGGGATGGTTTTTGGATCCAGATGGGGCACTGCCTAAAGGGACAGGCACCACCAGCGGGGACAATGGACTTGGATTTCGTTGGCATGGTGGCCAGGGAAGGATGAGGTATGATGATGCGGACAGTGGTTACAGCCAGTTGGTCAGCTTCTGTTTTATCTTGAATCACTCCAAGCTCTTGGTGCATAATTACTATAAAAATGTCAGGAAAATACATCCTCACCTCCAATACATTCCCCACCCCTGTCCATTGAAGGACAGGTGGCCGGGAAGCTCAGGCAAACTGCCAGCAGGGACAAAAAAAAAAAAAATGTACATTCTGGTAAGCAAATGAACATTCATATTAAAACTGAAGTGATTAACCCTGATAATTACCTTGAAAGGATTTTTTCTAAAATTTTTAATGAAGAAACAAGAATACGAAATACATAGTTGACATCAGCCGTCCCACCCATGACTCTCAGCTAAATGTCTTTCAGCTTTTCTCTTAGCTCCCTTCTGTTCTAAACGATTCTAGGGCTCTACAGGAATTTATAAATTCTGATGTTGCTGATTAAAAGTCGCTTTCAAAAGCCTTGTTGATAAAAATAAGAGTGGCTACTGAGTAAACAGTTGTCCTGAATTGTCAAAATATGTCAACACAACTTGCTATAATAATAGGTTTTGAACTGGTGGGTCAACTCTCAACGCATTAAACAGGTTCTTTTTTCTTCCCGTGGATTTTCTTTGACATTAAATTGTCATGGTGACAGGATAGCAGCATTGCCAAATGTAGTTTTCATGGCAGGGAAAAAAAATATGAGCCACACGCAGTAAAGCAAACCATGGAAACAGTTCAACTCCACCCATCCAGAGCTGACGTTCAGATATGACAAGTCTACTTGCAGGGCTATATATTCTTGTGGAGTTGGCTATAATAAAATGTGTCTCTCTTTTTTCCTTCAAGAGCAAAAGAAAGGAGATAAAGAATTAAGCAAAAAAAAAAAAAAAAACCACAAAACCTCATTGTGGTTTATAATTTTGGAAAGGAAATAAGAACAGCTCTCAAAAGCAGTGCAAAAATGAAATTAAGTAGAAATTATGATAAAGATCTCCTTTGCTGCTTGTAGAATTTGCCCTGGGACCTCAGGTAACCTTTACAAATTTGAGTCTGTCTCATTGTTCCATTCTGACCCACTGTTCAGGAGCAGGAGTTTTCTGGAAGGAGTTGCTTTCCTACTTCTTCATCTCCCCTGCCACCTGCTACTAGGGTTATTCCTGGCTCCCTACATTTGCTTTTTCAGAAAGGAAAAATGAGGCAAGAAGGTTAGAACTGGCAAAACTTGTAAGATCACATAGCCTGACTTCTTCATTTTATTCACGAGAAAAGAATGATGCTTCTAGAAGTTTGGTGGTTATCCCTGCCCACACAGGAAGCTAGTGGCATTACCGTGGGTAAACAGCTAACACTTGTTGCAACAAGGTCGTATTTTTAAGTACTTTAAAAAATGTTAGGTAATTTAATCCTCCTAACAATCTTATGAAGTAGATACTAGGATCTTGATTCTTTTACAAATAAGTATTTATGTTTCTTGCTTCTGGTAAAAGCCAGGAAGTAGCCAAGCAAAGACTCAAATGGGCAACTATGATGGAAAAAGTCATGATTTTGTTTTGTTTTTAAGATTTTTTATTTATTCATTTGACAGAGAGAGTCACAGCTAGAGAGGGAACACAAGCAGAGGGAGTAGCAGAAGGAGAAGCAGGCTTCCTGCTGAACAGGGAGTCCAATGTGGGGCTCTATCCCAGGACTCTGGGATCATGACCCAAGCTGAAGACAGGCGCTTAATGACTGAGCCACCTAGATGCCTAATCACAGGGTTTTTTGAAGAAGATAAATTTATGCCGCAATTCTTGCATTTGCACTTAACAGCTTTAAGATGTCAGGAAGTTTACTATAGCTCTCAAGCCCGAGTTCCCTCGTCTGTAAAAGAGGGTCATGTGGGATGATTTTAAAGATAGAATGAAATTATATATGTCTTAGCATAGTGCCTGGCACTTAGGAAATGCTAGGTTAACAGTAGCTATCATTTTTATTATCATCATTTTATTTATTTATTTTTTTCTATTTCATTCATTCACCCTTGTTCATACATATAGTCCTAGTTTATTTTTTTCCAGCTTTATTAAGATATAATTGATATACAACATTGTATAAGTTTAGGGTATAAAATGTGATGATTTGATACACATATATATTTCAAAATAATTGCCATAATAAGTCAAGTTAATACAAAAATCACCTTACATAACTACCATTTTATTGTTCCTATTATGCTACTTTGTAGCAACTTTCAAGTATATAATGGGGTGCTGTTAAGTATAGTCACCATGCTGAAAATTGAATCCCCAAAACTTATTCATCTCATAACTGGGGGTTTGATCAACATCGCCCATTGCCACCACCCCTTAGCTCCTGACAACCCTCATTCTACTCTCTATTTCTTTTTAAATTCAGATTTTTTTAGGTTCAACACAGAATTCCCTCAAGGTCCATCCATTTTATTATTTTTTAAAAGATTTTATTTATTTATTTATTTTTAGAGACAAGCAGGTGGAGAAGCAGAGGGTGAGAGAGAATCCCAAGCAGTTTCCATGCTGAGTACCAAACTCAATGCTGGGCTCAATCCCACAATCATGAGATGATGACCTGCCCTGAAATTAGGAATGAGATGCCTAACCAACTGAGCCACCCAGGTGCCCCTCATCATTTTATTATTTTTATATTTCAGTCCTCTGACATCTATCTAGAGATTTCCACTAACCCATTTATCTTATTGCCCAATATCATCCAAACACGTATACAAATACAATGCTTATGAAGTCTTGAACCCTACTTTTCAGCCTTAGAGTTGCATTAGAGTAAAAGTATATAGCCTCTTCAATAAAAGTAATTAAAACAAATTTTAGTTGTATTTTTTTTTTGTTCTTTGGTTTTTGAGCATCATTAAGGATATATGTAGTTTCCAGATTTCTTACACTCATTTTATTCTTCTTATTCTCTACTCATACCTAAAAGCAGTTCCTCTTAGTGACTATCTCCCCAATGTCCCTTCCTCCACATTCCCAATCTATAAACACACAATTATATTATTAGGCAAGGCCACCTTAGATAAAAATGTAAATATATGATCATCAAATTTCAGAGTCTACAGTTTCCTTAAAAATGATGTCATCTTTTCATACCTGGGGGAAGATGTAAGTTGAGATATGTGGATGGGGAATCATGATTTTAGGTTCTACCCAAACAACCAATGTCATCCCAGCTCAGCAGTGTGATTTATTCCACATGCAGATTTTTTACTTTTTCTGAGTGGCCAGTAATTATGTCTCTGCCAGTCCCATCAACAACTTTCTACATTTAGAAATGTTATCCCAGGGCGCCTGGGTGGCTCAGTGGGTTAAGCCGCTGCCTTCGGCTCAGGTCGTGATCTCAGGGTCCTGGGATCGAGTCCCACATCGGGCTCTCTGCTCAGCAGGGAGGCTGCTTCCTCCTCTCTCTCTGCCTGCCTCTCTGCCTGCTTGTAATCTCTATCTGTCAAATAAAATAAATAAAATCTTTAAAAAAAAAAAGAAATGCTATCCCAGTTATTAATCTACAGGAAATAATAGTAAGAGTGTTGATTCATATGGATGTTGAGTTCTGTATTATAAAAAATTCCCAGGTAAGTTGGATTAAAAGCAGCACATTTTTCTAGTATCAATTGTCCTAAAACTCAATTGACACCATATTCCTATAGATTTTGAATCTCATTAATTTTGTAACTGTGCCCAAAGTTATTCCAAAATATATAATGTAGGCTCTGTTATAAGATACTGGTTTAGAGCTTGGAAGTGGAGATAGAAGATGTGTTGTGGGGGGTGGGGGGGAGGCATTAGGGGGAAGAGGAATGATGCTGAAAAACACCTGGAAAGTGACTTCAGATTTTAAATTTCATGAGGTCAGGGTTACTTTATCATGCAGAATTGTTCCACATTTCCTCTCAACTCTATAACTGGATGATGTTGATGATTAATTCTTGTATGCTTTTTCTTGCATCGAAAAGAGTTGGTTAGTGGAGCCAAGCCCTCTTTATCCCTGATTGCAATAGAGAAGACCACCATAATATGGAATGAATAGTACATAATCGTTTATCTTCTAAGATATAAGAACTCAAATTTATTTATTCATTCATCTATCCATCTATTCAACAACTATTTGTGGAGGACACAATATGATCCACCAAGAACTGACCGGGTTCTAAAGGACTGACTGCCACAAACCAAGCAAGATAATGCTTATTCATTTTAAAAGAGGACTAGTCATTTCTAATAATCAGAATGCTTGGGCATGCCTGCCCTGAGACAACCCAAATTTGTCAGAAGATTGCTTGGACAATGTGGAATCAGTACAATGATGTCATCTGCCTTTGTTTGTTTTAACAGACTATGGAATAGTCTGAAATACATACCTCTACCATAGCAGCAATGATTACATTCAATTAATATCTACTCTATGAAACTTATCAAGTAAGTGTTATAAGCCCAACACTGTATGAGGTGCTGAAAAAAAAAATAGACTAACATTTATTGAGCACTTACTGTATACCACTCAATTTTACAGATCCAGCAAATTATGTATAGAGGAGTTATGTGAGCCACTCAAGATGACACAATGTTCCTTATCTGTTCCTTCCACAATTTGGTGATATCAGATAGCCTTCCTCTCTTTGGTGCCTCTCCTTACCTACGGGCATCAATCCTGATATCAGTGAATGGCCATTTAGTGACCTAACACTTAACATCATAGGGCTTTTATGCTGTCATTTCTCCAAGATTAAAGACTTGAAACTGGGGCCTGCGTGGCTCAGTGGGTTAAAGCCTCCACCTTTGGCTCCGTTGATGATCCCAGGGTCGTGGGATTGAGCCCCACATCAGGCTCTCTGCTCAGCGGGGAGCCTGCTTCCTCCTCCTCCTCTCTCTCTCTGCCTACCCCTCTGCCTATTTGTATCTCTGTCTGTCAAATAAATAAATAAAATCTTTAAAGACTTGGAACTAAAGACAAAGAGAGCTGGGTTTAGTATAAAAGAAGGCTGATATTATAGATTGAGCACCAGTAGGTCTTAATGTTTATGTTTTGTTTCAGAGAATTTGCAGTGAACTAGCAAGCCATTCCTCCGTCTTCCTCTTTCCCCCACCTCTCTCCTTTTCTCTCCTCTCTTTCTCAGAAGATAGTATTTGCAAGATAGTTGGGAAAGATTACACTTAGATATATGGCCTGGGAAAGGAAGGTTTTCCTCCATGTTGGGCCTTAACGTAAAGAGAAGATCATGATCTCCATAGCAAGTTTCTCTTTAAAATGCTAGGTGACTGACCATGTTCTGCAGACAGAGCTAGAGAGTTTTGAGAAGTGAGCCAGGTGGCAGCAGGTCTAGGGAGGGGAGCATCACAGGCTAAGTAGATGTGAGACTGGACTTTCTTAAGGAGCAGGAAGCACTGGCCCATGGGTGAGACATACAGATCCTATTGACCTGGGCAAATAAAAGCACAAGATTGACTGACATGGAAGACTTAAGAAGGTGAGAACATAGAAAATCAAATATAAGGTAGAAAAAGTATAAATACTACCAGATTAAAACAATTAGTGCATGCTACTCTTAAAGATTCTTTTTTTAAGATTTTTTTTTAATTTATTTGACAGAGATTACAAGTAGGCAGAGAGGTAGACAGAGTTGGGGGGGGAAGCAGACTCCCCACTGAGCAGAGAGCCTGATGCAGGACTTGATCCCAGGACCCTGAGATCATGACCTCAGCTGAAGGCAGAGGCTTTAACCCACTGAGCCACCCAGGCACCCCATGGCATGCCACTCTTGATCTTGGGGTTATGAATTTGAGCCCCACATTGGGGGTAGAGATTACTTGGGTATTATGGAGGGCATGTATTGAATGGAGCACTGGGTGTGGTACATAAAGAATGAACTTTGGAACACTGAAAAAAATTAAATTTAAAAAAAGAAATATGAAATAAAAACATTATGAAATATCAAAAAAATCACTTTTAACATTTATATGTGAGGATGCTTTACAGTTAAGAATAATGTAAAATCATATTTGTTGTTAATGGAGACACAAAATATTGGTAAGAAGAAAGCTGAAAAATAGTATAGTGTGTACGACTGACTGCAAGATATATGAAAAATGTGTGTATGGAGCAGGCTGGTTGTAACATGTTATTGGTAATTTTCATAAGGTGGTGATATTGTGGATGACTTTTAATTTCTTCACACATATTTGAATCTTCTGTAATGTATTTATTTACATTTTTAGAAATGTTTTTATTTTTTCAAAAGATTTATTTATTTATTTATTTGTCAGAGATAGAATGAGAGAGGGAACACAAATGGGGGAGTGAGAGAAGAAGAAGCAGACTTCCCACTGAGCAGGGAGCCTGATGTGGGGTAGATCCCAGGACCCCAGGTTCATGACCTGAGCTGAAGGCAGACACTTAATGACTGAGCCACCCAGGCACCCCTATTTATTTATTTATTTAAAGCTTTTTTTTTTTTTTTTTAAGATTTTATTTATTTATTTGACAGAGAGAAATCACAAGTAGACGGAGAGGAAGGTAGAGAGAGAGGAAGGGAAGCAGGCTCCCTGCTGAGCAGAGAGGCTGATGCGGGACTCGATCCCAGGACCCTGAGATCATGACCTGAGCCGAAGGCAGCCGCTTAACCCACTGAGCCACCCAGGCGCCCCTAAGCTTTTTTTTAATTTTAGAGAGAGAGGGGGCAAACAGAGAGAGGGGTAGAGGGAGAGGGAAAGAGAGAGAAGCAGACTCCAGACTGAGCATGGAGCCCCACATGAGGATTGATCTCACAACCCTGAAATCCTGACCTGAGCCAAAATCAAGAGTTAAATGCTTAACTGACTAAGTCACTCAGATGCCCCTTTATTTTAAACAGTGGGACCCCAAAAATAAGAATTTTGTCAGTGATTCTGTACTAAAAGCAGGAAGCAGTTTATAGCTGTTGAAATTTGGCCACTAAAGATGTGGGTTATTTTGGTCTCATGACAGATGTTTATAGAACAGGATGTCCCAGCCTCCTGTAAGTCAG
Source organism: Mustela putorius furo (assembly GCF_011764305.1). Classification (NCBI taxonomy): domain Eukaryota; kingdom Metazoa; phylum Chordata; class Mammalia; order Carnivora; family Mustelidae; genus Mustela; species Mustela putorius. The sequence continues at coordinate 18,013,639 of NW_025421998.1, forward strand.
ACCAGCTGACTTTGTACTTTGCACACTCTAGTCTGCTGTGAGCATGAAGAAAATCAAAGCTGAAAAGGAATTTAATTTATCATGACGGTGAAGAATTGCGGTGTACCTGGAAGATGGATGTTGTGAGAGATTCTAGTCTCTAGACAGTGGGGAAGCCAGACAAAATGCTGAGAAGTTGTTGACAGCCCACACTGGTCTCTTGCCTACTCTACCTCTTCCCTAGCTCTGGCAGACCAGAGGGTTTAAATTCCTTTTCAACTTCTCCCACGCCTTGCACTACTCCTGATCCCTTGTCCCATCAGCCAAAGTAGAACATTTTGACTGGGATTCTCTGAGAGTCACTAACATGAAAAAAACACCGATTTTAATTACTCTTTTCCAATGGTCACCATTGACCCTTGCCCATCCCTCTGTCGTCACAGAGCCTCCCCTCAGTTCTGACCACTTTAAATTCTGTCTACACACTTTTGCTAGGGCTCAGTCACTTCTGTCAGGTTCTCCTTGGAGTGCACGTTCCATCAGTTTCCTCACTGTACCAGTTCAAACCATGCAACCATTCCTGCCTCTCCCTTTATCCTTTGCTTCCTTGCCCCAACCCTGCTTCACACCTCCCACACCCCATCCTCCACTCTTGTGCCAAAGTCTTCTTTTAAAAACAATTCTTCATGCCACCCTTCTCCCCAGTATCTAATACTTTATGGTCATCTGTGAGATAACCCAAATTCCTATGCACGACCTCAAGTTATAGTCCTAATTTCTTTACCCATGCCACCACTTCCTCAGAGACTAGCTCCTGGAACCTCTAGGTTCAGCCCTAGTAGACGTGCCTGGTCCAGAAGAAATGTATCCTCTTTCCCTATGCCTTTGCTAATGCTGTTCCCTTTGTCTGGACTAACCCCCTGTCTTTCTTAGCCTAAAAAAAGCTTCTGATCTTTAAAGCCTCAGCTCAGTTGTTACTTCCTCCTGGAAACCATAAATATACTACCAAATTTATAGTTGCTCAAGTATGTATATTTGCTCTGAGAGCACATTGTTCCTAGGTATGGTGTGGCTTTTACCATTATTGTATAAGAATTCAGGGGTCCTTATGTGTAAAATGGAGGTAATGGCAGTATTTTCCTCAGAGGGCTGTTGGAAGGGCCAAGGGAGTGAATATAATTATCATAGTCCCTGTTCCGCAGATTCATGTAAGCTAAAGAAATAGCTGCACAGTTAGCAGAAGGCAAGCAAAGAGGCCCTGAGGCAGTAGGTCCTTGAGAAGTTACCAGCAATCAAAAGCCATAATTAGGCAAAATCCAAATGATAAATGCAGTAAATTGTGAGATAATTTACTGCTGGTAGCAGGAATAGTAAACAGATGTGGAGGAACCCAGGACCCTAAGAGCAACTGCTCTGTTACCTCTGCTCTGATAGATCCTGAACCCTGTCCTTTTCCCAACCCACTTTCCTGGTCCCATTGAGGACCAGCTACATAATTTGCATGACCCAGTGAAAATGTGAGATTCCTTCTTCAAAAATTATGAAGGATTTCAAGACAGCAGCCTTATTATATTGAGCCAAATAAGTGTCTGTTAGTAGTTTGATGAGAATATTCCTCCTTTAAATCTTGTTCCCCGGGATGCCTGGGGGGGCTCGTTCAGTTAAGCATCTGCCTTCAGCTCAGATCCTGATCTTAGGGTCCTGGATGGAGCCTCACATCAGGCTCCCTGCTCAGCGGGGAGCCTGCTTCTGCCTCTACCTACTGCTCCCCCTGTTTGTGCTCTGTCAAATAAATAAAATCTTTAAAAAAAATCTCTTTCCCCTTCATTTGTAACTAATCTGGCTTTTAAGTGGGGACAACATGTGGTTTCTTTGTAACTCTCATGGTATTTTATTTGTAACCTTGAGGCACTTAGCACTTTCTATCTTGCTATGATGGATACCGACAGCCCTATCTCCCCTCCTGGCAGGGGAGTTGGGTTTTTTGGTTTTTGTTTTTATTTTTTGGAGGGTTTTTTGAGGGTAAGTTATTTTAAAAGTCTGTCTATATCTGATTTATCTTTGTCGCCTCCAGCCTGCTTATATCCAGCACACTTGGTTGTATTAACTAGTAAAGGAATTTAACTAGTAAACTCTCCTGTTTCAGAGCAGGTTACCAAGAATAATTAGTTACATAATCAAGGATAAGACTGAGTTATCTTGGGATAATTCCTTCACAAAATATGCCCCTGGTGTTAGAATTATCACAGTCAGGAGTGTCCCTCCAATAAGGGAGAAATAGCAGTCCTTGTGATCACAGAATCCTCACTCATAGACATGAATTTCAATAATCATAAAAAGAAATTTTTTGAACCCTTGAGTTGGTAATAGGTTTTATCACATTTCTTAAACACTTCACTTTGTGCCAGGAACCATACTGAATATTTCATGTACTTCAGCTTCCTTAACTTGATTCTCACTATGAACACAGGAAAGGAGGCGCCATTGTGCCCATTAGGCAATAGAAATAACCATCACTTAGAGCGCATTGGCCAGAGTGATAAAAACAGCAGATGGCACAGCCACGAGCATTTGTCCACATATCTAGTGTCTACTGTTTATTGTTTCATCAAATTTTGCTGAACCTCTGAGAGTGGCCCTAGACAAAATAGTATCTACTCTCCTCTTTCACTCATCTGAGACCTTTGTCCTAGCCTTTCAGGGACTGACACCTCCCCCACAGGTAGCCATTGCCAATATGCATTCCCATCACTCCTGTTATTCAAAGGAAAAAACAAAATAAAACAAAACAAACTCTGTGCTAAACTCAGTAGAGATTTTTAGTATTTGCCTTAAAAAGAAAACGTCCAGAATACACATTTAATCAGAAGCACAGTGCTCTGAAACCTTTCCTATGCAGTGACCCTAAAGGCAAAGGAAGATGGTCAGTCACTACAAACATAAATTTTCCTCAAGTCTTACATATTATTTATAAAATCTATGATAATCTTGTGTTCTCCATATCACATTTACTTTGGTATTAAATTTGCTTTCATTCAACTTGATTAGAGCATATATCTTATTAAATTATTTAACTCTACATCCCTACCCATCCCAAATCTTTCAGTAAAGATGGAGCTCTTAGAACACCAGCCATTTGTCCTGTGGTTCTTATATCCACTGGCCTACCACTGAATCCTGTATTCTTGTTAATTGAAAAGCAATTAATACACTGTGAAAGGCAGAATTAGGGACCAGAGAGGAAGTGAGTGATGGTGGAAAAAGAAGTTTTCCCTGTGGGTCTCAATTCACACTCTGATGGCCCACTTCCCCAGAGATACCTCTCCAGGTGTCAGTATAGTGCACCGAGAAGCAAGAGCAAGGTAGATACCAGTCCTACTGTCTGGGCTATTGGGTACACACCTGGCATTTGGGTTGGGATTGAGTTGACTTGCTTAAAAAACACTGACAGCTGGAAGATGTCTAAAGGGAGACTCAAAACCAAAGCAAACAGTATTAGCCAACACTACTGAAGCACTAAATATAAGCTAGACATTTGGTAATTTAAAAATACATATATATATATATATATATATTTACATATAAATATAATTTTATATAGCTATAACCTTATTGAATACGTACAGCATTCTTTTTGAGGTATTATCTAAATTTTACAGATGAGAAAATTGCAGCTCAAAGAGACTGAATAGCTTGCCCAAGGTCCCATACTAATGGCTGGTAGATGATGTGAAAACATTGTTAGTTGCCTTCTCCATTATTATTCCCTCTTTTCTTGCTGACAGAGCCTGATTGGGTTCATCCTCCCCTAGGAGTCCATGTCTTTCTAAAAAGGCTGAGTCCCTCTCCAGGGCCATTGGGAGTAAAGGGAATGATGAACCTTAATCAGTTTAAACCAGTCATGAACATCTCATCATTTTACCAAATGATTGGTATAGGCACTGGCAAAGAGATGTGAGAAGTCAGAGGACTAAGTTTGAAGAAGTTTCCCCTTGTTCTTTTTATTTTTTTTAAGATTATTTATTTATTTAGAGAGAGTGAGTGAGGGGAGGAGCAGAATGAAAGGGAGAGAGAATCTCAAGCGGACCCCGCACTGAACCTGGGAGCCCCCCAAAGGGCTGGATCCCACGATCCTAAGACCATGACCTGACCCAAAACCAAGAGTCTGCCACTTAACCAACTGAACCACCCAGGCACCCCTCCTCTTGCTCTTCAAGTGGCAAAAAGGAATGTTTCTTTTTATGCTTCTGGATGTTGTCATCTTTACGTGGCACCGAGACCTGTGGTGGTCATTGTAAAGGATCCAGATGATGTTAATTGCTCTCAGAGGCTTTATCATTTAATCTCTGTCAGCAGATGGAGTGATAGCTGATTCCTCTAATCCAGTCAGGGATTAGTCAGAGTTAAGATTGGCTGTGGTTTCTCAAAGGTTCTGTCTGCCTCTAATTTTCTTCTGTACCTAAAGGATAGTTTTTAAGATCTTCTAACCAAAAGGCTCATATGTTCACTGGGGTATCTTCCCCTGGTTGTCTTGAACTTGAATCTTCATGTACATTGCAGGGGCACTGCCAAAAACTTCCCTCAGCTTTTCAGCAGATTTCTTCATGGGTTTTAGCCTAATAATGCCCTTGACAGCTCCAGAATTTGACAAATGTCGTATTAGAAAATAGCCGATGAATTACACTTCGTTCTCTGCCCTACTGTTACTACCTGGCCATCAGCCCTTCAAATTTTTGGTTTTGTCTTTCCGTGAGACCATTAAAGGTCTCTGGTTTCTCCATCCTCCAGTAGTGACCCTGTGCTTAGGCCAAGTCCAGGTGCTTTGCCTCTTGCCCTGAGTCCAGATTTGGCAAACATCTTCCAGAACAAAAGAGGCTGCAGAAGTCAGCACATCTCTCCGCAGTTCTCCTTGCTCTAGAATCCTGTGCCCTCTAATTCTGGTTGTATCAGCAACTCTTTGATGCCTTTACACATTAGAGGATTTTTGAAGTTAACCTCGTTTGGTTTTTCTCACAGGGACCACTGGCAGCTGCAAGCTTGGCCATGCCTTACGTGTTTTTAAAAAGTAGATCCAAAGGGGCACGTGCACCCAAATGTTTATAGCAGCAATGTCCACAATAGCCAAACTATGGAAAGAACCTAGATGTCCATCAACAGATGAATGGATCAAGAAGATGTGGTATATGTACACAATGGAATACTATGCAGCCATCAAAAGAAATGAAATCTTGCCATTTGCAACAACATGGATGGAACTAGAGCGTATCATGCTTAGTGAACTAAGTCAAGCAGAGAAAGACAACTATCATATGATCTCCCTGATATGAGGAAGTGGTGATGCAACATGGGGGCTTAAGTGGGTAGGAGAAGAATAAATGAAACAAGATGGGATTGGGAGGGAGACAAACCATCAGTGACTCTTAATCTCACAAAACAAACTGAGGGTTGCTGGGGGGAGGGGGTTTGGGAGAAGGGGGTGGGATTATGGACATTGGGGAGGGTATGTGCTTTGGTGAGTGTTGTGAAGTGTGTAAACCTGGTGATTCACAGACCTGTACCCCTGGGGATAAAAATATATGTTTATAAAAAATAAAAAATTTAATTTAAAAAAAAAGTAGATGATATAAAAATGACAATCTTATAAATTTTTATAATTATAGATGTTTTCAGTTGCATAGGAAGAATAGTTGAAAGAGTAGTAAATCATATATCTATCACTCACATTTGAAAAAACATTGCCATTTTGCTCTGTTTGCTCTGTCATCTATTAAACTATTACTGAACCATTTTAAAGTAATTTGCAATCTCATGACAGTTCCATTACAAACAATTCAGCAAATATCTTCCAAAAATAAGAATATTTCCTTATAAAATGATATCATATTGTACCCAAAAAGATGAAGTTTTCTTAGGTCATTTGCCAAGTAATCTATAATACACACTTCTGTTGTCTCCTAAATGCCCTCTATAGCGGTTTCATCCAACAATTGATAAAATCATGAATTGGTCATTACGTTTCTTTTAAACTAGACTCTTTTATTCATGACATTGACAATGTGAAGATGCTAGACCAGTAGAGTCAGGGTAAATACTTTTGGTAAGGACACACATAGTTGATCCGCATAGTTCATACTATACCATTTCAAGACCACATGACCTCTCACAGCTTCACCATTAGTGATGCTAATTTGATCACTTGGTTAAGATAGTGACAGATTTTTTTCCATTGTACAAATATGTTTTCTTTTTGTTACTGCCAGGTCTTCTGGCTCTGTGCAGATGTCCTATTCCCACCCTCCCAAACTTTTACTTACTGGATTTATTTTATTTTAGTGTATAGAATTGCAACCAATTTTTGTATATTGTCTTTATATCTTACTGAATTCATTGATTAGTTATAACAGATTTTTTTAAACAATTCATTGAATTATAATGGATTTAGTATTTATTGATAATTCTTGCCCGAACACATCTCACTGAAGTTTGCTGTAGGTGTAATTTTCTACTTTTGTCGTTCCCCCTTCATTCATTTTCAGGAACGCCTTTCTTTCTGTTTCAAAACATTAAAAAAACTTCCCTTTGTCAACTGAGTATGCACTGTATGTCCTTCCAATGATGGAGGATAAATTCTAGTTACCCTTAAATTACCAATTTTCTGAGTAAGGAGATGATCTATTACCTTTAATGCTGGCAAATAGATTAATTTCTTTTTTAAAAAAATTTTACTTATTTTTAAATTTCTGATATTTTTTATTTCTTCAAACTTATTTATCAGGAGTGACTGAAATAAAAAATATATATATATATAATTGAGTCCCATCATCATGGAAATAGCTTTAAGAGAAAATAGGTCAGATAAGTTTTATCACTTCTCATTTTCGGCCAGTAAATAGTTGCTGTTGATAAACAGACAACCAACAGCCTATCAATAATGTTCAAGACACGTTATATGATACAACATGCCTATTCATGAGGGGCAAAGAGTAGGAAAGAACTTATGGAAATGTCTTGATTTCATCATATAAGACAAGCACAAAAGGATCACCCATGCCTCTGGGAACATTGAATTATGCACCCTTGAAAAAAGCTTTGGCTCCGTCATCACAAGCAATCTTCCTCCAGTGGTCAGATGTGCCTCATATATGATGTCACTTCCTTTGCACCCTGAATGCACCATCACATGGCCACAAACAGTGTCAAATGGAGAGGAAGTTAACCCAGCAACCTCTGTGATGGATGGTGCAATCATGCTGCTGATGAAGATGGGAGTATCCTTGGGATCTGGAAGCATTCCCTTTGCAGTGTCATAGATCTGGAAGTAGGCAGCTTGGCAGCTGAGGGATTAGGCAACCTATACTTGGTTTAGGTCTTTAACTCCACCAGATTTGCAGGCTTGTAGTAACAGAGGCCTCTGAATTCCCTTTTAGCCCCAGCTTTGCCTATATCCACTGCCAGCCTGGTTAGGCAAAATCAAGAGGATGTACATAACACAAAGATGTGGCCCCACTTGATGCCAGATTCTCTGCAAAGTAGTGCCAAAACTGGGTTCTGTTGTCCACACTACCCAGGAAAATCCGCTTGTACTTATCTTTGAAGGCAACATTGAGAGCCTGAGCATGGAAGTATCCGTTGACATTGGCCAGGTTACCAGGCAGAAGGGTAGGACTCATTGCTCCTTTCTCCACAACCTCTCCAACATTGGTTGTTTCTTGTCTTGTCAATTTTTGCCATTCTAACTGGTGTAAGGTGGTATCTCAATGTGGTTTTGATTTAGATTTCTCTGATGGAGAACAATGATGAACATTTTTTCATGTGTCTGTTGGCCACTTGTATGTCTTCTTTGGAGAAGTATCTGTTCATGTCTTCTGCCTATTTTTTACTTATTTGTTTTTTGGGTGTTGAGTTTGAGAAGTTCTTTATAGATCTTGGATGCCAGATCTTTATCTGTAGTGCCATTTACAAATATTTTCACCTATTCTGTGGGTTGTCTCTTTGTTTTGTTGATTGTTTTGTTTGCTGTGCAGAAGGAAGTCCCAAAAGTTCATTTTTGCTTTTGTCTCCCTTGCCTTTGGATACGTGCCTTGAAAGAAGTTGCGGTGGCTGATGTTGAAAAGGATACTGCCTATGTTCTCTAGGATCTTGATGGATTCCTGTCCCACACTGAGGCCTTTCATCCATTTAGAGTTTGTCTTTGTGTATGGTGTAAGCAATGATTGCATTTCATTCTTCTCTATATAGCTGTCCAATTTTCCCAGCACTATTTATTGAAGACCATGTTTTCTCCATTAAATATTTTTTTCCTGCTTTGTCAAAGGCTAGTTGACCATAGAGGTGAGGGTCCATATCTGGCTCTCTATTCTGTTCCATTGATCTATGTGTCTGTTTTTGTGCCACTACCACACTGTCTTGGTTATCACAGCTTTGTAATATAGCTTGAAATCAGACAATATGATGCCCCTAGCTTTGTTTTTCTTTTTCAACATTTCCATGGCAATTGAGAGTCTTTTCTGGTTCAAACACTTGGAAGCTAAAGACCATTCTTAAGAATGTTTGAATCAACCAGGAATTCAAAGAAGAACTTAAACAATTCATGGAAACCAATGAGAATGAAAACACATCAATCCAAAACCTATAGGATACTGCAAAGGTGGTCCTAAATGGGAAATACATAGCTACCCAAGCCACTCACTCAAAATACAAACAAACAAACAAACAAAAAACAAAAATCCTGAATACACAAATTAACTTTACACTATAAAGAACTGAACAACAAATAAGGCCTAAGCCATGCATAAGAAGAGAAATAATTAAGATTAGAGCAGAGACTGGTGAATTAGAAACCAGAAATACAGTAGAGCAGATCAACAAAACTAGAAGCTGGTTCTTTGAAACAATTAATAAGTTCAATAAACCACTGGTTGAACTTCTCCAAAAGGAAAGAGAAAGGACCCAAATTAATAAAATTATGAGTGAAATGGGAGAGATCATGGCTAACAGCAAGGAAATAGAAACAATTACTTGAAATTATTATCAACAACTATGTGCCAATAAATTAAGCAACCTAGAAGAAATGGATGCCTTCCTGGAAACCTATAAACTACCAAGACTGGAACAGGAAGAAATTGACAACTTGAATACACTAATAACCAGTAATGAGATTGAAGCAATGATCAAAAACCTCCCAAGAACAAGATCCAGGGCCTGATGGATTCCCTGGGTAATTCTACCAAACATTCAAAGAAGAAATAATATTCTCCTGAAGCTGTTTCAAAAAATAGAAACAGAAGGAAAACTTCTATACTCATTCTATGAGGCCAGCATTACCTTGATCCCCAAATCAGGCAAAGACCCCTTGAAAAAGGAAAATTACAGACCCATATCCCTGATGAATATGGATGCCCAAATTCTCAGTAAGATTCTAGCTAATAGGATCCAACAGTACATTAAAAGGATTATCCATCAGGGCCAGGTGGATTTATCCCTGGGATGCAAGCGTAGTTCAACATCTGTAAATCAATGTCATAGAACACATAAATAAGAGACAAGAACCACATGGTGCTCACAATTGATGCAGAAAAAGCATTTGACAAAATATAGCATCCTTCCCTGATTAAAACTCTTCTGAGTTTAGGGATAGAGGGAACATTCCTCAATTTGATAAAAAACCATCTATGAAAAGCCCACAGCAAATATCATTCTCAATGGGGAAAAGCTGACAGCCTTCCCACTGAGATCAGGAACATGACAAGGATGCCCATTCTCACCTTATTGTTCAACATAGTACTAGAAGTCATAGAAATAGCAACCAGACAACAAAAATAAATAAAAGGTATTCAAATTGGCAAAGAAAAAGTCATACTTTCTCATCGCAGATGACCTGATACTTTGTCAAAAACCCAAAAGATTCCACTCCCAAATAATTAGAACTCATGTATGAGTTCAGTAATGTGTCAGGATATAAAATCAATGCACAGAAATCAGTAGCTTTCCTATACACTAACAAAGAAACTGTAGAAAGGGAAATTAGGAAATTGATTCCATTTACTATAGCACCAAAAACCTTAAGACACCTTGGAATAAACCTAACCAAAGAGGTCAAGGATCTATACTCTAGAAATTATAGAACCCTTATGAAGGAAATTGAAGAAGACACAAAAAGATGGAAAACCATTCCATGCTTATGGATCGGAAGAATAAACATCATCAAGATATCTATGCTGCCCAGAGCAATCTATACTGTCAATGCCATCCCAATCAGAATACCAATGGCATTTTTCAAAGTGCTGAAATAATTCTTTTTCTGATACAAGAATATATCTTATATTTGGTTTCAGTTTGTTTTTTCATTTGAAATTTTTTTAAGTTAAGTTTTGTTTTTTATTATGTAAATGTTTTAACTGCTTCCTATTCACCCCATTGATGAGGGAGAGATTCTTGGCCTAGGATGAGGGCAATAACCAGACATGTAATACCTGATACTGGGCGGATAAGCTAGATGACAGTTTATTAGTTACTTATGTTCACAGCATGGGGGAGAAAGACACATACTTTGTGCAGGGTCACACAGGGGTTGTATTCAAGAACAGCGTGAACTGCAAGGAGCTGTGGCTTTTGTAATTTCAAGAAGATGAGCTGCCCCCTGGTTCCTACAAAGGACGTGATTGGCTCCTCCCAGTCAATGTCATTGGCTCCTGTGGGAGGATGTGATTGGCTCATTCAAATAATTCTGTGGGCTGGCAGAAAAGTGAAACTCTGTGCTCAGAGGTAAATAAGAACGGTCCCCTGGTCCTTTTGAAAAAGAGGTTGTGTGGCTAAAGAACCTTATATCCTGGTGGTAGATAGGAGGGACTTCAGTTCAACACCCTCCTGATTTTACCAGATGTTCAGGTAGCACATCATATCAATATTGACTTTAGGTCTTATACCACAGTAAAACATGTGTGTGACTTGAAGGTGAAACGATATTAAATAGAATCCTCAGAGTAGTGTCTCCATTCCTACTCCTTCTACTCTATTTCCCACATGGATAGTCTATTTTCTTAGTTTCTGATTTATTTTTCTAGTGTCTCTTTTAGAAAATGATAAACAAATGAGTAGATCTCTCTCTATGACTCATCTATCTGCCTTTCTAACCCCTTCCTTTCTAACACAAAACAAGCATTCTTATCTACATTGTTCTGCATTTTGCTGTTTTCAGCAAGAACACCTTATATTGGCACATAGAGATATTATTCATTTTGTTTTTACAGCTACATTGTATGTCATTTCATGAAAGTAACTATAGTTTATTTAACCAGTCCCTTATTTTAGTAGGTGTTTGAGTTGTTTCTAATATTTTTATATTACAAATAGTGCCATTATAAATAATTATACATATATTATTTTCTTTATGGTAGTGTATCTTCTTGGTACAGTCTAAAAGTGGGATTGCTCTTCATGCAAAAGGCTATTAGGTATTGCCAAATCCCTAATCATATGGAGCTGTACTATTTTTGCAACAGTAGTGTATGCCTGTCTGTGCCCTTACCAACAGTATGTATTTTCAAAGTTCTGGATTTTTTGCCCTATAAGAAACTTTAAATCAGTGAATTTTTTAAAAAAATTTTATTTATTTATTTGACAGAGATCACAAGTAGGCAGAGAAATAGGGGGGAGTTGGGGGGAAGCAAGCTCTCCGCTGAGCAGAGAGCCTGATGTGGGGCTCGATCCCAAGACCATGAGATCATGACCTGAGCTGAAGGCAGAGGCTTTAACCCACTGAGCCAGCCAGGTGCCCCTAAATCAGTGAAATTTTATGTGTATTTCTCATGTGAATGAGATATATGGATCGTTTTGTGCATTTAGTTGCTATTTACATTTATTTTTCTCTGATGTGTTTGTTCTGGTTTTTTGCCTAACATTCTTATAGCTTTCTGGTCCTTTTCCTCTAGAATTTTAAGAGCTCTTTATATGTTAGGGAGATTAATACTGTTTTGTAATATAAGTAGAAATATTTACTCCCATCCGGGCAGTTTTCTTTTTCAATTGATTATGATGTTCTTTGCTATGCAAAATATTTTAAGTTTGAATATATTGGAGTTTAAAACTATTTTTGTTTATTGTTTCTGGATTGTCCCCCACTCCTTGGTAATAGATTGACTCACCCATGTTTTCTCAAAGTACTTGTATGGATTGATCTTTTACAGTTAAATCTCTGATCCACTTGGAATTTTTTCTGACATATGTGATGAAATATGGATTCAATCTTGATTTTCCAAATAGTTACTTTTCCCAGTATTTGTTTTGAAAATGTCTATCTTCTAAAATGTTTTGATAGATCACTTTTATCAAATATTAAATGTCTACATGTACTGATTTTTTTTTACTTTTTAAAATTAATTATTTTTATTAACATATAATGTATCATTTGCCCAAGGGGTACAGGTCTATGAATCATCAGTCTTACATATTTCACAGAACTCACCACAGCACATACCATCCCCAATGTCTATAACCCAACCACTCTATTCTTACCCCCACACCCCAGAAAGCCTCAGTTTGTTTCCTGAGATTAAGAGTCTCTTATGGTTTGTCTCCCTCCCCATCCCATTTTGTTTCATTTTTCCCTTCCCTATTCCCCACAATCCCCACCCTGCCTCTCAAATTCCTCATATCAAAGAGATCATATGATAAGTATCTTTCTTTGATTGACTTATTTCACTCCGGATAATACTCTCTAGTTCCATCCACATCATTGCAAATGACAAGATTTCATTTCTTTTGATGGCTGCATAGTATTCCATTATATATTTTATATATATATATATATATATATATATACACACACACACACACACACACACACACACACACACACACACCACCTCTTCTTTAAAAAAAAAAAAAGATTTTATTTATTTATTTTACAGAGATCACAAATAGGCAGAGAGGTAGACAGAGAGAGAGGGGGAAGCAGGCTCCCCACCGAGGAGAGAGCCCGATGCAGGGCTCGATCCCAGGACCCTGAGACCAGGACCTGAGCTGAAGGCAGAGGCTTTAACCCACTGAGCCACCCAGGCGCCCCCACACCACCTCTTCTTTATCCATTCATCTGTTAATGGACATCTTGGTTCTTTCCATAGTTTGGCTATTGTAGACATTGCTGCTATCAACATTTGGGTGCACATGCCCCTTTGGATCACTACATTTGTATCTTTAGGGTAAATACCCAGTAGTGCAATTGCTGGATCATAGGGTAGCTCTATTTTCAACTTTTTGAGGAACCTCCATGCTGTTTTCTGGAGTGGCTGCACCAACTTGCATTCCCACCAGCAGTATAGGAGGGTTTCCCTTTCTCTGCATCCTTGCCATCATCGGTTGTTTCCTGACTTGTTAATTTTAGCCATTCTGACTGGTGTGAGGTGGTATCTCACTGTGGTTTTGATTTGTATTTCCCTGATGCTGAGTGATGTGGAGCACTTTTTCATGTGTCTGTTGGCCATCTGGATGTCCTCTTTGCAGAAATATCTGTTCATGTCTTCTCCCTATTTCTAGATTGGATTATTTGTTCATTGGGTGCTGAGTTTGATAAGTTCTTTATAGATTTTAGATACTAGCCCTTTATCTGATATGTCATTTGCAAATATCTTTCCCCAATCTGTCAGTTGTCTTTTGGTTTTGTTGACTGTTTCCTTTCTTTGCAAAAGCTTTTGATCTTGATGAAATCCCAACAGTTCTTTTTTTGCCCTTGCTTCCCTTGCCTTTGGTGATGTTTCTAGGAAGTTGCTGTGGCTGAGGTCAAAGAGATTGCTGCCTGTGTTCTCCTCCAGGATTTTGATGGATTCCTGTCTCACATTGAGATCTTTCATCCATTTTGAGTCTATTTTTGTGTGTGGTGTAAGGAACTGGTCCAGCTTCATTCTTCTCTGCATGTGGCTCTCCAATTTTCCCAACACCATTTGTTGAAGAGGCTGTCTTTTATCCACTGGACATTCTTTCCTGCTTTGTTGAAGATGAGTTAACCATAGAGTTGAGGGTCCATTTCTGGGTTCTCTATTCTGTTCCATTGATCTGTGTGTCTGTTTTTGTGCCAGTACTATACTGCCTTGATGAAGACAGCTTTGTAATAGAGTTGAAAGTCTGGAATTGTGATGCCACCAACTTTGGCTTTCTTTTTCAACATCCCTTTGGCTATTCAGGGTCTTTTCTGGTTCCATATAAATTTGGGGATTATTTGTTCCATTTCTTTGAAAACAATTGATGGAATTTTGATAGGGATTGCATTAAATGTATAGGTTGCTTTAGATAGCATAGACATTTTCACAATATTGTTCTTCTAATCCATGAGGATGGAACGTTTTTCCATTTCTTTGTGTCTTCCTCAATTTCTTTCATGAGTACTTTATAATTTTCAGAGTACAGATTATTTGCCTCTTTGGTTAGGTTTATTCCTGGGTTTCTTACAGTTTGGGGTGCAGCTATAAATGGGGTTAACTACCTAATTTCTCTTTCTCTGTCTTATTGTTGGTGTATTGAAATGCAGCTGATTTCTGTGCATTGATTTTATATCCTAACACTTTACTGAATTCCTGTATGAGTTATAACATTTTTGTAGTAGAGTCTTTTGGGTTTTCCACATAAAGTATCATATCATCTCCAAAGAGTGAAAATTTGTCTTCTTTTTTGCCTATTTGGATGCCTTTTATTTCATTTTGCTGTCTGATTGTTGAGACCAAGACTTCTAATACTATGTTGAATAGCAGTGGTGATAGTGGACATTCCTGCCATGTTCCTGACCTTAGGGGAAAAGCTCTCAGTTTTTGCCCATTGAGAATGATATTTGCGGTGGATCTTTCATACATGGCTTTGATGATATTGAGGTATGTACCCTCTATCCCTACACTGTGAAGAGTTTTGATAAAGGAAGGATGTTGTACTATGTGAAATGCTTTTTCAGCACCTATTGAGAGTATCATATGGTTCTTGTTCTTTGTTTTACTAATGTATCACATTGATTTGCGGATGTTGAACCACCTTGCAGTCCAGGAATAAATCCTCCACTTGATCATGGTAAATAATCCTTTTAATGTACTGTTGGATCTTATTGGCTAGTATTTTGGTGAGAATTTTTGCATCTGTGTTTGCATTGGTCTGTAATTCTCCTTTTTGATGGGATTTTTGTCTGGTTTTGGGATCAAGGTAATGCTGGTCTCATAAAATGAGTTTGGAAGTTTTCCTTTCCTTTCTATTTTTTGGAACAGTTTCATGAGAATAGCTATTAATTCTTCTTTAAATGTTTGGTAGAATTCCCATGGGAAGCTATCTGGCCCTGGGCTCTTGTTTGTTGGGAGATTTTTTGATGACTGCTTCAATCTCCTTACTTGTTATGGGTCTGTTCAGATTTTCTATTTCTTCCTGGTTCAGTTGTGGTAGTTTATATGTCTCTAGGAATGCATCCATTTCTTCCAGGTTGTCAAATTTGTTGGCATATTCTAATTGTTCATATTTCTTTGGTGTTTGTGATCTCTTCTCTTTCATTCATGATTTTAAGTATTTGGGTCCTTTCTCTTTTCTTTTTTATAAGTCTGGCCAGAGATTTTTCAATCTTACTAATTTTTTCAAAGAACCAGCTGCTAGTTTCATTGATTTGTTCTACTGTTATTTTGATTTCTATTTCATTGATTTCTGCTCTCATCTTTACTATTTCCTCTTCTCCTGGTGGGTTTAGGCTTTTGTTGCTCTTCTTTCCCTAGTTCCTTTAAGTGTAGGGTTAGATTGTATACTTGAGACCTTTCTTGTTTCTTGAGAAAGGCTTATATTGCTATATATTTTCCACTCAGGACTGTCCTTGCTGTGTCTCAAAGATTTTGAACAGTTGTGTTTTCATTTTCATTTGTTTCCATTAATTTTTTTCAATTCTTCTTTAATTTCCTGGTTGACACACTCATCCTTTAGTAGGATGCTCTTAGTCTTCATGAATTTGAGTTCTTTCCAACTTTCTTCTTGTGGTTGAGTTCTAGTTTCAGAGCACTGTGGCCTGAAAATATGCAGGGAATAATCCCAATCTTTTCGTACTGGTTGAGACCTGATTTGTGACCCAGGATGTGATCTATTCTGGAGAATGTTCCATGTGCACTAGAGAAGAATGTGTATTCTGTTGCTTTAGCATGAAATGTTCTGACTATATCTGTGATGTCCATCTGGTCCAGTGTGTCATTTAAAGCCTTTATTTCATTGTTGATCCTTTCCTTAGATGATCTGTCAATTTCAGTGAGGGGGGGGAGTTAAAGTCCTCTACTATTACTGTATTATTATTGATGTGCTTCTTTGATTTTGTTATTAATTAGTTTATATAATTGGCTGCTCCAATTTTAGGGGCATAGATATTTAAAATTCTTAGATCTTCTTGTTGGACAGATCCTTTGAGTATGATATAGTGTCCTTCCTCATCTCTTATTATAGTCTTTGGCTTAAAATCCAATTTATCTGATATAATGATTGCCACTCTAGCTTTGTTTTGATGTCCATTAGTATGGTAAATTGTTTTCCACCCCCTCACTTTCAATCTGGAGGTGTCTTTGGGCCTAAAATGAGTTTCTTACAGATAGCATATGGATGGGTCTTGGTTTTTTTTAATCCATTCTGATATCCTGTGTCTTTTGATTGGGACATTTAGTCCATTGACATTCAGGGTAACTATTGAAAGATATGAATTTAGTGACATTTTATTGCCTGTAAGGTGACTGTTACTGTATATTGTCTCTGTTCCTTTCTGGTGTGTTACATTTAGGCTCTCTCTTTGCTTAGAGGACCCCTTTCAATATTTCCTATAGGGCTGATTTGGTGTTTGCAGATTCTTTTAATTTTTCTTTGTCCTGGAAGCTTTTTCTGTCTCCTTCTATTTTCGATGACTGTCTAGCTAGCTGGCTATTCTTGGCTGCATATTTTTCTCATTTAGTGCTCGGAATATATTGTGCCAGTCCTTTTTCACCTGCCAAGTCTCTGTGGATAGGTCTGCTGCCAATCTAATATGTCTACCATTGTATGTTACAGACCTCTTGTCCCTAGCTGCATTCAGGATTTTCTCTTTGTCACTGAGACTTGTATGTTTTATTATTAGATGATGGGGTGTGAACCTATTTTATTGATTGTGAGGGGATTTCTCTGTGCCTCCTGGATTTTGATGCTTCTTTCCTTTGCCATATTAGGGAAATTCTCTGCTGTAATTTGCTCCAGTATATCTCTGCCCCCTCTCTCTTTCTTCTTCTCCTGGGATCTCAATTATTCTATTTGTTTTGTCTTATGGTATCACTTATCTCTTGAATTCTCACCTCGTGGCCCAGTAGTTTTTGTCTCTCTTTTGCTCAGCTGCTTTATTCTTCATCATTTGGTCTAGATATCACTAATTCTCTCTTCTGCCTCATTTATCCGTAAGAGCCTCCATTTTTTATTGCACCTCATTAATATCTTTTTTTAATTTAAACTTGGTTAGATTTTAGTTCTTTTATTTCTCCAGAAAGGGATTCTCTAGTATCTCCCATGCTTTTTTTAAGCCCAGCTAGCACCTTGGTAATCCTCATTCTGAACTCTCATTCTAACATATTACCAATGTCATAATGAATATGACACTAGCTGTTGGTATTGTCTCTTGTTCTTTTTCTTTCTTTTTTTTTTTTTTGTGGTGAGTTTTTCTGCCTTGTTATTTTATCCAGATAAGAACCTATGAACAAGAGAATAAAATCCTAAAAGGGTTGCAAAGACCCCAGAAATCTATACGCTAACCAAATCAGAAGAGACACGAAACTGTAGGGAGAAGAAAAGGGAAAAATAAATAAGTGGGGAAAAAAAAATATATATATATGTGACTGGTGAATAGAACAGAGCTACCCACTTGATCACTTGATTTGGGGTATATTCTGGTCTCTTAGAAGAAACTACCTCCCAAAATTTTAAAGAGAGAAAAATTTATATATATTCAAAAAATAAGGGTAAACATGATGAATGGATGGAATATGAATGTAAGATGAAAATTTAAAAGGATCCTAAGAAAGGAATTGATAAGTTGGTTGCAAAAAGAAAAAGAAAAAAGAGGAGAGAATGTGACCAGGCTGGAGACTAGAATAAAGCTATGTGCTAGATTTAGGGTGTATTGTGATTTAGTAAAAGAAATTGTATCCCAAAATTTTAAAACATGTATATATACATGTATATATATATATATATTCTTTTGTGTATATATATATGTATATATATACACACACACACACACACACACACACAAATAAGGTTAAATACGATGAAGGTATAAAATATGACTATAACAATGAAAATTTAAAAAATTTTTTTAAAGTATTGATGAGATAAAAATAGTTTAGGAACATCAAAATAGGAAAGAGGAAATGTTAAAAAATAGAATAAGAAAAAAATAAAATTAAAAAATTTAACTTTGCAACACTAAAGGATCATGGGAATAAAGTGATGATTTCTGTGTGTTGCTTTCCCTTAGCTCTGGAGTAATGCAGTTTTCATTGATCAGTGAACTTGGTATTGGCTGGATGTTCTTGCTGATATTCTGGGGGAGAGGCCTGTTGCAGTGATTCTCAAATGTCTTTGCCCAAGGCAGAATTTCCAGGGGCCAAGCTAAGCAGTCTGCTTGGGTTTGCTGTCAGGAGCCTTTGTTCCCTAAATGCTTTCCCTACAGCTTTGGAGGGTAGGAATGAATATGGCAGCCTCCTAATCTGTGGCCTGTAGGAGCCAAGAGCTTGGGGCCCCACTCATCAGTGTGCCTTTGGAGAAAAGCAGTCAATCACTCCTGTCTCCCTGGTCCCCGGCCACACTCTGTGCTCACCCAGCCTGTGAGCAAGTGTTTCTGTCTCTGGTGTGCTGTCCCCATTTGGAGTCTCCAAACCCAGCATATTCCTGCAGCATGCTCCCATGCCACTCCTCCCAGAGGAGGAAGGTGATTCTCTCCACATCTGCTATTTGTAGGGTCCCTGCTCGAAGAGCAGTGGTCCAACTGTGCCTTGGATCATGGTTTAAGGTAACCCCAAGCTGAGAATTCACTCCTCGGCTCTGTCTCTGTAGTCAGCTTCCCTGCTCTGATACCTGGCAGCTCTACCACACTCAGTCACCCAGTCTTTCTGTGACCCCATGGGTCCTGAGACCCCATTATTCTTGTGAGGGCTCCACTTGCACTCAATCTTTGAAGTGATGTCCATCAGTGGAGCAAACTTCTAAAAGTTCTGATTTTGTGCCCTGCTGCACCACTGTTTGCAGGAGCTGGCCCCTCCCCCCATGGTCTATCTTCCCGTTGCTTTGGATTCACTTCTCTGCATGTCCTACCTTCCAGAAAGTGGTCAGTTTTCTGTGCCTAGAATTGCTGCTCTTCTTTTCTTCTGTTTCCTGTTGAGTTTGTAGGTATTTGGAATGATTCAAAAACTATCTTCCTGAACTCCTGGGACCTAATGATATTTCAGTCTCCTACTCCTCTGCCATCTTGCTTCAAGTCCTTCTACGTGTACTTTTAAATGCAATATTCATCAAGTTTTTCAGTTATACTCATCTAATAACAAATATTGGGAATTTTTCTTTTTTGACCTTTGCTCAGGAGGAGTTCAAACAGCATTGCAGGTGTCTGATTTCTGGAAATTTGGTAGGTGGGTTTTATCTTTTGTTGTTTGTTGTTGGAGAGAGAGAGTGTTGGTGTGTGATTTGGTGTGGAAGGGGGTGATGGGAAAGGAAGAGAGGGAATCCTTGGCAGGCTCCATGCCCAGTGTGGAGCCCAATGCAGTGCTCAGTCTCATTATCCTGAGATCATGACCTGAGCTGAAATCAAGAGTCAGACACTTAAATGACTGAGCCACCCAGGCACCCTTCTAGGTGCTTTTTTGAGGATTGTAGCTCCTTGTTAACTTTCTGTATTTCTCCTCTAGATTTTTTTTTCTCTTTGATATTTACTGCATCAGTTTTGATAAGCCCTGTTTACCTAGAAAATTATCCATTTCATCTAGGTTTTCCAGTTTACTTCCTTAGAATTGTTCAAAAATAATGGTTTTTAAGGTTTCCTTTTTCCTATAATGATATCCCTTTTGTCATTCCCTATTTTGTGCCTTTGTACCTTTTCCTTTTACTTCTTTAGAGTAACTAGCTAATAGTTTGCCTGTTCTGTTGATTTTTGTGAAGAACAGGTTTTTACAAATGTAATTCTAACATTTTTTTGTATTTTAACTTCCTGGCTTCTGCACTTAGTCTTTTTTTCAAAATAATGAAACAAATACACAAACCTGAAAACAGCCAGTTGTAGGGAGACTACCTCTGGAACAGGAAAGCAGACTATATCCATTAGCAAGATCCCCTGCTTTCCCCCTAAATTCAACCTTTCTTATGTTATGCATCTATATGTTGGACTTCAAAAGCATGCTGATCCATGTTGCTGAACCATAGGGAGTCCCATTTCTCAATGATGATAGGTTTCATTAGTCTCTGTCTGTTCATCTGCTTGTTTCACAAGCAAATAAGGCAACAACTCCAGCATCCATGGGTGTAGGCAGAGGTATCTTTGATGATGGAGGGGAAAGTCACACACCAAGAATAGAAATTGCTTTCTATACTCGTGTCGAACATTGTCCTTCCTAATCCCCAATTTGAGGCAGCTCACTGGGGATTCTTAACAGTTATCTTTTTATGAGCTCTAGAATAAATGGGCCTAAGACTGACAGGATATATCTTGGACACATGGGCAACATGCCCTCCCTCCCCCGGTTTCCTAGCTCTCATCCCCCTTCCTCTCAACGTCAGCCCTTCTCTTTTTGTCTTCCTTCAGTGCACCAGAATTTGAAATTTAAACCCAGGGAAGCTCTGTTTGTAGATTTCTTGCTGGTAAATTTCGTAATCTTTCCTTTAAAAGTTTTATTATGGACAATTTTAATCATGCATAGAAGTCAAGTGAGTATAGAATGAATTCTACATACTGACATAACAAAATCAACATTCTGTCAATCATGTTTTATCTTCCACCTTACATCACATCATATCATCTCTAAATTTTTCAAAAGTCAGTCCTCAAGTGAATAAACTACTGAAATGCCACTTTCATGTTTAACAAAATAATAATTCCTAAACATCACACATTACCCAGGGCAAGGCCATATTTCATAATTGTTTCAAAATTTCATTCATGGCTATCTTAATTGAATCATGATCCAACTAAGGTCCATGCAAATTTTTAAAAATTTTTTTAGATTGAGTTATAATTGACATCTAAAATTTTATAAGTTTTAGGTATGCAGCATAGCTATTCAATATTTGTATATATTGTAAAATGATCCCAGCAAGTCTAGTTAACATCCATAGTTATAAAAATTTGTTTTTCTAATGAGAGATTTTAGATCTACTCTCTTTGCAACTTTTAAATATGCAATATAGAATTATCAGCTGTAGCTACTATGCTGTACATTCCATCCCCATGACTTAATTATTTTACAACTGGGTGTTTGTGCCCTTTGACTCCCTTTACCCCTGACCCCTCACCTCTGGAAGTCACCAATCTGTCCTCCATATCGATAAGCTTGGGTGCTAGTTGTTCTTGTATAAATTGCACATGTAAGTGAGAACATACAGCATTTGTCTTTCTTTGTCAGACTTATTTCACTTAGCATAATGCCTTCAAGGTCTTTATGTTGTCACTAATGGTAAGGTTTTTTATGGCTGAGTAGTATTCCATTTGTGTGTGTGTGTGTGTGTGTGTACACAACACATCTTTATCCATTCATCTATCAATAGACACTTAGGTTGTTTACATACGTTGGCTGTTGAAAATGATGCTGCAATGAACATGGAGATGCATGTATGTTTATAAATTAGTGTTTTCATTTTCTGCAGATACTCTGAAATGCATTAATGGTACATACAGTAGTTCTATTTTTAATTATTAAAGGAAACTCCACACTGTTTTCCATAGTGGCTGCACCAGTGTACACTGCTACCAATGGCACACCAAAAGTTTACTTTTCTCCCCATCCTTGACAATACTTGTTATGTCTTGTCTTTTTGATAGCCATTCTAACAGGTATGAGGTAATATCCCATTGTGGTTTTTGTATGCATTTATCTGATGGTTAGTGATAATGAGCATCCTTTCATGTGCCTGTTGGCCATATGTATGCCTTTTTCAGAAAGATGTTTATTCAGATTCTCTGCCTATTTTTTAATCAGGTTATGTGTTTTATTGCTATTGAGTTTATGAGTTCTTTATTTGTTTTGGATGTATCATTTGCAAATATCTTCTCACATTCAGTAGATTGCCTTTCTGTTTTGTTGATGATTTTTCTTGCTATGCAGAAGATTTTAAGTCTGATATAATTCCACTTACTTGTTTTTGCTTTTGTTGCCTTTGCTTTTTGGAGTCAGATCCAAAAAATATCACCAAAACTTGATGTCAAGGAGCTTGTTGTCCATGTTTTCTATTAGGAGTTTTATGGTTTCAGGTTTTAAATTCAAGTCCTTAATTCATTTTGAGTTAATTTTTGTGTATGATGTAGGTTACACATTGTAGTTTCAGTCTTTTGCATGTGGTTGTTCATTCTAACGCAACACTGTTTACTGAAGAGATTTTCCCTTCCATATGTGCTTGGTTCCTTTGTTATAAATTAACTGACTAATGTATGTGTGGGTTTGTTTCTGGGATCTCTCTTATTTTTGTTTTCAGTGATCTATGTGTCTATCTTTGTGAGTTTCGATTATTACATCTTTGTAATAGGGCTTGAAACATGGGAGTGTGATGCCTCCAGGTTTGTTTTTCTTTCTCAAAACTCTTTTGGCTCTTTGGGGTCTTTTTTGCTTCCATACAAATTTTAGAATGATTTGTTCAAGTTCTGTGAAAAGGATTTGTACTAATTCCGCAGACACCTTGGATAGTATGGTTATTTTGACAGTATTCTTCCAGTCTCTGAGCCTGGATTATCTTTCTACTTATTTGAACCTTCTTCAGTTCCTTTAGTCATTGTCTTATAGATTTCAGTGTGCAGATCTTTCACCACTTTGGTTATCTTTATTCCTAGGTATTTTATTCTTTTGAGTGTAATTATAAATGGGATTGTTTTCTTAGTTTATCTTTCTGATAACCCATTATTAGTATATAGAAACACAACTAATTTTTGTATACTAATTTTGTATCCTACAACTTTACTGAGTTCATTCTTTAGTTCTAACAGTTTTAATGGAATCTTTATTTAGGGTTTTCACTATTTAATATTATGTCATTTATAAATAGTGATAGTTTTATTTCTTCCCTTTCAGTTTGGTTGCCCTTTATTTCTTTTTCTTGCCTAATTGCTAGCTAGAACTCCAAATACTATATTGGAAAAAATGTGGTAAAAATGGGCATTCTTATCTTGTTCCTGAAAAACTTTCAGCTTTTTACCATTGAGTTGATGTTAGCTGTGGGTTTTTCATATATGGTCTTTATTATGTTGAGGTATGTTCCCTCTATACCAATTTTGTTGAGAATTTTTAATGATAACTGCAAATTAAAGTTTGTCAGATGCTTTTTTCTATATCTATTACAGTGATCATATAATTTTTATCCTTTATTTTGTTAGTGTGGTGTATCATGTTGCTTGATTTATAGATATTAAAGCATTCTTGGCTTCCTGGAACAAATCCTACTCAATCATGGTATGTGTTTCTTTTAATGTATTATTGAATGGAGTTTGCTAATATTTTATTGAGAATTTTTGCATCTATATTCATCAGGGATATTGCCTATAATTTTTTTCTTATGGTTCTTGTTTGGTTTTAGTAACAGGGTAATGTTGGCCTTGTAAAATGAGTTTGGAAGTGTTCCCTCCTCTTCTGTTTTTGGAAGAATTTGAGAAGCATTTTTGTATGTTTGGTAGAATTCACTACTGAAGACGTCTGGTTCTGGACTTTTGTTTTTTGGGATGCTTTTGTTTACTGATCCAACCCCCTTTCTAGTAATTGGTCTAATCAGATTTTCTGTGTCTCCATGGTTTGGTCTTGGAAGATTTTGTCTGTCTGGAAATTTATCTGTTTCTTCTAGGTTGTCCAGCCACACATACTTTTGATGATTCAGAAAATGCAGACTAGTTTAGAATTAGTCTACCTTGGCCCCAGAGTCTGGATAATTAAATCATTTATAAATTCTGCAACTTTCAGGTATTTGCAGACATGCAAACCAAGCCAATAAATTATTGCCTTATTTCACAAATAAATGAGAACATTTTTATTGTGTACTATTAATAACTTATGAATGGCTGCCTTGAAAGTGCTAGAGGTACAAGCAATTTATTGTAAGCCCTAAAATAATAACACTTAATGTTTGTTTTTCTGGTTTTATAAGCAATTTCATTTCATTGCTGAAATTTGGAAAATAAGAAACAACAAAAAAGTAACTAACTTCTCTCACTTTGACATAAACAATTGAAATTATCATATTTTCTTTATTTCCATGTATATACTCATTTTTTAAATTTCTATTTATTGAATTTTTATTCTTTTCAGTGTTCAAGAATTCATTGTCCATGCACCACACCCAGTGCTCCATGCAATAGGTGCCCTCCATAATACCACCACCAGGTTCACCCAACCTCCTACATCCCTCCCCTCCAAAACCCTCAGTTTGTTTTTCAGAGTCCACAGTCTCTCATGGTTCATCTCCCCCTCCAATTTGCCCCAACTCAAATGAAATAATTCTTTATATATACTTTATATCCTATTAAGTAACTTAACATAGTTAATGATCATAATATCATGTCTTCAAATATTTTTCAAAAATATAATTTTTCATGGCTACATAACAATCCATAATACAGACCTGGTTTAACTTACTTACCTGTCCTCTGAGGTTAAATACTGTTGTATTTTTATTTGATACATCAATACATCAATATATCAATACTTTCATTTGATAAGTAACCTTGCAATCCTTACCCTTGTGCATAAAAATGATCATTTTTTTAATTAGGAATTGAGTTTACTAAGCTTAGGACAATGAACAGTTTAAAGCTTATTGATGCAGGTTTTTAAGTTATTTCTAAGAAAGACTATAGTATTAATATGCAGAATGTGAGAATCTCATTGTACTTACTCAGGGACCTGGACTGACAGATGTTCCCTCTCCCCAGAGGAGGAAAAGGAAAATGAGGAATGTTGTACATTGGTACCTAACGTTTCTGTCTAGATGTGACAGATTTTATGTCTGCTTGCATTTTATTGGCTATAGTAAATCACATGACCATATCTAACTTCACAGTGAGTAGGGGAGTGCATTTTTCAAGGAGAGAATGGGAATTTTTGTGAATAGTTAATTACTACCACACTATGCTCCAAGCAAGCCAGTTGGGTGAACACTGCTTTGAAGGCAAGTCCATTTCTGGGTGTCATGCTACTGGAGATAGTATAAGCCAACTTTCTCATTCACTGATGGCCTCGAAGGCATGGTTTTCTTCAGTACATTTGACCAGTATTTTGGAGGCAACACTTTTGTTCACTTATCCATCAAATATTTTATCTAAAATACTATGCCTGGTGTATTATCTTGAAAGATGTCCTCCAGCAAACCCTTCCATTTCTGTATATTGATTTTGGTCTTCCCACCCAGGTGTATTTCTCCTTTCCTTAAAACTGATTTTGGTCTTCCCACCAGAGTGTATTTCTCCTTTCCTTAAAACTGAACTGGTTTCATAGTTCACTTTAATGAGAACAATGTGGCAGAAGTGACATTGACAGTTTGGGCCTAACCCTTCCCTGGCCTGGCAGCCTCACTTGTGCTTTTTTGGAAGCCAGCCACTAAGCAAAGAGATCTCTCCTATCCTATGAGAGAGATGACATGGAGAGAAATCCAGGAAAATGGCAGGACACCCCAGACATTACAACCTTACAAGTACAGCCATACAAGGACCTTTAGCTGGTACCACATAAGCTAAAATGAAACTAACCTAGTTGAATCCTGACTAAATTGCAGAATTCTGAGTAAATAAATGGTTGCTTTAAGCCACTAAGCTTGAGGGTGGTTTCTTATACAACAGATATGTGATCCACCACACATGGGTCCCTGATCTTACGTATTTATAATAAAATTTAGCGTGTGATAGTTATTATAAAAGAAGTACAAAGTACTGTAGGAGATCAGACATTACTCGTAGACAGAAGTAGTGGGGAGTGATTCATGGAGATGTAAACAAAATGGGTTTTAAACACATTTAAACACAGCCCAGCTGTGTGTTCATCACTATTAACCTCCAGGCATCTATTTCCCTCAGGAGATTTTATACTTCACCTCAACCCCTCCCCCAACAATGTCCTTCTGTTTAAGATGTAAATATTACATCTTAGTAATTGAGCTGAACCCTCCTGTCCTATTCTTTGCATTTGAGGAGGACTGTATTAGATAAATGAATCACTGAATTTCAGGAACAAATGCAGGGAAAGTGCTTTGGGAAGAAGATCTTATAGCATCAAGCAACTTGTAATCCATAATCACTCTTTACTACCCTTACAGAAAGGCTGGCTCTATTCATTCTGGGTAAGAGTATACTTCTCTACTTTGTCCTCAGGATGGAACAAGGGAACAATCTCTTCATTTGGGGACATGTCGGACTCTGGTAGGTTTTGCGGGCCGACAGGCACGAGGAGAGCGTCCGGGCCAGCCGGTAGCTCCCCTTGGGGCTGAGCGGGATGGCGAGTGTCGCGAGTCCAGGCGCATTAATGAACCACACCAGACTCGGGGGATCTGTCGAAGCAGGATCTCACTTTGAGCGGGGTTGCAGCTTATATTGGGTAGGGGATGGGAAATGAGGTCAGCGGGGAGAGAGCCTATGGGGTTTGGTTACGTAGTCAGTAACTGGGTAGGGTGTGTTGGGTGAGAGGAGGAAATATCAGAGATATGCGGAACCGAAACCGCCACGTTGGCGCCAATACTGCCACGGTGGCGCCTTTTCTAGCCGGAAGAGAAGGCAGGCCAGCGCCATCTTTGCTGTGCCCAACATTTCCCCCTTTTGTTTTTGTAGGCATGTCTTAGGTTGCCAGTGGTGAGGTAACAGACTTACCCGTCATTGAGGGTCATACAGCAAAGGTATGTCCTCTGTCTTAGGTTGTTCTGTCCCTCCCATTGGTCTTATCCGTCATTGAATATCATGCAGCTACAAGGGGAACTTTCCACTAAGGCCTGTCTTAGGTTGCCCCGGTCTTCATGGGGTCTTACCCATCATTGGCCAATAAAGGTCGTTGGCGCTATTAGTAGGTGTCTTCATCATGGGCGGCCAATCTCTGATAATGTACTTGGACATTCATTAATTGAATGGCTTCCATCCTCTTTTGCACGAATTGCGCCAACTTGTTTATAATGCAGGGGCCAAAGGAAACTAGGAGGAGTAGGGTTAAGATGGGTCCCAGGAAGGGGAGTAGACCATTAAAGCCTGTCCAAAAACACTGCCTTTTTAAGCTCCTTAAGGTCCCCAGGCTCCCATGGGTACCATGGAGCTGGACGGTTACCCCCTGGGTTAACATTAGTGGAGGGGGGTCGCACAGGGGGGCTCTTACTTCGAGGTTTGGGTTGGAGATCTGGGGGCCAAGGGGCTTCATCAAAAGGGTTTAGAGGGGGATAGAGTTTTTTGGGTCTAGTGGAGGGGCCGTCAGGAATGTTTGAGGCGGGAGTGGGAGACTTCTCTTGTGGCTTGTCTGATATAGTCGGAGTGGGCGTCCCAGAAGGGAGTTTGGTTGCCTCGGATTGGGAAGGGGGAGGGGTGCAAGATTTTGGGGGGCAAGGTGACTCCTTAAGCCCCTTTGGGCGTCTGGGTGGAAAGCAACTCTTTAGTGCCGCCAGAGTAGGATATGTACCCAAAGGGGGTATCTCCCCCCTGTTTACGTGGGCTTTATGGATTAGCTGTTCAATACGATCCCACGTGTCCCAATCAAAAAGGTTATCTTCCGGAAGCCAAGGAGCCACCTTAACAAAGGCCTCCCATGTCTTAAGGGCTTGGGAATCGGTGAGGGAAAGACCGCGGCTTCTCAAAAGGAAACGCAGGGATTCGAGGGCAGGGTCACTTTTGGAAGATGACTGCCCCATAATTTATGGGGGTACACTCACCCAAAGACCGATTGGCCCGTCAGCGAGAAGAACGAGGAGAGGGCCCTCACACGGGGCACCAGTTGTCGGACTCCGGTAGGTTTTGCGGGCCGACAGGCACGAGAAGAGCGTCCGGGCCAGCCAGTAGCTCCCCTTGGGGCTGAGCGGGATGGCGAGTGTCGTGAGTCCAGGCGCATTAAGGAACCACACCAGACTCGGGGGATCTGTCGAAGCAGGATCTCACTTTATTGAGCGGGATTGCAGCTTATATTGGGTAGGGGATGGGAAATGAGGTCAGCGGGGAGAGAGCCTATGGGGTTTGGTTACGTAGTCAGTAACTAGGTAGGGTGTGTTGGGCGAGAGGAGGAAATATCAGAGATATGCGGAACCGAAACCGCCACGTTGGCGCCAATACTGCCACGGTGGCGCCTTTTCTAGCCGGAAGAGAAGGCAGGCCAGCGCCATCTTTGCTGTGCCCAACAGGGACACATATGTTAATTCTCCCTTCAAAGCTCCATAAGCCCTAATAAATTAACCAGCTCAATGAGCAACTTCTATCTGTTTGCATTTCCAAGAATATTACCCAGATGTAAACCAAACATGCCTCTTCAGTCTTGAATAGGTAGCTACTTCTGTTAAGTTTCTCTCTCATTCAAGTCTCAAACTTGCACTCAACTCAACATTCAGCAGTACAGAAGTAAGCACATAGATTTACAAAGTCAAACCCAGTAAAGCTGAGCGGTCTGGAGCTAAAATTAGAATCCAGGAAATTTAAAGATATGCATACTATGTGACCTAGCAATTTGACTCTAAATATATAACCTCAGTGTACCCAAGGTAACAGTATGCAAGTGTTCACGAAGTGACAAAAAATTGGAGCCCATCTACTTATTTATGGACAAGAAAAATAACAATGAATAAATAAGTGATGGTATATAGCAGCAAAACTGAATGAGAATTACATTTATAAATATCCATGAATCTCAAATATATGTTGAGCAAAAATGTATGGTTCAGAATAACATATACAGTATGGCACCATTTATAAAGTTTTAAAAAATGGAAAATAATACTATATATTATTTATGAATATATATATGTAGTAAAGTTTAAAATATGCATGGAAATGATAAACAGCAAATTCAGGATGCTGGTTACCTCTTGGGAGGAATTTATAGAAAAGAAATTAAAGCGGGATACAGGGAGATTCTATGATGACTATGATCTATATAGATAATATTTTATTTCTTAAGCTGGGTACAGGAGCCTCAATATATTATTCTTGCTACTTCTTTGTATGTCTGAATTATTCTTCTTAACAAAATAAAAGTGGAGAAAACATTGTTTTAGATTGAACTGACTCATAGATTAATCCTAAACCATTGCAGACCATGTTATTCTAAATAAATTACAAATCATGTCAACTCTCAGTGCTGCATTCTCCTTTTCTGAAATGACGGACTTCATTGTTCATAAGATTGTCAATAAATTTTAGGGTCTTATGTAATAATATAACTTACAGTGACTGAATACACAAATAGCTACAATAAAAATAACAAAACCCTTTCTTTCCATTATTAGCTCCTCCTAAGCCAAATAGCTGATGAGAAAATGGTACCAGGCACTCAATTTGGGGTTCCATGTGTGAAGTAGCATCCCTGAGAAAAACTGCTTTCCTGTTCAACACCCGACCTTTAGCAGTATCTAACTATGCAGATCTAGTGAGGTTTTTTTTTTTTTAATTTTTTATTTCTTTTCAGTGTAACAGTATTCATTGTTTTTGCACCACACCCAGTGCTCCATGCAATACGTGTCCTAATACCCACCACCTGGTTCCCCCAACCTCCCACCCCCCACCCCCAGATTGTTTTTCAGAGTCCATAGTCTCTCATGGTTCACCTCCCCTTCCAATTTCCCCCAACTCTCTTCTCCTCTCCATCTCCCCTTGTCCTCCATGCTGTTTGTTATACTCCACAAATAAGTGAAACCATATGATAATTGACTCTTTCTGCTTGACTTATTTCACTCAGCATAATCTCTTCCAGTCCCATCCATGTTGCTACAAAAGTTGGGAATTCATCCTTTCTGATGGAGGCATAATACTCCATAGTGTATATGGACCACATCTTCCTTATCCATTCGTCCATTGAAGGGCATCTTGGTTCTTTCCACAGCTTGGCAACCATGGCCATTGCTGCTATAAACATTGGGGGTACAGATGGCCCTTATTTTCACTACATTTATATCTTTGGGGTAAATACCCAATAGTGCAATTTCAGGGTCATAGGGAAGCTCTATTTTTAATTTCTTGAGGAATCTCCACACTGTTCTCCAAAGTGGCTGCACCAACTTGCATTCCCACCAACAGTGTAAGAGGGTTCCCCTTTCTCCACACCCCCTCCAAAACATGTTGTTTCCTGTCTTGCTAATTTTGGCCATTCTAACTGGTGTAAGGTGGTATCTCAATGTGGTTTTAATCTCCCTGATGGCTAGTGATGATGAACATTTTTTCATGTGTCTGATAGCCATTTGTGTGTCTTCACTGGAGACATGTTGGTTCATATCTTCTGCCCATTTTTTTATATGATTGTCTGTTTTGTGTGTGTTGAGTTTGAGGAGTTCTTTATAGATCCTGGATATCAACCTTTTGTCTGTACTGTCAATAAATGGTGCTGGGAAAACTGGACAGCTATATGTAGAAGAATGAAACTCGACCATTCTCTTACATCGTACACAAAGATAAACTCAAAATGGATAAAAGACCTCAATGTGAGACAGGAATCCATCAGAATCCTAGAGGAGAAGATAGGCAGTAATCTCTTTGATATTAGCCATAGCAACTTCTTTCAAGATATGTCTCCAAAGGCAAAGGAAACAAAAGCGAAAATGAACTTTTGGGACTTCATCAAGATCAAAAGCTTCTGCACAGCAAAGGAAAGAGTTAACAAAACAAAGAGGCAACCCACAGAATGGGAGAAGATATTTGCAAATGACAGTACAGACAAAAGGTTAATATCCAGGATCTAGTGAGGTTTTGATTACAGACAGAAGAGGAAGTGTCCTCATAGTTCTCATGTTAACCAATCCCAACAACTGGAATTTCAAAAGGATTCCCCTTAAGGGTACCTATCTGGCTCAGTCAGTAGAGCATGTGGCTCTTGATCTCAGGGTTGTGAGTTTGAGCCCCTGGTTAGGTGTACAGTTCACTTAAACAATAAATAAAATCAAAAGGATTCTCCTTTGAGGATGATTAAGTGGCATTATCTTCTTAAGGGTGCAAAGTTCAAAAATTCAATCCAATTTTCTCTATTTATAGAGCATATAGAAACAGAGATAATTAGGGTTGTATACATATATCTTCTGTCTCATTTAACTTTTCACATACCTCCAAATATATCTGCTTGTCCCACTCTGTCCCCCCAAATATTGCTTGACAGTTACTTTGGATCTCACTTTTTTCTACAATCTCTGTGCATTTTGATTTATGTGTACTTGGAAAGCACTTTTACTTTCTTAGAAATAGCAGGATTTTATTGTGAATTGGAGGTGATAGAAGAGATTGTCGAAAGACCAGAAAATTAAGGTTGGTTGCCTCATACCCTGGTAAGGGGTGTGTGAGCCTTTAAGCCTAGGATAGAATTACGCTTGGAGAAGAGACCAGGTTGGGGAGAAAGTCTCAATTCTTATAAAGACCATTCATGCTGGACAATACTTAGAGATTATAGCTAAATATGGGAAGGTGCTCAATTGAATGGAATCAATGTCAGAAAATGTATTTTCTAATTTGTCCTATTGTGCATGGAGTGCCAATGGACGCAGCCAGAGAATGCTGACATGATTAATCGCTGAACATAAAGAATGCACTTAGGTGCTATTAGGTAAAAAACTGAAACTCAGAAGCTGTTTATCCCAGTGAAGCTTAATATTGCTAAGGCTATGTATGGATGGCGGTAAGCAAGTTATCAACTCATCCTCCCACCTTTATGGCCAGAAGAAGAGATTTAAAGCAGATTTTCTAACTCTAGCTGGCCTAGTGTCTCTTGTCATTTTGGGAAGGTGAGCCCTCCTCTCCCTTAGAAAGACAAGTAGATTTCTCCTGTGATTGGAATAAGCTGACAGCAATACACTTTTTGCTGTAAATTAAGTGGAGTTTGGTTGGTGAAAAACACAAAAGGAACCAAACATATGGGAGCAACAAGTTGAGTTGAAAGTCAATTAACTTTCACCTTCTGCACCCTAGTTGCACAATGATAGTGTTTTAAAAGGTGAAACGTTGGTTGGGTTTGGGCAGATATTTTATTATTTGGAGCATGATTCCTTGTTTTTATAGACAGCTGATTATTATGACAATGGAGAAAAGTTATATAAACATAAATGTGGAACTAAGCTTACCCACAGGGACAGATGTACATGAGACAGTGTGACAAATCAGAGATGAAATAGGAAAATAATGAGGTGGAAAGGAAAGAATTGAAAGTTTGGAGACAAGGGATACTGGTCTGATAACTGTGGACAAAGTGAATCTGAGGCAGAAATTTGAAATCTGGTTAGAGACTCTGGAGGGAGAAATGATTTGATATAGCAGTGTTGTGGCAATGGGATGCATTACTCAAATCCCTTTCAGTGAAGATTCATGTCCCAGTTCCTGGCAGTGCTTTGGGACTGTGGGCCTCAGCTATCAGCTCCTTTAACAATTTGGCTATTGCTCATCTGCAAAGAGCTATCTTCTTCAAGGTTATGCCTCACATCAAGGTTGGCCACATCTAGTGACTGATCAACATGGTAACCTCAATTAGCAAATCTGCTGCTGCATTGTATAGGACCTTAAAGGTATAAACGGCACCTGCCATACTTCATTCCTGAGGTGATTGAGGAACTCCATATAGTGCCAAGTGCATAGAGCAGTAGGTGAGGGTTGCTTGTAGCTGAGAAGAATGTATGCTAGAAAACTACCTCCAGAGGCTCAACAGTGGGATAAGAACTTTCTTCACAACTCTGCACTCACAGTGGGGAGTGAATCTGGGGTGGCCTGTGCTCATAAATCTCAAAGAGCTGATTTAGGGTGACCTAGCTAGGGCATTCGTTTATTTGCTGACCAGTCTAGCTTCAAATTTTGGCACAAATCTATGTTTTATGACAAGGATGCTAATTTGATCTTTATATATTTCCTTAGTAAAAATATGTGACAATTTATTTTTAATTTAACATCCTGCAGCATAAGGGAGAAAAACACTGAGAAAAAGGCACCATTTATCTGCACCTAAGCAATTAGTTCCTTTGGAACCAGGCCCAGACAAAGAGGTGGGTTTTAAAGATTTCTAATGAACTTGTATAGACAATTTTGTCTGGTTTATATTCACTTTTGTATCCAGTATTCCAGAACAGTAGTGCCTGGGACCTGTTCCCTCTCCAGGGTGTTGCTGGTTTAAGAGGGTGATGCCTTCAAATTCAAACACCTCTTTATCATTGAAGAATCTAGATTACATCTGCCCAGGAAACCCAAATTCCACCATCACTGCCTGGGCACCTGTCTTGTTGTTCATGGCTCTGGATCCTGAAACACAGCTTCTTTTATCAACTTCACTCCCTTTTGGGTGTAGCCACATAAAGTAAATTGTAAATTACAAAACTAGTCCCTGGGAAGCTGGCCACAACCAGATCCAAACTACAACTCTATTTGTTGCTACCTTCATCTCTAACTGTTGCTGTGATGAGATCAAGAATGACTTTAGAAAGACAAAAAATGATGGAAAAAGAAAAATTGAAGACTTTCTATTGTTTTGTAACCTCTGAAGGAAGTTTAGTAGGCAAAAGAATCTTTCTGTTCACATCTAATTTTCCTTGATTTCTATTTAATCAACATACTGTATTCATCAGGGGAAAAAAAAAAGAGAGAAACTTCCCAGTACTTGAGCAAGTGGATGCTGAGTGTCTGATAATCCAGTAAGAGGCAATGGGGAAGCCAGGAATAAGATTTTTCTTATTTTATGTCCGCGTGGTAATCATTAGTGCTGCTCTCCAGTACTGCTGGTTCTTCTCTGCCTCAAAGCACTGGGGAAGACTTCATTTCCCACTCTTTGTAGTTAGCAGACATGTGATTTGCTTTAGTCAAAGAACTGTGAGAAGTCATGCCTATTACTTCTGGGTGAAGCATTCAAGAGGCAATATATAACTCTCATGCTTGCTTTTTCCCTGCTGTGACAAACACTTGAGTACCATGAAATAGTAGTGGCTCTTTAGGATAGTTTGGAGTAATCCTTGGAGTAAACCTGAAGCCACACTCACTACTAGTAATACTGGGCATATGGTGGGAATGGTCAGTATTTGTTGTGTTAAGCCACTGAGATTTTGGCTTTTAAATTTAACTTATTCCTGCAGGTAATCTAGTCTATCCTAGCTAAGCTAACTATTATGACACTGACCAGCCTCAAAGAAAAGCTCTATATTGATATTTAGGACCAAGTTATCAAAAAGTCTTATGATTATTCAGTCAAGAAGTCTTGTTCTCTTTGAAATTTTAGTGTATCACTCTTACATGACAAAGGGCAGGATCACCAAATATTTGAGGAAGCCTCCAATTTGAGAGGCCAAGTACAAAGCCAACAAGAAAAAAAAAAAAAAACTCTGACAAAACACAGAAAATCATCAAGCAAGAGCAAAGAAAGTATCATCTGAGAGATAAGAGACATCTTTCTATCCATGAAAGAAAACAAAGCTGTATAAAATATAAATAACATTGGGGAGGAGTCAAGATGACAGAGAAGTAGCAGGCTGAGACTGCTTCAGCTAACCAGAGATCAGCTCGATAGCTTATCTAAAGATTGCAAACACCTGAAAATCCATCGGCAGATCGAAGAGAAGAACAGCAATTCTGGAAACAGATAAACAACCACTTTCTGAAAGGTGTTTACTTTTTTAAAATTCTTTTCTTTTTTCTTTTTTTTTTCTTTCTTCCTTTTTGAACCTCTTATTATCCCCTTTCTACCCCCTCACGATTTTGGATCTCTTCTAATTTGGTTAAAGCATATTTTCCTGGGGCTGTTGCCACCCTTTTAGTATTTTACTTGCCCCTTCATATACTCTTATCTGGACAAAATGACAAGAAGAAAAAATTCAACACAAAAAAGAGAACAAGAGGCAGTACCGAAGGCTAGGGACCTAATCAATACAGACATTGGTAATATGTCAGATCTAGAGTTCAGAATGACAATTCTCAAGGTTCTAGCCGGGCTCGAAAAAGGCATGGAAGATATTAGAGAAACCCTATCGAGAGATATAAAAGCCCTTTCTGGAGAAATAAAAGAACTAAAATCTAACCAAGTTGAAATCAAAAAAGCTATTAATGAGGTGCAATCAAAAATGGATGCTCTCACTGGTAGGATAAATGAGGCAGAAGAAAGAATTAGTGATATAGAAGACCAAATGACAGAGAATAAAGAAGCTGAGCAAAAGAGGGACAAACAGCTACTGGACCACGAGGGGAGAATTCGAGAGATAAGTGACACCATAAGACGAAACAACATTAGAATAATTGGGATTCCAGAAGAAGAAGAAAGAGAGAGGGGAGCAGAAGGTATACTGGAGAGAATTATTGGGGAGAATTTCCCCAATATGGCAAAGGGAACGAGCATCAAAATTCAGGAGGTTCAGAGAATGCCCCTCAAAATCAATAAGAATAGGCCCACACCCCGTCACCTAATAGTAAAATTTACAAGTCTCAGTGACAAAGAGAAAATCCTGAAAGCATCCCGGGAAAAGAAGTCTGTAACATACAATGGTAAAAATATTAGATTGGCAGCTGACTTATCCACAGAGACCTGGCAGGCCAGAAAGAGCTGGCATGATATTTTCAGAGCACTAAACGAGAAAAACATGCAGCCAAGAATACTATATCCAGCTAGGCTATCATTGAAAATAGAAGGAGAGATTAAAAGCTTCCAGGACAAACAAAAACTGAAAGAATTTGAAAATACCAAACCAGCTCTACAGGAAATATTGAAAGGGGTCCTCTAAGCAAAGAGAGAGCCTACAAGTGGTAGATCAGAAAAGAACAGAGACCATGTACAGTAACAGTCACCTTACAGGCAATACAATGGCAATAAATTCATATCTCTCAATAGTTACCCTGAATGTTAATGGGCTAAATGCCCCTGTCAAAAGACACAGGGTACCAGAATGGATAAAAAAACAAAACCCATCTATATATTGCCTCCAAGAAACTCATTTTAAGCCCGAAGACACCTTCAGATTTAAAGTGAGGGGGTGGAAAAGAATTTACCATGCTAATGGACATCAGAAGAAAGCAGGAGTGGCAATCCTTATATCAGATCAATTAGATTTTAAGCCACAGACTATAATAAGAGATGAGGAAGGACACTATATCATACTCAAAGGGTCTGTCCAACAAGAAGATTTAACAATTTTAAATATCTATGCCCCCAACGTGGGAGCAGCCAACTATATAAACCAATTAATAACAAAATCAAAGAAACACATCAACAATAATACAATAATAGTAGGGGACTTTAACACTCCCCTCACTGAAATGGACAGATCATCCAAGCAAAAGATCAGCAAGGAAATAAAGGCCTTAAATGACACACTGGACCAGATGGACATCACAGATATATTCAGAATATTTCATCTCAAAGCAACAGAATACACATTCTTCTCTAGTGCACATGGAACATTCTCCAGAATAGATCACATCCTCGGTCCTAAATCAGGACTCAACCGGTATCAAAAGATTGGGATCATTCCCTGCATATTTTCAGACCACAATGCTCTAAAGCTAGAACTCAACCACAAGAGGAAGTTTGAAAAGAACCCAAATACATGGAGACTAAACAGCATCCTTCTAAAGAATGAATGGGTCAACCGGGAAATTAAAGAAGATTTGAAAAAAATCATGGAAACAAAGGATAATGAAAATACAACGGTTCAAAATCTGTGGGACACAACAAAGGCAGTCCTGAGAGGAAAATATATAGCGGTACAAGCCTTTCTCAAGAAACAAGAAAGGTCTCAGGTACACAACCTAACCCTACACCTAAAGGAGCTGGAGAAAGAACAAGAAAGAAACCCTAAGCCCAGAAGGAGAAGAGAAATCATAAAGATCAGAGCAGAAATCAATGAAATAGAAACCAAAAAGACAATAGAGCAAATCAACGAAACTAGGAGCTGGTTCTTTGAAAGAATTAATAAAATTGATAAACCCCTGGCCCGACTTATCAAAAAGAAAAGAGAAAGCACCCAAATAAATAAAATCATGAATGAAAGAGGAGAGATCACAACTAACACCAAAGAAATACAAACTATTATAAGAACATACTATGAGCAACTCTACGCCAATAAATTTGACAATCTGGAAGAAATGGAAGCATTCCTAGAAACATATAAACTACCACAACTGAACCAGGAAGAAATAGAAAGCCTGAACAGACCCATAACCAGTAAGGAGATTGAAACAGTCATTAAAAATCTCCAAACAAACAAAAGCCCAGGGCCAGACAGCTTCCCAGGGGAATTCTACCAAACATTTAAAGAAGAACTAATTCCTATTCTCCTGAAACTGTTCCAAAAAACAGAAATGGAAGGAAAACTTCCAAACTCATTTTATGAGGCCAGCATCACCTTGATCCCAAAACCAGACAAGGATCCCACCAAAAAAGAGAGCTATAGACCAATATCCTTGATGAACACAGATGCGAAAATACTCAACAAAAGCTTTTGATCTTGATGAAATCCCAATAGTTCATTTTTGCCCTTGCTTCCCTTGCCTTTGGCGTTGTTCCTAGGGAGACAAACCATAAGTGACTCTTAATCTCACAAAACAAACTGAGGGTTGCTGGGGGGAGGGTGTTTGGGAGAAGGGGGTGGGATTATGGACATTGGGGAGGGTATGTGCTTTGGTGAGTGCTGTGAAGTGTGTAAACCTGGTGATTCACAGACCTGTACCCCTGGGGATAAAAATATATGTTTATAAAAAAATAAAAAATTAACTTAAAAAAATACTCAACAAAATACTAGCCAATAGGATTCAACAGTACATTAAAAAGATTATTCACCACGACCAAGTGGGATTTATTCCAGGGCTACAAGGTTGGTTCAACATCCGCAAATCAGTCAATGTGATACAACACATCAATAAAAGAAAGAACAAGAACCATATGATACTCTCAATAGATGCTGAAAAAGCATTTGACAAAGTACAGCATCCCTTCCTGATCAAAACTCTTCGAAGTGTAGGGATAGAGGGCACATACCTCAATATCATCAAAGCCATCTATGAAAAACCCACCGCAAATATCATTCTCAATGGAGAAAAACTGAAAGCTTTTCCGCTAAGGTCAGGAACACGGCAGGGATGTCCATTATCACCACTGCTATTCAACATCGTACTAGAGGTCCTAGCCTCAGCAATCAGACAACAAAAGGAAATTAAAGGCATCCAAATTGGCAAAGAAGAAGTCAAATTATCACTCTTCGCAGATGATATGATACTATATGTGGAAAACCCAAAAGACTCCACTCCAAAACTGCTAGAACTTATACAGGAATTCAGTAATGTTTCAGGATATAAAATCAATGCAGAGAAATCAGTTGCATTTCTCTACTCCAACAGCAAGAGAGAAGAAAGAGAAATTAAGGAGTCAATCCCATTTACAATTGCATCCAAAACCATAAGATACCTAGGAATAAACCTAACCAAAGAGACACAGAATCTATACTCAGAAAACTATAAAGTACTCATGAAAGAAATTGAGGAAGACACAAAGAAATGGAAAAATGTTCCATGCTCCTGGATTGGAAGAATAAATATTGTGAAAATGTCTATTCTACCTAAAGCAATTTACACATTTAATGCAATTCCTATCAAAGTACCATCCATCTTTTTCAAAGAAATGGAACAAATCATTCTAAAATTTATATGGAACCAGAAAAGACCTTGAATAGCCAAAGGGATATTGAAAAAGAAAGCCAACGTTGGTGGCTCACAATTCCAGACTTCAAGCTCTATTACAAAGCTGTCATCATCAAGACAGTATGGTACTGGCACAAAAACAGATACATAGATCAATGGAACAGAATAGAGAGCCCAGAAATAGACCCTCAACTCTATGGTCAACTAATCTTTGACAAAGCAGGAAAGAATGTCCAATGGAAAAAAGACAGCCTCTTCAATAAATGGTGCTGGGAAAATTGGACAGCCACATGCAGAAAAATGAAATTGGACCATTTCCTTACACCACACACAAAAATAGACTCAAAATGGATGAAGGACCTCAATGTGCGAAAGGAATCCAGCAAAATCCTTGAGGAGAACACAGGAAGCAACCTCTTCGACCTCTGCCGCAGCAACATCTTCCTAGGAACAACGCAAAAGGCAAGGGAAGCAAGGGCAAAAATGAACGATTGGGATTTCATCAAGATCAAAAGCTTTTGCACAGCAAAGGAAACAGTTAACAAAATCAAAAGACAACTGACAGAATGGGAGAAGATATTTGCAAACAACATATCAGTTAAAGGACTAGTGTCCAGAATCTATAAAGAACTTAGCAAACTCAACACCCAAAGAACAAATAATCCAATCAAGAAATGGGCAGAGGACATGAACAGACATTTCTGCAAAGAAGACATCCAGATGGCCAACAGACACATGAAAAAGTGCTCCATATCACTCGGCATCAGGGAAATACAAATCAAAACCACAATGAGATACCACCTCACACCAGTCAGAATGGCTAAAATCAACAAGTCAGGAAATGACAGATGCTGGCGAGGATGCGGAGAAAGGGGAACCCTCCTACACTGTTGGTGAGAATCCAAGCTGGTGCAGCCACTCTGGAAAACAGCATGGAGGTTCCTCAAAATGTTGAAAATAGAACTGCCCTATGACCCAGCAATTGCACTACTGGGTATTTACCCTAAAGATAGAAACGTAGTGATCCAAAGGGGCACGTGCACCCGAATGTTTATAGCAGCAATGTTCACAATAGCCAAACTATGGAAAGAACCTAGATGTCCATCAACAGATGAATGGATCAAGAAGATGTGGTATATATACACAATGGAATACTATGCAGCCATCAAAAGAAATGAAATCTTGCCATTTGCGACAACATGGATGGAACTAGAGCGTATCATGCTTAGCAAAATAAGTCAAGCAGAGAAAGACAACTATCATATGATCTCCCTGATATGAGGAAGTGGTGATGCAACATGGGGGCTTAAGTGGGTAGGAGAAGAATAAATGAAACAAGATGGGATTGGGAGGGAGACAAACCATCAGTGACTCTTAATCTCACAAAACAAACTGAGGGTTGCTGGGGGAGGGGGTTTGGGAGAAAGGGGTGGGATTATGGACATTGGGGAGGGTATGTGCTTTGGTGAGTGCTGTGAAGTGTGTAAACCTGGTGATTCACAGACCTGTACCCCTGGGGATAAAAATATATGTTTATAAAAAATAAAAAATTAATTAAAAATTAAAAAAAATTTTTCAAAAAAAATATAAATAACATTGTTAAAAGCTTTTGTACATGAAGGACATGATAGCAGCAATTTAAAATAACTCAATAGGAAGATTGGGGAAAAACTCTAAGAGATTGAATAAAAAAATTTTAATATAGAGACAGTAGGAATAAAAGGATAATCTGATTAGAGGATCAATCCCTAAGATCCAGTCTCTAATGAATAGGAATTCCAGGAACCCTGAACAGAGAGTACAGGGAAAGGTAATTATCAAAGAAATCACAGAAGACAAATTCTTAGATTAATGGATCAACAGAGTAGCTGGCACAATGAATAAAGGAAGAAATGCTCCACGACACAGGAGGATGAAATTTCAGAGCACCAAGAATAAGACATTCTATAAATTCCCCCAAAATAAAAAAACAAACACTTATAAAAAAGGATGGCAGTCAGAATGTCATCAGACTTATCAGTAACAATACTGGAATCTATAAAACACAGCACCTTTAAAATTCTGAGAATAAAATATTGCAACCTAAAATTCTACACCCAACGATAACTGTTAGGATTATTAGCTATATGGTCTCAAAAATAATACTCCTGCACATTTCTTAATGAACTACATGTCCTCCACCAATACCTACTCTCCCAATAGTAGTTAATGTTTATATATTTGCTCATTTGACCTTTAGGACAACTACATGAGGTAAGTCTATCTTCTCACCACCATTTTACAGATGGGAAAATTGAGGCATAGGTAAACAATGTCTCCAAGGTAGCATAACTAGTAATACAGAGTTGGAGTCTGAACTCTGGCAATCTAAGTCCAAAGCCCATATTTTAAGTTACTATTTTGCATGGCCTCCAAGACAAAGACATTTAACCCAGGAACAATGTGCTCAACACAAAATAGAGATAGGAAATCCTCAGAATAGCTGTACAGGAGACCCAAAGAAATAATAGTCAAGATTGGAAAAAAGTAATTAAAGACTCTAAGAGAAGTATCTCCCAGGGGTGGGGGGAGAACTGATACTTTATCTGATATATTTGATCATAGTAAAGCTTTACTCAGATGATAGCCTTAGAAGATTTAATCTAAGCAAATAAAATACAAAGTATTTTTTAATTAAAAGAAAAACTAAAGTGAACAATAAGCATAGTTTGCTATCTACCTCAGATAAAAAATAATTTGTGTATTTGCTGAATATTGATTTAACTAAAAATTATTATAAAAATGTATTTGAAGGCAGGACTTCCAACTATGGTGAAGAGATTAGAAAAGTCTCACCTCCAAAAATAAGTATGACAGTGGACAAAACTGTCCAAAAAAAATAGTCATTAAAGGTTCTGGAAGTTAACTAAAGGCAAATAACAAATTAAGAAGCATACTCATGAAAATCTCAAGCACATTGAGTAAGAATATGAGGGTTTACAACCTTCTTGTCTGGGACTGCTCCCTTCCCTCCAGCTTGGTTGGTGAGAAATGCCATTTTTCCATAGTAAAACCTGAAGGTACTGGAAGCAGAGAGCAAAAATCCATGCCCAGGGTCCTTGTCAGTATAAGTAACAAACCTAGTAGGAAACAAACAGGAAAAATCCAAAGCCCTGTTAGACTAGGGTATGGTCTGATTAGAGTGCATTGCAAACCAGCCAAAAATGTGTAGAGAGATACTGGAAATGAGAGCATCATAAAAGCATTAGACAAACTCATTATACATCCCTGGCCAACCAGGATGCTTGTGTCTGCACTCAGGAAGCTCAGAAGAATCCATTAGAAAGTAAAACCTGAAGCAGACTTGAAAATGCCTGAATTTTGAATATGCTGTCCAATCCACACATAGCCCCACTGACATAAAGTAGAAGACTTATCAGCTAAAGTTGTTTGAACATAAACTTCTGACCAACTGTTAGCTGCCCACTAAGCCATGCACAAACAGGTGCAATTCCCAGGAAGTCAGAATAAAATTATAAGCGAAAGGGTAAACAAATGAAAAAGCCAAGCAAAGACATTAGCAGCTACACATTGCAGAGGAGAAAGTTCTTCAGGTTAAATCTAGTCTAGTAATTAAAACAACAGCAACCTTCAGGGGTTGTAGCAGAATTCAGAGTTGCTGCAATATTTTATTTCAGATGTCTAAATTCCAACACAAAATTCTGAGATGTGCAAAGGAAACAGGAAATGTGTTTCAAAAGGGAAAAGGGCAATCAGGCACTGGCTCTGATGCTGGACTTAGAAGCAAAGACTTCAAAGCTCCTCTTACAATTATTTTAAAAGAATTACATGAAGCTATGCTTAAATTATTTTAAGGGAAATACAATGACACATGAGCAATATCAATAAAGAAACAGAAACCTTAAAAAGAGACCAAATAGTGATCAAAGTTAAATAGTCACTAGATGGTCTTAACAGTAAATTTGAGATAGTGGAAGTAGTAACTAAACTTGAACACAGACCAATAGAAATTAACCAATCTGAAGAACAGGGAGAAAAAGATTAAAGAAAAAAGAAGAGAGATTCAGAGACCCTTTGGTTAACATCTTTCATTTGTGATTGAAGTCCCAGAAGGAGAAGAAATAGAAAAAGAGGCAGAAAAAAATGTTAAAAAGAATAATGGCTAGAGGTTACCAAATTTAATGAAAAACGTAAATAGAGATTCAGATAGTTTAATGAACTCCATGAACTCTTGTCAGAATAAAGACAAAAGATCTGTGCCTACACACATCATAATCAAACTGCTGAAAAAAAAAGTAAAAAGAAATACTAAAAGCGGTAAGAGAAAATGATTTATGTATAGGGGGAAAAATAATACAAGTTTTCAGTGTCTTTTCATGAGAAACCATGAAGACCAGAAGGCAATGGAATGAAATTTGAAAAACTAACAAAAACACTGTCAACCAAAGGAGTTTTTATAGTAAGCAAAAGTATACTTCAAAAAATGGCAAAATAAAGGCATTCTCAGATAAATCTTATTTCCTTTTAAAAAATAAATTTGTATATAACAGTAAT
Source organism: Mustela putorius furo (assembly GCF_011764305.1). Classification (NCBI taxonomy): domain Eukaryota; kingdom Metazoa; phylum Chordata; class Mammalia; order Carnivora; family Mustelidae; genus Mustela; species Mustela putorius. Next base: position 18,057,158 of record NW_025421998.1, read on the forward strand.
ATAGTACCATAATATTGGTTTTCAGCATATACAGATATATGAGACAATAATAGCAGAAAGGAGAGGGGAGGAAATGAATCTATATCAGAGCAATTTTACAAGAATTAATTCACTTAACCTGATGAATATGGTGTTAAGATACATATTGTAATCCTAACTACGAGGAAAATAACTGAAAATTAAAAATCAACAGATGAGCTAAAATGGTATCCTCAAAAATAAATATTTGACACAAAAGAAGACAGTAAAGGAGATGACATGAGATATATGGAAAACAAATAGAAAAAATGGCAGACATAACTCCAGTCATATCAATAATTATATTAAATGTAAATGGTTTATACCCCAATGCAAAGGCAGAGTGTCAGACTGGATTTTTTTTTTTTTAAGGCAAACCCTATAGTAATTTTTGTTCTGAAAATTTCAGGGAAGATTTTTCTATTTCTTTTTTTTTTAATTTATTTTTTATTTATTTTCAGCATAACAGTATTCATTATTTTTGCACCACACCCAGTGCTCCATGCAATCCGTGCCCTGTATAATACCCACAACCTGGTACCCCAACCTCCCACCCCCCTGTCCCTTCAAAACCCTCAGATTGTTTTTCAGAGTCCATAGTCTCTCATGGTTCACCTCCCCTTCCAATTTGCCCCAACTCCCTTCTCCTCTCTAACTCCTCATGTCCTCTATGCTATTTGTTATGCTCCACAAATAAGTGAAACCATATGATAATTGACTCTTTCTGCTTGACTTATTTCACTCAGCGTAATCTCTTCCAGTTCCGTCCATGTTGCTACAAAAGTTGGGTATTCGTCCTTTCTAACTGGATTTTTTTTAAAGCATTATCCCACAATATGTTTTCCATAAGAAAGACACTTTAAAGATACAAATAGGTTGAAAGGAAAAATGGAAAAAGATATATCATGCAAATGGTAACCATAAGAAAATCTGGGTGACTATAATAATTTCAGATAAAATAGATTTTAAGGATTTTTACTTGCTTACTTATTTGAGAGGGTGAGCAAGAGAGATCACAGAGCAGGGTGAGAGGCAGAGGGAAAAGCAAAGTTCCAACTGAGCAGTGTGGGGCTTGATCCTGGGACTCCAGGATCATGACCTGAGTGGAAGGCAGATACTTAACTGACCGAGTCACCCAGGTACCCCAGATAAAATAGATTTAAGGCAAAACATAGTAGAAATGAAGTGGACTATTTCATAATAATAAAAGGTCAGTAAATCAGGAATCTATAATAATTATAAATATTTGCATATCTAAAAACACAGCTCCAAGTATGTAAACAAAATGTTCTTCAAGATAAATCATGGGTCCATGAAGAAATATAATGGAAATTAGCGGGGAAAATTAGAACTAAACGATAACGCATATATCTCATTTCAAAACTCATGGATGGGGCACCTGGGTGGTTCAGTGGGTTAAGCCTCTGCCTTCACTCTGGTCATGATCTCAGGATCCTGGGATCGAGTCCTGCATTGGGCTCTCCGTTCAGCAGGGAGCCTGCTGCCTCCCCTCTCTCTCTCTGCCTGCCTCTCTGCCTACTTGTGATCTCTCTCTGTCAAATAAATAAATAAAATCTTAAAAAAAAAACTCATGGATATATTAAAATATTATTTGGAGAGAAATGCATGGACTTAAATGCTTATATTTTAAAAGAATGAACACTGAACGTAGATGACAAGCATTCATTTACGAGACTCCTATAATCTTGATATTCTCTTGACTCTTCTTTTTCTCTTCAACTTTATTGATATAATTGACATATAATATTGTGTAAATTTAAAATTTACACTGTATTGATTTGATATGCTTGTATATTGCAAGGTCATTACCACATTGTATAGCTAGCACCTCCATCACATCACATAATTACCATTATTTTTTTGTGACGAGGACACTTAGATTTATTCTTTTAGCAACTCCTTTAGTAACTGTATTGTGTGTATGATACAGTATTATTGTTTTGTTTATTTCTTAGGTATTTCACTGTTAGTATATAGAAATGCAACTGATTTCTGTATGATGATTTTGTATCCTGCAACTTTACTGAATTTGTTGATTAGTTCTAACAGTTTTTTAAAGGAATCTTGGATTTTCTATATATACTATCATCTTCAAACAAGAAAATTTTGCTACTTCCTTCAAATTTGGATTCCTTTTACTTCTTTTTCTTCCCTGGTTGCTCTGGGTAGGACTTCCAGTACTATGTCAAATAAAGAATGGTAAGAGTGGGCACCTGTGTCTTGTTCCTGATTTTAGAGGAAAATCTTCCAACCTTTTGCTATTGAGTATGATGTTATCTGTGAGCTTTTCATATATGGACTTTATTATGTTGAGGTATTTTCCTTCTATACCCAATTCACTGAGAGTTTTTATTATGAAAAGATGCTGTATTTTTTGTCAAGTGCTTTTTCTGGGTGTATTGAGGTGATTGTAAGATTTTTATCTTTCAGTCTGTTAATGTGATATATCATTTATTTGTTTATGTTGAATCATCCCTTGAATAAATCCTGCTTGTTGCTAATGTATGATCTTTTCAATGTAGTGTTGAATTTGGCTGGCTAGTATTTGTTGAGAATTTGTCTATACTCATGAGGGATATTTGTCTTTAGTTTTCTTTTCTTGAATTATTCTTACCTAGCTTTAGTGTCAAAGTAATGCTGACACTGCCTTCAGCTAAGGTCATGATCTCACGGTCTTGGGTTGAGCCCCACATCAGGCTCTCTGCTCAGTGGGGAACCTGCTTCCCTCTCTCTCTCTGCCTGCTGCTCTGCCTACTTGCTATCTCTCTCTCTCTCCCTTTGTCAAATAAATAAAATCTTTTTTTAAAAAAAGTAGTGCTGGCCTCATAAAATGAGTTTAGTATTCTCTCTTCAATTTTTTGGGAGAGTTTGAGAAAATTTTTCAGTTCTATGATATCTTCTCAATTCTTTTTTATTATTTCTATCTCTTTGGTAAATTTCTTATTTAGTTTATGTATTATTTTCTGAATTTCCTGTTCCATTATCTTTCTGTGTTTTCTTGTAGCTCATTGAGTCTCCTCAAAACAGCTCTTTTGGGATTCTTTATCAGGTAAATCATTCATCTCCTGTCTTTGCACTCCATTACCAGAAGATTATTGTGATTCTTTGGTTGTGTCTTATTATCCTGATTTTGCATATTCCTTGAAGTTATGCATTGCTTTCTGTTCAAAGTAACAATCACCTCCTACAATTTTACTAATTACATTTGGGAGAAAGATACTTTTCATTAGCGCTGCTAGAGATTCTGAGGCTACTTGGTACTTCTGTGGGTACCCCCGCGACTGCTTCTTACTCCATTTTGTGGCACAATTCTTAAACTTGTATGTCTGCTCTGGATCCTTCAGCACACCAGGCTCTGTACTCACAGCTTCTCTTTTGTTTTCCCACAGGTGGCCCTAAACCTTAATTTTGTGGTCTCTCTTTAGCCTGCAGATTCAGCCAGGTTTTTTTCTGTGTGCTCTCTGGCAGTTTGCTATAACCCACTTGAACCACTTTCAGGAGCACACACAAGTTGGAGATGTGTAGTGTGAGGCTTACAGAACTCTATGATTACCTGTGGACCAGTTGGGATTGACCCAAGGGTGAGTCACTCCCAGCAGCTTATGGGAAGGATTCTTGATGAAATCCATAAGAAGGCTTCTATATGAAATCTGTAAGACAGTGTCCCTTTAAAGTCCTCCAAGAATTCTGTCACTTTCCTCACCTCTTTACACCCTCTGAATCATTGAGATTTTGATTAGCACTCTGGATAGGATGAGAGAGAAATGAGCCCCTTTGGCATTGTCCTATATAGCTGGGGACACAGGGGCTCACTCACATGCTCATCCTTTTACCTGCAGGATAAATCAAAAGCCAGGGAAAATCTTTCATTCATTCATTCATTTATTTATTTATTTATTTATTTATTTGACAGACAGAGATCACAAGCAGGCAGACAGGCAGGCAGAGAGAGAGAGAGAGGAGGAAACAGGCTCCCTGCAGAGCAGAGAGCCCGATGCGGGACTCGATCCCAAGACCCTGAGATCATGACCTGAGCTGAAGCCATCGGCTTAACCCACTGAGCCACCCAGGTGCCCCAGGGAAAATCTTTCTTGGCCCTGTGTTGTGATGCCTTGCAGAAGAGGTGATATAGATTAAGTCATTCTGTTTTTGTTGCCCTCTCCAGTGCATCCAAACTCATAATTATTTTTCTTGGCTCTAATGGAGTGCTGGAACATCTCTCAAAACCAGGCACAAAGGCTCTTTCATCTGGGTGATTGTTTCAAGTCAGCATTCTTCAGGTTCTTCCAGATTATGACCAAGTAGAGCCAGTTCAATTTTTGACATGTTAAATTTGAGATCCTTGTTAAACATCTGGTTAGAGATGATGAATAAGTAATTAAATATTCAAGTCCCTATAACAAGTGAGAAGTTTAGTCTAGAGATATAAATTTGGAAATCATTAGCAAGCATACAGATGGCATTTAAAGCTGTAAGACTCAGTGAAATCACCAGGGAAGTGAGTGTAGATAGAAAAGAAAAGCAGACTAAAGTCTGATCCCTAGAGCACTGTAATGTTACAAAGTTAGGAATAAACCAAGAAGGAAAGCAAGACTAAGAAGAAGATACCAGAAAACCAAGAGAGAGTAGAGTCTTGAAAGTCAAGAAAATAAAGCTTATAAAGGAGTGGAGTGATCACTTGTGTTAAATCCTATTCTTAGATCAAGTAAATTAGGCCTGAGGATTGACTTTGGATTTAATGAAGTAAGATCATTGGTGACCTTGACAAAAATGTTTTAGTAGAGGTGTTAGGCAAAAGTCTGATTTGAATGAATTTAGATTGAATGAGAGAAAAGAATTTAGAAAGAGCAAGTATAAAAAATCTTTAAGAGAAATTTTATTTAAATAAAAAAGAGAGTTGAACATTAGCTGGAGGAAGATCAGGGGTCAAGAGAGGATCTATCTGTTTTTAGACAGGATAAATGACAGCTTCTTTATATGGTAATTTAGAAGTTCCAGTAAAGAAGAAAAACTGGTATTAAGGTGAGGGAATAATTTGTTCAAGGGTTGACCTTGAGCAGGTTAATGGGAATGGGATCTAATTTATAGATAGGTGGTTGGAATTTACTAGGATAATTATATCCTCTTGATGAAGTTACTCTTTTATCATTCTAAAATATTCTCTTTATTTCTGATCATTTTCTTTGTTCTTGAGTCTACCTTCTGAGGATTATCTGGCCACTCCAGTTTTCTTTTAATTAATGTTAGTATGATGTATCAGTCTCTATCCTTTTAGTCTCTAAATGCCATTATATTCGTAGTGCTTCTTATAAACAAAATAAAGTTGGATCTAGCCTTCTTATCTAACCTGAAAATGTCTTTTAATTGGAAAGTGTAACCATTTACATTTAATGTAATCATCAATATAATTGAGTATAAATATACCATTTTGTAGTTTTTTTCAATTTATCTCATATGTTCTTTGTTTCTTTTCTCCCTTTTATCCTGTCTTCTTTTGGATTCAGGGGTTTTTTTATTACTATTATTTCATTTGTAGACTTAATTATACCTCTTTGATTTTTTTTGTTTTGTGTCATTTCCCTAGGCTTTAAAGTATGTTTCTTTATGTTAACAAAGTCTGCCTTCAAATATTATATGACTTCACATAGATGGTAAAAATCTTACAAAAGTAAACTCACATTCCTTTCTCATTCTTCTTGCAGTTGCCATACATTTTACTTCTCCATATAAATGAATTAATATTTCATTATTTTTATTTGAGACAATCAGTTTTTTCAAGATATTTTTATAATGAGAAACAATCTGTTATATTTGCTTATACACTCTAAATTTTTGTTGCTCATTACTCCTTGTGTAGATCTTATTTGTCTTCTAAAGTACTTCCTTTGTTTGCAATGAATTATCTTTTTTTTTGTCTGAAATATCTTTGTTTGATTTAAATTTTTAAGGCAGTTTTTTTGAGGTATGGTTGTCCTATGATAAACTGCACAAATTTACAGTGTATAATTTGATTAATTTTGAAATGTGTGCACACCTATGACACTATCACTACAGCCAAAATACTGAGCATATCCTTCACCCCAAGAGTTTCTTATTTCTTTTTGTAACTTCTTCCCATTCCTCCTAGCCCCTGCCCCCCTAGGCAGGAACTGATTTAAATAAATAAAGCTGCTGTGAACCATGTGTGCATGTCTTTGTTTGAAAATATGTTTTCATTTCTCTTGGGTTTTGCTTTAGTTTGGCCAGTGCAGAATTTTGGGTTGACAGCTTTTTTCTTTCAATAGCTTATAGATTGTATTGGACTTGTAAGTTTGAGGCAAGTCTGCTGAAATCTTAACCTTTGTTCCTGTGTATGGAATGTGTCCTTTTTTCTCTGGATGATTTTTTTTTCCTTTTTTATAGGGTTTCAGCAATTTGATTATGACATGCTTGTGTGGCTTTTCTTCATGTTTGGGTTTTATAGGCATCTTAGAACTGTGGGGCTTTATTTTACACCAAGTTTTGGAAGTTTTTTGGCTGTTGATTCTTCCAATATTTTTTTATTTCTTCTCATCTCCTCTCCTTCTGGGACTCCAGTTACATGTATACATTAGGATGCTCGATTTTTTTTTTTTTTTGCTCGATTTTTTCCCACAGGTCACTGTTGCTCTGTTTATTTTTTTTTTCCAAGTCCCCCCCCCCCCGGTGTATTTAGTTTGAGTAGTATCTAACGCTGTGTCTTCAAATTCACTTATTTTTCTTCCACAGTGTCTAACTTGCTATTACTACCATCCAGGGTATTTTTTATTTCAGGTATTTTTATTTCTATAATTTCAACATGGGCCTGTTAAAATATCTTCCTTTTCTCTCACCATGTGCATGTTCTGCTTTTGTTCTTGAGCATATGGAGTATATTTATAAGGGCTGTTTTAATTTCATTGTGAGCTAATTATATATCTGTGTCATTTTTTAGTCTATTTCTATTGACAGCTTTTCCCTTTTTCTGTTTATAGGCCACATTTTCCAGCTTCCTTGTATCCCTGGTATTTTCTTATTTATTGGTGCTTGACATTGTAAATTTTACATTATTGGGTGCCAGATTTAAAGTATTGCTTTTAATATCTTTGGGCTTTGTTCTGGGACATGTTGAGTTACTTGGAATCATTTCAACCCTTTCAAGGCTTTAACTCAGGGCTACTTTAAACCTACTGCTAAGGCACTACCCTTCTGAGGACATTACCAAAAGCCCTACCTATTAGGAAATCTTTCTACTCTGGCTAGTGCTAATACAAATTATAATCAATTTTGCATGAACCCTCAGGATTTGTTCCACTTACTCTTCTCCTGTGGTTTTTGCCAAACTTTAGATAGTTTATTCATACGAATGTACAGTAATTGGTCCAAGACTCAAAGAGGCTTCTCTGTAGATCATCACAGTTCTTTCTCTGCATCTCCCTCCTCTTGTTTTTCTAGATTTCTTGGCCTCCCAAAACTCCATTGTCTCCTCAACTCAAAAGGACTATTAGGCTCTTATTGCAATTCCATTCCTGGCACTGTGGCCTATAAAGTCCCCTGGACAGTAAGAGAAGGCAATAAGAAGGCTCATTTAATTTGTTTCCCTTCTCTTGGAGATCACTATTCTGTGCTGCCTGTTGTCAAATGCCTAAAATCTGCTCTTCCATACATTTTGTTTCACTTTCATGTTTTTTAATGTAAAAAGTTAAGTCCAACCCTGTTACCCCAGTGTGGCTAGTAACCTTAAGTTGACCTTTTCTAGGAGTGAGGACAGTTCATCTTTAGTAATAGAAGAGAAAGTAAAGTGTATGGACACTGATGCATATAGGTAGATAAGTGTGGCAGCAGCAGTTTAGAATTTTTGTTGCTTGTGTTTTCTCAATGAAATAAGTTACAAAATTACTGGCTTAAAGCAGGGATAGGAAAAGAGGCGTTTGAAGTTTGGTGGAAAGAAAGTGTGATGTCATCACCTAGGAGAGTGAGAAACAGAGAATGAACTGGATACTGCTGTGCAGCATAGTCTTCTTGAACTGGTAATCGTGAATTTCATGTCAGAGCTTCAGTTTTGCCTTTCTCCAGACATGTTTAGCTGTGTGGTACAAGTGCATAATGGTTGGATTTAGCCACTTTTTGATTTTACCAAGTGTCAGAAAATCTTTTCTTTTTTCTTTAAGACTTTTTTTTTTAAGAGAGAGGGAGAGAGAGCCAGCATGCAGTTGAGTGGGGGGAGGGGATGAGAGAGAGGAAGAAAATCTTCAGCAGACACCCACTGAGTGCAGAACTTAATGCAGGGCTTGATCCCAGGATCCTGAGATCATGACCTGAACCAAAGCCAATAGTTGGCCACTCAACCAACTGAGCCACTCAGGTGCCCCCAGAAAACTGTTTTCCTGAAAGAAAAAAAAAAATTATTATTTTCTGAAATAAGGCAAAATGGAGTCCAACATCCTTCTTTGTCATATGGGCCCCCAGGTATTATCTAGCAGAATAAATTTAATTCAGCTCACAGTTAACTATTGATTAAAGGTTCCAGGTAATATATGAAGGTGCATAATGTAGTTTTTTGTCTAGAAGGGATGCAGATAATTACTGCCTAGTGGAACATATAGTTTATGACTGTTGTTGAATGTTAATCAGGTTTGTTCCTCATTCTAGCAATTCTGTACTCAGCTTCTTAAGTGCTCTTTGAATTGGCTATAGCTTCTTCCTGATTCTCTAATTGAATAAAATATCTGATCTGTATTCATTTGGTCTGATTTGCATCAGGGTCTGGTTTAAAAAAAATTATCATGCTTTAACACACATGCACAATAAAGTGATAGTGAGAGAGAAACAAGAAAGCTGAGAAGTTAATTTAATGATTGACCACAGAATTGAATCTGGGAAAGGAGGTACATGAGGATAAGAGGGGAACAAACGTTAGTGGAAAAGTGGAGAAAACAATACATCGCAAGTTTGGGTGTAGTAGAAGGTAGAAGAGTCTTAGAGGCCAGGTACTAGAGGAAGTAAGCTAGAGAGGTCAATAGTAATGATTGGAAATTGATAATGTATAAGATTGTAGTTGTTGGTAAGAATAAAATTTATAGCATGATCTTTGGAAGATGAGGTCAAAGAGCTGAGGAGTTGGTTGAGATCATTACTTTTACTGACATCATCAAGAACCATAGCAGAAGTACAAGAGTATATTAGGAAGGGGGACAATGATTCAGGAGTAAAATCTTCAAAGAATGATGGACTATAACCAGTGGGTTGATAGGTGACTGTCATAAGGCAGAGAAATAGGTGGTATAATATAATGACATAACATCAAAGCTAGATGCATTTAGAGAAGGGGGAAGGGAACAGTCTAGAACCAACAAAGAGGACCAAGGAAGACACCAAAGCCCCACTTCCCCAGACCTACTGGCCAGGGAGAGGTAGAAGAGTAAGCAGCTTCTATTTGAAAGATCTAAATGAGCAACTTTATCCAAACTTTATCCTCAGGAGGGAGTCAACTTTCAGTGAGGAAAAGAAAATAACAATACACACAATACACAGAGAAGTTGAGCAGAGAGGCAGTTTTGCTACTGTTGGATAGCAAGTTCTAAACAGCACTCTGAAGTTGCTTCAGAAGAAAGGAACAGTGGGAGATGGGTCAGAAAAGGGGATGCATAAGCTCACATGAGTATTAGAGTGAGGGAAATGGGGAAGAACAAGGAGACCTGGAATTTGTGAGGAAACACACACAATGCCGAAAGGCAGAGTGAAAATAGCCGTGATGGTAACAAGGTGAAGGTGGGTAGGTCTTGCTAGGAACACACAAGGCTGTAGGATCTCACATAAACCCCTGCTTAATGCTGAAAGGCAAGCAGAAAACCACCTATAGTCCAGTAAGAGGCTCCCTCTATGTGTGGAAACATAATTTTGGGAACACGTGCATACCAATAAGAAATAGTAATAATGTAGATAGGAAATATGGTGACTGATTATTGAGGGTTTGCATAGCAGCCCAGAGAGTTTTAGGCTGTGAATGTCAGCATGGGAATCCATTGGAGGTTTATGGAGTCAGGATAATAAAAAGATGAAATCTGAATTTAGAAATATTGGTTTGGTAGTGGAGGGGAATGAAGCTGGAGGGTCAGTGAGACCAAATGGGTCCAGTAATCCAAGGATGATGTAGTGATGAAGATAAGGACAAGGAGGCAGTCATAGAGACTCTTGAGAGGAGAATCTGTGTGACATTGAGGCAGTAATATGCTGATTATTAAGAAAAAAGGGGACATCAGTGATGACGCTGAGGCTTTGATTTGGGTGGTAGAGGTAACATTCGTAAGTGACAAGTTGGGGATCTGAGACCAGCTTTAACCAGGCATAACTGCCAGGCTGTGCTTCCTAGATTCTAAAGGGATAGTATGAATATTTAACTTAATATACCCCCAACACACACATACACACCTGGAGTTGTACTGAAAACAATCTTTCACCTTCTAGCGTTTTCCCTTTCTTTTGCTTAGAGCTAGGTTAAACAATCTCTTGTTCTGTTCTTGTTTTTCTGTTTGACTTTGAGCAAAAGGACATGTTCAGAGAACATTTGGTACCTGCAGAACCTCAACTTTTGCAGGGTTTGAGGCAGGATCACAAATTAAATCCCAGTAAACACAAATGGCATGGACAGGCAACCCTGAATCTCGTGACTACTCCCAAGGCACCTTTCCTGTTCACAGCCTTAACTTGGCAGCCTGCCTGTGGGTCAGGAGGGACTTCCAGGCAACCATGTTCCTTTTCAGGTCTGCAGCACACTAGTCAATCGGGGGCGGTGGGAGGAAAAGAGGGGGAAAAGGGATTGTAGGGGAGACTGCATTGAGGAGAAATGGTATTGGGCACAAGAAGGCAATTGGAAGAAAAGAAAAAATTGCACGAAAGTCTCATGATTAAATAGAAAAAGTCTTAAATTCTAATACCACAAAACCTTTGAAAGTTAGTTTGCTTCTCCCTAGCACAGCCTTCCTCTCTGGTTCCTGTTTGACTTTCCCTCATCCAAGCATGCCTTATATCATGTTAGTGGCTTAAGAAGAAGTAAGATACTTCTTCCCTTAAATCCAAGATTGCTGATAGTTTTCAACTTGCATGAAAACTAATTGATTCATAGTGAACACTTGGAATGCTATGCGAAGATAGATTTTGAGTCCAAGTCTGGGTGCAGTGGGTGGGAATGCTGAAATCAGTGAGTGATGTCTGCTATGGATATGGGAAGATCTGTTAGGGACTCAATTGCCACACTTGTACTTTAGATAGTTTTTTAAGCAGAGCACCCCTCTCCTTTCCAGTTCTATTACCTTCATAAGCTTCTATCTTTTTTACCCCCATCCCTTTCTTTCCTTCAGAAGACTTTATTGTGACTCCCGGTATTGAGATCATGGAGGATCAGTGTGTGTTCTTCACATACCTTCCCAAAGACTTCTCAAAACATCTGAACCCACTGAAGAGTTCTCAGGTTTTACCCTCCCATCAGCAGAGTGGCATGATTTTGAGCTCTGACCATTTGGCTTTAGTGTTGAGGCAGCAGTGGGCCAATGGAAAAGGGGAGTCTTCAGAACATTACCCAGACACAGGATGGCCCCAACAGGAATGGCAAGCAATGCAAATCCCAGTGTCCTAGAGGATTCTGGGACCTTAGCTCTTTCCATTCTGGGATTGATACCAGGGGTGTCCCATGTGGTGAGCCAACAGTGAGATCTATCAAGCTTCAGCAAGTTCTTAGGTAGCAGCCAGTGACAGAAAGTTACAATCCAGCTTTAGGGAGAAGGGAGTCCCAGTAAAGTGGGATGGAAGTATTGAGCATGATTTTAGTTCCAGCAGGGACTTGAATGATACCCAGAAACACCAATTGGGAGAACATGGGGAGAAGGGAAAAATGTTGTACTTCTCTGGGAATGGGAGTGTGCCAGATCAATTGTATGTTCAGGTGGCACAATTAACTCTAGTTCTCCTACCAGCTGATAAGAACTGAGCACCCAATGTTATATGTCAACTAGATCTCAATTTTAAAAGAAGACACCTCTGTCTTTAGGCAGCATTTCTGAGGTTAAGAATAGGTTGAACTAACGGCAGGGTTGAAGTTCAACCAGTCTGCACTAGCTTGGCTCTCTAGTGCCCCCACCCATGCCTTCTCTGGGACTCCTCTCCCAGCTTCCCTATTATCCAGCAGTTAAAAGGTAAAAGTCTATACAACAGTGGGATATAGTCAATGCTTATTTTTTTGTGTGCAGAATTTAAGAAGTGATCTGGTTGAAGGACAACCCATCTCACACAGAAGTAGCCGTCTCCGTCTCTCAAGATCATTATGTATTGGCCTCATGAATCACCTAAAGAAAAGCGATTCCTTGTATTTGCTTGTGTATACTCTTTCTTCTAGTTTAGTGGGTGTCTGTTCAGGATCCAGGTTTCATCTACGCTTGTAAATTCACCTCATTATTTTTAAGGGATTTTTTATAAGTTGAAATTAACTTTATGGGACTCTATAGCTTTTAGGGCAATTTCTCCTCCCGTTAAAATACAAGGACCATACTCTAGTTTTCATTTTATGGAGTCAAATCATGCAGAAGCAAGAAGTGTTTATGGTTTAAGCACTTCTTTGTTATTCCATGAATTCTTGGAAAATTATAAAATGCCTTTTGCATGGCAGGTAAGAGAGACTCTATATTGTTACAGGAAGGCCTCCCTCTATTGATGTATTATTTGTGACAGTCACTACTGCGTTATGTTTGTATTGGCCAAAAGAATATTGATTCCTACTTCAATCCTCTCTCTCTTCTATGGCAACTGAAATTTCTCAATTAGGCCACCAGGTGGCAGATTAATTGCAGGAGAAGAAAAATTCATACTAAAGAAATGGAGATATTTCTTCCACTAAAGTGAAATGAGGAAATATCTTGCCCCCAACTTCTCCGTTCCTGTGTGATAGAACTCTCTGATCAGAAGTCATGTTTGAGGGGCACCTGGGTAGCTCAGAAGGCTCAGGTCATGATCCTGGAATCCTGGGACTGAGCCCCACATCCAGGGAGAGCCTGCTGCTCCCTCTTACTCTGCCCCTCTCTCCTGCTCTCTCTCTCTCAGATAAATAAATAAATATCTTTTAAAAAGAAGACATACTTGATAAACACAAAAGACAAAAAAAATCCAGTGGTTTTAAGCCTTTCTTCAGCCTATGTTTTTCTGTTCATTTGAAAGAAAACAACACAAAACCGGCTCCCCCCTTCCTAACAACCTTTCAGAACCCAGTTTGTTTGAGTCCTACCTGGCAGAGACCTCTCACAGAAATGAGTCCTGGCACTCAGGAACGTTTAGTCTTCTGTCCTTGTTAATCAACTAGATTATTTACAGTGGTCTTTTTTAGTGCCCGTACATAGTGTCATTATTGATTTACTTCCTCCTGTGGCTGAGCCTGGTGTTCTCAGTAATTTCTGGGTCTCCTACAGTTGGTTGCACCTGGCCTTCCTGCCTCCAATTTCTTCCTTTCCAACCCACTCTCCTACTTAAAAGCCCAACTCACTAGTGTATGAGATCAAGTGCAAACTCCAAGGCACATAGCACATGAGGCCCTTGTAACTTGGGCTTTAAGAAGCCTTATTCACACACACACACACACGCACACATTCAATACTGACATTTTAGGTGTCTGCCAAATATGCCATTTTTTTTTCCATACACATCTGAGTTTGCCTACACTGATCCCTCTACTTAGAATGCTCTTCCCTGCCTATGTCTGGCAAACATCCAGTGCCATGCACCTTGCTTGATTCAGGTGGACCTGTGCTGTTCCTACCTGTCTGACCTTAGCACTCTGTGCTAAGCCTCCTCTTACTCATCTCATCCCATTGATATATAGATGATTGAATTTTACATCTCTCTGTCTCTCTCTAAATGTAATCTCTTTGTTCGAGAAATTTAATGAATGATAGGATATTATTTTCCAAATAAATAAATTCAAAATTTTGCTAAGTAAAATTAAATGATGGATAATCATTACATATCTGGGTCATTTCAAAACAAAAAAATACTAAAACATTAATTACTGAACATAGGTTTATCCACTTTGGGCTTCCTTTTATTGAAGAACTATAGACATTTGGATCTATCAGTAAAATGTGTCTCATGACACACTAAAATATTTACTATGAGAAAGCATATGTTTTTAGAAATTATAAAACATATTTATGAATTTGCCAAGCCACAGAATGGTAATGTAAAAGATGGTTTGAGGCGCCTGGGTGGCTCAGTGGGTTAAGCCGCTGCCTTCGGCTCAGGTCATGATCTCGGGGTCCTGGGATCGAGCCCCATGTTGGGCTCTCTCCTCAGCGGGGAGCCTGCTTCCCTTCCTCTCTCTGCCTGCCTTTCTGCCTACTTGTGATCTCTGTCTGTCAAATAAATAAATAAACATTATTTTTTAAAAAAAGATGGTTAATAATTGCTTACTTCTTAATTTTCATTAGAAATTAAATGTTTCTAAGTATAAAAAAATCTAATATATGTGATTAAGACTACTAGAAATAATATGGGAAACATCTCTGTATGCAATAAAAGTAGGACACGTTTTTGGTAAAAGAAGGTATGAGAAATGGAAATGCATTTTCATTATGGTAAAAGAAGGTAATTTTGTCCTAAATTGAGCCTGGTTATTTCAGAATATGAACAAAGAAAAACAAAGGACAAAATCTGAATGTAAAAAAAAACCTTATAGACAGAGTTTGTGGAAAAGGAATCTTTGGACAGAAATTTTAATGTGTGGCCAAGCAGGCTAAGATTAGAATAAATTAAGTCAAATGAATTTTAACATCAAAAGTCAGCTGGTGCAAAATTAGAATTTGGTTTTCAAAGGACAACACAGTGTGGCAACGATGGTCCACACTCTGCGACAACTATGCTCATCTGTCACCATTGACTATATTCCCTCTGCTACACCTTTCATCCCTGTGACTTACGTATTCCATACTGGAAGGCTGTACCCACCCCGACTCACATTCACCCATTTTGCCCATCTCCCCCAACCTCTACCTTCTAGTAACCACCAATTTTTTCTCTGTATTTATGAATCTATTTCTTTTTTATTTGTTTGTTTTGTTATTTGTTTTGTTTTTTATATTCCACATATAAGTGAAATCATATGGCATTTATCTTTCCCAGTCAGATTTATTTCACTTAGAATAATACCCTTTAGGTCCACCCATGTTGTTGCAAATGGCAAGATTTCCTTTTTAATGGCTGAATAATATTCAATCATGTTTATATATACCACATCTTTATCCATTTATCCTTTATATGTTCATCTACGGATGGACACTTAGCTTGCTTCCAAACCTTGGCTGTTGTAAATAATGCTGCAATAAACATGAGGGAACATATATATCTTTTCATCTGCCAAAAGTGATAGTTTAGCTTCTTCTTTACCAAGAAGATGCCTCTATGGATGCCTCTAATTTCTTTTTCTTGTTTGATTGCTGTGGCTAGGATTTCCAGTATTATGTTGAATAAAAGTGGTGAGCATGGATATCTTGGTCTTATTTCTAATCTTAGAGAAAAAGCTTTCAGTTTTTTATCATTGAGTATAGTGTTGGCTGTGATTTTGTTATATATATGGCCTTTATTATTTTGAGGTATGATTCCTCTAAACTTTTGCTGAGAATTTTTTTCATGAACAGATGTTCAGTTTTGTCAAATGTTTTTCCTGCGTCTATTGAGATGGTTAAATTATTTTTACCCTTCATTTTATTAATGTACTATATCCATGTTGATTGATTTGCAAACACTGATCCATCTTTACAATCCATGATAAATCCCACTTGATGGTGGTGAATGATTCTTTTAATATATTGTTGCATGCTGTTTAGTTATATTTTGTTGAGGATTGTTGCAACTATGTTCATCAGTGCTTTTGGTCTGTTGTTCTTTCTTTCTGTAGTGCCTCTGTCTGGTTTTGTTATCAAGGTAATGCTGACGTCATACAAAGTATTTGGAAACTTTCCGTCCTCTCTATTTTTTAGAATAATTTTGGGGGGAAAAGGTAGTAACTTTTTTTGGAGGCAGGGGTGGCAGAATTCAACTGTGAGTCCATCTGGTCCTGAACTTTTGTTTTTTGGGAGTTTTTTGATTAGTGATTCTATTTTGTTACTAGTAACCAGTCTTTACATATTTTCTGTTTCTTCTGAGTCAGTTTTGGAAGATTGTATGTTTCTAGGAACTTAACCCTTCTAAACCTAGAATTTATAATTCTTATAATTTTTCACACTATTCTCTTACAGTCCTTTGTATTTATGTGGTGTCAGTTCTTACTTCTCTTTCATTTCTGATTCTGTTTGTGTCCTCTATTTTTCTTGGTGAGTCTAGCTAAAAGGTTTATTTATTTTGTTTATCTTTTCAAAGAACCAGCTCTTGATTTCATTGATCTTTTTTATTTTTTTATGTCTATTTCATTTATTTCCACTTTGATCTTTATTATTTCCTTTTTCCTACTAAATTTGGGCTTTGTTCTTCCAATTCTTTTAGGTATAGGTTTAAGTTGTTAATTTGAACTTTTCTTATCTCTTGAGATGACCCTGTATCACACTATAAATTTTCCTCTTAGATCTGCTTTTGCTATGTCTCAAAGATTTGGGGTCATTGTATTTTATTTTTATTTGTCTCCATGTATTTTTTAATTTCCTCTTTAATTTCCTTATTGACCATTTGTTATTTAGTAGCATGTTGTTTACCCTCTACATCTCTATTTTTTCCAGGTCTTTCTTAGAATCAGTTTCTGGTTTTATATCATTGCTATTGGAAAAGATACTTAATATGATTTCAGTATTCTTAAATTTTTCAAGATTTGTTTTGTGACCTAACATGTGATTGATCCTGGAGAATGTTCTGTATGCACTTGAAAAGAATATATTCTGGGTTTTTTGGATGGAATGTTTATATATATATATATATATATATATATATATATATATATATATATATATATCTGTTAAGTCCATTTGGTCTAATGTATAATTTAAAGCCACTGTTTCCTTCTTGATTTTCTGACTGGGTGATCTACCCATTGATGTAAGTCGGGTGTTAAAATCCTCTGTTATTATTGTATGACTGTCAATTTCTTTATGTCTGCTAATATTTCCTTTATGTATTTAGATGCTTTGATGCTTAACATATAAACATTTACATTTTTTATATCGTCCTGTTGGATTGTCTGTTTATCATTATGTAATGCCCTTTTTTGTCTCTTGTGATCTTTGTTTTTAAGTCTACTTTGATATAAGTAAGCATTACTACTTTGTTTTGTTTTTGTTTTTGTTTTCAGTTCTGTTTGCATGGAATATATTTTTCCTTCTCTTCACTTTCACTCTGTATGTGTCTTTAGGTCTAAAGTGAATCTCTTACAGCCAGCCTATAGATGGGTCTTGTTTTTATATCCATTCTGTTACCCTATGTCTTTTGATATGAGCATTCAGACCATTTATATGATAAGTAATTACTGATAGGTATATACTTATTGCCATTTTGTTAATTGTTTTCTGGCTTTTTTTTTTTTTTGTAATTCTCTGTACCTTTCTTCTTCTCTTATTCTTTTCCTTGTGGTTGATGACTTTCTTTAGTGTTATATTTTCTTTCACTTTCTTTAGCATTATATTTGATTTTCTTTCTCTTTATTTTTTGTATATGTAATAAGGGTTTTTGGTTTGTGGTTACCATGAGATTCATATGTAACTACAAAATATAGAGCAGCCTACAGTAACTTGGTGGTTACTTAACTTTAAACACTTTCTAAAAGAACTTCATTTTTACCCCCTCTATACTTCATGTATATTTTGTTATATTTTATATCTTTGTATATTGTGAGTTCTCTTTTTTTTTAAATTTTTTATTTTTTATAAACATATATTTTTATCCCCAGGGGTACAGGTCTGTGAATCACCAGGTTTACACACTTCACAGCACTCACCAAAGCACATATCCTCCCCAATGTCCATAATCCCACCCCCTTCTCCCAAAATTGTGAGTTCTCTTAACTGAGTTATTAGATATCACTTATTTTACTACTTTGGTTTTTTAAGCTTCAAAGTTGTTTTTTAAGTGATTGCTCTATTACCTTTATTGTATGTTTGCTTTTTTACTCATGAAATTTTTTCCTTTTATAATTTTTTTACTTCTAACTATTGCCTTTTCTTTTCCACTTAAAAAGTCCCTTTAACATTTCTTGTAAGACTGGTTTGGTGGTGACAAACTCCTTTACCTTTTGTTTGTCTGGTAACACTTTATCTTTGCCTTCATTCTGAATGATAAATTTGCCTGGTAGACTATTCCTCATTGGAGGTTTTTCTTTTTCTTTTAGCACTCTGAATACATGATGCCACTCCCTCTGGTCTACAGTGTTTCTGCTGAAAAATAAGCTAATAGCCTTATGAGGTTGTGCACAAGTAGTTTCTTTGTCTTTCTGCTGTTAAAATGTCTTGTTTATCTTTAATCTGTGACATTTTAATTATTTTGTCTTATAGTATGGACCTCCTTGGGTTCATCTTGTTTAGAACTCTCTATGCTTTCTAAACCTAGATGTCTGCTTATTCCTCCAGACTAGGGAACATTCCAACTATTATTTCTTTTTTTAAAGAATATTTTATTTATTTATTTATTCAACTATTATTTCCTTTTTTAAAGATTTTATTTTTGTATTGGTCAGAGAGACAAGGAGGGAGAGCATAGGCAGGGGGAGATGCAGGCAGAGCGTGAAGCAGGCTCCCACTGAGCAAGGATCCCAATGCAGGACTCTATCCCAGAGCCCTGGGATCATGGCCTGAGTCAAAGGCAGCCACTTAACTGACTGAGCCAGGTGTCCCTCAACTATTATTTCTTAAAATAAATTCTCTACTCCATTCTCTCTTTTCTCCCTGGGACCCCTATGATTCAAATGTTTGCTTGATGTTGTCCAAGATATCCCTTATCCTGTCCTCATTTTTTTGTTCATTTTTCTTTTTCCTGTTTAGTTTTCCATTTTCCTATCTTCCAGATCACTGATCTATTCTTCTACACTCTCTAATATATTGTTGATTTCCTCTAATATTTCATTTTCATTTCAGTATTGTATTCTGCAACTCTAGTTGGTTCTCTTTTCTATTTTCTCTTTGTTGAAATTCTCACTGAGTTCCTCCACTCCTTTCTGTAGTCCAGTTGCATCTTTAGATTCCTACTTTGAACTCCTTATCCGGTAGATTATTTAACTCCATTTTATTTCATTCTTTTTCTGAGATTTTGTCTTTTTCTTTCATTTGGATCATATTCCTCTGTCTCCTGTGTAGACTGCATGTGCCTGGTGATTTTGACTGGCTAGGCGGAGCTGTGGCCAACATGGGCTGAGGGTTCCAAAGCATTCTGTGCTGCAGCAGCTCTTGTGGGATAGCTAAAGTGGATATGGGCTGGGGTGGTCCTGGGACTGTCTATGCAGAGGGCACTTTAGTAGGACAGCTGAAACTTAAGTGGGTACAAGCCAGGGTGTCCTCAGGTACTCCATTCAGGGGTGCCCAAGAAGCCAAGGTGGGTATGGGGCTGGGGAATCCTGTGATGCTTTGTGCTTGGGATCATCCAACCAGTCCTCTGGAGTCAAAGTGAGTGGGGTCTGGGAGATCTCCAGGGCACTCTGCACCTAAGCTACCCTGATGAGTTGTCCAAAGCCAAAGTGGTAGTGCTTCAGGGCTCTTTCTGCCTTTGTCACTTCAGAGAGGAGGCTAGAGCTATAGTGAGGGCTGACCAGAGGTATCTTGCTGTGTGCTGCTCTAGGGCCACCTTGATGGGATCACTGGAATGGTGTGGGCTAGAGGTCTGGGGCTTGCTCAGATAGTAGGCTGGCTAGAATGCCAGGACCCTCATTCAGTCTGCACTATTAAGGCGGAGGGTGAATATGAACCATGATGCTTGTCAGCCCCTCTGACCCAAGGGAACTCCCCACTCACTGGCACAGTTTTAGGGCCAGATCCTTCATATTCTAGTTGACCTTTTAACCCATGGCAATTTTTCTGTGTCCCAGAGCAGAGGAATCTGCTCACAGTCCCTCAGGACTATCCCTCCACACTGCAGTTTGCCACATGGGGTGAAGGAGCTGGGAGTTCTATTTGTTACCATGTCTCTGTCTCCTTTGCCTTTCTTTATGTGGTCTCTCTCTCTTTTGTTGTACAGTTGCTGTTCAGTCAGCCCTCAGTTCTTCATAGATTTGATGTGTCTGTGAAGAAAATGAGTTCACAGTCTTTGACCTTTCCTTTTCTAACTCTTGAAAGTGTTGTGGAATCCACTGCTAAAACAATAGATGCCCAACAAAAATCCTTAGACCCTGCCAAAGTTGTTGATAATAATAGTGCTTAATTATCTCTTAGCTGAGCAAGGAAATGTCTATGCTGTGGTTAACATCACCTACTGCACCTGGTTTAACACTTCTGGGGAAGTTCAAGCTCAGTTACATAAGATCACTGAGCAAACCATTTGGTATAAAGAGATGACTCCTTCAGTGGGGGCTCTCTTTGACTTATTTGACTTTGACTCTTTTGGGTCTTGGGGACCATGACTCCAAAGGGTATTTCAAACATTGGAAATTATCCTACTTATAATAATCATAACAGTCTCCTTAGCACATTGTATTCTCTCAAAGGTTTTCAATATGTGTTCACAGTTACTAACCACCAAGCAAATGATCTCCTTAAGATTGGAACATCAGAAAAGGAATAAAGAGAATTATCAGCCTAAAAAATTGTGAACCTGAAGTCATGGCCTGTGAATATCACAGAGATTAAGCCAAACACAACAAAATTTTCCCAACCCCTTTCTGCCTTTAAAATTTTTTCCTTTCTATAGCTCTTTAGAGCTCCTTTCTATTGGCTAGGTAGGATGCTTCCTAATTTATGAATCATTGAGTAAAGCCAATTAGGTTTTCAAATTTACTCAGTTGAATTTTTTTCTTTAACACCCAGATCAAGTCCTTTTGGGACTGAGCTTTTACACACCACAGAAAGGAAATTCTTGGGCAAACTTGAGAGTCTGCCAACTTGAAAGATGAGTTCACAGCTCCCCAACCAGAATACAGAGGCACCATGGGAGGTCCCTCCCACCTCAAACTTTGGCAGAATTTTGCTGATTCATCCTCATGTAAGGGAATTCTTAGGGAGGAGGGGTGATGGGTTAGCTGGGAACACCCTAGACTGTATGATACAGAGAGGAAGTTTGGCCAAGTGGAGCTCCAGAACTGTGGCCTGAATGCAGGCTTTGTTTAGATGACAAGAGCCTGGTGCCATTTATCTCTGAAATAAAGGTAAAGAACTTAGGGATGAATCCACTGGTCTTGCTACATTTTGCTGTATTCATTCCCCTTGAGAAACCTATTTTATCAAGTAGGCTATTACTTTGAGAAGAAAGAGACTCCTGTGGGTTAACTATAAATTTAGTTTGGAAAACTAATTTGAAAAACAACACCCAGCTATTGAAGGGAAAAGTGAATTTTCCCTTCCCCAAACTGGTTGATTCTTTGTAGATTTCCATCTCAGAAGCTGCTTCCTGGGAGAACTTTAGCCTGGAGAGGGATGTGCCCTTCACTGCAGGGCATGGCCCATGTGCAGACATTGTATAGTATTTCTTGGTTTTATTTTTCTCCAGCAAGAAAGCCTGGATTAGAGATTTGTGGTGGGAAGAGGGAGCTGACTATTCGCAGCTATTTAAAGCCCAACCTAGCACAAACTAACGGGTGGTTATCACCCTTACCTCACAACTTTCTATCCTTCAGGATTCAACTTTTTTCTCTTCTGAGTATGGGCTAGTCACTTTCTTGGACTACGAGTCAGTGAGGTCAGGCTCCTTCTTGAGCAGTGTCCCCCAGTGGCTCAAGTAGGATTCGCTCAATACATTTGTGAAATGAGCAGAGCAAGTGAATGAATAAGTTAATGAGCCCTTATCCTGGTGTCTCAAAATTTTTTTGTCTGTCTTGCTAACTAAACTGAACATTGTCTTAGGGCAGAAGCTGTTTGCCTTGTTCACCAGTGCCAAGGGTAGTGCCTGATCAAAGTATTTCAAATATGGAAAGGAGGAAGGGACGGGGGATTTTGTTCCTCTAAGAGTTTTTCTCCCAGTTGGGAAGGTCAGATGAGCACATATGGAATAATCTGAGAACCATAAGCAGCTAAGCTGATATTCAGGGATATTCAGAGAGCACAAGATGCCCTGAGGAGATATCACACAAGTTGAAGAGGGACTGCCCAGGCACTTAGAGGACCACAAAGCTCTGTCCCAGGAAGAACCAGCCAGGATGACACACTCTGTGAGCCAAGTTTGGTGCGAACAGCATTGGAAGTTTGGAAGTTTCTTAAAGGAATGGAAGTGTTGCTAATTGCTGATCAAAGGCAATTGGATTTAGTACACCAAATGATTAAGTGAATGAGAGCCCCAGGACCCTTTTCTCCAGCCTCATTGCCTAGAGCTAGGCTAAGATAAAAGCAGGGAGAATTTGGTCTCCCAGACAACACTGTCTTAATAGGCAGGACAACAATAGTCACACCTTTTTTTATTAAATCCACTCCCCGCTTTGTAATCTTTAGACACTTGACAAGTGCTTTGCATGAAAGGTTCACTCAGAATAGATGTAACAGCATGTAAGTGTCAGGAAAATCCACTAGATTTCTTGATCAGAATCCCTTGGTAAGTGATGGAATACAAACCCAAATGGAGGCCTAGGCATGGAAAGTTAGGCTACTGTACCCATTAGATTGCTGTTCCTAAATCAAACTAGTATGGGGATGTCTGTCCAACCTATATATACTAAACCTTCACCAATGAAACTCTATTTCTGCATTCCTTTTTTTTTTTTTTAAAAAGATTTATTTATTTATTTATTTATTTGACAGAGATAGATCACAAGTAGACAGAGAGGCAGGCAGAGAGAGAGGAAGGGAAGCAGGCTCCCCGCCAAGCAGAGAGCCCGATGTGGGACTCGATCCCAGGACCCTGAGATCATGACCTGAGCCGAAGGCAGCGGCTTAACCCACTGAGCCACCCAGGCGCCCCTATTTCTGCATTCCTTGATGTTAATCACCTCTCCTCCTGTTGCATATTTATACAGAATATTGGAGAGCTGACCTCAAATGCTAATCCCCTTGCAAAGTTTATTTCTGATTAGCTTTCTTTAAATGATAATTAACCATCCCTCAGATCTGAATTAGAACCAATGTACTCACCTTTATGTGACACAATGTATATGCTAAAGTATTAAAGAAAGTGAATTACAGACAGCGCGGCACAGAGAATTATGAAAATTTCTGAGCTTAGAGAGACTTGGGATTATTGTGCATTGTGGATGGGGTCTTCTTGGGCAATAAGGAGAGACTGGTGCCTGAGTGCAGAGGCACCAAACCTGACTCTACCTCAGATATGTCTGAAATCTCCTATCTCATAGCCATCATCTTCTTGGTTCCTGCCTTATCATCTTATGTCTTGAATTATTTTAACAGCTTCCTAACCAAACCGCCTGCCTCATATACTTCTCTCATCACTCCTCTCTCTGCCAGACAAATCCAGTCTCTTCAAAATCATCTGTGCATTCTCTCTAAAACACAATCTTGCTACAAAACTTGATGGTTTAAAACATGTCAGTGGCTTACCCACTCTTGACAGAATGAACTCCAAACCTCTTACCTCCCTAGCTTAGCTTAAATGCCCTCTATAATTTACCTTTTGCAGAGTCACCTCCTGCCATCTCCTGCTTTGCTACTGACACTTGGATTAATATAGAATGTTCTGGGTTTGCTCTCCTACCTGCTTTATCATGTTCATGTCTCAGTACCTTTGCATCAGATGCTCCCTCTTCTTCCCATTCACCCAACCTCATGTAACCAGCCCCTACTTATCCTACAACCGTTTCTCAGGATATAAAAGTAATATATGGGGGCGCCTGGGTGGCTCAGTGGGTTAAAGCCTCTGCCTTCAACTCAGGTCATGATCCCAGGGTCATGGGATCGAGCCCCGCATCGGGCTTTCTGCTCGGCAGGGAGCATGCTTCCCCCTCTCTCTCTGCCTACTTGTGACCTCTGTCTGTCAAATAAATAAATAAAATCCTTTAAAAAAAAAAGTAATATATGAAAATCAATTGTATATAAATGAGTAATGAACAATTGAAAATTGAATTAATTGTGATAGAATTGTTTATAATAGAATCAAAAAACATAAAGTACTTACCAATAAATTTAACAAAATACAGTTGACCCCTGGACAACATGGTTTTGAGCTGCACAGGTCTACTTATATGCAGAACTTTTTTGATAAGTACTGTACTTTAAGTGTACTTTATCTTCCTTAACTTTTTCTCTAGTTTATTTTAAAAATACAGTATATAATACCTATGGCATACCAAACGTGCTAATCGACTGTTTATGTTATCAGTAAGGCTCGTAGTCAGTCAACAGTAGGCTACTAGTAGCTAAGTTTTGGGGGAGTCAAAAGTTATACATAAATTTTGGCATCCCTAACCCCCACATTGTTCAAGGACCAACTGCATATACAAGTCTTACATGTTAGTAACTATAAAACCTTGATAAGAAAAAAAAAAAAAAAACCCTAAATGCAGAGAGATCCTATGGTCATGAATTAGAGGACCCAATGTTATTAATATGTATTTTTCCCAAATTGACCTATAGATTGCAATCCCAGTCAAAATCCCAGCAGGTTTTTCTCTATGTATTGACAGACTGATCCTAAAGTGTATATGGAAAGTCAGTAGTTCTGGAATAGCCAAACCGTTTTGAAAAAGAAGTACAAAGTTAGAAGGCTTACACTACCTGATTTCAACACTTAGTGGAAAGCTTTAGTAAATGAGGACAGTGTGGTTTGGGCCCAAGAACAGACCTGTAATTCAGTGGAGCAGAACTGAGGATCCAGAAATAAGCCTTCACATATACAGTCAATTGATTTTGACCAGTGTGACAAGATAATTCAAAGGAGAAGGAATAGTCTTCAATGACTAATGCTGGAACAATTGGACATCCAAATGTAAAAAATAAATGACACTCTACCCTTACCTCATGCCATAAATTAACTCAAACTGGATCATAGACCTAAATGTAACCTAAAACTATACAGTTTCTAAAAGAGAAAATAGAAGAATATCTTTATGATTTTGTGTTAGGCAAAAAACTTTAAAGACACAAAAAAGCACAAACCATAAAATTTTTAAAAATTGCTAAACTATGCAGCCATCAAAAGAAATGAAATCTTGCCATTTGCGACAACATGGATGGAACTAGAGCGTATCATGCTTAGCAAAATAAGTCAAGCAGAGAAAGACAACTATCATATGATCTCCCTGATATGAGGAAGTGGTGATGCAACATGGGGGCTTAAGTGGGTAGGAGAAGAATTAATGAAACAAGATGGGATTGGGAAGGAGACAAACCATAAGTGACTCTTAATCTCACAAAACAAACTGAGGGTTGCTGGGGGGAGGGGGTTTGGGAGAAGGGGGTGGGGTTATGGACATTGGGGAGGGTATGTGCTTTGGTGAGTGTTGTGAAGTGTGTAAACCTGGTGATTCACAGACCTGTACCCCTGGGGATAAAAATATATGTTTATAAAAAATAAAAAATTTTTAAAAATTGCTAAACTTTATCAAAATTAAAATGTTCTATTCAAAAGCCATTGTATGATAGGATATAATATCTATCAAGATAGGTAGGTGGGTAGGTAGATACATAGATACATAAATAGAGACATTTATCATAGGGAATTGGTTCTCCCACAATTATGGAGACCAAGAAATTCCATGGTCTGTTCTCTGAAATCTGGAGATTCAGAAAAACTAGTAGTGTGATTTAGTGTCAAGTCCAAAAAACTAAGAGCCAGGAGAGCTGAAGGTATAGATTCCTGTCCAACTCAAAGACCTCAGAAACAAGAGCACTAAGGCAGAGGATCGATGCCTCAGCTCAAGCAAGCAGACATAAAGAAAAAAATGGTGAATTTGTCTGCCTTTGTTCCTATTTGTTCTTTTATAGGCCCTCAATGGATTGGATGATGCCCACCCACAATGAAGAGATCAATTTATTCTACTGAATCCACCAACTCAGAAGCTGATCTTACCTGGAATGTCCTTACAGACACACCCAGAAGTAATATTTAATCTTAATATCCATTGGCTAAACAGATGACACATAAATTTAACCATCCAGGCACTGTTAAGAAAATGAAAGGACAAGTCGTAGTCAGAGTGAAAATATTTTCAGAGCAAACATTCAGTGAAGGACTTATGTCCAGAATACATAAAGAACTCTCAGAAGAGAAATGAACAATCCAATTAAAAATGGGGTAAAAAATTTGGGCAGACACTTTACCAAAGGAGATTTACACATGAGAAAAAAAAAACATGAATATGTTTAATATCATCAGTCATCAGGGAACTGCAAATTAAGACCACAATGAGATACATCAATATACCGGTTGGAATGGAAGGAAAAACCAAAGATACCAAGTGTCAGTTGAGAATACAGAGCAACTGGGACTCTCATAAGTTGCTGTTGGGAACACAAAAAGATACAGCCTCTTTTGAAAACACATGGGCAGTTTCTTATAAAGTTAAATGTATACTTCCCATAAGACCCAGCAAACTCACCCAGGTATTAATCTAAGATAAATAAAACTTACGTTCAAACAAAAACCTTTTCATAAATATTTATAGCAGTTTTATTCGTTATCATCAAAAACTGGAAATAACCCAAGCGAACCTCAATTGATAAATAGATGAACTTGTAGAATATTACTCTACAGTAGAAAGGAAAGAAATACTGATACATACAACAACATGACTGAATTCCAAGTGGACTTGAGACTGATTATAAAAATCAGACTCAAAAATCTACTTACTTTATGGCATTCTGGTAAAGGTAACACAAACAGAAACACAGATCAGTGGTTAACAGGAGCTAGTAGAGGTAAAGGGCTAATTGGAAAGAAATATGGGGGGAATTGGGGGAAATGATGGAACTGTTACATGTCTTCCTTGTAGTGATGGTTATACTACTGAATACATATGTCAAAATAAAACCATACACTAAAAGGTCAGATTTTACTGTTTGTAACTTATGCCTCAATAATTTTGTTTCAAAGAATTTAAGAATATTTAAGAGTTTTTGGTAATGTCAAGACCTCAGTGATTCCATGAGCACTGTGCTTCGGCCCTTTATTAATTTTTAAAATTCCTTAAACTTGTTGGAGGTACCCATTTTCTAACAATTACTTTTGTTGATAGTCATTTGACTCTGGTCTGCAAAGAGAAATGCAAAAAGTTTTCTTTCCCCTTTGTTTTCTTTTTTCTTTTCCTCTCTTTATCTCTCCCTCTTTCTTTAGTAAAAGTATACTTTCATATGTTGCTGATAGTAGGTCTGGAGATAGATTTATATCACCATTGAAAAGATGATCCTAGTTGCTGAAAATTTTCTCTCTCTCTCTCTCATCCTTTTTCAATGAACATTTTCAAACATTTACACAAGTAGTCAGAAGAGTTTGACATCCACATAACCATCACCCAACTTCAACAACTATCATTTTATGACCAACCTTGTTTCAACTATACCATTACCCACCCCTTACCTTAGGTTATTTGGCAGCAAATTCCAGACATATCATTTCTTCTGTCAATATTCAGTATGTATGTATCTCTAAAATATAAAGATTTTATTTAAAAATAACTACTTCTATTATTATATCTAAAAATATAATAAATTCTTTGATACTATTAAATTTTGTATTCACATTTTCAATTATCTCATAATTTTTTTAATATATATTGTTCATGTAAGTATGTTTAAACATTTCCTTGACACAGGATCCAAACAAGGTCCATACAATTATTTGGTTATGTTTCTTATACCTTTTTAATCTATAGGTTTTTTCCCTCCATTTCTTTTTCTTTTTATGAACATTATTTTTAGAACAGTTTTAAGTTTATAAAAAAGTTGGGAAGATGATAGAGAGCATTCTTATATACCCTTTATCTAGTTTCTCAATTAGTAACATCTTACTTTAGCATGGCACATTTATTACAACAAATGAACCAATATAGATACCTTATTATTAACTAAAGTCCATACTTCATTCAGATTTTCTTAGTTTTTACCTAATGTCATTCTGTTCCATAACATGGTATCCTACCTAGGATACCATGTTACATTTTTAAAAATTTATTTTTCTATTTTTAATTAACATATATGTATTATTTGCTTCAGGGGTACAGATCTGTGAATCATCAATCTTACACAATTCACAGCATTCACCATAGCACATACCCTCCCTAATGTCCATCACCCAGCCACCCTATCCCTACCCCCCAACCCTCAGAAATCCTCAATTTGCTTCCTAAGATTGAGTCTCTTATGGTTTGTCTCCCTCCCGATCCCATCTTGTTTCATATTTTCCCTCCCTGCCCCCATGACCCCCTGCTCTGCCTCTCAAATTCCTCATATCAGAGAGATCATATGATAATTGTTTTCTCTGAGTGATTTATTTTGCTTAGCATAATACCCTCTAGTTCCATCCATGGCATTGCAAATGGCAGGATTTCAGGGGGTTTTTGATGGTTACATAGTATTCCATTGTGTGTATATATGTGTATATATATACACACACACACATATATACATGTATATATGCCAAATCTTCTTTGTCCACTCATCTGTTGATGGACATCTAGGTTCTTTCCATAGTTTGGCTATTGTGGACATTGCTGCTGCAAACATTCAGGTTCACGTGCCCCTTTGGATCACTACATTTGTATCTTTTTTTTTTTTTTTTGGTAATATTTTAGTTATTTGAGAGAGAGACAGTGAGAGAGAGCATGAGAGGGGAGAAGGCCAGAGGGAGAAGCAGACTCCCCATGGGGCTGGGAGCCTAATGCTGGGCTCAATCCCAGGACTCTGGGATCATGACCGGAGCTGAAGGTAGTTGCTTAACCAACTGAGCCATCCAGGGGCCCCTACATTTGTATCTTTAGGGTAAATACCCAGCAGTGCAATTGCTGGGTCATAGGGGTAGCTCTATTTTCAACTTTGTGAGGAACCTCTATACTATTTTCCAGAGTGGCTGCACCAGCTTACATTCCCACCAACAGTGTAGGAGTGTTCCCCTTTCTCTGCATCCTCACCAACGTCTGTTGTTTCCTGAGTTTCCTGTGTGAAGTGATATCTCATTGTGCTTTTCATTTGTATTTCCCTGATGCTGAGTGATGTCGAGTATTTTTCATGTGTCTGTTGGCCATTTGGATGTCTTCTTTGCAGAAATGTCTGTTCATGTCTTCTGCCCATTTCTTGATTGGGTTATTTGTTCTTTGGGTGTTGAGTTTGATAAGTTCTTTATAGATTTTGCATATAAGCCCTTTATCTGATATGTCATTTGTGAGTATCTTCTCTCATTCTGTCGGTTTACTGTGCAAGGCTTTTGATCTTGATGAAGTCTGAATAGTTCATTTTTTCACTTGCTTCCCTTGCCTTTGATGATGTTTCTAGGAAGAAATTGCTGCAGCTGGGATTGAAGAGGTTGTGGCCTGTGTCTCCTCAAGAATTATGATGGATTCCTGTCTCACATCGAGGTCTTTCATCCATTTTGAGCCTATTTTTGTGTGTGGTGTAAGGAACTGGTCCAGTTTCATTCTTCTGCATGTGGCTGTCCAATTTTCCCAAAACCAATTTTGAAGAGACTCTCTTTTTTCCACTGGACGTTCTTTCCTGCTTTGTTGAAGATGAGTTGACCATAGAATTGAGGGTCCATTTATGGGCTCTCTATTCTGTTCCATTGATCTGTGTTTGTGTTTTTGTGCCAGTACCATACTGTATTGATGATGACAGCTTTGTAATAGAGCTCGAAGTCTGAAATTGTGATGCTGCCAACTTTGTTTTTCTTTTTCAACATTCCTTTGGCTATTCAGGGTCTTTTCTTGTTCCATATAAATTTTAGGATTATTTGTTCCATTTCTTTGAAAACAATTGATGGAATTTTGATAGGGATTACATTAAATGTATAGGTTGCTTTAGGTAGCATAGAAATTTTAACAATATTTGTTTTTCCAATCCATGACGTGGAATGTTTTTCCATTTCTTTTTGTCTTCCTCAATTTCTTTCATGAGTACTTTATAGTTTTCAGAGTACAGATTCCTTGCCACTATGGTTAGGTTTATTCCTAGGTATCTTATGACTTTTGGTACAGCTGTAAATGGGATCAACTCCTTAATTTCTCTTTCCCTGTCTTGCTGTTGGTGTATAGAAATGCAACTGATTTCATGCATCGATTTTATATCCTAACACTTTACTGAATTCCTGTATGAGTTTTAGCAGTTTTGGAGTGGAGTCTTTTGGGTTTTCAAATAAAGTATCAAATCATCTGCAAAGAGTGAAAATTTGACTTCTTTTTTTCCTTTTGGATGCCTTTTATTTCTTTTGGTTGTCTGATTGCTGAGTCCAGGACTTCTAATATTATGGTAAATAGTGGTGGTGATAGTGGACATTCCTACTGTGTTCCTGACCTTATGGGGAAAGCTCTCAGTTTTTGCCCATTGAGAATGATATTTGTTGTAGATTTTTCATAGATGGCTTTGATGATATTGAGATATCTACCCTCTATCCCTACACTGTGAAGAGTTGGAAGGAAGGATGTTGTACTATGTGAAATGCTTTTTGGCATCTATTGAGAATATCATATGGTTCTTGTCCTTTCTTTTGTTAATGTATTATATCACATTGATTGATTTGTGGATGTTGAACCAACCTTGTAGCCCAGGAATAAATCCCACTTGATTGTGGTGAATAATACTTTAAATGGACTGTTGGAGCGTATTAGCTAGTATTTTAATGAGAATTTTTACATCCATGTTTATCAGGGATATTGGTCTGTAATTCTTTTTTTATGGGGTCTTTGTCTGGTTTTGGGATCAAGGTAATGCTGGCCTCATAGAACAAATTTGGAAGTTTTCCTTCCATTTCTGTTTTTTGAAACACTTTCAGGAAATAGGTATTAATTCTTCTTTAAATGTTTGGTAGAATTCCTCTGGGAAGCCATCTGGCCCTGGGCTCTTGTTTGTTGGGAAATTTTAAAAAATTTATTTTTTATTTTCAGCATAACAGTATTCATTATTTTTGCACCACACCCAGTGCTCCATGCAATCCGTGCCCTCTATAATACCCACAACCTGGTACCCAGACCTCCCACCCCCCGCCCCTTCAAAACCCTCAGATTGTTTTTCAGAGTCCATAGTCTCTCATGGTTCACCTCCCCTTCCAATTTCCCCTAACTCTCTTCTCCTCTCTATTTCCCCATGTCCTCCATGCTATTTGTTATGCTACATAAATAAGTGAAACCATATGATAATTGACTCTCTCTGCTTGACTTACTGTTGGGAAATTTTTGATGACTGCTTCAATCTCCTAACTGGTTATGGGTCCGTTCAGGCTTCCTATTTCTTCCTGGCTCAGTTTTGGTAGTTCATACATCTCTATCTCTAAGAATGCATCCATTTCTTTCAGATTGTCAAATTTGCTGGTGTATAGTTGCTCATATTATGTTCTTTTAATTGTTTGTATTTCTTTGGTGTTGGTTGTGATCTCTCTTCTTTCATTCATGATTTTAAGTATTTGGGTCCTTTCTCTTTTCTTTTTGATAAGTCTGGCCGCGAGTTTTTCAGTCTTACTAATTCTTTCAAAGAACAAGCTCCTAGTTTCATTGATTTGTTCTACTGTTCTATTGGTTTCTATTTCATTTATTTCTGCTCTTATCTTTATGATTTCTCTTCTCCTGCTGGGTTTAGGCTTTCCTAGGTTGTTCTTTCTACAGCTCCTTTAAGTGTAGGATTAGGTTGTGTATTTGAGACCTTTCTTGTTT
This sequence comes from Mustela putorius furo, assembly GCF_011764305.1. NCBI lineage: Eukaryota > Metazoa > Chordata > Mammalia > Carnivora > Mustelidae > Mustela > Mustela putorius. The sequence continues at coordinate 18,089,082 of NW_025421998.1, forward strand.
CTTGAGAAAGCTTGTATTGCTATATACTTTCCACTCAGGACTGTCCTTGCTGTGTCTCAAAGATTTTGAACAGTTGTGTTTTCATTTTTATTTGTTTCCATGAATTGTTTCAATTCTTCTTTAATTTCCTGGTTAACCCATTCATTTTTTAGTAGGATGCTCTTTAGCCTCCATATATTTAAGTTCTTTCCAACTTTCCTCTTGTGGTTGAGTTCTAGTTTCAAAGCACTATGGTCTGAAAAATATGCAGGGAATGATCCCAGTGTTTTGGTACCAATTGAGACCTGATTTGTGACCCAGGATGTGATATATTCTGGAGAATGTTCCATGTGCACTAGCAAAGAATATGTATTTTGTTGCTTTGGGATGGAATGTTCTGAATATATCTGTGATGTCCTTCTGGTCCAGTGTGTCATTTAAAGCCTTTATTTCCTTTTTGATCTTTTCCTTAGATGATCTATTTCAGTGAGGGATGTGTTAAAGTCCCCTACTATTATTGTATTATTATTGATGTGTTTCTTTGATTTTGTTATTAATTGGTTTATCTAAATTCACTGCTCCCATGTTAGGGGCATAGATTTTTTAAATTGTTAGATCTTCTTGTTGGACAGACCCTTTGAGTATGATGTAGTGTCCTTCCTCATCTCTTATTATAGTCTTTGGCTTAAAATCCAATTTATCTGATATAATGATTGCCACTGTAGTTTTGTTTTGATGTCCATTAGTAAGGTAAATTGTTTTCCACCCCCTCACTTTCAATCTGGAGGTGTCTTTGGGCCTAAAATGAGTTTCTTATAGATAGTATATGGATAGGTCTTGTTTTTTTTTATCCATTTTGATACCCTTTGTTTTTTGATTGGAGCATTTAGACCATTTACATTCAGGGTAACTATTGAAAGATATGAATTTAGTGCCATTGTATTGTCTGTAAGGTGACTGTTAAAGTATATTATCTCTGTTCCTTTCTGGTGTGTTACATTTAGACTCTCTCTTTGCTTAGAGCACCCTTTTCAATATTTCCTATAGGGCTGGTTTGGTGTTTGCAGATTCTTTTAGTTTTTGTTTGTCCTGGAAGCATTTTATCTCCCCTTCTATTTTCAATGACAACCTAGCTGGATATTGTATTCTTGGCTGTATATGTTTCTTGTTTAGTGATCTGAATGTATCATGCCAGTCCTTTCTCACCTGCAAGATCTCTGTTGATAGGTCTGCTACCAATCTAATATTTTTTCCATTGTTTTTTACAGACCCCTTGTCCTGAGCTGCTTTCAGGAATTTCTCTTTGTCACTGAGATTTGTAAGTTTTACTATTAGATGATGGGTTGTGGACCTGTTATTATTGATTTTGAGGGGATTTTTCTGTGCCTCCTGGATTTTGATGCTTGTTTCTTTTGCCAAATTAGGGAAATTCTCTGATATAATTAACTCCTATTTACCTTCTTCCCTTCTCTCTCTTTCTTCTTCTTCTGGGATCCCAATTATTCTAATATTGTTTTTTCTTATGATATCACTTAACTCTTGAATTCTCTCCTCATGGTCCATTAGTATTTTGTCTCTTTTTCTCAGCTTCTTTATTCTCCATCATTTGGTCTTCTATATCACTAATTCTCTCTTTAGCCTCATTTATCCTCTCAGTAAGAGCCCCGTTTTTTTTTTTTTTTTATTGTACCTCATTAATAGCTTTTTAAATTTCAACTTGGTTAGATTTTAGTTCTTTTATTTCTCCAGAAAGGGATTCTCTAATATCTTCCATGCTTTTTTCAAGCCCAGCTAGCACCTTGATAATCATCATTCTGAACTCTAGTCCTGAACTCTAGTTCTCACTAATGTCCATATTGATTAGGTCCTAGCCATTGGTTCTGCCTCTTGCTCTTTTTTTTTTTTTTTTTGAGTTTGGTTTTCCACCTTGTCATTTTATCCAGATAAGAATAGGTGAATGAGGGACGCCTGGGTGGCTCAGTTGGTTAAGAATAGGTGAATGAGAGAACAAAATACTAAAAGGGTAGCAATGACCCCAGAAAAATATACACTAATCAAATCAGAAGAGACCCAAAACGAGGGGGAGAAGAAAGGGGGATATATATATATATATATATATATATATTTACTTAAAATATATATATATATATATTTACTTAAAATATATATATATACTTAAAATATATATATTAGATTGGTGATAGAACAGAGACACACACTTGATTTTGGGTGTATTTTGGTCTGTTAGAAGAAACCACCTTCCAAATTTTTAAAGAAAGAAAAACTTATATATGTACAAAATTAAGGGTAAACACAAGGAAGGGATGGAATATAAATGTAAGGATGAAAATTAAAATAGATTTTAAAAAAATATTGATAGGAAGTTGGTTGAAAAAAGAAAAAAAAAAAGAGGAAAGAATGTGATCAGGCCGGTGACTAGAAAAAAGCCATGCACTAGATTTAGGGTATATTTTGATCTGCCAGAAGAAACTATATCCCAAAAGTTTAAAGAAAGAAAAACCTGTAAGTATACAAAAAATAAGGATTAAATATAATGAAGGGATAGAATATGATTATAATAATGAAAATTTTAAAAAGATTTTTAAAAAGTATTGATAAGATAAAATAGTCTAAAAATGTTAAAATAGGAAATAGGAAAAATTTAGAAAAATAGAATATGAAAAAAATTTAAAAATTTAACTTTTAAAGACTAAAGAATCACAGGGGAAAAAGCCATGAATTCTATGTGCTGTGTTCCCATAGCTCTGAAGTTTTGCAGTTCTCATTGATCAGTGAATATGGAATTGGCTGGATGTTCTTGCTGATCTTCTCGGGGAGGGGCCTTTTGCAGTGATTCTCAACTGAGGCAGAATTGCCTTGCCCTTGCCAGGGGCCTGGCTAACTAATCTGCTCCGGTTCACTCTCAGGAGCTTTTGTTCCCTGAATGCTTTCCGCATAGCTTTGGAGGATGAGCATGAAAATGGCGGCCTCCCAATCTCTCACCCTGGAGGAGCCCATAGCTTGGGACCACACTCCTCAGTGCGCCCTCAGAGAAAAGCTGTCAATCCCTCCTGTCTCCCTGGTCTCCGGCCGCAATCCATGCTCACCTGGCCTGTGAACGAGCATTTCTGTCTCTGGCACCTGGCCCCGTTTGTAGTCTCCAAACCCAGCAGAGTCCTGCAATATGCTTATGCACTGCTCCTCCTGGGGTTGGAAGAGGAGTCTCTCTGGATCAGCCAGTTGTGGGGTCCCTGATTGAAGAGCAGTGGCCCGTCTGTTCCATGGATCATGGTTTAAGGTAACCCCGAGCTGAGAGCCCACTGCTTGTCTCTGTCTCTGTAGCCAGCTTCCCTGCTCTGCTACCTGGGAGCTCTGCCACACTCAGACACCCCCACATCCACAGTCTTTCTGTGAACCCACAAAGACCACACTGTCCCCATGAGGGCTTCAACCCCTGCTGGAGTGAGGTCCCTCAGTGGAGCAGACTTCTAAAAGTTCCGATTATGTGCTCTGCTGCTCTACTACTTGCCAGGAGCCAGCCCCTCCTACCACGGTCTCTTCCCGTGTATCCCCTTGGATTCACTTCACCACACGTCCTACCTTCCAGAAAGATCACTTTTCTGTTCCCAGAATTGCTCTTCTTCTTTTCTTCAATATCCTGTTGTGTTTGTAGGTGTTCAGAATGGTTTGATAACTATCTAGCTGAACTCATGGGACCCAATGGTATTTAGGTCTCCTACTCCTGCACCATCTAGCTCCACCCCCACCATGTTACATTTAATGTCTCCTCTTGGCTATGGCAGTTTCTCAAACATTCCTTGTTTTTCATAATCATAACAGTTTTGAAGTACTGGTCAGATATTTGGCAAAATGTCCCTATATTGAGATTTGTCTGTTTTTATCATGCTTATACCAAGTATATGAGTTTGGGGGAATATTATAGGGGTAATATATAATTCTCATTACAGCATATCACAGGTGCATACTGTTAATGTGCCTTCACATGGTTGATGTTGACCTTGATTACCTGGCTGAGATAATTTTTGTCAGGTTTACCCACAGTAAAGTTATATCTTTTTTCACTTTTCCTATACTGTATTGTTTAGAAGGATGTTATTATGCACAGCCCACACTTAAGGAGTGGAGAATTATGAGCCATATCCTTGAGGGTAGAATATTGACAGAAATTTTTTGGAACTCTTTTGCATGGGAGATTTATCTCTTCCTTCTCCCACTTTAATTACTTATTTACCTAATTATTTATTTATTCAATCATTCACTTATATTCATGTGGACTCATGGATATTCATTTTAATTTTTCAGTTATAATAGTAATAATAATAATTTCCTTTTTTAAATTGCTCCACCTTTGGGTATTGGAAAATTTTCCAGTCTGTCTCTGTGTGCCTTTTATACACTCCATCATTATGGTGGGTTGTTTTTGATTATTCCCTTGCTTTGGGAGACTATAAAATACTCCAAGTACATTTTTCATTTCCTATCCAGTCCTAGGAGTAGCCATTTCTCTAAGGAGCCCTGGTTCCTTTTATTGGAGAAGGGTTTTAGAAATAAAACTTTGGACTCTGTGAGCATTCATTGTTCTAGGCCCTCTCAGCTGACAGAGAAAGAAAATATACATGTGTATTCTTACCTGTGTATATATGTATATCAACAAATATTTCTGTTTTAACCATCTGTATATGCATTAAACTAAATATGAGTTCATACTGATGTCTTCAACTTTAATCCATTGGCACTAGGATCATTCTGGCCACCTTCCTTTACTTATCTGTGAATTCTTACTCCAACAGTGAGAAACCTGGCTCTTACTACTCATCATCCACTTACTTAATTGTTTAATTACAGAATACATGTGTAGTAGTATCAGAATTGTTTACACAAGGAAACAACTTTATCCACTAGGATACAGTACTTACATGCTGTTTCTCTTGCTTTTAGTCTTGTACACTCCACTCATTTCCAAAGTTGCTTAGGTAACTTGATGGTTATATTAAGCATACTGTATGACCCAGCCATTCTACTCAGGTGGTTACCCAAGAGAAATGTAATCATATGTTCATGCAAAGAATTATATACAAGTGTTCATAGCACCTTCATTTTTAACAGCCCAAAACTAAAACAACCCAAAATGTCTATTAATAGAAAAATGGATAAACAAATTTGATACAGCCAAACACTAAGATACTACTCAGCAGTAAAAAGGAATGAACTATTAATATGTGCATAATATAATGAATCTCTAAATGATTATACTGAATGAAAGAATCCAGACACAATCTGTATATATGTATATAAATACCTACATGTATATGTATACACGTATGTGTACATACATATATGTTATATATGTGTGTATATATACATATATGTGTGTATATATGTATATACATAAATCAACATATATATATGTTGATTTATTTAATGACAGCTGTTCTGTAGTGACCTGGGGATGGAAGGGTTTAGAGGAGAGGCAGGAAAGAGAGTTTATAAAGGGGCATGATGGGGAATGATAGATATATTCACTCTCTCGACAGTGGTAATAACTTCATGGGAGAAAACATATGGCAAAGTTACCCAATTGTACAGTTTAAATATGTATAATTTACTACATACTCATTTTACCCCAATAAAAAAGTATATGTCTAATATTCTTTATCCTTTTTCATTCTAGGGCAGTGCTTCTTAAACTTTAATTTACACATGAATTCCCCTGACCGGGACCTGAGCCGAAATCAAGAGGTCACTCAACCGTCTGAGCCACCCAGGTGCCCCAGTAATTTCTATTTTCATCATTGCTTCTATACTAGATTGGAATTCTGCTGTGGGAAAGAAGAGTTCCTTCTCCCACTTTACTTATTTACCTGATTATTTATGTCAGAATGGGCTCATAGATATTTATTTTATTCTCTGCATTATATAATCTACTATCAACATTCATTTTGTTGCTCAAATTATCCCAGATTTCACAATTCAGAAGAGCCGCTTGACTTTGGCCAGTGTGTCCTTTTAACACTGTCCCTGCAATTGTTTGTTCATGTCTTTTGTTCATTTTTCTCTCAAGTTCTTGATCTTTTGTCCCTTTATGTCCAAGAGGTATTAGAATTATTAACCCTTTGTCTTTGACAGATGTGACAAATCTTCTTTTTGCATTTTATACTATATGAATATAATACTTATTTTAGAGATTTTTTAAACTATGCAAGAACACGTTTTGTAGGAACTGAAAAGAAGAAAAAATATGTCAAGTTGTAGGTTGGGAGTGATTTTACTTCAGTTTTTAGTCAGCACTGCTTTTGATCCTCAGGATTTTGACTTGCCCTTTCTCTTAGGAACCCTGCAAGTGAAGCAGAATGTGCCAACTAGGAGGCTTGCTGAGTGACCAGGTGTGCAGCTGGAGGTGAGCCCTGACTCTTGCTCTTGCTTTCCTTCTTTTAGTACATGTGTCTGTGCAGTGGCACCTGGTCCAGGAAATAAACAGCAGATTACGTGCATGACTTATTTTCCCTCCCTGTGGCCTCCCCATGCTCCAGCAAAAATTGCAGGAATGTCACTCTTGGAGGCCTGTCAGAACTTCTTTTCTAAATATAAATGCAGAGACACTAAAAATAAGCAGTGGTAAAGGTGAGTTTGGTTTGTTCCTGCAATGTCAGTAAACCGAGAATATAATCTTAGCTGTCAAGGAGCCAGAAAGGAACAGGTAGGTGTCCACTTCTAACTAGACTTCTGTGAGTGAGAAGAGAAACTGTCTGAGGATTGCCGTAATACTTTGATTTTTTTCTTGAGTTGTGTTGAGGGCAGGGGAGCAGGAATATTGCTATTCCATCATAATTTTGTTCCATCATCCTTAGCCAACATGGTCCACAGGAAAGGAATTGAGATCAACCATGGTAGGAAGAAGGCAATGGTAACTCTCTGAATCATTAGGTGAGAAACAAGACAGTTGAACAGTGCAGATTGCATAGAATCATGAGTCAGCCAGGAGAGTCATGTGCCTGGCATAGTGTCTGTCCCATAGTGTGCCATTAATATATGCATGAAGAAATGAATTAGAAGTTATCCTGTACTGCTTTGTGTTGTTCTTAGGGAGTCTGAAGGCTGGTGTTATATACTGTAAGAGTCCATATGAGAAAGGCAAGGCAGAGAATGAAGGGGCAAGAGTCTTAAGCAGAAACTCTGACGTAGGCAGAACTATAAGTACAGCCAGCAGGTGGGGATCTGGACAGGATCTGCCAGTATGCAACTGCACAAAATACAATGGGCAACTATGGCAGCAGGTAATCCAAGGCGTACCTGCAATCCAAGGGCCCACACCCGCAAACAAGGTCCAGCCCCACCAACACCTATCCCAACAGTCTGAGAAAGCAGAAAGAACACTTCCTGCAGTATATAATCCAATTTATATAACCAGTTATCGGGCAATATTATCTGCCCAGCAATATTGCATATCAAATATTCATATGGTCTCAGTTACTGTAAGAAATACTTTCCTCAGCTGCCTCTGGCCTTTCCACTCTTCCAGACAAATACATCCTATATAACCAACTACAGACATTCCTCTGGTGAGATTGTATTCTCCTACTCTTCCAAATCTTTCTTTGTTCTCTTCACTTTGCCTGTGATACCATTCATTTACTGATTCCTTTGTTCATCCAAGAACAGTTTTATTGATTTGTTCACCAATTAAGATTGATTTTTAAATTTCCTAGTTAATTTATTGATTGCCATGTATGTTCTTATCACTGTGCTTGGTGCCAGGGATATTGTGGTAAAAAACTGACGTGGCACCTGCCCTCTTGGGAGAGAGAGAGAAAATAAACAAATTGAAACAAGTATTTACTTACGTATTGTGATTGGTGCTAAGAAGGAAATGACTATGCTAGCAGAAAAAATACCAGATGGGACCAACTATAGAGTGATTAGGCCTCCTGGCCACCTGCCTTGGGAAGCATTTCCTCACCAGCCCACACACCCACCCCCATTCAATCAATCACTCTTCTTTGCCCTCCAAAGTCATTTGCTTCTACTTTTGACTTGAAATCTCTCTCTCTCTCTAGTAGTTAGTTGTTTCTGTATCTAAGCCTCTAAGTAATTAAACTATTAGTTCTTTCAATGCAAGGAAGGTAGAGGAAAAAGCACATGGAATTTGGGAGTCAGTTGACCTAACTATGAATTACAGTCTTCCATGTAAACACAGGGGTAGTGTGTAGATGTAAACACAGGGATGGCTCATAATTTTAGTCCAGGTTCCTTGGAAGCAGAACTGGAGGTATAAAGGCTGTGTACAGGTAGTTTATTTGAGAAGAAACTGCAAGGACTAGAAGTGAGGGTTTGAAAAGTGAAATAGAGAAGAAGGAAGAGCCAACACAAGGATGCATTATTGAGTTGGCCACTGCTGCACACGATGAGCCCCTGAACCTTGAGAGGAGCCCCTTAAAATGGGTCTCTGATGACTGAGGGAGCCCACAGGAGCACAGACACCCCTTCATTCCTAAGTCTGACAATATTTAAGCCTCCAGTAGATGCAACAGGCTGCCCATCTGAGATGACAGAGGCACCCCAGGGCAGGAAGCAGGAGTGCACACCCAAGGACAGATGCTGTCCAGTTGTATCTGAGTGAAGCTGGGCAGTCCCTCGGCTGATACAGTGGTGACTGGAGTGAGGGGTACGATGGGAGGGTTTTTAAAGTTAAGGTGTCTGATACCCTGATTGGGAAAAGAAATAGAGTAACAACACCTGCTCCTTTGGCATGTGTAAGTTAAATGAAGTGCCCTGTGTGGCAGTGTTCTGTACCTGGGCAAAAAGTTGTACAAGTAATAGCCACTATTGTGTCATAGCAATCTTCAGCTTATAACTTCAGGAAAACTCTTGGCATACAATTTAAAAACAAATGTTATGTGAATAAGGAAGGGTAGCAAACACAGAGATATCCCAGGCTCTTTGCTGAAGGTTCCTACCCATGTTAAGATAAAATAAATAAATAAATACACACACACACACACACACACACACACACACACACATGTATATTTTCTCACTCACTCCAGGCTCATTCTCACTCACTCCAGGCTCCGTCCATTAGATGTGAACAAAGTAAATGGTGGCATAAGAGGTACTTTTGAGGTAGCTACCTTGAAAAATTTATTGAGGCCATGCCCTTAAGAGAAGAGAGCTGAGGAAGTGTTTATTTGCCTATGAAATGTGACCTCATTCATGGGCTTGATTTCTTTTGGTTTTGCCCAGTGTCTGACAAAATATTCAAACAGAATCTGAGTGGGAAATTGTTCAGAGTTAGAAGAGAGTGTTCTCTCTGTCATAAAAGCTTATAAACCATGAGGAAAGCAGGGCAAAGCAAATTACATTCAGTCATAAACCATAAAGCAGGAGTAGCATGTTGACAGAGTCAATAGTCACACATGATAACAGATTAACTGGATTGAGGTCAGGCAACGCCAACCAGGGGAGATTTCATTTCATTACAACCTACTTCATTTCAATTAGCACTTGCAGATCCTATGATAGGCAGAGCCAGTCAGTGTTGGGCAATGGGGCTGCAGAAATAGTGAGGGTGACAGACAAGAAAATTAGCAGTGAGAACAAGTGTCATAAATGCTATCAAGGGAGCTGCCCAGAGGTGTTAATGGAGTGCAGAAAATGGGTACAAGTAAAGGGCACTTAAGTCATCTTGCAGGAAAATAGAGAAAGGCCAAGACTGTTTTCCTAAAAGAAGAGATACTTCACCTACACCTCGAGGGAGGACTAGACATTAATTGGATGGTGTAAAGGGAAGAGGTCATGTTAGGCAGAGAGAATAGCTGCGAAAAGCCCTAGGGGTGGGAGGGACCATGGTGCTTTGGAGGAACTGCAAGAGACTCAGCATTCAGGAGCAGGAGAACATGTAGGATGTGGTGAGCAATGAGGCTGCAGGAATTAGTTAGGGGGAGGGTCATATGGAGCCTTCTCTGTCAGACTGATGGATCCGAACTTGTCTATGGGGAAAAAAGGTAAGTCACAGAAGGATTTTAAGCAATGAGGTGATGCAATCCTATCAGTGCTTTCTAGAAGGATACCTCTGACCATGGTGTAAGAGTGGAAGGAAAAGTGGGATGGTATACGTGTGAGTGCAGAGAGCTCAGTTTGGAAATGACTGTAGTGGTAAGTCTGGCGTTAGAAGACAATGACCTGTGGCGGTATATTAGCAATAGAGAAGAGGTAATAAATTCCTAAAGGGAAACAATGTGATGTTGATCAGTTGTTTGAATGTGGAAGACAAGGGAGGAGATGGACCAAGTGGATGATGGTGCCATTTGGTAGAGAAAAGAAAGGACTTCATGGAGAAGGTAGAGCAGAGCTGGAAGAAGAGCGGAACTATGGTTGGAGGAGACATCTACTTGGAATGTTTTACTTTTCTCTCTTTGCCCTTGGGACATGGGTTCCTTTTATAAAATTTTTGCACATGGAAAAGAATATGGTCCTCAAAGTTCAGGACCTCTACGTATGGTTGTATGGTCTATGCTCTGCAAAAGGATTCTGGTGTAGGAGAGTAAGTAGGGCTGAAATGTGGTCTATGCACTCTCCTTAGATGTGTCTGGCCAGGGGCATGTCTGCCTGGAGGAAGGGGCACCTGTGCTTTCCATCTGCCTCTCTAGATCCAGATCCCACCCTTCCCTCTCCTCTGTTCCTTGCATGGCTGGCCTCTGTGGATGGCATTCCTTGGCCCCACCTTCTGGCTGGTTCTATCAACAGGAGGTACTGGTCATATCAAAGGGAAGAGTTTTAGTCTCTCTTGGCTCCTTCTCTACTAGGTGGCCATCTCCCTTTACTGAGGGTCATGGCTCCTATAACTACAACTCCTGTCAGGTTTTGAGCACAGGATTCTCTCCTCTTGCTCCTCAAGGATGGGATGGTAATGGCTTCCTACCATTGCTAGCTCCAGGGTGCTGGGCCATTTCTTGTGGATATCCCTAAAACCTGCCCACGCCTTTGTAAATGGTGTATTCCTTACACTCTTCTCAGTTATTCAGTCCTAAGTTGTCATTGGTTTCTTGCCAGAACCAGAACTGATTCAGAATATTTTTCTGATTAACGTGAAGCAACGTCTTCCTTCACTTATCTATGTGCCCGTGCAGCAATGCCAGGCATAGGGGCCCATGTTTCTAATACTTAAAAAGGTGCTGTATTAGCAAGGGGGTGCCCATAGGCTCTGAAACAAGGCAGTTTCAATGCATCAAGAAAGTAGGTCCAGGCTAGCTTTTCAGTCTGACGCAAAGTTTGAGTTGTTTCCAACAGAAAGACAGAAGACAGAAGATAGTAGTTGCCTGAGTGCATTCAGGCTCCTACAACAAAGTGCCAGAGACTGGGTGGCTTATACACAACAGATGTGTTTCTCACAGTTTTGGAGCTGAAAGCCCAAGATCAGATGTCAGCAGGTTGTGGTCTGGTAAGAACCAGAATTTTCCTGACTCTAGACAGAGCCTTCTTCTGTGTACTGACATGATAGAAGGCACCTGGGAGTTCTGTGGGGCCTCTTATAAGGACACTAATCCCATCCCATTTGTGAGGGCCCTGCCCTCAGACCTGAGTACCTCCCAGAGGTCCCACCTCCTAATACTGTAATCTTTAAGGGTTAGGGTTTCAGCATATGAATTCTGGGGGGCACAAAGATTAAGAGCCTAGTTAGTGGGGAAGGAGCATGCTCAGAGTCAGCAGAACCTGAAGGGCAGCACTGTGGCTTGTCAATGTCAGGTATCAACATCCATCCACCAAGCCTGCCTTGAGAACTGGGAGTTGGCTCTTCGGACTTATTTGGGTGGAGGTAGAACAGCAGATGTCAACCCTCACTCTACCAAGGAGAACTCCTCCACTTCCCCAAGTCTCTCCCTTTCCTACTCAACCATCCCTTCCCCCACCCTGGCCAAATAAAACTCCTCTTAATTTTCTTTAATGCTAGAATCACATATAAGAGAGTATCTCCCTTGAACTTTAATAAGAGATTGATCCTTACCCCCCCTCAGTGAAACAGAGGTTGAGAAATTGTCACCTTTAAATTGTTTTTAAAATGTGCATATTTAGAACCAATGACTTGTTCATTCATCAGTGGCTATCAAACACCACCTAACCCTGGATCCCTGTATTTGTTCTCCAGTGGCCTTTTGACCTCTTCCTAAAGGAAGGGGATGAGGCATGCAAGGCCTACAGCAGGATGGGTGAACGCAAAGCCAGAAGAAATAAAAGGAAGATGGAGGAGAGGTGGGGTGAAGCCAGCACCCGACACTTCCCCTCAAGGCAGCCAGGCTGGTGCTGGGTTGTGAAGAAGATCATGGCCAGGCACATGTTCTCTGTGCTCACATTCATTTATCTTATACCAACAGCTCAGCGTATGTGGAGTGGGCCTGGCTGAAGGCCTACATGCTTCCAGATACTGACCCAGCTTTATATGGGAGCCTGAGATTTCCCAGCTTGAAGCAAAAGGTTAAAGGAGGTAAGCATCTGGTTCCCCAGGCCTTTCTGTACTCAGTAACATGATGACTCATCTCACCACAAAGACGGACAAAGAGGGCCTCACTGCATCCTCCTCTTCTCGTTTTCCAGTCTTTCTGTGGGTGGCCCTGTGACAGGCTGGGGTTGCTAAGCTATGGGGCAGTGTCGAAGAGGCTCTGGCATCTCAGATTCATTGCCTCAATATCTGAATCCTTACTCCAGGAAGTTACAGAACTTCCAAACAGCATTAAAGAAATTGTGCTTTAAAAAAAAAAAAAAACATTGCCATTTGATGATCTGGGGAAATCCCCAGAACAAGTATCAAGGCCCTTTTATCAGAGTGATAAATTGACAAGGGGTTAAGGCTTGCTTCTGTTTGCCTGCCTTCCCCAGGGGCTCCTAATTTCCTGAGAACCAGGCATGAGCAAAGGGCCTTACTCAGCCTTAGCGATCTTTAGCCCTCCAATTTGCTTGTGTTTTTGTTTTGGCTTTTTGTTGTTGTTGTTGTTTTCAATACACCTAGGCAAAGGGAACAAACTTTCAGTTACAAGATGTATAAGATCTGAGGATCTAATGTAGAATATGGTAACTATCATTGATAGTGCTAAGACTAGACTTTAAATGTTGTCACCCCTAAATAGGTTAATATACACGGTGATAGTTGTGTTAGTTAACCTGATTGTGGGGGGAGGAAATAATTTCATAATGTATATAAAATCATCAAACTGTATGTACTTAAAATACTTTACAGTTTGGTCAATTTTCCCATAATAAAGCTGAAAAACTTAATTAATTAATTAATTAATTAATACACCTAGCTATTGATACTTATACTGAAGTGGTGGGATCTCCCCTCTTCCCTTCCTCTGCCTTCCCACCCTGCCATAACTCAATGAGAGAGTTTAGAACGGGGATTAAGATCTGCTTTACCAAACCTTTAAATTTTTAACATTTTCTTTCTATTTTTCTTTTTCTTCTCTTCCTTTCTCAGGCTTTTGTTCATTAATTTTTCCAATTATTCATTTATTACAATGCATCTGAGGTCTTGGCCTCAACTAAGTGGCACCCCTTTCCCCTTTAGGATTTAGACTTAAGTCTGAGGATGCCTGAATGATTTGTGGGGTGGGCCTACCATGGTCCTATGTTCCTGAGGGACAGCAGTCTCCTAGGAGGACTCACCTCACAGGGAGGATACCTAGTTAAAATTCATTGGCCATGGACCAGGACTAGGGTGTGTGCTTTGGGGTGGTCCTGGTTGGATTTTGGAAACAGTGTAGTGATTCTCACTCAGATGTCTTCTGGCCTAGCACCCATGAACTTGGGCCCTGAGTCCTAAGGTGAGGATGTTGGCATAAAAGGGCAAGTAAAAACTGGAATGGCTGTCCAGTCAAACATCCCAAGCTTACAGAAAACAGTAGCCCAAAGCTGGGCAGATGTGAGCGTACTTCAGCCTGGGTGGGCTCAGTTCTGGCTTGGGCAGTGGTGAACACTGGCATGGAAGGGACGCCTCAAAGGGCCACTTCCAATGTCAGGAGCCATGTAGAGAGCCCAGTAAGCACCGGCCAGTGAGGAAGAAAGTGACAGGTGCCACAGGTAGTGGCAGGGCTCTTGTGCCCAATATCTGTAAGAAAATCACTAAAGAATCCCAGACTTTGGCAATACGATTGATGTAAGGATGTATGGAGGGAGTATCCACAGAGTATCTTTAGGAAACCTGGAGAACATTGTTCTCTGTCTCTTAGAATTAAGGTCCTGCCCCAGCAGCTGAGTTTTGGGGACACGGCTTGTTACACATTCCTTAAAGCCAACTTAGTTCCAGATAGGACTTGTAGGAGTCTTATATCCAAGCATCAGATATAAAAGTGCTAATTTTTCAAAAAGAAAATAAAAGGACCATAGTCAAGAAATAACGACTGGAAGGAAGGGAAGAAAAGAGAAGGTGCATTAGAAAACCCAGTCAAGCAGATTTTCTTGCTTGACTTAAAACTCCTATCTCTTTTGGGTTTCATTCCCAAGAATGCAAACTCTATTGCATTTCAGTTATTCAGACAGAGATGCCTTTCCCCTCCAAATGTATTACTATGTCCCCACGTTTCTGTGGTTCTGTGTGGTTAGAGAGCTGCCTGGAATCATTGAACTTTGTTTCTGTAGGTTGTTGGGAAACTCTGATGATTACATCCCTGCTCCAGTGCCAATAAACTAAGTCCAGAGCTGGGGGTTACACAAATGTCTGAGGGAGCTGAAAATGCCCTGTATTCGTGGCCAGTGATGCCAGTAAATGGGAGGCCAGTGCCGTGATCTCCACTGTACAGGTGAAACCAGAAAGCAGAGAGGGCCATGGCCACACCTGCATATAGGGCCAATGTTTGGATATAGTCTCCATCTCTGTGTTCTGACTGCATAGCGCCTGCTTGGCTGTAGGTGCGGAATGGTAACTCACCCTGACTTTTCTAGTGTTCCAGAAGATTCTGATGCTCATCTAGGCTTGCGAACCTTACTCCTCTAAACTGTCTTTCCCTGAATACTTAATGGGTGAATCATCTCAGGTTAAATGGGATTGATAAATATAGGAATCTAGCAGCTGAATGTGATTGGTGGATAAGAAGAAGATACGGTTCTTGAATGAGGAGCATATAGCCCGTCGGCAAATTGAAGCAGGTAATCAAAGAAAGGGCAACTCTTTTTACTTAATTCTTTTAGATGTTTTTGTATTTCCAAAGTAAAATCATTCCTACAGACAGAACCAAAGGAGGGCCTACATGAATCCCACATGAGTACCGTTGACAACTGCAGTCAGGATGTCCAGAGTGGGCAGAATAGGGCCCACATCTGTCTGGGAGGGACACATACACACACACACACACACACACACACACACACACACACTATTCTGTCCTTAGTGTGGAAAGGTCTGAGAAAATGGCAACTGACCTGTGGTCTGTCTTGTCCCCTTAGAAATTCAAAACTGCCGTAATTAGACATCTCTCAGAATTTCCAAGGACGTTCCCAGGATGTTATAGAGACTTAGAATTAGAAGTGTTCCCAAGGTGGCAGAACAGAGGGTGATGTGGAGGACAGGAAACAGGATAGCTGGGATGCCTGGCTGGCCCAGTCAGTAGAGTACATGACTTGATCTTGGGGCTGTGAGTTCGAGCCCTGCATTGGGTATAGAGATTACTTAAAAATAAAATCTTTAAAAAAGAAAAAGAACATTGCTGGTAAGACAGTAGCAAAGTCTTGAGAATAGAAATTAGCTTATGTGTTTGTGAGACCCAAGAAGAGACCTGCTAGGAGAAAGAGAAGAAAAACATGTACTAAGCAGCTGATTCCATGCCTCATTCTGTGCTTTTGTATATTCCTTATTTCATTCTCAAATAGCTATATAGATAGTATTTTGGCTCTATTCTATAGCTAGGGAAATGGAGGGTTAGACAGGACAGGTTATTGACCACAGTAACCCAGACAGTATAAAAGAACTAAGCTTGAAATCCAGGTCTTAGGAACACAAAGTCATGCCCTCCCTGTTGCATACTTACACAGGTGAACCTCTGTGTGTTCTAGAAAATGCAGCCTCTAGTAAGTTCCAGGCTCTGTCGTAAGTGCTTGACAAATACTAACTCATGTAATACTAACAGTGACCCTGGGAAATAACTGAGTTCACGGATGAGGTAATTGAAAGAAAAAGAGGTTGTGTAAGCTGCCAAGATCCCCTATCTGGTGGCAGAGCTGCCTGCCTGGCTCAGAGCCCGTACTTCTCATCATTACTCTGTGTGCTGCAACACGAATGGAAACACATTTGCGGAGCCCTCACTCTGTGCCAGGCACTGTTGCTCCCGTTGGGAGTGCTTTAAATGTCCTTACTTGTTCAGTCCATGTGGTCAGGCAGTCTAGATGGTGGCTAGATAATCAGTGTGGGCTCTGGACTCAGTGCCCGTCATTTATTAGTTAAGTGACCTTGGGTAAATCCTTTAATCGCTCAGTGGCTCTTTCCTCATCTGCAGAATAAGAGCCATAATTGCTTCGACTTCACAGATTTGTGGTAAAGATTAATTGAGTTATTATGCATAAAGTACTTAGACACTGTCTGGCAAGTAGAAAGTGCTGGAGTTTTTTATTTTGTTTTTGTTTTTTTGTTTAAAGACAAGCAGAGACAGACTCTTAAATGCCAAGGACAAAGTAATGGTTGCCAGATGGGTGGGTGGACTGGGGAAATAGGTGGTGGGGATTAAGAGTACACGTATCACAATGAGCACTGAGTGATGCACCGAATTGTTGAATCACTGTCCTCTACACCTGGAACTAATATAACACTGTATGTTAATTATACTTGATTTAAGGGGGGAAAAGGCAAGCAGAGGAGCTTACATGTAATGCATGAGGATGTGAGGGTGTCTTACTGAAATTCTGCAGCTGGCTCGCACAGGTCAATATCTACATGGTCCCACAGCCATGATTTTCATCTCCTGCAGGGTCCCTACCAGCTCCAAGACTGGCTGCTTATGGGTGCTCTCCTTTGGCAGATCAGGCCTCACCAGAATACTGGCCGGCCACTGATATTTTAAGCTGGAGTCATGGATTGACTCCAACCCAAGAAATAAGCTGAAATGGGGAAACTAGGACTCACTAAGAGGCTATAAGATGCTAGAGGATGCCATCTTTGAAACATAACTTGACTGGCAATTAATCAACTTTTCAAGGCTATTTGACATGGCATAAAATAACAAAAGACTCGGCAAAACCAAGATGACTGCTTAGCCTCAAGTCTGAGGACTGTACTTCAGGGACCCTTCCTGGCAACCTAGAGGTGGGAGGCTCAGGGAGAATAAGCCAATAAGCAGCAGTCTCATTTATTATGGCTATGACCAGGTTCGGCACTCCCTCCTCCATCATCTCTCCAGCCTGGACCACCGCCTTCGTTTCGGAAACCCTGGGTCACTGGGGATTCACCTGGTAGGGTCAGAACCTGTGGGCCAGAGCTATTCCACACAAACTGGGTCTTTGGCCCATTCCAGGAGGAATGGTGGTTTAGCTCTGAATCTGTGCTGAGATGAAGAACCACGTGAAGTTACCGTGATCATCTCCTCTTCACCTTGTGCCTCCCACACTGTGCTGAGCTTTTGTACAGATGACCTCAATTGATGATAGGAGTTATTCTCTTCATTTTTTTAGGGGAAGGAACTGTAGCTCAGAGATGTGGAGTAAATTGCCCAAAATGGCACAGCAAGGACACAGGTGTGGAAGGGTGACCACAGCGATGAGGAGACCAGAACATATAAGGATTTGTGTATTTAATTTTTTTTTTCATAGAACAAAGGAGCACCACTGAAAGATTTTAAATAGGGCCAGGGCAAAATCAGACTTGCATTTTGAAGAAGATGCTCTGGCTACCAAGTGGAGAATGGATTAAATGAAGGGAGACGAGTTTTGAGTCTAATGCAGTTGTCCTGGTGAGAGGAGATGGTAGACTCAAGTGGTGGTAAGGGAAGGAAGTAGATGGATTCCAGAGATATTTGAAAAACAAAGGCCTGCTTGCATTTGAGGGGCCCCTGGCTAATCATCACATCTTTCCATCAAGTTTTACAGAGAAGAAACCTTCAAAAGCCACATAGTCAAGACAAAGGAAGAAACCTTCAATGCCATGCTGACCAAGGAGCATATCTGGAAGCTCCCCAGGAATTAATTGGAAAAGCCTTGGCGCTATTTGTAAATTTTTCAGAAATGCAGCCTAGGCAGTGAGCAACCAAAGAGTATGGCACAACTTGAAACACTTGGAAAGGAATTAGTCTGGTCTCAACAGTCTCAACAGCTTCCAGATCTTTCCCTGTCCAGGCTGCTTAGAGCACAGCATCAGGGTCCCTGGCCACAGAAACCCCATGTCTCATAAAGGACAATGCGAACTTCTCCTTCAATTCTGAAAGTCTGTGCTTTTCATACCTTTTCTCCTCAGTATTTTACCACAATCCATGTCAATGTAAATGGAATGGAACTGGCAGTAACAGATTGATGAACAAAGAGTGCGAAGGCTAAATGGAGAGGCTTGGCTGAGGGTCCAGTGAATGAACCTGACAACAGGCTGGCACCAGGCATTGAAGTGTGTAAACAAAAGACCTTCCTGGAAAAGCAAGGAGGGAGACACAGAATAACTGCACCAAGCAAGCCCTAATTACTTAGATATTCCCCACTGAGGAGACAGAAGAACCACAGATGGAGACGTGGGTGTGACCCGAGGCATTTTAGGGCTAAGGACTGACAGAAAAGAGTGACTTCCCTAAATTTGCAGAGATAAGTCTGACTCCAGGACGGAGGCTGGAGCCCCTTGATTTCTGTCCTTGGTTGAGCAAATGAGTGAATGAGGCCACTAGAGCCTTGGTTCAGCCACAGGCATTCTTGCCTCAAGAACATCGCTCTAACTGTTCACTCATCTGGAATTCTCCCTCAGGTCTTCACGTGGCTGAATTCCTAAACCAGCCTACCAGGAACTCTCCACTGCATCACATTACTTCATTTTCCCTGAAGCACTTAACATTATTTGAAATTTTCTCCTTTAATTTGCTTGTTTAATTATCTACTATTGGTCAGGTGTCTGTGAGAGCAGTCATTTGATGTTTGTGCGAAACAATGTCCCAGGGCTAAGAGTCTAGCAGGCACTGTTTTGTTGAATGATTGCCCTAAATTTAAAAGTTTGATCAATCAAACTAAGTTGATAAACCAGGAAGCCTAAGCTTTTTTTTTTTTTTTTAAGAATTTATTTATTGGGGCGCCTAGGTGGCTCAGTGGGTTAAACCTCTGCCTTCAGCTCAGGTCATGATCTTAGAGTCTTGGGATCCAGCCCCACATTGGGCTCTCCTCTCAGCGGAGAGCCTGCTTCCCACCCCCCGCCCCCTGCCCTCGCCAGCTGCTCTGCCTACTTATGATCTCTCTCTCTCTGTCAAATAAATAAAATAAAATATATTTAAAAAGAATTTATTATTTGACACAGAAAAATAGAGAGAGACAGCAAGAGAGAGAACACAAGCAGGGGGGATGGGAGAGGAAGAAACAGGCTTTTCACTGAGTAGAGAGCCTCATGCACTCGATCCCAGGACTCTGGGACATGACCTGAGCTGAAGGCAGACCTTTAACGACTGAGCCATCCAGGCGTCCCAAGCTTAAGTTTTTTATATATGTTACAATAGTTACCAGTTGGAAGATGGAAAATTTAGCTAATAGCTCATTTGGTGTTTATTATGTGAACCAACTAATTGAACAAATTTTTCTTATTTTGTCATTTAATTATCTTAGGATGTCTCAGGAACTAAAACAAATGCTTATTTATATAAAAAACTGTAAGGCACAATATAGTGAGGACAAAGAAATAGTGTACACATCTAAGTTTGCTAACAAAATAAGCTATATCAGAGCACTTTCTCAGTAACATCATTGCAAAAAATAGATCTAATATAAATGTTTAACCAAAAACGTAAAATAAAGGAGCTAATTATTTGTCACTTCATTTTTAGAAAGATAAATTTCTGCTTCTGCAGAAACAACCACTTGAAGTTTATAGAAGCCAGAATAATTTAAATGGAGCATTTTTGAGTGCACAGTCATTACAAGATGTCGGAATTATAGTTGAGATTCAGACTCAGCCTCCTAGGAAAGTAAGCCACAGCAGGAGAATTCTAATTAGTCACACCCAGGGAATAAACCAAGCAACCAACCACTGCACGGGAATGAGATCAGGCCCCAGGATATCCAGGTTCTTTTTTTTTTTTTTAAAGATTTTATTTATTTATTTGACAGAGAGAGATCACAAGTAGGCAGAGAGGCAGACAGAGAGAGAGAAAGGAGGAAGCAGGCTCCCTGCTGAGCAGAGAGCCCAATGCGGGACTCGATCCCAGGACCCTGAGATCATGACCTGAGCCGAAGGCAGCGGCTTAACCCACTGAGCCACCCAGGCACCCCCGGATATCCAGGTTCTTTTCCCTTCTCCATTCATGGCCCAGTGTTCACCCCTGAGTGATAAAGACACTGAGGTTTCAAACTGCAGACTATTAGGGCCACTGTGAGCTTGTCCTCCTCTCCTGTCCTCAGCAGAGGCCCGAGTTCATGTGCACATATTAGATGCTGTTTGGTCTAGAGGCTGGGGAAACTAGCAGATGCATTGTGTTGGTCAGACTGTGATTGAGCCAAGAAAGACCCATCAGGAGAAGCCTGGCAAAACTGAACAGCTCAGTAATGCTGCACTCCCCAACTTCTGCAACAGCATATGGGCCTCTGAGCTGTTGTGCATAAAGCACACCTGGTTAAGGTGGAGTTTCAGTCTGCTCATCTGTGTTTTCTAAATTTCCCATTAGCGATTCGCTCTTAGCTGGGAGCTACTCAGGATAAAGCTGAAAATCAGACACAGGCCTGTGGCACTCTCTGTGTTTCATTGCTTTGCCCTCTTCCTGCCCCTCTGCACTGGAAAAAGGAGGGAAGAGAGATAGGGGTGAGTTTGCATCTTGCTGCCTGGTGCTGGGCAGAAAAAGTTTATTGTAAGTGTCAGAACATTTAGAAAAAGCTGTTGTAGAGGGAAAACTCTAATTCCAAAGACTTATATAAGGAAAAAAGAAAGGTCTGAAAGAAATGATCTAAGATTCCATCTTAACAAGCAAATTGAGCCCGAAGTAGAATAAATGATGAAAATAAGAATAAAAATTGGGACACCTAGGTGGCTCAGTTAGTTGTGCCCGACTCTTGATTTTGATTCAGGGTTGTGAGATCAAGCCCAAAGTCAGGCTTCCCACTCATCACGAAGTCTGCTTGACTTCTCTCTCTCTCTCCCTCCTTCCCTCTCCCCCCTCCCCCGCCTCTACCCCCGCTCACTCTCAAACTCTTTCTCAAATAAACACATAAAATCTTTTAAAAAAACAAGAATGAAAATCAATAACATTGAACACTACATCTGAAACTAATGATGTACTGTATGTTGGCTAATTGAATTTAAATTAAGAAAATAAAAGAAAGAAGATCTTAATTGGAAAAAAAAAAAGAAAGAAAGAAAATCAATGAAACAGAGAACAGCCAAACAATAGAGAAAAAAAAAGTCAATGAAATTAAAAGAGAGTTTTTGGAAAAGATCAAATGACTACTATGCATTTAATCTTCACAACAACAGCACAAGTTATGTATTATTATTCCCATTTTATAGATGAAAGAATGAGGCACATAAAAGCCAAGAAATTCACCCCAAATTGGTAAGGTACTGAGCTAAAATCTGACCCCTCTTTCCAGCTTCTTTTGCATATAGCTTTCTGATTTCGTCAACACAATTCATTGAATAGACTATCTTCCCCCCCTTTATATATTTTTGCCTCCTTTGTTGTAGATAAATTGACTACGTGAGTGTGGGTATATTTCTGGGCTCTCTACTCTGTCATATATGGCTTTTATTATGTCATGGTATTGTCCTTATAAACCCGCTTTGTTGCATTTTTTCATGAGCATATGTTGGATTTTGTCAAATGCTTTTTCTGCATCTCCTTATAATGGTAACCTTGCTGGATAGCATATTCTTGGTTATAGGTCTTTTCCTACCAGCACTTTAAATGTATGAGGGAAAGTTTCTGGCATATAAAGTTTCTGCTGAAAATCAGTTCACAGCCTATGGGCTTTCTCTTCTATGTAACTGCTTTTTTTTTTCCTTGCTTTTAAGATTGTTTCTTTTTCTTTAATATTTGCCATTTCAATGAGTATGTGTCTTGGTGTGGACCTTCTTCGGTTCATCTTTTTGGGGGCTTTCTGTGCTGCCTAGACCTAGATATCTGTTTCCTTTTGAAGATTTGGGAAATTTTCACCTATTATTTCTTCAAATAAGTTTTCCAACTACCTTGTCTCTCTCTTCTTCTACTTGGATCCCTATATATATGAATATTATTACACTTGATGATTTCAGAGAGATCTCTTAACCTATTCTAATTTTTTATTATGCTTTTTACTGTTCATTTTGGTTGCTTTCCATTATCCTGTCCTCCCGATCATTGATCCATTCTTCATCCTCTAATTTTCTGTTGATATATGCTACCCTTCTTACTAATATTCATGAAAATGCTTAGGGACAGGTTACTCAGGTATTTAGTAATTTTGGCTCTCTTCCCCCAAAATGAGAACTTCATTCTTCATGTCATGGCATTAAGTTGAATTTCATAGTCCCCTGGTAATATTCCTGAAATGGCTCCCTTAATAAAATCAATACCTAAGTGAAACAGCAAGGCCTCTAAGTGAAATGGACCTTATCCTATGGAATGATAGGATATCAATTTTACCATATCAGTGATACTCTAAAAGATGTCCTACAATGAGTGTTATTTTATAGATAAAGTGTATTGCTATTATTCAACATTCAGAGGGCTTATTAAATGCCATCTATGTGATATTGAGCACGTGGTTACTCTTGTAGAAGCTTAGTTGCTGTGACTATATCATATATAGTAGATCTTAGATAGGAGTGCACATCAAAATTTTGGAAACTACATTTGTTTTAGTCTTACTCTAGAAATTCTTACCCAGTAAATCTGGGTTAAGGTCTAAGTATTATAGTAAAAAAACAAAACAAAACCCTCCTCAGATGATTCTGACTTGTACCTATGGTAAATGTGCACTAGATATATAGTTGAAAAACATTTTAAACATATTTATACAAACACATACAGCTATATGGTTATTGCATTCCTAAAAGCTACTTATCAAACTTGATAACTATGAAACATTAAAAAATTACTTAAGGCTTCTATTGGATGAGGCAAGATGGAGGAAGAGTAGGGGACCTCATTTCATCTGATCCCTTGAATTTAGCTAAATAACTATCAAATCATTCTGAACACCCATGAATTCATCCTTAGATATAAGAAAGGAATATCTATAAATCTACAAGTAGAAAAGAGACCACGTTCTGCAAGGTAGGATGAATGGAATATGAGGGGATATATCTGAGGGGGGATATATCTGAGGTGAATCTGAGGGGATATATTGAAAGATAATGGGGGGGGGTAACTGGTGAAGGAGCCTTAGTAAGCCGGCTACCAGAAAGTGATATATCCCTGGAGGGCAAAATTGGAACTGTTAGAAATCTGTTCTCATGAGAGACAGCTCTGCCTGTAGGGAGCTCAGGTAGTGAAACAGGAGAAAGATCTAGGTGGAACAGTGTGTCTCAGAATTCCTGGAGGCACAGAAATAGTGGGTTCCTGAACTGGTAGAGTTTCTAAGCATTGGAGCAGGGAAACTGGTTATAATCAGTGAGCTCAGCAGGGGACTCTCAGCTTAGTTTACCATTAACCACTAATGGGGGCTCCATCAAGTGACCACTCTTTGTGTGGAGATGATGCAAAGAACAGAAATTTGGGGGACCCTCCACCTTCTCCATGAAGGGGCAGAGCATGTGCATGCACAGTTAGGCGACTACTCTCCACTGCAAGGTCCTACAAATTATAGTAATGGAGGACCCTCTGCCTTCCCCAAGGAGGATTGATGTAGCTGTGCACTGCAGGAATCTGCAGAGTTTGGCATGCACAAAAGTGAAGACCGTTTATCCCTGAGGGTTTACTGAAAAGAGGGGACCATGACATTTCAACACTGGGGCTGGTGATCATTTTTATTTTGATCGTCTAAAGAGGCATAGAAAGCTTTCAGGGAACAAAAAGCACACAGAGGACCAGCTTACACTAAACCTGGCCTCCTGGCAAGTGGCAGTGCAACTTCAACCAAACAAAGACACCTGAGAAACAATGCAGCAGGCCCCTTCCCCATGAGACCAAAGGGAAGAAAATGTACATAGCAAATTTACCACACAAGACTGTAAAACTCCAGTGCTAGGGGAAAATAGTATATAGAATTTGAGGTTTTTTTCTCATGACTCATTTATCTTTCAGTTTAAAATTTTATATTTCCTTATTTTCTTTTTTCCCTTTTCAATTAGTTTCTTAATTTATCAACTCTTTGTTTTTAAATCTTTTTTTAACTTTCATTTTTTACATTTATGTCTTATAGATATAGTTTTCATTTTTGGCTTCCTTTCACTCTATCCTATTTTATTTTTGTATATATTTAAGTTTTTGTTTTCATTAGAATTTTGGTGTTTAGTGTCTTCTAACACAAAGATCTAAATATATTCAGGACCAACTAGATCACCCTATTTTGTACCCCCTGTGAAATTATATGCTTCCCCCCTTTTTATTCTTTTGCTTTTCCATTTGCCTTTTCTTTTTCTTTTTGGTTTCTGACCTCTTTGGATTTATCTAGTGTGTTTTTTGCTTGGATCCTGGTTGATGCTTTTGATAGTGCTCTTGTTCATCCATTCTTCTCTGGGCAAAATGTCTAGAAGGAGGAATTCACAACAAAAGAAGGAACCAGAGGTAATACTTTCCACAAATCTAATCGATATGGATATAAGTAAAATTTCAGAGCTGGAATTAAGAATAACAATTATAAAGTTACTAGTTGGACTTGAAAAATCATAGAAGATACTAGAGAATCTCTTCGTGCAGAAATGAGATCTACTAAGGCTGAAAGTAAAAATTCATAAACTGACATGTAGTCTAAATTGGATGCTCTAATAGCTAAGGTAAAGTGACTCAGAAGAGATTCAGTAATATAGAAGATAAGTTGATGGAAAGGAAGGGAACTGAGGTAAAGAGAGAGAAATAACAAGTAGGCCATGAGGAGAGGCTTTGAGAAATCAGTGATGCTATAAAACATACCAACATCAGAATTATTTGGATGCCTAAGGGAGAGAGGGCCAGAAGGTTGAGCAAATCATAGCTGAGAACTTTCCTAATCTGGGGAAGGAAACAGGTATTCATGTCCAAGAGGTAGAGAGGACCCTTTCCAAAATCAATAAAAATAGATCAACATCCTGGCATATAATAGTGAAGCTTGCAAATTCGAGAGATAAAGAAAATCCTAAAAGCATCTCAAGACAAGAAGTTCCTAAACTACAGGGCTAGGAACATTAGATTGGCATCAGACCTAGCCACAGAGACCTTGCAGGTCAGAAAGGGCTGGCATGGTATATTCAGGATATTAAATGAGAATAACATGCATCCAAGAATACTTTATCCAGCAAGGTTACCATTTAGAATGGGAGGAGATATTTAGAGCTTCTGGGACAACAGAAACTGAAAGAATATGTGACCTGTGGGCCAGCCCTGCTAGAAATATTAAGGGGGAATCCTGTAAGAGACAGGCCAAAAATAACATAAACCAGAAAAAAAGAGACAGTCTACAGAAACAGAGACTTTACAGGTCATACAAAGGCACTAAACTCATATCTATCAATAGTTACTCTGAATGTAAATGGACTAAATGCTCCAATCAAAAGACACAGAATATCAGAGAGAGAAAAAAAAGCAAGATCCATCCATATGCTGTCTACAACAGACTCACTTTAGACATAAAGACACCTCCAGACTGAAAGTGAGGGGGTGAAGAACAATTTATCATGCTAACGGACCTCAAAAGAAAGCTGGGGTAGCAATCCTCATATCAGGCAAATTAGATTTTAAACTAACTAGTGTAATAAGAGATGAGCAGAGACATTACATCATACTTAAAAGGTCTATAACAAGAAGATCTAATAATTATAAATATTTATGCCCCTAATTTGGGAGTAGCCAGTTATATTAACCAATTTGTAACCATATAAAAGAAATACATAGATAATAATACAATAATAGTAGGACACTTCAACACCCCATTCACAACAATGGAAAGATCATCTAAGCAGAAGATCAACAAGGAAACAAGGGCTTTGAATGACACACTGAATCAGATGGACTTCACAGATACATACAGAGCATTCCATACTAAAGCAACAGAATACAGATTCTTCTCAAGTGCACATGGAACTTTCTCCAGAATGGATGACATATTGGGTCATAAATCACGTCTCAACTGATACCAAAAGATTGCGATTATTCATTGCATATTTCCAGACCACAATGCTTTGAAACTTGAACTCAATCACAAAAGGAAATTTGGAAGGAATTCAAACACTTTGAGGTTAAAGAGCATCCTACTAAAGACTGAATGGGTCAACCAGGAAATTAAAGAAGAATTTTAAATATTCATGGAAACAAATGAAAATGAAAACACAACTGTTTAAAACCTTTGGGATACAGCAAAGGCTGTCCTAAGAGGGAAGCACATTGCAATACAAACCTCTCTAAAACTTAGAAAAATCTGTTACACAAGCTAACCTTACACCTAATAGAGCTGGAGAAAGGACAGCAAATAAAGCCTAAACCAAGCAAGAGAAAAGAAATGAGGAGAAATCAATGAAACAGAAACTGGAAGAACAGTAGAATAGATCAACAAAACTAGAAGCTTGTTCTTTGAAAGAATTAATAAGGTCAATAAACCCCATAGCTGGATCATCCAAAAGAAAAGAGAAAGGACCCAAATTAATAAAATCATGAATGAAAGAGGAGGAATCACAACCAACACCAAGGAAATAAAATTTTAAGGATGAATTAGAACAACTATATGTCCAACAAATTAGGCATTTGGAAGAAATAGATGCATTCCTGGAAACTTATAAACTACCAAAACTGGAACAGGAAGAAATAGATGATCTGAACAGACCCATAACCAGCAAAGAAAATCAAGTAGTAATCAAAACAATCACACAAAAACAAGAGTCCAGGTCCAGATGGCTTCCCAGGGGAATTCTACCAAACATTTAAAGAAATCATACCTATTAAACTGAAGCTGTTACAAAAAATAGAAATGGAAGGAAAACTTCCAAACTTGATCAATGAGGCCAGTATTACCTTGACCCCCAAACCAAAGACCCAGTCAAAGGAGAATTACAGACCAATATCCCTGATGAACATGGATACCAAAATACTCAACAAGATACCAGCCAACTGAATCCAACAGTACATTAAAAGGCTTAATTGGGGCACCAAGGTGGCTCAGTGGGTTGGGCCTCTGCCTTCAGCTCGGGTCATGGTCTCAGGATCCTGGGATTGAGCCCCACATCAGGCTCTCTGCTTAGCAGGGAGCCTGCCTCCCGCACTCTCTGTGCCTGCCTCTCTGCCTGCTTGTGATCTCTCTCTCTGTCAAATGAATAAATAAAATCTTTTTTAAAAAAATAAAAGGCTTAATCACCACAACCAAGTGGGATTTATTCCTGGGATACAAGGGTGGTTCCACATTTGCAAATCAATAAATGTGATACCTCACACAAATAAAGGACAAGAATCATATAATCCTTTCAATTGATGCAGAAAAAGTATTTGGTA
Organism: Mustela putorius furo; assembly: GCF_011764305.1. NCBI lineage: Eukaryota > Metazoa > Chordata > Mammalia > Carnivora > Mustelidae > Mustela > Mustela putorius. The sequence continues at coordinate 18,116,819 of NW_025421998.1, forward strand.
AGATACAACATCCTTTTTTTTAATTATTATTAAAACTCTCCACAGTGTAGGGATAAAGGGAATATACCTCAATGTCATCAAAGCCATCTACAAAAAGCCCAAAGTGAATATCATTCTCAGTGGAGAAAAACTGAAAGCTTTTCCCCTAAGGTCAGAGAAATGACAGGGGTGCCCATGCTCACCACTGTTGTCCATCATAGTATGAGAAGTCCTAGCCTCAGCAATTAGACAACAGAAAAACAAAAGTCATTCAGATTAGCAAAGAAGAAATCAAACTCTCAGTCTTTACAGTTGACATGATAGTTATGTGGAAAACCCAAAAGATTCTATCCCCAAAGTGCTAGAACTCATACAGTGATTCAGTAATGTGTCAGGTTATTAAATCAATGCATAAAAATCAGTTGCATATCTATACATCAACAGCAAGAAAAAAGAAAGAGAAATTCAGGAGTCTTTCCCATTTACAATTGCACCTAAAACCATAAGATACCTAGAAATAAACCTAACCAAAGAGGTAAAGGATATGTACTCTAAAAACTACAGAAAGCTTATGAAAGAAATTGAGGAAGAAACAGAGGTAGAAAAACATTCCATGCTCATGGATAGGAAGAATAAATATTATAATGTCTCTGCTACCCAGAGCAATCTACACATTCAATGCAATCCCTTTCAAAACACCATTGACATTTTTTACAGAGCTGGAATAAATAATCCTAAAATTTGTATGGAGCCAGAAAAGACCCTGAACAGCCAGAGGAATGTTAAAGAAGAAAGCCAATGCTGGTGGCATCACAATGCCTGACTTCAAACTATATTACAAAGCTGTGATCATCAAGACAGCATGGTACTGGAACAAAAAAAGACATCTAGATTGACGGAACAGAATAGAGAGCCCAAAGTAGACCCTCAACTTAATGGTCAACTAATCTTTGACAAAGCATGAAAGATTATCCAATGGAAATAGAATAGTGTCTTCAATAAATGTTGATGGAAAAATTGGACAGACACATGTAGAAGAATGAAACTGGACCATTTTCTTACACCATACACAAAGATAAACTCAAAATGGATAAAAGACCTGATTATGAGATAATCCATCAAAATCTTAGAGGAGAATACAAGCAGCAGTCTCTGTGACTTCAGCCACAGCAACTTTTGGCTAGACAAGTCTCCAAAAGCAAAGGAAACAAAAGCAAAAATGAACTATTGGACTTCATCAAGATAAAAAGCTTCTTCACACTAAGGAAATGGTCAAAAAACTAAAAGGCAACCTACAGAATGGGAAAAGATATTTGCAAGTGACTTATCAGATACAGGGCTAATATTCAAGATCTATATAAAACTTGCCAAACTCAACATGTAAAAAACAAAGAATCTAGTCACAAAATGGACAGAAGACATGAACAGAGATTTCTCCAAAGAAGACAAACAGACACATGAAAAAATGTTCCATATTACGTGTCATTAGGGAAATACAAATCAAAACCACAATGAGAAATCCCCTTTCACCAGTCAGAATGGCTAAAATTAAAAAGACAGGAAACAATAAATGTTGATGAGGATGTGGAGAAAGGAGAACCCACTGTTGGTGGGAATGCAAGCTGGTGCAGCCACTCTGGAAAGCAGCATGGAGGTTCCTCAAGAAGTTAAAAGTAGAGCTACCCTACAACCCTGCAATTGCACTACTAGGTATTTACCCCAAAGATACAGATGTAGTGATCTGAAGGGGCACATGCACCCAATGTTCATAGCAGCTATATCCACAATAGCTAAACTGTGGAAGGAGTTCATATGTCCTTCAGCAGAAGAATGGATAAAGAAGATGTGGTTCATATAGACAATGGACTATTACTCAGCCATTAGAAAGGATGAATACCCACCATCTGCATTGACCTGGATGGAAGTGGAGGGGATTATGCTGAGTGAAATAAGTCTATCAGAGAAGGATAATTATCATATGGTTTCACTCATATGTGGAACATAAGGAATAACACAGAAGACCATAGGGGAGGAGAAGGAAAACTGAATGGGAAAAAAATCAGAGGGAGACAACTACAAGAGTCTCTTAACTATGGGAGACAAATGGAGAGTTGCTGAAGGGGAGATTGGTGAGGGGATGGGGTAACTGGGTGATGGGCATTGAGGGCACATGATGTGATGAGCACTGGGTGGTATATGCAACTGATGAATCATTGAACACTACCTCTGAAACTAATGATATACTATGTGTTGGATAATTGAATTTAAATTAAAAAAAAACAAAAAATCCCTAAAGACATGAATTCAATAGAATGAAAATGAAAAATGAAATTTATGTCTATTATGCAACAGGGCAACAGTTACACATATTTCATCAAGATGGTGTAAATCAGCATCTCAACAGAAGAGATGACACACTCAATAATTTGAGGAGGGTTTATTTATATTCAATTTATATTTAACTGAAAAAATGTGGGCAAAATAGCAGAAAGCAGAAGAATACTTCAGGAACACAGGACTAGCCATAATAGAGTTTTTACATCTCTAGACCTGATGGGACAGAGAAGGGAAGGGAGCTTGGAAGGAGTGTCCTACAAGTGGATCTGTTGTGGGACATAGGCAGTCTGAGGCAAATGCACAGGGAAGGAGCCAAGAGAATTAGCACTCTGACTAGCTCTTCTAGAGAAGATCTAGCTCTTCTTCCTCCTTCTGGAACTACCTTTGGCAGAACTAACCTGGACCTCAAGGGCAGTGGAGCCTATTACTGTGATCCACCTCCTCTGAGAAGCAGAGAGCTGGCTGGAAAAGAGTAAGAAGTGAGTCAGTAAGAAGTGAACACAGTGCAAGAATCTGGCAAATAGAAACAAACAAACAAACAAACAAAAAAAACCCCTACTACATGGTATTTAAGTCACTTACCTCTTTCTCATCCCACGATCAGTTTACATCCCCACCCAACTCCCAGGAAATTGTTCTAAAATACACCAGGGACCAACAGTGAAAAGTAGTATGGATGGGGATAAATCACCACAGAAATCTGTAAGTAGAATCTAATAATATTTGCTGTTGGAAAGGTTGGTATGTGGAAAAAGTAGGAGAATCAAGGATAGGAAGAGTTATGAAAAAATGTCTCATGCATATATGTAGGGAATTCCAGAAACCAGGATTTTACTACAAGCTATTCTTCAAGCCCTTAAAACTTGAAGATGAGAAGTAGAAGTAGAGATCTTGAAGTAGAAGATGAGAAAAATAAGCTTTCTTATTATATACTTAATTGAATGAAGGACTTCAAAATTTGTATGGTGGAAAGTGTATGAGTTTGGGCTCTTCTGGGTATTTACTATTTTACTTAAAAGCAGTTCTTTCAATCTCCAGTTCAATTCCTGTCTTCTTTTTAAGGCTGATTTCTTTTTGCTTTACAAAACAAATAAATGATCAACTCTTTAGCTTATCTTTTATATTAAGAAGGATGTTCATTTGCTGGCTTTGTCCAGTATAGGATCAATCTCAACAAGAATACAGTATATAAGAATACAGTATATAAGATATATAACATACAATATAGAATGTTATTAATCTATCCAAAAAGAAGTCAATCGTGTAAAAAATACTAAGTTTGTGACTACAACCAAAAAGAGTGGAGCAAAGTTACACAAAGGATAGTAGTAAACATTTCAAAATGTTCAGCCTTGGGGCGCTTTGGGTGGCTCAGTTGGTTAATCGACTGCCTTCGGCTCAGGTCATGATCTTGGATCATTAACTATGGGTTAACCCCCCCACACACAAAATCTCTTTTCCTCTCTTTCCTTAGTAATAGAAACTGTACATTTTTTGTGAGCAAGTGGCCATCCAGAAAAGAGACTATCTTTCTCAGCCCCTCTTATGCCTAGGTATGGTATATGGCCAAGTTCTAACTAGTTAAAGTCCTGCAATAATTCCTAAATTCAGTTCCTAAAAGATTGCCTGTTTTACACACTTTTCTTTTAGGGGGCACTCTTTCTCCATCTTTCTGTCCAGAACATGGATGTGAAACCTATACTTCTTGCTGTCATTTTGGACCAGGAAGGCAGAGTCCACAGCCTAGATAGCAGAGTGACAAGCTGTATAGCGTCAAGGGTCACTAGAAGTTGAAGGGCAGAACCCACATGGTAACCTTGGAATACCCATTTCCAGACTTGGAGATGAAAGAAAAATAAGCGTCCTTCATGTTCGAGCCAATATTTGGGTCTCTGTTATCCACAGCCAGATCTACTGCTAATTGGTATAGGCCAGAGATTTTTCTTCTAACACTTAAACCTTCTGCTTTCCTATAAGTTGACCCTCGAACAACACAGGTTTAAACTGCACAAGTCCTTTTATATGCAGATTTTTACAACAGTACTGTAAATATATTTTCTCTTAGTTAATGATTTTAATAGCATTGTCTTTTCTGTAGTCTACTTTACTGTAAGAATACAGTATATACGATATATAACATATAAAATATGTGTTGATTGTGTTGTCAATAAAGCTTCTGGTCAATAGTAGACTGTTAGTAGTAAAGTTTTGGGGAAATCAAAAGTTATATGTGGATTTATAAAATTATATGTGCACAGGGGGGTCAGTGCCCCTAACCTCTACATCAACTGTATATGATAACAGTGTGTTAAAATATATTTATCATAAATCATTGGGACATAATTTATATAATTAAATGGGAATTAGAAAAGGGAGCTGTCTTCTAAAAGTTGCAGGCAGTGTCCCCCTTTAAAGACTGAAATTTTAACTCACCTTTGTGGAATATTATTACTTTTATAAAAAGATCACCTAAAAGGGTCCTTAAGGTACATGAAAGTAAAAATAAGAACTTACCCATTATTTTTGTGGAAATTGTGGTGTTTTAATTTGGAAATGATATTTGTCATATACAACTGAACCACTGTCTCCAGACTTCTGTTTTTGTGTTGAGTTGTTACTGTTATGGTTTTAAGTGATAGTAGTGTTGGTTATAAAAGAAAGAGAAGGAAATACTCCCAGGGAGAAATGAATGGACTCTGTCTGGATTAAGGCTTCTTCCAGTGTAAGACAGTGAGGTAGCTCATTTTAGTTGGCCTGCTGAAAAAGAGGAGAAGGAGAAAATCTGAAAGGAATGCCTTTAGGAGGATTTTCAAGATGAGCATGAGCCTTGGATGCTTTAGAAGTACTCAGGGGGAAAAAAAATGAATAGAGCATGAGGAGGACTAGAGAAGCATGTTAGATGAGGTGGGTCCCTGTGATGTGAGTTTGAGAAAAAAAAAAAAAGAGATTTAGACAGAGACCATAAAAGTACAAATTTCCATAGGGGACAAAGAAGCTCTGGGCCCTTGTAGTCAGCTGCCTAACAGTGTGCCTCCATATGGATGCCCTCGAAGCCGACTGCCAACATGGCTGCTCAAATCACTGTGCATACTACTTAACTCCTGTCCTTTCTCCTCTCACTCAAGCAACTGCCAAATCCTGATCCTCCTCCCACATATCTTCAAGTCACCGACTTCTTTCCATTCCATTGACACTTTAACGTCTCCTTTTTAGACCGCCATAATCTCTTACAGGAAGTTAAGCAACAACTTCCTACTTGATTTCCCCCAACTTTGGTTTTCTCCTGCTCAAATGGATTGTCTACGTTTTATACGGAATCATATTATTTTTTTAAAAATCCAATCAGTAATAGGAAAAATTCTTTGGAGAAAGTACATTTTATTTTTTTGGAAACCTCAAGTACTGAGAAAACGTTGCCAGAACATGTTAAATTCTTCAACTGATGGATGCACCATTATCCCTGATTAGCCTTGCATTGAGTTGCAATTAATGCTGTACTCTCCAGTGCACCAAATCAATATCATAAAAATGGTTTCAAGGCTTAATTTTTAATCTCCCTGTGTTCTGTGCCAGCCTTTAAAGGTTTCTGCCTTCTTCTCTTTCATCTTAATCTTTTCACTCACATTGAAATGCATTACTCAGAGCAGTCCTTGGAAGTCTTTAAATACAGCATATAGTGCACATATTATTCTAAATACATATCATGGAGTTGATTGGAGTACCCCATGCCCAGTCTTTAATAAAACTGTCTTTGTGATGACTGCTTATCACACCAGCTATGCTAAGGGTGTTTATTTGTGTGGAATTAAGCATTTCTCTTATTTTGTGGGCTTTATCAATAATAAGTAAAGCCAGCTGGCTTTAGAGAAGAAAGTAAGAAAGAAAGAAAGAAAGAGAGAGAGAGAGAAAGAAAGAGATCCCTAAAACGCTTGCCTTACTTACCACCTGAGAATTGAACTGTTTTGTTTCAGTCCACATAGCACTTCTTTTTTCCTGATTTTCTGGGCCCCTGATCATTTGACTCATCTCCTATTTATAACTCCTCAGACATGATGCATCAGCCCTGCATTGACTTGGCTTGTCTCATCTACACCTCGGTCTTACTTTCTGTGCTTGTCTGCTTCTGACCACCTAGGTAAATTAGCTACCTGCTTCTGTCCAGTCCAGCAACTCTTCCCAGCACAGACCCTGTGAAGCCTGTGTTCCATTTCAAAGCCTTGCTCTCATAGCTGTGAGCAAGGATTAGTTTATATCTAAGATCTTATTCTTCACTAGAATTCTTTAATGTCATCATCCATAAGAAGTTATGTAAATACAACTCTTTTATTTTGCCCCATGACTTAATTTCTTTAAGAAGTATCTAATCTCTTTAATAAATTGTTATCAAGTATCTGACTGTGCCTTTCATCTTGGTCTGATTTAACTTTTAGGCCTTTCCTAACTTCTCTCTTTACTTTCATGCAGGTATTTCCCCTAATAAAGTCCTTGCACATCCAATCCCCATATGGTTCCTTTTTCTTGGAGAAATGGGACCAGGACACACTGGTTTTAAAGTCTAGTGCCCTCATTTGTTTTCTCTTGCTCTATTTTTAAATTAAAAAAAAAAATCACCATCCGGTACATTATGTCCTCAAGACTTATTTGTCTTACAACTGGAAGTTTATACCTTTTGACCACCTTCACCCAATTCCCTCACCCCTCTGTCCCCACCCCCTGCCTCTGGTAATCACAATCTGTTTCCTGTATCCATATGTTCATTTTTTAAAGATTCCACATATAAGTAAGATTATACAGTACGTGTCTTTCTCTGACTTATTTCACTTAGCATAATGCCCTCAAGGTATCCATGTAGTTGAAAATGGCAAGATTTCCCTTATTTTTATGGCTGAATAATATTCCATTGTAAATATATGTACGCCACCTTTTCTGTATTCATTCATCCCTCAACATATAGTTAGGTTGTTTCCATGTCCTGGATATTGTGAATAATGCTGCATTGGACTTGGGAGGTCAAATATATTTTCAAGATAATGATTTTGTTTCCTTCAGATAAATACCGGGAAGTTAAATTGCTGGATCCTATGATAATTCTATTTTTAATTTTTTGAGGACACTCCATGCTGTTTTCCATAGAGGCTGCACCAGTTTGCATACCCATTAACAGTACGAAAGGGTTGCATCAACACTTACTACTTGTATTTTTCCTCTTCTCTTAAGTTTTTATTTTAATTCCAGTTAGTTAACATACAGTGTTATATTAGTTTCAGGTGTGCAATATAGTGATTCAACACTTCCATGCATCACCCCATGTTCATCAGGACAGGTGCCCTCCTTAATCCCCATCACCTATTTAACCCACGCCCTCTACCTCCTCCCCTCTGGTATCCATGTTTGTTCTCCATAATTAAGAGTCTGTTTCTTGATTTGTCTCTCTCTCTCTCTTATTTTTTTCTCTTTGTCTGTTTTATTTCTTATATTCCACATATGAATGAAATTGTTTGGTATTTTTGTTTCTCTGACTGACTTATTTCACTTAGCATTCTGTCCCCTAGCTCCATCTATGTCATTACAGATGGCAGGACTTCCTCCTTTTATGGCTGAATGAAGTTTCCCTCCATCAATTGAGGGACACTTGGACTGCTTTCTTGGCTATTGTAAATAATGCTGCTATAAACATAGGTGTGCACATCTCTTTGAATTAGTGTTTTGTATTCTTTGGGTAAATATCCAGTATTGGGATTGCTGGATCCTAAGGTAGTTCTATTTTCAACTTTTTAAGGAACTCCATATTGTTTTCCACATTGGCTGCATAAGTTTACATTCCCACCAACAATGTGTGAGTGTTCCTTTTTCTCTCCATCCTCGTTAACACCTGCTGCTTCTTGTGTTGTTGATTTTAGGTGTGACAGGTATGAAGGGGGGTACCTCATTTTAATTTTGATTTACATTTGTCTTTTTGATGATATCTCTTCTTATAGATGTGAGGTAATTTCTCATTGTGGATTTGACTTGCATTTCCCTTTTGATTGGTGATATTGAGCACATTTTAAAATCAGGTTATTTATATTCTTCTTATTGAATTGTAAAAGGTTTTAATATATTCTGAATATAAGCCCTTGTCAGATACAGGTTGTAAAATATTTTTTTCTGCCTGTTTTTACATTTTCTTGTTTTACATTTTCTTAACTGTGTCTTCTGAAGCATAGATATTTTTCATTTTAACAAAATCTATTAACTTTCTTTTATGGTTTGTGCTTTTTGTTTTAAGAATTTATGCCTACCCAGTGTCACAAGGATTTTCACTAATGTTTTCCTCTCTAAGCTGAATTGTTTTAGCTCTTAAGATTAGGTATATGATCTACTTTGAATTAATTTTTATGCTTAGCAGAAGTTAAAGGATAAGTGTTTTGTTTTTTTGTTTTTGGGTTTTTTTTGTCTTTGTTTTTTTGTTGTTGTTTTTTGTTTTTTTTTTTGTTTTTTTTTTTTTTACTCCCATACAGATATCCGGGTGCCATTGAATTATGTTGGTACCTTTGTTGAAAATCAAATGATCGTGTAAGTGTAGGTCAGTTTCTAGCCTTTCTATCATGCTTTATTGGCCTATATGCTTATCTTTACACCAATACCATCCTGTCCTAAGATTATTATTGCTTTATAGTAGGTCTTGAAACATAGCACTACGTTCTTCTACCTTCTTTTTCAAAAATTTTTAGCTAATCCAGATCCTTTGCTTTCACATTTAGGTTGTTTTTTTTTTTGTTTTTTTTTTTTTAGCATCTGTCATTTATATTTTTTAATTTGCTGATATTTTTGTTCAGATTTCATTCAATGTGTAGATCAATTTGGGGAAAATTATCCTAACAATATTGAGAATTCCAATCTATGAACATGATATAGCTCCCCATTTATTTAGATCTTCCTTGATCACACTTTGCAATGTCCTATAGTTGACAATGTGCATATCTCAGACATCTTTTGATAACTTTATTCCTAAGCATTTTATTGCTTTAATGCTATATAAATTAAATTTACACACTTTATTTTCTAATTATTCATTACTAATGTATAGAAATATAATTGGTTCCTATATATTTACCTTTTATTCTGTGACCTTACTAAATTGATTTATTAGTTACAGGAGCTTATTAGTAGATTCCTTAGATCCCTTAGAATTTTCAACATAACATCTGCAAATAGAGACTAGAGACTTTTTTACTTCCTTCTTCCTAATATTTATGTATTTTATTTCTTTTTCTTATCTTACTGCACAGACTAGGATCTCCAAAACAATATGGAATAGAGTGAACATCTTTGCCTTGCTGCTGATTTTAAGTAGAAAATATACATTGAATGCTGCATATGAATTTAGGTATAAACTTTCTTTTAGTAGGTGTACCTAATCATGTTAAGAACATTCTTTTCTTAAAAAAAAAAAAAAAAAAAAAAAAGAATTACTAAACCTGGATAGATGAGAGCTTTTTTCATAAATGGGTATATTAAGACTTTTATTGCACAATATGATCTATTTTGCTATTTTGGCAGATGTGGCAGATGAACCTAAGAGATGTATTTTTCCATTGTTTTATGGAGTGTTCAATAAATACCTGATTAAGTCAAGGTAATCAATGTTGTTCGGATCTTTGTTGATGAGTATTAACATCTCCATCTATGATTGTGAAATATGTCTATTTCTCTCTAATTTGGTCAATTTTCGTCTCATGTATTTTGAAGCTTTTACATTAGCCACACACATTTATGATCGTTTTTTTCTTCTAGTAAGCTGACATTTTTATCATTACAAATTATCCCCCTTTGCATCTGATAATTTTTACAGTATAAGAATCTATTTTTTCTGGTATTAGTATAACCAATGCAGCATTTTTTATTATTACTGTTTACATTGTTTGTCTTTTCCCATTCATTTAGTCTCCCAGCCTATCTGGGTCTTTATATTTAAAATCGTCTCTTATTGACAGCACATAGTTGAGTCATGCATTTTTGCCAACTCTGACAATTTCTACTTCGTAGTTGGAGAGTTTAGTCCATTATCATTTAACACAATTATTAATATGGTTGAGTTTGAGTCTATCATATTATCACTTGTTTTCTGTCCGTCTCTTCTGTTTTCTGTTCTTCTATTCTCCCTTTCCTTATTTTTTGGATTATTAGAATGATTTCTGAACTTTATTTGAATTTTCTGATGGATTTTTGCCATACTTCTCTGTATTACATATTTTTAATGATTGCTGTAGAAATTATAAACTATGTCTAGCTTTTTATAGTCAACTAATAGTTAATATAGTACTACTTCATGTAATATATATGGAAATCTCACAATCATATTAGTCCATCTATTTCCATCCCAGATCTTTGTGCCATAGCTATTATATGTACCACTTATACATATTTTAATTCCACACATTACTTTTGTTTTAAATAGATATATGTATAATAAACATATTAAGAAGAAGAAGGTAAAATAATTTATCCAGATAGTTACTATTTTTGATGTTCTTCATTCTTTTCTTGGGATCTGAGAATTTATCTGACATCATCTTCCTCCAGCCTGAAGTATTTTCTTTAGTATTTCTTGTAATGCCATTCTGCTTCAAACAAATTTCCTTATTTTTGTTTTATTTGAAAATTTCTTTAGTTTATCTCCAATCTTGGAGGCTATTTTCACTAACTGTAGAATTCTGGGTTTTCAAGTCTTGTGTATGTGCTTCTTTTAGGTCTTTAAAGATGTTACACTTTCACAGCACCTGGCATCTTCCATGGACAATAGCTCAGTCAATAGCATCTGCCTTTGGCTCAGGTGATGATCCTGGGGTTCTGGTAGTAGGGAGCCTGCTTCTCCCTCTGCCCACCTCCACTTGAGTGTGCTCCCTCTCTCTCTAATAAATAAATAAATAAATAAGGTCTTTAAAAAATGTTTTAAAGTTGTTGTGCTTTCATAATTTTGCATGAATATCCACCTTGAGATACTCTCAGCAACCTGGTATCTTGTTAAAAAAAAAGCAAAAACTAATCTTCTTACTCTCCTTTTACAGGAAAATAAATTGCAGAGATGTGAAGAGAATATTTAGTCTTTTTACTTTCCTGTCTATATAGCCCTGGTAAATAAAGGGTTATTTAAAAAAATTATTAAACCCAGATGTCTCCAACTTGACCTTGAATTAATCATCTCTGCCCACTGTGACAAGAAAGAAAAAAGAGCATCTTTTTCTAGCCTCAGGATATATGTTCCGTGAATGACTTTTTTGGAACTGAGATGAGAGAAAAGTGTTTTGCTTTGAAAGTAGGCTTTATTCCCAGGTGTATTGGAAAGCTGGTGTTGTCCATGGAAGATCTGGAGTTGGAATTAAGCCTATAATTATATCAAGAATAAAACATCAAGGGGCTAAGCAATCTTTCCGGAAACACTTTCGTCTCTATGCCTAGATGAAAAGGGAAAGAAGTAGCAAAACCACTGGTATAGGTGGTATATTGTAAACAAGGAGATTAACTTCTGAAAACAAAACAAAACAAAATAAAAAATAAAAAGGAAACAGAACAGACTGTGGTTCTGCCCTTTTAAACTTGCCACTCCCTATATCCTGAAAAACATATTCAGTGTTTAGGGTTCAACAACCTTTGTCTTTGGTCTTCTGTAATGAGCTTTTGTAGGAAATGTGTCTTGTTCCAGCATGCTAAAGGTGCTTTATACTTTTAAGTGTCTAAAAGGGTATACTACAAAGTTCCTCCTGAGTGTAATGAAAAATGAGAAACCATATGATACAGGTCAAACTACAGGGTTTAAACATTTCAGATTTAATAAATGAATCAAAAACTATAGATGAAAGGAACTTCAAGCCAAATTCATAGTCCTGAGCACACCTTCTTCTACAGGAAGTTGGCAAAATCCAGTTCTCGGTCTTTAGGCTACATGATAACATGCCATCTAGCTGCATGATTTGGGCATTTTTCTGAATTCCAGGCATAGATGGGGATTATCACTGTGTCTCTGGTAAAAGGAAGATCTCAGAGCTGCACACCTGCTTATTTGCTAGTTCCTAAAGCTGTGGTCAGTCCAGAGCTTCCCTCTGTTAAGTAAATGGTACTTTTCTTGAATATGGTCTATCACTCCTCTTAGAAGATTATGAATCATAGAGAAAATTAAAGCAGATTGCAAAATTGGAAAATGTTTCTCAGCTTATTAACAAAACATAAAAAAACTATTTGTAATGGACAATTTAGATACTAAAAAAAGGTAGAAAGGTTTGGGAGACATCCTCTCTCATCTAACTCTTCATTCTTGACAACCCACAACATTTTTCTTGGTTCCAATGAAAATGAATGAAAAGTAGAAAGTGACTTACGTTGTTCCACATGTAAGTAACTCATAAATTCTGGAAATAATCTAAGTTGATGGCAGAAAAGGAGATAGGATTAAAATTATATACAAGATTGGGGGCTAAGAAACTACCAGAAAGAAAATTCTCTGTGATTCTAATGAAGACCATCTATCAAAGCAAGAGAGTATAGAGATGATGGTGTGCCATTAGGCATAAGGGACTGGCAGAAACCCTCTTCCCACCATATCTTCCAGCCTAACTGAGGCTGTCAGTGCAAGTTTATAGCTGTCACATAGTTATCATGCCACAATTTAATCCAACTAACAAAGGTGTCTAGCAAGCCATTCCAAGATGGTACAACCTAGTAGATTACTTTCAGTTTGAAAATCTATGAAGAGTATCCATATTTCTAAGAACCCTGACCTCTACTGAACATTCCTGCCATATGTAGGTGGTGAGGTCCTCTTCTTTCCCTGAAACTAAGTGGGCTCCTGGAGAATGAAATCTATGGTTAACCGCAAGGACCCTACCCTTTTACTTTTGTTGTCAGGTTTAGAAGGATGTTGTTTAAGGGAATGACAATTAAGCCACTACTTAGAAAAGCCAAATGCCTTTGCCTTCATCGCTTGCTTGCTTCTATCCAGCCCTGGGTAAAGTAGCCTGCTACCCAGGCCAAGTTGATAGAGGTTGATTAGGATGTAGGAATTCAAATCTCTGGCAAAATTCCAGATGTAGCCACCTTTTATGACCATCCCACGTCCATCGTTGACATTTATTTATTTTTTATTTATTTCACTTTTTACCTATCTCAGGTTCACCAGCTTTTCCTGCACATACACTTGGGGTTGTGAGACCAGGAGTCTCTTGGTGTATAAGTCTCCAGCTATTATGACTTAGGTGCTAATGGGTCCCTTAATAATTAACGGGCAATTTTTTAAAAATTAAGTTAGAAAATACAGAAGCAAAGAAACAGGGCATTTACCACCAGGGATTTTTTATTCTAATAAAAAACCCAAACTTTCCCTCCCTCCTTCTCAGTATCTCCGTCTCTCTGTCTCTTTTTCTTTCTTTCTTCTTTTCTTTCACATTTCATTTCCTCTTTTTTCTTTCCTTCCTTCCTTCCTCTCTTTCTTTTTTCCTTTGATTAGGTTCTATCTGGCTTTATCTTTGACTACACTATTTTGATTCTTCACCTGAGGGAATTCAGGGTTGGTATACATACTAAGTACTTTTTGTGGCTTCAGGGATTCTGCCCCTGGATTTGGACCTTAGTTGCCACTAGCATCTGACCTATCCTAGCCCCAACAACTTGCCAGTGGATCTCCCTTCTTCCTTAACCAAGTTCTATTCTTCTGCAGAGTTCAGTCCTTCATTGCTGTTCTGAACTATGGTCAAATCTTTAAAATAGAGTTTTAGTTCATTTCAGATTTCACTATTGTTAATGTTTAAAATTATCTTTGCAAATTATTAACTTACATTGAATTATTTATTGATTTATCTAATACATGCATATGATGCAAAATTCATAAGGTACAAAAGGCCTTGTAGTCAAGGCCTACCTCCCAGCCAATTTGTTTTCCTTTCCAGAGTCAAAAACTCCTATCAAGTTCTTTTTTAAAAATATTTTATTTATTTATTCATCAGAGAGAGAACGAGAAAGAGCACAAGCAGGGGGAGCAACAGGCAGAGGAAGAAACGGGCTCCCTGCTGAGCAAGGAACCCAATGCAGGATGCAGTCTCAGGACCCCAGGATCATGACCTGAGCCAAAAGCAGACACTCAACCTACTAAACCACCCAGGCATCTCTTATCAACTTCTTAAAAATTTTTTCAGAGATAATCTATGTATGTACAAGTATATGATGTATATACATGTGTGTGTACATTCTTTAAGTTGATTTTTAATTATATAAGTAATTCATGAACATTATTTCCTTGTACAAATTAAAATAATCCAGAGTAGTTTAGATCCTCTCTGATGATCTCTCCAATCCCAATCTCTTCCCAAATGTAACCACTGTGAGTAATCTAGCATCAACACAGCATAATTCCTTCCAAAATGTTTCTTTGCATTTACTAAAAATATATGAATCTACAGAAAATATGTAGCATTATTATTACTGTTTTTACTAAAAATTATACTGCAAGAATCATTTTCCAGCTTGCTTTGGGTCAAAACTTTAGGGACCCCTGTTCTGATGGTAGAAGCCTCTCCACTATTGGACCTGGTTTTTCCAAAATCCAGAAGATGCCTTTATTTCCTCCACGTCCCAGGACAAGCCTCCTACTGGTCCACCCACAAAGTTCTTGTTTCTTGTCCTCATAGAGAGACCTTGGAGCTGAGATGGGGAAGAAATGGGCTATGTTCAGGGAAGGAGGGAGTTAGCTTGGTGACAAATATCTTATATTCTCTTTGATGGCTTATCCTGCAGTTTTTTCCTAGGAAGAAGTGACCTTTTATCATGGAATAAAACTTGACAGAGACACTAACAAGACAACTGACCTCTACTGTGGTCATTAGCTAGAGAGTTCAAAACCAGGAAAATGCGTCATGCAGAGCTGTTTTTCACCATGAACAGAAAAGGTGGGATCCCACCACTGTAATAGAAACTCTTAATCTATTGTCTAAGGAGAAAAGGCAAAATCTGACACATCTAAATGATCAGGTTCTGTGCAGCTACTTGACAGTAATGTCCATGTCATGTCGACAACCTACTGCACACTAATGATCACACAGTCTTCTAGAGGGAAGAGGCTATTTTTGAGAAATGATCAAAGCTTTGCCACAGATTTGTATGACCATCTTTATGATTTCAAAATCTTATATGATTTTATATAGGGTACCTGAGTATTTTAAGGAACCAGGAGGTGACTAAATTACAGAGCCACCTACTGCATTGTGGGACAGCCTAATTGGCTCAGTTCCTTCATTATTGAAACTTCAGATCCTATTCTGACCTCTAGGTTAACATCAAGTAAGTTTAATCCCTCTTACTAATGATCAGAGCCAATTTTCCATAAAATAAAACATCCAATTAATCTGAGCAAGGCTGTACCTGTCTAGAATTTGACCAGGTCCAAAACATCTTATTTTTACTAAACCCTGTCCATCAGAATTGAAAGGTATAGGCTTTCTTTCATCATTAACAATCTTCTTAACAATGTGGTTATCAATACTTCCTGTAAATTTCTCTGTTTGAAGTAAGATTCTTGAAGTAAATCTCCTTTTCTTTTGTTATGGTTTTTATAGAAATGAGAATCAAGGTCATCCCTGATTATATGTTTGCCAAAGCAGGAATTCAGGAAATGACTAGTCATAGCCTAGCCCGTCCTTCTCCAGAATATTTAATGTTATCATGGCTTATTCTTATTTCACTTATTTTAATCCCCATCAGATTTGTGGTTGATGAAACAAAGTTTTGAAATATTAGCTCATATATTTTCCACAATATAGCTATCAGTATAGTTAAAAAAAATTACATATCTCGTGCTTTTGCTTGATGTATATGGAATGCTTATATTAGCATTTGTCACAATCTGTATTTATCATATAAAATGAAGAACGGGTTTTCCTAAGCAAACCAGATCATCAGATCTGGTCCTTGTAATGAAATAGCCATTGCTCTTTAAGAAGCAATATGAATTTGAATAAAATAATTTGTTATAAAAGAATGTTATTGGTTATACTTTAGGGTGCTAAAAACTCATTTAAGATTTTTCCTTTGTTCTTGTCCCATGCCATGTTTGCTTGATGATGAACTGAGTAAATCTTTATTCATTTTAATCTGGCTTTTGCCAGTGTTCTGTTTTCCTTAGCTATACAAACAGTTCTTATAGCCTACTTGGCCTCACTTAAACTGTCTTGCATTATTGCCAACTCAAGGATGGTGTGAAGTTTGTCAACATGCCTCCAGGGAAGGGTTAGGCAAGGGACATTTCCTTCTTTTTTTACAAGTCTTAAAATTAACTTTGTCCTTTCCTTTCTCCTTTGCAGCTCATCCTAAAATCCCCGAAGGATCCAGGGGACTCTAGAGGGCAGGTGTGAAGGGAAATTTTAGCCTCATTTAGTTTGAGTCTTTTCTTTGGAACCATGAAAATGTTGGCCCAAGGCTTCTAGTCTAGCTCTTCCCTTCTCCTTGCACGAGGCTGAAATTTATAAGAGATATTTATGAAGGCCTTTTGCAAAGGTAGGGGATGGGAGAAGGAAGATACTTTGCTAACACAGTCCTGCCTCACTATTCCATATTGTGTTGTCTTCCTCTTCACTCTCCTTACCATGGTGTCTTACACAGGGCAAGTGTTCAAGAGATACATGCCAAAGGAATACTCCCTCACTTAATGTCCCCAGACACTAGCCTAGGCCAATCCCTTCCTCAAGGATGGGAAGGAGGTAAATCTGGATTCACTTACTAGGTATAGCAGCGTCTATATGCATGTACTACAATTCACATGAAAAGTAATATAACTATTTTTTATAAGTTTATTTATTTATTTATTTATTTATTTGACAGAGAGAGATCACAAGTAGGCAGAGAGGGGGGTGGGGGGTAAGCAGGCTCTCCGCTAAGTAGAGAACCCGATGTGGGGCTCGATCCCAGTACCCTGAGATCGTGACCTGAGCCAAAGGCAGTGGCCCAACCCACTGAGCCACCCAGGTGCCCCAATAAAACTATATTTTCTGAAACTTATCTAGAAATTCTGAAGAGTCGAGTCCTGGTAGCCAATCAACACATGTGAGTTAAAAAAATGAATGTTACCTCATTTTGCTCTGGAATCTTGTCCCAGGACTGGCAAGCAGTGATGGTGGGATGATTAAAGCTGGTCCACTTGTGGTAACTCAAACTTTTCTAGCTTTAGAGTCCACTTCAGGTAAATTTTATCCCATTTGGGTAATTTCTCAATCCTTCAGGGCTTCTGTCTCCTTTCCAGATGGCACATGGGCACAGAATGAACTTGTTAGTGTTCAGGGTGGCAGGGGAGCTTCTTATTAGTCTATCTTGATCCTCCTCTGAACCACTGAGATCACACTGAGATTGTTCATGTTTCCTAGGATTTGGGGTTCACTTGCTGTCCTCCTTGTACCCTTTGCTGAAATTTCAGTAGCTGGTCCAATTTTTGTTTGACGGTTTTGATTTTAGCACTAAATAATGGCTGCTCTTGGGGAGCACAACTCTCTCCCCCTGCTGACTGGATGCCCCACACCAACTCTTTAAAAAAAATGTTCCCTTTTTATTTTGGTAAGAAAAGAACATGAGATCCACCCTCTTAACAAAAATTTCAAGTATATAATGCAGTAATGTTAGCTATAGGTACAATGTTGTATGACTATCTCTAGAACTTAATCATCTTGTGTAACTGAAACTTTATACCTGTTTTCCACTTCCCCCACGTTCTCTCCATTTTCCACTCCCCACCCCCCACAGATGCTGGCAACCATAATCCTACTCTCTGCTTCTCTTTGACTATTTTATATACCTCATATAGGTGGTATCATGCAGAATTTGTTCTTCTGTGACTGACTTATTTTACATAAAGTAATGTCCTGAAGGCTTATAATGTGGTTGCCTATGGCAGGATTTCCTTCCCCTTTTTTTTTTTAAAGATTTTATTTATTTATTTGACAGAGAGATCACAAGTAGGCAGAGAGGCAGGCAGAGAGAGAGAGAGAGAGGGATGCAGGCCCCCTGCTGAGCAGAGAGCCCAATGTGGGACTCGATCCCAGCACCCTGGGATCATGACCTGAGCCGAAGGCAGGGGCTTAACCCACTGAGCCACCCAGGTGCCCCGATTTCCTTCCTTTTTAATGCTGACATTATTCCATAGGTATATACCTCATTTTTTAATCCATTCATTACTGGCCATTTAGGTTGTTTCTAAAATTTTGGCTATGGAGAATAATGCTGCAATGAGTAAGGGAATGCAATCCTTTTGCATAGATACCAAGAATGGTGTTGGAGAAACTGATATGCACATACAAAAGAATAAAATTAGGCCTTTATCTCACACCATACTCAAATATCAACCCAAAATTTATTAAAGACTTAAATGTAAAACCGTTAACTGTAAAATTCCTAGGAGAAAAAAATAAAGGAAAAGCTCTTTGACAATGGTCTTTGTAAAGTTTTTTCCGGTGAGATAAACACAACACCAGGCAAAGTGGGTGTAAGGGAAGATTTATTAAAAACACTCTCCGGCGAAGTTTCAGGGTTCAGGAGAAGGCGAGCCAGGAAAGTTGTGCCGGGAGGAGGTGGGCACCCTGGGGCGAGGTTCTGCGACTCTGGAAAGCAGAGTGGCGGAAGTTGCGCCCAAGGCAGGGAGGAGGGGGCTTTTAAGGGGTCTTGGAGAAAGCTCAGGGGCCTTTTGGCAAGTTTCCTTTATTTGGATATCCTTCCTGCTCATCGGGATCCCATTGGTCCACAGGAGCCTGGGGCGGGAGGGTCTCAGATTCCTGCTTGGGCCTTTGTTCTCCTGTCCGAGCTCAGGTCTTATGGCAGGAACTTTCGCCATCTTTAGTAGCCCTTCCTGCCAGCCCAACATTCCGACCTTTTGCTTAATACAATGGTGTCAGGGGCGTCGACTCAGTTCTGGCTACTTCCTGCTGACAGGGGGCATCGTCATAGGGGTAGTTGGAAGTGGGCAGGCACGAGTAGGGCTGGAGGAGGAGTTAATTGACAGATACTCAGGCAAGTTCTTGTAGGCGACCCTGCAAGTACCGGAAAAGACAGGGAGCAACTGAAATTAGAAGGAGGATTATGCATACAGGTCCCGCCAGAGGGAGCAGCCAGGTTACCCAGTTGTAGGGGTCTAGGCCCCAGGAGGACGTGTCTCGCCACCGTGCTTGGATCCGATCCCTGAGTTCTTTGATCCTGGAGGTAACTATATGATTGGTTAACAAAGTAACAACATTCTTCATTTAAGAATAGGCAGGTCCCCCCTTTTTCGGCGGTCAGAAGGTCTAAGGCCTGTCGGTTCTGTAGAGCTAAGGCTGCCAGGCTGGTGACTTGCGCCTGTAGGGCTGTGAGGGAGTCAGCAACCCGTTCCGTGTCATCATTCAGGGCTTGGGAGAGTTTGTAATAAAAGTCTATGGAGGTTCCTATCCCTGCTGTTCCAGTTGCCACCCCTGTGGCTATTCCTGCCCCTGCTATGAATGGGAGGAAGGCAGCCCTTCCTCCACGGTGTTGGGGGAATAGGATGGACAGCAGCTGGGATTCAGAGTAGATGGTGGTAGAGGGAGAGAGAAGCATGAATATACAGCCCAGGGAGTCATTAGTGGTCAAGCAGTGATAGGTTCCCTGAGGGCATGAGAGAAATATTCCCGAGGGAGTACAATATGGGAGGGAAGAGTCAGTGATATGGCAGCTGCGGTGGTCAGGAGGGAGGACACATTAATAATTGGTATGTTTCCCCAAATGGGGCCAATATGAACCGTACTATTTGTGGCCCTGAAGTTGGGGAGTGGCCAGTCAATAGGGAGGGGTATCCCTATGATGTAGAGTGAGGTAAGGTAGATAGGATAAAAGAGGCAGGAAAATGGCCAGAGGGCTATGATTTATAAGAAAGGGCCTGCCAGTAGAGTAATTCAAATGGGCTTAAGCCCGAAAACCCGCGGGGCATAGCCAGGAGTCTGGTGAGAGCCATAGGCAGAAGTGTAGGCCAGGAAACATGGGTTTCTAGGGTAGGTTTGGTGAGTTGGGCTTTGAGCAGTCCGTTGGCCTTTTCTACCTTACCGATGACTGTGGGTGGTATGGGATGTGAAGTTTCCAGGTTATGTTGAGGCTCTCAGCTACCTGTTGGGTTACACTGGAGATGAAGGCAGGTCCGTTGTTCGACTGGAGGGTCCAGGGCAATCCAAACCTCGGGATGATGTGCTCGATGAGTATTATAGCCACTACGTCCGCTGTTTCCCGGGCCATGAGGTATGCCTTGATCCAGCCTGTGAACGTATCAACCAAGGTTAATAGGTAGCAAAAGGTTTTATGGCGAGGCATGTGAGTGAAGTCCAGTTGCCAGTCTTCCCCCGGCTGATGACCTCGGAGCCGTTGGTTAGGCCCTGGTCTGCGGATTCCTCCTTGTGAATTCACAGAGGAACAGGTTTTGCAAGCCCTGTGGACAACTTCAATTACTTTAGATAAGGAAGGATGATAGAACAATGGCTGAAGAAATTGGTGGAGAGCCTTTGGGCCAATATGGAGGGATCAGTGGATGTCAGTAATTAAGGTGTGTGCCAGATTGCCTGGCAGGGCAATCCTGTCCTGGATGTAGATCCACCCCTTATCTGGCAAGTGTATAGGCAGTAAAGTTGCAGGGTTTAAGCGGGGGGGGGGGGGTAGAGCGAGAGAGATGTGGGTTCTCTAGGAATAGCAGATGGAATAGCTGGAGACGAGGAGGAGTCAGATGGGCCAGGGATCGGTGGCTAAGGTCTGTGAGTCGGCGGGAGAGTAGACCATGATGGGCTGCCCTAAGGTCATGTTGAGGGTCTTAGAGGGGGTGACTTGATATCCCTTGGCCCTCAGAAAGTTAAGTAGGGTGGAGGTGTCGTCTTGGGAGACCGAGAGGGAGGGGCTACAGAGGAGGAGGTCATCCACATATTGTAGTAGAGTACTGGCCTTAAGGACACACTGCTGTTAAGTCTGTAGGCCTGGCCGAAAATGTGAGGGCTGTCCCTGAACCCCTGGGGTAGAAGAGTCCAAGTTAGTAGTCCAGAAGCATGCGTGTCAGGATCCTCCCAGGTGAAGGCAAAAAGAAAATAGGAATCAGGGTGCAAGGGGACAGTGAAAAAGGCGTCCTTTAGGTCCAGTAATGTAAAGTGAGAGGTGTTTGGGGAACACAAGACAGTAGGGTTAGGAACGACTGGGTGGAGGGGGACCACGACCTCGTTGATAAGCCTAAGGTCTTGTACCAGTCGATAAGCCCCTGAGGGCTTGCATACTGGGAGGATGGGGTGTTACAGGGGGAAGTGATGGGGATCAGGAGTCCCTGACGTTAAAGCCGTTCTATGATAGTTTCAGGCCCCAGCGGTGGGCTAAGGAAATAACAAATTGAGCTCGAGAGGGAAACTTAGAGTTATCCTTAAGCTGTACTTTAACCGGGGTAAGGTGGGAAGCAATGATGGGCTCTGAGATGTCCCACACCTGAGGGTCTACAGTAGATAGGTCATCTGGAGTGAGGGTCGAGGGAGTGGAGAGGTGTAGGATGAGACGGGTTGAGGTGGATAGAGGGGAGGAAGGGGAGAGGCAGATAGTTGCCCTTAGTTTCTGGAGAATGTCCCTACCCAGTAGAGGGACCGGGCAGGAAGGAATCATAGGAACGAGTGGGGGAAGGGGAACCCATCCAGGCTACAGGTAAGGGGAAGGGTCACCCTAAGATTGGAGGAGGTCCCATCGATCCCATGGTAATTGGTGAGGTTCGAGTAAGTCCCAAGTAGGAAGGCAGAACAGAGTAGGAAGCCCCCGTGTCCAGCAAAAAAGAGATGGACTTACCCACTACCTGGAGCGTAACCCTGGGCTCGGCCTGGGTAAGAGGGGTGGCCAAGTCTGGGCTTTGTCAGTCGTCCTCCAATCCAAGCAGTTGAAAGGCCGGACTTACTGTCTCAGGGGGTCCCCCGCGTTGAGGCACTGAAGATACCCCGAGGTTAGGGCAGTCGGATTTCCAGTGGCCCATCAAATGGCATTGAGGGCAAGGCCGAGTTGGTGGCTTTGGATTGGGGCACTGGCAAGCCCAATGTCCCTCAGCCCCGCATTTGAAACATACCCCCCGGGGGGGTGCTATTGGTTGCCCCTCTCTGCTGGCTTCCGGAGCCGGCCGGCCGCAGGGCAGCTACCAAGGATTGGGTCTGCAACTGAACCTTTTGCTGGAATATGGCTTGTCGTTTAAGCTCAGCCGCCTCCTCACGGGAATTAAAGACCTTAAATGCCATTTTCACCAAGTCAGAAATGGGGGTCTGAGGGTCCTCCTCAGCCTTCTTTAACTTTCTCTGTATATCCGGTGCCGATTGAGAGATAAAATGAATAGCCAGTACCATGGCCCCCGCAGGAGAGGCAGGGTCCAAGCGAGTGTACTGGGTTAAAGCTTAGGTTAACTGGTTAAGAAACATGGTGGGGTTGTCGTAGGGGCCTGGACAATCTCCCTAATCTTGTCATAATTAACGGCCTTATTAGAGGCTGCCCGCATGCTGGCTATGAGACACTGGACCATGCGGTCGCGGCGCCAGTGGCCATCTTGGCCATCCTGATAATCCCAACCTGGTTCTACAGCTGGGACCACCCGGGCTCCAACTGGCATGGCAGCTTCAGTGAGCTGGACCTGATCCACGTACTCCCGGGCAGCAGCCTGGATGCGTTCCCTCTCCTCTGTGGTGAGGGTGGTGGTCTGGACCACATGCAAATCATGCCAGGTGAGGTCATAGGCTTGGGCCAAATATTGGAATTCTTTAATATAGTTATCAGAACTGGCTGAAAAGGAGCCCAAACGTTTCTCAATTTGGGAAAGGTCTTGTAGAGAGAAGGGCGCATGAACTCAAACAACTTCCTCAACTCCAGCAACCTCCCTTAGGGGGCAGACTAACTGGGGGGGGGGGCTTTCGAGCCCTAGTGCGGGTGGAACCATACAGACACATTCACGCAGTCAGGCACTCTTCAGATTCAAACAGATTGGACACCCTTCCCTTTGGGTATCCCTGGCTAATGGGAGGTGATCAGTCTCCCCTCCCATTCTTTACGAAAGGATCTAGTTCAAACAGTAGCTCTGCGGCTGTTACAACAGAATTCAATTAAGCACAAAAGGTGTTTACCAACAGATTTCGAAAGCATAAACCTAGTTCCAGCGACCAGCTCTAGTATCTTATCCCATTTGGTTAACAGTTACCAAAGACTTTGAAAGCTACCTTAAGAATTACCCATTAAAACTCCGAGACACACAATTAACCATCAGTTCTAGTCATCTCTTTGCTAGCAGATTTTAACAAATAACAAGAACCTATTTGACCTTCAGTAAACTTTGATTTGAGTTTGCCGTTTACTGCGGATAAATTTGTCAGGAGTTCGGATAGGAGTGGGGATGGGGAGGAGGAGGGGTAGACAAGGGTGCTGGTTCAGAAATCCTGAACTTAAGGGACCTTGGGGTAAGGGATTGCGATAAGGAGGAGGAGGAGGAGGAACCAGGGACCCTCTTGACAGTGGGTGGGTGAAGCTCTCCGGGGGTTCAGAGAGAGGAGACAGGGAGGAGAGGTCTGAGTCTTTGGGAGCAGTGGGTGGCAGGGTAGGGGGAGGGGAGCGGGCCAAGAGGACCTGAGAGGTGGAGCAGTGAGAGCAGAGTAAGGGGCGAGAGCACAGAGTCCAGAAAGCTGGACATAAGGGACCTTGGCCCATCTGCTGTGGTGTCTGCCGAGGTTATTTAGGTCCATGAAAATCTGATAATTAAACGTGCCTTCCGGAGGCCATTGGGACTGATTGTCTAATCAGTATTGTGGCCAAGCGACAGTACAGTAACGTCATTTTCGCAGGTCCTGGTCCAGTTCCAGGGTTTTAAGATCGGCCAGCAGGCCTAAAACACCCCTGGGATGTTTTAGGGTCGAATTTGGATTGGGAGGTCCCCACGACTCGTTGCGGGGCAACCCGAGGGCTGGAGGAAGGCGTCCCCTCGTCCACCACTGGGTTGCGGAAAAACTGTGTCGGCTGCTGTAGAGGTTAGGACGTCTCCCAGCCTCTCGGAGTCACGGAGGTCACCTAGTGACCGGCGGGGTCCACCCTGATGCGTCCGCGATTAGGGCAGGGCTTTCCGGAAGGAGGCGTGGAATCGGGGAAACTCACCACAGCTTCGGAAGTGGCGTTCGGAAAGGCAGGTCTGGTTTGGCCAGGGAAAGGAGAGAGCCTCCCCACTGTGTGGGGGCTCAATCTCCTTCCCGGGTTTCAGCACCAAATGTAAAGTTTTTTCCGGTGAGATAAACACAACACCAGGCAAAGTGGGTGTAAGGCAAGATTTATTAAAAACACTCTCCGGCGAAGTTTCAGGGTTCAGGAGAAGGCGAGCCAGGAAAGTTGCGCCGGGAGGAGGTGGGCACCCTGGGGCGAGGTTCTGCGACTCTGGAAAGCAGAGTGGCGGAAGTCGCGCCCAAGGCAGGGAGGAGGGGGCTTTTAAGGGGTCTTGGAGAAAGCTCAGGGGTCTTTTGGCAAGTTTCCTTTATTTGGATATCCCGCCTGCTCATCGGGATCCCATTGGTCCACAGGAGCCTGGGGCGGGAGGGTCTCAGATTCCTGCTTGGGCCTTTGTTCTCCTGTCCGAGCTCAGGTCTTGTGGCAGGAACTTTCGCCATCTCTAGTAGTCCTTCCTGCCAGCCCAACAGTCTTGGCAATAAGTCTTGGATAAGAAACCAAAAAGCACAGGCAACAAAAGCAAAAATTGGTGAATGGGACTGCATCAGACTAAAAAGGTTCTGCACAGCAAAGGAAATGAGTGAAATGGCAACCTATGGAATAGAAAACAATATTTGCAAACATCTTTGCTCTCACATACCCTACTAACTTCTGAGGCACTCCACCTATGAGGTCCCATCATCACTTCTTATGTTCCTTATGGCATCACACAGGAATCTCTTGTTCTCTCTCCCATCCTGCCCACAGCCTACTTAATCCAGTGCAGATACTTCTTCCCACTAGGGGTCTCCTACCACCTCCACCACTTGTTGGATATACTAGGAGTGAATTCGTTTCCCACGGCTTCCCTAAAAAGTGTCCACATTTTATGTGGCTTAAAGCAACTGAAATTATTCTTTCACATTTCTGAAAGCTGGAAGTCTGAAATCAAAGTGTCATCAAAATTTTTTTCTTCCATGTCTCTCTCTAGCCTCTTATGGTTGCTGGCAAACCCTTGTCGTTTTTTGGCTTACAGTTGTACTGTCTCTGCCATCACATGGTGTTCTCCTTTGGTATCCCTATGCCCAAATTTCCCTTTTCTTAGAAGAATCAATCATTGGATTAGGGCCAACCCTAATTCAGTATGACTTCAGCTTAACTTGATTGCATCCACCAAAAACCTATTTCCAAATAAGATCACATTCACAGCATCTGGGACTTAGGACATCACCTTGTCTTTTTGGTGGACAGAATTTAAGACACAATAAGGAGGACCACATTGGAGCACAAACCCAGATGTTCTTGGACCCTCCTTCAACCAGCCTGAGGTTTGTATTTGAGTTTCTGTCATCTAGCACTACCCAGCTCCAGGGGATGAGGATGTAAAATTCCTTCTACTTTAGTTTCATCCCACTGACTATCATTCTTTCATTCTTTGAATCCTCTTCTCCATGATGGAAGAATTCTAGTCTCCTTCATATCTGGCATAAACTGCTCCTCCTTCGGGTTTCCTTTACATCACTGTAAAGCTCAGTGCTTAAACCTCCTAGCTCTGCTCTTGATATATCAACACTGAAGCCAGTCAGAGAGATTTCTCAGCAGATTTTGCTGGGGCTCAGCCATGGCTTCCCATCCACAGAAGACAACCAGTGCTTGGCATCATGGGAATTCTTCACATGCTCTGAAGGGACAGCTCTCCCTG
Organism: Mustela putorius furo; assembly: GCF_011764305.1. NCBI lineage: Eukaryota > Metazoa > Chordata > Mammalia > Carnivora > Mustelidae > Mustela > Mustela putorius. The sequence goes on from NW_025421998.1 coordinate 18,143,019, forward strand.
ATTACTTCTAAATACTCTCTTTCTCTCCTTAAAAATTAGTATTTTCTCTGTGAGATGGCCTTTCCTGAACTTTGAATGAAGGACGTAAGGGGTAAGCAGGTTGTGGACTCACAGACTCAGCAAACCATAGCCCCCATTGAAGAGGGCAAAGAACTAATATTGATCTCTCCAGAAGTACAGAGTTTGGAGATTAGCAGATTCTGAGTCCACAGGATTCCCAGTATAAAAGTCCTGTGTGACCAGTTGTGTATGCATATTATCTTAGAGAGTCATCTGTCATGCTTCCTTTGCAGGATCATTCTAATTCCAGTGGACTCTGTCCCATTCTGAATGGCTCAGAGTTGCATGACATGAGGTCTTGAGTACTTTATCTGCAGTTTAAGTGCCTGTAGGAAATATTAATGGTTTTATCTAAGCCTCAACTTCCTTATACATAATATAGTAGGGTAATATCCTCCTTGAAAGGTCATTAGCATTACTAGACAACATACATACAAAGTGCCTGGTGCTTAGGGGATGCTTAACAAAGAGTAACACATTTATCATTAGTCTATTCTGCTTCCCTCTTCTCTCTCTAGATCACACCAATTCTCTGACATTGCCCCTATTATAAGTACTCCTTACCCTCAGAAGAAAGACAAGGGGGAAGAAAGAATACTATGCACTCTAGAGCTCATCTTGTCTGCTTTCCTAAAGAGGGAACTTCTCCTCAGATTCAGAGGTTTTCCTGGGCATCTCAGATCAGAACTGATTCTATAATTGGTCAGCCTGACCATATGAAAGCAATTCTAACTACAGAAATTTATGTGTATGCCAGTCTACCATGTTGCATAGTAATTATGCATAGCACAAAATACGTCTGAATTTTATTTGGAAGTGTTATTTGATCATGGGATTAATCTTAGTCCCCATGTGCGTATTCTTCACCATTTGTTAGTCATGATACCATGGAAAAAAGGAAATGCCAGTCAGTCACTTCAATGAGTCCTCTAGGAAGGAGAACAGAAACTGGTCCCATAGCCCCTTACTTCTCCTACTCATTGATACCTTCTCTCCATTAAGGTCTGGGCACCTCAGTTCAGGCTCTTACTGAAGACTGGGGAAGGGACTAGCATCTCATCAGAGCAAGAGAATGAGGGAAATTCATTAGAAGGATATAATAAAGATTCAGCTGGGAGTGGCCCAAGAGCATCACTGTGTTTGTTTTGTTTATTCTCTTGCCACAGATAAGTGAGCCCTCCAGTCAAATTAACATTGGGTAGGTAGTCCCATCTTCATCACTGATACCACCATTCACCCTGTTGCTGACGCTAAAACCTGGGAGTCATATATGACTTTCCTTTCCCTCCTATCCTGAATCTAATGTAGCAACGGCTCTATACACATTGCCTTTAAAATATACCCCAAACCTAATTACTGCTTCTTCCTCCACCTTCATCTCTTACCTAAGCCACAGCCTCTACTTGGCTTCCCAGTCCCTGCTCTGGTATCAGTCAGTTTTTCACCCAGGTTCCAGAGAAGTTTTTAAAATGTATGTCGAATAATTTTATCTCCCCATTCAAACTTTTTAAGTTTCCTACTGTACTCAGCCCACACGGCCCTGTAATTGTATCTCAGAAATTTTGCAACACTCTCTGCTGTCTCTTCACTCCTCATTAGGCACACTTGCCTTGTAATCCTTCCCACTGCACAAATATGTTCCAATCTCACTTGCTATGCCCTTGGACTAGAACATTCTTCCTGCCTTCCCTTCATTCAGTTGTGACCATCTCCAAAAGGCCTTCCTCACCCTTACTTCCATCATCGTCTCTTCCATTACCTGGTTTTATGTTTCCTTGTGGTTCTTAGCACAGTTTCAAATTATATATATGGTAAATATTTAATTTTAATCTTCCATCTTCATATCTAGAAGGTGAGCCTGTGAAACAAGAAGTTTGTTTTGCTCACTTCTGTGTCTTCAAGATTTTGAAGAGCCCCTAGTCATAACAGGTGCTCAAAAAGAGTTGGCAAATGAAGGGAAGTTCATCTATTCTTTTGATAGCTCCAAATGATACCTTTAAAATACCTTCCTTGTATTTCATTCTTCAGCCTCACCTTCTAGCCACTTGAGTTTCCATTTCTTCAGCTGAATCAGTCTCTCTAGGCTTTTAGGCTTCAGGATATTTTTTAACTCCTCAGATGATCCCAATGGACAACCAAGGTTGAGAACCACTTTGATGTTGAATCATCCGTAAAGTACTGGCCAGTTATTTTGTAGAAAGTTCCTCAATTTGGATTTGTCTGATGTTTCTAAATATTAAATTTATATGATGAATGGGGACAGGAATATCACAGCAGTGATATTGTGTCCTCCTCAGTGCATCATATCAAGAAGCACAAAATTTGAATTGATCTCAGTACCAGTGATGCTAACGATGTCTCTTGGTTAAAGTGGAATCTTCCAATATTATTTTCCCATTTGTAATTAAATAGGTATGTTGTTAAGAGACCCTTTGAAACTGCAAATATCATGTATCTTATCACATTTTCACCCACTAATATTAGCATCCATTAGTGATTCTTACCTAAAACAATTATTGTGGAATTTAGTCAAATAGTGATTTCCATTTTCCATCATTTTTTTCTATATCTGTTGGAACTCTGTAGTAATGAAGAGCTTTTCTATTTTTGCCATTTATTTATTTTTAAATTACTTATATAGGTATAAATTTGTGGATTATTCTATGCCATGGGTTATAATCCATTGCTACCATTTATTATTAATAATAATTATTTATTTATTTTTGCTCAACTTGTCCTCAGTTTAGGTAGTGGAAGCCTATTTAAGCTGACTTTTATATCCCCTAATATGTCCTCATGTTTTGAGCATTTTCTTACTATTTAGGGCCAGAAGGTGTTCCGGTCTCATGTATTTTCCCTCCCCTAACCCAGAATCAATGATTTTCCCAAAAATTGCTAGTTTTTTTATGGGAAAATGGTATTTAGACGAGATCAGGCGTGTTCAGGGTGGTATGGCCGTAGACAGGAAAATGGTATTTAGAAATAAATATTTGAGTACAAGATGTTCTCATCAGTATTGGGATGTGTGATTCTAAATATATGTATTTATAAATACTTATTTGTGTCTATTTCCATATTTATCTGAAATCTGTATGAAAATTCATAACTTCATGCTGGTGATTTGTTTGTTTATATTACATTTTGGGATGCCCACCACTACCACTCTTCATTCATTTAAATTTCTTTTTTTTTCTTTTTTCTTCCCTCCCTCCTTCCATCTCTTTCTTTCTCTCCCCCTCTCCCTCCTTTTCCTCCTCCTCATTCTTCTTATAGTAGTTGTCTCCTGACTTAATATGTGGCTATTTCATATGATCAAAGGCAGCAACTCTGGGATCTGAAGGACCAAGTACAATTCCTGGCACTACTAATTTCCAACCATGTGATTATTGGCAAAAAGTCTCTCACAATAACAGATCCTCAACAAAACAAAATGCTCTCCAGGCTCAATCCCTGGGATCAGGCTTAATCATTTTCCTTTAAAATTCTTGGGTTTTATAGGCAAGTTTATTTCTCAATCCTGACTTCAGTTCAGGTCTTCCTTTTATCAGAATGCACAGGCAATCTATCTTCCCAAAGCTGTTCTCAGTTCTTCTATGGGAGCAATTTAACTACTGTTTCTTTTCTAGTTAATTCTTTTTTAAAAATATACTGTATTCAGGACATCTGGGTAGCTCAGCTGGCTAAGCTTCTGACTCTTGATTTCAGCTCAGATAGTGAATTCAGGGTCATAAGATCAAGTTGAACCCCCCTCTTCCCTGCATGTGGGGCTCAGCACTCAGTGGGGAGTCTGCTTGAGGATTTCTCTCCCTTGGCCCCTCCCCCTGCTCACACTCTCTCTGTAAAAGAAATAAATCTTTAAAATAAAGATTATTGTAAATCTTTAAAATAAAAACAGTAAACTATTTTAAAATAAAATACAATAAACTCTATTCAAGCATAACAATTATAAAGAGTTAAAAAAAACCTATGTACTGTATGATTATCATAAAGTGAACAAAACTGTGTAAATAGCCCCCTAGATAGAGAAAAACAACATTACCAGCACCTAAAAGACCCCTGTGCCCCTTCCTGATTATTATATCCATCTTCCTTCCTAATAGTAACCACTATCATGAATTCTAATATCACAGATAAATAATATCATGAATAAAATTTGAGCTTTTTATAAGTGTTTATTCCTTCATATGCCATTCCTTCATATAAATTGTTTTCCAAATTGGTTATACAAATTTATACTTCTGGCAGCAGTGTTTGACAGTTTCAGTTACTCCACACCCTTGCCAACACTTGTTAATAGTATTTTTAATTTTATTCTTTTAGGAGTATAGTCATATGTCATTGTTATTCTAATTTGCATCTAATTTGCAATTTATCAGAGATAATAATGATTTGAGAACCTTTTCATTTGTTTCTTTACCATCAGTTTAACATCTTTTGTGAAGTGCCTGTTCAAGTTTTTATTTTGCTTTTTTATTTTTATTTTTATTTTTTTAATTATTTTTTATAATTTTTTATTTTTTTTAATAAACATATATTTTTTATCCCCAGGGGTACAAGTCTGTGAATCGCCAGGTTTACACACTTCACACACTCACCATAGCACATACCCTCCCCAATGTCCATAATCCCACACCCCTTCTCCCCACCCCCTCCCCCCAGCAACCCTCAGTTTGTTTTGTGAGATTAAGAGTCACTTATGGTTTGTCTCCTTCCCAATCCCATCTTGTTTCATTTATTCTTCTCCTACCCACTTAACCCCCCATGTTGCATCTCCACTTCCTTATATCAGGGAGATCATATGATAGTTGTCTTTCTCCGCTTGACTTATTTTGCTAAGCATGATACCCTCTAATTCCATCCATGTCATCGCAAATGGCAAGATTTCATTTCTTTTGATGGCTGCATAGTATTCCATTGTGTATATATACCACATCTTCTTTATCCATTCATCTGTTAATGGACATCTAGGTTCTTTCCATAATTTGGCTATTGTATATATTGCTGCTATAAACATTCGGGTGCACATGCCCCTTCGGATCACTACATTTGTATCTTTAGAGTAAATACCCAGTAGTGCTATTGCTGGGTCATAGGGCAGTTCTATTTTCAACATTTTGAGAAACCTCCACGCTGTTTTCCAGAGTGGTTGCACCAGCTTTCATTCCCACCAACAGTGTAGGAAGGTTCCCATTTCTCCGCATCCTCGCCAGCATCTGTCATTTCCTGACTTGTTGATTTTAGCCATTCTGACTGGTGTGAGGTGATATATCATTGTGGTTTTGATTTGTATTTCCCTGATGCCGAGTGATATGGAGCACTTTTTCATGTGTCTGTTGGCCATCTGGATGTCTTCTTTGCAGAAATGTCTGTTCATGTCTTCTGCCCATTTCTTGATTGGATTTTTTGTTCTTTGGGTGTTGAGTTTGCTAAGTTCTTTATAGATTTTGGACACTAGCCCTTTATCTGATATGTCGTTTGCAAATATCTTCTCCCATTCTGTCAGTTGTCTTTTGGCTTTGTTAACTGTTTCCTTTGCTGTGCAAAAGCTTTTGATCTTGATAAAATCCCAATAGTTCATTTTTACCCTTGCTTCCATTGCCTTTGGCAATGTTGGAAGATGTTGCTGCGGCTGAGGTCGAAAAGGTTGCTTCCTGTGTTCTCCTCAAAGATTTTGATGGATTCCTTTCTCACATTGAGGTCCTTCATCCATTTTTTTTCATTTATTTATTTTCAGCATAACAGTATCATTATTTTTTCACCACACCCAGTGCTCCATGCAATCCGTGCCGTCTATAATTCCCACCACCTGGTACCCCGAGCTCCCACCCCCCCACCACTTCAAACCCCTCAGACTGTTTTTCAGAGTCCACAGTCTCTCATGATTTACCTCCCCTTCCAATTTACCCCAACCCCCTTCTCTCTAACTCCCCATGTCCTCCATGCTATTTGTTATGCTCCACAAATAAGTGAAACCATATGATAATTGACTCTCTCTGCTTGACTTATTTCACTCAGCATAATCTCTTCCAGTCCTGTCCATGTTGCTACAAAAGTTGGGTATTCGTCCTTTCTGATGGAGGCATAATACTCCATAGTGTATATGGACCACATCTTCCTTATCCATTTGTCCGTTGAAGGGCATCTTGGTTCTTTCCACAGTTTGGCGACTGTGGCCATTGCTGCTATAAACATTGGGGTACAGATGGCCCTTCTTTTCACTACATCTGTATCCTTGGGGTAAATACCCAGGGGTGCAATGGCAGGGTCATAGGGAAGTTCTATTTTTAATTTCTTGAGGAATCTCCACACTGTTCTCCAAAGAGGCTGCACCAACTTGCATTCCCACCAACAGTGTAAGAGGGTTCCCCTTTCTCCACATCCTCTCCAACACATGTTGTTTCCTGTCTTGCTAATTTTGGCCATTCTAACTGGTGTAAGGTGATATCTCTAATCTAAATTCTCTCAATGCTAGAGTAACTGAGACAGAATTAGTGATCTGGAGGACAAACAGATAGAGAGAAAGGATCAGGAGGAAGCCTGGAACAAACAGCTTAGAAGCCACGAAAACAGAATCAGGGAAATAAATGATGCCATGAAACGTTCCAACGTCAGAATTATTGGAATACCTGAAGGGGAGGAGAAAGAAAGAAATCTAGAAGATATAGTGGAACAAGTTCTTCGTGAAAATTTTCCAAATCTCGTGAATGGAACCAGCGTTTGTGTACTAGAGGCCAAAAGGTTTCCCTCCAAGATTACAGATTCTCGAAAGTCCTCGAGACACCTAATAGTAAGAATGAAGAATTATAATTGTAGGCAGAACCTTTTGAAAGCAGCTAGGACAAAGAAGATCCTTATGTACAGAGAAAAGCCCATCAGAATAACGTCAGACCTATCCACAGAGACCTGGCAAGCCAGAAAGGGCTGGCAAGATATATTCAGGGCACTGAATGAGAAGAACATGCAGCCAAGAATACTTTATCCAGCAAGACTGACATTCAAAATGGATGGAGAGATAAAGAGTTTCCAGGACCGGCAAGGCTTAAAAAACTATGCAACCACCAAGACGATACTCCAGGAAATATTAAGGGGGCTTCTTTAAAGGAGGAAAAAGCCCAAGAATAGCATTGAACAGAAATATGCAGATAATCTACAGAAAGAAAGACTTCAAAGGTAACACAATGTCAATAAAAACGTATCTATCAATAATCACCCTCAATGTGAATGGCCCATAAAACAGCACAGGGTTGCAGACCAGATAAAACGGCAGGACCCATCCATATGTTGTCTACAAGAGACCCATTTTGAACCTAAAGATACACCCAGACTGAAAGTGAAGGGATGGAGAAGCATCTTTCATGCCAATGGGCCTCAAAGAAAGGCTGGGGTAGCGATTCTCATATCAGACAAATTAGATTTTAAACTAAAGACTGTAGTCATAGATCCAGAAGGACACTACATCATTCTTTTTTTTTTTTAAGATTTTATTTATTTAACAGACAGAGATCACAGGTAGGCAGAGAGAGAGGAGGAAGCAGGCTCCCAGCGGAGCAGAGAGTCCGATGTGGGGCTCGATCTCAGGACCCTGGGATCACGACCTGAGCTGAAGGCAAAGGCTTTAACCCACTGAGCCACCCAGGCGCCCCCGACACTACATCATTCTTAAAGGGACTATCCACCAAGATGATCTAACAATTGTAAATATCTATGCCCCCAATATGGGAGCAGCCAATTAATAAGAAAACTGTTAATCAAGATAAAGAGTCATATTGATATGAATACACTAATCATTGGAGATCTTAACACGCATCTCTCAGAAATAGACAGATCATCGAAGCAGAAAATCAATAAAGAAAGAAGAGCATTGAATGACACATTGGACCAGATGGACCTCATAGATATATACAGAACATTCCACCCTAAAACAACAGAATACTCATTCTTCTCAAGTGCACATGGAACTTTCTCCAGAATAGACCACATACTGGGTCACAAATCAGGACTCAAATGATACCAAAAGACTGAGATTATTCCTTCATACATTTTGAGTCTATTTTCGTGTGTGGTGTAAGGAAATGGTCCAATTTTATTTTTCTGCATGTGGCTGTCCAATTTCCCCAACACCATTTATTGAAGAGGCTGTCTTTTTTCCATTGGACATTCTTTCCTGCTTTGTCAAAGATTAGTTGACCATAGAGTTGAGGGTCTATTTCTGGGCTCTCTATTCTGTTCCATTGATCTATGTGTCTGTTTTTGTGCCAGTACCATGCTGTCTTGATGATGATGGCTTTGCAATAGAGCTTGAAGTCCGGAATTGTGATGCCACCAACTTTGGCTTTCTTTTTCAATATTCCTTTGGCTATTCGAGGTCTTTTCTGGTTCCATATAAATTCAAGGATTATTTGTTCCATTTCTTTGAAAAAGATGGATGGTACTTTGATAGGAATTGCATTAAATGTGTAGATTGCTTTAGGTAGCATAGACATTTTCACAATATTTATTCTTCCAATCCAGGAGCATGGAACATTTTTCCATTTCTTTGTGTCTTCCTCAATTTCTTTCATGAGTACTTTATAGTTTTCTGAGTATAGATTCTTTGCCTCTTTGGCTAGGTTTATTCCTAAGTATCTTATGGTTTTGGGTGCAATTGAAAATGGAATTGACTCCTTAATTTCTCTTTCTTCTGTCTTGCTGTTGGTGTAGAGAAATGCAACTGATTTCTGTGCATTGATTTTATATCCTGACACTTTACTGAATTCCTGTATAAGTTCTAACAGTTTTGGAGTGGAGTCTTTTGGGTTTTCCACATATAGTATCATATCATCTGCGAAGAGTGATAGTATGACTTCTTCTTTACTGATTTGGATGCCTTTAGTTTCCTTTTGTTGTCTTATTGCTGAGGCTAGGACTTCTAGTATTATGTTGGATAGTAGTGGTGATAATGGACATCCCTGCCGTGTTCCTGACCTTAGCAGAAAAGCTTTCAGTTTTTCTCCATTGAGAATGATATTTGCGGTGGGTTTTTCATAGATGGCTTTGATGATATTGAGGTATGTGCCCTCTATCTCTACACTTTGAAGAGTTTTGATCAGGAAGGGATGCTGTACTTTGTCAAATGCTTTTTCAGCATCTATTGAGAGTATCATATAGTTCTTGTTCTTTCTTTTATTAATGTGTTGTATCACATTGATTGATTTGCGGATGTTGAACCAACCTTGCAGCCCTGGAATAAATCCCACTTGGTCGTGGTGAATGATCCTTTTAATGTACTGTTGAATCCTATTGGCTAGTATTTTGTTGAGAATTTTTGCATCGTTGTTCATCAAGAATATTGGTCTGTAGTTCTCTTTTTTTGATGGGATCTCTGTCTATTTTGGGATCAAGGTGATGCTGGCCTCATAAAATGAGTTTGGAAGTTTTCCTTCCATTTCTATTTTTTGGAATAGCTTCAGGAGAATAGGAATTAGTTCTTCTTTAAATGTTTGGTAGAATTATCCCAGGAAGCCATCTGGTCCAGGGCTTTTGTTTGTTTGGAGATTTTTGATGACTGTTTCAATCTCCTTACTGGTTATGGGTCTGTTCAGGCTTTCTATTTCTTCCTGGTTCAGTTGTGGTAGTTTATATGTTTCTAGGAATGCATCCATTTCTTCCAGATTGTCAAATTTGTTGGCGTAGAGTTGCTCATAGTATGTTCTTATAATAGTTTGTATTTCTTTGGCGTTAGTTGTGATCTCTCCTCTTTCATTCATGATTTTATTTATTTGGGTTCTTTCTCTTTTCTTTTTGATAAGTCTGGCCAGGGGGTTATCAATTTTATTAATTCTTTCCAAGAACCAGCTCCTAGTTTCGTTGATTTGTTCTATTGTTTTTTTTTGTTTCTATTTCATTGATTTCTGCTCTGCTTTTCTCTTCTCCTGCTGGGCTTAGGGTTTCTTTCTTGTTCTTTCTCCAGCTCCTTTAGGTGTAGTGTTAGGTTGTGTACCTGAGACCTTTCTTGTTTCTTGAGAAAGGCTTGCACCACTATATATTTTCCTCTCAGGACTGCCATTGCTGTGTCCGACAGATTTTGAACCATTGTGTTTTCATTATAATTTGTTTCCATGATTTTTTTCAATTCTTCTTTAATTTCCTGGTTGACCCATTCATTCTTTAAAAGGATGCTGTTTAGTCTCCATGTATTTGGGTTCCTTCCAAATTTCCTCTTGTGATTGAGTTCCAGCTTCAGAGCATTGTGGTCTGAAAATATGCAGGGAATGATCCCAATCTTTTGATAATGGCTGAGACCTGATTTAGCACCGAGGATGTGATCTATTCTGGAGAATGTTCCATGTAAACTAGAGAAGAATGTGTATTCTGTTGCTTTGGGATGAAATGTTCTGAATATATCTGTGATGTCCATCTGGTCCAGTGTATCGTTTAAGGCCATTATTTCCTTGCTGATCTTTTGCTTGGATGATCTGTCCATTTCAGTGAGAGGAGTGCTAAAGTCCCCTACTATTATTGTATTATTGTTGATGTGTTTCTTTGATTTTGTTATTAATTGTTTTATATAGTTGGTTGCTCCCACGTTGGGGGCATAGATATTTAAAATTGTTAAATCTTCTTGTTGGACAGATCCTTTGAGTATGGTATAGTGTCCTTCCTCATCTCTTATTATACTCCTTGGCTTAAAATCTAATTGATCTGATATAAGGATTGCCACTCCTGCTTTCTTCTGATTCCCATTAGCATGGTAACTTCTTCCCCCCCCCTCACTTTAAATCTGGAGGTGTCTTCAGGTTTAAAATGAGTTTCTTGTAGGCAACATATAGATGGGTTTTGTTTTTTTATCCATTCTTATACCCTGTGTCTTTTGATTGGGGCATTTAGCCCATTAACATTCAGGGTAACTATTGAGAGATATGAATTTAGTGCCATTGTATTGCATGTAAGGTGACTCTTACTGTATATTGTCCTGTTCCTTTCTAATCTACCACTTTTACACTCTCTCTTTGCTTAGAGGACCCCTTTCAATATTTCCTGTAGAGCTGGTTTTGTGTTTGCAAATTCTTTCCGTTTTTGTTTGTCCTGAAAGCTTTTAATCTCTCCTTCTATTTTCAATGAGAGTCTAGCTGGATATAGTATTCTTGGCTGCATGTTTTTCTTGTTTAGTGCTCTGAATATATCATGCAAGCTCTTTCTGGTCTGCCTGGTCTCTGTGTATAAGTTTGCTGCCAATCTAATATTTTTACCATTGTATGTTACAGACTTCTTTTCCCGGGATGCTTTCAGGATTTTCTCTTTGTCACTGAGACTTGTAAATTTTACTATTAGGTGATGAGGTATGGACCTATTCTTATTAATTTTGAGGGGCGTTCTCTACACCTCCTGGATTTTGATGCTTGTTCCCTTTGCCATACTGGGGAAATTCTCCCCAATAATTCTCTCCAGTATACCTTTTGCTCCCCTCTCTCTTTCTTCTTCTTCTGGAATCCTATTATCCTAATGTTGTTTCATCTTATGGTGTCACTTATCTCTTGAATTCTCCCCTCGTGGTCCAGTAGCTGTTTGTTCCTCTTTTGTTCAGCTTCTTTATTCCCTGTCATTTGGTCTTCTATATCACTAATTCTTTCTTCTGCCTCATTTATCCTAGCAATGAGAGCCTCCATTTTTTACTGCACCTCATTAATAGCTTTTTTGATTTCAACTTGGTTAGATTTTAGTTCTTTTATTTCTCCAGAAAGGGCTTTTATATCTCCTGAGAGAGTTTCTCTAATATCTTCCATGCCTTTTTCGAGCCTGGCTAGAACCTTGAGAATCGTCATTCTGAACTCTAGATCTGACATATTACCAATGTCTTTATTGATTAGGTCCCTAGCCTTCGGTACTTCCTCTTGGGTTTTGTTTTGTTTTGTTTTGTTTTTGTTTTTTGTTGTTGTTGTTTTTGTTTTTTTGTGGTGAATTTTTCCACCTTGTCATTTTGTCCAGATAAGAGTATATGAAGGAGCAAGTAAAATACCAAAAGGGTGGCAACAACACCAGGAAAATATCCTTTAACCACATCAGAAGAGACCCCAAATCGTGGGGGAGGGGAGAAAAGGGATAAAAAGAGGTTCAGAAAAAAAAAGAAAAGAAGCTATTAAAAAAAAAGAAAATGAATAAAGAAAAAGTATAAAAAAGAAAAATATATATATTAGATAAACTAGTTAAAAATGTTAAAAAAGAAAAAGGTAAAAGTAAAAAAAATTAGCAGAAGAAGAGAAAAAAAATTGAAAAAGAAAAAAAAATTAAATTAACTGCAAGACTAAAGAATCATGGGGAGAAAGCCATGAGTTCCGTGCTTTGCTTTCACCTCTTCTGGAATTCCGCTGCTCTCCTTGGTATTGAAACTGCACTCCTTGGTAGGTGAACTTGGTCCTGGCTGGATTTCTTGTTGATCTTCTGGGGGAGGGGCCTGTTGTAGTGATTCTCAAGTGTCTTTTCCCCAGGTGGAATTGCACCTCCCTTACCAGGCGCCGGGCTTATTAAGCCGCTGGGGTTTGCTTTCGGGAGCTTTTGTTCCCTGAGCGCTTTCCGTAGAGTTCCGGAGTACGGGAATGAAAATGGCGGCCTCCTGGTCTCTGGCCTGGAGGAGCCGAGAGCCCGGGGCCCCACTCCTCAGTGCGCCCTCAGAGAACAACGCCCAATTACTCCCGTCTCTGTGGCCTCTGGCCATGCTCTGAGCTCACCCATCCTGCGACTGGTTCAAGGTAACCCCGAGCTGGGAGCTCACTCCTCGGCTCTGTCTCTGTAGCCAGCTTCCCCGTTCTAATACCAGTAAGCTCTGCGACACTCAGACATCCCCAATCCTTTTGTGACCCTGCGGGACCTAAGGCCACGCTGACCCTGCATGGGCTTCACCCCGGTTTAGCCTCTGGAGCAATGTCCCTCAGTGGAACAGACTTTTAAAAGTCCTGATTTTGTGCTCCATTGCTCCACTGCTTGCCGGGAGCTGGCCCCTCCCCCCAGGGTTTATCTTCCCGTCGCCTTGGATTCACTTCTCCACTAGTCCTACCCTTCAGAAAGTGGTTGATTTTCTGTTTGTAGAATTGCTGTTCTTCTTCTCTTCGATCTGCCGTTGGATTTGTAAGTGTTTGCAATCTTTAGATAAGCTATCTAGCTGATCGCCTGCTAGGTGAAGTAGTCTCAGCCTGCTACTTCTCCGCCATCTTGAGTCCTCCCCCCTATTTTGCTTTTTTAAAATGGACACACAATGTTATATTAGTTTCAAAGGTGCAATATAGTGATTCAACAACTCTCTAAGATATACTATGCTCACCACAGATGTAGCTACCATCTACTACTGTACAATGCTACTTTAATACCATTGACTGTATTCCCTAAGCTGTGCCTTTCATCCCTGTGACTTATGAATTACATAACTGGAAGCAAATATCTCTCACTACCCTTCACCCATTTTACCCATCCACCCAGCCCCTTCCCTCTGGCAACCATTATTTCCCTGTATTTATGGCTCTGTTTCTGCTTTTTGTTCCTTTGTTCATTTGTTTTTTAGAGACCACATATCAGTGAAATTATATGGTATTTCTTTCTCTGACTTTTTTTCACTTAACATAATACCTTCTAGGTCTTTCAACATCATCACAAATGGCAAGATTCCATTCTATTTTTTTTTTTTTACATATTTATTGGGGGGGGCGGGGAGGGACAGAAGAGGGAGAGAATCACAAGCAGGCTCCATGCTGAGCACAGAGCCCAACACAAGACTCAATCCCAGAACCCTGGGATCACAACCTGATCCCAAACCAAGACTCAGATGCTTAACTGACTGAGCCACCCAGGCACCTCAGATCTCATTCTTTTTAATGGCTGAGTAATATACCATTGTGTATATATACTGTGTCTTCTTTATCTGTTCAATTACTGATGGATATTTAGGTTGCTTGCATATCTTGGCTATTGTAAATAATCCTGCAATAAATATAGGAGTGCGTGTGACTTTCTGAATTAGCATTTTCCTTTTCTTTGGGTAAATACTCATAGTGGAATTATTAGATCATATGGTATTTCTATTTTTAAATTTTTGAGGAAACTACATTCTGTTTTCCAAAGTGACCACACTAATTTACATTCCCACCAACAGTGCACAAAAGTTCCTTTTTCTCCACAGTCTCTCCAGTATTTGTTATATCTTGTCATTTTTCCTTTAGCCATTCTGCCAGGTATAAAGTGATATCTCATTGTGGTTTTGATTTGCATTTCTGTGATAATTGGTGATATTAAACATCTTTTCACATATCTGTTGGTCACTGCATGTCTTCTTTGGAAAAATGTCTATTCAGGTCCTTTGTCCATTTTTTATTTGGGTTTTTGTTTTGTTTTGTTTTGAGTAGTATAAGTCCTTCATATATTTTGGATATTAACTCCTTATTGTATATATTGTTTGTAAATATCTTCTCCCATTCAGTAGGTTACCCTTTTATTTTGTGAATGGTTACCTTTGCTATGAAAAAAACTTTTTATTTTGATGTATTCCCAATAGTTTATTTTTGCTTGTGTTTCCCTTTCCAAAGAAGACATATTTAGAAAAATATTGCTATGACCAAAGTCAAAGAGATTACTGCTTATGCTTTCTTCTAGGGGTTTTTTTGGTTTCAGGTCTTACATTTAGATCTTTCATCCATTTTGAGTTTATTTTTGTGTGTGGTATAAGATAGTAGTCCAGCTTCATTCTTTTGCATATAGCTGTTCATTTTTCATAGCACCATTTATTGAAGAGACTCTCTTTTGCCTATTGTATATTCTTGCCTTCTTTGTCATTAATTAGTTGACCATATGAATGTGGGTTTAATTCTGGGCTCTTAATTCTGTTCCATTGATCTATGTGTCTATTTTTTTTATCAGTACCATACTTTTTTTTTTAAGATTTTATTTATTTATTTGACAGACAAAGATCACAAGTAGGCAAAGAGGCAGGCAGAGAGAGAGGAAGGGAAGCAGGCTCCCTGCTGAGCAGAGAGCCTGATGCGGGGCTTGATCCCAGGACCCTGGGATCATGACCTGAGCATAAGGCAGAGGCTTTAACCCACCAAGCCATCCAGGCACCCCCAGTACCATACTGTTTTGATTACTGTAGCTTGTGGTATTTCTTGAATCTGGGATTGTAATACCTCCAGCTTTGGTCCTCTTTTCTCAAGATAGTTTTGGCTATTCAGGGTCTTTTGTGATACCATATAAATTTTGGGATTATTTGTATGGACATTTTCACAATACAGATTCTTCCAATCCATGAGCCTGGTATGTCTTTCCATTTGTTTCTTTTGTTTTTAATTCCTTTCATGAGTGTTTTATATTTTTCAGAGTGCAAGTCTTTCATCTCCTTGATTACATTTATTCTTTTTGATGAAAAATAATACAGTTTTTGTATTTTATTCTTTTTGGTGGAAATGAGTTGTCTTAATTTCTCTCTCCACTATTTCATTATTAATGTATAAAAGTGCAATAGATTTCTGTATATTAATTTTGTATCCTACAACTTAATTCACTTATTATTTCCTTTTTTTAATTTATTTTTTATTTTCAGCATAACAGTATTCATTGTTTTTGCACTACACCCAGTGCTCCATGCAATCCGTGCCTTCTATAATACCCACCACCTGGCACCCAGACCTCCCATCCCCCGCCCCTTCAAAACCCTCAGATTGTTTTTTCAGAGTCCATAGTCTCTCATGGTTCACCTCCCCTTCCAATTTCCCCCAACTCCCTTCTCCTCTCTAACTCCCCATGTCCTCCATGCTATTTGTTATGCTCCACAAATAAGTGAAGCCATATGATAATTGACTCTCTCTGCTTGACTTATTTCACTCAGCATAATCTCTTCCAGTACCATCCGTGTTGCTACAAAAGTTGGGTATTCATCCTTTCTGATGGAGGCATAATACTCCATAGTGTATATGGACCACATCTTCCTTATCCATTCGCCTGTTCACTTATTATTTCTAATAGCTCTTTGGTGAAGTTTTTAGGATTAGCTATGTATAGTGTCATGTCACCTGCAAATAGGGACAGTTTTACTTCTTTCCTACCAATATGGATGCTGCTTCTTTCTTTTTCTTGTCTGATTGCTATGGCTAGGATCTCCGGCAGTATGCTGAATAAAAGTGGCAAGAGTGGACCTCCTTGTCTTGTTTCTGATCTTAAAGGAAAAGCTCTCCATTTTCACTGCTGAGTGTGATGTTAGCTGTGAGTTTGTCATATATGACTTTTTATTATGTTGAGGTATGTTTCTCTAAACTCACTTTGTTAAGAGTTTTCATCATGACTAGATGTTTAATTTTGTCAAATGTTGTTTCTGCATTTAATGGAAATATAATACAATTTTTATCTTTCATGTATTAACAAATTGTATTGATTGATTTGCATATATTAAACCATCCTTGCATCCCCAGAATAAATTCTACTTGATCAGGGGGAGTGATCTTTTTAATATATTGTTGACTGTGCTTTGCTGATATTTTGTTGAGGATTTTTACATTAACACTCATTAAGGCTATTTAGTTTTCTCTTTTACTTTCTTTCTCTCTTTTTTTTTTTTTTATTTTTTATTTTTGGTAGTGTCTTGTCTGGTTTTGATATCAGGGTAATGCTGACCTAGGTTTTCTTTCCTCTTTTATTTTTTGGAATAGTTTGAGGACAGTGGATCTTAACTCTTTTTTAAATGTTCAGTAAAATTCACCTTTGAATCTATCTGGTTCTAAACACTTGTTTGTTGGGAGTTTTGTGATTGCTTATTTAATTTTATTACTAGTATTTGGTCTTTTCAGATTTTCTATTTATTTCCTGATTTAATTTTCAAAGATTGTATGTTTCTATGAATTCATTTTTTTAGGTTCTTTAATTTGTTGATGTATAATTTTTCATAGTCACTCTTATCATCCTTTGTATTTCTGTGTTGCTGGCTGTTACTTTTCCTCTTTCATTTCTGATGTTATTTATTTAGGTCCTCTCTCTTTCTTGATAACTCTGGCTAAAGATTTATCAATTTTATTGATCTTTTCAAAGAACCAGCACTTGGTTTTTTTGATCTTTCCTATTTTTTTGTCTTTATTCCACTTATTTCTGTTGATCTTTATTATTATGTCTTCCTTCTGCTTACCTTGGGCTTTACTCATTCTTCCTTTTCTTATTCCTTTGGGTACAAGGTTAGATCTTTTTATTTGAAATTTTTCTTGTTTCTTGAGGTAGGTGTGTATCACTATAAATTTCCCTCTTTGAACTGCTTTCATGGCATCCCAAAGATTTTGGACAATTATGTGTTCATGTGCATTTGACTCCATGTATTTTTTAAATTTTCTTTTTTGATTTCTTCTTTGACCATTAGTTGTTTAGCAGCATGTTGTTTAGCCTTCACATGTGGCTTCCCAGTTTTCTTCTTGCAGTTGAGTTATAATTTGATACCATTTGGCTGGAAAAGATGTATGACATGATTTCAGTCTTCCTAAATATATTGAGACTTGTTTTGTGCTCTAATACGTGATCTATCCTGGAGAATTCCATGTGCACTTGAAAAGGATATGAATTTTGGTAGTTTTGTATAGAATGTTTTCTATATGTCTTTTAGGTCCATCTAGTCTAATGTGTCATTCAAAACTACTGTTTCCTTGTTGATTTTATAATTGGTATAACCATTCATGTAAGTGGGTTGTTAAAGTACCCTACTATTATATTTTTACCATCAATTTCTCCTTTTATGTCTTTTAATATTTGCCTTATGTATTTAGGTGCTCCAATGTTGGGTGCATAGGTATTTATAATTATCACATCCTCTTGTTGGATTGATCCTGTCATTATATCAGCACTCCTTTGTCTCATTACAGTCTTTGTTTTAGAGTCTGTCTGATATGAATATTGCTGCCCCCCCTTTTTTTTGCTTCCATTTGAATGATATATCTGTTTCCATTCCATCACTTTGAGTCTGTACATGTCATTAGGTCCAAAGTGAGTCTTTTTTTAGGCAGCAAATACATGGGTCTTGTTTTCTTATCCATTCTGTCACCCTGTGTTTTATGATTAGAGCAATTAGACCATTTACATTTAAAGTGCTATTAATAGGGCAGTTCTAGATGTCCATCAACAGATGAATGGATCAAGAAGATGTGGTATATATACACAATGAAATACTATGCAGCCATCAAAAGAAATGAAATCTTGCCATTTGCGACAACATGGATGGAACTAGAGCGTATCATGCTTAGCGAAATAAGTCAAGCAGAGAGAGACAACTATCATATGATCTCCCTGATATGAGGAAGTGGTGATGCAACATGGGGGCTTAAGTGGGTAGGAGAAGAATCAATGAAACAAGATGGGATTGGGAGGGAGACAAACCATAAGTGACTCTTAATCTTACAAAACAGAGGGTTGCTGGGGGGAAGGGTGGTGGGAGAAGGGGGGTGGGGTTATGGACATTGTGGAGGGTATGTGCTTTGGTGAGTGCTGTGAAGTGTGTAAACCTGGTGATTCACAGACCTGTACCCCTGGGGATAAAAAATATATGTTTATAAAAAATAAAAAATTAATAAAAAAAATAAATAAAGTGCTATTAATAGGTATGTACTTACTGCCAGTTAAAATTTTTTTCTGATTGGTTTTGTAGTTCTTCTCTGTTCCTTTCTTCTTCTCTTGCTCTTTCTTCTTGGGATTTATGATATTCTTTAATGTTATGCTTGTTTTCCTTTCTCTTTATTTTTCACATATCTACTATAGGTTATTGGTCAGTGGTTATCATAAGGCTTATGTAACACATCCTACATATATAGCAACCTATATTAAGTTCAAGGTCACTTAAGTTTGAGCACATTTTAAGAGAACTTCATTTTACTATGTGCCTCAATGTTTTATATATATAATGTTTTATATATATATAAAATATATATTATAAATATATTTTTATATAATTTATTTATATACTATATATAAATATTAAGTTAATAAATTAATTTATAATAAATTTATCAATAATAAATCTATTATCAAAATATATAATAAATTTATTATAATAAATTAAATTATATATTAATTTATATTCATAATATATAATATATAAAATTGATATATATTTATATAAAATATATTAATATATATTGTATATATTATATATTAATATATAATGTTTTTTATATATACATATATGTGTATATACATATATATGATCATATATATAATATAGTCATATTTTACATCTTTTAAAAATATTTTACATCTTTTTATTATCTGAGACCCCTTAACTAATTTTTTTTTATTTCTTTTCAGCGTAACAGTATTCATTGTTTTTGCACCACACCCAGTGCTCCATGCAATCTGTGCCCTCTCTAATACCAACCAGCTGGTTCCCCCAACCTCCCACCCCTGGCCCCTTCAAAACCTCCAGGTTGTTTTTCAGAGTCCACAGTCTCTCATGGTTCACCTCCCCCTCCAATTTCCCCCAACTCCCTTCTCCTCTCCATCTCCCCTTGTCCTCCATGCTATTTGTTATGCTCCACAAATAAGTGAAACCATATGATAATTGACTCTCTCTGCTTGACTGATTTCACTCAGCATAATCTCTTCCAGTCCTGACCATGTTGCTACAAAAGTTGGGTATTCATCCTTTCTGATGGAGGCATAATACTCCATAGTGTATATGGACCACATCTTCCTTATCCATTCGTCCACTGAAGGGCATCTTGGTTCTTTCCACAGTTTGGCGACTGTGGCCACTGCTGCTATAAACATTGGGGTACAAATGGCCATTCTTTTCACTACATCTGTATCTTTGGGGTAAATACCCAGTAGTGCAATTGCCCTTAACTAATTCTTCAGGTGTTATTGACTGTACTACTTTAGTCTTTATTTTATTTTATTTTTTATTTTTTATTTTTTTTAAAGATTTTATTTGTTTATTTCACAGAAATCACAAGTAGGCAGAGAGGCAGGCAGAGAGAGAGAGGAAGAAACAGGCTCCCTGCTGAGCAGAGAACCGGATGCAGAGCTCGATCCCAGGACCCTGGGATCATGACCTGATCTGAAGGCAGAGGCTTACACTGGATGTACATACCTATGTACATACCTTTATAATTATCACATCCTCTTGTTGGATTGATCCTGTCATTATATCAGCACTCCTTTGTCTCATTACAGTCTTTGTTTTAGAGTCTGGATTACACTGGGTTACACTGAGCCACCCAGGTGCCCCTTTAGTCTTTTTTTAAAAAAATATTTTATTTATTTATTTGGCAGAAAGAGAGACAGTGAGAGAAAGAATATAAGCAGGGGGAGTGGGAGAGGAAGGAGCAGGCTTCCTTCTAAGCAGGGAGCCCAATGTGAGGCTTGATCCCAGGACACTGGGATCATGACCTGAGCCAAAGGCAGACACTTAATGACTGAACCACCCAGGTGCCACCTCTTTTTTTTTTTAATGTGCTCTTTTAACCATCATACTAGCTTTATAAGTGACTGCCTTACTACCTTTACTGTGTGTTTACTTTAACTTATGAACATTTTTCCTCTCTTAATTTTTTTGCTTCTAGTTACGGCTTTTTCTTTTCCACTTAAATAAGTTCCTTTAATATTTCTTGTAAAGCCAGTTTATTGGTGGTAATCTTATTTAACTTCTCTTAGCCTGGGAAACTCTATGTCTCTTTCAAATTTTTAATGATAATTTTGCCAGGTACAGCATTCTTCATTATAGGTTTTTTTTTTTTTTTTCCTTTTATCACTTTGACTATATCATGCCATACTTCTGACATGCAGTATTTCTGCTGAAAACTTGGCCAGTAGCCTTATGGGGTTTCCTTTGTACATTACTAATAGCTTCTCTCTTGTTCCTTTGAAATTCTCTGTCTTTAATTTTTTACATTTTAATTACTGAATTACTAAATTTAATTACTAATGTGCCATGGTGGAACCTCCTTGGGTTCATCTTCATTGAAACTCTCTGTGTTTCCTAAACCTGTGTATCTGTTTCCTTCCCTATTTTATGGAAGGTTTCATTTATTATATCTTCTAGTAAGTTTTCTGCATCCTTTCTTCTTTCCTTTCCTTCTGGGACCCCTATAATGCAAATGTTTGTTCACTTGGTGTTGTTCAGGATATCCTCTAACTCTCTTTTTTAAATTCTTTTTTCTTCTTGCTGTTAACTTGGGTGCTTTCCATTACTCTGTCTTCCAGATCATTGATCCATCCTTCTGAATTTTTAGCCTGCTGTTGTTTCCTTCTAGTGTAATTTTCATTTTGGTTATTATTTATTGTATTCTTCAACTCTGATTGGTTCTTTTTTATATTTTCTATCTCTTTGTTGAAATTCTCACTGAGTCTGTCCACTCCTTTCTCCAGTGTGGTGACCATCCTTGACCATCTCTTTGAATTCTTTATCAGGTAGATTTTGTTCATTTCATTCGGTTCTTTTTCTGCTGTCTTGTCTTTTTCTTTCATTTGGAGCATATTCCTCTATTTCCTCATTTTCTTGACTTTCTGCATTTGTTTCTATGAATTAGGTGGAACAACTACTTCTCCTAAACTAGAAGTAATGGTATGTGTAAAGTCTGTATAGACTCGGTGTGCCTGATGACTTTGGCTGGCTGGCTCTGAGGTTTGTTTTTGTGTTTGTTTGTTTTTTAAAACCTTCAGGTTTAGAAAGGTGTTATTCAAGGTTTAGTACTTGATCTATTTAGTGACTTGAAGCTCTATTATTAAGTGTTAAGAAAGCTTTAAATTGTCACAGATGAATATTATTAAGTGTAAAGCATTAAAACTTCCCAGATGAAATGCAAAATGAGATTATTATATTGCTGATGGCATAATGCTGAGTTTAAAATCCTTCGCTCCTTAAGCCTCTCTCACATCTAGTTCAATTGAGAAACCACTGAGAGCCAGAGGAAAGAGCAAGACTGTGACAATAGTAATTCCCTACTCCAAATTTTTCCTTTTCATGTTTATGAGATATCGTTTGTTTTTACTTACAAACACGTTTTTATTGTAA
Source organism: Mustela putorius furo (assembly GCF_011764305.1). Taxonomy (NCBI): domain Eukaryota; kingdom Metazoa; phylum Chordata; class Mammalia; order Carnivora; family Mustelidae; genus Mustela; species Mustela putorius. The sequence continues at coordinate 18,165,073 of NW_025421998.1, forward strand.
ACATTTTGAGAACAGAAAATAAAATAAAACACCTAGTCCTATAAACCAGGTATAACCACCATTAAGAACTTAGTGTTTATCCTTCCAGACTTTTCTTTCCTGTGCATATATATTTTCAAAATTGGTTTCATATATTATGGACTCGGTTGCATTTTCTCAAATTTCTGACCCTTTACCTAAGTTTCATCTATCATCATTTTAGGTAATGTTTCAATTACATTGTCCTGTAGGGGAATATCTTCAGCTCCCCCTGAGAATCTAGTCCAGTCTTTAAAACACAGCCTAACCTAAGAAATCAATTACTAAACATTTAGGTTTTAAAATTTATGGATGCAATTATTAAATATTTAGATTTTTAAATTTATGCTTTAAGTTTCTTCAAAATCCAATAAGATACATCTTTATACCAAAAACCTTTACTGTGATATCTCTAAACATTTTTAGTCATAGACTAGGGATTATGACTTCAAAATATAAACTACTTAAGACAACATGTATTTAGAAATCTGCATTTTTAGAACTGTGTGAAAAATAGGTCACTGAGAGCTTCAGACTATTTTGAGCTGTGAGAGACCACTGTAACATATTTGAGAAAAGTAAAAACAGCTCTATTGGCAAAGGAATCTATACTTGATCTTTTCGAAGGCCAATGAGCATTTTTTTTTTAAGTTTTGATTTTGTTCAAACCTGAGATTCCAGGGAAAGGCAAACCATGGGGTAGGTGTAGGGTCTACCTCCATGTTTCCTATAAAGATTAAAGAGCGTCCTCTTGATTCTTAGTTTCTTCAACATACAATGGTCATTTCTACTTGAATCATGGTGACAGTGTCCCTAGCATGTGGTTGGACTCATAACTGGCAGTGGCTTCAGAGCGTTATTTGTTTGTGGCCTTTTAAATGTCTCCAGGCAGAAGTCAGTGACCTGAAAGAGAAAGTGACTGACCTTGATACTGAAGGACACTTCTGCTTCATTTATTTATGGAAACATACAGAAAACAGATTGAACATTTGTATTGTTAAAAGAGAGAACAACCTTTTTCAAAGAACACCACAGCATTCTTAACAAGAGAGATCGATCATCCTGCAATAAATCACATATAATCAAAGTCCTTTACATTGGTATATAATGAACTCCGGAAAATACATTTGAAGGTCGAGGATCTGAAAGTCAAAGAGTAGGCATATGGGGGGGTGAGGGTTCTACTCCTAGAGAGCTCATATTATAAAATGTATGTTTGTGATTAAAGACATTTTTTGCATGAATATGCAATGTGTACAGATTATTTAATATATTAAAAACAGTGAACATTATATATAGATAATAAATTACAGATTTTGAAATTATTTCTTAACTCAGCTGCCAGTTATCCCAGCCTAGAGAGAAAACTTATTTAAAGCTTGCATAAGGACTAGCTGGTAAGGATTCTATTTAATGGTGTCAGATAGGTATTCTTGATATGGTTTTCAGGAGAAATTGGAATGCCTACCATCATCTTCTCTGAGAAGAGGTCAACAGCAGCCCTGTGCACTTCTCCCTGCATTTGGGTCACTGATCATTCCCAATCACACTTTTGCAGATAATCCAATTTCTCTGTTGATACACCATCTGCTAGTCTTCGGCTGGCTATTTTTCTCTACAGCTAAACTCACAGTCAACCATTTGAGGTCCATGGAATGTCTACTCAAGGTCAAGATTACCTGCCTTCATCAACCCCAACTGCATTACCCTTGGTATTGGCACTTTCATTTTACCACCTTCCATTCATTTTTACAAGAAAATAAGCAAAATGCTATTGATATTTAGATAATTGGGTAGGTACCCACAAATGATGATTGCCAGAAACAGAATGCAAGGAGGCAGACAGAACCACCACAAAATGGCTTAACATCTGCTTGTCAGCTGGAGTATAAATGTTCAGTGATGCGATAACGATAATGGAGAGACCTTGTAAGAGTTGTGTCAAGGTCAAGGACTGCCTAAATCTCTTTGAAGAATAGCCACTGATGATATATTAAATGAAAGATAAAACATTAAGAAATTGTAGCATTACTTTATGGGGAAATCCTTAAATTTAGAAAATTAATTTTTCACAAAGCTTTGTGAATTTCCCTAAAAGTATAGATGTGGAATCTGCCCAAACAGTAAGAACAATTGAAGTAAGCAAAGCAAAGGTGGAAGAGGAGCAAAATATAAGGCTGTGAAATAGACCAAAACTTTTAAACTCAGGCAGGGCTGCCAGCAAGGCTGCTCACCAGCAGAGAGGATGGCCAGGAAAGCCCTCTGATGTTTCAGAATTGGGTATATAGAAGGTGAAGTGGGGCTTGAGTTCACTCCCACTATGTTGCCCATGGCCTCCAATACTTACAAGAACACACAAATGTGTCTGTGTGTGTTAGGTGACCCTGGCCTCAGTACCAGGATTTCTACCTTCTACCCCATGGATGAGAATAGTGGAAGTAAGCCCTCATTTTCAGAAAGAAATAGAACCTCAGAAATGCAAGTCTCTCTTTAAAGAGGGAATCAGCTTCAATGAAAAGGAAACTGAGGAGTAAATCCCTTGGATTTAAAGAGCACTTTGTTTAGCCAGGTAAATACTGTAAATATCTTTTCTGTGCTGATAAAACTATGGAAAGATACAGAATATTTACAACTCGGTCACTAATCAAAGGTCTGATTTGCTAAGAAGTCTGAAGCATAATTACATTTGATTTTGAGCTGTGGTGCCAGAAATTACCACTAGACCTGGGCAAGCACAGGGGAGGAAGGGGGAGGGGATGGGAGCACACACTTGAGAGTACAAGTCTCCCACCCATGGCTGCCAACCAGGTAGGTCCTTGAGTCCCAGCTGGGAACCATGCAGTATGGGCCTGTTTTGTTTTTTTTTTCTCTTCAGTTACTCTCCAACCCTCTAAAATGCCTCTTGTTTGGGGTTGATGAGATGCCTGGAGTTCCTCCAGGACTTGGGCCTGTAGGGTTATCAGAGTTCCATTACCTGTGTCTGTCCGAAGCAAGGAGTCTGGTGAGCTAATCAATCCTGTTGGCTAGAGAGGATTTCTTCTGAGGTTGGACCACGGACTAGTACTGACACACTGATTTGGGGTGGTTTTCACTCATGTTCAATAGAGAATGAGTTCAGGACTCTGGGGTGCCAACTATCTACTGCTGACCCATGGGCTTGAGCTACCCATATGAACCCACTGGTCACATCTTACCTATTTATGTTTTGGCCATGATGCTGCATCCATTCTACATACATATATGAAGGCATCAGGGGTGGCAGCAGGCATCCTTTACCCTGAGCTGCCTCTGTAGCTACCACCCATAATCACCGCACAGTCTCACAGGCTCTACCCTCCATCCCACAGTCTCACAGCACTCGATGGCTGGCCACACCCATCTCCCCAAGGGGTTTTGAAACCATTGCTCAGCAACACCACCAGGCCTTTCTAATTGAATGAAGTCCTCTTTTTTTTAATTTTTTATTTTTTATAAACATATATTTTTATCCCCAGGGGTACAGGTCTGTGAATCACCAGGTTTACACAGAATGAAGTCCTCTTTTATCTCTGACTGATATCATGACCTGGATATCTCCCAGGTCTGTCCTAACATCCAAGAGTAAAGGGTCAGAGATTCCACACATTGGCTACTGCAACTACTCTAGTGGCTCTACCCATGAGCCACTAACCTGAACTTCTCACTAGCTGCAATGTGAGGGTCAGAGTGCAGCCAACATTGCAAAAGACCATCTTCTAGGAATGTAGCAATTGTGGCCTAGAGATCTAGTTTAAGAGAATTTGTATAAGATGTGGTTTTCTATATTTGCATTATCAAATTCCAAAAAGTAAATTTAACATGATCAAAGAGCAGATTATCACTCATTTTTCTACATACTCCAGTTAAGGCTTGCATTTGTGGTCAGCATTAGTGAAACACAGTGAGAGTCTCTGGAAGCTAGCATTCATGAACGGCATGACAAATGACGCCACACTATGAGTTATGACATAACTAGTGTTAAATAGATGGTACAAAGGAACTGCAGAGCCAGAAGGAGTCACATTGTTTCAAGGATCTGAAGGTCCATGGCATTATGAATAACTAATACATTACCACCATTTCCTTGTGGTGGAAGATAAGAAATTAGTCAAGAAGAGTGCATTTGACAAGAAAAAAAATGAAGAATATGGTTTCTGGACCATAACAGGAAAAGATGGTTCCTATGAACCCACTGTCATTGAGACACTATGAAGAATTATCACAAGGTCTGATTGGAAAATTTAAAAATACTTATGTACCACTTTCCTGCTGAGTATTCTAAATATTGTGAATAAATCCTATACTGATATCTATTCTATAATCCTACATCTCCCATGAATTTTGTGAAACATGTTTTAATAAATAAGTTGTCTATATAGATAGGGGCCCAATAACACACATTTGCCTAAGGCCCCACATATTCTAGGTGCAGCAGCCCTGGTGCCAGAAAGTATCAATAGAGCTTCACTTGCTCCAGCCACCACCACTCCACCAAAATTGACGCCACCTTGGTGCCATGAGATGAGGTTTCACTGAGCCCTTTGTGCTCTAGGGCATTCCACCTCATCCTCTCCCATCATTTCACAGCTTGATCATCATAGTCTGCTCTGGAAACCACCAGGGACAACCCTGTCATGTCCTACATCCCTGATTACCTCAGACACCTCAAGCAACCCAAGAATCTGGAATGTCACTATCATCCTGACTGTCATCATCATATGGCCCCATATTTTCCTATTCTGACCCAATATCACACCCAACCCCAACCCCCAGACATTTGCCTTCTGGTCTAGATCTGTCATTGGCAAAATCCTCCCGATCTTCCCCTTCCTGCCCTGATCTGAGTCATCTCTGTTGCAGCCCTCTTCCCATCCTCCACAAATCTAAAGGTTCTACATTTGAAATCTCTCAAGAATCCCCCATCTCTTCCAACATTCTACTACCACCACTCGAATCTGAAACATCTTCAGAGAGGTTTTCCTGACCTTTCTACAAATAGCACCTCTCTTTCTCCCTCTACCCCCCACCTTCCTTAATTTTCCTTCATAACATCAGTCCCACCTGACATGTTATTGGTTGGCTGGTGTATAATGTGTTCCCCAACTAGAATACAGGCTCCCTGAGAGTAGCTACTGCACATGTTTTGGTCATTTTTTGTGTCCCCAGGACCTAGAACACTTTTGCTACATAATACATACTCAAAAAATACTTGTTGAATATCTGACATTTAATATAAACAGAAGGACATTCTTACAAAGTTTTATTAGAGCCTATTTTAATATACCTAAAACATATACATGTGTAGACTGAAAGATTTTGAAAAACGTATTTTAGATAATTGTGAAAAGTAAAAATGTTAAGTGAAGAAGATAGTGAAATATCATATGTTGTACCTGTGGTTAATCACTTCAAACATAAAGGAATTTTCAATGCAATCACAGGTTTATCATTAATTTTTAATTTTATAACTGATATTATTAAAGAGCTGGGCAATTCTTTCCTCCACTCATTCCTTTGTTTATTACATTTAAAGAATTCTTGCAACTTCGGGTATTTATATAGTACTTCCTAATTTCATCTCCCTGCCATCATTGTTTACAGCAAGCTGGAGTCAAATAAAACTGCTTTTTTTACAAGTATTAAGTCTGAATACAATCAGAACCTCAGTCTTTGACAGGACTCAGCTCTGTAGTTATCCACCAACTGTGTGACATTCAGCTGGTCACCTGTTTCCCCCAAAGGGCCGTTTTCTCATTTCCAACCCCTGGGCAGGTGCTACTTCCTCTGCCTGGAGTTCACCTCCCAGTTCTTCCTCCTCATCCTTCACCTGACCACCCTGACAGCCCGCACTGTGATGTGTCTCAAAGATCATGCACGATCACAGGACTCATTACATTTACTGTGAGGCAGAGATCAGATCTGACTTAGCCATATCTTGCCCCATGACAAACAGATGATAGGTGAACAATGAAAATTTGTTAAAGGAAACAGTGATTTTCCCCATCAGTGAACACCAGGGGTAAGACAAAGCAACTTGTAAATGACATGTGCCAACTTGTAAATGACATGATCTTGCTCACAGTGTCACTCCATAGAATACAATAGCTGAAAACTACATTTGGTCTGCTGAAGGTTACCTGTCCATTTAGGAATATTGCTCTTTTTTTTTTTTTTTTAAGTCACACAATTCAGTTCTTTTTTGTGTAATCTAAGCTGTGGGAGGTAGAAGGTCACAGAATGAGCAGATCAGAGGATTGGGATGTGCCCTTGTCTTTCTTCAGTGTTCTTTGGAAAATCAGAATTTCTATGTCAGTGTAAGCTCTTCTAGTTCACCACGCCTCAAGCTCTTGCAGGACTAAAGACCTTGCCCTCTACCCTTGTGACCACATGGTGTTTGGACTGCCTGTGTGGGGAGCTGTTTTCTAGTGGAAAAGGTCACCCCTGAGCTCTCCTTAATAGACATGCCTAGACCATGCTACCTGATTTTTCTAGCACTTACTTTTCCCTTTTAACCTGATGTCAAACATTTTGATGTGTACAGCTTTCTTTGTTAAACTGAAGACATTTTTAATAACTTTTATTAAACAGTTCTTTCAATAAAAAACCACCTTTACATTAGGGATGAGCTTAATAGGAAATTTTGCCTTTTTTTTTTAATAAACATATATTTTTATCCCCAGGGGTACAGGTCTGTGAATCACCAGGCTTACACACTTCACAGCACTCACCAAAGCGCATACCCTCCCCAATGTCCATAATCCCACCCCCTTCTCCCAAACCCCTCCCCCCAGCAACCCTCAGTTTGTTTTGTGCAACTGATTTATGTGCATCGATTTGTTTGTTTTGTTTTGTGAGATTGTTTTGTTTCATTGATTCTTCTCCTACCCACTTAAGCCCCCATGTTGCCTCACCACTTCCTCATATGAGGGAGATCATATGATAGTTGTCTTTCTCTGCTTGACTTATTTCGCTAAGCATGATACGCTCTAGTTGCATCCATGTTGTCGCAAATGGCAAGATTTCATTTCTTTTGATGGCTGCATAGTATTCCATTGTGTATATATACCACATCTTCTTGATCCATTCATCTGTTGATGGACATCTAGGTTCTTTCCATAGTTTGGCTATTGTGGACATTGCTGCTATAAACATTCGGGTGCACGTGCCCCTTTGGATCACTACGTTTGTATCTTTAGGGTAAATACCCAGTAGTGCAATTGCTGGGTCATAGGGCAGTTCTATTTTCAACATTTTGAGGAACCTCCATGCTGTTTTCCAGAGTGGCTGCACCAGCTTGCATTCCCACCAACAGTGGAGGAGGGTTCCCCTTTCTCCGCATCCTCGCCAGCATCTGTCATTTCCTGACTTGTTGATTTTAGCCATTCTGACTGGTGTGAGGTGATATCTCCTTGTGGTTTTGATTTGTATTTCCCTGATGCTGAGTGATTTGGAGCACTTTTTCATGTGTCTGTTGGCCATCTGGATGTCTTCTTTGCAGAAATGTCTGTTCATGTCCTCTGCCCATTTCTTGATTGGATTATTTGTTCTTTGGGTGTTGAGTTTGCTAAGTTCTTTATAGATTCTGGACACTAGTCCTTTATCTGATATGTCGTTTGCAAATATCTTCTCCCATTCTGTCAGTTGTCTTTTGATTTTGTTAACTGTTTCCTTTGCTGTGCAAAAGCTTTTGATCTTGATGAAATCCCAATAGTTCATTTTTGCCCTTGCTTCCCTTGCCTTTTGCGTTGTTCCTAGGAAGATGTTGCTGTGGCTGAGGTCGAAGAGGTTGCTGCCTGTGTTCTACTCAAGGATTTTATTGGATTCCTTTCACACATTGAGGTCCTTCATCCATTTTGAGTCTACTTTTGTGTGTGGTGTAAGGAAATGGTCCAATTTCATTTTTCTGCATGTGGCTGTCCAATTTTCCCAGCACCATTTATTGAAGAGGCTGTCTTTTTTCCATTGGACATTCTTTCCTGCTTTGTCAAAGATTAGTTGACCATAGAGTTGAGGGTCTATTTCTGGGCTCTCTATTCTGTTCCATTTATCTATGTGTCTGTTTTTGTGCCAGTACCATGCTGTCTTGATGATGATGGCTTTGCAATAGAGCTTGAAGTCCGGAAGTGATGCCACCAACGTTGGCTTTCTTTTTCAATATCCCTTTGGCTATTCAAGGTCTTTTCTGGTTCCATATAAATTTTAGAATTATTTGTTCCATTTCTTTGAAAAAGATGGATGGTACTTTGATAGGAATTGCATTAAATGTGTAGATTGCTTTAGGTAGCATAGACATTTTCACAATATTTATTCTTCCAATCCAGGAGCATGGAACATTTTTCCATTTCTTTGTGTCTTCCTCAATTTCTTTCATGAGTACTTTATAGTATTCTGAGTATAGATTCTGTGTCTCTTTGGTTAGGTTTATTCCTAGGTATCTTATGGTTTTGGGTGCAATTGTAAATGGGATTGACTCCTTAATTTCTCTTTCTTCTGTCTTGCTGTTGGTGTAGAGAAATGCAACTGATTTCTGTGCATTGATTTTATATCCTGACACTTTACTGAATTCTGTATAAGTTCTAGCAGTTTTGGAGTGGAGTCTTTTGGGTTTTCCACATATAGTATCATATCATCTGTGAAGAGTGATCATTTGACTTCTTCTTTGCCGATTTGGATGCCTTTAGTTTCCTTTTGTTGTCTGATTGCTGAGGCTAGGACCTCTAGTACTATGTTGAATAGCAGTGGTGATAATGGACATCCCTGCCGTGTTCCTGACCTTAGCAGAAAAGCTTTCAGTTTTTCTCCATTGAGAATGATATTTGCGGTGGGTTTTTCATAGATGGCTTTGATGATATTGAGGTATGTGCCCTCTATCCCTACACTTTGAAGAGTTTTGATCAGGAAGGGATGCTGTACTTTGTCAAATGCTTTTTCAGCATCTATGGAGAGTATCATATGGTTCTTGTTCTTTCTTTTAATGATGTGTTGTATCACATTGACTGATTTGCAGATGTTGAACCAACCTTGCAGCCCTGGAATAAATCCCATTTGATCGTGGTGAATAATCTTTTTAATGTACTGTTGAATCCCTATTGGCTAGTATTTTGTTCAGAATTTTCGCAACTGTGTTCATCAAGAATATTGGTCTATAGCTCTCTTTTTTGGTGGGATCCTTGTCTGGTTTTGGGATCAAGGTGATGCTGGCCTCATAAAATGAGCTTGGAAGTTTTCCTTCCATTTCTATTTTTTGGAACAGTTTCAGGAGAATAGGAATTAGTTCTTCTTTAAATGTTTGGTAGAATTCCCCCGGGAACCCGTCTGGCCCTGGGCTTTTGTTTGTTTGGAGATTTTTAATGACTGTTTCAATCTCCTTACTGGTTATGGGTCTGTTCAGGCTTTCTATTTCTTCCTGCTTCAGTTGTGGTAGTTTATATGTTTCTAGGAATGCATCCATTTCTTCCAGATTGTTAAATTTATTGGCATAGAGTTGCTCATAGTATGTTCTTATAATAGTTTGTATTTCTTTGGTGTTAGTTGTGATCTCTCCTCTTTCATTCATGATTTTATTTATTTGGGTCCTTTCTCTTTTCTTTTTGATAAGTCGGGCCAATTTTATTAATTCTGTCAAAGAACCAGCTCCTAGTTTCTTTGATTTGTTCTATTGTTTTTTTGGTTTCTATTTCATTGATTTCTGCTCTGATCTTTATTATTTCTCTTCTCCTGCTGGGCTTAGGGTTTCTTTCTTGTTCTTTCTCCAGCTCCTTTAGGTGTAGGGTTAGGTTGTGTACCTGAGACCTTTCTTGCTTCTTGAGAAAGACTTGTACCGCTATATATTTTCCTCTCAGGACTGCCTTTGTTGTGTCCCACAGATTTTGAACCGTTGTATTTTCATTATCATTTGTTTCCATGATTTTTTTCAATTCTTCTTTAATTGCCCGGTTGACCCATTCATTCTTTAAAAGGATGCTGTTTAGTCTCCATGTATTTGGGTTCTTTTCACACTTCCTTTTGTGGTTGAGTTCTAGCTTTAGAGCATTGTGGTCTGAAAATATGCAGGGAATGATCCCAATCTTTTGATACCGGTTGAGTCCTGATTTAGGACCAAGGATGTGATCTATTCTGGTGAATGTTCCATGTTCACTAGAGAAGAATGTGTATTCTGTTGCTTTGGGATGAAATGTTCTGAATATATCTGTGATGTCCATCTGGTCCAGTGTGTCGTTTAAGGCCTTTATTTCCTTGCTGATCTTTTGCTTGGATGATCTGTCCATTTCAGTGAGGGGAGTGTTAAAGTCCCCTACTATTATTGTATTATTGTTGATGTGTTTCTTTGAGTTTGTTATTAATTGGTTTATATAGTTGGCTGCTCCCACGTTGGGGGCATAGATATTTAAAATTGTTAAATCTTCTTGTTGGACAGACCCTTTGAGTATGATATAGTGTCCTTCCTCATCTCTTATTATAGTCTGTGGCTTAAAATCTAATTGATCTGATATAAGGATTGCCACTCCTGCTTTCTTCTGATGTCCATTAGCATGGTAAATTTTTTTCCACCCCCTCACTTTAAATCTGGAGGTGTCTTCGGGCTTAAAATGAGTTTCTTGGAGGCAACATATAGATGTGTTTTGTTTTTTTATCCATTCTGATACCCTGTGTCTTTTGATTGGTGCATTTAGCCCATTGCTCAGCTTCTTTATTCCCTGTCATTTGGTCTTCTATATCACTAATTCTTTCTTCTACCTCATTTATCCTAGCAGTGAGAGCCTCCATTTTTTATTGCAACTCATTAATAGCTTTTTTGATTTCAACTTGGTTAGGTTTTAGTTCTTTTATTTCTCCAGAAAGGGCTTTTATATCTCTCGAGAGGGTTTCTCTAATATCTTCCATGCCTTTTTTGAGCCCGCTAGAACCTTGAGAATTGTCATTCTGAACTCTAGATCTGACATATTACCAATGTCTGTATTGATTAGGTCCCTAGCCTTCGGTACTGCCTCTTGTTCTTTTTTTTGTGTTGAATTTTTCCGTCTTGTCATTTGGCCAGGTAAGAGTATATGAAGGGGCAAGTAAAATACTAAAAGGGTGGCAACAACCCCAGGAAAATATGCTTTAACCAAATTAGAAGAGATCCCAAATCGTGAGGGGGGAGAAAGGGGATAAAAAGAGTTTCAAAAAGGAAGAAAGAAAGAAAAAAGAAAAAAGAAAAAAAAAGAATTAAAAAAAAAGAAAACACCTAAGAAAAATATAAAAAAGAAAATATATATATATTAGATAAACTAGTAGAAAATCGTTAAAAAAGTAAAAGGTAATAGTTAAAAAAAAATTTTTTTTACCCGAAGGCGAGAAAAAAAACAAAAAATGAAAAAGAAAAAAATTAAATTAACTGCAAGACTAAAAAAAATCACAGGGAAAAAGCCATGAGTTCCGTGCTTGGCTTTCTCCTCCTCTGGAATTCTGCTGCTCTCCTTGGTATTGAAACTGCACTCCTTGGTAGGTGAACTTGGTCTCGGCTGGATTTCTTGTTGATCTTCTGGGGGAGGGGCCTGTTGTAGTGATTCTCAAGTGTCTTTGCCCCAGGCGGAATTACACCGCCCTTACCCGGTGCCGGGGTGAGTAATCCGCTCGGGTTTGCTTTCAGGAGCTTTTGTTCCCTGAGCGCTTTCCGTAGAGTTCTGGAGGACGGGAATACAAATGGCGGCCTCCTGGTCTCTGGCCCGGAGGAGCCAAGAGTCCAGGGCCCCACTCCTCAGTGCGCCCTCAGAGAACAGCGCCCAGTTACTCCCGTCTGCCTGACATCCTGCCGCGCTCCGAGCTCACTGATCCTGCCACCGGTTCAAGGTCACCCCAAGCTGTGAGCTTACTGTCGGCTCTGTCTCTGTAGCCGGCTTTCCCGTTCCAATACCCGCAAGCTCTGCGACACTCAGACACCCCCGATCCTTCTGTGACCCTGCGGGGCCTGAGGCCTCACTGACCTCGTGTGGGTTTTGCCCCGGGTAGCCTCTGGAGCGATGTCCCTTAGGGTAACAGACTTTTAAAAGTCCTGATTTTGTGCGCGGTTGCTCCACTGCTTGCCGGGAGCCGGCCCCTCCCCCCGGGGTCTATCTTCCCTTTGCTTTGGATTCACTTCTCCGCTGGTCCTACCTTTCAGAAAGTGGTTGTTTTTCTGTTTCCAGAATTGCTGTTCTTCTTCTCTTCGATCTGCCGATGGATTTGCAGGTGTTTGCAATCTTTAGATAAGCTATCTAGCTGATCTCCTGCTAGCTGAAGAAGTCTCAGCCTGCTACTTCTCCGCCATCTTGACTCCTCCCCGAAATTTTGCCTTTTACCTTCAGTAGTTCCTCACCAAAATAATGGAATAAGCCTCCTAAAAGAATATATTGAAATAGAACCCACAAGTGGGTGATGCAATCATTATTTAAGAGAAATTGATTTTCAGTCTTTAAGTGTATAAAACTTGAGAGGATTTCAACTCAAGTTTTTGATGTCTCATCTCTTCTGATGTTCAGTTTACTAGAGAGGTACTATTCTCTCTCCCAAGAACTTCAGGAGCTTTTGAAGGACACACGGTGTTGAAACAATTGGGAGTTCTTAGTGACTTTGCTCCTCTCAACCTCCATAATTAGGAGAAGCATCCATCAAACTGCACACACGGGCTCACCTTTTTAAGATCAGGGCACTCACTGTGTTAAGATCTATAGGCTTTTCATTTTCACTTTAGGGCAAGAAGAAGGGTAGCCTTGAACCTGGAAAAGGCCCTGATTCTCAGAGCAATGTTAACAACTTAGCTATAGGACTCTCAGTGGAAGTGGAGAGTGTCTGGTTGAGGCTGACACCAAAGCCCACTGTGTAACAGTCTCCCAGGCCCTACACAGCATCACTTTGGATGCTAGTAGATGCTCATCTGACTGAACTTCTTGATGAGATGATTTTGAGAACAAGGCCTGCTTCTTAGATGCGCAAGGAATAGGAGTTGGTTTCCTTTTCTCCCCCATAAGCCTTAGGGCATCTACTGGAAGCCACCGGGTAAGAGGGTGTCTTAAGTCCTAGGATAATGTAAATTTTCTGGAAAAGCACAGGGCCAAGGATTACCTAGAATGATAATAGCAGGCACTTATGCATCATACCTGGAAACTATTTTAAGCATTTTTTATTATAGTAACTGCAGCTGTATGAGGTAGATATTTTACAAATGAGAAAAGCAAGTTTAAGGAGGTTAAGAAAAATGCTTAAGGGCACTTGGCTTTTGCATGGCAGTGCCAGGATTTGAAGCTGGGCAATAATTTCCCAAATCAGAATTTTAATCATGACTCTTTCTACTCTACCTTTCCAGTCTCGCCCTACCAGACCTGCTTACATTTACCTGAGAAACTTCCTATAGCAACCCAATGCCAACCGTCCATCAAGGTATGTAACGGAAAGCTGGGATGCACTTTTTTTTTTTTTTAATCAGGGTGAAAAAAACAAAAAACTAAAACAAAAACCTCCTGGCTCTATTCACCTAACATTTGCCAAGGCAGCTCTCTACACTCACATCCACACACTCTTCCAGGCTCCCCTTATTACTAGATTCAGGAAACAAATATTTGTCTTCAACAGATTCTCTTGAAAAAAAAAATGCATACATCCCACAAAATAAAGAAAAATGAAGTGAAAAAGTAAGCTTGGGTTAATGCTAGGTCAGAACACATGGTTCGGTTCCTGGGTGGACTGAAGCATGACTTCTCTCTTCTCCTTCTCATTCAAAGACCACAGAAGCTTGAGGGAACCACAAGCAGAATAAGAACATAGTGAATGTTCTTCAGATCAGTTGAGGGAAAAAATCAAGGAAGGACATCAGGAAGGTCCTGGGCCTGTGCCAGAGTCAGGAAAGTAGAGTGATCTGCAGAGGGGTCCTGGGTGGCCTCAAAGTGCCCACATGTGCCAGGATAATGTTGTCACTGAAGATACAAGGAGAAGTGAGACGAGTGCTCACAGTTGAGTAGTTACAGATATGTCTGTTTAACTCAGGTTCTAAGACACAAATGACTTTCTTCCAAAATTGAAATAGGCATCTGAAATGGCAAAATCCACCATTCCCACAGCTGTAACTGTTGGGACATATCATTCTGGTGAAGCTCTTTGAGCATATTTTTCCCTAAACCATCAAATCTGGATTTGCTGTGGAGGTACTTCCTACTTCAACCATTAAGTCCTATGATCAGAGTTGCTCCAGAGCCCCCTGGAAATCTCTAAAAAGGACGTAAAATTTCTCATTGATGGTGGCAGATTTTGCTTAATGAGGAACACAGAGGGGGACATCAGAAGCATCCTAAGTATAAAAATTACTCTGCGGAGAAACTGGAGTCTATAGGAAGATAAATGAATGGACCTCATTTGTGGCAAAGTTAGGATAAGACATCAGTCTCTGATGCTTTCTCTGCTCTACTTTGCTGCTTCCAAAACAAAAACTTCTCTCTACACACTCACACTCATCATTATTGCTCTCCCATCTTGCCCTCTGTGTGATGATCACTGCCCTCGGAATCCCCTCCTTCCCATCAAGGGTGGGGCCCTCTGTTATTCTAGATAAAGGAGAACCTCCACGAAACAGAATTCATTTGTTTGCTGACTCAGTTTCCCCAGCAGCATAAATAGTAGGTCCTGGTCTCCCTCTTCATTTGAAGACACTTTTCCTCCAGTATATTTGAGGGGAGGGGATATCTCACAGCAGTTGCCTCATGAATTTAGTTGTGACTCCAACATTCAGTCCCTCCCTGTCTGTAGCTTCTGTTCCTCCACAGACCTGATTCACTTTGCTGCCTGTCTTCTTAGATGGTCAGAGGTATTATGATCATTCAGACTCCAACAGCTAACCCCACGCTTTAATGAGTAACAAGACATTAATAAGAATTTGGAAAGAATAGACAGGAATTACAACTCTGAGAGAGCTAAAACTGGTACTAGAAATGAGGAATCATAAAATTCACAAGTCAGAGCTCTCCCCATATAAGCTCTGCTGGTCATTACCCATCTCAGCCTGCTTCACTAGTCCTAGACTATGGGCATCTCCTTCCATCAGAGAGATGGTTCTTCTTTCCATGGGTCACTTGCCTGGTAATCCCTGCTTCAGTGTTCCCCAAGTACTTTCCCATTTTCTGTCCCCTTCTGGCATGTCTCAACATGATTAACAGTTGAAATGTCCCCACCGATCAAGAACAGTTGGTCTTGTCTCTGGGCCCCTAACCAGAAAATGAACTGATAGGCAATAAATTAAATATCAGTCTCAGTCCTTTTCTAAAATCTGGTTTAATTAGTCTAGAATATAGCAGAGTGCTGGGCCTCAAACAAATGAGCCAGACGGGCCTTGAGCTGCCCAGTCTGGCTCTCTTGGTGATCCCTCCATCGGCCCAAATAAGGGTAAGTTTCCATTGCTCCCACCTGCACTCACACCCAGATTCCAGCCTGCATTCTCATAACAACAACCACATATTTTCCAAGAGCAGGGAACAACTTTCAGAGTCTCTGAGGACTAAATCTTCTTTTAAAATGAAGCATTTCCTTAAAGAAAACAATTTACAGAGCTGCGATTCTACTTGTGATGAAAGCAGCTTATGCTATGACACAGGAGCCCCTTGGAAGGTCACAGTCTACGTTTTGGCATTCTAGAATACTTGTTTTTCCTTTCAATGACCAAATATCCACTGTAATGTCTCCCAGAACAAAGGAATATTTGCCTCAGAGCTCTGTTTGTCCTCCTGTTTTATAATATATCAAATAAGGAAAGCTTTGAAAGTACAGATCTTTTTTTTTTTTTTTCTCCCAAGATTTCAAAGATCCCAAGACAAATTCTTTGTTAGGGATCAAGATCAAAGAGCTATGTGCTTCCTTTCCCCCCAAGAATCTCTACAAAGAGGATGTTTTTCCCGAGCATATGGCCTAAGGTGGAGAGCCTGCGTCATATTCTGACAGCAGAGTTACAGAGATTAGCAATGGGAGAGACATGAGGAGCTCTAGGCAAGGTCTCTAATGTAGGCATTCTGGCAGCAGGTACCATGACCATGAAGCAGGTCCTCAAGGGCTCTGGAAAGCTGTCACCCACAAGTCAAATCCACCCCTTTTCCTTTCATTTCCGGTAGACACTAGCCTCAGAACAGGAGGGGGAAGGGATTGTCAGTGTGTCCATGTCCACGTTATCACCCCTAGGCTACAAACCCATGTACAGCTTGAACCACACTCCTCTAACACCCTCTTGATGCCAAGCATTTCACATGCAGAGTTCTAGGATTAAACTAGAATGGACCTTAGAGTTTCTCAAATTCAACTTTTTTCATTCAGATAAATAAACTGATATCCAAAAGTAAAATTACATTGCTAAGGTTTCATAGCTTTTTTAATCCCACAGTTGAAACATAACCACAACCTCCAGCTTTCTTGTTAGGTGTTCTTCCCATACAACAAGGTTTTTTGATAATGACAATATGAATAAAAATCAGCAGGGGAGGTCCTACAAATATTATCACTCAGAAAGATGTTCCTAAGTGATCCCTATATTGCAGACCCTGTATTTTGTTCTGGGAACACAAAAACCAATAAAATATGGTTCTTCCCTTAAAGAGCTCATGGTCTAGCCTTTGAGAAAAAAGATAATGACTCAGTAATGAAAGAGCTGTGACAGGTACTTTAGAGGCACCAAGGAGAGGTACCTTCCTTTGAAAAGTTCACACCCTTTCTTATTTTTACTATGTCCCAGTAATTTAAGTCTTCCTGGAATACTTAAGAAATAATTCAGCTTTAAGGAAGTTTAGAAGTCACCTTCTTGTTCAGGTAATACGGATGTGCCTATTCTGGGAGTTGGGGGGTGGATCCTCTGCTCTGAACCCCTGAATGGTTGGGGTAGCATTTGTTCCAGCAGCCTCACAGAGGACTAAGTGTACCCATCCCCGATGACGCACACCCATGCACTGTGCCAACCTCAGGATGTACCTATAGATCTCCCCTCTGCAAAGAACCTATTCATACGTCTCCTGGTGGGACAGTGTTTCCTAAAAACAGGACCCAGCTGATGCTTAGCAGGACAACATTGCATTTTCAAGGCCTAATCCTGGCACCAGGATGCAGGCAGGTGAGAACAGCCTAAGTACCTCTCTAGAGGCTGTGTCACAGAGTTGCTCAGTCATGGCTTCCCAGGAAGTAGGTTCTTGAGCTAAAGTCAGCAAAGGAACAGAGGAACCCCAGAGAGCATCACCAGCCCAACCTCAAGCCAGATGTACCCTACAGAGGGGATTCCACCCCACAAACCTGGTCAGCCAGTTTCAAAGCCATTGAGTACCCACAGAGAGCTCTTTTTCCCTGAAACCAACTCCCTAAAGAGAGTCCCTAGGTGCCTATGTATGTGCCAATCACTGAGATGGATACTGAGAGTGGGGCCAACTGGGGTAAAGAGATACAGGAAGCATGGTAGAGAGGGTTGAAGAATACCAGGTCCGGGGCCAAATTTCTTGGGTTATCCTGTATGGTAGGTCAGTATCTGGAGTCTAGTCTTCTCATCTGTAAAATGGGGAGAATTAAGGTAGCTACCTTGTGATATTGTTGTGAATATTAAATGGATAAATACATGTAAAGTGCTTGGTCCATAAGAAGCATTTAATAATGCTAGCTATTATTAAAGTCTTAAACACAGTCCTTGTTCCCAATGGGAATAATCAAATGAGAGAAGGGAGAAAATCACGCATGAAACCACAATAAAGACATGAAACAATACGTAATCCAGTTTCAAGTTGTGTGGTGAAGAGTCCAAGATCAAAGAGAATTGGCATAGAATCCATTGAAGATTGTCTCCGGATGAAGGCCACCTGTAGAAAGGGAAATTATTGAGGAGTATTATGGCAGAATATGATCTGAAGAGGCATACTACCTGGGCTCTGAATTCTGACACCACCAGTTACTAGTTGTAGAATCTTGAGAGTGATGCTGTGATGATTAATCTTATGTGTCAACTTGACTAGACCACAGAGTGCCCAAATATTTGGTCAAATAATATTCTAGATGTTTCTGTGAAAGTGTTTTTGGACAAGATTAACATTTAAACCAGAATGAGTAAAGCGGGTTGTCCTCTCTCATGTTGGTGGGCCTCATCCAATCAGTTGAAAGCTTGAACAGAACAAAATGTCTGACTCTCCTCTGGACAAGAGAGCCTTCTTCACACCTGACTGTCTTAGAACTGGGATATCAGCTCTTTTCCTGCCTTTGGACTCAACTGAAACACTGGCTCTTACTAGATCTCGAGCCTGCCAGTTTTAGGATTATAATCACACCATTGGCTATCTTGGCTCTCAGATCTTCAGACTCAGACTAGAACAAAAGCGTTTGCTGTCCTGGGTCTCTAGCTTGCCAGTTACAGATTTTGGGACTTCTTAGTCTCTATGATGATGCAGCAAATTCTTTATAATAAATAATAAATCTTTATTCCCTCTCTTTCTCCCTCCCTAACTCCTTTTGGTTCTCTTTCTCTGGAAGATCCTGGCTAATATGGTACTAATTTTTCTAAGCCTCAATTTTCTCAGCTGTTAAATGAGGATGGATAGAACCTACTCACAGAGTTGATACAAAGATTCAATCCATTCTTGCATTTGAGCATTGACATGGTGCCTAACACATTGGAGTGCTCAATAGATGTTAAGTATTAGGGGGTATCAATGCCCTCCAGCCAGAAACCACCAGAAATATTCCTATAGTTGAAAAAAAAAGTTGCATTCATTACTCATTGCAGCAAAGGGGAACACATCACAGTGAGCTGTAGGCTGCCTCAGTAAGAGAGTGTTAAAAAAGACTTATTCTAAGATTTATGTCAGATATTTTGGAGAAGTTTATGGAAATGAGGCTTTGCTCTGGATTGAATGCTGTCAGGAAGCTGGGGTAATTCTACAGTTAGGGATCTGTAGGGGGTTGAATTATGGTCCCCCAAAAGATATGCCCAGTTCTTAATTCCCAATATCTGTGAATGTGACCTTATTTGGAAAAAGGGTCCTTGCAAATGTAATTAAAAGCTCTAGAAATAAGGTCATCCCAGATTAACTGGGTGGGCTCTAAATACAATGACAAGAATCCTTATAAGAAGAGAAGACACAGAAACAAAGAGAAGAGACACAGGAGAGAAGGCAAGGTGAAAAAAGAGGCACACATTGGAATATATCCTATAAGCTAAAGAGCAACAAGAATTATCAGCAGCCACTAGGAGTGAGGAGGTAGGCATGGAACAGATTCTCCCTCAGACCCTTCAGAGGGAACCAATTCTGTTGGCACCTTGATTTCAAACTTCTGGTCTCCAGAGCTATGAGAAAATAAATGTCTGCTCTTTTGAGACACCAAGTTTGTGGTAATTTAGCAGCCCAAGGAAATTACTAATACAATATCCTAGTAAGTCTTTAGTCTAGAAGGAGAGTAGAATAGAGCAAGGCTAAAGTTTTTTTTTTTAATTTTTTATTTTTTTATAAACATGTATTTTTATCCCCAGGGGTACAGGTCTGTGAATCGCCAGGTTTACACACTTCACAGCACTCACCAAAGCACATACCCTCCCCAATGTTCATAACCCCACCCCCCTCTCTCCCAACCCCCCTCCCCCCAGCAACCTTCAGTTTGTTTTGTGAGATTAAGAGTCACTTATGGTTTGTCTCCCTCCCAATCCCATCTTGTTTCATTGATTCTTCTCCTACCCACTTAAGCGCCCATGTTGCATCACCACTTCCTCATGTCAGGGAGATCATATAATAGTTGTCTTTCTCATGGATGGAACTAGAGCGTATCATGCTTAGCGAAACAAGGCTAAAGTTTTAATTCGCAAAGAGGAAGTGGTCATTCCCATTTGCCAGGAGAGTGGAACACTTGATGTATTGTGACTTTAACAATGTTCAAGTTGTGTCTGTGCTCACATGTGATTACAAACTAGACTTGTTTCTGTCTCGATCTACCATGATCACAGAGTGGCTTCATCTTGTGTTGATGTTCTGTGAAATTTGTTCATCCTCAACAGGAGAGCAGCAAGGCCCATTTGGGCGAGGATAGCTCCAGGATGTCAGGTGCTGCTTTTCCCTTTTTTAGGCACTTCTAAAAGAAATGAATAAGTTTTTAAAAGCCTCCATTTTACTCAAATTGCCTTCTGGAGGGCTATAGGAAGTGGCCAGTCTTCCATTTTAGCCTTTCTTTGCTGCTTATTGAGGAGTTGCTATTATCTGTCAAATGTGAAGATTTAGATTTCCTTCATTCCAAGAAATACATCAGGATTTGGTTCAGAGCACAGAGGCAACATATTTATCCTGTGACAAGTGAATTAAAATATGAGCAGTTCCAAGTGTCAAGAGTGTTCTCATCATTCTAGCTGTTCTCAAAGGAACTGATACCAGTGTGTGTCCAGACACAAGCCAAGTTGTTGGTGCATCTCCAAGAGGCCCATAGCTAGGGATAACTCTTTGGGGACAGCCAGCTGGAGCTGGACAACTTTCTCTGCCATCCAGAGCTGTTTTGCAAAGAATTTCCTTTACTACCTCACAGATGAAATACAGTAAATGTGCACTCACTCTGGGTCATATCACTAGGTGCTATAGTAATTAAAATCCTACTTTCCCCATCTTATTCCATCCTTGCTTACACACACATATGTATCTTCTTCATAGATGCTCTGACATCCTCTTCCAGGCTTCCAGGCATTCTGGGTACTCTGCATTTTCCTTATGAACTAATGAAGTCTTACAGAAACACTGCAGAACAGTGGCTTTTTGCTCTTGACTCTCTTATTTCGAGCTCTTCAAAACTGAGATTAATTCAGGTGCTCCTAAGGTGGCTTCCTTTGCTGTTCTAATTAACATGGATCTCCCAAAAGCAACTGATGACCCAACACATACTCTTATAGCTTATCTATCCAAAAGCTGCAATATCTTTACTTCCCCAATGCCAAAGATGTTTTTCCCTTTAGTATACAAGTAATCATTTGTTAGTTCTTATTCTTAAGTACTATATCAGAATGCTATGAATTGCAACAGAAAAAATTCAACTATGAGTGTCTTAAATAAATTTTAAAAATATATTCTTTTACATAAGAAGCCCAGGGTAATTCCAAGGTTGGTTAATTCAGCTGTTCATAATATAAGAAAGGACATGGCTTTTTTTCCTTTTAGCACCCTGGCCAGTTCTTTAACTTTTCTTTTGGACTGGCTCCCCTCATGGTGGAAAAGATGGTGGCTCTAGGCATCACACATTGACATAGAAACCAAGTGACAAAAGACAGAAATGGAGAACATCCATCTTTTGGTTCCATGTTGTAAAGATAGGAGAACTTTCCCCAACACCCCATAGCAGACTTCTAGCCCTCAGGGGCCAGAACTGTGTCACATTCCTATTCCTAAATCAGATACTGACAAATTGGGTTGAATATGATTCATTGACTTAATCAATATTTACTTTCTTGGGCTAAGGAACTGCCTCAACTCCCAGTGAAGGAGATGGTCACTAGCTACATTTAAAAAATCAAAGATGTACAATGAGGAATGGCTCCTGGTCAGGAGATAGAGCCTACCTTACCTAGAGATTTGCAAAAGAATACAGGTCCTATAGCACCTGCACACATGTAAAAAGCCACGTGGTATAGGCCCCCTTATGGAGTTATCTACTTCCAGATTAACTTAGAAACACACAGATTATACCTGGAAGTTACTGTCAAACTCAACCTAAGAAGGCCATAGATGAGACCTAAGGAGACCATAGCTGTGCATCCCACACTTCAGTGCCTGGCTCTGGTGGTCAGGAAGGATTGTGCTTCTGGCCCCATGGCTCATATCTTACATAAGACCACTCACTTAAGACTAAGAAAATACCTGTTTCACCTAATATATAGAAATAAAGAATCAGGTAAAATGAGGAAACAGAAGAATATGAACCAAATGGAAAGAAAAAGACAAAACTTCAGATAAATACCTTAATAAAATGGAATTAGGTCATCCATCTGATAAAGAGTACAAAGTAATGGTCATAAAAATGCTCACCAAAATTGGGAGAGGAATAAATGAACACAGTCAAACTTCCAACAAAGAGAAAATATAAGAAAGTACCAAACAGAACTCATAGATTTAAAGAGTACAGTAACTAAATTGAAAAATACAGGGGCGCCTGGGTGGCTCAGTGAGTTAAAGCCTCTGCCTTCGGCTCAGGTCATGATCCCAGGGTCCT
This sequence comes from Mustela putorius furo, assembly GCF_011764305.1. Taxonomy (NCBI): domain Eukaryota; kingdom Metazoa; phylum Chordata; class Mammalia; order Carnivora; family Mustelidae; genus Mustela; species Mustela putorius. The sequence continues at coordinate 18,187,303 of NW_025421998.1, forward strand.
GGGACCAAGCCCCATATTGGGCTTTCTGCTCAGCAGGGAACCTGCTTTCCTCTCTCTTTCTCTCTGCCTGCCTCTCTGCCTACTTGTGATCTCTATCTGTCAAATAAATAAATAAAATCTTTACCAAAAAAAGAAAAGAAAAGAAAAATACACTAGAGGGGCTCAACAGCAAATTGGATAAAGCAGAAGAATGGGTCAGTGAGCTAGAACACAAACCAATAAAACTTACCCATATAGAGCAGTAAAACAAAAACAAAAAAACAAAACAAAACCCCACAATTTTTCTCAGTGATGATATCATAACAGTAATAGCAAGAAGAATAACGTTTGCACTGTAGGGTTCCCAGGAAAAGAAAAGAGAAAGAAAGAGGCAGAAAAATTACTTGAAAATAATGGCTGAAAATTTCCCTAATTAGAAAAGAAACCGACATTCTGGTCTGGGAAGCCCATAAGGCTCCGAGTAAGGTGAGCCCAAAAAGATCCACAGCAGGACACATTATGGTGAATATCTGAAAAGTTGAAGAGAGAATATTAAAAGTAGCAAGAGAAAAGCAATTTTTTAATGTACAAGGAAAACTCGTAAGACTACCGGCAGATTTTCCTTTCAGCCAGAAGGGAGTGGCGTGAATACTCAAAAGTACTGAAAAGAAAAATCTTCCAACCAAAAATAATCAGCAAGAATGTGATTCAGAATTAAAGGAGAGATAGAGTAGAGCAAAAGCTAGAGGAGTTTATCACCACTAAACCAGACTTATTGCGATATGTTTAAATGATTTGTTTAAGCTGAAAACTAATTAATGACAAGAAAACACATGCAAGTAAAAATCTCACTGAGAAAGGTAGATACATAACAAACATAGTGGATTAATCAGTTATAAAGCTAGTATGATGATAAAAAGACAAAAGTAAAAATAACTAAAATTATAATAATAAGTTGAGATACACAAAATAAAGATGTAAAATGTAACATCAAAAACATAAGCATGGGAGGAGGCAGTACGTGGATAGCTCAGTCGGCTAAGAGTCTGTCTTCGGCTCAAGTCATGATCTCCAGGTCCTGAGATCAAGCCCCGCATCAGGCTTCCTGCTTAGCAGGAGTCTGTTTCTCTCTCTGTGCCCCTCCCCACTGCTCATTCTCTCTCCCTCTCTTTCAAATTAATAAATAAAATCTTTAAAAAATAATAAAAAAATGAACATGGGGGAAGTAAAATTGTAGTTTTGGAAATGCATTCAAATTTAAGTTGCTATCTACATAAAATAGACTATTATATATATAGTATGTTATATGGGAACCTCATAGTAACCACAAAGGAAAAACTTAACATCTCAATAGATGCAGAAAAACAACTGACAAACCTCAACACCCATCCATGAGAAAGAAAGAAAGAAAGAAAGAAAGAAAGAAAGAAAGAAAGAAAAAGAAACGAAACTCTCAACAAGGTGGTTATGGGGAAAAATACCTCAAAATAGAAAAGGTATATCACAGACACACAGCTAACATCATAGTCAGTGGTGAAAAGCTGAAAACTTTACTTCTAAGGTCAGTAACAAGACAAAGATGTCTGCTGTTGCCACTTTTATTCAATGTAGTATTAAAAGTTTTAGCCAAAGCAATCAGACAAGAAAATGAATAAAAAGCATCCATACTGGAAAGGAAGAAGTAAAACTGTCACTATGTGTAGGTGACATGATACTATATTTAGAACACCCTAAAGATTCTACAGAAAAACTATTAGAATTAACAAATGAATTTAGTAAAGTGGCAGGATACAAAATCAATTGTATTGCCACATGTTAATAATGAACTATTAGAAAAATAAAGAAAAAAATCCCATTTATGATTGCATCAAAAAGAATAAAATACCCAGGAATAAATTTAACCAAGGAGGTGAAAGACCTGTATGCTGAAAACTGTTAAGACATTGAAAGAAATTGAAGATGAAAAAAAGAATGGAAAGGTGTATCACACTCATAGATTGGAAGAATTGATATTGTTAAAATATCCATACTCCTAAAGCATCTACAGATTCAGTGAAATCCCTATCAAATTTCCAATGGCATTTTTCACAAAACTGGAACAAACAGACCCCACACAGCCACAAAAGACTCCAAATATCCAAAGCAATCTTGAGAAAAAACAAAGCCAGAGGTATCATACTCCAGTATGCCCACAAAAACACAGTTAACAAAATAGTATGGTGTTGACATAAAAACAGGTACACAGATCAATGGAACAGAATAAAGAGCCCAGAAATTACTAGCATCTGACTGCAAGATCCTTTTCAATCTTGAGTAGGTATAGATTTCCTCTTATTTGAAGGCTGGGTTTCCAAGGGAGCTGAGTATATGCAGGAGACTGAAGCATCTGCTCTGGGGTCCTTAGCATCCCAGATTTCTTAACTTACATAAAAGACTCTATATGGACACATCCAGATGCTTAGAAGCATTACATGTATATGCCCTTTTTTCTACTATCTGTTACAACATAACAAACCATCAGAAAATGCAGTGTCTTCAAACATCATTTTATCTAACCAAACCGGGTTTAAGGGAAGGAAAGAACCTCTCTTCATGATGTTTGCCAAGAGGGGAACAAAGGAGTAAGAAGGAATAAGATGCTTGTATGGGTTAGGAATTCAGAAAGGACTCAGCAAAGTGCTGTGGTCTATGTAGCACTAGCTGAGGCAGGTAGGGCTAAAGGATACACCTTCACTCATGAGTCTGGTACTTTGGCACACTCCCTCCCTCCCTACACTGTACGCCTTCCTCTCAGGCCTCTCCACATGGCTTAGGCTTCTTATGGTGTCATGGTCTCAATGTGTCCTATTTCTTAAATGGTAGTTGGCTCCAAAGAGGCAGGAAGCAGAAGCTATAGGGCCAGTTAAGTTCTATGCCCAGAGCTGGTGCAACATCACTTAGGCTGTATTCTGTTGGTTGAAGTAGTCATGGGTCCCATCCAGATTCAAGAGAGTTGAGAGATAGAGTCCAAGTCTGGACTGGATTTGGGGAGACAACACTGTAGAAGAGCATATAGAAGATAGAGTTGTGGCCATATTTAGAAAGTACAGTCTGCCACATCCTTTAAAAAAAAAATGTGACTTTTCTCTCTTCTTTTACTTTATAGAGATTCCTTGAGGTTAAACCACATGTGTTGAATTTATAAAGAGCCCTAAATACACTATGTTAGGTGCTACAAATAAGTCATCCCTCGATAAGCCCCAACCAACTCAAAGGCTTAGAATTCAACTCATTAATTGATGAGTCAAAGAAATGCCAATGATTGACTCTGATCCACACCAATTCTTCAGTCCTTCCCACACTTGCTGGTAGTATATATGGAAACTACACCACAGAGGCCTTTGTTGCTTTTAGCAAAAGGTAACTTCCAAGTCTTGTCAGAGTCCCTGATGTGTAGAAAAATCTTGTCAAGGTGAAGGTCGTAAAAAGATCAAGAAGAGTGACAAGAACAGACGATGAGACAGAAGAGAAGGGGAGAGACAAGAAGGCATCCAGAGAGGGTGTATCTGATTGGCTGAGCCTGGGTCACATGTCATCATGCATCACTGCAAGGGGGGCGCTGGGTCAGTGACTATCATTGTCAGAACTTTCTCCCATCAAGAGTCATAAAGTGGATGTGCCCTAAAATAGAAAGGGGGCTCAGGTGATAGACAAATCATGGACAGATATCCATCCTACAACCATTTAGTCATCCTGTAACCATTTATGGGGGTTTTATGTGTTCCAGGACTACCAGGCACTGAAAATAAAAGGTGGGCAGGAAAGACTTGGAACTTACCTTTGTGTTGGAGAATGACCAAAACAAACAAAATATTTTAGATAATAAGAGCAATGAAGAAAACAAGATTGTGTAATAGGATAGAGGGTTGCTGGGGGATGTGTGGGGTTTTTTGGGGTATCACTTTAAACGGGCTAACCAAGGAAGGCCCCTTTGGAGAAATAGTAGAAGTTGGGTGGTAATCTGAGAAAGGAGAAGTCAGCTACTGTGAAAACCTGGGGAAGAGCCTTCTTGGTAGAGGAAAGAGGAAATACAAAGGCCATGAGGTGGGAACACATGACAGGCGGGGAACGGAGCCATTATACTTACAGCAAAATGAGCACTGGGGACGTTTCAGATGATGTTAAGGAAGCAGGCCTTAAATGGTGTCTAGGTCTCCTTTAATGGCACGAGAAGCAGACTATGAAGCACACTTTTACGTTTGAGGGTATAGTACCCTTTCTTGTGTTAGGGACAGTACTGTCTTAGAAGCAGGGTTAAGAATGGTTTTGTGGACTCACAGGAGTTCTCAACCTTCTTGGCCACATTCCACTATAAGAAATATGTTATTCCACTACCCAGTACACACACACAGACACATGTATATACATGTGATAGTTAAATTTTTGTGTAAGTTTAGTTAGGCAACAATATCCAAATACTTGGTAGAACATCAAACTGGGTGTTGCTATGAAGGCATTTTTTTTTTTTTAGATGAGATTAACGTTTAAATCAGTACACTTTGAGTAAAGCAGATTATCCTCCATATAATGTAGGGGGGCTCATTCAATCAGTTGACAGACTTTAGAGAAAACAGACTGAGGTGCTCCATGAAAGAGGGAATTCTGCCTCCGGACTGTCAATCTCTTCCTCTATTGTCTGTTTCTCTGGAGAGAATCACAATGGATACAATATATATTTTATACTCACAAAGTAATACTTACTTTTTTTTTTACACACAACCTAGTATTTTGTGTTCTCATCCATTATAAAAAATATATACCCACTAACTGGATTTCATGCCTGTGGGGCTTATCCCTCCCTTCCTTCTGAGTTACCAGCACTTTCATACTATCTCAATTCTGAGAGTGGTAATGGTAATTAGTCATAAAATGGACGTATGACTTGGAACGTTCTTAATTCAACTTTGGTCATTTTACAAACAAGGAGACTGAGGAATAAGAGGTGAAATAATTTGCTCTTGATTCCTTTTATCCTAAGAAGTTGTCATTTGATAACAGTCATGCAAAGGCTGTTACTATTAAGTGATATCATCCTCTCCTTATGTATGTGCGTTTTAGAAAGACGATTACCAGAGAAGAACTGCTTAAGCCAAAGAAAGCCTTCCTAAGGGTAGATTTCAGGCACAGCTGCCTCTGGTGAGTGAGCCAGGTAGGGAAAAAGACCTGGGACAGCATTTTCTCAGTCCTCTTAGATTGTGCAAACTGCCTACCAGATACACAATCACTTCTCTTCTTGATATACCGATTAATCATTACCAATTTTTGTTTCTTCTTCTTTTTTTAAAGATTTCATTTATTTGACAGAGAGAAATCACAAGTAGTCAGAGAGGCAGGCAGAGAGAGAGGGGGAAGCAGGCTCCCTGCTGAGCAGAGAGCCCGATGCGGGGCTCAATCCCAGGACCCTGAGATCATGACCTGAACTGAAGGCAGAGGCTTAACCCACTCAGCCACCCAGGTGCCCCAATTTTTGTTTCTTCTTAATGCTTTTGCCTGGTGTAAAAGCAGCTGTTTTTGTTTGTTTTCTTGTGTTGTCAGTAAGTCAAAGCTAGAGTGATGCTTTGGATAATCATCCTTTAGTATAAAAAAGTCACATCCCAAAGTCAGGCAAGAGGCGGATGGGCGAATTGTGCCACAGATCCTACACTTCTGTCTTCTGCAAAGCCCTATCACCTGTTGAGAATAAGCATCTGGAGTATTCACCCAGACCTTCTTATCCTGCCTGTTAGATTGTGCCCACAGAGACCCCTAGAAATACCATAAGGACATATTGCAGTGGGCACAGATGAGTGAATGAGATGGGAAGTCATGAGCAACTCTGTGCAGAACAATATTCTGAGGACCTGCCCAGAAACCTGATCCATAAGCCTTTTTCATTCTTGAAGCCAATTTGGCACCTCAGTGAAATGTGGGAAGTGAACAGCTTTCATAATTTTGTTTTGTTTTGTTTTCAGTTTTGGCTCTCTAGATTTAATTTGTTTTATCTTTTGTAAACAGCAGACATGTTGGGGAAGAATTTCTTTCTTTGAAGTCTCTTGAATTAATTATTTCTGTGCATTTCTTTCTCACCTTCCATACCAGACTCTAAGCTCTAAAAGGCGCCATGTCCCAAACATTTAATATTCACCCACCAGAGTTGTCATACTGCCTGTGGGGATGAATGAACATAAAAGGACTAATTATGTCAACTGGGCCTACAAAGGTGCGCGACTACAGGCAAGAGGAAGGGATTCAGAAAGACTATAAGGCAGCACCTCCCAAGTTCTGAGGAACATAGTCTTATGAAATACTCTTTCCCAAAAGAACTTCATGGTCATATCAACTTAGGAAACAATATAGCTGTAGTCCCATAAAATAGAATCAGATGCATATTAGGATAGCAAAAGCACTGAAAAGTCCTACTATAAAGAAACCATGGATTTCCAAAGCTACTTGGACACAGGCCCCTTCTGTTGCTAAACACTACTAACATTCTGTAGAACTCCATCAAATTCATGTTTTGCAGAATACATTGCAGGAAAATGCTGCTTTAGAAACGTGTGCTTGTATCCTACATGTAAGGAAGCTGGAGGTTGTCACTCCTGTACTCAAAACAAACAAAAGCAGAACAGGGGCGCCTGGGTGGCTCAGTGGGTTAAGCCGCTGCCTTCGGCTCAGGTCATGGTCTGGGGGTCCTGGGATCGAGTCCCACATCGGGCTCTCTGCTCAGCAGGGAGCCTGCTTCTCTCTCTCTCTCTCTCTGCCAGCCTCTCTACCTACTTGTGATCTCTCTCTGTCAAATAAATAAATAAAATATTTATTAAAAAAAAGGCAGAACAAATTAAAAGCCAGCAAGTCCTCTTCCATCCATGATAGAATTGAGATCAGAGGCAAGCTTCTATTGCCAACATTGGAGAAAAACACACAAGCAGATACAGAGAATCACAGGTTACCAGAGCAGAAACCTCTGTGGGCAGTGCCAGGTAAGAAAATCTGAACTCTAATAGATCCATTGTTGGAGGCTCAGTGTGAACAAATTGGAGAGGTAAAAACCCAAGGGAAGACAGATTTTAGAGGAGCCCCCCTCACTTTTATTAGTTTTACCCCCAGGAGCACTACTAGGTTCTCGTAGAGAAGATTTAAGAAAAATCCTCTCTGACTTCCGGTTTTCCGGTGGGAGGAGGAAACATTATGCCAGAACACTCTGTACTTAATAAGGCCTGCCATCAAATGAAACTGTTGTCCAGAACCTAAACACCTGGGGTTTTCCTGGACCCTAAATGCCCCAGAGGGAGGTTAAATACTGAGCTCCAGCACATTCTGGCCATCCTGCCTCACCTAAGGGGAAAGATTGAAATGCACTTGAGAAGGCCACAGCCCAGGGACAGAGGCTCAGGAAAGGACTGTAGCATGCTTCCCCTCCCCCACACCTCACCACATCCTCAGGGCTCTTGTATAGAAATGGGCACACAACAGAAACTTGTGGTGAGGACCAGCTTGAACAGATGCAATAAGAAACGTTGGGGAGGAAAAACCAGAAGGAATACTGAGATGCTGTTTCCTCTACTTAACAAGCTTTTCTTCTTCCCCATCCCCCACTCCTCACCCACCATACCACCTTCACGTACCTCAATTCTATCCACTCTCCAGCTTTCTCCTCTTGAATGAAGTATTCCCAAGGGCTCTAGCCCACAGTGCTCCCTCCTGCATTTGTGGTCTTTACCATGAAAGTAACTTAGATCCCCCACTCAAATACTAGCAGATTTTTTTTTTCTGGTGGGTCCTTATCACCCCATTGCCACACTTTTCTTGAGAACAGAAGTATGAAGTATTTGTAGCATGTAGCATCTTGCTTCATATCCACCTGTTGGGTCAACAGTTGTCTGTGGACCCTCAGCTACCAACAGGCATGTGGTAAGTGCTGTATGAGAGATACGAAGATTAAACAGGTAAGACATGTCTTACTTTATTGCTGTGCTTTTGTGCTTCACAAATATTGGGGGGGGTTGCTTTTGTTTTTTGAAAATTAAGGGGTTGTGGCAACCTACATCAAGAAAGTCTGTTGGTGCCATTTTTTCAACAGCATTTGCTCACTCTGTGTCTTTGTGTCACACTTTGGTCATTCTTACAATGTTTCAGACTTTTTCATTATTATTATATTTGTTATGGTGATCAGTGATTATTGATGTTACTATTGTCATTGTTTAGTGGCACCACAGTTGTTGCCATATAAGATGGTGAACTTTCCTGACAAACGTTATATGTGTTCTGTCTGCTCCACTGACCAGCTATTCCCCTACGTCTCCTTCTCCTCAGGCACCTCTATTCCCTGAGACACAACAATATTGAAGTTAGGCCAATTAATAACCCTAAAATGGCCTCTAAGTGTTCCAATGAAAGGGAAAGTCACACATTTCTCACTTTAAACCAAAAGCTAGAAATTATTAATAGTAAGGAACGCATGTTGAAAGCCAAGACAGCTGAAAGCTAGGCCTCTTGTGTCAAATGGTTAGCCAAGTTGTGAATGCAAAGAAGTTCTTGAAGGAAAATTAAAAGTGTGGCTCCAGTGAATACACAAATGATAAGAAAGAGAACAGCCTTATTGCTGATATAGAGGAAGTTTTTACTGATCTGTATAAAATATCAAATCAACCACAATGTTCCCTTAAGCCAAAGTCTAATTCAGAAGAAGGCCCTAATCCTCTTCAATTCTATGAAGGCCAAGTAAAGGGTTGGAAGCTAGAAGAGGCCAATTCACGAGGTTTAAGGAAAGAAACCATCTCCACAACATTAGAGTGTAAGGCAAAGCATAAGTGCTGATGTAGGATCTGCAGCAAGTTATTCCAGAATGTCTGCCTAAGATCATTAATGAGGGTAGCTGTACTAAATGACAGATTGTCAATGAGTAGTCAACGCCTGGCTTCAAAGCCTCAAAGGACAGGCTGGCTCTCTTGTTAGGGGCTAATGCAGTTGGGGACTTTAATTTGAAACCAGTGTTCATTTACCATTATGAAAACAGGAGAGCCCTTAAGAACTATGCTAAATCTATTCTGCCTATGCTCTATAAATGGAACAACAAAACCTGGGTGATAGCATATCTGTTTGCAACACAGTTTCCTGAACATTTGAAGCCCACTGTCAAGACCAACTGCTCGGAAAAAAAACATTTCCTTCAAAATATTACTGTTAATTTACAGTATACCTGGTTACCCAAGAGCTCTGATGGAAGTGTACAATGGAGTTAATGTTGTTGTCATAACTGCTAACATAATATCCAATATGTAGCTCACGGATCAAGGTATAATTTTGATTTTATAGTCTTCTTATTTAAGAAATAACTTTCATAAGGCTATAGCTACCATAGACAATAATTCTTTGATGGATCTGGGCAAAGATCCATTGAAAAACCTTCTGGAAATTGAAAACCTTCTGGAAATCATTCACAATTGTAGATGGATGAAGTAGAGTCAGTATAGATAGATATAGATAGATATAGAAGTAGGTATAGATATAGATAGATATAGTAATGCTACATAGCCATAAAAAGAATGAAATCTTGCCATTTGGAAAAACATGGATGGACCTAAAGGGTATAATTCTAAGTGAAATAAGTTAGTCAGAGAAAGACAAATACCATACAATTTCATTCATACATGGAATTTAAGAAACAAAACAAATGAGGAAAATAAAAAAGAGACAAGTGGAGCCTAAAGTGTGACTTGAATTGTTGCAATCTCACGATAAAACTTGATTGGATGAGTTACTTCTGATTGATGAGCAGAGGAAGTGGTTTCTTGAGATGGAATCTACTCCTGAAGAAGATGCTGTGAGGTCTGTGGAAGTGACAACAAGGGATTTAGAATATTACATAAACTTAGTGATTAAGATAGCACCAGAGTTTGAGAAGATTGACTCTAATTTGGAAGTTCTGTGGGTAAAATGCTATCATATGGCGTTGCATGCTACAGCAAAATCATTCACAAAAGGAAGAATCAATCAGTGTGTCAAACTTCACTGTTGTTTCATTTTAGGAAACTGCCACACAGCCACCCCAACCTTCAGCAACCGGATCAGTCAGCAGCCATCAACACTGAGCAAGACCCTCCACCACCAAAAAGATTACAGCTCACCAAAAGCTCAGATGATGGTTGGCGTTTTTTAGCAAGAAAGTATTTTTAAACTCAGGTATGTACATTGACTTTTTAGACACCATGTTGTTACAACTTAATAGACTGCAGTATAGTGTAAATTTAAATTTCATATACAGTGGGAAACCAAAAAAAATTCATTTGACTTACTTTATTGTAAGATTTGCTTTATTGTGGTGTCCTGGAACCAAACCTGCAATATGTCCAAGGGATGCCTGTGTCCCTTGATTCTGTCCTCCAAGAATGTAACTGTTGATCAGTTTGGGCTGGGAGGGGGTAGGGGCTGGTTAGTGGATGAGTTGTCTCTTTTTGCATAGATGAAAAAGATGGTGCATTTGCAGGAACTACCCCAAGGGGGAACAGACTTTCACAAAGCTTCTCTCAAGCACAGCCTTCAGGACAAGGTCTGGGTTTAGTGGGTATTGCTCTCAACACCATTTGCCCAAGAGCTGTTCACAAATTTTAGATATTTCCATGCTGATCTGCTCTGATTGATTGCACTTGAGCAAAAGAGATGGAAAACCCCTCAAATCTTTGACCCTTATAGGAAGTGTGATTCCACCACCAAAACACTATTTGGCAAATGGTTGCACCAAGTTTGAGTCTGTTCTGAATTACCTTAACCAGAAGATACCCTCACTCTAGTGCAGTTTCCTTTCTTTAGGGAAAGACATCCTGGTACAGTGAAGTAAAGTTGGTGCTTTATGGTAGCAAGCCTGTCCCTTATTAGCCAAAATAACTTCTCCAAACCCAATTCCTCATCCCTATATTGGAGCAATAATGCATACCTTGCACATTTATTATAAGAATTAGAGATGATGCATGCAAAGCACCAAGGATAGTACCTGACAGTACCTGAATCCTCATTATTAAGGTAGAAGGATCCTACCTGGTCAATAGACTCCTTCCACTAAAATTGCAAGAATAAACTCCTATAAAATGGAGTTTTTGTCCTCTTGATATGGGGCTTAAATTTTGTCTCCCCTTTTCAGTGTAATATCAAAAAATATCATCATCCTGATAAATTAATTTCTCTAACATAAAAACACCCTAAATTTTAGATGTAGGGATCTACCCAGTCTCAAAGACTGCTTTGAGTAAGAGAACTCAGAAAAGTAGAGAGATCATATATTTTATAAAACTGTCTAGCTCTTTTCAGCCAGATCTCGTGGTCACCTTAAGAGTATTCTATGATTATTCCTGCAGTTCAGAATAAAAAGCGAATGGAATGTTTGTGCTAAAAGCTTCTGTAAGTTTGTAGTTTATTTTTGCATCAGTCTGGCAGAGAAGGATATTTGTTTTCCAGCTTGAAAGCTGATCTTTATCTTCCTTGGCCCTGGTTCTGCCATTCTTCAGGAAATTTAGACCTGCTGTTGTAAAGCAAGCCATTCAATGTGGGTAAAAGTGCTGCCTGCAGCTTCTCCTGGTTGTAAGGATCAAGGTAGCTCCAACTTTAATGATCTGATATAGAACTGAAGATCCTTCAAGTAACTCCTGGAAATTGAGTTCTGTAAGTTCCATTGGATTCGGATCAGTCGACACAGAACTCCCCCAGTCATGCCCAAATGGAGTTGGAACCACCAGTGGTCTCTAAGCATTTGCCTCCCACTTGCACTCAATCTCACATATTCCAGAGTTGCTCTGAGCCAGAGTAGAACAGGCTTCTCACTGCCTTGATCTACTCATTGCCCTACACCCTACGCCCTATGCCCTAAGCTTGGATCAAACCCAGCTGTGCAGATATCTTGGTACCTTTATCCAGGGGATAGAGGAACTGGCAGGGAACCAATCCCTCAGTGAAATGCCAGAGCTCTTATGTAAGAAACCTGTTTAACTTGCTCATGTTGGAGTAGAGGTTTCATAATGTTGTATCATTCCCCTGGTATAAGTAACTTGTGAGTTAGTAGTTTCTCAAAGTGAAATCAGAATATGCAGAAGACATGGTTTTAGATCTGCAAAAGTAATTTTTTGGATTTCTGATCAACATGCTGTGGAGCACTGTCTTTAAGTGGGTGCTGTCTTGCCTATATGAGTGGCTGTAAGTGGCTGTCCTCGGCTGTCCTCAGACTAGTCTACATTTCTCCATGGGCAGTTTGACCAGAAGACCCTAACTGCTCAAATCTGCTCTGTTGTTGTTTTTCCTAACAAACTTGTCATAGGGATATGAAGTAACCCCCAAGCTCTTTGGATTAATTGGATTATTGAATTGATAATAACTAACAATAGTAATCAACATTGATTGAGAACTAAATAGCATCAGGCACTGTTCTAAGTTCTTTAATGTATATGCTCATTCAGCCTGGAAACCACTCTTCAGACAGTTATTATTACTACTCTGGTTTTTAAGATGAGGAAACTGAAGCATGAAGTCATACATCCAAAATCATGCAGCTGTAAAATGGTCAGCTAGGAGTTGAACCAAAGAAGACTATATTCAGTCTCTCAACTGCTACGCCATACTGTCTGTCCTAGAGTTGTTATGGACCTAATCAGGTCTTAGTTAGGGATCTAACCCCACTTCTTGGTATTTTTGTAAGATCAACAGCATAGCCAATCACCTAGTCATCCTAGTCAGAAACGTGAGAGTGATCCTTGATTCCACTCTTTTCTTCTCTCTCTCTCTCTCTCCCTGCTTCATACCCAGTAAATTATCAAGCTCCATAATGCCAAGTTATGAGTCCCCATAAAGTCTCAAATTATTATAATCCATCATACAGTCTGCTTTCTGATTACTTCTTGTGTATCTATAAAGGAAATCTGTGATTTAGGAGCTATACCTGAACTCCTTTCTGTCTTTTTTTTTTTTTAATTTATTTGACAGACAGAGATCACAAGTAGGCAGAGAGGCAGGCAGAGAGAGAGGGAAGCAGGCTCCCTGCTGAGCAGAGAGCCCGGTGTGGGGCTCAATCCCAGGATTCTGGGATCATGACCTGAGCAAAGCCGAAAGCAGAGGCTTTAACCCACTGAGCCACCCAGGCGCCCCTGAACTCCTTTCTGTCTTGAAGAAATTGTCATTTTGTGAGTCTTGGTGAGGATCCATTTACTTGTCCTCTTGGCTCTTTGGAAGTGAGGGCTTGGGTACTAGACCTGGGTTTGGCCAGTTAGCTGCTCCTGCCTCAAATTGAGTCTGAAAAATACAAAGAAGTGGGGAAGGCTTAGGACTGCAGTGGTAGTGGCAGCCAGGACCCAGAACAGACGGTAGTGGTGCCAGTGTTTGCATTATAAACAGATTCTGCTTATCTGAGCTGCCCAGCCACCATTTCTACTTATTTCCTAAATCCAGCTCTCTGGACTTCTCATGAACTGTAGAAGCTACCAAATATCCAACTAATATAGCCTTTCTTTTTTCAAATTAACCAGAGATAGATTCTGTTTTTTGCAACCGGCAGCCTATGGCATGCAGGAGAGGAGTTGCTGATAGTAACCAAATTACTCACTATGTGTGGTCACCAAGCATCAGGTCTCCACTGAAGCCATGGCTCTGGGGACACTGAATTGCTGTCACCATAAAATCGTTTGAAGGACATGAGAACTTTGAGGATGATGACATTCTTTCCTTAGGGATTGAAACTGGGGACTTTCTATGACTATGCAAAAAGAAATTCTTATTCCTTGCAACTATAGAACAGAGGGAGCTGAAAAGTAAAATCATAACGTAATCCTGCAAATTGCCAAATAACCTTGCCCATTGAATTCACACACAGCTTTGCCAGATCATTTGTGTGAAATATAGGGCATTGAGTCTCATTTCTATATCCATAACACTTACCAAAGAACCTGGCCCTCACCCAATAAACCCTTGTGAAATGAATGAATAAGCCATCAAATGAAAAGTCAAAGAGCTCTGTTAACATTCTTCTTTTAAACTAGAAAAGTAGTGATAGGGCAATGACTCCTGTGATCACACAGTTTATATTTTTGCCCTCAGTGGCATTAAAAATTAGTGACTCTATTAATCCCATCACAGTTATCTCCAAGACAGAAAACTATGGGATATACATTTTGTTTGTTTGTTTGTTTGTTTGTTTTTATGTTCTGTTAGTCACCATGCAGTACATCATTAGTTTTTGAAGTAGTGTTCCATGATTCATTGTTTGCATATAACACACAGTGCTCCATGCAATATGTGCCCTCCTTAATAAGGGGGTATACATTTTACGATAGCCTGAGAGCAGACCTGCTGCAGCTGTCTCCTCTTTGGGAATTGTAAGCATTCAGTAAACTATCTTAGAATAATTTGGTATAGACTTAAGAAATGGAAGTGTGGGGGTTGATATATTTCAGAAGACAGTGAGGTCTTCCTATGGTGACATTTAGAGGTTTGCACAGTAAACCCCAGAGAGAGTGGCAGTGGAGTCATGAGTCCTTTAGAGTACATGTCCTCTGGGACCCAAATGGGCAGAGTAGCAGAAGGAAGTCAAATTAAAGAGCAAACCCACTCTTTCTTTTTGGTGATGGGAAAATAAGCCCAGACGCTCTTTCTGGTTTCCAGTAGGTGATGAGAGATTTTGTGGCACCTTTTGGAACTTAAGTATCTGGACAGGCACAGAATGGTCTTATTCTGTGAATGCTGTGAACGCTGGTAAGGATCTCAGACTTCCTGACTCTCCCAGTTTGCTGTAGTATGCTCCAAACCCCTCACACTGTCAAAGTCCCTGTCCTATTTTGATCTGCAAGTCTTACCATCTTATTCAGAGCACACTTACTAGGTGCCTTCTGTGACAAGCCTGGACTTGAATATCAGACTGGCCATTCCTGGCTGTGTGATCATAGGAAAATTACTCAACTTTTCTGTTCCCCTGGTTCAGCATCTATAAAATGGGTTTAATGAGTGAGAATTAAATATGACTATTTATGAAAAGTCTGTAGCATAGGGCCTAGCTCACTATTTTTATTTTTGATACTGGTAATTTGGGTCTACACCTCCCAGGACCAACTACTACTCATTGACTTGATTAACTTCCCTTTTTGTTCTCCCACACCCATGCCTCTCAGACCTATACATGCAGGAAAGATGTGGGACTCTAAAGTTTGTGATAGTATATATGCTGTCAGGCTGGTAGATAGCAGAAGCCTCCCACAATTCAGCCCCATGGCCCAGACTCTTTCCAGCAAACTGCACCTATTTTTCCTGAAAAAAAGGAAAATGATAAGGTCTGTTCTTGATATAGGTCAACTCTCACCCGAACTGACTGATCTCTGCCTTTCTTTAGTGCTTATTCTGCTAATTCTTTTCAAAGATAGCTTTTCCTTTCAACATCTCTCCTAAGGACAGTGAAGCCTGTGAACAATTGTGTTTCCTCTTTGCTGTGGCTGTTGGAAAGAAGAAGACCCTCTCTGGCAAAGAGTCAGAACGTGGGGACTATCTGCCTTTTGCTTCAAGATCTTACACTTACCTGGTTTCTAATTGAATCAGCTGTTCCACTTCTTAAAATTTATCTTACAGAAATACACATAAAACTATTTTTTAAATGTATGTTTCATTAGGGCACAGTGAATAGCAAAAAATAAGAAACTACCTGAATGTCAATAAGGAGAACTTAAATAATTAGACTAGGTATACAATGAATTAGTAACCAGCCATTAAAATAATGCATTTGGCATACATTCACTGACATGAAAGGATATCCAAGATATATTAAGATTATTTAAAAGTTGCATGGCTGATCTTTAAAATTGTAGTCATTATTGGGAATGGAGGAAATCTTAAGATAGACTCCAAACCAGCAACAGTGGTTTCTCAACACAACACACTTAAAAAAGGGAGAAGGGAAAAAAAAAGGGGGGGGGAGAAGGGAAACTTTTCACCTTTTACTTTAATTCTGTGGCATCTGAATTTTTACAATAAGTATTACTTTTGCAGAAATTCCCAAAAAATCTAAGACTCCACAACCTTTCTTTCACCTTTTACACTATGTAATTTTATTATGTCTAAATTCTCATTATAAATGTTTATTGCTTTTGGAATAATTTTAATAGTCTTAAGACCTCCCACTTATATTTCAACAGAATGTCTGTTCCTTACTTCCAACAGCCCTACCTCCAGACAGGAGGTTAGTTTTCAAAAGCCTTGCAGCAGGAGGATTTATCCTGTGAGAAACTTGTGGGGCAACGAGAAGACACATTTTGAATGAATGACTATAGGTCAACAAATCCTCATCCTACTTAGTGGACAATCACTTGTGCATTTATCCAAAAATATTTACTGAGGATTTACTTATTCTAGGCACTATTCTAGGAACCAGGGGTATATGCTCAAGACACAATGTCCTGCCTCCGTAGAGCATTGTTTCTAGTAAAAGCGTCCCTAATTAAAGAATATTATTTCTCTTGCTCTGCTCCTCTTGTATGTGGGGTAGATTTTGAAATTGGTCTTTCAAAATTAGCCTTCTGAAGCCAATCAGATATCAAAGATATTGTTGGCCATAAATATTGTGTCAATAATTTTTGGTGCCAGACATAGTGGAAATATTTTGTGGTATACTCAATAGAGGAACATGGAAATCATCCCAATTATAAAATGTTCTAAAATAAGAGTATTTGAAGGAATTTTAATGATATTTCTATCAAGAGTCCATGTTGCTATTTATAAATTTTTTCCTTCCTTCCTTCCTTCCTTCCTTCCTTCCTTCACTCAGCAAATTGCCATGAGCATCTGCTGTATTCAAGATGGTTTGGTGAAGGAAATAAAGACAAAGACAAGCTCCTTGATCATGAAGTATTTACCCTCAAGAGCAGTAAGTTGATATATGCAAACATTACCTAGATGTGTTCAAGTTCTTCTTCAAGGTTTTTTTTTTAATTTTTTAAAATTTTTTATTTATTTTCAGCATAACAGTATTCATTGTTTTTGTACCACACCCAGTGCTCCATGCAATCCATGCCCTCTCTAATACCCACCACCTGGTTCTCCCAATCCCCCAACCCCCCACCACTTAAAACCCCTCAGATTGTTTTTCAGAGTCTATAGTCTCTCATGGTTCACCTCCCCTTCCAATTTCCCCCAGCTCCCTTCTCCTAACTCCCCATGTCACCATGCTATTTGTTATGCTCCACAAATAAGTGAAACTATATGATAATTGATTCTCTGTTTGACTTATTTCACTCAGCATAATCTCCTCCAGCCCTGTCCATGTTCCTACAAAAGTTGGGTATTCGTCCTTTCTGATGGAGGCATAATACTCCATAGTATATATGGACTACATCTTCCTTATCCATTCATCCGTTGAAGAGCATCTTGGTTCTTTCCACAGTTTGGCAACCGTGGCCATTGCTGCTATAAACATTGGGGTACAGATGGCCCTTCTTTTCACTACATCTGTATCTTTGGGGTAAATACCCAGGAGTGCAATGGCAGGGTCATAGGGAAGTTCTATTTTTAATTTCTTGAGGAATCTCCACACTGTTCTCCAAAGTGGCTGCACCAACTTGCATTCCCACCAACAGTGGAAGAGGGTTCCCCTTTCTCCACATCCCCTCCAACACATGTTGTTTCCTGTCTTGTTAATTTTGGCCATTCTAACTGGTGTTAGGTGATATCTCAATGCGGTTTTAATTTGAATCTCCCTGATGGCTAGTGATGATGAACACTTTTTCATGTGTCTGATAGCCATTTGTATATCTTCATTGGAGAAGTGTCTGTTCATATCTTCTGCAAATTTTTTGATATGATTATCTGTTTTGTGTGTGTTGAGTTTGAGGAGTTCTTTATAGATCCTGGATATCAACCTTTTGTCTGTACTGTCATTTGCAAATATCTTCTCCCATTCCGTGTGTTGCCTCTTTGTTTTGTTGACTGTTTCCTTTGCTGTACAGAAGCTTTTGATTTTGATTTATCTATCAATCAATGGGGAGGGGCAGAGAGAGAGGGAGAAAGAGCATCTCAAGCAGATTCCCTGCTGAGCACAGAGCCTGATACAAGGTTTGATCTCACAACCCTGAGATCATAACCTGAGCTGAAATCAAGAGTTGGAAGCCTAATTGACTGAGCCCCTCAAGAGTTCATATTTTTACAGCAGTCTGAATCCTCAACCCATCTGACCATGTGAAATCCTATTGTTTAAGTGTTCCCTTCCCAAACCCATGCTCCTCCGGGAAACTTCAAGGAAAGCACACATATCCTCCAACTTTAGTTGTAGCCTCCACGCACAACACAATGCTGTATTCTCTCCAGGCCAATTTTTCCACCAGAATTCCCAGTACAATGTTGAATAGCAATGGTAAAAATGGATATCAGTACCTTGTCCTGATTTTAGGGGGCAAGCATTCAGTCTTTTGCCATTAAGTATGATGTTTGCAGGTTGAGAGAGTTATCTTATAGTATCTACTTTGTTGAAAGTTTTATTAAGAATGGATTTTTAATTTTTCCAAATGTTTGTTTTCCATTATTCTAATAAGCATGGTTTTTGCTTTCAGTGTGTTAAATAGTGAGTTATACTAATTTTTAAAATTAATTTTGCATTTCTTTTTTTAATTATGTTCAATTAGCTAACATATAGTTCATTATTAGTTTTTGAGGTAGTGTTCAATGATTCATTAGTTGCATATAACATCCAGTGTTCATCACATCATGTGCCTTCCTTAATACCTATCACCCAGTTACCCCATTCCCCCAACCCCCACCCCTCTCCTTTCTGTAACACTCAGTTTGTTTCTCAGAGTCCAGAGTCTCTCACAGTTTGTCTCTGTCTCTGGTTTCTTCCTGGTCTCACATTTCTGAGATAAACCTTACTGTTCATATTTTTATTATTATTTATAAATTTTAGTTTAGAACTGTTGCATATATTTTCTTGGCAGATATTGGGCTGCACTGTTCTTTACTTGTAATGTCTTTATCTGATTTTATTATGAGGAAAATGCTTATATAATGAGTCTTATACAATGAGTTGGAAATTATCCCTCCTCTTCACTTTTCTGGAAGAGCTTATACACAATTGATATTAATTCTTCATTAAATGCTTGGTATGGTTCATGAGTAGAGCCATGTAACCCTGAAATTTTCTTTCTTGGAATATTGTAACATATGTAGGGATATTCAAGTTTTTAATTTCTTCTTTTTTAATTTTGTATTTGTTTTTTAAAATTTCTTTTCCAGAATTCCAGAATTTAAATTTCTGTTCCAGAATTCATTGTTTAAGCACCACACCCAGTGCTCCATGCAATACTTGCCCTCCATAATACCCACCAGAAGACTCACCCAACCTCCCACCCCTCTCCCCTTAAAACTCTCAGTTAGTTCCTCAGAGTCCACAGTCTCTTAAGTAAGTTTTGGTAGTTGGTATCTATCAAAAAATATACCAATTTCATCTAAATTCTCAAGTGGATTAACATAATTAGTTATGATCCCTTTTTATCTTTTTATTAACTGTAAGATGTGTAGTTATGTTACCACTTTCGCACTGGTAATTTGTGTCTTCTCATTTTTTTTTTCTAATCAGCCTAGAAATCTATCAGTTTTATTGATCTTCTCTAAGAACATCCTTTTGGTTTCATTAATTTTCTCTATTTTTTTCTGTTTTCTAAATCGTTGGTAAGCACTCTAATCTTTTTTATTTCCTTTCTTCTATTTAGTTGAGGTTTAATTTGCACCTCTTCTAATTTCTTAAAATGAAAGCTGAAGTCAGTAATTTGATTCCTTTCTTCTTTTCTTTTTTTAATATTTTGATTTTTAATGGAAGTATAATTGACATGCAATGTTATATTAATTTCAGGTATATAACATACTGATTCTACATTACCATACATTAAGAAATGTTCATCATGGGGTGCCTGGGTGGCTCAGTGGGTTAAAGCCTCTGCCTTCGGCTCAGGTCATGATCCCACAGTCCTGGGATCGAGCCCCACATCGCACTCTCTTCTCAGCAGGGAGCCTGCTTCCCCTCCTCTCTCTCTGCCTGTCTCTTTGCCTACTTGTGATCTCTGTCTGTCAAATAAATAAATAAAATTTAAAAAAAATAAATGCTTATCATGATAAGTGTAGTTATGATCTGTTACCATATGACTTTATTACAATATTATTAACTATATTCTCTATGCTCTACTTTTCATGCCTGTGACTGCCTTCTATCTGGAAGTTTGTACCTCTTAATCCCCTTTACTTATTTTGCCCAACTTGCCACATCCCTCACTTATAGTACTACCAGTTTGTCCCCATTATTTAGGAGTCTATTTCTGGTTTTCTGTTTTAGTGATTTGTTTTATTTTTTTATTTTTTAGATTCCACATGTAAGTGAAATCATATTCAGCTTTCTCTCTCTGACTTACTTTGCTTAGAAAAATACCTTCTACGTCCATTCATGTTGTTGCAAATGGCAAAATTTCTTTCTTTTTGTGGCTGAGTAACATTCCATTGTGTGTGTGTGTGTGTGTGCGCGCGTGTGTGTGTGCGTACCAGATGTTCTTTAGCCATTCATCTATCAGTGGACATGTAGGTGACTTCCATATCTTGGCTATTGTAAATAATGCTGCAATAAACATAGGAGTATATAAGTCTTTTATTTATTTATTTATTTTAGAGAAAGAGAGAGAGAGAACACAGGGGGTGGGTAGAGGAAATGGAAGAGAATCTCAAGCAGACTCCCCACTGAGCATGGAACCCAACAGGGGACTCAATCTCATGGCCCTGAGACCATGACCTGAGCTAAAACCAAGAGTCTGAGTTCAACCAACTGAGACACTCAAGTGCGCCATAAATCTTTTTAAATTAGTGTTTTCATTTTTTTTAATTACCAGATCATGTGTTATTTCCACTTCTAATTTTTTTTTTTTAATTTTTTATTTTTTATAAACATATATTTTTATCCCCAGGGGTACAGGTCTGTACACACTTCACAGCACTCACCAAATCACATACCCTCCCCAATGTCCATAATCCTACCCCCTTCTCCCAAACCCCCTCCCCCTGGCAACCCTCAGTTTGTTTTGTGAGATTAAGAGTCACTTCTAATTTTTTGAGGAAACTCCATACTACTTTCCACAGTGGCTGTACCAATTTACATTCCCATCAACAGTGCACAGGCTCACTTTTTCTCCACATCCCTGCCAACACTTTCTTCTTGTCTTTTAGAGAACAGCTATTCTGAACGGCGTGGTATCTCATTGGAGTTTGATTTGCATTTCCCTGATGATTAATGAGGTTGAACATTTTTTCATATGTCCCTTAGCCATCTGTACATATTCTTTGAAAAAATATCAGGTCCTTTGTCCATTTTTAAATTATTCTTTCAGTGTTGAGTTGTGTGAGTTCTTTATATATTTTAGAAATTAACCCCTTATCAGATGAATCATTTGAAAATACCTTATCTCTTTCAGTAGGCTGACTTTTCATTTTATTGATGACTTCTTTCTCTATGAAAAATATTTTTAGATTGAAGTAGTCTCATTATTTATTTTTGTTTTCATTGCCCTTGCCTAAGGAGACACATCCAAATATAAATATAAATATGTATGTGTATTTCCAAATTAGCTAGGCTGATATAGCTAAGACTGATATCCAAGAATTTACTGCTTATGTTTTCTTTTAGGAGTTTTGTTGTTTCAAGTGTTACACTTTGGTATGCCATCCATTTTTTATTTTATTTTTGTACATAGGGTAAGAAAGTGATCAAGTTTCATTCTTTTACATGTAGCTGCCTGGTTTTCTGGCACCATTTATTGAAGATATTGTTTCTTCCCCATTGAATATTCCTGACTGTTTCATTACAGATTAATTGGGTTTATTTGTGGGCTCTCTGTCTTATTTTATTGATCTATGACTCTAGTTTTGTACCAGTACTGTACTGTTTTGATTATTATAACTCTGTAGTATAAATTGAAAACTGGGATTGTGATCCTCTAGCTTTGTTCTTTCTGAAGGTTTCTTTGGTTATTTGGGGCCTTTCATGATCTATACAAATTTTAGGATTTTTTTGGTTCTAGTTCTGTAAATACTGTTGGTATTTTGATATACATTGCTTTGAACTTATATATTGCTTTGTGTAGTACGAACATTTTAACAATATTAATTCTTCCAATCCATGAGCATGATATATCTTTTCATTTATTTGTGTTGTGCTCAGTTTCTTTCATCACTATCTTTTAGTTATAAATAAATTTATCTATTTATATATAGAGTATATATATTTATATATATACACTATTTATAGAGTATATATTTATATAGAGAGTATAGGTCTACTATTCTATAGTATATTTATATTTAGAGTATAGGTCTTTCACCTCCTTGGTTAAATTTATTCCTAGGTATTTTATATTTTGTGATGCAATTGTAAATGAGATTGTTTTCTTTATTTCTCTTTCTGCTACTTCCTTATTAGAGTATAGAATGCAAGCAATTTCTGTATTATTTTGTACTCTGAAACTTTACTGTATTCACTTATTACTTGTAATAGTATTTTGGTGGAGTCTTTAGGGTTTTCTCCACAATAGTATCTTGTTTTCTGTAATTAGAGACAGTCTTACCCCTTCCATACCAATCTGGATGCCTTTTATTTCTCTTTCTTGTGTGATTGCTATGGCAAGGACGTCTAATCCAATGTTAAATATAAGTGGCAAGAGTGGACATCCTTGTCTTGCTCCTGATATTAGGTGAAAAGCTTTCAGCTGAAAAAAGAAAAAATCTTTCAGCTGAAAGCTTATCACCATTGAGTATGATATTAGTTATCAGTTTGTCATATATGGCTTTTATTATATTAAGGTATGTTTCCTTTAAACCCACTCTGGTGAGAGTTTTTATCATGAATTGATGTTGAATTTTATTAAATGATTTTTCTGCATCTATTGAGATTATCCTGTGGTTTTTGTCCTTCATTATGTTAATGTAGTATAAAATAGTTAATTTGTAGCTATTAAACTGTCCTCGCATCTCTGGAATAAATCCCGCTGGATTGTGGTAAATGATCATTTTAACAAATTGTTGAATTTGGATAGCCAACATTTTTTTATTATAATTTATTATTTTTTATAAACATATATTTTTATCCCCAGGGGTACAGGTCTGTGAATGGCCAGGTTTACACACTTCACAGCATTCACCAAAGCACGTACCCTCCCCAATGTCCATAACCCCATCCCCCTTCTCCCACCACCCTTCCCCCCAACAACCCTCTTTTTTTTAAGATTAAGAGTCACTTATGGTTTGTCTCCCTCCCAATCCCATCTTGTTTCATTGATTCTTCTCCTACCCACTTAAGCCCCCATGTTGCATCACCACTTCCTCATATCAGGGAGATCATATGATAGTTGTCTTTCTCTGCTTAACTTATTTCGCTAAGCATGATACGCTCTAGTTCCATCCATGTTATCGCAAATGGCAAGATTTCATTTCTTTTGATGGCTGCATAGTATTCCATCGTATATATATACCACATCTTCTTGATCCATTCATCTGTTGATGGACATCTAGGTTCTTTCCATAGTTTGGCTATTGTGGACATTGCTGCTATAAACATTCGGGTGCATGTGCCCCTTTGGATCACTACGTTTCTATCTTTAGGGTAAATACCCAGTAGTGCAATTGCTGGGTCATAGGGCAGTTCTATTTTCAACATTTTGAGGAACCTCCATGCTGTTTTCCAGAGTGGCTGCACCAGCTTGCATTCCCACCAACAGTGCAGGAGGGTTGCCCTTTCTCCGCATCCTCGCCAGCATCTGTCATTTCCTGACTTGTTGATTTTAGCCATTCTGACTGGTGTGAGGTGATATCTCATTGTGGTTTTGATTTGTATTTCCCTGATGCCGAGTGATATGGAGCACTTTTTCATGTGTCTGTTGGCCATCTGGATGTCTTCTTTGCAGAAATGTCTGTTCATGTCCTCTGCCCATTTCTTGATTGGATTATTTGTTCTTTGGGTGTTGAGTTTGCTAAGTTCTTTATAGATTCTGGACACTAGTCCTTTATCTGATATGTCGTTTGCAAATATCTTCTCCCATTCTATCAGTTGTCTTTTGATTTTGTTAATTGTTTCCTTTGCTGTGCAAAAGCTTTTGATCTTAATGAAATCCCAATAGTTCATTTTTGCCCTTGCTTCCCTTGCCTTTGGCGATGTTCCTAGGAAGATGTTGCTGCGGCTGAGGTTGAAGAGGTTGCTGCCTGTGTTCTCCTCAAGGATTTTGATGGATTCCTTTCTCACATTGAGGTCCTTCATCCATTTGGAGTCTATTTTCGTGTGTGGTGTAAGGAAATGGTCCAATTTCATTTTTCTGCATGTGGCTGTCCAATTTTCCCAGCACCATTTATTGAAGAGGCTGTCTTTTTTCCATTGGACATTCTTTCCTGCTTTGTCAAAGATTAGTTGACCATAGAGTTGAGGGTCTATTTCTGGGCTCTCTATTCTGTTCCATTTATCTATGTGTCTGTTTTTGTGCCAGTACCATGCTGTCTTGATGATGACAGCTTTGTAATAGAGCTTGAAGTCCGGAATTGTGATGCCACCAACGTTGGCTTTCTTTTTCAATATCCCTTTGGCTATTCAAGGTCTTTTCTGGTTCCATATAAATTTTAGAATTATTTGTTCCATTTCTTTGAAAAAGATGGATGGTACTTTGATAGGAATTGCATTAAATGTGTAGATTGCTTTAGGTAGCATAGACATTTTCACAATATTTATTCTTCCAATCCAGGAGCATGGAACATTTTTCCATTTCTTTGTGTCTTCCTCAATTTCTTTCATGAGTACTTTATAGTTTTCTGAGTATAGAATCTGTGTCTCTTTGGTTAGGTTTATTCCTAGGTACCTTGTGGTTTTGGGTGCAATTGTAAATGGGATTGACTCCTTAATTTCTCTTTCTTCTGTCTTGCTGTTGGTGTAGAGAATTTATTGATTTCTGTGCATTGATTTTATATCCTGACACTTTACTGAATTCTGTATAAGTTCTAGCAGTTTTGGAGTGGAGTCTTTTGGGTTTTCCACATATAGTATCATATCATCTGCGAAGAGTGATCATTTGACTTCTTCTTTGCCAATTTGGATGCCTTTAATTTCCTTTTGTTGTCTGATTGCTGAGGCTAGGAACTCTGGTACTATGTTGAATAGCAGTGGTGATAATGGACATCCCTGCCGTGTTCCTGACCTTAGCAGAAAAGCTTTCAGTTTTTCTCCATTGAGAATGATATTTGCGGTGGGTTTTTCATAGATGGCTTTGATGATATTGAGGTATGTGCCCTCTATCCCTACACTTTGAAGAGTTTTGATCAGGAAGGGATGCTGTACTTTGTCAAATGCTTTTTCAGCATCTATTGAGAGTATCATATGGTTCTTGTTCTTTCTTTTATTGATGTGTTGTATCACATTGACTGATTTGCGGATGTTGAACCAACCTTGTAGCCCTGGAATAAATCCCACTTGGTCGTGGTGAATAATCTTTTTAATGTACTGTTGAATCCTATTGGCTAGTATTTTGTTGAGTATTTTCACATCTGTGTTCATCAAGGATATTGTCTGTAGCTCTCTTTTTTGGTGGGATCCTTGTCTGGCTTTGGGATCAAGGTGATGCTGGCCTCATAAAATGAGTTTAGAAGTTTTCCTTCCATTTCTATTTTTTGGAACAGTTTCAGGAGAATAGGAATTAGTTCTTTAAATGTTTGGTAGAATTCCCCCGGGAAGCCGTCTGGCCCTGGGCTTTTGTTTATTTGGAGATTTTTAATGACTGTTTCAATCTCCTTACTGGTTATGGGTCTGTTCAGGCTTTCTATTTCGTCCTGGTTCAGTTGTGGTAGTTTATATGTTTATATGTTTATATGTTTATATGTTTCTAGGAATGCATCCATTTCTTCCAGATTGTCAAATTTATTGGCATAGAGTTGCTCATAGTATGTTCTTATAATAGTTTGTATTTCTTTGGTGTTGTGATCTCTCCTCTTTCATTCATGATTTTATTTATTTGGGTCCTTTCTCTTTTCTTTTTGATAAGTCTGGCCAGGGGTTTATCAATTTTATTAATTCTTTCCAAGAACCAGCTCCTAGTTTCGTTGATTTGTTCTATTGTTTTTTTGGTTTCTATTTCATTGATTTCTGCTCTGATCTTTATGATTTCTCTTCTCCTGCTGGGCTTAGGGTTTCTTTCTTGTTCTTTCTCCAGCTCCTTTAGGTGTAGGGTTAGGTTGTGTACCCGAGACCTTTCTTGTTTCTTGAGAAAGGCTTGTACCGCTATATATTTTCCTCTCAAGACTGCCTTTGTTGTGTCCCACATATTTTGAACAGTTTTATTTTCATTATCATTTGTTTCCATGATTCTTTTCAATTCTTCTTTAATTGCCCGGTTGACCCATTCATTCTTTAGAAGGATGCTGTTTAGTCTCCGTGTATTTGGGTTCTTTCCAAACTTCCTCTTGTGGTTGAGTTCTATCTTCAGAGCGTTGTGGTCTGAAAATATGCAGGGGATTATCCCAATCTTTTGATACTGGTTGAGTCCTGATTTAGGACCGAGGATGTGATCTATTCTGGTGAATGTTCCATGTGCACTATAGAAGAATGTGTATTCTGTTGCTTTGGGATGAAATGTTCTGAATATATCTGTGATGTCCATCTTGTCCAGTGTGTCATTTAAGGCCTTTATTTCCTTGCTGATTTTTTGCTTGGATGATCTGTCCATTTCAGTGAGGGGAGTGTTAAAGTCCCCTACTATTATTGTATTATTGTTGATGTGTTTCTTTGATTTTGTTATTAATTGGTTTATATAGTTGGCTGTTCCCACGTTGGGGGCATAGATATTTAAAATTATTTGATCTTCTTGTTGGACAGATCCTTTGAGTATGATATAGTATCCTTCCTCATCTCTTATTATAGTCTGTGGCTTAAAATCTAATTGATCTGATATAAGGATTGCCACTCCTGCTTTCTTCTGATGTCCATTAGCATGGTAAATTCTTTTCCACCCCCTCACTTTAAATCTGGAGGTGTCTTCGGGCTTAAAATGAGTTTCTTGGAGGCAACATATAGATGGGTTTTGGTTTTTTATCCATTCTGATACCCTGTGTCTTTTGACAGGGGCATTTAGCCCATTAACATTCAGGGTAACTATTGAAAGATATGAATTTAGTGCCATTGTATTGCCTGTAAGGTGACTGTTACTGTTTATTGTCTCTTTTCCTTACTGATCTACCACTTGTAGGCTCTCTCTTTGCTTAGAGGACCCCTTTCAATATTTCCTGTAGAGCTGGTTTGGTGTTTGCAAATTCTTTCAGTTTTTGTTTGTCCTGGAAGCTTTTAATCTCTCCTTCTATTTTCAATGATAACCTAGCTGGATATAGTATTCTTGGCTTCTTTTTTTTTTCGTTTAGTGCTCTGAAAATATCATGCCAGCTCTTCCTGGCCTGCCAGGTCTCTGTGGATAAGTCAGCTGCCAATCTAATATTTTTACCATTGTATGTTACAGACTTCTTTTCCCGGGCTGCTTTCAGGATTTTCTCTTTGTCACTGAGACTTGTAAATTTTACTATTAGGTGACGGGGTGTGGGCCTATTCTTATTGATTTTGAGGGGCGTTCTCTGAACCTCCTGAATTTTGATGCTCGTTCCCTTTGCCATATTGGGAAAATTCTCCCCAATAATTCTCTCCAGTATACCTTCTGCTCCCCTCTCTCTTTCTTCTTCTTCTGGAATCCCAATTATTCTAATGTTGTTTCGTTATGGTGTCACTTATCTCTCAAATTCTCCCCTCGTGGTCCAGTAGCTGTTTGTCCCTCTTTTGCTCAGCTTCTTTATTCTCTGTCATTTGGTCTTCTATATCACTAATTCTTTCTTCTGCCTCATTTTTCCTAGCAGTGAGAGCCTCCATTTTTTATTGTACCTCATTAATAGCTTTTTTTATTTCAACTTGGTTATATTTTAGTTCTTTTATTTCTCCAGAAAGTGGTTTGCCAACATTTTTAAGGATTTTTGCATCTCTTTATATCAGGGATAATGGTTTGTAATTATCTTTTTTAAATAATGTATTTGTCTGATTTTGGTATCAAGACAATGCTGGCCTTGTAAAATGACTTTGGAAATGTTCCTTCCTCTTCTATTCCTTAGAATAGTTCAAGAAGAAATGTATTAACTCTTACTTAAATATTGTTGGAATTCATCTGTGAATCCATTTGATCCTAGACTTTTTTTTTTTTGGATTTTATTTACTTATTTGACAGAGAGAAATCACAAGTAGATGGAGAGGCAGACAGAGAGAGAGAGAGGGAAGCAGGCTCCCTTCTGAGCAGAAAGCCTGATGCGGGACTCGATCCCAGGACCCTGAGATCATGACCTGAGCCGAAGGCAGCGGCTTAATCCACTGAGCCACCCAGGCGCCCCTGATCCTAGACTTTTGCTTGTTAAAAGTTTTTTTGATTACTGGTTCAATTTTTTTACTAGGAATTTGTCTTTTAGATTTTCTATTTCTTCATGACTTGGTCTTGAAAGATCATATGTTTCTAGGATTTTTTTCAATTTCTTCTACGTTGTCCAGTTTGTTGGTGTATATTTTTTTCTGGAATCTTTTATAAGCTTTAGAATTTCTGTGGTGTCATTGTAAGTTATTTTCTTTCATTTTTTATTTACTTAACTTGAATCCTTTCCCTCCTTTCTCTCTCTCTTACTTCCTTCCTCTCTCTCTCCCCCTTTTTCGATGAGCCCTGCTAAAGTTTATAAATTTTATTTATCTTTTCAAATAAAAGGTTTTAGTTTTATTGATCTTTTCTATTGTTTTTTAGTCTCCATTTTACTTATTCAAGTCTGTTCTTTAGTATTTCCTTCCTTCTACCGACTTTGGGCTTTACTTGTTATTTTTTTTTTAAGTTCCTTTAGGTATAAGATTATATTAGTTAGATTTTTCTTGTTTCTTGAGATGGGCCTATATCACTATAAACTTCCCTGTGAGAACACCTTTGGGATGCCTGGGTGGCTCAGCCAATTTAGTGCCTACCTTCTACTCAGATCATGATCACAGGGTCCTGAGATGGAACTTTGCTTCAGGCTCCTTGCTTAATAGGAAGCCTGTTTCTCCCTCTCCCTCTCTCTCTGCCTACCACTGCTTATGCTCTCCTCTCTCTCTCTGTCAAATAAATGAAATCTTAAAAAAAAAAAAAAGGGTTTTGCTATACCCCAATGATTTTGAACAATTGTGTTTCCATTCTCATTTATCTTAAGATATGTTTTGATTTCATCTTTGATTTCTTCATTGACCCATTAATTGTTTAGTAGCATGTTGTTTAGCCTGCACATGTTTATGGGTTTTTTCCAATTTTTTTGTTGTAATTGATTTTTAGTTTCATACAGTTGTGTTTTAAAAAAATGCTTAATGAGATTTGTCTTCTTAAATTTATTGGGACTTCTTTTGTGGCCTAATATGGGACCTACCCTAGAGAATGTTTTATGTGCTTTTGTAAAGAATGTGTATTCTGGGTGCATGGGTGGCTCAGTGGGTTAAGCCGCTGCCTTCGGCTCAGGTCATGATCTCAGGGTCCTGGGATGGAGTCCCGCATTGGGCTCTCTGCTCAGTGGGGAGCCTGCTTCTCTCTCTCTCTCTCTTTCTCTCTCTGCCTGCCTCTCCGTCTACTCGTGGTCTCTCTCTCTGTCAAATAAATAATAAAAAAAAATAAAATCTTTAAAAAAAAAGAATATGTATTCTGCTGTTTTTGGATAGAATGTTGTGTATATCTTTAATTTCCATCTGGTCTAATATGTTGTTCATAGCCACCATTTATATTCTGTCTAGATGATTGTTGTAATTTTGGTGTCCTCTACTATTACTGTATTACTGTCAATTTCTCCCTTCATGTGTGTTAACATTTTCTCTATTTAGGTACTCCTATATTGGGTACATAGATTTTTAACAGTATCATATCCTCTTGATGGGATGTTCCTCTTATCTTTATGCAATGCCCTTTTCTGTCTCTTGTTACAGTATTTGTTTGAAAGTATGTTTTGTTCAGCATAAGTGTTGCCATCTGTCCCAGTTTTGTTCTGTTTGTTAGTTTGTTTGTTTGTTTTTTGCTTCTATTTGCATGGAATATCTAATTATATTCCTTCACTTTCAGTCTGTATGTGTCTTTAGGTCTGAAGTGAGTCTCTTGTAGACAGCATATAGTGGGGACTTTGTTTTTATCCATTCAGTCACCCCATGTCTTCAAGAAGCATTTAGTCCATTAACCCTTAAAGTAATCAATGACCTTTCACAATGATGGCACCAAAGGCAAAGAAGGAAGCTCCTGTCCCTCCCAAAGCTGAAGCCAAGATTTGAAAGCTTGAAGCAAAGATTTTGGAGGCCAATAAAATGATGCCCTTAGGCAGCCACAGTCACACAAAAAAATCATCAGCTCACTTACCTTTCAATGGCCCAAGACACTATGTCTCTAAAGGCAGCCCAAATATACTGGAAAGAGCACCCCCCAGGAGAAACAAGCTTGACCACTATGCCATCGTCAAGTTCCCCCTAACTACCAAGTCAGCCATGAAGAAAATAGAAGATAATACACTTTGGTCCATTATGGATGTCAGGACCAACAAGTACCAAATCTAGCAGGCTGTGAAGGAGCTCTATGGCATTGATGTAGCCAAGATCTACACCCTGATCAGGCCTGATGGAGAGAAGGCATTTGTTTGCTTGGCCACATCATTGCCGGGCATATGATGCTTTTGATGTTGCCAAGAAAATTGGGATCATCTAAATCAAGTGCAACTGGCTAAATTTAAATATAAATTTTCCACCATAAAAAATAATAAAGTAATTATTGATAGGTATGTACCTATGCTATTTTATTGTTTTCTTGTTTTTATAGTTCTTCTATGTTGCTTTTTTCTCTTGCTCTCTTTTTTTGTGATTTGATGACTTCTTTAGTGTTATGTTTGGCTTTCTCTCTCTCTCTCTTGGTACAAGAATGTTCACAGCAGCTTTATTTGTAATAGCCAAAAACTGAAACTAATTCAAATGTCAATCAACAAGTGACTGGCTATACAGATTCTAACATATCCCTAAAATGGAACATCACTCAAGAATACAATGGGATGAACTGCTGATACAGGCAACAATAGGGATGGATCTCAAAATACATATGCTGAGTTAAAAAGCCAGGTAAGACAAAGAAGACATTATTCTGTGATTCTATTTATATGAAAGTCTAAAAAATACAAAGTAATCTAGAGTGACAAAAAGCAAATCAGAGTCCCTAGAGATGCAGGGAAGGATTATAAATGGGCATGAGAAAACTTTGGGGATGATAAGTGTGCTCATTATCTTGATTGTGGTAGGATATCACTGTGTATACTTGTCAACAATGATAAAACTGCACATTAAAATTGTGCACATCATTGAGATTCATTAGTTCAACCTCAATAAAGTTCTTTCTTTAAAAACTGCACACTGGAATGATTTTTAATCTTTACACACTACTCTCTGAAAAGACCATTACTATGGGTTGAATTCTGTCTCCTAAAAAAATATGTTGATGTCCTAACCCCTGGTTCCATGTGAAGACACAGACACATGGAGAAGATAGCCATGTCATAAAGAGGCAGAGACTGGAACTATACATATACAAGCCAAAGAGTAAATGTCACCAGCAAATGCCAGAAGCTAGAGGAGGCAAGGAAGGATTCTCCCCTTCAGGTTTGAGAGGAAGCATGGCCCTGCTGACACAATGATTTCTCACTTCTAGTCTTCAGAACTGTGATACAGTAAATTTGCTGTACTTTTCATTAGTTTTTATCTATCTCCTATAGGTTTTTGGTTTGTGGCTACCATGAGGTTCTTATATAACATCCCATCTATATAATACTATTTTAAGTTAGTTATTCCTTGAGTTTGAATGCATTCTGTAAGCTCTATATTTTTAATTCCCTCCACATTTTATGTAATTGATATCATATTTTATACCTTTTAATTTTGTGTATCCCTTAGCTAATTATTGTAGATATAATTGATTTTACTATTCTTGTCTTTAATCTTCACACTAACTTCATAAGTGATTGATTTACTACCTTTAATATACTTTTGCTTTTATCAGTGATATTTTTCCTTTCATAATTTTCTCACTTTTATCTACAGCCTTTTCTTTTCTGTGTAATGAATTTCCTTTGATATTATTTGTACGGCTCTTTAGTGGTGATGAACTGCTTTAACTTTTGTTTGAGCAACTCTTTATCTCTCTTTCTATTCTGAATGATAGCCTTGATGAGTAAAATATTCTTGCTTCTAGGTTTTTCCTTCAGCACTCTAAATATATCATGCCACTCTCTTCTGGCCTGCAAGGTTTCTCCTGGACAATCAGCTGATAGCCTCATGGAGTTTCCCCTGTAAATAACTAGTTGCTTTTCTTTTGCTGCTTTTAAGATTCTTTCTTTATCTTTAATCTTTGCCATTTCAATTATTATGTATCTTCTTGTGGACTCCTTTGAGTTTATCTTTTTGGGGTTTTCTGTGCTTCCTGAACCTGGATATCTGTTTCCTTCCCCACTTTAGGGAATTTTTCAGCTATTATTTCTTCAAGTACGTTTTCTGCCCATTTTTTTTTTTCCTTCTGGACTTGTTTAATGCAGGTGAAATTTAAGCCCCAAATCAATTGGATTAATCAAGAGATACATTGCCTTTGGAGCCTGATCTATTTAGTTATGCTCCAAACAAGGAATCTAGAAGTCACAAAGATGTGTATCTGTTTGCCTTGAAGAAGACAAAATCTCCATGAGTTCTACAGCTGCAAGGAAATTAATTCTGCCATCAGTCAAATAAATGAACTTGAAAAAAGATCTAAGCTTCAGGTGAGACTTCAGCCCTGGCCAACACCTTGATTACAGATTTGTGAGACCCTGAGCAGAGAACCCAAATGAGCTTTCCCAGACTTCTGACCCACAGAATCATGAGACAATTAATGGGTGTTGTGGCATGCCAGAAAGCTTGTGGTAATTTTCTATGAAGCAATTGAAAATTCATATATTTGGTAGTGGTCTATTGTATCCCAGATATTATTAATTTTAACTTGTTTAATTTTAATTCCTGTAAATATTCTTGACCCTGTCCTTTTAGAATTGGTAACAATTTGATCCTTTTAAGGGATGCTTTTAAAGCTTTCTTGGGCAGAATCAGAGCAGTGTTTAGTCTGAAACTAATTTTTTCCTGACTACTGAGACAAACATCTTACCTGATTCTTGATAAATGAGATTTCCCAATCTATTGGGAACGGGAACTTTTCTAGACCCTGTGCTATCTCCAGATATTATTCCTTCTAATTCCTTTTGGATTAGTTTCTTTTCTCCAACTTCAGCTAGTTTCAGACATATGCAGTCACTGTTCAGTATTCAGCTGAAGACTTAAGGGTACCCAGTGCCAATCTCCAGAATGTGCTCATATTTCTCTCATTCTTTCTCTCTCTGTCTCTCTTCCCCCTCCCTCTCACTCACCCTCCCCCCCCCAAACCTTCAAACTCTAGCTTCCTTCATAGCTCTACTCTCCAGCTCTGAGTCTTCAACTTAGGAAGTAACTGGGTTCTTTCTGCCTTCCCCTTCTTTGCACTATCATCTGAAACTCTCTCTGGATAGTTAACTGAGGTAAAGGTAGGACTTGCTTTGTTTGCTTTGTTTATTTCCCATCTCTTAGAGATCACTGTTTTTTATGTCTTGACATCCATTGTCTTTATGATTGTGTACTTTTCCTAGTTTTCTAATTGTTTCAGACAGGAAGGCATATCCTGTTCTATTACTCCATCTTACCAAAATTTGCTATGCTTATTTGTGTTATTATTTTAGTAATTGCTCTTACATTCCTAACTTTTTGTAATTCACTTATATTAAATATACCACTCAACAGAAATTCTGAAGCCATTTTTCCATATGTACCTATGATTTATATTATAATTATTATGTATAATACCTCTATGTTTATTATAAATTACATAACACCATTATATTTTTTTGAAGAGTTATATGATTTCTATAAAGAAATTAAGAGGAAAAAAAAAGCAAAGAAAAATATTCTTTTACATTTACAATTATATGTTTTTTGTTCTTTTTTGGAGAAACAAAGATCCATCTAGTATTATTTAGCTTCAGCCTGAGAAACTTCCTTTAGCATTTTTTATAGTTCAGGTCTGCTGATGATGATAATTCTGGTCTTATTCTTCTGAAAATACCTTTATTTTATTTTCATGCTAGAAATCTATTTTACTCTGGAGATAGAAACTGTATTGATGATTTTTTTTTCAGCACTTTAAAGATATTTCACCCTCCTTTATCTTCTATGGTTTCTGATGAAAACAGAGCCATTAATTAAGTTATTGCTCCCTTTTACATAACATGTTTTTGCTGTTTTTCTAAGAATGCTTTGAAGACTTGCTCTCTCTCTTTGACTTTTAATAGTTTGGCCATGATGTGTCTTAATGTCAGATTGTTATGCTTAATTCTACTTCATGTCCCTTAAAACATGTTTTATCTACAAATTTCTACCTTTATTAAATTTGGGGATTTTTTTGCCATTTTTTATCTAGTATTTATTTAATAAAATATATAGATTCAAGTTATTCACAGTCTGGGTTTCCCACCAATTGTGATTTGTTATGATATATTAAATTTTGGTTTTGTACTATGTAAAAAAAATAGAGAAAATACCAAAAATGTATGATTTCTTTCCCAGTTTTGAACATTTTAAGATTTCTTTTTTTATTATTATTATGTTCAGTTAGCCAGTATATAGTACATTGTAAGTTTTCGTTATAGTGTTCAGTGATTCATTACCTGCATATAACACCCAGTGCTTATCCCAACATGTGCCATTTTTTGTTAAACTTTTTTTTTCTTTCTTCTGGGATTCCTATTCTACAGATGTTAGAGCACTTGGTATTTATGTAAAAGTTTCTGTTCTTTTTTTTCCATCTTTTTTCTTTTTGCTCGTATTGGATCATAACTACTTTTTTTTGAAGTATAATAGACAGTGTTGTATTTCTTTCAGGTACATGATATAATAATTCAAAAACTCTATCCATTTCTCAGTGTTCATCATATAAATGTACTCTTAATCTCCTTTATCTGTTTCATCTATCCCTCCCAACTCCATCCCCTCTGGCAACCACCAGTCTATTCAATATATTAAAGAGTCTGTTTTTGTTTCTTTTTTTCTCTGTTCATTTGTTTTGCTTCTTAAATTACATGTATGAGTGAAATCATACAGTATTTGTCTTTCTCTGACTGACACATTTCATTTAGCATTATACCTTCTCAATCTGTCCATGTTGTTGCAAAAGGCAAGACCATCCTTTCTTATGGGTAAGTAGTATTCTGTTGTGTATATATACCAGATCTTCTTTATCCACTCATCTACCAATGGACACTTATATTGCTTCCATCTTCTGGCCCTAATAAATAGTGCTGCAATAAACATGAAAGTGCATATATCTTTTTGAATTCATGTTTTTCTTTTCATTGGCTAAGTACCGAGTAGTGAAATTACTGGATCATATGGTAATTCTTATTTTTAATTTTTTGAGGAAACTCCATATTATTTTCCATAGTGGCTGTGCTAGTTTGCATTTCCACCAACAGTGCACGAGTGTTCCTTTTTCTCCACATCCCTACAAACACTTGTTATTTCTTGTGTTTTTTATTTTAGCCATTCCAACAGGCAGACGAACTAAATGAAAATAATCAATGTACCTGATAGATAATCCAAAATAGTGGTCATAAGGGTACTCCCTGGACTTGAGAAAAGAGTGGAGGATCTCAGTGTGAACTTCAACAAAGAGATAGAAAACATTAAAAAGAACCAATAAGAAAAGAAGAACTCAATAACTGTAATAAAAAAATATACTAGCAGATTAAAGGAGGAAGAAGAATGAATCAACAACCTGAAAGGATAATGAAAAGCAACCAAGCTGAACAGCAAAATGAAAAAAGAATAGTAAAAAATTAGACTTACTATTGATCTTTGAGTTCACTTACTCTGTCATCTCCAGATAAGTCCAGTCAGTGAATTTTTTTATTTCAGATACTGTATTTTCAGTCCTAGGATTTTCTTTTTTTTTTTAATTAATTTATTTTCAGCATAACAGTATTCATTATTTTTGCACCACACCCAGTGCTCCATGCAATCTGTGCCCTCTATAATACCCACCACCTGGTACCCCAACCTCCCACCCCCCCCGCCACTTCAAACCCCTCAGATTGTTTTTCAGAATCCATAGTCTCTCATGATTCACTTCCCCTTGCAATTTCCCCCAACTCCCTTCTCCTCTCTACCCCCCTTTTCCTCCATGCTATTTGTTATGCTCCACAAATAAGTGAAACCATATGATAATTGACTCTCTCTGCTTGACTGATTTCACTCAGCATAATCTCTTCCAGTCAAGTCCATGTTGCTACAAAAGTTGGGTATTCGTCCTTTCTGATGGAGGCATAATACTCCATAGTGTATATGAACCAGATTTTCCTTATCCATTTGTTCGTTGAAGGACATCTTGGTTCTTTCCACCGTTTGGCGACTGTGGCCACTGCTGCTATAAACATTGGGGTACAGATGGCTCTTCTTTTCACTACATCTGTATCTTTGGGGTAAATACCCAGGAGTGAATTGGCAGGGTCATAGGGAAGTTCTATTTTTAATTTCTTGAGGAATCTCCACACTGCTCTCCAAAGAGGCTGCACCAACTTGAGATTGTTCTTTAAGTTTTTAAAGAGTTGCAAACAAACAACAATAAAGAATGATATATGACAAAGACCATATGTGGCCTGCAAAGCCTTAAATATTTACTATCTCTAGTTGATATTTGTTTTCAACCAAGAAAGAATATATACTCGTCCTTACATTTCCTCTAGTGACCAATGACACACTTTGTAAGCCAGCTGACAGGATTTCGAGAATTACGTGTGTCAGTAAAACAGTTTTTCTGTCTCAGAAAAATTGAAAAATATCACAGGAGTGGGAAGAGAATGAGGTCCAGATAGCAGAGTGGTCAGGCTTCACCAAATTCTCATTAATGACTCAAACCCCATATGTATAAGCAAAGAGCCTTATATACTTTGTG
This sequence comes from Mustela putorius furo, assembly GCF_011764305.1. Taxonomy (NCBI): domain Eukaryota; kingdom Metazoa; phylum Chordata; class Mammalia; order Carnivora; family Mustelidae; genus Mustela; species Mustela putorius. Next base: position 18,224,418 of record NW_025421998.1, read on the forward strand.
TGGTGCTTCTGTCTGTATGGTCAGAATTTTACAACTCTGTTAGATCCACCTACTGTGAAAGAAAAAAAAAAATCACTCTCCCTTGACATCTGACATCACAGAAGCTAGCTTTGGACCAACAGCTTTGCTTTCTTCAGAGACTGGGCCTCAGTGCTGTCCGCTCTAGCTCTCCCCTGCTAACCTGCCTACTTTTGCAATTCCAGTTCAGGCTCAACTACAGCCATACCTCAGCACTGTCACCTTGCAGGAAGGAGATTTTATTGTGGAATCTTTGTGGTTAAGTAGACAAAGAACTAGAGTGGATGGTTGAAGACCCAATGAGAGAACAAATGAGTAGCTATAGGAGGACAGATATACTTTATAAATGATGACTTTCCAGGCCAGAAGTAGGCATAATTGAAGATTATATAATCATGAAACAGAGATGAGGAATATACAGGGTTGGCACCAAATCCTCCAATATTAGGAGACAGCTCTGAAATTGCTAGATATTAATTTTTTTAAGATTTTTTTATTTTATTTGATAGAGATTACAAGTAGGCAGAGAGGCAGGCAGAGAGAGAGAGGAGGAAGCAGGCTCCCTGCTGAGCAGAGAGTCTGATTCAGGGTTCGATCCCAGGACCCTGGATCATGACCTGAGCCAAAGGCAGAGGCTTTAACCCACTGAGCCACCCAGGCGCCCCGCTAGAAATTAATTTAAATAGACTTAATTAATTTAATAGACTTTTAGTTTCACATTCTACATTATTCAATTCAAGTAGCAATCTTGAGAAATATCAAGGATATACAATGAAGAATTACGGGTCGAGAGATAAAGAGCCACTATTTTCTTACTAAACAGGCAGAGAGGGGGAGGCAGGAAAATATTGAGAAGGAATATAAGAATATAACACCCTCTTGTAGCCAGCCTCTGTGATGGCCCTTAATCTTTGCCTTTTTTTCTATTCACACACTGTGCACTGTCCTCCCCATTGAATCAGCTGGACTGTGTGGCCAATTGTTACAACAACAATGTGCAATTCTGAAGATAAGCCAAAAAAGCCATTGGAGCTATTCCTTGTTCTGTTGGATTACTCTTTCGAGGAAGGTCAGCTGCTATGCCATGAGGACATTCAAGCAGCCCCATGTCTAAGGCCACATGGGGAGTAATGGAAACCTTCCACCAGCAACAAGCACCAACTTGCCAGCCATATGACCAGGCCACCTTTGAAGCAATACTCCATTTCCAGTGAAGCATTGAAATGATTGCAGCCCCAGCCAACATCTGAATAAAATTCTTCACACACACACACACACACACACACACAAAAAAAAAATATATATATATATCTGTAGATCTATAGATATCTATAAATCTATCGATAGATCTATAGATATATCTATATAGATCTCTAGAGATCTATAGATCTATAGATCTTGAGACATATATAGATCTATAGATCTATATATCTTGAGACAAAAAAAAATCAGCCAGGGCACTAAAACTATAAGAAAATGAACATTTATCATTGTTTTAAGCTACTAAGTTTTGGAGTAATTTATTAACTAGCAATTGTAACTAATATGCTTCCCTACCAGAACCAAGACCAGTGAGTAGAAATTCTCATCAATGAAGTAAAGAGTTAATAAACCAAGAAAAGATGAAAGAGTTTCAAGGCTTGAGGATGTGAGGGCAAACTGTGGGATTCAAAGTTAGGGCCTACAGTTGATGGGTCAGGGTACAGGGGAGAGCTGCATGCCAAGAGCTGGCTATTTTTTCTAAACTCAAGAGAGTACAATATATGACGCCTTTATGGTTCTTTCCAGGTAGTTCAGCTAAGGTCAGCAGAATAAGAAGGTAAGCAGGGATTCAGGACAATAAGTCTGCCTAGGTGTAATAGACATTCCTGGTGACCTCAGATCCCCTTTACTGGACCAGTGCATATTTCCTTAGCTGCTTCTTGAGGGAACTGCTGTGGTGCCCCTCACCCAGAAATGACTAAGTGGTTACACTTTCCCCAATGGTGACCTGCAGCCATTAACTAAGTGATGTACGGATACAAAAACAAAGCAAAACAAAAAACCAAAGCCTCAATTTTTGTCAATTCTCTGGTGCCATCCTTGCTCCAGAGTTCCCCTTGGGATCAGATGAGCCAGACTTCAGCTGAAACCACATCTTATTTAGCTTTCTCTTCTGTACTATCTCCCCTTACTCCCCTGCAGAGTAAGGGAAGAAGAGATCACTCCCATAATAAATCACTGCTGTAAGAATCCCTGCTGCAGATTCTTCTACAAGGAAGTCTAACCTAAGACATTAGGTTTAAGGAAAGCACATATGCCTATAACATCTTCCACTGCATTTTTCAGAAACTATGATTGCCTCAGATAGGGCACAGAAGTGAGAACCCCAATAAGAATATGGCATGGTTATTAAATATGTAAATTCTCTTAACCCTAAGAGAAAAACTTAAGGAAAATTGGGAAGATCTGGGGGCAAATCATGGGCCCATACCAGTCAAAAAGAGGAAAGGGGGAGGTATAGATGAGTATCTCCTTATTTTCAGGATTAGTTTCTGTAGTAATGCTGTAAGCCATTTTAGACTCTGTAACACAAGTTATACACTATAGAATAATTTTATGGTTTTAGTATATCTCTCAGTCCTAACGACAGTCTTCTGAGAGCATTAAGGCATAGGGCATAATAAATTAGATAATGGCACCTATATTTGATGTTTCTATCAAAGAAGAAAATATGTACAGCGTTACATGATATTACCTGACTTGGGATCACCACAGAGTTCCCAGGAAGCTTTAATGTAAGGATAAAAATGAATCCGAGAAATTCACACATGGGGGGGTTAAATATATGTGTGTGTGTGTGTGTATATATACAACATATGCATACATGTGTAATATTTGTATAATACATATATATATGTATATACATACATATAAATACAGTGTGTGTGTGTATCACACAACTCTGAAATCGTAGTGTTTATATCCTCTGCAAGCCAATGGCCAAGGAAAAAGAATCAATATAAGAATGATTTTTTACTTTCCTGGTAAAGAACTTCTGGGGCTATCCTGCTAATTTTAACTCTGATAGCTTTCTCTTAGTGACATGCCATCATCAGTTCATAACCTTTCTTATGTATTCAACTATATGGGAATTCCTATCATCTTCATGGTCAAAATACAGCAAATGGAGGTAATTGCCTAGAAACCCAAGATTGATCCCTCTTCCCACCCCCCGCCCTGCCAGCCACTGGGCTGTCACTAAAGAAATAGACCCCAGGAAAAAAAAAGAAGAAGATTTTACCAGCTGGTAATCTACACATACAATCTTCATCCAAACAAAGCCAGCTGGGCTGTCATTTCTGCCATGTAACCATCTACTCTAATCAGGCCTAATTTCCACTCTGTGAAAATGTTAGACAGTTATAGAATCAATCACAGTAGCCTGCCCCAGCTCAAACACCTAACTAGAAAAAGCTCCAATCAGCATTATATTTTATATTTTGGCATTTGGCAAGAATAATGAAGTCAATAAACTTGGGTCTGTAATTACCACTAGCTCTATGACCCGAGGACCTTCCCCTCTCTGTGCCTCAGTTTCCTCAACTGCAAAAAAAGAGAGAGAGAGATAGATTTTGATCATTGTGTCTATATCAGGAAACACTGGTTCAGAGAGATTACTTCCACACAAAAAAAGATTATATGATTATGTGATCCAGAGATCACCACAAACTATTGTCCCTACTTAGGGGATTCCCAGTGTATTGAACATCATAAAGGCTTATAAATGTGTTTGACATCGTTTAAACAACAACAAAAAAAAATGTTGAGTATGGAAGTCTTTTGGGTGGAATACTTTCTAAAACTCCATTCAGTCATTTTTAGATGGAACCTTGAACTAGAGGAGTCTTTCCAGCTTCATAGATCAGTAATCATAGTTGGCCTGGTCAAACACCAGTTTAGATGTTGCTGTGAAGGTAATTTTTAGATGGGATTAATTTGGATCCCCTCTCTTTTCTTTTGGATTAGTTTGGCCAATAATTTTTCAATCTTATTGATTCTTTCAAAAAACCAGCTTCTAGTTTGATTGACGCATTCTATTGTATCTCGTTTCTATCTCATTGATCTCTGCTCTAATCTTGATTATTTCCCTTCTTGTGTGTGGGGTTGGCTTAATTTGTTGCTGATTCTCCAGTTCTTTAAGGTGTGAAGAGAGCTGGTGTATTCTGGATTTTTCAATTTTTTTGAGTGAGGCTTGGATGGCTATGTATTTCCCCCTTAGGACCACCTTTGCCATATCCCGTAGGTTTTGTACTGATGTGTCTTCGTTCTCATTGGTTTCCATGAATTGTTTAAGTTCTTTGATTTTCTGGTTGATCCAAACATTCTTAAGCAAGGTGGTCTTTAGCTTCCAGGTGTTTAAATTGCTTCCACACTTTTTCTTGTGTTGAGCTCCAGTTTCAAAGCATTGTGGTCTTAGAATATGCAGGGAATAATCTCAGTCTTTTGGTATCAGTTCAGCTCTGATTTGTGACCAAGTATGTGATCTATTCTGGAGAAAGTTCCGTGTGCACTTGAGAAGAATGAGTATTCTTTTGTTTTAGAGTGGAATATTCTGTATATATCTATGAGGTCCATCTGGTCCAATGTGTCATTCAATGCTCTTGTTTCTTTATTGATTTTCTGTTTGGATGATCTTTTACTGTGAGTGACATGTTAAGATCCCCTAATTAGTGTATTCATATCAATATGACTCTTTATCTTGGTTAACAGTTGTCTTATGTTGTAGCGCCTGGGTGGCTCAGTGGGTTAAAGCCTCTGCCTTTGGCTCAGGTCATGATCCCACGGTCCTGGGATTGAGCCCCACATTGGGCTCTCTGCTCAGCCGGGAGCCTGCTTCCTCCTCTCTCTGCCTGCCTCTCTGCCTACTTGTCATCTCTGTCTATCAAATAAACAAAAATAATTTTAAAATCTTTTTTAAAAAAACAGTTGTCTTACGTAGTTGGCTGCTCCTGTATATTCACAATTATTAGATCTTCTTGGTGGATAGACCATTTAAGAATGATGTAGTGTCCTCCTGTATCTCTGACTATAGTCTTTAGCTTAAAATCTAATTTATCTGATACGCAAATCACTACCCCAGCTTTCTTTTGAGGCCCATTGGCATGAAAGATTCTTCTCCATGCCTTTACTTTCAGTCTGGATGTATCTTTAGGTTCCAAATGGGTCTCTTGTAGACAACATATGGACGGGTCCTGTCGTTTTATCCAATCTACAACCCTGTGTCATTCTATGGGAGCATTTAGGCCGTTCACATTGAGAGTAATTATTGAAAGATATGTTTTTATTGGCATCATGTTGCTTGTGAAATCCTTGTTTCTATAGATTGTCTCTGTAAATTTCTGTTCTATGTCACTCTTGGGTTCTTTCTTCTTTTATAGAGTCCCCCTTAATATTTCTTATAGTGTCAGCTTGGTGGTCACATACTCTTAAACCTTGCCAGTCTTGGAAGCTCTTTATCGCACCATCCATTTTGAATATCAACCTCGCTGGATGAAATATTCTTGGCTGCATGTTCTTCTCATTTAGTGCCCTGAATCTGTCTTGCCAGCCCTTTCTGGCTTGTCAGGTTTCTGTGGATAGTTCTGACATTACTTTGATGGACCTCCTCTGTAGGTAAGGAATCTCTTCCCCCTAGCTGCCCTCAGGAGCTCTTGTCTAAAATTATGATTCATCAGTCTCACGTTCAACCAGTAGACTTTGAACAGATTAGCCTCCCATAATGTGGGTGGGCCTCATCTAATAGGTTGAAGGTCTTAAGATCAAAGTCTGAAGTTTTCAGAAGAAGAGATTTGGCCTGAGGAGTACAACATAGAAACCCTGCTTGAGTTCTCAGCCTTCATGGCCTGCCATGTGTACTTTGGATTCAAAATTGCATCCATTCCTACCTGAATTTCCAGACTGCCAACATCCTCTGTGGATTTCAGATTTGCCAGCTCCCACAGTGGTATGAATCGGTTCCTTAAAATAAATCCATCTCAGTTAGATGGAAGGGAAGAAGGAAAGGAGGGACAGAGAAAAGGTTCTTACTGGTTCTATTTCTCTGGACAACCCTGACTAATGTGCTGGTGTTTTATTGTGATTGAACCAGATACCTATATAGAATAGTATAAATCTCCATTGTCTGCTTTTTGTCATCTCATGTAATATGAACCCACTTAACGGTTTTTCACAAAATAAGCAATTATCTTCTGGAGCAAATGAGGGACAAGATGGTAGTATGGAAAGAGTACTGTATTAAGGGACAAGACAGTTAGTGCCCATTACACTCATTACCTTGATCACTCAGGGACTTGATTGTGCACCAAAAGAAGTAGGATAGTGGTGCCCTGCCTCTCTGAGGTACTGACTTTCTGAGCTAATTTTTAGTGATCATTTTAAGTCCTGAGTTAATAGCTAGTCTGCTTGAGAAATTAAATCTAGATTGTACCCTGACACGCTTTTTAATAAGACCATATTAGCCAGGTTTGTTTCAAGGAGAGGATGCCAATGTTAACCCTAGTTTTTGGCATGGTTTCTAGTTCAAATTGGCCCTCATTGAATGCCTTTCCTTCTAATGAACAATTTATAAAAACTACTTAATGATGATCTTGGCCTCCTATACTTTGTACTTACTTTGGAATCCCTAGAGAACTCGTATTCTAGCATAAATATTGCATCTAAATGGTCCCTTGAAAGAAGCCATGGCCACAAATAGGATGAAATTCTTCATGCCTAAGTGAACAAATTTTTTCATTCTCTCAATAACTTTTCCCGTCTATGAAATACTAAGAATTTCTACCTTTTAAAGTCATCACATATATTGAATATAATAATGAATTTAAAGTCCTTAGCACAATGCTTGGCAAAATGGAAGTGCTTAAGAGTTATGATGAACAGACCAAACAGCCATTTGTTAGATTATCATTACAGATTTTAACTGAGTATCATTGTGGTTGGAAATATGTTGTTCGCAGTAAATTTAAAGGAAAGTAATTCAATGACAGGTATCCATGTATGAATAACAGTCCAGAAACTCAAGTAAGCATAAAATATAGCTTTATTTTTCTATTTTTCTACTTAATTCCTCTCTTGGCTTACATTCTGCTAGGGAAATGTAACTTGGAAACTTGGTCACTTTAGAGTCTCCATTTCTTAAGGTCTGTGTTAAGTTCCAGGAGGCACCAAAGGAGCCCATGTGCTGGGTGGTGTGGCAGAGATGGGAGCCTCTTGTCCAGTTTTCTGTCTCAGCGTCCACTGAGACATGTATAGGTATGGTCTTGGGTATGGCCCTCAGAGGTCAGGACTGAGATCCCCATTCCTGTCCTCACAGCCCCTTTATGTCCAGCCTTCCTCTGCCTTACTTCCTGAGATGAGCAGAGGCACAGGCATTTTTCTGCTATGTCTTTGCCTCTCTGGAGCATACAAATCTCAGCAGAGCTATCTACACCTGCCTATCTACCCAGATATACCATTTCCACATTTTTTCCTGGGGTATTGCCATCTTCCAGGGGCTGTACTTGTTAAATAGTTTCCTCTGCTCCTGGATACCTTGGGGTGTGGTGGTGGGCTCTGCTTTAGTTTTGACAAATTTTCCCAGAAGGATCTCCTTTATGGACTCGGGTTTTTACACACCCAGGAGCTGGGAGAGTCTGTAGCTTTTCTCTGAACATTGCTGGAAGTTTTGCTTGAATAGGAGATGGGACAATATTTATGAAAACAGGCACAAATTAAAAATCTCAAACGTGTTTCCTGCCACATAGGCAAAGTGTTAAGTTTAGTCTACTGTAATTTAACATTTATCAAATAAAACCCAGTTCAGGTAAATATTTCAGCTAGACATGTGATCTGAGGTAAGTTTTTAAAAGAATACAAATTTCTAACTGGCAGGGGAGATGCTATAGAGAATCATGCTAGATCTGAAAGCCTACAAGGTAGGTCACAGGGCTGGTTATTGCTGCACCCCTCTTTCTTGGATATTTATTTTAAATTTTTTATTTTTGATTGAAGTATAATTGACATATTAGTTTCAGCATACACCAGAGTGCTTCAGCAATTATATATGTTATGAGATGCTTACTGCTATAGATGTATAAGAACATTATTGACCATATTCCCTGTGCTGTACTTTTCATCCCATGCGTTATTTATTTTATAACTGGAAGTTTGTACTTGTTAATATCCTTTACCCATCTTGCCTATCCCCACACACCCCTCACCTGTGACAGCCACCAGTTCTCTATAGTGAAGGGTCTGTTACTCTTTTATTGTTGTTGTTGTTGTTATTTTTACTGTTTCTTTGAACATTTGTTTTTAAAATTCCACATATAAGTGAAATCATATGATGTTTGTCTTTCTCTGTCTGACTTATTTCATCGAGCATAATATCTTCTATATGTGTTCATATTGTCACAAATGACAAGATTTCATTCTTTTTATGGCTGAGTAACATTCCTGTGTGTGTGTGTGTGTGTGTGTGTGTGTGTGTATCACTTCTTCATTCATCTATTGATGGACACCTGGGTTGCTCCCATATCTAGGCTATTGTGAATAATGCTTCAATAAACATAAGAATGCATATATATTTTCAAATTAGTATTTTCATTTTTTTTTTCAGGCAAATACCCAGAAGTGTAATTATGGGATTATATGATGTTTCGATTTTTGGTTTTTTCATGAACCTCCATACTATTTTCCATAGTGGCTGCACCAATTTACATTCCCACCAACAGGGCACAAGGGTTCCCTTTTCTCCACATCCTCAACAACATTTGTTTCTTTTTGTCTTTTTGATAGTAGCTATTCTGACAAATGTGAGATGATATCTCATTGTGATTTGATTTGCATTTCCCTGATGATGAATGATGTTGAGCATCTTGTCCTGTGTCTTTTGGCCATCGATATGTCTTCTTTGGGAAAATATCTATTCAGATCTTGTACCTTTTTAAAAATCAAATTATTTTGTTTTTTGTTGTTAAGCTGTAGGAATTCTTTTATTATTTTGGGTACTAACCCCTTATCAGAAATATCACTTGCAAACATCTTCTTCCGTTCCGTGGGTTGCTTTTTTGTTTTGTTGATGATTTCCTTCACTTAGTTTGATATAGTAGTCCCAGTTGTTTATTTTTGCTTTTGTTTCCCTTGCCCAAGGAAACAGACCCATAGAAATATTGCTAAAGCCTATGTCCAAGAGATTACTGCCTGTATTTTCTTCCAGAGGTCTTATAATTTCAGGTCTGATATTTAGGTCTTTAATCTATTTTGAGTTTTTTTGTCTGTCTGGTGTAAGAGAGTGGCCCAGTTTCATTCTTTGTATGTTGCTGTCCAGTTTTCCCAGCACCATTTATTGAAGAGAGTTTCTTTTCCCTATCATATATTCTTGCTTCTTTTGTTGTAAAGTAATTGACATATATGGGAGGGTTTACTTCTGAACTCTCAATTCTGTTCTATTGACCTCTGTGTCATTTTTGTCCTGGTACCATATTGCTTTGATTATTATAGCTTTATAGTATAGCTTGAAATCTAATATTGTGATACCTCCAGCTTTGTTCTTCTTTCCCAAAAACAAATAGCCAATAGCTTTGGCTATTCAAGGGTTTCTGTGGTTCCATGCAAGTTTTACAATTTTTTGTTCTAGTTCTGCAAAAAATACTATTTTTATAGGATTGCAATATTTCTATAGATTGCTTTGTATAGTGGGGACATTTTAACAATATTAATTCTTCCAATACAAGCACTTTGTATATTTTTCCATTTATTTGTGTCACCTTTGATTTCTTTCATCACTGTCTTATAACTTTCAGAGTACAGGTCTTTCATTTCCCTGATTAAATTCATCTATAGGTATTTTATTCTCCTTGAGGTAATTGTAAATGGAATTGTTTTCTTTATTTTCCATCCTGCTATTTCATTATTAGTGTATTTCTGTATATTGATTTTGTATCCTGCCACTTAACTGAATTCATTCGTTCTAACAGTATTTTGGTAGAGTCTTTAGGGTTTCCTATATATAATATCATGTCATCTGCAAATAGTGACATTTTGCTTTTTCCTTACCAATTTGGATGTCCTTTCCAAAACTTTCAGCTTTGCATCATGGAGCATGATGTTAGCTATGGATTTGTCATATATGGACTTTATTATATTCCCTCTAAACTCATCTTATTGAGAATTTTTATCATGAATGGATGTTGAGTTTTATAAAATATTTTTCACTACATCTATTGAGATGATCATATGTTTTTTATCCTTCATTTTTTTAATGTGCTGTATCATGTTGATTTATATGCATATACTGAACCATCTTTGCATCCCTGGAATAAATCCCACTTTTTCCAGGTGAGTGATCGTTTTAATGTATTGTTGAATTTAGTTTGCTAATATTTTGTTGGGTGTTTTTGTATCTGTGTTCATCAAAGATATGGGTTTGTATTTTCCCTTCTCTGTAGTGTTCTTCATCTAGTTTTTGTATCAGAATATTGCTTTCCTCATGGAATAAGTGTGGAGGCATTTCTTCCTCTTCAATTTTTTAGAATAGTTTAAGAAGTTTAATTCTTCTTTAAATGTTTGCCAGAATTCGCCTGTGAAACCATCTGGTCCTGGACTTTTGTTCATTGGGGGCATTTTGACTACTGATTCAATTTCATTACTAGTAATTGTTCCATTCATATTTTCTACTCCTTCCTTATTCAATAATGGGAGATTGTTTGTTTCTAGGAATTTATCTGTATCTTCTAGGCTGTCCAGTTTGTTGGCATGTCATTTTTTATAATAATCCATTAAACGTTGGCTTTCTTTTTCAATATCCCTTTGGCTATTCGAGGTCTTTTCTGGTTCCATATAAATTTTAGAATTATTTGTTCCATTTCTTTGAAAAAGATGGATGGTACTTTGATAGGAATTGCATTAAATGTGTAGATTGCTTTAGGTAGCATAGACATTTTCACAATATTTATTCTTCCAATCCAGGAGCATGGAACATTTTTCCATTTCTTTGTGTCTTCCTCAATTTCTTTCATGAGTACTTTATAGTTTTCTGAGTATAGATTCTGTGTCTCTTTGGTTCGGTTTATTCCTAGGTATCTTATGGTTTTGGATGCAATTGTAAATGGGATTGACTCCTTAATATCTCTTTCTTCTGTCTTGCTGTTGGTGTAGAGAAATGCAACTGATTTCTGTGCATTGATTTTATATCCTGACACTTTACTGAATTCCTGTATAAGTTCTAGCAGTTTTGGAGTGGAGTCTTTTGGGTTTTCCACATATAGTATCATATCATCTGCGAAGAGTGATAATTTGACTTCTTCTTTGCCGATTTGGATGCCTTTAATTTCCTTTTGTTGTCTGATTGCTGAGGCTAGGACCTCTAGTACGATGTTGAATAGCAGTGGTGATAATGGACATCCCTGCCGTGTTCCTGACCTTAGCGGAAAAGCTTTCAGTTTTTCTCCATTGAGAATGATATTTGCGGTGGGTTTTTCATAGATGGCTTTGATGATATTGAGGTATGTGCCCTCTATCCCTACACTTTGAAGAGTTTTGATCAGGAAGGGATGCTGTACTTTGTCAAATGCTTTTTTAGCATCTATTGAGAGTATCATATGGTTCTTGTTCTTTCTTTTATTGATGTATTGTATCACATTGACTGATTTGCGGATGTTGAACCAACCTTGCAGCCCTGGAAGAATTCACAAGTCTCAGTGACAAAGAGAAAATCCTGAAAGCAGCCCGGGAAAAGAAGTCTGTAACATACAAGGGTAAAAATATTAGATTGGCAGCTGACTTATCCACAGAGACCTGGCAGGCCAGAAAGAGCTGGCATGATATTTTCATAGCATTAAACGAGAAAAACATGCAGCCAAGAATACTATATCCAGCTAGGCTATCATTGAAAATAGAAGGAGAGATTAAAAGCTTCCAGGACAAACAAAAACTGAAAGAATTTGCAAATACCAAACCAGCTCTACAGGAAATATTGAAAGGGGTCCTCTAAGCAAAGAGAGAGCCTACAAGTGGTAGATCAGAAAGGAACAGAGACCATATACAGTAACAGTCACCTTACAGGCAACACAATGGCACTAAATTCATATCTCTCAATAGTTACCCTGAATGTTAATGGGCTAAATGCCCCTGTCAAAAGACACAGGGTATCAGAATGGATAAAAAAACAAAACCCATCTATACGTTGCCTCCAAGAAACTCATTTTAAGCCCGAAGACACCTCCAGATTTAAAGTGAGGGGGTGAAAAGAATTTACCATGCTAATGGACATCAGAAGAAAGCAGGAGTGGCAATCCTTATATCAGATCAATTAGATTTTAAGCCACAGACTATAATAAGAGATGAGGAAGGACACTATATCATACTCAAAGGGTCTGTCCAACAAGAAGATTTAACAATTTTAAATATCTATGCCCCCAATGTGGGAGCAGCCAACTATATAAACCAATTAATAACAAAATCAAAGAAACACATCAACAATAATACAATAATAATAGGGTACTTTAACACTCCCCTCACTGAAATGGACAGATCATCCCATACTTTTAATTTTTAATGCCATTCCGATCAAAATTCCACCGGTATTCTTCAAAAAGCTGGAGCAAATAATCCAAAAATTTGTATGGAATCAGAAGAGACCCTGAATCACTAAGGAAATGTTGAAAAACAAAAATAAAATGGGGGGCATCACGTTACCTGATTTCAAGCTTTACTACAATGCTGTGATCACCAAGACAGCATGGTACTGGCATAAAAACAGACACATAGACCAGTGGAACAGAGTAGAGAGCTCAGATATGGACCCTTAACTCTCTGGTCAAATAATCTTTGACAAAACAGGAAAAAATATACAGTGGAAAAAAGACAGTCTCTTCAATAAATGGTGCTGGGAAAACTGGCAGCTATATGTAGAAGAATGAAACTCAACCATTCTCTTACACCGTACACAAAGATAAACTCAAAATGGATAAAAGACCTCAATGCGAGTATTGCTTTTTTATCCATCCAGTCACCCTATATCTATGGATTTGAGCATTTAGCTTACTTACATTTAAAGTGATTGTGATAAGTATGCACTTATTGCCATTTTGTTGTTTTCTGGTTGTATTTGTAGTTCTTCTATATTCCTTTCTTCTCTTGCTTTTCCCTTATGATTTAATTACTTTCTTAAGTGTGATGCTTAAATTCCTTTCTCCTTATTTTTTTGTTTATCTATTAAAGATTTTTGGCTTGTGGTGACTACAGGGCTAATATACAACATCTTTTGGCGTGGCAGTCTATATTAAGTTGATGGTTGCTAAAGAACACATTATAAAATCACTATTTATTTTTTACTCCTTCCTCCATGTTTTATGTATCTGATGTCCTATTTTATATCTTCTTAGTTTATATGTCCCTTGACTTCTGCTTTTTAACTTCCATAGTAGCTTTACTACTCTTGTTCTTTAATCTCCATTCTACCTTTATTGTTTTTTGTTTTTAATGGTGATTTTTTTTCTTTCATAATTTTCTTACTTCTAGCTGTGGCCCTTTCTTTACACTTAAAGAAGTCCCTTTAACATTTCTTATAATGCTAGCCTAATGGTAATGAATTTCTTTAAGTTCATTTTGTTTGTTTGTTTTGCTTGGAAAATCTTTACCTCTGCTTCCATTCTGAATGAGCATCTTGCCAGGGAAAGCATTCTTGTTTGTAAGTTTTTTCTTTCAGAACTTTGACTGTATCTGGCCAAGTTTCTTCTGGAAAAAATCAGCTCATAGTCTTATTTGGCATGCTGGCTCTTTAAGGGTGGAGACTCGGTTTCCTATTTCCCTCAGTCTCTCCTAGAGTTAAGCCATGCTGGTTTTTAAAGCTCCATGAATTAAGCCCCACTAATTTTTAAAGTTACTGGAGTTAAGCCCTGATGATTTTCAAAGCTAGACATTATGGGGACTTGTCTTTCCAATATAGATTTCCAGGGCCAGGGATGCCCAGGTTGGGGTCTGATCTACTCACTCTTCCATGCTTGTGATGTCCCTCCTGTTGGTGATTAGTCACACTCAGGGGAGGTTGGGTCCCCATCACATCTCCACCTCTTGTATCCTTTTTGAAGTGGCTTCTTTCTCTGTGGCCAGCTGTGGAAGATCTGTTCTGCCAGTCTTCGGGTCATCTTCAGGAAGAGTTGCAGTACATCTAGTTGTTGTCTCTGTGAGTGGGTGGAACAAAAAGAGCTCAGTATCCTCCTACTGCACTATCTTACTAAATTGTGTCCACCTTCCTCTTTATTTGGCTACAGGGACAGAAAACCAACCTGAAATAGCTTATACCAAAAGAAAATTGGAACGTCTCATGGTGAGCAAGGGCAGCAACAGCTGGATCCAAGGACAGGAATGTTGTCAGTGACTCTCCATTTCAGCTCTGCTTGTTCCTTTTCTTCCTCTCTTCATCTGCCTCTATTTCTTTCAGCCTCATGATGACAAATATATCCCCCAAATCCTGAACTTTACATGTTACTGGCAGGTTCAACCATCTGGAAAAAATGACTTGAGTCTCAGATCAAAGTCTAAATACCCTGTAAAGAAACTCTGTTGACCCTGACTGGATCTGTGTCCACCCCTGGAACAATAAATTTTGGCCAAGGTCTAAACTATATCTGAATTAACATTGCCACTCCCAAACTGACCACGGGATTAAACAGGAAGAAGGGATGGTTCCTAGAAAAGGAGGCGATGGGTGAATTCTAGAGTTATGAAATAATGGAATCCAGTCAACAACCCAGTGACAAAATTTTTCTTAGTCCAACCTGCCCTCAAACCCACTCAAGATCTTTCCTCCAACCCAGATGAAAGCAAGTATAGAGAGAAATGAAGCATAGAAAGTTCTCTTCATAAGCAGGCTTAGGAACTCTGAATCATTGCTTTGTAGTGAACTTTTTAAAAAGCAACATGCTATAAACATTGGGGTACAGATGGCCCTTATTTTCACTACATCTGTATCTTTGGGATAAATACCCAGTAGTGCAATTACAGGGTCATAGGGAAGCTCTATTTTTTTATGTTTATCTTCCTTTTTAATTTAATTTTTATTTTTAATATACATATAATATATTTTTCCCCCAAGGGTACAGGTCTGTGAATCTCCAGGTTTACACACTTCACAGCACTCACCATAGCACATACCCTCCCCAATGCCCATAACCCCAATCCCCTTCTCCCAGACCCCCTCCCCCCAGCACCCTCAGTTTGTTTTGTGAGATTAAGAGTTACTTATGGTTTGTCTCCTCCCAATCTCATCTTGTTTCATTTATTCTTCTCCTACCCCCTTAACCCCACATGTTGCATCTCCACTCTATTTTTAATTTCTTGAGGAATCTCCACACTGTTCTCCAAAGTGGCTGCACCAAATTGCATTCCCACCAACAGTGTAAGAGGGTTCCCCTTTCTCCACACCCCCTCCAACACATGTTGTTTCCTGTCTTGCTAATTTCGGCCATTCTAACTGGTGTAAGGTGGCATCTCAATGTGGTTTTAATTTGAATCTCCCTGATGGCTAGTGATGAAATACACTATGGAGTATTATGCCTCCATCAGAAAGGATGAATACCCAACTTTTGTAGCAACATGGACAGGACTGGAAGAGATTATGATGAGTGAAATAAGTCAAGCAAAGAGAGTCAATAATCATATGGTTTCACTTATTTGTGGAGCATAACAAATAGCATAGAGGACAAGGGGAGTTAGAGAGGAGAAGGGAATTGAGAGAAATTGGAAGGGGAGGTGAACCATGAGAGACTATGGACTCTAAAAAACAATCTGAGGGTTTTGAAGGGGCGGGGGTGGGAGGTTGGGGTACCAGGTGGTGGATATTAGAGAGGGCATGAATTGCATGGAGCACTGGGTGTGGTGCAAAAAACAATGAATACTGTTACGTTGAAAATAGATAAACAAATATATATATACACATTAAAAAAAAAAAAAAGCAACATGCTCCCCCCCCCCACTCTTTAGAAGAGTGGGAAACAAGAGACAGAGCTTCCTAAATTGAGTGAGGGACAAGCTAAGATTTTTATTTCTAGAAATCTTGCCAGAGAAACATTTTGCTGTAGTAATTCAAGATTAATAATGTCTGAGACAGGGACAGAAAATAACTCAGAGTGGTCCTGCTCTGATACAATCATATTTGCTTTATTGTGGCTTCATGAAGACTTTTTTACATTCTAGCTATGCTCTTTCGGGACAGAGAAGTAGAGAGCACAATGGTAATGGGTCACTGGCTGCTCCAGGCTAATTTTACAATTCTGAAGATAGGAGATCAAAGCAGAAAATCATGAAAGCGGAGAACAGGCCAAGTTCTTATCCTCCCCTGCCCGACACACACAAAACAATGTTAGTGATGGCCCTGATCTGAGTAAAATGAAAATGAATTGAGATTTAATCATTCACCTCACACAAAAAAATCAAAAACGGATAGATAAGAAAGCAGTAATGCTGATTGCCCGCAGGAAAGCTGAATGGCTGGGGTACAATGAATGGTTAGAGGAAAACTTTTCACTGTATATTCTTTTATAGTTTTACATTTTGACCCATATGGTACCTTGTAAAAAAAATAAAATTCACTAAAACATTTTATAATTATAAAATCACTAAGAGCTAGAAAAAAGAACGACTAGGACACAAGTTTCTGGCTAGACTTCATGTATAAATTTTCTAATAAAAAGGAGTTTATTTTGAAAATGCAGAATTTAGATGTGAGGATGACTCTATTTAAAATACTGGTCCAAATTTATATTCCCAGAAACACTTTCAATAAGCATATTAATAGTGGGTTCTGTCTTTCTCTTTGTAATGAGGACCATATAAAAAGGAAAAAGTCATTCTTAAAGCTGTCTCAAGATCTCCAGCTTCTGCACCCTGTCTGCCTCCTTCTTGATCAGAACGGATGCCCTGTGAAGGGAACCATTGAGTATGTGGTGTTCAGGATCGGCCCCTCCATCCCCTCAACACAAAGAACCATGTTTGCACACCTGTGCCTGCAGGTGGGTCACCTTCTCTCTCCAGAGACAGAAACATACACTACAGACAGCCTTCTGTGTCCCAGGCAGTACACTATATACCAGATTACACAAATGAACAAAACACAGGTTTTAAAAAAAAAAAAAAAAAGGAAAGAAAAGAAGAAAACAGGTAAATAAAATCAAAGTCTCTCCCTAAGGAGATCATAAATACATACACATATTTTGGCATGATGATGCTGAAGCCTGTTTCTTCATGTTATTTGCTTGAGATATTTACTTAAAAATAAAGCCTCAGAAATAACTGAAGCTCATTCATTTTCTTACCAAAAAAAAAAGGAGTTGGGGGAATCTGTTCTTCTACACTACCAATTTCAGAATGAGAGCAGATTTCATTAGCATACTTCATTCTTTGGGGATTTTTTTATGATGGAAAAAAAGAAAACCCCAAGGCTTGTTTCCATTTCAGAAATATGAACCCTGCTGTTTGTTCCTCTTTAATTTTTTTTCCTGATTTGTCATCCTAGGGCATCAATCCTAATCATTTTATTTCCTTTTTACATTTGGCCCTTTCATCTCATGTGAGCTTTTGACAGCTTTTCTTTTTCCATTGACCAACCAAACAAGGGAAGATTCATTAGTAGAATTCTTCTCCAGTGGTGAAGAATGGTAACTATCTCCAAATCTGTAAAACTTTTTTATGTTAAAAGATACTTGTCCCACAAGACACAGAAGACTCTAATCAATGGGTATTGTTATAAAGAGGCAGATTCCAAACTGATACAGGCTTCGCTCAAAAGGATCATTTCCTCCTTGCTCTCTGAGTGCACACAGAGACCAGATGACTACATCTGAGGAATGCAAAAAGGGAGAGTAGAGTCTCAGAGGATGGCCTGAGCAAGTCCAGTTACATCATTTGTGGGTCCCAGTGCAAAATGAAAATATGGGGCTCTTTGTCCACAAATTAAGAATGCCCAAGACGGCGACAATAGAGGGAGGCTCTTAGCGGATAGCACCTCATATAGCTGGTCCTGGCTCAGAGAATTGACAGTAAACTCAAGAGGGTTTAGATTCCTTCCAAGACTGAGAAGGAATGAAGGTGGTGCTAAAATCAACTATCCTCACTCACAGATATAGAATAAAAGAAGACAGTAAGCGGTCCAGGACTTATAAACTTGGACTCAGAGACCATACCAATTAATTTCACATGGGAAATGTTGTCTGTGCATCTCTGGGAAGAAGGTCCAGAACTTCCATCTGATTATGAAAGAACTCTGATACTCTCCCTACAAAAGCCATCAATATCTAATCCAACTCCTTCATTTTGTCCACAAAGAGGTTGAACTTTTACAAAGTTGGAGAGAGAGTTCCTTTGGATTATTTTAGACTTCAAATTTAAAAGGGTTTTTTTTTTTAATCACTATAACTTAGTTGGTCAATTTAATTGCAGTTGCCTCATCAGTAAATTATATGTTTGCCATGGATTTGCTCATTTTATCACTCTATTTTAATCTTGGGAGATAATCTGATTTTTTATATGAGTATTTTTATATGACTTTTTATATGAGTATTTAACATTAGCTGATATTCTTTAACTTTAATTTGGTAGCAATAACTTCCAAAATACTTATATTGACTTCTCAAAGAAAGTATAGAAGATACATTTCAGGAACATTGATGTTGGCAGCTTGCTCTGGTCATGGGATCAATAGAGCAAAACTTTGGAATTTTGAACCAAGAGAAGAGTCTGGCTCCATTTCCCACCCTCTCTTATTACTTAAGCATGATTACAATATTAAGTAAATACACAATTTTATTTAATTTTTTAAAGATTTATTTATTTATTAGAGAGTGTGTGTGTACACTTGCATGTGCCTGAATTAGGGGAGAGGCACAAGTAGAGGGAGAGAGGTAGAGGAAGAGAGAATCTCAAGCAGACGTCCCCCAACCCTGAGATCATGACCTGAGCCAAAATCAAGAATCTAAGGTTTAACCAACTGAGCCACCCAGGCACCCAAGCAAATAAACAATTTTAATAAAAAATACTAGCCATATGTAGAAAAAACAGATTTATGACATAAATGTTATTTTCTGTGTATCTTGCCCTTAAAGCTCAACATGGTAAAACTTGGCTAATTATTATTTCCACTCACCTCTCTCTCTACTCCACCTCTCTTTTGTCCTTACTAATATTTTCCTGGCATGATCAGAGAATTATTTCTAGTTCACACTAATCTCCTTAGGGACCTCTCAGCCCATGCAGGTCTTCAGCTCTATATTATATTTTTTTGTAATACAGTCTTTTGAAATATTTCTCATTTGATCTTCACAAATATCCCACAATGTGTGTCCTGTTGTATTTTCAAAGATGACATCACCAATATTTCTCAAACTCTATGTTCTTCTTATCACATGGTATTGACTCCATTAAAGATTAGGGTCCTGTTTGCTCCTTTTGAATTTGGATGGGCCTGGAACTATCATGGACATGACCCTGTGTGGCTTCTGAGGCTAGAACACGAAGGTCAGTAGAGCTCTCCCCAGCTCTTTGTCCCTTGGGACATGTGCTTTGGGTGCCCTCAGCTGACATGTAGGAATTTCAGCTATCCTAAAGTGGTCACAATGGAAAGATCACATGGAGAGACTATGGAGGGAGGGAGAGAGGTACAGAGGGAGGAAGGAAAAGAGAGAAACCTACAGAGCCTAAGTTCTCCAGTCCCAGCTGAGTCTTCCCAGCCCAGCTAGCAGACACATGAGTGAGTAAATCTCCAGATAAATCCAACCCCCAGTCTTAAAACCACCACAGCCAACACCAAATAGAGCAGAAATAAGTCACACCCTCCAATCTGTGCCCAGACTTGGCAAAATAAATATTTTCTTGTTTAAAAAACCATGACATTTTCTTGTTTTAAACCATGACATTTTGGGGTCATTTGTTACACAGCTGTAGTAACTAGAGCAGTAGGTCATGTTACTTTTAGGATTCCTTTGGGTGTAGGTAATTAAGAAGTCAACTTATACTTGTTTATGCTTAAAAGGTATTAAATTATATCACTGAAAAGTCTAGGGTTGATGCTGCCATGCTTTTAAAAAGAGCCATATATGATGTCCCCAAGGCCCAGGCCCTCGGGATATCTCTACTATGTCATGTCCATGCTGGCCACACCCTTGGGCTTCACTTGGGCTGAGATGGAGCTGATCCAGACATTTACCCTGTCAGAATCAATTCAGCAGCCACAGCAGCCAAGAGAAAACTCCATTTCAACAATTCAAACAAATGTTTTAAGCTTAATCCCGGTGGCTAAATTTGTTTTGTTGCCATCCCTGAAGCATGGAATGTGCTGACCAGCCAGGCTAGAGGCACATATATGGGAAATCAGGGAGGAAATCAAGATACCAGATATAAAAGAATTGGAGAGGATATTTCCCCCACAACTAAAGATATTTCTGGATACTTATTGGAAAAGAAGGGCCAATGGATACCAGCTAGCTAAACAATAAATAGCAAATTATTCCTAGACTCTGTGTGAGAAAACAGAGTTCAACTTTTTCTCAGGCACAACCTACAGTTAGCTGAGTAACTTTGTCATTTGTTGCCCTACAATGAGTCAGGATTTGAACACACGTCTGTCTGAGGCAAAAGTTCATTTTCTTTGCCCCAAATCATGATGGAATAGTTTTTCCACTCTCGAAGAAAACCTTGCTGCTGAGAATAGAAACTTTTGAATTCAGAGACAGGTGCTTTTCAATTATCTTGTGTTTAATTTGTCCCATTTCCTTCAGCTTCCTTCAGCATTCTACCATGACATCCATGAGTACTTCACTCTCAGGAGTCACTGTCACTAGTATTTCCTTGAGGTTCTATGCAGGAAAGTGACTTCAGAAGTCGTTTTTAAGGGATTCATTCTATACAAACAGAAAGGCAATTTTTTATAACAGCTCTATCAAGATATAATTCACATGTCATATAATTCCTCCATTTAAAGTGTTCAGTTCAATTTAAAGTGTTCAATTCAGTGAGCCCAAGTGGCTCAGTTGGCTAAGCATTCAACTCTTGATGCCGACTCAGGTCATTATCTCAGGGTGGAATAGAGCCCTGTGTTGGGAGTCTCTTGAGATTCTCTTTCCCTCTCTCTCTCTCTCTTCTGCACCCACTGTCTCTCCTTCTTGCTCTAAAACAATACATAAATAGATATTTTAAAATAAGTAAATAAATAAAAATAAAATGTTTGATTCAATGTTTTTATTACATAAACAGAACTATTCAACCATCACCATAATTAATTTTAGAATATTTTCATCACCATAAAAAGAAACCTGGTACTGATTAGCAGCTAGTTTTCATCCTTCCCATGTCACCCAACAACCATGTGTCTATGTGGCCTTCCTTATTCTGAATGTTTCTTATAAATGGGATCGTAAAATATGAGGTCCTGTGATTGGCTTCCTTCACTTAGTGATGTTTTCATGTCTTAGCATGTATCAGTACTTCATTTTTAAAAGATTTATTTATTTAAGAGAATGAGTAAGAGCATGTGAGCAGGGGGCAGAGGGAGAGGGAAACAAGAAGACTCCCTACTGAGCAGGGAGCCTGACACAGAGCTCAATTCCAGGACCCTGAGTCATGACCTGAGCCAAAATCAAGAGTCAGGGGCTTAATGAGCCACCAAGGTGGCTCATTTCTTTTTATTGTATTTCTTTTTATTGCCCAATAATGTTGCATTATATGCATATACCACATTTTACTTACCCACTTATCTATTGATGAACATCTGAGTTCTTTTTATTTTTGCAATGCTTCTATGAACATTCTTGTACAAGTTTTTGTCTGGACATCTGTTTTCATTTCTCTTAGGTATATACCTAACATTGGATTTGCTGGATCATGTGGTAACTCTATATTTAAACTTTCTTTTTTTAAGATTTTATTTATTTATTTGACACAGAGAGAGAGAGAGATCACAAGTAGGCAGAGAGGCAGGCGGGGGCGTGGGGGAAGCAGGCTCCCCGCTGAGAGGAGCCCAAGGACCCTAAGACCATAACAGGAGCCGAAGACAGAGGCTTAACTCTCTGAGCCACCCAGGCACCCCTATATTTAAACTTTTGAGGAACTTCTAGGTTGTTTTCCAAAGTGGTTGCACTATTTTATATTCCCACTGGTGAGATGTAAGATTTCCAATTTCTCCCCATCCTTGTCCACACTTGTTACTACCTGCAGTTTTGATTATAGCTATCCTAGTCAGTGTGAGGTGTATCTCATTGGAGTTTTTATTTGCATTTCCTTTGTGGCTAATGATGTCTACCACCTTTTTATGTGCTATTGTCCATTTGTATATCTTCTTTTGAAAAATACCTATTCATATTCTTGGCCCATTTTTAAAATTGGGTTATTTGTCTTAAAAAAAAGAAGATTTTATTTATTTATTTGACAGACAGAGATCACAAGTAGGCAGGCAGATAAAGAGAGAGGGGGAAGCAGGCTCCCTGCCAAGCAGAAGGCCTGATGCGGGGCTCGATCCCAGAACTCTGAGATCATGACCAGAGCCAAAGGCAGAGTGTTAACCACTGAGCCACCCAAGTACTCCTGGTTCTTTATATTTTTAGTAATAACTTATATGAGTTCTTTATGTATTCTAGTTACAAGTTCATTATCACACATATGATTTGCAAATATTTTCTCCCACTCCCTGGTTTGTTTCTTTCCTTTTTTGATGGTGTGCTTTGAAATACAGAAGTTTTTAATGTGTCATAAATTCCAGTATACTATTTTTCATCACTTGTCTTTTTGGTGTCATATAAGAAATGATTGTGTAATTCAAGTTCACAAGGATTTATGCCTATGTTTTCTTCTGAGCTTTATAGTTTTAAGCTCTTACATTTAAATGTTTGATCCATTTTGAATAAATTTTATGCATGGTGTGAAAGGTTTGGTTCATTCTTTTGGATGTGGCTAGCCAGTTCTCCCAGTATCATTTGTTGAAAAGACTACTTTTTCCCGTCACCGAATGGGGACACTTGGCACACTTCTCAAAAATCAGCTAATCACATGGTTTCTTTCCAGATTCTCTATTCTGTTTCATCCATCCAAATGTCTATCTATATACCAGGACCACACTGTCTTAGTTACTGTAGCTTTGCAGTAAGTTTGAAAATCAGAGTTCGTGAGTCCTTCAACTTTCGTTTTCTTTTCCAAGATTATTTTGGTAGTTCTGGGTACCTTGAATTTCCATATGAGTCATCTTCTCAAGTTCTTATGGCTATGTGTTTGTTTTCAGCCTCTTCCCTGCATGAATCCTGTTCATCATAATATTACCTGCCATTGATAACTTTAACAACTTTAGAAGTAATTTTTGCCTAAGACGTGTAGTTGCCTGTTTAATTTCATCCAGGATGTTTTCTCAGGTAAAGTAGTACCTCAGTTATAATCAAAACCTTGTTTAAACTCTGGTCATCAATTTCACAATCTGAATTATTACCAGATCAATCAATAAATATTATTTTGCATTCTTTTATTTGTTGTCTATTTGTAGACAACCTCTAGATATTGCTTGAAGAACACTTGTTTCAGTACTTTTCTTTGTACACAATAAACTTTCAATTCTTGGAAAGTTTGGGGCTGATTCTATATGTGAGCCAGAGGTTTGATCTGATATGAACTCAGAACAATTTATTTTAAGTTATTCAATCAAAATACAAATAACTTCCATTGCAGTGTGTAGAATTACTTTTAAGTATAATAAAATGAATCTTGGCCCAAGCCTAATCCTTGCATCAAGCAAGTGAATTATTCTGCAACGGACGGAAAAGGAACTTTTGATCCTTCCCATGTGCCACTCCCATCTTGTCCCAAAAGCATACCACTTGCTTCTTATTAAACTAACAACCCATTCATCAACTGGCAAGAGGCTGACTGAACAAATGTATCTATTTCTGACCCAGGAAATGGAAGCTTCTAGAGTGGAGGATCTCAGTCAGAGACAGGACTGCAAGCTAGAAAGTCACAGCAGGAAAATCACATGAGGTGCTTTGTCAAAAAACAAAACAAACAAAAACAAAACAAAATAAAAAACACATAAAACAAAACAAACTTTGTACCTGCTTTCTATTCCCCATACCACATTAATTTGGGAATATTAGGTTAAGCATAGAAAAAATGGGAAGTTCAGATATATTTATTTAGGAAAGTCCCTCAAGTCAACCAGATAACTACTGTTCTAACAATCATCCAGGAAAAAAGCAGGGTTTTTCATAAGCCAACAGAAGCCAGAAAAGAAGACAAAAGAAAGGAGGAGGAGGGGAGGAGGAAAAGAGAGAAAGTTGATTGGGCTTGAAATCAATACTTTCTTTAATTTGGATCATACAGAAAATGAAAAACAGAAAGGGGCTACTCAGTCTTGCCAGCCAAATGGGCAAAAACAATGAAAGGATCAGAGAGTGGAGCAAAAAGCTTGAAAAAGACAAATGAACATATAACAAAAACAATCAATGTTGTTGAAAAAAATAAAAAGAAAGGGAGAGACAGAGGAATAAAAAGCTGGTTCTAGGAAGTCAGAGTCAGGATATGTGAATTTACGCAAAGGACTGCTGACTTAAAATGGAATTAAAGACACAGAGTCATAGAAGAACCCTTGGGGAATGGCTCTAATTTTATTTTTGAGGAAGTGAACAAGGATATGAGAGAAGCAGAAAAGAAGAATTAAGTAGCAAATTTAAGGAACTTTTTAAGAAGAGAAAAAGAAACTTTGGAGAAAAAGAAGTTAAAAGAAGCAATATCATGAAATGTACAGACTGAAGGGCTTTTTCAATTTAGGACATCCTATTTCCTCAGTATATGAGACCAGCCTATCTTTGATGTAAGTTGCACCAAATTTGGTCTATGAACTTCAGAGTTGTGCCTGGGAGGAAAAATAAATTTCAGTAAAACAGGCAACCAAGTAATTAGCCTCCAGTGCTCCTATCTAGAATTTCAAGAATCTATTGGGTAAACCACTATTTTAAGAAGATGATGTAGGAGATTTTGTTCATATTTCCCTGGGAAAAGTGACATACCAGCAAAGGAACACAATACAGACCAAAGGTGCTGATGAATTTCTGTGCGTACTTTGTGTACTTTCAACTCAAATAAAATTGAGTGCTATGTTTCCCATTTTCTTACTAGGTACTATTTGCAAAACTTGAAAATTTCCTTTTCCAATTCCACAGATGCTCTATTATGCAATTAGCCAAGATGAAGTGATTTTTATGATATACTTCATAACTCACATCTTTGTTTCATTTCATATTGAGTGATCCACATAGCAACTTGGGGGATGTTAGTGTAGAGGGGCTAGAATCAGATGGTTCCAAATTCCAACCCCACTGCATTCAAAGTATAATTCAAAACAAAGTATCTAATCTCCTTGTTCCTGTAAAATAATCCCCATCTCAAAGGATTGGTATAAAGAGTAAGTAGGCAAGGAGGAGGTCAAACTTTTACTAGGATGATATGATACTCTATGTAGAAAACCCAAAAGACTCCACCAAAAAATTACTAGAATTGATACATGAATTCAGCAAAGTTGCAGGATATAAAATCAGTGTGCAGAAATCTGTTGCATTTCTATATATCAATAATGAAACAGCAGAAAGAAAAAATCAAGGAATCAATCCCATTTACAATTGCACCAAAAGCCATAAGATACCTAGGAATAAACCTAACCATAGAAGTAAAGATCTGTATCTGAAAACAATAGAACACTAATGAAAGAAATTGAGGAGGACACAAAGAAAGGGAAAAACATTCCATGCTCATGGATTAGAAGACTTAACATTGTTAAAATATCTACAGTACCCAAAGCAATCTACACATTACATTTAGTGCAGTCACTATCAAAATACCACCAGCATTTTTTACAGAACTGGAACAAATAATTCCAAAATTTGTATAGAACTACAAAGACCCTGAATCACCAAAGCAATCTTGAAAAAGCAAAGCAAAGCAGGAGGCATCACAATTCTGGACTTCAACCTGTATTACAAAGCTGTAGTCATCAAGACAGTATGGTATGGGCAAAAAAACAGATATACAGATCGATGGAACAAAATAGAAAAGCCAGAATGGACCCAAAACTGTATGATCAACTAATCTTCAGCAAAGCAAGAAAGAATATCCAGTGGAAAAAAGACAGTCTGTCTACAGATGGTGTTGGGAAGACTGGACAGCCACATGCAGAAGAATGAAACTGGACCACTTTCTTACACCACACACAAAAATAAACTCCACATGGATGAAAGACCTATTTGTGAGACAGGAAGTTATCCAAATCCTAGAGGAAACACAGATAGCAACTTCTTTGACCTCGACTGCAGCAACTTCTTACTAGACATGTCTCAGGAGACAAGGGAAACAAAAGGAAAAGTAAACATTTGGAACTTCATCAAGATCAAAAGCTTTTGCACAGCAAAGGAAACAGACAACAAAACTAAAAGACAACCTGCAGAATGGAAGAAGATATTTTGCAAATGACATATCAGATAAAGGGCTAGTATCCAAAATCTATAAAGAACTTATCAAACTCAGAACCCAAAAAATAAATAATCCAGTTAACAAATGGGCAGAAGACATGAATAGACATATTTTCAAAGAAGACACCCAGATGGCTAACAGACACATGAAAAGATACTCAACACATGAAAAGATACTCACTCATCATCAGGGGAATGCAAATCAAAACCATGATGAGATGCCACCTCATACCTGTCAGAACAACTAAAATTAACACAGGAAACTACATATGTTGGTGAGGATGCAGAGAAAGGGGAAGTGCCCTCTTGTACTGTTGGTGGGAATTCAAACTGGTGCAGCCACTCTTGACAACAGTATGGAGAGTCCTCAAAAAGTTAAAAATAGAACTACTCTATGACCTACCATTTGCACTATTAGGGATTTACCCAAAGGATACCAAAATATAAATTCAAAGGAACACCTGCATCCCAATATTTATAACAGCATTATCAACAATAACCAGGCTGTGGAAAGAGTCCAAATGTACATCAACTGATGAATAAAGAAAGACGTCGTTGGTATAAACACAATAAAATATTACTCAGCCATCAAAAAGAATAAAATCTTGCCATTTGCAAGACATGGATGGAGCTAGAGAGTATTCTGCTAAGTGAAATAAGTCAGTCCAAGAAAGACAAATACTGTATGAACTCACTCATATGTGGAATTTGAGAAACAAGACAGAAGAACATAGAGGAAAGGGGGAGAAGCGAGAGAAGGAAACAACCCATAAGAGACTCTTAACTATGGAGAACAAACTGAGGGTTGATGGAGGGAGGTGGGCAAGGGATGGGCTAAATGTGTGATGGGTATTAAGGAGGGCATTTGCTATGGTGAGCACTGGGTGTTATGTATAAGTGATGAATCACAAAATTCTACTCATGAAACCAATTTTACCATACATGTAACTAACTAGATTTTAAATAAAAACTTGAAATTTAAAAAAAAAGGAAAGTTATGTTATTTCTGTAAATGTTTGCCATAATGCCTTGTACATAGTACATAGTAAGTATTCAATAAATAGCAGTTACTGTTCCTCTTTTTATTTGGAATAACCTTTGTCCTAAACACAAAAGAAAGCTATGTTCCAAAGAGAAGGAAGGAAATGAACACTTAGTAGTACTGGAAAGAAGGAACTACCTTAGTCTCTTTTTTAAAAATTTTTTAATTTTTTTTAATAAACATATAATGTATTATTAGCCCCAGGGATACAGGTCTGTGAATTGCCAGGTTTACATACTTCACAGCACTCCCCATAGCACATACCCTCCCAAATGCCCATAACCCCGCCACCCTCTCCCTACCCTCTCCGCCCCCCTCAGTTTGTTTTGTGAAATTAAGAGTCTCTTATGGTTTGTCTCCCTCCCATCCCATCTTGTCTCTTGACATGATAATCCCAAAAGTGCCAAAGTGATTGCAAGCATGAGCTGGAAGAGTATATACAAAGTACCCCACCCAACTCCTGGCCCACAGTTGACCTGTATACTTAATGACAAGCACAAGGTTGGTGTTGCGTGGAAATGGGCCCTTTAATTGCTCCAAATTTAAAAAAGATGATTTTGCTCTATCAGCACTCAATGGTGGCGTCTGACCACACCCACACAGGGTCAAAAATGATAATCATATGATAACACCGTAACCACATCAAAGTGCCACAAAGCAAACCCTATGTATTTAATGCAAAGATATATCATTATTTGAACAGAGATTCGGACGTAAATATAAATAATTTTTTAAATACTTTTAGGCAGAGTGGGTTTTGCTCCCAAGCAAGAAGATCTTGAAACCTTGAGAAGGAGGGGAGGGGGCACCAAAGAAGGAGAAAAGGACCCAGAATGGGGAGACTCTAAGTCCATGCTGTCTATTTCACAACCGAGTCATGATTCACATGGGCATTTGAAAGCAGGGTGGGAAGAAGCTGTGATGTGTACAGTGTGGTTGCCTCTAGGTAACTGAGCAAAACAGACACGGAAGGGCCTTGGCATTGAGCAAGCGAGAGAAAGGCTGCCAAAATCAGAGTGGATCTGCAATTGGGAGGAAGGAGAGACAGTGCTCTTGACCATCTGAGCTGGCCTGAACACCAAGAAATTCCATTTTCATGAAAAACAGAAAATTCAGTCATTAGTCAGTGAGCATCATGCCTGCTTGACAAATCCCTTTTTGTAACACAATGTGGGAAGATGACATTGATTTGGAAGGTTTTGCTGTGGTTTGGGTGCTATTGAAAGTTTGGTATTTTATTTCATCTGCCTTGAAAGTTCAAGACTGAATGGGTTTTCAGTAAGCTCAACATAACCAGTCTTTCCTCTGGCATACAGACAGGCAGGGCCCTTGCACGTGGTAATGGAGACTGTGTCTTGCCCACACAAGGTCTCCAGAGGAGGGAGTGGGGACAGATCTAGCCTCACCTCCCCAGGATGCAGGAGAGAAGCTGTTTAGTAACTTGCACAGCTAGTCTAAATGAGTTAATAGTGGCTATGGAAATTGATCTGTTTATTCACTTAAGCTTAAAGAATTTGCTTGAGCCCAAGTGTGTTTCAGAAGCCTTTTGTACCCAACACTAGACCATAGTCAGCACAAGATGACCATGCTACAAGAGTCTGGACATGGGACAAAGGAAAAGGGAGATTTACTCTTTGAAGATTTCATTTATTTATTTGAGAGACAGAGCATGAATGGACAGAGAGGCAGAGAGAGAGGGAGAAGCAAATGCCCTACTGAGCTAGGAGCCTAATATGAGGTGATCCCAGGACCCTGGGATCATGACCAGTGCCACCCAGGCAACCCCAGGAGATTTACATCCCTCATCTCAGCTCACATTTAAGTCATGGCCTGGGTGAAATTCAAAGTATTATTCCACTCTTTCTTGGTGTTAAGGTACTAGCAAATTTTCTCAAAAGGGGTGGTTGAGAGAGTTTAATTAAAGTTCCCTTTACAAAAATGTAGGCAAGGTTAAAAAGAAATCAGCAAGGAATGGTGATTCCCCATGGTTAGCTGTCTCTAAGCCAGAAGTGACAAGGGTAATAGTGTTACCAGAATTTTCAGGGAAAGCCGTGGCTGAAGAGATGAGCTGCCCTTCAGGAACAGTAATCTTTTATAGAGAGCATAGTCCTGTTCAAGTGTGCCTTTCTTCCATATAATACTAACAACCTAACTCCAGTGCCGCTCAGATAAGAGTGTTCTAGAGTCAAGGTCAAGTGAATTCTTCTTTCTTCCTCTCCACCAATTATTGAAAAGCATTACACATTTTAGATTGCATATTGGGACTTTGATTTTCTTGTATAGTTTTTTTTGTTTCTAGTATTTCTGATTGCTTTTTCTCTTATAGAGAATGAATATTTCCCTTCTCCATGTTATGAATGGATGTGAGCTTCTTACTCATGCTATCACATGGAAGTCATTCCAATTTTCTTTTTAAAGAACACTGGATTTCCTTTTTAATTTGAATTATTGCTTTCTAGGCCTGCCAAACATCATTCTGAGATTTTTTTTGTAAAAAATGATTTTAAGAAATGTAAGTAATTGTATTACTAGGTTAATTCTACCTCTTTCATTTCACACTTTTTCCTAGTTTCTCACCCTTATTTAGCTGAGTTACATCACTAAGTAATATGCAAGAAGAAGATAAAAGTGACATCTTTTTTTTTAAGTGCTATTTTTATACTTAATTCTAGAATAGCTAATCTAATTAATATGGAATGGGGCTTTAGATTTCTTGCTAGCTGTTAAAAGATGAGATACCAGTCTTCAGTTACAGATTAATGAGGCTTTAAATGTAATGTTTTGGAGACCATGCCTTTCATCACATTGAGATTACACACTTGACTGTCATGTGCATTACTCCAGTTACTCATACGTATGCACCATTTGGACTTACTGCAGAAAGCACTGCCTTCAGGATCACAGAGAGACATGAGGTACTGGTAGTGCTAATAAGCCAGTATCACTGTTGAGAAAGGAGAAGGATCTCACCCCATCTTCCCCATTAATCTTCAGTCTGAACCGAACTTTAGGCAAAACATTGAATCCCACAAAGAGAGCTCAGGGAGATATAAAACAACATTGGCAAAGAGTCCCCGATAGGAAGGGCCTCATCCCCTAAAAAGCACATGCCACAAATGCATTTTGAAAGGAAAAAGACTATGTGCATAATGTTAGAAGAATGATGCCAAGAACAAATGACCTAAATGGTCCTGTTCCATTTCATTGTCATTCACTGAGTCAAAAACAATAAACAAAAAGTAGTCATCCACATACATCCACCTGAACCGTACTTCCTAAGATAGAACTGTCCCTAGCACCCTGAGGGCATGAGACTATGAAAGGTTAATGATTTTCTGTGGCTTCAGGCCTACCTATTTTCTTTTCTCTCCAGGATCTTAACTTATCAGTCCCTTCTGAATCCTTCTGTCCCCTTTAAGTACACTCAGTTTTCTCACATTAAAAATAAGAAAAAAAGGCAAGAAAAGAAAAAGAACATAGCTTAAATTCACTTCTCTTCTGAAGATACTCCTTCACCACCAAACTCATCAAAGATATTGGTTACATGTGCTGACACCATTTCCTTATGTATGTACGTATATATGTATATATGTATAGGAAAAAAACGTAGTCTATGTAGGTTTTAGTACTATCTGTGGTTTCAGGCATCCCCTGGGGGTCTTTGAACATACCCACCCGTGGCCAAGGTGGGGACTAGTGTACCATTTTAGGCAATCCAACATCATAATTACCATACATCTTTTTTTATGGATAACACTTTATTTTTTTTTTGTTTTTAATTAAAGGATCGTTGATATATTGGTTTCGGGTGTATAATACAGTAATTCAACGATTATATACATTACAAAATGCTCACCACAATAGGTGTAGTTACCATCTGTCACCATACAAAGTAATTACAATATGCTGTATTTTCCACCCCTGAAGGCCTGATAATTACTTACTTTATAACTAGAAGTGTATACCTCTTAATCCCCTTTACCTAGTTTGCCAGTTTGTCACCCTCCCACCCTGGCAACCACCAAGTTCTCTGTATTTACAAATCTGTTTCTGGGGTTGCTTGGTTGGTTGCTTCTGGGTTTTTTTGTTTGTTTTGTTTTGTTTTTTAATATTCCACATATAAGTGAAACCACATGGTGTTTGTCTTTGACCTATTTCATTTAGCACAATACCCTCTAGGTCCATCCATCCTGTAGCAGCCCTTTGAAAAGCACCCAGACTTAATGTGAAAAACTCATTTGCTAATTTTGAAGTATTGGTCTGAATCATAGGGGCCTGGGGATTACTCTCCAAGCTATCTTCCTCCTTTTCCTGTGCCTTGCTAAAGCCAGTAGGCACCATCTTTTTCTTTTTCTTCTTCCTTTAATATTCTTTTTTCCCTTTTTAAAATTATTTTTCTTTATTCATCAAATGCCATCTTTGCATGTCCCCTCTGCCTTATGCCAGCCAGCATGCAGTGTCATAATGCTCACCCTCTGCTGTGCTCCAGGGTGCCAGTATCTCTCAGAAGGGGGATTTCACTCACATCTAGTGCCCCAGTTTTTACATCTGGTGACCTGGTGTTTGTAGCTGGTACTAGGGAATGTCCCTCGATCACCAGGCTCCACAGGCCAAGGAAGATTGTGTTCTAGGGTCCCATAGTATTTTACCAATCAGAGAGATAGTCCTTTCTTTCTTTCTTTCTTTCTTTTTAATTTTGTTTATGTGTTTGTTAGGGAGAGAGAGCACAAGTAGGGAGAGCAGAAGAGGGAGAAGCAGGCTCCCCAAAGAGCAGGGAGCTTGGTGTGGAACTCAATTCCAGGACCCTGGGATCATGACCTGAGCTGAGTCACCAGTGACAAACTGACTTAACCAACTGAGTCACCCAGGCACCATGAGAGAGAGATAGTTCTTGACAGACTACAGTTCCCAGGGTTCTGCACAGAGAGCATACCAAAACACACACCCAGTCTTTCTGTAGAAGAAACCTACTTGCTTCTCTTGGAGTTTTGACATTAGGAGCAGGCTTCAGGTTTGGCACACATCTAGAGACTATGGAGCTGCTTTTGTGGTACATGGGCCAGAAAATGCTATATTTATGCTCACTGGTATTTCCCAGAAAGGAATTTATACACTCATATGGAGCCTTGATACTTTCAACTGCCACCAGGAGACACCTTCACATAGGCTGGCTCTTGTGGCCGTGAGGCTTATAGTTGTGGTCCTACAGGACTGTGTATTTGCATTCCTTAAAAGCTGTTGCCTGCCAGTCTGGCTTCCAATCAACCTGAATCTAGGTGCTAACTGAAATCCTCCCTTTGGGACTCTCATGGGTCTTGGCACACCCTCAACTTCCGGGAGCTATTCATAGTAAAATAGGCTACTTGAACAATCATAAATTCTTGAGAGATAACAAAAAACTAAGGAAGAGTTGACTGATAAGAGTCATCTCCGACACAGGGCCATCCCTTCAAGAGTAGGAGACTTGGCTCTTTCATCTAATGATAGAAACCAACACAGAGGGCTTCTGAGGCAAAATGGAGAAAGAGTAGGGTCCCTTGCTTTAGCTACATAACTATCAAATCATTCTGAACACCAATGAATTCAACCTTAGATATAAGAAAAGAATATCTGGAACTCCACAAGTAGAAAAGCAACCACTTTCTGAAAGGTAGGAGGTACAGAGGAGTGAATCTGAGGGGTTATTTCAGAAGATAATTGAAAGGGAGGGAGCCTCAGAAAACTGGCTACCAGAAAGCAATATAGTCCTGGAGAACAAAACTGGAACCCTTAAAAATCTGCCCCAGTGAGAGACATCCCTGTGTGAAAGGTGCTTAGGTGGTGAAACAGGGCAGAATTCTAGGTGGGATAGTGTAGTCTCAGGATCCCGAGAGTCAGAGAAAGAATGGGGATACCTGAACTGCTAGAGTTCCCAAGAATTGAAGCCAGGAAACTGGTTATAGTCAGTGAGCCCAGGAGGGGGCTGGCTCTCAGGTCCACTAGCCATAAGTCATGAGCTGTGGCCCCATTGGATGATCACTTTCCGCAAGGGGACCCTGCAAAAGATAGGAACTCAGGGACCCTCTGTCTTCCCCTGGAAGAGGTGAAGCAGGTGCACACAACAAGGGGATATCTCTCAGTGCCAGAGCCCTGCAAAATTTTTGACAGGAAAGTGGCCACCCTCTGTTTCCTCTGAGGGGCAGAGCAGGTGCACCCACGACCAGGCAACATCTCTCAGGGTGGGGACACTAACCTGCAACATCTGCCTTTCCCCTGGAAGTTCAGTGTGGGCATGAACTGAAGGATCCTGCAGAGTTTGACACATGCAATAGTGAAGACTGTTTATCCCTGAGGGTTTGCTGAAAAGAGGGGACCACGATCTTTTGGCTCTGGGGCTGGAGATCAAGGCATGGCAAAGAAGCACGGAAAGCCTTCAGGGAACAAAAGCCACACAGAGAAACCAAAAACAGCTTATATGGAACCCCACCACCTGGCAAGGGGACAGTGCAACTCCACCCAAAGACACCTGAGAATCAGCACAGCAGGTCCCTCCCCCAGAAGACCAACTGGAAGAACAGATGAACAGCAGCTTTACACACAGAACTGTAAAACTCGAGTGCTAGGGTAAAATAGTATATAGAATTTGAGGTTTTTTTCTCATAATTCATTTATTTTCAACTAGTTTCTTATTTTATCAACTCATTTTAAGTCCTTTTTAAACTTTCATCTTTTTACATCTACATTTCATAAATATATGCTTCATTTTGGCATCCTTTCACTCTATCCAGAATAATGTGTGTGTGTGTGTGTGTGTGTGTGTGTGTGTGTGTGTGTGTTGTTTTCTTAACAATTTTGGAATATAATGTCTTCTAACACACAAACCAAAATATACTTGGGACCAAGGGGATCACCCCATTTTGTCCATCCTGTGAGAGTATATACTCTCTTCCCTAACTTTTTGCTTTTTTTGTTTCCTTTTTTTTTCTTTTTCTTTCTATTCTGATTTCTGACCTCTTCAGATTTGTCTATTGTGTATTTTGTGTCGTGGTTGATATTTTTGATAGTGCTCACTCCTTCATCCACTCTTCTCTGGGCAAAATAACTAGAAAGAAGAATTCACAACAAAAGAAAGAACCAGAGGTAATACTCTCTACCACAGATCTAATCCATATGGATATAAGAAAAACATCGGAGGTGGAATTCAGGATAACAATTATAAAGATACTAGTTGGACTTGAAGAAAGCATAAAGGACACTAGCGAATCTAGGGCAGAAATGAGATCTAATCAGGCTGAAATTAAAAATGTTCTAACTGAGATGCAGGCTAAATTGGATGCTCTAGCAGCTAAAGTAAATGAGACAGAAGAGAGTGCCAGTGACATAGAAGACAAGTTGATGGAAAATAAGGAAGCTGAGGTAAAGAGAGAAAAACAACTCACAGATTATGAGGAGGGCTTTGAGAAATCAGTGATACTATAAAACATACCAACATCAGAATTATTGGGATGCCTGAGGGATAGAGGGCCAGAAAGTATATTTGAGCAAATCATATCTGAGAACTTCCCTAATCTGGGGAAGGAAACAGGCATTCATGTCCAAGAGGTAGAGAGGACACCTTCCAAAATCAATAAAAATTGATTAACACCCTGACTTATAATAGAGAAGTTTGCACATTCCAGAGATAAAGAGAAAATCTTGAAAGCAGCTTGAGACAAGAAGTTCCTAACCTACAGAGCTACAAACATTAGATGGGCATCAGACCTAGCCACAAAGGCCTCATGGGCCAGAAAGGACTGGCATGATATATTTAGGATACTAAATGAGAAAAACATGCAGCAAGAATAATTTATCCAGCAAGGCTGTCACTCAGAATGGAAGGAGAGATAAAGAGCTTCCAGAACAGATAGAAACTGAAAGAATATGTGACCACCAAGCCAGCCCTGCAAGAAATATTAAGAGGGATCCTGTAAGCAAAGAGAGAGCTCAAGGGTAACATAGACTAGACAATCTAGTCAGAGATTGTCTAGACAGAGACAATCTACAGAGAAGGGGACTTAACGGGTAATAGAATGGCATTAAATTCATATCTGTCAATAGTTACTCTGAATGTAAGTGGGCTGAATGCTATAACCAATAGACTCAGGGTATCACACTGGATAAAAAAGCAAGACCCATATGTATGCTGTCTATAAGAGGCTCACTTTAGACATAAAGACGCCACCATTTGCAGAAATGCCTATTCATGTCTTCTGCCCATTTCTTAACTGGATTATTATTATTATTATTTTGGGAGTATTGAGTTTGATAAGCTTTTTGTAGATTGTGTATATATACACATATACATAGATATGTATATGTGTATATGTATATACATGTATATATATGTGTGTGTGTATATATATATATATATATATATATATATAATGGAATATTACTCAGCCATCAGAAAGGGTGAATACTTACCATTTACATTGACCTAAATGGAACTAGAAGGCATTATGCTGAGCAAAATGAGTCAGTCAGAGAAAGACAATTATCATATGAATTTACTTAAATGTGGAATATAAGAAACAGCACAGGGGATCATAGGGTAAGGGAGGGAAAACTGAAGGGGAAGTCATCAGAGAGGGAGAAAAACAATGAGAAAGTTTTATCTATGGGAAACAAACTGAGGGTTGCTAAAGGGGTGGTTGGGTGGGGAGATGTGGTTATTGGAAGATAGGCACTAAGTAGGACATGTGATATGATGAGTACCAGATGTTATATGCAACTGATAAATTATTCAACATTACATGTGACATTAGTGATGTCCTACATGTTGGCTAATTGGATTTATTTATTTATTTATTTTTATTTTATTTTATTAACTTATAATGTATTATTTGCTTCAGGGGTACAGGTCTGTGAATCATCAGTCTTACACTTCACTTACACTTACACTACATTTACACTTACACTTCACAGCACTCACCATAGCACATACCCTCCCCAATGTCCATAACCCAGCCACCCTATTCCTCCCACCCCCACCCCCCAGCAACCCTTGGTTTGTTTCCCTATTTTAAGAGTCCTTTATGGTTTGTCTCCCTCCCTGGTCCCGTCTTCTTTCACTTTTTCCCCTCCCTTCCCCCCACAACACCCTGCCCTGCTTCTCAAATTCCTCATATTAGAGACATCATATGATAATTTATATATATATAAATTATAAATATATATATATATATATATATATATATCACATATATACCAAATCTTCTTTATCCATTCTTCTGTTGATGGACATCTGGGTTCTTTCCATAGTTTGGCTACTATAAACTTTCAGGTACATGTGTCCCTTCGGATCACTACATTTGTATCTTTAGGGTAAATACCCAGTAGTGTGATTACTGGGTTATAGTGTAGCTCTATTTTCAACTTTTTGAAGAACCTTCATGCTATTTTCCAGAGTCGCTATACGAACTTGCATTCCCACCAACAGTGTAGGAGGGTTCCCCTTTCTCCACATCCTTGCCAACATCTGTCATTTCCCGACTTCTTAATTTTGGCTATTCTGACTGGTGTGAGGTGATATTTCACTGTGGTTTTGATTTGCATTTCCCTGATTCCGAGTGATGTGGAGCACTTTTTCATGTGTCTGCTGGCCATTTGGATGTCTTCTTTCCCGAAACATCTGTTCATATCTTCTGCCCACTTTTTTTTTTAAGATTTTATTTATTTATTTGACAGAGATCACAAGTAGGCAGAGAGGCAGGCAGAGAGAGAGGAAGGGAAGCAAGCTCCCAGCTGATCAGAGAGCCTGATGCGGGGCTCAATCCCAGGACCCTGGGATCATGACCTGAGCCGAAGGCAGAGGCTTTAACCCACTGAGCCATCCAGGCGCACCTGCCCATTTCTTGATTGGATTATTTGTTCTTTGGATGTTGATTTTGATAAGTTCCTTATAGATTTTGGATACTAGCCCCTTATCTGATATGTCACTTGCAATTATTGTCACCCATTCTGTCATTGTCTTTTGGTTTTGTTAATTGTTTTTGTTTGCTGTGCAAAAGCTTTCAATCTTGGTGAAGTCCCTATAGTTCATTTTTGCCCTTGCTTCCCTTGTCTTTGCCAATGTTTCTAGGAAGAAGTTGCAGCGGCTGAGGTCGAAGAGGTTGCTGTCTGTGTTCTCCTCAAGGATTTGGATGGATTCCTTTCTCACATTGAGATCTTTCATCCAATTGTGGTTTATTTTTGTGTGTGGTGTAAGGAAATGGTCCAGTTTCATTCTTCTGCACGTGGCTGTCCAATTTTCCCAACACCATTTGTTGAAGAGACTGTCTTTTTTCTACCAGAAATTCTTTCCTGCTTCATTGAAGATGAGTAGACCCTAAAGTTGAGGGTGTATTTCTGGACTCTCTATTCTGTACCATTGATCTATGTGTCTGTTTTTATGCCAGTACCATACTGTCTTGATGATGACAGCTTTGTAATAGAGCTTGAAGTTTGGAATTGTGATGCCACCAACTTTGGCTTTCTTTTTCAACATTCCTCTGGCTACTCAGGGTCTTTTCTTGTCCCATATAAATTTTAGGATTATCTGTTCCATTTCTTTGAAAAAAAATTGATGGTATTTTGATAGGGCTTGCATTAAATGTGTAGATTGCTTTAGGTAGCATAGACATTTTCACAATATTTGTTCTTCCAATCCATGATATGGAATATTTTTCCATTTCTTTGTATCTTCCTCCATTTCTTTCATGGTACTTTACAGTTTTCTGAGTACAGGTGCTTTGCCTCTTTGGTTAGTTTTATTCCTAGGTGTCTTGTGGTTTGGGGTACAATTATAAATGGGATCAACTCCTTAATTTCTTTCTTCTGTCTTGCTGTTGGTGTATAGAAATGCAACTGATTTCTGTGCATTGATTTTATATCCTGACACTTTATTGAGTTCCTGTATGAGTTCTAGTAGTTTTGGAGTGGAGTCTTTTGGGTTTTCTACATAAAGTATCATATCATCTGCAATGAGTAAAAGTTTGGTTTCTTTGCTGATTTGAATGCCTTTTATTTCTTTTTGTTTTCTGATTACTTAGGCTAGCACTTCTAGTACTATGTTGAATAGCAGTGGTGATAATGGACAGGGGTGTTCCTGATCTTAGGGGGAAAGCTCTGTTTTTCTGCATTGAGAATGATATTCACTATGAGTTTTTCATAGATGGCTTTGATGATATTGAGGTATGTACCCTCTATCCATACACTGTGAAGAGTTTTGATCAAGAAAGGATGCTGGACTTTGTCAAATGCTTTTTCAACATCTATTTAGAGTATCATATGGGTTTTGTTCTTTCTTTTATTAATCTATTGTATCACATTGATTTGCAGATGTTGAACCAACCTTGCATTGGCTAATTGGGTTTAGATTAAAAAATTATTAAAAACAACAAAAAAATGAAACCAACACAGAAAGTCAAGCAAAATGAAAAAACAGAGGAACATGTTCCAAACAAATGAACAAGATAAAAACTCAGGGAGAAAAGAAACCTAATAAAATGCAGATAAGTAATCTACCTGGTTAAGAGTTTATGGTAGTAGTCATAAATACGCTCACTGAACTTGAGAGAGGAATGGATGAACACAGTGAGAACTGCAAGAGAGAGAATATATAAGAAAGTACCAAGGGTCAGTCACAGAGCTGATAATACAGTAACTGAACTGAAAAATACACTGGAGGGTCCTACAGCAGACTAAATGAAGCACAAGAAAGCTTCAGTGAACTTGAAGACAGGGCAGAGGAAATCACCCAATCATAGCAGCACAAAGAGAAAAGAATGAAAAGTGGTCAAGATAGCTTAAGGGACTTATGGGACAATATCATGTGGACCAATATTCCATCATAGAGGTCCCAGAGAAAAAGAGAGAGAAAGGGGCAGAAAGCTTAATTGAGGGAATAATGTCTGCAGACTCCCCTAACTTGGGGAAGGAAACAGACATCTAAGTCCAAGGAGCCTAGTTAGTTCCAAATTGAACACATGATCTACCCCCCCAAATTAGTTCATCTATGGTGTCTTATATTTAAGTAAATGGCACCAAAAATCCATTCAACTGAGCAAGTCAGAAGCTTGGGGCTTTTCCTTGCCATGCAAGCTTGCTCATCCTCTATATCCAAATAATCACAAAGAGTTGTTCATGTTACCTTCTGATTATCTCAGTCAATTTCTTTTTATCTCCTCTTGCTACCATAGTTCAATCTACCCCCAACTCTGCTGTAATATAATAGCCTCTTACCTGATCACCTCTTACTCTCCATCCAATTGTCTTTGTTGGCAAATTGATGTCTTTTTAATTTAATCTAAATATGAGCATATAATTTCCCACTTTAAGAGCCTATCAGTAGTAGACTGTAGTTGCTCTAAAGTTTAGGACCAAAACTTGCATTAGATAGATAGATCGATCGATATCTATATCTATGTCTGTCTATCTCTCTAGATATCTGTCTATCTCTCTAGATATCTGTCTATCTATCTATCTATCTATCTATATATCTAGATATCTGTCTATCTATCTATCTATCTATCTATCTAGACAGATATTTAGATAGATAGATAGATAGATAGACAGACATAGATATAGATATCGATCTATCTATCTATCTAATGCAAGTTTTGGTCCTAAACTTTAGAGCAACTACAGTCTACTACTGATAGGCTCTTAATATAGATAGATAGATAGATGATAGATAGATAGATAGATAGATAGATATGATAGATGGATAGATAATGTGACCCTGTCCCCTTTTCCAGCCTCATTTCTCAATACTCTTCCCTCATGGGAGTGACTGTCAGATCTCTGGTCATTTTGGCCTTCTTCCAGTTCCCAGAATATGCCATGCTCAGTCCTGCCTAAAGGCGTTGCATAATGTTTTTTCTCTCCCAAAACACTTTTCTTCTCCTTATGTTAACCATGTTAATTCCTTTTGTTCCAGCAGATTTTAATTCAAACAACACTCTCTCAGTGAAGCATTCCCAGAACTACCAACCCAGGTCAGGACCATCTTTTAGACATAATTTCAGCCTCTTGTATCTTTCTTTCACACCACTTTTCATAACTCGTATTTCAATATTTGATCCCTCTGTCTTCCCAAATTTGACTGTAAACTGCATGAAAGCAGAGACAGCTTCCATGTTTCCATCACCAGGGTATCTCAAACACCAAGCACAGCAGTTGACACAAAGTCGATGCTGAATAAATAAACAAGTCAGTAATGGTGTTTTACTGTGCAAGGTAGGCAATAAGAGGTACAGAAAGATATTAATTCTATGCCTCATGTAATAAATATAAAAGGACTCAGAGGAGGAAAGAAATCGATATAAATAAAATTTCCAGTGACATATTTATGAACCTTTTAGGAACTGGACCAAATGGTGGTTGGAAAAGGATATATAATTCTCTGCCATTTCCTCTGCAGTGCTGACAGATTTAATCTGGAAAGTTAAACCTCCCAATAATAGATTCTTTAAGAAAACTGAAAAAAAAAATGGACCAAGAGTTTGATTTATGAGACAATTGGAAATTTGAGCACTGATTTTATTATACTCAGGAGTCATTATGTTTTGTTTGATAGTGGTATTGTGGATATATTTTAATAAAGAGTATTTATTTTTTAGAGATCCATATTGAAATATATTATACATAAAATGGTATAGTATCTAGGATTTTCTTCAAAATAATCTTTAAAGCATTAGAGTTAATAAAATTGACTCTGACCTGGCAATTGTTGGAGCTGACTGATGTGTGCATCAAGTTGTATAATGTCATACTCTCTATTTTTGTATATGTTTGAAATTTACAATTAAAAAGTTATTAAAAAGAAACACACAAAAGAAGGGCATCAGGTCAAATCTGTTCACAGAAGAATTCCAACAAGGAACCGTTATGTTGTATAAACCTTTCCAGAACATAGGGAAAGATGCAATTTCTCAACTCATTCTTTGAGATTAGTGTAACTCTAATATTAAAACCACACAAGGATATAGCGTTAAAAAAGACAACTCTCAGCTAATATCATTCCTGACCCAGTAATATTAACAAATGGAATATAGCAATATCTTAAAGAATAATACATTAGTAAGTAAGGTTTATTCCCAGTAAGCAAAGTTCAATATTAGGAAATCATTCTGTATAATTTATTGTTCTGAAAGATTAAAAGAAAAAGTCATTTCACCAGATACCAAAAAAATTATTTTAGAAAAGTCAATGCCTACCCATGTTTTAGAAGTAGCAAACCAGAACATAAAAATCAATTTACAAGGTAACAGAACAGATGGTAACTACCTGGTGGTAAACATAGCATAATGTATAAATGTGTCAGGTCTCTAAGTTGTACACCTGCAACCAATGTAACATTGTATATCAACAATTCTCAAAAAAATTAACTTACACTTTTTACCCTATGTAGTCCTGATTTTTATAAATTTATGGGTTTAAAATTCCTGGTAGAGGGGAAATTCTCAGGCCCAGCACAGGCCAATGCAAATGAGCAGTGAAGGACAAGGAAGAGAACAAAATTCAGCAGAGGTAAAGATGGGAGGTGACACTATCTCTTACTTGAAAGAAGGCAGAGCAAGAAGAGAAAAGAAAGATGGGCTCCTGCTCCACTCCTAGGATATAAAACAGAGCACAAGGTTTGGTCTATTTCATACGTAACTTATTATTTTTTTCAAGATTTTATTTATTTATTTATTTGACAGAGAGAGAGAGATCACAAGTAGATAGAGCAGCAGGCAGAAAGAGAGGGAGAGGCAGGCTCCCTGCTGAGCAGAGAGCCCAATGCAGGGCTCCATCTCAGGACCCTGGGACCATGACCTGAGCTGAAGGCAGGGGCTTAATTAACCCCCTCAACCACCCAGGAGTCCCAATTATTTTTAATTAAAGAATAGTTTATGTTCAATATTATATTAGTTTCAGGTGTAAAACATAGTAACTTAAAAATTATATACTTACAGAATGTTCACCACAATAAATGTAGTTATCATCTGACACCAGATAATATTACTAGTCTTACTGACTATATGCTGTCTGCTGCATTTTTCATCTCTGTGACATATATATATAGACACACATATATATATATACACACATATCTATATCTATATAGATATATATCTATATAGATATATATAGATATATATCTATATAGATATATATCTGTACATATAAAGCACACATATATATGTATATGTATATATATTAAAAAACACACATGTACACATATGTGTGTGTGTGTGTTTCACTGAAATATGGCTGACACACAATGTTGTGTTAGTTACAGGTGTACAACATAGTGACTCAAGAACTCTCTAAAATATGCTATGGTCACTGCAAGTATAGCTACCATCTGTGGCAACACAAACCATTAAAATACCATAGGCTATGTTCTCTATGCTGTACCTCTCATCCCCATAACTTATTCACTCCATAACTGAAAACCTGTACTTCCTACTTCACCCATTTTGCCCATCCTACTAATCCCTTCCTTCAGTTTATTCTCTGTATATATTGTTCTTTTTCTGGTTTTTGTTTCTTGGTTTTGTTTTTTAAATTCCACATTTAAGTAAAATCATGAAGTTTTTGTCTTTGTCTGACTTATTTCACTTAGCATAATACCCAGTAGGTATTATTACATGATGTCACAAATAGAAAGGTCTCATTCCTTTTTACTGCTGAGTAATATCCCATTTTGTGTGTGGGGGTGTGGCGGTGGGTGTATACCACTTCTTCATCCATTGAACTATCAAAGGAAACTTGAGTTGCTTTCGCAATTTGGCTATTGTAAATAATGCTGCAATAAAATAGGGATGCATATATCTTTTTTTGCACTAGTGTTTTCCCTTTATTTAGGCAAATATCCAGTAGTGAAATTACTGGTATTCCTATTTTTTTATTAATTTTTTATTTTTTATAAACATATATTTTTATCCCCAGGGGTACAGGTCTGTGAATCACCAGGTTTAACACACTTCACAGCACTCACCAAAGCACATTCCTATTTTTAATTTTTTTCAAGAACTCCATACTATTTTTCATAGTGGCTGCACCATTTTTCATTTCTGCCAATAGTGCACAAAAGTTCTTTTCTTCCACATCCTAGCCAACACTAATTTCTTGTCTTTTTGATACTAACCTTTCTGACAGGTTACGGTGATATCTCATTGTAGTTTTGATTTGCATTTCCCTCGTGATTAGTGACGCTGAGCATCTTTTTTATATATCTGTTAGCCATATAAATGTCTTCTTTGGGAAAATTTCTC
This sequence comes from Mustela putorius furo, assembly GCF_011764305.1. NCBI lineage: Eukaryota > Metazoa > Chordata > Mammalia > Carnivora > Mustelidae > Mustela > Mustela putorius. Next base: position 18,268,250 of record NW_025421998.1, read on the forward strand.
TTCACATCCTCTCCCCATTTTTTAACCAGATTGTTTGGTTTTTGGTGTTGAGTTGTATGACTTCTTTGTATATTTTAGATGTTAACCCCTTATCAAATACATCACTTGCAAATATCTTCTCCCATTCAGTGGGCTGCCTTTTTACTTTGCTTTGTTTCCTTCACTGTGCACAAACTTTTTATTTTGGTATATTCCCAACAGTTTATTTTTGCTTTTATTTCCCTTGCTTTAGGAAGCAGATCCAGAAAAATATTGCTAAGGCTGATGTCCAAGACATGACCGCCTATGTTTTCTTCTAGGAGTTTAATGGATTCAGGTTTCACATGAAGGTCTTTAAACCATTTTGAGTTTATTTTTGTGCATGGTGTAAGAAAAATTAGCAAGACAGGAAACAACATGTGTTGAAGGGGATGTGGGGAAAGGGGAACCCTCTTACACTGCTGGTGGGAATGCAAGTTGGTACAGCCTCTTTGGAGAACAGTGTGGAGATTCCTCAAGAAATTAAAAATAGAACTTCCCTATGACCCTGCCATTGCACTCCTGGGTATTTACCCCAAAGATACAGATGTAGTGAAAAGAAGGGCCATCTGTACCCCAATGTTTATAGCAGCAATGGCCACGGTCGCCAAACTGTGGAAAGAGCCAAGATGCCCTTCAATGGACGAATGGATAAGGAAGATGTGGTCCATATGCACTATGGAGTTTTATGCCTCCATCAGAAAGGACGAATACCCAACTTTTGTAGCAACATAAACGGAACTGGAAGAGATTATGCTGAGTGAAATAAGTCAAGCAGACAGAGTCAATTATCATATGGTTTCACTTATTTGTGGAGCATAACAAATAGCATAGAGGACATGGGGAGTTAGAGAAGAGAAGGGAGTTGGGGGAAATTGGAAGGGGAGGTGAACCATGAGAGACTATGGACTCTGAAAAACAATCTAAGGGGCTTGAAGTGGTGGGGGGGTGGGAGGTTGGGGTACCAGGTGGTGGGTATTATAGAGGGCACGGATTGCATAGAGCACTGGGTGTGGTGCAAAAATAATGAATACTGTTATGCTGAAAATAAATAAATAAATAAATAAAGATCAAGAAGACATCCAAATGAAAATAATAATAATAATAATAATAAATAAATGGAAAGACAAATCTTGTCCTTGGTTAGGAAGACTCCATATTGTAATGTTATCAATTAATCTATAAATACAATCTCATCAGAATTTAAAAAAAAAGAATGTGGCCCAGTTTCATCCTTTTACCTGTAGTTGCCCAGTCTCCCCAACACTATTTTTGAAGAGACTGTCTTTTTCCCATTGCATATTCTTGCCTCCATTGTCACAGATTAATTGGCCATTTAAGTACAGGTTTAGTTTTGGGCTCTCTGTTTTGTTCCATTAGTCTAGGTGTCTGTTTTTGTGCCAGTATTGTACTGTTTTGATTACAACAGCTTGACAGTATAGCTTGAAATCTGGGATTGTGATGCCTCCAGCTTTGTTCTTTCTCAAGACACCTTTGGCTACTCATGTCTTCTGTGGCTTCTTATAGATTTTAGGCTTATTTGGTTTAGTTCTGTGAGAAATTCTATTCATATTTTGATAGGGATTACATTGAAGGTGTATTTGTTTGGGTAGTATGGACATTTTAACCCTAGTAATTCTTCCAGTTCACGAGCATAGAATATTTTTTCATTCATGTATGTCCTCTTCGGTTTCTTTCATCAATGTGTTATTGTTTTCAGAGTACAGGTCTTTCACTTTTTTGGTTAAATTTATTCCTAGGTATTTTATTATTTTTGGTACAATTATAAATGGGATTGTTTTCTTTATTCTTCTTTCTGCTAGTTTGTTATTAATATATAGAAATTATATTGATTTTGTATCCTGCAACTTTACTGAATTCTTATATTACTTCTAAAAGTTTTTTGTTGCTGTTGGACTTCTTAGGATTATCTATATAGAACTTCATGTCACCTGCAGGTAGTGACAGTTTTGCTTCTTACTTAGCAGTTTGGGAGTCTTTTGTTTCTTTTTCTTGTCTGATTTCCTGACTAGGACTTCCAGTACTGTGTTGAATAAAAGTGGTAAGAGTGGACATCCTTGTCTTGTTGCTGGTCTTGGGGGAAAAAGTTTCAGCTTCTCACAATTGAATGTGATGATGTCTATGAGTTTGTCATATAGGGCCTTATATGGTGAGGTATGTTCCCTCTAAACCAAGTATCTTGAAGTTTTTATCGTGAATAGATGTTGAATTTTGTCACATGCTTTTTCTGCATCAATGAAATGATTATATGATTTTTATCATTCATGTTGTTCTTGTGGTGTATCACATTGATTTGGAAATATTGACCCATTCTTGCGTCCCTGGAATAAATACCACTTGATGTTGGTGCATGATCCCTCTCATGTATTGTTGAATTGTTTTCAACCAATATTGGTTTTCCAATATTTTTTAACTCTTTTTTTTTTAAAGATTTTATTTATTTACTTTATTTACTTTTAACTCTTTTTTTTTAAAGATTTATTTATTTATTTATTTGACACAGAGAGAGAGAGATCACAAGTAGGCAGAGCAGCAGGCTGAGAGAGGAGGAAGCAGGCTCCCCACTGAGCAGAGAGCCTGATGTGGGGTTCGATCCCAGGACCCTGAGATCATGACCTGAGCTGAAGGCAGAGGCTTAACCCACCCAGCTACCCAGGCACGCCTGGTTTTCCAGTATTTTAAATATTGAGTACTTTTGCATCTGTGTTCATCAAGGATATTGGCCTCTCCTTTTGACTTTTTTGTACTGTCTGTTTCGGCAACAGGGTTGATGCTGGCCTCATAGATTACATTTGAAAGCATACTTTCCTCTTCAGTTTTTTTAGAATAGTTTGGGAAGGATAAATATGAACTCTTCTTTAAATGTTTGGCAGAGTTTGGGCGCCAAACTCTGGGGTGGCTCAGTGGCTTAAGCCGCTGCCTTGGGCTCAGGTCATGATCTCAGGGTCCTGGGATCGAGTCCCACATTGGGCTCTCTGTTCAGCAGGGAGCCTGCTTCCCTCTCACTCTCTCTGCCTGCCTCTCTGCTTACTTGTGATCCCTCTCTGTCAAATAAATAAATAAAATCTTTAAAAAAAATGTTTGGCAGAGTTTACATGTGAAACCATCTGGTATTAGACTTTTGTTTGTTGGTAGTATTTTGATTACCAATTCAATTTCATTGTTAGTTATCCATCTGCTCAGATTTTTCATTTTCCTGATTGGATCTTGGAAGATTGTATGTTTCTAGGGCTTTATCCATTTCTTCTAAGTTATCCAATTTGTTGGCATACAGTTTTTCATAGTAGTTTCTTAATCCTTTGTATTTTTATGATTTTATTTTTCTGATTTTATTTAAGTTTTTTCCCTCTTTTTTTTTCTTGATGAATCTGACTGAAGGTCTACCAATTTTGTTTACCTTTCCAAAGAACCAAAGAACCATCTCTTAGTTTCATTGATTTTTTTTTTTTTTGTCTCCTTTATTTTCACTCTGATCTTTAGTATTTCTCCTACTAACTTTGGGCTTGTTTATTCCTTTTTTTTTCTTCTGTTTTCTTTCTGTATCGCTTGTTTGAGATTTTTCTTGTTTCTTGAGGAAGCCCTGTGTAACTATAAACTTTCCTCTTAAAATTGCTTCTGCTGGCCATCAGAAAAAGATGAAATCCTGTCATTTGCAACAACATGGCTGGATCTACTATTATGCTACGTGAAATAAATCAATCGGAGAAAAACAATTGTCATATGATCAATTGTCATATGATCTCACTGATACATGGAATTTGAAAGACAAGGCAGAAGATCATAGGGGAAGAGAGGAAAAAATGAAACAAGACAAAACTAGAGAGGGAGACAAACTGTAAGAGATTCTTAATCTCAGGAAACAAATTAAGGGTTGCTGGAGGGGAGGGGCATGGAGGGATGGGGTGGTTGAGTGATGGAGATTGGGGAGGCTATGTGTTGTGCAGAGTGCTATGAATTGTGTAAGACTATGAATTATAGACCTGTACCCCTGAAACAATTTATTTTAAAAAATAATTTTTTAAAAAAATGCTTCTGCTATATCCCAAATATTTTGGGATCTTTTGTTTTCATTTTCATTTGTCTTTAGGTATATTTTACTTCTCTTTTTCCTTCATCGACCCAAATGTCATTTAGCCTGTAAGTGAGGGTTTTTTTGAGTTTTTTCATGTAACTGATTTCTAGTTTTGTATCCTTGTGATCAAAAAAAATGCTTGATAAAATTTCAGTCTTTTTAAGTTTATTGAGACTTGTTTCGTGGTTTAACATGTCACCTATAATGGAGAGCGTTCCATGTGTGCTTGTAAAGAATATAGATTCTGCTGTTTTGGAATGAAATATTCCATAGATATAGATATAGTTATAGATATAGATATATAAAGTCCATCTGGTCTAATTTGTTGTTGAAAGCCACTGTTGCCTATGATTTTCTGTAATAGTTGCTTAATTTAAAAAAAACAAATAATGCATATATGATCAATAAACTATATTGATCAAATTTATTGCATAATTTTCTAGTTCACTACTTTTGTATCTTTGTCAGCCCAGCATTTATCCTGTGATCAAAAATAATACAAACTTCTAAATGTGTAAAAATAATTGGAAAAAGTGAATATAATCTGTATAAATTTACTGCCTCTTTGATTTTTAACACATATCCATATACCAATTATAATTTGGGACCCATGGAGCATTTTTGCCAATTTATGCCTTCCCAAATTATGTAAATCCTCACATTTCAGCAGATTTTTACACATCAATCATTAGTTTGTATAATTTCATTGTGAAGAACCTTGAGAATTCTTAGTAAATGTGATCTGGCACAGAGCTTTAAAGTCATTCTTAATGAGGCACCTGGATGGCTCAGTTAGTTGAGTGTCTGCCTTTGGCTCAGGTCATGATCTCAGGATCCTTCAACCCATATTGGGCTCTCTGCTCAGCGGGGGAGTCTCCTTCTCATCTCACTCTCTGTGCATATTCTCTCTCTCTCTCTCAAAAATAAGTAAAACCTTTAAAAAAGTAAAGTCATTCTTAAATCTTGAATATTGTTGGCACATGAAGGACTACACAAGAATATCCAGAATTTGGCGACAGCATAAGGAAAAAAAAATCTGAAAGTGAAAACAGAAAGCCATGTAATCATAACACCAAACGTTGAAGAAACAGCTTACAAATGTGTTGCCTGATTTGGAAAATGGTTGATTCCTGTGTCAAGAAGACATGGTTCAGATGTCACTGATGTAAAATGAAACTGTCCCCCCTCTCCAGCTGCATTGTAGCTTGCCTGGCACACTGAAATGGTACCTGTGGGATTTGCGCTGTTTTCTGATACTATCCAGGAGGTGCTTTGATTCTAGAAGACCACAAGCCCTAACCTTGACCATATTATTGCCAGAAGAAAGAAAGCTAATTTTCCAGACTTAACTAACCTAATGAAGATATTTTCTGAGAGCATCTAATACTCTGTGTCTTATTCTGTATCAGCCAACCAAATTACTAATATGTAAACTCATTTTCAGAGGGAAACTGCTGTACAAATAACAGAATCCCATTGTCAAATCAGGTTTGTTTCACACTGCAGTTTATTAAATCTTCCCATGAAGTAACCAAACTTGAAGTTGCTTGTGAGCTTAGTTGACGTTTCAGCCTCTATAGTTTAATCAGCTTTGAGCAAGCAATTGATAGAACTATTTCTGGACCAGCTCTAGGACTATGTAGATACCCTTAAGACATTTTATATATGAGGAACATAATGGCTTCTCTGGTGCTTCTCTCTTCGTTTGCAATAGGTAGTTACTCTGTTTAATACTAAGTAAGAAAATATCAATGATAAACATCCAACTTCTATTTATTATTTGGCCATTTTCTAAAAATATATTTTATTTCTTTGTTTACAGTCACTGAATGGACAAAAGAAGACGAGTACACAAGACAAGTTTCCAAGATCTTGTTTCATTCAAAAAATTGTCTATTCCCAGCAGCTTCATCTGTATAGACGTGATAGTCCCAAGATATTTTGTGACTACAGAAACACAGGATCTGAGCTCACTCTGGGGACAGAAAACCAGCACCAGGCAGAACGGAGCTTGGAAAAGTGAGAACAACAAAGACTACTCTGAAAACAAATGGCCAGGAAAGTCCAGGGGAAAAAAAACCTGAGGACTGGACAGGGCCACAGATTTATTTCTAATTATGGAGGGCTTTGGGAACAGGTATCCATTTCGCCATCAGGAAGAAGAAATCCAAGTAGTCAAAAACTCCGTAAGCAAGCAGGTAATCCTATAATTATGTAATAGAAATCTCGAGCTTAAAGCCCAAATTGAGCTTTTAATTTGATCTCCTAAGTCTCTTTCCACAATTGAAGTTGTCCACAATTCATTTATTAAAACTTTCATTTTAATTTCAATTCATTTATTAAAACTTTCTGTATTTAAAGCCAAAACCTAAGAATAATCAAGATTCCATTCTTCTCCATATAATTCTCGTGAATCTCCTCCTACTCTCCCACACAAATCTTATGTCTCAGAAAGTCCTGTTAGCTCTATTTCCAAATATCTCAGATCTGCCCCCCTTTTTTCTCTCCACTTTCCATCTTAGTCCAAGCCTCTATCATCTCTCATGCGGATTGCAGTGACCACTTAGCTGGTTTCCATGCTTACTCTCTTGCCCCTTAACATCTCTTCTGCATACAGCAGCTATGTTGATGCCAAGTTGATGGCCAGAGTTGGAGCAGCCCACTTAGGCCACAGAATCAAAGTCTTGCATTGAAAAGAGCAAAGCAGAGGCACCTGGGTGGCTCAGTGGGTTAAAGCCTCTGTCTTCTGCTCAGGTCATGATCCCAGGGTCCTGGGATCGAGCCCCGCATCAGGCTCTCTGCTCGGCAGGGAACCTGCTTCCTCTTCTCTCTGCCCGCCTCTCTGCCTACTTGTGATCTCTGTCTGTCAAATAAATAAAATCTTAAAAAAAAGAAAAAGAAAAAAGAAAAGCAGGAGGATTGAGCAAAAGTGTGAATTCCTAAAGCATTATATCATTTCTGCATGGCTTATTCTGAGAGAAAGAAGTCAACTTAAATCTTATTTAGGACACTGTTTATTTGGGTCTGTTTTGGTTTGGTTTGGTTTGGTTTTGGCTTCTGGTACAACCAACTAAGTATAACTGCGTCCAGATACAGATTCTGGATGAAATAATATGCTCTAACAGAGACATGCTGTAAAGGAGGTGAAGTATATCCCATATGTCCCTGCCTTCCGTGGTGGCCCTTTCAGACAGGGCCCCATTGCACTGAAGAAGGTTGCAGTCTGTGCCTCCCAGGTTCTAGGAGCAGCAAGTGAACAGAGGTTTGAGGTGGGACATCAGCAGAGCAAGGCTAAAGAACACCATTTCTGAGGGGACACGAAGGAAGGAAAACTGATTCCTGGGTTTCCCCATAAGATTGTTTGTCCCTAGAAGGCAGAGTTTCTATCATATAAATCCCTGTAAGTCCAACAAGATCTTGAGCATAATAGCTGCTCATGAAACAATAGAATCCAATAAAGGCTTTTCTGAGAGGAAAAAGCCTTTGAGCCCACCCTGAGCTTGGCTTCCCTCTTTGTCAGGGAAAATTATGAATTTTGAACTCAATCAATTGCTTTCCTATGTTTAGTATTATACCTCTGCATAGAGGCACCTGTTGGCTCAGTTACTGAAGTGTCTGCCTTTCGTTCAGGTCATGATCCCAGGGTCCTGGGATTGAGCCCTACATCGGGCTCCCTGCTCCATGGGGAGTCTGCTTCTCCTCACCCTCTGCTGTTCTCCCTGCTTGTGCTCTCTCACTCTCTATAAAATAAATAAATAAAATCTTTAAAAAAAAAAAAAAAACATCTGTGTAGAATGTGTTGCATTGTTTTGTTGATATACCATCCAGAATAGCACTACATGGAATTCAGTGCTTAATAAATGTTTTGGGGTGCTAGTGATAACAATTTATTGAACAGAAGCTCACATTAATTTTTTTTAAAGATTTTATTTATTTATTTGACAGAGAGATCACAAATAGGCAGAGAGGCAGGCGGGGGCAGGGGCGGCGGTGGAAGCAGGCTGCCCACTGAGCAGAGAACCTGATGCAGGACTCAATCCTAGGACCCTGAGATCATGACCCGAGCTGAAGGCAGAGGCTTTAACCCACTGAGCCACCCAGGCGCCCCAGAAGCTCACATTAATTTTTAAAGGTCTAAGCATTAGTACAGAGAAGTATCTAGATGGTAGCTAAAAACTACTGTTGACAATATGAGAGCCAATACTATGCTAGATTTAGTGTAATAATACAATGGGCACATGATGTAAGATTATAATGAAACTAACTGAATAAATGTCTGTGAGAAGAGGTCATTATTTTGTGCTTACTCCTCAGAGATTGTAATGATCACACTAGAAAAAAGTATTAACATTTTTGCTAGCCCACACACATTTTTCTGAGCCTGCATAAGGAACACCCATGGCCTTCTGTTGCTTTCCTCTAGCAAAACCAGAGGCAGAGGGCAGGACAGAATGGGAAGATAAATGGCAGAGGTAGGATGCATTCTACACATTCAACTCAGTTTGATTCTGGAGTACAAGAAGGCCACTAGGAGTTATGTTTACACTAAAGCTATTTTGGGAATGGTTAGATTATTACCCAATAACAAGGACGCAGAAGAGGCAAGTGTAGGGGCAGATTCCTTCATGCAGACAGAGAATTAATTCACCCTGAGCTTCTAGCTAGTAGCGATACTGTGATTACTGTTGTTACCCATGCGACAGACAATTCTTTTTTCTTTTCAACATTTTATTTATTTGAGAGAGAGAGCACATGAGTGGGGGATGGGGGGAGAGGAAGCGGGAGAGAGAGAAGCAGACTCTCTGCTGAACAGGGAGCCTAATGTGGGGCTCGACACCAGGACCCTGAGCATGACCTGAGCAGAAGCTCAACCATCTGAGCCAGCCAGGTGCCTCATAATAGACATTCCTAACTCCCTTCTTTCTTGCAGGTGGAGCTTTCCTCCCATTCTACAAATTGGGCGTGCCAGCATTCTCACTTTTTCATCCTCCCTACGACTGGGGCACGGGCGTTCATCCAGCTCGGGCCAGTCGGGCCCAAGGGAAGTCCAAGGGGACCTCTTGAAAAAGATTTTTGCATCTAACAGACACCTTCAAAACAAAACTCCACTTTATCTTCTTGCTTCTGTGTACTCTTGTGTGAGGTCATGATAGTTAGAGCTGTAGCAATCATCTTGTGACTTGTGTGACAAAGACGGGTCTTCAGTACATTGAGGGTAATGGAGCGGAGAAAATGGAGAAGAGCCAGAATCTTGATATTCTTGAGTTACTGAGCCCACCCTAGAAAAACCATCCCTGTTGTGGATGAAATTAAACCCTTATTCCTTAAGCCACTTTTAATAGTAGCTTATTTCCTGGAGCCCAAAGCATTCTTTCTGAGAAAAGTGAGGGAGACCTTCTTAAGACAGGATGGTACCATTCAAATGTCCTCTAGCTAAGGAAGCCCTTGAGAAGTTGTCCTAAGTATCTGAGATGAGACAACTGCAAGAACCAGAATTCTTTTTAGGGTGTATTGTGAGCTATAATTACTGGGGGTCCAAGAGCCTCACACAGCACCACATTTCATAAAAGTACAAAACCACTGAACGAGCATGAGTTCAGGACATGCGGCTGCAGGAGGATGGCAAGTATGCTAGAAAACCTCACCATCAGCCAGAGGATGGAGCAGAGACAATGACGCCAAAATCGGAGAGCAATCAGGGCACTGAAGTGAGTCTCAATGAAACCTTGAGAAGGGAGGATCTGGGAAGAGAAGAGGAGAGAAGATCGTAAGTCCTAAACCATGTGGTTTGTTTCACAAGTTTTTGATTATCCCACAAGGTTGGTGGGACCTCAAGAGACAAAAGAAAATCTAGAACAGTTTATTGTGTCTATGGTATCATAGGTGTGGTTCACCAGAAGAGAACATTTAAAGTCTTGGCAAGGACCATGAGCTTTAATTAAATGGGATTATTTTAATTGAATAGTATCTACAGACGCACTGCTCAGTTTTCAGGGTAGTGCTCACATTCATTCTCACTGAGTTTGGATGAATTTGAGCAGCAGATTAATATCCTAATATGCAGCTTATAGCACGAAGTATCTGTGGGAAATCCAGTCCACGAGCCCAACTCAGAATTCTGAATTTCAGAGAAGGCCACAGGGATCCCACTATGCAAGAGGAGCCCCTTGGTCCCCTCTGAAAAATGTGGAAAGGCTCTTTGGAGCTGAAGTTTGCCACGGGTTTGTATGATTAACACCCCTGGCTACAGACAGGATCCAGAATGTTCCCTAGTTTCTGATTAACAGAAGCTATAGTTTATCAGAAAATTCACCCCTGGGAAAGAAAGAGACACCTAGTCCAGGTCTGGGTAAATTTTGGGATAGATGACATATGGTTTCTTCTGGGACCTATAGTCAAGTTCCATGCTAAAAGGAACTGTGGAATGATAGGTTCCAACTTCCTTTGGAGAAAATACTGTCATCCTGGTGTCAAAGGGAAACACAAGAGGGATAATGGTTAAAGGAAGAAAAGAAAGTTGTTGTTGTTGTTTTTCTTTTTACTGGGTTTACTAGCCAGTATCTGTGAACTATAACCATTGAGTCTGCCAGCTTGTCTGGCCAAAGGCTCAGTGCCACACAGACTGAGGTAGGTAAAAAGAGGAAAGAAAGCAGAGATGGGAGGCAGAGACCTCTCTTTCTGGAAAAGGAGAACGATATTGTGGTATCTGGAAAGGAAGTTGGGCTCTTTCCGTTTTGTTCTTTAAAAGAAGAGAAATCCAAATATGTCTATGTGCCAAGAAGAAGTCAACAGGAAGGGGGTGTTTAGAGACTCAGAAGAGAGATGATGTCTAATTGAGCTGGACCAGGGGAGACTGAATGGGGGTGGGCAGGGAGGGATGGACCCAGAGCACTGATGAGAGCGATTCACCTGAGGCAGAAGGAAGGACTCTTCTTTCTCTGAGCAAAAAAAGAAAACACAGGTGTGGAGGCCAGTATCTGTCAGTATAAACCCGGTTATGCTTACGGTAGCAACCTCTAAAAGCTCCACAGCTCACACCAAGAAAGGTTAATTTCTCACTCACACTTCATGGCCAGCGCCAGTTGGCTCTGACTTGATTCTGGGTTGTTCGCTCTTCAGGATTTAGGCCCATGGGTCAGCCCCTCCGTGGCCTACTGCAATCTTTGGGACAGAAGGAGAAGAGAGAATGACAAACCACACCTGGGCTCTTAAAGCTGCTGCTGGGAGTGATGCTCATCCCCGCAGCACACATTTTATGGTGAAAGCAACCCCCATCATCACGCCTAAGCTCAACACTAAAGGACATAGGAAAAGGACTGTGATTTGGGGTGAACCATACAAGCTGTTAGAAGTTGCTCCTTTGTTCATTCAGTCAATATCTGTGAAGCCCCCGCTCTGTGCCTGGTGCTCCACTTGGCTCTCTGAATGAGACCGAGGTGCTGTCGAAGCTATGACCATTTAGGGAGTTCCTGCTAATGGCCTGGCATCACCTGACTGACACAGGGGACTCCCCCAACCGCTGAGAGGGAGGGAGTTGTTTCGGGGTCATGGGTTTGAGGAGAGAGGTAAACATTTCAAATAACCTCTGAGGAAAATGGGGAAAAAAAAAAAAAGCTGAATGGAGGAAGTGGAAGAGTCACCGAAGGCGTCCTGCAACGGATGCAGATTCCTGTGTCACTGTGTGACGTTTCCTGTGAATGCTCAGTAGCCTGGATACTCCCACAGAAGAAAAGGTAAGGATCTGGGACCAGCTGGGAGATGATGGAGCCAGGCATGGTGCGGGTACTATGAAAAAATGGTATCTAGCCCAGGTCTCGATAGGGAGAAAAGGAAAGTCATCTGGGCAGATGCTGGGTCTTGAGAGCTAAGGACATTTGCAGTGCAATGACCGTGAACAACCCAAGTCCATGTGCTAATCCTTCCTGTTTGTGGGTTACACTTACGCTATCACTTCTGTACGTTCAGAAGACTCAGCAGTTTTCTGTGTGTTCCTGTGTGCCTGCAGAAGACCCAGCCGCTGAGTCATCGAAGAGTGCGTCAACGGTGGGCAGCGCTGACAATCAGATCTGCGAAGACCCACATCTTTTTGTAGATGAGTCCCTTTCCTTGGGAAATTACAACACTTGAGAAGGCCCCAAAGCACCATGGAAGTTTGAATAAGAAAAGACTTAAGTTTAATTAAAAAGTTCTTCTGTTACATTTATCTTTGTGACAATTGTTGCTTCTTGGTAAAACTAGAGGAAATTATAAAGGGGGATGGACAGGACCATTGTCAGGAGTTGCAGATTCGTGAATCCCATGCCTACCTCTTGAGGGTTTTTTTTTTCCTGTTCTGTTTTGTTTTGTTTTTAACTGTTTCTTACTGAAGTGAAACCAGGTCATATGGAAATATCTGAGGCAACTTTGAAATACAAACGTGTGCAGAAGTCTGGAAGAGTGTGGGGAAACAGGAGTGGTACAGTAACACCCACTTTGTCTAATCAAATATATGAGTGGCAAGCTGTCCTAGCACTCTAAGGGATATAAATCAGGAGCTGGGTGCCCAGTTTACCCTGCATGACTGGCCATTGGGTATGAATGGTAGTTTAACTCAGGGCTTTGAATAAAGTGAGGGGACCCAACTGAGTCTTTTTATTATTTGTTATGTGAGGGTGCCTATGAGAAGCAGTTTCTCAAAAACTTTTACATGCTACTGGATAAACATGCCAAATGCTGGTTGTTAACCCGTCTTTCAAGGGAGGCTATTTAAAAATGAAATCTTAACTTTGTATTTGGTGATCATTTCATAGTTCTGAAGCCCAATTAACTCAGAACTGGTCCTGTGTTAAGCATGTAGGTAGTTACATACAGCGTGCCTGATTCTCAGGCAAATGGTGATTTTTTCTATTGCAAATATAACTTCTTTTCCTCTGGAGGTGCTGTGAGGGGTTAAGTCACTAATATGTATGCAGGCCTTGTGACTTTCTTACATTTAATAAACAATGCAATCTTAACATTTTTGCTTGAATTGATCAACGTTTTCACTTTAAAAATGCAAATTCAACTCAAAGACTGCAAGATCAATTTTTATTTTGCTTTAAAGAAAATCCTACCATAAACAAAGCCCATTTTGTAATCAGGGCCCAATTTTTTTTCCTGAATAAGGCAGCACAGAACAATGGTCAGTTATACATACATGGATTCCAGGAAGCTAAGCCAAAAGAATTTGTCATTTAAGTAAGGTAGGTTATGGAAATTTTAAATGAAGAAAAAAAGCACCAAATCAAGAAAGGCATCAAGGATCATCCTCTTTATTTGAATCACACTGCTTGACTTAATAAAATTTGCCAAAATTAAAAAAAAAAAAATTTTAAGTAATTTACCTACTTGTTTTAAAAAAATAACCAAAAAGGGGGAAAAAAGCCTCTTCTGTTTTCAAACTTTTTGCTGAAAATTCTTATTCTAAATGTATTATTATTTACTACCTTGGTGAGTTTATTATTACTACCTTGGTATCTCACCACTTCCGTGATCTTGGCCTGCATGGACTCTATAGATGGAGGCGACTGTCAAGAACCTGCACTTATTCCAAGACCACAGTCTGGACCCAAGTTTGCTTTTAACTGAAGAGGTAGGTCTCGGTTTTGTTGTGATGAATCTCTCAATTCACAGCGTCCCCCTTCCCATCCCACACCACCCCCCACCCCCCCATAAAGTGAGATTTTTACCAACTTTTAAAATAGTCTATAGAGTTCCTATGCCTGTTTTCATTGATCCGCTTCCCCCCCGCGCCCCCGCTACTTGTATCTTGTAAAACCTAAATCTTGGAATAAAAAATTTTAAAAAAAGGCCGCAGCAGCTACTGATCATGTGGACAAAGGAAATCTTAATTTTACGCAAAACTACAATCACGTATGAGAATTGCATAAGTGGATCGTCTACACTTCGGTGAAGTCATCCGACGTCGTATCCGTTGCTTCTTTTTTGGAGGTTACCAAATCATTTCCCAAAATTTAACAACTAAAGCAATGATGAAATCAGTTTTGCACCGTGTCACAACTTGGCCCGTTGCCGTTTACTTCTCGGCACTGTTAGATTCAATGAGGCCTCGTACTTTCATTATCTGGGAGGGCTGAATTCAACCCCCGCCTTCACGTGCAGACTGTTTTCTGCGGAAAAAAAGTCAAAACATCAAAGGATCCAAGAGCTCAGCAACACAGGCAGAGGAAATCGGAGTCGATGCAGAGCAAAGGGTCCCCTCAGACCTTCCTCATCGCCGCTCTTCGGATTTTAAAGAGAGGCTTAGGAGGACCTATTGGGACAAGAGGGCTGCAGGCAAAAGGTTCGATCCCCAATCCCAGCCGGAGACAAAGGTGAGTAACTGCGGGAGGGGGATGGGGAGACCGGCAGAGGAAGGCTTCACGACCACCAGCCGGGTGGCGTGACTTCAGGACTCAGAAAACGAGCCAGGACAGGGTAGGACAGGAAGGGGTCAGCCAGGCGGACGAACCCGCTAATCGCAGGAGGGGCGAGGCTGGGAATTCCCCCTCCCGCCGCTCTCCGTTACGCGGAGCCGGGAAATGAAATCAACGTAGGGACGCGGGTCCCACACCGGGACTGCCCGGAAGCCTCCGCTTTCCCGGAGCTGGCGTCCTGGAGAAAGAGCGCGTGCCTCACGTCCTCTCCCCCAGCCCCGCCCCCTCGCGCGCTGCGCACGCGCGGCCGCGCCCCGCCCCTCGCGTCCCCTCCGGGGTAATGGGGCGGGGGTGGGGGCGGGGAGCCGAGGTGAGGAGTCGGTCGGAGTCCCTGGGCTGAGAGCTCGAGAGCTACCGGCGCCACCACCCTCCGCCGCGTCACTGCTCCCGGGCCCGCCCTTCTGTGGCCCCTCCTCCCCACTCCTCTTCGCCCTCCTCTCCCCGCCCCTCCGACCGAGCGGTGACTTAAGCAACGGAGCGCGGTGAAGCTCATTTTTCTCCTTCCTCGCCGCCGCGCCGGGCACCTCGCGGCGCGTGGCCCTCACACTCCCGCCCGAGATGAATGCTGCGGCAGACGCCGAGTTCAACATCCTCCTGGCTACCGACTCCTACAAGGTAGAGGTTCGGGGCGGGGGCAGGTGAAGGAGGAGAGGGCGCGTCCGGGACAAGCGCGGGGCTGTGGGGCGGGGGGCGCCGCTCTGGGGTCGTGGCGCTGCACAATCCCGAGGGAAGGAGCGGCCGGGCGGCGGCGGCGGCGGCGGCGGGCTGAGGCAGGTGAAGCTGGCGCCGCAGTGGGGAGGAGGTGGATGGAGGAGGGATGGAGGGATGGACGGCAGGAGGCGGGGCTTTGGGGGTGCGTGGTGTGGGGGGGCGCGGCGAGGGGCTGAGGCGGGCCGGAGACGGCGCGGCCCGCCCGCCGCAGGCGCGGGACGCGGGGCTCCGGGCTCCGGGCTCCCGGCTCGCGGCTGGAGAGGCCGTGGCGGGGTCGGGGCCAGGGAGGCTTGGGCGTCCCCGGCCGAGCGCACGCCTTCCCCGGGAGCGCGGCCTTTTGGCCTTGGGCCGGGTCGGGCAGGGCCAGCCTGGCGAAAGGTCGCCGGAGGAGCGGGTCAGTTAGGTAACGGCCCCTGGGGCTCGGCCGTGCAGAAAAGGAATGAGGTTTGAAAGTGGGTTTTCCCCTAAAGGCTGAATCGAGTGCGCTCCCCCCTTGCTGGCCAGGTACGTCCCTCCCCGAGAAAGAGGTGGGCGAGGACCTAGTAGGGTGCCGCAGCAGCCAGCCACGTTCTTCTGCCTGTGGCCGGGGTGTGGAGGCCACTTATCTGCCCTCGGTAGACGTGCTGGAGTCCCCGGCCCACTCCGCTGGGCTCCGTTTCAAACTCCTTGGCTCCCGGTGATCACTCATACTCCTTATCCCTTGTTGTAGAGGCCGGTAGGCTGCCCTTATTCCATTAGGGCCACTACAGGATTTCTGTGAAAAGGAAAGTGAAAACGGGAGCTAAATGAATTGTAGTTTTAACCCTGGAGAACTCACAGAGAAATGACACATTTGTGTTAATAAGCTTATAGGACACTTGAGAGTATTGCTGCCGCCTTAGTTTTGTTTGAAACTCACACAAATTAGTAAAGGAAAGAATGATGAGAGGAAAATCTGGTAAATGTTCTTTTCCCTAGGTTCCAAATTACATGAAGTTAACTGAACTATACTTTGCTAAGCTTTGTTGACCAGCACACTTAAAAGATGAAATGTCAGGCCAGACACCCCACTTGAACAAAATAAATTTTAGTATTTACTTAACATGGTGGTTTGGAATATGAAGGAAAGCATGATGCTCTCATATTGTTGGTTTTTGTTCAGAACTTTTGCTTTTTCTTTCCTTAAATATTTCCTTTAAAATTTTGGAGAATCCCATTTTGCTTACGTTCTGTTTTGTTCATTTCTTCCCAATCGCCTTAAGATTCTACTTAAGATAATTTAGATGGGTACTTTTTAAAAGTAGAGTCAAGTTTCTTTAACAAGTAGTCTTTTAAATGGAATTTTAAAGTGGAAATCTACAGCATTGCAAGGAGATCAAAATATTATCAAGTATGGTTTACATGACCTTAAAACTTTCTCTTGTCTTTTTCCTAGTGTTTTGAGTATCTTCAGTAATGATTTCACAATGGTCTCATTCATAGTTTTTTCTTAACTAAATTTCTTCCGCCAGTTTTTTTTTGCTAATTAAATCTTTAAAATGATTTCCAAGTTTTCTTAATGTAGCAATTAATGATTTGGTTGGGAATGAGAAATGTAAACAAGTTGATTAGTCTTTTAAAAACAAAAGGAGTACAAATTCCTTTAGTTTGTACTTCCTCTAGCAATTATACATAACAAATGTAAAATTGCCTTAACATCAGTTTTCTGGGATGCTTTTAATTAGAAGAGTGAATTACCTTAAAGTTTTCTAATCTCCTAGCAGGGCATATGTAATGCACTGTTAGAATTTGCACCTATTTCATAAAGTGTATTCCTGCCCATTTTTGAATCAGTCCAATATATTTTATGTTTCTCATGTGAAACCTTTTTATTTTCTTAAATGTGATTTTAAGTCTTTGGTTTAATTCTAGGTAGGTAACATACAGTGTAGATGTGTTGAGGGTGTACAATATAGTGATTCAACACTTCCATATCATTACCCAGTTCTAATCAGGACAAGTGCACTCCTTTATCCCCATCACATTTAACCCATCCCCTCACCCACCTCCTCTCTGGTAACCCTGTTCTCCATAATTAAGAGCCCGTTTCTTGGTTTATCTCTCTCTCTCTCTCTCTTTTTTCCCCTTTGCTCGTTTGTTTTGTTTCTTAAATTCCACGTATGAGTGAAATCATGTAGTATTTGTCTTTCTTTAACTGATGTGTTTTGCTTAGCATGATCCTCTCTAGCTCCATCCATGTCCTAGCAAATGGCAAGATTTCATTCTTTTTTATGGCTCAGTAATCCATTTTGTGTGTGTGTGTGTGTGTGTGTGTGTGTGTGTGTGTATACCACCCCTCTTTTCATTAGTCAAGGGCACTTGGGCTGCTTCCATATCTTGGCTATTGTAAATAATACTCTAAACATAAGGGTGTATGTATCCCTTTGTTATTAGTGTTTTGCATTTTGGGGGTAAGTATCCAGTAGTAAAAATTACTGGATTGTAGGGTAGTTGTATGTTTAACATTTTGAGGAATCTCCATACTGTTTTCCAGATTGGCTGCACCAGTTTGCATTCCCACCAACAGTGCAGGAGGGTTCCTTTTCCTCCACATCCTCGCCTACACTTTTTGTTTCTTGTGTTGTTGATTTTAGCCATTTTGACAGGTGTGAGGTGATATCTCATTATAGTTTTGATTTGCATTTCCCTGATGGTAAGTGATGTTGAGGTTCTTTTCATGTGTCTTTTGGCCATCTGTATGTCTTCATTGGAGAACTGTCTGTTCATGTCTTCCATCCATTTTTGAAATTGGATGATTTGTTTTGTGGGTGTTGGGTTGTGTAAGTTCTTTATATAATTTGGATATTGACACTTTGTAGGACACGTCATTTGCAAATGACATTCCCCCATTAAGTAGGCTATCTTCTAGCTTTGTTGATTGTTTGCTGTGCAGAAGCTTTTTGAGATGTAGTCCCAATAGTTTATTTTTGCTTTTGTTTCCCTTGCCTCAGGAAACATACCTAGCAGTATACCTAGCAACCTGAAGTTGCTTTGGTTGATGTCAAGAAGTTACTGCTCATGTTCTTTTCTAGGATTTTTATGGTTGTAGGTCTCACGTTTAGGTCGTTAGTCCATTTTGAATTTATTTTTTTGTATGGTACAAGAAAGTGGTCCAGTTTCATTCTTTGTGCATAACTGTCCATTTTTCCCAACACCATTTGTTAAAGAGACTTTCCCACTCGATATTTTTTCCTGTTTTGTCGAAGATTAATTGACCATGCAGTTACGGGTTTATTTCTAGGCTTTCTTTTCTGTTCCATTGATCTATGTATCTACTTTTTGCTAGTACAATACTGTTTTGATTACTACAGCTTTGTAATATATCTTGAACTCCAGAATTGTGATATCTCCAGCTTTGTTTTTCTGTTTCAAAATTGCTTTGGCTACTCAGGGTCTTTTGTGGTTCCATACAAATTTTAGGATTGATTGTTCTGCTTCTATGAAAAATACTGTTGGGATTTTTATTGAGATAGCATTAAATGTGTGAATTGCATTGGGTAATGTAGACATTTTAACAATATTTGTTCTTCCAATCCATGAGCATGGAATGTCTTTCCCTTTCTTTGTGTCCTCTTCAATTTCTTTCATCACTGTTTATAGTTCTTAGAGTATAAGTCTTTCACATCTTTGGTTAGGTTTATTCCTAGGTATCTTATTATTTTGGGTGCAAATGTAAATGGGATTGTTTTAATTTCTCCTGCTGCTGCTTCAGTATTGGTGTATAGAAGTGCAAGATTTCCGTACATTGATTTTGTATCCTGCAACTTCACTGAATTAGTTTATCAGTTATAGTAGCTTTTTGGTAGAGTCTTTTGGGTTTTCTATATATGGTATCATTTATTTGCAAATAGTGAATGTTTGACTTCTTTACCAATTTGGATGCCTTTTATTCGTTTTTCTGGTCTGACTTCTGTGGTGTGGATTTCCGGTAATATGCTGAATAAAAGTAGTGAGAGTGGATATCCTTGTCTTGTTCCAGACCTTAGGGGAAAAGCTCTCAGTTTTCCCCATTGAGGATGATGTTCGCTGTGGGTTTTTCAGATATGGCCTTTATTATGTTGAGGTATGTTCCCCCTAAACCTGCTTTGTGGAGGGTTTTTATCATACATTGTACTTTGTCAAAATGCTTTTTCTGCATCTGTTGAAATGACCATATGGTTCTTACCCTTTCTCTTATTGATGTGATGTATCACATTGATTGATTTGCAAATATTCAACCACCCTGCAACCCAGCAATAATACCCACTTGATTGTGGTGAATAATGTTTTTAATGTATTATTGGATTCGATTTGCTGGTATTTTGTTGAGGATTTTTGTATCTGTGTTCAACAGAGATATTGGCCTGTAGTTCTCTTTTTTAGTGGTGTGTTTATCTGGTTTTGGTATCAGAGTGATGCTGGACTCCTAGAATGAATCTGGAAGTTTTCCTTACTTTTTTACTTCTTGGGGATAGTTCAAGAAGAATAATGCTGGGGCGCCTGGGTGGCTCAGTGGGTTAAGCCGCTGCCTTCGGCTCAGGTCATGATCTCAGGGTCCTGGTCTCTGCTCAGCAGGGAGCCTGCTTCCCTCTCTCTCTCGCTGCCTGCCTCTCCATCTACTTGTGATTTCTCTCTGTCAAATAAATAAATAAAATCTTTAAAAAAAAAAAGAAGAAGAAGAAGAATGCTAACTCTTCTTTAAATACTTGGTAGAATATTCCTATAAACCCATGTGGTCCTGGACTTTGATTTTTTAGGTTTTATTTTGTTTGTTTGTTTGTTTTTATTACTGACTCAGTTTTTTTGCTAATAATCACTCTTTTCTAACTTTCTATTTCATCCTGTTTCAGTTTTGTAGTTTATATATTTCTAGAAATTTAGCCATTTCTTCTAGGTTGCAACCAGTTTGTTGGCATATAGGTTTTCATGATATTCTCTTATATGTGTTTGTATTTCTTTGGTGTCGGTTGTTATTTTTCCTCTCTCATTTGTGATTTTGAGTCCTTTCTCTTTTTTTCTTGAGTCTTGGCGGTTCATCAGTTTTGTTGAGTTCTTCAAAGAATCAGCTCCTGGTTTCATTGCCCTATTCCATTATTTTTTAAATTTCTGTATCATTTATTTCTGCTGTAATCTGTATTATTTCCTTCCTTCTAATGTTTTTAGATTTTGTTTGTTGTTGTTTTTCCTAGCTCCTTTAGGTGTAAGATTAGGATGTTTATTTGAGATTTTTCTTGCTTTTTGAAATAATCTTATACTGCTACAAACTTGCCTCTTAGAATTGTTTTTGTTGCATCCCAAAGGTTTGCGACCATTGTGTTTTCATTTTGTTTCCATGTACTTTTTAATTTATTTTTTGATTTCCTGATTCATCCATCATTGTTGAGTAGCATGTTATTTAACTTCCATGTATTTGTCATCCTGCCAGATTTTTTCTTATGGTTGACTTCCAGTTTCATAGTGTTGCCGTCAGAAAAGATGGCATGGTACGACTTTGACCTTGAATTGGTTGAGGCTTGTTCTGTGGCCTAATATGTATTCTGTTTTGGAGAATGTTCTATGTGCAGTTGAAAAGAATATGTATTCTGCTGTCTTAGCATGGAATGTTATGAATTTATCTGTTAAATCCATCTGTTCATTCAAAGCATTGTTTCCTTATTGCTTTTCTGTTTAGATGGTCAGTACATTGATGTATGTAGGATGTTAAAGTTCCCTATTATTATTGTATTATTTTCCATTAGTTCCTTTATATTTGTTATTAACTTTGATGTATTTGGCATTCCTATATTGGGTGCATAAATATTTACACTTGTTATATCTTCTGGTTGGATTGCCCCCTTTATTATTATATAGTGGCTTTCTTTGTCTCTTGTTATAGTCTTTGTTTTAAAGTCTAATTTGTCCAATAAAAGTATTGCTACTCTGGCTTTCTTTTGACCTCCATTTGCATGATAGATGTTTCTCCATACCCTCACTCCAATTTGCAAGTGTCTTTAGGTCTAAAAGGAGTCTCTTATAGGCAGGATGTAGATGGATCTAGCTCTTTTTTTTTTAAATCCCTTCTGTCAGGTCATGCCTTTTGATTGGAGTGTTTAGTCCATTTACATTCAAAGTAATTATTGATAGATACATTTTATTTATTTGGGGGGGTGGTTGTTTCTGATGACTATCTCTGATCTGTTCTTGTCTTTCTCCTTTATGGTCTGCTGGTTTTCTTCAGTGATATATTTGGATTTCTTTGTCTTTATTCTTTGCGTATTAGCAGTTTTATGTTTGTGCTTACTGTATCTCTTTGGCATTTAGCAGTCTATATTAAGTTGATGGCCACTTAACTTTATTTTCTACCTTTATACTGTCACTTTTGGCCTGTCTGTTCCACTCAGAGATTCCCCTTTAATATTTCTTGCAGGGCTGGTCTAGTGATCATGAGCTCATTTAGTCGTTATCTGGGAAACTCTTTTTTTCTCTCTTTCTATTCTGAATGATGGCCTTGGTGGATAGTTTTCTTGGCTGCAGATATTTCCCATTCAGGCACTTCGAATATATCATGCTCTTCTGGCTTAGAAAATTGCTGCTGAATTATCTGCTAATAGCCTTATGGGGTTTCCCTTGTGTGTGACTATATTTTGTCCTGCTGCTTTTAAAACAGTTTATCACTATATTTTGCCAATTTAATTACTGTATGTCTTGCTGTGGATCTGCTTTTATTGTTTTTTGGGATGGGGAGGGGGTTGCTTCATTTCTCCTGGATCTGAGCCAAAGGCAGAGGCCTAACCCACTGAGCCACCCAGGCGCCCCTCTCCTGGATCTGTATGTCTATTTTCTTCCCCAGTTTGAGGGAAATTTTCAGCTATTATTTCTTCAAATAAAATTTTTCCCCTTTCGCTGTCTCCTTCTGGGACTCCCAGAATACAAGTGTTAATACATTTGATGGAGTCACTGAGTTATGTCCATTCTCATTTTGCATAACTATTTTTTTTCTCTTTTGTTCTTGATTACTTTCCATTACTCTGTTTTCTAGGTCATTAATTTGTTCCTCTGCTTCTTCCAGCGTGCTTTTCATTCCATTAAGCATATTTCTTATTTTATTGAGCCCTTTATCTCTGCTATGTAATTCCTTATTTCTGTGTTAATGATCTCACTGATGCTTTCCACTCTTTTCTCAAGTCCAGTGAGTGTTTTAATGATCACTACTTTAAATTATGTATCTGGCAGGTTACATATATCTGTTTCACTTAGATCTCTGCCCATGGCCTTGTCTTGTTCTTTCATTTGGGTCAATTTTGTCTGTCTTCTCATTTTTTTGTCTTAGTCATTGTGCCTGCTTCTGTGTATTATTAGGAAAATCAGCTACATCTCCTGATCTTGAGGGAAATGAAGAGGTCCTGTAGTGTCATGCCATGTAGTGTCCCCTGTTCCCCAGAGCCTGACAATTCTGGGAGTGTCTCCAGTGTGTGCTACATTTTGAGGGGCTCAATAAACAAAATAAGCACACATTTAGGTGCTCAACTGTTATACCTGGCCACTTTATCCTTCAGGCCAGTCATCTGCAGAGGCTGTCTTTGCTTGTTTCAGGCAATGTTTGATCCCTGGCTGAATGCAGCACGTTTTAACTAGGTGTGCTCTGTTCTGCTTGTGCAATGAAGCCTGTTGCCATTGTCACTGGAATTGAAACCCTGCAAGTCTCCTGTCTCTGGAGGCACTGTGTGAGCAGATGTTTGGGCTGGTCTGGATGAGGGGGCCCACAGTGCTAGGACTGAGGCAAACGTGACTGGGAGGGGGGCAGTTCCACTCAAGCATGGTGCAGGGGTGTTGATGGAAGGAAGTTAGGTAGGGAATGTGGATGCTGCCTGGTTCCCGTAGGTGGTCCTGTGTTTGTGCTGGGGGCAGGGAGAGGGAAATGGCTTCTGCCAGTTCCTTTATTCCTAGAGGGATCTCATGCTGCCTCTCTGGGACATGCTCCAAGATGAGCAGATAACCTCTCCACTGTCTGCTTCAGGCTCTCTTCAGAGCACTATTTCCACGCTGTGTTCATGGGCTGGTTATTTGACTTGCCTTCTTTCTGAGAGCAGTGCAGTGTTCTCTGGGCTGTAAAAGCCAAGCCTGCTGACCTTTAAAACTCAGGGCTTTAAGCCCCGCTAGTTGAAAGAACTCACGAAATTTGGCTCCTCTTTTTTTCCAAGCGAGTCACTATGGGTTCATATTTTGATGTGCTCCCCTGTACGTCTCCAGCCTCTCTCTCTCTCTTCTCTCTTCCACTGCCTCGACCATGATCCATTTCTTCCAAACCTTATCTCCTTACTTCCTACCTTCTTTGATGTGGCGTGTTCTCTGCTTTTAATTGTAGAGTTTGTTCTGCCAGTTTTCAGGTCAATTTCTAGGGTATTTAGGGTGATTAGATAGTTATCTAGTTGTGGGATGAGGCAAGTCTTATGTCCTCCTACTCTGCCACCATCTTCCAAGTTTGTCTAATATGAAACATTTTAAGATTTTCATCTTGGGGTGTCTGGGTGGCTCAGTCAGTTAAGCATCTGCCTTTGGCTCTGATCTCAGGGTCCTGGGGTTGAGCTTCGTGTTGGGCTCCCTGCTCAGTGGGGAGCCCACTTCTTCATCTCCCTTTGCCCCTCCACACCCCTGCTTGTGTGCCTGCATGTGTGCACACACTCTCTCTCAAATAAATAAAATCATTTAAAAAAATCTTTTAAAAAGTTTTTTTATCTTAGTAAGATTTTTCATTTTTCTTCCCCAAAAATCCCTCAAGAGGATTCAGTCAGGTTCATATGTTCTATTTCCATTTTTACCTTTTTATCTTCTTAGATGAAGAAGAGACAGAAATTATAATCCTGAGGTTAGAAACAATGAAATTTTTATTTGGCAATTCCATGAGACTATTACATATTCTTATCAGTACTTCTGAACTACTGGGCAGTTAATGTAAGTAGGGAACCTAGTGGTTTTAGATGTGTTGATGGAAGAGAAAATATTGTTGATTTCTTCTTGTAAAACTAAAGAAAGAATAGTTTGTTGTCTAAAATCTACAGAAAGGTTTTTTGCAGGTAGTAGGGTAGTGTCCAAGCACATGAAAACATGGTTATATTGTTTTTACTTGTATCCTCTCTGGGGGGTTCAAGACAATTCGGACCAAAGGAGGAAGGTGGAAAATATATATTCATTTCTGTAATCTCATACTATCTTAAATACATAATAAGGAACTGAGAAACAGGTTAATGTAGTTGTTTCTTCCATTTTCATCCTGGGCTCTTGTTTAATCATTTTCAAAATGACATAAAGTAAAAGTATCAGCTGGGTTGTATTTATGTTGTGTGTTGGGCTGCTTTAGCCATTGCAGTACTTAAAAAGCATTTGGAACTTTTTGTAAAGAAGAACAGTCAGATTTTTGTTTGGGTGTTTCCCCACCCCTCACCCCACCCCCACCCCCGCCAACTGCCTGTCCCTGGAGTAGCCATTGATTAGTTTACAAATAACTGGTTCATTAAAAAGTGCATTTCTATTCCTTGTTCCATTCCCTTGCTTCTATGTAGATAATGTTAGTAACAAACTATAGGAAAGTATAGTTTAGTTTATTTCTGAACATTTTACCTATTAGCAGATTAAGATGGAAGATGCTGACAATTGAGTTGAAAAATTATATAGTGTACAGTAGTAATATTTAAGCAATTTACACATCATCCATTGTTATGAATTGTGCTGTCCAGTTTGGGTTGCTTCTCAAAAGGTTATTTCTAAACTGGTTATCTGGAACTCAGCCCACTTTCATTAATTTATTTAATAAACATTGGAGATCTCCAAGGTATTGTAAAAGACAAGGCATCACTTAAAATCCAGGGTGCGTGGAAGTTGGTTTTAGAGAAGTTAAAGAAGATTGTATAATTTATGTATGGTGATTTGGCACCCAAGGTAGCTTGCTTTTTTTTTTTTTTTTTTTAAGATTTTGTTTATTTATTTGACACAGAGAGAGAGATCACAAGTAGGCAGAGAGGCAGGCAGAGAGAGGGGGAAACAGGCTCCCTGCTGAGCAGAGAGCCCGATGTGGGCTCGATCCCAGGACCCTAAGATCGTGACCTGAGCTAAAGACCAAGGCTTTAACCTACTGAGCCACCCAGGCGCCCCCCAAGGTAGCTTTTTTTTTTTTTTTTTTTTTTTTTTTTTTAGAGATTTTGCTGCCTCATTAATAGCAGATTAACAGGGCGCCTGGGTGGCTCAGTGGGTTAAGCCGCTGCCTTCGGCTCAGGTCATGATCTCAGGGTCCTGGGATCGAGTCCCGCATCGGGCTCTCTGCTCAGCAGGGAGCCTGCTTCCCTCTCTCTCTCTCTGCCTGCCTCTCTGCCTACTTGTGATCTCTGTCTGTCAAATAAATAAATAAAAAATCTTAAAAAAAAATAGCAGATTAACACATTTTAAAAGTTTGGGCTTTTTGGAAAAAGAGTTGGGGACAGGTCTTACTGGCAATTTAGTCCTGCCTGGAACTTTAGCTGCCCAGTGTCTGAGCTGTTCCTATTTTTCATCGTTCCTTCTTTTGCATTGCTTCTGACCAGACACTTCAGTTATTTCACAGTGACTCTCATAGCAGTCTGAGCATTGTGAGGAATGGAGTTCTGTTGTAGTTTGTGTGTCAGAGATTGTGTGTACATTTGTTCAATGCAATTTTCCAGTGAGTTTTATATTATAAATTATAGGAAAAGCTCAGGCAACAGAAATAAAATCCTATATGTAAACCACAAATACACTTGATAGGAAAATTAACTTAGGTCAGTAGTAATTATATAATATTTTGCAAAACAAAGATACCAGAACCAGGTGTCCTCTTTGTCAGTTGACTACATCTTTTTCAAAGGTGTGGCAAAAAAAAAGTACAAACTATCAGGAACTCTGTGCTAAGAGGTTTATGGGAAGGGGCAGTATGATTATAGCTGATTTGGAAGATCCCAAAATATAATCCAAAAATCTTTAAGTCCTGCTTTTGAAGTTATTATTGCTTCAAAAGTCAAATAGCAAAAAATTATTTTCTGTGGCAATAGAAGTATTTCTAAGGCTTGAGATATCTTAAATAACGCTGAAAAGAATAAAGAATCAGTTTAATTTTTTGTTATTTCTAGCACATTAGCATTGACAAGGCAGAAAGTCTTGGCCATTATAAGGCATTATGGATCCTCTTCTGAGTGCCCTATTATATAGATAATATAACTTATTTGTGTCATTATATATATTTTCCCATGTGCTCTTATATACACATGGTACTGTTGAAATGTTGGCTTATGATCATTTCTTAGCTGTTAAAATTGTAACTGATAAAGTAGATTAGTAGTGGCTGTCTTTGGTGTATTGTGATCCCATTGTGAGAGGAAACCTCTTGAAAAAATATCAGATCAACTTTATGAGAAATCTGGAGAAGCTCAGAAAAATCTTAAGAGTTTGCTCTTACAGAAAGATTCTATGCAACTTAAATATTTCTTATATATCTCTTCATTTTTTCATTATTATTATTATTATTATTATTATTATTATTAGTGGGGTGGGGAGAAGGGGAAAAGGGAGAGAGAGACTCTTGAGCAGGCTCTTTGCCCAGCACCAAGCCCGACACAGGGCCCAATCTCACAACCCTGAGGTTATGACCTGAGCTGAAATCAGGAGTCAGATGCTTAACTGACTGAGTCACCCAGGCATCCCTCATATTTCTCTTTAAATGTCATAATTGGGACAAGGATATTTAGCCTAGGGAGTTATTACAATCTTTAGCTTTTCATGAAGTAAATCAGTCACATGACTGTGAAACTAACTTCTATTTAAAGAGCTACTTTTTCCTATGTGCCTGTGTTCTTTACTACATATGTTTTTGTATACTGCAAGTGCTCTGTTAGCTGTAGGAAAATCTTTCTAGTTTAGGAGACATTTTTAGAAGTAAGATTTGCTGAAGATATTATGAGAAGTTAGCTATTTTCATCTTATAAATAATGTTAAATTTATCGTAGAACCATTTTCTCTATTGGTAGAAGTCAAGTAGTGCTTAAAAAAACAAATAAACCCAATATGATATAATAGCTCCCCTTTTGTAGTTCAATTTTGAAAACTATGAAACTTTGTTAGCATTACTTGATATATTTAAAACTGAGCTCTTGATTTCCTAGTCCATTCCTTCCACAGCCTTCCCTATCTCAGTAAATGACACCCATTATTCACCTAGTTGCTCAAGCCAAAAATGTAGGAAACATAAATTCCTCCCCCTTTTTATCTCCCAAATATAATCTATAAGCATAATTCTCCTTTACCTCCAAATGAGCCACTTCTATCACGTAAGCTAGTCTTTAGCCTCTTATCTGATGGTCCTGCTTCCTCTTTGGTCACCCTGTAATCCATTCTTGACCTCACTGTCAAGTTGATCCTTATAAAATATGAATCAGATCGTATTCATTCCCACTTAAAACATTCTAATGGCTGCCTACTGTACTTGAGGTAATAGTCAAGCTCCTTGCTGTAGCGTACAAGCCCTACGCAGTCTTGTCCCTGCATCTCTCTGTGACCTCACCATGTACTCCCTCCTCCTCCTCCCCACTCTCCATGTACCAACCACACATGTTGTGTTTGTCCCTTAAGTCAGTGTATTTCCTGTTTTGTAGTTTAGG
Organism: Mustela putorius furo; assembly: GCF_011764305.1. Taxonomy (NCBI): domain Eukaryota; kingdom Metazoa; phylum Chordata; class Mammalia; order Carnivora; family Mustelidae; genus Mustela; species Mustela putorius. The sequence goes on from NW_025421998.1 coordinate 18,296,161, forward strand.
TCCTGTCACCTGTCACCATCTCAGAGAAGCCTTCCTGGCCCCGTCTTTACAGCAATCTATCAGACCCCCTGTAGCCCCTCATTTTCTTTTAATTTTTCAAACCTACATCTAGATCTGAAGTTATTTTGTTGATTTATATGTTTTTCTCTGACCTTCTAGCTCTTATTAGCCATTTGAGAATTAAAAACCACCTTAGTCCATTTTATTTCCCCATCCTCAGTACCTGAAACAATGCCTGATACATAATGGATACACAGTATATACTTCTGAATAAACTATTTACAAAATAGCAATTTAATGATTTGATTTTCTGCTGTATCATCTCATTTTCTAGTGAAGGTTCCAAGTGGTTCTGAGAGAGCGGTTTAGCAGAAAGTAAAATGAAGAAAGTAAAACGCTAGTAAACCTGGCAAATCTTGGAACCATTATAAATCTTCTGTTGGCTATATTCTTAGAATAATATTTACTAAGAAGCTCTGTTTAAACATTTTTTCCCATTAAAACAATGGCATAAGCTAATATAAATAGATCCAAACATACTATTTGGCTTTTTACATATATTGGGTGTTCATTGGTAGGCAGTTAATTGCCTGAGAATTAGCTTCTAAAGTTAAATTCTAGAACAGTTCTCGAAAGTTCTCCAAAGAAGATTTTAGAAGTCACACTTGGTTTCTGATGAAACAGCCTAGACAGTTCTGTGTTTTTAATGACATTTGTTTTCAGAGGAAGCATTCCAAATATTTATGTAGAGGTTTAAGTACGTAGTTAAAGAACATGGCAGTAGTAAAGCTTTGAAATTCTAAACATACTCACTGTCCAAAACTGGAACTGGATTTGCATGATCAAAAAGTTTTAGTATACTTTTAGGCCAAAATGGGGTTAAATAATTTAGGAACATTTTCATTCAGCTTTTGACTGGTGATGAAAATAATTTATTTGCCTTCTAACACTTTTAAATCTGGTGTAGAAAAAGTAAATTTATAAAATGCACCTTTTAGTATCTGAACTGCAAAAAGGTCAAACTACTGAGAGTCACAACTATGAATCTAACTTCTGTGAGCTTGCATAATGTGATCCAGACCTTTGGTTTTTACTTCATTGGAGTTGACTTTTCTTCTACCTCACTGCTCATTCCCACTAAAGGAGTTGGAGTCCCTTACATTGTAAACTGGACATTTTCATGTTTATATACATCTTGGGTATGTTTTTAGGTGGTGTTAACCTTTTTCTAATCAGTTTCTTAAGTAGTTGAAATAGTAGTGATTTATTACTAGGGTATCATTCAAATATTTGCATTTTGGTGAACTGGTTCACAGATTTAACTGCTCTGGGTTTTGTTTTAGTTATTTCACTGAGCTACTACTTCAGCTTCCAGTAGTGTCAGTCTCTAGGTTCTGACATAAAAAACAAAAACAAAACCCAAGCCAAACCCTGGTCTCTATCTCTAAGTTTAAGATTCTTCATGCAGGTTGCCTTCAAGCAGCATAAGGGTGCTGTTTTCATAGAGTTCCAGGTTGCTTCTTTTGGAGAAGAAAAACTTATTATAAACATTTGTGATTTTTTTTTTTTTGCTTCTATATAGAGTATATTTATTTTAGAATTTTTTATGCTAATCTACAAATATTTTTTTAGGGTAAAGCCATTTTACTTTAAGATTATGCATCCAAACAAGGAAAGCATTGGTTTCCCTAAACTTAGGGTTGGAGCTAAACAGAACGAACGGTCTATGTTCTTCACAGTGTAATCAATGGAACTTGCTTTGCAGCGACCATTACACCATTACCTGCTTGACTGCCCTGTACCTTAACCTTTGAGGCATTTTCATTCCTACTGTTTCAACAGAGCACATACACATTATACACTTCCAGTTACTTTCTATTGGTAAAATGTTTACCACATTAAAATATAAGAAAACTCAAATTATAATGAACTCACTTTTTTTCTTAAAACAAAGACATATTAACATAGTAACTCCAATCCAAATTCATGGAAAAGAAATAATACTTCATGTTTTCAACTCCTAAGGATTCTTTGTTACATTGGACAGGGATTTATTTCCCAATTCAGAGGAAATTTGGGAAAAAGTAATATTATAAACAGGACTTATTTGTTAGTTAGTTAGTTAGTTGGTTAGTTAGTTATTTGCTGCTGTTGTTACTTTCATCCAGGTTTTCATAGTGTTCCTATGAAGACCGGAAGGAGTCATTCTCACTGCCTCACTATATACAAAGTAGAGTCATGGGGAATCATTGACTACTGACTGATCAAATGTAGCACATTTGGATAGTAGCAGTATCAAATGCTGCTTCCAGTTCATTTTTTATATCATGGGTATGCACCACTCCAGGCAGCTACATTTCTCTATCCTGAAGAAAGACCATTCCCCAAGACCAAATGAGATACCTTTCTTTGAACTTTCATTTCAAGGGTCCATCCCATTAAAGGTCTCATACTTCTTTAAGTTCAGTTTATTTGTTTATAAAACTTAATGCTGTCCTCTGGTTTTCAAATTTAAGATAACTGAATGAACTACTAAGAGTATCCTAATAAGTATGATGCTTCTTTCTGTATTCTTTACAGCTAGGAAAAGAAGCTGATCAGTAGCAAATAAGAAGTGTAGTTTCTCTGGTTTTAGATAATTTCAAGCCTTTTCTGCCATGATTTATATTCTTTTCTGATGTTCTCTAATTCAAGTATTTCTCTTTCCTTTAGGTTACTCACTATAAACAGTACCCACCCAATACAAGCAAAGTTTATTCCTACTTTGAATGCCGTGAAAAGAAGACAGAAAACTCCAAAATAAAGAAGGTGAAATACGAGGAAACAGTATTTTATGGGTTGCAGTACATTCTTAATAAGTACTTAAAAGGTATTATTTTTCCTAGTACATTTAAACACTGCTTTTATGTAACACTTCATAAATCTTCTCCTATATTGTTATATTCTGTGATTTCAAATAGTTAAATTTTGACATTTACTTAACTATTTTGACTGTTTCAGATGTTATTTTTGAATTGTAAAAAACTCTGTTAATTTGAATGCATTAAATCTTAAACTTTGGTGTATGGGCTTATTCTAAATATGAGAAAGAATTTCTGAAACTAATTCGGGAGTAAGTTTAGAAAAGTCAATAATTTTCTGAGGCTAACCTGGTATGTTTATAGATTTAAGTCATTAATTCACAGTAAAGGATTCATTATTCATCTAGAAATTCATTTTGAATTATGGTAGCAATTAGAATATTTTTGTCATAGTCTGTTTTATCTTAAAAGCCTATTTTTCAGAACTGCCTGACACTGTGGCCTTAGTTAAAATAGGTTTTAAAATGGAAAAACCGGGACGCCTGGGTGGCTCAGTTGGTTGGATGACTGCCTTCTGCTCAGGTCATGATCCTGGATTCCTGGGATCGAGTCCCGCATCAGGCTCCCAGCTCCATGGGGAGTCTGCTTCTCTCTCTGACCTTCTCCTCGCTCATGCTCTCTCTCACTGTCTCTCTCTCAAATAAATAAATAAAATATTTTTAAAAAAAAAAATAAATAAATAAAATGGAAAAACCCCCAAAATAATTTCTGTGCTTTTGTATTTGAAAGTCCATCGCTTCTCGGCCTTGTGGCTAAGATCAAGTTTTGTATGTGAATGTCCAGTTTGTTTTATAATGGTATTTCTAGGGTGAAAAAAGTTGACAAAGGTTTTTATACATTTTGGAAAATTTCATGTCTGAAGCCTTTTCAAATGAAAATAATCTCAGAAATGAAAAGAGATTAAGTTGAATTTTACAAAGATAATAATCTTTTCCCATAATCTTGGCAGTTTTAAGGTCAGATAAGTTCAGATATGTTATACCATTGAAAACCAACTTGAATATCCATAGTACTTTGCAGTAAGACTTCCCAAGATATTTTAAATGAGTTTTCTAGTAACCTTATATAAAGTCCTAAAGATTGATGTCATACTTTAGTTCTATAGCTTAAAAACTTTATAGAATATTATTAATTATAGCTCAGATCTGTTAATTGCCTGTTAGAGGCCAGCATTATGCCAAGTGCTTCATGTGTCTTAACTCACTTAGTTCTCATAGTCATTCTATAAGTAGGTACTCTACTATTATCCTCATTTTACAGCTAAAGATAACTAAAAGTGTATTTGAGGAGCAAACACTTAGTCCTTGTGAAAATTATTGGATTATCAGCCCCGAAGACACCCTTTATGAATAAAGTGAAAAGGTTCACCTGGAAAATTATCTGTATCAAATTTGAAGAAAAATTACAGTGATAAATCATCTTAGAAGTTAACTTATTACTGTGATTTAAAAAAATCCTTTTCGTGTAATGATTTTTTCTGCACATCTGCTTTTCAAATAAAAACTTCTGTATGCTTAGAGTGAACAAGCACAAGGGCAAATTCCTTTTCTGGCTGTGTGGTTGACTCTGGGTGATTATTTAACCTCTCAGTTCTTGGTTTTTTAATCCATAGAATGGTGAAATAGCTAGAGAGATTGATCCTACAGCAACTCAGCAACTTATAGAATGCCTTTAGAAATGTAAAAAGGAGGAATTTGTCTTTTCAGGTAAAGTAGTGACCAAAGAGAAGATCCAAGAAGCCAAAGAAGTGTATAGAGAGCATTTCCAGGATGATGTCTTTAATGAAAAGGGATGGAACTACATTCTTGAGGTAAAAAAAATGTTGTGTTTTGCTCTACTTTGGTTTTACTTTTAGTTCAAAATTTCTTACAAAGGAATTTGAGTAAAAGACTATAACTTTTTTCTATCTGTGACCCTAATATAATTACTATTTTAGATATTCTTGGAAAAGTTAAGGGTTACATTTAAATTTTTTTCTATAGCAGGTCTAAATAATTGGTTATAATATAAATGAATTATAATTTAAATCACTAGCATTTTTCAGAAAGGTGATTTGATCTTTTCTTTGAAGATGCGCTATGATTAAAAAGGGTGTGGTTATTTGGCAGTTGTAAAATTTAGGTCTTTTTTCTTGGCTATACATTATTTAAGGGAATAGATGTGGTGAGACTATCACTATACAGTAATTCTAGGAAATTTCCTTGACTGAATCATTGGGATGGTTCCGTGTCAGTCCATAAGGTTGATTTTTATTCTTTATTGTCCTGTGATATTCATACGTAGCATGTTTGGATCAATTACCTAAACTTTTTGAACATCCAAAGATCTGGGAATTGAGTTATGAGAGTTGAGTGTCCTCTGGTGGTGGTCTTCACTACAAAGATGGATTGGGAATGGGATCTTCTGGTATCTTGTCATGTAAAGTGTTAATTTATGTCTTAAAAACAAATGTCTTTTCCACTGTAGACTATCAAACACAAAATAATTAGAAATACTTCAACTTTCAGGCTTATATTGTAATACTGAGTTTTACTAATTTTTACTTATGGGTCTTTGAAGAAGTCAAGTAAGCATTATGTGCTATACTTTCCCTGTGTCTTAAGTAAGGTTAGTAAAATCTGTTGGCTAACCTACACTTACCTCATTTGGTTTGCTGGGAAGAGAACAGTGATAGATAGGTGGTAAGCTTATTAATATAATTCCCAGTAGCCAGGGTGATAAATCTTTTGATTTTATGGTCAGAGAATTTTAGGGATCTAATCTAGTCTCACCTAACCCTGTTTTAAGGATAGAGTCTGAGACCTAGAGATGTTAAATGACTTGCCCAAAGTCAGTATTTTTGAGTCCACGCTGCGGTTTCTAAGGCAGTATTCTTTCTGCTATATCATAAGGTCTTCCGGTGCTTCTCATTAAATGGATTTTTCTTTTATCTAGTTAACCTGTCCCTGGGATTTCTGAAATAATTTGCCTTCCTAGCCAAAATTTAGCCACACCGTTTACCTTTAAAAGAAAGGAGGCATAATTAAATACCCAATAACATACTCTGTAGCAAATGTGTTTCAGGCTAATTTTGGAGAGAACTGTTGCACTTGCATATTGATTCCCAAAGCTTTAGAAAGTATACTTAATGTTTGGTCTTTCTATTCCTAAAGTGGTTTCAGCCTACTACCAGAATAAAGAGAAAACCTATTTAAGATTCTTCCACTGGCAGGGATTTCTCTTTTCTCTTTTTTTCTTTTTCTTTATTTCTTCTTTCTTTTTTCTTGTTTTGTTTTGTTTAAGATTTTACTTATTTGAGAGCAAGAGACAAAGATAGTGAAAGAGAGCACAAGCAGGGAGGAGAGGGAGAAGCAAGCTCCCCACCAAGCAGGGAATCAGATGTGGGACTCTATCCCTGGACCCTGGGATCATGACTGGAGCCAGAAGGCAGACATTTAGCCGACCTAGCCACCCAGGCGCCCTTTCTTTTCATTTGTCGTCGTTTTATATTGCTAATGGCAGTCCCTTATTTTGTCTTTTAACCTTTAGCTTTTCTTTTATGAAAACAACTAAGAAGAAAGATAGTATTCTTGGAATATCTTTAAAATATGTCGGAATAAACCTTTTTTAAAAGAATGAGAAACTTTTTGATCAGTTTGAGATTATCTTCTAGTGAGAAATATTTTTAGCAGAAGTACTCTGATAACATAAAAGTTAAAAATTAGTATCAGTGCCTAAACTGTTAATAATTTTAGTTAATTTTATTTCAGGAGAATAAGAATATTCTGGTTATATTACTAGCAATATAGTAACATGTACAATTACAGTTTTTATGACAGTAAGTTTAGCTTCTGTAAAATATAAAGAACCTTATTAAAACAAGTAACTGGATGTCATCCGTTGAATGAATAAATTCATTATTGTCTTTTACCAGAAATACGATGGGCACCTTCCAATAGAAATAAAAGCTGTTCCTGAGGGCTATGTCATTCCCCGAGGAAATGTTCTCTTCACAGTGGAAAACACAGACCCAGAGTGTTACTGGCTTACAAATTGGATTGAGGTGAATTGTTTTATTCTGATTACTGTTTAACATCAATTAAGGATGTAAAAACCATTGAACTGGCATTCTTGTTTTAAAATTGCTACTAATAGGGCAATCCTGTCGGGACCCCTCTAACTCTTGAGAGCTATTTCTGTATCTTCACTTAATACACTTCAGACACACACACACACAAATAAATTTTTAAAAAATTTAATTGCTACTAATAAAGCTGTGTAATCTTCTACAATTTACTAAACCTTTCCAGGCCTCAGTTCTCTCATTTATAAAGTGACAGTTGGATTAAATAATCTAAGTTTCCTTCCAGTGAAATCTAGTGTTCTGAGACTTTATCTAAGTGAAATTATTAAGAACTATTACTATTAAAGCTCAGTTGTCTTCTCTCTTGTTTGTTGCAATCCTAAATGTATATTATCATAGAGAAAACCGAGGAAAGTAGCACAGGTTTATTTTTTAGTAACTTAGGATATTTTGTGGATATTCTGTTCTAATTATACTAAAGGAATTTTGTTCAGATTTTTAACAACAGATTTCTTCCTTATCTAATCAGTTTAGAGCCTGTGTTTTACCACCTGATATTTCTTTCTAAACAACACTCAGGACTTGCTAATCATTTTAATTTCTAAGCCCAAAAAGGAGGATACACTAGAGACTCTGAGGAAGGCTCTTTGTTTTTGTTTCATCTGTACCTAAGTAGTCCTATTTTCGCATGCTCATAGTTTTTTTAAAGATCTTATTTATTTATTTGACAGACAGAGATCACAAGTAGGCAGAGAGGCAGGCAGAGAGAGGAGGAAGGAGGCTCCCTGCTGAGCAGAGAGCCCGATGGCGGGGCTCCATCCCAGGACCCTGGGATCATGACCTGAGCCGAAGGCAGAGGCTTTAACCCACTGAGCCACCCAGGCGCCACTAGAACTAATTCTTTAACTTAGTATTTATTGGTTAAACTACTTTGTTGTTATATTGTAAAATCATACATTTGAGGTTATTTATAAGTACTGGAAAATTTAAAAAAGAATATAAGAGGTCCAAGAATATGTTTGAAATACATTTTCGAAATTGACAGAAAATTTAAAACGCAAAATTAACTGGGCCCTTTATGGGACATCAACTTATAGTAGGCTAATAGGCCCAGGAAAAATGTCCAGTTGCCCAAAATAATGACTTAAAGTAGTTTACTGCAGTGTTTTAAAACTTTGAATTGACTGAAAACTTACTAGTTTTTATATAGTTGTGATAGTATTTTTACTGGGAAGTACTAGACTTTAAGAGGATGGTATTATAAAAACACAAAAGGAATAGTTATCCAAAGTTACCTTCAGTGCCAGAATATCCCAAGCAGATAAATCTTATTTTGAAAATCATCATCTATGGGTAACTTTTTTCACTTTTATTTTCTGATTGAGGGTTTAGTCAATAAGTACTTGCCCTTGTATCTAATTGAACGGCCATAGAGCAGATATTTATGGACATGGAGGACTAATTCCCAGCTCACCTTGCTTCATGTATGTTTTTATTTTCTTCAGAAAGTGAAAAAAACACTAGCTTTAAAAAAGCAACAACAAAAACCCTTTTGAAATAATCATTATTTTGGTGTATTTCACTAGACAACCATAAAGTTAAAAATGTTATATTTAGACAACTTGTTATTTACAAACTTAAAAATGTTGTTCAGGCAATCCTTGATTTAAAACATTTTAAATAGCACTAAATAGTATTCCTTCCAGTGACCTTGCCCAGTGTATGTTCAGAGTTATTGCTAATATTCTTTGCTATTCACTGTACACTGATTTTTAAAACCCACTAAAATTATTGAATTACTTTATCAATATCAATAGTGGTGCTAGAAATTGGCAATCAGATTTCAAAACATGTTTAGAAGAGCCCAAGGGTTCTGTAAAGATGTCTCAGACTTACAAAGGGGCTGAGGATTGAACACATTGTGCTAAACATAACCACCTCTTCCAACCAAAAAGCAAAACGAAACCTTTTTGCTGTTAAAAAGAATTATAAAATAGACAGTGACCACACAGTTTTATAGCATATGCAGAAATATTTCATGTATCTTTCTTAAAATGAGTTGATAAAAGTCAAGAACATAAAGCACAACTCAGTGAATAGAATTCTCTAGGGCTAAGCAAAAACATCGCTGAACTAAATAACCTACTGGTAGTCATAATAGATCTAAGGAAAAATTAGATCCAGGACTATGTAGAGAAGTAAATGATTAACTTCTTTAGCCCCACACTGTTCAAAGTGTATTCCCATGCTGGTCCATAAACTATTTGATGCAGGTCCACATTAAATATAGTAATTGAGGATAACCAAACTTATTTAGAAACTTTCATGGTAATTGCCGTAATACCTAAGTGTGAATGTATTTTATAAAACTATTTGTCCATGACAGATTGAAAATTAAAAAAAAAAATTTGTCCTTTATCACAGTTTTTCTAAATATTACTTGCTTCGTTGGCGCTTTGACTAAAAACTAGGTAATTTGATGTTCTGTACTACTAAGATCCTGTAGTGCTTATCCTTTGTGTTGATGATTTGAAAGCTAAGCTATGCACTATCTCCGGATTGCACTCGGTGGGCATCCTGCTCGACAGTTCAGATGTCTAATTGGTATTTCTGGTAGTACGGAGGTCTAGGACATACCTCCAGAGAAAGCAGGGATTTTACTCAGAAAGAAATCGGTATTTTATATCCTAATATTTGTGATTGATTTTATCACTACAGACTATTCTTGTTCAGTCCTGGTATCCAATCACAGTGGCCACAAATTCTAGAGAGCAAAAGAAAATATTGGCCAAATATTTGCTGGAGACATCTGGTAACTTAAATGGTCTGGAATACAAGTTACATGATTTTGGCTACAGAGGAGTTTCTTCCCAAGAGGTAAGAAACTGAAATGAACTTCATTTCATAGAATGTGGTTTGTTGGTTAGAATGGTAATCTAAATTATAAATTTGGGGGATGTTACTGATACTGATCTTGTTTCTGAATAGACTACATTTTAAAACTCCAGACATTCAGTCAATAGATATATATTAAGTACTTACTATGTGTTAGCCTCTGTTCAGAGTATGTGAAATGAAGCTTTCAACAAATGCCCCTCTCCTTTACATATCGAATGGATGGATGGATGTATAATGTTATATATTATAATAAATACAGTAGGTGTCAGATTATGTTCTACAGAAAGGCACAAGGCAGAGTAAGGAAAAAGAGGCTGGTGGGAAATGAGGGTGGGTCACGATTCAGTCGGTCTCTCTGCCAGAAGTAACAGTTGGCTCCTTAAATGTTTAGGAGACACTAGATATTTGTCATAGGAACTGTTATCTCTGCTAAGAATGGCTTGAAGACAGGAATTATCTTGAGAGATGAACTTTATACCTCAAAATATGAGTCTTTTTCTTTTGTTGGATTTTGGTGTGTGGTTTATTTTCCAGACTGCTGGCATAGGAGCATCTGCTCATTTGGTTAACTTCAAAGGAACAGATACAGTAGCAGGAATTGCTTTTGTTAAAAAATACTATGGAACAAAAGATCCTGTTCCAGGCTATTCTGTTCCAGCAGCAGAACACAGGTACAATTCTGTTTTCATCCTCCTATTATCTAAACATTTGTTTTCTAAAATGACTTTTTTCACTCTTGTGTTGGTGATTCAGTGATGTTTTTCTTAATTACAAGCCAGTAACTACAGTAAATCTTCACAAATATAAGCAATATGAATGAATTAATTCAGTATTTATACTAGGTATTAAAGATTAGGTAGAGAACTTGGAACCATCCTAATAAAAACCACTGAAGAGCTTTCTTTTGACTCTTAAGTTGCCGTGTAAGTTTTAAGAATTTTTAAAAGAACTGCTCTGTTGCCGCATGCAGATACGTTTTATTTGTTAAATCTAGGAGCACTCCCTGTAAAACTTGGGTCGCTTTTTCTCTTTTCCTGCTTTCTACATGCCCTGCAAGTTGTCAGCTGGACCCAGTACCATCAACTGTAGAAGAACAAGGCACTCTGATGAAAGGAGGGGGTTCAGATTCTTTTCATGCTACCTTATCAGATATGGCTAAACCAGCTCAAGTCACTGTAAAAGGCAGTTACAATCCAGAGTGCAACTGTTCTGCTCCCACTTTACTAAAACTTTACTGAAAGTCCGTGGAGCTTTTACAGTGTATGCCAAACCTAATTTCTTGTTCTTAATAGCAAAAATTATTTACAGTAATCAGTTTGGGGGAGTTTATTAAGTTTTACTCCTACTTCGATATCACAGGGTGCTAAAACCACCAGTGAGGTTTTCTCCAAGGCAATCTACTGGGTGCTGTAAGGGATAGAAAAATACAAGAAATTGACCCTTCCTATATCAGTATAAAAATAATAGACTAGCAACTTTCTGCTCTGTTGATGAAGTACTTTTAAAGAGATGAAAGTGCTCTAGTGCTGCAAGGGAAGGAAAGGAAAGATGTTACTTCGCTGGCAGGATCAAGAAAGCTTTTTATAGGGGCGCCTGGGTGGCTCAGTGGGTTAAGCCACTGCCTTCGGCTCAGGTCATGATCTCGGGGTCCTGGGATCAAGTCCCGCATGGGGCTCTCTGCTCAGCAGGGGGCCTGCTTCCCTTCCTCTCTCTCTGCCTGCCTCTCTGCCTGCTTGTGATCTCTCTCTGTCAAATAAATAAATAAAATCTTTAAAAATAAAAAAAAGAAAGCTTTTTATAGAGATGGTTATGTGAAATCTTCACTTCTTGAAGGAATGGCAAAATTTATGGCAGACATGAGAGAGCAATCCTTCTGAGTAAATCTAATCACATGCCTACCACAGGTCAGGGATTGTCCTGAGAAAGCAAGAGTGAAAGAGGAGATGGAATGTGTTCAGGGAATATGGGCTGAAACATAATAGGGATTTTGTTGGGAACATAGAGTAAACTGAAAAAATAGATTAGTTAAGGCCCTCAGATTCATTTGACATTGAATGTTAACTGTGTATATCATGCTAGGTTAATCTAATTATTTTTTCAAATGGGAGTGAGCATTGAAGTTTTGAGCATAAGGAGCTTTGACATCAGATAAATACTTTATGAAGATTGTTTTGATAGCAGGATATCCTGTGAATTGACAGAAACAAGAAGTTAGGCTGAATAGAAAACTTGCAGCAGTTTAGAGAGATGACAAGGTGCACACCCTGTGGCTCTGAATGGAAAGAAGTCGCTGAAAATGAGCAATGGCTTGGGAGATGAAACTGCTAGAACTTGATGATTAGATTGGGACTGGTAGATGGTAAATTCTGTAAATATTCATGGGAAATGCTGTATCATGACATTAGGGCCTTGTTGAATGCTCTCATGAGTCAAGGCTCATGAAAGTGGGAACACAGGGATGTCATCAACAGATGAAGGCTCTAGGATTACAGTAGTTTTATTTTGGACTTAGATGTATGTATATCTTCTAAAAACTTGAGTAGTATCTGCGGCCACCTGGATGGCTTAGTGTGTTGAGCAGATGGCTCTTCATTTTAGCCCCGTTCTGATCTCAGGGTCCTGGGATCGAGCGCTGTATCAGATTCCACACTCAGAAGGAAGTCTGCTTGTCCCTCTCCCTCTGCTCCTTCCCCCCATTCATGCTCTCTCGAATAAATAAATAAATAAATCTTTAAAAAAATAAAAAGACACACACAAAAATAATATATATATATGACTCTTCACTAATGGTTTTGTTTTCACAAGTATGATACTATAAATCTGAGAATAAAGATATGTCTTCCTTAGGGTTTCCATGTTAAAACAGGATGTCTCATAATATTTATTGCATTTATAAATTTGTCCCTTTTAATATATAAGAATATTTCAGATGTTCCTAAATGGAAAAGTATTTTGAACAGTAGCATGGTATAGTGAAGAAGCTTTGAACTAAAAGCTGGGAAATCTGAGTGACCCAGTAAACCTTACAGCTGACAGTCAGGGTGGCCCTGGGCAGGTTGCTTACCTCTCCCTTCCCGAGTTTGTCCATCCAGCCAAACAAAAGGAGGAGCTAAAATGCAAGTCTCCAACATTAGCAGGTCATTAAGGATAAATGAGCTAACATCTAAAACAACTTGAAAATAAGAGAACTCTAAAAGCCATTATTGTTACAAATATTTTAAGGAATATATGAATCTGGACTTACGTATATGCTGTTATCGTTTGTTTTAAAAAAAAAAAAAACCCACTGAACCCAAAGATGTAGGGAGAGTTTGGTTGACCAAGAAACTTAAGAGAAGTATTAGACTATTTAATGTGGAACCCAACTTAAAATTGTACATCATGTGGTTAAGAAAATGCATACTTTTTTGAGCTTACGTAAAACTACCTTGTTAAACTATATAAGTAAAACAAAAATCAATAGAACATTGAGGAGGAAAAAAATATGCTATTTATAAACTTTTCCTTAAACTTTGGAAAGTTGTCAGTTTGATTTGATGACTGGAATAATCGCATTAGTAGAATTCATTGAACAGATATTTATATAAGCTCCATATACCAAATACTATTATCAGAAGAATAGGTGTTACAATTGGATTATGTAAAGGGTGCTGTAGGATATGTCTCCCTGGTGATCAATATAATAAAGATAATCACCTTCCTGCCTAACAAGTAGATCTGGAGTCCAGAAGAAGAACCGGGACTAAGGTATAGATTTTGGAAACCCTTATCACAAGTGGTTTTTGTTGTTGTTTTTAAAAGCTAGTATTTTTCACACAAGGAGGTGGATGGAGGAAAGCATGTACCAGGTCAGAGCTTATAGTTAGACTGAAGGGGAGAACACAGCCTCCGAGGCAGACTGGAACCATAGAAATAGGAAAAAAATAAAATAAAAATGGTGGAGAGGTCTCTGAAGTTATGGGAAAGAAAGCTTCAAGGAAGTTCAGGTGCCAGAGAGGAAGCAAGTAAAAGACTACAAATGAACAACAAAGTGGTGGTGGGTGATGCAAGGAGCAGAGGGAGGGGACTGTTGATACCAGCACTGGACAGGCAGCACTGTGTGGGCGGCCAGCTTTGCCTGTACGAGTTCATTCTTACATTGCAAAGCTTTCTCGTTTTGGTATTCTTTGAGCTCAATTTTCTCCATCCTTATAAAGAGGACAGTAGTAGTTCTTGATGTAGATGGGGCTTCTATTCATTCATGTCTTAATTATCCCTTTCACCTGCAGATGCTGGCATGAAGTAGGGAGTTGGATTCGTAGCTACTGGCAGCCTCTGTACTTGTCAGGAGCAGTGTTTGCTCTAAAATAAGTTTTATGTGAATAGACCTGCTGTGTCTCCATTTCATACAAAAGTTATCACTGAGTAGCTAAGTCTTTATAACCCTGAAGTGTACATGCTCTGTTAGCACCAACATATCACTGACTGCATGGGGAAATAGTTTACTTCAGTCCTTGAGAGGGAAAAAACAAAACCCGAGGGGTGCCTGCGTGGCTCAGTGGGTTAAAGCCTCTGCCTTCAGCTCAGGTCATGATCCCAGGATTCTGGGATTGAGCCCCACATTGGGCTTTCTGCTCACCAGGGAGCCTGCTTCTCCCTCTCTCTCTGCCTGCCTCTCTGCCTACTGTGATCTCTGTCTGTCAAATAAATAAATAAAATCTTTAAAATTTAAAAAAAAAACAAAGAAAAAATAAATATTTTTTAAAAACACCTGTAATGGAATGACAGTTTCAATCATAGATTAGTGTAACTCTTCAGTTTTGAAATAAACTTGAACCTACATGGGCCTATACAATAAATGAATGGGTTGTCTTCCCATTATTTTACGTAGAAAAATGGATGGGGTAGAGATGAAGACTAGAAAATTAGGGAGAAGAAAAAATGGTTTGGCATGAGGAATTGGTAACAGTTTTCAAATTCATTATTAAATTGTTTGACTAGGGGCACCTGGGTGGCTCAGTGGATTAAGCCTCTGCCTTCGGCTCAGGTCATGATCTCAGGGTCCTGGGATCGAGCCCCATATCAGGCTCTCTGCTCAGCGGGGAGCCCACTTCCTCCTCTCTCTTTCTCTCTGCCTGCCTCTCTGCTTACTTGTGATCTCTGTCTGTCAAATAAATAAATAAAATCTTTAAAAAAAAATTGTTTGACCTATACTTATTAACTAAGAAGTGCTTGTTATATATTATTAATCTTATTCAAGAAGAATCATTATTGAGGACATTTTAAAAATCACTGTTGCAGTTTCTGCCTAATAGAAACTCTCATATTTTATTTCCCATCTTAATTATGTTTTGCCCAAACTATTAAAATTCTTATATTCCCTGGGCATGTATTAATTAGTAGTGGATACTCTATAGCTGAAATAAATGGCTGCCTGTAATTGGCCATTTAAAGGTATAACTGGTAAAGGGTTAGTTGACTATATGTACATACAGTACAGTACAAATAATTGTGTAAGTAATTGCCGTTAAGTATAAGATTTTTAAAGTTAAGATAGACAAATATATGTCCCTGCTATTATTGGTATATGGTTTGGAAAACTCACAGAAGGGAGCCAAGTGCTTGCATTGCCTAGCAAAATAATAGGAATATGTAGTCATTCTTTCTGACATTTTGGCATTCAGGAGTTGCTTTTTTTAGTTAAGTGATTTGGTTTGATTTTTTAAGTAAACTCCACACCCAGCATGGGGCATGAACTCACAACCCTGAGATCAGGAGTCACATGCTATACTGACTGAGCCAGCCAGGCACCCCTAGTGCACTGATTTTAAATGAGCAGGTTCAGGAATACAAAAAGAGTTGGGTGACTATGACTTTAAGAGTTAAAATAACTATGGGACAGGAATAAGATTTCTTATACTCTTAAACATTAGCCAAGGGGTAGTGTGGCCCAAATAGTCAACAACCTTATGATGTGTATTCATTAAGCTAAATCACTCACCTTCTTTGTGATGTTGATGGTGTAAGTATAGTGCATGAGAAGTGATTCAGGAGTAGATAATGTGTCTGCCTAAGTAAATCTGTTTTCATTTTATTTCCTAGTACCATAACAGCCTGGGGGAAAGACCGTGAAAAAGATGCTTTTGAACATATAGTAACACAGTTTTCATCAGTGCCTGTATCTGTGGTCAGCGATAGCTATGACATTTACAACGCATGTGAAAAAATATGGGGTGAAGACCTAAGACATTTAATACTGTCAAGAAGTACAGAGGCACCACTAATAATTAGACCTGATTCTGGAAATCCTCTGGACACTGTATTGAAGGTAAATTTTAACACATAACTTGATTATTAAAATGCCTATAGATGAGCTATATTAGTACTATTTTAATTTCATTTGTGCACATACCATTTCAGAACTATTTTAGCATTACAGCCCAAGGAGGGTAATAAATTTGTCCAAGGATACATACAGCTCTGGGTTAGTTGTGTATCATCAAATAGATAATAATGTTGAACAGATATTTTCTACATACCTTGAAAATTAATTAGTAACATTATGGATACCTGGGTGGCTCAGTGGAGTAAGCATCTGCCTTCCGACTCAGGTCATGATCCCAGGGTTCTGGGATCGAGTCCCACATCAGGCTCCCTGCTCAGTGGGGTCTGCTTCTACTCTCCCTCTGCCTGATGCCCCCCCTTTTTGTGCTCTCCTGCCCTCCCTCTCTCTCTCTGGGAAATAAAATATTAAAAAAAAGAAAGAAAATTAATTAGTAATATTAATCCTGTGATTTGGTTACCAATTTTGTGGTTTTTCTTTACCACAAATCATTGCTATACCTTTGAAGTTTTTAGTGCAGAAGAAATACATGTAAGGTGACATGGAAAAAAAAGAATTCAAAAATTCTTTTCAGGTAGTGATTCTTTGGAGCTACTGTTGATCCTCAATGTAGCGTTGCTGCTTTGCTTTTTTTTTTTTTTTTTTTTTTTAAGCATTCAGGACTTGGTTTGCCTTCTCTGGAAATCATTAGTAAAAGCAGGTTATTTGGTGCCTACTACTAGAAAAATATTGTGTTAAGTGCTTTACTTAAGCTGTGTCATTTCATTTCTATGAAGATGTGTGATAAATATTACCATCTCTTTTATAGACAAAGCAACAGGCTTAGAGAGGTTAAAATAACTTGCTAAAGGTCACACAACCTGTAAAATATGCCAGGTATCCAATATAGATCTTTGTAGCTCCTGCCTTCGCACTTCACCAGACTTTCCCAACTAATGATTAGATGATAAGTTACCCCTTGAGAAAGGGGGATAGAGAACCAAGGAAGTCTTTTCCTATCCCATTCAGTAACAGGCA
Source organism: Mustela putorius furo (assembly GCF_011764305.1). Classification (NCBI taxonomy): domain Eukaryota; kingdom Metazoa; phylum Chordata; class Mammalia; order Carnivora; family Mustelidae; genus Mustela; species Mustela putorius. The sequence continues at coordinate 18,313,322 of NW_025421998.1, forward strand.
GTTTTGAAGATCTTAATCTGAAATACTAACAAATTGGGTTTTAGCAAATTTAACGGGTTTCATGTGTTCCCTGTTGCCTAATAAAAATGTACTGACCTAATTAAGAATAAACCAAGCCATCCGTATGGAATTTTCTCATTGGTAAACTCTTCATTTAGGAAAAGGGAGTGATTCGGGGTAAATATATGTCTGGTAGGTCTTTTGTAAGTTCTGACCCAAGCTTTCTGAGAAATTTTAGATCAGTGTTCAGGAATTTCAGCTGTTCTAAAACTTAGTAGGCAGTGAATGAGTGGGATGATTTATATAATACGCAATTTGTCTTTAAAAAAATGGGTGTCACCTTTAAATAAGAACTTCTGAGAAACTTGGGCTGTATATGCTTCATTTCGTGCTTTGTAATCATAGTTTGAGGTTTTATAATTCAGATGGATTATATTTCGTTCTATCAGACAGAATAAGCCAAACTGGGGCACCTGCTTGGCACAGTTGGTTAAGCCTCCAACTCTTGATTCGGCTCAGGTCATGGATCTCAGGGTTGTAGGTAGGATGGAGCCCTGCCTCTGACTTGTACTCAGTGCGGAGGCTGCGTCATATTCTGTCTCTCCCTCTGCCCCTCCTGATAATGTTTTCTCTCTCTCTCAAACAAATAAATCTAAAAATATAAATAAGCCAAACAAACTTTTGGGCATAGGCAGAATAAATCAAAATCATAAGTTTGTCAAATGATGTTTTATATACCTACTAAAAATATGATATTTACTGCTTTTGATTCATTGACGTCTGGGTTACAGGCCCAGCCTGTGTTCACTGGGCACTCTGCTCACTTAAAATTTACTGTTTAAATTTCCTAATGTCCAAGATTCTTTCCCTGAATCTGTATTAATTTGAAAGATGGGAAGAAGAAAATTTTGTATTTTGAGCGACTTTACAGTATAAATTGACATGATGGAAAAACAGCACGCCTGTTTCTAATGTAATCAAAAGGAATTGAGACTAAATTTTAGAAGGCTTGTATATAGTGTTGTAAAACTTTAAGCAGTTTGATCAGTTTTTATATTCTCAAGATTGTCTAGCAAAGCAAAGTCATTTTTTTAACTACGGAAAGCTTTTACACACTCCCCCCCCCCCCCACACACACACACACACTCAGTTTTAGTTACTTTGTTGGGTTTGTATTTTCCCCTACAGGTTTTGGATATTTTGGGTAAGAAGTTCCCTGTTACTGAGAACGCAAAGGGCTACAAGTTGCTGCCACCCTATCTTAGAATTATTCAAGGGGATGGAGTAGATATTAATACCTTACAAGAGGTAAGTGTCTTATATTAAAAAGTTCTGATAAAGCATTCCTTAGAATTAAGCTCATCAGTTTGATAAATAGCACATTAATAACTTAAGTACCACTCTGATTCTTTTCATAAATGTTCATGATCATATATATTTTTTTTAATTTTCAGCATAACAGTATTCATTATTTTTGCACCACACCCAGTGCTCCATGCAATCCATGCCCTCTATAATACCCACCACCTGGTACCCCAACTTCCCACCCCCCCGCCACTTCAGACCCCTCAGATTGTTTTTCAGAGTCCATAGTCTCTCATGATTCACCTCCCCTTCCAATTTCCCCCAACTCCCTTCTCCTCTCTAACTCCCCATGTCCTCCATGCTATTTGTTATGCTCCACAATAAGTGAAACCATATGATAATTGACTCTCTCTGCTTGACTTATTTCACTCAGCATAATCTCTTCCAGCCCCGTCCATGTTGCTACAAAAGTTGGGTATTCGTCCTTTCTGATGGAGGCATAAAACTCCATAGTGTAAATGGTCCACATCTTCCTTATCCATTCATCCATTGAAGGGCATCTTGGTTCTTTCCACAGTTTGGCGACCGTGGCCATTGCTGCTATAAACATTGGGGTACAGATGGCCCTTCTTTTCACGACACATGATCATATATCTTCTAATTGCTTAAAATTTATAGACACAATTGATCCTTGAATAATGCAGGGGTTGGGGTGCCAATACCCCCTACACCCAGCACAGTCATAAATCCATATATAACTTTTGACTCCCCCAAAACTTAACTCCAAATAACCTGCTATTGACCAGAAACTTACCAATAGCATAAACAATCAATTAACACATATTTTGTCTATTCTATGTGTTATAAACTATATTCCTAGAATTAAGTAAGCTAGAGAAAAGAAAATATTAAGAAAATCATAAGGAAGAGAAAATGCAAGTCTAGACATGGCAGCCAGACCACACATACTACTCTGTCCTCATTGGGCATCCTTGATACTAAACTAAAGATGTGTCATTATGAAACAAGAAAATAGGCGCCTGTTACGGAACACTTCCTTGTATATATAAAGTGAAAAGTCTTGACATAGCTTGAACAGGTGTGTCTTTCTGGAATACAGTTACGAAATTCAGATGGTGTTAATATGTGCTTTCTCAAAAGAGTATAGAATGGTTTGTCACTTCTTCTAAATTAAGCATTGACTCTCATCACTATTGAGCCAAACAGTGTTCTTGTTATCTAAAACTTTTGCGTTTTTCTTCGAAAAAGCTTTTAAAGCACTACAACTTTAATACCTAAAATACTCCATAAAAATGAAGGCTGTCCCTGCTATCATGCTGTGCACGGTCTCCTGTCCTAAAGCACTGGTATTTTCATGTCCATCAGTCTCCAGTAGCACCCGCTTGTATAACACAAGTTACCAAAGGATTTTTCTGTTTCCAAGAATTTTTGGTGTGGTAAAAGTAAGGTCAATACCCAAATTATAAATAGTTTGTGTCCCAAAGATCCATTTAAGAGAAAACTATGGCATATAACAAACAGCGGTTCAGTGGTGACGTGCATTTGGAGTTCCAGAACAAAGTTTCTGAAAGAGCTCGCTTGCAGTTACAGAAATGAGCTCTCCCAAAATGCCTTACTTAAGAAAAGTGGAGACTCCCCAGACAACTCTTAAGACATTTGGTATGGGGAGGTTAGGGGCTTTCATGCAAAAAGGAAGGAAGACCTGAGTAGAGAGAGCTCAGCAGGCATTTTTAATTGTTGTTGTCTCCTTAGCTCAGCTAAATTAAAGGTTTCTTACTTGGTACCCCTTAAGAACTATTACCCATGCCTACATTTTAGCGAGTTTAGCAGGTGCTCTCACATGCATTTCTCCCCCTTTCACATGAAAAATCACAGGCTGGAAGGGGGCTGTGCCATTTTCAGAGAACCCATTAGTTCAGTGTTCTTCCATGGCTCACACCTGGCACTCAACTCTGCAAGTCCGCTTGTTCATCCGTGGGTTTGAACTTCCATGTAAAAACTGAAACTCTTCAGTTTTCTTTTTCTTTTTTTTCTTTATAAATTTTGAGAATGTATGTGCAATTTTTTTTTTTTAAGTTGAGAATTAGCTTTAAACTCGATGTATGTTTGTTTGTTTTAACTTACGAACAAGAAGTTAAATATCAAGACAGATACTCCTTGGCCTTCATGAAGCCTTGGTCAGAGATGAATCATCTGTGTTAATGCAGATGCACTTGTATGTTTTTTGACCTAAAGGGTAACACGTGCTTTCTTTGTCTTGAAGAGAGTCGAAATAAGTTTTCAGAAGCAAGGAAAGGAATTGTAGCAGTTTTGCTTTTGTACATCTACTAGATGCCTTAAATGTGACAAAATGAAAATTCTGTTTAACTTCACAAACAGCAGACTTCCCTCATTGTCAGCCTCACTCTTGAACTTTGCTTCCCTGTGACATCTTACGAAGTTGATACAACCCTGCTGTAGATTTCTGTGTACCAGAATCTACTTATTTAGGAAAAGAGGCAGAAACCTCTCTCGTGATAGACACAAAACCTTAAATGTTTTATCACCAGTTGTTTCTCATTCCCTCATTCCTTTCATTCCCCCCACCCTGACCACAGTCACAATGGCAACACTACACATGCAGGAGCTTGGAGTGAAATCCCTTCCTTTCACACTTTTTGAAGTGGGTAGGTTATTTAAAAGAGAAAATGTGGAATATAACTCTTTAGGCCTTACTCTTACCTCACCATGTATGGTGTTATGACTCTAGGATGTTTTTGTTCATCAGTATGACTCAGCAAAAATAACCTTCCTCTATCAGATTACTTAGTTTTTGTTTCTTAATCCTCTAGATTGTAGAAGGCATGAAGCAAAAAAAATGGAGTATTGAAAACATTGCCTTTGGTTCTGGTGGAGCTTTGCTACAGAAGTTAACGAGAGATCTCTTGAATTGTTCCTTCAAGTGTAGTTATGTTGTAACCAATGGCCTTGGGGTATGTACAACTTTTACTCCTGTGTTAGTAACTTCTGTGTCTTTTACATTGAATAACTGCATTCTACCAAAGGATATGATTCTAAACTCCTAATATGCTGTCATATACCACTGACCTTGACTCCAAACAAGGAAAGAAAAGAGGTTAAAAAAAAGATGTGACTTGGAGAGGAGGAAAAATAAGATTTGAGAGATGATGCAGGCCACTCATTTCCTACTGCTTCAGTATTCTACCTTTGAGTCAGAAAGCTGACCATTTTGAGTGGGAATGTCAGCTCACCTAGCCATCACATATTAAAGATAAGTGGCACTGTCCCGTGTTTGAGGAAGGTGGAGCATGAGGTTGGAGTTCAGATACCACAGTCCTGTTCTGATGGTCTTAAAACAGGAGAACCCAAGCTGCCCACTTCCGGGAGCTGAACAGCAATCGCCCTTGCTGGCCCTTCTAGCCCCTGAGAATCTGTAGATCCAAAGGTGGGAGTGGGGGTTACTAAGAACTCCTCAATACCTGGCTTGGCCCCCTGCTTTACTTCATTTCTGTCTGTCTTTGGAAAATTCTGAGGTTGATTGGCTACTTGCTTCTATTATATTGGCCTCCTACCTTTCTGATGTTTAAACTAACCTCTGTTCTCTTCGGGTTATCTAGGTCTTCTTTGCTTTTCACAGTAACATGGAATAGAGTAAAAAGTAACAAAAAGGAGAGGTTATCAAGTAATGGAATGGAAGCTTTTACCTTAGTAAAAATCCTAGTTCCCTTGCCACAGATTCTCTAATACAGTTGACATAGATTTTTTTTCAGTAGCATGCATGTGCTGTATTTGAATCCGTTTAAGGTAATCCAGAATATATAAGATCCCTTAAGGGTCACATGTTCACTTTAATGACTTCTTACAACTAGAGTAGTAGGTATCTCCAGTGGTAAGAAAGGATATTTAAGACTTTGGATTTTGTTCATACCTTATACCTGATACAACAGAGGACTCCGTTCTCCAACACAAGCTAGAGTGATGCTTCTAAAAGCCAGCTGTGGATTTGCTTAGTTATACCTATAAAATACCTAAGTTTTTTTTCTTGAATGGGAATTGAGTGAACATTCCTGATTAGTCTTATTTCTCTTTCTTCCAGATTAATGTCTTCAAGGACCCAGTTGCTGATCCCAACAAAAGATCCAAAAAAGGTCGATTATCTTTACACCGGACACCAGCAGGGAATTTTGTTACACTTGAGGAAGGAAAAGGAGACCTTGAAGAATATGGTCATGTATGTTCTCTATGCTGTTTTTTTTTTTTTAACAATAGGTTAGCTTTCCAAATTAAGAAAGGGGGCTTCTATGTTGTATTTTTAAATTATTTTCAGAACAGATTTTTTTCTTGAAGGACAAAGTACTTTTGTGATAAAGTGTACAAATGCTGACCTAGTCTACCAAAATAAGATGAAAACCAAGAAGGGGCTAGATTGTAAGTCAGTGTATACAGTGGGTGAAAAACTTTATAACATTCAAAAAAAAAAAAAGTTCTTCTACACAGTGACCCACAGGGTAGTGATTGATGAGCTTCAACAAGATTTTGTGTACATATTCTTACTTTTACTGCCAATTTAGCAGCAAATAATTTCTGAAGAGGAATAGCCAAAAATACTAAAGGAAGCTATTTATGTTATAGTAAAACTATGATACTTTTAATAAAGGAAGGGCTGTCTAAATTCTGAGATGTTGTTAAAGATAATTGCATTTTTTTTTTAAACTTAACAGAATCCAGTCAAGATGGTTTTCTTTAGTCTCATGTGATTCTCACAGCAATTCTGGGCTACAAAATGCAAATTATGTTATCTTAATGTAAGATGTGAAAAGGCCAAGACTGGATTCTGATGACATAATAACAATTGGTGAAACCTAGACTTAACCAAGTTCCCGGATTCAAATCAACCAAACCAGAAAAATTCCTAGTGTGCCGAAGTGGTCCATGTGCTGTAACAGTCTTTAACATGCAAAAGTACACTTGTATTTGTGAACTCAAAAGTTACAAAATTTATTTAAACCACTGGATTGAACAAACTTTTAGAGGGAAACTACTTATGAACATTCATATTCTCAGAAAAAAAAATACCAAAGAAAGTTTATACCATACATTATCACTATGGATTCTTAATACCATGTCAGATATTCTGCTTATAGAGTGTATTACTTTGACACTCTTAAGATTTTGAGGCAGAATATTTTTGTCTTTAAAAAGTATTTAGTCCCTAAGCTAATTTTTAGGTTTAGCCTGATGGTTTAGGGGTTTGGTAGCCTTCACTTAACTCTCCTAGCTACCAAGAGTTTGCTGAATTAGTGTTTCCAGATGGACTAGCATCACTTTAGACACAGTCCTAACTAAGATTTTAAAAAGGCACTGATTTTAAGAGTATGTACATGATACTGTAGAATGTTTGAGGCAATAGTCAGTTATAATCCTAAATGGCATTTTAATTTAAGACTAGGAAACCCCATTCTCTGATAGTACTTAACTTTATGAGAGAGAAGGTCATGCATCTCAATCTCAATGCGAAATTTAGGGTGTTTTAAAGAGAAACTGAAGGCAGGCAGATAGTTCCTTAGGGAGACCCAAGTGGTTTTACCAGACCCAAAAGAGGATTTAGTTTTAATTCTCAAGCCTTGTGACCTTTGCATAGATCAAATGGATTACATGTATCAGTTAGTTCTGGAATATACAGTTTTTAAATCAGCCACGGAGCATTCATCAAGAAATCAGTACTTTTTTGTTTCTGGGTTGGTTTCTTGTTTTTTTTTTAGGGGTTTTTGTTTGTCCAAAGTCCAAAACTCAGTGACTAGGAAATTTATCACATTCCAGGGTGGGTAGGTTTAATCAGTATTGAGTCTGTTGTCTAGGAACAGGGAAGGTCTGGCAGGCTTTTCTTGCTCACCGTCCATCATAATGATCAGCGACAGCAGGACTCTTCTGGCAGCCGAGCACCTTCCACCTGAAAGCATCGAGATGGATCGGCTAGGATGTTTTTGGATTTTCCTTCAAGGAAAACTTTTAAGAATATTTAGCTTCTTTTAAAGCTAAATATTTTTACATAGCGCTTTTAGATACTGCCAGGCTCTCTGCCTGCTCCACAAGCATTGCATATAAAGATATTTCATAATTTGAACACCATAAAACATCACTGTGTTTGACTAGTCAGTCTAATTCATCAAAGCATTAATGAAGTATTTTGCTTGATTGTTAATAAAACTTACATTTTTATGTTTACATAAAATATGAAAATATATTTACATTGTTTTATTTGTACAGGATCTCCTCCATACTGTCTTCAAGAATGGGAAGGTGACAAAAAGCTATTCATTTGATGAAATAAGAAAAAATGCAGAGCTGAATATCGAACTGGAAGTAGCACCTCATTAGGCTTTACGAGTGGGTGTGTGTGCTCGCCTGCGTGTGTGTGCGTACATGCATGCACGCACGCGGACACCTGTGTGTATGTAATAATGTTTATTGTACAGATGTGTGGGGGTTTCTTTGTGTTTTATGATACATTACAGCCAAATTATTTGTTGGTTTATGGACATACTGCCCTTTCGTTTTTTTTTTTTTTCCAGCGTTTAGGTGATCTCAAATTAGGAAATGCACTTAACCATGTAAAAGATTAATGCTAAGGCAAGCTTTTTAGGGCCCTTTGCCGATAGATAGTAATTCAATCTGGTATTGATCTTTTCACAAATAACAGAATCCAGAAACTTTTATATATAACTGAAGATCACATAAAACAGATTTGCATAAAATTATCATTGATTGCTTTATGTTTATATTTAACTTGTATTTTTGTACAAACAAGATTGTGTAAGATATATTTAAAGTTTCAGTGATTTAACAGTCTTTCCAACTTTTCATGATTTTTATGAGCACAGACTTTCAAGAAAATACTTGAAATAAATTACATTGCCTTTTGTCCATTAATCAGCAAATAAAACATGGCCTTAACAGAGCTGTTTATGTTATTGTACAATTTGAAAATTATGTCGGGACATACCCTATAGAATTACTAACCTCACTGCCCCTTGTAGAATATGTATTAATCGTTCTACATTAAAGAAAATAATGGTTCTTACTGGAATGTCTAGGCACTGTACAGTGATTATATACGTTGGTCATTGTATTGTACCAGTGAAATGCCAAATTTGAAGGCCTGTACTGCAGTTTTATATGTCAGATATTGCCTGTGGCTCTAACATGCACCTCAAGATTTTAAGGAGATGTTTTTAGAGAGAATTTCTGCTTCCACGATAGAATATATACATAAATGTAAAATATTAACAAAAGTGGAAGTAGTGTATTTTAAATTACACTTCTGAATTTATTTTTCCTATTCTATAGCTGATACGACTTAAATGAATTACTGGAATGGGTAGTGAGTGTACTTATTTTAAATGTTTTGATTCTGTTATATTCTGTTATATTTTTCATTAAGTTTTTTAAAAATTAAATTGGATATTAAATTGTATGGACATCATTTATTAATTTTAACCTGAATTCCTCAATAAATAATGCACAAGCAAGTTCTTAAATGAGGATAAATTAAAGCATGATGACATGAGTTTGAAGAGAAGAATCTTAACCAAGAGTAGTAAGTTGGCTACATTCAAAGTGTTCAACATCAAAAATGTTCTAGAGTGATTAACTGCTAGATTCTGAGTCAGTCATCACATCTGACAAGAGACCAGTTTTGTTTTAATGATTCTTGTCTATTTACGTCTGTTCTAAGGCAGGAGTTGGCCAACTGTGGCCAAGTTCAGACTGCTTTCTTTTTTATAATAAATACCTGTTGTCTATGACTGCTTTCTTGGGACAGTGCAGAAATCAAGTAGTTACATAGTGACCATATGACCCACAAAGCATGAAAAGTTTATTATCTGGCCCTTTGCAGAAAAAGTTTGTCGACCCCTGAGGTCTAAGAAAAGGAGTGTGTGCCTTGAAGTTTAAGAGAAATGTTGATTTCCAGGGACAGGAGGAAACTATGTTGATAAGGAGTTTGTCTTTCTTTTGTCCTTTCTGTTTTTATTTAAGAATCTGATCTTGGAAGACCAATTTTGAAAGCTTTACTAACATGACTTTAAATGTGAAATTTAAAAAACTGAAAAGCCATAAATCATTTGTCCTAAACAGTTACAAGAGAAAGGTATTTATCAGTAGAATAATGTCTCTTAAAAACATCATTAAAAAGAAGGTGGGTTTTGCAAATGATTCTAAACATTAGTTTATTGAAAATAATAAGCACTGTTCACTTTTATTAAGAGTTTTCATCCTGTAATGCCTAGTGGAAAATAATTTTAAGCTAATTCTTTTAAATGTATCTAAGCAAAAATTAGTATTAAAAACACAGCTTTCTTCACAGAATGTGCTAAGGGGCTTTTAGAGAATTAAAACACCATATTTATTACCAAATAACAACTTTGATAACCACCCATAATTTTGATTTTGTTTAAAACATTGGAATTATAGTACAGATAATATTCTTTGTGTTCTGTGAATCTCAGCAGTTTCAGAGTAGCTAGGGGATTTTATTTTCAGACATCCAGTGAATGCTAACATCTGTGCAGTAGTGCATGGCGTAGAAGGAGAGAGGTGGAATGATTAATTCTATTAGCCACTTGGAACTGAGTAGTCTGAATTTCTGTGACTAAGCACTTAATATTTGGCCATCCCCATTCTATGTGCTATGGTTGACATAGTTATCAACTAGAATTCTGCTGTGTGTGTCACCTTTAAATCAGCCTAACTCTTCCAGACAAAAGCAAATGGCATGTTTGGGTTTGCTTAAGTCATTAGATTTGCAGTTGACATCAGTTAATCCCTCTCAGTTTCATAATATCATGAAGCATTTGTATTTTAAATAGAAGATAGGAGTTCTGTGTTAAGACTCTTTATTTGTACTCTATACTTCAAGTCAAATGGTTTTAATGATTATCCCTTATTTCCTTTCTTGAAATAAATTGTTATGAAAATATTTTATAATGAAACTCATCTTGGAAAACTAGAAAGAGAAAAATGGCAAGGTAATTATTGTTCTGTTTGCCATAATTTAGAATTCAACACTTAAACAAGTATTTTGTAGTTTTACATTCCTTTTTAACCCATTCAGTGGAGAATGTCCAGCTTTTCTCCCAAGTTGTATGTTAATTATAATATGTATATTACAACATCAAAGATAAAACATGTAATAAACATGGAAATAAAGTTTAGCTCTATTAGTGAAATGTTAAATTTGACTGTGTGCTTCAAATAATGGCCATTTCCAGATTTACCCTCTTTTAGGTATTCCTCCAATTCAAAGAATTAGAAAATGAGAGACAGGCATTAGGGATGACTCCTCTATTTTCTGCCTTGTGTAGCTATCCGAATGGCAGTGCCTCTTACTAAAGACACTGGAGAGAGACCAGATTTGGGGGGAAAGGGCAGGCACAATTCCTAGGTTAAGATCTGAGATGCCATTGAGACATTTAAATGTGGATATTAGGTAGTTGAATTTACAGATTGGGGACAGGAGGATCTCCAGGTATGAATTTGATGTACAGCTGGTCATGAAAGACACAGGAAAGGGTACTTCTCTAGGGAGACAGACTATGCCCTGGCAAACCACATGCCAAATCCATCCTGTTTTTGTAAATGCAGTTTGATTGGAACAAGCCATGCACGTTAGTCTGATTATTGCCTATGGCTGCTCTCATGCTACAGTGGCAGAGCTGAGAAGTTGTGACAGACCTCAAGGCCTATGGAACCTAAAATAATTCACTTTATGGGCCTTTAAAGAAAAAATGTGCCAATCTCTGCTGGAGGGTATAAGGAAAGGAGGACCAAGGGCAAACCCAGAGGAACTCTAAAAATCTAAGTGGCAGAAGCTAAGCAGGCAAAGAAGACTGACAAGTAGCAGCTAAAGAGATGAGGGGAAAACCAGGAGGAGTAAAGGAAGGATGAAAGAAGGGAGTGTTTCTGCACGGTGTTGGAGATGTGCTGAGAGACCAAGTAGAGTGAGGGATGAAAAGCGTCAACTGCATTGAACCTGGAGATAACTAGCGGCTTCCCAGCATTCCCTGCACAGCGGCAGAGGCAGCACATGGCAGAAAGCCGCTACCTTGCAAAACTCTGAATTCTGGATGTAAAAAGGAAACAAGTGAGGCAACAGTTTGTCTTCCTTTCCCTTCTTAGCTACTGCTTTAATTCTGAAAAGGACTTGGGAAAGAGGGAGAAGTTGACGATAACAGAGCCAAAAGAAATCCGTGGGGGGCATGGGGTCCAAAACACTTGCCGTGATGGGACAGGTGCTCATGCAGGACATGGTTTTCGCTGTGAAGTCAGAGACCAAAGGAGATTGCGCTTTGGGAAAAGGAGGCTTTTAAATAGTTTTTGTGGAGAATACAGTGACCGGAGGCATAGTACGACTATAGCACAGTGTGGAGGACCCAACTGTTTGGTGACAACTTAAAAGTGAAAGTTGGCCTATTGCGATGCTTTTGTTCCCTTTCATAGTAGCACTCCGATGCCTGGGTACAGACACAGAGAACATGGAGATACTTAGTGTTTTGCCAGATGAGTTATGCTAAGTGAATAAGTGCCAAAATAATGTTCCTACATATCTAAACCAGAGAGGTAAGGACATGAGAGCTACCCAGAGCACTGGGAAGGTAGTAGGGAGCCCAATGGACAGTGTGCTAGCAGCTCTGGTCTACGTTGCTGGAACAGGCAGGTTTGGAAGAACAGGAAACACTAGTCTCAGTATGCTTGGATCAATGATCAGAGAGGAGCAAGTTCATGGTATAGTACTTTCCAGGGTATGACCTTGCAGTGGCTGAATGCAGAAGATCTTGAGACACAAAACAAGAACAGGAAAGATGGCAGATGTTGAGGTAGAAGAAAGCTGTATAAGGCACCAGCATGTTCCGTGAATGAAGGGAAGGGACCCAGAGGTCAGCAGGAGGCAGCAACAGTAGGTGGTATGAACCTCAAAGGGATCAGGCAGTGGAGACCACTGACCAAGGTCAGCCTGCGAGAGGAGGCGCTCAGCCTCCTCATGGTGTCCAAGCACATATGGACAAGGAGAGACAGACACAAAGCACTTAGTGTGTTGCCGGCTGTTTGATGACCTTTACCAGGCACTAGTCAATATCTGTTGACATAACGGAGGGAAGGAATAATCTCAATAAGAAATTTCTTGATTTTATTAGCATGCTATAAACACCCCTTCTGCTGACACAGGCCCAAGTGTTCGAGCCTTTATTGCATTTTTGAAATTGCTTGTTTTTAATGTTTCAAGATTTACATTTTGTTTAGTTCTTTTAAAAAGAGCAACCAAAGCATTCTGCAGCCAAATAAAACCAGTCACCTCACCTGTATTCAGGCTCTTCCCACTTCGTTTTAAATTACTATTTCATTTTATTTGAAGTTTCTCTAATTGTTATCTGTTCTTCAGAGACAAATCCATCTTTATTTGGTTCACAGTCATTTGTTCTATTAAAACTTCCCAAAAGTATTTGTTTAGGTCATTCCAACAAAGAAAAATATGTTCTTAAAAGGAATTTTAGAATCAGATTGCCAACTGCACCAAAATTTCTTTAACTAACATAGAAGTTGGCCTTGATAATCAGGAAATTTGCCTGTAGACTACCCCAGAGCAACTGAGCCTTCGCCTTATTGGTATAAAGACTCTTGGTGACTTAACTTAGTATTCGTGGGCACATGAGGCTTTTACCACATTTCAGGGCTTGTGCTGTTCTTTTGGTGAGCAGTAGAAACTACCAGTTGACTTTTCTACTGGCTTATAGCATAGTTTGCAGAAAAAAGGCAATTTTGGTTTACAATGATTTATATTCATCCCAGAGAAATGAAGCATTATTCTTGGTTGACAAAAAATTTCAGTTTAAAGTTATCCTGACCAACTTTTTTTTTTTTTTTAATTTTGTAATTGGTTACTGAGCTTTTACTTCTTTGACTTAAACTTTTGGAAGACATGGTTTTTAACTTAAGATGGATTATGCTTATTTATAAGCAATCCTGATGAATTAATTGGCTACAGGTTTAATTCTGATGTGGTCGGTCTTCCGAGTAGCCCTGAAGATTTCTACCAGATTTCTGAGCTCAGGGGAAAAAAAAATAACTATCTTCAGCTTCTCACTTTCTATTTCTTCCTCCTCGGGAAGGAATTTCTCTATTTCTCTCATCCTTTAAAAAAAAAAAAAAAAATCCCTTGATAACACCAGCCCTCCTCATCTGGTCCTTGTCGCTCATACAAAGTGACCTCTTGATTGTCAAATGAGTGTGTTTAGTTCTTCTTACCAGAGGATTGCTCCTCTATTTGCCACTGCCAATAACTGAAACTACTCTTTTGTTGTCTATGGTATAATATGGTGGGGGCCCTCGGGCTCTTCTTCACACACTTAAACCCTTTAAATGTTATCTTGTCCTATTTATCTCCACATTTGTCTTGGCTGATCTTAGCCATTCTCATGGTCTCAGCTATCACCTATCTACTAAAGCTTCCATGCATTAATATCTCTAGGCTAATGAATTTTTCTATGATGCCTTGTCACCCAGATACCTACCTACTCAAATATAGCAGTTCCAAACTTAGCATATTCCTGAAGATCTGCCTCATTTGGAGGCTCAGCCCACCACCTACGTGAGATTCCCCCCACACACATGATCAAACTCACGGTCCTGCTAATTTACCTACTAAATGTTATGATTTTTTTCCCTCAAACTCCATTTCAGACCTGCAGCTCTCTTCCTGAAACAATATAAATAATATCTAACTAGTTTTCCTGTCCCAACCCCCTCTCCCTCTCGTTGTACGTACCAGAGTATTAACAAATTCCAATAGTGTCAGTCCCCCACTTAAAACATTTGAAGCTCCCTCTAGCCTCCAGGATAATGCTCAGAATCCAGCCTAACCCACAAACCCTCCTTGATCTGCCCCATGCTACACAGATAGCCTCTTGTTTTACTTTTCTTTATCTGTGCCAGGATTAACTGATTTGCTCTACCTTCCACACACTCCTGCACACATATTCACAATACACTATCTTCTGTTTTTTTCTGCCTTTGCTCATGCTGACGCCTCAGCCAGAAATGCCTTCCTTTGGCCAACTTATTGTAGGTGATTAGGTGATAACGCCTCCAGGAACCCTTTACAACTCATTCATCTGCCATCCTCATTCCATGGACCCTTCCTCTGGGCTCCACAGGTATTGAGTATATTTCTAAAATGCACTTGTGATCCATGGGTCTATGTCCTATGGTGTAGGATGTGTACAGCAGTGTTTTATTCATCCCTATTTCCTGCATTTAGCACATAGTAGACATACAATTGTTTGTTGAGTAAATGTCATTCAGATAAAGGCTTTTCTGAATGTTTTGGTACCTTATATAATGCTAATACCCTGACCATTTTACTAAATATTTAAAAAAGCCATTTTACTGTTTTTTAAAAAGATGGATAACTTTCAAAACATGTTCAAATATTACTGTCCTTTTGAAAAATCATTACAGTACATTCATGAAATAAGGTGTTTAATCAAAATATAGATTAGAGCCTGGAGGTTTGACAATGGCATGGAGGAAGATGAGCCTAGGCTCGTCTCATTCCATGAATACAATGAGATAACTATCTAATCATCCTAAGTTACCCCAGAAATTGACCTGAAGACTGGCAGAACAAACTCTACAACTTAAAAAATAGAAGCCACATTGAAGAGATAGGAAGGGGAGGGATGCAGTTTGGGAGAGAAATGGATTGTGGCCAGTGCAGTGGGGAGGGAGCTGTGATTGAGGAGAAGGGCCAGAGACTAACAACACAGGAAAATGAATCCCCATAGCAACTGGCTTCAAAAACGAGAGGGGCCAAATTTTGTAAGTTCTTGAAACCAGCAGGACTTGAAGCCTGGTGTTTTAAAGGTCAGGAGACTTGGATGATATAGAGTCCCACGGACATTGCTCAGCTTTTGGAGAGAACCTAATCAAACAACACAACAAACATGGATGTAAGCTTGGAAACAGTGATCTAAAGAGTACCTGGAGCACACAGTGGGGAGTTATTTGCTCATCTTGGAGGACATCCCAAAGAGAAATACTGTGGAGACGCTTCTGGTAACAAAGGAATTGCCATTTCCCTTTGCCACCACTCAGCATAACCACAGGCCCACCTGTGGGAACCAATGCAACATCCACTCTCCCTTCCTAAATTGCTTACACCAAGCCCTACCACCAAGTGCTATGGGGGAGCCACACTTCCCAGTCATGCTTACTTCAGTCCCAGCACAGCTGACCCCCTCCACCAGAGGACATGCCCAATCTCCTGCTCCCACTCTCTACTAATGTAGGAGTTTTGTGGAGCCTCAATTCAGGCAGTGACTGGTCTCTTTTCACAAGCAGTTCAGAGCACACCTAGTTAAAACACACCGCATTCAGACCAGGAACCAAACACTGCCGAAAATAGGCAAAGAGATGCCGCAGATGACTGACCTAAAGGATAAAACAGCCAGAACACAACAGCTGAACACACACAGCACACATTGGAGACACTCCCAGAAACGCCGGGCCCTGGTGAACAGGATACCACATGACCACATGGTGGCACGGCACTACTGGACCTCTTCTTCATGAGGCTGTTACCCTCAAGAACAAGAGATGTAGTTGACTTTCCTGACACACAGAAATAGGCACAGAAACTTAGAAAAATGAGAAGACTTTTCCAAATGAAATAACAACACAAGGTGATGGGCAGAAGAAATCCAAGTGAAAAATACAAGTAATTATGCCTGATAGGGAATATACTGTTCATAATGATACTGGACTCGAGAAGACTGGAAGGCATCAGTGAGACCATTAATACAGATAAGGAATAAAACAGCAGGGATAAAGGTCTTGAGAAACAAAGTGAGAAATATGCTTGGTAGCAGCAGGCTGGATGATGAACAAATTAATAAGTTAGAAGACAAACTAATGGAAAGTAATCAAGCTAACTAAAAGAGAAAAAAGAATTATGCAGAATGACAATAGACTTAGGGAACTCAGTAACTCCATCAAATGTAATAACATTCATATTATAGGAGTTCCAAAAGAAGAAGAGAGAGAAAAGGAAAAAATTATTTGACAAAATAATGCTGAAAACTTCCCTGATCTGGGGAAGAAAACATATCCAGATCTAGGAGACACGGAGGAGCCCCCAAAAATCAACAAAAGCAAATTGGCACAGAGACATATTGTAATAAATTTAGCAAAATATAATGATAAAACTTTAAAAGCAGCAACACAAAATAAGATAGTAACTTATAAGGAAAACCCCATAAAGCTAACAAGGGCTTTTTCAGCAGAAACTTACCAAGCAAAAAGGGATTAGCATGAAATATTCAAAGTGCTGAATGGGAAAAATCTGCAGCCAAAAATATTCAATCAAGCAAAGCTATCATTCAGAATAGAAGGAGAGAGAATTTCCCAGACAACAAAGACGAAAGGAGCTCAAGATTACTAAACCAGCTGTGCAAGAAATATTAAAGGGGACTCTTTTGAGTGGAAAGGAGAGACCAAAAATGACAGTATAAATGTAGGAAACACAAAAGGAGCATCGGTAAAGGAACTCAAAAAAGGATGTAAAACATGACAACATATACCTAAAACCTGGGAGGAGTAAAGAATGGGTTCACTTAAACAACCATCAGCTTTAAGTATAGACTGCTATCTGCAAGAGGTTAGATACAAACCCAATGGTAACCACATATCAAAAACCACTAATAAATATGCAACCAACAAAGAGAAAGAAATCAAATATATTATTAGAGAAAATCAGCAAACCATAAAAGACAAAAGACCAGAGAAAATCATCCAAAACAACCACAAGTGCAGTGACAATAAATTAGTATCTGTCAGTAATTACTTTGAATGCAAATGGACCAAACACCCAATCAAAAGACAAAGGGTGACAGAATGGACTTAGAAATAAATAAATAAATAAATAAATAAATAAGATGGGGGGGCACCTGGGTCGTTCAGTCATTAGGCGTCTGCCTTCTGTTCAGGTCATGACTGCAGGGTCCTGGGATCAAGCCCTGCATCCAGCTTCCTGCTTGGTGGGAAGCCTGCTTTCCCTCTCCCACCCCCCAACTTGTGTTCCATCTCTCACTGTATCTGTCAAAGAAACAAAATCTTAGAAAGAAAACAAGGCCAATCTATATCTTGCCTACAAAAAACTCCTTTTAGATCTAAAGACAGATGGAGAATAAGGGGATGGAGAAAAAATTATTCTACAAATGGATGGCAAAATAAAGCTAGAGTAGCAATACTTGTATCAGACATAATAGGCTTTACAGCAAAAACTATAATGAGAAATGAAAAGACACTACATAATAATAAAAGGGACAATCCAAAAAAGAAGATATAAAAATTTTAAGTATTTATGCCCCCAACATAAGAGCACCCAAATACATAAAACAGGTAATAATAAACATAAAGGAACTAACCAGTAATAATACAGTAGCAGTGGGGGACTTTAACACCCTACATACATTAATGGGCAGATAATCTAAACAAAATCAACAAGGAACCGATGCTTTCAATGACATACTAGAACAGATGTATTTAACAGACATATACAGAACATGTCATCCTAAAACAGCATAATACACAATCAAGTACACACAGAACATTATCCAGAATAGATCACGTATTAGGCCACAAAGTAAGCCTCAACAAATTCAAGAAGATCAGGATCACACTACACATCTTTTCTGACCACAAAGCTATGGAACCAGAAGTCAACCACAAGTAAAAATCTAGAAAGATGACAAACACATGGAGGTTAAAAAACATGCTACTAAACAATGACTGTGTCAACCAGGAATCAAAGAATAAATTAAAAATTACATGGAAACAAATGAAAATGAAAACACAATTGTCCAAATCCCTTGGGATTCAGAAAAAGCTTTTCAAAGAGGTAAGATTACAGTAATATAGGCTTCATTTGAGAAGCAAGAAAAGTCTCAAACAACCTAACTTTACACCTTAGAAGAGCTAGGAAAAGAACAAAACCCCAAAACAGCAGAAGAAACGAAATAATAAAAGTTCAAGCAGAATTAAATTATTCAGAACCTAAAATAAAAAAGAACACTGTAACAGAAGCTCACTCTTTGAAAAGACCAATAAAATTGATAAATTTTGTCTCATCAAGACAATAAAGAGAAATTACTTAAATAAAACCATAAATGAGCAGCACAGATATACAAAGAATTAAGAGTGTATTATGAAAAAGTATACGCAAACAAAATGGACAATCTGAAAAATATGAATCACTTCCAAGAAACCTAGAAACTACAAAACTGAAACAGGATAATACAGATAATCAGAATAGATCAAAAACAAGCAAAGAAATTGAGTCAGCAATCAAAAAATTCCTAACAAACAAAAGTCCAGGACCAGATGGATTTACAGGCAAATTCTACCACGTATTTTTAAAAGAGTTAATATTTATTCTCAAACTATTCCAAAAAATTGAAAAGGAAGGGGCACCTGGGTAGCTCAGTGGTTAAAGCCTCTTCCTTCGGCTCAGGTCATGATCTCAGGGTCCTGGGATCGAGCCCCGCATCAGGCTCCCTGCTTGGCAGGGAGTCTGCTTCCCCCTCTCTCTCTGCCTGTCTCTCTACCTACTTGTGATCTTTATCTGTCAAATAAATATCAAGGCTCTACCAAATGCCCTTCTCTCTCTTTGAACTTCTAGTGGTGCTCTTGGGAATTTTAAGATTTTAATCACCATCAGTTGGTTTTCTAACAAAGCAAAGTAAATAAATATAAAAGGTTGTTGAACAACAAAATTCAACCTAGTAAATTTAAAGATCAAACAATTCATAGAAAGCAGGCATCCCAATAGAAAGGAGTTCCACTGAACTTTAGAAAAGTTGACATTTTTTAAAGGCAGAAAGGGGACAGAAAAAAATTTTTACCAAAGAGTGCACTGTAGTAAAGAATTCATCGTGTCAAGGAAAGGTCGTTCTCCTAAGGGGAAGACATGGGCCTATGAGGTGAAATACCTCACTAGTGCTAGCTAGGTGATTCAAAATGATGGGTTAAAGGTTTTGTTCTGGGGGGTTAAAACTGCAGGTAGGACAGGCATTAAGAAGTAATGAGTTAAGATGGTGAAGGAGGAGGGAGACCACAGGCTTGCCTCATCCCTTGAACTCAGCTAGATAAATATCAGATCATTTTGAACACCCAAGAAATCGAACCAAGGACAGAGAAAATCAAAATGAACAACTAGAGCTGAAAAAAGAAACCCCACCACATTGTAGAAGACAGAGGAATTCTCCCCAAAAGAAAGATCAAGAAGAAACCACAGCCAGGGATTTGCTCAAAACAGATATAAGTAATACATGTGAACAAGAATTCAGAATAACAGTCACTAGAATATTAGTTGGTCTTGGGTGGGGGTTGGGGGGAGAGAAAACAATTCAGAAGACTCCAGAGAAACACTTACTGCAGAGATAAGAGAACTAGAAATCTAGTCAAGCCATTAAAAATACTATAACCAACATGAAATCCCAATTAGATGTAATCACAACAAGGGGACAAGATGCAGAGGAACAAATAAGTGATCTAGAAAATAAAATTGTAGAAAATCATGAAGCTGAAAAGAAGAGGGAAAGAAAGCTATTAGATCATGAATATAGACTAAGGGAACTGAGTGCTTCTATAAAGAGAAATAATATTCATACAAGTCCCAAAAGAAGAAGAGTGGACAAAAGTGACATAAGGTATATTTGAACAAATATAACAGAACTTCATTAATCTGGGGAAAGAAACAGGCATTCAAGATCAAGAGGCACAGAGAACTCTCCTCACCGTCATCAAAAACAGGTTAACACCAAGACATATCATAGTGAAACTTGCAAAATACAAAGACAGAGAATTCTTAAAGCAGATAAGGACAAACGATCTTTAACACAATAGGGTAGACACATAAGTTTAGCAGCTGACCTCTCCACAGAAACCTGGCAGGCCAGAAGAAAGTGGCATGATATATTCAACGTGCTAAATGGGAAAAATATGCAGCCAATAATACTTTATCCAGCAAGACTGTCATTCAGAATAGGAGAGAGTTTCCAATATAAACAAAAACGAAAAGAGTTCATGACCACTAAACCAGTCCTGCATGAAATACTAAAGAGGACTCTTTGGGGAGGAAAGAACACTAAAAGCAACAAAGACTGGAAAGGACAGAGAACATCACCAGAAATACCAAATTATAGGTAACAAAGGCTAAACTCATTATTTCAATAATCACTGAGTGTAAATGGACTAAATGTACCAATTAAAAGACACAGGATATCAGAATGGATTAAAAAAAAAAAAAGACCCATCTATATATTACCTAAAAGAGACTCAGTTTAGACCTAAAAATACTTGTAGATTGAAAGTGAAGGGATGGAAAACAATCTATCATGCCAATGGATGTCAAAAGAAATCCAAAGTAGCTATACATACATCAGACAAACTAGATTTTTTTAAGGATTTTATTTATTTTTTTGTCAGAGTGAGAGAGAGAGAACACAAGCAGGCAGAGCAGCAGGCAGAGGCAGAGAGAGAAGCAGGCTCCCTGCTGAGCAAGGAGCCCAATGTGGGACTTGATCCCAGGACCCTGGGATCATGACCTGAGCTGAAGGCAGCTCAACTGACTGAGCCACCCAGCCGTCCCGACAAAATAGATTTTAAACCAAAGTCTGTAACAACAGATGAAGAAAGACATTATATCATAACTAAAGGGTCTATCCATCAAGAAGATCTAACAATTGTAAATATTAATGCCCCCAACTTGGGAGCACCCCCATATATAAATCAATTAATAACAAACATAAAGAAACTCACGACAATACAATAACAGCAGGCAGCTTTAACACACTACTTATAGCAACGGACAGATCATCTCAACAGAAAACAAGGAAACACTGTGTTTGAGTGACCACTATGGACTGGACGGACTTAGATATATTCAGAACATTTCATCCTAAAGCACAATCACATTCTTCTCCAGTGCACATGGCACATTTTCCAGAATAGATCACTTACTGGGTCACTAATCAGCCCTCAACAAGTACAAAAAGATCAACTTCATACCGTGCACATTTTCAGAGGACAGTGTTATGAGACTTGAAGTCAACCACAAGTTAAAATTGGGAAAGACCACAAATACCTGGAGATTAAAGAACATCCTACTAAGAAATGAATGGGTTAACCAGGAAATTTAAAAAAAAAAATAGTAAAAATACATGGAAACAAATAACACACTACAGTTCAAAACTTTGGGGATGCAGCAAATACAGTCCTAAAGAGGAAGTATATTGCAATACGGGCAATATACTTTTACAAGTATATTGTAATATACTTGTAATATATAATATACTATATATAGAGATATATATATACACACACACATATATAATATAATATACAATTATATATAATATACAATACAATATACAAGTATATTGTAATATACTTGTAATATAATATGATATATATATACACACATAAATATATATAATATGTAATATACTTGTAAAAGTATATTGCCTCAAGAAGAAAAAAAAAAGGCAAGAAAGTCTCAAATACATAACCTAACCTTATACCTACAGGAGCTAGAAAAAGAACAGCAAATAAACCCTAAAGCCAGCAGAAGGGAAATAACAAAATTTAGAGATCAAATAAATGATATTGAAATTTTTAAAAAACTATAGAAGAGATTAGTGAAACTAAGAGCTGGTTCTTCAAAAACATTAATAAAATTGATAAGCCCCTAGCCAGACTCATCAAAATGAAGAGAAAAAATCCAAATAAATAAAATCACAAATGAAAGAGACCACAACCAACACCACAGAAAGACAATTATATTATTAAAAATTATATGCTAATAAACTGGGCAATCCCTAGAAACATACAAACTACCAACATTGAAACAGGAAGAAATGGAACTTTTGAACAGACCCATAACTAACAAAGAAATGGAATCAGTAATCAAAAATCTCCCAAAAAAAAGAAGTCCTGGGCAGACTGATTACCAGGAGAATTCGACCAGACATATAAAGAAGAGTTAGTACCTATTCGTCTCAAACTGTTCCAAAAACAGAAACGGAAGGGAAACTCCCAACTCCTCCTATGAGGCCAGCAATAGCTTGATCACAAAGCCTGACAAAAACCTCACTAAAAAGGAGAATTAAGGCCAATATGCCCAATGAACATGATGCAAAAATTCTAAACAAGATACTCACAAATCAAATCCAACAAGTACATTAAAAGAATTATTCACCATGATCAATTGGTCCTTATTCCTGGGCTGCAGGGATGGTTCAATATGCACAAATCAATCAACACAATACACCATATTAATAAAAGAAAATATAAGAATCATATGATCCTGTCAATAGATGCAGAAGAAGCATCTGACAAAATGCAGCACCCATTCTGGATAAAAACCCTCAACCAATTAGGTATAGATGGAATATACCTCCCTTCTCCTAATGTCCTCCATGCTATTCCTTATGTTCCACAGAGAAGTGAAACCATATGATAATTGACTTTCTCTGCTTGACTTATTTCACTCAATATAATCTCTCCAGTCCCATCCAAAAAAAATGAAGGCAGGTAATCACAGTGGGAGACAAACCATGAGAGACTATGGACTCCAGGAAACAAACTGAGGGTTTTAGAAGGAAGAGGGGTAGGAGATGGGTGAGCCTGGTGGTTGGTATTAAGGAGGGCACGGATCGCATGGACCACTGGGTATTAATGCAAACAATGACTCATGAAACACTACATCAAAAACAAATGATGTTCTGTTTGGTGACTAACATCATCATCATCATCATTAATTAAAATAAAATAAAAGGAATATACCTCAACATCATAAAAGCTATATATGAAAGACCCACAGCTAATATCATCCTCAATGGGGAAAAACTGAGAGCTTTTCCTCTATGGTCAGGAAAGACAGGGATGTCTATTCTCACCATTATTATTATACAAAGTACTGGAAGTTTTGGCCTCAGCAATCAGACAACATAAAGCAGTAAGAGGCATCCAAATTGACAAGGAAGAAATCAGACTTTCACTCTTCACAGACGACATGATACTCTATGTAGAAAACCTGAAAGATTCCACCAAAAAATTACCACAACTAATACATGCATTCAGCAAAGTTGCAGGATATAAAATCAATGTGCAGAAATCTGTTGCATTTCTATATACTAATAATTAAGTGACAGAAAGAGAAATCAAGGAATCAATCCCATTTGCAATTGCACCAAAAACCATTAAGATACCAGGAATAAACCTAACCAAAGAAGTAGAAGTATACTCTAAAGGCTATACAATACTTGTGAAAGAAATTGAAGAGGACACAAAGAAAGGGAAAAACATTCCATCCTCATGGTTTGGAAGAACACTGTTAAAATTTCTACAGTACCCAAAGCAATCTACACATTTAATGAAATCTCCATCAAAATGTCACCAACATTTTCACAGAGCTAGAACAAACAACCCTAAAATTTCAGCCACAAAAGACACTGAATAGCCAAAGCAATAATGAGAAAGAAAAAAACTGGAGGCATCACAATTCCAGATTTCAAGATACATTACAAAGCTGTAGGCATCAAGACAGTATGGTACTGGCACAAAAACAGACACATAGGTCAATGAAACAGAATAGAGAACCCAGAAATGGACTCACAACTATATTGTCAATTAATCTTTGACAGAAAAAGTAGGAAAGAATATCCGATGGAAAAAATACAGTCTCTTTAACAAATGGTGTTTGGAAAACTGGACAGCAACACGCAGAAAAATGAAACTGGACCACTTCCTTACACCACACACATAAATAAATTCAAAACAAGTGAAAGACCTAAATGTGAGAAAGGAAGCCATCAAAATCCTCGGGGAGAACACAGGCAGAAACCTCCTTGACCTCAGCCACAGCAGTTTCTAAATAGCCATGTTGCTGGGGGTAAGGGAAACAAAAACAAAAATGAACCACTGGGACTTCATCAAGATAAAAGGCTTCTGCACTGCAAGGGAAACAGTCAACAAAACTAAAAGGCAGCCTACAGTATAGAATGGGAGAAGATATTTGCAAATGACATATCTGATAAGGGATTAGTATTCAAAATTCAAAAAGGACTTATTAAACTCACACCCAAAAAACAAATAACTCAGTTCTAACAAATAAGCAGAAGGCATGAACAGACATTTCTCCAAAGAAGACATCCAGATAGCTGACAGACACATGAAAAGATGCTCAACATCACTCAGCATCATGGAAATATAAATCAAAATCATACCAAGATACCACTTCACACCTGTCAGAATGGCTAAAAGCAGACAACAGGTATTGGCAAGGATGCAGAGAAAGGGAACCCTCTTGCACTACTGGTGAGAGCACAGCCACTTCAGAGAACAGTATGGCTCTTCCGTGAAAAGCTAAAAATAGAACTACCCTATGATCCAGCAACTGCACTACTAGGTATTTACCAAAGGGATACAAAAATACACGTATGAAGGAGCACACCCACCCAATGTGTATAGCAGCACCATCAACAACAGCCAAGTTATGGAAAGAGCCCAAATGCCCATCAAATGATGAATGGACAGAAAAGATGTGGTGTATATACAATGGAATACTACTCAGCCATCAAAAAGAATGAGATCTTGCCATTTGCAATGACGTGATGGAGCTAGAGTGTATTGTGCTAAGTAAAATAAGTCAGAGAAAGATACTGCATGATTTCACTCATGTGAAACTTAATAAATAAAGTGGATGAACTTATGGGCGAGGAGAAAATAGAGGGCAACAAGTCAGGAGAGACTCAACTATAGAGAACAAACAGGGTTGATGGAGGGAGGGTTGGAGGATAGGAGAGATGGGTGGTGGCTATTAAGGAAGGCACATTTGTGATGGTGAGTACTGGGTGTTAAATGTAAATGATGAAGCACTGAACTCTGCTCCTGAAACTAATATTAAACTATATGTAAACTGATGAGAATTTGAAGAGAAAAAAAAAAAGATAAGCTTTTAGTCTTGGTTGCTGATGTGGGGTTTAACAAAAGTGACTTCATTTTGGGTCTTTTTAACAAAAATCTGCAGACTTCACTGACACAGATTCCAAAATTGGTAGCTATTTTAAATGTCTTTTGCTTTTGGATAGAGAAACAGAAGTTTAGTAAGTAAAATTAAGAAATCTGACCATGTGATGTGGGAAGATTTAGAAGAAAACCCAGGAATCTTCTGTCCAAATCAGCAGCATCAAACTTCTGACAAAAACTATTTTTATATTTTTATCATCAGCTTTTTCCCCCCAGAAATATAAGCAGGCTAGATAATTCTGATTCTCCTACCACTGAAAACAACAAAACGAATGGGCATCTTTATTATTACTACTATTATTATATTATTATTATTACTACTACTATTGCTGCTACTGCTACTACTACTACTATTATTGTAGAAGTAATGATCTAACAGGATAGTAAGAAATGACCAGATCAAAATCCAAGTGAAAATAGAGCCCCGAAGAAAACAAACAAGCACTAAATGTGGATTTGTCCTGCAGCATTTACCAAACCTGGAGACTATTGGCTTTAGTTTTTAGGGCCTGACAGGATATGGTAAACAGAAGTCAAAGACTGTCTTTCAATAAAGCAGGCGCCCAAAGGGCTACACTTTGGAATGAGGATGAATACCAATGGTAAACCAATAGTAAACCTACCACTGCACCACGAGGGCACTGCAAGAAAAGTTGCTTTAGGCAGGCAAAGTTGGGGGCGGGGGGAATCCTTAAGAAGCTATTGTTGAAAGCTAGCTCTTGCATCTGTCTGAAGTACAGAAACCTCAACCTTTACATTTAGATTAAACTAGACGGGTAGAGTTTCCTAAACACCTGGCAAAATGTAAGCCCTCTCTGATAGGATTCTCATCCTAAGTCCCAAAGAATTGCCAGAATAGTTTTCCAAGGTTAATGAGCAGTTAGTTCACAAACTAACTAATTACACAAGGAAACAAGACACCATGAAGGAGGTTGACAGAAAATGGATCCATAAAAGGCTCAGATATTAAAATTATGAGACATTCTAAAATAACTATGCTTAATGTTTCTCTCTCTCTCTCTCTCTTTTTTAAAAGATTCTATTTATTTGACAGACAGAGATCACAAGCAGGCAAAGAGGCAGGCAGAGAGAGAGGAGGAAGCAGGCTCCCTGCCAAGCAGAGAGCCCGATGTGGGGCTCAATCCCAGGACCCCAAGATCACAACCAGAGCCAAAGGCAGAAGCTTAACCCACTGAGCCACCCAGGTGCCCCCTTAATGTTTTTTTAAAAATAAAATAGCTTGGGCGCCTGGGTGGCTCAGTGGGTTAAGCCTCTGCCTTCAGCTCAGGTCATGATCTCAGGGTCCTGGGATCAAGTCCTGCATCGGGCTTTCTGCTCCGCAGGGAGCCTGCTTCCCCCTCTCCCTCTGTCTGCCTGCTTCTCTCCCTACTTGTGATCTCTCTGTGTCAAATAAATAAATAAAATCTTAAAAGAATAATTAAATAAAATAGTTTGGAAGTAAAAATTTTTAAATGACCCAGATTTGAAAATTAATAGATTAGCAGAATTTATGGAAATTAAAAATGCAGAAATAAATCAGATTAGATAACCGGCAGATGGAACAGAAGGGACGACAGCTCAGAAGACATTTTTTTTTAGAATCAGCACAAAAGATATGGACAAGGGTGCCTGGGCAGCTCAGTTGGTTATGCATCTGACTCTCAATTTTGGCTCAAGTAATGATCTCAGGGTCATAAACTAGAACTCCACTAAAGATTCTCTCTCCCCCTCCCTCTGTTCCTCTTTTCCCACTTACATTCTCTCTCTCTCTCAAAATGGACAAAAATCAAAAAGGGCTCAATGAATGCCAAGCATCCAGGCATGTTACTGTGGAATTGCAAATCAACATCACAGAGGATCTTAAAAGCAGCTAGAGGGGAAAAGCTGGCATTCTAAGGACAGAGACTGCCGTCTGAGCTCTCAACTTTTGCAGCTGGAAGATACTGCTGCGTCCCAAAAGGACCGTGTGTTCTCTGTGTGTGTACATGTGCTCTACTTGCATTATTTCACCTCACCCTACCACTCTCGGTTTGCACGATTTTTTTTTATTATGTCCACTTAGCCAGCATATAATACATCATTCGTTTTTGATGTCCCGTGTTCAGCGATCCACTAGTTGCATATAACACCCAGCGCTCATCCTCACACATGCCCTCCTTAATATCCATCACCCAGTTACCCCACCCTCCCACCCCCCTCCTTTATGGAACCCTCATTTTGTTTCCCAGAGTCCAGAGCCCCTCATGGTTTGTCTCCCTCTCTGATTTCTTCCCATTCAATTTTCCCTCACTCCCCCTGTGGTCCTCTGCACTATTCCTTATGTTCCAAATATAAGTGAAACCATATGATAATTGTCTTTATCTGCTTGACTTATTTCACTCGGCACCATCCCATCCAGTTCCAGTCACAGCAATGCAACGGTGGGTGTTCATCCTTTCTGATGGCTGAGTAATATTCCATTGCATAGATGAACCTCATCTTCTTTATCCATTCATCTGTTGAAGGGCATCTCAGCTCCTTCCACAGTCTTAAAAGGAAATATCTGCCAACATTAGAACCCTATCCCCACTAAAAATATTTTTCAGGAATGAGGATAAAATAATGACATTTTCAGATCGCCAAACACTGAAGGTTTGCTACCAACATACCTTCAACAAAGGAAATTCTAAGAGAAGAAAGAATAAAGAATACTAAAAGTAGTAAATATCTATGGATAAACTAAACACAACTGGTTGTGTGAAACAATAATACTGTCTTATGGATTTAAACAATACTTAAAATCTACAAGTACAATACTTAAAATCTACTTAAAATCTCCTAACTCAGGAGCAAGATAAATGGAGTTCAAAGTGTTCTGTGGCACCTGAATTGTCAGGAGGAGATTAAATTTATTCATTGATTTTAGACTTTGATAAGTATGAATACTGAATTAATAGGAATAGGAACAAAGTATGTTGCTTTCAAACAGGGAAGGTTAAAATTCGTCAAAAGAAGGCTAGCAATGGGAGAAAAAGAAATAAAAACAAGTGGTTCAAATAGCAAAATTAAAAGATGAATGATACATTCCACATACATGTTGCACGTATGAGCAATATATACATATATCCTATATGCACATAAAACCCGTCAAAAGATAGAATAGTTTTGGGTTTTTTTAAATCCAAGTATTTGTAAGAGACACATCTAAAATGTAAGGTAAAAAGGCTGAAAATATCTTCTAAATTAGCAATTTATGAAAAAATAATGGCTCTTTTCCTTTATTTTTTATTAATGTATAATACATTATTTGCTTCAGGGGTACAGGCCTGTGTTTTGTCAGTCTTACACACTTCACAGCACTCAGCACAGCACACACCCTCCCCAAGGTCCATCTCTCAGCTGCCCCATCCTTCCCTCTCTGGTTTCATCCTGTTTCGTTTTTCCCTCTCTTCCCCCATGATCCTCTGCCTTGTTTCTCAAATGACATGGATGGAACTAGAGCATATTAGAGCGAAAAAAGTCAGAGGAAGACAATTATCATGTGATCTTGCTGATCTGTGGAATTTGAGAAACAATGCTATTTTCCTTTAAATCAGATGGCCTGTTTGTTCAGTGCTGCTGACCGAGGCAGGCTGAAACAACACGTTGCGTCACTGGGCTGCGGAATGGTGCCAACTAAGTGGCACTCACAAGGAACACAGCATTCCAGCCATGTGCTCCTGGCTTTATTTATAAGCTTTGTGGATAATATGTGCCCCGGGCAAAGAGCTCTTTTGGTCTCCCCTCAGTGTGGTGATGCCCAGGAAGCCGCTTTAGGAATGCCAGAGGACATTTTAGTGCAGAAAATAACTGCATTTTGAGAATACTGCATTCTGAGAAACTGCCTTCTGACAGCCTGCTGTTGGCTCTTTTTCTGGACTCTCCTGTATCCAATTTTTGTATTTTTTACATGCATTCTCTATATCCTTGAGCAGGGTTTAGGCACATCATCTTTTGAATCAGGAGGCGGAGTAGGAAAGGGATAGGGTGAGAATTATCTGTGGGGTTTTTCTGAACCATACTATTTCCTGAACATTTGATACTGGCCATGATATGACAGCGGAAAATGCCCGTGTAACCTGGATAAGCCACCAGAGAATTCTTCAGCACCATCCTCTCAGGTCGAGAACCATTGCTCTATATACAACGCTACTTGAATATTGATTCAGGACTTCATTCCTATGCGCTCCATAAAGCGTATCACTTCTGTTCTAAACCTTCAGCAGTTTTCTCCCTCTTCTAAGAGAGCAAGACAGAATGAAAGATGGCCCGGAAAGGTTCTGTGAGATTTATACAACTCGTAATCACCCTATCCTGCCTGAGGAAGGAACGTCACTGTATTTTTCCTACAGGGAGTGGAGAAGAGAATGACTTAGCTCTGGGAAAAGGACACATTTCATATTATTTCCAGGCTCTGCAGAATGTGCCCTCTCCACTCCTCTTACAATAACCTGGAAAAATAAACCTCTAAGGAGATTTCTAGCAACAATTTCCACAAGTATATACTTTTCTGTTACATACATTCTGTAAAAGGGGCAAGTATAACCGTAATTATCAAGGAAGGCAAGCATTTTTGATAAATGGAGTTACAAGTACTGGCCTCCTAACACAAGACGGAGCCATGCCAGGACGCCTCTGGAAATGAGTTTTTTCAGCTGTTGGAGGTGGGTGAAGAGAGCCGTCAGCTACCGAGATCCACTGGCCCATTAAAAAAAATAACATAGGACCGAGTAACTGAAAACAATTTAGCATTGTGTATATGTGTATATACATGTATATGCATACACATACACATACATACTTCTTCCTTTCCTTCTTAGCTAGTTTTAAAACTAAAAACAGAAAACAAAATAATATATGTATCACAAACAGTTAAGCAGCTGTGTCAATCCGGGGACGCTCTAAATCTTGACAGGCAGAAACTATGAATCACCGGATAAAACAGTGTCTTCGGCAGGTACTCATCTGTTTCCACCACTGGATGCTGCTCTCTCTGAGGGCAGGAACAATGCCTGACCTGTTTCACTACATTCCTGAGGCTTCGGTGAGGCACAGCAGACACTGAACAATCACATGCTGAATGAATAAAGTTTCACCGTCCGATCTCACTGTCACCTCCCACCAACCCTCCACTGTCGAGCCGCAGCTCGTTCTCCAACTGCCTCATGACGGCATACCGCCCGCCCCAATTCTCATTAACCTGAGCCAAATGCTGATGTTTTTTAAGGCAAGAAAGGAGAGGGGGAAACTGGCCAACCATTCAAGTAGCCTTGTTTACCTGCATCTTGTGGGGGAGCCTCAGACTAGCGTTTCCATCTGCTTTATCAGAAAAGATCAAGTTTGATCATTTCCCAGCAGCCCCCCCACAAAACTTCAAATGGTACGAAGCTCTCAGGATTTCACTGTTCAGAAGGCCTGACCACTCGGGGCAGTTAGAACTCCCTAAAGTACAAGCCAGTCACTCACATGCACATGTACTACTGAAACCCTTCCTTTGGACAGTGCCCTCTCATCCTGCTGCATCCGTTCTGTTTGGTCCCCTTCCACTCTACTACACTTGAATGCTACTACACTTGAATGCTACCCCTCCAAGTGGATTTCTTGAACCACTCATGGTCACGACCTGCAGCTAAAACACACTGCCCTAAACTGACCCAAGTACAGCATCACCCGCATATTCACAAAGTCACAGCTCATCAGGAAGCCCCACAACAAGCAGCTCCTCAGCCAACTTTAGAGGCTCCAAATATAAATATATGAGCTTCAGGAATGTAGTGAGTTAACAGATTTGCTCACTGTGCTATTTCCTATGTAAAGAAAGACTAGAAGGGAAAAAAATATATAACAAATATGTTTGCCTACTCTGTGCTAAGCATGCCTGGTAGTTTGCATAAATTATCTTCCTTCAACTCTTCAACACTCTCTATGGTAGGCATCACCCCCACTTTAGAGGTGAAAAAACTGATGAGCACAGGCAGAAAGCAACATATCTATGGCCACACAGCTAGTAAGGTGTAAGTGAGATTTCCAGTCAAGACTACGTGACTCCACAGGCTACCATGCTCATCCTCCTGACCACCTGGCATTAGCCAAGAAGGATATTTTCCCATGCGTCTGTCCACATGTGGCTTCTCACTCAAGATCTGGCTTTTTTTATGTTAAATAATGTCTACACCCCAAGTGGGGCTCAAATTCACAATCCTGAGATCCAGGGTTGCATGCTCCTCCCACTGAGCCAGACGGGACCCCCAGACCTGGCTTTGTATCACTTTCTCCAGGATGGGGCCTCTAAGAAGCCACTTTTTGTCAACCTCTAGAGATATAACTGGCACTTCATTTTTAAGATTTTATTTATCTATTTGACACAGGGAGAGATCACAAGTAGGCAGAGAGGCAGGCAGGGCTGGGGGGAAGCAGGCTCTCCACTGAGCAGGGAGCCCGATGATGCGGGGCTCGATCCCAGGACCCTGAGATCATGACCTGAGCTGAAGGCAGAGGCTTAACCCACTGAGCCACCCAGGCACCCCATGGCACTTCATTTTTCTATGAAATTCTGCAGTGTTTGGTCATGGCATGTGCAGCAAGTGCACAATGTCAAGTGTGTATGCATGTGTGTTCATCTACTGCTCTTCTACCAAATCATACACAGGCTTTCAGTAAACAGGCACTTGCAGTTCTTGGAAATGTACATCAGACTCCATGATTATCTTTTCTGGTGCCTCATGTGACCCAGTTGCTGAAGAAGGACTAACCAGACCATTTCTAGTTATTTTTAGGTCCTTCGAACACTGACCTAGACTGTTCACTGAAGAGGCAGTAGAAGATGGGAAGGGCTGTATCAGCCTCATCAAATTGACTTCTCAGGCAGCTGACTGTTCTCAGTTTTGCAACAAGGACTGAAAATAAGAAATCACATGTGCATAGCTTTCCAAGCGGGGAAATAAAGAGCAAGCCATCCGGACTGCCCACCGGCAATCCAGACCGCCACCTCAGCCAGCTGAGGCTGTCGGAGAAAGGAAAGCAAAGAATATGAAGAGGGAAGTAGGGCACTATTAACAAATCAGCAACCGACCAACCCCTAAGAGCAAAACCACGGAAAGAACCAAAGATCTGTTCCCCTCCCTGACTTCCTCCTTCAGTTGTCCTCGAAGGGTTTCTGGTGTACGTGGTACCATGGGAAACTGAGAGCAACTCTCCTGGGCTATAGACGTAGAGAAGCACTCTGCACTCATATCATGGTATATGGGGGAGGGGGCTTATCCCAAGAGAAACAATGCAAATTCCTTTCACTGGAACATGTCCTTCCTCAGACTGTAATATTCCAAGTGTCTAACTGCCCAGGTACCAATTTGGCATACATCCTGATCCAGGTTTTAAAAGTAATCCTCACTTATTTATTTATTTACTTTATTTTTTTATAAACATATAATGTATTTTTATCCCCAGGGGTACAGGTCTGTGAATCACCAGGTTTACACACTTCACAGCACTCACCAAAGCACATACCCTCCCCAATGTCCATAACCCCACCCCCCCCTCCTAAACCCCCTCTCCCCAGCAACCCTCAGTTTGTTTTGTGAGATTAAGAGTCACTTATGGTTTGTCTCCCTCCCAATCCCATCTTGTTTCATTCATTCCTCTCCTATCCCCTTAACCCCCCATGTTGCATCTCCATGTCCTCATATCAGGGAGATCATATGATAGTTGTCTTTCTCTTATTGACTTATTTCACTAAGCATGATACCCTCTAGTTCCATCCACATCATCACAAATGGCAAGATTTCATTTCTTTTGATGGCTGCATAGTATTCCATTGTGTATATATACCACATCTTCTTTATCCTTTCATCTGTTGATGGACATCTAGGTTCTTTCCATAGTTTGGCTATTGTGGACATTGCTGCTATAAACATTCAGGTGCATGTGCCCCTTCGAGTAATCCTCACTTTTAAAAACTTTTCAATATCTCCTGGTTTAAGGATATATAGAGAGGGTAGATACATAAAGACATACAGGAAAAAAAAAATAAGGATATGTAGAATAATCAGAGAGATTATACTCAATGCTTTCACTCCAAATGGACCCACTACACATTAGGTGGTACTTTAGAGAAAAACTTTAAATTGGTACTTTAGAGAAAACCTGTCTTTCAGTTCTTCTATTTGTATAAATTCATACCTTCACTCAAAGGGGCTCTAGCCAAAAAGAACAAATCAAGCCTTTTCAAATCATTTCCACAGATATTTTTCTCTTGCCATAGACTAAAAGGAAATAACTTTTTGGCCTTTCTCTGTTTTTCAAAATAATGGGAGAAAGATATTAACATTTTACAGTATAGTCAATGGTTCAGCTTATTACGATCTGAAAATTCATGTGTCTGTGTTCACAGCTAGCTTTCAAAAGTTTTTGAAAAATAGTCTGTTTATTTATGAACACATTTCCTGATGAGGGGCAGTAACATCTATTCCAAACATTTTCAGCACTTTCAATTAGCTGATTCCTATGACAGAATAGCAGAATTGAGAAGGGGTTCATTTTTATCCCATTCTAAATGAAACACAAACTTCATTATTTATAGTATATTTCTTACACCTAAAAATAACAATAATTTTTAAGATCATCAATTATTAAGTCAGTGTACAAATTTCTTCAATTATCTCTATTTTTGAAAGTCTATTAGAAGTGCACATGAAGCATTCTCCATGTGCTATGTTAGATCACAAAATAAGTCTTAACAAATTTAAGAAGACTGAAATCATATCAAGCATCTTTTCTAACCACAATGTTATGAAACTAGAAATCCGTTACAAAAATAAAACTGGAAAATTCACAAATATCTGAAGGTTAAAAAACATGCTAGTGAACAAAACCAGTGGTTCAAAGAAGAAATCTAAAGAGAAATTTAAAAATATATTTTGAGACAAATGAAAAAAAAAGAAATCCAATATACCAAAATTTATAGGGCATAGCAAAACACTTCTAAGAGGGAACTCCATAGAGATAAATGCCTACTTAAGAAGATCTCAAACAACATACCTATATACCTCTAAGAACTAAAAAAAGAACAAATTAATCCCAAAGTTGGTATAAGGAAGAAAATAACAAAGATCAGAATGAAAATAAGTAAAATAGATACTAAAAACAGAAAAGACTTATGAAAGTAAGAGGTGGGTTTTTTTGATAATCTTATCAAAAAACAAAACAGATATATCTTTAGACAAACTCAGCAGGAAAAGAGAGAGAGAGGAATCAATCGAGAAATGAAAGAGTAGGCATTACCACTGACACCATAGAAATACAAAGGATCATAGGAGCCCGCTGTGCAGAATTATACACCAAACAACTGGACAACCTAGAAGAAAAAGATGTATTTTGAAACACAAAACCTACAAAGAATGAATCATGAAGAAACAAGAAATCTCAATAGACCAATTACTAGAAAGAAAACTGATTCAGTAATAAGAAAATAAAAATAAAATAAAAACACCTCCCCAAAGAGAAAAGCCCAGAACCCAATGGCTTCACTGTGAATTCCATCAAACATTTAAAGAATTAATATCCATCCTCCTCAAACTCTCCCAAAAAATAAAAGAGGAAAGAACAATTAAAAACTCATTTCACAAGGCCAGCATTGTCCTGATACCAAAACCACACAAGGACACTATGAGGAAACTACAAGCCTTCATCCTTGGTGAACATAGATGTAAAAAGAGCCCAGCCAAATGTTAGAAAACCAAATTCAAAAGTACGTCACCAGGATCATACATCAGGATCAAGTAGGGATTTACTTCAGGGATACAACTATGGTTCAACATTCACAAATCAATATGATACACCACACTAACAAAATGAAGGCTAAAAATCCTCTGATGACCTCAGCAGATGCAGAAAAGCATCTGATGAAATTCAACATCCACTCATGATAAAAAAAAAAAAGTTTTATTTTGTTTTGTTTTGTTGGTCTATTTGGTATCTTTTTTTTTTTTTTAATTTCTTTTCAGCATAACAGAATTCACTGTTTTTGCACCACACACAGTGCTCCATGCAATCCATGCCCTCCATAATACCCACCACCTGGCTCCCCCAACCTCCCACCCCCTGCCCCTTCAAAACCTTCAGGTTGTTTTTCAGGGTCCATAGTCTCTCATGGTTCACCTCCTCTTCCAATTTCCCTCAACTCCCTTCTCCTCTTCATCTCCCCATGTCCTCCATGTTATTTGTTATGCTCCGCAAATAAGTGAAACCATATGATAATTGACTCTGCTTGACTTATATCACTCAGCTTTAACTGTAGAGAGGAAACGTACTTCAACATAACAAAGGCCACATATGACAAGCCCAAGGAAACATCAAACTCAACAGTAACTGAAACCTTTCCCTCTAAGATCAGGAACAAGACAAGGATGTCCACACGCATCACTTTTGATCAACATAGTACTGAAAATAATAACAACAACAATCAGACAAGAAATAAAAAGCATCCAAATTAGAAAGGAAAAAGTAAAACTGTTGCTATTTTCAGATGACATGATACTACATGTAGAAAGACCTAAAGACCCCAAAAAACTATTAGAACTAACCAATGAATTCAGTAAAGGTACAGGATACAAAATTAATATACAAAAAAATCAGTAATGTTTCTATACACTAATAATTACCAGAAAGAGAAAATTTAAATAATCCCATTTATAATTGCATCAAAAAGAATAAAATACATAGGAAAAAATTCAATCAAGAAGGTAAAAAATTTGCATACTGAAAAGAAAGAAATTGAAAAAACCACAATTAAAAATATTGAAAAAACACAGATAAATGGAAAGATACTCTGCGCTCATGGCTTGGAAGAATTAATATTGGTAAAACGTCCATACTACCCAAAGCAATTTACAAATTCAATGTAATCCCAAAGAAGATTCCAGTGGTACTGTTTAACAAAAATAGAACAATCCATCCTAAAATTTTTATGGAACTAAAAATGATTTCAAAGAGCTGAAGTGATCTTCAGAAAGAACAAAGCTGGAAGTATCATACTTCCTGATTTCTAACTATATGATAAAACTACAGTAACAAAAACAGAATGGTATTGGCATAAAAACAGACACATAAATCAATAGAACACAATACAGAGTCCAGATATAAACCCACTTTATATGGTCAATTAATTTAAGACAAAGAAGCCAAGAATACTTAATGGAGAAGGGATATTATCTTCCATAATTGGTGAAGGGAAAACTGGATAGCCACATGCAAAAGCATGAAACTGGACCACTATCTTACGGCATATACAAAAATCATCTCAAAATGCATTCAAAACATGAACACAGGACCTGAAACCATAAAACTCCTAAAAGAAAACATATGCTGAGTGAAATAAGTCAAGCAGTCAATCATCATATTGTTTCACTTATTTGTGAAGCATAACAAATAGCATGGAGGACAAGGGGAGATGGAGAGGAGAAGGGAGTTCGGGGAAATTGGAAGGGGAGGTGAACCATGAGAGACTATGGACACTGAAAAACAATCTGAGGGTTTTGAAGGGGTAGGGGGTGGGAGGTTGGGGGGTCCAGGGGTGGGTATTGGAGAGGGCATGGATTTCATGGAGCACTGGGTGTGGTGCAAAAATAATGAATACTGGGGAGGAGTCAAGATGGCGGAGAAGTAGCAGGGTGAGACTACTTCAGCTAGCCAGAGATCAGCTAGATAGCTTATCTAAAGATTGCAAACACCTGCAAATCCATCGGCAGATCGAAGAGAAGAAGAACAGCAATTCTGGAAACAGAAAAACAACCACTTTCTGAAAGGTAGGACCGGCGGAGAAGTGAATCCAAAGCAAAGGGAAGATAGACCCCGGGGGGGAGGGGCCGGCTCCCGGCAAGCGGCAGAGCAAGGGAGCACAAAATCAGGACTTTTAAAAGTCTGTTCCGCTGAGGGACATTGCTCCAGAGGCTAAGCCGGGGCGAAGCCCACGCGGGGTCAGCGTGGCGCAGGTCCCGCAGGGTCACAGAAGGATGGGGGTATCTGAGTGTCGCAGAGCTTGCGCGTATTGGAACGGGAAAGCCAGCTACAGAGACAGAGCCAACAGTAAGCTCGCAGCTCGGTGTTACCTTGAACCGGTCACAGGCTCGGTGAGCTCGGAGCGCGGCCGGAGGTCAGGCAGACGGGAGTAACTGGGCGCTGTTCTCTGAGGGCGCACTGAAGAGTGGGGCCCCGGGCTCTCCGCTCCTCCGGGCTGGAGACCAGGAGGCCGCCATTTGTATTCCCGTCCTCCGGAACTCTACGGAAAGCGCTCAGGGAACAAAAGCTCCTGAAAGCAAACCCGAGCAAATTACTCAGCCCGGCCCCTGGTAAGGGCAGTGCAATTCCGCCTGGGGCAAAGACACTTGAGAATCACTACACCAGGCCCCTCCCTCAGAAGATCAACAAGAAATCCAGCCAAGACCAAGTTCACCTACCAAGGAGTGCGGTTTCAATACCAAGGAGAGCAGCAGAATTCCCGAGGGGGAGAAAGCAAAGCACGGAACTCATGGCTTTCTCCCTGTGATTTTTTTTTCTTTTCTTTTCTTTTTTTTTTTTACCCCTGTGATTTTTTTAGTCTTGCAGTTAATTTAATTTTTTTTTCATTTTTTTCTCTTCTTCTGCTAAAATTTTTTAAAACTTTTGTCTTTTTCTTTTTTAATGTTTTTTAACTAGTTTACCTAATATATATATTTTTTCCTTTTTATATTTTTCTTTATTCGTTTTCCTTTTTAAATTCTTTTCTTTTTTTTCTTTTTTCTTTTTTTTTTCTTTCTTTCTTTTTGAACCTCTTTTTATCCCCTTTCTCCCCCCTAACGATTTGGGATCTCTTCTGATATGGTTAAACCATATTTTCTTGGGTTGTCGCCACACTTTTAGTATTTTACTTGCTCTTTCATATACTCTTATCTGGACAAAATGACAAGGCGGAAAAATTCACCACAAAAAAAAGAACAAGAGGCAGTACCAAAGGCTAGGGACCTAATCAATACAGACATTGGTAATATGTCAGATCTAGAGTTCAGAATGACAATTCTCAAGGTTCTAGCTGGGCTCGAAAAAGGCATGGAAGATATTAGAGAAACCTTCTCGGGAGATATAAAAGCCCTTTCTGGAGAAATAAAAGAACTAAAATCTAACCAAGTTGAAATCAAAAAAGCTATCAATGAGGTGGAATCAAAAATGGAGGCTCTCACTGCTAGGATAAATGAGGCAGAAGAAAGAATTCGTGATATAGAAGACCAAATGACAGGGAATAAAGAAGCTGAGCAAAAGAGGGACAAACAGCTACTGACCATGAGGGGAGAATTCGAGAGATAAGTGACACCATAAGACGAAACAACATTAGAATAATTGGGATTCCAGAAGAAGAAGAAAGAGGGGGGGGGAAGGTATATTGGAGAGAATTATTGGGGAGAATTTCCCCAATATGGCAAAGGGAACGAGCATCAAAATTCAGGAGGTTCAGAGAACGCCCCTCAAAATCAATAAGAATAGGCCCACACCCCGACACCTTATAGTAAAATTTACAAGTCTTAGTGACAAAGAGAAAATCCTGAAAGCAGCCCGGGAAAAGAGGTCTGTAACATACAATGGTAAAAATATTAGATTGGCAGCTGACTTATCCACAGAGACCTGGCAGGCCAGAAAGAGCTGGCATGATATTTTCAGAGCACTAAACAAGAAAAACATGCAGCCAAGAATACTATATCCAGCTAGGCTATCATTGAAAATAGAAGGAGAGATCAAAAGCTTCCAAGACAAACAAAAACTGAAAAAATTGCAAACACCAAACCAGCTCTACAGGAAATATTGAAAGGGGTCCTCTAAGCAAAGAGAGAGCCTACATGTAGTAGATCAGTAAGGAACAGAGACAATATACAGTAACAGTCACCTTACAAGCAATACAATGGTACTAAATTCATATCTCTCAATAGTTACCCTGAATGTTAATGGGCTAAATGCCCCAATCAAAAGACACAGGGTATCAGAATGGATAAAAAAACAAAACCCATCTATATGTTGCCTCCAAGAAACTCATTTTAAGCCCGAAGACAACGCCAGATTTAAAAGAAAAAGAATGGAAAAGAATTTACCATGCTAATGAACATCAGAAGAAAGCAGGAGTGGCAATCCTTATATCAAATCAATTATATTTTAAGCCAAAGACTATAATAAGAGATGAGGAAGAACACTATATCATACTCAAAGGGTCTGTCCAACAAGAAGATCTAACAATTTTAAATATCTATGCCCCCAACGTGGGAACAGCCAACTATATACACCAATTAATAACAAAATCAAAGAAACACATCAACAATAATACAATAATAGTAGGGGACTTTAACACTCCCCTCACTGAAATGGACAGATCATCCAAGCAAAAGATCAGCAAGGAAATAAAGGCCTTAAATGACACACTGGACCAGATGGACATCACAGATATATTCAGAACATTTCATCCCAAAGCAACAGAATACAAATTCTTCTCTAGTGCACAGTTAATGCAATTCCTATCAAAGTACCATCCATCTTTTTCAAAGAAATGGAACAAATAATTCTAAAATTTATATGGAACCAGAAAAGACCTCGAATAGCCAAAGGGATATTGAAAAAGAAAGCCAACGTTGGTGGCATCACAATTCCGGACTTCAAGCTCTATTACAAAGCTGTCGTCATCAAGACAGCATGGTACTGGCACAAAAACAGACACATAGATCAATGGAACAGAATAGAGAGCCCAGAAATAGACCCTCAACTCTATGGTCAACTAATCTTCAACAAAGCAGGAAAGAATGTCCAATGGAAAAAAGACAGCCTCTTCAATAA
This sequence comes from Mustela putorius furo, assembly GCF_011764305.1. Taxonomy (NCBI): domain Eukaryota; kingdom Metazoa; phylum Chordata; class Mammalia; order Carnivora; family Mustelidae; genus Mustela; species Mustela putorius. The sequence goes on from NW_025421998.1 coordinate 18,353,651, forward strand.
ATGGTGCTGGGAAAATTGGACAGCCACATGCAGAAAAATGAAATTGAACCATTTCCTTACACCACACACAAAAATAGACTCCAAATGGATGAAGGATCTCAATGTGCGAAAGGAATCCATCAAAATCCTTGAGGAGAACACACGCAGCAACCTCTTCAACCTCAGCCGCAGCAACATCTTCCTAGGAACATCGCCAAAGGCAATGGAAGCAAGGGCAAAAATGAACGATTGGGATTTCATCAAGATCAGAAGCTTCTGCACAGCAAAGGAAACAGTTAATAAAATCAAAAGACAACTGACAGAATGGGAGAAGATATTTGCAAACGACATATCAGATAAAGGACTAGTGTCCAAAATCTATAAAGAACTTAGCAAACTCAACACCCAAAGAACAAATAATCCAATCAAGAAATGGGCAGAGGACATGAACAGACATTTCTGCAAAGAAGACATCCAGATGGCCAACAGACACATGAAAAAGTGCTCCATATCACTCGGCATCAGGGAAATACAAATCAAAACCACAATGAGATATCACCTCACACCAGTCAGAATGGCTAAAATAAACAGGTCAGGAAATGACAGATGCTGGCGAGGATGTGGAGAAAGGGGAACCCTCCTACACTGTCGGTGGGAATGCAAGCTGGTGCAGCCACTCTGGAAAACAGCATGGAGGTTCCTCAAAATGTTGAAAATAGAACTGCCCTATGACCCAGCAATTGCACTACTGGGTATTTACCCTAAAGATACATGTGCACCCGAATGTTTATAGCAGCAATGTCCACAATAGCCAAACTATGGAAAGAACCTAGATGTCCATCAACAGATGAATGGATCAAGAAGATGTGGTATATATACACAATGGAATACTATGCAGCCATCAAAAGAAATGAAATCTTGCCATTTGCGACAACATGGATGGAATTAGAGGGTATCATGCTTAGCAAAATAAGTCAAGCAGAGAAAGACAACTATCATATGATCTCCCTGATATGAGGAAGTGGTGATGCAACATGGGGGCTTAAGTGGGTAGGAGAAGAATCAATGAAACAAGATGGGATTGGGAGGGAGACAAACCATAAGAGACTCTTAATCTTAGAAAACAAACTGAGGGTTGCTGGGGGGACGGGGGTGGGGTGAAGGGGGTGGGGTTATGGACATTGGGGAGGGTATGTGCTTTGGTGAGTGCTGTGAAGTGTGTAAACCTGGCGATTTACAGACCTGTACCCCTGGGGATAAAAATACATGTTTATAAAAAAATAAAAATTAAGAAATAATAATAATAATGAATACTGTTACACTGAAAAAATTTTTTTAAAAAGCCACAGATGATCAGTATGTGAAATAAATTTTCCAGAAACACTGCTTTAATAAATATACAAATAAAGAAACAAACAAACAAATAAATAAATAAAAGAAAACATAAACTCCTTGACATTGGTCTTAGCAGTGATTTTTTGGATTTCACACCAAAAGGCAACAACACTCAAAATGGAAATAAAACTAAAAACAAACAAGTGGGATTATATCAAACTAACAGGTTTCTGCACAAGAAAGGAAACTACCAGCTTATGAAAAGGCAACCTACATAAAGGGAGAAAACATGTGCAAATTACTTATTTGATAAGAGGTTGATATGCAAAATATACAAAGTACACTTGCTGTGATGAGCACAGGGTATTGTATGGGAGTGTTGAATCACTATATTGTACACCTGAAACTGTTATCACACTGCATGTTAACTGGAGTTTAAATAAAAACCCAATAACAAAAAACAAGCAACCTGATTAAAAATGGGAAGACGATCTGAATAGATATTTTTCCAAAGACATATAGATGGCCAAAAGGTATATGAAAAGATACTCAACTTCCCTAATTATCAGGGAACTATAAATTAAAACCACAATGAGATAATCACCTCACTTATTAAGATGGCTGTTATCAAAAAGACAAGAAATAACAGGTATTACTGAAGATGGAGAGAAAAGAGAAGCCTTGTACACTATTGGGGGGACTGCAAATTGGTGCAACCATATGAAAAACAGTATGGAGATTCTTCAAAAAATTAAAAATAGAACTACCATATAAATCCAGAAATTCCACTTCTGGTATTTATTCCAAGAATATAAAATCATTACTTCAAAAGATATCTGCACCCCCATGTTCACTACAGCATTATTTACAATAGCCAAGATATGGAAATAACCTAAGTGTCCTTCAACAGATGAATGAATTTTAAAAATGTGGTATACTAATACACACAGTGTATTATTATGTAGCCACAAAAAAGGGGAAGGAAATCCTGCTCTTTGTGACAACAGAGATGGTTCTTGAGAGTATTATACTCTCAAGAGTGAAATCAGTCAAAGACAAAAGCTGGTGTAGTATCACTTTTTTGTGGATTCTAAACACAAAATACACACACACACACACACACACACAATAAAACCCCTGAACTCACAGATACAGAGAACAGGTTGGTGGTTGCCAGAGACCGGTGGGGGTGGGGGGGCGGGTACAGGTGGACAAAATAGGTGAAGGTGGTCAAAATATAGCAACTTTCCAGTTATATGTGAGTCCTAGAGATTTAATATACAGTAGAGTGATTATCATTAACAATACTGTATTGTATATTTGAAAGTTGCTTAGAGTAAACCTTAAACATTCTTACCACAAGAAAAAAAATTATAATTTTGTGAGGTGATGGATATTAACTTATTATGGCAATCATTTCACAATATATACATAAACCAAGTCATTATGCTATACACCCAAAACAAATACTGTGCTGTGTATTAACTATATCTCAATTTTTTTTTAAAAGAAAGCCTATTGGAATTCACTGTTTAGATAAAGTTCATAAATTGCAATTGGTCTCTGTGCCATTTTAATCTATGGAGTTTCCTCCAACCAACCCCCTCCTCTCCCTCTCAACATTTTAATTGCACTTATTTTGTTGAATGAACTGTCTTGGTCCTGGATACTTTTCTGCAGTCTGACAGATTTGTTGATTACCTCTCCCTGTAGCTGTTTGTTTCCTGGGTATGCAATATTTTCTGAGCATTAAATCTAGAGGCTTGATCATGTTTAATATTCTTGTTACTATCACTTCAATGGTAGTTTGCATACTTTCTTAAAAAGGGCATAATGTTCAGCTGTCTCTTTTTGTAATAGTAGCAGATCTTTTTGATCTATGTCTACATCCATTAATCCAATAGGTATTAAAAATGAGGATAGTCTAGAAGACATCCAAATGGCCAACAGACATCTGAAAAAGTGCTCAACAACACTCGGCATTAAGGAAATACAAATCAAAACCACAGTGAGATACCACCTCACACCAGTCAGAATGGCTAAAATTAACAAGTCCAGGAAACGACACATGTTGGTGAGGATGCAGAGAAGGGGGAACCCTCCTACACTGTTGGTGGGAATGCAACCTGGTATAGTCACTCTGGAAAACAATATGGAGGTTCCTCAGGAAGTTGAAAATAGAGCTACCCTATGACCCAGCAATTGCACTACTAGGTATTTACCCTAAAGATACAAATGTAGGGTGCCTGGGTGGCTCAGTTAATTAAGTGACTGCCTTTAGCTCAGGTCGTGATCCTACAGTCCTGGGATCAAGTCCCACGTCATGCTCCCTGCTCAGCGGGGAGTCTGCTTCTCCCTCTGACCCTCCCCCTTCTCGTGCTCCCTTTCTCTTTCTCATTCTCTCTTTCAGATAAATAAAATCTTAAAAAAAAAAATATATATACAAATGTAGTGATCCTGAGAATGTGCACCCAAAGGTTTATAGAAGCAATGCCCACAACAGTCAAACAATGGAAAGAACCTAGATGTCCATCAACAGATGAATGGATAAAGAAATGTGGAGGTACACACACACATACACACACACACACACGAATACTATGCAACCATCAAAAAAAGAAATCCTGCCATTTGCAACAACGTGGATGGAACTAGAGGGTATTATGCTAAGTGAAATAAGTCAATCAGAGAAAAACAATTATTATATGATGTCTCTGGTAAGAGGAATTTGAGAAGCAGGGCAGGGAGGTCATGGGGGGGTGCTTAAGGAGGGAAAAAAATGAAACAAGATGGGACCAGGGAGGGAGAAAAACCATAAGGACTCTTAATCTCAGGAAACAACTGAGGGTTGCTGGGGGGTGGGGGTGTAGGGATAGGGTGGCTGGGTTATGGACATTGGAGAGGGTATGTGCTATGGTGAGTACTGCGAATTGTGTAAGACTGATGATTCACAGACCTGTACCCCTGAAGCAAATAATACATTAATGTTAATAGAAAAGATAGTGATAGTCTAGCTCTCATATTTATTATCAGGGATACATCTATACAAGAATCAACCATATGACTCATCACCATGATTTCCCTGAAGTATGTGTCATATAGAAAAAGCATGAAAAATTCTTGAATCTTTCCATTTACCAGTTTTCAAAAAATGAGTGGTTTTCTAAATTCTCTAAAGTTAATTAATGAAGTAGTTTTTGTTATTTTACCATCATGTTGAGCTCAAAGATTTTTAGCAGATGTTGTTTCTGTCCCCTCAGATTTTATTCACATTTATAATAAACAGTAACTACGCATGCTGACAGCTTCCCACATCACTGTCCACTTTGCTTCTTTGAGAGCTCTCTCCAATGCCATCAGAGTTTGCTCAGCCTACTGAAAGGACAACCAGAAATGACAGAGATTTAATGCCTCAAGAGACAACCTTTAATTACCAATGAAGGGCAGCTTCCTCTCCCCTTGGTGGGACAATTCGTAAGAGATTTTGCACATAAGTTATGAGAGGGTCTTCAACTCAGTGATGTACATCTGATTCACAATTTTCCCTTCTCTGTCTTATTTTCCTCATTCTTTGATTTGTGTTGCCTGGAACCACCTCTTAAACTATCAGTATCCAGTTCTTTGTCTCATATTCTGTTTTGGGGAAGTACTCCCAATTAAGATAGATTTAGGTGTGTTTAGTGACTTCTGATCTTCTGCAATTATTACCTTTACAGAAAACTTCTAATGAAGTTTGTTACATAGATTCCAGGATAGACTCAAGTTGTTTCTGAGTCTCTTTGACATGACACAGTTTTTTTTTTTTTTTTCTTTTCAGGTATATAAAGATGTTTCAGGTTCAATTTGTGTATTTACTTCCTCAAACATGGGATCAACCACTTCTCCTAAAAGACTTTGTATTTGCTTATTTCTTTACCTAGGAAATCATATTTAGACACAACAATTTTGGCACTAATGGTACTCACTGTAAATGGATTTATCATTTTTTCTAGTTCTTTCAATAGACAAATTAGGAAACTTTCCTGTTTCTTTGCATGTCTTATTTTTTGGTTGAGAATTTACATTTTAAATAATATAATATGGCACATTTGGGAATTATATCCCCCACCAAGGATTTTTTTTGTTGATATTTATTGTCATTATTGATGGTGTGTGCTTGTTTAGTGGTTCTTCTGAACAAATTCTGTAAAATCCATATTCTTTGACATATGTGGCCACTGAAATCTGCTTATTTCACTTAGTGATCTGCTAATAATCAGATACTGATTTCTTCATGCCTGTGCCAGCAGTCTCCTACCCTTTCCTGAGAACTCTGTCTATGTGTTTGGACACATCTTTAATGCTCCCTTACCTTGACTATTGCCTGTGCAAAACCTCAAGTTCAGCCAGAGGTGAGAAAATGGGACCTCTGAACTCTCCTGGGCAGACATAAGCATAAACACAGTTTTCTAATCATGTTGGAGCTTTTCAAATTCCCTGTGGAAATTTCATTCCCCAGTTTTCCCTTGTGTTTTTGACCAGCCTTATTAGCCCCAACTAGCAATGCTGCTTTGGGCAACTGAACTGTTAAACAGTTGTTGGTGATTATTTTAAACAAATCTGCAAAGGAGAGAGCAGTTCACACAGAGCGAAGTCAGGTAAAATAAAGACATGCTCTGAAAATGGGAGTTTCCAGTGAGTTTCCAAATACTTCAAATAGGGATAATTCTCAGAGAATGTCACTCTTCCAGTGCCTGCCAAGCTGCTAATCTTCAAAACTACCATAGCTGCAAGCTACAGTGGAGTCAGGGGTTAGGCGGACAGGATTAGGGCAAATTAAATGCCACAAAGGTCACTGTTTTTACCAAAAGTCAGTAATTTTTTAAATAAACTCTTATCAAATTTTTCCCAACTTTTAATTTCTAGAGACCCGAAAAAGTTTAACAGTTTTTGTCCCTGCTCTCATTGCTTTTATGAAGATGTACAACTTCAAAGAGCTTTATTCCACAATTCCAGAAGCTGGAATTCTGGAAACATTTTTATAGGAGAAAATCACGAATACATAGTTCAGTTAAGTGGCTGACTCGTGATTTCAGCTTGGTCATGATCTCATGGGTTGTAGGACTGAGCCCTATGTTGGACTCCCTGCTTGGTGGAGAGTCTGCTTGAGTTTCCCCTCCCTCTGCCCCTCTTCCCACTTGCTCATGGGTGTGTGTGCTCTTTCTCTCTCAAGTAAATCTTTTAAAAAAATTATCAGATTTTTGTTTCACCTTATGGATAGCAACCTTTACCAAAAATCCTGTTTTTCAATAACACCATCAAAATTATTTGCTTTATGTCACCTTTCACAGAGAGTAGACTCGGAATAACAGTACCAGTACTGTAATAGACAATACAATTATTGGAAATAGATTGTGATATTTTGAAGTTCTCCTCTCCTTAGACTTTATACCAGTGGGGTGGTAATTCAAATTACTGTATTTTAGAATCAATTTGAAAAGAATATCTCCAGGTGGGTTTGTCTCAATGTGGATTGTCAGTGGGGTTTGATTTTACTTTCATTTTTAAAAGAATTTATTTTATTTTACTTCATGTAAAGTATTTACATGGTTCCAAAGCCAATTCTCCAAAAGAAGTCATATTCAAAGAACTATAATTAGTATCACTATCCCTTCTAGGCAATGTTCATCTTCCAAGCAAAACCATTTTTAAAAGTGTTACGGTTTATTCCTGAACTGCTGTTTTTTACCCTTAGTACAAGAAAATACGTGGGTATATTTTTTGACATGTAGGAAAGCATATATCTTTGTTCTAATCATCACCTTTATACTAATGCTTTTACTAAGTATACTTAGAGCTCTCGTGTTTTTTTTTTCTTTTTACTGTTGTTTATTGGTTTTTACCATAAGCACTACTGAAATTAGCTAAGTTCTTCTTTCTCTTCTTCTTCATCATTTAATTTTAAGTAATACTATTTTACTCCCAGATAATACCTATAAGGCAATCAGTGAGCTTAATCTGTTTTTCATATACCCATCCTATTCTTCCCCCAGTTTTTGATAGCTGCATTTTATAATACTATCAGAACACACAGTTATCACACATCATGCTTACACATATACTTTTATAATCTTCATTTAAATTTAGTTCCAAAGACAAGCACTTAAGGCTTACCATTAGTATTTATGTCATTGTTCCTCCATCATTTTGTTGCCTGAAAACTGTTCTTTACTAGTTTCCTCAGGAGATGTCTTTAAAATAATATTTCCTAAATTCTCACATCTCTGAAATAATTTCCCTGAAGATTTAAAAACTGAATGTCAATGTGATTTAGGTAGAGTCTTTGGCTCATGTTTTTTTTGTCCCTCCTGACATAAAACAATGCCATCAGAAAATGTGATGGTAATTTTAGTCTTTAAGAAATACCTTAGTTCTTCTACCTGAAAATCCAAAATTTTTTAAATTCTAAGAATTTTATATGTGTAGTCCTCAGTTAAATCTGTACTAAGTCATTTTCCCTCAGTTGTATATTGTGTTCTTTCAAGATACAGTTTTGAGGTTTATCTTAAGGTTTTTTTTAAAACTTTTTCTTGAATTACGATTTTTAGCATTTATTTTCCGTTGACTGGTTTTCTTTTACAGGAATTCCTATTATTCATATGTTTGATCTTCTTTATATACTTTTATTATTTTCTATCAAAACCGAACTCCATCCTTTTATTTAAAATTTTTTCCTTTTGGGGCACCTGAGTGGCTCAGTGGGTTAAAGCCTCTAGAGGTCTTTGGCCCAGATCATGGTCTCAGAGTTCTGGGATCGAGCCCCACATTGGGCTCTCTGCTCAGCAGGGAGCCTGCCTCTCTGCCTATTTGTGATCTCTGTCAAATAAATAAATATTTTTAAAAAATAATAAAATAAAATCCAATTGCCTTGAGAAAAAATTTTTTTTTTTTCCTTTTATGGGCACCTGGATGGCTCAGCAGGTTAAAGCCTCTGCCTTCAGTTCAGGTCATGATCCCAGGATCCTGGGACTGAGCCCCACATCGGGCTCTCTGCTCAGCAGGGAGCCTGCTCCCCCCTTTCTCTCTGCTTGCCTCTGCCTACTTGAGATCTCTGTCTGTCAAATAAATAAATAAAATATTTAAAAAGTATTATGTCTCCATCAGAAAGGATGAATATCCAACTTTTGTAGCAACATGGATGGGACTGGAAGAGATTATGCTGAGTGAATTAAGTCAAGCAGAGAGAGTCAATTATCATATGGTTTCACTTATTTGTGGAGCATAACAAATAGCATGGAGGACATGGGTAGATGGAGAGGAGGAGGGAGTTGAGGGAAATTGGAAGGGGAGGTGAACCATGAGACACTATGGACTCTGAAAAATAACCTGAGGGTTTTGAAGGGGGAGAATGGGAGGTTGGGGGAGCCTAGTGGTGGGTATTGAGGAGGGCATGGATTGCATGGAACAGTGGGTGTGGTGCAAAAACAATGAATACTGTTAACGCTGAAAAGAAATTTTTAAAAAATGTCCAAAAAATTTTTTTTCCTTTTAATATTTTAAAAATGTATGCATTTATTTCTTCTTATATTCAATATGGTTTAATTAACATTTCTGAAATCATTTTTTAAATTTCTAATTCTTGTCTGAAGTAGTTTTGTCACCTCCACTTTCAGGTATTCCTATTGGCTTTTTAAGTCTCTACCTTTGATTTATGTTGTTCTTTTATAGTTTTTATTATTTTCTTATTTTAGCTTATTTTAAGATTTTATTTATTTATTTATTTATTTGAGAGAGAGAGATTATGAGAAGGGGGAGGGTCAGAGGGAGAAGCAGACTCCATGGCAAGCAGGGAGCCCAATGCAAGACTCGATCCCAGGACTCCAGGATCATAACCCGAGCCGAAGGCAGTCGCCCAACCAACTGAGCCACCCAGGCACCCCTTAGCTTATTTTAAATATTAGGTCAGAGTTTTCACCTCTTTTATAAGCATGTCCTTTTTATGTGCTTTCATTGTCTGAAGGAATATTCTTGTGCTCCTTGTATTTTTTCTTATAAGAATATTGTATGGCCTTTTCTTTTCTTATTGCTCATAATTAAGTGAAAAGAACTTTCCTTTTACTTTTGCAAAGGATGGATAGCCAATAACAGTTTTTCTAGTTTCATATCTCTAGAGCTCCTTCTGTTTTGTCATCTTGTGATAATATGGACTTAATACTTTCTGAAATATGTTTCTATATACCTTTGCCCATTTTTCTTCATTCTCTCTTTCCTTATTTCCTATTTTTTCTGCTCAATTTCTAGTCTCCTCTGAGTACTTCTCCCTCAGTATGGCACTAAGAAAGTTTATTAGGGAAAAAAAGTATATGTAGCAGAGATTGTATGCAGCCCATAAAGCCTAATATATTTATTATCTGTCCCTCTACAGAAAGATTTGCCAACCCTGTCTTAAACAAACAACTCCACTTTTTGTCTAGAGGTTCCTCCCCATTCCATGTGGTCTAGGTGGTGTTGTGTACCATTATAGCAGTGAGATGTGACTCAAGCAGAAGATAATAAATTGCAATGTTTCCTGGAGCTGATATGTGGATATTGGGAGAAAGATCTTTCTCCTATAGTGCTTAGCTGTGGTTGAGTGTCGTATAGCTGGTGGCCACTGCTCTTGGCCACATTAAGGAAGCCTGTTTACAATGAGAAAAAAGGAGGCTCAGGTTGTGAAGGAAGTTGGAGTAATTATTGAAACTTCTGAATCAACTGGAGGCAGCTGCATCCCTGGACTTTGCAGGAAAATCCACGTTATAATTTTACTCCAGTATATTCACTTTTCTCTGTTTGAGCTCATTTTAGGTGGATTCTGATATTGCAACCCCCCAAAAAACAGAAAACACCGTTGTATACATGAAAATACATGTGCGTGGCCATTTAAAGGATTTTTCTCAAATTATTCCCTACTGAATCTACATTGTTTTTCTTTTTAGCGGTAAGACAATTAAAGACTAAATAGAAGCTTAACAAGAGATATAAGAAAAATTACTCTGTGAACAAGAGAATACTGTAGTTAAGATTTCGTAAATTAGTATAAATTTTTAAACTATGCATTATATAAGTGAAGCATATGTTTATAACTAAAATTAACAAAAATAATTGGGTTAGGGCACTGGGATGGCTCCGTTGGTTAAGTGACTGCCTTCCACTCAGGTCATGATCCTGGAGTCCTGGGACCAAGTCCTGAAGCAGACTCCCTGCTCAGCAGCTCCCTCTGACCCTTCCCTCCCTCTCGTGCTCTCTCTTTCACTCTCTAATAAATAAATTTTAAAATATTAACAAAATAATTGGGTTAGTGAGAAAAAATAGTATCACATTTTGATTGGCCCCTGCTGGGAGGGTTTAAATTAAAAAAATATAAATGGACTGGTTTGTGGGATGGAGCCTATCAGAACACCAGTAGAGCTTTTCTTTTTTTTTTTTTAAAGATTATTTATTTATTTATTTGACAGACAGAGATCACAAGTAGGCAGAGAGGCAGGCAGAGAGAGAGAGAGGGAAGCAGGCTCCCTGCAGAGCAGAGAGCCCAATGCGGGGCTCGATCCCAGATGCCTGGGATCATGACCCGAGCCGAAGGCAGTGGCCTAAGCCACTGAGCCACCCAGGCGCCCCAGTAGAGCTTTTCTAAAAAGCAAACTCTGAAAGGCTGCACCAAGGACCTACCATAGTAACCCTGATAACAGAAAACCTTAACATGGACACCTTAACCTTTTATATTTTGTTTTTTAAATGATAAAGGTTCAAAGCCCTTATTCTGTCATCTCTAAATACACACTCATACTACAACCAGATGATTTTAGCAAAGCAACATAGCAATTTTACAGTTGATTACACCTATTGTAGCAAGGATCTGGGTAAATTTTGTAGATCTTTTATACCAAGGTCAGATCCCAAACAAAATTAGCAATTAGGATACCAGAGAGGCACAGAACAAACATTTAAGATTCACTATAATGTTTAATAATACTATTAGAGCAACAGTCTCTCTCTCTTGAATAAGAGAGTAGACAAAAAGCTGACCCCAATAAATAATTAAAACTGGCTCTGGGGCGCCTGGGTGGCTCAGTGGGTTAGGCCGCTGCCTTCGGCTCAGGTCATGATCTCAGGGTCCTGGGATCGAGCCCCGCATGGGGCTCTCTGCTCTGCAGGGAGCCTGCTTCCCTCTGTCTCTCTCTGCCTGCCTCTCCATCTACTTGTGATTTCTCTCTGTCAAATAAATAAATAAAATCTTTAAAAAAAAAAAAAAAAACTGGCTCTAATTAGCTCCTGATGTGATTCTCTGGATGCTGAAATCATTCGTGTGTAAGCATGGCAGATGGCTAGCCCTTAGGCTCCTGAAAGCAGCATCCCTTTCTCTCATCCCTAGAGGGGCTGAAAGGGCCACTAAATGGCACCTTCAGATACTAGTGCAGGCAACCAGAAACCCAGAATAGCTACAACTCACCTTGCAGGGCCTAGAGATGAAACAGAAGGTTCAGCCATTCTTTGGAAAGGACCCAACTGGCCATCATACGGTCCAGTGGGAGCCTCCGGACCACATCTGTGAGGGAGAGCCCATTCCAGTTCCATAACTGCACTGTAATTTGTCTGCACAGAGGTCTGTCTTGCTTAATGCCAGAAGAAGATATGTATGAGGAAGAGGGCAGGCCAAGAAGAAATAATCATTTGTCATTTTCTTTTCTTGTGATTCATTAAAGATAATTCTTGTCTATGCTTTTTTCCTGAAAGTTTCTTAAATCAAAAGAAGCTAGTTCTTGATTTGGATGAGGAGGGGATCAAAACGATACCTACCCCTCCTATATTTGTCTTAATTTTTTCCAAAACAATAAATGTACTTCTCCCTGATGTGATCTTCTAAGTGAACTTAACCATTTCCCAGGCAGCTCCAGAAGCCAGCTAAAAATCAGAACTTGGGACACAGATTGAAAAATAATTCTTTGAATGACACTTCCGGCTTTCCCAAACATCCTGTCCCCAAATACTTCCTAGAAACTCAGGGTGACTTGCAGCAAGTTTTTTTTATTCACTTCCTGTCTTCATTTAGTAAAAGGACCTCCCACCCAGACCCTTAATAATAGTAGCAGCAGTAATAGGCACCAAATCAGTCTGACAAACATCATCACATTCCATTTCCAAGTAATCCTATGAGGGAAAGCAAGTACTATGGTCTTTCTATAGATTTACAGACTAAGATTCATTAAAGTGAAGCTAGAAATGGAAAGAGCAAGCTCTTGAAATTCGAGTCTTTTTGTTATAACCCAATTCGAGGATGTGGATTCTTAGGTTCAAAGAGGTTCTATTACTCACCCAAGCTATCTCAACTAAATAGTTGCAGGCCCTGAAGTTGACAAATTTTTTATATTAAAAATTATATTTTATTTTTATTTATATATTTTTAAATTATGTATTTTATTTATTATGTTCAATTAGCCAACATATGTAGTGTTGATGTAGTGTTCAACGATTCGTTAGTTGCTTGTAACACTCACCACACATGCCCTCCTTAATGCCATCATCAAGTTACCCCATCCCCCACCCCTTACCCTCTATAACCCTCAGTTTGTTTCCCTGAGTCCAGAGTCTCTCATGGTTTGTCTCCCTTTCTGATTTCTTCGCATTCAGTTTTCCCTCCCTCCCCTTGTGGTCCTCTGTGCTACTCCTTATGTTCCACCTATGAGTGAAACAGTATAACTGTCTTTCTCTGCTTGACCTATCCATGCTGATGCAAATGGTGGGTATTCACCCTTTCTGATGGCTGAGTAATATTCCACTGTATATATGAAGGGACTCTGGGTTCCTTCCATAGTTTGGCTATTGTGCAAATTGCTGCTGAGAACACTGGAGTGCAGGTGCCCCTCTGGATCACTACATCGGTATCTTTGGGGTAAATATCCAGTAGTGCAATTGCTGGGTCATAGGGTAGCTCTATTTTTAATGTCTTGAGGAACCTCCCTACTGTTTTCCAGAGTGGCTGTACCAGCTTGAAGTTGACAGATTAAATAACTTTTAGAACCAGGGAAATCAGCCTCTCAAGTGTTAACAGGAGTATAAAAATGAGTAGATAGTGTTGTTTCCAAGGGCCTCCCATGGAAGATGAAATGGCTTTGTTCTGTCATGCTCTAGAGAGCTCACTGGTGGTAGAATGGGGAAATGGATTTTAACTTGATAAAAAAAAAGTCATTGATCATTTGCCTCAGAAGTAGAAAGGGTCACCTTAGAGATGGTCTAAAAGTGTAGGCCTTTCAAGGAAACTCAAGCCACATATGGGCTCAGAAAATACTCTGGTCCCTTCTAGTCCCCAAATTTCTAGAAATTTGGCCCTAGAAAAGTGGGGAAGGAAGAAAAATAAGCCTGTGAAAGCAGAAGTGATGATTCAGTGATGATGATGGCTGCATTTTTATTCTAGACAGCGAATTAGAGAATAAAGAATAGATCTTTATTTTCTAAGATCCAAGTAGGAAGAATGGAGGAGAATGGAGGAAGAGTTAACAAAACTGGAACTGGAGACACAAAGAAATGCAAATTGTTTCCTGAGAATTAGTTGAAGGGACACTACATCTTAAACCTGGTAACACTAATAAACTCAACTCCAAGTATCCCATAAAAATAAGAGAAAGATATCATCTAATTGAAAATAATTCAAAGACTACATTTATTCCATTTACCTCTTCCATGCAGGTATATTTAACCAAGTGTTACAACTGGTGTTACGGCTGGTTGAATTGTGTCCTCCAAAAAAGATACGTTGGAGCCCTAACTCCCAGTACCTCAAAATGTGACCTTTTTTTTGAAATATGGTCTTCACAGAGGTAACCAATTTAAAATGAAATCATCAGGGTGGACCCTAATCCAAAATGACTAGGTCTTCATAAAAAGGGGGGTGTAATTTAGACACAAAGGCACACTGGAAAAATGCTATGTAATGATGAAGGCAGAGACCTGAGTAATAGATCTACAAGCCAAAAAAGGTCAAAGATTGCTAGTAAATGACCAAACTAGGAGAGTGTCAGGGAACAGATTTTCCTTCAAAGCCCTCAGGAAGAACCAAACCTACCATCAGCTTGATCTGGGAATTCTAGACTCTGCACCCATAGGACAGCAAATTTCTACTGTTTAAGCCAACCAGTTGGTGGTATTTTTTAACAGTAGCCCTAGCAAACTAATACAACTAGCTATTCTGAATTTTACCTTTCCCAGATACACACTTTCTAATAAAGGTCTGGAATGCTCTATTATGAAGCTCAAAATTAAATCAGAGTGTGAAACAATCACAGAATACAACTCTCATTCTACAGGCAAGCAAACTGCAAGTCATGGGATGTCTGGGTGGCTCAGTCAGTAAGCATCTGCTTTTGACTCGGGTCATGATCCCAGGGTCCTGGAATCAAGCCTCAAATCGGGCTCCCTGCTCAGCAGGAAGCCTGCTTCTCCCTTTCCCACTTCCCCTGCTTGTATTTCCTCTCCCAGTGTGTCTCTCTGTATCAAATAAATATTTTTTAAAAGAAAAAAGAAAGAAAGAAAGAAAGGAAGGAAGGAAGGAAAAGAAAAGAGAAGAGAAAAGAAGAAAGGAAAGAAAACGGCAAGTCAGGAAGAGTGAGCAAGCAGCTTGCCCAAGTTCTCACACTGCCAGAACCATAACTAAAACCCAGGCATCCTAACTTCTAGGCCACAGCTCTTTCCACCAAGACCTGATGGTACCAAAACTGCAAAGACAACTCTTGAATAACTGTATGCTGACTGCATACACGTGATGTGTGATACCTTAGGCTGGAGTTAATTGTGCTCTCAGCGGCATGGCAATGTGAGCGTCGGGGAGTGTCATTTTATTCCCTAGGGAATCTAATCAAGAACTGCATCAGGAAAGCCACAGCAGGGAGGACTAGATGCTCCTGCTGTCTGCAGACACAGTGCTGCTGGTCCTTCTCCACCTCCCTCCTCTGTGACCCTGCCCAGATGGTCAGACATTGGAACTGTGAGAGCTGGAAAAGATGACACATCAGCTCAAATGCCAAAAAAAAAAAAAAAAACACACACACAAAAAACAAAAAACCAGTGACTACAACTTGTATTTGCTAGGATCTTATGGAAATTCAGCTGAGAATAAACCTTCTGATGCCCCAGGTGAATGTTAAAGAATGGAGATTTTATCTCCTCTACATTAATATGAAAAGACAGCACTGCGCAGATGGGAGAACAGAGGACTGGAGTTTTTAATGGCTTGTCCTCCCAAGCCAGAGGCATTTAGGTTAGTTTCCTTTCTAAAAGTCCGCAAAAAGTACAAGGCGGGTGGGGGTGGTGCCTAGGTGGCTCAGTTGGTTAAGCATCCAACTCTTGGTTTCGTCTCAGGTCACGATCTTCTGGTCTTGGGATCGCACCCCAGATCAGGCTCCATGCTCAGCACAGAGACTGTTTGAGATTCTCTCTCTCCCTCTACTCCTTCCCTTCTCATGTGTTCCCTAAAATGAATAAATAATCTTCAAAAAAAAGTACAAGCGGAAAATAACTTCACAAAGGGGCTGGCTCAAGCCGACCCTTGATTTCTGTCCCACCCAGTAAACTTGCTGAGTGCCCAATAATTACGCACTTAAAAGGGCTGCAGTTTGGGGTGCCTGGGTGGTTCAGTGGGTTAAAGCCTCTGCCTTTGGCTCAGGTCATGATCCCAGAGTCCTGGGATGGAGCCCCGCATCGGGCTCTCTGCTCAGCAGGGACCCTGCTTCCCCCTCTCTCTCTGCCTGCCTCTTTGCCTACTTGTGATCTGTCTGTCAAATAAATAAATTAAAAAATCTTTTTAAAAAAAGGGGGGAGGTAAGTAAAATCTTGGTGAATAAGGCACGGTTTGGGGTTTGACTACCAATTCAGAGTGAAGGATAAAAGGAGACTCTTTCTCCTACTGTCTCCTTGAGACAGTTTCTCTTGATTTGGTCTCTCGGCAGGAAGAATGAGGCAGAGCTACAGTTTAGTGGAGTTGGGAGAGTCAAGGAAGGATCTTGGATCACCTGGATAAAAGGACACCAGTCCTTGGTTCAGATGCTCCGACACAGGACCATGGAAGGCAAGTGGGCACAATCTGGGCACTGAGGGTATGAAACAGCTCACCTGTTTTCTCCAGAGCTGCTGACCTATCATCCTTATGCCTTTTCACACCCTGCTCCTACTCCAACAATAAGCAGACAGAATTTTGCTGAAATGATCAGATTCTTACCTTGCCTTTTTTATTTTTATTTTTTAAAGATTTGTGAATTTACTTTAGAGTGGGGGAGAGGCAGAGGGAGAAAGACTCTCAAGCCGACTCCAAACTGATCATGGAGCTCAATGTGGGGCTCGATCTCACAACGCTGAGATCATGACCTGAGCCGAAACCAAGAGTCAGAGGCTTAACAAACTGTGCTACCCAGGTGCCCCACACCTTGCCTTTTTTTAAATCACTATTTTTAGCTTGGTGCTGACATGGGAGTGATGGTGCACATGTGGTCTATTTTGTTTCAAGGTATAGACTCAGAGTTTTCTCTGCTTATAGCCTGACCTACCTGCCCAGTCACTTTATACATTTCTGGGCTTCAAAAAGGACTACATAGATCCAAAAGTAAATCATTATCCTTGCCATGTCTTTTAGGTAGATGCTTTATAGATTATGTGTATACACACACACTATGGACTAAATGTTTGCATATCTGAAAATTCATATGTTAAAGCCCAACCCACTGTGTAATTTGTTGGTATTTGGAGATGGGGCTTTTGGGAGGTTATTAGGGTTAGATGAGGTCATGACAGTGGGGCTCTCATGATGGAATTAATTCCCTTTTAAGTAGAGGCGACAAGGAGATATCTCTCCACCATGTGAAGACACAGTGAAGAAGGAGGGTATCTATAAGCCAAGAAGGTGGCTTGTACCAGAACTCAACCATACTGCCACCCTCTCTCAGAACTTCGGCCTCCAGAACTGCAAGGAAAAAAAATATATGTTTAAGTCACCAAGGCTATGGTATTTGTTATAACAGCCCAAGCCCAAACATACATACATACATACATACATACATATATATATTATATATATATATTTGCTTTTTTTTTCCCCCAGAGGGTGGGGTCTGCCCAACCTTCCATTCTCCAACCTGGACACACTTTACCAGGAGTTGCTCATCTCCTCCTCATCCACACAGTTACTGAGAGAGGACCCATGTTTGGAAAAAGTACCTCTGTCCCTCTAAACCACAACAAAGCCTTAGCCTATTGGGCCAGATAATGTCCTTTCATGAGGAAACTGGAATTTAAACTGAGATGCGGGGCCCCAATCAGGCTGTGCTGGTAAATGGAGAAGATATGGCATAGGAGTTGTTGGCGATGGTCATTTTCTGCCAAGCAAATTGAAAAATTTTAAAAATTGCTCTTTAGCCAGAGAGATGGATAAAGTGGACCAGTAGGGAAGCAGGAAAAAAAAAAGACAGTGAGGGAACCCTTAAATTCCTGTGGGGTTTTAATTCCTGATTCTGTAACATCACAAAGAGCCAGCTATCCCCCCCCTTGAGAATCCTTTGGCCTGAGTTAGCCCACATAGACTTCTGTTGCTTACCGCAAAAAGTCCTGATTTACCAGAAACCATCAATGAAGCCAATGGTCAGGATCTGGCCAAGAGCAGAACACCATGGGACTCCCCAGAAAGCATCTCCCAGAAAGCCCTGCAAATTTACCGAACTGTATCTTTCAAGTCACATTTTATTGTTTTGTTCATGAAGCTAAAATTTTAGTTTCTAAGATGATCTGATCACCACTATTGTACTTTGAGCGGGTACACGACCACAAGCAAAGTCTTGCATTCATTCCAGCTGCTGTGTTTTAAGGAGAGTAATAGGTCACAATTCCTTGTCTGAAATTTTTGAGGACCAATGTTTTTGGAATTCAAAATTTTTCATTTTTTAAAAATATGACCCCTTCAATACAAATTACATAACACCCTTAGCAGGGTCTGAGGCTTCCATTAATCAAACATACTAATATTCCTAGAGCAAAATGCACAAATATATTTTTAAATTTTATTTTACTATGCTATGCTAGTCACCATACAGTACAGTATACACACATTTTTTTAAAGTGAGCTAAATAAGATAATAGTTTCATATCAAGTTTTTCTGCCAAACAGGTTCACATTAGCTCAGGCAAGATTTTGCCCTTAAGCAATTTAGTAAAAACCTTCGTTTCGGGGAGGAGTCAAGATGGCGGAGAAGTAGCAAGCTGAGACTGCTTCAGCTAGCCGGAGTTCAGCTAGATAGCTTATCTAAAGATTGCAAACACCTGAAAATCCATCGGCAGATCGAAGAGAAGAAGAACAGCAATTCTGGAAACAGAAAATCAACCACTTTCTGAAAGGTAGGACCGGCGGAGAAGTGAATCCAAAGCGACGGGAAGATAGACCCCGGGGGGAGGGGCCGGCTCCCGGCAAGCGGCGGAGCAACCGCGCACAAAATCAGGACTTTTAAAAGTCTGTTCCGCTGAGGGACATCGCTCCAGAGGCTAAACCGGGGCGAAGCCCACGCGGGGTCAGCGTGGCCTCAGGTCCCGCAGGGTCACAGAAGGATCGGGGGTGTCTGAGTGTCGCAGAGCTTGCGGGTATTGGAACGGGAAAGCCGGCTACAGAGACAGAGCTGACAGTAAGCTCGCAGCTCCGTGTTACCTTGAACCGGTCACAGGCTCGGTGAGCTCGGAGCGCGGCCGGAGGTCAGGCAGACGGGAGTTACTGGGCGCTGTTCTCTGAGGGCGCACTGAGGAGTGTGGCCCTGGGCTCTCGGCTCCTCCGGGCCGGAGACCAGGAGGCCGCCATTTGTATTCCCGTCCTCTGGAACTCTACGGAAAGCGCTCAGGGAACAAAAGCTCCTGAAAGCAAACCCGAGCGGATTACTCACCCCGGCCCCGGGTAAGGGCGGTGTAATTCCGCCTGGGGCAAAGACACTTGAGAATCACTACAACAGGCCCCTCCCCCAGAAGATCAACAAGAAATCCAGCCGAGACCAAGTTCACATACCAAGGAGTGCGGTTTCAATACCAAGGAGAGCAGCAGAATTCCAGAGGAGGAGAAAGCCAAGCACGGAACTCATGGCTTTTTTCCTGTGATTTTTTTTAGTCTTGCAGTTAATTTAATTTTTTCCTTTTCATTTTTCCCGCCTTCGGGTAAAATTTTTTTTTTTTAACTGTTACCTTTTTTTTTTTTTTCTTTTTTAACGATTTTTTACTAGTTTATCTAATATATATATATATATATATTTTTTTTTACATTTTTCTTAGGTATTTTCTTTTTTTAAAATTCTTTTCTTTTTTTTTTTTTCTTTTTTCTCTCTTCCTTTTTGAACCTCTTTTTATCCCCTTTCTCCCCACTCACGATTTTGGATCTCTTCTAATTTGGTTAAAGCATATTTTCCTGGGGTTGTTGCCACCCTTTTAGTATTTTACTTGCCCCTTCATTTACTCTTATCTGGACAAAATGACAAGACGTAAAAATTCAACACAAAAAAAAGAACAAGAGGCAGTACCGAAGGCTAGGGACCTAATCAATACAGACATCGGTAATATGTCAGATCTAGAGTTCAGAATGACAATTCTCAAGGTTCTAGCCGGGCTCGAAAAAGGCATGGAAGATATTAGAGAAACCCTCTCGAGAGATATAAAAGCCCTTTCTGGAGAAATAAAAGAACTAAAATCTAACCAAGTTGAAATCAAAAAAGCTATTAATGAGGTGCAATCAAAAATGGAGGCTCTCACTGCTAGGATAAATGAGGCAGAAGAAAGAATTAGTGATATAGAAGACCAAATGACAGAGAATAAAGAAGCTGATCAAAAGAGGGACAAACAGCTACTGGACCACGAGGGGAGAATTCGAGAGATAAGTGACACCATAAGACGAAACAACATTAGAATAATTGGGATTCCAGAAGAAGAAGAAAGTGAGAGGGGAGCAGAAGGTATACTGGAGAGAATTATTGGGGAGAATTTCCCCAATATGGCAAAGGGAACAAGCATCAAAATTCAGGAGGTTCAGAGAATGCCCCTCAAAATCAATAAGAATAGGCCCACACCCCGTCACCTAATAGTAAAATTTACAAGTCTCAATGACAAAGAGAAAATCCTGAAAGCAGCCCGGGAAAAGAAGTCTGTAACATACAATGGTAAAAAATATTAGATTGGCAGCTGACTTATCCACAGAGACCTGGCAGGCCAGAAAGAGCTGGCATGATATTTTCAGAGCACTAAACGAGAAAAACATGCAGCCAAGAATACTATATCCAGCTAGGCTATCATTGAAAATAGAAGGAGAGATTAAAAGCTTCCAGGACAAACAACTGAAAGAATTTGCAAATACCAAACCAGCTCTACAGGAAATCTTGAAAGGGGTCCTCTAAGCAAAGAGAGAGCCTACAAGTGGTAGATCAGAAAGGAACAGAGACCATATACAGTAACAGTCACCTTACAGGCAATACAATGGCACTAAATTCATATCTCTCAATAGTTACCCTGAATGTGAAGGGGCTAAATGCCCCTGTCAAAAGACACAGGGTATCAGAATGGATAAAAAAACAAAACCCATCTATATGTTGCCTCCAAGAAACACATTTTAAGCCCGAAGACACCTCCAGATTTAAAGTGAGGGGGTGGAAAAGAATTTACCATGCTAATGGACATCAGAAGAAAGCAGGAGTGGCAATCCTTATATCAGATCAATTAGATTTTAAGCCAAAGACTATAATAAGAGATGAGGAAGGACACTATATCATACTCAAAGGGTCTGTCCAACAAGAAGATTTAACAATTTTAAATATCTATGCCCCCAATGTGGGAGCAGCCAACTATATAAACCAATTAATAACAAAATCAAAGAAACACATCAACAATAATACAATGATAGTAGGGGACTTTAACACTCCCCTCACTGAAATGGACAGGTCATCCAAGCAAAAGATCAGCAAGGATATAAAGGCCTTAAATGACACACTGGACCAGATGGACATCACAGATATATTCAGAATATTTCATCCCAAAGCAACAGAATACACATTCTTCTCTAGTGCACATGGAACATTCTCCAGAATAGATCACATCCTCGGTCCTAAATCAGGACTCAACCGGTATCAAAAGATTGGGATCATTCCCTGCATATTTTCAGACCACAATGCTCTAAAGCTAGAACTCAACCACAAAAGGAAGTTTGGAAAGAACCCAAATACATGGAGACTAAACAGTATCCTTCTAAAGAATGAATGGGTCAACCGGGAAATTAAAGAAGAATTGAAAAAAAAAATCATGGAAACAAATGATAATGAAAACACAACGGTTCAAAATCTGTGGGACACAACAAAGGCAGTCCTGAGAGGAAAATATATAGCGGTACAAGCCTTTCTCAAGAAACAAGAAAGGTCTCAGGTACACAACCTAACCCTACACCTAAAGGAGCTGGAGAAAGAACAAGAAAGAAACCCTAAGCCCCAGCAGGAGAAGAGAAATCATAAAGATCAGAGCAGAAATCAATGAAATAGAAACCAAAAAAACAATAGAACAAATCAACGAAACTAGGAGCTGGTTCTTTGAAAGAATTAATAAAATTGATAAAACCCCTGGCCCGACTTATCAAAAAGAAAAGAGAAAGGACCCAAATAAATAAAATCATGAATGAAAGAGGAGAGATCACAACTAACACCAAAGAAATACAAACTATTATAAGAACATACTATGAGCAACTCTACAGCAATAAATTTGACAATCTGGAAGAAATGGATGCATTCCTAGAAACATATAAACTACCACAACTGAACCAGGAAGAAATAGAAAGCCTGAACAGACCCATAACCAGTAAGGAGATTGAAACAGTCATTAAAAATCTCCAAACAAACAAAAGCCCAGGGCCAGACGGCTTCCCGGGGGAATTCTACCAAACATTTAAAGAAGAACTAATTCCTATTCTCCTGAAACTGTTCCAAAAAATAGAAATGGAAGGAAAACTTCCAAACTCATTTTATGAGGCCAGCATCACCTTGATCCCAAAACCAGACAAGGATCCCACCAAAAAAGAGAGCTATAGACCGATATCCTTGATGAACACAGATGCGAAAATACTCAACAAAATACTAGCCAATAGGATTCAACAGTACATTAAAAAGATTATTCACCACGACCAAGTGGGATTTATTCCAGGGCTGCAAGGTTGGTTCAACATCTGCAAATCAGTCAATGTGATACAACACATCAATAAAAGTAAGAACAAGAACCATATGATACTCTCAATAGATGCTGAAAAAGCATTTGACAAAGTACAACATCCCTTCCTGATCAAAACTCTTCAAAGTGTAGGGATAGAGGGCACATACCTCAATATCATCAAAGCCATCTATGAAAAACCCACCGCAAATATCATTCTCAATGGAGAAAAACTGAAAGCTTTTCCGCTAAGGTCAGGAACACGGCAGGGATGTCCATTATCACCACTGCTATTCAACATCGTACTAGAGGTCCTAGCCTCAGCAATCAGACAACAAAAGGAAATTAAAGCCATCCAAATCGGCAAAGAAGAAGTCAAATTATCACTCTTCGCAGATGATATGATACTATATGTGGAAAACCCAAAAGACTGCACTCCAAAACTGCTAGAACTTATACAGGAATTCAGTAAAGTGTCAGGATATAAAATCAATGCACAGAAATCAGTTGCATTTCTCTACACCAACAGCAAGACAGAAGAAAGAGATATTAAGGAGTCAATCCCATTTACAATTGCATCCAAAACCATAAGATACCTAGGAATAAACCTAACCAAAGAGACACAGAATCTATACTCAGAAAAACTATAAAGTACTCATGAAAGAAATTGAGGAAGACACAAAGAAATGGAAAAATGTTCCATGCTCCTGGATTGGAAGAATAAATATTGTGAAAATGTCTATGCTACCTAAAGCAATCTACACATTTAATGCAATTCCTATCAAAGTACCATCCATCTTTTTCAAAGAAATGGAACAAATAATTCTAAAATTTATATGGAACCAGAAAAGACCTCGAATAGCCAAAGGGATATTGAAAAAGAAAGCCAACGTTGGTGGCATCACAATTCCGGACTTCAGGCTCTATTACAAAGCTGTCATCATCAAGACAGTATGGTACTGGCACAAAAACAGACACATAGATCAATGGAACAGAATAGAGAGCCCAGAAATAGACCCTCAAATCTATGGTCAACTAATCTTCGACAAAGCAGGAAAGAATGTCCAATGGAAAAAAGACAGACAGCCTTTTCAATAAATGGTGCTGGGAAAATTGGACAGCCACATGCAGAAAAAATGAAATTGGACCATTTCCTTACACCACACACAAAAATAGACTCAAAATGGATGAAGGACCTCAATGTACGAAAGGAATCCATCAAAATCCTTGAGGAGAACACGGGCAGCAACCTCTTCGACCTCTGCCGCAGCAACATCTTCCTAGGAACAACGCAAAAGGCAAGGGAAGCAAGGGCAAAAATGAACTATTGGGATTTCATCAAGATCAAAAGCTTTTGCACAGCAAAGGAAACAGTTAACAAAATCAAAAGACAACTGACAGAATGGGAGAAGATATTTGCAAACGACATATCAGATAAAGGACTAGTGTCCAGAATCTATAAAGAACTTAGCAAACTCAACACCCAAAGAACAAATAATCCAATCAAGAAATGGGCAGAAGACATGAACAGACATTTCTGCAAAGAAGACATCCAGATGGCCAACAGACACATGAAAAAGTGCTCCATATCACTCGGCATCAGGGAAATACAAATCAAAACCACAATGAGATATCACCTCACACCAGTCAGAATGGCTAAAATCAACAAGTCAGGAAATGACAGATGCTGGCGAGGATGCGGAGAAAGGGGAACCCTCCTACACTGTTGGTGGGAATGCAAGCTGGTGCAGCCACTCTGGAAAACAGCATGGAGGTTCCTCAAAATGTTGAAAATAGAACTGCCCTATGACCCAGCAACTGCACTATTGGGTATTTACCCTAAAGATACAAATGTAGTGATCCAAAGGGACACATGCACCCGAATGTTTATAGCAGCAATGTCCACAATAGCCAAACTATGGAAAGAACCTAGATGTCCATCAACAGATGAATGGATCAAGAAGATGTGGTATATATACACAATGGAATACTATACAGCCATCAAAAGAAATGAAATCTTGCCATTTGCGACAACATGGATGGAACTAGAGCGTATCATGCTTAGCGAAATAAGTCAAGCAGAGAAAGACAACTATCATATGATCTCCCTGATAGGAGGAAGTGGTGATGCAACATGGAGGCTTAAGTGGGTAGAAGAATCAATGAAACAAGATGGGATTGGGAGGGAGACAAACCATAAGTGACTCTTAATCTCACAACAAACTGAGGGTTGCCGGGGGGAGGGGGTTTGGGAGAAGGGGGTGGGATTATGGACATTGGGGAGGGTATGTGATTTGGTGAGTGCTGTGAAGTGTGTAAACCTGGTGATTCACAGACCTGTACCCCTGGGGATAAAAATATATGTTTATAAAAAATAAAAAATTTAAAAAAAAAAAAAAAAAAAAAAAGAAAAGAGATGGCCATAGGGAAGGGGGAAAAGAAAAAAGGAGAGGGAAACAAGTCATAAGAGACTCGTAATAGAGAACAGGGTTGGAGGGAGGTGGATAGGAATGGGCTAGGGGGGATTGGTATTGAGGAGGGCAGCTGGGTGTTGTATGTAATTGATGAATCACTGAATTCTCCAGAAACCGATATTGTGCTGTATGTTAACGATCTAAAATTTAAATTAAAAAAAAAAAAAAAGGAAAAAAAGAAAAAAAAAAGATTTTAATGAACTCAGGACCAGCAAATATCTGGCATGCATGCTGCCACATCCATTCCCACACCCTTAGCAGACATCACTAATCAATGATGGCACTCTTTCCTCATGAGTCTCAGAACCTTTCTCTACACAACACACCGCTGCTACTGAGTTGGAGAGGACATAGAAGGTAAAGAATATTTTTTTTAAATCCTGTATAAACCAGGGCACGTGGTGTTTCAATGGGTTAAGCATCTGCCTTCAGCTCAGGTCATGATTCCAGAGTCCTGGAATGGAGCCCCGCATCAGGCTCTCTGCTCAGTGGGGAGCCTGCTTCTCTTTCTGCCTACTGTTCCCCTTGATTGTGCAAGCTCTCTCTCTCAAATAAATAAAATAACCTTAAAAAAAAAAAAACAAACCTGTATAAATCTTTTCAGAGGCCCATTCAGCCCCAAAAGCCTGTGATCTGAAACCAGCAATACTGTATGTAGCACAGCGTCATGGAAAGGCCACCTGGCTGGGATCAGAAGAACTGATTCTAGTCCCAGCACTGCTCACTCTATATAGAAAAGACAATTATAGATAGCTCACTCCGTATAGAAAAGACAATTAAAATTAAATTTCTCTGAAAAAAAAAAAAAAAAAAAAAAACCTTCGTTTCAGGGGAGGGGTTCAAGATGGTCCAGTAGGAGGAACCCCTTACATCTAGAATCTATACATACATATAGAGCAATAGTTCCTAAAGAAGAACCAAGGTCTGACCGAAGAGCTTCTGCACAACGTAGGATAGAGAGATCATACAGAGAACATCAGGAAAAACAGACACAGTAATGACAGGAACCCCATGTGATGCTACCAACTGCAGAATGGGGGATAGCTCTGAGGGGCCATATGCAGATCCACCTGCCCTGGGGCACAGTAAAAATAAAAACAAAACAATAACAACAACAACCAGATGTTTCAAGGGCAATTAGCCTACATGTGAAGGAAACCCACCTAATCCTAGAGCATGGGCCATACGGTGAGGTAAGTGCTGGAAGGTGCTGGGACTGGAGGTGCTGGAGGTGCTGGCAAGTGCAGAGACGTCTCTCACTGGAGTAGACGTCTAGAAGTTCTGATTTTGCATTCTGCTGCTTATCACTTTCCAGAAGCCGGTTTATGGAGTCTCCTTCCTCCCGAAGTTTCCCCTCAGATTCACATCTGTGCACCTCCTACCTTGCAAAAAGTGGTTGCTCCAGGAATGCAGCAGAGTTAACAAGGTTACATTTCCCTTCCACTTTGATAGCACAGACCAGAGTAGGATCCGGATGGTCTGGCTGGCCTGCCACCCCAATAAGCCCAGACCCTAGCCCACACAAGCTCTGCCAATCCCCCAAAAGGGGCCCCCATGTCCACATATTCTCTAGCTCCAACCATTCCATCAGAGTGCCCCCTCATATGAAAATCCCTGGCCTAAGCCCACTCCAGACATCCTATTAGGGTAGCCCCAATGAAGAGCACGCCAGGAACCCCTCGGCCCACGCTGACTTCAGTTCCAGCCTTCCCACCAGGGCAGCCCCAGTGAAAAGCACCCTGGGAACACCTGGCCTGTGCCCATTCCGACTCAAGCCATCCTAAGAGGGTGACCCCCATTCAGAATGCCCGAGGACCCCAGGCCTTCAACTGCACCAGCACCAGCCAGCCAGCACTAACAGGCACATGCTGTCTGTACAAATGACGTCCCTACACAAGGCCACTCCTTGAAGACTGGAGAGGTGGAGGTTTTGCATAACTCAGAAAAACAAACAGAGAAAGTCAAAGGAAATAACAAGATCAAGGATTATGCTCGAAATGAAAGAACAAGATAAAACCAGAAAAAGAACAGAATAGAGATAAGCAATCAACCTGATAAAGAGTTCAAATGGTCATAAAGATGCTCAGCCGACTTGAGAGAAGAGTGGAAGAGCTCAGAACTTCAACAGAAAGATAGAATAACTTCAACAGAAAAACAGAGTTAATACAATAACTGAAATGCAAAAGATGCTTTCCAGCTCTCAGGGGAAGATGGTGGAAGAGGAGTGAATTCAGCTAGGTATCTATCAAATCATTCTCAACACATGTGATCAACCTGAGATCTAAGAAAAGAATTGCTGCAAATCTACAAATAGAAAAGCAACCACTTTTTGCAAGGTAGGAGGTGCACAGATGTGAATCTGAGGGGAAACTTCGGGAGGAAGGAGACTCCATAAACCGGCTTCTGGAAAGTGATAAGCAGCAGAATGCAAAATCAGAACTTCTAGACGTCTACTCCAGTGAGAGACGTCTCTGCCTGAAAGGTGCTCAGGTGATGAATTGGGGCAGAATCCTAGGTGGGACAGTGTGGTCTCAGGATCCCCAGGGTCACAGGAAGACCAGGGGTGCCTGAATGCAGCAGAGTTAACAAGGTTTGGAGCAGGGAAGCCAGGTACACTCAGTGAGCTCTGGAGTGACCCCGTCAGCTAGATGTTGCCATAAACTCTCAACTAGGCAACCACTCTCCAAGCAGAGGCCCAGCAAGCAACAACTGCTGAGAGTTCCAACTCCTTGCCCCAGGAGGAGTGGCATGGGATCAGGCAAACAGGGGCCCAGGGAGCAGCGGGGCCGGTGAGACAGTGCTCCCTCCTCTGGGAGGAATGGTGCAAGTGAGCATCACAGGAGTCTGGGGAGTTTGGCCAACACGAAAGGGTTGGACTGCCTTCTTCCCCTGAGGGTGCACTATAGAGGGGGGGCTGAAATCCTTCAGCTCCAGGACTGGAGATCAGGCCGCTGCTATTTTTCACTTTTTTTTTTCCCTCCACCCTCTAAAGCTGCTTGAAAAGCCTTCAGGGAACAAAAGCCACATAGAACAACCCAAAGCAGCTTACACGAGCGTGGCCTCTGGCAAGGGCTGGTACAGCTCCACCCAGGCAAAAACACCTCAGAATCAGGGCAACAGGCCCCACCTCCAGAAGACCAGCAAGATCCTCAGGCAAATACTGAGTTTATAGATTACTCGAAACTAAAAAAAACTCTGGCACTAGGGGAAAATAATATATGGAAGTAGAGGGTTTTGGGTACGTGTCTTTAGTCTTTCAGTTTAAATTTTTTTTAATTTATTGAATGTTTATTATCTAACACTGACTGAAGAGTTTTGTCTAAAGATTTTATTCTATAAAAGGATAGGTTGGGAAGAAAGATTCCTGGTTTCCATGAAACCAAATGTAATTTCTAAAGGATTGAGGCATATCTTTAATACAAGTACTTCACTTAAAAATTTTCAACAAACTCTTAATTGGCAGCATCTACATGTTTTAATGTTCTGAATACCCACAAAATCTTATATAGTTAGACATCACTTATTTTACCCAAAGCAAATTGTAGTTCTAATTTTTTCTCTATTAGAATATGTTACTTTCCTTAAGATACTTTTTTTAAAGATAGCTAATGTAGGAAAACTTAAGTTTCTCCATCAGAAATAAAAATCTGGACAATTAAAAATTTTTAATATATGCTTTTATAGCATTTAAAAGGCAATTCTTAATTCAAACCAATACCTATAAAAGGAAATTTCTTAAACTCAGTTTTGTTTCAAGAGTTTGCAAATGGCAGAAAAGGCAGGTAACATTTTATACTTAATAACACAAACCATTGTATAATAAATACAAAATAAAGAGTGATAGATATTATCAAGGGTGAAAACATTACATAAACTTAAAGAGGCTGCTTTCTGAACTGTCACTGATGTTACCTGAGGAGTCGTTATCAATGTCATTTACAGAAAGAATCTCTGTAGTCAAATTTATCATTCACTTTCATGTCCCCACATGAGAAGTAATAGGTGAATATCTGTAGGAATACAATTTATTGTCTGCTCCTCCACTCAGAAGTAACCCTGTGTCTTTCCAGTACACACTCAGAACTCCGTCTTCATGAGCCGCCAGATCAGACAGGAGACTTACAACTTCTTGATGATGTTACCTAAAGAACCTGAAATCAGCTGCTGCTCATAAGTAGGAGACCACTTTAATGATGTGACCCAGCGTGTATGTGAGGTTAGGGACAGGGACACCAAAGAACCATCTTTAGTTCAGGGATCCCACAGTCTGATATGTCTATCTGTGCTTCCAGATGCTAAATGTTTACAAAATGGAAAATAGGAGATACAATCAAACACTTTATTTCCTGTGCAAATGGACTTAAGAATGCCAGACTCTATATTCCACACCCTAACTCTGCAGTCCCAAGAGGCACTGCAGATTTCTTCAGCATCCAACCACAGAACTAAGGATATTGCTTCCTTGCAGCCAAAGATGGTTCTTGTTGGTCTCAACTGCTCTATTTTCTGTTTTTTCTTGATTTGTGGATCCCTCCATTTCATCTTCTTCATCTATAGGAACTGTAGACCAGATCTTTAGCTTCTTATCCCAGGAGCCACTGCAAAATTTAGTTCTGACGCTATCAATAGCTAGAGAATCCACACTTCCGCAGCTCTGCAGCATGCAGAGCTTTCACTTTGGTTCTCTCCACATTCTGCTCCTGTAAGAGAATCGTCCCATCCACAGAGCTACTCATTAGTAGGCAAGACAAGCTATCCTTTTTTCACCCAGGCCACAGCTTTTACAATGTCTGTATGTCCCAAGATTGTCATTACTGACTTTCCTTCCAAGGACCAGATCCAAGAAGTCTTATCATTAAGAACCCATCAAGATCCATTCCTCTGTGGGAGGTTGGGGGAACCAGGTGGTGGGTACTGGAGAGGGCACGAATTGCATGCAGCACTGGGTGTGGTGCAAAAAATAATGAATACTGTTAACGCCGAAAATAAATTTTAAAAATTTTAAAAATATATATTATATAATAAAAACAAAATCTATTCCTCTGTCCCTCGGACTGAACTGATCCAGTCAGCATGGAACAAGCATTGCTCTGGCTGAGGGGCAGTGTACTTCTCCACATATTCCATATCCACAGCCTCTTCTGATGGGATGTTTTCCAGTTCCAAGTGGTTGAGCAAAGGTATTTGCAGAAACTGGCCCTTGATAAGGAAATCAAACTCCAAATGTTTGTGGAACTCATTTTTGCCCTCCAGCGGTTTACTGATGATGTTGCTAAGGTCAGCAATTTCAGAGCATGCAAGAATTGAAAAGGGAACACCATCTACCACATATATTTTGACGGTGAAGAAGCATGTGTGGAGCTGAGCCATGGCGAGGAGTACACATGAAAGACTTGTGGTGACTTTTGGAGGGCTCCCACTTCTAGTGTTAGGATTTAAATCCAGGTGAGAGTTCTCTTTTTCTTTTTCTTTTTTTTTTTTTAAACTTTTCTACAAATTTCTTCTTTTAACTCTTTGTTTTTAAGTCTTTTTTAAATTTTCATTTTTTAAAAATTTTTATTTAATTGTGTGTGTGTGTGAGAGAGAGAGAGAGAGAGAAAGCAAGCACACACAGAGGAGCAGAAGGCAGAGGGAGCGGAAGGCAGAGGGAGAAGCAGGCTCCTTGATGAGTAAAGGAGCCCAATACAGGGCTCAATCTCAGGACCCTGGGATCATAACCTAGGCGAAGGCAGACGCTTAACCAACTATCTCACCCAGGTGTCTCTTTTCATTTTTACATTTATATTTTATAGATATATTCTTCAATTTTGGCTTCCTTTCACACTATTCAATTTTGTGTGTGTGTGTGTGTGTGTGTGTGTGTGTGTGTGTGTGGTTTTGTATTTTGCATTCCTTGTAATTTTGGGATTTAGTGTCTTCTAACAAACAGACCAAGATACACTCAGGACTAAGTGGATTGCCCTGTTTTGTCAACCTGTGAGATTATACACTCTTTTTCTTTTCTTTTTCTTCTTTTCTGGTTTCTGACCTCTTTGGATTTGTCTAATATGTATTTCACTTAGGTCATACTTCATATTCTTGATTTTTGTTCTCTCATTCATCCATTTTTCTCTGAGAAAAATGACTTGAAGGAGGAATCCACAATGAAAGAAAGAGCCAGGGATGCCTGGGTGTCTCAGTCTGTTAAGTGTTTGCCTTCCGATTAGATCATAACCTCAAGGTCCTGGGATTGAGCCCTGCATTGGACTCTCTGCTCAGTGGGAAGTCTGCTTTTCTCTTTCCCTCTGCTCCTCCCTCTGCTTGGGCTCACTCTCTCTCTCTAAAATACATAAATAATAAAATCTAAAAAATAAAGAAAGAAAGAACCAGAGGTGACATTCTCTATCATCGATTCTAATTGATATGGACATAAGTAAAAATTCAAAGCTAGAATTCAGTATAACAATTCTAAATGTACTAGCTAGGCTTGAAAAAAGAATAAATGACACTACCTAATCTCTTAGAGCAGAAATAAAATCTAATCAGGCCAAAATTAAAAATGCTTTAACTGAGATGCAGTCTAAAGTGGATACTCTAACATCTAGAGTAAATGAGTCGGAAGATAAAGTAGTGACATAGAAGACAAGATGATGGAAAAGAAGGAAGCTGAGGAAAAGAGAGAAAAACAATTAATGGACCATGAGTGGAGGCTTCGAGAAATCAGCAATATCATAAACCAAAACAATATTAGAATTATTGGGGTCCCAGAGGAAGAAGAAAGAAAGAGAGGGACAGAAGGTATATTTGAGCAAATCATACCTGAGAACTTCCCAAATCGGGGAAAGGAAACAGGCAATCAAGTCCAAGAGGTAGAGAGAATACCCCCCCAAAATCAATAAAAATAGATCAGTACCCTGACATATAATAGTGAAGCTTGAAAACTTCAGAGATAAAGAGAAAATCCTGGAAGCCACTCAAGGTAAGAGCTCCTTAACCTACAATGGTAGAAAAATTAGACTGGCATCAGAGAAAGGGCTGGCATGATGTATCAGGCTACTAAATGAGAAAACCACACAGCCAAGAATACTTTATCCAGCAAAGCTGTCATTCAGAATGGAAGGACAGATAAAGAGCTTCCAGGAACAGAAACTAAAACAAATCTGCAATCACTAAACCAGTCCTGCAAGAAGTATTAACAGGGATCCTGTAAGCAAAGAGAGTGCCCAAAAGTAACACAGACTAGAAAGAAACAGAGACAATCTACCGAAACAGAGATTTTGCACATGATACAATGACACTAAATTCATATGCCAATAGTTAACTCTGAATGTAAATGGGCTAAATGCTCCAATCAAAAGACTCAAGGTATCACATTGGATAAAAAAGCAAGACCCATCCATATGCTGTCTACAGGAGACCGATTTTAGACCTAAATTAGACTGAAAGTGAATGGGTGAAGAATCACTTATCATGCTAATGGACCTCAAAAGAAAGCTAGGAAAGCAATCCTAATATCATACAAATTACATTATAAACCAAAGACTGTATAGTAAGAGATGATGAGGGACACTTAAAGGGTCCAACCAACAAGAAGATCTAACAATTATAAATATTCATGTCCCTAATTTGTGAACAGCCAATTATGTAAACCAATTAATAACCAAATCAAAGAAACACAAAGATAAATAATACAATAATAGTAGGGGATTTCAACACCCCACTCACAGCAATGGACAGATCATTTAAGCAGATCATCAAGGAAACAAGGGCTTTGAATGACATACTGGACCAGATGGACTATACAGATTTATACAGAGCATTCCATCCTAAAGTAACAGAATACACACTTCTTCTCAAGAGCACATGGAACTTTCTCCAGAATAGATCACATACTGGGTCACAAATCAGGTCTCAACAGGTACCAAGAGACTGGAAAGATTTCCTGAATATTTTCAGACCATAATGTTTTGAAACTTGAAGTCCAATACAAGAGGAAATTTGGAAGGGACTCATACACTTGGAGGTTAAAGAGCATCCTACTAAAGAATGAATGGGTCAACCAGGAAATTAAAGAAAAATTTTTAAAAACTCATGGGAACAAATGAAAATGAAAACACAACAGTTAAAAACCTTTGGGATACAGCAAAGACAGTCCTAATAGGAATGTACATAGCAATAAAAGTCTTCCTCAAAAAATTTGAAAAGTCTCCAATACACAGGCTAACCTTACATTTAAAGGAACTGAGAAAGAATAGCAAATAAAGCCTAAACCAAGCAGAAGGAGAGAAATAATAAAGATTAGAGTAGAAGTCAATGAAATAAAAATCAAA
Source organism: Mustela putorius furo (assembly GCF_011764305.1). Taxonomy (NCBI): domain Eukaryota; kingdom Metazoa; phylum Chordata; class Mammalia; order Carnivora; family Mustelidae; genus Mustela; species Mustela putorius. The sequence continues at coordinate 18,386,946 of NW_025421998.1, forward strand.
AGAACAGTATAACAGATCAATGAAACTAGAAGCTGGATCTTTGAAAAAATTGATTAAACTCCTTGCCAGACTTAAAAAAAGAAACTAGAGGGGACTTAAATTAATAAAACTATGAATAAAAGAGAAGAGATCATGACCAAGGAAATAACAATTTTAAGAACATATTATGGGCAACTATATGTCAAGAAATGAGGCAATCTGGAAGAAATGGATGCATTCCTGGAAATGTATAAACTGCCAAAACTGAAAAAGGAAGAAATAGAAAACCTGAACAGACCCATAATCAGCCAGTAAGTTGAAGCAATAATTTAAAATCTCCCAACAAACAAGAGTCCTCCAGGGCGAGATGGTTCCCCAGGGAAATTATATCAAACATTTAAAGAAGAAATCATACTATTCTTCTGAAGCTGCTCCAAGAAATAGAAAGAAAAATTCCAAACTCTTTCTATTAGGCCAGCATTACCTTGATTCCAAAACCAGACAAAGACCCCATCAAAAAGGAGAATTACAGGGGAGGAGTCAAGACGGTGGAGGAGTAGCAGGCAAAGATGACATCAGATCACAGGAGTTCAGTTAGATAGTTATCAAACCATTCCAAACACCTACAAATCCAACACGAAATCGAAGAGAAGAGCAGCAGCAATTCTAGAAACAGAAAATGGACCACTTTCTGAAAGGTAGGACATATGGAGAAGTGAATCCAAAGCATGGGAAGAGAGACCGCAGGAGTTTGCTCCACTGTGGGACATCACTCCAGAGGCTAAGTCAGGGGGTGGAGCCCTTGCGGGGAGAGCGTGATCTCAGGTCCCGCAGGATCACAGAAGGATTGGGGGTCTGAGTGTAGCAGAGCTCGCAGGTATTACAGCAGGAAAGCTGGCTACAGAGACGGAGCCCAGGATTGAGCTCTCAGCTCCTGGTTACCTTAAACTGTGATCTGTAGCACAATCAGGTCACTGCTCAAAGAGCAGTGACCCCATAAGTGGCAGATCTGGGGAGAGCCACCAGAAGAGGAGAGAGACAGGAATCTGCTGGGTTTGGAGACTCCAAATGGGGCTGTGTGCCAGAGACAGAAATGCTCGGTCATGGCCAGGTAAGCTCTGCCTGTGACCTCTGGCCGGGTAAGCACGGCCAGAGACCAGGGAGATGGGAGTGATTGGGCGCTTTTCTCCAAGGACACACTAAGGTGTGGGACCCTGAGCTCTCAGCTCCTCTGGGCTAGAGATTGGGAGACTGCTATTTTCATTCCCGTCCTCCAGAACTCTACAGAAAGCATTCAGGGAACAAAAGCTTCCAAGAGCGAACCCAAGCAGATTACTTATCCTGGGCCCTAGCAAGGGTAGTGCAATTCTGCATCGGACAAAGACATTTGATACTCATTGCAACAAGCCCCTCCCCAGAAGATCAGCAAGAACATCCAGCCAAGACCAAGCTCACCAATCAAGAAGAACAGCGAAACTTGAGAGCTAGGGAAAAGCAATGCACAGAATTCATGGCTTTTTCCCCATGATCCTTTAGTCCTGCAAAGTTAAATTGTTTTTAACTTTTCCTCTTTCCTCTTTTAATGTTTTTTATCTAGTTTATCTTAACAATCCCTCTCTACAAAAAAAAAATCTTTTTAGAACTTCATTCTTATAGTCATGTTTTATCACTTCATTTTATTTAACCTTATTTTTTGTATAAATACAAGGTGAAAAATCTCACCACAAAAAAAAAAAAAAAAAAAAAAAGAACAAGAGGCATTACCAACAGCTAGGGACCTAATCAATATGGGCATTGGTAATATGTCAGAACTAGAGTTCAGAATGACGATTCTCAAGGTGCTAGCTGGGATTGAAAAGGTCATGTAAGATATTAGAGAAACCCTTTCTGGAGAAATAAAAGAACTAAAATCTAACCAAGTTGAAATAAAAAAAGGTATTAATGAGGTACAATAAAAAATGGAGGCTCTTACTGCTAGGATAAATGAGGCAGAAGAGATAATTAGTGATATAGAAAACCAAATGAAAGAGAATAAAGAAGCTGAGCAAAGGAGACAAACAATTACTGGACCATGAGGGGAGAATTCGAGAGATAAGTGATACCATAAGAAGAAACAATATTAGAATAATTGGGATTCCAGAAGAAGAAAGAGAGACAGGGGCAGAAGGTATATTGAAGCAAATTATAGCAGAGAATTCCCTAATACAGCAAAGGGAGCAAGCATCAAAATCCAGAAGGCAAAGAGAATCCCCTTTAAAATCAATAAAAATAGGTCCACACCCCATCATCTAATAGTAAAACTTTAAGTCTTAGTGAAAAAGAGAAAATCCTAAAAGCAGCTCACACAATGGTAAAAACATTATATTGGCAGCAGACTTATCCGCAGAGATCTGGCAGCCCAGAAAGAACTGGCATGGTATATTCCGAGCACTAAATAAGAAAAATATGCAGCCAAGAATACTATATCCAGCTAGGCTATCATTGAAAATAGGAGAGATAAAAAGCTTCCAGGACAAAGAAAATCTAAAAGAATTTGCAAACACAAAACCAGCCCTACAGGAAATATTGAAAGGGGTCCTCTAAGCAAAGAGAGAGCCTAAAAGTAATAGACCAGAAAGGAACAGAGACAATATACAGTAATAGTCAATTTACAGGCAATACAATGGCACTAAATTCATATCTTTCAATAGTTACCCTGAATGTAAACAGGCTAAATGCCCCAATCAAAAGACAAAGGGTATCAGAATGGATAACAAAAACAAACCCATCAATATGCTATCTACAAGAAACTCATTTTAGACCCAAAGGCACTTCCAGATTTAAAGTTAGGGGGTGGAAAACAATTTACCATGCTAATGGACATCAAAAGAAAGCTGGGGTGGCAATCCTCATATCAGATACATTACATTTTAAGCCAAAGAGTATAATAAGAGATGAGGAAGGACACTATATCATACTTAAAGGATCTGTCCAACAAGAAGATCTAACAGTTTTAAATATCTATGCCCCTAACATGGGAGCAACCAACTATATAAACCAATGAATAACAAAATCAAAGAAACACATCAACAATAGTACAATAATTGTGGGGAACTTTAACACACCCCTCACTGAAATGGACAGATCATCCAAGCAAAAGATTAACAAGGAAATAAAGGCCTTAAATGACAAACTGGACCAGATGCACATCACAGATATATTCAGAACATTCCATCCTAAAGCAACAGAATACACATTCTCTAGTGCACATGGAACATTCTCCAGAATAGATCATATCCTGGGTCACAAATCAGGTCTCAACTGGTAACAAAAGATTGGGATCATTCCCTGCATATTTTCAGACCACAATACTTTGAAGCTGGAACTCAATCACAAGAGGAAATTTGGAAAGACCTCAAATACAAGGATGCTAACAATCATCATACTAAAGAAAGAATGGATCAACCAGGAAATTAAAGAAGAATTGAAAAAATTCTTGGAAACAAATGAAAATGAAGACACAACTGTTCAAAATCTGTGGGACACAGCAAAGGCAGTCCTGAGAGGAAAGCATATAGCTACACAAGCCTTTCTCAAGAACAAGAAAGGTCTCAAGTACACAACCTAACCCCACACCTAAAGGAGCTGAAGAAAGAACAGCAAAAAAAAGCCTAAACCCAGCAGGAGAAGAGAAATCATAAAGATCAGATCAGAAATCAATGAAATAGAAACCAATAAAACAATAGAACAAATCAATGAAACTAGGAGCTGGTTCTTTGAAAGAATTAATAAGATTGATAAACCCCTGGCCAGACTTATCCAAGAAAAAAGAAAGGACTCAAACACATAAAGTCATGAATGAAAGAAGAGAGATCACAACCAACACCAAAGAAATACAAACAATTATAAGAACATGTTATGAGTAACTATACACCAGCAAATTTGACAATCTGGAAGAAATGGATACATTCCTAGAGACGTATAAACAACCAAAACTGAACCAGGAAGAAACAGAAAACCTGAACAGACCCATAACCAGTAAGGAGATTGAAGCAGTCATCAAAAATCTCCCAACGATGGGACACACTCAGTTGGGGGAATTCTACCAAGCATTTAAAGAAGAATTAATTCCTATTCACTTGAAACAGTTCCAAGAAATAGAAATGGAAGGAAAACTTCCAAACTCATTTCATGAGGCCAGCATTACCTTGATCCCAAAACCAGACAAAGACCCTAACAAAAAGGAGGATTACAGACCAATATCCTTGATGAACACAGATGCAAAAATTCTTACCAAAATACTAGCCAATAGGCTCCAACAGTACATTAAAAGGATTATTCACCACGACCAAGTGGGATTTATTCCAGGGCTGCAAGTTTGGCTCAACATCCACAAATCAATCAATGTGATATATAATACATTAATAAAAGAAAGAACAAGAACCATATGATACCCTCAATAATGCTGAAAAAGCATTTGACAAAGTACAACATTGTTTCTTGATCAAAACTCTTCACAGTGTAGGGATATAGGGTACATACCTCAATACCATCAAAGCCGTCTATGGAAAAACCCACAGTGAATATCATTCTTAATGGGGAAAAACTGAGAGCTTTTCCCCTAAGGTCAGGAACATGGCAGGGAAGTCCACTATCACCACTGCTATTCAACATAGTACTATAAGTCCTGGTCTTGGCAATCAGACAAGAAAAAGAAATAAAAGGCATGTGAATCAGCAAAGAAGTCAAATTCTCTTTGCAGATGATATAATAAAAAGACTCCACTCCAAATCTACTAGAACGTGTACAGGAATTCAGTAAAGTGTTAGGATATAAAAATTAATGCACAGAAATCCATTGCATTTCTATACACCAACAACAAGACAGAGAAAGAGAAATTAAGGAGTAGATCCTATTTATATCTGCACACAAAACTATAAGATACCTAGGAATAAATCTAACCAAAAAGACTAAGGATCTGTACTCAGAAAACTATAAAGTACTCATGAAAGAAACTGAAGAAGAAATAAAGAAATGAAAAATCGTTCCATGTCATGGATTGGAAGAACAAATATTGTGAAAATATCTATGCTACCTCAAACAATCTACACATTAATGTAATCCCTATCAAAATACCATCGATTTTTTGAAATGGAACAAATAATCCTAAAATTTACATGGAACCAGAAAAGACCCCGAATAGCCAGAGCAATGTTGAAAAAGAAAGCCAAAGTTGGTGGCATCATAATTCCAGACTGCAAGCTCTATTACAAAGCTGTCATCATTAAGACAACATGGTACTGGCACAAAACTAGACACACATTTTAAAAAAAAAAAAAACAGACACACAGATCAATAGGACAGAATAGAGAGCCCAGAAATAGACCCTCAACTCTAGGATCTACTCATCTTTGATGAAGCAGGAAAGAATATCCAATGGGAAAAAACCAGTCTCTTCAACAAATGGTGTTGGGAAAATTAGACAGCCACATGCAGAAGAATGAAACTGGACCAGTTCCTTAAACCACACACAAAAATAGAATCAAAATGGATGAAAGACCTCAATGTGAGACAGGAATCCATAAAAATCCTGGAGGAGAACACAGGCAGCAACCTCTTCGACCTCAGCAACTTCTTCCTAGAAACATCGCCAAAGGCAAGGGAAGCAAGGGCAAAAATGAACTATTGGGACTTCAACAATATCAAAAGCTTTTGCACAGCAAAGGAAACAGTCAACAAAACCAAAAGACAACTGACAGAATGGGAGAAGATATTTGCAAATGATATCAGATAAAGGGCTAGTATTCCAAATCTATACAGAATTTATCAAACTCAATACCCAACAAACAAATAATCCAATCAAGAAGTGGGCAGAGTTCATGAACAGCCATTTCTGCAAAGAAGACATCCAGATGGCCAACAGACACACGAAAAATTGCTCCACATCACTCAGCATCAGGGGAATACAAATCAAAACCATAGTGAGGTACCACCTCACACCAGTCAGAATGGCTAAAATTAACAAGTCAGGAAATGACAAATGCTGAAGAGGATGTAGAGAAAGGGGAACCCTCCTACACTGTTGGTGGGAATGCAAGCTGGTATAGCCACTCTGGAAAACAGTATGTAGGCTCCTCACAAAGTTGAAAACAGAGCTACCCAATGACCCAGCAATCACAGTACTGGGTATTAACCCTAAAGATACAAATGTAGTGATTTGAAGGGGCACATGCACTCCAATGTTTATAACAGCAATGTCCACAATAGCCAAACTATGGAAAGAACCTAGATGTCCATCAATAGATGAATGGATAAAGAAGATGTGGTGTGTGTATACACACACACACGCGCGCGCGCACACACAGTGGAACACTATGCAGTCATCAAAAGAAATGAAATCTTGCCATTCGCAACAATGCTGAGTGAAATAAGTCAATCAGAGAAAGACAATTATCATACGATCTCCCTGATACGAGGAATTTGAGAGGCAGAGTGGGGGTTTAGAAGGTAGGGAAGGAAAAAATGAAACGAGTTGGGATTGGGAGGGAGAAAAACCATGAGCTCTTAATCACACAAAACACACTTAAGGTTGCTTGGGGAGGGGAGGGTTTGGAGACGACAGCTGGGTTATGGACAGTGGGGAAGGTATGTACTATGGTGTGGGCTGCGAAGTGTGTAAGCCTAACGATTCACATACCTGTACCCCTGGGGCAAATAATACATTATATGTTAAGAAAAATAATTAAGAAAAAAGAAACTTTATACTCCAGAGGGAGTGGCATGATATATTCCAAGTGCTAAAAGGAAAAAAACCTAAAACCAAGAATACTCTACCTCACAAGGTTATCATTTAGAATTGAAGGAGAGATAAAGAGTTTCCCAGACAAATACAAGTGAAAGGAACTCCTCACCACTAAACTAGCTTACAACAATTTGTCAAAGGGACTTCTTTAAGCAGAAAAGAAAAGGCCATAACTAGAAGAAAGTTATGACATGAAATAAAACCTCACTTGTAAAAGCAAACAAAGTAAAATTAGCAGATCGGTCATTTACAAAACTAGTATGCAGATTAAAAGATAAAAATATCAATTACATCAATTATAGTTGACCCTTGAACAATCCAGGGTTAGGGATACTTACTTCCTGTGCAGCTGAAGATCTGCAAATGACTCTGTACTCTCCAAAACTCAACTACTAAGAGCCCACTGTGAATGAGAAACCTTACCAATATTATAAATAGTTGAATAACTATATATATCTATATATATCTGTATATACTGTAGATATATCTATATATACTGTACTCTTACAATAAAGTACACTAGAGAAAAGAAATGTTATTAAAACCAAAAGGAAGAGGGAGAAGAGTTAAGATGGTGGAGTAGGAGGACACTGAGCTTGTCTTGCCCCTTGAACACAACATTAAATAATTATCGAATTATTCTGTACACCCAGAAGTCAATCAGAGTTCTGAAAGAACGAAAACTGTAAGTCTTACAAGTAGTAAGACAAGTAATCTACAATCGAGTCTACCACATTTTGGAAGGTAGAAAGTGCAGAGGTTCACTCAGGGGATACACAAACTATGGAAGCGGTGTGGTGGGAGCCTGCTTACAAAGTCTACCACAAAGTATTAGAATTGGTAGAGTGTAAAATCTCAACTTTTAAGTTCACTACTGTTGGGGATAGGCTTGAATTAAAGATGCTCAGGTGGCAAAGAGAGGCAAGATCCCAGGAGTGACACGGAGCTCTGAGGATCCTTTGCTTGCAGGGAAAATGGGTGGTGCCAAGGTAGAGTACTCTTCCCAGTCATGAGGCCAGGATACTGGCCCAGAGCAGTGGGTCTTGGTGTTGACTTTCTGCTATAAACTGCAAAACAATGTGTGGTCATGGGACCACATTTCTGGGACAGGGCAGCAAGCATAGGGAGACCCTCCCGTGGATGAAAAGTGCAAGTCTGCACCAATCCCTGAAATTTGGGGTTTTGAAACTCGGTCATGTGTCTGAAATAAAAAGGCTCAGGCATGGACAGGGTGAATGCAGGGTTCAGATGGAAATCAGGGGAAAAAACACGGTTATTGATTGGTTTTCTGTGAGGTCTCAACAAAAAGTAGGGGGCACAAATTTTTAGCTCCTGGGCTAGACAGCTGAGTGCAGCTATTTTCATCCCACACATCAGAGCTGAAAGCCTTAAGGTTGCAAAACAACCCCACCTTATGGAGGCGGAGCTGCTGGCATCAAATCCCACCACGCTGAGCCCTGGAGAGCATTTCCACCGAAACAAGTCCACCTAAGAATCAGAATCAGATTCTGGCACCACCTGTGCCAGAAGACCAGCACAAACAACTAGATCACACCAAGTTTATCATAGAGTGCTGCAAAGCTTCAGCTCTATGAGAAATAGGATTGAGCCTCCTTTCTACTTTTTTTCTTTGTTTTCTTTTTCTTATTTTTTCTTTCTTTTTTTAAAGATTTCTATTTATTTATTTGACAGAGACATAGTGAGAGAGGGAATACAAGCAAAGGGAGTGGGAACAGAGAAGCAGGCTCCTCGCTGAGCAGGCAGCCCGATGTGGGGCTCGATCCCAGGACCTTAGGACCACAATCTGAGCCAAAGGCAGATGCTCAATGACTGAGCCACCCAGGCACCCCTATTTTTTTTTCATTTATTTTCTTATATTTTCCAATTCCTTAAAAAATTTATTATTAATTTTGATTTTTACCTGTATATTTTTCATACATATATATTTTGTTTACCTTCACTTTATTTTATATTTTTTATTTTGGGATCTAAATTCTTTTAAAAACAGACCTAAACACACTCAGGATCTATTTGTTGTTTTTGGTTCTTGGTTTTCTTGTTTTGTGTTTTTGTTTATCTCGTTTTTTTTTCTTTTTCTTTTTTTTTTTTTGTTTGATTTTGTTTTTTGGGTCTTTTGGGGGTGGAGGATTTGTTGTGTTGTTCTCTTTTCTCTTTCTTCTTTTCTTTTCCAGATGAACAATGAGATGAAGAAATTCACCCCAAAAGGAAGAACACAAGGTAGAACACATGGCCAGGGATTTAATCAATACAGACATAAGTAATATGTCTGAACTAGAATTTTAAATAACAATTTTAAGGATATTAGCTGGGGTTGAAAAAAGCATGGAAGACATTACAGAATTCTTTACTACGGAAATAAAAGAACTGGGGTGCCTGGGTGGCTCAGTGGGTTAAGGCCTTTGCCTTTGGCTCAGGTCATGATCCTGGGGTCCTGGAATTGAGCCCTGCATTGGGCTCTCTGCTCAGTGGGGAGCCCGCTTCCCTCTCTCTCTCTCTCCCTGCCTCTCTGCCTACTTGTGATCTGTCAAATAAATAAAATCTAAAAGAAAAAGAAAAATAAATAAATAAAAGAATGAAAATCTAGTGAGACCAAAAGTAAAAATGCTATAACTGAGATGCAAACACAAATATAATGGATCACAAATGTAAACTTAGGGAAATCAACGACTCAGTAAAATGTTATAACATTTGTATCATAGTTGTCTCAGAAGATAAAGAGAGAGGAAAGGGGGCAGAAGGTTTATTCAAAAAAGTGATAGCTGAAAATGTCCTAATTTGGGAAGAACACAGACATCAAAATCCAAGCAGCACAGAAAATTCCCATGGAATTCAACAAAGGCCATCCATCACCAAGGCATATCATAGCCAAATTCACAAAATACACAGACAAGGAAAGAATCCTGAAAGCAGCAAGGGAAAAAAGGTCCTTAACATATAAGGAAAGACAAGTTAGCTTTATAGCAGATCTGTCCACAGAGACCTAGCAGGCCAGAAAGGACTAGGAGGAAATATTCAATGTTCAGAATGGGAAAAATATGCAGCCACGAAATCTTTAACAAGACTGTCATTCAGAATAGAAAGACAGATAAAAGAGTATCCAAGACAAGCAAAAACTAAAGGAGTTCGTCCCACTGAATTTTAAGGGGGACTCTTTGAGTGGGGAAAGAAGAAAAAAAAAGCAATGAAGACTAGAAAAGACCAGAGAACATTACCAGAAACACCAAACTACAGGTAACACAATGACACTAATTCATATCTTTGACTGTGAATTTAAATGAACTAAATGCACCCATCAGAAGATACAGGGTATCAGAATGGATTAAAAACAAGACCATCAATATGCTAACTACGAGAGACTCATTTTAGACTTATAGTCACCTGCAGATTGAAAGTGAGGGATGGAGAACCATCTATCATGCCAATTGATATCAAAAGAAATCTACAGTAGCCATACTCATATCAGACAAACTATATTTTAAACCAAATTCTGTAACAACAAATGAAGAAGGGGATTATATCATAACTAAGGGGTCTACCCATCAAGATGACCTAACAATTGTAAATATTCATGCCCCCAACTTGGGTGCACCCTCATATATAAATCAATTAATAAATATAAAGAAACTCATTGATGATAATACAGTAGTTGATGATAATTTTAACACCCCACTTACAAGAACGAATAGATCATCTAAACAGAGAATCAACAAGGAAACAATGGCTTTGAGTGACACACTGGATGGACTTAAGAGATATATTCAGATCATTTCATCCTAAAGCAGAATACACATTCTTCTCAACTGTACATGGAACATTTTCTAGAACAAATCACAAACTTGGTTATAAATCAGCCCTCAACAAGTACAAAATGATTGAGATCATACCATGCATATTTTCAGACCACAATCCTATAAAACTGGAAGTCAAGCACAAGAAAAAATTGGGAAAGAACTCAAATACCTGGAAGTTAAAGAACATCCTACTAAGGAATGAATGTGTTAACCAAGCAATTAAAGAAGAATTTAAAAAATACATGGAAGCAAATGAAAATGAAAGTATGACATCCCAAAAATCTTTGGGAGGCAGCAAAAGCAGTCCTAAGAGGTAAATATATTGCTATACAGGCTTACCTCAAGAAGCAAGAAAAGTCTCAAATACACAATCTAACTTTACACCTAAAGGAGCTAGAAAAGAAAAAAAGCAAATGAAGCCTAAAGTCAGAAGGGAAATAATAAAGATTTGAGCAGAAATAAATGATACAGAAACAAACAAACAAACAAACAAAAAAAGACAGGACATCTGGGTGGTTCAGTTGGTTAAGTATCTGCCTTCACCTCAGGTCATGATCGGAGAGTCTCAGGACTGAGCCCCACATAGGCCCTGCTTCTTCCTCTGACCCTGACCCTCTTCATGCTCACTCGCTCTCTCTCACACACACATAAGAAACTAAAATCTTTTTTAAAAAGAAAAACAGAACAGATTAATGAAACTAAGAGCTAGCTTTTCTTATTAAAAAAAAAAGATGCAAATAGATAAAATCATGAATGATAGAGGAGAAATCACAAACAATACCACAAAAATACAATTATAAAAGAATATTATGAAAAATTATATGCCAACAGACTGGGCAACCTAGAAGAAATGGACAAATTCCTACAAACTTACAAACTACCAAAACTGAAATAGGAAGAAATAGAAAACTTGAACAGACCCATAACCAGCAAGGCAATTGAATCAGTAATTCAAAAATCTCCCAACAAACAAAAGTCCAGGGCAAAAATGACTGATGTCCCAGGGGAATCCTACCAGACATTTAAAGAAAAGTTAATACCTAGTGTTCTCAAACTGTTCCCAAAATATAAATGGAAGGAAAACTTCCAAACTCATTCTACAAAGCCAACATTACCTTGACTCTAAAACCAGACTAAGACCCCATTATAAAGGAGAAATATAGGCCAATATGCCCAATGCACTTGGATGCAACAATTCTCAGTAAAATAACAACAAATCGAATTCAATAGTACGTTAAAAGAATTATTCACCACAATCAAGTGGGATTTATTCCTGGGCCACAGAGGTGGTTCAATAACCACAAATCAATAAACATGATCACCATATTAATAAAAGGAAGTATAAGAACCATATGATCCTATCAAGAGATACCTCAAATGCATGTGACAAAATACAGCATTTTTTCCTGATAAAATCCCTCAACAAAGCAGGGATAGGTGGAACATTCCTCAACATCATAAAGGCCAAATACAAAAGACCCACAGCCAATGTCATCCTTAATGGGGGAAAAAAGTAAGCCCTTCCCCTACAGTGAAAAACAAGACAAGGATAGCCACTCCCATCATTACTATTTATCATAGTACTGGAAGTCTGAGCCTCAGCAATCAGGCAACAAAAAGAAATAAAAAACATCCAGGTTGGCAAGAAGGAAGTCAAACTTTCACTCTTTGAAGACAACATGATACTCTAGGTAGAAAACCTGAAATGATCAACCAAAAAATTGCTAGAACTCACAAAAGAATTCAGCAAAGTCACAGGATATAAAACCAATGAATAGAAATCTATTGCATTTCTATATACTAATAATGAAGCAGCAGAAAAAGAAATCAAGGAATCAATCCTATTTGCAATTGTACCAAAACAAATAAGACACTGGCATAAATCTAACTAAAGTAGTAAAAGACCTATACTCTGAAAACTATACAATACTTATGAAAGAAATTTAAGAGGACACAAAGGGAAACACATTTCATGTTCATGGGTTGAAAAAACATTGTTAAAATGTCTATAGTACCCAAAGCAATCTACACATTTAATGTAAACCTCATTAAAATACCACCAACATTTTTCACAGAGCAAGAACAAACAATCCTCAAATTTGTATGGAATCAAAAAAGACCCCGAATAGCCAAAGCAATTTCAAAAAAGAAAAACAAAACATTTTTTTTTCTTTTTTGAAAGAAAGGCATCACAATTCTGGATTTTAAACTACATTACAATGCTCTTGTCATCAAAACAGTATGGTATTGGCACAAAAACAGATACATAGGTCAATGGAACAGAACAGAGAAACCAGAAATGGACTCACAACTATACAGTCAATTAATCTTCAACAAAGTAGGAAAGAAACTCCAATGGAAAAAAGACTATCTCTTCAACAAATAGTGTTTGCAAAACTGGAAAACATGCAGAAAAATGAAACTGGACCACTTTCTTACACCATACACAAAAATAAATTCAAAACAAATGAAAGACCTTAATGTGAGACAGGAAACCATCAAAATCCTAGAGGAGAATATAAGCAGAAACCTCTTTGACCTCAACTCTAGCAAATTCTTACTAGACACATCACCACAAGCAAGGAAAACATAAGAAAAATGAACTACTTGTTCATCAGAATGAACTTCTGTACAGCAAAGAAAACAATCAACAAAAGTAAAAGGCAGCCTACAGAATAGAATGGGAGAATATATTTGCAAATGATATAGCTGTTAAAGTGTTAGTATCCAAAATCTACAAAGAACTAATCAAACTCAACACACACACCCCAAAAATAACCCAGTTAAGAAGTGCATAGGTACGAAAAGACACTTTACCAAAAAAGACATTTGGATATCTAACAGACACATGAAAAGATCCTTCACATTACTCATCATCAGGGAAATACAAAGCAAAACCATGTACCATCTCACACCTGTCAAAATAGCTAAAATTAACAACACAAGATAGGTGTTGGTGAGGATGCATAGAAAGGGGACACTGCTGGTTGCCCTGTTGGCGGGAGTGCAAACTGGTACAGCTACTTTGGAGAACAGTATGGCATTTCTTGAAAAGCTAAAAATAGAACTACCCTTTGATCCAACAATTGCACTACTAGGTATTTACCCAAAGGATACAAACATACAGATTCTAAAGGATATGTGAACTCTGATGTTTATAGCAGAGTTATCAACAGCAGCCAAACTAAGAGAGAATGTCCACCAAGTGACTGATGAATGGATAAAGAAGATGTGGTATGTGGTATGTGTGTATATGGTACATATACATAATTGAATATTACTCAGCCATCAAGAAGAATGAAATCTTGCCATTTGCAATGACATGGATGGACTAAAGTGTATTATGCTAAGTGAAATAAGTCATTCAGAGAAAGACAAATGCCAAATGATCTCACTCATATGTGGAATATAAGAAAGAAAGAGAGAGAGGAAAACAAGCCATAAGAGACTCTTAATGATAGAGAACAAACCTAGGACTGATGGAGAGATGTGGGGGATGGGGTGGGTTGGATGAGTGATGGATGTTAAGGAGCGCACCTGTTATGATTAGCACTGGGTATTGCATGTAAGAGATAAATCACTGAATGCTACTCTAGAAACCAATATTGTACTGTATGTTAACTACCTAAAATTTAAATTTAAAAAAATCATAAGGAAGGAAAAATATGCTTATAGTCTTGTACTGTAAAACTTCCACATTATGAGAGACATCACACATTTCAAACCCATGTTGTTCAAAATGATTTAAGGGATTCACAGAATAAACAGATGTCAAATATGACATCACATACATAAAACATGAAGGAGAAGTAAAAATGTAGTGATTCTAGATTTTGCTTGAATTTTAATGACCATTAATTTAATATAGATTACTATATATTTAGGATGTTATATATGAACCTCATAGTAACCACAAACCCAAAACCTATAACAGATACACAAAAAATAAAAAGAAATGGGTCCAAGCATAACACTAAAGAAAGACAGACATAAAACCATGAAGGAAGAGAGCAAGGTAAGAATAAACAGAAAAGAACCTCAAAAAATTAGAAAACAATCAACAAAAGGGCAATATGAACAATTACTTTAAATGTACATGACCTAATACTTCAAGAGACATAGGCAACTGAATAGATTAAAAAAAAAAAATCCATCTTCAGGGAAATACAAATCAAAACCTCAATGAGGTACCATCTCCCACCAGTCGGAATGGTTAAAATTAACAAGTCAGGAAATGACAGATGTTGGCAAAGATGTGAGGAAAGGGGAACACTCTTACACTGTTGGTGGGAATGCAAGCTGGTGCAGCCACTCTGGAAAACAGCATGGCGGTTCCTCAAAAAGTTGAAAATAGAACTACCCTATGACCCAGCAATTGTACTACTGGATATTTATCCTAAAGATACAAATGTAGTGATCCAAAGGGGCACATGCACCTGAATGTTTATAGCAGCAATGTCCACAATAGTCAAACTATGGAGAGAACCTAGATGTCCATCAACAGATGAATGGATAAAGAAGATGTGATATATATATATATATGAATACTATGCAGCCATGAAAAGAAAAGAAATCTTGCCATTTGCAATGACATAGATGGAACTAGAGGGTATCATGCTAAGCAAAATAAGTCAATCAGAGAAAGACAATTATCATATGATCTCTCTGATATGAGGAATTTGAAAGACAGCGTGGCGGGGTCTAGGGGTTAGGGAGGGAAAAAATGAAACAAGATGGGATTGGGAGGAAGACAAACCATAAGAGACTCTTAATCTCAGGAAACAAACTGAGGATTGCTGAGGGGTTGGGGGAGATAGGGATAGGGTGGCTGAGTTATGGACACTGGGGAGGGTATGTGCTATGGTGAGTGCTACGAAATGTGTAAGCCTGACAATTCACTGACCTGTATGCTTGGGGCAAACAATACATTTTATGTTAATAGAAAAATATATATATCCCCCTCACAAAAAAAATCTATCTGTATTCTGCCTATGAGAAACTCACTTCAGATTGAGAGTAAATGGAGAAAAACATATACTATACAAATGGATGCATACACACACGCACAAACGCGCGCACACACACACACACACACACACACACACACGTGCACGCACATAAAGCCAGGGTAGCAATACTGCTATCAGACAAAGTGGACTTTAAAATAAAAGACTGTAACAAGAGACAAAGAAGGGCACTATGTAATGATAAAGGGATCAATCTAACAAAAGTATACGACAATTGTAAATACCTATGCGCCAACATTGGGGGGCATCTAATCACATAAAGCAAATATTAATAGACATAAAGGAAAAATTTGATAGTAATACATCAATAGTTGGGGACTATTTAACACCCCACCTGTATCAATGAATAGATCATCCAGAAAGAAAATCAACAAGGAAACAACACAACAGACCAGATGGTTTTAACATATATACAGAATATTCCATCCAAAAGCAGAAAACACATTCTTTTCAAGTGCACATGCAGCATTCTCCGAGACAGATCATATGTTAGGCCACAAAATAATTCTCAAAAACTTTTAGAGGAGGACTAAAACCATATCAAGCACCTTCTGACTACATCAATGTGAAAGTGGAAATCAGTTTTTAAAAAAAAAAACAAAAAAAGGGAAAAAATACAAATACATGGAGGCTAAACAGCATGCTCCTAAACAACCAATGGATCAATGAAGATATCAAGAGAAATAAAAAAAATAACTGGAGACAATTAAAAATGGAAATACTACAGTTCAAAATCTTTGGAAGATCCCAGAAACAGTTCTAGGAAGGAAGTTAATAGCAATACAGGCCTACATCAAGAAACAAAAAAATATGAAATAAACCATCTTACCTTACACCTAAAGGAACTATAAAAAGACAAAGTCCAAAGTTAAAAGAAAGAAAATAATAAGGATAAGAGCATAAATGAAAGAGACTAAATAAAAAGAGAAAGAAAAATAGAAAAATATCAATGAATCCAAGAACTGGTTCTTTGAAATAATAAACCACAATGATAAACCTTTAGCAAGGCACATAAAGGAAAAAAAAAGAAACCTCAAAACTGGAATGTAAGAGAAATTACACCTACACCTCAGAAATACAAAATATTGTAAGTGATTCCTTAGAAAAATCCTAGGCCAGCAAACTGGACAACCTAGAAGACACAGATAAATTTCTAGAAATACACAATCTTCTAAGACAGAATCAAGAAGAAATAGAAAATCTGAATAGACCAATCACTAGTAACAAAACTGAATCAGTAATAAATAAAACTCCCAATACACAAAGTCCAGGACAAGGTGGCATCACAGGTGAAAAAAAACTAACATTTAAATAAGAGTTAATACCTATCCTTCCCAAACTACTCCAAAAAAGTAGAGAAAGGAAAGCCTCCAAATATATTCCACAAGGCCAGCATTACCCTGATACCAAAATCAAAGACACTACAAAAATAAAAAAACTTAGATGTCAATATCCCATAGATCCAAAAATCTCCAACAAAATATTAGAAAATGAAATCCATTACCAAATACATTTAAAGGATTATTCACCATGATCAAATGTGATTTATTCCAGGGATGTAAGGATGGTTCATTCTGAACTATCCACACATCAATTCACATGATGCACCACATTAACAAAATGAATGATAAAAATGATGATCATCTCAATAGATGCAGAAAAGGGATTTGACAAAATTCAATATCCATGGTAAAAACTCGACAAAGAGAGTGTTGAAAAAACATATTTCAACATAATAAAGGCCATATATGACAAGCCCACAACTAACATTATACTCAACAGTGAAAGGCTGGAAGTTTTTTCTCTAAGATGAGGAACAAAAACAAGGCTGTCCATTCATCCCACTTTCATTCAACATAGTAAGTCCTAGATAGAACAATCAGGTAAGGAACAAAAGACATCCAAATTGATAAGGAAGAAGTAAACTGTCACTATTTGCAGATGACATGATATTTTACATAGAAAACCCTAAAGACTCTCCAAGAAACTATTAGAATAAGTGCATTCCATAAAGTTTCAAAAAATGAAATTAATGTACAGAAACCTATTGTGTTTCTATACACTCACAGCAAAGTTGCAGAAAGAGAAAATAAGAAAACAATCCATTAACAATGCATCAAAAATAATAATTAAGAATAAATTTAACCAAGGAAATGAGACACCAGTAGTATGAAAATTATAAGACACCAATTAAAGAAATTGAAGATGACAAAAATAAATAGAAAGATACTATCTTTAGCCCACTGTATATTCTTATTTCCTTTATTATAGATTAATTGACCATGTAAGCTTGAGCTTTATTCTGGACTCTGTTCCATTGATCTTATGTGTCTGTTTCTATGTTGCCGCCATACTTTTTTGATTACTATAGCTTTGTCCTATAGTTTGAAATCTGGGTCTGTCATACCTCCAGCTGTTTTGTTCTTCTTCAAAGTTGCTTTGACTCTTTGGAATCTTTTGTGGTTATATTCAGATTTTTAGGATTATTTGTTCTAGTTCCATGAAAAATAGTATTGGTATTTTGATAGGGATTACACTAAATCTATAGATCACTGTGGGTAGCATGGACATTTTAATATTAATTCTTTCAGTTCATGGTCAGAAATCATTTTTACCGGGGCGCCTGGGTGGCTCAGTGGGTTAGGCCACTGCCTTCGGCTCAGGTCATGGTCCCAGGGTCCTAGGATCGAGTCCCGCATCGGGCTCTCTGCTCAGCAGGGAGCCTGCTTCCTCCTCTCTCTCTCTGCCTGCCTCTCTGCCTACTTGTGATCTCTCTCTGTCAAATAAATAAATAAATTCTTAAAAAAAAAAAAAAAGGAAACGAAAAGAAATCACTTTTACCCCCTCCCTCCCATTTGTTAGAAAGTAAACAGGTGACCAGAGCAATTTAGTACTTTACTCAGGGTGACCCAGACAATAACAGGCCAAACTGGGATTCAAATCCAGGAACTCTAGCTCCAAAGGTTACAGTCTTAACTACCACTCCATCTTGGCACTCCATTAGTTATCCTGCCCCTCCAAATTGACACTTGCAAGTATCAGGTTATTAGGCTGGCTCCAGATTTGGAAAACCACACAAAGAAAAAAGAGAACTAGAGCTATTTAGCAAAGAGCAGAGAAAACCAAAAAGGAGATGTAATTATTGTATTCAGATACCGGTCTCCTTCCCAAATTCCTTCCCTAACTCCATTTTTAATAAGAGGACAACAAGCTATCAAAGATACTGGGAGCAACGTGAAGGATAAAAGGAGTCCGAGATTCTGAGAGACAGGGGCTGAGAGATGTGTGTAGCATGAGCCGAGGGCAAACCATAGCAGAGGACAGCCATGAATTAGAGGCCACCTGCCAACAGCCTCAGATTTTTATTTTCTAGCTAATTCATTTACCAAACACTCACAGGGTACCTACCCAGTGCACATTGTTCTGAGCACTAGGAAATGCCAGAGAACAAACTGCTCCTGCCTTCCTTCCTGGTCTTATATCCTCCCTTCCTCGCCTGCCAAACCCACACTGGCCCTTCTGTATCACAGATCTTTCCCCCATCCGGACCTCTACACCTGCAGTTCCCCATTCCTGGTGTGTTCTATCTCCTGTTCTTCAAATGGTCCAGCTTCTACATCATTTCCCCAGCGAGGGCGTCCCTAACATTCCCATCTAAATAAACATCTGGTGGCTTATTCTTATATCCCTTAATTTTAATCTTTGCCCTTATTGGTATCTAATTTTTTTCAATTTTTGTTTACTTTCTCCCCCTGTTGAATTTAGTTTAATGACATTTGTTTTGTTTTCATTTTAAATGGGCTCCCCACTCAACATGGGGTTTGAACTCATGACCCTGAGACAGAGTCATAGGTTCTACCAGTTGAGCCAACTTTAGCTTAATGAAATCAGGAACTTCTGTTTTGCAGTTTTCTGTATTTGTGATGTTTTGAATAGTACTTATAGAAGTAGTCTGTAAATATTTACTGAATGAATTAATAAGCAAGAAATTATGCTTCCATTTTGGGGAAGGTGTTAGCTTTGTTATTTTGACAGCCGGTGGTTGCAAACTAGAGAAAATATAATGTGCATTATGTGGTTGAAAAGGCTAAGCATAAGCAACATCCAAACTCCTCTTCTTAGTAATAGGACTCTGGCTGGAGTTTACTTCCCCTGGCATCCTTTACAGCAAGGATTTGGTCAGTGTGGTGTGGGTGGGAAAATGAGGTGTGTCATTTCTAAGTCATGCCCTTAAAAAGGAAGGTAGATGTCACCACTGGCCCTTCCTCCCAACCCCTTCCGCTACCCAGATGATGTCAGGATCTAAAGAAACCACTTTGGATCCGGTGATGGAAATCTTGTGTGTTGAGAATGACAGAACTGCTTTGGTCAACCTTAAATAGCTAACCTCTGCAGTATTATTTAGAGAAAAATAAGCTTCCATCTTATTTCAGTCACTGTATTGGGGCGGTTACTTGGTTACAACAGCTAAGTCACTACTCTACACTGTTTTAAATCTTCTTCAGCAATTAAGAGGGTCCTTTCAATTTCAATTTCCTGCCTCTTTCAGGAACTACTGCCCAAATACTATCTCCATATATTTTCATTTCTTTTATTTTATCCTTACCATCTTTCAAGTTAGGTTCTGCGTCCCACAACACATTGCATTTGCAATGTGTTTAAGGGAAAGGAAACACAGTGTGAATGGCTCCTAGTAGGAGCCATTTACTATGCTAAATGTCTCACCCGTAATACCTTAATTCTCCCAATATGTCTGTGAGTCCAATGTCATTTCACTATTTTAAGCAAGAAACAGGCACAAGGACATTGGGTGTTTTGTCCAAGATCACACATCTAGTAAGTGACAGAGTGAGACTTTGAATCAGGTAATAGCCAAGTTGGCTCTTTCAACTACTCTATGCACATACCATGGTATGCACAATGACTGAGGGCTTGCATTTGTGTTTTTAGATTTCTATTGGCTCTAATTTCTTTTGTTAACTGCAAATTAATTTCTAATTTCTTTTGTTGACTTACTTGTTGATTGTTTCTTATGACATCTTTATCCAACCCTTAGGGCCGTATTTGGTTTTTTTTTAATAAATTGCAGTAAAATAGAAGATAAAATTTACTCTTCAGCTATTTTTTTTACTTCCTTTTTAGTTTTTTTATTATTATTATTAAAATTCAACTAGCCAGCATATAGTACATCATTAGCTTTTGGTGTAGTGTTCAACAATTCATTAGTCGTGTGTAAATCCCAGTGCTCCTCACATTCAGCTATCTTTAAGTGTATAGATAGCTTAGTAACATTAAGTGCATTCGTGTTGGTGGACAACCATCCAACACCATCTACCTCCAGAATGTTCCTACCATCCCTGAAAAAATACGGGATGCTTCATGAGTTTGTGTGTCACCCTTGCACAGGGGACATGCTGTTCTTCTATGCATTGCTCCAATCTTAGTACCCATGTGGGCCAAGGGAGCACAGGAAGCTTAAGTTACTGGTTTTCGAATTCTTGGCTCCTTTCCTCCTTTTCTTTCTTCCCTTCGGTGACCTGCCACCTGCAGCTTCGTAATGAACTGGAGAGTCCTAGTGATAGATATGCCTGTTTAAAGTCATGAGTAAGAGGAAAGAGAAATAAACATAAAAGGGCCTGGCTTGGGTCCTATTTTCATCCTCTGCCCCAACCAATCCCCAGGGGTCTGAGCAAGGAAACCGGAGATTCACAAATTGCCTAATTTAAAACGGAATCATTTTGAAGTTGCTCAGCCCTTCAACCAGTAAGTTAGCAACTCTGACCCGCTCCACCCCGCATGACTCACTGTCCAGTACTGCCTGTCTCTCAAAGTTTCAGCCTCATCTCGAGCTCCCAGGCCCGATCCTCCCTTTCTCCTTTCCGTCTTCCTACCCTCTCTCTTCTGGAGGTCATCCTTGTCTGCATGAAAGCATGGCTGGGAGAAGGGTCCATGGTTTCAGGGGAGGAAACTTATTTTGTGCAATTTTCTGTGTTCCATGAGAGGCTTTTTCCGTGAGAACACCAGCATTTGAGCATTTCCTGTGTTCACTGTCCCCTCACGCCCTCGTGATCATTCCCTACATCTCTACAAACAGGGGAGCGGCCCACTTCTTCAAAACTGTTTTGTCCCCACAAACCCTGTTCATGGGAAGAGGCTCTGAGTTTAGGCTGTTCCTATCATTTGATTATTAGTTTACTGCTCTGATTCAACACATAAGCAAGCATTTGGGCTTCCAAGTTATACCCTATGCAATTGTGAAGAGGAGAATTGGAAGCCCCGTGGATGCCATTACCATGCTTGCATGAGCCTGAACCAACCACCTTCCCTTCTCCTCCACCCCGTAAGGGCCTCTCTGGGAAAGAGCTTGGGGTGCAGGCCTAGCAGCTCTACCTGCCTCTACCCAGCATGCCTTCCAGGACCCAATGGGAGCACCCTGAGGCTGTGCTGAGCCCATCAGGAGATGGTGCAGATACCCAGGCCTAGTCCTCGAGAAACCAAAAATCTTACAGGCAGGAGCAGTCAGTATGCAAAGCTATACCTGCTCTCAATAAAAAGGTGAGCTCTCTTCAACACTGAGTTTGCAAGAATGATAGTAATGATTAGTGGAAAGTGGGACATCAAGAAGGTCTTCCTTACTAGAAAAAGTCTGCTAAGGTAGTTTCAGTAGAAATAATAATTCTTATAAAATTGTATGGGGTAAAATTAACTACTCGGACTTCATCAAGATCAAAAGCTTTTGCACAGCAGAGGTAACAGTTAACAAAACCAAAAGACAACTGACAGAATGGGAGAAGATATTTGCAAACGACATATCAGATAAAGGGCTAGTATCCAAAATCTATAAAGAACTTATCAAACTCAACACCCAAAGAACAAATAATCCAATCAAGAAATGGGCAGAGGGGGTTGCTGGGGGGAGGGGGTTTGGGAGAAGGGGGTGGGATTAAGGACATTGGGGAGGGTATGTGCTTTGGTGAGTGCTGTGAAGTGTGTAAACCTGGTGATTCACAGACCTGTACCCCTGGGGATAAAAATATATGTTTATAAAAAATAAAAAATTAATTAATAAAAAAAAAGAAATGGGCAGAGGACATGAACAGACATTTCTGCAAAGAAAACATCCAGATGGCCAAAAGACACATGAAAAAGTGCTCCACATCAATTAGCATAAGGGAAATACAAATCAAAACCACAATGAGATACCACCACACACCAGTCAGAATGGCTAAAATTAATAAGTCAGGAAATGACAGATATTGGAGAGGATGCAGAGAAAGGGGAACCCTCCTACACTGTTGGTGGGAATGCAAGCTGGTGCAACCACTCTGGAAAACAGTATGGAGGTTCCTCAAAAAGTTGAAAATAGAGCTATCCTATGACCTAGCAAATTGCACTACAGGGTATTTACCCTAAAGATACAAACATAGTGATCTGAAGGGACATATGTACACGAAAGTTTATAGCAGCAATGTCCACAAGAACCAAACTATGGAAAGAACCTAGATGTCCATCAACAGATGAATGGATAAAGAAGAGGTTGTATATATATACAATGGAATACTATGCAGCCATCAAAAGAAATGAAATCTTGCCATTTACAACAATGTGGATGGAACTAGAGGGTGTAATGCTTAGCGAAATAAGTCAATCAGAGAAAGACAACTATCATATGATCTCCCTGATATGAGGAAGTGGAGGTGCAACATGGGGGGTTTGGGGGATAGGAAAAGAGTAAATGAAACAAGATGGGATTGGGAGGGAGACAAACTATAAGAGACTCTTAATGTCACAAAACAAACTGAGGGTGGACTGTGGGAGGGGGGGAGGGAGAGGGTGGTGGGAGAGGGTTTGTGCTATGGTGAGTGCTGTTAAGTGTGTAAACCTGGCGGTTCACAGACCTGTACCCCTAGGGCTAATAATATATTATATGTTTATTAAAACATAAAAATTATTTTAAAAATTGTATGGAGTGTTCTCATATTAATAGCAATACCTATTCTTGGTAGGAAAGTCGGGAAAATTGTATATATATTCAAATCTTTCCAATCCCACAATACAGAGATAACTGTGTAAATATTTCTTAACCATGAGAGACTGTGGACTCTGAAAAATAATCTGAGGGTTTTGGAAGGGCAGGAGGTAGGAGGTTGGGTGAGTCTGGTGGTGGGTATGGTGGAGGGCATGTATTGCATGGAGCACTGGGTGTGGTGCATAAACAATGAATTCTGGAATACTGAAAAAAAAATTTTAAAAATAAATAAAAATTTAAAAAATTGGGCGCCTGGGTGGCTCAGTGGGTTAGGCCGCTGCCTTCGGCTCAGGTCATGATCTCAGGGTTCTGGGATCAAGTCCCATATCAGGCTCTCTGCTCAGCAGGGAGCCTGCTTCTCTCTCCCTCCCTCCCTCTCTCTCTCTCTCTCTCTGCCTGCCTCTCCATCTGCTTGTGATATCTCTCTGTCAAATAAATAAATAAAATCTTTAAAAAAAAAAATTATCCCATTTAATTTTACTTGGATTTAGCAGGAAAAAAAGGGGAGGTGAAACTAAAAGAGCTGAATTTTATGTACATATTTCTTCAAAATAAGCTATTAGTTACTAAGGAACTCTTCAAATAAATTACTAAAACACAAGGCTGTGACACTAGTGTTAATGCATATTATTTAAAGCTTATGCTTCTTAATGGTCACAAGTGTGTTTCCAAATATTCAGGTTTAGATGACTATCTGGTGAAAATCCAAGGTCACCTTTGCTATACTAAAAAAAAAAAAAAAAACAAAATCATACATTTTTTCCTGACCGAAAGAGAAAATGGGAACAAACTTTATATCTAAGTGTATTCCCTGGGTGATTCTTCAAAAGAATTACTGGGGAAAAAATCTGACCTGTAAAGACTTATGTGCTATAAAAATAGTGATCCAGTTTCAAGAGTGAAACAATGACACTCAACATGGGAATGTTTATACCCTTTACCCATTACAAATTCAAATGCATTTAATTCTGAGAATCCATCACTTTGTTTTACACCAACTGCTCAAAATCCAACTTGATTCATATTTAGACCACGCCTTTCCTGTAGAGTGTTTTATTCTATTTCCCAGATGATCTAGTGGCCATTCTTTCTCTTGTTGAAAAAAGACAGACTGACACCAGCGTGTCATTGATAGCAAGCTATAGTGTGACACTTCTAGATCCTAATCACAAGATCTGTGTATTGTTCCCCACTGTCTTCCTGAAGACTCATTCCACGGAGCCTTCTGATTTCTAGTTCTAATTTGGACTAACTACTGTCTAAGCATGTGAAGCAACGGTCATCGTCCTAGGATATCCTCCTAGATTGGGCTCTTAGATCCTGCATTTTCCTCTTTCTGGGGCTCTGTTTCTGTGTGGCTCTAGTATAGCTGTAAGTAACTCTCCTAGAAAAAAGGATTTAAAAGACAATCTTTCTGCGTCCTTCCCAGCATCTGAAAATATTTTTACACTTTGTCTTGCTGGGATATATTTTGAGGTTCAAATCATTTCCCTCCAAATGTGGAACTCCTCACCCCATTGTCTTTCAGAATCCAGCATTGCTGGTGCCTGGGTGGCTCAGTCGTTAAGCATCTGCCTTTGGCCCTGGTCATGACTGCAGAGTCCTGGGATCAAGCCCCACATGGGGCTCCCTGCTCAGCAGGAAGCCTGCTTCTCCCTCTCCCACCCCCACCCCTGTTTGTGCTCCCTCATTGTGTCTCTATCAGATAAATAAATAAATAAATACCTTAAAAAAAAAATCCAGCATTGCTGATCGGACTCTGGGCCAGTGGGAGTGGAACCCCTTCACAGGCAAGCTTGTGTTTGCTCTGCAAACGTTAAGGATATTCTTTCTATCCTCGCAGGACAGAAATTTCATCACTGTGCGTCTAGATGGACCCTTTCCTTCTCAAGACCCAAGCATTTCTCTATTTTAAAAAAAGTGATGTCCTCCGCCTGTGTTCTTTTCATCCTGAGACTCCTGCTGGAGCACACAGAGGGTAAACTGCATGGCTCTCTTCTCAGCCTCCTCCTCCTCCTCATCTCCTTTTACATACCTAAGTTTTGGAATATTTTTTTTTCCATTTATCTTCCAGATTACTAATTCAGTCCTTGGCTGCTTCTATTCTTTAGACTTCCATGAAATTTCAAAGTTGATTTTGATAATCATACTTTCAAGATTTCACTTTGAGCAATTCTGGTTTTCTGATTATTCCTTTCAATGACAACATCTTTTCAATTTCTCCACAGCTTCAGTTTTTTTGTTTTTGTTTTTTAAGATTTTAAGTAATCTCCACACCCAGTGGGGGGCTTGAACTGACAACCCTGAGATCAAGAATCCCATACTCTGCTGCCTGAGCCAGCCAGGTGTCCCTCTCAATGGGTTCTAATGAGACTATAAAAGTTCCCCTCCTTCCAGCCTCATTTCCATTTACCCAAGGGGTAGGCTGTTCTATTTGTTTTACTCCTTTGTGCTGATGGGTTTTAATTCTCTGGTTATCTTTGTCCTTAGATCAGGACCAGTTCGCCCTGGGCTTCCCCTAGACTGCATTTTGAGCACTATTTTGAGAGGTGAGGATTAGAGATGAGCAAAGTCTGAGTGAGGCATTCCAGGTTGACTGTTTGTGCTTATTGTGGGGGCAGAAGTAAGAAAATCACGGTCAAGGCCAAGAATTTTATCAGACTAGAAAAAAAGTATTGTGCTGGGGGTAAAAAAGAGAGATAAAATTCGAAGGCTTAGGGTAAGTTTAAGATGGTGATTGACAAAGGATCTTTAATGGGGGTGGGGGTGGCTATGCCAGTATGATAGGAAGTGGGAACACTTCCAATTTACTGGTCACCAAAAACCCTGCCACTATCCACATCTGCTGCTGTCGTCCCAGAGAGACATGTAGCTGATTTCTATTTTTTTAAACAGCTTTTTTTTTTTTTGAAGATTTTTATCTATTTTTTTAGTTGCCTCCCCAAGAAACAGAAATATCTGCTCCTGCCTCTCCATGGGGTCCTACAGAACTGAGAAGTCACGAAGAGTTCTGAAAGAGGAGAGGCCCTGTTGTTCAGGGTCCCAGGGTACAGCACAGTCCTGGCAGGCCACTCAGGTTCTGGCTCAGCTCCCACACTGGGCGGCCTGCCTTATTGCTCAACACCACCATGACAAGGCCATGTCCCTTCCTAGTTGGCCTTGCAGGTGGATTTAACACATAACATCCCTGCTACTTTGCCAACTCTGATTGGTACAGCAATTTTGATCGGCTTTGCATGCTATCAGAACTTTTTCTTTTAAAGCTACTACTTATGAAAATTTTCAAACACATTTATTAGTAAAGAGGACAGTATAATGAGCCCGCATGTGCCTGTCACCCAGTATCTTAAGTCCATCTGGGCTGCTATAACAGAATACCACAGACTGGGCAGCCTATAAACAACAGAAATTTGTTTTCTCACAACTCTGGAGGCCAAGGTCAGGGGTGCAACCATGGTCAGATTCTGGCAAAAGCCCTCTTGCTGGGGCACAGACAACCATCTTCTCCCTGTGTCTTCACATAGGGGAAGGGGTGAAGGAACCCTCTTGGGTATCTTTTATGGGAGTACTAATCCCACTCACGAAGAATCCATCCTCACAACAGAATCACGTCCCCAAGGCCCAGTCTCCTGAAAGCCATCACACTGGGGGGTTAAGATTTCAACATATCAGTTTGAGGTAGACATAACCATTCCAGCTTCAACAACTACATCAGTGTTTTGGCAATTTAAAAACCTACTTTTAAGCAGCACTCATTTTTCAAAATGAGGCTTACCTTTTTAATGGACATGTGGCTAAGCCCCACCTCCAGATATTCTAAGATCTAAACCTAGATCTAAATTCTAAGATCTAAAAGTTTCCCAAGGAATTCTGATGCCCACAGAAAACTGAGAGCCCCTGCTGCAACAAAATGAAAACAGAAACATGATTCTAGCACATACATAACATTCAAAAGGGTTTAATAGCAGAATACCCAGAAGACATAAGGAAAAAATGGTTATATTGGTCTATATGAAAAATGTAAATGGCAGTAGACCAAAAGACCACAAAAGAAAAGGAATACAAATAATACAATATCCTCAATTCATGGCAAATTTTTATAAACTAGTTATATTTACTCAAAATAGCAATATTTGTAGAACCCCACAGACAAAAGCTATGAACAGACATAGCCTGTTCAGACTCAGATGAAAATCTAAAAATGACCAAAAAGCTAAGTACAGATGCTAATTCTCTTTAGAGGTCAGTACATTACAAGTTAAAATGATAAAGAAACCATATCTAACCATCATATTAGCCAAAACTGAAATGATTTCTAATCTCCCATGCTGGTAAGATTTGGGAAGAAGGCTACTCCCATTCAGTCACAGTAGGACCGTAAACTTTTTAGATACTAATTAGGCACCATGTATAAAATTTTTTTTAAGATTTTATTTATTTGACAGAGAAAGAGAGATCACAAGCAGGCAGAGAGGCAGGCAGAGAGAAAGGGGAAAGCAGGCCTCCCACTGAGCAGAGAGCCCGATACAGGGCTCGACCCTGGGACCCTGAGACCTGAGCTGAAGGCAGAGGCCCAACCCTCTGAGCCACCCCGGTGCCCCATCCATATATAAAAAATTTAACCCATACACTCTGGGATCCAAAATTTTATTTCAGGGCATCTAGTCAGGAGAAAGAAAAGTCTAAATTTATTAAGATATGTAATAGTAATTATATATATTTCATACTAATATCATAATATCATGTTTCATAACATCAGCAATGAACATTTACTGAATGCTTACTATGTGCCAAGAGCTGTGCTGAATGTGCTACAAAGGGCATCTGAATTAATCTTTGCGACAACTTTAGGAGGTAGTTACCAATGATTTGTTTTGAAATGTGCTAGTCAATGTTGGAGTTAGAACTTGAAACTGTCAATATGACTGCAGAGTTCACGCTGCTGGTCATTGCAATGTGCTGCCAAACTAAAGACAAATAGCGAAAAAGAAAACTAACCCAAATGCCCTTGATAAAGGAAGAGGCTTCACAATGACATCAACTACGAGAAACACAAAACACCCAGCCCCCACTTTGGTTTCACAATTAAAATTCACCTGGTGGGAAGGGAAGTTGGAACACCTATGTCTTCCATAGAAACAGAAAGAGGAAGTCATGATGAGGGAGAGACAAGTATGAAAATCTTTGCTGGATGGATGGCTTGGGAAGAGATTTCTCTCCTAAACAACCTCGAGATTTTTCTGCAAATTCCTGGTGAGAAGAGCTCTAACCAAGCCACAGACAAGATAAGGTTCCCCAAGCTTCCAATCAGAAGCAACTTTCTGGCTTCACCCCAACTGGCCCTCCCGAGGAAGAGCACTGATGGTGTGAACAACTTTTTTAATTGGCAGAGGAGTGGTGCCTAGGAGGATTCTAAGGACGCTGGAAACATGGCCTCAATTTTCCTGAGAAATCATCACTTGGTTGTTTTATATCCTTAGGATTTGGAGAACAGGCCATGAATCCTATGTTCTCACCAAGCCTCTGGCTGACTCTGCTCTGAAGTCTTATTAACTCCTGGTGGAAAGGAGAGAAGTTCCCTATCAATGACACGATCACTTGCCCCCATGTTGTGGGCTTCAGGGTAGACTCTCCAAAGCCGTCCCACTCTAGGTTTTACGCATGAAGTGTGAGAAAAGATTCCACAGCTAAACCACATGCCAGAGCTGAAGCTCTGGGAGCATATACCAGAATAGCTTCTCAGTTTGCTTTAAAATAGATTTAAATCTATAGTCAGTATAAACAAGTCACAAGGACCAGTGTAGACATTGTGTAATAAAGGCTATTAATCTGTGTGTGCCTGAAATTAATACAAAATAAACAAGGAGCAAGTATTATCCCAATAATCTATTTAAGAAACCGTGACAGCCACAGTCTCAAAATTATTTTTTCTTATCATCAACTGTTATTAATAGCTACTTAACCTAACCTCGTTCTCTTTTCAGACTCATGGGAGTAAACACACTTCTAACTTGTGCAAACCTCTGCCTTATAGTAAAATCTTTGAAGCATATTACTTCTAAAGCACAAAAATGTGGTATTTCCAGATGATTCTTCATGCCAAGTCCTTATCGAAAGCTCCTATTAAACTATTTTCTTTTAGGAAAAGTTTGCTTATTACCAGCTAGTCCCAGAAGACAAAGTTGCTCCCTTGACACGCCCAAGAACCCTGAGCAATGACACATCTTCCCAGCTTTGACCACAACAGAATGAGAAAACACAGAGTTGAAGCATCATATAGATGAGAAGCGCTTGGGTTCTAGGCAGATTATTATTTGGATTCAGATCCAAACTGTCATTTATGAGCAAAATACTTCACCTCTCTGTAAACGGTCTTCCCTGTAAACTGTTTGCAAAGTAGGAACAATAACTGTTCTTCCTTCACAGGTTTAAGAAGCAAATGAGAAACTGCACGTAAAACATATGGCACTAGGTCTACACAGAGGAAACACTCAGTAAACATGATCTGTGTTTTGTGTGTCTTGAAAAAAACATCTTGAGGGATCCTCCTTGACAGTTGAAAGAGTGGTTAAGTCCTTAGCTCTGGCATCTAAAACACTTGGTTTCAAATACAGTTCTGATATTCCCTAGCGATGTGACCTTTGATTTTTTCTTAACCTTTATGAGCCCTCTCTTTAATCTATAAAAATAGAACTACAGTAACCCACTCCTTAGGGTTGTTGGGAGGATTAAATAAGATAATGCACAGCCTCTCCAGTGCCTAGCACATTAGTAAGTGTTCAATAAATGTTAGTGCTTTTTTTTTTTTCCACTTTCATTTTATACTTATTTCAATTCCTGGTTAAATCAAATACAGTTGGCCCTTGAACAACACATGGTTCAACTATGCAGGCCCACTTACAGATTTTTTCAATAAATACAATATAGTACTTTTTTTTAAAGATTTTATTTATTTGACAGAGAGAGACACAGCAAGAGAGGGAACACAAGCAGGGGAAGGGAGAGAGGTGCCCATTAGGGAGCCTGATGCGGGGCTCAATCCCAGGACCCTGGGATCATGACCTGAGCTGAAGGCAGATGCATAACAACTGAGCCACCCAGGCACCATAGTACTCTTAATGTATTTCCTCTTCCTTATGACTGAGAGGGAAAGAGAGAGAGGTGGGGGGAGCAGCAAAGGGAAAGAAAGAATCTTCAACAGGCTGCATGCCCAGCACAGAACCCAGAACAGGACTTGATCTCACAACATTGAGATCATGACCTGAGCTGAAATCAAGAATCAGACTCTTAAAAAAAAAAAAAAAAAAAAAGTCAGATGCTCAATATGTAATACATAAATCATACAAAATATGTGCTAATTGACTATCATCGGTAAGTCTTTCAGTCAAGAGTAGGCTATTGGTATTAAGTCTGGGGGGAATCTGGGGCACCTGGATGGCTCACTGGGTTAAGCCTCTGCCTTCAGCTCAGATCACGATCTCAGGGTCCTGGGATCGAGCCCTGCATTGGGCTCTCTGTTCAGCAGGGAGCCTGCATCCCTCCTCTCTCTTTCTCTGCCTGCCTCTCTGCCTACTTATGTCTCTGTCAAATAAATAAATAAATAAAATCTTTAAAGGAAAAAACAAGTTTTGGGGGAATCCAAAGTTAAACAGGAATTTTCAACTACACGGAAGTCAGCTCCCCTAACCCCTCTACTACCCAAGGCTCAACTATACTTAGTAATAGAACACAATTGATTTCCCTGTTTAAAAAATGCAGTAAGCCCGCAAATCTTGTCAGTCCATTTTTGGCAGGCGAGAATTCTACCACTGAACCACCAATGCATCAGTCCATTTTTGGGAGGAAATCCTGGCTTACAAGTCAGAATATAAAGACTCTGTCAAGTGCTAGCCAAATGATCTCAGAAATATCAGAAGCTTGTGTTTCCTAAACTATAAAATCAAATAAAAATGCCTTCTCTTATATAGCAGTAAGATTTTCATGGGGAGTAATGGATGAAACAAGCTTTATTATTTAAATAGATGCAGAAAAAGCATTTGGCAAAGTACAACAACCATATATGATAAAAAAACCACAGCAAAAGTAGTCTAGAGGGAACATACCTCAATGTAATAAAGGCCTTGTTCGAAAAACCAACAGCAAATATCATCCTCAGTGTAGAAAAACTGAAAGCTTGTCCCCTAAAGTCAGGAACAAGACAAGGATGTCCATTCTTACCACCCTTATTTAACATAGTACTAGAAGTCCATGCCACAGCAATCAGACAAGAAAAAGGAATAAAAGGCATCCAAATTCATAAGGAAGAAGTGAAGCTTCCCCTATTTGCAGATGACATGATACTACATACAGAAAACACTAAAGACTCCACCAAAAAAACTAACAGAACTGATAAATGAATTCAATAAGATCACCAGATATAAAATCAACATACAGAAATCTGTTGCATTTCTATATACTAATAGTGAAGTAGCAAAAAGAGAAATTATATTCCATTTACAACTGCACCAAAAAAAAAATAATAATAATAAAGTACCTAAGAATAAATTTAACCAAAAGGTGAAAGACCTGTACTCTGAAAACTATAAAACACTGATGAAAGAAACTGAATAGGACACAAAGAAATAGAAAGACATTCCATGCTCATGGACTGGAAGAACAAATATTGTTAAAATGTCTATAATACCCAAAGCAACTCACACACCTAGGCAATCTCTATCAAAATACCAACAGTAGGGGCACCTGCGTGGCTCAGTGGGTTAAAGCCTCTGCCTTTGGCTCGGGTCATGATCCCAGGGTCCTGGGATCAAGCCCTGCATCGGGCTCTCCGCTCAGCAGGGAGCCTGCTTCTCCCTTCTTTCTCTCTGCCTGCCTCTCTGCCTACTTGTGATCTCTGTCTGTCAAATACGTAAATAAAATCTTTAAAAAAAAAAAATACCAACAGCATTTTTCACATAAGCAGAACAATCAATGTTAAAATTTGTTCGGAACCACAAAAGACCCCAAATAGCCAAAGCAATCTTGAAAAAGAAAAGCAAAGCTGAAGGCATCACGACAGCAGACCTCAAGTTATATTACAAAGTTGTAGTAATCAAAACCTAGTACTGATACAAAAAACAGATACATAAATCAATAGAACAAAACATAAAATCTAGAAATAAACATACAATTATATGATCAATTAACCTTCAATAAAGCAGGAAGGAATATCCAATGGGAAAAAGATAGTCTCTTCAACATATGGTATTGCAGAAACTGAACTGCATATGAAAGAACCTAGACTGCAGTCTTTAACCAAACAAAAAAATAAATTCAAAGTGGATTAAAGACCTAATCTGAGACCTGAAACTATCAAATTGTCACAAAAGAGCACAGACAGTAATTTCTCAGACATTGGCCATAACAACATTTTTCTCGATACATCTCCTGAGACAAGAAAAACAAAAGCAAAAATAAACTATAAGCATGGTGAGTGCTGTGAAGTGTGTAAACCTAGCGATTCACAGACCTGTACCCCGGGGGATAAAAATATATTATATGTTTATAAAATAAAAAATTTAATAAAAAACTATAAGCATGACATCAAAATAAAAAGCTTCTGCACAGTGACAGAAACAATCAACAAAACTAAAAGGCAACCTACTGAATGGGAGAAGATATTTGCAAATGACATATCCTATAAAGGGATAGTATCCAATATACATAAAGAACTTATACAACACCCAAAGACAAATAATCTAAGTAAAAATGGGCAGAAGACAGGAGGAAACATTTCTCAAAGAAGACATACAGATGGTCAACAGAGGTAAAAATACCAACATCACTCATCTCAGGGAAATGCAAATCAAAACCATAATGAGGTATCAACTCACACCTGTCAGAGTGGCTGAAATTAAAAAAAAAAAAAAAACAATTAAGTGTTGGCTAGGATTTGGAGAAAAAGGAACACTTGTGCACTGTTGGTGGGAATGCAAACTGGTGTAGCCACTGTGGAAGACAGTACGAAGGTTCCTCAACAAATTAAAAACTGAATTACCCTGTGTGTAATCACATGATTAGGTATTTACTCCAAGAATACGAGAACACTAAATCAAAGGGATGCATATGCCCCCTAAGTTTACTGCAGCATTATTTACAAGAGTCGATCTATGCAAGTGGCCCAAGTACACAGTGACGGATGAGTGGAGAAAGAAGCTGTGGTGTATATATACGACAGGCTACCACTCGGCCACAGACTTGCCATTCGCAATACCATCGATGGAGCTAGAGAGTATGATGCTAAGCCAAGTAAGTCAGGCAAACAAATGATTTCACTCAGATGTGGAGTTTAAGACACAAAACAAACAAGGAAAGGAAAAAGAGAGAGAGAAAACCAAGATACACACTAGAGAACACACTGATGCTTGCCAGAGGAAAGAGAGGTAGGGAAGGAACGGGTGAAACTGGGGAGGGGATGAAGGAGGGCTCTTGTGAGGATGAGCACTGAGTGAGGCACCGAATTCCCTACATTGTAAACTAATAGGACACTGCACGTGAACTATATTGGAATTAAGACAAAAACTTAAGAAAAGGGGTGCCTGGGTGGCTCAGTGGGTTAAGCCTCTGCCTTCGGCTCAGGTCATGATCTCAGGGTCCTGGGATCGAGCCCCACATTGGGCTCTCTGCTCAGCGAGGAGCCTGCTTCCCCCTCTCTCTCTCTCTGCCTGCTTGTGATCTCTCTCTCTTTCAAATAAATAAATAAAATCTTAAAAAAAAAAAAAGAAAAGTTTAAAAATAAAAATATACTTTTTTCTACTGAGTTTGTGAATTGTTTTATGGCTGAGAAAACAGAAAGAGACCCAGGATGCCAGCAAATGCATCTGCTTTCCCTTGCCCGCTCTGCAGGCGGGAGCACTGGCATCCCGAATACCTGGCCATATGGATCTCTGTGTTAATCCACTCCTAAAATGGGTTGTCATGAGGACCATGCATGTGTTCTGACCAGGAAGATGCTTGCAGCAGTCAAAATTTTGATAAAACCTGTGAAAGAGGAAGAAGAGGAAAGGCTTTCATCTTACAGTGAGTAAATCAATGTGCAAAGAACCCGAAGCATGCCATCCACAACTACTTGCAACCAGCAGTAAGTGTGAGAACAGAGTACTTCCTCCCGGTATCAGAACCTATTCCTCATTCCCTACTTAAAAGAAAAATATCCAAGAAAAAATAAGAAAGAGAAACAATAATTTGGTGTGTACACACGTGGGTGTATGTATCAACTCTTAATCAGTGTGTATGTACAGAGTGTCTAAGCTTAGCCAGGCCTGGCAGACAAAGCTAAGTGAGAGATGGCCAGGTGCAGGCAGACGTCTCCTAGGAAAGCAGATTGGACCAGACCAGACGGTAGGCTAGGATTCCCGCCCACCCCCACACCGCTGCTGACCTTCATCTGCAGTGGGCCATGCATCCCCTCCTTCAAAACGTTTCTCTAAGTGTTACCAAGTCCTCCCATTTAATCCTGACTCTTCATACTAGGGTTTCATCCTGCATTTCCATCCTTCTCCTGGCACTCCCTGCTCACCTCAGTGTGTGGAGCTCCCCCCAAAATGTCCTAAACAAGGTGTGACTTCACCCTGCCCATGGCTTGAGCTCTCCTTGCAGCAAGAATAGCTTTTCTCTTCCCCGCCCCTAACAGCACTTGGCCCAACCCACCTTGGACTTCACCTCCTGGGGAATCTTCCCCCTTTCCCCCTCATGCAGACGAACTCATCCCACCCCCCTTGCAACCCACTTTGTTTTTGTGGACCGGCTGGTCAGCCCCACGGGGAGAAGCAATCTCCATGGGTGTTAGGTCCGCTCAGCGTTCTGATAGAGCCATGGCTCTCTGGCTCCACCATAAGCCCGAAAGGCAAAGACCAAGCCTTTAACTCTTTCACTTCTATGCCCTTAAGCAGAGCAGAGATATTTAAGAAATCTGCTGGCTTGAGTTAAATAGAATACCATAAGGGGGCATATGCAACCCATCTTTAGAGTGACGCCATGCTAAGTGTCTTCAGATGGCCCCCTGAAGGGTTTATAAAGTCCAGAGGTAGAGGAAAGGGTCTCTGAAGTCACAATTACTTCAACAGCTTTTACAAAGTTGCAAAGCCAACTAATCAGAGTCTAAAATCTCAGAAACATACAAGCCTAAGAGCAAAACAGGCTCCTGCAAGTGCCAAGAGAAACTAAAAGTTCAAAGAACATAGATGGGGGTTGGGGGATGGGGGGTACATTTTTGAGCTCTAAGGATTCTGTTGAGGTGACTTATGGACCAAGTTCTGGAAAATGTTAGGGTGTCTTCTTTCCTTCCAATATCCCAGCCACCTGAACAACATTTACTCGATTTTTCAAACCATCCAGAAAACTACACCCTCCTTCAAAATACTCAGGAAGTAGGGAGAAGTGGCACTGGACAAATAATGGTGGTGACACTTGTTTCAAGCACATGCGACTTGCTTTTTCACTGTAGAGAATCTGATTGCTGGTTCTGTTCCATTTCTAGCAGTGGCAAGCTGTTAGCACAATAGGGAAGTGGACCCAGTGCGGTCCCCACTTCTTCACATTTGTGACCTTTTCCTTAAATGTGATTCACCCAAATGCCGCATGCCTTCATGTTGTTCCAGATCCCTTCGATCACAGAATAAAATAATTTGGATAACTTGTTCACAGTAAAGTGTTCATGGTGCAAATGTTATTTTTCCCAAAGTTAACCTGGGAGAGATGACAACAATTAATCAACGGGATTACTCTCTTATGGCAGTTTCAGACAATGTAGCAGACAGGAGGAAGGGTCTCTTGGTATCTCAGGGTGAATGACCCACAGTTTACCCAGTACAAGACTTGTAGTGACTCCCTGTGCTGTCCATGCATGAAAGTAACTGGCTACCCCCAGAGCATGCCTCCCGGATCTAGGACTTCAGGGAGCATAACTGCCTGAGCAGAAGTTGAACCCCCACCCCCCCTCATGTGCGCTGGACACAAGGGAAGGGCCCAGTCACATGACACCCAGAACCTGTTCAACGGAAGGTTTGGGCTTGCAGAGTCCACATCAGCACCACAATCTGAGACTCTTTCTACCCCAATTTCCCACGTTCCTTTCTCCTCCCCAGGTCAGACTTAACTGACAGTTCTCCTAGCCTCTTCCAGCTCTCTCCCCATTCTCCTCAAGGCACATTCCCCAAATTCCTTGCACTTCTAATCCTGACTGAACATTTGCTTCTTGGCAGAGCTGAGCTAACACACCTGCCTGGGGGCCGTCTCCTGTAAGCCAGTGTCTACATCACCTCCCTTAGCCTCCCCATGTGAGCACACACTCACCAGGTGCTGACATCACCCTGCAGCCAGCAAGTCAAGGTTTCCACTGTATCTCAGACCCTTCCCCACCACCACAGGGTCCTGTGGTCCAGAGGCAAGCACAGATCTGACATGCAGGGGATGCTTACCTCCCAGATAAAAACACTCAGTCACTAGGGGCTGGGAGCTAGTGCATAAATGTCTCGGCCTCCTTTCCTTTTGTCCCCTTCTGAGCAGATCCCAGAGGAATGAAGTCCATAGTGGTCAGAGTAGCACCCCCCACACACACACAATGCACCCTTAAACAGGCCTTCCCTTCTTCGCTGCGCCACTGTTTCCACTCCCTCTCCCGCTTCCTGGGATCACCTTCCAAACGAACTCCCTCTACTCAAGTCCTTGTCTCATGTTCTGCTTTCAAGAGAGCCCGCACCAAAATGCCTGTTATGTGAGTTACAGCAATGCAATCATGGAAACAAAATTCTCCCTTGAGAAAACAATGCTGAGTATCTATATGGATTGCACAGTTTAAAAACATTCTATCTTTAAGTATGCAGACCCAATGCTTCCTTGAAGGGAATAGTATGCCGCCTCCAAGATGGCCCCACTGTGGGTCACCTCCTGGTGCTTATGCCCTTACGTAGCCTCTCCCACAATGAATAGGAATGGGACAAAGGAGAAGTGATGGTGAGGGACTTCCAAAGCCAGGTTATAAAAGCCATCACAGTTCCAGCTTTGTCTCTTAGATCGCTCTTTCAAGGGGGAGCCCACAGCCATGCCATGAGGCCACGCCAGCAGTCCTGCGGAGAGGCCCACGTGGAAGTGATGGAGGGTTCCTGTCACTTGTGTGCAAGTGGGTCCTCCAGCCTGAATCAGACCTTCCGACGACCACAGCCCCAACAGACATCTGACTACAACTTGATGAGAAATCGCAAGCCAGAAGCACCCAGCTACGCTGCTTCAGAAATCTAGACCGTCAGAAACTGGGAAAGCAAGTTAATGGTTCTTACTTTAAGCTAAGTGCTGGGATTTGCTATGAAGCAATATATAAATAATAAGGAGGAAGATTCGGAGCATTCTCACAGCTTCGCATATAGAAACTCATTAACACTCATACCAATCCCGTGAGTAAGCATGATTTAGTAGCTTCGCGTATTTTTCTTTCCTATTCCCCCAGGGAAAATCTTTGCTCCAACGCCCCAGCATGATGTAGTAAGATGAGTACAGTCTGTCAACAGCCTTGAGAATGTTTAGAGAGTAAACCTTCCTGAGCTTCCATTCATTTATCTATAACCCTTGAGCTGGGTGACAAGCAGGGCTCCCTCCCATGTTCACAATCTATTAGTGTACATCTATCTATTTAACTAAGTAGGATCTGCCTCCACTTTAAAGAGCAAAATGGGGGCACCTGGGTGGCTCAGTGGGTTAAAGCCTCTACCTTCGGCTAGGGTCGTAATCCCGGGGTCCTGGGATCGAGCCCCACATCGGGCTCTCTCCTCATGAGGGAGCCTGCTTCCTTTCCTCTCTCTCTGCCTGCCTCTCTGCCTGCCTGTGATTTCTGTCTGTCAAAATAAATAAAATATTTGAAAAAATAAAAATAAAAAAATAAAAGACCAAAGTGAAGAAATAAAAAACGAAGACTGAGCCAAACTTTGGAAGTTAGGGTGTTTAATGTTAGGACAGGAAGACTGGGCTGCTGGTTAAATGTTAGCTGGAGGGACGTAAGAGAACAGACCTGGATATTGACAGGACAAAACAAATATTTAGTAAGTGGCTATCAGGCATCTCTCTTTAAAAGCAAAATATCAAATGAAACAAGATGGGATTGGGAGGGAGACAAACCATAAGTGACTCTTAATCTCACAAAACAAACTGAGGGTTGCTGGGGGGAGGGGGGTTGGGAGAAGGGGGGTGGAGTTATGGACATTGGGGAGGGTATGTGCTTTGGTGAATGCTGTGAAGTGTGCAAACCTGGCAATTCACAGACCTGTACCCCTGGGAATAAAAATATATGTTTATAAAAAATAAAATTAAAATAAAATTTTTTAAAAAAGCAAAATAGCATCTCTTATACTTGAAGAATAATTCAGGATATAAAAGGAATCAGGTGAGGGGTGACTTGGATAAATGGATTCTAAGCCGCATCTCAACTGTTTTTCCTATGTTCTGGTCTTTGGGCTCACAGAGAAGGGTGCAGAGTGTGCCTCACCCAATATAAACTCAGGTTCCGGAGACAGAGGCAACCTCTGGCCCTGCTTTAAGTCACTCCTAGTACACCAGCTTTTCAGTTTGGAAATTGCCAGGGTGGTTTCATGCTTTCTGCACAATAGAATCTCCCGTGCCCCTCTCCTGGGTGCCCCCCAACCTCGGTAACGCTGCCCTTTTCACTCCATCCTCTGGTGGCCTGGCATTTTGTATTGTCTTTGGATCAATGAATCAGTCATCTGTATCCCTAGAAGCATTTACCTTACTTACTCATTCTGTTCCCAGGTTACCCCAAGAGGAAACTGAGCTCCTTTGTCCAACATTTAAATACATTTCAGTTGATTTATTAATCTGTGTTACTTACGAAATAAGTTGCCACCAAAACCACCTCAATTACACCATTTTTTCTAAAGTAATTGGACCCACACTAGCACAACCATTGCTAAAAAAAAATAATTACACATACACCTATCATATACCTAATTTCCATGTTCCTGATCTCTTACTCTTAGGGTCTATTTAAAGATTCTAAACATGACCCAGGATTTTCTGAAAAAATGTACAAAGATAGATTCTAGATGGTCCTGTCATCTGGATTTTTTCTTTTTCTTTACTTTAATTCTGATCAACATTCAGAGACAATGTAGGTGGCCACTGAATGCACATATCATCAGTATGACTAGCTGTAAATGACCACAAGCTGGCCCACCCTCCCTCTCTTTAGAGCCTTGTGAATATTTCCCAGCTCTTGTGTAGTTGACTCACAGTGGATTCCAGTTACTCATTAGAACTTGAACTCAAGGAACTTCATTCTTCTGACTAGTTTTTGCTCATCCCTGCTTTCTACTATTTTGCATGCATTAAAATATGAATGCATTTATTGAGCACCTGCCATTCCTGGTACATAGGTACCACTGAATTTCACCATCACCATAACCTGAATAGTTGGGAATTCGTAGCAGCATTCTTCAGGTAAGAAACCAAGAATCAGAAGTTGTATCACTTGTCTGGGGCCACACAGCGGGTGAGAGGTGAGTTCAAACACAAGTTTCTTTGTTTTTTTTGTTATTTGGTTTTTTTACTCCTAAAATTAGCATTTGCCTAACTTCCTTTTTCCCATCTGGTAAGAATATCAAATTCATTAACTGTACTCTTCTATTCAGATTTAACCTTGATAGATGAACAGGAATTTGATGTAGAGTTTCGTATTTATTTCCCCACCCTAACATCTGTTTTTTTAATTGAAGTATCATAACATTGACATCTGATGTTATGTTAGTTTTACGTGTACAACACAGTGATTCCACAATCCTATATATTATGTTACACTTGCCATGAACCTCTGTCACCACACAACACTATCACAGGACCATTGACTACACTCCCTATGCTGTACCTTTCATCCCTGTGATTTGCTCATTCTGTACCTGGAAGCTTGTACCTCTTACTCCTTTTACACATTTTGCCTAACCCCTCACCCCCTGCCCCTCTGGCAACCATCAGTTTGCTCTCGATCTTTATGGGTCAATTTGTTGTTTTTTGTTGTTGTTGTTCATTTGTTTTATTTTTTAGATTCTACATATAAGTAAATCATGTGGCATTTGTCTTTCTCCGACTTACTTCACTTAACAGAATACCCTCTAGGTCCATCCATGCTGTCATAAATAGCAAGAGCTCATCTTTTTTATGGCTTAATAATATTCCTCTGGGGGGGCTACTGATGGATACTTAGGTTGCTTCCAAATCATGGCTATTATAAATAAGACTGCAATAAACACAGGTATGCAGATATCTTTTCAAATTAGTGTTTTTGTTTTCTTTGGAGAAATGCCTAATAGTGAAATTATTGGATCATGTGGTATTTCTATTTTTAACTTTTTGGGGCACCTCCATACTGTTTCCACAGTGCTGTACCAGTTTGCATTCCCATCAGAATGAAGTTTCCTTTTTCTCCACATCCTCACCAACACTTGTTATTTTTTTTTTTTTTGTCTTTTTGATTCTAGCGGTTCTGACAGCTGTGATGTGATATCTCCTTGTGGTTTTGATTTACATTTCCCTGATGGTGAGTGATGCCAAGCATCTTTTCCAGTGTCTGTTAACTATCAATATGCCTTCTTTAGAAATATGTTGGGGCGCCTGGGTGGCTCAGTGGGTTAAGCCGCTGCCTTCGGCTCAGGTCATGATCTCAGGGTCCTGGGATGGAGTCCCGCATCGGGCTCTCTGTTCAGCGGGGAGCCTGCTTCCCTCTCTCTCTCTCTGCCTGCCTCTCCATCTACTTGTGATTT
The DNA here is from genome assembly GCF_011764305.1 of Mustela putorius furo. Taxonomy (NCBI): domain Eukaryota; kingdom Metazoa; phylum Chordata; class Mammalia; order Carnivora; family Mustelidae; genus Mustela; species Mustela putorius. Next base: position 18,428,369 of record NW_025421998.1, read on the forward strand.
CTCTCTGTCAAATAAATAAATAAAATCTTTAAAATAAAAAAAAACGAAATATGTTTATTCAGGTCCTCTGCTCATGTTTTACTTGGATTATTTGGTTTTCTGCTATTGAGTTGTGTAAGTTCTTTACATATTTTAGATACTAATCCCTCATCAGATACATCATTTGCAAGTATCTTTTCCCATGCAGTAGGTTGCCTTTTTGTTCTGTTGATGGTTTCATTGCTGTGTAGAGCTTTTTATTTTGGTATAGCCCCAAAAGTTTATTTTGCTTTTGTTTTCCTTGCCTGAGGAGACATATATGGAAATCTACATATCTACAAAGGCCAATGTCAAAGGGATTACTGCCAGGGATTTCTTTAGTAGCCCCATGTTTAAAACCGAAGAAAACAAGGCAATGAAAAGTAAAGTACTTAGCCAGGGCCACTCACTAAGTATAAGAGCAAGGATGGAAGCAAGGCAATCTGGCTTCAGTGTCTATGCTCTCAGCCACCACACTGCCCTGCCTTGGTTGTGGGAGTTGCCTTCAGAAGAAAGTATTTTTCAACTTACTCAGAATAATACTTTGTACCCTAAAAAATTTCCTCTCCTCTTTGGCACTTAAGCTTAGGTCTTTTTTAGAAGTTGATTCTGGTTCAGGACATGATTTCTGACATGGAGTAAACATGACTTTCTTCCAGGAAACACACTTCTAACATTAAAAAATATCATTCGGAAAAAGTTTTCAGTGATCAGAATTTCACTGCCAAGCTCTTTGGAGGCCCACAGACTTCAAAACAAGGCACTTCTTTCAGCCCATTGGCAATGTTTATTTGTCCTCAGTGGATGTATATGCAAACAGCTGGTGGTTAATCTTCCTGGAATTCCCACCACTGTAGTTAATCTGCATAATTTGGCATTTGTTGATACTATCTTGTATTTTTTTACCTTTTCTGTTAACCATCATCCTAGTTCAATGATCAGCTCTTTGAGCAAAAGACTAATGCTTACATGTCCTCTACCCTCCGTAGTGCCTTGCACATAAGAAGCCTCCCCAATGTTTGCTTATTTAAGACATTTCAGACCTTCCAAAATAAAAATTGTTCTATTTGTTCTCTGAACTGCTCCAAATTCCACAAGCTTCTCTTGCCTCTGGCACCCATCATTTCTGTGCTGAGAGTTGATTAGCCCACCCTGTCAGGCTGGAAATAGAATGATAGTGTTCCAAAGGCTCTAACTGTGCCCAGTGGAACCAAGCCAAAAACCACTGTAGGACTACTATAGTCAGTGCTCAACCCCACACTTCAGGAGGGACTTCAGCAAACAGGAACTGCTCAGAGAAGGGCGACCAGGGAGAGAAAGGTCTGAAAACCTAAGCACGCAGAAGCCGGAGGACGCAGTTCGGAGAAGACTACACTTGGAGCAAATGCTTAGGATTTGGAAAGCCATCCAGGAGAGGAGGACGGTGCTCATTCTGAGGGACACCAGAGCCTTACTCCCCACCAGCCATTTCCAATGCCATATTAATATGTGGCTATCAAGAGAAGAGTTGGGGGGGGGGGTGAATACATTTGGAAAATGCTACAAAGGCAGTCCCCCTCTGAGATGCACAAGGCACGTTAGCATACAAAAGATTCTGAGATAATCCTTTCAGAGAGAAATCTTTGTCAGAGTTTATTTACCTACTTGCTGTGTACTACGATCCTCTTTCATTTACCCATATGAGGCCTACTAGCATCTCATACATAGCACACTGGGAAAACCTGCCCTAAGAAACCACACGAGGTCTGGTTTTCAGAAATTATCAGAAGGTAGGCTTGGATACAATATATAATATCTCCCAGCATTCAGGCCAGCCAAAGACAAGCAGCTGTCTTGTGAGGTCAGGAGTGCTGTGCCACTGAAGCTGTTCAAAACAGGCCAGATGCTGTGAAAAGTCATATATCAGGCCCGAAATTCTGGATTCTGTGATAATTGGCAGGAAAAAGAAAGGATTCCCATATTGAAGTTTGCATGCTCAGTTTGTCCTCCATCTGGAATCGGGGATCTCCACTTCATCACTCTGCTTATGTTCCAATTACAGCATTATAATTATTTATCAACATGTCTGTCCCTCTAGACAATGACTCAGTCTGGAGAACACAGTCCACCTGCTCCTCAGCTACGCAATGGATATGATCACAGTACTTACACCATAAAGTTACTGTCGATATTATAATAGTCATTTACGTGTCACTGTGTCTGGCACAGCTCAATAGATCCAGCAACACTTACATATGTTGGGACAAGAGCAACTCTGAGAACTCTAACACTAGATATTTAGATTCTTTGAGATCACCATCCATTTCTTATTTTTGTCCATACCACTTATCACTATCTTAGATATGTAGGAGGCACTTAATAAAGCCTTACACAGCACGTGGATAGGTTGAGGAAGGGATGGAGATGGTCTTGTCTCCATTTCAGTAGCTCTCGGTGTCTTCATGGGTCTGGCCCATCAATATCTCTCTGCAAGCCCACTGCACAGCTCCAAGTCTTCCAGAAGGGACACCTCTCCCCTTCCCTTCTCTTGGGGGCTCTGTAATTTCAGACCAAGGCCTTCTCAATTTTTTCCACTGAAGAACCCCTTTCCATGCAGGAGAATGGTCAGAACTTCCCTTACCGTCCAGAGTCTAAGGGAATGGCCTAAGATTGGCTCAGTATTTTTTCCAAGTCTGATTTTTATCTTAAAATTGAAGAAAATTTGCAGTTTAAAATATGTCTGTGCACTTTTAAACAATGTTTTGCATTTTCGCCAACAGGTAATATTGATGTTCTTTAATACATTGTGTTCATCCTATAGCTTCCAGCCCCTCCAACACTCTGATGTGTACTTTTAAGAGATCCACGGCCCTCCAGTTCCAGAAGTCTGCAACTTCTCTTTACCCAAATCCACTTACTCTATTTTGTTTGTTCTATGTGTAGACTTATACCCTGGAATTTGATGTTTCGGATCCATTTTTGTTTCTGCCAATAATACATCTCTAGCAACATTCTGGAAGGCAGGAAGTTTGTCACATTTATTGATATATTTGCTTTGAGGCATAAATGGAAAAGACATAGACATGAAGTCTAAGGAGATTCTGTCTGACAAAGAAAAACGACCATTTATACAACTTTTAAAGTAGCAGTTCTCAACTTAAATACCACTACCCCTGAAGACCAATTAGCGTAAAAAGTATTCAGAGGCTTTTAAAGAATATTACATAGAAGAGAAATGCTGGAAATCTAATTGGCTCAAAAGAATTTTTTTAACTCACAAAAAATGTTATGATTTCAAAATACAGGCCAAGACTTCATCCTGCTAAGTGGTTTCTGTTTCCAAGCTTATCTGAAAAGTTGCTAATTAGCTGTACCGTTTCACTTACCAACCCCTCAGGCCCAACCCTCTAATCTATCCAGAGTTTGTTCTGCATCGGACTTCCTACTTGAGAAGCAGCATTTCACTTTCAAGTACTGAATCAGAAAGCAAGGGCCTAAAGAAATGATAGACTTAATAAGAGAAAAAAGAAAGTAAGATTTTAGGGGCACCTGGTTGGCACAGTCTGTTAAGCGTCCAACTCTTGATTTCAGCTCAGGTCATGATCTCAGGGTTGTGGGATCGAGTCCCGCATCAAGCTCTGCACTCAGCATGGAGTCTGCCTGAGATCTGTCTTTCCCTCTTCCTCTGCCCATCTCCCTACTCATGTGTACTCTTTCTCCTTCAAAGAAGGAAATAAAACTTTTTTAAAAAGTAACTTTTTAAAGAAAAAAATTGTACCTAGGTTCTCTGACACTTTCTCATCTGGAATATAAATAAATTGTACCCTTCTATCCCACAGGAAGGGTTGGGCTCTTCAACTCCTCACCCTAAGCCGAATCCCAAGACCCCAGCTGAGTCAGAGCCCCAGATCCTCCCATTCAGCCAGAAGGGAAGACGGTAGAAAGGCCCAGCATCTGAAGTTGAATACAAGGAGTCATTTCCCCCAGTATTTCATCAAGGCCTTGACTTTAATGACAAAATTTGGGAACTTCTGCTTCTCACCAAGATGGAGTGACAGGGAATGTATTTATTCTTATTCTAGAAACATCTTTAAATATATATACACAGGGGCGCCTGGGTGGCTCAGTGGGTTAAAGCCTCTGCCTTCATCTCAGGTCATGATCCCAGGGTCCTGGGATGGAGCCCCGCATCAGGCTCTCTGCTCAGCGGGGAGCCTGCTTCCTCCTCTCTCTCTGCCTGCCTCTCTGCCTACTTGTGATCTTTGTCTGTCAAATCAATAAAATCTTTAAAAAATATATATACACACACAAATATATATATGAAACTCCGGTTTACAAGACACTGGACACCAGGCAGAAAAGAAAGTGACTCTTGAAAGAAAGGAAATAAACAAGAAATAAACCCAGGTAAGACTGACAGATTCGGAGTTAAAGAAACACAGCTGAAAGGCCAAGCAGACCACGCAGACTGGGAGGCCCATGATCTGGGCGCAGGACAGAACACCATTAAGGAGAGAACTGGACAGAGACAGACAAAGAGAGCAAGTACATCCAGAGATCTGCAGAGGACCCCCCCCCCGGAGCACTGGGCAGAGTACTGATGAGCATATGCATGTGAGAACTGCTTGCAGGGTCAGAGGGAACAGCACCTGGCACATGCACACACCCAGGATTAGAACCTGTTCTTGCCAACCAGACCAGAAAACATAATTCACAGGCTGCGTGGCGGACACTCAAAGTATTGAGCATCAGTTGAGGAATAATTAACCCTAAAGACAGTTCTAGCTCTGCCTAACAATCTTAAAGGCAAGCCCTGAAAGAATCCAACTGTTCTAAGTAAATTAACTGCATCCCAGAACAAAGCCCGGGAGTATTTATCAAAATATATAAATATCCAGTGACCAACATTAGGTAAAGCTTATAATGACCCATCAAAACATTAGGTAAAGCTTATAATGACCCATCAAAAGTCACTGCACATGCAAAGCAGCAGAAAACTACAATCCATTATAAGGAGAAAAAAACAATCAGTTGAAGCAAACGCAGAATGGATACACTTGCTAGAACTATAGAGAAGTAGTTTACAGGCGTGCCTGGGTGGCTCAGTGGGTTAAGCCTCTGCCTTCAGCTCAGGTCACGAACTCAGGGTCCTGGGACCATGCCCCACATCAGGCTCTCAGCTCCACGGGGAGCCTGCTTCTCCCTCTCTGCTTACTTGTGATCTTTCTCTCTCTCTCTCTCTCTCTCAAATAAATAAATAAATAAAATCTTTTAAAAAAAGAAATAAATAAAGAAAAGTAGTTTACAACAGTTATCGTACCTATATTGCAATGTTCAGAAAGCTGAAGGACATGCTGGACATGCTAACAGAGAGAGATGAAGATTTTTTTAAAAAACTCAACTTCCAGAAATTAAAATTATATCTGTGATAAATAAAAATACATCAGATGTGATTTAAAGCATATTAAACATTACAGAAAAAAAAAGATTGGTAAATTTTAAAACATATCAGAAGAAGCTATTCAAAATGAAACACAGAGAATAAAGACTCAAACATAAATGAACAGAGCATCATTAAACTGTAGGAAAACATCAAGGAGCCTAATATACATCTAATTCGAGTCTCCAAAGGAGACAAAAGAGAGAGGGGGAAAAAATGTGCAAATAAATCATACCTGCAACTTTTCAAATTATCCAAATTTCCTAATTTTTCAAAATTCCAGAGTTCTACACAAACTTCTACACAAACCTGAGACAGATAAATAAAACTATACCAAGGCATATTTGTACATCAAATTTCTGAAAGCCAGTGTTAAAGGCAAATCTTAAAACCAATTAGAGAAAAAAGATACCTTACATTCAGAGGAACAAAGATAAAAATGAATTTTTTTTTTGTAAGAAACAATACAGGAGGTTAACAAAGCAACATCTTCAAGTACTGAAAGAAGAGAACATTCTATACTCCATGAGAATCACTTTTAAGAGTAAGTGAAATAGACATTGAGACATAGAAAAGATAAAGAAAGTCCGTCAGGAAGGCGAGACTGAGGAAGGGAAGAAATGGAAAAGAAATGATGCCACTTGGAAATGTGAATCCATACTAAAGACTGAACACCATAGGAAATGTTAAATATGTTGGTAAGATCTTTTTTTTTTTTTTTTTTTGCTTACTGTTTAACTCTTTAAAAATCAACTCTTTAAAATGGGTAATATTTCATGACCCAGAGGAGTGGAGTTTAGCCCCAAGAATGCAAGGTTAATTTAACATTGAAGAATCAACCAATATTTTATAAGTATAGTTTACCATATTAGCAAATTAAAATGAAAACCACATGAACAACCCAATAAATGCAGAAGAAACACCTAACAAAATCCAACATTACTTCTGATAAAAACTCTAGGCAAAGTAGAAACAGAAGGGAACTTTCTTAGTCAACTAGAGCGCACCTGTGAAAAACTTATCATTAGAGGGTTAAGACTGAAATCACACAGAAATGCAAGGGGCACAGAAGAGACAACTTTGAAAAAGAAAAAGAAAAATTGAGGGATTAATATCACCTGATTTCAAGGTTTATTATAAAGCTAGATATCAAGGCAGTGTGATATTAAAGATAGACAAATCAGTGGAAGACCACAGAGAGTCCAGAAATCAAACCACACATGTGTGGACAGCTGATTTTTGATGAAGGCACAAAAGCAATTAGAGGAGAAAGGATGGGCTTCTCAAAAAATTGTGCTGAAACAACTTCATACACACACACACACACACACACACTTTGATTCATATATCATACAAATTCAAAAATTAACTCCAAACTGGAATGCCTGGGAGGCTCAATATGTTCAGTATCCCAACTCTTGATTTCAGCTCAGGTCATGATCTCAGAATTGTGAGATGGAGCCCTGTGTCAGGCTCCCCACACAGTGGGGAGATTAAGATTTTTTCTCTCTTAGTCCCTCCCGAGCCACCCTCTTGCCCATTTTAAAAAAGAAAGAAAGAAAGAAACATAAAAAACAAATCATAGGATCATCTGGGTGACTCAGTCCATCAGTCAGTCAGTTAAGCATCTGCCTTCGGCTCAGGTCATGATCCCAGAGTCCTATGACTGAGCCCTGCATCAGGCTCCCTGATCAGTGGAGAGCCTTCTTCCTTTCCCTCTGCCTGCTGCTCTGCCTGCTTGTGCTCTATCTCTCTGTCAAATATATAAATAAAATATTTTTTTAAAAAGAATCATATCTAAATATAAACCTGAAACTGTAACACTTCTAGAAGGAAACCTAGGAGGACATTTTTATGACATTGTGTTAGGTGGAGATTTCTTAGTTATAATACTAAGTGCACAATCTATAAATGGAAAAAATAAATCAGACTTCATTAAAAATAAAAACTTTTCTTTGAAAGATGCTTTTTAAAAAAGACTTTATTTACTTATTTGAGAGAGACAGAGAGAGCATGGGGTGGGAGGGGGTAGAGAACTAAGGGGGAGGCAGAAGCCAACTCCCTTCTGAGCTGGTCAAATGCTTAACCCACTGAGCCACCCAGGCACCCCTCTCTGAAAGGTACTCTTAAGAATGAAAAGACAAACCCCAAGCTTGGAAAAATTATTTACAAATCAAATATGTGATAAAGGACTTATAACCAGAACATGTGATGAACTCCAAAAACTCAACAAGTGAACAACAAGCCATAAAAATTTTGACAAAAGATTTGAATGGACACTTCAAAGAAGATACAAAGATAACAAACAAACATATTTAAAAAAAAATGCTTGATATCATTAGGCATGAAACTCAAATTCAAGTCACAATAAGACACCCTTATATACCGACTAGAATCGTATGTTTACTTTTTAAAGTAAACATACGAGCTTGGTGAGGTATAAAGGAATTAATCTCATGCACAGAATGCAAAACAGAGCAACTGCTTTAGAAAATGATATTGGTCGTTTTCTGGCTAGCTAACAATATTAGTTAGTTTCTTAAAGTGTTAAACATTCTCTGACATATGACCCAACCATTCGCTCCTAATGTTTAGCCAAGAAAGGAGAGCACACATCCAGGGCGCAGAAGTGTACACACACAGCAGCTCAACGTGTATGAGCCACCACTGTTCATCAGCAATAGAAAGGAACAAGCTATTAATATGCACAACACTGATGAATCTCAAAATAAAAATGCTGACTGAAAGAAGTAAAACAAACAAACAAAAAAACCCCACATATAAACTGTATGATTCCATTTCTATAAAATTCTTTAAAGTGCCGATGGTTGGTGATAGTTTCATGGGCATGTATACATGTGACAAAACATCAAACTGTATGCTTTAAAATGTATAGTTTATTCTACGTCCTTTATACTTCAGTGGAGCTGGTAAAAAAAAAAATTAACAAAGGCAAAAAGAAAATAAATGTTAACTTGATTAAACCAGTAAAAGTAAGAAAAGGAATAAAGAGGAACCAACAAAATAAAATAAAACTAATCCTCTTACACTGTTGGTGGGAATGCAAGTTGGTGCAGCAACTTTGGAAAACAATATGGAGGTTCCTCAAAAAAATTAAAAATAGAACTACCCTATGCATGACCCTGCGATTGCACTACTGGGTATTCACCCCAAAGATACAGATATAGTGAAAAGAAGGGCCATATGCACCCCAATGTTCAAATCAATGTCCACAATTGCTAAACTGTGGAAAGAGCCAAGATGCCCTTCAACAGAAGAATAGATAAAGAAGATACAGTCCATAAATACAATGGAGTATTACTCAGCCATCAAAAAGGGATGAATGCCCAACTTTTGTATCAACATGGATGGGGCTGGTGGAGATTATGCTGAGTGAAATAAATCAAGCAGAGAGAGTCAAGTATCATATGGTTCCACTTACTTGTGGAGCAGAAGGAACAACAGGGAGGACATTAGAAGAAGGAAAGGAAAAGTGAGTTGGGGTACATTGGAGGGGGAGATGAACCATGAAAGACTGTGGACTCTGAGAAACAAACTGAAGGTTTTGGAGGGGAGGGGAGTAGGGGGATGGGTAGGCCTGGTGGTGGGTATTAAAGAGGGCACGTATTGCATGGAGCACTGGGTGTGCTGCATAAAGAATGAGTCTTGGAACACTGAAAAAAGTGTATTTGATTTAACAGAGAAAATGAATAAATAAATAATAAATAACTGTTGCTAGTATATTAAATAAATAAACAACAAACATAAGTTTGCAGGAGATGAGCATGATCAATTGTCATTAAACATACATAAACTGAATTAACCCATTAAAAGACAGATTGTCAAATTGCCTTAAAAACAAATCCAAGGGGGCCTGAGTGGCTCAGTTGGTTAAACATGTGGTTTGGTTCTCATGAGATTGAGCCCCATATCGGGCTCTGCACTCCGCTGGGAGTCAGATTGAGTTTCTCTCCCCCTCTGCCTCTGCCCCTCCCTCCCACACTCTCTCACTAAAATAAATATATAAATCTTTAAAAAAAAGTCACATACTATATTTTAAAAAACAGATACAAAACAATAAACTGGAAAACTCATAATGTCAGTAAATCAATGATCTGCCTTGAATAGATACAAGGTAAAACCTGGGATACTCACTGATGTAATTTTACATAAAAGATGATCCAAGAGAGGATCCAGTGTTGATTTTTAAATTAATAATCTATCTAAACTAAGAGTCTTTTTTTTTTAATTTTATTTATTTATTTGACAGAGAACACAAGTAGGCAGAGAGGCAGGCAGAGAGAGAGAGAGAGAGAGAGAGAAGCAGGCTCTGCACTGAGCAGAGAGCCCGATGCGGGGCTCGATCCCAGGACCCTGAGATCATGACCTGGGCCGAAGGCAGAGGCTTTAACCCGCTGAGCCACCCAGGCGCCCCTAAACTAAGAGTTTTTTAAATAAGCATCTTGTCCTACTTGGAGATTTTTGGAATGAAACTACTTGCTTGGAGGTACTCGTTGAATGATACAATGTGCTAGCCTATAATCTTTTATACCCAAGGCTTCTAAATTGTTGCTTTTAAGTAACTATATGTATTGAAACTTGATGAGAAGGGGCAATTTGTAATTTAACCCATGAGTTACAAGCTTCTATCATTTGGAAGAAGACTGGAGGACACGGGTTTAATGTATTCGTCATTTGCTAAACATTGGCAGCCAACAGATGTGACTCATCTTGGATAAGAAACGTCTCTTGTGATTCCTCCTAAATGGGCCATGTAACAACTGGCTCTGTATTCTGACTTTCATTAATGCTCTCATCACAGTCCAGAGAGTCCATCAGGGTGGAGAAGAGCTAAACAAGGACTGGGTCCAATCGATGACATGCCTGACTGGCTCTCTACGAAGGACCAGAACTCAGTACGTACTCACTGAAGTCCCGAGTCAGTTCTGCCAAAGCGAGTCTGGAATGGTGGTTCTCAAGCTTTTGTCTGCAGCAGAATCACCCGAGGGTACTTAAAACAGATTTCTGGGTCCCAGTGGCCTCAGGGTAGCTGACTCAGGACGTCTGGAGGGGGCTGAGGACGTGTGTTTCTAACAAGCTCCCAGGTTCTGCTGATACGACCAGGGGGCCGAGGGGGAACCACACCATGTGTGTTTCACCCGTTTCTGCTTCTCAGACATGGCTTCAGGCTTTAATCGCTTCTCTTGGCATTTTGGGATGAAACGGATTTGGTGGCATGTGTGGTGGTGCCTCCCTCGGAACCCTATTTAAGACCTAGCACCTTCTAGCACCTCGTTCCCCGGCTGCTGGGAATGTCGGGCACACACTCACGTGCACACACGCGTGCGCGCGCGCACACACACAGACACACACACGCCTTAGCCTCACAACACTGGACAATCAGAGACCACCTGTGTGGCACTTGGGCATCAAGAATGAAGCAAACAGGGGCGCCTGGGTGGCTCAGTGGGTTAAGTCTCTGCCTTCAGCTCAAGTCATGATCCCAGGGTCCTGGGATCGAGCCCCCCATCGGGCTTTCTGCTCAGCGGGGAGCCTGCTTCCCTTCTTCTCTCTCTGCCTGCCTCTCTACCTACTTGAGATCTCTGTCAAATAAATAAATAAACAAACAAACAAATAAATAAATAAATAAATAAAATCTTAAAAAAAAAAAAATGAAGCAAACACACACAGATCATTTTCTGAGGCTCTGGCGAGGTAAGGAAGAAGGGGGCCTTTACTGCCTTCCCTACCTGTGGCTCATCACCACAGAGGCTGCAGCCATCACCACCAGGGATTGTCAGCAGGATGCCTGGTGTGCTCTCTCCGGAACAATCAGTCTGTGTGTTTCCTCTGCAGCAGAAAACCTGACAGCACTCAGGTATGCCCAGCCACACAGGCAGGTGGGGGAGGAGGTAGCAGCTGGGGAGGAAACAGGGATAGAACCTGGAGGGTTCCTAGCCAAGTAAGGGTTGCTGGGATCTCCCAGCCTGCCCCCCGCCCCCGCCCCAAGGAGGCTTCCCACTCTGTACGTGCAAACCCCTGAGAGACATTAAGTCTACGAAATGCTGGGCAAGAAACAGGGATTTAAATGGCACTTTAGTTCTTTCGTTCATTCAACAAATATCTGTTTGAGGTTCTAGTGTGCCAGGCTCTGGGTAAGATCAAAAGAGATTAAAACACAATCTCTTTCATCGAGAGGTGTTCACAGTCAGGGGTAGGAGACAGACAAAAGACAGGCAGTCCCAGTGAAGCATGATGTAAAGCATTACACACTAGGGGTAAAAGCTGCAGGGCCAGAACACTCATCTTTAATTCGTGTGTGACTCCGGGCAAGTCACTTAACTTTTCTGGGTCTCCATGTCCTTATCTGTAATAGGGGAACAATGGCAGAGCGTGTCTCATGGACAGGTCTGATGGAAGATCTAAATGAGTTAATATAGGCAAAGTGTTTGGAACTTGCCTGGTGCAGAGTCCTGATTGCTAGTTCTTGTTCAAACTGGCAAGGCAAAGAGAAATGTGCAGAGGACATCAGAGAGAGGTCAGGAAGCCAGAGAGAAAACTAACCGCCTCTGAGAGCTGCAGCTCATCTTCTGTAACAAGAGCAGATCCAAAGAGAGGATCCCAGGGCCATTTCTAGTTGGAGAGCCGCGGGCTAGAGGTGCCTTCTAGTGGACACCTATTACATACCCTGAGGGCCAGACGCTGGGCACACGAAGTACTCAGAATTTACCCTGGACATGTGTGAGTTAGAGAGAGAGGGAGGATACGGTTTCACTTGGATTCACAGGAGGAAGGACATCTCACAGCCAAGGGCACAAGAACAGCCAGGGTGGTTCCAACAATCTGGCAGGCCTCCCTTGCCCAGGCCTCAACAGAGAGAAGCCACATACTCCATTTCTGTGCCTCTCTCCTCCCCACACCCTCAGAGCCACCAGCTCCATCTCTGGGCCCATTTTCCTCTTCCAGCTGTAACTGCCACTAAAAGCCTGTGATTTTGCTCATACATCTGCTCTCTTGGCATGAGGGACTACCAACCACACAGCACACGCTGGCTGGGAACTTCCAGAGGGCCATGGGCCAAGGCTTTCGGGAAAGTACCCTCTGTCCAATAACACTTAGGTCAGGAAAGGACACGGGATGACACATGAGAACACTGAAGCAAGACTGGCAATTCCTTGGACAGTGACTCAGGAGTAGCCGGCAGGGTAAAAACGGGCCTGCAGGAAGTCCGTCATTGTGCAATGCAGGCCATCCCCTCCTCTTGGCCACCAATCAGGAGTGGCTCTGGCCATGTGCATCAGCTTCACTGGGCTCAGCTGGAAAGGGTGATGTTCAGCTCACAGCCTCCCAGCTCTCACATGTCCTAACAGTGACGGCTATGAAGAACAGAGAAATGACCAAGCAAATTCAGAGGGTCCCCAGAGTTTATCTTGTATTGTCTTACTCTCTACCACTTCTTGCCTTCTCCTTTCTTCTCAAGTCCAATTAAGGGGGGGAAAAAAAAAGGCGGGGGTGGAGAACCAAGCCCTTTGAACAACCCGGATGCTAATTTCAATCCAAAACAGTGGGTTCGGTGAGCGCTGGCCAGCAGCCCTCAGCAACTTCCAGCCCAGCCGCCCCGTGTTCCTCAGGCTGAAAATACCAGAGCCTCCGATGGAGCAGCTGCAGTTAAATTTAGCCCCAGCAAACCCAAGCAGCCTGGGAGCTAGAAGCAGCAGAGCAGACCCACAAACGCACCCATCACAGGTGTGAGAACCTCCAGCTACGTGCAACAGCCAGTGTGAAGGAGAGCAAGGGAAGGGAGATGGAGTGGGGAGAGGTTCGAGGCCCAAAGACAGCAGTTCTCTCGCAGTAGCCCTCCCAAGGCCCATCAGCCCGGTGCTGCCATCAACACATACCGGGCAGGTACCATAGGTGAGTGAGGCATAAAAATGGAAAGAAAAGATGATGTGGACTGTGATGACCTGCAGGGTGACGTCCCCTCCAAATCCACTGACATTTAGCTATGCTAGCCAAAGAAAACCCGGCAGACTTTCTGCGTGACTCCGTCATTTACCTGCGTGGAGTGCGCAAGCCCATGGCCATTCATTCATTCTTTCTTTAGTCTCCCATTAAATGCCAATAGACCGTGAGCTTTAATATCTCTTAGCTGAGTTATTCTGACGGATCCCTTTGTTTCAAAAAGAAAGGAAGAAGAAAAGAAAGGATCAGCACATATGAATGAATTGGTAAATAAACCTTTATTAATATGTTCAGAATAAATTAAATGTTAACTGTGTAAAGTAGCAATTGCTGAATGCAAAGAACGTTTGGCTTAGACTCAGCCTTGAGTCTAAACCCTGGCTTTGACACCCACTAGGAAATTAATTAACTTCCTTCCCTAAGCTGCAGGTTCCTCTTTGGGAGAATGGAAATAATACGCCTACCCTGGACTGCTATGGAGATTAAATAACCCCAGACAGTGCTGAATGTGAGATCTCTCACACACAGTAAATGTTATACGAACGTTAATCATCTGACAGCCAGGTTCTGTAGGACAGGGACAAAGAGTTGGAGGGAAGAAGGTGGTGGCACAGCTTTTCACGCACCAGAGCATTCCTGGAAGCTGGGAACTTCCCCAGCTTTGAGTTAGAGGGCTTCTGAGCCCATGGGGCCACACTGCTCCCCAGTGTCCATTTGCCACCACTGCAACCACCCTTAAGCTGAATTGTCCCCATTCCCTCTCCTGCCATTTTAGATCATGGAACAGGAAGCTAGCAGACCTTCTTCATTATTCCTACTCCACAAGAGCCCCTCATGCAGTCCTGTGCTGAACTGGGGGGTTGTTGAAGGTAATCTGAGACTGCAACGCCCTAGCTTGTCCCATCACCCAAGCAAGCTGCCTGCACTGGAGGGCATTTTTCTAGCCTCTCTGATCCAGCGTTTACAGATTTCTAGCCCTGAGTGTGTACTGGAGTACCCTGGAGGGGGGTTAAAATAAATGTTATTTGTACATCACACCCTACTCCAGACCTACAGAATCAGTTTCTCAGAGGACAGACAGGAAAATCCATATAGAAAAAAAACCTCAAGGGATCCCAATTTCAGCCAATTTTAAAAACACATTGCTTTATCTGGTATTGTGCTGCTTCTGGTCACCTCCTGGGTCTATCGTGGCTTTGTAAACAACACAAGCAAGAAAAAGCTCTCCCTGCACTGAAAATCAGTGTTCATGTGGAGCTGAAAAAGTGAGGGGTAAACAGCCAGGTAAGAGGGAGTAGACGGGGAACGAGAGAAAAAGAGAGACTAAGAAACACAGAAAGGCAGAAAGAAGGGAAGGAAACAGAGGCAGGTGATGTTCGTGCACACACAGAAAAATTGGGGAGACACAGAGAGATGGGGAAGGAAGGCACATTCTCATGACTGGGCCAACGTTTCGGTATGGCAAGAGATAACCTAAACCAAATCAATGGACGAGTCCCAAGTAAACAAAAAAACCTTTCAATCTAGGCATGAGGTTATTATCTATAATATGCAAAAGCTCTCAGACATTGGCAATGATACAACCGATACAAACAACACAATAGAGAAATGAGCGAAGATATGAAAAGATAACCTAAACAGCCAACACGAAAAGGTGGGTGAGTTTGCTAGTGGTTTGGGAAATGCAGATTAGTACTTTATACCCACGAGGCTGGCAAAAATCAGAAAACCATGTACTTCCCACTTGGTAGGATGTAGGGAAAATTATTTTTTTTAGTCTTGATGGTAAAAATCCAAATTGTCATAGAACTTTGAAAAGCTATGATACCATCTAACAAAATTCACCCACTCATCAGTCAATCCACCTGTTCCATTCCTGGGCCTTGATGCCCTAGAGATTAAAAACAGCAGTACGTGATGATGTATGTTCAGAATATGTGGTACAGCATTGTTCACAGTAACAAAAACATTGGTAACAAAGGGAAAGTCTGATACACCTAGCCCGCCTAATGATTTAATGATTTTATACAGCAATTAGGAGGAATGAATAAAAGCCATATCACTAGGGATTAGGTATTGTATAAATATTGTATAAAAAACAAGGCAGGGGCGCCTAGGTGGTTCGGTAGGTCAGACCTCTGCTTTCAGGTCAGGTCATGGTCTCGGGGTCCTGGGATTGAGCCCCGCGTTGAGCTCTCTGCTTGGTATGGAGCCTGCTTCCCCCCTCACCCTGCCTACTTGTGATCTCTGACTGTCAAATAAATAAATAAAATCTTAAAGGAAAAAAAAAAAGAAAAATGTTTGTAATATTGCCTTTTTTGTTAAAAAACATAAAAAACAGTGACAGAAACTTCTGGCTCATGCATGTGGGCAGAGCTAACATTCGGCCAGTATACACTGATAGAGCCACACTGAATGTTAATTCGTACTGGGCTGCACTGCTTGCTACATATTTCGAATGGCACTGCTGCATCTATGTGCTCATAAGAAGTGAAGAAAAAGATCCAGATAGGTGCAAACTAGGCTGTCAACGTGGATTACCTGGGAAGGAAGAGGGGGCATCTTGGGGTAAAGTCGAGGGGGGACACGAGGGGTAACCAACCTAATGAGGACAACAAAAAAAAATGTGAAACACTCATAATTATGATATGCACTTATGTAAAATTATATATATGTATTTATATGTATATAGAATTTCATAAAATAAAACAGTTAAGGGATGCCTGAGCAGCTCAGTCCATTGAGCGTCTGACTTTTGCTTTCTGCTCGGGTTGTGGTCTCAGAGTCAGGAGATCAGACACATGCTCGGCATGGAGTCGGCTTGTCCCCCTCCCTCTGCTGCTCCCCTACTTGCGCTCTCTCTAAAATAAACAAAATCTTTAAAAAATATAGAATAGTCAAATATTGTTGTAATAATGCTGTGTAACAAACCAAACCCAAAATCTCAATGACATACAAAAAAGGCATCTTCTTCTCACTCATGGATCTACGGATAGGCAGGTAGGACTCCTTCGAGCTATAGCTCAGCTCCCTGTGACTCTCATTCTGGAACCAGAACTATCTGGGGCACATTGTTCTCATGGATAAGGACAGTGGCACAAGAGGTCAAACTAACCCAGGCAAGCACATTTCAATCTATGTTCATGGACGGATGTCACCATCATGACGGCATAAGTTGTCCTCTTTTTCTGGTCCCACTTCTCAACAACTCATTAAGCATCTATCCATGAAGAAAAGTGCCTCTGTGGGAACTGTGGGAGCCAGCACCTGTGGGCGCCAGCACCTTATGTCAAGGGACCTAGAAGAAGTCTCACCACCTGTGCAGCCGGTAGTATACAGACAGACACTGGCACAGACTGCAAAACAAGCAGGAGCCAGTGAGTCTACCCCAACCTCTCTAGAATGTGGTCTGGAAAACTTAGAAAGTACTGGCTTGGACGGAAACCCACAACAAAAGAGACTTTGTAGAAGTCCAGCTTTCCCAAGGGGATTGCAGCACACCTTTGGGGGTTAAAAATACAAGTTCTGCCACACTGAAGAAGGCGAATTGCACCAGCACTCTCCCTCCTCCCAGGCAACACAGTGCCTGGCTGACCTAGAGAGCCCTTGCCACCTCTCCCACAGGATAAGGAAAGAACAGTGAGTGAGGGCTCAGCTTCCCCAGCCCTGCTGGAACCCTTCGTAGCAGCACCCAGAGTGCTGAGGTGGGACCTCCATGACAGGTGGGGGAGGGAGGGAGTTCAGAAAAGAGGCAGGTAAAAATCCCAAAGGGCATTAATTAAAGGGATGTGATTCCTGCTGACAGTGCTCTGGGCTTGAGCAGGAAGTCTGCCCACCGCCTCTGGGAGAACCTGACCTAAGGACCTGCCCAGCAGCTCAGGGGCACCTCCAACACTCTGAGTGCTACACCCACACTCTCCCTAACACTGAAGCCAGTTCCTTGTGCGTGCTCTAGAGTGCATGGCAAGAATCCAGTGAGTGGTGTGCTCTCAGAAAAACAGACTTGGTAGGCAAGGAAGAAACCACAAACCTGACCTACAGCACCACCTTCTGGAAAACTAAAGAGGTTTCCAGCTGCCAGTCTGGTGAGTTCTAAGAATCAGGGAAGATATACATGCTCAAGAATTCGGTCACAAACAAGAAGTATGAGGCAGGTATATTGACACAAGGTTGAGGAAAACCCTAGAGTTAACAGAACCAATGAAAAATATATCCCACCTGAAAGTAGCTATTATAGATCTGAGAAGATACTGGGCAGGTATGTCAAATGCAGAAGAAGCAACACAAAACAATAAGGAACATGAAGAATCACGAAAGCATGTCATCACCAAAGATAATAATCAAAGGCACAGAATTTTCTGATCTAGCAGTTAGTGAATTAAATATTTTCTTTTTTTTTTGAGGAAACTCAATTTGCTACAAGGAAACAGATAATTCAGGAAACAAACAACATCAGGAAAAAATACATGAATAAAACAAGAAATTTAACAAAGAGATAGAACTCATAAAAAAAGAACCAAACAAATTCTGGAGCTGAGGAATTCAATGACAAGTGAGAAGGGCAGCGCAGTAGAGGGCATTTGCAGAAGAGCAAAGTGCAAGACAGAGTAAAGCAAGCTAGAGGAGAGGCAGTGTTACACAGCCCATCAGGAACATAGGTGTGGGTCACATGGTTCAGCAGCTGCCTTTGGCTCAGGCAATGATCCCAGAGTCCTGGGATTGAGTCCCACCTTGGGCTCCCTGCTCATTGGAGAGCCTATCTCTCCCTCTCCCTCTACCCCTATTCCCTGCTTGTGAGTGCGATCGCGCGCTCTCTCTCTCTCTCTCTGTGACAAATAAATAAAATCTTTTAAAAAAATCCATCAGAGAAGACAAATGAAAGAACAAGAGAGACTACATGACGTATGGGACTTCATCAAACATGGATATTAGAATAACTGGGGTTCTAGAAGGAGTAGAGAGGGGAAAGGGATAGAACATTTATTTTAAAGACATGGGCATCCCAGTTCATGAGGCTAATAGATTACCCTAGTATCTCAATGTATAAAGGCCTTCTCCAAGACACATTACAATGAGAATGTCAAAAATCAAAGGTAAAGAGAATCCTAAAGGCAGCTAGAGGGAAAAAAAAAAAAAAAAAAAGATTGTAACTTAACAAAAAAAAAATAGAAAGAAAGAAAAGAAAAGAAAAAAGAATATAAAAAGAAAAGAAGAAAGAAAAACCATTAGTCTATCAGTGGATTTTTCAGCAGAAAAGAAGAAAGAAAAACCATTAGCCTGTCAGTGGATTTTTCAGCAGAAACTCCTATAGGCCAGGAGAGTGGAATGACATATTCAAAGTGCTGAAAGAAAAAACTGCCAGCCAACAATAATTTATCCAGAGTTATCTGCTATGTATTTTGTACATAACATACAAAAATATAAACGTAAATATTATATTATACACACACACAACACACACACACACACACACACACACATATATATATACACACTTGTGTATTTAAATACTTTCCCAAACAACAAAAGTTGAAGGAGTTCAAACTGGAAGAGAAAGATGCTAAATAGGGATATGAAAACATATGAGCTTATACAACACATTGGCAAAGGTAAACATATAATCAGATTTAGAAAACTATTTCTATAATAGGATAATACATTAACCACTTAAATATAGTATAAAGGTTAAAGAGAATATTAAAATTAATACAGTTACTATAACTTGAAAATAAATACACGATATATAAAAAGTAAATTAGGACATCAAATACATAAAAGGCGAGAGTAAAAGGGTAACTTTTTGTATGCAAAGTTGCTATCAGCTTAAAATGGACTATTTTATCTATAAAATGTTTCATGTAAGATACTGGATAAGTACCTCAAATACGAAGAAGCACCACAAAACATTAAGGAACATGAAGAATTATGTTCCTTATGGTAACTACAAAGCAAAAACCCAGACTACACTCTTGAAAAATCAAGAAAGGTGGGAAACAGAACATACTACCACAAAAACAATACCACCAATTTACAGAGGTAGACAGAAACAGAAAAATGGAAGAGAACTACAAAAGAGCAATAAGAATGTAAAAATAAGTTCATATATATCAGAACTTACTCTAAATATAAATGGATTGAATTCACCAATCAAAATACACTGAATGGCTAGATGGATTTAAAAACAAGCCCCAACTATAAGCTGTTTACAAGAGACTCGATTCTGATTTAGAGATACACATAGGCCCAAAGTGAAATTGGAAAAATTTATACTTTGCAAGTGGACGGCAAAATAGAGCAGGGTAGCTTTAGTTATATGAGATAAAACATACCTTAAGCCAAAAAACACAGTGACGAGAGACAAAGAAGTTCATTATATAATGATAAAGGAGTCAATTCTTCAAGAAGATAGATAAAATGATCATAAATATATACACACCTAACATCACAGCACTTAAATATAATAAGCAAATATCAACAGATCTGAAGGGAGAAATATAATACAATACAATAATATTAAGGGACTGTAATACTTCACTTTCATCAATGGACAGAGCATCCAGACAGAAAATCAAGGAACATTGGATTAGAACCATACATTAAACTAAATGGACCTGACAGACGTTTACAGAACACTCCATCCAACAACAGCAGAACACATACTCTTCTCAAGGGCACACTGAACATTCTCCAGGATAGATCATACAATAGGTAATAAAACAAGTCTGAACAAATTTAAGAAGATTGAAATCATACCAAGTACCTTTTCTGACCACAATGTTATAAACTACAAATTGACAAGAGAAAAGCGAGAAATTGTATAAGCATGTGGAAACTAAACAACACACTCCTAAACCACCAAGGGATCAAAGAAGATATAAAAAAAATTCTTTTAATTATCTCAAAACAAATGAAAATGGAAATACAGCATGCCAAATCTTACAGAATGCTACAAAAGGAGTTCAAAGGGGAAAGCTGATACCAATAAATGGATCAGGCAAACAGAAAAATCTTAATCTAACTTTCCACCTCGGGAAACTAGAAAAAGAACACACTAAGCCCAAAGTTAGGAGAAAGAAGAAAATAAAAAAGATCAGAGCAGAAATAAATGAAACAAACCAGAACTTAACAAAAAAGAACAAAACTAAGAGCTAGGTTTTTTTGATAAATAAATTTGGCTAGACTAACAAAATAAAGAAGGAGAGAAGATTCAAAACCAGAAAGGAAAGGAGATATTACAACTACAGAAATACACAGGATCCTAAGAACTTATGACAGTTAAATGCCAACAAATTGGACAACTAGAAGAAATGGATGAAATCTAAAAAAAAAAACAATACAAACTACCAAGACAGAATCAAGAGGAAATAAAAAATACATACAAAATGCATACAAATACATATATACACATAAAATACATACCAAAAAATTCATTATTTGACAAATATTTGACAAATAATGAATAATGAGACAATCAGTAATCAAAAGAAGTCCAAGACCAGATGGTTTCACTGGCAAAGTCTACCAAGCATTTAATGAAGAATTAATGCCAATCCTTCTCAAACTCTTCCACATAATATTTTTGAAAAAGAGGGAACAATCTCAAAGTCAGTTTGCAGTGCCGGTTTCCTGACACCACAGCCAGATAAGGATGCTACAAGAAGAGACACTACAGACCAATATTCCTGATGAACGTAAAATGCAAAAATTCTCAACAAAACATTTTCAAACAAAATCCAACAGCATATAAAAAGAGTCTACACCATGACCAAGTGGGATTTATCCCTGGGATGCAAGGTTCAATATACACAAATCAATAAATGTAATATACCACATTAATAGAATGAAAGATAAAAAATCATATGATTATCTATAGATGCAGAAAAGGCATCTGACAAAATACAAAATCATTTCATTTTACAAAAGCCTCAACATGGTGCTGGGTGGCTCAGTTGGTTAAGGTTAAGCCACTGCCTTTGGCTCAGGTCATGACCAAGCCCTCCTCAGGCTCTCTGCCTCCCTGCTCAATGGGCAGTCTGCTTATCCCTCTCCCTCTGCCTCTCTCCCTGCCCCCTCATACTCCCACACCCTCCCTCCCTCAGATAAATAAATAAAATCTTTAAAAAATAAATTCAAAAAACATTCAACAAACTGGGTATGGAAGGAATATACCTCAATATAATAAGGATCATATACAACAAACCTACTTTCATCATACTCAATGGTGAAAGATTGAAAACATTTTTTCTAAGATCAGGCACAAGACAAGGGTACCCACTCTCATCACTTTTACTCAACATAGTACTGGAAGTCCCAGACAGAGCAAATAGACAAGGGGAAAAAAAGGCATCCAAACTGGAAAGGAAGATATAAAACTGTCATTATTTGTAGTTGATGTGATCTTATATAGCAAAAATCCTAAAGACTCAACCAACTAATCAAATTCAGTAAAGTTGGATATAAAAACCAGCATGCAGAAATCAATTGCATTTCCATACACACTAATAATAAAACACATTTTTTAAAACCCATCACAATTGTGTCATAAACAATGAAATACTTAGGAATAAATTTAACCAGAGGTAAAATATGTGTATAATGAAAATTATAAGACTGATGAAAGAAACTGAAGATGACACAAATAAATGGAAAGATACTGTGTGTTCGTGTTTTGTAAGAATATTGTTCAAATGTCCATACTACCCAAAACCACCTATAAAGTCAGTATAATCCCTATCAAAATTTCAATGGACAGAAATAGAAAAAAATCCTAAAATTTGTGTGGAATCACAAAAGACCCCCAACAGCCAAAGAATCCTGGCAAAGAGCAAAGCCAAAGGCACCATTCTTCCTGATCCCAAACCATATTAAAACAGCATGGTACTGGCATAAAAATAGACACCTGGACCAATGGAATAGAATAGAGAGTCCAGGGCGCCTGGGTGGTTCAGTGGGTTAAGCCTCTGCTTTCGGCTTGGATCGTGATCTCAGGGTCCTGGGATCGAGCCCCAGCATCGGGCTCTCTGCTCAGCAAGGAGCCTGCTTCCCCCTCTCTCTCTTCCTGCCTCTCTGCCTGCCTCTGATCTCTGTCAAATAAATAAATAAAATCTTAAAAAAAAAAAAAAAAAAGAATAGAGAGTCCAGAAATAAACCCACAGACATTTGGTCAACTAATATTTGACAAGGGAGCCAAGAACATTCAATGGGAAAAGGATATTCTCTTAAACATACAATGTTTGAAAAGCTGGGTAACATACAGAAAAATGAAGCTAGGCCCCTATCTTAGACCACTTGCAAAAATTAACTCAAAGTGGATTAAAAATTTAAACATAAGACCTGAAACCACAAAACTAGGGAAGAAGCTCCTTAACATTGGTCTTAACAGTGATTTTTTGATCACACCAAAAACACAAGCAACAAAAGCAAAAATTAACAACTGGGACTGCATGAAACTAAAAAGTTTCTGCATAACAAAATCAAAAAGTCAACCTACAGAATGGAAGAAAATATTTGCGATTCATGTACCAGATAATAAGTTAACACCCAAATATGTAATGAACTCATAGAACTTAAGAACAAGAAGAAATAATCCTACTAAAAAATGGGTAAGAGGACCTGGGTGGCTCAGTTGATTAAGGGGCTAACTCTTGATCTCAGCTTAGATTTTGATCTCAGGGTCATGAGTTCAAGCCCCACACTGGGTTCCATGCTGCATTCTTTAAAAAAAAAAAAAAGAAACCTGGGCAGAGGAAGTGGGTAGATTAGCACAAATGCCAGCAGACACATGAAAAGGTGCTCAACATCACTAATCGTCAGGGAAATGAGAACCAAAACCACAATGAGATATCACCTCACACTTGTTAGAATGCCTATCATCGAGAAGACAAGAGGTATCAAGCATTTGCCAGAATGTGAAGAAAAGAAAACTTCTGTGCACTGTTAGTAGGAATGTAAATTGGCACAGCCACTGTGGAAAGCATTAGGAATGTTCCTCAAAAAATTAAAAATAAAACTGCCATATGACCCAGCAATCCCATTTCTGGATATATACCCAGAGGAGATGAAAACAGGACATCAAACAGGTACCTGCACCCCATGTTCACTGCAGAATTATTCACAACAGCCAAAATACAGAAACAACCCCAGGTGTCCATCAATGGCTAGAGGGATAAAGAAGATGTAATATATGTGTGTGTATATATTAGACATATACATATGTATACATGCATATATTCATATATGTCTAATATGTACACACAATGCAATGTTATTCAACCACGAAATAAAGGAAATCCTGTTATGTGTGACAACATGGATGAACTTGAAGGCGTTATGCTAAGTGAGATAAGTCAGAGAGAGAAAGATACATACTGCATGATCTCACATGTGGAATCTGAAAAACAAACTCCTAGAAATAGAAGAACGGTGGTTTAGTATAAACCCTGGAGCACCTGGGTGGCTCAGTGGGTTAAAGCCTCTGCCTTCGGCTCAGGTCATGATCTCAGGGTCCTGGGATAGAGCCCCACATCGGGCTCTCTGCTCAGCGGGGAGCCTGCTTCTCCCTCTCTCTGCCTGCCTCTCTGCCTACTTGTGATCTCTCTCTCTCTGTGTCAAATAAATAAATAAAATCTTTAAAAAAAAAAAAAAAAAGCAAGCGCTTGACAAGTTTTGATGGCCGGCTCCTTGCTTCTGAGAGGCATCTACCCCAAAGACAACTATCTCAAACACACTGCCAGCCTTCGGACTAGATAAAGAGACAGGCCACCTCCCCACACTGAGGCTCCTTTGTTTTAGAGTTCTTGATTGATTTTTAAAATTATGTGGGAGCTCTTTTTTTTAATATTATTTATTTATTTGACAGAGAGAGACAGAATGAGAGAGGGAACACAAGCAGGGGGAGTGGGAGAGGAAGAAGCAAATTCCCACGCTGAGCAGAGAGCCGGATGTGGGACTCGATCCCAGGACCCTGGGATCATGACCTGAGCCGAAGTCAGATGCTTAAAAACTGAGCCACCCAGCCATCCCTACTTTTCCTCTTCTTGCACTTGAAATTCACCAGTAAAAAGTGAGCCCATATAACCCTAGACCCCCATCCTCCATCTCTAATAAAACTAGAACCCTGTGCCTGTGTGCTTGCACTGTGTGTTTGTGGGTCTGTGTCTGTCTGTCTGTGCAGCCCCAGGTGTCCTGTGCAAAATTCCAGTCCTGTAAGCAATAAATCTCTTTTTCCTAAGTTTCCTGATTGGTTATTGCTGAAGGGCATCTTGCAATTAGAAAAACCACAAAAGCTAATCCAGCCACCACACCAGTTAGAGATGGGCTGACAACACCACAATATACCTGCTTTACTCAGCAGGAAGGCATAACCGCCCTTTCCATTCACCATGGGGCATGCCCTTTAGCTGCAGCTCGCTGCCTCAGCGCCTAACTCAGGTGGTACCACCACCTGGGAAATGAGCACCACTTCCCGGGGTACAACACTGCCTCTGTAACGTGTTGCCTGCAGGATCCAACCCAAAAGGTCGTAGCTGCCATCATAGTCCAGCAGTCTCCCCTGAGCCAGCGTGATCAAGAGTATATAGCCCAACAAGGTGATGAGGCCACGAATTATGGAGGCCTTAACTGGTAATGATGTGCTTGAGGGCCCTTCGCTCCTCAAGGCCAAAAACAGCTAACGAGGGTGGACTGGACTGCAAGGCTACTGTTGCAGCACAAGGTGAGGCTCTGTGCTAAAGGCCTGAGGAAAAGATCCCTGTAGGTGAAGAGGATGGGAGACTGCTGCCTCCCATCACTGTGTCAGTGGGTCATGCCTGGACTACATGTCCTAACCCGGAAGAGTGGAATAGCCACCAGAGAGAAAATACTATGGTCCGTGTCACCACTTCACTCACTGCTGTCACTCTCTGTCCCCT
Source organism: Mustela putorius furo (assembly GCF_011764305.1). Lineage (NCBI taxonomy): Eukaryota > Metazoa > Chordata > Mammalia > Carnivora > Mustelidae > Mustela > Mustela putorius. The sequence continues at coordinate 18,453,677 of NW_025421998.1, forward strand.
GACCCAATGGGATATTATGGGTCCAATCCCTGGTGTGATGTCGCTAAAAAAAGTTGATGGACAAATACAAATGTCCTGAACATCCGAAGCCAGCACCTCCTAAGAACCCTGAAGAGGTACCCCAGCTTCTTGATAAGTGCAAACCCATGAAGCCCCCTGGACATTGTTCTGTGCCATGCATACAATGCCAAGACTCTAGGTCATGCTCCTAAGAGTTTTCCCCCAAGATCCTGTGCATAGCACACTGGCAGAGGTCCAGAGAGGTCTCTTGGGACACCCAGGAAAGGAAAGTGACCACCAAAGAAAAGGGCTCCCGGTGACATCACCCCAAATTTTCCAGTAACAACACGTAAGATTAACAGGAGAAAATCAAGAAGTTGAAACAGATCAAAAACTATCTTACCACGGGCACCTGGGTGGCTCAGTGGGTTAGGCCACTGCCTTCGGCTCGGGTCATGATCTCGGGGTCCTGGGATCGAGTCCCACATCAGGCTCTCTGCTCAGTGGGGAGCCTGCTTCCCTCTCTCTCTCTGCCTGCCTCTCAGTCTACTTGTGATTTCTCTCTGTCAAATAAATAAATAAAATCTTAAAAAAAAAAAAAAAAACACAAAACTATCTTACCAGAAATTCAAAGCTTTCTTAAAGATTTCATGCAGCAGGAAGGACAGAGGGGGTCTAACTGGCTATTGCAGGGTTTTTTGTTTGCTTGTTTGAAATGGCCTCTGAATGGTCCATGGCAGGCAGCAAAACCTATCAACTGGCTGGTATCTCGACAGCCCCTAAAATCCATTATTTTCTTAAAGCCCCACTTGGGCGATATGCTCATTTCCTCTGAGATACCACAGATCCTGAGCCCCCCCTGGCTTTCCCATGACTGAGGCAGAATGAAAAAATACGCCTCACAAAGTATCCCTGCCACCAAAGGAAAACCTGAGAGGGTAATCAAGGCCTCCAGGAGGATGAAGATGGGGAAAGGAAGGCAAAGGCCACCAGAGCGACCACTATTTGGACCAGGACCCTCCCTCCTAACCTGAATATTTATTGCCTGGGGCTGTGCTCATCCTTCCACCATAATGATCGCTGCTAAGTCTCATAGTAAGTGGAAAACGTTAGATGAGGCCCATCTCCTGCTGCATAAAACTGGCATGGTTCAATGGCTTGATCATTTCCATGACCATAGTGACCTAAATGACCCCCTCTTCATCTCCAGCCCTGAAGAGACTCCATTTGACCCGGAGTCCAGAGAATTATTCTTTATAAGGTTCTCCCTCTAATTACTGTCGGGCACGAGCACATTTTATTTATTTATTTATTTATTTATTTATAATTTTTAATTTTTTATAAACATATATTTTTATCCCCAGGGGTACAGGTCTGTGAATCGCCAGGTTTACACACTTCATAGCACTCACCAAAGCACATACCCTCCCCAATGTCCATAACACCACCCCCCTTCTCCCAACCCCCCTCCCCCCAGCAACCCTCAGTTTGTTTTGTGAGATTAAGAGTCACTTATGGTTTGTCTCCTTCCCAATTCCATCTTGTTTCATTTATTCTTCTCCTACCCCCTCAACCCCCCATGTTGCATCTCCACTTCCTCATATCAGGGAGATCATATGATAGTTGTCTTTCTCTGCTTGACTTATTTAGCTAAGCATGATACGCTCTAGTTCCATCCACATTGTCGCAAATGGCAAGATTTCATTTCTTTTGATGGCTGCATAGTATTCCATTGTGTATATATACCACATCTTCTTTATCTTTTCATCTGTTGATGGACATCTAGGTTCTTTCCATAGTTTGGCTATTGTGGACATTGCTGCTATAAACATTCGGGTGCACGTGCCCCTTCGGATCACTACATTTGTATCTTTAGGGTAAATACCCAGTAGTGCAATTGCTGGGTCATAGGGCAGTTCTATTTTCAACATTTTGAGGAACCTCCATGTTTTTTTCCAGAGTGGTTACAACAGCTTGCATTCCCACCAACAGTGTAGGAGGGTTCCCCTTTCTCCACATCCTCACCAGCATCTGTCATTTCCTGACTTGTTGATTTTTATTTATCTATTTTTAAAGATTTTATTTATTTATTTGACAGAGAACACAAGTAGGCAGAGAGGCAGGCAGAGAGAGAGAGAGAAGTAGGGTCCCCGCTGAGCAGAGAGCCCAACTCGGGGCTCGATCCCAGGACCCTGGGATCACGACCCAAGCCAAAGTCAGAGGCTTTAATCCACTGAGCCACCCAGGTGCCCCACTAGCACATTTTAATTGGGACTGCCAGAATCGTCCAAAAGACACCAAAACTCCTAGGAAGAAATTTTCTCTGTCCCTTGAAGATATAAATCTTGCCATGTCTTTGAAATGTAAACACCCAGGCAGTAATTAAAACTGCCCACAACCCTCAGACTAAAGAACAATGGATGGAGAACACTTTTAAAACACAAAGTGCTCTAAGAGACCTCTTGCCCAAGATCCAGTCCACCTTAATCTAGCCTCCTAAGATTACTTGTCAAGAACAAACGCAAATCTTAAAAAACTTCTCCACAAGTATTAGTAAAAAGTCTAAGCCATTGGCTTGGGTAATCGTTGTTAGGGTCCGTGATCAAAGGAACGAGACTGATACAAAGCGAAGGTCAAACAAAACTTTATTTCGCGCCAAGCATCAAGAATCAAACTGACCGGTCAGGGCTATCTCTTACGAAAAGGCGAGGATGATGTTCCCGACAAGGTCACTCCCAAGAAGGCCGCTCCGGACGAGGCTGCTCTAGATGAGGCTGCTCCGCAGATGAGGCCACTCCGTGATCAGAGCCGCTCCCAAGAAGAGGCCACTCCCAAGATGAGGCCACTGCTCCATGAGGTTGCTCCCCAGACAGGGCCGCTCCCAAGAAGGGGCCATTCTGGACAAGACCACTTCCCGGACGAGGCCGCTCCCAACGTCAAAGAGGCAACAATGACAGCGACGATGACAAGGAGGACAACCCGAATGACACAGACTCTGCTCTCCACGATACCACTCTGACAAGGCTGCCACCCAGAGGAAGCCACCGCTGCAGACAAGGCTGCTCGTGGCTCAGAGTGGTGAGGCATTTTGAGGCAAGGCTGCTGGCGGCTAGGGGCCGTTGGCATCTCAGGGCCACTGGCATCTGGGGACCGCTGGCATCCAGGGGCTGCAGGCGTCAGGACCACTGACCGCTGGGCCGCTGGACTGCTGGAGTCTCAGGGCCACAGGCGTCGAGGGACCACTGACAGCAGGACCGCTGGTGTCCGGGCAGCTCAGGGCTGCTGGAAGCTGCACGCGGCTTAAGGCTGCAGGTGGCTCGGGGCCGCCAGAGGCGGGGCCGCAGGCGGCTAGAAGCTGCAGGCGGCTGGAGGCTGGAGGCTGCACGCGGCTGGAGGCTACAGGCGGCGACTCAGGGCCACCAGAGGCAGGACCGCCGGAGGCGGGGCGCAGGCGGCTGGAAGCTGCAGGTGGCTAGAGGCTGCAGGCTGCAGGCTGCAGGCTGCGGCTGGGGGCCGTCAGAGGCTGGAAGCTGCAGGCGCAGGGAGCGCCGGTGGTGGGACCGCTTGTGGCAATTATAGCTCTTACAAGAGCTGTTACAGCTCCTCCACTCCGCCGACTCTCCACTCCCATCGACTCTTCTGCTCCCAGCGCAGCTCTCCTCCTGCTCCCCGCACAGCTCTCCTCCTCCCCTGCTAGCCTCACAGCACCCTTTATGCAGTTGGTTGAGTCCCACCCCTATACAGGTGGCCAATCGGATCTCAATCCACCCTAGTGGATATACACATGCTGCACCGATTGGACATCTCCACCTGGCCTGCCCCACCCCTACATCCGGGGTCCACAAGCAAGTTCCTCTGGGAGGGGCAGGCCCTTACAATCCTAACTTGTTCTGTCTGCTGGACACATTTTGGATTAAAAAGTTATTTGCAAACTACTGAGTTTTATATGTTGTCATACCTGATTCAAAACTAAAAATTTAAAATGAAAGCTACAGGGTCTGTGAGTCTGTCTGCATGTTTTTGTATATGTGTAAACTTGTACTGTGTATAGGCAATTTTTTTTCCTACCTCTGGATGGTACTGCCAAATTTAATTTGTAAAACAGCTCATCTGACTTGGCTTAAAGAAAAATAAACACTTATCAAATTAAGTATTTCTAAACTCTCAGAAATGTAATAGAAACTAACCCAAATGTTTTTCAACTTTACAGGACCTAGGAGAATCTTTGGTAAATAACATCTAAAGTTTGTTAGTTTAATTAAAATAGGCATGTCTTCAGAGTTATCAGCATCAACTACAAGTGGACACAATTTTATTCTACCTAGGTTTATAAGCCAAATAAGTTCATGTTATCTCTGTTGCAAAAAAAAATTTGTCAGCAAGAAAAACAAGCTGATGGATAGCTCTTTTAATGTCTCACAAGATTTTCATGAGTTATCTAAATATAATTGTTAAGAACAAGTACATTAAATAAATGTAAGTGAAATAAAAGCTGTTAAGTAAACTTTTCCATAATTATGTGTTATGATATGTCTACTTAAATAGGTTCCCAAATCTCTTTGGTAATTTATACCCTCGGTGTTTTGCTACGTTAAATGGTGGAAATTCATGAAATGTCTAGATCATCTCCAAATAAGATAAAATGCTGAAACATTAATTGCTAAACAAACTTATCTACTCTTAATCTCTTATCCAGAGGAAGTAAAAATACTTAGATGTATTAGCAATCAGGTTTGAGCCACACTGAAAAATTCAACCATGATTCTACCATGAGGAAATGTGCTTTCCTAGAAATTTTGAAATGTATCCATAAATTTGCCATTCTAAAAAAATACTGGCCTGACAGTTCACAATAGCTTGCACTTCTTAGTTTTCATTAGAAATTAAGGTATTGAGGGTTAAGAATTCTAATAATAAATGTAATTAAAAGGTGCTAGAAATAAAGGAGGAAAACTCTGTATGCAAGGAAAATAGAATGTAATTTTGATTAAGAAAAGGTATGAGGTAAAGGTATGAGGTATGCAAATGCATGTTTGTTAAGGGAAAAGAAAGTAAATTTGTCCTAAAGTAAAACTGGTTACATCGGAATGGGATAGAGGAAAATAAAGTACAACATGGTAGAGCAAGTTGGGGAACGACAGAAAGGGGAAAGAAGAATTTTATCTTCTATAATCAAGCTAACTGAAACTGAATTATTATTATAAGGATTTTTTAAATGGCTTTTATTATCAATAGAGTACTTATATAAATATAAATCTAATTTTCTTTCCTATGCTACAAGAACAATGTTTTCTTGGACCACTGGTCTACTTATAAGAATGAAAAAGCTTTCCTTTACCTATTAAGTAATCTGCCTAGAAAACAAAGATACTATGTTTAATCAAAATAATTCCCTGTGCTTCATGCTGTCTTTATCAGGTCTTTGATCACTTACGAAAACTAAGTTTTCTCAATTAAGAGCTAAAGTGGTTGGTTTTGTTTTGCTTTACAGCTATGTAACTTTTTGCATTTACCTGAGAAGTCTGTCACTTTGGTTAAAGGATAAGTATCATTTCACAGTGACCTATGATCCTATTTAATCAAGTGTATTAATCATCTTGATATTTCTGACAAACTTCTCAAAAATCGAATTCTAAATGAAGTCTTTCTGACCTCAGATTAGGCCTTTTCAGAAGGTCCCTGATATATCTAAAAATATTTGTTCTCATAGAAAGAGAAATGAAAAATTAGGTTTATTTGACATTTTAAATTACACAGGAAGCACTATCAAATAAGAAGTGGCACCGCAGGGGCACCAGGGTGGCTCAGTGGATTAAAGCCTCTGCCTTCGGCTCAGGTTGTGATCCCAGGGTCCTGGGATCGAGCCCCGCATCGGGCTCTCTGCTCAGCAGGGAGCCTGCTTCCCTTCCTCTCTCTCTGCCTGCCTCTCTGCCTACTTGTGATCTCTGTCAAATAAATAAATAAAACCTTTGAAAAAAAAAAAAAAGTGACACCATAACCTCTCTAAACAAGATGAAAGAACAAACAAAACCCCAAAACAAGCAGAAGGAAGGATATAATGAAGATCAGAGCAGAAATAAATCTTCAAGAAACCAAAAAATCTAATAGAATAGATCAATGAAAATAAGAGCTGGTTCTTTGAAAAGATTTACAAAACAGGGGCACCTGGCTGGCTCAGTTAGTAGAGTATGCAACTCTTGATTTCGGGTTGTAAGTTTGAACACCATGTTGGTTATAAAGATTTCTTAAAAATAAAATCTTTAAAAATATTTTTTTTAATTTATTTTTATTTATTTATTTTATTTAACTTCAATTAACTAACACATTGTGTATTATTAGCTTCAGAGGTAGAGATCAGTGCTTTTAAAAAAAAGAAATTCTTAAAAAAAAAAAATCAACAAAACCTCTAGCCAGACTCCCCCCCCCCCAAAAAAAAAATAGGGTTGTGGGGAGTGGGACCTCAAACAAACAAAATCACAAATGAAGGAGGAGAAATAACGGACACCACAGACGACACTAAGGGCTTGCTGTACAAACAGCCTAGTCAGCTGACGAGCAGAGAGAGCATGTTCCTGATCCCAGTGGAATAGAGTCTTATTGAAGGAAGAGTATAAACTGGGGCAACATTTTTGGAAGATTGTTCAGCAATATTCACTGAAATACAAAATGCAGGGGCACCTGGGTGTCATGGTCATTTAAGCATCTGACTCTTGGTTTCAGCTCAGGTCATGATCTCAGGGTCATGGGATCCAGGCTCCACACTCAAGAAGGAATCTGTTTAAGTTTCTCCCTCCTTCTCCTTCTGCCTCTCCCCCTTGCACTCTCTCTCTCACTCTGTCAAACAAATAAATCTTTTTTAAAAAATACAAAATGCACATTCTTTTTGATCCACAGTTTATCTCCTAGCATTGTATCTGTGAATATACTAAGCAAATCACAACAAGTAAAGCAGTGTTTATAGCAGGAAACAAAAATGGGTAATAACCAGGGTACCTGGGTGGCTCAGTCAGTTAAGATTCTAACTGTTGATTTCAACTCCAGTCATGACCTCATGGTCATGGGACTGAGCCCCACATCAGGCTCCATGCTCAGTGTGGAGTCTGTTTCAGATTCTTTTTCCTTCCCCGCTGCCCTTCTCTACTCACATGCTCGTTCCCTCAAATAAAATTTTTTTAAAAATGTGTAATAACCTAAATATTAGGACACTGATAAATAAATCATGCTCTATCCAAGAAATGAGACATTTTGCAATTGTCAAAATACACTCTACATATACACATATATAGGATGATCTCCGAGACATATTATTAAATTTTAAAAAAATCAAAGTTCAGAAAAATGACAAAAAATACAAACTGGCAAAAAAAAAAAAAACCCGTAGGAAAGAAACCCAAACTGCCAATATGAAGACATGCTCAATCTCAGCAGTAATGAAGGACTACTAATGATAATAAGAAACCATTTCCCCTTCAGAAAATTGACAAAAATGACTTCTGATAATACCACGTGTTGGAAAAAAAAAAAAAAGGAATAGCAGGAACTCTTACACATCAGCAATAGTATTATTCACAAGTGAAAAAGGGACCTACCTCTCAGGACTTCTGCCTGACCGAGAGACTGCTGAGGACATAAAAATGAAAAGACCTTTCATTTTCTTTTTTGATAAAGTTATAAAAATGTAGATCACACATAGGCTATGACTTTTAACAAAGTATTTGAAAAAGACTTTCATGATTTCCAGGAGGAGAATTGAAGCTATGTGGTTGATAATTAGAACTGGGAGCACTCACAGCTGGGTAAACAAGAGTTCGTACTGATTAATCAGCCAATACCAGCCAAACCCAGGAGACTGGGTTTTTTCAATGCCTTGAGTGACAGAAGACATGGCCTGCTCACCCAGGGGGTAAATCTATCACCCAACACAGTACATATCCAACTGATCTATTGGACGAAGCAAAAGATTCAAAAAGACTGGGCAGGTAAATGTACAACAAAACAATATTATAGACATCAGTGTGAAACCAAATGTTTAAGTACAATTTTCAGTAGGATGAGTACAGAATAGGAGGGCTGTGGTTTATTAGCAGTTCATGTCAAAAAGAACTGGAAGGATTTTTTTCATTAGAAGACCAACTCAAATGAACAGTATGATGTGGCGACCCCTCCACCCTTGAAAAAAGATTTATTATAGACTGAGACATTTTTACAAGAGTTCAGAAGATGATGAGCTAATTAAGCTATCTGAAGTACCATGTTCAGATCTGGTTTCCACATTTGAAGAAGGACATTTTAACATTAGTTCTTATGAGGCAGGTACTAAAAGCTCCACTTTATAAGAAACTACAGTTCAGAGAAAACATGGCAGCACAGCTTATAAACAGCCAAGCCAGGACTCAAACCAATGTCTCTAAGTGTAAAGCACTGGCCCTTGATTATGACATTCTACCACTCCCAAATGGAGGGCAGCCAAAGAAAGATCAAGTTGGAGAAGAATGTTCCAACAGTGAGAAGCACTGGGAACAGAACTCCTACAGCAAACAACACGTGGCACATTCCTATGATTTCATAAGTTGAACTGGGCCCAGAAGGCTGATATAAACAAATCAACAACTGGTTATGAAGATAGAAAATAAAAATGAGAAACTGAGGGTTGCAGAAGGAAAGGTGGGTGAGGAGATAGAGTAGCTGCACGATGGGTATTAAGGAGAGCCCGTGATGTGAGGAACACTAGGTGTTAGACACAACTAATGAATCACTGAACACTACATCAAAAACTAACAACTGTATGTTGACTAACTGAATTTAAATAAACTTTAAAAAAGAAAAGAAAAATGAGAATTATGAATGCTTTAACAGTCTTATAATGGCTATTAGTAGATATAGTCAATGACCTGACATCTTGAGGAGAAGCTTACTCACTGCCTCATCTGAGCCATCTGGGCCCTGTTCCACCACCTAGATTATACTGGAAGTTCATTGATAGTTAAAAAAAAACAAGCAGATGGAACCCTGGGGTCACCTTTGGTCTAAGGTAACTCAAACTCAGAGAGGCTCAAAGTGAGGCAGGTAGGTAGACCAACCTTGAACTCTCCAGTTATAACTACTCAGGTGTTTCCAAACCACCAGAGGGAGCAGCATGAGGAAAAAGTAATGCTAAATGCTCTGGCAGGAAGTGATCCAAGTTCATTTCAGGTGGTTGAATCCCAAGAATTTTCCTTTATCCACTGCAAAGGAGAAAGGCACTTACTACAGGAGGAAGTGAGGCTATGAGCCTGGAGCTACCGATACCATTCTGCTACCACAGGAGGAAGGTCTAACTGGTAATAAAGGGTAACAGAGGGAAGCATTGCTGGGAGCCTGAAAGAGAATCCTAGGGTGAATGCTATCTATGCTAGTTATTTATTGCTATGTAATGAATTACCCCAAAACAAAGCAATGTAAAGCAACCCACTGATTATCTTGAGGGAGCTGTCAGGCAGGAATGCAGTGGGACCCAGCTGGGTGGTTCTAGGTCAGCAGTTAGGATAATAACCAGGACTACAGTCTTTTCAAGGCATTACTGGGGGAAGAGCTGCACTCACATGGCCTGTCCACAGGTCACAGAGAACCCACTTCCAAGTTTGCCCACATGACTTTTGGCAGGTCTCAGGTTCTTGGTGGCTGGAAACATTCATTTCTTGCCACCTGGGTCTCTCCACGGGGCTACTCACAACATGGCAGCCTGACTCTCCCAGATCAAGAGCTCTGGGACAGTGGAAGCGAGGGACGGCAAGCCAGACAGAAGTCACAGTCCTTTTATAACCTAATCTTGGAAATGACATCCCACTCCTTTAGCCATATTCTACCTGTTGGAAGCAAGCCTCTAGATCCAACCTACACTCAAGGTAAAGGGATTACACAGGGCATGAATACCAGGAGGAAAGGATCGTGAGGAACCATTTTGGAGACTGGAGACTGCCTAACACAACGATATTTAAGACTCTGGATGGGAGCCAAGCCATGCCTGAAGACAGATACTTCTGGTCTTTTCAGTTATGAGAGTTACTTTTCTTTGCGGCAATCAGTTTGAGTAGGGGTTCTGTCAACTCACCTGTAGCTCAAGGGGTCCTTCACCAATATGTTAATATACACACTGAAAACAAATACCATCATCAATAAAACCAAAGTGGCAATAGTGAGGTCATCAAAACAAGTTTTCCCTGGAGTGGATGTGTAAGCCAACCCATACTCTGAAATGTCCTGTGTGATCTTTGAGGATATTTTTGGATTTATTCTGCCTAGATTTATTCTGACATTCTGATATTCTTTTCAGCTAATTTAGCATGCCTGTGGCATTGCGAGAGCATGCCAAAGTCAGAATTTCACTGCCAAAAAATGACGGCAAATAGAAATCCATCAGGACTGCAACTAGTTTGACCTGCTATTAACACTCCAACCATGAATACAGAAAGAAAAGCTTGAAAAAAATGGAAAGCTAAAATAAAAATAAGTTTAGCTCAGTTAAAGGCAAACAATAAACTCAAATTTGATGGGGTTTTTTTGTTTGTAGTGCCTAAGAAAATATTGCCTATACACAAATGATGTGAAAATCTGATAAGCGCTTACATAATTTTAGTAGGAAGATAAGCTATCATGTATCTAGGGCTGAGAAACTCTAAAACAGACAATCCTGAGACTTGGGAATCTTTCCTTCTAAACCCATCCTTAAAATGGACCATAGTCCCCTCTCATCCACAGTGTCACTTTCTTGGTTTCAATTATGTGGTTCAAAAGCAACTGGTCCTCTGACACATGGTCAGAAGGTCAATGGTAGTCTAACACTACATCCTAGTGCCTACATTGTTCTCACCTCAACTAACAGTACAGGCACTTTATCTCACATCATCACACGTGTGAGCACAGGACCATATTTTGAGAAAGAACACAATGACATAACTTTTATTACACAATAGTGCTATAATTGTTCAATTTTATTCTTGTTAAGAATTTATGATTTATAATTTGTAAGTTTATATTTATATAATTTATATTTATAATATATTATTATTATAATTTATATAATTTATAATTTAAATTTTTTTCCAGTATATATGTATAGAAAAAAACATGGTAGACATAGGGTTCAGTACTTTGCATGGTTTTAGGCATTCCCTGGGGGGAAGTGAGGGGCTTGGAACATATCCCCTGTGGAAAAGGTGGGGAGGCCTTCTGTATTCTGTTTAGCAACCAGTCATGGTAGAGGATGTCACTCGACCATGAGAAAATCTGTTTGCTTTAGAAAGCATAATGTGTATAATACTGCTTATTATTTTTAACAAAAACTTCACTAATTATCTTCTTAACAGTACATATTCACATGCACAGTGGTGTTTCACTTCCTTCTAAATCAAGTATTGTCAAACTTGACCATGCTTCTAAATCATCTAGGGGCTTGTTACAATGCATATGGTTGGGCCTCATCCCCAGAATTTCTGATAAAGTTAGTCTTGGGGTGATGGCCTAAAACCTGCATTTCTAGCAAATTCCCATGCGATCCTGCTGGTGGTGACTGGGGACCACACTGAGCCCCAGGGTCCTCTCACAGCTACTTGCAGGCACAGTGCTGATTCCCACAGCCTCTAGGGATCCCACATTCTGGGCACTAAAACTCCAAGTTCTTATCCAATAGCCTTCTTTTTTCCACTCCTGACACTTCTAGCTTCCATGAAAGAACCTGTGGATGCTACTAACTTCCTCAAAGAATTTTAGATTTCTCTAAAATTCACTGGAGGATTAGTCACTGGAGGATTTTTACAGTTTCACTTTAAAAAGTGGGGGTGCACAAAGATACAAAGGTATTGATCCAAAGGGGAACCTGCACCCCAATGTCTATAGCAGCAATGTCCACAACAGCCAAACCATGGAAAGAGCCTAGATGTCCATCAACAGATGAATTGTTAAAGAATATGTGATATAGGGACACCTGGGTGGCTGAGTCGGTTGGGTCTCTGCCTTCTGCTCACGTCATGATCTCAGGGTCCAGAGACCAAGTCCCACATCGGACTCCTTGCTCAGCAGGGAGGTTGCTTCTGCCTCTGCCTACCACTCCTCTGCTTGTGCTCTCTTTCTGGCAAATGGATAGATAATATCTTTAAAAAAAAAAAAAAAAAGACGTGGTATATATACCCAACGGAGTATTAGCCATCAAAAATAATGAAATCTCTCAGTTGGTTGGATGACTGCCTTCGGCTCAGGTCATGATCCCGGAATCCCAGGATTGAGTCCCGCATCAGGCTCCCAGCTCCATGGAGAGTCTGCTTCTCCCTCTGACCTTCTCCTTGCTCATGCTCTCTCTCTCCCTCTCTCTCAAGTAAATAAATAAAAAAATCTTTAAAAAAAAATAATGAAATCTTGCCATTTGCAATGATGTGGATGGAACTAGGGGGTATTATGCTAAGCAAAATAAGTCAGTCAGAGAAGGACAATTATATGATTTCACTCATACATAGAATTTAAGAAACAAAATGGGAGAATAGAGGATGGAGGAAAATATAACAAAACATAATCAGAGAGGAAGAAACCCTAAGAGACTCTTAACCATAGAAAACAAACTGAGGGTTGCTGGAGAGGAGGTGGGGGTGTGGGGAATAGGGTACCTGGGTGATGGACATTAGGGAGGGCATGTGATGTGATGAGCTCTGGGTGTTATATATAACTGATGAACTACTGAACTCTACTTCTGACACTAATAATAGACTATATGTTAATTAATTGAATTTAATTTTTTTTAAAAAGTGGGGTATGGGTACCATCTGACCTCTTGCTGAAGGAGCAAAATTGGAGCTGGATCTTTAATAAGCTTAAAACACTAGCAAGAGAGTAGAATTTTTATTATATAGCCTAAGAAAATTTTATTACCTAAAAGATATTATTTCAATTAAGTTCCAATTTTTTTTTATTGTAGTAAACAATTGCTTGGAAAAAAAGTTAAAAAATTGAACAAACTAGATTTTAGTTCTATTCAGGGACAAGGATTTCTTTTTTTCTTTTTTTTTTTTTAAGATTTTATTTATTTATTTGACAGACAGAGATCACAGGTAGGCAGAGAGGCAGGCAGAGAGAGAGGAGGAAGCAGACTTCCCGCTGAGCAGGGAGGACAATTCGGGGCTCGATCCCAGGACCCTGAGATCATGACCTGAGCCGAAGGCAGAGACCCGGGACAAGGATTTTTTAAGTATATTTTTTCTTTTTGCAATTTGTGTTCAGACAGAGCCTAGACATATAATCAGACTTCAAGGAGAAAGCGTGTTCAAAACAGATGAAATAATTTACTTTATTAATTGCACAAATTAATTGCTAAGGAAATTTGAAGTTGTCGTCAACCGTAAATGAATAGGAAAAAAAGGGGGGGGGGTTTAAAGAAATTCTACATTTCTTTGCCTTCATTCATCAGAGTGCTAAAACCAATTTTTCAGAATCTCTCAGAATGAAAGACCATAGAGGGTGGTTTCCATGGGTTTCCAATGAGAACACTGCAGTCTTTTATTTTTATCTCCATGTGAAATAGAATAGATCTGCTGCTTGGTTCTTTTATTTTCACTTCTTCCTGTGTTAGGGCTTCCCTTCTCTGATGAAGAGTTAATGCGATGACTAAACAGCGCTGGGGGGAGTGGCTGTGTTTTCCGCACTGTATACAGTACTTCAGACATGGTTGAGCATCCCAACTTACCAAGTAACTGAAGTCTCACCAGCTAGCGCTCCCTAATTTATTCATTCACATAGACGCTTATTAAGTACCTGGTAGGTACTGGTGATGCAAACTTATAATATACCAGCCCTGCCTCAAATGCACAGTCTAGGGAAGGAGACAGCCACAAACGGGCGGTTACAGAGGCGTAGGCTGAGACCCAGCCTCAGGAGTCAGAGCGCAGGAGTGTCAGCTGCTATCACGGGAGTGGATGCCCTCGCTCTGGGGCTCTGAGTAGATGCAAGCTAGGAAAGAACGGGACCTGTGGGAACACCAACATTTACGAACAGAGAAACAACAGAGCTGTGGGAGAGGAGATCAGAGCAGGTGAGCAGCAAGGGTTACACCACAGAAGCCAAAGGGGATGTTTCCAGAAGGGAAAACTCTCAACAGTGTCACTCACAGTGGGGAGGGCGGGTGAAATAGCCCAGAAAGAGCTGTTATGACTCAATTTGCTGACAGCCTCACAGAAGTGGTGTCAGGGGAGAGATGAGGAAGCTTAAGGCCAGAGCTGGAAAGTGTCTGTAGGAGGATTTCAAGGACAGGAAGACAGGAATTCTTTCCAGACTAAACAGATGATGAAAAAGCATTCCTGGCTGGAAGAAATGGTCCCCGTTAAGGTCAGGTAAGGGCAGAGAGGTATGAATTAAATCTTGGTCTTCAGGCCTCTAACCTGCCTGGACTCTGCCAGGCCCTAATCATGGGTTGACGTGGCATGTTTTCGTAAAATTTGCAAAAGAAAGATATTAGAGCTGCAACTGGTTGAGACCACTGTCTCTTCCACTCTGGCTTCCCCTCCTAGTACTCCTCCCAGTTATGTGTGAACGAACACCGGCTCTGGGGATCCAACTAAAAAGAAGTTGAGGATATATCTGGTTTGAGTTTAATGGGATATATTTAGGTGGTTCACAGTTACCTCCATATAGAGCTAAGCTTGTTAACTGTCCCCATATAAGAATACCTTCCTGGGGACGCCTGGGTGGCTCAGTTGGTTAAGCAGCTGCCTTCGGCTCAGGTCATGATCCCGGCATCCTGGAATCAAGTCCCACGTCGGGCTTCTTGCTCGGCAGGGAGCCTGCTTCTCCCTCTGCCTCTGCCTGCCATTCTGTCTGCCTGTGCTTGCTCTCTCTCCCTCTCTCTGACAAATAAATAAAATCTTAAAAAAAAAAAAAAAAAAGAATATCTTCCTGGAACATTCCTACCATCTACCCTGACTACTAAACCAGGGTCATGATCTGGGAGCCCAAAGGTCATTTGTCTTATGGTGCCCAGCTCTGGAAGAATGTGGATAGTTAGGGAGAAACTAAGTTTGAAATGTAGAGAACCAGAAGCTAGACTATGGAAAATTTTTCCAACCATCATAACTTATAAATGAAGAAACTCGTCCAGAGGATTTCCCAAATTTTACAGGTTAATTCTAAAGTTTGAAATTATATTACCAATAATGAATTATAAAGCTGTAAATAACTTTAACTCTTTTTTTTAAGGACTTTTTTTTTAAAAAGGAATTTTAATCAAACCAGGCTAAAAGGAATGATCTATGCATGTATCTGTCTTAATCTATTCAAGCTATTGCAAAAAAATAAAATAATTTTTTTTTAAATGGTATGGCTTAAAGAACACACATTTATTTCTCACAGCTCTGGAAGCTGAGAAGTCTAACATTAAGATGCTGACAGAGTCGATGTCCAGTGAAAGCCTGACTCCTGGTTCATAGATGGTTATCTTTTCTTTGTGTCCTCACTGGGCAGAAGGGACAAGGGAGCCCTCTGGGGTCTCTTTCATAAGGACACTCATCCCATTCCTGAGAGCTCTGCCCTCAGACCTAATCACCTCCTAACACCATCACACTGAGAAATAGTCTTCCAACACCTGAACCTAAGAGAACAGAAACACTCCATCCATAGCACCATCCTTCTGTCATCTCAAAAACCATCAAGTCTCTTCCATATGAAAATGTGCTCAAAGAGTAAGTAGCCACAAACATAGGAAAAAAGTACTATAGAGGGATGTTGGCCAGGTAGTAAGTGTCTTTTGTTATTTTGCTAGATTTATGAGACATTTCTGTTACTGGCTTGCCTCAAAAAAGGTTTAATCTGTTATAACCTATGTCTCAACCTAAATACTTTGATATCTAACATCTATTCTATTTTGTGTAGTTTTCCTCAAATTGCACCCCAGACACACACACAATTTATCTAAGTTTCTGGGTCCACAACTCTTAGATCTGCCCCCATGGTGTTAGGCTTCATGGGATACTTGCACCTACAACATTTGTTTTGCTGGACAAAACTGAATTTACTCATTGTACATTTGTTGTACAAAGTTTGGTTTGTGATGAATCTTGTATTGTTTATACTATTTTTCTGATCTTATTGCAATTTACCAAGCCAGCACTATAAAAAGTGGCAGGGGGGACTGGGTGCCTCAGTCAGTTAAGTGTCTGCCTTCCACTTGTGTTATGATCTCTGGCTCCCTGCTCAGTGGGAAGTCCACTTCTCCCTCTCCCTCTGCTCCTTGCCCCCACTTGTGCTCTCCCTCCCTCTCAAATAAATAAAATCTTAAAAAAAAAAAAGTGGCACAGATTCACTTGAGGTTAGAAGGGAAAGATGAGCTTCTCTTCACACAAGTCATGTAAGTTGTTTGTGGGGGCTTTGTTGTTTAAATGAGAATAATAGTGGAATTGTTTCTAAATACAATGGAAGACATTTTCTTCCACCTGGATTCTAGTATCCAAGAAGAGTGTGAAGTACTTGGTAAATGTTCAGTAAATGTTTGTTGACCGACTTGTTGACTCCTTATTAATACGGAGAGGAAAATATTTGTTAGAATACAGATCGAATGGAGGTAAAACATTAGAATAGACTTTTCCTTGGGTTCTCAGCAATAATTTTCATTAATTTTCTTCAAACCTTGAATATAAATGACTGTACATTCTCTAAGCACATAAGAGCATTATGAAGGAGGCAGAATCTGGTCAAAGATGAAATGGCAGGGGTGCCTGGGTGGCTCAGTGGGTTAAGGCCTCTGCCTTCAGCTCAGGTCATGATCTCAGGGTCCTGGGATTGAGCCCCGCGTCGGGCTCTCTGCTCAGCGGGGAGCCTGCTTCCCTTCCTCTCCCTCTGTCTGTCTCTCTGCCTGCTTGTGATCTCTGTCTTTCAAATAAATAAATAAAATCTTAAAAAAAAGATGAAATGGCAGTCATTAACCACATCCTTTAAAACTGCTGGTCCCAACAACGGCTTTCAGCTTAGAAGAGGGTTAAGCAGGTCAAAAAATAAAGCAGTAAATCAGGAAGCCACTAGGGGGCCACAAAGGGCTAGGAATTTATTGAAGAGCCAACCAACAAAGTCTCTTGAGGAGATAGGAATGACCTAACTCCTTTTTGGGCCAAATCTGCATGACCCAGAAGGCCAAGGTAAAAACCTTGTTCCAAAGAACTGAGAAAGAAATAGAAGGGGACTTTAAAAAGTCAATCCAGAGTGGCAGAGAATAGATAAAGTAGGAAACACATAAAAAGCATGGATACGAGGATCAGAGAATATATTCCTAGGAATGTTAAATGCAGGATTGGAAATTACAAGGACCATAAAGAATATGCAAAAACCAAAGTCATAATTCACTAGAAATTCACAATTCTGAATACAGAAAGCAGAGGGCACATAGTCCGGTAATCCTGGGCTGCTCCACTCAGCCTGAGCTAAGAACAGATCAAACCACAACTAGTGACTAGACTATACATTCCTGAACTGAGTCCTCCAGTAAAGAAAACACATTTTAGGCAATCAACACTGCTCTAGCTTTCTGCATTGCTCATCATCCCAGAAGGCAGTAGCTATTTACTGTGCAAACTGTGTAATCTCAACCTGTGCACATCTTAGTTTCCTCATCTGAAGATAAAGACAGCAGTCCAAGGCAGTTGACATTTTATGTGATGGATTCGATAGTGGCCTCACATTATGGAAGACTCAGTACTTGAAGACTGATCCAGACAAGTATCAAACATTTCTGTTGTCTCAAGCTGGCACAGTTCACAACGCATTCAACCAACCAACCTTGAAGTTCCAGGATTCTTGAACAATGTTGGTTGGAGCTGAGGAGAGGTGAGGGGATAGACACATTCACTTCATTTCAAATTCTTCCACACAAACTGAGACTTTAATATTTTTGCTAAACTGTATAAAAACTCCATTAAATAAGTATCATTTAAATTAATCAAATGAGTCTCAGGCACAAAGGACTAGAGTAGACCTTGATCATTTTATCTGTCAGCTATTGCTGTGTAACAAAACGCCCAAAACTCAGAGGCTTAAAACTACCACCATTTGTTAATTCTCACTCATCTGCCAGTTAAGCTGGGGAGATGGTTAATCTAGGCCAGGCTTGGCTGGGCAGTTCTGCTGGTCTCAGCTGGGCTTACTCATGAATTGATAGCCAGCTAAGAACTGAATGGTCTAGCTGAATTTAGCTCTGCTTCCCCATCATCTCATCTTCTCCTGGGATTAGCAAGCCAGTCCAGCATATCCTTCTCATGAAAAGAGCAGAAGTACAAGAGAGCAAGTGGAAACACACAAAACTCTTGAGGCCCAGGCTTAAAACTGGAGCACTATCACTTGCGTCTCATTCCATTGTCCAAACCAAATCACACACTCAAACCCAGATTCCAAGACAGAGCAATAGAGTCTGCTATCTGACATATACTATGTGTCTTCTTAAATTGTCTTCCATAACTACAATACGAATGCTCTAAAAATAAGGTTGCTGTTTGTCTTAACATTTTACTGGTGAGGATATTAAGGTGTGGATAGGTCACATAGATATGAAATGGTAGAGCCAAGAGTTTAACTAAAAGCCTGGCTCCATTACTATTTATCACCACATTAGATTACCTCCACTAATAAAAGAAATGAAAGTAAATGGATGGGCTAGAAGATTCTGGGCTCTAATTTAGACCTAAATAATAATGGCTTTTTTCCTGAAGTCTGAGTGTCTATAATAAGCAGGTGGAAATACGGACAAGAAGCAGTAAGTAAGCTGCATTTATTATAAAAGCTAAAAGCATCCATAAAACAATCCTAAATGGTCATCTTGTCCATCCCTCTGCCTCCAAGCAGGGTGCACATCAGCCTTATTAGGAACACTACAGTCAGCTATGATTTTTAGTCTTTCCACCTCTGGAAAAGCATATGAGTGTCTCATGATTCAGTCAGTGAGTTTTCTTTGTTAGACCTAAATTGTCCAATTTAATTGCACTATGACTTGTATCAGCTCTTCTCTGTAAAATATAGATCAAGGGTTGCAAAGTGGCAGACTCTGGGCCAAAACCAGCTTACAGACATATTTTGTTTTGCCTGTACCAACAAAAATGTTTCAGTAGTTGCCAACATTTAAAAATAGGAATAGTTATATTTTAAAAAACCCAGCTCTTGCTGAAATAAGTTGAAATAAGTGAAAGGGTTTACTTATAATCAGAATTATCTAGTCTTTGAAAGTTTGAAGAAAGTCACAAATAAAACCTTCTGAACTTGATGTTTTCCTCAAAGGATTATGTTTGACAACTGATTTCAACTTTTTTAAGGAACATAAAACTTTTTTCTATTCTTAGGTCAATTTAAGTAAGCTGTAT
Organism: Mustela putorius furo; assembly: GCF_011764305.1. Classification (NCBI taxonomy): domain Eukaryota; kingdom Metazoa; phylum Chordata; class Mammalia; order Carnivora; family Mustelidae; genus Mustela; species Mustela putorius. Next base: position 18,473,029 of record NW_025421998.1, read on the forward strand.
GTTTTATGAATGTAATAATTTAAACTAAGTCTTCAAATGTATTGATAAGAGGTTTTTTGTAGTATCCTTTTGCTATCAAAATTCCTATAGCATCTATAGTTCTATTTCCCTTTTCATTCTTATTATTTGTTTATATCTCCTTTTTTTCCCCCTCATATGGGAAAATTTTGCCTGAAGTCTATTTTATTGTTGTGAACCAATTCTTGGTTTAATTTATCTTCTCTATTGTATCTTCATCTGCTGTGTCAATAATTCTATTATTTCTAAATTGCTATATTTCTCTGGCTAGGATATGATAGTTTATTAAATTTTTCACATTGGAATCTTAGATCATTAATGTTGATCTTTTCTTACAAACACTGAAGCTGTCAATTCCTGTCTTTTTAATTGCACCTTATAATTTTTGATATATTTTATTGTTATATTATATTTATGTATTTATTGTTATATTATATTTTGAATATTTTATTGTTCAACACTAAATAATTTTAAATTTACATGATTTACTCATGAGTTTGGAGGACTTAGGAAACTGGTACTTCTCATCCATGCCAAACTTTTTTCTAGTTGCCTTCTAATCCAGCAAAGCCTGAAAATATAAAAGCTTCACAGGTCAGATTCCCTTATAGCTGAAAGGGAGTTAAGTTCTTCCACTGGATGCAACTACACATGATTTGAAAGGTGGAACAGAAATAAACATCATCAAAGGCAGTCTTCAAGGATGGCAACACAAGAGGCTCCTGAGCTCCACCCACCCCCCACTCAGACACAATGAATGAACAACTACACAGGGAGCAATTCCCTCTGAAAGAAATCCAGAAACTACCTGAACAACTCCTACACATTGGGCAAATGGAAACAACACCACATCAAATGGGTAGGAAAGGCTGACACATACTCTGGCCACCAACGCCACTGCAGCACAGTGCCACACAATCCCAGGCTCCCTCCGATGAGTAAAGTGTTTGCACTCCACTCCACAGCCCCAACTTTAAGAATCCCATGTGAAGGAATCGACTCCTGCTTCCACACGCCAATAGGGCTTGCATCCATGAGACTCCCTAGACCAGTGTAAGCAAAGGAGCAGATAACAGGCATTACCACTTGCTAATGCCTCAGGGCAGAGGCCACATGCAGAAATGGCTATCTCCCAGCCTTTTCCTGAAAGGGGTCTATTTGCATATTTCAATAGCTGCTGTTGAAATTTAATACATCTAGGGACTGTGATTCTCTGGTGAGAGCAGGAATGTCTGTGGACAGTTCCCCTACTCTTTTACTCTAGCCCACTCCAAGTCACCAGTAGCTCCATGGAAGGTGATTGTATACACACATGGTGCCCCAGTTTTTGCTGCTGCCACCTGAAAAGCAGCTTCCTGGGTCACTTGGCTCTGAGAGCCACTGGGGCTTGCATTCAGGAGTCCCAAAGGACTACAGGAAGAAAGAAGTTCTTAATAAGCTCAGGAGAACCTTCAAACAGTGATATGCCCAAGCCCAGTGCAAAGGGACAACCAAAAATGCCTAACTCACAAATCTTCCCTGGAAGGGGCCTACCTACATATTCTCCCAGCTGCTGCCTTAAGGTCGGTCAGGCTTCCATGTGGCCTGAATCTAGATGCTGACTGTGATCCTCCCCTCTTTAGGACACTGGTAGGTCTTGGCATATCCTCAACTACTGGGAGCCACTAAGAACAAGGAAAGCAGCTTGGACAATCACAAAGATTTGAGAGACATCCAGGAGCCAGGCTCCTTGATGAGCTTTATCTCCCATACAAGACCACTTTATCAAGAATAAAAGAGGTGGCTATTTTATCTAATGCACAGAAACCAACACTTAGAGGAGTCCAAGGAAGTGAAGGAAAAGAAGGATATATTCCAAACAAAAGAATGATAAAACTCCTGAAACAGATCTTAATGAGATGGAGAAAAGTAATTTACCTAAGAGTTCAAAGTCATGGTCATAAAGATGCTCACCAGAATCTATGCATGAACAAAACAAAAATTTCAATAAAGAAGATAGCTCAAAAGCACCAAACAGAAATCTAAGAGCTAAAGAACGAACACAATAACTGAAATGAAAAGTTCAGTAGTGGGCTTAAACAGGCAGAAGAGATCAAACAAAAGGATGGATCAGCAAACTCAAGGACAAGGCTGCAAAATTTATCAGAGCAGAGAAACAAAAAGAAAAAATTAAAAAGAGGGAAGAGCACTTAATGGACTTTTGGGATACCATGAAAAAACAAAAAACAAAACAGAGCCACATTATGGAAATCCCAGAAAGAGAATTGAGAAAGAAAGATGCAGACAGATTATTAAAAGAAATAATGGCTGAAATCTTCCCTTGACTAGGGCAAAAAAAAAAAAAAAACCATCCAGATCCAATCCCAAAGAGTGTAAGATTCATCTCAAAAGAGCCTATCTAAGTGGCACCTGGCTGGCCCAGTCAGTGGAGCATGCAACTCTTGATCTCAGAGTTGTGATTACAAGTCCCATACTGGGTATAGAGATCACTTAAAAATAAAATCTAGGGGACCTGGGGTGGCTCAGTGGGTTAAGCCTCTGCCTTTGGCTCAGGTCGTGATCTCAGGGTCCTGGGATCAAGCCCCACATCGGGTTCTCTGCTCAGCAGGGAGCCTGCTTCCCTCCCCCTTTCTCTGCCTCCCTCTTTGCCTACTTGTGATCTGTCTGTCAAATAAATAAATAAAATCTTTAAAAAAACTAAAGTAAAATCTAAATAAATAAATAAATAAACAAACTCAACCCAAAACTTAGGAGGGAATCTTAAAACCAGTAAAAAGCAAAACAAAACAAATTGTGCCGTAGAAGAGTAACCCCATCAGCATATTTTTCATCACAAATTTTGCATGCCAGAAGGGAGTGGGAGAATATATTTGAAGTACTAAAAGGAGAAAAAAAAAAAGAACTGCCAACCAAGTATATTCTGCTTAGCAAAGCTGTCCTTCAGAATTGAGGGAGACACAAAGAACTTGAGAGACAAGCAAAAGCTGAAGTTCTTCAGCACTAAACTGGCTTTTAGAGAAATGTTAAAGGGAGCGTTCTCAACTGAAACCAAAGGATGCTAATCAGTAAAAGGAAAACATATGAAAGTATAAAAATCACTGGTAAAGGTAAATACCTACTTAAATGCAGAATACGCTAATGTTGTAAAGGTGGTGGGTAAATTGCTTATAACTCCAGTATAATCATTAACAAAGGATTAAAAATAACTAATTAGGGGCACCTGGGCGGCTCAGTGGGTTAAGTCTCTGCCTTCGGCTCAAGTCATGATCTCAGGTCCTGGGATTGAGTGATGCATCGGGCACTCTGCTCAGTGGGGAGCCTACTTCCCCCCAACTCTCTCTCTGCCTACTTGTGATCTCTTTCTCTGTCAAATAAATAAATAAAATCTTAAAAAAAAAAAACTAATTAAATAACTTATCCATGGATACACAAAGTAAAAAGATGTAGTTTGTGACTCCAAAAACATAAAATGTAGGAGTAGGTACACGGTAAAAATATAGAGCTTTTGTAGGACTACTAAGTTGTTAACAGATTAAAATAGGCTATTATAAATATAACATGTTGTTATGTAAACATCATGTTAAATACAAAGCAAAAACCTATAGTAGATATACAAGAAAAAGATAAAGGAATCTAAGCATACCACTACAGACATGAGCACATCACAAAAAAGAGAGGAAGAAAGAAAAGAAAGACCGAAACGGGAACTCAATTAATAAAATGGCAATAGTAAATCCATATCTAGTGATAATTAGTTGAAATGTAAATGGCTGAATTCTCTACTGAAAAGAGAGAGTGGCTGAATGGATTTAAAAAAAAAAAAAAAAAAGACTCAACTGTATGCTGCCTAGAAGGAACTCACTTCACAGGAAAAGGTTCTCCTTTTTTTTTTTTTTTTTTTTTTTTTTTTTTGAGGGAGTAGAAAGATCTTGAGCTCACCTCCTCCCACAGACATACCAAGTCTCCAGCTACTTTCACTGCAATTCACTGAGAATGACCTGAAGACTACTAGAGCAGCTTTTCCACAGATAAGAGTAATATCACAGGCATGGAACTTCTCCTTGAGGAGTAAGGGATTTAAGCCACACGTAAGACACTCCTGATCCTGGGGATCTGCACCAAGAAGATGAGCCGCCATAACGTCTAGCTTTGGAAATCAGCAAGGCTTGACTCCAGGAGAGCCACAGTGCTGAAGAAACCCGAGACTCTCCTTTTCAATGACCAGCATACACTATCACTTGCTCGGGGACCCAGCACAAAGGCAGCTCTTTGAAAAGCATGTGTGGGGGGGGGGGGGTGCTGGGTGGCTCAGTGGGTTAAGCCTCTGCCTTCGGCTCAGGTCATGATCTCAAGGTCCTAGAATCAAGCCCCTCATTGGGCTCTCTGCTCAGCAGTGAGCCTGCTTCCTCCCTCTCTCTCTACCTACTTGTGTCTGTCAAATAAATAAATAAAATCTTTTAAAAAAGAAAGAAAGAAAGAAAAAAGCACTTGGGGTGTATGTGAAAGGAGATCTATTGAATTTATTTAATTTTCAGGCATATGCCAGAGAGGCAGGGATCTGTAGGAACTTTTTCCAGGAACAGAAGTTTTATCAGACATCATCTTTCTTGCCTTCAGTCAAACTGGTCCAATGATGAGAAACACCAGCTGACACTCTCTGAGGCAGGCAGACTCAGCCAGCACCAGGGCCCTTCCCAAGTGACTTGCAGTCCCACCCACCAGCATGCCTGAAAGAGTCACAGCCAGGTCTCAAGGTCAGCCACACTGGGGACCAATCCCACCCACTAGTGTACCCATAACAGTCATAGTCAAGTCACAATAGGAGGTTGCATGCTCCCCATACAGGGGACACCCTGGAGCATCTGGTTCGGATGAGGAGAGAGGATTTTGCCAGTGGGCCCCACAGGATGCCTCCTCCATAAGGCCCCTACCTTCAAGAACAGAAGAGGCAAGTGAACTACTGATTACATAGAAACAGAGACAAAATAAGGAGACAGAGAAACAGGCTCCAAATGAAACAAAAAGAAAAAAACGCAGAAAAAGAACTAAGTGCAACAGAGATAAGCAATCTACCAAATAAAGAGTTCAAAATAATGTTCATAAAGATGTTCAGTGAACTTGGGAGTAGAATAAACTCAGTGAGAGCTTCAGCAAAGATAGAAAATACAAGAAAGAACCAATCACTCCTGAAAAATAACTGAAATGAAAACTACGCTAAAGGGAAATCAAGAGCATATGAGAAGATATAGAAGAATGAATCAGTTATCTGAAAGACAGCATAGCAGAAATCATCCAAACTGAACAGCAAAAAGGAAAAAAAAGATTTTTAAAAATGAGGATAAGGGGACGCCTGGGTGGCTCAGTGGGTTAAAGCCTCTGCCTTCGGCTCAGGTCATGATCCCAGGGTCCTGGGATGGAGCCCTGCATCGGGCTCTCCACTCAGCGGGGAGCCTGCTTCCTCCCTTCTCTCTCTCTGCCTGCCTCTCTAACTACTTTTGATCTATCAAATAAATAAATAAAATCTATAAAAAAAAAATGAGGATAAGTTAAAGAACCACAGTTAAGGGACTGTGACATTAAGCATACTAACATTCATATTATGGGGATCCCAGAAGGAGGAGAGAGAAAGAGAACAAGGTAGGAAAGTTACTGGAAAAAGTAACAGCTGAAAACTTCCCCACTCTTGGGAAGGAAACAGACATCCGGGTCTAGGAATCATAGAGAGCTCTGGCAGGGTTATCATTCAGAATTGAAGAAGAAATATTATTTCCCAGACAAACAAAAGTTAAAGGAGTTCATCACTACTTAAAAAGAAGTTAAATCACTACCTTAAAAGAAATTAAAGAGATTCTTTCAGCAAAAAAAAAAAAAAAAAAAGAAAAGAAAAAACCATGACTAAAAGAAGATTAGGCAAGAAAAAGTTTCCTTATTAAAAGCAATCATACAGTAAAGGTAGTAGACCGATCACTAATAACAGTAGTAGAAACTTAAAAGACAAGAAGAGTAAATCAAATTATATCTATGTTAATTAGGTAAGGGATGCACAACACTGAAAATTTTAAATAGGACCTCAAATATATAAAATGTGTGTGGGGAGGTAAAAAATGTGGTACTTTTAAATGTGTTTGAACTTGAACAACTCTCAATTTAAAACATACTTCTATGTACATAAGGTGTTACATATGAACCTCAGGCTGGCCACCAACAAAAAACCTGTAATAATTACAAAATATAAATAAACAAATAAATAAAGAGAAAGAAGTCTAGGCATAACACTAAAGGAAGTCAGCATACAAGAGATGAAAGAAAAAAAAAACTAGAGAAACACCCAGAAAATAATTAATAAATTGGCAATAAGTACATAATTAGCAATAATTACCTTAAATGTAAATGGACTAAATGCTCCAATAAAAGATACAGTGACTGGATTTTTTAAAAAAAAGAAATCTATATCCTGCCTATAAGAGACTCACAGGGGCACCTGAGTGGCTCAGTGGGTTAAAGCTTCTGCCTTCGGCTCAGGTCATGATCCCAGGTCCTGGGATCGAGCCCCACATCGGGCTCTCTGCTCAGCAGGGAGCCTGCTTCCTCCTCTCTCTCTGCCTGCTTCTCTGCCTACTTGTGATCTCTGTCTGCATGAAATATATCAAAGCAATGGAAAGTTATATTTCATGCAAATGGAAGTGAGAAAAAAAAGCCAGGGTAGCAATACTTATCAGGCAAAATAAACATTAAAACAGACATTAATGAAAGATAAAGAAGATAATGATAAAGGGATCAATCCAACAAAAGAATATAACAATTATAAACATCCATGCACCCAACATAGGAGCACCTAAAGGTACAAAGCAAATATTCACAAAGGAGAGACTGAGAGTAATACAGTAACAGTATGGAATTTTAACACTCCATTTCCATCAATGAATAGATCATCCAGTCAGAAAAATCAACACGGAAACAGTGACTCTGAATGACACATTAGACCAGATGGACCTAACAGATATATACAGAATATTCAATCCAAAAACAGCAGAAAATACATACTCTACAAGTGCACATAGGATAAATCACATAATAGGCCACACAAGTCTCAATAAATTTAAGACCGAAATCTTTTTTTTTTAAGATTTTATTTATTTATCAGAGAGAGAGAGAGAGAGGGAGTGCGCACAAGCAGTCAGAGTGGCAGGCAGAGGCATAGAAAGAAGCAGGCTCCCTGCTGAGCAAGGACCCCGATGTGGGACTCCATCCCAGGACCCTGGGATCATGACCTGAGCCGAAGGCAACAGCTTAACCGACTGAGCCACCCAGGTGTCCCAAGACTGATATCTTATCAAGCAGTTTTTCCAACCATCAGGGTATGAAACTAAAAATTACAAGGAAAAAAAAACTGGAAAAAACACAAACACATGGAGATTAAACAACATTCTGCTAAATATCCAATTGCTCAATGAATAAATCAAATAGAAAATTTTTAAAAATACCTGGAGATAAATGAAAATAAAAACACAACAGGGTGCCTGGGGGGCTCAGTGGGTTAAAGCTTCTGCCTTCCACTTGGGTCATGATCTCAGGGTCCTGGGATCAAGCCCCACATCGGGCTCTCAGCTCAGTAGGGAGTCTCCTTCCCTCTCTCTCTGTCTACTTGTGATCTCTCTGTCAAATAAATAAATAAAATCTTTTTTTAAAAAAGACCAACATTCTAAATCTTTGGCATGCAGCAAAAACAGTTCTAAGAGTTTACCTCAAGAAAAAAAGAAATCTCAAACAAGTCAACCTTATACCTAATGGAACTAGAAAAAGAACAAAGCCCAAATATAAGAGGAAAGAGAGATCAGAGCAGAAATAAATGAAATAAAGATTTAAAAAAGTAGAAAATATCAGTCAGCCAAGAGATGATTCTTTGAAACAAAACTGATAAACCTTTAGCCACACTCCTCAAGTTAACAAAAAAGAACTCAAAAAATCAGACAGAAAAAGAGAAGTTAGAATGGACACCACAGAAATACAAAGGATTATCAGATACTACTACAAACACAGACACGAACAAAAATCTAGAAGAAACTGATAAATTCTTAGGAACATACAAACTTCCAAGACTGAATCAGGAATAGAAAATATGAGCAAACCAATTACTACTAATGAAATTGAATCAGTAATCAAAAACTCCTAAATTTGTATTAGTCCAAGACCAAACAGCTTCACAAGGGAATTCTACCAAAAATTTAAAGAAGAATTAATACCTATCCTTCTAAAACTATTCCCCAAAAGTTGAAGATAAGGAATGGTTCCAAATTGCTTCTCTGAGGCCAATATTACCCTGATAGCAAATCCAAACAAAACCCTGAAAAAAGAAAAAGAAAGAAAATTATAGGCCAGCATCCCTGATGAAAAATTCTCAACAAAATATTAGCAAACTGAATTCAACAATAAAGGATCATTCTGCACAATCAAACAACATTTATTCCAGGGCAGCAAGGATGGTTCAGTATCCAAGAGATCAATCAACGTGATATATACCACATTAACAAAATTAAAGCTAAAAATCTTCAGTTCATCTCAGTAGATGCAGGAAAAAGTATTGGACAATATTCAACATCCATTCATTAAAAAAAAAACTCAACAAAGTGGGCACAGAAGAAACATATCTCATGATGTCAAAGGGCTCATATGACAAGCTTACAGCTAACATCATATTTAACAATGAGGAGGTGAGAGCTTTCACTCTAAGATTAAGAACAAAACAAGGGTGTCCATTCTCATCACTGTTACTCAACGTTGTACTAGAGGCCTAGTCACAGGTATCAGACAAGAAATAAAAGGCATTCAAAAAAAAAAAAAAAGTCATCCAAAATGGTAACAAGTATTTTAAAAGAAGTAAAACTATTATTTACACATGACATGCCATATATAGAAAACCCTAAAAACTCAACCAAAAAAAATTTAGAACAAATGAATTCAGTAAACTTGCAGGATACAAAAGTCAATATACAAAATCAGTTGCATTTTATACAGTAATAACTACCAGAGAAAGAAGGACACAATCTCATTTACAATAAGAACAAAAAACCTAAGAATATATTTAACCAAGGAGGTGAAAGCCCTGTACTCTGAAAACTGTAAGACAATGCTGAAATATACTGAAGACACAAATGAATGGAAAGATATTCCATGTTCATTAGTTGGAAGATTGAATATTGTTAAAATGTCCATTCTACCCAAAGCCATATGGAGATACAACACAATGCAATCCCTATCAAAGGGAGAGGAAGAGGAAAAGAATCTCAAGCAGACTCCCCTCTGAGTGGGGAGCCCAAAGAGGGTCAATCTCACGACCTTGAGACTGTGACCTGAGCCACCCAGGTGGCCCTTGAGAAGAATTCTGAGAAATATTCTGAGTACAGAATTCTAGTTCGAATTTTCTACTAATTGAAGCTGTTATGCCATTGTCTTTGGGCTTCCATTTTTGCTGTTAAGAGTGTAGCTTCTCATGGGACGCCTGGGTGGCTCAGTGGGTTAAACCTCTACCTTCAGCTCAGGTCATGATCTCAGGGTCCTGGGTTTCAGCCCTGCATGGAGCCCCGCATCAGGCTCTCTGTTCAGCAGGGAGCCTGCTCCCCGCGCCTCCACTCTCTGCCTGCCTCTCTGCCTCCTTGTGATCTCTCTCTCTGCGTCAAATAAATAATACATACATACATACTTCAAAAAAAAAAAAAGAATCCAGCTTCTCTAATTGCTGTTCCTTTTTAATATAGCTATTTTTTCTTAGTATTAGTGTTCTATGGTTTGCCTCTGATGTATCGTGGTAAGTTTCTGTTTATCTGTGCTAGTGGAGATTTCTGGGCTTCCGGAATAGGAGGATTGGTTGCTTCCATCAGATTTGGAAAACTCTCAGCCATTGTCTCTGAAAGTTGCCCTCATTGACAAGTCTCCCTTCTGGAATTCTGGCTACAGAATCTGGTAGATCCTCCCTCCAAGTCTTACCTCTCAAATTTCCTTTGTTTTTGTCCCTCTGATCTGCATTATGTATAATTTCTTTGAATTTATTTTCTAGTTCCCTATTTCTCTCTTCAGCTTCACCTAAAATCTGATATCTAAACCATACTTGGGATTTTTATGTTCAACTAATACTTTTTATTGCTAGAAATTCCATCTCTTCAAATTTATTTGGATGTTATTTTTAAGTTTTCTTTGAACACATTAAATACGTCCCTTTTTATCTTTAGGTTGGATAATTCTGGTATCTAACATCGTTAGGGTCTCTTTCTGTTACCTTTTTTTCAACTTGGTCTCAGCCTTGTGCCTCATCCCCCACCCCCAACTTTAAAATTTTTTATCTGAAACTACTCATTCATTTGCAAGTGAAGAAATTCCTACAGAAAGTCTCCTGAAGCCAATGCCAAGGTTGCATTCCATCAGAAAAGGTTGATGTTTGATTCTCCCGTTTCCCTGGAGGTACTGTGAACTGAGAACCACTCTAAATTTAATGATCTGTTTGAGGTTTTTTTGAACCACATGGGTTACATAAATTTGAACCACAACTAAGAGAGCCAGCTTGTCACTGCAAATTCTCAGGGGAGATTTTTTAATCCCTTCCAGCTGGTGTCAAGGTTGCAATAATCAAGTCTCCTTGCTGCCCTCTGCTCCACATCAGGTTTATTTCTTGCTCAAGCTTACCCGCAGATTGCAGTCTGTGGGATCCCCATCCTTACGCAGAATGGTCTCCTGATAGACTTTCACCTTCTGCATGGCCTAGTCTTAACCCCTCTCCCCCAAGCCCCCTGCAGCTATCAAAGAGGAAGCTCACAGTCTCCACACTTCAGCAGAAACCATCTGTGCAGAAGCCAGCTTTGTCATTATAAGGTTCCTGCTTTCCTTTTTCCTTTTATGAACTCTGCATATCTTAGAGAGGCTGAACAACACATCTTTACAACCTTTACCTAACGTTTTGGTGTTTTTCAACTGGAAGATCGCGCAGATGATCTAGTCTGGTAGATGAACACAAACAGATATCCTACTCCAGGGAGGGGGTCACCAGGAAGGGTAAGGGCCCTTTGATTCTAGTTGTTACAAGTGTCCAATGCCAAGTGGACCAATGTCTCCAGGGACAGCTTGGGCTCTGTAAAGTCCTGAGAGAGCAGACTTCTAAGGGGTCAGGCTTGAGTAGGACGGTTTGAGTATCCCAGGATTGCATAGGATATTGTCATGGCCTTCTCTAGAGAACTCCTGCCATGGGAAATCATCTCCTTACAGATGTAGTCTAACTAATAAATGAAATGAAAAGGAAACGATAGTTTTAGAATGTCACCATTTCTCAAAGCCCAGTGAATTAGTAGATCTAGACATTGAGAATCAATGGCTGCAAACATCACAGTCAGAGGTTATGAGATAAAAGAAGCCTCATCACCTAGCATCTTGCCAAAAGGCTCAAACCAAGTGTGATTCAGCTTTAAGTCTGCAGGAGACACAGGGGAACACAAGAGATGACATGCACACGCATGCACAATCACAAGATCCAAATCACAGGTCAAGTTGCCCACGTCAACATGCCCTGGGCTACCAATAAATGTTAAGTAAAATAAAAGGATGGAGGGAGCACCTGTAGAGTGACTCGAAGGAAATGTCAATCATTTTTAAGAGGCTGGGCAAGGGGGATACTGCCAAACTACAGTGTCTAGAATAACACCCTTAGATGTTCACTTTTTTGTAATTTTCATATCTGGTATTATTCTACAATTAAAAAGGAAAAAGGCAGGGGGAAAAATGATCCATCCCCCAATTACTGTATCACAGTCTTTACTGATCCAGTTCCACATGAAGCATTTGATAGATCTCGGTATCAGTCTCCAAGATGCCCAAGGAAACCGCATACCACTCTTTTTACGAACATGAGTGCAGATCGATGGATCGATCTATATATCTATCTATATATATATATATATATATATATATGTCTTTTATACTTGTGTGTATACACACACACACACACACAGTAACAGTAAGTAACTTCCAACAGTGCCACAATATAGAATAAAGGGGGGAAAAGACTAAATTCCTACCTTCCCCAGCCTTCCCGTGCCAAGCCTTATACGCTCTCATCTCTGCACACACTCGACCATTCCCTGATCCCTCTCCATCTTCCCTCCATTCTAGACCTTGTTCCAGCTCTTCCTTTGATGGAGCAGACTTCCTCGCAGCCAGCCACATTCTCTGCTTTTTGGAGGCCTTCCCTGATGGCTAACTGAATCAGAGCCCGCTCTCATCAGAGCCCCATCACTACCTGCTACTCTTTGTGTGGTTTGCCTTAATCTATCTCATTTTATAATTACTTCCCTTCCCATCCTTGATGATAGGATTATAAACTCACTACAGAGGAAAAACTGTCTAACTTGTTCTATGCGTAAAGGATGAGCACAATATTTTAGTACATAAATCAACAGGCATCACCCCCCTCCCGCCTTAAGTACAAGAAATGTCTTTTCTTTCTTGGTTAATAATTAAGTTGACTTAATTATCTTCATCGGTTGCTCTTTACTATTGCTTTGTTGCTCATTCTGTGATAATACATCATTGATTGTAACTTAGGATTCAGTTACAAGTAAGTCACTGAAGTCTGTAACCTGCTTGTCAGATTCTCTGCGAGTATCAAGAATCGGCCAAGAGCCCTAGAATGCTCCGACGGTAAATTCTAGTGGTGCTGGCAGCTCCATTCCATCAGAGGGCAGCAGAGTGTCAAGGGAAGGGCTGCAACCTGCAGCTGGGCTCCAAGATCCATTTCTAGGCTGTCAGGACAGGACCTGGGAAAATCTCTCATTCCGAAGCAGGTCTCCAGAGTTAGAGACTAAGCAAAGCTAGTGTGCTCCACAAGCCTCTTGGATCCCAGAGAGACCACAGCCCCGGTGGGATCTGCACTTGTCTAAAGTTTAGACTGCAGCGGTTGGAGGTAGGGAATCAGAGGGCTCCATTTCCTTTTATGAAATATCCAGAAGCAATCTTTCTCCTGACACAAAACCAGCATCCTGGAACACCACCTTATTGCTGAATGCTGCTTCCCTCCAGGATTCCCCCAGAGGCAATTTCCCCTTTGTTCTCTGAGAACAGGGCCAGTTTTTGAGGCAGCTGTGGCAGCTGTGGGTTCTCTTCTGTGAGCTGCCCCTACCTTAACTAATTGTAGTCAGCAGGTCCTTTCTAGTGAGACGCTGACCCACTCAGGTTTTGGAAGACCATCCTTGCTTCAGGCCCAGCTAACAAATTAGCACAAATTTTATTTCAAAGTTTAAAGAGTACGTGTTTGAAAAGATAATTCCACGACATTTTCACTCAAAGCATTTGTCTTACAAAAAGCCCATCTCAGGCCACTGGGGGGTCTCTGGGTCTCACTGCTCATGGACCCCCTCATCCTCAGAAGGGTACAGGGTTCCCTCTGAAAACTCCAATGCCAATTATGTCGGTAACTTTAGTGACTACCAAAAGAACCCCAGTGAGCCCAGCCATACAGGGACAGAGGGAAATACCGGGGATGACAAGAACCTTTTGCTCCGGGGCTCGGTTCCAGGGGTCAGCTATAATGAGACAGCTGTGCACTCCCCTCGAGCTGCGGATCTACTATGCTGAGCCCTCACAGTGAACCGGAAAAGAGCCCAGCCAACCAACCGCAGCAAGAAAACCATCCTGGTTGGTGCGCAGACCTTCCCATGGGAGTCTTTACAGCACCTTTGGTTTTCCCGTTTTTAAAAATCCAGTCTGATCCTGAAATCCTTGAAGCACATATAAAATTATGAACTTCAAGCAAAAAAAAAAAAAAAAAAAAGGAGAGCTTTAGACAGACTGCTTGTTGCCTGCCTACAATCCTTTCTTTTTTTTAGTAGCAGAACTCTTAATGTGCCAGATTCTGTATAGATACACACATAAATGAGTAAATACATAAACATATAAATATACATATAAAGAGAAGAAAAATAAACCATATTTAGAGCCTCTTGAGCAGACCCAGTGACACCCAGAGGAGGGCAAGCCTTGGGTGAGGCTTCTTGGAAGACACATCACCACCTTTCCTCCAACTGCAGCTGAAACAAGGATGGACGGCTGAAGGTCCAACCATGGTCTTGTCAGCTCAGTGCCAAGAGTCAGGGCAGAGACAGGAGGACCCTGAGTACTAACAACCTTCAGGTATTACCATACCAGCTCCGGACTCCTCCCTCCTTCTTGAGAGAATAAATCCCTACTTTTCTGAAGGCACGGACATTGATCCCCACAATAGGGAGGGCCCATCCCTGACCAAGGCTATGTCACTGTGAGACACTGACGAAAATCAGAAAGAAAAATGCCCTCTTGCCTCTCTCCAATCTAGACAGAGCTCTTGTAATTTTTCCCCCATGCTGCTATGGAAAGAACCTCAGCCAGAACCTTTGAGTCAGGGGGCCAAGGGAATCTTTCGGCTATGTCCCCAAACTAGAGAGAAACTTCTATTTTAGCAACCGGTTAGTGACCAACATGTGGAGGGTTACAGGTTACAGATGTATAAATACATGATACTTATTATGTGTATGAGTGGCAATTGATCATAAATGCTGATTCTAATGGTAATTCACTAATTCACTTCCTCCCCTCTATTTCCAGCTAGTTAGGTTAAGAGAGACAATCCCAGTGACCTTCCTTTTTTAAAATTCTAATTACAAAATACAAAAACTCCTTTAACCAGGAAAATCTGCAGAGAAACAGAGAAAATAGATATAATTTTTTAAAGACAACAATTCTACCCCAAGTACGTTGAATCCCATGGAAGTAACCACCCAGGTCCTTTGTGACAGTCATCTACACACACATGTATTTACTATTAGATGGGATCACATTATAGGTACAGTTACGCTACTGTCATTGCAACCTCTTTAGAACACATCACAGACATTTTTCCATTTCAGTATAACAAGGGTGGCCTGCCCCTGTCCTGCTCCACACGGGTACTAGACCTAAGACTGTCCCTCCCATATCCCCACTTTCCTGTTTCTAGAAAGGCTTTTGAGGTGGTGATGCTATTCAGAAGATGGCCTTGGGGCCAGGACAGCAGAAGCCACTTCTCTACACTGCTATCCGTTGGCATGGCTTAGGGCAGTGGCAGATTGGCTGGCTGTCCCTAGGGGTGCAGACTAACCTAACACCAACTGTCTCCTGAGGGTCCCCCACCCCAACCCCTCAACTTTCCCAAGACCACATGGCTCAACTCTTCCCCAGACCTTTGCCCCATCCAGTGTGCTCTGGAGGTTCCTCCCTGTCTGGGTGTTTCCAGGTCTACTAGAGGCATCAACTCTTGGCTCCACTACACTGGGCTTTTTCATTTTGGTTGCTGAGCCAATAAACCAGAAGTTTTTCCCTGTGATGTACAGCAGCCCTAAGAACCCAACTCTCCTTGGGGCGGTGTGCACACACCCTTGACCTGAGAGAGGTCCACAGGGTGGTAAAAAGCCCTCTACAGCAGTGAATTGGCAAAGGCAGATTTTAAACTGCTGTGGAATGGATCTAGGACAGGACCCTGGGCGTGATTCTGACTCTCCCCAGTTGCAGTATCTGGGACCTCGAAAATGTTAGGTTCAAAGAACTAAAGGAGTTGAGTATAAAACTGATTTTCAGCCAAGGACACAAATAAACTGTTTTCCCTTCACTTTTCTGAGAGGCAGGTGACAACATCAGGAACACCCTGTAGAGTTTGCAAGGAGTAAAGCCTCCTGCATCTCAGAAAAGCAAAAGGAATGTTGTTTTGTCATTCTCCTTGGTGAGTCTCAAAGCCCTTGGAGGGAAGAGAAATTCCTCTCAAGAATAATAATGGCTAACATTTACCAAGCACTTATTCGATGCCAGGCCCCTTTCACATACTATCTAGATCTCGTTTAAGCCCTGTCAACACCCATGATGTAGATACTAATAGCCCATTTTACTGATAAGGAAATTGAGGCCAGGGAGGTTCACTTACTTGCCCAGAGACCATGGCTGGTAATTGATATAGGCTAGTAAATGATACACCCTAAAACTGAACCCAAAAATCAGACTGCAGGGGCATCTGGGTGGCTCAGTGGGTGAAAGCCTCTGCCTTTGGCTCAGGCCATGATTCCAGGATCCTGGGATCAAGCCCCACATCGGGCTCTCTGCTCAGTAGGGAGCCTGCTTCCTCCTCTCTCTTGCCTACTTGTGATCTGTATCCGTCAAATAAATAAATAAAATCTTAAAAAAAAAAAATCAGACTCCAGAGTTCATTCTCTCTCCAGGATGCAGGCCCCAAAAGAAGAGTTAAAACAGCCACTCCGTCACCCATTTCCAAGTATCAGGTGATTTCTCTTAGAAAAGTCATAAACTATTTCAGATTCAATTGCTACATTTCAGGCTATTCCAAGAAACAGAATGTAACAAATATAGGGATTCCAAATATCGGACTTCCATGGGATCAAATCAGATTTTAAGCCACGGATGGGAAAGCCCCTGGGAAGGACCTACTGGGAAGTTGGCAAGTCACGTCCAAGAACACAGCCCCTGGGTAGCTCAGTGGGTTAAAGCCTCTGCCTTCGGCTCAGGTCATGATCTCAGGATCCTGGGATCAAGCCCCAAATCGCATTGGGCTCTCTGCTCAGCAGGGAGCCTGCTTCCCTTCCTCTCTCTCTCTGCCTGCCTCTCTGCCTACTTGTGATCTCTCTATCAAATAAATAAATAAAATCTTTAAAAAAAAAAAAAAGAACACAGCCCCCAAAAGAATCCTAGCCCCATGCTACTCATTCCAAAAGGGAAGCTCCAGGTTTGAGTCAGTCCTTAGACAAAATGTCAAAATCTTAGTCAAGTCTTTCTTGAAGTAATACAGAGGAAAACTTGCACAGTTGGATGTCGACACTGTACAAAGCTACAATAAGAAAATGTGTTGGTCCGATGATAGCAAAATAGACCAATGGAATGGCCATCTTCCAAACACACCCACTCGTAGGGGCCCTTGGTTTATGGGTGCAGGTAACACCGGACACTCAGGAAAGGACACTCTTTTTTTCCTAACAATTTTATTTATTTATTTATTTGACAGACAGAGATCACAAATAGAGACAGGCAGAGAGAGAGGGAGAAGCAGGCTCCCCGCTGAGCAGAGAGCCCAATGCAGGGCTCAATCCCAGTACCCTGGGACCGTGACCTGAGCCGAAGGCAAAGGCTTTAACCCACTGAGCCACCCAGATGCACCGACACTCTTTTTAATAAATAGTTTTGTGGGGAAGAAATGAAACTTGGCCTATGCCACACACCATACACAGAAACCCTTCCAGGAGGATTTTAACCCCTTCAGTTGCCTTTCTAATCTACAAGAAATTTTTTTTGGACCCCAGTTCAGGAAAGTTTCCTGTAATAAGTCACAGAAACATTAGATAAATTGGATATTAAATTTAAAAACTATTCAAAGCATCTTCATGAGAGTAAAAATGCAAACAACAGAGTGAGAGAACACATTTCTACACATGTGTAGAATAAAAAACAAAACCACAAATCAATAAGAAAAAGAGATATCAGTAGAAAAATGGGCAAGCTACTTGAATATGCACATTAGAGAAGAGCTCTAAATGGCAAGTATATGAAAAAGTGCTCAATCTCATTAGAAATCCAACAGACAGGAATTAAAACCACAACAAGACTCATCTAATGAGTCCACTAGCCCTAACTTCCAGTTTATAGGAAATAACAGAGAGCAGGTGAAACACCAAGAAGACAGAGCAGACAAATGCAGAATGAGAGCCTTTAAGACAACCAGCCTAGGCTTTTTAAAAGGTCAAGATCATAAAAACAGGAGACGAAAAATACAAGCAAATGTGATGTATAAACTTTAAGTGGGTCCAGATTTCAAAAACCTAGCCATAAAAGACATTTTTGGGTCAACTTGGGAAATTTGACTATGGATTAAAAATTATATATTAATTTTCTTGAATAGGGTGATTAAATAGTAAAATACCTTTTCTTAGTAGAGTTATGTTGAAATATTGAAAAGTGTCCTCACAACTGCTGTTTTCATGTAATTCGCACCCACAAAACAGATGATAGATATGGATAAAAGAGCAAATATGCCAAAGTGTTAATAATTATTGACTTAGTGGTAGGTATGTGGGTGTTCTTTTATTCTTTATGTTTCAAGGGTTTTTTGTTTTTGTTTTTTGGTTTTTTTTAAGATTTTATTTATTTATTTGACAGCCAGAGATTGCAAGTAGGCAGAAAGGCAGGCAGAGAGAGAGGAGGAAACAGGCTCCCTGAGGAGCAGAGAGCCTGATGCGGGGCTCGATCCTAGGACCCTGAGATCATGACCTGAGCTGAAGGCAGAGGCTTTAACCCACTGAGCCACCCAGGCGCCCCTATGTTTCAAGTGTTTTTTTTTTTAAGATTTTATTTATTTGAGAGAGAAAGAAAAATCACAAGCTGGGGGTGGGGGGAAGGGAGCCTGACACAAAGTTCCCTCCCAGTCTTGTTTTATATTTTACAAAGTTAAAGTACACATTACAGTTAATATATTTTTCTATATGGGTGTTAGAATTCACAAGAGTTAAAATAAATGTCAAAGACAGGGGCGCCTGGGTGGCTCAGTCGATTAAGCTTCTGCCTTCAGCTCAGGTCATGATCTCAAGGTCCTGGGATTGAGCCCCGCATGGGGCTCTTTGCTAAGTGGGGAGCCTGCTTCCCCCTCTCTCTGCCTGCCTCTCTGCCTACTTGTCATCTTTCTCTCTTTCTCTCTCACTCTAATAAATAAGCAAAATCTTTAAAAGTAAAAAATAAATGTCAAAGACACTCTGCAGGAAAAAATAAAAATCTGGCCTGAAATCCCTCATTGTTATCCACCATGTTTGCCTGGGAGAAGAAGTTCTTTGAAATGAAATAGTAGGCTGAAGCCTCTGTGGATTTCCACTGGCCTTACTGCAAAGAGATTGGGACTTTTCACCAGACCCTGAGCTCCAGTGTCCATGGAATAAGCTGAAGTATTTGTTTCTTTCTGGAAATGTGCCCATCCTACCAGAGAGGTAATTCGTATTCTCCCAGCCTGTAAACTACCTGAAGGAAGGCGAAAAATCTCCTCTCCTTGCTATATCCAGGGCCTAGAGTCCAAGGCAGAACATACATAGAGGACATCAGAACGAGGGATGGGGTAAGAGGGTTCAGAGCACAGTGTCCTGTCTTGACACTGAGACTTGGGGGTAGGGCAACTGACTCAGGGACACAGAAAACAAACAAACAAACAAACAACACACACACACAGAGTTCTGGACCACAGCCCAGGCCAGAAGCATCAATCCATGCACCTAGAAGGAAGTTTCTCCTGTTTCCCCTCCCTTAGAGCTTTTCCTTAATTTTCTCATTCATCAGCAAGGAATTTCATTCAGGTGTGAGTAATAGAACCCAAGAGAGCAAGGTGAGGTTTTCATTTCCTCTCATCTACCAATGAATTTCAAGGTGGATGCTTGCTGGTGTTGATTCAGTGATTGGGAGGGGGTGAGGAGGTGACAGGGGAGAAGCCTGAGACTTTGGGATTCTTTTGGCCTTTTCCTGGTGGCCCCAAACCAGAGCCAGCATTAGGATGGACATGCGGCCCTCTTGTGCAAAGTACAAAAAGGCACACTCCAGAGCAAGTGAAGTCCAACAGGACTCACTCCGCCCCTGGGCGAACAATGTACTAAATGACATCCCCACCAACAAAATATAGATTTTATAGTTGTGTCTACATACAAACAGGAGTCAGGACATCTCAAATGAACCTCTGGAGTTTTTCCACATAGTACTGAAGTCTTAGTTACAGAAAACCTGGGACCGGAATTCCGCAGTAAAAACCAGTAAAAACCACCACTCCATACTGCTGGAAATTAAATAGAGCCCCATCTAGCGGCACCACCCAGGCAGCGCATCCAATGGGCTCAGTTCACTCGCAAGTTAGATACAGGGTAGAAGGGGCATTTGTATAGCTAGTGTCCTGGCAGAGGCAAGCGCTGAGCCATTCAGACACAAGTTCAATGCCATGGCAGTTTCAGTGCCTAGGGACATAGACCCTAGGCTGTCGAGGCTCCAGGCTACAAAAATGTTCGCTCTACCGTGGCATCCCCTTTAAGCTCCGGTTAGCTTGCTCTCAGAACTAAGAGAAAATTGCTTGCACCTAAACACACTTCCCCAGCCGACAGGAAAAAGTGAGAAGGGGAGTGGTTCTCATCACCAACAGGTGGAGATGAGAGCTAAACTGAGGGAGGGACAGCACACATCAGGTGAACATTTGAATCCGGGTTAATAATTACAATTGACAGCGGGCCCAAGCCCTCAAGGGAGATCTGGGTAAGAACAGGTGCAACAACTACATTTATAAAGTATGAGTCAAACCCCTGCATTTCCAGCTGCCAGATCATGGTGTACACAATTGGCAAACTTGGAGAAAGGCACACTATTTTCTCTCCGAGATCCACACCAATCCCCAAGAAAGTGTTTTACAGAAGCCCTATTTGGGTCCATTTATGGAAACCAAATGTCCACCCTTTTTGAACTTAGATTTAACCCCACTTTCAAGCTAGTAAGTTCGCCCAGATAGGTCAGAGTCGAGAGATTTTACTACTCACAGGGCAGCCCCCGGCACGAACGTCCGTGTCTGCGCGGGTCCTCCTCACCCCGAGTGTCACGCGAGCAGCCGGACAGCATCACCCAGAAGGTTACCCCACACCTTGCGTGTATGCACCACAGCGCAGGGACACTGAGCTCGGGGGTCCCACTGCTTTTATAGCAAGCAAGCCTGGTCTTTGTCTGGGGGAGACAGCAGCTCGTCTCCTGAGGTTACCGGCCGCATCAGCAAGCCTGACGCATGCTTGCCAGCATGGAGCCATGAGGACTCTGCCTTTTTGACACACACGCAGGGCATCTAAAAGCTCTCTCTCCCGACAGGGACCACCTCTGTGGCTAGAAAGCCAAAACTGCCTTGACTTAACGGCTCCAAAGAACCTTCTGGAACGGGAAAGCCCCGGTTCCCACCAAAGGGGTCGCAGACATAAAAACAAAGACCGAAAAAAGAAAGCGCAAGTGGGCGACCTTGAACTCGGCGAAGCCCAGCATCGGCGAGACCACAGTACTCACGTGCGCACGCCGCCAGCCCTCCATGGGGAAACGCAACACCCCTGCACCGGCTCCGGCTCCCGCTCCGGCTCTGGCTCTACTCACATCTTCCCCGCGAAGCCGTGGGGACGCCTCGCTGCTGCCGCGGCCAGCGTCTCGGGGTGCCCGCCACGTGCCGGGCCTTCTTCGTGCTGCAGCCCGCTCGATGGGACCAGACCCGGCCCTCGTGACCCCAGCTCGGCAGACCCGCCCGGAGCCGGTGTCGGCCGTTTTAATCCCCGCTCCCTGCTCTGAGCGCTGCTGTGGGAGTGGGAGCGGGGGCTCCGCGCTGGTGCGAGGGGGCGGGACCAGGCGGTTGGGGCGGGGGCGGGGGCGGGGCCTAACTGCTGGCCCCTCCCCGACCCCTTTCTCCGCCCTCCTGCTCAGAGCCCCACGAAGGGCTCGGCTGCTCCCTCACGGTTTGTAATGGTTGTGGGACCTGACGGGGGTGGGGTGGGGCACTTGATTAAGCTGATCAGATTTGGCCACCTCTTCGTATTTCAACACTCAGAATTTCAGAACATCATTACCCCCTCGTTCTGCCTACCTTTTCTCTTCCCCTCTTTTCGCAGCTCCCACTCCTCATCTCCCTTCCCACCTCCAAAGGCCGAAGCCAAAGCGGAAGGCATAAGGGAGTGTCCTTAGAGTTGGCAATTGTTAGGATCAGCAGAAACTAAGCCATTTCGGTTCCTGCCCCATCAGCCGCCTCAAACCTGAAATTTAAAAAAAAAAAAAAAAATCCTCTTAAAAAATCCAAACATCTCGACACAGATTCCAATGCCTCTTTGATGATGGGCAGCATCTTTGCCGCCCTCTAGTCGGGCCTTTGGTGTTAATGGTGCACAGAAGGGCGCACATCCACTGGGGGGCAAGTCCCAGAGGGGCCGATGAGGGGATAGATGCTGCTGACCATACCGTGTAGGACAGTTTCATCCACACCTGCTTCTCTGCCCTTCCATCCCTTGTGGCAGATGGATTATATTTCTAACAAAGCTAGCGGAGATTAGATAGCCAGAAAAGAAAGCAAGGCCTAACTTGGCCTCCTTAGCACAGAGAACTATTCTCCAAACACTAGCTTAAGTGTAGAGCAGGGATGGCAAACAAGTTTTACCTTTCATTTCCAACACCGAAAAATCAATACTGGCCGCCCAGAGCCTGGGTTGGGTTTCATATTTGTGAAAGGTCAGAGAAGTATTTTAGACTTTGGGGACAGAATGGTCTCTGTGGCAGTTACTCAGCTCTGCCACTGGATTATGAAAGCAGCCATGGACAATACATAAACAAGTGAGTTGTGGCTGTGTCCCAATGAAACTTTATTTATAAAAATGGGTAGCAGGTCTGGGCATGTGTGTAATATAATCCTTTGAGATATGGGGGAAGCCACATTAGAATTTCTCTTATGTTTATCTTACCTGCTTTTATTTTGGACTTGATCTTGCCTACCCCACCATGAATCCATGGAATTTGCAATGAGTCCGTCCATTCATGCTAATCAGAGGTCAGGTTTACAAACCTCTGAAAAAGATTATCACAGAGGATGTGCCTTTGAGTGGCAATATCTGTCACTGACTCTCCCTGCTGGTCTGATCTGAGCTATGTACGTCTCCTAGGAACTCTCCTGGGAGGAGAACAGAAGCCCCTAATTACTTGCAGGCAGGTTTTGGGGAGCTATGGTGAACTTGCCATGCCAGAGGAGACTTAGACTCATAATTCTATCTTGAATCTGATCAGCGGCTCAGCTATTGGTCAAAACCCAAAGAAATGGAACACCCCTTCCCTGCACCACGTTGTGTGCACGTGCACGCGCACAGACACACACACACACACACCATTCACAAGAACACCAAACAAATTGTGCTTTCCTGGCCTCTAGTGGTCTACCTCTCCCTTGATTATTCAGGCCTACCATGTATGGGTCGTCAGGTTGTACACTGCACAAGAGTGTCACACCTAGGGAGGCATCATTGACATTGTATGAACGTGAGACTTATTGTGACAATATTCTTGTATATAGTAGCATCATGTTCTAAAAAAATCAGTCCATTACGAGAATTTCTGAGCAATGGATGTAAAGCATTGAGGAATGGGTGCCTTTTTAATTCCAGAAAGGTTAGCCACAGCCACAGCTATATGACACCTGTAAAGAATGAAAAAGAAGTAAAATACACATAATACAACAGATTCACACTCTTCTGGGGCAGAGCTGTCTTATGAGCACCCTTTATAGTTTGGGGATAATTTTCAGTAACCCAGCATTTGAGCACTGAAGCATTAGAACAAAGCATTAAGAGTGAGGGCCTGGGGTGCCTGAGTGGCTCAGTGGGTTAAAGCCTCTGCCTTCAGCTCAGGTAATGATCTCAGGTCCTGAGATCGAGCCCCGAATCGGGCTCTGCTTGGTGGGGAGCCTGCTCCACCCCACCCCGCCTGCCTCTCTGCCTACTTGTCTCTGTCAAATAAATAAAATCTTTAAAAAAAAAAAAAAGTGAGGGTCTGAAGCTGATGGCCTACCCTCAGATAGTTTAATCTACTCATGATGGAGGTAAAGGAGCAAAGGGACAGAAATTGTTTCTTTCCCCATCCCACCTGCTTTCCCTTTCACCCAGAGAAGAGGAGCTGAAAGATGAAGTCAAAGCGGAGAGATGTGTTCTGCTGTTAACCCACACAGAAGCAAGTGATGAAGTAAGACTCCTTAAAGAGGAGCCAGCTGTTTGGCTTGTGGCTTCCCAGTATCCATTCCCCTTTCTCCTGGTAATAGCTCCCCACTTTCCCTTTGGGAAATAAGTTCTGCTCCATTGTGCAAAGTCTCTGGAATTACCCAACAGAACATCTTGCCTTCTACTGGCCAAAGGGATGGTCCTATAATTCAAACTAGGCCAGATGTGCGCTCTCGCTCTCTCTCTCTCACTCTCTCTCTCACTCTCTCTCTCCTCCTATGATGGCTAATTTAATGTGTCTACTGGGCAATGGGATGCCCAGCTATTTGGTCAAAAATTATCCTGGAATTCTCTGCAAAGGCAATTTTGGATGAGATTAACATTTTAATCATATGTGGTTGGTGCTTGCCCAATCCGTTAAAGGTCTGAATCTAGCAAAAAGACCAACCCTCCCCTGAGTAGGAGAGAATTATCCAGCAGACTCTCTTTGGGCTTCATGTGCAACAGCAGTTCTTCCTGCCTGATGGCCCTTGAAGTGAAACATCAGCTCTTCCTGGGTCTCCAACCCCAACTCCAAACCCCCTGCACGTTGCACTTGCTAGCCTCCATAATTGTGTGAGCCAATGCTTCGTCATAATTCTTTCTCTCTCCCTCTACCTCTCCCCGACCCCTTTCTGTGTATATTCCAATGGTTCAGTTTTTCTCTGAAAAACTCCACTCTCCCTCTCTTCCTCTGGATTTTGATGCATGGGTATACACATTCAAAAACGTAAGAGTGGCTGGAAAGCATTCATTTCCTTCTGCTCCTTTTCTGAAACTGGTTCTCAGTCTTTCCTAAAAATTCTTTGCCCCCTGCCCCATATCTTCTTTCAGGCCACAAACTTTTGCTGAGAACCTACTAGGTTCAAGGTCTGCTCTGCCAGGGAGGCAGCTATGTACAAGGTAGCCCTGTTCTCATAGAACTTATTTTCTAAAAAGTCCTTTTCTTCTTAAGGAGAGTCATTCTTTTTTTTTTTTTTTCCCTAAGATTTTATTTATTTATTTGACTGAGACACCAGGAGAGAGGAAACACAGCAGGGAGAGTGGAAGAGGGAGAAGCAGGTTTCCCACCAAGCAGGGAGCCCAATGCCAGGCTCACTCCCATGACCCTGAGATCATGACCTGAGTGGAAGGCAGATGTTCAACAACTGAGCCACCCAGGCGCCCAAGGAGGTTCACTCTTATTAGAGGATTGGTTTCTATTGCTTGCCACCAAGGAATCCTGACTGATACTAACATTCTCCCTACAGAGACTGCTGGGAGTCTCTGACCTAGGCCCCGCCCCTTCTCTAGGTCATCTTGGATAAGCCAGATGCCAGTCCTACAGAAGAAGTCAGGGTTTTGGAGGGGGGGAGTGGGGGGGTAAGCCTGGTGATGGGTATTATGGAGGGCACATATTGCATGGAGCACTGGGTGTGGTGCATAAACAATGAATTTTGGAACACTGAAAAAGAAATTAATTTAAAAAAAAAGAAGAAGAAGTCAGAGGGAAAACCCCAGGCTCTACATAGTTCTCAAAGACCACTTCTCTCTGATTAGCCCAAAGAAAAACAACCTGGGACTTCATCTAACCTACTCCCTTTAGGATAATGAAGGACTGAACAGGAACACTTCCATGACAGTGGTTTCTCCACTGGAAACCCTCCATCTAAACCCCTGTTTCTCCTCTGCTGCTTGCAGCTGGAGGAGACCCGTTACAATGAGCATTACAATGCTTGCCCCTCATTAGGATTGCTTTCAAGTTCCATCTTCACCGGCAGCCTTGTGAAAGCCCTCCCCGACCAAGACCTGTGGGATTTATTCTGGGGTTAGGCAGGAGACAAGATGAGAGAGGCTGATCGAAGTGGCCAGACAGGACTTTCTCCTCAGGTAGAGCCAGACAGGTCCTAAACATAACTGCAACTCGATTCTGCAGCCAGGAAGCCTGCTGTTTGCATCACTGGGGCAGGGCGGGGCGGGGGGGGGTGTCTCAGTGATTACGGCTGGGAATTGTCACGGTTTAGCTGAGTGCTCCTGGCAAACCCTAGAGCTGGCTTGCATAATGCAGTGTCTAGAGAACATGATTCCAGTGGAACAGAGCACGTTGGCAGTTAAAAATAGAATTCGGTCACATAACAACTCATACATAAACCGGGAGGCTGGGGGAGGAACGAAATTCAATAACACTCCCAGGGGGTTACTGAACACCTGCCCAGGTCACTCAGAGCCCTCGCTCTCCGGGAATTGCCAGCTCGGCCCTGAAACTGAATGGCAGAAATAAACAACAAAACTGACCCAGTTAAATCAAGAAACACGAGTGCACCTTTAAGCACGCAGGAATTTGGGCAGCCTCTCCAGGCCAGGCCCGCTGGGAGACTGAGTTCCATGCTCTTAAAGAATTGACTTCTGTAGATTCAATGGCAGACATGCTGGGTTTACAGCTCCATGGAAAGCTGAGACCGGGGTAGGTCTGAATGTGTTTTCACTGCATATGCATGTGTTCCGCTCTGTCCAGAATGCACTGAATGTGGTCCCTAGCTGCTCCTAAGCAGATGCAGACATCACATGACCCACTGCTTGGGCTTGCAAAGAGCTGAGGTTTAGAAAAGAAAGATGTGGATTTTCCTTACCAGGAAAGACATTAAAACCGTAGTATAGTTCTCATTGGAAAGGTCATGCTGGGGAAGGAGTAGAGACCTCCTGCCTGTGAACATAGAAAGCAAAGCCGACTGGACTACTGATATTGTAATATGCCGCCAGAAAAAAAGGATGTGTGAGAGCAAAAAGAAAAGGAGGCACCTCCTACCCTAGCCCTGCCCTCACCAGCCCTCCATCTTGACAAATTGCTTCTCCTCTCTCTGTCTCTCTTCCCCTCTTTAAAAGTAACTTATGATGACTGTTTCCCTTCCAAACGCACCAGAAGGGTAGAAAGTTTAATTGGACACTTCCGTTGGTTCTTTTGTTTCTGATTGTGGAATTCTAGAGCAGTAATGTCCTCTGGGGAGCTTATAAAAATTACAGTACCTGGACCACACCCCAGGAGATTTTGGGGTGGTGGGTTTCAAGGCCAGGGTAGATTGACAAAGTCCCCCAACTGATTCAAATGTGAAGCCCGGGCTGAGAACCATGAGCTTCGACAGAGAGAAAAATTGCTCTACTGCTTCCCCGGGGGGGTTAGTGGAAGATGGAAGACACACGAATTCTCTGACCTCCTCCAAATCTTCAAAGGGTTTCTTTTCATGGCGTTGGACAAACTGTCTTGTTCCCAGACCTTCTCTCACCAACATCCTCTATCCTTCTGCCAGTGTCGCTCGGTGAGGAAACGAGCTAAACATCTTGAGAAGGTGGCAGGGGACTTCTGATTGTTTTTAACTGAAGCCAAACCTTAAGTAGCCCTTAAGTATGTTATGGCCTTTATCTCGAAGTTTATCTTTCAGGACTTACTCAGACCTGGAGCATCTGTAAGCAAGCAGGGAGTCTTAAAGTCCTAGGTCTGTGCTGCCATGTTCAGGACCGACTGCTACCTTCAAACCAAGCTGGCGACACTGCCCTTGTGCCTTACTATGGGCCATTACTAGTACAGGATGCCTGGAGGTAAGCACCCCATTCTGCTATAAAAGGGAATGATTCAAGCCAGAGGATCCACAGTGAGTCCCTTAGGGAGGGACTTGATGCCTCAGTGTGGGTTGGTCAGTCCCGTTTCCCCTGTACCCCTCCATGAGCTCCATGCCCATCCGCCCCCCAACTCCCCACCCGACAAAGTATCTGTTACTACAGTTTCGCTCCACAGATCTGTTATGTCTCCCACTGGAAGTCCTGGAAGACCCATGGTCCTTTCCTTGTCCTTCTATAGCCTGTAAATTGTTCTCTGCCCTTGAAAGCACCTTGTGTGCTTCTGCTCTGTTGAATCAGATGTTTGGAAGGACGAGGAAGCCTCGAAAAAGCAACCAGAGGAAACCCCAGCAGGGTCATAGTAACGAGCGTCGTTAAGAGCTAGGGAATCAAACAGGTGTTGATTTGAATCCTGTCCCTATCACTTCGTAGCTATGCACCTGGGATAGCATACCTAATCTCTCTGAGCCTCAGTTTACTCAAACATAAAAGAAGTTGAGTCATAAAATCTATAGCATGGGCTGGGTATGAGGTTGAAATGAGAAGTACCTGGCATCCTGTGACCATCCCAAGTGGCAGTCACTATCGCCACTGTTATTATTAATAAAGTTAGGAGTGCGGAGTGTGGGGGACCACTGGCGTCTCCTCGGAATCAATGCGAACTGTGGAGCAGCAGACCCTGGGAGGAGAAACCTCAGTTTAGAACCATCCCTTTCTAAGATTTTAGACCAGTCAGAGAATCTCTGCAGCCTTCTGTGTCCCCGGGGGCAAAACTGTGATAATAATGATATAATAATGATGTGGAGTGGTTGGAAGGACTAAATGCAACAATGCATATAAATGTGCTTTGCAAACTACAAAGAACCATATAACATTAGTAATCATGAGTCACACTCAATTCTCAATACTTCCTGGGACTGGTCCTGAAAACTGGTAAAAGCAATAAATGGCTTCTCTAAGATCAGACATGGAACAAAATGGGACTCAACTCTCATGCCTTTAATCCAGCAGCTCAATAAAGTCTGGGCCATTGGGTGAGCCCTATAGAGAATGAGGGATCTGATTAAAAGGGGGCATCCGTGCTGGGCTTAATTGCATTCTGGAATGATCCCTTCCTCGGATACAGCAACTGCCTAGTGTTTACTTACTCTATTATCTCCCACTGCCTCAGGAGACATCTCAGCAATTAGTTAAAGTTATTGATTTTCAGAAACACTGACCTTCATAAAAGATGGCCTAATATCACAGGCAAAAAAAAAAGAGAGGGCAGAAAATATCATAGCGCATGTTTCTGCCTTTCCAGGAGCATTTTTTTCTTGGCTCTCACTTTTTTTTTTTTTCGGTGCCTAACTTTTAAAAAAATAAATTGGATTTTGGGTGACACTTTCCTGGTATTTTTTCTAGGGGATTTCCAACCCCTGCTGACTTTGCTAACCTACTCAATTTTCCACTGCTACCATAAATAGACATTTCTAATTTGAAAGTTAAAAGCAGGAGCACCTCTGTTGGCAAGAGAGAGGGAATTTAATGTCAAAATACCACTAGCCACCTGTAAGTAGGCCCTGGATGGCTGCTATCAAAGTGGAAGCTCTCTTTGGGTCTTGAGCTACATAATTACAGCCTCTCTTCCTCCTCCGTCCTCCAGCTGTCTTCAGCGCCTCTGCTGACCCAAGCTGCTCCCCATTCACATTAAAGATAGAGATGACTCAGGACACCCTAAAATGCCAGTCCTCTAATACAGTGTTCTTTTAGGAACATTCAAAATGTAGCTAAAGGAAAGAAATTCTAATAGTAGAATTCTAGGCTTTGTTCTTGGGGGCCCAAGAAGTACTATGGGAGCAGGCAGAAGGTTATTTCTCCAGTAATACTTGCAGTCTGTGGTATCAAGTCTTTAGATGACTTCCTAATTCCTTGTCCACTGTCCACTAGAAAGAAGTTGGGGCCAACTGGATCTGTGGACGTTGGGGGAGGGGGAAAAAGAAAATTTGCAAAGAGGGCACAGGAATGCCACTCCTCCTGAATTGTTTACATATTTGTGGAGGACACAGGGATAACTCAAAGGGACAAGAGGCAATCTAGTGACAGGAATGTTCTCTGTCCTCAAAAGGGCTCCTATGGAGGAGTGTCTTAGAGTTGGGAGGGTGTGTAAAATATGCACCACTGATAATAGGGCCCCTTCTGAGAGCTTTCTTCCAATCCCCATATAATTTCATTTTGCCCCCAAATTTGACAACAGATTAAGAGCAAGAAAAGAAAACTTCAAATCCCTTGTTCAGATCTGCAAAATCGAAACCTGCTTATGCAATACTACACTTCACCAGTCAAAACAGCAGTGTGCATTTATTTTAGGACTTGGCAAGAATTCAAGCACAGGAACCTGTGAGGTTAAAACAGACACTGGCACATAATTGGGTAAGGCAAAGAACCAGGAAATGGATGTTCTGAAAGGATGAAAAAGAAAGAGGATCTCGATTAAAAGGACAGCCACCAGCTACCAAGAGGCCTAGTCACCCTTTGAGGGGCTCTAGACGCGTAAAAGAAGGACCACCTCAGCAGGTTGTAAGTCACCAGCAACACAACATATCCCTGAAATGAATGGAAATCTGCATCTGTAACCTCCCATCCCCAGGCCCAACGTCGGACACACTGGAATACAGGGCCCTCTGTCCTGCCAGGGCCAGCTCTGCCCCAACCAAAGCAAATATTAGACAAATATTTGAAGAATATCATTGCAAGGGGGGTGGGGAGTTACTTGCCTGCTCGAAGCACCCATCTTTGTTTGGGGTGCCTCTTCACTCCCCATAGCTGCATAAGCCAAGATTACAGGGGAGCGGTACAGGCCAGGACTATCAACATCAGAAAAGGGGTAAACATTGTCTTCTCTCGTTCATCCTCTAACATAGGTGCCTGGGGTCCGTGGGCTGTGCAGGGTCAGGACAAGGGTGAGGTGGGATGAGGAAAAGAGGATAATGAAGCCAGGGCTGCTCCCCCATTGGGTGCTGTTTCACTTACGCTTCATGGCCTGGAGTGGCACAAAGGGGAATTCCATTTTTTTAAGGCCTTCTGAGGTGCTGAAGACTACTGGTTGCATTATAGACATCATCTCTTTCAAACCCTCACCACCCACGGTGGTAGCTTGGACCATTCACACATTCCCAGTGTGGGGCGAGGGAAATTACGAAATGTACCCCAACTCACACAGGGGTTCAAAGCTGGGTCTAACCTCCCAAGCCCCCCGCTCGTACAGGACTCATTTGAGGCTCCTCTTCATTTCCCACGGTGTCCCCTCTAGCCTGGACTGTCAGCCCCCAGCCCTGGCTCTGTGACCTCTACAGCCCAGGAACTTACTCCCCCTGGGGACAGCTTGAGTCCTGCCTGGGAGAGTCAGGATCTTCCCCTTGCTGCTGTGGAGCAGCTAGGCCCATACCTTGACATTGTGGCTTCTCCTACTGCTTCTAGCCTCAGCTAGGAGGTCTCACACAGGCTGTGAGATCTGATTTCCCCAGAAGTGGTGCCCAGGGGTAGTTATCTCTGTGCTGGAAAGACCCAGCCCAACAATTGTCTTCACCCTCCTCCCTTGCAAGGACGACTCCAAGGCACCATCTCTTGAAACATAACCCCTGAAGACCTGCCATGTGGCTGAGCAGACACACCTTCCCACCTACCAGCCCTATGTCTTCAGAGCTCTCTGTGAAGCAAGCTAAGGAAGGCATCCCTAGCGTTATTCCCTGGAACGTTCCCCACCTCACTTCACTTTTCCCTCATCATCATGGCCCAAAGATTGCGCTTTCTAAATCAAGCAAGCCTGGGACCCAGGCTTTCCAGTTTTGTCTTGACTTATTAATTTTGTTGTTTGTAATCATGTGTTTGGTACCCACAATCCCAAACAAAAGCTAGAACCTTGACATAACCTTCATCTAACCATGTGGTCCCCCAGCCCACTCCCCTCATGTATTCACCCAAGAAAACCATCCTCCAGAATTCCTTTGTTTTTTTAAATAGGTAGTTTTATTGCATCTATATATATTTCTATAAAGTATATTCTTTTTCTAAGTTATGCTTTTATTTATGTATTTAATCCACTTAAATAACAAACAATTGTTGAATTCTATTCATTCATGTACCGTGCCGGGCCAGGGGGATATTAAGATGAATAATACACAATACCAGCCTTTAGAAAGTTCACGGTCTAGTTGTACTCTTGAAGTGTCATTTTTTTTATCCTCTTCGTCACTCAACATATTCCCGCCTCAGTCTACGCTTAATCACACACTGGAACAGATCACTCCATTTCCGTCAATCCAACTCTATTCATGATTCAAGTTTAACTCTTGTATCAATGCTTCTAATGATTTCAGGCAGTATTTGTATGAACTAAGATTTAAGATTATAAAGTATATTCTTATATTAGTTGTTTTCAACTTTATACAAATTATGATTTTGTATACTTTTAGGACAACTACTTTCTTCACTTAATGTTTTATTGTTTCATTTCTAGGATTTATCCACACTGTAGTGAATTAGCATAGTTCATTTGTTTTTATTGCTATGTGATAATGTTATGTAACTATATTAGTATAGTTAATGTAGTATAGATAGTATAGATAATGTTATAGTATAGATAATGTTATGTAACTATATTTCACTATAGTATAGATAATGTTATGTAACTATATTTCACCCATCCACTCTCCTGTTGATGGGCATCTGGGCTGTTCTCAGGTTTTCACACTGCGAAACTCTGAACATTGTTGCACATGTCTCCTGTTGCAAATCTGCATGAGTTTCCCTCAGGTCCATCCCTCAGAATGAATTGCTGGATCATATCCACACAAATGTTCAACTTTGGGAGAGAGATCCAACTGTTCTCCAAATCAGTTAACCAAACTTGTGCTCTTTCTATCATACTCGGACTGTTCTCTAAAATCCAGTGTTTGTGTTTCCTCTTGTTCTGATAGCTGCCAAAAATGAGAGTTGCTGGGCTCCTCTTCATTAAGTGCAGTACCTTAAGTTTCCTCTGAGTATTTGGGTTTTTAAAGAGGATGCTTGGAGAGGCAACACTTCCATCCAAAGCAATGACTTTCTCAGGCTGAATACTACAGGGCCTCCATCTCTACAGCCCCTTCCAGATTCACTCAAGTTCACTGACATGCTTACTAAGTCTTGGGGCTGTGTAAGACCTTGACCATCCAGGAGTGGGAGACACAGTCTTGCTTTCAAACATTCTAAAGACTGATGTCTGAGAAAGACAAGAAGACTAATTATGATGGGTTTGGATGCTGTCTCAGTCTTGCTTTTTCTTCCTCACTCTTTTTCCCCGAGGTGAATGGTAAGGCAGGTTAATGGAATGCAGCGGAGATGGGGATGAGGACAGGGATTGGTGGAGAGGGGAGTGCAGTGCATGGGAAGGCTTGAGAGAGCAGACAGGTATACACTAAACTTGGCTACCCCAAGGCAAATAACTTCAAATAGTCCCACCTCATTATTTGCTATCATCAGTCCCCTTCCACGATAAATGTCTTTGAGAAACTGTCCCCTTCTAACAAGGATAGCTGGTTCTACGGTGAGTCAGAGAGCAGGTTGCCCCATTCCTAGAGACTGGTAGAAACTTGTCCTTCTACTCAGCTTCACCCACACAAAGATCTTACAGAGTGGATATAGTATAGGTTAGGACCTCTCCGCCCTCACTCCCTATCCCGTTTGCCGCTGCTTAGTTTCATCTTCAAGCTGACTCCATGCGTCAGTCAGTTGGACTCTGGTTACCTCAGACCTCCAGAGTTCCTACAGCTTATGATCCTGGAAAAGGGGGTATTTTTCTGGATAGCTGGTAAATAAACACAGAGACTTCTGGGGAACTACTCTTTCAGGAACTAATCACTGTGACTAGAATGGCTGATTGACTGAGTCTGGACCACATACCCATCCTTGGGCCAAACCACCTGACCAGGAATACTTTGGAATGTG
Source organism: Mustela putorius furo (assembly GCF_011764305.1). NCBI lineage: Eukaryota > Metazoa > Chordata > Mammalia > Carnivora > Mustelidae > Mustela > Mustela putorius. The sequence goes on from NW_025421998.1 coordinate 18,506,418, forward strand.
GGTGGGGGACGTGTTCCCCCAGAAAGGATGCTGGGCAGATTTTTTTTTAAAAAGGGTGCTTGAAGGCTCAAGAAGGTAGCAGTTTTACTTGATTACTCCAGTTCATATTCCTCTTATTACCTCTTTCACTAGGGAGAGGTAAGGCGTAACTATATTTTACATTCTATCTCGGCATTCTATCGACTGTAGCACAATGATCCTTGTAACAGATAACTTAAGTCCTCTGCTTGACTTCTCCTTGCAGTGGCTTTAGTAATCACATGCATAAAAGAATGTTTAGGACTGCACAGGCAGCCTGGCGTAATACAGATTTATAGTCCCCTCTAACAGTTGAGCAAGCAGGGACCTCAAATGGCTCCCACTTTGCCTTTAAAGTTCAGGAGGAATCCTGTTCCCCACTCTACTCTTGACCAGGGTTTCTGATCTGGAAGCATCGTGAGTTTACTCTCCTACATGAAGCATTTTCCATCAGTTTTCTCAATACCTTCTTTTCTGGGGCTTTGGGTATATTCCTTAAGCCTCTCTCTTCTTATCACTAGTAGCTCCATAACTTAACCACCATTCCCTTTGTTCTTGTCCTTAGGCCAGTCTATTAGAATTCTCAACCCTAGAATTTCTGAAGATGCAGCTGAAGGATGGACACTGCATTAGGGTGGGGAGAGCAGACAGCAGCTAAATCCTAAAGTCAAACCTCACGGACAGCAGTTCATCTCACCTACTTAATGATCATAGCTGGCTCTGGGGAGCCCCTCAGTGCTTAGAATGTTAAGTTTAAAGAATTTCTGAGGGTTCTGAGAGTGCTATAAGATTATCCCTAGAAGTCCTCCATGGGATTTCTTACATGGGACCTAAGTCAATAATAGTTGATGTTGTAAATTATGAAGATTGTAGTCATTGCCAACTTATCTCTGTTGTACCACAGATTTTGCAAGGTATTCAGATTGTAGAGTGGAAGACAAAAAAATACAATAGTGTAGGTTTTGTATTCTTCATTGCACATATCACAACTTGAAAGTACATTTTCCTTAGTTTTTTATGCTTTTGGCCCGCCCTTTTAGAATATAAATTCTCTGAAGACAAAAATATCTGGTTCTCCTCTGTGTGATGAGCACTTAGCAAAGTGCCTGGTCCATATGGGTGATCGATAAATATTGGAAAGAAGTCTCTATTCAGGTCTATCTTTCTTCTCAAATGGTTTTACTTGAGAATGGTTGGCAACTACTGAAATTAAATGTGTTGAGAAAATCCAGTCTTCCTTAAATTAAGTTGTGCAGGAATCCAAGTTTACTTTAGTTCTGCTTCCCATTTTCCTTTTCTTCGATACTGAACAGCTTCTCTAGCATACTTCCCAGGCATTCAGTATCCCTTCTTCAACTTCTTGGCAGCCTGGAACTTTTTCCTTTGGTTAAGCCTGTCTTTCGAAGATGGTACCCCAGATTCCAAGATTACCCTTTTGTCCCCCCTCTCCCCCCCGCACTCCCACTAAAATTCCCAGGTTTCTCACTGCCAGGAGAAAAATAATCAGATAATTAGATAATTTTCCATTAGAGTGTTCTATTGTAAAGATCATTTAATGCAGTAATTCTCCAGGGTGTTGGTATTTTAAAATGTGAAGCTGTAGGGGTGCCTGGCTGGCTCAGTCAGTGGAGGGTGAGACTCTTGATCTCGGGGTTGTGGGTTCAAGCCCCATGTTGGATGTAGAGATTACTTAAAAATAAAACCTTTTTTAAAAATAAAATAAAATGTGACATTGTTAACATAAGTATTAGGGTGGCATTTCAAGATCCCTGTGACAAGGCAGCATGATGCATATATATTTCTATAGGCAGGTGGTAGGATGATTGGGACTGTCCTCTTCTCAGGGCTTTGCCTTGATTTAAAAAAAAAAAAGTCAAAGTCAATAAATTCTCAGATTTCTTATCATATGGTCATTCTGGGAAATGAAAAAAAAATAATAAATCAGGGGATTTTAACCACAAAACACCTTGCTTTTATCTAAAAAAGGGGGAAAAAAGAAAAGACCAACGAAATTGTTTCAGAAAGCCAAGACCAATTTATTTAGCTTGTAAGACAATTATAATTAATCGTCGCTTTAGAAAAATGGGATGGGCAAAGAGTACAAAAAATACAAACTTATGAAGAATAAAGAATGATCACAGGGAGGCTCTCCAAAAGAATCCTTTAAATGGCTAACTCCTGAAGTGCATTTAAAGTAAAATTCCACTTGCAAAAATAACATCTACAGTTAACTTTCTAGAAACCATGCTACTGTATAAAATACTTTCTTCTGCCTCCAAGAGAAATTGTAAACAAACGTCCATTGCCAAAAGTTCGTCAGCATCAGAATTTCCCTGGCCAGCTTTTACTCAGGGATTTCTCTATTTACTCTCTTCATATGATGTTAGGAAATTGATTTTTTTGCTGATAAGATTACAGACCTCCTGGGCGTGTGACTGATCAGCTTTGAAAGCCATCCCCTGTGGTCGCCTGTTCTCTCTTAATAAATGCTCAGAAGATCATGGTGGTCCTGACCCAAAGTCCACAGGCCCAGAAACCGGAGGGAAGGGCATTTCTTTGGGTTTCCTATGTTAGATACAAAAAGTTCAGGTCCTGGGGCGATCCTGTCCAGCATGCTAAAAACAAAGCACTTCATCTGCTCAGTTTACTGTCCCAGATCTATCACACCCTGTTCTCTCTCTGGCAGGAAGTCAGTTCTCTGCACTTGCAAACAGAATAAACAAACCATCCATACAGAACTAGTAGACACTTTGTTTTGTTTCCTGGCAGGTTTCAAGAAAGACCCCTGGGTGTAATACAGTATTAAACTTGAAATCTCTGTATCCCTCTCTGGGGCCACTCTACTTTCCAGGGAGACAATAAAACGTGGAAGTCCTTTGAATCATTACTTATAGCAGCGGCGCAAAACGGGATACTAAACTCTCCACAGCCACCCTGCTACATAGCTCAGGCCGCCTGCTGAACCCTCCAGCCTGGGTAGGATTGGGGGACCAGCCTGAGACATTTTCACATTTGTCTTCATCCCCCAGTCCTGATTTGTTGTTGGAAGCACTCCACCCATGTTAATTGACATACTTCAGTTGATGCTCTACAAATACTACACTCTCATTACCAGAGAGGTAAGCAAACGGAAATTAAATGGCAATGCTTCGGGAAAATTTCTAAGTCTGATAAAGCCAGAGCAGGACCGAGTGGTTTCTGCACCTAAATCTCGTGCTTTTGTTGCTCTGTTGCTGGCGCTCACCTGGCTGGCTGCTTCTGCTCATTGTCACCCATCTGGGACCTGAGATCCCATGACCAGCGGGTTTAGAAAATCTCAGCTCTCAGAGTCACCTTGATGGCTCAGTCAGTTCAGCTTCTGTCTTTGGTTCAAGTCATGATCCCAGGGTTCTGGGATCAAGTCCTACATCAGGCTCCCCCCTCAATGGAGAGCCTGCTTCTCCTTCTCCCTCCCACTCTGCCTACTTGGTGCTCTCTCTCTCTCTATCCTTCTGTAAAAAAAAAAAAAAAAAAGGAAAAGGAAAGAAAAAAGAAAATTCAGCTCTCTTGAACCTACCCACTATCTTTGGAGCTTATCTTTTATTCTACCTGCCACAGTGATATTCCTAAACTGAAACCTGATCATGTTATCGTCCTCTGTCTCAAAGCAACTCACTGCCAGAGAATCATGTCTGAACTCCTAGGCGGGCACACAAAGACCAGCTTCTACACTGCCCACCTTAGTCAAAGCATCAGATATATTGAGGTATTTGGTCCCACAAAAGAACTCCCCTCTCCATTCTCATCACTCCCTACCTTCTGCTGCACCTCTATCTGGTTGCCCCTCCCATCTTCCTGGAGAAGCCCCTTCACCTCCCTCAAGCTTTGGTGCTGTGTCACTTCTGCTGTGAGGCCCTTTCCAATATGCTTTCATCCCTCTGAGCCTCTGTCTCTACAAAATGTATATCATAATTTCAACACCCTCCCTTAGTTCAAGAGTCACATGAAAAAGGGAGAACAAAAGGTCTCTGAAAAATGCCAAACACCATCCAAATTCCGAGTTATGTTATTATAAAAGTTATTATGCAATATGCTTTTTTTCTTTAGAAACCTAATTGAAGTGCTCGTGATGGTCACTATAAAATTAACCTCTACAAATTAGGGCATCTTTCCTGTTTATTTTGCTTAAATTTGAGCTAAGCTTAAGATGGTGATAAGAACTGTGCTCACTTCAGCCACAAATATATTAAAATTGGACCCACACAAAGAGGATTAGTGTGACCTTTGCCCCACATGATTTGCGGTAGTGAACATTTTCATTTTCTTTGCTTTCTAGAATCCTATTACCAAGTTTCATATTTCTTTCCTTTTACCAATGGAATAGTCTTACTTACAATTCTCATCCTCTTGTGGACAATAAATAAAAGTCTGACTTCCTTATGCTTTTGCTCTACCATTGAGTCTTGGTTATTTCTTGACCACCCAGTTGGGAGACTGAGCCACCCACGGTTTCTGAAACACATTGATAATAACAGGTAACATTTACTAAGCGCTTACTCTGTACTGGGCCCTCTTCCCTGTGATGTCTGACAATTATAAAATGTAAACCTCACTACAGCACTCATTTCCTCTCTGCAAAATGGGAATGAGAAAAGGGAAACTTAAAGGTGAAAGCCTTTGCTGAAAGTCCCAAAGTAGAGGCAGGGTTTAAACCCAGGAGTCTGACAACACAGCCTTGCTTTTGACCACCAAATTGTAACCACTGCTCTAATGGACTTGGGAGCAGCAAGAAGGCTCCCCTGCGTTCAAAATACTCACATTTAGTGCAACATCGTGTGGGGCCCATGGCTATGAGAGCAGACACCAGGCTTTAGGTGTACAGCTGGATCAATCATACGCCACAGTGGGTCACTGCCACCTGCTGGGAAATGGACAGTGAAGGGAGACAACCAAGGGGAGGCAGGTGCTAACACCAGATAGTTAATGAGCAGCAAAAGGGGTCAAAGCCATTTGCCATTTACCGAATCCTCGTGCATTTTGTTCAGTCTTCAAGAGAAAGTAAAATGATTTTGTCTTTTTCATTTCCCTCCATTCCTGAAAATCCCTTCAATAAAACACCAATGTTAATTTCCTTGTTTTGACACGTCTCTTGGTAATAGAAGATATTAGAAGAAGCTGGGTGAAGAGTACATAGCAACTTTTCTATAAATCGAAAATTATTTTTAAAATTAAAATTTAATTTAAAAAGAGTTCAGTTTAATTATTTTGAGATTAATTTACCGGGCTCTCTGAGTTAATCTACTGCACAATTTAATAAATGTAGAGTGATTTTTACATTTTTCTAAAACAGTTTAAAAGATTTTTTTATTTACTTATGTGTGAGAGAGAGAGAGAGCACAAGCAGGGGAAAGGAGCAGAGAGAGAGGTACAAGTAGACTCCCCACCGAGCAGGGAACCCAATGTGGAGCTTGATCCTAAGACCCCAAGATCATGTCCCGAGCCAAAAGCCAAGATCATGACCCCAGCCACTACCAGCTTAACTGACTGAGCCATGCGAGGACCCCAATTTTTACATCTTCCTAAAATGATTGTTGACTACATCAGTGAAAAGAAAAGAACTGTGTTTATTGACGAAGTTCAGTTTTGAATTCAGCAGTAATAAACACTTTCTTTTCAGGAGAAAGACAATATTGACTGAGAATGAGTTTGAAGTCTCATCTTTCTAGTAAAATGACCAGCACTTGGTATTACCATGGAGAAACACAAAGGAAGTTAGCCAACAATATGATTTCCCTAACACAGGCTCCTTCTTACCTCTTGACATTCTTAAAGCCCAAGTATCATAACTTGGCACATGTTTTATAAAGAGCAAAGAGAAAGTAAAATAATGACAAGTTAGGCAGACAAATCAGTCATAATTATACTACCACGGATAGGATTCAATAATACTACCTCAGGGGCACCTGGGTGGCTCAGTTGGTTAGGCAACTGCCTTTGGCTCAGACTGTGGTCTCAGGGTCCTGGGATTGAGCCCCATGTCGGTCCGGCTCCCTGCTCAGTGGGGAGCCTGCTTCTCCCTCTCCCTCTGCTACTCTTCCTCCTTGTGCTCTCTCGCTCTGTCAAATGGATAAATGAAATCTTTAAAAAAAAATAATGATAATACTACCTCAGACAGGACAATTTTGCATTACAAGTACTATTTTCCGTAACAGCCCCAGTAGAGAGTAGAACACACTGTGCCTAGGGCTACTGGCTCTTAGCTCAGATTTGAAGAACAAATCAGAAAATGACCAGTGTTGCTGTCAATGTGATAGTCATCTGAACATTCTTCCCAGATTTTGAACAGTTGTGCCTTCAGTGAAGATGCTATTGTTCAAACACTCTTGTTTTCCCAGGATCAAAAAAATTTACAACTATCTGGTTGCCTAATTAGATCTCACTTGCTCTGCCAGCCACTACCAGCTCCTTCTCAGGAAAGTGGGCGTTCCTCTGAACTGAGATGATTGGCAAAAGTGGTGCTAAGCTCTACATAATGCAAAGTAACTGAAGTAATTCACTCCTTCGTTGTGTGGCCCAGTCAGATCCTGCGAATTAGTCCCGACAAGTAACCAGATACTGCTCTTCTGCTCACCTTGAGTGGTCTCTATCTTTTCAAAACTAGTGGCACATAGCTAAGGATGAGAATTTCTTAAAGTTCAAGGTGCAAACTCTAGCACTAAAGGTTTTCTGGACAGAAATAACCGTACCTTCCACTTCTGGGACCAGAAGCAAGAAAGAAAGCAAGGAGGAGCACAAAAGTGAAAACACAAAATCAATCTTCTCAGAAGCCGAGAAAGCGTCTGGCCAATTCTCATTTCTTAGACCTTCAAAAAATGAAAAACTAAATGCCAAAGCTGAGTCACTAAATTACAAATATTTTAGATTTTTAAAGGTAATAAATAAAATTGCAAATTGAACAGCGCTCAGATCTGGCAGTGTATAGCTCATTCAGAAATGTTAAAGTCTAATCTAACACTGAATCTTTGTGACTATGAAACCCGAAAGAGCACTACTATCCACAACCCACTCCCAGGTCTCAGCAAAACAGGATTAAAAGTTTGGAAAAAATGGACTAAAGAGAATACAAAGAGTAGAGCATCAGGAGAAGCAGAAAGGAGATCCACTGCATTGGAGCTCCGGTAAGTGAGTGCCAGGAGAAAAAGTGCAGAAACGGAATAGAAAAGAGAAACAATAAAGGAAGCAGCGGAAGACTTGGACTACCACTTCCAGTGGTCTCAGGTGCACTCAGAAAGATGCCCAGTAACAGCTGTCAAACCCTCCTACAACGGCAAGAAACCTAATTCAAAGGCAAGTGCTTGCAAGGTGGTACTGGGACCCTACTGTGCTAATTCCTTATTTACTAAGTGTTAAACGGTGTTAACCATCTTACCATACACGGCAACAGGCCACCACTCCAGCTCTCCAAGGACCCCAAAATATTGGGGAAGCCGCTAAGGAGATCACAACAGGGAGTCCGATAACTGGGTGCCGAGGAGAAGCGTCACCTAAGCCGAATCTTGAAAAGGAGCAGGAATTAGCCTTCTGTAGAAAGACACCTAGAGCCCCCCCCAAGTTGAGGACACGCCGGATAGGGTAGGAAGTGGGTAGGTGAGTCAGGAGGAGGCGGTCCGCCCACGCGCTTTTCTATTCGATATACATCCTTCAACCCTGCCTCCAATGATGATAATTTTCGCAATGAACTCAATTTCTGTAAGTATGTGAGATGAATAACGCTTTCGACTTGTTCTGTTAACAACTTTCCATTTTGGCAAAAGGCCCCTAACACCAGCGTTGAAACGTGGCTTCATCTCTAATAATATTTTGTAAGTCCGTCTACAAGTTGGGAACTGCGAATGCAAGCGCTGGAAGAAAGCCGCGCCCGGGAATGGACCGCGCGGGACTAGCCCCGAGCGAAGGTTCTGCGCGCGGCGGCGCCCGTGCTGCGCAGGTGCGGGCTGGGCGCGCACATGCGCGGGAAGAGACGGAGAGCCGGGGGGCTGGACCTCAGGGAAGGGGGCGCGGCGCACGCAGCATGGCGTCCAACATCTACTTGGTTCGCCAGCGGATCAGCCGCCTCGGCCAGGTGCGGCCCGGGGAGGCGCCTCCCCTTTCCAGCCCCTGCCCAACCCTCGCCTCCCGCCGCCGCCCCTCTCGCGTCCCCGCCTCAGCGCCTCCTCGAGCGGCCCAACCGCCGCCCCGCCCCGAGGCCTCCCGGGCCCACCTCCCCGGGCCGCCCCGCCCCACGGTCTCCCGGGCCCACCTCCCAGAGCCCGCCCCGCTTGGCCTTCCTCGCGGCCCTGCTGCTCGGTCTCGTCGGTCCCCCTCCTTCTCCACCCCGCAGTCCTGACTCTCTCTCCCTCCTTCCCTCAGAGGATGTCCTCCTTCCAGCTCAACATTAACCCGCTCAAGGAGCCGCTGGGCTTCATCAAGGTCCTCGAGTGGGTGAGTGTAGCCCGCACCAGCGAGGCCTGGAATCGCGCCGCCGTGACTGTGACCGCGCCCGCGCCAGCGCCCGCTCCGGCCCGGCCGGCGCCCTCGGCTGGGAGGCCGGGGGCCCCGGCGGGAGCGAGAGCAGGGACGTCCGACCCCGCGCGGGTCCCCGAGATCGCCGCCGCCGCCCTCGGGAGGGTCGGGACAGCTGGGAGGGGACGGGAGGCCGCGGGCTGGGCCTGCGCGGGGCGGGGACGCCGCGGTCCGCGTCGAATCACGAGTCCCTCAGCCGCCTCGGTCCCGGCCGAGGCCGCCCTCCCACACCCAGGCTCACCTCTGGGTGCTCCCGCGGGTGTGGGAGTTCAAATTTCTCTTTGGTTGCACGGCTTCCCGCAAGGGAAGAGAAAACTTCCTGTTGCGGTCTAACCGAAACCTGGGGGCCCGCGCTGCCGCCGCTGGTCCTGCGGAAAGGGCCAGCCGGTGCCTCCTGCCCGGTGCTGACTGCAGGCCGCGCTCCGTCGAGAGCTGGTTGTGCCTCCTCCAAGTGAGCTGCCGAGCAGTCCGTTCGTGGCTTGCTTTTGAGACGGCTCCAAGTTAAAAACGGACAAAAATAAACTGCGGGTCAGGCAAGCGGCGGGGGGGAGGGGGGCGTCTTTTACAGAACGCGTCGAAGTCCGTCGCGTCGGCTCAAACACAGGCTAGGAGTCGCCATCAAGTTCGTTTAGGTATTTCCAAACAGTGTCCTGCGGTCTGCATTCCGTCCTTTCCGGGGAACCTCTCAATCATTAACATCAAAGGAGACTTATTAATTCGACCTTGGCAGAATCAGTCACTTGGCGGAGTTAAGCGAATACATCAGGCACCGCACATTTGCTTCAGATTTCGTGGCCTCGTACACGTTTCAGGGCTCATTATCAGGCCCGGATTAGTAGGCAGCTGGCATCTGTCCACTGTGCAAGCAGGTTGTTTTTATAGCCAGCGACATGTACATCCGTAACTCTTTAACCCTATATTTTAGCGATCGAGTAGTGACGAGGAAGAACTTCCAGTTGCCTATGTTAAAAGACTTGAGGCTGTTTTTTTAAAGTCACACAGAAACTGAAATTCCCACATGGGTACTCAAGAAGCTGATTTTCAGAAAGAAAATCAGAGTTTTACTTGTTCTCTGAAAACTGAAGTAGTGCTGATTTCACACAAATGTTTACCTTAAAGACACATAAATATACAGGGCGCCTGGGTGGCTCAGTGGGTTAAGCCGCTGCCTTCAGCTCAGGTCATGATCTCAGGATCCTGGGATCGAGTCCCGAATCGGGATCTCTGCTCAGCAGGGAGCCTGCTTCCCTCTCTCTCTCTGCCTGCCTGTGTCTACTGTGAACTCTCTCTGTCAAATAAATAAATAAAATCTTAAAAAAAAAAAAAGACACATAAATATACGCACACACACACTCACTTTTTAGGGTTCTATAAACCCATTTTCAAATATAAAGAAAAATTTTTGAGTATATAAAAATACGGATTTGCAGGAGGAAAATCATGTTTAATTGGGCTTATCTAATATAAAGTTAAGAAAAAGTCTTTGAGGGTTTTAATTACATTTGTAATTAAAGTTTTCACTTAATAAATGAGGCCATTTATGTTTGTGCTTACATTATTTGTCAGTTTTTTGTTAAAACATAGACATAAGTTTTTCCTTTATATTTTAAAACAGTGATAGGTTTATTAATGATCATAGATAGGTCTGATGTATTTTGAAAAATATCCTGTTTAAGCTTTTTGAAAAAATACTACTTTCCGTGTGAACAACATACCATTACATAAGAGATCCCAATAAATACTTTAATAAAAGTATAAGCAAAATGTATTGGGTGAAAGAGAGGAGAAATCAGATGCTTGCAGGGAACTAGGGAGGAGTTCATAGATGAAAGAACATTTGAAGGATGAGTATTTGTTCACTTAGGGCAGATGTAGGGCGTGGCTTTCCAGGGAAAGAGAAACTTGGGTTCAACAATGTGAAAAGTTGAAGCAGCATAGCCCTGTTTGAGAACTTAAAATAGTTGGGGTTGGCTTAAACTTATACTGGAAAGGAAGGTATAGTTTGAGACGATTCTGAAAGGTTTCATAGGGCTTATAGAGAGTTAGGAGTTTATACTCTGGGGTTAATCTTTGATAGCTTGGGTTCTTTCTTTAGGGAAATACACATTTTGTAGGTACAGAATTTGGAGTTATTGGATAGTTTCTTCTTAAGCCCAGAATTCCTACCATTTGGAGTGGGAACTTATTTAAGGTTTTTAAACAAGTAAATAATATAATTAGATTTACTTTTTAGAAATTTTCATTTTGTCAGTAGTGTAGAGGATGGATTAGAAAGGTCATAATTGAAGGAAGGAGGATATGTTGCTTGAGAAATTATGAGGGCCTAAACTTAATTGCAGTGGGAATGGAGAAGAGAGGCATAGAAATTAGAATGTACTTGGACGGTGAAGAAACTGGAGGACTCCATATTTGAGTTGACATATTTAAGATGACTGCCATATTTCCAACAGGTTGGTAGTGGTATCTCTGTCAAGATACATCACTAAGGAGAAAAGCAAATTTTTGGTTGAAGCTCAGTACAATTTTGAGTGTATTGAGTTTGTGGTCTCTAGGTCACGGAAAGGAGGTATCTTTAGGCAGTTAGCTGTATGGCTACAGAGGTTAATAAAAAGGCAAGAATGGGCTGGAAATTCAGCAGATCCCTGCCAGCAAGGGAGAGAAGAAATGGTTAAGAAGATGCAAAAAAATAAATAACATCTTGGCATCACTGTTAGAATTTAAAGAAAAGAGTAATTAAACAATATCAAGAAGTGCAAGAGAGAGGTTAAGTAAAATAAGGACTAAAATGCACACCTTGGTTTTGGTAATCCAGAGGCTGTTGGTGGCTTTTTAAGAGCAGCGTCAATAAATTCAGAAACCAGATGGTAATAGGCTAGGTAATAGAATGTATGGTAAGAAAGTGAAGACAGTGAGAGTAAAGCACTATTTGACCTTGAAGGTGGGAGGGATTTGGGTGGTAACTCATCTGAAAGATGGGACAAACTGAATGTGTTTGTTGGCTGGAAAGAAGAGGCGGCGAATCGTTGGAGGTTGAAAACAGGGGGAGGGAGGGGATGAATAATAAAACAAGGTTCTAGAGGAGAAGGGCCCATCATATGAATTTTTAAATCTGTTTTGAATGAATTGGTCAAGTTTCATAACGCATTGAGGTGTGGCAGGTTGCTTCTAAAAACAGTTAATAAATAAGTTTATAAACAAATCTAAAATCTAGATAATGGCTGTTTACTGTCTGTGTAACTAAAAAAGTAATTCCCTCAATCAGCTCATCTCTAGCAAGTTTCTAGAATATGTTAGATTAAGATATAACCTGATGATATATAACTTTCAAGGGATTAGATGCCAGTAAATATTTATTGACAGACTAAAACTATAATCGCCAGAGCAGAAGTGTTGCATTTTGCTTCTAAACTGCAGCCGCCATCTTGTGCGTGTTGTATTCCTTCTCTTTTCTTTCTTTTTTTTTTTTTTGAACTACCCCTGGCACCTAGTTACAGTGCCTGGCAGTGACACTGTCTTATTTCTCTATGTGTTGTAAGTACTCAGTAAAGGTTGAATTTTTGTTGTACTTGTATGGGAACAACAATACTTCGTAGGGCTATTGGAATGATCTAGTTAATATTTAATTATATGAATGATTATAATGTACTTGTGTAGTTCTTAGTAGGTTCTTCAGGACTGAGATGCTGTGTTTCTAAGACTAGACTCAAACAGTGGATAGACAACTATGAGCTCCATATGACTATGTATCTCCTGGTCCTTTAAGATTGCTCAGTTCCCTATCACATATTTTTTTTTTTAAAGATTTTATTTATTTATTTGACAGAGAGATTACAAGTAGGTAGAGAGGCAGGCAGAGAGAGAGAGAGAGGAGGAAGCAGGCTCCCTGCTGAGCGGAGAGCCCGATGCGGGACTCGATCCCAGGACCCTGAGATCATGACCTGAGCCAAGGCAGCAGCTTAACCCACTGAGCCACCCAGGCACCCCCCTATCACATATTTTAAACTTTAGAAATGATAAATTGTATGCTTTTCATTTGTCTGATAGGCCTTTAGAAGTCTGTCAAGGTGACAGTATAAAATTTAGGTAAGAATAAATGCCCCATGTATAGAGAACATAGAAGTAAAAGTCAAAGATTAATTTTATCAAAGCAGCTTTTTAATGTATTCAATATTTCTGTGGCAAATTTTAACTTGGTTCTTACTTTTAGTCAGATATCTTTAATATTTAGGTAAAAGTTTTTCATTGAAATGATTTTATCTTTTTTTTTTTTTAAGATTTTATATATTTATTTGACAGAGATCACAAGTAGGCAGAGAGGCAGGCAGAGGGGTGAGGGAAGCAGGGAGCCCGATGTGGGGCTCCATGGATCCCAGGACCCTGAGATCATGACCTGAGCGGAAGGCAGAGGCTTTAACCCACTGAGTCACCCAGGTACCCTGAAATGATTTTATCTTTCTAAAATATTAAACACTGTGTGGGGCACCTGGGTGGCTCAGTGAGTTAAAGCCTTTGCCTTCCACTCAGGTCATAATCCCAAGGTCCTGGGATTGAGCCCCATTGGGCTCTCCACTCATCCGGCAGCTTACTTCCCTTCCTCTCTCTCTCTCTGCCTGCCTCTCTACTTACTTGTGATCTCTGTCAAATAAATAAATAAAATCTTTAAAAAATATATATATTAAATACTGTGTTTTGGACTTTCTTGTTGCTGTCTTGCATTGGGTGGATGGTGAACAGATATTTATCCCTTAATCTAAGTAATATGCTTCCTCATTCCACACACATGGAATTGTGGAAGAGATACTGTTTGAGGAGTATAGAAGGAATTACAAACTAAGTTGAATTTTTAGGATTATTAACCATCTTTGAGTATTTTTGTCTGTGCTAGTCAAATGTGATAACATATTTATTGAGTAGACATGTATGTGCTAGGCTTTATTTGTGTTTTCTCCTTTAATCCTCTAACAACCTATGAGTGTTGTTATCTCCATGTTAGAGAAATGTAGTATCTTACCAGTGTCCATGATTATGATTACTACATTCAGGACTCTTTAACACTCTCTTCTTAGTCATTTTGGTAACTACCTTTGTGTTTCTAAGTGTCTTTTAATAAATTAATAAAAAGAGTATCAAAGGTTTAAAAAACAAAAGCCAAAGGTATCTGAAATGACTTTTTTTCCTTGTTTGTTAGATACTATTTATAATAAGATCCTAGGAGTTAAAAACAAGTAGGATGTTCTTGATTCTTTTATTAAGTTTGAATGTTTTTTCTAATTTTATATTTACAATTAACAAACAAATTCAGAAGACACCAAGACATTCCTTTGGGGCAAATTATTATCCAAGAAAATTAGTGTGAAAAAGAAGAAATAAGAAAACAAGTAATTCTTTGAGTATTGCATATATCAATATGTTTAAACAACAGACTTTCAAATATACACAATAGTTTTTAAAAAAAATACTTAAAAATTTAGTCATCACAAGTAACATAAAATTGTTGCAAATAGAGACCATGTTTTATCCTAATTTTATCATTCAAAAATAGCACAGAGGAGCACGCTAGAAAATACAAATTATTTGTATTGCACAGTGGGTGGGGCAGAGCATATACAGACTGATGTTTTGTCCATTTGCTTTATTTTTACATTTTTAGGCTATCAGTCTATAAGAGAATGCTCTTTAGGAAGCTTACCTTTCTTCCCGCCCTGCCATTTGGGTACACTTCCTCTTCCCACCCCTACTCTACTCCCATAATGGAAAAGATTTCAAATGGCATTTTATGCCTAGTAGGACTCTCTGTACTTCGAGCTTATTGATAGACTTACAGACTCACTTCTATGCCTTTGCTCTCTGGCTTTTCTACCTGATTCTCAATTATTTATCACTCTTTATTTAGCACTCTTGTACGTACATCAGATATAATTTTCATAGACAACATATATGTGTTGTAAGTGCTTTGAGAACACACACACACTCATACACACTCACCCCACACATACAAATAGCAATCCCTGATAAAATATAAAAGGGAAATTTAAGGGGAAATTAAGCGAACAGAGCAGTGTCTAATACAATGGTTCTCAAACACTTTGGTCTCAGAACCCTTTTATGCTCTTAAATATTGAGGACTTCAAAGAGCTTTTTGTTTGTGTGGGTTGTATCTACTGATACTTACCACATCAGAAATTCAAACAGAGGCTTTTAAGGGAACATTTATTTATTTTAAAACACAGTTATAATTCACTTAAAGACTTCAATTGCACCAATGCAACAAATGCTACCGGTTTTCCGAATCTGCCAGATATCCACATCTGAATAACTACTTTTTGTGTATTATTCTTTCAAGTAAAAAATGGTGTTTCATGAAAAAAAAAAAAAGTTCAGTGTATAACTCAGTTATTTTAAATGCTTTCCCTGGAGACGACCATTACGTGCGGTTAACGTATTTGTACATCCTGTTTCATCATACAGAATATTAAGAAGGCTCAAGGGTCAGGATTTCATAAAAATTATAATTTTTGCTGCTTCATCAAAGACATTGTCAAGTAAAACTTGCCTTTTTTTAACTCTAAGGGCAGGACAGTGAAATAATCCTGATGCTATTGTTTATTCTTTCTAAAGCCCAACAGTTTCACCCACGAATGCTTTTGCTCAAATCAGTGCAAGTGTCAACATGTGTAAAAGGCAAATAATATCTTAATAATACAAAAATAATTTGGGGGGCACCTGGGTGGCTCAGTGGGTTAAAGCCTCTGCCTTCGGCTCAGGTCATGATCCCGGGGTCCAGGGATCGAGCCCTGCATCGGGCTTTCTGCTCAGCAGGGAGCCTGCTTCCTTTCCTCTCTGCCTCCGTGGTTTCTGTCTGTCAAAATAAATAAAATCTTTAAGAAAAAAAATAATAATAATTTTGCCCTCATGGATTTTCTGAAAGAGTCTTGGGTACTCCCAAGGCACCACAGACCACACACACATTGAGAATTGAGAACCATCACTGGGGACCAGAAATGAAACAAAATATGGGTAGAAAAAGGAGTGTCCATGATCTTGGTAATATATTCAGAAAAAAGCTTCAACCTATTGTCTGGATTTATAACTTATAGAGAGCCAGTTACTTAAGCAGGTGGAAAGAGAGAGATACAGCCTTCTAATTTAATCAACCTAGCCACTAGCTCTAGATCTGAATTTGTGAACACTTCAGTATTCTCACATGTTGGTAGTTTGGGGGTCCCATTGTTAAGATGTGGTATATGCAACCATGTAGAAATGACTGTAAAACTATTAGACAGGGACAGAAAAAGGGGGAAAAACTGTAAATTCGAGCCTACACCAGATATCTTAAAACACATGAAGAAAACTAGTTTTCACTTAAAAGTTCAAAAATCAGTGGCACAGATGCACTTCAGGACAGCCAGCCAGATCAACAATCAAGATACGGATTTACTCCAAAAAAACGTAAAAGTAGTACAGTCTGAAATGATTTTAAAATAAATATATTTAAGTTCCTCAGAGATTTCTAGTTCCTTATTCACTAGCTTAACAATTATTTAAGGGTGAGGGTGCCATAATGGTGCCCGCAACAGGATCACCTGCCTGGCTCAGTGGGTAGAGCGTGCAACTCTTGATCTTGGGGTTGTGATTTTTGAGCCCCACATTGGGCATAGAGATTATTTAAAAATAAAATTTTAGAAAAGATATTTTCAACATGTAATAGTTAAGAGTTAGCAAAAAAAACTTCCGTTTCCTCCAGCAGGAACAGTTAATTTCTCATGATACAAATTCCTAAGGGTTATGGAACCGTACTAGCAGGCTATTTAGAACTTTCTAGGATTGTACTTTACACAGAGGGAGATCATAGAAGAATGAAGCTGAAGCAGTTTGTACCGGACTTTAAGTGCTTGGTTCATAGTGGGAATAAACTGAAATAGCAGCATCGATAACAAAAAATTTTTAAGAATAAATGTCTTTTGGGGCTCCTAGGTGGCTCAATCAGTTAAGAATCTGTCATCTGCTCAGGTCATGATCCAGGTTCTGGGTTAAGGTTAGGAGCCCCTCATCAACCTCTCTGCTTAGCGAGGAACCTGCTTCTTCCACTCCCTGCTGCTCCCCTTGATTGTGCATGAGTGCGTGCATGCTTTGTCAAATAAATCTTTTTTACAATTTTTTAAAAAAAAATAAAAATGAATGTGGGCACCTGGGTGACTCTGTGGGTTAAGCCTCTGCCTTTGGCTCAGGTCATGGTCTCAAGGTCCTGAGATCAAGCCCCCACATTGGGCTCTCTGCTTGGCAGTGAGCCTGCTTCCCCCTCTCTCCAACTGCCTCTCTGCCTACTTGTGATCTCTCTCTGTCAAATAAATAAATAAAATCTTTAATAAATAAATAAACAAATAAAATGAGTGTCTTTAGTAAATGCATGAGGACTTTAACTCATAAAAATCAGTGCTTTGGTTCTAAGCATCTAAGCTTACTGATTATAAAGGCAAACATGCCATGATAGTACATTTTTATCACTGAGTGGTTCATTTAGTAAAAGAGCATACATTTGATTTGCGTATAAACACTCAAATACAATGTACTTTTAGGCCTATTTCTGAAGATGTCAATTATGTCAGTTTCTAGACAAAACCTTGGACAGAAATTTAAGTAAATGACGTCATATTAATGATGAAATCCAATAGCAGTCAGAAACTTGTAAAAGATACCCATATATAGAGGAGTGCTAGTGTTCTCTGAAGAAGCATTAGTGAGTTGAGCAGGGTCTAGAAATAGGATTGAGGACTTAAACTCTGACTATAGGCTAAATAACTCACTGAAAATACCAAGGGTCTCCAAACTTCTTTTTATCATGAAAGCCTATCTAAAATTTTATGCATAGAGCCCCAATATGCATCCATAACTTAGATGGATATTTTACTGTGTTAGTATCTTTTTTTTTTCCCCCTAAGTGAGCTAAGGGCTTGAACTCATGACCCTCAGGTCAAGACCTGAGCTGAGTTAGACATTTAACTGACTGAGCCACCCAGGCACCCCAGTATGTCAGTATCTTAAAGTCGTATTATATGCTTCGGGTAAATTTCATTCGTATTTTTAAATCCTTATTTCAACACTCACCTGATATATAAATATGTAGATATATATGCCATCTTCTTGTGATCTGATTAAGTAGAATCTGTTTTTCCTTGGAATGTGGCTAATGAATATAGCACATATAGGGGTTTAATACTTCTATTTTCTCTTTTGGGTTGTGAGTTTTTGTATTATTAGTCTGTAGTTTCTTTGAAGACATTTTTAAGCCATTGGTCTGGGTTGGTCTGGTTAAAATTAGATAACTTACTCCATAAACTCACTTAGGCACATTCACATTATAATACATGAACTCTAAAAGGGAAAGGATAGGTGAAGGTATCACCGTCCTTGCATGTCATGGGACTCCTCCTGCCTTCAGGATACCAGCATGTGGTACTGACATGTGACTCGGACCCGCAGATCCAGCATGGGTTGCAGTGATTAATTCCTTAAGTCTAATGTAAATAGAAGTTCAAATATTTTCTTCTCATATACCAGTTAATTGACTACTACCGTTTATTTTGGAGAGTAAGTAGTGTTCTAGAGAACCAAGCTTAAATGTTAACTTCAAAGTTACAAACCTCAGAATTCTAGTGTCTGTGTCTGGTATTGGTCTGGTGGGTAGTGTTAAGTGGCGCTGTTTCTTGGGCAGCTTGAGGCTGTCATAATGAAATATGGAACCATTTGACCTGAGTAGACGCTTGCTGTCATCCTGTCCTTAGATTCTTATTAGTTACTCTACATATAGAATTTTTTTTTTAAAGATTTTATTTATTTATTTATTTGACAGAGAGAAATTACAAGTAGACAGAGAGGCAGGCAGAGAGAGAGGGAAGCAGGCTCCCTGCTGAGCAGAGAGCCCAATGCGGGACTCAATCCCAGGACCCTGAGATCATGACCTGAGCCGAAGGCAGTGGCTTAACCCACTGAGCCACCCAGGCGCCCTCTACATATAGAATTTCATGCTAACAGTTTTAGCCATTCTTCATGGGATGGAGAGGAATGGGAAAATGCATTTCATAAGTGGTGAGGCAGTAGAAATGAGCATGCCAGTACTCCCTTGTTTGGACAAGGAATACAAACTGAAGCGTGCATAGGAACCAGCCACATAAAGTAAGTGAGTGAAACAAGCTGCTTGGAAGAAAAACAACAGTATAAGCTCATTGATTCCTGGTAACTAACATGCATCCTGAGGATTGTTGATACCGTAGAGTGGCAACAGTCTAGAAAAAGCACATGCCCTGTCTTACATGTCATCTGTCACTCAGTTCCACGTGGTTGTTGCTTATGGGAATATGGGTCTGATGGTGCTGTATTTTTAGTTTCCCCACAGAAAGGGTAAGCAGTAAATCAAAATTTTATGTGCGGTATGCTGGTATTAAAATAGACAATAAATTCCCCCCCTTTTTTTTTTTTTTTTTAATGAATTCTGGGAAGATCACGCAAATACTATCTGTAGGCCAGGTTTTACCCTGGGCTGCCAATACATAACTTCGAATTTAAATCAAAACAGCAGTAGAGAAGAGGAAGAAGTGAGACAGATCCTTTACCCTCAGGTTGTTTTGTAATTCATAAAGTAAAAAGTGTGTATCTTGTCCCTTTTTCCCATGAGATAAAGACCAGAATTGCAAAGATGACATTTATTTATCCTTGTAACAAAAAGATAGCTTTGAAGTGACCTGAAATACAATTTTCTTTGTATAATATTGGAATTTGGTTTTTTCTTTAATTAAGCAGTTATTTAATGAGCATTTGCTATGTGTCAGACCTCCTTCTAGGTAGGCACTGAAAATCTTGAGTAAGACCAAGTGCAAAGACATGACAGTCTGCCAAGGGACAGGGAAAGGCATTGTGCTTAAGAGCAGTAAGTACAGTATGCCATTTATTTACTAATTTTTTAAAAAGATTTTATCCATTTATTTGACAGAGAGAGAGAGAGAGATCACAAGTGGGCAGAGAGGCAGGCAGGCGGGGGGCGGCGGGGCGGGGAGCAGGCTCCCTGCCAAGCAAGGAGCCCGATGCAGCGCTGGATCCCAGGACCCTGAGAACATGACCTGAGCTGAAGGCGGAGGCTTAACCCACGGAGCCACCCAGGTGCCCCTACTGATTTTTGTATTTAGTTAGAAACTAGTTTTTATTTTTATTTTGGGTTTTGTTTTTGTTTGTTTTTTTAAATAAGGCAGGACACAAGAAAAATGCCTATAGTGGAGTTAATGAACCCAAGTCTATGGCAGCCCAGGAGACAGAATAGTTCTGCTGTAAGAAACTGGGTAGGGCCTTTAAGGTGAGCTTGTCAGAGAACAATTGAGGGGGTTGCGGGGGACAAATCCTGGCAGAAGAAATAAATACACTGTAAATACAGGATGTGTTTGAGGGGCAGTAGTAAGTAGTAATACAGTGCGACAGAGTTGTATAGTACCTGGCCGTGAGTACAGTGCGTATAAATCTGGAAGGATAAGGTTGAGTGTACCTAAGCCATGCCTGTTAGGACAAATGAAGAAGTTTGAGCTTTTTTTCTTTTCTTAAATTTAGTTCTGGAAAGTTACTGAGGAAATCCTTTTAAACAGGGGAGTAATGTGACCAGATCTTCATTTCAGATCAGTGTGACATCACTCTAAAGCACCTGTTCAATGGAAACAGAATGCAGACTACAAATGCAAGCCACATAATAATTTTAAGTGTGCTGGCCACACTGAAAACATGAGAAGAAACAGGTGAAATTGACTTTAATATTATATTTTATTTATAAATCCAAATACTGTTTTAACAGGTAGTCAATATAAACAGTTACCAGTGAGATATTTTACATTTTATATACTAAATCTTTGTAATTCATTGTCTACTTGACACTTACACGTATCTTAATTCAGGCAAGCCATTTTTATTTTATTTTTTGAAAGATTTATTTATTTTATTTTAGAGAGGGAGAAGGAGCATGGGGAGGTTTGTGGTTTGCAGAGGTGGACGGAAAATCCTAGGCAAATTCCCCGCTGAACACAGAACCCTGCACAGGGCTCAGTCTCACAACCCTGAGATCTTGACCTGAGCCAAAATCAAGAGCCGGATGCTTAAAGAACTGAGCTACCCAGGTGCCATAAGACAATCCATTTTCAAAATGCTCTACAGCCATGAGCCCATGCTACGGAAGAGATTAGAAATGAGAGGAAGAGTCTGTTGGTTAGTCCCCGTGAAAAATGGTGAGGGCCTAAACAAAAATAGTGTAATGGCAGGGGTGGTGTAGATAAGTAACCAAAGCTTTTTAAAGAATGGCATCATACTGTATGAAACGTAAGCAACTTTTTTTTTTCCACTCAGCATTAGGTTTCTAGGTTTTATCCACATTGATGTGGGCAGCTGTAGTTCCTGTATCTTTATTGCTTTAAAACTTCCCGTTGTAAGTGTATACTATTATGTTTTATCCTTTTTCCTTTTGCTCCAGTTCTTCTCTATTTTGATACTATAAGCCATGTCACTTTGAACATTCTTGTGCATGTTCTGTAGTACACATGGGTGAGAATTGCTCTCAGATCTATATACTTGTAGATACTGATCCTTCGTGACATTATGCAAATACTTTGACCTGGTTTGTAGCTTGTTTTATGTTCAAAAGCTGACTTGGTTTCTGAAGTTCTTTTTTTGTGGTTGCATTTAACCATCTTTTATGGTTAGTATGTGTTTTTATTTTTAATCATAAGAAATTTTTCCTTTGTGGTCACAAATTTTCTTTTACATTAAAATTTTTTAAAGACTCGGCATTTTGCATTTGTCTTTAGCCCATCTGGACCCCCTTTTTTTTTTCTCTTCTCCCCCACCCCCATTGTGTTTTGTTTATTAGAGAAAGAGCAGGAGCAGAGGGGAGAGGGAGAAGTGGGATCGCAGAGCAGGGAGCTCAGCATGGGGCTTGATCCCAGGACCTCATGACCTAAGCAGAAGATACTTAACCAACTGAGGCACCCTGGCACCCCTAGACCATTTATTGAAGTCCTTCTTTGTATTAGTTATCTATTGCCACATAATAAATTACCCCAACCTTAGCTCTTAAGACAGTGGGTCAGGAATCTGGGAGCGGTTTAGCCTGAGGGGTTTCAGCTCAGAGTCTCCCTGTTTGCAGTCTAGCTGTTGGCTGGGCTTGAGTCATCTCTAGCACCCAGCTCACTCACACGGCCTTTGGTAAGCCTGGGATGATACACTTGCAGACTCACATGGTTGCTGATCGTCTGTGGTTCCTCATCACAGGAGTCTCACTGTAAGTTGCCTAAGTATCCTCCCAGCATGGCAGCTGGCTTCCCCCTGAGCCAGTGATTTCAGAAGAGAAAGAAAGACAAATTGTAGTCCCTTTATCACCTAGTCTTGGAAAGGATGGATGTCTCCCATTCCTTAGACCATATTCAATTTACTAGAAGCCATCCACACTTAAAGGGAGGAAAATTAATCTTTGCCTCTTGCAGGAAGGAGTTTCAGAGTTTGTGGACATATCTTTAAAAACCACCAAACTCCTTTTCTTGGTGATCTGCAGTGCCAGCTTTGTTAGAATTTATCTGGTTACACATAGGTCTCTTTCTGGCCTCCTTATTGTCCCATTGGTTAAGTTTGTATAACTGTTTCTGTTTTCTAATCCTAAATGGGTATATGCCCAATTTTGTGGCCTCTGTTTTCATTCATGAACATTTATATGTAGAGAGTATCCATTCTTCTGTCTTTACCTATGAACGCTTAACTGAAGATTCCAAACTGTGTACTGGACATTACCTCAGACTCCTTTTCATGTATCTCTGCTTTACAGAAAAAAAAAAATCTTGATAGTTGTGATCCTGGTTATGGCCTGATTCAAGGCCCTGTATTAATCCGAGAGAGGCATTGTATCAGTGTTTAACAGTATAGGCTTTGGAATCAGACCTGCACTGAATTTTATCTGTTTGCTAGATGAATGTGACCCTGAGCAAAACAAAGTCCCTGCCGTTGAGTTTGTGTTCTAGTGAAAAACGGACAAATACTTGAGTACTAATAGGCAGTGGTAATTACAGTGGCGGAAAAATAAAGCAGCATGAATTAAGGGAGCAAATACTGTGGGGTTAGGGCATTATAACTTAATGTAGTGTGGTTAGGAAAGGCCTCTCTGATAAAGTTCTTTTGGAACAGGGAGCTATGAAGTAGGAAGTATTCCAGGCAGAAAGAGTAGCCAGTGCAAAGGCTCTGTAGGAGAAGTTTACCCCTTATCTTTAAGGAATAGCAAGGAGACCCTTTCTTTTTTTTTAATATTTTATTTATTTATTTATTTATTTGACCGGCAGAGATCACAAGTAGGCAGAGAAACGGGCAGAGAGAGAGGAGGAAGCAGGCTTCCCGCTGAGCAGAGAGCCTGATGCGGGGCTCGATCCCAGGACCCTGGGATCATGACCTGAGCTGAAGGCAGAGGCTTTAACCCACTGAGCCACCCAGGCGCCCCAAGGAGACCCTTTTATATAGAGAAATTTGACAAGGGGAGAAGTAGCAGTCTGATCAGAATTATTAAGAGAAGAAAGGATCTGGTAAACCATAATATGAACTTTGATTTTTATCCAGAGAGAACTCAGAAGCCATTAGAGAATTTTGAGCAGAGGATGTAAAGTTTTCTGCCTTGTATTTTTAAAAGATCACCCTGGTTGATATAGTGACAGTAGACTGAAGGAGGGACAGGACGGAAGCGGGATTATTTAGAAGGCTCTTGGAGTATAATTCAGGCAAGAGGTAATAATGGTGGTTTACATCAGTATGTTGTGATGATGTTGATCAGATTCCAAATATGTTTTTTAAATAGCACTATCAGAATTTGCTGAATGATTGAGCTTTTGGCCACTACACTGTATATTGGCTTTTTTGTTTTGTTTTGTAGAAAATTTAGAATATTCAAATAGAAAAAGAAATTATTTTTATTTTCTGTTGAGAGGTGACCACTGTTGAAATTTTGATACATTTTTGCCCATGTGCATCATATGCCTAGGCATAGACACAATGAGCAATGCATGTGTAAATAAACTTTTTAAAATACAGCTCTACCCCCAGTGTGGGGCTCGAATTCACAATCCTGAGATCAAGAGTTGCATGGTTTACCAACTGAGCCAGCCAGGCACCCCATAAACAAACTTTATTTGTAATGAATGTTTTTCAGTATCATTAAATATTTGCCAACTTTTTGAAGACTGCATAATGTTCCATCCTATGAATGAATTACATTTTATTTGATTTCATATCAAAATTTAGGAAGCTTCCAGTTTTTTCCTGTTATGTATAGCATTTACAAGAACATTGCATTCTTTTTTAAGTATATGCATGATCAGGAGAACAAATTTCCAAGTACTTTTTGAGACCTGGAAATACTGAAATACTCAAATGTGAAATTATACAAACTCATGAAATAGCATCTCCTCTTTGCTTAGGAGTCTCTTGGCTTAAACAGTTACCATTAAAAATAGTTCCGAATCACCCCCTTTTGATTTTGATACTAATAATACTTCATGTGAATTTCATACTAATATTTTAGTAGGTACACTGCAGTATGAACAGAAGAATTATTATATGGGCTGTTATACTAGCTTCTGTATTATACTCAGGGGAAAAGAAAACCATTGGTTGACAGTTGGAAGTGAAATTTTAAGTGTTTTTCAGCATCTGCATTTAATTTGTAATTAAGAATTTCTAGAACGTTAGTGAGCCTGTTTTTAGTACTATATTTGGGTTTTAATGACCCATGTTTTGGGTACAATAATGCTTCTTCCCCCCCCTTTTTGGTCTCACTTTGTATAGATTGCTTCTATCTTTGCTTTTGCCACCTGTGGAGGTTTTAAGGGCAAAACAGAAATTCAGGTGACTTGCGCTAAAGTTCATGAAAATAAAACGATTACAGCTGCTTTTGGTTATCCATTCAGGTAAGATATTTGTTTGTTTTTATAGTTGAAAATATTTACTTTCATATTGACTTTTTGAGATTTCCAGCAGTTTGTGTGGGGGGAGAAAATTTTAAATTGCACATATGTTCATTTGGAAGTGGTGATCATTGCTCTTCAAAATGTGCCATGTGGACCAGTGTCTGTCTGCAGACTGTGTCCCTGGCCTGTGAGGAATTAAGTACGGAAAACAAGAGGAAGCATTTAGAAACTTTCATATGACCTTGCCTTGACATTTTTATTCTGTCATCCCACAGTGAATTGAAAATTTAAAAACAAACAGTGACTGCTCCATCACCTTAGCATGAGAAGCCATGATGTGGAAGCAGTCACAGCTTAAAAAAATTTAAATTTCTCGTGTATTTGCAATTACTAAAAAAATAAGTATCCTTTATATAATTTTAAGGCATGTATTTAAAGCAAGGAGTTTGTTTTTCTTTGTTTCTTTATTTTCTTGCTAAGATGAAAATGAGTATTTTGTGAATTCTTCTGTTTAACGTAAGTGTTTATTGAAAAGCTTATTGAATATGTCCTGTGTTTAAGCCATGGTGTAAATCTTCTTCCATGTACTACTTACCTGACCTCTCTAGGACTCGAAATCTCTAGCCATTGAGTGAGAACTTTTACCTTTTTTTTTTTTTTAAGATTTTATTTATTTATTTGACAGAGATCACAAGTAGGCAGAGAAGCAGACAGAGAGAAAGAGGGGGAAGCGGGCTCACCGCTGAGCAGAGAGCCCGATGTGGGGCTCGATCCCAGGACCCTAGGATCATGACCTGAGCCGAAGGCAGAGGCTTTAACCCACTGAGCCACCCAGGCGCCCCAGAACTTTTACCTTTTAAGGTTGTTTTGATGATTAAATATACCCTTAAAGTAAAAATACATCAGATAGTAAGGGCCTGGTCATTGCCACTCCATTTCCCAGCCCTTCACTTAAAAAGTTCCCATATGAGGAACTGTTATGGCACATTTAGTGATAAGTGTTTTTGTAGTTTATAGATAAAAATTATAGAATTATAGAAATTTGAAAACAATCTCAAGTTAGCAGCTAATTAATCTAGGGTTAAAATGTGAATCATAATTGACTCTCCTGGTGCTAGTCACATAGACTCTGCCTCCTAGAACAGAATATCGTGTCTCAAATTGCAGATTTTTGTATCAGCTCTCTTAATCTGCTAAATTCTTATTGCAGAAAGATAGTTTCTGGGTGTGAAAGTATTTAATGGAATCTATAGTCTGTCTATCATAAACCAGTTGTAAGGCATAGTTTATGTATATTTCTTAGGAAATTTTTAATTTAAGTATTTGAATTTTCTCCTTTTTCTCCCCAAAGGAAAATGTCTGTGATATATTTTGGAAGTGTTTTTTGAAATGTCGTTTCAGTATTCTAGTCCCAAGTCCTTCACAAATTTATTTGAGCCTTTTCTTAATAGGTTGAATGAAGCATCATTTCAGGCACATCCAGATGCAAATGTGTGTGATGTAAATTGGAAAAGTTATGTGCTTATCGGAGATTACTCTTCCTCCGCACAATTCTATGTGACGTTTGCAGTCTTTGTCTTCCTTTACTGCATTGCTGCTCTTCTGCTCTATCTCGGTTATACGAGCATGTATCGGGATAGTCGAAAACTTCCCATGATTGTAAGTAAACACTTTCTTTTTATACAAAAGTTGTATGTAAGTTATATTTGGAGTTGATGTAGATTTTCTTAGGCTGGAAATGAAAATCTGTGACATAAACCAGGTGAACGTGTTTTGATCTGTGTTTGCCATGAGGTTGAGCTTTCTCTGGTTGTCACGTTGCGCCTGATTCTTTGCACCAGTTTGCAACACCACCTCTGTACTCTAGGGCATACAGAGGTCTGTTTCTCAGTCTCACTTTAACCTGGAAAGATCTCAGATATACAGAGTATATTACGTTGCAGGTAGAGAAATTAAGTGGAAATTAATGCCTTTAATTTGGGGAATTGCTGACCATAGTAGTAGTCTCATGATGGTGTTCTACCTTTTTCTCTTTTCTCAAAGACCTCTTTTATGTCTATGCAATGTTTTATTGAGCTTAATAGTCAACATCGAAAATCAGCAAACTGGCCCATAGCCAAATCTGATTCATCGTGGGTTTTATTTATTTATTTTTTTAGTTAATGAAGTTTTTTTTGTCATATAACACAGCCATACCTAAACATTTCCATGCTGTCTATAACTGCTTTTATAATACAGTGGCAGAGATAAGTAGTTGTGAGAGAGACCAAATGTATTTACTGTCTGGCCCGTTTCAGGAAATGTTTGCTGACTCCTGATCTATATCCCTAAATTCCTTAATTTAAAATCTGACTCAGATAATTATATAAGAATTAGAGAATGCTCACTAGTGATGTTCATGAGCTAATTTCGAATCTTGGGGTTGGAAACAAAGGATTTGGATTTGAAGTCCTCTAACATCTTTCTTGGCTTCAGGGTCTTCTGAGCTAGAAATAAAAATAATCTCCGAGATTTAAGTAGTAGAATCTCCTCTGGATTATTGGTGCAAATACATATAAGCCGTTCTTTTAAGCTAGAAGTCCATAACAATAGAATAACTACAAAGTCAGTATCAAGTGTTATTGACTTGAAGGGAGAATAGGGGTGCTTTTGAGATACCAGTCATTTATATCTTGAGAAAACTCTGTCATCTGATTATTTGTGAAGTTACTTTAAAGGGAAGGCTAGTTGGGTATGAAAAAATTATTAAATAAGATAACGGGTTTTATTTCTTATTTATTTTTAATTTTTGCTGCCTGGATCATAAGAATACAAATGGTAAGTAAGGAATAAAACAATCTGCTAAAATTCTTATTTATTTTGTTTCTTGTAACTGAGAAAAGATTCTTAAACCTGACGTTTTAATAAAATATTTTCTTGGACGTCTTTCAAAAAGGTGGACATCAACTATTTTAATTTGCAGTGCTTAACCAACAGAAATTACATATGAAGAATCTGTAACTTCTGTAGACTTTCCAAGACTTACTTAAAAAGGAAAAGTAGAGGGGCACCTGGGTGGCCCAGTCAGTTAAGCCTCAGCCTTCAGCTTGGGTCATGATGATCTCAGGGTCCTGGAATCAAGTCTCATCTCAGACTCCCCACTTAGCCAGGAGTCTGCTTCTCCCTCTCCCTCTGCCCCTTTGCACCATTTGTGCTTTCTCCCTCTCTCTCTATCAAGTAAATAAAATTTTTTTAAAAGGTGTGGGGGGTAGGTGGAACTGTGGAGCACCTGGGTGGCTCAGTCAGCTAACTCTTGATCCAACTCTTATGCTGATCCAACTCAGCATCCAACTATTGATCTCAGTTCAGGTCTTGATCTCAGGGTCCTGAGTTCACGTCCTGCACTTGGAGGGGTATTCAAGCCCCCTGTGGAGCCTACTTTGAGAAGGAGAAAAAAAAAGGAATTGTGATTATCATATAGATACTATCTCCTGTTAAAATTCTTTATAATTTAAATACTAAATGAAGACAGTTCTTGCCATTTTGTCATTATCCCGGAAACTTTCAAGTAACTCTAGAATGAGCCTTTTATTTTTCATATTTTGTTTAGTGAACTTTTAAAATCACACTTTCTAAGGCAGCACCTAAATCTATTTTTGTAGAGGGTTTTTCTATTAAAAACTGTAAAACTGGGGCGCCTGGGTGGCTCAGTGGGTTAAGCCGCTGCCTTCGGCTCAGATCATGATCTCAGGGTCCTGGGATCGAGCCCCGCATCGGGCTCTCTGCTCGGCAGGGAGCCTGCTTCCTTCTCTCTCTCTCTCTGCCTGCCTCTCCATCTACTTGTGATTTCTCTCTGTCAAATAAATAATTAAAATAAATAAATAAATAAAATCTTTAAAAAAAAAATAAAAAAATAAAAACTGTAAAACTGATCTAGGTGCATCATTCAGAAGATCAAAAGAAATTTTCCATCTTGGAGTGATCAGTTAGTGGTTATAGATAATGCAGAACTAGCCCTTTAAGTATTTTTTGTTGTTGTTGATACAGTATATAAAGGATGCTTGTCTGTAAAAATTCAAGCTTCTAAATTAAATTTTGAATTCTACTTTTAATTTAACCATATAAATATAAAGTTTTTTTGAGAAACCAAATTTAAAATATAGCCAAATAGGACATTTTTTTTAAAAGTACACTTTGTTAATGAGGACATGCCTTTTTCTCAATGTTCTCAATTCTCTACTAAGGTATTTCTAGGAGCATTTCAGTTGTGGCATTTTAACTTCCCTTTTTAAGTAAATGTAGCTTTTTGTTTGTTTGTGTGTTTTAAATAGCAGGAACTTAAGGGTGCTAGGCCATGCGGAGAATCAGAAATATACAAAAACCTGAAACCAAACAAAGATAAAGTATCCCAAATCCTAAACACCTGTCATGAATCCTATCCCACCTCGTTGGTGGGACCAAGGCAGCTACCGTTGGTGCATTGCAGAACTGTGGGTGGGCCGCATCCTAAAAAGAGAGTCCTGAGTATGACAGAGATGATCTTCAGAGGCCCTCATTTCTCCCACCTCTCCCTCACCCTAAGGTGACTCTGTGCATCATTTTCAGAAAAGTTCCCCTGCTTTTGAAGTATAAGAATGTCATGCGAGCAGCAGAGAAGGTTTTTTGTTTTTTTATTTTTTTATTTTTATTTATTTTAAAGATTTTGTTTATTTATTTGTTAGAGAGCGCGCAAGTGTACAGGCAGACATAGTGGCAGAGGGAGAAGCAGGCTCCCCGCTGAGCAAGGAGCCCGATGTAGGACTTGATCCCAGAACGCTGGGATCATGACCTGAGCCAAAGGCAGTCCCTTAACCAACTGAGCCACCCAGGCGTACCACAGCAAAGAAGGTTTAAAAAGCATTGTCAGAAAAACATCAAGAGTGTTTTTTAATTAGGAAGTTGGAAGAAGAAACCTGGAAATTAAAAGGACTTGACATACATGGGCCAAAGCTATGAACTTCAGCCCAGAGGGAACTTGTTTAAGGTGTGATAATTCTATACTGTTTATCAGTTTTCTAAAAGGCATTGTGTTTCCAGCACAATTTCTGTTTCTAGAAAATACCTACCTGCAGCGAAAGTACAGCTGAGTGCAGAAGTGAAAAGCAGAGTACTCCGACAGTGCAAAACATGGGAGCCGCATTTCTGTCCTTTTTTCTTTGATCTACATGGTTTCTTTTTTAGATTTTATTTATTTATTTGACAGAGAGAGAGAGATCACAAGTAGGCAGAGAGGCAGGCGGAGAGGGGGGGGGAAACAGGCTCCCCGCTGAGCAGAGAGCCTGATGCGGGGCTCCATCCCAGGACCCTGAGATCATGACTTCAGCCGAAGGCAGAGGCTTAACCCACTGAGCCACCCAGGCGCCCCGATCTACATTTTTTTAAAAAGAGTATCGGGAGCAGTGGAAAGCTCAAATGCAAAATGCAAATACCTCCTTGTAAAATTAGTCATTGTTTTGGTTCTCTGATCACAAGCCATTTATTCATTGCCATCTTGACCTGGTGGACAAGCTATATATAGTAGAGTTTCTGTATGTCATAAGTGGTTACTCGTGTTCAGTCTCAATAAATGACTAAAAGCTGGTTGGAAAAAGCAATTAAAAACCAATCAGATTTATTTGAGATGGGGATAGGGAACCACTTTTCTGATAAGCTCCAAAACCCATTTTTGAGCTTGCAGAGATTTTTGCTGCAGATGTATAAGAACTTGTAGCTCTGGGTGAATGCTAAGAATACATAACATTAAAAGATAGAAATTTTACATTATTCCCACTTTGGTGGTTAATTTAAAGGAAGTTTTATATTATACAAATGCATTATTTAAAAAGTCTTTAGATTTTTGTAACCAGTGCTGGTCAACAAAATTTTAGTTCCCCAGCAAAATAGATTGAGTAAAGAGAATACATTTTTTTCTTTCTTCATCTTATTCAATAAGAAATTGTCCAGAATATTTAGAACTTTAGCCCTGTTCTTGGAAATGTAATAAATAGCAAAGACTTTAGAAGGAAATTACTAGTGAGAAGATGCCTTGAGCGATTATTAAATTTTTTTGTCCTTAATATAATGAGTATTCTTAAAATTTTAGGGTCATGAATTTCAAAAGAAACAAGTCATCCTAGATTCGTGCTTTTCATCATTTCATTATCCAGATCATAGACAGTTGGATTTTTTTTTTAAGTTTTTTATTTGAATTCTTTCCAGTCATGGGGAATTGGATTTAACTGAAGTTAGAGTTTTGCCAGAAAAGTACGAGAAAGCAGGAGAAGTTGAGGGAGTTGAGTGTGTGCAAGGGGTTGTAAGAAGGACCTTAGAATAGAAATTAAACGGGAAATGAGAGCCCAAGTGAGGTTGAGAGACAGTAAAGTGGTAAAATAAGATTGTAGTCTCAGCGGAGTCAAAGGATTTTTCAAGTTGGGGTGCCTAAAGGAGCATGCGCTGGAAAGAGAGATGAGACTGGGAAGTGGGTGAGGTGAAACTGGGATTATGAGGGGAGAGAGTTCTTGGTGATAACAGGGTGTGCGGTATGATCCGGGCAGTGAGTGGCTTAGTCAAGGCTGTGGTAAGGGCTACGTGAAACTGAGTTCTAGTGTCAAAATCTTAGACTGCTGAGTAGATGACTGAGTTTTGTTCACTGCTCAGGCAGTATGCTAGTCATGCTAAACAGCGATGTGTCCAATGCTGATTATGACCTTTTTTTATAAAGTATGTAATGTAGGCCATTTCTCAGTACCATAGAGTTCACTGTGATCTCAGTTCCATCATGAAGTATAGTATTTTTAAATTAACTCTTCATCATTAACTCATACTTTTTTTTACTTTAGGACTTTGTTGTTACTCTTGTTGCCACTTTTCTGTGGTTGGTGAGCACTTCAGCCTGGGCTAAAGCTCTTACAGATATTAAAATAGCTACTGGTCATGGCATTGTAAAGGAACTTAAGCCTTGCGGTCAAGAAGTGATGTGTTATTTTGGCTCTGTGACTAGTATGGGATCCTTAAATGTATCTGTGGTACGTATGCGGTTTTTTATAAGATACTTATTTCACTTAGAAAAACCAAAAACCTTACTAGTGATAAAAGAAAGCAATAGATTTTAATCTATCTCTCGATGAATGTATTGTTTGCATGTTTGCTAAGATATCAGAACCCTAGCTACCAGATAGTTGTTACCTTTATAACAATGGAGAAAAGTTTTTCAGGAAAATTATTACTTGTTAACAGGTTTGAACAAGATCGTGATTGAGTCTTTCTTTTCATTAAAATTGACTGGGCAAGCCTGAAAGGCACTAATAGTCATCACTAACATTTATAAAGACTACGTGTCAGGCATTGTGCTAAGGGCATTACATTACACTCATCTCGTTTAACTTATCCAGTAACCCAAAGAGGAATGTGGGAGATAGGATTATTATCTTCATTTTCCAATTGGGAAAAAATGTAGGTCATGTATTAATTTGCTGAAGGTAACACAGCTGGTAAGTTGGCAAGTAGGGTGGGGACCAGATCCAACTTAGTGCCGGTTCTCTGGTCTGACCTGCTCTAGGTCTATGAAAGTAGTACTTTTATGGTTTCTTAAGTGATCTAAAAAAAATTGGTATATATAAATTTAAATAATATTTAATCTGTTTTGCCAAAATACGGATAAATGTATTACAAAATATGTTCTTAATATACAGCATATATTATGTTTAAGGAAGTCTTCTATCTTTTCAAGAAAATGTTTTTCCATGGATAAAGCCACCATACCTTGTAAGGCAATTTGGTCAAATTTTTTGTGTTACCACTTTGTGATTTAAGTGTCTTTTTTTTGCATTTATATTGACTGTGATCTGAGATCGACAGTTTCAGAAATGTTTCTGTACATGAATTTGCAAAAAACATAAAGCATTTGGCCTTCAGTAGTATGATACTACTCTCAAGCTTTTTACCTCAGTCTTATGTCATATAAGTCACTATTGTTCTTATATTTGGAGGAAAGAAAATACAAAAAAAGGGTAACTTCAGTTTATTCATCTCTGAGACTTTTATCTTGTCAGCTTTGTAACTGGGAAAACTAATTCCTTTTACATTGATTAATGCAGGATGTGATGTAAAGATCTTGTGTGACTCCTTTTCTCTTCTGGCTGCAGCTGTTGGAGTAGGAGAGATAGTAAGCGGTAGGGGAGAAAGAAAGGATATAGGAAGAGATACCCAGGGGCAGGTTATAACCATTCAGATGGAGAAAAGTGAAAGCCCCCAAAAGAAGGCAGCATGGATTCCTGTTCCTCTTCACCTGAAAGCACTAAAGTCTAATTGCAAAGTAATAATAGGGTTTTGCTTATTTTTCTCAGATTTAATCCCATTTTCTTGGTAATGTTGAGCATGCAAAGATAAAGCTTTCTTTTAGTTGTAATTTTATATGTTACAGATTTAGAGACGTTAGCTCTATTTCATTGGGAGTAGTCATTATCTGTACAAATTTGGCATTGAAATGGAAAGTCTTCTTTTTTTATTCTACTTTACATGTAGTTTACATTTTAATTGAAATAATGCTATACTGCCTGGAAATGTTAAATATTCAAAGGAAAACTAAGATGGGTATAAATTTTTAAGTAGATAATAATAGATTTTCATGTTTACTTTTCTCTTCCTTAGATCTTTGGCTTTCTGAATCTGATACTTTGGGGAGGAAATGCGTGGTTTGTGTACAAAGAGACCAGTTTACACAGTCCATCAAGCACTTCCGCTTCCCACAGCCAAGGAGGTATTCCACCTCCTTCTGGAATGTAATTAAAAGGAGAAGTACACTGTATGAAATATACGTCTATACTATGACCTGTTGCCAACATCTTGAGAAGCATTATTTGTTTCTAATAAAAGTAATGGCTTTTTCAATAAATTGGTGGGTTTAAAATTTTGCTGCTTTTTTATATAAAGCCTATGCCTTTCCTAGAAATTTAAGATGTAAATGTATTCTCACATGTAAATTTGAAAATTCAGGGGCCTATTATGAGATGATACACATTTTTAAATGACTGGTTTATTTCTTTACTAAGTTGTTTGCCTTCCAAAGTGTTTACACCTTAAGCCTTAACATATATCTTCACTCAGAAAAGAGTTACATTTTCATATCATAATAGGAAGAAAATCTCTATTTGGAATAGACACTACTGTAAGTTTGTACAGATCATATACCTAAAACCTGTCTTTGTTTAAGAAAGCCTTGATTACGTAAATCATATTTAGAAAAACATATTTAGTTCAGAATTTGTATCTGAACATTGTTTATATGGTATGAAAAATTTTTAATTGGGAAGACTGGTTGTATGTTTTATTTCTGTTTTCCTAAGCGACCTACAGTACTTAATAGGTGTACTAAAACTGTTTTGGGGAATGGGGTTTGGAAATTTCTAACAGATGTATAGTTAATTTAGTGATTCTGTCGCGTGAGGCATAAGCTTCCATTATGCTGGTTGTTTAATAGACTTGCTGTATAAGTAGAAAGAACACAGTTCAGCTAGATATTTTCATACGTACGGGCATTACTCTCAGTGGTATTTGTTTGCTGTCCTTCGTTGCTCATCCTACTTAAGTGCAGGCTTGAGACATGGTCTCCTTGCAAGTGGAGTAAAATAAGCCACCTGTTTTTGCAGACCCTTTCACAGGGTTAAAAAAAAAATTAAGATTTGCCTTTTACTTTGGAAACTTAACATTTAGATTCAATGAAGTTGCTATTTTGAGTGTAGCATTGATATTTGTGAAAATAAATGCAATTTGGAGTTCATGTTTCTTAATGTTCATTCTTATTTCATAAATAGATCATTAAGGAATTATGCATCATAAAGAGAAATTTAAGTGAGCTGTATTATGGGTGCACTGTCTTTGTACACACATTTGGGTATATTCTGAATACAGGGATTATTCACATTTTGCTTCCTAATCTTTTTGTTGTACAGGGAGGGATTTCTTGTTCTTACCACATGATTGTTTATATGTGAAGCACACCTTGCTGTTGCCTTTATTTTTTGTTGCGTTTGTTCATGACAAGAATTGTCAATATGAGAATGTATATCTTTGATGCAACAAACTTAATAAAGAAGTTAAAAGAAAGAGTGCACTGATTGTTATATTACAAAGAAGCTTTCATCTTAAAGGCAGGAACAATGCAAAATGGAACTCATTTCCAAAGTAGAAATAATTCTTTTAAATGTTCGGCAGGAAATAAAAGAGACAAAAAAATGCTTTGGAGACCCTGGGTCTATCCTTTTTTCTTTCAGTCTTGTTTTAAAAATGCTTATGTGTAAATTTCAGGTTAAGTTTTTCTGATAAACTTTCTCATTGATTGTCAACAAAGGTTCTGGATTAAGAGTGTATTCTCTGGGACCAAACTGCCTGAATTTGAATCTTGGCTTCCCCATGTACTAGCTGTTAACGTTAGGCAAATTACTTACCTTTCATGTGCCTCAATTTGCATATCTGAAAAATAGGATTAAGTATTGACCTCAAAGACTGTTCTTGAGAATGAATTGAGTTAGTAAATATTAAGTCCTTAGATCAGTATTCAGCAATAGGTCCTTTATAAATGTTGGCTATGATTACTAATGTTTGATAGATTCTGATACAGAGATTCTTAACCTGGAGTCTCTAGAGCTGGAGAAGGGAATGTGGTGGTCTTGGGCAGAAAGGCAAGGTAAGCTTCAGGATTTTATAGATCTCCCTTTCTGTTCCTCAGAGTCCTGGATGTTTTAGCATTTATTTTTCTGTTGGTGGTAGTTGTACATAAAGTTAATGACATTGAAACTTAATAGCTATTGAGATTACAGCAAATTCGGGAAGGAGTCCATTCCATTGCTTTTTCACTTTCCAATTTTGATTCTGATTTTGCATCAACATCACAGGGTTAAGCAGTTTATAAGATAATTTCCAGAACAGAAGAAGTAAAACGCTTTGGGATGCCTGGCTGACTCTTGATCTCAGGGTTGTGAGTTGGAGCCTCACGTTGTGTATAGAGAGTACTTAAAATAAATCTTTTTTTTTTTCTTTAAAGTAAAAGCTTTGACTTACTAGGTGATAGGTTGCGGAGAATTATTTATAAACATCATTACTAATGTTTTTGTGAATTCAGGTCATTCGGATAAGGATACTTAGAGTAATTTTTAACCTGCTATAAATGTTAAGGGCAGTGGTGCTTGTTATGTCCTTTATGTTTCACACTTAATTTAAAATTTTTTTAATTATATAATATTTCAGATAGATAAGTATAAGTATGACCAAGTCCCCCTACCACGAGATTGAACAAATTACAACATTTTGTTTTATTTGTGTCAGATTTGGTTTTGACTTTTTAAGGAAATCAAACGTTATAGACACAGCCTTTTCCTTACTGAAATATAGTTAAATTTTTTGTACTTTCACTATTACAAGATAATACTGAAATAAACATTTTTGTGAGATGTGTCAAGGCTTCTGTAGGACATACCACTAGGAGTAGAACTGTGGGAATGTGAAATAATTCACATTTTCAGATATAACTTAGATATTACAACTTGGTCAGTAAAAGTGCCTGTACCAGTTTAGTTCTCCCACCAACAATACGTAAGAATCCCTGTTGCCCATATTCTTACCAGTGTGGCATAACCTTGCAACTTGATGTTGTTGGACTGTTGCCAATCTGATGGGTTTGAAATAGTGTTTCTGGTGTGTTTTTAATCTGCATTTCTTTAATGACTATAGAGGTTCATGATCTTTCTGTATTTAATGGACATTGAGTTTTCTCCTACTCTGAATTGCATATTCATATCTTTTGCCAGTTTTTCTATTGTGGTGTTTCT
Source organism: Mustela putorius furo (assembly GCF_011764305.1). Lineage (NCBI taxonomy): Eukaryota > Metazoa > Chordata > Mammalia > Carnivora > Mustelidae > Mustela > Mustela putorius. The sequence goes on from NW_025421998.1 coordinate 18,542,764, forward strand.
GTTTCCTATAGATTTGAGGTGTTCTTTATTCTGGATACTAATTCCTTGACATTTATATAGATTGCAGCTGTCCTCTCCTTGTCCATGGCTTGTGTTTTCACTTTATGATTTTTTGTCATAGAAGTTTTTTGTTTTTTGGGGGGGATTATTAATGATGTTTATTTGACAGAGAGAAATAAAGGGAGAGAGGGAACACAAGCAGGCGGAGTGGGAGAGGGAGAAGCAGGCTTCCCGCCAAGCAGGGAGCCCAATGCGAGGCTCGATCCTCGGACCCTGGGATCATGACCTGAGCTGAAGGCAGATGCCCAACAACTGAGACACCCAGGCACCCCTGTCATACAAAAGGTTATCTTAACTCTGATTTAACTTTTTTCATGATTTGTGCTTACTGTGTCTTAAGAAATTTTCAATATGTTTTCTGAATGTTAGATTTGTTTTTACTTTTAGATCTTTAAGCCATTGGCAGTGTATTTTTGTATATAGTTTGAGATAGGGATCTAATTTTTGTATTTTTCAATACTCATACCCAATTTTCATACTACCTGTATTTAAAAGTTCATCTTCTAGGGGGCGCCTGGGTGACTCAGTCAGTTAAGCAGCCAGCTCTTGGTTTTGGCTTAGGTCATGATCTCAGTCAGGGTCCTGGGATCAAGCCCTGCCTTGGGCTGCATGCTCAGGGGGGAATCTGCTTAATGATACTTTCTCTCCCTCCCTCTCCTTCTCCCTTCTCCCACTACCTTGCCCCCTTCACTTGTGCTCTCGCTCTCTAAAGTAAATAAATAAATCTTAAAAATAATAAGTAAAAAATAAAGGACACCTGAGTGGTGCAGTTGATTAAGTGTCTGACTCTTGGTTTCTGCTCAGTTGGTGATCTCAGGGTCCTCAGGTGGAGCCCCCACATTGGGCTCCATGCTTAGCACAGAGTCTGCTTGAGATTCTCTCTCCTTCTCAACTGAGGTCCCACAAAGGTCCCTGTGTACACACGTATTCTTCTCTGTCTCAAATAAGTAAATCTTTAAAAAAAATAAAATAAAAGTTCATCTTTTAGTCACCTCTGTCATATATCAAGTTTCCGTATTAATTGTAACTCTCTGTGTGCTCTAGACCAGCACCATATCTAGCCCTATCTTTCTTTAATAAGAATTACTGTCTGATAGGGTAAGTACCAGAGCACCATCATTATTTTTACTCAGTTGTCTCAGCTATTGTGAGCCCTGTACTCTTTTGTATAAATTTTAGGATCAGCTGGTCAAGTTCCCAAAAACCTTTGTGGGACCTCAGTTGAAAAGAATTGCATTCAATTAATAGATCAACTTAGGGAGATGATCACATTTATAATACTGAGGCTTTGTATTTATGAACACAGTTTATCTTTCCATTTAGATCTTTCATATCTATCAATTGTAATTTTCTACATAAGGATTTAGACTTACATCTATGTGTCTTATAGTCTTTGTTACTATTATACATCATAACAATTAAGTTATAGTCTATATTATCATTTTCATTGCTGTTCTACAGGGCTTCTGACTTATCTATTGATTTTCTACAAGGTAACCTTTCTAAGCCTAGTTAATTTTAATAATTTGTAGAGTCTCCTACTTTTTATGTGGCAAATATTGACATATAAAAATAATTTCTTCATTTTGTTTGGAAACTAAACCTTTTTTCTCCTATTATCTTTCTCTGATTATAGTTGCATAGTGATTATTATTGAAATCTGTGAAAAATAGGAACTATATGTTCATTTGAAAATATAATAGCATTTTGTTTCAGAATAGCAAACATAATACAAATTTATACCATCTTGTATCTTGGTCATCCTAGTAATATACAAAATTTGATCAATATCAACAATTCTTACATTGTGGAATAAATGAAAGTACCAGTTAAGGGGCGCCTGTGTGGCTTAGTCAGTTAAGTGTCTGCCTTTGGCTCAGGTCTTGCTCTCAGGACTCTGGGATCGAGCCCTGCGTTGGGTCCCCTGCTCAGCAGGGAGCCTGCTTCTCCCTCTCTACCCTTTTCCCTGCTCCCCACCCCCAGCTCGTACTTGCTCTCACTCTCTCTGTCAAATAAATCTTCAAAAAAAAAAAAGTTAAATTGACCAAAATAAGATAATACTATTACATGTTATATTTTGTAACACAGCCATCAGAGTGAATTTCTTATTACTACAATTTGGATTTTGCTTGTACAAAATGGAACCTTGCTTGCTAGTCGAATTTGAAAAATATAGTTAATACAGTTTCTTAAAAACAGTTTCATTCAGGTATAACTGACATAATTTACAAATCCAGAGCATACAATTTAACAAGTCTTTATGTATCTGTGAAACTGTCACCACATCAAGATAATAAGTCTATGGAAGTCAAACCCAGCATGTTCTCATCACCCTTGCTAAGCCCTTTCACCCATCCATCCACTTATTTCCCAGCAGCCGTGGATCTTTGTCACTGTTAGTTTGCATTTTCTAGAGTTGTATATAAATGTTGGATTTATATACAGTATTAAAATGTTTAAATTTATTTCATACAGTATTTATTCTTTTTGCGGGCCTTCTTTCACCCAGCAGAATTAGAGATCCATGTTGTGTATCAACAGCCCATTCCTTTTTGGTGCTGAATGTTGTTCCATTATACACCATTGGTGTACATGTTCACCTGGTAGATATTAGGGCTCTTTCCAGTTTGAGGCTAATACAAGTAAAGTTGCTAAGAATGTCCACATAAACGGCGTTTTATGGACATATGTCACCCTCAGGGGTCAATAGCTAGGAGTGGGATAGCTGAATTACACAGTAGCGTTATGTTTAACCTTTTAAGAAATGCCACAGTGGTTTTAGCATTCTGAATTCCCACCAGCAATGTGTGAGAGTTGAGTTCTTTCACATCTCCGTCAACACTTAGTTAGCATGGTCAGTCTTTTCATTTAGCCATTCTAATGGGCGTGGATCTCATTGTGGTTCTCGCATTTCTGTGATGGCTAATGATGTGGAGCATGTTTTCATGTGCTCATGGGCCATTTGCATATCTTTAAGTATCTGTTCAAAACTTTTGCCCACGGATTGTGTTTTGTTTACTGAGTTTTGAGGCTTCTTAGATAGATAGTCCATTGTTGAACTTGTCATTTCATTCTGAGTCTTTCAGAGAGCACAGGTTTTAAATGTTTTTTAAAGATTTCGTTTTGTTGTTAACTAATCTCTACACCCAGCACAGGGCTCAGACTCATAACCCTGCAGTCAGAAGGCACATGCTCTACTGACCGAGGCAGCCAGGTACCCCACAGGTTTTTAATTTTGATGAATTCAAATGTATTGTGTTTTCCTTATGGATTTTGCTTTTGGTGTTGCATCTGTGAAATCTTTGTTTAACCGATGGTCAAAAATATTTTTTTCTCTAGAAGTTTTATAGGTTGGGGTTTTACATTTTGGACTACGGTGCATTTTGAGTTTAGTTTTATGAGTGCATAGTATTGATCAAAATTACTTTTTTTTTGGCCGGTGGTTACAGCACCGTTTGCTGAAAAACTGTCCTTCGTCCAGCGAGTTGTTTTTGCACCTTTGTTAAAAAAAAAAAAGTCCATATACGTGTGTCAATTGCACTGTATTCTCTTTCACTGACCCATTTGTCTGTGTTGATTGTTGCAACTTTGTAAGTGTTGCAATCAGGTAGCGTGTGAGTCCTGCAACTTTTTTTTTCTTAAGTTTAGAAAAAAGTTGTTTCTGCTGATAGAGGTCTTGTATTTCCATGTGAATGTTGGAATCAGCTCAGTTTCTACAAAAATGCCTGTTGGAGTTTTGACTGGAATTGTGTTGAGCCTATAGATAATTCAGAAAGAACTGACTTATTGAGGCTTCGACTTGTGAACATGGTGTAACTCTCCACTTATATGTGTTTAATTTCTCTCAGCAGTGTTTTGTAGTTTTCAGTGTACAGAGTCTTACATGGTTTTTCAGATTTATCCCTCATAGTTAATATTTTTATGCCATTGTAATCATATTTTTATATAGAAACATAATTTTTTTGCATATTAATCTTGTATGCTAAACTGACTTATACTAGTAGATGCAAACTACCTCATGTTTCCATCCAAGGTGCAGTCTGAGTCCCTGTCACAGCCCCATTAGCCATTTTCATAATCCCGGGACATCAAAATGACATATTCCTCATTGGTTCTGCAGAAGCTTCTTAGGAAGATTTTTCATCTGACTCATCCACTGATTAGCAGCTGTCAGGGTCACTTTGGAGCCAGAAGAAATGCAGAATCTCAGGCCTCCCTCCAGAGCTGCTGAACCTGACTCTGCACTGGAACATTCCTCTGATGTTTTCATGTATAGTAAAGGTGGAGTAGCATTGCTTCCTGTCAACAGAAGGCACCACGGCAGATCCTATACTACTGGGCCAATCTGAAAAACCGGTTTTGTGTGTAATTTATCGAAAGGAGTCTCAAGCCATTATCCCATATAAGAACTATAAAGACTTTTATGCCCGATGCTAAGTTGTTTGAAGAAATGCAGAAATTGATTTACATATGTTTCAGTCTTTTTACAGGATGTATTGATTCATCATCAGAGCTGAGAAGGCTGTTGTTAGACCCAGATAGAGGTCTCAAATAGGTGAATAGGACCTTAGTCACAATACCATCCTCAAGAACCAGGATCTCCCCCATTCTCACCTCCTTAACCCAACCCTTCTGCCAATATTCTTGACTTCCTCACCTAGCAGATTTCCAACTACATATCACTCTGTCAGCTTTCTCTAGTCCTACCTTCAGACTGGCGAGTTCTGCTGGAAAAATCAGCCAGCTGTGCAGACTGATACAACTTTGTCTAGCATTCGGCTGGGTCTCCTTAGCAGTCCTTCCCAGGCAGCTCTCTCCCACCCCATTTGTATGCAATTTCTGAGGCTGCTGGAAGAAATCGCGGCAAACCTGATGGCTTGACAGACAGAAATTTGTTCTCTCTGGTCTGGAGGCCAGAAGGCCAAAATCTGTTTTCATCTGTGAAATTGTGGTGTCCACAGAGCTGCACTCCCTCCAGAGGCTCTCAGGGAGAATCGACTCATGGTGGTAATAGCTTCCCTGAGTGGGGTTCCATCTCTCTTAGTTGTTGCTTTCGGAGTCACATTGCCTTTTCTTATGTGTCTGTGGACTCTCTGTGTCTCTCCTAAGGATAATTATGACGGCATTTGGGGCACACTGGATAATCAAATTGATCGCATCTCAAGATTGTTAATCACAGCCACAAAGACCCTTTTACCAAGGTAATGTTTAATGAACTCCAAGGATTAGAATTTGATATTTTGGGGTGGCCATTATTCAATCTACTATACCATTCAAAAATACAGCCCATATAAAAATATATGAAAATGCACAGCTGTCCAACCAAGAAACATGTTACCGATGCCTCTCAGATTCCTTTCACTTCCCCTCCCTGGTTGGATCTTCAATTCCAAATGTTATAGTAATTCTTCCTTTTTTTTTTTTTTTTTGGTAGCTTTTACATCCTAAATAATCTGTGGTTTTGATTGCTGCTTTTGAAGTTTATAAAAACAAAATGGTTTGGGGTTTTGATTTTGGGTTTGTTTGTTTTTCTTACTTTCTTGGACATTTTTTTTTTTTGAAATTTATCCCTGCCGATGAATTTAGCTGTAGTTTATTAGTACTCACTGGTATAGTTTCATTGTATAAATATACCGAATGGATACACGTTTGTATTATTTGGAGCTTTTGCTGTTATGAGTGATACGGTGAATTGTTGAGTTGTAGGGTAGATGCCTATTCAACTTAGGTAATGTAAACCATTTCTCAAAATGGTTATACCAATTTACATTTCCTCTGGTAGTGGATAAGGGAGCCCATTGCTTCATAGTCTTACAGACACTTGGGGTTGTTTCAAATGTTCAATCTTTAATAATTCAATGAGTATGAAATATTTCACACTGGATTTAATACCGCTGATTATGAATAAGATTGAGCACCCCTTTTTTTTTTTTAAAGATTTTATTTATTTATCTGACAGAGAGAGATCACAAGTAGGTAAAGAGGCAGGCAGAGAGAGAAAGGAGGAAGCAGGCTCTCTGCTGAGCAGAGAGACCCATGTGGGGCTCGATCCCAGGACCCTGAGATGATGAGCTGAGCTGAAGGCAGGGGCTTCTCTCTCTGCCTGCCTCTCAGCATACTTGTGATCTCTCTCTCTGTCAAATAAATAAGTAAAATATTTAAAAAAAAAAATCACTGTCACAGTCTTATTTATGATTATAGGACTAGTCAGATTTTTAAGTCTTTCTTGAATCAATAATATTTTGAGAATTTTTCCATTACATCTCAGTTTTCAAATTTATTAGCATGAAATTAGATCGATATTTTTAAAGGATCAATTTTATTTATCCTTATTAGTTTGTTCTCTTTCTTTAATTTCTGCTCTTCCCTTCATTAGCCCTTTTCTTCTACTTTCTCTGGATTTGCTTTGCTGTGCTCTGTTTTTTTCACCCTTGTTTGAAATGGTCACTTAGCTCATTAATTTTTCAAGCTTTTTCCCTAATACACACGTTTGTGATTTTATATTTTCCACTATGTAACTGTTTTAGCTTTAAAACACAAGTTGTCCGTGTCTGGTATTTTTATCATTTTGGTATCAAAATGGCGTTTTCTAACTTTTTTTTATTGGCTTCTAAGGTGACTGACTGCATTGAGGTCTCTTGCAATGATCATTCCTCTTTGAAATTTGCTTTGACTTGCTTTTTGACCTAGTTTATGATCAAAAATGTTATTTCAGGGGCGCCTGGGTGGCTCAGTGGGTTAAGCCTCTGCCTTCGGCTCGGGTCATGATCGCAGGGTCCTGGGATCGAGCCCCGCATCGGGCTCTCTGCTCAGCCGGGAGCCTGCTTCCTTCTCTCTCTCTGCCTGCCTCTCTGCCTGCTTCTGATCTCTCTTCTGTCAAATAAATAAATAAAATCTTTAAAAAAAAATGTTATTTCATGTGCTTGAAAGAACATATATTCTATTGACTGTGGTGTTCTATAGTTTGCCTTATATATTAGGTTGTTAATTTTACTATTTAAATCTATATATTAAGCTCATGTAAATAGGATACAATACATTAAAAATAAAACAATAATTAAAAAAAAGAGATCAGGCAAAACAAGTTTTATCTGTTTGGGATTTGCTCAGCTTCTTAAATCTATAGATTTATATCCTTTGCCAGATTTGGGAGTTTTTAGCCGTTACTTCTTCCAGGCCTTTTTCAGCTCTGCCCCCTTTCTCCTCTTCTAGGACAATAATGACATAAATGTTAGATTTTTTTGTTGTTGCAGTTCTGCAGGTCTCAGAGATCTCCTCTTATTTTGCTTTTTATAGTCTATTTTCTCTCCAGAAGTTGTGTAACATCTGTCTTCTAACTCATTGATTTCTTTCTTCTGTGTCTTTGATTCTGTCCATCCATTGTTCAGGTATTGTATTTTTCAGTTCTAAAGTTTCCATTGGGGGGCACTCCTCATGACTCAGAAGGGTATGTGACTCTTGATCTTTTTTTTTTTTTTAAGATTTTTTATTTATTTGACAGAGAGGTCACAAGTAGGCAGAGAGAGGGGGGAAGCAGGCTCCCTGCTGAGCAGGGAGCCCGTGTGGGCCTTGATCCCAGGACCCTGAGATCATGACCTGAGCTGAAGACAGAGGCCTAAGCCACTGAGCCACCCAGGCACCCATGATTCTTGATCTTGGGGTTGTGAGTTTGAGCCCCATGTTGGGTATAAATATTACTTAAACTTCAAAAGAATAAAATTTCCATTCAGTTCTTTATTTACTGAGACTTACTACTTCTTTGCTATTTTTTCATTTGCTTCAATAACGTTTATAATTGGGGTGCCTGGGTGGCGTAGTGGGTTAGGCCTCTGCCTTCGGTCCAGGGACTAGCCCTGCATCGGGCTCCCTGCTCAGCGGGGAGCCTGCTTCTCCCACTCCCCCTGTTTGTGTTCCCTCTCTCGCTATGTCTCTGTCAACTAAATAAAATCCTTAAAAAAAAAAAAAAAAAGACTGCTTATAAATGCTTGTTGAAGCATTTGTATTAGAACTGCTTCAGAATTGTAATTCAGTGTTCTCATTGTCTTTTCTCATTCAGCTGGTTCTTGGTATGATGAGTGATTTTTACTTGAAACCTAGACATTTTGGGCATCACGTTATGAGACTCTGGTGCTTACATCAGCTTTCTGTTTTAGCAGGCCTCCTTTGACTGTTCCAGCAGAGAGAGGTCGGGCCACCTCTTGATTACCTCACATGGAAACAACTATAGGCTCCTCATTGTACTTTGTGGGTATTGGCAGGGCCACAGTTTTTTCCTGTGCTGTTTGGCTGGAGTAGAGTGGGCTTATTGTCTAAACATTTCTTACTAGACTGCCCTTTCTCTTATCCTTTGACTAGAGACAGTCGCCTTTTGCCAGGACTGTGAGTGTGTGTGTCTGTGTGTGCGCGCGCGCACGCACACACCTATTGGCGTTTCTAGATCACCAGCTTCTTCAGCTCCAAGTCTGATATGTATGAGGTAAATAGAAAATCCAGGGAATCACCACTGCGTTGTGTATTCCTTGGGTCCCAAGGTCCCTGGCTACTGTTTCATCATCTCTCCATCTTTCAGAAACTTATGATTGTTTTATATATGATGTTCCAGGTTTTTAGTTGTTCTTCATTAGAGAAATAGGGAAAAGTACATCTCTATTCCATCTTATGGAAAGCAGAAATTCTCATTTTCTTATTTGCTGACCTACATATTTAGTGAGAGGAGGGAAGATGAGTAGAGAAAATGACTATTCTCCCTAAGTAATTGTTTTCTTCTTGCTTAGCACAGTGACCAGACGTGATGGAGCAATCAAGGTATGGAAATCGTTTTGACATAGTTTTCCTTTTTTCCAGGAATTCAAACGAAATCGTGTAAAATTTCATTTTAAATCAGTTTTAAATCAGAGGTTGTGTGTGTGCTCCTGATTTTATCCATGATCTGAGAAGAGATAATTTTAAAAACCATTGCTTTAGAGATACAACTTAGTCACTTTATAAGTGGGACGTGAAGTATAGCAGGCTTGAAGAAGGAAATAACATCCACTCTAGTCCCAAAGGGAAAGTAAATCTGGACTCTCAATTCAGTTTTTCCTCCCACTGTACTATTTGCATCTAATAAGCTTCTAATAACTGTTTGCTCCTAGTGTTCCTTTTATAGGAATTTTAAAGAAAACTATATAAATCAGCAAGGAATACATCTAGTTGCAAATAACAGAAACCATCCTTTAGTGGTTTAAATAGAGGTGTATCTGTATCATACAGCCAAATGCTTTACCTCTTTGAAAAAATAAATTGTGAGTAAGTGACTAAATACACAAACACCATGTATTTACACCTACACATGCACACACACACACACACACACCGACAGCTGATAAGATCAGTTGTCAAATGCTGAGAGATTAAGTAAGATGAGGACTGAGAATCAACCTTTGCATTTGACAATGTGGAGTGTATTGTCTTTGACTGAGGCCATTTCAGTGAAGTTCTGGGAACAGCCTGAGTAGTCCAACGGAATGATTTGTGGTGAGAGTGGAAACTAGCAAGTGTAGATGACTCTTGAGGTGTTTTGCGATAAAGTTGGGCAGGGAACTGGAAAAGCTGAAGGTGGATGTGGGGCATTTCTAAGATTTATTTATTTCAGAGAGACAGCACACCAGGGGGAGGGACAGAGGGAGAGGGAGAAAGAATCTCAAGCAGACTCCCTGCCAAGTGCAGAGCGGGGACATAGGGCCCAATCCCACAATCCTAACATCATGTTCTGAACCAAAATCAAGAGTTGGTCCTTCAAATGACTGAGCCACTAAGGTACCCCTACAGCATGTTTTTAAGCTGAGAAGATTGATTCACTTTAGGTCTAAAAAAAAAAAAAATGATGATGCAAGGAGAGGAGGGATGATTGCAGAGCTGAGTCCTTGAGAATGTGTGAGAAGGGATCTGATACCCAAAGGAAAGGCTGATATTGGTGACAGCAAACACAGTTCATCCATTATATTAGGAGAGAAAAACAGAATTTTAAAGTTGTGTTTGTAGATTCCGGTGATTAGACTGAAGAATTTCTCTTTGCACCTGTTTCTTTTCTTTCTTTCTTTCTTTTCTTTTTTTTTTTTTTTAAGTTGGCTGCACACCCAACCTGGAGCCCCAAGTGGGGCTTAAGCTCATGACCATGAGATTAAGTCCTGAGCTGAGATCAAGAGTTGGAGGCTTAACTGACTGAGCCACCCAGGCGCCCTGCACCTGTTTCTGAACATGAACTAAAAAGCAAGGTCACCCACTGAGGAGAGAGGAGGTATAGAGGCTTGAATGGAGAGGAGAACATAGGACATAGAGTACATAAAAATGAGCTGGTATTGTACTGGGGATCCTAGCCAATGCAGTAAGACAAGGAAAAAAGTACATATAAGAAAGCAAAAAATTTAAAAAAAGGAAGAAAGCAAGAAACTAATCTGTTATTAATACATAACATGTATCCACATAGATACCCAAAATGATCTACCAACTAAGTACTAGAATTAATGAGTTTAGGAAATAACTGAATCTAAGATCAGTATACAAAAACTGCATTTCTATGTAGAGCATCAGTTATAAACCGTAATTTATGAAAATATATAATCTAAAGTAACAAAGGCTTATGAAGTGAGAGATAAAGCTAATATTGCAAAATTATTAGTAAGAAAACTATAAAACTTCTCTGTTTAGTAAACAAACATCATTCAATTACAATAAAAATTCCAAAGTTTCTGGAAAATCTTGACAAATGGATTCCTATGGAAGAGCAAAAGCCCTCAGATAATCAAGACACTCCTAGAGAAGATTAAGTAGTAACACTTAGTATGAACCTATTATAATTGATATGGTAATAATGTGAAGGAAAGACAAAACTCACCAATAGAAGAAATATTTAAGAAAGAAACTATGCGGGGCACCTGGGTGGCTCAGTGGGTTAAAGCCTCTGCCTTCGGCTCAGGTCATGATCCCAGGGTCCTGGGATCGAGCCCCACATCGGGCTCTCTGCTCAGCAGAGAGCCTGCTTCCTCCTCTCTCTGCCTGCCTCTCTGCCTACTTGTGATCTCTGTCTGTCAAATAAATAAATAAAAATCTTTAAAAAAAAAAAAAAGAAAGAAACTATGCAAATATGTAAATTTGATACATGATGTGGAAGATATCACAGATTCAGTGTTTACAAAATGCCTAGCACATAATCAGTATATATTTGTTGAATTAATGTTTAGGTAAATGAGTAGAAAAAGAATGAGCTCTTTAATATTTGATGCTGGGACAATTGGTTATCCATATTTTTAAAAAATTGATTTCTCTCTCAGACCATAATTAAGATAACTTTCAGATCTGTTAAAAACTGGAATGAGAGAGAACCTGGCTGATTCAGTTGAAAAAGCTTGTGACTCTTGATCTCGGGGTCATGAGTTGGAGCCCCACATGGGATGTAGAGATGACTTAAATATATTAAACTTTAAAAAAAAAAAAAAAACCTAAATGTGAAAGGTAAAACTTTAAAAATTTTATAACAATTTAAAGTTTTGGGACTTCACTGCTATGAAAATGAATAAATTACATCTATATACAACAAATGTGTATCTTAGAAACAATGGAAAGTAAAAATAGCAAATCATAGACTTTGTGATACTATTTTTATATTAAGCTCAGAATGAAACAATGCAAACTATTGTGTAGGTATACAGTGATACATGGTTAAACATTTTCTTTCTAAAAAAGCAAGAGAATGATAAACAAGATTCAAAACATGATTACCTTGGAGGGAGAAAAGGGGGTTGGCATCCACGAGGAGCACTTGGGGGTTTCAAAGGCACTAACAATATTCTGGTATAAATTGGGTGGTGGGTTCATGTGTGTTTGTTGTATTATTATACTTCATAACGAAGAGCGTTGATACACTTTCAAATGTATCAAATACTACATAATAAAAACATTTAAGGGAGAAAAAACAAAAATACATGATAATGTGCCTAATAAGACTTGTGACAATGACTGTGAGTGGAAGCACCTATGGCTCTTCTCAGTTTGACTCGTTGTTTACTGTCTAATCATCAGCATCCACTCTGCTCCCTGTCTGTGTCCACCGTCTTGTTCAAGCAGGGTATCAGCCGTCCGCCTACAGGCTTCCTGCCTCTCTCTGTCCCACCTTCATCTCAGACTCCTCATTGCTATCAAAACCACTCTGGTCGCCGGCAGTAGGGTTGCGTTACAGTGTTTTTCTCTAGCTGCACTAGTGACCGTGGGAAGTTACTTCTGCCTTCTCTTCCTTCACATACATATGTAGCAAGTCCTTCTCTGCAGGGGGGATTCTTCCCCGAGGAGCAAAGCATCACAATCACTCTCCCCCTGGCAAGAAACAAAAACAAAAAGCCGTATGTAATTTACTTTGGAGAAAAAAGGAAGATTAGTTATACATATGTGTGAGGTTTTAGTCGCAGTTAATTATGCTACCTGGTGGCAAAATCAGATGATTTACCAACATAGAGGAGAAAGTCCTGTATTGGTCTTTTGACCAGTTATTACCTTCTATAAGGTGTCATGGCATTTTTTTTTTTAAGTAATAGACATGTTTTTATGTCCCCCATAATTACTTAAAAATACAAACATAATGCTATAATAATTCATATATTTAACAAATGTTTATTAAGTATTACTTTGCACCAGGGTTGGGTCAGTGAGGCAAACAAAGTGCCTCATGGTGCTTACATTTCAGAGGAAAGGACAAACAACAAAGGATACACATAAGCTCGGTAAATAAAAAAAAGATGTGCTACCAACCAATTAGGTAAAATTTTGTGACAGAAACAAAAGAGAAAAGAGAAAGCTGATTCAAAACTTTGAGGGAGATTTGGAGACTAGAGACTAAAGTTTTTTTCTTTGCAAATGTGGAGGGAATGCTTGAAGGAAGCGAGGGTGTTGATCCTGGGGTTTTCAGGGAACAGCATCCAGAGGGAACAGCTCAGGCAAAGGTACTGAGGTAGAAACACATCTCACGTGTGCAAACGTATCAGAGTTCAAAGGAATCTGTTCAAAGGGTTGGGCCTCACGCAATCCGGGGAGCTGGTGACAAAGCCTGGTGGCCTGTGCATCTGGTGGTATGAGGAAGTCATGGTAGACCAGGAGCACCAGCAGTCAGGAAGGAAAGCTGAGTGGGAATCAGGGAAGAATAGGAAACAGAAAAACAACCAGAATCCGTGAAACCAGAGCCACCTCAACTGCAGAGGTGAGCTGCAGAGCTGCACACACCTGACTCAGAACTGGGAGAAGACGAAGATCTGGCAGTAGCTGGCAGAGCTGCCCGTCATGAACAGAGCCAACAGATCGGAGACAGCACGCGTGCACTGGCACTGGGCCCTCTGTCCCCACCTTCGCAGCACAGTGGCTGCTGCTCCACTGCTGCCTTCCAGGCCTTACACCGGATTCTCCTGAGGCCATTGCAAACAGGAAGGAGAAGTGCATTCTGAGACATCTATTTCCTGCTTAGCAAAGATGACACACTTTAAAATTCCGAGGAACCGCAAGGAGGCCAAGGTCGCCAGACTGGACTGAGCATGGACGGGGCAAACTAGTAAGGGATGAGGACAGAGCCGTATACTGGGGTCCAGGTCATCAGGGGTCTTATAGGCCGTTGTAAGGACGTGGGCTTTTACTCTCAGTGAAACGAGGACCCTTTGCTGGGCTTTGAGCTGAGGAGTAATCATTACTTGTAAAAGGAATAACTAAGCAGTCTGTTAATAATGTACAGACTGTACAATAGTTAACCCTGAAGTATACCATCTTACAAATAATGATTTAGACTAAAAGGAAATGTCAAAAACCAATGGATGATAGAAACATCATTCTATAACTGACACTGAGAAAATTAGACATTTAGGGGGAAAGCAAGTTAGATTCTCTTATTCCCCCAGATAGATTTCAGATTGATTAAATAAGTAGATGCATACCATTTATGTAAATGCCTAATAATAACCTTTCTGGAAAATGATTTCATCCAACAGATATTGATTAAGTATCCAGTAAGTGCTAGGCAGCTCCGTTAGGTACAGGGGAGAAAAATATAATGAATCTATCATTCCGGCAGTTGAGGAGTCCATATTCTGCTGGGCTATTTTGCAATACATCCCTAGAGTCCTGAAATTGCAAAAGGTAAAATATTTTCTCACTACACAGGTATTTAAAAATGTAACCTGTTTATTTTTTTATAGCTTATGTCCATTTTGAGGCTTTATTAATATAATCTTAGATATTTCTGATAAACTCATTAAACTCGGTTAATTCAACTTTTAAATTCCCCCCTCCTCCCCTCCAAGATGGCGTTTTGATTCTGGGGAGCTTACATATTATGATAGCCCTAAAAGGCACCATCTGCCCCTCATGCCATTGTCCCCCATCTGCTCTAGGGTGAAGCCACACCCACCCCCATAACAAATACACTGAGATGCTCCAGGAGCCAGCAGCTGGTCCTGGGAGCTGGGTCTTCCTCAGCCTCACCCCCACGGCCCCTTCAGATCTGCCTGCTTGCTCTCAGTCACTTTCTCACCACTTCCCTTTGGGTGTTCCTGTACTGCTCAGAAGCCTGAGAGTCTGAAAATGATCCCAAGCTCCCTCAGTCCACACACACTTTACCATGATTTCCAACCCACTCCCCCACCCAGGAAGCAGACATGGATGCTCTCTGATCCTCAGATCCTCAAAACCATCTGGCGTTCTGTCATCTCTTACCCAATATGTCCATATCCGGGGCTGTGGTCATCAACTAGCTCCAGCCTACTGGACACTCCCAGGATCATCTGACTTTCTTTTCTCCTCTCCCTTAGCCCTAGAAATCTCACTCTGATTTATTGTTCTATATCTTCTTCTTTTTTTTTTTTAATGTCATGACCTTGACCCAGTATGCTGAAAGACCCAAGCTCTTTCAGCCTTTACGAAAGACTGCAAAAAATATTTTTTGAATTTACAGTACCTGTGCATTAACTCATTTGATTCCCACTACATTTCTTCGGGAACAACCTACCAAGTGTAGTGTCTTAGCTTCCTGGGCTGGTAGAGAACCTTTCAAAGTTTAAGGAAGCCAGGGTAGTTGGGGTAACAAGTGGCCCTGGAATGAAAACTGGTTAAGACTTCAAAGTTTCATTCTACCATGAAGATTTTCCTTTGGCCCCAGTAATTCCACTCTGAACATTTTACTTTTATTTTTTTATTTTTACTTTTTTAAGTTAGCTCTGTGCCCAACATGGGGCTTGAACTCATGACGCTGAGATCAAGAATCATACGTTCCACCAACTGAACCAGCTAGGCACTCCCACTTTGAGCATTTTAAAATAAATGAACAGTAAAAATTAAAAAATAAGTAAGTCAATAAATAATAAAAAATAAATAAATGAGCAGCAATAGGCTTTCTATTCTTCCTTTTCTGAAAAGAAAAGAATCTGGGGTTTGCCCCAGATTGAAGCTCTGAAATCAGAAGTAGATTAGGTTGACCCATGGATTAAAGAAATAGCTTGCAGCTTTTTTGTAGTGTTGTTATTTGTTTTTATAATTTCATGGAAAGACATTTCTAGAAGACTTTTTTTTAGAAGACTTTTTTTGTCTTGCAAAATATCCATGTGATACTAGCCTAACTGCCCACCTTGGTTTCTGGACAACATCCCAAGATGTGGTAAAGACCAAATATCCATTCCTTCCTTTCTATGTTAAATTAAAAGAAATCCATTTGCTCCATGCCACCCAACTAGAAGACTATATCCCAGCCTCTGTTGCAGCCATGTGTAGTTTGGTGGCTAAATTCTGGCCAATGGAATGAAAACAGAATGTTATATGAGACTTCAAGAGTCTCATTAAAGTCTGATCTTTGGGGCACCTGGTGGCTCAGTCGGTTAAGCTTCCTACTCTTGGTTTCAGCTCAGGTCCTGATCTCATGGGTTGTGAGATGGAGCCCTACATTGGGCTCCATGCTCAATGGGGAGTCTGGTTGGAGATTCTCTCCCTCTGCATCTCCCTGTACTCTCCCTCTCTCTCTCTAAAATAAAGAAATCTTCCTTAAAAACAAAACAAAACAAAAAAACTTTTAAAACATCCAATCTTAAATAAAACCCTTAAAATAAAAAATCATGCTAAGTAGGAAAACATTGGAAATTTTCCTTTGAAAGTCAGGAAAGAACTAAAGGTGCCTGCTTTTATCTCTTTAGTTCATCTATAGAGATCCTATGCAACACAAAAGGTCACAAAAAAGAAATTAAACGCGTAAGGATTGAGGGTGAAATAAAACTTACCATTTGCAAATGATATGATTGTCTAGGTAAAAATACCCTAAAGAATTTAAAAATAAATTATTAGACATAATAGAAAACTTTGATATGATAACAAATTCAATTTCATTTCCATATACCAGACACAATTTAAAAATTTGTTTTAAAATATCAATATTATTGGGGCGCCTGGGTGGCTCAGTGGGTTAAAGCCTCTGCCTTTGGCCCAGGTCATGATCTCAGAGTCCTGGGATTGAGCCCCACATTGGGCTCTCTGCTCAGCAGGGAGCCTGCTTCCTCCTCTCTCTCTGCCTGCCTCTCTGCCTACTTGTAATCTCTGTCTGTCGGGTAAATGGATAAAATCTTAAAAAAATTTTTTTTTAAATCAATATTATTGATTTATAATACTATAAAACTATAAAAATTTCTAGGGGGGAAATTAACAAAAGATGTGCAAGATCTATACATAGAAAGTTAGAAAATTTTGGCAAAAGAACATGAAAGAGTACCTAAATGGAGAAATATCGCATCTCTATGGATAGGAAGATTTTTATCATAAATATGCCAGTTCTCTCCAAATTGATCTCCACATGTACTGCAAATCAATTACAGTCAAAAATCTCAACAAGGTTTTTCATAGAACACGAGAAGTTGATTCTAATATATGTGAAGGAGCAAAAGGCCAAGGATAGATTTTTTAATATAATATTTTATTTTTTTTATTAACATATAATGTATTATTAGCCCCAGGGATACAGGTCTGTGAATCACCAGGCTTACACACTTCACAGCACTCACCATAGCACATTAGACAAGATACTTTTGAAGGAGAAAAATAATGGAGAGAATTATCCTGCAGATATAATGATTTATTGTAAAGTTATAATAATGAAGGCAGTGTGTTAATGAGGTAGGAACAAACGAACTCACCAATGGGCAGAATAGAGAGCCCACAATCAGAGCCATGCATATTTGAATTTTTAAGACATGTTGGAAGTAGAAAGTGGGAAAAAGAAACACTGAATCACAAATGGAGCCAAAAAAATGAAAGCTGAGCTTATTTCACATCTTATACAAAAATCAAACCTAGAAGCATTAAAAGCTTAAATGTCAAAAGGGAACTTGAGCCCTTAGAAGAAAATGTAGGTGAAAATCTTGCCGATCTTAAGATAGGGAAGAGTTTTCTAAACAAGTGACAAAAGCACACTAATATGAAAGGTGTTATTAACAAATCCAGACACATTTAAATGAATCATCAAAACATGTCATCAGCATACTGTAAAGAAACCAAAATTTACAAGTAGAAGAATTAGCATGCAGAATATATAAAGATTCCTACCAACAACTAAGAAAAAGAAGAGTAACCTGATAGAAAACTGTGCTGTAAATTCAAACAGGCCTTCCTTTCACCGAAGAGGAAACAGACATAGTGGAGAAACGTGAAACAATCTTGACCTCGTTACTGGGGAAATGTAAGTCAAAACCACGTAGAGGTACCGTTGTCCAAGTGCAGATAAGAATGACAAAGTCTGGCAACACCACGTTTGAAGGGAGTGTGAACCAATGTGATCACACTGCTGGTAGAAATGTAAATTTAATACAACACTTGGAAAATTAGTTTGTCATTTGGTAGAGTTGTTCGTGCTTTAAGACCCAGTAATTCCACGTCTGGGTATTTGCCCCCACACAAAATGAGCTCCTGTGCGATGTAACATAGAAAGAAGGTTCGTAGACAGAAAGTTTGTATTAGAAAAAGAAATTTAGGGGCACCTGGGTGTCTCAGCAGGTTAAAGCCTCTGCCTTCAGCTCAAGTCATGATCCCGGGGTCCTGGGATGGAGCCCCGCTTCGGGCTCTCTGCTTAGCGGTGGGGAAGCCTGCTTCCTCCTCCCTCTCTGTCTGCCTCTCTGCCTACATGGGATCTCTCTGTCAAATAAATAAATAAAATCTTTCTTTAAAAAAATAGAAATAGAAACAATCCAATTCTCTATTGGCAGGAGAAAACATAAATACAGTTTGGTAGAGTCATGCAATGAAAATACGGAGGTGAAAATGAATGAACTGCGGTTTGACTAACCACGTGGACGTCTCAGAAACACCATTAAGTAAAAATAGGCTAGAGAAGAGTAAATACAGTGCGATACTAATTTTATTAACCAAGCAAGCCCAATTATGTCTTTATTTCAGATGTACGAGCATATTTGGTAAAATTCCTTTTCAAAAGGCAAAGAAATGGCACACACCGAATTTAGGAGAGGAATAACCTGGGTAAGAAGCAGAGAGCGAGGACAGGGGGGGTCGCCCTTACTTAGGTCAAGGGGAAATGCTTGTGATAGGCTAGTTCTTGGTTGGCATTAGTTCCAGCAGGTGTAGAGTAGCAGAGAAAAATACCATGAAGCAAAATAGGGTCATGCCTGCTCCCATGATGAGAGCGTGCCATGAATCAAGAATTTTAATTGCATTCTGCACATTGGAAACCCATGTCTTAAATCATTTTTTTTTATGAAGGCCATGAAAACTGTACAAGAAATTCTCCTTAATCCCACTACCCAAATGCTGCAAGCAACTCCTCTTAAAAGTCTCAGTTAATGACCTGGAACATGCTTTTATGGCTTTCCAATGAAGTGTGAAGTGTTGCTGTTCTTGTCAACAAACTGTCAAACTGCATTTCCAGCAGCTCAAAGGTCAGGGGACTGATTTTGAAAACCTTGGCGGGGAACTTCAGGAAAGAAACAAAAAAAGGTGTCAGCGAAGGCTCCCTAGGGACAGTTTACAGTTTATTTTAAAAATCTGGTTCCAAAAGCCTCATTTAAATTCTAGAAAAAACAAATAGGAGTATTGCAAAGTAAATGTTTATTTTAAATGTCACTTTCAGATCACATTTATAGTGTAACATGCCTTGCACTTTCCTTCTGTGTGAGTCATTATTAAAATTATCTTTATAACTTTATATAGCCCTCGGTTTCCTCATAAAAACATAGAAAGGCGTTTTGATTTAGAAGAAGCAACTAGGGGGCCCTGGCTAGCTCCATTTGCAGAATATGGGACTTGATCTCAGGGTCATGAGTTCAAGCCCCACGCTGGGCATAAAGCTTACTTAAAAACAAAAATTAGAGATAGCAACAAAATGGAGTTTGGGGGGGCTAGAACAGGGTGCATTTAAAACAGCATCCCGCTCCGCAAGAGGGCAAAGAAGCAAATAAAATACACACTGTCCACCCTCTCTCAGGAGCTCTATGCTATGGTTCAAAATGACTACACTTAGGAAAAGAAAGGAACCCCTATGGTCTGTAAGTCCCTGCTGTGGTTCTGACCAGCTGCGCGTTTAGAATCCCATTTCCCCATCTGTTGAACTCAAGAACCAACACCTGCCTTCCATACCTCACGGTCAGTGTGACAATGTCCTGCACGGTTCTACAGGGTTCTACGCGCTGACAGTCAGTAGTCAAGGAGGAATAATGGGAGACCCCCGGGACGCATATAATCCCTTTACACCCACTTTATCGTGCGTGGAGCATGATGGTACTAGGTATAATGACCATGGAGTTCAAAGTTAATTTATTTTTGCCTTTCCAACAGAACTCATCAAATCCTATCTGATGTGTTTGATGCCAAGTCCCTAAGCAGGAATGTAGCTCCGCGTTTATAACCTGGGTCCTGTGGTAAAAAGTAGAATCCATTCTGCAGTAACCTGTTTTGCGATGATCCCGTTTATGTGGTGGCTTCTGGAAGTGTTTTATGGACCACCAAGGGTTGCCAGTCACAGAAATATTAATTATATAGTCAATGTAGACCAATATGTGCGGGCTTCCCTTGACACTGTGGAGGGTAGGTGAGTGCCTTGGATACAAACGCCTGTCCCCATTACTTTACATTATCATTTCAAAAGCACTTTATCTTTCTTTCTGCTTGCTCGCTGTTTGAGAGCTGCACTCCCAAAATGTCAGTTCCAAATTTCTCTGCCCTTCAGCTTCCCCAACAAGTAAGTTAACGATCTGTAAATAAATCCTTAAATATCCTCGTGGATCCGCTGCCCGGTGAAGGAATCCTATCAGAAACCCAAGAAACCTCCCAAAATGCAAATACCTTCCTTGTTTCTGAGCTGGCCTGGAATTTTATACAAGGGGCTCTCTGGGGCTCTGGGAGGCAACAAACCCCTCACAGTCTCCCCCGCCCCGCTCCCCCGCCCGCTTTCTTTTAGTTGATCTCATTGTCTTTCGGGGAAGACAAGAGAAGAAGCATCCTAGAAAATCTTTATCTCTTACTTTTTTCAAGAGGAGTAGGAGGAAGATCGAAAATAGTTAGGTCTGGCAGCTTAATCTGGGTTGGCTGTTTTTTGCCAGCAATCTGTAAAATGTGTTTTTCAAGGATAAGAAGTTTGGGCCCCAGGCCAAAGCTCATGTCTGTCAGCGGCAGGAAGAGAAAAGATCCCTTTAACCCACTGCTATGTTCTGTTTACCTTTGTGCTTGACCGTGAGCACCAGGTCTGCAATCCGCCTGGAGCTGCTCAGGGGTGACCCTCTCTTCCCTCCAAACAGAGCCTTCATGCCCTCCAGTGCCGTGAGCAGGGCCGACCTTTGGCTGGGGAGACCAAACCAGCACCTGTTCCTGGATTGTTCTTTAGTTTTTCATACTGCTCAAGAGGCTCTGAAAGGGGGTGCGGGGGGTGGGGGGCGACGCCTGGGTGGCTCAGTCCTTGAGCCCCTGCCTTCCATTCAGGTCATGATCCCCGGAGGAGTCCTGTGATGGGGTTTTGGGATTTGAGCCCCGCACCGCACTGGGCTCTCTGCTCAGAGGGGTGCCTGCTTCTCACTCTCCCACTCCCCCTGCCTGTGTTCCCTCTCTGTGTTCTGTCAAATAAATATAAAATCTCTTAAAAATTTAAAAAAAAAAAAAAGAGGCTCAAAAAGGGAACTTGAGGTACTCTTGCTTTTTTAATGCCCCCAAAGGGCATTTCCTAAGAAGTCAGAAGAGCGTACACGTGCGCTCGGGGTACCAGTGGCTGCCAACCACCGAAAGTCTCTGGCGCAAGAACTCTCCGGTGGAACCCGGTGTTCATTCATTATGCAAAACTTCATTCTAGCCCGTAGCTAACGGCACACCCCGCTACTCCCGGGGGCTTGAGGGGATGGCTGCTAAACCGGGTTTCCTGTTTCCTGCAGAACCCACCACAGCAGTGCGGAAGGTGTCTCAGAGCCAGGCAGAGTCAGGCTCCAAAAAGAGAGAAAAGACTGGCAGCACAGCAGGGGCTCGACCCCTCCCTCCTGGACCTCCCTCCTTTCCCGGGAAAGCTGCCTCCTCAGGGATGGAAAGGGGGATGCGGATCCCAGTTCCTTGGGGAGCTGCTCAAGGCCATGTTTCCCAGGAGACCGGACACAGGTGGATTTCCCTCCCTCTTGTTCCCCATCTGGCCCCTGAGCTGCTTCTTCTTCTTCTTTTTTTTTTTTTTTTTTTTAAGATTTTATGTATTTATTTGACAGAGATCACAAGTAGACAGAGAGGCAGACAGAGAGAGAGAGAGGAGGAAGAAGGCCCCTTGCAGAGCAGAGAGCCCGATGCGGGGCTCGATCCCAGGACCCTGAGATCATGACCTGAGCGGAAGGTAGAGGCCTTAACCCACTGAGCCACCCAGGCACCTCTGGCCCCTGAACTTCTTACTCCCCTCCTCCTTTCTCTGGAAGGCCCAGTGGACCAGCCCCACTGAGAACAGATAGAGAGAGAGAGAGAGAGAGGCTCTGACCAACAGGCAGTGAAAAAATGATGGAGTGAGTAGGTCCCCTGCGCAGCCTGGCTTCCCCACCCCTGCTCCTCCAGCTGGGGTACTGGGTAGCGAGGAGACTGTGGGGCTGGAGGACGAGGGGGGGTGGGAAGGATGAAGTAGCATAACCTTGTTTTTTTTCCTGAAGTTGGGTCCAGCAAAAGCCCCCAACGTCTGCATTGAAGAAGCTGGCCCTTCCTGGGCCGCCTTGTAGCGTCCAGCCTTCTCCAGGCGCTTTCTTCAGGCACTTACGGAGCTCCTCCTCGCACTGGGTGAGAAAGCTGGGGTCCTCTGCTCAGGGAGCTCACAATCTAGCTAGGAGGAGGCACGTTCCCAGGGTCCTTCCATGGGAAAGGCTGAGGCTCCAGCTGGGGTCTGCAGGGACCTCCGGAAGAGCTGGAAAGAGGGAGCAGAGCATGTCGTTGGGCAGGAGAGAGTTTGTTCACTAAGCAGTTACACCACCCTGGTCGGGCACCCTGCCCTCCCTGGGCCTCCGTTCCTTCACTGCCAGGTAAAGGACTTAGAGGCTCTGGGGATCTCAGGACTCCAAGCCTTTGCGTCTTGCCATGTGGCCCTTTCCCCACCCCTGTGCAGGGCTGTTTGCTCTCAGAGGACAGAGCCCAACCCCCGTGCAGTTCAGGATGAGCCCGGCCCTCCTGACTCTCTAGGAATCCCTACAGCCCCCGCTGGCCTCAGAAGATCCGAGATTGCCTTGCAGGGAGGGGGTTGGGTGGCGGTAGTCTGCAGGCAGCACTGATGCTGAAATCCTGCCAACCAGGGCGATGAGCAGTCCTGGTGGAATTCGGGGCATGTTCTCACCAGAAAAACCCGAGTTGATTCTTTCTGTGCCAAAGGTGCTAAAGATGTATCCCGGGGGTGGTGAGCACGACAGCCAAAGCCAGCCTAGAGAGCAGGCCCCCGGCTGCCCCCAGCCCCACTGCCCTCTCTTCCTATTCCTTGCTAGGCAGTCCCAGAACAGAGTGTCATCTCATTTAGGCAGCTAGAAGTGGACACATAACACCCTGCCCTACCCCCAAAACACATGCACTGTTTTGCGTAGATGTGAAACGTAAGGGACTCGGGCTTCAGAAATGCACCTTTCCTCCTCCCGCAGGCAATGCCATTTTCAAGGCCAGTATTCAAGTCCTGAGGAGTTCCTGGCCATCTGCTCAAGATTTCGCCTCAGTGGCTTCCTCCTATCCAACCTGTGGGCTTCCAGAATCCTCTGTGCAGATCTCCACTGAGCTTGAGAGCTCAGCCTGGCCCTGTCCTTTTCCCCACCACATCCCTGAGCAGGTTCTCAATCAAGGGCAGGAACAGTTCAATGCAGGGCGTCCATCACCTAATGCCGAGGCCTCTACCAATACCCAAGTACTGGGAATGTTGTAATCAATTCCAAGTATTCTGTTCTCAACTATTCTCATATTACTTTGTATGATCTCAATTCCTTCCACAGCCGTGGACTGACTTATGTAGACCTCATCTATCTTATAAAATGGTGATGTTAGGTCATCTGGGGTGAGAAAGCTGGCGGGGAAAGGCTGAGACTCTGGCTACTACTATTTCTAGGAGCAACAAACTGTTTTTCTGTGGCCCAGGAGTCTCACGTCTTCCACCAACATCCATGACATTGTGGCACACTGATTTATTAGCCTATACAGAGGACAAAATTCCAGACACTTTGCAGTTCTTGACAGCGTGGGACATTGCAGGTAGAAGAAGCAGTATATGCAAAGGCCCTGAGGCCGAGGGAGCACGGCTTATTCTAGGAATTGCCAGATCAGAATGACTATGGCATAAACTTGGGGTGTGGAGTGACAAGTAATTTCTTCCTTCAGGTGTTTGCTCGATTATCACCTCAGTAGAGTGATCTTCCTTGACTAACCTATCTATGACCATCCTATCCATCCGGGAGCCAAGATCCTTTAAAGTATTTTGTGTTTGCATTTTAGAGTAATGAGGTAGCAGTAAAGGTAGCAGTGTGAGGAGTTCATTGAAAGAGAGCAAGACCACTGGAGGCTGAAAGACCAGATAGGAGGTTGGTGCGTTTTCTAGAAGGATGATGCTGATTTGGATTGAGGACATTCGGAGTGGAGAGAAATGGACAAGAGTGAAAGCTATGAGAGATGTAGAATTGACAGGACTTGGTGATTCACTGAGAGTGGAGTGCAGGTGAGTGAAGGTCACGGGTGGCCATTATGGTAATGAAGTGATTGGTTCAGGGAGCTCAGGGGAAATGTGGCGCACCTCAGCGGAGAGCTTCAAAGTGCACAATTTTGGCTTAATATTATCTGCAAAACTGTGGGGAAAGCCTGGAAACATCGCTTGAGGTAACTCTAATGGCTAGTGGTTTGTTGCTGGCTCCAGGGTCAGAATGTGACTCCACTGGGGAAACCCCAAGGAGAAGCGAGTTACGGGGCTTTCTGGAAACTGAGGCCAGCACCAAGTCAGACAGTCCCCATTTAACTTGACCTTCTCACACCTTCTCCAATTACTCTTTTTCTTTTCAATACTTTCATTGATGGGGTGTCTGGGTGTCTCAGTCAGTTAACCATCTGCCTTCAGCTCAGGTTATAATCACAAGGTCCTGGGATCGAGCCCTGCATCAGGCTCCCTGCTCAGCGGGGTGCCTGCTTCTCCCTCTGCTACTGCTCCACCTGCTTGTGCTCTCTGGCTCTCTCTATCTCTTCGTCAGATAAATAAAATACTTAAAAAACATTTTCCTTGGCTTATAAAAATTTTAAACTTTTATTTATATGCACTAAAATGCCCAGTTCTTGAGTACATGCCTCCATGAATTATTAGCTATGCATATACTCAAGTAACCACCCCTCAAACCAAGATACAGAATGTCCCATCTCCCCAGAAAGTTTTCTGTACCTCTTCCAAATCCAAGGTCAAATCCACCCCAAGGTCAGCATATTTCAGAAAATTTGTTCCTTTTTATAGCTGTGTGATATTCCATTCTGTAAATATACCACAGTTTGTTTTCCATTCTCCTGTTGGGGGGCATTTGGGTTATTTGGAATAAAGCTATAAGAACTTTCATGTTCAAGTCTTTTTGTGCCCGTTCTCACGTGACCATTTCAGGGAAGCCCATCTCCTGTGTATGAGTGGGTGTTATCAAAGGAAACCCTTCCTAACAAGGCTTTGAACTTGCTGTGGATCTCTGCCTAAGGTAGCCTTAGGGATCAGCAGGTCCAAGAAACACTGGACAGGAACTCAATTCTCCATGCAGAGGGTAACGTCATTTTACCTCAACCATTTATTTCATCAAAGATCAAGAGGTTTGAAGGGAAACAAACCAGTGGTCTTGAGCAATGATTTTCATGTGCTTAGGAAACTTTTACATACTTCACAAGGACTAGAGCTGGGGAAGGAGATGGAATCAGGATACAGCATGGGCCCTATGGACCTGGCACTGAGCTACCTACAGCCTGTGGCCCTATGTCAAGGAGATGGTTTTCCCATATCATCAATGGAAAATGCTTTCACTTCTGTGTACATCACACTCATCATGTAAGCAGCCATCACGAGGATTCAGACGGAAGAGGTAACCTCATTTCTGCTAAAGGACTTCTTACACCCCTGATTCCTGGTGGCAACATGACCTTCTCATAGACCCCATTTTCTTTCTAAGCCACTTCCCAAAGACTTCTGATTTCCCAGACAGCTCCGCCAGTAAATGCTGAGATTTCTAATGCTAGACTCCTTCTCAGGCATCCCAGATTTTAGAAGAGAAAGGGAATTCTCCTTGACCCAGCCTGGCTGTGTGCCAGGTACTGGCGGTGGTGGGGGTGGGGGAAAGAGCAGTTGAAATCCCTTTTCTTATTCAGTCTTCACAGCAACACAGGGAGATGGGGGTTATGGTTCCCCTTTGACAGACGAGGAAACAGAAGAACAGAGAAGCTAATTAACTTGTCCAAAGTCACACACTCGAGCCAGGATTGATCTCAGACATGTTTGCCTCTTTCTTGTCCAACACATGGCCCCTTAGGGACTGTGTGTGTCTGATCAGACCTCTTAACCTGGCTCACACTGTTTCTGGGTCTAAAAAAAACGCCGTTCTTTCAAATGACTCTGTGGAATTCCACTGTCTTTTTATAACTTTATTACATGGAAAATGATATTAGGTCTTGAGCTTAAAGTAACACCAACCCAGAATCACATGTGGCCCAATGTTTAAAAGCTTAAGGTGACACCAGTGCGTGAGGGGGACTTCCACAAATCTGCAGGCCAAAGGGGGTTCCCTTTGGGGGAATTCTGTTCAAAGCATAGAATTGCCCAGAGGTGGCTTCTTCGGCCTTCTTCTCACACTTCTTAACCCTCAGAGGGGCCTAGGGCACGAGTTAGTGCCTGTTGACAGCAAGGGAAACCTGCGTTCTGGGGGTGGGCCGGGGTGGGGGAGATTCAAGGGGTCTGCCCAGCAGCCAGGAAGGTGTGGAAGGGGCCCTGACCCCACGGACTGCTGATAGCCCCACAGAGCTGTGATTAGTGCCTCCCACACACCCCAGGAGCCCTGCAGTAGCAGAGCCTGCATAATTTCATGCTTCCTAATTTCTGAGGTTAGTGAATCCATCTCCCTTTCTGTTTGCGTAGAACAAGAGCTTATGTAGATAAAAGCCTCCTGGGAAAGTCGGAGAAAATCACTCAAGAAAACAAAAGACTTGTAAATGAACACTTGAACGTTCTGTGTAGTCTGCATGA
The DNA here is from genome assembly GCF_011764305.1 of Mustela putorius furo. Lineage (NCBI taxonomy): Eukaryota > Metazoa > Chordata > Mammalia > Carnivora > Mustelidae > Mustela > Mustela putorius. Next base: position 18,569,540 of record NW_025421998.1, read on the forward strand.
GACACTCTAAAGTTGTGAGAAGCCTTCCAGAGGCGTGAACAAGTAGTCCCCAGATCATTCTAGAAAGGAAACCCAGGACACTGACTTCAAAGAGCAGCAGTGAGCCCTGGAGACGGAAGAGGAGGATACTTCAGAATCCGCTCTCAGACATACTTCAGAATGTGTCAGGTCAAAGTCACCCACATCACCATGGTCAGCAGGCCCTGTCGGGGACAGTCTACCAGGAGGCCCCGTCCACTGGAGGTATCAGCCTGCTTGCTTTAAGGAACAAAGGACATGGGGGTTAGGACTGGGAAGAGAGAGCCCCATGAGTAGAGGCAGCTGAAGACAGTGAATTCCAGCTGCTGTAGGAGGGGAAGCCCCCACATGGCCAGACCCCGAGGGGAAGGGGCTTCCAAGAGACCTCGGCCCTCCAGTCCAGCCAAGAGGTGGGCAACGCACGCCGAGCAAGCTGCTGCCTCTGGCAACCCTCAGCAGTTTTCCCTTTTCCAGAAAGGAAAAGGAGGGGAAAGGCTGTGAATGCTGGCCTGGCTCCCAGAAGCCGGGCTGCCGCGGAAGTGGAAAAAGCCGCTCATCTGGGCTAGTGGGCTTGGCAAAGCTCAGGTCAGTGCAGGGGCAAAAGCCAGAGGCCGAGCCCACGGCCCTGGTCACCTAAACGGCCTGTCCCTCAGTGGCCACAACCACGCCCACCGCACCCCTCGAAGGCCCAGAAAGAGCACTGGCTGGGGAGTGGACGTCGCCGCTGAAGGCCGCACCAGGTTCCTCCCACAAGCCCGCTGGAGGGGTCCGGTTGGACTGCAGGCTTGCCTCCTCCCCGGGACGCCCGGCCAGGCTCCTGCGCAGTTCATGCCCTCAGCAATCCGGGGCCATCACGTCCTCGGAGGTATTCACCGCCTGGTTAATAAGGAGCCGCGTTGGAGCCCACGATGCGAAGGTCCAGCGCATCAGACTTTCCGTGGCGCAGAGAAGGGGGAATGAACGCCTCCACCGGTCCCAGGCTCAGCTTTCTCACCCCAAATGCGGCTCATACTTCACATGGTGATGGGTGCGTTTAACCAACTAACATATGGGAAGCAGGAGAGGGAGCCCAGTAAATAAACGAACGCTCTCTTTTTCCAAGCAGCTGGAATCCGTGACCACTTCCTTCCCTCTAGAGAGGGGGTGAGAAGCCGGTGAGCCTGGTCGGAGTAAGGGCCTCGCTGGTTTCAGGGTCACATCTGTCACTCTGGAGAGCAGATGATACACGTCTGCCGCGCCCCCAGTTAGCGTGGGAAGAGGCCTCCCGCTGAGGCGGGGGGCCCCACCGGGGTGACATCAGCAGCAGGGCTCTGTTTAAACACAGCGGGGTCTGGGCACCGCTCCCCGCCCCCGCCCCCCCCCCCCCGCCCCGTGGAAGAGCCTCCTGCAACCCAACCTCGAGACAGACCTCTGCCATCTCTGAAGCTCACTGATTCCTCCTACCTCCCCAGCCTCACACCTGCCGGAGGAGTGTGCGGAAGGAGAGGGACAGGTCTTCCGTAATGCTTCGGCAGAGCTTTCAGGGTTTCCAAACCTGGTGTTAACCCCTGATGGTCCTACCACTGAAACAAGCCTGCTGGTGCCTCCTGCTGCTGGTGGCGCTCCCTCTGTCCTTTGCTTCGAGGCTGATGGCTGTGCCTGTCACTTTCCCAGTGTGATGACAAAGCACACTCAGGCCACGATCTCCTGTGCGCCTCACTGTGGGCAGGAAAAGAGCTCTCTCTCCCCTTTTTATAGACAAGGCATCCCGTACCAGAGAAGTCACAGGGCTTATTAGCAGGAGGACTGGAAAATGCCTTCCCCTGTGCAGACCTGGCCCGCGACGGCAGGGAGGAGGGAGCCCCGCTGTTCAGCCTCGTGTACTGAGCTCTGGGAAGACGCTAGCAAGCACACACGCGCCATCGCGCACACACACGTGCTCTGTTTCTTCCCAGGTTCCGCTTCCCGTCGCCAAGGGCAGGGAAGGGACCCTGAGACGACCCTCCCCCATACCGTACCCTCTGCTTCTGAGAAACAGAACGCAGGGACTGTGGCTGTGGTAGCTTCTCTACAGTCGGAGACCACCGTTAGTCCCGCCCCAGGCACATTCTGGGAGGACTCCAGGACTCCCTTAGACCCTGCTTGGTGAGCTGCTGGCCGATGGGGCCACAGGAGATCCCTGTGACTGGTGCTCTGTCTCCAGCCGGTGCAAGCTGGGGCCCAAGCCATGCACCTGGCAGGGACCCCTGGGCACCTGCCCCCCCCCTCCCCACAGCCACAGCTGGGACCAGGCCAGGCCCCTTCTTTGCAGAAGGCAAGAGAGCAGTCATTTCAGACCCTCCCAACTCTCATTGCCCACAGCCCCCTCCTCACCGTGGTGTGGTAGGCCCAGGGGCCGCAGAGTATGGAGGAGTGACAGGGCAGAGTAGAGAGGCATAAACAGAGACATCGGAGTGCTGTGGTTTTAGATTCAAATCTTGACCCCTTTCTTCACAGCATGGTGATCTTGGGAAGTCAGAGTCTCCTCTTTGCCAGTTTCCTTATTTGGAAAATTATCCCTTATTGGGATAATAACAGCACCATCCAGGGGAGCCTGGGTGGCTCAGTCATCAAGCATCTATTTTTGGCTCAGGTCATGATTTCACGGTACTGGGATCGAGCCCCACATCAGGGTCCCTGCCCAGCTGAGAGTCTGCTTCTCCCTCTCTCTCTGATCCTGTCCCTGCTCGTGCTCTCTCTCTCTCTCAAATAAATAAATCAATCTTCAAAAAAGTATAATGATAGCACCTAACCACATGAGCTGTTAAGCCATTTAAATGAGATAATGCCCCTGAGTCACTGGACGGGGTGCGGCTATGGCAATTGCTGAGCCCACGTGCACTGTCACTCAAAGGTCAGCGAAGTTAACTCTTTTCACAGCCATTGTGTGGTGCAAACAGAAGCTGTTCTCAGAGCTGCTCCTCACGTAATGTGTCCTAGGCTTCACCTTTTACTTTATGTCTGATCTCTCCCACTGGAATAGCATTTCCATGAGGGCAGGGTGGCTGTTCACCGATGTATCCTCGGTGCCTACAAGACCATCTGGTGCAAATGAAAGCTCGATTTGTTGGCTGAGAGAAAGAAAAAAAGAGAGAGAGGGAGAGAGACTGAAAGAAAGAAGTAAAATCTCTTTAGGAATGCAGCTGACAAGGACCGTCCAGGAGAACCATTGCAGATCCAAGACGTACCCTGCCTGTTGGTTTTGTTTTCTGGTTTGGGGGCTTTGTTATTTGGCTTGGAAAAAAAGTCGTTATTAGATAGAAGAACTAATGATGTATTTAGAAACATTTGCAGTTGGAATAAAAATCGGATGATTTGCCGCCTGTTTGCTCTGTTGCGATCCCGCTGGTAAAAATACTTGCATCAAATGAAGCTGTCAAGTTCTAGATTTTTTTGTTCTTTCTGCTTGAGGCTGAAGGTCATCTCACTTCCTCTTCACTACGGGATGCTGTCACCGTCCGCGTACATCTTCTTCAAGTGACATTATGTCATGTTGCCCTGTGAGGGCCTTGCATTTGCAATCCTGGCCAAGCCAAAGCGGTCTGTCACTGGGGCTGTACTCCTGATGTTGAACTAGAGCTGACCTTCTCTGAACTGCCTCCTGGATCACCAGTGTAGTATAAAGGGATAAAACTCAGGAATAGGTGGAGGGAAGAATGCGCTGGCCAAGCTATGGGGGAAGGGTGCGGAGCTCTGGTCCCCCTCCAGGGGCACCATTCTCCCCAAATCTCTATGCATTCACCAACTCCTCCCCACCAAAGCTCCCTGCCTGCTCTTTTTACAGAGGCCGTGGCAGCCATGGTGGCCTGAGCTGGCTTGGCACCCCCATGGGGGTGGGAACTGAGGAAGGCAAAGGAGCCATGACCCGGATTTCTGAGAGTACAGCAGCAAGGAAAGCAGAAGGTGACCAGAGCCGTTCCTCAGTCACACCGGACCAAAGGGTCTCACTGACGAGGCTGGAAGCAGTGCCCAAACCCCATTACTTAATGTTTATTTGTTGGACACGTAATTATGCAGAAATTCCCGACAGGCTCAGCGGCATCTAGTTCTCATTCCGAGCGTGGACTCAGTCATTTCAGGATATTCTTTCAGCGGCCTGTTTGGTTCTTAAAGGTTTGTGAACCAGGTAAGCCCCAAAGGAAAAGTGTCAGCCAGATTCTGTGTGGGCAGAGCCAGGGAGCCGCCTATTGGGGTGGGACTCCTCCAGGCAGGCCCCAGGCTGCACTGCTCCTTGTTCCGAAGCATGAAGCATGCACTTCAGCCAGAGGCATGACCCAGCTGCCCACGGGGAGGAAGGAGGATTTGGGGCCAGTTGGGGGAGTCCCTTCTGCCCCTGGACTTGGTCCAGAAGGTGCTCATTGTCAGCAGATTTACCTTGTCATAAATAGTCTACCCTGAGTTCCCCATGGGCTTGTGAGGTGGACTGGTTTCCAGTTTCAGAAGATCTCCTGGCAGGCCCGTTGGCCAGACTGAAACCTGAGAGAAGAGCCAAGGGACAGCCCTGAGAGTGGGGGTGGGGCAGGGATCCCCCCCTCCCCTGCCGTGGGGAGAGGAAGGGAAATTTCAGGGGACCCAGCAGGCTCTGGATGGAAGGGCGCTTGGGGCAAGCACTTAACAAAGGCTCTGTGGAGCCCAGTAGGTCAGGCTACAGGGAAAGGCTCAGGGTCACTCAAAACCATCCCAGAAGAGCTCCCCAGGCAGGGTGGGTCCAGAATGCACACCTGCTCTGGGAGAAACATAGCTCATCGTGGTCTGGGATGGCATTTTCCTAGATACTGCCGAGATTAGCATTTCCGTATATGTACTTAGCTCTCTGTGTTTCTTCTGTGAAATGCCTGTGTATCATTTTTGCCCATTTTTGCCTATTTTTCTATTGAACTGCTGGTGTCTTTTCCCACTGCCTGCATCTCCCCTGGAGTCCCCAGACCCTTGATCTATTCTTGATTCTCATCCTTTGTCACTTCTGTGTTATACATCTCTTCTCCCAGTTTGTGGCTTATCTTTTGAAATTCTTGAAAGCCCGTGTGATAAATTGAGATTCTTAAACTTAATGTACTTGAAAGTGTGAATCTTTTATGGCTTGTGATTGCCTGTGTGTGTCTTGTTCTGGTTGGATGTCCCCCCACCCTGGGAAGTTGCTGCCACTTAGGGACCTGTGCCCAGGCCCCATGGTGGGGACAGGCAGCCCTCAGCATGCCTTGATGTCAGGAAGGGCCCCGCACAACAACCTTAATGGTGCTGCCGCTGTCTACTTGCACAATGATGGGCTCTGGGCACAGACTACTCCTCTGTGCATTTGGAATCCATAGGCACCCACGGGGAGGTAGAGGCAACACATCGTGGACAGTTTGGATGCTGCATCCAAGGGCGGGTGCTGGAAATACTGTGACCGGCACCGAGCTGTCTGCTCACCGCATGCCAGGATCTGCCAGGGACCATCTCACAGCTAATGACAAACCTTCCTGTCAAGGCCACAAAGCAACGCTTTGTGATGCCGCGGTAGCCTGCATCCTCCCAGGGCAGGGCTCCAGGCCAGGCTGGTCAGTCCAGGCCACGGCGGACAATGGAGCCACAGTCGGGTCTGCGCAGGCAATGGAAGTCAGCGTGGAGAGGGGCACTAGACGCCAGCTGGCCGGCAGCGGCCAGGTCCACACACGCCTCCCGAGCAGGGTGGCAGGCCGGGTGTGATTCCCCCAGAGTTAACTGGACAACCTGAACCTTGCAAGTCTGCCCAGCACCCAAGCAGGCTCCACGGACACGGACCTGCGCCTGGCTTACCTGCTTTCAGTCCTCAGACTTTCCCTTCTGCTCAGACTTTGGTTTCAGAGCCTCCCTGGGGAACCACCCACCTGCAGGTCTGACCACCTGAGGTCCATAGGTCGGGGCTGGGGTTCTCTTGAGCCTCACTCTCAGGGGAGGAGGGGAAGTCGGGCTTCCAGCAGGGACACTGGTTCATGTGGTATTTAACTGGTATTTTAAAACACCAGTAACAAATAGAGAAGTATCAGGGTTTGGGTAGGCTTTTTTTTTTTTTTTTAAACAAGATGCTAAATTAAAAATTTGCATCTTTCCTATCAGACAAGCGAGGAGGGAGCCTTAGCTCTGTCTGTGGCCCCATCTGGGCAGTTCCCAGGGCCGGGTCTCACTTCTGCCTTCACGCTCTGCTGCTGCCCACAGCGGCCGCTGCCGGGGGGCCATCCCCTGCCCACCCCATGCTTATCAGACTCCTCCGCCTCTCCTCTCCCTAGCCACACACCATGGTTCCGACCACTTTGAATATAGTTTCCAGTTAGCTCAAAATATTTGACCTACACCCCCCACCCCATTACAATGGACTTATATGGGATCTAATATATGTTAGTTAGACTGATCATAGATGAGGCTTAAACAGAGCATCCGGTGGGTAAGAAACTACATACTGAAGAAAGTGGCTGTGAATTCAGTAACCCCACTAAGTGTGATGATGTTTTCTTTATCAAAGGAGCATCCAGGCACCTTGGAAAAGCAGCAGTCCAGTAGGTTTGCTGTCCATTCCAACTAAGGACAGTGGGGAGTCTGCCTGTGAGTTTGCAGCTGCTTGCAAAAGCTCGGGTTTTTCTGGAAGGGAACCCCAGTGTCCCCCAACCTTGAGGTTCAGGGCACTCTCTGGGTTCCTCCACCAGAAAGGACGGGCATACAGATCTGGGTCTCCAGGTTGACCAGTAAAATGTAGATTCGGCCCAGGCTGCCTGCCAAGTCTGGTATAGTCTGGTCTTGGGTGGAGAACCAATTAGATCAGAAGTTCTTTGCCCCCCACCCCCTTTCTCTTTCTTTCTTTTTTTTCTTTAAAGATTTTATTTATTTATTTGACAGACAGAGATCACAAGTAGGCAGAGAGGCAGGCAGAGAGAGAGGGGGAAGCAGGCTCCCCCCTGAGCAGAGAGCCCGATGCGGGACTCGATCCCAGGACCCTGGGATCATAACCTGAGCCGAAGGCAGAGGCTTTAACCCACTGAGCCACCCAGGCGCCCCTCCACCCCCTTTTTCTTTTCTTGTATCCTAGAACTCCTGGGTGAAGCTTTGGAGATTTCCTCTGAAAAGTGCATTCTACAATTTTACAATTCAGGAGATTCCCAGAATCCTGGAGTCCCTCCACAGGTATCATGGACCCCACGTGGCAATCAACTAAATCAAGAGATCTCAAGTTCTCATTCTGAGAGTCTGTGGTTGATGATCTGCTTAGCGCCTGCTGGACTTTGATTCCCTGGCAGAAGGCCTGGAGCTGGGACAGTGGTCTTTGCCTCCTCCTCTCCCTTCAGCTTGTATGGGGACCCGTGACTGTGAGGAGTAATATAAAGCCACCCTGTCTTGTGTTCTGACTTCATTTCTTACAATCTCCCACTTGCCTGCTTTGATCCAACCATACTGGGCTCCTTACATTACTGCCTCAGGGCCTTTGCATGAACTGTTCCTACTGCCTGGAGGTCTGATTTTTGAAACCACTTATACAAATGCAGTTTGTACTGTCATATTGTGAGTCCAAAAATTGCAAATTTTTATGAAGAGGCTTTCATTCTCATTTGGCCTTAGACTGAGAGAATATCACATGAGCACATTAAGGAATTTTTTGAAATTCAAGGCATTTTTAATTAGTCAGCTTTCATTACATTTGGTGAGAGTAACAAACAGCCTCAGAGTCTCAGTGGCTAACAGCAACAGAAGTATTTACCCCCAAGTTATTTATTTCCCTGGGAATCAGCGATGGCTCTGCCCCCGGCTTCTTTGTGACAGGATGAGGTCCTAAAGAGCTGCTGCCTAGTTTTCTCCCTCACCCCCTTCAAGGAAAGGGTGATGTTGAACAAACGAGCCAGGAGACCCGCTCCTCAGCTTCCTTCACATTAATGACCCTCATGAGGAAAGGAAATCTGCAGGGTCGTGGAGTAGAAACTTCCTCCGGCTGTAAGGATACCAAAGCTGTCTCCCCCCACCCCACAGTGGTGGGACTGGAACCGTCACTGCCCCAAAGCAGACGTGAGCTGCGGCCGTCTGGGAGGGACAGGAGTCCTGGGCACTGGGGGGGGGGGGTCCCTGCCAACATCCACCTAGACCCAAAGTGCCCAAGATAGCACAACTGTCCAGAAGGGAGTAAGAGGGCTTCTGGGTGCCATTAAAAATCTTCGGGCAAAGGCAAAGAGAAGGGGGACGGGAAGAGTCATCAGGGAAGCAGAGGCCAGGAAGAGAGCAGGAAAGAGGGGCATGGCACACGGGCGCTCCAAGACCCCAGGCTTCTGCAGCTCAGAACCATCGGGGCCTGCACTGACAGCCCTGGGCTGGGTGTGGGGGATGGGAGGGGCTCTCTTCCTAAAAGAAGTGCCAGCAACCTGCAGTTACCCCTACACCTCGTGCTCACACTGGGAAGGAATGGACAAGCGAGCGTCCCACCTAGAAAAGTGCCGGGAGATTTGTTTCCTTCTCTTGAAAGATCTCTTTTCTCAGCCCCAGGAAAACAAGTTTCAAAGTGGATTGGGGAAGTGGGGGTTGGGATACAGATATGGAAAGAATGAGGAGAGAACAGATGGTGCCTGCTAAGGCGACCAGATTTTTTCCCCCAGTTAATCTGGGAATGACCTAATTTACATATCATTTGCATAAATTTCCATTTCAAATTAAAGCTGTCCTAACTTCAAGTATACAGGAGAAAATAAATGAGATCAGGCGATCTACTGTCATTGAACTCAAGCAGACTTCTGTGAAATGCAGGTCAAGCTTTTGCCTACTGTCCGTTAGAGGGAGCAGGGCAGAGAAGGCTCTCTGCCTCTCAAATCAGAAAAAGCTATCACAGGTGGGGCCAGAGAAGTGGTGAGAGGAAATTCAATGTCTTCTTTGGGAAGAACCAACAGTAAAAATAGAGCAGAAAAGCAGGGACCCCAGCACCCCCAGACCCAGCAGACAACACTTGTATGGAGAACGGGTATCCTTTCTACTCCTCCCTGGCATGTGTCGGGCTACTTGTCTCTCTATCCATTCATTCTCATTCTCCCTCAAGTCCCATATCCCACCACTGACCCTCATGGACACACAAACTCATGTGAGTGCACAGGTACCTTCATACACACACACACACACACACACACACTCACACACACATCCAGTCCTAAATCTGGCGATGGGAACTGAGAAGCCATGGGATGTGAAGTCCCCGTGATACACCAAGAATTTCCCCAGTGGGATAAGGCTCTCAGGTTGACTCTGGCCCACTTAATATCCAGAGCCCACTAAATGTCCAGGCCCCCCTCTATGTATCGGGGACTAAATCTGATCCAGGTGGTGAGTTCCTAGGGCAGGTGAGATGGACACAGAGCCACAGTGGAGCTTCGGAAGGTGTTCTGCATTGTAGGGATGAGCCGGCAGATGAAGTCATTCCCACCCAGGTGAGCGAAAGCCAGCCAGTGGCCCTGAGTGGTGCTTGCTTCTGTGAAGGCTTAAGGTCAAGGCGGCCTTCTGCTGACAAGCCCAGGTGCTGTCCTCAGGGGCCGTGACTCCCGATGTCTCAGCACACAGCACCCCATTCCACTTCGCACCAGAGAACAGAGGTGGGGGAGACTTGCTCGCTCCCTTCCTTTCCCCCAAAGCGGATTTTGCTGAGAGTTTTCAGTGCCTCCCCATCCTTGAAGTTCAAGTCCCTGTCCCCACTGCCCCCAACTCTCTTGAGACAAGAACACAGAACAGCCTGGCTCCTAGGGGTGGCAGGGAGCTTGAGGCAAGGAGGGTTTAAAAAAAAAAAATGAAGACGAGGAATCAGGCATCTATGAATATTTTTAAAAAATTGACTTTGCCACATACTTTGTTAGGAAGCAGTAACCTAGAAGTCAGAGAAGCTCAAAGTAAGATAGAGCCAGAGTAGAGGAAAGTGTTGCTAGCAAGGCAAAGAGGGAAGAGAAAGGTCAAGTGGAGAAGTCAGGGGCCAGCGCTGGCTAAGTTTTCAAAGGCTGCTCTCTCCAGGCCCCAGTGCAGCCCCAGCCCCAGGCCCGGCCGCGTGGTGCCTGAGAGTCAGGAGTCTCCGAGCGGCTGCCAGATGGTTGCTCTAGGCTGTCATGTGGTTCAAGTTCACACGCCACGCCAGCCTGGTGCTCCCGCTGGCCGGCAAGCGGGCTCAGCCAGGGGGACCCCAGCAAAGCCAGATGTTCTCAGCCAGATGGTCTTTTAAGGGCCCCAAAGCAGCAGAACTATTCCTTTTGCGGTCACCCTCTCCCTAGCATAAGATACGCCGTGCTTTAAGCCCAGGGTGGCTAAGCCAGCTCGGTAAAGGGCCCCAGAGCAAATATTTCGGGCTTTGCAGGCCATGCCCAGGTCCGCTGCTGCAGCGTGGAAGCTACCATAGACGACAGGCAAACGAGTGAGGGTGGCTGTGAGCCAATAATTAGAGACACTGCGATTTGAATTTCATATTCTTCTCATATGTCGTGAAAGTATTCTTATTTTGATTCTCTCCCACCCCCCCATTTAAAATCATTCTTAGCTCACAGACCTACGAAAACAGGCAGAGGGCTAGATTTGGCTGGCAGGCCATACTTTGCTTTAAGCAAAGCCCAAAGCAGAAGGTTGAGGCTTCATAAATGCTAATTAAGAGGAGGTTGATTTGATTTATAGAAGAATCTAAGTAGAGGATGTCTTGAGTGCATTTCAAATAGGACTCAATTGCACACCTTGTTCCTGCCACACTCATGACTACCTTTCCTCCCTTCCCTTCTTTAGTATTTCTCATACTGACCTTTGTCGTCCGTCAGTGGGATGCAAAATTCACGAATGGCATTTTGGAAAACATGGGATAGGATAGGACAGAATAAAAAATAGAGCAGAGTCCATTGCATGTAACAATGGACTTTATATCTTATAAAATGTTGCCAGAAGTACATATATTCATTTATCTACACATATATGCCTCTGTGCATACTGGATTGTAATGTGAGATGTATTCCTGACAGTGGATCATGGTTAAAAAGACCACGCTCTGATGAATACTGGGAAAGAGAGAGGTTGAATTTCCAGCCCTCTGAGTCTGACATTAATCTCTCCACCCCTGTGTCGCTGTGGGTTCCTTTGCTGTTTGACCCTGAGAACCACTGGTCAGATGTCCTCACATGATGCTCTGGCACATGGGGTACCAGTGATGAAGAAGGCACAGGCCAGCCCACCACAACATTGAGCATTGCTCACTCAGCACATTGGAGACGGAGTGCCTGATGCCTAGGAGAAGCTCCACAAGTGTGTGTGAGCTTGCGGCCAGCCCCTCCAGCTGCTGGGCAAGGGAGCCTGGTCCCAGTCAGCTCCCATCCAAGCAATGCAGAGAAAGCTCCCAGGCATTCCTCCCGATGTTCCGCCCTTTACTCTGCCCCCCACGCAGGGGAAACCACATGCTCCTCAGCATTTGGGTCTGCCCCCTGCCCAGCCTTTTGAGTTGCCTGCCAATTCCTTGAGCCCTTCCATGTGCAAGGACCTTCTGAGTCAAGAATTTGGAGGGTCTGTTGTGTGTGTACTGATGGCCTGAGCCCTGACCACGTCCTACAAAGAGCTGGGACCCGTGACTGTCTACAGCCCACTGCTGGGCAGATCGGCAGTGGCCCCCAGTGTGGAGCTGCAGTGGACTCCAAGGAGGGAGGGAAGACGTGGAGACCCAAAGTTACCTTTCCTGCTTCAGAGTCACAGTGTTTGGTTGCAGTGTTGTGTTCTGTCTTGTTTTATTATTTTATTTTCTTTGAATAAACAAACATCTGGTACACAGATTGTCATACATTTTAAAGGTCTCTCCTACCTCCTTTGGGTGTTGTAAGCCCGCCCCTCTCCTTTCCCTGCCTGTTCATTTGAACGTGAACTTAACGGACGCTAAGTAAGTCAGCAAAGATGCTGTTTTCATGCAGCGGGTCAGACGTGTGTCTGAAGAGATGGGCTCATATACAGGCAACACAGCCCAAAAGACACCTCCAGTCTGTTCCCTGCCACTCGGCGGGGCCCCAAGACAGGGGTTGGCTTAGCCAACCTCAGAGCTCTTGGGGGAACTGAATGTGCAAATGTCACCTGTCTCTGTCCCCTCCTCGTGGCACCAAGGACAGCCCCTGAGCTCGAGGGGCACATACCAGTCCAGTGCTGGGAAAATAGCCCATGCTTAACAATCCTGATGCATTCAAACCAGGGCTAAATCTTTCAAGTTCCAGCCAAATGGAAGTTCCAGCACTTTCGGGGATTTGGGGGGAAGCAGGGTAGGCCAAGGAAGGCTCTCTTGAAGCCTGGGCTGACTCATCCTCAGGGTTGAGGAAAGCTTGCCTGACACAGTGCCAGTTTGGGATTTGCCTAGAATCCAGCAGAAGGCTGGAGCAGGACAGCTTTGGTCCCAATCCCCACCGTCCCAGTGAAGGACAGGGGTGTGGGCTAAGGTACAAAGCAGTCCAATGTTCTTATGGGGTTTCAGGATAGTTGTCTTTTCCAGCGAAGCACCAGCCTCCCTGGCTCAGGTACCATGTGATGTGGAAGAAGGACAGAAGTCCCAGTGCTGGGTTTAGTAACTGACTCAGTCACCTGGCCCTCTCTATGCGTCTCTCTCTTTATTTGCATAACCAAGGGGTCGCTGCAGACGACCTCAAACCTTTTTGTAGATTTAAAACTCCATGGACAGTGTGCCTGGGTGGCTTAGTGGGTTAAGCATCTGCCTTTGGCTCAGATCATGATCTCAGGGTCCTGGGATCGAGCCCCACATTGGATTCTGCTCAGCAGCAAGTCTGCTTCTCCCTCTGCCTCTGTGATCTCCCCCACTTTCACTGCCTCTCAAATAAATTAATAAATATTTAAAACCAAATAATAAAACTAAAATAAAAAACACAACATAGTTGTCTCTTCTCTAAACTCTAGTGTAGAGGTTTGTTCCAAGATCGGCACTGTGTTTGTGAACGCCTCCTGCAAACAGAAAGGCACCCAGTGCATCAGCCTTTTTAAACGACCTCTGAGCCCTGGATCTGCCTGGGCCATCACCTCACAGATACCCTTCTTAATGGATTTGTCAGCTCCTTAGATCAGAGATTGAACAAAAGCCTGGCTGAGCCCAGATTAGGTTTCTCAGAGACTGGACTTGGGGTCCAGTTTCCACTTGTGTTGAAACACTTTGTCAGAGTCAGGTGGCAGCCACAGACCAGGGTGGATGGCAGCAGTGGGGGCTCCTCCCCCGTGTCCATCCTGTAATGAAAGCTGTGCCCAGTAACATCAAGCAGCAAGCACTATGCACTAAAAGAAAACCCCCAACTGAAGAGTTGGTGGTGGGTCCCTCCGGGCTTAGCACACTTTCTGCTCGGTGAATGGCCCAAGTCCACACTTGCATGTTCCAAGTCGGCCATTGTCTTGATCATCTTCTCTGGGACCAGTGATGTTTGGCCCGAGGTCCTTAGAGAGGCAGGAGGAACTGAGCCAGGAGGGAGATGGAGGACCCCACAGCACCCAGCTATGATGTTTCTGTCACCTTCACCTGAAAGGGCCCCAAAGGGTACAAACCCCAGCAAGGTCCCTAGGGAAAAAGAGCTGAGGATGCCCAGAGAAACCCCACCCAACTAGAAAAAACTGAATGTTTACTGCTTATTATGTACACGATCTCATTTAATATACACACACCGCTAGGGGGCAGACTCATGCCGCTATGGTCCTCATCAGCACCATCCTCGAAATGGAGGCACAAAGATGTTAAATAACTTTATTCAGGGTCACGAAGCACCAATACTTGACCCCAGTAAGTCTATTATGAGAGTCGACACTCTTCACCACTAAGCTATGTCTTCTCCAGAGTAGGGACAGATCAGCTTGGTGAGGCCACCATGTAGACTAGAGATCATGTTTTGTCTTGAGCCATAATTCAGCAATAAAGTCCAAAGAGTCACCAGAACTTGGTGGGTTAAATAAACAGAACTCAAACAAAGACCTGGCATCTTTGGAGACATGAGCTACTGAGGTTTGAGAAGTCATGTCTCTAGGATTCTAGGAGCCTTCAAGAAGGAATTAGACCTTAGGGACAGCATTTGAGGCCTGGGCGGAAGTGGGTCCAGGCAGAGAGGTCGCTTTCTTTCCCAGGTTAATGCTCTGGCTGAACCAGGGACTGTGCCAGACCAGGGGAAACTCCACGTTGAAATAGGGACCTCCTTACCAGATTGTCTCCTGCTGCCAACCGTGGTGGTTATGGTTATTTTATCAAAAGTGGAGGCATTCTGGTGCCTTTCAATTCACTGAAAAAAGCATGGTGGGATAATGACAGAGCTTCCAATAAGCCATATGAGTGGCTGGTCTGAGACAGGCCTCCTAGGTATGAACCTCCTGTTCTATGTTTTTCTCTGTGTCTTTTTGTGGTGTTATTTTTAAAAAAGATTTTATTTTTGAGTAATCTCTACACCCAACGTGGGGCTTGAACTGACAGCCCTGAGATCAACAATCACACGCTCCACCAGACCACTGACTGAGCCAGCCAGGTGCCCCCTTCCTGCTTCTTTTGAAAGCATTTTGGCTTATAGTTGGAGGCTCTGGAGTTGACCTTTAGAGGGGGATACAGCACTACATAAACCAGGTGGCAGCTGGGTGCTCTGTGTCAGGGAAAAGGAGTATTAAAATGATGCTCAGCAAATCTTAAAAAAAAAATCATGCTCAGCAATCTCTCTCTCCCCAGAGTCCCTGAAAGGGCATGAGCTCCGGCAGCCTTTGGTTTATAGGAAAATAAAAATGGGTAACAGTCACAGAAATAGCCAGGAGGTGAGATGCAGGAAGAACAGAGGTGTTTGAAGGTGCAGACAACCCTTGACAATTATGACCATGCCCACTCCAGTCACCATCACAATTTTAGGAAAGGAGAAGGTACCAGACATAATGATCATGTAATCTATCATACCCATGATGCCTGGCTAAGAAAAACTGCCCCAGTCGTAGCCCCCAAGGAGGGAGGTGTCCCCAACTGTTCTTCCTCATCCAACGTTTGAGTGTTTTTACCATGTGACCCTCTCTCCGCCAAGTGTGATTGGCCAGGAGTGGATGACTTGCCCAGGACCCGCCACCCATGGGACACTGCCTGCTATTGTCTAATGAAGCCCATGTCAATGGATCCTATCCAAATGAGAATTAGAATTAGCAAGTAGATGGATCAAATTCTATCTTTCTCTCTTAAGGAATTGATTTTGGAAATAAAGAGAAAACGAGCCGATTGGTATCAGGACAAGAATCATGCAGGTACACTTAGAAGAGGGGAGTGAGGGGTGGAGTCACCAAGTCATTGGAGCACAAATGTCTCCGCGCACAGGCTGGCAACGTGCACTCACAGGAGGCCACCACGTTGTGCGCCAGGTGGAGGACGTAGCTTTTGTTGCAGCTGACGGTGTGCATTGTTAAACGGCGCTAGTCAGACAGAATGCTGAGAGCAGAGCTTCCTGCAGAACGGAGAACGTAAGTGGGCACCTGGGCGGGGAGAGCTAGAGCGTCACCACGAAGGGTGCGACGGAGCCGTGCTTTGCATGGGTGTGCCAGTTTGGGCCAGTTTGGGCCTGTGCTAGAGAAGGTAGCTGGGGCCGTACTACTTATCCTCAAATAGAAGATGCTTGAGGGCTCGAAGAAGAACCAAGTGAACGGGGTGGAAGCAGGGATGGGATTTAATTCCTTTAAAAGCGTGCCAGAAGGTCTAGTGTTTGGACGTGCACCACTGTATTCGCGCCCTTTTGGTTTCAAGTGACTGAAACTTTCCAAGGATAATTGGAAAACGTTAAGGACAGAACTGACTTAAGCATGGCTGGATCCACGTTTGCAAAATGAGGAGCGGACCCTTCTCTCTTACTCTGCTTTCCCCGCACTGGCTTTCTGCTTTGGTGGTCAGGCTCCTCCCGTACCAGACAAGGTGGTCAACGCTGGCCTCGCGCTGCCCGCAGCGTCTAGGCCAAGAGCGACGCCTAGAAATAGCGCTCAAGTCCCGCGGACAGCTCTCATTGGTCCACGTTAGGACTTGGACTGATTTCTGAACCAATCACTGGGACCAGGGAGAAGCAGCAATCTGATTGGCCTGGGTAGGATCACGTGTCCAGCTCCGGCTCTAGGGCATGAGGTCATCCGCACTGGAACACTGAGCCTGCAGAAAATGGTTGTTACTGGAGGGATGGATGTTGAAGAGGCAATGAGCAGATAATCCACCTTAGTCCCAAACAAAATGGCTGAGCGCAATCTCTCCAGAGTAATGATCCTTGAACTCCGGATGTTAACCTCCTATAGCTAATGCTCAATGACTTTCTGTTCCCGGCTCCATGAGGGAGCTATATTGGGGGTTTATTAATAACGGGTTTATTAATCAGGTTTCTTCCTACCAACTAAGTCCACTCTGGTTTGTTTAAACAGAAAAAAACCAAATGTCTTAAGGGGCATTAGTGGCTCCCACAATCTCCGACAGAGTCCGAAATTGGGGGTTGAATCTCTGCAGCCTTAAACAGTACCCAACTCCCCACACGTCCGGGCCCAGGCTCAAACCCACCACCCTTGTCTCAGGCTCCTGGGAGCCTCTCTAGCCCTGCTGCCTCCAGGGGCTCAACGTCTTCTGCCACCATCTGCTCCTATCCCCAAGAGACAAGCCCATGCAGCAGCTGCTTCCTTGCTCTCCATTCTTCCTGAAGTCTCCTGCTGCTACATCCCATTGGCAGAGCCCAGGACACATGCCTGCGTCCTAGCTGCGGCCTGAGTCTGGGAAACTGAGTTCAGGACCTCCACCCTGCTGACCTAATGCGTGTAACATGGCCTACTTTCCTAACTTAGAAAGGCTGTTCAAATGATGCCGGGCTGGTACTAATATGACCCGCAGCCACGAGGCCACACTTAAAACAGTTTGGGTCTTCTGTGTCTTCTGGGTTCCTGAGAGCTCAAGTCATGGGGCCAAGTCTCATTATTTCCACATGTGTCCTGTCAATGAATCTGTGAGTGTTTGTTCTTTGCAACCAATGGAAGGCAGTTAACACAAGTAATTTGGCCAAGGCAATTTGGAGAAAATTTAGCCTGGGGGAGTGTTTCCTTCCCAGCCAGACCACATCACAGAAGCTTGAGATTTATTCTTCAAAAGGATAGTCTTCAGTGGGGCTTTCGAAGGTACCTGGAAAGCATGGCCACGCGGAGCCCTCCCAGGGGTACCAACCCACAGACATTTAACAGGCCTTCTTATAGAGCTCTATGAATGCCACAGCGGGCCACTGTTTAACCACAGACCATCCCCAGCCATTGGTAAGAAGACACGTTGCTGGGGGACGGGGTGCTCCCTGGCAAGGCCTTCCTCTTGTGATAAGTTTCCTTCAAAGTTTGGAGTCGTACTTTCCAGGAGACTGGATTCTCTGCCCTCCCTCCTGTGGCTCCCCACTGCTCTCAGGAACTCAAGTGATTCAATTAAGAAAGATTTTGAGAGATGTCTGGCTGGCTCAGTGGGTGGAGCGTGTGACTCTTGATCTCAAGGGTGTGAGTTTGAGCCCCACATTTTTTGTGGAGATTACTTAATCAAACTTAAAAAAAAATAGATTTTGAGTATCAACTATGTCCCAGGCATTCATTGTATGATTGTGCTAACACTGGACGTCCTCGGTCCCCAGGGAGCCTTCGGACAAGTATTTCAGCCAAAGCTTACCTGAACGAGAATGAAGATGTTCAAGCACCTTTATCCAGAAAGAGGTGCATGGTTTTCACTTTTACAGACTTATTGACCAGGATCATTTCAGAAGCTGAGGTCTTTGACTTAATAATACAGGAGCACAGGGGCACCTGGGTGGTTCACTCAGTTGAGCATCTGACTCTTGATTTCATTCTGGTCATGATCTCAGGATTGTGAGATCAAGCCCTGTGTCGAGGTCTGCACTGGGCATGGAGTCTGCTTAAGATCTCTCTCTCCCATCTCCCTTTGCCCCTCCCCCCTCCTCTCTCTAATAATAATAATAATAATACAGGAATATCATCATTATACCTTCCAAACACGGAGTCTAACAAAGAAATTTCTCTGATAGGATCATTCATTTGTGTAAAAGTCTTTCAAAGATCTCACCATTAAATCTAATTACATGTGATAAATGAAAAGTATAAACTTGGAGCGAACAATTGAGCACCTCAGAAAATCCAGCCAGTACCGTCAGTTGGATATACATAACTGGATGCCCACCCTGGGGATGTGTGGACCCTCACCCCTCCCACCCCCGCAGAGTATTGAAATGTTCCACAAAGCAGCAAGCGAAGTATTTGCTCTAGACCCCAAATACTCTCTTCCCACCACAGGCCTGGACGTTCCCACGGCGGCGGCAGGTGCCCACGAGGACCGCTAGGTGTCGCTGTGAGCCCGCGAGAGCCGGGCCTCACGCGGCGGGCGCACTTGAGCCCGGTCTGTTTTCAATCAACACGTTGTCAGTTTTCCTCCCCGAGGCCCCAGGGGTGTGCTAGGAATTTTTATTTCTTGAGAAATCCTGTGATTCAGCTGCCCTTTGTTGGCCCTGCTTGAGAAAATGAAGCCTGTGCTTGCTCTCCCAGCCCCCCAGACAGGGGCTCCCTGGCAAGGGTCTTTGGACCACCAGCTACAGGGCCACTCCTTCCCGGTTATAGCCTTGGCCCTTGCTCTCCCCCTCCCTTTCAGCCTCTACTCTTTTTATCTTTCTCTCCTGGTGCCCCGTGACACTAATGAGCCCTCAGGGGTTCTCTGCCATACTAGGAGCCTTGGCCTGGTGAATTTCAAGACACCCCAACCAGCTCCCACACCAACCAGCTTGCAGATTCCGTCCTCACCTTCCACCTTCCCCTTCTGATTCTACCCCTGACTTTGTGCCCTTTCTCCAGCGCAGCCACAAAACTAAGGCCATGTTGGGGTGGGAACAGCACGAGGCTGAGCTATCTTACCCTAGTCCTGGCACAAAGGGATTAGGAGCCGCGGCGACTTTCAGACCCCCACCTCCCTCTGCCACTCACTAAACTGTGAGACCTCTGGCCTTACTTAGCTGTGAAAGCTTTCTGAGTTTCGATTCTTCAGAGGTAAATTAAATAGTACCTCCAGATGCATCCATTAAGTAAAATTATTAAGCACAAAGGACCCCATGGGATCTTACACACTGCAAGCATTCTATAAATGCAAAGTGATTTTAATTGTTATTACATGGACATTTAGGCAGGCACGTTAGCACACACTCAGCCAAAGGTACAGACCTTAGGCCCTCATTTCTCCTGAAGCCCATGGTAAGACGGTGTGTTAAGGAAACAGAGTCTGGGGGCACTCGGTCAGACGTGCCAAGCAGCACCGCTGATGCTAACCCTCTCTACTCATGTCAACAGTGATGAAGCCGTCCTGAGCCCAGCTGGGCGCTGTCTTGGTCAATAGCAGTAGCTTGCTTGGCAAACGGCCCTGCGAGCTGTCCTGGGGCCTTCTGGGAAAAGGCCACTTGTGGGCGGAGCCGACCCGCACTCCTTCCTCCCGAAGGTTCAGCACACCGCTCCCTGGTTTCCAGCTACCACACAGCTACTGTGGTTTTTTGTGGGTGACCACGCGGCAGAATCCTGACTGTGGGTGCCCTGGGGCTGCCCTGCAGGCCTCGAGGCCTCACACCCTGGAGAGCTTGGGGAAAGGCGGAAAGAAGGCAGAGTCCTCTGTCTTTTACCAAGGCGGTTCTGGACTACTCGGTAGAAGCAGCTAAATGGTAACTAGAGCCCCTGCTGGTCGGGATTAGTAACTGCAGCCACGTCCATCTGCCTCTAGAAGAGGGGGCTGATTCCCAGTGACCCAGATCTTAATCTACCGTCTTTGGAGGCACTTGGATACTCATGGCCAAGGCTAGCCTGCTTTTTTTGAGCAGCAGACAGGTAGGGGATGTGTACAGAACGGGGGAAAGAATAGACTGCTTTTTATGCCGCCCAAAGCCCAGGGCTCTGAGCTTGGCAGGACTCTGGGAGATCATTTCAGATCCCAATCCAAGCCAGACGGGAAAGGACAGACACTCTCGGGGCGTATCTGCTGGTCCAGAAGCTGGTATTGATGCTGTTCCTGTGAAAGCTTGATTTCTGCAGCCGTCAGAAGCCTTGGACGTTGAGGGAGGAGAGTGATTCTATCAGAGGCCACTTGAGTGTTCAGTAGTCCGACACCTGTCCCCACCAGAATGCAGATCAAGGGCCATTGCAGAGCCCTTCCTGCTGAGGCTCAGAGTAGGCACCCCTAGGTTCCTGTCCTGGCCCTGTGACCTTTGGGTAGGTCCCCTTATCTCTCCAGCCCTCAGCTTTCTCAACCATGAAATGCAGGTGACGGGACGATCTCAAAGGAGTGCTGAGAGGATGAGGTCACGCAAGACAGTGTGCCCAGCACATCCCAGACACACAGTCACCATCCTGAGGTTGGTAGAGACCTACCCATGGAGAAACTTGGGGAGGTCCACCTGCACTCCAGACCAACCCTGGACTCCTCCTGCCACAGTGGCCAGGATCTGGGAAGGGCTCAACTCCCCACACCACAACCTAGACTGGGGGTGCCTCCCTTTCTTTTAAAAATTTGGGAAACCCTCATGCCTTGCTGGTGAGAAGGCAAAATGGTACAGCCACTTTGGAAAAATCTGGCAGTTTCTCAGAATGATCTAGAATTACCACATGACCCAGCAATTCCCCTCTTAGAGACGGTCCAAGAGGAATTAGAACATAGGTCTGCAAAGAATGTGTACGTGAGTGTTCATTGCAACATCATTCCTAATAGCCAAGAGGTGCAAACAACCCAAATATCCAGCAACTGATGAATGGATAAACATAATACGGTGTGCTCGTCCAGGAGACCATGGCTCAGCCAGAGAAGGGAAGGAAGTACTAGTATCTGCTGCACCAGAAATAGATCTTGATAACATTATGCTAAATGAAATAAGCCAAGTCACAAAAGGACAAATACTCTATGATTCTATTTCTGTGAAATGTCCAGAATAGGCAAATCCATAGAGACAGATGGTGCCAGGGCCTGGGGATGGGGAATGACCATTTATGGGATCTGGGTTTATTTGGAGGGAGATGAAAATATTTCAGAATTAGGTAATGGTGGTGGCCATACTACTTCGCACATATCCTAAAAACCCATTGAATTTTATGGTATGTGAATTAAATCACATTATGAATAATAAAATTGTTACCAAAAAAAAAAAAAAAAGGCGGTTTTGCCTGCCAGCTGGAGAATGCTCTTACTGGGGATGGAGAAAGGAGATGGGCAGTGTGGGGAGGGGCGGGGAGCCTTGCCTATAAATCAGATTAACCAGCTTCCCTCCCTCCATGGTTCCTGGCTCGGAAGAGGCTGGGGCTTCCTCCCCATTTTCTCAAAGCCAAAGCTGCAGAAATCAAAGAGCCGCGGGGATGCTGAGGCTCAGCGTGTGGGCAACAGGATGCGGGCCTCCAGGCACTGCGCCAGCCCCACCCAGCGGGAAACACAGAGGAAGAAAGCAGGGCTCCTGAGTGTGCTTTGCCTTGGTCCTAAGATTTACAAGGACCGTGTTTTCCAAGCCCCAGATCAGGACTGATAATTACGGTTTGTGCTCATGGGGACAGTGGGGCATACCATTTTAAGTTGCGACTGTCTCTCCAAATCTGATCATAAGGGTTCCGTTTTCTTGGACACCTCCCTCTAAAAGCTTGGACTTTTGGGAGAGTCCCAGGAAACAATTTTTTTCCTACAACTCAGGCCTCCTGGTGAAAGGTATTTAATCAGAGCTGGACAGTGGTCAACCCTGATCTGTGATTTCGCTTTCAAAGATTTTCATTAAGTGCGGTCGACTGACCACGTTCTAGAAGCAATGATCCTCCTTCTGGCATGGGGTCAGAGGTGGTACCTCCGTGTCACCAAGCTCAAGCTGTTCATCTCCTCATCTCACATCATCACAAGAAGAGTAAGTACAGGACAATACGAAATTTTAAGAGATAGAGACCACATTCCCATAATTTTTAGTGAGGTGTATATTGATAAAATTGTCCCATTTTATTATGAGTTATTGTTAGTAATCTCTGACAATGCCTACTTTATAAATGAAGATTTATCATAAACTTTAGGTACATATAGGAAAAAATAATAGTACATATAACGTTTGGTACTATCTGCCATTTTCAGGGATTTCAGGTTTCGGAGGTCTTAGAATGTACCCCCCTCCCCATGGATGAGGGGGAACTACTGTACTTTTTAGACTGAGAGCAAATCTAATGCAGTTCTTGGGTCAAATGAAGTGCCTATAACCTTTCCCAGGGCTGGGCACAGACTCCAGACCTAGACAATCGATGCATGTTTCCTCTGTTTCCTCAAAGCCTGTTTGAGACATTGACAGGAAGTTCAATGCAGCAGAAACGCCGAGGGGTTATCTTTACTTCCCCAACACACACGTGACCACCAGCCCCCGAGAGCAACAGATGTCACAGACCAGGCATGGGAGCAGTTGCATTTGGGAGGAACTGTCCCGTGTTCTCTGAAACAGCCGGTAGCTTCCACTGACCGAGTCCCCAACACTGCTGGGGTGTCATTTTTTTTCCATCTCTCTCTCTTTTTTAAAGATTTTATTTATTTATTTATTTGACAGAGAGATCGCACGTAGGTAGAGAGGCAGGCAGAGAGAAAGAGGGGGAAGCAGACTCCCCACTGAGCAGAGAGCCCGATGTGGGGCTTGATCCCAGGACCCTGAGAACATGACCTGAGCAGAAGGCAGAGGTTTAACCCACTGAGCCACCCAGGCGCCCCAGGGAGCACCTTTTTCTAATATGGAATAGGGCTTGAGAGAATTCCAGACTTCCTTCTTCTCTGAAATACTCAAAAAGTCTCCTTATACCCACCATCCCCCACCTCTGCCACCTTGGACCAAGCCACTAACATTCATATCTGGATTCATCCAGGAGCTGCTTTATTGGGCTCTACTTCCAGCCCTGTTCCCTGCCCCCCAGTCTATTCTCGAGTCAGCAGAGAGATGCTTTTTTTTTTTTTTTTAATTTTATTTATTTAAGCAGGGTGGAGGGGAGAGGGACAAGCAGATCCCACCCAGATCCACTGCGGAGTTCAGTCCCATGACCCAGAGATCACCACCTGAGCCAAAACCAAGAGTCGGCTGCTTAACCAACCATGCCCCCCAGGCGCCCCCAGAAAGATGTTTATTAAAATATAAATGATATCACCCCTCAAAACACTGCAATGGCTCCCATCATACTTGGAGTAAAAGCCAAAGTCCTTATTAGGATCCCAAAAGCCCTACATGATGATCACATTATCTCCTGACTCCTCATCATACATGCCCCACAGACACACATTCGCAGCCTGTCCCCACAGAGACGTGCTCCCTCTCCCACAAAACCCTCTGCCATCACCTCCAGTCCTTATGCTCCTCACCCTGTTCTCCCCACTGAGCCTCGCAGCCCCTGCCTTTGTATTCCCAGCCCGGAGGCTCTTCCCACTTCCAGCAATTGCTTCTCAGCTCACCATGGGGCCATTCCCTGAGCACCCTCATTAACGTGGGCGTCCCCACCCTCCACAACCCTGACCCTATTCACTTTTCTCAGTGGCATTTACCACCCTTAACCCGTCACGCATCTGTGGGTGGATTATATATATATACAGATACAGATGTAATATGTATAATCCATTTGTCTGTCATTCCTGTGGAGATAAGCCAAGACCAACCATATGAGAAAAGCAAAGGCTACTACTTAGATGGCGAGAGAGGGAACATAACAATCACGGGCAGGGGGAGAGGGAGACGCAGGGTCCCTATTGATCAGGGAGCCTGATGCAGGACTAGATCCCAGGACCCTGGGATCATGACCTGAGCTGAAGGCAGATGCTTAACTGTTGAGCACCTCCCACATACACACCACTTGAATTCTTGCAGACACTCAAAGGGAAGCTGAGGAGCAGGAACAAAGGGAAGGCTTCAGGCATGGTCTGCCTAGGGGCTGTGGGCTTGGGGAGGCTGGAGGTGGGCTCACTGGCGTAGCTTCTGTGACTGGTGAGGAGTGGATATGTGGCTCTCTGTGGTTGGTGCTCAGCTGAAAGTGGACATAAAGTTAGCTGTCAGTAACTGTCAAGCCCCGGACCTTCTGGGCGGATTATTAGAGAAGTTACTGCTTGTCTTCCTGGAGTGTTTCTGGAGGTAGCAATCTGGCTTTCCTCGAGCCTGACTTATAGAAGGCTGGCATCCCGTCCGCTCGGTGTAGATCGGGGCATGGTTTCCTGGGGGCTGTGGGTCAGAGTGCTGTTTTTATCTACGGTCCGACCACCGTTGTTCCTTGGTCTACTCAGTCTCTCGTCCTTCCCTAGGATATAAATGATAAGAATGTTGTTTTATTTACTGCTCAGACCCCAGAGCCTAAAATAGTGTCTGGAGCCTCATAGGCACATGGTGACTGTTTGCCACCGATTATCATAATGTTTGTCCAGATCTAGTGAGACGTGCCGTGGTTCTGCTGCAGGACCCGGGCGCAAACCCACCGCAAGCTCGTAGGATGCAGTCCGAGTCTCCCGATGTTTGTTGAATGCTCTCTGCACATCCAGGAGGCTCTGTCTGGGGCTGTGTTCCTCAGTCAGGTGACACAGGACAAGCATCGGCTGAAAATGGGTCCAAGGCTGGGATTCTGCGTGCTTTCACCTTTGCTCAAAATTTCTCTTCTCTTGCAGTTTGAACTCATCTCCACCTTTAAGGACTCGAAGGTTCCGGATCCCGCATTAGACTCAGAGACTGCTGGGGCCCACACCTGCTTTCTCCAGCACCCACTACCTGTGAAGCTCGTTTATCCCCCACAAAGGGCCTGTGTGGGAGCTGATCACCTTTTTAATGAGCTGGTTATCTTCTCAGTTGGATTATTCCCTTTTAGAGCAGGAGCTGCCTCTTACCCCCAAAACAGGTGGTCTGAGCTTCTCTCCATCCTCCCTCCCCTGCTATGTTTGACTTTTTCCCTGATCACACATCTCCCGATCACATGTCTCACGGGCCCCGGGGTCCTGCTCAGCACTGCTGTTTGGAGACGGATGCCTGCCTGACAGCCCAAGCCCAGGACCCCCTCTTCGGGCATCTTAATTATTTTCTGAGACGGGCTTCCCATGAAGTCTTCTACAAAAATATTTGAGTAATTCTGAGTTATCTGTTCTTCCAGAAAGATTTGGGTTAATTTATCTTTCAGACAGAACATTCCAGAGAGGGGGCGCCTGGGTGGCTCAGTAGGTTAAGCGTCCTGACTCTTGGCTTCAGCTCAGGTCATGATCTTAGGGTTGTGAGATCGTGCCCCAAATCAGGATCAGCACTCAGTGGAGAGTCTGCTTTGGAATTCTCTCTCTCCCTCTGCCCCCCTCTCTCTCAAATAAATAAATAAATCTTAAACACACACACACACACACAATTAGCTCTCTCAAGGAACCAATAAATGAATAGGCCAGGATGGTACAGAGAGTAGAATCTTCGGGGAGGGCTTATCAGCAGGCTAAGGTCAACTGTAACAGACGGAACAGAAGCTCCTCAAGGGCAGGGACTTGGAGGCAGCTGTGTCTACTCAGGAATCAATACGTGGCACACAGTAGATGCACACAGTAGATCCAGAAATACTTATTGAGTGAATGTGAGTTATAAACACGCACATTAAGTTTGAAACGCGAAACACCAAGTTTGAGTAGCTATTGTTTTCAGTAGTCACTAGATTCGTCGCCTTGACTGCCTCAGCCATCACAAAGCACATTTCATTAAAAAAAAAAAAAAAAAAAAAGAACAAAAAGGCAAAAATAGAAGCATAGATGCGGAAGAGGGCTCCGAGGCGTGAAAGCGTCCATGTGCGGTTTCTGTTCCGGAACCACACGTGCTCGAAATGCCCTGCTTCCCACAGAGCGTGAAGGAAAGCTTGAACTCCAGGATTCAGCACGTGGTTTTAGATCCCTCAGCGAGGACGGGTCCCCCTGTGGTCTCATCCCTGAACACCTTTGCCCCAGTTTCATGACTCAGAAGCAGGTGACCGGACGTCAGTTACAGAAGTCTGTATGTGTTTAAGGCCTTGAAAGGGAAATATGAGAAATTTTTTCACAAGATCCATAGCACTCCCTGGCTTGATTTTACTCAGATAACGCCACCTCCCGCCCCCAGGCCCCAAACCTGGTGAATGTTAGAAAACAAATGACCTCTGCCTTGGACCTCAGACTTCTGATTTCCCCTCACCAAGGAGCCAAAAGTGCAAAGGAAAAAGCAGATTTTCTCTTAGCCAAAGAAAGCCTCTCCTGGTGCTGCTCTTAACCCCGTACCTTGGCTTCCTCCAGGCTCTCCTCTTGGGGCTTAGAGGGTAAGTGGCTCTTCCTACCCGACACCAGGGAAGACTCCGAGCTCTTCCAGCAGACCCCAGCCTTCAGGAAGTCCCTCCCTGTGCCTGACTTAAATCTTTCTTGGCCGAGAACCCCAGCTCCCGCTTGCCCTGTCATCTCTGGAGAAGGGGGCAACAGCTGCTCACTGCTCTCCTTTTAATCATCCTTAATGGGCTCGTAAACAGTTACGAGATCCCCCTTCAGCCTTCTCTGAGCCTCATTTTACTTGCATTGAGGCTGAGAGCTTCTGAGGAAGGCATTCTGCTCAGAGCTCCCCAGACTTGTGGAGTCTTAAATGGGTAATCAGCCTCTTCACCCACTTTAACCTCCGCAAATGAACAGCTCTGCCTCCTTTTGCGAAATTTAAATCTATTCAGGGGAGTTCCCTGGCAACCAACCCTTATTAATAAATCACGCCTGCTCTAGGCCAGGACAGGGCATTTTTTAAAATGTTTCTCTCTCTTGGGAAGTCACACTGATGCGCAAGCACACAGTAGATGCACAGCTGCTCCCTCGAGGTTCTGCATTTGCGGGATTGTGGGCCTGGGGAGGTCGTATCTGGCTCCCCAGCTGAGAAGGGTGTGTGTTGCTCTAGTAGACTCTCGCCTGGGCCTTTCTTGTGGTTATTGGACTAGGAGCATAGCAGCAGGCGGGGGGCAGCAGGACATAGAGTTATGGCAAGACCTGCTCAGCCTCCACTAGGCACATCCTGGAAAGTTCCACTTTCTGTTCCATCCGGCTATGGTTCATGCCCACTGGGGAAAGTCCCAGTTGTATGGTTGGTTTGAGCTTCCCATTGTGTCTCCACTTTGGGTCCTGTGGTTCCCTCCAATGGCAGGAGGTAGGGGAGGAACAGGGCAGGGAGGTGGGACGGTGAGCATTGCTTCAGCTTTGAGAAAGAGTGATTTCATTTCAAGAGAACTTTTAACCAGGATGGCTAAGATGAAAAGGACTGATAACACCAAGTGTGGGCAAGGGAAATACAGCCATCAGAACTCTCAGTCATTGCTGAGGGAAGCGTACATCAGAGCCACCCACTTTGGGATTCTGGGCCAATTCCAGCAACAGCTCTGACAATTCCACTTCTAGGAATATGCTCAGAAGGAACAGGGGTTTACGAGCTGTGAAAAATGTGCACAAGAAAGTTCATAACGATGGGATTTATAAGAGTCAAATAGCAGAAGCTGCCACCCAAGTGCAGAATGGATAAATAAACCAAGGCATGGTCCTGCCATGAAAGAGGACACACGGTGGAGAGAACTGAATGACTAATCTACAGTGTCACGTGGGTGATTCTCACAGACATGATGCCCAGCAAAAGCAGCAGACATAGGAGAACCTCAGTGGCTCAGTCGGGTAAGCTTCAACTCTTGGTTTTGGCCCGGTCATGATCTCAGGGTTGTGTTATCGAGCCCTGAGTCCGGCTCTGAGCTCAATGGGGCATCTGCTTGAGATTCTCTGTCTCCCTCTGCTCCTCCCCCGACCAAGAGAAATAATTAAATCTTAAAAAAAAAAAAAAAAAAAAAAAGCTACACACAAAAGAGCATGTTCTGTGTGATTGCATTTATAGAAATTCAGAAAAGGCAAAAACTAATCTATGATGATAAAGATCAGAATAGCGGCTGCCTCAGAGGGGAGCCTATTATGAGGGGAATAGCTTAGATCTGTGCACTTGACTGACTATAAGTCATACCTCCATAAAAAAAGAATACAAGAAGGTGTCCATTGTGTTTTCGTCTTCCCAGATGAATATCTCATTATTTATGCGTCTGTTTTTCTTTCACTGCTTTGCTTCTTTTGAAACAGATTTGAGGTGACTTAAGAAGATGTGTGGCTTTGGGTGTGTTCATCAGGGAAGCCATCGGAGCGGTGTTACACTAAGGGCAGGGGATCGTGGTGAAACCCACTGGAAGGGGAGCCCTCTGTGTTTTCATCAGGAAGTCCCTGAGTGCTTCCTACAGAGCTTCCCAGCAGTCAACACGAAGAAGAAACATGATTCCACATCCAAAAGTTAACAGTTTATCTAATCAGAGGACAGAGACCCAAAAGAAATTTCTCCCATGCTCTCTCAGAAAAGGGCAACTACATGTGTTTTAAACATCCCATTTGGGGCCCTGGTTCTCCGAGTCCTTCAGCCCATGTTTTCACCCCTGGTGCTCCCACCCCTGCCCACGTGGGAATTAGGGAGAGGCAGTCTCCCAGGGACACTCAACTCCCCTCCCCCATGCTGCGATGTGGGACCTGCACCCAGATACCCCTTACTTTCTTGGGTGCAGTTTGGGGGAAGTCCTGACCGTGAGGGCTGAGTTTCTGCTCTTTGGGGTGCCAGGCTTGGCATCCTGGTTTCTGGAACTGGGTTGTCCTCAGCTGGGGCTTTGCTGCTCAGCCCATGTTGCTCACTGGTGCTCCTCAGTGGCCTGGCCCCTTCCCCAGCAACAACTCTATTGGGAGCAGCTCCCTGGGGGCCAGGCTCTTTCCATCTTGGCATTTGGGTTGAGGGATCTTTCCACTTTCTGGCTCCCGTGTTTGAGTTGAATTCATATACTGCCCCAGTAACTAGGAGAAAAAAAATATATAACCACCCCATAAACGAGGGCATTCAAATGCTGTCCTCCCCCACGTCCACCCCACTCCTTTCTAACCCCAGGGAAAGAGGAAAGGCATGAGGAGGGGCGAGTTGTGGAGAGAGGAAGCAGGCCCGTGAATGGCATGATCTTCACCAGCCTGCCCTTTCTATGAGCTTCAGGACTCTGACCACATGGATAGCAAATATCACACCTCCCTGGGTAGATGGGCTTAGGACAGGCTCCTGGTTGCAGGGTTAGAAAGCCACATAAATCTTGAATTCCACGTCCATATTGGATCAATTCAGTTCAGTTTTCTGAATGGGGTTCCTAATTATGTTTTGATTTTTTAAAAAAGATTTTATTTTTTTTTGGGAGAGAGAGAGAGAGAGAGCAAGAGAGCCTGAGCTGGGGGGGGGGCGGGGGGCACAGAAGGAGAAGCAGGCTCCCCGGTTAGCAGCGAGCCAGACGCGGGGCTCGATCCCAGGACCCCAGGATCATGACCTGAGCCGAAGGCAGATGCTTCACCGTCGGAGCCACCCAGGCACCCTGATGGGTTTGTTTTAAAGCCCCGTGAATCCCAGGTATAAGAAGGAAGTCCCCGGGGTAAGGAGAATGGGACTCTGATTTTGATGTCTGTTGGGTTAGCGGGCATCTGGAGGCACAGCCACGGAGCTGGTGCAGAGAAGCCATCTTGGCAGAGTCAGAGCGGCAGACACTAATTGGTGTGCCTGTTCGCATAGTGCACTTGGCGCCTCTCTTTCTTGTCCCCTTCTCTCAAGCACACACATGTAGATAACAGCCGTGGGCTCCCGGGCTTTGGCCCCAGGAGACGGAGTCTCAGGCCACCCTCTGCTCTTGTCATTTCCGTGCGGCATGAGTGGCCTCTCGGCAGAGGATCCCACCAGCACTTATGCTAATGTGGGCACATTATGGTAACAAGTACCTAATAATAGAGGGAAATTTAATTCCAGCAGCAGCAGCAGCCTCTTCTGGAGAGGAGCCATCCTTCCGAGAAGGACCGAGCGGCTTGTGTGTGAGGATGGCAACGTGCCAACACCCTTGCCTCCCAAGTTTGGTTTCCTTCCCTTTATTCACATCTATAATTGAGCCTTTGTGAGTGGAGGGATGTGTGTAAAGGAGCTAAATTTGGAGCTGATTTCATGGGGGTGAGGGGAGCGCTAGGGGCCAGCTTTACCTTATGTTCATCTTGCCGACCGAGAAGAAATTCTTGGCCCTGATCTAGGAGGAGAGGGAGCCAAGCGTGCCATTGCTCCATCTCGCTCGCCGCCCATGGGACGGGGTTAGGAGCATTCAGAAAGGACTGGGGGAGGAGGTCGCGCCAAAGGGCAGGCAGAAGGCACCAGTCCCCCGAGCAGGTTTGCCATTTAGGAAGGGAGAACAGCCGGGGCGGGGGGCTTTCCGTGGAGATCCCGTGGTTGGGCATCTGCCAGCTCCGAGGCCATCTCCCCCCGGGGTGACCGCCAGAAGGGTCAGGCAACTTCATCCAAAGGAGGGATAAACAGAGTCAAAGGCAGGACCTTGGATAGGGTCCCTCCATGACTTTACCCACCGGCATTAGAGAAAACACCTTTTGGAGGGACAGCATTGCCACTTCATTACCTGGGTCGATGGCTTCTCCATCAAAGACAGAGTTCATCTGGATTGTTTCCTAAGGAGGAGAAAGAGACAGCTTGAAGCCCAACTCTACACACACCCCGCCAGGCCAGGCCACTCATTATCACAGCTAGCTGCTTTCTGTACCCAGGGCCTTCTTGACCCTTGTCTACTCGCTAGGCACGTGCTCGATGCTGGGGACCCAACAGTGAACATGACAGGCGTGGGGGCTGTGTGCACAAAGCTTGCAATCAGGGGAGCGCCTGCCAACAGGTGCACAGCATAGGGTAATAAAGTGGACCGTAGGACTCTGCCGTGCTGGGGAGGGGGGAGCAGGAGGACATCTAATCCAGCTTGGGAGGCAGGAAAGCATCCCAAGTAAATATTACCTAAGCTGCACAGAAAGAAGAGCAGAAATGCCACACAACCTTGGCTGAGACCCCTTTTGCCTCAGTGGGATCTGTCAGACAAGCAGGCAAGGCAGGCAGAATGGAAAACTCACGTGCTCCCACCTGTGGGCTCTGACTGTGTCCCCTTGCCTAGGCCAACACAGTGTTGCATCTGGGCCGGGCCTGGGCTCCAGCTCCCTGCCTTCCCCCCTTCTCTGTGCCTTCCCCCCTTCTCTGTGCCACCCTCCCGGGACTCCACCTCTGTCCCCATGGAAACATTCCCTTCCCTCACAATGTACCCTCCGGAGCTGCCCCTCTTTAGCATGCTAATGAGGACGGTATTTGGTGTCTAGGGGGCCTTTCCACCCCAGCTCTCATCCCACCAGCCATCATCTACGTACTGGTCCACAGCTCCCCAACTCCAACGACAGAGGAAATGGAGACCATATGGGTTTTATTCATGCAAAGAGTTCAACACTTTTTATGGCCATGGAGATTTGCTTATTTAATTGATTAATTTAGTAGTACATATTTCTAAGGTGCTCTCTGAGTGGCATCACCAAGGGATTTAAGAGATCCCCTTTCTCCCGAGTGTAGACAGGTTCATCTGGATACGCACTTAGGTGCCTGACCTGAAGCAGAAATGCTGAAGCACAGAATAGCATTCATCATTGTACATCTCATTCCCCCCATTTATGGGTCTCGGATCATAACAGAATCTTATTATCAGGGGGTGAGGGAGACTGGGGGGGTCACTTCAAGTTCTGTCACTTCCCAGTGGGCAGATCAGGTTCAGTAAAGGAAGGCCAGGAGGTTAGCGTTGGGGGGTGCGGAGGAGACTCTCCAGCTATCTTGTAAACCTTGGCATTTGTGTGATTCTCAGCAGCTTGCAAGGTAGTTCCTCACCTGCGACCCCAGGGCGGGTGTTCTCACGCCCATCTTACAGGTGAGGAGTCCAAGGCTTAAACAGGTTGAGGGAGATTGCAAGGTCATATGGCCAAGCCAGCCGAGCGGACCTGTGGCCCAAGCACCGCCCCATCTCCCTTGCTTTTCCACAAGGTTGTGGAACAGCAAAGAAAAAAAATCAATCCCACCGAAGGTTGAGGCTCCCGTTCTGGTCTTTAAGCTCTTCTCCCCCCAACTCACTCTCCTGGGGAGCTGGTGTAGATAATAAACACCACTATTCAATATTTATGAAATCCACTTCTTCTGCAAATATATCAGCAGACATGTTCAGTGGAGGGAACAAATTCTATCAGGGGCCCGTCACACAGCAATCTGTTCCAGTGGCCAAATGTAGGCGTCTTCCTGAATGATAAACACGTCCGTGAGGCTGCGGCAGGCTCTGCCCGAGAGGGGACGGGAGGGGCCCACCACATGTTACCCAAGCCAGGGGTCCCGCAGCCACCCACACTTACCACCAAAACCTCGGGCCTCGTATCCTTCATTTCTGCAGGGAGTAGAACAGATAGAAGTGAAGCTCCTTGGACACTAAATTGACCTTAAAACTCTATCTCTACAATGGGATTTCTCTTCAACAGGCTTTGAACCTAGTATTGCAGACCCAACAAGCAATTCTCTGTCTGTAGAAATGTGTTGTTTTTTTTTTTTTAAGATTATATTTATTTATTTGACAGAGAGAGAGAGAAATCACAGAGCAGCAGGCAGAGAAAGAGGGGAAGCAGGCTCCCCGCCAAGCAGAGAGCCCGATTTGGGGTCAATCCCAGGACCCTGAGATCATGACCTGAGCCAAAGGCAGAGGCTTAACACACTGAGCCACCCAGGTGCCCTGTCTGTAGAAATGTTTATTGACAGTTTTCTACTTTCTCAGAAAAATACGCACACACATGCACACTCATATAATAATGTACAGAATTTTGGGGGGGAATGTTACTCTTTTCCCAATTTACTCCTATTACTGGACCTGGGTAATAAGCTTTTCACGGAAAGATAAGAAAGAAAGATCCAGTTGATACATTTGTTCATATTGTGAGGATTCCTTGCCTCTGTTCCCCGTGCCCTTTTTAGAAAGTAACTAGGGTGGGCGACAGTCTGCGAAGACCTCATTAAAATCTTTTCATTTGATGTGATCAACACCATTATAGTCAAATTTCTAACCCCACTGAGTGCCTTGTGCACATCAGCCAGGCATGCCTATGGATTGAGTGATGAACACAATCTTTTTGGGGATGCCTGGGTGGCTCAGTCACTTAAACAACTGCCTTTAGCTCAGGTCGTGATCCTGGAGTCCCAGGTCCCACACCAGGCTTCCTGCTCAGTGGGGAGTCTGCTTTGTCTTCTGACCCTACTCCTCTCTCATTCTCTCTCAAATAAGTAAATACAATCTTAAAAAAAAAAAAAAAGGCTTTTTTTTTTTTTTAAACACACTTCCCAATTCTCTGTCCTGTCTTTCTCCATAGCCTGGGTTCCCCTCAAGGCAGCAACTTTCGGGGCTGGATCTATCATCCCCCTAGGCTTGGTGTCCTTATTCAGGGGGGAACTTGCTCAACTCACCAGCGGCTCAGCTCTTGCTGCCCATCTAGCTGTACCCCGCCCCCTTCCCACTCGCCTGACCCAAATAACTTGTGAAAATGATCAAATCTGTTACAATCTGGGAATAAAGTGTTATTTGTTCTTGCAAAAGAGGCATCTGTCCCATGCAGAGCATTCGCTGTCCTCCGGTGCCGTCTCACCCCTCCAAGTGCAACAGCCAGTAGATACTGTCTGTGTCTCACTCATGCAGAATTCTTCACTCCTGGCCCGCTTGGCAGGGAACAGACCTCACGTGCTTCCGTTCCGCTGGAAGAAGGCAATCCCGGGTAGGGACCAGGCAGGACTCAGAGGAGAGATCCGAGTGCGCAAATGGCACCGTGTGCCCTGCCCTGCCCTTTCTCTGGCGACATCTGACCTCTGCGTCATTTCAGCCGCAGAAGACATGATTGAAAACGCCCTGAGACAGAACTACACCCCGATTCTCTGCTGAGTTGGAATTCTTCTGATTAGTACAAGAGAACAGGCAAAACCCCAACAACAGCAGCCGCCACAGTCAGAGGGAATCGGCGTGGTCCTTACCTCCTCTCTTCACCCTATGGGGAAAAATGAGAGACGGATAAGAATGAGCCCGAGAGTGTTCTGCTCTCGTTCACGTGTAATAACTTGGGGCCTTTGGGGCAACTGTGTTCCTTGGGATTCAGCGACTGATTAAAAGAGGGGCCAGGCCTGGAGACTAAAGTGAAGGCTGGGCTCCCACCCGTGCTCCAAACAGAGCAGTTCCATCACTATTGGTGTGGGAACTAAAGAGGTTCTGGGAGTTGGCTAAGTTTGAAAACTACTGCCTTATCGAACTTGAGGGAAAGTATTTCCTCTGACAGCACAGGTGAGGAGGGCATGGCCAGAGCGCCCAGCAATTCTGCCTGCCTCCTTTTCCTCCCCAGTAGCCAGCTTGAGCAGAAGGCTTGGCCCACAGCAGAACCTTCCAAGCTGGCATAAACCCTGTTTTCCTATAACACGAAGACCTGGGCTAGGATGCTAAACCCCTTCTTGGGATAACCCTGGGTTCCATAATTTTGCAACTCTCTTATCTTCTTTGCTGTTGGACAAACGTTGGCTGCCATATAGTTCACCTAATTTCCAGAGAGGCCAGGCCTGAGTCTGTATTACTAGCCAGTTTTTCTTCTTTAAGTCAACCATGTCGGAAACAATTAATATTTAGAATGTAAATTAAGGCAACCAGGGTCAAGGTACACATAACCACAAATTACGTGAGAGTTATGGTGTCTAGTGGATGACTTCCTTTAAGAACTTCTGTCCAAACCTCGTTATGGAGCACCAACCATCCTTACAAGCTTGTGTGTCACTCTTTTGGAGCCAATTTCTTCTTCCAAATCAATTTGTGAGTAGAGCCCAAACAAAAATGTCTCTTTTAATTTCAGCAGATGCTCACGGATTTCTTACCTTGAAGTCAAGGTTGCCAATAGCAACGAACTTCCCCAATAAATATGGCAAAATGCAATGCACATCTTTATGCTAATGCCTTATACTTTTCAACAGGCTTTTCGTCTATAGATTTTAAATTATTCGACAGTACTCAGTAATCGGCAAAATAACCTTAAAAGGTATAGGAAGTCCCATCTCTCCCTCGTTGTGCCAAAACTTGGGTTCAAACTGCCCGAGATACCTGAGCATAGAGCTAAACTTGGAATCTAGAATCCTGAGCTCACTGGGACTCAGACACAAAAAATAATGCAACAAGACCCAACAAACACTATATTGAGCATTTACTCAACATCGGGAACAGTGCTAAGTGTTTCCTTTGCCTTTGCTCATTTGATTGTTTACTTTTCAAATAAGGAACTGAGATTCACAGAGGTCGCCACTGATCTGAGGCCATATAGAAAATGGTGAGCCCAGTTCCAAACGGGTCCTTGTCCCTCTCCAAAGCCCAGGCTCAGAACCATCATGCTGTCATGGTGGGAGCTTCTGAGACTCAAGAAACTGGATCTTGGGGAAGCCCGGGACAATGACGTGCTCTCTCTCCATTTCACTCTGGTGGCTCACTTCAGCCAGGAAAAGGCACTCCGCGGAGTACCTGGTAAGAGGCACGTGAGTGAGCAGGAGGAAACAAGAGGGAGGGGAAACGGCCGCTGCTTCCGGCCCTGGAGAGTGAGAGATTGGGGTCACATGCAAATGAACAAGGATGATTTAGTCACAAAGCCCAATGAGTCACTGGAGCCAAAAGCTTAAATCCCTTATCAGTTTTCTGTGCTTCCTCTAATTCCCTCCCATCCTTTAGATATTCTGCAAACACCAGCAGAGCATATCCTATCACTACTCACAACCAGGCTTTTTTTCCCCTGAAGCTTTTATCCAGGGCAAGGCCACTGGAGGGTGAAGCCCTGGTTTCATTGGGAATGTATCAAGGAGGAGCCGGTGGCAGGGAAAACCAAAGGAGCCATTTCCTGGCCCAGCAGGTGATGAAGAGGGAACCAGGACTGAAGGGAGCTGGGGTTCCTTCCCCCCACCCACTCCTTCCTTCACTCTAGGCTCCCTCCCTACCCTGGAGAGAAATCCCAATTCCTTCCATTCCTCTCCTGACACCGCTGGAAACGGTGTCCTAAAGGAAGTGGTGGAAAGGGCCCAGCCCACGGACAACTTACGGAAGTTTCCTGTGCTTCCTAGTCTTGCGGAGACAGTGTCTGTGGATGGCTTTGGCCAACAGGATGAACAGGGACCCCAGGAGTCCCAAAAGCAATATGGAGCCCAAAGTGATGACAAAAGGCACGTACCACGCTGATGGAGAATAGACGTTTTTTCTCAGGACCTGGTAGATGACCCTGGGCTTGAATGACAGAGGGGGGGGGAGCGTGCACGGAGGGTGGTTTTAGAGCCATCTCTGACATCAGCCCTCTCTCACGTCAAGTGTCTAGGGCATCTGTGTGCTCCCAGTTCTTGCTGCTTCAACCCGTCCCCTTATTTATAGTCTTTCCAAGCACCCAGGAGATCAAAACCCAGAAAATTTAGGGAACTGAAAAGCAACTCCAGGCCTATTTTTACTCTCTTTCTTCCCCTTCCCAAACGCTAAAAATCCCATTGGCTTTTTTCCCTGCCAAATCATGGCATAACCCTGGGACGAATATAGCCATTGTCTCTCACTGGGAAGGCATGCGCCACAAAAGTTGTTCTCTTTAACACTTTGTAGGCTTTGCCGTGTTCCCTTGTTGCAAGCTGCACTGCCAGATAACATGGGGCTAATGGCACAGGGAAGCCTCAAGCGTGGCATCTGCTTTCTAGAGAGGGAGACAGGACCCAAACAAGGTATGGAGATCTGTGGGCTGGAGAGATGTCACCATTGGGTCGTGCAAGCCCCAGAAGGGTGGCAGCTCCTTACGCACGGGAGATGAACATGGACCAGCTCATGGTAGGACTCTGACAAGCAGAAATTGACCACTGGTCACAGGTAGCTAGGTTCTGATGACTTCTCCTCTAGCACACTGCAGGTGTGGGGCTGCCTGCTAAGAACTCATCTTTTCTAGGAACAGGAGCTAGAGTCCCTCCAAGGACAGGGAGGAGGTAATCCTATTGTCAGACTCCAAGCCTCTCCCTTCCTTAATCACACTGGTTTTACTAGGGCACCTGCTTGCTTGCTTCCTACTATCTACTATGATCTGCAGTGAATGAATGAATTTGGATACCTGTCTGTCATCTGTCTCCCTCTCTAGATCACAGCACTCAAACTGTAGAGCATGTTGGAATCCCCTTGGAGCCTTATTAAAGTCCCAGACTGCTAGGCCCCCACTCCCGGAACTTCTGATCCAGTGGTTCTGGGGACGTGGCTGAGGACTCCAGGTTCCAGTATCTTTCCCTAGAGGTCATGGTGATCATCGCAAGGGCAGTATTCTGGGGGTGGGCCTAAGAATTTGCATTCCTAACAGGTTTCCAAGTGATGCTGTTGCTGATGGTCTAGGCACCACTGGTCTATTGGGAGCTCGTGACAGTCGAGATCATTTTTGGCTGTTCACCAAAGAGCTTGGTGTATTATAGGTGTTGAATTGATATTTGTAGATTGAACCAGTGAATTTTTTTGGTGTGGGGGTGGACAGTAGGCTACAGTTTGGTGCATAGGGACTCTTCAAAAGAAGTGGAGAAGAGCATACAAGCAGCTGCGTTTATGGACGTTGACTCACAGTGGCTCTTAAGAGCAAGCCCAGAAGCGACTGAGACAGTAGCTGCTGGTCACATGTCCATGAAAACTGACTCCTGTGCCAGCCATACACGGTCAATACCTGATCTGTCGCAAGTCGGTGTGGAAGTGCACATTCTTCTTTAACAACACAGGGAATGCTAATGGTTCTGTGAATCCAAGGTCTCACTCCGAACTTTGTCTACCACCCAGTGACTGCTCCAGTCCAGCCTATAGTTGGCGCTCCTTGCAACATCCTAGCACCTCAACTCTTTTCAGCCCATCCTATCTTTCTCCTGGGTCAAGGGGCTCCATCCCTGTGCATCGCAAGGACCCAGAGCCCTTACCCTGGGGGTTGTGGTGACAGCTGTGGTGGGGTGAGGAATGACGCTAATACTTAGCGTCACCGTCCCTGTTTCAACGTGAGCCTGAGCTTTCTTCCTGCCAGACAGCAAGTTGTCGTCGGTTACATAGACAAGTAGTTTGTAGTCCCAGATCTTGTCAAGCCCACTGGCATAGTCAAAGCGTGTCGCAAGGAGCAGGCTTGTAATGTTGGACCCGGCGTTGGGAGAGAAGATGAAATGACTGTTGATGTTGCCTAAAGGCGGTGTGAATCAAGGATTTGGGGAAAAGAAAGAAAAGAGAGTGAGAAAAGGGTTTAGATGAAAACGGCATTCCATCGTTTCCTCAAACATCCACGCCGCAGTCGTCGGCTGTGTTTCTGACACACCAGAACCAGGTCAGTGATGTGACGGGGGCCGTAATGACACCAGAGACCTCATGGGAACAGAAGAGCTCCTGTGGGGCATCTGGGTGGCTCAGTCGGATAAGCATCTGTCTTCAGCTCAGGTCATAATCCTGGGGTCCTGAGATGGAGCCCCTCGTCGGACTCTCTGCTTCTCCCTCCCCCTCTGCCTCTCTCCCTGCTCATGCTTGCTCTCTCTCTCTGTCTCTCACATGCTCTCTCTCAAATAAATAAAATCTTTAAAAAAACAAAACCAAAAACTCTTGCTCACAGTGAGGCTGCAGCAAGAATGAGGTAGAAAAGAATAGCAGCATGCCTGTCCCAGGAGGATGGCTGCCATCTTTCTGGGCATCAGGTGGAGATGTAATAGTCCTGGGGCAGCCTCTCTAGCCAATCTTCATTGCCAGTGTTTGTTTGCTAATAGTGTGTAATTCACACTCAGACCTGCGGGGTGGGGGGCGGCAGGGAGAAGATAGAGGAGGCTGCGTCTCCAGCCTTGGGTCAAATTCACTCCATTGTCTTGAGTGGAACCTAGCTGGCCACCTTGGTGGCCGCAGCGGTGGTACCTCCTGGCTCACAAGGGGTCATGGTCCCAGGTCCTCCTGCATCCACCCCGGACCCACCTTCCCCACAGTGCGGCTTGGGCTCAAGCCTCCCAGCTCAGAGGGCCCCCGGGGTAGAAAGGCTCCCACCCAAGCAGCCCCTGCTCAGTCCTCTGGTGGCTCCAGACTCATTACCAACGGCAAACCCGTAAATGGAGCAGGAGGTGATTTAATTTTTACTCCCTTAGCAGCGAGGAGTTCCATAAAGGCCCGAGGGCTCTCAGTACGGATTATTTCCATCTTCAGCAACTGCCGTCGGAGGCAGTCTCTGCCCCTGGGTTTTGTGACACAGCCTGCTCACAAGGCTCCCTACCCTCGGAGTTACTGCTCTGCTGGGGCAGCCGGGATAGATTTGTACTCTTTCCATGGAATTGCTCTGCTTATTTGGGTTTCAATCTCTGGCCCCAGCCCTTCATTAGATGAGCTATTTTGTTCCCATTTCCATCGAGGGGTGCTCTTTTTTTTTTTTTCTCCCCACGGTGGTATATTTTTAAAGAGAGAAAGTGAATGGAGCAAAAGAGAATTCCTGAGGACACGCTTCAGAATGCATTTGATCTATTTAATCTATTATTATCCAGAGAGAGGACTGGGATTCCCTGCCCCCACGGCAGGCTGGCAGGAAGTGAGGTGGTGGAGGAGGGGGACCCCCCAAATTTAAACCATACTAATACGGCTCATGCACCATGGTGGGTGGGAATTGTGAAGGGTGGGGGTGCCATCCGTGGGGTTCACTCTTCCTGGGGCCTTTGCACAACCACAGACAGGAGTCTGGGAAGACTTAGGTGAGATGGAGAAGCAGGAGGACTTGGAGGTCCGGGACCATTATGTTCCTCAACCTTGCTTCCCTCATTCAAAATACTGCCTCCTCAAACACACACACACACACACACACACACACTGCTCCATTCAGTGTGTGAGCACACAGCCCCTTCTCCCTAAACAGCTGCTGAGGCCTCTAACACCAAGAGCCCCTGGAAACTGTGTACCTGGGCCCATGGAGTAACGAAACGACCTGGGGCTGGAGTCCAGGTCGGTACACGTCAGCTTGAAATTCTGAATGTTCGTGCCCACTTTCAGATCCACTGGGATGGCCAAGAAATAAGAGTCTGGCATACAAACTGGCTTTTCATCATTTTCTTCAAGGATGTTCACAGTTACCTAGAAGAAGGCAGCCATGATTACCAGCCAAGGCTCACGGAGAACTTAGGGTACTTGTGGTGCCCCTCCCCTGGCTCTCACAGATCCTCCCCCGAGCTGGACGATGTGGTTATTCCCATTCTCCGGATGCGGAAGCTGAGGCTTAGGGAGATTAGGTAGTGGACCTCAGGGCATCCCATTTGGTGAGGGGCACAGTTCAAGGAATTTGATCTCGGGTCAGTCCTATTCCAAATCCTGGGCTATTAACCTCTGTTCTGCGAGTGTGTGTGCTCTCATGTACATAATAAATATGCACACTCACTTACCACCCCAACCCACAGGCATCTAAGAAACATGGGCTCATCCCCCCAAGATGAAGAGCTGTTTTTCCAGTAATGATGACAAATTCTCAGTGACAACCTGTCGTCCCTTGTCATTTGCCCTTTCGAACTGGAAGTTCTGTCTTTAACTTCGGCATATAGAACACTGGTTCTCCTGCTTTCGCAGGCTTGCTCCAGACCAGGTGAACTGGACTCCCAGGAGGGTAGGGCCCAGGCACGTTTGCAAATGTTCTCCAGCTGATTCTAATATGCAGCCAGGGTTGAGAATCGCCGGGATAGAAGGAGTCGACCCGGCTAAGCCGGGATCTCATCTGTGACCTGGGCTATGAGCACGGCACGAAGCCGGTGGCCTAACCTGCCACGAACAGGAGTGAGCCTCTTCTGTTTCCTCGTTGTCTTTTATGCCTGCTGAATTGGAATATGGACTGGGACGCCTGCCAGCGCGGAATCCTAGAACGTCAGCCCTGAAAGGGACTTATGTGATCATCACCCTTTTTAAAGGCTTATGAATTTTGAGTCGTATTCATTCTACCTTTGAAATTTGGGGATTTCAGCTATTTCTGAGCCCAGGAATAAATTGAAATGTTCACTCCAGTTAGCTCCCAAAGTGGACTCCATTCATTTTTTCAAAAACCCAGCCAAACAAACATGACAATTATCTGCGACTTAGCACACCGTTTGCTCAGCAACGCCGGGCCTCGCACATCATTAAAAACATGTCCCATTAATTCAAAGCCAGTCATCAGAGGAACTGGACTGTTCAGGTGATGGGTTATCAGGTGACTCTCCATTTAAGAGAGAGAGAAAGTGGGACACAAAGATAAGCCTTGCTCAGACCCCCTTGGAAAATTGGGATCAAAGTTGAGAAATGAACTCCATC
Organism: Mustela putorius furo; assembly: GCF_011764305.1. Classification (NCBI taxonomy): domain Eukaryota; kingdom Metazoa; phylum Chordata; class Mammalia; order Carnivora; family Mustelidae; genus Mustela; species Mustela putorius. The sequence continues at coordinate 18,610,838 of NW_025421998.1, forward strand.
TCCTGACGGAACAGTCGTTCTCTGGATCACACGCGGCTGCCTGCTGCTAGCCAAGAGTTCATTTTGCCTCGTGTTCCTTCACTTTACTAATGGGAAAGACCAAGAAACAGTTTTGTCCTTGCAACCATCATATTACCTCCAGATAATTTTAACCATGGACAGCACAGACTGTTAAGCCCTTGTTACTCAAAGAGTGGCCCCGGACCAGCTGCATCCGTAGAAGTGTGGAAATATGTTAGAAATGCAGATTCTGAGGCCCACTGAGACAGGCTGACTCGGCATCTATATTTAAGCAGATACACAACACCACGGTTGAGAAGCAGCCCCGCCCTGGGTCAAGCCACATCCTGTGAAGGTCTACTCCATCTGACGTGATGTGGGGAGAGGTGGGAACACAGCAGAACTATTAACAATAGAACCACACCACCCTTCTGGAAGCATGCATCTCACCACCAGCCCACTGCCAGAGCGAAGAGAGATCTAAAGGGTAATGGGAGGAAGCCGGTCTTGCAGTGGTCGGTCATCAATCTTGGCGTGCCTCCCAGCCACCCATAAACTTGGACCTATGGATGCATTCTTTATTTCCTAGCCCTGCTAGTTGTGTCCAAGTGTGGCGTCCTGGAAACCACGAGTCACTCCCCCTTACATCTGTGGGATGTGCCCTGTCAAGATTCTTTATCACTACAGCTGCACGTGGAAGGTGCCAGAAGGATCCTAAGTCAACGGGTTGGGCTGGTGTGAACACACCCATGGCCCCACTCACAGTGACTGAGCTGCTGTCCTCGCCGTTGGTGGCCTGGATTCTGAGAATATAGCTGGGGGTTGTTTCGTAGTCTGCTCTCGTCACCAGCTGGAGTTCTCCTATCTGGGGGTCGATCCAAAATATGTTTGGGTACTGGAGGCTGGCTCCTCCCGTGGAGATGGAATACACGACTCTGCTCTGGGGGAAGTCTTGATCGGTGGCGTGCACTAGTCCAACCCGGGTTCGAGCTGGAAGAATAAAGAACCTGAGATTAGTCCCGCTTGGGGAGGGGGAGGGGAAACAACAGGAACCCACACTCCCACTGCCACGGGCAGACAGAGTGTTGGAGGTCTCTCTCCTGTTCAAATTCTGTATATGTCTTCAATTCTATTAAAATCAAATTATGCTAATGAATACACACCAGGTATTGGCTCTATGAGCCAAGACTTTCTACAGACTCCAAGCAAGCCAGTTATCACGTGATCATAAGCAACACCGCAGAGAACATCTCACACCTGCTCTGGTCAAAGCAGTGTCGTCTAATGCCGCGCTGTCTCTTTCAAATGATCTGTAGTGAGTGTGAATTACTCTCACGAACAAGATAATAAAGAAAGTTTTTAAAAGGGTTTGGCAGCGATGACTATAGACTTTTAGAGGCTGTTCCATTTTGCTTATTTGATAATGTCTGTTGGTGGGGCTGCTGGAGTTCTAGCTGGCCCCTTCTAGATCTTTCTCACAGATCTTTCTCGTACATTGCACTCCTCAAGGGCAGAAACCTCTTATTTAACTGTATAGCCCCAGGGCTAAGTGCTCGACCCCAAATCGCGATATGATCTGTGAAGCATGAGAAGCCCATGACTACTGCGTCTGGTAGCCACTGGATAAGGTATAAGGAATTAAAAGCATTCTCATCAGAGACTTTCTGCACTTTGTTTAAAACTTAACCAGGAAATGGAGACCATCCTCAAGACAAGTAATAATATGGAGAAGAGATCACTGTCGAGGGAGTGTTTGGGTTGGTTGGCTGAACAGAGAAGAAGAGGAAGTATCCAAGTATCCATGGGTAAAGGATCAAAAGCAGGACTGAAGTGGGATTATACTGGAGGTAACGGTCTCCCTTTGAAGTCAGGGGAGATGGGAACTCACGGAAGCTGGAAGAGAGGAAGGACCTTCAGAAACCGAGATGTCGACAGAGGGCACAAAAGAGGCCTCCAGGGATTCCCGTTATGGGCGAGAATCTTTATGTTGTTTTAAATGAAGGAAATCTACAAATGGGAAATCTGTTCTCTATTTTTACATTTCAATTCTCTGCTCCAGCAGGATAAAAATCACAGTGGAGACTGAGGGAGAACTTAGACCACATAAAGGGAAGATGAGAGGAATCAGGCACGCAGTCAAGGAAGCAATCAGGGATTCAGAGAAACACGGCTTAAACAATAGTTTTCAAAATCTAGGTTTCATCTGAAGAGCTCCTCAGCGGTTAGGACAATTTAAAAAGAAACAAGAGATGCAATAAACACGAATGAGCTGTGAGTTGCCGTGCGCAAGCGCTCTCAGGGCCCCTGAGCTGAAGGCAGTTTCCGCTCCGGGGAAGGCGTGTGTGGATGACAGCCCGTGGACAGCGCTGCCCTCGGTGTCCTGTCGCCTCCTTACCTGGCCTTAATTCTGACACCTCAAATACGTAGGACGGTCTGTCAAAGGCAAGAGGAAACTCGTCTTCGGGCTTTGTGAAGATATAAATGTAGATGTTGTCTGAAAGCAGACACAGGAAAAAAATTAAATTGCAACACACATTTATTTATTCACCATTTTGAAAGAGCCTTCTGTGTCCCAGGCTCCGTGCAAAACGGAGGGGATACAAGGTGAAGAAGACCCACGGGTCCTGCCTTCACGATGCTTAAAGTAGTTAGCACCTTTGGCTGAACATGGGTGCAGGTCACCGCGGACACCGGAGGAAGGGCAAGAAGCTGGCTCATAGGGATGTTTAGGGTTACACACGTGGGCCAGCGTGGAGCCGGGGTATAGGGGCGCAGGGTGGTTCTGGGCATGCGCAAGGATACTGAGGTCGAGAACTGCAGGACTGTCTCCGGGAGATTGCGGTTTGGGAAAAGGGGAGTTCAGAGATGGGCAACCAGAGCTGAAGCCAGAGAGTTAGGCAGGGGCCAGAGATGAGAGCCCTTGTGTGCCAAGCCAGAGTTTGGACTTGAACTTGATAGCTGCGGGGAGACCCTCAGAGGGCTTGCAGAGAGGAAGTAATATAATGCTATTTGCATTTCCCGAAAATCACTGTCAGAAAGTGGAGGGTGCCCTGGAAAGGGGCAAGACAAAAGCCGGACGGAAAGATCCTTAAAAGGCTCTTAGTGTTGTAACTGAGCCAAGAAAGGGAGGTTCTGCGTTCGAGCACTACTAGGGGAGGGGGCTGGGGCAGGAGGGGCAGCAGATCCTTGCGATTTTAGGTGACACCGAAGAAAGGACCCAGAGACAGATCAAAAGTGTCTGGCAAAGAACAGGATTCCCAAGTGTTCGGGTTTTTGAAGTCTGCTTTTGAACACAAATGCCTAGCCCAATACTGACTGCTGCCTGACACAGCTTAGCTGTTGCTACTCAAAGATGCTTCATGAAATAAATCAAAACGATACTTGCTTTTATAGTAAGGAAGGGCAACGTCCTGCACCTGGATTATCATGGTGTACTTATTGCCAGCTGCTAGATTACTTAAATTTTCATAATCTAGGTCACCAATCAACTAGAGTAAAACAGAGATATCATATTACACAGAATAAACAATCCTTTTACTTAACTGACAGAGACACTTACATGGACTGTTAGTGGATATGTAAATTGCAAAACCTTTCCAATGACGCATTTTGCATGTAAGAGGAGTTTTAACAAGTTACATCCATACCTTTCCCCACTGTTAGAGAATTTATTCAAAAGAATTTACCAGGAGAAAGAATCTATGTTTAAAGATGTTCATCAGGCACTATTGCCTAACAGCATAGGCTCATGACTTCAAGTTAGTTGAAGAGAAGCATAATATAGAATCCTATAGGTAGGGATATTGTCCTTTAAAATATTTATGCATATGTGTATGTAATATACATAAAAATCTATGCATAGGGAAGAAGACAAGAGGGTAACATATCAAAATGTTAATAATGGTTAACATTGAATGGTAATGTTGTTCTGTGTTTTCTACATTCTGCAGTGAAGATGTATTAATTTCCTAAACAGAATAAATAGAAATTATTTTTTAGTTGACCTGTGTGCATAAAATTGTTAAGTCTTTCTTGGGGGTGGAAGAAGGGCTTGAGATGGGGGGTGTGGAGAGAATGCCTAGTGGGTTGCTTGTTCTCTCTGAGGCTCTCTATCCCTGATGCAAAGACCTCCCCCCACCTCCCAGACCGCTCTGCCCTTCCACTTCCCTCTCCTCCTTTCCCAACAGCCTCCAGCAGGAGCCCTATAGGTAATGGTATTGCACAGCTCCCTGGGACCTGCCCGTCATGCCCCTCCGACTTTCAATTCTGTTCTTGTGCCCCTGTGGAGATGCTGCAGAGGGGGACATCTCCACACCCCTACTCCCTCAGGTCCCACAGTCAAGGCGCTGGACGTTCTCTCCCCTCACACCCCTCTGGGCCAGAGACGAGCACTCAAGTAAACCAAAGGGCTGGAGCCCAGAGTGCTAACGTGACCGTGACCGCGAGGGGCACACGGAACAGGCACGCCAGCTGCAAGCTTTGCAGGAAGGCATCCAGTCCTTAGCACCCCAGGCACAACTATGCATAACTAATGATTCCTGGAACTTGGGTAAAATAAAGAGCAAATGGGGAAAACGGAGTCACTATTAAGTTTGTCAATTACAGTCGCTTTGAGAGGGAGTTACCTTGGATATTTCCCTCTACGGGGCAGCAAAAGCGCTATGCGTGTTACACCAGCCTCCCCGATGCCCTTTCAATGATGCAATGACCATTCACTGACCACGATTTTCCCAGAGCCAGCTGGATCCTGTGAAAATCTGCCGCTGCTCCTCACTCCAGATGGCGTGGTGAAGTTGAATTGGTTGTTTGGTGCTTTGCTGTCATCATCAAAGCAGAACTTGCTCAGGTCCAGAAGCAACGTCCCCTTGGCTGCTCTTTCAGGCACCATAATGCTGGCGAAAAGACACGATTCAATATTTTCCCCAACAAATGGTGATTGAGTGTTCCTCCTGACATAGGCCCTAGGCTAGACACCTCTGCTTTTAATTTCAGTTCAAAGCTAGTCCACGGTGACGGCAGTCATCACCTAATGGGTTCCCTGCTTTGCCCTTGCTTCCTTTCAGACTCTTCTTAACACAGCAGCCAAAGGGATCCCGTTAAAATGTTGTCAGGTCACGCCACTCCTCTGCTCCTAATCCTCAATGGCTGCTACTTCACTCCAAGTCCTCGCTTTGATCTAGAGGCTCTTCGAGATGTGCACGCCCTGCCTCGCCTCGCCTGTCTGTACTCTTCGCTCGCTACAATGCTCCCTATTGGCTCCCGCCACCGGGCTTGCGGGTGCTTCTAGAATTCTTCCCCGGTGCTCCCGGAAGTCTGGGCTCAGGCCATCCCACTAGCTGTGCAAGGCTCTCCCCGCAAACGCCCACCCGGCTTGCTCAACCACTTTCTGGAGTCTCAATCAATGTTGCCTTCTCAGGCAGCCAGGCTGGGGCCCGTCTCTCAAATATCAGCCGCTCCTGCCCCTTGCTCCCTCCCCACCCCCCCACCGTTTATTTTAAATTCTAGCACGTATCCTTTTCCCATCTACTACACAGTTACTCATTTATCCCATTTGTCTCCTGCTTTCCCCCCCGGAAAGTAAGCTCCAGGAGGACAGAAATCTGTCTGCTCTCTTCTTGGCAGGCTCGCTAATGTCCGTCGATTGAGTGAATGGTGACTTAGGAGACTAGCACAGCCGTGAAGAAGGATAAATGAGAAACGGAAAACCTGCCCTGCCTGCCAGGAGTTTAGGACCTGGTTAGGGAAAATTGCCAGGTGCCTACCCACCTCACCTCACATGCTTTGCAACTCAGGATTTCTTGTGTTTTAATGGCTTTGACATCCCAAAAGGGCCCCCTAACACATTAGTGTCATTCACCCAAGAGAGCTTCATTAAGGGTGGAATTCGGGGGTCCCAACCTCAGCTGACTCCAGTAACACAAATGAGGAAATTTGCCCGCACCCCGGAGCCATCTGGTCCAGCCACGCTGGACGCGGGCGATGGCGGGGGGGTGGGGGGCAGGTGCGGGGAAGGTGGTGGGGCAAGGAAGTGTGATTAATCCCTTCAGGCTTCCGTTCATTCAGGGACTTGACTGTGCCCCCACGTTTCAGGTTTCCCATCTGTAATCTAGACATAAATCATGTCACCTTTGCTTCGTAACAAACCAGCCTAAAACGTAGTGGCTTAAAACAGGGCACTTTGTTATTTCTTGCAGTACTAAGGGCTATCCATGAGTTCTTTGGGTTCTAGTCTCACTTGCTTCTAGTCTCTGTTGTCTGGCCATTCGGCTGGGTCTGGCTGGTCTAGGATGGCTTTGGTCACATGTCTGGTGGCGGGTCGGCAGGAGGCCTCTGCTTCCTGCTGCCGATAACCCTCCATGAGATGGGTCCAGGCTCTTTGCATGGACGTCTCAGGTTCCCAAAAGTAGCAAAAGAAGGAGTCCCATGTACATGCATCATTCGAGCCTGGGCTGCATCCAATCTGTGAATGTTCCAGCGGCCAAAGCAACTGACACAATCAGGTTCAGATCCAAGGAGTAGAAAGAGAAACCCAACCCTTGATGGGAGAAACAGTGTGGCTGAGGAATTTGTGGCTGGTGTGTGGTTTGGTTTTTGCTGTCTACCTCAATCAGTTATCTCTTATGAAAATGTATCGTGGCTGCCACGAGAATGTGTCCAGAAGACCCTCAAAAAGGAACATAGCTGACCACAGACCTTAGGCTGCTGTGCTCTGAAATTCACAGCTTCATAGGCAGTGAGGCCACGTGCCTGCGACCAGGAGTCACAGATGCTAAGGCAGGCTCATTCCTGTCTGAGGACAGCTGACTCTGGCACTAGGACCCCTTGATGCCTCGCTGAACCTTCCAGAGCCGACACAGCACGCTAGAACATTTCTGCCCACCCTCTTTCCCACTTCCCTTCGCTGAGGCCAGTCTTGTGTTGTGGTCTCATGACTCTCCCAGCCTTGTCTAACTCTCCCCCATTTTCTTCCCAAGAAGTGCCCCCCCCCTAATAAAACCAGTATTATTTATTATATCAGATGGTTTGGGGGATCCAGACCCTGGTTCGGACTCTGGGAGCCAGAGTGCTCCATCTTCCCACGAATCCCACATCCTGCAGCCAGACGTTTCAGGCACTGCGCCTCTCAGGGCTGCCTAGCACGTTCTTCTCATTTTTTCCTCCCTGGTGCTTGGTATTTTCCCCCCAAACGCATAACTTGGAAAACCCCTCCCCCTCATTCATCAAGGCCTGCCTCAAAGGCCGGCTGCCCTTGCTCCCGGCCATCTGACCACGTTCCCTCCCTGCGCACAGGTGACTGGCCCAGCCGCAGTCTGAGCCTGCTGACCTTCTCTGCCTCTGGCTCACAAACAGCTTGCCAAGCGCTTTCAGCCAAGCGCAGGGCAATTTACAACCAGAGCAGGGGCTGTCTCGGCGCCTTTGATGCCTCCATCAGGCCCTGGGCTCATTCATCACCAGCCTGGGAAAGCTGCAGGGTCCTCTGTGCTAGGGGATGACTCCGTCTCCAGGCTGGCCTGAGCGTCTGCAGGACCCGTGTGATCCATGGGGGCAGGTGGGGGCTGGGCACGCAGCCACCTGCCTCCAACCCACTGGGTGCGGGCACCCTCCCCCTCTCTTCCACCTGCTCTCCCAAACTCCCCAACAGGGACCATGCCGAAAGCCCTGGAGAAGGAATAAATATTCAGGGATGTGTTGTCAGAGCTGCTGTCAGTCCTCTTCTGTTTGGTTTGGACCCACCTGTGTGCTCCGGCATGGTGGGAATGGGGAAGGTGGTAAGGATCGGGGGTGGGTGATGCTGGGTCAGGGGTGGGTGATGCTGGGTCAGGTTTTCCAGCCAGTGGAGTTTGCAAATGAGGCTGGGTTTCTGAAATAAAGATTTCCACCTCCCGAGGCTGCAGAGGAAGGAGCCCCTGCAGAGGATCTGCCCCTTCTCAGATCCTGGTTTTCACAGGATGCAAGTTGGAAAAGCCCAGAAGCAGGTCTTGAACGCTGTTCAACACCTTCACTGATCCGTGCAGTTAGTCTAGTTTCTGCCTGGCATTGACCTTCAGGGCTAATTTGGAGAGGTCATCAAGAGCCGGACTCTGCAAGGGGTGGCCTGGACAGCCTCGGATCATCAGACTGTGGTTTTCCCAACCAATATGGAATGCGGGTCTACAAGCCACACATCAGGGGAGCTGGGACGATGCCGGAAGTGCAGCGGGCGGGGAGGAAATGGACAAGGAAGCTTGGAGACAGCACGGTCCTCACCAGTCATTGCTTCCCAGAGTTCTTACCCCTCAGCCCACGCCCTCCATCTCTCAGGGTAGGGGAACGAGGAAGAGCAGAAGGGCCTAGAAAGGCAGCACAGGAGGACAGGAAATGCCCCCAGGCCCTAGAACCACCCAAGAATGTTAGGTTTAGATTTTCAAAAGAAAGTAGAAGTAGGACTCTACATAGCATCTCGATGCCATCCCCAGAGCCCAGGCTAGGTTAACAGAGGTGGGTTCCATCTATGGGGGAATAGTGTAGAAGTCACCGTCTGAACTACCCCACGGCGACGAGCCCTACCTACCAAACAGACTCTGAGATTAGGGTTGGGATAGAAACCTATCGCATGGTCAAGGCCCTTCCTGACTTGATCAGGGACACAGCAGGAAGCAGATGACAATTTCGGATGATTCTAGGAAAGACTTTGGTAAAGGGCTATTACAAAGGTGGACACGGGGTATTTATGGAAATCCCCAGGGATGGTGCAGTATCTCAGAGCTCCTGAGGGCCAAGTTCCCTTACCTCCTCCTGGCCCAGAGGAGCCCCAGGAGGGAGCAGTTCCTGAAGCCAGAAGAGAGACTGCTGTGTGCAATCTGGGAACTTCAAGAGGTGGAGGGACTTCTCCAGCTGACAGGCAGGGAGCCAGGGGGGTAAATACCCTGACTTTACGCTCCCCTTTGCTCTAGGGCATCCCAATGGACAAGCAGAAGCTACAGGGGAAGGGAGCCAATTCATATCCGTGTAGGTCGTTTCCATACTCCCGGGGCACAGAGCAGGGTGGGGAAGTCTGGAAGCTACATCTGAAGGGGGCAAATAGGGTCTGTCTAAACCTGGATTTAACTGTTTCGCTGCCAGACTCCAGGCCACACTGATTTTTAGCATTGTGCTGGGCTCGCCCTTTGAGAAAACAGGGAGACAATCATAAGCATAATAAAGGAATTCATAGTTCTATTGCCAAACCTCAACAATCTTTGTCCTTTGCCCTACGGTCCTTTGCATGGCCACACCGTGGATTAGATCTGTGTCCAGAGTCTCCTGGAGCTTAAAAACTGACCTTGCAGGACCTATCAAATGTCACACCTCAGAGGAAGACTCTCCATGGGGCATCTTAAAGGGGGACATGCTCTGGTCTTGAGCCTTGTTTCAGATGCAGGGAACGCTCCAGCCAGCATCACTGTGGGGTGCCCCCCTCACGAGGAGCCCCCTTCGTGGTCCTGAGAAGCTGGAGACTAGCAAGTAGGAAGCCACAGAGACGAAGCCAACCCCGGGAGCGACTCGGGTGGCATTTAGACAAAAGAGCTAGTAGAGAGACAGTGCTGTTCACCAAAAGGCATATTAACTCAGAATCACGAGGGACTTTATTTTTAAATAACACCCAAGAGGTGTGACATGAAGCATAGGTCAAAATGTACAAAAGAACTTGTTTCTGTGTTTTTCCCCCTTTCCATTGCCTTTGGTTTACCAGCATTTAAGTTGTGTAAGGTGAATTCGAGGCTCTGTTTTGTTTTAAGTAAACACATGGTGTGATTTATTCCTATTACTGCGATGTGTTTCTCAGGAAGCTCCTAGCTACTAATCCTAAGTCTCAGGTCTCTGTTATAACCGCTAACGAACAACACCGTCTGGACACAGGCGGCAATAAAAAAAGAAAAGGCACAGCCCAGGGAGTCTCTGTGGTACATTTCACCAACAAAGATGAACATGCTGTAGGAGGGAGCAAAAAAAAAATTAAAAAAAAAAATATATTTTTTGCCAGAGTCCGAAGGTGCAGAAGGGAAACAAGGAAAAAGAAAGAAAATGAAGAGAGGGAAGAGAAAAGGATCAAGACGGGAAAACCTGTCTCCGAAATCGGACACCTCAGGTGGGCTTCTGGTATTGAGACATGTCCCAGATGCCCCTGATTCTTCGGTTCCTGCCAGAGAAGCCGAGGAGTTGGGGCCCCACGGAGCGCCGGGGCGGGGGAGGGGCGGCGCCCAGCCCGGGAGTATACCTGAAGGAGGTCTTGGAGCACGTGGCCGGGTTGTCATTAATGTCCTCCACGATGAAGGTGATCTGCATGCGATTCTCTTGACCTCCCGAGGGTCTGTCCTTCACCAGAACTTCCAGAGAAATGGAGGGATTTTGTCTTAATTCACCTGCGTCTCGGTCTAGCCTGTGGGCCACGTGGATCGTACCTGTCACTGAGAAGGCAAAGGTGAGAACACGACTCTTCAGAGACTTGGAGACAATTGGAAAGATCGTTCCGGTGTGAGGACTGGCTTGCAGGGAAAACACCCTCTCTGCAGACACATTTTTAAAAACTCAGGTAACTTCCTATATTGGACATCAATTGGGATGCCCGGCCTGACCCTTCTAGAACCTGTTGCCTCAAACTTCAGGGTTGGCCTTGCCCGCTATAGGACTGGCAGACAGATGACTCCAGCTTGACCCACTGCGCTCTCTCACTGGAGAACAGGTCACCGATACTCACCAGGCAGGTTAACAGTGGAGCTACGGATCGGGGGGCCAGAACTCTTGCCACCGTGGTGGGCGGGACAGCACCAGTCCCCACCCTTGCAGTGACCCACCTACTTGTTCTCACGGGATCGCCAGGATCCTGTTGGTAGTTCTCCCCTATCTGTTTTTTTCTCCTCTCATGCCTGGTTTGGCTTGCCTCCATTTTTGTTACTTGCAACCAGAGTCTTAATAAAGATGCCCCCCAAAACCACTGCATTTCTTAAAAGTTGCATTTGCAGTACTAGTGTGAACAGGATTCTAAACCATGGTTGTCCATGCTTACACCATTAGCTGAGTGAGGTCTTTGATGACAGGACTAGACAGTGCTCAGAGATTGAGCACGATTATTGCCTAAGCCTGCCTCTCCTGGGACCAGGCATCCTTCACCGTAAAGCCGATGGGGCAAATAACACATCGTCTTTCTGGGACTGTCCAATGTTTGCCTCCACAAAGTCATTATGTAAAGTGAAGTATTTTGGAAGAATGTGATAGGAACTTATGAGGTGGTATTGCCTAGGAGTAGTCTCTTGGGTCACAATCTTTGGTCTGAATCCGCTTCGTACCCTGAAGACAAGTCATTGTCTTGGACAAGTCATTTACCCTGCCCATAGTTCCCTTAGCCTTAGTTCCCTCATCTATAAAGTGTGGGTTACAATATTTCATTGGGTTGCTGTGCTGAGTTGAATACTTACAATGGAATATATATGGGTCACTTAAGATAGTACCTAGCATATGGGAAGACCCCAATAGAAGATGGCTGTCCTAGGAGGGAGAGCTCTCCTCTGCACTGGACATACTTAGTTGGGAAGATAACTCCCAGGAGCCCGGCAGATTGCTCTAGAATGATGTGGTCCAGTCTGGTAACCACTAGCCCCACGTTTCAGCGCTTGAGATGTAGCTAGTCCAAACTGAGATGCGTGCTCACTATAAAATACACAGCGAACTTACAGACTTGATACAGTAAATGATAATGTTAAATACATCATTAATAAATTTAAGATATTTATTACACTTCATGACAATATTTTGGATATGTTGGGGTAACTAAGCTGCCTTATTGAAGATAATTTCACCTGTTTCTTGTTACTTTTTAAAAATGCGGCTACTGGACTTTAAACTTATACACATGGCTTCTGTCCTGTTATTTGTAGACAGTGTCGGTCAGGATCTTCTTTTCAGGAGACTCCCAGGTACCCTTAGGGTAGTGAACTCACCCATTCCTACACCTGCTTCTAAGGTGAAGGAGGGACATAGCTGGTCACCTTGGGACCCTGTTCAGTTTCCCCGATCCTTATCCCAGCTGCTTTTAATGCATCCGTTACCCTGATGTGTTACGATATTCTCTACAGAAGGGCATGCCCCAGAACAGAAGACAGATGAAATATTTGTGAAAGAATCCAAATGGCTGAATGAAAGGGTGCACAGGAGGGTGAATGTGTGTATGTGTGTGTGTGTGTAACTTACACTGGTTGATCACAAAATAGCGGTTAGCAGTTGTGATGCTGTAGAGCAGGAAGCTGGTGAAACCCTTGTCGTCGGGGTCCTCCGCGGTGACATTGGCCACAATGGTGCCTGAAGCCAGCTCCTCGGTGATCGTGTACACTCGCGCCAGGCTGAGCAGAAATACAGCAGACACAGCTCATTTTCAGGGGCACGGGAGGGTGGAGTCTGCAGGGTGGGTATTTTGGTTTGCGCTAAATATAGCCCTGAGCTTCTGAAGCTGCATCCGCAGGCTCTGAGAAAGCAGTCACCGCTGAAAGGAGGGGGGACAGGCTTTTGCGTTTCCAAAGATCACGTCCCCGCGGCTGCTGCTACCATGGACAGTGGCCTCGACCTCCGACGCCACACAGGCCTGATGCCGATTCACAACGGCCTGGGCGTTAACGTCTTTTATAATCGGGATGCTTGGCCTATCTGGCCCCCTTCTCTCCCTCTCCGATTCTTGTGCAAAAGCTCCCTGAGTGATTTTAAAAATCCATCTGGACCCAGGTTCCTGGCCCATCCCCTGGCTGCCACCAGAAGCGACGGTCAATAAACGATAAGTACTTTTATTTCTTCTCTGTCTTCTTCGTTTTGTTCTGTCTTGCCTGCAGAAGCAGAGTTGACGCACAGAACCTGCACACCTCCCTGAGTTGCCAAGGTCACTGCCCTCCGACGGTGACTTCTTAGGAGATAACCCCAAATCGCCAACGTACCCATCTTCCTCAGGCCTCCCCTGCTCTGGGGACGGGATGAGAGTAAGGCAGATAGGTTCCAAGTTTTAACCACACGACTTGGGTAAATTGAGTAATTTTGAAGGCACCAAGGGAGGCTTATTGTTTAGAATAATCCTGCAGGAAATCCTTCTGCTGAGGGAAAGTCATTTCAGTGGGACAAATCATCACCCTCCGATTTACCAGTTTCCTAAGTTTGGATTTTCCCTTCCTTAAGAGGGAAACGTTATATCTCAGGTCTAAATGATCGCATTCGTTTGGTGAGGTCAGGATTTTTCTGCAGTTCTGTCTCATCCTTCTCCCAGGGTAGATGGGACCAAAGGGAAGAGAAAGGAGAGGGAGAGAGAATGTCCAGCTAATGTCAGACCGAGGCAGGCCGAAGGAGGCTGCGACCAGGCCCTCCCTCACCAGGGTTCCTGCCTGGGTTCTGGGTCTTGAGGTGACCCATTCTTTTTTTTTTTTTTTTAAAGATTTTATTTATTTATTTGACAGAGAGATAACAAGTAGGCAGAGAGGCAGGCAGAGAGAGAGAGAGAGGAAAGCAGGCTCCCTGCTGAGCAGAGAGCCCAATGCAGGACTCGATCCCAGGACCCTGAGATCATGACCTGAGCCGAAGGCAGCGGCTTAACCCACTGAGCCACCCAGGCGCCCCAAGGTGACCCATTCTTGAGGTGACCTCCTATTGGTGCACTCCACTGTGGGGGTCAGTAATCCTGTTCAGGCCTAGAGGCCACCCAGTGCCCCCCTGACGCTGCCCATTGATCCACTTACTTGCCTGACGCCTTTCTCGGTGAATCTGGTCTGTGGCCCATTGTGGGGGAGGAGTAGACAAAGGGGAGTGGGACCAAGGAGGCAGGGGTGGCAGGAGCCAAACCCAGAGTGGGAGGAGAGAGGGAGGTAGTCTCAGCTCCCAGAGCTATACTAAGCCCTTGTGTTCCTGATGTGAGAGCCTCTGTTTCTAACATGTTCTATCTTTTCTTTGGTTACTTTGAGTGGCTTCCGTTGACTTCGAACACAGAGACTACTATGGCTCCTGTGCCACCTTCACCCCTTGGCCCCGCTGCTCCCAGTGTGGTCCCTGCATGCCTTACATGTACCCTCAGAGATTCTGGATCTGAACGTAGAACTCATGCCAGCTCTAGACTGCAGAATCAAGAGCTGTGTTTTCCCAAGAAGACCGAGGGACTTTGCCTTCAAAGTTTGAGAAGAGTTCTTACAAGGCATCACCAGAGGTGACAACCCCAGATACCCAGGCTGTCCTAGGACAGAGGACCTCTTGGGAGGGGACTTCTTGCAAGAAAGTGGTTCTCAGTTGGGAGCGACTGTGCTGTTTGTCACAAGCAGAGGCAGGGGCTGCTACTGGCCTCCAGTGGGAGAGCCCAGGGGTGCAGCTATGCCCCATACAGTGCGCGGGTCAGCGCCCACCGCCCACCGCAGGGGATGTCCACAGAGCACCTGCTTAGGGCACGCTGTTCTGCAGGTTCCTCTGCCCCGAACCTGGCACTCTGGGAAATCAGGTCCCATGGAGGGGACTAGTCAGGCTATCACTTAGGTACAGCATTCTCTCCTTGGCTCACCTGATAGTGAGCCTGGCAGAAGGCAAAAAATCTTTGGTTTATTTGGTCTGGGGACCCAAGACCCAAGTGTGTATAAAATTACATTTAACATAAAGCCCACAGTTAAGACCTATACAGCCAGGGTCCCTGTGGTCAGCCGACGGGGTCAAGCTCTGATACCATTACATCCCCATCCCCCCACCTTCTTCCTACTGCCCATCCTCCCATAACACCGGGCTACCGGGGCCCAGGGGAGGGGGAGACAAGGACCAGGGGCCACATTCACGTGGAAGGGCATGAATCCCAGAGGATGGCCTCAGTGTTACGAATGCATATGCAGTAGGTGCATAAAAGTGTGCGTGCACTGCGAGGCACCAGGTTGAAAATGATGGCGGGGAGATACCGAAGAAACGGGCAGTGGGAGAGAGACTGTTGGAGTCTAAGGTAAAGTGCTCTGCCAAAGCAGCAAGCACGGTGCTTGCTCCATAGAGGGCAAATAGAAGTCAAGTACTTTTACAAAAAGGTGCTGGACTGTAATAATAGCAGGATCCGTGAGTACACAGCGGGAGGCCACAGAGCATTGGGGGTTTGCCCCCACTCAGGGGTAAGACGGTGAGCTCTGCCACAGAAAGGGCGTTCTCTTTGGCTGTATTCAGTGCGGGGCTTTACTAGCTAGTAAAGATAGGAGGGTTGTTTCCATATTCCGCAGCTGAATCAGTTTGAGGGTTTAATTGTGTTAATTCTGAATTAAAGAACTCATGGCTCGTCCTGGCACTGGTTTGGAAGGGAAAGAAGGACCATGGCTCCAGGGAACCAGGAAAGCCCTCCACGTCAGTACCTACTTTGAAACCGAGCAGACTCTTGCAAACCACGGATGGCTGAAGGACAAGGTCGATTCCGATGAGCCCGTGGGTGAAGTCAGGGCAGCCCCCCTGCCCCAGGGCTTCCAGCGATAGGCTCTTTCAGACCTATCCCTGCCAACACCCACGGGTCGCTGTTTGACTTAAAGCCCGATGACTTTTTACGAAACAGTTAAACAGTCACACAGATCTTTTGTCTGGCATGGAGCCTAACTGGATCATTTCTCAAACCAAAAAAGAGAACCCGAGTCCCAGACCCATCTCTGGGGGCCCCAGCAACCAGCCAAGGCCACATTCTCTTTCTTTTGGAAGATGTCGTCCAAACCAGGCATTCTGCCCCTTGGGAGAACTTACTTCTCCCTTTGCAGCCCTGTTAGCCTGCCTCCCCATGTCACAGATTGGAATGGGGTGGGGGGGCCGACACAGCAGACAGCATGGCCGTCGCCTGTCCCTGGGGGTTACCCATGAGTCGGCATTGCTGTGCCCGTGAGTACTGGAGTCTGCATCCAGGCGGGGATGTCACAGCTCGTTATGAACCGCCGGTGCTGGGCTCCCGGAGGAACCCATCCGCAGAAACGGATCGCGTCAGCCTTCCGAGCTTAGTGGGGCCATGGGCGTCGCTGGGAAGCCTGATGCGGGCGTGTCTGCTGCTCTTCCCTCCACGTGGACCCCCGGCCCCTGGGCTGCAGACTCCTCACATCCAGAAGGCTCACAACTGTGCTGTGTTTTGCCAAACAGGACCGGCTTAGCCGGTGCATAGGGCGGCCTTATACCTGCCGGTCGCAGAAGACTTTTGCAAACGTTCTACATAGTTCTGGGGCCCGGGGCCTTTCTGTTGGTGGAGTCTCCCCAACTTCCCATATTTTACTCATGGCCACGAGAGCGGTTACTCTCACTCTCCAGGCTGGTGATTTCACCGCTCCCTCGGGCTGGTTCCCGAGCCCAGCTCAGCAACAGGGATGGGGCCTGTCTGGCAAGCAGTAGGCCGGGTGGTTTGCAAGTCGTTTTCCAGCTCAGAATCCCAGATTCCCTCTGAGATCCCAATCTATAACAGGCTTGACTGTCCCCTTTGGGCCTGAGCTGGGGGCCAGACCCGTTCCCCCAGGCTGCCCGCACCAGACTCGCTTCCCTACCTCGCCTCTACTGCCAGACACCGCCAGATCTCTTTTCTGGACCCACCACAGCAGGAATAAATCTAGAACACCCCACCATGGGCAGGCCTCTTAGGCAACCTTGTCAGAGACCTCTCCTCAGTCAGAGAGGACACTGTTCTGAGAGTGGGCTTTATAAACCCTTGACTGATGGTGCATGCCCTTGAACTTGACTATTATTCATGCTGGACACTCTAGTAAATGGTACCTGCCTTGGGGTTCCTGGGCTCAGTGGGTTAAAGCCTCTGCCTTTGGCTCAGGTCACGATCCCAGGGTCCTGGGATCGAGCCCTGCATCGGGCTCTGTGCTCAGCAGGGAGTCTGCTTCCTCCTCTCACTGCCTGCCTCTCTGCCTACTTGTGATCTCTCTGTCAAATAAATAAATAACATCTTTAAAAAAAAAAATAGTACCTGCCTTGTCGTTACCTCCTACACAGGTCCAGCAGCCAGCCCCGCAGCAGGGGCATCATGTCCAGCCCCTCTCCCCACTCCCCACCATACCCACAACCCCATGGAAAGGCGAGCAAAGCTGGCAGGGGGATGTCCAGAGGTCAGAGAAAAGACACTGAAGATCTCAGGCCTCTTGTCTCTCCTCCGGGCCAGGGCAAAGGGCATCCCTCTGGCGTATATTAAATGTGTCTGAGAAAGCCGGGCTGCCCAGAAGGAATGGCAGCTGTGGCCCATGGAGCCCCACACGCCCTCAGGCCTACCTGGTGAAGCGTGGGATTTCATCGTTGACATTCACAATGTTCACCTGGAGCGTTGTGGAGGCTTCGAGCCCTTGGCTATCCCTCACTCCCGCAAGCAGAAGGAAACTGTCAGGGAAACCCCCCGGAGTGAGGGACTCAGGCTTTGCCGACACTACCTCAAAGTGGAGTGGGGGGGGAGATGGGGCGGGATGAGGGGGGAAGGTTGGTCTGCCCCATTCTGCCCACTGTCCTCCAGATGCACATACAGAGTCAGAACAGCTAGGTCAACACTTCCCCTTCCTTGTCTCTACAAACCCACCCCGCCCTTCTTATTATGTGGAGATGAAGATTTGCGATGGGGAAGGAGGCCTTACTTCCTCTTCCTTTTGGGGGTCTCCCTACCCTCTGAACTCAGCAGGAAGGCAGCAGAATCTGCTCGGGGCTTCCCTCGCTTCCCCACGCCTGCTCCTCAACCCTCAGACTTCAACCAAGGTCATTGGCAAAGGCTACCTTTTGGGTCCTGCTTCATAGTCAAATTCTATTGTGGAGAAAAGGGTCCCATTAGCAGACATCGTGAAGTTCACTGAGGAGACGATCAGGAAATACTAAAAAACAAAGAGAAGAAAGAATGTAACTGAATGTACCTCTTCTTCTTTTTCTGGGGGGACTATTTTGTTCTATTCCTGTTTTATATTCTTGGCCCATGGAACATCCTTGATGCTTCAGGATGAGGCCCAATGCACAGTTCTCAGACTCAGTGATCCTTGAAGCAAGAAAGTTCTGCATCTGCTGGCCTAAGCCTCTGACCTGAGAAGCCACACTCTGAGGAGATGGTCCCTGGGTCCTGCTTCAGTGACAGAGCGAGCGAGAAGGCTCCCAGTCTAGGCACTCTGCTTCTGATTCCAGTCTCCTTTTCCCTGTCACCGTCTCTCACTTGTGCTTCTCAGGATAATGTCTGGGATTGAGTCCAGGTCTTGGCTTTGACCAGCACTATTTAAACATGGCTACCATGTGTTAAGCAATAAGTCGTAAGAAAGACCTGGTCTCTACCCTTGGAAGAACTTATGATACAGGAGGGTGCAAAAATGTTCACAAGCATCATTCCCTGGCATGATGGCAGGGAAAAGTGAAGGGACAGGAGTGAGAGAGGAGAAAACTTAGCAGGACCTCAAGTCCAAGTTGGAAGCTGGTTTGTAGCTACGAAGGCTGTTTCAGAGTCTGATCTCAGGTTTATGGCCACGGGTGAATTCTCTCTGCCTCTTGGAAGTGTCTAGAGTATAGTCCTTTATGGCTCCCAGTGCCCAGCCCAGCTCCCATGATGACCGCTGACTAGCCACACTTGCTCTGACAAAAATACAAGCTTATTTGCACAGACCCCTAAGGGCAGCCAGTGGGAAGAGCACCCTCGTGCTATCCATGCGTGTTCATCAAGATTGCTTCCTCGGTGAGGTGATGATGTCAACGAGGCAGGTGAAGGACCTGGATCGGAAGAGCTGAGTCCGAGTTCTGGTCCCCACCACGGGATCTGGGACAAGTCCCTTCCTTGCCTGTCCTACAGGGACGATACCACCAACCACTCCTCTATGTTATCATGAGGATTCCATCAGAAGCCACACTGGAAAATGCAAACCACCACTTCCGTGTTTATGGCCATTTATCCCAAAGGGCTTTAAGGTTTGAAGGTTTGATTATTTCCTACCAGGATGAGAGAGGACCTATCCTCCAGGCCTTAGATCTCTGGATCAGATAATCAGTGGAGTTTTTGCAATCAGAGCCACAGCCCCTGAAGTCTAGAATCAAAGGAAACACCAGCCAAGGCTTCCAACCCAGCGATTTGTTCTGTTGTGCGTTTGCAGCTAAGCTCCCCATAGGAGAAGAGCGAACGCACAGAAAAGAGATTAACGATCCCGTTTGGGGCCATTAGGAGGTTTTAACCATTTTCCTAATTGTAATAAAACATGCTTTCTACACACAAAATAGGAAAGACAGAAAAATATAAAAAAGAAACTCAAGAGTAGTCACCTGTAAAATCTAACGATTTTCATGGATAGCCCTCCGATCTTTTCTATGCAAACGTACACCCCACCAAAAGATTTTGAGATGATGCTCTATTCAAAATTACATTCTCTCGTTCTTTCCCTTTGCAGCTTGAGTCCTTCCCCATATTCTTAACCCTTCCTTTATAGCCCAGTTGGTTAATGATGGCACACATCCTACTGTAGGGCTTACTTTACTAAGTCTTTCTTGCTGGTCCTTTAAGTGGTTCTTACCCATTTTTAAGGGGGAATGGGCAGCACCAAGGAACACCCTTCTTCCAGCCCCCCAAGTTGTATAAACAGCTTGGCAGCGCTCAAAGGTATGACATTTAAATCCCAAGGACCGCCCCCCCACCACCACTGTCTCTCCAGCTCACAGCCTGGGCAGCAGCTGCCTGTACACAGAGCCATTCTGTGCTTTTGAGCTGAGCCTTCCCTGCAGAGAATCCTCACATATCCACAGATCAGAGGCGCAAGCTGGATGTGATGGCAAGGTTTATAGACCCAGGGGAGCATTCACTCTATGCACCTGGACCGGGATGCCTTTCCAGAGTGTTTAATGCTCAGGAGATAGGTCCCCTATCTATCTCTTCCCTATGTATCCCCTAAGAGATAGTCCTGCTCAGTCTCAAACAGGAGAAAATCTCGGGATACAAAGGTGACAGACAAACCCTGCTCTCCAAAAACTGATGGGCAACTGATGGAACATACAGGGAAAATGTGGGAGACGTGCTCAGAGGGAGACAAACATAGGATATGATGGAAACAGAGAAGAGGAACTTAGCCCCGTCTAGAATTCACTGTCTAGAAGAGTCACGAATGGGGGAGGTTGAGTCAAGGGCAGGGTCTCTGGAGCCAGATTGCTCAGTCCGAATCCTGGTTCAACTACTTTGCAGCTGTGAGAGCTTGTGCAACAAAGACTAATAATAATAGAGCATGTCGAAGGGGTTATCACATAAAGTTCTAGAACAGTGCCTAGCACATGATAATCCCTCTATTAACTAACTACTGTCAGTTAGAGTGTAAGATCCACGAGGGAAAGGGCTTCATTTTATTCGTTACTACATCTCTAATGCCTAACATATAATAGATGCTCAATAAATATTTTCCTCAATCAATACCTATTTGTAAATGTTAAATACTGGGCTTTTCTTCTTGCCTATGTCCCACTGGAGACCAGCATTCCCACCCTAAAGAATCTTAAAAAAAAAAAAGAGGCAACAACAACGAATATCTTGCTGAATTAAAAAAAAAAATCTGTTTTACTTCAGTACAGCGAGGCTTGATTATGAAATCTCCCCCAGTTCTGCCTAGGTCTGAGCAAACAAGAAAAACCGAACAACAGCAGGCAACTGTAGAATCAGGCGACTGTAGAATCAGGAACGTGGGGGATTTCTTTTTCTTTTTGATTAAGAGGCTGATTTCCTGGAATCCTGATTTTTTTTTTCTTTTAACACAAGGCTAATTTCCTTATCCCTGAACCTACGAGCCTGAGTTAATGGGAATAGCAGTTTTGTACTTAGAAAGGAGATAATATCCATAGACTAAAAATATTGTGTCCTGTGGCCATTTGCCAGCAACTTGGTAAAGCTTTCTGTAAAACCTGGCATTCACTCCCCTTTTTAAAGGCTTGTTTAATCAAAGCTGCTCCCTTGGTATTCATTCTTGGAAAACAAATTAAATAGAATGAGAAGCCACTGCAGCCCCTCTCTGCTGCACCACGGGCTAAGAAAAGTCCTGAGTAATCAGATCAATTCGGTTCACAGATGCTTGTCAGACAAGCGCCGGAGTGTCCCCACTGGGAATATTCCTTTACCAGGTCTCTCTCTTTGCAGCCCCTTGCCAGCTACAGTTGGCTCCGGGACACAATGTCTTCAGTGTGGAAGACAACAGAGCCCGAGCTTCCTGCCCCATTCCCCCTTCATCGTGTTGCTAGTATCGCTAGTGTTGGGAGAAAGGAGGGTGAGAGGCAGCTGGCCCAGTTTCCTGAAATGTCAGGCTCCTGGGGGCTGGTGGGGGGCGGGTGGGGGGGCAGATCGCGCCACCTGGGCGGGGTTCACTCACTGCAGCCGGGACCACGGGCAAATTCTGATCCAACATGTGCTCGTGGGCAGCCATCCGTGGCTTTCAGGCCTGCCGTGGAACCGAGCGACAAGAATTCAGCCTCCGGTCTCCCGAGAACAGAGCCATCCACTTCCAGGGGCCATGTTTCCAGGGGGGAGAGGAAGGACCCTTCTGCCTCCCGAGGCCAAAAATGCCAATGGGTCAGCAAGCCCCCGAGATCATGCCCAGCCGCCCCACCCCCACCCCGCCAAGCACACAGCATCGTCTTCTAATGGGGCTGTAGGGGGCGATAAATATGAGGCCACGTTCCCACTGCATTTTTTCAGTGTAAGGTGGACATTTTATAAAAGCCTTGATTCCTCTTTCTTCCCTGGTTCCACCCCTATCCAAGCTCAGAGATAGGAGGTGGGGGACAGAAGTAGGAGGGAAGGGTGCCTGAGAGGAGAAAAAAAAAAAGCACCATAAAAAATCCTACTCTGAACCTTTAACTTGGCTTGGGCAGTATTATCATGAGGGTGAGTAAGCGGGTGAGAGGCAAGCCTTTGAATGTTTTTAAGAGCCACGTTTACAAACCAAAAATGCTATAGGTACGGAATCCTTTACTGGTAAGGCTGTCAAGGATTCGACCCTCTCGAATTCTCTCATTCCTTTTCCAAAATCTGCCTCGGTCCTATTTGCTGATTCAGCCTTCACTGATCTTAAGGACAGCAGACCCCATCTATTTGAAGAAGTGTCTCTCCCAACATATGAAGAGTCATCAGGTGTGCTGTATGTGGAGAGGGAATTGTCCCAAACTAGTTTTTCCTTTCTTGAGCATTTTAGCAAGAAGAACCTGGAGTAGAACACGTTTTGCAGACTCCTGAGTTAGCAGGCAGATGCCACAGGGCAATGAACAAGTGGTGTGCGTGGTGGGGAGGGGGAGACATGTGGGGCGCGGGAAGGGTGCTGTCACTTGGGAAATCAAGGGGACATCAAGAACAGAATTTGCTGGAACGAGCTAGAAGGGAAGGAGCAGGGGCTAGAGTTTCGGGGCCCAGGCAAAGGCCTCAGCTCCTTCTCTCATCCGGAAATAAAATGCTGCTCAGTGCATCTAAAAAGTCCCAGCCAGCCAGCACCCACAGTGGAAAGAACAACCTTATTCCCAGGAAGAGGGAAAGAACAGCTCGCTGCCGCATCTCAGAGCCTGGTGCAAGCCGGAGCGGGGAGAGAATGACTTCCCCTGTTGCCCTCCCGGTAGCTCAGCTAGTAGCAAGGTCATTGCTCTTTTAATTTCATCCTTTGTCTGCCCCAGTGAAGACAAAGCACATTTCACTTTATGCAAAAGTCCTTCCCTAATGGAAAGGCCGAGAGAAAGCTCCTTAATGGAGGAATCGCTGCACTAGATCACTTTGCCTCCAGCTGCGAAACTGATTAACGTCCTGAGAGTCTCGGAGGAGGCTTCCCTGCCATCACGGTGGCCCTAGCTGAGCAGAGGGGGAGGTGGAGTGGGGGAGTTGGGTGGGAGGGGCTTGGATCTCTCTGAACCTCCTTCAAGAGGTAGGGAAAGCGCTGGTGGAGGGGGCCCAGAGAAGGAATGCTGGTTGGTATGATTATTCACAGACAAACCATTCTGAGCCCAGTATAAACACATGCCTCTGAGAATGTCCTCCTGGAACTCATAACGACACAGAAGGCGCCCAGGGAGGGGGAGCTGCTGCCAGATCCAAGCCTGCTCCCTATAGCAGGTGCCACCAGCCACCGGCACCTGTGATGACCGAGCATTTACAATGGGGCTGGTCTGAGAGGAGACGAGCTATAAATCAGCATAATGGAAAGGATGAGCCCGGAGACTTACTATTAAGAAAAAGGAGGTAAAACAGCTCATGAATCATTTGATGTTGGTCACATGTCGAAAGTATAGTAGTTTGGATAAGAGTATTTAAACATTGAAGAAGTGTATTAAAATTAATTTCACCTGTTCCATCTTATTTTTTTTTAAGATTTTATTTATTTATTTGACAGAGAGAAATCACAAGTACACTGAGAGGCAGGCAGAGAGAGAGAGAGAGAAGGAAGCAGGCTCCCCGCTGAGCAGAGAGCCCGATGCGGGACTCGATCCCAGGACCCTGAGATCATGACCTGAGCCGAAGGCAGTGGCTTAACCCACTGAGCCACCCAGGCGCCCCTCCATCTTCTTTTTTAATGTGGCCCCTGGAGCATTTAAAATGGCATACACGGGCGTCATTTCCTGCTTGCAGGCCCGCTCTGTGGGCAGTGCTGGCCCAAACAACGTACAACTATCGGCTTTTACAACTGCTTTGGAAAGGAGGGAGCAAATACTAGCGGTTTCTGCATCAGCCCCACCTTCATGTTATCTGCAGCGAAGTTTCAATTTATTAAGGTGGGTAGGGATTTAAACCATTTAAAGGGTTTCTGAAGATCTCCTAGAGCTATTTAATTCATCCTTCCTCCTTAGTGGTTCCCACTGGCAGGGCAGCTCCTTGGAACCCAGCAGGAAAGCTGATAGGCACAAACCAAGCCAAGGTGTCTTCACGCTCATGCTTTACTGGTTTGTTCTTGTTCTGGTTTTGTTTCATTCTTCCTTATGGGAAGTCGCATAGTTTATTCATCAGTTTAGGGCCATCTGAAATGGGCACCTTCTCCCTCCACCTCCACCATGATCCCAAGATCATGTAAGAACTGGTGGTAAGTCTGAACGGAGATCCCATAATTATCTTGCGGGTCACAGCTTTGCCAGGTAGAGGGTTGGCTGAGGTCATGGCGGCAGGGGAGCCAGGAGGCCCCGCCATCCCATTTCAGACTCCTCCCTCAGGACCACCCTTGCAGCCAGGGCCCAGCTTGCTGCAAAGTGCCGTGACCCGACCCACCGCCAGATACGTTGACTATCAACCCCAGATCCTTCAGACCATGGCAGTATTGACCCAGCATCCTTAGCACAGGCTCCCCTCTGATCATGGGGCACAATGCCATTTTTTTCAAACACCACTCTTCTGAAGACCTGTGCTGTAGAGGAGTCCCACACAGAGAGGACTCCCCTGCAGCAAGGTTGTCATGGGCACCGTTCCCATCTTTGTAAGTATGGCTCAATATCCTCCTTCAGGCTCGCTTTCACCCCAGGGTTCTCCGCACATATTCCAGACCATACTGTCCTCAGTGCCATGGCCAACAAACCAGCTGGCCACAGAAATGACATGGTTTAGGTCACAGTACTCCCGGTAGATGCCCCCTGTGTTGACCCTATCTGCTGTGGGGCAGGTGATGCTGTAGGCCCAGCAGGAGCTGCCGTCCTGGGGATGGGCTAGTTCTTGGGGGACAAATTGACCCCATTCACCTTGTACCTGTTGCAGCTCATGAGCAGAGGCCTGGGGTGTGTGCTGAGCCCCAGCTTCAGCAGCTGGTCCTCCTGCAGGGCCAGTGGTGGCTTAGGCCCTGCAGGAAGAGCCCCAACGGCAACAGCGGGATCCGTGCCGTGGCTCCTGGCCCTGCTCTGATGTTTCATTAAACCCTCCACTTGTTTCTTCAGTTCAGTGGTTCTCGAAGGGTACAGAGCATCAGAATCACCTGGGAAGTTTGTGTTCCAGGAATCTGTGCTTTTTTCATTTATTTTAATTAATTAATAAATTAATTTTTAAAGTAGGCTTCTGCACCTAGCAAGAAGCCCAGTGTGGGACCTGAACTCACGAACCTGAGATCAGGACCTGAGCTGAGATCAAGTGTTAGCCGCCTTAACTGTCAGAATCTGGTTTTGTTTTTGTTTTTAAAGTGGCCTACATATATTCTCAAGCAGGGACCTTAACACCTTCTGAGAAAGCCCTCCCAGCCATGCTGACTGAAAGACTTGTCCTGGGGCATTGGGCAAATGCACAGACTCCCAGGCCCCTCCCAGACCTACAGGAAAAAGAAAGTTTAAGAGAGAGACTTGGGAAATTTGGGAAGCCATGTCTTAAACGGGTGGTTCTCAGTCCTCACTGTGCAAGAGATTAAGCTGGGGGCTCCAAAAAGCCTGAGGCCTGGGACACACCCCAGGACCATCACATCAGACTCCTGGGGGGCAGGACCCAGAAACCTGTCTTTTTTTAAAGTTCGTCTGCTGGTTTCAACGGACAGCCACGGGCTTCAGTGACAAGGACGGGTTTGGTCATAGTAAATCAACCCAGTTCCTTTCTCCTTATATAGGACAAAGTCTATCCTTTCATACCTTCCAAGCGTCCAGAATAAAATGTCTAAGCACAAAGGCCACATGATGTCACTTCCTAAACTGTTAGTACATTTTTCTCATCTGAGAAAGGTGCTTTCTGGATTGTCTGCCCCTCTAGGCTGACTGTCAAAGGTCTGGGCAGCTGTTCGTGCTAGTGCAGGTGTGATTAACACTTTCTGCTGCGTGGGGAGCCCCCTCCCCAGAGAACTCCTAAACCCATGGCAGAACCCACAGGTGCGGGGCCCCCTAGTTCCAGGTCCCAAGCCTCTGCAGCTGCTCTCAGACCTCTTTGGACCGCACTGTTTTCTCCTAAGGGAAAAACACTGCTGCGCCATTTGCTCCTCACATGGGGCTGCTTCCCTTCCTCAGAAAGGGCAACAACCTGATCTACAAGGCATTTTTAAAGGGGTGCCATGACCTTATTCTTTCTAGATAATTTAAAGATGGAGATTTAAAAATAAACATTTTTTTGACACTTGAGATTCCTTCCACTTGGCCCCCACTGTGTCTTGTATGAACTTTAGAGTCGTTGCCTTACTGAATTCTAATAATCTGGTGTATGTGTGAATGTCTCCCATCCAGACCGTAAACTTCTGGAGGTACAAAGATGGGTCTTTCTCGTCTTTGTGCCCCAAGTATCCAATAGAAAGCCTGGCACATCGTGGATTCTTGGTAAGTGTTGAAAAGAACTAAATGTATAGATGAGGTACTATATTCTGGCTTGTTGACCCATCCAAAATTCCTTTCCATTTGGTCACCGTCAAAAAACAGTGGCCAACAATTCTGGCTGGTGAGAAGTAGGGCCTCCAGGAAGATCTTTGAGATACAGACTGGGTTGGCCTCTCCCTTCACCTTGTACCCCTTCCTGCCTTTTTCTTCTTCTTCTTCTTCTCCTTCTCCTTCTCCTTCTCCTTCTTCTTCTTCTTCTTCTTCCTGCCTGGAACTTAAAGCCTGGAGGTGTCGCAGCCATGTTGTGATCATGAGGTGAACAAAAAGAAGACAAAACCAGCCCTGGACTGCCTGCCCTCCTCTGCACTTCTTGTAATGGGAGGGGTAAAAAATCCCACCTCTGCCACTGTGGTTTTCTGTTATTTTCAGACAAGCATACTTATAACTGATATAATAAGGATGTTATTCGTAAGTTCGCATTTAAAGCACCTCGTATTGTTCTTAGCATACAGTAGGGACCCATTAAGTGTTTGCCTATTCCACTTACTCATGCAAATAGAACCTTGAATAAACCATTTTGGGGACAGAAGAGTCATCTTCTAATAAGAACAGACTATTCCCTAACTCAAAATGTGTCTGCTAATTTGAAAACAGCTCTGTTTCAGACCCTGTAGACCGTATTATACGGGTCCTGGAGGTTATTTCCAAGGCTCACGTCCTCCTGTTAGAAAAAGTAGCCCCTTTGAAGCTGCAAATCAAGCCTCCAACAGCAGAAACAGCCTCCCGGTGTTACCCATTCCCTGAGTGTCGTATTTCAAATATGCCCTTCTCTGTAAGGCGGGCTTTGCAGGAGTGATGCCTGCTCCAAGGTTAGTTGCCTGGCTGGTGTGAGCTTTGTTTTTGCTTTTCTTTTTCTTTTTCTCCAGCCTGGACTCCCCAGCAGCAGGGTGCATGGACCGTTTGAGGGGACAGAGCTAGGAGCCAAGCGTCCTGGCCCAGGGACAAGCTGACAGCCTCCTTCGCCTGAGGGTTGGTGTTTACAAGAGCTCCACTGATAACTGCATGAAGGAAATGGATTTAGGAAGAAGAGTGATCAGCTGTCCCGAATGAAACGCGAGGGAAAGTTCTGGGACCCAGTTTCCAACTTCCCCTGTGGGGTTTCCTCCCTCTTATTCGGAATTTCTGGGATTCTCTTTTAACTTTTTTATTTTTTACTTTCTAACTCAGCTCCAAGCAGCTTGACATCACCTCTGGAAAAGGAAGTGTTAATGCCAGTCTTTGGGGTACGCATTTTTTGCTTACTTTTAAAAGAATACAGCTGGATTTTTAGCACCTTAGAAATAAAAATACTGAGCAATTTCAGTATGCCTAACCCTGTGCTAAGTGGCTTTACGTGCATTATCTCATACTTAAAATCCCCGGTCTGTAGGTCCTTTTATGCTTCCATTTTATAGATGAAGAAATGGGAAGTTCACGGAGTCTGATCTGGCATGTCTACAGCCAGAGCTCCCTTACCCATTCCGACGTCCCCCGTGCTCTGCGCCGTGGCGGTAGACAGCCTATTCCTCCCCTCACCACTGCCCGAGCCCCAGCCGAGAATCCAGGCTCCCGTGTCAAAGGCAGCACAGAGAAGCCCGACTCATTTATCAAGGAGACTTACACTGAGGGGTATGTTTCGGCTTATGTCTTCCGGATCAAAGGCTTCAACCTGGTAAATGAATCCCGGGTTTGTTCCTTCCAGTATGTAGAGGTCTAGACCTAGATCAGCGCCCGAAGTGTAAGAAGAGGCATTTTAGTAGATAAAGCCAATGAGGAATTACAGAACCAGGACAGCCGTATGCAGCCAAGGAGAACCAAGCATGCTTGGTGGGGTGGGAAGGGGGAATAAGGCTGGGAGTGAGCCCGCCGGCTGGCCTGAGCAGACCGCTCATGGAAATTTATGAAGTACTCCGGGGGCAGGGGGACGAGGTGGGATCATGTTTCCTCCACTGAGAGGTGATCTAGGGGAGGAACCTCCTGGTACTGCTCCTCCGTGTTCCTGATCTATGCTCACGGGCAAATTTCTCCAAAACCATGTTGCCTGTTGAAGGGCACTTAGCACGTCAGCTGAAAGGACTTGCAGCAGGAGTAAGGGAGAGGGCTGCGGAGGCCCAGGAACGGGACCAGAAATTGCTTCATCTCCTTCAGAGTTCTGGGCAGCCAGGGAGAACCCGGCACTGGGCCCCAGCAGCCTGGCCAGAAGGGTCCCCGCACCCCGCTCTGGCCTCTCTTTCCCAGCACCCGTCCGTCCGCAAGAGGGCTGAGAACATGCACACCAGCTCACTCTTTGGGGCCACTGTGCCGAGGGCTTGTGTTTTCTCCTTTATCATCATAACCCCCTGTACGGAGGTATTGCAATTCTCTCCACTTTACAGACAAGGAAACGGGCTTGCGGGGATTAGGAGGCTGACTCAGCGAGGAAGGAGGTGAGAGCATACAAATTCAAGCCCCACCTGGCTTCGAGCTGAGCTCCAGCTCTCCTTCGCCTGTATCATGGCTCACACTTGCATTTAAAACGGTGTTTACGGAGTCCTCACTCCGTACCGGACACCGATCTGTCCAAGCGCTGGGGACATAGCGGTCCTCCCAACGCACAATCACGCTCTCACAGAGCTTGCATGGCAGTGGGACGATACAGGCAATAAAATAAATGAGCAAAATATGTGAACGTTACTGAGCTGGGTGCTGGAGAAAATCAGGGAATGGAGTGTTGTGTGAAATCGTGGTTGGGGAAGGTTCGCAACACTTGAGTCTAGATTCTTAAAGAGATGAGGATCGTAGAGATACAGGGGAAGCGGTAAAGAGCCACTGAGACGATGCGGGCGAGGGTGCTATGGGGGCCACAGTGGGGGGAGGGGGAATGTGTGGAAGAGGACATGGTGGGGGTGGAAGGGGGCAGATTGGATGAGGCCTTGAGATTCTGGCTCTGATCCCGAGAGAGATGGGAAGTTCTTGCGGGGCTTGAAGCAGAGGCGTGCCTTGATTTGATTGACATTCAACAGGATTCTTCTGGCTGGTCTGCGGAAAATAGACTGACAGGGGACAAGGGCAGAGCAGTCAGGCCGGTTAGCTCACCATTGCCATCGCGGTAAGGCGGGTGACCCATGACTAGTGACATGCTCATGTTGGTGGCAATGGAGATGCCGGGGGCAGTCAGACTGCATAGACTTGGAAGTGGCAAGATTTCCTCATGGACTTGATGTTGGGTGTGAAAGACAGAGGAGTCAAGGCTGACTTTGAAGTCTGGCCTGAGCCACTGGAAGGTGGCTAATAGCTAAAATGGGAAAGACAGGAGAAGCGGGGTTTTGGGAGTGGGAAGGAGGGGTGGAGTGGAAGTCAAGAGTTTGATTTGGGGGCAATGTCGTGTTCTCGCACCAGTTCTAATGTGTAGGGGATACTCCTACAGCATCAAGCAATCTGCTGACACCAGCTGGGGGTTCTACAATTCAACTCCATTCTGATACTATCTACCCAGAGCTAGTCTTCAGATTCTACAGACCAAGAACTCACCCCCATGAGACACCCCCATCCCACTTCAGACGCCAATTCCAAGTTCAGGTTATTGTCCGTGCTCCTGACCCACGGGCTATAAATCTGAGTTCGTCTTTGGGTTCGATGCATTTGCTAGAGGGGATCCCAAAACTCAGGGAAATATTTTACTTGCTTACTAGATTACTGGTTTTATTATGACCAGGTCTAACTCAGGAACAGACAGAAGTAAGAGATGCAGAGACCATGACAGGAAAGGAGCACAGAGCCTTCATGCTCTCTGGGCACACCACTCTCCGGGAAGGGCGAGGTGGCTCACCAGTCTGGAAGTTCTCCAAACCCCACCCTTCGGTGCTTTTCTGGAGACGTGATTACAGAGGTGTGGCTGATGACATCACTGGCCATGGGCAGGTGAGTTCCCTCTCTGCCCTCCTCCCCTTCCCATAGGCGGGGGGTGAGGCAGAGTGCAGGACTGAAAGTTTCGACCTTCTAATCACATGGTTGGCTCCACTGGCAACCAGTTCTCACACTTAGGTGACCTGGGGGCATTCCAAAAGTCCCCTCACAACATCCCAGATGCCTATTAGACAGGGCAGACAGAGCTGTGATTTAAGATGGCCAGATATTGGAGTCAGGAGTTCAGAGGAGAAGCTGGGTGAAATTGACAGAGCTGGAGGTTGTGAGTATGGATGGCAGTCAAAGTCATGAGCCTGGGAGAGCTCATGCAGGAAGTCACCCTGTGCTCCAGTCCTGCATGTTGGTCCCCATGCTGCAGCACACCCCAGTCCATGGGGAGAATAAACAGGTCAGTCAATGGCCACAGCACACAATGACCACACATGAGCCTCTGATGCCTGGGCCCTGCTTCCTCCAGAATGACCCAATCGAGGGCCCTGAGCCTTAATATCCCTCCACCCCCACCAAGGACTGAAAGAGGCGCAAGAGAAACCAGAGGTGAGGGGCTTTGTACGTTGTTGGGCATCATTTTGGGGAGTCCTGTCCTGGAGGACATTTCATTTATTCCCTGCTCATTAAGCAGCTGCCTGTTCCAGGCAAACAGCTGCTTGTTTACTTACTTTTCTGTTTTGCTCTGTCCCCCAGGGTCCCCCCGCGATGCCACCGTCTGGGCTGCACGGCACAGCCCAGTGAATCTTACCTTGAGCCAAGTTGCCTTGAAACTGAGGCGGCTCGTTCACATCTGTTACCTGGACGGTCAGGATCTGAAGGTCAGTGACACCAACATCATCCTTAACATAAATCTGCAAATCAAATATGTTTGGTCCTGTTTCAAAGTCTAGTTGTTCCTTCCCCGTGGTGACAACCTAAAAGCAAAGGCAGAATTCTTCGTAACCAGGTGAAAGGAGATCTATTTCGTATGCATGCATTTTGCAAAGGGATGTTACTAGGAGGGAAGCAAACAGCATTCTGGAAAACATCTCTCCCCCACCACCAGAGGAACTGGTTGTTTTGCCTTCGTCCTTCCAACCTAAGCCCCTGAGATTTCTACCAAAGGGACTCCTGCAACGTGAAGCTGCTTTTCAGAGGAAAGAAAAATATTTAGGCGGCATCCTGGTTCCATTGACTGGCGATGGAAAGCCAGGAGTTAAAACCCAGTCACGACGTGGGGTAGGCATCTAGACGAGTCCCTTAGCCACCCTGAAGATGGTTGGACTTTCTGGTCTTTAAGAATAAGCCACTGCACTTTCCTGGGATTGTTGTGAAGTCACATCTTGACTCGGCACCCCATACTAATTTTCCCAAGGCCATGTCCATGAATAAACAAGGGAAGGATGCATCTGCTGAAATAAGGAACAATATACACTTACATCAACAGCCGGTTCAGGGTCTTAGTGCGTTTCCACACATTCTCCCACTGGTGGAAACGTGTTCCCTGCACTCTAAGTGTTTTTGGAGCTATGGGAGGGACCCCAAGAACGAGGGCCAGAGAAATATCACCGGAATCATCAGCAGGAACCCAGCTGGTCCACAATGTAAGGGTCCTCCTGAGGCCAGCTGGAGGCCAACTTGTGACCTCTCAGACCTACAAGCATGCTCCTGCCACCAGCTTAGACCACGGGGAGCCCCTGGCCTTTTGGAACCTCAAGGACTAAATTTCATAAATGTCTTAATTGTGCTTATGGAGATTTTTGTTTACTAAAACGCCTGGGGCCAGGCAGGTGTTCATTCTCCTGTCGTTAGGTGAGCACTTAGCTCCCATCTCACTGTCATGACTGACAGTGTGACCTGATGGGTATGACCTTGAGAAAGTCCTTTACCTTTCCCTGATTTTGTTTCCATGTGATTATAATTAGGCAAATACTCCTTGCCCCAGTAAAACAGCTGAAGCGTAACACAGGGGATTATAACAAAACGCTAGATCAGGATACAGGTGCAAAGTTCATTGTGAGCTCTGTGTAGTCAAGGAAGACTTCATGGAAGAGGCTGTGCATGATCTCGATTGGTTGAGAGAAGACAACCACAGATGGAATGAGTGCATGCGGCGGAGGGAGAAAGTGTAGAGGAGGGTTGAGAGAGGAAATGATGTAGTCTCATCTCTACCTGTGAGCAGGGACAGCCTGGGACCCACATACCTAGAGATGACCTGTCTCCATGCTTGACGTGTGACAGGCGAGACCTCTCTGTGCCTCAGATTCCCCCCCACCCCCTAACGTGTACATAATAGTAGTACACTGTGTTGTGGGGCTATTATGGGGATTAAATAAATGAATTCCCAAAATGTTTAGGGGGGAATTCTTTGTATATAGTCAAAGCACCATAAATAAGAGTTGTTATCATTAGTCTCACTATTATTAACCCTCCTTACCTTCCCTGTACCCCCAGACGTCCCAGCAGCTGTGTTTAAAAGCAGAGAGGACTGGCTCTTGGCATGAGTCAGAGGTCACCCTCAGAAAGCCTAGTACAACAGAGTCCCAAGGCCAACAGTGACCAGACCTCTGGGCCAGAGACCCAAAAACCTTGTCGCTAGCCTTCTCCTGCAGAATGTCAAGTTGGCCCATGGGAGAGTCAAGTTCCACCACGGGGATGGCACTGACCCATTCTTTAGGCCACAGAAGCAACTCTTGTGAGCATTTTGGGTTGGAGAATAGGATCTTTCTTGTGGCGGCGGAGATAGTTGATGCTGTTGGGTGATTTCTGGGGAGAAGCAGTCATTGCTTTGGGACCCAGTAACGTGTGGCCCTTCCTAGTTACTGACATAGCACCCAGGAGGGCACCAGGCCTAGGACAATACACTGGACACTAGAGCCAACATCAGTTGAGGTGCTAAGAAAGTCACCATTTCTAGAGGTCAGACACAGGATGGAATTCTTCCTTGATTGTCAACCCTTTTGGAATCATATCAAACTTGGAAAGGATGGGTCCTTTTACCTGACAGGGGGAGCTCACCAACCAGCAACAGAAGCGCAGGGCAACATGGAAGAAAGAACCTAGGATTGGCCATCAGAAGACCTGAGTTAAGTATTTCATCTGTTATGGTTACGTGATCTTGGACACACCAGCCAACCCTGCCATCTCTCTGTGATCTTAGTTTGAAAATAGAAATAAATCCTTTGCAATGGTGGTAACGTCAGTGTCAGTAGTGACAATCCAGAGGTCACTACTGGATTATGTTTCCATGTGATTATAATCAGGCAAATACTCCTTGCCCCAGTTAAACATAACTGGGGTCATAAACAGAGGTTACATAATCCAGAGAACACGCGGTGGGACCGCTGCACAGTTGCCATCATCACCATCAAAGGCAATAGACTCCTAGAGCCTAAGGGTGAGAGTTCTCAAGGGAGAACCACCCCAATGCTGTGAAAAGATAATCAAACTGTGGTCTATCCTTACGGAGGAATATGACTCAGCCATGAAAAGGAAGGAAGAGCTGACCCAGGCTAAAAGGAAACTAGCCAGTCACTAACAACCACATACAATATGAATCCATTCATAGATGACATCCAAGATAGCCAAATCCATAAGGCAGAAAGGAGATCCGGGGGTACAGGGACTGGGAGAAACAGGATAAGCATTCTAAAGCTAGATGGTGGTGATGGGGCACCTGGGTGGCTCAGTGGGTTAAGCCTCTGCCTTCTGCTCAGGTCATGATCCCAGGGTCCTGGGATCCCGCTCTCTGCTCAGCAGGGAGCCTGCTTCCCCATCTCTCTTCCTGCCTCTCTGCCTACTTGTGATCTTTCAGTCAAATTAATAAATAAAATCTTAAAAAAAAATAAAACTAGATGGTGGTGATGGTCTGTGAATGCAGTAAAAACCACCAAATTGTACATTTTCAATGGGCGAGTTGCATGCTGTACGAATTATATCATTTCCAAAAATAGGCAGAGGTCTGAAGTCAGACTGCCCGGGCTCCAGGTTCAGCTCCGCCCCCGAAGCGCTGTGCCACCCGGGGCAGTTATTTAATGAATTTTGCTTCAGTTTCCTCCACGTGTGAAAAGGGAATAGGAACAGCAATAAAGTTATCAGCTTGTTTGGATATTACAAGAGGAAACACACGTGAAGCGTGTGCCACGGTGTCCAGCATATACGCCATGCCACACGCGTGCAAGCCATGGGCGGGGCTTCTAGGACCAGGTGTGCAGCAGCTGTGGAAGATGAGCCAGATGTCCAGGGCCAGGGAGAGAGGGGAGATGAGTCACAGAATGAGCCTCTGGGGCCGGGGCCTCTACACCGGATGCTGAATGTGCACTCCTTATGCACCGAAGAACCTGCCCCCCCCTCCCCGGGGTGCTGAGAGTACTGTCTTCCTGAGCTCTGTCTGCAAGTTCTCCAGGTCTGCTCTGGGGTCCAGACATGCACACTTTTTAAGAGCTCCCCTCGGGACTCTCATGATCAGCTGTGTTTAGGAACACCTAACCTCAAGGAGGCAACCAAGACTCGACCAAGCAGGCTGAGCCCACAGGGTCCCACCAGTTCCCCAGGGAAATGGCAGGGAGGACTCATGTCAGGGCTCATGATAACCGCCAGTGGTCTCTAAGCGGATGGAGGGAAGGGCAGGGATTGGGGGCGAGGGGTTCAGACATCAGGATCCTAAAGGCGTCCCTGGAAAGGCCTCCCAAAGTACCAAGAGAAAACACGCAGATAGATTTGTCCTACCTAAGGAGGAGCGTCGACTTTGGAAAAGACTTAAATGACAAACTAGGAAAGAGAGCAGAGTGTAACAGCTCCTGAATGTGAATGACGGGGTCTGAAATATCCAAGAGGAAACATTCACACAGCACAGCTGGGCTTTCAGGCTTGTATTTTTATGAAGGGTGTGTTCTTCCATATTAAATAAGTTTCCTCATAGATTTCCTTCTGGACACATCACAGAATACGAGAAGAGCAGAATCAACAGACATAAGTTCATCAGGGCCTGGCTTTGGAGGAGATGAATCCCCACGCTATGCCCCCCAAAGGATTTAGATAGTCTGCACACGCCTAACAGATGACGTCTCGTGAGGGCAGATGGCCATGAGAAACAGGACTTTTATTTGTAACAATTTGTAATAATTTGAGCATATTGCCTATCACACTGGATTAAGTGCAGAAAGAAGGTCCAAAGTATTTAGGGGCCTCTCTCAAAGAGAAATCTTGGATGCCCCAGACGGGCCTTCTGGGTCCTAGTAGAGGAGGGAGTGAGCCCGGGAAAGAGAAGGAACGGGTCCACCATCTAGAATCCATCCATCCTCATCTTCAGGACCCATCTCTGTGGACAACTCCCCCAGGGCCATGTGCTTGCCTCAAAGTCGGTGCCTGACAGCCAGTTCACTTTGAAGGCCTCAGTGAGGGGGCTCGTGTTGATGATCAGGGGCCACCCTGGGATCACAGGAGACAGCGAGGCTGATAAGTTCACAGAAAACTTGTGCACTGGCGTCTCAGGTGGAGAATTTTCAGCCACGGTGCTTGTAGCTGGCAAGTGGACAAGATGTAGTGCTTCTCTCCCTGTGGGTTTAAAAAGGATGCAAAATGGCATGAATGCAAAGCCTTGTGCTGGGAACAGCTTGGTCTGTGGCTTCAACCCGTAGCCCGGGGCATTGATGGAACCTGGTCACTCCCCAAGAGCAGACACTCTTGCCAAGGACTGGAAATGGAAATACAAGATCTTTTAGGAAGCAAGAAAATGACCACCACCAAACAACCATGAAATCTGCTTCTGTCATTCTGTAAAGAAAGCTGCTGCTTTCCTCATCTGCCTGCGTCCCTTCTCTTTTCTCACAGCCTTTGTGAAGAGCTTGGGAAAGAGGAACGTGATGCCTCAGGGGGCAGACCTCCCCCTGGACGACCAAGGCCAGCCATGACACACCGGGGAGTTTATGGGAGTTTCTTTTCTTGTCTGTGTCAGCGTCTGATTCAGAGGTCATCAAAACTGAGTGTGCATGACCGCCAAGCTCTAAAATCATGGTAGACCTCCCCGCATCCATAACTAATCTCAAGGACAATTGTTTGTCATTCTAGGTTTGAGGGGTGGTTGTCATGATGCTGAAGACCCATCAGTACATCTTGATTGACAGATTAACTCCCATTTCACAGGGAAGGAAATGAGAGAGACTCGGGGAAGGCATGCATGTTGCCTTGGGCTGTGTCTCAGACAGAGTTTTACAATCTAAGAGAAAGGATGTTTCTTCCAGGAAGCCTTGGGATGTTCTTCAGTCTCCTTGATTCTCTGCAAGATTTTGCAGGTATGGAAGAGAGTGCCAGGTCCTGTTCTTTCATGTTTCCATAGTGATGGTTACTCTCAGGAGGGGGTATGTGTGTGTGAAAAGTGTCCCCCCTCCAAAAATAAAATCCATGTTCACTCAGAATCTCCGAATCTTCCTTATTGGGAAATAGAGTCTTTGCAAACGAATTGGTTAAGAGGCAGCCATTCTGGATCGGGGTGGGCCCTAACCCACTAAATGGCATCCTTCTAAGAGGAGGACAGGGCACCAAGACACACACAGGAGGCAGAAAGCCATGTTATGATAGAAACAGAAGATGGACTGATGCAGCTAGAAAACAAGGACCAGCAAGCAACCACTGAAAGCTAGGAAGTCCATGGAGAACAGATCTCCCTCAGAGTTTCTAGAAGGAACCAATCCTGCGAGCACCTTGACGTCAGACCTCGGATCTCCTGAACTATGAGAGAACACATTCCTGTTGCTCACAGCCAGCCAGTGTGTGGTTTATTATGGCCACTCTAGAAAGTCAAAGTCAAAAAACCATTTATCTGGACACCTGGGTGGCTCAGTTCGTTAAGCAGCTGCCTTCGGCTCAGGTCATGATCCCAGCATCCTAGGATCAAGTCCCACATAGGACTCCTTGTTCCGTAGGGAGCCCGCTTCTCCCTCTGCCCACTCTGTCTGCCTGTGCTCACTCTCTCTCTCTCTCTCTAAAAAAAACAAAAACAAAAACAAAACAAACAACAACAACAACAAAACCCACATTTATCCATTGTTCCAAGTAAGCACACAATGTAAAATCCTTTCTCTCACTTACTCCCCAAAACAATCCTCTCAGAGATGAGTATTAGTGGCACCATTTTGCAGATAAGAAAACAGAGCTGAATAATAATAAGTAAAAAACCAAAATTTATACTGAAGCCCTTTACTTTACTTTAAGAGTAAAGCCAGCTTCCTGATCTTGGCCCCCATTAGCCCTTGGGGACAAGCCACTTGGAATGAGAGGAAGGTTCTGGGGACAGGAAAAGGATCTGTCCTACCAAAAAGCATAGAACTTCTGGGAACAAATGAGCCACGAGGAAGTGCTAGCTTTTGTCAGAGAATGTTTTTATTCAGACTTGGGGGAAAGGATGCAGAGAAGTAGATGGCCATGTAGGAAAAGTTGAAATACAAACACATTGGTACAAGCTTTCAAAAAAATCTAAAATCATTTTAGTTTAGAGACTAAAGTTCATTATGCATAAGTTATTTTTGCTCCCCGAATGTTCCAGTTTTGTGGACACAGAGCAAGGGCTCAGAAATAACAAAGCAACTGAGTTTTAGGGTGACATTGATGGGAATAGATTTTTTTTTAAATCTATTAAAATTGACTTTAATATTATAGCATTCTCGTGGTAAAAATTGGGAGCCAAATAATAAGCTATTTCTAGGCAAAAAAAGAAAGAAAGAAAGAAAGAAAGAAGTTCCCCCAAATAGTTTTTTTTTTTTAAGATTTTATTTATTCATTTGATAGAGATCACAAGTAGGTAGAGAGGCAGGCAGGAAGAGAGGGGGAAGCAGGCCCCCTGCTGAGCAGAGAGCCCGATGCAGGGCTCAATCCCAGGACCCTGGAATCATGACCCGAGCTGAAGGCAGAGGCTTTAACCCACTGAGCCACCCAGGTGCCCCACCCCCAAAATAGTTTCCTTAAATGAGCAAATTAATCAGTTGCTTTTGGTGCTTGGGTTTTTTTTAGACATCATTCCCTCAACGCCCTCTCATCCGGCGGCCGGAAGTCACCAGGCACCCTGAACTGTTCACCATGCTGTTTCCTCTCTGTTCAGCAAGACAGGGATGGTCACAAGCAAAGTGGAAGGTTGGTAATTTCAAGGAAACCCCCACCTTCTCTTGTCCCCTCCCACTCACCCCAGTGACTCGGGCCCCTCCCATCAAGGAGGAAGGAAGACTCTGCTCATATTTAAACAAAGATATCGCTCACTGAGTTTTTCTCAAGAATCGCCTGCGGTTAGGTATGTGCCCAGCCCAGATGAACGGACCCAAACAAGTAACCACTTGCCTTTACTGAGCACCTATTTGCCAGGCTTTGTGCAGCTCTGCTGCCTAATCTCAGCTGTTCTCAACACAAGCCCGTGGTGCAAGTGTCACTGTCACCCTTCCACGTGCCTGAGGTGGCACAGCGAGGGGCCATGGGAGGCCTGGCTCGCAGCATCCGGGGCTTCCTGCTAACAGGTGGCACATACCTACTACAGACAGTCTGTTGCATGCCTGTCAGGTGACCACACACACATTATGCTTCGTGGTTATTCTACGACCCGGTGACATGGTAGCCAGATGGTGCCGGGGTCTGGTACGACATTGGCCCCTCCACCCAGATGTTTGGTCATGCTGATGCAATCTGGGGAGGCTGTCTGGGGGAACAAGATAAGGGATCGTTCTGCAGTATCAGCTTGACATGGGCTTGGTGGGGGGAGGGGGCTTGGTGAGAGGCTTTCCGCAGCCTTGCCCTGAGCCATGGCCACCAGCCTGGCTGCATCTCCTTCAATGAACTGAGAAGGCTAGATACACTGTGCTCTTCAAATATCCCGTGCCAATCGCTTCTAGTTTGCTCTGCTCAGAGTGTGTTTATCAATCTTGTGTTCATTTTAACTTCGATAAGCCCTGGTTTCTGGAAACTAATTCCGTGAAAGAAGCAACCTTCCCATCCAAGGCATCTGACTCCAAGGACGGGCTCTTTGCATGGATCCATACATTATGGACCTTTCCATAGTCCTTCATCAATGGCCATTTTTTTTTTTTTTTTTTTTGCGTGGCAGAATGAGAGAGATATGTTGAGGGCAGGAGTAGGTCTATTTGTGCCCTTCAAGCACTTTGTGTTGGGGACTGCCTGTTTCATGTAATGATTAAAGCCCGGCTGTATCCTTGGATATGTCCTTTCTTTTGACATTCTTTTCTCTCTCACTCTTTTTTTCTGTTTAATTTTTTTAAGTAGGCTTGGGGGCTTGAACTTACAACACTGAGATCAAGGCCTGAGCTGAGATCAAGAGTTGGACGCTTAGCCGACTGAGCCACCTGTGCAGCCCTCTGCTCACATTCTTGCTGGAGATATTCTGTGCTTCAGCCTGTGGCGTCCATTCCCAGGGCAAGGCCACATGTGCCAGGGCATGCCACCAAATCCTGAAGACTTCGTGGCAGATCCTCCAAAGACACTGGTAAGAAAGGTGGTCAAGCTGAGATCTCCTGATTCTTAGGTCAACAACAAGCTCCTCCAGCCCTTTGGTTATTACAAAAAGTAGTAGGAGCAGCATTAATAGCCATAGTAATAATAACAACTGGTGCCTAGGGTCCATGCCCCCAAAATAGAGCATTTAATAAGACACAAAACTCACCAAATGCTCAAACCATTCATTATATAATCGGTTTAAGGAATGTGCCCAAAGGTACTCAGCTGATCAGGGGCAGACGGAAGGTTAGAAGCCAGGGAATGGCTCTGAGACACTACACACACTTGCCTTCCAAGGCTGGTCTTCCGAAATTTCTCCGGTGGTCTGAGGGCTGGAGACCAAGAAGGAGGCTTTAATGGAATTTGACTTACACATGCATCTTAATTAAGGATCAAATTAGAATTGCTTGAAGCGTACACTTTGAAAAAGAAAGAGCACACAGAAGATTTATTATCAGTCACTGAGCCCACTGAAATGTCTTCCTTGCTGTAGAGATCTGGGGACGTGACGTGTTCACTTGTTTCCAAATGAGCAAAATCATCACCTTGCCAGAAATGGACGCACAAGGCCTCCACAGCCTCAGTTGTGGGAGCAGAAGCCAGCCAGCCGGGACCTCTGACACTAAAGCGGTGGTGGGGTTTAGGAAACATGGGTGCTGTCGCCCTCTCCCCCACCCAGGGCCGCAGCGGCTCTTACAGTATGACTTCAATACACAGAGCAGTCCTTGCCCAACACTGTCGCTCCATAAAGTCCTTTTCATTCTCTCCAGGAACTACTGAAAATGGTAGTGAGAGAGATCGGGGAGTGTTGGGAAAAGAGCACAGGACTGGCAACTAGAGCTCTTGCTTTAAGGTGGACTCTGCCACCGCTTGACTGTGTGACCTTAGGCTGGTCCTTTAACTTCTCTGGGGCCCTCTGTCAGCTCTGTCCCTCAGGGCTGTGGTGCCACACCACCAGTGCCCATGAAACAGAGCTTAACTGCTCAAGAAGGCACCTAGGACCCGAAGGGAAAGCATACACGTCTACAGTTTATTACAGAGAAAGGAGGCGGGTTCGTATGCCCCACAGCTGAGGGCTGCCTCCTAGGACCTTGGGACTGAAGAGGCCACCAGCCTCCATCATCGTCTTTTCTTTCGGGGCCATAACAGAACGCGCTCGCTCAGATCAGAAACCATCGATGTAGCCTCGAAACCAGGGAGCCCAAAATAGAATCTCGGCTGGACATTTTTATATTCTGCTGGTCATGTAAGCACCATCTCGTTACGTAACCGGCCTCAGCAGCAGAGCCTTCCAAGCCAGGTGCAAATCATCAATCTCACCGTTATCCACGAACAAGCTTACAAGCCCCTATAAACCGTGGCAAAACTCCCTGGACCCAGGGCTCCAAAGCAGCACTGTTCATCAGCGTGCTTCTGGCCTTGACCCTAAGTCCGTTCTGGTCAGGAACTTTATTTTAGCAAAGCAACTCAGGCTAGTTCCGGGCTGCTAGAATTCACTCTCCCAGCATAGATACCATACCCTGAACACGCATATACTCGATAAACCATAAAACATTATAGAATGTGATTTCATTACTTGCAGTGCCTTCTCCTACTTTTAGTTTACATGATACCTACATCCCCGGATGGGACGCTCACCTGCGTCCTTTGGGAGGACCGATCCATGCCAGGCAAGGCTAATGGCGGGGAGCTCATAGGAGGACGCAGAAGGGAAGGCAGTGACTCTACTTGCGATTCTGTATGTTACCCTGGGTCACAAGTAGCAGGAGAAAGATGTGTTTGTCTTGGTGCAGTAGTCTGCCTTGGAGCTGGAGAGGGGAAGACAGCCAGATTGCCTCAGAAAGGGCGTGGGAGGAAAGCCGAGAAGAGGGACACCTTTTGGCCTTCTGATGTCAACTCTGAGCAGGAAAAGTGACATCATAGGAAAAGTAGAAACCTTTTGCAATGTTCACTGGACCCCCACCCTCACCCCCAGTACAGTATTAATCAGCCAACAAGATTTTCTGGAGATGGACTCCATCTTCCTGACTTTTCAAATGAGGGGAATCTGGATAAGGAAGGGTTGCTCCTAGCTCCTCAAAGAGCCTGAGACACTGAGTCTTGGGCCTCTTTTTGATCTCCCAACATTGCCTCACAGGCGGCCAGGCGCGATGGCAGGCTTGGGGAAGGAGTTCTTCCTACAGAGACACGAGTTAGCCTCCTACCCGGTGCTCGGCTAGGAAAACTCAAACCAA
This sequence comes from Mustela putorius furo, assembly GCF_011764305.1. NCBI lineage: Eukaryota > Metazoa > Chordata > Mammalia > Carnivora > Mustelidae > Mustela > Mustela putorius. Next base: position 18,652,657 of record NW_025421998.1, read on the forward strand.
TGAGGTCTGTACCTTTCTGGGGCTCACATGGATGTTCTAGGTACTGGGGAACCCTTCTCTCATTAAACACCCTGGCATTTTTTTATTTCCAACAGAATGATACAAAAGTTAGTTCCCTGGAGGAACTTTCCCAACAATGTAGACAACTTCAGGATGTGGTGGATTTAAACACAGCGAGGGGTCCTCACTAAGTCCTCCAGCTTCGCGAATGATGCTTGCTCCTTCAGAACCGATGGAACCAGAAGATTGTTTTAACCCAACTCTCCTACCACTGTGCTTGGGGGGGTTTGTCTAGTTTATGTTCTCCTGGGGCCTTCCCGTGTAAGCCATGGGGGGAATGGGACACTGCAGCATCCGCAAAGTCCTGAAGAGAAATGGTTTCATTTCTCTCATCTTCGTAGGAGGTAGGAAGGACAGAAGCTAATTTAAATGCCGACATGAGATGTAAATTTCTGCATTTGGAGGGGTCTCAATAAATATGAAAAAAAAAAAAGACCCCAAAAGGGACGATGATCAATGAAACCAGCAAATATTTATTGGGTCCCATATATATGTGTGGAATGAGGGGACCACAGAGCAACACGAGAAGCAAAACCTGTGACTGTGGGGCCCACATTCTCCTCGTGGAAACGTGACAGATGAATTCTATAAACCATGCTGCCTGTTCTTGAGCACTTATTCTGTGTTGGGCGCTGTAACCAAACCTTGGCATACATTCCACGTATAGGCAAGAGGAGCGCCAAGGGTGGGGTGGGAAGACTACCCACCGGGAGTTGGGGCAATCCGGGAAGGCTCCATGGAGGAGGTGGGGCTTGACTTGGTTGTTGAGGGGTGTAGAGGACTTAGAGCAAATGAGAGGAAAGAGGACACTGGAGCATGTTAGTTTGTTTGAGATTATTATGGTGATGCCTGCTTCCAACAGCCTTAAGGCAGCTACCAGTGTGGCTGCCTGCCCCTCCCCTTCATGCCATGGGACTCTGGTGTTGGAGAGCCAGGATGAGAATCATGTTCCCAGACTCACAAAAAAAAGGTGAGAGGGAAACAATCTGCATCACAGCAGACCTTCAACAAACCAGGATTTGCCCCCATGGAAGCAAAAGCAGGGTACAGTGCATGGTCTTTTGGAGACGGAGGGATGTGAGTGTGGTTTTGACAAGGAATTTCAGATATGCTTGCAAACCTTTGTGATCTGTCCCTTTCACACACACGTCTGATGATTAAGTTCCAAATGATAATGTTCAGCCTGAGACACTGGGTTCTTCCTAACCTCACTCTTCCCCCAGTGGCGACAAATGTCACCTCTTAACTCAAATGATCATGGTCCAAAAAGCCTATAATTCCGGGAAAGTCTCAAGTGTTTGCTTCAAGGGAGAGTCTGAGCTACTTGAGACGCGGCATCACATCCCCAGCTCCTCTTGCCCTCTGCCGGGAAGAGAAGCCCAAGATTAAAGAGGGTTCAGTATTAAGAGACCCAGTCATTTACTTATGTTATAAACAGATCAAAGGGGAAAATTAAGTGGTTATTTCCATAAATCTGGAAAAAACATTTGATTTGAAAATCCACTGTGATTCAAAAATAAATACCTGAAAAAAAAAAAAAGTATCTCCTTAACATATAAACCATTTCTGTTTCACACCAAAGGTTGACATCATTCTTAATGGAGAATAAGACAAAAGTGTACATTCTTATCATTATTCAACAACAGCCTGAAAGTATGGGCCTGGTAGTTAGATAAGAGAAAGAAATACAAGACAGAAAAATAGGCAAGGAGAAGTATAAATGTTGATTATTTTTCAAACGTGGGAAATGCATGAAAGTCACCTGGAAAACCATGACAAATAATAAGAAAAGGCATTAGGAGGCATTCATCCATTGTATGATAATCAATGAAAACAGATAAGGGAAGAAAAGATGTTATTCACAAATATGGAAAAAGAAAAAAATCGAAGAAAGAACTAGAAATAAATGTAATCAGAATGTGCAAGATCTCTGTGAAGGAAATCTTAAACTACTCCAGAGGAAAACAAAGACTTGAACAAGTATCTAGAACTGTCAAACAGGAAGGCTCAACATCCTACGTAATAATCACTAACATTTACTAAGCATTTACCATGTACCTCTTCCAAGTGTGTTACTATATAACTCATCAAATATGTAAATTACCCCAAACTAATCTGAAAATTTAGCATGATTGAATTCCATACATTATGCATATACTACCTATTCAAAAATAAGATTGAATTTAAAAAGCTCAATTTCCATAATCCAACCTGACGACATTAAAAGGATCACCCCAGATTCTCCAAACTCTTGAATAAGGAAGTGGGAGTACAAGACGCTCTAGCGTGAATCCAGTTCTTCAATCAGAAGATGTTTTCTTTGCTCAAGACTGAGACAAGAGCCCCTTGATACCTCGGTTTTCCCATAAGATACTTGCCAACTTCCGGTTGCCTCCAGAAGGCTCCAGAGAAAAGCCAGAGTCTCCACAAAGACTGGCTTGACATACACACAAAGCTCTGCTGTGAAACTCCTTTTCCCAACCTTACATCTTGGAAGGACGTCTGGCACAGGCCAGCAGGCAAGGAGAAAAAGCGAAGTCTGTGAGACCAGAGACTAGACTGTGGCTTCGTTCGGCGCGCCTCTTCCCCAGGGCAGCCCCACCCCAGCCTCCGAGAGCTCCCTGTTGCCGCATCATCTCATTCACCAGTGCCGATGAGCCCACTGTTGAAGAAGACCACCCAGAGGCCATTTCCTCTTTGGGGACGTTATCACTCAGTGACAGTAACTAGACCGAGGGAGGTGGCAACATGGCGTCCCTACCTGGCATGGCCCCCAGGAGACCCAGGAGAAAAACTGCTCCCTGCATCTTGGAAAGTTCACGTCTGTAGGCCCTTCCAGTATATTATCCAGCAGCAGAGTCCCGCCCAACACCCAGACTTTATTCTGGATGCCACTCATCTGCAGCTCCTGGCTTTGTTGCCATGTGAGAAATCAAACAGAGGCTTTGCTGGTAACTCAGGGAGACTCCAAACACCTCGGGACTGTTTGTTCTTTGATTACCTGCTTCTGTGACCTCATGGTACCCAAAAGGCCAACCAGCCAATCCTGGTGAGTTCACAGAGCCATTCTTAAAAGTCCGCAAGAGCAAAGAAAGCAGAGGCCCGGAGATGGTGGTAAAAGACGTAAGCATCTATGTCCGCGATGGTCCCCACCGCCCTGGAGCCAGGCGTCTTGTCGTTCCCAGAGGCCAGGGCTGTGTGGGAATTTTTCTGCTGCCCTGATTTAAGGAGCAGGGCTCAGAGTTGGGACCAGACCCCTCCTCAAGGCAGACTAGCTGTGATAGACCCCTGCTCATCATCACCACCGGCCTTCTAGCCTTCAGTGAAGTCTGTGGCTTTAAGATGACTGAGGTAGTGAGGCTTCCGCCCAGTGGGGAGTGATGTGACCCCAGGCCGGGACCCTAGGCCTGGTGAGTAAGACACAGCTGGGCTGGGGTCCAGCCTCTGCTCAGAGCAGGAGCAATGGCGGCACAGAGGGAGGTGGGGAGTGGATAGTAGCTGACATAGCAGAAGGAAGTCAGACTTGGATCCTCCCTCCTGCTCCTCACACTCGAGAACTGCCTGCTGCATGAGGGGTGCCCAGGAGCCCAAGGCTGGTGGCAGGAGTGGGGGCACCCCACCAGTGAACCAGTACTTGGCACTCAGAGATCACCACGGGCCAGTTAGTCGGTCTGAGCCAGAGGAAGGTCCATCGAGAGAGACAGTCATGAGCGCCCACTAGGGGAACACACCAGTCACTTCCCCTCTGCCTCCTCCCTGTCCTTCTGCTCCGTGACAGAGGGGAGGCCTGACCACACCCCACGTCCAGGCCCCAGGCTCTCCGAGTCCCAGCTCCCGCTGCACGAGCCTTGAAATGAGACTTTGGTCCAGCATGAGATGGAAGCAAAAGTACAACTGGCCTCCTCCTCGCCACGGCATCCAAACCTTCGTCAAGACCCTTCCAGCCTCCACTGTAGCACCTGAGGCCCCCTTTCCCCATTTTGACATGTGACCTTGGGCAAATTACCTAACCTTCCAGAATCTCAGTTCTGCTTCTATAAATCCAGGAAGATAACGCCAGTCATGCCGTATTCTTGCAAGCAGCAATAAGATAACGAAGAGAAAGAAACCAGCCCTTGGATATGCTCTGGCGATACTATTTTTTCCTAGTAGGACATCTCTAGGGCCACGGCAAAGGCGAAAAGCTAGGAGGTCCTCCCTAAACGCGGGCTGGAAACATAAGAATAAATAGTTGCCAAGTTACCAATTCTCACCTCTCAGTTTTTCCTGTCATATTAGTTACTGTAAATAATCCATTTCATTATGCCTAATTAAAGTTGAAGTGATGGCTCAGATTAAGTTATGGAAAACGTCAGAATAATTAAGGCTTTGAATTAAAGAAACTCACATCTGTTTAATTTTCAGCCTGACTGCACAGAGTTCCTCATGCTGCCATTTTCACCAGGATACAGAGAACCTCCACTTAATTTCCCCCTTTCCGGCCTGGGGATCGTAAGGGTCACGTTTTGGAATTTGTTGTGGGTTTGTTCTTCTGTAATTACAGCTTCTGTTCTTAGCACTGAGGTAGTTTCTGCCATTATGATGTTCTGTGGTCCCTGCGTCAGCTCCCCTCATCTTCTCGAAGCACGTGGTCCTGGCACAAGGGACCCAGCTGGACCAGTCATGTGAGGTGGGACGTTGAGGTCCCCTGGATCTCCTGTTCTTGACTGTGGGCATGCTGAGTCCTCCCGGTCCCACTGGGGTAGCAGCCAGGTGAGATGAAAAAGAGTGACTTGAAGAAAGCTGGGACCTTTGGGACAGGCACCCCTCCAGCTGCCCATGAAAGACCTGGGGAGCCTTCTCCCACATTGTGTCTGGCCACGAGTGGCTCAGGTCCTTCGAGTATTCAAAGCAACTTTTCTGGGACCCAACTACTGCAAGTGTCTAATTTGCCAGCAAAGATCTTGTGCTCTGAAGATTTGTTGACTTAGAATTTGGAACACGCTTTCTTACAGATGAGTTGTTCACAGCCCAGAAACCCTTGCGTAAGCTGGGATGCGCTGGAAATGTTATAGACTTGAGATGCAGCAGAGATTTTTAAACGTTGAGCTCCCTCAGCAGTTCTACCAACACTGGGGGGCCGGCCAGCGGCCCCGGTCACCTTTATATCATTGGGCAAGTTCTGTCTATGATTCTCATTCATCCAGTCCTGGAACTATGGCCTTCTAGAATCCAAGCTCGGATACATGGCACCCAGGCTGCACAGTCCCAGCACCTCTGCATGGCGGGTCTCCCTTAGGAAGAGAGTCCTCGAGGCCAGTACCACACTCCCAGCGATGGTGGCCATGCTGATTGCCTGCAGCTCCTTGTAGGAGTGGACACCTGCCTTCCCGTGTCTTCCATGTGGTTTAGCATACCTGCAGGCACACCCTCTTTCAAACCACACTCTCTCAATTCTCTCATTGTCAGTGTCCAGCCAGTCTCAACAAGATTTTCCAAGCCAGAGAAGCTCTTCTCTTTCATTGCTTCCCAGTTGCATTGCATGTCACCTCGTGCCAGATGCATAACCAGAGAAGTTGTGAATTCCTGAAATGGCTTTATACTCCCTTGTCCTGTGCTATCCTCTCCCCTGCCCCAAACACCCATCCTGGGAGAGCCCCTCGGCTTTTTGGGAAGGGAAGAAAGTGCCACAGCCTTCCTCATTTCCGGAACAGGCCTCAACTCCTGGCCCTGAAGAGCATGGGAGGGATTCCTCTGAGGCAGAAGCCCTGTGGAAGGGGAAGAAGAATTTCCCTCTACCCTTCTAAGCTCTTGGCTGAGACCCCGGTAATAAAGGACAGAGTGACAAGAGAAAAACAAACAGAACTTTATTAATGTATGTATTTCATAGATACACGGGAGATAACTGGGGGAAAATGAATAACTCCCCAAGGGGGCTCAGAATTCAGGATTAAATATCTTAATAAGAAAGGGGAAGGGAGATGTTCATGATCTTAGGGGAAGGAAATTGATTTTTCAGCAAGATGAATGGGCCCTTAAAAGAACAGATGAGAGGTATGATAGTTTGTGACCTACTTTGTCTGGTGTGGGGTTGACTTCTAAACTCCTCTCCTGTGATAAGAGCCAATCTTATGTGGTTGATGGCACTCCCCACGAGAAGATTTATGACAATTGAGTTTCTTTGGAGGATCAGTCTTCAGGTAGATGAGGAGAATTTGAAGAAAGCCTCTCCCTGTATTTGCTGTTTTTCAAGCTCAACTCAACATGATCAGTCTGCCAAGGCTGCATTTCCTGGAGCAGCACATCCTGACCTCCTACCGTCCCATTTTGGGGTGCCATCGCCTGCCACCCTGTAGCCCGCAGGACCCACTGGCAGGGCCCCTGCCCTAGCTCTAGTGGTGGAGGAGTCAATGAGCTTGACTTCCCTTAGCTTAGCCCTACTTGGCTCTAAGGAACAGAACACTGGTCAACACGGACTAGGCTCCGCTCTCACCTCCAAGAAACTCCAGATTATTCTTATTTTCTATAACAGCATGACTGATATGTGCAAATCAGTGGTTTTTAAAGTATATTCACAGAGTTGTGCGACTATTGCCATAATGAATTTAAGGACACTTCCATCCCCCCTCCCGCCCCTTAGCACTCAATGCTCCATGTTTCCCCAGCTCCCTTCCTCCACTGCCCCAGCAATCACTGATCCACCTTCTGCCTCTATAGGCTTTCCTGTTCCAGATATTTCATATCAGTGGAATCATACCCTATGTGGCTTTTCTTTTTTTTTTTTTTTTTAAAGATTTTATTTATCCACTTGACAGAGAGAGATCACAAGTAGGCAGAGAGGCAGACAGAGAGAGAGGGGGAAGCAGGCTCCCTGCTGAATAGAGAGCCTGATGTGGGGCTTGATCCCAGGATCCCGGGATCACAACCTGAGCCGAAGGCAGAGGCTTTAATCCACTGAGCCACCCAGGCACCCCCCCCCCATGTGGCCTTTCTGACAGACTTCTTTCATTTCGCAAAATGTTTTCAAGATTCATCCCTGTTGTAGCATGAATCTTTACTTCATTCCTTATCATTGCTGAATTGTATTCCATGGTATGGTTATCCCACATTTAATTTGTCCATTCATCAGCAACAGACATTTTGGGTTTTTTCCCCTACATTTTGGCTATTGTGAATAGTGTTATGAACATTCCTGTATAAACTTTTGCAGGGACATATGTTCTCCTTGCTCTTTGATATATACCCAGGAGTGTAACTGGTGGGTCATATGGTAACTCTACCACATCATTCTCTCCTTCCCAGCCCCCCGTGGTTGATTTTTATAGGTTTATGGGGGCCTCGGACAGGGAAGCAGGGCCTCATAGTTTCTTCAGCCATTCCATGCTTGAACCTGGGGATCCTAGGATGGTTGGCATGTGGAGCACATTCCCATCATCTCAGAAGGGCCCTGGGTAGCTCAGTTGATCATGATGTTGATCATGATGTGGGGGCTGAGTGGAGGCAGAATTACAGCAAGGTCCCCAGTGGTGAAGGACTTCACTGGCACAGGCCCTTGGCTCTGGCGTTCATAAGGAAGGTGGCACATCTAACGGCCATCTTGGTTTTGTCAGCTGCCAGATCATTCTGTGAATACACTGAAAGCCACTGAATTATACACTTTAAATGGACAAATGGTATGGTATGTAGATTCTATCTTAATAAAGCTGTTTAAAAAAACAAACAAACAAACCACTACACAATGCAACCATTCCATTTCTAAGTATTTACCCAAAGGAAATCAGAATGTATGTCTGTCCACCCAAAGACTTGCCCATAAATGTGCAAAGCAGCTTTATTCATAGCAACCACAAGCTAGAAACAGCCCAAATAGTCATTAGCTGGCAAATGCATAAACAATTGTGGTATATCACAATTCCACAAACAGAATACACCTCGGGGGCAGGGGATGGCGGGGAGGAATGAATGACTGATACAGGCAACGTGGATAAATCTCGAAATCATGCTCAGCAAAATAAGTGAGACACACAGAAAGAGAAGGTACTGTTCAATTTCATTTATATAAAATTCTAGAAAATGCAAACCAATCTAAGTGTCAAATGACAGGTCAATGATCACACAGAGCCGAAGGTGAAGGGAGGGGTAAACTGCAAAGGGGCAGGAACACTCACCTGGAGGTAGTAAAAATGTTCTGTGTCTTGATCGTAGTGGTGTTTTCACAGGCATACACAGTTGTCAAAACTCATCAGGTTGTACACTTCCAATGCACACAGTCCATTTTACATAATAGACTACATAAATGTATTTACATGTACTACATAAATATATTTACATAAATATACCTAAACAAACGTTTTAGAGTGCACTGTAAAGCATTGGATGTTTATTTGCCAGGGGCTGTATGAACCCCCCGGGGCCTTTGGGTAAGTCAACTACTTCCCATCCCATAATCACTTTATATGTAAAATTAAGAGTATTTCAAATACTCTCCCAAACATTTCTATTGACCCTCTGTGAGTATTTATTGAAAACCTTCTATGTGTAAGGCCCTGTGCTAACTAGAGGAAGTGCATGAATGAAAAAGCACTTAAGCTAACAAAGTAGCTCCAAGGCTGATACTTTACCATTTGAGGAAGGAAACAAAATATGCTTTCATGAGTATTTTTCTGGTAGTTCCTTTTTTCCCTTTTTTAAAAAAAGGTTTTATTTATTTCTTTGATAGAGAACATAAGCAACGGGAGCAGCAGACAGAGAGAGTGGAGCGGGAAACCCAGTGAGGGGCTCGATCCCAGGATCACAGGCTCATGACCTGAGCTAAAGGCAGACACTTAACCAACTGAGCCACCCAGGCACCCTAGTATGTCTTTTTCTATCTTTTTATTCTCAAACATTCTATGTAAATTTTAGATACGATTTTTTTTCTAAGATTTTATTTTTTAAGTAATCCCTACACAAAATGTAGGGCTCAAACCCACAACCCTGAGTTCAAGTCACATATTCCACTGACTGAGACAGTCAGTCAGTTGCCCCTCAACATGATTCTTGATTAGTAAGTTATATCTTGTTTTTAAAAATTCTATCTAAAATCCCTTTCTTCCAACAAATACTTACATTTATGTTTATTGGGATAATTAGGGCTATTTTCATTCTTACTCTTCTTTTTATTGTCAATCAAGTTTTTCTGTTTTTTTTTTTCACCTTTTAAAATTTTTAATAAAAATGAGCAATATTGGGGGCACCTGGGTGACTGAGTTGATTAAGCATCTGATTCTTGATTTTGGCTCAGGTCATGATCTTATGGTCCTGGGATTGAACCCTGTTCAGTGTATTACAAAACATAATTTTTAAATTAACATATAATATATTATTTGCCCCAGGGGTACAGGTCTGTGAATCATCAGGCTTACACATTTCATAGCACTCACCATAGCACATATCCTCCCCAATGTCCATAACCCAGCCACCCTATCTCTACCCCCCCAAACCCCAGGAACCCTCAGTTTGTTTCATGAGATTAAGAGTCTCTTATGTTTGTCTCCCTCCCAATCCCATCTTGTTTCATTTTTTCCCTCCCTAGCCCCTGTGACCCCTGCCCTGCCTCTCAAATTCCTCATATTAGAGACATCATATGATAATTGTCTTTCTCTGATAGACTTATTTCGCTTAGCATCATACCCTCTAGTTCCATCCACCTCCTTCCAAATGGCAAGATTTTGGGTTTTTTTATGGCTGCATAGTATTCCATTGTGTGTATGTATATATATACATACACACACACACACACACACACACCACCTCTTCTTTATCCATTCATCTATTGATGGACATCTAGGTTCTTTCCATAGCTTGGCTATTATGGACATTGCTGCTATAAACATTTGGGTGCACATGCCCCTTCGGATCACTACATTTGTATCTTTAGGGTAAATACCCAGTAGTGTGATTTTTGGGTCCTAGGGTATCTCTATTTTCAACTTTTTGAGGAACCTCTATGCTGTTTTCCAGAGTGGCTACACCAGCTTGCATTCCCACTAACAGTGTAGAAGGGTTCACTTTTCTCTGCAACCTCACCAACACCTATCATTTTCTGACTGTTTAAATTTAGCCATTCTGACTGGTGTGAGGTGGTATCTCACTGTGGTTTTTATTTGCATTTCCCCGATGCTGAGTAACGTTGAGCACTTTATCATGTGTCTGTTAGCCATTAGGATGTTTTCTTTGCCCAGATGTCTGTTCCTGTCTTCTGCCCATTTCTTGATTGGATTTTTTTGTTCTTTGGGTGTTGAGTTTGACAAGTTCTTTATAGATTTTGAATACTAGCACTTTATCTGATATGTCATTTGCGAATATATTCTCCCATTCTGTCCATTGTCTTTCAGTTTTGTTGACTGTTTCCTTTGCTGTGCATAAGCTTTTGATCTTGATGAAGTCCCAAAAGTTCATTTTTGCCCTTGCTTCCCTTGCCTTTGGTGATGTTTCTAGAAGGAAGTTGCTGTGACTGAGGTTGAAAAGGTTGCTGCCTGTGTTCTCCTCAAGGATGTGATGGATTCATGTCTCACACTGATGACTTTCATTCATTTTGAGTGTATTTTAATGCGTGGTGAAGGAAATGGTCCAGTTTCATTCTTCTGCATATGGCTGTCCAATTTTCTCAACACCATTTGTTGATGAGACAGTCTTTTTTTCCATTGGACATTCTTTCCTGCTTTGTCAAAGATTATTTAACCATAGAGTTGTGGGTCTATTTCTGGGCTTTCTATTATGTTCCATTGATCTATGTGTCTGTTTCTGTCTCAGTACTGTACTGTCTTGATGATGACAGCTTTGTAATAGAGCTTGAAGTCTGGAGTTGTGATGCCACCAACTTTGGTTTTCTTTTTCAACATTCCTCTGTCTATCCAGGATCTTTTCTAGTTTCATATAAATTTTAGGATTATTTGTTCCATTTCTTTGAAAAAAAATTGATGGCATTTTGATAGAGATTGTGTTAAATGTGTAGATTGCTTGAGGTAGCATGGACATTTTCACAATATTTGTTCTTCCAATCCATGAGCATGGAACATTTTTTTATTTCTTTGTGTCTTCCTCAATTTCTTTCTTGAGTACTTTATAGTTTTCTGAGTACAGATTCTTTGCCTCTTTGGTTAGGCTTATTCCTAGGTATCTTACGGTTATGGGTGCAATTGTAAATGGAATCAACTCCTTAATATCTCTTTCTTCTATCTTGCTGTTGGTGTATAGAAATGCAACTGATTTCTGTGCATTTCATATCTTGACACTTTACTGAATTCCTGTATGAGTTCTAGCAGTTTTGGAGTGGAGTCTTTTGGGTTTTCCACATAAAGTATCATATCATCTGCAAAGAGTGAGTTTGACTTCTTTGCTCATTTGGATGCCTTTTATTTCCTTTTGTTGACTGATTGCTAAGGCTAGGACTTCTAGTACTATGTTGAATAGCAGTGGTGATAGTGGGCATCCCTGCCATGTTCCTGACATTAGGAGAAAAGCTCTCAGATTTTCCCCATTAAGAATGATATTCAGTGGGGTGCCTGGGTGGCTCAGTGGGTTAAAGCCTCTGCATTTGGCTCAGGTCATGATCCCAGGGTCCTGGGATCGAGCCATCGGGCTCTCTGCTCAACAGGGAGTCTGCTTCCTCTTCTCTCTCTGCCTGCTTCTCTGCCTACTTGTGATTTCCTTCTGTCAAATAAATAAATAAAATCTAAAAACCCAAAACAAAGCAAAACAAAAAAAGAATGATATTCACTGGGTTTTTCATAGATGACTTTGATGATATTGAGGCATGTACTCTCTATCCCTACAGTTTGAAGAGTTTTTATCAAGAAAGGATGCTGTACTTTGTCAAATGCTTTTTCAGTATCTTTTGAGAGTATCTTATGATTCTTGTTCTTTCTTTTATGAATGTATTGTATTACTTTGATTGATTTGCAGATGTTGAACCAACCTTGCAGCCCAGAAATAAATCTCACTTGGTTGTGGTGAATAATCCTTTTAATGTACTGTTGGATCCTATTGGCTAGTATTTTGGTGAGAATTTTTGCATCCATGTTCATCAAGGATATTGTTCTGTAATTCTCCTTTATGATGGGGTTTTTGTTTGGTTTGGGGATGAAGGTAATGCTGGCCTCGTAGAATGAATTTGGAAGTTTTCTTTCTGTTTTTGTGTTTTGGAACAGTTTCAGCAGAATAGGTATTAATTCTTCTTTAAGTGTTTGGTAGAATTTCCCTGAGAAATTCTACCAAATTTGGGAAGCCATCTGGCCCTGCGCTCTTGTTTGCTGGGAGATTTTTGATGACTGCTTCAATCTCCTTACTGGTTATGGGTCTGATCAGGTTTTCTATTTCTTCCTGGTTTAGTTTTGGTAATTTATATATCTCTAGGAATGCATCCATTTCTTCCAGAATGTCAAATTTGCTGGCATATAGTTGTTCATAATATGTTCATATAATTGTTTGTATTTCTTTGGTGTTGGTTGTGATCTCCCCTCTTTCATTTATAATTTTATTAATTTGGGTCCTTTCTCTTTTCTTTTTGATAAGTCTGACCAGGAGTTTATCAATCTTATTAATTCTTTCAAAGAACCAGCTCCTAGTTTCGTTGACCTGTTCTAGTATTCTCCTGGCTTCTATTTCATTGATTTCTGCTCTGAACTTTATTATTTCTCTTCTCCTGCTGGGTTTAGGCTTTCTTTGCTGTTCTTTCTCCAACTCTTTTAGGTGTAGGGTTAGGTTGTGTACTTGAGACCTTTCTTGTTTCTTGAGAAAGGCTTGTATGCTATATACTTTCCTCTCAGGACCACCTATACTGTGTCCCACGGATGTTGAACAGTTGTGTTTTCATTATCATTTGTTCCATGACGTTTTTCAGTTCTTCTTTAATTTCCTGGTTTACCCACTCATTCTTTAGTAAGATGCTCTTTAGCCTCCATGTATTGGAGTTCTTTCCAACTTTCCTCTTGTGATTGAGTTCTAGTTTCAGAGCATTGTGGTCTGAAAATATGCAGAGAATGATTCCAATCTTTGGTACCAGTTGAGACCTCATTTGTGACCCAGGATGTGATCTATTCTGGAGAATGTTCCATGTGCACTGGAGAAGAATGTGTATTCTGTTGCTTTGGCATAGAATGTTCTGAATATATCTGTGATGTCCATCTGGTCCAGTGTGTCATTTAAAGCCTTTATTTCCTTGTTTATCTTTTGCTAAGATAATTTGTCCATTTCAGTAAAGGGGGTGTTAAATTTCCCTACTATTATTGTATTACTGTCAATGTGTTTCTTTGATTTTGTAATTAATTGGTTTATATAATTGGCTGCTCCCATGTTAGGGGCATAGATATTTAAAATTGTTAGATCTTCCTGTTGGACAGACCCTTTAAGTATGATATAGTGCCCCTCCTCATCTCTTATTATAGTCTTTGGCTTAAAATCTATTTATCTGATATAAGGATTGCCACCCCAGTTTTCTTTTGGTGTCCATTAGCATGATAGATTGTTTTCCGTCCCCTCACTTTAAATCTGGAGGTGTCTTTGGGTCTAAAATGAGTTTCTTGTAGACAGCATATCAATGGGTCTTTTTTAAAAAAATCCATTCTGATACCCTATGTCTTTTGATTGGGGCATTTAGCCTATTTATATTCAGGATAACTATTGAAAGATATGAATTTATTGCCATTGTATTGCCTGTAAGATGACTGTTACTGTATATTGTCTCTGTTCCTTTCTGGTCAGTTACTTTTAGGCTCTCTCTTTGCTTAGATGACCCTTTTCAATATTTCTTGTAGGGCTGGTTTGGTGTTTGCAAATTCTTTTAGTTTGGGGTTTTTTTGTTGGTTTGTTTGTTTGGTTGGTTTTTTGTTTTATGTATTTTTATTTGTTTGTTTGGTCCTGGAAGCTTTTTATTTCTCCTTCTATTTTCAATGGCAGCCTAACTGGATGTAGTATTCTTGGCTGAATATTTTTCTTGTTTAGTGCTTGAATATATCATGCCAGTCCTTTCTGGCCTGTCAAATCTCTGTGAATAGATCTTCTGCCAATCTAATATTTCTACCATTTTATGTTACAGACTTTTTTTCCTGAGCTGCTTTCAGGAATTTCTTTTTGACCCTGACAATTCTAAGTTTTACTATGGATGACAGGTTGTGGACCTATATTTATTGATTTGGAGGGTGGTTCTCTGTGCCTCCTGGATTTTGATGCTTGTGCCCTTTGCCATCTTAGGGAAATTCTCTACTATAATTTGTTCTACTATATCTTCTGCATCTCTCTCTCTTCTTCTTCTTCTTCTGGAATCCCAATTATTCTAATTTTTTTGTTTTTTGTTTTTGTCTTATGGTATCACTTATCTCTCAAATTCTCCACTCGTGGTCCAGTTTTTTGCTCAGCTTCTTTATTCTCCATCATTCAGTCTTCTATATCACTAATTCTCTCTTCTGCCTCATTTTTCCTAACAGTAAGAGCCTCCATTTATTATTTCACCTCATTAATAGCTTTTTAAATTTCAAGTTAGTTAGATTTTAATTATTTTATTTCTGAAGAAAGGGATTCTCCAATCTCTTCCATGCTTTTTTCAAGGCCAGATAGCACCTTGATAATGGTCATTCTGAACTCTAGTTCTGACATATTACTAATGTCCATATTGATTAGATCCCTAGTCATTGGTACTGCCTCTTGTTCTTTTTTTGGGGGGGGTGAGTTTTTCTGCTTTGTCATTTTATCCAGATAAGAATAGATGAATGAGAGAACAAAATACTAAAATAGTGGCAAAGACCCCAGAAAAATATACTCTAACCAAATCAGAAGAGACCCGAAACTGGGGGAGAAGTATGGGGGAAGAAATAAATTAATAATAAATAAAATAAATAAATATATTATATATATATATTTGAGTATATTCTGGTCTCTTAGAAGAAACTACCTCCCAAAATTTTAAAGAAAGAACAACTATTTACATATACAAAAATAAGAGTAAACATGATGAAAGGATGGAATATGACTGTAAAAATGAAAATTTTTAAAATTCTAAAAAAGGAATTGGTAAGATAAGTTGGTTAGAAAGAGGGAAAAAAAAGAGGAGAGAATGTGATCAGCCTGGAGCCTAGAACAAAGCCACGTGCTAGATTTAGGATATATTTTGATCTATTAGAAGAAATTGTATCCCAAAATTTTAAAGAAAAATAAAACTCTATATGTATGCAAAAAAAATAAGGCTAAATACCATGAAGGGATAAAATATGACTATAACAATAAAAATATAAAAGATTTTTTTAAAGGTATTGATAAGATAAAATAGTTTTAAAAAAACATTAAAATAGGAAGGAGGAAATTTTTTAAAAAGTAGAATAAGAAAAAAATTTTTTTAATTTAACTTTGAAAGACTAAAGGATCATGGGGAAAAGACCATAAATTCTATGTGTTGCTTTCCCCTAACTCTGGAATTCCACTGTTCTCATTGACTAATGAACTTGGTCTTGGCTGGATGCTCTTGCTAATCTTCTGGGGGGAGGGGCCTGTTGCAGTGATTCTCAAATGTCTTTGCCTGAGGCAGAATTGCACTGCCTTTGCCAGCGGCCAGGCTAAGTAATCTGTTCGGGTTCACTCTCAGGAGATTTTGTTCCCTGAACGCTTTCCATACAGCTTTGAAGGACAGAAGTGAAAATGGCAGCCTCCCAGTCTCTGGCTGGAGGAGCTGAGAGCCCAGGCCCCACTCCTCAGTGCATCCTCAGAGAAAAGCAGCCAATCCCTCCCATCTCCTTGGTCTCTGGCCACACTCCATGCTTACCAGACCTGTGACCAAACATTTCTATCTCTGGTGCATGGCCCCGTTTGGAGTCTCCAAACCCAGCAGATTCCTGCAGCATGCTTTTGCACCACCCCTCCTGGGAGAAGAAGGATGAGTCTCCCGAGTCTGCCACTTGTGGGGTCCTTGCTTGAAGAGTCATAGTGTGACTATGCCTTGGAGCATGGTTTAAGGTATCCCTGAGCTGGGAGCCCCCTCCTCGGCTCCATACAGCTGGCTTCCCTGTTCCAATACCTAGGAGCTCTGCTGCACTCAGGCACCCCCTGTGACCCTGCAGGTCCTGAGACCACATTGTCCCCATGAGGGCTTCACCCTCAGCTGGAGTGATGTCCCTCAGTGGAGCAGACTTCTAAAGTTCTGATTTTGTGCTCCACTGCTCTACCACTTGCCAAGAGCCAGCCCCTCCCTCCGCATCTCTGTTCCCCTATATCCCCTTGGATTCACTTCTCCGTACGTCCTACCTTCTAGAAAATGGTCGCTTTTCTGTTCCTAACATTGCTGCTCTTCTTCTCTTCTATCTCCTGTTGAGTTTGTAGGTGTTCAGAATGGTTTGATAACTATCTAGCTGAATTCCTGGGACCTGATGATATTCAGCTCTCCTACTTCTCTGCCATCTTGATCCTCTCTCTCTCTTTCTCTTTTTTTTCACTTTTTCTGACAGATCTTTTTTTTTTTTTCTTCACCCCATTGCCTTGGAAGACATACATCTATTTCTATTTCTTGTGCAATTTGCCTTACTTTAATAGAACACATAACTTTATGTTTTTTCCCCAAAATGCTAAAGGTCATTGTTAGTTTTATCTTTGTCCTCTCTGAACAAAGACCTTAGCTTCCTTCTACTTCTCTAAAAGTTCCTCTCCCATCTTGTCTATTTTCTATGTTATTTAAAGTTAAGTTTCTCCTTGTTTCTAAAAGCTTTTAACCATCAATATTGTCTGTATTTACATTTATCAATATAATTTGCAGATTCTTTGGCACATTTTTGCTTCTTGCGTCTCAATACTTTTTTTTTCTAGATTCATTTTTCTTCATACTTAATTCTTTAGCTGTTTTTTTCTGCCTGACTCGGTAAGCATAAGTGCTCTGTATGTCTGGAAATATTGTTTATTTCATCCTCACTTGTGAAAAGTAGTTTAGGTGGGTATAGAATTCTAGCTTAACATTTTACCCTTCCTCCTCTCATTGAGGATATTTCTCCCCTATCTTCTGCCATCAGCTCTTACCTGTAGTGCTTTGTTGTTAATCTGATGGTTTTCTGGGTTTTGTTTTTGAGGAATATGTCTTTTCTTTCCAGTGACTTTTAAGGTTTCAAGTTAGCCCCGATGTCCTGCAATTACAAAATTCTAATTTTGTTGTGAGACTACAAGCTTAGTTGTTCTTGAGGACACATTATAACTTCCTGGTCTCAAAAACCTAACAGATTAATAACTGTTTTGAAAGCTCGAATGGTTTACTGTCAAGTGAAGACCATATTCATTGAGTCAAATAGTATTATTATCAAAGAGTTTCTCATTATGTTGTCTCTTCAAAACCACTTAAATAGATCTGATAGAAGTGGCCATAAATCAAGACTTCTGCTTAATGTGAGGTACTCTCACTTACTATATATGAAATCCAGCTTTAAAATAACACAATTTGCAAATAAGATATGAAAATCATCTCATGGTCATCACGTATAGGTATGTCTCATTACAAAACTGATCTCAAAAAAAAAAAAAAGACTATCTGAATTTTCATACCAGATAAATAATATTAAGGGTTCTTATAAGACAAATTGAGAGTTGTATTGGTCTGGTCTGGTTTGATTTTGCTTAATTTTGAGGACTTATTAGGATTTTCTACCTTTTCAAAATGTTAGTATACTCTCTTTGTGCAGTCCAAATATTTCAATTTACAAAAAATCTAGCTTAATATGCACCTTTTCAGAAACACATTATCCTTTAATATGTGATTCTTTTGTTTGTGTGTGTTTGTAGTGCATGTGAGTGATTGTGTTTGTGTGGTGGATAAACCCACATTCAAAAATAAGTTCCAGTTTAACCAGTTGGGCTACAAACAGCCCTCTGTGCTTTTGTGGGGCTCCATAACCTACATTTAAAACCTTGACTATATTAAAAACAAGAAAACTCTTTGCTTCTGAACTCTTAACAGATCTGTCCCTTGTTAAAAGTTTCCTGGACATTTAGCTGATTATATGCATGGAGTTTCCTCAAATGACTAGAATGTGAAAACTGTGTTAGCACTATCAAATGTTAGAGGCTGAAAGGGCCACAGAGATCTTCTAGTTGAGTACTATATAAGCTTTGCATTTTCTAGGTAAGAGAACAGTTTAAATGCCTTAACTGCTCACAGAGCAGTTAGTAGAGATCCTGGAGTGGATGGATGTCCAGCCTCTGTGTTCTCCTCCCTGCTGCCTTTCTCTCATTCTAAAAGTATTGATTAATAGTAGGAAGAGTGCACCAGCAGCAGTAAATGACTGATGCATGTGTGCTACTTCATAGAAAGCACTTCTATGGGCAGATAATGCCTTCTGTTAGGATTACTTCATTGACCAGTGCTTAGACTGTAGGTGTTTCAAGCTACTGCCTCTCTCCCTCAACAGATAATGTGAGAATATAGATATCCTGCTACAGAAATCGCCAGAACAGTGGCTGTTTACCAGGCAAAGAACCACGGCTGGACAGGATTCTGGGGAAGGGCCTAAGGAATGAGAATGGGAAGTCAGTCTCTAGCTCATTGGGCATGATCATCACTAGCATTACACAACTCCCCAGGGCCCAGCATATGGGTGGCTTACCTGAGGTTCCCAGATTTGGAGAGCTCTGACCCAGAAGATGATGGTCAAGAAGGAAGAGAAGGCTTCTGTCCACAGGTATTTAAAAGGACCCTTCAAATGTGTCTATGCATGAACCTGCTCGTGTATGAAGGTATTGCCATGAAATGAGACTTTTCATCTTGAATTCCCATTTTGAACGGATACAGAAAATCTTATCTAGCTATTTTCAGGTAAATCTACCCAATTTCAGTGACTTCCTAGCCATTCCAGTTTCATAGCCAGTCATATCGTGATTTTCTTCTCCCTCTTTCTCCTTATCCCTGAAGTTGACCCTAATATCCAACTCCTTTCACATTTGGCAACATGGTGGTGAGGGGTTGGGAGAGGAGTGGTGGCTAGGCACCTAATTCTTGGTGCTTTACTGCCTTGTTGCTTCAAATGTACCCCATACCGCCTGGTCTCCAAGAAGTCTTCCCAGATTTCCTACAGTCCTGTCCAATGCTAAAGCTCAAGGTCCCATGGGCTTGCTACCTCCTAGGTAGCTTTTGTGTGTCATTGAAGAGCCTTGGACATATTCACATGGCCACTCACACACTTTCAGAGACACAGGGAGCTCAGGCTACCTTCCGGCCCTGTATGTCAACTGCTGTTTCCACCTTACTGTTGATACACAACCATGGAGCCAGTTGCCATCTCCCTGGACAGGGCACAGGTCCCCTCCATTCTCAGATGCCTAAACTCAACAGGAGCTCCTTGTGTGCCTTCAGCAGACACACCCACATCTGCAAGGTGGCTAGCATGGGGGTGGGGAGATGGGGGCATAACTTCCACACTGCACCCAGCTATCTTATTTCCCCTTCAGCTCTCCTCTCTCCACTCAGAGTAAGGGTTTCACCTGTTGGCTCAGAAGTGGGGAGGTTACGGGTGGAGAGAAGGCAGGGAAAATGGGTGCTATCTTCTCATATCCTCTTTCAGATCCTCCCTCTGTCTATACCTAGAGAAGGCCTTCTGAGGCTTTGTTCTTGATTTCTGCAGTTTGGATTATGGCAAGTGAAGGGGAATGTAATCACATACCACAGGCAGGTGGCATTTTATTATCCTTCAGTTCTGGAGGCTGAAGTCTGAGATCAGAGTGTTGGCTGGGTTGGTTCCTCTTGAAGGCTGTGGGGAATCATTTGCTCTGCGCTCTGCTCTGTCCCTAGCTTCGGGGGGTTTGCTGGCATCACCCCGATCACCCCGAAGCATCCTTTCCTCCTCACATGGTGTTCTCCCTGTGTGCATACCTGTCTTTGTGTCCAAATTTCCCCTTTCTTAAGGAAACTGATCGCATTAGATTAGGGCCTTTTTAGCTTAATTACATCTGCAAATAAGGTCACTGTGACACTTCATTTTTATGTGTCAACTCAATTAGACCATGAAACCCAGATAGTCGGTCAAACATTAGTCTAGATGTTTCTCAGAATGTTTTGTTTGGTTGGTTTTTGTTTTTTACTGGAGATTCATGTTTACATCAGTAGGCTTTGAGTAAAGCAGATTACTCGCCATAATGCATGTGGGGGAGGTGCACCTCCTCATCTGCAGGCCTTCGTGGAAGACACTGACCTCCCCCAGGCAAGAAGAAATTATGGCAGCAGCCTGCCTTTGGACTCAACCAATGACTCCTCCCTGAGTCCCCAGCCTGCCAGCCTCCTTTGCAGATTTGGGAATTGCCAAGCCTTCATAATTACATGAGGCAAGTCCTTAAATCAACCAATTTCAGGCCACCTGGGTGGCTCAGCCTTTAAGTGTCTGCCTTCGGCTCAGGTCATGATCCTAGGGTCCTGGTATTAAACCCCATATTGGGCTCTCTGCTCAAGAAAGAGAGAGAGAGAGATAGAGGGAAAGACAGAAAGCCTATTGGTTCCATTTCTCTGAAGAACCTGACTGGTATTAATATAATTACGGGAATGGTGGGGAGTTAGAACTTTAACATATCTTTTTGGGATAGGGGGAGAGTTCAATCCATAACAGAAAGCATCCAGACCACAAGAGAATGGTGTGTGTGATGATGGCAGGGGTGGGGGTGGCATGGACAGGCATCTCCACTAATGCTATGTACGTCCCATACTCCAGGACTGTTGTCACCAGCAATGTATGAGGAGGGCTCCAACCTCTCCACATCCTTGACACATTTTCTTAACTCTCTTAGTCTATAGGCTCCCCCCTACTTTTTTCTACATTTTCCCCCCTTGTAAATTATTTGTTATTTGTCAAACTTTAGGTCATTTTTCCTGTAGTTATTCCCTCATAATGATTATATTCACATGGATTGTTTAAAGTGTCTCTATTTTCCCTGTATTTCTTCTTAACGACCCCATCTCAAACAGTTCACCCCCTCTTCCATTCCCGCCAGCCACGCTGGCTTTATATCAAGTCAAGAATACCAAGCACTGCCTGGCCCAGGGCCTTTGTACATGCTGTTTCCTCTGTTTGGAACTTTCCCCTTCACTTTGAACTTGTAGATCTCGGATTAAATGTCTCTCTTCACTAAGAGTTCCCTTAATTACTTTCCCTCCAAGCACCCTGGGTCCTCTCATTCATGGCTCTTATCACACTTCACTGTGTATTCCTTTCTTTTCTTAGAGAAAAAGAGAGAGTGTGCATGCATGCACACGAGCGGGGCCAGGGTGCAGGATGGGACAGGGGAAAAGGGAGGGGGAGAAAGAGAGAATCTTAAGTAGGCTCCATGTCCAGTGCACAGCCCGACAACAGGGCTCTATCTCACAACCCTGAGATCATGACCTGAGCCAAAACCAAAAGTCTGACATTCAACCAACTGAGCCACCCAGGCACCCATTCACTGTATTTCTTCATGAGGTCATTTGCAGACAGCCCATCAGACTGTGAGTGCCATGAAGCAGGGCCCACATCTGCTTCATTCATGACCGCTGCAGCGTGAGTCACAGAACCATTTACTTGCTAACCAAATCAGTCAGTCCTCAGAGGAGCAGCGTTGGACCTGAGCTCAGGCCCTGGGCAAGACTATGTGGCCACCCAGGTCCTAGATCGCGGACGGAGGCTCTCATAGAGAAGACCGTAATAAATGAGCCACAAACTGTCAGCACCAGAATCAATTAAAGCCCTGTTTACATTTCTTTGTCAAACATAATCACTTAGTGTTTGAATTAAAGTCAGGCTCACTATTGACAGCCTCTACTGTGCGTCAAATATTGATATGATTTCTACGCTATAAGACTGTTATACAAATGCTCACACATACACACACACACATCCTTTGCTGGATGGGGGAAAGCAAGTCACCCGGAAGTTCAGTAACCAGCCCAAGGTTACAAATCTAGGAAGTGCTGGAGCCAGGATTCAAAGCCGGGCAGTTTGGCCCTAGCGTCTGGGTTTCAGGTCACTCTGTTGATAACCTCTGTGTCCCGATTATTGAACTCCATAGAACAACCACATACGTAAATAGCACATGGGTCCTCTAAAATGGAAGGGTGCCTCCCTCTCCTACCGCCGCCCCCTCAATCCTCCTCCTGC
Source organism: Mustela putorius furo (assembly GCF_011764305.1). Lineage (NCBI taxonomy): Eukaryota > Metazoa > Chordata > Mammalia > Carnivora > Mustelidae > Mustela > Mustela putorius. The sequence goes on from NW_025421998.1 coordinate 18,674,814, forward strand.
ATTCATTGGAAAGAAAAGTCACTGCAAATGGTATCTGGGAGTGGGTGGGGAGTGGGGGGAGGCCCAGAGCCTAAAGAACCAAGATTAAATCTGGTTTAGTTTGGTTTTGTTCTTTCTTTGCTATTTGCTGCTCTAAGAAGAAGCGCCCTCACCACCCCCCCCCCACTGCCAATCACTGAGCAGGTGGGGTGGGGAGGGGTTTGGTCATCAGGGAGGAAAGGAAGGGGTTTCTGGTATCTGGGTTCTCCTTGTGTTCAGCGCGAGGGGACCAGCTCATAGGTGTTTTAAGCTCCAGGGCCTCCTGAATGGGCCACTTGGCACTTACTGGTGAAGCACCCAGCTTGACCCTGGGGGAAAAGGGGCAAGATGAATGAATGCCTTTTGGGGGCTTTGTCTAGGGAGATAAGAAGCGCCCCAACCCCTGGAAGTCCCCAAGGCCAAGACCTAGATAGGGGGCTGCGAAAGCAGGTATGGAGTCAGTCAGCGAGGTCAGTGCCTCTGCAGGGAGGGGACCCTCTGGGGCATTGTGTGATCCGAGAGCCGAGGGACCCCTTTACAAGCGGGCGGCACTGTGGCTGAGTGGCCAGTGGATCAGCCGTACACCTGGACGACAGCTGGGGACAAGGAAGGGCAGCAGCTGGTGAGCCCCATGGCCCTGCCCCATCCCAGGTGGAGGACTCCTGGCCGCGTGACAAGAGACCAATGCTCCAGCCTAACCACACAGGTCCAGACCCCATGACACTTGACAGTACTCCTCAGAGCAGCTGGATGGAGGCACAACTGGAAAGAAGAAAGTTTTTATTCAGTGCCCTCAGTTCGGGACCCTTCTCCAACAGGTTTTCAGGAGAGAATATTCTACCACTGACCTAATTATTCATGGAAGTCAATAAGTTCTCCAGGCATCTGAGCTTGAGGGAAGCAGGGGAGGGGAGGGGCAAGTAAATATAGGTTTTTTTACTCAGATCTCTCCTATTCCTACTGTAACAAGGGTGGTCTGGGAAGGAACAGTGAGTCATTTCTCTCTTTTTTTTTTTTTATATTTTATTTATTCATTTGACAGACAGAGATCACAAGTAGGCAGAGAGGCAGGCAGAGAGAGAGAGAGGAGGAGGAAGCAGGCTCCCTGCTGAGCAGAGAGCCCGATGCGGGGCTTGATCCCAGGACCCTGGGACCATGACCCGAGCCGAAGGCAGAGGCTTTAACCCACTGAGCCACTCAGGCGCCCCAGTGAGTCATTTCTCTTTAAGTGTTTCTGAGGTCTTTGATTTGGCAAGGTCCTTTCTGCCTGAGATGTCTCCAGTTTCTCGGCATTTCCTCTGCCCCTGTTAAAGGGGTATCAAGTGAGGGGGAAAGGGCATGAGGAATGAGAGAGCCTACCTAGGCAGAAGTGAGCATCTGCAGGAAGCCGGACACAGGGCTCTCTCTCTTGGCTTCAGCACCATGTCTGCTTAAGGGTGCCTGGCGGATACATTGGTTGATGTACCAGTGTCCCTGGGAAACTCCAAGCAGTCGATGCAAGCAGGCATGAAAGAAAACAGAGGAAAGTCTAGGGTTTCTATGTACCCAGGCTGCAGGACAGCTCTTCTTTCACGGATCAAATCTGTGGGTTGCGAGCTTATGCTGAGGTCTAATTGTTAGAGCCGGGATGGAGGCCAGCGTTTCCTTGGAAAGTCCACCGTAGAACCAGGTTCTGTGACTCACAGCCTTGACAGTGTGTGGTCTGGGAGGGACAGATGGCACCCTGCTAGCCATGGCAGCACCCAGAGGTGGTGGCAGTGGCTATCCTTAATGAGAAATCAATTCTGACTTTCTTGGGTTGCAGCTGAGAAGGTGGTATTTGTGGTGGTGTTTTTAAGCAGCCTTCCCACCCAGTGCAGAGCCCGACACGGGGCCCGAACTCACATCCCTGAGATCCAGACCCGAGCTGAGACCAAGAGTCAGATACTGGGGCACCTGGGTGGCTCAGTGGGTTAAGCCTCTGCCATTGGCTCAGGTCATGATCCCAGGGGCCTGGGATCGAGTCCCACATCGGGCTCTCTGCTCAGCAGGGAGCCTGCTTCTCCTCATCTCTCTCTCTGTCTGTCTCTCTGCCTATTTGTGATCTCTCTCTGTCAAATAAATAAATAAAATCTTAAAAAAAAAAAAAAGAGTCAGATACCTAACCAAGTGAGGCCCGGCGCTCTGAGAAAGGGGTATTTGTAGCAGGTGAGGTTTCAGAAAATGGTAATAAGAAGACATTTCTTCATGAACCAAATCAAGAAGACACCTTATGTGGACATTTGAATATCTTAATTTGAATACTTGGCCTTTGGCAGTAACTCCTGGATGGGCTTCATCAACTACACAGGGTATGAACGCGTGTGTGTGTGTACACATTTGTATGCATACGCACACACGCACGCACACACACAGTGCACATACAAGGGAATTTTTTGGCAAGATACTACGCTACTGGTCAGTAGGATTGGGGTGGGCACGGCAGAGATGCTGGTCAGAGCCTTTCCAGCATCATCATCTTCTTGGGGAATTTAGCCTCTCATGATCCCTAAAAGGAGAAGCTTCGTTTACCCTACTCACATCTCCCCTAGCCACAAATGACTGGAACACAGCGCTCCACCACCTCCAAGGACCCCAGGCCATAGACAGGACTGTGTCAGCCATATTTGCTCTTTCCTTTTTTTTTCTCTCAAGACCTTGACCTAAGAGACATGAAAATGGTCAAATGATGGTGGTTATGTAGAATCAAGAGAGGGAAAATGAGAGGCACCTGGCTGGCTCAACTGGTAGAGAATGCAATTCTTGATCTTGGGGTTGTAAGTTCAAGCCCCATGTTGGGTGTAGAGATTACTTAAAAATAAAATCCTTTTTAAATTTTTTTTTATTTTTGTTTAAGATTTTATTCATTTATTTGACAGAGATCACAAGTAGGCAGAGAGGCAGACAGAGAAAGAGGAGGAAGCAGGCTCCCTGCTGAGCAGAGAGCCCGATGCGGGGCTCGATTCCAGGACCCTGGGATCATGACCTGAGCCGAAGGCAGAGGCTTAACCCACTGAGCCACCCAGGTGCGCCAAAAATCTTTTTTTAAAGGAATTTATGTATGTATGTATTTGAGAGAGAGAGAGTACGCACGCAATGTATGAGTGAGCACAAGCAAGGGGAGGGACAGAGCAAGAGGGAGAGGGAGAGGGAATCCCAAGCCGACTTCCCGCTGGGCATGGATCCCTACACGGGGCTTGGTCCCATGACCCTGAGACCACAACCGCAGCTGAAACCAGGAATCTGACGCTCAACCAACTGAGCCACCCAGGTGCCCCTTAAAAATAAAACCTTAAGAAAAGATTGGGGGAGTGTGCTGATAAGTAAATAGAAAGGGAAAGAGAAGCAGGAACAGAAGCACACGCTCAGATGAAAGCAGAGAGGAGAAGAGTCTGTGGACCCGTGAGAGAGGCAGGGGAAACTTGACATGCTAACACCGCAGGTCCGCTCTGAGTGATCCAAAGAGCCTTCATCCCTAATCTCAGGGTCGAGCCTTTAACCCTGATTAAACTCAAACCAGTTTGAGTAGTGTTCTTTTTCTTGCAACAAAATGATCCCTATAGCAGTACAAAAGGGGAGGATAGATGTCCAAGACCCCAAGGATAAGCATATCTATATGAGGATTATTAGGATGTCTGTGATTTCAGCAAGGTAGAGTCAGTCCTATGACGTATGTGCCGGTTCATTTAAGCTTTGAGCTTTTCCTCTAAGGGCCGTCAGTTGCTCTAATGGAAAATTCCACTCCAGAGCAGTCAGCTCATATTCTATCAGAAAAACCAGACTCCAGAAGCAGCCACTCCAAGCACTTCTGTGATGGAAGTCTCACGGAGTACCTGAGGCTTGGTTAATTAGCATAGTGAGTGTCAGAAATGGAGTTTTATTGTTTAAATTAGTACAGTGTTAATAGGTACAATGAATATTAGAAATGGACTCTATGATGAAATTAAAGGTCTTCAAGATAGGTGGACTGGCTAAAACAGTTTGGTCATGTACTATCCTTCACTGTTCCGCGAGCAGCACGGTGGATGTGGGGATGTGTGGCCCGAGGTCCCCCTCCCAGAAAGGGCTTGCAGCAAGGGGTGGGTTCGGCAAGCATCTCTGGCCGCCCGCCCCTTCAGGGTCCGCTTCAGCTGTAGGAGCCTCCTTGTTCAAGGCCACCTTCCTGGGGCGGCCCTTGTGCAGTGATTGATTGGGCCCAGCAGGGATGAAGTCCCAGCCATTTTGACAAAGTGCTAGGCAACCCTGTAGGGCAGCCTTCAGTCCAGGGCTCAACTCGGGGTTGCTTGATGTCTCCTCCAATGTACATTATCATTCATATTTTCCGTCTGCTCAATCTCTATTCCTTCGTCCTCCTTTCTAAACAAAATGTACTTCAAATTGTATTGAATTGAAATCCTTCTAACTATTCCTATAAAGCTGTTCTTATTAACTAGTAAAGAATAACTATTATTTCATTAGCATTCATAATATATTGTTATTGGCATTGATAAGCCTCTTCAATTTGTGGATTATAACTCTCCACCAATATGAAAATAGATTGCATCATACTCTTTATAAACTATGACGGGAAAACACATACAATAAGTGTCAATGAAGTTTAAAGACCATCATGCTCCGTGATATTAAATTTGGGGCTTTTTTTTAAGAAGCGGAACAAGCCAGCCCTATATGTTAACTCATTTCATGTCAGTTGCATTCTGTTTCTGATGATGGTTCCTCCCCCCTTTCCTTTATGGGATTTGGTCCCTAACAGACATTTTCCACCCCAAACTCTGTCTCAGCACCTGCTTGCAGAGAGCCTGACTGGTGACAAATGGCACAGGGTGCCACTGCCGAGACAAAGCACCAGAGACCGGGTGGCTTCAACCACAGATAGTTACTGTCACACAACTCATCCCAAATGAAGATGTTGGCAGGGTTGTTTCCTTCCGAGGACTGTAGGGAAAGCGTCTGTCCCAGGCCTCTCTCCGTGGCTTGTGGATGGCTGTCTCCTCCCTGTGTCTCGATGACATCTTCCCTCTATGCCTGTCTGAGTCTGTATCCAAAATTCTGTCTGAGATCTCACCAGAAGCACCATTAACATTCCTATTTCGAGCAGCATTCTGTTCAGGATGGTACGTGTGTGCTCTAAGACAATAGAGACTTGCTCTCCAGCTCTTTCCTTCCTGAGCTCTCGCCCGAACCACTTTCATACCCATTATTTCTACCAATGATGTCTTCAAGGCAATTTAGGCTTTTTCAGTCCCATGTTTTAAATTTGTCCATTCCCCTACCCTTTCCTCACTCCAAAGCCACTTTCACATTTTTAAGGCATTTGTTACACCTGCAGCCCACTTCCTAGTATTAGTCAGGGTTCCCCAAAGAAGTAGAACCAATAGGAGACAAAGATCTAGATATAGACAGATTGAGATTTATTTTAGGAAATTGGCTCACATGGTTGTGGGGGTAGCAAATCTAAAATTCAAAGGGTAGGCTGGGGGCTGGTAACTCAAGTAAGAATTATTGTTGCAATTCTTGAGTCAACTGATGAGTCTGAAGGCTGGAAACTCAGGCCGAATCTCTATCTGTAGTCTGGGGTTAGAATTTCTTCCTCTTTGGGGCATCTCAGTCTTTGCTCTTAAATCCTTCAACTGATTGAATGAGGCCCACCAATATTATAGAGGATAATCTACTCAAAGTTTACTAATCTAAGTGTTCATCACATTTAAAAAAAAATGCGTTTTAAAAATGCCTTCACATCTAGACTGGTGTTTGACCAAGCAGCTTGGCACCACAGCCTAACCAAGTTGACACATAAAATTAAACATCACAAATATGCATCCTGGGATGGCCCCTGAGGCATGGTCCAGTATAGTTCAGTGTCTGTGCATTGGTTCAGGGGTGCTCTGGCCACCTGTTGCTGAGTCCCAGTGTAACAGAATCCTGCCTCTGAGGTATTATTGTCCCCACTTCAAATGACGCTCTCATGCAAGGCGGTGCTAAGAGCTCCTGAAAGAACAGAGTGCCCAGTCTCCATTGAGTTTATTAAATAGTTTGTTTGAATAGTTTATTTGAACCAGTTAGTTAAAAGCATTTGATAAATTTGTGTACGATGACCAAATTTGGTAGAAGATCTGGTCTCTTTACAAACTGGGAGCAAAGTTATGGGGGAGCAATTCACCCTAATTTACCTCGATCTCCCTCAAAAGCTGTCATCACTACCAAGAACCTAAAAGCATCGTGACCAAGTTGACATAGGTCAGTTCATAGTGACAGTGATATAGTCTCTGACGCCGGGCTTTATTTACAGAGGAGGGGGCGGGGACGCGCCGCTTCAAAGCGGAAGGTACAGCGAGTTTTTTTCCGAGACAGTGATATGTAGTCTCATTTTAGCTCAGGGACCCTCCCATGACTCACCACTTCATTTCATTCAGGTCTTATTGTTCAAATGTCGTCCCTTCTGGGCAGTGAATCTAACTACATTAGCCAGTGGACACGTGCACACACATACGCCATTTTCTGTCACTATGTCCAAATCCTGCTTCGTTTTTCTCATTGACGTTTATCAAACCTGAATGATATTTGGCAATTTTTAAATTGGGTTTGTTTTTCTCGTCTGCCAGTACAGGAGTATCAGAAGGGTACATGCCTTGCTCATGGCTCTGTCCCTAGAGCTTAGAGCCATACTGTGCCTATGTTGGAAGTTAATTATTATGTGTTGATTGAATATAGGAATGGATCAATGCAGAAGATCTACCTCTGTCAGGTGGTGATTATGGGGCACTGGGGCTTTAAGGCACAAAAGAGGTACTTTAAAACAAGTGGTCAGCTGTTAACTTTTGGTCCTGTAACTCTGCTTTGCCACTCTCTCGCCTTGCTGTTCTCACTTTCTGGAGTATCTTGATCCCTGGTCTTCCCACATAAGGAAGGCTCAATTTCTGGTCCCCAGGAAAGAGTTCATTTAACCTGCCCAATTGCATGAGAACTTCAGTAGATGTTGTTTTATGTCGAGTGGTATGTTTTGACTCTTCATGGATCACCCAGTGTTTCTAAACAGAAACACTGAAATGTAGTGACAGGTTGCTAATTAAGAGGATAAGGGCTGGCAAGTGGGGGGTGATAGCTAAGCAGAAAGAGGACACTAAATAAATTGATAAAGCAAACAAAACTCCAGAGGATATTTTAAGTCCACATAGAAGAATACTCTGTTTTCAAATATTGCTTAATTAGATAAGAAGCAACTACCTATTTACCAAAAAAACTAGTGTGTCAAATACAAATCATTCTTCATTAAGGCAGTTCTTCTCCATTTCTAAACCAGGCAGACTTTTGCTAATATACTTGCAGCATAGATATGCAAAAAAAAAGAAAAAAAGAAATGTATCTCTGATTAAACCTCTCTTCCCAGAGTTGGTTTACATGAAGTTTTTCTTTTTGACACCTACAGAAACAATAGCCACCTGTGTGATTCAGAAGTGGTGTTGGTGGAGGAGGCAGTGAAGGTGGAGGCCAAGGAAGTGATGGTGGTGGTGGTGGTGGTGGTGGTGGTGGAGGTGGTGGAGGTGGTAGTAGAGGTAGAGGAGGTGATGGTGGTGGAGGTGGTGGTAGAGGAGGTAGAGGAGGTAGAGAAGGTGGTGGATATAGTAGAGGTGGCAGAGGAGGTGATGGTGGTGGAGGTGGTGGTAGAGGAGGTGGTGGAGGAGGAGGTGGTGAAGGTAGGTGGTGACAGTAGCAGAGGTAGAGGAGGTGGTGGAAGTGGAGGAGGTGGTGGGGGTGGTAGAAGAGGTGTGGGAGGTGGTAAGGTGGGGGTGGTGAGGGATAGTTTGAGGTCAGCGTGTGGAGGCCAAGGATGTGGAGCTCGTCCCAGTGGAGGCGGTGATGTTGTTGGAGGTGGTGGTGGTTGGAGAGGTGGTAGTAGAAAGAACAGTATACACCTCTGAACCTCTCTCTGGACCACCCCCAAGAGACGTGCCATGGAGGCTTCCCCCTCCACCCGATCTGGCTTCAGTTGTCTCATCTCCAGAAGTTCAGGTTTCATAGAATGTGTTGAGATTGGCAGCTGTGCAGGGTTGACCTTCTGTCAACAGGGCCTCACCCTTGCTGAGTTTTGGAGAAATGTTGCCATCTAGTGCCCCACAGGAGTGTTCACTCTCTAAGACAATAAACCAGCCCCCACCCCCAGCTTCATTGTCCCCTCTCCCCCACCAGAGGTCACACACACCACAGGCAGGACTGGCAAGCGCAACCCCCTCACCTACAGGAGGAATCATGGAAATGTCTCCAGATATTTATCTAATCCCTTTTTCTCTTTACAAAATGCACAAGAGTAAGTTAGATACAACAAGAACAGCGACAGAATGACGATTTAGGCAGGAGTTAACATTTACTGTGTAGAGCACACTAAACTCAGTGAGAAATTAAGGAGTTCTAGACACAACAGTGAACTACATGAAGGGAGTCATGGCATGGCCTGAACCTTGCACTCTGGGTTATCTCCTTTTGGAGCCTCTTATCCCCCTCCAGGCCCACCAAAATATAAACCCTCCCACCCTGGCCCACCTAAAGCCCCCAGTCTATTCTCTCCAGCTCATCCTCTTGCCTTTCCGCAGGAACGGCTAGTGACATCCATCACCCACACTGTCGTCTGTGTTCCTTGACCTCCCCTGTCAGGTAGAAGAGGCCTATTTTTAACGGAAACCCTCAATGACTTCACAATGATTAGTGACTCTGTAGAGGGACAAGTGGCAAGCCAGGCCCGTGGGGAAGCTGCTTTGATTAGGATACTTTCTGTAGTTTCTTTCAAGCCCCAGGCATGCTCCAACTTCAACCCTGACCTTATCTTTCATGACGGATATATCTTGATTTAGATGTACATACTCATTTGTTTCCTTGATGCCAACCTCCCCAACTCGTCTGTGGGCTCCATGGGTGTGGGGACCCGGGCTGTGTTGTTCACTGCTAAACGCCCAGTGCCTGGCACCATGCCTGGCTCACAGGAGCCCTCGGACAAATGCTGGAGAGAAAACTGTGCCCATCTATAGGGGTATTTGGTACAGTGAATGGAGGCTGAGCACAGAGTTCAACACTCTAGTCAGAAGGGACACGGTGGTGTCACGATTCTCCAGTTGTTTTCCCCAAAGCCCTTGGTTCACTTGCTTTTAAGCTGAAACCTACCACCACCACCCCTCACCTTCCCCATCGTGAAGAGAAGCCCTTTCTCTATCTCCTCAGCCCATCCTCTGGGCCCTGGCAAGCCTTTAAAACATTCAAGGCAGCACAGTGTGAAAACAGCTCATCAGGTCCCTTCATTTTACAGACAAAGAAATCCGTGGAAAGCAGAGAAATGTGGAAAGGTGACAAAGGTAAGAGACTGAAGACCAAAAAAAGTGTATGTCAGAGAAGGAAAGTGCTTTGTCACAGTTTCCCCTTTCAGCCCTCGCTGTGATTCCAGAGCACTCTTCAAGAGCTGGCCTCTCTCCTTTGGGAATTCACAGCGAGATACATCCAGGCCAGCCTGAAAACAAAGCGTCCTGGAGAGAAGTCAGGGGCTCAGTATGCTGGAGGGATCTGCGGCCTCCCAGGTGGCTTGGAGGACCCTGACGGGTAAGGGGGATGCAAGCACCCCAGAGGATCTTTCTGGGAAATCGTGGCCACGTTGAGATGTTGAGGACAAAGGCTTTTCTGTCCTTTGCCACCCGTGAGGTGGTGCTTTTCTGAGCAGCTCTGATTATAAATCCCTGTCCTGCTAAGATGGGTAAACTTGGCAGCATTCAAGATCTGCCTTGTGTCTTAACTGTTTCTCAGTTGGTTTGGGTCTGGCAAAACCCCAAACGCATTCTGCCAAGTACTCTTTCCCTTAATTTCAAATCCCCTGAGTGGCTTAAGGGAAATTTCATCCATATGTTTCTGAGTCATTTACTGTGAACTCATCTTTTGGTAAAAGAAATATGTTCTCAAGCCAGCACAGTCCAGAGAATAGCAAAGTTTGAGGCTGAAATAGGTCATGCTTTCTTTGGGGAGAATTTCCTGAATTTTCTGAGTACAAGGAGGAGGCAAGACAGCAATATTTCCTTTTCTTATATTGCTTCCTCTTTCAGCATGTCCTTTCTTAAGGTTTACTTGAAAGCGTCTATAATTTAAGAAGCTGGTAAATGCCATATTTGCATTTGGATCTAAACAAAGTCTATAGAATTGTAGTTTTCAACACAAATTCTCATTTTTAACCTACGCTGGAAAAGAAACAAACAATTATTGAACACATACTACACAGTGAGTACATATCAGCAGCCTGGTGAGATAGACATTACCTTCATATGTAAAGAATCTGAGGTTAAGAAATTAGAAAAGGCGTCCTCTTAATGAAAGGCAAAGCCAAAATTCAAATCTATGGCTGACTCCCAAGTTCACATTCTGTCCACCAGCGCAGGTTCACCGAAATGCACAGAAGAGAGGCCCAACGCCTTCTAGCTGACAGTCATCCTAGAGCTAATGACGGATTCTGGCTAGATGTGTTTAAGGCAACGGGGACTAGACCTGACCTTACTGCAAAACAGTTATCCTCTTTTCTGTTGCCTTGGGAAGGTTTAGAACCTGCCTAACTACGGTGAGATGTCATACAATGACATGTTGTGGAAATTGTCAGTCTCGGAAGAGAAGTTTCCTCTATTGTTAATAGTGATGACAAGCCTCCAGGTACCGCCAACGGCTTACAAGAATTACAGGTAATAGAAGAACATGATAAACAATACCATGGGGATGCAGCCCCAAATCCAGAATGTTGAAAAGTCCACAAGGCAAACAGCCCAGCTTCTTCAATAAATAAATACCAAAGCAGGGACACCTGGGTGGCTCATTCACTTAAATAGCCGATTCTTGATTTTTGGCTCAGGTCATGATCTCAGGGTCATGATGTCAGGGTTGTGAGATCGAGTCCTGCCTCAGGTTCCACATTCAAGGCAGAGTCTGTTGTCTTTCTCTCCTTCTGCCTCTCCCCCTGTTCTCTTTCTAAAATAAAATCAATCAATCAATCAATAACAAAGGGGGAAAAATGAAGGCAAGAAAGCCTATAGATTCAAAAAGACAAGACATTTCAACTGAATACAATGTGTGGATCTTATTTGGATCCTGATTTGAGCAAACTAAGAATAAAAAGAAATCACGAGATAATCAGGGAAATTTGAGCACTTCCTGCATATCTTATATTAACAAATCAATGTTGTTTTTTGGATGTGGTAATGGTATTGTGATCGTGTTTTTAAAAAAGGAAGGACAGGTGCCTGGGTGGCTCAGTGGGTTAAGCCTCTGCCTTCGGCTCAGGTCATGATCTCAGGGTCCTGAGATCGAGCCCCGGCTCTCTGCTCAGTGGGGAGCCTGCTTCCCCCTTCTCTCTCTCTGCCTGCCTCTGTGCCTACTTGTGATCTCTCTCCCTGTCAAATAAATAAATAAAAACATCCACTGAGGCTGGGTGCTGGTAAAAGGGGTTCCTTCTACTAAACAGACAGACATTTATATGTTGGAAAGTGTCCATAATAAAAAATTTTAAAGTTATTATAATTATGATTTTTTTAAAATAAAAATCATCCTAATATTTTGCTTCCTGGATAAAGCTATGAAGGGAAAAATTTTAAGTGACCTTTTGCTAATGATAAACTGAATATATGCTCTCTTTCTAGCATCACATAAAATGAGAACAAGAACCCTAAATTAGGTCGTATGCCATCACATATATTCTTCTGCGAATTTTTTGATGGCCCTTTCCTAATGCGCACTGAAAGCGCACATGAACCGACGTGCTCCCACCACATCCAGCACCGGCTGTGTCCACAGCCGTCTTGTTTCATCTATGCCTTTCTTTCCCTCGCTCCCGATGGATTAAAAACAAATTCCAACACTTAACCACGATGGGCACGGAGTAATGTATCGAATTGTTCAATCACTACATTGTACCCCGGAAACTAATATGCCGCTGTACATTAACGATCCTGGAGTTTAAAAAAACTTAATAAAAAATAATTCCACGGATCATTATTGTTTCATCTGTAGAACTTCTGCGTGCATCTCTTTTTCTCTCAGATTCATGGGATTAACAGACGAGCTTCAGGTGGATTTGTAGAGTGAAGAGTCCGCCCAGAGATAACAAGAGATAAACGCGCGCGGATTTGGAGGTGCGGGAGACAGCGGAGGGCGGTTGGGGGGAGGAAGAAAGGCAGCAGGTGCAGAGTAACGGTTGAGAAGGGCAGATTAGAGGCTCAGAGCCACACCTGGGGGCTGCGGTTGCTGGGAGGGGACTCCCGTAGCTGATAGCCAGAGCAGGGGAGGGGCTGGCTGGGGAGGACAGCAGGGTCAGCCCCTCCGGCCTCTGCGCTCACCTCCTGTGCTGTGTGACGTCATCACACCCGAGCTGCTGCGGAGGGGGCCGCGCGGGGACCCGCAAGGTTTGGGATCCTCAAATGTGTTCACTGGAACTGTCAAAACGTTTCTTTCCACCCAATTTGATAAAAGCACTCCTCTGCCTCCTTCAGGAGAGAAAGGCAGTGAACATTTAGCCTTTTCCCGATGACTTAAAGCTGGTCAAGGACAATTTGGGGACTTATTTTACATGTGGGGCTCCTAAGCCAAAGGGTCACTAGATTGTTCTGTCTTTTTTAACAGGGTAAGATGGAAGTGGAAGGCAATCTTTTCTCCCTCCGCTGGACCTTGTTACAGACATCAAGATACCTGTTCCACTTCTGACCTGGCCTTTCTAACCCGGCTGTGAAGACTGTGACTGGGGGCACCTGGGTGGCTCAGTGACTTAAAGTCTCTGCCTTTTTGCTCAGGTCATGATCTCAGGGTCCTGGGATGGAGCCCTGCATTGGGTTCTCTGCTCAGCAGGGAGCCTGCTTCCCCCTCTCTCTCTGCCTGCCTCTCTGCCTACTTGTGATCTCTCTCTCCCTGTCAAATAAATGAATAAAATCTTAAAAAAAAAAAAAAAAAGAGTCCATTGGCTATGAGGATCCAGGAGGCTCACCTCTGAGGGAAGCATAGGTTTCCCTGTTTACGTCTTTAGAGCCTTGTTGTGCTTCACTTTTTAGTTTTTAGCAGAATCCTGGACAGTTAAGGCTGCTGAGTAGATGATGTATCACTTCTGTATTGCTTGCAGCTGTTTGATACATGATCAAAAAAGATCCTGAATCAGATCTCAGCATTTTCCAGAGATTGGAAAATATGGCAAGACCTAGGAGCTGGGCAACAAGTAGCCTGAAAATATAGCACACGGTAGTAGAAACACCCTCCTAGGTACCCTGGGATCTTGGTGGGAAAGAGTTTCGAATGGAAATAGTCATTTTTAAAAGCAGGTTTTATTCTAAAGGAGCATACCTTACAAAAAAAAAAAAAAGAAGAAGAAGAAGAAGAGAGAGAGATGCAGAACTTTAGATAAGAACACGTTCAACTCCATCAAAATCAGTAAGTCTAGGGGCGCCTGGGTGGCTCAGTGGGTTAAAGCCTCTGCTTCCGGCTCAGGCCATGATCCCAGAGTCCTGGGATCGGGGCCCACACTGGGCTCTCTGCTAGGCAGGGATCCTGCTCCCCACCCCACCCCCACCCTGCCTGCCTCTCTGCCTACTTGTGATCTCTCTGTGTCAAATAAGTAAATAAAATCTTAAAAAAAAAAAATCAGTAAGTCTAGGAGGGAAAAGATGCTCATCTGAGGAAGTGAATGAAAGAAGTTTTCCCCAAACAGAGTATGAACCTTTGCATAAAGACAGAGAGCAAGGCTGGAGGGACTCAACTCCCCAGCCATTGGTTACAGGTCTCGGTCCCCCACAAGAAGAACAGGTGGTCACCTTTCCTGCTATCTCACTGACAGTTTCCTCTCTGAGCAAGGAGACCCTGTGTTCCATTCCACCTTGACCGACAACAGAGTGTAGTTGATGTGTTGGAAATGAGAGGGATCTCCAGTCCAATTTTCATGGTGGTCTGGGGTTCCCCAGCACGAGAGATTGGAATGCAGGATGCCGGCAAGCAAAGGGTCTGGATGTTAGAAGGAAGGTTTTCACACTGTAAGGAAAAGACAGAACACATTTTATTCTAGCGGTGACTCTCAACCCTTCCTGAGCCATAAGATCATGTGGGGAATATGTATTCCTTGAACTTCTCCAGTTGAGCTATAAATTAGATAAACCCAAATGGACAACATTTAAGACCCTCACCCTTCATATGAGTTTAGATAAATGCATATGCTTTGTTACCCACCCTGCCATCAAGATAGAGGATATATCTGTCACCCCAGAAAGATTCCTCACACACTCTCCAGTCACGGGTAGGCTGTGCCATCCCACAGGCAGTGTCTGCTCTATTCCTTTCTCCATATCTTGGTTTTGACTGTCCTTGAGCTTCATATAAAGAGAATCACAGAGTAGGTCGTCTTTTGTATGTGGCTTCTTCTCTCGGCATCGTGTTTCCGAGGTCCATCCGTGTTGTCAGGTGAATCGGGACCTCTTTTCTGTAACAGTGGTATCTAACTGTATGGACGTACCACAGTTTGTTCCTTCCGTCTCTAATTGAGGGGCATCTGGATTGTTTCCAGTTAGGGGCTGTTACTCATGTAGCTGTGAAGTCTTTGAGTGTGTGTGTGGTTTGGTTTCTCTTGGATAAAAACAGATGTGGCATTTCTGTCCTGAGGAGGGTGTGTGTTTCGCCTATGAGAAACTGCCAAACCAGCATCCAAAGTGGTCACACCATTCTGGTCCGCTAGCAGCAGCCTGTGAGAGTTCTAGCACTTTCTATCCTTGTGTTGTCAGGTTTGTCTTTTACTTCAACTGTTAGTGGTCGTATCATTTTGGTTTTACTTTGTCTTTCTCTGATGCCCAGTGGTGGTGAACACATTTTCACATACTGATGGGCTCCTTATATATTTTCCTTTGTGAAATGCCTTTCAAGCTTTTTGGCCATTTTTTTAAATGGGGCTGGTTGTCTTTTTACTAAATTATAGGAATTGCTATGATACACTGGATACAAGTTCTTTCTCAGATATATGTGCGGCAAATATTTTCACCCAGTCTATGACTTACCTCCTTTTCCTTAACAGTTTCTTTTGATGAGTAGACGTTTTTAATTTTGACAATGTCCATTTTTACACCTTTTTTTTCTTTTGTGACTATCTGGGCAAACTTAAAGTAAAAATACCCATACCCAGGCCCAAGAGATCTGGTTCAGTGGGTCTGGGTTGGGGCCAAGCATCAGTGCTTTTTAAAGGTTGCTTGAACCTTCCAGTGTGGACAGTCAGGGTTGAGAACTGCAGCACCAAGAGGAAACACGGCTTGACATAGAGAGCATTGGAAAGAATGAAATTCTGGAAATATTATAAGGCATAATCCAAATGAACATTGAGGAGGGACCTAAAAACCTCTGTGTGTCAGTACAAGGGACGTGTCGGTGAGGGTAGGGAGAACGGCAGAAGGACAGGCCAGGAAGGACTGTGGGCTTGACAGCTCTGGTCTCAGGCCTGCGAAACACCCAGGGAGCAAAAAATGGACCTCGTAACATGGTGTTTGGGACAAGAAGATGAGCAAGAAGGACGAGGGTTCCGAGTAGATGAGGAACAGATGACGGATCTGCCCAGCCACGCTTGTCCTTCTGTCCCCCGCCATCTGGAAGCAGAATCTACAGCACCAGTAAAACAGAACACAGACGGTGAAGAGGGAACGGCAGCTGAAGATGGATGGGGACACGGAGAGGCAGCCCCAGGCAGCTCTCAAAGAGCTCAGGTCTTCGGGCCTCATGAATTACAATCCGGGGAACGGGAAGACCTCGCAGAGGTAATTGAGGAATCACGCTGTGATCTCTGAAAATCGTGGACTGAGGGAACATGGCCAGAAAACCCACAAGGAAAAAAAAAATGCTCCAAGTCTTGAAGCGAGGGCTGTCAGCAGCCGTCAGGTGGTGGCCCTTGTCCAGCATGTGCCCCCGGGATGGGCCCATTGAAGACTGGGCAGCGGAAGCAGCTGTCCCGAGAAGCCCAAACCCGCCCTTTCCAGAAAAATGTAGGTGTGACTACAAATCCTATTAATAAGACTGCACTTCCCAGGTTGGATCTTATGAACGCAGGTCTGGGCCCAGCCCCATTTCTAGCTTCTGTTATAGGAGTTATAATCCTGTTGTTAATTATTTACATTTATTGAGTACCTACTATACGCTAGGCTCATGTTTCTCAAATTTGAAACTTGTGAGTCCTCAAGGATCCACACTTAGCCCAGACAGAGAGCCCCAGATCCCTGTTTGAAAAGCACTGGGTTGAGAGCTAAGAGCTAGCTAGTGGATGGATAATTACAGCCAGACCACGGAATATTATTCAGCATGAAAACGAGATGAGCATTCAAGACCCAAAAAGACATGGAGGAATGTGAAATGCATATTTCTAAGTAAAAAGAGGCCAATCTGAAAAGACTAGATACTGTAGGATTCCAACTATATGACATTCTGGAAAAAGCAAAACTACAGAGACAGTAAAAAGATCAGTGGTTGCCAGGGCTTGGGGAGAGTAAAGGGAGGATGAACTGGAAGGGCACAGGGGATTTTTAGGGGAGTGTAATGACTCCGTATGGCACTTCAGGAGTGGATACACGTCGCGGTACGCTTGTCCAAACCCGTAGAACTCACACCATCAAGAGTGAGCCCTTATGTAAACTAGGGAATCTGAATGAAAATGGTGTGTCAGTGTAGGTTCATTGACTGTAGCAAGTGTACCACTGTGTTTGTGGGGGACGTCGTGCGTGTGCGGAGTGAGGGGTGTATGGGAACTCTTTTTTCTGCTCAATTTTGCTATGAACCTCCAAGTCCTCTAAAAAATAAATCTGTGTTTAAAAAATAAGCTAAGAACAGAGAATAAAAATTTCATGGAGAACATTTGGATTCCTAAAATGGACCCAGTTGAAGAAATAGTGTGTAAGGGGCTTCATATGCATTATTTCTAATTTTTTTTTCTAAGACAGTGGGGAGTGGGGGCGGGAGGGACAGAGGGAGAAGGAAGAGAATCTCAAGCAGGCTCCACACCCAGCACAGAGCCTGATGGGGCGGCAGGACGATCTCACAACCCTGAGGTCATGACCTGAACCAAAATCAAAACTCGGATGCTTAAAAGGGAGCCACCCAGGCGCCCCGCATTATTTCTAATTCTTAAAATGACCAGCAGCATACATATTATTATTCTAATTTTAGAAATGATTTAACTGGGACAGATTTAAGTAAGTTGACCCAAATCACATTGCAAGTAAATGGCAGGACAGGATTGAGCTCAAGCCTTCTATGTAAATGAAAAACCCATTGCTCTTGACCATGGCACCCCACCACCTCCCCCCTGCCTCCTCGACTTACCTGCTGTGTACTTACTTAGCCAACTTCACTCCATCTCAGACCTCTCTCAGCCTACCTCTGCTTGCATGCTTCTCCCCTCATCCTGACTGTGTTGCTGCCGGGACCCCTGACCTACCCTCAGTCCAGTCCTCAGTTGTTTGGTTTTTTTATATCTATATTATTTATTTGACACAAAGAGAGAGATCACAAGTAGACAGAGAGGCAGGCCGGGGGGTGGGAAGCAGGCTCCCTACCGAGCAGAGAGCCCAATGCGGGGCTTGATTCCAGGACTCTGAGATCACAACCTGAGCCGAAGGCAGAGGCTTAACCCACTGAGCCACCCAGGCGCCCCCAGTCCTCAGTTTTAATTCCCAGCCCTGCTGACCGAATGCTTGCCAACCTCCTTCTAAGCTAGCCAGCCCTCTAACCGGCACCACTCCTACCTGCAGCCTCAATTCTGCCCTTTCTCTCCCCTGTACACCCAACCGTGCCTTGCCTAGCCCAGCCCCTCAGCCCCAGGAACCAGCCCCACGCATAGCAGATGAGTCACGAATGGGAAGGACTTACGCTGCCCTCTGCCACAGCTAAAGGAGACCAAACCTTCATCACTTCCAGGAAGTGATGCCGTATATTATCTAAGACCAGTCAGAGACTGACATTGGACACCATCTATGAATTTGAGGTGCTTTGTTTTGAGAAAAGGCTTTATCTATTCATCCACATGTCAGGAGCCTTTTGGAAAAATGGCGATAATGTGAATACTCTGAGCGGTAAATCTCAAGGAGCAGAAGAAGGACAGCAGTCATCAGCCGCCTTGCAAAGTTAAAAGAAAAAAAAAAAAAGACGTGAACCCAATTTTGCATCATTATAAGGAACCATGCTCCATGAATTACTGCAGCAACAACGCCTGTATAGTGACCTCGTCTCCTTCCAAGACACGGCAGCCAATGGCCCATACTTGCCCGGGAGCTTCAGTAATGCTGTTCCCGTGTCTGTCCAAAGATGAGTAGCAGTATCTGTTACCTGTTTAAACACCTTCTGGGATTTGGGAGCCTGCATATCTCTAAGGTGATATTTCAACTTTTTAGTGAGTTCACTCTAAGCATAATTGCCTTTCTGACTTGGTATGTGAAGTCAAGTTCATAATAAAGCTGTTCTTATAGGGGAAAAACACGGGCAACTGGTCAGCCAGCCAGTGAGTGTTGGAATCGGTGGGTGGAATTCCTGAGCCCTCATGGCAACTATCACATCTTTTCTCCACAAAGGTGAAGCGATGCCTTCTGGAAGCCTAGCAGGGGCTACGCCTTAGCAAAATAAGGGCTCATTACCTGAGCTCCATCTCCCTGAGTCGTAGCCGTGGTCTACGGAGGGAACAGGGACAGCCTAGGAGGCTCAAGGGTGCTGTCATCCCAGCCAAGGCTAAGCACGAATGTCAATTCTGTTAATTATTTTGTGTGTGAGAACTAAAATGTGTGTAGTCCTCAGCAGCCCTGATCCTGACTTTGTTGCCAGTGACAAACACGACTACCAGGCTCCCACTGGTGTGTACTGGGGTACAGATCCCATGGGACACCCTCCCACACCCCGCTGCTCCCCACAAAGGGTTCCTCAAAACCAAGTTTTGCCATCTATCTTCTTTGGTCATCTCTATGAAAAGAAAATAACACCAGGGAGCTAAGGCTATGAAACCGGTAGAAGGTTTCAACACCATAGTCATGCATGGCTGCTGCCTAATTCACCAGGCCAGGTCTTGGCAGTCGTGTTCTCTACCGGATTACACTCTCAGAGGCCTTATACCCCCAGATAAGTGAAGGGTGGAAACAGGCACATAGCCTCTGGGCTCAGCCTAATCACTAAGCAAGCTTTCTGTGCTCACCAAGCGATGATTTTATTATAATTTGGCTTCATACAGAATGGTTACAAGCTAAGAATGCACTAATTAGTGAACATGAATATTCTATCTTCTTAACGGTTATATTTTTCAAAATAAATTATTTAATAATCTTCCACTGTATACAAAATGAATTCGTTTCCTACTGCCACTATTAATAATTACCATGAATGTAGCAAGCTCGACAACACAAAGTTACCACCTTAGGGTTCTGGAGATCAGAAGTCTAAAATCAAGGTGAGCAGGGCTATATTTTTTGCCAGTGGCTCTGGGAGAGAGTCTATTTCCTTGCCTTTTCCCGCTACCAAAGGCCACCCACCTACATTCCTTCACCCATAGAATTCCTTCACCCACCTACATTCCTTCATCCTTCACCTGCCTCTGTCTTCAAAGGCAGCAATGCTATAATTCTCCAATTCATCTTGTGTTGGTCTCATTTCTTTATTGACTGCAACTCAGAAAGGTTCTCTGCTTCTGCTCTTCAGGATTCATGTGACAACATACAGCCCACCTGGATAACCCAGGAAAATCCCGCCATCTCAAAATCCTTAACTCGATCACACCTGCAAAGACTGCTTTTTCATGTACAGTAACATATTCCCAGGTTCTGGGGATTAGAAACGTGGTTATCTTCGGAGGCCACTGTGCTGCCTACCACAAAAATAAAGGGTAATCTTAATGCCATTCATGCTTTCAGTGCCTCTCATAATCCCTGTGTTTGTGAATTAGAGTCGACGAGACTGGTATCCCTTATCTCAGTTTTCTAAAGGGATGAGCATCCTTCATTTATTAGACTTACTAACTTACAGAACAAATTATTTGTCAAAGAGTATTTGTTGGAAGCCACAGTATGGGCGAGGACTATGGGGAAGGGCCAAGTAGTGCATAATCTTTTAGGGAAAAGATTTCAGTATCTCATCCCTTATCTAAAAAGCCCTGATATACCTCTGGATTTACCGGTCAAATACAAAACTATAGAAGCACGTTTTTTTAACTGGTGGAAGTCAAATTTCTGGATCGTATCAACTTCAAGTATGGCGTCCGGATAGAGTAACACTGTCCCCCAGACACCTACCCCACTCAGCTCCAAGACGATCTGGGTTTATATTTTGAGGACCTCCCACAAAAAACAGCTACCAAAAATGTGTAACTTTGAGGCATTATCCACTGGATCTTTAAAGACCTCAGGAAATTATTTACCTCTGTTCTGACTCACAGCAACCTTTCCTGGGGGAGGGAGAACCTCTTCTCTATCTCCTATCCTTTCCTGGTCTAAAATTCACCAGCCTGGTGACCTTGCAGGAGCACAACTTCCTACAAATTCTTCTCCTTCAAAGAGATCTAGACCAGCATTGTCCCACAGAACTTTCTTCAATGATGAAAATGTTCTGTAATCAGCACTGATCAATATAGTAGCCAGTAGCTACATGTGGCTACAGAGCATTTAAAAGGTAGCTAGTGGGACTGAGCAACTGAATTTTTTTTTATTTTATTTATTTATTTGATAGAGAAATCACAAGTAGGCAGAGTTGCAGGCAGAGAGAGCTGGGGAAGCAGGCTCCCTGCTGAGCAGAGAGCCCAATGCGGGGCTCGATCCCAGGACCCTGAGATCATGACCTTAGCCAAAGGCAGAGGCTTAACCCACTGAGCCCCCCAGGTGTCCCGAGCAACTGAATTTTTAATTTTGATTCATCCATTTCAATTTTATATCATTGTGGCTACTGGCTTCCATACTGGACAAGGCAGATCTAGACCATCTGAGAAAAAGGAACACTTGGCCATCAAGGTCATATTTTTGATCCTGTAGATCCCACCTGGAGGGGTAGGAATCAGGCACTCTGTCATATCGTGTGTGGATCACGGCAAACCCAAGCGTTTCCAGAGTCTAAGATGCTGACACCAACCATCAAACCCACTGTTTCAACATCAATACACAGAGGACCCTGAGTATCCAGAACCACAGGTTTTCTGTTCTGACCCAGAGGACTGACTACCTGGCCAGTTCAAAGAAGCAGGCTCAATGCACAAGAATACCCAGAAATTTGCCACAACTCAGCTTTACTGTCTTTGCATTTTTCCACAGAGAGCAGCAGACCAAGGCATGGACCATGGCTGCTGCTTGGCCACTGAGGCAACCATAGGGTACACTTTCTTTTCTTTTCTTTTCTTTTTTAATTTTATTTAATGAGTTGAGAGAGAGAGAACATGCATGCCCATGAGTGGGGGGAGGGGCAGAGGGAGAAGCACACTCCCCGCTGAGCATAGGCTCTATTGCAAGACCCTGGGATCATGACCTGAGCTGAAGGCAGACACTTAACTGACTAAGCCACCCGGACACCCCCAGAATGCACTTTCCAACACCCAGACATGTGGCTATGTCTTCCTTCTCAGTTGGCACTACCATTATATTTTATAAATTGGACCTTCTAGAAGGAGATGCCGACAGAAAATGGATACATTCAAGGAATGTTCTTGGGTCAACTCTTCATTTAGTTCCTGCCACATTCCTCGTAATTTAACCCAGTAACTAGGCTGTGGGGGTGACTGGTGTTTCCCTAAGCTCTCCAAAGCAGAGCCTTTCACTACTATTCACCATATTGGCTAATGCATCTGCTAACACAGCTTATTTTCTATCAGGCCTACAAGAAACCCAGGGTGGCTACGACTGCCCAGATGTGTATTTGAAACTCGTTTCGTTTTCATGAATCCTCCCAAGTGGATTGCTTCCGTATTGTAGACTCAGTTTATACCCCAATTTTTGCAAAGCATAAATTAAAGATGGCTTTTTCTCTATGCTCTACTACCACCATCACCAAGCTATCACTTCTCCTCACCGTTAAATTTCCCCTCTAATACCCATTTGTTCTGCTACATTTACGACAGTTTCTGCCAGCCCCCAGATCTCTTAAAGCCATCATGATAAAAATAACTACCAGTGCAAATGTCCCATTGACAGGCCAGTTTATACATAATCTTACACCAGATCAGGTCTGCCTACGAGATTAGGTTGAACAAACTGTCTCCCTGGAGAAATTCTCCATGTTAAGAACCTAGTACAGGTACCCACCAAAATGCCCCAATTCTGCCTTTTCTGCTATGTACGCCAAACTCTAAGATGATGAATGACTTTTCTCTAGTCCTATTTCCCACTGCCTGGGTCATTTACTCTGGGAACCTGGGGCCATAGATCCCCCTTACCCCTCAAATCCATTCTCTTCTTCATCATCCCCTCCTCGTGGCAACCAAGCTTGATTCTATGTTATGACCATAGCACCTGGCTGCCTCCTCTCCTGATAAAGGATATGAAAGGATTCTGAAAAAGCTTCAGTTCCTGGTGAACTAGGAGATGTGACCTGGTATCATACCTCCTACATATATAACCTCTAAAAAACAAGTCCCTCTGCCACCAGTAAGTATCAAGACCCACTAGACTTCACTTGGATAGGGGAACATAATGTCTCAAGATAGAGACCATTTAAAGGGCTTGTCTTCAAAGGGGGCTGTTCTTTCATTAGTATTGAATGTATGGACACCCGGATTCAACAAATATGTTTTGTTTACCTCGATGTGCCAAGCTCTGTGCCAGGCACTAGGGATTCTAAGATATTTTCTGGCCCTCGAAAAGCTCATACTCCAGAGGAGAGGGAAACAAATAAATCAGTTATTACAATATAGGGCAAGTATATCCTGTGAAGGAAATGAGATAAGGACACTTAGGGAGGGTCATATTCTTTACAAAGGGGAGAGAGAGCAGGTAGTAGGCAGGGGAGACACCGGAGTGGACTAGCAATTAGGTGGGTGGGGGTAAGGTGGGGACAGGTATTTCTGGCAGCAGGAGCAGTATGTCCAGTAGCAAAAAAGGGAGCATCTATGAAATGACCATGCAGAGCGCAGTCCCCCAGAGCCTTAGGCAGGTAAAATAAGGTGGGAGGGAGTGGGAAGAGAGGCATCCCTAAGGAGGAGCTGCCGTTTCATGCTGAAGGGCTTGATTTTATCCTGGAAGTCATAGGAAAACCACTGAAGGCTTTTGAAAAGGGGGAGAGGTATGATGAAGTTTGTGTTTCAGAATAAGGGCTGAATCCACGGCGTGGAGACTGGGAAGCCAAATCTGGAGGCAAGAGGACAGAAGAGGTATCTGGGTAGTGACTCAAGAGTGAGATGGCAGGGGCCCCTGGTTGGCTCAGTCAGTAGAGCACTTGACTCTTCACCTTGAGGTCAAGAGTTCCAGCCCCACGTTGGGCGTAGAGACTACTTAAACAAACAAACAAACAAACAAAAACCAAACAAGAAACAGAGTGAGATGACAGTTGCCAGGGTGAGGACAGAGTGCTGGAGAGAAACAAGCAGTTTGGGGAAATATTAGAGGTAGAAAGAATAGGGCTTGGGGCGCCTGGGTGGCTCAGTGGGTTAAGCCTCTGCCTTCAGCTCAGGTCATGATCTCAGGGTCCTGGGATCGAGCCCCGCATCAGGCTCTCTGCTCAACAGGGAGCCTGCTTCCCCATCTCTCTCTCTGCTTGCCTCTCTCCCTACTTGTGATCTCTGTCTGACAAATAAATGAATAAAATCTTAAAAAAAAAAAAAAGAATAGGGTTTCATGATTAAACTGACCAATGGGAAGCCGAGGGAGAGGGGAGCTCTAGGAGAACCCCAAATTTCTGGCTTTCACAGTTGGCTAGTTGGTGTCATTTGCTGAGACAGGGAATGAAGTTGTCCCATTACAAGACCTAAGGAGGCAAGTCATTCCTCCAAGATTCACCCTCACTCTTTTTTTTTTTTTAAGATTATTTATTTATTTATTTATTTGACAGAGAGAGAGAGATATCACAAGCAGGCAGAGAGGCAGGCAGAGAGGGGGGAAGCAGGCTCCCCGCTGAGCAGAGAGCCTGATGCCGGGCTCGATCCCAGGACTCTGGGATCATAACCTGAGCCGAAGGCAGAAGCCTAACCCACTGAGCCATCCAGGCACCCACCCCCCACCCTCACTCTTAACTCACGTCAGCCTCACTGCCCTGACTCTTGGGTTTTCTAGGATTCTTAGTTTCAGTCAAACATCAGCCTCCAGTCTTCCCCTGTTCCGCTCTTTTGCTTCCTAAAGGAACATCTGCTCTTGTCCCATTCTTGATCTGTCCTGGTCCTTTGATTCATCTGTAGGGTAGACCCTTGAGTTCACCCCACTGAGTGGTAGTCAAGTCTCCCTCTAATTAAACCAGCCCAACTTATGCATGTAACCAGCCACCCACCTTGTCTCTGAAACCGCTTTCATTCATCACCCTGCTGGCCTTGGCTCTGCCTGCCATTCCAGGCTCCGAGGAACCTGGCCCCTTTCAGAGCCACTCAGAGCCCAGCAAAAAAGTGAGTTGATATCAACCCACAGCAAAAACTCTCAACCAGACTGTAGAAGATATTGTGTGAACCTGAAAGGGGAAAGGTTATGACAACTAGGAGCTCACATAGAGTTTGCTAGAACAGAATTAAATACTTCCCTTTTTAGACAAGCTTACTAGGTTAATTAACAGGAAAATGCTGTGGACAGAAAGACATTCGACCAAATTTCCCTTGTCCTGATAGACAAGACTGAATGGACAATTAGGGGTCTTCACCTTTGGTTGGATAACTGTAGCCTGGAAATGTGAATTAATTGATTAATTAAATGATTGATTAATTCCCCTGCATGTGCTCAAAGACTCTGTTCTTGGTCTTACCTTCAACAAAACCTTTATCAGCAATTTGGACACAAAGAAACATTATAGTCACTAAAATATGAGCATGACATTGAGCTCGTTAGTTTAATGGGCTATCACATCGGGAAGCTACATGATCTGTATCCGTTGGGACGATAGGTCACCACAACCAAGAAGAAAGATACTGGAGATGGAAATGAGGTCTCTCTTTGAAGAAAAAGAATTCTGTTTGCAAGGATCAACAACAGTTTATGAAAACAAACAAAAAACTAAGGGTTTTCTTGCCACCAAGGGCAAAATGAGCAAAGACTTTGTTCCTCCTCATTCCTTCTCGTTCCTCCAAGCCCACAAGGCAGTCAGAGGTCAGAGCAAAGGAGACCGGTTCCCCTCTGTTCTGAATGGAACATCCAGCATGGCAAGCGTGACAGTGTCTCCCTGCTGGGAGAAGAATGGGGGGAGGTGGGGGGGGCTCTGATACACTTCAGTTTAATACTCACTTAGCACCTATTTGCATTTAAACCAAAGAAAAGAAAAGTTGGGAGCACGACATGTTAGTTAAGAGTGTGGAATCTGGGGGCGCCTGGCTGGCTTCAGCTCAGGTCATGATCTCAGGGTCCTGGGATCAAGCCCCGTGTCAGGCTCCCCACTCAGCAGGAGTCTGCTTCTCCCTCTCTCTCTGCCCCTCCCACAACCCCCACTCTCACTCGTATTCTTGCTCTCCCTCTCTCTCTCTCTCTCTCACTCTCAGAGGGACAAATAAAATCTTTAAAAAAAAAAAAAAGAGTGCAGGATCTGGAGTCAGACAAATGCTTCAAATTTCAGCTCAGTTATTATTAGTTTGTAGGAACCAGGTGGGGTGGGTCACTTAACCTGACTGGCCCTCCGTCACCTCTTAACCCTGGAAAGATACCTCCTCCATCAAGTGCTCACAAGAGATCATCTGAGAGACCTACCTAAACTCACTTTAGCCATATTCAAGGCAGAACAACCAGGACTAAGAGCCCAGGACTGAGAACAGAGATCTTGAGAAGGAAGACAGTAGCTGTCTTTAAGTGCTGGGGGGAAAAATAGGAGAAACGTTTTTCTGCGTTGCTCTAAAAGATACCATCAAGATCAATGGGTAGAAATACTTGTGGTGGAAATGCCTTTCAATTCGCCCTAAGGAAGAGCTGGTTCAGCACAGACCATGTGGGAAAAGCCACGAGGGTACCTGGGCTGAAGGTCACGCACAACCACCACCTGCCCGAGAAGAGGGTCAGGGGAGGCTGGCCCGAGGCATTAGGCTGAGCTAGTGGTTCTGAACCCAGGCTGATCATCAGAGGCACAAAGAGAGCTTTCCCACATGCAGCTTTCCTGTCCCCATGCAGTCCCGATGCGTCTGGACAAGTCAGGGGGCCAGAATATGTATTTTAGTCAAGTTTGCCAAGAGACTGATGAAAAGCTGGACCTGGACACCTCTAGATGATGACCTCTCTATTGCCTTGAGTTTAAGAATCTGCGATATGATATATGCTAAGTTGGGCACCCGGGTCGCTCAGTCAGTTAAACATCTGCCTTTGACTCAGGTTATGATTCCAGGGTCCTGGGATCGAGTCCCCCCTCGGGCTCCCTGCTCAGCAGGGAGTCTGCTTCTCTGCCCTCCCCACCCCCGGCTCGTGCTCTCTCTCCCTCTCTCCCTCTCTCTGTCTAATAAATAAATGAAACCTTTTAAAAAAGGATATATGCTGACTCGAATTTTGAAGAGGGGAGCTAGCGTAAATGAGGGCCCGAGAGTCTCTGTAGGAATGGAAAAGCGGGAGAAGGGGGTTACCCCATTCCTGCAACAACCCAAGTGAGGCCAGGATCCCCCCGGGCCCGGTCGCCCCCTGACAAGGGGCATGTCAAGTTCCTACAAATCGCCAGCAAGCATTTTCTTTGGAAACCATCATCCCAAACAATCCCTCCCTAGCAGAATCATAGAACATATCCCACTCTGAGCGGTAAGCTAGGTCTCTGACAAAACTGCAGGGAAGGGGAGATGTGACGATGCTGGAGCTTATGACGGGAGCAGAGGACAAGTGCAGCCTTAGGTGCTTTTTAATTGGAAGGAGATGTTATTTCAGGCAACAAGACATTCAGGAAACACCATTAATTGTTTGTTGCTGTCACCGATGAGAAGAAGGTAGACGGGAACGGACTTTTTAAAATTAGCCGTCGTTAAAAAGTAAGGAGGGGGCACCTGGCTGGCTCAGTTGGTTAAGTGTCTGACTCTTGGTTTCCACTCAGGTCATGGTCTCAAGGTCATTGGATTGAGCCCCACAATGGGCTCTGGGCTCTGTGCTCTGTGGGGGGCGGGGTTCTGCTTGGGATTCTCTCTCCCTCTGCCCCGCTCCCTGCCTGCACATGCACTCACACTCTCTCTCTCAAATAAATAAATATTAGAAAGTAAGGAGGAGCTCCTAGGCCTGGGGGAAGGGGGTGTGGCTCGGAGTGTTAAATACTACTCAGTTACGTCATTACAAATCATCTGAACTCAGTAAGCACCTCTCTGTTGTAATACTGAGATACTGGCTTATTCCCAGAACCGCATTTCCTAACTTCAGGCAAAGGAGGACACCTGAAGAACTCAAAAAATGCACATGGACCCAAACATTGTGTGCGTGGCTGCATACACTGGTCTCCTGCATATTTTCGCTACTATTTTTGAACTTTATGTGGACCTTGTTGTAATCAGTAGAATACATTCATAGTCACTTATAAACATTACTGAACTCACAGCAGTTTTCCACCCCAGAGATCTGTCCTAATCGAGGGACCAAATACAAATACGTCTGGGTATGCACCAACCTTCTCCTGCTTGCAGGAGTCAAAACTGACTTCCAGGGGCACCTAGGTGGCTCAGTGGGTTAAAGCCTCTGCCTTTGGCTCAGGTCATGATCCTAGCATCCTGGGATCAAGCCCCACATCAGGCTCTCTGCTCGGCAGCGAGCCTGCTTCCCCCACTCTCTCTCTGCCTGCCTCTCTGCCTGCTTGTGATCTCTGTCTGTCAAATAAATAAATAAAATCTTTTAAAAAAAATGAACAAAGTACTAACTTCCACAGCTTAGGAGGCGCCTGTCTGTGTTCGTTTCCTTCCCATATACCCTGCAAAGAGCTTTCCCTGGCTTCACATGGAGCTGGCTCTTAAGGTGTTGGGAGACACAGAGAGGGGTTGGAGGAAGAGCACAGAGGTAGCTGCCTCCTTTTGTGGTGGGGAGGTCTGCTTCCTACCAATAAAAATCTTCATATAATTATCCAGCAAACAGCTCTCTGAGGCTACCAACATAAGTGAAATAAGTGTACTTTGTTTTCTAAAAAGACTGCTGGGGCACCTGGGTGGCTCAGTCATTAAGCATCTGCCTTTGGCTTGAGTCATGATCCCAGAGTCCTGGGATAGAGACCCGCATTAGGCTCCCTGCTTGGCAAGAAGCGTGCTTCACTCTCTCCCACTCCCCCTGTTTGTGTTCCTGCTCTCGCGGTCTCTCTGTGTCAAACAAATACATAAAATCTTAATAACAATAAAAATAAAAAAGACCGCTATTGGAAAACCAAAGAATTATCAGGAAGAGGATTGCCTAAATCCTTTATCGTTTCAAAAAGTAATCATTGATTTTTTGTGCTGTGCCAGGTTTATAAACTGCCCTCCAGGAGTTTACAAGAGTAGGGATGGAGAAGACAGGTTTGGGGCATGCATGCCCAAAAGTTAGACCCAGGAACTTACTAGCTTCTATTAAATTAGATTATAGTTTTTCTAATGATGAAATTTGGTGCTGGCAAATTGCTGAAAATGGGGCAATCTCCCCCCAACCCCATGCTGGCAGCCTAAATTGTTAGAGTCCTTTACCAAAGCAATTTAGTGGTACATTCAAAAGCCTTAAAGTGTTCAGGCCCCTTGATCCAAACACTTATGGGAATTTTATTTTGAGTAAATAAACCAAAGGAAGTTGAAATTATATGCAGAAATAATTTCATTGCACACAATTTCTCATATCGAAACTTTAGAAGCAATCAAAAGGCTTTAACAATAGAGGAATGTAAAAGTAAATCATAGTAAGTCTATTCAACAAAATACTGTGTAGCCTATAAAATGTCAATATTAAAGAACTATAGAAACATGACAAATGCAGAAGTACTGAGTTAAAAAAAAACACAATGGAAGAGTGTATCAATGCCAAAATTATAGTGGAATAAAAATATGTTATTTATATTACTTACGAATAAGGGCTGAAGAGAAACATGAAAAAAAATCCACATGATTTTAATTATTGTCCGGAATTTCTGCGTGAATTTATCTGCTTTTATCCTAGAGTGTGTTTACGTCATGATCAAGCCCAGTATACAAAAGAAAGTACAAACGTGAGCACGGGAAGGATCTCCTCCTCCTCTTGTACATTAGAGATCCTCGAGGCTGTTACCATGAATTCTCAGTCTAAGCATGTCCCTCTCCTCAGGTGGAGGGAGAAGATTGCACCACAGTACAGGACACTGCGGTGCTGGGGTTCTCACAAAAACAAGGCATGGTGATGGTGGCTCCCTTCCGGTCTAGAAGGAGATACAAAGCGGAGTGTGAGACCTGTTATAACCAGGAAACTGGCCACACAAAAACCCTCTGGAGTATGTTCTTTCCAAAGGAGAAAAGAGGGGCTGGCCTGGGTGGCTCAGCTGATTAAGCGTTTGTCTTCAGCTCAGGTCACGATCCTGGGGTCCTGGGATCGAGCCCCACGTTGGGCTCCCTGCTCAGCGGGGAGCCTTCTTCCTCCTTCTCCCTCTGCCTGCTGTTCCCTCTGCTCGTGCTCTCTGTCTCTCTCTGACAAATAAATAAGCAAAATCTTTTTAAAAAATAAAATAAAATAAAGGAGAAAAGAGACTCCTACCTTCCATAGGCAAAAATAAATCTCAGAGAGGCGATCTGGTTGGTCCAAGGTCACACAGCAAGTCGCTAGTGGGGCTGATTTTCCAAACTGAGTCCAAAGCCTACTTGCCCTTCTCTCTAGACCAGGAGAAGACTGGGGTGCATCTAGGATGTAGCCCAAGTCGGTGCACCCTTGGGCTGTCAGCCCACTTGGCCCTTGAGATTTTCAGCCAGTGTTCTCAATCCTGCTTTTGCATTACAATGGTCTGGGGGTTAATTTTAAAATTTTTGGTGCCTGGACCTCCCCTGCAGAGATTCTGCTCTAACTGGTCTTACTCAGATCTGAATAAGACAAGGGTGGACTATCACAAGTCCCCAGTTCATTCTTCACAGCACGCAGGCTGAGAACCACTGATTTAGGCCCTTTGCACTTGATCCCGGAAGACTTGCCACTGGCCCCATGATTTGAATTAAAAGAGCGCTCCATTCACTCTTTGTATTTTTTATTGTCGTAAAATACAAATGACCAATTGACCACGTGCATCATTTTAAGTGTTCGGTTGCATTAGGTGCATTCAGTGTTGTCCAACCATCACGTCTGCCTGGTTCCAGAATGTTTGCACCATCCCAAATGGAAACCCAGTAAACAGTGGCTCCCCATTCCCTCCTACCTCCTGGTAACTGCCAAGTTGCTTTCTGTCTCTATGAGTTTGCTTCTTCTGGGCATCTCCTATAGATGGAACCATGCAGTGTGTCCCCGCAACTGGCTGCTTCCACTCCGCATGTCGTCTTGGTTCTTGCATGTCATAGCCTGTGTCAGTATCTCACATCTTTTCCTGGCGGAGTAGTACTCCGCTGTAGGGATCTACTGCCCTCTGCTTATCCCTTCACTGGTTGATGGATATCTGGGTGGTGTCCATCTTCAGACTTCTGTCCACTTTTCTCCCCAGCTCTGAAGTCCCTCAGGGCCCAGAAGACCTGGAGAGGAACCACTTTCTGAGTCAAGGCTCTGAAGTAGGCGTGTCGTTTTCCAAGTGTGATCTCCCAACCAGCAGCTCTTAGGAACTGGAAATAGAAATGCAAAATCACTGTCCCTGTCCTAGACCGACTGAATCAGAGTCTCTGGGGGCAGGTGGTTATAAAACTCAATGTTTTAACACGTCTCGCAGGTGACTCAGACACAGGCTGAGGTTTGAGAACCATTGTTACTGACTCCGGCTGGGGTTCCAACTCGAGGCGTGTGGGCTGCCTTCGCTCCGGTCAGGCTGCTCTATGCTCAGGTCACGCTGCCCCACGCTGCGCACGAGGCACCTTCAGAGCTGCATGGTCAGGCCCTGGGCAGCCTCCCTGGGCTGCGGTCATAACACCCCGTCTGTCGGGATCCAAGTTGCCAGGGGCACCGAGTTCAGCTGGCGCATGAGACAAGGTTGACACGACTCCCTTGTGTTATCACAGCTCTCGGTAATAAACAAACACATGTTGTAAGAAAATCGACTTAATGAGAGAGCTGCATCCTAGCAGTTTACATTGTTGAGTGTCTTGTACCCGGGGAACTGCAGTCAACATGCTCGAACCAGCTTCTCTGGTAGAGAAGCTACCAGAAAGCAGTTGGCAGGGGCTCCACGGTTTTCAGCTCTCTGCTTCTCTTTCCCACCTGGGAGGACTCCTGCTCCTCCTGCCAGCCCGCACTGCTGCTCACCGGTCCCTCCCCCAAGGCCAGGAGCCATGGCAGCTCCGCACCTTGGATCAGGCTGTTTCTCCCGCTTGTGATGCACCGCCCCCCCCTCCGCTCCCCACTCACCAACCCCATCCGTCTCTTGTTATTCAGCCCCAATTCCTCCTTCTCCCCTAAGAGCCAAGGCGGGTCATGCTCGCTGACATCTATCCATCTCTTCCTCCTGGTTTCCAGGGCCACCACCCCTTATTGAGTCATATCATATGGCCATCTTCTGTTTGGTTTTTTTTTTTTTTTTACTAGACACCAGGATGCCTGGGAGGAGGAGGGGGCTTCATCATTAAGCGTCTGCCTTCAGCTCAGGTCATGATCCCAGGGTCCTGGGATCAAGTCCCGCATGGGGCTCCCGGCTCAGCCGGGAGCCTCCTTCTCTCTCTGCCTGCCACTCCCCCTGCGTGTGCTCTCTCACTCGCTCTCTGTCTGACAGATAAATAAATAAAATCTTTTAAAAATGAAAAATATATTTAAAAATAGACACCTTTTTTATTTTTTTATTTTTATTATGTTCAGTTAGCCAGCATATAGTGCATCATTAGTTTTTGAGGTAGTGTTCAACGATTCATTAGTTGTGTGTATCACCCCGTGCTCAGCACACCACGTGCTGTCCTTAATACCCATCACCCGATTCCCCGATCCCCCCACCCCCACTCCTTTCTGGAACCCTCGGTTTGTTTCTTGGAGTCCAGAGTCTCTCATGGTCTGTCCCCCTCTCTGATTTCTTCCCATTCGGCTTTCCCTCCCTTCCCCCGTGCACTCTCCTTTATGTTCTACATATGAGTGAAACCATGATTATTGTCTTTCTCTACTTGACTATTTTCACTTAGCACCATCCCATCTCCAGTTCCATCCATGTTGATGCAAATGGTGGGTATTCATCCTTTCTGACGGCTGAGTAATATTCCATTGTGTATGTGGACCACATCTTCTTTACCCATTCGCCTCGGCTCCTTCCACATATTGGCTATTGTGGACACTGCTGCTATGAATGTTGTGGGGCATGTGCCCCTTCTTTTCTCTACATCTGTATCTTTGGGGTAAACACCTAATAGTGCAATTCCTGGGCCATGGGGTAGCTCGATTTTTAACTAGACAACCTTATTAGAGCAGCTTTAAGTTCTTAGCGAACCTGAGCAGACAGTGCAGAGATTTCTCCTGCGCCCATTGTCCCCCTCACAAACACCACTGCCTCCATTATTAGCATCCCCCACCAGAGTGGTACGTTTGTTGGGGACCTCCAGTGACACCCCTTACATTAGAGTTCACTCTTGTTGTACATTTTATGGATTTGGACAAGGGTATAATGCCGTGGGTCCGCATCACAGCATCCCAGAGAAGAGACTCACTGACCCTCAAAACCCCGCGTTCCTCCTGTTCTTTCTCCCGCCCCACAACCCCCGGCAAGCCCAGATTCTTTTACTGTCTCTGCAGTCTTGCCTTTTCCAGAATGTCACAGAGTTGGGATCCTATAGCACAGAGTCTTTTCAGATTGCCTTCTTTCACTTGGGAGTATGCATTGAAGATCCCTCCATGTCTTTTCACGGCTTGCAAACGCCTTCCTGATCATTGGTATTATGCTATTATTTTTGTCTTTACTTTGTAAGAATTTAATTCCCAACGATTCTGTAAACTCTGATATGTCAGATCTAGTAGGGAGAAATGTTTAAAACCTTGACTGTGGGGGCGCCTGGGTGGCTCAGTCGGTTAAGCATCTGCCTTCTGCTCAGGTCCTGATCTCAGGGTCACAGGATTGAGTCCTGCATCGGGCTCCCTGCTCAGCAGGAAGTCTGCTTCTCCTTCTCATTCTCTCTCTGTGCTCTTCCTCCTTCTAGCTCTCTCTCTCTCAAATAATATATTTATTTATTTATTTATTTAAAGAAAGAAACAGGCTATATGAACTTTGATGAGACTTTATGGGTGAGAAAATCAAGCTCTGGGCATGGCTGGGAAGTAAAGGGGAAAATGCAGAATGAGCTAAACTCTGTTCTGTAAGGACGTAACTGGAATTTGGGGGTTGGAGGCACTAGTCAGCTGGGCAGATAGGAGCTCCTGAGGAAGAGCAACCCCGTGAAGATAATGCCAAGCCAGGGCCTTAAGGGAACATGGTCAATAATCCTGTTAAGGGACGGGACATCTGGCTTTCTGCTCTTGCCTCTCTCCTCTGCTGTGCCCCGTTCCCTCTGCTTAGACCAAGCACAAAGCCTGAGGCACAAAGGAGAAGGGGACGGGGGCTTTGTATAGCAGAGGGGGACATGAGCAGGGAGAAAGCAGTCACCCCCTGGGCCTGATGAGCCTCCGTGAGCTGAGCAGGAGACCACGAGCCATCAGAGACAGCCTCTGGAAATCCAGAGGAGAGCTTGAATCGCACAGAAGGGGAGATGGGACTCTGCCGGTTACTCTGGATCGCAAGCAGAGGAGGAGTCCAGAAGTCTGGGCCGCTGAGAATCGGGCTTTGTTTCACAATTCTGATCCACAATGTCTACCTTGCAGATCCGCCTTTCTGGATCATTCTGCAGTGACGATGGTTGAGATGGGGGGGCTTTAGGTGTGTTTCCCGCCAGACAGTTTAGGAGGCCAATATCTTGGGCCAAAATTACAGTTAAAGGAAGATGTATTGAGTATCCTATGAGGGCCATAGACTCATTTTTTTCAAACAGCCAAAATGAACTTCAGTGCCTTGACAATTTTTCAGACTAAAACTATTGCAGGCATGACACACAGAAAATTTTAGGTCTTTCATCATCCATATGTCCGCACTTTCAAGTGGACTGAAGATCCTTTTTTTTTTTTCTTTTAGATTTATTTATTTTAGAAAGAGAGGGAGAGAACATGTGCATGGGGGGAGGGGCAGAGGGAGAGAAGCAGACTCCCCGCTGAGCGCTCACACCCCCCCCCCCCCCGCTGGAGATCATGACCTGAGCCAAAACCAAGAGACTCTCAACCAACAGAGCGCCTCTGAGGATCAATTTCTAAGGTGGACTATCTATCTTGGACCTATTCCCCTGCTTGCTCTCCTCCTTCCTGAACCAAGTTCATGAGCACCTTCGGTTCAAGCCCTTGGATAATCTGTTGGTTCTGTCCCATCTTGGCTGACGGAGAAACCACACCATACCACCCTAACTGAACCCACAGATGTCTGCTCCTCAGGAACCTCTCAAGAGGCAGACAGTCTCTTGAACTCACTGCAGCCCAGGATCAGTCAAAGCCTCAGCTGACAAGGACCATGACAAGGCTGTTGAGTCCAACCAGTTTTCCAGATTGAGAGAGGCAGTGGCACGGGCCCTGGAGACTGCCTGCCTAGGTGTGAAGCCCGGCTAGAGATCATGAGTTCTGTGACCCTGGGGAGCGTCCTTCACATTTTTTTCTGGGCCTCAGTTTACTCATCTGCAAAATAGGACTATCGTAGCACCAATCTCACATGATTGCGGTGAGACTTGAGTGAGGCAATCCACACGGAGGACACAGTGCCCTCACTGGCCCCTCGTAGTGCTCAGTAGGCATTAGTGACTACTGGCCCTGGACAGGCCACTAGAGCCCAGGACTCTCTCATGTTGGCTCTCGGTGGAATGCTTTCTGTTGGATTATGCTGTGGCTTGTTGCCATTGGTCTCTGTTAAGGGACAGCCAGTAGCACTTGTTACGGCATTTATTCTAAAGAAGTTGTTGAGGAAGATGGGATCCAGAGGGAGACAAACCATAAGAAACTCTTAATCTCACAAAACAAATTGAGGGCTGCTGGGGGGGGGTAGGGGTAGGGTGCCTGGGTGATGGACATTGGGGAGGGTATGTGCTATGGTGAGTGCTGTGAAATGTGTCAGACTGATGATTCACAGACCTGTACCCCTGGGGTACATAATACACTATGTGTTAATAAAAAAAAAAAAGAAGAAGTTGTTGAGGACACTGTTTATAATGTTGCAGTGTCCCCCTTCAAAGGGCTCTAGAGATCTTTCTTTCCACTTTAGTCTGGGACGTTGCCTCTCCTGAGTGCTCTTTTCATGAATGATTTAACAATCAGGTTTCTGGCCTCACGGGGGCCCTGAGAAAGCAAGTACACTTTGCAGTAGGTGTCTTTGCATGGGCCTCATGGCTGGCTTCCGTTTGTGACCCTGCCCCTTGTTCTCCTTATACAGCGTCGTTCTCGGCCTGGGAACAGTAATTCTTCATCACCATCCACATTATCACCCACTGAGCCACGGAGAACCTTCTGTAGGCCAGCCCAGGGCTGGGAGCTGTCCTGGATGTTTGCCCAGATCCCAGGGAGCCCTGATCGCCAGTCTCAGATAAAGAAACCCCGGGGCAGGAGGACAGTGGGATCCATCCAGGTCCCCGAGGAGGGGAAGGGGAGCGCTGGGATTCGGGCCGCACAGCCCTAACTGATGTTCTTTCCTAGAAGGCGAGGCATTTCCATGTGCTGTCACAAGCCCTAGAGGGAACGAGTCATGGGATAAATAAATGAATCACATTTTAAACGATGCCATCTCTCGCTAGTTCCCTGATTGAACCGGTGGGACTGGGAGTGTGATGTCTGATGCTCCCAGATCCCCTGAGGGTCCCAGGACACTCTGACTAAGAGCCCTGCTGGAAATGAAGATCAGGAAGCAGCTAAGGCACAGGTGAATGTGGCCCCTGGGGCCCGGGACACCGGTTATTGATCACAAGGGGCCTCGAAGCAGTTCCGGGCTGGGTCCCCAGCCTTGCCACTGCCCACTCCAGCCTTGTGATGTCTTCAGCTTACTTCTCCCGTGAAGTGTGGGATCGAGAGACCTTCCCATACGTCCCTGGAGGCGGCAGCGTGACATAGCAGATAAGACACAGGCTCTGGACTCCCTGGTCTTCTCACTGTGCCTCAGTCTCCTTATCCATAAGATGGGTAGGCTAAGGATACGGAAACCTCCCCAAGGGGAGGTAGTGCGGTCAATGGGTTAAGAACACAGAGCCCAGCAGTCTTCGAATCCAGGCTCTGGAAGGAGCTGAATGACCCTGAGCAAGTTTTTTAATTTTTCGGAGCCTGGGTCTCCTCTATAGAGTATGCCTGCTGGTGGCTACTCCTTCCAAGGAGAAATAACATAAATTAACATACAATCGAATGATTTCAACTGTGGTTGGCACACGGTAAGCTGTCAGCTCTTCCCATTGCTATTATGACACCTGTGAAGTGCTTGGAATGGCCAGCAACAGCCGCTCGCTCTCCTCCGTCCCGGATTATAGAGACTGAGCAGCAAGCAGCACTCTGGGGAACTTCGGTCTCCTCCA
Source organism: Mustela putorius furo (assembly GCF_011764305.1). Classification (NCBI taxonomy): domain Eukaryota; kingdom Metazoa; phylum Chordata; class Mammalia; order Carnivora; family Mustelidae; genus Mustela; species Mustela putorius. The sequence goes on from NW_025421998.1 coordinate 18,711,592, forward strand.
GTGCCGGCAAGGGCAGGAACGCGTGAGCGACTCTGCTGGGAAACTTGAGCGTGAGTCCCCCCCCCCCCTTCACTCTCCGCCAAGCCCCCTGGCCTTGCCGAAGCCAGGAGGGAAAGCTGGAAGGAGGGAAGAGGGGGAGGACAAACCAGCTTAGGTGCACTTGGCCGAGGCTTTCTCAAGGCAGAAAAAGCCTCTACCTTTGAATTTGCAAACGAAAACCCACCCGCTCAACTCTTTGGCAAGTCTGCCACAAATGAGCTCCAGGCCTGAAGAATGCATTTCTTATGGAAATCTACATGAATAAATAGAACACATTCTTCTTTTTCCAAGTAACCCAGCCTGGGAACAAGAAGTCAACATCTGGCTAAGCAGGGGTGAGGCTGCCACCCAGGTGGGGGCCATTCTAGGCTTCCCATCACCTGCTCCTCACAGCGCGCCCGGTGCTCCCGTCTGCTCTCTGCACTCCCGAGTCCTTTTCTGTTATTGTCATACCTCCCGGCACAGAAAGCTGCCTGGGCAAATTAGAGATGAGGTCAGAAACACACACAGGGCTGCTACTGAGAAGAATTCCTAAGGAGAGAAAAGCATCTACAGAAATAGAAGCTGGAGGAGAGCAAAGAAGAGCTTTAAGGTTCCAGGTGAAGAAACACAAGCATGAGAGAGAAAAACACAGGAGAATAGAATCCAAGAATCAGGACGTATTATTATGTTTATTACTGAACCTTTTTTAAATGCTCACTATGCACCAAGCCTATATGCATTCTCTTATTTGATTTTGAAGATAGATGCTATGACCCTCATCACTTTATAGATGGGGAAACGGAGGTTTAGAGGGGTTTGGAGATTTGCCTGCTCATGACTGTCCTGTGTGAGTCAGGAAAGTCAGGAAAGACTGGAGAAGAGTCACAGAATATCCATAAAAAGGAATCTGAAATTCACAGCTTTTATCAAGAGGCTAGAAATCTTAGCATTGTTTAGTTTAGTAAAAAGAGGGCTGGGGAGCGGGTGTCAGGGGGAGGAAAAATTGTAGGGACGTTCATTGCCCCGTTTCCCTTTTCTTAATTTTTTTAAAAATTTTATTTTGTTTTATTTTATTTTATTTTCTGTGTTGCAAAATTCATTGTTTATCTTAATGGGTTCTTGAGGGTCCCAGGGCCCTGGCTGGGGGAGCATGCCACACCCTCAGTTCCAGGAGGGGGCGCTAATGTGCTCAAGCCGGTCTGCACTGCCCAACTCTGACACTCACTCCCCTTCAGTGAGTGCTGTGGGGGTGGCTCACTCTGAGCCAGTGAGTGCTGTGGGGGTGGCCCACTCTGAGCCAGTGAGATATGAGGTGTGTTTTCTGGGGTCTTCTGAGAAAAATAAATCTTCTCCCTTTTATGGACGCCCTCTCCCCCATGTGACTGTGATCCAGCCAATGAAATACAAGCAAAAGTATTGTTCCGCGGTACTTCCAATGAGTCTCCTTACAAGTGAGGGGGCAAGACTTTCTCATGTTCCCTCCTCTTGCCTAGAATTCAGAGATAATGGTGAGAGTTCAGCAGTCATTGAGGTGACCTTAGAAAGGGATGAGGAACTTCAAGTTAGACATCTGGGCCCATGACATGATGGAGCCATACTTCCACCCTTGGATTGCCTGCCTCTGAAGTTCTCTGCCATGGGGGAGAAATATGCGTCTGTCTTGTTATAACCACTGTAAGAGGGGATTTTCCATTACATGGAGTAAACGCAATTCTGATAGATGGACCCAGACATCTGCTGACAAACATCTTGTAGCTATAAAGGAAGGCAGACTTGGAATAAAGCTGATACCATGGCAGCAGAACAGAAATAAAAGAAACCAGCTCTTTCAATAGATCATGGAGCTGCTGGATCAAGCAGGTCCTGAATCTGACATTTATCATGGGATTTTGCAGTTACATGAACAAACACAATTGCTTTATTGTTAAAGCTTATTTAAATTGAGGGTTTTGCCACTTGCAACAAAAAACATCTTAGTAGCTATATACTTACCAATACTCTTAAGGAAGTAATATATTAGTATTTCATTTCTGAAGGAAGCTGTACAAACAGAAGTGTATTTAAAATGCCTTGGGCTTGGGGTGCCTGGGTGGCTCAGTGGGTTAAGTGTCTGCCTTCGGGTCAAGTCATGATCTCAGGGTCCTGGAATCAAGCCCCGCATCGGGCTCTCTGCTCAGCAGGGAGCCTGCTTCTCTCTCTCTCTCTCTGCCTGCCTCTCTGCCTACTTGTGATCTCTCTCTCTCTGTCAAAATAAATTAATTAAAATATTTAAAAATAAAAATAAAAATAAAGTGCCTCTGACCTTTCCTTACATCAGACTCATTAAACACATGGAATAAGGACTGGATGATTTTTTTAAATCACCCAACATGCAGTGAGCCCCTGCTATGAGCCAGGTATTTGATGTAAATTAATCTTCATCCCTGCGATGGTACTGAATGGAAGAAATTATTATTCTGGTTTTGCGAATGGTAGAAATCTAGGCCCAAGGTCATGTAACTAATAAGGACAGAGCTGAGCCTGGGGGCCAGGCCCGTGGAGATCTCACACCCACAAACCTTGCTTCAGCCTGAGCCCCGGCCACAGACTCCACATCCTCATTAACATTCTGCAGTTCCTGTGTTTTAATTTTTGCCTTTGGGAACCTCGCAGCTTGGGCAATATTGGAGAGGACTTGTACCAGACCACGAAGAGGGGCCTACAGCTGGGTGAGCCGGCATATCTTCCTGCTCACAGATACAACTGTCCCCTCTCTTTCTTGCCTTGTCTGCTCTCAGTCTCTGGCTTTCTCCGAGGAATGGCACACGTGGATTTGGGACTGGACCAGTTGTGAAGAGCATCTGTCCTGGATATTGGATCCAGCTCGTGGTTCTGCTTTAACAAATGACTCTGTCTCCCTAGCCTTTGTTCCACTCTCTGCTAAATGTTTGAATCTCCTTTTCATTTACAATTTAGAGTTGAACGTTATGCTCCAAGATGGCGTTGGCACCAGTGAATTAGTGCTGATCCAGTACGTCTAGACTGAGCACCCCCAACATCAGTCCACACTGGGGTTTCAGGCCTCGTTTTGTTCTGTTGGTTTGTCTCTCTGCGCCTAACTACACTGAAGAGTTTTGTGTAATATTGATTGAAGTGAGAGCATGTGCATTCATTTGCTGACGTTATGTAATTCAGTTTAAGCAAACGCCGATTCCAAATGGAGGGTCATGTGAGGTGTATTATCTATGACTCTATACTTTGCAGAAATGATCCTCTTCAGTTAAATATTTTCAACTAATTCAAATTTTATAAAAAGACCAGACAAATAGAATACCATTTCTTCTCCTGGGCCCAATGGCCGTGTTTCTTCCTTGGATGAGTCACTGTGCAACATCAGTGAGGTAGTATCTTCAAAGCAGTACATGAATATATAAATATCAGTCACTGACATTTCTTAGAGTGCTAATTAACATTTTGTCTGTTCAGACAAGTCCGAGTCTCAGGCTTCTCTATACATAAGCCACCGCAGTATAATTTATCATGGAGCTCTCAGCACATTAAATAATATCTAAGCAACTTTCCCAAATATACTACTTCTCTGGAGTGTTTCCCACATAAGATCTTCACTAAGAGCCAATAAAAGAAGCAATGGGGATCCTTCTGTATCCAGGAAATGGGCACTTCCCAATAAGCAACTTAAAAACATGAAATTCTATCTTAAATATATCTTATATGTTCATACAACATTTAGCAGATCGCTGTTAAAATAGTGTACGTTGAAGAGCATGGGCAGACAAGCCACGGACTGGGAGAAAATACTTGCGAAAGACACATCCGTTAAAAGCCTGTTAGCCAACATATACAAAGAACTCCTAAAAGTCAACAATAAGAAATCAAACAACACAATTTTTCAAATGGGCCAAAGATAGGGAGAGACCTCTCCCCCGAAAAAGTTCTACAGATGGCAAATTAACACATGAAAAGATTTTCAACAGCTGTTATGGGAGGATTGCAAATTAAAATAACAATGAGAAACTACTGCATACCTTTTAGAATCACCAAAATCAGGAACATGACGTCACCAGATCCTGGAGAGGATGCTAAACAACAGCAACTCTCATTCATTGCCGATGGGAAGGCAAAATGGTAGAGCCACACTGGAAAACAGCACGGCACTTTCTCTCAAAATGAAATACACTCTCTCCATTTAGCCAACAATCATGCTCCTTGTTGTTTCCCCAAGCGAATTAAAAACTCATTTCTACAGAAACCTGCACATGGATGCCTATAGAAGCTTTATTCACAACTGCCAAAACTTGGAGGCAACCAAAATGTCCTTTAGTAGGTGAATGGATATATAATAAACTATAGTACAGCCCAACAACAGAGGGTTATTCGGCGCTAAAAAGAAATTAGTTATTAAGATACAAAAGGACATGGAGGAATCTGAAATGCATATGACTACGTGAAAGAAGTCCATCGGAAAAGGCTACGGACCATAGGGTGCCAACTCTGTGCCATCAGAGAAAAGGCAAAAGCACAGAAACAGTAAAAAGATTTGTGGTCACCAGGGGTTGGGGAGAGGGAGGGATTTAAATAGGAGGAGCGTGGGGGATTTTTTGGCAAATGAAATTATTCTGAATGCTGGATACATTTCATTATATCTTCAACCAAACCCAGAGAAGGCGCAACACCAGGAGTGAGCCATAGCATAGACTGTGGACTTTGGGTTCGTGGATTGTAACAAAGGCGTTGCTCTGGTCCGGAATGTTGGCAGTGAGTGGGACAGGCTGTGCGTGCTTGGGCGCAGGGGGGCTGGGAACACTGTACTCTCTATGAACCTAAAACTACTTAAGAAAACAAAGCCGGTTTTACCAGGTAATGGCAAAGGCTCAACACAAGCCACCTCCTGCTAGAGATGCCACCGTACACCCCCATTATCCTGGAGGGGGGCAGCACAGTCTGAAAAGCAGGAAGTAATGCGTTTCCACTGGACACAGTCATGGAAATAGGCCGGAAAAGTTTCTGTAACCCTGGAAACAAAGCCAGACATACCATTTCGGTTCTAAAGGGCCAATTCTAAACAGCCCCAATGCTCTCCAATGCCCCCCCTCCCAATACCACACACGCATCCTCACACAACACGTGCAGATCGTACGTAGGTGGGGCAGCGGGAGAGCCCAGAGGAAAAAGATCAGCACCTAGGGTCTGGAATTAAAGCAATAAGTGTGGGAGAATGTTGAATGCAAATTCTTTCACTTCTAAAGCTAAGAAAGCTACTTCATTGCCGGTCAAAAAGCCTCTTTACAACTGTTGTCAGCTAAAAGACTAGAAGAAAACAACCCCAGAGGGAAAATCATTTTCCTGTGCCTCAGCAGTTCTGACGAAGTTCATGAACATCCACATGAAAGTGCTCCAATAGCTTACACGTCAGGGTATGCACTGAACTTTGGAGGTTCCTCTATTTTAAATGAAAATAAGCGTAGAGCGCAGCCCCCTGTGGGAAGCTCTACCAAGACCCAAACTTAGAATTCTGGCATCTTTGAAAGGACCTTGAAAGTCATTTAGTCCAACCTGCCATCCAATGCAGGAACTTCTTCTGAAACATATTTGCTGCCTCTGCTTAGAGGGAGAGAATGTGTTGGGCCCTAAAACTCCCTATTTCGCTGTTAGGACATTTTTGGCTTCTGGGTACCAAACTGCCCCCAACCCCACCACCCAGTGTCATTTCTAAACACTGGGCTGTGCCTACCTTGCAGGAACAGAGAGTAAGAAGGACCCTTCTCTTGGCCCCAGCCCTCAGCGGCTGCGTGACCTACAGCAAGGCCCTGAATAGTTGAAATGTTAGCCCGTGTCTGGCATCTGATGAACACCCCATAATTATTAGCTTTTACTATAATTCGCTTTTAGACACAATCACCCTTCCCATAACCATGGAATGGGGATTCCATTATTCGGCATGCAAGGAGCAGAGACATCTCAGTTTCCTTTAAATCAGGGGCAGTCAACCTTTCTGTGGAATACCAGGTTTGGGGGCCACACGCTTGAAGGGTTTAAACGGCACCCACGGTTACCCTGGGGTCACCTGAATCAGCCCTCTTTGGGTGTGGCCGATAGACTCTCAGCAGGTCAAGTAATCACGCGTCCTCGTTTCTTTGGCACCAGCTTGCCGCCAGGGGCCGCCTTTAATTCCCAACCTCTGACCAGCCAGCAGGCTGGCCTCTGGCTGTAGGCCATGTCCCATGGCCCTCAGTTCAGCAATCTCACTTTCTGGAATTGCTTAGCAACAGAGACACTAAAAAAAAAAAAAAAGTTTAACCGCTTGCCAAAATTTGGCAGCACACTTTGGTAGAGTCTGAGGCAGTCCAGTAAACCACCGCACATCCAGTGAGAAGGGCTGAACGAAGCAATGAGATTTATCAGGAGGCCACTCTGGGAACCAGAGGGGTTCAGAATCTCCACCTCAAAGCCAGGCTTCACGGACACTGGCGCTGAGTGCAGGAGCTGGAAGGTTGCTTAGGATACAGTGCAGCTCTAACAACTGGGTTATAACAGTAAATAAAATTGCCATCTGTTGAGCTCTTAATATGGGCCAGGCACTGTGCCAAGCATTTTACAAGTGTTAGCTATCTTTTCTTTTTTTTAAACCTGTTTAAATTGTGAAATAAAATACTCTTAGATTAAAGTGTTCAAAACAAATGTACAGCATAATGAACAATCACAAAGCAAACACTAGGATAATGACCTCCTTGGTCAAGAAATAAAAGACATCCAAACACTGCAGGAGCACCCCCAACCAGGCCCCAAGTATCCCTGTCTATCCTAGAACCCTCCGCTCCCCAGAAACAACCAGCCTTCCAACTTTTGTGATCATTGCTCCCTTGCTTTTCTTGATAGCTTGCTCAATAATATATGCTATACAATATAATCTCCATTATATAGAGTTTAGTGTTCCCAATTCATAAATTTTAAAGTAAAATCATATAGTACACATTATTTCTTTGGTTCAACATTGTGTTTGTAAAATTCATTCATGTTGTTCCCCCTAGCATAGCCCATTCATTTTTTGGTGCTGTATAGTATTCCACCGTGTGAATATTTCACAATCTATGTATTCACTGAACAGTTGATGGATCTTTCTGTTGTTTCTAACATGAGGTGATGGACAAAGTTATAGACAAGCTTGTATATAAGACATTCTTCCTAGAGGTGCACGTCCAAGAATAGAATTACTGGGTTGCGCAATGCGTCAGCCTTCAGGTTCCTAGATAATGCTGAAGCATTTTTCAAAATGCTTATACTCATCTACATTCCCACCAGCAGCATTGAGATTTCTGGTTCTCCACGCGCTCTTCACTGGTACTTGGTATTAACAGATTTTTCAAATTTTGCAAATCTGATGGACACGTGAAGTGTTTAATTATAGTTTTAATGGTAGTTTTCTTTTTAAACTTTAAATGCATTGACTCCTACTTCATGCATTCATCTTGATCTTGTTACTTGTGCTCAATGCTGTGTTTATAGGATTTGTCTGTGTTGTTGCATGTGGAGCCTCACTGGATTTCCCTCATTAAGGAGGTTGAATGTATTTCCATGTATTTTTGAGTCATGCTCTATCTCCTTTCAGTAACCGCTTGTTCAAGTCTTTTGCTCGTTTGTCCATGGGGTTGGCTGTTTTTTCTTTATTGATTTGTAGATTTCTCCTGGTTTGAATCTAGATACTGGTTCTCTAGTGGTCTCCTGGGCTGCAAATACCTTCTTTCACTCTCTCATGTGCCTTTCAATCCTCTCGAGCCGAACAAAAAGATATTGTGGCATCTGTTTCATGGTCGAGGGGACAAAACAGAGCCTTTGAGAAGGTCAGTGCTTTGTTTGGGGTCCTCCCAAGAATCAGCCTCACAGCTGGGCAAGCAAGACTGGCTCTGTTCCCCGGCCACAGGCAGGTGGGGCCACCAGTCCTCCCGTGCTCTGTGATCCTTCTACCCCTTCTGCCTCTGCTCCTCTCTTCGTCCTTTCTTCCTTCCTGTTGACTGCCACTTTCTGCCCTCCCCTCATGTGACCTTTCCCGTGTCCCTACTTCCAGATGTTGCCACCCCCCAAAGGACAGCGTCCGCTCCATCTGGCACCATCCCCGTCACGGGCAGGCTTCACACCAGACCACATCACAGCTGGGGCTCCGGAGCTCTCCCAGCCCCCCTGTGGCCGGCGTGGCAGAATCTCAGGGTCAGCCTGTGGGCTGGAGCTGTGGGCACACGGGAAACTGCAGCGAGATGGCTCTGCAAAGCCGCTGTCTTCTCCTGATTTTCACTTTTCTGGCTAATTCTCACCTGCTCCTTTCACATCATCCCAGTAACAGCTCCCAGTCAGTCTGTCCAACACGCCTGGGCGTCTTCCAGGATGGCACATTCCCCACCCAAGCCCAGCCAAGCCTCAGTTCCCATCCATTCCTATCGAGTCCTGTTCCGTCTCAGTCCCTCCAAAGTCTAGCCACTCTCTCTAGGGTACATCTGTTGGGCCTCCACCCGAGTCCAGATTCTGCCCTGGGGTAGGTTACCACCATCTCCTACCTGGAAGCCAAAAGCTACCTCGTGTTCTCTTAGCTTCCAGTCTCTCCTCTTCCTCATCTGTTCTCCACACAGCAGCCAGAGGAATCTGCTCCAAATGCTAGTCCAATCATGTCAGATTGTTCAAAAACTTTCCACTGGCTTCTGTTTCTCTTGGCATAAAATCCAAAACCCATAAGATGAACCTCAAGGCCCTGCAGAGTTTAACCTTTGCCTCTTCTTCACTCTTCCCCTTGCTCCCTGCTCTTTGCTTCCCTGAGAACCCTTCCGATGCCATGGACAGGCCAGGCATGCTCTCACCACAGGGCCTTTGTACGTGCAGTGTGAACTGCCCAGCATGCTGCGGTTACCTGTCACCACCCCCCGCCTGGTTAATTTCAGGCCTCAGCAGTTGTGGCCTCTCTGACATACACAGGTGACCTGCATATGTCTGCATATCCTTTATCTTGGTTGTAGGCCAAACATGGTTCATGCAAACAATATAGGATTGTCTCCTGCCTGTCAGAGAAAAAAGATTATGAATATTGATAAAAATGCACTCTGATGTGCACTGTCATTCAGGTACCACCTGAATTGTAAAGTATGGCCACAACTGTCATTTGGATGTTTCAGACCCTACGCCCCAGGGTTCCCACCTCCAGGGACTCATCCTTTAGGAAGAAATACTCCCACCAGTTCATTGGGAAGGTTTTGCAGAACAAGTTTGGTGGTAACATGTTTATAATAGTGGAAAGTGGAAACAGTACGCATATCAATAAGACACTAAACTGTGGTACATTCATAAAATGCAGTATGACTCAGCCATTTAAAAAAGAGGGGAGATCTTCTTGTATTCATGCGGATCAAGCTAAAAAAATTTAAAAGACTATGGTTCCATTTTTAAATTTTAAAAATTAAAAAATGCATTTTATTTTTTTTGTAAATAAAAGACAGCTAGATTTTTAAAAGTTGGAGAAAATGCACAAACCTCTTGATGGTGGCTATTTCTGGGGAAGCAAGATGAATTAATAGGGGATTTTTTTTCTTTTCTGTGTTGCATAGTTCTGTGATGTTTGATTTTGCCCTTTTATTACCACAGTTTATAATCGGGAAAAAAAATTTAATGCAGAAATAAAGATAGGAATTGATGGGAACTGAGGCTTGGCTGGGCTTGGGTGGGGAGGGTGGCATCCTGGAAGACGTCCAGGCGTGCTGGACAGACTGACTGGGAGTTGTTATTGGGATGATGTGGAAGGAGCAGGTGAGAATTAGCCAGAAATGTGAAGATTGGGAGGAGACAGTGGATTTGCAGTTACATAATTAAATCTAGAGTGTCTCTCTTCTCCCTAGAAGCTCTCTGAGGTCAGCAAATGCTATATCCTATACAGTGGTTTTTCCCCACAGCCCAGCCAGTACCAGGTACATAGGTGTCCACCAAACATTTATTCATTGCTTAAATGAATGAATGAATAAACTGTTTCTGTGGTCCCGTAAAATGTAATGCCCACTCAGTGCTCCAGAAACAGCCCCGTGGTTGCCTCCTCTCTTGAGCTGTCCTCCATGCCGTAAAAAGCCGTAAAGGAGTTTCATCATCAGGTTGCTTGCTGATACTGAGTTTCAGGGCCTTCACACAAGTACTGATTAAGGCAAGTAATTTCATATTTTGTCCCTGTCAAATTTTATCTTTAGAGTTTTGTTCACACCTGCCAAGATATTTTAAAAGCCAATCCCTGACATCTAACTAAATATAAGTCCTACCAGCTCATGTGACCCACACTTGATTTATGACTTGTATGTTTACTTCTAATTTAGTCACAAATAAAGAAAACTACACAGGACAGGGCCTTCAACAGAACCCCGCAGCCCTCTGTGAGATGTGGCTCTCCACGCTGACATGGAGGATCTGGTCTTTCTGGGCACAATTAAGCTCAAGCACATTAAGCTCATACCTACCTCAGGGCATTTGCACTTACAACTCTCACCAATTAGAAAGCTTCGTCCAGATGGTAACTCCTTTTTGATATTCAGGGCTCAGCTCTGAGATTATCTCATCAGAAAGGCCCTCCTACTGCCCAATCTAAAATAGTTCCCTCCCCAATTCCCCACCACCTTGTTTTGTTTTCTTTAAAGCACTTATTGAAAACTCAAGTTACCTGGTTCATGTTCCTCATGTACCTCTTTACTACTTGCTCCCTCCCTCCACCCTGGTATCAGTGGGGACACAGTCAGCCTTATTCTCTCTCTCCTATGCCTGGAACAACTGTACTCAATAAATATTTGCCGAGGGAATGAATAAACGGACTTTAGATGCCTGTGACGCCACCTGCCTGAAAACTGTCCTCTAGATCCTTGTTTTATTAGTTTCTTGGGGCTGTGTAACAAATTACCACGTTTGGGAGCTTAAAACAACTACAATTTATTCTCTCATAATTCCGGAGGCCAGAAGTCCAAAATCAAGGTGTCAAAGGGCTGTGCGCTCCCTCCGGAGGCTCTAGGAGACAGTCTTGCCTCTCGTAGCTTTGGGTGGCGGCTGCGGTTTCCTGGCTTGGGGTTGCATCACCCCGATCTTCAAGGCCAGCACCTTCAAATTTTTATCTGTTCCATCTTTGCATCACCTACTCCCCTTTTTGTGTAAAATCTCCCTCTGCCTCCCTCTTAAAAGGATACAGGTGATGGCATTTCGGGCATAGCTGGATAAGCCGGGATAATCTCTCCAACCCAAGATGCTTCACTCAGTCACATCTGTAAGACTTGACCACATGCTCCCATAGGTAGTACACGCCTTGGTCTTGGGGATTAGCACCTCGCGTCTTTGGGGGCCACCATTCAGCCCCCCTACAGGTGTCATTAGTGACTCTGAGAAATGCCTTTGCAAAATGGGGACCCATTACGTATCCAGGATTTCTCTCTCCCGCTCCTCTGGTGGTGCCTGCCAGAGGAAGGCTCAGTGTTTCCTCAATGAATAAACATATGGATGTTGTTCTGTTCCAACACACCCCACCTCAGCCCGCAAAAGGAGGAAAAAAAAAAGAGAGAGAGAAAGACATGGGCCTATAGTTCCTTTAGTATAGCTGGCTTTCCCAATTCCCAGATTCATGAAGAGCCAGAATGGGTTTGGAAACTGTAGCGTCTTTTCATAAGTGAGCTACCTCTGACATGCTGCCAATACCCATCGGGAGGCTATATAATTAGTGAATGGGTAACAAGACGAAAATTATTTACGAGTGAGCCTTGGCCACTGAAGACGGTTTGAGCTGAGCTCACATTTGGTTTCTCTCCCTCTCCAGCACTCCGAGGAGGATTATGTTGTGGCCAAATTAGTTCTTTGGCTCTGGAGATATTGGATAAGAGAATATGGAGAGACCAAAGGGCACTGATAAGGCAGAAAGGAAATGGGTGTGTCTTTCCCAAATTGAGGGGACCCCTGATGGACTTCATCTAAAAGCCTCTGGGGAAGGGGCTGCTCAGATCCATAATAGGGTCCTTCCATAGTAAAAACTATTTTCAAGGCCCTGGTCTGGCTCCCAGAGTAGCACCACACCCCCTATTCCCTGTGGGCAGGAGCAGGTTAGTCTACAGTAATTGCATGTATTATGGTTTTTTAAGAGTTTATTTCTTTGACAGAGCATGTACAAGCAGGGGAGGGGGGGGCAGCAGGCAGAGGGAGAGGGAGCAGCAGACTCCCGGCTAAGCAGAGAACCCCATGTGGGGCTCTATCCCAGGACCCTGGGATAATGAACCGAGCTGGAGCCAGACACCCAATAACTGAGCCACCCAGGCACCCTGCATGTATTGCAGGGTCTGACAAAACCAGACAGCAAAGACTTGCTATGGTATATGGCCTTGGTCCCAATGCCCACACTCCCGCCATGATAGGGTTCTCTAGAGAAAGTGTCAGTTGGTGGGGTCTGGTATCCTACGATTGCCTCTGCTGGTCACGGGAGTTCTCATGGCTAAAGAGCAGGGGAAACGCTGACAGCTGAGAACAGAGACAGTCACCCTATGTCATTATCATGGTGACGGTGATCATCAATGTCACACTCAGCCCTCAGTGGAGCTCAAGTCCTCCCCTCCATCACCCTGCGGGAGGGCTCTGGGCAAATGGGGAATGGGGTTGAGGACAATCAAGGGACTTCCCTGAGGTATGTAAGTGGAAGAGGATTCTCTTCTCTCCCTGCTCCCTAGAATAGACACCGAGAGGGCCAAGCAGGCAAGGGCGAGGGCCAAGGAGAGAGAGTAGTATGCACAGGTCTAACTTGAAAAATGAAGAAGTAATTGAGGCTCACATGTGGTTCAGCCCAGCAAGCCAGCAGAGAAGCCCAGAGACAAGCTCACCCCCAACAGTCCCAGCTAGAACAAGATGTGCATTTGCTAGAATGCCCTCCCCATCAGATAAGTAATGCTGCCATGAAGCCCAGGGGCATCGTTCCATGGAAAGCTGCTTGCTTTGGGGGAGCTATGGCAGGCCATGGCATTTCTTTGCATAGTAAATAGAACTTAGGGTTGATGCCACAGCTGTCTTGAGATCACACCAGTGCAATTATAAAGCATATCAATGGGGCAGTGATGATTCACTCCACAAAGAATCTAAACAAACTGGTCCTTTCTAATTCCCATTACAGCTTTTCATAAAGGGAGCCATACATGTTTCGTGGTTGAGGAAAATGCTGATCACCAGTTCCTACTTGCGTAACTTATCTGTGAGTTTGTGAAGTGACTGAACCCCATCTGGGGGACAGCCTGAACTGGAGAAATGGAAACAAAATTGCAGCTCATCTAATACAAGGACCATACTGGTAAATTTGAAACAGATCAGATTATGAAAATTTCACGGGTTAATTCCTGAAAACTTGGTCCTTAAAAAAAGTATATAACTCCACAAAGGAGAAGACTGATAGGTATAACTGTATAAAAATCTTCTGAATCCATATATACGCACATGCATACACAAACCCGCCAGAAATAAAATGAAGAGACAAATAGTACATCAGGAAAAAATCTTACAATTTGTAACACAAAGCTTTAATTTATTTAATATATAAAGAGCTTTCATAATTCAATAAGAGAAAGGTATACACTCTAGTAGAAAAATAAGTGATTTATTAAAAAATAAATTTAAAAAATCAATAATCAGAGATACAACTGAAATAAACAAGAGATGAAATTCTTTCCTGTTGGGCTGAAAGATGAAAAAAGAAAGATACACCACAGATGAGGTAGGGAGTAGGAATTTTCCCACATGCTTGCCAAGTTTGACATATTCAAAAATTTAAATACATAGCCCCTTTGACTTACCATCAGTTTTATTTATAAGAAAGCATCCCAAATAACCATGAATGTGAGAAAAGATTTAGCTATAGAAACACTTCTTATAGGGCGCCTGGGTGGCTCAGTGGGTTAAGCTGCTGCCTTCGGCTCAGGTCATGATCTTGGGGTCCTGAGATCGAGTCCCTCGTCGGGCTCTCTGCTCAGCAGGGAGCCTGCTTCTCTCTCTCTCTCTCTGCCTGCCTCTCTGTCTACTTGTGATCTCTCTGTCAAATAAATAAATAAATAAATAAATCTTAAAAAAAAAAAAAAAGGAACACTTCTTATAACATTGTTAATAAAATATATAAAAGAAACAATCTAACTGCCCCCAATTGAGGAATTAAATATATTAGTTTAAGAACAGGCATTCACTAGAAGACAACACAATCTTTGAAAGTGGTTATTTAAAGGGGCGCCTGGCTGGTGCAATCGGTTAAGCCTCTTGGCTTTGGCTCAGATCATGATCTCATGGTTGTAAAACTGAACCCCACTTTGGGTTCTGTGCTCAGTAGAGTATGCTTGAGGTTCTCTCTCCCTCTCCCTCTGCCACTCCTGCTCAGGCCCTCTCTCTCTCTTAAATAAATCTTTTTTTTTTTTTTTAAGATTTTATTTATTTATTTGTCAGAGAGAGAGAGAGAGCACGAGAGCGAGTACAGGCAGACAGAGTGGCAGGCAGAGACAGAGAGAGAAGCAGGCTCAAGGTGCCTGATGTGGGACTTGATCCCAGGACACTGGGATCATGACCTGAGCTGAAGGCAGCCGCTTAACCAACTAAGCCACCCAGGCGTCCTTAAATAAATCTTTTTTTAAAAGTGATTATTTTAGGGGCACCTGGGTGGCTCAGTGGGTTATAGCCTCTGCCTTTGACTGAGGTCATGATCCCAGGGTAGGGTCCTGGGATCCAGCCCCGCATTGGGCTCTCTGCTCGGCAGGGAGCCTGCTTCCCCCTCTCTCTCTGCCTGCCTCTCTGCCTGCTTGTGATCTCTGTCAAGTAAATAAATAAAATCTTTTTTTAAAAAAAGTGATTATTTTTAAAGGATGGTTTTATCTATGTTGACTACATTATTACACAGTTCTAGATATACAATTTGATGTAGTATCCATATCTATATATGTATATATGGAATGCTATTCCAAGTAAAGTCATTTAGTTTCGAGATTGGGATCTAAAAATATATAAATATATTAAAGGTATAGATATAGTTAAATAGGTTGAGTATTACTCTAATAGTCTACCAAATATTAACATTGATTTCTAGGTTTAAGTCATTTATGCTGCTTTTCTTCTGAATGCTTTGTAAAAATTCCTTTATATGCAAAGAGAAAAATACAACCATTTCAAAAAGACAGAATGCACATGGGGGCAAATATCCTTGAGGCGGAGGCATCCCTTTTGGTCACTGAGGATTCGCAGAGTAAGCAAAAGAAGTCCACAATGAATCACTTCAAATTAGGGCAGCCATATAATGTATCACCAAAACCAGGACACTTTTGAGACTGGGAGGACAAGCTATTAATAATTTTGCATAATCCGGGACTCCCCAGGCAAACTCAGCCATGTGGTCATCCTACTTGGGATGAAAAATCTGTTTAACTTGCCTTTGATAACGACCCAGGGTTGGAGTATTAGAGTAAAGCATGAACAAAGAGATCCCTTTTATCAGCGCCATCAGGTACCATTTCTGAACACGCCGGCCAGATGGCTAAAGAATCTTGAAAAGTTCAAGTTTCTTACCTGATGAGCTCCTGTCCACAGAGCCCTCATTTTAGAGATTCATTCTTTTTTTTTTTCTTTTTAAGATTTTATTTATTTATTTCACAGACAGAGATCACAAGTCAAACAGAGATCACAAGTAGGCAGAGAGGCAGGCAGAGAGAGGAGGAAGCAGGCTCCCTGCCGAGCAGAGAGCCCGATGTGGGACTTGATCCCAGGACCCTGGGATCATGACCTGAGCCGAAGGCAGAGGCTTTAACCCACTGAGCCACCCAGGCGCCCCTAGAGATTCATTCTTGACAAAAAGTATTTCTCCAAGAAATCTGCCACTTGCCTAAGAACACAGTATTATACTCAAGTTATCTCATACTGTAGATTTTAATCTTGGAAACATTGTGTAACACTTTCAAACCCTTCCTGTTTCCGAATCCCCTTGAGACTTGCCTATTTTCCACTAAGGGCTTTGTTGTAGGGAATTATTGTCTATGTGACCTGAGGCGCTCACTGAAGAAGGCCCCTGTCCCCAATGCATGCTCTGCCCACCGGCTATTCAAGACCCCCCGCCCCCATCTTTCCCAGCTCAGATTTCTCCTCTGCCCCAAGCCCTCCCGTTCTCCAGTCACTGACTACACACACATCTCCCTCCACCCCTGGTGAAAGCAGCTACTCAGTCTGTGCCATCTGGCACAGGCCCAGGCCAGGCCAGTCTGTCAGCCTCTCTCATTCCAATTATGAAATGAGGGTTGCAATGCCTTTACATACCCCACCTCCCACCCAAACTTGACTGTTTACTAGGCATTAAAAAAGACTTTTTTTTTTTTTTTTTTTTTTTGGCTTAGCCAGAGTCTGTGAATGCCTAGGTTTTGCATAGGTAGAAAAATTAAAGCCTTCTCAACTGAGGCACCTGGTGAGGCCTTTCCTCCCTAAAAGCACCATGAAATGGCACACACTGAAGATTCAGAACAAAGTCAAGCACAGAGAGTGGAGTCTGTGTGTTACAGAGATGGTTACGTAGCTACAACGGGCAAAAGCTATTCCCACCTTACAGTATTTTACTTGGATTTGATGCTCCCTGTGGGGGGCCTACCTGGAGCTCGTCAGCTGATCAATGCTGCAACATTTGCCCCCATCCTCTTAAGGGTCCAGTACCTGCCATCTCTTGGTGTTGATTACACCCTAGGAGCCATTGATTGACGTTGGTAAATCAATCATGGGTCAATCCATAATTGAAACGACACTCTGCACTTCCTGCTGCCAAATTTATAAACTGATATACATGTCAATGTCTCCCCCTTCAAACCAAGCTTAGGATGACTTAAACCATAACAGAACAAGCACATTTAGATAGCAAGATTGTTCTATTTATTCCATCACGCAAAGCACTCTATTTCCCACACAGCTCCCAGCTGAACTGCTAACATAGAGAGAGTCATCAATAACCCCCTTCTTTGCTGCTAGTCCATCTAGTGCTTTCACAAGCATTAGGGAGAGGTGTACTTTCCTGAAGAAACTTAACTTCTGTTAGAAAATTGCTTCATAGTCCTGATTTTGTTAGAACAAGCCACTTTTGTGCCATCTGCCTAGAATATTGTCACAATAAATCTATGTCTGTCCGGAGAATGGAGCTCCCTTAAAAGTGGCACCGTTGTGCAGTACACAACCTGTGCAATGGCCAAGGCCAGGTGTTTGATAACTTTAGAATATAAGAAACCAGAGGGAGGGCACCATGCTTCACTTCCACTCTGTGCCTCACTTTTATCATCCATAAGTTGGGAATAATAAGAGCTACCTCACATGAGTGTCTTAGCACTGATCAACTTTCCCCATAGAATAGGTAAGCCATGATCTGTAAGGGATTCAAAGAGAAAGAGGCAACCACATTACTTGATTACTGCATAAGAACTACATCCATTTCCTTTGATTCTACCAATTCATCCAATAATATAATTTGGCTTTCATGCACTGAAAGGGCAAAAACCTAGGATTTAACTCGTAGCGATGGACGATGGGTCTCACAGCCCTGCCGTACCATTACTGGTTTCTGTGAGAGGGAGGAAGCCCATTATGGCAAAGAAGTTGCTGGGGCTTAGGTATTCATTCTCTGGAAATGAAAAAGAAAGAGAGGAAAGTAGCAATTGGTTGTCCTACATCAGGGTTTCTGGATCTTATCGCTAGGATTTGGGGCTGGATAAATCTTCCCGTTCACCAAATGGCAGGATTTTTACCAGGATCCCTAGCCTGTACCTGCTAGATGCCAGTAGTACACCCCAGCCCATCAGGACAACCACAAATGTCTCCAGCCGTTGCCAGATATCCTTGGAGTGAGGAGGGGCAGTGGTGAAATCAACCCTGGTTGAGAAGCACTGACCTATATGGAAATGGCACTTTTTAGCCCTAGTATCATTCTTGGGACGTAGTCATCTGTGAGTCAGCAGGCCTCCAGACAGAGACCTGGTCTGTACTCTAAGTTCCACAGTGACTGTTTGTTGAACTTAAGGATACCAGGCTTCTATTTTCTGTCATATAAAGATCACCCAAACTCTGGCCTCTCATTTTCAGGATTTCCTCCTTTTGAGGGTATCGGATTGGGCCTAGAAGAAAGGCGTTAGGAACTGCTGGGGGCTGTCCCCTGCTTGCTCTGGGCCTAGCCACTTCCTGGGGTGTGGGAACAGCCATCTTCTTTCAAATAATGGTGTTGCTCCCACACAGGGTTGGCAGGAAGGAAAGCTAGCAACTTGCAACCTTATATCTATGGCGATCACATAACCTTACATTTATGGCGATATGACTCAATTTCCCACAACGCCCCTACCTAAGATCAGGCCATTTAAAACTTTGATGGAAGCAAAAGTAAAGACAACACAGAAAGCCTTATGACTGGTTACTGGGTTTGAATGATTCCTGACTCATAGCGAGGTCATTCCAGAAGGGGTCTGCTATTGGACACTACCAGGCCCGGCAATTGGCCCATTGGAGGCTCTTCTTACCTACCTGCTCCCCACACCGGGGAGAGCTCAGCCCTCTTCCCAGGTCTGCGACCCTCTCCTTCAGCCTCTAGTGCTCATGGCTCCTTCTTCTCACCCTGGAAGGACTGACAGATGGGAATATCCCCATAGAGTCTCAACCACTAACCACAGGGGTTGGCCTTTTCAGATAGTTGGAAGGATAATCTCTCAATAATTCATTTTCCTAGGGCGCCTGGGTGGCTCAGTGGGTTAAGCCACTGCTTTCAGCTCAGGTCATGATCTCGGGGTCCTGGGATCGAGTCCTGCATCGGGCTCTCTGCTCAGCAGGGGGCCTGCTTCCCTTCCTCTCTCTCTGCCTGCCTCTCTGCCTACTTGCTCTCTCTGTCAAATAAATAAATAAAATCTTTTTAAAAAAGTCATTTTCCTAAGGCTGAGATATTTGGTAAATCATCTTGGGGGAGGCTTTCCCCAAGAGTCCAAGCTGGTTGTGGCCATTAGGCCCAAACTTTACAGTAGCCATGAAATAGGCATGAGGTCAGGTTTCCTCACATGGCCCAGTCTCTGCCATGAGATGTCCCCATGACAACTGTTGAACAATGACACCTATAACACGTTTCTCAGGAATAAAAAATACTTCCCAAGAAATAGAGTACTGTGGTCTGAATCATTGTGTCCCAACCAAATTCATATGGTTGAAATCCTACTCCTGAAGGTAATGGTGTCAGGAGGTAGGGCCTCTGGGGCCTGGGGGAGAAGAGTGGGTTGTAAAGGTGGACCCTTTATCAAAGAGACTCTAGAAAGCTAGCTTGCCCCTTCTACCCCATGGGGATATGGTAAAAAAGTGCTGTCTATGAACCAGGACACCCTCACTGAACACTGCATTTTCCAACATCACAGTCCCTGACTTCCAGCCTCCAAAATTGTGAGCAAGACATTTTTGTTGTTTTTAAGCCCTTCAGTCCGTGGTAATTTGTTACAGCAACCCAAACAGACCAAGACAGAGGATTCTCAGTCCATAGTGGAAAAGAAACATTTTTTCCCTGATACACCACCAAAATATATTATAAAACAAGAGCAATTAAACTGTGGACTGGTATGGAAAAAACAGGCCAAACCGTGGAACAGAAAAGGGAGCTCAGAAACAGACCTATGTATTTGGGAAGTGAGTATATGAAGGATCTCTGTGGAAAGAAAGGCTAAGCTCTTCAGTATACACCTGGGGAAATTGGTAACTGGGAAAAGATCAAAAATTAAGTTTTTACTTCACATCGTTAACCAAAAATATCTAAGAGCTTAATGTAAAAACAAAAACCTGTAAAGCATAAAGAAAGAATGTAAGAAAATATTTTGTGACCTTGGGAAGGTCTTCTTAAGCAAGACACAAAAAACAAAAAGCCTCAAGGAAAAAATCTAATATACCTAACTACAACCAAATTAAAATATATATATATATATGCATAGAAAATACGTCACACACAAGGTTAAAAGAAGACAATCATCATGCTGGAAAATTACATTATTTTCAGACAAAAGCTGTCAATCTAGAATGTATAGAGAATTCCTAAGAGTCAATAAAAAGATCTGAAAATGCCAATAAGAAATCATCAAAAGTTATTAACAGCAATTTACAGAGTGAAAATACAATGGACATAAGAACAAATGCTCAAAAGTATTTCAGAAATGAGGGAAGCACAAATTTTAAACAAGATATGTTTTTACCCTAACACTGGCGAAATTAAAATGTTTGAAAACTTTGGGTAGGAATTAGAGCACGAGACAATGGGCCCATCCTACGCTGCTAGTGGGAGCAAGAATCAATCAGTTATTTCAGAAGACATTTTGGCAGACATACGAAAATTTAAAATGCACACACCCAGCAGTTCTACTTTTAGGTAGAAATACTCCCTCATGTGCCCAGGAAGCAGATCTAAAAATAAAGATGCTGACCACTCTGTTTTTTGTAAAACCGGAAACCTCAATGCCTATCATTAGGAAAACAGACTCCAGAACATCTTATGGAATAGTATGCAGCACTTTAAAAGGAGGTATTTCTACCTATAATGACATGCAGTCATTATGTGTGACAAAAGAAAACTGCTACAGAAAAATATTCACAAAACAGTCTGTTGCACCTGTCGATCTTGTTTTAAAAGCTCACGCGAGTCTTCTTTCTCAGCCAGGGACAAACCCCATCTCTCCACAAAATGATGCTGTTTGTGTTCAAAAGAAAATAGGAGCACACATGTGGCAATACCATCTATGTCTGTAATGATAAATATAGACAGCAGAGAGACATCTAGAGAATGGCTTGGACAACCACCTTCAGATTTGGGGTGTATGGAAGTGACGTGGGACCAGGGATATGTCCACTTTGGAAGGAAATACTCAAAAGGAATTTTCTCCTTATCATTACTCTTTCACTATCTCATGGGAATACATCCACATGTAACCTTTATAATATAATATTGACAATAAATTGCTTTTGGAGGGAGGAAGTAATTTGTGGAGACCCCACTCGGCTTATTCTCAGGACAACTATTTACCGGGCTGCGCAAAAGCAGTTTTGCCTCCAGGCACATCGAATTTGGGCAGAACAGAAAAGTCTTTTGTAGGGCCTTCCCCAGAACAAAGGGGTATGCACGCAGCCCTGAAGTCCACATCAAATGAAGTTTCAGGCAGAAGATTGCTGACAGAAGTCTCCGCCAGTGGAAGTGGGACAGTAGGCCCACACAAAGGAACAGGAACTTTGGTTTCCTTTCTAAATAGAAGGATGGTCAGAAGCAACCACAGGAGCCCTCCCAGCGTCAGAGGATCAGCCTGTTTTGGACTAGCCGCTGTTGTCTACACAACACATTGTAGCTAAAGTAATAATCATAGCAAACAATTACAGTGCTCCATGGTGCACCAGGCCCTCGGCTGGGGGCTCCATAGCCAGGATCTCACTTCATCCTCACAACCATATGAAGAGAAGAGCCTTGGTACCCATTTAACAGACTGTAAAACTGAGGTTGGGTGGAATGAAGAAGGGTTCTCAAGCAAATGACTGAAGAGCAATTCTCATTTACCACCTGCCGATCTCAAGCCCGTGCTCACCCTGCTCCGCCTCCCCAGCTATATGAACCGGTGAGTTGGAGGGGTGGGAGGTCAGGGGGCTGGGCTTTGCTCCAATTAATAAGTGCACATGAGTCTTAACGTTTGTCTATATTTATATTTAGATGAAGGGCCAAAAGTGATTTCTCTGGGGGTGCCTGGGTGACTCAGTGGGTTAAAGTCTCTGCCTCTGACTCAAGTCATGATCTCAGGGTCCTGGGATCGAGCCCCACATTGGGCTCTCCGCTCAGCGGGAAGCCTGCCCCCCGCCCCGCTGCCTAACTCTCTGCGTACTTGTGATCTCTCTCTGTCAAATAAATAAAATCTTATAAAAAAATTTTTTTTAATTTTTAAAAGTTTGATGATGCCAAAGAGATGCTATCTTTTCTCCTGACTCCTGAGGAAGAGCAAGCGACACTCGGGAGCAGAGACCTCCTCAGCCTGCAGCAGCCGAGGGGTTCCAGGAAGCCCTGAGACATCAGAGCCTCCCATGAGTCTGCCAGGGCTGTCCAGGCAGCTGTCCCTCAAGGCCACGCACTCCCGTTATGGACCTTTCTGCCAGAGTCAGAATGCAAATTGTATGTTTTTGTAGTTCCGTTTATCACTAAAGTCCCTGTTATTTAGACCAGACACATGTCTAGGACCTTATATGGAAACCAATAACCCAAAGCCTGGAATTCCTATTTTCTTCCCTACTCCCGTTGCTACTGGGGGTCTTTTCTCCCCATCCCCTTTGATCTGGGGACATGTGAGGGGCAGGGAAGAGGCAGGCAACCTTGTCTAACAAGGCGACAGAGACAGCACACCTGCTCTCCAGCTGCGGTGAGCTCTTATAAAAGGTAACAACGTACGTAACAAATCCCCCCCCCCGGCCCCCATTACAATGCTCAGAGAGAGTGGGTTTGGGAAATAAATTTAGAGAGAAGAGTGGCAGATGGGATAGATGGATTCAATTAAGACAAAGAACATCAAACAATTCCAGGGATGCCTCATTCTAATGGAATGTCATTTTCTCCTCGTCCCCTCCAGGGAGCTCCCCCCAACAGTCTAGGTAGGAAGTAAGGTGCACACACAGCAAGCACCTCGACCCCAGCAGGGGCTTAATATCCTCAAATGAGAGAGCTAATATTACCTCTTCTCTTCTTTTCAATAATGAGGTAAAACAGCACATGAATCAGACTAAGTGAATGCAGGCTGTGGATCAGATGCACTGCTCTCCCGAACCAGGTGCTACTCAAATTACACAGGTATTTTCCACGGCCGTCTCTGTGGAACGGATTTCTTTATTTGGTCTATGTTAGCGTCTCCTTTTTAATTAAATCAACCACTGTTATTTTTCTAAGAAAGATAACAAAACAATAAAAATATTTATACCCCGTTTATCTTCCCAAACATTAATCATGAAGAGAAGAAAGTGTTCTACCTTTGCTAGACAGTTTTATCACATAGACATGATACTAATATGCCTTCAGTGACTGTTTTGTGGGTCAATTTGTACCTATTAAGAATGTGTAAGATTTTTGTTGCCACTATCAGTATTTGTAACTCTTATTACCAGAAGGAATTCAAGTCTACCATAAATTTGCCATATGTATAGTTGATATGTAAGTACAGACATGTATATAACACTATTTACGCACCGTGTTGACCCAAATACTATTCCTGACTGACCTCAGTTTTCATCCAAAGTCAAGTCTGAAAGTCTAGTGGTCTGATGAGCAATGCTTCCTTCCTTGTTGGGCTCCCAGTGGTATAATTTAATTGACAGCCATGTTCTCCAGTTACTAAGTCATAGGTAGGTTAGAGTTTCACCAAGTTAGTATTATGATCTCTAGAGTGGCTGGAGACACTGGGCAAAGTTGAGAGTAGAAACCGCAAATTATATTCCAGAATTCTAACTGCGGTAATACACACACGTTCTGATTATCAGTCAAACACACAATGTAGCCAACGTCAGCTAGAAGGGAATAATATTTAGGATGTCATGCCAGCTTAGGGGTGCTGTGTAGAAGTAATCTCAACTTGAGAGACTTGGCCGGGGGTGTAAACTCATATTAAAATACTGGACCAAAAAAAAATTAAAATAAAATAAAAGCAAAAACATAAAATAAAATACTGGACCACCACCTTATTTCTCTGAGACTGAGGTGACCTGACTCCTCCAGAGAAGCCACCTTTGGTTTTTTGGGTGGTTCAAAATGGCCCCTGAGAGAAGAGAATTTTCTAGAAGCTCCCAACCACTGGGCTCAAGTCCCTTTGTCACTTTACTCTCCACACACCTCAAGGATGGCAGGGTTGTAAGGGCACCAGTGCAACAGCATCATGATCAGTAAGGACTTGTTTCCAACAGTTACATCATGACCTTGTCATTGGTGAATTCTTTCCGTAGAATAGTGATTGAGTCTAAAAAGCAAAAAACTGGAGTACCCAGAGATAAAGGTAAACTACCAAACTCAACATGTAGGAGATACTAAAAGTAAACCAGTCCCACCAAGCTGGCAAGGATGGTAGACAACTCACAGGAAGCTCAAATGAGGACCAAGGAATTTTGCCTTTGTTATCTCATCATTTCATATGCAAAGCATTCTGTATTAGTTATGCATTCTTATGCAACAAGTTATCCCCAAATTTAACAACTTAAAACAGCAAACACTAATTATCTCATAGTTTAGGGGGGTCAAGAATCCAGGCACGACTTAACTGGGTGCCTCTGCCCCAGGGTCTTTCACATGCATGGGCTAGGGCTGTCGTCTCATCTCAAGGCTTGGCTGGAGAAAAATATGCTTCCAAACTCACTCACATGACTATTGACAAGATTCAGCACCTCATGGGCTGTTGGACCAAGGGCTCAGTTCTTCGCTGATTGTTGGCTAGAGGCCTCCCCCAGTTCCATGCTCCCGTGCCTCTCCATAAGGTGGCTCATGAGATGGCAGGGGGCTTCCAGGAAGAGCAAGAGTGAACAAGATAGAAGCCACAGTCTTTTTGTAACCTAACCTCAGACGTGACATCACATTCGTTTTGATATATTCTGTTAGTGGCAAGTCCCTAGGTCCAGCCCACCCTGAAGGGGAGGGAATCACCTAAGTGCGTCAATACCAGGATGTGGGAATCACTGGCATCATCTTAGAGGCTGCCTACCACATCTTCCCTTGTACACACAATAGAGAAATAAACACACACACACACACACACACACACACACAAGCGGGAGGAAAACAAGAAAGCAGTTGGGGAAGGGAAGATGTTCTAGGATCTAATTACCTAGGCATCTGAGCTCTATCTCTCCCCAAACCCAGTCATACAACATACCCTTCAATGAGGCGCTCTCTTCACAGTCTTTCACACCTGCCCCCTTCTCTACCTGTATGGGACCACCAAAGTTCATTTGGCCTTCATTTCTTCACACCACGAATACTGCAACACTACTCCTAACCTGCTTCCATATCCAAGAAGTCCTGGGCACCACAACCTTTCTAAATCACACTTTCTATTCACCCTTACACACCAGAAAGCCCCTTTAGGGGCTCCCCATTGTCAAACAAAACCCAGACTCTTTAGGTGGGCATTCAGTGCCTTCCATAATTTGACCCAGGCCTAACTATACTTCCAAATCCCCAATAATAACTCATCATCCCAGGTAAACCACATTCACCCCCCTCAAACACACCAAGCTTGTGCTCAGTTTGAAACCTCCATGAATATCATCAATCCCCTTCCCTTGGCGAAACCAGTCTTCACCTTACCATGATAAATCCTCCCCAATCTCTAAGGTGCAGAGCAAATCCCATCTTCTCTGTGACACATTTTTCTGGTCATTCCAAACTAGAATCTGGTTCCTCTTATGAAAAGGCGCAGCTCTGTGAGACCATACGGTTCACTGCTCTGGCCAGTCGCTGGGCACTTGTCTTGTTTTTCCAAGGAGTTGATAAGTTTTACACTTTCCTTCTTCCATAGAGACCACCAGACTGCATCTATACAAGGGGCTAGGTCTCATTTGTCTTCCTCTGTGGAAGGCACTTGTCCATGATAGGCAATATTTGTTGGATGGATGGATGGATGGATATTTGGAATGAAATGTCAAGCACAGTGTCTAGCATATCCTAAGAGGTCAAAAAGTAACACATCTTTGTTAATACCCACCAATTCTTAAAATGAGAATTCTCCCTGGCATCTCAGCCACTTAGTGGTTCCTTTGTAGAAACCCTTCCAAAGACAGCAGAGGCAAATCAAACTTGTCTGGTTCTGATGAAACACAAGCCCATTCCCAAAAATACCACAACTAATCCATAGATCCTCCTTCATTGCTCATCCTAAACCTGGTTTGAGGTACAGCATGCCAAGTGCAGGGACATTAGATAGATGGCATAGGCAGGACAGAACGCAGTACGGAAAAACCTCAAATCAGTGTGTTTCAGCCACAGGGCAGAAACAAAAGTGGTAAGAACTAAAAGAGTACAGGGGAAAATGAAATCGATAGTAGGGGAGTTCCATCTATTCTAGGTAATCCCTAGTAAAGGAAAGGATTCCAAGAGAGAGAAAGCAATACTAGAAGACCTTTTAAGGCCTTTGCTGCTTACCCCGAGGGAGAGGAGGAGAAATCTCAATTAAAGCGTCAAACACCCAAAATTCAGAGGAAATCTAACCCATCCTTTCCAACTGGCTAGAGCAGTTACGCCTGGAGTGTATGCTCCCAGGAGTCCGATTCCTGGCCTAGGTTGCAAACGCTAATCCCGGCCACCGTCGAATCACGGTAGGGAGCGCTGGAAACTGCTCCATGGGCTTGGGCCAGTAAGCAGCGTCTTCCGTGCGGCGAGCGGGCTCTCCCGCTAGCTACCGTGATCCTGCAGCAAGGTCTGCGCAGGGGTTCGCGGAGAGCCCGAGACACGCATCGCGCGGAGCATCTGGGGGCACCGCGGCCCTGAGTTTTGAGCTTTGCAATGTCCCGCAGCCTGACTGAGCTGGGTAGGCAACTGGCCTTGCCCCAAACTCACCTGCGTTTTAGAACCACTTCCATCTACCCACGGGTCTCAGCTCCCAAAGGCATCCGCGGAATCCTCCACGGTCCCAAGGTCCGCCGTGACAGGAGAGAGAAAGGGACAAGGGAGTGGTGGCTAGGAGGAGAGGTCATCACCGGGGTCCCTCCCGGGCTTGGGATGCTGGGAGGGGGGAAAACCCTGCCCCGCTTCCCCTCACTGGGCCGCGGCGGTGGGGGTGGGTCTCCGTGGGGGGCGCCTCACCGTGGACGACGGGGAGCCGGCGAGGGAAGGACACGCTGGAAGGGCTGCGTGCAAAAAACTTTCCGTCGTCTGGCGGCCACTCTGCGGGGAAGACCTCCCCGCCTCCGGCCCCGGGTAGTGCCTCTCCCCGGCCAGCCCACCCGCCGCCCCTGCCCCGCAAGCCCCGCAAGCCCCGCAGGCCCCGGCTCTTCGGACACGGGCTCCGGCCGCCGGGCGCACGAAGCGGTGGAGACGGCGGTGCCGCAGCACCTCCACGCGCGCGCTCGCCGCAGCCTCCCGGCCCCGGCACGCGGCGCTGGTGGGGCGCGCGGCCCCTCCCCCGGCGCGCGGCCCCTCCCCCGGCGCGCAGGCGGGCGGGCGGGCGGGCGCGCGGCGAGCTGCGGGCGCCTCTCTGCTGCCTCTGGCGGCCGCGCACCGCCCAGCGAGCCCAGACGGCCCCGGGCGCCGAGCGCCGGCCCCGGCTCCTCCTCTCTCTCCCTCTCCCCTCCTCCGCCGCCTCCCCGCGCCCTCCTCCCGTCCCTCCCTCCCTCCCCCTTTCAGAGCACTCAATGTCGGAACGTTCCGAAGATGACGTCGGAGCGTTCTCGAATCCCGTGTCTCTCGGCTGCTGCTGCCGAAGGAACAGGGAAAAAGCAACAAGAAGGAAGAGCAATGGCGACACTGGATCGCAAAGTGCCCAGTCCGGAGGCGTTTCTGGGCAAACCCTGGTCCTCCTGGATCGACGCCGCCAAATTACACTGCTCCGACAGTAAGAACCCCACCGCCTCCTCCTCCTTTTATTATCCTGTAACCTTTCCATTCACCTAGAGCCACTGGGAAAAAGTGTGTGTGTGAGAGAGAGAGTGGCCCCCGGTGTCCTCCATGCTTCTCCCTCTCTCTCTAAATAAATACACACAGAGACAGATCATCAATGCACAGAGAGAGGCCCTGCTGCCAGGGTTGGCTGTCTGTCTGTCTGTGCCCGGCTCCCCGTGGCAGCCCGCGGGGTGGGCTTTCACAGCCCCACGGTGTATCTGTTTAAAAGGCTACTCTGTTGCTGCTTGCATAGTTTTTTTGGTACCTATCTGGGCCAGGTAGATGGCAATCCGGACTTGGGAGAAAATGTGGCATTGTCAATTTTTGAAAGATTTTCATGTTCAGTATTTATATCGATCTGTTTGCAAATAAACACTCTCCCCCCCCCCCTTGACTTTGGCTTTTCCCCCCTTTTTGATCTTTTTTCCCCCCTCATTTTCTTTTCTCCTTTTCTTTTTCATCTGCAGATGTAGATTTAGAAGAGGCTGGAAAAGAGGGTGGAAAAAACAGGGAGGTTATGAGGCTTAATAAAGAAGGTAAGTGGAGCTACTGGCATTTTAGTGTTAGCATGTGTGGTAGAATCTTCACAGGATTTCGACTATAATGTGAATTGTTCTGCTGGGTACAGAGTGACTAAGGCTTGTCAAAAATCGAGCACGCCCAGGTGACTACTGCTTCATGTTAACTTCTTTCAAAGTATAAATACAACTGGGGTGGGGGGAAGGGGGGTGACTGTGGAAGGCAGAAGTTTACAGCACTTAAGCTGGAGTCCCCGGTTTGGACCCTCTGATGTGTATCTGCCATTCACCTTTGGAGCATCATTGCCAAATGGTGGGTGGGCGGTGGGTGGGTGGGGGGGGTTTGAAATCTCTGAAATGAGGTGCGGGGCTCTCTTCACCAGCATCCCAGCCTTCCTTGTGGGCGAATACACAACAGCTTAATGAGCCCCACATGGTCGGTCATTCCAGCAGTTACTTCTCCACTCTCCACTGAAAACCATTGTACATGGCAGACCTTCGCAGCAAGTTACGTTCGGCCCACTTCGCGTTTGGTCACAGATGGCTGTGCGGCAGGCAGGGCTCGGGGTGTATGTGTGTGCAGCCCCCAGCCGGTTTGCACATCTCTGTTTCCCCAGCCTGGAAATACAGCCCCCGAAAGGGGACACAGTGTGGAGATAGGTCATCCCAGACAGAGGCAGGGGAGGGAAGCTACAGCCTGCTGGAACTGGGCGTCAAACACACATGGTCATCATAAATAAATCATATCCTGGTTGCGTTTGCAGGCCTGCCGTATGTAACTCTGGCCTCTGGGCTTCACGTGGAAGCAACTCCAGAGGCCACTTTCTGTTGAACAAATGGATGGGTTCATTTGAATTGCGATTTACTCACTGGTGTCTTGTAAACATGGCTGGCTGAAATTGGGGTAGGAGGAAGGCATGAGGGGGCAGAAAAGGTTGGTGGGAAGTGTTGAAGGAGTTCAGCCATCACTAGGCCGTGGGAGCATTGCTCATCCAGAACGAATGGAGGAAAGGCCAGTCAGACTCCCAAGAATGGTCTCCCCCCTAAACAAGGATATCACCCCGGAAGGCAGTTAAAACCTACTTGGAAACGTTTTGTGGATCAGTCCCTGGGTTTCTGGGCCCAGGGATTTCCTGACCATCCAGCCAGAGGAGAATCTGTGCCTTAGAAAAAAGAGCATGGAGGTTAAGATATTCAAGGACAGTTTTCTAGCATAGTGTTCCTGCTAATTAATCACTTCAGGAACGAAACCTTATTCTAAAGATGTTTGCTTCTAAATATCTTAGTGTGATCCCTGCCATGTGTCTCCAGGATGCACGAGGGAACGATGTAAAGTGGAAATCTTACAAGTGGCAGCTTATTGGTGCTGAACGTCCATGTGTGTTGGCAATGGAACGTATCTCTCGAAATTGGTTTTCTTTACAAACTCTTGAGACCTTTAAGAGCTCATGGGACTCCATTGTCAGATCACCGGCCGTGAAAAGGTTTCCACAGAGGAAGATGAGGTTGTGAAAACCTTTAAATAAGTTGAGTAAAGGTCATGGTGTGTCACCGATTGGTACCTTTCAGGCCTGGATGGCAGATTCTGACCATACCCACCCAAAGCTTGTATTCTGCCCCCTCCTCCCTGCATCTGTCTCAAAATCCTGTTGTTCACAGATTCTCTTTGCCTCTTGGGAAACAGATTCTTTTAAGGAAAAATGAAACGCTCTCCTTTCCTCAGAAGTCACAAATGGTACATCCTGCTTATTACAGCCTTTGTCCTGTAAAGGTACAAAGATTTAGCTCCTAATTATATGAGTTTGCATTAAGGACGCCCACTGTTCAGTGTAACGTGCGATTGCTGAGTTCACCAAATAGCCACACATGGGCTGAAATCTCTTTGTTCCTGGGCTAAGCTTGGCTTAGCAGTGCCCAAAGGTCTCCCTGCTGTGTGCATACGGTTGTCTGCAGAGGTGGAGGATACAGTAGTCAATATCTATCACGACCCATCCCCACCCCTGCCATCATGGTGAGGAATCGAAGGGTCACACTGGGACTCTGCATTGGTGTGTTTGGTGCCAGGATCTCCAGAAACACTGGTTGCATTAGTCTTGCCATGGGCCTTCTTGTCGGAGTCACCACATGGGTGACCTCCAGATGGGTATGGGTTTGTGGATGGGTCTCCAGGACGCAAAGTGACCTAGGTATGATCGTTGTTATCCACGTGTGGTAAGCGCACAGATTGGCTGTGATGCTGTTGGGAGGAAGCAGGTCTTGAGAAGAAGTTTGGGCTTTGATGGCAGCGAGTGGGTGAGGAACGCCAAGTGAGAAATCAAGGGCTGTGATCCATAGTTGAATATACTTTAAATTGTGGTGAAAGAACTGTAATGTGAAATTTACCATTTTAACCATTTTAAATAGTATAATTCAGTGGTGCTAGGTGCATTTACAATGTTGTACAGCCATCATCTCTGTACGTTTCCTGAACTTTTTCATCATCCCAGCCGGGAACCCTGCAGCCTTTATACAATAACTCCCCATTGCTCCTCCTCTCAGCCCAGGAAACCTCTGTGCTACCTTCTGCCTCTAGGAAGGTGCCTATTTTAAATTCTCTCTCTCTCCCTGACCCACTCCTCTTTTTCTCTTCTCCCCCTTCTCTTTCTCTCTCTCTCTGAAATGCAGTATTTGTCTCTTTGTGTCTGGCTTATTTCAGTTAGCATGACATTTTCATCATTTATCCACACTGTAGTAGGTGTCAGAATTTTTTTTCCTTTTTATGGCTAAATAATATTCCATGGTGTTTATAGACCCCGGTTTACTTGGGCAGTCATCTGGTGATGGGCATTTGGCTTGTTTCTGCCTTTCGGCTATAGTGAATAACGCTGCTGTGACCATTGTTGTGAAACGGGATATTTTATAGACGAAGCTCAGGGAGGAAAGTTAAGCTGGAAACGTGAAAGAAGAAACATTTTGCCTTCTGCCTGTATTTGGCCACAGCGTCAGAAGACCCAGGAAGGACTTGCCGGCGTTTAGGATAGCCTGGTTATTGGAATGTTCTTCCTTCTTCCTTTTAGCTTTTGTGGCTTCGGTTCTCCACCTGTATCAGTAGGAAACATTAACCGGATGCTTCGGAATTGCTGTAGTGAATTCTTTCATCCAAAGTTTGCAAAAATCACAGACAAGAGGAATTTGGCAAAACACCCTCAAACCTTGCTAGCTTATCACCTGGATTCAGAAGGTGTTGCGAACTGCGTGCTTGGATGTGGTGACCGGGGATTACACCGAGGGTGGCCAGGATTGCCCACAGAGCAGGAGAGAGGGCTCTGGGGCAGCTTCCTGAAGTACCCCTGTATGACCTTGGGAACATCGGCTCCCTTCTCTAGGCCTCTCCTCTCACTTGTAAAGTAAGGGAGTAGGATGATACATCCCCCAGGGTCCCTTTGAGACGGCTGACCCTGACTCTCTCTACAGAATGTACCTCTGTTTGAGATCCAGTCATACTACTCCAGGCTGTTTTTAAAGAAACAACAGCCCTCGCCTTAAAAATATCTCAGCTAACTATTACACACTGGGTCTATTTTCTCATTTTATAATCTTTTGGTGGCAAACATTACTGTATCTCCTACACAAGCAAATAGTTTGTGAAGAGTGTGTGGCCTTTAGGCATCTGAGAACACTGAGGGTCTGAGTTTCAAATCCCAGGCACATGTGTCCTCCCGAAGTAGAGAGTAAGCGGACCTCAGACCATTGAGGCACTGACATTCCTGCAGGGGGAGAAGGGTCCCAGAAACCTTGTTAGTCTAATCTAAAGATGTGAAATTCATTCATAATAGAAAATTCCAAGGAAGGCCATTCATCTAGCTAACCTTTTAAAATAATTTTCTCCCTCTAGCTTCATAGATTTATCTGAAGACGGTTTTTTTTTGTTTTTGTTTTTGTTTTTGTTTTTCCCAGCTAATTGGGGAAAAGCTCTGTGATTTAGAAGGATGGTCTTTGTTTCTCATTGGCTTACCTGAACTTTTTTTTTTTTCTAAGAATTTATTTATTTATTTGACAGAGAGATCACAAGTAGACAGAGAGGCAGGCAGAGAGAGAGGAGGAAGCAGGCTCCCTGCTGAGCAGAGAGCCTGATGGGGGGCTTGGTCCCAGGATCCTGAGATCATGACCCAGGCTGAAGACAGAGGCTTAGCCAGCTTAGCCACCCAGGTGCCCCTGAACTTTTTTTAAGGATGTCAATTTGTAAATCGGGAACAGTGTGTGAATGGCTCATGAGTGCCTAGATCTGTATAAAATGGAGGTGCTAACAGGGTTGTGAGCACTGACTGAGATAATAGAACAGGACCCAGCAAACAGAAAGCATATAATGTTTGCCTCTATTCTTTTTTTAACTGTTTTTATGATTATCATTTATTAATGAAACCAGTTCTAGAACACTTTATTATACTTAATTAGGACTTTCAACTACTGGGTGACAAATGGGAAGAGAGATCCTGTATCAGAAATTTCATTTTTAGAGTAAACCGTGTTATCATAATTTTATAAAGCTAGTGATTAAAAAAAAATGATTTCTATGACATCCATGTGTTTCGTGGAGTGCAGTAAATATGTAGTCTTTTATAGCTTTTATCAGGAGTTAGAAAATATACTTAGACAGTTTCGGGCCTATGGCTAAGGAGGGTTTACAGACATCTCTCTGGGGACTGGGAAGATGTAAAGAATAATTCAAAAAATTGATCGATAAGTTATTTTATCTTGTCACTGAGACAAGGAAGCCCTCCAAAGATCCTTGTTTGGGTCTTTTGGAAGTTGATGCTGGTTTCTCCGGGCATTTGTCTGTGTTTTAATGTTCCCAGATGTTCTGATTTGATGGAGGTAAACTTGTGGAATGCGTCTGATTTGGAAACTGTGCTGGGCCAGTAAGGTCTCGCGGTGACTGTAAGAGTTTGCTGCTGTCCCCCGAGGTGCTGACGGAGTTGAGCTGGAAGGGAGGAGGAAGCGGGGAACGTGGGAATGTGTTCAGCTCAGGTTTAGGAGGCTTGCCGTTGTGGCGGGATGGGAGCACATTGGGGGCAGCGGTGGCAGCTGACCGGGAAAGAGTGAGGCCTTCTTAGAAGCCAAGCCAGGGAAGACCGCGACAAGTGGTGGGGATTCCTGGGAATCCGCAGGCAGCTTCCTTTTGTCATTACACAGACAACTCCGTGTCTATGCTAATAGGAGATGGGAAGACACCAAGTCCACAGATTACATAGATAAACCTCATTTTTGCATCAATTTCACCTTCCTTGCCCGTGAAGTCTCCCCTTTGGCTAACAAGCAGCAACATTTGCTCGCTTTGACGTTTTCACGATCGTCTCTCTCGTCCTGCCCAGCATTTGGGATGAAAGGACAGGAGAGACAGAGTGGCTTCCAGGTGGCAGGGAGGCAGGCTGGAAAGGAGGAGAAAGGCCTGGAGAATGAATAAGCTTTGTAGTTGCCTCCAACTGATGGGGCAGGGAGGGGGATGCCAGGACCAAGACCGCAAAGCAGAGAGAGAGAGAGCGCGCGCGTGCACATGCATGTTTTCAAAGCCATCTAGTTTGGAAAACATAAAGCTTCTAAAATGAGTGACTCTTTATCCATACAAGCGTTTCCATGTGCCCGGGTCTTCATGTGGAGAAAATGTGGCTCTGGCTTCTTCCAAAACAGGAAGTGAGGGTGGGCACACTTTGAAACACTGTATGTGAATTTAGCTTCGAAGCACGAAGCACGGTTCGCTGTGCTGGGCTCTCATCATATGTCATTCTGCACGAGCCTTTTTTTTTTTTTTTTAATCTCTAGAAGATGTCCACTTTTATACAGATGCAGCCATTCAAATGCTTCTTATTTTCTTTAATAATGGACACAGGTTACAAAATCCAAAAGAGTGTGCCGTGGAAAGGAAGTCTCCCTGCCCCCACCCCTTCCCCCATTCCCCTTGGTTTCCAGTAGATTCTTACACTGTTTTTCCTTCTTGCACCGCCGCCCCCCACTGATCCCCGGGTGTGGATGATGGCACCCCCTGGAGGTGCTGCTTGGTGTCCCGCCATAACCACTCATCTTGCAGAGTGGTCCGTGCCCTTCCACAAGGAGCTGCCACTTTCGGCTTTTGGTGCCTGTGCGGCAGGATGATCACTAAAGCCTCTGAGTGTCTTGCTAAGTTTTTAATAACCCCACCTGCATTCTTGGCCTGGGCCGTGCGTTGGAGACTGAGCGAGCTCTCGCAGGGCGCCAGCCCTGGGCTGGGCCTGGGGAGACAGCCACGAAATAGCACAGTCTCTGCCTCGTGGCGCTGCCACAAAGTTGAGGTGACTGCAGTGTGCGCTCTGAAAGGGAACATTGGGGTGCGGTGCCGTTGAGCAGCATGTTGGCGGGACCTCACTTAGATTAGGGGCTCAGTGAAGGCCTCCCTCTGGGGACATTTTATGTGTGCGAAAATCTGGAGGACAAATGGAAGTCTCCATGTGCAGGGCTGGGCAGGACAGAGTTAAAGGAAGCAACATGTGCAAAGGCCCAAAACGTGAGAGAATATAGAATGTTCTAGAAACAAAGAAGTCTGTCCCTAGAGGGATGACAGCAGAGCAGAGAGTTCTAACAGTTTCCCAACAGTGGCACTCCTTCTTTGTGGTGGGTGGGGACCATCCTGGGCATTGCAGGCTGCTTAGTGGCATGCCTGGCTTCTACCAGTAGAGTCCAGTGGCTCCCGTCCCCAAGACATCTCCAGACATTGCCAAAGTTCCACTGGGGCGGGGTAAAAATCACACAGATAGAGAATCACTGCTGTAGGAAGATGCTGGAAAAGAAGACAAAGGAAAGTAGACTTAAGATTTTCACAGAAATATTCTGTTCCTGCCTGCCTCTGTCTTAGACCTACATCCTGGGGCGGGGGGAGGGGAGGGGTGTCAACCCCAGTGAACACCCAGCAGGTGTCTATGCAGCCGTGATATCCCTGGGCTCTGGGTTGTATTTAGGAGGAGCTAAAGAGAGTGGACTCGCTCCCTCCAGGAGCTCTCCTCCTAAGGTTTCCAGGATGGCTTCTCCAAACCTTCAGTTGCATTCTATCTTAAATGGTGACAGTGGTGAGATTCAGGTTTTAATTCTGGGTGGCCCAGCCCTCCCTCGCTGTGGGTAGAGGAGACCCCAAGGCGCCGATTCCGATAATGGTGAAGCATTAAGGATCTCGGAGTATGTTTAAAGTCAGGCTGGAAATACAACTGGCTTTCTGTGCAGTTTGATTACCCACGGGATTTGTCTGAAATGGGGATGCACATGACAGAGAGCAAAGCAGCTAGCTTCAGGATTCCCATGTTCAAGATGAGGAGATAGGGTGGGCAGAGGAGGTCTCATTCCTGAGGGCTTCTGACCTGGGTGTCAAGTGGTCTGTGGCATTACTTAGAATGGGAAGGCCATGTTCACTGCAGCCTGTGGTTATCAGGGGTTGGCCGGCTCTGCTTCCAGAGCGATTTAGAAGAGTGAGGCCAATTCCATTCCTGCTCGCTCTTCTGTGTATGTGTGTTTCTGTCCTTTGGACTAACCTGTCCTTCGCAACACTTCATTTCACTCATGACATCCTTCAGAAGTAGACCTAAGGTGGTAGCAGACACAGTAAGACCCTGCCCTAGTCAAATCCCCTTTTACCCACGGACCCCGTGGGCTGAGGTAGCCCGGTCCTTACACCTGCTAGGATCATTTAGTGACCACAATAGGAGTGATGTCCCCATGATGGTGACTTAGGTCATTCCTGACCTCACTCCTCCTCACAAGAACAGCTAACAACTATTTGTGGATGAGACACCACAGGGAGAATCCAAGAACATGGTGGGGGCAGGGGCTGAGGCGCCCCCTGCGCCACAGAGAGCAAGACAGCGGGGGAGGGTTGGAGGAGCACTGCTCACTGCCCGCAGTGGCCTTCCCCAGGCTGGCACAGCACCACATGGAGAGGGCACCTTGTGCCCAGGCTCCTTTCAGGAGAAGAGAGCCCTGGGTCAGGGAAACATCCAGCTCTTGGGAGTGCCCTCTCTGGTCTCACCTTACAGTGGGAGTCTATGGGGCTTGATTCCTGGGAGTCCAATTGTGAATGTAATAATCCAATGTAGCCATAATGGAGAGGAAGACGGTTAGCCGGTGGGTTGGCCTTTTTCTGTATTGTGGAATCCGAATGTCAAAGACTGACTTCTACATCTCTCTCCTGAAACTCCTGGTGCAGTGTTGTCGATGACATGCTCCAGCCAATGCTGTTTGGCTGGCATCCTCCCACTCTCTCCTGTGGCAGAGCTCAGACTGGCCACTTCAGCCAATTGGACCTGGCTTGAGACCGTGAGGCACTTGAACTCATGAGGGGAGGCTAGGAAATCCCTTCCTGCAAGTGGGCTGAGCCCAAGGAGCCTTAGCATTCAGGGGCTACACTTGGCTTGTCCAGTTGCGTCTAAGCAAAGCTGGAGTCCCGCTGTGAGGAACGCTTTTGTTTTTAGGCAGATGTTTTATCCTCGTACCTGTAGTTCATAACACAATCCCACTTGCCAAGTTTAAAGGATCAGGTACTTAAAGAAAAAAGGAAGCCCAGTAAGTACTCCCGACAGCAGGACAAAGTGGTACTAGGGCACCAAAATGGGGAAGATGAAAGTGACTGCGTGACGGAAGGAGTGGTCGGTGTATCTACTCCGTGGAGCTAGATGGGGTTCTCTGGCAGGAGTGGGGGACTGCACCTGCACACCTGGTGTGGGGACACAGGGCACCCAAACCCATGCCACAAACCAGGGTATAAAGATGGTTGAGACACGTTCTCAACTTGGTCCTATCAGACTAAAGTAGAATCTGGCTCTTTCTAAGAGTGTATTGGATACGGGGTGCCTGGGGGGCTCAGTTGTTAAGCGTCTACCTTCAACTCAGGTCATGAGCCGAGGGTCCTGGGATCCAGCCACCGATTAGTCTCCCTGCTCAGCAGGAAGCCTGCTTCTCCCTCTCCCTCTGCCCTTCCCCCTGCATATGTGCGCACATACTCTCTTTCTCTCTCTCTCTCAAATAAATAAAAACTTAAAAAAAAAAAAAAAAGAGTATATTGGGCACAGAGGGGCCGAGACTGTATGTTGCACTTACTGAGGTTCCGAAAGTAGTTAAATTCACAGAGACGTAGTAGAGTGCTGGCTGCCAGGGGCAGGGGGAGGGTGGGGAAAGGGAGACTTACTGTTTCATGGGCACAGAGTTCCAGTTGGGAGAGATGACTAAGTTCTGGAGAAGGATGATGGAGACAGCTACAGACCCATTTGAACATACTTCATGCCGCTGAACTGTACGCTTAAAAATGGTTCAAGTGGTAGATTTTATGTCCTGTGTATTTTAGCATAGGAGTGCATTGGCACTGCAGACCCAGAAGTTTTAGGGAGGGTTCTTTAAATCTCACCTGTGCTCCTTCCTAGCTGTGGAGTGGGACACTTCTCTGAGCTTCAATTTTCTCCTTTTCAGAATGGGGATAAGTTCTTGGGGTTGTTGTGAAAACAAATGAGATACTCTGTGGCATACAGCAGGTGCTTAATAATGTAAGCTCTCATCACGATCGTTGCTTTTACCAGGTGTGTGGGTCCTCTCCTTGGCCTTGGTGGAACTGCCACTTGCACGGGCCAGGCGGCGTCCACTGGGGTTCTTTGAGGATGCCAGGAATCAAGTCACAAGGAGTTGGACTGGTGTCCCTGTGCTATTATGAGTGATTACCAGTTTCAGTTTTTTGGAGTGTGGTCGTTCTGGGGACCGTGCATTGAAATCTCTAGGTCCTGAGCAACCCAGCCTGTGGTGTACTGAATCAGGAGCACCGGGAGTGGAGCACAGGAAGGTGGATTTTAAACAGGCTCTTGGCGGGGGGGTGCTTTGCTATTCACCTAACTTTCTGAATCACTCTTTTTTTTTTTTTAATTAATTAATTTATTTGACAGATAGAGAGTACAAGTAGGCAGAGCAGTAGGCAGAGGGAGAAGCAGATTCCCCGCTGAAGAGGGAGTTCGATGTGGGGCTCGATCCCAGGACCCTGGGATCATGACCCAAGCCGAAGGCAGTCGCTTAACAGACTGAGCCACTCAGGCACCCCTCTGAATCACTTTATGGTCTCTGAGAAATGACTCTCGGCTCTGCCCACCTTGAGAATCCTTTGCGAAGGGATTTTGAAGAACAAAAACACAGGACCATTCCCAGAGATTATGACTCCACAGGGCTGGTTTAAGGGGTTCTAGGTCACTGCGTACATATCTTTAAAAATAACAGCCCTAGCTACATTTATTGGGTATGGACCAGGAACCAGACACAGAGCTAAGTGTGTATTGTTTCACTTAACCCTTATGACCACCTATGAGGCAATTCCTATTATCAGCCCCCTTTTAAAGATTGGAAACTGAGGCTCAGAGAGGTTAAGTGATTTACCCAAGGTGATACAGTTGGGAAGTAGTAGAGCTGGGATTTGAACCCAGAGGCAGGCTGACTTCAGAGGCTGTATCCTTAAGCCCTGGGTCCCGGTATTGCCCCAGAGCAGATTTAGGACAAAGGTGAGGTAGGCAGGACCCCCAGGACCCATATCTGAGGAGGTACATCCTTAACTGTCGCACTCTGGGCGCCTCCCTAGCCTCACCCCAGGACCAGCCCTGTGACAGAAGGCGTGTCCTTAAGCAAAATGGTTGCAGCTTCCTTCCCCCCTCATGGGGGGGAAGAGAGGGCCCCAGCCCCGCTTCCACCCCCATTGACCTGCTTTCCCACCTCATAGCACCGCCCCCCCCATTCTGGGGCCTCTGTGGTCGGAGTCCTGGCCTCAGGGAAATCTCAGGAGCTGACTCAAACTGTTCCTTTTTGGGAGAAGGTGTTAGCAAAGATGGTTGCCAAGCAACTCCAGGGGCATCTATCTACAGTGATGATTTCTCTCTTTTTTCCCCCCTTTTGAACATCTTCTAGGCCGCTTTTCAGGTTCTCTGTTGTTAGCGTTTTCATGAAGGGTGCACTCCTTCCGATGATGGAAAGAAGATAGCTTTTCAATACCCGCCGCCTTAGAGGTGTCCTGTTGATGGGTGACGCGCCCGCTAAGTGGGTGTGAAAGACCTTTGCTTCCACAGCCACACTGACACCCTCCTTGTCACCGGCTCCAAGGGGACTGGAGCAGCCGAGAAAGGCACAGAATGCCTCTCCTACAGGAGGCCAGGGCCAGGGCCTTAGGGTGACGTCTGGTTCTGGGTCTTGGGTTCATCTACTCTGTTAACCTGGGCACTTGGGCTTTTGTGCGTGATGACCCGACTGGTCCCAAAGGAGCTGGTGTTTCTCTCTCTGCTTCTCTTTGTCTCTGTCTCTCTCACTCACCCTCAGTGGTTTCACAGATAAGAGCTCTTGACATGTGTTTTCTCTTCAGTATTGTCCCCACTTCTGCTTGGTCACCTCCTCAGTGTGGGGTTTCAGGTGGCCTTTGACAGACCCCAGACCCCTTGGTGGGCCGGCAGGTGACCTGACCCCTCTGGCAGGGGCTGGGAGCATGTGGGTTGGAGCACCTTTCACACGCAACAGAATCTGCCCCAGGCTGGCTTGGAAAAAAGACAAACACAGGGAAGGGAAACCAGTTGCATCTGGGTAAGGTTGACTCCATTTGGCCCACCCACCCGTGACAGACAGCCCTGGGAGCCCTGTCCCCAAACTCCGGACTTCTTCTGTTCCTTGCATTGCATCCTTGACCTTGACCGTGGTGGCCTTCCTCACCGTCCTCTGAGAAGCAGGGCAAGGCTGGAAGAGAACACGGAACTCACATGAGTCCTGCCACCTTCAGAGGCTCGGGCCAAACACGGAACTGCAGAAGACCGTGGAAAATAGAGATGCGTTCAGTTTCATGCAAGCGCAGTAGATAATAATGCAGCCTTCAATGGAATGATTGGAGATTTCATTAAACAGTGGACCTTGTTGGAGCGTTTTAGAAATTATACTTTCTTTTCCAAAGTCTCAGTGACACCCACTTTTATGCCTCTTCTGCCAGCTCCTTGTGTCCTGTCCGTTCCTCCCTCCAGAGTTTGTTCTGTGTCAGGTGTACCCGGCTCCCAGCTCGCACCGCAGACGTTCCCTCTGTGTGGTGACGCTGGCACGTGCACCTCCAGTCCTGGCCTCTTCCCCGCAGAGTGCGCAGCTCATGCCTCCAGTGCACTGCATTGGACAGACCCCCCACAGGGGTCCCGACCGCACCCCGTGATGCCACTAGGCAGGTGCAGAGCCTTCTCTGTATCTTCCCTTTTCTACTGTCTTTAGAAAGCACCCCCATCTCCCCACCCTCCCTCTCTCCTCTCTAGAGGGATTCTCTGAGCCTCCCCATTTCTTTCTGCACTCTCCCCACCCCCACCCCCAGGCTACCTAGATTTTTTATAATAGCTGCTTAATTGGTCTCCCTGACGCCCATCTTCCTGCATACCACTTCAAAATTAATCTCCTGAAAAGTCGCATTGTATCAGGTTGTTCCTCAAATGAAAACCTCTCATCGCTTCCCCAGCGACCAAAGCTGACGCTGTATTCCAGGTCCCGCCTGCCTCACCCCTCCAAATGCCATAGGTGGTTTGCCCCTCACCGCCTTAGACAAGCCCTGCTCCTTCCTGGTCCCAGTCTCTGCCTCAGTGGGGTCCTCCTCATCGAGAACCTTCCCCGCAAGTGAATGATTCTCATTCTTCAGGGCTCCGGGCCACATCCTCTCTCTGAGGAAGCCTCCCCCGGCCTCTCAGGCTGCACAGCCCCGACCCCTGGGGGCTGTACCCACCATGTACTTCGGCATTAGAGTCTTCCCCCTTCAAGGCCTTTCCTCTGTCTACCAGACCATTCCACTATTGTCCTGATGGAGGAGGAGGACTGGACCTTCCCTTTTTCCTTCCTCAGGTATTTTCAACCAGCAGAGCGCTTTGTTTCAGCTACGCATCCGATTTGTTTTTCAGGTCCCCATCTTGACGTACCTGTATTTTAATTTCTTTTCTTCCTTTCCTCTTTTTTTTTTTTTTAAACTGCGGTTACATACAAATAACAAAGAATTTAACCATCTTTCTTTTTAAGGAGTTCAGTAGCGTTAAGTACATGCACGTTATGCAGCCCATCTCCCGAACTCTCATCGTCTTAGGAAACTGAAACTCTACGTCCTTTAAGCAATTCCACACTTACATCTTCCTTTTTAAA
This sequence comes from Mustela putorius furo, assembly GCF_011764305.1. Classification (NCBI taxonomy): domain Eukaryota; kingdom Metazoa; phylum Chordata; class Mammalia; order Carnivora; family Mustelidae; genus Mustela; species Mustela putorius. Next base: position 18,752,920 of record NW_025421998.1, read on the forward strand.
TGCCGTCTGGAGATGACTTAGGAGTTTCCTTGATTGATCGCCTGATGTTTTCAAAGTTGTTGAGATTCTAAGCATTGGCAGGACTCCTGAAATTTCTGTCTTGGTGGATATTTGGAGCAAGAATGCAAAAAGGCCCGGCTCAACTTAGGAGTCCCCTGTGGGTCCCTCTGCCGGCAGTGTAAGTTCAGTGGGAAAGTGCTGTGATTTGGGCCCCTGCACAGCCTAAAGGTTCCCAGTTCAGATCTGATGTAACCCCTACCCGGCACCCTCCTTTCTGTACCCCTCTAGCTTAAACTGATCATGAAATTTTCACACGTACAAAAAAGCCGAAACGATAATACAGTAGTCCTTCATCTAAGCTCCACTTAGAGTGAAAAATTAGTGCACATTTCTTCTGTGCTTTCCTATAAAGATAGAAATTTTGGTAGCATTTGGAAATAAGTTGTAGACAGCATGACACTTCACCTCGAAATATTTATCATTTTGACACATCTTGGTTGCATAACCTTGGGCCACTACTCACTTAAGTTCTCAGAGCCTCATTTTATTATAAATATGTATGTGTGCTTTTGCTGAACATTTGGAAGTATGTCGCAGACAGCATGGCACTTCACCTGTAAATACTGTATCCTGCGTCCCCTAAAAACAAAGGCATTCTCCTATATCATCGTAACACCAGCATCGCATTTAGAAAACGAATGTTAATCCCCGGTAGCATCTCATATCCAGTTCATGTTCGTCCTTCCCCTGTTATCCTCCCCAAAACCTTTATAGCTACTCTCTTCTGAGCTGCTTTTTTTTTTTTTTTTAAATGTATATAGCCAGATTCTATCAAGGTTCTTGCGTTACATTCGGCTGTTATGTCTCTTTAATCAGTTTTAATCTAGAATAGTGCCCCCCATATGTGTGTGTATATCTGTATGGATGTTTATGTATATATTTTTGTGTATCATCTATAAAACATTGCCATTTAAAATGCTTCACATTCTGCTCATGGTGTCATGTATCTTGTTTTTCTAGGCCTTGTTTTTCCCTCAGAGTTGAAGTTTTAGAGCTAAAGTCTCCAAGTGAGGCTCTGCATTTTGGCAAGAATTCTGAGTGATTCTGAGTGCCTCATTAAGCATCTCGCCGTGTCAGGGCACCCCATTATTAGGCATTGGTCACACGGTAAGGGGGTGCCCACCTCTCTCCCTGGCAAAGCCATTTTCCTTCTGCAATTGGTATGTGGTTCTGTGGGTGCTGCTTTGGCACCAAGTGAATACCCAGTTCCCCGATAAGAAATTTCACGGATTTGGCTTGGTATCGGTCGATAATCCTTGCTTGGATTATTTACTTCTTGGGGGGGTTGTAGAACGATCATTTTCAAATTCCGTCATTTTATCTACGTTGATTGGCTGACATTCACCTATAAAGGAGACCTGTTTCTCATCAGCAGTGAAATTTTCCATTCCCCCTAAAAAGGCAAAATACAGTCTTTCCCTCTAATTACCAATTTCCAGAGTAAGGAGTTGAACCCCCGTGATTTAAGGCAAAGAGGAACAAGGCCAAGGACTGGGCACACCAGCATTTCAATAGGATGTATGTGTAGTGAGAAAACCCATAATCAATAGGAAATTTAGAGAGGGTGAGCTTTGTAGCACAAACCTCAGAAGTCAAGTGTAACCCCATCTTGGTTGGTAGAGCATGAGTTTACAGACTTTGAGCAACATTACCCCCCCCACACACAAATGACCCTCTTCTCCTTTAATTTGGACCTTCTCTTCTTTAATTTGGAGAAGGAAAGAAATAATTACACCTAAAATAATCTTTCTGCCACCTTTTAGCTGGAGCCCAGCATTTAACCTGGGTCTGGCAACCTGCTCCAGTTAAATTGTACACCAGGATGAGGGATGAGCTGTGAAGTTAGAGTAGTATGTTGCAGACCACTGATTCACTAGGAAGTGACCAAATGCCCAGGCACTGGGCTGGGCTTTGCACAGGACGTAATGGTGGAAAAGCCCTGGGCCCTGCCTCCTAGGAACTCAGGAAACTGCCATACAGGGGGCTGAAAACACTGACCACCTAGAGGGTGAAAAGTGGCCTGAGTGCCCAGGAACTCCAGGAAGGAAAACTCCAGTCTGCTGTCTGCACAGCCTTTGACCTGCAGGGGCTCTTTGGTTTGTGGTTCTATCTAGACCCTGGTGAAGGCATGCCATAGGAGGCAAGTTAATGTTTGAAGGATGAATGAATGAATGAATGAATGAATAAATGGATGCTTCATCAAGGATAGGATTTGGATATTGGGCACTGTGTGGGGACAGACTGACACAAGGAGAGCCTTGGTGAGGGCTGTGAGCTCCCCAGAAAGTCACTTTTAGGAAAAGGAGTCACAGAGAGCCCTGGGCCTACCCTCGGCACTGAGGAGAGATAGCTCATCATCTACTCCACGTGTATACTTCCTCCATATCCAGCACAGTTCAGCTTCTTAGGATGTAGAATTTTCAGGAAGCATGCTCCTTTTTGGTGTGGTCAGGTTTATGTGTTTTGCTTTTTCCATTCAGTACTGGGGGAGGGCTGTTCTCTCTCTCTTTCTGTCTTTCTCTCTCTCTCTCTCTCTCTCTCTCTCACACACACACACACACACGCGCACGCACGCACACACACACTCCCCTTACTTCTTGCTGCCTGGTTCATCTGTCGTTCTTCCCTATCACAATCCGTGTCCTGCTATTAAATGTTTTACAACTTGCCCACTGAATAAATGGGCATGGATACATATTGTAGGATACATTTTACCCATGAGAGGCTGCTTCGCATACAGTTTACAAATAATAAAATAGTTGATACTCTCTTTTATAAATTTCATATAGTCCATTTATTCTAACAGAATGCTTTTGTTGATTTTTGCCAAACTCTGGGATCTGGCCAACCTGAAATCGAACTTGACAAACAAGTATAGCTCCGACATAAGTATGTTGGTTGATATTTTCATGTAAATCAGTGGGTAAGATGAAAGTGAAAGAACAAAGACGTGTGTTGGAACTTCACTGGATCTTTGGTGACGAGAGTGACTTCCTTGCTGAAATGGAGAATAGTTTTTCAAGTACTGAGAGAACATGTCCTCATTTTTTGGTGCTATTCACAATACAGCTATAGACATGGTATACTTTTGAATAATTTTCTCCGTCGCTTTCTCAAATTTAATCACCAAAATAATAATAATAATAATAATGCCTTATTTGTAGCATTTGGAAATTTCCATGGTGTAAATTCCCATCACCATACTATAAGCTAGCATGCTATCACTGAATTCAAAGTTGGGAAAAGATACACATCCAAATGCTGTGATATGGGATTTCTACCACATAGATACAACAGGTGTAAATAACTTTAAGAGCATCAGTTCACAACCTATGGCCCATCAGTGAAATTGAGCCTGCCACCTGTTTTTGTAAATAAAGTTTTATTGGAATGCAGCCATGCTCGTTCATTTACATATTGTCCTGGTCCCTTTTGCCTTTAATGGCAGAGTGGAGTGACTGAGACAAGACACTGAAAACCTAAAATATCCCTGGCCCCTTCTAGAAAAGAAGAGTCAGCCCGTGCTAAAAAGCATAGGTAATAGTAAAAGGCAGCAAAATAAATAGGAACTGATCAACTTTGAGTATTCTTTTTAAGATATATAACACATTTAACTGTAAGCTCATATAATTTTTAATAATTTAACAATTGGCTCACCATATTCCTGAAAATTTAACAATGGGCTCTTGCACGCGTCCATGCTGGACCCAGCTCACCACTGCAATGCATTGAGGGCCTCTGTTTTTAGTGCCAAAAAGTGAGACCATCACTAATAGGAAGAAGCAGCTGACAATGCCAGATTGGAGGGGGAGCCACAGCGAGCGGATTTGAACTACTTGAAATTGTGGTCTAATTGAACCTAGAAATCAGAAGAAAGCATTTTTGAGGTTAGTTTTCATACAGTTTTTTCCCTTCCCTCTTAGGGTCTGGGTTTGTTTTGTTTTTTCAAATGAGTTACCTTCCGAGCTGATTTAAAAACTCAGGGCAGCATGCGTTCCTTACCAAATTTTGTGAGCATCTGTCTCGGGCCCGTGGAGCCCCCTGACAGCCACCCGGCAGCTTCCAGAACCCCCACAGATGTTCTGTGTCCCGAGAAGGGCCGACTTCCTGTTGCTGGCCGGGAGCTCGAGGAGAGGTGGTCCCACCAGTTGCGTGGCGCTGGGGTTTTCCTTGCTGCCATTTCCTGCCAGTTGCCTCTGAATGGATTACAGATGGTCAGAGAAAGACTTCTTGGCACAGCGTGAGCACCAGTCTCCAGTGCTTTGTGGGAAGGATTTATAACAGGATGGCAGTTCAGGCCTACCCAGAACGGGCCTGGCGGCCGAGGCCTTCCTGACAAAACCAGCTGCCAGTGGGGATGGGGCCTGTGGGTGGAGGGGACCAGCAGGAGGGACAGCGTGTCTCCCTTTATGTCACACCGTTCATCCAGCGGGGTCTCAAATGGCTGCGTGTCCAAGGGTGTTAGGCTCCTGTGGGATGGGAGCACCTGGGAGTCAGGTACTGAGGTCATGTTCTGGTTGCAGCTAGCTCTTTGGGAAAGCAGACTAGATCCTCCTGTCTTTTCAAAGTGAGGTAAAGGCAGGTGGGCCGTTTCCATTTTTTTTTTAAGCCACAATAAAAGCAGATTTAATTGTTAAATTTTTAAAAAATACACATAGTATTTACTACTGTAACCGATTCGGCCACACTGAGCACAAGCATAGCGCTGTGCATCTGTCACCACCAGCCATCTCCAGAAGTTTCCCATCAGCCCAAACAGAAACTCGGCACCCGTTAAGCAATAGCTCCCCATCCCTCCCTCCCCTCAGCCCTGGTAACCTCTACCCTGCCTCCATGAATTTACCTAATCCAGGGACCTCAGACAAATGGAAGCATGCAACATTCGTCCTTTTGTGACTGGCTTATTTCCTGTAGCATAATGTGCTCCAAGTTCTTCTGTATTGTGGCATGTATCAGAATTTCCTTCCTTTTCACGGATGGGTAACATTCCGTGGTGTGTGTCTACTGCATTTTGTTTATGCATTTTTCCCCACGGATGGACACTTGGGCTGTGTGTCCCCTTCGGCCATTGTGAATCTGCTGCTGTGGACCCAGGTATGGGATGGTGTCAGATGGAGGAATCAGTTTGTCCAGGATGACTCGTCAGCCCTTCCAACGTTACTCAGTTCAGGTGCGTCTTTCTGTCAAAGCTGCCAGGAATAGGTGCGCAAGAGGGCCCCTTCCAGGCACCAGTCTGGGGCCCGAGGAATTGTATGTCCTTCTGGCTGCATCCACCCAGAGCGGGCACCTTTTCCTAATTGGCATAGGGACGCTTTACTACCCAGAGGAGCCCCTGAGACTGAAACCTGACAGGCCAGCGTTCACGCGGTGCTTTTGTGTCTGGGGCAAGGGGAGGCCTTGCTGGGCTGAGGCAGGGACAGAGGGCTAGATTACCTGCGTGAGGATTCCTGGGTCTCCCGCTGCCAGAAATCCGGGCCACCATGGGCAGTTATAGGGGCAAGGTCCTCTGTGAGAGAGACTAGGGCCATAAGCTCCCAGTGCACAGAGCCAGCAAAATCCATCAGAAGGAGGAGGGGTATGGGGCCATGTCCGAGTGCACTTGGGTTCCGTCATGAAATACTCCAGACTGGTTGGCTTGTAAACAACAAACTTGTTTCCCACAGTTCTGGAGGCCAGAAGTCCAAGATCAGGGCACCAGCATGGTCGGATTCTGGTGAGAATCCTTCCTGGGTCACAGACTTCTCATCCTGTCCCCCATGGCAGAAGGGGTGAAGGAGCTTTGGTGGGGGGGAATCCTCTTTTTTATCTGATTGCCCTAATGCCATCCATTTCTGAGGGCTCATGGCTCATGACCGGATCAGCTCTCCTAGGCCCCACCTCCTAACACCATCCCACCGGGTGTTAGGATTCAACATGTGCAGTCAGGGGGACACAGACATTCAGACCAGAGCAGGCAGGCCTGTGAGGACGGGGTGTGGGCGGCATGAGGCTAGAGACCAGGCTGGAAGGCTCCGGGCCTGGAACAAGATGGTGGTGGAACTTCACAGAGGACGAGGGAAGATGGATGGTACAGAAAGCGTCATAAAGTGAATGGCTGCATTCTTTCTGACCAAAGATGGTGGCAGGAAGAGGAGGAGAAAAAAGTGGTGGCATTTTTCCTTCATAAAATTATTATTCATTTTATACTTTTTTAAAAAAATTTTTGAGGGATTTTATTTGTTTTTTGGAGAGAGAGAAAGGGAGAGAGCATGAGCAGAGGGGGAGGGGCAGAGGAAGAGGGAGAAGCAGGCTCCCTGCTAGACTCAATCTTAGGACCTTAGGATCATGACATGAGCCGAAGGCAGACGCTCAACTGACCGAGCCACCCAGGCATCCTCTCCTTAATGAAATTATTTAGCACCACCTGAACAGAGCCCTTTGCCTGGCATAGGAGGGACACAGAGCAGTGACGCCGGGCTTGTGATGTGTAAAACCCTCCAATTGCATGAAGACTCTAGGAGGGCCTGATTTGTGTGCGCACTTTTTCTGGGCAGCGGTTTTATGGCTTTCCTGAGATCCTCAAAGGTATGACCCTCCTTCCCCCTTTCAAAAACAAGTGATGCTTAAGGAAATTTACAGCTCCTGGGGGAGACACACGTGTGCCCAGGTATAACCACGGTGCAAGCTGCACAGACAGGGGGATCCAAGCCAGCAGGGAGGTGTGGGCCTTGGCTTAAGGGTGGATTTCGGAGTTAGGCTTTCATGACACTTTGAAATCTCCTTTGAGGAAGAGTGCTGCCTGGGCTGGGGTAGAGAGCTGGGGAGGAGCCTTGGCAGTGGAGCCACGTTAAAAAGCTAGCTCTGCTGACATGATTGCAGTCAGGCTTGCCCTGAAGATACAGAGCTCCAGAGATGGGTAACGTGGTATAAGCCGCCCGAATCTTATGTCTGTGTCTGGTTGCCTATGGCAGAGCCTGTTGGTGGAGACGGAGGAACTCGGGCTTTGCAGTCAGATCTTAACCTGTCGTCTAGGCCCTGCCGCCTGCAGGCTGTGTGACTCCAGGCACGCGACCTCACTGCTCTGGGCCTCTGCTTGCTCATTCCAACCACAGTGTTCGTCACAAGGAGGGCTCCTCACAAGGAGATGGCAGCCGTTACTGTCCGCCAGAGGGGACGGGTCTGAGAAGTCCAGGTTAACCGCTGTGTGTGCATAAATTACAGGAGGAGTGAAAAACAGGCCAGAATTTGAGAGCAAAGGATAGGAAGTGTTATGGGAAGGTGAGTGTGGAAGTTCCAGGTGAAGAATGGGTTTAGAAGGAAGGGGGCCACAGGCCGGAGTAAGGTCTGAAGTGAGGTGTTCTGGGGGCGGAGACTGGACTTCTGCCTCCTTTGGCACCAACTCTCAGAGCTCCCACTTGATCTGGGCTCCCAGTGAGGGCATGCCCAGGGCCTGCAGAGCCGGAGGAGAGGCCAGGGAGCTCGCCCCCCTGCGGGCAAATGAGGGTTGCTTTTGAAACAAACCCCAGGGGGCCTCGACCCCTGTTCTGTGAACAGAGAGGGGACTGGGATGTTTGAGAGCAGACGTCTGTGCCCGTTCCATGACTGCCTGTCAGGGTCAGAGCCCAGCCTCTTTCCGTCCTGGGAGTCACATCATGCCGCCCAGCTTCATTTTTCCCGTCTGTAAAAGAGCCTCATCGGGTTGTTGGGAAGAGAAAGTGAAGGGGACATAACGGCACTTAGCACAAGGCCCAGCGCATCATAAATGCTCACTAGTTCTTTCCTTTCAATGCCGCCGAGTGTCCCCAGAAGGGGCACCCGAGGAGCGTTGTTCACAACGAGACACGGTGCCTTGGCCAGGGCTGTGTTCTAGATGCTGCTGGACTTAACCTCTTAAAAGGAAACCTCAGCTAGAGATGGCCCCTAAATGGGGGACCCCCAGCAGGGAGCCAGCATCTTCCAGTTCTTTGCCAGCATTTTTAGGGGAAATGATGATTTTTTTTTTAATCATTGTATTTCATAGGGGGAAAAAACTGCCAATTAAACTATAGCCACTATTGATTCTAAGAATCCATTTGGATTTTAAAGATGTTACAGTGTGTTTGGAGGGGGGTGGGGAATACAGCTTAGAATTAAGGAAATACAGCGGGGCAAAAATAGAGTCTTAAGCAAAATTTACAGGAGTTTTTAAGATTAAAGCATGAAAGTTTAAGAAATACCAAAAGCTCTGGTAAAGCCCCACACTGCGACATTCCTGTGAATTAACCTCCACCTTCAGGGTGACTCTGTTTCAAGGATTGTGTAGGGAGGAGAAGTGCCCAGGTTTGACCTCCCTGTGAGTTTAGTTGGGACATGGGGGGCGGGGAGGTCAAGGAAGTGACCCCAGAGTGTAGTAGGCTCAAAGTCATCTTAGGGCCTGAACATCCTCAGGCAGACGTCGCTTGAGTTAACTTCGCTTAGGAGGAAAATCCACACACAGCACTTTGAGGAGGAGAAGGAGGTCATAAAACCAAGCAAACGACCCACACCCGGGAAAGGGTGGAAACCACAATTCGCTGCCCCCCCCCCCAGTGAGAAAAGGCTGCTTGCTGGGACCCACAAAGCAGCACACTTCCCAGTGGGCTCCTAGCACTGGTGTTTTGATACCTCGATGGACATTTGGGGGGACACCCAGCTTTGCCCTCTTGCCCTTAAAAAACTTATGGCAACTCTCAGGCGCCTCAGAAGGGGTCTGATTAAGCTTCCTTCTCCCTGCTGGGCCCTTCTGCTCCCACCTGCATATGGCCATGTGGGGACAGGTGTCTGGGGACTCTCAGTGTGGCCCAGGGAGCTTCTGGCACCTTGAAGCAAAAGGACTTCTCCCAGCCCTGTCGAGACTGAACAGACGACTCATAATAATGGTGCCACCAACTTCTGTGGAGCATGTGTCCTGGGAGTGCTGGGTCCTAGGGGTGCTGGGTCGGAGTGCTGGGTCCTAGGGGTGGTCGATGAGGCAGGCATTACCTTGAAGGACTTGCAGATGGCAGGATGGAGGTGCTGAGAGACTTTGTGATTGCCCTGGGGTGATAGTGCTGGGGGGGAGGACCCGGACAGGAGCAGAGAACGTGCCCCGGCCCTGCGAGATGGCACTCGCTGGAGGAAGAAGGGACTTGGAGGTGGGAGAGTGGATATTCGGCGAGCTGAAGCAGCGTGCTGAGCGGGCCTTCCTGGAGGCTCTGGGCCTCCGTGAGTCAACTTATTTAAAAAATATATTTTTTCATTAATACAGAGGTGATGCATGATTGCTGTGGAAAATACATATCAAAAGACAAAAAGAAAAGTTAGGCTCATCCTGTCATGTACTATTAACCTATGCATCTCATTTACAAAAATGAGATAGTCTCGTCTTGTTTGGATTATAGTGAGCATCTTTTCAAGTTATTCGCTAGTCCGTTGCATATGTGTTCCATAATTTAACCAGTTCCCTGCCATTGGCTATATCGGTTGTTTTCAGTGTTTCATCACGAAAAGAATTGCAATTAATAAATGAATATCCTAGGGGCACCCGGGTGGCTCAATCAGTTAAGTGTCCGACTCTTGATTTGGCTCATGTCGTGATCTCAGGATGGAGAGATTGGGCTCCACATTGGGCGCCACACTCAGCAGGAAGTCTACTTGGGATTCTCTCTCTTCTCTCTCTCCCTCTCCCTCTGCTTCTCTCCTCCCCCAAGCCCATCCTACCCCACCCCTGCACAAGCACACTTAATCTCTGTCTCACTCTCTTTCAAGATAAATAAGTAAGTGAATGAATGAATATCCTTGTAGCTAAATTTTTGTACATGTTCATGATTATTTCCGTAGGTATATTTTTTGAAGAGGACTGCTGAGTCCAGGGGTATGATATTTTTGAGGCTTTTGATGTCATTGTTAAATTGTCCTCTAGAAATATTTTACCCGTTAATACCCCTGTTAGGAGTATATGAGAATGTTTCCTGAACTTTGGCCAATATCTCACTGAAGATTTTCAAATATTTGGTGATTTAATAAGTTTAAATGTTTCCTTCCTTTAATTAGCCCTCTCCTGATTACTAATGAGGGTGACCATTTTGTATGTGTTTATTACCCACTTGTATATGTTTTGTGTGAGTTGCTTTTTTCATGGTCTTTGCTTAGTTTCCTATTGGTCTCAATCTTTTTCTCACTGATTTGCAAAAGCTCTCTATATATTAAAGCTAATTTACCATTGTATTTATATGGGGATCACGTGATTTTTAGAAAATCTTGTAGCTTAAGAACTCTGACTCTTTGATCTAGCCTGAAGGATGAAAGTAGCTAGGAAAATAGAAATTCCAGATAATTTCCAAGCCGTGTCGTAGGTGTTGCTGAATGCTGGCAAGGGCCACACAATATTACTTATGCTGACAAGACAGGACTAAGAGTAAGAGCTACCATTTACTGAACAATTGTTATTTACCAGGCACTTTACATGTATTAGCCTTTTAATCCTATGACCCTGTAAAGAGCTGAGAAAAGTGGAGCAGAGATGAATGAAGATCTCATCTGAGCTCACACAGCTAGTAAGTGACAGAGTCAGGATTTGAACTTGGATCTGCCCATCTCTACGATCCACGTGCCTTCCACTCTACCAAGCTGACTCTGGCTCTCAGCGTTAATCGTAGTCTTACAAGTCAGATTTTCATCAGCGATCTCCACAGAGAAAGGAGCAAGTTGGAGAACACGGGATAACTGATCTCCAAAGATGCCCTTGCAGTGAACACGCCTCCCATTATAGTTCCCTCCCTGGAACCCTTAGCCAAGCCCGTGATTCACGTGTGTGGATGTGCATGTTTTATAGTGGCTTTATTGAAATTTAATTCCTATGCCATTAAATCCACTCCTTTAAAGTATATCATTCTATGCTCTTGGCATATTCACAAAATTGTGCAAACAACACAACTATCTAATTCCAGGACGTTTTAATAACCCCCAAAAGAAACTTCATATCCATTAGCAGTCACTCACTTTCCCTCCTCCCCCAGTCCTTGGCAGCCACTAATCTGCTTTCTAGAATAGGATTTGCCTTTTCTACCCATTACCTATAAATGAAATCATACAATATGTGACCTCTTGTGTCTGGCCCCCTTCACTTAGAATAATGTTTTTAAGGTTCATTCATGTAGCATGAATCAGGACTTCATTCCTTTTATGGCAGAATAGTATTCCATTGTATGAATGTACCACATTCTGTTTATCCATTCATCAGTTGACATTTGGGTTGTTTCCACCTTTGGGTGGTTGTGAATTGCATTGTTATGAATATTTGTGTACAAGTTTTTGAGTGGATGGAATTTTATTTCAGCTCTCTTGTGTATATATCTAGGAGTGGAATTGCTGAATTATAATGGTATCTCTATGCTTAATTTTTTGAGGAACTGCCAAACTATTTTCCAAAGCAGCTGCATCATTGTATCTTCCCACCAGCAGTGTCTGAGGCTTCCAATATCTCCTCATCGTTGCCAACACTTGTTATTGTCCATCTTTTTGATTATAGCCACCCTAGTGGGTGTGAAGCTATCGCATTGTGGTTTTGATTTGCATTTCCCTGATGACTAATAATTTTGAGCATCTTTTAATGTGGCACATGTGTTTATTGGCACGTATGACCATCTTTTTTTGGAGAAATGTTTTGAAAATTCTTTGCCTGGTTTTTATTTTTATTTTTTTTATTATTATTATGTTGTGAGAGTTCTTTATATATTCTGGATATAAGACCCTTACCAGATCAGGATTTGCAAATATTTTTTCCCATTCCGTGGGTTGTCTTTTTGCTTTCTTGATGGTGTCCTTTGAAGTACAGTAGCTTTTAGTTTTTATCATGTCCTGTTTATCAGTAATTTCTCTTGTTACTTGTGCTTTTGGTGTCACATCTAAGGAACCACAGTCTTATCTCAGGTCACAGAGATTTACTTCTGTGTTTTCTTCTAAGAGTTTTATAGTTTTGGCTCCTACATTGTGATCACTGATCTATTCTGAGGTGTTTTTGCATATGATGTGAAGTAGGGGCCCAAATTCATTCCTTTTTTATGTGGTTATCCTGTTGTCCTAGCACAATTTGTTGGAAAGATTGGTCTTTGTCCCTTTGAACTATCTCGGAACTTCTATTGAAAATCAATAGACTAGGGGCGCCAGGGTGGCTCACATGGTTAAGCACCTGCCTTTGGCTCAGATCATGATCCCAGAATCCTGAGATCAGAGTCCACGTTGGGCTCCCTGCTCAGCAGGAAGTCTGTTTCTCCCTCTGCCCCTCCCCGCCCTCCCGCTCATGCTTTCTAACTCTCTCTCAAATAAATAAATAAAATCTTTCTTAAAAAAAGAAAGAAAATCAGTGGACCATAAATATAAGGGCTTATTTCTGGGCTGTCAATTCTATCTCATTGAAATGTATGTCTATCCTTATGCTACTAGCACACTGTCTTGATTACTGTAGCTTCATAGTATTTTTTTTTAAAGATTTTATTTATGTATTTGAGAGAGAGACAGCAAGAGATAGAGCATGAGCAAGGGAGAGAGGGAAAAGCAAACTCCCCACTGAGCAGGGAGCCCGACTCGGGGGTCCACCCCAGGACCCTGGGATCATGACCTGAGCCAAAAGCGGCAGATTCTTAACCGGCTGAGCCACCCAGACGCCCCTGTAGCTTCACAGTATGTTTTGAAACCAAGAAATAGGAATCCTCCAACTGTTCTCTTTTTTAAGATTGTTTCTGCTTGAAACAATATGGGCCCCTTGAATTTCCATATTAACTTTAGGATCAGCTTGTCAGTTTCTGCAAAAGAAAAGAAAAACTAGAATTATTATAGAGATTGTGTTGGATCTGTAGGTCAGTTTAGGGAGGATAGCCATCTTTACAATGTTATGTAGTCCCATACATGAACATGAGATACCTTTCCACTTATCTAAATAATTTCTGAGTTACTCTTAACTGTGTTGTTTGTGGTTTTCAGTGTCCAAGTTTTGTCCCCCTTTGGCTAAATTTATTCATATTTTATTTTTTCAGTGCAATTACAAATGGAATTGTTTTCTTCTTTTTTTTTTTTAATGTTATTTATTTATTTGAGAGAAAGAGAGAGCTGAGTGAGGAGAAGGTCAGAGAGAGAAGCAGACTCCCTGTGGAGCTGGGAGCCCCATGCGGGACTCGATCCCGAGACTTCGGGATCGTGACCTGAGCCAAAGCAGTCATCCAACCAACTGAGCCACCCAGGCGTCCCTGGAATTGTTTTCTTAATTTCATTTTCAGGTTGTATACAGGGCTATTATCCTGCAACTTGTTTGTTACATCTAATAGTTCTCTGTGTGTGTGTGTGTTCTTTAGGGTTTTCTATAGGTAAGACTGTGTCAACTGCAAATGGAGGTAGTTTTACTTTTCCCTTCCCAATCTGAAGGCCTTTTATTCCTTTCCTTTCCTTTCCTTTCCGTTTTACCTTTCCTCTCCTCTCCCTTTCCCTTCCCTCCCCTCCTTTCTTCTCTGCTCCTAATTGCCCTGGCCAGAGCCTCTGGTACAATATAGGTTAGAAGTGGCATGGCAAGACGTCATGTCTTGTTCCTCATCTTCAGAGGAAGGCATACCATTAAGTATGATACTGGGTTGTGGGCTTTTCATAAATACCTCTTAACAAGTTGAGTAAGTTCCCTTTTATTCCTAGTTTGTTGAGAGTTTTTTTCATGAACGTGTGTGGCGTCTTGCCAAGTACTTTTGCCGCATCCTTTGAGGGGATCATGTGGTTTTATCCTGTATTCTATGGATAGGGTGTATTACATGGATTAACGTTCGTATGTTGAACCACCCATGGATTCCTGGGATAGATTCCACTTGTTCAAGGTATAGAATCCTTTTTATATGTTGCAGAATTCAGTTTGCAGGTATTTTGTGGAGGATTTTTACATGTAATTCATAAGGGATCCGATAAGTAATTTTCTTACGATACCTTTGTCTGATAGGGTAATAATGGCCTCATAGAGTAAGGAAAGGTTCCCTTTGACTCACTCCTAACCAATAGAATATGACAGATGTCACTGTGCAACATATGAGGACATAGGAGCCTTGTGACTTCTGCCTGCATTTGGGGGAACATCCACTGTTGGGACACTCCGTTTTGGAGCCCCACTGCCATGCTGTAAGAAGCCCTAGCCCCAGCGGGGTGGGGGTTACCCCAGTGGACTTCCGGCTCCAGCAGCATCAAACACCAATCACGGGAAAGAGCCGCCTCGGACACACAGCCCAGCAGATCTTCGTGTGACTGTTGCTTCCATTGACATCTCATCCAAAGAGAAAACTGCCCAACTGAGTCTAGACTATCTGCAGACCCATGAGACATAATAACAAATTGTGGTTTTTAAGCCACAGATTTGGGGGATAGTTTATGGCATGATGATAGATCAGGAATCCATTGCCTCAGACTGCCTCTCAGCCATACCTTTCTGTAAGAATTATGGGGGCACACAGTGGTATTTTCCCTCTCCCCAGTTACTGAGAAGGCTCTGAAAAGTGACAAAACAGCCAGAAGGCAGCAATGAAAAGAAGAGGCAGCATGGGGCCCAGGATACCCATACATGGGGTAATCATTCTTCCCCATGGTAGCCAGTGGCCTGTTTTGAGAAAAGGCACTTGTCCAGTTGTACTTGGCCCCTGCTTTTGGCAGAGTAGCTCAAAATTCACAGTGCTCACACACTAGTCAACCTGGGGCCATTTTGCTGCCCTGATACCAGGAGGGTTTTTCTTCAGTGAGTGCCTAGCCCTGGCATGGCTGGCATTTCAGGCCATCTGCTCCCTTCGTGTTCAAGATGGATCAGTCATGTGGCATTTACCCTTAGCTCCCACCATTTTTCTCAGGTCTGCAGTTGGTTCCCCAACTTAGCATCTCCAAGCCTCTTGCTGATCCCACCTTCAAGCCCTTGGACAGAGTTGGGCTGCTATCCTTAAGGCAGAGGCAGCCAAGAAGGCCCACAAAAACAGATGTGCCCTAATAACCAGCAAGAGGAATGGGGCAGGGTGGGCCCCAGGTGGATATGAAAGCTTTTGTAGGCCTGTGCAGCCTTCTCAAATCCCAGCCTACCGCCAAAGGCTGCCATTTGCTTGCTACACGCAGGAACTGACAACTCACCTGTCTGTTGGGTGTTGTGTTTGCCACTGCCGTCTGTAAGTGGGTCAGTTCTGTGCACGTATACCAAGCAATACTTCTTTGTCTCAGAAAAGGGGCCCAAGACCTCTTTTATCTCCACTTCCATCATATCAAGAACATAAAGATGTATTACACATGAACAAATGTTCAACATCACTCATCACTAAGGAAATGCAAGTCAAAACTGCAATGAGAGATTGCTTCACATCTACTAAGATGGTTATAATATTTATATATAGAAATATACATATATATATATATTTATATATATATTTATAGAAAGGGTTTGGACAGTTCCTCAGCAGTTAGACATAAAGTTACTGTATGACCCAGCTCTTCCACTCCTAGGTATATACCCAAGTTCTCACAAAAACCTGTATAACAGTATTCATACAAGCACTGCTCTTAACAGCCAAAAGGTGGAAATAACACAAATGTCCATCAACTGATGAATGGGGAGACAGAATGTGGTATATCCACCCAGTGGAATACTATTCAACCATAAAAAGGAATGAAGTACTAATATATGTTATAACATGGACTATGCTTGAAAACATGCTCAGGGAAAGAAACCAGACCCAAAGGACCCCCTATTTATGGCTCCATTTATATGAAATATCCAGAATAGCCAGAAAGAAAGTAAATAGCAGTTGCCCTGCTAAGGAAGGAGGGGCATTGGGAAGTACAGGGTTTTCCTTTGGGGGGGTGCTGAATATTCTGGAATTAGATAATGGTAATGGTTGCATAATATTGTGAATATACCAAAAACCATCAAACTGTACACTTTAAAGTGGCTAAATATAAATTTGATGTTATATAAATTTTAGCTTAACAAAAATTTTCAGAAAAAGATGTGTTCTACTTTTAATGGTCCTTTCTGGGGAATGAAGATGTACCTTGTTTTCCCTGGAAGGACGGGTGTTTTCCCTGGGAAGACCCTTTCCCAGGAAGGATGAGGAACTTGCTAGGGAATAAGTGTTTCCCAGAGGAGCTTGACACAACACCAAGAGCGTGGGCCTAGGAGCAAGGAAATCTAGTTCTCTATCTCACACGCCGGCCAGACAACCCCAGGCGAGTTCCCCAGCCTATCAGCACCGTGTTGAAGTCATCTCTGAATTGGAGATCTTCCTTTCAGAAACACTTATAAAGTGCTAATTATGTGCTAGTCCTTAGTATTAGTCCCAGGTTCCAACTGGAGAGACTGAGGCATAAGGGAGTAGAGTACTTGTCCAAGGTCAGCCAGCCAGTAAATGGCAGAGCAGGGTTCTAACCCAGGCCCTCTGTCTGCAGACTTTATGCCCCCCCAAGTTGTCCCCACAGGAGTCTGTACCTCACCTACCTCCCATGTCATCGTAGGGATCAAACGCAATTATACACCGCAAAACCCTCTTCCAAGCATGAACGCTGTGCCACGCGCACAAGGTCTAGGGTTACTCCTGCCTTCCATATTAGCAATTAGATTTACAGGAAGAACACCTGAGGCTCATGTGCCCCAGGGACCCACCTGGTCCCACCCTGAATGTATTCCTTGTGACTTCACCAAAGAAATTAGGATTATCATCTTAAACCCATGTTTCTTTTGGTCGCAGAAAAATGTCCCAGAAAGGTTTCTGGGAAAACTCCCAAGATTGCCTTATGCTATATGGGGCCAGAACTTGGAGGGTGCAGGCAGACCAGATAGATCCTGGAATTCCTCATACTGGCTGGGGCAGATAAACCTAGAAGGGTGACCTCACCTCCAATAAGTCATTTGCAGTTTGTATTTGGAAAGGGGCCCAGTCATAAGATCAGGCAGTATGCATACCCCCATTTCTTCTTGGGGCTTCTGGTCTGGAAGCCCACAGGGATGCAGGGGAGGACGTGAAGGCTCCCTGGCCCAGCATTTGATGGTTGGGTGGGCGAGAGGTTTGGAAGCTGTCGGGGGGTGGGGGGGAATGCATGATCTGGAGAAGATATAAAAGGTAGCAGTAGAAGCCAGAATGTTGCCTGGATTCTGGCAGGGGTGAATCCAGGGATCGGGAAATTCCAGTAAACGTGACCCAAAGAGCTGGTGTGTTGGCAGGCTGATCGAGGCGTGAAATGCACCAGGCTTTTTAACCTAGCAGCACACAGGTGGGCCCCAGGCAGGCCTCTCTCCCCTCCTGCCCGCAGCCCCAAAGCATTTCTGCTCTGGCTCCTCCTCCTCTCCCCTACAGGGGCGGATTTTGTACGTGCCCTCATCCTACAGAGCCTTCACAGCAGCCTGCTAACTGACCTCTCTCCTGCTTATTGCCTCTCTAATCTGGTCTTACTGTCTCCAGAGGGGTTTTTCCAAAACTCACATCTGATTGTTACTCTGCTTCTTAAATCACGTTAGAGGCCCCCTGGGCTCTAGTGAGTGACACTGGGCACATGGCCTGTCACACATCCAGCCCCGGCTGCCTTCCCCTGTTGTTCCTCTCTTTCTCACTTCTGACTCAGACCACCTGGCGACTTCCTACACATCCATGAAGACCCAGTTCAAGGGAAGTTTCCCTGTCCCCATTCCACCCTCGGCCCTGTGCATAGTTAACTGAGTCCTTACCTGGTTCCTGGCATGTCTCGGGTGCCTCTGTTATAGCTTCTGTCATATCTTATTATTGTTTCTTACGTCACTTTTTTTTTTTTTTTCCGGTGGGCTCATGGTTCCTTTAAGACAGGACCCATGGGGGCACCTGGGTGGCTTAGTGGGTTAAGCCTCTGTCTTCAGCTCAGGTCATGATCTCGGGGTCCTGGGATCGAGCCCCACATTGGGATCTATGCTAGGCAGGGAGCCTGCTTCCCCCTCTCTCTGCCTGCCTCTCTGCCTACTTGTGATCACTCTCTCTCTCTGTCAAATAAATAAATAAAACCTTTAAAAAAAAAAAAAAAAAAAAGACAGGACCCATGTCTCATACATACCCCTTTTCTCCCCACGCCCAGCACACCGTAGGTGCTCTACACATGTATTTTCCTATCAGTGTTCATGACCTATCCGAGTTTGAGGCAGACACTCGACTCACCAGCGTTCTCTGTCCTGCATGTGGGGCTGGACCTAAGGCTACCGGTCCTCATGGGCTACTGAAGCTCTTCCCTGTCTCCTGGGTACCCTGAGCTGCAGGAGAAGGGAAGGAAGACTCATCTCGCTGTGCCCCTTGCACAAACTAATGAACAGCTGCTGTCCAGACGGCCCAGATGGACTGTCCAATATAGGCCAAGTGGCCAAAACAGACTCATACGTGCTAATCAGGTACCATCTGGAACCCAGTCCAAATGGGGAAGCTGCCAGCAGTTAACACCCAAGTGCCCAACAGACTGAGAGTGAGGTCCAGTACAGTAGTGCTAGGCTGAGGCACGGAAATCCCCATCTTGGATCCGGAGCGCTCAGGCCAGGAAGAGATGCCAAACCCTCGGGCAACTGCCTTCCAGGTTCAAGTTTTGATACTCATTGTAGGTGCACAAAACCCACAAGCTTTTTTTTTTTTTTCCTTCCCCTGCATGCAGCAGCAACAGCTTCCTAAAATGTCTCTCAGCTGCACAACTGCCCATAACCCCGTGCCGTTTGGCCTTTCTAAAAGGCAACACCTCTGCACTCGAATCTAGAACACCCACAGCCAAGTGTGTCACATGTTGTTGGCTTGTTTGGTTGGTGGCTGGGCATGCCGCCTCCCTCGAGGGCTGGCTTCCCCAGAGTTGAGTGGGCAATTCTGAGAGTTCTTCGGCGACGCAGTCTGAACCGAAGGACACGTATCTGTGCAGCAGTCACCCTCCGTGGGGGAATGGATTCCTTTGCTTTTCTGCTGGAGCGAGGGAAGTGCTTGAGAGACTCTCGAGTGGACAGGAAGTGGAGGTGAGCCACTGCCAACCCTCCAGATGAGGCAGGTAGGTGGAAAAGGGCTCGCTCCTAGACCGGGCTGGCTCCGTTCCCAGGGCCCCAACACTTGGGGTCATTTCTGCATGGCCTGGGGCTCTCGCCCTGGTGCCAGACTGACAGTCAGGAGAAGGCAGTGAGCCGTTCAGGGGGAAGTGAAGGTTGCCCCTCAGAGCCCCTTTCCCTTCTCTCTGCAGGTTGCACGGTGGGGGGGGGGGGTTGCTGACCCAGGGGGGAACAGAGATCACTTTTCTTACCTGGCTTCCCAGCTCCAGCTCCTGGCAGGGATCTCACAATCCAACAAATCTCTGCACGGGGGTGCGGCGGGGGTGGGGGGGTGTGGTGCGGTGGCACCCCTTGTATCAAAAGGCTGAAATCCTGGGGGGTGTGGCCTGCGCCGCAGCTGTTTCCCTCCTGATTTCCAAGGATAATGTCAAGTGCCTCGAGTGTGTGAAATTCTGGCTGAAAGTGAATGATTGAAATGCTTTTTCCATTAAGCCGGCTCCCTTCTGCTATAGGTGTTTTCCTAACAACCCTTATGCAAATAGCTGTGAAAAGTAGGAAGTGGTAAAATGTCGAGAGTATCTTCGGCTCCTGGCTCCTGGCCGTGTTCTCAGCCGAAGCCTTCTGATTTTCCACCGCAAAAGAAAGAAAGAAAGAAGAAAGAAAAGCGGACAGACCACTAGCCCTTGGTGTGGCACCGGGCGACACAGCCAGGAGGCCTGTGCCGTTTTCTTGTCTGCAGCTTGGAGGGCAGGATTATGTTAGAACACTGAGCCATTATGGGTCTCTAGGATCACATATCGTGTGTTATTGTCTACGCAGCCAGTGTAAGTTATTGATTTGCAAATGGGCAGCATTCCTTTCCAACTCCCGTGAAGGAGGTTGGAGGGGGAGCTCTTTTCCAAGAGAGAAGACTTGATTCATTCTTTGCAAAAACATTTCCTGTGCAGCCCCGACTCCTGCTTTTAGGACCTGAGCCATAGAGAGCGAATGCACAGGGTGCATGGCGTTCATTCATGAAGGAGGCGAACACTTGGCAGGTGGCCCCAAAGGCCCCGCGCACCTGCGGAGGTTGCAAGCTTGGCATCAGGCTTGCCATGCGAGCAGAGAAGGGTGGCCAGTGACCTGCGCCCCGCGGCAAAGCCACCTTCCGCAGGGACCTAGTAAAGCAGATCCACGGGGAGCGCCTGCTTGCTTCTGTGGCTCCTTTGTCAGCTGTTCACCCTGTTGAGCTTTTACCTCACGCTGTGGAGATTCTGCACCCCTCTTCAGTTGGTGCCGGTGAGGAGGGGTGAGGCAGTATCATGGCTCCATGCACGCCTCCCATAACAGCCGGGTAGCATCTGATAGACCTTGTGGATTTCATTGCTTCCAAGATGCGAGGTGTTGACTCCTCCAGCGTTGAAATGCGTCTTTAAAATCAACGCTATTATCATAGTTGAACTAGTCTGTCAGTTCTTCTCTTGCTTAGCCGTCCGTAAGATGAGGGTGCATTCTTCTAAGACCTGAAGAAATAGGGAGAACCAGAAAACCAGTCCATTGGTCTGACCACTGCTTTAAGAGAACCTCAAATCAGAAAGATTCTTCAAGGATCTGCTCAAACTAAGTCCTGCCCTCACTGGCTCCCCATCCCAACAGTTTTGGGGCCCACACGCCACCTGGTCATGGTTGCCGTCTGTCCCTCGTAATTCACTTTTCCTTCACTTCATCTCCAGAAGCCTCACCCTGTGCCATGCACAGGCCACTTCATTGTCCTACCCCTTAAATGTCCTACCCTGGCATCCTGTTTCTCCCTTATTGCCCTCTCCTGGGCTTCTAACATGTTCATCTCATTCCTTTTGGTTTTTCTTCTTTCTTTCCTTTTTTTTTTTTTTTTTTTTTTTTTGAGGTACGTTGACATACATTATAT
This sequence comes from Mustela putorius furo, assembly GCF_011764305.1. Classification (NCBI taxonomy): domain Eukaryota; kingdom Metazoa; phylum Chordata; class Mammalia; order Carnivora; family Mustelidae; genus Mustela; species Mustela putorius. The sequence continues at coordinate 18,773,892 of NW_025421998.1, forward strand.
TAGTTTCAGGTGTGCAACATAATTATACAGTGTTTGTCTATATTGTGAAATGATTGCCACAATAAATCTAGTTTTCAGCCACCACCACACACTTAGCAGGATTTTCTTATTTGAGAGTGAGAGTGAGTGTGAGAGGGGAGAAGGTCAGAGGGAGAAGCAGACTCCCCATGGAGCTGGGAGCCTGACGCGGGACTCGATCCCGGGACTCCAGGATCATGACCTGAGCCTAAGGCAGTCACCCAATCAACTGAGCCACCCAGGCACCCAGAATTTTCTTAACTTTTAAAATCTACTCTATTAGCAACTTTCAAATATGCAATATAGTATTATTAACTTTAGTTACCAAAGCTGTACATTATAGTCCTATTATTTATTTATTTCATAACTTGAAGAATATACCTTTTGGCTCTCTTCCTCCATTTTGCCCCACCTTCCCTCCCCTCCCCACGCCACCCCCCCCAATAGCTACCAATTTGTTCTCCATATCTATGGGCTTCGGTTTTTTGGCTCATGTCCTTGTTTTGTTTTTAGATGTCACATGTAAGTGAGATCACACAGTATTTATCTTTCTCTGTCTGACTTACTTCACTTAGCATAGTGCCCTCAAGATACATCCCTGTTATTGCAAATGACAAGAATGAGTTCTTGTTTATGACAGGGTAACACTCGTGTGCATGTGTGTGTGTGTATGTGTGTGTGTGTATGTGTGTACCACATTTTCTTCATCCATTCGTCCATCAATGGGCACTTAGTTATTTCCATATTTGGACATTGTAAATAATGACGTAGTAAACATGGGAAGTATACATCTTTTTTTTTTAAGATTTTATTTATTTATTTGACACACAGAGAGAGATCACTGCCTAGAGAGAGGAGGGGGAAGCAGGCTCCCTGCTGAGCAGAGAGCCCGATGTAGGGCTCGATCCCAGGACCCTGAAATCATGACCAGAGCTGAAGGCAGAGGCTTAACCCACTGAGCCACCCAGGTGCCCAGCATAGATCTTTTTGAACTAGTGTTTTTGTCTTCTTCAGATAATACCCATTAGTGGAATTACTGAATCATATGGTCATTCTGTTTTGAACTTTTTGAGGAACTGCCGTACTATGGCCACAGTGGCTGCACCAGTTTGCATTCCCCCAGCAGTGCACAAGGGTTCTCTTTTCTCCACATCCTCATCAACACTTACTGCTTGTCTTTTTGGTTTGAGCCATTCTGACAAGAGTGAGGTGGTATCTCTTGGTGGTTTGATTTGCATTTCCCTGAGAGTGAATGATGTTGAGCATCTTTTCGTCGGTCTGTTGGCTATCGTGTGTCTTCTTTGGAGAAATTCAGATCCTGTGGCCATTTTTAATTGGATTATTTGGAGGGTTTTGCTGTTGAGTTGTAGGATTCTTTATATATTTTGGATATTAACACCATACCAGATATATGATTTATTAATATTTTATGCCATTCAGTGGGTTGCCTTTTTGTTTTGTTAATGGTTTCCTTTGCTCTGCAGAAGCTCGTTAGTTTGATGTAGTCCCACTTGCTTATTTTTGCCTTTGCTTTTGGTGTCAAATGCAAAAAATCATCACCAGGACCGAAGTCAAGGAGCTTATGCCTATGTTTTCTTCTAGAAGTTTCATGGTTTCAAGTCTTATATTCAAGCCTCTCATCTATTTTGAATTAATTTTTGCATATGGTGTCAGATTGTGTCTGGTGTCATACTTTTGCATGTAGCTGTCCTGTTTCCCCAACACCATTTATTGAAAAGACTCTGCTTTCGCCATTGTATAGTTTTGGCTCCTTTGCTGTAAATTAATTGACCCTGTATGCATGGGTTTATTTCTGGGCTCTCTGTTTTGTTCCCTTGATCTGTGTGTCTGTTTTTATTCCGGTACCATACCGTTTTGATGACTCTAGCTTCACGGTATAGTTTGATCATCTCATTTTTTAGATCATTTTTGGTCCTTGGATCTCTTTGGTTGTTAGGGTGACCCTGCGGCTCTTGTGCACCTTGGGGCCTTATAGTCTCAAGCTGCAATAAGACGTTCAGCTAAATAGATATGGCCTCTTCCTCCCGACAGAAACATACATTGTTTACTGGCAGTCATTTGCCCCTGTTGTCACTGTCGTCTGTAAGCTAATGATCCAAGGGCTGTGCTGGAGTGATGGGGCCTGCCCAAATCCTGAACCGTCGGAAGCTCCTCATCTCCGTGGCTGTTCTGAGGCTCCAGAATGAGCATCTGTCTGCTGCCTCCAAGGTCTGTGCAGTTGAGACATTTCCCTTAGGTAGGAGAGAGTTCAGGTCTCCAGTGGTTTCCTTTCTGATCCTGCATCCTACTCTCCTCCTCCTCAAGCCCCCAGGTCTGGGGCACTGCTCCCCTTTCAATGTCCTCGGGGGATACAGGAGGACCTGCTCCTTCTTCCTTCACCCCCTCTCACCAGGGATAAGTCAGATCATTTCGCCTCAGAAGGCGCCTGTTCTCACACATTCACTGAAGACCCCTCACCCCTCACTTTCATCCCTCCACCTGTTACCTCAGCAAAATTCTGACTATTTCTTTCTCTGCTACTCTTCCCTCTTAAAAAAAAAAAGACATGAGAAATAAGGGTGCCACTAGCCAGACTTCCCTAGAAAGGTTTTGGGTTTTTTTTTTTCTTTTCTTTTTTAAAGAAAAGTGACAGCCTCTGTCACCAGTCCTGTGGAAGTCCCTTCAGGATCTCCACCGTCTGGGTTTTACGGTGCTCTATGACAGTCAGATCTATTTTGGTTTCATGAAAGGTCAGAGAAGCTCTTCCCAGCCAAAAGAGAAATTGCTTCCATTTTATAGGGAAATGTATTCCAAGTCCCAAACAAGAACTTACAAATGAACTTTGGGAGCAAAACCAGTTTGTAAGATGAAAACTAATTCTCCAGAGCCTTTTAAAGCTGAAATCCTTGTACACGAAAGTCTAAACTGAGATACTGAGATTCCAGATCCAAACAGTAATCTCAGATCATCGTCCCCACCAACCCTGTCCCCTTTTCCTCTAGGAAACAACTTTTTTTTTCTTTAACTATAAAATCAAATTGTAAAATTATTTTAAAAACAACCACCCATAGTCCAGAGAGGCATGGAGTAAAGAAGGTAAGCTCCTTTCACCTGCACAGACCTGAGGTGGCCGCCCTGCCTCCATTTTGCATTTTGCTTTCTGCTTCCCTTGGCGTTCATCCTAATCATCTTCCCACCAGAATTCATATAGCCTGACCTCATTGTGTTTAAAGGCCACAAGAATGTTCCATTGTTTGAGTGAACCATTTCTTTAGCGAGTCCCAGAGACCACCTTTCACCCCAGCAAGAGCTAGTTCCCAGTGGCCCAGTGAGTCTTGGGGAGACCTGGGCCCTTGCCTCCCATCTACAGGTCATGAAGGGGCAACCTGAAATTTCCCATAACGAAAAGTGCCTCTCCCTTTTTTCCTCCAAGATACGGCAGGATTGGTTCTGGTCATATGGTCTTTGCACATAACACAAGATACTTTTCTGAGCCCCTGTACCATGCATGGCCAGAGGCAGAGGAAAACAGTTCCTCTCCTTTAAGAAATCTGCAGACTCACAGATAATGAGAAAATACCCAGCAGTGGCCACTTTCAGGAAGGGAGTTGGCAGTATGTGTGTATCTGGATTCCCAAATGTGATGACATTTGACCCCAATGATTGGACTTCCAGGAGTGTAAACTGAGTAAATAAACATCCTTGGGCACACAGATTTATACACAGGATTTTCATTACCCTATTGTTGATAAAAGCAAAAAACCGTGGCTGGTGTGTCTAAAGACAGACCAGTTAAATAAGTTGTGGTACATCCATTCAGTGGCATAGTGTGCCACCACTTGAAACCGCATTTTCAAAGATAGTAATGACATGTGAGAATACAACAAAACATTCAATGAACCATGTGGGATACAAAATTATAGGCAGTATGCCCATAAATAATTTTTTCCAGTATTTTATTATAAAAATTTTCAAACGTACAGTATACTTGAAGGAATGTTGCAGTGAGTTAACTACCAGTAGTTCTACAGCTAACATCTTACTGTATTTACTTTATTTTATATATATATATATATAGGAATAATATGTGTCCATCCACCTGTGTTCCTTCTATCCCTCCAATAAGCCATCTTGGTTTTTTTTTATGCATTTCAAGTTGCAGACATCAGTAAATACTGAAAGAATCCCATAAATATTTCAGCATGTGAATCATTAATTAGTATTGAATATTTGTTTGTACTTTTTTTATTTGAAGAAACATTTATATACAGTGAATATACAAACCTTATACAATCTCTTAGTTTTAACAAATCTATTTGTATAAAATTCAAATCCCTATCGAGATGTGGAACTTTGCCACCTGCAACTAATGTGTCATTGTGTGTGAACTCTACTCAAATTAAAACTGTGTGGAGAGAGAGCATTACAAATTATGTTTATTATTTTTCTTATTAGGCACACACTCTTATTTATATATATGTTTATATCTAGGGTATGTGTCTATATGGATATATGATTTTCTTCACTATCTTATATTTGCCAGTGGTATACAATGAATACATCTGTTCATTCTTTTAGTCATCAGGGACTCATTGATCATGTGGTATGTGTTAGGCTGTGACCTAAATACAGGGGACTCTGGGGTTTTGGATTTTGGGGAGTTGTTTTTAAGATTTTTAAGTAATCTCTGCACCCAACATGGGGCTCGACTCATAACTTCAAGATCAAGAGTCTCATGCTCTATCAACTGAACCAGCCAAGTGTCCCTGGAGGATTCTGTGGTTAATAAAACTATAAAACTCCCTATCTTTATGGAACTTGTAGTCTACTAGGTGAAAGTCAGTAAACCAAAAATAATGCAGCAACGAAATAGGGAGTAAGCAATGGACTGTGACTGACACAGGAGGCCTCTCTCAGGAGATGGTATTTGACCAGAGAACCAAATGATGTGAGGAGAAAATCAACTGAGAGTCAGAGAGTCTGGGGTGGGAGGATTGGCAGGTGCAAAAGTCCTGGGGCAGGAAGGGAAGGCGGCTGCCATGGCTGGAGGAAACTGAGTAAGGCAGAATATGATAGGAGGTAGGGTCAGAGTGGGAGGCAGGAGCAAGCCACATGGGGCTTTGTAGGTTACACAGCGAGTTAGGATTTCATTCCAGTGTTGAGAGAAGTCATTAGAGTGTTTTAATCAGGGGAGTGACTTGATCTGATTTTTGTTTCTAAAAGCTCTGTCTGTTCTGTGGAGCACTGGCTCTAGTGGAGTAAACCATGAAGGAGGGAAGCCAGGAAGCGGGGCTTGCAGTGGGGGTGGCCGTGAATGTGACTGGCAGTGGGCACATCCAGGACAGCCTGTGGAGATGGAGCTGACCCTACTTCATGAGGGATTAAAGGTGGGGTGGGACTGGGGAGGGGGGGCAGGTATCAAGACGGATTCTTAGTTTCTAGGTCCAGGCAGCTGGGGTGAACGATCGTGGTATAACTGAGGCAGGTGAAGAGAAGTAGAGTCAGGAGTTCTGTTTTGGGCGTGTCAAGCACAATACCTTGCAGACCCTTCAGTGGAGAAGTCAAGCAGGCAGGGGCTGGGGGAGCATGCCTGTGCCCCAGCAGCGTTTTTATCAAAACGGGGGATTGGAGGTGCAGGTCCTGTGTGACGCCCTTGTGGGCAGTGGGGTGAACAGAGGAGAGAGAGGTCAGGTTGGAGGCCAGGCAGTGAGGAAAGAGAAGAAGCCAGAGGGTAGGGCCTCGGGGCGTTTATGGAAGAAACGACTGCCCCTGCCAAACACTCCTGCGGAGAGGGGGAGCGTGAGTGAGCAATAGTGAGGGCATGTGACACATCCAAGGTCATGAGCAACTTTGACAGGAGGGAGGAGCAGCAGGAGTGAATTTCTCCGTGGAGTGCACAGAGAGGGAGTGTGGTGGCTGCCATGTCCGCGGAGGGCCAGAGGGTGCATCTGTGGAAGTCCGTCGTTCATTCGCTGTCCACTCATTCACTCATCGGCAGACATTGTGGAATACCCCCAGGCCCAGACACAGCTCTCAGATTAGTGAATGCGACAGGCCCCTGCCCTGTGGAGAAGGGAGAAGACAGTAAGTAAGTAAATAAGACAACCCAGGTGGTGAGACAGAGAGTAACAGAGGTTTAAACTGCGCAGGTCCGCTTAGACAGTACAATAAAAAAAATACAGTACAGTCCTATAAATGTATTTCCTCTTCCTTAGGATTTTCTCTCTTTTTTTTTTTTTCAATTTTATTTATTTGAAAGCAAGAATGTGAGCACAGGCAAAGGGGAGCAGCAGGCAAAAGCAGAAGGAGAAGCAGGCTCCTTGAGGAGCAGGGAGCCCCAGCATGGGGCTTGATCACAGGACCATGGGATCACAACCTGAGCTGAAGGCACATGCTTAACCGACTGAGCCCCTCAGACACCCCACATACGATTTTCTTAATAATCTTTTCTTTTCTCTAACTCACACGATGGTAAGAATGCACTATCTAATACACACAAGTAAGTGTCAGTCAGCTGTTTACGTTATCAGTAAGGCTTCTGGTCAGTCAACAGTAGGCTCTTCCTAGTTAGGTTTGGGGGAGGCAGAAGTTACATGCGGGTTTTCTACTGCACGGTGTGCCCCCCACCCCTGCACTGCTTGAGAGTCTGCTGCACAGGAACCAGACAGGGCAGTGTGGCCCAGACCGCCACTCTAGGGAGACTGCTAGGGAGGACTAGAGTTCACCTTTGAGCTGAGACCCAAGTGATGAGAAGAGGGACAGGAAATGCAGAGTAGCCAGTGTGCTGAGTGGAGTGTGCTCCCCATTCTGAAGACCTTTGTCCAGGACCCGGTTTGGGGGGTGTGCCTAGGGCCAGGTGGAGGGGCGTGGGAGGCCCTGGAGGGGGAGCAGGTGGGGCCTGGGCAGAGAACCCCCGGCTTGGGAGGGATGGGCCCTGGCTGTGGGTTTCAGCACATGGGCCTGGAGCGGAGGGCAGTGGGATCAGAGATCTGCTGGAAGATGACTCTGGCATGTGCTGAAAATACTAGAAAGTTGGCCCTGGAGGCAGAGAGCCAGTTCAGAGATGGTTGTTGGGGGCGGAGAGGGGAGTGATACTCAATTTGTGTTGTCAGTTAAAACTCTTCTTTGGTTAACAAGTCTGTACACCAGCATTGCACACTTTTATTTTTCTCAAAATCATACATGTACACAATTTTCAAAGATCAAACCATACTGTAAGTCTTGTAAGAAAAACCATCAGTCCCCTCCTTTGCCTCCATTCCCACTCCCAGAAGCAGGTTCTCCAGAACACTTTTCATATTGTTTTGTGATCGTTACTTCTGTAATTTAAAATAACTGGCTTTGGGGCATCTGGGTAGCTCAGTCGGTTAAGCATCCAACTCTTGGTTTCCGCTCAGGTCATGATCTCAGGGTCCTGAGATGAAGGCCCCCCCCACCCTCTCACCCCCCACTGGGCTCCAAGCTCAGCAGGGAGTCTGCTTGAGTGAGATTCTCTCCCTTTGCCCTCCATCCTCCCTCTCCCCCTCCTGTGCCTGTTCATGTGTGCTCACTCTCTGTCTCTGTCTGTCTCTCTCTCTCTCTCAAACAAATAAAATCTTCAGGGACACCTGGGTGACTCAGTCAGTTAAACATCTGCCTCCAGCTCAGGTAATGATCCCAGGATCCTGGGATCGAGTCCCACATTGGTCTCCTTGCTTAGTGGGCAGCCTGCTTCTCCCTCTCCCTCTTCCTACTGTTCCCCCTGCTTGTTCTCTCTCTCTCTGACAAATAAAATCTTTCAAAATAAATAAATAAATAAAATCTTTAAAGAAACAAATTTTAAAAAAATTTAAAAACTGGCTTTTTTTTTTTTGCCATTTCTCAATTTTTTAGAAGTTTTAATTAGGGGCGCCTGAATGGTTCAGTTGGTTAAGGGACTACCTTTGGCTCGGGTCATGATCCCAGGGTCCTGGGATTGAGCCCCACCTCAGGCTCCCCTCCTCCGCGGGGAGCCTGCTTCTCCCTCTCCCTCCCCCTGCTTGTGCGCGCTCTCTCTCGCTCTCTCTCGCTCTCTCTGTGTCAAATGAATGAATGAAATATAAAAGAAAAAAAAAGTTTTAACATTATGTAGTAACGTCCTGCCCTGAGAAATGAAAGTTCACTTCCTTGATAGTCCCTCCACACACAGAATTTCTCTTCCATCCATCCCTCCAAGATAGTGGCATGGCAGTTTTTCACTAAGTAGGTACTGGGGGCTCGTAATCCTTATGCCCATGGAGGTATCACAGCTGAGGCTGCTAGTGTACTATGATGACATGTCCTCTCTTACCCAGCTCTGATCTCCGCCACCTTTTGCCGCGGCGATGCAGAGGGTGTGAGGGTATGAGGTTACGGGAACTTTCCAGCAAGCTCCCTATGGTTAGCTTCCCCAACCCCTCAACTCCTGGTCTTCCCATCCTTGGCCTCCCCTGGGTCCTTGGGGCTCAAATCAGCCTGGGCCCACCCCCAGCTGGGGTTTACAAAGTCCTTTGCTGTTTGTCCAACTGCTCCCCAGGAGCGTCCAAAATTTTGTTGACCTCCGAGACCGTCCCTCTTCTCCTGTCTTATTCCTGTTGTTCATGTAGTTCGTGCTTTCCAGACTTTAGATTTGCTGTCGTTGTCGTGGGACTTCAGAAGACAGTCGAGGTAACCGTGGTGACCCATCCGCCCCTTTTAGCCACAAGTCTACCAGAGCATTTTTCATGCTTTCCAGCTCACAGCGTTTTCCTAACGGATGTTCGCACATGTTCCCTACTTAATGATTTTCTCCAGCTGTTGCCCACCTCAGCCCACAGGGTTGGAACTCGGGAGTTCGGAAGTACCCGTCACCACAGCTGGTGACTTCTAGGCTTTTCAAGCCACTCCTGGTTTCTCCAGAGCAGTCTGGGAGACCTCCTGAGTGGGCCTGATGTGCCTTCATACTATAATGCTGAGACTATGGGGCCTTCACATTTATTTGGCGGTTTTGAGGCAGAACCCTTCCCGCAACCGAGGTGGCGAAAGGGGCAGAGTGATGAGCAGGCAGGCTGGAGCATGGCCTCCAACCAGCTGTGTGACAATGCACAACTCATTCTACCTCTCGGGACCTTAGTCGCTTCATCTAGGACGTGAGACAAGTGGACTAGAAAACCTCGTTTCTTACCCAAACCTTGCTGAGAGCCCTCTGTAAAAACAACAACAACAAAAACAAAAAATAAAACACACACACACACACACACACACAACTGTTCTGGTGGAAGGAGGATTGACAGATGGCCCTGGGGTGATCTCTGATATACTTCTGAGGCACCTCAGGGCTCCTAGGAACCTGGATTGAGAAGCCCTGTACTTGAAGATGTCTCTGAAGTCTCCGTAGGGTAGCCCTGCGAATCTGCACAGTGTTCACTGCCCTGTAGTCAGTCTGTGATAAAATGCTGTTTGCAAGCAGGGTCTCAGGACAGGCAGCCCCCCCACTGTCTCCAGGACCCCTGGACTTATGGGGCCCAGCACGCGCTGTCTTCATCTCCCTTGCCCCCTTCAGAGGTGAGAAATATAGGTTCTTGCTTCTTCTAGAAGGGGTGGATTTGTTGATTTATGGGTTAAGAGCCCTGGGATGGGTATCCTCCCAACACGGGCTCTGTAAGAATACAGGAATTTGTTTTCCCACATTGTTTGCTTTTGATTTACTGTTTTGATGTAGGGCTGCTTTATGACTCAGATGTTATCTTCCGCTGCCAAATCACGTGTTAGGTATGTATAACATTTCCCACACAGCGACGTCTTATCCTCTTCCACAGTCACCACGGGCTGCACCCCACACCCCCGCGCCAGGGAGAGGGAAAGAAGGTTAAAAAAATAAATAAATAAATAACAAAAGAAAAAAACTCTTCTAGTCACAAACCAAGGCACGCCGTGGGCATGTGGCAGTGGTTTGCAAAGTCATTGTCTTTGCTGTTGATGACAATGTTTGCAGAATAGGACTTTATCTGTCTTGGTCAACAAGACAGATCAAATGGAGTCCCAGCTCAGGTTGAGGGGTGCGATGGGAAGGGCTGAAACCCCCTCAGCCAATCCCACCAGCCCCATTCCCCATTGTGGGGACCGACCCTGGTGTCATTCTTGCTTCCACTTCCTGTACTTGGTGTGACCTGAACCAAGTGATGTCACCTCGCAGAGCCTCCTTTTCCTGATCTGTAAAGTGGGGTAGCCGCTGCTAGCTTTGAGCGGGCCATTTGGAGTGGTCTCAGCGACACAGACCCTTCCCCTGACCTCCTCCTCAGACTCCTGAGAGCTCCTTTCCGGGGGACCTTCACGTGGGAATGTTTTCGAAAACCTCGCTGTACCCCAACCTCAGCAGTTTGTAATAACTCGGCTTTCTTTTTAATCCTTTCTTTCCAGAGAAGGTCCTTGTAAGGCCCTTGTAACATCAGCTGTTAAGTGCTTGTGATTTTGCTTGGAATGTAAACAACATTCTGTCTCTGGCCCATTCTGAAAGGAAGTTTTCGTGTTTTCTCCTCTAGCGGAAATAGCTTTACTCTGGGAAGTGCATTTTGATCATTTGCACTGAAGTCTGCAATTTTGGTCAACGCTGAAGGTGGGGAAGCCGGCGGTAGTGTGGACCTTCTCAGGGAATGTGTGTTTGTGGGGGTTTGTTGCTGTTTGCTCAATGCACAACATTATCGTAAAATTGCACGGTCATGTCTCCCCTCTCCTGCGCGTTGGCCTCCAGGAGCCTTGTCTCTGTGTGGGCAGTGGCTGTGTTTTCAACTCTGTGTTTTCAACTCTGGAGGGCTCAGCCTGTCAAAGGTATTGATGCCTTCTCCGAGCTGGAAATTGGAAGCTATGTATTTGCTCATCTTTCCTTGTGAAAAAGCAAAGATGTCTGCTTATCTAGTATTTAAATTCTCTTTTCATTGACTCTGTCAAAAGCCTTATCCCATGAAGACATAATTTGGAAAGTATCTTCATAGAAAATAGCTCTCATTGTGTAAGCTGTGAATGTCTTCGCCTGGAGAGCTCGTGTGTTTTTCCTGTAGAGATCAGTGCTGTTCACAACCTCTCATGGTCCTCGTGAGGGTTACAGCTTCTAAACCCTATGTTTTCTCCTCCCTTTTTTTTTTTTTTTTTTAAGATTTATTTATTGGGGGGGGGTGAGGGGAAGGGCAAAGGGAGAGGAAGAGAGAGTCTTAAGCAGACTCCACACTGAACTCGGAGCCTGATGCAGGGCTCGAGCTCACGACCCTGAGATCATGACCTGAGCTGAAATCCAGGGCCAGTTGCTGAACCGACTATACCACCCAGGCGCCCCTGTGTTCTCCTCTTACCAAGTCCTTCTTCCATTTGGGTTCTGCTTTTCATAAACTGTGAACTGTGTGAGCTGGGCCTCAGTGTCCTCCTCTGTGAAGTGGGAATAATTATGGTCCCTCCCTTAAAAGGCTATGGAACGGGTAAACGGCGGTAGTGTGCATGAAGTGCCCAGCATGGTATCCAGTGTAGAGCCTGTGTCCAATACACGGCTCTTCTTGACTCTCACGTGGGACAGAGACTGGTTTACCTGCCTACCCCTGGGACTTTCGGTATCCCTCCTCATCCCAGCCTTCCTGTGGAGTTCAGAGCAGGCCCAGCCCTCTGCAAGGTGCTGTGCGCCCCGGGGTCTTTCTGGTTCGTGGTCAGCTGTATGTTACTGCAAGCCTTGGCCTTCTAACAAGACACCCCACCCTTGCTCTCAGGGACAGGAAGCACAGATGTCTCCCGGCTCTCTTACTGGGCAGCAGGGTTCTGCGGTGGTGTGAATGCCGGGTTCCTCACCTGCTGGGATGGTGAAAATGTAATGTGTACCTCCCTCAGGCCCAATCCCAAACTGTAAGCCGTGCACAAGGAAGCCATAGGTCAGGGGTGTTAAGAGCCTAGGTGTGAGGCTGGACTGCCCGGGGTCACCTCCTGACCGCACCACGGACTAGCTGTGTGATTTTTGGACAAGTTCCATAATTTTTATGCCTCAGTTTCCCCATCTGTCAAAAAGAGATAAGAGTACTGTTTTAGTATTAGGGTCTGCATCTCTTAAACCCAAATACTCTGAAAATAGAAAGTCCCCCCACCCCCGAGTTTCCAGTACAGTCATCTGGCATCAAAATCTGACCAGAACTGGCATGTGGCTATTTATTATACTCTTTATTTAGCCAAATTAGTATGATTAGTCCTGTATTTCTCTGCAGAAATATCAGTGCTTTTGATTATAGGATGCAGCAGGTACAAGCCATGAGGCAGTCGTTTATTTTAGGACAAGCAAAAACTTACACATGAGAGGAAGTGTAAACGCCAGTGTCTAAAACTGATCGGCGAGGGGCGCCTGGGTGGCTCAGTGGATTAAGCCGCTGCCTTCGGCTCAGGTCATGATTCAGGGTCCTGGGATCGAGTCCCGCATCGGGCTCTCTGCTCAGCAGGGAGCCTGCTTCCCTCTCTCTCTCTGCCCGCCTCTCCGTCTACTTGTGATTTCTCTCTGTCAAATAAATAAATAAAATCTTTAAAAAATAATAATAATAAAAATGAAAAAAAATAAAACTGATCAGCGAGAATGTTGTCAATACACACGTTTTTGGGAAAAAGAGGAGATTAGTATTCCTTGGCTCTGCTGTAAACATTATAGGTGGTCCTCACTCTCCAGACCCTCACTGTCCATCCACTGGAAGGCAATATATTCCGATACCTCTTGGGAGAGCTCTTCCCCACTCTCTGAACTCGCGCTGCTTATATCCGGAACCCAGAAACCACATAAGTATGGACCACGAGGTGCCCCTCACTTTCTGAACTTGGTATCTGACTCAGGAACTCAATAGATTTGGATACTCGACGCTGATAGCAGCTTCCTGTCACCACAGTCCCTTCCCTGGGAGCCACGACATAGCCTGGAAAGTGGGGCCCAGGGGTATTGAGGGCCAATCCCTCCTTTCCTTTTCGAAGATGCAAGTGATCTCTGGAGTCGATAAATGAAGAAATACTCAATACTCTCAGGAGCACATTTCCTGTAGATACAGAGTAAGATAAGAAGAAACTGTTAGAAGAGTGGAGTGGTTGCTTCCAGGGGAGTGGGTAGAGACAGGGCAAGGCGCTGATATTTGGGGCTTCAACTGTGTATGTATTACTTTGAAAAGAAACAAAAGATTCTTAAGAAGCACAAGCAGCTTGGAGGTTCTAGAGAACTTTCAGTTATCAGCATGGGGAGACCTTTTCCTGAGGCTGTCCATTTTTTGTTTTGTTTTGTTTTGTTTAGGAGACTAATCCTCCCCTTTCCTGCCAGGTCTAATTGCAGATGGAGGATGGGGACCAAGAGCATCGTGTCTTTTAGTGTGGACTCCTTCATGCCATCCCACAGTTTTTAGCAGTGCCTGTCACTCTGTATTGGTCACTGTTTCCTCCCATCTGCACATTCCAGGATCACCCCTCTTCTGCCTTCTAGAAATATCACTTCTTTATTGATCTCTCCCATTTCCATTCATTTTGCATTTCACCCCTATTTTCTTGACTGTCGTGTTGGGGGTGTCTTTGTTGAGCTAGGAAAAGAGAGTGAAGGATTGTCGGTCAGGAGACCATGATCGTGTTCCCACTGGGTTATAGGCACAGCTGGGGGTAGAGCAGTGAACAGCTCCTTCTTAAAACACCCCAAATCCTGTGCACGGTACGCTCCATGCTCTTTAGTGCCACAAAATGGCAGCCATGTGACAAACTATAGAAGCAGTTTGGGCTTGTTACGGTTCAAGAGCCAAAGTGCCCCCGGCCAGTTACCCCTTTCCTTGCTTGAACCTTTGCTGCCTGTAAGTGGTGACATATGATGCTGAAACTGGGGTGCCTCTGCTGTGTGAGCTGGAAACAACCATGTTTGCATGCCCCTAGACTCCTCTTACAAAGAAAGATGATTGGTCGCAGTCCTCGACTCCATAGGAGAAAACACCTTTTATGAGTCTTTATTAAAACCAAGGTCCTATGGCTTTGCCAGGCTGAGGTGCAACCTGAAAAATGACACATCATTAAAATTTCGAAGTCACCAGTAGCAGTTTATGGAAGAGAAAGGAGCAGAACAATCTGTTAATGGTCAGTAGTAGGAAGACTCCTCCTTAGAGAAGAGATCCCCAAGCTAATTTCCACTGTACACCTGTATCGGTTAAAATATCGGGACCTGGTCCCCCAGCCTGTGTGTATTTAATACACTGTTCTGTAATTGCAGTTACAATTCGTAACATATTGGGAGTATTATGAAACAGATCCAAGATTTAAAATGTTAAAAGGGTGAGCTAAAAATAACCAGAATAACTAAAACTGCGCTAAAAAAAATAAAGTATTAATTAACAAAGAAGAAGAAGAAAAAGTAACTAGAATCCGAAGTTTTAATATGTTTCAGCTCTCTAATGGATCTTGTTGGCCGTCCAACCCTCACCAAGAACCAGTCACTGGGAGAAGGGGAGTGAGGACTTGGTCATAGATCATACTGTAACCTGACGTGGAGGGATGTCAGGCAAGCCACTGGGTTCTGGGCCTCAGTTTCCCCATCTCTGAAGTCATAATAGAAATACAGCAGTTTCCTTGCCTTCCTCATAGGGTGGTGGTGACAGCGACTGGGCTGACATTTCTGAGCGTATTTTATAGACCGTAGAGGACTCATTACACAGACCCAGTCGTGTGACCAGCCAGCCACCGCCTGTCCCCGGCCAGCTGTTCTTTTTCACCATCCAGAAATCTGGCCTGCTGGTCTTAGAGGTCATGGGGTAGAAGTGGGCAAGCGAAGCCGTGGAGGGCTCCCACCCTTCCTTAAAGAGACAAGTGCCACAAGCAATACAAGCCACATCCTGCAGCTAATGAGTCACCTGTCCTCTCCATTCACAGAGGGCCTCTTTCTCCCTGCAGCTCCAAGGGTCGTGTGCTCTGCTCATACAGACACTGCAAATATTGAAAAGAAAATCTGTTGTTGAGAAGCAGTGTCCATGAGACTTGGAGAAATTCAGGGTGTCCAGCTGAAGTGTGAGAGGAGGGCTCTGTGGCCTCTGCAAGACCATTAATGAGCCACCTGATGGCAAGTCTCTGGGCCCCGCAGCTGGTCCCCAGAAAAGGTCCAGGGCAGACACGCTTTCAGCGTGTAGCAAGACTACATCTCTGGCATCAAGCAAAAGAAAGGATTAATTATTATTAATTATGCAAGGGGAAAATAAATGCTCCAAGTACCAACTAGTTAATGTAAGCAGCAACAACCCCAGTTGTCCATACCGAGCCCGGACTCTGTGCTTGCATGATCTCCTGTAATCCTCATCAGTTTCATTTACATTTTGCAGAGGGGGAAAGTGAAGGTAAAGAAGCAGGATGGCTTGCTCAAGGTCATGGTGGAGCCACAGTTCCAACCCAGGTCCCTCTGTCTCCAGAGCCCTCGTGCCTAACTGCGCTACCCTTCTGCCTATACAAAGAGCTATTTGCACCTTTGATGACAATTTACACCCCTCTTGGATATCTGTATAGCTGATCGTTTATGGAGTTATGAGAGGACCCCAAACTGGAAAAAGCCTGGAGATTTCCCAGTCCAGCCACTTCTCTGAGGCCAAGCTGGGATAGAACCCCAGGCCCCCACTGCCGGCCACGGGATCTTCCAACAGCAGCAGCTGATCCGTTGGCTTCTTATAGGCAACTCTTCCAAGGACATGCAGGAGAGTTTGCAATTGAAGAAGCAATGCTCTCTCTTTTTACCCAAAGCTGGAGTACAAGTGGGAGAGCGGGAGTCTTTCATCCTGGCAGCCCAGAAGAAGGGCTGCGTATCTGAGCCTTCAAGTGATGAAAACCACAGCTGTCTGTCCATTCAAGTGGGGGCTCCAGCTTCTCCCAGGGGCCAGATGACCCATGCAGATCCCACTCCAATACCAGCACCTCCCCCCCAATACCCATCCTTTCTTCATTCTCCCCAAAAAGCCTTGCTCTCCAGAAAAATACCCAACTACGAGTCATCCATACCCCAATATGAATTTTAGACCAATACACTATTTCCTGGTAATATGTACACTTGAACTATTTTTCTTGAATATCTGTTGGCAAGGCTTTGCTTCTATTTCTATAACCTCTAAACATCAATATTAGATAGGAGAGAGAACATCTGAATGGGACACAACTTTTTAAAATTAACATATAATGTATTATTTGCCCCAGGGGTTCAGGTCTGTGAATCGCCAGGTTTACACACTTTATAGCACTCACCATAGCACATACTCTCCCCAATATACATAACCCCACCACCCTCTCCCAACTCCCCTGCCCCCAGCAACCCTCAGTTTATTTTGTGAAATTAAGAGTCTCTTACAGTTGGGACACAACTATTTAAAAAAAAATCCCAAAACAAGTTAATGCTTTCTACCTTTCTCTAATTTTAAACATTTTTATTGTTAAATATCCGACACATCCGACAGAAAACTTCATAAAACAGATGCACAAATTTACATGAGGGCCACACTACTGTAACCACCTCCCATTGAGAAAGGACCTTCGTAGTCATTTAGATGCAGAGCGACCTACATCCTGAATTTTTTTAAAGATTTTATTCATTTATTTGAGAGAAAGAGCACACACACACATACAAGGGGGAGGAAGAGTGAAGGGGCAGAGGGAAAGAGAGAAGCAGGCTCCTCGCTGAGCAGGGAGCCTAACATGGGCCTCAATCCCAGGACTCTGGAATCATACCTGAGCCTAAGGCAGACGCTTTAACCAACTGAGCTACCCAGATGCCCCCATCCCGAGTTTTTTTTTTTTTTTTTTTTTAAGATTTTATTATTTGACAGACAGAGATCACAAGTAGGCAGAGAGGCAGGCAGAGAGAGAGGAGGAAGCAGGCTCCCTGCCGAGCAGAGAGCCCAACATGGGGCTCGATCCCAGGACCCCGAGATCATGACCTGAGCTGAAGGCAGAGGCTTTAACCAACTCTGCCACCCAGATGCCCCCATCCTGAATTTTTAAAACAAAGTTAAATTCGATGTGAAAATTAGCCACTTATAGGTTCAGCAATAAGAAATAACTATGGGCATTGTCTTTTCTAGCTGCAA
Organism: Mustela putorius furo; assembly: GCF_011764305.1. Lineage (NCBI taxonomy): Eukaryota > Metazoa > Chordata > Mammalia > Carnivora > Mustelidae > Mustela > Mustela putorius. The sequence continues at coordinate 18,790,973 of NW_025421998.1, forward strand.
TGTTTTGAGGTCCTACATGGCTCCAGAAACCTGGGCTTTTGGTGATGCATCTCCACCGGGGTGCAGTTACGAATTATTGTAGTACATGCTGACCTCAGTGCCTGCTGCAGACTTACCCAGTGGCATCCAAACTTTTGGAGACCCTCCCACTGCCTTGTGGAATTATCTTGACATTGGTCAGATGGTAGATGGTCCCTTTGCTTTGAACGGAAGCTGTGTTGTGCAGTTGGTCCTTCAGCCTTGAATTTGGGCCATTATGGCATCAAACAATCCCCGGAGGACTAATTTTCTTCCACCTTCAACATTCTAAGACTGCTTTGCCGCCTTTGCTGCTAAGAATCCCAAAGCTATTCCAAAAGACAAGGACTTTAGCTCAGGCAGCTTGTTAGAGTTAGCGTCTGGTGTCTGGCACTTGGCCAAGATGCTTTTGGAATATTTGCAAAGCCATCGGTCATCTTCTTAACGGTTTCACTTGGGATACTATCCATCCTGTTTTATATGATTTTCAACTCGTTATCTGGAAATAACTTCAAATTTACAGAGATGTTTCAAGAACAAGAATAGTAGCCCCCTCTAGGTCTTACCCAGTTTGTTAACGTTTGGCCCAATTTGCTTTATCGATACGTCTCTTTAGCTGGAGAGATACATACGTGCATATGGAGAGGACAGAGTTCTATAGACACGTATCCGTGTGTACTTTTTAACAGCCATACATAATATTTTTCTGAGCCGTTTGAGGGCAAGTTACATTCTTCCTGGCACTTTACCAGTGACTCGAGCGTGTGTGTCTCTTACATAACCTCAGTACGGTCCTCAACTTCAGTGCGTGGAGCAGCTGAGCATTCAGTGCAATCAGAAGAAACCACCAGCCAGCCGTGGTTTATTTTCTTCTGCACGCGGAGCAATAGGGTTCCATTTTCCTGTGGTTGGCGTGCAGCAGTCTTCGAATCTAATTGTTTCAATCTTACTAAAATTGCCTTCTCCTGTATCCACACTAGGTAGAGGGTGAGTATTGACATTTCTGTTTTCAATCAAATGTTTGTTTACTCTCTGCCCTCATTAGGGTCTCTAAATACATCAGAGACAGAGAGTAAAAATAAATACTCCACCCCACTCCGGGGCCTTGGAAGTGAAAGAGTAAACACCAGTATAATTTAACACGTTCCTAATCCGGTGGGAACATGTTGCCTTTTTATGTCTCCCACGCTAAGGAAGGAGCTCTCAGTTCAGTAGAATATCCCTTGCACCCTCTGTGCCCAGCTTCCCCTTGCTGACTGACTTGCCCCACCAGATCCATCAGCTGGGCTGAACTACTGAGTGACCCACGCCTGTTCTCCCCTGTTTGTCTTCTAAACTCTGAGGTCATGGTTTGTGACACCTGTCATCAGTTGCGTCTCACCCTGCTCCCTATACTCTGTGGGTTTCCTAGAGTTCTTAGCTTCTCCCGCCTCGAAAGCAAACATTCCAGAATATTCCTGAACATTCCAGCTCACCGCTAGAGGCAAGTCTCAGCAGACATATTTCCTAATTGGAGGCCTCCCCTTGGACCGAGAACAGATGTGGTGGGAGTGACAGTGAGTTGAGGGAAACTTCTCGGTGGTTGAACCCCTTCCTGAGGTGCACGGAATGTCTCTGGGCTCCAGGTGTGGGGAAAAGGAGCACAGCATTACCGGAGTGCTGTGCTTGGAAGTTTCCGGCAGCAGGAAAATCACATTTGTGGTTTCTGAATTCAAATCATTTCACACTGAGAATTTTGTCCTATTTCCCCTTTGTCCTCCTCCACCTTAATCTCCACCATTTTGAATTGTTTTGTCACTGCATTTTCCGTATTAAAAGCTTTCTTCTATAAAAATGTCAAGGGACTGCATCATTTTCTTAAGTGAAGTTTTATTTTATCAAAGTATTGCGAAAACAAAGATTAAAAGCCTACAGCGGTACCCTTCTCAGCGCCTCTGCAGCCCCTCAGCCTCATTCCCCGGAGCAACCTCTTAAAAATCTTTTAGCTATTTATTTTGGTATTGATCTCCATAAATTAGATGCTTATCCTGCGTTTCCTGATGAACAGGTTTTAAACATTGCCTACTGACTTCCTGTTAGGGAAGTGTGACTCCTCCTACCACCCACACTCACTTCCCCGCCCCTTCTTCCCAGTAGACTGACATATGAAGTGGGACATAGTCTGTGGGCAGTGTTTCCAGTGCTGTGATGATTTCAGTATGATTCCCTAGAGAACCAGCTCTTGGGCCGGAATTACGCCTTGTTTCTCATATGACCTCTTGTTTTTCTCAGAGTTCATCGTTACCTCCAAAAGATCGCTTAGTTGACTACGTACCTGTTGCATGTTTTTCTCCCAGACACCCCGTAGCCCTATTAGATGCCTCCCAGTGCCATTCGCCAGATGCTCCCCAGCTTCAGACAATGTGCCGCTTCAGCCCTGCCCTCCGTCTCCTTCTCCAGTCCTTCCTCCTCCTTCGCCAGTCTAGACCCGTCACTCTCCAGACGTCATCTAGGGATTTCCCTCCACCACACCTCTGCGTCTTAGGTCCTTGTTTTTCTTGGACCCCATGGCTTTCTGTTTTTCAGCTTAGTCCTTCATCCGCGGGGAGCACATCCTCCAGCAGCTAAGAGGACATGGGAAGCGAAGTTTCTGAGGCCGCACAGGTCTGGAAAGGCCGGTGTCTCCCCTCAGCCTGAATGGTGGCTCATTGCTTATGGAATTTTGGGCTGAAAATAATTTCCCCTCCAGATTTTGAAAGCAACATTCCACTACCTTCCAGCCTCCTGGAAAAGTCAGATGATATTCTGGGTTTTTAATGTGACGTTTTCTCTCTGGGAGTTTATGAGATCTCCTCTTTATCCTTCGGAACAACATGCCTTGGATGGTTATGTTTCTCCCCCTCCCTCCTTCCCCCCTCCCGCCATGCCTGCCTTTCTTCATGATCCACTCCTTAACTTGGCTATTCCCTGGGGATTTTCAACCTGAAGATGCCTTTCTTTGATTCTGGAATATGTTCATATTTCAGATGGTTCCTTTGTTGCCCCGTTCTTCCCTCCTGGAACTCCCTGCTAGTTAGACGTTGGCCAACCTAGACTGGCCTCTAAGTCCTTTGCCCTTTTCTCCTTATCCCATATCCTTTGACGAGTCTGTGCTGCTGCCCGGCCTATTTCCTGGACTTTATTAGTACTCCAGTATGCTCCATTGGATTTTTTTTTTTTATTTCAGTTGACATATTTTTAATTTCTAGGAGCACTTTCTACTCTGATTCTTTTTCAGAGCACCATTCTTCCAACATGCCCTGTCTGATCTCACTGATAGTATTAATTACTGGGATTTGGGTTTGGTTTTGCTTTTTATTTCTCTCTCTAGATTTTCTTATTCTTCTCGAATTGCCTATTTCCTTCGAGCTCCACTTTCCTTATGATTTCGGACTCACCTTTTCACTTCAGAAGGCATTCCTCAAGTGTCTGGTGTGTCTGATCAACAGGGGGTCCACCTCCTGCTGAAGGACTTGGAGCCATTCTTCCCTCCTGCCGGGGAGTCCTAAACCACAAAGGGCAGTGGCTCATGATCGGTTCACTGTTCAGGGTGTAGACTTTCACCTCCTTCCCTGTTTTCTTCCAGTACCACACTTTTGCCCCAACAGGAGCCTACCTGGAACAGTTTCCCCCTGGAATACTGCTCCTTCCTTGATGGCACTGGGCAGAGAGGGGGGAACCTAGGGGTTCCCTCTCGTGGAGGAACTGGGGTCCAGCCTGTCTCTGGTCAGCCTTGACCGTGGCCCTTCCCTTCCTCTCTATGCTACTGAGCACCCCCAGCCCTGAGCCTTCCAGGCTGACAAACCACAGGCTCACAAAGGAAGCCACAGCTTGTCTGCCCACAGGAAGGCACACCCAAGGGCTCCTTGCCTGTCTCTATCCTCAGTGTTCAACCACTGTAATATCTTTAATATATTCTTCCAGGGATTTATGAGGGAAAGGAAACACAAAACATAATAACATGTGGTTGAATCGGCCGTGTTTCAAGGAAACTATTAATTATCCCAACGTAGGCCATATAGAGGGAAACAGCATCACTCTTAGTAAGGTAGAGAGGCAAGCTGCAATGTGGGTCCCTTTTCCTGGAGCCACCTGCGAAGGGCAGATGTGAGATCTTGATGCTGTCTGACTCTCCAATGTCTTGTACCTGGCACTCCTCCCCCTTGACTCCCCAATACCTGGCCCTCCAGACACAAGAGAACCGTCTTCCAAGTGTCTGGAACAGAGAGAACGAGCACCCCTACTTGGGTTACTTAGGTTCAAGAATAATTGCTCCTCTTTCCCCTAAAGAGACAAAAGGGAGAGGGGAGCCAAGGGGTGGGAGACCAGCCCCATCCACAGCCCTCGCACCCCCTCTCTGCAGCAATCCCGATCCTTCTATGCTCCCAGTGAATGTTCTTTTCTAACAGCCCTGTGAACTGATTGTTCTAGACTGGCAATTTCTGTGAAACAGTAATAAATACAAAGCCCCAGGAAGAAGCCGTTCAGAACATTCTCTTCTTATTTAAGGAAGAATTTATTTTTACATCAAACTTTCTGTATCTTCTCTGAATGTCTAGCCATGAGGAGGTGAGAGACAAAGTAAAATGTTATCTTTTAAGCTATGCAAGTATTTTGCAACTCTGTCCGTCCCCCTTTGGGTCCTTTCTTCTTCTGTCTTTCTTTTTATCTGTCCTTACATGTACTGGAAGGAATTTGTGAGCAGTGGAGTCATTGAGTCACTGGAATGAGGGAGGAATTGAGAAGCAGTGAGGGAGAGGAAACTCCACCTGAAGTCCAAGTTATAATAAAATACCTATTAATACCCTATGAGTATATGTAGATATAATCTAGTAGCCAGAGGTTTATGGGTATCCTAGCTTCTTTCTTAAAGACTGATTTATTTTAGAAGTAGAGAGAGCAGGATCCGGGGGAGAGGCAGAGGGTGAGAGGGAATCCCAAGCAGACTGCACCCTGAGCGCGGAGCCCAGTGCTGGGCTCGATCTCACGACCCTGAGATCATGACCTGAGCTTTTCAGCTCCAACCAAGAGTCGGGACACTTAACTCACTGAGCCACCCGGGAGCCCTTTCCTAGCTTTTCTATTCCTCAGACATGAGACCCTGAGCAAACCTAAGTGGGAAACGCTGAATTGAGAGTTTCTTGATCCCCCACCCCCTTCTTCTTCAACATCCTCATCATCAAAACCTCAAGTATGGGGGGTGGGAGGGGCCATGCTAAGTTTACTATTAGAGTTTTTTAGAAGTTTTCTGGCCTGAGAGCAATGAACTGCCCGATGAGTTTTGGGTCCACATGGCTGTTGCCCTTGCTGTGGATGATTGTTGGACGCTGGATGAGAGAATGAGCACTGGACAAGCAGGGAAGGCCCCTGGCAGAGAGAGCATCCCAAAGGGCAGGGTCCGACTGCTGGTGGTGTAGAGGGGCTGCAGAGTTGCAGGGGGTCGGGGGGAGCAGCAAAGTTGGACTTTATCCACGAGTGTCCAGAGGACGCAGTATTCTCGGGGAAAGATAGCTTTCACCTACGGGCGAAGAGAAGGCTGAGGCTACAGACGTTCTATTAATAAGAAAGATTTTCAGGGTGCCAGCCTGGTTCAGTCGGTAGAACATGAGAGTCATGATCTCAGGGTCATGAGTTCAAGCCTCCCGTTGGGCACAGAGATTACTTAAAAACAAAATCTTTAAAAAGAAAGAAGAAGAAAGATTTTCTAAATGGATAATTTACTAATATCTGCATCATTTTAAACTTCAAATTAGCTCAGTCATTGGCTCAAAGTTAATGTCAACTGAGTTAAATTGGGCTTAGGGTGTATTTGTATGATATCTGCGGTACATTTTGCCCATGGCTTGTAAATATATATTAACTTTAAAGAACTTGGCAAGATTCTCATAGAAATGCTTTTATTATGTAAATATGTGCTGCATTAATATAATAATTTGCAATCTTTCCAAAAAAATAAAAAGGAAAGAAGAAGAAAGATTTGCAAACTGAGGGACTCAAAACTAGTAAGAGGAAATAGGAGTTCAGGCTAGATGGAGAAATTACCCAAGAAGACCCAATTAGTCTAAGTTCAGATTGCAGATCCAGTTAGTGATATTCTAGGATAATAGAAAAAAGGAGATGGACTTGCTTCTGGTTAGCTTGGCAGAGTCACAGAGTCACAGAGAAAAAGAGAAGTCCCAGAAGACTGAACGTAGTCAATGATTTTGTTTGTTTGTTTGTTTGTTTCCCCAAAAGGGAAGGAAACTAATTCCAGAGTTTCCAGAACAGAGGAGAGTCTAAACCACGTTGATAAAATGATAGATCGTGAATGCTGGAAAGGGAAGATAGTGACCAACAGAAGCCACCCTGGGTTTACTAGAAATTACACACACCAGACAAATGCCATTTCCTCTTCTGAAAGGCCACTGGGCTAAGAGGTCAAGAAATACTTAAGACACAGTGTCCCCGATTTTAACAAGGCATTTGACAAAGGTCCCTCGTGAAATGTGTATGTGGATAACAGGAGACTCTGATCCTGAATATCATCCAAGTAGGTAGATTTGTAGCCAACTTCCGAAAGGCTGTACCTGACTATAAGTTGTTGGGAACACAGAGCTTTGTTTTGTTAACTGATAGCCTAGAACAATGCCAGGCACACAGTAGGTGCTTAATAAGTATCTGCTAAATGAGAGCGCTGTTACCAAGCCAGAGAGAGAATTTGTGGGGAGCATGACAGGATTCTTCCCTTGCCCCACCTTGCTGAGTGTTATATTATTGACCCAAGTAAAGACATTGATGATCTACTCATTAAAGTTTGTAGAGAAGAGAAAATGAGGCTTGAAAACTAACATTTTTCCAGTTTTACTGAAATAGAAGCTACAACTTCCTCTGGTTTAGAATGTATGATTTGATACATGTATATGTTACAAAATTACCACAGTAAGTTTAGCTAATATCTATTGCCCCAATAGTTACAAACCTTTCATCTTGTGATGAGAACTAGGGTGATCTACTCTCTTAGCAACTTCTGCTGCCCTGTTTTCCCTTATACATCCTAACCTTGCCCAACCTCAGGACCTTTGCACTAGCTCTCCCCTCTGCCTGGAACAAGATTCCCTAGATATCCTTCTACCTCATGATTGATGCCCTCACCTTCTTCCACACTCTCCTCAGATATCATCTTCTCAGGGACGCCCTCCTCAAAATTCTAACTAGCCTTCGCACCAGTGTTCGCAAACCCCTATTTGCTCAAGTGTGTTTTCCAGAATACTTTCCCTCTCTACATACCACACATTATTTGAAATATTTATTGTTTATTCTTTGTCTTCCTTGATAGAATGTAATCTCCATGAGTCAGGGATCTTGTTGATTTTGTTCATTTTTGTTTCCCAAGTGCCTGGAGCCGGGATAGAGCCAGAATCAGCCCTAGGCCTCCCCGGCTCCAAGCTTCCTACTGGGAAGGACCACGTCCGATTGTGCAAAGGTGAATCCTTCAGACACCATCTCTCGCTTACTCTCCCTGCCCCCCATCTTTTGCCATCACCCTCAGTGATGTCAGTATTTCTATTAAACAGATTTGCCTAAAATAAAAAGTATAAATTGTTCCAGAATCAACTTTGTGTTTGTTATGTCCACACCAAGTGAGCCTGAGCACATGACTTCACCTCCCTGTGCCTCAAAGAGAGATAGTAATGATCCTGTCCCTCACAGGATGTCCGTGAGGGTTCAGTGAGTTGATATGTCAGTACTCAGGTTCAAATAGTGGGTACCATGTGTTACTATAAGAATATAGGATGTTTGAACCTTAAGGGCATCCTGCTACATGAAATAAACCGCAGAAATACCACATGATCCATTTATATGAGGTATCTGTAAAGTAGTCAGACTCCTAGAAACAAGAGTAGCGTGGTGGTGGCCAGGGGCTGGGAGGAGGGGGCAATTGGAGTTGTTCCTTGGGTGTCGAGTTTCACTTGTGTGAAATGAGAAGGTTCCAGAGATCTGTACAGCATTGTGCTTATATTTAACAAGACTGTACTATGTTCTTTAAAAGTATATTAAGCTAGATCTCATGGGGGTTTTTTGTTTGTTTTTGCCACAGTTTTAAAAAAAAGAAAAATATTTTTAGTCCCTAACCCCTTGAGTTTACTGAATTTTCTCAAGGTTAAGGGACTTGCCCAAACCTCCCAGCTAATAAATGGCAGGGGGACAGCAAGAATGGAGCCTCTGACTTCCGGGGCTCTTTGGCCTGCCCCAGGTGGGGCATTGGTCCTGTCCATCCGCGTCCAGATTTTTGAAGTGCCACGTTCGGCCATCCCAGAGGGGCACATGCACACTCCCTCAAGGGAAACACCTCACGTTCTGGCTCCATAAAATCCTTCAATGCCCCATAGCTTGGGCAGTGAGAAACAAATAATCCAGACATTGGTGTTATTGATGGGCGGCTAAGGCTTCGCAAACAAGGGGAGTAAACAAAAGAACCGTCTTCATTTCAAGCTTCATTAGAACCAGCAAAGACCAAAAGTCATTTTTCACAATGGTGGGCGGCATCAGGCATCTGTCCCCACCTGTAAGGGGCCCTTGGTCTATAAAAGCTGCAAAAATAATTGTGTCTTCTGTGTCACTTGAGTAGAAGCTCCTGTCCTAATTAATTCTTCTCTCCTCCTCCCTTTATAAATATGCTTGGGGAAAGTGACATCCTAGCATTTTGTTATTGTTGTCTCTCTTCCTAACAAGGAATTCTCTTTGCTTAAGCATTTTGAGGTTCTAATTTTTCCCATGTCCTAGGGATGCTTCTAATTAGTTGATGCTTCCTTTCCATAATAGTTCACCCCAGAGAATGGGTTTGGACTGGAGGAGGGAGCAGTTTTGTCACCGTATCAAAGTGCTACTGATCAGGTTAGTCTTCTTGGGTACTCATTCATTTTTATGCCTGTCTGGAAACAGAAACAGCAAGCTCCTTGCTAAGCGGCGCTGGAGATTGCTGGGTTTTGCAGAGCCTCCCGAAAGAGCTCCTCCAGCACCCTTTGATGAAATGCTGCCTTGAAGCCTTTGCAGTAGTGCTCACTAAAGAGATGATCTCCTTCCTTTCTCATCAGTGGAAAAACACTAGGCTAGGGACAATATGGCAGAAGCAGACTCCATGTCACCTTGTCCCCAGATAACCTGGCACCCACCAGAGGCTGTCTGCTGCCTGGGGACAGGCCCTCTGTGCATTCCAGAGGGAAGGGACATAGAAGGCCATCCCTTTTCCTGCTCTCTCTAGGAGCACAAGGACACGCCACGCCAAGGATGGCGTCGTACTGTTAGAGTGGTTCTTCCGTTGCTGAAGGAGTCTGTGGACACCAGAGACCCAGGACTTGCCTCCACTTTACAGTGCTAGAAGGAGAATGCAGTTTGGGCTTTCTTTAAAAACTTGTATCAAGGGCGCTTGGGTGGCTCAGTGGGTTGAAGCCTCTGCCTTTGGCTCAGGTCATGATCCCAGGGTCCTGGGATCGAGCCCCATGTCGGGCTCTCCGCTCGGCAGGGAGCCTGCTTCCTCCTCTCTCTCTGCCTGCCTCTCTGCCTTCTTGTGATTTCTGCCTGTCAGATAAAATCTCAAAAAAAAAAAAAAAAAAAAAAAACTTGTATCAATCAGCCTTTGCTGCGAAACGAAGCACCCCGGAATTTGATAGCTTCTTAAGACAGTAAACATCATTTATCGTGATTCTAGGGATCATCAGGGTGGTTCTTCCGGTGTGGAGGGCTCAGCTGGGGTGGGATGGTCTAAGACAGACAGCCACATTCATCTGTCTCATAGTTAGGAGGCTGGTTGATCAGAAGTGACCTTCCCAGGAATGGCTAATCCCACTCCGTGGTTGGCTTCTTCGTGTGAGACAACAGCATTCCAAAGAGCAACACAAGAGGGCAAACAAACCCCAATGCACAAGGACTCGGTGTGTCTCTGTCTGTGTCATATTTGCTGTTGTCCCGTTGGCCAAAGCAAGTTGCATGACCAAGCATAGAATCAGTATGGAAGGGGAATGAATGGTCAAGGGCATGGATATGCAGAAGAGTAAACAAATTGGGGTCATTCCTACAACATCTGCCCAGGAGTTGCATGTCGTAGAATATTTCCTATCCTGTCCGTAGTGGGCAGCGTGTGGGGTCGGTACCGGGTGGCTCTTTCAAGGAAGACAAGAATGAGAGACGGTCTTCTGCAATGGGCGAGGATAGTGGAGTTTGACCCATGTGGCTTCCAATCCCACACCCCATTTACTATCCATGAGACTCTTGGCAGGTGACTTCCTTGTCCAGGCCCCAGTTTCTTCACCTGTAGACCTCACTCTGCAAACCATCTTCGTGAGATTCTTCTGAAAGATTGGATGATACGATGTTTGTGAAGCTGTGTGCGTCTGGCCCTGGCTCACTGGGGGGCAGCTGAAGGGCACTCGTGGGAGCCACTTGGGCAGAGGGGGCAAGAGAGGGGTCTCCCATGTCCGAGAGTTTCGCCTGGGAAAGACCCTGGCAAAGGGCAAAGAAGGCTCTCCTGGCTTCTTGGAGACTAAACCCTTGTTCAGATATTTGTTGTTTAAATCAAAACAACACCTTTTCTTGGCTGCTTGTGTCCTGAAGTGGCCACTTGGCTTCCATAACTCACCTTGTCCCCAAAATAGCATTTGATCCTTGCTGTCAGAGGCATTGGGCACTCTGCAGCCTTTTCCTACCTGATGTCCCGTGCATGGTCCTCTGTGGTCTGTGTTGTATTTGGCGCCTACTGATGACTCCCCTCCCCTCTCTGGATGTTTCTTCTCAGCTTCCTGCGCCCATCCCCTTCCTCTTCTTGTCCTTGCCTGGTCGGTGTTCCCCAGCTTCCATCCTTTACCGTGTCATCATTTCACAGGCTGACACGTCCCCACACCCCCCCATATTCCCGATTCAGGGACCATCTACACGCTCGCGGTTATCTTCGCTTCCCCTGGCCCCAGCTTGCTCTTGAACTACAGATCAGTTGTTCAAACTCAGTAGGCTGCAAGCAAATATACCTGCCCCATCGGTGTTCATCCATTTGGGCTGCCCTCCACTGTGCCACGGGCTGGGGGGCTTAAACCACAGGCATCTGTGCCTCTCCATTCTGGAGGCTGGAGTCCAAGGTCAGAGGATCAGTGTGGTTGGTTCTTGGGGAGGCCGTCTCCCAGTCGCATTACACTGGGAGTTAAGGCTTCAGCATATGACTTCAGGGGGACACAATTCAGCCCATAACACCTCCTGCGCTCCTGCTGTCTTCCCACCCACCTTCCTCTCTTCCCAGCATCCCAAGCCCAGAAGCTCTAAGTCATTTCCCACAGTGGGTCTGTGCTGAGTCTTGGGTGCTTCCTCCTCTTTCCTTGTGGCCACGCCGCCCTAGGTCAGACGTTCCCTGCCCTCCCCACAGACCTCTGCAGCAGCTTTCCCAGCTCCAAGCACGTCTCAGCACGCTGGCCACTGCCACCAGCAGGAACATGCACCCCCATTCTCCACATTCCTCTCTTGTGCACATGCACACTTGAAAATCCTGCCTCCCGCCTCTCTGGCCTTCCTGCCATCCTTGCTCTGTGCTACCTTCGGCTTCCTGCAGTGCCCTGACCAAGCCATCTCAGTCCTCTGCTGGTCCCTCGCCTGCAGGGCTGCTCCACTCTCGGCTGCAAGAAGACTCCTGCTCACCCGCCAGGATCCGACACCAGGCTCAGCATGGCCAAGCCTTCCCTGCCATCTGCCACAGAACAGGCTCTCCCTTCTTTGTACCCCGTAAACACCCTATTTATCACGCACTGGAGTGTGCTGTGGGCCTGCTTCCCCTCATGGTCACTAGGTTCCTTGAGGGGAAGAATTATCTCATTCGTTTCTCTATACCCCACTGTCTGTAGTCAGGACAGTGAAGAAGTACTGAATGAATGAATGAATGAATGAATGAATGAACAAACGAATGAACGTGGTTAAGTGTGTGGGTGAGGGTACTGGGTGAACCCAGCAGTCTTCTCCTTCCCAGACCTTCTCCCCCCGCCCACAGAGACCACCCTCCTCCAGCGGGCCCCTGGCCACCTCAGCAACTGCCTCAGCCCTGGTTCATCACTCCCCGAGACAGCCCCTTTGGCCTTTTCTGCCTGTTCCGCTCAGTTCTGATTGATTGTCCTACCGTCTGACTGTCTGTGCTGGTTACCCCGTTACCTGGTCAAGCCCTTCAGCTGTCTGTCTGTCTGTTGTTTGACATGTGTGTATTGTCCCAGCTGCGCCCTCGCTGTGGGAAGGGGCTGCAGTTCGTGCTTCTGTACTTCCCTGGGCATTTGGCAGATGCGACTCTTTATTCATAATGTACCTGGGCTTCCTGTCAATTCCCCACTGCTTGCTTTTCCTCCAAACTGCCGTCCCCTTTGGAAAGGCACAATGGGCCCAGCAGTTCAACGTCAGCAGACCAGGGTTCCCGTCTTGCCTCTACCACTCCCAAGCTGGGAGACTGGGAGACCGGGAGCCAGTAGCTTCCCTCTTGGAGCTTCTACTTCCTCACCAGTAAAATGGAGACTCCATTCCCTGCAGGGCTGTCGTAAGAATTACACGTAACAAGAATTACACAGTCGATGTCAGGCACTTAGCATGGTGCCTAGCACGGGGTAAATAGTCGATAAGTATTGGCCGCTGTGATTGATGTTGTTGGCGGTATTATTTTATCAATAGATCTTCCCTGTAAGGATCTAGTATAGAGCAGTCCTGGCCAGCAGCCAACATGTCGAATGAGTATTGGTAGAAATATCAAACTAGCATGCAAATGATTTCATAGGGCCACCCTGAAACTCTACCCCTTACTCATTAGTTGGCACGAGAGAGTAATTTCCTCCAGGTGGGAGAACGTGGGGGCAGGGAGACCCCCATCTTCTCCATGAACATGACTGCTCTGAATCTGATCTGGGTACAGGGTGGACTGCGCTGGCTCCTTCCCCGTACGTGCGCACACCTGGGACAGCCCGACCCACAAGTCCCTCTCTAACCAGGCTTTCTTAGAGGTCATCTACCAGGCCCTTCCCATCCCGTCACGTCAGGAGGTGAGGGTTTGCTGACTAAGCTGGTCTCAGCATGGCTGCCACTTGTCTCGAAGGGCTTTTCTTAACACATCAATGAGGCGAAGGCAGCCTGCGGGACCTGATGGGAGCCTGGGTGGAAGGGAGACCTGGGCCACACCTGTCCAGCACGGGGGTGTGGCTAGGTCAAGGCTGTGGCTGGAGGGAGGAGAGGGGAGCCGAAGCCTTGACACCCAACCCTCACCCATGGTGGCCCCTTACTGCCTTCTGTGGTTGGCCAGTGGCCACTCAACAGGGCCAGAGAGGGAAACAGTGTTCTAGCCCCATCCTGTTTGCTAGGGAGGCAAAAAGTCGTGCATAAGACTCTTAGCCCCGTTCTTTCCCTTCCCTGTCCTGGTTCATAACTGGGTGAAAGAGTACAAAGTAATAGACAGTTTTTACGAGAAGGTTTTTATGGGAAGTCTTTATGGAGGAGCTCAGCCCAGTGCTGAGTTGAATGGCTACCGCAAAGTCACCAGAGAAACTTTGGTCCAATATACAGATTCCTGGGACTCACTCCCAGAATTCCTAGTTCACTTGCACTGGCTAGGAGCCAGGAATCTGTACCTTAGAAAATCCTAAGCGATTCTGCTGCTCAGCTAGATACAGAACCATCCCATGGCCTCATTTCACTGGCAGGGACCAGGGTGCTCTAGGGACCCAGAGAGGTCTCACGTGTTCACAGGTCAGATACAGAGGCCCAGCGTACCATAGACACCGGTCTAGCCCTGTCTTCTCCCAACAGCCAGCCAAGTCAGGATGGCCAGGATCCGGTCAGTGGGGTGCTGACTCGGGGGGCCTCCCTCCCCATTGTCCGTAGTTCTAGGGGAGTGAAGAAGGAGCCAGGGCAGAGAAAGGAGCTCTTCAACCATTCCTTACAGAGGCCTGTACTCCCACTCTCTGCCCTCCACTGCCCTCTGTGACCGTGTCTTCGGCACCCCTGCAACCCACCGTCACTGGCACTGGAGTCCTTTTAGGGGTCCACACTGAAGTTGGCTGGACAGTGTCCCAGATGTATAGATATGACACAGAGGCACTGGACAGTGTCCCAGATGTATAGATATGACACAGAGGCAGAAGTGGAAGTTTACGATACAGATGACCCCAAGCCCCCAAGTACACAGGGGGGCTTCTGATCTGAGCATTAAAGCCTTCTAGAAAGATGAGATTGTCCAAAGATACCCAGCCCGGCTCCCAGCATTTCACTCTGGGAAACCTCTAGAATGGCAGGCACCGACCCAACAGAGACAGGCTAGGCATCTGGACCGAAAGCAGCATTAAAACCAGAAAAACAGAAATCCACGCACCCTGGGCAGCCCCAGAAGGGGAGCATGGTGCAGGGTGCATAAGGGAGCCTCCTGCCATGGGGAACTGAGGGCCCAGAGCTGTAGCCCCACTGGGAAGGTGTCTTCCTCAAGCCAATACCCCCCCAGGGCTTCAAGAGGAGGCCACCCTAGGCCTACAGGGATGGGGGGAGGGGCTGGGTGGCCTGGCTCTTGCTGGTAGCATTCCAGGAAGGTGGGATCTTTCTTTCTTTCTTTTTTTTTTTTTCTGGCAAGTGAGAGGCAGTTTGATGGCACTATGAGAAAGCTTCCCCAGGCATGCAGACCTTAAGTAAATAAAAGCACAAAAATAGATTTTTCAAACCGTGTCCTTCCAAAGCATAGGAGGCTTTACTGAGAAATTGGATTGAATTCCCCTGGACTCACCTGATTGCTGAGTGGAAGAATGCAAAGGAAAAGTGTATGTTTCCCTCCGGCCTATCGGCCAAAACAGTGGCCACAGCAGGGCCTGCAGCTCTTAACGGGTGACCTTTCAAAAGGCAGCTAAGGGCGTCTCAACAGCAGGCAGGGGACTGGGGCTAAAGCTTAGCTCCCTCCTCCTCCCCACACCAGAACCATCCACTCCCTGGGATGAGAGGGAGATTTATTGGAGAACCTCAGCCCTGCCTGAGCATTCTAGATTGGTTCCCTGCGGGTCTGAAGGCCACTGGGCAGCCCTCGGGAGAACAACATTGTTTCTAAAAGGGATTGGTCCCGAAGCACCCACATCCGACTCTCTTCCACTTGGGGAATCAAGACCACACTTTACCTCCTGGCCAGCCCAAGACTAGGGTCCAGGGGGTTTTCTCCTGAGCCCCAGCATGAGGACTTGAACACTGGAACACTGTTAGTCTCATGAGCACCATCGAGCAGGAAGGCTTTCAGAAGCCGGGCTCTAAATGGTCCCAGACTACCTAAGCACCTAAATGTAGTGCCTAGTTCCTCATTCCGTAGAATTTGGGTTCCAGCAGAGAATTGATTATGGATAAGAACCAGTGGAGTGCCTAATTTAAGAGGCCTGATTGTACTAGTTGTGATTTTTGAGGTATAAGTGCTCCCACCGTGGTGACTTTCAGAAAGCCAACAGAAGCCACCAAATGTGGAGTTAGGAAAGAGAGGCGCACGGTTAGCTCAGCGCAACACTGTCTCTAACCCACAGACCGCCGGCGCTTAGAGTAGGGATACCTGGGGGGGGGGGGCAGGAATCCCCAGGCCATGGGGACTCACAGTGGCACCTCCATATGCATCTACAGAACACGCCGTACCTTGCGAACAGTCTTTGACACACTGAGAGATTCCGTATCAGGAAACTGATGCGGGTGTGTTCCTCCAGCTGTCTCCGTATCAGCAGGTTCCATGGTAACAACAGCGTTTGGGCAGCTCTCGGGGAGATCTCCTCCCTTGAGGCCCAGGGAGGTGGGCCTTGACCTCCCTTGACCTCCCCAGGCGCCACCCCCGGAGAATCTTATTCCACAGATCTGGGATAGGGTCCAGGCCTCTGCATCTGGCCACCAAATAGCAGGGAGGATTCACACCTTGAGGAAGCCCCATTGTTTCCTCCCCCTGTGGCTTTGACAACTAGAAGTTCAAGGTCTGGAGACCATGAGCATCATGATGTCGTTCTCCACAATCCCTGTTTTCCTCCAGTGAAACAGGGCTGTTTTCTTCAAGTCCCACCGTGCAAAAGCAGATCCCAAATCCCAAGGCCAGCTGACATTATTGAGAACCTCACAAGCTCCAGACATCAAAGTGGGTGACTCCCATCGCAGCCCCACAACTCCCCTGTTATTATCCTTCCCATTTCCTGGATGAGGAAACTGAGACGTGTCCCAAGGGTTCAAGTCCGGACAGCCTGACTCCTGCTCTGAACGTTACATCGAGCTGCCTCTGCGAAGTGGTGCTCCTCGCCAGGTGTGTGGGTTTCCATGCAGCGACTTCAGGCTCCGGTTCTGCTGGGCTTTGTGGGTATGTAACTGAGCGCTTGCCAGACGTCAGCACTGGTATGAGCTCTCGTTTAATCCGCCCGGCAGCCGGATGGGGAGGGTATGACTGCCATCTCCCAGAAGAGGAACGGTAAAGCCAGAGAGGCTCCGCAGCTTGCCCAGTGTCACACAGCCAGCTCAAGGCCGAGCAGGAATTTGCCGCTCAGCCTGCCCTCCCCCACAGCTGCCCGGCTACGTCTCCAGGGCACTGCCTTAGTCTTAGGCCGCTGTGATGCACTGGTGCTTTTTTAAGCATTTGAGCATGTTTCTGGCTGCCTTGATTTTGGACTGTTAGGTGTCTGAGTCCGTATGTAAAATATCAGTGTACAAATGGGGAAGATGAGCCTGCCCACCACTGTCTGTATCCACTGGGTACCGGGGGCCGAGTGAGCCAGTAAGTGCAGGAAATACAGAGGAGGGGCTTGTCGTGTGTGTGTGGCAGGCTCCCTGGAGGAGGTCACACCAGTGCTGGCCAGGACCTCCGCAAGCGTGGAGGGAGGGGCACAGGAAGGGCTGCAGGGGAGGAGGACATGGTGGAAGCTGAACGAGGGACCCAGGGGCACGGCCAGAGCCCAGGGGCTCACGAACCCTACCAAGAGTCTCCCTTTGCCCCTCGGGCCCATAACTAGCTTCACGCTTGATTTGTGATGGGAGACATTGTGATTTTTCTCCTCCAGCCGATCGATCTTATTTTCCATTAGTACCTTCAAACAGCCTTCCATAATCCTCTCTGTGATGGATTTTTTTTCTTCCTTGGTCTCTCCTCTGAAATCTGCCAGCTTGAAGCACCAGCCTGCGCAGTGCCTGCCAGGTGCGTGTGGCTGGTTCGAGGAGCCTACGTGCATCGAGATGCTCCTGTCTGTTCTCTTAGAGCAGACGTCCCTTTCTGTCCTTCACGAGCAGGGACAGCAGGAGTGGCTCTGACTCCCCCGTAGGCTCCCTTTCCCCAGGGTATGCCTTGGGATATCTGTCATCAGCCTCCTGCAGGCTGGCTGTCCCAGTGGCTTGAATGCTTTGGACACCGATTCCCGGGGACATTAAACAGTTCTTGCTGCGGCCCTCTGGCTATGCCAAGTGGATGCTTCTTGTGACAGAGCCAAATGACACACCCTCCTCCGAGCTTGGCAGCATCGTTTGGGTGATCTCTGTAGTCCTAAAGGGCGCATGTGGGGCTCCAGAATCTTGATAAATGGCCCTCTGGGGGCGTGGGGGAAATGCCGCCTTCTCTTTGCCAATTACAGCCAGAGCCAGCTCTGCGTGGTACTCAGAGCTGGTGACAGGTGCCACGGGATCCAGGGGTCTCTTAGACCCTCTGAGGGCGAATGAGCTCCCCACTGCCAAGGGACTCATCAAGACGCCCCAGGCACCAGGGCCAGCCGTCATTCCTGGCCACTTGTCTCATGGATTCTGCACATAAGCTCTTCTTCGTCCCCAAATCTGTGAACATCACACTGATGTATCCCCCCCTAGCCGAGCAGGTGTTGGCCTATTGGAAATGATGGGGGCATTTTGTGGTGCGGGCGTTTTCTTGACCCTGTGGTCCCCGTCGCGTGTTCTGGATGGCACTAGGAATGGTCATCTGATGGCTGAATCCTGCTATATTATGGCCTCGTGAAGGCATCTTCTTGTGTCTTTAAGAATGTCGCATTTTCCAGCATTTGTGAGGCACCACTGGAGGTTCCAGCAGGTTCCAGCGACATGCCATCCAAGAAACGTCCCAAACTGCTAGGCTGGAACAGCGGAGCACCTGTGTGGTAGATGCTGCCTGGCCGCTCGGGTCCATTTCTAAATTAAAATCTCTACGCGGTGACGGCAGGCCCAGTGAGATGTTCTTCTTACATAATTGTCCTGATCTTAGCAGGGCTGTGAAAGCCCTCAGTGTGGCGTGGTTGGATTCCCACAGATGGCTGGGTACCCCAACCCCATCCCATTCCTTTGCCTGGGGCTTTTGGTCTTATTTTCATCAAGATGGAAAGCCTCGGGGCACCTGGGTGGCTCAGATGGTTAAGGATCTGCCTTTGGCTCAGGTCATGATCTCAGGGTCCTGTGTCGGGCTCCCAGCTCAGAGAGGAGTCAGCTTCCCCTCTCCCTCTTCTGCTCCCCCTGCTTGTTTGCGTGCTCTCACTCCCTCACACTCTCTCTCTGTATCTCTCTCAAATGAATAAATAAAATCTTATTTTTTAAAAAAAGGATGGAAAGCATCTCGGCATGTGAGTCTCAAGAAGCAAGGTGGCGGACATGGAGTCCTTCAGTATGCCTTAGAGCAGCCTTTTTTTTTTTTTTTTAAGATTTTATTTCTTTATTTCACAGAGAGAGAGATCACAAGTAGGCAGAGAGGCAGGCAGAGAGGGGGGAAGCAGGCTTCCTGCCAAGCAGAGAGCCCGATGCGGGGCTGGATCCGAGGACCCTGGGATCATGACCTGAGCCAAAGGCAGAGGCTTTAACCCACTGAGCCACCCAGGCGCCCCTTAGAGCAGCCTTTTTTAAAGCCTAAAGTCTATTCAGGTTTTGGTGAGAAGGCTGAACTCAGTGGGCTTCGTTTCAGACTTCACTTTGCTCCTGCTATATGAACAGAACCGAGCCGGGGTGAGGAAGGCGGCACATGCATGGGGCTTGGTCCGTGCTCTTGCGTAGTTTGTGATGCAGCCCTTGAAAACCGACTAACACTCTTTTGGCGTTGTCTCAGTTTCTCATTATCTTCTGTTTCTTTCTTTTTTAAATTTTTATTTATTTTTATAAATCCATCTCACCTCTGTCACCCCAAATTGTAGCATTTGGTGTAGCAATAAAATGGGCTGAAGCTAAGTTAAGTCCACCTCAAAACCACATTGCTCGAAGAATATAATGCTTCCTAATATATATATATATATATATATATATATATATAGAGAGAGAGAGAGAGAGAGAGAGATGATAGAAGAAAGAGAGAGAGAAGAAAGAAATATAGAAAAAGATGTTAGAAGAAAGAAAGAGAAGAAAAGAAGAAAGGAAAGGAAAGGAATAGAGAGAGAGAAAGAGACGATAGAAGTCAAAGAAAGATGATGACATAGAAGATAGGTAAGAGACGTAGGTAGGTAGGATAAATATGATTGATAGATCAATATAGATGGTGGATAGATCAAGATAGATGATTGGTGAGAAAGGTATGGGAGATGAGATAAAGATAGACAACAGATGGCTGGCCCTCACTAACTCCTTTTAAGAATAAGCTGCTCGGATTTTGTGCTTTATTTACCTTTTCTAGAGATTTCCTTTGTAAAATCAATGTGGCATCCTCCCCTCCTTCTCAGCCGTCCTTCTCCTGACACACTCCCCGTTGGACCTGTCATCATAACTGAAGAGCCAGAAAGGAATTAAGGGACCAGTTAGTCCATCCTGCAGACTCTGTGTCAGTTGCCACAAGAAAAGAAGGTCAATGGTCTTATAGGAAAAGGCACTAAAGATGTTCCCATTGATTTCCCCTCGACTCATTTAAGTATTCTTCACAGCAGTGCTCTGTTCAGTATGGAACTTATTTTTGACCATCCCTGTCTTATTACGAAAGACATCATCACCTCCTCATCCCCAAACCTACTGCCCTCTTTTTTGAGATATAGCACCCATCCCTGCCTCTCAAAGATCTCTCTTGGGTGGGGGATAGAAAGAGGGAAGGCATCACAGACTTCGCCAGGAGACCCAGCCTGGATGCAAGAGATGCTCAGGATGGAGGTAGAAGGAGTCACCCCAGAATGAACTGGAAACGGGCCTCACACATACCAGCTCTTAAATTTCCTACCCTTAAGGCAACCCAGGGTAGGAAAGGCCTATTCCAAACAAAGAAGCAAAGCAAAGCCTCCTGAAGAAGAACTGAGGAACACTGTCCAGGGAGGCCTACTGATTTTGTGAAAACAACGATTATCTCAATTGTTGTCCTCAAGTTGAAGGTGATGTGGGCATAAAGATTCCGGTGAACATTTAAACGTTTAAATGACCCAGGGGGGAGGGGCGCCTGGGTGGCTCAGTCAGTTGAGCATCCAATTCTTGGTTCTGGCTCAGGTCATGCCCTTAAGGTTGTGAGATGGAGCCCTGTGTTGGACTCTTTACTCAGGGGGAGTCTCCTTGAGGATTCCCTGTCTCTGCCCCTCCTCCCCTTAATAAATGAATAGATGAATAATGAATGAATGAATGGATGAGTCACCCATTTGGAGAATCTGAGAGGGAATGAGGTGTGGAGATGACTTGCGGCCGTTCCAAACCACATGTAGGACCTTCTACTTAGCTGAAGCTGGAGGAAGGGACTAGAATTTCCCCCAGTAGGTTGATGCTTCTCTCTCTAGATGAGTCATAGTGAACTATTACAATTTTTACATAGCAGGCCTTTGGCTGAATATGATACATCCACCCTTGTCCTCTCCACAGAACTTTTCTCCCGCTGGGTCCAGGAAACTGGGGCTGATGTGGCAAAGGGGCTTGGAGGCTGTCCTGCCTGTGTAGCTGACCTCTGACCACGAGCAGCCCTTGCTTTAAGCAGAGGACACCTTATCAGGACTCAGCAACCGGCCAAAGTGATTCCATGTTCCTTATCTGTCCTGAGGGCCAGAGTAGGGATGTCAGGCCAGAAGCCACCAGTCAGCCTGGCTGGAGTGGTGGACAAGGATGTGCGTGACTGTGCAGGGAGGAGCTTGGGTGTCCCTGCGGCTGCTGGATAGGGAGTCAAGGCTGGGTTTATACCCCAGGCAATATTTTTAGAGACAGATTATTGGCATTGTTATCGAGGCCGTGCACGGGTGAAGGGGATCCCTTTGCAAAATGACTTTCTTAGCTCCCAGGGTCATTGTTGACCTGTAGATCCTCTGCCAGGCTGGCCTCAGATGGCTCAGTGTGCCCTGGGCTGAGCCCGGCTGCTGTGTCAGTCCAGCGCCAGACTGGGAAAGGGTGCGGCAGGAAGGACTGGGGCAAGTCTCTATCTTCTGGGCCCTAGATCTCTCACTGTTTTGATGTACAAGACACTTTACAGCCCCAGGATGAGGAAGTGGAGAAGGAGACCAGGGGAGCATCCAGAAAACACCCCTATGCCTGCCCCGAATGCTGGCTCTGAGGGGGCCCCTCACTGGGGTGGAATGGGGAGCATCCATTTTTGCCAGACGGGGAAGGACACAACCTTCGTGAATCTGGCACCAGCAGGCACAGGAATGAACCACTTCTTCCCGACGAGGGCCCACCCGGCGCGTCTTAAAAATTCAGGCAGCACGTGCTTCCAGGGAGCTCAGAGAATGAATAAATGGACATAGTTATTGGCCCCATAATCTTAGATAGCAGCATGGAGATGAAGGCAATGTATTATCATTTACAACTTCCCCCTTTGAGGGCAGAGAAAATTAAGGGGCGTAGAAAGTAAATCGACTTCTTGGGGCCTTCCACTCTCATGAACGAATTGACATTTATTAAGCAGCCACCATGGGCCAGACTGTTTGGCTGGAGAGATAGAAAGGGCACTGAGTCACAACTCCTGTCCTCGAGAAGGTCCCGGTCTGGTGAGGGAGGTGTAGGCCACGTGCTCTGGGATAGCCCGGGAGCTGTGGGCACATGTGGACGGCACTCTGGGAGGGAAGGGGGCCGACTCTGCCTCTCCTCTGGGGGAGGCAGAGAAGGCTTCCCAGAGGAGGGGATGGGTGGATTGGAGAGGCAGAAAGAAGGCCGCAGGTAAGAGTATTTTGTTCCCTCTATCCTTACTGGGGGCCAGCCCCTTCACACATGTGCCCTTTAATTCCAGATGAGCCAGCAACTTAGAGGGGACTGTCATGCCAAACGGCAGAGTCGGGATTTGAACTCAAGATGGCCTGACTGCGGTGCCCAGCTCTGGGGCCCTGCCTCTTACCAGGCCCACATCTCACAGGTTTTGTTCTAAGCCCTGGCGTACGGTCTCCCCCGGGGTCCAGCTGCATCCTGTCACCCCTTCCTTGTGCGGCAGAGTGGGAGTTCTGCTGGGTCTGGGAGGAAGCACGAGGAGAGTCTGTCGAGAGAGGCCTGAGGCCCAGGGAGCAGCCCCCCTCGCCGCACAGAGCATGACTGCATGGGAGTTAAGGCCCTTCTGAGGGGGCGGGATTAGGCCGTGGCCGTGGCCGGCAGGGGCTTGTGGCTTGGTTGGGTTAGGGGTGGTTCACACAGCGTCACGGGGAGCGTCCACCTGCTACCGGACCTAGCTCCCGGCGGCCGCTGTGCAGGGGGGCGCCTTCCGGCCCAGCCTCAGCAAGAACAGGCTGGGGGCCCCCCGTTAGACCTGGTCTGTCGGAAAAGAAAGGCTCTGTGCCTGCCACCCCGCACTCGCCCGCCGGCCCTCAGGGATGCTGAGGAGCTCTCTGCTGCTGCTTGCTTTCTAGTCCTCCCCTGGAGTTTCCGTTTCCAGATTTCATTGTTTTTGAAGCCCTCACAGTCAGGCCCTGGGTTTTCAGAGATCTGAAAGACGGAAAGTGACCGCATTTTTTTTTTTTTTTTTTTGCATTTTCCTAGAGGGGGAGTTCAACATTCTGCTGGAGAAGTGGGAGGTATTGGGTCTGAGGTCACTGTTTGAAGACCCCACGTTGTTTTGATCTCTAGATTTAAGGAGATTCTGGAGTTGAGGAACAAACAGAATCACGCTGTCAGAGCAAAGGAGAAACGTTTTTTATATCCCCTCAAGCTTTCCATTTGACACAAGTGATTAAAATGCTGCTGGAAACTCCACCGGCAGAGAGAAAAGACGAATTAATAAAAACTGTGTAATGAGCGTATTAAGATTAATGGGGGACGGGAAGGCGCTCGGGCCCAGCCTCTCCCAGCGTGAGGAACGCGCCTCCCGAGGTAGCACGCATCATTCCTGTAGGTACCCTTCTGCGTCCAGATCAGAATCCGCTTGGAGGCAGTCACGTGGCTCTTTGAACCACAGCGACTGTTCTTCCCAGCGATTTCCCATTTGAGTTTATGGAAGGGGAAGACCACAGATCAGTGCCTCTGGCAGCCACCAGCTCGCCCTTCTGATGGTTCTGCAAGAAGCCCGCGGCATCCCACTCTCCAGCCCTGGGCGCGGGGTTGGCGCTCCCTGAGGTCCTCCCGAGCGCCGCGTGCCCAGCTGCGTCCCACGGGCAGAGGCGTGCAAAGTTTCAGGCAGGGCTCGCATTCACCTTCCTGGAAAGGGCGTGGTGGGTTGCAATTACAAAAATACAACCTCCATTTTTTTTTTAATTTCATTTTTCACAGTAGTTTTTTGGAGTCTGTGAAAAGGGAAGCGTAATTTTTAAATTAAAGGTAATTGTTATAATAGGGTGTTAGGGCAATGGCTACCTTGACATTTTTATCACTCCTATAGCAACTGGGGTGGTTTCCCAACCCTGGACCAGACTTTTGGGGGAAACTGAAGGACATTTTCTGGGGCTTTTTTTTTTTTTTTTTAATGGAAACTGAAATTCAGCGTTGTCTGTTCTGCTGTCTTCCTTTCCGCGCTGTGGGGTTTTCTCTAGAAGGCACAGGTACCACCGATGGCCGAGAAGCCGTTCCACTGCCTTCAAAGCAAGTCAGCCTCTTGCGGCCTCTCTGTTCAGCCTGCGCTCCACTTGGCATTCCCACTCGCAGGGGGAAGGCATCAATCCTGACTCACTCCTTCCCAACTTTTTCATCTTCTGAGCTCTCAACCGGTTGTTGCCTCATAATGTTGGAGTCTTGGGCTCTGGAGGGCGTCTGGGGCAAATTCAAA
Source organism: Mustela putorius furo (assembly GCF_011764305.1). Classification (NCBI taxonomy): domain Eukaryota; kingdom Metazoa; phylum Chordata; class Mammalia; order Carnivora; family Mustelidae; genus Mustela; species Mustela putorius. The sequence goes on from NW_025421998.1 coordinate 18,815,067, forward strand.
GGCGCACAGCACCACAGCAGATCCCCGGGTCCACACAAACAGCTGTCTTCCCATCTCAGGAGCCACCTTGTACAGACAGTGGGTTGGACGTGTGACCCTGCCTTTTCCGGGATGGCAGCCGTTTTGTGAACATGAGGACAGTTTGCAGCAGAAGTTCGGGCACACACGTGGCTTTGCGTATCGAAAGGTTCCCCTCAAAAAGCTGTGTATCTGGAGTAGAACGAGGCTCCTATCCCACCACTTTCTTTTCGGCATTGACTTAAAAGACAGTCAGCCAGCGACACCAGGACATGAGAGTTAACTGTTTTACTTTCACAGAAACCACTCTGCGTTCTCGAACTGCATGTCTCCTTCCATCACAGCTGAGCTCTGTCCCCTTCCCCCATCCTGTGCTGAGGTGGGGGTGGGGTGCGTGTAGGGAAGGTGAGGCTGTCTGTAAGCAGGCCGAGGGGGCCAGCCGCACGGATAGCGGTTGACAGTCCACTCTGCCACCAGTGAGCATGTTAGCAGTAGTAAGGAAGGAAGTGAAGGAGTGCCCAGCTTTAAATCGGGGCACTGGAAATGGCCTGCGGTGACCTTGTAAGGAGCACGAGGTTAATACCGTGAGTCCATTCTGAGAGTATCCTCCGTGAATAACCCTTAGTAAGGAGGCATTAAGTTGACAGACACTGGAAAGTACTCCAGTAACAATTCTCATCCTCTCTCCCCCACTGTGCCAGCCCCTCCCCCTTCTCGCCACCAAACTGTCTGCAGGTTGTGGCCTCCCTGTGCTCATCGGTTACAGGAAGCCATCCACACACCCACCTGGCTCCGTTGTGCTTGGGTTCTGGGGCTCATGATCAGTACCCCAACCGTGACTTTATAGTCATGTAACAATTTCCTCCCAAGTTCACAGAAGGCTCTCTGCATCCCACTGTGATAGACGATGAATATACTTTTCTCTGTTTTTATAATTAGGGAAGTTAGTACAGGGAAGAGTGACCGCAGAATGGCTGCTCATCAGTGGTTTAAATGTTTACACAGCCCGCTCTCTGAGAGAAGAACCCAGCTCTCTCTGGTGTCGGGTGGATACCGATTCACCCAGTGTGAATATGTCCCCCTTGGCTGATTGAAGCTACCAGTGTGCCTCCTTGAATGCTGACACGAGATGATACCGTCAGGTCCCGTGAGGGGGTACCACGGGCTCCGGCATAAAATTGGCACTCACAATTCAGTTCCGGGCTCCCAACTCCCACGTGACCACTGAGGACCAGCTCAGACCTCGGTGAGTCCCCAGTGAACCCTCAGGCGGAGCTCAGCCCCTGACTGCCTCCGTTGCCTTTGAGCAGTGTTTTTCAGATACTTGGAGTTGTGACCCACTAAGGAGTCCTGAAATTGTGAAATCTCAATGAGCATTTTTTAAATGAAGTAGAATATAGTAAAACAAAAAGAAATGAGTAAAACAGAACCCATCGGAGTGTGATATATATGTTCCAAGGAGAGATGGTGGATGGATGGATGGATGGATAGATAGATAGATAGATAGATAGATAGATAGATGTTTATAGTGGGTTAGGGTTCAGAAACCGAAAAATACTGACCTGGAAGCAAGCGTGCCTGTTTTCTGTATCTGCAAAACGGAGCTGATGGAATTAACTCCCTCCCGGCTCCCTCAGGCCAGGGACGGGACTGAGGTCACCTCTGTGATCGTGCCCTGGCAGTTATGGCACCCTCTCTGACCTGCAGGTGATCTGTTTGCAGGGGCAGAATGAGCCAAAACAGAAGTTTGCCTTTCTCTGTTTGGGAGATGGTTGAACGCTGTGTTTGAAACTGGGCAAAGTCTCATCATTTTTGTGCACATGCTTTCCTGGAATCCAGCCACAGCCAGAGAGAGAGCCCTCCCAAAGGATTTCAGCCCTCATCAGTCCATGCACGTGTACAAATTCTGCAGGTGGCAGGGACCCCCATTCTTCCCAGGAGGTCTGCTGTGAGTGGTCATGAGGGAGACACAAAGGATATGTTGCCTAGAGCAAGGATTGTCCCGATGGAGAAAGAGCTAGTTAGTTCTGGAAAATAGGAGCGATGAGCTCAGTTAAGGATTTCTCTACACTCTCTCCTGGATCCCTGGTGGAAGAAAACACAAACTTTTATGAGCCATCACAGCAACCCTGTGACCTGTAAGCCCCATTTCACATGAGGAAACTGACACTCAGAGAGGTTGGGCACCTTCCCTGAGGTTGCAGAGCAATGAGCACTGTTCCACAAAATCCCTCCTTCTGACTCCAGGCCTGTGCTCAAGCCAGTAACTCCCTCTGAGGCTTGGAAAAGCCTGGCAGTCACCAAGGAGACCCTTCCAAACTGGTTTCTTCATCTGCGAATTGGGCTTTTGCTCTCTTAAGGAAGGAAGCAGCCCTTTGCTGAGGAGGGGGTATCCCATTCAGGTAGAGCGTCCTGGCGTCTCAGCCCAGTTTACAAATCACCACCCCGGGATCGCAAGCAAACTGCCTTTGTTTCCTTGCCTGGAAAGTGGAGGTGATGGCAACTTTCTGGATGCATTACGAGGATTAACCGAGGTAGTGTTATCACATCACAAAGTTGAGAAGCAGCCATAGTAACCAGTCAACAGTGGTTACCCTGGGGTGGCCGCCTTGCAGGTGGTTTCACTTTTTCCCTCTTTTCTCATCTTTATTCACTGGTACTCTGCTAAATGCTTGAAAGCCAGCTCTCCAAAAGGACCAGACCTGATTGGTAGCCTCTGCCCCTTTCCGTGGTGCAAATACCCCCACAAAGGCTGATTCCAAGCCCCCACTATGAAACCACTGAATGAACTGGGGAGAGATGTGTTGGGACAAGTCCACTTCAGCACACCACCATTGGTCTTTTCAACAGTGCACTGAGTGTGTTGTTTGGGCAGTAAGTTGACAGAGAGAAAGGAAATTAATGAATAGAATGCCTAGCATCGTTCTGGGCATAGTAGTTTTCAGTTCTGCCCGACCTACCTCCCTCCCCAAGCCAACAGCACAGGGATTGTAATGGCCGGCCAGGCAACCTGAGGCAGTGGTCTTCTGAGAGGCCAAGTGCCCATATCTCGCCCCCCATCTGCTGGACTTTCAGAACCTGGGCGGCCTGCACAGGAGATTCAGAGACTGGCCAGCTGAGGAGTCAGCAGGCAGGCAAGCATGTCCTTTCATTTTCTGTGGGAGACACACTTTTAACCAACATGGACAAGGTTGAAAGTGCCTGAGAGGAAACCAGGAAGGGTCTCAGTGGAGCGGAGAGCCTGAAGAGGCGCACACAGTTAAGGGTTTCTCTACACTCTCTCCCGGATCCCATATTCAAGCACACGCACACACCGCTGCAGCCAGCCTCTGGCTAGCTGAACCCATGACCATAGACGAGTGTGTGTACCTTGGAGGTGAGGGGGCAGTTCTGCAGATTTCTGAAGGATTACAGAAGTGGGAGTCCTGAGAGCCTCCGAACAGGTCAGCAGGCATGCACTACAGAAGTGCGGAGGCCACTCGCTCCCCGGAGCCTCCAGACTCTGCACAGCTTCCCGCACACAGTAGGCGCTCAAGACATTTTTGTTCACGCCTGTGTTTTGAATTCATAAATCTCTTCTGTTCCTCCATAGCTTAATCTGTTGCAGAAAGGATGCAAGGCCCCTCAGTAAATGCTTGCTGAATCAGTAAGTCCTCAGTCTTAGCCCTCACCAGCTCCTGGTTTCACATGTTCCTGGACGTAAAATGCGACCACATCTAAATGAGATGCAAAACGTGAATAAAAGTTACCGGTGGGTTTTTTTTTTTTTCTGGTTCTTTTGCCTTTTTCAAATGTGTCTTCAAAGAACATGGATCAATTTTGTCATTAAAAAAAAAAAGGACGTGTATTATAAAAATAAACAGAACTATATAATCCAGAGTAGAACTGAGTGGTGTCAGCAATGAAAGAGACCGACAGCCACCCTCCCCACGCTGTACTGCTTGAACCAGGGGCCCCGGACACGTTGGCTGGGCCCAGCATGGACCTCCTCATGCTTCAGGACACTTGTCATGGCTGGGTTCTCTCCACCTCTCTTTCCCGGGGCCTCCCGCCCACGAGACACTGACTCATAACGTTGCCCTGTGGTAACAAGTCTTAGTAGGAAGTGGAAACAGAGGCGAGTCCTCGAGAGGGGAAATAACAGGCCGCACCCAGGGCCACCGACAAGTGAGAATTTCAGGGGGCCTGCGTCCCCAGCCCCACCCCCGCCTCGAGAGGACCTGCTGCGGCCAGATCCAGCAGCACCCGCACAGCCACGCGCCTCTTCCGGGGATTCAGCCCCTTGCCCAGTGACAAACGTGTCTGTCCCCCTTCTCTCCGGGCAGTGGGGCTCTTCCGAGGGCGCAGCGCTGATTGTGCCCCTGGGAAGGCAGCTGCTGGGTGATAAACGAGTTACCCCCGCATCCTGGGCCACCAGGCTTTCCCTGTGATCTAGCTCTACAGCTGGGGGAACCATCCTGTGTTTGCCGGGGTTTTGTGAAAGACACAGGTTGAGTCTAGAAGATGAGGCCTTGGGGGGGTAAGGAGAGGAAGTTCAGGAGGCTTGCGACAGAAAGTGCGCTCATGCAGGCACTATCTTCTAAGTCCTCCAAGTCCTGTGTCTGCTGCGTCGGTGTCCCTGAGCCTCCTGTTCTGTGTGATTCTGGAGCGACTCTAGAGCTGGTGGGCTGAGCGGAGTCCGGGTCAGGTGCCCCCAGGGCTCCGTGTGCACCCAGTGGTACTCCAGGGGGTATAACCGTGTCTCCTCAGAACTTTTCTTTCTTTTTTGACAACTTTTATTCTCATACTGTACAAATTCACCCATGAGGGGCGCCCGGTTGGCTCAGTGGGTGAAGTGTCTGCCTTCAGCTCAGGTCATGATCTGAGTGTCCTGGGATCCAGTCTGGAGCTCCCTGCTCAGCGAGGAGCCTGCTTCTCCCTCTCTCTCTCTCTCTGCCCAACCCCTACTTGTGCATGTGCGCGCTTTCTCTTTCTCTCTCTCTCTAACTCTTTCTCTGCCAAATAAATAAACTCTTTTTTAAAAAATTCTAATTTTTGTCTCTGAATTTGCCTGCCCTGGACAAATGGAATCCTACAACATGTGGCCTTTTGTGTCTGGCTCCTTTCGCGTCACATAATGTCTTCAAGCGTCATCCAGGATATAACAGGTGTCAGCACTTCCTTCATTTTCATGGCTGAATAGTATTCCATGATCCTGCTTAGGACTCATTTTATCTGTTCACCGGTTGATGGACATGTGTCTGGGTTGTTCCCACTGTTTGGCTGTTGTGAATAATGCTGCTAGGAGCACACATGAACAAGTTTCTGTGTGGACGTATGCTTTCATGTCCCTTAGGCCACACCACTGATTTTTTAAGTGTATAGCTGATCGTGCCACTGCTTTGCTCAAAAACCCTCAGTAGCTTCTGTCGTTTTTAAAATCAGGTTTAAAAAATATTTACCGTCCACAAGCCTTACAGCTTCTGGGCTCTCCCCTTGTTCTGTTCCTCAGAGAACCAAGAGGTTCCTCAGACACACAGCACCTCCTACCTTGGCAGCCCTGGAACCTTCCTCCCCAGCCCTTTGTTGAACCCACATGCATCCCGATGTCTCAGCCAAAATACCCCGTGCTCGGGGAAGCCTCTTCAATGCCTCTGAGCAGGTTGGGGCCACGCGCTCTGCTGGGACTCTTCCATCCCTCTCCTTAGCATGAACCCCAGGGAGCGCCACATGGTGATCTTTGTCTAGTACTTGTCTCTTCTGCCGCCGTGCGCTCCAGGAGAGTGGGGCCCTCGTTGGCATTCAGTGGTCCTTCCTGGCACGAGCCCAGTGCCTGGCACTTGGTGCATGGTAAATATCGGGCAGATGAGTAACAGGTAATGAGGGCAGCAAACAAATCGCTTGTTTGGAGGTTTTGCCATGGGGTCTCCCTCAGGCGGTGGAGAACACAGGCAGCAGCGTTCACAGGCCTCTTGCCCCCCCAACCCACCTGAGAGACCTCTGCTGAAGTTGGAATGGGCTTGGGGGGACCCCCCCCACATCCTCAAATAACTGGAGCCCCATCAGGTGCCCACTAGCACGTGGGCTCTCTGTCGGGACGAGGTAACTCCCCGCAGCATAGGACCCGGGGCAGCCCCCCACGCTGTCCACACCGAGGGTTACAGCGGTCCACCTCCAGGGATGACATGAGGAGGGGGGTCCGTGAGGCTGCAGCTTCTGTGACAGCTGGGAGCCCCATGAGCACGGACCGTGTTCCCTTTAGTAAAGATCATTGCCTTTCTACGTGTCTCGTTTGAAAAACTGTCCTTGAGGAAATTGCGAGAGGAAACTGTAGACCTTCTGAGACTTAATTGCTTTTTTCAAAACACCGTGTTTTCATTTCCCCCACAGATATGCACTTATTTGGCCATTATCCCGCACATGACGACTTCTATCTCGTAGTGTGCAGTGCCTGCAATCAGGCCGTCAAGCCACAGGTTTTCCAGGCGCACTGCGGTAAGTGGACCCCCGCACCCCGCCGCACGTTCGCAGCCGCCGCTCCCCCCCGCCACTTTGGCCCCCAGACAGGGTCGGCCCCCTGTGCCTGCCTCAGCCCAAGGCGGTAGGGAAACTCTTCCTGCGGCTCTGCCTCTACTCTCAGGGGCACTATTTTCTGAGCTGTAGTCCTTCTTCTGAAAGGCTCAGCCCTGTCAGAGCAAAGGAGAGAAAACGTGCAACTTGTTTAGGGAAAGGGGACCAGACGGCAGCCATCCGCCCAACCTTCCAAGGGCCTCCCCAAGGTGACCAGAGGAAGGGCAGAGCGGTGGTTTGAGGAATGGGCCCTGCAGCCTGACATCCCTGAACGAGGGGGCCAGACTGAGTCTCCTAGGGTTTCTTCCCCCAGGACGGGCTGGGGCTGAGGGCAGCCTAGTGTGGGGGCTGTTGGGGGTGCTGCCCCAAGGAAATGCCTGGAACTTCCTGCCTCAGGTTCAGTTTCTCTGTCTCCAAGAATGCTCTTTGTGTTTGGGAACTTGCTTTCCCTCTGTATCTTTACATCCTTGGTGTCATAGATGCCCTTCGGTAGGTCACCAGCAAACCTAGGCCCCCCTTCAGAGCAGGTGCCACGGACACAGGACAGATAAAGTCCATGTGACCGCTATGTCAGGAACGTATAAACAGCTACTGACCTCGGACAGGCAGTCGCTGAACCTCTGGGGATGGAAGTTTCCTTATCGTTGAGCAGAGAGTTGTACCAGATGGTTTCCAAAGCTGTGAACTCCAGAAGAGGCTTCCCCGAGCTTTGTATTTAAGCCCCACTCTCTTTGGGTGAATGTAATGTCTCGCTGCCCCCTTTTTACTGTTGTAGCTCAAAGCACATTAAATATGGTGCCTTAAAAAATCAAAGCGATAATAATCCTGGGTATGCTTTTGTAAACCACACATTTCCCTTCTCACACTTGAAATTTCTGGCTCTCTCCCACCCCCTTCAGTTGTCACTGTTCGGTAATAAATAGGTTTGAAGTAAAGGGAGTTGCTTATCCAAGCTCTTCAGTAAGTGTTTTTGGGCCTTTAGAATAGTTTTTATGTATTCTAATATCATCTATGCATATGTATGTGTATGATATATCCATATCTATATCTATATCTATATCTGTATCTATATATAGTGAGAATATTTTGTGTTTTTAATACGTAGACAGAGAATGCAGGATTTAGAGGTGCTTTCCAAAACTTCCTTACCTACACAAGGTAGAGCGGGGGGCCCGAGGGAAAGGGCCATACAGCGAGCTTCTGCATAGAGGCCCAGTCTCCCACCGTCCCTGCGGCCAGCTCCGTGAGCTTGGTTTCTTTGTGTCTTCCATGAGAGTGACTTCCAGAGGTGCTTCTAGCTCTAACATTTCCGCTTCTGGCAGGCTGAGCCCGAAAGGAGCAAGTTGTGTGCTCGGCATGAGCTGACCTTCTTGCTCAGTGCTCTGCAGCGAGTGACCCTCTCTTCTTCCAAGAGGAGAGAAAAGGGCAGGCCTTTCCAAAGGGAAGCTGTCAGAGACCCAGAGGTGACACCTACCAGCTAAGGTGACAGGTGGGGGGATGGAAAGCAGAGCAGAGGCAGGAGGATCCCACACAGCTGGTTTGTTCAGTGAATGACCGTGGAATCCGCGTGGCCGATGGCTTCTGTTTGTCTTGGGAAGATGCAGAGGCTAGAGCCCTCCGAATGTAGTGGGCGTTCATTCATTCGCAGGGCCTTGCTGCTATTCTGCACACTGGGGAATGGGAACGGATGAATGGGACAGATGTGAATGGGATAGATGAAAACTCCATAGGCCATCAAAACCTTCCCTGGGAACTTGATTCACTGGCAGAGTCTGTGATGGAAGGAACCAGAAAGGGACCTGGGACCTCACTGTGCCTTGCAGAGTTCTGTCTAAGGGGATGCCTCATCTAGCCAGTGAAAGAGGTCTCGAGGGCTTGGCTCCGCTGATGCTCCCGCCTCCCTCTGTTCTAGGCCTTTCAGTTCAAAAGCCAAGTCGAGTTCAGGGGAACAGCCTGGGGTTTTGTGGCCATCTTCTCTGAGCGGTGGCAGTAAATGAGTATGTGGGTTTGGGGTGACCGACCTCGTCACTCGAAGCCCAGACTCTGTCAAGCTTCTTGCCGAACGAGCTAACGAGTAGTGGTTGGAACACAACCACAGCTCAGCAGACAGAGGCGGCCAAACCTTGTCTTTCAGGTTGTCCTGATGATGCACAGCCCACACTTAACAGACCGGGAGAATGCAAGTCAGAGCTCGGAGTCACAGCTGTTCTTTGGGAACAGAGAGGAGTTCTCAGTGTCCCTGAGAATTCTTTCAGTGGCTTCATGATACTTCTCTTCTCTATGTTTTATCCCCTCTGACTAGCCTTGCTTTTCCAACAAGTTCATAAGAGGGACATTGTGCTAAGTGCCAAGTACCGTGCCGTGCGCTTTCCTGATCTTCGCGTGTGTGATCCTCTCAGCAGCCCTGTGCGGCAGGTACCGGTATGACCCCTGTTTTGACTGGGAGGAGGCTCGGGCTCAGGAGCTCTGTGCCTATGGTCTCCAAGCGAGGCAGGTGCAGAGCCTAGTTCAGTGCAGGCAGCGTCACTCCAGAGTGAGGGACGTGCATCATCGGCTTGCTTAGCCCTTGTCCCTCATGCCATCTGCAGGGGTCCCCTGCCCTCCCCGCCCTGCCCAGACTCCGGGAGCTGCCCCAGTTCACTGGCCGGTTAGCAACTGGGAGTACGGGTATTTATCCCCTATTTTGTTATCAGAACTTTGTTTCAGAAGGCATCTCATGGAGAACCCCACCAAAAATATATATGCAAAGGGAAGCCACTGGCGTTGAACTTCCTATAGGGGCTCGAGCCCTGCCTGCCTGGCCTCTCCTGAGCCCCAGCCTGCGGGGGTCCATAAGACAGCATTTGAAGTCTGTTGTAATGGGGAGGATATGGGGTGGAAGCCAGACAAAGAAATTCGTGTTAACTGGGTGACCTTGGGCCGGCTGCCTCTATCTCTCTACCTGGTCTGCCTCATGGAGTGGTTGGTGTGAAATCACTGGCAGGAAGCACCTTCTTGCAGATACCCCCAGAGCACGGGTTCTTCGTGGCACCATGCCCCGTGGCCCCCAGCTAGACATTGTTCATCCCTCCTAGGAGCGGAGCCATCGAGTTCTGTTCTCCTGTGCCACGACATCTTCTGCCGTGTGCTTCGGTTGTCTGCGGACTGTCTCATCCCTCTACCCGCCTCTCAGATCTTTTCAGGACCAGGGACGTGTCTTGTCAGCTCTGTATTCCCACGTCCCAAAATGAACCCATCATCACGAGCACTGACCCCAGGAAGCTGAGCTGGGGTGCACTGGGAGGGACATTCCTAGAGGCCAGTGCTCCTGGGGCCAAATCCAGCTCAGCCGTGCCCAGCCCTGAGACCCTGGACTTGTCACTTTTTTAAATGACACGGGACTGGATAGGATGTTCTCTTAGCCACTTAATCATTCACAGCATGTGTGACTCAACTCCTGGATTTTATGGCTACCGGCATGGAGAGCAAGAGATAGGTGTGTGACGATATCGGAGATCTCCATGTCCTGGTTGCTTAAGTTAAACTGAAAAAAGTTCATGGTGTGTGTGTGTGTGTGTGTGTATAAGTATTTAGGCAGTTGGTTCTGGGGACTTTGAAGGTTGATGGTAACATGAAAAATTGAAAGCCATAGTGGGAAAACCATGAATTTCGGAGTAAGACAGACCTGGGCTAGAACCTGGACTAACATTTACTGTCTGTGTAACGGTGGGCTAATTGCATGACCTTTCTGAGCCTCCCTGTCCTCTAAAATGAAGGTGATAGTTCTTGCCTCACTGTTACTGTGAGGAAAGGAGAATAGAGTAGAGTTTCCTGGCACATGGTAAAGAAATAAAGAAAGGGTCACTTTTATTGTCAATAAAGTGTGGCTCCTTCTTATTAAGTTGAATGTTTCTTATGAAAAATGAGAAAACCGATTCAGTAAAATGCTTCCTGTCTTCGTTTCTTGCCCTGTCTCGGGGGACGTGAGCGCCGAGGTCAGCCTGTAGACATTGGCCCGTGATTGATCTTCAGCCTCGCATACTCTTGGAGGCAAGAATTGTCAGCCTGGAGATGATTACATGGCCAGGAGTCCCGAGGATATGGCTCTATAGATTGGGTTTACGTTCGCATAAGGTCCCAGTGTCAGATCCTCTGGAAACGCCGTGAAACTCCAGGACCCTCTCTGAGGACTCTGCCAGGGTCCATCCTGCTTTGGCCGCTTTGCCAATATGGGGTCCCATGAGTCCCCATTCCCAGGACTCTCTGCATTCCTGTTTGCTCCTGACTTTGTGCCCCATGCTGATGTCCCAGCCATAAAAAGCTGTGCTTTGCACAGGCGGGGGCTCTCTGGGAGCCTGTGTTGGTCCTCTGAGTTCTGTTTCCTGAGTGTGCAAGGGTCCTTTCAATGCCTTTTAAACCTCTACCCAGACGATCTAGAATTTTGAGGGCTTGCTCTATTTCTAAAGCCCCTTAGGTGAGTTGATGAGGTGATTTAGGGATAGTCACAAAGGGGAAACAGAAGCCTCACCTTGGAGGCTGTCCAGCCCGAGTTGTAGCTTGATACGCTGCCATGGTGTGATTGGCTTATGGCTGGAAATAGCCTCTCTGTGGTCAGTCTGCTTGGAATCAAGTTCCAGCTCTACCATTTGTTAGCTGTGTGACTTGGGCAGGTTACTTGGCCTCTCTGTGCTTTAGTTTCCTGATGCTTAAAGTGGGTAGAGAGGTTTAACCCATAAAGTGGTTGTAATGATTAAAAGAACTTGGGGCTCTTGGGTGGCTCAGTCAGTGAAGCATCCGACTCCCATCACAGCTCAGGTCTTGATCTCAGTATCACGAGTTCAAGCCCCATGTTGGGCATGGAGACTACTTAAAAAAAGAAGAAGAAGAAGAAAAAGAAGTTGCCTTTGGAAAGTAGTTTATACAATAATTAAACAAATTTTGCTCTAACAAGAAGAAAGTTAAGCTATCGAAAACCAGGCAATAAGCTATAGAGATTTGTAATGAAATCTTGTCCAGGGACTGCCTGGGTGGCTCAGTCAGTTAAGCATCTGCCATCTGCTCGGGTCATGAACTCAGGGTCCTGGAATCGAGCCCCATGATGGGCTCCCTGCTCAGTGGGGAGCCTGCTTCTCCCTCTCCATCTGCTGCTCCTCCTACTTGTACTCGCTGTCTCTCTCTCTCTCAAATAAATTAAATCTTTAAAATAAATAAATAAATAAAACAGAGTCGGAGGACGGCATGTGAGACCTTCCTCTTACGTCAGTTGTTGTGGGGCCCACCCTCATCCCAGAGATGCAGTTGTTACCATCTTTCCAAAAAGAACCCTCTCTCTGTGATACGTGTATGTGGGTGCATGTGTGCATGTGCATGTGTACACGCGTGCACAGGGGTCTTACCTGTGTGCACAGGCGTGGATATCAGCTCAAAGCAAGGAGGTGCGAGGTGCCTACCATGGACAAAAAAATTTAGTATTACTTTCAGTAGTGGCACACCTTAACAATTTAGAATATTGCAGTCAGCCGAAAAGAAGACTAAATAGATTTAAGTAGTATCTTTGTAATGGGGTTGAACATTTATGAAGTTATAGTTGTAGGATTTGTCCAAATGAAAGGAGTATGATTTTTTTTCCTCTCCTTATCTCCAATATATTTGCATAATGAGCTACTACAGTAAAGCAGGGCTTCTCGCCAGTGACACCGGTCCCGTCGGGGGCTGGCTAATTGTCTGTGTTGGGGACCCCCTGTGCAGTGTGGGGCACCGAACAGCTTCCCAGACCTCTGTCCACTCGACGCCAGTAGCAGTCACCACCTCCATCATGACAGCCAGAACTGTCTTCAGCCACTGCCAGTGTTCCCTAAGGGAGAAAAACCGCCCCGGTTAAAAACGACTCCCATAACATAGAGCACCCCCACGTGTTATCGCATATCCTGTGCTTTTCTATATTTAAATTTTGCTCTGCATGAAAGTGAATGTGCGTGCACATACACACGTAGCCCAGAAATAACTGCCACAGAATATCACACACGGCAGCGTGGAGAAAGTTTACTATTTCGGCTTCCACGGAGCTGGTCACCGGGCTAATTTCCCCGTCACATTTGTATGCCAACCCTAATACAAGCTCTCTTCTAGAAGCCCCGAAGCCGCCGTTTTTCCCACCTCAAACCAAAAAAGGGGAGAAGAGGCATAAGAAAGAGCACATCCATAGACACAGATCATTCAGCCACATTTGGTTCCTGCCCTCCACGCCGAGGAGAGCCCCGCAGCCCCACATCCCATCCATCACACAGAGATAATCCTGGGAAGTCGCTGCTACTGGGAAAAAAAAAAAAAAAAAAAAAGAATGTATTCGAACCAAAGAACCTAGATGTCATTCAATAGACAAGAGAGGATTAATTTTTCCCCTCTTTCTCAGAGAGGGCTTTTTATTCCCTTCCCTGATTATATTTTTGAATGCCCTTCAAGTAGCTGTTTTGCATGTTGATGGTGAATGCAGCAGGATTTAATGAACTGTGAGCTAAAGCAGAGAGGCTGAGCAGGAAAATAAATGAGTGACAGCAACTCACCTCCGTTCCTTGCACACATGTCCAGATGCCGGTGTCGGTTGGGTCCCGAGAGCGACACAGCCCAGCAGCCCTGCACACGGGAGCCTCATTAAGGAGGTTCCAGGCTTTCCTGCCATTGTTCTTTTCACTTTGGCTGTCTCCGGGTGACCTCTAGTTGAGGAGGAAACACACCATTTGGGCTTCTGAGCCCTAGAGACAGTCAGTCCCTCTGAATGTCAGTGCCCCCTGGGCTTCTCAGGAATCATCAGCAACTAATGATCCTAGAGGACTTCCTGTCTGAAGGTGCTCGTGTTCACCACACAGAGACCTTGGGTCTGAGTGTCAATGCAGTTGGATTTGTTTGCTGAGATTACATTTCTGTTGTTGTTACTGTTCGTTGTCTTTTATGAGACTTACCCTGGAGAAGTACAAAATAATTAAAGGAAATTGTTCTCATCAAACATAGTCTTTGTCGAGTCTGACAGCATTAATTAATAAGGCTTGGCAAGAGCATGGGAATATGTGCAAACTTTATTTTGTTAGTAGGGTTCTTTTTTACCTTTAATTTGATGAATGTACCCCAGTCCAGAATGAGCTCCTAGACTGGTATGTCTTTGGGGTTCCTTATGATCAGAAGCAGTGTCTGCCATTGTTTCTTCTGATAGCATCTTCCCATCATCCTGGTAAAGTGTGGATCCTATACTAGGTCCTAAGGAAATTCCTACAAATCCTACAGAGATCCCTATGGAAAGAAGCGACAGACCGATTAACAAACGGTTATATCTTAAGTCAAGCATTACATCTGCAAGAACCCACAAGTAGGACTGCGTTGTGCTCCAGTTCAAGTGTTTATATTTTGAACTTGCATCTGCCCAAGTTACAGTCAATGCTGGGTCTGGAACAGAGCAGGTTGACCTGGTCCCCAACCCGGACTTTTCTTTTTGCTCTGCTAATGGGAAACAAATACCAATAACAACAATGATGATAAAGCTGACGCATGTGGTGAGCCTCACACGTGCTAAGCTTTCCGTGTGTTAGCTAATCCTGTCACCACATGGTCATATTCTTCCCATCATACAGCCAAGAAAGGGAAATTCAGAGGGTTTAGGAAATCTTCTCTGGATCCAGCCGATGTAAGTGGCAGAACCGGGATTCCAACCTCTGTTTGACTCAAGTCACTGTAACCATGGTCCAGGTGGAAAGTTTTGGGCCTGGAGCTCCCTGCAGCACTATAACTAGGCTTGGCTACAGAAAGGTCGTCACGGTCCCCTGTGGGATCTGCACAGGTGCTCTCAGGCAGCTGAACTCCCTCTCTTCCTCACCCACACTACTGACCTGGTCTGCTCACTGGCAGAGGTCAGGAACTTGGGCACAGTCTCGGGCACAATGAAGAAGGGAGGAATAAATCAGCCCTAGTGAGTGTGTTTGGAGCCTCAGCCCCGAGCCCCTTTAAATATCGACAGGTAAAAAAGAGGGAGCTTCTCATGGTGGTGGAGTGGGTACCTTCAGCAGTACCTGCACCTGTAGGTTCTCCTGTATCTCCAACAAAAGAACGGATCCCTGAGGCCCACAGTCGGCGCTTTCCTCTACACCGATCAAAATTCCCTTTTTGCATGTTTCTGTGAATTAAGTAGAAATGCTCACAAACAGCAGATGTAACAGTTCAGCTCAAATTTAAAGCTAAATCAATAAGCTCTTCATAACCTTAGGATTGTTGAATTCATCTTTAATTGAAAAAAAAAAGTCTACTTATAATCTCATCAAAGCCTGTTTCTTAAAGGCTGAATCTCGTGGGTCACCTTCAGAGTCGCATGGCTTTGACTCATTCATTTATTTGAAAAATGTTTACTGAGCACCTGTTACATGCAGGTATTGTTCTTGTGTTGCGGGTATCGTGGTGAGCATCACAGACAAGGGCATGGCTTTCTTGAAGCTAGTATTCTGGGAGGTTAAATGACATAAACAAAGATGCAGTCAAGTCCTATAAAGAGCTGTCACAAGAATGTCCCAGCAGGAGAGGTGGGTGGGGACCAGAACCATAGAGCCCTGCAGGCCAGGGCCCACAGTTTGGGTTTTATTCTGGGTGCGGTGAGAAGACACTGAGGGCATCGAGTGAGGCAAAGACATAATCTGGTTGATATTTTTAGATGATCACTCTGGTGGCTTGGAGCCTGGGAAACCTCCTAAGGACGAATGCAGCGCTGTGCGGATAGAAAAGGATAACTTTGAAGTCCGTTCTGGAAAAGTAACTGACAGAATTTGATGATGGGCCACATTGGAAAAGAGAGGGGTCAACATTTAGGATTAGTGAGCAGCAGAGGATGACAACATGGAAGCCAAGGCAGCAGAGCCTTAAGTAGACCTGGTCAAATGCCAAGAAGTTGAGTGAGAAGAGAAAAGAGAAGAAGCCCCTAGATTTGCCACCATAGGCTGTAACTGACCTTGACAATCCCCATCTCAGATGGGTCTTGAGATTTTTTTTTTCCCCCAAGTGCGGGTGACTTCATTTTTACATCCCTGATGGACCTCTTTTTAGGCTGACAGAGCCCCAAGTATTCTATCTGCCTTTGTGCTGAGGTCAGCTGCCACCCAGTCAAATTGTCAGCACGTTCCTCTGCCCCCAGCATCCCCATGTTCTATGACTGATTACTGTGCAGCAGGATCACCTGCAAACACCAGCGGATGAGCTGTATGCATCCCTGAGTCTCGGCATGGAGCGTATTTCTGGACTTGATATGCAGTCGGGTAGAAGGAAAGACTCCTCTGATCCCTGTTAGGGTGCCCTTGGCGCCTCCACTTCACCAGCATTAGCATACGTCAGGGCTGTTGGAAGTGCTCACTGACTTATCCGTCCCATCTCTCTCCCTCTCTTTCTCTCCCTCTCTCTGTCATACACACACACACACACACACACACACGACCAGGAGTAGTTCCAAGGAGCCAGGACCCCTGTTATCACCTGCGTGATACTACCTGCGTTAATGATGATGCTGGATACGCAGTTGCTGCTCAGTATATGTCTTTGAAAATGAAGGGAGAAGAGAGGGAGGAAGCAAACAATGAAGGAAAATTGGCTTGCTGTTTGTGAAGAAACCAGATTCCACATGTAAACTAGTACATTCATTTGAAGACACCACTCCTTGAAGGAGAATGACCAGCTCTGTTGCAATCCGGTTGGAGAGGCAGCATTGGGGAAACGTCCTTCCTCGCCAGGCGGCTTGGGAGGCTGCTGCTTTGATCCTTGACCACAGCTGATTTCTGGAGGGCTCTCCCCGTAACATGACCCCCGGCTTCTGACTCATCACTGGCTTGTCCCCGCTGTGCGTCTGCCCTGCTCCGTTCCTCGGAGCTGTATCAACCAAGGAAAATCAGCGGAACAGTCATCGCTTTATTTAAATCTGAGGAAAGAATGTGGCCAGCACAGATTCAAAGGTCATTTTGCAATCCTCTGCATCCCAAGCCGTGAGGAGGGCAGCACTTCGCAGGCAGTGGTCCCTCCCTGGTGTGGCGAACCGTACTGTGAAAGCTAGAGCTGCGGCTGGACACAGCTGGGCGCACGCACACTGGGGGACCTGCGCCCAGATCCCTCCGGAGTTTCGCGGCTGCTCTGCGAGGATTAAAGTGATCTAAGGTCTTGGAGTGAAACACAGGAACATCTCTTTCACTGGGGATTCTAATCACCGAGTTTATCTTAATCCAGCCACAAACACGGGGTAACTATCAAGGTCATCGTCAGGCACTTCTGTTTCCAAAAATGTGACCCCAGACACAAACCCACTTCGTCTGGTGCCGGAGCAGAGAAACAAAGATTTTTTTCTTTTTCTCCCCCACCAACCCTGGAGGAGAAACTGGCCATAGAGAGAGTCCACGATCCCCAAACCCTGGGCTCTGTGCTTTCTAACAGAAGGGCATTTGAGGGCGTGGGGATTATACACCATTTTTGCCTCACACCCAGATGCAGGACCCCAGCTGCTGTCGAAGCTCAAAGTCTGCTGAGCGCTTGTCCCCTTAGAAGGGTCTCTGGACTTCTCGTTCAAGGGGCTGGTTCTTAGTGCATGGCAGGGGTCACTGAGAGCGTCCCATACGAGGAAGCCCTGTATAGGTTCACCTCGGGGATGTGAAGGAAGGTTCCAGGCCCTCTTGTTTCTAAAGTCAAAGCCCTTCTCCCCTCGTGTGTATACTGACTGTGTCAGCTTTCTTGTTCCCTCCTCTGGAGGAAGGTGCTGTTAAATTGCCATGGCTTCTTAGCAGTTAGTGGCGTCCTGGGATCCAGGGAATCCTGCAGCTTGGGGAAGGCTGCGCCGAGCCAGGCCCCTTGGAAAACTGGGCACAAGTTAGGCGAAGCAGAAGACTCGAGAGATAAGTGGTCTGGGGGCAGTAATGACTGGGAGCAAGCAAACCGTTCCACGACGATGAATCCTGCTTCGTGTGCAATGAATAATAATAACTTTCTTTCCGGAGAAAGTTCCCTTTGCTTTACAAAACCACAGCTGTCGATCTCTGTCCAAGGTGTGGCCTCTGGCAAACCCTGTGATTTGCTTGTCTATGAGTGTTGTCGATGCTTTGCTTTTCTCCCCCAGGATCACTTCTTCAGATTCCTGAGCCTCCCGCAGAGGTACGTGCGGCGGCATCCATGCTGGGTCCGTGCTGTCCACCCAGCTGCACTTGACTCTCTTTGGCAAGTGCCTGCCTCCAGCAGGGGTGCACTGCCTCTGTCCCCATCAGCAAGGTCACACTGACCCAGGCCCCGACCGACGTCCTTGCTCTGTGACCCACACTACTGTCAGCTCTGGGTGTCCACTTGATGGTGGCATGATGTCCAGAGATATAGATGACCAGGCTACCAAGTGTTTAAGGAAGCAGGACCTGGATGGCAGGTGCTTTCAGAATCCTAGCCCTGCTTTCCCAGCTGTGTTGTCAGATCCTTCCCACCGGTGACACTCATCGGGGGAGCTGGTGGTAGGGCACCTCTGCCCTTAGGACAAACCTGGGCCTCAGCTACTCTTCAGAGAAGGGGGAGCAGTGGTGGTGGTAGTGGGCTTGCTGCTGCTCCGAGGAGCCAGGAGACCCGCGGGGAGGCCTGGAGGTGGGGGGGGTGGGGTTTTGCCCCATCGAGCTGGCCCGCCTGATGGCCAGGAGACATTTGTGCCCCAGGAAACCACCAGGCCGTTTTAACCACAGCAGATGCACCAGGCACAGTCAGAAGAGCTGCATCCCCTTTCTCTTATCTTCCATCTTTCTGCCTCCTGCCTCCACTCACCCACAGAACTTACGGACCCGTCAATAATTCTGTTTGGGCCACATTGCCCTGATCCTGCGTACCATCCATTTTCCGTGGTTGAGCGGTTTTCTTTTTAATATTTGTCCTCTCTGGGATGCGTGGGTGGCTCAGTCAGTTAAGTGGCAGCCTTTGGCTCAGGTCATGATCCCAGGGTTCTGGGATTGAGCCCTGCGTTGGGCTCTCTGCTCAGCGGGGAGCCTGCTTCCTCCTCTCTCTCTGCCTGCCTCTCTGCCTACTTGTGATCTTTCTCTGTCAAATAAATAAATAAATAATCTTAAAATATATATATATATATATCTCCCCTCCATCAGCTAGCTCTGGAACTGAATTAGGTCAGCAATGCAGTCCAGGGGATGGAGCATCTGCCTGGTTGGGGTTTTGTCTTGAGGAAGTCCTTGGGCGAGACCCTTCCTCCCCGCAGGATAACCGGACCTGTATTTTTCCTGGGCTTCTCCTCTGCAGCCTTCCCAGATCATTTTCAGCAGTGGTTGGCCATGGAAAAGAATGAACAGGAGGCCCCATACACTCTGTTACCTGCAGTGTTTGCTCGATTCCAGGACACTGTTCATTGTCAGATGCCACATCAACCGGATAGCACCTTCCCCCAGGTGCCAGTGGCACTTCCAGAACAGTCTTTCCAACCAGCCCACATCAGTGAGTGTCAGGAGATAGGCGTAGAGTGGGGCGAGCCGGCACAGCCTGGGGAATGAGCCAGGAGCAGCTTCCAGGCTTACACGCTGGGTCATAATTAACCCACGTACATCCCTCTTTTCTTCCAGGACTCCTGTACTTCACCTTCCCCCTGGTGTAGAATTAAGTTCAAAGTACAAAAGAATGAAGTTATCATGGCTCAGGGAGTTTCCTGTTTCTGGTGATAGCCCCTGACAAATGTCATGTAAAATAACGTGGTCCCATAGCAACTCTGCCACACATAGAAGAAGAAAAAAAAAAAAAAAAATCACACAACCACCAAGTGGTAATTTAGGAGTGTGGTTTTAGTTTTCAGATGTAAGAATAGTTGGGGGAGGCCGTACTGTTGTTTTATTTTTGATTTCTGGTTTCGTTTATGATGGGCAGAGAATGTCAGCTCTAAGTTGTCCGTTTTAGAACTTATGATATTTCCTTTGTGACTAGTTAGCATGCGATCATTTTTTTAATGTGTCATGTGTGATTAGAAAATGTGTTTACCCTCTCTTTTTTATGCAAGTTTCCCTGTATTTATTATTTTGTTCAAATCTTATATATCCTGAGCATTTTTGGCTGCTTGGTCTGTGATTTCTGAGAAGGGGCTTTTTGTGTTTTGGGGTTTTTTTAAGATTTTATTTTATTTGATAGAGAAAGAGAGTGTGTAGGCATGAGCAGTGGGAGGGGCAGAGGGAGAGGGAGAAGCAGACTCTATGTGAACAGGGAGCTCGATGGGGGGCTTGATCCCAGGACACCAAGATCATGATTTGAGCAGGCAGACACTTAACCGACTGAACCACTGAGGCATCCCTCTGAGAAAAGGGTCTTAAGTCTCCTATGACGGTTATAAGTATGTCAGGCTCTCCTGGAACTCAGATAGCTTTTGATTTACAGTTTTGAGACTGTGCTGTTGGGTGCATATAAGTTTATGACACATGTCTTTTTAATGGTGGAGTCTTCATCTCATTAACTTTCCCCTTAGGTCCTATTTTATCTGATTAACTTACCCAGTTTTCTTTTGGTGAATAAATGTTTGTCTTGTCTCCTTCCAATCTTTTATTTTAAATTCTTTTATCTTTTAAGATTTTATTTGTTTATGATAGACGGCAAGAGAGGGGACACAAGGAGGGGGAATGGGAGAGGGAGAAGCAGACTTCCCGCAGAGGAGGGAGCCCAGTGTGGGGCTCCATCCCAGGACCCTGGATCATGACCTGAGCCAAAGGCAGACGCTTAATGACTGAGCCACCCAGGCATCCCTATTTTCAATTCTTTTGTGTTCTCTTGTCTTGGGCTCCTCTCTTGTAAACAGTATATAGCTGGCTTTTGTGAAAGTCCAATCTGATAGTGCCTTTTAATAGGTAAGTCTTATCCATTTACATTTATTGTGATTATTTTATATATTTGGACCTATTTCTGTATTTTAATTTGTGTTTCTGTGTACCTTGCTTTCTGTTTGTTTCTTTGTTCTCCTTTCCTATCTTCCATTAGATTAGCCATTAGATTAACCAAGTTTTCTTAAACTTCTTCCCATTTTTTTTTCTCTGCTAGTTTGGCCAGAATAGATTTTATTTTATATATTAAAAAATCTGTCTATCTATCTATTTATTTATTTATGTAGTGATTGCCATTAAGTTTTTAACATGCATACTGAACAATAATTTTTTTCCTAATAAAGGCTACAATTATCCAGGATTTCGGTGTTCTCAAACAACACAAAGACCTTTGTACACTTTTTTCTTAACTTAAAGTCAACTGGTAATTACAATAAAGAGTTGAAATCTTGGCCCAAAACATTGCCATGCATTCTCAGCCTACTAACTCACAGGCAGATTAGAGGCACCCTTTTTGATTTCTAAAGCATGAACTTTTGGCTAATTCACTCCATTTTACACCCTGGGGTGCTCTTGGACATCTGTCTAGTTCAGAGTGATACATTCATTTCCAGTCTTTTTTTTTTTTTTTAAGATTTTATTTATTTGACAGACAGAGATCACAAGTAGACAGAGAGGCAGGCAGAGAGAGAGAAAGGGAAGCAGGCTCCCTGCTGAGCAGAGAGCCCGATGCAGGACTCAATCCCAGGACCCTGAGATCATGACCCGAGCCGAAGGCAGCGGCTTAACCCACTGAGCCACCCAGGTGCCCTCATTTCCAGTCTTTAAAAAAAATCTGTCAAGTTCCTGAAAACATTCTGAAGTAGGACTGGACAACAGAGAATTCAGAACCCTATGCTGTACTGCTAGGCCCTGTTCCCATACGTCCTGTTTGTCATGTGTAAGATTTTTAGTGAGAAAATGAAGGGGCCCCTCCCTGCTGACTCCTGCTTTCTTATCCCTTGATTCCCAAACGTTAGTGTGCATATGAATCCCCCAGGTGTTTGCTAAATGCTAAATTGCTAACATGCAGATTCTGATTGAGTATGTCCGTGGTTCTGATGCCCTTCCAGGTGATGCTGGTGCTTTCAGTCCATAGACCACATTTGAGTAAACAAGTGCTTGGAGAGTAAAATTTAGCTAGGAAAGTCAGGGCTTCAGTCTTAGGTCAGGGTTCCATGACACCTCACAGACCAGCAGATAGCAGAAGAAATACGCTCTTCGAAGTGTTAAGGGGTTCAGGATCATTCAGAGTCTGAAGGTCTCCTTAAAGCCTTCAGGTCTGGCAGAGCCCAGCTTCAGTGCTCATTCTGCTCACCGTGAGTCCCTCTTGCCCCCATGGGCTCTGTCTGCCTCCCCTCTGGAGGTCAGCACAGCACATGCTTCAGGTAGACGTGACTCTGTGAGTCAGTGCCCCAAGAAAGAGCCTGCCTGGGGCCGGGGGCAGGTTTCCTGGTAATTTATGTTTAAGACAAGCTTTTAATAGAACTACACTTTTAAATAGTAACCAGGAAAAAGATTCTCTCTTTTTAACGGGGAGCCATTTATAGGACTCAGCTGTTGAGGCTCAAGGGTAGCATTAGGCTTAAGTTTAATCTTCTGTATGCCATAATTTACAGCACTGAGTAAAGCATTGTACGTACAACGATTTCAGTCATTTGCTGTGATAAATAGCTATCGCTCTTGGCGGAACAGAAACACCGTCTCTGCTTTCCACTTATGAATATTGAATGGTTTCAGGCAGGCTTTGCCTATAAGTTTTTAAAGGGGAAATCCCCGCCGATCACAACTCCTCACTAGCCCAAAGTGTAATTTCCCTGCTCCCTGCACCCGCCAGCCCTTGATCCGGACGGTGGTTCTGCATTGTGCGTGTCCTGGGGAATATCGCACAGGGCACTTCTGATGGTCCCTTGTGCAAGTCCTGCAGTTTTGTACCACACGTTCCCCTGGTAGTTTGGTAGATTTAACTAGTGGCAGGAAGCCAGTGACAGAGGTCAGGGAAAGAGCTTAAAGGTGATCATCTGATGGAGCAGAAATTCTGTTTGATGCCTCACAGTGAGAGGATGGTGTCAGCTCGGGAAAAGGAAACAAATTGGGGCCCAAGGGGGAAAAGAAAAAGTCCAGATTCTAAATCTCTAGGGATCCACTCTTTAGGAGCTCGGAGACACACGTGCCTTCCACCAGACTTCCCTTAGTTCAGAGACTTTGTTCCCTGCCGCCTGCCACCTGGGAGGCGGCAAAATGGATATTTAAGTATGACGCTTGGTAGAGTGACCAGCTTGTCTTGGGAAGTCACTGGGACCATGTTGGCCATTCACCCTAGACTCAGGCTTCCAGAAATTCTCCCCTCAGCCCAGCTCCTTTCCTATGGGTGAATTTTCTACACTAGGGACTGAAATCCTTACACTGGCACCCATTGATTTGTCTCATGTTTGTGAGCACCCACTGTGCCAAGCCTTGCATTGGGTGGTGAGAGGACTCAAGGGTGAACATGAGTAGAGAGGGTGAACAAGTAAAATAGTGTCCCTTGGCCTCCTTTTGAATGCCATGACAGAGACTGCCTTCCTGTGGTCCATTTGGGAGCGGCCCAATGCCATTTAGCCACAGCATCTCTCTAAGATGATTCCTTTGAACACAGAGACTAGAGGCTTCTATTCTCACTACAGCCTTCTGAGGGTGAGCACGTATCTCTGGAAATATCTTCAATTTCTAGAGCATCTTGTCATTTATGAAGCACTCTCTAGTAACTTCTTCATTCTCACCGTGATAACAACTCAGTGAGGGGGACTGGGCGCTGGCTTCCCAGCTCTGGAAGCTCAAAGAAGTTCCGCAACCTTCCGAAGGTCGCTGACGGCTCGCTGCAGAGATGGGACGAGTGCTCAGGACTCCTGAATCTAACCTCAGTGTGTTTTCCGTGGAGCGAGAAATGCACAGCAGCAGCAAAATATTGGAGGCAAGTGTACCTTTATGAAACTTCCAGCCTCGGCCAGTTTCTAATTCCAGACGGACCGGCAACCAGCGTCTCCGTCTTCTTGCTTTCTCGTCTCCACTTCACATGGGATCCAAGCTTTCTGTAATAACTACTTGAAAAACAGCCTTACTGTCCTGATTATTCAGCCTGCTCATAGGCTAGGATCCATCCTTTCATTTCCTGGCCAGAAGATTCCATCAGAACAAAGTTACGGTCATTTGAGCAGACGCTGAAGGCGTTCGGTTGCGTTCCGCCTGAGAATAAATCCGCTCGGCATTCTGATTAGTTACAACTGGTGATGAGAGAATTGTGTGGGCCAAAAACTCCAAGTATGTGTTTCATGCCTGTAAACCTACTAATGAGAATGGGGTTTGGCAGAAAGCTGGGCTTAGTGTTGCTTGTTAGTATTCTGAGAGCTGGATTATAGACACAGATACAACACAATTTGATCTTGATAGCTTCCCTCATTCCCAGGCCTCAGATAAGTTTGTTAAGCAGGAAGATGAGAGGAAGCAGTCGGGAGAGAGAATTAGGTGTGAGTGGCTCAAGAGACCAAACCGTTTAGGACTCCTTAGCAACCTTGCGGTGACTTCCTGCCTCTCTTTGCCCATCTGTGGAATGGGCTTGGTGGTGCTGCTCCAAGGTTATTATTAGAAATGAAGACCTTGAAAATGCCTTGGCATGTGACTTACGCTATAAATATGCTTTGCTGCCATGTGGAAAAGGGAGTTTTTAGCTGCAATGTACCATGAGGTGAGGCAGGGAACGTCAGTCCCTGGCAGTGGAAGCCTTGCCAGAGTTGGGAGAGGTGTGAGAGAGAGGGCCAGGTGCTTGGGTACGGAAGGAGGACGCAAAGACCGTGCCGCAAACACACACGGCATGTTCAAAACAAACAAGCACAAAATAAACATTTGAACGCCTGGCCTGAACTTAGAAGCACATAGGGGATTGGAGATGAGCCTCTGTCCTTTCACATTATGGTCTCTGAGGTCCAGCCCCAGCCATGCACTGAATTCCAGAGGGTTGGGGCTGTGGAAACAGGAAGACCTAGGCAGACCAGTGGCCGTGTGGGGTTCAGCTGCCGTGTTTGGAAGAGGATTGTATTAGGAGAAGCAGCACAGGTCAGGAAGGAGCCAGCCCCTGGAGCAAGCTGCCTCTGTGTGCTGGTGTCTCTCTCTGCTCCTCGCCAGCCAGGGGACCTTCAGCCAGTCCCTCAGTCTCCACGCCTCTTTCCTCATCCACAAAAGAGGGTGAAATTAGCGCCTGTCTCAGAGGTTTTTAGGAGGATGAAATGAGTAACCGCGAGTGTGGCATTTCCAAGAGCAGCCGGCATCTGTCCCCGTAAGCATCCTGAAGGCTTCCCCAGCCTTGCGAATTCCGGCGTATGGCAGTGACAGGACACACACCGACTGGCTGAGGGGAGTTCACCTCCGGCGGACTGAGGGGGCTGACCACGAATTACATGCCCGTAGTCAGAGAGCCAGCGTCGGCTGGAAAGAAGAAGAAGGGTCACAGCCAGACGATAACCAGGCTTGGCTGGACCACTGGCTGTATGCACAAAAGCAGATTCCAGTGGCCAGTCTCCTAGAAATTTCTGTCTGTTTATCTCATGCAAGTCTGTCTTTCCCAGAGTCACTCGCTGATACTGTATCTCGAGTCTGGAATCCTACGAAATCATTCCCCTGTTATCTGTCTGCCTCAACAAGGGAAAAATCCCTGTCATCTGGGACTCCTGTCCAATGCCTGCCGCCCTGCCTGCCAACGGTGTGTGGGCAGCTCTGCTCTCTGCTGCACACGTCTTCAGAATGACGGGATTTGGGGCTTTCAGAGCAAGTGTCTTTAAATCCGCTGGTGAAAGGAGACAGCAGTCATCTGCGGGATGGTGTTTGCCAAAATGTGGCCTCATGACGGGAAGAAGTGATGGCTCCTGGCATGAAACCTGGTTCCCCCTGGGCGTACACCCAGCCTGAACAGCTCCTTTAAAACCAGAAGCAATTTGTCATCTTTTGATTCTCTTCCAGTACTGTCCCTGTCACAGGTAGATAAATGAGGCGGCACATGGGTGTCCCAATGCAGGAACGTCTAATCCCTACGGTTTCCCACGAAGCCCTCACTCCACAGGGATGGAGAGCACAGTGGGGTAGTCCCTGGCCCCAGGATTGTAGCCATAAGCAAATTTTTTCATCGCATGCCGAAATGCTTTCTCAGAACCTCCCAGCCCCCAGCGTGCCAGTGATGGGTGCGTTTCTCATTTCAGACTCCTGAAATGAATCATACGTTTGCGAGCCCTGCCTCTCATGTCTCTAGTCCCACAGAATGCCACTAATCAAATCAATGTCTCAGCAGAAGCCAGCAAACGCCCCTGAATTAGAAAGAGAGACGGGTGGGGCTTGGTGTTCCAAAAAGCACTGATAATAGAAAGTCAATGGGAAAGGCAGGTGCGTTTCCTTCACCTCAAGTTCCATCCTCCCTGTATGGCCGGAGAGAAACCCCCATGGTCTTCTACACAACCCGCATGGACCATAGATTGTCTTGGTGGCCTATAACTAAAGTTACCAGGTCATTCCCAAGGATGCAATAGGCAGAAGAGGCCTCCTGGGGCCTCTTGCTTGCCAAAACATGGGAGACCTATGACGCCCCTGTAAATAAAGGCTAGTCCTGGGGGCGGATGAACTCCGCAAGCCAGGGCAGGCCTGGTGCCCATGCCAAGGTCTGAATGTGCTGCTGGTCCTGCCAGACAGCTTTGATGTCTTCTGGGGTCATCGGTCACACCCTTCCCCCCGTGCCTGCCGGAGTCACCGGGCAGCCCCAGTCACGGAAGCCCAGGCTTGGCTGGATCAACTCAAGCTCGTCCCTAACCACAGGGAGATCATCTGCCCTGATAGTATTACAGTGAGTCACTGAGCATCCCGGGGGCTCCCTGAGAGAGGAGCAAATGTGGAGCGTTTCCTCGGAGCTGGATCTTCTGAGCATGGACCAGATTCTCCGCCATTCTCCGCCACCATAAGGACTTCAGAGCCAGCTCCTAATTACCTGTGACACTGAAGGAGAACGCCATCGTGACCTTTATCATTTAGAAAGAAGTCCCCCAGTTGAGCTTTAGCCAGCAGTTTCCTACTAGAAATCTTTGAGGAGAGCGTGGCATTTCCTTTTACGTTTTCCCCAATAACCAGTAGTGTTAATAAGCGACAAAATGACCCAGTGGGACTGGACTAACAGCCCTGGAGGGTAATTGATGCGAGCTTGAGGGCTGCATCTGGGCCTCTTTCTGCCTCTTCCGGCCTTCGTCCTTCCTCTACCCACCGTGTGTGTTTGTGGCATCTACTTTATAAGGGCAGGAGAAGATCAAATGTAGAAATGTCCCGAGCTTCGCCGTAGGAAGCGCACAGTACATCTTAGCTCTTGTGACTTACCTAGACTTACGGAAACTCTTACTTCATCGGGAGGATGAAATAAGAGAATCGTTTGTTCAGCAAGACAGGTGTGAATTTTAGTGCCTCTCTAAGGTAATTCTGTATTTCATTCATGGCAATATCACATCATCTTTTTTTTTTTTTTTTAAAGCTTAAAAGGCTAAGCCAGCTGATATGATATATTAAATCCACATGTTTACTTACTTTCAAAAAGTTACGATTTTGAGAGTATAATCACTCCTGGAAAAAATAAACAAATAAAACTGTTTTGGTGTGCCTCTTGCCCGTCTGGAAAGAGTTGCATGTGAAGAATGATCTCCACTCCTTGGATGAGTGTCTGCAAATTCCTGCTTTCTTTTTAAGCTTTGTCATAAAGCTAGAGAAGGGCAGACTGCAGACTGCTCTCGAAAGGAGTTCCTCGTAATCCCTCTTCCCTGCCACAGAGTGTCTGGCAAACAGGTACTCAGTCAATGTCTCATGAATGAAAGAATGAATAATTTAGATGTTTAATCCTCTAAGTCAGTGATACTGAACTGTTAGCCATGCATCAGTATCATTCAGGGGGCTTGTTTAAAACACCGATCGCCGGGCCCCAGCCTCAGAGCTTGTGCCTGGGCGGGTCTGGGCTGGTACCTGGGAATGTGCATTTTCACTAGGCCACCTGAGGATGCTGATGCCATGGGCCCAGGGGCTAGACTTTGAGAACCACTGCTTTGGGGTCCATTCCGCTGCTTCGGTCTTCTGGTACTTCACCTGTTTCAGGACTTCCAAGAGATTGACATCCCTTTAGTTATCTGACCTTGCCCCATCAACCTAAGATAGACTCTGTAAAAAGTACCAGGATTTAATCAGATGGAAAAGTGACCTGAATTTTTTTTTATTTATTTATTTTTTTAATCGCAAGCCACATTTTGTTCCTTGTACATTTAGAGGAGAAGTGAGAATCAGATCACCTCCTTCCTCTTGATGGTGACCTCTGCTGGCGGAATGCCGCCAGGAGGGGTGGAGCAGGGTGGTACAGCTTGCAACACTTGAGCCAGATTATATCTCCCTCCAGTCTGGGAATCCCTACTTAGTGTTAGATGCGCTTAGCAGGAAAGTTGAAATGAGATGCGACCTTTTGCAGAAACTGTAGATGAGGGAAAAGGGTATAGGAGATGAGCATATGAGACAAAAGGGAACAAATTCCTTGCAAAAAGGCTTTTTATGCTGCCTGTCAGCCCGACCGAAGTCATTAGGGCCCCGGGATTCGGAAACATAGAGGTAGCTTCATGGCCTAAGGAAGGCTGCTCTTTGCAAAAAGTCGTTCTAAGTCTAGATGTCACTTTGAATGGCAGGCAAAGAGCTAGAATTTCAAACCCAGGCCCCAGAGAGTTCCCCTCCCACCATGCATCCCCCTTCTTCTCAGGGAAGGAGTCCTCGAGACCATGAGGACCCTCAGTAGAGGCCAGCGACAGGTCAGTAGAAGGTACCGGAGGGACACCAGACTCACTAAACAGAAAGAAGAGATCAAAGCAGAGTCTAAGAAGGGAATTGAAGGGATGGAGGGGACCAAGACCTTCCTCTGAAGTAGGGAAAGTTTATAAGTAACCCATTGCCGTGTGACAAGTGACCCCAACATTTGGCAGCTTAAAACCACAAGTATTTCTTGTCTTGCATGGTTTCCACGGTACCCAGGCCTGGAGTACCATAGCGAGAGCTTCTGGCCCAGGCTCTCTCATGACTTGTAGTCACGCAGTCACCTGAAAGCTTGGCTGCGGCCGAAGGACCCTCTTCCAAGATGGCACACTCACCTGGCTGTAGGCAGGAGGCCTCAGTTTCTCCCAGTCACAGCAGAACAGTTGCCTTCCCCCCGGCGCCTGCAAGCTAAGAGAGAGAGGAAACCAGATGGCTGAAACAAATGCCTCAGGCTGGCCCTCACTCCACGGGAAAGGAAGGAGGGGCGCCACCACAGAGTGAGCCCCCCCACCCTCCCGTTGCCAGGCTCAGAAAAGCACAGGAGTCTGTGATATGGGGACTTTGGTGAAAGGCCTTTGGAAAATGACTCCAGGGGCAGCTGTGGGAGTTCTGTCTGGATGGGGCTGAGGAGGAGTGGTTGCGTAGAGGAAGGGGCATTGGAAACTCTGGGGGCTTGGAGCCCAGGATCCTGTAGGGGTCTTTTTCGGGCCGCGGGCTACCTTGCTTACAAGGGACTGAAGCCCCCTGTGAGTCCCAGGGCTCAGGTTGGGTTTCAGAGAAGAGGAAGTAGGACACCTGCTTAGAGCCGCCTCTGTGCTAGAGAAAGAGAAGTCGACAGCTCCGGCACCTCCTGGGTCATCTGGGCTGGCAGGTGCCCCGAAGGCCAGAGAAGGGCAATTCCAGGCAGAAGTGGTGTCCTGGGATAAAGGGGAGCTTGCGGGCTGTGCCTCCCAGGAAGAATACTTGGGGGGAGGGGATCTTAGGAAGCGGGAGTAGAGAAGCCTCACTCTTTTTTATTAAAGGGACCGCATCAGGGATGGTGGCTCAGTACTGCCAGGCATGGAGGCCGTCAGCCCTTCGTGGCTGTGGTTCCCGGGTCCCACACCGAGACCCTCCCCCGGGGGGCACACGTCTGTTTCGGCCGCCCCAGCCGCATACATGGATCCTGGTTGGCCGTCTTCTTCTGAGAATGCAGAATCATGGGTGGTCATATTGTACTGTGTCTGTTCTTATCTCCCCTATCATCCCTGGGGAATAAGCTAATCAAACTTGCTGACGATCTTACACTAAGAAGGAGATAGCTAATAACTTGGATGACAAGTATTAGAATACAATGTGATGTGGATAAATTGGGTCCATGTATTAAGGGCTATAAAATGAGATTCCATCAAGGCATGAATAATGGTGCCTGTGGAAAGGATTAATCAAATACCCCATTAAAAGGTATAGGAATTCTGATCAGACAGCCCCTGTTTAATTACACTCCTGCCCCCCACCCCGCCCTCTCACTCGGTTCCCTCTGGAACTACTCTCTACTAGGAGAAATGTGGAAATGAGTTTAGAGGAAATTATAGAAAAATTGGGGACATACGTTTTGATATAACAAGATCATGAAGACAGATTTAAGGAACCAGTGTTTAATTTAGGGGGGAAAAAAAGATAAGGCAATTGGCGTGAGTAATCATTTACAAATGTAATTTCCAAAGGAGCCCTGTTGATACCATTCGGCAAATGCCAACAAAGCATTTACTTTCCAAAGGGAGGAAGCAAGACAACAAGACAAATGAAGCCATCTCCAGGAATGGACCGGAGAACAGCCAAGCCATAGAGGAGAATCAGGTGTGAGAATGGACAGTGCAGAAGGTAGACAGAGCTTCTGAAAGATCTTGGAGGACTGGCCTTGTCTGGAGAAGGCTTCCTGGAAGAAGAGACTCCAGCGGAGCCCTGCAGTGTGGACAAGCTTCCATGTGCTGCAAACTCGTGAGCACACTCTTGGTGACAGGGTTTAGGGAGAAAATGGGCTTGCACAGAGCGAGGGGCCTCTGTGGGATTCTTCTCCTCATTTCCACCACTACCATCTTGGTCCAGGCTATCATCGCTTCTCACCTGGACAAGTGCAAAAGCCTCCCAGCTGTTTTCCGTGCCTCCACTCTTGCTCCTCTACAATCCATCCTGCGCACCAAAGTCAGAATCAAAGATCAAAGTTAATCATACCATTCTCTTGACTTGTGGCTTCCCATTGCTTTTAAGCTCAAAGGAAATCATTCTCATGGCTGTAAAATCTTGCATGGTCTGAACCACATCCTGTGCCAGGCCCCCTTTCACTCTCTGTATGCCAGTCAAGCCAACCTTCAGCGTTTCAGCTCTTTGGGTCTTTCTGCCACAGGGCCCTTGCATATGCTTTTCCTTCTCTGTATACAATTTTTTTTTCTTTGTCTCCTCTTTCTGAAGCTAACTCTTTACTTATCCTTCAGAATGCATCTTAATGATTATTTCCTCCTAGAAGACTTCTCTGATTTCCATAACTAAGTAAGCACTCTCTTATACCCCAAAAACAAATGTTTATTGTGTGAACACATGATTAATGTTTGTCTCCTCCCACTAGACCACAAACTGTACAAGGGCAGGGACCCAGTCTTTGATCCCACAGAGCCTAGCACTGTCTCATAAATACATATTGACTGGATCATGACATTTAACTAGTAGAGAGATTACAGTCCACCAGTATGCAGTAGAATGCCATTATGAATTCTTTCTGGAATGAAAAGCTGAATGCATGTTCACACTCTGCCACCTGCTGGTTGTGCTGTTGTAAATAAATCACAGGTCCTCTCAGGATCTGTTTCCTCATCTGTAACGTGGGGGTGCCAAACAGCCACTTCACTTGGTTGTAGTGAGAAATTCATGAAATAATATAAACATCTTTTAACTGTAAAGCCAGATATGAATATACTTTGTCATTTTTTCCAGTGCTTGTCACTAGCTGTCGGAAGCCTGGATGGATGGATGGATTAATGGGTGGACAGATGGATGAATGGTTGCATGGACGGATGGACAGATTAACGGGGAGCCAGCATGAGAGCCAGGAGTAGTGTGATGGAAGCCAAAAGAGGAGGGAATTTCAAGAAATGAGAGAAGGCGTGTTGATTGACCACAGCATCACATACAGTAAAGCAAGCAAGGAATGAGGGGAAAACAAGTCTTTCAACTCAGTAGTCGCTGGTGACCTCAGGACAAGTCCTCCTCAGCCTTTTCACGTTTTCTGTGCTTTCAGTGACGGACCTTAATTGTAACTTCATCGCTTTACTGCTTTTTATATTTTCGGAGGGAAATCAAGTTGATTTGCACACACAGCAGAATTGGTGAGATTACTCCAGCTGCCACCAACAGGTGCAGACAAGTGAAGAAGTGAGCATCTGAGGATAAGAGAATACCCCACACACTTATTGTAATAGGGCCCAGTGAACCTCAGTTATTTCTTACATTGCCATGGATAAGTAGGTTTCAGTTTCTAGGGTCGTTTCATTTCTAACTCCCTGCATTCCAATAGGAGGAACAGGGCTGGATGTGTAGGCTGCTAGCCGTGGTGTGAGATCTGTGTGAGGGCAGTTTCACTGCTGTGAGCTTCTTTGGGGTCTCTGTTTACATTTCACTTTCTACCAGAACCGTCCATGCAGGGTAGGTCACTCTAACACACACACACACCGCAGCTAAGTCCATAGGCCCATGGTTACTCCAACATGACAGCTTAGACCTCACCGAGATGCAGCCCGTCTCTCTGTGTGCGGGCCCTGGAGGCGAGTGGCCCAGGCTGCACCAGAGCCCCACGCTTACCATCTCGGGACGGACTTCTGTTGAAAAAGAAAGATGTGATGTTAATGAACCTCCAGTGGCCAATCTCAGCATTCATCTTCACCCCTCCATGCTCTAAACCCTGGCTGACGAAACTAGATACTCCACAGGAAGAACGTTAAGAACAAACTAGAAGAAGGGTACCTGGGTGGCTCAGTGGGTTAAGCCTCTGCTTTTGGCTCAGGTCATGATCTCAGGGTCCTGGAATAGAGCCCCACACCATGCTGTCTGCTTGACAGGGAGCCTCCTTCCCCCCACCTGCCTCTCTGCCTACTTGTGATCTCTGTCTGCCAAATAAATAAATAAAGTCTTTAAAAAAAAAAAAAAACTAGGAGAAAAGACCACCAGTTATTTCATTTCCATGTAGTAGTTGATGGTGTGGAACATGGGTCTGTGAAGGAAGGAGGCAGTCTTCCAAGAAGACTTTAAAATGGTCCCGGGTGGGTTCGAAGACCTTGAGCATGATGGCTGAAGCCCTTGTTGCCCATCTAAAGACCAATCCATGCATGTCTCTGCTGCTTCCCCACAGCTCCCAAGTCTAGAACTTTCCTTGACAGTCATAGGGCAAACGCCTTGTACCTGATTCAGTGGCAGACCCTCACGGGGAAGCTGGGTGGTCTGTGTGAGGAGGCAGGGGTGGAACCTCTCCCATGGCTGCCCAGCAGGGGCAGCAGAGCTGGAACCTGGAACCATTAATCTGCCCTCCCTTTGGTCCCCCAAAGGAGCAAACCCCAAAGCTCTTGAGTTCTTCAGATGTCCAGAAACACAAGGACACAGTCTCCTGCTTCAGACGGAAGAGCTTGGTGGTTCAGAGTTGGGTTAAGAGTTCCCCTCCGCCCCACCGAGTTCCTGTCCTCTGCTGGCTGAAATCTCCTGTGTAGCGAACGGGTGTGATCATGCTTTCTCGGGGAGGCAGTGTGAGGATTAAACACCATAATGCATATAACGTGCTTCGACGGAGCCCTCCCCAGCAGGGGAAGTGAGCTAACAGAGGCATGGAAGCCGTGGTAGATTGAACCCCCTTTCCAAGTTCTGGTCTGACTTAGGACACCCCCCTGGGCCCCAGCTCAGCCTGCGCTTCCAGAACATCATACGCTGGGTGGTTCTTAGAGGCTGAAGTTGGGAATCGTGAGAAGACAGGAGTCCATGATGGGTTTGGGGTGGAGGACAGGTACAAGGAAAGGGGTCAGGGAAGAGCTCTCTGGAAGGCCTAGTGAGCCAGAGAGGGGCTGGAGGCGCAGGGGGAGCAGCCAGGAAGAGAAGCAGCTAGACTCAAGCCCCAGCATGACCGTGTCACAGAGCCCAGGCAGGAAGGAATTCCAGGGAGTGTCCGATCTTTTAGGAAGGTAGCCTAGGACGGGCACTAAGAATAAGAAAAAAAGCTTCTGAATCATATTTGCCTTTTCAGTGAAAGTGAATTCAAGTTAATTCGGTTGTAGAGCTTTAAACACATATGTCATCATTGGAAATACCCTAGAGCACTGTAAAAACTTACCAAATTGCTACTCACTAACCGTCAACACTCTAAGAGCAGGAACCCAATCTTGCAAGCAGATTTGAAAAACTCCTGAGGCCAGGAAAGACATCGGTCTGCCAGTCCCCTGTGCCTAAGTTCTTCTCCCGATCATAACCAGAGAAGTTTCCTTAAGTTTCCATGCCTGCTCCTTGCCATCCCGCATCCTCCCCGCTATTAACAGCGACAAACAATCCTGATCTGCTTCACAAATAAAACCCCCTGGGAGAACCAAGGGAAGAAATACTAACCGAGAACCAGGATGTGATCTGTTTGGACCTCTGCCTGACTTCTTTTATTCCCCTGACGTCTTTCAGGACCCTTCCGTGGCTTTTATATGACTTCTGCTGTACTAAAGGTCTGAAGGTAGTATTGGGAGCCTATTGCGTTTGAGGACTGCCTTGGCTTTTGAATTTTTTGCTATAGTTTTGGGAATTTTTTTCTTTCTGTGCAAATCAAAACAAACCCCACATGTGTTTAATTTTTTTTTTAAGATTTTTATTTATTTGTCAGAGGGAAAGCACGAGCAAGGGGGAAGGGCAGGAAAGGGAGAAGCAGATTCCCCGCTGAGCAGGGAGACAGATGCGGAACTCAATCCCAGGACCCTGGGATTATGACCTGAGCCAAAGGCAGACGCCTAATGACTGAACCACCCAGGCGTCCCTCACACATGTTTAATTTTAAGTGTTATAAAACCTCTCATCTCCTAGTACAAGAGTGCTCATTTCTTTTGTCCATTTTGGGGTGTCAGGGCCCTGGAGCATGTAACTTAGGGTCCTGGACTTACTGGAGGGGGGATCTAGAGGTCACCATTAAGTGGATGCACTCTTTATTAAGTCAATAGTTATAAAGCCCTTTGCAATAATGCTTAATAATTGTGTTTGTGGGACTGACTGCTGAGATTGGAGAAAGGAAAAACTTTCTAAGTGTAACTGTTCTTGCTCCAGACCATAAGTGAATGGCCCGTCTCGTCTTCCCTTCATCTATCATTTATTTATTACATTTGGTGGGTCTGGTTAGTGGTCGAGATTCCTTCAGCTCCTGCTACATCCAGGCTGCTATTATGCAATCATCTTTGATAAAACTTAACAATAGACAACCCTGGGCCCTGGGGCATAGTGCGATGTCAAACCCCATTCCAAACTATATTGAAAGGCATGAAAGAGAAGCATTCCCCAGTCATTTCCAATTGTTTAAAAAAAAAGTCGTAAATCACTAGTTCCGCAGAGAGCTCCCCCAGATCCCATTCTCCTCCTGTCTCATGACCTTTAATGTAAGAGCGTGATCACGGTGAGGTGCGCCCTCCTTGTGTACGGGCTTTTTCTCAGATGTGATTATTTGGGTTAAGAATGAGTGCCCTTGGACACATTTGGCGTGCACCAAGACAAAATCCGGATGGTGGGAAAAGGCAGGTTTGGTGGCCTGAGCCTTCCACAGATCATGTGCAAGGAAAGGGCATAGATGGAGGGAGAACTCGTGGCCACTTATAAGAAATGTAAAGGACATCTAAAAATACGGGTTGGGACACCTGGGGGGCTCAGTCGGTTAAGCGTCTGCCTCGGGCTCAGATCCTGGTCCCTGCTCAGCGGGGGGCCTGCTTCTCCCTCTTCTGCCCTGCATGTGCTCTGCACACTCTCACTCTCTGACAAAGAAAGAAAATCCTCAAAAATAAAATAAAATATGGACAGGACTGGCCTACAGCGTCTCGGGATACGTGGGTGATGACACCATAAATAAACACGAGGAACTGAAGTTAGGAGTGCGGTGGCTTCTGGGAGCCGGGGAGGGACGAGGGCTGCAGTTGGGACCGGTGCGTGGAGGCGCCTCTTGGGGGGAGCAGCACAGTCCCCTCCCCTCCCCTGGCCAGTGCTTCCTGGGGCGCTTGCCTTCTCATCTTGCCCAGTGCGGTCCGTTTGCCTTGTGTGGTTTTGAGTGTCTATGCTTTGTTTTACAATAGAAACTTCTGTTTTAATGAGTCCCCTTGGGGATTATATTACCTATAGTCCTTCCAGAATTTGGCTTGGGGAGAGGGGGAGGGGTGGTCATCTTAAAATATGTCTTTGTTTTCTCACAGAGAGGTAAATTATAAATCCAGTTGGAAATCCACCAGTGGGGTTTTCTGGCAGCTTGGTCGGAACTGTGAGCCTGGGGCTGGAGCGTTTTCTGGGTTCTGGCTACTGAAAATCCTCTGGTCTTTCTTTTTTCCCTTTTTCTTTTTAATGTAGCTAATTATCTAGTCAGATGCTTTTGGTACTGGTATAAACACCTGCAAACCCACCCTCCCTAAACAGACTTTGGGAGCCTGACAACATCTTCTCCCCCTCTTCCTCCTCCCTGATCTCTGGAAATCGCTAAAGGCCACAAAGGTTTGCTTTGGGGACCTTCCCCCTGCCATGAGTCCCTGCTTTGTCCACCTCGCTGTCCCTGGAAATGCCGGTCTGCAGCGACTACCCTTGTGGTATGATCTTAGGGTGCCCTTTCACATCTCTCTGTCCAGCAGGGATACCAGTCCTTTACCTCGAGGCTTCCGTCCCTGTGAAGTGTCATTCCACGAGAGCACTGACCACCTTAGCACGAGGAAGTTAGGTGAGAGCTGGTTTTAACAGGGGATACAGTTAAAGGGTAGGCTCCTGAAGCCTGAGGTGAGGACACAGGAAGGGAGAACACGACAGGGGGTTCTTCTTCATATTACACCTGGCCTCAACTCGTTGATATTTTTCAGCTAACTCTAGGATCGCACTAAAACACGACATTGCCATCTGTCCCTGGGCCTGCATGAAGCTAGTTGTCCAGCTCTCTCGGTGCATAAGCCTGAGTCCAAACCTGTTTGGGAAGGAAGGGCAGGGACCTCATCTGGTTTTGCTCACCATTCAATTCTCAACCCCCGGCACGGTGCTCGGCACACAGCACGTGCCCAGGAGACACTGGATGAAGACGATGAATGAATGAACGGGGGACCAGGCCAAAACCAGCTTGTAGTGGGGAAGTGTTCGCAGGGATCCCCCAAGAGGGGCAGGGAGAAAGGGACTGCTGTCGCTCCGTGGGCTCTCAGGGACACCTTCCCCTTGCCTCCACCTCTAGGCATCTCCTTGGCAGCAGCCTGGGGTCAGCCCTCTGTGCCTCCCTTTCCTCGACAAAGGACTCAGCCAGCACCTAGTTCTTGAGAAGTACCAGCTCTTCCCACGGTTTCTCCCGCTTAGGCGACACTTCTGGGTCACGGAAGTATTTCCCCACACGCTGTCTCAAGGGCGCTGCCCAAAAGCTGCATGAAGTAGGTACTTCCCACTTCCCAGAGGCAGAAACTGAGGCCAGGAGGATTCAAGTCACTTTTGAGGAGCAGCGCTATAACGGGAACCTGGAACTTGGGATCTGTGTGTCAGGGATCCTTCCTGCTGCCCTGTCCTAGGCACCGGGATCCCAGTAAAGCGGGATCAGAGATCAGCCTGGCCCTCAAGAAGCTTCAGATCCGCTTCGGGCACAGAAAACGACCTCACACAAGGAAACGTAGGCCACTGAACATTCTGGAGCACTTCCCAATCTTTCCCTGGGTGGCTTCACAGAGATGGTCCAAAAGATTCCTGCTGGTGCCTCTCAGAAGGTTTCTCTCTCTAAACTATTTACAGAGTATGGGTCAATAAGGTGTAGTAATAATAAGGGTAAATCAGATTTATGGATACGAGTATGGGTAATAAGAGTATTGGGAGTGGGTATGGGCTATGGGTTAAAATAAGAGTGTGGGTCAATCAGGGGTAATGATAGTAAGGGTAAATAGGGCGGCAGCGGGCTTTCACTACTGTAACGGGGAGGCCATAAATAATACAAACCCAGAGGAAATCCCAGAGACCTTATTTTGACCAGTTGTGTCAGTCTCACACTTCAGCCGCAGACCTCATTAGGAACGACCATGTTGCGGCTAGGAGAAAGAAAGCAATGGGTCGAATCCATCATGGAGATGACCATTCCCTGTGACAGAGTTACTCCTCCGCACGAAGAACCGCCCATGCTTTTGGACCTACTCCCCCGCCCCGAGCTCTTCCGCATCCCTCTCTTCCAGTGGCCTCTGTTGGCAAAGGGCCCGCTGACCACTTGGCTGAGTTATAATCCTTTAATTCGTCTATGCCTAGGAGGAAGAGGTGCTTTATTTAGAAGCTTACCAGTGAAACCTTCCGAGTCTCTAGTTCCCGATGAGCTTGCTGGCATTGGGATGATCCCAGGGTCTGCCCGCTGTGCCCCCGATCTACTGAGCACAGAAGGACTGATAGCCAGGAAGCTATCCACTGGGCAGCCAGCGTGCTGCAGACTGAGGGAAGGTTGTGGCTGGGTTCGTGCACAGAGGACAGACTGATGCAGGAAGGCAGAAGAATGAGAAAATCTTTGAAAGAATAACCAGATCTTGTTATGCTCCTCCTGGGGCAAAAAGAGAGAAGAATTGATCGTCTTGAGCCCCAGGTTGGAGCTAGTCCCCAGGTTGCCAGGCAGTGGTTCTTAGCCACGACTATACATTAGGGTGGCCTGGGAAGCTTTCCCATAATGTGGTGCTAGTCCTGGCGTCTGTGTTTTTAAAACCACATGTCATTCCAGCGAGTAGCCAGGCTTGAGAACCAGCAATCAGACCAGCATCAGAACCAGCAATCAGGGTGGTGATGGCTTTGTCGTGGGTAGGCGTGGCTAGGCTGAACTTCATCTCCCAGAATTCCCTGGCCTGTGGGTTCCTCTTTGGGTTGGGCCACAGAGGGCTCAGGAAAGCTGGAGGACAGAAGGGAAGCAGTATGTGCATTGTGGTCTTCCTGCTGGCTCACCCGATTGCCAGGTAGCAGTGGCCAGGCCTGCCATCCCTCCGCCTTTCCAGGCATCCCGCCTTGGCTTCTCTGACTCTCCGGCCAGCTGCAAGTGCTTAGCTCCATAGCTCCTGGGGTATAGATATCCCTACTGTCAAGGTCAAAGGCAGCAGGAGTTTTAATCCATCCTAATGGGATTCTAGATTGTTCTTGGTCTACCAAGGTCTTTCCTTCCTAACTGCCTGCCCTATGGACTTCACGCTCCAGTATCGAACACCAAAACAACAGCCCTATAGGGGCTGTTAAACCAGCAAGTCCTGTTTTGAAAGGTCCAAGTCCCGTCCTTAATACATATATATACAGATCCACCCGGACCCTCCTCGTAGGTCTATTTCCTCTACTGAACCGACCGATATGGCTAGCTTTCAGGACTGTGGAGTGAGGGCTTGTTTCCATCCACAGAGAAAAGGCCTTTCTTGAGCCGGGGTCTCCGTTTAAGAAAGAGATCCCAGCGAGTCTGACACTTTCCTGCCTCAACCGCCATCCCCCAGGGTGACACATGAGGGGCAGTTTGAAAATCCTTGGTAGATTCCTGCTCTCCGAGTCCAGTAG
Source organism: Mustela putorius furo (assembly GCF_011764305.1). Taxonomy (NCBI): domain Eukaryota; kingdom Metazoa; phylum Chordata; class Mammalia; order Carnivora; family Mustelidae; genus Mustela; species Mustela putorius. The sequence goes on from NW_025421998.1 coordinate 18,854,087, forward strand.
GTGCGTGGGAAACCAGACTTCTCTGGGGAAAACCTTAAAGATGTAAATTCCTGGACTTGACTTGTGAGAATTTTTAAAAAGCCTCCTTCACCCCAGCCTTTCTGGGTTGTTGATAACATGCTGGTTCCTGATGTGGATGCTGGTCACATGAGGCTGTTTTGTACACCCAGAGTTAGAGGGCGTACACTTGTGATTTTTGCCCGTTCCTATATACATGTTCTATCTCAGTTTAAAAAAAAAATGCACCACCCCCCATCCCTCACCCTCCCACTGCCCATAATCCCATATTCCAGTGACTGGCCAAAGTTGACAACCGCTGATCTAGACGATTCCTTGGACCCTTCCTGACAAAATTCAGAGAGGAGCAGCAGAAAGATGTTCGGCCATTGGGAATGGTTAAGTTGTATCCATAATCCTGATGATACAATCCCACGCTGTTACTGGAACACTCGAGAAGAACGTGAAACAATGAGGCTGCCGGCCAGCTTGAAGCAGGGGGCCTGGGCTGTTAAGGAGAAAGAGAAGCTTGGAGGATCATACTGGAGCCAGATCATGGAAGGCTTTGAGTGGCAAACTGAAAAAAAGGAAAAGCCACTTTCAGAGAGTCAAGACCTTATTTTGAGGAGAAGCAAGGGGGACAGTGTGGTTGGGGAGGGGGCCTTACAGATTTGGAAAGTGATGGGTAAAAGTAACATTTTTTAAAAATTTTTTTAAGATTTTATTTATTCATTTGACAGAGATCACAAGTAGGCAGAAAGGCAGACAGAGAGAGAGGGGGAAGCAGGGTCACCGCCGAGCAGAGAGCCCAATGCGGGGCTCAATCCCAGGACGCTGGGATCATGACCCGAGCTGAAGACAGAGGCTTTAATCCACTGAGCCACCCAGGCGCCCCTAAAAGTAACATTTTAAACAGTGCATTTGTAAAGGTAACATTGAACTGTTTGCAGTGCATATTGGTGAATGACAGCAGAGAGCAGGCCTTGGCCTGGAGATGGGACATGACCTTCCTTTGGTGTTAAAACAGACTACACTGCACTTCCTCCTGAGGTGCCTGCAGGCTATACACACAGTTCTGGAATGTTCTTAAATAGAAAAAAATGGGGGGTAGACCCCCAGTTCTCCCATTTGAAGGCCAAGGAGATCGCTATGAGGCACAACTGTAATAGGTACGTGAAGATTTTGAAGTCAAAACGCAGGGAGAAACTTCATGGGCTGATTCATTTTAGGCCTTAAGTGTCCAGAACAGGTCCAGCCGTGGTTCTCGGCAGGGCGCCTGGACTTGGGGACCAGAGGGTATGGGGACAACAATAGACAAGCAGGTTGGGTTGCAGTTGTTTCTGGGGCTTTTGAAATAAAGAACAGGCCCTACCCCAGAGGGATTCTGAAGCTCCCCTCAATTTAAATCCTCCAGCCCACACGCTGTCTTGTCTCTACTTTAATATCCAGGGACGGAGTTTCCCTTTTCTGAGTGTGACAACTCTGTGCCCCTCCCCCACACCGCACCCCCCAGGTCCCAAAAGACACCTCCAAAAACTACAGCTCCTGAGCTTTCACAGTAAGGGCAGAATTAAGCTTAGTACATGGGTTAAGAAAATTGGTTAAGAAAATCAAACCTGGGGGCGCCTGGGTGGCTCAGTGGGTTAAGCCGCTGCCTTCAGCTCAGGTCATGATCTCAGGGTTCTGGGATCGAGTCCCGCATCGGGCTCAATGCTCAGCGGGGAGCCTACTTCCTCCTCTCTCTCTCTCTGCCTCTCTGCCTACTTGTGATCTCTCTCTGTCAAATAAATAAATAAAATCTTTAAAAAAAAAAAAAAGAAAATCAAACCTGGCTGGTTCAGTCAGAGAAGCATGCACCTCTTCATCTCAGGGTCATGAGTTCGATCCCCTGTAGGGTGTAGAGATTACATAAGTACATAAAACTTTGAAGAAATAGGAAGAAAATCAAGCCATAGGTATCATCCAACTTCTTTTGAGAGATAGACGTTCTTTCTCCTTCCAATCTGACTTAAAGGATTTTCATTCACCCTTGAGTATTCCTCCCTGCTGTAACCACGCCCTAAACTTGATTTTGAGGACCGGCCACTGAGAACCCTTTAATTCCCCAGGGAATTCCCTCTGGAGCCCCACAGACTCCCGAACCTCTCTCTACCAGTTCACGGGCATGTGCGGAGGGAATGCGAACCAGTCCTCGCATCAGTTGCGGTCTAAAATAGCTAGCAAGGCAACTGCAGTCATGAAAACGGTAACATGCAGGCACTCCAAAGGGAGAAGCCAGTTCCCATGCCCTCCTGCCATTTCCTTCCTTCTCCTCCTGAAGATAATTTGAGAATCGATGTCCACAAGTTTTCTCTCCCACTGCCCACTCCCCTCCCCTACCTGAGGGCCTTTCATGGTTTTTTCCTTGCCAGCATCTTTCAGGAAAGGGAAGTTTACTTTAATAGTCTGGCCTACTGGCTCGTGAAACCACCTGACCTTCTCCTTGCTCTCCTGGGTGGGCCCAGCCCCGAGGACGCAGACGAAGCCCTGTCCACGCCAGGCTCCGGTTGTTCTGCTCACATCATGTGTAGCAGCTCTCCAGAGCACTTCACTTGGCTAATACAAGTTGGCAGAGGCACAGGGTACAAAAGCCCCAAATTCCAGGGCTCGACAAGGAAGCCTCTAGAAGCAGGAGGGTGAGCCTTAGCATTCTGACTCAGTCATGCTCAGGTTCAGGTAGCCCAGAGGACGCCCGGCTGGGTCAGTTTCAGGCAGGAGGGCTCCCGTGATGTCAGTGTCTTGTGTGCACAGATCTCACAGCGCACCTGTCCATTGGTGAGGTCCAACAGGCGACATCTACTTGAAACACACAACTACAGAGTGTTAGAGCTGGAAAGAGTCCTCTACCGCAACCCCTCACTACAGTAATGGGACCCCAGACCTGCTGAGGCCATGCAAGTGATTTGCCCAGAGCCCCTCAGGTGGCAAGAGAGGTGGCCCACGCTCGCGGGGGTCAAGGTCTAGCGCTCCACCATGGCCCCTGGCCCCTTTTCGCAGATACAATGTCTTTTCATATTTCTTGTCAGGAGCCTGAAGGGCCGGGACATTACCAGGTACAGCAGAGGGCCCCAAGGCCCCTCAGACCTAGAAAAGTCACAGCCCCCACCTAGGCTGGGCCTTGGGGTTGGGCATACTTTTTATTTTTTGTTTTTTTAACCACCAGTAATCCTTCCAGCTCATTTGCCTTTGTTTCTTCTGTCTCAGTCTTCCTTTCAGTTACTTTTTAGTTAGGTCTCTAGGGGACTGCATATGTCGGGGGGATGTTTCTGAGAACTCTGTAGGCAAGAGATATCATGTCTCTTAGCCTCGACTAGGATAAACTTCCCCAACCGGTGTTACAGTAAAAAAAAAAAAAAAAAAATAGGGGGGGATGTACCTGCCCAAACAGAATCTGTGTATCACGATTTTACATCCGTAACACGTGTGTCCACATGGGTGGAAGTGTGCCTTATAACATTCGGGGTGGCGGGGGACGTGTATTTCATTACAGGTGGCCTTTTCTTTAATTGAAATGTAATTGACATATAACATCGTATTTGCTTTAGGTGTCCAACATAATGATTTGATACACATATGTATCCTTAATTCATCAAATCATTATGTTGGACATGTTGTTCACATGTCCCTATGAAAATATTCGAAAGGGGGGGCACCTGGGGACCCGAGTCAGTTAAGCGTCTGCCTTCGGCTCAGGTCATGATCCCGGGGTCTTGGATCGAGTCCTGCGTAAGGCTCCCTGCTCAGCAGAGAGACTGCTTCTCCCTCTGCCTGCCTCTCCCCCTACTTGCGCTCGCTCTCTTCTCTCTCTCTTTCTCCGACAAATAAATAAATAAAATCTTTAAAAAAAAAAATTTCAAAAGGTACCAAGAGGGTCTACAGTGTACTGACAAGTCTTCCTTGCCCCCAGCTACCCGTTCACCCTCCCAGAAGCCATAGCTATTAACTCCTCCCGGAGTTAGGCAAGCATAAATGTGTTCATTTCTTTTTCTTTTTTAATAAGTGGGTGTGTATTATAGACACTGTTCCGCTGCTTGCTTCTTTAACTTAACAATGCATTCATTCATTACTTTAACTAACATGTACTGAGCTCCTATTAGGTGCCACTCAGTAGCTAGAATACAAAGGGAACCAAATAGATCCCCGGCCTCTAGGAACTTAGTGAGGGGATAGAGACGAGAAAAGTCGGCGTGGGGGAGGGCGGGAGTGCTGTTTCCCATGAGTCAGTCAGGGAAGGCCGGTCTGAAGAGGCTTGAGGCTGCTCCTGCGTGAACTTGGAGACGGGCCTCATAGATACTTGGCAGAAGGACTCAGCAGGGAGAGCAGCCGGGGAAGACCCTGAAACAGGGGCGTGCCAGGCAGGTCATGCCCCTGTGGCAGCAGAGCTGGGGTGCCTGGAGCTTCTAGGGTGAAGGACAGGGAGAAAGGGGCATGACTCTGCAGGAGACCCGCGGGGTAGACCCTTGTGAGGGTTAGTCCGGAGTGAGGCGGAAGTGCTTGGGCAGGTTTTGAGCTCCCTCTGGTCACCGGCAGAGAACACACATGGAAAGGGATCTGATCAGAAGGTGCTCGTGGGAGCCCCAGGGAGAAAGCGCCATGGCCTGAGTCAGGCTGGTGTCAGTGGTGCTGGGGAAAAGCCAGTTCTGGGTCTGTGTTGGCGGGAGAGGGGCAAACAGGATGATGTGGCTGACGGTGAGACTGTGGGGGGCCAGTGAACAGGAGGCTGCACTGACCCTCCGGGCTTGGCCTGAGCAACCAGGCGAGTGGAGGGGCTGGACTGAGATGAAAAGTGGGGGAGGGGAGAAGGGGAGCTTTTGGCTTTGCGTGCTGCCTAGCGGTGCCCCTTCAACAGGCAAGATTTGGATGTTGGATCCAGGAGTGGGGACTTCAGACAGAGGTCGGGGTTGGGGGACAAATTCGAGACTCATTTGAGCCCCGGGAGCAGAAGAGATCAGAGCTGAACATTTTTCATACCCCAGGCCCTCTGCAGGAAAGGAAGAGGATGCTGACTCCGGGGCCTCTTCCCCCTCTCGACAGGTCTCCATCCGTTGCCCTCAAGGCCAGAGGGATTCATGTCCTGTCACCACTGTCACTCCTTTATGGCCAAACGCACGGTGCAGTCGCATAGTGTGGCGTCGAAGACAGAGCATTGGGTGGGGGGTCGGGACACAGAATCCAGGCCAGCTCGGGCCCATTCAGCCAAGGGATGACAAGCCACGTCACCTGGATGGGTTAAAGTTGGGTGGTCTCTGAGGACCCTTCCCACAGTAATGTTATATGCCCATGAGTCCAGTGGCCCAAGGAGGACAAAAGAAATCCCTGCACACCCTTTTCCAAGGACATTCACAAAGTGGAAGGGAGGCAGTGTGGTTGACTGTGCAGTGCTTGTCTGGGCTGAAGGAAGATATTTCAGACTCACAGAAAAGTTGCAAAAAATAGTTTGACCCCCTCCCCATATATATGTGTGTAGATAGACATTTTCATATGTTTTATATATTGTGTTTTAAAGGTTTTTTGAGCTGTTTGAGAGTAAGTTGCAAAGTGTCATGTCCTCTTACCCCTTAATATTTCAAAGTGCATTTCCTAAAAACAAAAAACTCTCTTACATAACGGTAATATAATTATCAAGATCAGGAAACCAGTGTCACCAACAGAGACCTTATTCAAATGTTGCCAGCTTCTCCACAGAGCCAAGAAAAAAGGTAAAGATCCAGGATTACATGTTGGGTTTCTCTGTCATGTCCCTTTAGTCTCCTTGAATCGGGGAGAGTCCTATAGCCTAAGGCTCCCAGCCTTGACCCTAGTCAAGATTACAAGATAATAATCTTACAAAATGTCCCTCAGTTTCCTTTGCGTGATGTTCTCCGAGGGTTAAATTCAAATTTCGTATTTGGGGCAGAAGGCCCTTGCCACAGGGTGAGGTCTGAGTCTGAGATGTTGGGACAAGGACAAAGGGAAGGCAGGGCAGGGCCACTCCGGAGAGGAGGGGAGGCCCTTTTGGTGGGGACCCGACAGCTGGTCCCCACCAAAACTGGACTGGGACCTAAAGAGAAGGTTCACCTGGTCTGGATGCCATGCATGTTAAATACTTTCTGAGCTAATGTTTGGCAGGAAAGTAGGTTTATTCTCCCCAATTATTCAGAGCCATTAAAAAATCATTGATTCCAGGGCGCCTGGGTGGCTCAGTCAGTTAAGTGTCTGCCTTAGGCTCAGAACAGGATCCTAGCATCCTGGGATAAAGCCCCGAGTTGGGCTCCCTGCTCAGCGGGGAGCCTGCTTCTCCCTCTGCACCTCCCCCCCACTCATGCACACACACTCTCTCTCTCAAATAAATAAATAAAATCTTCAAAAAATCATCACTTCCGTGTAGGGCCTATGTAGGATACACACTTAACATGCCTCCTCTCACTCAGTCCCTCAGTGACCCGAGGCTTAGCAGGGTTTCCCTTGTTTTACAAATGGGGAAACTGAGGCCCAGGGAGCAGACGCAGTTAGGGGAGTATCATCGGGCCTCTGCCCCCACCCAAGCTCGTGCTCTTTGCACTCCACGGCGCTGTTTCAAACCTAGGAGAGGATTTCCTCAGCAATCAGCCCTTGCCTGGCTTTGCTCACAACAAGGCTTGAATAAAGACTCCAGCTCTATTTTCCACTCATGTCAGTGATTGATACTTGATTAATGTTCAGGATTGCCGTCATCTAGAGCGTAATTTTCACAGATGCAAAGACCAATTTTGTTGTTACTGAGGCGGAAAGATCTATTTCCTCCTAACTTAGCAGACAGAGTTGGAGGGAGCCAGTAAGCACCGGGGCGTCTCGCTGGCTAATTCAGAGAGGAAGCTGTGCTGCATCTGGCCTCCTTAGCCTCTGTGGTGTGTGGGGCAGGAGGCGGGCAGGGGACGGCGGGCTCAGGGCACAGGCGTGGGCACCGCCTGGACTACGATGACTCTGTATCTGGGTGTATCTGGGTGACTCTCCTCTGTCTCTAAGCGGGGGAACCTCTCAGCTGCCTTCTCACTGTCGCCCTAAGGGGCTTCGTGGAATCGTGGCCAAATCTCTTTGTGGACTTGACAGATGCCATGAACATTACTTCCCCACCCAGCCAGAAATCCTCGTGGAGAAGAGTCCTGTCCTGTCAGAACTGCTAAGCCAGGCTGCTGCACCCCACCACACACCCACCCCCCGCAGCTCTCAGGGACACCGGTTCGGGTACTGGGTTCAAGTTCAGCTCTGTGCAGCAGGCTACCCAGCCTCTTGGGGTTTCTGGCCGTGGGAAGAGTGTGCTGAGTACCTAGCCCCCGTTCCTGGCACAGAGAGGCAATCAACTTCGGTTTTCCCTCTTCTCCCTCCATTATTTCTGCCCATTCGCCTTCTCCTTATCAGTGTTGCTCTCCTGCTCCCTCCTTTCCCCTCTCTGACTCCCTTAGTCAAAGTGAGAGTTGTTATTTTGTACCAGTATCACGAACCGAGACTAGGAGGCCGAGTCCCCTGCACACTGACCAGCAAAGTAAAAAGACCCATCAAATCCTAGTTTGGAAAGCAATGACCTTGGCCTTAGGAGGTCTTGCTTTCCCCCAGAGAAGCATTCATTCGCTTCCTCATTCTAGCTGGAGGACCAGGGCTGGAAGTTGGGGCGGGCGCCCTGTGTTGAGACGGGGAAGGGCAAGCAGCTGGCCACTGGAAGATATCCACTAGGGGTAGCTGTGGGATCAGCAGCCAGTGACCAGCTTTGTAGGAGGGACCCGGTCGTGTGTGTGTGTGTGTGTGTGTGTGTGTGTGTGTGTAATGGAAAATGGGGTGGGGGATTTTTTTTTTTTAAGATTTTATTTATTTATTTGTCAGAGAGAGAGAGCACAAGCAGGGGTAATGGCACACAGAGCAGCCAGAGGGAGAAGCAAGCTCCCCGCTGAGCAAGGAGCTCCATGCAGGACTTGATCCCAGCACCCTGGGATCATGACCTCAGCCAAAGGCAGCAGCTTAACCCACTCAGCTATCCTGGTGTCCCAAGGTCAGGGGGGTGGGGGGAGCTTTTAAACTCAACATTGAAATCGCTTTCCTGGGGGTGCCTGGGTGGCTCAGTGGGTTAATGCCTCTGCCTTTGGCTCATGTCATGATCCCGGGGTCCTGGGATCGAGCCCCGCATCAGGCTCCCTGCTGAGCAGAGAGCCTCTTCCTCCTCTCTGTCTGCCTGCTTCTCTGTGATCTCCATCTGTCAAATAAATAAATAAAATCTTTAAAAAAAAAAAAGAATATGAGTATTTAGAGAAACAGTTGCCCCAGGGTAAGCGCTCAAGCCAATGGTAGCCATTTTTTATAGTGGCCAAGGGCCTGGACTCTCCAGCCAGATGGCCTGGGTCCACATTTCAGCTCTAACATTTCTAGGCTCACAGCCTTGGGGAGAAAGACGTTCCTTTACCTCTACCTCTCTGTGTCTCAGTTTCTGTATCTGTGAAATGGGTATGATCAGAGTATGTACATGAGAACATTGTTGTGAAAATTCATCAAAATCAAATGAATTCATATCCAGAAGGCACTTAGAAAGAGCACCAGGCACATATCAAGCAAACCATATTAGAGCTATTACTTGGGGCGCCTAGGGGGCTCTGTCAGTTAAGGGTCTGACTCTTGATTTTGGCTCAGGTCATGGGATCATGCTCGCGAGATCGAGCCCCGAGTCAGGCTCCTCACTGAGCATGGAGTCTGCTTAGGATTTTCCTTCTCACTCTGCTAGCCACCCCCCTCTTGCCTCCGTGCTCACACGTGCGCTGTCTCTATCTCTCCAAAAAGAAAAAGAGAGAGAGAAAGAGAGCAAGAAAGAGAGTTATCGCCTGCTGTACTGGTCAATGAGAAAATTACCCCTGGATTTTGCTCATACCCAGACATATTTGAAAACCTCAACAAAGAGACTGGTCATCTTGAACTTAGAACACAAGCTCTACTTCAAGGCTAGGTCCCTGCACCAAAGAAGACAGGGCATCTGCATCATAGAGTAAGTCACACGAGAGACAGAACACTCCTATTCCTTTGAAGTTCTCGTCTTTGCCTGGGTGCATGACAGCGTGTTCTTTGAGCAAGGATCTGGCGCTCAGGATATCTGTTTCTTAGGGCTGCTGTAACAAGTACCGCAGCAGAACTTTCTTGTCTTACGATTCTAGAAGCTAGATGTCTGAGGTCAAGCTGTCCGCAGGGTCTATTCCCTCTGAGGGCTGGGGGAGAGAATCTGCTCCATGCCTACCCCTAGCTTTTCGTGCTCCACCAGGCATCTTAGACCTTCCTTGGCTTATGGAAGCATCACCCCAGTCTCGGCGTTCACCTTCGCATGCTGTTCTCCCTGTGTGCATCTATCTCTGTGTTCAGATTTCCCTTTGCTAAGGACACGGTCCTATTAAATCAGGGCCCACCTTCATGACTTTGTCTTAATTCGATCATCTGCAAAAACCCTATTTACAAGAAAGGTCACATTCCCAAGTACGGGGGAGGTTAGGACCTCCACATCTTTGGGGGAGCCCAATTCAACCCATGGTACTCACAGTTCCTCAAGCCCTCACACTGGAATTGCTGAAACCACCTTCCAGCTGGCCAAGCTCTCAGCCCTCACCTCCCATTCCCGCTCACCTTCCACAAGGTGGGGGAAGAATCATTCTTCCACTCCATTGTCCCCATGGAGGCATTTCTTTCATTCCTGATATTGTGATTAGGAATTGAGCTCATATGGGTCAGAATCAAACATGTTGACAGCCAAGGCTGGACAAGGTTATAGGGAGGGGGTTGGCCTGGTTCTTGAGTAAGGAAAACTAAGGCTTTACTTTGTGTGAGGGACTGTCTGTTGGCCCCGTGCTCTGGCCGAAGTTCAGTGTGGTCATTTGGGGTCGTTTAAGTTTCCTCTGGGCTCTTTCCTGTATCCAGAGGAGGCCACACAGTGAGGTAGAATTAGCATTTGAAGCAGAGTGTCATGTCTGTTCTCTGGCTGCCCAGCTATGTGAACTTGGACCTGCCTTACTGGGGTTTAGTGTTCTCATCAGTCCACCGAGGAAGCTGGATTCACAATGAAGTGACTTTTGGCTGAGGTCAAAGGTATATGTGACTTTATACTTAATCCTTACAACAAGCCACTAGTATGGATGTTGTTGTCCTCATTCCACAAACAGAAAACTCCAAGAACTGAAAAGACCTCAGAAACCCACGTTCTTGGTGCTATGCGACCTCCACATTTTTCACTGACCCCGGTGGTTTTCCATCATACTGCATAGTCTAGTCACTTAGAAGAACTTCAGGTTCGAGGTGGAACATGTCTGGGAGGAGGGCCTCGGTCCTGGTACTTTTCGAGAGCTCTCTAGGTGATTCTGATACGTTTCCAGCGTGAGAGCCACAGCTCTAAATGTTCTGCGGATCTCCCCTGTCTAGAAGCTATATGAGTGCCCATGGCCCCTGAAGTCCTTGCTGAACTCCTCAGGCCCAGCCCTGGGAATTAAAATTCACTTGACCCAAGAATGTGTATTTTCTGATTCTGAGTGTCATGAACCACTGATCGAATCTGCTTTCTTCATTTGACACTGAGTGCCGTGCCCAAGGCCACACAGCTTGTTAGTGGCAGAGCTAGAATTCTCCCTCCCCTGCCGTTCCTCCATCTTTCTGCTCCACAGGTCTCCAGGGAAGGCATGGGATGCATGTTACAGTTACCTGAAAATGTTTTTTTAGATCTAGATGTCATGGCCCCAGCCCAGACCAATTAAGTTACAGCCTCTGGGGGTGGGCCTCAATGTCTAGCCTTATGGTAGCCTTTTACCAACTTTAGTGTCCATATGACTCCTGTGAAGGTCTGGTTAGAATGCAGATTCTGGGGCACCTGGCTGGCTCAGTCGGTTAAGCGTTCAACTCTTGGTTTCAGCCCAGGTCATGCTTTTAGGGTTGTGAGATGGAGCCCCACATCTGGCTCCCCACTGGGTGTGGAGCGGGCTTAAGGTTCTCTCTCTCCCGCTCCCTCCACGCCTCCCACCATCACACACAAGCATGTGTGTTCGCTCGCTCTCTCTTAAAAATATATATATATATATATGAAGTTCTGTATCATCATTTAAGGAAAAAAAAAAAAAAAAAGCAGATTCTGCTTCCATGGTCTGGGATGGGTTCTAGGAGTCTGCACTTTGGAACAGGCCCCCTGTGGTGGGTCCAGGGACCACACTTTGTGCAGCAGGGCCTTATGACGGTATGGCCGCAGGTCCCTCAGAGTGTGCAGACCTGCACACCACTGCTGGCATCCCCCTTGCCTGCCTCAGGTTGTGCTCACGCATTTGCTTTTGCTTACTCTCCAGCCGAGATTTTCCACTGCATCGCTTGTCCAAGTTGACCTCCCTACCCACACTTTAAAGTGTCTTGACCCCGGGGACCTTGGTTCCAAATTCCTCACCCCTGCCCTGCTCAACCCATCTACTGAGTACTGTGTTCTTCTCCAGCTGGGCAGATACTTAGGGCACATCCACTAAGCCATTTCTTTGTTAAGTAATCTCTACGCCCAATGTCGGGGCTTGAACCCACAACCCAAGATCCAGAGTCACGTGCTGTGTTGACCAAGCCAGCCAGGCGCCCCATTACTATAGACATACACCAGAACCATAGGCACAGCCCTTCCTGGAGGAGCGTGCTGTCCTATAGGGAAGGTAAAACAAGTGTGAAAGTCGCTGCAATTCACCCTGCGGAGAGTCACAGGCACCGTGCGTCCGAGTTAGGTGTGTGGGGCCAGACCACCTGGATTTGAATCCCAGCTCTGCTATAGCCCTGAGGCCTTGAGCCAATGACTGAGCCTCAGTTATCCCAATTATAAAAGAGGGACAGGAATAATACATCCTTCACAGGATTGTTCTGAAGGCTGAATGAACCAGCAGAATCAAATGCTGGCACACACGGTGAGCTGTATGTCTGTGCTAGTGCTGTGTAGTTACAGGAAGAGAGGATTGACACCCGTGTCGTGACCAGCTAGAGCTTGAGGGACTCGTTGCATTCGGGTATCCAGAGCGGGAGAAAGGGCATTCATGGTGGAAGAAAAATCATTGGCAGAGATCTGGAGGCAGACATACAAGGACATACAGAGCCTGGAGTTGAGACTGACAGATGCTGCTGGGCTTAGAATGGGATTAGAATGCCTGTTGGGGCCAGGTGGTAGGAATCCTTCAAGGCCAAACTGAAAAGTCCAGATTTTATTCTTGAAGCAAAGAGAGAGCCACTTCTGGGAGGGTTTTGTTTTATTTTGTTTTAAGATTTTTTTATTTTTTTAAATATTTTATTTATTTATTTGACAGAGATCACAAGTAGGCAGAGAGGCAGGCAGAGAGAGAGGAGGAAGCAGGCTCCCCACAAAGCAGAGAGCCCCATGCGGGGCTCGATCCCAGGACCCTGGGATCATGACCTGAGCCGAAGGCAGAGGCCTTAACCCACTGAGCCACTCAGGCGCCCCTTAAGATTTTATTTTTAAGTAATCTCTACACCCAAGGTGGGGCTCGAACTTATAACCCAGAGATGAATTGAATACTCAAGGCCCTTGAGTTCAAGTGACCTCGAACTAGGACATGAAAAGAGTCACATAGCATGGAATCCGTCTAAGCACTGGCGTTCACAACCCCAAGCCTTGGGCCACTCTCTGCTGGTGGAATCTTGTCCCTCCCAGCCACACAACTCTCAGATTATCCACTCTAGTTAAGAACTTCAAACAGGAACACTATTGTTGTTCCTTTCCCCTTCCTCTTCTTTTTTTTTTTTTTTTAATTTATTTGACAGACAGAGATCACAAGTAGTCAGAGGGGCAGGCAGAGAGAGGAGGAAGCAGGCTCCCCGCTGAGCAGAGAGCCCGATGTGGGGCCCGATCCCAGGACCCTGGGATCACGACCGGAGCCGAAGGCAGAGGCTTTAACCCACTGAGCCACCCAGGCACTCCCCTTCCCCTTCTTAATTCTTAAACCTAGAATAACAGACTCGAATGGTAGGCGGCATCTCAGCTCACATACACAGGTCAGTAGGCAACATACAGAACTACTGGCGAGTTACCTAACTTCTCTGCGCGCCTACAGGTGAGAAATTTGTCTGTAACATGAGGCTCTTAAGAGTACCTATCTCACTGAGTGCTCTTGAGGGTTAAAGGAGCTACTGCAAGTAAAGCAGTTAGCCCCCTGTGCCTAGCACGTGGTCAGTGATCAGTAAGCACTGCTATTATTTCAGCAGAGGAGATCTGAGCAGCTCCTGGTCTGCAGCATTAGAATGAGAAAGAAAATGTGGTTACCCAGTGGGAAAGGAGTAAAAGAATTGTAAAAGCATTGTATGTGAACGAACATCTATGGCAATAAATTTGAAAATCTTGAGGAAATGGAGAATTTCCTAGCAAAATATAAATTATCAAAATTGCCCCCAAAGAGGTAGAACACCTTGAATTGACCAATAACCATAGAATACTTTAGAAAGTTTATTAAAGGAGCCCTTTTTGAAAGGCCTTCATGGTCTCACAACTGGACACTGGCTTGTCTTCAAAAACCAGGTATCTTCTTTGTTATTCAAACTATTTCAGGTCATGGAATAAGATGAAAATTTCCCTCACTTCGTTTTATGAAACCAGCATGACCTCAGTGTTTAAACCTGAAAAGCACATGTCTCTTCTATCTGAAAAGCTTTGAGGGAAAAAATGACCCTACCAAAGAAAGATGGGGAAGAAAGCAGGACTGTGTGCACAAAGCATTTGCTCTAAGGCCCCAGGTTCTGCCCTGAAGGCGGGTAAGAATCACTGGGGAACGCCAGGCCCCACTCACAGAGATCCTGAGTTCACTAGTCTGGGGAAGCACCGGGCCATGGATACACTTTTCAACTCCCCAGAACCACTGCTTTCAGGGAACTGGAGATTATGTAAGTCCGCAAACCTGGGTTGGGGAAACCATCCCAGCACAGCAGAAGCAATTCGAGGAGAGACTTTTAGACAAAGCTTTGGTACAGTCAGAACTAGAAGAGGCAGCCATTGGCCATAGTCACACCAAGGCTCCCATCAGAGCCTAAAGGTCTCCAGAAAGCTCCACGTGCCGCGTCTTGAGAGACCAAAGACCTAGCCAGCAACAGAGCCACTTGCATGGGCAACTTCTGAGCCAGCAACCTTGCTCGCCACAAAGGAAGGCCAGGAAAGCCCACAGAGTTTCAGTCTCTGGACCCCAGTAGGATTTTAATGACAGACCTGCTCACTGTCGTGCCGCAAGGTCATTAAGCACACGTGCTAAGCAGTTACATAAATCATTAATTCGCAGTGTGGGCACACACTCAATCCACGGTCCGGCTTTTCCTCCTTCATTATTCCCCAGTTCCCGTGCTCGGCAGCAGCAGGGACAGCACTGTGACCACGCAGGCTGAAGCCTCATCAGACAGTCCTGTAGGCTCCCTAGAGGACAGATGTCCTAGATATCCGTCCTAGACCGGGGCCCTGGAAACCCTTCCAACCATCCATTGTCCTCAGAACTCAAGGTGACAATAATAGTTTTATATCCATCTTCAGTTCCGGCGTTAGGTGTAAATCTACTCTCCATCCCTTGTTTCATTAAATAATAATAATAAGGCAATTTGAACAACTTTCACCATAAGACAACATTTTTTTTTTAAATGAACAGATTGTTGGCTTAGGTTGGGTTAATTGATAGAGGAGAAATGCAAACCGTATTCCTGTGTGCACCACGCCACCTCCTTCCAAGAAAAAGAACCAGCAGGAAATCTCACTGGGTTCTCAGAGTCACCGCATCATTAAAGCAAGTGAAAGAACAAACGAAAGATCCCAAGGAGCGGTGGTGAGGTGGCACAGTGTCTGGTGTTCCCTTTATAATAGTCCCTAAAAGGAGCCTTTGGGGTGGGAATAGAAAACAAAAGGAATGGCAAAATATTAACTCCTGCAGCGGGGAGGGGTGGGTACAGGTGCCTCTAATGTTCTTCTTTCCCTTTGTGTGTTTGAAGTTTTTCCATCAGAAGAAAGAAAAAAAGACTGGGAGAGTCCACATGTGAGTAGGGATGAGCGTCCATGGCCACATGACCCATGGAAGCTTCTGGACCCTGAAATCCGTGGGGGAAAGTCCCGGAGGAGGGACAAGGGTCTCAGTGCAGATAAGCTTCTCAGGCCGTGTGAGCCATTGGCAGATTAATACTTAGCATCGCCTTGGCTCAGAGCAAGGGCCCTGTGAAAGGCAGCGAGCCGACAGCATCATTCCTATTATAGATGTTGTTATTATGCAGTCCAGGACATGGGGATCTCGTATGGAAGAGGCTGAATAAACAGGAGTTTCTTCTAGTATTTACCTTGAAACTGTCTTCAGCCCTGAGAGGACACAACACACCGCAGAGGGACGAGTCTTTGTTCCCATAGAATAAATGTGCCAGCTCTGTCTGCAAGCCTCCCCCTTCTCAGTGAGCGCTGACAATTTCATGCACCCCATTGGGAAGTGAGAGCGCGAATACAAAGGCGAGAAAATGCCAGAGCTGATGGAGGAATCCGGCCATGGCTCCAGGAAGGACAGTCTCCTGTGCATTCTCCTTGGCTCCCTCTGTCGCCCGCTCGCCTTGGCTCACGCCTCCTTCCTCTCTCTCCCCTTCCTCCTCTCCCCCCACCCCGCCCCGTTATTCACTTTGATTAGACTTTGGAAGACTTACAATATCTTCCCTTTGAAGAAAGCCTAGCCTGGTCAATGATGTTTATATGTCAACACTCAGGAATCACTTTCATTTACTAGTAAGCCCCATCTTGGAAGAAACTCCAGAACCGGCCAAGTCAAGGTTTTTAAAAAAATATAAAAGGAGACTCTGAGGGTTGTGAAGGCTTTAGAACAGAACACAATAGCCGACAGGCCCTCAGCTGCAGGAGAGGCCGGGGTGGGAAGAGCTGGTGTGTGCTTGAATCAAATGGTAACCAAAGATTATTGATGGTCTACTTAATCTGCAAAGGATTACCTTGACAGGAATTGGGCTGCCTCTCCTGATTTGTGTCCAACCGTTGAGTTTTTGAGTGATGGCGGATCGGCCCCCGCCAGAAGCCGCAGCTGCCTCGGGCTCCGAGGCCCACTGAGAAGCGGTGGGAGCAAAAGATGGGAGTTTGGGGTATTGTTTTGTTCGGTTTTGTTTGTGTGTCTGTCCTTGCGTTTGGGTTTTGGTTTTATTTTTAAGCATTTGCTGCCTGAGAACCCCGCACGTGTGATCAGGGATTCACAGTGTCCAAGGCGCATTTCTTTTGGGGTCTCGTCCTTTGATGCTGCCAGCAGCTCCCGGTGTGACAGACTGGCTGAGGGTCTCAGACCCTCGTTTACGGATGAGGAAACTCATGCTCAGAGTTTAACAATTTGAGTGTCCGAAAATTACCAGCCGAGCAACACTAAATTCTTTAGTTCTCTGCCATGAGAAAGACAGGGATGTGTATCCAGTGCTACTTAAACATGCAGAATCTGGGGGTGCTGGAGGGGTGCTCAGTCGGTTAAGCGGCTGCCTTTGGCTTAGGTCATGATCCGGGGTCCTGGGATTGAGCCCCGCGTTGGGCTTCCTGCTCACGGGGGAGCCTGCTTCTCCCTCTCCCTCTGCCCCTCCCTCTGCTCATTCTCTCTCTCTCTCTCTGTCTCTCAGATAAATAAAATCTTTTAAAATAAAAAACATGCAGTGTCTGGCACTTACCAGATCCCAAAAGGATGGGATGGATGGATGGATGGAACTCCCAGACATTGGAAAGTGGGTTTTATTCACCTCTGTGCCCTTGGTGCCCACCACAGTACTTTGACATGCAAGGCCCACTTCCCAAATATTTGTTGAATGAATAGTCCACTTATATATGCATATACTTTTGTACAAAGACAAACGAGAGTGCAGAGAAGTAGCTTTTTGAGCTGTAAAGAATCAAAGGGACAGAGAAATACGTTGTGAGTGTAACTGTTATTATTTATCAACACATATCATTCACCGTACTGCGGTGTAAAAAAATCTCCCATACATTCATGTATTCACTCAAGATATCACTGAGTGCGGGCTAAGTACTAAGTTCTAGTCTTGATGTTGGTAATAAGCAGCGAACAAGAAAAATGTGGTCTCAGCTCTTACAGGAATCCCCTTCTACTTGGAGATAACAGATAATAAGCCACTAACTAGATAGCGTGTTAGTACACAGAAAGAAAAAATTCAGCCAGCCCAGGGAACATAGTGATGATGCAGGGTTTGCTATTTTAGCCACAAAGTCCTTTCCGGTGCTGTGACATTTGAGCAGAGACCCTAGAGAAGTGGTGACAACAAGTCGTGAGCTCTCCCAAAGGTGGAGCATTCCGGGCAGAGGACCAGCAGGTGCAAGGGCTGCGGCTGGGACTGTGTTTTTTGGATTTGAGGAACAGCTAGGAGCCCAGTGTGATGGGATGGGGGTAAACAAAGCAGATGGTTACAGGAGATTATAGAATTTTGAACAGAAGAGTGATGGATTGTCGCCAGCCTCTGGCTCTCACCAGCTACTGCTCACATCAAAACCAGCAGCCCGTGGGAGGAGTCCAGGGGCTGACAGGGTACCTCATGTACACACAAGGTGGACAATGACCCTGCCCCACCCAACTTAGACTCCAGTTGCCTTGGCACTGAGTACAAATGCTCATCTGGGCAAGTGCCCTTGACTTGCCAAGGCCGCAGCAGCCATCACTGCTGAGACTAGACTAGAAATTCATCCCAGCTGTAGTCTAAAGTACTCGGCCTCCTCGTCCTGAAATCTCTCCCAAGAGAAAAAGTCCATGATTTATCCTTGTAAATCTGAAATCTATACTTAGGTTTCAGGGTGTTTGGGGTTTTTAAAGAAGGAATAGGAAATAATGTATAAGTTAAAAGGACACTTCTTTTAATAGATTTTATTTTTTAGCGGCACCTGTGTGGCTCAGCTCGGTTAAGCATCCAGCTCTTGGTTTTAGCTCAGGTCATGATCTCAGTGCAGGCTCTCCAGCAAACTTACTCCCCCCGCCATTTCCCATTCCATAGTCTTTGCAAGGAGGTCACTATGCACAGCCCACACTTATGAAATGAGGAGTTGTGCTCTCCCTCCTTAAGGATGTAATATCTACGTATATTATTTGGAATTCTTTTGAAAAGGAAATCTGTATTCTTCCCCCATTTATTTATTATTTGATCACTTATTTATATCAATATGGACTCACAGATCTTTATATTTTGGGGTTCCAATCCAATACTACTCTATTTTTTTTGCTCAAATTTTTCCAGTTTTGGCCATTGGGAGCTCTCTCCATTGACCTCCTGTGTTTTGTTTTGTATGAGATTTTATTTATTTATTTAACAGAGAGAGATCACAAGTAGGCAGAGAGGCAGGCAGAGAGAGAGGAGGAAGCAGGCTCCCTGCCAGGCAGAGAGCCCAACGTGGGGCTGGATCCCAGGACTTGAGCCGAAGGCAGAGGCTTTAACCCACTGAGCCACCCAGGTGCCCTGACTCCTGTGTTCTTTTGACATATAGAAGTTGGAGGGGTTTTGCAGGGGAGGAGATAGGTTGAGCTTGTCCTTACCTTTTGGCACCAGCAGACCCTCGAGGCTCACCTTGTCTATCTTGCCCCTGTTGAAAATCAACCATTTCCCCAAGGAGTCCTGGTTCCTTTTGCTGAAGAATGGTATTAGAAACCAGCATCTGGGGTCACCTGGGTGTTTCAGTAGGTTAAGCATCTGACTACTGATTTTGGCTCAGGTCAGGATCGCAGGGTCACGAGATCAAGCTCTGTGTTGGGCTCAGTGAGGAGTCTGCTTGAGGTTCTCTCTCTCCCTCTGCCCCCCAGCCCCTGTGCTCGCTCGCTCTCAAATAAATAAATTAAAAAAAAAAAAAAACAAAAAACAGGATCTGGGCACAGGATGTGCTTGCTGCTATTGGAATGTTGTTGCTTCCAGGCCCTCTCAGCTGACAGAGCAAGAAAATACGTGTGTATACTAACCTAACTCATGTATATATACGTATCTATAAATATTTCTGTATATAACCATCTGTAGCTTTAGGAACGTAAGCAGTTCTTGCTGATGTCTCCAGCTCTTACCTGTTACCACACAGATCATTCTAGCTTATGTGTAAAGTTAAACCTGCCTTCCCCCATATGCTCTCCATCCCATTGTTCAATTCCAGCCGGCATCGACAGCAGTATGAGAATTGTTAGCCAGTGTCCCCGTGGAGAACAACTTTATCCACTAGCATACAGCACTTACGTGTGCTTGCCTTTGCCTTTAGTCTTGGAGACTCCCCTCATTTCGAAGGTTACTTAGATCAACACTTTTCCCCAGCCCTCTTCAGTGGGGTGGTTTCATAATTTGTAATACAAGTAGAGTCTCTTGTCATGATCTATATTCCTTCCTGAGATCTAAGGGGATAATTTTTTTTTTTTTTTTTTTAAGTAAGCTCTATCCCGCTGTGTGGCTGAGTGCACAACCTCGAGATAGAGAGTCACATGTTGTACCAGCTGAGCCAGCCAGGGGCCCCTAAGGGGACATTTTTTTTTTAAGCTTTTATTTTTTAAGTAATCTCTCCACCCAACATGGGGCTTGAACTTGAAACCCCAAGATCAAGAGTTGCAACCCCAATATGTGAATATTGTGAATTTGAGACCTGTGGTGGAGGTAGAGATTACTTAATAAATATATATTTTTAAAAAAGAAAGAGAGAGAGACTCACATGCTCTACTGACTGAGCCAGCCAGGTGCCCCACAGAACACTTTTTAAACTCTTTTAATGTTTTATCTCTAGCTAGAATAATAAATCCACAGAGAAAAACTGCCGTAAGAAACAAAGTGGTACAATCATACGTTTTTTTCATTTCCTTGGTTTTTTTTAAAGTAATTCTCACATTACACAATAGATTTATTATAAGTTAAACTACTTAATACTACTTTTTTTAAAAGATTTTATTTATTTATTTGAGAGAGAGAGAGAGAGAACAAGTAGAGCAGATGGGAGAGGCAGAGATAGAGGGGGAAGCAGGCTCCCTGCTGAGCATAGAGGCCCAGTGCGGGGCTAGATCCCAGAACCCTGGGATCATGACCTGAGTCAAAGGCAGACATTTAACTGACTGAGCCACCCAGGCGCCCCAGTGTAATACTACTTTCCTACTGTTCCAACCCCAGTTCCCCTCCTAATGATGAACGTTGCTGTTCATCTGGGCTGTGTCTGTGCTCACTTTTTTTCTTGCAATTATATCCTCATATATATGTACTCATAGAAAATGTGTGGTAATGCTAGGGCACCTGAATAGCTCAGTCAGCTAAGCACCCGACTCTTCATTTCCGCTCAGGTCTTATCTCCAGGTCCTGAGTTCAAGCCCTGTGTTGAAAATATTTTTTTTTTTTTAAATGTAGATGGTAAGAGATTTAGAATTTGATATTTATAAAATATACAGTTAGAAGCATTTAATATCTATAGTATGCCTGAAATTATTTTTTAAAACAGCTTCATGACCAATTATATTTCATGCTGATATTAATTAATTTTCCTAAATAAAATTATTTTTCATTCCAAAAAAAAGTAGAAATGTTCTCGTTTTGACACAAATAGTTTCACTTATAACTGCTGCACCTCGATTTTCTCCAAACCACTCAGCTTGGCTATCTTTCGAGTCCATGTGTGGCTTTGTACCCCATGAGCAACATTGCACAGAATGGACATGTGGGTCCTGATTGTGGGATCCTGCTCTACCCTCATCAGCCACGCTACAGGGACAGTTTTGTACGAGCACTTCTCCAGGAATTGCTGGGTCACCGAAATGCATGTTTTCTGTAACAGCTACTGTCAAAATACCTCTCGGTATAGTTAAGCCAGGAAAAAACCTTGTTCCATATTACATAGCTGAGTGGGACTGAGAAGGGAATCAGACTGCCAGTTTCTAATTTGTCTTAATGTTTCTCTCCAGAGAATAGTAACTAGGGGGTAAGACTCACTGTGTGTTATTTAAAAGAACCTCACGCTGTGATGATTTCCAGGGCTTTTAAAATGGTAATAGTTAAATGATTAGAAGAGGGACAGTGTGGTATAGAGGGCTACCCGCTCTGGGTCAAGATTCTAAGCAGATGTACAGCAATTGTCTGACTCCCCAGGAACTCCTTATCGGCTTGACAGGGGCCAGAACGCCACAGACACTGAAGGACGCCAGGGGAGATATTTCATGGCCTCTCACGTGCTCCCTCGGAGTAGGGAAGTTCCTGATTTCATTCAGCAATCACGCTTGATCATTCACTAAGGGCTGGCCACGGGGTTGGCCTTGTGGCATCCAGTTACTCAGACGGGCTGAAAATTTCCAGAATCTCTGTGACAGAGGTGGCCAGTGCATTTCTGCACCTTCATTTCCCCTTTGGCTGAGCGTATGTTGGGTTCCAGACAGGAAGCCTGGCACTGGGGAGACACACGTGAGAGGGTGACATGCTGCGGTCCTGGGTTTGCTCACATGTGGCTCCGCCGGCCGTCCCCTCGGACTCTCAGCTCCGTCCTGATTTGGTCATGCTAAGGGGCCGATGAGGCACTTTCTGTGCGAGCTGAGGGACAGGAGATGTGTTAAGCATCCTTAAATACGGTGAATGGTGGATTCAGTCCTCCCAGAAGTGCAACGTTTCCAGCTTCACTCTCAAGGCCGCTTTATGCTCCCGGAATTATTTCTGAGGTGATTGGGTGTTTGGATGGATGTGTGAAAGCTAATAACTTGCTGGGCTGCTATTTAATCGGATGTGGAAAAATTAAATTAAAGTTGCTCACAATGTCCCTGTTCTGATTAATCAGAATCAGGTATATGCTTCACATTTTAAGAGCAGATTCCCCATGAAGCAGGCTCTATGCACGCAACCTGCCAACCGTGGGAAGTCGTAGATGGTGCATCTGAGGAGGAGGTGCGGAAGGAGTCAGACAGATTTTTTTAAAGGTTTGCGGAGGAGCTTTCATCAGGACGCTAATTATTGGGGACTTATTCTCCCCGTGGTCCTATAATTTACCACAACCAGCTCCAGAGTGGGGAGTGCAGGATGGAGGGAGACTGGTTGTTTCCACTTACTAGTGGTTTATAGCTTTTCTCAGAGCAGAGATGATTTCTCTTGTTCTCTCGTTGGTTAAACAGTAAATTCTCTCCTCTCCTCAATTCCGTGTTCTGGACCCTGTCCATCCTGCATAAGGGGTTGAACTGTGGCCCCCTCCAAAAAGATATGCTTGAATCCCACCACCCCTACCTGGGAATGTGACCTTATTTGGAAATAGGGCCTGCAGACACAATCCGGGTAAGGTGAGGTTGTATTGGATCAGGGTGGGCACTAGGTGGGCACTAGATCCAATTGGCACCCATCTTAAACCTAGAGGCTGGTGTCTTTATAAGAGAAAGGATAGAAGGATTTGGATGCAGCAGAAGCTAGGAGGGAAATCTTGGACAAATTCTTCCTCAAGGTCTTCAGAAGGGACTCACCCTGCCAACACCTTGATTTCAGAATTCTGGCCTCCTGTGAAAGAATAAGTTTCTGTTGCTTTAAGCCCCCCAGTTGGTGGTACTTTGTTCTAGCAGCCCTGGAAACTAATACACCCTGTCTTTTGGTTCTCTTGAAAAAGGAGCCTTTGAACCCAAATATCCTGTTTCCATCAAAGAAAGATTCAGTCCCACATCTAGCAATGACTTTCAGTTCCAAAATCTAGCCTTCTCCTGTTCTCCCTGCTTTGCACAAAATCAAGTGCCAATGGAGGATCTTAGCGGCTGCGTGGACACTGGAAATCTGTTTGCTCTGACCCCAGTGGCCCAGCTTATCTCAGAGGGGCCGTTTGGGGGCAGAGCTGCAGCCGGGGGGCGGAGCTGTAGCCAGGGGCGGAGCTGCAGCCAGGGGGCGGAGCTAGAATCCACCAACCGGCCAAAGAGAAAGGGTTGTGACCTCGGCTCTCTATAGCATTCATGGGGAACAGACTGGAGGACAGAGAGCGGTCCTGGTTTGTACCAACCGGAGACACACGAGCTTTACACAAAATGCACATAGAGGGGCCAGGAGTGGGTGGGCAACCTAGTCCTAGGTTCTCCATGGCTGATGTTTTCCTTCAAAGGATCCGCTCAGAATTCATTGAATCTTCCATAATATAAAATTTCAAAGCTGCAGAATACCTGGATTATGATTCAGTCCAACTCTCCACCCCATTTTATTTATAATAATGCCATCTGCTATTGTTGAATAACAATATAAATAATACCACATACTTACTGAATACATATTGTTTGCCAGGAAATTTTCTTTTTCTTTTTTTTTTTTTTTTTTTTAGATTTTATTTATTTATTTGAGAGAGGGAGAGAGCACAAGCAGAGGGAGGGGTGGAGAAGGAGGGATAAGCAGACTCCCCACTGAGCACAAAGCCGCCGTGGGGCTTGATCCCAGGATCCTGAGATCATGACCCAAATGAAATCAAGAGACCTGAGATGAAATCAGACACTTAACCGACTGAGCCACCCAGGTGCTCCTGTGCCAGGAAATTTTCTAAGTGGTCTCTGTATTTTAACTTACTTAATCATCGCAGTAACACATTGTCACCTGGGCTCTCGTTATCCCAAGTCTATAGAAAAGGAAGCTGAAGTACAGAGAGAACAGGAGCAACAGCTCACAAATGGCAGAATCGTGTTTGCTCTACCCTGAGCCCTCTGCTCTGCAGAGATGCAACAGGATAGGATATTCCTATCCTCTCCTAGAGCCAGAGAGCAAGAGCGTCACGATTGGGAGCCACAGAACCTAAACACTGGAAGTGGGACTACGTTTTCTTAATATAGACCCAGAGGCACGTACAAGTGTGTGTGCAGGCATGCATGTGTCATGCACGTGTGTGCGCACACACACACACACACACACACACACACCCTTCTTAAAAAGAGGAACCACCAGTCACTTCCAGGAGAACAGAAGCTTAGAAGAAGGGATTTAGGAGAAAGACCCCATTGTGTTATCAGTTAGGCTACCCAGTTCCCCTTAATGTAAAAAGTTTCTCCAGCTGCTGAGCGTTTCCCTCACAAAAGCGCACTGGTTAGACTTGGATCTTCGAGGAGCAGTCACAGGATGAGCACAACCAGCCATATGGTCTCAAGATGAGGACCTTGGGTCCCGCTGGACAGAACGGTAGCCTGACCCTGCCCCCTAGCCCCTGGGAATTCTTCCCAGTTTCCTCTGGGCTGGTCCCTCCCCACTGCCCTGGGGCCTTCGCCCTGTTTTGCACCATGAGGTCCCAGAGGAATGACAGACACCCCCATCGGTGCAAGCACCTACTCCATCCCCAGTGTTCCCCACCCCCGCCCTGGGACAAGACCCCTTCCCCACGCGGCCGGGGCTCCAGGAGCGGCTGTGATAGATGCGCTGTGTGCGGGAGAACAGGACGCACACAGGATGGCGTTGCTGCCCTCCAGCTGGCCTGGTGTCTTCCGGAGACAGGTATTAATGACGAGCCGCTTGAAGGCCAGCTGTGCCGGAGGATCCAGGAATCGGTCCAGCAGCTAGGTGCGGCACGTCGTGGCCCCCTGCCTGTCGCTGGGCTTCTCCCTAAGTCAGCCTTTGGTTCCACTCCTTCTTCTGCTTCCTTGGGAGGTGGGGGGGGGGGCGGCGCAGGGAGCGGCGCTGGAGGCCATGAGGACATCAGCTGAGTCAGAGATGTGGGGGGACTTCCATGCCCTGTCACACCATGACTCTGTGTGGGTGTCCTCTGCCTCGTTCCAACCGACAGCCATTAGGCTGGAGGGAGCGAGGTAGGGCAGGAAGGCCCCGACTATCTGAAGCCACCGTCCTGGCCCCGCCATTCCCCACCCCAGCGACAGCCTCAGAGGTCAGGTGTTTGTGGTCACGGCCGCCCAGACTGTTGGGTGGATGAAGGGTCATCTTGCTAGAATTTCTGGGGGGTCAGGCCACAGACAGAGAAGCCATGTGTGTGAACCCGGAACAGAGGTCCTTTGGGCCCCCGGGCCAAAGAAACTAGAAGGGCCACGGGGAGGGAAGTGAAACAAGTACTCGTGGAGGGAGGCACGGCTGCCCTGGGGAGCCTGCTCGGCGCTTACCAAGGTTTTGCTCTGCCTCGGCCAGACGGGTGGAGAGCACCCTGGGGTCCTCCGGTAGAAGCCCAAAGGATGCCAGGTCCTCTGAGGTAAAGGGAAGTACCTGGATTACTGCTCAGCCAGAGTTAGCTCTGCCCACTCCTATCTACGCTCTGCAGGTGTTAATGAATTAACCACCCGCACCAAGGATCACAGCCCAGAGAAGCTACTGTGGGCCAAGGACGGCACCAAGATCAAGATCCCAGCCTTCAAGACCTATCCAGACTATTTAAAGAAGCAGGAAGCAGAGTCTAGGTCCCACATTCCAGCCCAGGCCCCCAGGCTCTCTAGGGCTTAAGATATAATTCGGCTTCCGCAGACCTTGAAGGGATTAGACAGTCACCCTGGGTTTCAGAAAAATCCCGAGTTTGGGGCACGGCTGAGGGGAGTCTCCTTTCCCTGGCTCTCTGGCAGCGCCATCTTGGAGTGTGTTCTTGGCCAGGCCTTTCACCGCAGCTCTTTATCTCCCCTGCCGTTCGCTGAGCAGCAAAAATCAACTTTGAAAGCAGGGCTTACTCCCTGTGCTGTTGCTTTTTTCTGTAAGTGGTGGGTTTCGGTCTGTCCTCAGTCTGTTGGGCTGCCAAACCTTAACTTCCTGTCTCCACTGTGGGCTTCAGGTATGCCCCCCGATTTAAGTAGGTGTCGGATTCGCCCCAAATGTAATGTAATTCCTCTTTCCAAGGAGGCTCCAATTCCTGACCTGCATCCTTTGTACTCCCTCCTGCTCCAGCTTCAGAGGGAGCTCTGGGATGGCTCCTGGGATCTGGTCAGTGCCACGAGGGCCGTGGGAATCCTAACGCAGTGAACTGAGACACATAGTCAAGTGCATGAATTTAGGAAACCAGAAAGACCCAGAGCCCAGGTGGCAATGGTATCTGTGGAAGCTCTTTAATCTGGAAAGGCTTGCACAAATCCCTGGGATATTGGTTTTGTCCGCTAGCCATGTTCCCTAGAGAGGGTCTCCCAAGCCTCCAAGAGGTGAGAGGTGGGGCAGAGCCTATCCCATGAGGGCCTCCTAGACTTGAATGTAGGAGAAGGGTGTTCCCCAGAGGAAAATTAAAGCCCGTAATTGGAAGAAGAAACAAAAGGGGGAATACCAAAAGTTCTTCTTACCTATCCCCTGCCTGGTCTCTTTCCTTGCCTACCCATGTCTGCCCTTCAACTACTGATTGCAAAAGGAGAGGAAGCTCTCTTGTAGTGGGCAAATGTGTGAGCCTGGCGAGCACCATGGATGGTCTGTGACCTGGTCTTGTTCATTTGGGATCTGGATGTAATATGGACAGGCCTCAGGCAACGCACTACCTGACTTCCCACCCTCGAGCCCGTGCCTCCCTGCTCAACTCTGAGCCCTTCCCCACAAGCTAAATCCTCTTTCCCGGAATGTGCTCGACCCGCACTCGGATGCTGCAGCCTCCTCTCGGCTTTTGTTTCGTTCTGGACTTCCTGTTCTATTTGTGCACAGTTGTAGCCCGGACAGATGCCTCGGCAGACGCAGAGCACGTACGAATGGCTAGCGTCCAACATGAACACCTGCCCTACTGTAAGCGACCTGGGGCTGCCCCAAGGTGGCTGCCTGCCTCCTGTCCGCCCTCGCCCTCCACCCTCCCAACCTGGTTGGCCGCATTCTCTCCTGCTCCTTCAACAGCTCCTTGAGAACTGAGAGCTTGTAACCACCTGTGCCCCCCCTCTCCGGGGAGCCCTCAGGCAGATGTGACCCTGCCCCTTGGGAACAGTGGGTCAGGTCACCTTGTGGTAGCTTTCTTTTTTTTTTTTTTTTTTTTTTTTTTTTTTAACCCCTGGGGGGGGTGCACCGTTCCTGGAAGTACTGCAATACCAGGTCGATGCGTGGAGTGGACGGCTTCTTAAACCTTCTTCCATCCTATCCACCCCGAGGGAGTGGGTGGTCGCATCTACATGGGTCTTCTGATCACTCAGCTTAGGCGAAGTGGCACATGGGAACTCAAGAGTTCGAACCCACTGGCTTGCTGGCTCTCACCCAAACAAGAACTTCTGCAAAATGCCCTACCCTTCCTGTGGCCACTGGGGCTGGAACCACGTGGGTCAGTGCCCACATGACCACTCTTCTCCCCCACTACCCCAGGCGTCCTGCCACAGATGAACTAGGCTACCTAGCACAGGCATGGGACTCAACCTAAGGGGTCACCCTGTCGTTATTTCTATGTCTGGGGTTTTGGTATTTTTGCTGGTATTTTAAAAGGGGAGAAGTTTTACTTATTTATTAAAGATTTTATTTATTTGAGAGCAAGAGAGAGAAGTAGATTCCCCACTGAGTGCAGAGCCGGATGTGGGGCCCAGTCCCAGGACCCCGGGATCATGACCTGAGCCGAAGGCAGAGATTTAACTGACTGAGCTACCCAGGCACCCTCAAGGGAAGCAGTTTAAAACAAGAATTCCAGAATCAAGTTTGGTGACAAATATTTTTTTAATCAGATTTAAACTTCACCTGCCCCCATTTCTTCCCCTCCAAGCCATCACAAAAAATCTAAACAACAAAAAAAAAACCACAAAAACTAAAAACCACCTTTTAATGCTGGATATTTCCCAGTTGTCTTATTAAGAAGCAATTTTAATTTTGAACTTATGATTTTAAAATATTACTATTCATACTATTATTAAAAAAATTCTTGCAGATTAGTGACCAAAAGCAAATATACTAATGCCAGAATGGATATAAACAGGCAATTCATAAGAGAAGAAACTCAGGTAGTCAATGAATATGAAAAATATGCAACCTCAATGGTAAACAAAAAATAAATAAGTAAAACAAAAACTTATCAAAACGGCCAATGTTTAGAAGTCGACAATACCGAGTTTTAGTGAGGAAGAAAGAAAACAGACTCACTCCCAAGCTGATAGGCATATAAGTGGGGCCTCCCTTTTCTGCCAAGCATTTGACTCATGAATGAAGGGCCTGGAACCACAATTTCTGCTTCTAGGAGTTTACATAAGAAAATAAATAGAAATGTGTGAAAAATTTACCTAAAGGATGTTCACTACACGATTATCTAGAATAGCAAAAAATTGGAGCCAATATGAATGCCCTGACAGTAGGGCTATGAGAATACTAAGTAGACCTAATACTAAGTAGAATACTAAGAGAATACTAAGTAGAATACTAAGTAGTAGAATTGTATTGTTTATACAATTCAACTGGTTTTTAAGATTTTTATTTTTAAGACATCTCCACACCCAACGTGGGGCTCAAACTCACAACCCCAAGATCAAGAGTCACACGTTCCACTGACGGAGCCAGCCAGCACCCCGTACAATTCGCTTTTTTATTTAACAAGTAACATGGTAACAGTGACCGAGTTACGGTGCATGAGAATCCACATTGGTCTTGGCGTTTGTTAGGTATTTTGTTTGTTTCTAGATCAGAATCTAAATGGACTGGGGTGGGGGGAGGAAAAAACTGGGCCCCCACATGCAAAATATCTAATATTTTGGTGGCGATTTTCAAATCCTGGAGGGAATAATGAAAAGATGAGGTCTGCTCAGGTTTTCAATTTACCACCTACATCCTGTCATTGAAATTTTTCTTTACAGATATGAAGAGTAACTACTGACATGTCCCAGTGGGGTTTTAATTTATATAATAGAGCTAGGATTACATTTTTTTTCTTATCGTTTTAAAAAATCCT
Organism: Mustela putorius furo; assembly: GCF_011764305.1. Lineage (NCBI taxonomy): Eukaryota > Metazoa > Chordata > Mammalia > Carnivora > Mustelidae > Mustela > Mustela putorius. The sequence goes on from NW_025421998.1 coordinate 18,882,852, forward strand.
TTGAATTCTACTTGTACCCCCTGCTCTCGAGTGAAAAGCTGATTTGATAGCAGCTTACTGAGGTAGAGATGACAGAAATGCCCCCTGAGGCTCCTCCTCTACCACATCCTTTCTCTTTCCCCTCCCCCGCTTTGGGGAGGGTCCCTTTTCTTTGCTTATACCCGAAGCCTGCTGGTGTCTGATTGGGATGCCCCAGCCCTCCGTAATCAGTGTGACAGCTGCTTCCTCCGAGGTGTCTGTAGGACTGGAAGTGGGAGGGTGGGTTTGGTTCCGATAGGACTGGAATCGTCATTGTAGTATGGGGTACGTACTTGGGGCTGATTTTTCACACCATAATCCCTGCTGCACTTCTGGGGTATGGGATTGGGTAAATTTTTTTTTATAAATGTGCCATGGGTAACAACTTTACCGGGTATTGGAGGGAAGTAGTCAAAAGCAAATCGATTGCTTTAAATGTGAATGTCCGGGGCGCCTGGGTGGCTCAGTGGGTTAAAGCCCCTGCCTTCGGCTCCGGTCATGATCTCAGGGTCCTGGGATAGAGCCCCGCATCGGGCTCTCTGCTCAGCGGGGAGCCTGCTTCCTTCTCTCTCTCTGCCTGCCTCTCTGCCTGCTTGTGATCTCTCTCTGTCAAATAAATAAATAAAATTTAAAAAAATAAAATAAAAATAAATGTGAATGTCCGCCATTCACAAGTGAGCACTTCTCCCACACCATGGGGCTGGCAGCTTTTTTGATAGTATTAGAGACACTCACAGCATCTGGGTGATAACAGTAATGCCTTTGGGCATTAGTTAGATAGCTCAACACTCCAGTTATTCAAGATTATGACTTCCTTATTCTTTCTGAAAGCTCTTCTAGGTTTGGCACCAAAGGAATTCAGGATTCAGACTGATAGATAGCACCATACGAAAGAACGTGAATTTTAGAAAATTGGGCAGCTCTGAGAAATTCCTGGGGCCGCCGTTGCTGGGCACCTCGTGAGTGCGCTTTATACAGTTCTCTCTCTTAATGCTCCCCAGAACTCCAGGGGGTGGATATTGCCTCCCCCTTCTCCAGGTTGGGGGGGTGGGGTGGGGGAAAGCTCAGATAAGTTCACATTCTCTGCCCAAAGTTTCTGAGCTGGTAAGCTGCTGCTGGAACTGGGTTTCGCACCCTTGCCTAATTCTTGCTGGCATACCAGGCCGCCTTCCAGAACATTCCTCTAAGCAATGGAATCTGTGCTTCAAGTTAAACTTGTGCTATGGCTATGGGTCTAGCCTGGGAAATGAGCGTCCACCAGTTTTGCTTTGGATATTATCTTCTCCAATTGCAGCGTGCAGTGGAGCATGCTGGGGTAACGCTCAGATCCCAGGTCAGCAGGTCTGGGCTGGGTGCCTGCTGATGGCAACACTGCAGACGGAGGCCTCCTTCTGGGGTAACAGGGCCCTAGGTAGGGAAGCAGCACTCGGCCGGCTGGCGAAGGGCGCGTTACGCAGAACGTGGATATAAATTCTGATCCTGCCAATGTGTGGGTGGCTTGGGCAAGCTATTTAACCTCTCTGCACTTGCTTACTCATCTTGAAAATAAGGATTTAAATAGCAGCTACTTCTCCGAGGTCTGAGGATTAGATGAGATAAGCCTTGTGAAGTACTAACAATTGATAGTTCTTAATCAGGATTTGCTTTGATTAGTAACACGTGGAGCCACACCGCCCTGGGGTGGAGGAAAGTGCTCTGGCAGGGAGTGGGAAGGTTTGAGGTCTCGCCTAGACCACTTCTGTAAGCGCCTAGAGTCTCGCTGGGGGTGGGAGACCCACAGAGTCCTCCTGTGGCTTAGGTACCTGCATAGCCTCTTGCTCCGGAGACCCGTAACGAGCTCGGATCCCGGGAGTCCTCCAGAGCCTCCCGATGGGGGCTTCCCACAGATGCCTACGTCGCTTCCAGGGCCCACATCAGATGGGGCTCAGGCAGGGGGCACATGGCAAGCGCCCTGTGCTTGCTGTCCCCCCAGAGCCCGAACTCTTACCCCCACACCGGGGCCTGGGATCACCCTTATTGCCACTATACCTGATATAGTTTAAGGGCCTCAGGCCCTGCTTCCTTTTCATTGTATTTTGTTTAATTTCTGTGTCGCCAAGGCTCTGTGGACCCACGTGTTAGCTGTGTCTGTGGGGCGGGCACTACCCTCAGAGCCCAGCCTTGAACCCCCACTCCGTGGCCGAGTGTAGTTTCCAGAACAGCAGCATCCGCACCCCCATGCCCGGCCCCTGGAAGATGGAGGTTTTACTATTACTCAGGGCTGGTGAGTCCCACAGATCAGGAGATTGTTGCCTGTGACAAGGTACTTTGTTACAGTTCCAAAGAGGAGGAGGTGTGCTGTGTCACTCAGGACCACACAGGGAAGCGCCTAGGTCAGTCAGGTGGCAGAGGAAGTGGGGAAAGCAGAGGCAGGAGCCTTTGCTGTGGTATGCACGGGAAGGCCAGGTGAGGCAGAGTCAGCAAGCACGGCAGTGGCTAGCTGGAGTAATCCAAGCAGGCTCCGGGGTGTAGGGGCCGTCTCTGATTATCTGTACCCCACCCTAGGATGACCGGGACAAGGGAGCAGTGGCCTAGACTGTCCAGGAGATGGTTGTGGGTATGGGCTTTAGATTGGTTGATTTGCATATGAAAGATACATTGTGTGTGAGTCCTTTGCTACCTTTAGGGAATTGGACAGCCCATGGTCAGCAAGACTCTTGGATGTTAAAGCATCAGAAATACAGAAAAATAAAAAGGTGTGATTAGATGCTGACATATGGAATCTGCATTTTAACCAGATCTCCAGGTAGTTAATGAGCAGTCTAAATTCTGAGAAGCACCTGTAGGGCACTCTTCTCCGGCAGTCGGAATGGGGTCTGCTAAAAGCAGCAGAGCAACAGAGGCCCTAAGGGTTGGTGGTTCGCCTGGGGAGCTCAGTCAGTTAAGCCATCCAGCTCTTGATTTCAACCCAGGTCATGATCTTAGGGTCGTGAGATCGAGCCCCGCATCCTGGCAGGCTGTTTAAGAGCCTGTTTAAGATTCTCTCTCTCCCTCTGCCCTGGCCCCCACATGCACACATGTGTGTTCTCGCTCACTCTCTCAAAAAAAAAAAAAAAAGGTAGGAATGGTGACTACGGGTCTGGGAGACAAGCTACACTGAAATCTTAAATGGATAGCTAAGAGAAGAATGTCCCAGAACATTAACAACGCCTTCCATTTCCTGGGCAGATGCTACTAATATCCTTTTGATCATTAATAATGATCCGTGTAGCAGTCATAGAAACTGGGAAAACAAATGTGGTATTCATTTCTATAACAGAACTTATTTAAAAGTAGGGAACTTACCACCTCATCAGTGAGTGGAGAGAAAAACCAGTGTTTTTATCCCCTTTTACAGTGGGAACATTGGTCAATAAATTATTCCATAAAACTCAGGTTTTCTCTCATCTCAAACGAGTAGTGCTTCAGTTTCTTGTAACAGGACATTCATCTCTCTGGTCAGACCAGTTATTTCTTCAGCTGACTGGTGCCATTTCCATTTGTCAGCACGGACAGAAAGTCCTCTAGAAGGAGCCCCGACTAGCCCACTCCACTTGGAGAAGAGGCAGTATATTGAGAAAGAGTCGAGAGCACGAGGAACCAGAGCCAAGTGTGGGTGTGGCTTAGAATCCCAGTGCTGGGACATAAAGGGACCTTTGAATCCATCCAGTGAAATCTCTCGTTTTAAGGGTGAGGACCCTGAGGCCCAAGATGTTAGTTAGCTTGCACGAGGTGCTGGGACTCCTGGATGGGGACAGGGCAGGACACAGGCTCCAGGCCCAGGGCCAGCCTTCACTGTTCTCCATGGCACTGGAGTCGCGCCAGCTCCCCCCACCCCCGTTTCGGCCGAGCACCTCCTCCTCTGAGATGCGAGCCAGGCTCCTCATGCCCAGTCTGGCAGTGCTGACGCTGCAGCCGTGTATTTCATTTCTTTGCTTTATTTATTTATACCCAGCCTTGTTACAAAAGGATTTAAGGCCGCTGGTAAAATTGCAAACAACAGAGCAAAATAAATTTTAAATAAGTGAGAAAGATGAGACAAAGGAATAAGTGGATTCCTAATAGCTTTGTCCAGTGCCATCCCGCTCCGGCTCTCGAGCATCCAGCCCCGAAATCCGAGTGATGGCTGTGGGGTCTCTGTGCCCGTGGCCCCTCCAACTCAGCAGCACTTCGGCCAGTTTTTCTCCGTGGCTACTGTTAGAGCCACTCCCGCTTTGGGGTCAGGATGCCCTTTGGAAGGTCATGTTGAGAGACTTGGAAATTCTCGGCAGTGGGTGACCTGGACAGGGCTGGCCACGGCGGTGATGGTGGCAGGGATGGGGCTGTTGTGTTGTCGGTGCTCCACAGAACCTTGGGACCATTAGCGCTGTCCCGAGTCCGTGTCCTCCTCGGCCCCTGCAGGCTGGGAGGAGGAGGCCCGGCATCACCAGAGTTCACGGCCATTGTTTTCCGCCAGCCCTTTTGCACCGTGTAGGCCTCTGCTTCAGCTCTGATCTCTTGGTTCTGGAAGGCCAGCTCGCTGGATGCTTTGACTTCTTCACACAAGGGACCCCGGCATCCTCCCTGCTTTCTGGACCTCTACTCTCTCCCACAGGCAGGCCTCGTTCTCAGGCAAGGTCCCACTCAGGTGCGCTCTCTCTCTGACTTCCTGGGACTTGTTCCAACCCCCCACTGGTGTGGGTGGCTTGTTTGATCCCTTCCAAGCCCCTGTGGCCACCAAAGGAATCAAAGCTAACCCCACCAGCAGTCCCAGGACTTGCAAGAGCTCTCACCCCTGGACACATCTGGAAATGTGCGTTTTTGTGGCCGTCCTAGTATCCGGAGGTGCTAAGTGCTCTGCCATGCCTGGGACAGCTCCGCCCAGGGAAAAATCATCCAACTAAAACTGCCAGGTGCATCCCTGGGGATAAACACTGATAAGAACTCAGGAACGCCTAAATATTTACACGCGTACAGTTAGCATCCCAACAGCCAAGCTGCAGACTTCTTGGTTGATGCCCAAGAGTTTAGTGGGAGGAAATCACTAAATTATTTTTATCTACACAGTGTGGTTAGAAAGAATTACATTCTGAAGGGTCAGCCTCTGCTGGGAATTGTTTATTTCATTAGGCCAGAGTCCCACGGTCAGATCAAGCGGCGGCTCTCCTCGGGTCGAGCATCTGAGACCCAGGAGCTTCTCAGCTAAGCGGGGCACCCCGGAGTTGGTGAGCACCACCCCATGAACTGCCAGGGCCACCTGACCTATGGGTGCTGTCAGGTCACCCCCAGACCCCAAGGGGATGCCGGGAGCCCGCAAAACACTAGCAACCTTGTAACTGGTTGCATCGGGGAAATTTCTCCAGAGCCCCCCCTCCCCCGCCCCGGGTAACAAGCAAGGGAGAACTCTCAAAATTAAATAGACTGTTGCCTCTCGTAAAAACCCAGCCTCGTTGCTCTTAGGCTTCAAAAAATAACTTTTGAACTCACTGGCTAAGACAAGTGATTAAGATTAGCTAGCCCTCTGCCCACTCAAAACTTCTGGCCTGGCTGATCCCTGCCTTCTCTCTTGCTTTACTGCGGACTGCGAATTATTTCCCGATTCGTCCCCGCAGTGTTCTCTGACACACTTTGAGTGCCTGCTGTGTGCCAGCGCCAAGATGAGATCTTTGACTGCGGCTCTTTTGGGAATCGTGGGAGAGGAAGACCGTCCCGCGGGTCAGTCCAGATCCGTGGACCATGCGCTAAGTGGAGGTGTGCCCAGCGTGTCCTGGGAACCCCGAGAAGGGGACCGGAGGCGAGCCGGGAGAGGTGCAGTGTGATGGGGTCCCCCGCATAGCCCAAATGTGGTTCTGTCTGAACTGGGTCTTGACAGAAGACAGAGTTAAGCAAGGTGAGGAATGCCAGGGTGGATTCCAGGGGAGAACAGTGTGCACCGAGTCACAGGGACATGAAACAAAATGCTGTCCGGAGTCCAGGATGGCAGGAGGGAAGGATGCCGGGAGGGGGGGGGTGCGGGGGGGGGGGAGGATCAGAGCGCCCAGGGCCCTGGAGATGAGTGCTGTGACAGATTCCTAGGGACTGATTCTTCTGCGGCTCAAAGACGCGAGAGGCCATTAGACATTGAGAGCAATGCCACATGTCAATCAAAATAATTAAAAGCAAAAGAACCGGAAAGCTGGCTCCCATATTCCAACATCCATCTAGCTTTCCTCCCCCGCCCAGAAAACGCTTTTGATAAAATACAATGAAGTGCCAAAAGCTGTGTGTGTTCCAGAGCCGGACATGAAGTGAGTAGCGTACAAGTAATAAAAATAAAACAAAAATTTTAAAAACTCAATCCCTGCCCCACTGAGAAATTGCTAACTCCCGACAGCAGAGCGCACTTAGGTTCAGAATCCGACAGAATTCACGTCCTAAACTCAGGTTCTGCCTTGATTCACTTGAGACTGAGCGGCTCTGGGCTTTGATTTCCTCATCCAGATGAGAGGGCGATGATACCAATCTCAGCATGCTGTTGTGAAGATTAAACCGTGTCATCCCCGTGGTTTTTATTACCAGCTTAATGTGTTTCGTGTTTTAAGTAATCTCTCCTCCCAACACGGGGCTCAAACTCACAGCCCTGAGATTCGGAGTTGCACACTGTACTGAGGAAGCCAGCCAGGCCCCTTCACCCGCTTGTTGTTTCCTTTTAAGGTACTGACCTGATCCAAAGCAAGCAGCAGAATATGGTATATGAAGATCAGTGATCGTTTAGCGGAGTAAAGAACAATCACAAATTAGTTAATAAAATACATGCTAGAAATAAAAGAATTCCTATTCATTTCTGTTATTCATTGGATGAGTGTCAGGCACTGCATGAGGCTTAGGGACTGGAAGAGTGAATAAGACAAACCCGGTGTCTGCCTTCATGAGGCTCATAATCTGGTATGAAAAGGAATATGTTGGGAGATTTTTGTGTTTGTTTTGGGGGGCTCTAGGGGGGTGTTGTTTTTTAATATTTTATTTATTTATTTGACACAGAGAGAGAGATCACTTGTAGACAGAAAGGCAGGCAGAGAGGGAGTGAGGAAACCGGCTCCCCACTGAGCAGAGAGCCCAATTCGGGGCTTGATCCCAGGACCCTGAGATCATGACCTGAGCTGAAGGCAAAGGCTTTAACCCACTGAGCAACCCAGGCACCCCTGGGTTTTGTTTTTTTTTTTTAAGTTTGTTTTTATTATTATTATTATTATTTATTTTTGATAGAGAGAGAGCAGGGGGAGGGACAGAGGGAGAAGGAGACTCCCCCCTGAGCAGGGAGACCAACACAGGGCTCGATCCCAGGGCCCAGGGATCATGACCTGAGTGAGCCAAAGGCAGACACCCAACTGACTGAGCCACCCAGGCGCCCGAAAAGGAATGTGTTTCAAGGGATCCCTTCCTGAAATCTACCCACTAGAGACTCACCTAGAGGCATGCTCGCTGTGGACTGACCTCCGCTGCTGTGGCGATACAGAACTCCTCAGGGTTGCCATGGTAGAAGGTTGGAGGTGGTTGGAGGTGGTGAGGGCTGCTGCTCCCCCATAACCTTACTACCAGGTTACAGCGGGTCTTCCAGTCGGACTGAAGGCTGTGGTCAGTACAACATTGATCAAACAAATGTGTGTCAACCAGTGGGAAGAAAACAATGGACTGAACCTCCTCGGTAAACATGATGAAGTCCCCACCTCCTCTCCTTGGAGCTGTCCCAGCCATCCCTATACAGAAGGTTCACTCAAGGCAGTGACGAGAATATTCCAAACACAGGAGGACTCTGTTTCCCCAAATCAGCATCATGCTGTCTTCAACCCTCCTAACTCACTGGCTGCCCCAGGCCACCTCCGGTGCCTTCCCTAAGGGCGAAGGGACGGGTCTCGCTGGATTCGAACCCTCTATTCATTCAAGCGTGGGATGTCTCTAAGGCCTTTGCCCTGGCCACCTATCTTGAATACCTCTAATTTCACCAAAAAGAATCGTTTCCTAGCATTCCTTATGCTAAGTCAAGCTTTCACCGAACAGAAGCCCATTTTTTATGTTTAGAGTGTTGATCAAAAAACAGATAGCGAAAGGATTTAAAGTAGCCGGACAGTTTGGGAATTTTTTGTGGGGTTTTTTTTTTCTTAATTTGTATTAAGTTTTTAATCTCAGTTCCAGTATAGTTAAGAAAAAACAGTAGCATATTAGTTTCTCACAATTCAGCAATTCTCTGCATTACTCAGTGCTCATTAGTGTTCAATCCCCATCACCTATTTTGCCCATCCCCCCACCACCTCCCCTTAATGCAGCCACTTTTGGAGTGTGACCTCTAAGATTAATACTGGTTACGCAAGATGGATTTCGTATTCTTTTTCTTTTTTATTTTTTTTTTATTTTGTTTATTTATTTGAGAGAGAGAGAGTGAGAGAACAAGTTGGGGGGAGGGGCAGAGGGAGAAACAGATCCCTGAGGAGCAGGGAGTCTGATGTGGGGCTCAACCCCAGGACTCCGGGATTGAGACCCGAGCCAAAGGCAGACACTTAACTGACGGAGCCACCCAGGCGTTCTTGATAACTTGTGAGCTGATCACCCCTAGAGGGAGAGCCCAGACTCACAGTACACCACCAGTCAGACTCAAGTACTTTTTTTTCTCTTTCATTTGTTTGTATTAAAGTACTTTAAAGTAAATTACAGACATTGTAACTGAGTTCCATTTCTCCATCCCGTTCGAAAGGTATGATTCCCGGTGGCGGGCTAGGGGGCCAGATGATATTCAAAGTGACCATAAAATCCTGGATTGTTCAGGAAAGTTGCCTTGGGGCCGGCCCATGCATTTCACACCCCCTTTTATTTTCATAAGTGTCCAGTTAGGATAAGAAAGTATATGGTTACTCTATTTATAGACAGTGCTGTAGCACAGAACGAAAAGAACACACCCGGGAGAACTGGGTTTGAGTCCCGTCTCTACCAGTTCCAGTAGGCAGGCCTTGGGCACGTTGCCTCACCATGATAAGTCTTCCTTTCCTCATTTGTAAACTGAGAGTGATACACTTGCTTGCCCTCTCTGCCTCGTCATTTCTTACAGGAGGTACCAGTCACCCCATGGACGTGAATACACTTGCTGGGGAGAAGAACACCGACAAGCGCTGGGGGTTATTCCTGTCCTTAAACCCAACATTGGTTCATGCTTTGACTTGACTCTGGCTTGGGAGAAAACTAGCTTTAGAACATAGATGACGGGGGTGCCTGGGTGGCTCAGTGGGGTAAGCAACTGACTTCCGGCTCAGGTCATGATCCCAGGGTCCTGGGATCAAGTGCCACATGGGGCTCCTTGCTCAGCACGGAGCCTGCTTCTCCCTTTCCCTCTGCCTGCTGCTCTCCCTGCTTGTACTCACTCTCTCCCTCTCTCAAATAAGTAAATAAATTCTTAAAAAAAAAAAAAAAAAGACTCTCTCGGCCCCTCCCTCTATCTACTTGCGCACGCAGGTGCTCTCTTTCTCAAATAAATAAATGTTTAGAATATAGATCATGTCAACTCTTTCCCTTGTCTTCCTATAGAACGGAGAGACCCCATGAGTGACCCTGCTTTTGCAGGGAAGTAAAAGCCATCCCCATCCTGCTTGGAGATTTACTTTCCCCCTTAATTCCATCAGAGAAGAGAGAATGAGCCTTGCAAGTACAACTGTAAGCCTTTCCTTTGCCTTAAAGGCATTCATGTAAAAATTTTCCGGTAAGGATTCCACTTACCCTTCTTTGTATACATAGAACTTTTCGAAAGTTTGAGGAAACCAGCTAATGAGATCTGAAGGTGAAAGGCCCACCCGAGTATGAGTATCCCGCCTTGTTGATGCCTAGTCCAAGCAAATGTTCCCATGGCAACAGTCACACCAGAGGTGAGGGTGAGTGGGGAGGCCAGGCGGCAGTAGACTGTTTTGCATAATAAAGCAGGGTTGTTTTTTTCCCCCAAAGTGAAAATTGCTTTTCTTTCTTATTATGAAAGTAATACATTGTAAAAACTGCCTAAATTTCAAGAAGTAAGAAAGTAGGGGCACCTGGGTGGCTCCGTCGTTAAGTGTCTGCCTTTGGCTGAGGTCAAGATCCCTGGGTCCTGGGATGGAGTCCTTGCTCAGCAGGAAACCTGCTTCTCCCTCTCCCTCTGTCTGCTGCTCCCCCAGTTTGCATTTGCTCCCTCTCTCTCTCTCTCAAATAAATAAAATCTTAAAAAAAAAAAAGTAAATATTTTGGTGTAAAATGTAACAGTCATTTTTCTGTGTTTCTGTGTTTGTCTCTGTGTTGTGTGCGTGTTTCTATATGCATATATCTTATATTTTAAAAAATAAAAGTGGAAATCTGCCTTTTGAAATTTGCCCTTTTTTTCCCAGATAAAATTGTTGAGGACGCACTTCAGTGAATATAGATCTACATCATCACTTTTATAGCTTCCCAGCATTCCATGGAGTAGCGGGCTCAGGAATTTACCTACCCAGGACCCGATTGCTTGTTATTTAGGTTTGGGTGGGCACACAGTATCTGCCTCTTTTGCTGTAATTTTTAAAAATCAATGTACGATACCTATTCTCAAAGGGGAAAAAATAGCTCTCTACTCTTTTTTTTTTTTTTAAGATTATTTATTTATTTATTTGACAACAGAGGCCACAAGTAGGCAGAGAGGCAGGCAGAGACAGAGAGAGAGGGAAGCAGGCTCCCTGCTGAGCAGAGAGCCTCACACGGGGCTCAATGAGAGGACCCTGGGATCATGACCTGAGCGGAAGGCAGAGGCTTTAACCCACTGAGCCACCCAGGCACCCCAAGCTCTCTACTCTTAATGTAGCCATGCATGCACACTTTTCAAAACCCCGACAGGGGGAGGTTCATTTATTGATTAGTTTGTCTTCTTTGCATTTGGGTGGAAAGTGCACCGACATTTGACGTATTGACCAGGCAGAGCTAGTCGACAACAGGGCAAAGGGCAGCTCAGCTGGGAGCGGAAAGCCAGGCTACAACATTGCAAACTGCCTAGAGTAGGGTCAGCGGCTTGCCCAGTAACCTCGTACATGGGAACCTGGGTCTGGTCATTCACGACCCAGCCCTGCTGCTGCCTAGTGAGGTGTCCATGTATCTTTTGTGGTGTACATTACGAGGAATTTCAATCATTCATTCAAAACACGTATTAAAAACTCAAATCAAGGTTTCTGTGCTTGGCAAGGTGTCAGCCTTCAAAATAAACGAGGCTCAGAATTGGAGCCTTTGAGGAACTTACAGTGCGGTGGTCCGAGTCCAGTCAACCCACAGTTAAAGCCACTTTGCAAACTGTGGTGCCATAGCACTCAGGCTGGCAGAAATTGATACTCTCCCCAAAGCCCAGGGTATGTAGCCTACGTGTGGATACCACTGGCCCCGTGGCTTTGATCATGAGTCCACATCACCAAGGATTAAGCCAAAAGCTAGTTCCAGGTTAAGATCTGGAAGGCTGGCTCAGCCCCTGTGAAGGCAGAAGGGAAGAGCATGGAGCTGGACCACAGGTCCTGACCTGAAAGTGTGCAGGGAGCATCAGGGACAAGAACCCAAGGGACAAGAAGCCAAATCCGTGGCCACAGCTGCTGACACGCTTACCTTGGCTTTCTGTCCCCTGACACCTCAGGCCTCCGTCCTTTTTTTTGGCTCCATCCTTTTCCTGGTCAGCTTTCTGCACATCCGTCCGGGCTATGTTTTGAAGACCTTGCTGGTCCCTGACCAGCTTCCTCCTGTGTGGATGAACTCTGAGGCAGCTGCCTTCACTAGGGGGAGTCTCGACACCCAGAGAGTGGGTCCAGGGCCTCAGCTCTGTCTCATCCTCTGCCATCGTCCTCAGGGGCCTGGATGTATTGTGCTCACCTGCCTTCCCCAACCACCGTATCCACTGACAGAGTACTGTTTGTCTGTCTGTTCTGTGGTAGAACTCACTTTGTGGAGCACACGGACGCTAACTACAAGTTTTTGCTAATGTTCCACAGCCCGCTCCTAGCCCACTTTTACTAATTTAATCGTACAGATCGGGTGGTCATGCCTCAAGGATTTTCAGAAGTTGCTGATTTTAAATAGCCCACCCTGTCTTCCCTAAATATACCAGTGCCTGCTGAACCATGTGTTCCATTTTGGGATTTTAAAAAAGTGGTCTCTCTGCTCACAAGAGCCACAAGTTATGTGGAAGTACTCTACTCGCTTTTTATCTTGTAAGCAAATGAGTTTTCCTATCGAGACTGTTCTCATTTACCCAGGCCCTATATTCTTTTCAGGGAGCATAGATGCAAATGTCCTGTGGTCACCAAACCAAAACAACCTCAAATAAACCAGTCAGAGGTGCCACCTGTGCATTCCTCTGACCACAGAGCCTCTGCAGCCAACAAAACCTTCTGCATTTGATCAGTCCTCAGGGGCTAGGCTGCGTAGGCACTTTGAACATAAAGTCTGCCTTGACCTCCAGCTCCTCTGGCTTTTGCTTCTATGTTTTCTTATTGGGTTTGGGGGGAGAAAAGAGGGGGAGAGGTGGATTCATAAGGCAGTGGCCAAACACTCTAGAACTCTGCAATCTTTGCCTCCGGACTGTCTTCCCTCTCCCCTCCACGTTTGGCATCATGATCATGGCTCTGAGCTCTTGGGTTCCCGACACATATCTCCATTCTCCCCCAACAAACCCTGTGGCCATTTGCAGGAACTCACTACCATGTTCCCTCAGAGGAAGTGCCCCAAATCTGCAATAAACTCGCTCACGGTGTATCACACAATAGCGATACCATTTTCTATCAGTGTGTGAGCATGTCCCCTCAGCACAGACCGGGAACACAATAGTGGGACCCTCCATTTGATCCAATATTTTCAGTGGCCTCTGCTGCTACAGAACTCAGCAGAAGCATAGCCGGGAAACGTACCCGTGAAGAAGACATCCACCAAACCGTAGGCTGAGCCCAATCCCTCCTACATTGGAGACAGCACACCTTGGAAATGCAGACTCCCTAATGTTCAGCTTGGCAGGCCTGCTGGGATGCTCTGCTGTGGCTTCTCCTTAGATGAGGATTAGGGGAAGAGCCAGGGGTTAGCACGTGGGTGAAGTAAGCAGACGAAGAAGGACAGGGTTCTCACGGGGCGGAGATGGTGGCTTCCCATTGACATATGAGCTCTGCTGTCCAGATGTTTGAAACTCACAGGCTTGGAGAGGCACCTCTTGCGCTGGGGAGCGGCACTGTGAACGGCTGCCAAAGAGCTGTGCAGACAGTTCCGAGAAGAATCTAGAGATGATGTGCTCTTAAAATACAGCCATGTTGGTGGCCTTTTGGGTCAATCATTAAGTGTTCTGGGAACATGGTAGAGGTAAGCAAGAAAGGTTAGATGAGCAATTAGGAGACCCAGTGCTGCATATTATTTGCAGTGTGGCCTTGGACATGACCTGTGGCCTCCCCAGAATCTCGGTGTACTTGTCTGGACATGGGAAGGATAAACCCTGCCCCTTTTAAAGTGCTCTGCGAATAGAAAGCACCAGCGCGGCATGCAAGTCTTCTCGCTGGTAGGCCTCACTGGGCCTCAGCTTGCTTCCTTCGTTGCTCAGGACCTGACCATTCAGGATGTCTCTGAGGGGCAAATAACATAACGAGCTTGAAGGGGACCCGTAAACCATGGTGCTCTATGTGCAGGGCACGCCTTGCAAAAGTTCTGGGGTCACTCTCTAGAGTCAGTTGCCAACCCAGAGCCCAGAGGTGGTTGGAGACCCCCTGGGCCCGACCAGATCCTTCTCTCCCACGAAAGCCCTTCCCCCATTCTCCCCTCCCCCACCCCCTGCCGTCTTCCTCCTCAGCTCCTTCCTTTGTCTTGGACGCCTTTGCTTTTCTCTCTTGATGTGTCTCTGTCTGGCAGCTGCTGTGTTTCGCTCCAGGGGGTGGGGGTGGGGGGCTCCATTTCAGATCACAACGAAACTATTTCTATATCTAGTTTGTAATAAAATGTGGGCTCGTAGCCACCAAGTGGGTTCGTGTCCACTATCACACTGCTGACCCCCAGAACCAGAGGAACAACATTTACTCTCCAGAATAAACACGAATCTGGCCTAAGTCACAGTGGTTATCCCAACAACCTGTTTCTACTTACTCATTGCTTTTTCCTAACCCTCTGGAGTGGGAAAGTGGCAACACTGGATTCTTCAGATCAAAGGTAGATGATAGATGATAGATAAATAGTGTGGACCAAGAAAGAAGTCATGAAAATTTAAGCCAACAGGCATTCACTTGTGCTGCTAGAGTTGGAATTTAGGAGACACAGATTCAGGTAGAAACCGCAACCTTGTCCTAAGGAAGACAAAGAAGGGGTAGGGCTAGGTGTGCAGTCCTCATTTAGGTCCTCTGTGCCAAGGAGGCATTGCAACTAGGCTAGCTGGGATTGGTCAGGTTAATATATAAATAAGGGACTGAACCATGTTAATTGCATGGGCTCTTTCTGAGATGAAGAGTGAGGATGATTCAGGTGTCTTGAGGAGGAAGTTAGGTCCCGGCTGAGGGCTGGCTAAACGCTCTTTTTAAAAGTTCTTGGCTCCTACAATAAGCACGTGCAAATATTCCCCTTCCCTTATGGCCTCCCAAGCCCGTTTTAAAAAGAGATTGTCTTAGCTAGGCTTGCTTGCTGCATTTTGAAATCTCCTTAGAAAGAGAGATAGATAGATGGTAGATGATAGATAGGTAGATAGATAATGGGAGGAGGGCTTGAGTCCACTCTGCAATTTAAAATTCCTCACTCTTACATCTATACCCCAGTTCTCTTGGAATTCACTTTTTCAAATCCTCAGACAATCCGATTAATTCTCTTGTCTTGTTTCTCACCTGAGATGGTGCTGAATGCATTCTGGAGAAGAAATGGAAATCCTGGTTAGACAGGTGATGTAAACATTCCTTTTTATTTTATTTTGCCAGTTGAAAATACTTTATTCACTGTCACCTAAAGAACACAGAGTACAGTCCCGGATGAAGGTGAAAGCTTGACCCCAGTAACCCTAAACCCAAAGAGGGCAGGGAAACCTTTCTCAGGACCAGGACAGAAACAAACCAGGGACGCAGGCTCCTGCGTCTGCTTCCTGAGTGGCTCGGCGATCTCACATCACGGAGCAGGACGCTTGGAAGTCCCTTTCCTGTGTCTTGAAATCTCTGTTCAGCACGCCCCTTTCTCCTCCTATGGGATTTGCCAACTTCCAAATTCCAGGGCCTCCGCCAGTCACCCCCAGATGTGCACCGAGGCCTCAGCATTTGCGACATCTCTTAAGTAGATCTCAAAGTAAAAGATGCTTCGAGGAAGCACCCGGTTCCTCCTAATAACGGCAGTTCGTCATGTGACATCTGCCCCTCCCCCCCCCACTGATTCTCTCCGAAAACCCCCCACCCACCCCACCGATAAACTAGGTTGACGTCTGTCCTTTATCTGCCAACATCTCCATTTCCTTCAAGGTGGTAATCTTTTGCTTTTGTTCTTTAAGTTCGGCTTTATTCGTAATTGTTCCCCAATCGCTTTGGGGCTTGCATAAACAGTTAACAAAAACACGGCACACGAGGCAGCCGTTTCGCTTTCTGTGCTTGTTGTTCTTGGCACCGGGTCAGTTCTATGAACTTCTGGTGTCCAACTGGTAGGACCTGAAACTCTGTGTTTAACAAGTGCCCGTAGTCAAAACAGTTGGCGTGTGCAAGCCGGGCTCGCTGCTGCTGCCGCAGCTGGTCACCGCGGGTCCGGACCGTGCAGGGCGCCGGACTGTGCTGCTCGGTTTCAGGGGTGGGCTTTTGTTGTTTAGCTGTTGTTGTTTTGTTTTGTTTTTTTCTTTTTTCTTTTCTTTTCTTTTTTTCTTTTTTTTTTTTTTTTTGTGATGGCATCCGTGCTAATGTGGATCTCTTCAGGTTCCAAAAGTACAACATGTTTACAGTCGTCGTAGAATCAGATTAAGTTGGCAGCCTGAGTCTCTCTGTAAGTGGTTTTAGTTTACATTTCTTCTCCTAGCAGGGTGTTTTGCATAATTTTGCTGATCCTCGGTTATTTATAGACTTTTCTGAAGAAACGGGGGTGCAGGAGTGTGTTCTGTTCTGGCTGGGGAAAGTGAAAATCCGCGTCTGCAGGGAGGGAAACTGGCCGTGCCTGGGCAGCAGGCGGTTATTTTAGCTCCTGAAAATTAATTTCTCCTCGAGGTCACTTGATAACATTCCGGAGCGTCCCGCCCAGCCCCTGACATCGGATACCCCGAGGATTGTCTTAGGACGAGTTGTTTTCCTTGGGTCGGTCAGAAACGGAGCAAAATGAAAGTCATGATGCCATTTCCTCCGGGGCGCTCTAGGAGGGTGGATGCAGTGATTGGGTGTTGTTTCACACGGGCCGAGTGGGTTTGTGTGGCTGTGCTGTCCCACCCACGGG
The DNA here is from genome assembly GCF_011764305.1 of Mustela putorius furo. Lineage (NCBI taxonomy): Eukaryota > Metazoa > Chordata > Mammalia > Carnivora > Mustelidae > Mustela > Mustela putorius. The sequence continues at coordinate 18,899,271 of NW_025421998.1, forward strand.
AGCCGGGTCCGCCGGCTACCGCCGCCTGCCCAGAGGCCACCGGGCAGGACCCACCGAGAGCAGGGGCTCAGGGGCGGGGGGCGGTGTAGGGGCAGAAGAGGACCGGCCTCTGGAAAGTTCATGGCTAACAAAGTTTGTCCTTCTCTGCGCGTCCGTGATCCTCGGGGGTTCGTGACGTTAAAAAAAAAAAAAAGAGTCCTAATCCACGGCGAGGTGGCATCCCAGCGAATGCATTATCCATTGGATCTTCTGGCCCTGGCAGGGGGTGGGTGGGGAGCACCTTCCGGTGGCATCTTTGTGGGGTGGGTATGTGCAGGAATGAGGAGGAAATCTGGGCACGCTTGAGATCACTAAGCCGGAATGAACTCTCTGAAAGGGCTTCCATAATATTTACTAGCACAGCTGGCTGGAAATCGCCCTGCTTTGCCCACTGAATGGCTGTGTAATTAAATCACCCCTTGATAGCGTACCTTGAGCACCTCCCATCTCTGGGTCGTAGGCTCCTGGAATTTGCATGGGGAGTAGCACCTTCTCCAGCGTAAAGAGTGCGGAGTCCCAGCCTCCTGGTCCTGGGGAACGCTTGTAAATGAGACAATTCATTGTGCCTCGGGCTAAATATTTCAAACAAATCAGGAGGGAGGGAGGAAGAAAGGAAACAGTAAACATCGTGTGGGCAGTGCGAAAGGCCTTCGGAGCGGGAAGTCGGCCCTGGTCCGTGGGTCCCTCGCAGACAGGCCCACACCTACCATCAGCGACTCCCACACCTACCATCAGCGACTCGCACACGCAAATGAGAATGGATGGTTGAGGCGGAAATTTTCAAGGTAGTAAATGCGGCGTCGTAGTAACTGCTGAGCAAGGACAGGAGCCGATTTCTTTTTCTCCTCCATGTTTCTCTAATCTGTTGCAGAGTGCAGTTTTCTTGGTGGTGGTTTGGTTTGGTTTGGTTTGGTTGGCCTCTCACCTTGCAGACAACGATGATGAGGCTGTCCGGCTTCTCTTAATTGAGAGCGTGCCCTCTGCTTCCTCACAGTAGCCCCGCCAAGCTGGTGAAGGACAAGAGAAACCCTTGGGTCCCAGCAGAAAGAGGCTGAAGGAGGGGCCAGGCTTGCCCCTTTTCGGACCTCCCCCTCCCCGCTGCCCATCCAACCCCAGGAACCACACTGCAGAAGTGAGGAGCCCCTTTGTTCCCGCGTGATTCTAATCCACCCCCAAGGATGCGGTCCCTATGACACTTCCCTCTTCCTCCTCCTGTACTGAGGTTGCGGGGTTGCGGGAGGACTTGAGGCTCGCCTTTGGAAGGGGCCCAAAGTGTGTGTTGGTTTGTATGCTCTCAGATAGCGGTGATTATGGGGGCTCCCACTCCTCCGGGTAAATAACCTCACGGCCAGAGTGAATGAAGGGACCTGGAGGGAACCTATAGGCCTTTCTGATGGAGCTAGAGAATGGAAAGGTTTCCTAGTCTTCCTGCCCTGAGGCTTTTGCATTTGATTAGCCAGTCCCGCCCACTCTGGAATCCTTGAGAGAGTGCAGGCACAGCCCTTTGTCCACCTCTCTGAGCAGAGCACGCCCGCCCCTCCCAGCCCCTCCAGACATCCGCCTGCCAAAACCTTTCAAATACCCTCCTTCCTTGCTTTGATCCTTGCCGCCCGCCTGGAGAGAGCCTTGGTTGGATTGATTATTGATTGGTGTGTCTGGGCCCCTTAGCAGCAGTAAGCATTTGTGGGTCCCCCTAGGGGTCCACTCCTGGCCCCTAAGGAGTGGTTTGGCTGGGCCGCACACTCACTGGGAAGCCCAGGGTCTGGCAGGGTCCTGGAGGCTCGGGAGGGCCAAGGCATCCAGGCAGACTTGGGGATTGCCAATTCCCAATGCCAAAGGCAGCAGTTGGCGTGACCCTCTCAGGGCCAGATTTGAGTTGGTTTGTCAAACCTAGGAGAGTTTGCAGGTGGCCACCTCACTTGCTAGCCCACTCATCATCCCCTAGGTCTTATCCTTTTCTGGAACAACAGCCATGACATACAGATTAGGCAGAGTTTGGTTACTCCTCAGCGGTGGCTTAGTCATCTTCTTTCACCCCAGATGCTTGTGGCCCTAGGGGTACCTAAGCCTCGGGCCACCGGAGAAGGCAGGATTTGGCAGTCCTCGGTGACCAATAGACTGTCCCCACTTGGACCTTGCTACAATTTGCCATCAAAGTGGCACGTCTCAGACTAAGGAAGAAGCTCCATTTGCTCCACAGCATCCTTTGCTTCCGAGCTTAGGACTCTGCCCTCTGTCCTCTTCTCTTTCTCTCCAATCTGGGGAACAGCGAGGGTTTTTAGGTAAATCAGTTGCATGAGTTTGCTAGGGCTGTCATAACAATGTACCACAGCCTGGGTGGCTTAAACCACAGAAATTTATTTTTTCACAGTTGTGGAGGCTGGAAGTCCCAAGATGAAGGTGCTGGCAGGCTCAGTTTCTCTGGAGGCCTCCCTCCTTGGCTTGCGGATGGCTGTCTTGCTGTCTCCTCATCAGGTTGTCCCTCTTGTATCAAAGGGCTCCAGACCTCCTGGAATAGAGCCCACCCCCACTGGCCTCATTTTTAACTTAATCACCTCTGTGAAGGCCTTATCTGCCCATTCATCCAGTCACATTGCGAGATACTGGGGATTGGGACTTCAACATACGGATTTGGGGGCGACATAATTCAGCCCAAAGCGCCAGTGCACTGAGCCTGGTGCCACCATAGCTCCATTCCTTAGCTGCCTCAGAGCACTTCCGCACCAGCAAGATGTCGAGGTTCATCTGTGCCTTGTTCCTGCACATAGGAGTGTAGAGAACCAGGCACCGTCTCTCTGTGTGGGTGCACAGTCAAAGGGAACACAATGAGAAAAAGACAAAATATGTTCAAAGGCACAAGAAGAAGTCACCAGTGGCGGTGAATGTCTGAGTAAGCTTTCATGTGTCTTGTGATAATTTTTTGATGATTTCAGCAGCTCACCTGCCTTGAGGAAGGCTGTTTGTTGTAGGGGTGGTCTGGGCAGGGGTAGCTGGTAGACCATTGGGACCCAGAAATCATCTGACAAAGTGTTACCTTCCCTTCTAGGCCTCTTCCTCCCGGTGCCTTTCTGGGCAGACTCCCTGATCTGTGAATAGATTCGTTGGCGTGATCCTCTCAGTGTCTTGCCAACAATTATGTATATATATTTAAATCTGCCCTCAGTGTTCATTCCCTCTGGAAGTTGGGAACCCAGCCTCACATGGGCTGGGAGAGGAAAATTTAGCCAGTTATGTCTCCCATTTCAACAGCTGCTCTTTTCCCAAGGGCCTGTGGGTGGCCGTCCATGTCCTTCCCTCTTCCCTTGCTGTGGGACATCTTTGACCCTGAGATGCTAGGAGCCAGCAGGTGGCCCCCTGATAGCCCTTCACACAAAACTTACCCCAAGGTCTTTTTCTTCGGTAAAAAACATTTGTTCCCTCAGAAGGTACCCACCCTCAACCAAGGCAAGAGTGGGGTTCCTGGGGGCCCACCTGGAGAATGGCAGAGACGAAAGCCTGGTGTTCTTGGAAACTGCCGCCCCACTCAGAAACTCACGGATGAGTTGTGGTCATGCTTGCTCAAGCCACAGGGAAGCTAGGAGAGGAGAGCTAGGAGCTAGGAGCGACCCTCCCAGCCCTTCATTGCGTACTGGGTTCCTGCTGCAGATGACTCGAGTTCGGGTCTCCACCATGGAGAAACGATGTTCCTGCAGGCTAGTGGGAGGATCCATTACCCTTTGTGAGCCAGCCTGGATTTTGGTCGGAGACAAGGAAGAAGGGGATTGCTGTCCCGAGAGGAGGTCAGGCGTCTGCTCCCTTGCAGCAATCCAGCTGCTCCGTGCTGAAAAGCCAGCTTCCGGCAGCCTCAACGCTGCTACTGGTTCCTCCTAGGTTTAACAGGCGGGTTTCTGCCAGGGAAGTGGGGGGGAGTCTGGGTTATTTATAACGGCAGTAATCATAAAACTCTTTTATGTTTGCATAGCCTGACTCAACTTTTAAACCTTTTTTTACGTGCCTGATCTCATTGACTCCTCCTTATAGCCCTGGGAGGACAAGTATGGTTAACCCCAGAGCATGGAAATTCTGGAAGGAGAGCCGGGGTTGACACTCCAGCTCCTGGACTCCAGTGCTCCTTCTCTTGATTTCAGCTGCCTAATGTCTGTATTTGGTTGCCAGTAAGGTGGTAGTCTGGGAGCGCACCTGGGTGGCTCAGTCAGTTAAGGGTCTGCCTTCGGCTTAGGTCATGACTCCAGAGTCCTGGAATCAAGCCCTGTATCGGGCTCCCTGCTCGGCGGGAAGCCTGCTTCTCCCTCTCCCACTTCCCTTGCTTGTGTTCCCTCTCTCTCTGTGTCTGTCAAATAAATAAATAAAATCTTAAAAAAAAAAAAAAGGAGGTAGTTTGAGAATGGGAAAACCAGGTAGTTGGGTTTTTTTTTTTTAAATCGTGTTTCCTGTCAGTTATAAAAGCAACATTTGATTGCTCACTCTGTGCAATGCCCTGCTCTATGACCTTTACCACCACTGGTAAGAAGATGGGGGTTGTTAGCCCCGTTTTTCGGTTGCCCATGAGATCCTTCCGAGGGAAGATGAAGAAATGTGGGCTAAGTGACACACCTGCGCTGAGTGGCCAAGAGTGCTGTTCACGGATCATGGTCACTCTAGGGGATGCAGTTACACACTTGGCCGCGTCCTCCTCCGCGTTGTGGGATTTGGAAGAAGAATGGTATTGGCGGCAGGCTTCTCTAGTTTGCAGGTGGCAGATTTGGGAGGGAGAACGGATACGTGAATGGATCAGGGTCCAAAACGATTTCAGCAGGCCAGACTAAACTAACCCAATGACATTTTTAAAGGTTGCCTGTGGCTTCGTGGCGTGGCAAGAACATGTGTGAAATAAGACTTAGGGGTGATACAGTTATCAGAAATTAAGAAATCGAGGTTGGCTCTCTAGCTGTGTGGATAGAAGGATCATGTCCAGGATGGACAGCTACAAGCTGCTCAGATCCCATCAGACCCCAGTTCTCTCTTCTGAGTTCCACAGTTTATGAAGGACCGACAGTAGAGCCGAAGACAGCCCAGAGATGAGACTAGTGAAAATGATGTTTTGTGAGGTATGATTTAAAAAGATGTCTGGGGTGTTTAGCCGGGAGAAAGATTTCAAGGAGCAAGTATTTGGCAAAGTGTCAGTGAAAGGGAAGTAAGACTGGGTCAAGGTGACTCCCACAGAGCAGAAATGGGATTAACATGCAACATTGCAGAGCTGCTCAAGGAGGGGAGGAGGCTCCAACAGCCAGTGGAAATGCCGTGCTGTCCCACCTGGTGCACGCTTGGAAGGCGCCATGCACATCAGGCCTCCAAGGGGAGAAGCCAAGCTGGGCAGCCCCACGGCCAGAGTGCTAGGGAGGCAACAACAGTCCCAAGAGGGGGCTGGCAGGGATTAGCAGAGAGTTATTATCTGTGGGGCTTCTTCTTGCCTCTTGGGAGTCTGTTACTCTGTCCCAACGCCAAGGTCTAAGATGCCATCATTGGTGGCAATGATGATTCCGTCACAGGAATGACAGTCCCTCTGATGGAAATGACGGTTGTAGCAGAGATGAGGGGCTGGCAGAGGGGAACTGTGCCTCAATGTCTGGTGTGTGTGTGTGTGTGTGTTTGTGTGCAAGCGCATGTGTGATACTGTTTGAAGTAAATTCACACTTCTTCGTGGACCCAAATTGGCCTTGTTTGAGAACTATCCTGGAGTGCCTGTGAGCTGTCTCCTACTGACCACCTTAATTCCCTTAACTTAAAAATTACCTCGTTTAGGGACACCTGGGTGGCTCAGTTAGGTAAGCAACCAACTCTTGATTTCGGCTCAGGTCATGATCTCAGGGTCATAATCTCCCCACTTAGAGCAGTCGGCTTCTCCCGCTCCCTCTGTCCCTCCCCTACTCTCTCTGTCCCTATCTCTAAAATAAATAATTACTTAATTTTAAAAATCACATCCTTTTAGTGATTCCAAGAAGGGTTTTGAAAGTAACTCTTGAGTTATCCTTTATATTTTATATTTTTTTAAGGATTTCATTTATTTATTTGACAGAGAGTGTAAGCAGGGGGAGCAACAGGCAGACGGAGGAGGGAGAAGCGGGCTTCTCACAGAGCAGGAAGTCAGAGGTGGGACTCGATCCCAGGACCCAGGGATCATGACCCTCGCCGAAGGCAGATGCCCAACCGACTGAGCCACCCACACGCCCCAGCCCTGATATCCTGAAGCAGTCTGTTTCTAATATTACTATGAACATTTGTATACAAGGATTTGTTTGGGCACATGTTTTCAGTTCTTTTGGGTATATACCTTAGGGCAGAATTGTTGGATTCTATGATAATTCTGTGTTTAATTTTTTGAGCAACTACCAAACTGTTTCCTTTCTTTTTTGTTGTTTTTGAGAGACGGAGCATGAGTGCAAGCGGGAGGAGGGACAGAGGCAGAGGGAGAGAGAGCATCTTAAGCAGGCTCCGTGCCCAGCGTGGAGCCCAACACAGGGCTGGATCTCATGACCCTGAGCTCATGACCTGAGCCAACATCAAGAGTCAAACCCTCACCTGACTGCACCACTCAGGTGCTCCCCCAAACTGTTTTCCATAGAGGCTGCACCATTTTAGTCCCACTGATAGTGCCTAAGGGTTCCAATTTTTCCACATCCTTGCCAACACTTGTCATTTTACATTTTGGTTGTTTTGGGTTATTTTTTATATACAGCACCCTAGTAGGTGCAAGGCTGGAGCTCGTTGTGGTTTTGATTTGCTTCCTACTGACTAATGATGTTGAGCATCTTTTCATGTGCTTGTTGGCCGTGAGCATATCTCCTTTGGAGAAATGTCTGTGTTCAAGACCTTTGCCCATTTCTTAACTGGGTCGAACCTGCCTGTTTTTGTATTTAGAATTAAGGTTCTAACGTTAGAGCAGTAGAGGTAAATATTGCATCTTTTTATCATAAACCATCTGTTTGCTGAGAATGTAGGCCACCAACTCATTCCCTGGGTGCCGGAGGTAATAGGAGAGCACAGGGTGAAGGAAGCAGGGGAAGGTGCTCCAGAAGGATCAAGGGTTCTGGGAGAGTTGACCCCAGGAAGCTGTTCACAGCTCTTGCCCCGTGGGCTATCCTGGAACTCAGCAGAGACTAGGAAAGCTGTTCACATTGGTCTCTGGAAAGGGTAGGGCTCCTGGGCCACAGAGCCTGCCCTTTCATCTGTGAAACATGGCAGCATCCTGCAGACCTCCTCTTGACAGTCCCCTAAGCGTGGGAAGTGTACCCATGGGCCCTTGACCTACTGGCCTAGGGTTCAGCAGAGAAGGCTCATAGCCTTACCCACTACAGGCAGCCTGTCTCTAGGCAAAGCTACAAGTAACCTGGAAAGGAGGCCCGGACGCTCCTTCCAGTGAACCTGGGTCAGGTCGGTGGTCGGCTCACACTCCCTCATTCCCACTGGCTCCATCCCAAAGAAATGGAATTGTGGAGACCAGTTCTGCTTGGCCAACCAGTACTACACCCTACCTGTCAGAAACTGATGAGTTCTCCTTCATTCTGGGAAGAAACTCTAAGAGAGGAAAGGGAGCCAAGAATCCAGAGGCCCGAAGTCACGTCCTCTTGAATTATTCTCCTCAGGAGACTCCCTCCGGCCGGCTTCGGTTATGCTGGTAAGCCATTGAGGGAATGGTCCCAACGTGGGACGGTCTTGAAAAGGCAGGAAGGCCCTGCTTCATGTATGTGGCCTTGTTTGAGAGGATACTGTCTTCCCCTGGGCTGAAAATTCTCCATAGAGCTGTACTTCCGTGGCTTGTAAACCCTTTGTCTCTTAGAAGTTTGTTTTTAATTCTTATTAGAGGGCATATGTTCCTCAGCCAGGATTGACTTTAGATTTATTAGTTAGTAACCAGGTTTTACTAAAAAAAATGTTGGAACACAGCAGAGATCTCAGTAGAACATAAAATTGCCCAAAATGCACTTTGCCACCAGATTTTTTTTTTTTAATTGAGGTGAACTTCGCCTAACAATTTTTTAAAGATTTATTTATTTATTTGAGGGAGAGAGAGCTGGGGGGGGGGGGAGACTCAAGCGGACTTCACATCGAGCGCAGAACCTGACCCAGGGCTTGATCTCACAATCCTGAGATCACAGCCTGAGCTGAAACGAAGAGCCGTGGGAATTCAGTCGACTGAGCCACCAAGGTGCCCCCTCACCTAACACTTTCTAAAGCATACAGTTCCGTGGCAGTGAGTTTGTTCCCAATGCTGGATTACCATCGCCTCTACCTAGTTCTAAAACATTTTCGTCACCCCCAAAAGAGCCCTTATACCCATTAAGTAGTCCCCGCTGCCTTCTTCCCCAGCACCCCCGCAATCACTGATCTGCTTTCTGTCTCTGTGGATTTGCCTGTTCTGGATATTTCTTTTTGTTGTTGTTATTCTGGATATTTCTTATCAGTGGAATTCTGCAACACCTGGCCTTTTGTGAACTGTTGGGTTTTTTTCGGACCGTCATCTTCCCCACCAGTCTCTATGCCAAGCTCAAGGAATGAACTCCCTTAATAGCCGGAATGAGTGAAAACTCCCCTCTGGAATTAGTGGTTAAAATGTCCCACAAAAGTATCTTTCAGTCTTTATAACGATGTCTCTACTCTTGAAAGCACGGGGCCAGGCATTGCCGTGGACTCTGCCCTGCGTGCTGGACGGGCCCTGGGGGAAGGAGGAGTGGAAAGGCCTGAGCTCCTGCAGGCGGCCCGGAACCAGGCCTGAGCGGACAGCTCCGGGAGCCGGACCCATGCAGTTTGCACGTGGCCATCAAGCCAGGGAATGGGGGTGGGGGTGGGGGTTGTGGCAGGCCCACCCACCCACCCAACCAACCCTTCCCAAACACCGACTGCTCAAATCAGCCCCCAGGGGAGCCCACGGCCTCTGACACCACCTTGTGAGTGCAGTTCAGGAAAACCCAAGTTCATCTGCCAAATTCGGGATACAGCCCTGACTGTTCCGGGCTTTTCTTTCTGCCTTTCCCTAATCGCATCTGGGCGTGCTCTCTTAAAGGGGAAGTGGTGCGTTCTGACTGGCCAGGGCCCTCAGCCAGGAGCCAGGAAACGGCTCCCACGAGTCGCGTCGCCCAGCGTGTCACTGGCTCAGCCTCCTTATCCAAACGGCAAGGCTGTCTCCCCGGGATGTGTAAGTGTGAGCACAGGGCCCGTCTGCCACACAGGATGGCGTGGGGCTGGGCCCAGGTCACGGAAGAGAGAGCCCGGCAGGCGGAGCGTGCTGTCAGCCCACGATCCATTTAGCAAGTCCGAGGTGTAGCACAGACCGCGCTCTGGGGCTGTGGGCTGGCGCCGGAGCCCCAGACAGGGCTGAGGCATGCGGGGGGAAAGGAGCTGCCTCAGAAAGAGGTCAGGAGTAGGAGGCTGGGTTGGGGACCAGTCTATTTTGGACAGCCCTTCTGGAGGCGCTAACCTCGGGGCCTGGGAAGGAGTGGAGTGGAAAATTTTCTGGCACACCTCCCCTAGCCGCGGGAACCTCACCCACTCGTCACCCCCTCTTCTCTGCACCTCTGCGCAGCTCACTTAATGCATAGACTTCCCCGGCCATCAGTTTGGTCATTTTTATATGTAATTTGCATGAAGAAATAGTTCGGGTCTCTTGCCCTCGAACTTTGAAAATCACTTGACACTCGGGACTTGTGATTTTTCCCATTTCCTACTTGGGGGCGGGTGGGTCCTCTGTCCTGGGTGTGCCCACAGCGGGCCCTGGGCAGACGCTGCTGGCCAGCTCCCCACCCCCCTACCCCGGGTAGGCTGGCCGGCTCCCTGGGGTGGCTGGCAGGGTACCTGCTCTGGTTTCTTGCTCAGGTTTTGTTTCCTGTGTGCCCACGGTGACGTAGAGGAGAAAGCTCATACCGGCTCACACACACAGCCACTAACTCAGTTGCCACAAGCAAGTGACTGACGGTCGGAAGAAAGACCCTCCATCTATGTTAGACAGCCTTCTGCCCGGGGTTTTTGTGCGCATGTGGTAGTCAGTGGGTGATCTTCAATCAGGTACAAAGGCTTTGTTCTCCCCAAAATAATTCAGACCTTCCACTCCTGAAGAAGGAGGGCAGGGGCAAACAGAAGGGGGCTGGGAAGAGACAAAACAAGTGTGTGTCTCTGTACGCACATATTGACAGGGTACAACCACACCCTATTTCAAGACAACTTCCTGTTTGCCACTGCCAACTGCCACTCCAAGGAGAACAGAAGTGGTTCCGTTATTAGTGGTTGCTGCAGGACCCCGGCAGCCTGTGGGGTGAGTGGTTCTGGGTGCCGCCGTGGGCTTCACAGGGAGCTGAGACCTCGCAGCTTCTCTTGGAAGAGGCTGTGACCCTGCACTCTGGAGACTGGAGGTCAGGACAGAGACAAATCGAGTCCCGGTGGCCTCTCCTTCCTCAGCCTGTTTTTTTTTTTTTTTTTTTTTTTTTACAACAGCGTGCTCCCAGAGGATTCTTGTACATGGAATCGTTTTAATTCAGGGGCAGGGAGAAGGAGCTACCCACTTAGTAAGGCTATGCCTTGTATTTTAAAAAAAGTCGACGTTTTCATGCGGATGGGGAACTTAAAATAAGTGAGTTGGCACTTATCACAGTAAGTGAGTTGGTCGCTACCTCCTTTGGGTCATCAATCCTCCCAACACTCATTTCTTCAATGCTGAACGCAGCAAGTGCCTATTAGGGCAAGACACAGGGCCAACTGCCAGGGATAAGAGGGAACGAGGCACCTGCCCTCGAGGTGACAATGACAGGACGCCTAGGCCAGTCAGCCAGGGATGACAGCATGAGATGTGTGGCGAGACAGGGCGCATTAGTGTCTGGGGGGGGGCACCTGCCTGCTTGCAACCCTATGACGTGGACAGTGTTGTTCCCATTTTTATAGGTAAGAAAACTGTACATTATCTGCACAGTCACAGAGCTAATGGGTGACAGGTCTGGGATTTGAGCCCAGATCCTTCCGATTACAAAGACAGCAGTGTCTGTGCACATTTCCTGTGACTCCCAAAGCTGGCACAGAGCATGAGAATCACCTCAGTACCTTTCTTTTTTTTTTTTTTTTTTTTAGATTTTATTTATTTATTTGACAGAGAGAGAGCAGGAACAGTGGGGAGGGGCAGAGAAGAAAGCAGGCTTTTCGCTGAGCAGGGAGCCAGATATGAGACTCCATCCCAGGACCCTGAGATCATGACCTGGGCCAAAGGCAGATGCTTAACCGACTGAGCCACCCAATGGGTACTACCTTGGGACTTTTAAAAAATACAGATTTGGGGCACCTGGGTGGCTCAGTGGGTTAAAGCCTCTGCTTTCGGCTCAGGTCTTGATGCCAGGGTTCTGGGATCGAGCCCCGCATCAGGCTCTGTGCCTGGCAGGGAGCCTGCTTCCTCCTCTCTCTCTGCCTGCCTCTCTGCCTACTTGTGATCTCTGTCAAATAAATAAATAAAACCTTAAAAAAAAATACAGATTTGGGGGCCTTGGCCTTGCTGCACCGAGTGGTCCCAGAGATAGGGGTATGGCCTGGCCCCTTTCTCTACCTCTTGCTGCAGGATCCTCCCCACCTCCTGTGGGGTGTGGACAGGGCATGCCTGCGACAAGGACTCTAAGCACTTGCCGCTGGGGAAAAGCCACTGATGGGAAGATTCGGTCCAGCCGTTCAGGTGTTTTAGACATTGGGAATCCCCATTCGAATATCTTCTCCCCAGAGACACAGCAGTCCATGCCTCCTGCTTCACCCAGCTTCCAGCTGCCTGTCACACCTGTCCCTGTGGCACCCTGGGGCGGGGACGAGGTTAGCTGTGCCAGCCTAAGGTAGAATCCAACAGCTGGAAGCCACTAGTTTTCGCCTAAGCTTTGGAGGCTCTTGTGTTTGGACTCGTGCAGCTTGTGCAGTGGGTCTGTTGGGTGGTTGTTGGAAGCAGTCGTTCTGATGGAAGACTTAGTACCATACAGAGGAACTTCTCAACCTCTCCACTACCGTGTTGGCTCTGATCACATGAGGACAACTGGGACAACAAAAGGCCTGGTATTATTAAGAGAATCGAGGCTCTGGCTGCAGGCGGAGTCCCACAAGGCAGGAGGGCTAGTCCTCGGGTCCTGCCGGCAGCAACCTTCCTCCACCACTCAGGGCGACCACGTGGTGGCCAGCCCGGGATCTGGAGTGTCCCCCATCCTGAGGGAACTCTCTGGCAATGACAATATCTCGTCGCGACCATCCCAGTGTGTGGCACACAGTGTCGTGCCTAGGAAATGCTTTACATGTGAATGAACACATGAACGGGGGTGACTTAAACACGTTTGACTCCTTCCTACCTTTGTATTTGCACCTGTTCGCCCTCCTTCGCCCCCTCTCAGATTAAGGATGTGTTCGTAGTTGTTTTTGTTCCTTTTGATTTTTTTGTCTTACATGGACTTAAACAGCTGTAACAAAACTAACCCTATTAAGCAGTCCATCCTATATCCTTGTCTTTTTCCCCATCCGTCTACATTATGTATTCGTATAGATGGGAGTGTGTGTGTTACATTTTTTTTTGTTTTTGTAAAGTAATGATTCATGGTTACACATGATTTGTGATATTTGTGATTTCCTTGTGGGCTTGGGCACATGATCTCACATACACCTTTCCTTAGGTTGGGATAATAATGAACCTTGTTCCTGTCATTTTCAGTTGTTTTATTATAGATCATTCAGGTCAGTTGTGATATTTTTTACTATTGTAAACAGTGCCACACTGAGGCTATCTTTGAACTTTTTTGCAGTGGGGGGAAGGGGCGAATGATTTCCTTGAGGTCTGCTTTCCAGACTATAGTTACCAGATTACCAGATCAAAGGCTATGGATTCCTGTTTGGTTCTTGCTATCATCACTGGTTGGTCTCCAGAGAAATGTCATCCCTTGAAAGTACCCCAGCAGTGTCTGCGTGAGTTTGTTTCCCCAGAGGTCTCTATTTGCTGTGGTTTTTTCTTAGAGCTAGGTTTGGTGCCTCTTGAGGACTGGGGTTCACCCCTGAGGACTGATGGAAGTATTTTAGGGCCCTGGAAAGTCCCTGGGACTCCCCCAAATCATGCCCAGCAGGAGGTGATGCCAGAAACTTGCACCTTAGTATAAATAACCAAGAAAAGGAAAGGGAAGAGCTCACGGGGGAGATAAAGAGGATCTCAAGTTCTCTAGCTTCAGAGTTGTGTCTCAGGCCAGCTCTGAAAATGGGAAATGCTTTGTGAAGAATCATGGGAGAAGCGCGTTGCTGCAGTGTAGAGGGGAAGAGAACGTCCAAGCAGGGTGGCGTGCTGTGGGAAGAGTGTTGGCTTGGGCTGAGTGGACATGGGCTCTCCTCTCAAATGGCAAGGGCTGCATGACCTTGGTCTGTTTCATAACCTTGCCAAGCTTTCATTTTCCCGTCTATAACAAGGAGGCTAACAGCATCCTGTTGTCGGGCTCTTGGGTAGATTGCGTGAGCTGGAAGGCAGGAAAGTAGCTTGCACGGTGCCTGACACAGAGGCACTCAGGAGCGCCATCTCTCTTCCTGACTGAATGAATGGACAGAGTGACCAGATGACCAAGAAACCCAGCTAGAGCTTGGAGGGATTTGAGAACCAAGCTGGCACGACCCACCAGCCCACAGTGGCATCTGTCTAGGTGCTGCAGACGTTGCCCGCTGGCTGGCAGTGGGTAGGAGGTGAAAAGGGTAAAGAAGACCCAGTATACGCTGATTGGTGGTAGGCACCCATGCCTTCGGGAGCACTTCCGCTCAGGCCTTGGTTTGTTTGTTTTTTTTAATATTTTATTTATTTATTTGACAGAGATCACAAGTTGGCAGAGAGGCAGACAGAGAGAGAGGGAGGGAAGCAGGCCCCCTGCTGAGCAGAGAGCCCGATGCGGGACTCAATCCCAGGACTCCAGGATCATGACCTGAGCCGAAGGCAGAGGCTTAACCCACTGAGCCACCCAGGCGCCCCGGCCCTGGGATCTTTTAAAGAGGTCCTCTGGCCTGAGGAGGGAGGAGGCATTCCAGAGGGGCTCACAGCACTCTGGCAGAAGACACGGCTCTGCCTGCCACAGTCCCTTGACTTTGCTGTGTCTTCATTTCATCCGCTGCTGAGAATATCCCACCAGGTCAATACACTTCCCCTAACCACCATGGCACTACATTTAGTGTCTAACGACCATCGCGGCAAATGAGACCGCAGGCTCAGATTCTAGCCCCCACTCTGCCTCTTAATTGCCTTGTGACTCTAGACAAGTTTCTCTAACTCGGGCTGCCTTCGTGTCCATGGCTGTAAACCGGAGACTACCTGCCTCAGGGGCCGGGACGCAGGGAAGGTGACAGGTTTCCTGTGCCGGGGTCCGTGCTGCACCCCTTACCTTCCAGCTCCAGTTTTCTTTTGGAAGACGGTCACTTGGAATTCCGAGTTGTCCTTTATGGACAGCATCCCGACTGCGGCTCCTACTGCAGATGGAATCCATTGATAAAACGGAGCCGGGCTCATCATCTGCCAAGCACTTGCCCTCCAAGCTGGGGGCCGAAAGAGAGTCCACGCTGCTGAGTGAGAAAGCCTGAGCCTGAGTGAGCCGACACAACCGTGAAGGCCACAGGTGACAGCGGTGCTCAAAGTCTCCTGGGAGGGGATGGGTCCCCTAAAAGCCATATTGGAAAATTCAAGACAGTTTCTTTCTAAAGCCGGTATAGGGAACCACACTGGGTGTTGGTAGCTGGCTCAGCCATTCAATGAGGCATCTGCGCTGAGGCTTTCAATGCAAGATATTGATGCTGTGAGTATGAAAATATCTCAGTGAATAAGCATGGGGTGGGGGAGGTCCGAATTTTTACTGAAATGGAATTGCTCAAGGACCAGGTGCCTCCAGCCAGTGGAGAGCAAGGGAGAGAAAGGACTGTGGAGACACCAGGCTCCCCACACTTACCAGAGATTTCCAGAACGCTGGGAGGCGATGTCTGCAAGCCCGCTACTCAGCTGTTCTCCAGCTGGGCGCCCTGGAGTCACACCTGGATGGTTAAGGCCTGTAGGTGAAGCAGGTGGTCAGCCTAGCTGCTGACACCACGGTCTGGACTTCTTGTGGCAGAAATGCAAAACAAGTAAAAGGATTTGGTCTTCGGTCCTGGGGTCCCCAGCTCCTCCAGGCCGGGGCCTCAGGCTGTGGGCGTGGGACTGCTGACCAGGACCTAAAAGGCATCTCTTTCCTCTTCCTAAGGGAGCAGGAGTGCCGTGCAGGAATGCCCATACAGGTGGGCGGGGCGGGGTGGGGGTCCTTAGGGATCTTCCAGGCTGCCCCTGTCCACTGCACCGTCTTCCAGGATTGTCAGGTGGTAGAGCTCAGACCACGGGCTCTGATGTTTTCTAGCATTGTAACCTCGGGCACGTCCTGTCTCTGAACTTCATGCCTTTCATCTGTGGCAGAGAGCTAGTAATAATACCTCTCTTGGGGAATTGAAAGAATTAAATGCTCCAAGGGAAATCAAGTTTCGTAGACTGCCTGATACAGGGGACTTTCTTAGTAAATTATTAGTAGTGTTGGCCAGAGGACAGAGGGCTGGGACCAGAGGTTGCTAAGCCAAGATCAGTCACAGACGTTGTTCTTGAACTTACTTCCGTACGGGTGTTCTCACAGTGACTTTGTTTCCACTTTAGTAGTAAGTGCAATATTTATTTATTTATTTATTTATTTTTATTATTCGTATTTAGCTTTAGCACAGTAGATGGGTTTGATCTTTCTGTCCAGAAAGAAACGCGTCGTAAGAGTGATGAACTGTTGCAGTCTTTTGCTTTGGAAACGATCCCTCAAAGAAATAATCCTAAAACACTTTTTAAATAAATTACTATTTTTTTTTAAAGCCAAAAAAGAAAACCCAAAAACCAGATAGTAAGCACATGGCTTAAAAAGTGGCTCAATAATATAGAGCAATGATTGACTGTTACCTAACCATTTTAAGTGACCGGTGACCGGTATATGAGAATCAGTAGGATATAAATAGAATAACGGTAGTTGAAAAAGAATAATCCAAAACAGCAATTAATTGCCGTTTTGCTAACGCATCTATTTACATTAACGAAGAAAGAGGGTCGCCTGGTGGCTCAGGTGGTTAAGCCTCTGCCTTGGGCTCCTGTCATGATCTCAGGGTTCTGGGATGGAGCCCTGCATCAGGCTCTCTGCTCAGCGAGGAGCCTGCTCTTCCCCCTCTCTCTCTCTGCCTCCCTCTCTGCCTGCTTGTGATCTCTCTGTCAAATAAATAAAAAAAATAAAAATAAAAAAAGAAAGAAAGAAAAATTGGAGAAAAAGAATTTTTCTCTAAAAAAATTGTAAAAGTCTGTAATGTATTTTAATAGTGAATAAAAAATTCAGTGTTCTATAAACTCTTCCTGGGCAGGGCAGGTGGAATAAGTATAATTATAAGGATCTACCTTAGGCTGACCCTTGAGCAAAACAGAAAAAAATAAGCCCAGGGTAGGTGAGGACTCGCATCAGAATTATTGTCATAAATCTGGAATGCTTTACCCAAGGACATTGCCCCCGCACAGAGTACCTTTTTACGAGAAACCGGGACCCTGTCTGCTTCTATCAGCAGCCCACCCCACTCTCCACCAAAAGACAAAACCATGTGAGTTCTCCACGGGCGGGTCATCCCAGACTAGAGAAACACCGATTGAATAGGAATTGGATCTTTCTGAAAAATCTACTCACTCCGCGCTACCCAGGACATCAGTTCTCCCCCTTTTCAAAAGCTTCACCGACTGAAGTGTGCAGCTCGCCTCCTAAGGGAGGCTCTGATCACTGTGACCTGAGCTCCCCACTTTAAATCCGTACACAGCCTTTCTTGCTCGTACCAGAGGCTGCCAAGCTTGTTCTCGAAGCTCAGGGGACAGAAGTACGGGTCTCTTTGTGGGGTACCTTGAAAGAGTGATACATTTACTCCTGTCTGAACAATAAGGAATAGTTCAATAGGAAACACTGCTTTAATCTGTTTATTACAATTCAAAATCACACATTTAAGGGTAAAGGGCTATCTTCAGGTTTTGATGAGTAATTCTCTCCTTTACAACTTGTTCTTCTAATTGGTCATTTGAGGAGAATTTATGGAACTAAAAACCAAGAAATAAGCGGATCTGTTGATTTCTTTCTTTTCTGTGAATTCAGGAGTGGAACGTGTTGGCTGGGTCACTAAACAGAGTTCCCTGAGAAGGTGATTTTAGAATCATTGGTGTGGCTCATTCATTTTATCCTTAATCACACCCTTTCTTGTGATTTTTCTTTGTTTACTATTATTATTATTATTTAAAAGCTATAATTCTAGTAGAGTTAACATACAGTGTTATATTAGTTTCAGGTGCACAATATAGTGATTCAACCATTCTGTATGTTACCCCCTGCTTATCAGGACAAGTGTACTCTTTTTGGTAAGGGCGCGCGAGTTAGGTGGGAAGCAGAGTGGGAGGGAGAGAAAGAATTGTAGGCAGGCTCCACGCCCAGCACAGAGCCCAACACCGGGCTCGATCTCAGCGTCCTGAGCTGAAGTCAGCGATGAACACTTCACCGATTGAGGCCCCCGGGGTATACTCTTAATCTTAACCAAGAATACTCTTAATCTTAATCCCCATCACCTATTTCCCCCATCCCCATCCTCCCCCCCCGCCCCCCCGCCCATCTCCCCTCTGGCAACCACCAGTTTGTTTTCCCTAGTTAAGAGTGTTTTTTGGTTTTTTATTTTGTTTCGTTTCTTAAATTCCACATATGAGTGAGATCATATGGTATTTGTCTCTCTCCATTTACTTGTATTATTTTTAACTCTTAGTTTAGCAAAACAGAATTTCTCTTCGTTATCAAAGCCCACCTCTCCCCCAGAGCTGAGAACGATTTCTGCACATCCTCCCCCCGCCCCCCCCCGCCCACCCCCACTGTGTCAGCTTGAGCAAGTGATCAGCAAGTGAGTCAATGAAAATGTCAAGCATGTCCAAACAGTGGTGGTAAACATCAGAGTTGTATTTTCATTCTGGAAACCTCCGGAAGGGCAGCAAGAACTATGGATTTGAAGTGAGAAGACTTGGTTCTGATCTCGGCGTGGCCCCCAACTGGCTTCACCCTGCAGGCTGGTGACCGAGAGCCCCTGTAGCCTCATCCATCAGCACGGAGTTCGGACCGCTGACTTTCGATCCAGTTCTGATCTTCTGTGATTCTGAGTCCTGCACTTCCTAATTTCCTGGCTCCAAATCTTGCTCGCAGTACATCCCATTTCCTGTCTTCCTGAGAAGCCGCTCGGCCCCCTGCACACGGCACAGAGGCCCATTCCTCGCGTAGCCATTGGCCCTGACCTTGGCGAGTCACCTCGCCGCTCTGGGTCTTCTTTGACCAGTCAGCCGTGAGGAGGGTGGAGACGCCTGGCTGCTTCCTGCCTGTCTCGCAGGGGCTGTAAAGGCCAGTCCAATTTCACAAAGGATGAATTCCTCCAAGGAAGACCCTGCCTGGGTAAAGTATTTCAATACTTCAGCTGTAATTATTGCCATAATATTCGGGAATCATGAGGGATGAGGAGAAAAGCAGCAGGTGTTAGTATCCTTGTATTTATGGTAATGGAGAGGCAAGAGACCTTAGAAGCCAACTAGGGACCCTCTTCATTTACAGATAAAGACACGGAGACTGAGACTGCTCGAGTGGCAGACTCCAGGCCCAGGACTGCAGGGTGGCTGGAGTCGGAGCCTCGGTCCCTGGCTCGCAGCCTAAAATTCTCCCACTACTTCAAAACAGATGCCCTGGGACCAGCTCTTGGTTTGTAAAAACTACAGCAGAATGGTTCTGGGACCGAAGCATGGATGAAGGGTCTGCTCTGACTCAATGAAGAAAAACTACCGAGGAAAGTTCCTGAGTATAGGCAACCTACAAGCACTGGTCAGGCAGAAGTACCCTCAACAATCAGATGGTGCGTGAAAATCCGCTTCTTCCCCAGGCCCCACTTCATCAGAGGATGGGAGTCCATCTGCATGAGACAGTCTGGCAGCCCATCAGTGTGAGGGAACCCAGAGAAACCCCCAAGAGCCCATTCCCGATCACCAAGTGAACTTGGCTTTCTCCTCCTAGGTCAGGTACCCGGAATAACTTAACTGCCAGAAATGTCTCACTCATGAGAAAAGCCTGATACCCCGCTTGGAGATGGAGGGACAACATGGACTGTCATTTTCAGCTCCCATCTTGTTCATTGTCACGTTCAACCCAGATTTCCAGATCTGTGATGTCTAGTTCTTCCCATCAGGACATCTTTTTTTTTGGGGGGGGGGATTTTATTTTTTAAGTAATGTCAACCCCCAGGGTGGGGCTTGAACTTACAACCCCAAGATCAAGAGTCGCGTGCCCCACTGACTGAGCCGGGCAGGTGCCCCACATCGGGACGTCTGATGTAATTTTCTTTCTTTATTCAGCATTTGAACGAACAGCCCCCCCCCCACTGTATGGGGGCCCCAGAGAGCCAGAAGGAACTTAAGATTTCAGAGCCTTTGTCTTTTGGAGGTCCAGGATTCCTTCCTATAATTGTGTACGAAGTTTTCGTGCGTGTGTAAGTGCACGTTTTTCTTGAGAGGGGGTTCCCTAGCGTGGATCAGACCTGTTACCCTGCAACAGTTAAGGACTTTACGACGTGCACCTGTCGTCCTGGTCAGCATCCCCATCCTGCCCAGTGAGTCGAGACCACACGGGCTGACAATGGGAGAACAAGTGAGGCATATCTGCCGAGAGCGCTAGTATTTTCTGTAGAACCTCAGGAAGCTGTGCCCGTCCGCCTAGACCCAGCCCCATATCTGTGACTTCTCCCTCAAGCACAGATGTCCTTCTGTGGGTCCGAGGCCAGCAGCTGGGGCCTGGCCCTCAGTGAGCCCTGGAGAGGCCGCAGGGGCACGTGGACAGAAGCTGGGCCATTTCCTGGCATTCATTGACCCTTTCATTCAGCCCTCCTGGTCCTTCTGACCTTCATGCTCCTGCTGGGGGTTGGTGAGGAAGGGGTTCAGGTTCAAGAATTTCCTATTTGTTCTCTTGAGAGCCCTACTCTACCCGCTGTCAAGGGACCTTGTGGCCTCCGAAGAGCTGTCTGGAGATCACTTGGGCTGTATGGTTGCCCCACGGTGTTCTGGGAACACCTGGTTCCCTCTGCTAGTCCTTTGGGGCTGGTTTTGCAGAAAGCAAGCCCGGTGGACGCCTCCTTGAGAAGCCGGGAATTCGTTGAACGTGCCATTTGATAGAAACATTCAAAACGTCTTCACTCCTTGGTGGGATAGGAGCTGATGTCCAGACAGAATCGTAGTCAGAGCTGGGGCTTTGGGGTCCCGACCCTGCAAGATAGACGCTTTTCTCTTTGCCTCTTGTGTATTTGAGTGTGCGTGAGCATGTGGGGCTCGCCTGCTACCCGTGATGTGCTGAGTTCTCTTCTTTCTTCCTCCGCAGAGAGAAGACACGGGTCAATGTGTAGGCCTTCTCCCTCTCCGGCATCTCCACCCTCCAATTCCAGGACATCGTTAGTACAGGTGAAAACTAAAGCCTGTCTCAGCGGCCAGAACTCTGCCAGCAGCACCTCAAAGCCATTCAAAACGCCCAAAGACAATCTCCTTACCTCCAGCAGCAAACAGCACACGGTCTTTTCTGCAAAAGGATCAAGGGACAAACCATGGTGAGTGTCGGGCGCTGGAAGCCGGCAGCGGTCTGTCCCTGCCGCTCGTCTGTCCTGGGTCACCACAGGAAACGGTGTTTACCCTCTGGCTTTGTTCCTGGGCAACATGTCCAGGAATTTGGGGAATGAGGAGGGAAGGGGCAGAAAACCAGAATGATGGGACTGGGGACGAGAAACCTAAATCCTGAGAGGGCACACGGGGCCTTAAGGCACCACGTGCCTGACAGGGGAAGCCTTTCTGTCCCTGAGAGCTGAGCCAAGCCGTGTCTAAGAACAGGGTGCCAGGGAAGTATTCCTCAGTGAGGCGGTCGTCTCAATTTTCCGCCCCAGTGAAGAGAAGCACTGATGAAAATAATCAAAAGCAGGGACAGTTTGCCCAGCAGGGAGTGAGGCCCTGTGAGGCAGGCCCTCCACCGAGCCTCCGCTCCCGGACAGCAGCCGACAGAGGCAGGTAATGGGGAGCTGACCTCTGAAAGGAAAAGAGGAAATCCAAAGAGAACATCACCCCTTTGAGGGGTGGGAGAGGGCTGGTTGCAAGTGACTGTGGAGAATCAGAGGCTCTGGGTTCGTTTTGTTTTGTTTCTATCTCAGTCTTTACCCAAAAGTCAGGGAAAGGTCACCTGTGGAATAGACAGATAGGAAACGAGACATGGAAAGGAGGACCGGAGGCAGGAGGCGAACGTCTTCAAATTCGGACAGCCCCAACGTGAAACACTTAAGGGACTGGCTTCTGACCGAGCCTCTAGCCTTCTCGTTCAGGCATCGTGGAGGCAGACGAGGGATAAGTGTGGAGCCTGCCTCATTTGTGTATTTAAAGAGAAAAAGTGTTCTGTTAATTAATGATAGTTAATTACACTTAAGTTCATACCTAGTAAAGCTGTGGACTAAAATCATCCATCAATTAGTTTGTCACTGCTCACTGGAAATTATGATGACTTTGTAAAGAGCTAATTATGCCAGATCAATTAGAGAGCCTCTTGTGATAGAGTGGAAAGGTTTAGACACAGCTGTCAAGGAGGGGAGTTACCTGTCATCCAGGTGGGCCTCGTGGGCAGGCTTTGTTCTCTTGGCTTGTTAGGATCCCAGGGCCATCCTGTAGGAGGATGGAACAGGTTAGGGAAGGCCCAGCCTGAGAGTGACGGTGGGTGGCCTCTGGCCCGCTTGCTCAGAGTGAGAGGCTCCCTTGTATCTGTGACCTCAGCAGCCTCGATATAAGCACATGCTCGTTCTGGCCATCACTGTCCCTGTACAGATCTCAGCTGGGTGACCCTGGGCAAGTTGTTCCATCCAGTGTGCCTCAGTTTTCTTCATCTGTAAAATGGGGCTACTGAGAGCTCTACCCCGTGGAATTGCTGTGAGGCTCTAGTGAGCTAATTTTTATAAAGGCAGCAAGTGCAATGTCTGGAGAGGAGCACACATTTGACATACTGGGAAGATAATGTTACCATCCTCATTGTCAGCTGCACCAAAGGTCAGAGCTCCTCTAAATGGTGACAAAGGTTGGGAAGTCAAATCTCTCTGCAAAACTAGAGAAATGAAGTTGAAAATGGAAAAGGATAAAGTCCTTTCTTCAGAGTCCAGAGTACTGAGAAACCACCGGAGAGAGCTGGACCAAGGGCCCGGGAGGAAGGAGCCAGAAGGAAAATCGGGGGTCACGGAAGATCATAACATGAACACAATGGACCACAGATGATAGACGTCCCAGCGGCATGAGACATGCTCTAAGACGTCCAAGATGTCTCCTCAGGGAGACCGCTGGGTTAGATCAGGCCCCACACTCCATTCAGACCAATGCCACATGCCCTCGTGAAGACCGCTGTGGGCCAGGCCCATCAGCCCAAGCAGGGTAATTCTGGAAGTCTCTGAGAACATTGGCCAGGGCCCACAGAAGAGCAGCCAGAAGGACTGCAAGGAGGGAAATCCTTCTTAGGGAAAAAGCAGCTCCAGACACTAGAGCACTCGTCTTGTGTGAAGAGCGGAAACCTGGCTGGTGATTGCCCACTTTCAAGGAGGCAAACCTGAAGACCGACAAGGGGTGGGCAATGCAGGAGGCTTTCTCCCTGGCCTCTAGCCGAGCTATCTGCCCCCAACCCTCCATTGCCAGGAGTGTGTCAGGAAGGCTGGAAAGACTTTTCTTGGAGACTCGGAGGACTCTGCCTTGGTTCTGGCAGGCTTCCCTGGAGAGCAGTGTGAAAGAGCCAGCAGGGAGCTGGGGGCAAGAGAAGCCAGTTCAAGTCCGGGCTCAGCCAGGAATGTTCTGTGTGACCTTGTACAAGTCACTTCACTTCTCTGAGTCTCCTTTTCAAGCCTGAGTAGTTTGTGAGTCTAAGTCACAGTCATCTCAAAAATTTTCAAAGCTTCCTCATTGCCTTCTCAACTAAGGGTTAGACCCTATACAAACTGGCCCCAAGCTTCCCCACTGTGTCTTTCTTTGGTACCTATCTAGAATATCCGTCCATCTGTCGTTACTCAATTTAACATTTAATAAGCACCTACTATAATACTGTGTGCCAATTCTGTAACGAGGCCTATATATTAAGTATATATGGGGGGCCCCTGATGTCCCCTATGGCATCTTTGTGCAAATAGAAAAAAGCTTGGATACAGCCCTGTCCCAGAGTGCATTGTTGGCTAACTGTCTTCATCCCCTACTCACTTCCTCAAGCAGAAATCCTGGTGCAGTGCATAACCTGTACAACTGCACACTGTAGCCTTAGGGATGCAAAATTAAATAAGACAAAGACTCTCAGACTGCCTCAGTGGCTCAGTCATTAAGTATCTGCCTTCGGCTTAGGTCATGATCTCAGGGTCCTGGGATTGAGCCCTGTGTCAGGCTCCAAGCTTAGTGGGGAGTCTGCTTCTCCCTCTTCCTCTGCCACTTCCCCCACCCCAGCTTATGTGCTCTTGTGCATGCTCCCTCTCTCTCAAATAAATAAAATCTTAAAAAAAAAAAAAAGACACAGACTCTCTTAGGGAGTCTGTAATAAAAAGAGACAGATGCTAACACAGAGTACAACGTGTTAAGAACTAAGATACTGGTAGAACAAAAGATGGGCACCTACCCCAGTCTGAGGACTCAGGAAGGGTTTTTCAGAAGGGGTCACCCTAGAGCTGAATTTGAAGGATAAATAGGAATCCTCTAGAAAAAGAAAACTAGATTCAATTGGTGAATGTTTTATCTATTTTACCAACATGTTTTGGGTTTTTTTAAACTTTTCTTTTTAAGAAAGTGGGAAGAGGGTCCCAGGCAAAGGGAATGGACTGCACAGGGTTATCTGCACGTGGGGAGAGGGGGGAGGTGAACCTGGGTAGGTGGGCAGGGCCATATTATGAAGTTCCACTCTGTGTGCTAAGTTCAGGGATTTGGACTTCCGGAAGGCTGCCCGGAGCTGCTAAAGGATCAGCTTCTAGGGGCCTGGGCGGCTCCAGTGGTTAAGCCTTCGACTCCTGATCTTGGCTCAGGTCACGATCTCAGGGTGGTGAGGTTGAGCCTGCGTGGGGCTCTGTGTTGAGCGCAGAGCCTGTTTGGGATTCGCCCTCCCTCTGCCCCTCCCGCGCCCCCCACTACAGCAGCTTTCCGAGGTGGTGGAGCCCCCTGCCGGCCGTGTGAAGGATGGCTTGAGGCGCCACTCGGAAAGCAGCAAGAACAGTGAGGGAGCTTTGAGTATCCCGGGTGAGGTGCGGGGACATTCTGCACGCAGGCAGCGGTCGCCGGCGTGTGCAGAAGGGGCCAGGTAGGAGAAACAGCGGGCAGAAAACCGCCACAGGACCTCAGCGCTCATTGCACTGAGAAGAGCAGGATGCCGCTGTCCTCCCGGGCCGGTATAGCGGGCTGACTGGTCCTGCTGCTGTCTCTTGAGGAGGATAGGAAGGGCCAGGGTTTAGGAGGGAAGGAAAGGCGGGATTAAACTGGGAAGTCCATGCGTGTGAAGTCCAGACACCTCGGAGATGTGCAGGTTCCTGTCCAGATCACCGCGATAAAGTAAATAGCGCAGTAAAGCAAGTCCTATGAATTTTGGGTTTCCTGGTGTATATAAAAGTTATGTATACACTACACTGTAATCTGTTAAGTGTGCAACAGCATTGTCTTTAAGAAATAGTGTATTCACCTTACGTATGTATGTATGTATGTATGTATTTTAAAAGATTTTATTTATTTGACAGAGAAAAATACAGCAAGAGAGAGAACACAAGCAGGGGAGTGGGAGAGGGGGAAGCAGGCTTCAGGTCAAGCAGGGAGCCCGATGTGGGGCTCGATCCCAGAACCCTGAGATCATGACCTGAGCCAAAGGCAGATGCTTAACTGACTGAGCCGCCCAGGCGCCCCACACCTAATTTAAAAATACTTTATTGTGGGGTACCTGGGTGGTTCAGTCGGTTAACCATCTGTCTTGGTCTTAGGCCATGATCCCAGGGTCCTGGGATCAAGCCCTGCATCCAGCTCCCTGCTAAGTTGGGGACTGCTTCTCCCTCCCCTCCCTGCTCCCTATCTCTGTCTCTCTCTCAAATAAATAAATACATAAATACATAAAACTACTTCATTGCTATGAAAAGTGCTAACCGTCATCTGAGCTTTCGGGGCGTCGTAATGTTTTTGCTGGTAGAAGGTCTTGCTCGTGTGGATGGCTGCTGACTGATGGGGGTGGCAGTTGCTGGAGCCTGGAGTGGCTGTGACAAGTTTTTAAAGTAAGACAACAATGACATTTGCCACATTGGTTGACTTTTCCTTTCAAGAGGGATTTCTCTGTAGCATACACGTGCTGCTCAAGAGCATTTTACCCCCAGCCGCCAGAATTCCTTTCAAGCCCGGAGACCATCCTCTCAAACACTGCTTTATCCACTAGGTTTCTGCTGTATTCTCAATCCTTTGCTGTCGTTTCCACGGTCTTCACAGCATCCTCTCCAGGAGTATTCCATCTCGGGAAACCACTTCCCTGGCTCCTCCATCAGGAGCGACCCCTCCTCTGTTCAAGTTCCAGCACGAGATCGTAACATTCAGCCATGTCTTCAGACTGCACTTCTCACCCTATTCTCTGGCTGTTTCCACCCTTCTGTAGCTACTTTTCCCACCGGAGCCTCGAACCCCGCTTCATGGCATCTAGAATGGTGAATCCTTCCCAGAAGATTTTTAGTTCATTTGGCCCAGACCGTCAGAGGAATCACAATCAGAGGCAGTTATAGCCTTAAGTGAAAGGTATTTCTTCAGTAATAAGACTTGAAACCCAGGGTGCTTTCCTGGTCCATGGGCCGCAGAACCAGACACCGTGTTCGCAGGCATGAGAACAACACAAATCGCGGCGTCCTTCTCCATCAGAACTCGAGTGACCAAGTTCATTGTCAATGAGCAGTCGTATTTTATTTTTTTTAAACTTTATATTTTTTTATTAAAGATTTTGTTTATTTATTTGACAGAGATCACAAGTAGGCAGAGAAAGAGAGAGAAGAGGAAGCAGGCTCTTTGCTGAGCAGAGAGTCCCATGCGGGGCTTGATCCCAGGACCCTGGGATCATGACCCAAGCCCAGGGCAGAGGCTTAACCCCCTGAGCCACCCAGGCGCCCCAGCAGTCGTATTTTAAAAGGAATCTTTTTTTTTTTTTTTTTTAATTTTCTGAGCGGTAGTCTCCACGATAGGCTGAAAAGCTTCAGTAAACCATGTTGTAGACAGATGTGGTGTCAGGTGGGCTTCAGTGTTTCATTTAGAGAGCTATAGGCAGAGTCGATCTAGTGTCATTCTTAAGGGCCCCAGGATTTTTGGACTCGTAAATGAGCATTAGGTAGAACCTGAAGTCCCCAGCTGCCTATCGGGAGAGCCGGCCTGTCCTTTGAAGCTTTAAAGGTAGGCATTGACCTGTCTGTAGCCATGAAAGTCCCAGAAGATGGCATCTTCTCCCAGTAGGAGGCTTTTTCCCCTACACTGAAAACCTCTCGTTCAGTGCAGCCGCCTTCATTCATGATCTGAGCTAGATCTTCTAGAAGAACTTGTTGTAGCTTCTCCATCAGCACCTTCTGCTTCACCTTGCTCTCTTACATTCTAGAGACGCCTTCTTTCCTTAAACCTCATGAACCAACCTCTGCTCAATTCAGACTTGTCTTCTCTTACTTCGTCTCCTCTCTCAGCCTTCAGGGAAGGCAGTGTTAGGGCCTTGCTCTGGATTAGGCTCTGGCTTAAGGGAGAGTTGTGGCTGGTTTGATCTTCTGTCCATATCACTGTCCATATCCATGACCCCTAAAATGTTCTCCATTTATCAGCAGTAAGGCTGTTTGGCTTTCTTATCATTCATGTGTTCTCTGGAGGAGCACTTTTAATTTCCTTCAGTAATTTTTCCTTTGCATTCACAGCTTGGCTATCCGGTGCAAGCTTTTGGCCTGTCTCAGCTTTCAACATGCCTTCCTTGCTACACTAAAGAATTTCTAGCTTTCAGTTTAAAGTGGGAGACAAGTGCCTCTTTTTTCCCCTTGAACACTTACAGGCTGTTGTGGGGTTAGTCACTGGGCTGATCTCAAGACTGTTGTGTCTCAGGGAATCGGGGAGGCCCGAGGAGAGGGAGAGAGCCTGAGAACGGTTGAGAACAGCTGGTCAGGGGAGCCATCCAAATACGCTTGTTGCTCAGCTGCGTCTGTGGTCTTACACGATGTGGTCTTATATGGATGCGGTTCGCGGCGCCCTGAAGCAATGATTACAGCAGTCACATCAAAGATCGCCCATAACAACTATCACAATATGAAAAGTTTGAACTACTGCAAGAATTACCAAAACGTGACACAGAGACACAAAGTAAGCAGGTGGCTATTGGGAAAATGGCGCCGAAAGACTTGTTCGACGCAGCGTGTGCGAATTGCGACCAAGCGAAATGCACTAAAACATCCACATAGAGATATTCAGTTGGTGGCGTTGGATGTGGGGACCCAGAGGTCAGGAGAGCGGCGTGGGCTGGGAATGGAGCTGTGAGAGTCATCAGTGTAGACACAGGCATGGAGGCTGGAGGTACAGATGGGTCCTCCAGGGAAGCTTGTGTGTCTTGAGAGGAGCAGGGGTCAAGGGCCGAGGACGGTGAGGGGGTGGGGTGAGGGGGGTGTGCGAGGGAAGAGGGTCTGAGGAGAAAAGGACTGCTGAGCTGAGATTCTTCCTACAGCATCCCGGCCCTTCTGGTCCAGATCCTCAGGCCCGCACAGCCTGTCCGCCCGGCCACCTTCTCCGTGAACCCTGTGCCTCACCCGCTTCCTCCCTGCAGGCTCCCGATACGCTGACATCTTTTAATTCCCACAGCACTTCGTGTCTAGCTCTCCTGCAACTCTGTCCAGGGGCTGCTCCAGGTTAGACCTCCTGCTGCTCTGCTCCGTAATAAGGGCCAGGCCTCACACTCGGCCAACTTAGTCCCCTTGTCAGTAAATATTTGTTGAATTGAATGAAACTGATCTGACCATTGAAAGGGTTTGTAAGATTTCTGTTCTTGAAGACAGTTAACCTTTTACCTATAACTGTTTGGACTGGTATTCTCCAGTGGAAATATAATGTGTGACACACGTGGAGTGGTAAACTTTCTAGTAGCCACGGTGGAGAAAGTGAAAAGATGACAATTTTTTTTTTTAAGATTTTATTTATTTGAGACAGGAGGAAATTATTTATTTGAGACAGGAGGAAACAGGCTCCCTGCTGAGCAGAGAGCCCGCTGTGGGGCTCCATCCCAGGACCCTGAGGTCATGACCTGAGCCGAAGGCAGAGGTGTAACCCACTAAGCCACCCAGGCACCCCAAAAGATCACAATTTTTAACAGTGTATTTTATTTATCCTAATGTATCCACAGTCTTCTAATTTTAACATATCAGTGGGATCATTTTCATTCTTTTTTGTTTTCTCTACCAGGTCTTTGAGATCCTGTATTTTATACTTAACATACACGTCAATTTGGACAGTGCGTTTTCATCATAAATACTTAACCCTATATTCAGATTTTGTAAACAACTAGATATTATAAAATATGAATTTGCATACCCAGGTTGTTCCAAACACACTGAAGCATTTTCTAATAACTGAATCAAGTTCCTCAGATTGAATAAAATTTTTAAAATTCAGTTCCTCAGCCCTTTTTAAAGTGCTCTATAATGGGATGCCTGGGTGGCTCAGTGGGTTACACATCTGCCTTCAGCTCAGGTCATGATCCCAGGATCCTGGGATCGATCTCCGCATCGGGCTCCTTGCTCAGCGGGGAGCTTGCTTCCCCCCTGCCTCTGCCGTTCCCCCTGCTTGTGCTCTCTTTCTCTCTCTCTCTCTCTAACAAATAAAATCTTTTTTTTTTTTTTTTTAAGTGCTCACTAGCCACAAACAGCTAGTGGTTGCTGCATCGCACAGATCTGGGCACCTAGGCCAGGCGACCCTGGGTGGGGTCCTCTGGTTCCTTGATTCACAGGTGCGTGCCCGTGGCTCCTGGCGTCTCTGTGACATCACGCTCCCTGCGGGAGCTGACAGATTTCAGGGTGGAAGGCACATTTGCCCGGCCTGGTTTAGCCAGCTGCCACTAGGTGTGAGGTGGGAATGGGCCTGACGGACGCAGGCAGGCCGTGCCAAGGATCCCTTGCCCCGAAGCAGTTTTGCTGCAGCCCCTAAAGGTCAGAAAAGCATAAGGCTTGCGTGCAGGTAATGGAACATGGCCTTTAGATTAGACTTAACAGGAGTTGAGGGGCGCCCTTTTCCAAGTAGCTCAAATCCCCATGTATGGCAATAAAAAACACCACTCCTGAGTTCAGGCTATCCTCCCAGCATCTCACTCAAGGTTAAAGGGCCTGCGGGTGTGTTGTTTTCTCCCTTTTGTGCTGGGAGGTTAAAAAATAACTCTGCATTAGAAGAAAGGGAGAAAGGGGGCGTCCCTACGCCACCACTCACAGCCACCAGAGCCCCTGTTCAACACCACCCAGAGCCCCCCTCCACCAGTGCCCTGCCCTCAGGGGGCCAGCGGTGGGGGAATTCTGTGTCACCTCACCCTCTCGATGTCCACCGAGCCCAGAAAGGCCGAGGGATGGTGGCAAGATGATTCTGTCCCTAGGTGGAAGTCAAGAGGGAATTATAGCTGTTCGGCTCTTTTTTTTTTTTTTTTTAATATTTTATTTATTTATTTGACAGAGAGAGATCACAAGCAGGCAGAGAGGCAGGCAGAGAGAGAGAGAGAGGAGGAAGCAGCAGGCTCCCTGCTGAGCAGAGAGCCTGATGTGGGACTCGATCCCAGGATCCTGAGATCATGACCCGAGCCGAAGGCAGCAGCCCAACCCACTGAGCCACCCAGGCGCCCCTGGCTGTTCGGCTCTTTTGAGCTAAAATGAACATTGCAACCTTTACTTCTGAGCCTCCTGCTCAGCCAGGGGGCTCGCCCCACCTAGTGGACCGGGTCGGCCCGTCTGACTTTCCCTTCTGCTGTCCCACTGGCCACCCGGGGCCAGGAAGGGAGCCGTGGGGTCACTTACACCTGCAAACCCGTTAGTGTGGGCGGGAGCGGGTGAGGCTTCCCTCCTCACATAGCTTGTTGCCTTCTTTTGGGCCTGATCCACCCATATGTGTGTGATGAATGCTGAATATGCCCAGCTATTAAAAATGCAGATGAGCCTGCCGCCCCAGAAAGAGGATGAGCCAGAGCAAGAGAACAGTCAGACAGACATGCCTGACAGTGAGGTGGGGGTGACGGGGTCACTGCCCTCCCTTAGGCAGGGCTACTCTGGACACCTAGAATGGGAAGCGTGTCCTCCTGGAGTGGTGGGGGTTCGGGGGTTTGGGGAGTACACATGCTCTTGAAGCCCTTCCCAGTGTCGTATGGAGACGGGGGGGGGGTAGCCCCACCTCGTGGGAGAAATGAGGCTGGCTTATCTGGTCTTGCCTGGTGTTGGCATGAAGTGGGGGCAGGACCACGGCTTGTTACTAGTGGCTCCCGGAGGGCAAAGGGACTCATCTCGGGGCTCCCAATCAGGCTGGGAAACCCCAGACATCCAAACGAATGAAGTAGTCCGTGACACAGAGCAGCTCCTTCTACCTCACAGAGATTTTTCTGATGCGAAAGGAAATGACGGGTATAAATAGCCTAACTTTCAAGTTCTTTTTTTTTTTTTTTTAATTTTTAAAAAAAATTTTTTTAAGATTTTTATTTATTTATTTATTTGACAGACAGAGATCACAAGCAGGCAGAGAGGCAGGCAGAGAGAGAGGAAGGGAAACAGGCTCCCTGCTGAACAGAGAGCCCGATGCGGGGCTCGATCCCAGGACCTTGGGATCATGACCCAAGCCGAAGGCAGAGGCTTTAACCCACTGAGCCACCCAGGCGCCTCTACCTTTCAGGGTCTTGATGAGAAATCCAAGTGCCAGTTTCCATCATGGAATTGTTGTCCCTGTCCCAATTACAAGAGCTAGGAAGGGAGAACTGTGGTTCTGGGATGATAAAAAGGAGAAACCCTTTGCACTCTGGCAAGAAAGGGAAGGTTCAGTGCTTCCCGTACCACTGGCTGGTCTGTCTGCCTGTGTCCCGGCGTGCACTTGACCGAGTCAGGAGGGAGCTGAGATGTCGTCGGTACGGCCTTGCACAGAAGTCCCTCCCTAGATCCCACGTCCACATCCAGCCCCTCACACAAGAGATTGGGCGGGGGGGGGGCGTTCAAAGGCCAGTTTTTACCACCAGTGGTGCGGGTTTGGGTGGCGAGGAAGGAGTGCGACAGAGGGTCAGAGAGGAGAAAAGCAGGGTGGAGAAAAGTAAGGCGGTAGAGGTTACCGGAAGGGGCCCCAGAGGGAAGGAGTGAGTGGAAAGGATAGCTGGTGAAAGATTGGGAGGGACAGGCCAGAATATGCAAGCATGGGGGGCGGGGGGAGGATGGTGTCCTTTCCAGGACAGGCAGGCACAGGAACCGAAACATCTCAAAGGCTGCATGGATTTCCAGATGATTGAGATAAGGACAATGGACAGCTCCTTGTGTATTAGACTCCGCTGACCTTGCCAAGTCACAGAAGGGCTCAGAAAAAGGGACCAGAGTCCAGGGGAGGAAACCAGAGATTTGGAGAGCTGGGGAAGGGGAGAACAGTGTGACAGAGCCACAAGGATTCGTGGCCACCGCGTCCTCTGTGTTTCTGCCGTACCTTGTAACCCCACCCCTTTGAGCCTCTCGCCTGCTCAGTGATGAGAGGAGGAAGCAGGTGCACCCTGATGAAGAGAATAGCCAGAGCGGGAACCCCACCCCTGGACCTCTCACTGCCAGTGCCAAGATCAAGGGCGCCGTCCTTAGAGCTGCCCGAAGTCAAGCCCCATGGCTGCCCTTCTCTTTGCTGAATGAAGGCCCCGGGACAACCTTTTTAAGCCCCAGGCCCCTTACCTATATCCAGCCGGCCTGAGGGTGACACACATATTCCGTGTTAAAGCATAGCCTCCTGGCCGGCATGTGGCAGTGTCAAGGGACAGTGAGAGGAGTAAGAGGCCAGGGGGAGGGTCGACAAGCCCTCAACCTTTGTCGTTGCTCTGGCACCGGTGAGAGAGAGCTGTGGGCCGGTCCTTACCTAAAGCATTTATTTGTTCTGGTGGAGCTCTGGTTTGGTTTTTATCCTGACTTCACCTTTTCTGAGAACAGTCATTCATTCATCAACCATGTCTTGTGCCCTTCTGAAGCGCCCAATAATGCATCTGTCCCTGGGATCACTCCAGAGCAATGTATACACTCGGTCAAGGTTCTTGTCCTCAGGCAGCAGCTCATTTTCTGGTCAGGCCACAAACACAGAACTGAGACCTTGACATTTGACATGATGAATGTGGCCCAAACACCTCGGAAGGACCAGCCAGTGCTGCGAGAGAAGAGAACACTCCACCCGGATCCCGGCAGATGGAGGAGTGTCCCCCGGAGAAGGGAGGAGGGCACACCTGAGAAAGGCACCACCCAGCCCACGTAAAGGCCCAGAGCCAGGCCATGCTCGCAGCATGTTCAGGGAGCAGTGAGAGCCCCACAAGGTTATGCGGAGGGTTCCCCAGGGCAGGAGCTGTGGTGGACTGGACTGGGTCGTGGGGAGCCTGCTACACCTGGAACAGCAGGGTCAGACGTGGCTACCAGTATGCCTGGTAGCCAAGTGGAGGCAGGGGAGAGCCAGGGGGCAGGGCGGCAATGCTGGTGGTGGGGTTTTCCTCCAGGCTCTGGGGAGAGAGGAGGACAGACAAGGCAGGGGCAGGTAGACCCCGCAAGTGACTGAATGTCGTGCAAGACCCAAGGTCTCTAACTGGTTGGTGATGTTGTTCACATGTGGGTTTTTTAAAAAGACAAAGCCTATTAAATTTGGGACGAAGAATTTCCCGCGTGTGCTGTAGGTCCTGTGAAGACTGTAACGTCAAGGGTTTTAACAAAGTGTGCTCCGTGTTCTGGGTGGAGATGGTTGGGGTGCGGGGCTAGGGGGTGGAGAAGGAAAAAGCAGGGCGGGTGACAACCTCTTGTGAGGTAAGATGCCCCCTGGGACTCCTGGTCTCTGAAGGAAGCTGGGGAGCAGAGGCTGGGACCCCCACAGGTGGCCAAGGATGCTACGCCATTTCCTCGTCCCCTCTTCCTCTCAGGACAAGCTCCCTGAAAGCAGAGGCTGAGACCTGAGGTCAGGGCTTGGCACCCGACCTCCATTGGCAGGGGGACAGAGACTGTTCTGTGAGGACTCCTCTCCCCTCCCCTGGCCAGCCCAGCCAGTGATGGCTCCTGGGCTTGAAGGAGACTCAATGTCTGGGCTGCTCTGGCTCTGGGAGGCGAGGAGCCGCTCCAGGAGCGGGAGCCTCTGACCTCTGGTGGCTGCAGAGGGGAGTGCACCTGCTTGCTGCTCCGGAGCCGAGCCTGTCCCCGGGCTGTCCGGGTGTCTGGAGCTCTGTTCCACTCAGCACCCGTTGCTCCCTCCAGAATCCACTTGTTTCCTGGCGTCTGACATCTCATATTCTGCCCTCCAAGGCTCTGACACCCTTTATGCATTGATGTGAATTTCACTGAGTGTTCATTTTAGGGGCCATTGGTTTGGCCCAGGGTTTGTGCCAAACCCCTCCTGCCAGCGCTGCCCAAGGCCGTGCCACTGCTGGCAAGCTGGTCCCAAGTGCACCCCAGAGATAGCCTGTCCAGCATGTGTACCCTACTGTGCCAGGACTATTTCTTCCTTCTCTATTTTCCTCTCCTCTGGCTTGTCGATTTTTCCTACAGTTTTAGGGCATCATGACTCCCCGGAGTGTCATTTAGTGCCTGTTGATCTCCCAGCAGGTTTGGAGACCACCTCCCGAGCTCCCTGCCCTGGGAAGCCCTGATTAACAAAAATGCTGGAGAGACTAGCAGAGGCTGGTCCTGGGGCCTCCCATTTCCAGGAAATCTGGAGCAGCTTAGAAAGGGGCCCATGCAGTTACTTCTCCAGAAGACACACTGTAAAGCCAGAAGGACCCCTCCCATTGCCTAACATAATTTGGGGTCATAGCACAACGTGTTTACATTAAGAAGGAGGAGGCTGGAGTTTCTGCTCACTCTTCCTCCGGAATGTGTTCTCCAGACAGGAGCTCGGCCCATTAGTCCAGGCTTGGTCTGTGCATGGAAGACCAGGGATGGAGAAGCAGTGGGGAAGACGTCTTCCCTGGCTTTGGTTTTCCTCTTCACTGCACCCCCCCCCCCAGAAGTGGTCCTCTACTCTGGGTAAATATGGAAGGTCCACCAGCTCCCAGCCTCTGCTGTCCCTGCCTCTCCCTACCTTATATAGCCCCCTCCCTCTGTGGTGGGACCAGAAGGGCAAAGAGGACATACATTTCTGATGAGCTGCACTCCTGATGTATACCCCAGAAGAAAGAGCAGGGTCAGTCGGGAGAGGGCACAGCAGGATCCTCTCTCGCCTTTTTGTTTTCTCTCCAGTTTATTGAAAGCCAACCATGCGCCCACCATTCTACTGTGCACTTCATATGAAAATTCCATGTAATCCCTTCAAATCTCCACCATCATCTTCATCTTACTGATAGTGAAACTGATACTGATAGGAAAACTGAGGCCCAGAGTGGTGAAGTCCTGAGATAAGGTAGGCAAGGCAGCCTCCTATGCCTGAGTGAGTTTTGTCCTTCGTGAGGCTGTCCCTTCTTCTGATTCTCTCAAAAGTCCTCAGGGGCTCATGGAGGTCCCAGAATTGGGAAGTCGGATGGCCTACCCTTATGAAACCAGCAGTAGAAAAAGCAGGATCCCGATCTGGGTTCATCTGCATTCCTAACCATCATCCTCCATTGTCATGCGACACCCTCTAGAACAGTGACAAGGCACAGCCCTTGGAGTCGGCCCTACTTGTGCTCGATGATTTTATTTCATTTGCCTCCAGCCACTTTTCCAATTCATCAGCTCAGCTTGTTCGTCTCTCCCCCGTTCCTAACGGGTTTAAGGGAGAGTCCCACACCATTCTTCACGGGGCGGCTGGTCATCTTTTCCCCCAGTTGACAGATGAGGTGTCGGCCCATCATCCAAGTAACGGATGAAGATGCATTCACCTTCCTGGTGGGCGAGGGGCCCCTCTGAGCTCTGTTCAGGGTGCTGCCCGGAGCTGCATAAGTCGCCGCTAGCTGGTCTTGGCTCTGTTGCCAGGGCACCACATTTTCCCAGTTTACTGAGGGTGGGTTCTATGGGAGGGAATCCAAAGTCGTGCAAAAGGCCAGGAGAGATTAGACACCGTGCCTTCTCTCTGACTGCCAAACCTGACACTCAGCCACCAAATAATATTAGATTAATCTGGCTGGTTTTTTTATTGACTGTGCCCTGTGGCCAATTACCCTGTTTTCTGTTTGCTTAAGGTGTTTACAGATTGGCCTTCTGAAAGTTTCCCCAATCTTTTCCCAGATTAAAAATGAAAAACAAAAACAAAAAAAAAACATTTATTCGTTCGTCGGGATTTCTGCCGTACCTCCCCAATGCGCTATACCATGGGAGGACTTTGTAGCTCTCTTACTTAGGCAGATCCGTAGCGACTGTCTGACTCTTGGCCTTCAGGAACATCCCAGGTATTTTGTCTACTTAAAGAATTTAAATGTGGGGGCGCCTGGGTGGCTCAGTCAATGAAGCATCTGCTTTCGGCTCAGGTCATGATCCCAGGGTCCTGGGATTGAGCCCAGAGTTGGGCTACTTCTCAGCAGGGAGCCTGCTTCTCCTTTTCCCTTTGCCTGCTGCTCTGCCTACTTGTGCTCACCCTCTGTGTCAAATAAATAAATAAATAAATTTTTAAAGAATTTTTTTTTAAGATTTTATTTATTTATTTGACAGACAGAGATCACAAGTAGGCAGAGAGGCAGAGAGAGAGAGAGGAGGAAGCAGGCTCCCTGCCAAGCAGAGAACCCGATGTGGGGCTCGATCCCAGGACTCTGGGATCACGACCTGAGCCGAAGGCAGAGGCTTTAACCCACTGAGCCACCCAGGCGCCCCTTAAAACAGAATTTAAATGTGATGTAAAAATTATCTTGATAGCAGCCCCCCAAAATCACCCAAGAGAGCCAAATAGAATTCCTTCTCTGAGGGTCTTTTAAAATAGAGCAGATCGGGACAGCGCAGTGGCTCAGTTGGTTCAGTGTCTGCCTTCAGCTCAGGTCGTGATCCCAGGGTGCTGGGATCGAGTCCCACATCGGGCTCTCTGCTCAGCAGGAAGCCTGCTTCTCCTTCTGCCTGCTCTGCCTGCTGCTCCCCCTGCTTATGCCCTCTCTCTGACAAATAAAGAAATAAAATCTTTTTAAAAATTTTTAAATTAAAAAAATAATAATAAAATAGAGCAGATCCCCTTTCACTCGGGATGACTTCAATGCCGTCACTGCTTACAAGGCAGGAGGCTGGGTGGTGTGCAGTAAATCGGAGATCCTTGAAATTCTGCCAGACCAGGAGGACAGGCACAGGGACCTTTGTCAAAAGAATGGGTGGGAAGAAATCAGACCACTGAGAACTCTCCACTAGACACATAACCCACAGCACAAATACCGTATGTCTCTGCAGGCTCCTGCCTGTCAAATCCATCTTTGCCCCGCGCTGGTAAATGGAGCTGGGCTGGCACCAATTTCTGCAGGCCCGAAGGTTTTCCGAACCGTTCTTTTAAGGCTTATCCATTGACGATGAAAGAATAAATCATGGGGCGCATGGGTGGCTCAGTCGGTTAAAGCCTCTGCCTTCGGCTCAGGTCACGATTCCGGGGTCCTGGAATCGAGCCCCGCATCGGGCTCTCTGCTCAGCAGGGAGCCTGCTTCCCTTCCTCTCTCTCTGCCTGCCTCTCTGCCTACTTGTGATCTCTGTCTGTCAAATAAATAAATAAAATCTTTAAAAATAAAAGAATAAATCATGATCCCCAAGCACGGGGAGCAGCCGGAGAGCTCTGGGCCCGAGAGACACAGGCAGCCCTTGGAACAGCGCTGTAAGACACTCCACTTCTGCTCATTTGCAGACGTCACTGGGCAGCGAGAGGAACCCACTCGGTGCCATGAGAACCATTTTTCTTAGAGCCAGAGCACCCTCCTTGGTCCAAAATGATAAATTCAGGCAGGCCCCTCGGGAAGAGGACGTGGCAGCCAAACGGCCCAAACTCAGCAAGGTAGACCTGTCCCCACAGAGCAAGGAGGACGAGGGGGGACTGTTCTCAGCTGCGGGATCCCTTCCCAGACCAGAGACAGAGGGACTGCGGTCACCGGGAGCAGACGACTCCCAGGGTGTTCGACACAGCAGGGAAACAAGCTGCCACCCTGGGATCCCGGAAAGAGTTCATCTCAACGGAATAAAACAGGATTATGAAAGCAGCCGGGGCCGAGCGTGGACTCCTCTCTCCCTTTCAGACACGGCTCCGCGGAGAAAGGCCAACAGCAAGGTGACCTGTGTGTCTGCCGAATTGGGAGACTCCAGGGGGCGCATGCGTGCACCCCTCCAGACCGCAAGGACGGGACCTCAGGGGTCACTGCCAGGCTTGTGGATCACCTAAGCACACAGAGTAATGAATCTGCTTAGTCATCCGGGTGTTGCCAGCTCCCCAGTCCTCCCAGTGCCAACAGCACACGGAGGTGTTTGAGTTACCCGGATTCCACGCAGGGAGATGCCTGCACCATGAAAGCAGGGGTCAGCATCTTCTGGCTTCTTACCAGTGGAAAGAAATTAAATCTGTTTTTCAGGATCCACTGCCCAGGGCTAGGACTCTGTCTTGGCCAGGGGTGATGGGAGGGGAAGGGGGAGCAGGGAGAGAGGGGACAGTGGGGAAGGCGGGAGGCGGTTCTGCATCGGGTTGCCACAGAAGGCTTCCAGACAGCCGCGCTCCCGTGCCCTGGAGTGTAGATACCCGTGGGGATCGACGTGCCCCTGAAGCAGCGGCGGGGCTCTCCGCACCTTCCTGAGCTCCTAGCTGGAAAAGATGGAGTCTCTGGGATTGGTTTTTCCAAATCAGGTGGTACCATCTTGCCATCATATCCTCCTTTGTTCATCAGCTTCGGATCTGAGGGCGGTTGTCAACAGTGGTGAAGAAAAGAGACTAAATATTCCACTGGACGGACAGCTGACATTTATCCTGGGGAATGAGGTTGGCAAGGGGCAAACGGGAAGGCTTTTCACCTCTGTCTGTCTGTCTCTGATTCTCATTTCTTTTGGGGATGGGTTTGATCCTTCCTACCATCACCAAGATGCCTGCTTCCCTGTCGTCTTTTACCTCCCAGCAGAAGTACCGTCTCAGCTCAGACCAGAGGCAGGTTACCTTAGCAGGTAAGCCCAAAAAGCAGGGCAGAAGGGACACCAAAGATAAAAGTATCCAGGTCACGGCTGCCTGGCTGGCTCAGTCAGAAGGGCACGTAACTCTTGATCTTGGGGTTGTGAGTTCGAGCCCCACATTGAGTATAGAGATTACTTAAAAAGTAAAATCTTAAAAAATAATAATAATAATAAAGTATCCAGGTCAGGTTCCAGGTTTTCCTCCTTCATTTTTTTTTAAAGATTTTATTTATTGGAGTGCCTGGGTGGCTCAGTTGTTAAGCATCTGCCTTCGGCTCAGGTGTGATTCCAGGGTCCTGGGATCAAGTTCTGCATCGGGTTCCCTGCTTTGCGGGAAGCCTGCTTCTCCCTCTCCCACTCCCCTGGTTGTGTTCCCTCTCTTGCTGTGTCTCTCTCTGTCAAATAAATAAAGTAAAATCTCTTTAAAAATTTTTTTTAATTTATTTGTGGGGGTGACCCAAGCAGGGGGAGTGGCAGGCGGAGGGAGAAGCAGACTCCCCACTGAACAAGGAGCCCAATGCGGGACTCAGTCTCAGGACCCCAAGATCATGACTTGAGCCAAAGGCAGACACTTAACCAACTGAGCCCCCCAGGAGTCCCTTTTCTCCTTCATTCTATATACAGCCATTCTCCATTAGTTACTGGACACCCTTGGAATTCTCACCCAAAACAACTAGAGTCTCCTATCCTCTTCCCGCTGCCAAGATACAGTGCCCCCCAACCAGCTGGTATCAGAGGTACTTACTCAGCAGCTGAGTCCCTGCTACTCACCCGGTCTGTGGAACCTACTGAAACCCTCTTGATCAGACTTTTTCCCTTAACACCTTCCATTCCAGCACAGGAAAACTCAATCCAGAGAACTTCACGTTAGGCTTCTCGTCTAGTGTGTGATGGGCTTCAATTCCACCTCTTGCCCATGGACGCTGGGATCGCAGTCCAGCTGGAGTTCTGGAAGCGTTGGCAGTACCGGGTAGCAGTGAGGCACACTTGTTATATAGCAGAGAAAGTTGCAAATCAGGAGATCGGTCACAGGTATAAGGGGGCCTGGCTCAGGCTCAGTTCCTAACACAGCAGGGCAGAAGTGTGACCAAAGAGGAGTCAGCTGGCACTGTGCTCATGGCTGAATTAAGGAGCCCGTTGGAGCTGGACATTGACTTTAGGGGAGAAATGCAGACTGTACTGTGAGCGTCGGAGGACCATTTGGCTCAGTTTTGAAATTTTATTCTGGTTCATACAACCGCTCTGGATTATTCTCTCCCAGTGTCGTATCTTTGTCCGCTGAGATCGCGGTACTCAACATGGGCCCCAGCCATTTTTCACAGAGACTGGAGGCCTTCCCTTTTCTCCTACCAGCTCATGGGACAGGAGCTGGCCTTGAAACCCAAAGGTCCTAGTTTCTTGTCCTGAATATACGATGAAGTACGTCCGAGAAGGCCGCTCAGGAACAGCAGAATCTTCCCACCTGGAATTCCATCAACATTTGAAGTTGAACTTCCTTCTTTAAAAGAAATAAAAATCAACAGATCAGAACCAAGGTGACTAAATCGGCAAGAGCTTTTTAAGCAGCTCTTGGAATGAGTATTTTTAAAGTCAAGATATTAATGTATAATTTAAGTTGCATGAATTTGGGGGCTGGGGAGTTCGACTGTATTTTTAATTGTGGCAAAATACACACATAAGAAAATTTTACCGTCCTGGGCACCTGGGTGGCTCAGTCGGTTAAGCATCCGACTCTTGATTTTGGCTCCCGGTCACGATCTCAGGGTCGCGAGATTGAGCCCCGCGTCAGGCTCTGCACTTGGCGGGAGTCTGCTTGAGATTGTCTCTCTCCCTCTCCCTCTGCTCCTCCACTATACCCTCCACCCCACTGTTTACACACACTCTTAAAAAAGGGGGGGAGCTGCCTGGTGGCTCAGTGGGTTGAACATCCATCTTGGGTCATGTTCTCATAGGTTGTGGGATCAAGTCCTGTGTCTGGCTCCTCGCTCAGTGGGGAGTCTGCTTGAGATTCTCTCCCTCTGCCCCCCTCCTCCCTCACTCCTGCATGCTCTCTCTCTAAAATAAATAGATCTTTTGGGGTGCCTGTGTGCCTCAGTTAGTTGAGGCACTGCCTTTGGCTCAGGTCATGATCCTAGAGTCCCGGGATAGAGTCCCACGTCGGGCTCCCTGCTCTGCAGGGAGCCTGCTTCTTCTTCTCCCTCTGCCTCTTCCCCTGCTTGCGCTCTGTCTCTGTCAAATAAATAAAATCTTTAAATAAATAAATAAAATAGATCTTTAATAAATTCATTGAATTGAATTTTTTGAAAAAAAAAACTGACCATCGTAACCATTTTTAATACATAGTGCAGCAGTGTTAAATACATTCACGGTGTCCTACACCCAATCTCCAGAACTCTTTTCATCTTGCAAAACTGCAGCTTCACACACGCAGACCAACGGCTCCCTATTTTCCCCTCCCCCAGCCCTTGCAACTACCTTTCTACTTCCTGTCTCGGAATTTGACCCCTCGAAGCACCTCATGTAAGTGGAATTCTGTAGTATTTGTCTTTTTCTGACTGGCTTATTTCGCTTAGCGTAATGTTCTCAATGTTCATCCGTGTGTCAGAATTTCCTTCCTTTATAAGGCTAATATTCTGTTGTATGGCGAGCCCACATTTTGTTTATCCCATCGTCCGCCAATGGATAGTATTTGAATTGTACCACTACGAACAAGTGTGGGAACGGCTCTTCAAGACCCTGATTGGCGTCAGTGTCTCTTAAAATTGAGTGAAGGAAGCCTCGAAGAATTCCATGTCCCGTGGTTTTATTATTATTTGTTTTAATTATATATTATTTATTTATCTATTTGACAGGCAGAGATCACAAGTAGGCAGAGAGGCAGGCAGAGAGAGAGGAGGAAGCAGGCTCCCTGCTGAGCAGAGAGCCCCATGCGGGCCTCGATCCCAGGACCCTGGGATCATGACCTGAGCCGAAGGCAGAGGCTTTAACCCACTGAGCTACTCAGGTGCCCGGGGTTTTTTTTGTTTGTTTGTTTATTATTATTATTATTATTATTTTACCATTTGGAAAAACTCAGGAATGCAACACTAATTTCACGAGGTAGTATCTTTACAGTTTCTCAGTGTGCTAACTTCAAGGGCTGCCTGTGCCGTTCTTCAGCCCTGTGTGTGTGTTCTGAGAATTGCCATTAAATAGAAAGTTGCCACAGTCCAGCTGTACCTCCGTGACTGAGACACTGGTCAAAGGCAGAATTATCAGGGACTTGGTGTATCACTGAAACCCACTGTTCCAGTTTCGCCTCACACGGGGCTCGATGTCCCACACCGCCCTTCCCCGGGCCAAGAAAGCACGTAGTCCCAGGACAAAGTCAGGGACACCCAGCTACAATCCGCTTCACCACCAAATGCCCTTCTCCCTGGCAAAGACCTACAAATAACATCCGTGATCAGGTTTCAGAGTAAGCAAAGTGGCAAGGGCTGAGGGGTTGCTGAAATGAGTTCATGAACAAATTGACCAAAAAAATGATCTGTGAATAAATCATAGAGAAGGAAGAGCTCACCAGCCATGTGGACAGATAAGACTCCTCCCCCACAAAAACCAGCCTCTCTTTCATGCCCTACATTGTCTGCAGGCGTGTATAAGCTATATTCTAGACCATTTGGCATTCAGATAGCTAAGTCGGCTCCACTCAGCTCAGAGATGATGGGGGGCTGAAGTGTTAGCGTTCTGCCCTCCTGCAAGGAGGAAAGGGAATCTAGTTCAGGAACCAAAGGAAAGCGTATTCATCCCATCTCATCTTTTAAGACCCTGAGACAGACTCCTCCACGGCCCCCCAGACACAGGGCTCTCCAGCATTAAATGCGCAGAAATCAAATGCATATCCATTATGGGAGAAATCGTAGGGAAGGGGAGCTGAGGTGACAGATTTTGAAGAGCAAACATGCACCTTTGTGCTCTGTCTTCTTAAAATTCATCCTCTCACCTGCCAGCCTTGAGAATTGCCTATTTACATAACTAGCTGCCTAAAATGGAATATTCAATAACGTTACACGGTGCCTCACTCCGTTGGAGCCCATCCCCAGGATAGGAGTGCTCCTGGAGTCCTCCCGCAGCATGTGGCGTGGCGCGCTGGCCCGCCGCTGTGCCTCCGTGTGGTGTGAGCCTGTCAGCGCTCCCGAGCCAAGCAGATGTCAGGCCTGATCGCTGAGGTGGGAGGCCAGCGAGCAGCAGGGGGAGGGGGCGTGATTCAGCAAGTGGCATGGTAGCACGCCGTCTTCAGGGGACAAACAGCGTCTCTCCCTGAGCTTCCCAGCAGGCAAGGTGCTGTCCCAGAGACCACCGGCAGAGAGGGACTGAAGAAGGGGGGAGCTGCAGGATCTATGGGGACAACCTGGTGCCGGAGGGACTCAGCTCTGAGCCGGCCCTGGCACTGTACCAGCCTTGAACCCCCTGTCGGTCCTTTCCAAGGCACAGATCTCCTTCCCGTCCAAACGGGAGTCCTGCTGCTCGCTTATGAGAGGAGTATAAATAAGTGATAAGCAAGTGTTCTGATGATGAGAAGCGCGTGTAGCTTCTCAGCAGACTGCATGTATCAAAGAAGGCAATTGTGTGTGTTTGTTCATTTATTTTTCAGCGTTCCGGTTCCTGTAGTCAGCTTAGAGAAAATCCCTAACCTAGTGAAGGCAGATGGTGCCAATGTCAAAATGAACTCTACAACCACTACCACGGTCACCTCCTGCTCCATGTCATCCTCTGCTGTCTCCACCCCACCTTTAATTAAGCCAGTCTTGATGTCCAAGTCAGTGCCACCTTCCCCAGAGAAGATCTTAAATGGCAAAGGAATTCTGTCTGCCACAATAGACAAGAAGCACCAAAATGGCACCAAAAACAACAACAAGCCTTACAGGAGACTTTCAGGTACGTGTCTGTGTCCTTCAAGCCTGGCTTACGATTAGATCTGGGTCACATTGCATGACCAAGCAGTGCTGTGTTCTTATCATTAAGCGGGTCCCTTTCGTTGTAAGGAGAACACGGGCTTTACCTGCCAGCAGGACCCCCCTCCCCCAACTTAAAAATGCGAGGGAAAGCGGGTTCTCTTATTTCCTGGCCAGATGAGAGCTCTCACTCAGCTCAGTGCTCAGCAGGAGGGGTCTTCCTGGTCCAGAAGACAGGATGCCTTATACCAAACACAACAGCCCATTCGTTCTCGAGGGTCTTATCAGGCTGACGGGCTGAACAGGCCCCAGGTTCCAAAGAGGCTTCTCCGCAGGGAAGTCAGACAGCACAGGGATGGAAACCTCGCAGTAGGTCAGGGCCGACACGGGGCAGGACTGCTGAGTGCTGTGAGTGCTGTCTGCCCCGCTCCGTGCTTGGGTCTTAGTTGGTCACCTGGTTGATTTTATGGTCTGGGGCTACGACCACATTTCCTATAAATTCAGGTTGGAATTCCCACTTGGGAACCCTCAGATCAGCACAGCCGGTGCAAGGTTGAGGGGTTTCTCT
The DNA here is from genome assembly GCF_011764305.1 of Mustela putorius furo. Taxonomy (NCBI): domain Eukaryota; kingdom Metazoa; phylum Chordata; class Mammalia; order Carnivora; family Mustelidae; genus Mustela; species Mustela putorius. Next base: position 18,943,200 of record NW_025421998.1, read on the forward strand.
TGGATTTCCATCTCTGTTGTCTGCGTAGACACTTGGGATGGCCAGAAAGGGGCACAGGGCTGGTCTTGGAGGCAGTGGTTGCCCTCAGGGGCCCCCATGTGGATGATATTTGCTTTGGATTTGTTGTGGAACTAAATCTGGCGGTTCTACTTTCTCCAAAAGACCAAGAAAAGCTATAAACTTTATTACTTCTTCACACACCGGGGGCATTTATCAAATGTTGACTGGAAAAAAAGAAAGAAAGAAAATACAGTGAAAGCCACCTGGTGAGAGAGAGAAACCATGCCCTCCAGTAAGAGCGTAATTCTGAATCAGCCTAAGAACTGTGGGTCATTTTTATTTTTTACTTCGTGTTAATCTGTATTTCAAGTGTCCTACTTTAACATCTGTAACTGTTCAAAAAAATCATTTCTTAAAAGTTCTTTGGACCCAAAGCATGCAAAAGATGTTTACCCTAAACATCTTCCTCGGTACTGTTCACCCACTCTCAAGAAAGAAAGGTAGAGCCTGGCGCACTCTTTGAGCATTGTGGTGGGGGAGGGGTGCTGTGTGGACAGGAGCCCCCAGCTCCTGGCTGTCTCCTGAACGGAAAGTTCAAGTTCACTCTGCAGGGGTGGGTGGCAACATCCCTGGAAAAACCAGTAGGCCCAGCTGGGCGGCATCCAGAGGCAGAAGCATGACCTGGCTTCCAGCCTGCAGCCCAGCCTGAAGTCATAGAGGGGTGGTTGGGGTTCTTTTTTGGTGTTTGTTGGTTTTGCATTTTGTTGGTTGTTTGTCTCATTGGATCTTTTGCTTGTTTCTATCTCGCTTTCACATTTGGCAGCCAGCTCCTACTCCCCACCCCCACCGCCAAACAACCTGCTCGGTTGCAGGCCAGGGTGAGCGCTGGTGTGGATCTGGGCCCGGGTGTGACTCTGACAGGCCCCGGGGAAAGAACTCGGTGGCAGGCAGCCTGGGGCCTGGCTCCTGGTGCATCCTCAGCAGGCAGAGAGGGCTCCGAGGAAACGGGCCTCTCCAGGCCTCACAGTTTTCTAGTCTTAAAAAAGAAGCTAACAACAACAAAAAGTTGCAGGCAGTGTGAGGGAGCGCCTGACTGGCTCCGTCAGAAGAGCCTGAGACTCTTGATCTCTGGTTGTGAGTTCAAGCCCCACGCTGGGTGTAGAGATTACTAAAAATAAAATCTTTAAAAAGGAAGAAGAAAATGATGATGATGATGACAATGACAAAAGCAAAACAAAAAAAAAAAAAAAAAAAAAAGAGAGAGGGGAGGGGGAGGCATTTTGATGACAGCCCGGAAACCTGTCTCAAATCTTAGAATGGTTTTCGTCACAGCCGTTGCCCCTGTTGCAACCACCCCACAGGCCCCAGACTTTCTTTTAAAAACAGAACACGTTCATTTATTATGCTCAGAGTTTCCTCCACCAATCCCAGACGGCTTCTCAGGTAAAGCCCTGTTGGGTTTGCAGCCATTCAAATCTTTTAAGGAGACTCTCCTGCAAACTGATATCCGAGCCCCCCACCCACCCTGCGACGCTGTTGCCTACCTCCCCAGATGCCCAGAGGAGCTGTGTTTTCCCTGTGCCAAAGGACCCAGGTGGCTGCTGGGTGCCTTCCAGAAACAGCACGGCCCATCCGAGACCTGGACCTTTGAAGCGGAAAGCTTCCATCAGGGCTTGTCTCGCGTCCCTCATTTTCCAGGGGAGGGGAGCGTGTTGGTCATCCAGAAGGGGCAAGGGATCCGAAGTGGGCATAGACAGAGCAGACTTCCTAGAAGGAACGTCACCGAGAATGATCCGCAGCCCAGTAAGAGGCGGGAACCAGAGGAAGCCTGGCCTCCCTGCAGCCGTCCTCCGTCCCCAGTGGGTGGGCTAGCCCAGGCTCATTCCCACGGAGGAGCGACGAGAGCGGCAGGCCCCGCCCTCTGTGCCCCTTCACCTTCACATGCACGGACAGCACACACCCAGCCTTTGCCCCTGCCCCTGCCTGTGACACTGCCAAACAGGCCTGAATCAGGTAAACCACGTTTCTGGTCAGCTGGGCTGCGTGGAAAGCCCGGTGCTGAGGACTTGGCAAAGCACAAGAGAGGCAGGTCACACTGACATGGCAGGGAACACTCTCCCACTTACTTGGCGAGAACTAGTGGGAAGGTAAGGGGCGGCCGGGGGTGGGGTGGGAGGGGGACGGGGAAGATGACGTATTCTTGGAGCTGCCCCGGGAGAAACGGGAGAAACGGTGGCCCTCCCTGGTCTGCAGCCAGCGGCGCCCCAAGTGCCAAGTGCTTGGGGAACCATTTAAGTGAGATAAAGTGTGTGAGCATCAGGGCTCCCTGCCCTCTGTGCCTGCCCGCCCCTCCCCTCCTTAGTCCTTGCGTCTGGGGCTGTCCCGCATCCCAGTCTAAACTGGACTTGGAACTCTGGGGTCAGAGGGGAGTGTATTTTCCCCTGAGCGGTTCTTGAAGCATTTTAGCAGCCGGTTGGGGAAAAAAAGAGAAAGAAAGAAAAGAAAAACAAAAAACCAGATTGCCTGACAATGTCTCACTTGTTGGTGCAAATGTGCATTTTTTAAAAAATGTAGTCTTAATGCCAAATCCTATTTAGTCTCCTTTTTTCTTATATTTTTTGTTTGTTTCTTAAACCAGAGAGAGAATTTGACCCAAATAAACACTGTGGAGTGTTGGATCCCGAGACAAAGAAACCTTGCACAAGATCCCTCACCTGCAAGGTATTTCTCTTTCCATAAAAAATACTTCCTGCTCTCGCTGGGGCCTTTGTCGAAATGTTTGCATGCCACTCTCTGCACAAGGCAGGGTGTGGAACCTCGACATGACCCCCAGCTGTTCTTTGTAAGGGAAATGCTTTCTTCTCTTCCATGGTAGCAGAGTGCCTGCCTCGAGCTGGCTGGCTTTTTAAGAAGGAAAAAAAAAAAAAATAGGCTTCCCCTGTTACTTGTGAGGCCAGACAGTAAATTGTATTTATAGGCACTCACAGGCGGTTCTAAACCCTGCTACGTTTTAATGTATGCAGGAGCGGCGGCGGCGGCGGCGGCGGCGGCAGCGGCGGCCTGAAAGGCAGCCGCGGAGGGGAGGACCAGCGGCCGCGCCCCTGATCTGGCCACACCGGGTGGCCAGGGGGACAGCTGAACCCAAGGCAGCCGCCATCGGGCAGCCCCCAGCCCTGTATTTCATACTGAACTGCTAGTGCTTCTTGGGATCGAGGCCGTGGCCCCCTCCGCCCGGTGGCCCCGTGGGTCTGGGCCACGGCGAGCCTCCCACCCGCACCCGGATTAACTCTAGCCCGTCCTCCCCGTCGCCTGGCCTCAGAGAGGTTTCCGTGGGCTCTGCGCTGAGGCTCGTCGTCCTGCACCAGTTGTTGTTGGGTTTTGGTTTTTGTGGTTGGTTTTTTTTGTTTTTTTTTTTGGAGGAAGCTTTGGCTTCTTAACGCCAGGAGTGTAGGGCATGGTTGCGTTTGCGTGGTGTCTGCCTCTTCCCAGCCACAGCACGGGAGCTGTTGCCTTGAAGTTGACTTTTCAAGCACCTCTAAATTCCCATGAATTGCTGTATCTGAGATGGAGGGCCTGGGGAAGCAGGTTTATGTGCTGATCAAAGAGGCTGTGCTTTTCATCTCTCTTCTCCTTAGACACATTCGCTAAGCCATCGGAGGGCAGTCCCCGGCCGGAAAAAGCAATTTGACCTCCTTCTGGCGGAACACAAAGCCAAGTCCCGGGAAAAAGAAGTTAAAGATAAAGAGCATCTCCTGACTTCGGCGAGGGAAGTGTTTCCAAACCAACCCGGGCCGGCACAGGACACTCTGCCAGGACCTTCAGGGAGCTCTGGGCCAGAACCGAAAGTCGCCTCCCCTGCAAAATCCAGGCCACCTAACTCTGTGCTTCCTAGGTAAGTCCCGCTTTGCCGGTAGAAGCCCCAGGTCCTAGGTCAAGTGACTGGCCGGGTCAAGTGCGGTCTGATCACATGGCAGGCGGAAGTTCTCATAGTCCTTCCTCGTGAGGCGGTTGTGAAGTTTAAGCGAGATCCTGGGCATGAGGGGCTCAGCCAGTGGCCGCCACGTAGCTTTTGGTGGATTTTACTGCCGTCACCATCTTCATCTTCATCTTCATAGCAGACCTTTAGCAGACGGAGCAAGACTAATCCGGGAATTAATACGTGGAAGGGTGACCAATCAGCCCCTGGGCCACTTTCCGGTTGCCTGAGTTTTTAGATGAGTTGGACACTCCTGGCGCTGAGAGTGGGGCAGTCATCACACCTTAGGAGCCCAGGTGCCACGTAATTTTGTGGATTTTTTTCCCCACAACTCTCCTGTGATCAGGGCGAACGGAAAACTGGCATCACTGAGCTCATTTGTCCTTCCATCTCTCTCTACACCAAGAAAACTGAGCCATCTGTTTGGGGTTTTATTTGGTTGACCTGCACAGAGAGGAAAGAACAGAAAACAGAATTAAAATCCGTCTGGATTAAGAGTGATTTAAAGCCCATGCATGTCTGATTTGATGGGCAGTGGAATCCTGAGTGGCCAACCAGTTTCCAGGTAATAAGACAGGGAGCCCTTCATCCAAAAATATTTATCTAGTGCTGCTCTATGAGCAAGGGACCAGTGTACCTCTTTCTTATGGTGCTTCACAGATATTGCTGCCTTTTTTTCCCCCCCAACAAATTGAAGGTTTGTGGCAACCCTGCGTTGAGCAAGTCCGCCAGCGCCATTTTCCCAACACGGTTTGCTCATTTTGTGTCTCCTTGTCAATAAAGTATTTTTTAATGAAAGCATGCACATTAGGTATAATACTACTGCACACTTGATAGACAGCAGTATAGTGTAAACATAACTTTTATAGGCACTGGGAAGCCCCAAAAATGTATTTGATTCACTGTATTGCGATACTGTCTTTATGGCAGCGGTCTAGAACCAACCCCGAGCTATCTCCCAAGTATACCTGAACAATGTCAGTTACTTTCAAGCAACAGTGCAGAGATGAATGCAGTTAGATCCCACTTTTTGAGAATTCAGAGTTTAGAAGAGACGAGACTCAGATACTCATAACTTCATGGAAAAGAAACGTTAATAATAAAATAATGAGACGTGCAGGTAGTGGTATTATCTGATCGCTTTTAAGGCGTACAGCGTGAATCTCAAAGGGTAATTGTGCAGTTAGCAAGCAAGCATTAAGAGAACACAGTTACAAAACAAGGGGAAGAGGATTTTTTTAAAGCAAAAACAAATATTTGATGACAGCTGGCACGGAACTGCCGGGTTCTCACCCTCCTGCCTTCCACTTTGGTGTAAGCCTGATCCAGATGGATAGCCGGAGTCCCATTTTCGGAACCGCCAAGGGCGGCCTCAGGTTCAGGAGGATGCAGTCAGGTGGAAGGGCCACCAGCACCCATTTCCTGCGTCAGAAACATTGCCCTGGTGTTGCCATCAACTTAAACGTCACGTCGTTTTGCAGGATCATTTTATAACGACTTTTCACGGTCATGCCAGAATTTGCCAAAGGATATTTATTATCTTTCCTGAGCTTTAGAGTTAAGCAGGCAGTTATGTTCCAGATTTCCGGGAGGGGCTTCAGGTCTCTGTACAATGGCTCTCAAAATCTTCTGTAGCTGTAGAGCTTTCTCACTTCCCATAAAACGTTGTGTGTACCCAATATAAAAACAGAGACCTGCTCCACCTAGCTCCAGCTCCACTCTGCTCCCTTTGCACATGCATCCGGAGTCTGCTGTCCCCTAGCCCATCCAAGGGATCACCTTGGAGTCCCCCAGGGCTCCAAGGAGCCCAGTTTGAAAACCATCTTTTATTATAGGTTCACCGTAGATTTTGACTGATGGAGGTGCTTCTCACCACCGCCCCCTACCCCCATGGCCCAGCCTAAACAGGTAGTGGAGGCTTACGTGTGATTTCTTTTTCTTTTTTTCCTTACTATTTCATGTGTTTATTTGAGAGAGAGAACACGAGTGGCAGGGAGGGGCAGAGGGAAAGGGAGAAGCAGACTCCCCACTGAGTAGGGAACCTGATGTGGGGCTCGATCCCAGGACCCAAGATGATGACCTGAGCTGAGGATCGTGACTAAGACGCCCAACTGACTGAGCCACCCAGGCACCTAAGAGCAGATTCTTAATGTTCTTTTTCATATAATTTTCAGGGAATGTTTGTTAATAGAGAAATGCCAGGTGTTTATATTCTCTTAAGGAAGATGAAGAAAGGGGTGTCTGGGTGGCTCAGTCGGTTAAGCATCTGCCTTCATCTCACGTCATGATCCCAGGGTCCTGGGATAGAGCCTTCAGGCAGACTCCCTGCTCAGCGGGGAGTCTGCTTCTCCCTCTCCTCTCTAGCTCTTCTCCCTCAAAAATAATAAATAAAATCTTTGGGCGGGGGGGAAGGAAGCAGAGGAAAGACAGAGTAAAGTTCATCAGCAAAAAGAATGGCTCTGAAAGGAAGGGGGCAGCCAGGGGTCGCATTACAAATGTTGGCTTACAGAGTAATCATTAAGGATGCTTTTCAAAGTTGACATAAGCACCAGAAAACTCAGAGATGAACTCAGTTCCAAACTTTGTAGAAAATAATGTCCTTTTTCACTTGGTTTTAGTTAGGAAGAAACCTCATACAATTAGTGATTGAAAAGACATGATCAGAATTTAATATCCTCCTTGGGCACCTTGGCTGGCTGGCTCAGTTGGAAGAAAGAGAGTGTGACTCTTGATCTCAGTGTTATGAGTTCAAGCCCAACATTGGGTGTAGAGATCATTTTAAAAATAAAATCTCTTAAAAAAAAAAAAAAGGAATTTAATGTCCTCCCATAAAACTTAAAACAACATTTATTTTCCTCATATTAGTGCTATACAATATATATTATAGCTATTTCAATCACAGTAATCAATTATAATTGGCAAAAAAAAAAATTATCACACAGGAGTAGAAATACTATAATCCCTCCCCAGTCATGAATTTCTTTTGTCGGAAATGCTTACACATGTGAATTTGTTTTTTACATATCATTTGGTAACCTTGAAAATATTTCAGTTCTCATATTCTTGAATTACAACCTACTCTTGTCAAGGGTTCCTGAAAATAGAACTTAGGTCTACTGCTGGAAAAGTGAGTCAGTAGCCAGGGCCGGAGCAAGGTTGGAAGTGCAAATGTCAGCTGTGTGCTCACAAAGGAGATGAGCGCCGCCATGTTTCTGAGCCTCTGCAGCTTCAAGCTACCCGTCTGTAAAGTGGAGCTAAGAAGAATTAGGCGAGAAGTACCAAGTTCCTAATAAGCGTTTAGTTAATGATAGCTTCTAGTAGGCGGTAGTACTGTCCCATAGAAAGCAGTGTGAGGAAATAAAGGTCTTGGGGCCCCCAGATTTCCATTTGCCTGCCCTCCTGGGCACTGTTCACCAACCTGGAGGCCTTCGAATAGGGGCTTTATGCTCTGTTTCTTGGCCCCAGCTCCAAGGGAACATATTATGTACCCCCAGAGAGTCAAAGGCTATGGATGACCAGCCCAACCAAACCTATCAGGACTTTTGTGGAAAGAGAGTTGAGGGTTGAGCTAGGTGCTAACAAGCCAGTCTCCGGCCCCCAGGAGGGAGGGAGGAAAGGTAAGCCATGGAAGCCCATGCTGACAAAACCTGGGCACATTCCCCTCTGTCTTGTGGACGCTCACATATCTAATCTTAAAATATAAAAATAGTGGGAGCCTGGGTGGCTCAGTCAGTTGGGCATCTGGCTCTTGGTTTCAGCTCAGGTTGTGATCTCAGGGTCCCAAGATGGAGCCCCGCATAGTGCTTGGCACCCAGCACAAAGTCTGCTTGAGTTTTTGGGCCTCTCCCTGTCCCTCTGCCTGTCCCCCTGCTCATGTGCTTGTGCTCTCTCTCTAAAATAAATAAATTTTTTTTAAAAAATTTTAAAGTATAAAAATGGCAAAATCTAAGGAATTTTAGACTGGCACAGGTAGTGGAGAGAGAGGCAGAAGGTTCTAGATACCTAAAAAAGGGCAGCGATGGTTCTGGAATGAAAGCAACTCTAGCTCATGCCTCATTAGGATAAGTGTCACTACTACACTGTAACCCTTGACTTCATGCGTGTCCCTCTGTTTTTTCTTTTTCTTTTTTTTAAAGATTTTATTTATTTATTTGACATACAGAGATCACAAGTAGGCAGAGAGGCAGGCAGAGAGGGGGAAGCAGGCTCCCTGCTGAGCAGAGAGCCCAATGTGGGGCTCAATCTCAGGATCCTGGGATCATGACCTGAGCCAAAGACCGAGGTTTTAACCCACTGAGCCACCCAAGCGCCCCGACCCTCTGTTTTTTTCTACATCCATTTCTTAATCTGAGGGACTTTGAAGTCAGGCAGATGGTATCAAGTCTCATTTCTGCTTCTCATTAGCTTTGCCACCCATTCCCTCGTCTGAGAAATGTGGATGAGTTACACCCACCTAAAGCAGAGGGTAAATTGAGTGAGAAAATGTACGTTGTATGCCTGGCACATAGTTGGGACTCAGTTAAGGTCGATTATCTTGTGCTGTCTTCCCCAAAGCACTCAGACAGACTGATGCTCATGCTTCCTCAAAGGGGAGGAGGAGGAACTTTCTTTAAGTTTCCCTTAGTGGAACTGGAAGCACAGGGATCACCGATTGTCACGTGGTCTTTAGACCAGACTGGTAAATGGAGAGTGGCGGTTGATGCCATGTTGACCTCAGAAGGATGGGTGGCAGCTTAACTCAAGTGATTTTTTCAACACATTCTCATGACTGGTTGCCCCATTCCCCATCATTCCTCACCAAGCCTTATTTTTCTGAGAGTCAACTTGGTTCCATCAAACTCCTTCCCTCCAGGTTCTGCCCTGGGGTACAGTGATCAGAGCTGGAAGGTCTTGAAAGCATCCCCTACCCCGTTATCGCCAGGAGGGTGCCTACATCTTGAGTGAATCAAGCCTACAAAGGAACAAATTCAGAGCTTCTTCTCCGTGTGCACGGGCACACTGTCATCATTCATGATTCTGTCTCTGCTCTCAGAGCCCTTTCTGCTCTAGACACAAATTTCCATGCTCGGCTTCCCTCTATAGGATTCTCCTCCCCTTATCTCTCTTTTATTCAGCCAGCAATTAGAATTTATTATTGTTTCAACCATGTTTTTCTTATTTTTTTCCTTAATTAAACTTTTTTTAATGAAAGTAAAATGGGCACATAGTTCAGAAGTCAAATAGAACTGAAAGACTTAGAACAAAAAACAGTAGTTCCTGCCATCCTGGGGAGGGGGTCTCTACCCAGTCTGTGTTAGAGTGCGTGTTTCCTAGATCCGTTGCCTCCCTGTCTATTGGTTTGCTCCTTTATTCTGATGGAGTAGCTCTTCCATCAGCTTCCTGTAAAAGTGCAAAGGGGGCCAGTTTTTAGAAACTTGTTTTTATTCTCCCCTTACACTTAATTGATAATCTCTCCGAGTATATAACTGAATTGAAAATCATTTCCTATAGAATTGTGAAGACATTTTTTATTGGCTTCTAGCACCAAAGGTTTGTATTGGGGAGTCTGTTGTCCTTCTCTTCGCATATAACCTGTTTTTAATCTCCGAGACCTGGGTCTCTGAAGTTTCACAGGGATCGTTCAATATGGGTCTTTTCTCATTCGTGGTACTTGGTACTTAGTAGATCCTTGCAGTCTATGAACACCTGTCTCAGGGATAATTTCCTGTGTTACACCTTGGCTAATTGTCTCCCCACTATAGTCTTTTTTCTCTTTATTGACCTCCTATTAGTTGGATGTTGGACCTTTTGCTCTGATCTTTCCTTCTCTTATCTCTTTTTTCCTGTTATTTCTTAATTTCCTGTTATTCTTTCTAAAAAATGTTCTTTTATCTTACCTTCAAAACTGTATATGAAATAATCAATTTATGATTTGCTTTTTTTTTCTTTTTAAAGATTTTATTTATTTGTCAGAGCGAGCGAGAGCGAGCACAGGCAGACAGAGTGGAAGGCAGAGTCAGACGGAGAAGCAGGCTCCCTGCGGAGCAAGGAGCCCGATGTGGGACTCGATCCCAGGACGCTGGGATCATGACCTGAGCCGAAGGCAGCTGCTTAACCAACTGAGCCACCCAGGTGTCCCTGATTTGCTTTTTTAAATCTTTGGGATCTGGTCCTTATATAAAAAGAACTTCTTACAGTTGCTTCTTTAAAAAAAAAAAAAAAAAAAGATTTATTTATGAGAGAGAGAGAATGTGCAAGTGAGGAGAGGGGCAGAGGGAGAAGGTCAAGTAGATTCCCCACTGAGCCAGGAACCCCAATGTGGGACTTGATCTCAAGACCCTGAGATCCTGACCTGAACCATAATCAAAAGTTCGATGCTTAACCAAGCCACCTGGGCACCCATATCCTATGACTGCTTCTTATAATATCCTACAAGATACTATCATTTTGCAGTTAATACCATTCCAATATCTTTAAGGTTGGTTTTTAAATTTTTTCCTTTTTGCTTCATTATCTTCATTTCTTTCATGTGTGTGTTCATGCGTTTGATATTTGGCTGGTCGGTCTCATTATGGAGATGTTCCAGGAATGTTTAGTGATCCCTAAACCATTCACATTTAGAAGAGAAGTGCTAACGGGCTGGTTGGAAGTCTTTATGTGGGACTGTCAACAAAAAAATCACCAAGTCACCAATCAGCCTTTCTTTAGAAGATTCCCAAAAGCAAGATCTGGAATCCTTTTCTCCAGAGCCATTCAGTTTCTCAGGGTAAAAGACTCCTCTCTGCTGATGTGCCAGTGATAGGCATTCTGGGGAGTGCCCACTAAGGATTTGACTAGAGAAAGCTCATGGTCACTTTGTTTCCAGCCCTGTGCCTTTCTCCTGATCTCTGCTGAGCCTGGCAGCCCCCTTATCTATGGTCTCTCCAGTTCATTTTCTCTGAAGAGTAAATTTCTGTTCTCTTGTTGGAGAGTTGATTGGAAGGGGTGGGACCTGGCAGGGGCAATGGTGAGTCATCTGGCCGTCTAAGGTCCTAGTGTTGACCTTTGGGTCCAGCTACCACATGGGAAGACTTTCAGCTTTCCCACTAAGTTTAGCCTTCACCTCACCCATGACCTTTGCAGCTTGAGGTAGCTCCAGGTGCCCTGCTTCTCAGAGGTTTTGTGGTAGGTCAGCTCCTTGCCCTGCATCTAACACTTCTGCAGACACATTCTGTATTCTGGAAATATGTTCAGGTCTCACGTTCACACTGTATCAGTTGGGATGCTACAGGTGCAAGTGGCAGAAAACCTAGTCTTCCTAAATGTTTAAATAATTAAAAATTTTCTTATCACACGGGACAAGAAGTCCAGAGGTGAAAGGGCACCAGTCCCCAAAGATGAGGAATCAGCTCTTGTTCCCTGACTTTCTTTTACTCCCTCCTCTTCTGTCTTCCAGTTTCATCTTCAAAATTTGTAGCAAGATGGCAACTGCACTTTCAGGGACATCCAGAAGAAGGGGGAGACCACTTTTTCCTTGTGTCTCATTATAAAAGTGAGAAAAATCTTTGCAACCACCCCCCAGAAAAAAATGTTTATGTATTTCTCATGCCCTTTTCCAAACCAATCATTAGCCGGATGAATGAGATTTCCATTATTGGTTTAGGGGTTCAATGGAGGCTGGGGAGTAACTACCATAAGGATCGCTGTATTTCTGCTGATCTCTTTGTTCTTCGGAGCCATGCCTTTTTGATCCCTTTACTGTGATTTTAGTAGTGTTTTGGGAGGATGAGGAGATAAGTGTGTTCAATCCATGTGGCCCATATAACAAAGTTCCTCAACTACTTCCTTATACATATCTGTACTAGTAGCTCGCTTTCTGGTTTTTTTCTGTTGTCGTTGTTGTTGTTGTTGTTTTCTTTTTGTTATGAAATTTTACCCACGTACAGAAAAGTAGAAGGAATATAAAATGAACACCTGCATGCCTAGTTTTAACAGCTGTAATATTAACATCTTGCTATTGTATTTACTTTATCTACATTTTCTGGTGACACATTTTGACGTAAATTGCAGATAACATGGCATTTCACCTCTAAAGATTTCTAAATGCATCTTTAAAAAGTAAAGATATTTTCCTATATAACCAAAATGCTATTAATCACACTTAACAAAATCCAGCTCACTTTTATCTCCTGCAGGACAAGGAGGCCCTATCACCATGGAGAAGGCCTCAAAAAGAGCCTGCTAGAAATTTTGGAAAAAATGTCAATGTCCATCAATAGACTAGTTAAGTAAATTATGATATATCCTTACTATGGAATATTGGGGAATATAAAAAATGATGATATGGGGTGCCTGGGTGACTCGGTGGGTTAAAGCCTCTGCCTTCAGCTCAGGTCATGATCTCAGGGTCCTGGGATGGAGGCCCACATCTGCTCAGCGGGGAGCCTGCTTCCCCTCCTCTCTGCCTGCCTCTCTGCGTACTTATGATCTCTGTCTGTCAAATAAATAAATAAAAATCTTTTTAAAAAAATGATGATATAGTTCTACACATTGAAAGATCTCTACAACTTTACTAGGCTGGGGGGGGGTAAAGCACATCTCAAAATAGTATGTACGGTGTGATCCAGTTCTTGCTTAAAAACGCATGTGCTGTGTATGCACAGTAGAGAAATCTGGAAGGATATAAATCAAAATGGTAATAACACTTGGATCTTGAGTGGCAGGATTATGGGTGCCATTTTCTCTCTTTGTATGTTTCAGCATTATCAAAATTGTTTCAGTGTTTGGGTCTCCAGCTATAAATAGGCAATAATGTTGTTGCCCCTTCTGATACAGGAGAGTAGGCATCTAGGAGTACACTTGAGGTGATGTATTCTCTGGACAATACACGTGAAACATGCAGAATGAATGGCATCCTTGCTTGCTTAAATACAGGAAGATGACAGTCAATAAATTGTCACACCAACAGAGTTTTTATAGTGACACTGCAAACTACCTGTGGCCTTGTTTTTGGTTTCTTGTGGATTTTGTGTGTGTGTGTGACAAAATATACATAAGGTGTGTTTACCATTTTAGGCCATTTCTAAGTGTATAGGTTCGTGGCTTAAGGACATGCACATCGTGGTGTGAACGTCACCACCATCCATCTCCAGAACTTTCTGTCATCTCGTAGAGAGACTCTGCACCCATCCCCAGTAGCTGGTAACCACTGTTCTACTTCCTGTCTCTGTGAACGTGACTATTGTGGGTATCTTACATAAGTGGAATCATACAATCTTCGTCCTTCGTGATTGTCTTATTTCACTCATCGTCAGGTCCTCAAGGTTCATCTGTGTTGTCGTGTGTCCAGACTTCCTTCCTTTTTAGGACTTAACTGATAGTCCATTGTATGGCTATATCATAAATATGTTTTATCCATTCATCTATTTATTGATGGACATTCAGATTGTTTCCACCTTTGTGGCTTTGCTTTTAAAGGACTATTTTGGGGATCGGTTTGAACTTAGCTGTTTGACCCCTGGACAGCACTGAGAATGACAATGAGGGAGAAGGGAGAGCAGAATGCAGAAAGCCCATTTTTTAAAAAGATCTGGATTTTGGGGTGCCTGGGTGGCTCATTCGGTTAAGCGTCTGACTTTGGCTCAGATCCCGATCCTCGGGTCCTGGGATCAAGTCCCGCATCAGGCTCCCTGCTCAGTGGGGATCCTGCTTCTCCCTCTTCCTTTGCCTGCTGCTCCGCTGCTTCTGCTCCCTCTCTCTCTCTTGCTCTGTTAAATGAATAAAATCTTTTTTTAGATAAAGGATCTGGATTTTTTTTCCTCCCAAACTTCTTTTTCTCCCTATTTCTCCCCAGTCACCTTCTGAAAGTGGAGAAGCAGGAAAAACAACTGATAGCTAACTCTGACTATTCCTCCTTTAAGTCTTTCACTGATAGCAATGTGTTTGGTTTGTTTTTGCTTTCTCCTTGGTTTGGTTTTTTGCTGCTCATGAAATCCATGGTACCTTTTCTTGTGATATTGCTTTTCAAGCTTAGCCATCATCCAGATGAGATCTACTGGATTGTTCATACACAGGGAACGTGTTCATTCCTTCAGCGAGAAACACAGTTCCGCAGCACCTGCTGTAGGCCAAACATGCCAGCCTGTGGTTCTAGTGGTTTGTCAAAAGTAAAATGGAAACATTCATCCTCAGAAAATATGATTAAACAACATGTGGCTTGATACTAAGAAACCCATCTTGAGCTCTTAGATGGCTCATTTGGCTAAGCATCTGCCTTTGGCTCAGGTCATGATTCCAGAGTCCTGGGATCGAGCCCTGTGTTGTGCTCCCTGCTCAGCAGGGAGTCTGCTTCTCTCTCTGCCCCTCCACCCAGCTAGTGCTTTTCTCTCTCTCTCACATAAATAAATAAAATCTTTAAAAAGGGAAAGAAAAGAAAAAAGAAACATCTGGGGACACCTCGCTGTCTCTGTTGGTGGGTCCGTGGTGGAGCATGCATTTCTTGTTCTCAGGGTCATGAGTTCAAGCCCCACATTGGGTGTAGAGCTTACTTTAAAAAAGAAAAAAAAAAAATGGGGGAAAAAAAGAAACAGATCTAACTGTGGGGTAAGAGACTTCTGCCTCATCAATGGGACAAAGGCTTTTTCCATGCCAGTGTGTTAATTTCATAAAGCTGGAGTTTAGTAGCTAAAACCAAGTGTGGGGCCATCTTCCCTCGTGACTGATATTTCGGTAATTGGTTTGAAGTTGTTTACTTGGTTGATCTTCCTGTCAGGTTCCACTTTCAGGAAGAAGCAGCTACATGACGAGTACAAATTACTTACATGCAAACGGATGAGTTATTATAACAATTCATTAGAAGACCGATTTTAAGTTAATTCTCTCTTACTGTATATTGTGTTCCACTTACATCGTTGGAGTTTTCCCCGGTTCCTGGACTTAAGCAGGGCAGAGCCTAAGCGCCCCTGGATCACTGTAGAAAGCTCGTTGATCCCTACCTGCTCCTAGCCTGAAGTTTTCCCTCGTGTAAATTTACCATTGGCCCGCCTTCCTTGATGTATCGAGAGAGAGCGGATCAGTCGCCTTCGGAGCTCCCTTCAACCCGGTGGGTCTTCCTCCCTCCGCCAAGTTCATTCTGTCCATTCTCTCTTGCCCTCAGACCATCTTCTGCAAATAGCATCAGCAGCAGCACGTCTTCAAACCACAGCGGCTACGGCCCGGAGCCCCCCCTGCCCCCCGCCGGCGGGGACCTCACCAGCCGGCTGTCGAGTGATGAAGGGGAGATGGATGGAGCTGACGAACCCGAGAAGTTAGACTGTCATTTCTCTACCCACCACCCCAGACCTCTTGCGGTAGGCCACCGTGTTTCCACCCATGTGTTTTCCGCCCCTGCCCCCTGGTACCCTGCAGGCGTTTAGGTCACCCTGTCGGCCAGCACCCATTCCTGGGGAGAGGCTGCCAGAACAGTGGTTGATGGAAAGGTTTACCCTGAGGTTGAACGACCGCCTTCAGTTTACCCTTGAACGTCCCAGAAGGAAAGGGCAGGGCTCCCACCTGGTTATAATCCTTTAAGCGTCTGAGTAGCCGTGGTCCACCTTGCATCGAGAAGGCCTGAGAAATGGTGTTGATGTAAGTGTGCTGGGCAGTTGACCTTGCGGCCGTACCCGGCTCAGAATGGAGCCTCTGGTTTCCAGAGTCCGTCTAGCTCACCTGCTTTGGAAACCGTCTATCTTAGCAGTAAACCAGGTGCCAGCCCTAGCTGCTTTTCTCCCCTGTTGGTTCTGAATTTTATTGTTATTAGTAAGTATGACCATATGGCACCAGAACTGAGAGAAGGAATGTGTGTGTGTGTGTGTACGCGCGCGCGTGTGTGCACGCGCAAAGAGAGGAGGAAATATTGCACATCAGCATGATCACTGAGTCCAATTCCTTGAAAGAGTCTTCTTTCGACAGTTCAAAAGGTCATTGGAATCAAGGTGGGAAGTGTCAGGAGGCGTGAGCTAAAGGCTTTTTTACATTTGCCCTACAAGCACTTAAGGGACTTCATGGCTACCATCACAGAGCCAAATTCGGGGGGGCTGGAATGTGGGACCCCATGGCCTATTTGCTCTGGTCCCAGCTGGAGCCCTGCAAGGTTCCTTTGACTATCCCTAGATATCATGGGCTGTGTAGGGACAATCAGTCCTGTACTGGAGCACCTGGCTGGCTCAGCGAGTGGAGCATGTGACTCTTGATCTCGGAGTTGGGAGTTCAAGCCCCACACTGGGTTAAGAGATTACTTAAATAAATAAAATCTTAAAAAAAAAAAAAAAAAAAAAAAAACAGAAACAGTCCTGCAACAGGATAGTGAGTGCCTCCTCCCTTCTATCCGTATGATGAATAAAGGCCAAATTCACTTCCTGTTTCTGGGGATGATGGTAACCTGTGGTTCACCAACACCCTGAGACTTGGCTGCTTAGACAGTGCAGAATAGGGATGGGGAGGAATGCCTCTGACTGCCAAGAACAGAATGTCGAACTCGTGTATAGTGTATATACACACAGTCATTGGTTCATCTTATGGAACAAGAGGTCCAGAGGTAGGTGGTTGCCTCCTTGGTTCAGCACCTCTGTAATAAGGTGCTACTCAGCGAGAATCTCTCAAGCCTCTTTGCCTGTCATCCGTGGTCTCCTGTGCCTGCGACAGCTCCCATGTCACACCCTCACCCACTGGCATTCTCCAAAGGCCAGAAGGGGACAAACAGAAAGGGAGTCTTCTTCTAAGGTGCTATCTTATATCATTTCTTAAGGAAGGAAAGCTTCCAAGGAGCTCCCCCAGCAGGCATCTGCTTCCGTCCAGCAGAAAAGGGTGACGAGCCTACCCCTGCATCAACTGGGGGCTCAGGACGAGGGGATTGCAGTGACACAGGACAAAAGTAGCCATGGTTCATCTCAAGGTTCTGGGAAGGGACCCCCATACACACCCCCACCCCATTCCCTACTCCCTGTTCCGTGTCAGATACCGGACCAAAAGGGCGGCTCCATTAGGCAGGAAAAGGTGGAGGGAGAAGTATGGGTGGACTGGCAGCAGAGCCAGCCACAGTGGCTGGGGCAGTGAGGACCCGCAGCGCCATCTAAGGCACGATGGGTGGCAAAGAACAGGAGTCTCTTGGGCGTTAACCTTGCATCGGTATCAAATTAGAGACATGGGTAGCAAAAACAATAGGGAGCCTTCAGCTTCTGAGTCTGAAAGCGAGCCTGGGCTCTACCAGAAGGCCAGACTACAGAGCACGGGAGGTTTGTCCAAATGACAGGCTGCCAGGCTCCAGTGGCTTAGCTCAACTCTGGGCATGGCGGATTTGTGTGCCCTTCATGTTTTGCTGATTTAAATGTAAAGCCCATGGACTGTTTCCTTGCTTTGTCCTTTTCCTCATGGTCAATTGATACATTAAGTCATTTTTTGTCCTGAACGGTCACTCAGGGTGTCTTTAGCAACTGGGACGAAGGAAGAAAAGATGTCTAGACCTGGAACAGCTCCCACATGCTGCTGGGGACTGGCTTCCACGTTGGAGAATCCCTTTTGTTTATTTTCTTGCTCCTTCTGTAAGCACTTGATAGGAAAGTGCAGGAAAGAGTTTTTCATCAGGATTACCAGATTTGACGGGTGACAAAATTTTCATGCAAAGCCCCCAAAACATAAGCAGAAACAAAACAAAAGCAAGGTCTTGCATTTCCTCCTAAGAACCGTTCCAAAGGCTGGTTCCAGGAAGGGTTTGTGGAATGAGTGCCAAAGCCTCTGTGTCTGGGATGGAGGCCAGGGAGCTGCTGGGAGGTCTGGGGGAAGGGGGAGAAGCTGTATTTGAGTTAGAGAGTCTTCTGCAGACTCGCCTGAGCTCTAGACCATCCAAATGTCACCTTCTCAGAGGTTGCTTCCTGAATTTCTGTCTGCAGGTCTTCTGGTTGCCCTAAATCATAATCCAAGATGTTTGTTAAACATCTTACTGCACATACTTCAGCCACATGTTTTAAATGTGACGATTTGCTTTAAAAAACATTTTGTCAGACCTCATCTCTGCAATCCATTCTTTATCCCAGATCTCTTCCCTACCCTCCTCACACTAAGGAGGAAGAAGAGAACGAGGCTTCCAGCCTTTATACACTTAAAATCAAGCAAGGCACATAGATTTTATTTACATAGAACATAAAACAGCCAATTCCAAGGTGACATGCAATAATGCATGCGATAGGTATGTGGTGGGAGCGAGAGGCATGAGGCTGGTCACATAAGAGCCACTGGAAATGAGAGTCTTGATTAGGCCACTGGGGGAGGGGAGAATTGGGACTTCACGAGAAGAGGGAAAGAGACAGGGAACAGAGGGAACAGCATGAATGAGCCAAGGGAACAGCATGAACAGAAGCGTGGTGACGGTGACATGTCACAGGGCAGCCCTAAAGTGCGGAGAGGTGGACATGAGGTCAGGACTGGGGAAGGAAGGAGTTTCTAGCCTCCCTGGAAGTGAAATGGCTCTGTTGGCAACAGATGGGAAAGCTCTGACCAGTTGGCGGACTGTGTCAGGACAAGCAGTGTCCATTACTGCAGGGAGGAGCAGGGAACCACCGAGTCCCTGGAGAAGACAGATGATATACCGTAAGCAGGCAGTGCTGAAAAACCCTCCCCACTGCTGGTTTGGTTTGGTTTGGTTTGTGTGTTTGTTTTTAACCTATAATACTGGCTCGATCCCAGGTGTAGAGAAGGTAGCCCTCAGGGCCACAGAAAATTGAATGTCACTACAGTCGAGTCCTAACGTGAGGTTCTGCAGAAAATCTAGAGCACAGATGAGAGCACCACAGAAATATTTTTGGCTTCAGTACTATTTGCTTCTTTATTTTGAGTAAAATTGTACCCCTGTGTGTTTTTGTGCAAATGTTATTTTTCTCTGCATGGTTTATATTAGCTTATTAACCTGTAATCAAAATTAAAATGTTTTTTCCCCTCACAGTTTTGCTCATTCGGGAGTCGCCTCATGGGACGAGGGTACTATGTGTTTGATAGAAGATGGGATCGTTTTCGATTCGCACTAAACTCCATGGTAGAAAAACACTTGAATTCACAGATGTGGAAGTAAGTGAGCCGTTTTTGTGCAATATACGCTCAGAGCTGCCCCGAGACTGTCTGAACCCTAGCTTTCTGGATGAATGTGGTAGTTGACTTTTCATGGAACAAAATGATTCTGAAATCGGGATCCCTGCTTAATTCATAAGTACCAGGTCTTCTTAATGGCTTTCCGACAGTTTCTCAGAGATGCGTACAACGTGTGGAATGCCTTGTCCTCTCTGGAGATCATTTTTGCGTTGGTAATCTTCTAAACTAAGTGAAAAAGGCATTAGATAAGATCTCGTCTACTTAAGACTGTTAAAGGGCCTTTTGCTATGACTAAGAACATCTAAGGATACTAAGAATATGCCTCTGTCTGTAATGTTAATGCTGCAATGTCGATACTAAAATTTTCACAATGGTTATGGACCAATTTCTAATTGTTTAATGTCCTGTGAGAAAAATACATATGGCGGCCAACAGGGCGGGTCCTGAGTGATGTTGGAAGTTGGTTAAGCTTGTCTTTGGCCCTTCCCGCCTGGCTAGAGCTCTCTCCTCACCTCTCCCTGAACTTCTCTGCCCCCCTGCCCCAGCTTATGTTCCATTTCTCTGAGCCCCCTTTCTTCTCCAGCACCTCCCGGTGTATTTACATCTTAACAAGAGACTCATAAAAAAGGGGAGGAAACCTCCTGCCTTAGCCAAATGCCCTTGTGTAAGAATGACAAGCTAGACCGGCTGAGAATGCACGGCCAGCCCGCACCCCCACTCCCACAGAAGTGAGCCTCTAGGACATCATAATCCACTAGAGTCATGGACCTCAGGGCTGGGCCCAAGTGGGTCAGGAAAGCCACAGGTGAATCCCGAACCCCACCCAGGGAAGCCGAGGAAAGGCGGGAAGGCGTTCCTGAGAATGGGATGGGGTGCGGTGGGGGGACATGGGAACAGAATTCAGAGCTGACCCCTGTCCCAGGCAGCTGTGGCCCCTCAGCCCCTTTTCACTGCAATGCCCAGATAGCCTCCAGACCCGACCTTCTAGCAGAAGCCAGCCCCGCAGGGTGTGCGGGCCGCTGTCCCAGGGGACTCCGTGGTGACACTTACTACCAGATAGGCAAGGGCCACAAGAGAAGCTTATCGCTTCTTCTCACGGAAGTGATAGCTCAGTGTGTCTGAAGGGCGCCCTCGGTGTCTGCCTGTGACCGCCCTAAACAGCCGCCCCCGGGCGCTGCATGTGGGGTTCCTGGGTTCCCGGTGTTTGGGTGGTTGACTCTGGTGCGCTTGCTCTCCCAAGATGGCAGCCCGCCCCGGGGGTTCCCGCAGCTCTTTGCGCTCCTGTGTGGTGGAAGTGTAAATCCCGGACACGTGGAAGGAATGTGTTGATCTGTATTTCGCTACCTGGTGTCCTGTCAGCTCAAGCTCCATATTCCTTTCCTCCTCAGGCACAGAAACCCGAGCCCCAGGGCGTCAGGTCCCTCCCCCCTTTTCAGGACTTGCCTAACCAATCTGCTGTCACTGAGCAACATTGGGGCTGCCTGGGTGTCAACTCTGGAGAGCGTAGCACCCCGCTGCCCTCTCAGCCTCGCTGCCCCAACCCCAGGCCCCGACGGGCCCGAACCTGGAGGCATGGCAGCCGATGGGGGCGTGGAAGACATTAGGAAGAAAAGGAACGGCCAAGACTCTTTTTTCTTTAACAAGCATTTAACTCTGCATCAGGAGACGCCAACACAGTATTCTCTTTCAGCCAGGTCAGCATCTGGAGCTCCATGCCAGCTGGCAGGGGAGGAGGGGTGCTGTCCGTAATTTATTCGCATCTGTGGGCTTTTGGATGGGACTTCCTAGGCCAGCGTGCAAAGTTGAAACCAGGGCACAGCCCGCAGAGCTGAAGTCCACTGCCACTCACCTAGAAAAACACATAAACTATCGAGCCAGGGAGGCAGGGGCTTCCTGAGACAGTGAGCCTAACCACATGCCCCTCGCCCTGCTTCACCCCTGCCCTCTCTCTCCTCTGCCTCTGCCCTCCACTTAGGGCTACTGGGGAAAAGAAGACAAGGGACAGAAAGTAGATGAGGAAAATAGCATCTACTATCCCGAGCGGCCCCGGGTAAGAGGTTCAACTCCAGCCCTGCTTGTCCACGCAAGTCAAAACACGCTCACATGACTCAGTGGGAAAGTTGCAAATCGGGGCATTCGGAGTCGATCCCGGTTAAGGCCATTGCTCGGGGTCCTCCCTAAAGGAGCCATCTGGTATCTGTAAATAACATTTGTTAACAAGTCACTGCCAAACCTCTGCCCGCATGTATTTCTGTCCCTACTTTAGCTGGTGAGAAAATGGAGTCAGGGTAAGACGGCGCGGGCTGGCGACAGACGGCAGGGAGAGGGAGAGCGTGCTAAGCCCGTACAGCCTGAAAAGTCTGCCCAAAAGCATCAGGGCGGCTTGTGCCTGCCAGACCATTTGGAGGGCGTGTCCAGGCCTCCGGGGTCTGCTCTCCTGGGAGTCCCTTCCCCGCATGCATAGTAACGTTGCTGCTGAGAACTCACCCGCTCACCCGTCCACCCTCCCGTCCATCCATTCATCCATTCACTCATCGGTTCATTGCAACAAGTACCGAGGAGCCCTGGCTGGGTGCCGACAGGACCTTTTATGTCCTTTGGGCTTAAGAAAAGGTAGATTTTCGAACGGCATCACGGCCACAGTGGATTTGGCAACATTTTTTCTCTTATATTTGATCCGTTTGGTCTGATGTTTTCAAGGACCCTGTGCTGCTTCTGTATTCAAGGATTCCTCTGGATTCCACCCTAAAGATGGAAGCCGTAAGCTCCACCAGATTGCAGGCAGAAGACCGAGTCCTTAGGGCAGCGCTTAGGAGAGGAATGTCCTCCTCGGTGGGGCCTCTTTGGGGAGTCCAGGGGCACCCCGTCCTGCTGCTCCTCCAGCTGAGAGGGTAGCCAAGGAGCCAAGGAATTTCAAGAGGCCCAGAGGCCCCATCTCACACCTACTAGAAGCCTGGGGGTTCAGGTCCCAAGTCTCCCCACCTGCCAGTGCTGCTTTCAAAGAAAGAGCGCTAGTTCCTGACTGCTGGGGGGTGGGGGGACTCGGCTCCCCTGAAAATGATTTCCGGGGAAGCAGGGAGAAGTGAGCGAGGGGAAAGATAGGAAAGTGCCCATTTGGAAATACTCACCTGGCTCCTGAGGTCAGTATCCTTTCTTGCCCCCAAAAAAATCAGGAACAAAGGGTGACCCCAAGGCCCCTGTGCCCCTCCCAGTTCCCAGAGTAGCGGCGACACCGAGCCAACCATGGTTTGGAGGTGAGAGTCAATAGACGGAATTGACAGGATGGCCTCAAGAGTGACCCGCCACCTGCTGCTGGCCTGGGCCCCCCAACCTCCTGGAAGAACTCCACCCTACCCCCCAGTCCCCTGTGTTTTCCTGTGCCCATATCCTGCATCTGTCTTCAGAACAAACTGGAAATTCCTGACCCCCTGGTCGGGATCCATGGGGGATCCCGTCCTAACCCAGGTGTGGGAAGACCTGTGCGAGGGCCGCCGCACCCCCATCATAGCTCCTCAGAGTGAGAGCTGAGGTTGGGTGTGGTGAATAAGAATAAATCGGAGCCAGCAGCCCCAGCCCGGAGCTCACGTGTTCATGCCTCTCTACAGAATAAAGCGGAGGCAGCAGACAGCAAAGGCAAGAGGATGCTGGCCTGCCAGCGGAGGTGGGAGGCAGGGGAGGGTTGGGCAGAGGACAGGAGGGACTGGGAGGCCCCGAGAGGGAGTGTACAGGACTGTCCCCCCAGGTACAGGTGGCAAAGCCCTGTCCTCACACTTCTTACATCAAGCCAGGACCTACCTGTGAAAATGACAGCTTCTCATTAAAACTCACCGTCATCACTGCCAAAAAAAAAAAAAAAAGAAAGAAAGAAAGAAAAAGAAAAAGAGGGAGAGAGAGAGAACACTGTCGGGGAAATTTTTATTCTAAATGACATTCACCTTTATTCATGAACCCAAATCGGCCATTATCTGGTAGCCAAGCATGGAGAAAAGGATCTGAAAACCTGAAAGTGACTCAGACTAGGTTGCTGGCTGTTGCAATGGGGGAAACCGCAGGGAAGGGCCATAATTCAGAGTCTGCCATCCTCCAAGGCTTCATCTTCCATAGTGTGGTTCGACCCGGGGTTTCCGTGGAGCCCTGCCGCTCACACGTGCTCGAGCCTCTGGAGCGCTGCCAAGCCTGTTTCTCACGGTTTCTCTTTCACTCTTCTCTCATGTTTAGGAAGATCCCTCCTGCGGCAGATAGCCCCATGCCCTCGCCAGCAGCCCACATCACCACCCCCGTTCCAGCATCCGTTTCCCAGCCTTTCAACAACCCCAGTGCCGTGTATCTTCCTTCAGCTCCCATCAGCTCGAGACTCACCTCTTCCTACATAATGACATCAGCCATGCTCTCAAACGCACCTTTTGTGGCGTCGCCGGACCCGAGTGCTCTCATGTCACACACCACAGCTTTCCCCCATGTGGCTGCAACCCTCAGCATCATGGACTCAACCTTCAAGGCCCCACCCGCCGTGTCCCCGATACCAGCCGTCATACCTTCCCCATCCCACAAGCCATCCAAAACCAAAACCAGCAAATCCTCAAAAGTCAAAGACCTGTCCGCCCGTAGCGACGAGTCTCCAAGTAACAAAAAGAGGAAGCCGCAGCCTTCGACTTCCTCCTCCTCCTCCTCATTAACCCTGCCGACATCCCTCTCGTCTCCATTGTCAGGGCCCCACAGAAAGAACTGTGTCTTGAATGCCAGTTCAGCCTTGAACTCCTATCAGGCGGCCCCTCCCTATAACAGTCTGTCTGTGCACAACTCAAACAATGGGGTGAGCCCACTCAGTGCCAAACTGGAGCCCTCAGGACGGACCTCGCTGCCCGGCGGCCCCGCGGACATAGTGAGACACGTGGGCTCGGTGGGCGGCAGCAGTGACTCCTGTCCCCTCTCTGTGCCCTCCCTTGCAGGGGACCTCTCTCTGGCCTCACACAATGCCGTGTCTTCGCTGCCCCTCTCTTTTGACAAATCAGAAGGAAAAAAGCGTAAGAACTCGAGTTCTAGTAGCAAAGCCTGTAAAATCACTAAAATGCCTGGTATGAATAGCGTTCACAAAAAGAACCCTCCCAGCCTTCTCGCACCGGTGCCCGATGCCGTTAACAGCACCTCCTCTCGGCAGGTAAGGGACCTGTGCTTCTGGGGGGCCTCCTAGCGCTGCCTCTGTGGGCTCTGGGGGACGGAGCAGGCCGGGCAGTGCCCCTGCTGAGCCGGGTGGCTCAGGTCAAGACCAGAGCGGCCTCTGTTCTGAGGATGGTTTGGTGAACACATACTTAAGGCGGCTGTCGCTGTGGGCTGGGCCGTTCGAAGCACTGTGCAAAAGTTTAAAAACTTTAAAAACCCGGCCACCCAGAGCGGTTGGTGCATTTGTTATCACTGCGTTACAGATGAGGAAAGTGAGGCGCGGGGGGGGGTGCTGAGTTCCCCCGCCACACCTGTCTCTTCTGTATCTTGAGCTCTGAGAACGATTGCATTAAATCTGATCTCTGGGAAGCCCCCGAGGAAGAGCCCGAAGCCCAGGCAGGTTCAGTGATAGGCGGGGGAGGGGCTACCTGGGATGTGGTGGCTGGTGCTGCTGCCTCCTGGGTGCCTGAGCGTTCCCGCTTCTCACCCCAGCCAACACAGACATGTCCAATGATGCCGCTGTGCAAGTAGGAGGGTGTACAGTGAGGAAGACCGGGAAGATGGGGTGAGAAGAGTCCAGGCTCAGGCATTCTCAAGCCTGGTCTTTTCCGGTAGGGGGGCTATTTGGAGAGGCCCCACCCCCTCCTGGTGCCGCTGCTTGGGCGTCCAGGAGTGGGTGGAGGTGGCAGAGGGCCACATTCACAGGCCTGCCTCAGAGCCTGAGCCCCACAGCCCAGACGGTGGGCTGCAGCTGCCCAGGTTTAGAGTTAAGTGGGCCGGACCCTCGGCCCTGTGTGGGGATGAGGACTTGAGGGGGATTCATAAATCACAAGTAGACACATGAGAGACAGCCCGTTTGGGTCCCAAGGGCCAGATTAGCTGCACACTGAGGCGAAGGTGAGACCGAGGGAGATGTAGGTCCTCTCACTGGAGCCCGGGACGCTCACGCCCGTCTGCAGCTGCGGCAGGTGTCCCACTGTTCTGATCCCCGCACGCCCAGGCATGTAGGGGAGGCGGGCTAGCACCCACAGGGCCCTCTCCTGAGACTACACTGCTGGTCCGGGCCACCTTCGGGCATCAGGATGATGAAGAGCAGAACCAGCACTTTCTGAACTTGAATGTGTAACAGGAATCCCCTGGGGTTGTGTATTCGAGCGGAGTGGAGGGTCTTATTAAGATGCAGACCGAGTCAGCTGGTCAGGGGTGTCACTGCATTGGGTTCCAGGCCACCCTGACAATGAGGGGCTTGAACTCAACCCGGAGATCCCTCCTGCGAGATTCAGATTGCAACAGTCAGGTATTTACCGACTGAGCCGTCCAGGCGCCCCCTAGTGGCACCCGTTTTAGATAAAGTTCTAGGCGCCAACACTTAGGGGATGAGCTCTGTTCCAAGCACTTCAGATATATTCATTCACTTAATTATTACCTTACCCCCCATTTTACAAATGAGTAAACCAAGGCACAGGAAGGTTAAACAACGTGCCCAAAGTCACACAGCAAGGAAATAGTGGGGCAGAGATCCAAACCCAGGCAGTCTGGCTCTGGAGTCTGGGCCCTTAACCTCCATGCCTCTGTGTTCAGGGAATATCTCTGTACTGAGTCAGCGATGTCCTCTTTGCCCTTGGGTCAGCAGGACCGTAAGAAATGTTTAGCTAACACAATGAATTAGTCAAAGCGAGGGGTGAAAGGAACATCTATCAAGAGGGAAATTAAAAAAAAAAAAAAAACTGATGCCTTGAACAGCTGCCTCGGGTCTAGCTCGCACTGGCTCTCGGCTGCGAGTGATACCTGGGTGCTTGTCACCAGGCCATTTAGAAAAGCCTTTGTCTAGGGTCACCACCACCCCCCCCAGGTGATGTCCAAGTGCTGGGGAAAAGCCTTTGCAATCTGTGGATTCTTGTAGGAGACTGGGAGAAGCATGACCTAGGTTGAGAAAGGCAGGGTAAACGTGCTTTGGGAACCAAATGGGGATCTAATTGTATCTGGTAGGTGTAAGGCCAGAATTTCTCACAGAGGTATTAAATTGAACAAAAAAACAAGGCTGCGAGTATAAGACAGACGTCTTTCCGCAAAGGTGAGTTAACAGAGAGGATGAGCTCTTTATAGGCCCAAGGAGCTGCCTGTAGGCAGGGTACTAACCTGAGGAACGCTCCCACCACGTGCGCACCCAGGACGCAGAGGAAGGGGAGGAGCCCGACGGCCACACCCACAGCCGCCCCGCCCCCTCACTTGGCTAGTTTCCTGAAGAATAGCAAGGTGTTCGCTGTGTCCGGTGGCCAGCAAAACGCAGCCCGAATAAGAGGCAAGCTTCTATCCTGAGCTAGTCCCAGGGAGTCTGGGCTGGGAGCAAGACAGGTCTCGACCGGTCTGGGAGGTCAGAGGTGGAGAAGCAGGGGCCTCTGCGGGGGTAAATGCCACCCCCACCCCCAGAAGGGACGAGGCCTCTTCATCCTCACCCTTGAAGCAGAATCACCGGGAAGCAGAATTAGGAGTTACCCACTATTCCATTTTCCCTCTGGGATGGGAAGCGCGCCCTCAGGGTGTCCTCAGAGCCATTGGCGTCTTTTCCGCCATCTGAGAGGGAAACGAGCGGCTCACCACCGGAGGGCGCTGTTGTACCCCGGGAGGCGCCGGATACCGGGGGTGTCGCGCCGCAGGCTGGCTGGTGGATCTGAGGGGGACTTCGCTGGTGTCTTTCAGGTCGGGAAAAATAGCAGCCTAGCTTTGTCACAATCCAGTCCTTCAAGCATATCCAGCCCAGGACACAGCCGACCGGTAAGTTACTGGGAAGGGGCTGTGGGGGGGAATACATGGGGTCACCAGCAGAGGGAGCGAGGGAGTTCGGGCAGACCCTGACTCACCTCAGATCCAATTAAGAGTGTAGCTTCCTGGCTTCTGGAGCTTAGCCTTCTTGTTAGTAGCTGTGCGTCGTTGGCTAAGTTACTTAACTTCTCTGTGCTTCAATTTCCTCACCCACGACGGGGATCATAATGGCCCCTACCCCATACGGCTTTTGTGAGGACTAAATTAATTTATCTGCCTAAGCCTTCTAGAAAATGCCTGACACAGACCAAACACTACAAGTCTTAGCCCGATTATTAATCGCAGCCGTGTGATATTAAGCAGGTTCCTTCTCTGAGTCCCAGTATTTTCATCTGTTCAGTGGCAAAGGTGATGCCTACCTCCTAAGGTTATCGTGAAAATGAATGGTGTTGACCAGAAGGCCTTGCTTGGGGCACTGATCCATCAGTCCTTTCTCAAGGCCTCTGGTGAGCTGTGGCTGCTATTGAAGATGTGGTTTCATGGTAGGAATATTCAAGGTGGATCTAGAAGTTTCTACAAACTCAAAGTGCGAGAGTAGTCAGCGAACAGATGATTTTCTCCAGTGGAGTGTGTGTGCGCCTCTGAGGGAGGCCAGGGAGAGTAGGCAGTGGGGTGAGGTGTGTTCTGCATGGCTGGAAAAAATACATGCATGGCGGTGTTACATCATTTTCAATGTTGCAGAGGTTTTGTAGATACCAGATTGCAATATGCCTTCACTTTGACCTTTTGGGGTTTCTCCACCAGTGCTGGGTAGTGTTTGAGTGAAGATTATGGGAAAATAGTTTTTGTATCCCTAGATCAAGGAGTGTCTCAACTAATTTGAGTCACTTTTTGTGCCTGAGGACCTGCAGCCTATCCTCAGTGCTGGGATGGGGGCGGGGGGTGGAGTCATCTATGCTCTGGTAACCTGCCCCTGTTTGTGACCAGCCTCCTCCACAGGTTGCGCGGTGCACTTGTTGGCTACACGGTCACCCTTAACAGACGTAATAGTAATCAAATAGCATTTGTTGAGGCTTTTTTTTCTCTGTGGGTGCTGTGCTGAGCCCTTCACATACATTACATGCATATAACCCTTGTAGCAATTGTATGAGGGACAAATGATGATCCTCATGTTATAGGCTGAAGATGCCCACAGGGAGAAGCTAAGAAACTTGAACCCAAAGCCTCTGTGCTTAACCTGTTATTAGATATCTTCCTTAGAGAATTCTCCCTGTGGTCTACAGGTTAGGTAGGAAAAGGTGAATTAAGAGAGGAAAAAAACAGATGGGCCCATTTTTCCAGATCTCTCTGTAGTAGGGAACCCCCACCATGCATGTCCAGGAGCTGTGTCCCTGTGTCTTCCCCCCCAGAGAGGATCTGTGTGGCTGCAGATGCATGCAGCCCTCCACACCTGGCACCTCACGTGCCTTTCACCGTGACCTTGGGCCCAAGGTTACTCTGTATCACAGCCGTGGAAACTGAGCCTCTCTGTTCTTGAATTCTTGCAGGTCATCCCAAGTGTACGGTTTTGAAACAAGCTTTTCTTTTCTTTCCTAGAAGACCACAAACCGAACGGGCAGGATAAGGACTCTTCCATAACAAGACTGTGAAGCCACTTGGAAACCAATGCCTGGCCACCTGGCCAAGGTGGGAGGAGGAGGGAGGGGAGCACGCAGCCGGGGAGAGTCTGTTTCCTGCACCGTGACTGTGGCTCGGGCCGTTCTTCTTCCTTTTTTAATTGACCAGTTTTTAGTTTTGAAGAAAGAGCAAAAGGCAAAAGAACGTGAATTTAAGATTTACAGAAAACAATACCAGTGTTCTGTTTGGGTTCTTTCATTTGCCTTGTGTATACGTATACGTTCTTCCAAGTTCGGGGTCGCCCCTCTAGCTTCCCATGCTGCTACTGCACCATCATTTCGCTCCAGCCACGAGCGCAGACATGGCCCAATGTCCGCTCCCGGTTGGCGTTGTCTGAAACTCTTGAACTTGAGCACGTGGTGCTCCTTTCCTCGACCTCTCCCACCCATCCCTTGCATCCCCTCCCACCTGCCGCTCACCGGGTCCACACTGGCCATGCAGAAGGAGCCGGCTCCCCCTTGGACAGGGTGCTGGGGGTGGGGCTCTCCTGGGGAAGAGCCTATGTTTGGGGCGCTGAGAGCAGGGAGCCCCTTGAGGGCTGAGCGCACTCATCAGGGTTCTGCGCCGCACCAGCACGGCGGGAGCCAGATGCTATGAGCAAAACCGAGAAGAGTGGCCGTTGAACTATGTCGTTTAGCCGATACCACTGTCCAGCTGTGCAACTCAGAGAGGAGCTACAGGGTCAGGGACAGGGGCTGGAATGGTCCTGGAAGGTGACAAGAAGCAGAGCTTCTGCGTAGGGGAAGATACCTGTCAAGACAGAGGAAAGCCGGTGTTAGACATCTCTGCCGCAGAATCCCTTCCAGGGTGCGGGTCTACAAGGGCGCCAAAGCCAGGCGAACCAGAGGCGGAGAAATCCCAGGAAGGAGGGCACGAGACCCCAGGAGGTCCCTCAGGGCATGAGACACAGCTTCCACAGTGCAAGTTCTTAAGCTGCCTTCCAGGGCTAGGCAAGAGGAGTAGAAGCAGGGCTGGGCGTGCAGGAAGGGTCTGAGGGCAAACTTCCATGAAGGGTTAAGCAATAGACACCTGGGAGAATAAGTAACTTGTAGCCCAGCCCTCCTGCCTCTGGAGCCCCCGGCCCCAGGGTCCCGGGCAGTCAGCACACCCATCAGTCAGCTTGTGCTAGGCTATCCCAAGCCCCAGCCCGGACACAGCCACCCCAGGGAGGTGTGGTCAGCCCAGCTACCTACCCCTTAGTGCAGAGCTGTCTGGAAGTGTGGGAAGAGAAAAGCTAGAGCCTCACAGCTCTGCAACTGTTCACACTGGAGTTTTAAAAGAAATAGCAATAACCACAAGCTGTACTATGGAATGGTGATCAGGAAAGGAATTCACAACATGAAATAGGCATCCTGTGCTATTAATCATGAAATTTTGTATACGATATACTAGCAAGAGAGACCAGGAAGTTTTGCTTCATCCCTAAATCAGAAATGAATGCCAGTTTCACAGCTGGACCCAAACCTTCATCCCAACCCCGAAGTTTCCCTTTTCCTTCCCATCCCCACAACCCAAAGATCAGACTACTGTTACGTTTCACCACATTGGATTTCGCGAAGACAGGAGGCAAATGGAGTGATTTGTATCAATGGAATTGCACTGACCGTGTTTCTTATAGGATTCCTAAAATTTTTAATATAAAATGAAGATTTTTTTAAAAATCAGGAGTTGATATTAGGTACCAGGAGATTAGTTCAGATGATTTCATTTTTATTTCTACAGTGTTAAAAGTGCACTTATATGCCGGTTTATTTACGTCTTGAGAAAAAGAGACTACAAATTGAAGGGAAGATGGTTAATTTTTCTTTTTTAAAAAAAAATTAAGGCAGATTTTAAGACTTATAAAATGTTTAAGAAATTATAAACAGGTTAGACCCTTTGGAAAAAAAGTTTAGAAAATATTCTTAAAGTAAATTTTTATAGTGTTAATTTTGTAATAATTTATGTTTTACTATATTACAGAGCTAACTGACCAGAATAGTTTCAGAAACAATATGAAACGTAGGAAAGTTTAAGCAATGTTTATATTTTTAAAATGTTCTTTGAATTATGTTTTTATTGTACATTTCTTCAGACTGAAAAGTATGTACATATCTTTGTTATTTTTGCACAATTTTTGTCTCGTTCGGTTTTAGAAGTCTGTTGTTTTTTTTATAATTTATTTTAAGTTGTAAAATTTGCAGGAGTAAAAAACAAAAAAAAATAACAAAAAAAAATCTCAGCAACAAAATAACCCTCTGATTTATAAACTCTTAAACTCAAAAGAGGGAAAACAATGGTTGAGAGATTAAGTGGCTGCTTCTGAGAAATAATGTCTCGACAGGGACGAAAGGAGCAATTCAGTAGGCTTAAACATTTTAGCTGTCTGCGTCTTGAATTGCAAGCTGGAATAAAGAGGCTCCCCACCGAATGCTGCTTACTTGGTGAAAGACTGGCTCTGACCAAGGTGAGGACATTTCTGGAAAACTGAGCAAAAAGGGAAAACCCACGGTGTTTCTTCCTTCACAGTCAACCACAGGTTTACTTTATAATGATGTATTAAAAATTTACAGCTTGAAAAATGGAATGCAAATAAAAGGTTTTCTTTGGGTTTGTTTTAACGGAGTTCGACTGGACCAGCCTATAAAGCATTACTAGGGTGAGACCCTTTGGGTACTTCTGTTTCTGCGCATCCCGCCCCAGCCCTTTGACTGCACACACACACACACACACACACACACCCACACACACACACCACCCTTCATTTGCCTGAAGATCTCATGACTTGTCGTCAGCCATAGAGGCTCGAAAGCTCTGGTTGTTAAGCATAACACAATGCATAGACCTGTCAGCCATAAAAAAAAAAAAAAAAAAAAAAAAAAAAAAAAAAGCGACTTGGATAACTTGTATGCCTTCTTTTGTATCAATGTACCAATTGTAAATAACGCTGATCAACCTTTGTAGAGAATAGTTTCTACAGCATATTCTATTATTGCTGATTCTCAGTGAACTCTTGTTTTAAAAAAGGAAAAAAAAAAGAAATTTTCTATTTACACCTTCTATTTTGTTATGCTGTCGGCCCATGGCACTTTAACAAAATTCTGTGGGTTTTACGTAGCTGGTCAGTCATGGGGTATATTCAATAACTGTTGTTGCACAGACGAGAATTTGCACCTGCTCATTTGTCCTTTCCTACTACCGATTTTAGAACCTTTTCCAGAAGAATTTTGGAGAAAGCATGTCCCAACATTCTAAACAAACGCCACACTTGTGGAGTGGGTTTCTTTTCTACGATCCATATTTTGTAACACTAAGTATTTTCCTTCTTTGTCCCGCACCTTTACATATTAGCACTATTGGATAGAAGTCATTCCATGCCTGTGATGATGTAAGCAGAATAAATGTCTAAAGTAGGTGTAAATAGTAAATTCTACGGCTTACAGTTTTAAAAGGAAAGAACAAACATGTATCCATTGATACTGCCATGGTTCAGCACCAGGCCTGGAGACATTCTCCAGTGAGCGATTGTACTTTTTTTTTTTTGCCTTTTTTTTTTTTTTTTTTTTTTTTGTAACATGGCTTTGTAAATAAAATAATTTATATGTTTGTAAAACAAAGTCTTTGGGTTTTCATAAAATTTAGATTTTTTGGCTATTTCTTTTGTCTTCCGGGTCAAAGTATCCCTGCTAGAATGCACATTTGCTAGAAGAATGTGAATTCATTCACCAAATATTTATGGAGCATCATGGGGTGGCTGCCCCTCAGCGAAGCTCTCTGTGCTCAGTGAGGAGAAACAGACATGGTCCCAGCTGCTTTCTGGAAGCTACCCAGTGGGAAAGATAGTAAATAAACACATGATCAAATGTGTAATTACGGTTTGTGGCAAAGGCTGTCGTGGAAAGAATCGGATTCTGTGAGAGAAAAGAACAGGAGAAGCTGACATACAGTGGGCGATAGGGCGCCATCAGGGAGTCCCCTTCGAGGAAGTGAGCTGAACGCACAGTGCGGGGGAGAGAATCCCTGGCAGAGATGGTCCAAGGTAGGAAACACTTGGAAGTACTTAGAGCCTGAGGAAGATCCACTGTGGACAGAGCGGAGGGAGAGAGATGGACAGAAGGCAAGGCAAAGTCACAGAAGGCCTCTCAGAATTTGGATTTCATGCTCAGTTCAGTGGGAATCCTTTGAAGGGCTTGAAGTAGGGGCATGGCATGATGCCCTACATATGAGCTGTTGCATGGAAAATCACTCAGAAGCTAGTTCAAGAGACCAGGTGAGACGCCATGTTCGAGTGGTCCCAGGATGATGCCAGTGGAGACAAGGGGAAGTGAATGGAGATCCAGCTTACATATTAAATTGACAAGACTTGCTTGGGAATTGGATCTGAGAGTAGGGAGAAATGACTCCCAGGCTGGGTTACGTGGAGATGTCTGCCATTTCTTGAGATGTGGAAACCAAAGGAGGAATGAGTTTTTCAGGGGACAGGCAGGACGAGAGATTGGTGAAGCTCAGAAGTCCTGTTCTGGGCACGTGTGGGATCACTGGATCACTGAAGCTGCTGTGCCAAGTAGGTGTGACAGACGTGTGACTGAAAGGATCAGCTGCTCTAAATTGGAAACACCAGTTTGGGAACCTTTGGTATATGGATGATATTTAGAGCCCCAAGCATGAGTGGGATTGCTTCAGAGAACATAGAGCGGGAAGAGCAGACACTTAGAGGTGAGTCAGAAGCAGAAAACTAACAAAGAACCCGAAGCTGAAGGATTCCCAAAGAGAAGAGAGAACCCAACAGAAAGTGGTTCCCTCAAGGAGAGGACTGTGAGCTGTTTCAAGGAAGGAAGAGTCAACTGAGTCAGATACCATTCATGATGTTAGATCTAGATGGTATCGTGTTTGGACTTACGCAGCATGGAGGTCATGGGTGACTATTAGTTTCTTAGGGTGGCCGTAACAAATTACCACAATGTGGTGGCTTAAAGCAGCAAAAAGTTACTCTTTCAGAGTTCTGGAGACCGGAAATCCCAAAATCGAGCAGGCATGCCTTCCCTTTGACAGCCCTAGAGGAAAATCCTCCCAGTTTCTGTGGACTCCTAGCAGTGCGTGGCATTCCTTGGCTTATAGACACATCCCTCCCATTGCTGCTTCTGTCTTCACATGGCTCCTGCATGGCCCCCATGTCTCTCCCACGGCAAAGATTTCCCCCTGCCTTTCTCTTGTGAGGACATCCGCCGGGGACTTACCTCCCCCACTAAATCCTGGATGATCTCATCTCCAGATCCTTAACTTAATGACATCTTTTTCCAAATAAGTTCATACTCACAGGTTCGAGGGCCCTGTCGTTTGGGGGGTTACTATTCAACCCACTACAGTGACCCTTGCAAAGCAGGTATGATGGCATGGTAGGGCCCACAGCCAGACTGGAGTGATTTGAAGGAAATTCATGTATGTCGTCGGATCTTAAGGAGATAAGAAGGCTCAAGAGAGTGTTTGGATTTTGTTTCTTTTTGTTTATTGTTTTTCAGGGGAGAAGAGACAAGATTATGATTCATATGCTGGTAAGAATGGAATGGTAGGGGAGGGGAAGAGCAGAAGAAGAAGAGGGTGATTTAGAAAACAGGGAGAGGCCCCTGGGTGGTTCGGGGGGTGGGGGTCAAGTGATTAAGTGTCTGACTCTTGGTTTTGACTCAGGTCATGATCTCAGGGTTATGAGATGGAGCCCCACATCGGGTGCGGCGCTGACCCGCTTAAGCTTCATTCTCTCTCTCTCTGCCCCCTCCCCACTCGTGCCCACTCTCTCTTGCTCACATTCTCTTTTGGGGAGAGCCCCTACCCCCCCCCCAAAAAAAAGAAGGGAAGGCTTTGAGAAGGCAAGAGGGAGGTAAACCCAAACGCATGTGTTTGTAGGGTTCAAAGATAAACTGAGGCATATTTTTAAAACTCTAAGAGTTTATTTAAGCCAAAAAGAATTTGAATCAGCAGCACCAAACAGGAAGTGCTTGGGGGCATGCCACCAACAGGGAAGAGACTGTTACAGAGAAAAGGTGGAAGCAAAGAAGTTCTTGGATGGACTGTAGCTTAAAGCCTGATTGATTGACCTTGTTAGTGTTCTGTGCTCATGACCTTGAGGCATTGATGAGCAGAGATTTGGGGTGGTTTACAAAGGCCACTGGGCATTAGTGTCTCCTCAGTCTCAGGGCCTCATTTAATGGAAGGACCAGTAGGAAGAAGGGCCCTTCCTCCAGGGCAGTGGTGAAGAAGTCAGCTTGCAGACTGGCTGTTGGGAAGACAGGGGAAATTCACACCTGGTGGCCGCCATTTTCTCCGTGACCGCGGGTAACCTGAATTTGTGTGGGAACGTGGGAGAAGTGTTAAGAAAGAATTAAGTTATTACTAGTGAAACTAGATTGCAACAGTGTTGAGAGCACATTTGAGATCCATTGTTCAAAGCAAGGTCCCGGCTCAGGGAAGACGATCTTGGAGAGTGGTTCGAGCGCACTAAGGGCAGAGCAGGGCCATTGGAGTTCCAAGTCACACTAAGACACATTTCTTACCATTCTGCCTCTGCCTTTCACTGTTGTGCAGAAAAGAAAATCGGGGGAAGCGGGTTAGAGATTTGGCACATAGTGAGCACCTTGCAAATAAATGTTTATACAAACGGATTATCCGTAGTCACAAAACCTGTGTCGTGCTTCTAGCACCAAGGACAGCATATAGCCATTTGTTCTGAGCTTTGTCTCCGACTGGCCACTCAACATCTCATTGGCCTGGGTGACTTTTCACTCCATTTTGAAAGGAGCCTATGTATTCTGTGTTTTCCAAACCTAGACTGAGAAGCCTCCTTCGGTTCTAGTCACAGGCTCAGAGAACCCCTAGAAAACCGGAAGTGATCTTAAAGACCCTCTTCTACAAGTGAGGGAACTGAGACACAGAGAGGTCAACTGAGGTACAAAACCACACCGCTGGCTGATGGGCAAGCCTGTTCTTTTAGTCTAGTGCTCTTTCCATGGTATCTCCCTGCTTCCTGTAGAAATAAACTCCACCTACAGACTCTTCCACAATGAGGTTTTAAAAGTCTATGTGACAGGACACCTGGAAGGCTCAGTTGCTTAAGTGCTGCCTTCTGCTCAGGTCATGATCCTGGGGTCCTGAGATCAAGTCCCACATTGGGCTCCTTGCTCAGCAGAGACCCCATTTTTCCCTCTGCCTGTTGCTCCACCCTCTTATGCTCGCTCTCTCTCTCTGACAAATAAGTAAGTAAAATATTTTTTAAATTAAAATAAAATTCTGTGCATCTCTTACTTGGATTACTCAGGTCTCTGAATTTCTTTTACTAAAACATTTTTCTTCTTTCTTTTTTTCCTGTTAGGCAATAACCACTTGCCCAATGGATTATTTCTTGCTTTCTGATCTGGTTGGGATTAGTCCAGTTTCCAGGCATGTATTTTTTTTTTTTTAAGATTTATTTATTTATGGGACGCCTGGGTGGCTCAGTTGGTTAAGCAGCTGCCTTCGGCTCAGGTCATGATCCCAGCGTCCTGGGATCGAGTCCCACATCGGGCTCCTTGCTCCGCAGAGAGCCTGCTTCTCCGTCTGACTCTGCCTTCCACTCTGTCTGCCTGTGCTCGCTCTCACTCGCTCTGACAAATAAATAAAATCTTAAAAAAAAATAAAAAATAATAAAATAAAATCATTTAAAAAAAAAAGATTTATTTATTTATTTATTTGACAGAGAGAGATCACAAGTAGGCAGAGAAGCAGGCAGAGAGAGAGGAAGGGAAGCAGGCTCCCCGTTGAGCAGAGATCCCGATGCGGGACTCGATCCCAGGACCCTGAGATCATGACCTGAGCGGAAGGCAGCGGCTTAACCCACTGAGCCACCCAGGCACCCTCCAGGCATGTATTTTAATAAGTGTATTTTTATTCAGTACAGCCTCGTAAGCCATTCACCTAGGCAGGTAAATGAGGAAAGTGCAGAAAAGCTGAATATCTCAAAAACTAAATCAGTCCCATAAAGGGCCACATCAGGACAGAAGGGCTGTAGGAAGCTTGCCATCGTCTTGGAGGTGTATCATTCATTGTGATCTTTTGAAATACAAATCTGATCTAAGGTCACAAATATTGGGAAAGTTCTCTTGATTTCAGAAATTTGGGGAGTTTTCTGGGCTTCCCTTTCACCTTCAAATTTTTTAGTAAATTTCTAATCAAAGCAAACCTCATCATCACAAAAGTGTTTGCTTCTTCTGAGACCTGAGCAAGCACTGTGGAAGCTGCTGGAAAAATTGGAGCTTGTGCACCCTGTATTGGGATTTTCGGTTTCTCTAGGCTCCTTTCACTTCCCTATCTGATTTCCTAGCCCATTATTACTAAGCCCCCAACCAAACACACACACACACACACAGAGGCATCTCCCAATTTTCCTGAGTAATCCAGACACCATGTTGGGGCTTACAGGGAAAAGACAGAATTCCGACACGTTATCAGAATGGGGTAAAGGCAGAGAGCCCCAGAGAAGTGAGGCAAACAGGGAGGAAACCATAATTTGGGAGCTTTTCTTTTGGAAAAAAATCAGATGCATGTTTCTGGTTTTGTTTGCAATTTTTGCAAGTCTTTTGGTTCTGTCCAACTCAATAAACTGAGACACATTTGCTATGGACTAGATGCACTGCCCTGAGTATGGGACTGACTGAATCAGCAGAGAGAGTGCCCCCAGGGGCACTCACCTTCAAGCACTTGGCAAGATGTTCCCTCCAGGTCTACGCTGAACCCAGCACTGTTCAACATTTTAATTAATGAATTGGCATTCAAAGTAACCTTGTGAATTAAAGCCTTGAATACCAACAGACGGCTTTGTGGAATAGCTCTTACCTTTGGGGGGGCACAGGGGAGGTTTCTGGTGCTGGAAGTGTTCTGTATCTTGACCTGGGGACTTGTTACATGGACATAATTGTTGGTGAAATATTTATCAGGTTGTAGGCTCAATACTCGTTCATTTCACTGTGCACTTTGAGGTTGAAAAGTTTACACACAGACACGAAAAGTAAATGGCAGACTTGGAGCGATAATTGTGTCAGCAGAAAGAAGAAAGTTGCAAAGCACGTTAAGGAGAATGCTAATGAGAGGCTTGCTTTCTCCCCAGCTCCCCCCAGGGGCCGCAGGGGCCACAGAGGGGAAGAGGCAGAAATGAGCTGAAAATGGAGAAGGGCGTGAAAAGTCCCCTAGGAGGTTGTTGGACCCCGGGGAGCCCGGTCACCTCCCCCATGCAGCCAAGCAACTACTCCTTCCCTACCCGCCCAGCTGGAGCCAGAAGGGGTATTTTCTAGAAAAATGGAATGGGATACTGAGATTCAGGATTCCGGGTTACCAGGCTCAGCAGAGAAAGTTAGCATCGAATGGGATGGGGGCTGGGATGAGGCATGAGCTCCTTTCCTCTCATCATTTTAATTTGTTACCATTTGGGTGTATTGCTTTGATATTTTTTAAATTTAGGTAAGCAGGGGCAGCTTCGATGGTGTGTGGATAAACGTCAAATATCGGGCTTCGGGGAATGACAGGGGACGCACTTGATGATTTCTGTGATGTTAATACTCCCACCGTGGTCTACCCATTTCGAGCCATCAGCCCAACTTTGCTGCACATAGAGAGGGAGGAGAGGTGTACAGCTGAATCCAAATGAATCCATTTTGGCCAATGCAACAGGTGAGCTTATCACCAGTAATTCTATATTAATTAACGTCAAACTACATGAAATAATTTAATCCATTAGTAACACCAGAAAGGAGAACTTTGATATCCCCTAGAAATGGCCAACAATTAAGCCATCCAATTTTTTTTTTACCCCTTTTTATTTGTCTTCTAAACTTATTTCTGCTGAAAGAGGGCATTGGGGCAAAGTGGGTCTCTTAGTTTCAAAAAATAATATACAAAGCAATGATCTATCTTTCCTGTAAAAGCCGTCCCCACTCTGTGGGCTGTGCTCCAAATGCTTCATTTGGAACTGAATATATTCTTCCATTTAAGTGTCATATCAAGGGTGATTGGTTTGCAGGACAAGCCACAAGAGCCCACAGATCCACGATGCACTTGAAGTCTGACATCAGTGCAGTAGTGTTGTTTGGGGACATGCATTCTCGGTTTCAGCTAGGGAAGACAGAACCATGTGCCCCCTGGTCACCATCCATAGCCATGAGAGGCCACACCCTCCATTCCACCCCACAGACTGCCGGCTGCGGACAAGACTTTGCCATAACTCCATGAGGTGGGTGAGATTCTTGCCCCCATTTTACAGATGAGAAAAACCAAGGCTTGCGGAGGTCAAGTCATTTGGTGAGGACCACACAGCTCATGCACGGGAAGCCTTTTGGGAAAGGGTCCTCGATCCCCCAGGTAAATTGTATAAATAGCAAATCACCTGAGGTCATCCATCATAGAAATAATTTAGAAGCACAAAGAAGGTTTTTCAAAAATTTTGTTCTGGGCTTCAATTTGGTGGACCTAATTCAAGCTTCAGCAGACCCAGTCAGTGGGATGGAAGTTAAATTTAGTCTCAGTTTATAAAATGAAGCTCCGTTTATATGATATTCTGAAATACAGAAGTATCCTCAAAAAGGAAACAGAACTGGCGTGCTCGCCTGGCTCGGTCAGGAGAGCATGCAACTTTTGATCTTGGGGTCATGAGTTCAAGGCCTATGGTGGGTGTAGAGATTACTTTTTAAACAAAAAGTGAAACAGGACAGAAAAAGAAAAAAGAATTCAGATAAAAACTAGTGAAATGCAAATGAGGTCTATGCCCCAGTAATAGTATGTACCAGTGTTGATTACCTAGTTCTGTGGTGATGTTCTTTTTTTTTTTTTTTTTTTTTTTTAAGATTTTATGTATTTGACAGAGACAGCAAGGGGGAAACAAAGCAGGGGGAGTAAGAGAGGGAGAAGCAGGCTTCCCGCTGAGCAAGGAGCCCAATTCGGGGCTCGATCCCAGGACCCTGAGATCATGACCTGAGCCGAAGGCAGACACTCAACAACCAAGTCACCCAGGCGCCCCGATTGTGATGTTCTATGGTTATGTGATGTATTGTCATTTGGAAGAGCCAAAGGAAGGCCGCATGGAAATTTCTACAGTTTTTTTTAAAGATTTTATTTATTTATTTATTTATTTATTTGAAAGAGAGAGAGAGAAGGCAATTGAGCAAGAGAGCATAAGAATGCAGAGGGGCAGAAGGAGAGGGAGACACAGACTCGCTGCCGAGCAAGGAGCCTGGACCCTGAGATCATGACCTGAGCTGAAGGCAGACACCTAACCGACTAAGCCACCCAGGTGCCCCTTTCCCCTCCTTTTTAACAGCAAGCAAAATTCCTAGCTGACTTACTCCTGGTTGAAACAGAAAACAGAGAGGAGTCACCCACAGTCTGTTGTGGAGTCTTAGCTCCCCCCTTATACAATGCTCCCTGACATACACACCATCCCCTTGAGCTACACATCCTCAGTGCACAGAGAGATTGGCAAATCTGACGTCAAAGTTCATGCCCTTGTGCCAGTGGTTCACAAACAGGGTGACAAGGTGCTCAGCTGACCTGGGACTTTCCTAGTCTTGTGGTGATAAGTTTCCCAGAACCACCCCCCTTGGAGTCCTGGTCAAACAAGGGGCGTTAGTCACTTTGTGCTCTAGAACCACCCAGGAAGCTGTTAGGAAAGCTCTGATGCCTGAGACAGCCCCCACGTACCCGGTGTGTGCGAAGCAATCACATCAGGGTCCCTGCAGGAGAAGGGACAGACACTGTGTTTATAGAAGGATCCTGGGAGATTCCCGTGTGTGTCCTGTGCGGAGATGGGCTGTGGGACTCTACTCTCGGGGATTCTGAGCACTGTTACTCAGACCTTTAGCCCAGGCCTCCCAGGCGGCCATCAGGCAGGATCTCAGTCCCATCTGAGCACCAGGCTCGCCCTGGGGGACCTTTCATAACCACCAGTTCAGGGAGGTAAAATGGCACAGCCACTGGGGAAAATGGTTTGGCATTTTCTCAAAATACTGCACTTCCCATATGATCCAGCAGTCCGCTCCTAGCTCTTTCCCTAAGGGAGATGAACTCACGTGCCCACCCCAGACACGTATACCGATGTTCAGGTGTTCATGTCAGAGCTGTTTGTCATAGCTCCGCCGTCCCTGAAGTCCTACTCAGCACCAGCACGGGAGGAGGTACGGCGCCGTGCAATGACATGGGTGAGTCTCAAAACATAATTATATCGAGTGATGCCTGGGTGGCTCCGTTGGCTAAGTGTCTGCCTTCAGCTCAGGTCATGATCCCAGGGTCCTGGGATGGAGTCCTACATCGGGCTCCTTGCTCAGCGGGGAGTCTGCTTCTCTCTCTGCCTCTGCTGCTCCCCTTGCTTGTCCTCTCTCTCTCTGACAAATAAATAAAATCTTTTTAAAAAATTATATCAAGTGAAATACACTCACTGAGCCAAAACAAGAACAGCAAACCCACACTGTGTGGCTCCATTTATAGAAAATTCAGAAAATGTAAACTAATCTAGAGGGATAGCTAGCAGGTCAGTGGTTACCTGGCAGAGGGGTGAGGGGGAGGAACTAGAAAGGGGTACAAGGCAACCTTTGGGGGCTATAGATATGTTTCTCGTCTTGACTGCAGTCATGGTTTCATGGATGTATATTTATTGATGAGTACACCTTAAAGATGTGCAGTTTATTTATTTATTTGTTTTTAAATTTATTTGACAGAGATCACAAGTAGGCAAAGAGGCAGGCAGGGGTAGCGGGGGAAGCAGGGTCCGTGCTGAGCCGAGAGCCCGATGTGGGGCTCCATCCCAGGACCCTGAGATCATGACCCCAGCAGAAGGCAGAGGCTTTAACCCACTGAGCCACCCGGGCGCCCCAGTTGTGCAGTTTTTTAAATGTTAATTATACCTCAATCCTTGCTTTTAAAGCAACAACAACAGAACTACCAATGTTCAGGCCCCAATTCAAGAGATTCCATTTCCTGCTTGAGAATGGGGCCCCGCCTCCAGTAGTCTGTAAAGGACCCGGTTGGTTCTAAGGTGCAGTTGTGACTGGGAACCACCACCTTCATGTCTTCCAACTGGAGTTACTCTCCCAAACCACTAAAGTGTTAGAATAACGAGGAGAGGGGCCAGGGGGAAGTCGAAGGATGGCGATGTTGATGACAGTGATTAATTAAGCCCAAATTGCCTTAAGAGATGGCACCAGCATGGGGCAACCTGGCTGGTTCAGTCTGCTAAGCATCCCCCTTTGGGTCAGGTCACAATCCCAGGGTTTTGGGTTCGAGCCCCACATCGAGCCCCGCGGGGAGCTCCCTGCTCAGCGGGGTGTCTGCTTCTCCCTCTGCCCTCCCCCCTGCTCATGCTCTGGCACACACACTCTCAAATAAGTAAAATCTTGAGAGGAAAGGCATCAGCACAAATAGCTGGCTCCACTAGGTGGCATCTGGATACTTCTCTTTAGCATGACTTCCGCGGGAATTGTAAGAGGGAGCACTGGGCACAGGAACTGCTGCCAGGCCTTTTGGGACAGAAGACAGTGAGTCAGGAAGACGTCCACAAGGTCCAACGTGCAGCCTGACTCCACAGTCACAGAAGATCAGACCGCTCCATTTCCAGGTCAAGATTCTAGGTCATCTGAGGTTCCAAGAGCAGAGCTATTTATTCAGGGCCCGAGTAACCCAGGTAGAGTAAGTGAAGCTCCCACCGGGAGGACCAAATGTCTTGAGCTTAGAGCACCAGGCAGAAATCACCATCTCCAATGGACCACCATGCAGTCTTCTCTCCCTCCATTAAAGAACAGTCCTGACATTTTAAAGATTTTATTCATTTATTTGAGAGACAGAGAGAGAGAGAGAGACAGCACAAACCAGGAAAGAGCAGAGGGACATGCACACTCCACGGGGAGCACAAAGCTGCATATGGGGCTCTATTCCACAATACATGGGATCATGACCTGAGCCAAAGGCAGATGCCCAACCAACTGAGCCACCCAGGCTCCCCAATCCATTGTGTTCTTGATGAACTTTGGGGCTGTTATCAGTGCTTGTTATTATGAAGAGTGCTGCTGTGAACATTCTTGTGCACATATCCAGGTACACCTGTCCAAGAGCAGCTGAGTGCAGAAACATGCTTGCATTATCAAGACAATTCCAAATCGATTGTCCAAAGTGGGTGTTCCAATTTGGGCTCCTATCATCACTGTTTTGTCGCAGTGTATCCTTGCCAGCTCGATCTTGTCCAACTTCCTAACTACGACCAGTCTGCTACATGTAAACTGGCATTTTCTTGTAGTTTTGTTTACAGGATTGTCGAAGAGGCTGGGAATATTTTCGTATGTTTATTGGCCATTTGTCTTTCCTCTCCTTGAAGTGCCTGTCCTGGGATAACTCCTTGTTGACTGTTAGGCCACAGGCTTCCGAGCTTGGCCCTTCAGGACAGAAGTCCCAGCCTAGAGTCCAGTTTCCGAGGCACACCGACGACTGAAGCGCGGGCCCTGCTATGCACCTGCATCCCGTCGTACTCAATGACTCTCCCTCAACACTACTGTCAGGTGGTCTTCGACACGACCCCTCGGCGCAGCCTGGTTAAGCTGCAGAGACGTTGGCGCTCAGGATCCCAGCACGCTTCCCGACCCGCAGCCCAGGGCAGAAAGCCGGCCGACTCCTGCCCCGATTTAAGACTCTCCCTGTATGCTCTCTAATTCCCCAGGTTCATCCTGTGTTACTAGAACCTGAGGTCTCAGTCCCCAGATCAACAAGCACGGACTGGACGAGGTGCTCGAGACAAAAACAGGAAAAGCCGACCCCGCCCAGCCCTCCGCGCAGCGGGGGAACCGGACCCTCCGCCCGCCAGGGGCTCTGCACGGGCCACCCTCAGCCTCCGCGCAGGCGCCAACCCCACGCCGCACCAAGCTTCCTCTCCGCGAGGAAGTGGAGGACTCCGGTCTCAGGCCGCCCCCTAAGGCCGACCGCGCGGGGCGGAGGGGGTGGAGCCCAAGGGCCCCGACGCCGCCGGGTCGCCTAGCAACGCCCCCACGCGGAGCCATGCAGGCGCGCGGCAGCAGGGAGCTGGAGGCCAGGAATTACTTGGAAAAACACCGGATTATGGAGTTGCTGAACTATCTCACCAGCACCCTGCTCTTTTTCCGGCCGGGTAAGAGTCTTGCTTACCGCTCGGCTTTCGTTCCCACCCGCCTCCCTGCCCGGGCTGTTCCCAGAAACTCCCGGTACCGCCCTCCCTGCGCGCCCGCACCCCCCGCCCGCTCGCGTCCCCGGGACCCCCGCAGCTCGCCCTCCCCGCCCGGCCTCTATCTAGGCGGCTGGAGCCCTACTGCCGGCGAACGCCGCGGCCCTGAGTACTCGTTGAACGGCCTCTTTTGTGCCGGCCACTGGCCAGGTGCGCGGGGCTCTCGTAGGGGGAGGCTCGCGGCGGGTGGGGAGAGGCTCGGGGGAGGGTCGTCCTTAACACTAGCGGAGTGTGGGCGAGGGTCTGCGCGTCAGGGTCCTCTTCTGGAGAACGGGGAGCAGTACCGAGCTGTGGACACGTGGGGAAGACTGAATGGGTAATATATAAGTTAGCCCTACGGCTGGCAACCAACAAGTGTTTGATTTAGATTTTTATAAAAGTATATGCGTATGGGGTTTAAAAGTCAAAAAGCACCCCAAGGCTTATAGAGAAGAACAGCGTTTCCCTCCCTGCCCCAGATTCCTGTTGTAAAGAATGATTGCCAACTCCCTGATATTTCTAGATCACAGACTTTACTGCTACTTACCAATGTCCCCTCAGCCCCGGGGTTTAGATTTAGCTTTATACTGTGTAGGAGGAAACGTCAGCTCGCTTACAGACATGCACGTACACTCACACCTGTTCCCACTCATCCCCACCTTCCCAGTAAAATTATAATTCAGTTTTGGTGTGGCCAGCATTTAGAATGTGCATTATTATTATTAGGCAAATATCCACAGCGAATCCGTGTAGCATGCTATGACTGTATTTCCTTTGT
This sequence comes from Mustela putorius furo, assembly GCF_011764305.1. Classification (NCBI taxonomy): domain Eukaryota; kingdom Metazoa; phylum Chordata; class Mammalia; order Carnivora; family Mustelidae; genus Mustela; species Mustela putorius. The sequence continues at coordinate 18,987,840 of NW_025421998.1, forward strand.
TGATTTCCTGGAAATTAGTAATACCACCATTTTATTTTTATTTATTTTTTTAAAGATTTTATTTATTTATTTGACAGACAGAGATCACAAGTAGGCAGAGAGAGAGAGGAGAAAGCAGGCTCCCTGCTGAGCAGAGAGCTGGATGGGGGGGGGGTGTGTGTGTGCTCGATCCTGGGGTTCTGGGATCATGACCCCAGCCAAAGGCAGAGGCTTTAACCCATTGAGCCACCCAGGCGCCCCAGTAATACCACATTTTAAATGTTGACTTAAATTTTCTGTGTCATTACTATTCAGTCATCGATATTCTCTTTTTGTCGCAAGCAGAGCTCTCCTGCAGGTAGGACAGGAGAGTCGTAGGAGAGGAGAGTCATGGTGTAACCACTCCCCCAGCTCTGTCTTCTTGCTCTGGACTAGACTGATGGCCCAGCTGCGCTGCTGTGTGTGGCTGTAATTCAGGGGTTTCCCTCTCTCTTCTCAGACCTTAACCTTTTCACCTCTCTCCTCTGTTTACAGCCTGTTTTATGGTGCTTGGGTCTCTTTCCCCCACCCGCACTTTTTTTTTTTTTTTTTGCCTTTTCTCCCTTCCTTTAGAGGACAGACCAAGGAGCGTGCTTCATTGGAGTGGTAAATATTTTGAGAACTCATGTGTATGGTAGTGTCTCATCCTACACTCAAACATGATAACTAGGGTAGATACAATTCTCAGAAAGTACTGCCTTCAGAATTTGGAGGGCTGTGCCCCTTCCTCTTCTGATTGCCACGGTTGTTCTGAAGAGTCTGATGACATGACGTCATCAGATTCTTGACCTGTTTAATGAAGACTTTTTCTCTCTTCTGGAAGTTTTTATTTTATCCCTGTTGTTCTCTCTCTTTCTCTTTTTAAATACGTGTCCTCCTTTTTTTTTTTTTTAAGATTTTATTTATTTATTTGACAGAGATCACAAGTAGGCAGAGAGGCAGGCAGAGAGAGAAGAGGAAGCAGGCTCCCTGCTGAGCAGAGAGCCCGCTCAATCCCAGGACCCTGAGACCATGACCCAAGCGGAAGGCAGAGGCTTTAATCCACTGAGCCACCCAGGCGCCCTTTATCCCTATTGTTCTAAATGTTTATATGCCTTGAAGTGGGTTTGTTTTTGTTTGTCTGTTTTCTCATTAACTGTGCTAGTAGGTACTTTGTAGTCTTTTCTTAGTTTGTAGATTTTTTTTTCTGTTTTCTGCTTCTTTCCTGGCCTTTTTCTCTCAAGCTGTTTCTAATGTCAACCAATGTGGTATCTCAAGGATTCTTTTTTTTTTTTTTTAAGATTTTATTTATTTATTTGACAGAGAGAGATCACAGTAGGAGAGAGGAAGGGAAGAGATCACAGAGAGAGAGGAAGGGAAGCAGGCTCCCTGCCGAGCAGAGAGCCCATGCGGGACTCGATCCCAGGACCCTGAGATCATGACCCGAGCCGAAGGCAGCGGCTTAACCCACTGAGCCACCCAGGCGCCCCAAGGATTCGTTTTTTTCCTTTAATATAAAAGGCTTTGAACTCGTCTGGCAAAAACAGCATTCTCCTATAGAAGGCATGGTGGGGGAAAGAGAATCTAAGATAAAGACAAATTTTCTCAGCAGAGGATAGGAAGGGGAGGTCTGGTAGAAGTTACACAATTAATATTGTAATCCTTCCCCATTCATAATTTAAATAATTATCAATGTAAGAAACTGAGATGCTGTTACCCTCTGTAACAATGTGAACTTTTTCTTTTTATTTATTTATAAAGATTTTATTTATTTATTTGAGAGAGATCACAAGTAGGCAGAGAGGAAGGCAGAGAGAGAGGCAGGGTGAAGCAGACTCCCCACTGAACAGAGAGCCCTATATGGGGCTTGATCCCTGGACCATGGGATCATGACCCGAGCCAAAGGCAGAGGCTTAACCCACTGAGCCACCCAGGCGCCCCGAACTTTTTCTTTTTTAAAGGTGTTATTTATTTATTTATTTATTTGAGAGAGAGGGAGCAAGAACAAGCATCGGGGAAGGTCAGAGAGGGAAGCAGAGTCCCTGCTGAGCCGGGAGCCAGGTGTGGGACTTTATCCCAGAACCCTGAGATCACGACCCAAGCTAAAGGCAGACAATTAACTGACTAAGCCATCTAGGCACCCCACAATGTAAACTTCTTGAAACATCTTTACAAAATCCAAAGGGAGTGGGGAGGGGCCGGAAAAATATGAAGAAATACTGAGGAGAAGCTAAGGGGTTTGGCTGGTGTCTAGAGTATAGGGCAGTGCCTCTCCAAGGTTCCTGCCCAGATTCTCCTAATGGCAGAGAAGAGCGGACTTGTAACTTTGGTGTCTGAGACCTTAGCCTGCTGCTGCCTGACAAGTTTCTTTGGAGTCACTTGTATTACCATAAAAATTTGCAAGTTTTGTTCTTCTACAGAGATACCCATTTCTTACTATAAATGTTTCACATTATTCACCAGAGTATGATTGATTCTCAGGAAGAAACATTATCTTTACCTCGGGTCTATCCGAAGCCTCTGGCATTGTGACATGGATCCCAATTTGAAAAGCTTGGATCTTGAAGGGATTTATGGGGGCATCTGGGGGGCTCAGTGGATTAAAGCCTCTGCTTTCCACTTGGGTCATGGTCTCAGGGTCCTGGGATCGAGCCCCGCATCAGGCTCTCTGCTCAGCAGGGAGCCTGCTTCCTCCTCTCTCTCTCTCTCTGACTGCCTCTCTGCCTACTTGTGATCTCCGTCTGTTGAACAAATAAATAAAATCTTTTTTAAAAAATAAAAAAATATTAAAAAGGGATTTATGGAAAATAAGCCTAGGCAGTTTGATTGTGTTACTACTGGTGAGGGAGCAGGTCTACAATCCCACATCCTCAACTTCAGAATTCTATCAGCTCTGGAAACTAACAGATTTTCATAACTCATTTAACAGCAAAACCTAACATGACCTGAAGTCATTCGGTAGGAAAACGTGTCATTTCCCAGCGACAATTCTGTGCTAGGGAGGAGGGAGGAGTATAAATGCTTAGGAGAGGCCTTTAATAGAATTAAAATTTCATTAAAAAAAAAGAGACAGTTGTAGTAACCCAGGTGAGAGATATTGCTATGGGAATGGTTAAATGAGGATAAGATACCTTTGAGAGTTACAGAGGAGGAAAAACTCAATGGAGACCATCATGCTGACAAGGTTTGGGGTTTCCAGATGCTTCCCATATTTGAGTTAGTAGAGTGCTCCCTATTAACTCCCTACTAACTCCCTAAAATGTACAGGCTTTACTGCACATTTTAGGGAGCATATTATGGATTCATACTAGCTGTGGTCTTGGGGAAGTGATGGTTATGGGGAATACCAGGCCCATAGTGAGGGCTCAATAATTATTAGCATTTATTATTAAGATGTGAACTTGAGCACGCCTGGGTGGCTCAGTGGGTTAAGCCGCTGTCTTTGGCTCAGGTCATGATCTCAGGGTCCTGGGATCGAGTCCCGTGTCGGGCTCTCTGCTCAGCGGGGAGCCTGCTTCCCTTCCTCTCTCTCTCTGCCTGCCTCTCTGCCTACTTGTGATCTCTCTCTGTCGAACAAATAAATTAAAAAAAAACTAAAAAAAAAAAAAAAAGTGAACTTGAGGTTTTGTTTTACAAAAACTGATTGTCATTATCAGCTGACATTTACAGAACTTTAGGTGGTTAGTAACATTTGGATCTTCCCTTCATGTTTTATTTTTTAAAATTTTTAAAGATTTATTTGTTTGAGAGAGTGCGCGGACAAGCAAAGGGAGGGAGAGGGGAGAGAGAATCTCAAGCCAACTCCATGACCAGTGCAGAGCCTGACGTGGGGCCCAATCCCAGGACCCTGAGATGACCTGACCTGAAACCAAGAGTGGGATGCTCCACCATCTGAGTCAGCCAGGCAACCCCTCTTCGTGTTTTTAAGAAGTCCTATCTTTAGGGGCGGTTGGCTTCCTCAGTCGGTGGAGCAAATGACTCTTGTTCTCGGGATTGTGAGTTCAAGCTCCATGTCGGGCAGAGAGATTACTTAAAAATAAAATATTTCTTTAAAGGAAATATTTTTATTTCTTCTGTTGTAAGCATTTTCAAAACATTTTTAGAAGCAGGCGGAGTATAAATTATAGACTTTAGACTTAAACATGATAACATCTCATGTAGTCTAAGGGATATACAGTAAAAATCCTTCATCAGAGAAACACACCAAGTTCCATTAGCATTATTTACTTACTCTGTCCTTAAAAAGAAAAGTAGTAAATTGAAATTCAAACTTGGCCTTTTTTCTTTTTCTGAATTTGATAAGTAGTTCCGAGAGAAGCGACAGAAGACCACATACGTGACGGGATTGCCTTCAGTAACGCAATTGTTTCTATAGTCTGTTAAAATTTGTACAGAAAGGCACAAGAGAGATCTAAAAACGTAATCACAATGTGTGGGTGCTATTTGAATAAGTGTTTAAATTCATCTTTTAAAGATTTTTATTTATCTATTTGACAGAGAAAGACATTGAGAGAGGGAACAGCAGGGGGACTGGGAGAGGGAGAAGCAGGTTCCCCACTGAGCAGGGAGCCTGATGCAGGACTCAATCCTGGGACCCTGGGATCACGACCTGAGCCGAAGGCAAACACTTAAGAACTGAGCCGCTAAAAAAAAAAAAAAAAAAAAAAAGAACTGAGCCGCTAAATTCACTTTTACTTTTTAAGACTTTACTATTTTTAAAAAATTCTATTTATTTGAGAGAGAGAGAGAGAGAGAGCAAGCGCATGAGCATGGGAAGAGGCAGAGGGAGAGGGAGAGGAGCAGACTTCCTGCTGAGCACAGAGCCCAACATGGGGCTCCATGCTGGACAAGACGCTGAGATCATGATCTGAGCCGAAGTCAGATGCTTAACGGACTGAGCCATCCAGGTGCCCCAACTTTTTTAAATTTAAAAAGTGTTCTCAATTCATAAAATTTGTGGGACAACCTGATACCATAAGATTCCTAGAAGAAAACACAGGGAAGAAGCTCCCTGACACAGGTCTTGGCAATGATTTTTTAGATACATCACCAGAAGCACAAAGAACAAAATGAAAAAAACCAACAGCTGGGATTATGTCATATTTAAAGCTTCTGCACCACAAAAGAATCAACAAAATGGAAAGGCAACCTATAGGAGAAAATATTTGCAAACTACGTATCATTTAAGATCTAAAATGTATAAAGAACTCCTACAACTTAATAGCAAAAACATTGATTTAAAAATGGAACATCTGCCTTCAGCTCAGGTCATGATCCCGGGGTCCTGGGATCGAGTCCCGCATCAGGCTCCCTGCTTGGTGGGGAGCCTGCTTCTCCCTCTGCCTGCCACTCCCTTGCTTGTGCTCACTCACTCTCACTCTCTATCTTACAAGTAAATAAAATATATATATTTTTTTAAATGGGCAAGGCAGGGCTCCTGGCTGGCTTAGTCAGGAGAACACGGGACTCTTAATCTTGGGGTCATGAGTTTGAGCCCCATATTGGGGCTCAATGTAGCAATTACTAAAAAAAATAAAAAATAAAAAACTTTTAAAAAATGGGCAGATGAGCTAAATAGACATTTTTCCAAAGAACGTATACAATGGCCCGCAGGTACATAGAAAGATGCCCAACATCACTAATTATCAGGGAAATGCCACTATGGAAAACAGTATAGAGGTTCCTCAAAAAAATTAAATCAGGGGCACTTGGGTGGCTCAGTGGGTTAAGCCTCTGCTTTTGGCTCTCAGGGTCCTGGGATTGAGCCCCGCATCGGGCTCTCTGCTCAGTGGGGAGCATGCTTCCCCCTCTCTCTCTGTCTGCCTCTCTGCCTACTTGTGATCTCTGTCAAATAAATAAATAAAATCTTTTTTAAAAATATTTTATTTATTCATTTATTTGAGAGAGAGAGAGCACAAGCAAGCAGAGAGAGTGAGGAGGAAGCAGGCTCCCCGCTGAGCAGAGAGCCCGATGCGGGGCTCGATCCCAGGACCCTGAGATCATGACCTGAGCCGAAGGCAGAGGCTTTAACCCACTGAGCCACCCAGGCGCCCCAGTAAATAAATAAAATCTTAAAAAAAAAAAATTAAATCGGAACTACCATATGCCTCAGCAATTCCACTTCTGGGTGTATATCCAAAGGAAATGAAAACAGGGTCTGAAGGAGATATCTGCGCACTTATGTTTACTGCTGCATAATTCACAAAAACCAAGGTCTGGAAACAGCCCAAGTGTCTGTCTACAGATAAATGAATAATGAAGCTGTGGTATATTTATACAATGGAATATTATTCAGCCATGAGAAAGAAGGAGATCCTGCCATTTGCAACGAGGATGCCCCTTGAGGATAGGCTAAATGAGCTAAGTGAGAGAAAAGACAAATACTGCAAGACACCACTTATACAGGGAATCTAACAAAGCCAGTTGTAGAAATGGAGTAGAATGGTGAGTGGTGGGGGAGTAGGAGAGCTGTTGTTTGAGGGCAAGTAAGGTAATTCTTGGAAATTAATGCACAGCATAGGGCTTACAGACAGTATCACTGTATGATAAACACTAAACTTGCTAAGAGACTAGATCTTAAAGAAATATGTGGTAAAGGTGTCAGCAAATACTACAGTGACAATCATATTGCAAATTAAAAATGTACCAAATCAACATGTTATGTAAACTTACATAATGCTACATGTCAGTTATATCTCAGAAGGAGTCCTTATCTGTTAGGGATACATGCTCAAGTATTTATTAATGAAATACCACTGTAATTGACTTCAAAACAATACAGCAAGAGGGGGCCTGGATGAGATGATGGTGAAATGAGACTGGCCACAAATTTTAAGTTAAAGTGGGTTGACAGGTTCGTTATACTTTCCTACTTTTATTTATTTATGAAATTCTCAAGAAAAAGCCTTTTTTTTAAAAAAGATTTTATTTATTTATTTGACAGACAGAGATCACAAGTAGGCAGAGAGGCAGGCAGAGAGAGAGAAAGAAGCAGGCTCCCTGTGGAGCAGAGAGCCCGATGCAGGGCTCGATCCCAGAACCCTGGGATCCTGACCAAGCTGAAGGCAGAGGCTTTAACCCACTGAGCCACCCAGGCACCCCTCATGTTATACTTTTTTTTTCTCTCCCTCGACACTTATCTACAAATTAGAATCACCTGAGGAGCTCTTTTTTTAAAAATTCCCAGGTCCTATATCTGGGGTAGAGTAATTAATTGTCTAATGTCTTGTTTTGCTTGTGAGCAAGGTGTAATACCCCAGTGCCTAGTACAGAACCTTGAACGTAGTTATTTAATAATTGTTAAATGACTGTTTCCATGTGTGATATATCTTAATTTTATATCAGAAAGAATTGGAACCATTCTTTTACAGAAAAACCAAGAGAGTATTTAATATCTATATTGGAACGACTGAGAATTGCCAAAGTAACAGGCGTGGCTTTTCCTTTCTTTATGGATCACTCTAACATCGTGTCTATGTTTGAGATGATGGACACTTCACATAAAGGCACCATATCATTTGTGCAGTACCGAGAAGGTCAGTATCTTCTACTCACTTAAGTAACAGTTCGTGCTCATTTTTGAACTTTCCTTAGTTGAAAATAATGCTCGCTTCATGAATTTTCCTTCTCTCATTCTGACTTTACAGGCCTGAAAACCCTGGGTCTGTTGGATGAAGATGAAGTTTTACAAGATGATGGACATGTGATAACTTTGGAAAAATTCAGATCTGAAGTGTAGGTTTATTTTGACGTGGCTGATATTTAATGAACATGACTTTGAGGTACAAGGACTATAATTTAAAACAGAAGTTCCTACCTTTTGACAGGAACATTTCATTCCCTTGAAACGTCCAGCTGTCTAGAAAGCAAGGAGTGACAGTCAAGTCTGGAATTAGGAAATTCTGGGGCAGATTCATTCTTTTCTCAATGGGAAAGCCCAGCAGTTCTCAAAGAATGAGGGGGAGAAGCCCCAGTCTGCTAGAACTCACAGAAAAGCTTTGAGCCTAATACACCAGTTGGAAAATCTCTTTATATAATATAGAGCAGTAGAAGTTCTCTCAGAATATTTCCTCAAAGTTATTTATCACCAAGTAGATGTTTATCAATAGTAGAGGTTGTAGGGCCTGACTAGCTCAATCAGTAGAGAATGAGACTCTTGATCTCAGGGTCATGAGTTCAAGCCCCCTGTTGGGGGCAGGGCTTACTCAAAACAAACAAACAAAAAAACAAAAGAAAAATATCAGTGTAAGTTGCATGCCAGCCCAACAATTTTAGATTTGGAGTATTACACTTGAAAAGTACTAACTAAATGCTAAATCAGAAAAAAAAAAAAAGAATAAAATTTGATAGCTGTAGGCTTCTGACCAATGTAACTCAATGCCTTTAAATATTTTGTTCTCTGAGGATTTATTAATCAAGAAATCATTATGTAACAGAGTCCAGAGCCAGGGAAAAGTTGGAAGAAAAGGAGAGTTAAAGATTCCCAGCTCGTTGTCACTTACATAAATATCAGACAAAAACTGTTTAGTTCCCATCCCTACCCTTGTGGGGAAAGACTGAAACACAGTGTTCTGGCCTGAAATGTTTCGTCCAAAAGAGAAGGCTGTCTACTGTCATATGGAATGGAACTAGGAAGGATTTTATTTATTTATTTTTATTTATGAGAGAGAGCACACGCACGGGGTAGGGGTTAGAGGGAGGGGGAGAACGAGAACCTGCAGCAGACTCCCCACTGAGCCGGGGGCCCAAAGCATGGGGCTCCATCCCATGACCCTGAGATGATGACCTAAGCCGAAACCAAGAGTCTGATGCTCACCTACTGAGCCACCTAGGAAGGATTTTAAATGTAAGGACATTTGTGGAAAATGAGAGCAATTCTGTTTTAGTCACCATCTCATATGTTTTCTTGCAGGAAACACAGTGAATTTCCAAATCAAATACAGGAACCTCAATTATAAACATGCATTCTACATTGATTTTTTAAAAAAAATTTATTTGCTGTGTTTGATTATCTACAGTAGTCTCCCTTAATTAGCATAGGAAATTAAAAATTCATTGTAATTTATTATCTCTGCTCTTGTATCTTACTTAACAGACAGACATAGCATTTATATTTGTAAATGGAATTACTCTTGAGTTTTTCTGGCTTCTGAGTTTTCTGTTTTTATTTTCTTAGGAACAAGAGGACTGAGAAAATATGGTCAGCATTTTAATAACACTGTAAGTTCAAGATAATAAATGATTCTATAAAGTTTTCAATTGTCCAGTTTCATTAATTCAGAACATCATCATATAACTCGAAATCCCAACTGGCTTCTTCTTTGTTAAAAACGAAAAACTCCAAAACAAAAAAAATGCATCATTTTCCAGTGTTAGGCCAGTTTGTCCTCAAATTAAGTAGAATCTCAACATCTTGTTGGGCCAGTTTGTAAATTCCAACTTCATTTAAGGCCGCTGTGGCCTGAGACTGCCCAGAATCGGACTGGAGGACGTCTTTCAGAAGTAGGGCAGAACCAACATTCAGGTTCAAAACAATACAGGCTTCTTTGACACTGTTAAGAAAAAGAAAAAAAAAAGGGCAGGAGGTCCATTATCTGTATCATCCACATCACTCCAGAATATACTCATTTTCAGAAACAACTTCCCTGCACTGCTAGTCCATATGCCTTCTGTAAAAAGTATTGATGGATTTATTTGGCTCTTTTAACACATTAGGACTATGTATTTGTATAGTGTTTACATTTCATTAGATTATTATAATAGGACCATTGTTTTCAATATGTATCTATTACTTCCCAAAATATAATAATGATACTAACATAATAGCCTATTATATGTAGCTTAGCATTTAGTTAGATTAGAATATGGGAAGAGAAACAAGAAAAATTTCAGATGACTTACTAAAATGAGCAAAAATAAATCTTTCATTTTATAATAACTTTAAAAGGAATACTTTATAATCTCAAATTCCCCCCAATAATATAAATTTTACATCAGCAATTTCTAAAAATGTTCTTACATACATTTATAGTTATGCTTAGAATCAAAATTAATACTAAATATTTAAGAAAACAGATTTTCTTCAGGCCTGGCTTACTATTAGGTACTAAGCATAATTTTAATTTCTTCTTGAATATGGCAGAATTACACTTGTTTGCATTTTCTCTCTCTAGTAACAGGCAAATAGGAGCATTCAACCAAATGCAAGAAACAAAAGGCCCAACACGTAGTTTAGATCCAGTCCTGATAAATCTGGGGGATCATGAATCACATCTTTGATTATCTGGGTACATAATGGATATTTTAAAATTTCAATTGATGCCTTACTTATCCCACCAAACATCACTGGAACCCTGAGAGTTGTTATTAAAAAAAAAAAAAGGAATCAACCTCCTCTAAACACGCGATACATTAGCAGTCACTGTTAAATATCGAGCTTACTGTTTAAAATAATTTTCCGGTCTCTTGCAATAGTGGGAGAACAGGGGGAACAGGTTCCGGGTCATATCAAACTGCAGCTGAGCCGCTCCTCCTTCATTGAAGTGATTAGCCAGAATGATCTGAAACAAAGAGCAACTCTTGTTACAGTCGCCTTGATCCTCGTGGCCCCAACATACGGTCTGCTCTTACTTACTTCTTGGTAGATGTACACATCCAGCTTCTCCACAAGCATTTGCCAGAAAATTTTAAATAAGGAGAAGCAGAGCTGCTGTTCCAGCTGAAGGGAGCGGTCTCTGAGCGTGAGCAGGAGCGGGCAGGCCGAGCTGGACAGGGACATCACCGCCTGCTCGGCCTGCGACGGCAAGGACAGCCATCTGCAAGACACAAGAGCGGCGCGGCCTGTGGCACTTTAAGTATGACTACAAGATTTTCCAAACGTGGTGGTTTTTCTGTTTGTTTGTTTGTTGACAGGCAGAGATCACAAGTAGGCAGAGAGGCTGAGAGAGAGAGGAGGAAGCAGGCTCCCCACTGAGCAGAGAGCCCAATGCAGGGCTCGAACCTGAGCCAAAAGCAGAGGCTTTAACCCACTGAGCCACCCAGGTGCCCCCAAACATGGTGTTTTGAAAGATTTAACAGATCCTTTCAAATTCGGGGAAGTGCACGTTGGATAAGAAATGATATACAGCCCAGCATGAAAAGCTCTCTCAGGAAAAAAATGTATTTGGGGTGCCTGGGTGGCTCAGTCGGTTGAGTGTCATGATCCCAGGGTCCCAGGATCAAGCCCTGCGTTAGGCTCCCTGCTCAGCGGGGGAGTCAGTCTGCTTCTCCCTCTCACCCCTGCTCATGCTCTCTCTCTCTCTAATAGATAAAAAAAATCTTAAATAAATAAATTTATACTTTAGTGCTTTTTTAAAAAAGATTTTATTTATTTATTTGACAGAAATCACAAGTAGGCAGAGATGCAGGCAGAGATGGGGCTCGATCCCAGGACCCTGAGATCATGACCTGAGCCGAAGGCAGGGGCTTAACCCACTGAGCCACCCAGGTGCCCAATTTATACTTTAGTTCTACATTAAATGCCCCCTATGTAATGAGGATGGTAGTTTTTTTTTTTAAATCCCCCAATTTTAATATGACTTACTGAAATATTTATAAAACAGGCAACATGTAACCCGTATTAGCATTTAAGACATCTGCTAACTTCGTGATCTGATTTTCGGCAAGATCACAGGGACTGGAAACACTTCTACACTGATTAGAAATACTCTATGTGACCGGCACTGTTCTCCCAGAGGACACTGTGTGGCGCACACAGAACCACAGCGGGATCAACTGTACAGGCAGGTGCGCAAAGGACACCCCTGGACCGTGCTTGGTAGAGCGATGACAGGCCCTTCAGCTCCACATCACACACCAGCTCCCTGCATTTACAGACAGTCCTGGAGCTCAACTATGATCAGTTTATTCTGATAAAGAATGTTTGAATATATTTTAGAAAGATTTCCATCAAAAGGTAAAGTTTGTAGCATAAAGAGCCAAACTCTGCTGTCTAGATGCCTTGGAAGTTGACTATATGTATCATCTTTCAATTTGTTTTTAAGGTCTTAAAAATTAATTATTTTAAGATTTCATTTATTTATTTGTCAGAGAGAGAGAGAGAGAACGTGCATAAGCAGGCAGGGTGGCAGGCAGAGGCAGAGAGAGAAGCCGGCTCCCTGCTGAGCAAGGAGCCTGATGTCGGACTCAATCCCCTGCCCCTGAGATCATGACCTGAGCCAAGGCTGCAGCTTAACCAACTGAGGCACCCAGGTGTCCCTTTAAGTTTTTATTTAAATCACAGGTGCTCACCACAAGCGCACTCCCTTAATCCCTGTCACCGATTTCACTCATTCCCCCAACTACCTCCCCCCTGGTAACCAGCAGTGTGTTCTCCATTGTTAAGAGTCTCTTTCTTGATTTGTCTGTTTCCCCCTATGCTCATTTGTTTTGTGTCTTAAATTCTACATACGAGTGAAATCTTATGCTATTTATCTTTCTCTGATTTATTTAACTTAGCATAATACTCTCTAGCTCCATTCATGTCTTGCAAATGGCAAGATTTCATTCTTGTTTATGCCTGAATAATATTCAATTGTATTACATATACTATGATACGTGCACACTGTGTGTGTGTGTGTGTATCTTTATCCATTCATCAGTTGACGGACACTTGGGCTGTTTCCCTAACTTAGCTATTGTAGATAGTACTGCTATAAACATTGCGGTGCATTCATTCCTTTGAATTAGTGTTTCTGTATTCTTTGGGTAAATACCCGGTACTGGGACTGCTGGATCATAGGATTACTTTATTTTTAACTTCTTGAGGAACCTCCACACTGTTTTCCAGAGTGGCTGCACCAGCTTGCATTCCCACCAACAGTGTAGGAGGGTTCCCCTTTCTCCGTATCCTCACCAATACCTGTTTTTTCTTGTTTTTTATTTTAGCCATTCCAACAGGTGTGAGGCGATATCTCATTGTGGTTTTGATTTGCATTTTCCTGATGGTCAGTGATGATGAGTATCTTTTCATGTGTTTGCTGGCCATCTGGATGTCTTCTTTGGAAAAAATGTCTGTTCAGGTCTTCTGCCCTGTTTTTGTTTTGTTTTGTTTTAAAGTGAGCTCCATGGAGCCTAATGCAGGGTTTAAACTCCCGATCCTGAGATCAAGACCTGTGTTGAAATCAAGAGTCCCCCACTCAACTGGCTAAGCCACCCAGGTGCTTCTGCCCATTTTTTAATTGGCCTATTTATTTTTTGAGTTTTAGAAGTTCTCTATATATTTTGGATATATAACCCTTTATTGGATATGGATTTACAAATATCTTCTCCCATTCTGTAGATTGCCTTTTAGTTATTGACTTTTCTTTCTGTACTGAAGCTTTTTATTCTGATGTAGCCCCAATAGTTTATTTTTGCTTTTGTTTCCCTTGCCTCAGGGGACCTATCTAGAGGAAAGTTGTTATGGTCGATATGTGAGTTCGGCTAGTGTTCTCTTCCTGAGTTTTTATGGTTCCAGGTCTCACATTTAGGTCTTTAATCCATTTTGAGTTTATTTTTGTATATGGTGTAAGAAAGTGGCCCAGTTTTCATCCTTTTCAAGTAGCTGTCCAGTTTTCCCAACACCATTTGTTTTTTGTTTTAAGATTTTATTTTTATATTTGACAGAGATCTCAAGTAGGGGGAGAGGTAGGCAGAGAGAGAGAGGAGGAAGCAGGCTCCCTGCTGAGCAGAGAGCCTGATGCAGGGCTCTATCCCAGGACCTGGGACCATGACCTGAGCCGAAGGCAGAGGCTTTGACACACTGAGCCACCCAGGCGCCCCAGTGCAACAACATTTGTTGAGGAGACTGTCTTTTTCCCATTTTTCTTTCCTGCTTTGTCGAAGATTAATTGACCATATAATCATGGATTTATTTCTGAGTTTTCTATTCTGTTTCATGATCTATATGTCTATTTTTGGGGCCAGTACTCTTTTAATGTCTATAGCTTTATCATATAACTTGAGGTCTGGAATCCTGCTGCTTTCAGCTACACTTTTTTTCTCCTCCGAGATTACTTTCTTGAGGTCTTTTGCGGCTCCATACAAATTTTAGGATTGTTTGTTCTAGCTCTGTGAAAGATGCTGTTGGTATTTTGATAGGGGTTGCATTAAATGTGTAGACTGCTTTGGGTAGCATAGACATTTTAACAATGTTTGTTCTTTCAATCCATGAGCACAGAATGTCTTTCCATTTCTTTGTGTCATCTTCAATTTCTTCCATCCATGCTATAGCTTTCAGAGGACTGGTCTTTCACCTCTTTGGTTGGATTTATTCCTAGGTTACCTTATTATTTTGGGTGCAATTTTAAATGGGTGGTTTTCTTAATTTCTTTCTCTGCTTCATTACTGGTGGATAGAAATGCAACAGACTTTTGTATGTTGTATATTCTCTGACTTTACTGAATTCATAATCAGTTCTAGCAGTTTGTTGGTGGAGTCTTTTAGGTTTTCTGTATACAGTATCATGTCTTCAGCAAAGTTTTACTTCCTCCTTACCAATGTGGATGCCTTTTGTTTCTTTCTGTTGTCTGATTGCTGTGGTTAGGACTTCCAGTATTAGGCTGAATAAAATGGGAGAGTGGACATCCCTGTCTTGTTCCTGACCTTAGGGGGAAAGGCTCTCAGTTTTCCCCCACTGAGGAGGATGTTTGCTGTGCGATTTTCACAGATGGCCTTTATCACGTTGAGGTGTGTTCTCTCTAAACCTACTTTGTTGAGGGTTTTTATCATGGGTGTTGTACTGTGTCAAATGTTTTTTCTGCATCTACTGAAATGATCATATGGTTATCCTTTCTCTATTTGATGTAACGTGTTCATGCTGACAGATTTGCAAATACTGAACTACACTTGCAAGCCAGGAATAAATCCCACTTGATCGTGACAAATGATTTTTTTTTCATGCACTGTTGGGTTTGGCTTGGTAGTATTTTGTTGAGGATGTTTGCATCTATGTTCATCAGGGATATTGGCCTATAATTCTTTTTTTGTGGTGCCTTTATCTGGTTTTGGTATCAAGGTAATGTTGGCCTCATGGAGTGAATTAAGAAGCTTTCCTTCCTCTTCTGTTTTTTGGAATAATTTGAGAAAAATAGATATTTATCGTCTTTCAATTTTTAGCAAACTGGATTTGAGAGTTGAGTTGTCAGAAAATACAAAAGGACTTACCTTTCTTTTTTATACAATTTTGCAGCTTCTTTAACTTCTCTAAAAACGTGGTCTACTTGGCGGGTCAACATATCATGCTTTAAACGTTCCAGCAGGTTAATCATGTCATCAAAGACAGAACTCTCCATGGAGGCTAGCTGTCCCAGCTGCAACTTACTGAGGGTGTTATTCTCTGCAAAGACTTCCAGTGCTGCCTGTTGAAGTTGTAGGAAAAACTGAAAGCAAAAACAGGTTCACATGGTTATTAAAATACTTCTTAAAAAAAAAAAGATACTTCTTTTTTAACAGCTTGAAATATAACTCATGTACTACATCTTATTCATTTCAAATGGACAATTCATTGGGTTTTAGAGTACATTCAGAGTTGTGCATTTATCACCAGAGTCAATTTTAGAATCTTTTTTTTTTTAAGATTTTATTTATTTAACAGAGAAAGACAGGAAGAGAGGAAACACAAGCAGGGGGAGTGGGAGAGAGATAAGCAGACTCCCTGCTGAGCAGGGAGCCCAATGTGGGGCTCGATCCCAGGACCCTGGGATCATGACCTGAGCTGAAGGCAGACGCTTAACAACTGAGACACCCAGGTGCCTCTAGAATGTTTTCTTTACCCCCAAAGATACCCACACTTAACCATCATCTCCCAATTCCTTCCCTCCCTGCCCTCCCTACCCCCCAAACTGTAGGCAACCACTAATCTTCCTGTCTTTGTCAACTTGCCTGTTCCGGACATTTCATATAAATGGAATTATACAATTTATGGCTCTTTGTGACTGGCTTCTTTCACTTAGTATATTTTCAGGGTTCATCTATGTTGTAACATATATCAATCAGTACTTAATTTCTTTTCACTGCTGAATAATATTCCAATATATTTACATTTTATTTATATTTATTTATTCAGTCATCATTTGACAGATAATTAGGTTCTTTCCACTTTTTGTCTTTATGAATAATACTGCTATGAACATTGTGTAAGTTTTTTATAGACATAGGTCTTTATTTCTCTTGGATACACCTAGAAGTACAATTGCTAGATCATATGGTAATTCTAGGTTTAACTATCTGGAGATATGACAGACTGTTTTCCACAGTGACTGTACAAACCATGTGTGACCATTCAAATTTCTCCACAGCTGCACTGATAACACTTACTGTTTTATTATAGCCATCTTAGTTTATATTTAGTGGTAACTCACTGTGTTTGTTTTTGAGACTGAGAGAGAGAGTGTGTGCAAGGAGCCGGAGCGGGGGGAGGGGCTGGTGGGAGAAGGAGAGACAGAATCTCAAGCAGACTCTTTACCCAGCACAGAGCCCAAGGTGGGGCTGGATCTCACAATCCTGAGATCATGACCTGAGTTGAAATCAAGAGAAACCGACTGAGCTACCCAGGCAGCCCATCTCACTGCGATTTTATTTTTTATTTTTATTTAAATTCAATTAACATATAATGTATTATTGGTTTCAGAGGTAGAGGTTTCATTGTGATTTTCATTTGCATTTGCCTGATAGCTAACTTCTTTGGGTAGTCATTTTTTCTGGGTACAGACTAAGAGTCATAGTAAAACCAGGAGAGATTTCTGACAGTTAAGAAAATTAAAATGCGAGGGGTGCCTGGGTGGGTTAAGCCTCTGCCTTTGGCTCAGGTCATGATCTCAGGAGTCTTGGGATCAAGCCCCTCATTGGGCTCTCTGCCTACTTCTGATCTCTGTCTGTCAAATAAATAAATAAATCTTTAAAAAAAAAAAAAAGATTAAAATGTGGGGCATCTGGGTAGCTCAGTCAGTTAAGCAGCTGCCTTCAGCTCAGGCCATGATCCCAGGGTCTGGGATTTAGCACCGCATCCTGCTCTCTGCTCAACGGGCAGTCTGCTTCTCCCTCTCCCACTCCCCCTGCTTGTTTTCCCTCTCTTTCTGTCAAATAAATAATTTTTTTTTAAGTTTTTTTTTTTTTTAAAGATTTTATTTATTTGACAGATAGAGATCACAAGTAGGCAGAGAGGCAGGCAGAGAGAGAGAGAAGCAGGCTCCCTGCTGAGCAGAGAGGCTGATGTGGGACTCGATCCCAGGACCCTGAGATCATGACCTGAGCTGAAGGCAGCGGCTTAACCCACTGAGCCACCCATGCGCCCCATAAATAATTTTTTTAAAGGAAAAATTAAAGTGTCATTTTCATAGTGGCATTTTCAATAGAATTCATATTATTTTTCTGTAGGGTAGCAAAAAATATTTTTCTAATATGAATAATGCTGTGGATAATTAGCAAAAGATTAAAAATAGCCTAAATGTCCATTAACAGGGAACTGAATATGGCCACACTAGGGATTGTTCACGAATGGCCAAGTTGGAATTTTCTGCTCAAACGGAGAAGAGGCACTGGTCCTTTGGAGACAGGTGAATGACATTGTGAGCTTGAAGCCACCTGTGGCCATGCTTCCCAGAGTCTGCCTGAGAACGAAGCCAGAAGCGAACGACTTTAGGGCAGCCATGCCTAATGCTTTCAGTTACACCAAATCCTCACCACCTCACCCCAGCCCCCCATTCGCACTCAGGCCAACATGAATCTGGTTTCTGTTACCTACAATTCAAAAAATCCTGATGTTGAAGGGCTGTGTATGTCAGGCTTGGCACAATCTGGCAAGAGTCAGACAGCTATTAGTATAGAATCTAAATGAATGGAAAGTGAATTCTGTCCACTCTTCTTTTTTCTATCTAGACAATACGAGAGCTTTAATTTTATTTTAATCATTCACAGGCTGAAGGACCATGAAGAAAGTTAATTTTTGATGTTAAACAGATTTGTAATATAATAACAAGCAAGGACAAAGAACTCATTCATGATTTGAAGAGTAACTCTAAATTTAGTTATTCTTCTGTTGACAGAAGGATCCAGTTAATTCAGCATCAGATTATAAATTTCCTAAGGATAGGGATGATGGCCAATTCACTGTCATTAACAGACTACGGCACCAAGTAAAGTGTTTAATGATGTTTCACAAATAATTCGTTGAAGCTAGAAATCTGGCCTTGAAGGAGTCTCTTATTAGATCATCTGGCACAAGAAAGAGGAATGACAATTTGTTTTATGACAAAGCTTAGCAGAAAATGGAACAGTGTGGGGGCTGAGTGAAGAAAGTACAGGATGAGGAAAACAACACATAAAAGTACAGAATGAATAAATGTATTCTAATTGGGTGCCATTATAAACAAATGCTGTGATCATTACACTTTACATTATATTCATTTTATGAAATAATTATTTTGTGTCTTATTTTCCTTGCTTAGCAGAATGTTACTACATACATGGATTTCAGTTAATGTTTTTATAGAAAAAAGGCTTTATATAGTTAAGTCCCAGCCAAAGAGTCCAGAATAGAATAAACTATGATTGTTTTTCTCAGATTTTCATCTTGTTTATATCTGTTATTATTTTTTTTGTTCCCTTTTCTTTTAATTTATTACCCTATATTTAATTAAGATTAAAGACTTTTTTGTTTCACTCGTTCTTTCACAGTAGAGGAATATAACTTCTATATAATACAGTACATTATACAATTTTTTGGTCATAAATTCATAATTTAAAATTTATTTTTTGAAATATTTTATTTATTTATTTGACAGACAGAGATCACAAGTAGGCAGAAAGACAGTCAGAGAGAGATAGGGGAGGAGGCTCACTGCTGAGCAGAGAGCCCGATGCGGGGCTCGATCCCGGGACCCTGAGATCATGACCTGAGCCGAAGGCAGAGGCTTTAACCTACTGAGCCACCCAGGCGCCCCTTGATGCCTTTAAAACATGAGTAAATACAGGGGCACCTGGCTGGCTCAGTTGTTAAGCCTCTGACTCTGGATTTCAGCTCAGGTTCTGATGCCAGGATTGTGAGATCTAGCCCAGTGTCTGCACTTACCAGGAGTCAGCTTGGGGTTCTCTCTCCCTGCTCTCAAGTGTGTGCATGCACTCAAATAAATAAATCCTTAATAAATAAATAAATAGGCAGACCAAATCTGTCAACACACAGCATTGTGTGGAAAAAGGAAAGATAAATGAAATTCCTGGATGTAAAAGTCCTTGTTAATACATGCTAACCAGACCCAAGGTTTTGATTTTTAGATTTATTTGAAAGATACCTCTCCCTATAAGAAATTAAATATTTGGATGATGTGATAATGGCATTATGGTACTTTTTTTTAAAGGCGTTCTCTTAGAGCTACATTTTGAAATATTTATCATGAAATATATCTAAGATCTTTGGGACGCCTGGGTGGCTCAGTGGGTTAAGCCACTGCCTTCGGCTCAGGTCATGATCTCAGGGTCCTGGGATCGAGTCCCACATCGGGCTATCTGCTCAGCGGGGAGCCTGCTTCCTCTTCTCTCTCTCTCTGCCTGCCTCTCTGCCTACTTGTGATCTCTCTCTGTCAAATAAATAAATAAATAAAAATCTTTAATATATCTAAGATCTTTAAAATAATCAAGGATGGGGGATGGAGAAGAGGCTTAAAACAAAACTGGTCTAAGCAGCTGGGTCACAGGCACATAGAAATCCCTTTATTATTCGATTTACTCATGTTTTGTTTCTTTTTTAAAGATTTATTTATTTGAGAAAGAGAGAAAGCAAGAGCACAAGCAGGAGGGACAGAGAGAGAGGGCTCCATGTCACCCAAGATCATAACCTGAGCTGAAACCAAGAGTTGGCTGCTTAACCAACTGGGCCATGTAGGTGCCCCTCTATTTACTCATGTCTTGAAGGCATTCAAAAGATAGCCAATATCATCATTATTTTATTTATTTTATTTTTTTATGTAATCTCTATGTGGGGCTCAAACTCAAGACCCCAAGACCAAGAGTCCCATGTTCCACCAACTGAGCCGGGCAGGCGCCCCTCAAATGCTATTATTTGATCTTTCTTACAGTCCTGGATTTTACTGATTTTGACACCATTATTCAATATTAGCTTTTTCTGAGATGGCAATTACCATACATGAATATTTCCCAAATCTAAAGAAGAAAAAGGTTCATTCTATAGACAACTATTACACGAAAGGCTGCCTTTCTTTTCTAATAATTATAATCGTGGGATTATTTAACCATTTGAGACTTAATTGAGAAAAATATGTAATTTAATCATAACCCCTAAATTTGGCCTAATGTGTAACTTCAGCATGTTATAAGTTCAACATTTCAAAAGGTAAAACTGTTAAAACTACTAATTTGTTATTTAATATAAAAGCATATTAATAGAGTGCCTGGCTGGCTCAGTCAGAAAAGCATGTAACTAACTCTTGATCTCAGGGTGTGAGTTTAAGCCCCACATCGGATGCAGAGATTAACAAATATATATCAAAATATATATTAAATAAATATATATTAAATATATAAATAAATATATATTAAAACAGATGAATAAAAGTACATTAACTTACAACATTGTCAGCCCAATCTGCTAGGACTGTTGAGATATAGTTCACGGCATTGAGAATCGCACAGTATCGAAAGCCAAGGGAAGCTCTAGTCTCTTCTTTCATCACCTGAGTTAATCGTATCCTAAAATCATCTACTAAGTCCTTCTGTAACTCCAGGAACTGTAGCTTTCTGGAAGCTGTGGGGAGATTTTTATATCTGTCTGTGGAAAAAGTAAGACATGAAGGTTTGGGTTCCATCCATTACACAGTTAGAGGCTTTCCTATTGACACTGTTGGGTGCTTTTGTCAAAAACTCTATCAACTGGGGGCACCTGAGTGGCTCAGTGAGTTAAAGCCTCTGCCTTCAGCTCAGGTCATGATCCCTCCAGGGTCCTGGAGTCAAGCCCCACATTGGGCTCCCTGCTCAGAGGGGAGCCTCTGCCTACTTAAGATTTCTGTCAAATAAATAAATAAATAAAATATTTAAAAAAAAAAAAAGGCACCAAAAACCTCTATCAACTGTTCATGTACGGACTTATTTCTACACTTTATAAGGGTATGGGTTTTACAAGTATATATACTTGTCAAAACTCACTGAACTGTATACTTCAGATTCATGTCTTTTACTATGTATAAATCACATGTCAAATTTTTTAAGGCATGAGGAATTTGTAGATGGTGCCTGATTTATGATGGTTCAACTTAAGATTTTTCAAGTTTACAATAGTGCAAAGGCCATACGCATTCATAGAAACGACTTCAAATTTTTTATTTGGATCTTTTTGCAGACTAGCAATATGGGGTACAACCCTCTCATGACCCTGGGCAGAGGGAGCAAGCCACAGCTCTGTCAGCCACGGGACGGAGAGGGCAGACAGCCAATGCCTTTACAGAATGGTTGTACCCACACAACCATTTCGGTTTTCGCCACCAGTGCAGCACTCAATACATTACATGAGACAGTCAATACCTTATCATAAAATAGGCTTTCTGTTAGATGATTTTGCCCAATGAATGGCTAATGTTAATGTTGTGAGCATGTGCAAGGTAGACTGTGATATTCAATAGGTTAGGCGTATTAAATGCATTTTTGACTTGGATTATTTTCATTTAGGATAGGTTTATGAGGCTATAGCCCCACTGTAAGTCAAAGATCTATATATACAAAAATCATTCCATTTCTTCAACAAAAAAATATGACTTATTTTTTCACAGGAGGAAGGGGTGCTTGGGTGGCCCAGTCAGCTAAATGTCTGGCTTTGACTTGGGTCATGGTCCCAGGGTCCTGGGATGGAGCCCTGTGTCGGGCTCCCTGAGGGAGTCTGCTTCTCTCTCTCCCTCTTCTTCGTCTCTATCTTCCTCTGCCCCTCCCCCTGCTCAGGTTCTCTCTCTGTCTCTGTCAAATAAATGAAATCTTCAAAAAAAAAAAAGAAAAAGAAAAACTTTTTTTTTTTTTTAGATTTCATTTATTTATTTGACAGACAGAGAGACACAGAGAGAGAGGGAACACAAGCAGGGGGAGTGGGAGAGGAGAAGAGTCTTCTTGCCAAGCAGGGAGCCCAATGCAGGGCTCGGATCCCAGGACTCTGGGATCATCATGACCTGAGCTGAAAGTAGATGCTTAATGACTGAGCCACCCAGGCACCTCCCAAAAAAAGCTTTTTTAGATTTCTTGTGTGTTCTAGTGTTTTTCATATTCTTCACACAATGAAGAATATGGAGTTATTTACTGGCTAGGCTGGAATGACACTTCTTCAGGTGACTACCCAGGCCCAAGAAATGGACAAGCTAGAAGAAAATGGTACTGGGCTCAGGGGCACCTGGAGCAGCAGCAAGTCTCCAGTGGGACAATGCAGAAAATTATGGCCCAAACAGGACTAGAGGCTGCTAGGCCCTCCTCCAGCCAGAAATTCTGGCACTGTAAGAAGAGTTCCTCTCTTCTTTTTTTTTTTTAAGAATTTTATTTATTTATTTGACAGACAGAGATCACAAGTAGGCAGGGTCAGGCAGAAAGAGAGGAGGAAGCAGGCTCCCTACTGAGCAGAGAGCCTGATGCGGGGCTCGATCCCAGGACCCCGGGATCATGACCTGAGCCAAAGACAGAGGCTTAACCCACTGAGCCATCCAGGCACCCCTATTATTGTATTCTTCTGCAATCTTTTCTTTTTTAAAAGATTTTATTTATTTACTTGAGAGAGAGAGCACGAGAGAGAGAGTGAACATGCATGAGTCGGGGGACAGAGGGAGAGGGAGAAGCAGGCTCCCCACTGAGCAGGGAACCCGATACGGGACTCGATCCCAACCGACTAAGCCACCCAGGGGTCCCTTCTGCAATCTTTTCTGTTTTAAGGAGAAAAATAACAGTATTTAAAATTCAGCGCCTGGGTGGCTCAGTGGGTTAAGCCTCTGCCTTCGGCTCAGGTCATGATCTCAGGGTCCTAGGATCGAGTCCCACATTGGGCTCTTGCTTGGAAGGAAGCCTGCTTCCTCCTCTCTCTCTCTGTCTACTTGTGATCTCTCTCTGTCAAATAAATAAACCTCTTAAAAAATAATAATAATAAATAAAAGAAAATAAAATTCAGGTCAATCTACTGAAGACACTTAAGCTGAATGGCGAAAGAATTCAGGTAATAAAAATAAATTCTCGGGGCACCTGAGTGGCTCAGTGGGTTAAAGGCTCTGCCTTCACCTTGGGTCATGATCCCAGGGTCCTGGGATCGAGCCCCACATCAGGCTCTCCGCTCCGTGGGTAGCCTGCTTCCCCCCACCCACCCCCGTGCCTGCCTCTGCCTACTTGTGATCTCTGTCTGTCAAATAAATAAATAAAATCTGTTTTAAATAAATAAATAAATAAAATTAATTCTCATTATTTTTAGGTAGCCATTCAGGAATTTCCTCCTCATATATACCAATGTTTAAGATATTAAATTATTAAAAATCTGAAAGCAAGTATATTGTACTAGGATTCTACCAAGATAGAAACTATATTTAAAGATATTAAAATAGCCACTATATGATATTAATTTTGTTGAACTACTTGAAAAAGTACTATATGAAGAATCAGTACTTTTAAAACAAAGTTATATCTTAAAAGATTTCTACTTACCAGTTATTACCAGTAGTAGCGTCATAAAAGTCTCTGCACAATCTGGAACTTTCATCTCATCCACATCGGTGATATCCTTATATTGGGACACCCAGGCAGCTTCTGATGAAAGCATAGAGTCCATTTTTTGAAGAGCAACTAATATGCAGAAAAAGGGAATATGTTAATTAAGTAGTTACAGATACTCTTAATTTTCAACACAATTTTTAGGAATGACTTTCCTGTAAAAAGTAAACAAATCCACAATCCCCTACTGGTTGCATTATATTTAACATCCTCTGGTTTAGGGTTGAACAAGATACTTGACTTCTCCCTGCCACCCCTACCCAAAATCTTCAAAATATTTACATTGATTAGACAAGCTACAACCAACAGCTTCTACCAATTACAGAAATAATGTAGTATAATCAGTAGGACAGCTAATTGTATAGACTACTGGCTTGAATGCTGCATTCTGGAAACATGTACAGTCTAAGTGTAAATTCAAGAGAAACGAAAGTTTGATGGGAAGCAAATAAGGCAACTTAGTAAATCATGACCAAGAAAAATTCAGATGACTCTAGTTTTCTATCCAGAGCTGGGGAAGAAAAACACCAAATATTAATACCCACAAAAGAAGACAATTCTTCCCACCCAATGGCTACAAGAGCACTTACATTTTCTCTCCACAGTCAACCATCTCTGAAAACAGGTTTCCTCTGACAGAATATGCATACAGTTGGCAAACGTGTCAGGATAGCCATAAACACTGTGTAGCTCCCTTTCGAACAAAAGCACCTCATCCACCAAATGACAGAAGAGACTGTCATCGTAGAGCAGACACGGAATATCAGCAGCTAACTTCTCCAGAACGAGCATCATAAGGCCCCGGGAAAATTCGAGCTGAAAAAAATATGTACGCATAAGGTAATGTAGACAACAGGTTATTTGTGGACACATCCAACTCTAAAATTGGAATGCTTAGGACTGAGTCTCTTACCCTAGCATTTACCGAAGGGCCCGCTTTGTCCAAAATCGGCTGAATCTTCTCATCCAGAAACTGAGAGTGATTCCCAATCCACATAAGCACCTGAGCCAGGTACCATTCAGGCTAAGGAAAGAAGTAAAACAGTTTGAATTCTTAAGTCATTCCAAGTAGAGAGTTACAATTAAAGGGCTCTATTTAATTGTATACAAGCGGTACTTACAAAAATTAGTTGAAAATTCCTAAATGTAAGAACGCAATTTCTGTTCTGAACTTTAAGGTCATGCAAGGCTTAATAATCAAATGTATCCCAATGTATTCCCAGCAAATTCCCAAATGTGGCAGAAATCAATAAACTCATAAAGTTACAGTACCATGTATATTGAAAATGTGGCACTTTGGGGATACCTAGGTGGCTCAGTGGGTTAAGCGCCTGCTTTCGGCTCATGTAGTGATCCCAGTGTCCTGGGATCGAGTCCCACATCAGGCTCCCTGCTCAGTGGGGAACTTGCTCCCCATAAATAAATAAATAATTTTTTAAAAATTGAATTAAATTAACAAAATAAGTTGTTTTTGTGTATTTCTCTAGAAATACACAAAATGAGTATTACAAAGATCTCACAGCCTTTAAATTGGTTGGGGTTTTTTTTTTTTGGTCATAGCATTCCAAAATAACTTTTTTTTTTTTTAAAGATTTTATTTATTTATTTGTCAGAGAGAGAGTGAGCGAGAGCGAGCATAGGCAGACAGAGTGGAAGGCAGAGTCAGAGGGAGAAGCAGGCTCCCTGCGGAGCAAAGAGCCCGATGTGGGACCCGATCCCAGGACGCTGGGATCATGACCTGAGCCGAAGGCAGCTGCTTAACCAACTGAGCCACCCAGGCGTCCCCCAAAATAACTTTTAAACTTGATTTTCTTCTGCTCTTTTAAAAAAGTAAATTAACAAAACAAAACAACATATGCCTTAAAATAGATATAATCATAGAAAAATAATTGTAAGTAGCAGCTTTTGAAATGGTCCCTAGAGCCGATTCTACAAACCTTCCAGTTTTGTTGGGCTAGTATTCAAAAACATTTACTGGGTGGTAAATCACTGTTGTGTGCTAGGTGCTGGAAATACAAACATGAGTAACAAACACCTATAATCTCAGGGACTGCACAGTTTAGGCTTGATGACGGTGAAAGCACTTTAGGAAGCAGTCAACATAACACAATTTTCTCACCTTTCTTACTGCTTCTCTAGAGCTTTAGGTTTATTGCTTTGTCTCACTTACCATTTACTAATTGATTCTACTCTTCTTTCCACTTACACCCCATCCAAAAAAGGAGGAGCCCCATAAACACAAAAGAAGCCGAATTTAAGAACGAAGAGGATAAAAAAAGAACCAGGAAAAAACTGCTGTGGCATTTGTGGGGCACTGTTTATACCTGGCCCCACACGCTTCACTGTGCGAATTGCTCCTTCAGGTTTATATCAGAAAGAGAAGTGGAAGGCAAGATAGCCGAGTATTAGCTCTTGTGGTTTTTTTAAAAGATTTTATTTATTTATTTGACAGACAGAGATCACAAGTAGGCAGAGAGGCAGGCAGAGAGAGAGGAGGAAGCAGGCTCCCCGCTGAGCAGAGAGCCCAATGCAAGGCTTGATCCCAGGACCCTGGGATCATGACCTGAGCCAAAGGCAGAGGCTTTAACCCACTGAGCCACCCAGGGGCCCCGAGTATTAGCTTTTGAATAGATTGTTAATGCTAAAATGATTTGTGGCCATAAGGGCATGACATGCTAATGAGTGAGCGGATTTCGACAACCTCTCAAGAAAAGTCCGGAAATAGATCTATTTTTTTTAATGCAAAAATTTTTTTCCTTTTTATTTATTTGATAGAGAAATCACAAGTATGCAGAGAAGCAGGCAGAGAGACAGGGAAGCAGGCTCCCCATTGAGCAGAGAGCCCAATGCGGGGCTCGATCCCAGGACCCTGAGACCATGACCTGAGCCAAAGGCAGAGGCTTAACCCACTGAGCCATCCAGGCGCCCCAGAAATTTAGATTAAGGACAGTGACAAAATAGGAATTTAACTCTTTAGAGAAAAAAAAATGTGAATAGAATCAGATTTTAACTTAAACCAGAAAAGTACAGACCACTTTGCATTTGCTATTAATAAAAACCAAGGACAAAAGAGTTGAGAAAACATACCTTGCTTATAACATTAGTCTGTCGGTTCCCTCTGAAGTGATACCTGAACCTCTTTTGGAGGGGCGTCAGCATAACCTGGATGGGCAGAATGATAGCTGGGGAAGCAGGAAGACAATATTTCTCTGGAAGTTGTTTTGGCTCAGTAAGTAATTCATCTCTGACAGAGTCGAGTCAAGGGAAAAAATATTTATATGTGTGTATATATGTATATGTGATATATTTTCCCAACAAATATATGATACTAAATAAAATTAATTATAATACAGAAAATGTTACATTACATATGATTTCAATAAAAAGTGCACAAAAATGTTCTTAAAATTAATCTATCTTCCCTAAAATGAAAAATAGTAGTAAGGAACGAAACACATTCAAGTAATTGCTTTATTGGGGCTCCTGGGTGGCTCAGCTGGTTGAGTGACTGCCTCGGCTCAGGTCATGATCCCGGAGTCCTAGGACTGAGTCCCACACCAGGCTCCCAGCTCAGCAGGAGCCTGCTTCTCCCTCTGACCCTCTCCAATCTCATGCTGTTTCACTCTCTCTCTCAAATAAATAAATCTTTAACAACAACAAAAAAAGTAATCACTTTATTAAATTGACACAAAGTTACTAAGATCTTCTCCCAATTGCTTTATTTTTTCCTCCCAAGAGACCTACGTGTGATGTAAACTTGGGTCGGTCATATTTCAGCCTGACCCTCCCCTGCCCCACATGTAATTCACTCGAAAGGAGAATAATCTACCACCCCATGGGTATATAAATATAAAGGTAAGACCAAACCCAGTACCCCCACTTGACTTCTTGGCCACTTTCAAAGTTTTACTCTCTAGCCACGAATCCACTCTTTAAAAAAAAAAGCCATTTTAGTAAGTTTGAACTCCAACAAAGATACGAGGTTTGTAGTTTCAGAAGCTGACAAAACAGCGTCTCCAGGTTAGTGTAGATGTCAGGGGCACTGGCTGGTCGACTCAAGCCAGCAGCTTGAGACTGGGGGGGTGTGATGAAGGGCCAATGAAGTTGGGCCAAAATTTCCTCAAAATCACTGTAACAGAAAAGTAACACACATGTTTCAGTTAAAATACAAGTCACGAAATATCCTTCTGAAAGCAATTACCACGCAATATAATTCCTTACCTTGTAAGCTTATCCTTGAGAATCTTGTGCCAGAATTTAACAGTGGCTCTCATGAACGTGAGAAGATGAGTACAAGATGATTCCTGAAGCTTGATGTCAAGTTCCGCCATGTACGCCAGAATCGAGGCTGCCTCTGGGACGTTATTGGTCATCAGATACTGCTGAATGTTATCGCTGCAAAATGAGGCAAAGCAGACTTCAAAGATGGTTTGTTCAAGAGAATTCCAAATGCAGAAAAACTGTTTCTCCTTCCTGCCGTATATCAAGTTACATACAAGGAAAAAGGAAGCACCAGCTAGAAGTGGCTTTTTTACCAATGTGGCCAAAGCTTAAAATGGTTCTAGGTAAGCCAGAAGTCAAGATTTCCATGTAAAGGCAATTAATCAAATTCTTTGAAACCAGCCAAACAGATCCCATGAACTACCATTTTGCTTATTTGCCTTTATAAACCAAACACTTTGTTTAAAAATTAGATGTTGCATGTCAACTATACTTCAAAAAAAATTAGGAAAATTAAAATGAGATATTTCTTCTGATAAAAATACGTATTCTAGGGGCACCTACATGGCACTATCAGTTAAGCACCCAACTCTTGGGTTCCTGTGGGGCTCAGTCAGTTAAGCATCTGCCTTCAGCTCAGGTAATGATCTCAGGGCCCTGGAATCAAGTCCTGCATCAGGCTCCTTGCTCAGTGGGCAGCCTGCTTCCTCCTCTCCCTTTGCCTGCTGTTTTTCCTGCTTGTGCTTTCTCTCTGTCAAATAAATAAATAAAAATCTCTCTTTTTTTTGAAAGATTTTATTTATTTGACAGAGATCACAAGTAGGCAGAGAGGCAGGCAGAGAGAGGGGGAAGCAGGCTCCCCACTGAGCAGAGAGCCCAACGCAGGGCTCGATCCCAGAACCCTGAGATCACGACCTGAGCTGAACGCAGAGGCTTAAACCACTGAGGCTTAAACCACTGAGCAGGCGCCCCAATAAATAAAAATCTTTTTTAAAAAAATGGGGTGCCTGGGTGGCTCGGTGGGCTAAAGCCTCTGCCTTCGGCTCAGGTAATGATCCCAGAGTTCTGGGATCGATCCCCACGTTGGGCGCTCTGCTTGGCGGGAAGCCTGCTTCCTCCTTTCTCTCTCTCTGTCTGCCTCTCTGCCTACTTGTGATCTCTGTCAAATAAGTAGAATAAAATCTTAAAAAAAAGAATATCAAGAAACCAACTCATTTAGAAAAAAAAGCATCCAACTCTTGATTTCGACTCAGGTCATGAGATCGAGTCCCTCCTTCCCCCCGCCATGCCCTTGCACAGAGCCTACTTAAGATTCTCTCCCTCTGCCTCTCCCTGCTTGCACTTGCTCACAAAACAAAAACCCATAGCAATTAAAAAAAAATAATAATGTTCCATAGCTTAAACTAAGAAAAAGGAAAAAAAAACTTTTTAATTTTTAAAAAATTTTTTAAAAGCTTTATTTATTTGAGAGAGAGAGAGTGCAAGAGAGCAGTTGGAAGGGGCAGTCACTGAGGGAGAGAGAATCACAAGCAGACTCCCCACTGAGCACAGAGCCTGACAGGGGGCTCAGTCTTAGGACCTGAGCAGAAATCAAAAATCAGATGTTCAATTGACGGAGCCACACAGCTGCCCCAGAACCCTGTTCTTTAATTAATTAATTAAGATGTTAACATATTTATTTATTTGACACAGAGAGAGAGAGAGCACAAGCAAGGGGAGCAGGAGAGGAAGAAGTAGGCTCCACAACCGAGCAGGAAGCCCGACATGGGGCTCAGTCCCAGGACCCTGGGATCATCACGACCCAAGCTGAAGGCAGCTGCTTAACCAACTGAGCCACCCAGGTGCCCGACATGGCTCTTTTAAAAAAGAGAGTGCTAGGGATGCCTGGGTGGCTCAGTTGGTTAAGCAGCTGCCTTCGGCTCAGGTCATGATCCCAGCGACCTGGGATCGAGTCCCACATCGGGCTTCTTGCTCCACGGGGAATCTGCTTCTCCCTCTGACTCTGCCTTCCACTCTGTCTGCCTGTGCTCGCTCTCGCTCTCCCTCTGAAAAATAAATAAAAAAAATTTAAAAAATTAAAAAAAAAAAAAGAGAGAGAAAAAAAAAAAAAAGAGAGTGCTAATGAAAAGCAGGTGAACATTAGAGAGAACTTAGAAGATGAAGAAAATCTCAGAAGCCCTAAGGAAGCCAGAAATAGAGATTTATCTTGAAGACCTAAAGGAAAGATCTTGCATGTTATTAAAGAAAGAAAGAGCTGTGCTCTACTTGATTATGAATTTGATTCCTATTTCTTTTTTTAAGATTCCATTTACTTATTTTGACAGAAAGAGAGAGAGAACACGAGCAGGGGGAGGCAGATGGAGAGGGAGAAGCAGGTTCCTTGCTGAGCCACATGCAGGACTCGATACCAGGACCCTGGGATCATGACCTGAGCTGAAAGCAGACACTTAACCATCTGAGCCACCCAGATGCCCTGTTTCCTACTTCTAATATGATTTCCAGGCCAAATGTCTCTTGTATTTTTAAAGATTTTATTTATTTAGTTGACAGACAGACATCACAAGTAGGCAGAGAGGCAGGCAGAGAGGCAGGCAGAGAGAGAGGGGGAAGCAGGCTCCCCACTGAGCAGAGAGCCCGATGCAGGGCTCAATCCCAGGCCCCTGAGATCATGACCTGAGCTGAAGGCAGAGACTTAACCCACGGAGTCATCCAGGCACCCCCAAATATCTTTTTTAAACAATTCTAACATAGATAAAAGCTATCTACAACCATAGTCCTATTTGAATTAACCTATTACCTTGGCTACTACAAGAGTGAGGCTTTTAGGGGCGCCTGGGTGGCTCAGCCGGTTAAAGCCTCTGCCTTCGGCCCGGGTCATGATCCCAGGGTCCTGGGATCGAGCCCCGCATCGGGCTCTCTGCTCAGTGCAGAGCCTGCTTCTCTCTCTCTCTCTCTGCCTGCCTCTCTGCCTACTTGTGTTCTCTGTCAAATAA
Organism: Mustela putorius furo; assembly: GCF_011764305.1. NCBI lineage: Eukaryota > Metazoa > Chordata > Mammalia > Carnivora > Mustelidae > Mustela > Mustela putorius. The sequence goes on from NW_025421998.1 coordinate 19,018,802, forward strand.
ATAAATAAAATCTTAAAAAAAAAAAAAAAAAGAGTGAGGCTTTTAAACAATTTATTCTACTTAATAAGGTTATTAATATTGCCCCTTATTGGTATTATCTTTCAGAGGGGCAAGGGGCAGTGAAGTAAAAAGAAAGAAGGTTTAAAATTCGTTCATTGCAAGTGATTTATCTAAACAAGGAGATGGTCTAAAAGGTTAAGCTGAGGGGCGCCTGGGTGGCTCAGTGGGTTAAGCCGCTGCCTTCGGCTCAGGTCATGATCTCAGGGTCCTGGGATCGAGTCCCACATCGGGCTCTCTGCTCAGCAGGGAGCCTGCTTCCCTTCCTCTCTCTCTCTGCCTACTTGTGATCTCTCTCTCTCTCTCTCTCTGTCAAATAAATAAATAAATAAATAAATCTTTAAAAAAAAAAGGTTAAGCTGATATCTGGAATCACTGGTAACACTACAACCTTGGGCATATCACTCTTGCTGTATATGTAAAACTCAGATGCAACTCAAAGATTTTCACACTGCACTGACAGGTAAAACTCTTTAAAATCTCGAGATAAATGCAGGACAAAGTGATACCACATTACTCTTTGGGAGACATAACATAAAATATATTAATTGGGATGAATTTACGATGGGACATTAAGACTCTTGGATGGGGGCACCTGGGTGGCTCAGTGGGTTAAGCCGCTGCCTTCATCTCAGGATCCTGGGATCGAGCCCCACGTCGGGCTCTCTCCTCAGCAGGGAGCCTGCTTCCCTTCCTCTCTCTCTGCCTGCCTTTTTGCCTACTTGTGATCTCTGTCAAATAAATAAATAAATAATCTTAAAAAAAAAAAAAAAGACTCTTGGATGACCTTTCCTCCTTAAGTCTTCCAGACAACATGAATGGTTACTGACAGCTTTGGAGCAAGAGTAGTTGAAACCAAGCAGGATGGAACCATGCAGTTTGGAGGGGCTGGGGGACCATATCATGAAACCAAATAATGTGCCAATCTAGGCAGAAATGTTCATTTAGCTTGTCTGAAAGGCAGTATCAGACACAGTCAACACTGTAACACACATTCAATTCAGAAAGAAGTATGTACTTTCCCCCCTACCCATAGGTAGCAAAACTCTTGTTACTCATCTAAGAATACTGTGTAGCTCTTGTTAGATGATTTCCATTGGGGGCACCTGGGTGGCTCAATCAGTGAAGCATCTGTCTTCAGCTCAGGTCATGATCCCCGGGGTGGGGGGGGGGCGGTGTTTCCTGGAATGGAGCCCCACATGGGGCATCCTGCTCAGTGGAGAGTCTCATTCTCCCTCTCCCCCTGGGGTGCGCTAGTGCTGTGCGCTAGTGCTCTCTCTCTGTCTCTCTCTCTCATGTTCTCTCTCAAATAAGTAAATGTCTTTTAAAAAAACGATTCTCATTGAAAACAATTCAAATTTTAGAGAAAGCAATCCACTTCAAGTGACCATGTCTAAAAAGTAAAAGTAGAGAATATTACCATGTTGAAGAGTTGTTGTATTAATTTGGTTTTATAAATTAACAGTTTTTATTATGTGTTCACAACACAAGTATAGGACTTACAATTTTTACTTAGATTACTTTCTTTCAAATGCAAATTAGGATCCCTGAAAACTTTATGTTCATTCACAATAAAGGAAAAGAATCATTATCATAATGCTATTTTCATAACAACTGGTAAAATTATATTATTATAATCTTTAATTAACTCAATTATTTAATGGCATGCATGCACTCACTAAGACAGAGCCTCAAAGGAAAATAATAATTATGAGAACAAAGAGGCCCTTTTTACCTTAGTTCTTCAATTTGTGAAATCCATTTAAGGTAAGCAAGATGGCGCTCAATCTCTTCAATTTGGCTGATCATGGCCCCAAGATCTTCCATCCAGGGCTGTGCGGTCAGCAAATGGCTGTTAATGGAACTGAAGAGATGAGTTTCTTGCTCCAGAAACTGATTCAGGAATTGCTTTGATTCTTCTGCATTTTTTAAGGCACTCTGAATTCTTTTAGGGATTTCTGATGAAATCGTAAGTACCTGACCATACAAAAAACAAAACCAGCAGCAATCAGATAAAATTTTCAAAACATTTTCTTTAGACTATTACCTTCAAAATACACATTTGTTCTAACAGAATTGAAAATTGTCAATTACAAGCTTCAAAAGAGAGGTGTGATTTCTGCATCCTGTACCCACCAAACCAAAACATGAAATGCTGTACATGGAGATGTGTGGGGAGCGGCCTGTCGTCCCAGTAAACACCTCTGGATCTGCCCTCATGTAGCTCAGCACTTTCAGAAGGTCCAACCAGAAAATACTTTTATGCTTTATCTACTAAATACTTCGATTCAAAAACAAATGAAGCTCTGATTCTAAAAGTATGAGTATCTGTATGTCCCAAAAGTTACCCAGGTGATTCTGATTTAAGTCCAGGTTGAGAACCACTGACCTGCTAAGATGATAACCAGATAATGCCTTGAGATATGGTATTTACTCATTCTTCTTACAGCACATGGAAAAACATATACAAACATTAGGTATCAATGCAGTACAAAGACTATTATAGGGGAATTACAATTTAATCAATACTGATTAGTCACTTTGCACAAGGCCCTGTGCAAGGAACAGAGAAACAAGACAACCTCTGCCCTAAAGCTCAGTTCGTGTGGAAGAGAAATGTAAGCAAATACGTCCTGTAATATGGGAAGAATGCAATGAAAGAGAGATACTAGGTGTAATGGTGACTAAGGTAATGCTTCTCACACCGGAATGTGCACAGGAATCCCCTAGATATCTGGTATAATGCCAACGTGAACTCATTAGGTCTAAAGTAAGGACTGAGATTCCGCGTGTCTAACAAGCTCTCACACTTTGGCCAACAAGGTTTTGAGGTGGTTGCCCGGCTCCTGCACAAACCTTCACAGGATGGGCGGGAATTTTCTGGGGAACTTTGGAAGGAAAGGGAATTCCAGGCAAAAGGAATGGCTCGGTCGCAATCAGAGAACAGCAAAGAGCTGAGTAGGCACAGAACACAGTTAAGAAAAAAAAAAAAAAAAAAAACATAGGAAGAAGAGATGAGTCTAGATTGGTAGGGAGAGATACGATCACAGGGGCATCTTGTGCCTTAGAAGAATGTGGGCTTTTTCCAACAGACAATGGGAAGCCAGTAAGAGTTTCTTTTCTTTCTTTCTTTTTTTCTTTTAAGTAGACTCCATGTCTGCATGGAACCCAACGTGGGGTCATGACCCTGAGATCAAAACCTGAGCTGACCTCAAGAGTAGAATGCTTAACCAACTGTGCCACCCAGGTGCCCCAAGAGATTTGAACAAGGAAATCATTCAGTTAGATTTATGATTTAGAAAATAAAGTGACAGGGGCGCCTGGGTGGCTCAGTGGGTTAAGCCGCTACCTTCAGCTCAGGTCATGATCCCGGGGTCCCGGGATCGAGTCCCGCATCAGGCTCTGTCTGCTCAGCAGGGAGCCTGCTTCCTCCTCTCTCTCTCTGCCCACTTGTGATTTCTGTCAAATAAATAAATAAAATCTTTAAATAAATAAATAAATAAATAAATAAAAGAAAATAAAGTGACAAAATATTATGTTTATTCTCCTATTATTTGCCATAATAAAAACTGGAAACATCAAAAATGTCAACCAACAAGGGCCTGGCCAAAGAAATTATGTACAGTTATAGCTGAATACCATAAAACGATTAAAAAAGAGAGCTCTATATACACTGATATGAAAAAGTAGTATATTACATTAATTACAAAAAGTTAAGTGATACATATTTGATGTATGCATATGCTTATATATACATAAAAGCTATTAACTATATTTTATATACATATATATTTGCTTAATTACATATCACACAGTTTCTGTAAAGAATACAAATGAAAGATAGTTAGCGTGGGGATGGGAAGGAAACAGATGATGTGCAAACCGCCATCAAGTGCAGGAGAGGCTGCAGCCCTAAGCTGGGGTGAAAAGACACCAGAGACATGAAGGGGGGCAAAACTCTGATGTGTCGGTGATGGTGAGGTGGAGGCAGGATGATGGGCAACCTGGGAGGGCTCCTAGTTTCAGGCCCGAGTGACAAGCAGATGGTGGTACCATTTTCCAAGGAGGGGAAGCATCTTTAGAGAAGAGATGCTTAATTTAAGGTTCAGTAGGGACTTCAGCAGAAGCTTCCACAGTCATCAGGGAAATGAGCCTGGGAAGTGGAGATAGACATAAAGAAAGATGACTTTCTAAGGAAGTCTAACAGTAAACGGAATGAACACCTAGTAAAAGATGAGGGGAGGGTTTTTCGTTTGGGTTTTAAGGCAAACATCTGGGTGTGTTCCTGTGCTGAGGGGACAGGACTGGCTGAGGAGCAGAGGTTCTCACTACAAAAGTGTGAAGCAAGTTCACTCAGGTGGCAGGTGGGACCTGAGGCATGAGGACTGCCTCACATTGATCCTCTGCTGAATTACCAAGTAGAAATGATTGCAGATAAGTTTGTGGGCTGTGGTGTAGACTGTTCCAATAGATTCACGCTAAGCGCTCTCAATTTCTTCTTTTGGGAAAGGGCAAAGACAGAATGGCCAGATGGGGTCGTATCTTGGGGCAGAATTCTCAAGCCCAGCTGGGGGGAGGAGCAGAAGAGCAGACCTTCCCAGGGAAGGAGCCCTGGAAGCACTGCCGGGTGGGGCTGGAGACCACTCATCCAGGCCAGCTTCCTCGAACTCCTCTGTGGGATTCCTCAGAGAGCCCAGAACAGCCTGCCTGAGGGAGTGGAAGAGGAAGACGGGGAAGACTGGAGGTGCTGGGGATGGGAACACAGGACGACTGACAACCCAGGGCTAACACCAACATAGCCACATACAGTTTCCTTAGCCCAACATATTAGCTACAGGATAGAAAGCTTTTATCCTTGACAAACACTGTTGCAAGTACAGGGATCCACTTGTTTTTAGATTACATTCATTGGGTGTTTTAAAAACTATTTTAAGTAATATGTTCACTGTAAAAAGAAAACACTGAAAACACACAAAGATCTGAAGAAAATAAATCACCTGTTGATGCACCACCCAGAAATAACCACTATTATGTTATACTCACTTTCATGTTTTTTCCTTATGAGTGGGCATATGCAAAGTTTGGAATGATGATGTTATAACATTTTTATATACCATGAAATGACTTAGTTGTAAAAGCACTTTAAAAGTCACTGTATGGGGCGCCTGAGTGGCTCAGTGGGTTGGGCCGCTGCCTTCGGCTCGGGTCATGGTCTCAGGGTCCTGGGATCGAGTCCCGCATCCGGCTCTCTGCTCGGCAGAGAGCCTGCTTCCTCCTCTCTCTCTCTCTGCCTGCCTCTCTGCCTACTTGTGATCTCTCTCTGTCAAATTAATAAAAAATAAAAATCTTAAAAAAAAAAAAAAAGTCACTGTATGGGGGGCACCTGGGTGGCTCAGTGGGTTAAGCCGCTGCCTTCGGCTCAGGTCATGATCTCAGGGTCCTGGGGTCGAGTCCCGCATCGGGCTCTCTGCTCAGCAGGGAGCCTGCTTCCCCTCTCTCTCTCTCTCTCTGCCTCTCCATCTACTTGTGATTTCTCTCTATCAAATAAATAAATAAAATCTTAAAAAAAAAAAAAAAAGTCACTGTATGGGGGTGCCTGGGTGGCTCAGTGGATTAGGCCACTGCCTTCAGCTCAGGTCATGATCTTGGGGTCCTGGGATTGAGCCCTGCATCAGGCTCCCTGCTCAGCAAGGAGTCTGCTTCCCCCTCTTTCTCTGCCTACCTCTCTCTGCCTACTTGTGATCTCTGTCTGCCAAATAAATAAAGTTTTTTTTTTTTTTTTTTTTTTAAAAAGGTCAGGAGCACCTGGGAGGCTCAGTGGGTTAAAGCTTCTGCCTTCGGCTCAGGTCATGATCCCAGGGTCCTAGGATCGAGCCCCGAATTGGGCTCTCTGCTTGGCATGGAGCCTGCTTCCCCCCTTTTCTCTCTGCCTGCCTCTCTGCCTAATTGTGATCTCTGTCTGTGAAATAAATAAATAAAATCTCAAAAAAAATAAAAATAAGATCACTGTATGAAAAGCTACTTAAAACGTTAGCTGTCATTGTATTTTTGACAGAGAAAGACACAATAAGAGAGGAAACACAAGCAGGGGGAGTGGGAGAAGGAGAAGCAGGCTTTCCACTGAGCAGAGAGCCCGATGCAAGGCTCGAACCCAGGACCGTGGGATCACAACCCAAGCTGAAGGCAGGCGCTTAACGACTGAGCCACCCAGGCACCCCAGTTGCCATTATATTTTTAAAACCCAAATAGTATCAGCAGGAACTTTGTCTTTTTTTTTTTTTTTTAAGATTTTATTTTTAGGTAATCTCTCCACCCAACATGGGGCTCAAACCCACAACTCCGAGATTAAGAATCATACATTTGGGCGCCTGGGTGGCTCAGTGGGTTAAGCCGCTGCCTTCTGCTCAGGTCATGATCTCAGGGTCCTGGGATCGAGTCCCGCATCGGGCTCTCTGCTCAGCAGGGAGCCTGCTTCCCTCTCTCTCTCTGCCTGCCTCTCTGCCTACTTGTGATCTCTGTCTGTCAAATAAACAAATAAAACCTTTAAAAAAAAAAAAAAAAGAATCATACATTCCACTGACTGGGCCAGCCAGGTGGCCCCAGGATCTTTGTCTTTTACATAATTCATAAAATACCTAGCACACTGTAAGTCTTAAAACCTATTACCTATTAAACAGTTTTAAATGATCAGACTATTAGTCATAAGCTGTATCTTCAAAATTACCTATATAATAATGGTTATGTGTATACTTCTGATTTTATTTCAATGAGTTTTAATACTTGCCTGTTCTTCTAACTGCATTTTATTTTCTGTCATCTGTTCTATGAGTTTATCAAGTTTCTTTAAAGATTTAAGGTCACTTCCAACTTCCTTTTCTATAAATGCAGACACATAAGAAGGGAGATCACCATTATCTTTATCTTCATTGACTTGTTCATTTCCAACAAGAGCTGTAATATGCACATCACCTAAAACAAAAGAATATTATTCAACATTACTAAGTACCATGGAGTTAAAGGAAATACAAAAGATATACAGAGCAATATATCTACTTTCAAAAGTCAGTAATTTAAAGAAAACACTATATATGGTATGCATGAATATGTTCATGTATATATACATACACCATATACACACATACAAAAATACCAAAATGAATATATATAATACGTATAGATGTATATGCATATATGTGGGTTTTTTGGATTTTTTACACACACACACACATACACCCAAATGAATAGCTATAAAGTAATCTATCAATCAAGTACTACAAAATGCTTAGGAGCTGAGGAAATTCAGAGGAAGGAAAAATCCTGAGGTCTGTCCTAGTAACCATGGGTTTCAACTGATGTTGGCATGACAATGCAGTTATAAGCACATATTAAACTTTTCCAGAAGACTTTTATCTTATGAATCTATTTTATTACTAGAGGAAAAAAAGGTCAAATACTATTTTATGGATGCGGTTTTTATTACAGTAGTAATATATTTTCAAAATTTGTAAGGAAACAGATAATGTGATCTAGAATAACACCAGAGGACTCTGATTTTAAAATGTTAAAAAAAGGAAAAAGTATTCAAAGATTTCAAGTATATGAAAAAAAATATGAAAGGCTGACCAATGAGTAAAAACTCCTCCTTATGTAAGAATAAAAAAGTTTTAGGTGCACCTGGATGGCTCAGTCGGTTAAGCATCCAACTCTTGGTTTCAGCTCAGGTCATGATCTCAGGATCATGAGATTAAGCCCCACATCAGGCTCCATGATCAGTGAGGAGACTTGAGATTCTCTCTCTCCCTCTCCCTTTGCCCCTCCCCTGCTCGTGTACATACACACACACTCTCTCTCTCTCTCTCTCACATAAACAGATAAATCTTTTTAATGTTAAAGATTTATTTATTTATTTATTTGACAGACAGGGATCACAAGGAGGCAGAGAGGCAGGTGGAGAGAGAGGGGAAGCAGGCTCCCTGGGGAGCAGAGAGCCCAATGTGGGGCTCAATCCCAGGACCCTGGGATCATGACCTGAGCCGAAGGCAGAGGCTTTAACCCACTGAGCCACCCAGGTGCCCCTCTTTTTTAAAAAAGTAAAAAAATAAATAAATAAATTTTTTTTAATTAAAAAAAATTTTGATTTTTTTCAATGCCATTTTTTCAAATGCCATTATACAAAGTAAGATGCCCATGTCGGGAAAAGAAGTATAAAAGGAAGTGTGAAAGAAAACACAAATTACTAAGAAAAACTCAAAATGACAGGTGCAACCACTAATTTTACAGTCTGAAGTGAGACTCCTTCCACAGCAAATAAACTGGACTTGAACTGGGTCATCCAAGTTTATATACACTTATTAAATGTGACGAAAACAGATGACTTGGAACCCTGAGCCATTTCTATGGAGGAGTGGTGGCAGAGGCAGCACGGCCTGTGACGGAGTGAACAATGCCCAGTGAAAACAGGAACACTGTGTAGCTTTGCTCTCACCCCATTTAGCGGGTGGGATTTCCCAAAAAGACCATTCCTCACTCTGACTTGAACACCAATTGTTTCCTGTCAGTTCCAAGTCAGTTTTTCACTCTGCAGGCATCTATACCTTCTTCCACAATCCACAATGTTTCAGAAATAATTAAGTCATTGAAGCTACATTCTCCATTTTTAGTCAAAGAAACAGATTTCTAGTAAACACTTAATCCACTTCAAAGGAAATTAAATCCTCCTCCACTATCCAAAATTTGTGGACCAACAGCACTGCTCCTTTTTTGCAGAGCTTCTCCAGCTCTACCTTCACTGACCGTCTGTGCCCAGCTGCATGTGTCTACACCCCACAGAAATCTGAAGGCCACAGCGGGGTGTCAGCAAGGAAGGAAGGAGTGACGTGATCTGTAGTTGCTACGGAGGCTCTTTCCACTCGAGCCCTGTGTTAGATACACTGTTTCTTCTGGGGTATCTGCTGCATGTGCAGGCTGTCCCCCTTTGCTTACTTATGGTACCCCTCTTCCTGGAGAAGGTTAGGAAACTTGGTACAATGGTGGCTGCTTTTCCACAATTTGAATTATTCCACAGACAGAGCTTAAACCCCGTAGATTTGGTAGTACCTACAGATTTTTTTAAAAGGTGGTGGGGGGAGCTTGGGTGGCACAGGTGGTTGAGTATCTGATTCTTGGTTTCAGCTCTGGTGGTGATCTTGGGGGGTGTGAAATCAAAACCCACATCAGGCTCCACACTCAGCAGGGAGTCGGCTTGTCTCTCTCCCATCCCCTCTGCAATACCCCCCAGCTTGTGCTCTTCTCTCTCTCTCAAATAAAGTCTTAAAGATTTTTTTTTTTTTAATTTGACAGAGAGAGAGATCTCAAGTAGGCAGAGAGGCAGGCAGAGATAGAGGGGGAAGCAGGCTCCCTGCTGAGCAGAGAGTCTGATGTGGGGCTCGATCCCAAGACCCTGAGATCATGACCTAAGCTGAAGGCAGAGGCTTAACCCACTGAGCCACCCAAGTGCCCTCAAATAAGTAAAATCTTAAAAAAAAAAAAAAAAAAAAAAAGATAATGTAAGAGGAATAGCCATTGGTCTCTAGATGAAAATAAGTGCTATAAAATAAGGTCCCAGACAAAAAGCAGACTTCCTAGAAACCAAACCTTAGAATAAACCTGAACATACAGTGCATTTCTCTACTTCAGGTTTAACTAAAGGATTTGGTCCTCTCTAAACAAACCATTCATAATGAGTTTATAAACAAATTAAAAGCTTAATTAAACTAGCATATGTTTAATTACAGACTGCAGCAATTTCTAAAAAAGAAAAAAACAGTGTGTGTGCATGAGAGATAAAGCTGGGGGAACAATACAGAGCCTCCTGGGGAGCAATACTGGTTGAACTTCGCCTCTGTTCTTCCTGGAGCTGCCCTTGTAGAACTTGGCTCTTTACCAAAATGGAAGTTTTAAGAAAGCAGCAACGAGGGAAAGGCAAGAGGTTATAATCAGCCTCATTACAAAACAACTATTACTTCTGATAAAATGAAAATATGAATACCTAAAAAAAAGATTCGCCTAAATGCAAAATGTAACTGTCAGATATTCAATTATTTATGTAAAGATTAACAGAACAGGGGCACCTGGGTGGCTCAGTCAATGAAGTGTCTGCCTTTGGCTTAGGTCATGATCTTGGGGTCCTGGAATCGAGCCCCACACCAGGCTACCTACTCAGCGGGGTGTCTGCTTCTCCCTCTGACCCTTCCCCCCCTCATGCTCTGTCTCTCTCTCTCTCTCTCTCTCTCAAATAAATAAGTAAAATCTTTAAAAAAAAAAAAAAAAAGATTAACAGAATATATACCAATGTGTTTAGGACTGGGAATGTTCCCCAGCCCTCCAAAACCAAATTTTCCTTTGTTCTATTCAACTTATAAGAATTAAAAGCTTGTTTCTGTGCTATGCGAACCAGCAGCCCACTAGTAAGAAGCAAAACTAGCATAAATCTCTGCCTCAGCTTCCCAACTATAAATGGTAACATTTGCCTGGCTTATACTTAAAGGTTATAAACAGTATTAAAGTCCATGTTTCCTGACTCTCAACCCAATTTTCTTATTTTTTTTTCTCCTTCAAATATGAGCAGAATTGGCTGGCCTCCATCAAATTTTATTAATACAGAAACCCATCTACCATTATGTACAGGAGTCATGGTATCCTCTTTTTTTATCCTAAATAAACAAGATTTAAAGATTTTCTTTCTTGGGGCACCTGGGTGGCTCAGTGGATTAAGCCTCTGCCTTCAGCTCAGGTCATGATCCCAGGGTCTGGGATGGAGCTCCGCATCAGGCTCTCTGCTCAGCAGGAGCCTTGCTTCCTCCTCTCTCTCTCTGCCTGCCTCTCTGCCTACTTGTGATCAATATCAAATAAAAACAAAAAAAATCTTAAAGATTTTCTATCTTCAAAGATTTTATTTAATTATCTCAGAAAGAGAGACAGTGAACAAGTTCAAGCATGAGCTGGGAAAAAGGGCACAGGGAGAAGCAGACCCCTACTGAGCAGAGAGCCTATAGAGGGGCTCCATCCCAGGACTCCTGGATCATGACCTGAGCCGAAGGCAGACACTTAACTGGCTGAGCCAGCCAGGTACTCCTTTAAGTTATATTCCTTTGACATCACCATTTAAATGTAGCATAGTACATTCTTAGTCAAATGACATATTTTTTTTTAAAAATCCATTTATTCATTTATTTGAGAGAGAGCATGAGGCCAGGGGCAGGGGTTGAGATGGGGCAGTGAGAGAGGGAGCGGCAGACTGCCCACTGAGCAGGGAGGCTTAGCCAACTGAGCCATCCAGGTGCCCCAAATGATATTCATGAAGATGACACACTGATGATTTGCGAGACTTTTATGATTCTCTTCTCATTTTTTGTAATGAGCACTCCTAATTGCAAAGAAGTTGACCAAGCCACCAAAGGAGGGACAAGGACAAAGTCTATAGTCTGTGTCTTTCATTCTACTAAATGACAGCTCAGCAGGCATCAACTTCCAGGCATCTGAATGGGCAAAGGTGGAAAAGGGAAGGGTTTAACTGAAAGACTGGGGTACTCTCCAATCCTTTTACAAGGGAGCGAAGCTGTGGGAGCTATGCCTGTCAAGGGCTGTGGACTACGTAGATCTTTCCTTCTGAGGCAGACTAGATCAGCGGGCAACGTCAAGGGCAAGCCTAACTCCTAAAGCCATTGCGGTAATGTGGACACCCTTCCTCCTATCACTATTCATTCCTAGACTATTTGCCATGGTCAGAAGAACCAAAACCCTCTGATGAAACAGCTGTTACATGCTCTTCCCTTCCTCCCCTAATTTCACTTCAAATGCCCTTGAAGACTCCTTGATTTCCAAAAGCCTGCCCTACTTAGCTCATTAAAGTAAAATGACAAATGTCCATGTCCTTGACATATGCTCCTGTCCTAGGTGGAAAATGGAGGTGCTGACCTTTTCCCTCTTCCTTATCCAGACCAAGACCCAGGAAACAAGTTATCACTTGCCCTCTTCCTCCCACATCAACTTTTTTTTTTTTTAAAGATTTATTTATTTATTTATTTGACAGACAGAGATCACAAGCAGGCAGAGAGGCAGGCAGAGAGAGAGAGGAGGAAGCAGGCTCCCTGCTGAGCAGAGAGCCCGATGTGGGGCTCGATCCCAGGACCCTGAGATCATGACCTGAGCTGAAGGCACGGCTTAACCCACTGAGCCACCCAGGTGCCCCCCACATCAACTTTTATTTTTTTATTTATTTATTTTTTTTAGATTTTTTTTTATTTATTTATTTGACAGAGAGAGAGATTACAAGTAGGCAGAGAGGCAGGCAGAGAGAGAGAGGAGGAAGCAGGCTCCCTGCTGAGCAGAGAGCCCGATGTGGGGCTCAATCCCAGGACCCTGAGATCATGACCTGAGCCGAAGGCAGCGGCTTAACCCACTGAGCCACCCAGGTGCCCCCCACATCAACTTTTAAAGGAAAATTCACCGAAGGTAGAGTACAACTAAGCAATTACCATTTTGACTCCAATTAAAGTCGTGGTCATCTCTCCTAGATCATTAGCTCCTCCAAATTCCTGATGCTTGATAAGTCGATGCTTCATTAAAATAACAGGTGGGCCAGGGCGCCTGGGTGGCTCAGTGGGTTAAGCCGCTGCCTTCGGCTCGGGTCATGATCTCGGGGTCCTGGGATCGAGTCCCGCATCGGGCTCTCTGCTCAGCAGGGAGCCTGCTTCCCTCTCTCTCTCTCTGCCTGCCTCTCCATCTACTTGTGATTAAAAAAATAATAATAATAAAAAAATAACAGGCGGGCCCTAATTATTCTGAATCCAGTCTGAGGGGCAGCACTGCAGTTATTCCACACCAGACCCTGCACTAAGTAGGGATTAGGAAATGTTTATCTCCAAATCATCCCATATTTTACAATTTTAGAAAGAAATATATGTATATAATGATACCACTACTGCATACTATGCAAGCATATTGCACAAAAAAGAGAGATTTGTCTAAAAGATAACAGGCTAAGCAAGGCAGTTCGCCGCAGACCCAGGAGGGCTGAGTTTTGGAGAGATGGCTGGGTACAGAATGCTTAGGTGTTTAGAGTCTGCTTACTTTTCTCTTCGACGTCCTTCCTTTCGTCACCACTTTCAGAGCAGCACTAGAAGAACAGGTGTAACGAACACATTAAGACTGAAGAGATAGGTGGCACTCACACAGGATTCCCAGAGGGCATCCACTGGAGCACCAGAGGTCCCAGACTCCCTCCCCTGGGGCCTTCCTGGGGGTCAGGGCCATCTGATGCAGGTGGCCCTTGGGACCACCACTGCCACCACCCCAGGACGGCTGGAGTTACCGCGCCCAGCCTCCAGCGCCACGTCCCTAGAGAGATCTGTCTGTGTCATCTCACTGGGATGGCCAGAGCCACCGCCTCGGGACCAGCTCCCCTGGGAGGGAGGTCCGTGCCACCTCACTAGATCAAGCGCTATCTCCCCCGGGCCACGGAAACCACGTCGCCAGGCTGCCAGGGCCACCTTAGAGACACAATCTTCCTTGGGAGATCTGTGCCACCTCACTGGGTCACCGGTGTCCCTTGTCCAGATCACCAGGGCCGCCTCACCGGAGCTGCCGGCGCCTCGCGGATCTCGCCGGCCGGGAGCATCCCGCCTCCGCGCGAGTCCTCAGCTCCACGCGCAGCCAGCGTGGCTTGTAGCGTTCGGGGCCGGCCAGCGGCCACACACCCGCTCAGGCTGCAAGTCTGTGGGGCTGGACGCCACCGCTACTTCCCCTCCGTCTCTCTGGTTTCTTCCTCTTTTCCCAGAGAGGCCCTGCCCGCGCAGTCGCCAGCCATGCGCCATAGCTCCCCCTGCTGGCAGGATGCCGGCTCGGCCGCTCAGAAAGTGGACACTGTGCCCCAAGGCTTTCCCGAGAAAGGGGTGGCGGGGGGGTGGCGGTTCTTCTCAACCAGGAAAAAACCTCCACCTCTCTGGGCACTCAGTGGGCCCTTTTAACCTGGAAACTCATAGTTTTTAGTTTGGAGACGTTTTCTTGAACTTTTTGTTGACGACCATTACTTCCCTAACCCCTGTTGGTTTTTCCTTTTGGAACTCTTATTTTTCAGATTTTGGATTCCCTGGAATGGTCCCCGAATTTCTCATTTTTTCTTTCTTATTTTTCATTTCTTTGTCCTTTCCCTTACATTTACTTCTTCTTTCTCAGGATGCTTCTGGAGATTGTGCTCTACTAAAATGAGAGACTAAACAAAGAAAAAAGAAGACATGGGATATAGGAAACAGAAAATACAATACAGAAGAAAAATGAATTGAGAGTCCCTGACACCAACCATCACCAGACATGGACTGGTGCAGGTCCAGAAGGCTCCAGGAGAGACTCCTTCAGACAGATTAAACTGATAGAACACCTCAACTATCTAAAATCTTGGGAGGTGGAGATTGAAACAATCATTAAAAAGTTTGGGCTCAGGGGGCCTGGGTGGCTCAGTGGGTTAAAGCCTCTGCCCTCAGCTCAGGTCATGATCCCAGGGTCCCGGGATTAAGCCCCACATCAGGCTCTCTGCTCAGCCGGAAGCCTGCCTCCCCCCCTCTCTCTGCCTGCTTCTCTGCCTACTTGTGATTTTTGTCAAATAAATAAAATCTAAAAAATATATATTAAAAAAAATATATATATATATATATATTTTTTTAAAGGACAGTATAGGGCACCTGGGTGGCTCAGTCGTTAAGCGTCTGCCTTTAGCTCAGGTTATGATCCCAGGGTCCTGGGATCCAGTCCTGTGTCAGGCTCCCTGATCAGCAGGAAGCCTGCTTCTTATTCTCCCACTCCCCCTGCTTGTGTTCCCTTTCTCACTGTGCCAATCTCTCAGATAAATTAAGTAAAATCTTTAAAAAAAGAAGAGAAGAAAGGACAGTATAACTAGATTGAGTAGATAAAGAGTTGAAAGTGTGGTGGGGTTGGGGGAGGCATGGGTAAAGGAAGAAAAGTTAAATCCTCGTCTTCCATTTAGTGAAGTCAATAGATAATGCTCGAAAGTGAAAATTTGAGAAATAGCAATGCAAATATATATATATATTTTTTGCAATGTTAACATTTTATATAGAGAAATGAAGGTAAATATCACAATAGCAGTTGAAAGAGGCAACATGAGGACACTGGGTGGCTCAGTCGGTTAAGTGCCTGACTTGTGGTTTTGGCTCAGGTCATGACCTCAGGGTTGTGGGATTGAGCCCCACCACAGGCATCATGCTCAGTGGGGATCCTGCTCAGGATTCCTTCTCTCCTTCTCCCTCTGCCCCTTCCCCTCTAAAATAAATGTCTTTTTAAAAGGGTGAAATGAGGGAGGCCTGGATGGCCCAGTAGGTTCAGTGTCTGCCTTCGGCTTAGGTCATATTCCCAGGGTCTTGGGATTGAGTTCTGCATTGGGCTCCCTGCTTGTCAGGGAGCCTGCTTCTGGATTCTTCTGCCTGCCACTCCCCCTGCTTGTACTCTGTCTCTCTCTCTCTCTCTAACAAATAAATAAATAAAGTCTTTAAATAAATAAATAACAATTAAAAAGAGACATGACTGTCTTTGAGGAGGGGAAAATTGAAAAGGAGGGGGTGGGGGTACAGCCTTTGCTCTTTCATTGCAAATTATAAGATTTCTATAGAACTTGCATAACTGATAAAACATGCATAACTGATAAAAATAAAAACATTAAAGGGAAAAAAGATTGCTCTAAACTCAAATTTTTGCTTCTGAAGAATTCACTTTCTGGTAACAGAAATAGAAATAAAAATAATTTAAGATTGGATGCCATAGGCTCAATAACAGAAATGTTTGCAGTGACTGAGGGAGCACAAAAAACAATCAACTACTATCTGGGGAGTGGAGAGAGGCCATCTAAAATGGACAGAATACTTGGCAATAATAAGGATAAACAAGAGATACATTGTGTGTGTTACACACTTAGCAATACATAGTGCTGGTGTGGGTTAAAAGCAGGATCCTGAATAATATACATAACATACATGTTTCAAATGTAATTTGAAAGTCAAGGAGAACATTAAATTGTTAAATGATTGTTAGAGGAAGTTGGAGTTTGGGACAGGCTTTGAACGCTTCTGTATTATTTTAAGTATAAAAGCTAATAAAGAGGGATGCCTGGGTGGCTCAGCTGTTTAAGTGGCTGCCTTCTGCTCAGGTCATAATCCCAGTGTCCTGCTCCTTGCTTGGCAGGGAGCCTGCTTCTCCCTCCCCCTCTGCCTACCACTCTGTCTGCCTGTGCTCGCGCTCTCTCTCTAACAAATAAATAAAATCTTAAAAAAAAAAATCCAGTAAAGAGCTGCCATTTTGAAAAACAAAACTAAAAATACATGTTTCAGTTGGACCTTGTCTAAGGCAGTTCAGGCTAAAAATGCAAAAAGGGTAAGTTTTGGCCGTGGACCTAGCTACCAGCTAAAGGAATGTAGACATTCTTTCCTTCTATGTGCATTTATGAGGATTTGGGCCACAAACTCAGAGAAGACACTGTTTGAAGTATACAAAAATTTAATGTTTGGGATCAAAGTTTTACTGAGGCTGTGGTAAAAATATTTGCAGTTGCTCTCACTGGAACATTAACCTATGAATTAGCCATAGCCAGAGGACATGTGCTTATACATGCATTAGAGACAAAACAGTCCATGGTACTGTACTTAATTGAGATGACTACTCGGAGACAGGCAATATAGAATCCTACCAGTCTGAGTAAATTGTCCATACTGAGTATGGATAATGTACACCTAGATTTTATTTTATTTATTTTTTTTTTTATTTTTTTTTTTTAAAGATTTTTTATTTATTTATTTGACAGACAGAGATCACAAGTAGGCAGAGAGGCAGGCAGAGAGAGAGGAGGAAGCAGGCTTCCTGCTGAGCAGAGAGCCCGATATGGGACTCGATCCCAGGACCCTGAGATCATGACCTGAGCCGAAGGCAGCGGCTTAACGCACTGAGCCACCCAGGCGCCCCTACACCTAGATTTTAAAAACAAGTCTACAGATACTATAGAAAACAATGTGGGGGTTGTTCAAAAAACATTAAAAATAGAATTACCATATGATACATCAGTTCTGCTTCTGGGTACATGCCACAAAAAATTGAAAGCAAGGTCTCCAATAGTTATTGGAACACCCACATTCATAGCAGCATTATTCACGATAACCAAAAGGTGGAAGCAATCTAAGTGACGAGAGGTGACAGATGTGGTTATATAATATGTAATGGGATATTATTCAGCCTTAAAAAGGAAGGAAATTCCGACACATGTCACAACATGGATGAACAGTAAGGAAATAAGGCAGTCACGAGGGAACATATACTGTATGATTTCCACTTATGTGAGATACCTACAGTCGTAAAATTTAGCCAGACGAAAAGTAGAATGGTGGTTGCCATGGCTAAAAGTAGGGACAATGGAGTTGTTATTTCCTGGGTAGAGAGTTTCAGCGTTGCAAGACGAAAAGAGTTCTAGAGATGGACGGTTTCTCAACAGTGTGAATGTACTTAATGCCACTGAACACTGAATTGTACACTTGACCATGGTTAAAATGGTAATTTTTTTTTTTATTATCTAATTTTTTATTTTTTATATAAACATATATTTTTATCCCCAGGGGTACAGGTCTGTGAATCACCAGGTTTACACACTTCACAGCACTCACCAAATCACATACCCTCCCCAATGTCCATAATCCCACCCCCTTCTCCCAAACCCCCTCCCCCCGGCAACCCTCAGTTTGTTTTGTGAGATTAAGAGTCACTTATGGTTTGTCTCCCTCCCAATCCCATCTTGTTTCATTTATTCTTCTTCTACCCACTTAAGCCTCTAAAATGGTAATTTTTTTAAAATATTTTATTTATTTATTTGACGGACAGAGATCACAAGTAGGCAGAGAGTCAGGCAGAGAGAGAGATGAGAGAGAGAGAGAGAGGGAGAAGCAGGCCTCCTGCCAAGCAGAGAGCCCCATGCGGGCCTGGATCCCAGGAGCCTGTGATCAGGACCTGAGGCAAAGGCAGAGGCTTTAACCCACTGAGCCACCCAGGCGCCCCACCATGGTTAAAATGGTAAATTTTATGTTGTATGTACTTAAAAAAAAAAAAAGAACTCGGAAATAACGCCGGTTTTTCACTAAGGATTGAGATCTGGCAAAATATTGAATGTGCAAAAGCTATTCGAGGTCCCGGTTTGGTTGCTAACGTGTGCTATTCGAACAGCATGGAAGGAGTAATGGGTTTGCTTTTTCTTCTCACAGAAGCACAAACTTGCTAAAAGATCAGTTTTCCTGAAGCAGATCCTATGGGGGAGCCATCAAGCCGAAGGGGTAAATCGAAGAAGTGGGAAAATGGTTCTGTTGGATTCTCTGCACTTTGGAGGAAATTATATATAGAACCCGAATAGAATATAGTCCCTGAAGTTACTATTTTTGTTGTTAGTTGCGTGTGGAGAACACAAAAGGTCCTTAACTATGTAGAAAAAACCCTTATAGTAAGGCCATGGCCACTTTAAAGGTCCTAAAGGCAGTGTAAAGCACTCTTCGGTGCACGATGAAATTACTGTTTGCTGGGCTCAAAGCCCAGGCGAATGGGCCTCAGCAAGCTCCCCACCCCGCAGCCTGCCAGGCCTCAAGGGACCAGCGAGATCCAGCTCCGCGAGGCCGCTGGGACACCAGGCTGCAGAAAGGGGGCGGGGTCTCGCCGAGAGAGCCCGGCGCGGGGGCGGGGCCTCCGGCGGAGACCGGGCTCCGCCCCGGGGGTGGGGCCGACCAGCGGCGGCGCGTCGCTGCGCGGCACGTGTGAGAGCTCGGCCCCCGGCGAGTCCACGCGCGCGCTCCGCGGCGCAGGGGCTGAAGACGCTGGCCGCGCTGCCTATGTCGGGACGCCCCCGCAGCTGGCTCTTCCGAGTGGCGTTCGCCGCCGCCGCCCTCCTGCGCCCGGAGCAGCGCGCCCGCCCCCTCGCCGCCCGGCCGGTGCCGCGCCCGCGCTCCCAGGCCCCGGGTAAGTGCGTGGCCTCGCCGCAGCCCCCGGGCTCCGCGGCTAGCCGACGGCCCGGCCCCAGGGCCTCGCCCTGAGGGGCAGTGCAGACTGGGAAGGCGTCCCGGCCGCGGCCTGAGCCCCCGGAGCGCCCACGGTGCCTCCATTACGGAGAGTGCCCGCGAGAGCGCGGTTGGAGCCGGCGGTCCTGCTTCCGCGGTGCCAGCCCCGCCCCCCCTCCCGGGGCCGGTCGGCAGGGGGCGCCGCGCTCTCCCGCCTCCCCGCGCGGCTCGCAGCCCGCGGGCCCAGGCCCCTCTCCTCCCTTTCTTCGTCCGGGACGCTCCCTAAACTCTTCTCGCTGGGGAGAAAACCGGCCTGTATCCCGGAGCCTTAAGGGCTCGGGTGTTTCGCGGGGCCGGTCTTCTGCGGGGTGAAGCCCACGTGCTTTTGTCCTCGTTTTCATCCATCACTGCTTACTGCGAGCTTCCTGCACGCCAGGCAGGCACTCAGCTGCTGCTTTACTACACGTTGCCCAGAGTAGGAGCGAACAAGTTGGGGCCGAAGAGTCCTATCTCCAGCCCTCCGCCGGGTCCGCGTTCAGTGAGTGGATGTTGTAGGGGCTGCTGTGCTTGTTGAAAACTCATCCGCGCTGAGTCCTTACCGCCAGCCCAGCACTGAGAGGTTTGGAAGGACATCCTTATTGCCTGGGTTATTAGCGCCTGCCAGGAAGTAGGCTTTGGAGAGTTCCGTTTGTCACGATTTGATCGCGCTGTCAGACCACTTTTTTTTTTCCCCCCGAAAATACAGGATTATGAAGGGTTTTTGTTTCAAGTCTCCAGTCTGATCTGTGAAAACAGGTATCCCCCATTGGTTTGGGGATGCCTTGACAGTGGAGGGATCTGTCAAAAAGAAGCCAGTACACTCATATTGAAAAGGGGACGGATAGGCAGTGATTATGTTCAGTCATTAGGCAAGTAGCCAACAATCTGCATATATTAATTTAACAACTTTTGTTTTATGCGTGTGTTTGTTTTTTAAAATATTTTATTTATTTGACAGAGAGCACAAGCAGGGGGAGCAGCAGGGAGAGGGAAAAAGAGAAGCAGGCTCCCTGCTGAGCAGAGAGCCCAATGTAGGGCTCAATCCCAGGACCCTGGGATCATGACCTGAGCCGAAGGCAGATGCTTAACCCACTGAGCCACCCTGGGACCCCTAACCTTTTGCACATAACTTTTGGTGGAAGCTGGGGTGATACGGGTATTAATAAAACAGCTTTTACCACCAAATAGGAGACAGAAATTACAGTCTAGCTGATCTGTTGACGAAGTTTGCTCCTGACTCAGGTCCTTTACCTGTGCCAGTCCCACTGCCTGGAACTCACCCCACAGGCATCTCTTCATGTCTAGTTCTTCCTTCCAGTCGAGGTTCAAAGGACATCTACTTAGAGATGTTCACTAAATAGCACTCCTCTTCCTCTCCTTCCCTTTACTGTGCTTTATTTATAATTCTGCATGCATATTTCTGAGAGATTATTACTTTATTCATTGATATATCCTTAAGTAAATGTAAACTTAAGGCAAGAAATTGTCCCTTTTCCCCCCCTGTGCTTAGACTAGTGGCAGACTTATAAGGGATCCACAGATATTTGTGGAATTAATGAATCTGATGGACTTAATGATTTTGCATGTTAGAGTGTAGTGTGTGTTCTGCCCTGGGGAAAGGGTTGTTTATTGTGAGCTAAAGGGATTATTGACAGTTTGCAGAGGATGGATGCGTTTAAAAAGTGGATGTTGTATTCTGAACATAGAATTAAGACTAATATGACTTTTTTAAGATGTTCACTTTGCAGGAAATATGTTAACGGACTATCAGTGTTGTATTACAATTTTGAGAATGCTAAACATTTCTTGTTGTGGGTGTAAAGGAATCTTATTGGTGAATCTAATTTTAATGTAAAAGACTTTAAAATATTGTTAAGGGGTGCCTGGGTGGCTTAATGGGTTAAAGCCTTTGCCTTTGGCTCAGGTCATGATCCCGGGGTCCTAGGATCAAGCCCCACATCAGGCTCTCTGCTCGGCAGGGAGCCTACTTCCCCCACCTCCCTACCTGCCTCTCTGCCTGCTTGTAATCTGTCTCTCTCTGTCAAATAAATAAATAATCTTTTAAAAAATTATTTTAAAAATTGTTAAAATCTAATATTCCTCATCTCATTTGGGTCATTTGGAGTATAAAAGAGACAAAACCCCATTTTTTAGTACTGTATTCAAAAAATTTTGTAGGACTTTGAAGTTCATTGGAAAGTATCAGTAGATTCTTTCTCTTCTTGGTTCCAGGATCAAGCTTCTGGTCTATATTACTTGACTGTGACTATATTGCTTGACTGTTGTTCTGGATTGTGTATTTGTGCAGCATAACATTTTTTTTAAAAACTTTGTTTTAAAGATTTTACTTTTATTTGGCAGAGGAAGAGAGAGCAAGAGCAGGAACACAAGCAGGGGGAGTGGGAGAGGGAGAAGTAGGCCCCTCGCAGAGCAGGGAGCCCAATGCATCTGATCCCATAACCCTGGGATCACAACCCCATCTTAAGGCAGACAAGCTGAAGGCAGACGCTTAACAACTGAGCCACCCAGATGCCCCTAAAAACATTTTTTTAAATACCATTAAAAAAACTCCTGAAGCTGTACCCTCCACCCTTCCTCCCCTTCTTAAAAAGCCAGTCATTTTTTCCAGCTGTGAGGTACAGTGCTTGAATATTTATATTTGGATTTTCCTGAATGCAAAACTGATTTCCTTAGGAAAATCATACTGGGGCAGTCCGGGTGATTTTTTTTTTTTTTTAAAGATTTTCTTTAATTCATTTATTTAACAGACAGATCACAAGTAGGCAGAGAGGCAAGGCAGGCAGAGAGAGAGGAGGAAGCAGGCTCCACACTGAGCAGAGAGCCCGATGCGGGGCTCGATCCCAGGACCCCGAGACCATGACCTGAGCCGAAGGCAGAGGCTTTAACCCACTGAGCCATCCAGGTGCCCCAGTCCGGGTGATTTTATCTTTCTGCTTGAATTCTTCCCAGCCCCTTCCATGTTCAGAGGATCTGCTCCCTCCCTCCTTCCATTTAAAAATTATATTGCATTTTAGTCTCCCCTTCTATGTAGTTCCTGCTTATGAAAATGGCACTAATTTGAGTTTGCTCTCTCCTAGTCCAGAAGTTTGCACAGCTGTTCTAGTTAAATAAGTTTTTATCTTCTAGGCCCAGTGAAAGAACTTAGCCAAAAAAAAAAAAAATATATATATATATATATATACACACACACACACACACATATATATAATATATAAAATATACATATACATTTAATATATAAAATATACATATATTTTAAGATTTTATTTATTTATTTGGGAGAGAGAGAGTGCCCATGTGTGTGCGTGCTAGGGTAAGAAGGGGGAGGGTCAGAGGGAGACGCAGACTCCCTGCCGAGCAGGGATCCTGATGCAGATCGGATTGAGTCTGGGGAGTCCAGGATCATGACCTGAGCCGAAGGCAATTGCTTAAACAACTGAGCCACCCAAGTGCCAGCAAAATATATATTAACAGATTTATAGATATTGATGCTATGTATACTTTAATAATTAATGCCTGTGAAAGAGCCATTGGCTAAAACAAATGAAAACTATAATTTAATTGGGAACACAAAAGTTAGATTAGTTAATGAGCTTGTCTTTACAGTAAAACATAATAAGAAAAAGAGATTAGACAAGTATCTACAAGTATCAAGGAAAAAACTGCCAAAGAATATTAAAGGCCTGTTTATTTGGTGCTGTTGGCAGTGCTATGAGGGTCTCTTAAAATTAAATGGTATTTGAATGAGGAAACCATGTTTAATCATTAGCCCAGAGAACAAAAGAAGCATAAGAAGCTTTGTTTTTTCCCCAGACTCAGCAGTACAGCTCTGCTGTGTAAACCATCCATAATAAATATTAATGACCAACAGTTGACTGGGAACAGCTATTATAGACCTCTGAGCAAATCATCATTTTTCAGCCTTACAGAGAAAGAAACTCAACCCCCAGACTGGGTTGAAACCAGTGGGTGATACTTCATATGCATGATCTGCCTATATTCTTATTCCGGGGATGGCATAACAGTGCTGTTCTAAACCTTCTGGAACTGTCTGCATGAAATCACTGATATGGGCAGAGGGAAGAGCAAGGAGTTGGGCTGATGACCACATTCTGACCTTGGTGGTAACATCCCCTGAGGTAAGAGGTGTAAGGTGGGAAACGCTGAGATCAGTTTAGGGCATGTTGAATTTGAGCATTTGGTTCAGCTCTTCCAAGCTGGGTAAGCTGGAGCCAGAGCTGTAATCTCTGGGGTACCCCCCCCCCCCCCCGCAGGCCATAGGGCCAAGGAGAGGCCTCAGTGCGTTCGCGTGCACACTCTGCAGTTGCTTAGCTGTCCTCACTGTTACTTTGGGCCCCCAGGCAATGCAGGAAGTTGGAAAGGGGTCTCGGCTGGACGAATTGGAGCTGGGAACAAGATGGGTGGGAAGCTAGAGATGCCCCCATTTAAGTGGCAGCAGAGAAGGAAGGGGAAAGAGCAGCTTGAGAGTCAGGAGAAGGGCAAGGAGTAGAAGCAGGGTTTCAAGGAAGGGAAGCAGTGAACCATGTCCCTTTGGGAAAAGATGTCAGTTAGAGCCAGGATGGCACAGCTGTGGTTTGGGCACAAGGACGCCATCATGGAACTTTAAAGAAACAATTGGATTGGTGTGTTGGAGGAAGAAGCCGGATCTTCCCTCGAAGGAATGTTAGCCCCACAAAGGTGGGGCAGTAATTTGATTTGCTACAGTGTCTTTTTGTGGTGTAGGGTGCAGGGTGCTCGGTGTTTTGTGGAGGGGGTGGAGTGAGTGTTCAGGTGACCACGGATTCTTTTAAGAAGGTTGCTGTATTTAGGGAAGTGGTTCTGATAAGGTAATCTCCGTTTTCTTTGTGGATGGCCAGCAGGACTCAGAGAAGCCTGTCCCTACCTGGGATGGCGGTCGGTCGTTAAGAGAAGAACTCTCCTTACCGGGTGTGGTTTTCTCCAGCAGCAACAAGGAGCACAGATGGAGGCAGTAGGGTTGTTACTTGCTTGGGGTCTAGCAGGGATCATGGAGCAGGACCAAGGAGCAGGAGTGTCGAGTGGTGGCTCACAGATACTAAGGCTTGGGGCACTTGAGGAAGTGAGGGTGGAGGAGACAGTTTCTTGGAACTGGTCGGAAGAGCAGGTGATGACAGAGGGTGGGACAGAAGAGGGGAAAACATCAGTGGCTTGATTGGAACAGAATAGTTTGTGTATCTCTTTCTACTTTGTAGGCTTGAAATTTCTTGTAAGAAAAACAAAAGCTCCAAGTAGAAGTTGTTTTGTTACCATCACTTAGTTTCAGTAATTACCTACCTGGTTTCAAATCTATACCTTTTCCACTTCCATTCATCACTGGTAAATTATCCTGAAGCAAATTCTAGACTTCATAATTTTCAACCATAAATATTTCACTTTGTATCTTTAAAACATAAGAATTCTATTTTTAATGTAACCACAGTAACGTAATTGTACCTTAAAAAGTTGACAGTACTGGGGCCCGTGGGTGGCTTAGTCAGTGAAGTGTCCAACTCTTGTCTGACTCTTGATTTTGGCTCAGGTCATGATTTCAGGGTCTTGGGATAGAGACCTATGTAGGGTTCCACGTGTGCGGGGAGTCTGCTTGAGGGTCTCCCTGTCCCTCTTCCTCTGCATACTCTCACATACAAATGCTCTCTCTTTAAAAAAAAAAAAAAAATTGATAATACTACCTTAATGTCATCAAATATCACCAGTATTTCTGCATCCCTGATTGTCCTAAACAGTTTTTTAAATAGTTGACTTATTTAAAGAAGAATCCACTCATTGCATTTCTTTTTAAGTTTATCTGTTAAGTTCCCCTCCCTTTTTCCCCATTTGTTGTTTATTAGTGAAGGAACTGTCTTTGTCCTTGTAGTGTTCCACATTCAGAATTTTGCTAGTTCCTCCCTGTGGTGGGGTTTAAAACCTTCTGTCTCTGTATGCCATCTAACCTACCAACTAGACATCGAGTTCCAGTCAGTTAGAATGCTTCACAGAGGGGGCGCCTGGGTGGCTCAGTCGGTTAAGGGTCTGCCTTAGGCTCAGGTCATGGTCCCGGGTCCCGGGATAGAGCCCCACATCGGGTGTCCCTGCTCAGCGGGAAGCCTGCTTCTCCCTCCCCCACTTCCTGCTGTGTTCCTGCTCTGGTTGCCTCTCTCTGTCAAATAAATAAGTAAGTAAGATTAAAAAAAGAAGAAGAAGAATACTTCACAGATGATATAGCACGTGCTTTCAGGGGCTTATGGTGTGTCTGGTTGTCTGTCTGTTGTGATGTTAGTGGCCGTTCATGGTGGCTGGTTGTTCAGGCCCACTCTTTCCTTAGAGATTTGCTATTTAGTGTGTCTGATCTCTGTAGGTGAGGAACAGTTTCAGCACCTGTTGCACGAAGTCTACAGAAGATCCGGGGAGAGCTCATGAGCAGTCATCTCCCTATATAATTAACATAGGAAAACTTTTATCCTTATTTCACCAAGAGTACCAAGTAAGATCAATAAATGTATTTATTTTGATTGCCACATGTTACCCGGCTGGCAAGCTGCTCAGTACTGGGAAGTATGTATGGCTTCTTAGACTTTCCTTCATTACATTATGTGTGGGCTGGTTAAATGATAATCTGTGTTGTTTAAATTATGGCAAAATACACATAACATGTAACATTAGTTTATTCATTTATTTTTATTTTTTATTTATTTTTTATTTTATTTATTTTTTTTTTTAGATTTTTTTTTTTTTTTAATTTATTTATCAGAGAGAGAGAGGGGGAGAGAGTGAGCACAGGCAGACAGAATGGCAGGCAGAGGCAGAGGGAGAAGCAGGCTCCCTGCGGAGCAAGGAGCCCGATGTGGGACTCGATCCTAGGATGCTGGGATCATGACCTGAGCCGAAGGCAGCTGCTTAACCAACTGAGCCACCCAGGCGTCCCTATTTTTTTATTTTTTTGACAGACAGAGATCACAAGTAGATAGAGAGGCAGGCAGAGAGAGAGGGGGAAGCAGGCTCCCTGCTGAGCAGAGAGCCCGATATGGGGCTCGATCCCAGGACCCTGGGATCATGACCTGAGCCGAGGGCAAAGGCTTTAACTCCCTGAGCCACCCAGGCATCCCAGTTTATTCATTTTTTTATAAGATTTTATTTGTTTAATTGAGAGTGATCATAAGTGGGAGGAGGGGCAGAGGGAGAGGCAGACTCCCCGCTGAGCAAGGAGCCCAGCGCAAGGCTGGATCCCAGCACCCAGGGATCCTGACCTGAGCCAAAGGCAGACCCTTAACCGACTGAGCCACCCATGTGCCCCATCTAATCCATTTTGAAGCATACAGTTCAACAGTGTTACACACATTCACACTGTTGTGCAACCAGTATGCGGGGCTCATTCTAATCATGCAAAACTGAAACTCTCTACCCAGTAAGCAACTCTGCATCCCCTTTGCTTTTTATTTTTCATATGGTACAAGTATGCATTCATGTCAGTAAGTGTATTTATGCACTATTTTTGTTTAATGAGTTTTTTGAAAGGATGATAATCTTCGTGAAACAAAGTTCAAGTGGCCTGACTGCGGTTTTCAGTAAAAACAGCAGGTCACCCTGTTGTGCTCAGCCACCCATACCATGTCCTAGAAGTAACCACCTTTCCCAGTTTCTGTTCACACTGTTTTGACTTATTGTTTTGAAAGACCCCTCTCCCCTTGCTAAAGGCTTGTTTAAGTAACCTGATATCCCCACAGCACCCCCTGTCCCCTTGCTGAAGGCTTGATTAAGTAACCTATTGTCCCCATAGCCGGATGGCAATACATACCAGGATGTCTATGGTCAACCGGCCTGTCAAAAGGGAAGACAAATGAGAAACAGAGTGTACCTGGGACTTTCCAGAGTGCTGAGGCAAGGCCCACCAGAACAAACGGCTGAGTCCTTGCCTTGAATCCAACGCCTGACTATGCTTGATTTTAAGTTAACCAATCAGATCCCTGTAACCATGCATCTGCTTCTGTAAGTTCGCTTCCTGCCACCCCAACCCTGCCCTATATAATCTGCTCCCCAACTTAGCCCGGCACGCTCAGTCCACAGGAGGCTGATGCGTCCGCAGGCGCCTTGTGTAAACAATAAATCACCTCTTGCGACTTGCATCCAGTGGAGACGTGGTGTCTGGTTCTTGGGTGCGGAGTGAGGGTCTTTCAGTTTAGTTTATGTACCCAGGCATCATTGTTCTTAGTTTTTTGCTAATATGAAAGCACTGAGATGAGTATTCTTACAGCTGAACTTGAAACACTTAACAAAAATTTTAAGCACTTCAGTTATTTTAAGATAATCCCTGAAAGTAGTATTTCTGGGTCAAAGAACATACATTTTTTTAAGGTTTATGAAACACACTCAAATTCTATGCAGAAGTGTTGTGCCATTTTTCTGTGCCAGCATCAGGAAGAATTATTGTAATAAATGAGTTTTAGGATCCTAGAAGCAAAGTTAATTGTGCCTTTGTTTGCTGAAACTCACCCCTTAACACCTCTTTTTTTTTTTTTTTTAATTTTAGATTGTTATTTATTTATTTGACAGACAGAGATCACAAGTAGGCAGAGAGGCAGGCAGAGAGGGAGGAGGAAACAGACTCCCCTCCAAGCAGAGAGCCCAATGTGGGGCTCAATCCCAGGACCCTGAGATCATGACCCAAGCCAAAGGCAGAGGCCTTAGCCCACTGAACCACCCAGGTGCCCCCCCTTAACACCTCTTAACAGAAGTGATTGTTACTTCCTTCTCTCTCTTCCTTCCCAAAAGGTTCTCTTAAATGTTTTTTTGGAGCCTTAAGAATGGAGATGACAGAAGTGACTGGTGTGTCGCTGAAACGTGGGTCTCATGCTGTCGAAGATAATGACTGTGTGGCCTCAGCTGAGGAGGCAAAGAGACAGAAGGTCTTGGATGGCAGTCTGACCACAGGTCAGGATGGGCTGGAGCACGACTCTCCTCCCGGCCGTGTAGACGTGCCTGGACCGCCCACAGCTGTAAGTGCCAAAGAGGGTAGAAAGAATTCTGATGTGCAGGTGGAGGAAGAGGAGGAGGAGGAAGAAGATGGCCTTTCGGAGGAGGGTGAGGAGGAGGAGGAAGCTGAGAGTTTTGCAGACATGATGAAGCACGGCCTCACTGAACTTGATGTTGGCATCACCAAGTTTGTAAGTTCTCATCAGGGATTTTCAGGCATCTTGAAAGAAAGGTATGTTTTTATTTACGTGTCAAGTTATTTTCGTTCTGTTTGTTCTTTTCTTGAGGAAGAAACCAGCAAAAGGCTCTTCTATTTCTTTTTCTTCTTCTTCTTTTTTTTTTTTTTTTAAGATTTTATTTATTTATTTGACAGACACAGCGAGAGAGGGAACACAAGCAGGGGGATGGGAGAGGGAGAAGCAGGCTTTCCGCAGGGCAGGGAGCCTGATGTGGGGCTTGATCACAGGATCCTGGGATCATGACCTGAGCCAAAGGCAGACTCCTAATGACTAAACCACCCAGGCGCCCTCTGGTTATTCTTCTCTTTAGCTTTCTATCCCCAAGAATTGTTTACTGATGGTGACAAAGGAATTGTTAGGGTACGGAGTTGACCACCCCTCAGTTAGAGAACACTCTCAGTAATGCAAGTCACACAGCTAGGTTTATTTCCAGCTAGCTGAGGTCCAAGTATCTGCCTGGCGCAGCGGGTTTCAACAAGGACCCCGAGCACTCAAAGCCAAGGGTTTATATATAATTTTCAAGGCACTTTATCATAGCTATAGACATATCTTGTGCCCCACTTTGACAGTTTAACTTTGTTTAACCTTTTGCCACCCCGGCGTCACCCTGGAGCCATCCTGGCGGTTAAGTGAGACTTAAGTTTAGAAGAAATTTAACTTTATTTACATTTCCTTCTGCCTCAGCCTCCTTCGGTTTTCTGGTGGGGAGGGCGATCTTAGGCCTTGAGGAACTAAGCCATCTGTCTCTGGAAATTGGGCCATTGAAGAGATAGCCCTTTTTGTTGTAAATCACCAGGACCTTTGCAAACCAAGGGAGACTCCTGTCTTGCAGGATTGTGATCTCTGCAAGTTAACTATTTGTTTTTCTTCAACATTTGGTCCCTGTGGCACCACCACCTAACCACCCTGGTGGTATATGATTAAGTTGTTTTTTCAGGTTTTAGCTACTTTCTCTTATCTCAAGTTACACGCGCCCTTGTGGGCTGGTTACGGACGCTCAGTAAAATGGCTTCCTGGCCTTCAGGATGGCCATTCTTATGCTAACGCACTCTTACAGTGCAAGGTGCCAGCTTTTGCTTTGCCAAGATGGCTGTACTTATGTCAGGGCTAGACTCAGAGGTGGGTACAGCCTTGTTTTTCTTGGCCTCCACACCTGGAGCTGGTTTCCAGGACTTGTTTTTAAGTCCCCTGGGGGGAGGGGAGCAGGAACAGTTTAAGGGTTAAACAACAAAGTTATTGTTTAACCTCAGTGGAAGCCTCTGGCTAAAATAAAAATATAAAATAGATCCTTACAGAATGGGATGGAGAAGAGCTGCCTAAATAGTCAGATGAAGCCATTTAAAGATGAAATGAGTAAATAAAAATAATTTTTGTGGCATGCCTTGCTCATACGTGAGTGAGTGCTGTTTACTTCTTTAAAATACATTATTGTAAATGGTCTTAAGTTTTCTCTTGAGTTGGTTTTCAAATCTTAAACTCAGCTCTTTCACCTAAATGTGCCACATCTACAGTAGAAAGCAGGTGGATCTGGGTGTGAGTCTGGTCCGGTCACTGAGTTTATTTAACTCAGAGCCTCGGTAGCCTTTTCCAGAAAATGGCTCCTAATACCATCTTGGGGTTTTTGAGAGGATTTTAAGTAATGTGTGTAGAGTATTTAGCATAAATGTAAGCTTCAGGTTGGTTCATGGTAGACTCACAGGGTTCCGATTTAATTAACCGTCCCATATTTTAGGATTCACTTTAGTATGGACTGTCTCTGTAACATTCCTATGCTTTGATTTATGCATTTCTCTGAAAAAATATTCTAGAAGTTCAGAGGGCCCTTACATTCCAATACAAAGCCAAGCCATGGCTTAGAATTCATTAAGAAACCAGAAGAAATAACTCCATGTGAATTTTGTACTGAAGTTTGTTTTTTAAATCCCTGTTTCGTACAACAAGGCTTAATGTTAATAAATTTTCTCCTAAAATTACTAGGAAGCAAAATGTTAATGCTTTGAAAATTTGTGTTTTCTTTTCATTTTAGGTACTCCGACTTCGTTGTTCATGAAATAGGAAAAGATGGACAGATCAGCCATTTGGATGACTTGTCTGTCCCAGTGGATGAGGAGGTAAGAGCAGCTCTCCAGCAAAAGTCACCTTCTATATAAAATAGCATTTCCTGGAGATCCTGGAAATACAGATCTCTAACAGCTTTAAATTCTGTGTTTGACTCACTGAGAGTTTCATCATTATTTTCAAGGATCCTTCAGAAGATGTATTTACGGTTTTGACAGCTGAAGAAAAGCAGCGTTTAGAAGAACTCCAGCTTTTTAAAAATAAGGAAACCAGTGTTGCCATCGAGGTAAATAGCACAAAAATGTATGGAAAAGTTTCTTTAGAGTTTTGAGTGCTTCTTTTTGGGTGAACATATCAAAGTGTCTATTAGAAAAATTACAGTAGTTTATAAAAGGATGGCCTTGCTCTATTTGCTCTAAAAGAGCACTACACTAAAAATGTTTTTATTGGGGTGCCTGGATGGCTCAGTCACTTAAGCGTCTGCCTTAGGGCATGGGGCTCCCTGCTCAGCAGGGGAATCTCCTTCTCCCTCTCCCTCTGTCATTTCCCTCCTTGTGCTCTTTGGCTCTGTCTCTCTGTCAAATAAATAAATAAATAAGTAGAATTTTAAAAAAATGTTTCTGTCAGTGGCAGATAACCTGTATCCAGATAAACTATAACAAAAAAAGTTAACGTTTTTGTTTTAAGAAAATTTTATACATGACCACAGATCAACAAAGAAAGGTATTGTTCGGAATCATAGAGTAGTTTTTCTATCACATGGTGTCTGTAGCCAAAAGACTAGGACAGCCTGACAATCAGATGTGTGGCCTGCTAGGGAGGCTGTGGCCTTGGCTCTGCCTCCTACAGCCTCTGGGTCTCAGGTGGGTTTTTAGAGGGAGAGGTGTTGGGGAAAGAGAAGGGAGATTTCTCTGCTCAACTTCAATCAGCTTCCACTGTGGAGGAAAAGGAGAGCTGAGCTACTAAATGCAATAGTGGATGCCTTTTCAAAAGCTTTTGTTATGAAAATTTTATTCTCAGTTAGTGCTGTCCAGTGGAATTATAATGCGTGCCATGTTTTTAATTTTAAACTTTCTAAAAACTTACAGAGGTGAAATTAATTTTTACATTATATTTTACTTACCCTAGTACATTTTAAAATATCATTTCAGGGCACCTAGGTGGCTTAGTCAGTTAAACATCTGACTCCTGATTTCGGCTTAGGTCATGCTCTCGGGGTCATTAGATCAAGCCCCACACTGGGCTCTGCACTCAGCTGGGAGTCTGCTTGAGATTATTCTCCCTCTCCCTCTGCCCTTTCCCCCACTCTTGCTCTCTCTGGAATAAAAGAATAAATTTTAAAAAATAATAAAAAATAGAATAGTTCAGCAGGTAATCTATATACATATATATATTTTTTTACAAATGAGATGTTTTTACATTCTTTTTTCCCCCTGCTTAATCATCAAAATTTGGTGTTCTTTTATGCTGGTAACATAGCTCAGTTCAGACTAGCCACATTCAGGGACTCCGTTGCCATCTGTAGCTCATGACTGCCGTACAGGATAGCGCAGCTCTAGGTGATACAAGATTTTAAGAGTCTTGTAGCATAAGATTTTTAGAATTTTAAGTTTATGTTAAATTCATTTTATACCATAGTTTAATGACCTACTTGATTAGGGGTTGTCTGAAATCCCGGTTTCCATCACTCCCAGTTAACAAGAGCTTACCATAACTTTTCAGAATTCATTATCTTCCCCCAACCCTTGGCTCTTCTTCCCATCCACCGAAATGTCCCCAAAGTATGTATATTACAGTTTTAGGATTCATCAATTACTGAATTTACCAATGGACAAAATCTTGCAGTGCCAAAAAGAAAACAAAGAACTGTTTTGGGGAGCTGTCCAGGAGGGTGGCTTAGGTTTCTCTTGCTTGTACAGCACAGTGGCAGATCTCAGTGTCCTCTGAAAACCTATAATCATGACATCTACTGAATGTTTTTACCTTTAAAGATAAAGCCTGGGCACATTTTCTTGTTTGTAAAATGAGGACGGACTTGCCAAATGTTTGAAGTCTAACTATGTGTTCAGTCATCTGTACAAAGTTTGATTCCAGCTCAGTGCTCAGTAAATACCAGATCTAGACTCATTTTTAATATGAAAATGTCACATGTCTGTAATTAAAATGTAGTTTGTTTTCTTTTACATTTTTAATTTTACTAAAATATTACTAAGTTTAGCAAGTAGTTTAATGTATCCTGGTGTTTTTCAGCTTGCAGATTGCAGTCCTCAGTGGGTCATGGAATCAGTTCAGTAGAACTTAACCGACATCTGTGTGAATGCAATACGATAAAACAGAAAATAAGAATGTATTGTACACATTAAGGATAAATACTGTTTTTCTAAAAAAATTTTAGGTATTTAGTAAGGCATATACACATACATACTTCTGGTGGTTGAATCTAGATACGAAATGTATTTCTTAGTGTGAGACATTCAGAAATTGAACAACAGTTTTGTTTTGTTTTGTTTTGTTTTGAGAGAGGGAACATGTGTGCAGCAGGGGGAAGGGGCGGAGAGAATCTTAACCAGACTCCACACCCAGTGCAGAGCTGGAGCCCGACGCGGGGCTCGATCCCACGACCCTGAGAATCATGAATTGAGCCGAAATTGAGAGTCAGGCGTTCAACCTAGTGTGCCACCCAGGCGCCCCTGAACAATGGTTCTATAACTAATAAGTTTACATTTTCTTGATGTCGATTTTATTTTTTATTATGAACAAATGTTCTAGAACATCATTATAAAATAATTCATCTAATATAGGGTTCACTATGGGGCAGTTGTAGATTGGAGTGTTCCAGGGAGTTGAATGTGTGATCCTCCAAAGACCCAGCTTGCCGACATCGCCATCTGAGAGCCCCGAGTCCCTGAGAGGCAGTGTCTGTGATGGGCGCCTCTGGAGTCTCACAGCCTGGATTTCACATCTGGCGCCGCCTTCCTCCAGCTGTGAGCTGGGACACATTCCTTCACTTCTGTCAGCTTCGTTTTCCTTCTCTCCGAGCAGGTGTAAGGATGGCATGGTGAGGAGATGATGGGGATTAAATAAGCCAACGACTGCGAAGTTCTTGGTACTGTGCCTGGCGGCGGTCATGCTCAGTAAACAGGCTCTTAAGATGAGCAGCGTTACGGAGCTCTGGGAGATCCAGCAATCCTACCCACAGACTCTGTTACTTCACACGGTTGATAACACGACTCGTGTTTTTACTGACTCATTAGTGTTATCTCCCTATTTGATGTTTGTTAAATCACTAGTCGCGGTATTTCTGTTTTTAATAGGTTATTGAGGACACCAAAGAAAAAAGAACCGTCATCCATCAAGCGATTAAATCTCTGTTTCCAGGATTAGAGACAAAAACGGAGGACAGAGAGGGGAAGAAATATATTGTAGCCTACCATGCAGCTGGGAAAAAGGCTCTGGCAAGTAAGTGTGCGAGTGACCTGGCATTTGTGCTGTCGGGGACCGTCCTGCTCCTCCTGCTCTTGCCCGTTCATGTTTCAGGACTACTTGGCTGGTGGGCAGGAGAGGATATTGGCCATGTCACTCTTTCAGAGAAGGTGGATGATAGCTTTCACGTTCACAGAGCAGCCCTGTAGAATGTGTCTGGTTGGGAGCACTGGGTCTCTTTTGGGAGTCACGATTTGCCATAGTGACAGTGGTGCCGAAGAGACAGTGCTAGGAATTTGATACGTTCCCTGAGGAGCAGAATGGGCTCAGCGGTAATTCAAAAAGAAAATGGAAGGGTATTGCTCATTCTGTGCCTTAATGGAGAAAAGAAAGCTTTCAGTGAACCCCAAATCCCAGTGGCATATTTTCTGCCAAGCCCCTATAATGGAAGGCCTTCTGCTTTCCAACTGTGAGTTTTTTCACTCAGACAAAAAAAAACCCCATGGAATATACAGGAAAATATCCCTTTGCCCATGCTCATCTTTTGTTGTATATCATTCACTTGAAACAAGTCTAATGTATTTTCTATAGCCATGAAAATTTCTATATCCTTAAAAAATAGGTCGTCTGCCAAATCAGCAGACAAAATTCTAATGAAAATGACAGTGGGGAAAAAGATATTTCCTCACCCTCGTCCCCTACGCTTGATGGCTTCTATTAGGGAAGAGTTATTTCTAGATATATTTGTCAGAGCAAAACTCGAAGACTGCGTAACAAAAGACTGCTCACACTGTTGATGCTTTGTCAGTCTTCTCTCAGGTTAATGCGTGAGTGGGAGAAGCCTTAATTGTAACTATGAATCTAGAGAAATGAGGCCATTATAAGAAAAATGGGCACAGAAATAAGGTTCAGCTGTGCCTGAAAAAAAAATAATGTAGTTGGTTCAGTATGTCTGGGTAGTGACACAGAAATGAGAAATCTTGAGCAGGTAGGAGGAGAAGATGGACATTGGAGGCTACTTCTCAGTGGACACTGCAAAGGAAATGAGATGGTGTATTCTGGAACAGCTGAGGGCATGGGTGGTTAATCACTCCTCGAGCCACATGCTGATGTCTTGCTTGCTGCACATTTCTTTGATGTCTGAGTCACCGTATAAAATGATTCTCCAGCCAGGGCTGTTCAGAAGCATTAATGAAAGTGATTTGAGTGAATTTTTTTTTTTTTTTTTGCCTTCTCCCAAGATTGGCAGATGGCTGGTTACTGTCCTGGATATAGAGAGGGTGCCATGGTGCACTCAGGCTCCCGTTCTCTCAAGGAGCCCAGGCTGAGCGCGGCTGCTAGTGAGCCGTTCCTTGTAGAGAGGCAGTCCCCATGTTGGGCAACAGCCCCCTTTTAAAGGCAAGGTCTTGATTCTGCTGAGTGTGGTCATGAGGAAGCAGGTTAGCAAAACCTGGATTGTTTTGACTGGCTGCTGCTTAGAAATTATTTTTCTTTCCTAGAGGATGCTGGCCTTTGTGACTTGCAGAGAGGGGTGTTAGGGCATTTATTTGCACTGTCATGGTGGCCCTGAGAGTCTTCCCACCCTTTCCCCTCAAGTGAGTGGCATCAGATCTCTCACATTCTGTCTTTAGCCACATTCTCTATGCCTAAGCCATACCCATCTTCTTTTTTTCCAAATAAGAAATTTCCTTAAGATTTTTTAGGTGAGATGCTGAGCTCTGTAGGACTTGAACCACCCTCCCTCTTTCCCTTGCACATCTTCAGTAAAATAGGAATTTCTCACTGGAGGAAGCATGAAGGCAGGTCAGATTGGATCGTCACCTGCATAGAGTTCTAAACCTCTTGAGCTTGAGTCGTTTTGGCGTTTGGTCAAAGTGGACTGGAGGTCTGAGCCATTCTCACCCACCTCCTCATAGCCCCAGACAGAACACAGGAGGGCCTGTGTTCATCTGTTGCAGATCCAACTCCCCACCAGTAAGAGTGCCTTAGTTAAAGACTGTTGGAAAAGTCGGGAGAGCTGGGATCCAAAGACCACCCTTCATGCCCCTGCAAATAGAGTCCAGTACCAATGACAACTTACCGTTTTGAGCATATGAATAAATTAGCTTTTAGAGATTCATTGCAAAGCTAAGCTTATAGTGTTTTTAGCGCTCCTTTCCTACCATACCCTGATATCGTTACATGCGTTACTAAGAAGATTGGCAATATTCTCACCTAAACTTTTCTCAGCTAGAGCCATGCATCCTAAAACGTAGACATCATGGTGCCCAGACACCACAGATTACCAGCTGTTTTACCTCCGAAGCTATGTTGTTTGTGAATCCAGTCTGATAGACAGGGCACCTTGATTCACCTACCAAACCATGCCTAACGGTATTTTCTGAAAATATCATTTAATTATTATAAGCCATGTAGTCAGGTAAACTAATATGTATTTTCAGATAGATCATATATTCTAAATGCCTCTAAGGACATCTTTTTAAAAAGACTTAAGTAAAAATACGGAAAAAATCTGCCACATGATATGTAGAGGTTCCTGCATACTTTCTGAAAGGAATGGATCCCAGCAGGGATACCTACCCAGATAAAGGAATCCACAGAGACCCCAGAGAAAGGGCCAGACAGATAAGAAGGAAACTCTCTGGGAGAGGCTGGTATTGTGGAATCCACAGGAAGAGGGAATGCCAATAACTAAAGTGATTAGCAGTGGAAAATACTACAGATGGGTCCAGCAAGAGAAGAACTCTGAAATCAATCTGTCAGTTTATAGCCACATCGATATCATTGGGGCGTTTGCTGTAGAAACTCCAGTAGAATAGGATTGGGAACCGGTTGACACCGTAGGCTGCGCTGGAAGACACCAGTATGGAATGCTATTTGAAATAAGCTGTAAAGAGGGGCGCTGCTGGCTCATTCGGAGGTGTGTGTGGCTCTTGATTTCACAGGCGTGAGTTTGAGCCCCACCTGGGGTGTAGAGATTACTTGACTAAATAAATTTAAAAAAAAATAAGCTATGAAGAGAAGGAGAAAGGAAGGCAGCATGGTGGAGAGGGATGCAAGTTTGACTTTTAAAATGGAAGAGTCCTGGGCGTCTTGATCTCCTGAAGGGAAAGAGCCAGTGGAGAGGGTGGGCAGAAATTCTGGGAGGAGAGTGATAGCTGGAAGGTCAGTGTACAGCGATGCAGTCCTGGAAATGGCCTTGAATAAGAAGGAAAGAATGTTCTGCATGCTACACCATCATGTCCTCTTTCTAGAGCTACATTTTTCCTTCCTTATTCATGAGGATCTCTGTGCTCCATACCTGACCCTTCCCGAATGTGGTTTCTTTTTTTCTCTGGTTTCTATTTCTACTGAACTGGCACTGCCCTATCAGACCATCAGAAGGTTGCTTTCTGTGATCTCAGCCTGAGAATTCTTTGCATTCTATCTTTAAAACAGGCTGTCTCAAAAAAGTCTGAAAGTCATTTTTAATTCTCTTAAATTACAAAGCTACATAATGCTCCTTAGCATTCCAAGGATTTAGAGTTTTAGAAAGTCCCATTCACCCAGAATAAGTTGAGTCTTGCGGATTTTTTCATTATTCAAAATATTCCCGGTTAATTAATGCATATGCTTACTATTTTGTATACTGAGTGTGCCTAGAAAAAGAATCGTCAATGTTAGTGACAGAGGAGATAATGCTATGCATGTGCAGTGCTTGGATTTGCTAATAAAAGATGCATGCTTGTGAGCCAAAACTCATGCTCGGTTGTCATGGTTTCTCTTAGGCATTAAGTTTTTTAGCCTTGTAGCCTCATTCATTTCTCGCCATTATAGTTGATTGGGAAGGGGAAGGGGTCCTGAGGGGGTCATTAAGGATGCATACAGTTCCACTACATCATTTCTGATCACAAGGTTTTTTCGACTTTGTTGTATTATGGATATTTTCAAACAAGCACAGAGTGTGGTATATATTGAACCACTGTGGACCCACCAGCCACCTTCAAGATTGTTTACATTCTGTTGTTTTTGCTTGATCTTTTCCTCCTGCTCATTTTTCTTGTGGAGTGTTCTAAAGAAAATTCTCTGCAGCACTTCATTTCACTCATAAATACTTCAGTGTGTATTTAGCAGCTACGGAGAAAAACCCCAAACCATTATCACATCCTACATAACGAACAATAATTTATTAATATCCAGTAGCCAGTGCACATTCAGTTTTTCCCCCAATCATCTCAAATACGTCTTTTACAATAGATGACTTGTCAGGCAATGATACAAAAAAGGTCTGAACATTGCATTAAATAGAAGTCTCTAAAATCATCTTAAATCCCTTCAAATTTATCTTTTCAGGAGCTGTTTTCTGTAAGGAATTCTCAAATCTTTATCGAATAAAAAAATCTTTATAACTCAATGCCAGAAACTCATAAAGCACAGAAAAAGACAAAGCTAAACAATAATTACATGCAGTGTCACCACCAAAAGATAATCACAAGTAGCACTTTGTGAAAACGAATCTCTAGATGGGGCAGCATTTTGCATTAGGTCTTTTTTTTTTTTTTTAAGCTTTTATTTAAATTCCAGTTAACATGCCTTGTAACACTAGTGTTGGGTAGACAACGCACTGTATTCAGTCGTAAACCTTACGCTGCGTCCCTTGGGTACGGACAGTGCAGCTCTGAGGATGAAAAGACCTGCCCTTGTGAGGAGGCTGAGACAGGGAAGCTGGTACCTATAGGTGAGTTTTCTCCTCATTCACTGTTTGCCTCTGTGACATTCCATTGTTAACGTCTGAATGGCTGTTAACCCACCACATAACTACCAGGTACTGTAGCAGTTCTTGGTAGGAAATTTCCATGCGATCATTTGCATGTTCACCTCTAAAGCACTTTAATATTATTACGAATTAAACATTGCTCTCTTGTGCTCTTTATGCTGTGCATTTGGACAGAGGTCAGAACTGCAGCAGGTAAGAGCGGTTGGTGTTTCATGTAGAGAAAATGAAATGCCAATGATTTTTCTCCCAAGTGCTAAGTAGAAGACAATTTTGGTTAACTGGTGAGCTAGATGGAAAGCCAAAAATAATACTGTTATTCACAATTTTCTGAGGATGAATTGCGAGGAATTCCCACGAAGAGCCAAAGAAATACTTGTAATATTTTTGTTGTCCAAGACAGAAGAGACTTACCTTCACATTTATCAGAAAGGGAAAGCAATTCGCTGAGCATGCAAGCTGTGGCGGTTTTGCAAGATGATCCATTGATTCATTTGTTGTTTACGTTTTAGCGTAAATCACTAACGTACCAAGAGTGCTTTTTGCCTTGACAAAGCGGAATGTACCAGCAACTTCAGTACCAGAAGTTTCTTATATCTCTGAAGAGGACAGATTCACGAGTTCATCCTAAAGGATTATTTTTAGGGACAAAGACAAAGGAACATTTTTAGAAGAAGACTCTAAGGATTGTATGAAATACTTTTTCCACAGTTTTTCTTTCACAAAGTTGTAGAAATCAAGTGAATTAGATGTGTACAGATGACATTTGCTGCTGTGTGTCGCTCAAGATGCAGGAACATCATTGTACAGCATCTGGAAGTGGGGTTGTGGCTTACCTGTTTTTCCCAAACTGTGTTGATTTTTCACGATCAGAGTTTAAATCCTAATATTTAAAAAAAAATCTCTGATGATAGTACATTTAAAAGAAAATTTTTAAATGTTTTCCAAAGCCTGGACATATTGGTCACTTTTCAAAAAGTTGAATAATCTAACTGTAGTTCAGAAGGTCACATTGAAAGTTAACATTTAACCTGGCTTAATTTTTAGAGTTTCCTTTTCCCCAAGAATCATGACCATTACGTTTTGAATGCTAGCCATGCTCTCTGCCAGGGAAGCGTTTGTAAACCACCTAGGATTAACTCAACTTTTGTGAAGGAAGTGGCCTTTGGAAAGCTTGAACGTGTCACTAAGGCAAGTCCTCACAAGCTTTGTCCCCATCCTTGCTGAGGCAAGTATGTGTGAACTCCTGGCTTGGGATATGAGGCAGGGCCTGTAGATTCCAAGGGGAATTCTCTTTCCTTCTGGACACGTGTGTTCCAGAAAGCCAGTTACCCACCAAGAAGATACGCGCTTGTGAAGTAAACGCCTCTGGGGAGTGGGGACCCCTGTGTGTGAGGAGTTGCTCTGTGTGAGGATGGTTGGTTAGTCGTACTCATTTGTCACACAGCCTGCCTTTCAGCTTTTGTTTGTGAGTGTGGACAGATCATGTGCAGTCTCCAGTCACAGGAAGTGTCATACCTGTAGTCCACACAGCTGTAACCACTTAACCTGTATTTCTTGTCAGACTAGATCGGATTTCTCACTCAGGTTCTCTAGCAAAAAATGAGCGTGTAGGTTTCATAAGCTAAAGCTTATGTTTAGAGCACTTTTATTATGGTCTGTGTAACATTTAATTTTTTTTGCTTTTAAGATCCAAGAAAACATTCTTGGCCAAAATCTAGGGGAAGTTACTGCCACTTTGTACTGTACAAGGAAAACAAAGACACCATGGATGCTATTAATGTGCTGTCCAAATACTTACGGTTAGTATCTTGTTCTTGTGCAGACACAAAATGACAACACGGGAATTTATTTTCCTCTTTCAATGCTAATGAAAAACAAGTGGGAAAATAAGCAAAAAGAGAGCAAGTGTGCCCTCCAGTTACGGTTTCCTTAAGCAGTAGGTGAATTATTTATTTATTTATTTTTAACCTTCGTGCATACTGCTAATGACTCAAGATCAAAATTCTATAAGTAAATAGTTATCATAGTAGCCCATCCAGTTGAAAATAAAAAGTAACTTGCTTCCTGGAAAGCCTACACTTTGATGTGTTTGCAGGGGTTTGCTTAAATAGAGTGTAAATTCTTTAATTCTTGGAGATGGACTTGATCGGACGCTTGAGACCAGTTGGATTTCCTCCTGGGAATGCAGATAGAGCAGGTTTGAGTCTTCGAGGATCGGCCAGGAGCTGAAGAATTGTTTTTCAGTTGTGGATACAGGCACCGCAGCCAGTCTGTGCGCACAGGAAGTTTACTTTGATACACATTTAACCCAGTTTAAACGTGGTACACACTGTGTCAGTCCACTGGGGCCACCATACCAAACTGTCACAGACTGGGGGGCTTCAGTAATAGCTCAGGAGACTGGGGGTCCCAGGATCAAGGTGTTGGCAGGTTTGGTTTTTTTTTTTTTTTGAGGCCTCTCCGTGGCTTATAGATGGCCACCTTCTCTGTGTGTGTGTCCCAGAGTCTGTCCAGATTTTCTCTTTCTGCTGGAACAGATCGGATAAGGGCCCCCCAGCAGCCTCATTCTAACTGAACCACCTCTTTAAAGGCCCTGTCCAAGTGCAGCTCCATTCTGAGGTACTGGGGGTCAGGGCCAGTAAGTCCGTATGCTAGCCAGGAGGGTGCAGTACCCTACAAGGGACATTATTTTACTCCTGTTGCTGGCTCTCTGGGAGAGAGTCGGTGGGGCCTGTCTGTCCCTGAGCCTGCGAGGATACTTCCTCTGTATTGCAGAGGGACTTCCTCTGACATGG
This sequence comes from Mustela putorius furo, assembly GCF_011764305.1. Classification (NCBI taxonomy): domain Eukaryota; kingdom Metazoa; phylum Chordata; class Mammalia; order Carnivora; family Mustelidae; genus Mustela; species Mustela putorius. The sequence continues at coordinate 19,060,242 of NW_025421998.1, forward strand.
GCAGTTGGAGAGCACTCAGAATTCAAGCAGTTTGTCCTGTCCTTTTCCTTTTCATGTGGAGCAGTTTCTATAAAATACTTCATTGTTAACTAGCTTAGTTACATCTTCATATCACAACTATTGAGATCCCTACTATAGTGTTTAGCTTTTTTATGCAAAGAAATGCCATGAATTTATGGAAACTTTGTATTATTAACTTTTTAAAAACCGAAGATAATAAAATTTTCAGAGTGGTATGTTACGTATCTAGAATGAATTCCTCTTTACCTTCACTGCTATGTCATCTAAAGAAAGGCCTACGGTCGATAGGAAGTACATTGTTTCCTTTTGGTGACTGGCTAGCAAAGTCTTCCAATGGCATGTTTTTTCACTCAGCCACAAACATTCTAAGTCAAGCCCTGCTAAGAAGGTTGCTGTCCAGGCATCATTTACTTCCTTAGCTTGCATACTATTTCCTGGGTACATTTTATTTTTTAATTTTTTTATTTTTTAAAGATGTATTTGTTTATTTGACAGAGAGAGAGAGATGACAAGTAGGCAAAGAGGCAGGCGGGGGTGGGGGGTGAAGCAGGCTTCCGGCCAAGCAGAGAGCCTGCTCGGTCCCAGGTCCCTGAGATCATGACCTGAGCCGAAGGCAGAGGCTTATTAACCCCCTGAGCCACCCAGCACCCCCCACCCCACCAGGTACATTTTAAAATCAAGTTTCTCCTTACTCTTCTATTCCGGTACCATTTTATTTACTTTGTGTCTTAAATCATGAGAAATACGATTTTCTAATGATGTGCAAATTCATATGGTTTTGTTTTTGTCTTACCAGAGTCAAGCCAAACATATTCTCCTACATGGGAACCAAAGATAAAAGGGCCATAACCGTTCAAGAGATTGCTGTTCTCAAGTAAGTACCAAGTACATGTCAGGGTTCGTTCTGCAAAAACCCTGGTGTCACTGTCCTCAAATTCACCATGAGGAGGTTTCTCTCTTCTTTTTCTTTTCTTTTCTTTTTTTTTTTTTTGAGAGATTTATTTGAGAGAGAGAGAGAAAGCCTAGGGTGGAGGGAAGAGAGGGAGAGGGAAAGCAGGCTCCACACTGAGCACAAGCCTGATGCATGGCTTGACCTCACCACCTGAGATCATGACCTGAACTGAAATCACGAGTCAGACGCTTAACCGACTGAGCCACCCAAGTACCCCTCTCTCTTCTTCTCTAAATGGTGCCTCTGCCTATTTGAAAAATCAGTTTTATTCTTTTTTTCTTTCTGTTTTTCTGTATTTCCTAATGTTTTTAGGAGCATACAGATATTGTTTGTGTGATTTTTAAAGGATTTTTGTGGTAGAGTCAAGAAAGTCAAGAAAGAGTGCTTCTTTCTTTTCGTCCTTTTTTGTTCATTCATTATTAAATATGTTACTTAAAATTTAATTACAAAACAGTGAATCTTTTGTTACACCCTGGGGATATACAGATGAAAAGATGGTCTGTGCATTTAAAGCAATTACAATTTAATGGAGCAGACAGATAAGTAAATCAGAGCTTATCACACAGTGAGATAAATGTGGGGGTATTAGGGTAGGCCAGTTTCATTGAAAACGGGATGCTCTAGTTTTAATCTAATCAGGGCATGTCCGCCTTCACCGGTGACATTTTGGAATGGATAATTCTTTGTTGTGGGGGCGTCCTGTACATTGTAGGGCATTTAGTGGCAGCCGAGGGCTCTACCCATTGGATGTCAGCAGCTTCCTCCCACCCTGCCCCCCACCCTCCAGTTGTGACAACCAAAAATGCCTCCAGACTTTGCCAGGTGTCCCTTGAAGGGCAGAGTCACCTGGGGTTGAGAACCACTGGTCTAGATTCTGGAAGGATGGGTAGTTTTCTGAGGCTGCAGAGGGTCTAAGGTTGCTTGTTTGAACTGAGAAAATACCTTGTGAAAGGACACTGGAAAGGAGTTGGGGAGCACTGCACATTTGGTACTTGGCAGGTGACTTTAGTCTTCTGGGAGCTAGTGAGAAATCAGGGTCCTCGGACCCTGCAGGCTGTGGTGAGGATCTTGGACTTGGCCATGATCTAAACGGAGGGCATTGTGTGGAGAGGCAGGAGTAAGGAAGGGTTGGTTGTGACTGGAGCAGGTAGGTGACCCTGGAGATCGCGGCTGTTGCTCTGTCCTGGGGGCTCTGAACCCAGCCACTTGAGTGAAAGGAAGGGGAGAAGATGAATTTATACCCTTGTGAAGTCAGAAGACAGACACACACACACACACACACACCCGCTGAGTTTATAGCCATGTGAAGTCAGACACACGCACACACACCATCACCGCCTCCACCCTGAGGTAAGGAATGGTGGGAGGGAGAAATAAAGGGGCAGGAGAAAACTTCTGAGGGTTATGCGTGTGTTCATTATCTTGAATGTCGTAATGGTTTCATGGGCTTAGTGGTAAATCTTGTACATTTTGAATATGTACAGTTTACCACATGTTAATTATACTGTAATGATAAATGAAGTCAGTCATCTGTGCTTGCTGTCCTCACTTAAATATGTATTTATGTGTAACTCCCTTATTTTTTCATAAAGAATTTGAGGCGACCTCTCCTCTTTATCCCATGGTCCCCTATAGTGTGCTGCTTTCCCACGACTATTCTGATTCACATGAAATGGTGTCGGGTTTAAGCATCTGGTTGCATCCTAATGGTTTTGCAGCCCTTTTCCTCCTTGACCTCGAGAGGGAGGCATGATGTATGTGGTCATGAAAAAGCAAAGTAAGAACATCTCTCCATGACTCTACTAAGGTTTGTGGGAATCTTGACGTGTTTGAAAGAGCAGCAGGAGACACCTAAAAGTATTCGTATATGGTGGCCTGCTCTTTTTCGTCCTGTGATGCAGAATGTGGAATCATCTGCTGAGAATGCAGGGGACAGGATTGGGGGAGAGAAATTGAAGAGTGGGAAGATTTGAAACTGCCTCTGCTGGTAGTGGGGGCCACTGGGCTAGCCAGAAACTCTGAAGGGTTAGAGGGAGCAGCAGTGGCTCCCGGACTCTGGTATTTCTGTCTTCTGTATCTAAACTATCATTGTAGTCAACTCCTATGCTATCCGGCTGGTTCTGCAAAATTTTTTCACCAAAATTAAAAAATAAGTTAGAAAAAATCATAATAGGGGTGCCTGGTGGTTCAGTGGGTTGGGCTTCTGCCTTCAGCTCAGGCCCTGGTCCCCTCCTGCATCGAGCCTTGCATTGGGCTCTCTGCTCAGCAGGGAGCCTGCTCCCCTACCCCACTCTGCCTTCCTCTCTGCCTACTTGTGATGTCTCTCTCTCTCTCTCTCTCTGTCAAGTAAATAATTTTTTTTTAAGATTTTAATTATTTATTTGACAGATCACAAGTAGGCAGAGAGGCAGGCAGAGAGAGAGAGAGAGAGGAGGAAGCAGACTCCCCGCTGAGCAGAGAGCCCGATGTGGGGCTTGATCCCAGCACCCTGGGATCATGACCTGAGCCGAAGGCAGAGGCTTTAACCCACTGAGCCACACAGGCGCGCCGCCCCCCCCGCCAAAATCATAGTAAGTTCATAAGCGACTGGCTGGCTTAGTCAGTAGAGCATGTGACTCTTGATCTCCGGGTTGTGAGTTAGAGCCTCATGCTGGTTGTGGAGATTACTTAAAAAAAAAAAAAAAAATCTTTTAAAAATTAAGTAAGTTAGTTGTTTTATTTCCCTTCCAGAAGGAACGAGGTGGAAGATGAAAGTTCTGCCATAATTGTACTCCTTCAGAGATTGCCTTGTTCACAGCTTGGTGTGTTTTTTGTGGGGGACTCTTTTTTTCCCCTGTGAACCAAAATATTTATATAAGATGTGTTCTTGTGAACAGTAAATGATGTACCTCTTTCCCTTTTAGTACATAGCAAAAGATACGTAAAATATGGCAAACCTTAATTTCTGATGTTGACATTGTTTCCCATTTCTTGCTATTATAAGCAATTCCATGAGAGACATATTGGTAGCTAAATCTTGGCAAACTTCATTAAGATAAACTTAGCAGAGGGGCGCCTGGGTGGCTCAGTGGGTTAAAGCCTCTGCCTTCGGCTCAGGTCGTGATCCCAGGGTTCTGGGATGGAGCCCCGTATCGGGCTCTCTGCTCCTCGGGGAGCCTGCTTCCTCCTCTCTCTGCCTGCCTCTCTGCTTACTTGTGATTTCTCTCTGCAAAATAAATAAATAAAATCTTTAAAAAAAAAAAAAAGATAAACTTAGCAGAGAAGGGCACCTGGGTGGCTCAGTGGGTTAAGCATCTGCCTACAGCTCAGGTCATGATCGTGGGGTACTGGGATTGAGCCCTGTGTCAGGCTCCCTACTCAGTAGAGAGTCTGCTTCTCCCTCTCCCTGCTGCTCCCCCTGGTTGTGCGCTTTCTCTCTCTAAAATAAAGAAATAAAATCTTAAAGAAACAAAACAATACCAAAAAAACTTAGTAGCAGAATTCTGACTTAAATGTGAAACTCTACGGTTTCTTTTCTTTTCTTTTCTTTTTTTAAGATTTTATTTATTTGACAGACGGAGATCACAAGTAGGCAGAGAAGCAGGCAGAGAGAGGAGGAAGCAGGCTCCCTGCCAAGCAGAGAGCCCAATGAGGGGCTCGATCCCAGGACCCTGGGATCTTGACCTGAGCTGATAGCAGAGGCTTTAACCCACTGAGCCACCCAGGTGCCCCTCTACAGTTTCTTTTGACAGCAAAGCGTAATTGCCCTGAGGAAAGGTAGTACCATTTACACCTTTATTCTGCTTCCTCAGAATCCTCCCTAACATGTGTTATGGTGTTCTGGTTTTTTTTTAATCCTTTACTAATCTGAGGGTCAAAAAATGGCATCTCATTATTTTATTTTGTATTAAATGATGTGAAATCTTTGAATATTTGGAGTCAAGGTATTTCTCTTTTTGGTCAGCCACCAGGTGTCACACTTGATCACAATGCCGCTTTGTCTTCGAGCCTTTTGCTGCTTTTCTCATCTTCCTGTTGACTTAGTAAGAAACTATATTAGACACCTAAGTGTTGGCCTTTGGAAGGCACATAGCACTTATCTCGCGGATGCAGGCGACACCCTTCGTTGGCTTAATGGATACCCAGGGCCGGGCTGGGTGGCCTTTCCCGTGAGAACGAGTACACAGGATAACCCTACTCTGCCACGCGGGGGTCTTGATTATTGCTGAATCGCCCATTCTAGGAATAAGCAGCATTTCTTTTAGCTTCATGTAACTCTCCAGCCACCTTGTAATTTTAACAGGATCTCCAGCAGGAACAGCCCCATTCAGAATGATTTGTTTCTTTTCCTGTCTCTTCCTGCCAGTCTCCTTTCTGAGCCTGGGCCAGTGTTTCGCTGGTTTTGTTAATAAAGGCTTTTTGTGCAACATGTTGCTTAGGTTGGCTCCTGATGTTTAAAAGTGAGATTTTTAGTAGTCCCAAGTTAGTCACAGAATTCGCTATGAATTTAAAACCGTAGCGCTCTATCCAAGATCATCAGAATTAAAACTGAACAGTATCATGAAGATACTGTCAACCCCATTCCACCTCTGCTCAGGGAACGCCCATTCTATAAGAATGAATATACCTGTTGCTTTCTGCTGCGCCAGTGGGATTCAGAAACATATGTCTATTGTGTATTCAGGAAGAGGTAATGGAGTATGCTTCGGCCATATAAAGGAACGAAGTACTGATACATATTACAATATGGAGGAACCTATTTTTAAGATTTTATTTATTTATTTGAGAGAGAGAGCAAGCATGAGTGGGGGAAGGGGCAGAGGGAGAAGCAGGCTCCCCGCTGAACAGGGACCTACCCCACCCCCACCCAGGATAGACGCAGGGCTTGATCCCAAGACCCTCTGATCATGACCTGAGCTGAAGGCAGACACTTAACCCACTGAACCACCCAGGCACTAAACATGGATCAGTCTTAAAAATGTGATGCTAGGGGCATCTGGGTGGCTCGGTGGGTTAAAGCCTCTGCCTTCGGCTCAGGTCATGATCCCAGAGTCCTGGGATCGAGCCCCACATCAGGCTCTCTGCTCAGCAGGGAGCCTGCTTCCTCCTCTCTCTGCCTGCTTCTCTGCCTACTTGTGATCTCCGTCTGTCAAATAAAATCTTTAAAAAAAAAAATGTGATGCTAAATACAAGAAATCAGACAAAAAAGGCCACATATATGATTATGTTTATGTGAAATGTCCATAGTAGGGAAACGTATAGAGACAGAGTGCAGGAGTGGTTGCTAGGGGCTGCTGGGAGAGGGAATGGGATTAATAGGTGTCGGGTTTTTTGGGGAGTGATGGAAATGTTCTTGGATTAGATAGTGGTAACAGTTGCACAACACTGTGAATGTACTAAAATCTGCTGAATTGTATATTTTATAATGGTTAAAGTGATACATTTTAGGTTATATTAATTTTATCTCAAAAAGAGAAAACAACGGAGTCGTCAGGTACTCCCATGGCTTCCAGGGAGTAGTACTCTCCAGAATCTCTCCAGAGCCACCAGGTGCTTGATTACTTCTTCCCTCTTAAGTATCTTGTTCGTTTCTACAACAGCAGTTATGACCAAAGAAGAGTTCTGTCATCCTTGTTCCCCTCTGTTCCTCCTGATCTCTGCTTCCTGGACTCCTTGGGATATAAGTCCTAGACTAATTTATGCCCTGTGGTCCCACCACTCTGCATATGTATGCAGATAAGGACCTGGTGTCCTTTCCTCCTGGACCTGCCGCTGGCCCAAGGCCACACGAGCCTTGCTTTATGCTGTTTGGTCTTCGGATTGGATATGGTGAGGAAGGGTACTAGACTAGGAGCTTTGCCCATTTCCCAGTTTCTCTTTTTAGCTCCTGTGTTTTATATTAATTAATGGTGCAGTGACAGATTTTTTTCCTCAAGAAATTTGGTCAGGCTGCTTTTGCACATGTTGAGCTGGGAAACAAACTGATTGATATGCAGCAAAGAGATGATTGCGTGTCTTCAGGAAGTATAGGGAAATTTTCAGCAAAGAAAAAGAGTGCTGTGAGATGAATTAGCAAGCTGGTATTATATAGATGAATTTTAAACAGTTGGACTCAGTAGACAGCATGTTTTTAACTAAGGATATGACAAAGTTTGCCTGTCAGTTCTTCCTGGGACGTTGAGACTTTAGGCGGGCGGAGGTGCACACTGTGCAGGGCAGCTTCCGTGATGAGCTGCTTTGGGTGTGTGGACTGGGCACTCTGGGGCAGGGCTTGGCCTTCCGTGCTGGCCCGGCGCGCAGGCTCCACAGCCAGATGCACACGCCCATCCAGCACCTACATTTTCAGGCCAAAGCCAGAATGGGCTCCTGACAGCAGGAATGAGCTCAAGGACTAAGGCTGAAAACCAGTCCAGAGCGTCAGGTGTACTGTTCCCCAAGGTGAAGCACAAATACCCTTTGTTGTTGTAGTTCTCAGAGTAGATGTCTTTTCAGAGGAAATCTGAACTTAGAGAAAGTCAGAAACCATCTTCCGCACGATGAGGTACCATGCAACATTATTTGTGATTTTGAAAAATTGTGAACAACCCAAATGGCCCAAATTGGAGGATCTTAATAAAATGAATGGTTATAATAGATGAATTTTAATGGGTGAGTTGTTTTTGACTATGTCAGAGTCTTTTTTTTTTTTTTTTTTTTAAGATTTTATTATTGACAGAAAGCATAAGCAGGGGGAGGGACAAAGGGGAGGGAGAAGCAGGCTCTCACTGATCAGGGAGCTCTGACCAGGGGCTTGATCCCAGGACCCTGAAATCATGACCTGAGCTGAAGGTAGACAGTAGACTGAGCCACCCAGGCACCCCATGTTAGATTATTTCTAAAAACACAAAAACCCTTTTTACTAAAGTAGAGATGCAAGTTGTCATAACAATATAAAAATACTGTAACATGACAAAATATGAAAATCTCAAATGAAAATCCAGTGTCTTATTTATTGGGAAAATTCCAGAAGCATTTCATTTAGAGTCAGGAGAAAAATAAATAAGGATGACCACACTATAACCACTATTTTTGTTGTTGTTCTGGACAGACTATAGTACAAACAAAATTATTTTTTTTTAAAGATTTTATTTATATATTTATTTAAATTTATTTGACAGATCACAAGTAGGCAGAGAGGCAGGCAGAGAGAGAGGAAGGAAAACAGACTCCCTGCTGAGCAGGGAGCCCGATGCAAGGCTCGATCCCAGGACCCTGGGATCATGACCTGAGCCAAAAGCAGAGGCTTTAACCCACTGAGCCACCCAGGCGCCCCAAGATTTTATTTATTTATTTGACAGAGATCCCAAGTAGGCCGAGAGGCAGGCAGGGGATGGAGGGGAAGCAGGCCCCCTGCTGAGCAGGCAGCCCAATGCAGGGCTCGATCCCAGGACCCTGGGATCATGACTTGAGCCGAAGGCAAAGGCTTAAAACCCACTGAGCCACCCAGGTGCCCCTAGACATTTAAAAAAAGATCTTTAAAAAATTTTTAAGAAATAAGTGTTATAAAAATATTCTAAAAATTTGGCCTGGTGGCCAAATTGCAGTTTTTGTCATAAGTGATTATTTGTACTTAAAGGAGTTGACTGAAACTTATACAAGATAAGAAAGATAGGGGCACCTGGGTGGCTCAGTGGGTTGGCCCGCTGCCTTTGGCTCGGGTCATGGTCCCAGGTCCTGGGTTCGAGCCCTGCATCAGGCTTTCTGCTCATCCAGGGGCCTGCTTCCTCCTCTCTCTCTGCCTGCCTCTCTGCCTACTTGTGATCTCTCTCTGTCAAAATAAATAAAATCTTTAAAAAAAAAAAAAAGACTAATATAGGGACGCCTCAGTGGCTCAGTTGTTAAGTGTCTGCCTTCAGCTCAGGTCATGATCCCCAGATACTGGGATTGAGCCCTGCATCGGGCTCCCTGCTCAGCAGGAAGCCTGCTTCTCCCTCTCGCACTGCCCCTGCTGTGTTACCTCTCTTACTGTGTCTTTCTCTGTCAAATAAATAAAATCTTTAAAAGGAAGGAAGAAAGAGACGAAACGTAATATGAAGACAATATCTTAATGGAAATTATAATGGAAAAGAAGTTTTTTACACAAGGAGAAAAAGAACATACCTAGAAATATATATATATATATATATATATGATTTTTATGAAGAAAATTTTTAAATACTGTTGAGAGATGTAAAAGAACTGAATGAATGCATGATACAACTGGTTCTTGGGTCCATATAAATGTTTTTTCTTATTGAATAAGTTTATAAATTTGTGCTGCTACTAGTGAGAATAGCAGTAGAATGGTATTGTTTAAGTTAATCATAAAGTTAATGTAGGAAACTTAAGATGAAAACTAGCTATAAAAAAAAAAATTCTGGTAGAAGTCACTATCCAAGGGGGATTAACCTTAGTATATATTAAAGCATATAGAAATTTCACAGTTAAAGCAATTTGATCTTGGCACATAAATCAGTAGAATAATTAGGGGCCCAGATCCATCGACAAATTTACTGTGTATTCAAAGTAGCATTTAAAATCAGCAGAGGGAGGTGCCTGGGTGGCCCAGTTGGTGAAGCGTCTGCCTTCAGCTCAGGTAATGATCCCAAGATCCTGGGATTGAGTCCTGCATTGGGCTCCCTGCTCAGTGGGGAGCCTGCTTCTTCCTCTCCCACTTCCCCTGCTTGTGCACTTGCACATTCTCTCTCTCTCTTTGTCAAATAAATAAATAATATTTTTAAAAATATAAGTAAGATCAGAGGAAAAAAAATTGCTGAGTCAATGAATGTTGTTGAGATAACTGAATAGCCATCTGGGAAAAAAAAAATTGGCTCTTTACCTCTGTTCCCTAGTCTAAAATTCCAGGTGAATCAAAAATTTAAACATAAAATAAGTACAAAATAATCAGTGATGACATTTTGCCTGTCTTCACTGAGTGGGTAAAGTGGCAATGCTTTGTCAGATTTTCTTTTTTCTTCACACAAAGAAAACGTTTGTTTGAAGTAAAGAAGGTGATCACTGGGAATGGCTTCCAGAGCTGTGACTCTGCCAGAGAGTAACAAAACCGGTTACAAAGCAGCACCAGCCACAGTATCACTGCCCACGGATACAGATAAATACATATTTTTTTTTTTTGTAGTCAGGTCCTTGGTGGAATTTTTTTTACTCCACAGTTGGCCTCTTTATTAGGCCATAAAAGGGGCACCTGGGTGGCTCAGTCATTAAGCGTCTGCCTTCAGCTCAGGTCATGATCCCAGGGTCCTGGGATTGAGCCCGGCATCCGGCTCCCTGCTCAGTGGGAAGCCTGCTTCTCCCTCTCCCACTCCCCCTGCTCGTGGTCCCTCTCTCGCTGTGTCTCTCTCTGTCAGATAAATAAAATCTTAAAAAATAAAAGGCCATAAAGCAGAAAGGCATGTGTGATACTGTTAATTTAAAATGTGGAGTCCACGCCACTGGTAGCTGCTGACACGATTGCCAGTTTATGTGTGAAGAACACTTTCCCCCTTTCCTTCACCTCCTTGTTGCTTAGGATGAGGAGACGCCATGATTTAAAGCCAGGGAGTGAGAGCAGGAAAGCCTTCCCGAGTCAGCAGGACCTGTCCTATATCCCCCTCCGTTGTAAGGAATCCACTTTTGGCATCACAGGCGGACTGGGGAAGGAGCAACGGATGCTCCCACTCAAAGCCCCTGGGCAGCAGTGCCTGAGGTCTTGTCTTTTTCTCCACGACTCACCTGCTGTGAACTTAGAAAACCGTAGCAGTGAAGGTCAGTGTGTTGGTGAGCTCATGGCCTGCTCTAAGTGAAGTGTGATAAAAAGGAATCACTACCATAATCAAAAGGAAAAAAAGAAAAGTGTCCTTTTTCCTGAAAATAACAAAAAGTGGTAGAAGTATTCTACCCTTGGGAAACATTTAAAAACAAAAACAAAAAAACCTCTCTGGCTAGAGATACCCTGAGTATGTCTTAAACCTCAGAACTATTCTTTTTTTCAAGATTTTATTTATTTGACAGAGGGAGCGAGTGAGCAGAGAGGGAGAAGCAAACTCCCCGCAGAGCAGGGAGCACAACATGGGGCTCAGTCCTACAACCTGAGCTGAAGGCGAACGCTCGACTGTGCCACTCAGGCAACCCTAAATCTCAGAACTATTTAGAAAAAAAAAAAAAGATTAATGAACATACCTAAAACTCTACTCTATAGTCCTTTGTTTACAGAAGAATGCCACCTAAGGCAGGAGGAATGGTAGATGGAGAAAAATTCCCTCTCTCACATTAACACACCAGTGTTTGCTTCAGGCAGTAAGACTCCTGGGGTACCTGGACAGGCGGATGAAAGACTGAGGAACAGGATAATCCTAAGGATTAGGGAGAAGGTCCCTTTACAGTAAAAAACCCTAGTACGTACCATCCTAACCCAGTGATTAAATTTATCACCATCAGTGTTGGACAAACTGAACACCGTTGCCTTTTGCTGGGATCTGCTGAAAAGATCATAGCATCACCTAAATAATGTGTTTATTTGAGTTGGATCACGAGGAAACAAATCCGAATGTAAAGGCACGGTGTGAGACAGCTGGCCTGGATTCTGCCAAAAGTCAGATACCAACAGAGACAAAAAGGCTGGGCCGAGGCACACAGCTTAGTAGACGCTAACCGGACATCAAGACGGCAGTATGTAGTCCTTGGTTAGATCCTGAATTCAGGGAGCTTTAAAAAAAATTGAAATGATCTTATCGGGTAACTGGGTAAGTGTGGGTGTGGACTGCCAATCAGTAGTGTCGAATTCATGTTGGGCTTCCTGACCAGGACCCGCATGGGTAGCAGTCCAGGATACACACACAGGGGTCACTAGGGTTAAGGTGTGAGGTCTGCAACTAACTCAGAATCATTCAGTAAAGTATTTCGATTTCACATGTGTGTCTTTGTGTATGCATGTGTGTGTACTGTATGCAGGTTCCTAGATTAGAGAGAGACTTACAAAAGGGGAGGGAGTTAAAAGTTGGTAAATCTCTTAGAACATACAAGGTTACAATGTTGCCATTTTTCTCCAGCTCTGTTTTTTTTTTTTTTTTTTTTTTAATAAAACAGGTAGGGAGAGTTTTTGTTTTTTTTTTTTTAAGATTTTATTTATTTATTTATTTGACAGAGAGAAATCACAAGTAGATGGAGAGGCAGGCGGAGAGAGAGAGAGAGAGGGAAGCAGGCTCCCCACTGAGCAGAGAGCCTGATGCGGGACTCAATCCCAGGACTCTGAGATCATGACCTGAGCCGAAGGCAGTGGTTTAACCCACTGAGCCACCCAGGCGCCCCTTTTTCTTTCCTTTTCAAAGATTCTATTTATTTATTTGACAGAGATCACAAGTAAGCAGAGAAGCAGGCAGAGAGAGGGGAGGAAGCAGGCTCCCTCTGAGCAGAGAGCCTGATTCGGGGCTTCATCCCAGGACTCTGGGATCATGACCTGAGCCGAAGGCAGAGGCTTTAATCCACTGAGCCACCCAGGCGCCCCTAGGGAGAGATTTTCTAATGTATAAATTAATATAAATAAACTAGACTCAGGGCACCTGGGTGGCTCAGTCAGTTAAGTGTCTGCCTTTGGCTCAACTCATGATCCCAGGGTCCTGGGATTGAGTCCCACATCGGCTCCTTGCTCAGCTCTCCCTTTGTTTCTCCCCCCAGCTCATGCTCGCTCTCTCTCTGAAATAAATAAAATCTTTTGTTTTTGTTTTAAGATTTTTTTGTTTATTTCTTTGAGAGAGAGAGAGAATAAGAGAGAGTGCCATGAGAGGTCAGAGGGAGAAGCAGACTCCCCACCAAGCAGGGAGCCTGATGTGGGATTCGATCCCAGGACTCTAGGGTCATGACCTGAGCCGAAGGCATCTGCTTAACCAACTGAGCCACCTAGGCGCCCAATAAATAAAATATTTTTATGAAAATAAATAAACTAGGGATGCCTGGATGTCTGTCGGTTAAGCAACTGCTTTAGGCTCTGGTCATGATCCCAGGGTCCTGGGATCAAGCCCCGCATCAGGCTCTCTGCTCAGCAGCGGGCATGCTTCTCCCTCTCCCTTTGCTTCCCTCTCTGCCTACTTGTGCTATCTCTCTGTTGAATAAATAAAGAAAATATTTAAATAAACAAACTCACAAAATGGGAGGTAATATTTACAAACTATGTGGTAAAGGACAGATTTCTTTACTCTGAAAACAGAAAAATAATAACAATCCAAAATACGTTAAAAAAAAAAATAACAGGACAAACAGGCAGTTCACAACCAACATATGTAGAAATGTTTAACCTCATTATAGGAAGTGTGCAAATAAAAACCAAAGGTAAATATTTTTTTAACAGTCTGGCAGACTTCAAAAAGATTTATAATAGGCCCTGGCAGCAGACACAGGGATGAGGCAATAGGCACTCATATGTTAATATTGTGAGCATAAATTGATAAAAGTTTTTTGGAGGGCAGTAGGGATTAAAATTTAAAATCTGTACCTCCCACATCGAGGAATTTACTCCGAGGATGTATCTGTATAGATGCACACAAAGACGTATGTGTAAGGATGTTTGCTGTAGAATTGTTTGTGATAGCAAAAGTTAGGTCCTTTAAATGTACACCAAAGGGGATCAGATGGAGGATTGAATAGGCAGGACAACAGCCATCCCATGCACTGGACAAAGAATGCGGCAGCCTCGGAAGTACCGTGTGAATAAAGCGCATCTTGGATATGCATTTTTAAGTGGAAGAAAGCCAAGAGGCTAGGGCACCTGGGTCGCTCGGTTAAGCATCGACTCTTGATTTCAGCTCAGGTCATATATCTCCTGCTCCGGAGATTAAGCCCCCGCATTGGGCTCCCCACTGAGCGGGGAGTCTGCTTCCCCTTTCCTTCTGCCTCTTACCCTGCTCACACACACACTCTCTCTCTCTAAAAATGAATAAATCTTTTTTAAAAAAGTGCTGAACAATTTATAATGTAACAAAAGAGGGGAGGATCTGGGTGCTAGTTACATGGTTGAGTTCACTTGGTGAAAATTCATCGAGCAGAACACTTAACGAGTCTTGTATTTTGCCATATATATAAAACATATAAAGATCTTACCAAAAAATTCCAAAAAGGGAGGAGACTGTGGGTACACCTATGCCTCTTTATACAAAAAGTGTTTCTGGAAGGATGCACAAGAAACTATTGGGGGCACCTGGGTGGTTCAGTGGGTTAAGTCTCTGCCTTCGGCTCAGGTCATGATCCCAGGGTCCTGGGATGGAGCCCTGCATTGGGCTCTCTGCTCAGCAGGGAGCCTGCTTCCCCCTCTCTCTCTGCTTGCCTCTCTGCCTGCTCGTGATCTCTGTCTTTCAAATATATAAATAAAAGCTTTAAAAAAAAAAAAAACTGTTAACATGGGCTGCTGATGAGGAGAGGTGTTGAGGGATAGAGAGAGGACATTGGTTTTTTAGTTCTGTGTTTGTTTTTCTATGTAAATTACTATTATAGAAGTTAAGGAATTTTCATGAAAGTTTCCTTATACCTTTTAAAGATTTTTTTTTTTTTTTTTTTTTTTTTTTGAGAGAGAGAGCAGAGAGAGAACTCCTTTTACAATCATGGTCCTGGGGCTTGATGCCAGGACCCCGGGATCATGACCTGAGCTGAAGGCAGACACTTACCCAACTGAACCACCCAGGCACCCCATTCTTAACACCTTTTAAGTGATAACAAGGTACACATTTGTAGTAGAATGCCATCTCTATCTCTTTCTCCATCTATATAATATGTTTGAAAAAAAAAAAAGAATGGTAGGAAATGCAAAGTTAAATATTAGCAGATTTTTTTTCTTTTCTCTGTACATTTTCAAGTTTTCTTCTTAAGATCACAGTATTTTTCTGATAGATGAAAATAGGACTGAGGGATTGCTCTCTGTTATTATCCCCTTCCCTCTCACAAAATGTAGCAAATTTTACAGATATGATTGTCCCATTACTCAGAAATCACAGTAGGCTTTATGAATATAAATGTGGCCCAGGTTAATCTATCCAGTAAGATAGAACCAGCATCATTTTGCTGAAGGAACAATCCAGAGGGAAATGAAAAATGCTCAGCCCACTTGCCTGTGTTCTGCTCCTCATAACTTGGTGCGGTCTTGTTTCTAGTTGTTGTGTCCTATAGCAGGGTGCTCAAGACTATTTCATTCAGGCAGTATTTTATTTTATTTTATTTATTTGACAGACAGGGAAAGGGAATACAAGCAGGGAGGGTGGGAAAAGGAGAGGCAGGCTTCCTGCTGAAAAGGAGCGTGATGCGGGGATTGATCCCAGGACTCTGGGATCATGACCTGAGCCAAAGGCAGACTATTAATGACTGAGCCACCCAAGCGCCCCTTCAGGCAGTATTTCATGATCCTCTTTGTGCTCCTTTTTTATTTTATATTTTTTAGAATAACCGCTCAAAGACTTGCCCACTTGAACAAGTGCTTGATGAACTTTAAGCTGGGGAATTTCAGCTATCAGAAAAACCCTCTGAAACTGGGAGAGCTTCAAGGGAATCACTTCACAGTTGTCCTCAGGTAAAGACCTGCAGATAGGAGTGCAAACCAGAGAGGGTCCCCCTGGGCCCCCTCACATCTGTTCAGAATAGTTATTAATCCAGGTGAGCTGGCTCTAGCAGGTGTGGCAGTGAGGGAAGGCCCAGCAGAGCCTCATAGGGCTGGAAGAGCAAATAGTGCTGGAGAATTGTACCAACACCCCCTCACCTCTCAAAACTCAGCTCCTCCTTTGGAAAGGAGCCATGTGCTTCAGACACGGTGTTAAGAGATGGAGAGCCTATGCTTCTGCTTATAGGCAGTAGCTAGGATGGGCAAATTCACAGACACAGAAAGTAGAAGAAAGGTTACCTGGGGCGGGGAGTCTAAGAGGGGGACTTCGGAACTATTGTTTAATGGGTCCAAAGTTTCAGTTTGGGAAGAGTGGGAAGTTCAGGAAGTAGATAGTGGGGAATGTTGCACAACATTGTGGGTGTACTTAAAAATGGCCAAAACAGTCAATGTTACCTGTATTTCACCACCGTTTTTAAAAAAAAAAAAGCAGAGAGTCCTCAGCAGGTGGAGAGAAAGCTGCAGGGGATAAGCGAAAAGCACGAAGCCAGGCCATATCATTGATGATAGGCGTCCCTGAATGTGTTTGACTCTGTTTTTTTCTCTGGGTAACTTGGGCCCTTGCAGAAATATAACAGGAACTGATGACCAAGTTCAGCAAGCTATGAACTCTCTCAAGGAGATCGGATTTATTAACTACTATGGGATGCAAAGATTTGGAACTACCGCTGTCCCCACATATCAGGTTGGAAGGTGCGTATTTAATTTCTTGACTTTTGTCTGAAAGAGCTCACTTGAAAAAAGAAAGGGTTTTTTTTGTTGTTGCTGCTGTTCTTATTCATTCATGTCTGGGCTGAGTGAACCAGTATGTCTCATCAGCTGATCTGTAGACTCCTTCTAATTTTTGTTGTGTTTTAAGATAATGCAAATTAATATAAAAATAATAATAATAAATTAAATCACTGTTCAAAAGGATATAATTTGGAAGGTAAGTTTTTCTCTCATCTGGGATAACCCATCTAGGAATTCTATTCTTAGTTGCTTCCTTACAGGTAAATCTTGACTCAGTACAATAAGCTGTTGGGTAGCCCGACAAAGATGATACAGTTTGTGATCTCTTTTTACAAGTGCTTTCCAGTTTATTAAATTTTCATCTGCACTTTGCCTGCCCTTAAAGAAAGTGGTGTGGGATGGAAATAGTGTGGTAAAGCTTATTTTAAGAACTCTGATTCACTTTCAGGCAATGGAGAATCCCTGTAGTATAACCTAGGGTGGAAATCCCATCAATAAATAATTGGACTCTTGATCTTGGGGGTCATTAAAGCTCCATGTTGGGTGTAGATATCACTAAATAAATAAACTTAATAAAAATAAACTTTAAAAGGGACACCTAAGTTGGAAGAGCATGCAACTCTTGATCCCTGGGTCATGAGTTCAAGCTCCACATTCAGGTGTAGAGATTACTTAAATAAATATTTTTTTCTAAGATTTTTTTTTTTTTTAAGATTTTATTTATTTATTTATTTGACAGAGATCACAAGTAGGCAGAGAGCCTGATGCAGGGCTCAATCCTAGGACTCTGGGATCATGACCTGAGGTGAGGGCAGAGGCCTAACCCACTGAGCCACCCAGGTGCCCCTAAGATTTTTTTTTTTTTTTTTTTTTTTTTTTTTTTTTTGAGAAAGAGAGAGATACAGAGTGGGTGGAGGGAGGAGCAGAGGGAGAAGCGGACTCTACACTGAGCATGGAGCCCGATGCAGGACTCCATCCCAGGACCCTGGGATCATGACCTGAGCTGAAGGCAGATGCTTAACCAACTGAGCCACCCAGGTGCCCAAAAAGATAAACTTTTAATACATGCCTACATACTTACTTGGATTTGGAAGCCTAAACCTGAATATGCTGTCCAGTAGATTATTAAATAAAGTAATCATTTTCATGGTTATAGAAGTCATGAGTTGGAAGTGATCTGAAGGATAAGGTAGTTCATGGTCTTACTTGTGTTTCAAACCCTTTTTCTAACAAAGGTGAAATTTAGGGTTAGGGGTCTGCTGGAGCTCACTAGTTGGTCCTCTGTAGCCCTGGGAGCAGAGGACTTCTCTTGATTCCTGTGCATGGTTCCAGCAGTTGACTACACATACTCGCGTTTGTTCATGCTTTTTTTTTTTTTTAAGATTTTATTTATTTATTTGACAGAGATCACAACTAGGCAGAGAGTCAGGCAGAGAGAGAGGAGGAAGCAGGCTCCCTGCTGCACAGAGAGCCCAATATGGGCCTCAATCCCAGGACCCTGAGACCATGACCTGAGCCGAAAGCAGAGGCTTTAACCCACTGAGCCACCCAGACGCCCCATGTTCATGCATTTTTTTTTTTTTTTAAAGATTTTATTTATTTATCCGACAGACAGAGATCACAAGTAGGCAGAGAGGCAGGCAGAGAGAGAGAAAGGGAAGCAGGCTCCCAGCCGAGCAGAGAGCCCGATGCGGGCCTCGATCCCAGGACCCTGAGATCATGACCTGAGCCGAAGGCAGCGGCTTAACCCACTGAGCCACCCAGGCGCCCTGTTCATGCATTTTTAAACGCACAAAATGATTGGAGTGGCTCAGTTGGTTAGGCATCTGACTCTTGGTTTTGGCTGAGGTTATGATCTCAGGGTTGTGGGATCAAGCTTCTCATAGGGGTCCGCACTCAGTGTGTTTGAGATTCTTTCCCACTCTGCCCCTCCCCCTGCTCGCACATACTTTCTTTCTCTCAGATAATAAAGTCTTTTTTAAAAAATGAAATAAAGTTTTAGAAAAGCACAAAATGATAAAAATCTCATGCCTCTACTTCTTTGAGGCAGTGTTGTGGAGATTAAAAACTCAGGCAGTTCTGAGCCTCAGATTACCCATCTGTTAAATGGAGATCATGAAGTGATGTGATATTTATGCATCCCCTATTGCTGTGTCTAGGATATAGTAGGTGCTCAATAAGCAGAAAGTAGTATTTTAAAGCTAAAGCATACCAAGCAGAGAAAGAATATTTACCGGAAAGAAAACTAAAGTCACTAAATATCATTATTATTAGATAGTAAATGATCATGTTTTCAATTTTGCTAAATGGTCAGAGGACATTGATAAAAATAGTGAAGATATTAATTGTATCATGGGACAGAATATTTAAAGGGAAGACTGTATCAGCCTTTTGTTTTGTTTTGTTTTAAATAGCATTTATTTTTTAAGTAGGTTCCATGCCTGACTTGGTGCTTAAATTCATGATCTCGAAATCAAGAGTTGTACACTCCACTGACAAGCCAGCCAGATGCCCCAGGCTATATCAGCTTTTTTTTTTTTTTCCCAAAATTTTACTTATTTTAGAGAGAAAGAGCACAAGCATGAGTGGAGTTGGGGGAAGGGAGGGAGAGAATCTCAAGCAGACTGTGCCCTGAGTGCAAAGCCTAACAGGGCTTAGTCTCATGACCCTGAGAGCATGACCTGACCCAAAACCAAGAGTCAGACTCTCACTGACTGACCCACTGAAGTGCCCTGTATGAGTTTTTGAATTTGTAATTAATTTGGCAGAAGAATAGCCAGGGGACCCTGCAAATGTACTTCAAAGATAATGTAAAATGGCTAATGAAAATAAGATCAGATTTATCAAAGTGTAGAAAGGAACAAAAATTGCATTGCTTTCCCTAAGTATAGTCATTATACAGTCCATTCAAAATTTCAAACCAGCAGTTTCCTAGCTTCAGAGCAGCCCCCTATTACCATCATAGGATCTCTCAAGGGAAAAACAAAACCACCCTTAGTTTATAGATTAAAGATGGAAAAATGACTTTTATCCACAGTTTTTAAAGAACCCTTATAAAGACAAAAGAAACAAATAACAGTCTAAAAATTGGCAAGTGATCTGAGCAGACATTTCTCTAAAGAACATAGACTAATGGCCAGTAAGCACACAAAAAGATGCTCAACATCACTAGGGAATCACTAATCATTAGGGAAAAGCAATTTAAAAATATATATATTTATTTATTTGACAGACAAAGATCACAAGTAGAGAGGCATGCTGAGACAGAGGGGAAGCAGGCTCCCTGCCGAGTCAAGAGCCCGATGCAGGGCTCGATCCCAGGACCCTGAGATCATGACCTGAGCCAAAGGCAGAAGCTTTAACCCACTGAGCCACCCAGGTGCCCCAGGGAAAAGCAGTTTAGAACCACAGTGAGCTATCACTTCATATGCACTATGATAGCTGACATCACAAAGACAGACGATAGCAAGTGTTGGTGAGGATGTGGAGAGATTGGAACCCTCACGTGCTGCAGGTAGAAATGTAAACCAGTACAGCCATTTTGGATAACAGCCTGGCTAGTCCCCAGAAGGTTCAGTCATACAACTTAGCTGTTGTACTCTAGGTGTATACTCAGGAGTTGAAAACATGTTTACACAGAAATTTACACCAATGTTTATAGCAGCCAAAAAGAATGGAAACAACCCAGATGTCCCATCAACTAATAAATGGTTAAACAAAATGTGGTGTATCCATACAATGGAATATTATTCAACAATGAAAGAGAATGGAGTGGGGCGCCTGGGTGGCTCAGTGGGTTAGGCTGCTGCCTTCGGCTCAGGTCATGATCTCGGGGTCCCGGGATCGAGTCCCACATCGGGCTCTCTGCTCAGCAGGGAGCCTGCTTCCTCTTCTCTCTCTCTCTGCCTGCCTCTCTGCCTACTTGTGATCTCTGTCTGTCAAATAAATAAATAAAATCTTAAAAAAAAAAAAAAGAGAGAATGGAGTACTGACTCCGACTACGTGGATGGACCTTGAAAACATGCTAAGTGAAAGAAGCTGGTCACAAAAGGCAAGATATTGTAGGATTCATATATATGAAATATTCAGAATAGGCAAATACGTAGAGACAGAAAGCTGATTAGTGGTTGCCTACGTTTGGGGAGGGGTAGCAGAGAGTGACTGCAGATGGGTGTAGGATTTCTTTTGGGGTGCTAAAAATGTTCCAGAATGATTGTGTAATGTCAACAATTCTGTGATTATACCAAAAGCATTGAATTGTGCACTTAAATAGATGAATTATATGGATATATGAATTATACCCCAGTAAAGCTGTTTTTATTATTTTTTTAAAGTGGAATAAATCCTTGCATATATGGTCAAATGATATTTGACGAGTAACAAGACCAGTGGGGAGAGGACAGTCTTTTCAACAGATTATGTTGGGGAAATTGGATTATACACATAAAAAAAGTGAAGTTGGACCCTTAACACCATTACAAGTTGTCTCACACCATTCACAAAAATTAACTAAAAATAGATCCAAGACCTGAACCACTAAAATTATAAAATTAGGGGAAAACCTCATGACATTTGATTGCCAATTTCTTGGATCTAACAGTAGGTTGGGTTCCATAAAATCAAAAATCTCTGTGTAGAAAGGGCACTATCAACAGAATAAGAAAGCAGTCCGCAGAATGGGAGAAAATATTTGCAGGTTATCTGTTGAGGGGTTAATGTCCAAAACATAAAGAGTTCCTTACAACTCAACAATAACAAAACAACTTGATTAAAAATTGACAAAGAACTTGAATAGACCTTTCATAAAGAAGAAATGCAAATGACTTATAAACTAATAATGAAAAGATTACCAATCAAGATTACCAATCATTAAGGAACAAATCAAAACCATAATGAGATGATTTTTTATACCCATTAGACCATTATTAAATAAATTGTTGGTGAAGATGTGGGAAAATAGGAACCCTTGTGCATTGCTAATGGGAATATAAAATGGGCCTGCTGCTATGGAAAATGATACAGTAATTCTTCACAACATCAAATGTAGAATCACCATATGATCCATAAATTCCATTTTTTAGTGTCTACCCAGAAGAATTGAACATGAACACTCAGCAAGTATTTACTCACCCATGTTTTTAAGAGCAGTGTTCACAACAGCCGAAAGGTGGACGCAATCAAGTGTCCATTAACAGGTGAATGGATCCAAGACATGTTAGATCGATACAATGGAGAATCCTTCAGCTTTGACAGGAAAGAGACTCTGACACATGCTACAACATGCATAGACCTTGAAGACTTTCATGCTGAATGAAATAAGCCAGGCACAGAAGGACAAAAACTGTGTAAATCCTCTTACCTGAGGTAACTCGCATAGTTTCATACGTAGTATGAAACTCGCATAGATTCATACATGAAGTGGAGCAGTGGTTGCCAAGAGACAGCAGAGTTTCAGTTGAGGAAGATGTGAAAGTTCTAGGGGCAGGTCGTCCTGATGGTTACAGTGTGAATGCACTCAGCACCGTAGAACTGTACACTTGAAAAATGGCTAAAATTAAGAGTTTTATGTTATGTGTTTTATATACAATTAAAGGGTGGCTCAGTGGGTTGGGTCTGTGCCTTCAGCTCGGGTCTTGATCTCAGGATCCTGCTCAGGGGGGAGCCTGCTTCCCCCTCTCTCTCTGCCTACTTGTGATCTCTGTCTGTCAAATAAATAAATAAATAATCTTTTAAAAAAAAGTTGGAAGAAAGATAACGTAAGAAAAGTAGGAAACATCTTAACGTGTAGAGGACCAGATAGAATGGCCTCTTGTAAATGAAATCTACACATATTTCATACGGCACTAGGTAGTGAACTTTCATGTATGTGGCAGCATCTTAGGAAACTTGATAGTATACCACGCGTTGGCAGACTTTTTCTTTGAAGGGCCAAGTAGTAAATGTCTTGGGCTTGGTGGGCCAAGGAGTGTTCATAGCAGGTGCTCAGCTCTGCTGTTAAAACAGTGTGGAAGGAGTCACATACGATGCGTCAGGGAGGAGCACAGGTGTTTTCAAGAAACCTATTTACAAAATCAAGGGGCCAGCCAGGTCACGGGTTTTTGAACACAGACATCTTCTATGCCACCTGACCGACCAGTGCCTCATCCTGAACTCATTCTCTGCTCTCTCTGGAGGTGTTGTGGATAGTCTAGACAGTTGCATAATGTGTCATCCAGGAGAATATTGAAGGACTGATAGAGCATGGCTTCTTCTAGGACTGTTAAGGATGGCCAGGAGTAAGAGTCTGTTATGTAATTAATCACATTAGTAGATAAAAAATCGCTATGATCCTATCATTGGATACCAAACAGCATTTTATACAGTTTAATATGCAAAAATATGCCATATAGGTTTCTTAAATATGAAAAATAAAAACCCCAGTTAGCTAGAACAAAAATTAGTAGAAGGGATTTCGGTATTCTTTTGGTGGGGAAAGCCTTTCTTCTTTTAAAGTTTTAGTTTTAGAGAGAGGGAAAAAGTAAGTAGGCAGGGCGCTGGAGGAGGAGGAGAAAATCTCAAGCAGACTCCCCACTGAGCATGGAGCCTGACTTGGGGCTCGCTATGGAGCTCAACCTCACAGTCATGGGATCATGAGATCATGACTTGAGCCAAAACCAAGATTTGGGCACTTAACTAGGGAAGGCCCTTCTAAGCATGACTCCAACACCAGAAATCTTAGCTGGAAGAATTCAGGTAAGATACCCGAAATAGAATTTTTGTATGGCAACATATAATGGAATAAAAGTTAAAGGAAAAATTGGATATGCTTACAGATTTATCAAAAACATCATGGAGGCACCTGGTTGGTTCAGTCAGCATGTGACTCTTCATCTTGGGGTTGTGAGTTCTACCCCCACAGTCTTTAATGGGGACCCTGGGTGGCTTAGTGGATTAAGCGTCTGCCTTTGGGTCAGGTTATGATCCCAGAGTCCTGGGATCAAGTCCCACCTGGGGCTCGCTGCTCAGTGGGGAGTCTGCTCCTCCCTCTGCCCCTTCCCTTCCCTGTCCACCCCCCAACCCCACCGCTCGTTGCCTCAGTTTCTGGTGCTCGCTCGCTCTCAGATAAAATCTTAAAAAAAAAAGTTACAAAAAATACTCTCTAAAGTATTGATTTAGATAGTGTTAGATAACAGGTAACCTTTCTTACATACTATTTAATTTTTAAGAAGCATATATTATAATCAGTAAAAATAAAGGTATTTCCATTTTGGCAAGAATAGTAAGGAAGGATAAAGTGTTATTTATTCTGTTTGTCTAGGCAAGAAGGTATTAACAAAGGGGAGAAGTTTCTTGAGAAGTTTCAAATAAGTTTTAGTGCAGAAAGGCTTAACTTTGATTTATACACATAATACCTTGTATAACAGCTTGATGAGTTGGTAGTATTTATACTATTAGCATTTTAAAACTGAGGGTGATACTGAATGTTAATGAGTGAACATGCTCTTCATTTTGTTCTCTCGTTTTTAAGTTCTTTTGGCATTTACGTTTGAAACCTTTATCATTATATTAGTTTTCCAGCTCACTGTTGCATTTAATAAAATATAGACAGTTAACATGATTTGTGACTGCACAGATTTTGACATATAAAATACATCTTACTGCAAAATTAAGTAAAATCAATGATGTTTAATTTTAGAGCTATCCTGCAGAATTCCTGGACTGAAGTCATGGATTTAATATTGAAACCCCGTTCTGGAGGTATGAATAAAATTCATGTTAATGAAAGAAATAGAATATTTTGTTAAGTATTTGTGGAATTGCTTTGAATAAAAAGTATGTGTGCTTACTGGGGGTCGTTATTTCAGAATTTTCAAGATTGTTTTTATAGTAAAATAAAAAGATGGTTCATTTTTCATAAATTCTGTGTGTATATATATATAGATGTGAGATTTATAACTTATATCCTGTTTTCAGCAGTTTAGCTCATGTAATTTATTCATTCATAAATGAATACATGTATTTCCTTTTCCCTGTGCTCTGTTAAATCTCTGAACATTCAGGAATGCAGGCACATTTCACTTGTAGTTAATTTTTAAGCATAGTGTGATAGAATGTAAAAACTGGGCCAAAAAATGTTGAGGATTTTTAGTTTAAAGAGTTTGTCAGGAACTTCCCAGAAAGTACCTCTACATTCATACTGTATGAAAAAAAGATTTCAGTGCTTCTGTACAAGGGCGCCTAGGTGGCTCAGTCAGTTAAGGGTCTGACTTTTGATTTCAGCGCAGTTCTTGATCTCAGGGTCCTGAGTTGGAGCCCCACTTTGGGCTCTGTGCTGGGCGTAGTGCCTCTTTAAAAAAAAAAAAAAAAAAGAAAAAACCTGTACAAATTATCAAAACAGGTATGCCCTTTGGATAATCGTTTCCAAATTAAAAGAGATAAAGTTGTCTAATTTTAAGGAGAGTGGCCTCTTAAATTTGCCCACCCAGTAGAGAAGGAGAAGGAAGAAAGGACTACCTGGGTTTTGTCTTGTGACTCAGCCATTGTTATGGAACAGTAATGGTGTTTAAATCCTGGGGTGGCAGAAGGTGGACAGAGCTGGCTGGTTCAGTGCACTCTGCCTGTCCTGCCTTGTCACGTTCTGGTGGCTGTTCTCAGGTGAGCAGAAGCTGTTCAGAGTACCTGAAGCACAGAGAGCCATTTCTCATTTTGTGTTCTCTCGGCAGCACATTAAGTTACGGAAACCTGCCTGTCAATAATTTATTTTAATCACAGCTTTTCTTCCCTCCCAGCTGAAAAGGGCTACTTGGTTAAGTGCAGAGAAGAGTGGGCGAAGACCAAAGACCCAGCCGCTGCCCTCAGAAAACTTCCTGTCAAAAGGTGTGTGGAAGGGCAGCTGCTTCGAGGACTTTCAAAATATGGAATGAAGAATATAGTCTCTGCGTTTGGCATAGTGAGTCCTATTTGTGAAGTCAGGCGAATGACTTGAGGTGGCTTAATGCTTTTTAAATTTTTTCTTTAAATATTTTACTAAATTTTGAGAGAGCAGAAGGTAAATAAGGATCCTTTGGTGATCTCTGACCAGAGTGATCCTTGTCTGTGCCCTGAACGGTGATGGGGGCGGAGGGTGGGTGAAGGAAATGTTGGCAATAACTATTAACGTTGAGGGCATGAGGAGAGCATTGAAGTGGAAGATACTATCCACGAGAAAATTAAAATTAGCCATTTTGGTACTTCAGAAATTCACAGACCATGTTAGAGTTCGTTTCTTGGTCATTCTCCAGGTTCAGCCCTCTGACCTGCCTAAGAAGCTGCACGAGGAGTGGTCTAAATGATCACATTTTAGTTTGGTTTCTTCGTGGTGGTTCAGCAGTGGGTCCCGTCTTGGCACGCGTGGCCTTTGCTAGCATTTGGATACCTGTAACCCAGAAGAGACTGAAGTTTAACTCTTCACCTTCTGTCTTATCTACTCTTCCCCAGGGAAACAAAACAGCGTTTTTGCTGCATTAAATTAGTTGTCCGTTCAGTCCTTTAGGTTTTCTCCTTCCATGGAATTAATCAGGAAGGATGCCTGGTCTGCTCTGTAAGTGACATGTCAATTTCTGCAGTCAGAGTGCTGTGTCTTTGAATCAGGGTATAGGGTCTCCCGGAGTTGCCTTCACTGCATGAATGCCTGGCAGCTGCTGAAGTCAGAGCGACTGAGCACCCGTAGGCACAGGGGCTCTGTCCCTCACACTGGTTGCTGTGCGTCACTCAGTTTCTACCCATTCAGCGTATGAGCTGCTTATCCTAGGGTCACCACTAAACCAATGAGATGTCTTGGAAAGTACAGTACTTCTAATACTCAGAATGTGTATTTTTTTTTCCTTGCCCATTTTTTTCTTTCTTCCAGATACCAAGAAATAATCGCCTGATGTATATTCATAGCTATCAAAGCTATGTGTGGAATAACATGGTAAGCAAGAGAATAGAAGAGTATGGACTGAAACCTGTTCCAGGAGACCTTGTTCTCAAAGGAGGTAAAAAGGCAGATAGCCTCATTCCATCCAACTAGGCTTAGCTGTTTAACACTAGTGCTTAAAATGCAACCTGGCCACTAAAGAGAGAGAGATGTCTGGTAAGGTTGAAATGGAAAGACGTTGTAAACTTGGGTTGAACAGTTTGGACCTGTGTCTTTAATGAAAATATATATCTAGTTAGGGGCTCCTGGGTGGCTCAGTTTGTTAAGTGTCTGCCTTTGGCTCAGGTCATGATCCTGCAGTCCTGGGATCGAGCCCTGTACCGGGCTCCCGGCTCAGTGGGGAGTCTGCTTCTCCCTCTGCCTGCCACTCCCCCTGCTTGTGCTCTGTCTCTCTCTCTGTCAAAGGAATAATCTCCAATTTGAAAAAGTGCCTAACTCTCTCTGGGTCTCTGGGCCTTCATTTTCTCAGCTAGAATAAGATTTGGATTCAGTGTTGCCTTAAATCTTTTTCCAAACTGTAATCTGGGTCTTGCAAATACTCCTCTCTACTTTTGGATATACCTCGGCCTCTCAGCTGTTGTCTGCCAATTTCAAAGAGTTTCTTTAAGTCAACACTCAGCTGGAGCCTGCTTTACATACCGGCCATGATATAACAGACATTTAGTGCATACCCTGTGCCCACAGCATTCATAAGACACACAGATGATCCCTCTGATGCCGAGCCCTCCCACCACGGGCCAGGCCCTGTGCTAAGCCCTTTGTCTGCATTTTCTGGTTTAAAGTTCATAGTATGCTGTGAAGTATTCTCTCTGTTCTTCAGACGAGGTTCACAGGGTTCCACGGCTGGTTAAAGAAAGAAAAGCGGGGGCGCCTCTGCCTTTGGCTTGGATCATGATCTCAGGGTCCTGGGATCGAGCCCCACATCGGGCTTTCTGCTCAACAGGGAGCCTGCTTCCCCCACCCTTTCTGCCTACTTGTGATCTCTGTCTGTCAAATAAATAAATAAAATCTTTAAAAAAAAAAAAAAAGAAAGAAAAGGCAGGGATTCAGAATCAAGATCTGCCTGTTTCCACAGTCCACTTCCTTTTGGCCTACCCACCTGTCCTTCTACTGTCTGCAGACATAGCCTGCTTGTCTGCATGTATGCCTGAGAGATCCAGGTTTCTGTTGAGAAATGTTAATTATCCTAAATTAATAGTATTTAACCTCATTTAGTGTTGATTACATCCAGTGTATTTTGATGTCCCATGTGCCATTACATTTCATTCTCTAAATGCAGATGGATTTTTTAAAATTATTCTCTTAGCAAAATGCATCCATTGATGATAGAATTCTAGATGGTATTTTACAGTGTTTATAAAGGAGCTAATCATTTAATGCAAACATTCTAAAAAATTGAGGGTGCAGCTGAGAAATACATTTTTTTTTTTTTTGGCTTCCCACTTATTCTCAGTCCATGGTTTTTATTTCTTGGGTAGAGCAGAAAAGACAAAAAGATCTCTAACTTCATTTCTTAAGCTTTGTAGGCCACTCAGCCATGTCAGCTTGCCCTTCTGACTTCTTAGATGTGTATAATTTTAGAAGCTCAGGCTCATGAAAATATTACCTATTTTCACTATTTTTCTCAATTTCTCTTTGTGAATTTGCAGCTACAGCTACCTACATCGATGAAGAAGATGTTAATAATTACTCCATCCATGATGTGGTAATGCCCTTGCCAGGTTTTGATGTTATCTACCCAAAGCATAAAAGTAAGTTCCCTATTTGGGGAAAACAGTCCAAACAAAGTTTGACATATTTAAGCCATTGGCTGTGAAGAATAGAGAGAGGAGGGAAAAGTAATCAGTACTTGAAATAGAATTTTAGAACTTTGATTTCCATCAGACTTGAAAATGTTTCAATTTCAAGCATTTATAAATCATATTTATATATAAAGTCCCCCAGGAAGGGATGTATTCAGATAGATAAATTAATTTTTTTTTATTTTTAAGAAGTCTCTACACCCAACATGGGGCTCAAACTTATAACCCCAAGATCAAAAATCCCTTGATCTACTGATTACTCCAGCCAGGCCCCCCTGAATAATTAAAATTGAGAAACAAAATGGTGGTGGTGGTGGCAGCGGTAATGGGGAGTTTAGTAGTGGTGGTATTATTGTTCCTAGTGTTGCTGTTATTAGTGGCATCATTTAAATTTCTGAAATCCACTAATTCTTATAAAGGATAGGAAGGCTTTGAAAAAAGTCATTGAGAAAGTGAATGGATAGTTCGACTTTACCTTCCTTCAGCCTTTTTTCTTTGATAACCATGGAAGTAATACCTGCTTACTGTGTTTTAAAAGTCAACGAGCAGAAGTTTATGGAGTGAAAAGTGAGTATTCACTTCCCTTATTTCCCATTCCCCATAGGCTGTTAGGATTTACTTCCCTTATCTTCATGAATTAGGGATGGGGGTTGTGGACTGAAACTTTTGTTCTTCAGGGATTCAGAAATTGGAAAAAAGAAGGCAGCTCTGAGCATGGGACCAGCTTGATGGATCTGACCCTGGAAGTTTACCCTTAGCCAGAATTGATCTGTGGGAGGTTATTTCTTGTAAAAAAAAAAAAAAATCTTTTCTCTTGGAGCACCTGGGTGGCACAGCTGATTAGCATCTGACTCTTGATTGCAGCTCTGGTCTTGAATTCAGGGTTGTGAGTTCAGGCCCCACGTTTGGGCTCCACACTGGAGCCTACTTGAACCAACAAATGAAAACCATCTTTTCTCTCAAAGGACCAGAATGGTTTTCCTGGTCATTGTTCTTTTCCTTGAAATTGTACAAGTTAGAGAATGATTCAATATTAACATCCTTCTGGGGCTCCTGGGTGGCTCAGTGGGTTAAGCCACTGCCTTTGGCTCAGGTCATGATCTCAGGGTCCTGGGATCGAGTCCCACATCGGGCTCTCTGCTCAGCAGGGAGCCTGCTTCCTCCTCTCTCTCTGCCTGCCTCTGCCTACTTGTGATCTCTGTCAAATAAATAAATAAAATCTTAAAAAAAAACAATTAACACCCTTCTTTGATAATGCAGATACTTAAAAAAGTTAGTTATCTGCCACTTCCATGTTGGTTGACACAGTCAAACTGCTGTGCTCCTGTTACTTCCGAGGCTGACTTTGCTGAGGGGCAAGAACAGAGACAAGGAAGAGAGAAGGACTGGGGAGACGAGGGAGGGAGGGAGCGGGGAGTGGTCTGCCTAGCCTGACATTGCAGCGAGGCCCCGAGGACACACTGACACTGGGAACTAGCGAGAAGGAAAGCACTTAAGATGCTCAGACCCACACTTGCTCTCTTTCCAAGAAAGAAAAAGTGAGCGTTCTTTTCTTCTTTCTTGTACCTCTCAGGATCAGAATTATGGGCTAATGCCAGTTAAGACATAAATTCAGCACAGCCTTTGACCAGGCCATTCATGGAAACCTTGTGGCCAGGACAGGGGCTCACAGACTGCATGGCTGGCAGGTC
Source organism: Mustela putorius furo (assembly GCF_011764305.1). Classification (NCBI taxonomy): domain Eukaryota; kingdom Metazoa; phylum Chordata; class Mammalia; order Carnivora; family Mustelidae; genus Mustela; species Mustela putorius. The sequence goes on from NW_025421998.1 coordinate 19,090,009, forward strand.
AGGCACATGGATGGATGGGTAACACACGCGCACACAGCGGCCAGCTGTGCTCAGTGTAGGGATCCCTGTTGTCTCATGGGTGTGTTGTGAGGGAGTCTTTCCTTCACGCTGGTCTACCCAGCATTTTTTAGTGAATAACTTGAATCAAGAAACCTGTTTATCATGTTTGCAGATTCTTTTACCCAGAATGGTTAATACTAATTGTATGAAAAATAAGTTTTTTGAAAAGAACTGCTGAAGGTATTGAATAGGGTTTAATGTAGATAGTGTTTTTGTAAAGGCCTAGTTTGATAGTAGTCTACATAAAGTATCTGGAGTTCTTAATAGCCTCAGACTGCTACTCTGAGGCCAATTGAGTGTTTTGTGGGGAGTACAGAAACGGCAGAGGAGGGACAGTTGAAGGAACAGGTGTGTGATCTAGAGAAGAAACGGCTTAAAGGGCCAGTACTCGTGAGTACGTGAGTACTCGTGAGTACATGAGGGCAGTGAATCCGCTATGTTCCAAAGCAGTCAGCGGAAGTTCTAAGAAGACAGATTACAGTCCGGAATAAGGGACTTTCTAACAATTGTGTTTCTCACAAGGAAGTGGTGACCAGTAACTGGCCACATGCAAGCAAGGCTGAATGACGGTCTCTTTTGGATATTCCCACATCAGGTGTGAGGCTGAGCCCAGATGGTTTTCCCAGGTCTCTTATATATATAATTTATATCTGCCTTCTTCTAGAAAGAGTCTGAGGCCATGTGTGTGGTCTCTTCCAGCTCTAAGCATGTATAAATTGTAGGTTAACAACTTCGGAGGAAATGCTCTTGTAGTTAGCTTAAGAACCTATGCCCCAGATACTGTGGCTGCTCGCAAGAGATAACTTACAAGTTGGTCCAAACTAAGCTGCAGACTCCTACTTGTGGGAGTAAGTCCCTAAATTTCGATTCCAGAGGACAGGCTGGATCATACATTAGAGGGATTTTGGTTTTGTCAAGACAGGCTGGATTATACATTAGAGGAATATCTGATTTTGTTAGGACGATCTAACTGAATGTACATGTTAACTCTCTTCATAGTCTAACTGAAGATAGCTTGCTGGCATGCTGCATTCCAACTAACTTTTTGTATTTTATAGTCAGCAAAGCCTACAGGGAAATGCTCACAGCAGACAATCTGGATATTGACAACATGAGACACAAAATTCGAGATTATTCCTTATCAGGGGCCTACCGAAAGATCATTATTCGTCCTCAGAATGTCAGTTGGTGAGTGATCGTCTGGAATGATACAGAACTGAATTATGTGAGACTGAAAGCTTTTGCATCTCCTGTGTATTTTCCATCATTTACAATCTGGTGTAGAAGTGCTATTTGCTATTATTACCATTATTATTGCTATTACTTGGGATTTTTCAAGTCATCAGAAAACAAATGAGTGAAAGTGTTAAAGTTTACATTTTATTGACCTTGCTAAATTATTGAAGAAATGTGCAGAGAATAAACTTTTCCCTATTAATAAAAAATTGAGATTTGTTGGGGAACCTGGGTGGCTCAGTTAGTTAAGCATTCAGCTCGATTTTAGCTCAGGTCATGATCTCAGGGTGGTGACATTGAGCCTTGCGTCTGGCTCCAGAGTCTGCTTGAGGCTCCTCCCCTCCTCCCAAATAAAAAGAAAGAAATCTTTTAAACATTGAGATTTGCTTACAGAGCTATTGCTGAACAAGCTACCTTTATTCAGAATTAGCTGTGAGGGGCGCCTGGGTGGCTCAGTGGGTTAAACCACTGCCTTCGGCTCAGGTCGTGATCTCAGGGTCCTGGGATCGAGTCCCACATCGGGCTCTCTGCTCAGCAGGGAGCCTGCTTCCCTCTCTCTCTTCCTGCCTCTCTGCCTACTTGTGATCTCTGTCTAATAAATAAATAAAATCTTTAAAAAAAAAAAAGAATTAGCTGTGAGTTCCAAACACTGATCTGTTTGTTTTAATAACAGTTTCTAAAGAGAAAAAAGTATATATGTATTAACTCATTTAAAATATTTCAGTACCTAATGTGAACCAAAGCTTTATTTGATAATTTTTAAAATTGGATCTTGAGTTAGTTGTCCATTGCCAGAAAGTTCTCTTTCCTCTCTCCATCTCCTTCTCTCTTCCTGGGTTATGGGGTAAGGTTGGCAGGGTTGGACTTGGTCCTCCCCACTCCAGAGAACAGTTCCTCTGAGTAACTACAGTGTTAGTAGTGAAAACCACTCTGGAGAAAACATAAATGCCATTATTAATTCATTTCACATCTGTGCAAAGTGAAGTTTACTACTTATCAGTTACATATAAAAAGAATTTCTGTCCCAAGGAAATATATTGTGGGTTTTTTTTTGTTTTTTGTTTTTTTGTTTTTTTGTTTTTACAGAGGCTGGCATCCTTTGTCACCTTACCATATAGTGATATAAAGGCAATACTCATGAAAGATCTGGTCCTGTCCTGTTAACGAGTAGTTCCACCCAGAATTATTTCCAGCAGGCCTATGTGTTTTTCTTTCTAAGCAAATGGCAATGAGCAGCTTAATAACCGTTTATGGCAGTGCACATTCACACTTCTCTTCCTTTCTGTGTTTTGAAGGGAAGTCGTTGCATACGATGATCCTAAAATCCCACTCTTCAACACAGATGTGGACAACCTGGAAGGGAAACCACCACCAGTGTTTGCTTCTGGTAAGTTTACTCAGCCGTCAGTTCTGTGTCAATTGTGAAATGTTTTCCCAATCCAAAACATAAAGAAAAAACTGTTGGGGGGCACTTAGGTGGTTCAGTAGGTTAAGCATCTGCCTTTGGTTCAGGTCATGATCTCAGTGTCCTGGGTTCGAGCCCCACATTGGGCTCCCTGCTTCTCCCTCTGCCTACCCCTCCCCTTGCTTGTACTCACTCTTTCTCTCTCTCTCTCTCTTTCTCTGTCAAATAAATAAAATCTTTAAAAAACAAAACAAAAATTCTTGGGGCATCTGGGGTGGCTCAGTTGAGTGTCTGCCTTTGGCTCGGGTCATGATCCCAGGGTCCAGGGATCTAGCCCCGAGTTGGTCTCCCTGCTCGGCTGGGAATCTGCTCCTCCCTCCGCCTGCTGCTAACCCTCCTTGTGCTCTGTCTCTGTCTGTCTCTCTCAAATAAATGAATAAAGCCTTTGAAAAGAAAGAAAAAAAAAACACCTCTTAAAATCATCACCACCTTTGGGACGCCTGGGTGACTCAGTTGGTTAAGCAGCTGCCTTCGGCTCAGGTCATGATCCCGGCGTCCTGGGATCGAGTCCCACATCGGGCTCCTTGCTCCACGGGGAGCCTGCTTCTCCCTCTGACTCTGTCTGCCACTCTGTCTGCCTGTGCTCGCTCTCACTCTCTCTCTCTGACTAAATAAATTAAAAAAAAAAAAATCATCACCACCTTCTACCAGCTCAGTGACTTCTATTTTGTGTTTTGTCATCTTAGTTTCATGGTTATACTTTAATAATTAAAACAGTAGATTTTGCTGAGAATGAAGGAACGTTACAGAAGGTTGTGGTGTTAGGTGATCGAATATTTCCTCCACCGCCCCCCCACGTCCCCCCAAGTTAACACAGGTGAGTGAAAGTCCAGGAACGGAGTCTAGCACATGAAATTTGCCTTGTCATCGTCAAAGTTTTGCCACCATTCCTTTGTCTGTTTCCACCCTACTGCTTTTGTGTCGCCTGCCCTTTTTATGAAGGTTCCAGGTAGAATCACCGTAGGGATTCAGCTGGATCCCATACTGCCAGATCTCACTTCCACGTTTATTCTCGGAGGCCCCACGGGAAGTAGCGCCTGAGGCAAGGAGTGAGGTGGTTTTCTTTCTGTACAGACGCTAGGACTCGCCCCGGTCTGTCTGCCGCTGCCTGCCTTTTCTGACTGTTCTCTTCTCTCTTGCCTGGCAGAAGGCAAATACAGAGCTCTGAAGATGGATTTTTCTCTCCCTCCCTCTACCTACGCTACCATGGCCATTCGCGAAGTGCTAAAAATGGATACCAGCATCAAGAACCAGACCCAGCTGAATACCACCTGGCTCCGCTGAGTCCTTCTCCCCCAGGGTTAGAAGATGCGCACGAGTGTTCGCCGGCTCCCTGTTCCTTTTTCTCTTAGTACAGACCCATAGGTGTACGTTAGATCTTTGTAGTTAAAGATTATTTGTATTTTTTCAGGTTTTTATTAGCTTAATTTGCAGTATTTGTACACATATACAAATCCTGAGGATCCTAATTCTAGCTCAGAGGATATAAATTGATCAGAATATATTTCAGGTGCTTAAATCATAGTAAAATGTCAGCTTTCCTGGCTTTATAAATAATTTTAAAAGGACTTTGGTTTAAAGTTGCAGTTTTAGGTTTTTGCTACATTCTTAATGGAAATGAACTTTTAATGTATCCATGAATGGAGTACTCAGTGATGCATTTTAAGAGAAAAGGCAACAAATCTTGAGTAGCACCCCCCACCCACCTATTACTACAAGTACAGTACTCGTGCTTATTGAAATGATGATAAAACATCGCCATGTCTATAGACGCACACGTGACTGTGTCATCATCTCACTCCTGCACCAGGTTGAGGCAAGTGCTGAGAGACCTTTCAGTTGCTATAGCTTTGCGTTTATTTTCTCATCGCCTTGCGGAAGGTTGGGTTGATAGGGCTTTTTTTCCCTCAAGGTAAACACATGCAGCTATTTTTATTAGTCAAGGTCTGATTTTTACTCTAGGTGCCTTTTATGTTCAGAACTCCTTACACTGGACTGGTTATTTGCCCCAAAATGAGTGACAGCAGAGAAGAAAACTTTAAACCTTCACAAGGGCTCCTCCAATCAGCAGCATCGGCCTCTGTCACCTGCCGCGTAGGTGTTTACGTTTCTGGCATTGTGTGAGACTTGTCTCTGGCATGAGAGGGTACACGGGCCTTGCCAAGGGTGTGTGTGACATCAGTGCACCGATTTTTATTTTCTACCATTTCTAGAACAAAATATAATAAATATTTTTAAAAACTCCTTTCTACTAGTTATATATTAATCATATAAATTCTCTAAAACCGAGCGCGAATGAGAACCTTGGCCCAGACTGAGGGCAAGGAACGAAGTGAATGAGGGGTCCTCAGAGATGGTGTCCACACAAAGAGGTGTCCTGCGCGGGTGTGAAGATATCACGAGGATACCCTAGTTGCGTGTCGGGCTCTACGGTGGTTGGACCAATTGGACTGGATTCAGGGTTATTCTTCCCGTAGCATCCCTCACTTGCTTCCCTGCGCGCTTTCTGGAGAGAGCAACGGAGAAGAGCTTCCCTACCAGGAACATGCCCTGTGGAAGACTGAGAACTGGTTTTCAGCCCTTGTGTGTTAATGGCATCCATCACAGTGCAGAGATGAAAAAGGATTAGAGAGCTCATGGGAAAGAACCCTCTCAGCTGGCTAGTTTCTACAGAATCTTCTGGCCTATAGAAGCCCAATTTGTTAAATATACGTTGGACTGTTGGTGCTTTCCAGTGCTAGCAAGTTACTTTCCTTCGTCAGACTGATGAGTGAAAAAGGGCTCACGAAGGGGACCTAACTGCCTAATGCAGATCCCTCCAGTAGCTCTGCATTTATAAATTTACATTACTGGGGGTGGGGAGGCTAAACTTAGAAACGTGGTCTTCATCCGGGGAATACTTAGAGCCCTGTGGCATGAGTTCGTTTGCCCACTGCATTAGCCCCCTGCCAGCTTGTGTGTGTTTCCTTGTAAACACCCCTGGGCAAGAGAGGATTCAAGGCTGAGTCTTCGTGCCACCTTGAGACTCGGGGACCGCCCGTCTAACCCCGGGATTTGCCAGCTTGGAATAAATCATTGCCTTAGCTTCGACGTCAGGACATTTTGTTGCTGTTAACAAAGGGGAGACATTTCTGTGAGCCTTGTCCTCCATGTACATATACCTTGTGTTCTCAGTTTTTGCCTAAAAGAAATAATAAAAGACCCTTATTTTTTATGATAAAAACTCAGCACTGTTAACTAAGAAGCTAAATAATCACACACATATTACCACCTGTTTCTGTTCATGGTTTCATGTTGCAGAGAGTAACCAGACAGCCTCTAATTACACTAATAAAAGAATACTTCCGACTTGAGTCCAGCCAAAAAATTAGCACCCACAGTAGCACATGTACTTAAAACTTGACCAGCTGTGCCACATACTACAAACGAGCACAAGCTGCCATTTGGACCAGGATGCTTTTTGTGGCCAATCTTGCATTAACAAAGATCTGTATGTGTGTGTGTGTGTGTTATTCTAGTCTGTACGGATGTGTGTGTGTGCAGTATTCAGAGGCAGAGACAGTGCTGTGTAGCTGCCACTGTGAGGAAGTGACAGCACAGTGGAGGAGCTCCAAGCTGTGAGGGGCTGGGTTCTGCCCTCCGCAAGCTGAAGGGTGTGCCTGCGGAGCCAAGGATTACTGCACGGTTCTGTCTGATCAGGGAAATCTACCTTCCTGATTTATAGGGCCATATTCCTGTAGGCTAAAACATCTCAGTTTTTGGATCGTGAATTGAAAAAATGAAGGAATAAGTATGGATGTTGCCGTATGGGGAAGGAAAGAGAGCAAGTGTGTATGGACACACCCACACACCCCTACACATACATAGATAGGCTAACTTTTACACGACTTTAAATAAGACCCCCTACTCTACTCTAAGTCAGGGCTTTCCAAACTTGAATGTGCGTGGGAACCCCCTGGCAGTCTTGTACACTGTGGGTGTACCTCGGGAACTGCGAGTGGAGTTGGAAATATTTTGCATTTCTAACAAACTTCCAGAGGGTCCTGTGTTGCTAGTCTGCACACCGCACTTGGGGAAGCAAGGCTCCAGACACAGTGGCCAGTGCAGCAGCCACCAGCTACGGGTGGTTAATTTAACTAAAAAAAATTTTTAAGGTGGTGTTATTTATTCGACAGAGAGATAGTGAGACCAAAGCATAAGAAGGGGGAGCAGCAGGCGAAGGGCGAGAGAGAAGCAGATGCCCCGCCGAGCAGGGAGCCCGTCGCGGGTCTTGATGCCAGGACCCTGGAATCATGATCTGAGCTGAAGGCAGATGTTTGACTGAACCTCCCAGGTGCTCCCCCCACCAAATTTTTTTAAGTTAAATCAAATTTACAATTGAACTTTTCAGCTACCCACAGTTCCACTGATCCATTGCCATGTTTGGGTGGTGGTGGCTATCCGGAATGGCACCACTCTAGATGTCACACACCAATCACCTGAGCTACACAGGAGTCTGTCGATCAGGTGTGACACCAGTGGTCCTAATGACTAAAGGCACCTTGTACATGTTCATCATGGGCAAGTAGGATGACATTGCAATTACATCCAGGGTTCATATTAATGTTTTAGGAGTCCCTCTTGAAATAGATCATCTTAAGAGTATTCCTTAAACTTGCTTCTATTTTCTGGTCTTCTCCGGGACCACCTGTGGTCCTGTTTTCCTTCTCTCTGCCCTTGCTTTGATCTGGATACCTCATCCAAAGATTTAGTCAACCCCGTCTTGGGAAAATCATCCCCTCAAAAGATGTAACTGCTGTAAATAAAAATGTTCCTTCTTGGGGCGCCTGGGTGGCTCAGTCGGTTAAGCTTCTGCCTTCAGCTCAGGTCATGATCCCAGGGTCCTGGGATCAAGCCCTGCATCGGGCTCCCTGCTCAGCAGATGAGTCTGCGCCCTTTCCCTCTGTGATCTCTCTAGCACTCTCACTCAAATAATATCTTTTTCCAAAAAAATGTTCCTTGGGTGACACACACTGTGGCTTCTTATGAAAGCAGCAACTATGAAAAGCAAGGATGGCTAGAGTCCATATGGTTTGGAGGTCTAGCATGAGTACAGGGATCGCTTTGTGTGGCAGCTTCTCCACCTGTGCTGAAGACTCTGGGAAAGTGACCAGTATGTAAAAGAGATGCAAAGGGACCTGTAATGGGAGACGTTATCAAGACCCTTATCTCCTAATGTATACCTCCTATCGCATCAGGAGCTTCGAGTGTTGCTTTAGAACAATGCCGTCCAAGAGAAATATAATATCCGTTCATATGTAATTCAAAATTTTGTAGTAGTTGTATTAAGACAGTAAAAAGATCCATTGATAGATGAAGGGATAAAGATACAATGCTATAAAAAAAGATGAGATCTTACCATTTACAACAACATGGGTATTCAGAGGGTATAATGCTAAGGGAAATAAATCAGACGGAGAAAGACAAATACTGTATGATTTCACTTATGTGTGGTATCTAAAAAAAACAAAAACAAAAACTGAAAGCAGAAACAGACCCATACATTCAGAGAATAAACTGATAGTTGCCAGGGGGAGGGTAGTGAATAGACAATGGGAGGAGGGGTGTGGGAGATAATAGGCTTCTGGTTTTATGGAAGGAGTAAGTCATGGGAATAAAAGGCACAGTCTAGGGAGTGTAGTCAATGATACTGTAAGAGCATTGTATGGTAACAGATGGGAGCTACACTAATGAGTGCAGCATAAGGTATAGACTTGTCAGAATACTATGTTGTATGCCAGAAACTAATGTAACATTGTGTGTCATCTATACTTCCATTAAAAATGTAAAAAGGGGCACCTGGCTGGCTTAGGTGGTAGGTGGTGGAGCCTGTGACTCTCAGTCTCGGGGTCTTGGGTTCATGCCCTATACTGGGTATGAAGATTACTTAAAAATAATAATAATTTAAAAAGAGACAAGTGAGATTAACTTTGTGTATTTTACTTAAACCAATATATCCCAAATATCACTTCAACATGTAATTAATATTAAAATCTAAAAACAGCGGCGCCTGGGTGGCTCAGTGGTTTAAGCCTCTGCCTTTTGGCTCGGGTCATGTTCTCGGGGTCTTGGGATCAAGTCCTGCATCGGGTTCTCTGCTCGGCAGGGAGCCCGCTTCCCCCTCTCTCTCTTGCCTGCCTCTCTGCCTACTTGTGATCTCTCTCTCTGTCAAATGAATAAACAAAATCTTTTTAAAAAACTAAAAAAAAAAAAATAATAAAACCTAAAAACAAGGGCACTTTGCTGGCTCAGTCAGTGGAACATGTGACTCTTGATCTCGGGGTTGTGAGTTCTAGCCCCACATTTGGGTATAGAGATTACTTAAAAATCTAAAAAAAAAAAAAAGATAATTAAAGCTAAATGCATTCTCCTTTCTGTACTGAGTTTTTAATATCCAATGTGTATTTCATACTTACAACAGATCTCAACTAGGACCAGCCACATCTCCTGTGCTCAATAGCCACATGGGACCAATTACTACAATATTGGATAGCAAAGTTCTAGAAAGATCCTTCCTTTATTGCATGTCATCAGTATGATGGCAAATTTGTCTTAAGTGTTACAGTTTAATATGTAAAATTGGGAATAATTGGGAATATGGGAATAAAGTTAATTAAATATGATTTTGAAAAGCTTAATAGATTAAGTTTTATGGAGATTGGGGTAAGTATTTTTGCTATGGGAGGACATAAATATCATTAATAGATTTTGAAATATTTCAGAATGCTTGAAGTTTTCCTTAAGCCATTCCAATCACACTCTGGAATTTTCTCTCTTTAAATATTGCAAAAGCTAAACCTCAGTGCAACCTCTATCTAGATTATAAATTCCAAATCTATGGAATATAAATTAAGGATTCAGGGCATGAGAATGAGGATTATGTGACTGGTTAGCATCAACCAGAAATTCAGGTTGTGTGGGTGTGGTAAGACAACTGTGGTAGGGCTGAGATTTTTGTCTTACTTGTTTTTCTTTTTATTAACAGCTTTGTTGCTGGGCCATCTTGGCCTCTTAGGGCAGGGTCTCTGTGCATTAATTAGGAGGAAGTCAGAATGTGAGTATTTTTAAACAGTGAAAATCTTTTAAAATTAGATATAGTCTTTTTTTAATTGAAGTGCAGTTGACATACAGTATTAGTTTCAAGTGTAAAATACAGTGATTCAACATTTATATACATGACAAAGTGATCACCTTGATACACCTAGCTCCCATCTGTCACAATACAAAGTAGTTACATATTATTAACTATGTTTCCTATGCTGTACATTTTACCCCAGGTCTGTCTTATTTAATACCTGGAAGTTTGTACTTTTAATCCTCTTCCCTTATTCTGACCAAATCCCACAAGATACAGTTTACTTATTTTTAGATTCCACCCCCACCCAGGGGGAAAACATGACTGGGCCGGGGTAGGGGTAGGGTCAGGGGAGAAGCAGATCCCTAAAGTTGGGTTTTGTTTTTTTTTCTAATTTTAAGTTTTTATTTATTTGACAGATCACAAGTGGGCAGAGAGGCAGGCAGAGAGAGGGGGGAAGGCAGGCTCCCTGCTGAGCAGAGAGCCCAATACAGGGCTCCATCCCAGGACCCTGAGATCATGAGATCATGACCTGAGCTGAAGGCAGAGGATTAACCCACTGAGCCACCCAGATGCCCCTAAAGTTTACTTTAAATACAGCACAGCTTATTGGCATCTCTGGCTTTTTTGTAGGAAAACATGTGGCATTCATTCCACAAATGTTTATTGCATTCCTGATATATGGAATGAACTGTGTTAACATCTTTTTTTTTTAAGTAACATATAATGTCTTATTTGCCCCAGGGGCAAATAAGGCAGGTCTGTGAATCATCAAACTTTCACGTGTCACAGCACTCACCATAGCTCATACCCTCCCCAGTGTCCATCACCCAACCACCCCCCGCACCTCCACCCCAGCAACCCTCAGTTTGTTTCCTTAGATTAAGAGTCTCTTATGGTTTGTCTTCCTTCAGATCCCGTCTTGTTTCATTTTTTCCCTCCCTAACCCCTATGCCCCACCGCCCTGAATCTCAAATTCCTCATAACAGAGAGATCTTAACGATAATTGTCTTTCTCTCATTGACTTATTTCGCTCAACATAATACCGTCTAGTTCCATCTTTAAGTAGACCTTGCCTTGAGGGAGCTCCTGAGTTCAGTTTGTCCACTTCTCCCTTCCTGTGCATCTACTGACTGATGGCAAAGGAGAAAGAGTCCACAAGTGTGGTGGGAAAGGGACATACAGCAGAATAAATACGTAACTGTGGAAAGTACATCAGAAAATGGAAGCTTTGTTAAGTGGATAGTCAAGATAACGGAGATAGTTGTTTTTCACAGAACTTTGAAGAACTTTGTAACACTTAAGACATTAAGGGTATATTTGTTCTTAGATGTGTAATGTCCTAATTTTAGGTTCAGCGAAGACAGATAATTGCAAAGACATAACTGATATTATAATAGTCCTGTATGGTGACAGAGGTAGCTAACACCTGTGAGCACAGCATAGCATACAGAGAAGTCAAAATCACACTTGTGGACCTGAAACTAACGTTACATTGTCAACTCTACTCAAATTAAAAAATTAAATAAAAAGGCATGACTACACTTACCCACCAGAGATGGCACCTGGCTGGTTCAGTCAGTGGAGCATGTCGGGGTCATGAGTTCAAGCCCCACATTGGGTGCAGAGCTTCCTTTAAAAAAAAAAAATGAAAGAATAATAAAACCGAGACTATCCATTTACTGTCCACTAAAATATTAAGGGCAAGACTAAATGTTAAAAAATCCACATGATTTTCTCTTATAGCTCATGTTACTTTTTTTTTTTTTAAGATTTTATTTATTTGACAGAGATCACAAGTAGGCAGAGGAAAGTAGAGAGAGAGGAGGAAGCAGGCTCCCTGCTGAGCAGAGAGCCTGATGCGGGACTCAAACCCAGGACACTGGGATCATGATTTGAGCTGAAGACAGAAGCTTTAACCCACTGAGCCATCCAGGTGCCCCTCATGGTACATTTTTTAAAGATACTTTATTTATTTATTTATTTACTTAGAAAGAGTGTGAGTGAGCAGGAGGGGAGGAAGAGCAGAGGGAGAGCCACCAAGGCGCCCCTCATCTTACCTTCCAAATGAGTTTCTGATTCGTATTTGTAGTCAAAATCACTAAAGCTAATGTTTAAGAATTCACAATGTATTTTATCTTTTCAAAGAAACAGCTTTTGATTTCATTGCTTTTTCTCAATTGTTTTCTCGTTTCCAATTTCACTGATTGCTGCTCTATTTTTTTTTCTTTGCTTGTTTTAGGCATAAATTGCTGTTCTTGAGTTGCCTAAGAGGGAAGCTTAGGTCATTGACTTTAGGTCTTCTTTTCTAGAACATGCATTTAATGTTGTAAATGCCCTGCTAAGCACTGATTTTACTGCATTCCCAAATTTTGTTAAGTTGTATTTTCATTTTCATTTAGTTCAAAAGATGTTCTAAGTTTTTCTTGCAGGCTCTTTTTTGACTAGTATGTCATTTATAGAGTCTTGTTAATTTCCAGATATCTAGGGTTTACAAGTTTTCTATAATTGGCTTCTTGTTTAAATTTGTGTGCTCTGGGGCACCTGGGTGGCTCAGTTCGTTAAGCATCTGCCTTTGGCTCAGGTCATGATCCGGAGTTCCTCGGGCTGAGCCCCTGCATCAGGCTTCTTGCTCAGCAGGGGGTCTGCTTCTCCCTCTCCCTCACCCCTGCTCATGCTTGCCCGCTTGCTCACTCTCTTGTGTTCTCTTTCTCAAATAAATAAAATCTTTCAAAAATAAATAAATAATTTCATGTGCTCATGAATGTTGCTTTGTATATATGTCTTTTTAAAAATTCCTTCATGTATGGTTTATGGCCCAGAATACGGTTTATCTTGGTGAGTATTCACATGAGCTTGAGAAGAATGTGTATTCTGCTGTTGTTAGATGAAATGTTCTATAGATGTTGAGCAGACCAAGTTGACTGATAGTGCTGTTCAGGTCAACTAGATCCTTACTGATTTTCTGCCTTCTGGATCTATTCATTACCGAAAGAGGAGTGTTCGAGTCTCTTGAAGCAATAGTGAGTTTATCTGTCTCTCCTTGAATTTCTGCCAGTTTTTGCCTCACATATTTTGACACACTATTGTCAAGTGCATAGGTGTTTAAGGCTGTTAAGTCTACTTAACAGTAGTTAACTAAAGTACTTAACTACTTACTTAAAGAACTTCTTTACTAAATTAATTTAACTAAATTAACTTCTTTATCTTTACATAATGCTCCTCTTTATCTCTGATCATTTTCCTTCTTCTGAAATCTGACATTAATACAGCTACTCCAGGTTACTTTTTATTAGTGTTTGCAGGGTATCACATTACTTTTAACTTAAATCTTTATATTTATAGTGGACTTCTTTTAGACAACATACAATTGGGCCTTGTGGGGGTTTTTTGTTTTTTTTTAAGATTTTATTTATTTATTTGACAAAGAGAGATCACAAGTAGGCAGAGAGGCAGGCGGAGAGAGAAGAGGAGGCAGGCTCCCCGCTGAGCAGAGAGCCCTATGTGGGGCTCGATCCCAGGACTCTGGGATCATGACCTGAGCTGAAGGCAGAGGCTTTAACCCACTGAGCCACCCAGGCGCCCCTGGGTCTTGTTTTTTTGATCCACTCTGATAGTAGCTGTTAAGGTCTACTTACCCTGCTGAAGAGGGTTTTTTCTTGCCTTGAAACTTAGTATGCCTTACAAATTTTTGTTGAAAGCCTGACATCATGTATTGGGTAATAGGAGATAAGTAGGTGTCCAGTGTGTGGTTTGGTGTCAATCTGGCTAGGAGTTGGACTGTTTCTCATGTTTGTTGTAGCTGTAGGTGTCGGAGGCTTTCATGCCCTCCCACGTCCTTGTTTTATCTTCCCTGGAAACTCCTTCTTGAATGGAATCTGTACCTTTGCTGCTCTTTCAGCTATAGTCCACTGTTATTTTGTAGCCCTGTTGGCACGGTGAGGGGTATAATCTTATTCTAAATCCTATACTAAACCTCAGTCTTTTAAGGGGTCTGTGTCCCTGAGTGTGACTTTCACAAGTGTCTCTCAGCATTTTTCCCTTTAGGTGTGACAGGAAAGCTAGAGGGGGCTGAATTTGGGTAATTTCCTTCTCCCAGAGTCAGATAAAGCTCTGTTAAGGTCTACTTCCCCTGCTGAAGAGGGCTTTGTCATGGAGAACACTCTGTGCCTATATCAAAATGGTTACTTTTCCCTTCCCCCTGCCAAAACACAAGTGTTTCTTCTTGGCTCTTCATGAGAACTTAGTGGGGTTTCTAGAAGTAAAATCTACTAGAATGTGGGGCCTCTGTAAGGCCACAGCCAGTAGGAGTTTCCTGCCCCAAGCTAGTCCACACCCAGCCCCTGGCAATTCTTCGGTTACTGTTTTACTCATCTACCAGTTTATGGCTCCAGGAGCTTCTGTCCCAGGTAAACTGAACTCATCTGTGATTTTCTGTGTTTTTCTGTCTCCAGATTCTGTGGTGACAGCTTGCCCTGCCGCCTGAATTCTCTGAAGGCTCCAAGAAAACTCCTTCAAGTCACTGATTTTCAGTTTGTTTAGGTTTTTCCTTATAAGGACGTGGGTGACAACTTCCAAACTCTTTATATATCAGAACTGAAGCTGGAAGTCCCCTAGTATGTATTTTTTCACATTAAACATGTACATAATTATATATAGTCTTTCTTGGGGGCACCCGAGTGGCTCAATCAGTTGAGCATCTCTCTGTGATCTCTCTCTCTGACTTTTGATGTTGTCTTAGGTCATGATCTCAGGGTCGAGATCAAGCCCTGCATTCGCTGTGTGCTGGGCATGGAGGCTATTTCAGATTCTCTCAGGGCTCCAAGGTGGCTCGGTCCTTTGAGCCTCCAAATTTTGATTTCGGCTCAGGTCATGGGATTGAGCTCCAAGCTGGGCTCTGCGTTCAACATGGAGTCTGCTTATCCCTCTCCTCTCTCTCTCAAGTAAATAAAAATCTAAAAAAAAAAATTCTCTTCTTGATAGGCCTAGTACAATCTTGGGAACAGGGTTGCTGTATGCTGAAGGTTGGACAGTAGCTCTTAGCCTTGCCTATCTTAGGTAGTTATGCTGTGCATTTTTTTTTTATTGGTGTACCATGTTTGATTTGTCCCTGATATCTTTGGAGTTTTTCTGAGAAATGGAGCAGTAATACAGCATCAACTTATTAAAATACGTTTTAAGCCTTTAAAAAAAAAAAATTCTCCCTCCCTCTGCTTCTCCCACTTGCTCCCGCTCTCTCTCTCTCTAATTTATTAATTTATTTTTTTAAAAGATTTTATCTATTTATTTGACAGACAGAGATCACAAGTAGGCAGAGAGGCAGGCAGAGAGAGCGGGGAGCAGGCTCCCTGCTGAGCAGAGAGCCCGATGTGGGGCTTGATCCCAGGACGCTGGGATCATGACCTGAGCGGAAGGCAGAGGCTTTAACCCACTGAGCCACCCAGGATCCCCTTTAATTTATTAATTTAAAAATAAATAGTCCCGGGGCACCTGGGTGGCTCAGTGGGTTTAGCCTCTGCCTTCGGCTCGGGTTCCCGGTATCAAGCCCTCATCGGGCTCTCTGCTCAGTGGGGAGCTTGCTTCTCCCTCCTCTCTGCCTACTTGTGATCTCTCTTTCTGTCAAATAAACAAATAAAATATTTTTTAAAAAATAAAAAATAAAAATAAATAGTGCCCCCACTTGGAATAAATGTCATTCTAGTGCTTCTCAATCACCATTGTATTAATCCTAAACCTCCTAACATGACTGTTATGAACAGTTTACTGTTATTTTTAATTTCTTCTCTATGTTCATATGTGTGTATATATCCATATCTATATGTGCCTGTACACAAAGATGGACATACACACATATACATATATATATACACACACATTTTTAATCAAGGTGTATATACTATGCTGCAACATTTTTTCCATGTAATACTCTATGCTTTTTTCTTTAAAAGCTAAATTTATTTCAAATGAGGCTTATGGGCACCTGGGTGGCTCCGTCATTAAGCATCTGCCATTGGCTCAGGTCATGATCCCATGGTCCTAGGATCGAGTTCTGAGTTGGGCTCCCTGCTCAGTGGGAAACCTGCTTCTCCCTCTCCCTCTCCCACTCCCACTTGTGTTCCCTCTCTTGCTGTCTCTCTATCAAAAACAATGAATAAAATCTTAAAAAAAAAAAGAAACTTTAAATGAGGTTTATATTCAATTGACAGAACTGTGTTTTTCCTGAAATTTCATCTATTATTCATAATCAGTCATTTTATCCAATAAAAATATATTAAGGGGCATCTGTAGCCCAGTCAGAGGAGCATGCAAATCTTGATCTCGGGGTTGTGAGTTTGAGCCCCATGTGGGTGTAGAGAGAGATTACGTAAATAGTGAAACTTGTAAAAAAATATATATATATTAAGTAGGTGGCTATGGAATTCTATTAAAAACATAGGCAGGGGGCGCCTGGGTGGCTCAGTGGGTTAAGCCGCTGCCTTCGGCTCAGGTCATGATCCCAGAGTCCTGGGATCAAGTCCCGCATTGGGTTCTCTGTTCAGCGGGGAGCCTGCTTCCTCCTCTCTCTCTGCCTGCCTCTCTGCCTGCTTGTGATTTCTCTCTCTGTCAAATAAATAAATAAAATCTTTAAAAATAATTAATTAATTAATTAATTAAAAAAAACATAGGCAAAAGCTCTAACTCATAACCCACTAATTTTTCTGCAGGGACTCAATAAAATTATATTATTTTTTCCCCTAAGTTCCAAATAAAATACCAACATATAATAAATTAAAAAAAAAAAAAAACCTCTGTTCATTTTTTTCCACTTTCCATCATGTGAGAGTTCAACAGATATTCTAAAATACAATTTTTTTAGTACCTATACTTTCAGATATGTTTCTGGTTTAACATGGCAGACTGAACACACACATCTGACTTTCGTTTAACTATGAAATTATAGGAGAGTGAGCAGGTTGGAAGACACAAGAAGAGAAAAAGAAGAGGAACCTGGACTTAGCCCAACGTGCTGTATGTAATGAGGGAATCCTGGCACTCAGCAAGCTTGAAGCCGAGAAAAGAAAGAGCAGGGCTGGGCTGGGAAGCCATATTTAGAGTAAGTCATGAAAGAAGCATGCTTGGAATTACAAGGACAGTTGGTTACTTCCCCTCTCTTTTCCACCATTTATTTGTTCAACAAATATTTGTTGGGCACTTTGTAAAGGACTAGGCTCTGTTCCAAGTGCTGTTGCCGTTGAAGCCCATGAACAGCTCTCTAAAGAAAGTGAGCAGGTGGCCTGAGGAGGGCGAAGGAGAACAGTGTCTGAGTGGACTTCAGACTCCACCGTGATGTGCAGTGGGGAGGAGGGAAAGGCAGCACGTAGGAGGAAACATACTTGACCTGTTCCATCTGAAGTACAACCCTTTTCAATTTGGCAATTGTGGGGTTCCCCAGTCTGCCTGGCTCTTCACCCGCACATCTTGTCGGTGAGGCATGCTGGAAGGCAGGCTCTACCACTTCCTCAGAAGCAGCTCACTCTCCCCATAGGGAGAGGCCAACAGGAGCCAGAGAACATCACTGCTGAAACCTGCCTACCACAGCCGAGGCCAACCCTTGGAGGCGTTTGCACCGACGTCTGAATGAACGTCTGAGCAAGCGAGATAGGAAGAAACATGGCAGCAGCATGGACAGGAAGGACCAAGATGAACCAACTGAATCACGGACTCCAGAGGAGACATAAATAACTCTAGAAAGAAGAGATTTCAAATGGTCCTAACTAGTATCCTCAGACGTTGGTGCTTCCGTCCAACAGTCTGCAAGGAAAGGGAGTGATTGCCTGAAAACCGTCATGGATGATAAAGTGGGCTGGCGCAAGGACCCGTAATCGGGAGGACAGAGTAGAGGAAGCCTCTCAGAACAGAAATCAGACCGCAGATGGAGGCGACGTCACTGTAAAGAAGAACAAAGACACGCGTGTGGAGAAATAAATCATAGAAAATCTCCTCTCACCGAAGAAAAATGCCACTCACTGTCAAGCAGGACTAATTGGAAAGGCCCACACATTCTGATGAGATTTCAGAACCAAAAATCTTCCGAAGACCGGGGGGTGGGGGGTGTTGTGAAAAGCCCTAACACTTGCAGAGTATCCAAATCAGACCGACTTCAGATTTCTCATCACCAAATGCTGCAGGGTATGGGAGCAATGTCTTCAGAGATGGAGGAGACAAGTGTTAGAACCTAAAATTCTATACTTAGCTACGGCATCAATCAAATGTAAAGGCCAAATGAAGATGCCTTCAAACATAAAGAGAATCCCTGCATGGGAAATTTTTAAAAGAGATTCTCCAACAAAATTTTTTAAAAATCCAGAAGGAGCGTTTGGCTGGCTCAGTCAGTAGGGTATGTGACTCTAGATCTCATGGTTGTGAGTTCAAGACCCAGGCTGGGTGTAGACATTGCTAAAATAAATAAATAAATAAATAATCCAACAATGAAACATGATGTGGGAGTAGCAGTTAGAAACTAAAGTGCAACATAATTCGTGTAAGAAATAAAAGAGGAAATATGTGGAAGATTCTTCGAGTGCCAGAATGTTAACAGCATAGGGTTACATTTTCCTTTTTACATTAGTTCCAATATACTAGTTGATTCTGTAATGATATTTACACATTCAAATCTTTTATGACACCTTCTTTGGTTTTTTAGGATTTACTCATTCAATAAATGTTTATTGGGGGACATCTAGGGGGTTCCTTGGGTTAAGTGACTGCCTTTGGCTCGGGTCATGATCCCTGGGTCCTGGGATCCAGCCCTACGTCAGGTTTCTGCTCAGCAGGGAGCCTTCTCTCTCTTTCCCTCTCTTTCCCCCTCAGCCTTACCTTCTCTCTCTGCGCATTCTCTCTTTCTGAAATAAATAATAAAATTGTAAATAAATAAATAAATAAATAAATGTATGTTTATTGAGCACCTATTGGCCAGGAACAGTTCCTGGCATTGGGAACATTCAGTGAACACAACATGAACTTACTCTCTTCCAAGTGGGAGACACCTTGGGAAGGTGGCCGAGATCTGAATCAAGTGAGGGAGTGAGCCATGAAGAGCAAATACAAAGCCTCCAAGGCAAAAACACATGGCTTGCTGTAGCCAAGAAGAAATTCAGCTTTATATTTTAGTGGATAAACAGTGTATAAATATTTGTCTTGACAAGTAGGATAATATAACTAGAAAAAATTGGGAGGATCTTAAAAGAATAACACTAATTTACTCATTTTCATAGATACAGTGTGACATTTATAATTTAAGAAGTAGATGACTTCATATAATATCTAAAGAGAGAAAGATAGCCAGTAGAAGTAGAAGATCAAACTGGAACTGTTGGGAGTAAATGAGAAGAGTCCGTGTAATAAATCACATATACCAGGAAGGAGAAAATACAGCCTAAAGTCAGGATACAAACAGGGAAGGATTTTATTTCATGTTATAAGGATAATGAACTAAAAAATGAAAACCAGAAACTATGAAGAGTGGTTGTCTGTGTACGTGAACCTGGAAATGAGAAAGGGGCGACTTTTTCATTTTTCATTTTCTACCTTCTGTTCTACTTCAGTTCTTTCTACATTTTCTTTTTATTTTGCCTGCATAGTTATATTTTTATTATTTTTTGCATAACTATATTTTTTAAAACAGCTTTCAATTAATATAACACCAATTTTGTTCCCAAAAGCCTTCCAAGTAACATAAAAATACAAACAATAATAATAGTAACAATGAGATGAATAAAAGGAGGAAAAATCATTACAGGAAGTTTGAAGTTTGGGTAATGTCAGTATTTAAAAATTATTTAAGATCTATGTGATAGGGGTACCTGGGTGGCTCAGTGGGTTAAAGCCTCTGCCTTCAGCTCAGTTCATGATCCAGGGTCCTGGGATTGAGCCCCACATCGGGCTCTCCGCTCTGTGGGGAGCCTGCTTCCTCCTCTCTCTCTGCCTGCCTCTCTGTCTACTTGTGGTCTCTGTCTGTCAAATAAATAAAATCTTTAAAATTTTTTTTAAAAAGACTCTGTACTTAATTTTAAAAAAAAAGATCTATGTGACAGATTTTTCATGGCTTAGCCATTCAAAAATTAATGCTCTGTTGAATATTTCTCGAGATTCTGATAACTCCAATGGAAAATTCTGTCTTTAGAGATGATGATCTGCTAGAGACCTCTGAGAGAATGAGCCAAATCATTCTAGCCAAAATTCCTTGACCAACACAATGTTAGTTTCACTTGAAATTTGACCTGCTTTTCTTTTTTTTTTTTTTTAAGATTTTTGAAAAGATTTTATTTATTTATTTGACAGACAGAGATCACAGGTAGGCAGAGAGGCAGGCAGAGAGAGAGGAGGAAGCAGACTTCCCGCTGAGCAGGGAGGCCAATTCAGGACTCAATCCCAGGACCCTGAGATCATGACCTGAGCCCAAGGCAGAGGCTTTAACCCACTGAGACACCCAGGCCCCCTTGACCTGCTTTTCTAAATGTAATTTAGATGTTGAGAAAATGGATACTTTGTTGTGACATATGTATAAAGGGCCTGGAAAAATGAACATAGTAACCAAGATTTGAAACACAAGCTACTTTTTATTTTTTTATTATATATTTTTTAAAGATCTTATTTATTTATTTGACAGAGAGAGATCATAAGTAGGCAGAGAGGCAGGCAGAGAGAGGAGGAAGCAGGCTCCCTGCTGAGCAGAGAGCCCGATATAGGGCTCGATCCCAGGCCCCTGGGATCATAACCGGAGCCAAAGGCAGAAGCTGTAAACCACTGAGCCACCCAGGCGCCCACAAGCTACTTTTTAAAAAAAGATTTTACTTATTTATTTGAGAGAGAATCACAAGCAAGCAGAGAGGCAGGCAAAGGGTGGGGGGGGAAGCAGACTCCCTGCTAAGAAGAGTTCCTGATCCTGGGCTGGATCCTAAGACCCTGAGATCATGACCTGAGCCAAAGGCAGATACCTAAAGACTGAGAGAGCCAGGTACCGGAAGATTTCACCATTTCTGAAAAATGTATTGCCAGTGTCAATACTATTGAAGGATATTGAACTTACCACACAACTCCCATATTACTCAGCATTTATAGCTGTCACATTCACTGTGATTCTCCATTGTTTCCAGTATCTGATTATTTCATTCAGCCTTCCTATATGGTCATGTCTGGACATGTACTTAGTGAAATGCATATTTCCTTTATTTCTGCCCTATAATATAGTTGGATCATTATACTGATCCTTTATGAAACTTTACTTGAGAAGAAATGATAGGACCAATGAGTTTCCTTTATAGATAAAATGAAAAAAATTTTAAATAAAATAATTAAAGTATTTGTAATAATAACTTTTGGTAATAATCCCTAAGTGAATCTACAGATTCCGTGTAATTCCTATCAAAATTCCAACTGATTATTTTGCAAAATGAACAGTGTTCTTAAAGTTCATAAAGAAATGCTGGAGACCCCAAATGGCCAAACAGTCTTAAACAAGAAAAGTTGGAGGACTCCCATTTCAGATTTCAAAACCTACTACAAGGCTAATGTAAAATGGCACATGAACAGTGTGTTATCTGCATAAGGATAGATGTATAGATCAATGAAACAGAATTGAGAGTCCAGAAGTAAATCCATACCAAACATCTATGAACAACTGCTCATTTTAGCAAGGTTCCAAGCTCATTTATTTATGTTTTTAATTTTTTTTTTTTAGATTTTATTTATTTATTTGACAGAGATCACAAGTAGGCAGAGAGTCAGGCAGAGAGAGAGAGGATGAAGCAGGCTCCCTGCTGAGCAGAGAGCCCGATGCGGGGCTCGATCCCAGAACCCTGAGATCATAACCTGAGCCGAAAGCAGAGGCTTAACCCACTGAGCCACCCAGGTGCCCCCCAAGCTCATTTAATAAGGAAAGAAGAATCTTCCAACAGATGGTGTTGAGACAACTGAATATTGGCAAAGACCCCCACCTTGACCTAACTCCGGTCAGGCTCCTCTAATCTCTCTAGGCTTTGACTTTCTATGTTTACTCTTGGGCCTGCATCACCCATATTAGCAAGAATCTTTTCAATCAGTTTAAAAAGAACCCCCACACTCAATATATATTCAAATTCCCCTTCCCCACCACCCCCCAGGTTGTGTCTGATCCTGCTGACCTGACTTCACCAAGAATCCTGTCAAGTCACTTTAGCCAGAGTACCCCTTACCCTGATGTTTCCTTTAGTTATTTTTCCACCCACTGACATCCCCTCTAACCCTGCTCCTTGGCTATCAATCCCCACTTTTCCTTATTATATTTGTAGTTGAACCTAATCTCTCTTCCTATTATAAAATCCCACTGCAATTGTCTGTTGAAAAGTTTTTATCAACTTTAACAAGTGTTAGAGTAATTTTTTAAAAAGATTTTATTTATTTATTTGACAGAGAGAGATCACAAGTAGGTAGAGAGGCAGGCAGGGGGTGGGGGGGAGCAGGCTCTCTACTGAGCAGAGAGCCTGATGTGGGGCTTGATCCCAGGACCCTGAGATCATGACCTGAGCTGAAGGCAGAGGCTTAACCCGTTGAGCCACCCAGGTGCCCCTAGAGTAAATTTTTTTTTTTTTTTAAGTAGGCTCCATGTCCAGCATGGAGCCCATTTAGGACTTGAATTCATGACCCTGAGATCAAGATCTGAACTGAGATCAAAACTCAGATACCTAACTGACTGAGCCACCCAAGCACCCCTAGAATAATTTTTTATATAATATTCATATGCAGAAGCATGAATTTGGAACCCTGCATGACACCATGTACAGAAATTAATTCAAAATGTATTAAGGATATAAATGTAAGAGTTAAAGCTATAATATTCTTAGAAGAAAGCATAGGTGTAGAACTTCATTACCTTGGATTAAGGAACAGTTTCTTAGATATGAAGCTGAAAGCACAAGAACAAAAGAAAAAGCTAATGAAATGGACTTCATCCAAATTTTAAAACTTTTTAAAAAGATTTATTTATCTGTTTCAGAGAGAGAGCATATGCGTGGTGGGAGGAGCAGCCAGAGGGGAAGAGAGAGAAGCCTCAAACAGATTCCCCACTGGGTGCATAGCCTGACATAGGGCTCCATCCCAGGACCCTGAGATCATGACCTCATGATGATCATGAGTCAAAATCAAGAGTCAGGCGCTCAACCAGCTGAGGTACCCAGGTGCCCCCAAATTTTAAAACTTCACTACCAAGTAAGTGAAAAGACAACTCATAGAAAGGGAAAAAATATTTATAAATCCTATATCTGGTAAGGGCCTAGTACCTAGAACATATAAAGAACTCTTAAAACTCAACAAGGAAAGGGAAATAACCCAATTTAAAAATGGGTAAAAGATTGGGGCCCCTGGTTTCCCAAAACCCAGCACGGCAGTCTTCAGCCGCGCTAAGATGGCGACTCCCATGCATCGGCTCATAGCTCGGAGACAAGCTGAGGCAAATAAACAACATGTAAGATGTCAGAAATGCTTGGAATTTGGACATTGGACTTATGAATGTACAGGAAAAAGAAAATACCTACAGGAAAAAGAAAATACCTACATCAAGAACAGCAGAACTAAAGAAAGCTTTAAAAGAAAAAGAAAACAGATTATTATTATTACAACAAAGGTCTAAGAGTGTAACCAGTTCCAGTAGCAACAGCAGTGACAGTTCAGCCAGTGATTCTTCATCGGAGAGTGAAGAAACGTCTACCTCATCCTCCTCGGAGGACAGTGACACGGATGAAAGCTCCTCCAGTTCATCATCTTCATCCTCCTCCACAAGCTCTTCCTCATCCTCCGATTCAGACTCAGATTCCAGCTCTTCCAGTAGCAGCAGCACCAGCACAGAGAGCAGCTCTGAGGATGAACCACCAAAGAAGAAGAAAAAGTAATAGAATTGCTCCATCCCTTTTGGACTGCTGGTCTGCAAACATTAATGTGATTCTCGAAAGGGAATTTAGAATATGTTAAGGCCAAATAGATTAACCAATCAACATTTCTGGAGTTTAAAAGTTTCTAAGTGTTTTACATCATAAGAGCATAAAGAGTATTAATAATGGATTATACATATATATAAGACTTTTTTATTTTCAGGGTAAATCTTGTTTTTCTTTTTTATCTTTAATATATATCTGTAAAACATAATCAAAGCTGAATCCAGTACGTCTGTTTTTGGGATGAAACTTATCTTTTCTCCCTGTGAAATAAATGCCATACTTTGTTATATGTCAGTGCTATGTATCAGATGTGTTTTCAGGATAATGCATCAGAATATCTGGCAGTGAATTTCTAAAGCTTTTGGCTGTGTGTTATTATATAAGATTTAATACATTGTTACTATAAAATTAGGAGTGTTCCTCTTAATACCTGTGCCCTCTTTCTATGTTTATGTTCGGAAACTTATTCTGAGTTCTTGTCTTAAATGAAAAGCTCAAGGAACCTATTAATATATTTATACCTTTTGGATGGTACAAATGTCAAGTTATTGTGTTATATTATTCATTTCCTTCTGGTTCTTAGAGTTACTCTTTTTTTTTTCCCCCAAGTAGGCTCCACACCCAGCGTGGAGCCCAGTGCAGGACTTGAACTCACAGGCCTGAGTCAAGATCTGTGCTGAGATCAAGAGTTGGATGCTTAACTGAAAAAGGCACCCAGGTGTCCTGTAAAGTTACTCTTTTCTGAGAAAATCAATCCGGAGGAACCTAAAAAGGAACCAAAATTCCAAAACTACTTGGAGTCTAATCTTGGTGCCTTTTGATAAATGCTGTGTATCAGAAAAGAGTCATTTGAAAGCCTAACTTAAGGTAAAAGTGATATAAATATCTTTGTGTGTTATTATGCTATAAAAGATAGGAGAGGAAAGTTAGGAAGAGAGGTAATTTTAACAGAAAATTAGGGTGATGTTGGTTGCCTTTTATTAAGCTTTTCTAAGCTTTCATAAGGATTGCCTTTTATCATTTTTGCAATCGTGGTATTGATGGTTTGTTTACATGGCACCTGGTCATATCTGACACTCTACTACATAAATATGAATGACTTGGATTAATCTGGTGTGTTTACATACCATATACACAGTTGAAATGTAGCATGTAAGATTAAAAAGAAATACCGCACAGTGTTTCTTAAAAGTAAAATACTCTGCTGTGGTGAAATTACTTAGTTTTGCATGACATCATTCTGTGATGTCTTTTAAGCTTTTTGGAAAGAGGTATCATTTGTAGAAAAATCCTGATTTGGGCTAAATATGGGTTTTTAAAAATATGAATGTTGTCCCTTTTTATATTTTTATGAGAAAGTAGTAGAAAATTGCTTTTGAAAATGGGCTTCTATTTAAATGTTGAAATATATGTAACAAATATTCTAAGTTTAAGGAGACTATAATTCCTTGTATGTTTTTTAGAACCATCTCCTTTCACTGATTGTAATAAATTCTCAAAACATTAAAAAAAAAAAAAAAAAAGATTGGGGCCCCTGCCCTGGCTCAGTTGGTGGAACATGTGACTCTTGATCTTACAGTTGTGAGTTTGAGTTCCACGTTGGGTATAGAAATTACTTAGAAATGAAATCTTTTTTTTTTTTTAAAGATCTTATTTTATTTATTTGAGAGAGAGAGAAAGAGAAACAGAGCATGAGCAGGGGGAGAGGAAGAGGGAGAAGCAGACTCCCCACTAAGCAGGGAGCTTGACATGGGGCACGATCCCAGGACCCTGAGATCATGATTTGAGCCGAAGACAGGTGGTTAACTGACCGAGCCACCCAGATGCCCCTTAAAAATAAAATCTTTTAAAAAATGGCAAAAGATTTAAACAGACATTGGTCCAAATAAGAAGGATAAATGGCCAATACGCACATGAAACAAGGTTCAACATCATCAGCCATCAGGAAATACAAAATAAAACCACAATGGGGTACTGCTTTCCACCCACTCAGATGTCTATAGTTTTAAAAATGAATTAAAAGATAATAATTATAAGCGCTGGCACAGAGGCGAGAAAACTGGAGCCCTCACATACTACTGAGGAGTGGGATGTAAAAAGGTGTAGCTGCTGTGGAAAGTAACTTGGCAGTTCCTCAAACCGTTAAACAGTGAGTTACCATAGGACCCAGCAATTCCACTCCTAGCTACACACCCAAGAGAAATAAAAACATGTCTGCACAAAAACTTGTACGTGAGGGGCACCTGGGTGGCTCAGTTGGTTAAGTATCTGCCTTCGGCTCAGGTCATGATCCCGGGGATCGAGCTGCACATCAGGCTCCCTGCTCAATGGGGAGTCTGCTTCTCCCTCTCCCACTCCCCCTGCTTGTGTTCCCTCTCTTGCTGTGTGTGTCTCTCTGTCAGATAAATAAATAAAATCTTTAAAAAATAAAATACAGGGATGCCTGGGTGGCTCAGTTGGTTGAGCAGCTGCCTTCGGCTCGGGTCATGATCCCAGTGTCCTGGGATGGAGTCCCACATCGGGCTCCTTGCTTGGCGGGGAGCCTGCTTCTCCCTCTGCCTCTGCTTGCCTCTCTGTCTGCCTATGCTCGCTCGCTCTCTCTCCCTCTATCCCTGACAAATAAATAAATAAAATCTTAAAAAAAAATAAAAAAAATACAATATATTCAGTTATAATGTTTAGGTCCCAATACCCCTTCTCTATGTTTCCTAATTCCATAATTGAATTTTTAGTGTAACAGTGTGCTACTAATCATGTATTTCTGTATTGCCTTTTGGGAGTACAGTGGGGTGTTGACTGTATCAGCTGGCATGTTCCCCCTCAGGAGAAGACCTGAAAGCCCCTCATGCATATCAGCATTGCTAAAATAGAGGACTGAAGTCGTATTATCTCTAGCACTTAGGATTGGTTCAGTTAAATTGCGGTATGGCATTTTTTTTTTTTTTTGAAGGAAGAACTCTTCCAAAATTACTCCCATGTACATTACAGGTTATGCTCTTATCTGGGTTCGAGCGTCACTGTGAGAACAGGCAGGGGCTCCCTAACACGGACACAAACTGAATGCTGCATCCATTTGCAGTCTGTCATTCCCCGTCCCCGTCCTCGTCCTCGTCATAGCACTGGGTTCTCTTTATCTGTTCTCCACAGACAGCTCTTGGACTACTTCTTCCTGCCAGAATCCTAGGTCGTGGGATTTCTGATTCTGGGTAGTGACTTCTCTAGGGGAGGTATTGTCTGCAAAGCTGGACCAGTCTGTAGGCTTGGGTTCTTGTGGAGACTGCTGCTTGAGGTCTCAATCCTCTCCATCCAAGTCTGCACCATTCTCTGTAAGAGTCTCACTCCCCATCTCAAAACCACCATCTCCCTTCCTTCTCCCCCTGTCTCCCCTCTTCCAGATTCCTGGGTTTGCCAGGTTGTTTTTCCCACGCTACCATTCTTTTCAGAGGTATTGGCATTTCCCGCTTGTCTCCTTTCTGCAGTCCTTCCTCCTGTAGATCCCTCGCTCAGCTCTGACATGCTCCAGCCTTTCCTTATGCGTGGGGCCGGGATCTGGGGGCTCTTGACTGAAGTTGTTGAAATGGAGCTGCTACGGTGAACAGGTGACTTCTTTCTCTCAGCAGAGAAGACCGTCTTAGCTTCTTCAGATCCAGATCGAGATCCTCGGGAGGGTTAGGCTTGCTGATTTCATCCTCAGGAGACCATCTAGGCTTGGAGACTTTGATCTCTTCCTCCAAGGTCCTTCCTGAACTACCAGGTTCTGGAGGTGGGGGGAGGGGGACGGCGATCAGGTGGTCCCCAGCTTCTTGGTTTCAGCAGGCTTGTCTTCTTTCTCTGGCTGCGATGAGGCCTTGGCTTCCACACTTGCTGTCAGCACACCCACCTTCACAATGCGGGCATCTTCCAGCCCTGGGCTCTGAGGGGTCTCCCCCGCATTTGGAAGCTGGGCTGGTCTCTCCAAAGTCCCTTCCTTTCAGTTTTGCTTGCCCACAGATCCTCGTGCGGTCTGTGCCCCAAGCCTTCATCATAGCTGCCTTTAGCCTTAAAGAGTTGGTCGAATCCCTCATGTAAAGACATGTATGTTCCTAGACTAAGTCCGCTGTTGCAGTAGGAGCAACAGAAGCCGCTGACGTGACCTCCCCACCAGTTGGCCCAGACACGCTCCATGGGGTAGACTGTCTTTTGACCTGGTGCACGAGTCTCTCCTGCAGGTCCCTGAAACTTCTTCACTGCTTCGGGAGGAGAACTCCCAGAGAGGCTGGAGGCTCTGGCATCAGGACTTCGTGGCTTGGGATGGACAGGCTGCTGGACCTCGCTCTTGACCGGGGGGGAATTACAGAGTCATCCTCAACAGCAGTGGAACAGACTGCCAGGCTCTTCTCAGTGGCAGACACCTTGTCTCCAACCTGATGGGCGAGGCAGACCTCAGGATCTGGGGGCACGTTCTGCTTTTGCTCTAATTAATGAGTTTTTTATTTCACCACCAGCAGCTTGCAAGTCATTTGTAGAGTTGGTGGAACTGCTCTGTTCGGACACAGCTGCCTGGCACTTGGCCATTTGATCCTTGATGGAGGTTTCTGACAAGGGTCATGAATCCAGATTTCACTGGCTCTCGGTTTCCTCTGCCTTGACAGGGGCCTGTCTCCACATCATCCAGAGAGTGGCTGTTTCTGGAGATCCTCCCTCCACCTGCCCTTTGGCCCTGGCCTGAAGAATCTGCTTCACTGGCATTGGCTCGCCCTCCTCAACCGTCATCTGAAGCCTGTTCAGCAGATCATGGTATCTCCCCGTTTTGTTTGCAGCTTCCCCGTTTTCACTGATTTCAGGTTTTTCTACATGGTGCTTGAAGTCTCCTAGACAAATTTCCATTTTTTTTTTTTTTTTTTTTTTACTTTCTTTCAAGTGGGTTTTTTTTTTTTTTTTTTTTTTTTTTGACAGACAGAGATCACAAGCAGGCAGAGAGGCAGGCAGAGAGAGAAGGAGGGGAAGCAGGCTCCCTGCTGAGCAGAGAGCCCGATGCAAGGCTCGATCCCAGGACCCTGGAATTATGACCCGAGCTGAAGGCAGAGGCTTTAACCCACTGAGCCACCCACGCGCCCCTCGAGTGGTCTTTAAGACGCTCACTGCCTTCAAGGCGGGGATGTGGACACTGAACATGGGCTTCAGGATATGGTCCGAGCCTGGGTCTGCAGTGAACTCATTCCTCGTGGTCAGCTTGGGCTTCAGAGGCAGAAGACACCTCTTCACCGGGAGGATGGCTGCCTCTGAGTCAGACCTCAGCATTCCTGTTCAGAGGGAGTCTGTGGGAAACTCTGTCCCCAGGACTGGGTTCTCCCACTTCTTCTTTACCACAGTCAGGATCCCCCTCCTGCAGGGCTGGGGGAGATGATCAGTGTTCTAAAGGAACAAGAAGTAAGGTGTCAGTTATAACTTGCCTGTTGAAACCTTCAAACATGTTGTTCTGTTTTTGTGTTTGTTTTTCTTTTTAAGATTTTATTTATTTGAGAGAGAGAGAGAGAGCAGGAGTGGGGGGATGGTTAGAAGGAGAGGGAGAGGCAGAATCCCCACTGTGCAGGGAACCCAACACAGGGCTCGATCCAAGGACCCCGAGATCATGACCTGAGCCAAAGGCAGACACTTAATGGACAGAGCTACCCAGGCACTTGTTGTTCTTTGTAAAATTAAAGTTAAAACTCTAAGCTGCTCCTGGTCCACTGACCTTTCAGACAGCTGTGAACAGTTTACAGCCCTGCCACATGGAAAAGGCATCTACCCGAGAGAGGAATTTTATCTTAATTTACAAAAAGAATAGTAAACCCGTTTATATTATATTTCTATAGAAAAAACTCTATTTTCAAAGACAAAAAAAAGTGAGAAGGATGACACTGTTTTACAATTTGGCAAGTCTCTTCGATGTCTGGTCTAATAAGAGATAGATTTTTCATATTTGCTTTTGCATTCAGTCTGTTGCAATGTGTTGTTTGGTTAAAGATAACAAAGACGATCTGTCCTTAAATGCAAATGTAGTTAGAAAACAGGGACATCACCTGTAAGAATGTTTAAAATTTGAATACTTAAACTTTTAAGACTGACCATACCAAGTGTTACTCAGTGTTACTGAGAATGCAGAGCATTGAAGTTCTCATACTCCTGCTGGAGAGACTGTAAAGGGCTACAGCTACTGCAGAAAACAATTCTGTAGTTACTTGAAAGTTAAACAGAACCTACCCCATGACTCATCCATCCTACTTTTAATGTATTTACCAAAGAGAAATGAAAGCAAAGCCCATGTAGATACAAAGTCTTTTGCACAAATGTTCAGAGCGGCTTTATTTGTAATAGCTGAGAAATGGAAACAACCCAAGTATCCATCTACAAATGAATGGTTATGCAAATTGGGATACATCCCTGCAATGCAATTCCGCTCGGCAACAAAAAAGGAATGAACTATTGATACATGCAACAGTATTATGAGTCTCAAAATAATTATGCTGAGGGAATAAAACCAGTCCTAAAATGATTCCATTTTTTAAAAAGATTTATCTATTAATTTGAGAAAGAGCGAGAAAACAGGGTGGGGAGGTGGAGGAAGAGAGTCTCAGCAGATTCTGCACTGAGTGCAGAACCTGATGTGGTGCTCAAGTTCACGAGCCTGAGATTACAACCTGAACTAAAATCAAGAGTCAGGTGCTTAACTCACCAAGCCACCCAGGAGCCCCTGTATGTTTACATTTTTAAGAAGTTTTAGAAAATGCAAACTAATCTATGGGAAGTAGGTCCATGGTTGCTTGGGGATGGGAGTGTGTGGGGACATTGGAAGGAGCAGGATTACCAAGGGGGCATGAGGAAACTCAGGGTGATGGCTTTGTTCATCATCTTGATTGTGGTGATAATTTCTCAGGTGAATAACATGTCAAAAATTATCTAATAGTACACTTGAACATGTACTTGTATGTCCATATTACCTTAATAAAGCTGCTCAAAAAGAAATGGTATTTTATTTTATTTTTTTTAAAGATTTTATTTATTTATTTGTTAGAGGGAGAGAGAGAGTGTGAGCACAGGCAGACAGAGTGGGAGGCAGAGGCAGAGGGAGAAGCAGGCTCCCCGCCGAGCAAGGAGCCCGATGTGGGACTCGATCCCAGGATGCTGAGACCATGACCTGAGCCGAAGGCAGCTGCTCAACCAACTGAGCCACCCAGGCGTCCCAGAAATGGTATTTTATTTTATTTTTTATTTTTATTTTTTTAAATATTTTATTTATTTACTTGACAGAGAGAAATCACAAGTAGACCGAGAGGCAGGCAGAGAGAGAGAGAGAGAGGGAAGCAGGCTCCCCGCCGAGCAGAGAGCCCGACGCGGGACCGGATCCCAGGACCCCGAGACCACGACCCGAGCTGAAGGCAGCGGCCCAACCCACTGAGCCACCCAGACGCCCCCAGAAATGGTATTTTAAAAAAAGAAAAAATATATACACAACAGATCTTGTTTCGATCCGGTTTCAAATCATTTGTAAAAAGATATTGAAAGGGGCACCTCGGTGGTTCAGTCAGTTAAGTGTCCAGCTCTTGATTTCGGCTTAGGTCGTGATCTCAGGGTCGTGGGATTGAGCCTGGCATAAGGCTCCTTGCTGGTGTGGGGCCTGCTTGCGATTTTCTCTCTCTCCCTCTGCCCCTCCCCTGCCTTAAAAGGAGGCACTGGAGAACATTTGAATACTGACCGGATATTAGATTATGTTAAGGAAGTGTTACTATTTTTTCAGTGTGATAATGGGTTTGTTATGTTAAAAAGTGACTTATCTCTTATAGATACATACTGAAGTATTTATGGATGAAATTATGTGATGTCTGGGATTTACTGAGTTGGAGGAAATGACGCGTATGTATGAAACAAGGTTAGCCAAATATTACTAATACTGACTTTATTCACTCTGCTTAGGATTCTCTCTCTCCCTCTCTCTGTCCCTCACCTCCCACCTGAGTGCACAATTTCTGTCAAAAAAAATGTATATATATATATTGCATTAAAATATATGTATATATATTACATTTATATATGCACATATATATTGCATTTAAATGCACAATTTATGTAAAAAATATGTATATATAAATTGCATTTATATGTGTATATATTGCATTTACATAGAGGTTTGTTATACCATTCTTTCTACTCCTGTGTATTTTGAGATTTCCCATAATACATTTTTGTTGTTTCTCTCTCTCTTTTTTAAGATTTTATTTATTTATTTGACAGAGAGCATAAGCGGGGGAGCAGCGGCAGAAGGAAGAGGAAGAGCCCTGCATCGGGCTCCCTACTTAGTAGATGCGGGGCTCAATCCCAGGACCCTGAGATCATGACCTGATCCAAAGGCAAACGCTAAACTGACTGAGCCCCCCACCCGGCACCCCACTCTTGTTTGGTTTCTTAAGAAATGATTATTTTAGTCCTGCTGCAAAAGAGGGGAGTGGACTAAGTGGCTTCTAATCTTCTCATCTGAGAAAACATACCTTTTCTATTAAGTGATGATATAAACTATCTGCTTCTCACTAGAGGCAAAATATTAAAGTCTAAAAGACACATGGGGTTTTTGACCAATTAATCATAAATCTCTATGCTGATATACTGTTGGAATCCCTGCTTAAAAAATAAAAAGTGAGCCAGTGGCATAGAATAAAAATGCTATTTAAAAATTTCTTGCTTGGTGTGCCTTGGTGGCTCAGTGGGTTAAAGCCTCTGCCTTCGGCTCAGGTCATGATCCCAGGGTCGTGGGATTGAGCCCCACATCAGGCTCTCTGCTCAGCAGGGAGCCTGCTTCCCCCCCTTCTCTCTGCCTGCCTCTCTGCCTACTTGTGATCTCTCTCTGTTAAATAAATAAATATAAATAAATAAAATAAAATAAAATTTCTTTCTTCTCGGGACCCCTGGGTGGCTCAGTTGGTTAAGCAACTGCCTTTGGCTCAGGTTATGTACCTGCAGTTTGGGGATCGAGTCCCTCATGGAACTCCCTGCTCAGCAGGGAGTCTGTTTCTCCCTTTGATCCTCCCCCCTCTCACACTCTCTCTCCTTCACTCTCTCTCTCAAATAAATAAATAAAATCTTTAAAAAAAAACTTTCTTTCTTCTCAACTCACCCCAAAATCTCATGGAAATAACCTGTCACTGGAGAGAGAACATACTTCTTATCATTACTCTGAAACTCAAGTAAAGCAAATTACATTTTTATTCTGGCTAAAGGAAAGAAAAGGTGATCTGATCTTTTCTGACTTTTCTAAGTAAAAAAAATTGAGCCAACTGGAAATTCTCTCTAGGGAGCAAGCACTGGAAAAGTAATTATATCCAAGTATTATTTCAAAAAATTA
The DNA here is from genome assembly GCF_011764305.1 of Mustela putorius furo. Taxonomy (NCBI): domain Eukaryota; kingdom Metazoa; phylum Chordata; class Mammalia; order Carnivora; family Mustelidae; genus Mustela; species Mustela putorius. The sequence goes on from NW_025421998.1 coordinate 19,123,191, forward strand.
AAAATGTGGCTCTTGCACATAAACACAGAGAACAAACTGGTGGTTGCCAGAGGGACGACTCAGTGAGGGGTTGGGCAAAATGGGCAAAGGGGAGTGAGAGGTACAGGCCTCCAGTTATGGCAAGAATAAATTACGCGGATGAAAGGTACAGCCTGAGGAATATAGTGAGTGGGACTCTACTAGGGTTGTGTGTTGACAGATGTAGCTACAGCATAGTGTAAGGTATAGACTTGTCCCATCACTATGTGGTACACCTGAAACTAACCTAACATTGTGTGTCAACTATACTTAAACAGTGTATATATTTATTTATGACATATTTATGACTCCTACAAATAGAGAAGGAACGCAGGGAAAATGGGTGCCTGGGTGGCTCCTGGTGTTAAACTTCTGCCTTTGGCTCAGGCCGTGATCTCAGGGTCCTGGGATCAAGCCTGTGTCGAGCTCCCTGCTCAGTGGGAAGGCTGCTTCTCCGTCTTCCACTCCCCCTGCTTGTGTTTCCTCTCTTTCTCTCACTCTCTGCCTCTCAAATAAATAAATAAAACCTTTTTAAAAAAATTAATGTGTCCGAACACAAGGAAAAGGTTTTCGTCCCCTAATCAGTGAGGGAACAAACAGAACAGTAAGGCTAGTTCGAAGGGTATTTGAGGAATTGTATATTGAATAGGCCTTTTGATAAGAAAATTTAAATTAAGTAAGACTGTTCACCAAAAAGAAAAAAAAAAGAAGTAAGATTGTTCACCTCTTGGGGGGCGCCTGGGTGGCTCAGTGGGTAAAGCCTCTAGAGGCCTTCAGCTCGAGTCATGATCCCAGAGTCCTGGGATCAAGCCCCACATCGGGCTCTCTGCTCAGCGGGGAGCCTGCTTCCTCTTCTCTCTCTGCCTGCCTCTCTGCCTATTTGTGATCTCTCTCCCTCTGTCAAATAAATAATAAAATCTTAAAAAAAAAAAATGGGGACGCCTGGGTGGCTCAGTTGGTTAAGCAGCTGCCTTCGGCTCAGGTCATGATCCCAGCGTCCTGGGATCGAGTCCCACATCGGGCTCCTTGCTCGGCAGGGAGCCTGCTTCTCCCTCCACCTCTGCCTGCCATTCTATCTGCCTGTGCTCCCTCTCTCTCCCTCTCTCTCTGATAAATAAATAAAATCTTAAAAAAAAAAAAAAAGATTGTTCACCTCTCACCTGAATGAATTGCCAGAGGATTATGCTCTGTGAAAAAAGGAAAAATCCCAAAAGGTTATATAGTTATATATATAAGGTTACAGATATGATTCTTCTCTATAATTTTGAAATGGCAAAACAGAAATGGAGAACAGAATAGTCTTTGCTGGGGATTAAGAAGGAGGTGGGGGTCTTGAGAGAAGTGGGTGTGGCTACAAAATGGCTGCCTGAGGGATTTTTGAGGGGATGGAAATGCTGTGACTTGACTCTATCAGGCAATATCCTGGCTGTGATACTGTACTGTAGTCCTACAAGGTGTTACCACTGCAGAAACTGGGTAGAGATCACACATCATCTCTCTGCAGTACTTCTTACAACTGAATGTAAATCTACATACAATAATCTCAAATTTTGCAATTTAATTTTTTAAAAAGTTTTATTTATTTGAGAAAGAGAGCATGCAAGAGGGAGAAAAAAAATCTCTAGCAGACTCCCTACTGAATGGGAACCCCAACGACATGGGGCTTCATCCCACGTCCCTGAGATCATGACCTGAGTCGAAATCAGGAGTCAGATGCTCAACCAACTGAGCCACCCAGGCGCCCCTAAAGTTCAATTTTTTAAAAAGGGATCGCTCTATTAGATACAAAACTGGTTAATATCCTGTGACAATAAAACCATAAACCTTTTTTGCCCCATACCTTTCGAGTTATATTTCTACCAGACATTAAATTTTACCTTTACTAGAGAAAAATCTACAAGTTAACATGCAAATTCATAGAATCTTATGCTTTTAATCAATAGTGAAAAGTGAAACGAACAAAAATAGTGAATAGTGAAACAAAGGGACTTCTAGAATCAGCAAACTGTCAGCAGGCCAGATTTGGGTGTAGCCCCTGAGTTAAGAGTGGCTTTTACATTTTTCAAGGATTGTGAAAAAACAAAACCCTGAATATTGACTTACCTGACTCATTTTTCAGAAAAAGTTTGCTGACCGCTGGGTTCTAGAGAATTAAGTCATACTTTGGTGGTCACGTTAAACAATGCTTTAATGGGATCCTCAAAAGATATGCTACCATCTCTTCGCCTTGTTTGTGTTTGGATAGTATTTTTAAACAATCAGAGCTAGGGGTGTGTGGGTGGCTCAATTGGTTAAGCCTCTGCCTTTGGCTCAGGTCATGATCCCAGGGTTCTGGGATTGAGCTCCACATCGGGCTCCCTGCTTAGCTGGTAACCTGCTTCTCCTTCTCTGCTCCTGCTGTCTCTCAAATAAATAAATAAATAAATAATAAAATCCCAGATAAATAAATAAAATCTTTAAATAAACAGTGAACCAGTTCGTGTGCCTTCCTCCCTAACCACTGAATCATCAGAACACTCTCATTCCATGTTCTTTAAAGCAATTCCTCATGTATCCTCTCATCTGAATATTGGTCTTCAGGCAGCTTCTCAAGTCAGAACTCAGTGTAGAATATGGTCCTGTTATATCAAAGCTTGCCAAAAATTAAAGGGTGACCCATATTTCTCTCTCTCTCTCTCTTCCTTTTCCTTTTTAATTGAAGTACTGTTAACATTCAATATTATATTAGTTTCAGGTGTACAACATAGTGATTTGACATTTATATACGTTATGAAATGCTCACTATGGTAAGTGTAGTCACCTTTGGTCACCAAACAATATTACAGTATTATGGACTATGTACCCTATGTTTTACTTCTTATCCCATGACTCACCTATTTTGTAACTGGGAGTTTGTACTTCCTAATCCCTTTTCTCGATTTTACCCATCCCTCTACCCACCTCTCCTCTGGTAACCATCAGTTTGTTTTTCATATTTACGAATTTCTCTTTTATTTGCTTGCTTGTTCATTTGTTTTGTCTTATAGATTCCACACATAAGTGAAATTATAGGGTATTTGTCTTTCTCTAACTTATTTTATGTAACTAATACCTTCTACATCCATCCATGTTGTTGAGAATGATAAGATTTCATTCTTTTTTATGACCGAGTAGTAATATATTTATTATCATATATATTGTATGTGTGCCCACATTATAAATATATTAGATATATGTATACACACACACACACACATATACCCTACATATTTTTTAATTGAGTCTATATTTAAAAAAAATTAAAGGATTTTTTAAGGATTTATTTATTGGGGCACCTGGATGGCTCAGTGGGTTAAGCTCTGTCTTCAGCTCAGGTCATGATCTCAGGGTCCTGGGATCAAGCCCCACATCAGTCTCTCTGCTCAGCAGGGAGCCTGCTTCTCCCTCTCCCTCTGCCTCTCTGCCTACTTGTGATCTTTCCTTCTCTGTCAAATAAATAAATGTTTAAAAAAATAAATATTTTATTTATTTATTTGAGAGAGAGAGTGTGCGTGTGCCAATGCAATTGGGGGAGGGGCAGATGGAGAGAGAGAGAAAGAATCCTCAAGCAGACTCCCACTGAGTAGGGAGCCTGAAGTGAGGCTAGATCCCAGGACCTAAGATCATGGCCTGGGCCAAAATCAATAGTCAGATTGTCAACCAACTGAGCCACCCAGCCGCCCCTAATTCTATATTTTTTAAATAAACTTTTTATTTTGAGCTAATTGTGAATTTACATGTTGCTGTGAAATAATACAGGGAGATGCATATTCCCTTTACCTGTTGTGCCTATAGTACAATATCAGGATCTTGAAATGGAGAGAGTCAAGATGCAGAACATTTCCATCACCACAGGATTCCCTGGTTTTCTTTCTTATCATAGTAAGCATCCTCTTTAATTCCCATCACCTGTTTCACCCATTCCCCCCATTCTTCTCCTCTTTGGTAACCATTAGTTTGTTCTCTGTAGTTAAGAGTCTGAACCTTGGGGGCACCTGGGTGGCTCAGTGGGTTAAGCCGCTGCCTTCGGCTCGGGTCGTGATCTCAGGGTCCTGGGATCGAGTCCCGTATTGGGCTCTCTGCTCAGCAAGGAGCCTGCTTCCCTCTGTCTCTGCCTGCCTCTCTGCCTACTTGTGATCTCTGTCTGTCAAATGAATAAATAAAATCTTTAACCAAAAAAAAATAAAAAATCTGAACCTTGGTTCATTCCACTGCTTTTTTTTTCCTTTGCTTGTTTTGTTTCATAAATTCCACAAATGAGTGAAATCGTATGAATACCACATCTTCCTTATCTGTTCGTCTATCAGTGGACAGGTAGGTTGCTTCCATACCTTGGCTATTGTAAATAATGCTGCCGTTAAGATGCTCAAAATCACTAATCATCAGGAAAATGAAAATCGAAACTATTGTGGGGTGACCCACCTTGATGATGTAGTATTTTTGTAGCCACAATTTTTCATAGTCATTATAATTTTTAAATATATCAACATTTATCCCAAGCTGTTAGCTAAATGCTTCTTGAGTTAAAGAAGAGCAGATGATTTTCAGATATTTGATGTAATATTATCATCATTAAAGTAATTAAACCCAGAGCCCATTAGACTGAGGTGGCTCTAACATCTTGATAGCAAATGGAAACCTAAGCCAGAGTTAAGTCCTGTAAATGCTTCAAGATTAAGAAATTGAAAACTAAGAACAACTAATCACAAATCCAAGTAGTTTTTCCCAAATAAAGCTACTCTAAGCTAAAGCCGATCAAATAATTTCCTTGCTTTGCTTTTGCATGCTCTATAAAAGCCTTTCCCCTTTCATGGGGCACCTCCCTTGGGTGGCTCAGTCAGTTGGGTGTCTGCTTTTGGCTCAGGTCATGATCATGGAGTCAAGGGATCTCTGCTCTCTGCTCAGTGGGAGTCTACTTCTCCCTCTCCCTCTGCCCCTCCCCCTACTCATATTCTCTCTCTTTCACTCACTTGCTCATTATCACATAAATAAGTTCTTTTTTTTTTTAAGATTTTATTTATTAATTTGACATAGAGAGAGAGCACAAGCAGGGGGAAAAGCAGAGAGAGAGGGAGAAGCAGGCTCCCTACAGAGCAAGGGAAGCCCAACACGGGACTTGATCCCAGGACTCTGGGACCATGACTCGAGCTGAAGGCAGTGGCCCAACCCACTGAGCCACCCAGGCACCACTCAAATAAATAAATCCTTTTTTTTTTTTTTTAAGATTTTATTTATTTATTTGACAGACAGAGATCACAAGTAGGCAGAGAGGCAGACAGAGAGAAGGGTAGGAGGGAAGTAGGCTCCCCACTGAGCAGAGAGCCCCATGCATGTAGGAGATGGGGAGCGTGGATCCCAGAACCCTGAGATCATGACCTGAAGGGAGGCAGAGGCTTAGGTCACTGAGCCACCCAGGTGCCCCTCAAATAAATAAATCCTTAAAAAAAAAAATAGAAAAGCTTTTCCCCTAGTAGAGTGCTCTTCTCCGTTCTTTGTTTGACACTGCCCAAATTGATATTGGCTCGTGTAAACTCTTCAAAATCTTCATGTACCTCAGTTCATCTTTTAACATAATTTATTGAAATATTCTCAATTTATAGGTTTTTTTCATGAATGTGAATAATAAGCTAAATCTCATTCATGGTTAAAATGTTTTATGCCTCTAAGAATTATATATGTCTATATACATTATTTATTATATATGCCTATATATATGTATGCATTATATATTATAAATATATATATATATACCTATAAGAATTATAAAAACTTTGGGGTACTTGAGTGGCTCAGCCAGTAAGTGTCTGCCTTGATCTCAGGCAAGTGTCTGTCATGATCTCAGGGTCCTGGGATCAAACCCCCCATCGGGTTCCCTGCTCAGTGGGGAGCCTGCTTTCCTTCTCCCACTGCCTAGCTTGTGTACCTCTCCAGCTCTCTTGCTCTCTGTCAAATAAATAAGTAAAATCTCAAAAAACAAACAAATATTGAAATCATCTAAGCACTTTGGCAGTTTTGAAATACACTAACCAGGGACACCTGGGTGGCTCAGTTGGTTAAGCAGCTGCCTTCGGCTCAGGTCATGATCCCAGCGTCCTGGGATCGAGTCCCACATCGGGCTCCTTGCTCCGCAGGGAGCCTGCTTCTCCCTCTGACTCTGCCTTCCACTCTGTCTGCCTGTGCTCGATCTCGCTCGCTTTCTCTCTGACAAATAAATAAATAAAATCTTTAAAAAAAAAAAAAAAAGAAAAAAAGAAATACACTAACCAAAGAAAAGAAAAGTAGTAAATAAAATTTCTTATCAGTTCCAGAGTGCTTCTACTCAAACTTATAGATAAGAAACACTGAATTAGGGGCACCTGGGTGGCTCAGTGGGTTAAAGCCTCTGTGTTCAGCTCAGATCATGGTCTCAGGGTCCTGGGATGGAGCCCCGCACTGGGCTCTCTGCTCGGCGGGGAGCCTGCTTCCCTTCCTCTCTGCCTGTCTCTCTTTCTACTTGTGATCTCTGTCTGCCAAATAAATAAATAAGATCTTTAAAAAAAAATTAAAAAAAAAAAAGAAACACTGAATTAAGTCAGCACACAGACAAAAAATTAAGTCAACACATATTCAGCATATGGACACTCCCTATAAGGCAGAAATTTAAATCTTTTATGACATACATCCTTTAGAAGACCTTCCCCATCTCCTACACTAGTTAAGAAACAAATATTTACTGAAGCCTCAGAGCTGCAGAGTCAAACCAAATATTGAAATACATAATAAAGAATAGATTTAAGAAAGAATAGATTTTTGCTTTGATTGTCAAAGAGCAGACAAATAGAAGTAGGATAAAGACAGAAAATATCTAGGGACGTCTGGGAGGCTCAGTCAGTTAAGTATCTGCCTTCGACTCAGGTCATGATCCCGGGGTCCTGCTCGGTGGGGAGCCTGCGGCTCCCTCTCCCTTTGCCCCTCTCCCTCTACACCTCTCCCTCTCTCATGTGTGATCACTCTCTCAAATAAATAAAATCTTTAAAAAATATTGAATTAGTAAATAGATAATAATAGGATAAAGAAAATAGATCATTAATAATAACTGCTCAGAATGTGACCCAGAATTAGGAGTTGTGCTGGAAGATTGTTGAAAGACAAAACTGAACAACAGCGCCTGGAATTCGTCTTTCCCAGCCTGCCCTCTGACCTCTTTCTCCAAGACCCAAAAGGCCTCTCCAGACGTGGGGCCCTTTATTACTTCCCCACTGTGGCTGTAACAAACTGGCTTACACCAACAGAAATTCTGGGGCGTCTGGCTGGCTCAGTCGGAAGAGCATGCCACTCTTGACCTCAGGGTTGTGAGTTCGAGTCCCATATTGGGCAATGCTTACTTTAAAACAAAGAAATGAACAGAAATGTATTCCCTCACGAGTCGGGAGGCTAGAAGTCAGAAATCCAGGCATTGGTAGGGCCATTCTCCCTGTGCAGGTGTTAGGGAAGAATCCTTCCTTGTTTCCTCCTAGCTTCTGGTGGCTGCCCACACCCTTGGCAGTCCTTGCCTTGTAGACACACTACTTCAACCCCTGCCTCCAAGGTCATGTGGCCTTCTCCCCACTGTTTCTCTGCCTTCTGTATCTTTCTATCCAGAGATTTCTCTTTTTATAAGGACACTGGTCATTGGATTAGGAGCCACCCTAATTCAGTATGATGACATCTTAACTGGATGACATCTCCAAAGATTATTCCCAAATAAGGCCACATTCACAGGTCTGGGGTGAAGGGAGTGTATGTTAAGACTTCAGAATATCTTTTCAGGGGACCTAATCCAACCACCCTAGGGCCCCCTCCTGGGCTGTTCTCTTAGGCAATACGCTACACACTAACTACATCTAGGGGTCTAAAGTGGCGTGTAGGCTGCTTGGGATATTGGAGTAAGTAGTATATCATATATTTATGTTTATTTTTGTGTAAATGTAAATTAAGCTCAATTAGTATCATGTATGTGGATTTTTGACTCTGGCGTCCTGTCACTCATACCTCAGTCATTCAGTGTCAGATATGTTATTCTCAAGAAAGACTTGGAGTCTTTCCTGACCTGGCATGGAGGCCTCATCACACTTCAGAAGAAGGAGCCAATTGCAGATTATACCAGCCTAATTACTAGATTTGTAGGTTGTATAATCTAGTTTAGTGACACCAGCCCTCACAAAATTATCTATGGCTTTCAAAAGATTCTCCCAAGACAGGTGCCTGGCTGATTCGGTTGGTGGAACATGCAACACTTGATCTCGGGGTCGTGAGTTCAAGCCCCACAAAGGGCATGGAGCCTACTTTAAAAAAAAAAAAAAATTCTCCCATAGTAGCGATTCTCAAAGTGTGGTCTGGGAACCCACAAGATATCTGGGAATCCCAAATACATAGCCCTAAGACATTATGTGCCTGTTTCCACTCTCAAATTCTCCTGAATATGCAGTGAGGTTTTCGACGGGCTCTATGACATGATGACATTATCATTCTGCTACAAATGGAATGTGTGCTTGGGGATTTATGTTTTTAAATTTTTCTCTATTTTAATTTCCAATATGATAAATATCAATAGACTTATGACCAGACCAAAAAACATCTCTTTGAGGTCTATAATTTAAATGTAGAAAGAGGTCCCGAGACCAAAAAAAAAAAAAAAATTGAGAAATCACAGATTGAAGATAACACTAACATTGTGAGCACAAGCTAACAACAAGGAAATGACATCCAGTGACAAACTCTTAGAAAGCTATTTTACAAGATAAAAAAAAAAAATGATGATCTAATCAGATCTGACAAGAATTAAGCCAGATGTAGAAAACTATGAGGGCTATTTGAAATAAGGATTTTTTAAAAGATTTTATTCATTTATTTGATAGAGACACAGTGAGAAAGGGAACACAAGCAGGAGGAGTGGGAGAGGGAGACGCAGACCCCCACTGAGCAGGGAGCCAATGAGGGGCTCAATCCCAGGACCCTGGATCATGACCAGGCAGATGCTTAATGACTAAACCACCCAGGTTCCCCAAGATATGTTATTTAAATTTACATACTGGGCATATTATTATTTTAATATAGACCAATCAATAAATAATTTTCTGGTTTTAATTTCTAATATGGTAACACAAAAGTTCTTTGAGGTTCTCAGCCATTTTTAAGAGTATCAAGAGAGATGCCTGAGTGGCTCAGTCATTAAGCGTTTGTCTTCGGCTCAGGTCCTGATCTCAGGGTCCTGGGATGGAGCCCCAATTCAGGCTTCCTGCTCAGCAGGGAGTCTACTTCTCCCCTTCGCTCTGCCTCTCCCTCCCCAGCTCGTGTGCATTTTTTTCTCTGTCTCTCTCTCTCAAATAAATAAAATCTTTAAAAAAAAAAAAAAAGAGTGTCAAGAGATTCTGAGACCAAAAAGTTTTGAGAACCACTGGCTTAGATCAACCAAAATATAGTCCAATAATGGAGGGATGGTGGACACAGAAACAAAAAAAATAGACCTCTGCCCACATGGAGGAAAAGGGCAATGGTTCATGGGTCGGCATCCAATGATGGCTGCTACCAGAGGAAGATGGTTTGAATCTGGAACATGACTAAAGAAGACAGAAAGTGTAAGGATGGGTCAAGGGAAACAAGAACAAGCAAGCTTTTTCCTTCCATTATGGCTATGGGAGGCAACTTTATAGATGACTGATCAACAGTGACCAGTCTGAAGCAGGGGATGGGGGAGGTCTGGCTCTAGTGTTAGTAGCATTAGCAGACTGGTTCACTAGTGAAAGGTATTGCAGTAATCTTGTGCCTTTATGTATGAAAATACTTTTACCTTTTCTCCCTGGATTACACATTTACATTTAAAAAAATCATAATTCTATGTAGTTGAGCAAAGCAATATGGGAGAAAAACTATTTAGAAGACAGTATTACTCCAAAATGAAAAAGCAAAGTAGCATGTTCATCGCCCGTGTAGGGTCTGAGAATCCTAAACAAGATCCCCTTAAGGCTGCAGAGGCTAACAGAGACCCGCTAATCCTCTGTCCAAGGTGCTGCAGGTGACAAGGCCTCCCATAATGCTTTCAGAACTGAACACTCGGACAATAGTCTAACTGTGCTCGTCATTGCAGAACTGCCTATTGGTACTTTTGAGAAGATACCTTTTTGAAAAAACTCAAGAAGGTTGATTTTTCAGACCTTGTCCCACTGAAAATGTTATAGGAAGCTTTTTGTTTGTTTTATAGATCTCAGCATAACTCACTTTCTGGACACGTCCAGCACCACTATCTGCTCTAAATTGATTTTAATGCTTGCCAGGAACTATTAGCAGAAATGTTTGCTGTCATGATACTCAGTTTATTTGTTTCCAGACAGTTTAGATATCTAGTTTCCAGTGGTGCTGTGTGTGCATGTATATAAGTAGATGACAGTCAACTCAATTTTCTCCTTGGAACTTTGGATTGGGTTATTTTTTTTAAAGATTTTATTTATTTATTTGACAGCGAGAGAGAGCGAGAGCAGGAATACGAGCAGTGGGAGTGGGAGAAGGAAAGCAGGCTTCCCGTTGAGCAGGAAGCCAGATGCGGGGCTCAATCCCAGGATGCTGGGATCAGGACCTGAGCTGAAGGTAGTCGCTTAACCAACTGGCCACCCTGGTGCCCTAATGTTTTATTTTTATTTTTTTTAAAAGATTTTATTTATTTATCAGAGAGAGAGAGGGGGAGAGAGCGAGACAGAATGGCAGGCAGAGGCAGAGGGAGAAGCAGGCTCCCCGCCGAGCAAGGAGCCCAATGTGGGACTCAATCCCAGGACGCTGGGATCATGACCTGAGACGAAGGCAGCTGCTTAATCAACTGAGCCACCCAGGCGTCCCTAATGTTTTATTTTTAAAGAGGAGGAACCATAGTGGACCAAAAAAAAAGTATAAGCTGGGTCAAAAAATTGTGTGTGTCTTAGCTCTCCTCCCTACTGCAAAAATGGGACTTCTGGAGTGTTTCCCAATGCCGACAGCCAATCCTCTGATTCTCAGGACACCTAGTGGGTGTTCAAGAATTCACTTCAGTTCTGACAGTAACTACCTGGGGTTAGCACAGACCCTGCGAAACTGCCCCCCCCCTCCAGCTTTAGGACCAGTTGTTAAGTCTTAGAGACATCACCCATGCTTCTGAGGGACTGGCCATAAAGGAGGAGTCACCATAACCCCTTATTATCAGGTTTGATAATTTGCTAGAATGGCTCAGAGAATTCAGGAGGGCATTTTACTGGTTTATGATCAAGGACACAACTCAGGAGCAGCCAAAGAGAAGTGAGGCACAGGGCAAAGTTCGAGTGGTGGGGTGCACAGAGCTTCCCTGCTCCCTCTGGTCACACCCCTCTCCCAGCTCCTGGATGCTTCACCAGCTTGGAACTTCAAATTTTGTTCAAGACTTTCTCTCTTCATGAGCTCAACCTGCAGCCATCCTTCCCTTCAAGGAAGTCAGGGGTGGGGCTGAAACTTTCAACCCTCTCATCACTGGGTCTTTCTGGTGACCAGCCTTATCTTGAGGCTTTCTAGAAACTTTACCCTAAGTTGGTCAGGTGTGATGTAAATGGGTTCATCATGAAAAAACCAAAGACCCTTCTAATACTCAGGAAATCCCAAGGTTGTAGAAGCTCTGAGCCAGGAACTGGGATCAAATACCAAATGAATGTCCTATCATACCGCAGGGACATGCACCTTTACCTAGTCCATGGAATGGACTTGAAAGAATTTAATGTAATGGATCTGAAAGCATTCTTTTAGCCAAAAATTGCAAGATAAATGTAATGTGTATTCCAAGCCTATTACTTTGTTCCTTGTGGTTGCTGCACAAAGTAAAACTGTTAACGGATTGGCCTTGCAGAGGTTTAAGTGCATTGGCAAGCATGTCTCAAATGAAGTCCATGGGGTTTTACACACACACACACACACACACACACACACACACACTTGTGTGTTCATGCACGTACACACACATACATGTGTGGTAGACTACTATAAAGTGCCCCCGGTGAATAACGCCTCCCTAAATTCACACACTTGGTATCACTGCCTCTTGCAATCAATCTGGTCTTGGGATTTGCTTAAAGCAATAGAATAGTATGGAAATGACATTGTGTGATTTTTCTGAAGCCTGCACAGCTTGTGCCTTCACTCTCTTGAGCCTTGCCGTTCTAAGTGGCTGAGCTAGACCAGTTAATGATGAACCACTTCATGGAGAGAGAGAGGTCCCCCCTACCCCGTTCCAGTCTTTTCAAGCCCTCAGATATAGGAACGGGGTCATCTCGGGCTCTCCAGCTTAGTTCACCCACTGGATGGATGCAGCAGCGTGAGTGAGCCCGGATGAGACCAGAAGAACCGCCTAGTGAACCCACAGCATTTCAAGAAATAATAAATCGTTGCTGTAAACTACTAATTTTAGGGTTTTTTTTTCTTGTTTTATGCAACAATAGAGAACTGAGGCCGTTCTCAACTTGTGATGACCATATTCTTTAGGTGTTGGTTGTTTGTAAATCTGGCATTAGATAGGGAGGGGGAAGGAGAAGCAGAGAGTGAGAACTGAAGACATGCCTAAGGACTCGGAAATAGGAGGCCTGTACATCAGCCTCACGATGACAACACAACATGTTGCCTTCCTCTCTGGTGACAAATGGTGCACGAGAGGAGACATCTGCTTGCTGTACATCACTGGCCGTGGTGAGTCACGAAAACATGCCATACCTACCCAGAGATTTAAAAATGCCGTTGTCTTCATTTTATTTATTTATTTGTTTGCTTGTTTATTTATTTAGAGGGTGTGGTGGTGGGGAGGGGCCATGGGAGCAGGGGAGAGAGAGAGAATCTTAAGCAGGTTCCATGCCCAGCACTGAGCCTGATCCAGGGCTCAGTCTCATGACCTTGAGATCATGACCTGAGCCCAAATCAAGAGTTGGACACTTGGGCGCCTGGGTGGTTCTCTGGGTTAAGCCTCTGCCTTTGGCCCAGGTCATGCTCAGGGTCCTGGGATCGAGCCCTGCATCAGTCTCTCTGCTCAGCAGGAAGCCTGCTTCCCCCTCTCTGCTGGCCTCTCTGCCTGCTTATGTTCTCTCTCTCTCTCTCTGTCAAATAAATAAATAAAATCTTAAAAAAAAAAAAAAAAGAGCTGGACACTTAACTGAGCCACCCAGGGGCCTCCCAAAATACCACTGTCTTTTTTTTTTTTTTTTTTTTTTAAGATTTAGGGTGTTTGTTTGTTTGTTTTTTGTTTTTTTAAAGATTTTTTTTTATTCATTTGAGAGAGAAGGAGAGAGTGAGAGCACAAGGAGAAGGAGAGGGAGAAGCATACTCCCTGATGAGCAGGGAGCTCAATGCGTGTGGTACTTGATCCTAGGACCCTGAGATCATGACCTGAGTTGAAGGCAGACGCTTAACCAACTGAGCCACCCAGATGCCCTGGGGAGAGGGTTTAAGCAAGGAGACTGCCCAGCCCATGAGCAGCCCCCCCTGCCACTGTTACGTTGGGTCTGCTCCTCTGTCAAGTCATTTCAGCAGATTGTGAGGCCCGAAATGGGTCTTGCAGGACAATAGAAGCGGCCAATGGAAACCAAGGCCTGTTTATCTCCAGTTGCCCAGAAGGATGTGTTCTGGGGTTACTGAATGTGCCCTTGGACAGGACTGCCCTCGGTTTACATTACTGTTTTACATTAGTTCAGCTGTACAAGGGGAAAGATTTAAACTTACTTTTGTTCTTGTCATTTATTCAGCACCACCTACTATGTGCCAGGCACTCCCAGAGGAACTAAGGACATACAGTCCCTCTTTAAGCAACAGAGTCTAGTTTTTGTTAGCACTGCAACATAAAAATCCTGACGTGGAGAGTAAATTACAAGCGTGTGGGACTTCATGATGTCTAGAAGTTCTGAGAATCAGGTGTGAGATCCAGGAGAATGCTTTGAAATCAATGCAGTTACTGCAGCAACCATTTGGGAAAATCCTTTGGCCGTGTCTGCTAAAAGTGAGCACACACACACATCCCCTATGACTTAGCAATTCCATTTTCTAGGTTATAGACACATACTCACCCAAAGACAGGGATGAGAACATTTATAGCACCGCTACTGGTAATGGCCCAAACTGAAGACAGCGGAACCACCTGTTACTGGTAGAATCATGTGACCATCAGAGTCTGGAGACAAAACAGAAATTACTTTCTTGTGGCAGTTAGATCAGCAGCTTTAACAAACAAACAAAGAAACAGAATATAAGGCATCGTTTGGTTGAACAGGTACTGCAGAACGAAAAAAGGATAAAGGGGACACTGTGATAAGACCATGTTGCAGGAATTCCCATCTCTACAGCTGGGGAACAAAGTGCAGAGCGGGGTACTCCCAGCTTAGAGGAAGAGGCTGGGACCCGGAGGTCTGAGGAGGGGGTGTTGCCTGGCGTTGGGTGTCGTTCTGAGGGGACAGCATGAGACTGGTTTGAGGTACTCTATAAAACTTGAGACTGGACCCCTCTGCTGTTGTGAAGAGAGGATGGTGACAGGACCCGCCAATCACAGGAAGGGGGTAAACTCGGTCTCCGTTTCCAGGCTCCAGGCTCCCTCTGGCGCCCCCAGCCGGCAGAACTAATTATAGTCTGTTGGCTGAGTCAGCTTACAAAGCTGAGACTAAAAGGGCAAGTTTGGGGTTAAGACACAGCACTTGGGGTTTTTGTGTCTGTTTGTTTGTTTTTGGTTTTGTTTTTAAGATTCAATTTATTGGATAGAGTGAGAGGGCACTGGAGGCTGGGGGTTGCAGAGGGAGAGGGAGAAGCAGGCTCCCTGTTGAGCAGGGAGCCCAACTTGGAGCTCCATCCCAGGACTCTGGGATCATGACCTGAGCTGAGGGTAGGTGTTTAACCAGCTGAGCCACCTAGGCGCCCCTTGTTTTTCTTTCTTTCTTTTCTTTTCTTTTTTTTTTTTTTTTTTTGAGGGAGAGTGTAGTAGGGAGGGACAGAAGGAGGGTGTGTGAAAGAATCTTAAGCAGGCTCCACACCCAATGTGGAACTTGAGGCGGGGCGCTATCTCACCACTCTGAGATCATGACCTGAGCTGATATCAAGAGTAGCACACTTAACAGACTGAGCCACCCAGGTGCACCAAGACATGGCAGTTTAATAAATGGTGTCAGTGGGGGCCCCTGGCCGACTCAGTCAGTAGACCATGTGACTCTTTTTCTCAGAGTTGTGAGTGCCAGCCCCACACTGGGTGCAGAGATTACTTTCAAACCAAATCTTTAAAAAAATAAATAAGTGAATGGCACCAGTGGATTTAAAAAATAAGTGGTGGGGTGCCTGGGTGGCTCAGTGGGTTAAAGCCTCTGCCTTCGGCTCGGGTCATGGTCCCAGGGTCCTGGGATCGAGCCCCATATCGGGCTCTCTGCTCAGCAGGGAACCTGCTTCCTCCTCTCTCTCTCTCTGCCTACCTGTGATCTCTGTCAAACAAATAAATTTTTAAAAAAATCTTAAAAGAAATAAAAATAAAAAACAAGTGGTATATTCACAAAATGGAACACTTTAATGAAAGTATTACTGCATGTAACACACAGCTCAGTCTTGCAAACATGAGGTCCAGCTAAAGAAACAAACTGTAAAGCCCTAGTGTATGATTTCATTTACATAAACCTAAAAACTGGGCCCCTTTAATCAGCAGGCTAGTTAGAATAGAGGTTATCTGTGTGGGAGTAGTGACTGAGGAGGGACGAGGGGGCTTTCGGGAGGTACTGGGAGGGTTCAACATTGTTTTTTTAACGATTTTATTTATTTGAGAGAGACAGAGAGCACAGAGGGAGAGTGAGAGGGAAAAGCAGGCTCCCCACTAACAGAGAGCCTGATGTAGGACTCCATCCCAGGACCCTGTGGTCATGACTTAAGCCGGAAGGCAGATGCTTAGCCAACTGAGCCACGCAGGTGCCCCTCAAGTATAATTGAACACTATAATCTTGAGGACTCACCAAGCTGTTTTGTGTTTGTGTTTGTTTGTTTTTTTAAAAGATTTTATTTATTTATCTGACAGACACAGATCACAAGTAGGCAGAGAGGCAGGCAGAGAGGAGGAGGAAACAGGCTCCATGCTGAGCAGAGAGCCTGATGTGGGGCTCAATCCCAGGACCCTGAGATCATTACCTGAGCCAGAGGCAGAGGCTTTAACCCACTGAGCCGCCCAGGCACCCCATGTTTGTGTTCTTTTTTAGATTTTATTTTTATGGGGCACCTGGCGGGCTCAGTCAGTTAAGCATCCAACTCTTGATTTCAGGGGTCATGATCTTGGGGTTGTGAGATTGAGTCTCTAGTTGGGCTCAGTGCTGGGCATAGAGTCTGCTTGAGATTCTCTCTCCCTTTCCCTGTCTCTTCCCTGCCTTAGAAAATGAAAAGAAGATTTAATTTTTAGGTAGTCTCTACACTCAATGTGGGGCTTATACTTACAATCTTTTTTTTTTTTTTAAGATTTTATTTATTTATTTGATAGACAGAGATCACAAGTAGGCAGAGAGGCAGGCAGAGAGAGAGAGGAGGAAGCAGGCTCCCTGCTGAGCAGAATGCCTGATGCAGGGCTCAATCCCAGGACCCTGGGATCATGACCTGAGCCAAAGGCAGAGGCTTTAACCTACTGAGCCACCCAGGCGCCCCTCAGCTTATTTTTACATCAGATTTTATACTGGATTTTTGAATCAGTTACCATAAAATGGAAAACAAAATTCTTATACTCAGAGAGTTCGTGTATTTGAGAAACAAGTATTTTCTCATGGCTCTGTCCATGTTCAAATGCTGGAAAGACCTGGTGCCCAGGGTTCGAGAGTTTGGCATAGTTTATTATGGTCCGACCCTCTGATTTGTTTAGATATGCTCTGGCATATTAGTCAAGATTCTAAATCCCTACTAATACAGCCCTGGACAGATCGTTCGAAGCCATTTTTAACTGGCTCCTTTTATTTATAACACATCTATTACTATTGTTGATTTTCCCTAGATAATCTAGACTATGTTCCCTTTTATTTAATGTGAACTTGGACTGAAAATTCTCTTTTATTTCTACTGTTTAGACAATAGCCCAGTGAGGGGGTCTGTAAGGATTCTCGCTCGCAAATCAGAGGCCCTGAAAGAAAGAAGGAATGACCCCTTGTGGTGGTTTAAGAAATATGTCCGTTTATTCTCTGCCACTCTTCCCTTCAAGAAGTGGTTTCGTGCCCCTCCTTTGAGCATGGGCTGGACTTGCCTCTCATGATTGGAATGTGGTGAAAATGACAGATTGTGACTTCTGAGGGTAGGTCACAGAAGGCAGTGAAGTTTCTTCCTTGCTCTCTGGGGGAAGCCACATACTCAACCACCCTATGGAAAGATCCAAGTGGAGGAAGTGAGGCCTCCTTGAAAGAACCAGTGAGGGAGGGTCTGAGGCCTCCTGCTAACAGCCATGTGAGTGAGCCATCTTAGAAACAGATCTTCCTCAAGCCTCCAGATGACTGCAGCCCTCAGTGACAACTTCACTCTCCAGCCAAACAGCTCCCCAAGGCCCGGACCACAAAAATCGTGAGATAATAAATGTTTGTTTTAAGTCGCTAAATTTGGGAGAAATTTGTTTTGTAGCAATAGATTAGTAAGACATGTCTTGATATGCATATAGATAAAAACAGCTCGTATTTTTTTTAAACTTCTTTTTTTTTTTTTTTAAAGATCTTATTTATTTATTTGACAGACAGAGATCACAAGTAGGCAGAGAGGCAGGCAGAGAGAGAGGTGGGGAAGCAGGCTCCCTGCGGAGCAGAGAACCCCATGCAGGGCTCAATCCCAGGACCCTGGGATCATGACCTGAGCCAAAGGCAGAGGCTTTAACCTATTGAGCCACCCAGGTGCCCAAGAACAGCTAATGTTTCTTGAACAATTAGATCGTTCTCTAAGTATTTTATATGAAACAACTCATTGAATCCTCACAAGCATATAAGGTAGTTAATATTACTATCCTCGTTTTGTAGCTCAGGAAACTGAGGCACAGAGAAACTGAGTAACTTGTCCAAGTTACCCAGCCCGAAGTTTACCTAGTAAATGTTAAAACTGGGATTTGAACTCAGGCAGTCTGGCTATACTACTCTGTGCACTAACTTCTGGGTTAAATTCCTGCTTTAATGGCACTAATGCCATGGAGAAATATGCTGTAATCATAAAAGACGGGCTTAAGCTTCATAACAGAAGGTATAAATTAGATCTAAAGGAACTTTCCTACAAATGTCAAAGCATTGGAGAGCCTTTAGAAAGAGGCTATGTTCATATCCACTAAAGGCCCAAAGGTGGGTTGTATGACCTCTCCAGTCTGTTTCTAATTCTATGACATACTAAATGTACCTTCTACCATATGGCATGATTTAATAGCTCTACTTAGAAATGTTAGTGTACAATTGGGTTTATGGCATTCTGTAATTTTCTCTTATGTTTAGTAAGGATTAACACGAAAGGTTCACCTTGAATTCTGTTGTGCTAGATTGGGGGGAAAATGCACATATACTGCCCTTTTCATTTCTTTTGGACTGCTAACAGAGAACAAAATATATCCAGTTGTAATACTACCGCTTCTTAATTATAATCTCAGAATTAGATTTATTAGCAATAAATAATGGTAGAATAAAATAATTAAATTTATACTCAGGGTTGTGAGTTCGAGCCCCATGTTGGGTATAGAGCTTAACAAAAAAAAACTTAAAAAAATACTTATACTCTTTTTGTTTCTTTTTCTAATTTCATTGAAAATGTCATTTGAAATTATGCATCCCAAAGAAATTTTCCATTTTTAAATTTCCATTTTTAAAATTAAAATTTTTTTTTTTCGGTAGGCTCCACACCCGGTATGGGGCTTGAACTCACAACTGACCCTGTGATTGAATCACATGCTCTACCCACTGAAACAGCTATGTGCCCCCAAATTTTTAATTTTTAAATTTGTAGAGACTAGGTTTATACTTTATCATTCTTTCTGTAAGCACCTAATATAGTATGTGCAAATTTATTGATTGATAATTAAGTTGGTGTATTTTTTTTTTTAAAGATTTTATTTCTGGGGCGCCTGGGTGGCTCAGTGGGTTAAGCCACTGCCTTCGGCTCAGGTCATGATCTCAGGCTCCTGGGATCGAGTCCCGCATCGGGCTCTCTGCTGCAGGGAGCCTGCTTCCCTCTCTTTCTCTCTCTGCCTGCCTCTCCATCTACTTGTGATTTCTCTCTGTCAAATAAATAAATAAAATCTTTAAAAAAAAAAAAGATTTTATTTCTGTATTTGACAGAGAGAGATCACAAGTAGGCAGCTAGGCAGGCAGAGAGAGAGAGAGAGAGAGGGAAGCAGGCTCCCTGCTGAGCAGAGAGTCCGATGCAGGACTCGAACTCAGGACCCTGAGATCATGACCTGAGCCGAAGGCAGTGGCTTAATCCACTGAGCCACCCAGGCGCCCCAAGTTGGTGTATTTTAACTCAATAAATTCAAAGCAATTCACAGATATTGTAAGTGGCAAATGTGGTTCTCTCCCAATTTATACATGTAAAAAGATTGACACAACTTAGGTCTTTAATTGTTATCTTCTCAGTGAGACCTTTTTCTTAAAAAAGATTTTATTTATTTATTTGAGAGAGCACAAGCAGGAGCAGGGGGAAGAGTAGTGGGGGAGGGGGAGGGAGAAGCAGACTCCCTGCTTAGCAGGGAGCCCAACTCTGGGCTTGATCCCAGGACCTTGAGATCATGTCCTGAGCCAAAGGCAGACACTTGACTGACTGAGCTACCCAGGTGCCCCTCGGTGAGACCTTTCTTTAACACCTCCTCAGGGGCACCTGGGTGGCTCAGTCATTGATGCTTCTGCCTTTGGCTCAAGTCATGATCCCGTGTCCTAGGACCGAGTCTCACATCAGGCTCCTTGCTCAGTAGGAACCCTGCTTCTCCTTCTCCTGCTCCCCATGGTTGTGCTCTGGCTCACATTCTCTGTTAAATAAATAAATAACTAATACAATCTTTAAGGAAAAAAAAAATCTCGAAAAAAAGAAAACATCTTCCTGAAAGGTTGGTATTTTTTAATTTTTCATTTAGTTGTTGTTTTTTTCTTTTTATAGATGCTACTGCCACCTAGTAATCATAGTAATACTTCACATATTTATTTTGTTTATTTTCTCTTCTGGCAGCAGAAAGTAAGCTCCACGAGGGAGGGAGATTTCTGTGTTCTTCTTTCAGTGCTATAGACTCAATATGTAGAATAATGCTACATTAATAGGTATTGGATAATTATTTGTTGAACAAATGAGTGCAAAAGATCTAGCAGGCAGATTCGGTCTTGTGTCTTCCATCTAATGTTAATGATAATTAATTATGTATGAATTGTTACTTATTTTATTTGATTATCATATTGATCAAGGAGGATTGGTATTGATATTATTACTATTTTCCAGATGGTGTAATTAAGTAACTTGTTCAAGGTTATGGATAAATTAGTAGCAGAAATTGTCTTCAACATTAAGTGAAAGTAGCCAGTCACAAAAGGCCGCATAGTGTATGATTTCTTTTACATGATCTGTCCAGAATGGGCAAGTCTATAGGGACAGAAAAGAGATTAGTGGCTGCCCAGGGCTTTGCAGGGAAGGATGGGGGAAATGGGGAGTGACTACTAATGACTATGGAGTTTCTTTTAGGGGTGTGAAAAATATTTTAAAATTAGATTGTGGTGGTGGTTGCACAACCATGTGAACGTACTAAAAAACCATTGAATTTTGCGCTTTAAGGGGGTGAATTGTATGGTATGTGAATTAAATCTCAATAAAGGTGTTAAAAATAATAAAAGAAATTGGTTTCAAATTCACATTTCTTTATTTTCCAAGCTTCTAATCACCTTCCAGAAGGAGCTAAGACTGGACACATGCTGGTTTTGAGACCATGTCAAGGAAAGCACAAGGTTTTCTGTAACTTCTTGTGCCAGAACCTGAAGAGGTGCTCAAAAATCTACTGGGACGTGTCCAAAGGTCACTACCAATTGGAAGGGATTTTGTGGTCAAATATGGAAAAATTCAAGATCAAATATTGATGTGACAGAAATAACTGTCAATATTGATACCAAAAACAAAGGCAAAAAACAAGACGAAAACAGAGAACCAAGGAGTGGTGAGAAATGAAAGGTCTTCTTTATATAAGAATGCCACCTAATTAATACAGGTAGAACAGTTGGAATGACAGGATTATAGTGTCATTCTTGTACAACCATGATAGTAGTAATCGACCCAGGCAAGCATCATCAATAGATGATGAGCACCCAGGTGCCCCTCCTTCTTCATTCTTTTTATGGGCTGAAAAATATTCCATTATAGGGGTGCCTGGGTCATTGTAGGGGTGCTCAGGTCATGCATGATCTTAGGGTCCTGGGATCGAGCCCGGAGTCGGGCTCTCTGCTCAGCAGGGGTCCTGCTTCCCCTCCTCTCTGACTACTTGTGATCTCTCTCTCTGTCAGATAAATAAATAAAATCTTTAAAAAAGGGGGGAAAGCAAACCCATTAAAAAATGTCCCATTGTATGAGTAAACCACAGTTTGTTTATCCATTCATGTGTTGATGTATCGATATTTGGGTTGTTTCTGACCTTTTGGCTACTGTGATTAGTACTGCTATGTACATTTGTGTACAAGGATTTGAGTACTTGCTTGCAGTTATTTTGTATATATACCTAGGGGTGGAATTGCTGATAATTCTATGTTTAGCTTTTTGAGGAACTGTGGGACTGTTTTCCACAGTGATTGCACCATTTTACATTTCCACCAGCAATGTACAAGGATTCCAATATCTCTATATCCCTGCCAACACTTAGTTTCCATTTATTTATTTATTTTTAAAGATTTATTTATTTGAGAGAGAAAGAGAGAGTGTGAGTCGGGGGAGGGGCAGAGAATCTCAAGTGGCTCCCCACTCAGTGCTGAGCCCGTGGGCCTCCACGTGGGGCTTGATGTGGGCTTGACATGGGGGTTGATCTCAGGACCCATGAATTCATGACCTGCGCCGAAACAGGAGTCTAAAGCTTAACTGACTGAGTCACCCAGGTGCCCCTTATTTTCCATTTTAAAAAAGGAATATAGCCAACTTAGTAGGTGTGAAAGGGTATCTCAGCATGTGTATGTGTGTTTGTGTGTGTGTTTAAGATTTTATTTATTTATTTGAGAGATAGAGCAAGAGAGCACAGAGGTAGAGTAAGAGGGAGAAGCAGACTCCCTGCTGAGCAGACAGCCTGATGCTTGGCTCAACCCTGGACACTGAAATCATAAAATGAGCCCAAGACAGATGCTTAACTGACTGAGTCACCCAGGGGCCCCTCTTTGTGGTTTTGCTTTGCTTTTCTCTAATGATGTTGAGCATCTTTTCATGTGCTTTTTGGCCATTTGCGTATCTTTGGAGAAAGGTATATTCAAGTCCTTTACCCATTTTTTACATAGACTTTATTTATTTATTTATTTTTATATTTATTTATTTATTAAATTTGTTTATTTGACAGACAGAGATCACAAGTAGACAGAGAGGCAGGCAGAGAGAGAGGGGGAAGCAGGCTCCCTGCTGAGCAGAGAGCCCGATGCAGGACTCGATCCCAGGACCCTGAGATCATGACCTGAGCCGAAGGCAGTGGCTTAACCCACTGAGCCACCCAGGTGCCCCTAGACTATTTTTTTAAATAGAAAAGAAACAAAGCTAGCTTTACCATAGAAAAATGATTAAATGTAACATCACCAATAATGGAACAAAATGCCATAATTTCCGTTCTGTTGCAACATACTGAGATGGACACAATATCATCCATACAGTGTACCTGACAAAATTATTTAACTTGAATCTAACAGGGAACAGACCAGTACAAAGTGAGGAGTATCCTGCACAACAGTAGAACTGGGTTCTTCAAATGAAGTCAATGTTATAAAAGAAAACAACAACAGCTAGGGATTATTCTAGACTAAAGGAGTGTGAAAAGACAAGGCAATTAAATGTAATGCATGATTCTTGACTGTATCCTGGATTGGAAAAAAGTCAGCAAAAAGGGACATTTTGAAAATTGGAATATGGTCTCTGTACAGATAATATTACAGATAATATTATATTAAATTTTCTTGGAATGATAATGGAATTCTGATTATGTAGAATATCTTTGTTCTTAGATACTCATTGAAATGTTGAGGGTAAAGGCTAACAATGCAAAAACTTCAGTGATTCAGCAAAAACAACAAAGAACGTTCCATACGCACACATACACACAAGGAAAGCCAATGTGATGAAATGTTAAAAATCGGTGAATATAGGTTAATATGAGTGTTGCTTATATTTTTCTCATAACGTTTCTGTAGGGTTAATGTTTTTGAAAATATAAAGTTGAGAAAGTACTCAAGTAGAGAGAACAAACTGATGGTTACCAGAGGGGAAGTGGGTGGGGGTGGCCGAAGTAGGTGATGGGGAGTAAGGAGTGCACTCCAAGGAGGTGATTAAAATAAGATCTTAAAAAAAAATGTTGTGAAAGTAAAAGGGTCATCAAATCTTTCGGTTCTTTGGGTTTAGCATCTTCAGAATAAGACGAGTTATTTTGATGAGCTAAGAAAATAGTTGTTCAACCAAAGAGAGTCAATAGTCCGGGTGGCTATCTTTCCAAAACATTATAATTATTTAAACAACCACAGGAACACTGCAGTTGTCATTTTGTCCCACTACCAGCTTGATTCCCGTCTTTATTAGGTAGCATGGTAGGTGGAAAGGATTTGGAGACAGCTAGGCCTAAGTTTGAATTCTCGCTGGGCAAACTGTTCAACTTCTTTAGGACTCAGTTTCCTCATTGTAGGACGTAGACAATAACTCCTTGGCGGGACTGTTGTGTTAACGGTTATGCACTTGTTTACTGAGCTGGGCTTTAATTCAGGGGCCAAAACTTCAGCGTACTTTCCATACCAATTGCGTCTTTTCTCTTAATTGAACGAACAGTCCTGTGGGGTGGGCGAAGGGGAGAGATGAGAGGACTTCTCCAAGGTCACACAGCTAGTGAAGGACCCAGGTTTCCCCGCTCTTGGTCCAGTGCCCTTTCCACACCCGCCGGAGAGGAGGAAGCGGCGCTCATGGGGATGCAAGGATGTAGAGGAGCAAAGGGGGAGAAGAGGCCGCGCGAAGAGAGGTGGTGCGAGACCCGCGGAGGCGCCGGCCAAGGAAGGGCGCATGGAGAGGCGGGTGGCGCGGTCGGCCGGGGTGCGTAGGGGAGAGGCTGTGGAGAGGGAGGGTCGCGCGGGCCGGGTGCTCCGGAGGGGCGGGAGGCCTGGGCCGTCCGCGGGGGCGCAGGAGGCGGAGGCCCCGGCTGCAGGCAGGGGCGGGGGACGCCGTGGGCGGGAGTGGCGGTGGTGGCGGGGAGTCATTTCTGCACAGGTGGGGCAGGTGGGTGGGTGCGGGGCGCGCGGGAGGGCTCGGCGCGGGGGGTCCGGACCCCAGCGGGCGGGTGGGGGTGGGGCGGGGCGGGGGCGGGGCCCGCCGGGGGCGGGTCTCACTGGGCCCCCCGCGGGAGCAGCGGCTGCTGCGGCGGCGGCGCAGGCGCGGTTCCCGCCTCCTCCCGGCTGGCGGAGCGAGTGGAGGCTGCAACCCGGCTCGGCTCGGCTAGGCTCCCGCGTCGCCGCTGCCGCCGCCGCGAAGCCCCCCGCCCCGCTTCCGCCGCGTCGGGATGAGCTCCCGGAAAGGTGAGTGGCCCGCGGCGTCCCCTCTTCCCCGCCACGCGGCCCCGCAGGCCGGCCGGCCCGACCGTTAATGTGTGTCTTCTCTTTCCCTAGTGCTGGCCATTCAGGCCCGAAAGCGGAGGCCGAAAAGAGAGAAACATCCGAAAAAGTGAGTCCACGCCGCGCTAGCCCCGGGGCCTGTGCCCCCGCCTGGTCGAGGGCAGCCCACGACCACGCAGGGGAAAGTTGCCCGGATCCCCAGGGCCGGCCGGCTGGTCCCCCGGGACGCCGGCGCTCGCCTCCTGCGGGCCCCGGCGGGCGGCCCGGGGGGAGGGGCGGGCGGGGGAGGGGCGCGCGCGAGCCCGCGGCCGCCCGCAGAGCATCCCCGGACCCCCGGGCCCCGGCGGCCGCGGCGGCCGTGGGGCGGGGGGCGGGCGGCGGGGCGCGGAGGCGCCGGGCGTGCGCACCCTCCCTGCGCGCGGTGCTGGCCCAGGGGTCGCGGGCCCTTCCCGGGAGGGGCGCTGGCGTCCTCCTCCCCGGCCCCGCCGCGTGCGGGCGTGAGGCTGCTGCGTGGCTCGCACCTGGGCACGGGGGCCCAAGAGGAGGAAGAGCCGAGTGTGCCAGAAAGTGAGCGAGTGTGTGTGTGTGTGTGTGTGTGTGTGTGTGGCCTTCTCTTCCTCCCCGGCCCCCGCCTCTCGGCCTTTGCAGCTGAAAACCCGAGCTGATTGTCAAGTGCTTTGCCTCGGGCGTGTTCCTGGCGCGAGTTCAGCGCCGAGACCTGTGCGTTTCGGGGCTCGGGTTTTTATTCGAAACTTTCTGCTCGGGCCGAGCGTCACTTCGCTGCGCGGCGGGTGCGCCCGGGTCGCGGGCTGCGCGGGACCGGTGGGCGTGTGCGCGGGCGGTCCCCGGCGCGGCTCCCCGGCCCTCGTTGTGCCGGGCAGTTGATGAATAGGGTGGTGATATTTAAAACGTGCCAGCCGCCGGCCACCTCCAGCCTGGCCGCGGCCCGGGGAGGGAGCGGCCGGCGCCCGAGAAGCCTTTCCTGGAGAGCTGCTCCGACCGCAGAGCGCCGCCGCGTCGCTCCTTCTCTCAATTTTAAAAAGCCAGCCTGTTCAGCGTCTTGACTCCTAGATTTGTGGCTTCACTCTTCCTTTTGAGCAAGAGATATTCGGTGGTATTTGTGATCTTCCAGGGGATGGCAGTCCATGATTTTCTTTAGAATCGCGAACATTTCTGGTTCTGTTTCCTTTGGGGGACTACCCTGCAGCATTCCTAGGCTTTCCCCTTCCTGTCCACCTTGGTCTCTGCCTGGTGAATTTCAGGCTCTCTATGAAAACTGACCGAGGGATTACTTCTGACAGGACTTTTGTTCACTCAAGATGGACTATAACTTGAAAGTATTTTCAGGGTCTCAAAATGTGGATCTTCATATAATAATGCCTCAAAAAATTATTACAGTGATAGAAAAAATGCTTATTAAGGACTTATTAAGTGGTGGGTAAAAATCTGATAATTGGGTTCTTAAGACGTTAAAACAGAATGGATGTGGTACTTTGAGATGCTTTACAAAATTAATGCTGGCTTTCAAGTCAGGGCCTTAAATTTGGGATTTGCTTTGAATGTTGGGAGATTAAGCCCATGAGTAAGGAGAACTGTAACGTTTAAGATCCTCAGTACTGAGTTTTAAAAAACAGCTTTAAATTCGAAGCATTTATTTTCACATAATGCATTATGTTTAGAAATGTAAAAAGGAATTGAAAAAAGCATGTCCCCAATTTTGGGAATGGCTGTGTGTGTGTGTATGCACATATGTATGTATAATATGTCTGTATGTTATATGTAGACATACATGAAAACCCTTTTAGTTAAGTCAACATGTGTTTCATATTTTCATATTTCAGGGTATTATTTTCCTAATGGCCAAGAGCCTTTTTTGATGTGCTGCAGTTTGGATTTATGTGGTATGTTTATAAAGAATTAATATATATCCACAATATCCAGTTTTCACTCTAAGAGATTAACGTTCCAGATTCTTCCATTGTCTTCTGTATTTATGTGATAAGGTTTGAGGGAAAAGCCCCCAGGCAATGGCTGAGTAAATTGGTTGGACTGCAGGGTAATTAACAAGAGAAGACCAGCCCAATTACATAACTGATAAATGCAATGCCATTTTTTGCTTAATTCTTTGAATTAAGACATTCTAAAGGAATGCTCGATAGATTTATCTGTTCATGTGTTCAACAAGTATTTGCATGCCTTTCCTTGGAGATGGTGATAGAGCTTTGAACAAGACAAAGTTCCTCATGCACGTTACATTCTGTGGGTATTGGGGGTATTGTGTTCCCTGTGTACCCTTTATCCAGATTTCCCCTTCTTGTCAAAGATGACGACAGATCAGGATGGCATATTCAGATGGTGCTATGCTATGAGGTAGGGACAACATTAAGATGGGATGCTTGAAGTAACAGTGTAGGTGACATTTGAACCCAGTGCCAGGCACCATGCTGATAGCTTTACTGCCTCTTACCCTGTGACCACACTACGGTAGACACTGTTTTTGATCACCATTTTACAGATGGGCAAGCAACATGCTTGGCTGTAGAGCTGAATATAGGCAGCCCGGGACTCGAGTCCACACTCAGCTCTCTCAGGAGGTGACATTTGACCAGAAACTAGAATGAGGAGGAGGAGATGGGAGTGTGGCAGAGGCCTTGGGGAGGAATGGGTAGCAATGTTGGAGGACCCCAAATGTCAGGGTCACTGGAGTGTTTTGGGAGAAGATGGTGACAGGGGAGGTCGAGAGTGGGTAGGGCCCTGCCCTCTGGGGCATCTGGGGGCTTACCCATGGGAGTGACAGGATCAGTTCCTGTTTCAAAGAGCACGGGTTGTCTGTGGAGAGTGGCTTGTCAGGGGTAGAGAAGAAGTAGAGGCTGGGAGCTGGCCTTCTGTCTGAGGGAAACCATGGTGACTTGGTTCAGGTTACAAGCAGTGGTGTCAGAAGTGGTAGAAGGGGCTTCAGAGACGGCTGGTCTGAGGAGAAGTCCTGATTTTTATAGTCAGCCCTGAGGAAGGTGATAGTCACACAATTAGCTGTGTTTGGACCAGAATTCAGGTCTCCTGATGCCCAGTGTTTTTGTTTTTTGATTAATTCTCCAGAGGAGGAAAAGGAGTAATAGGTCTAATTTGAAACCATATAAATATAATGACTGGCAAACCTAAATTATGTGACAACATGGGCCTGGGTTGATGTAATATGATATGCTTTTGTCATTACCTACTTGTATACGCAAGCTGGCTCTTCATTCATTTTCATTCAGTGAGCTTTTATGAATTGAGCCAGTTCCTGGAGGCTACTTTTTTAGTATGCTGGAATTTGTAATTGTCAGGAATAGCATTAAGATTTCTCTATTTAGCTGAGTCAAAATTTTAATCTTGTTAGATTGTTCCATTGAGTTTAGTTTGCTAATTATTAATTGAGCTGCTTTGTGAGTAACAGGCAGCAGGGGAAGGACTGCAGTGTCAATTCAATCATGAATCTTAAGAATTAGCTAAATCGTATGGCTTGGGAGAGTATTGCTTTGGGGCACGAGTGAATGAATGTATGTATAAAAGTTTTTTTTTTAAAGATTTTATTTATTTATTTGACACAGAGAGAGACGGAGCCAGAGAGGGAACACAAGCAGGGTGAGTGGGAGAGGGAGAAGCAGGCTTCCTGCTGAGCAGAGAGCAGCCAGATGTGTGGCTGGATCCCAGGACCCTTGGGGTCATGACCTGAGCTGAAGGCAGACGCTTAACAACTGATCCACCCAGGCACCCCATGTATAAAATTTTTTAAGCATCTTTATTTTTTTTTAACACATGTAACTTTTGCATTAAGATGTAATTCATGTACTGTAAGATTTATCTTTTCAAGTGTATAATTTGCTGGTTTTTAGTATATTCACAACGTCGTGGAACCATCACAATGATTAATTCCACAACATTTGCATCCTCCCCTCCCCCAGGAATAGACCCCATACTTTTTAGCAGCCATGCATCATTTTTCCCTGCTCCCAATTTATTTTCTGTCTCTATGAATGTACCTATTCTGGGTATTTCATATAAATTCTGTCATCTTGTGTGTGATTTCTTTCACTTAGCATAACACTTTCAAGGTTCATCCATGTTGAAACATGTATTAGTTCTTCATCCTTTATTTTTTTCTTAAAGATTCTATTTATTGATGACAGAGAAAGGTAGCGAGAGAGGGAACACAAGCATGGGGGACCTGGAGAGGGAGAAGTAGGCTTTTTGCTGAGCAGGGAGCCCAAGCTCCAGGGAGCTTGATCCCAGGATGCTGGGTTCATGACCTGAGCCACCCAGGCGCCCAGTACTTCATACTTCTGTAGTGCCAAATAATGTTACATTGTATTGATATGCCGTGTTTTATTTATCCATTCATCCATCGATGGACATTCAAGTTCTTTCCACTTTTTGACTATAAATTATAGTCCAATTATTTTTAAAAATATTTATTTATTTTAGAGAGAGAGAGCAGTTATGAGCAGGGAGAGAGGGAGAGAATCTCAGGCAAAACCCGTGCTGAGCATGAAGCCCCCTGTGGGGCTTGATTTGACTCTGAGATCACAACCTGATCCAAAACCGGGAGTTGGGCCCCCAACCCACTGTGTGCCCCAGGTGCCCCCAACTCCTTTTTTATTTTTTTATTTTTAAAAATTTGAATATTTCATTTTGAAATCAGGGACTCTTAAGAGGTTGCAAAAATGATGCTGAATTCCATGTGTACCCTTTATCCAGCTTTCCCCCAGTGGTGATATCTCACATAACTATAGAACATTCCCCAAACCAGGGAATTGACATTGCCACCATGATGCTATTAACTGAAATAAAGTTTCACTCGTTTTTATTCGTACTTTGTGTGTTGTTCTTTCAGATGGATCACTTGTTTAGATGAATGTGTTCATCACCAGGGTTAGGATGCCAAACTGCTTCACCACCACAGAGAAAGTTCCTCTTGTTACCCTTTTAGAGTCTGACCCTGCCCTCAGCCCTCACCCTTGGACAGCCGAGCACCACTCTGTTCTCCAGCACTGATCTCACCACTTTGAGACTGTTACATAAGCGGAGTTACACACTATGTAACTGTTGGAGACTTTCTTTTCTCACTCAGCTCAGTGCCTTTGAGACTCCTCGGTGTTGCTGGGTGTATCAGTAGCTCATTCCTTTTTATTGCCTAATAGTATTTCATGGTGTGGATGTACCACAGTTTATGTATCCATTGACCTGCTGAGGGACATTTAGATGGCTTCTAGTTCTTGATTTTTTTTTTTTTTTTTTTAGATTTTATTTATTTATTTGACAGAGATCACAAGTAGGCAGAGAGGCAGGCAGAGAGAGAGAGAGGGAAGCAGGGAGCCAGATGTGGGGCTCAATCCCAGGACCCTGGAATCATGACCTGAGCAGAAGGCAGAGGCTTTAACCCACTGAGCCATCTAGGCGCCCCCAGGTCTTGATTCTTAGGGATAAAGCTGCTGAACCTTTATGTGAACATGTTTTCATTTCTGTAAGATAAATACCCAAGAGAATGTTTGCTGGAGGACTTAAGTTTATACTTTGGCTTTCCTAGGGAGTTAGTAACTTGGTCTCTTGATGTGTATCTTTCTCTCTCTCTGTTTTCCTCTGTAGGATATCTGTGATCCGTGTGTATGCTGTTGGTGATGGGATTCTTTGCTGGATCCTTTGGGCTTTTAACTTTCTGTTGGTGGGTGGATCCTGTAGGTTATTGCTTGGCTGTGTTCTGTAGTGTAGGTTCTGACTGCTATAGGAATGATTGGCATGGGATTGGTGGCATTGGGTCAGTAAATCACAGGTGAGACAATTTAGGAATGCTGTCATGCAAGTTGATATTTTTATTGGGTAAACCTCAACCTGATTCTCCTGTAGTATAAATTCAAGCTCACAAACCCATGACCTTGGAATACCTCCCATAGAAGGTAATCACTTATTTTTGACTTCTTGGGTGGTTACACATTGTTTACTCTGCAAATATTTTTGCTTACTACAAGACATTTCAATACAACAAACACATATGAAGCAAATTCCTAGTGCTAGGCAGTGTGTTGTATGCTAGTAAGATTAAGATAAATAAAGCCCAGTTCTAACTGGAGAGTAGGAGAGATATATGTGTTTCATGGTCAGTAGACCGTGGTGGGACACTGTGATAAGCACTGTAATTTAGGTGCAGTGGTGCTTTAATGGTGGTAAGTGAAGGCTTTAGAAGAGATCTTGTTTAATTTTAGCACTATTGTTATTCTAATGAAATAGCTTTTTTTTTTTTTTAAGTGATTGGAAGTAAGTAATATGGTCTTGGTGGAAAATTCAGACAGTACAGAACAATTTAAAGAAATATCAGTTGTAGGTCCACGAGTTACTTTGGTGTATTATCCTTTTACTTGTGCACATTTTTTCTCCATCTTTATTGAGATTTAGTTGCTGTATAACATGTAAATTTGAGGTGTGCAACATGATAATTTCATGCATGTGAAATGACTGCCACAGTAAGGTTCGTTAACACCTCCATTTTCTTATATAATTACCATTTTGTGTGTGTGTGGTGATAACAGTTAAGCTCTACTCTCTTAATAACTTCCAGGTATATGACACAGTACTGGTAATCTTAGTCTACTTGTGCATTTTTTGCTAGTTTTTTTTTTTAAGAAATTGAGTTATAGAGTATATATGTATGTGTATAGTAAAGTGTACTATTTTTGAGTAAAGTGCCCTGAGTTTGATGATTTTTCATGTATTCGTACACTTGTAACCACCACCCAGATCAAGATACACAGCCTTCGGGTACCTGCCTCACAAGGCTGGTTCCTCAGGCCTCTCCCCAGTCTGTACCCTGCCACCCAGAGATGACCACTGTGCTCACATCTGCATTATTGATTACCGGCCTGTTGTTGAACCTTCATATCAAGAACACTCTTGGGATGCCTGGGTGGCTCAGTTGGTTAAGTAGCTGCCTTCAGCCCAGGTCATGATCCCGGCGTCCTGGGATTGAGTCCCACATCGGGCTCCTTGCTTGATAGGGAGCCTGCTTCTCCCTCTGCCTCTACCTGCCACTCTGTCTGCCTGTGCTCACTCTTGCTCCTCTCTCGCTCGCTCTCTCGCTCTCTGACAAATAAATAAATAAATAAAATCTTTAAAAAAAAAAAAAAAAAGAACACTCTTGTGTCTGGCCTCTGTGAGGTTTGTCCATGTTGTTGCAGGTACCAGTAGTTCACTGTTGACTGCTCTGTACTATTCCATCAAATGACTATATCACAGTTTATTTGTCTATTCTGTTGATGAGTATTTTTTTCTTCAGTTTCTGGTCATTATGCATAAAGCATTCTGAATAATTCTGCATAAGAAATAAAGCATTGTGAATAAACTTTCTTTTTATTTATTTTTTATTTTTTATTTTTTTTAAAGATTTTATTTATTTATTTGACAGAGAGAAATCACAAGTAGACGGAGAGGCAGGCAGAGAGAGAGGAAGGGAAGCAGGCTCCTTGCTGAGCAGAGAGCCCGATGCGGGACTCGATCCCAGGACCCTGAGATCATGACCTGAGCTGAAGGCAGCGGCTTAACCCACTGAGCCACCCAGGCACCCTAAACTTTCTTTTTAAAGAAGTGCTCACTACCATATCATTTGTAACTGATGGTAATATATATATATTTTTAAGATTTTATTTATTTATTTGACAGAGATCACAAGTAGGCAGAAAGACAGGCAGAGAGAGAGGAGGAAGCAGGCTCCCTGCAGAGCAAAGAGCCCGATGTGGGGCTTGATCCCAGGATGCTGGGATCATGACCTTGAGCCGAAGGCAGAGGCTTTAACCCACTGAGCCACCCAGGCGCCTCGATGGTAATATTTTTTAAAGATTGATTTATTTGGGAGAGAGAGAGTGAGCTGGGGGAGGGGCAAGGGAGAGGGAAAAAGGGAAAACCTTCAAGCAGACTGCTGAGAGTGGAGCCTTATGAGGGAGGTGGTGGTAGGGGCTCCATCACACGACCCTGAGATAAACCAAGAATTGGACGGTCAACTGCCTGAGCCAGGCAGCTATAAACATTCTTGTACATGCCTTTTTATGGATGTTTGCATTCATTTCTCTTGGATATAAGCCCTTGCAGTAGAATTGCTAGATTACAGAATAGGTATATGCTTAGTGTTAGTAGTAAGGGCAAAGATATTTTTCTCCCATCTTTATTATGAGATAGTTTTGATTGGACTTCTTACTCTCACACCAGCAATGTATGACAGTTTCAGTTGCTTTTTATCTTTGCCACATTTGATAGAGTCATTCTTTTTACTTATTTACTTATATTTATTGTATTATTAGCCCCAGGGGTACAGGTCTGTGAATCATCAGGTTTATACACTTCACAGCATTCACCATAGCACATACCCTCCCCAGTGTCCATAACCCCACCACCCTTTCCCTATGCCCCTCTCCCCAGCAACCCTCAATTTGTTTTATGAGATTAAGAGTCTCTTATGGTTTGTCTCCCTCCTGATCCCATCTTGTTTCATTTATTCTTTTCCTACCTCCCAAACCCCCCACGTTGCATCTCCACTTCCTCATATCAGGGAGATCATATGATAGTTGTCTTTCTCTGATTGACTTATTTCACTAAGCATAATACCCTCTAATTCCATCACGTCATCGCAAATGGCAAGAGTTCATTTCTTTTGATGGCTGCATAGTATTCCATAGTGTATATATATATACCACATCTTCTTTATCCATTCATCTGTTGATGGACATCTAGGTTCTTTCCATAGTTTGGCTCTTGTGGACATTGCTGCTATAAACATTCGGGTGCACACATTTGTATCTTTAGGGTAAAAACCCAGTAGTGCAATTGCTGGATAGTGCAGTTGCTGCATAGGGCAGTTCTATTTTCAACATTTTGAGGAACCTCCATGCTGTTTTCCAGAGTGGTTGCACCAGTTTGCATTCCCACCAACAGTGTAGGAGGGTTCCCCTCTCTCTGCATCCTCGCCAGCTTCTGTCATTTCCTGACTTGTTAATTTTAGCCATTCTGACTTGTGTGAGGTGGTATCTCATTGTGGTTTTGATTTGTATTTCCCTGATGCCAAGTGGTGTGGAGCACTTTTTCATGTGTCTGTTGGCCATCTGGATATCGTCTTTACAGAAATGTCTGTTCATGTCCTCTGCCCATTTCTTGATTGGATTATTTGTTCTTTGGGTGTTGAGTTTAATAAGTTCTTTATAGATTTTGGATACTAGCCCTTATATGTCGTTTGCAAATATCTTCACCCATTCTGTTAGTTGTCTTTTGGTTTTGTTAACTGTTTCCTTTGCTGTGCAAAAGCTTTTGATCTTGTCCCAGTAGTTCATTTTTGCCCTTGCTTCCCTTGCCTTTGGCGATGTTCCTTGGGAGAAGTTGTAGTGGCTGAGGTCAAAGAGGTTGCTGCCTGTGTTCTCCTCAAGGATTTTGATGGATTCCTTTCTCACATTGAGGTCCTTCATCCATTTTGAGTCTATTTTCATGTGTGGTGTAAGGAAATGGTCCAGTTTCATTTTTCTGCATGTGGCCGTCCAATTTTCCCAACACCCATTTGTTGAAGAGACTGTCTTTATTCCATTCTTTCCTGCTTTGTTGAAGATTAGTTGACCATAGAGTTGAGGGTCTATTTCTGGGCTTTCTATTCTGTTCCATTGATCTATGAGTCTGTTTTTGTGCCAGTACCATACTATCTTGATGATGACAGCTTTGTAATAGAGCTTGAAGTCTGGAATTTTGATGCCACCAACCTTGGCTTTCTTTTTCAATATTCTTCTGGCTATTCGAGGTCTTTTCTGGTTTCCATACAAATTTTAGGATTATTTGTTCCATTTCTTTGAAAAAAAATATATGGGATTTTGATAGGGATTGCATTCAATGTGTAGATTTCTTTGGGTAGCATGGACACTTTCACAAGGTTTGTTCTTCCAATCCATGAGCATGGAATATTTTTCCATTTCTTTGTGTCTTTCTCAATTTTTTTCATGAATACTTGATAGTTTTCTGAGTATAGATTCTTTGTCTCTTTGGTTAGGTTTATTCCTAGGTATCTTATGGTTTTGGGTGCAATTGTAAATGGGATTGACTCCTTAATTTCGATAGAATTATTCTTTTTAATTTTTGCTCTTCTAGATATATATTGATACCTCCTTTTGGTTCTGTTTTGTATTTTTCTGAGTGATGGTGTTGAACATCTCTTGAATATGTTTATTGGTCATTTGAATTTCCTGTTTTGTAAAGGGCTTGTTTTGTCTTTTTCCCTTTAAAAAAAGATACTGGGTTTCAAGTCTTTTTTTCTTAGAGAAGATTATGACACTTTTATTGAGATACAATTTACATACCATCAAATTCATTTGCTTAAAGTGTACAATTCATGAGTTTTTAGTAGATTCATAGTTATGTTAGATTCTTGGAGAGCCAGTACTAGTTTGCCAAGTAAGAAGAGGAGGCAGGGTGAGGGTCTTCCAGGCAGAAGGAGTGTTGCAGCTGGTGTAAATGGCATGCTTGTATTTCCAGACTGTTAAGCAGGTAGGAAAGGCTAGGTAGGGTGCAAAGTGTGGTGACCGATGAGTGGAGCTCATCTGTCTGAGGAAGTTGACAAGGGACTGGGGAGCTGTTCAGAGGCACAGGTTGAGATTTTTAGAAAGATTACTCTAGCCACTGTGTGGAGAAGGCCTTAAAGAAGCCAGAGATTTATTAGGAGGCTATTAGAGGAGGCTTCAGGAGACTGATGGGTATTAAGGAAGCAGTAGAATTAATTAAATTTAGTGCCCAGTTTAATGTGGGAGTTGGGTGGGAGGATGAATCCCAAGTTTCTAGGATGAATCCCAAGTTTCTGAATTAGCAAAATTTATGGATGCTGTTGTCATTCCTCAAGACAGAAAATCCAGAGCCAGTTTGGGAAAAGCTAATGATGGCTCTGGTTAGGCTGTTAGAGGTGTCTGTGTGAACCCAGTTAGAGATGCTAGTCAGTGTTTGCAGCTGGAGCACTGGGAAGAGCTGTGGTTGGGAGATGTGTATTGGGAGTTGTTAGGAATAGCTGTTGGAGGCTGCTGGTTGAAGGTGTGAGTGTGAACAGAAGAAAGCCACGGGTGGGATTGGTAAAGGAAGAGCCAGAGAGGCGAACCAGAGTCACAGTTTGCAAAAAAGTCCAAGAGATGAGCCCTAATCTTGGCCTTTGATTTTGGCAATTGGGGGTCATTGGACACCAGTGCTTTTAGATCAGTGAATGGGATGACAGGACGTTGGAGTCCTTTTTTTTTTTCTTTTCCCCTTTTAGAAGAGTACTCCTTGGAACATCTGGTGGTATAGTCACTTAAGTGGGGGATTCTTGGTTTTGGCTCAGGTCATGATCTCAGGGTTGTGAGATTGAGCCCTGCCTCAGGCTGCATGCTTATTAGCAAGGCATCTGCTTAAGACTTTCTCTCCCTCTCCTTCTGCCTCCCTCCTTCAAATAAATAAATACTTCTTAAAAAAAAAAATTACTCCCCAAATACACTTTGTGTGAAGGAGAAAAGGTTGAGGAAATGGTTCTTGAGAAGTGGGTCATCTCTTCCACGCCCTCTTCCCCCACCTCCACCCTGCTTACCATGTAAGCAGATGGTAAGATGGTAAGGAGAGGTTGAAAATACTGGCATGTGGGATTTTGGAGCAGAAACCCAGAGTTGACAGGAAGGGGGAGTATCAGAGACAGGTTTGCTTAGGATATGAGTATGGTAACTTTCCCTGAGATGAGGAAGGCTATAGGTTGCATGTTTTAAAAAACATGTTCCTAGACCTTGCTGGAATGTTACATAATACATTATATAGGTACTGTATTATCTTTGGAAAATTAAAAAAAACTGGAATGGAGTAATGTCTGGCCCCCCAAAACTAGAGTGGTGTAACATCCGGCCCTCACGGTTGTGGACCTGTGGTAAGTGCGGGAAAGGTTGGCTGTTAATAGGCTTCTGGCGTTAAAGCTGTTGTGTTTTTCCTCAGTGACATATCCAGCTATCCCAGCTGTGTTGCATTTCCATGTAGCGTGTATTCACTTCTCTCCTGTAGTTCCGTGTTGTTTTAATTGCTGTAGTTTCAGATACACTTTACAGGGGTTTGGAAGATGGACGCTCTCTTCCATCTCCCATACACAGCTTGTTACTCTTGTTTTCAGAATTTGGGGGGCAATTCTTGCATATTTATTTATTAAGATCGCATTTCTAAGTCCCTCCCCCAGTTTGCTTTTGCTCTTTGGTTTGAGGTAATTGAATTTGTAGATTAATTTAGGGAAACCTGACAAGTCTTGAATTAGAAATACATTTTAAAAAGCGACTTTATTTATTTATTTTTGATTTTCTTTTTTAAGTAAGTTTTGTGCTCAGTGTGGCACTTGAACTCAAAACCCAAGATCAGGAGTCAGTCACATGCTCTGCTGACACCTCTAAAAAGCTGACTTTAAAAATATTATGTACCAGGGGCACCTGGGTGGCTCAATTGTCAAGTGTCTGCATTTGGTGCAAGTCATGATCCCTGGGTCCTGGGATTGAGCACCACATTCTGCTCCCTGCTCAGTGGGGAGTCTGCTACTCCCTCCCCCATTCCCCTGCTTGTGTTCTCTCTCGCTATGTCTCTCTCTGTGAAATAAATAGATGAAATCTTTAAAAAAAAATGCAGTTAAAAAAAAAAAGGTTTAATAGGACCCCCAGATTTTTGACAACAAATCTTGGGTTCTGTTTTCAAAAAAAAAGAAAAACCACAAACAAAAACCCAGAAAACAAAAACAAAAACAAAAGTCTTTACCTGACTTGTTGCCAGATTTTTGAGCTTGTGGCCTGCCTTGATTTCAGGAGCATTATCAGCCAAGGTTAAAGGTAGCACAGTCTACCTTTAAGACTTAAGAGGTGTTAGAGTAACTTGTGTGGACAGGTATTAACAAGAGTATTTTTTATTTCTTTGTTTTGATGGGGGTATTGTCTGGTATGTCTCCATGGGAACACTTCAGGTTGAATTTGTTTTGTAAGATACCTTATGTCTATGAATATAAGACACCCTTGATTGTAAGTCTCCTAATTCCCCAGTGAGAAGATTAAGATTCTTTACAACTTGAATATGTAAATCTGATATATAGATGGAATAGTCAAATGTTTATTTATGATATTTAATTCCTAAAGTTAATTACACATACATTTAAATTCATAAGTGAATTTATACATTACTTTAGGAATATTTCTTTTCTGTGTCTCTATCAAATAAATAAAAAAAAATCTTTAAAAAAAGGAATGTCTCTTTTCCTCTTAAGTTTTTGAAGCAGTTTTTTTTTTTTTTTTTTTTTTAATTTATTTGACAGAGACACAGGAAGAGAGGGGACACAAGCAGGGGGAGTGGAAGAGGGAGAAGCAGGCTTCCTGCCGAGCAGGGAGCTAGCTCCATGCAGGGCTTGATTCCAGAACCCTGGGATCATAACCTGAGCTGAAGGCAGACACCCAACAACTGAGCCACCTCGTGAAGCAGTTTTATTGAGACATTTCATATTTGTGACAGCCATGACTGTATTAGAAATGCTTTTTGATATACTACACATACAAAAATGGTAACTGTGTAAGGTGATGGATGTGTTAATTAACCCGATTTTGGTAATTATTTCATAAAAATACTTATGTCATATCATCATGATATATGACTTAAAATACATACAATTTCATACCACAGTAAAGCTGTTAAAGTTATAAGAATCTTGAAATTGCTATGTCTGAGTAATTGGTTTTGGAGATTCATTATTGTCTTCCTTGTTTTACTGATTTACAAAAAAAAAAAAAAGTTTTTTAAACATGTTAAAAAAGAATGCTTTTTGAAGCAGTTAATGGTTTTCCAGAGCACATGGTATATATTTTTTAAAATGTAATTTTTCCCCTAGTTTTATTGAGAAGTAATTGTGTAAGTTTAAGGCATACAGGACGATGGTCCAGTTTATGTTTGTTGTGAAATGATTGCCACCACAGGTTCAGCTAATAATCCATCTTCTCATAAAGATACAAACAATAAAAAGAAAAGAAAGACAAATTTCTCCTTGGGATGAGAACTCCTTGGATCTACTTTTTTTTTCTTTTTAAATATTTTATTTATTTATTTGACAGAGAGAGAGAGAGAGAGAACACAAGCAGGGGGAGTCGGGGAGGGAGAAGCAGACTCTCTGCTGAGCAGGGAGCCTGATGTGGGGCTCCATCCCAGGACCCAGGGATCATGACCTGAGCTGAAGGCAGACACTTAATGACTGAGCCATCTAGGAGTCCCTGGGATCTACTTTCTGAACAACTTTCATGTGTACTGAACGGCGTTGTTGATTATAGTCATGGTGCTGCATCATACGACATCACACTACATCCCCTGTGCTTATTTGTCTTATGACTGGAAGTTAGTACATTTGGCTACCTTCCTCTGCTTCTCCTGTCCCCAGCCTCTGGGGATGTGTGGTTACAAGTCCTATCTCTTTAAAAACTTCATTTTTTAGAACAAGTTTAAATTTACGGGAAAACTGTGAAGATAGTACGAAGAGAGCCCATGATGTTTATTTTAGTCTAACCTGAGATGCATCATTTTTGAATCCTACAGGACACTGACACTGGATATTTGATCCAGGCAGCAGCTAACTGCAAAACAATGAGACATTTGAGTTTTGTTTCGTTTTTCCTCATTTGTTTTGTGGAATTACATTTGTTATTACAACTTAATGGTTTACTTGCTTTTTAAAACAAAAAATTTTTTATTAAATAATTTTATTTATTTGACAGAACAAGATCACAAGTAGGCAGAGAGTCAAGCAGAGAGAGAGAGAGAGAGAAAGGGAGGAGGAAGCAGGCCCCTCGTCGAGCAGAGAGCCCATTGTGGGGCTTGATCCCAGGACCCTGGGATCATGACCTGAGCCGAAGGCAGAGGCTTAACCCACTGAGCCAGATGCCCCTAAACACTTTTTAAAAACAGGCTTGTGTATAGCATTAATGAAGTAATATCTTAAAGAATAATTCCAAAAATGTGTTGAATTTACTTGCCTTCTTTTAAATTGATTTTATGGGGTTGATGTCTCTAAGCCTTCCAAATTAGTATTGATTACAGTGATTTCATCCAGTTCCCCCAGAAGGTTCTCAGTCAGTGAAGAGTGGCTTATCCCTCCTCCCCCATTCTGTCTGACCAGCTCCTCTGAGCCAAGCTCCTCTGGGAGTAATCTTCTGTCCCCTGCCATCAAGACTAGCATTACCATAATCCTGATTGTTCATTTCCTTTTGGCTTGAAGATATTTTTCCCTTATTACGTTAAAGATAGGATAGTTGAAAGAGCAATCTGTCATAATAAATGCTTTGTAAGGACTGGAGTATAAGGAAACTATCTCTTTTTTGAGAGATAATTTTTGGGAAAAGACCATGTTTTATGTATTTGGGCATATGTGATACTTTATGCTTAGTTCTGAGCCTTACTAGATAAATCCTGCAAAATGTATTATGTAATGTTTTGCCCCCGATATTTGAATTCCATTCTACATTGAATATTTTGTAGCTTTGCTAATAATAATCAAATTAATGATTGATTTATCAATTTCAGGGTACATTTATTTCAGCTATCTCTTCGACAAATAATGTAAATATTTTTAAACATGATAATTCTAAAGTCAGGGTCTTAAAATGTGGGGCCTAAAAAGATAGGCATAAGAGGGGACATCCCGGTGAGGTTGTTGAATGTTTTAAGCTTTGATACTTTGTAGCCCATGACTGTTGCACAGTGTAATCAGGAGTAGAGTGTGGGTGCCACGCCCCTTGGGACTGAAAATTTGTAGCTGTGCCTCTGGATGTGCAGGTTAACTAGGTAGGGTGTGGGAAGGAGTGAAGAAAGACTTCAGCCCAGGCTACCTCCTGACCTGAAGCAGAAGACTGAGACGCAGAGGCGAGAAGATGGACAACACTCTTGGAAGGCCTCCCCAGCTCCCTGGCTCTCTGGCTCTCCAGCTCCCCCGGCTACTGGGGCTCGGTGCCTGGGTACTGGCTCAGCACAGGTGCTGCCGGCTTGCATGGGGAGTCTTGTCCTCCTGCTTGTTTTTATTTCTAGAATCTCTTGCTGAGAGATTTTTTTTTGAGGAGGAGGTATGATGTGTTTTATCCCCAAATAAGTTGTAATTGAATGTTACTTGCAGCACTGCAGAGTTGACTCTTTTGCAGATGAAGCACACCGCGTTGCAGATGAAGCACACCGCGTGAGGGTTGTATGTCTGAGAATGCAGCGTTGGTGCTGGGACAAGTGTTGTTCACCCTTACTTTGCAGTGGCAAAAGGCTTTTTATTTATTTATTTATTTTTTAAATTTTTTAAAGATTTTATTTATTTATTTGACAGAGAGATCACAAGTAGGCAGAGAGGCAGGCAGAAAGAGGAAGGAAAGCAGGCTCCCTGCTGAGCAGAGAGCCCGATGTGGGGCTTGATCCCAGGACCCTGAGATCATGACCTGAGCCGAAGACAGAGGCTTTAACCCACTGAGCCACCCAGGTGCCCCACAAAAGGCTTTTTAAATAAAAATTGATGGAGGGCTGGGTGGCTCATCGGTTAAGTGTCTGCCTTTGGTTCAAGTCACGATCCTGGAGTTCTGCTATTGAGTCCCGTAGAGGGCTCCCTGCTCAGCAGGGAGCCTGCTTCTCCCTCTCCCTATGCTGCTCCCCCTGCTTGTTCTCTCTTGCTCTGTCAAACATAATAAATAAATAAATATTTTTAAAAAAGTAAATAAAATTTGATGGAGAACTCTTCCATGTAAAATGGGGAAAGTTCTGGGGGAGTTGGCAGGTGAGGGGTTGTGACTGCCCGGCCTTCCCCTCAGCCCCTATGGGGCTCCCCATGGTGGCTTCATGGACACAGCTTCACATTTCTTAGGACATCGTTTCTTCTTCCTTTCTCCTCCATCGAGCGATCTGACCTGATTCAAGTCAGGCAACCTGACAACCTGTTCGGTGCCTGAGCCGGTGAGAGTGTGGGCCTGCCACCCTGGACTCTGCTTCAGTGGTCTTTGAAACCATCAGTTGTTCTGCAGAAAGATAAGCAATTCTGGGTCTGATACCGAATGTGAAGTTTCTAACCCCCGCAAAGAGAGATTATTGCAAGAAACTTTTTTTTTAAAGATTTTATTTATTTATTTCTTATTTGTTTATTTATAAAAACATTTTATTTATTTATTTGACAATTTAGGGACAGAGGCAAGCAGAGAGAGAGGAGGAAGCAGGCTCCCCGCTGAGCAGAGAGCCCGATGTGGGGCTCCATCCCAGGACCCCGGGATCATGACCTGAGCCGAAGGCAGAGGCTTTAACCCACTGAGCCACCCAGGCACCCCTGATTTTATTATTTTTTAAAGTTACCTCTACACCCAGTGTGGGGCTTGAGCCCACAACCCCAAGATGAGGAGTTGGATAGTATACCGACCAAGCCAGCAATGCACCACAAGAACCTTATTTTTTATTTCTTCCCTTTACTCTCTGAGAAAAAAAAAAAAAAAAAAAAAAGTGTATTCTCTTTCCCTGGGTGGAGATGACTGTTGGCGTGCCACATGGGTCTGGACTGTTTTGTCATGTGCAGATGTGGTGGGAGTGGGATGGAAGTTACTTCAGGTAGAAAATTTTCGTGTACAGTAAGATAGTTTTTTTTTTTTTTAAAGTAACTTTATTTTCTGTCTTAGCTTTAAAAACTTGTGTTTTGTTTTTTTTTAGTAGCTACAGGGCTGAGGCTTTCAATATCCTTTGTATAGCAGCTAGTAAGAGTGGGCCTGGGATCTCACTTACATGCGGAATCTGAAAAAA
This sequence comes from Mustela putorius furo, assembly GCF_011764305.1. Lineage (NCBI taxonomy): Eukaryota > Metazoa > Chordata > Mammalia > Carnivora > Mustelidae > Mustela > Mustela putorius. The sequence continues at coordinate 19,165,781 of NW_025421998.1, forward strand.
GATAAACTCCTAGCTGCAGCAGGTAGAGACCCAGTGTGGGGCTTGAGCCCACAACCCCAAGATGAGGAGTTGCATAGTATACCAGGGGCTGCATAGTGTTTGCCAGGGGCTTGGGGAGTGAGGGGGAAAGGGCAGACGGGTTGAAGGATACAAACTTACAGTTAAAAGACAAGTAAGCTCTGGGGGAGGTTGCAGCTAAGTGGAACCTCAGCTCAACTCCTGCCTGCTACTAGCAGCATCTTTGTCATCGAGTTAAGGGACACTCAAAGATAAGTTTACTTCTTAGAGGCTCCTGGGCTTTGTCTGTTACTTTGTATAGGAAAATGCTGTCTCACTTCCCCAACTTCCCAGAGAAGATGTGATGGCTTCACTTCCCTGGAGTCTGAGTTACCTTTGGATATTCTTTGCTGATGCTGGAATTGCTATCAGAGCTCGCAGACAGACCAGGGTTTGCGTTTAAAGGGATCACTTTTGTCAGTGGTGTTAGGTAATTTATTTAACTTTTCTAAAGCTCAATTTCTTCATCCTAAAGTAGAGCTAAGAGTACTTACTTATAAATGTAAATGTGAGTATTAAGTGAGATACATACATACATACACACATACACACACACTCTCTGCACATAGTAAACGCTCAGTAAGTGGCAGCTATTAGTTTAATGATATCTCAGTTGTATTTTGGGGATTTTTAAAATAGGACAAAAGGTGAGCTGTGGAATTGTGAAAATTTCTTACCTAAACATGCACGTTCCTTTATTTTGACCAGCTTAAACTTTTTAAGATTGAACTATAGTGGGCGCCTGGGTGGCTCAGTTGGTTAGGCAACTGCCTTCAGGTCAGGTCATGGGATCAAGTCCCACATCCGGCTCCCTGCTCCACAGGGAGTCTGCTTCTCCCTCTGACCTCCTCTCTCATGCTCTCTCATTGTCTCTCTGTCAAATAAATAAAATCTTAAGAAAAAAAAAAAGAACTGTGTAATCAAGATGCAGACATACAGTTAATTTTAAAAAAGATTGAACTATAGTTGACATACCATGTTATGTGAATTTCAGATGTACAGTTCAGTGATGCAACAACTCTGTCACAGTACCATTGCTTATATTCCCTTGCTGTACCTTTCATCGCCAGACTGACTTATTCCATGACAGAATCTTGTACGTCCCTTCTCACTGCACCCATTTTTCCTGTTCCCCCATTCTTCCTTACCCCTGGCAACCATTGTTTTTTTCTCTATATTTATAGGTCTTTTTCTGTTTTTTGTTTCTTAGTTTGTACTTTTTTTTTTTTTTTTAAGATTCTACGTGTAAGTGAAGTCACGTGGTATTTGTTTTTCTCTGTCTTATTTCACTTTGCATCAAACCCCCTAGGTCCATCCATGTTATTGCAAATGGCAAGATCACATTCTTTTTTAATGGTTGAGTAATATTCCATTATGTTTGCACCTGCGCACTTACACCATATCTCTTTTATCTCCTTATCCATTGATAGACACTTGGGTTGCTTCCATATCTTGGCTATCATAAGTAATGCTGCAGTGAATGTAGGGTACATATATTATCTCTTCAAATTAGTGTTTTTGTTTTCTTGGTTTTTTTTTTACCCACTAGTGAAATTACTAGATCATAATGGTATTTCTATTTTTAATTTTTTGAGGAACCTCCATACTCTTTCTATAGTGTCTACACCAGTTTACATTCCCACCAACAGTGCAAGAGGGTTCCTTTTTCTCCACATCACCACCAATACTTAATTCTTTTTTTCTTTTAAAGTTCTTATTTATTTATTTATTTAAAGTAATCTACATCCAACATGGGGCTTGAACTGATGACCCTGCGATCATGCTCTTTTTTTTTTTTTCCTTCAAGATCTTATTTACTTGAGAGAGGGGGATGAGTGCACATGAGTGGGGGACACGAGAGGGAGAGGCAGACTCCCCACTGAGCACGGAGCTTGATGTGGGACTTCCATCCCAGAACCCTGGGATCATGACCTGAGCCCAAGGCAGATGCTTAACCAACTGAGCCACCCACACCCCCTGGGAGTCACATGCTCTTCAAATTGATACAACTGGGTGCCTCAACACTTGTTTTGCTTACTTTAAAAAAAAAAAAAAAACGTAAACTCCACCTCCAATGTGGGGCTCTTGGGATCCTGGGATCCTGAGAAAGAGTTGAATACTTTACCTACTGAGTCAGCCAGGTGCCCCTTTGTCTTTTTGATTTTAGCCATTTTGACTGGTGTGAGGTGATACCCAATAGTGATTCTGTTTTGTGTTTCCCTGATGGTGAGTGATGTTAAGCATCTTTCCATGAGTCTGTTGGCCAGCTTAAATCTTTACCTTTCTATGCCAACACCTGTAAGTTTTTATAGGAGGTACATTGTCTAAGCACAAGTCCTTATAGTGAATTAGAGCAATGAAATTACTTCTAGAAGTTACTTCTAGAAATCATGAAGGAGATATTAATTGTTCATAGTAGGTGGTCTTTGTCTAGGTGTATAATTTGAAACTAGAAGAAGGGCAAGGGAGGAGGAGACAAATGCATGTGATAAAAGGAATGGCTGATCCCAATAGTCATTTTTTTTTGAAGATTTTATTTATTTATTGGACAGAGAGAGAGAGATCACAAGTAGGCAGAGAGGCAGGCAGAGAGAGTGGGGGAAGCAGACTCCCCGCCAAGCAGAGAGCCCGATGTGGGGCTCGATCCCAGGACCCTGAGATCATGACCTGAGCCGAAGGCAGAGGCTTTAACCCACTGAGCCACCCAGGCACCCCCCCAATAGTCATTTTTTAAAAAAGATTTTATTTATTTATTTGATAGAGAGATAGAGAGCACAAGTAGGCAGAGCAGTAGGCAGAGGCAGAGGGAGAAGCAGACTCCCTGCCAAGCAAGGAAGCCTGATGTAGGGCTCTACCCCAGGACCTTGGGATCATGACCTGAGACGAAGGCAGTCTAATTTTTTTTTTTTTAAGATTTTATTTATTTATTTGACAGAGAGAAATGACAAGTAGGCAGAGAGGAAGGCAGAGAGAGAGGAGGAAGCAGGCTCCCTGCTGAGCAGAGAGCCCGATGCGGGACTCGATCCCAGGACCCTGAGATCATGACCTGAGCCGAAGGCAGCGGCTTAACCCACTGAGCCACCCAGGCGCCCCCATGAAAAGATTTCTTAAGAGAGTTGAGAACTTTGGCTAATAAAGGATGAAGGTGGGTATTAGGCCTGAGCCGTAGTGTTGCTCTTAGGGTGGGAAATGCTTTGCAGCCCTACCCATCTCAGGGACTTTGCTTTCCCAGGCTTTGCCTGTCATATTTTTGATCAGACCAGAGAAATCCCTCTTAAAGTGGAGAGATTCTCTACTCTGTAACCTCAAGTTTTTAAAGATTTTGAAAATAAGCCTCATTCCTTCTTTTCGATAAAGGTGTAGTCTTATATGTCACTATGAAAAAGCAAATATGGTTGAACATGCCTCAATTTTGAGCTGAGTATATATGACATTGAGCTATATGAGATTGGCCTTTTTTCCTTAAGTGTCCAATTCTATCACATTTCTTGTGGTTTATCTCATATCCATAAATGGCTAATAGAGCAACTAATGTTTATTAAGCATTTGTGTCTTGGGCATTCTATTAAATGCTTAACAGGTACTTCTTTTAATTCTAGCAGCCTGAAATTGGGCTTTTTAAGTTTTCAGCTGTCCAGAATCCATTTTTTCTACTGGAAGGAAGCCTCAGTTTTTGTATTGGGAGTATCCCTTGTCTATTTTTGGCTCAGGTAATTCAGGTCTCTTCCTGTTTCTCCTCATGCTCTAGGTGTCGAGCATCGGCTGTTTCAGCCACAGTTTGAGCCCACCTATAGCTCATCACAGGGCTTTTGCCTGAGGATCTGGAAGAAGCTTTTACTTTCTTTGGCTTGACTGTGAGAGGTGGTTATATGGAGTTATTTGAAGTCATTTTGTCACCAGGCTGATCCTGCATATGAACAGAGAACAGAGCCTAACCAAAAGGTGGAGAGAGTCTCGGTCCTGAAAGTGATACTGAAATTCCGTCTAAAGCAAGGGCTACCTGCTGGACTTGGCAGTTACATAAGCCAGGTTGAGCTGGGGCATAAGCCAGGTTGAGCTGGGGTTTCTGTTACTTAAAACTGAAAGACCAACATTCCTCATCAAGGTGGGTGGAAATAACCCAAATGTCCATTAACTGATGAACGAATAAACAGAATGTAGCAAATCCACATGGTGGAATACCATTTGGCTACAAAAACCATGAATGAATGTAACATGTTACATCATAGATGTACTTTGAAAACAGCATACCGATTGAAAGAAGCCAGTCATGAGTGACCAGATACTATGTTGACATGAAATTTCTAGAGGCAAATCCATAGAGATGGAAAATAGAGAACTGGTTGCCCAGGTCTGGGTAGGAGGGGAAATAGGGAGCTGTTGTTGATAGCCATGAGTTGTTTTTCTTTTTAAAGATTTTATTTGTTTATTTGACAGATAGGGATCACAAGCAGGCAGAGAGGCAGACGGGGTGGGGGGAGGATGCAGGCTCCCCGCTGAGCAGAGACCCCCCCCCGCAATGAGGGGCTCAATCCCAGGACCCTGAGATCATGACCTGAGCTGAAGACAGAGGCCCAACCCACTGAGCCACCCAGGCGCCCTGATAGCTATGAGTTTCTTTTTGGGGTGATGAAAATATGCTAAAATTGATTGTGGTGATGCTTGCAGAACTCTGAATATACTAAAAGTCATGGGATTGTACACTTTAAATGGGTGAATTGTATGATCAGTGGATTGTATCTGTCTAAAGCTATTATTAAAAAAACAACAAAACTGGAATGATGTTACAAAACCGCCCCGAAAATGCTGACAGATACTATTATTATTACTATTTTATTATTATTATGTTCAGTTAGCCAACTTATTACATTAGTTTTTGATGTAGTATTCAATGATTCATTAGTTGCGTGTAACACCCCGTGCCTGTCACATGTGCCCTCCTTAATATCCATCACCCAGTTACCCCACCCTCCCACCCCACTCCTTTATGGAACCCTCATTTTGTTTCCCAGAGTCCAGAGTTTCTCATGGTTTATCTCCCTCTCTGATTTCTTCCCATTCAGTTTTCCCTCCCTTTCCCTGTGGTCCTCTGTGCTATCCTTATGTTCCACATATGAGTGAAACCATATGATAATTGTCTTTCTCTGATACAGTTATTTCACTCAGCATAACACCTTCCAGTTTCATCCACGCTGATGCAAAAGGTAGGTATTTATCCTTTCTGATGGCTGAGTAATAGTCCACTGTACGTATGAACCACATCTTCCTTTTTTTTTTTTTTTAAAGATTTTATTTGACAGACACAGATCACAAGTAGGCAGAGAGGTAGAAGCAGGCTCCCTGCTGAGCAGTGAGCCCTATGTGGGGCTTGATCCCAGGACCCTGGGATCATAACCTGAGCTGAAGGCAGACGCTTCAACCCACTGAGCCACCCAGGCGCCCCGAACCACATCTTCTTTATCCCTTCTTCTGATGAAGGACATCTTGGCTCCTTCCACAGTTTGCCTATTGTGGATGTTGGTGCTATCAACATTGGGGTGCATGTGCCCCTTCAGATCACTACATCTGTATCTTTGGGGTAAATACTTTAGTAGTACAATTGCAGGGTTATAGGATAGCTCTTTTTTTTTTTTTAAAGATTTTATTTGTTTATTTGACAGAGATCACAAGTAGACAGAGAGGCAGGCAAAGAGAGAGAGAGGGAAGAAGGCTCCCCGATGAGCAGAGAGCCCGATGTATGTGGGGCTCCATCCCAGGACCCTGAGATCATGACCTGAGCCGAAGGCAGCGGCTTAATCCACTGAGCCACCCAGGCGCCCGGATAGCTCTATTTTTAATGTCTTGAGGAACCTCCACACTGTTTTCCAAAGTGGCTGTACCAGCTTGCATTCCCACCACCAGTGTAAGAGGGTTCCCCTTCCTCAGTGTCCTCGCCAACATTTGTTGTTTCTTGTCTTGTTAATTTTGGGCCATTATAACTGGTGTAAGGTGGTATATCATTGTGGTTTTGATTCGTATTTCCCTGATGGCTAAGGATGTTGGACATTTTTTCATGTGTCTGTTAGCCATTTGTATGTCTTCTTTGGGAGAGTGTCCATTTTTTTTTTTTAAGATTTAATTTATTTATCAGAGAGAGAGAGGGGGAGAGAGAGTGAGCGTAGGCAGACAGAATGGCAGGCAGAGGCAGAGGGAGAAGCAGGCTCCCTGCCGAGCAAGGAGCCCGATGTGGGACTCGATCCCAGGACGCTGGGATCATGATCTGAGCCGAAGGCAGCTGCTTAACCAACTGAGCAACCCAGGTGCCCCATTTTTTTTTTTTTTTAAAGATTTTATTTATTTATTTGACAGAGATACGGCGAGAGAGGGAACACAAGCAGGAGGAGTGAAAGAGGGAGAAGCAGGTTCCTTGCTGAGCAGGGAGCCTGATGTGGGGCTCGATCCCAGGACCCTGGGATCATGACCTGAGTGAAGGCAGACACTCAACAACTGAGCCACCCAGGCGTTCCAGAGTGTCTGTTCATTTTTGCCCATTTCTTGACTGGATTATTTGTTCTTTGGGTATTGAGTTTGAGAAGTTCTTTACAGATCTTGGATACCAGCCCCTTTATCTGTTATGTCATTTGCAAATATCTTCTTCCATTCCATGGGTTGCCTGTTAGTTTTGTTGCAGATTATACTACTACTATTCTCATTTTACAGATGAGGAGCTGAGGTATAAAGGCTAAGCATTAGGCCTATTGTTGAGTGTTGGAGGAGGGAGTGCTGGGATTCAGACCAGCTGTCTGACTACCAGGTCTAAGCTTACTGCTGCTCTGCTCTGCTCTTCCCTATTTTCCTTCTTTCTTTCTTAAAGATTTTACTTCATTTTTGTATTTATTTATTGTATCTATTTCTTTGTCAGAGAGAGAGAGTGCGCATAAGCAGGGGGAGTGGCAGGCAGAGGGAGAAGCAGACTTGCCACTGAGCAGGGAGTGCAATGTGGGACTCAGTCCTAGGACCATGGGATCATGACTGGAGCCGATGGCAGACGCTTAACTGACTGAGCCATCCAGGTGTCCCTTATTTATTGATTTTAGAGGGAGTGCATGCATGCACTTGGACGGGGGAGAGGGAGAAGATCTCAAGCAAACTTCATGATGAGCATGGAACCTGATGCTGGGCTCAGTCTCATGACCTTTGAGATCATGACCTGAGCTGAAAGCAAGAGTTGAATGATGCTGACCTGATTGATCCCCCTGTGCTTCCTTTTCCAAAGATAAATAAGTCTCATCTTTATGCAAGATAAAGTTAGGAGTTGGGAGTTCCTTAGCAGTTACTTAATCTAACCCCTTCATTTTAGTGATGAGAAAATTGAGCCTCAGATAATGCCATGACTTACTTGAGATTGCCAAGGTAATTAGCGGCAGGCCAGGATTTGTGACAGGCTAGTAAACACAAGTACCAGTGATAATCGGTGGAACGATCCACCCTGGATAGCAAATAGCAGTGTGGGCGTTGTGCTGTGTAAGATTTGGGGAAGGCTCAGTTCTGATGACTATCCCGGGGGGTTTTCGTTGAAGCTGTGGCAGTCCGAGGGAATAGCAAACAGGCCTGAGTGTGAGGGAGAGCGAGAGGTCCTGGATGTCTCAGTGCATACCTGGAGTGCAGGGCAGGTTGCGGAAGGTGATTCAAGTGGGAAAGGCATGAGGGTGGCGTTAGGGAACTCAGACTCTCTCTGTGAGCAGTGCGGACCATGGCAGATATTCGAGGAGGCATGGCATGATCACCTGCTGAAGGTCATGGGCAGCCACGTGAAGGTTGGATTGAGGTCTGTGGCAGACGCTGAAGATTTGGAGAGATAATTGCGCATGTTCTCGCAGTCATCCCTGTGCACAAGGCTGTGTGACGGCGGGAGGAATGGAAAGGAAGGAGGGAATGTGCGTCTGCACAGGTGGAATCATTAGGACTTGGCAGCAGGTTGGAAGCAGCTAGACTCTGAGCTCCAGGGGGCAACCTTGTCCTGCTTGCCATGTGTCCCTGGCACCCAGCAACAGCGCCTCACACGTTTGTGGAGAGTAGAAGGGGGAGCATTTTCCTTTGACTTTGAATATGTCATCATCTGACTTTGAAGATTTTGATCTGTGGGCACAAGAGGAGAAGCAGGGTCGGGCATGGAGATGAGGGGAAAATGTAAGGAGTAAAGGGGGGAGGCAAAAAAATTGGGATTTTGTTGAGTTTGAGGTTCCTGTGAAACATTCAGACGAGATCGGGCGCGTTCAGGGTGGTATGGCCGTAGACCCTGTGAAACATTCAAATGTGGCTGTTGAGCTGCAGAAATTGGGATCTCATCTGTCCACTCAGATGAGCGATAGCGGCCATAATACATTTAGGAATCAGAGGGTCATCTGCACAAAGGTCCTAATTGAGGCTCTGTGAGAATTAAGGGAATGTTGAGGATAACCTACATTTTGAAGAGGCAGGAAGAGAAGTAGCATCACTAGCAGAGACCTGAAGAGAACCGTGTTATTATAAATCGTTTATTCTCTGGAAGCCATGGGTTGGGGACTGTTTGAATGTGTGTCCCGTGTAGCAGAAGAGCAAGTGAAGTAAATGAAGACCAGTGAAGAAGGCCAGTGGAGAATTTAGGTGGCTGATGGAGATGTTCCCTGTGGAGAATTGGGAATTTTTGAAGCATGTTTATTAAGACTGGGGTGGCTGCCACCTAAGGGCAGATTAAAGAAATTAGTAACCATGAACATTTACTAAACCTTCAGCGTGGACCATGCTGAGGGCCAGACATGTTCTTCCCTTTAGTCCTCATAGTGACTAAGAGGTACAGTAAATGGAAAGATTATTGTAAAATGGGGAGGGTGTTTAAAGTGAGCTGATTATTTGTCATACTGAGGACCTGCTCCTTAGTCCTGGTCGTATAGCTTCTATGGAGAGATGACCTGCAGAGCCTGCACTCTAGATCGTAGGGTCTTGGTCACCTGTGAGATGATCTGTGTTTTCCTTCCTAGCTCTATTCATTATTTATTACTTTGCAACAAATTACCTTAAAACATAGTGACTTAATCACCAGGATGCACATTTTAAATATTTTAAAATTTTGTCAATTATGCATCAGTAAAGTTGGGAAAAAACCTACATGGCTTAATACCACAGACATTTATCACTGCCTAGTTTCTGAGGTTAGGAATTCAGAAGCAGTGGAGCTGGGTGGTTCTGGCTCAGAGTTGCAGACGTTCGAAGGCTTGGCTGGGACTGGAGGAGCTCCTTCCAAGCTGGCTGACTGACAGGGCTGTTGGCAGGACACCTCAGTTCCTTGCCGTGTGGACCTCTCCTTGAGTGTCCTCACAACATGTCAGCTGGCTTCATCCAGAGTGATGATCTGAGGGAGCAAGGAGGAGGCTGCCATGCTTTTCGTGACCTCCTCTGGGAAGTCTCACACCTGCCCCCTCCGCCACACTTCAGTGCTTAGAGGTGAGCTACTACTGGGGGGAGAGTAGAGACTGTGCTTTTTGAAGAGGGGCATATTAAATAATTTGTGAACACATTTTTAAAACCAGCACCCAGGTCAGGCACAGTGAGGAGGAAAGGTGCTGGGGGAGGAGTCAGAAGACTGGGGCTGCAGACCCAGCTCTGCTCCCTGCTCCCTGAGACTCTTGAGGATGTGGCTTATCCTCCCTGAACGTCCATTTCCTCTTTGAAAATATCATGAAACTGCAGGCTGCTTCACAGGAAGTTACCAAGGTGCTAGCAAAGTGATAACACCCGCAATGGGCTCTGCACCCCTTCAGGTGCTGTGGGCTCTGCTGACCGGTGTGACTGCTCAGTCCAGTCCCGGACTGTGTCATCTCGAGCATGGTGTCTGACCCCTCTTGTGCCTCAGTTTCCTCATTTGTAAAATAGGATTAATTCAGTTGTCCATCTCATGGGGTTACTGTGAAGATTAAATAAGAATTCATGGGATATATTTAGTATAATGCTTGTACATACCAGGCCAGGTATTACTTAATAAATAGTCACTTGAAGGGTCTTTTCTTTTGGCTTGTGTCCTTTCTGTTATCTCTTCTTGGTCTTCAACCAGTATTCGGTCCTAGGACTTTCACATGGATATTTATGAAGGATCCTTGATCCATGGTCAGATATGTTTCTTTCAGTAAAACATTTCCTTTTTAAAAATGTATCACCTGATTATACAGAACTAGTTTGGTTAGAAAATATTTCTAACTTCGCTCTACCAGAGAGTGACTTACTAAGTTTGCTGAGCAGTGTCTTTAATATTAGTATGTTCATTTGTGATCAGTTTGAAAATGTTTTGCTTTTTTCTAAGTTTCTGTTTTTAAGGAAAATTTCCAATTGTGATGTAATCTTTTCTTTTTATGAATAACTGAAACCCTTAAGATATCTGTGTTAGTGGTAGTTTATTGTGCAAATGACTTAGTAATGGTTCATGGGGCACCTAGGTAGTGCAGTTGGTTAAGCATCTGAATCCTGGTTTTTGCCTCAGATTGTGATCTCAGGGTCAGGAGATTGAGCCCTGCATTGGGCTGTGTGCTCAGCCCAAAGTCTGCGAGACTCTCCCTCCTCTGCCTGCCACCCTCCCACCCGCTCAGGCGCCCACTCACACTCTCAATTAAATAAACAAATGTTATAAAAATGGTTGATAAACTATTGCAGATGACTCACATAGAAGCTTCTCATTCTTGTTGAAACCACAGTCTGTTTTTAATTGTGGTGGAATGTACATAACATAACATTTACCATTTTGATAATTAGTTTGTAAGTATACATACTGTTGAGGGGCATCAAGTATGTTCACATTGTCTTGCTTTGGTCACCACTGTCCACCTCCAGAACTTTACCGTCATCCCATATTCAAACCCTGTTCAGAGTTTCAGGGACACCTGGCTGGCTCAGTTGGTGAGCACCTGACTCTTGAAGAAATCAGAGTTTAATTAAATGTTTTGTCACTGGCTACTATTATGAAAAAACCATTTGATTTTTTTTCTTTTTAATTCTAAAAGACTGAGGGCGCCTGGGTGGCTCAGTGGGTTAAGCCGCTGCCTTCGGCTCAGGTCATGATCTCAGGGTCCTGGGATCGAGTCCCGCATGGGGCTCTCTGCTCAGCGGGGAGCCTGCTTCCTCCTCTCTCTCTGCCTGCCTCTCTGCCTACTTGTAATCTCTCTCTGTCAAATAAATAAATAAAATCTTTAAAAAAAAAATTCTAAAAGACTGAGACAAGATTTTTCGTACTACTGTTTGCTACAGTAGAGAAATAAAATTGACACTTACTACATATAGTATCGTTAAAATATATTTATAGTAAAATATCTTTGTGAAGCTTCCCAGAGAGTTTATTTCTTAAAATATTGAAGAGAAAATTTCAATAACAGCCAGTTACCATGAATACCCCTTTAGAGATCATTGTCAATATGTTAATTGTCAATATGATCATTGTCAACTGTTAATACATAACAGTTTAAGTGTTCTTTTTTTTTTTTTTTAAAGATTTTATTTATTTGACAGACAGAGATCACAAGTAGGCAGAGAGGTAGGCAGAGAGAGAGGAGAAAGCAGGCTCCCCACTGAGCAGAGCAGAGGCTTGATCCCAGGGGCTTGATCCCAGGACCCTGGGATCACGACCTGAGCCAAAGGCAGAGGCCTTAACCCACTGAGCCACCCAGGCGCCCCTAAGTGTTCTTTAGAAAAGTTTGTCAGGTTTGCTTTAGAGCCAGTTTTCTGTCACTTATAAGAAATAATTTACATACATTCATTTCCTTTATTATAAAAAAGCCACAACATAAAATTTACCATCTGAACCATTTTCAGTGTACAGTACAGGAGCGGGTACATACATTTCCGTGTAACTCAACCCTAGAACTTCTTCATCTGGTAGAACTGCAACTCCTCTGTACCCATTAAACAGAATCTCCTCTCTTCCTCCTTACCTGACCCCTGGCAACCACCATTTCTTTTCTGTTTCCAAGAGTTTGATAGCTTTAGATCCTTTTTTTTTTTTAAAGGTTTTATATTTTTTAAGTAATCTCTACACCCAATGTGGGGCTCAGACTCACAAACTCAAGATTAAGAGTCACATGCTCTGTCAACTAAGCCAGCCAGGTGCCCCTGATCTCTTATATAAATGGAGTCATGGGGTGCCTGGGTGGCTCAGTGGGTAAAAGCCTCTGCCTTCAGCTCAGGTCATGATCTCAGGGTCCTGGGATTGAGCCCCGCATTGCGCTGTCTGCTCAGCAGGGAGCCTGCTTCTCCCTCTCTCTGCCTGCCTCTTGGTCTACTTGTGATCTCTGTCTCTCTGTCAAATAAATAAAAACTTAAAAAAAAAATGGAGTCATGTAGCATTGACTTTTTATGACTAACTTGTTTCACTGAGCATAATAGCCTCAAAGTTCATTGATGTTATAGTGTGTGTGTCAAGATTATCTCTTTTTGAAGTCCAAATAATGGCCCATTGTATTTATATGTATTCATTAATTTATCCTAATTATTTAAAAAATATTTATTTATTTGCTAGAGGGGGAGAGCACAGCAGGGGGAGCAGCAGGCAGAAGGAGCAGCAGACTCCCTGCTGGGCAGGGAGGCCAATGAGGGACTCTATCCCAGGACCCTGGGCTTGTGACCAAAGGCAGATCCTTCACCGACTGAGCCTCCCAGGTGCTGTTGTGACTGAGTGACTGAAGTTCTAATTTTATTTAACAGAAGTTAATTTAAATAATCACATGTGGCTAGTGGCTAAGATATTGGGAGACTAGTTAATAGAACATGTGCCCATGTGGTCATTGGCTGAATCTGTTTTGGAAACTTGTTTCTTGGCCAGCTTTATATTCCAAACGCATTGATTTCTTTGTGCATAACATAAATATTTATGAATTAATAGAAGAATTGAGAAGTTTTATCCTTCAGAAGATATGGTGTTTCAATTGTATTTTATCTTATTCTCTGTTTTAACTTCTTAATGTTATATAATGTGTTTTCCTTATTTTTAATACAGTATTTTTTCATTTCTTGCAGTATATTTGGTGATATTATTAATTTCTTTGGTCTTGTGCATTTCTTTAAAATGTGCTAATGAGCTTAAATAATCTCATTATCAATCTTAAAAGCTACTGTTTTTAGTTTTTGAATCTGCAAGAGAGAAACTGGACTGTGAATTGAGATTTGTCCTAATGGACTCTGAACACTTGACATCAGTATAAGAGTTGTTCTTTTTTGTTCTTTTTACGCAATTACTTAAAATCCCTTTCTCTGGGATGCCTGGGTGGCCCTGTCAGTTGGGCTACTGCCTTCGGCTCGGGTCACGATCCTAGGGTCCTGGGATCAAGTCCTGTGTCAGGCTCCTTGCTCAGCAGGGAGCATGCTTCTCTCTCTGCCTCTGCCTGACACTCTGCCTGCTTGTGCTTTCTCTCTCTGACAAATAAATAAAATCTTTTAAAAAAATATAAAATCCCTTTCTCCTTCCTTTAGTATTTTAAATCAGAAACTATATAAGCAATTAAAAAATATGAATGTGGGTGAACTTGAATGAGTTTAGGTCAAAGGAATGCCTTTCTATTGGTTACTCGATGGTAGGGTCTTAGCAGAGACTTGCAGGTGAGAGTAATAGTGGTGCTGTGGAAATTGGAGTGATGGAAAGGCTGTGCAGTTGAACTTTTAGGTTAGGACATATAGCAGGAGTCCTCAAACGATGGCTTGATGGCCAAAAAACAGTAAACAAGTAAGTTTGTTTGTGTATTCTGTGAGATAAGATGACTTTTAAGGTTTTCAATGAATGAATTCAAAAGAAGAGTATTTTGTGACACGTAAAATCATACGAGATTCAGATTTCAGTGTCTACAGTTTTGTCGAAGCACATTGGTTTCTTGACACATTGTGTCTATGTGCTTTTGTACTTTGACAGAGATCATACTCCTTACAAGAAATAGTTGCCACCTGGGTCTTTGCAGAAAAAGTTTGCCAACCTCTGGTGAGAATGTTATTGAAAAATGGAAGGATATGATATTGTAAACCATGAAGTATAGTTTTGTGAAAAAATGAGAGAGGAAGAGCCAGTGCTTGATAATCTCATTAACAGGATGTTGAAATACCAGTGCTAAATGGAAGTGTACTCAAAGTGAGCCAACTATGAGTGTGTGCGGAATGAAAGATGAATAAGGGTTCTTTCCTCAAAGGCCTGAATTCTGGGAGAGAGCTTGAGAGTCACACAACTTCCTACAGGTTTTCTGGCCTTCACCTTCTTCCATTTTTAGAGTCAGGCATTGCTAAAATAGTGCTCCTCTTGACAGGAGTTTTGCACACGTCTGCCATTTTCAGTAGGTCCTTGAGACACATCTGGTGCCTCCTCCAGGTTTCTACTCACCGACCTTGTCCATCTCTCCTCCTGCTTCCCTTCATTTTTGTATATTAGCCCATGAACACATCCTGCTGTCCAGGCCCCTTAGCAGAGGTCGACGGGGGATGCGTTTTCTATGTCATTTATGTTTGGGACCTGGTTCAGCAGTTTATTCTCTCACCTCTTTTTGGCTCTGTCTTTTCTCCCCTACTTTTACATACTCTGTTTCATTCTCCCTCCTTATTTGAAGCGTATCTGGGCCACATCTGTAGTTGAGATGCTTGGGGGCTGGGGGAGGAGAATGACCAGACTGGGGAGAATCGGATGTTGCCGTGAGAGGAGAGCAGCTCGTGAGAGGACATGTGGAGTCCAGAGAGAGCGAGGTGGGTTCCGCACATGATTGGTATGTCTAGAATTCAGTGTCTTTTTGGAAAAGTGTTAGGAGATGAGACCAGGGAGCTCAGTAAAGTGTCTACTATGAAAGACCCTTGCTTATACCAGTAGGTTTTTCAGTCCTTACTTGTGCGTAAGATTCATCCTTCCTGGGTAGAACTTGTTTGGCCCCACACCCAGAGGTTTGGAGTCCAAAGTGCTGGGAATCCAGAGTAGGCGATGAGAGTTAGGGTATGAGGGTGGCTGGGGAAAGAGCAGGTTATGGAGATTCTTGGTGTGTTGTTTGGACGTCAGCTCCTTAAGATAGCTGTTTTAAGATTCTTCATCAGGACAGCGACCTTGGGAAAGCCATCTCTGGAAGAATTGTTCAGCTTGCTTTGGAATGAGGAGAAATGGGAAGCAGGGAGGAACGGCTGGGAGGCTGCCATGGAAGGATGCTTTAGTTCAGGAAAGGAATAAATTTTGCAGGTAGCTGGCTGTCTTTTCCTTTTTTGTAATTATCAGTTGAAATCTTTCTTTCAAATTCTAATTGATAATAGTTTTACTGTCTTGTTTAATGTTTTTTTTTTTTTAAAGATTTTATTTATTTATTTGACAGAGAGAGATCACAAGTAGAGAGAGAGAGGGAAGCAGGCTCCCGCCGAGCAGAGAGCTCGATGCGGGACTTGATCCCAGGACCCCGAGATCATGATCTGAGCTGAAGGCAGCGGCTTAACCCACTGAGCCACCCAGGCGCCCCTTGTTTAATGGTTTTATTAACAAGTCTACTTTTATTATACACGACCACAAACCCTTTTGGAATTATATGAGATATGAAAGAAGTGATCTCCTGGGGGCGCCTGGGTGGCTCAGTGGGTTAAGCCACTGCCTTCGGCTCAGGTCATGATCCCAGGGTCCTGGGATCGAGTCCCGCATCGGGCTCTCTGCTCGGCAGGGAGCCTGCTTCCCTCTCTCTCTCTGCCTGCCTCTCCATCTACTTGTGATTTCTCTCTGTCAAATAAATAAAATCTTAAAAAAAAAAAATGCCAAATATTTCCCCAAGTGGCTCTGCCATTTTTTCTTCCTACGGGTGGTAGTTTCTCCACATCCCTGTCAACACTTGGCATGGCCAGTCTTTTTTAATATTTTGGCATTCAAATAGGTGTGTGGTACTATTCATGGCTTTCTATTTTATTTTATTTTTTAAGATTTTATTTATTTATTTGACAGCAATCACAAGTAGGCAGAGAGGCAGGCAGAGAGAGAGGAGGAAGCAGGCTCCCCACTGAGCAGAGAGCCAATGCAGTGCTCGATCCCAGGACCCTGAGATCATGACCCGAGCCAAAGGCAGAGGCTTTAACCACTGAGCCACCCAGGCACCCAGTCTCATGGTTTTCAGTTTGCATTTTCTAATGATGGTAAGAGTCTATCTTTTCACGTTTCCCCCCCCCCCCCATCACTAGGTTTCTTTGATTAAGCGTCTATTTAAATCGTTCAACAATTTTAAAAAATTGGTTGGTTTGCTTTGAGAGTTCTTTTTTATATTTTGGGTACAAGTCCTTTATCAGATATGTGATTTCCAAATATTTTTTTCACATGCTATGGTTTGTCTTTTCATTTTCTTGGCAATATTTTAAAGAACAGAAGTTCTTATATTTGATGAAGTCCAGTTAACGAATCTTCTTTTATTGTTGGTTCTAAGAAGTCTGCCCAAACTAGTCTCACAAAGATGGTCTTCTTATGTTTTCTCCTAGATATTTTGATTGTTTTAGTCTTTACTTTTTCCATTATGAGCTGATTTTTGTATATTAAACGTAAATTAACTATACTGATGAAAGTTTATTTTACAGATGGGTTTATTTTTCCTGTACTTTCCATCTTTTTAAATTTTTTTTAATTTAAAGATTTTTAAAAAAATATTTTATTTATCTATTTGACAGAGAGAGATCACAAGCAGGCAGAGAGGCAGGCAGAGAGAGAGGAGGAAGCAGGCTCCCTACTGAGCAGAGAGCCCCATGCAGGGCTCGATCCCAGGACTCTGAGATCATGACCCGAGCCGAAGGCAGAGGCTTAACCCACTGAGCCACCCAGGTGCCCCAAGATTTTTTTTTTTAAGTAATCTCTGCACCTGTGTGCGGCTCAGACCCACCACCTTGAGATCAAGAGTCACATGCTCTACTCACTGAGCCAGTCAGATGCCCCTCCAGCACTTTCTGTAGAGAAGACTATTCTTGAGGCACCTCGGTGGCTAAGTCAGTTGAGCATCTGGCTCTTGATTTTAGCCCAGGTCTTGATCTCAGGGTTGTGAGTTCAAATTCCACTTTGGGCTCCCAGCTGGGTGTAGAGCCCGCTTAAAAAAATAAAAGACAAAACTATTCTTTCTCCACTGAATTCCTTTTATTTTTTTGTCAAAAATTAATGAACCATATTTGTATATTCTTTCCTGGACTCACATGTATTTTACCGATTATAGACCTCTTCATCCGTCTAGATGTTTTACTGTCTTAGTTATTGAAGCTTTAATAACTCTTGAAGTCCTGTGCTGTAAGCCCTCCATTTTTGTTATTTTTCAAAGTTTTCTTTTTGTTGTTGTTCTAAATCCTTTGTATATCTCTGTGAATTTTAGGATCAGCTTGTCAGTTTCTATCAAAAAGTGCTAATTTAGATTGGGCTTGAATCTATAGATAAATTTGGCGGGGGGCAGAAGTGACATTTTAACAGCGTTGAGTCTTTGGGTCTGTGAACATATGTTTCTGCCTTCATTTAGGTTGTCTTTAGTTTCTTTTCAGCAACAATTTTGTGGTTTTCAGTGTACAGTTCTGAAACATCTTTGCTTATATTTATTCCTAAGTATTTAGTACTTTTTGATGCTATTAGTATATATTTTTTAATTTTGGTTTTTTACTTTATTATAATTTTAGCTTACATAAATCATGGCTATGATTGTGGATTCTAGAATTAGACCGAGGTTTAAATTGCAGCTTTCTACTTCTTGGGTGACATGGATCGTGCAAAAATTACTCTATTCTTCTGAACTTGTTTTCCTCAGTAAAATGGAGAATGATTATAGACAGCATTTTTCAATCTTGGAGCTGTAGATGCCAGTTACAGCTAGTCAGCCTGAAGACGAAAAATGTCTCCAGACATTGCCAGATGTCTCTGGGCATTGGGGGAGGGGTGGATATCAAAATCACCCCTGATAGGAATCATCATTGTTCTGACTTGGTGAGATTGCCATGAGCGTTAATTTGATACGTACGGAAAGAACTCAGAGATCTTGTCTATGGAAGACAATAATTGGTTGATGCTATGTCATATATTCTTCAAATTGTTTTGGCACTTTTAAGTTATTTTGTTTAAGTATAAGCTCAGAAAGGGTAGTCTTTGGGAGGAAATCATTGAATTACATCAATGTCCAGGAAAAGTGTGATAAATAATTCAGTGTGGATGCTTTATACCAGTTTGAGGAGGTGTATCTAATTACCTATCTATGTGGCAAGCAGAAAAAAATGAAGAAATAGAGGATTATTAAGAAATTGGACTGTTGTCTACTTCTTCCTGTGTCATATCTCCTTGGTGTGTGTGTGTGCATGCATTTTAAAGACATTTATTTATTTTAGAGAGCATGACAGGGGAGGGCAAAGGGAGAGGGAGAAAGGGAATCCCCATCAGACTGTCCACTAGCAGAGCGGGGTGCGGGGCTCCATCCCATGACCCAGAGATCCTGCCCCAGAGGATACGTGATCTATTATTCACCCCTACGTACTTCCACATCCTGTATCGTGGTCTAAGCTCAGGCTACATAACAAAATACCGTGGACTGTGGGGCTTAAATAACAGCCATGAATTTTCTCACAGTTCCGTAGGCTGGAATTGTGAGACTGGGAGACCAGGCGCGTCCGGCTCTGGTGAGGGCCCTCCTCCTGCTTGCAGATGTTCCCTCACTGAGTCCTCACTTGGAGAGGAAGACTCTGCCTGCTGTTCTTACAAGGGCACTAGTCGGACTTTCGACCTGCTCTCAGTGAACATCACCACTTGTCAGCCCCGTCTCCAAACACCTTCACTTTGGGGGTTAGGGCTTCAGTATCTGAATTTGGGAGGATATAATTCAGTCCATAGTAGTCACTAAAAGAGTTGGACATTTTCTTACATAGTCACAGCTCATTATCATATCTAACAAAGTCATAAAATTCTCTCTGGATCCTCTAAAACCCAATCTTGTATTCACATTTCCATGATTACTTTTTACAGTTGAGTTTTTTAGAATTGGGATCCAAAAATAAGTCCATGTGTTACATTTGTTTGTTTTGCTTTTTAAATATGGGCAGCTAAAATAGTTCTAAAAAGCAGTGCAGTGGGACAACGGACACTTTATCTGGTGATCGAATTAAATAAAAGGAGGGGGAGGGACGGCTGTAAAGTAAAAGATACTTAAAATGCAAAATAAACAAATGTAATATGTGGGCCTTCTCTGGGGGGATGTCCTCGTTCTGACAAATCAATTGTGAAAAAGATGACAATGTCTGAAGTTGTATAACTTCAGTATTCTGGAAAACTGACACTTGTAAACATTTGAGTTGTAAATAAAAAAAGATTAACATTCTGGAGGTGTTTTAATTAAATAAAGATTTTTATGTTCTTCACAAATTATAGTGGTATTTTAGTTTTAAAACATTCCGAACACACAGATGAAAATTTTGTTAAGAGTATTGTTGAAAGTCAAGGTATTGTTAATTCATGATGATGTAGCTTTAAAAACTCCTCCTCCCCAAAACACAGACAAAGAAAAAAACCCCAAATTCTCCAAAGCTGAATTCATCAGAGTAGTCTAGTAAAATTTTGTAAAGATCATTACTAAGAGATTTTGGACTCTGTATTTTGTATTAACTATAGTGAATATTTAATGTGCAGTGATATTATTCAGGTATGAATTTAACCAGTAGGTGGCAACAGATCAATATCTGAATCTATTTTTATGAAAATTTCAGGAAAAATAGTGTTAAGTAAATACATATACCTTATATATAGATAAGGTATATTTAATATTTTCTTACAAATAAATGTTTTGTGTTTATGTCCTAAGTCCATGCCTTTTTTTTTTTTTTTAATTTTTAATAGAGAGCGAGAGAGCACTTGAGCAGGGGTTGGGGGTGGTGAAGGGCAGAGGGAGAGTGAGAGAATCCTAGGCAGGCTCTGCTCTTGGGGCTCGATCCCACAACCCTGAGATCCTGACCTAAGCCAAAACCAAGAGTTTTGGCTGACTAAGTCACCCAGGTGCCCCAGTACATGCCTTTTCACTTGAAAAATCGGTATAGATTCTATTTTTGTGTGATATATATAGTTATTTTTTAAGACTGTGATTGATTTTTGATAGTTGGATGATTAGTTTATAGTTGTGTGTAAAATCTGGGAAGGCAGTTATTGGATTTATCACCCAGTGGACACAAATAAGCGTGATTTGGGGAGTTACTTTGTGCCTTGCTTTGTTAGAAGCTTAATAATAACATGATACTATAGTAAGTAGTATTTTTTAATTTACTAAAAGTAAGGTTATATTAAAATCCAAAAAAAACCCCCCAAAAAACCCCACTCCAGAAACTTTATAACACTGTATGATAGATTAAACTGGGCAAAATCAATGTTTAATGGGGAGTATATTCATATGTTGTAATGCTATAAGTGCATTAGATCTATTGTTAACGTGTATCAACTAGACAGCATTGCATCAGAAAGTTTGACAAAGGAGAGAAAAGTATAGTACCATTTGTAAAAGTTTTCCACTACCATCTATTGTTGATGGATATGTGTCTGTATTCTCTTCTCTGCCAACCCTCTCTGGGAATCCTCTGTCTCTTACAAAACTATCCAGAGCTGAATTGTCAGGGTCACAGCAGAACCTCACGGTTGCTAGGAAGTAGCAGAGGGGCTTGGTACTCAGGGTTACTAAGGGTTAGCTTAGCTTTTTTTTTTTTTTTTTAGCCTTTTTTAATAATATTAGCAGTTAATTCTGAAAAATGGGAAGAAAAGTGTTACAATACTTTCAGTTCTTTGTTCATATTTTCAATTAAAAAAGACAACTGAAGATAAATAATCTTGAGCAGAACAATGAGTGCTCACAGAATGTTTTTTGTCACTGCAAATTTTAACACTTTAAAGGTGTACAGACATCTTATATTTTGCCCATATATACAAACTAAATGTCATTTTTTACTACTTTTTGTTCAACAGGGGGCGGAGAAGCAGAGGGACAGGGAGAGAGAGAATCTTAAGCAGGATCCACGCCAGCACGGAGCCCATCTCAGGGCTCAGTCTGACGACTCTGAGATCATGACCTGAGCTGAAATCCAGAGTCAGATGCATAACCAACAGAGCTACCCAGGGGCCCCCCATTATTTACTACCTGATATGTTTTGGGTACTTTCTAACCTATACTCCTATACATTTCTCATGTAAACTAACACATTGCAGTGTACATAGTTCCACATTTTTAGGCTTTTTGGTGGTTTCCTTTTTATTTCATAAGTACCACTTCTATTGGATATATTTTGCCCACTAGGATTTTTGGGGGGAGGAAGAGTAATTTTTTTGGGAAATAGAAGTTCAAAGATGTGAGAAATGTTTGAGTTTCTGTCATTTATTTTTAGAGTGTCTTTAGAAAGAACACACTAGCTTGCAGTTCTGTTTCTTTCCTTATCCTGTCCAGTTTGGGCTTTGTATTTCATTCTGTTTTGTGGATACATGCAGGTGGATAAATGCAGGTGGCTGTCAGGAATGTACACTCCCCCCGCAGTGATGTATTGTGTAGGAACTTGTGTTTTTCTTGGTACTTGAGAATATCATCTTTATCATTTGCCCCTGCCCAGCGGTATTGTTCATGGTACTCTGGGCTCTGTCCTGCCTCTGGTCTTTCTGAGCTTCTGTTTTCCCTCTTTTAAATTTTGCTGGTTTCTTGTGTTTTATTCTGGCACCAACTTTGGCGTTGTCCCTCAGAGACTTACTTCATGCCCGTCCTCTAAGAGCACTGCTTACTTAGTGGGTCTTTTCTTGGAGCATTTGTCCTTTCTTCTTTGGTACGTACCAGAACATTACATTGCTTTTTGTACTGTTTGCTCAGTTTCCTATGGACTTGAACTCTGACTCTGGGCATCATGGGCACTTTATTCAGACTCTGAAAATGCAGGGCCTACACCTGTGCTTGGAAGTTTGCATGAATTAAATAAATCCAATGAATGAATTAACTTTAAAGATTGAAGGTTTACCTGTCAGATCTCATTGAACTGTTTTCTGTTAATCTCTCTTGTCTGTTCATTCTGTGGTAATGAATTTTCCTCTTCCTCAAAGCTAGGATATGTTTTTAGGATCAGTATTTGTTTTTATGGGTTATTCTTTATATTTAACTCTTTGACACATCTGAAATTTATTGTAGAATTTAAGTAGTATGAAGTACGATGCAAAGTTATTCCTTTTGTTTTAAACTACATTTAGTATGTATTGAGACATTCCTTATTATTTGTGGTTAAAAATTTAAGTATGCCTAAAAATACTGTTTTAGTCCATCGATTAGTATCTTCTCTATTTTATTTATTTAAAGATTTTATTTATTAGAAAGAGAGAGAGAGACAGATAGTGAGAGAGCACCAGCTGGAGGAGAGGGAGAAGCAGGCTCCCTGCTGAGGAGGGAGCTGAGTATGGGACTTGATCCCAGGACCTTGAGATCATGACCGAGCGGAAGGCAGACGCTCAACTGACTGAACCACCCAGGCGCCCCAATGTCATCTCTTCTTAAACCAGAAAAATTTAAACTGTTCTACTTTGGAAATATGGTACCTATGAATATATAGTAATTGTCATTTCGATTAGTTGTCAAACTCACGTGAATTTTACTATCAAAGGGTGAAGTTAAAGGAAATAGTCTGTGTGGTGTCTACTTGGTATTTCACTTAATCTCACATTTATGTTAATTGTATTTACACTGGGATAGGTTTCATGTTTTTAAATTAAATAGTTTCTTTCTTTTTTTTTTTTTTTAATAGTTTATTTCATCCAACCATCCACCCTACTCCACCCCACCCCCACTCATCTTACAATTTTATCCCTCGGTAAGCCATTTAGGAGTAGCCATTAAGATTTGCTGACCTTTGGGGCGCCTGGGTGGCTTAGTAGATTAAAGTCTTTGCCTTTGGCTCAGGTCATGATCCCAGAGTCCTGGGATCTAGCCCCACATCGTGCTCTCTGCTTGGCGGGAAGGCTGCTTCCTCTTCTCTCTCTGCCTGCCTCTCTGCCTACTTGTGATCTCTATCTGTCAAATAAATAAAATCTTAAAAAAAAATAAAAAGTGTTGCTGACTTAAAAAAAAAAAGATATATTATTTATTTGAGAGAGAACACCTGTCTGTGTGTGAGTGCAGGGAGGGGCAGAAAGAATCTCCAGCAGACTCCCCGCTGATGACAGATCCTGCCATGGGGCTTGGTCTCAGGACCCTGAGCTCAGAGAGTCAGATGCTTAACCCACTGAGCCACCCAGGCGCTCCAAGAGTTGCTGACATACTAATTTCACCCCTGAATAATTAAGCATGTCTCCTTAGAAAAGGGATATTTTTCTGTAACACATCTACAGTGTTACCACTCTCAGGAAGTTTAACATTACTATGATATCATTCAGTGTATGGTCCATACGTATGTATCTGTATGTAGTATTTATATATACCTGTGTTTCAGGGGTGTGTGTGTGTGTGTGTGTAGAATTTAAACCAGGATCACATGTTGCATTTAGTTGTCATGTCTCTTAGTTCTTCTTAATCTGGAATAGTACTTCTGAGACTCTACAGGGCAAAGGAGCATTTTTTTCTTTCATTTCCACTCTGGTGTAGACCAGTAATTTTCTAAAATACAATAATAAAGAATTACTATGAAATTAAATGGAAAATAAAAATAAGGCTCATTTAAAAAATTAGATTCTGCTATCAAGTTGCTATAAAAATTTCTGAACTCTAAATTTGTGTACTTACCATCGATCAGTAACAAACATTTTGAGGGCTTTTACTGCTCTGTGAGTTAGGTAGCACTGATCTGGAACAGTTCACTCAGGTTATTATTATTATTTTTTTTAAGATTTTAGTTATTTTTTAAAGATTTTTATTTATTTGACACAGAGACAGAACAAAGCAATGGGAGGGGGAGAACAGAAGGAGAGGGAGACACAGGCTCCCCCCTGTGCAGAGCCTGACATGGGGCTCTATCTCAGGATGCTGGGATCAGGACCCGAGCTGCAGACAGACACTTAACCACCTCAACCACCTAGGTGCCCCAAGATTTTATTTTAGAGAGGCGGGTGAGTGTGAGCTAGGAGTACAGAGGGGGAGGGGAAAGAATCTTCAGGAATACTCCTCAGGGAGTGTGGAGCCCCAGACAGGGATGGAACTCAAAACCCTGAGGTCAAGACCTGAGCCAAGGTCAAGAGTCAGACACTTGACCAGATGAGGCCCAAGGCACCCCCTCCCTTTTTCAAATTAATAAGATACTGTGAGACTGTCTGTCTGTTCTTATAATTATGCAATGGTTTTAACATCACTTGGTGTTTCTTGCCTGAATCAGTGGGTAACCGTGGGTTGCAAATGATAATTGTCTAATTCTCTTAGTATCTTTTTACATTGATTAGTTGTCTTTCTTTTGAAGAGAAGACATTTTTGTGTTCCAGCAGTTTTTAAACCACATTGTAGAGATGAGCCCTTGACCTAAGGAAAATTGAACTGAGTGTCTTTTTATTAGACACCTCCCATTTCCCTTTCTGTACCTTTTCCATCAGTTTTGCCTTTTGGGTCTCTTTCTTGTCCCAGTTTTCCCTAGGTTCCCTGGTTGAGAGTCTTACATTACTTTTCTGTCTCACAATCAAAACTGCTTTTTCTGGTCCGCAATAATGCATGAAGCTTTGACATTTTCTTAAGCTTTTTGAGTCTATTTGTGTTTAAAGAGGTTCTTTTGTAAGGTGAGTGAATAAATTAGGTGACTAATAGTCAGTGTGACATGTGGGAGAAAGAGATATTTGGAGGGGGTGGTTGAAACTGAGGAGCAGCCTGTCCTGTAGCTGAGTTTCGAGAAGACTCACATCTGAGCCCGGGAACCTGAGGCGTTCCGGTTTTTTGTTTTGCTTTTTGTTGTTGTTGTTGACCATTTTTATTGTTGTTAAAACCTTTTACTGCTGGGTTGCAGGCTGGTTTAACCCTCTACCCCAACCCTTCCCCGCCAATTTCCTGCCCTACTCTGATCCATTTTGTGTGATGTTGGGGTTTATGACTGGAATGAACCAAGGGTTAGAGCCCTTTGTAGGACTCCTTTGGAAGTCTGATAATCTGTGTTTCTGGCAGAAACTCTTGTAAGTTTGAAGGTTGTTTAGATAAGCTCCTCTGAATTTAGTACCTTCTGTCTTTTCATTCAGTAGGTCCTGGGCACCAAGTGTGAATGGCATTGCTAGGCACTGGGATACTGTCCTGAAGGAGTAGCGGTGGGCTTCACGCTGCATCTTGTAAGGAGACAGTTACACAGCTCAGGTGGATGCAGAGATGGGGGAAGAATCAGGGGCTACAGGGAAACCTTACCCGAACCTGGTAGGGAGGAGGTCAGTATGCTGGGGAGAGGTGCAAGACTATGGGAGTGGTTGGCAGACTCTTCCTGTAAAGGATCAGATAGTAAATGTTTCTGTCTTTTCAGGTCACATGATATCTGTTGCAACTACCTCATCCTGCCATTCCAGTGCCGAAGTGGCCTGGGAAGTAAACAGATGAATGTCAGACTTTATTTATGGATGATGAGACTCAGAATTACGTAAAATTTTCAGATGTCATGAAATATTATTCTTTTGATTCTTTCTTCCCCAACCATTTGAAAATGTAAAAATCATTTTTAGCTTTTGTGTTGCTACAGAAACAGGTGATGGGCTAGAGTTTGCTGACTCCTGGAATATGGGACTAATGTGCCTGTTATCAAGGGTCTTTTGCCGAAACCCCTGGTAAAAGCAGAGCTATGGTGTAATAGACCTGCAGTTGGCGCGAGCATTCAGCTTTCAGCAAGATCTAAATTACAGTGTTTCTGTACCTCTAGCTGTTCTTTTGAAACAGTCCAGTAATTCTGGAAATTCAAAGGAAAGGATGTTGGGAATTATGAGACTGAGTGACTAGTGGTGCTGCACGTACAGAGGGGCTGGCGTGGTGTAATTAATAGTACTTAGAAGGCCCAAGTCCCAGTCACGATCTTGTCAGTTACTGGTGGGGTAAACATTGCCCTTTTCTGAGCTTTGTGAAGAAGAGAAAGTAAACTCAACCCAGATACTGCTTGGAATTGTTGCAACTAATAGTGTACTTTGGAGCACCATGTAACCTGTCAACATTAATATCTTAAAATTAGCCATTTCTCTCATCTTTACATATATCCTATACGTATGGGATGGCATTACGATTGCTTAGTTTGTGTCACAAGATGAGTTCGTGAGGAATTCCGCTGTCCTACAGATGTTCGTCATCTCCGTGTGTTAAGGACTGTTCTAGTTATGGAAATACAGCAAGGGGCAGATGGGCGTGTGGGGATCGTGGATGGGGAATGTGCCGGGGAAAGCCTCTTAGGAAATAAGCTTTGAAGTTACCGAGGTTTAGGGAGGTGGGGAAGCTTTCAAGGAGCTGGAGAGCCACTGTCAAGGCCCTGAGGTAAGAAGGAGTTCTTTAGTATGTTGACTGAAGGCCAGCAAGCGTAGGTTGGATCGAGTGATGAAGACAGGTCCGGGACAGATGTATAGGACCTTTTGTACCGTGGAAAAGAGTTTGGATTTTATTCTGAGAAAGATAAAAAAGCTATTGGAGGATTTTAAGCCAAAGAGTGAAATCTGTATACATGTGAAAGTGATTACTCTCCCAAACCCTTCTTCCAGAACAGTTCTGTCCTAAAGCCGTTAGGTGGGGCAGAGCTAGGTGGGCACACACAATTTGAGGGAGAGGTGTGGGGAGCTGTGTGTCCCAGAGCAGCATGTCTGGGCCCAAGTGGGATGAGGAGGGCGGTTTGTGACAGAATGTCACTGTTGAGAGAGCCCGCACGGGAGATGTCACAGGAGCCAGACCCCAAGCATGGTGAAGCCAGGATCTTTCTGACTGGGTTCCTGGTGTGGGACAGGAGAGCTTGATCAGGGTGAGGAGTGTCCCGAGGGGAGGGCAGAGTGCACAGGGAGTCAGAGCCTATGCTGTCCTCACCACATAGAAGGGGTGGCCTGGTGTGGGCTGTGAGGATTAAGTCATGGTCATCTGTCAGTCTTCATTTTCTGGTCTTGAGGATTATGTTGCAGTTATCTAGGCCATCCTTGCTTTCAGCATTGGAGGATGATGGAGCCTGAGGGGGGCAGCTAACTCTTAGGTGGTTTGGGGAAGAAAGTTCTTCGTACTACTGTCCTTTTCTGCCTTTTTATTGTTTCAAAACTGAAAAAGAAGGGCGCCTGCATGGCTCACTTGGTTAAGTGTTTGCCTTTGGCTCAAGTCATGATCCTGGGGTTCTGGGATCAAGTCCCACATTGGGCTCCCTGCTCAGCAGGGAGTCTGCTTCTCCCTCTCTCTCTGCCCCTCCCCCCTGCTTGTATCCTCTCATTCGCTCTTGCTCTGTCTCTCAAATAACTCTCTTAAAAAATACTGAAAAAGAAAAAATCAGTCACTCTGGCAGTTGTATGGTAAAGGATTGTGGAATGGCAGAATTCTAGGGAGGAAGCTGGTGCAACAGTTGATCTAGGAGGGTAGTGCTGGTGGCTTGGGCAGGTAGTCTTTTTTCTTTTTCTTTTCTTTTTTTTAAATTTTGTATTTATTTGAGAGATTGAGCAGTGGGGAGGGGCAGCAGAGAGAGAGAGAGAGAAAAGCAGACTCCCTGCTGAGCAGGAAGCCCATTGCAGGGCTCAATCTCAAGACCGGAGGATCACGACATGAGCAGAAGGCAGATGCTTAACCATCCAAGCTACTCAGGTTCCCCTTGGGCAGGTGGTCTTAATGGAGGAGGTGAGAAAGGTCGGATTGGGGACTTATATTGAAGAAAGAGCTGATTGGATTTACTGATGGGTGTGAGAAAAGACAAAAGTCCAAGTTAGCTTCTTGGTTTTTTTAAGGATTGAGGAATTTGGGAAAGATGGTGGTGTTAATAATGCCATGAAATTTTTTTTTTAAAGATTTTATTTATTTATTCATTTATTTGAGAGAGAGAGAGAGAGAGAGCATGAGCGAGGAGAAGGTCAGAGGGAGAAGCAGACTCCCCATGGAGCTGAGAGCTCGATGCGGGACTCCATCCCACGACTCCAGGATCATGACCTGAGCCAAAGGCAATCGTCCAACCAACTGAGCCACCCAGGCGTCCCTTTTTTTTTTTCCCTTTGGGTCAAAGGACCTGGTTTCTAGTCTTAGCTCACCCATGGAGATGGTGTGGGAACTGAACTTGTCTTGACATTTCCGGCTCTTGAGTTCTTCATGTGGACGGCATTGTGTACAATGCCACTGTAGCCATATGAGGATTTGATTTCAGCAAGGCACGTCATAGTCTCTGCTGATACTTTGTTGAAGTGTTGGAGAAACGTGGTTTATATAACCGCTTACCTAGATAGTTTAAGATCTGCTTTCCGGAAGTGTTGATGATTTAATCACCAACTTCTGAACTTTAAAAGGGTTCATTAAATTGAGAGATGAAATACTTTGTCTTTGATTGTATTCTGCTAAATATTTTTATCATTGACTTAGATGATTTGGATCACTTATCAAATTAGTATGCGTAGGGATGTTGAGAGCACCTTTTGGGTGGGGGAAGGAGGTTACAGTTGGGAATCATAAAAGTCGTGCTTGCATAAAACTGCCTCTACATGATTCTTACTGATGAATAGGTTCAGTTAACTTCCTAATGTACCTACTTCAGTGTACGTACATGGCGGGTTTTAAATAGGAATAACAGGGTTGTTGGGCATTAACTGGTTAATAGGTGGAAAAACCCCAGGCATGCCTGATGGATGTACCCTATACATGTCAGTAGCGTTCCTCTCCAGTCAGAGGGTCTACTAACCTTACTTATCCATGCTTCACAGTTGTTAGCTTTTCAGTTATGACTCATTTGGTCAAAGTAATTTTAAGGAGACACAGTTTGATTCTTTCCAATTTTCAATTTGTTTCTATCATGCATACTCGAAGGTGGCATTTCTTACCTTGAAAAAAGCTTCCTGAAGGGAAATTTTCAGCAGGTTGCTTGGTCTATTAAGGGAAGAGTGTGAGTGATGTGTCCCCAGATCATCACTATAGTGTTAAAGGCATAGACATATTTATGTAATACATAATATAGATTCATTTCCACTTCTTGGAAACTGATGTATTATTCCCACTTTATCCTTAAAATATTCACTCTAAAGGCATCAAACATGGTTCCCCTGTGTTCTTTGTCAGTATGTAGCATCTTGTACACTTGAGTGCTGAGTAAGTTACACCGTTAAGTAACAGAGAAGCAAGACTTTATTCTTCTTAACATTTCTGAACAGGGCCAGTATTTAATTTTATTTGCTTTAAGAATCACTTCTTGAGAAAGTAATAGACTGCCTGCAATGTCTCAAATGTGAAATATGGGTAAGTGTTTCAGAGAAATGTCTGTGCAGTTCTGCCTGTGGTTTGAAGTTTGAAACCTAAGAGGGAGTCCTTTGTTGCCTGCTATTTTCAAGCATTGATGGTGGTAATGCAGACTTAACGTTTGTCACTGCCTGTAGTCACAGAGCTCCTCACCTTGTATTTGTTTTTGAATTTTGTTAAGTTTTAGTGTATATGTTTCTCTAGTGGTTTTTTTACCCCCAGCATAAAATTTCGGTCTTTATGTAAATATACATTCTTAGAGTTTGTTTTCATAGGTCTTTTTTTTTTTTTTTTTAAAGATTTTATTTATTTGACAGAGACAGTGATAGAGGGAACACAAGCAGGGGGAGTGGGAGAGGGAGAAGCAGACTTCCTACTGAGCAGGGAGCCCGATGCAGGATTCAATCCCAGGACCCCAGGATTGTGACCTGAGCTGAAGGCAGACACTTAACCAACTGAGCCACCCAGGTGCCCCTTCGTAGGTCATTTTTGATCCAGTGTTTTCTCTCCAGCTGCATCTAGGCTATGAGCCAGGGAGACCTAAAGTGTTGAGGGGGGCACACTGAGTTGGGGAGAGCATTTCTGGCCGAGGTGGAGATGTATAGACTAGCAAATTAGACATCCTTGCAAACTTTAAAAAAAAATTGAGGTGAAATTCACACAGCATACAATCAACTGGTCTAAAGTAAACCATGGCATTTAGTATAATTACATTGTTGTGAAGCCACCAGTTCCAAAATGTTTCACCACCCCCCCCCAAACCAGTAGAAACCAGTATGTGTTAAACAGTTGCAGCTTCTTGCTCCCTGCTCCAGCTCCTAGCGACCACCTGTCCATTCTGTACAGTTGTCCTTTCGGATTTTCTGCTCTTGAATATCTCCACAGGAGCTGCAGAAGGTGAGGGAGAAGCAGGCTCCCCACCCAGCAGGGAACCCCCAGGACCCTGGGATCATGCATGACCTGGGGCGGAGACAGATGCTTAACTGACTGACCCACCCAGGCATCCTGCCTTTCTTTGAGTCCTCTTTAGTTTGCCAATGGTAGTTCAGTACTGCGAAGTGGCTTACTGGTTGCCTTTTCTGAAAACTTATAGTTTATTCTGTACATTATTCTCAAGGTAATTAATTAATAATGTATTTTTTAAAAATATTATTTATTTATTTACTTATTTGACAGAGATCACAAGTAGGCAGAGAGGCAGGCAGAGAGAGAGGAAGGGAAGCGGACTCCCTGCTGAGCAGAGAGCCCAATGCGGGGCTCCATCCCAGGACCCTGAGATCATGACTTGAGCTGAAGGCAGAGGCTTTAACCCACTGAGCCACCCAGGTGCCCCAGTAATGTATTTTTAAATGAGAATCTTTGAACAAACAATGATAATGATAGACTTGCTTTCAGTTTAACATGAACAGTTTGCATATGTAGCTCCTCTTTTTCCCTCTTCCTCATGATTAAATTGGCAGTGTTTTTGTGTTAGAGGAAGTACGGGACTGAAGATGAGAGGTGCTGAGCAGAAGAGGAACGTTAGCTTACAGTGCATTCCTCTGTTGAGGGAGTGGGTGTGGCTGTGTGTGTGTGAGGAGAATATATGTTGATGTGTGTTTTAAAGCACAGATGTTGCTTTGCTCTTCTGAATATTAATATGCCTTAAATACACAGCCTATGGACAACACTACGACTAAAAAGAAAATGTAACTATTTGAATTTGTTAAACTGGTTTACCAGAAAAAGACCACTTGATTATTTGGAAAAACATTTAAAAAGCAGATCATACAATTTTTTCCTCTTCCTGTACTAAATGTAA
The DNA here is from genome assembly GCF_011764305.1 of Mustela putorius furo. Taxonomy (NCBI): domain Eukaryota; kingdom Metazoa; phylum Chordata; class Mammalia; order Carnivora; family Mustelidae; genus Mustela; species Mustela putorius. The sequence goes on from NW_025421998.1 coordinate 19,196,957, forward strand.
GAGTGGATGTTGACAACAAAAACTAAAGGTTGTTAAGGTTAATCATTAATGTGTTTCTTGAATAAGTTTTCAAGAAGGTGGAAGACACAAAGAGTAGGATAATTTTAAACCTTGATACTATAAATGGTCTTTAAAAAAAATTCAGGAAACCGTCAACACCTGGAGACTATTGTGCTTAAGCCCCTATATTCTGAGAGACTAATGTTTAATAATTCTCTTTGGATAGAACTCTGCTGTGTTGAAAAGGACATTTGCAGTGAAAATTTTTGAGTCCTCCATTAGCAAGTATAGAATTTTAAAACAGGGAAGCCTGGGTGGCTCATTCGGTTGGTCAGCGGCCTTCTGGTGATCCCAGGATCCTGTTCCCTGCTCTGCGGGGAGCCTGCCTCTGCCCCCTGCTTGTGCTCTTTCTGTCTTTCTGACAAATAAATAAATCTAAAAAAAAAAAAAGAATTTAAAAATAGTATTTAGGTACATTTTCACAGAAATTAGAGATTCTAAATGGTAAATGATGATATTGTGAACATAGCTTTTTCTTAACTGTGACTTCCAGGCACTTTTGAAATATTGAGTAAATTAAGCAGTTTTTAAAAAATATGTTAGATTTCATTTTTACTCCTTTGGATTTGTGTTTATTTTGGTTAAGATAGGACTCCTTGGTTTACTTGAAAATATTACCTAGGTTTTGTTTTAAAACGCTAATTTCACTCTTGCATGTACATTACTGTTCTGTGAGTTAGCTGGTGATCATTTGTTGTATGACTGTCTTTGGAATGCAGCAGTTAAAAACTGGGCATGTGAAGTCCAGGTTCCTCCCTGTTCTCCAGTGCCAGGGTATTCATGACTGGGACTGAAGGACACTGTTCTTGAACCCAGAAATTGCATGCCTTCTTTAGTGCTTGAGTTCTGTGTTCAAGAGAGAGCTTTACTCATATTCTCAAAGGTGGTGGAGGAAGCATGTATCAAAAAAAAAAGTTAAAAGGTCCATTAAGGTAGCATACCGACGATTGAAGGGTAAACTGAAAGTAAGGTTAGTAAATTTCTTTGTTGTTAAGGATGTGGCAGGACATAAAATCCTTAGGTGCTGAGTGACATTTCTGATTTTTCAAATAGCTTGAATTAAGGAATGTGATAATTATATGACAGTGATTCTTTTTTTTTTTTTTAAGATTTTATTTATTTATTTGACAGAGACACAGTGAGAGAGGGAACACAAGCAGTAAGAGTGAGAGAGGGAGAAACAGGCTTCCCGCTGAGCAGGGAGCCCGATGTGGGGCTCCAATTCCAGGACCTTGGGATCATGCCCGGAGCTGAAGGCAGACGCCCAACAGCTGAGCCACCCAGGCGCCCCTAGACGGTGATTTTTTTTTTTTTTAAAGATTTTATTTATTTATTTGACAGAGATCACAAGTAGGCAGAGAAGCAGGCAGAGAGAGAGAGGAGGAAGCAGGCTCCCTGCTGAGCAGAGAGCCTGATGCGGGACTCCATCCCAGGACCCTGGGATCATGACCTGAGCCGAAGGCAGAGGCTTAACCCACTGAGCCACCCAGGCGCCCTAGACGGTGATTCTTAAATGTTTCGCTCTCAGGACTTTTACAGACTCTTTTTTTTTTTTTTTTTTTTGACACTTTTACAGACTCTTAAAAATTATTGAGGAGACTAAAGAGCTTTTTAAATGTGTTTTATATTTATTGGTACTTTGTTAGAAATTAAAATTGAGGGCACCTCGATGGCTCTGTTGGCTAAGTGTCTGCCTTTGGCTGGGGTCATGATCACAGGGTCCTGGAATCAAGCCCCTCATTGGGCTCCCTGCTTCCCCCTCTCCCTCTCAATGTTGCTCTCCCTACTTGTGCGCTCTTACTCTTTATGTCAAATAAATAAAACCTTTAAAGATTATTTATTTATTTATTTGACAGACGGAGATCACAAGTAGGCAGAGAGGCAGGCAGAGAGAGAGAGAGAGGAGGAAGCAGGCTCCCTGCCGAGCAGAGAGCCTGATGCAGGGGCTTTAATCCACTGAACCACCCAGGTGCCCCCAAATAAATGAAATCTTTTAAAAAAACCACAAATGTTAAAAAAAAATTAAGAAATTAAAATTGAGAAACTTAAAAAATGTTAATTTAAAGAATAATAGTAAACCATTGCATAGTAATAAAATAGCATATTTTTAATGAAAATAATTAAATAAAAAAATAAATACTTTTTGAAACAAAAAATTAGAATGAGATTGTTTCATGTTTTTGTCAGTCTCATTAATGTCTGGCTTAATAGAAGCTAGATTCTTCTATATGCTTCTGCCTTTAGTCTGTCACAGAATGTTATTTTGGCTGAATGAAAAAAAAATCTTTCATCTCATCCTGTGTCCTTGCATCCAGTGTTTGTATTAATGCAGGAGCTTCATTTCACTAATATTTGAGACTGTCTGCCAGGTACCCAAGTTTGAATAACCATGGCTCCTCTGTTAGTCAAGTAAGTAGGGTGTCCCTGGAAAAAGAGACTACTTCTCTTTGCAGCCTGGCCCCTTGTGGCGCAGGGGGTTTTCCCTTGAGATGAACGTGTGCAGCAGAAGTGCTTCCTGTTTCATCAGACTGAATATGTGCTCAGGGTTGAGATATGATAAAATTAATATGTTTTACTCCTTGGTCAACTACACTCGGAAGTGAAACTGACATTATCTTAAGTGCAAGTCAGGTGAAGAGTACAGTGACTGCTGCTGGGTGCCATTTGGGGCTGGTGGGGATGAGGTGCTCGTGGGTCGTACCCCCCCCCCCCCGATTTTACATTGCAAATGTCAGCACAGTGCAAAGGGCAGAGGCTGTCTTGTCATTAGGAAGATAGAGCTCCTGGATTTCTTGGGATATGTGAACATACATTGAGAGTTGTTGCGGGGAGTGGGCACCCTGGTATGAACTGCTGTGGCAGCTCTTCCTCCCAGTAGGAAAAAGAAAGAGAGTCAAACCAGAGTCTGATTTTCAGACTCAGCAAATATTTATGACTTTCCAAATAGTCATCATTCTCATGTGTGTACCACTGGCCTGCCCTGGAGACTAGACATTGTTATTCCTTACTTGAAAATGAGGTACATAGATCCCTAAGGGGTTGCATACCTTACCCATGGTCATGGAAGTAGTAAATAGAGGCCAGTTGGCTGGAACTAAAATTGGGTGAAATCAAAGAGGACATGTTTTCCCTAAACAACACTCACCTCTAGGTGGATGTAATGGGTCCTGGATTGCAGAGAGTCTAATTCAGAGGTCATTTGACCATTGCTCTGTCCTGTACCACTTTGTGCTTGCAGCCATCCCCCCTCCCCTTTTCTTGTCATTAACCTTTTTTATTAAGAATAACAGGAATCTTGGTTTAGAAAGATGCTCATGGAAAGTAGTGATATTTACTTGATCTTTGATCTCATTTGCAAAATTGAAATAAGGTCAAGGAATAAAATATTGTCAAGCTAGGAGTCAGGAATGTAGTTTATCTAGTGGGTTTTTTCTCTGGCTTTTAGAATCACTTGTACTAATTTGTGCTCCTTGCTCTGAAGCACTTAATGGAGAGACTTTGCTCTGAAGCACTTACTTAATAGAGGGCACACAGTACAAGTGAATACTGTGTGTTACCTGGTCCTTGAGAGTATCTTCACCGAGTTGTGGATAATAGACTACTGAAGTTAATGCTCCTTTCCAAACAGTAATTTGAGAGTTGGTTTCCACTGTTTAAAGGGCTCTTTTTCAAGTTAAGAGGCACACTTTTAAGATTACCTGAAAAATACCTTTTTCATTTAGTACAGTGTTTTGCATTGTGTAAAAATGCTGGGAGTTTCAGGATACCAACAGAGAAGTAATTTCAGAAAATTTTTAGTAACTAATATCTGTGACATGAATATGCATTAGGAGGAAAACCATCGTAGAATCTCAGAGTTAACAAAAAGTTCTTATGCAGTATATTAGAATCATGTGAAATATATTTAACCTAGATTTTTATTATTTGTGTGTTCACCAAGGGTATTTCCAGACTTGCCAAAGGGATGAAAAAGGTGTCATATTTAGAATGACGTATAATACTCCGAGGGACTTTAGGGTTTATCTACTTAAGTGGTTTTAGAACTTTAGAATGTGTTGAACCTTTTCTTTAATTGAAATCATATCCCGGAGTCCAGCATTTAAAGCATCAAGGACAGGTAGCTGAAATGAGAGTCGTGGGTCTGGGATCCCCATGTTGCTTGGCAGGTTCTTTTTGCCGCTGCTGTGAGCCACTGGTTAATAGGAATAAACAACATTCATGTGTATGAGTGTGATACGAAGTATTTCACATGCATGATCTCACAGTTCGAAAACCACTCAGCTAGTTCAGCCTGTGAACTTTTATCTCTGAAGAAACAGGCCCAGAGCTTCCGTGAGTTGCCCAGAGTTTTCTGTAGAGTTAGTGTTACTGAAACCCTTTGGCCAGTGGAGCTGGTGGTGTATGTGGTATGTCGTTTTTCCAGATAGGAAAATAATGTGTGTCATTGCCAACATTTTTGAGTTCAGGCAAGAGTGTAAAAGGGAAAGAATACTTAACTTCACTAATTAGGGATTGATCTTTCTAGCCTCCTTTATAAATGTGTATGAGAAAATTGATAAATCTACCATATCATTTTATTATGAGTCTTTTCTTAAGGTTAACAGTATATTCTAAAGCGTGTTTTTTTCCCTTTAAATTCTTCATTCAGTCATTCTTCATGAGAATGATTATTTAATGAAACTTTACTAAATCACACAGTTTATTTATTGTTTAATGTTTCCCGGTTTTTGGACATTTATGATGTTTGCAGGGTTTTTCTTTTTTCTTTTTTTTCTGTTATATTTAATGCTGTAATGAACACTTCGTGAATATAAGATTTCTGGAACATGAACTTTTAGATTTCAAATTACTGGATCAATAGATGCCTTAAAATATATTTGGGGGGTGGCACCTGGGTGGCTCAGTGGGTTGAGGCATCTGCCTTTGGCACGAGTCATGATTCTGGGATCCTGGGATTGAGCCCCGCATTGGGCTCTCTCCTCGGCGGGGAGCCTGCTTCCCCCTCTCTCTCTGCCTACTTGTGATCTCTGTCTGTCAAATAAATAGATAAAATCTTTGAAAAAAATATTTATTTGGGGGCGCCTGGGTGGCTCAGTGGGTTAAAACCTCTGCCTTCGGCTCAGGTCATGATCCCGGGGTCCTGGGATCGAGCCCCACTTTGGGCTCTCTGCTCAGCGGGGAGCCTGCTTCCCTTCCTCTCTCTGCCTGCCTCTCTGCCTGATTGTGATCTCTGTCTGTCAAATAAATAGATAAAATCATAAATATATATATATATATTTGAAGCACATTTTCTAGCTGATCTCTTTGGAAGGTTTTGCCATTTTATACTTTTCTCAAGTCATGTAATTAAACTCTTATAATGAGTTTTCAACAGGGCAGTTAAATAGGTCATTATTTTAATTTGTAGTTGATTATAAATGAGGTTAAACTTCTCCCTTTATATTTATTAGCTGTTTCTGGTTTTTCATTTGTAAATTTTTAGTTTCTTTACTTTGGCAGCTTTTCTATTTATTTCTCTCTTTTAAAAAAAAAGGGTTCAGGAAACACCTGCATGTCTTTCTACTTTGTGCCCCCTCTATCCCCACAACCCCTGTCATATCTTTTGCTGTTTTTTACCCAGGCTTAAAAAAAACACTACTTTTTGGCAGAAAGAAGTTTAACTTTTTATCTTCCTTTCTTTGTGCTATCGTCAGTCATTTGTGGTGACCACTGTCTGCATCCATTAATTCATTAGGTATTCTAAAAGGTTGATATTATCATTCTGTTTTTTTTTTTTTCTTTTAAGATTTTATTTTTAAGTAAGCTCTACACCCAGCGGAGGGCTTGAACTCACAACCTCGAGATGGAAGGTTGCACACTCTATGCACTGAGACAGCCAGGTGCCCCATTCCATCTTTTCTTTATTCTTTTCCTAGAATATTGTAGAGAAGCTTTCCCATATCAACTGTTTGGATACTTCAGGTGCATTTTGTATAATCTTCCCTTTTATTTAGCACATTCAAAATAGTTGATTTACTGGCTTCTTCCAGAATGACTAAAAAAATTACTTACGGATTTAACCGTATTTGTGTATTGTTATACTTCCTGCTGCATGAATTGTTCCATCTACAACCAGCAAGAGCACCTTCAGCTGCCAGGAAGTGCAGGGCTGAGTGCACCTGTTCTGACCTCAGTTCTTGCCTTCAATTCCGTGCTCTGTGTGGAATTGAGCCCCGTGTTCTGAGGTGACTAGAGGGAAGGGGAGGTGACTGAACATTTCTGAGGTGTATTGTTAATTAATTTGTTACTGGTCAGTACAGCAGATACTTAATGAACCATTTCTTCAGTATGCTAGGGATGTGGTTGTGACCATGACTAATTTCAGATCAGTGCTCTGGAGAAAGTTAAACAGGGTGATAAGCTAGTGGATGAATATACTAGTTTAGGCATCAGTGAACAGAAGAGTGTTTAACTGTTATGCACCAAGATAAAAGTCTTGCCTTTTAAGGATCAGAGACAAACCAGGTGTTGAGTGGTGCTGAGTTACTTGCATTTGTGAGCAGGGAAGGAACCATCCCCTGAAAAGGGAGTTGAAAACAGAGCTCAGAAATGTCTGTTTAATGCTTTATGACAGAATTAGGTTTCTTAAGGTTTGGTTTGGGAGACTCCACTTCTCATTACTTCTAATTACTTGTGATGAAAATAATTCTGAAACAGCAACCCATGCTACAGTACAGCCTGCAGGGAAGAAGGCTGGCTGTGAAGGTGGAGGTTCCGGATTTTCAGTCTCAGCAGTCTGTGGTCTTTGAAGAAGCAGCCCCTCTGGCTTTCTTGCTGGAGGTGATGCCTGTTGGAGTCGCCCAGTGGCAGTAAGAGGAGCTCAGGAGCACCTTCTCTGGGAAAGAAAAGTACATCTTCTGCACATTTGGGCATGTTGTCATTCTGTAGGCAGTACCCAGTGAGCTATTAATGTTCCACCCTGCAATTCGTGGTATGGAACCCAGGTCTGTGCTACTTCTAGTAAGGATTCAACTCTCCAACGTTAGATGCCAGTAGGCTATCGTAGTATGTGGACAGGACCTGTAGGCGTGGATGAGGGCTCAGTAAGTGATCTTAAGGAAATTACTTTAGCCTTGCCGCAGTGGGTGTTGAAGTTCACGGATTTTCCCTTTTCACTGGCATTTTTTTCCTGTTTGTTTGCCCCATTTAAAAAGAACACGGGGCACCTGGCTGGCTTAGTTCGTGGAGCATCCAGCTCTTGATCCTCGAGGTTGTGAGTTCAGGCCCCACATTGGGTCAAGAGATAGTTTAAAAAAAAAAAAAAAACAAAAAACACAAAACCCAAGGATCTTCCTTTCCTTCCAGCCTTAACCTGCTTCCCTTCCTTGTTCTTACGTTGCGTGGCGGTTCACCGTGTTTACTGTGCGAGTGTGCTGTTTAGCTTGCACAGCTATGCTTTGCATATGGCAGATGTTACACATTTTGCACAGAATAACCTTTGTTCCTATTCTCCGTGTTCATTCTTTATTTGCTTCTCCTGCTGTCGACTCCAGTTTTTCTCTATTCATCATCTGTGGGCCTACTGTGTATATTTCTCCTGACATCAGTCAGCGGAGTCACACAGAATTGTGGGGAGATTAGTCAAGTCAGAGGGACCTTCCATTTACAAACGGAGGGTGGGTATTTTCTTTGCCTGGGATAATTGTGAGGCTGAAGTTAGATGTTCTTTGGAAACCGTAAGGGGCTATTACAGTGATAACGTAAAGACCATTATAGCCAGGCTTTGACTTATCCACAGTGACACAAGTAGTCCTACTCAGAACGTTGGAACAAGGCATCTTCAGTGATTTGAAGCTTTCTAAAATACATGCTGTGCGGGGCTCCTGGGTGGCTCCATGGGTTAAAGCCTCTGCTTTCGGCTTGGGTCATGATCCCAGGGTCCTGGGATCGAGTCCCACATCGGGCTTTCTGCTTAGCAGGGAGCCTGCTTTTCTTCCTCTCTCTGCCTGCCTCTCTGCCTACTTGTGATCTCTGTCTGTCAAATAAATTAAAAACAAAAACAAAAACAACATGCTGTTCTTCTCTGCCACTTGAGGATTTTCTCCACGGCCCCCCCTTCTGGTCCTGGGTGGTATTGTGCCTCTGGAGCCCGTCACTGTAACTAGAGGTGGGCATGTGGGTGCAGGAAGGAATTTGTTCTGATCCCGAGGACTTGCTTCCTTGGGGTTTTCCTTTTCCTGGGTCTTTTTTCATCTCCCCCCTTTTTGTGTTTCTTGTTGCTCCTAACTGAGCTGTTTGACTCTCACAGCTGGTAACCTGGTCTTTTACTGTCTTCCTTAGTCATTTGGAGTACTGTTCCTTTGGCTTGGCTGGTAGAACAGTGTCCCCCAATCGTTGGCCTTTTGATCGTGTTCTTGGGGTACTTTGAAACAGCTTCTTCATCCTCTCCCTTCCTCCCTTGCCTTCAGAGCACTTCCCCCCCTTGGTTTTTTAGCCCCTTCCTCTAATACCAGAGCTTGGACAACTTGTCAGTAACCCATTCCATAGCACAAGCAACATTGGAAACCAAAAAGGCAGATGTTGTACTTGGGACATACTTTAGTCAGCGCCAAGTTCAGGTGTGACCTGGCTACAGCATAGTTGTTACCAGCTGAGGGTGAGAGGAGAATTGACAGCAGGAGGACAGGAAGGAGACGGGTGGCAGCAGTGAGGTGAGTGTGTAGCTGCTGAAGAGACACAGCAGAACATTGAAGCACCCCGGCGGGTGGGGTCCTGGGGCCCTGGAGTCCTGGAGCCCCGAGTGTGCGGGCATGTGCACACTTCTCAGTAGGCCAGGGAGCACCGGTGTGCACCTGCAGCCCAGCCGCTCGACGCCGGCCTGCCTGTTGCTGTTTTTCCCCTGGTAAAGTGCGGAGAGAAGTAAGCTGGTACCTGCTGAGAACTGACAAGGGTGGAAATATGGGAAGATAGCACTTGACCTAGTAAAGTTTTGGTTTTGTTTTATATGATTCTGTAGCTCCAAAAGAGCAGCTGCTTACTCAGAATAAATTTTTATTGAGATATAAATCACGTACTATAGACTTCACTCATTCCCCTCTCTCTGCAGACCCTGGCAGCCACCACTCTGCTTTCTGTCTTTATGAACTTGAGTGCTCCAGATACCTGTGCAGGTAGAATCATAGAGGATTCGTCTTTTTGTGACTGGGATGTTTCCCTCAGCACAAGGTCCTCCAGGTCCCATGTTAAAGTGTGTGTCAGTGGGGCGCCTGGGTGGCTCAGTGGGTTAAAGCCTCTGCCTTTCGCTTGGGTCATGATCCCAGAGTCCTGGTATCGAGCCCCATGTTGGGCTCTCTGCTCGGCTCTCTGCTTCCTCTTCTCTCTCTGCCTGCCTCTCTCTGCCTACTTCTGATCTCTGTCTGTCAAATAAATAAATAAATAAAATCTTTAAAAAAAATGTGTGTGTCAGATTTCATTCCTTCCTCTGGCTGAATGAGAATCTGGCGCACACATACCACAGTTTATTCATCCGCTGATGCACGTTTGGCTTGTTTCTCCTTTTTGACTATTGGGAATAGTGCTGCTGTTAACATCCATGTACTAGGATTTGAGGAAGAGCTTGTGGTTTTTATTTGCATACTCCAGTGATTAATTGATGTTAAAGATCTTTTCATGTGCTTGGTGGTCATTTTTAGATCTTCTTTGAAAAAATGTCTATTCAGGTCCTTTGCTCATCTTTTAATTGGTTGTCTTTGTTGAGTTGTAAGACCCTTATCAGATAAATGTTTTACAAATATTTTTTTCCCATTCCATAGATTGTCTTTTCACTTGATAATGTCTTTTGATGCACAAAATAACTCTTCACTTTATGTTTTTTTTTTTTTTTTTTAAGATTTTACTTATTTATTAGAGAGAGACAGTAGTGACAGAGGGACTAAGAGCTCTCAGAGCTCCCCCCCTGGAGAAAGAGAAGCAGACTCCCTGCTGAGCAGGGAGCCCAAGGAAAGGCTTGATCCCAGGACCCTGGTATCATGACCTGAACCGAAGGCAGGCACTTAACCCACTGAGCCACCCAAGCCCCAACTCTTCACTTTAATTGCAGCTTTTAGTTAACTAAAGCAGTTAAGCAGGGTCATACATGTGTGGAGCCAAGCCCCTCCCACCTCGACTGTGGGTGAGCTGGTGAAAAAGAGTAAAGACTGTCTCTCTCTCTCTGACTTGTGTTATGTGAAAAGGCTGAAGTGGTTGGCATAAATAATGTGTATTTTGGAAAGGTGGTTTGGCTTTTTAAATTGGTACTTAAATTATTGTGTTATGCTCCATTTCCTATCATAGAAGGTTTGAGGAGGCTTATGGTAGATGTGCTCAAATGGAGAAGTCTAAGTAAAAGATAAAAATTAGGATGAAAGGAAAAACAGAGATTGGGGAGAAGAATATCATTGGGCATTTCTAGATGGGGAGAACTATGCAGTCACTAATGTAGGATTATGAGTGATATAACATTTTCTTCTTTGTATATGACTGTTTTCTTTTTACATTTAACATATTTTTCTTTAGTAAAGAGAAGATTTTACTATAGTACTATTAAAATTCTGAATGCATTTGTCAGAATTGCTGCTTTCTCCACACTGATACATGATCCGTTCTCTTGGGTTTTGTTTTTTTTTTTTAAGATTTTTTATTTATTTATTTGACACACAGAGATCACAAGTAGGCAGAGAGGCAGGCAGAGAGAGGGAGAGAGGGAGAGAGAGAGAGAAGCAGGCTCCCCGCGGAGCAGAGAGCCCGATGCGGGGCTCGATCCCAGGACCCTGAGATCATGACCCGAGCCGAAGGCAGCGGCTTAAGCCACTGAGCCACCCAGGCGCCCCCGTTCTCTTGGTTTTATCTGCTGTGGGCGTTTGTGTTCAGTTTGTCCTTCTTCCCTGAATTTCATTTGGTTCATCTGCCCTGCATTTGCTGCCCCCAACCCTGCCCTGGTCTGGGACCCCGCCGGGCGCCTCCATCTCCTGACTCCCTTGTCCTGCACATTGTGTTATGGTTCTCTCAGCTGCAGCCTGGCCTCTCTGCTTATTCCTTTCTTTTTGCCTCAGTTCTGCTAGGACTCACCCCAGGTACCCCATCCCTGGGGTCTGTGCAGATGCTGGGAAGACTCCTCTGATGTCTTGCACTCTTTCTGTGCTGACCTGGGTTCCTTTCTCACTCTGCCATGGCTTCTGCCTGGCTCTGTCATGCTGACCACAGTGTTTATGCATTGTGCTTTTATCCTCCACTGGATGAGGACATCGACTTCTTTGTCTTTCCCCAAGCCTAGCAGTGTGTGTGGTGCAGGGTTGGCCCAAATACCTGGCTATTAATTAACTTATTTATTAATAAGGTCTGTACTATCATGAGGCACCAGCTGGTGGGTATGGGCTGGATTATACTTGTGGATATGTTTGTGTACCTTACAGTGTGTGGAAACTTGGGATATTTCATAAAATAATCCCAATTTCCTGGGCACCTGGGTGGCTCATTTGGTTAACCATCTGCCTTCAGTGCGGGTCACGATCTCAGGGTCCTGTGACTGAGCCCCCACAGGGCTCGCTGAGCAGGGAGCCCGATTCTCCCTCTCCCTCTGCTCTTCTCCTCCTGCTCCGGCTCTCTCTGTCTCAAACAAAAAACACATGTATCACTTTCCAAGGTTCATGACTTTACTATCCTTAAAACAAAATCCCTATTTCCATCTTCTGAAAATATGAGACTGTCTGGCCACGTGTATCAGCATCCCTTCACCGCACTGTTCATTAGGCCTGGTTGTGGTTCTTGCCCCTTTTAGAGGATTTGCCGTACTCCCATCCCTTTCTTCTCACGGGAGACTGGCTTTACTCGTGTTTCTGGTTGTTCGCTTGAGATGCTTGGGGTTAGGTCCCAGATGCAGAGGAAGGATGGAGGGCATACCCTGAAGCCAGATCTCTGTCTGCCTCCATTTGGTCCTTAGGTAGAAGGTGGGTGGCAGACTGAGGTTCTGCTTTCTGGCGTGTTTCTGTGAGGCTGATGAAGGATAGGGCTTGAAACTTTCCTATATACATACACAACTGAGACATTCACAAAGTGCTGGTGAGTTGAACTTCCGAGGACATTAGCAGAATGTCCTAAGGACACAAGTTCAAATAAAATGAGATGTTTAGTTACGGGAAAGATTATCACTCTGAAGTTCCTAAATTTCCTTTTAAAGTTTTTGACATGTAATCTGTATGTTGATGAATGGGTTTTGGTTAAAATGTGAATATCTCTTACCTTCCTAAAATCTCTTAGCTACCTAAAATATGAACTTAAATATGAACCTAAAATCTCTTAGCTACCTAAATTATGAACATCTCTTAACCTAGCAAATATTTATGGATTTACTTAGAGAAATCTTTAATTCCTTTATGAGATTAAAGATGGAGTTTTGTTACTTATGTTTGGAATTTTAAGTCATTAAGTAAATTGTGTTCTTGGTGTCACTGTATGCAAAATTTGTTTTTTTTTTTTTTTTGGCCTTGGTGCATAAATTCACAAGGGGCTGATCCTAAGTCCAAGCAAAAACTGTAGACGTAGGAAATGGGGCAGTCCTAAAGGGCTTTCTGTAAGTGGGGCAGTAAGGGGATCGGGTTTTCTGTCTTTGAAGCTTGACTCCGTAGCATTGTGGGCCAAGGATTAGACGGGTGAGATACCAGGGGCAGATAGGGGAGGCTCCAATGAAAATGAATGATTAGGGAGGGAGAAATTCTGATTATTTTTGGTGAAGTTATGTCGTCTAAGTACTTGGGTTAATTATGAAACTGCTTTTCAGATAAGAATGAATGAATCCTGGGAATACTATTGCTGACAGTATCCTCTTATTGAGGCTATTAATGCTAATTGAGAAAAGAGAGGGTAGGAGTCTCATGTCTCTCTGTGGGAAAAGAATTTTTTAGTTGAGTAAGCAGAAACTCCGGATTTCCCCTTCCCGTACTCCCACATGTTGGGCATAGCGCTGTCAGGTGCTTTAGGCACTAGGGAAGTGGTCCTGCCAACAGAAGCAGTTCTCCCAGCTGCCAGACATACTGGCCTGGTGGCTAGAAGTAGGAGATGGTGTCTGGGTCTCAGTCTCGAGATTCACCACTTCCTCCTACTGTGCCTCAGTTTCCTCAGCTGTACGCTCTATTTACTCAGCATTGTTGGAAAGAGTAAATAGATTAATATATGTAAGGTGTTTACAATAGTAAATATATATTAGTATATATATATATAAATATATATATTAATAAGTACTTAGCACACTTGCTTCTACCACTGTGTTTACTATTTTTATCAATGGAGAGATACACAAACAAGAATTCTTTTGACTGAAATTGTTTACATTATGTGTAACATTGTAGTTGGAAGTTTCAGAAACAATACTCTTTGGCTCCAAATCAACAATAAGAATTGAGCATTATAGGGGTGCTTGGATGGCTCAGTGGGTTAAAGCCTCTGCCTTTGGCTCAGGTTATGATCTCAGGGTCCTGGGATCGAGGCCCTCATTGGGCTCTGTGCTCATCAGGGAGCCTGCTTCCTCCTCTCTCTGCCTGCCTCTCTGCCTACTTGTGATATCTCTCTCTCTCTCTCTCTCTCTCTCTGTCAAATAAATAAATAAATAAATAAATAAAATAAAAAAGAATTGAGCATTATAGCTTTTTAAGTGGTGATCAGAATGAAGATGAAAGTCTGTACAAGTAAGAGGGTCAGTGCATGTCCACCATTCCTTAAGTTCCTGATCTGGTGGTTACCGGAGTTCTAGTGTACAGTACTTTTCATTTAAGCTGTATGAACATTTTTACACTGTGTAAACAGCATGCAGCAGGGTGGGTTTTCTAAAGCCCTCTGAGAACATAATCCTGTGATGCTTGGGTGCTGAAATGGGAGAAGGGGAGCAAAAGAAATGCTTGGGTGCCATCTCAGTCTGTTCAAGGTTGGCTGTTGGCGAAAGGAGGACAGGGTTTTTTCCCCAGTGGTTTTTGTTTTTTTTTGTTTGTTTGTTTGTTTTTAATTTGGTGCAGAATTTTTTTTTTTAAAGATTTTAAAATTTATTTGACAGAGAGAGACAGTGAGAGAGGAAACTCAACAGGGGGACTGGGAGAGAGGGAGGAGAAGCTTTCCTGCTGAGCAGTGGGCCTAATGCAGGGCTCGATCCCAGGACCCTGGGATCATGAGCCAAAGACAGAGGCTTAATGACTGAGCCACCTGCGTGCTCCCCCCGAATTAATTTTCTATGAAAACAGAATCATAAACAAGTATGACCTCTAGGTAGAGCAACAAAGCTCTCACCCCAAACTTCTAACTTTGGGATATATTCAGGTGATGAGTCTACAACTCTAGCAGTGAAGCTCTAATATCTAATAAAGGCCACCCACTTTGCCAACCCTTCCCCACCTTTTAAAAAATTTGAGAGAGATGGATGGTGAGAGAGCACAGCAGGGAGGAGAGGGAGAAACAGGTTTCCTGTTGAGCAGGGAACCCATGAACAGAGAGCCCGACACAGGGCTTGATCCCCAAACCCCAGGAATATGACCTGAAATGAAGGCAGATGCCTAACCGATGGAGCCACAGAGGGGCCCCTGCCACCACTTTTGTATATATTATCTTGTGTCATCCTCATTACTGTCTCATGAGACAGATATTCTTAATACATTGTTTTTCTGTGTGTGTGGTTTTTTAAAGTTTTGTTTTTAGAAAGGGTGCTTGTGTGTGTGTTTGGGGGGCAGAAGGAGAGGGAGAGAGAGAATCTCAAGCAGACCACCCACTGAGCACTGAGGTCAATCTCATGACCCTGAGATCACGTCCTGCGCTGAAATCAGAAGTCATCTGCTTAACCGACTGGAGTACCCAGGCACCCCTAAATTCTCTTTTTCTAGATGATGGTTGGGATAGTAAGTAGTTTGAATTTTAGGAGTGGTCATGCATGTCTGGGCAGTCAGCCAGAGCCCATACCCTTAATTGCCATGGTATATCCCACCTAATTGTTAAATTACTACTTGATTATAAAAATATATATATCCTGATTTTTTTTTTAAAGATTTTATTTATTTATTTGACAGAGAGAGATCACAAGTAGGCAGAGAGGCAGGCAGAGAGAGAGGAGGAGGAAGCAGGCTCCCTGCTGAGCAGAAAGCCTGATGCAGGACTCGATCCCAGCACCCTGAGATCATGACCTGAGCCGAAGGCAGCGGCTTAACCCATTGAGCCACCCAGGCGCCCCTATATATCCTGATTATAAAATGTGTATTTATAGTCCAGTGTAGGAAATTCAGAAATCATTTGGACTCTAAATTCCTCTGGATTCTGGATTCTGTCATGCTTACATTTATTGAAGGTTTCCTCAAGGCACTGTGCATTTGTAGAGGTATACCTTTGGTACTTTTTCTCATGGGAGTTTTTTTCCATGTAAAAGTAAGATTGAGATAATGGGCACCTGTGTGCTTCAATGGGTCACGCTCTGCCTTCGGCTCAGGTCATGGTCTTAGGATCCTGGAGCCCCACATGACATAACATCGGGCTCTCTGCTCAGCAGGGAGCCTGCTTCCCCTTCTCCCTCCACCTGCCTCTCTGCCTACTTGTGATCTCTTTCTGTTAAAATAAATAAATAAAATCTTAAAAAAAAAAAGTAAGATTGGGATGAGACTTGGAAGTATCAGGAGAGAGTGAAAATTCAGCATATGTCAATGGCCAAGTGGATGGTGTGGCCAGGGGGTGGTTCCGGGGGGCAGGCACTTCTCTTGCCTCCCTGTCTCAGTTGATATTCAGTAGAGTTCTAGGTCACCAGCTTTAACAGACTAAGTTCTGGAGTGAGTCACTTAGTACAAGTTGGAAATTATTTGATTCTATACGCCTTGTTTTGGTTTATCATTCGTTTATCCTTTTTAAAAGATCACGGAATTCTTGTTTTAACAACAGGCCTTTCTTAGGTGAAGAAAAGCCTCTTTGTATCCACCATGGCAGATGGAAAGGCACTTGTACGTCTAAATTTTTTAGAAGTAAGACTCTCCTGAAATAGCACTAAAAATTAATTACTTTAATTGACACTGTCCTCCCCCATCCCTACTGGGGAAATCATGGTTTGACATAAAATACGACCCTTCTACTAAAACCTCCTTTTGGCATTGAATGTTTGTCGCCTGACACTAAATGTGAGCTTTTATTTCCATAAGCAGATTGTAAGTTCATGTTCCAACATTGCTTTTCTCAGTATTAGAGTCCTTTTCTTCCCTTTCATGGGATTATTTTCTGTTACACAAATGCTCCTGTGGTAGTGTTTTCTAATTCTGAAAAATTTATGACATTTATTTTTCATTTTCTTCTTGAAAGTTACTCTCTCCTTGAGTTGGAGATGTATACAACATTAAAATGGATTGCCAGTAAAGTCATTTGTAAATGAATGTTTTGGTTAAATCCTTTTCCAGCTGAAGGTGGCCTCTTGCCAGCGAGAGGGCGGCAGTTAGCCAGCACGTCTTTCTACATGACTTTTTTTCTTTGTTCAGGCAGAGTAACATCCTGCTACTTTAATGGTAGAAAACTCCTCTCCTCTTTCTGGGATTTTAAAAGAATGTTGTTTGCCTGGTTATTAAAAGAGTCGAGCAGAAGTTGACTGTGGTGTGGTCTCTTAAGTTTAAATATTTCTATTTAAATGGTTTGGTTCTAATGATATGTCCTTTGCAGTAATAACTCATAATTCTTAAGACTTACATTAATGTTCTGAAACTATTTATGGTATTTTTGGTAAATAAATTGAAAGGCACGAGAGCGATGGCCCTCCAGGGCCTGGTTAAGTCCTATAAAAGCCTGAAGGACTGGGCGTCTTTTTCTTCCTCCAAAATGTAAAGTGACAGTACTCTCAATAACAAGCTAAAAAAAAATTTCCATTGGCACCCATAGTTGAAAAAGTACTTAAAAAATTAATCTTAAAGAAAAAAACATTCTTATAATTTTTTTGGTGGTATTCCCTGAGCATGCTGAAGGGAGAACAAAGTTTGCCACCTCAGAACACCTCACTCTGGCAAGAAGATTGTTGTGAACTGAAGGCCGTTAGTTCTCTGCCCTCTTATTTTCTGTGTAAAAGCAGGACATAAATTTCCAGTTTTAGAAGTGTTTCCCTTTCTCATACAGGGAGTGAGGAGAATCTTCTCGGTGTAATAAACCTTATAAATGGCGATTTTTTTCTTTTTAAGATTTTATTTATTTATTTGACAGAGAGGGATTAGAAGTAGGCAGAGGGAGACAGAGATGGGAAAGCAGGCTCCCTGCTGTGCAGAGAGCCCGATGTGGGGCTTGATCCCAGGACCCTGAGATCATGACCTGAGCCGAAGGCAGAAGCTTAACCTACTGAGTGACCCAGGCGCCCCTAAACAGCACTTTTTTTTACTGTCCTTATCCTAGTCCCCTTCCCGCAACTACCCTGACCTCTTTTCCTTTCTTAGCCTTTTTTTCCCCTTGCAGCATGAAGCCCTGCGTTCCATCCAGCCCTTTGTGTTGCTCATCACCTGAATTTTCCTATTTGTATGCACTTGATGGGTGTAAACAGACAAGCTTCTTTCCTCCTGTTAATTTGGGGTTCATCAGTTTGACTTGTGGGCCTGGTGGCTGAACCCAAGAGGGTGACAGAGTTTTCTTCTCCTCTGCATTGTTCTTCATCTTCTTCCTTTTGGATAATTTCGCTCTGATTGTCCCCCAAGTCATACAGAAGATGATTAGAATAGCACAGGGATGAGGAAGAGAGCTAGTTTATCTGGAGGAAGCTTTTTGTTTTTTAAAGTTAATTCTTTAGAATAAACTATTAGCTCCTTTTCATGGTTTTTTGTATGCTGCTGTGATAAGGCAGGATTTTTGTTAAGTAAACATCCTGTATTCTCTGTCTGGGGCTTTGGGATACAGAGGGCATAGGAACCCATTAAAATAGGTACTTGAGCGGCGCCTGGGTGGCTCAGTGGGTTAAGGCCTCTGCCTTCAGCTGGGGTCATTATCTCAGGGTCTTGAGATCAAGCCCTGCGTTGGGCTCTCCGCGAAGCAGGGAGCCTGCTTTCCCATCTCTGTCTCCCTCTGCCTACTTGTGATCCCTCTCAGGCCCTGAATCAGGCTCTCTGCTCAGCGGGGAGCCTGCTTCCCTTCCTCTCTCTCTGCCTGCCTCTCTGCCTACTTGTGATCTCTGTCTGTCAAATAAATAAATAAAATCTTAAAAAAAAAATAGGTACTTGATAGAAAGCATTTTGAGCAATGGTTATTTATTGCCATGGTCTGGATGCTTCTAGAGTGATAGTGTATTTTTCAGTTAGATCAGAATCTATTGTAGCTGTGTATTGGTTTGATTTTATAAAGCCATATACTTTTTGATTTATCTTTAGTCTAGGGAGGCTTTTAGTTTTTCTTCTGCAAGGAGAAGGGTCTGTCTGAAGGGTCTGGTGTGTAGGTGTTGTGTAGCAGTAGTAATAACCTGGGGCCGGGACAGCCCTGAGGTATTGTGGATTGCTCACTAGAATCATTAGTCTCTAGAGTCCTATAGTCTCAATACTTAATACTAAATGAAAAGATCAAATATTTTAATTTTTCTTTCAGGTTCCCCCCCCAATCTAATTAAAGTGTAGGATATTACCTGATAGGAAACAAAGGGTTAAGGCAAGACTCGGTGTCCAGTCTTTGGGCAGTATGCATGTGCGCATCTTCTGCCTTGTTCCAATAGATTTAAGGTGATACTTCTCTGCAGCTTTTATGACCTGAGTAAGACTTACAAATACACTTACCAGTCTCAAGTTGAAATGAATCTGGCTTCCAAATGCTGTGTACTTACTCCAACAACGCTGCCATTGTACCACCAGTCTCGTTACACCTTCAGGGTTTGACTATGTTCACTGGTCATAAGTCTTTTATCCTTTGATGTTAGAATCAATATTTGGCATCCGCCAAAAATCACCGAGTGCGAAGTCTGGTGAGTAACCTGGATGGGCAGTACTGGGTTATTAGAGTTTTTGGCTTATTGTTTTTGACTGAGACTATGAGCCAGAACGTTTTCAGGATGATGAAACCAGTTTCTGAGCTACAGTTAACTCCTTGTTACTTCAGCAGACTTGAACAATGGGTCCATTTGGCTTTTGGTCTTTGTGGGATGTTCCTAAGTAGCAGAGCCATTGAGATCAAATAAACAAGTTAGCATTGTCCTCGCTTGTGATTTTGATATGGAGATTTTGGGGGGGTTTTGGACTGCACCAAAGTTTTCCATTGCAAATTTTGTGTCTTTAGGTGACTATGAAACCTTTTATCATTAGTATTCTTATAATTTTCTCAAAACGTTATTTTCTTTAGCTGTCCATAAAAGATCCCAAACAAATACTAGATTCTGTTTTTTGTCACTTAGTGAAAATAATTGGAACATTATTCACCCGACTTCTGCTATATTTATTAGCCACCCTGTCTCACCCTCTCCCTCAACTAACAGATTTTCTTGTGTTCTGATTTTTCTGCGTAATCATTCAATTGGATGAATTAAATTATTACACTGATAGCATTTTATAGATGAGGAAAAGGACTTATGGAAGATGAGACTTAATGTAATTTAACTAAAGAGGAAAAATTTAAATCCCAATTTTCTGACTCTAATTTTGAGAACTTTTTCAGTACTTAATGCTGCCATCATGGAATCAAGTCCTATATATTTATCTATTTCAGGTTTTTTTTTTTTTTTAGTAGTAATATAAAAATTAAGAGCTTTCCCCCTTTATTTCCATATAGTTCGCTTGTGGATATAATGACCCCCAAAATTGAATATTTTTTTTCTCAGTAGGGTCATTTTTCATTATATATCAACATGGAGCCTGTACATGCATTTACATTAACCCATTATGCTTTGGCCTTGAAAACAGTTGTTGCATATGAAAAAATTGCAATACATTTCTCCTGTGCTTGTCTCTTTGTTTCCATAAATCATGCCAGAAAATCATGTGTATTTTAGTGTTGCATTGAAACATTAGTTTGTCTTTTTCGTAATTTTTACAAAAGTCACACATAAAAGTTTGCTACATAAGGGGTGCCTGGGTGGCTCAGTCACTTGAGCGTCAGAGTCTTGATTTTGGCTCAGGTCATGATCTCAGGATCTTGACATTGAGCCCCGAGTTGAGTTCTGCACTCAGCTGGAAGTCTCCTTGAGGGTTCTCTCCCTCTCCTTCTGACCCTCCTGACCCCCCTGCTGCTCAATTTCCAACTCTCTCTTTTCTCTAAAAATCAATCAATCAGTCTTTTTTTCTTTTTAAAATTTTATTTATTTATTTGACAGACAAAGATCACAAGTAGACAGAGAGGCAGGCGGGGGTGGGGGCGAGCAGGCTCCCTGCTGAGCAGAGAGCCTGATGCAGGGCTCAATCCCAGGACCCTGGGACCATGACCTGAGCTGAAGGCAGAGGCTTTTTTTTTTTTTAAGATTTATTTGTCAGAGAGAGAGAGGGAGAGCGAGGGAGCACAAGCAGACAGAATGGCAGGCAGAGGCAGAGGGAGAAGCAGGCTCCCTGCGG
This sequence comes from Mustela putorius furo, assembly GCF_011764305.1. Taxonomy (NCBI): domain Eukaryota; kingdom Metazoa; phylum Chordata; class Mammalia; order Carnivora; family Mustelidae; genus Mustela; species Mustela putorius. The sequence continues at coordinate 19,217,530 of NW_025421998.1, forward strand.
AGCAAGAAGCCTGATGTGGGACTCGATCCCAGGACGCTGGGATCATGACCTGAGCCGAAGGCAGCTGCTTACCCAACTGAGCCACACAGGCGCCCCTCAATCAATCTTAAAATAGATTTGTACACTTAAATTAGGTTGAAGCATCAAGTTTCTTTGTTAAATATTATATTTCATTTATGGTGGTGTCCTCATATGCTTATAACTTGAAGAAGAGATCATTTTTACTTTGGAAATATTTTAGACCTGTGGAAATGTGTTGTACTCTATTCTTATCCTGGTTGGAGTAGTTTGGGTCACCTGGCACCCCATTAATTCCCTGGGAAATGTGATAAGGGTATTCCCTTAGATACTGTATTGATGGCAGCTGAGTTGGATGTGTGAGTGTTGGGGGGGAGTGGGTTCTTACATAGAAGTCAGAATACTATTATCACAGGTGAGGAGATTGGATGAGACTCTGCACCAGAACTGGTCATTCACTGCAGGCCCATTACCTGCTCATTTTGACTCAGGACATGGTATACTTTGCTTCCTTGTTCTTCCTGTAGTGACCATCGGGACCATGTAGATACTGAGCTCAAATGTCATCACCTCTAGCCCTTCACACATCTAGGGCATTTTCCCAACTGACTTTCATATTCTCCACATCTCCCTTTGTTGTGTGTAGGTATTCCTCTTACAGCTCTAGAGCAAACATAAACTGTACTCCGAAGAGAGCTACAGGAATTGTTAGGTCTTGTGGGAAAGGTGGCTGTCTTCACCAAGAGCTTCCTGTGGTCCATTATTGCCTATCAATGGGCAAGGGTTGAGGAACTGTCCTTACCAGCAAATTCTGCCACACACAAACTCTCAGAAGCTCAGTGGGAAGAAATATTTTTATGAAGGATTACATGTGGTCCACCCATCCTGTCATTCTAAATTTTATGATATATTAAGCTGAGCCATTGGGGTGACTGGCTTTCCTGTAAGGCATTGTGTTAGAATGGGTTACGCTTATGGTGGATAGAGGTACCATTATAGCTCTCCTCTGCCTATGGTAGAAGAGAAGGCTAATATTTCTTTTTTTTTTCCCCAAAGATTTTATTTCTTTGACACATAGAGAGGCACAGTGAGAGGGGGAACACAAGCAGGGGGAATGGGAGAGGGAGATGTAGAATCCCTGCAGGCAGGGAACCTGACATGGGGCTTGATCCCAGCACCCTGGGATCATGGCCTAAGCCAAAGGCAGACACTTGATGACTGACACACCTAAGGTGCCCCTATTTCTTATTTTTTAAAGTACCTCTTTAAAAATTTAAAAAGTTCCTTTTTGGGAGGCCTGGTTGGTTCAGTTGGTAGAGCATGCGGATCTTGATCTCAGGGTTGAGAGTTTGAGCCCAACTTTGGGTGTAAAGATTCCTTAAAAATAAAATATTATTTTTTAAAAAATTTTATTATTTTTTTTAAAGATTGTATTTATATATTTGACAGAGAAGAGAGGCAGTCAGAGAGAGAGAAATAGGCTCCCTCTGAGCAGAGAGACACATGCAGGAAGGCAGAGGCTTAACCCACTGAGCCACCCAGGCGCCCCTTAAGATTTTAACATCTTAAGGGGCGCCTGGGTGGCTCAGTGCCTTTGGCTTGGTCGTGATCTCAGGGTCCTGGGATCAAGCCCTGCCTTGGGCTCTCTGCTTGGGGGGCAGCTTGCTTCCCCGTCTCTCTGCCTGCCTCTGCCTTCTTGGGATCTTTCTCTCTGTCAAATAAATAAATAAAATCTTAGAAAAAAACTTAAAAAGAAGCTCAATTTTAAGGTAATAAAAATGTATTGATTTCCCTTAACCTAGAGATAGATATGTTAGGCTGTGTAGTGCTCTTTTAGGCTCTAATTTTTTTTTTTTTAAAGATTTTATTTATTTATTTGAGAGAGAGAGAGAGAATGAGAAGGGGGAAGGTCAGAGGGAGAAGCAGACTCCCTGCCAAGCAGGGAGCCCGATGCAGGACTTGATCCTGGGACTCCAGGATCATACCTGAGCCGAAGGCAGTCGCTTAAACCAACTGAGCCACCCAGGCGCCCTAGGCTCTAATTTTTTTATTATTTTATTTTATTTTTTTAAAAGATTTTATTTGTTCAGAGAGAGAGGGAGAGAGAGCGAGCACAGGGAGACAGAATGGTACGCAGAGGCAGAGGGAGAAGCAGGCTTCCTGTCGAGCAAGGAGCCCGATGCGGGACTCGATCCGAGGATGCTGGGATCATGACCTGAGCCGAAGGCAGCTGCCCAGCCAACTGAGCCACCCAGGCGTCCCTATTACTTATTTTATTTTTAAAATATTTATTTGAGAAAGACAATTTTCATATGATCTTTCTGATATGAGGAATTTGAGAGGCAGGGTAGGGAGGGATAAAATGAAACCAGATGGGATCAGGAGGGAGACAAACTGTAAGAGACTCTTAATCTCTCAAAACAAACTGAGGGTTGCTGGGGGGAGGGGGTAGGGATAGGGTGGCTGGGTGATGGACATTGGGGAAGGTATGTGCTATGGTGAGTGCTGTGAAATGTGTAAGCCTGATGATTCATAAGCCTGTACCCCTGGGGCAAATAATACATCACATGTTAATAAAAATAACTTAATAAAAATACATTTATTTATTTGAGAGCGTGAAAGTGCGTGTGAGCCAGGGGAGGTGCAGAAGGAGAGGGAGAGAGCTCCCCACTGAGCATGAAGCCCAGCTCAAGGCTCGGTCATGACCTGAGCCAACTCAAGACCCCGAGATCATGACCTGAGCCAAAACCAAAAGTCTGATGCTCAACCAACTGAGCCGCCCAGGCACCCCTAGTTTTTGATTTTAAAAATGTTATAGAAAATGAGAAGATAATATAAAAATAAGCACTAATAATGATTTAGTTAAAACACATTATAGAATATTATAGCACCAAATCTCAAATTTTAAAGATCAGAAAGTTGAAGCCTGATTAGTTTTGGCATCTCTCCCAAAGTTTCCAGAATGAATACAGGCTAGGACTGAACCCAGGTCTTAGGGCTCCGAAGTCCAGTGCTGGTTGTGGGAGGGTGTGCTTGCCTTGAGTTGCTACAGATGTTGGGAGTAATGACGACTGAGGATTACCTGTTGATTTGGTAATCTGTATTAGCAAGCTTTGTTGAATGCTTGCTCTCTCAAGGATGTCATGTTTGACTTATGAGTTGAGAAAGGGAGACCCTTGCCATCAAGGCCATAGCGAGGGATAAGGGAACATAAGCCTTTGCAGACATGAGAAGTGATAGGCTTCTTGAGGTGACTCATAAGATCTGTTTGAACTCCTCCAGCTGACCCTCTAGCAAACCGGTTGTAGCACCTCCCCCCACCCCTCGGGTAGAAGCTGTGCAAGTGGGTTTTGGAGTGTGGGCCATGTGGGGTGGGTGAACTTCCTTAACGTAGGGATAGGATGGAAGAAAGTGTTGGTGTTTCAGTTGAAAAAAGTATTATTTGTCCTGCAGATAACAAATATAAGTCTTTACTGTTCTGAGCATCGATACAGTTTTGTCCAGATAGCAATTGACTTTATCTTTACAAGGTTCATGTTTTCTTTATTAATTTCTGACAAGTTGGTTCACCAACATCGTTTACAGAAAGGTTATTAAAATGTGGACTTCTCCAAACAGAAGTTCTATTCTTCATTCTAACTATATGGAAAATAATTCATTTAAAAAATTATGTGGCTGGAAAAGAGGCTGTTCACAATGTTGAGTTGGGACAAAGCCCTTAGTTGAGAGCGTTGTGAGAACTTGAAATATCAGGCTCTCCCACCTGAACCCACTCAGCAATGAGGATGGGGACTTGAGAACAGCGGCCCCACCTCCATGTAGCCCTGCAGAATATGAACACTGGAGGAACAAGGGCCTCTGGTCCCCGGGGCCTGCGGGAGAAGTCACGTCATCAGGGCTGCTGGTCAGGTTTGGGCAGGCAGTCCTCTCAGAGCCGGAACAGAGGTTGTGGGGATCGGCTGATGGTTGTTAAGTTCCAGTGGGCAGTGAGGGGAGGGCACTGGGAATTAAGGCATATTAGTGGTGCTGGTGCCATCAGTAACTTGGGCTGACAGAACTGAGCAGTGTCCGGACCGGTGGGTAAGCAGTGCTAGCTGAATGGGGGCTGTTGCTGGTTCTCTTGATGGCCGTGAGAGCCGGGTGCTAGGAGGACACGTGACGGCCTCCTGGGAGACAAGCTGTGCTGGGGGCCTGTCTGCACCTCCTCTCTCCCCTGCTGGGCCTGGGCGCAGTCACTTGGACCTGCTCTAGGGTGGGGTGGACTATTCTGAGCCACACTATCCTGAAAGCGTCTTTATTTGATAATTTTGTTTGCTTTTATAGACTCAGAAATACTATTATACTGTAGTAGTGATTGAATTTCATGGCTTACTTGTGTAGTTTTTAGCTTTTAGCTTTTAGGTTTTTAGCTTTTTAGTCCCCTCAAATGGCTTGCCAGAAATGCCTGCCATGCATAGGGAGTGGTCTAGAAGAATCCCCGCCCCCAGCTGTTTCCTAAACCACCCTTGTTCTTTGAATCTTTGTCTATTGCTCATGGTGTTTCCTCTTCCTAGGATGTTCTCTGCCTGAGCTTTTGCTCGGCATGAACTAGCCCTCTGCCAGCTGCTGGGTGCCTTCTCCTGCTTTGTACTTGGACGCAGTCTGTTCTTACACTGCTTACCTTGTATTTTAGTGAGTTGATTGTCTGTATTAGTTTGTGCCTTCTTATTTAACCTTATATCCCTAGGCCAAATATAGGTGCCTAGAAAACATTTTCAAATAAATCCTCTCATAAGGGCCAGTACTATTTTTTTTTTTCATTTTATTTTAATTCCAGTATAGTTAACACAGTGTTATATTGGTTCCAGTTGCACAATATAGTGATTCAACAATTCCCTGTGTTAGCTTGTGCTCATCACAAGTGACCTCCTTAACCCCCCTCACCCATTTAGCCCATGTCCCACCCTTTATCAATCCTCAGTTTGCTCTCTGTTGTTAAAAAAGTCTCTTCTAAAAATTATGTATTTATTTGAGGGAGAGCAAGTGAGTGAGTGCGCGTGTGTACATGAGGTGGGGGATGGGGGAGTGTGGGCAGAGGGAGAGGGAAAGAGAGAATCTTAAGCAAGCTCCATGCCCAGCACAGATCCCAACTAGGACTTGATCTCAATACTCTGAGATCATGACTGAGCTGAAATCAAGATTTGGACGCTTAACCAATTGAGCCACCCAGGTGCTCTCATCATTGAGTTTCTTACGGTTTGTATTGCGCTCTCTTTTTTCCCCTGCCCATATGTTCATCTGTTTTGTTTCTTAAATTCCAAATTTTATGGTGTCTGTCTCTTGACTTAGCATAATACACTCTAACTCCATCTACATTGTTGCAAATGTCAAGATTTTCGATGATTGAGTAATGTTTTGTTTTATATATATATATACACACACCCACACAACCCCTCCACATCGTCTTTATCCATTCATCATTTGATGGACATTTGGGCTTTTCCATAATTAGGCTATTGTTGATAGTGCTGCTGTAAACATGCGCATACATGTCCCCTTCGAATTTGTGTTCTTACATTCTTTGGGTAAATACACAGCACTGCCATTGCTGGGTCATAGGGTAATTCCATTTTTAACTTTCTTAGGAACCCACCATATAGTTTTCCAGAGTGGCTGCACCAGTTTGCATTCCCACCAGTGGTGTAGGAGGGTTCCCCTTTCTCCACGTCCCCAGAAGGCCAGAACTTTGGATCAAGCCATAAAAATAAAAAAAGTAGTTGATACCTTGCTCAACATACAAAAATTAACTCAAAATGGATTATAGAGTTAAATGCAAAACTACAAGTTACTAGAAGAAAACATTTGGAGAAAACCTTTTTGACTCGAGTGAGGCAAAGACTTCTTAAGTAAACCCAAAGCATAATCCATTAAAAAAATATATATATATAAATTGGACTTAAAGTCATTTCCTCTTTGAAAGACATTCTTGGGGTGCCTGGGTGGCTCAGTCCGTTAAGCGTCTGAGTGTTGGTTTCTGCTTGGGTCATGATCTTGGGGTCCTGGAATCAGGCGTAAATCGTCTCTGTGCTTAGTGGGGAGTCTGGATTCTCTTTCTCCCTCTGCCCCTCCCCCTGTTCATGCTCTCTCTCAATAATCTTATTTTTAAAAAAGATTTTATTTATTTACTTGACAGAGACCCAGTGAGAGAGGGAACACAAGCAGGGAGCCTAGGCAAGGGAGAAGCAGGTTTCCTGCTAAGCAGGGACCCAGAAGTGGGGCTCGATCCCAGGACCGTGGGGCTTGCTCCCAGGACCGTGGGATCATGAACTGATTTGAAGGTAGATGCTCGACGATAGAGCCACCCAGACTCCCCTCAAAAAACAAATTTTTAAAAAAAGAAAAAAAGAAAAGATAGAAAGACATTGTTAAGATAACAAAAAGAGAAGCCACAAACTAGTAGGAGATATTTACAAATCATCTATCTGGTATAGGACTTTTTTCTAGGATATATGTAGAGAACTTTGCAAACTCAGGAAATGAGACCAATTAAAAAATGGGCAAAAGATCTGACATTTCAGTAAAGCAGATTTATAGATGGCAAATAAGCGCATGAAAAGATGGCTATTTTATCAGTCATTAGAGAAATGTAAATTGAATCACGAGATACCTCCATACACCTTTCAGAATAGTTAGAATAGAAAGAAACTGGCTATACCTTGTGCTGGTAAGGACGTGGACCCAATGGACCCCTCACACATCATACCATATGACCTATTCCTGGGTTTTACCGAAGTGAAATAAAAACTTACATTAATATAAAAACCTGTGCACTAATTTTATAGCAGCTTTTTTTTTTTTAATTTAAACAATTGCCAAAAAACGGTAACCATTCAGATCTCTCTCAACTGGTGAATGGAGAAACAAATGGTGATACATCAGTACAGTGGAATGCTGCTCAGCAGGAGAAAGAAATGGACTGCTGATAACCACTGCAACCAATGGGTGAATCTAAAAGGTGTTAAGCCTTGGGGCCTGTGGGTGGCTCAGTCAGTTAAGCATCGATTTTTTTGTTTTGGCTTAGATCATGATCTCAGGTCTTGGGATTGAGCCCACATCAGGCTCCCTGCTCTGCAGGGAGTCTCCTTGAGGATTTTTCTCTCTCACTACCTCTGCCCCTGCTCTCACTCTCTGCCTCTCTCTCTCTCTCTCTCTCAAGTAAGTAAGTAAATCTTTGAAAAAAAGAAAGAAAAGTGTTATGCTTGTGAAAGAAGCCAGACTTAAAAACCTGAGGACTGTACAATTGCATTTGTATAGGGAAAGGCAAGACAGTAGGACAGAAAGCAGATCAGTGGTTGCTATGGGTCATGGGTGGGGAGAGAGTGGCTGTAGGGGTGCATGGAGGAACTGTTTTAGGCCTGGAACTCTTTATCTTGTCAGTGGGGTTGGCACACAACTGTGTTTGTTTTGCACCAAACACAGAGAACTGAAAGCTAAATGTGAATTTTACCATGTGTGAATTATACCTTAATTCAAAAAGAAAATCAAAGTAATTGATACAGGTGATTATCAAAAGTTTTGTTAACTCTCTTAAAACTTCACAGGTTTGGGGAAATAGTTTGCCAGAATGTGATCACCTCTGAAAGCCTTTCTGTTGACTGTTGTGAGGGCCTCTGTCTGCTTCATCACTTGCCAAAGTGGGCAACCAAGGAGGTAGGCCGGAGGGTGTTGCCATGTGTTAAAGATGAGTGTGGTTTGAGAAATTTGCAAACGTTGAGCAAGACAACGTTAAATCCAGTAGATGTGGCAAAGGCACAACAGATGCGCTGTGTCCTGCCTCGCGTTCCAGCAGTTGTGACTCCTGTGTAGCGTATAGAGCCGGCCTGTGTCATTTCATTCCGTCAGGGTATCATCAAACTCACCATAAGAGTAAAGGTCTGTGATTGGCAGTTAATTTGCTATTTCCAACAGTCTGTTGGTTTTCATGTTTTGTTTCTAAAATAGGTGACAGTTCTGTCACACCTGTGAGTTATTGTTACTGAAGATTCCCTCGAGTCCTGTCCAGTGACTGTGAGGAGCTCAGTCAATATTCTTAGTCTCTACATTTTTTGGTTAGTTTATGGCCCTTGAACCCCACCATAAACGTTATCGAGAACCTGCTGTAAAGATCGTGAGAGGCGCTTTGTAGTAGTGGCTTCTGGAACCAGGTTACCTGGCTCTGTCTGCCAGCTCTACCATTTATCAGCTGTGTGGCCTTGGGCACAATTACTAAATTCTCGTGCCGTTGTTTCCTCGTCAGTATGTGAGGGGAGGGTGATAATTACAGTACCAGCTCCAGGGGGTTTGTGTGGATTAGCTGAGCTAATATAATACGTGGGAAGCCCCCCCAGCAGGTAAGGGATAGCCGTTAGCTGCCATTGTTGTTAGCAGTCCTCATCTGTGGGCGCAGGGTGTCGTGCGCCTTCTTATGTACTCGTATCCAAGAGCGGCTGTGATGCTCTTTCACCCTTGAGACTGGATTTCTTTACTTTTTGCAAAGCCAATGGACTTACTCTTATTTTCTTTCCTGTTTCCCTGAAGTTTCTTTCTGTCTTCATTGCATATTTGATTTTTAGTCAATATGTTTGTTACATTTGGAATCTGTCTTCTAAAGACTCATTGCCGGGGCACTTGGGTGGCTCAGTGGGTTAAGCCTCTGCCTTCGACTCAGGTCATGATCCCGGGGTCCTGGGATCGAGCCCCACATCAGGCTCTCTGCTCGGTGGGGAGCCTGCTTCCTCCTCTCTCTCTGCCTGCTTCTCTGCCTGCTTGTGATCTCTCTTTGTGAAATAAATAAATAAAATCTTAAAAAAAATAAAGACTCATTGCCTTGAGAAATATGAGATGGAACTAAATGTATCTCTTAAATCGGGAGCAAGGGAATGTGGCTATAAATTGAGATTTGGAAATTGGTACATTTAGAGGACTGAATATCAGAAATCAAAAGAACAGATTGTTTGCTTCTTTGTGTACTATGTTACTTTTTGAGAAATTGTGTCTTTTATGCAGATAAGTGCTCTCTCAGCACAAAGCTATTTGTGTTGGTCAGAGTATTTTGAAGATACTTGTTAAAAAAAGCACTTGTGGAATGGTTTGTGGAGTGGCTCTGAGGTTTCACAGAGTATTCTTGTTCTCCTCAGACCCATTCTTTTGTAGGACAAAATAAGATTTGTCTTTTAAGCTTGATGATAGCAAACCAGTTCACTACACTTTTCTTCCTGTGGGATTAAATTAGGTAGTATTCTTTAGGGGTTCTCAAACTACCAACTGATTTGCTGGCAGTGACGATATCCTCTATACCAAGAATCTGAGGGAACTTTTGCCGCCTCTCTTACTACCCGAGTAAGACTTCTTCATTGTGGAACCTGAACCATGACTCCCATTTCCACTCCTCAGTCCCTGGCAACCTTTGTTTTATTTTTGTCCTAACTTACTTATTCTAGGTACTTCATGTAAGTGGAATTATATTTGTCCTTTTCTGTTTGACTTATTTCATTTAGCAGGTTTTTAAGCTTCATCCATGTTGTAACGTGTCAGAATTTCCATCTTTTTTTTTTTTTACAGCTGAGTGTTATTCCACAAATCCAATAATATAATTAAATAATACATTTAACCCAGTACCTCAAAATCCTGTATCAAGAGGTATTCTGTATAAAAATATTAATAGACTATTTTTCATTTTCTTTTTATGCTAAGTGCATCTCTGTTGGGAGTAGCCACCGTTCAAGTGCCCAGTGGCCAAATGGGGCTGGTGATTTCTGTATTGGACGGTGAAGGTCTAGAATAAAGGATGATTACTTAAAATTATTAAGCAGCACAAAATTTTTTTTTAAAGAAGAAGAATATTTGCTGAAAAACAATTTTAGAAGAGATTATAGTCCTCCACTACAGAAAAAGAGGATTTAAAAAATAACAAAGACTCAGACCTGTCTCTTCCTTTGTTTCAGACTTCATAAGGGTTAAAAGCCTTTAGAGGAAGAAATACTTAACTCTGAATTTCTTTTTGCCAGAGCCTTGATGAGTAGATGTAAAGAACTCTTGACAGGATTTTTGATTCACGCTGTCCTAAATACAGTGCTGGTAAACCATAGGTAATTAACATTTTGTGTAGAAAAATTGAACACGGAGTAGAGCCTGGTCCTGAAGGACCAGGAATTGCAGTGGGTGCCGTGCGGCTTGATGAAAAACTCCTGCCCAAACTCTGGGATTTTTCTTTTCCATCCCATTCCCTGAACTTCGGGGATTGTGCTTGATGTATGCCAAGCACTCAGGGCTGCTGTCGGGCACTCGGGGCACTCGGGATTATAGACTGGAGGTGCCCCATGGCAGCCTGCCCGTGTTTGGGTCTGCTGCGTGCTGCCTTCCCTGGAGGGGCTGGGTCAGGCGTGCACCCTGGTTCTGGCACAGGCAGGCCCCAGGGAGCCCAGCATCTTGCGGATAGTGCACCCTGGCGAGAGAAGCCCAAAAGGAATAATGCATTCCATGCCTCAGGAATCTGGGTTTCGGACACGGAGAGATTGGACCAGTTTGATAGGGCTGCTGTGTCACGTGGCTAGCATTGGCTTCAGAGTTTGACTCACCTGGGGCCACGTTCTGTGTCTGCCGTGAAATGGCTGCACGACTTTAGACCTGTTGTCACCTTACCTTTGCCCCTCCCTTACTCATCTGCAAAATAGGCGGGACAGTTGTATCTGTCTCATAGTGTCTTATGAAGATAAAGATGTGTTATCCTTGCACCTTCGGGAGTTACCGTTGACGTCGTAATGCAGAACGGGTTCCTGTCGTCACCATAACGTGGAAAAGCCTGGAATACTTCTATATTCCATGTGCACGCTGCAGGTCTAGAGCTAGTCACTTGGGAAGGAATGAAATGGATGCTCAAAGAGCAACAGATGTACTGTGGCAGTGGGACCCTCAAAAAAGTGGGCCTAGAACTGTTTTTATATGAGCCTTGAATGTCTAGGACCCAGAAACATTCAAGTGTTAGAATTTAAAGAAAACTTGATGTACAGTGTGGGAAACTGTCTAGAGTGCACTCACCAGGTTGGAATGAGCCGGTGGGAAGGGCCCACATGTAGCCCCTGTAAGGGACAACGAAGCAAAGCTGTAAGAAGCTTAAAGCACTGTCCTAACCTGGAGCCTTGGTGCCGAAGCCGACCTTCTGCTACCACTCAGAGATCCGTGAGGGTGGTCGAGTAGTGCTTAGAACAGAAGTCTCTGAGGGAGTGAAGTGAATGTTTCAATCCAGAATGGCTTAAGTAAGGTAAGGCACATAGTCTTTCAGCTCTCACGAGCACATGGCTGTCCAGGGTCACTCATTCCTTGAAGGCCAGGGGCCGAGCTTTGCCAGTGTTCAGAGGAGGGAAAGCAGGGGAAACTGGTTAAGAACTGGTGAAAAGTTAAAAACATTGAAAAAGTATACAATCATTCATGTGTTTTAATACATGAAATACAAATGTAAGTGCTTTTTTTTTTTTTTTTTTTCCCTTTGTTTTCAAGAAAGGGAGAGGGGCAGAGGCAGAGGGAGAGAGCATGAGAGAATCTTAAGCAGACTCCATACTGAGCAGGAGCCCGGCATGGGACTCGATCTCACAATCCTGACCTAAAAATCAAGAACTGAACACCTAACCAACTGAGTTAGCTTACCAACCCCGTAAGTTTGAAGAATAGTAAAATAGGCGCCTGAATACCTCACTTTCCCAAAAGAAGTAGAATGCTCTCAGTCCACATATTTCCCCCATGCCCCCTTCTTTGTTATTGGTCCAGTTTTCAGAGAATTAGGCTTTAGAAAAAGGAAAAAGCAAGTTACTTCAGATGAGTTAAAAACACATTGGCTAGCATATTTCAGTATAAATCGAGAAACCATTTTATTAAAGTAGATAATGATATGACTGGAAGGAAGTTATGTATATGTATATGTATATGTATATGTATATATAAATATATATCTAAAGATTTTATTTATTTATTTATTTGTCAGAGTAAAAGAAAGAGAGAGCACACAAGCAGGTAGAGAGGCAGGCAGAGGTGGAGAGAGCAAGGAGCTCAGCTCCTGCTGAGCAAGGAGCCTAATGCGGGACTCGATCCCAGGACCCTGGGATCATAACCTGAGCTGAAGGCAGCGGGTTACCCCCTGAGCCACCCAGGTGTCCTGGAAGTTATATTTTTAATAAAAACAAGACTAGGGCACTAGTCTTGTAGGGCACACTGGGGGGCCCAGTCATTAAGGGTCTGCTTTCGGCTCAGGTCATGATCCTTGGGTCCTGGGATCAAGCCCTGCCATCAGGCTCCCTGCTTGATGGGAAGCCTGCTTCTCCCTCTCCCACTCCCTTTGCTTATGTTCCCTCTCTCGCCTTGTCTCTCTCTCAAAAAAATTTTTAAAAAATCTAAAAAAAAAAAAAAAAAAGAGAAAGCAAGACTAGAATTTCTTAACCCTCTGTTCTTGAGCCATTTTATACTTAGCTCTTCATTGCGGTGGTTCTTTTGTGGGACATGTTTTTTGCTATGTAATTGTACTGGCACTTCAGTTTCTCAAGCTCATGCCTTTCCCCTCTGCACTGTCTAAAAAAGAACGCAGACATTCCATGACTCTGCTTACACAATTTAGTTCTCTTACCCTTGTCCATCGGCTTCTGCGTTTCTTCTCTAGCGCAGCCTGTAGGCTCACTGCATCCATTGGCTGGAACCTGATCATTTTTGGACTGCTAAGTTACATTTTTAGATATATATATTTTTTTAATTCACCAATTTGTCTCAGGAATTTTATTTTGTTTTAAGAGCCTGCTCATGATAGACTTAGAAGGGACAGACTGAATTTAGTTTTTAAAGCTAGTTTTAAATGCAATTTGTACAACCTTCACAAGATTCCCTTTCTTATGATAGTACGGTGTCAGAAGAATTTTGCTGTCCCCCCTCCCCTTTCAGTATAACACTCTCAGGATTCTAACAGACATTGCTTTGATCTTGATTAAACTGTGAATTTTATTTGAAAGTGAAAATTGGCATTTTGGAGGCTATTTATAAGGGTGTGATGACAGTCTTCTTGCAGAATGTCCATTTGAAAGCTGGATAATCACAAAAGGGGTTTGTTTTAAATGGAATATCACTTGGCAACACTTAATGTCATTTAAGAAAATCATTTTTAATTACACAAATAATACCTATAAAAGTTTAATGCACATAAATGTAAAATTCTCTGGCTGCCATTTCCTTGTTCCCCATTTCACCTGCAGAAGTAAGGAAGACCTTTTTCTAATCATTTTGGAATATACTCTTCCCATTTATATGTATGTACATATACACACATAGGTACACCTGCGAAAATACACGTGTATAACAAAAGTAGTATTATACTGTGTGTATTCTGCAAGCTGCAGTTTTAGTTTTATATAGATCATTCAGTAAACGGAGATCTACCTCATTCTTTTCAAATGCTGTGTGGGATGAATGTACCATAGTTCGTTTATCAATTGGGTTGTTAACCATTACATGCTGTGGCATACAGCATTCTGATGAGCGTCTTTGTGTGATTCTCCTAGGCCACATGAGACTGTTTCTCTGGCTTAGGTTTGGAAGAAGTGGAGTTGCTGGATTGTTAACTATCTAGCATTCCCTATATTGAAGTCAATAAATAGAATATTGTTTGGCATGATTGGCCCATTGGTGCTTGTGAAATGAATTTTTTTTTTTTTTAATACTGTCGTTTTAGTTAAATAAGGAGGACAGGAGCCAAGTGTAAAACCAGTGATTCTCAGCACTGGCTGTGCATCAGAATTACCTCTAGGACTTTGTCGGCATCATCACCCTAAGAGAGTGATTTCGTAGGTCTGCAAATAAGTGCACACGGCCCTTAGGATGAAGAGGAAAATTAAATACAAGAAATACATCCCAAGACTTTCTTAGAGTGCCCAAGTTACCCAGTACTGGCTCAGGACTTAGCTTGCCCCATAAAATGCAATCAAATTATAGCCAAAAAATTGGACTTTCTTTCAACTCTTAATATAAGTTAATGGCCTTACCCCGCAAATGCTTAACACATAAATGATTATTTTAAGATTGACAGAGAGGAAGAAATTTTTTCTTCTGTGGAAAAATTTGAGAACATTTTAAATGGGCCACACAGAGAGCATAATGGTTGATGGCCCAGACAATGTGCAGAGGCCGCTGCGGTTCAGATTCCCCCTCTACTGGCTTTATGAACAGTGGCAAGTTACTGGGCCTTTCTGTACCTCAGTTTCCCTATCTGCAAAATGGGGTTAATGATTAATATTGATCTTACAGGGGTATGAGATTATTAAGAATTATTACAGAAAGCAAATGAGCTCCTGACACATTGTGGTTGGTATGAAATATTAGTTGTTACTGTTGTTACTCTTGCTGCTAGTTATCACAGAGACAATTATGAATGCTAATGTCTTAATCTTTAGGTATTGTTTCATGCTCAAAATACTTGTTTTCTAATGACTAGAAACCAGCAACTCGATACATGCTCAGAGATGATAAGGATGAAGAACTTGTACTCTGGAATATCGATTCAAGGTCACTATGATGTAACAAAATGAAGGTTTTCTGTTTCCTTGATATGTTTAAGTCCCAGTTTGTTTATTTTTGCATATTAAAATGGAGAACTAGTTGAGGTTTTTTTCTATGTAATTGGTAGGAAAGCCCACAGACAAAAATAAAGTAGCCTGTATTTGATTTGCTAAAGTATCTGTGGTACTTCGTAACATTTTGTAAAGCAACAAAGCCTTGGAAGTAGGCTTTACTATTGCTTGCCTCTGTTAAAGATTTTTATAGACATAAGGGACGACTGATGCTTGAGGTGAGAATTTTAGGACTTACAAATGAGAGAGGTGATAATTGGCTAAGTTTCTGAGGGGCACTGTGTGGGTGGAAAGATACACATTGAATTGTGGAGAATTGACAAGTCTCATAAATAGCGCCATGAAGTTGAATATTGTTTGCAGAGCATGACATAAGGTTTTAAAAATTTGCTTTTCACTCTGATTCACCTGTTGAATCTCATATTTTAGCTTTGGCTGTATAGTTGGTTATATTCTACCATATAGAAAAGAGGACTTCTTCGTCTGGCATGAAAAGCCCCACCAGGGTCTCTGGCGCTATCTCCTACGAGTACCTCCTTGGCTCTTGCCAGTCACCAAAACAGCTCCGATTATCCACACAACGGGGGTCTTTCTGGCTTTATTTCTGTCATTTTCCTGTTGGGAGTGGACTTTTCTGCACCTGGCAGAGTCCTCTAACCCTAGTAATGAAGGTCAAATGCCTTCTTTGGCCATTCCCTCTGCCCAGTTCGGTCATCTCCCCTCTGCAGGCTGAAGCTTGGCTTCAGAGCTCCATGGTCCAGGTTCTCATACTGGCTCAGCAACATACTAGCTCTGAAACCTTAATTTTTTGTTTTGTTTTGTTTTTTGATATAAAATTCATAGGTCACCTTTTCCATGATTTTAAAGTTTACGTATCAGTGGTTTTTAGAATGCCTATAATCTCGTAAAGACATTGCCATTACCCAATTCCAGATCATGTTTGTCATTCTAAAAAGGAGCTCTTCGTGCATTAGAGCAGACACTCTGCATTTTCCTTCTCCTCGCCTGCCCTTAGGGCTACTTACTGTCTCTCTAGATATCCCTGTTGTGGACATTTCATGTAAATGGAATCATGCAATTCGTGTTTTGTGTCTGGCTTGTTTTACTCTCCATAATGTGTCAGGATTTATCCGTGTGGTAGCATGAATCTTTAGCTACATTTCTCTTATGTATGGATATACCACATTTCATTTATCTGTTCATCAGCTGATGGATATATGGGTTGCTGAGAGTTTCTGAATGTTATGAGTAACACTTGTCTATTCGTTTTGTGAAAAGTATGAGCATATGTTTTCATTTCTCCTGGGTATATACTGAGGAGGGGAATTGTTGGGTAATGTGGTAACACTTGGTTGAACTTTCTGAAGAACTGACAGACTGTTTTCCAAAGTCGCTGTGCTGGTTAACGTTCCCACCAACAGTAAATGAAGTTTCCAAATTCTCCACATCCTTGCCAACACTTGCTGCTGTCTTTTTGATTATAGCCATCTTAGTGGGGGATAAAGTGATATTTCATTGTTCGTTTTTGCATTTCCCTGATGACAAATGACATTGAGTATCTTCTCATGTAATAACTAGCCATTTGTGTTTTTTTTTTCTTTAGACATGTCTGTTAGATCTTTTTTGCCCATTAAAAAATTTTTTTTTAGGGCGCCTGGGTGGCTCAGTGGGTTGAGCCGCTGCCTTCGGCTCAGGTCATGGTCTCAGGGTCCTGGGATCGAGTCCCGCATCGGGCTCTCTGCTCTGCAGGGAGCCTGCTTCCTCCTCTCTCTCTCTGTCTGCCTCTCTGCCTACTTGTGATCTCTCTCTGTCAAATAAATAAATAAAATCTTAAAAAAAAATTTTTTTTTTTAAATTGTTGAATGTAAGAATTCTTTATATATTCAGGATTCTGTTTTTTTTTTTTTTTTTTTTTTAAGGTTTTTATTTGGCACACACACAGCACAAGTAGGCAGAGCAGTAGGCAGATGGAGAGGGAGAAGTAGGCTCTCTGCTGATCAGGGAGCCCGATGTGGGGCTTGATCCCAGGACCCTGAGATCATGACCTGAGCCTAAGGCAGTATCTTAAGCAACTGACCAACCTAGGCTCTCCAGGATTCTGGTTCTTTATCAGATATATGATGTGCAAATATTTACTCCTATTCTGTGGATTACCTTTTTTTCCCTTGATACTGTTTTTTTTTTTTTTTTAAGATTTTAATTATTTATTTGACAGAGAGAGATCACAAGCAGGCAGAGAGGCAGGCAGAGAGAGGAGGGAAGCAGGCTCCCTGTTGAGCAGAGAGACTGATGTGGGGCTCGATTCCAGGACCCTGAGATCATGACTTGAGCCGAGGCAGAGGCTTAACCCACTGAGCCACCCAGGTGCCCCTGATAACTATTTTTTGATGCACAAAAGTTTGTAATTCTTAAAGTGTTCAGTTTATCTATTCTTTTGGGTTTTTTGTACTTTTTGTGTCATGTTTAAAAAGCCCACCTAGGGGCGCCTGGGTGGGTCAGTGGGTTGAGCCGCTGCCTTTGGCTTGGGTCATGATCCTAGGGTCCTGGGATCGAGCCCCGCGTCGGGCTCTCTGCTCGGTGGGGAGCCTGCTTCCTCCCCTCTCTCTCTGCCTGCCTCTCTGCTTGTGATCTCTGTCTGTCAAATAAATAAATAAAATCTTTAAAAAAAAAAAAAAGCCCACCTAATCCAAAATCATGAAGATTTACATCCATATTTCCTTTTAAGAGTTTTATCGTTTTAGCCTTTATATTTAGGCCTTTTATCCATCTGGGGCTAACTTCTGTATGTGCTGTGGATAGAAATACAACATTACTCTTTTGCATGTATATATCTAGTAGGCTAGAACCATCTTTTCTTTTTTTTTTTTTTTTTAAGATTTTATTTATTTATTTGACAGAGAGAGATCACAAGTAGGCAGAGAGGCAGGCAGAGAGAGAGGAGGAAGCAGGCTCCCTGCTGAGCAGAGAGCCCGATGTGGGACTCGATCCCAGGACCCTGAGATCATGACCTGAGCCGAAGGCAGCGGCTTAACCCACTGAGCCACCCAGGCGCCCCCATCTTTTCTTTTTTTCTGAATTTATTTATTTTAGAGAGAGAAAGAGAGTAAGAGCACGAGTAGGACGGGCAGAGGGAGAGCGAGAATCCCAAGCTGACTCTGCACTGAGTGCAGAGCCCAGCACAGAGCTCTGTCTCATGACTCTGAGATCACAGCCTGAGCACCATCTTTTGAAGAGAATGCTTTCCCCATCGAGTGGCCTTGGCACTCTTGTTGAAAATCACTTGGCTATATTGGGAAGGTTCATTTCTGGAATCTTACTCTATTCCATTGATCTATATGTCATCTCTTTATACTGGTTTCACACTGTTTTGATTACTGTAGCTTTGTGTTAAGTTTTGAAGTCGAGATATGGGAGTCCTCCAATCTCGTTCTTTTTCAGGGATTGAATTGAAGGGTCAGCTTGCCCATTTCTGGGAGGAAAAAAGGCAGTTAGAAATCTGATAGGAATTGTGCGAATTTGTAGATCAATTTTGGGGACGCTGACCATTTTAATAATGGTAGGTCTTCCAACCCATGAATACAAGGTGTCTTTTCATTTAAGTCTTTAATTCCTTTCAGCAGTGTTTTGCATTTTCATTGTGCATGTCTCTCATTTCCTTGGTTAAATGGATTCCCAAGTATTGTATTCTTTTTTTGATTTTATTATAAATGGAACTGTTTAACTCTGGAAGTTATAGAGATTTTCTTTTCAAAGCTTTAGTTTCTGTGCATGCAAAATGGAATTTATGTTAAGTACCTTTTCTCCAGTTGTTGAGTTAGTTAACATAAAGGTTTCAAGTAGGCCTGATAGTTCAAGCTAAATGTTAAATATTGGGCTGTGAACTCTCTGAGGAGTGGAGTTTTGCCATGTGTATTTTTGAGACATTCTTCCTCCCCCGTTCAGGTAACATTTAGTGCCGGGCCTATTGGTACTGAGGGAGTGTAGACAGGTGGACAAATTGTCCTGCATCATCAATTTCAGTTCTGAAGTTTGAAAGTTAACATAGATTGGGAGTTAGGGACTCTAATCCCTCCTTATATTTCATATTTTGATAGGGCTTCTTTTCTTATACAAGTAAATAACTTGTACAATAATTTTACCATCTCTTAAGATAGTGAACTTACTTCTCAAGATGGTTGAATGGACCTTGATTTACTAAAGGAGTTGGAAAGCAAGAATTCATTGCATTGGTGAACTCATAGTCCTTTATGTGCCAAAATTGTAAATGGAATTAAAATGTCTTAATTTATGACATTGTAAGCCACAGTATTAAAGAATCGAGTAGTTTCAGTTCTATGTTAATAATTAGTATGAAATGCAGTCTTTTTTAATTAGGATTATAAAATACTTCCTTTTTCTGAGTACTGTAATTTCTAAAATTCTTATATCAGAAAAATTTATAAATGGTATTTATTTTATAAGTGTAAAACAGAGAAAGCTTTAAACTTGATCTCATGGTAAACAGCATTGGATTTCTCACCCTAAGTGTAACAGCTCAGTTTTCTAAGAACTTGTGTTACTTCTTCTGTCTCCCCAACAGAGTCTGGGTAAGAGTGCCTTTGTTCTGTTTAGCAGCTGGGATTAACTATTAATGATCCTCTGCTGTGTTGAGAAACATGTAGGCAGTTTTCAGGGATTAGTTCCATTACATTTCATTACTGATAGAGGAAGGACACTGATGATGATGCTAATAAAATGAAACATTTATTTAAGCATGCGTATTTTCACATTTTAATGCATTTTTGTATTTATTGTCCTGAAATTCCTCAGCATGGAAAGAACAAAAACAATGCTAACAAATATTGTCTGATGTACTGTTAAGTCTGAAAGCACCCCTGCAGGGTCAGGATGGGTGACCTGGATCTGGGGCTGGTGCAGGCACAGCCAGAGCCCCTGACTCCTCTTCTTGCCTCTTGCTTGCAGGCTTCTGGGGGTGAGTAAGGATGGGAATCCCAGTTTGAGGGGATTGACCCACTTTTCTCACTACAACTTGAAAATCAGTAGCAAACCTTTCCTTTTATTTTTTTAATTTTTTTTTTTTTAAAGATTTTATTTATTTGTCAGAGAGAGGGAGCAAGAGCGAGCACAGGCAGACAGAGTGGAAGGCAGAGTCAGACAGAGAAGCAGGCTCCCTGTGGAGCAAGGAGCCCGATGTGGGACTCGATCCCAGGACGCTGGGATCATGACCTGAGCCGAAGGCAGCTGCTTAACCAACTGAGCCACCCAGGCGTCCCAAACCTTTCCTTTTAAACTAATCTTTCTTTTGGGTTATAAATTGCACTCAGTAATAATTTAAGAAGTGACAGAGGAAACCTATTTCCTCTAGTAAATGAAGTTTGTCATAAGTGGCAGCAGCAGCTACCGTGGAAGTTCAGACTGAAGCCTCACCAGCTGGAGACCTCCTCCTCCTCCTCCAGTCCCCTCCACCTCCCACCTCCGCCCCATTTTAGGGTTTGGCGTGAACACAGTGTACTCCACTGGCACCGTACCACGTTCAGGAACACAAGTAACCCTGTTTGGGGGATTATAGTATGAGGAAATTTGATACTAGAAAAAGACTACTTTTAAGGAAGGGGGTGAAATTGGGACTTCTGTCTAGAAGAATAAAATCAGGTTTGGAAAGTAAGTTTGAATTGTAAAACTTGAATTGTAATTTAAAAATAAGTCCTGAGTAGTAGAGTGTACAAAGACTGTATCAAGTGTTAGTTGTTTTTGACATGTGTTTTCCTACTAAATTTTATATAATAAAGTGATTGGATATCTTTTAATTGGTAATGCAGTTGTAATGAAGGACATTTTTGTAAACTATTTAAGAGTTTTATTATTTTCCCCATTAGTTACTGATAAATAATTATCATTCTTGATACACTTGGCATATTATTGTCCTTGTTGATTTTTCTCATCAATTACTAACCTTCCTGACTCCTCCCGTGACCTCATTTCTCAGTCTCTATCCTCACTTGGGATTCCAACATTTCATTATTATCTTCCACCAACTTGGTCAAATGTTGCACCTTGTGTTGCCTTTTTTCAGTTTTCACTTTGTTCTGGGTTTGCATTCTATTTGAATTGTTGGGAGTATATGAGAATCAGAGAGAGAGAGAGAGAGAAGAGGGTTGATGGGCAGATATAGAGGCTAGGGATAACCAGGGACAGTTTGAATGGTCAGTTCATTAACAATTGTTTTTGTTTGCACAATTTTTGCTTTTCTGTGTGTTCTTATAAAGGATGACTTGAATAGTGAATGCAGGATAGCAAGGACTCCTTTTTAAGACTGAACTGTCTTCATGGTGTTGGCCAGTCAGTCACCGACCTTCTTAGCGGTTTTGCACAACTTGCTTTACTCCTACCCCTTTATGAAGGGTATCGTCTGTGTCCGTTTTTGAATTTTGAGTCGGGAACACAGTACTTGGTCCCAGATGGTAGTATCAGGGCTTGACATTTGAGCCAGAAAGCTTCTGCAGGCCCAACGTTTTTTATTTAAATGGGAGCCCCTTAAAGGTACTTGCAGGATGAAGTTGGAGACACACACACACACACACAGAGAGAGAGAGAGAGAGAGAGAGAGAGAGAGAGAAGGCTGCTAGCCAGCATCCCGGGACAGCAGAGTCTGTGAACATGCGAAAGAGAGCGGAGAAGCAGTTAATTGGTAGTGACAGGAGACGCGGAATTAGGGTCACAGAGGTGTTGAATCACCAGAATGCGGAAGCATTAAGATGGAGAGCAATCCCTCAGAGCACTTGGTAACAGAACCGAGTATCAAGAGCTGCCCTGCCTTTTGAGCAAGATTCTCACTGGGAGGCCTGTGGAGGCATTTTTCTATTCTTAACTTCTAGATGTTTTCTTGCAGTATTATCCTATCACCTGAAGCAAACTGAGCACATACCTGTTTCTTGTAGCCTGAAACGGCTCCAAATATATATAAAGCATTAATTTTAAAAAATCCCCCTTATTTATGTGTATTCAAAATAAAATCAGCTTTGTGAATGATTATGTAAAGAATTTGGCAAGAGAAAAGAAGTTTAGTAAATCTGTTGGAATAACACCCATGAGAAAAGGATGTAGATGTAAGAATTGAGGTCTTATTTAATTTCCATGTCCTCAAAGGAAGGGGGGGGTCCCATGTGAGCTTGTGGTGGGTGTGTAGTGCTGTACAGGACGTGGTAGTCTCATGTTGCCACTGCTCTCCGGATCCAGGTGGATTTGGTGCTGTCCACTTTCCCTCCCGGGTTGTCTGTTCTGTGAAGCATATCCTTTATTGGACTTTATTTTAATAGCACTTACTGGTCACTGCTATTCTGGGTTCTTAGGGACGGGCTTAGCTCTGGACTCAGCCATGTGTCTCCAGACTCATGTTATTAAGTGGAAAATGAAATATTAGAGATAATAGGCCATTAACCAAAGAGTTAAAAATAATCATCTTTACAAGGAATTTGAATATCTTTTAAAGTGTAGGTATGAGAATAAAAGATTTTTGTGAAGAAGGTTTAGGGGTTGGTTAGAAGACCATGAGTTGGGAGATTATGGTGAATTTGTTTTTCCCTTTTGGTGTGTAAAGTGACGAATAATCAGAGTATGATGTCATAGATGGAGCAGTTATAATGGAGAAAGCCGACCAATAGTGATGATTTTAATTAATTAGAGATATGAGAAAATAGAATTTAGAAGCTGATTTTACTTATTTTTTTTTAAAGATGTTGTTTATTTATTTGAAATATATATAGAGAGAAAGCACAAGTGGGAAGGGGAGGGAGAAGCAGGCTCCCTGCTAAGCAGGGAGCCCGATTTGGGGCTCAATCCCAAGACCCCGGGATCATGACTTGAACCGAAGGCAGGCAGAACAGATTGAGACATATAGGCGTCCCGAAGCTGATTTTAAAGAAGCTGAATGTTCTGCTTGGGTTGCTTGTCTTTGGAAACTTACCTGTAGCTCTCAGGGACAGTGGTCTTATGGGGAAGGTGAAGAGTATTCTTGCTATCAGTTGTTAATCTTTTTAACTCTCTGATTTCTTCTTCATAAATTCAGGTGGTCCAGCTAGGTGATGATCTCTGAGGTTTCTCCCCAAGTCTGTAGTTGTTGGAAGCTCTGGCTAATTGTATCTGGAAATGTATATTTAAGGAAACCAAGTTAGCTAGATTGTAACTTTGACTAGAATAGGTTAAGAAAACCATCAAAGACTCAGTAAGTAAGCGTGAATTGCAGTGAAATGTCAGGTCCCCATCCCTAAGGAAGCTGTGGTCTCAGGGGTGTTGGCCAAGAGTGCATATATTTTAGGAATTCTCTAGTGCAAGTGTATGTGATCTGCAGAGGGCAGAGGAGGTGAAGTGTGTGCTGTCTGGGCGCTGTCGGAGGGGAGGTGGCGCTTGGGCTGAGTGAGATTAGAAAAGGGAGGTGGGGGCACAAGGGAAGCAAACTGGGCACTGGGATCCCAGGGAAGGAAACTGTGTCAGAAAAGAGTTGGTGTGAGAAAGCATAGTGTGTTTGGGGGATCACAGAGTAGTGCTGAGTAATGCTGGAACATAAAATAGATTGAAAAGGGTGAGTGGTGGTAATGGTAGCCCAGATGAGACAAGGGTGCTAGTCTGGGATCCTTCAGAAATTTCTGGCTCAGGAGGGTAACGCTGCTGCTGTTCAGGGAGATAAAGACTTTAACAGGAGATCCTAGACTGAGGCTTTGATGAGGTTAGCTTTAAGATGCTATGTTCAGGGCATGTCAGGACCATGTATGTAGGGGAAGATGTCCGGTAGGGTTGGAAGGACTTAAAGTTCTGGGTTGCAGGAGAGAATATGGGACTCGAAATTCAGGTTTAGTCATCCTCAGTGTCCTTTGGTTGTGGATGTCAAGGGAATAGATGGAAGAGTCAGTGAGTAAAAAGAGGTCATGCAAGAGAAGTATCTCTAACAGGTAAGGTTTGTGTGAAAAAAGATGATACGGCAAAGCACCTAGAGTTAGGAGGAGAATCATAATAACACAAAAGGATTAGAAAAACAAACTTGTGTTGTCCCATAATGTTGCTTAGAAATTAGAACAAAATTGTGATTCCCCCCCAAAAAAAATCAACCATAATTTTGAATATGCTTATTCAGACTACATAGGAACCACTTGTTCATTTTCTTTGTGAAATAAAGACGTGTGGCCTTAGTACTCATTGGCCTGAGTGAATAAATAGAGACTGGTTGGTTGAATAAATATGTATTTGCGGGGTTGTAAGACTGCCGCTTTGGAAGAACTGAGGAGTGGTGGTGAAAAGAGTAATTTAGAATTGTGGGGGTAGGGGACACAAGGTTTTAAATTAACTATAAAAGCAGACTGGATCTCTACATGTATTCATAGACTGAAATACCTTCTAAGAGGGTCCAAGGTTTACATGCTAAATAAAATTATAAAGTATTGGAAGGAAACAGGGTGATTTTAAAAATTTGGTGTGGGGAAAATCTAAATGTAGCAGAAAGACTATCATTCATTAAGGAAGATATTGGTGGACTTAAATGAAAAAAAAAAAAAAAAAAAAAAAGGATCCTAGATACGTGAATGAAACAGGAACAGCCAGCTAATTTGTAGTGTGTGTAAGAGTGAGGGGTTCAGGAGGCTGAGGTCTTAGCCAAGGGTTTTTTGAAGACCTGTCTGTCACTGTGAACACCGCATGGAAGGTGTTGTTGTGGGATGGCTTCTAGAGTTGTTAATGAATGTGGGGAGGAATCAGACTATGGCTGATATTGGCAAGGAGGAGTGAGTAGTAGAGTAGACGGGATACACTGGCCTCAGAGTATACAGTATTCACGTAGTATTTGTGAATATTCCTAAACGTTTTAGTCCTTTGGGAGCTAGAAACAAATCTGAAGGTTTAAAGAAAGTGTGAAAATGGTGGTAGAAACCTGTCCGTGCATTATTGGAAACCATTTTGGTTTGGAACTCTCAAAGTTTTAACTTTTGTTTCTAATGTTTATACACTTCCCTAAGAGCTGTGCAGTTGAAACTTGGGGGTCTTCCCCCACCCAAAGATTCTGTTTATTTGAGAGAGAGAGAGATTGTGACTGGGAGGAAGAGGGACAAGTGGACTCTGCACTGAGCCTGGCACTGGTTTTGATCCCACAACCCTGAGACCATGACTCAACCCGAGTTGAAACCAAGAGTCAGACACTTAACTGACTGAGCCACCCAGGTGCCCCTAAACTTGGGGTCTTTCAGCTTATGTGCCCAGATCTTCTGCACACCAAAGTGCAAATTTTTTGTCTTTTTGAAATGAACAATCACCACAATGAAGAAGGATTCAAATGTAACCACATTTCTGACTTGACTAGTTGAGAAACAAGAGTAACTCTCTACATGGGGAGGCTGAGATACAGATTAGAGTTACAATTCCATATATAATCAAACTATAGTGACAAAAAAGTATATGTTGAGCTTGATAGCAAGAGGGAGAAGGTGGATCAAAACTGTGGAAAAGCTGCTTAAGGCAGGACAGACCTAGTGTATATACCTCATTAACTCATTCGACAAGTATTTGTTGCGGATTGCTATTCTCTGCCAGACACTCCCTAGCAGTAGACAAGGAGGGCTGACCCCTGTCCAGCACGACCCTCCATCTGCATGACTGTCACAGAACACTGTATTTCATTAAATCCCCACAGCAGCCCTTTCTGAGCCCCATTATTATCCCCATTTTATAGGAGAGGAGATAGAGGCTTTTAGAAAGTCTAAGTAATTTCCCCAAGGTCATGTGGCTATTAAAAACGTTGGAGGAGCCTGCCTTCATATCCACGGCTGCTGGTGGCCGAGCCTGAGCTCTTAAACGCTGTGCTCTTCTGAAGCTGGGGGTGTGGGTGGGGGTGGGGGCTTAGTAAATGTTTGCTGTGGCACCTGGTGCTGTACTCTGTTAACCACGTAGGAATCCTCAAGGTAAGTTTCATTGTCGTCGTCTCCGTCTCCGTTTAACCACCGTGTGGTGTGCTCTCCCCGGTGGTTAGGGAGTTTGGCCACAGTCTGTGGCAGATTCTGTTCTCTCATCACATGTTCGTGCCGGTTTTATGGAGTGCCCACTGGATGAAGCCGGAGCTTAAACAATTTGGAAAATCCCTTATTTTAACAACGTTGAAAGGCTATATTCTGAACAGGTCCATTGTATTTTAGGCAACAAAAAAACCCCCCAAACTAAACTAATTTTTATTCCCTTTTCCTTTTCTATCTTTCCATATTTCTTTGATTTTTGTAATCAGTATTCTTAAAAATTAAGATTTGTTTTCCCCGTAAAACCCTCCAAACTCTTGAGGTCCACTTTGGACTCCTGTGACTGCCTCTAGTTGAATTTCAGGGGCCAGGTGTTTTATGTTTGGTGTGTGAACTTTTTATTATGCATAGAAATCACATTTATGAATAGGAAAACAGCTTCGCGTGTGAAATAGTCTAATGGGACCTTGTCAGTTTGGATCACATAAAATTACGTACTTTTAGGTTAGTCATTAGTATTTTTAAAGGAAATGTGTTAGGGTCCCCCCCCCCTTTATTTTTACTTCTCCTTCCCTTTTAGTCTGTTATCTTTTTTTTCCCCCCAAATCAGTATCAGCAATTTTCTTTTAATTAAATTGAATTGGCGCTTCCATTTCTATTGCAGATGGCATTGTGAGTCCTTTCCTAAAAGGACAAGTATATTATCTGCTCGGTGACTGGGTGTTGCTGTTCACTTGTGCTGTATTGCGAAGGAGGAGGGGAGAATTAAGGTGTAAAATAGAAGTCTTTTTCTAAAGGAGTTAGGGACTAGGTATTAGACAGATTCTTCAATTAAAGACAAGCAAGAAATTATAACAGGGATTAAAAAAAATTCCAATCTATAAATTGGGGTTCTGGTTTAATATTTCATTCTTAAGTGACAAAAATGATTCACTGAGCCATATTTTTTAGGGCCGGTGAAATGCAAGGAGCCAAGGGTTGAACATCTGTTCCTTACAGCTCATACCTTTCTTACCCAGGCTTCTCAGATGATCTAGGGTATCGAATGCAGTGGTGAGTGTTTCTTGTTTGTGTTTTAATTTGCTGCATTTGAAATCTTCTGGCAGAGCCGTGCTAGTTCTACCTTAAAAAAGAAAACACCCCTCTGCTTAAAAGAAATGGTACTTCCTGCTTTCATAAACAGTCATGTGCATAGTTTAGCAAGGCCTGGTGCCTCTGGAGCTTTTCCCTTTATAGCACCATCGAATCCCAGTCCTAACAGAAGTACTGCGAATCTTGTGGCCTCTTTTTGAACAAAAGGGATCAGAGACAAAAAATCTGTTGATATAAAGCTTGAAAGCAAGGGCAGGCAATCTTGGTTGTGAATATTTTCTGATTTTTCCAGAAATCAAGCAGAAGATTGAGCTGCTGATGTCAGTTAACTCTGAGAAGTCGTCCTCTTCAGAAAGGTACAGCTACATCTCTTGCATGAACAATTAATGGTGTAGCATTGCTAAGAAACAACCAGGACGTGTTTTTTTCCTTGTTAAGTTTGCTGTCTAATGTACTGTACTGCATGCTGGTCATTGTGGTGTATTGAAGATGTGTATTTGGGCAGGCTGTTCTGCTTTTACAAAGGGTAATTGATTTTTTAAAAAATAGTGAAGCCGAATCAGCTGCAGCATGTAACCATAGCCCAGCAGAGCGCTCGTTCATGTGTGACAGCTGTTGGAGGCTTTAGAAAATAATTTACTTCGTTGCAAAACAAAAATCTTGCTTTCTTTAAGGAAATATTAGTATTAGATTTTCTTCCTGTATTTTGAGGTTGTTGCTACAAAATTACCAACATGATTTGTACCATGTAGGTTAAAAATACTTGGCTTTTGGTTGTCATAAATATTTTCTTATGTGGAAAGGGAGTGCCATTTGTAAATAGCTTAGGAATTGCAAACCCACAGATTAGTCACATTCTGAAAGAGATATGATGCTCCTTCAAGTCTGTGCTAGGAAATGGAACAGTCACTGCATGCAGTAATGGTTCGTGCCTGCAGGTAAGGACAAAATGACTCAGAAGTGTTTTTAAAGCAATTATTTTATCTGTCAGTCAAATGCTTATACCTGTAAAAGGAGGTATTTCCTTAAAATTGCTATTTTACTTAATAAATGGAATTAAGATATTTTTATCTCCAGCCAGAAATGAGGCTATATAGTTGCCCATTTTGATATGTAAATATTGTGTTCACCCCTGTTTGCCAAAATTGTGCATACTACATAATGTTTTAAATTGAGGTTCCTGGGCATATAGCTGATGCTTACCTTTCTCTTGGTTACCTAACAGTTTATACTTTATGTTGATATTTTGTATTGAAGGTGTGTTGATTTGTCTCTCTAGTGGTTAGTTTTCAGGTTATCTTTTTTGTTCACAGATTTAATATTTAGGAAAATATTATGGAGGCATGATTTAGTAGTTGAGGATGATCGAGGAAAAGCACTGGGGAAAAAAATGAGGTGAAGAAGCTACCATGGTAAAATGGGTTTAATTCAAGTAAACTAGTGTATGGAAGACGTGAGTTGATGGCAAAATGATGACATTAAATCGATTTATTAGTGTAATTAAGGGAAAGGCTCCTGGCTGTAATTTAGAACATTACAAATAAGATATTAACTGCTTTCTTCAGAAACTGAAAAATAGAAAAATTTATTCACATTTGTGTTTATTTTTATGTAGTTTCTAACTCCTGGTTTGTGGCTAGCCATCCGATTTTGAACACTCTTGTTTGCTGAGATGAAAAACAATCTTGAGTCTTGTGGGTGTTCTGCCAGTAAAAATGGTGGTGATGGGAAGGGAGAGGGTAGCGGTGTAAATAGTGGCGGTCCGGATGCCAACTGTAATGTTGGAGTTTGTTACCAGGAAGAGCATTTTCAGTGGGATGGTGGCAATAATTATGTCAGCTCTTCTGAATAGCATAAATTCTGGGTTGATCAATTGAAGGTTGGACAGAATGGATGAGTCTTGGCGAGAAACACGTTAGGAATGTGTGAGGTTCTATGATTAAAATACATTTTTCTAAGGAAAGGCACTAAAATATTTTGGTAATTACATTTATTTATTTTATTATTATTGTTATTTACTATTTTAAAAGTCTTTTTACCTACACTCTTGTAGTTAAATTCAATGGAAAGGGAGGTTGCATGTGGTTATGGTTTCAAAGTTGAGAAATCAGCCACTAGGCTTATGACAGCTTTATACACACTTTTACCAGAGTTTGTTTGTTCTGCTTTTGGGGGTGCTTAGACATATATGACCCTTGTGATATGCTGACTTCATGGGTGATAAATGTAGTTTATGAGTCAGCCAACACTTTGCAAGGAAGTTGCTTCATTAATGTATATATATATTAAAAAATTGAACTTACGCCTTTTTTCCTCTTCTTTTCAAAAGGCATACAATAATGAGTAGCCAAGCCTTTGTCTTTTCAAAGTGTCTGAAAAAATTTGAGAAACAAGAATATGAAGTTAAAAAAAAATTCATGGCCTAGTAATGCTATATCGTGCCCATGAATGTAATAGCTTGTAACATCAGGTAACATTATATCACATCCTCCAGTTCCTCGTCCTCCAGTTACTTCAGTTATTGAAAGTCTTAGTTGTTGTTGTTGTTTTAATTTAGCTGTTTGAGTGTTTGAGTCATGACCTTTTAAGTCTTAAAGCTATTTGGAATTTACATCTGGTCAGTATTTTTTTTTTTTTTTTTTTTTTTTTTTTTGGTAAAAATGATGAAGAAAGCCTATCTTCTTTAAAAGAAGGGAGAAGCTACTTGTTTGCAGGAAACCAAAACTTAACATTTTCCACAATTGATTTTGTTTACTGCAGCATAGAATGATCTTTTGATATTTCAGGCCATCCAGTGGAGAAGCAACATTTCTAAGTATAAAATATAATAAATACAAACAGTGATGTCCTAATAATTCTTCCATCTCATATTTTTAACCTGCTTCATGGGAATTGCTAGTCCTGTGTGACATCTAGTGTTGGTTGAATCAGTTCTTGTTCAGACAGTTTTATAAAATGGGAGAAACAAAACAAAAAATAAACCTAATTTACTTTTGTGGACTTAGGATCCTTCATTAAGGAATAAATCTGATTAGAAGCAATATATGGAATTTTGAAGGTTGTTTTGGAGCCTAAATAAGAAAATATATTTTCTTAACACATATCTCAATAAAACTTTGACATTTAAGATTATATTTTTACCTTTAACAAAGTAGTGGGGGTCCATGGATGTTATTTTGTAGGGGATGCTAGGAGTCCTGTTCAGAATGGCTAGGAGTCCTGTTCAGAATGGCTGACTCATAGGATGAAATCCATTGGGGTGACAAAATTGTTTTTTGGTTTTAAGCTTTGGAGAAAGGGGGAAAATGTTAACTTGGTTTTTTAAATTAAGGACAGAGAACATTATTGAATGAATTAAACAACAACAAACCACGTGATACCTGATGGATGTCGTTGCCAGTTAAGAGGAACATCTGTCGATTGCAAGGGGGCCCCTTCTGCAGATTTTAGAAGCAAATCGTAACTACCGGTAATCTCCTTTTCAATTGCTGCCTGTTGAATGAGTGAATGTATTCATCTTAAATATGGTAGTGAGAGGACCATTCGAAGGTTACTTCCTTACCTATCCCCATTTAATGAAAAAAAGAAAGCTGTGAACGTTTGTTTGATATAAAAACTAGGTTTTCAAGGTTTTGTTTCTTCTTGACTTTTCTTAGCCACAACACTTCTGGGATTTGGAAATTTATGGGGTGGAGTGGGTGGGGAAGAGGAGGAAAAGGAGTAGTAATCATGATAATAGCTAGCAAAAAGGTGGTAATCATTTATTAAACAGTTCCAAATAGAAGTTCTAAGTGAGGAGGGAGGAGGAGGAGGGGGATGGAGAGGAAGGGCGGGAGGGAGGGAGCACGCATGCGCACGCTGTGCGGAGGCCTCTGACACAGCCTCCCCTGAAGGACCTGAAGTGAGCAGAAGGAACTTTTTGCTTTATTAAAATTTTTGTCCAGCTGTATTGCTAGTTCTTCAGTGAACTCATGAACGAAATCCGACAATTCTTAATCAGTAAAGAAGGGTTGAGCCCAAGGTGCTCAGAGTGAGGATTCCCAGTTTTTACATGCGGACTCCTGGGAGGGTGGGGAGTTTGAGGAGTTTATGAACCTGCATTCACACAAAGCTTTGCTCCCAACTCTCTTGTGAAATGTAAATGTTGTTGTTGTAATTAATAAAGTTCACAGTCTGTCAGAAGTTTGCATTTTCCCAGATACCAAAAGGATCATTTCCTGTGTGTATGTTAGATATTTGACATTTTGGGGGGGTTAAAAGGGCTCTTTATACTGTAGCAGATAAGGGCTAGCTGAGGTTATAGTATCCCACAGAGCTAGCACTTAATTGAATTTATAAATTGGTAACTACCTTCTTCAGGAGAAGAGAGAAAGGAAGAGGGAGAAAGTATAAAAACATTGGCGCTGTGGCCTATGTTCTGCCGATGCTGTATAAACAGGATTGTGAGAAGTGATAGAGATTGTTGTCCCTACCCCAGCATAAGAAGGGCATTTGAAACACACAGAGAACCTTTGCTATTTTTGTGTGTGTATTTTAATTCCTTTTCTTATTTTGGAGCCTCATAAGTGAAAGAGAAAGGGCATATGATAATGATGCGTGGTTGCAGAAAGCAAAAAGGGAAGCCTGGAAGAATAAGGGGAAGGGAGGGGGAATATTTAAAAATCAGGATGGGAGAGATAAGTCAAGGGTATTCGGGGGAAAGGGTCCAGGACCAAGGTGTCTTTTATTTGTTCTTGTGTCAAATGTATTTTCCTCCATGTCTCTGTGGTGAACTAAGAGCAGTCATGGAAGGATAGCCAGATTTTACAAAAAAATTCCCTCTTCCGGGGTGCCTAGCTGGTTCAGTCGCTAGAGTGTCTGACTCTTGATCTCAGGGGTTGTAAGTTTGGGTCCCATGTTGGGTGTAGAGATTACTTAAAAAACCCAAAAACACGAAAAAAGAGATCTTAAAATTCTCTCTTCATTGTAATTTCTGTCTACCCATTCCAGCTCCCAAGGCGGGGTGGGTAGTTAGTGGTGACTGTCTCTCTCTTTCTCATCGTCACTTCAGCCA
This sequence comes from Mustela putorius furo, assembly GCF_011764305.1. Taxonomy (NCBI): domain Eukaryota; kingdom Metazoa; phylum Chordata; class Mammalia; order Carnivora; family Mustelidae; genus Mustela; species Mustela putorius. The sequence continues at coordinate 19,249,299 of NW_025421998.1, forward strand.
TAGTCTGAGCTTGCAGGGCAAGTGCACTTGGGACAGACTTTCCCTGAGTGGTGAGAAGAGATGACAGTGTGGTCTCCCTCCATTCAGTCATTGTGCTTGCTTCTGTTTTCATTTAATTTTTACTAATATGTTTATTGAAAGTATGTATGGGAAAGTGCACAGATCATAGATCATTATGAAATCCAATTATTGGGTTTTCTTTCTTATGTAGTTTATGTTTTATGAGTTGTATCTAAGAAATCTTTGCCAAGCCCAAGGTCATTAAGATTTTCTGCTAGGTTTACTTAATAAAGTTTTTGGCTCTTAATATATTAAGACTGGGATTCATTTGGGTCTTAGTAGTAAGGTAAAGATGAAGGTATTTCCAGATAGGACTGTTCATTTGGGTCTGTTTTTGAGCATCATCTATAACTAGAAACCCTTTGTACACACTTTTGGTCTGTCTTCTTCCCCCACCCCCATTACCTGTGAGATGCCATTGTGTTTTGTGCTTAGCGGGAGTTGGCTGGGAGTTGGCTGGGTCTCGTTGCTGGGCAGAATTCACCGTTTGAATGTGCCCCACTGCATTTATCTATTCCGCTGTTGATGAGCATGTGGGATGTTTGCAGTTTGTTAGGAACACTGCTGCTCTGAGCATTTGTATACATACCCTTTGGGGAGTGGACCAGTGCATTTCTGTTTTGTGTGCGCCCAGGAGCGTAATTGCTAAGTGTTAGAGCGATATTGCCACTTTTCCAGAGCGAGTGTGCCAGTCTGCACTCACCTAGCTGTTCCAGCTGTTCTCCAGGTCCTGGTGAGGCTGATACTGTATACATCCTTTTTCTGTCTTCCCAGTTCTTTTCCCTTCCCCTTTTCTTTCTCTGTCAGAATTCTGATAGGTGTGCGGGTGTGACCAACAGTTTGAGCCTTTGGGAGGAGAATTAGATAGAGATAAGGGACTTTCTGAGTACCAGCTTTCATGAAGGAAATTAGAAGTTTAGACCAAATGGGAATCATAAGGTGTAGTTATCTAAGGTACTGCTCTCCCACTGACTAATTCTGATGTTTATACTGGGCCCTGTAGGCCACAGGTGTTACCATTAGTTTTCAGACTTGGTCTCAGTGGCAGAATTACTTCTTCATTTAAACCTTATTAGAGGCCTATCACAGAAAACATAAAAGCCCTGGGTGAGAACCGGGGAAGTAATCAGAGCCTCAGTTCTTGGTACTCAGCCACCATCACCACGCCCCCGGCCCTGAGAACCCCTCCATAGACCTCTGGTAGGCCACCTTGGGTCTGACCAAGAAATGAGAACATTTTTGATATGTTTTGATTTTATATTACATTTTTTATAATGTTAAATTTGTATAGTTGTTACATTTTATATCATAGTCTCTTAAATTTCTGTATCATACACCTAAATAAAAGTATACTATTGGGGGCGCCTGGGTGGCTCAGTGGATTAAGCCGCTGCCTTCGGCTCAGGTCATGATCTCAGGGTCCTGGGATCGAGTCCCACATCGGGCTCTCTGCTCAGCAGGGAGCTTGCTTCCCTCTCTCTCTCTCTGGCTGCCTCTCTGTCTACTTGTGATTTCTCTCTGTCAAATAAATAAATCTTTAAAAAAAAAAGTATACTATTGTCTTTTAATGTCTGTTTTTTTAAAAAAAAAAGGACAATTATCTGCACTTCCTTCCTGTTGGTCATTATTTATGTGGTCTAGATGCAGTAATTTCTGGATTATTGTGTTTATTATCAATTTAAACTTTCTGCTTCCTGGTGCCTCTCTGCAGGGCTACCATGTTAGAGCCAGCACAGCCTTCCTGAGCTTGGATCTGCTCAGGCAGGGCCCTCTGCTTTAGATACCCCTCAGCTCTCTCCCCACTGTCCTTGGCAGAGAGAACTCCATACCTGAGCCGGTGAGGCCGACTTCAGGCTCCCTGACTGCACTCCTCTCCTTGCTTTAGTCTTATGCTGCTGCTATCCCTCCCATCTTAAGGAAGCCCTGCTGAGGTCTGATTACACCTGTTGTAAGCCCTTGTAGAACTGTGTACCTCTCCTTTCTAACATTTGTCACAGCTGCTGTTTGAAAGAGGGAAGTATCAGTGACATTTGGTCTCCTTATTAGTTTACTTAGTATTAGCCCCAGCTGAAGAACTTAAATATAGAAGTATTTTCATTGTGGAATGTTTTTATTTTATATCATCATTTGCGGCTTACAATTTGGGAACTTTTGGGGAAGACTTTTTTGGTATAGGGCATCATTTTATGATGTTGGCTTAGAATAATAGAGTATAGCCATATATAGTCATAAATGGTTATATGTATTCTCACATATAGTCAGTTCTAGTAATAAGCTAATTTAACTCAGAGTAGCAACGTTATGCATCTCAGGTTTTTCCGTCACCATAAAAATGCAGTTTGTTATTACAGATATTTTTTATATTTGTTATAATATAAAATGGAAATTAAAGTAAATCTGAACACTTTCCTTCTCGTTGCCAAAGTGGTAACATCAAATGATAGCCATTTCTTCCCCAGATGTTAGTGTTTTGTATATCGCCTTGGTGCTGTTTGTCTTGGTTATACTTCATCCTTTGCTGTTATTTACTTAATAACAAGTCTTTTGCTTGTTTTTAGTTGTGATAAATGTATGTAACATAGATTTTTTTTTTTAAGATTTTATTTATTTATTTGACAGAGACATGACAAGCAGGCAGAGAGAGGAGGAAGCAGGCTCCCCGCTGAGCAGAGAGCCCGATGCGAGGCTCCATCCCAGGACCCTGGAATCACAACCAGAGCCCAGAGCCGAAGGCAGAGGCTTAACCCACTGAGCTGCCCAGGCACCCCTGTAACATAGATTTTTATAATACTTTCTTAAGGTTAATTTTCTTTAAAAAGAAATCTTTGTATTCCTACGAGAATTTTAAAAAACAATTTCTATTAAGTCCTGTCTCGATTCTCTTGTCTGATAAAGGTTTTAGGCCTGGCCATATGTTCCCTCTGTTTACAAAGGAAATTAAACTGGCAAGTGTCAGAAAGGAGCTTAAATATGTGTTAGCACCAAAGTGAGACATGCTCTCCGATAGACTCAGATAGCCTGAAAAGTCAGGAAAAGAATAACTCTCTCAGTATGTGATTCATTGTAATTCAGTACCAGGTCCCAAGTGTTACCTGTCACTGTTTAGTGTACCCACAGTAGAACTTTCTCTGTGCTTTGGGAACTGCCCTCCTCTCCACCCCCAAATGGCAGAGCAGGGAAATTTTGCACACATGTGAACAGCTAGTGTCAGAGCAACAACGACAACAATAAGAGATAACTCTAGCTCTCATAAGCATATTACAGATTCCCTTGGGAGCAGAATTCTCCCGGCTACTGGCTGGAAGAAATTAAAGACTAATTTTAGTGTACATTACATGTGTCCTCCATCCATCATCTGTCCATCCGTCCGGCATTTCTCAGCAGCTGCTGTGCACTAGCCAGTCAATGATTTGGAAATCTGGGAGCAGCAAAGTCAGCATGAAAGCATAGGCTCTTGACAGAAGAGGCCTTGGTGTGTGTCTTACCCCTGGCCTAACTCGGTCAGTGTTTTGGGCATGTGGTATGCTGAGCACTGTTTCAGGGACCGCTCCAGGGGGAGGCTCTTGGCACTTTTTTGAAAAGATCACAAATAACCAGTTATTGCACTTTGGGTGAACGTACATAAAGGCTAGGGGTGAGGTGAAGGGGTTATAGACATTTGCCTACCCACGGCAACTGTGAGTGAGTGAGGAGGGCAGGTGCGGCCTCCACAACACTGGAGACCACAGTCCCATCTAGAGATGTGGCTGCTGTTACACTTCAGTTAAAAAAGAAAAAAGAGGAAGGGGAGGGAGAATTGGGGAGAAGGAGCATAGAGAACTCAACACCCTTTCCTGTGCTGCTTCAAAGGCAAAAATAAAACCAAAATGGTTTTTGTGAATTACTCTGCACCTTTATGATACCAAAGCTATTGGAAATAAACAGAATGATTTGCAATGTGAGAGTACTAAATTTGTTATAGTTTATACAGTGTAAGGAATATGATGCAGAGATTAAACTGTGTTATAGAAGACTTAATAATGCAAAAATATTATTAAAAGACAGTATAAAAAAGAGAGTAGGTACGAAAGATGGAAAACAGGTGGCAAAAAAGTTTTTTAAAGATACTCTAGCTTCTGTAAACCAAGAGTTTATAATATAAGGGTGTGTGTGTGTGTGTGTGCACGGGTGTGTACGAATGAGCCTATACACACAAATATATGGTATGCAAAGACACACTGTCTAATTCTGCAGTGGTTGGTGGTGTTACACGTCTGTCCTTTTGACCTGTTGGTATGTAATGCAGTTTTTCTTTTTTTTTAAGATTTTATTTACTTGATAGAGATCACAGTAGGTGGAGAGGCCGGCAGAGAGAGAGAGAGAGAGAGGAGGAATCAGGCTCCCCGCTGAGCAGAGAGCCCGATGTGGGGCTCGATCCCAGGACCCTGGGATCATGACCTGAGCCAAAGGCAGAGGCTTTAACCCACTGAGCCACCCAGGTGTCCTGTAATGCAGTTTTTATGTGTTTTTGACATCAAGTATTTATAAAGAACTCGTGTCCTTCCAAAATAAATAAGTAAATAAAGAAGTGGCTGCTGATCCACTCTTGCTGGCTGCTGACATGTTGAAATACAAGCCAAGCTGTGCTGCCTTTTGTGATTTTTAGGAGAAGTTGAGAATTCGTTTTTTTTAAATGTCAGATCTCTCATTTTTAATTTATTTTGTAAAGATGTTATTTTTAAATAATCTCTACACCCATTGTGGGGCTCAAACCTACAAACCTGAGATCAAGAGTTGCTCACTCCATTTAGCCACCCAAGGTGCCCCCAGAGCTCTCACTTAAATGATGATCCAAGTTAAAAACAAAACTTGTACCAGCCTTAAAAGAAAAGAGTATCTGCCGTCTGAATTCAACTCATGGTAAACTGTGCTGGAGCACGTTGATTTACAGTCTGGGGGCCACAAACCTGTGTGGATTTACAGTAAAGGATTTTCAAGTCCTGTGAGTACTATAAGCATTATCTGTCTACGGGAGGCACACAAGTCCAACTATTGTTTTACTAAGAAGTGTGTGTCTAGGTTTTTCTGATGGTGATCACTGCTCTAATAACTGTGTACTAAGGTACCAAAATTTAGGAAGATCTCAACTGTTTGAAGTAGGAAGGGCCCCTGAAAGGGTGCCCACCATGGTAGAACTTAAACTTCAGTAAGTTAACCTGACAATTACAGAGGTACAGCAATATCCTGTTTGTGCAACTGTCACCTCCTTTTCTCCTTCCTCCTTTTCTCCTTCCCCTTTTCCCTTATTTTTCCATCTTTCTTTTCCCCCTTCACCCACACTCGTCCTACAAAAAAAGATTTTTGAGGCTAGTTAGAAGAATATCTACAATGCAATAAAGAAAGGGCCCGAGAAAGTGCAGGTCAGGGTAGAAGGTTGTGATGGTGGATAGTCAGAAGCAGCCCCCTCCCCGCGCCCGCCCCCGCCCCAGATGCATGGCATTGCTATGCACCTGCTCATGGTGACTGGCATATTTGGTGTTAAAGTCTCCTGACAGCCAGACTAAAGAAAAAAGTAATGTTGCTCTTACTTTTAAGGAGAAAATATACTAGTTCCGGCAGGAGAACTAAACCTTTTCTTTAACTTAATTATGATTAGTATTATTTTATATATATATTATATATATATATATTTTTAAAGATTTTATTTATTAGAGAGAGGGAGAGAGTGTGTGCTTGTACAGGAGCAGGGAAGAGGGCATGAGCGAGGGAGAAGCAGCCTTCCATCTGAGCAGGGAGCCTGACATGGGGCCCAATCCCAGGACCCTGGGATCATGACCTGAGCCGAAGGCAGATGCTTAACCGACTGAGCCAGCCAGGTGCCCTTTACTGTCTTTTTCACATATCTCCAGTTTATTCATTTTAGAAAATTGAGATAAAAGGGACACAAAAAGCACCATGCTTTTATCACTAAAGGTCAGTCACCATTATTAATTTTTTGAAGTTAATATTTTGTTTTACTATAAGTACATCTATAAAAAATCAAGCAGACATACTTTAACAGGATCACCACCATCAGAAAGAAAACCCAGTATCATACTGACAAATTACTTTGGAATTGGCTTTTTATCTCATGCAGTCTTTCTTGTGTTATTAAGTAAATCTTCTGTAGCATCATTTTTTTATGGTCTCATTTTTAAAGGCTGCATAGGTCTGAATCTGTGATAGGGATGGGCATACTGTGATTGTATTTATGGAGTCTGGGTGGTCTTAGAAGTGGAATGGCTTGCAAAAGCCAGCTTGTAGAGAGTCTTGGGCAGGAGTGTTACATTGCTCCCCAAAGATAGGGCTTTACACTCTCACTGGCAGCCGTACACTGGTATCTGGGAGTCTCATGGCCATGTGTCGATGGCGGACCGTGTGCTAGTCACTGCTGACCTGTACCAGTCCTGCTCCCGAGCTCTTCTCTCCGGGGAATCCAGCTGCTTCTGTGATGCTTCAGTGTTGCTCTGGGTGTGCATACGCGAGAGCAGAGTCCATGAAACCAACTTTAACAGACTGTAAGACACAGTAGATTCTTGTATTCATCCGCATTTATGAAACGCTGAAGTGATACTGAGTGCCTTTGTTAATGAATCTTAATCTTGTAAGAAATTTTAGGAAGTTAGATGATAGAAACTTCTCACCCGATACAGATGACAGAACGTTTAACACCAATGATAGGCTTTCCTTTAAAAAAATTTTTTTTAAAGGTGTGTAGTAATTAAGATCCTCTAACCCTCCTTGTGGGGGTTGTGAACTAGGGCCTTGTTGTGTTTAGTAAGTATTCACTGACTTTATTGTAAAAATTAATCACCTTTTTAGTCAAGATCTATTTTTGGCAAACTGCATTTTTCCTGCTATAATTTTGAGTTTTGGAGGGGCGGGTCCAGCAGTGTGAGTGTGTTTCTGTGTGTTTCTGTTGGGAGGCTGAAATGAGAAGTTGAAGTCCTCACATTGGCTTTGTAGTCTGGGGAGAGAGCGTGTGAGAACTCAGAGTGAATTGAAACATTGTGGTACCATTTGGGAACTCCAGATAATTCTGTAAGGCTGGGAAAGAGGTGTAGGAAAGGTAGGGACAACAAATCAGAGAGACACTGTGCCTTGGCAGCAAGGATTCTTCTGTGCAGTGGTAAGGATTTTGGATTTTATTTTATTTTTTAAAAGATTTTATTTATTTAGAGTACATGAACAGGGGAAGAGGGAGAGAGAGAAAGAGTCTCAAGCAGGCTTCATGTCCAGCTTGGAGCCTGACGTGGGGCTCCATCTCACGACCCTGAGATCAAAACCTGAGCCAAACCCGATTTGGAGGCTCAACCAGCTGAGCCCCCCAGGCACCCAGGCTTTTGGATTTTTTTTTTTAAGATTTTATTTATTTATTTGACAGAGAGAAATTACAAGTACACTGAGAGGCAGGCAGAGGGAGAGAGAAGGAAGCAGGCTTCCTGCCGAGCAGAGACCCCGATGCGGGACTCGATCCCAGGACCCTGAGATCATGACCTGAGCCGAAGGCAGCGGCATAACCCACTGAGCCACCCAGGCGCCCCGCCAGGCTTTTGGATTTTAATGCTGAAGTTTACCAAGAGCCATTGACAGGGTTTAGCAAGGGAAATGTTCTGCCCATGTGTAGAATTTACACATGTGCCTGTGAGCATTAAAGTCCGGTCTCAGACTTTTTAAGAAACTCTTAAGAAATGTATTTTCCCCTCTAGGATTGAATCAGAGGTTGCAAGATGTGTTGTAGAGCTGGTGGCAAAATGTTACCATGCATTTGCTCTGGGAAGGGGTGGTAGCATTATGGCAGTATTTACCATTTGAATGACAGAGGGTAGGTAAATTCCTTGATGCTGTGATTAGTAAACATTGAAGTGGATTACCACAAGAGCTTGTGGAGTGTGTTTCTCTTCAAGATTTTTTTTTAAAAAGGATTTTATTTATTTATTTGACAGAGAGAGAGATCACAGGCAGGCAGAGAGAGAGAAAGAGAGAGGAGGAAGCAGGCTCCCTGCTGAGCAGAGAGCCCGAATCGGTGCTTGCTCCCAGAACCCTGAGATCATGACCTGAGCTGAAGGCAGAGGCTTAACCCATTGAGCCATGCAGGCGCCCCTCTCTTTAAGATTTTTAAGAGACTGGTTCTGGGGCGCCTGGGTGGCTCAGTGGGCAAAGCCTTCTGCCTTCCAGTCCTGTCATGATTCCGGTCATGATCCCGGAGTCCTGGGATTGAGCCCCGCATTGGCTCTCTGCTCAGCGGGGAGCCTGCTTCCTCCTCTCTCTCTCTCTCTGCCTACTTGTGATCTCGGTCAAATAAATAAATAAAATCTTAAAAAAAAAAAAAAAAAGAAGAAAGACTGGTTCCTTATTTGTTTAGATGGATAGGGTTGTCCTGAGGACAGGTGGTTGGCCTGTCAAACCTTAAGTATTTTTTTCTTTGTTCTATATGGTTAGTCATGATTACAGAATTTTTGTGGTTAATAATTTGTTGCTTTTTTTTCTGAGCTTTTGTAGTTGAAAGGAGAGGATATCGATTATGGATTTATTGCTGTGGTGGTATCTTTGATCCTTCTAAGGTTTCCGCGTAGATGAAAGTGTTTATTTCCAAGCAAACAAGTGGGAAAGTTGTGTTTGGGCATGCGGAGCTGTGCATTGTCCCACCGGTGCTCGCTGGGTCCCTCCGCTACCATTGCTCCTGCGCGGCTTCTGCTGCTCTCGCGGCCCACGGAGCCGTCGTGTTCCTGGCGCTATCTTAGGCCTGGTGTGGCAGTCTGAAGGCTCCTGGAGAAGAACACAGTTGTTACCCTGCTTCTCTCGGAGGGGCTGTCAAATATTTAACAGGTAGTAACAGAAATGGAACTGCTTATTTGTGGCCACCCTTCTGGTAGTTGAAAGCAGTCAGTTCACGGAGAGCATTAAAGGCCTTCTGTTTCTTAGGACTAGGTGTTACGAGGGAGCTGTTTGTAGTGATACTTTATATAAATGCAAATTGAGCATTTTCCATGCAATTTTTTTACATTTAATGTTTTGAAGTAGATGTACTGAAGTTAACTTTTTCTAGAAATAAGGCTCTGTCTACTTACCTCCTATGATCTGATCATTTTTGTGGTTCTGAACTTAAGAATTTCCACCAAGAGTTCAGTGGCATCACACCATACCTGTGCGTGAGGTAAATCCTGTCTCTCTCTGCATGTGGAATTACCGGGTGGTGACTGACATTGTGTCCTCTGTGAGTCCGGCGCAGCCAGCCTTTTATCCAGGGGTCAACACATTAGTGTTCCTTTGTATTGTTTGTTACGTGTGAGGGCATGTGGTACAAAATGGTGTGTTTTGGGACATTAGAGTAACAAGTAGCTCAGCGACGTGGTCATGCTTTGAGAGACACGTGGACAACAAGAGCTCATGTGAAGAAATCAAAGATTCACACGCCTTATCGCCTGTCATTCTACCTCCTTCACTCACTGAAAGGAAATGTTAGGAGGAATCACCACATTTCCAAAGTTGTCATTTTTTTTTTTAAAGTAGGTTCCATACCCAACATGGGGCTTGAACTTAATGACCCTGGGATCAAGAGTCCCATGTTCTCCCAACTGAGCTAGCCAGGTGCCCCTAAAATTGTCATTTCCCCTCTAACTTAAACACAGTTGAGGTGGTAGAATGTAAAAGTTCATTTATGAATGATGCAACTCAGTTATAATGATGCATTTTTATTAACTAATCAACAGCATTTCACTAGTCCTTTTGCCCCGGCATACGTAGATGAATAGAATGAGAAAAAAATCACAGCAAGGAAGAGCTTGGAGATCCAGTGATTCCTCCACACTTGTCTTCTGAATGAGGAAGACTGATGCCCCACATGGTGAAGTGATTCCTCTAAGCTTCCACACTGGATTCTTTTTTTTTTTTTTTTAAAGATTTATTTTTAATTTTAAAAGTTTTTTTAGAGAGAGAGAGAGAAAGTGAGTGGAGAGGGGGAGAAGGAGAAAGAATCTGAACAGACTCCACGCTGAGTACAGAGCCTGCCACGGGGCTCAGTCTTACAACCTCGAGATCATGACTGAGCTGAAACCAAAAGTAGGATGTGCCCCTAGATTCTTGTAACCCATAACTTTTAGTACTTTAAGTTTAGAGTCTTGGAACATTGTACAAAGAAATTGGTCTGATGGTTTCCTTTTTCTTTAAGAAAAACAGGAGTGGTGATTTTAAAATTATACGAGGACTGTTCTTCTAGCTCTGGTCTAGCCAGAGAATGGAAGAAATAACTAGTGCTTTGTGTTTTTGTGTGTGTTTCTTTTAAGATTTTATTTATTTATTTGACAGACAGAGATTACAAGTAGGCAGAGAGGCAGGCAGAGAGAAAGAGGGGGAAGCAGGCTCCCTGCTGAGCAGAGAGCCTGATGTGGGGCTCCATCCCAGGACCCTGAGGTCATGACCTGAGCTGAAGGCAGAGGCTTCAACCCACTGAGCCACCCAGGCGCCCCACTAGTGTTTGGTTTTATAGTGCTTTCCCCTGTTCACTGTTAGTTTCATTCTTTAAACAGTTCTCTAGAATTACAGTGTGGTTAGGTGAGAAAACCAGTGTGTTTATATATGATGATGTCATGCTCCGGGTGGTGGTCCGGGTTGTGCACAGCCCCACCCTCTGCAGGGTACGTGGAACGACCAGGATTTCGAGGGTTTCCACGTACAGGGTGTCTTGAGTCAGGTTGCGTGCATTTAATAAGCACATGCACTCCTAACATGTTCCTCCAGCAGTATCAGTGTACAAGCACCAATAAGGCAGTGTGACTCGGGCTGCCAGCCGTGGCCATGGAACAAAGCAAAGGTAATGGCACACGTGGACAGAAGTCACACTTCTGCTGTCGTCTTCCCTTTATCACCCATCCTGGCCCGACAGGGCTTCTTAGCCCCAAATCTATTCTGTCTGAAGAGAATTATGCAATTTCTTAGGCAGGAGGACCAGTGACTCTGACCTTCTAGAGTCACAGAAGCTGCTTCATTTAAGTACTGGCAGCCTCTTCAGAAGAAGGTTAAGAAAGGTCATCAGTACAGTCAGTTCTGATGCGGAGGATCAGACTTCATTTTAGCTACCGTTTAATACATTTTGTTAGGCGCCATTATTCTGTCATATTTTGTTCAGTTAATGGTTAAAGACTTAGAACAATAAAATGAGAAGCCTGGGTGGCTCTGTCATTAAACATCTGCCTTCAGCTTAAGTCATGGTCCTGGGGTCCTGGGATCGAGCTCTGTATTGTGCTCCTTGCTCGATGGGACGCCTGCTTCTCCCTCTTCCACTCCCCCTGCTTGTGTTCCCTCTCTCGCTGTGTTTCTTTCTGTCAGAATAAGAAATCTTTAAAAAAAAAAGAGAGAGAACCCTGTAAAAGGTGTAGCTCCTTTTTTTTTTTTTTTTTAAATGTGTGTATATGGTACTTTGATGATTGTTAGCAGTCATGTAGGTATTACGTTTAGTGGTCAGTGGTACGTTGAGAAAGCTGCTTGCTCTTTCTTCTGTCACCAAATTTGTAACCTTTTCTAGGCACGCTTTTACTTAGTCCTCAGAGCAGTATGATCTCTGATTTATGGGTGGTTTGGAGTTAACAGCCAAAGCCATAGAGCTGATGAGTTTAAAAAGTGTCTCCTTTTTTTTTTAAGATTTTATTTATTCATTTGACACAGAGAGAGAGTAGAAGCAAGGGGAGCAGCAGAGGGACAGGGAGATGCAGGCTCCTCACCAAGCAGGGAGCCTGATGTGGGACTCAATCCTAGGACCCCAGGATCAAGATCTAAGCCGGAGGCAAACACTTAACCATCTGAGCCACCCAGGTGTCCCATAAGTGTCTTCTTTTTACAACACTGAATGAATTTGTACTTCCTCTATAGAGGAGAATGGTTAACGGCGGAAAGAAAGACTTTGTTAATGTGCAGCCTTGTGCTGTGGTTGTAGTTGTAATGTGAGCCCCTGGAGATGTGGTTTTGATTCCCAGTTCACATGGCTCTGTGAGCACCAGGACCCTCCTTTCTTCTCTGCAGTACACTGCATTTGAATGTCAGCTGTGGGCCTTGCCTGTAGGACCAGGGTCAGCTGTGGCCCTTGCCTGTAGGACCAGGACCCAACGTTGACCATTGTATATATTAGTGCTTCACACTCACTTATCTGATGCTTTCTTTCCTTTTTGTTTTTAAAGATTTTATTTAGTTGTTTATTTATTTGGTTTAAAGATTTTATTTTTAACTAATCTTTGCACCCAGCATGGGGTTCAAACTTAGAACCCCGAGATCAAGAGCTGGATGCTCTACTGGCAGAGCCAGCCAGGCGCCCCTCACCTACCTGATTCTTGAAGTTATTTGAGCTGTGAGCTATACGTGTAAAGGGAAAAGCTTCCTTTATCTGGAAATGCCACTCATCAGCAGATTTAACTCCTGACAGTTCGAGGCAAATGAAAGATTACTGTCACTGGCCAGTTACTGAAATTGGTAAAATTTGTAGCTGTCCTCAGCATTCAAAATACCTGGCACTGAAATACGTACATATACTTAATATAAGAAGTTTCTGTTTTTGGTTAGAAAAAAGTTGGGACAGAAGATGAACTAAGTCATCCTTTTCAATTTCTTTGGGTTCTTCATTTCCTTATCCAAATGTTGGCCCTTCCTTGGGGTCTCTGTCCTAGGTCTTTTGCTCTGTTCGTCTGCATTCTCTCTGAAGATGATCTCAACTGTTTCCATGGTGTTGAGTACCATCTGTCTGCTGGTGACTCCCAGATTTCTATCTTAGCTCTCCATTCTGAGCTAGACATATGTATTAACCTGCTTACTTTACATCATTACCTAAATGTCTTTTGAAACCATACCATAAACAAAGTCTTTATCTTGTTTAATCCTTCTTCACTGTGCTGATAGGTTATATGGCCGATCTGTGTCTCACTGTTCTGTCTTGTAAAATGTAGTTGTAAGGGGAGGAGAGGGAATAAATCATGCGTTTGATGTATGGCTGCCCTTAGGGGCTCTGGAGTCACGGACGAAAATTACCCTGTATGTTTAAATGTTAATGCTAAATTTTTCCCTGCTTCTGTGGGTTTAAATGAACATTATAAATATCTTTGAAAGAAAGCAGAAGGCACCAGGAAATTTTGCAAGGTATATACAAGGATAGAAAGAATTTCCCTAACTTCACCCCAGCAAATAGTGAGGATTTTTGCTGATGTGGACAGTTGGAATTTGAACTGTGTGGGTGTGCTGATAGAGAACTTTTTTTTTTTTTAACAATACAGTAAGTTATTTTTTCTTCCTTATGATTTTCTTGACATTTTCTTTTCTCTACCATACCTTATTGTAAGAGTACAGTATATAATATACAAAATGTGTGTTAATTGTTTCGGTTATCGGTGAGGGTTCCTGGCTATTAGTAGTTATGTTTTGGGGGCCCCAGAGTTACTGTTCAGGATTTGGTGCCCTCACCCCGCACTGTTTGAATGCAGCTGTGTACGGAGTTCTTAAGCTTTTCTTTGTAGCAGCTGCTGGAGCTGCTGGAGCCGCTGTCCTCTCTCTGCCAGATTTCTTGCTTATGTTACTTGTTAACTCTCAAGCTCAAATTAGGGGCCTGCTGTGACCAGGAATGGTCCTTCTGTCTCTCAGATTTTGTCACACTGCTCATTTTAATTAAAAAAAAAAGTGAGTGTTTATAACTTTCTATAGATTCAAAATCCTTGGCATTGCCTTATCCTCTCAATTTGCCTCCCAGTCCACATCTGGTTGGTCCCTGGGGGTTGTTAATTCTCTCACAGAAGTTCTTTCCCAACCGTGTGCTCCCCTGTGACCTTCGTGCCCTGCGTTTACTCCAGTGCTGCTCGGTCTCCTTCCTGACTGCCACTAGCCTATCCCCTCCGCCCATTGTGCCATCTCTGGGATGGCATTCCTAAAAGACTTACTCATCTTGCTTGAGAAGGTCTTTCACTGTCTGGTGCTCCCCAGCTGTACTTCTTGCTGCCCCGCCGTCTTGGTCTCGCCATCCTTGCTGTGTTCACGGATGCTCTTCCCGCTGCGTGCACCTCACTGCTCTGATAGTAACCCCAGTTTGCACTGCCCCTTCAACACCCCTGCAGAGCATCCTTCTCTTTGTGTCTCCCCGAAAGCCATTGATACATGTGTCTGAGAAGCAGCCTGTCACCCCACGAGACTGTGAGAGACAGTTTTATCCATCTTTGTGCTCCTGGCACGTCTTCTGGCCTGTATAGGAGACACAAACGTTTATCTGAATGAAGGTTTTTCAGTTTCTTTCCCGATTAGTAAGGAAGTTTTCTCTGAGGAAAGATTATTTTTGTCTTTTTTATTAGACAGTATTAGGCAAGGATTCCCTTATTTTATTCTCTTCTGAAAAGCTTTGTTATATGTTTGTTTCTGTAGCTGTTTTGCCCAACCTTGCTGTGCTTGGAAACCCTCACATTGTCTTCGGTGGGATCTCCAGCGGCTTCTGTCTGGTAGCACTCTTTTCTTCTGGAAGTACCTACCTGATGTTTGAATTACCTGTGAGCCACGGGCCTTGGGAGGCATACCAGTTCAGTAATGGCAGAACTGGGACTTGAGCCTTCCACTACCTGTTTGTCTCGTGCTTTTTCCCTTGCGTGTGACTGATGGCAGCAGCAAGAACACTAGGCACAGCTCCCTGGATTAGAGTGAGAAAATTTTGTTGATACCACTTAAATTTTAAGTGATTCACTGAACTGCAGCTATTTGATCAGTATGTTCAAATTTATAGAAAATTATAATCTTGATATCTGAAATTTAAAATTTTGTATATTTTCTCAAATTCCAAGTTTATTAAAATTATCAGTTTTGTTCACAGCCCTAAAATTACCATTTACTATTTAAGGTTGTTTTACAAGTGACTTTAGGATTTTAATTTTAATCTTGGTCACCTTTGCTCCTTCTCCGGTTCCTCAACTATAAAATGACTAACACAGACTTGGAAAATTGAGATTAGAATGTAAAGATGTCCAGCCTTTTTGAACTTTGGCCACACCTCTACCAGAATAAATAAAATGGGGAAGTAGAATTAAATATTTGAAATGCTACTTCCTTGGCATCTTTAAGCCTTCAGAGCTTTCTGTTCTTATATTCAGGTTATAGCTGTAGTCAAGCCGAAGGCTTAGAGATGCAGCTTGCCTTAAGATTCATTGGTGAGCACAACTGGCTGCTCATTTGGCTGCTACAGACCAGTCTAGGCCCTGTCCTGAGTGGATGTGAGCTAAAAATAGCTGACTTACTTTGGGTTGGCAAAGCACAAGCTCTGGGTTGTTTTTGTTGCTTGTTTAGGTTGGACTTGGTGTGCCTGCAAGTGAGTCCTTCTATATTCGGTAGAACCAAGTAATAGTGACTTTGCTTTACTTACCCTGGGGTTTTATCTGCAGCCCTCACCTTCTGCTCTCCAGCCCCCATAAATTTTCAGCCTCCTTCTCACAAACAGGCGAAGGAAGAGGGGAGTTCTTGAGATAGCTTAAGAGTTCTAAGTCGGAAGGGTGGTTTGAGATGATGTTGCTCATTGTATAGAGGCGGTGGCAGACCTAGAAGTGTTGCCTGTTGTAAATCAGGTGAGAATGGCACCAGATAGAAATGACAGCAGGAAATACTTAATTTTTTATTTTAAAAATACATCAGTATATGATTTGGTCCTTGGACTTGGGAAGAAGGTTATTCAGAGGAAGTCAGACTGTTGACTATGGCCTTGCCCTGATAACTTCTTCTTGGGGGAAGAATTCCTTTCATGTCTTTAAGCTTTTCCAGTTACCTGTTTGAGAAGCTTGGTAGAGGGAGTGACTGATGATAATGTAAATCCTTGAGAATTGTCTGATCTTTTCCTGGGAGCGGCAGTGGGGACCTGGAAGGGAGGAGGAGCGGCTTTGGCAACAAAGGACCAAATCTGACTTGATCTCCATCCTGTGGGAATCAAGTTTCCCATATGGTGTGTGTGTGGGGGGGGGGGATCATCTTGTGGTGATAGATTTATAGAACATTAGTACTAAAAGCAGGAGGATATATTGAAAAGAATGTTTGGACTTCAGAGCCATGGACCAGAAACTAAATTTTGGCAAGCTACCTAACTTAAATGTTAGGTTTTTGTCTTATTAGTTTATTTATTTATAAGACAGTGAGAGAGGGAGAGAGACAAGCAGAATCTGCTCTGAGTAGGGAGTCTGATGTGGGGATCTGTCCCACAACCCTGGGATCATGTAACTTGAGTGGAAACCAAGAGCCTTAACCGACTGAGCCAGCCAGGCACCCCAGTGTTCTTGTTCTCTAAAATAAAGAGGATAATGCCCAAGGAGGTTATGTGTATCAAGTGGATGTTCAAGAGG
Organism: Mustela putorius furo; assembly: GCF_011764305.1. Taxonomy (NCBI): domain Eukaryota; kingdom Metazoa; phylum Chordata; class Mammalia; order Carnivora; family Mustelidae; genus Mustela; species Mustela putorius. Next base: position 19,265,714 of record NW_025421998.1, read on the forward strand.
CAGTGGGTGGTCTTGTTTTAGGATCCCATGCTTTGGGGCCAGGCAGTCACTGAATTGCTTTGTTTACCTTAGGCAAGCAGGTAACCTTCTCTGGGCCCAGTCCGTTATGTGTACAAAGCAAATATAAGAATGCATACCAGTCGGGGAATCATGAATTTAGCCATTCAATAAATGGTCTAGGAGCTAGGAGAGGCCGCAGAGAAGCAATGTCTTAAATTGAGCTGGACAGCCCTGTTCTTTACCTCAGTTTGTTATCATCTACTTAATTAGAGTTCTTTATTAGCAACATTACAAAATGGAGTTTACATCCCTTCCTTACTATATAATCTCCTTTTAAAAAGTCATTTTGTATTCTGACACAATTTCAATGCTTGTATAAACTGGTTCTTGATCGTTCTTTAAAAGGCAGACAAACAAAATGATAACAAAAATAAAGCATTGAGCTGGAATTGTGCTGCCAAAGGTTACTTTAATTATACATCTCAAGCCAATATTCAAGAGGTACATATGTCTGGTTTAAAAATACTGATAAATAAGCATTTGGGTAAATACCAGGTAAATATTTTCCTTGGTGGTAAGTAAAGGCCTCCAGTAAATCAAGAGCATGTTTAAAATAAAACATATGAGAAAAATCATATTTTTAAAAATGTTGTTTCAAAGCAGTGTTCTTTCTCATTCCTCTGTAATCTTTCCATTTTTAGAGGCAAGTGAGGTTCAAAGGTCAACTGTTAGTTCACCCTGTGCATTCCTGAAACTACAATCTATGTTTAGGCTTTAAATGTTAAAAAGCTTTTTCCTTCTTCCCTCCCTCCCTCCCGTCATCCCTGCCTGTTTGTAATTTCTCTCTAGGATTTCTACATGGAGAACTGTACGAACCAGGTATAATATGTAGTGCCTCACACGATTTTTATACCCATTCTGTATTCTTGGGATTCGGTTTAAAGAAATGTTTTAAAATGTGTTCATTCTATATTCCTTCCAGATAAAATTACTCTTTAACTGTCTTTTCTAAAAGGATAAAAGTAAGTTCGTAAAAAATTGACTTTTGACCTTTCAGGCTGAGCCCAGACTATTTGATTCAGAGAGAGAACTTACTCTCCTGTAGGTAAAATATGATGAGTGGAGGTGGGGAAAGTGAGCAGGTCACATCTTCAGAAAAGAACCAGGGAAACAAGAGGAAATACTAGGTGGTAGGTAAGCAGCAGTTGCTGACTAAGGCAGAGAGCCAGAAGCGAAAGCGGCTGCAAAGCAAGATCTCGTTCAGAAGGGGGAGAAAAAATAATGAGCGCAAGGGACTCTGGCTTTCATATTCTCATCAACCGTGTATCACTGTTTTTGGATCTGTTCTCTGGTATTCCCATACTTGCATGGTTTTTCTGTTGCTTTGTCTTGTAGAGCACTGTTCTGTCTGCTTCCCTTGAATTAGAGTCTGTTAATGATGTTTTATCTTTTCCCCCTCATCCCATCACTTCTTGTTAGCTCCTAGGAGTCTCTTAGAAACAATGTATTTTGATGTTTGGTTGTTCTCCCCTCCAGCCTTCTTAAGGGCTCTGACCTACTTAAAGGGGGAAGAAAACCCTAAAAGATAGACTATTCTGGGTGTGAAGTACTGGACGTACTGCTTCAGCGGTGCCTTGATAATTCAGGAAAGGAGTCCTTTGTACTCTGTGTGTTTTTTATTGAATGGCTTCCTGTGCAAAGACAAGATGCATCAGCATTTTTTCTGACTTAAGAAGGAAGGAGTGATGGCTGTATTTTGCATTGTCTGATGGCTAGTTATATTATAGTTTTCTAAGATGTTCTTTAAAATTTTGGATTTGTGAGGACATAGAAAGGTTTATCTTCTTGTTCCCCTTTTTGCCAGTTGATAAAAATAAATCGTGCTAGGAAGAATAATTTATGATTCATACCCTCTTCTGATGAATGGTACAGTTTCTGAAGTAGAGGTTTCTAATCAGTAGGCTGAACTATTCAGATATGTAGGGCAGCTGTACACTTGGATTTGCCAAGGGTAGCCCCAATTTAAGTATGTTTCCTGGCTGACTTATTAATAGGGAAAGGAAAGAAAGAAGCCTTCTCACTATTAAAAATGTATTGGAATAATGAATTATGTGGTCACCTTGGCTTAATGTCTTCATAGATCTGCAGTGTGGTTACTGTGTCCACACTTTCTTCTCCGGGGTCAAATGTCCATTTGGGCAGAAAGCTTGGAAAGGTGTTCCAAAGTGATTGTGGTTGTCTGTCTAGGTGGTGGAATTATGAGCGATGTTACATTCTTCAGCGTATGTGCTCTACTTTATAATTTTCTACTAAACAAAATGAGTTTGGTATTAAAACTAAAACAAAAAACTAAAGACATTTCAAAAAGTGTTTATGTTTAACAAAAATAAAATGGGGACTGTATAATGCTGAAGTCTGTCAATCAGGCTTTTGCATTCCAAGCAATATAAACCAACTTTGTCTATTTTTAAAAAAATATTTTATTTGTTTATTTGAGAGAGTAAGAACGCTGCAGAGGGATAGGGAGAGCAGGCTCCCTGCTGAGCAGGAAGCCCATGCCACGAGGGGCTCAATCCCAGGATGGTGGGATCATGACCTGAGCCAAAGGCTGACACTTACCCAACTGAGTCACCCAGGCGACCCCCAACTCTGTCTATTTTAAGTAAGAAATAGTTTATTGGAATGATTGAAGTGCAGTTGACTCTTGAACAGTGCAGAAGTTAAGCGTGCTGACCCTCCAGTAGTAAAAAGTCTGCATGTAATTTTTGACTACCGGAAACATAACCACTAATCGCCTGCACTTGACTGGAGCCCTTCCCGATGCTGACCTAGCACACATTTTGTGTGTCACACCTAACGAGTATAGTCAGGAGAAAGGCAGGTGAGGCAAGGGGACTCCTGTCCTGAGAGGAAACTACCCTTAAAAAGAAAAGAGATCCTATCCTGTTATTTTGTATCCCCCGGAAGGACCCTTCCGGCCTTTCCCATGTGAACAAGTACCTGATGGGTAGTGAGCCTGTGGTTAAAAACCTGATTGGGCCACTGGGGCAGGGAGGGTTAATCAGGTTAAAACAGCCCACCAACAATCTCATAAACACCTCCAGACTTAGGAACTCCAGGACCAACCCTCTCGGGTCCCCTCCCTCTTCGGGAGCTTTGTACAGTCCCTCAGTAAACTTTGCTCTGCTGCCCACCACTTCGTCTGGTGGACCTCTTCATTCTTCAGAGGGGTGTGACCAAGTATCAGGGGCATTAAAGGAAAGGAAGTCCTGAAACAACATGTATTATAATACTGTATTCTTACAATAAAGAAAGCTAGAGAAAGGAGAATGTTATTAAAATCATAAGGCAGAGAAAAATACATTTATAGTACTGTACAGTGTTTGTCAATCGTGTAAGCTTCTGTTGTCTGCTGATAACGTGAATTGTCTGTCAGTACCTGCATTGATAGTGTCTTAGATGGTACAGAACACTGTAGCTGTTGCACACATTATTAACACTAGACATCAGAAATGAAAATATAGGAGCACCTGGGTGGCTTAGTTGGTTAAGCGTCCGACTCTTGGTGTCTGCTCAGGTTGTGATCTTGGGCTCCTGGGAACGAACTGCATCGGGCTCTGTGCTCAGCAGGAAGTCTCCTTGAGGAGTCTCTCTCCCTCATCCTTCTGCCCCGCTCAGCTTGCGTGTGCGTTCTCAAGTATGCCGTCCCTCAGATAAACAAGTCTTTAGGAAAAATGAAAACATAATATGAAAAAGTAGTTTGTATTTATTTACAGTTATAACGATTCATGCCTTCATAATGAAGAAGCAGCAGTACAGTTGTTTTATGGAAGCTTCTGTAATCAGTACAATTGCTTCATGGCAGCCTGGTTTATACACTGGCGAATGAATCGTTACAACATTTTTGTGCCATACAGTATGATAGTCATTCATAATACAGTATTAGAAACATTTTTACAATTAAAAAACCCCTTCCCTGTGATGATAGGATGATGAGCAGTTTCTCTAGGTATGAGAGAGAAAGGTGTAATATACGGTAATTTATTTATTTATTTTTTTTTTAAAAGATTTTATGTATGTATTTGGCAGAGATCACAAGTAGGCAGAGAGGCAGAGAGAGAGGAGGAAGCAGGCTTTGCGCTGAGCAGAGAGCCCGATGTGGGGCATGATCCCAGGACCCTCTCTGTCTGGTACCTGTCTGTCTTGCACTGTTTACTTTAGATTCGGGGCCTATATCACAGGTCCAGGTTGTAAAAGAAATCAAAAGCAGTCTAGATTGTCCAATGTCTGTTTTCTGGCGCTGCTTCTCCTGCGACGACTTCTTCCTCATCATCTGGCGGTATCCGAGAGCACTCATCTCCAGCCAGTCCTCTCTTAATTCCTCTGGTGTGGTGTCAGTTAGCTCTTGAGTTTCACTGAAATCCATATCTTGAAACCCTTTACCCACCCACAATTTTTGCCATATCAACGGTTTCTTTCATGATTTCCTTGATTGGTTCTGTCATAAATCCTGTGAAGTCATGCACAACATCTAGACATCGTTTTCTCCAGCAGGAATGCCTTGTTTCAGACTTGATGACTTTCATGGTTTTTTGGGTAGCCACCATGGCCTCTTCAGTGTTGTAATCCTTCTAGACTTTAATGATGTTCTGTCAGGTTCTCTTCTACAGTGTTCACAATCCATTCCATTATACACCACATGTGTAATGAGCATTAGTGACCCTGATCTAGAGGCTGAGTTAGAGTCATTGTGTCTGAGGGCAAGTAGTCTATTTTAATACCTTTGGTGCTAATCTCTTGGGGTTCTGGGTGGTCGGGAGCATTGTCCAATCAAAAGAACTTTAAAAGGCAGCTCTTACTAGCAAGGCACTTCCTGACTTCAGAGACAAAGCCTGAGAGAACATCCAGAAAAAGGGGTTCTCATTGTCCAGGCCTTCTTGCTATACAACCAAAAGACTGGCAGCTGCTGTTTATCTTGGCCCTTCCGGGCTCTGGGGTCAGCAGCTTTGCAGATAAGGGCAGTCCTGGTCATAGGCCTAGCTGTGCTTGCACCAAACAGTAGAAGCAGACTGTTCCTTCCTTCTTTCCTTCAGTCCTGGTGCTCCCTTCTCTGCCTGACTTACAAACGTCCTTTGTGGCACTTTTTTCCAGAATAGGGCACTTTGGTCTGCATTAAAATCTATGCAGGCAGCTCTCCTTTCTCCTCAGTAATTTTCTTAATGGCATCTGAGAGAGAAGTCATTTGCTGTCCTTGGTTGGCAGAACTGCTTCTCCTGTTATCTTAACTTTCTTTTTATTATTAATTAACTAACTAATAAATTAATTGATTATTGTGTTCTCTTAGTCACCATACAGTACAACATGAGTTTTTGATGCAGTGTTCCATGATTCATTGTTTGCATATAACAGCCACTGCTCCGTGCAAGCCGTGTCCTCCCTAATACCTACCACGGGGCTCACCCATCCCTCCACCCCCTTAACTTTTCTCTTATTGCAGTTATCACACCATCCTTTGCTGACATTAAATTTTCCAGCTTTAGAGCATTCACTTGCCTTTTACTTGAAGTTGTCATGTAATGACTTGGCTTTTTCTTGAATCCTCTTAGTTTAGAGGTATATCTTTCATTTCTCCATCCTGCACCCACATAAAAGCTGCATTTTCAATACAGGATAAAAATGTGTTTTGCAGAAAGTCCAAGGTTTTCGTGGCTCCTGGCATAGCAGCAGCGACAGCGTCATCGACTTCCTTTTCTTTCTTCTAAGCAGTCCCTACGCTGGATTCGTTTATCTTGAAATGGTGGACACCGTAGCTGCAGACCTCAGTCCGCATACACAGCAGGCAGTTGAACTTTTTCTTGTAAGGTCATGCTTGCTGGGAGCGCTTCTCACATCATCTGTGGCACTTCTTATGGGTCCCTTGGTGTTATTCAGGGTTTACGGTCTGGCACTAAACACAGCGAAAAACACACGAGACCTGAGAGAGATCACTTTTACCGAGATACACAGCTTCCTGGAGAGAGAGCCCGCTTGTGCCGTGATGAGGGTCACTCAGTGCTGTAGGTGGGCGCTCGCACCCTCGAGTCCCCTGCACTGGCGGCAGAGGTGGCTCTGAAGTTACCGCGGTAGTGCAGGCTGAATTAGTTCATTTTGTGCAGTTATGATTTAATACTGCATCTTTGTTTCTATTTCTCTTGACTGCAAATGGTGCCATGTATAGTCCATATGGATGTATGTAAGTTTTTATAAGCTTTTTTTTTTTTTTAAAGATTTTATTTATTTGACAACAGATCGAAAGTAGGCCAGAGAAGCCGGCAGAGAGAGAGGGGGAAGCAGGCTCCCTGCTGAGCAGAGAGCCGGAAGCGGGGCTTGATCCTAGGACCCTGGGATCAGGACCCAAGCTGAAGGCAGAGGCTTTAACCCACTGAGCCACCCAGGCGCCCAAGTTTTGATAAGTTTTAACCCCCCCCCCCCCCGATTTTATTTAATTGAGAGAGAGTGAGAGAGCGAGCCTGCCAGTGTACAAGGAGGAGAAGGGGTGGAGGAAGAGGGAGAAGTGCCCTCCCCCTTCCTGGCTGTGCAGGGAGCCTGCCCTGGGGCTCCATCCCAGGACCCTGGGATCATGACCTGAGCCGGAGGCAACTGACTGAGCCACGCAGGCGTCCCTAAATTTTAACCTTTTATAATTTGTGTATATTTTATGATAATAAATGATAAAGGAGATTAGTATCTCTATATATTTTATGTATTTCTGACATACTTAATTTTTTCCTTTTTTTTTTTTTAATATTTCTAGGCCATGCAGTTTGTCTGCCTGTTTATTCAAATTGTCAAAGATCTCCAAAAAATTTTACAATATTTTATTGAAAAAAATCTCCAGTCTACTTATAGGGGAAATTTTTTACAGTTCAAACCCCTATTGTTGTAGGGTCACAGATGTAAGTGGTGGAACAGCAGAGAGGCTGGGGGACCAGTAGAGAGGCAGCAGCCACTGCCATTTCCTGGGGTCAGCCTGGGGACATCATGGCTCCTGCACAAGTCCCACGGCTGTGGCCGGACCCCTCCTGCAGTGCTTTTCCTCCTGGGCTACGGGGTTGTCCTTTGCCCTTTCAGGAGCAGGTACAGATCCTTTCTTCTACTGCAGGAGTGAGAGGCAGAGTTTCAGGGTGACTCCGTTATGAACTTCTTTCATCATCGAGGCACACCCAGGAGATGAGCATTGTCATCATCATTGTAGTCTAGTTATCTTGATACCCTGTCTCTTAGGCATTTGAATGAGGCATGCACCCTCTAAAAGGCATTTGCTCTGATTTGAAAATGACCATTAATTACCACTAGTTGAGAGTCCCAGGTCATGTTGCTTTGCTGTCTCTTACCCTGCGTGATTCTGCCCTTACTTGGGCCCATTGTCCGTTGGTCAGTCGGGGCATGGAGCGGTTTTTCTTAACAGCGAGGTTGATGTAGATACGTGCTTTGCCTCTAGCTCTGGACTCTTCTGCTCATGAGTTGTTTCAAACTTAATAATACTGTAGCATTTTGAGTGCTGTAATTGTCAGAATGTGCTGCTGCTGTTACTGGTTGTTTATAAACAGTTAAACGCTTTCCCTGAAATCAGTTCAAGAGTTATGTGTATATAGTGAACCTAAAACCAAGCAAGAAAAATAGAAATCTCTTGTGTTAGTGGTTCTGGATACGCTTTCTTAGGTTCTTAAAGTTTGGCTTATGGTTTTAATAGAGCACCCCAGTGTCTCAGGTCTGGTGGCAGAAGCCATCTGTGTGAGAACGCTTCACTTACCAGAGTCAGAGGCATTCAAGTTTTTTTTTTTTTTTTTTTTTTTTTTTTTAAAGATTTTTATTTATTTGTTTGACAGAGAGAGATCACAAGTAGGCAGAGAGGCAGGCAGAGAGAGAGAGGAAAGGAAGCAGGCTCCCTGCTGAGCAGAGAGCCCGATGCGGGGCTCGATCCAAGGACCCCGGGATCATGACCTGAGCCAAAGGCAGAGGCTTAACCCACTGAGCCACCCAGGCACCCCGGCATTCAAGTTTTTAAACATACATGGTAATTACAGGAAAAATTTCCTGGCCTCAAAGTTAAGTCTGATTTACACGTTTCTAATCAGAAGTGGAATGTGGGATTGAAGTAGTGTTTAGAGTCCCTTGCAGGGATGAAAAATATTTGGGCCCCAGAAGAATTACCAGCTTAAATGGTTTTCTCCTCTGAACTTTCAGTTGTCTTAGTAAGGAAGATCTGTGTGATGAACACGATATTTGCACATTCTTCTCCTAGGAGTTACAACATTTAATTGATCCAAGTAAAGGTGTAAGTGTGTTTTGAGAATGTGCTGAGTAGGTTGCATAATTTAGTAGACTTGTACTAAGGAGTGGAGATCCGCAGGAGATTATGACAAATCATATGTTGGATTTTCTATTCTCTTTTCCTTTAAGTTTTAGGTTTAATCATTTTGGCAGCCACAGAGTGGTCTTTCAGAAAGTCACCTTTTCTTTTTTTTTTTAAGTAGGCTCCATGGCTAGGGTGGGGCTTGAGCTCAAGACCTAGGCTGAGATCCCGAGTCAGATGCCTAAGTGACCAAGCCACCCAGGCGCCGCCAGAAAGTGACGTTTCACACCAAATCTGATCAGAAGCATAAAGCTTGTGGGTTGTTACTTTGGTTGGTTGTTTTGTTTTTGAGATTAGTTTCTGTGCACTGCTGTGAAATCTCTTGAGTTTCTGGTAGTCTCAGCAAGCTGATGATGCATGGTGTTCCGGCAGTTCTCCAGACCCAGGGCCAGTAGTGGCAGAAACCTGACTTCACAGTATCACCTGCTATAATTTAAAGTGAATCCTCAAACCATTATCTGTCTGCTCAGAGACATTATGTCATCTCTGCGTCCTGCAGCACTGTGTGGGACAGTGATCCCAAGCTGCTGCTCTGGTTCCAGCTCTGCGTTTGTGGAGGGGTTCGCTTGACTCTTTTCATTTATTTATAGCTCCTTAATAAAAACCTCGAAGCATTTCATTTTAACTGCTTAAATTTGGTATTTCTCACCTGGTGTCCCTAACTTGTTGGTACATTCTGCTGCACTGGTTTGCCCTCCTCTCCTTTCGCTCTGTCCGGCAGGCACACTGCGGGGCACTGTTGTCAGCAGTATCATATTGGAGGGAAGATGTTTGGTTTATGTGTCAAAGATTTGGGGTTTTCTAATCTTGGACCCATCATTTACTAACTGCGTGATCTGAAGTGGGTCTCTTATATTGCTCTAAAATCTGTTTCCTAATCTATAAAATGGGAATAAAACCTACTTTTCCCTCCTACAGCTGAATGAGAAGAGAGATTATTTTTTGGTGAACCAGCCACCTGTACAGCACAATCATTGTTTGACATGCCACTAAGAAAGTTCATTGTGTATTAAACTATATTACACCATTGATTACAAAATGCATCTTGCGATCAAAAATTTAAAATGAGAAAAATATACATTAAACTAAGTGAAATGTGTTGTATATGACATCTCCATTCTCCATATTGCTGTCACAGTGATATTTTAAAAATTATAAGTCTTGTAATGTCCTTTCCCTGCTTGAAATTCATCAGTAATTCCCCATAACCTAAGGACACAGTCGAAACCATTCATGTCATAAACAGGGGCCAGTGTAATCTGGACCTGTGTTTGGTGCCCAAAGCACTGGCATCACTTGGGGACTTTTTAGAAATGGGACTTCTCAGACCCTATCCCATTTCTGTGGAACAGAAACTTGGGGATAGACCCAGGAGCTTTAACAAGCTTGTCAGGAACTTCTGATTTACACCAGTTTGAGAACTTTGGTCTAGGTCAAACCTATTTTAAGTTTCTCCCCCTGCCCTTACTGTTATGTGTACTTAAGTTAATGTAGAAGTAGTGGGACTGCTTGGATATAAGGTGAGTACTCCCCTTCCCAGAAATTATCCCCCAGAGAAGAGCAGTGCGGGCATCTCTCATGTTGGGGGTAGGGGCTGTCTCACGGACATTATTTTGGATAGCAAAGAATTCTTTGTGACGACATACTATAAATCAAAATGATTTGAATCAGTGCTTAATTTCAGATATTTTTAGAACTCACTTGTGGAAGTAGTTTTTAAAAAGGCAAAAGCATTTTAACACTGATTTTCTAATAGACCTCACAGTTGCTGGTGTTGACCATCTAATGCCTTTTAAAGATCACACAAAGGGCAAAAACATTGGTGATTGTGATGTGGAGATTGTGTGTGTGTGTTTGTGTAAATCAAATGGCTAATCAAACGAATAGTTATTTCTGAGTTGGGATAACAGGTCCACAGGCAGTATTATATTTATTTAAATAAAAACAAGAACAAAACTGCTTTGCCAAAGGGTTAGAAATAAAGATGCTTTAATTTGGAAAACCCATTTTAGACTAAAGAATTGGCTTTACTGATGGATACAGTGATGACCAAGATGCATATGAAGCATTTGAATAAACTTGCTTCATGAATGTAAGAAAAACAATCTGAATAGTATTTTATAATATGCATTTCACTATATATGCTTAAGGTATAATTAAATATTATAAGTAAAACATTTGATTGTTTCACCTCTATACCTAGAATTTTACCAAAAATTTTGGGGGAGTAATTGTCAAATCATATTTACAGTTTCAAGAAAACTCTGCTGTCCTCTCTGCCTGGAATGGTCTAGCACCCCCTTTCTCTTTGCAGGCTTCTTTGTACTCTTTGAAGCTCCTTTCCCATCCTCTCCTCACGTTTACTCTACCCCTATCTCCCCAGACCCTTGAGGTTAAGAGTACCGTTTCCTGCCTGTAGCAGCTGGTACTTGCTCCATGTCAGTGCACCTGTCTTCACTGCTTTCCTGCTTTGTTTTGCTTTATTTCTTCTATTAGTGTGTGAATTATTTTAAGGCTTTCTCTTTGGGTAATTCATAACCGGTGTAAGGAGCACGGGCTTTATAGACCATCTTGGTTTGAAGGACGGCTTAGCTACTGCGTAGGTGTATCACCTAGCGAAAGTCACTTCATCTTTCTCAGTCTCCAGGAATTGAAAGTAATAGTTTGTTACGTTATATTGAGGATCGAATGAAGTGTGACAGTTAAACATCAGTAAATACTTATTATTCAGTTCTGCCTTTAATGTCTCATAGGGACTCAAGATCTCTTTAAGTGAGATAGAAGAGTTTTATCTAATTTATACTCTATTATCTCTGAATAGATCAAAAAGCAATTGTAGCCCATAGGAGAAATATTAGTGTATGTTTCAAAATCTTATTTACTAACTTATCTGCATTGTTTCAAACAGTATTTGTTTAATTCTGTCTCTTAAAATATTTACCCACAATCTGACGTTCCAGTGGCAACTACTGACATACATCTGGACTCCTTTCCTTACCTCTTTTTTCTTTGTATGTGACTGAGTTTATTTTTATTTTTATTTTATTTTAAAGATTTTATTTATTTATTTGACAGAGATCACAGGTAGGCAGAGAGGCAGGCAGAGAGAGGGGGGGAAGCAGGCTCCCTGCTGAGCAGAGAGCCCGATGTGGGGCTCAATCCCAGGACCCTGAGATCATGACCTGAGCCAAAGGCAGAGGCTTAACCCACTGAGCCATGCAGGCACCTCTACTAATATAAACATTTTAACAGAAAAATGTTTGGAATGTTTTCCATGGACAAATTCCTAAGGAAAAATCACAAGAGAGACCATATTAAAGGTTTCTGATCCATATTGCCTGGTGATTCTAGCAATTTATATTTGTCAGTGGCATACGAGTGCCTTTGTCAGTATATCTTTATCTGTGTAGATGGTTGTTTTTGAAGACTTGGAACAGGGGTGCCTGGGTGGCTCAGTCAGTTAAGCATCTGCCTTTGGCTCAGGTCATGAGCTCAGGGTCCTGGGATGGAGCCCCACATTGGGCTCCCTGTTCAGCGGGGAGCCTGCTTCTCCCCCCCCCCATCCTCTCTCTCTCTCTCTCTCTTTCAAATAAGTAAAATCTTAAAAAAAAAAACAACCCAAAACTTGGAACCAATGTGAAAGGTATATCAAGGGCATCTCATTGGTACATGTGCCTTTTTATAGGAAAATAAATCTGTTCTTTGGGTAGATCCATTTTAGCTTCCTGTGTTCCTCCAGTCACGTTGCTTACCTTGTCCCATTACCCTTTCTAAGGCACACATGGTCTTGTCCTTTTCCTGTCCTCCGTTTACTGCTTGCTCGCCCTTCTGCCGATTGTAGAGCCTGGCAGAGCCAGGGCGCAACTGGGGTCCGCGCTGACTTCAGGGCTGAGTTTGCTGCTCTCCTGGAGTGCCCTGTTCGCCGCCACCTCTCTCCGGGACATGTCCTTCTAGTCCCATCCAAGTGTCTTCATCATTTGTTAAAGGAGCACTTTGTCTTTCCCTTAAAGGAGTCTGTGGTTTTGGTCACTTGGATCCTCGGGTGCTCTGGCTGTCCAACTGGCTTCATTGGTGCTCTCGGGTTTTCAGGCTGGAAGAGGAGGGGGGTCAGTCTCCCGTCAGGAAATGTCCCCCCACCTGGATTCTCTCTCTGTCAGGACCGAGCTCAGGTCCATCCTCCGTGAGACCTTTCTGGATTGCTAAGCCCTTATGATGTTCGTCAGAACCATTTCTTTCTTAGAAGCTGTTTTCAGGTGGTCGCCTTGGCATCTGGGCGGGGTTCCTGGGACAGTGACTCTGCTTGCCTGCTTCTGGGTCCCCTCATCTGCGCCGGTGCACACAGATGCTCCCTATGTGGTCGCTGTACCTCTCGCCCCTTGTGGCCTCCGTGCCGGATGTTAACGGAACCAGGACCTGTCCCTGTGCTCCTCTCAGGGGTGCTCGCTCCAGCATTTTATCCCTGCGCTCCCTCTCCATCTGTAGGGCGGGGTGTGGGAGGAGAGGGAAGGAGAGAATTCTCTGTCACAGCAAAGCTTGAGGCCGTCTGTCTGATGTAATCGAGGCCCTGTCTGTGTCTGGGTTTGCCCTACGTTAGCGGGAAGGCCCTTTAAAGCAGGCCTGTCCTTTCGCATCTTAGGGTGGTTTCTCCGCTTCCCCTGCTGAGCTGAGCTCCCTGCCCCTTTCTTGCCCTCTCAGGTACCAGCTTTCTCAGCAACTGTCGGTGGGCCCGTGGCTTTCCAGCATCAACACCACAGTGAAAAGTAAGCGAACAGGCTGCTGCTTCTGGAGCAGTAGTTGTATGTAATCAGCAGAAACTCTGATGTTTCTGTATAAAAGAGATAAATGACTGTAGATATTAATTTACTCCAATGTAAACAAAAAGGTGTTTTGGTGTCCTCTTCCAATATCGTTTCTGTGGCTCGATACCACACATGTAAAGGACTTGGGTTACATCTTTGCTATTCCCTTTAGTATCTAGATACTGGAGATTCAGAAATTTCTGTTTTAAACATTTTTTGAAGAGAGAAATATTTTCAGAAGGTTGATGTGCCTTGTAGCTGCAAATGTAAATTTTCCAAGTGTTTCCAAAAGCTTTGAATCCAGGCACTGTACTGTTCTCCTAGCAAGTTAATTTTCTGCATGCAGTGGGCTCTATCCATTCCTGGTGTCACACACTTCTCCCGTCCCAGCGTAGGATGTTGGTTTGGGCCATCATTCATATTTTTGTTATTAAAGCTTTCCCTTTTTAAAATAGTAGATTAAAAATACTAAAAATAGCTGGTGAGTATGGAAATTCGCCTCTATCAGTTATTTCCCCTCTTCCTCACTCCTGTGAGGGTCAAAGTAGGTTGTGAGATGTTTGCTGTGCTTTTAAAAACAATGTCTTTTTAAATGAAAGACAAAAGAAAATATACTTCTTGGGCCTCTCAGAACTGCTTTGTGTTATTAGTATAGGATATTGGATTTTCTGGATAACTAAGTATAATGAAGTATGCTGTAGCTACCTCAATTTTTACCCTCCCTCCCCTATAATCTGGAAGAGGGCATTCCATTACTATATTTTTAGTGCTTTTAATATTTACATGATTGACAGAAGAACTGTGACAAGGTGAATACATTAAAATCTAAAATGTTTTTCCTTAATAATATATTCTGTACTTAAAAAGTACTATTGAGAATTGCTGGTTCAATTAATGGTAATAAAGATTCTAGCAGCACATTCTCCTTTAAAGGGATTTCCTGTGGTCTGTGGCATATGGTGTTTGTTTGACAGCAGATGAGGTAAGGGTATAATAATTCAAAGGAAAGGTGGCTCTAGAAGGGTGATGGGGAGAATTAATTATAGTTTTAAGACTCGTTAAGCCGTCTTGTTGGTCTTTTCCTTCATTATTTTCCTTGATATGATTCTGGGTCCCCAGTTACCAAGCTTAGATCAGATTGGTCTGTTTTCTGTTCTGCAAAATGAAGGATAATAATGCCCTCCATGATAGTGTTGTACAGAGGAGTGAGCGAATAAGCATTATGTCAAGAGTTTAGGATGATACCTAGCACTCATTTAATCTCAGTAGTTATTAAGTATAATACTTCTGTTATATTCTTTATACTGGTGGCATGGACACAGGAGTGGAGAAGTAGGTGAACATGTTTTGTTCATGTTCTTGCCGATGTCTATGAATTGACTAGAAGATAACCATGTAAATGTCTTGAACCTGGTGAGGGTGTGGTGAAGTGAAGCTGGATGGGAGATGACAAGTATCTGTGATGTGTAATGGGTTCTGAGCTGTGAAGAAATTCTGGATTTGAGGCATAATGTGGCTTTTGAGGAATGGTTGCATCGTTGAAAGAGACAGGATTTTTAAAATATTGGAAAATATTTAAAATATTGGAATTTTTAGAATTATTTAAAATAAATATTTTAAATAAATATTTAAAATAAATATTTTATTTTTATTTTTATTTTTTAAAAGATTTTATTATTTATTTATTTGACAGAGAGAGATGACAAGCAGGCAGAGAGGCAGGCACAGAGAGAGGAGGAAGCAGGGTCCCTGCTGAGCAGAGAGCCCGATGCGGGACTCGATCCCAGGACCCTGAGATCATGACCTGAGCCGAAGGCAGCGGCTTAACCCACTGAGCCACCCAGGCGCCCCTAAAATAAATATTTTAAATAAATAATAAATATTTTAAATAAATATTTTAAAGAATTTAAAACTATTGGAATATTGGGATCTTGTGAGGTGTTGCAAAATCTGAGGGTAAGTGTGAATTCTTCCAAATTCATAATGAAGTGTTTCTGAAAACATTTTTTATCTTCAAAGCCAGGCTATGAATTTGGAACCCAAGGGAGAAAACCTAGAAAAGACAGAACTGTGCCTACCTAATGTCCCTTCAACCAGAGACACTCTTCAGATTTACATTCTGATTGTTGATTGTGTGTCAGTGCTTTAACTATTTTCTGTAGTCTTGATGTCTTTGTACATTGAAATTCCTCTGGGTGAGGTTATAAAATAACAGAGATGCCTTACTTTGGGGGCTCTTTGGGGAGAATTTCTGGGAGATTGTCTTCAAACTCAGGGACATGGATTTTGGGAGGCATAAGCTTCTTATCACCTGGTAAAGCCTTGGGATAATGTCCAGTCAAATCCTGGGCTCAGATCCTTTCTGATTTTTGTTAAGCTCTCTGGCTCACTGTATGGCTTACTTCACTTGGCTGGTAGCCCCATATCTTCCCTTAAAAAGCCTCAAGTGAACAATGCCAGCTTAATAGGAAAATGATAAGCTATGCATTTAATTTTACTTAAAAACATATATACTTAACATGGAGCTATAGTTCACATAGCATATAGTTAACTCATCTAAAAAGCACAAGTCCGTGGTTTTGATATATTCACCCAATTGTGTAACCATCACTACAGTAAATTTTAGAACATTTTTATCACCCCAAATGAAATCCTGCCCCCTATAGCAGTCATTCCCCATTTCCCATTGGCCTCCAGCCCTAGGCAACCACTAATCTGCTTTCTCTATAGACTTGCATAGTTTGGGCATTTGGTACAAGTAGAACCATGTGTTTGGTTACTGACTTCTTCCACTTACCATAATGTTTCGAAGTGCATCCATACTGTAGCATATATTCGTTCTTGATTCCTTCTTACTGCTGAATAATACTCTGTTGCACATATACACTACATTTTGTTCATCCCTTCATCAGTTGATGGACATTTGGGTTTCTGGTTTTTTGGCCCTTTTAATTGATGCTGCTATGAACATTCTTGTGCAGATTTTTGAGTCAACTTTTTTTTTTGTTTGTTTGCTTCTTTATCGGGTATATTTAGAAGTGAAACTGTTAGGTCATATGGTAATGCCTATGTTTCCGCTTCTGTTAGAGACTGCCAGACGGTTTACCAGAGCTGCTGCACTTCCTTGCATTCTGCCTGCAGTGTAAGGGATTCCCAGTTTTCCCACATCCTTGCCTGCACTTGTTACTAGCTTTTATTTAATTGTTATAGCCATCCTATTGGGTGTGAAGTGGTATCTCACTGTGGTTTTTATTTTTATGACCCTGATGGCTAATGATCTTGAGCATCATTACTTATCATCATGCGCTTACTGGCTATTTGTTTATCGTCTTAGGAGAAATGTCTGTTAAGATCTTTTGCTCAATTTTAAATTGAGTCATTTATCTTTTTTATTACTGAGTTGTAAGAGTTCTTTATTTGCTTTCAGTTATTGAATTTGGGAGTTACGGTGCCTTTGATTCTGGGGGAAAAGGGGCTGAGCGACAGTTAATAGTCACAGTTGTCACCACTTGCTACTAAGGTGTCTCCAGTAATTTAACACAGAAGGGTAGAGTAAGTGAGAGATGAGAAGGGATTAGCTCCTGGTGCAGATGAAAGCAGTCACTGCTCTTATCCTTATATCCCAGTCAGGATATTCTTTTGATTTAACCCAAACTTTGGCGGGGAGCTTTCTTTCTGAGGGAAGGTCTTTGCTGCTGGTGACAAGGAAATCTTTTTATTTTTTGGAAATCTTTTTAAAGCATGAATTTTGTTTCTTCCTTGAACACATGCACAGTTTTTTTTTTTTTTTAAGTAAAAAGTTTTGCTCTTATTTTTGTGTATTGTGAAGTACATAAATGTAATCCCTAAATGCTTCACAGGTAGGTAAGATTTTGTATTTATTTTACTTAAAATAGAATTAGGAGCACCATGCTGGCTCAGTCAGAAAAGCATGTGACTCTTATCTGTGGGTGGTAAGTTCGAGCCCCATGTCGGGTATTGATGTTTCTTTAAAAAAATAAACTTTAAAAAAGCATTAAAAAAATACAACCGATTTACTGTTTTGGCATACTTATTACCGTATTTTGGAGGCCTTTAGATTCTGAGACGCAACAGAAGTTTGTATTTGGTAATAAAACTATATTTTAAATTTAACTTTGGGGTGCCACAGTGGCTCATTCAATTGGGTGTCCAACTCTTGATTTCGGCCCAGGTGATAATCCCAGGTGGTTTCCAGCCCCGAATCAGGCTCTTCACTCATGTGGAGTCTGCTTGTCTTTCTCCCTCTCTTCTTCCCCCACAACTCACTCACTCTCTGTGTCTGTCTAAAGCGAATAAATAAAATCTTTAAAAAAAAAACAGTTAATTTTATTAGCACTCTTCACAGCTTTTAAATTCTGCAGCAGCATTGTTCAGTAGAGCACACTGTGATGGAAGTACTCTGTCCAGTATGGTAAACAGGCCTGCTGCGTGTAGCTGTTGAACACTTGAGACGTGGCTGATAAGACTGCTGAGTCTTTAGGTTAATTTCTTTAATAGTTAAAACTAGAATTTAAATAGCCACATGTGGTTAGTGGCTATGTTGCCCAAGTTCTAGATGCTACAGGTGTAGAGCCTCACTAATCTATTATGTTTTTGGAAGTATGAATTCAGCTCTAATGAAATTGTTACAGGAAATAAGGGCAGTGTGTTTTTGGCAAATATTTTTACTGAATGTATTTTCTATTTTCTCTAGTCTGAAGAGTGCCTGTTTTCTACGTGGAGCCTATTAAACTTTATAAATAAAGTTAAATTTCTGTGTCTATCTGTAATTACAATGTAGAAAATGGCTGCACAGATTTTCACTAAATTTAGAAGGTTTCAGATGTTGTGAGTGAAAATATAAACTGTGTGTCCTGCTTAAGACTGGATTTGGGGAGTACGGTGGCTGTTGCCTGGAAGAGGCTAATGGATGATGGGAAGCCCTCCTTGCCACACCTAATCCAGGACCCGGAACAGACCGGACCAACTCGTGGGTTGAAGTATGAATCTTAAGTAGAAAGTAACTAGGGCGGCGATTCTGACTGCTGGTTGGCCTCAGTCTGTAGCTTGCTCCAGGGATAGCAGCCGCAGTGATTCTCCAGTGCAAATGGAGAGGGCTGGTTGCTAGGCGTAAATAAATTACTCACCATCTTTAAGATGGAAGAGGAAGCCAAATTTTATTGACAGTTTTTGGATGGTGGTAGTGTTCTAGGTAAATTTAGCTTTGTTAACATTATGAAAGCTTCAGAAAAGAAAGGGAATCACTTGATTTGATGTTTTAACACCCTTTTTATATTTAAGCTCGTGTGTGTCTTGAGATTAGTTTTTTTGTTCATGAAAAGTTTAACTTTGATTTAACAAGTAAACATTTTAAATTTTGGGGGGGCAAAAGAGGATGTCTAGTTCACTTTAAATGGTAGATAAACATACTAAATTCATAAACGTAAACAGGGACAATGGCAAGATGTATTTTAACTGGCAGTTTGCAGTTCAATTTAGAATTCTGCATGTTCCAAAATGGAAGAAGGTGGCAAGCTGAAATTTGAGCCAGCCGTAACTGTACGACAAGTGAGGGGTGTGTTCGTGGGGGAGAGTGGGTTAAAGTCTTTTCTGAGGAAAGGATAGAGACTCTGGATTCCTAGAAAGAAACTCTGACAAATAACTTGCTCTTTTGGGGGAGAAAATGATGGAATATTACAGAGGACATAAAAGCTCTCGAATATAGGGACACTTGGGCGGCTCTATCGGTTAAATGTTCAACTCTTGAGTCTGGCTCAGGTCATGATCTTGGGGTCCTAGGATGAAGCCCCAGATCAGGCTCTGCACTCAGCCCCTCTTCTTCTTCCCCTTGCCCCAATCATTTGCACACACTCCCTCTCTTTAAAAAAAAAAAAAAAAGGCACTGAAATATAAAACTAGAGAGGGCAGGGTGATTTAATATTGTGTGGGAGTTATTAGTCTGTAGATGCTGCTGGGACAGTTGGTTCTCCCTATGGGATCAACGAGAGCTAGTGCGCTACCTCACACCTCAAAGAACATTTCCAGGTGCATAATTACCTATGCTACCAATGGATCAGAGTTGAAGATGTGCATAGCCCGTTGATTAGAGCTTTTACTTCTGGGTATATACCTTCAAGTATTGGTTTTCATGTTTTATTCCTTTGTGACCCACTGCGTACACAGAACTTTGCACGTAGAACTGAAAGTTTTTTAAAGAAACAATCCTCATAGTAAATCAAACACACTTTTCTACATTATTCCATTTTTGATAAAATACTGCTGTGACCCAGGGCCCTGGTTTCACGAGCTCCTGGGTGTAGCTTTACAGAGACTGCCTTTGGGAAACACTTGTGCATGTGCATAAGGAGACGTGCGTGACAATTTCAGCATGTCTGTAATAATGTAAAGTGATACATGTTAAAGTATAAAAATGTGCATAGGTACTATGAACCTTAATTTTGGGATAGCTCTTAACAGTAGAAGGGTGGGGGGGATGTGAGGGTCTTCAAGTCTGTCTGTTTTAAGTTAGTCTCTGATCTAAAACGGTCTGAAGCACATGGACAGGGTTACAGTTTGTAAACATGGCAGCTGCACATGCTTTGTTGTATGCTTGAAGTCGTGGAATATGATGTAATCAAGACGGGGGAGAAAAGCAGGAGCCGTGGTGTTAAGGTGAGGCTGGGTTTGCAAGCAGGGCCCAGATCATCAGAGATGTATTCATTACGTTAAGAATATTTTTGCTTTTTTAAAAAAAAAAAGAATATTTTTGCTTTGGGTCGCCTGGGTGGCTTGGTTAAGCGTCTGCCTTCAGTGTGGGTCACGATCCCAGGGTGCTGGGATGGAGGCCCGTGTCTGTCAGGCTCCCACGCAGGGGAGTCCGCTTCTGCCTCTGCTGCCACCCCTCCCCCAACTCGTGCACGCTCTTGCTCTCTCTTTTGTGTTCTTTCTCAAATAAATAAAATCTTTTTTTTTTTTTAAAGATTTTATTTATTTATTTGACAGAGAGAGATCACAAGTAGGCAGAGAGGCAGGCAGAGAGAGAGGAGGAAGCAGGCTCCCTGCTGAGCAGAGAGCCCGATGCGGGACTCGATCCCAGGACCCTGAGATCATGACCTGAGCCGAAGGCAGCGGCTTAACCCACTGAGCCACCCAGGCGCCCCAATAAAATCTTTTTTTAAAAAAAGAATATTTTCCTTGATCTCAATGGCAGAAGGGTTTGTTTTATTTATTTAAAAAAAAAGATTTTTAGGTTTGTTTATTTGACAGAGAGAGAGAGAGAGAGAGCGAGCAGGAGGGCACAAGCAGGGGGAGCGGCGGGCAGGGGGCTGGGGAGCAAGAAGCAGGCTTTCCACCAAGCCAGGAGCCTGATTAGGTACTTGATCCCTGGACTCCCGGGTCCTGACCTGAGCTGAAGGCGGGTGCTCAACTGACTGAGCTGACCAGGCGCCCCAAGGGCAGAAGGGTTTTAAAAAGGCATGATGATACCAGATTGGTGTTTTTGAGTACAGTTTGGGACAAAATTGAGGGAGCAGAGGCTGAGGGGGTGTAATGATTCCGTCGTGGGGTGTTTGTGACTGGAACAGAGCAGGACAGTGAGAGGGTAGGAGGGGGAGGGTGGCTAGACTTGGAGGAGGCAGTCAGTCTGTTGGTGTCTGATCAGATGCAGGGGTAGGGACTAACACTGAGGTAACTCCTAGCTTCCTGTTCACCACTGATGTGTGTAAAGATGGTGGCCTTCCCCGGAAGGGGAAGCAGAAGGACTGGATTAGAACTTAAGTCAGTCAGGTTTTCTATGGGAACATGATTATGCTCATAATTTCTGCTTGATTCCATTTCAGAAGAACTAAAACTAACATTTTATAATCATTGTTTTATGTTTACAGAATAGTATTTCTTTTTAGTTTTGATTAAAGAGATGATTTTTGCACTAAAAATGAAAGAAAGGTACTAGGATTGTATAACAAAGTGCCTGTTTGAATAGTAGTAGAGATACTTGAGATGATTATAATAGGGAATTGGTTTTGCCTCATGATACAATTTATATGTATTTACAGAACTTTTAGATGTATCGCTAGGTATTGGGTTAATCTGTTGGGATTTTTTTGTTTGTTTGTTTTACGAATTACTTTCTCAAACATTAAAAAAATGTTTTTTTTTAAGTAGGCTCCATGTCCAGTATGGAGCCCAGTGCAGCGGTGGAACTCCCAACTGAGATCAGCAGCTGGATCCTTCTCTGACTGAGCCACCCATGTTCCCCCAAACATAAGGATTTTTAATTGTTCACTGTTGTGGGTCTATAATTTTAACTTCTGTTTTCATTGCAGTTATTTTCCGGAAGCCAGTTTTGCATTTATTCTTTTATTACTTTATTGTTCTCCTCTGCACATGAAAGAAGTTTGATAAAATACAAAGTTGACTGTTCCAACCGACACCATATGTATAAACCGTTTTTCTGTAGGAACATGCTGGAGATGCACCTGGTAGTGGAATGGAAACCAACTTTGCTTCTCTATGTCTTTCTGTGTTGGAGCTTTACGTAAGAACCTTCAAGGATGACATGTTAATAGTCACTACTGACACCAACAGGCATGGCTCTGTGCTGGTCATCAGACGGTCTCTCCCTCTGTAAATCATTACAGTGCCTGCCACAGTGCACGGTACGAGGTTAGTCTTTTGTAAGTATTTGTTGAATGAAGAAGTATACCATGGCCAACATAGTGACAATTTGAATCTTTCACAGTTTCTAGTGTCTTTTGAAGGTCAGTTATTACTTTATGAGGTTAAAGTATCACTCCTGAAAGTGTATTTGTACTTAGAGTGAGAGAACAGATGATGGTTCTCAGTGAGCAGGATTAAATTAAGTGGCTTGGAATGCTCCCTTAAAATAATGTAGGATAGCAGGAGCCCTTTGGTGTTGAAGCCTTCACTGGTCAGGTGGTTTAATAAAGCATTGGTGTGATTTCTGGATAAAACCTTTTTTGTCTGTTTAAATTTCCATATATATTATCCGTAAATACAAGGTAATAATTTTATTGTATTTGGATATTTGATTTATTTTTAAAAATTAAGGATAAATGGGTACCTGGGTGGCTCAATGGGTTAAAGCCTCTGCCTTCTGCTCAGGCCATGATCCCAGGGTCCAGGGATCGAGCCCCACATTGGGCTCTCTGCTCCGCAGGGAGCCTGGTCCCCCCCCCCCCCCCGCAACTGCCTACTTGTGAGCTCTCTGTGTCAAATAAAAAAAAAAAAAAAACCCATAAAAGTAATCTTAAAATAATTAAGGGTAGAGAAGGACTTAGTAAATAGTTTTTAAAAAATAAGGAAATAATTTCATGTTTTTTTTTTAAATTTGACACGGAGATAGAGAGCACGAGTAGGCAGAGCAGCAGGCAGAGGGAAAGGGAAAAGCAGCTCTCCACTGAGCAGGGAGCCCAACGGGGAGCTCGATCCCAGGACTCTGGGATCATGACCTGAGCTGAAGGCAGATGTTTAACGACTGAGCCACCAAGGTGCCCCTAATTTCATGTTTTTAAATTAAAGGATATGTTAAATGTTTGCACATTTGCAATTTTCACAATACCTGTGGAGCAAGAACTCCGTTATCTGGGGTTCTTTTGTTCTTCACCTCAACTCTCTCAGACACAGGGGAGACTAAGAACGGGGAGTTTCGAGAGATTGCGCAGTGTGCACAGCAGGGAACCAGGAGCTGGGTGGTTGGAGGTGGTGCTAACCCAGTGTGTCCCTGTAGTTCCTGAACATGCCAGTGGGATGCGGGAAGCACTGTCCTTAAATCTGCGGAGGACACATTTCACAGGGACATTTCTCAGGGAGTTGATGGCAGAAGGAAGAGTATAATTTGTCAGAAGAATGGCTTTTATGAAGCAGAAGGTTGCATACACGTGGCAGATAGTTAAACTTTTGGCATTGTGGTGCAGAGGTGTGGCAGGAGGAATTGCAAAGGAGGGGCCTTCAGTCCCATATTGTGCCTGGATTGTTGAAATGTGGAGAGCTTGTGATGGGTTAGCACATCAGGAACTTCTTTTGAAGATGCTTTTTCATTTTCGGGGATGTTCCAGAAAGGATCTGGAAGGCAACAGCAAATAATCGTTGTTGCAGGGTTTTTTGTTTGTTTTTAGGCGAAGAGAAACACAAATCTTTTTGAAATTGTTGTTTTTTTAAAGATTTTATTTATTTATTTGTAAGACAGAGAGAGAGAGAGTGAGAGCGAGCACAGGCAGACAGAGTGGAATGCAGAGTCAGAGAGAGAAGCAGGCTCCCTGCGGAGCAAGGAGCCCGATGTAGGACTCGATCCCAGCACACTGGGACCATGACCCGAGCCGAAGGCAGCTGCTTAACCAACTGAGCCACCCAGGCGTCCCTGAAATTGTTGTTCTTGAGCCTGTTCTGGGCAAGTGGAGTTAAGGTTGTGAGGTGTCATTGTCTCATATCTTCTTTGGACTGTTGGGCCCTGGGCTGAGGCAGCAGGTCCTCTGTGGTGTCTGTGTGCAACTCAGTGCTGCGCTCAGGCGCTGCGTCTTACAGCTCAGTCATTTTGCATAAAGAGTAATTGCATCAGTAGTGAAAGTTTCTACTGTGCTCCTTGTGCTTTTTAAGAAATTAGTCTTTTTTTTTTTTAATATTTTATTTATTTACTTGACAGAGGTCACAAGTAGGCAGAGAGGCAGGCAGAGAGAGAGGAGGAAGCAGGCTCCCCACAGAGCAGAGAGCCTGATGCGGGGCTCGATCCCAGGACCCTGGAATCTGAGCCACCCAGGCACCCCAGAAATTAGTCTTTAAAAAGATGTATTAGAGGGGCGCCTGGGTGGCTCAGTCTATAAGTGTCTGCCTTTGGCTCAGATCATGATCCCAGGGTTCTGGGCAGGAAGCCTGCTTTTTCCTCTCACACTCCCTCTGCTTGTGCTCTCGCTTTCTCTCTCTCTGTCAAATAAATAAAATCTTGGGAAAAAAAAAAGACATATTTGAATAAATGTAAAAGCATTTAGATAATGCCTGGCTTGTAGCAGTAACTAGAATTTCACTGGCTTTTTCCATCCTTAAAATTACAAATACAAACTTCCTTGTTCCGGTTCCAGTGTAGACCCAACCAAATACTCCAGGAGGTCAGGGTCCATATCTGTTCATGATGAAACAACACAGACCTATACAGTGTTAGTGTGGTTACTGCATGTAAGTGGAAGTCTTTCAGAAGTATGTTTTTAAGATTCATGTTATTATGGATTCAGCTTCTGTATTTGTATCAGAATGCTTTTTCTCAAAAATGTAAGTAATGATGAAAAAGTTAAAAGGAATGTGGGGGAACAGTGTTTAAAGAAATAGATACCAAGTATGTAAAAAAAAAATAGTTTTAAAACAGTGATTTTGATGTTAACAAAAATGGTTTCTGCTTAAAATGCTTATAAAATGACTAGAATATTGTCTTCAGTATTGTTAGATCAAATTTTACTTCACATATTGAGTTTCATACTTTGTTGATTATAGTGCCTTTTTGTTGTATGTTGCATGAGATGCTCCTTCCGGTAAGCAAACAGTCTCCTGCTGCCACTGTGTGTGGGAGCCCGTGCTGCGCTGTTACGCTCCCAGTACAGCAGCTCCCTGGTGAGGAGAGCCAGGGGTGCACAGGTCTCTGTACAGCAGTCTTTAAATGTCTGTATTCTCTGATCTGATTGTTGACTCCTGAGACTGTGTCCCAAGAATATAATTTGTAAGATATAGACAAAGATGTTTGACCAAAGATATTTTTAAACATGATTAGATAAAGTTTATCGAGGCTCGAAACAAAGGAATGGTTAAGTAATTTTGGTAGATGTGTGTCATGAAGTATTCTCTGCCTATTAAAATGGCATTTAGAGAGTTTTTAATGACAGAAGAGAATGCTCATGACTCCTGAAAAGAATATCCTCAAATTACGTAAGGTATATATGGGGAAAGGTTGGGAGGACATTTATGGAGATATTATGGCTTATCTCTGTACACTAGGTCTGTAAATAATTATTTATAGTTCCCTGATATATATATTTTTAATAATGAACAAAATTTTTTTTGTTGTTGTTATCTGAAGAAAAATAAATACCACTTTTCAAGCAGAAATACCCTAGGTCGTATCTCTGATTCGGCAAGGTGGCTCTGGTGAAGGGAGAGAGGGCTGGATGGGGAGGGACTGCATGTCAGAGATGGATGCAGGAGGACGGTGTTTAAGGCAGGGGTTGATGGAGGGATAGCCGGTAGGATGAGCGGC
Source organism: Mustela putorius furo (assembly GCF_011764305.1). Classification (NCBI taxonomy): domain Eukaryota; kingdom Metazoa; phylum Chordata; class Mammalia; order Carnivora; family Mustelidae; genus Mustela; species Mustela putorius. The sequence goes on from NW_025421998.1 coordinate 19,291,164, forward strand.
TTTGGGATTCAAGATAGTCATCAAAGAATGATTTGGGGTGTAGATCTTGGCAAACAGGTGCAGTTGGGGTGAAAATAGACTTTGGTGTGATGTTGGTTTGAGATCCTAGAAGAAACATGCAGATTTCTGCTTACCAGTTTGGCAGGCTGATCGAGATGCTTGTCTAGATCCAAAGTATGGCATGAGGCGGCTGCCACTGGCAGATGAATGAGGTACGAGGAAAGTACACAGCAGAGAAGGTCCAGTGGCCCATTCAAGGCCACAGAGCTCATTCTAATTTAAATGAGGTCTGTGAACTTTCTAGGTTGTGCATTTAACTACTGCTTTGTATTTTTCAAATTTTACTGAAAGGAGTGAAATATTACTTAGTTTATAAAAACGAGTATATAAAGCAACAGTATACTATGATTTAGAGATTTCCTTACGTGATCAAAAACATGGTGAGCAGATTAGTAAACCATTCGGACTAATGCATTCACGTGTTATTCATTTTCTGACTCTGCCAACTAAATACTGCAAATATTTTAAATTGATGATTTATAATTTTATCAATTTCTACTCTTTATTTCTCCCCATTGTTAAAAGATGATTATATTGGCACTTGTGGCTGTTGTTTCTCCTCCAGTGCTCTTTTAAAACATTTTAGACATTTAAGATACCAATTGAAACAAATTAGTCCCAGTCTGGGTTGACAGAATTAATGCTGGGAATCTGGGTGCCTCGATATATCCAGGTGGTTAAGGCGAACTGTAGTGAAAACAGTGTGTTAGAATTCTCCTAGAATGGTGTGCTGGTTGTGATGTGTTTCATATACCGACTGGCTGTGGAGAGAGTGACCGTGTCAGCTGGGTGTCGCAAGTCAGACTGTCTCAACGACAAATGGGCTCGAGAGGTCAGGGATCACTTAAATGATTCAGTGTAGAAAACATGGATTTACTAAACTCCATCTTTTGAGCAGTGGCTGTATTTTGTTTTTTGTCTGCTGATTTGAAAACACAAATCATTTAAATGAAATCTTACTTCATTTTTCAGGATTTCAATCACGTATTATTTGAGTTCCTCAAATTCTCTCTAATAAGTAGTAATGAAGAGACTATTTAGCTTGCATGCCTCTGGGTCAAGAGTCCACTAGTCAGAAATTTTTCCCTGTTCTTGCTCCCAGTTTGTGATGGAGTCATTACTGGGATTCTTTACTCATGAATTCCTGACATATAGAAATAGTATCTATTCAACAGAATTTTTTATATTTGCAAACCAAACCTCATTATTTACTGCATATTTGGGGGAAAGAAAGGACTAGGAAATATACTCTTCAATTCAGAGAATTTCTGTCATTGCACTGAAGTTCCGAAGCCATGTGAAGCGAGGAAATCAGAGTATTATAGGTGTGATGATTTAGAAAGTAGCATGTATTCGCCTTTTCAGGTGTGGTTTTTCGCTCAGCATGCATTATTTAAGGTCTGTCTGAGTAGGCACTTGTGTGAGGTGGTAGGGCAGCAAGGCCTAGCTCTTGTCCTTGGTTGTCTGCCGTAGCATCAGACCCGGTAAAGAACGCTGGACCACCCAGCGCTGGAAAGCTGGAGGGGAACCTGGGTGGAGGAGCTAACTGACCTTCATCAAGGGAGAATCCACTGGGTGATATGTAAATGCTCTTCCGTATCACAGAAAAAGCAGTAAGAGGAGGGTGGGAAAAAATTCCCTTGTCATTGTACATGGCTGTGGCCTGGGTTCAGTTTCTCCAGGAAAGACTTCTCCAGACTCCTGCCCAGGAGGAGAAGGTGCAGCTGGGCTTGTGTTGTGGAAGCAGCGTGGAGAAGGAGTCCGAGAGTCTCACTGTTCATTGTCCAAATGTCGCTTATCTCAATACCTTACCGCGTCCTCCGTGCCTCCAGTCTCCAAAACATCTCGTCTTGGCCTCTGGGACAGTTGTAATCTGGCCACTCTGAGGGGAGAGGGTGTGTGGGGAGGGAGCCCGGGCTTCATCCAGCGGCCCCTCCCCTGCCGTGCCGCAGCCCCCCCATCCCCCACCCCGCCGTACCCTGCCGTGGTGCCGTGGTGCCGAGTCCGGCTCCCCGGGTCAGTGTCTGTTTATGCAGTGACTTTCCCTTGTAGCTGCTTGTGTTCTTCCTGCTGCTTATCTTCTCCATTCGCTTTGTTTTCAAAAAACATCAAATGTCTTGTTTTTCAGTTTCTACTTTTTATTATCTTTGTTCTTGTGGGCTTTCTTGGTTTTTTATTATTGGAAAGACAGAAGAAAAATGTATGCTAATCAGTCATGTTTAAATTAGACATTCTTGAGCTGTGGTTTTCTGAGGTGGAACGCCTACATGAGGATATAATTATTTATATTTTAATGGAATTAACCCAGAGTTGCTTTTACTTGAAGTGGGTGATTAGGATAGTAAATTTTAAGAGATATGCATTCATTAAAGGGGAGATCCATTTCCTGAAGTCGTTTAGAGGATTAGAAATTTTTATTTCTGTCAGCCTTTCTTTGCTTTTGTCTGTTCCTACCTGTTTGCCTATGCAGTCGACCCTTGAATGACAGGGGTTTGGACTGAAATGGTTCACTTGCACAGATATTTTTTTATATACAGTACAGTACTATAAATGTACTTTCCCTACAGTTTTATTAATATTTCTGTCTCAGTTTTTTAATTGTAAGAATGCAATATGTAACATATATAACATATAAAATGTGTGTTAACTGTTTATAAGGAAGGCACTTGGTGAACAGTAGATAAATGTTTGGGTAATCAGAAATTATATGCAGATTTTTGACTGGATGGAGGTTGGTGGTGGTGCTGTCACTCACATTGTTCAGGGGTCAACTGTGTTTGAATCATAAGCACACTTGAGTGCATTACTGGTAGACATCTGGTAGAGGTGGCGGTGCCTTCTAACCGTGGGTGTGTACCGGTCTCCTAGTGACTGAGTCCAGGATACATTCCAGACCCACTGAGTCACAGTCTCCTGGGCCTAGGCTTTGGTTTTTTGGAAAAGCTTCCCTGTGATTTTGGTGTATAGTCTGCTTTAGGAACTATTGTGTTACAGCTTCTAAGATAAAAGTAGATTAAATACTGCATGGCATTTATATCTTACCAGAAATAAAGTCCACATTCTTCATTCAAAGGTGTCAAAATCTAGTCCGAACCTTTCTTTATAGAATTTCTGCCAATATTTTCCTGTGGGTCTGTTATGTGTCAGCAAAACTGAACAAGCCCCTTCCTGCCGCCATACCTGTGTTCACTCTGCAGTTCCCTGCCCTGAAGGTCTTTTCCCTTGCTACCACTTGTCCCTCCTCACAGGTGAGCCTCAACTGTGACTCCTTTCTCTAAGCATTCCTCGGGACTTACCTGGCCCAAGAGAGTATCATTGCCTTTCCGTGTATTTTGTTCTTGTCATTGTTGCCCCTGGACCGTATAACAGTGTGGGAAACTGTAACTTGAATATGTTGGGAGTTTATGGAAATAGTCTTTTCAAACCAGTGTGTGGCTTGTTTTAGTTTATTATTTAACCTGTCTGATATACCTGTATATTATACCTGTCCATTATAATCTGTTAGAGTCCTAGTTCTGTGAATGAAGATACATATTTTACTCATTTTAGCAAGAAAATAGAGTTCAGTAAATATTTCTTGAATACATAAATGCGGTATCTTCTCAGTACTTGGGAAATCAAGCAGAACTTGGAACTATGAGGTAGAATCACAAAATTTATGACACAGGGAAGGGGAGAGAATGTCCCAGTCTGTGCGTTCTGTTTGCCGTGAGTTGGTGAGCTGCTCAGACGGGTGTCTGGTATACCTGTATATTACATAGGTGGAGGGCTCTAGTCCCCGCCCCGTCAGCGCTGTGAGTTGGATGTTCATCAGGACAGTCTTCAGTTATTCGATAAACTCGCACTGAAATGGGACTTTGTTGTCTGTGAACGCGAGAGTCATTTGTAGTATCTGCTGTCGTGGGTGCTGGTCTTAGTACCACTGTATGTGTTGAATTTCTGTTCCACCTTAGGTAAGACTCTTCCTGTGTTTAACGCCGAAGCTTTGGTTTTCTCTCCCGTTAAGAGGCAGCGTGTCCTCTCGCGCGGAGCGAAGGTCGGGACTGAGTGCCGGGTGTGTTATGTCAGTAACTGAGGGGTCTGCACTATTCTGTACTTGGTAGTGACGAGCACTGTGCTTACTGTTGATTGTCTTCTTATTGCTGAGTAGTTATTCCCACACTGTTTAGCCACAGTTTATCTTTCCTGCCATCATCCTTTGGACAGCATGAAACTGGCACATTATTTGTCTGAAGATTTAATACTTGGCACTTATTTCCAAAGTGCACGTGATCCTGATTTTTCTTGTTTAAAAGGTCGTTTAGAAAGTAATACAGAAAATGAGAGCAAAAGACTTGGTGTGTAATGTTGATGGTGGTGACATGTGCACGCAGTGGAGGGCATCAGAGTCTGGGGCAGGGGCGGGAGGCTGTGGTTCTGCCCGAACACGCAGGTTCCTGGGCCTCATCTCCGTCCTGGTGAGTCACACTCTGAATGCTGTAAGTGGCTGTCAGTAGCAGAGAGGACTCCTTCTGGTGCGTGTGCTCACGTGTATTTTGTCTTTAGCCAGTTACACAACCGAGAATTCAGATACTGGCTCCTGACACTTCAGTGATCTCACACAGCTGTTTGACAAATTGCATTCTTCCTTTTGAGAGCTCTGGTGACAGTGTGGTTGTCATTCTCTGCAGGAAATCTGGCTGTTTTCCCCCTTTTTTTCTCTCTTTGCTTTTGGGGTTCTTTAATTTTTCTCTATTGTGGTTCCTTTTTATCTGGCATACTTTGTGCTTTCTGAATCTGAGAAGTTATTATTATTATTATTATTATTATTATATCAGTTCTGGAGAATCCTCTGCTGTTATTTCTTCTAGTAGTGACTCTTCTCAGTTTTCTTCCTTTTTTTGGATTCAGGTATTAGTTTAGATCTCACTCTACTGCATGTCTTAACCTTTCTTTCAGATTTTCAGTATCTTTTTTTTTTTTTAAGATTTATTTATTTGATAGAGAGAGCAAGAGACACAAGCAGGCAGAGCAGCAGAGGGAGAGTGAGAAGGAGGCTCCCCACTGAGCAGGGAGCCTGATGCAGGGCTCGATCCCAGGACCCTGGGATCATGACCTGAGCCGAAGGCAGTTGCATAACCAACTGAGCCACCCAGGTGCCCCCATATTTTCAGTCTCTTTATCTGTGATCTTTGCTGGGTGATTTCTTCAGATCCGTTTCAGTCTACTTGTGGTCTAATCCGCTCAACAAATTTTAAGTCTTATTTTTTTCTGCTCATGCTTTATTTCCTGTATTTCTATCGACATTGTGGACACCCTCCTTATTTTATATTCTGTATTCCACAATACTAGTATCTTAAATCTGTTTTTGTTGATTATTTCTTTTGGCTTGCTCACAGGGTGTTGTTTCCTTGTTTCAGTGATGATTTGAAAAACAAAACAAAACAAAACAAAAACCTGTTACATTACATTTCCACAGTCTTAGTCACTGAGAAACCCAGGAGCCCGGACTGAGGGTACACTTCTCCCAAGAGGATTTGTTTTTGCTTCTTCTGGGAGCCCTGGAATGGCAGTGACCCAGAAGCATTCTAAATTTCTTGGCTTGGGAGGTTTCCAGGACAGGGCAGGTATGATGATAAACTCCGATGCTGACTCCGCATGCGGGGACTCGTGAGACCATGGATTCCTAAGGAGGACTTCCCCAACCTTTTTCACACCAACCTGAAAAAGTTCAAGACATGGTATCCCAAGTCCACCTCACTGGCCAATCCTGGGTGCTTGCTTCATTTCTTCTGGTCTTACCTCTTCCGAGAACCTGTCCTTACATATCAGTTCACGTAGTTGGAATCCTAACCTACTCCCACTTTATTCTGGAGCCTCTCCTGCTGGGATTGGATTTGGTGCTTGCAGAATCTCTCATTTCCTTGGAAAATGTTTTTCTGATGGCTTCTTCAGGTAACCACCAGTCTCTGAGAATGGCCACTCCTACAAGAATAATATGCATGTGCTTTAACATCTTCAAAGAACAATATACACAATTCCTACAGTGAGGTTGGTAGTAGGGCTAATTGAAAGAACTGCCTTCAGAAATAAAGCTGTTTATTTAAAATTTAACAATATGGATGAATGAAACTAAAGTTCCAGAGAGACAGAATGTATTAGAGAAGACCAGTAAATCTTCAGGTGATCAAAATTCTGTGCCAGCAATTGTGAATTTTTTCCCCTCTGGGAGATACCGTTTTTAATACGAGAACAGTTTTGATGTGTAAAGCCCATTATGTGGAAGTCTAGCTCACAAGCTCTTATCTTTGTACTTGTCAAAAAAGACTCAGTTAGAATAAGTCATGTTTTTTTGTTTTTGTTTTTCAGATTTTATTTATTTATTTGAGAGAGAGTGCACTAGTGGTGGAGAGGGAGAAGCCGGCTGCCATTGAGGAGGAAGCCGGATGCAGGGTTTGATCCCAGGACGCTGGGATCATGACCTGAGCTGAAGGCAGACGCTTAACTGACTGAGCCACCCAGGCACCCAAGTCATGTGTTAATGGAGAAGATTTATTAAGCAATTTGTTTACTCATTAAGTTTTAAAAATTCATGTTAGACATCATTCTCTTCAAAGATGATTATAACAACAATACAGTCCCCTTTTTTGTCTTATAGAAATACGTGATCATTAACAACAGAGATCCTGGTGAAACATTGCTAAATCTCTTAACTAATCATGACTATGAGGTCGCATGGGTGTAGAAGCAAGGGGTTAAACAGAGGTGGGACTGATGCCAGCCTTTGCATTACGACAGTCACAGGTGAACAGAGGGCCAGAGGCCCAGTAGCAGTGTTGGGGGTGATGTGTCAGCATATCCCTCTTAGCCACATCTGGAGCCCTGCAGAGACAGACAGGTTCACAGTCACCACACATCAGTGAGGAGGGAGGGCAGGATTCACCTTGATACCCTGCCTGCCACTACATGCACAGTCACCATCCCGGCCCATTTATGCATCATCTCTCTGTTTTCACCACACTCTGACTTTCTTTCCAGGCCCTGAGAGCTTGTCGCTGGCTTGAGTTCTTGTGGATTTGTAAGTGATAGAACTAGTAGTCAAGCCTGACCACAGCCTTTCTATCAGAAAGCTGCATGGCAGTTGGACTTTGACCTTTAGCTGAACCTCTGGTTCTGTGTTCGAGATCTGTAGTAAGTTCTCCTTAGCGGAACTGCAGGGAATGGGTGTCATAGGTGTGAACTACTTTCCTAGCATCTTGTTTCTCTTTCCTTATTTTCCTTTCCCGTCTGTATAAGTTAAGTGGGCGTGCATGCGGTACCAAATTGGAAAAGTATGGAAGGCGCATGAGGAATTTTGGGAATGTTCATTCCTTTCCGTGGCCACCAGTCGCTGAGTTCCTCTCCCTGCATCGAGCCGTCACTGCCGTCACTGCCGTCACTGCCGGATTCTTGTTGCTCCATCCAGAGATAGCAACACAAGGCACACGCTTCTTGTCTCTGCAGAGCCTGAGGTCCGTGCCGCATAAAAGACCTCCTTAGCATCTTGTGTTTATCAGGGCACGTCCTGTCTGTACACAGAGCACTGCCTCATTATTTCTGTGTAACACCTTTCTCGAGAGAGAATTCACCTACTCTAAATGTACCCATTTCAGACGTACAATTTCAAGGTTTTAAAGTATACTTAGAGTTTTGCAACCATCACCAACCACTTAATTTCAGAACATTTCCATCACCCTGAAAAGGAACTCTTACACGTGAATTGTCATCCCATTTCCTCCCATCTCCGTAAGCAGCTGTTGATCTTCTGTCCGTTCTGGGAACTGTGTAGGAATGGAGTCATTCACTGTGATCCCTAGTGACCAGCTTCTCTGATCGACCATAATGCTTTCAGACATTATGGTTATAGCCTCTGAAAGTACTTTATTCCTTTTGATTGTTTTGTTGCTGGTAACAGGCATTTGGGTGGTTGTTCCTTTTGGCTGTTATGAGTAGTGATGCACTGACGATTTATATACAAGATGTTGTTTTGATGTAAGTTTAGTTTCTCTTCATTGTTACATACCTGGTAGCGGAATTGCTGGGTCATATGGTAACTCTCTTCCAACATTTTGAGAAAGTGCCTCCAGTTTTTCAAATGTCTTCAAAATGGCTGCACCATTTTCCTTTCTCCTTAGCAGTGTATGAGGGTTCTGATATCAGCACATCCTTGCCATCACATGCTATTATCTATCTGTTATGTGTCAGCAAAGCTGAGCAAGCCCTTTCCTGCCGCCATACCTGTGTTCACTCATGCAGTTTCCTGCCCTGAAAGTCTTTTTCCCTTGCTACATGTTGCTCCTTATAGGAGAGCCTCAACAGTGACTCCTTTCTCTAAGCATTCCTCGGGACTCACCTGGCTCAAGAGAACATCGTTGCCTTTCCGTGTATTTTGTTCTTGTAAGGTCCAGGGGCAACAATGACAACAGTATAACAACACACACAGCACTTGATTGTTACTGATTTGAGATTATTATCCTGGTAGTTGTGAAGTGGTATCTCATTATGGTTTTGATTTTCATTTTTTTGATGGATGATGAGCACGTTTTCTAGGAGATTTATATAGTGTTAGATCTCAACATCTAGGTCTTTGATCTGTTATGAGTTATTTTTTAGTGTGTATGAGGTGAATTAGGAGTCTGTACTTTCCATGTGGATATTCAGTTTTCCCATCACTTTGTTGGCACTGCCCTTGTTGAAAAGACTACTCTTCCTGAAAAATCCGTTGACTATATGCTAAGGGTTTATTTCTGTACTCTCAGTTCCCCTCGACTCGCTCTGTGTGTCCAGCCTTTTGTCCATACCACACTGTCTTGATTACTGTGCCTTTGTAGTGAGTTTTGAAATCAAGAAGTATGAGTCTTCCAATTTTTGCTCTTTTTCAAGATTGTTTTGGCTATTCTGGGCCCTTGCATTTCCATATGAATTTTAGGAATGACTTGTCAATTTCTGCGAATAGGCCAGCTATTATTTTGCTACGGATTGAATTGAATGTGTAGATCATTTGGGGGCATATTGTCATCTTAACAGTATTAAATCTCCAGTTCATGAATCAAGCATGCCTTTCTGTTTATTTAGGTCTTCTTTAAATTCTTTCAATAATGTTTTTTAGTTTTTACTGTATGAGTTTTATATATTTTTTAAAAGATTTTATTTATTTATTTGACACAGATCACAAGTAGGCAGAGAGGCAGGCAGAGAGAGAGGGGGCTGAGCAGAGAGCCTGATGGGGGCTCGATCCCAGGACCCGGAGATCATGAGATCCTAACCTGAGCCACCCAGGTGCCCCAAGTTTTGGCATTATTTTGTTAAATTTATTCCTAAGTACTTTATTCTGTTAGATGCCATTGTGGATGGACTTTTCTTAATCTCATTCATCTCATTCTTTCTGGCAGAGTTGTGTAGTATATGTCTGCCATAATCCTCTCTTGCTACACATTTGGATTCTGATATATTGCTGTTTGCAGACCTTGTCACTGTGAGTGTATCAGTAAGATGAATTCTAGGAAGGAGGTGTGCTGAGCTAAAGGGTATTCAGATATTGGAATCATCTGTCCAATTTAAATTGAATATACACTCTCTGTTTATAGTTTTATAGCTTATTTTTCAAACTTCTAGTAGTGAGCTACATAGAAAAATGTTTCATACTCTTTTAGTTGATCTTATTTATTTATTAAAAATAATGACATGCTGGAAGAAGTCCATGCTTTTAGAATATCGCCTATAGCAGTGTTGTCCAATAGAGCTTCCTATGGTGATGGGAATGTTGTGGGTCTCCACTGCCTAGTACCGTAGCCGCCCGCTGTGTGTGGCTGCTGAGTGCTTCTGAGGCTAGAGTGATTAAGAACTGAATTTTAAATTTTACTCTGTTTTAATTAAATTGGCTAGTGCCTATTGAATTGTATAATTACAGTTGCTTTCAGATTTAAAGGTTTTGGACATTTGCAGAAGACTTGTCCAAAGTGGTACGGTGTTGCATTATTTCCTGAGTAACACAAGGCAGCTGTGAGTGGTTGTAGTAAGATTCGTCAACATACAGGTCTCAGCAAACAGTCCTTCTTTTGTAGCCATGGAGCCTATGCCCCTTTGACTTGATCGCCTACAAACAGTATTTCAGTGGAAACACATATGGGTCCTACCTAGGTTTGCTGGCTCTTTTTCCTTTTTTTAGTGCATATCTCATCCTAATGTAAAAGGTAGGCTTACATGAGGTTTTTATACATGCATATTCTTTAAAATCTGCACATAAAATATATGATCTATATTGGTGATTATAGTATGGTCATTGTTACGGATTTTAAGCTGGTGCCTTCATAACCTTGTACTCTGGCTCCGAACTAGGCTGTGCCCTGGGCCATTTCACTCATTATTTCTCCTTGGCATTCTCACGTACTTTGGAAAAGCCTGTAGCTACCATAAGCTGCTTGCTTATGACCTCTACTTCTATTTATAGCCCCAATTTTTATTTTTTAGCTATAGATTCTATATACCAAGCAAGCCACTATATTCCTATACTGCTGGGTGTCCCAAATGCCTCTCAAACTGAGATGAACTAAAAGAGAAGGAAATTTTCTCTGGAAGCCCTTCCTCTTCCTCCTGGCTCTGTTTGCTATCCTAATTAATGGTAATGCTATCTCACTACCAGAAATCGAGGAGGCAAAGACCCACCTCCACCAACTGAATTACCAAGTTCTGAATTCATGGCTTTATCCTCTCTTCCCTGGGCTCCTCACCAGTTTCCTTGCTTCTGGCTTTTATCCTTTCTACCCATTCCACATACCAGTTCCGTATGTTCTTGGCAGAAAACAAATCTCTTACATTTCAGTGGCTCCTGCTTGCTGTAAGGATAGAGCCCAGACTGCTTAGAACGGTGCTGTGGGTCATTCCTCCATGAGCTGATGACAGCAGAACCTCTTGCCTGTCTCTGGCCTTGGCACTCCAAAGGCTCTTTTAGGCCTTTTTGCTTCTGGTCACCTTGTGTCCAGGACTGGGGCCTCCATCTGTCTGTTGCCCCGACCCTTCACGCCTTGTTCTAGTCAGTCCCAGCATGTAGGTGTTTCTGCCATCTCCCCCTCCCTGACGATAACTGGGAAGCACTGCTTGTGTTCATGTATCCCTGTTGACCTGCATTTCTCTCCTTGCTAGACTGCGTCCCTCAGTGCTGGGCTCCTGGGAAGCTTTTGCTGGGTTATGGTAGATACTCTTCTGACTGTGTGTGGGATCGGTGGATGTTTTCTTACACCCCTCTTAACTCTGGCGTACATTTTTTCTGTTAGTCTTTTTCAACTTCAGTAGTAATATTTCTCCCAGGTCCCACTAATGTTTTATAAAATATTCACAGTACCGGTGGCTTAAGAAGTGTGTAGCCCTGTCATATATCTGTTGTTAGGTGATCAAACAGTTAACTCCTTTCTTGTCTAAAATGTTAAGTGGGGAGGCAGATCTGTTTACTTTGTCACCAACTTTTAGTTGGCTGTGTTCCATATTCTAGAAAACAATGTAGTCTTGGAAAATAAGGTCTAAATGTTCTAGCTTTGAATTATGATTATTTCTGTTAGAATTTGGGGCATACGTTTTTGGTTTTTGTTTTTTTGTTTGTTTGTTTGTTTGTTTAACCTGCCTATGCCCAAAGAAGAATTGGCTTCCATTCTTGAATATCCAGCTTCTTAATTCCTCTGGCCATTTTAATTACCTAAAAAAAATCTGGACCTCAGTTGAGGCCAAAATCTGATAAATTAACATGAACTGCTCAATTACTTACTGAGAACTTACTTGGCCAGCTGTATTCATTTTCTATTGCTGTGTAACAAATTACCACACACTTAGCAGCTTAAAACAATACCCATTTATTAGCTCATCATTCTGTAGGTCAGAAATTAGGGCTGCACAGCCTGACTGGATTCTCATGACTGGAGATCAAGCTGTTGGCCAAGACTGCGGTTCTCTGTTGGGGCTCAGAGCACTCTTCCAAGATGACTGGTCACTGGCAGAACTCATTTCCTTGCATTGAAGTCCTTGTTAGTCCTAGCCGTTGGCTTGGGCACTGTGCTCACTCCCAGAGGTCGCTGGAAATTCCTTGCTCTGTGGCCCTGATGGGCAGTTCACAGCATGGTTGTTTGCTTTCTCCTCTGCCAGCTGCAGCACTCTCTGACTCTCTGACTTCTGTGACCAGCCAGAGAAAACCCTCTCCTTTTAAAAGGCTCATGTAATTAGGTCAAGCCCACCCCAGCATAGCTGCCCTGTTGCCGAGTAGCATAATATCGTGGTAAGAGTGGTATCTTGTTCACAAGATCTACCCACATTCAGAGGAACAGGGAATTCTGTAAGGGTGAGGGTCACTGGGGCTCAGTTTTAGAAGTTGGTCTACCACAACAGACACTTACCATTAATGTTTGATTTTCCCAAAGTTCGGAAGTTTTTTCATTAGGGAAGAACACATGAACTCATTACGGGTTTTTTTTTTTTCTCCTTAGCTGTGAGGCTTTACCCCAGTGTTACAGGAAGGCTTTTTGGATAAGCTATTTTGAGAGAAAGTATATATTGATTAGTTCTGTCCTTAAGCAGAAATGGCAGATTGCTTATTCCTCTGGCTGACAATTTGCCATCAAGAATGGGGAGTTGGAGGGAGGGAGGGAGTTTTAGATTAGGTGATGGACATAGGGGGAAAGAAAACAAAATTTGGCTTTATGTGAATGTTCTAGAAGTTCATTTTGAACTTCTTTTTTAAAGTATATTTTGGCTAAAGATGAAACGAATGAATTAATTTCTTAAACTAGTGTTAGTTGCCATTTACATTGATAATAAAGGAAAGGCCGTTTTTCTGCCAAAAGTGAAGTTTATTTGTCCTTTTCTCTGCTCAGAAGAAATAGCAGCTGGAAGGAAGTCGGGACTCCGGTTGCCATGACAGTGTGGGGCCGATGATGCATGCCTTTAGCTAGGGTTCGAGTTTCCTCCCTGGTGTGGTAGAGCCAATGTACCTGAAAAATACAATAGGCAGTAGATAAGCATGGTAAAATCATCTCAGTATTATAATATTTAAGGAAAACCGCTTGTTCTTTAAATGGCATTTTTTGCTCATCCTATTTGGAGTAGTGAGAATATTTAGGTGTCCTTTGTAGGGAAAAATGAATATGTAATCCTTTGTGAAAAATAAAATGGCAAGTTGGAATTTCGTTTCTAAATTTTTTAATTCTAGTTGCTGAGGGTGGTACCTTGTTTATGTTATATGAGAACATGTTCTTTAAATTAATTTACAGAACTGCATACTTCTTTCTGCTGTAATGTGGCTGGGGCAGTTGTGAAGGAGACCATGTGTACAGATTTTCTAAATCTAAATGTAGGTATCTCTAATTTTTCTTGTAGGCCTATCCTTTCTAAAGTGGACATTATAAGATACTGGTGTGTGTGTGTGTATGTGTGTGTGGCATGTGCATTTTTTTCCTTTAAAAAAACCCAGCTTTTTGAAATTGCTCGGTACATGTGAACAGTTAATCCCATTCCCGTTCCTTTTCTCTTTTCTCTGCCGCCAGCCCTCAGCAACCACTGATTGACTCTGTTCTCTGTACATTTGCCTCATCTGGACATGTTCATGTCAAATAGAATCCTACACCGTAGTCTTTGGTGCCTGGTATTTTTCACTTAGCATAATGTTTTCAGGGGTCACCCATGTGGTAGCATATGTCAGTACTGCATTTCCTTTTCTTTTCTTTTTTTTTTTTTTTTTTTAAGATTTTTATATATTTATTTGACAGAGAGAGATCACAAGTAGGCAGAGAGGCAGGCAGAGTGGGGGATGGGGCGGGGAGCAAGCTCCCTGCTGAGCAGAGACCCCCGACTGGGGGCTCAATCCCAGGACCCTGGGATCATGACCTGAGCCAAAGGCGGAGGCTTTAACCCACTGAGCCACCCAGGCGCCCCTGCATTTCTTTTTATTGCTTAATAATATCACATTTTATTTATTCATTTATCAGTCAGTGCACATTTTTTGTCTATTATGAATAATGCTGCTATGAATATTTTCACACAAGACTACGTGGGGACATATGTTTTCATTTCTTTTGGGTATGTACCTGGAAGTGGAATTGTTGGGTTTTATGAGAAGTCTGAAGTCAACCTTCTTGGGAGCTGCCCAGCTGCAGAGCAGCTGGGCCGTGTAACAGTCGTGCTGCAAATTCAGGGTTCTAATTTCTTTAGGCTCCCCAATACTTGTTATTGTGTGTTGTGTTGTGTTTTGTTTGTTTTTAAATTATACCCATCCTAATGGGTGTGAAGTGGTATCTCATTGTGATTTTGATTTTTCATTTCCCAGACAGCTAGTGATGTTGAGCACCTTTCATGTGATTATTGGTCACTTACAGGTCATCTTTGGAAACTATCTCTTCTAATCTTTTTCCTTTTTTAAGTTGGGTTTGCCTTTTTATTGTCAAGTTGTAAGAGTTCTTTTTATTTTTGTTTTTAACATTTATTTACTTATTTTTTAAAAAGATTTTATTTATTTTTTTGACACAGAGAGAGAGAGAGAGAAAGATCACAAGTAGGCAGAGAGGCAGGCAGAGAGAGAAGGGGAAGCAGGCTCCCCACCGAGAAGAGATCCCGATGTGGGGCTTGATTCCGGGATCATGACCTGAGCCGAAGGCAGAGACTTTAACCACTAAGCCACCCAGGTGCCCCCTATTTTTAACAATTTTTAAAGATGTATTTATTTGAGAGAGAGCACATGTGTGTACACACACATATGAGCTCAGGAGGAGGGGGAGAGGGAAGCACCCGATCCCATGACACTGAGATTATGACCTAAGCTAAAACCAAAAGTTGTTGGCTCAAGCAAGTGTGCCACCCACCTGCCCCAAGTTCTTTTTCTTTTATTTTGTTTATTTTTACTTTTTAAAGATTTTATTCATTTACTTGACAGAGAGAGCACAAGCAGGGGGAGTGGTAAGCAGAGGGAGAGAGAGAAGCAGTCTCCTCGCTGAACAAGGAGCCCGATACGGGGCTCAATCCCAGGACCCTGGGATCATGACCCGAGCTGAAGGCAGATGCTCAACCGACTGAGCCACTCAGGTGCCCTCGAGTTCTTTTTATATTCTAGACATATAATACCCTTATCTTGTATGATTTGCAGGTATGTTCATCCTTTCTGTAGACTGGTTTTACTTTTTTGATTGCCCTTTGAAACACAAAAGTTCTGAATTTTAATCAAGTCCACTTTATCTTTTTTCTTTTATTGCATATGCTTTTAGTGTCATATTTAAGAAATGTTGCGTAGCTCTAGAGTAATGAAGGCAGTCAGGCTTCTGCCTTTGGTTCCGGTCATGATCTCAGGATCCTGGGATCAAGCCTCCCATAGCCTTACATCGGGCTCCTTGCTCAGCGGGAAGTCTGCTTCTCCCTCTCCCTCTGCCCCTTCCCCTGCTTGTGTTCCCTCTCTCTCTGTCTCTCTGTGAAATAAATAAATAAAATCTCTTTAAAAAAAGTCTTTGATCCATTTCAAATTAATATTTATGTTTGTGTGAGGTAAAGTTACAGCTTTTTTTTCCCCCCATTTCATACAGATGACCAATTTTCCCATTACCATTTTTTTTGGAAGGAGCATTCTTTCACCATTTAATTGTGTGGGCCTCCTTGGCGAAAATATTTATGAGTTCCCTGCATGGCTTCTTAAGTGCTTCTAGTAATTCTTATATGAAATAACTTCTTGATGGTTTTCAACAGGACTGATGAAAAGATATTTTTTTAAATCTGTTGATAAATTTCATGAGTATATATTTGGTGATAGAAACAGCTGCTGTAGAAGCCATGAGAAACCATGTGAAGAAGCCAGCCTTAAAGATGGTGTGGCCTGGTCCACACAGCTGCCCTACAGCAGATTTACCAGGGCTTCTCCTGTGTGGAAGCAGTAACTAGGATGGATGGGATGAAAAAGAGAATGATTGGGACTATAACATTGTTCTGAGCCTTCCTATGCTGAGTTGAGTGATTTAATAGTTAGTGATAATTGATGTGAGGCAGGTTACTAGGAGAAGCCTTTTTTTTTTTCTAAAAAGATTTTATTTATTTGTCAGAGAGAGTGAGCACAGGCACAGGCAGAGGCAGAGGGAGAAGCAGGCTCCCTGCTGAGCAAGGAGCCCTCGATCCCTGGACTGCTGGGATCATGACTTGAGCCAAAGGTAGCCGCTTAACCAACTGAGCCACCCAGGCGTTCCTGGGAGAAGCCTTAAAAAAAAAAAAATCACAGGGCACCTGGGTGGCTCAGTCAGTTAAGCGCCTGCCTTCACTTGGGTCAAAATCCTAGTGTCCTGGAATCAAGTCCCACATCAGGCTCCCTGCTCCTCGGGGAATCTGTTTCTCCCTCTGCTGCTCCTCCTACTCATTCTCTCTCTTCCAAATAAATAAATAAAATCTTAAAAAAGAAAAGAAAAGAAGGGAAAAGAAAAATCCAGTTATTGGGTGTCCAGGAATCTCTCCTGTGGGGTTGGTGATCTGAAGGGTCTAGCGTAGTGCTGGTCTCATTTGTAGTTCAAACTGTTCTAGTAGTCACATTAAAAAAAAGCAAAAAGGATCAGGTGAATTTAATTTTAATAATATATTTCATTATATCCCAAACATTATTGTTTTAACAATGTAATAAATAATAATAATAATAATTAATAAGATATTTTACATTTTTTGTATGAAATCTTGGAAATCCAACGTGTAGTTTTACACGTACCTTGATTTGGATTAGTCACATTTCAAGTACCTGCATGTGGCCAGTGGCTGCTGATTTAGGCAGCATAGCCCTAGATCCTTCGGTATGATAGCTGGTTGGAATGTTACATCAGCATTTTTCAGCTTTCTTTATACTTCAAGGCACCCCGACTCATCCCTTTAACCTGATAGAACTGACTGGCTTTGGGTGAGATTTCTGCCTGCCTGTTGATGTGGTCCTCACTGGAGGGGTGGGAGGTGCCTATTCATTGAGACCAGAGGGTCCGAGAATTTTGTTAAGCAATGTGGGCATCTCACCAGATGGGTGAAGAATAAGAAACTCATTGTGATGAAGGTATTTGAACCTCTCAAAGGAGAGAAAATGAGCCCATGCAAATTAGAATTTCTTTTCTCTTAACACAGATACAATCTATTCCACAGAGATGAAGCTAAAACCAGAAAATATTGTGAGAGCAGTGGATCCCTAATGGGCATGGCTTTGTCCCCAGGGGTGTTATCCACGGCTGGACCCAGTTTTGATGGTCGCACCTGGGGGTGGGGGATAGGATGTTACTGACGTCAGCGGCTTGAGGCCAGGGATGCTGATAACATCCTGCCGGGGACAAAACAGCCCCTGCTACCCGGCCCAAATGTAAGAAATCGTAAAACAAGATCCTCCAGTTCTGTTCTTTTCATTTCTGTTCCCTAGTTTCTATAGGGAATAGAACGCATTTTCTTTTGAATTTGGAGAATCTCCTCGTTTATTCATATAAAATTTCTAAGGAAGAAATAGCTAACTTTCAAAGTGTTTCTGACTGAGCAGACTTGTCAGCTGGGTAGATTCTGCTCACGGCCCTGAAGAATGAATGGGTCGCATGAGACCATTCATCTTGCTAACCTTCTCTTCCCTCCGGAGAAGCCGTGGGATGGGTGCAGTCCTCCCCTGCCTCCCCCTCCTCGGACCTCTTTTCTGTCCAGTACATTCCACTTGCAGTAAGAGCACATATGTTAACAAGAGAAGGAGCATCTGCAAGGCTGCCAGAAAGATGATCACACTTGCATAAGGTCTGTTGGATGTATTTTTGGACGTATTCTGGCAGTGATGTGGGTGTTTGGTTGTGACTCTTCCCTTCCAGGGCTTCATCATGAGCAGTTGGTTAACTCAGAATATGATCACCACCACGCTCCTAATGTTTGTCACCCAGAGGGCTGTAACTTTGAGTCTTCATAAATTCTAGCAAGTAGAAATCAATACAAGTCATTTTTTTTTTTTTAAATTTATTTGACAGAGATCACAAGTAGGCAGAGAGGCAGGTAGAAAGAGAGAGAGGAGGAAGCAGGCTATCCGCGGAGCGGACAGCCCGATGCGGGGCTCGATCCCAGGACCCTGGGATCATGACCCGAGCCGAAGGCAGAGGCTTTAACCCACTGAGCCACCCAGGCGCCCCTCAATACAAGTCATTTTCAGCTCATAAGCATTCGTTAGTTCTGCCGAAGGTGGTCCTGATTGCCAGCGTTCGCTGGTGACTGCAAATGCTGCCTCTTCCTGGTGACTGCTAGTGTTTCTGCTGCCTTCGACCCTTGGCCCCCCCTTTGTTGCTTGTGACAATGTGAGTGTTGGGGACGAACCACATAAATGAACTGTAGCTAACTTAGGCTTAAGGCAATATAGTAAATGCTATCTTAGATGTGGCAAGAATTTAGAGGTCCAGCTTAGAAGGGGTCACTGGTCAGGGCAGCTCTGCTGGCCCTGCCTCGTACCAGCAGCTGCAGATGAACTTGCGCCCTGTGACTGCTGATCCGAAGGCACCAGGGCTCTCAGGTGACCTCTAGCTGTCTGTGCCCTCACCTGTACCACCAGGAAGAGAGCACATCTGGAAGCTGCCTTCCACTGTGCAGAGAGTAGTGATGTCTTGAAGGGTGTTTTTAGAAGGGGAGCCATGAATACTGGGCAGGCCAAAGCCGAGCACTGGTCTCCCACATTAGGGCTTGTGGGATTCCCCTGGCTCCCAGACTAGAGACCCCCTGCTCACCTACTGAAACTCTCTCTGGGAAACGCAGATACCTTCTGCAGGGTATCCGCACATCCCCATTTCCTACCCACGCAGCTCTGGTCAGCTCAGGGAGGGCAGTGGTGGTTCCATTGCTGGGGCAGCTTGTCTTAGTTGAAGGGAGAGATGTGGTTCTATGCCTGTGTTGTGACCTTAGGTTCAAGTTTCAGAAGGACATGGTTAGAAATAGCAGTTACATTTTATAGTAAGTGAAAGCTTGATTTTGTAGGATTGCATTATGAATGCATTATTTATTTAAGCAAATATATTCAGTATGCTCTTGAGTTTTTAGATTCCTGAAAGAAGGTTTATATATGTAATCTCTCAAGCTTAAAAATGTTTTTTCTTTACAGGTTTTCTTAACTTTTGTAAAAGAGCATAATTAATCATGATTGAGCCTTTATATGATAATTAGAAATGACCACTTTGCAAACCTTGCAAACCTGGCATTAATATATGGACAGTATCTATGTTTGACAATGGGTATTTTCTTTGTTTAATTTCCAGTTTGGGGACAGTGTTCTTGATAAGCAAGGTTGATCAATAACTGTGAATTCTGTGATGAAAATGACTGTACATCAGCTACAGTGTGTATTAATTAGCTTTTAGAAGCATCCAGGAAACCTAACCATATTCTTACTATTTCTATAGGATTTCATTTTTAAATAATGGAAACTAAGCCCTTTTTTACGTTCAGGGCTGCTTTCATCTGTGTTTTAATAATCTCTGTGGGATGTGTTCTTACTAATAAGGCTGTGTATCGTGGGGGGTAAGGGTGAATACTCTTTCTCTTTCGCTTATATTTTATAATCTTGTCAGGACTTAAGAAATACTAAATCTTTGAGTGAAAATATGTCTGTAAAGTATAATCTTTCCTCCTGACCTGTTTGTTGAAACATTACTTGAATTCAGCTAGAATGACAAAGTGACGTTAATCAACTCTTCTTAGTGTGTTTTATTTTTTGTCTTGTATTAAGAAACGCTCATATGTGTCCATCATGCAAGATTGACTACTAAGTAAACAGGAATTTTCCTTCCACTGTTTCAGGCCGGAGCCTCAGCAGAAAGCTCCCTTAGTTCCTCCACCGCCCCCCCCGCCGCCCCCCCCGCCCCTGCCGGACCCCACACCCCCAGAGCCGGAGGAGGAGATCCTAGGATCCGACGATGAGGAGCAGGAGGACCCTGCCGACTACTGCAAAGGTGATATGCTCGTGGGGTTTGTCAGGCCGAGCGAATGAGGCTGATCGCTTGGTCTTTATTTTTTTTATTTTTTATTTTTTTAAAGATTTTATTTATTTATTTGACAGAGAGAGATCACAAGTAGGCAGAGAGGCAGGCAGAGAGAGAGAGAAGGAAGCAGGCTCCCTGCTGAGCAGAGAGCCCGATGCGGGCCTCGATCCCAGGACCCTGAGATCATGACCTGAGCTGAAGGCAGTGGCTTAACCCACTGAGCCACCCAGGCGCCCCCGACGCTTGGTCTTTATTAAATTAACCTCTTGGTGTCAATATCATTTTTAATTTCTGGGTCATTGAATATAGAATGATACCCCAGAATGTAAGAAACATCAGAAGGAAAACTGTATCCGATAGAAAATATATACATACGTACATTCACACTGAGTACTTACCAGAGGATTTAAATCTACTAATAGAATTAAAGATAGTATTAAGCAACAATTAAAGATAAAAACGGAATAAGCCATCTAGGAAGAACATAGAGACTTGAAGTTACCAGGCTCCTGAGGGGGCCAGTTTAACTCTTGTGCAAGACTTTTGACTTCACGTTTCAGGCTGCTAAGACTAACAAGGAACCAGCCCTTTCTCTGTATAGCATTGAATTACATAGTATTCATTGTCTGTGGAAAGAAAGCCTGTTCATTTGTTTACAGAAACAGGCATTTTCCTGGCATTGTGCTCAATGAAAAAGACATTCTGTGGGTTCTACCATTGTGTGACATAGTGGATTATATTTTTAGCTGTGATTTTGCAGAAGACACAGAAATTACTCAAGTGAGGGGCGCCTGGGTGGCTCAGTCAGTTAAGCGTCTGCCTTTGGCTCAGGTCATGATCCCGGGGTCCTGGAATCAGGTCCCGTATCAGGCTCCCTGGTCAGCAGAGAGTCTGCTTCTTCCTCTGCCTACTGCTCCCTCGGCTTGTGTGCACGGGCACATACTCTGTCTCTGACAAATTAAATAAAATCTCTAAAAAAATTACTCAAGCAAAGTGTTGCTGTATTGATGTTTCCTAAAGATTAAGAACATAGAGTTAAACTCCTTAAAACACCAAGCATATTGTATGATGATTATTGAGAACAGTGGGATCCAGACTCTATACTTGGTGTAGATGGGACTCTGAGAATGCAGGAGAAGGGAAGTTGCTGTGCCCATTTGACTCCTTTTTTTACTTAACTTACTCATCTGGACTTTCACTCTGTCTAATAGAAAATTATCACAGTCTGATAGTCTGAGCTTCTGAACATGTGATGAAACACTGATTTGCTACAGATTAAGATAGATGTAAAGCAGATTCTGTACAGAATAATAATAGATGGTAGAAGATGGATACCTGTTTAGGCCATAAAGCATTAAAGACTCTCTGGCTTTGTAGTGTCACTTACCTCGTGATTACAGGCCATTCATGTATTGGTTATGAGAACATTGTGCTTTTTAGTTACCTATTAGGAGGAAGAGAAAATTATGTTCTGCTGTAAAAGTTTAAGAACCAATCTTCCACTCTGACCTCATTGTTCCAAGAATGGGTTTCTACACGTGGAATCTGTGTTTTCTTTAGGAAAAGGAGTAGATCTTCAGCATTTTTATGAGGAGTGATTGTGACCCCAGAGGTCTTTGCCATCTGCTATGAAATATAACAGGAGTCTGTGGAAAGGTGAAAAGAAGAGGTTTTGTATCCCCCCTCTTAATCTGCATTTCTTGGTTCATAAATGAAGTTGTTTGAAAAGGAGATGCGGACAGTTGTCTTTCAATTTTACTGCTTAGGCCAGAGCATTAGGTTGGTTCTGTAGGAACATTTCTTTTTAGCACAAGGGCCCCACAGTGCTAGAATGAGAGCCCTTTGCCTCACATCTGGCTCTGAAGCGTGTGGGTCGGAAGATGTAACCAGTGCTCTTGTTTATCCCTTTCCAGTCTGTAGATCCACACAGTGGACACCTCAGACCAAAATACAGGCCTGTGAATGAAGGATTTCACAGTCAGGGCTGATTTTAGGTAACATTTACTGAACTCTAAACATCTTAGAGTATTAAAGTCAGCCTCACTAAAGCATGTGCGAGAGAGAAGTTTCTCTCTCTCGCTCTCTCTCTGTCTTTCCTGATTTTGCTGTTACTTGTGCGTCTAGTCAGTATTACACATACCAGATGCTTTACTCTGTGAATTTTGTATGTAGATCAGAACCCTTTGTCCAAGATAACCAAGGTAAATGCATTCAAGGAGTCTGTGAAAATGATTGGGAATGTCTGGGACTAGAAACTGCGCCCCACCCCCACCCTCCAGCCCTGAATAGTTTAAATTTCCAACATGCTGCTTATTCACCCCTGAGTTATTTAGCATATTTTGTCCACAATCAGGTACATTCTTCTTTATAAGTACAATGCAACCATCAAGATCAAGAAGTTAACATTGTAATAGTTCTGCCCTACATTCCTCGGACTCTGTTCAGGTTTTGCCAGCTGCCAGTATTGTCCTTTATGTGAAACCAGTTCTTCTCAGAATCATGTTACATTTGTTTTCTTGTGTTAAAAAATAAAATTCAACTGAATAGATTTGGAGATCTAGTTGGCTTTATTAAGCTTTTCACGAATTGGACAGCATCTGTAATCCAGCAAGTGGAGTTGCTCCTCGGAGTTGTGACAGAGAGCTTTCTCTAGGAAAGAGGGTGAGTCTTGGAGTTACTACCAAGAGGAATGATTATTTCCTGCCAGGATTTTTTCCTTCAAATGAGGAGAGCGGAGAGCAGAGAGTGAGGTGGCAGCATTTTTATCATGCAGATTACCTCACTGTACTTATCAGGAAACTCCTGGTTGACTCCTAAAAGGTCACATTCCTGGGGTAGTTTGAAACTATAATTCAGTCTTGGTTTGACCTGTTGGGGGACAAATGACTTGTTGGGCTTGTTTTTTTCTTTGTGAACACTTGTTTCTTTAATCTGGAATAGTTCCTTAATCTTTTCTTGGCTTTCATGACTGACATTTTTGAAGATTGTGGTCAGTTATTTTGTATAATGTTTTTTAATTTGGTAAACTTCTTTATTTTGTAGATTTTGTTTGTTTGTTTTTAAAATAATCTCTATACCCAAGGTTGAACTCCAGCTCACAGCCCTGCGAGTAAGAAAGGCGTGCTCTGCTGACTCAGCCAGCCATGTCCCCCCACCCCCACCCCACCCCCATGTTTCTTAGTTTGGAGTATCAGAAAAGTGTTGTGAAGCACCTGGGTGGCTCATTCTGTTAGGCATCTGCCTTTGGCTTGGGTCATCATCCTGGGGTCCTAGGCTCAAGGGGCCCGGCTCTCTGCTCTGTGCTCAGTGGGCTCTGTGCTCAGTGGGGAGCCTGCTCCTCTCTCTCCCTCTGCTGCTCCCCCTTCTTGTATTCTCTTGCTCTCTGTGAAGTAAATGAATAAAATCGTTTAAAAAAAAAAAATCCAGAAAAGTATTGCTCTTTGGGAAGTGTTCTCTTAGCACGTTATTTTACCAAGAAGCGCAGTGTTTTGGTTTATACCATTGGAGTTGATGTGGTCACTTTGTTTAGCACAGTGTCTGCCAGATGATCTGTTCTGTGAAGTTACTTTTTCCCGCTGGTCGTAAATACAGATTTTATTGAGGGTTACTTCTTTGAGACTGTTTAAGTACCCTCTTGTCAACAAATATATTTCCTTCTTTCTCTCCTTTCTTTCTCTTCCTGTCTTCCATTCCTTCCATCCGTCTCCCTGTCTTGTCTGTCTGGCTATGTCACATGGACTCATTCATGGACTTCCCTATTCAGTGAGTTCTAATCAGTTCCTCTCCTTATTTGTTTGGGTTCGTGGCTTATCCCACATTTGGCCATTAGGAGTTCTTTCAGGTTGATTCTGTGTCCTTTCTAGATGTCCTTGTCATTCTTTGAGCACTTGCTTACTTTCAAGTATAGCAAACTGTTCCAGGCTTGTATTTTCCCTACCCCAGCCCTGGAGTCCACTCTTTCTACAAGGATCCCTGGTCTCTTTTAGGGGAGGACAGGATTTAGAAAACAAGATCTGGGCATTGGATGTGATTATCATCACTGGGGTATCAGTGTTTGTAGATCTCTTAGCATAGGTCTAGGGAGACACATTTTTTTATGTTTATATATATTTCTATATTTATGCTTATTTCTGTTTTTACTTATGTATTTATTAAGATATGTGAATTTAATCAGGTAGCTCTAATTCCACTCTAATACCAGGGGATTCAGCCCAGTTTTCTCCCTTTCTGTATTTCTGGGTTTCTTTCTTTCTTTGACAGTAAGAGGCTAGGCTCTCATTATTCTCATTACATTTAATTATTTGATTAATTTCCTTGTACGTGATGAGTCACGGATCGCTGTCTCTGCTTCAGAGGGCATCTCCCCCCTTTGCCCTTGCCTAGCCCGTGATCGGATACCTGTGTCGCCCCACCCTGTCTCGTGACTGCGGACTGAATTGTTCGGGCAGGGGGAAGGGGAGGGATGGCTTTTGCAGTTTTTAGGGGTGGGTTTTACTTAGTCTGAGGAGGTGTCTTGTCTGTTTCCTGTCCCTTCTGTTTTCTTTGACTTCATTCCTAGAGAACCTCTGCCCTACCAACCACTTCTTAGTATTCACAAAGTAAAATAAAATGTCAACAACAAAACACAATACCTGTTTTATCTCTTCACAAAAGAAGTGTTTGTTCACCTCAGGAAACAGGTCGTGGGTTGGAGTGTGCAGTCACCTGGAATCCCAGTGTCCCACAGGAGCTGTGCTAAGCGTCTGGGTCTCTGCCCTCCTGGATCATTCATGACCAACCAACCTTCCTTTTCATCTCTTTACATGTCTTTCCCCATTCGAAACATAGGAAACCTCAGCTACCTGAGCCCAAAGGCCACTGTTTAGAGTTCTAATATCGCTAACGCATTCTTCCTTGTTCCTTTTTACTTGGCTGTGCATTCTCTGTCTTCACGGCTGGCTTGTTCCCACTCCTTTTATTTTTCATTCTCCCATCAGACCCAGTAGGACTGTGGACTTTGGTGTCTGAGTCCAGAATCCAGCTTCTCAGCTCAGAGAAGCCTCAGTCAGGCTCTTTGCCCTCCAGGCGTCAGCTTCTTCATCTGTGATGGAATATCCTCTCCCCGTGTAATATGACACACAACCACATCATACCACCTAAGATTTTATTAGGATGAAAATGGGACCAATACACCAAGTATGTGCCATACTGCCTGGTACATAGAAGGTGCTTAAGAAGCGTGAATTTTATTTCCCTCCGTCCTGCCCTTGTTCCTTCGTTCTCCTGCATTCGTTCCCTCCTGTGCTTTCATGCTGGTCCCCTTTGTGCCGCCCCTTTGGGGTCTTCGCTGCCTCACTGTGCCGGGCTTGTTGCCCCGGCCTCCGGAGAGAGAGAGCCATGTCACGTGGCCTCTCTCTCCATGTCACGTGGCCTCTCTCTCCATGTCTCGTTTTGGTGTCTCCTCTGGTCAGTTGTCTCAGGCGAGAACTGTAGCAGCAGGCAGGGCAGTTTGTTCAGATTCCTGCTTCCAAGCCTGGAAGATAACAAGGGTCAGACACAGGGCGAGCCACTGAACAGACACTTCCGGGAGGCCCTTGTGCCTCATGCGCACGCTCCGTGAGTTTGAACATAAAGCCTCCTCGCCAGAGTGGAACCTGGTCGTTCAGGGAGACTGCGGCGCTGGTGGCTCTGCAGAGTGTGACCTCAGAATGGCTGGGGGTGTCCGCTGGATGTTCCTGGGCTGGACTGTAACCCCCGGACTGGGATTTAAGCGAGGACGACCCGCACCCCTACGTATTTCAGAGCCTCGTTAGGCCCCGCTAAGGTACGTGGGTGCCTCTGCACCTCAAAGCCAGCACAGAGAAGTGCCTTCTGGTCGCTTCACCGTAGGTGACTGAGGTGCGTGAGGGGAATTACTGGCTTGGGACGGCCTTGTGTCTGAACGTTTCTCCCACCCTCAGCACAGGCTTGCTATGGGGACTGGTCAGTGGTGACGGTCAGAACATCATTTGATTAGATCATCCTGCCTGCCCTGCCTCCTTGGAGATCCTCGCCTAAATCGTTCTTCAGTAAGTTGGCAACTTGTACACTTTCATCGGGTATTATTTCTGGAGACCTCGATTTCAACACTTTTGTGGTCTGACTTGGTAAGCGTGTGTCATTTCCTCAGAAAGGCCTTCTTTAAACCCTGAGTCACATCTTCCTTAGGCCCCTGCCTCTGCCCCCAACAAGAGCGTGTCCCAGAGCCTCCCAGCCCCCAGCTGGCACCAGGGTGTGTAATTCTACAGTTATTTTTCGGTTCATTTGTGATCTCCTCCTCCTCAGTTTGGAAAATTCCCTGTAGTCAGGGGCTGTGTATTGTCAGCCCCCCTGCGTGTGTACTCTCCGCAGTGCAATAAGTATTTTTGGTTGGATGAAGGAACTGTCTCTAGTGTTAAGTTATAGTGGATGGACAGATGACGCCGATGTTTCCCGTGTGTCTCAGAAGGCCTGTCAAGAGTGAGGAGGTTGACATGCCGTGAAGGGGACACAAGTCAGAATACAGATTTCGTTTCTTCCCTAGATCTTTTTAAAATGACCCGTAATGCTCCAGAGGTCTTATTTATTATCCACGTTTGAGTAGCTTCCAGTTGGTTCCTTTTGAAACTTAGAAATTTCTTCAAAAGGTAGGATAAACAGTATAAATATTCACACAGTATAAACATGTCTGATGACTTTCTTACATACAACTTGCCTTTCCATCTATGAAAAGTTTGGATTGGCTGAATTTTAATAACTGAATATTTCACATTGATGGTTATATGTTCTCACTGGCCTTGTCTTTCTACAGTGTGTGCCTTGGGACTATTATAGCTTTAGCTTGTCTTAAAATAAGAACACAGTACACCTTACATAGGGTTGCCTTAGAAACCAGTGTCATACAGCTTGTATTTTATAGAAGTGTCATCCTTAGTTTGCTTTTTTCCCTTTTTTTGGTGTGGGGGGGGGAGGGTTATAAAAAAGATCACCTTTATTCATTCAATTCTTTTCCTTATAAACCACTAAGGCTGTGCACACCTTAATCCTACCGTGGTTGTGTATGTTTTTAAAATTATTCGGCTTAATTTGGCGTACCTGAAGCCTTAAAAAGAAACTCTGCTTATCTGTGTGAGAAAAGTCATAGATGCTCCTGAGTTAATCACAGAAGGCCTCATTACGTTTCTTTCGTGGAGACTGAGGACATCCTGACACCTGATAGGCCTGCCGGTGCTGCCAGTTGCCACTGACAGGGGGATGGATCACTAAGCGTTAGTTAGCATGACGGTTCAATTCTTTGAGGCTTACTCTGTGTCAGGTGTTATGTTTTACCTCAGGGACTAGGAAGGTGAATTAGAAAGCAGCCCCGACTCCCCGGGAGTTCGTGGGCTTGGGACTTTGCCGCTAGAGTAGGTAGAAGCCAGTCAGTCCTTCGTTGCTCTTGCCTTTGCAGTTCGTCCCTGGCACCTGGTAGAATAATGTGTGGCTTGTTGAGTAGTAACTGAAGAGGCCACATCGAGAAATTACTTAAATAGCCTTTTTTACCTTTACTGTGTGGTTAATAATTGTAAGAGGGAAAAGGAAGATTGGTGAGAGCTTTTAGAGGATTGGTGTATTTGGTTAGAGGTAAAAGACTTCCTAGAAGGTGTTAAAGGGGGCCTTGCCACTGGAGAATTATTGGACTTTACTGATGGCACAGGACACTTCTCTGATTCAGCCCTGGAGGCTGGAACCAGTGTTTCTGGAAAGCGCTGGAGGCTCTTGTTTTCCTAGCCCATGGTGAGCTAAAGGCTGATGCATAGATTAGGTTGAAGAGGAATTTGGGAGCATCATGTAGAGGATGAAGATGAGGGAAAGAAATTTGTACATGAAGTAAATTAAAACACCGGGTAGTAAGATATGAAGGAACACAGATTAGTTCTGTGTCTATGTAGATTTCTTGGGATTTTCTGCACACGGGTCATTTATCATATCCCAGAGTGTCATGCAGATACTTGTTTTCCTCAACATTCTTTATGTATTTTATTTCTCTTTCTTGCTTCCTTGCTCCCTTGCCGAAGGTTGAATAGAAGTGTGGTAAGAGTGGACATCATCGATTGTTTCTGACCTTACAGTAGATGTGTAGGTATTTTTTAGCTCTCTTTGAAAGGTTGTGATGGATCATAGATTTAAATGTAAAGCTAAAATTATAAAGCTTAAAGTAAGATATCTTCACAAACTTGCAGTAGGGAAGATTTCTTAGAGAATATGCAAGATGTATTAACTACAAAATAAAAATTAATATATTTGATTTCATCAAAATAAAAAAGTATTTTCAGATTTAAAGGCACTTTTAAAAATGAAAAGACTAGTCTCAGACTAGAAGAAAATACTGGTTACCTAGATAGCTGACAAAGAGAGTGATTGGGAGAACAAGAATGGGAAGTCTGGAGAAATATTCTTCATGTTGATTAAGGTGTATACATTTGTCAAATATCAGGGAATTATGTAATAAGATGTTTGACTTCATTGTATGTAAATTTTAACTCCATTTTTAAATTTTTATTATTTTTTTACTTATTTGTCAGAAAAAGAGAGAGCGAGTGCACAAGCAGGGGGATCAACAGGCAGAGGGAAAAGCAGGCCCCTCACTGAGCAAAGATCCCAATGTGGGACTTGATCCTAGGAACCCAGGATCATGACCTGAGGTGAACGCAGACACTTAACTGACTGGGTCACACAGGCGTCTCAGTTTTACCTCAACTTAAAAAATTGTTGCCATACCTAGTTAATGTGGATTATAGGATTTCTTGTGTGTGTGTGTGTGTGTGTGTGTGTGTGTGTGTGTTACCGCTTTGTCTTAATTTTTCTTGATTTTTTGTACTAAGCATGCGTTTTTTTGTAAATAGAAAAAAAAATGTTTAAAAAAGAGAAACAGAGTGGGAAGCCATTGCAGATTTTGCATGGGCAGTGGCTGTATTTAAGAAAGATTCATTTGTCAATCTTGAATGCTCAGAGAGAGAAGATACATATAATGGAGGGGTCAGAAAGCAAGTAGCATCATAGAGGAAGCATCTCTGTCTTTGACAAAAGACTGACCATAGAGGACAGGGTTTTGAACTGTGTGTGGTGGGACTGGAAGAAGAGAGTGCATTCTGGACGTCTTTTTTTTTTTTTTAAAGGACTCTGAATTCTGAATCTGATTGCCATTTCTTCTTTGTTTAGGATGTTATTTGGCTATTAAAGAACTCAGAGCCAAATGTGCAACCCTCCTATTAAAAAATGAGCAAGAATTTCCAGCATTGTATTCTGTCTATTAACTTCACTGCAACATTATTCTATTTTATTTTTTTCAAGGCTATTTTTTCTTTGCCCCAATTTCCTTCTAATTTTGTATCTTTTACCGTGGTTTTATGAACTGCCTCAATTCCTTATTGGAAAGAGTGGATTTGGAGCTATTAACAGGAACAGTGAAATCACAGTTGGTCTGGGGAAATTTTGAGTTTGACTTTATTCATTTAGTTTAAAGACACTGGCGTAGATATCAAGAAGACAGCTGGAAATAGGAATCCGGGGCTCAGAAGAGCTTCTAGGAAATGGTGTAGTAAGGAAGCAACGCTGCTGGGGCACCTGGGTAGCTCAGGTGGTTAAGCCTTAGAGTCATGATGTAATGCTCGCAGAAGAGGGCACCTGGATGCTTTGCATTTGGGAGCCTCCTAAAGCCTGCCTTACCTCTCTTCCCTGGGTTGACTGTCATCTGTGGCCCTTATGTTGTAATAAAATGTAATCATGAGTATGACAGCCTTCAGGGAGTTCTGTGAGTTCTTAGGGATTAACTGTTGCAGCCAAGCCTGTCTTTGGAACCTGCAGAATTGCAGTTGGTGTCAGCGGGGGGTCTCTGGGACTCCTCAGCTCCAGGGTTCTGTGGTTCTTGTGACTCTTCCCAAACCTTGCACAAGAACTACAGATCTGATAGGAAAGCAAATCGTGGAAGAGATGTTAAGTGAATACAAAAGATGCAGTAAGGCTGTTCACTGACAGGCCTTTGGGAGAGGCCATGGAATGTAGGAGGAGAAGGAACAAGGTGAGAGAGAGAGCAGGCAGGGAAGTAGGAGAGCAGCCAGAACTGGGGTTCGGCTTGACATGGAGCGGATCGAGGAACTGGCAGACAGCAGCTGTTGGTCTCTGTGCGTAGTTAGTTGTGTAACTGGAGTTTTCCATTTTTTGGTGCAGAGGGGTCTTTTTTTTCTTTAAAGATTTTTTTTTTTTTCCTTAGTCAGAGGGAGAGATCACAAGTAGGCAGAGAGAGAGGGGAAGCAGGCTCCCCACTGAGCAGAGTCTGATGCAGGGCTTGATCCCAGGGCTGTGAGATCATGACCTGAGCCAAAGGTGGAAGCTTAACCCACTGAGCCACCCAGGTGCCCTGTGGGGTCTTAATCGTCTTCTCAATGTCTGTGGTTCTTGCCCTACCTGTCATCGTTGGCCATCGTTGGGTCTGCATGTCCCCAGAGTTGGGTGGCATGGGATTGGGGCCAGTGCCACCACATGCTGTCTGCCATGGACTTTCCCTCTCGCCTCTCTCAGCCTCTCGCTGACCCAATGCTGCTGGTACCTGCTGTGAGATTGCTCCTGGCCATGCTGTGGGGCTGTCCCTGCTGTGCTGGGTGCCAGAGCAGGACCGGGTGGTGCAGCCCAAATTCCTCCTCTGTTTTCACTTAGTCCAGCAGGGGTCTGCACAGCATTGCCCTCACTCTATTCCTCCCTGTCCCCCCTGTGCAAACACTTCCTGCGGTCGCCCCACAGCCCCCTCCCTGCTTGTCTGCACTACGGGGCCCAGGAGGCTGGATCTCGGAAGAGTCTGCAGGCCATGTGAGGGCTCACTTCTCTGTCCCATCCTCTCCCAGTCCACTTACCAGCTCACTGGACCGTAACTTCCTTTACTTTCCTTCTTTGACCCCAAACTGATACATTCTAGCTCTTTGGGCCTGTCTACCAGTTCTCTCAGTGGGCCCCAAGCATGTTTGATTCTTTTGGGACCTAAATTAGGATTTTGAAAACATTTACAAACAGAACCAAGTAATGAGACAAGTTTTTAGAATAATTTATTTTCTCTCTTTTTGAATTTATTTTTACTAAGGTATAATTGACATACAACACTCTGTAAGATGTACATTGTGTAAGTAAGGTGTTCACTTGATACATTGGTATACTGAACTGTGATTACTACCTTAGTGTTAGGTAACACTTTTATCATGTCACATAATTATCATTTCCTTTTCATAGTGGGAACGATTACAGTCTAGTCTCTTAGCAACTTTGAAGTTTACAATAGAGTTGCCTGTGTTTTTTATTTCTCTCTTGAGGCTTGTATAAAAAAGAGCTGTATTCTTAAGAGTTCCTTATCCAGATCCCTCTCTCGCTCCCTCTTAGCATTGATATTCTGAATTGGTAGGATGGATTGGGCAGGGTGATTTTCCTATTTATCTGTACCAGATCCTGTTTTAACCTAGAACTGAAAAGACTGAAATGAAGTAAAGCAGTTTTAGATTTTGTTGAAGGGTTTTTCTTTTTCTTTTTCCTTCTATTTGGTATTGACTAGCAGTACTTGAAAACTTGCTTCCCCCCCCCCTCATACAGTTTTCTGTATTGATTACATAGCCCCCCAACCCCAAACCACTAGGGTTATGTTCCAGGACCCGCATGAATGCCTGAAGCTGCAGGGAGTGGCAAACCCTATGTATATGTTTTTCCTATACATACATGCTTGTGATGAAGTTTAAGTTCTAAATAAATCAGGCACAGTAAAAAGATTAACAACAATAATAAAATAGAACAAGTATAATAATATACTGTAATCAAAGTTATGTGGTCACGTGCTTGCTCTCTCTCTCTCTGAAAATGTCTTATTGTTCTCTGTTCTCCCTTCTTGTTTTTGTAGTGATGTAAGATGATAAAATAGCCTCCTTCGGGGCATCCTGGGTGGCTCAGTCTGTTAAGTTTTTGCCTTCGGCTCAGGTTGTGATCTCAGGGTCCTGGGATCGAGCCCCGTGTTGGCTGCCTGCTTCTCCCTCTCCCTTTGCTTCTCCCCACATGCTTGTGCTCACTCTCCGTCAAATAAATAAATAAAGTAGTTAAGAAGAAAAAAAAAGAAGCCTGCTAGATGAGATGAAGTGAGGTGAATGATGTAGGTATCGTGACCTCATGTTAGGCTGCTTGTTGTTCTTCTGGTGACATGCAGAGGGAGGCTCACCTGCTTCCCGGCTGCCGTTGGCCATGCTAGTGCAAACAATGGAAGGGGGGTACTTTACATAGAATTTACCACTTTAGAAGCTACAGTTCATTGTTTTTCAGTATATTTACAGATTGGGCAACTATTAGCACTAATTCCATAACATTTTCATCAAAATGAAACCAAAAAAGAAACATGTTCATTAACAGTCAGTCCTCATCCCTATTCTTCCCAGTCCCAGGCAACAACTAATCTACTTTCTTTCTTTATGGAATTGCTTATTCTGGACATTTCATGTAAACAGAGTCCTGTAGTACGTAGTCTTCTGTAGCTGGCATACTTTGCATCTTTTTAACTTTGGTCCATGTTGTAGTGTATGTTACTACTTTATACCTTCTTACACTGCAATATGCTGTGCTTGAGATGTATTACATTTTGTTTGTCCATTTATCAGTTGATTTACATTGTGTCTCTCTCTCTTTTTTTTTTTTTTGGCTACTAATAATATGCTACTGTGTGTGTATGTATGTCTGTGTGTGTGTATGTGTGGGTATTTGTATCTGAGGTTTTTTTTTGTTTTTTTTTTTAAATTTATTTAGTCAGAGAGAGAGAGCGAGCACAGGCAGACAGAGTGGCAGGCAGAGTCAGAGGGAGAAGCAGGCTCCCCGTGGAGCAAGGAGCCCGATGTGGGACTCGATCCCAGGACGCTGGGATCATGACCTGAGCCGAAGGCAGCTGCTTAACCAACTGAGCCACCCAGGCGTCCCAAGTTTTTTTTTTTTTTTTTTAATGATTTTATTTATTTGAGAGAAGGGAGAGAGATCACAAGTAGGCAGAGAGGCAGGCAGAGAGAGGGGAGGAAGCAGGCTCCCTGCTGAGCAGAGAGCCTGATGCGGGGCTCTATTCCAGGACCCTGAGATCATGACCTGAGCCAAAGGCAGAGGCTTAACCCACTGAGCCACCCAGGTGCCCCTGTATATGAGTTTTTAAATGGGTGTGTTTTCATTTTCTTGGGTATGCGTAGGAATGGAATTGTTTTTGGGTCATATTTTAACTCCATGTTTAAATACCTTGAGGAATTGCCGGACTATTTTTCTGAAGAAACTACATATCACCGTATATTCTTACCAGCAGTATATGAAGGTTACAGTTTTTCCACATCCTTGCCAATACTTAACTCTTTTGTAGCAATGCTAGTGGTACTGAAGTGGAATCTCATTGTTATTTTGACACAGATTTTTTTTTAAAGGTTTTACTTTTAGGTAATCTCTAATTCTGACATAGGGGTCGAACTCACAACATATTCTTCTAACTGAGCCAGCCAGGAGCCTCTGATTTCCTTTTCCTCTTCCCTTTCTTTTTCCTTTTCTCTTTTTGTCTCCCTTCCTTCCTTCCTTCCTTCCTTCCTTCCTTTTAAAGATTTTTATTTATTTGAGAGAGAGAGTGAACATGAGATGGGGAAGGAAGGTCAGAAGGAGAAGCAGACTCCCCACTGAGCAGAGAGCCCGATGTGGGGCTCAATCCCAGGACCCTGGGATCATGACCTGAGCTGAAGCAGAGGCTTTAACCCACTGAGCCACCCAGGCACCCCTTATTTTCTAAGTGATTATTGATACTGATCATCCTTTCATATGCTTATTGGCCATTTCCATATCTTCTTTGGCGTTGCTATTTGTGTATATGTGTGCATGTACTCAGATGAAAAT
The DNA here is from genome assembly GCF_011764305.1 of Mustela putorius furo. Classification (NCBI taxonomy): domain Eukaryota; kingdom Metazoa; phylum Chordata; class Mammalia; order Carnivora; family Mustelidae; genus Mustela; species Mustela putorius. Next base: position 19,325,114 of record NW_025421998.1, read on the forward strand.
TCCATTATTCCTGAGCTCATGGTTCATAATAACACATGTTCTCATTATGAGGGTCTGTGAGAACTTTTCTCCACTCTCAGTACATGGGAAAGCCATACTGCTACCCTCTCCTAATTTATTATTAATGATTTTAGTAATGTTAAAAGTTCAAACCAAGTGGAAAGTAAGCAAAATAAGTTCTCACTTTACTTCCAACACAGTATTCCGCAGTCCATTTTTCCAAGGTGAATTTAAAGGGTGGCTCAGTCAGTTGGGCTTTGGACTCTTGGTTTAAGCCTGGGTCATGGCCTCAGAGTTGTGGGATTAAGCCCTGCATCAGGCTTTGTGCTGGGTGTGGACTCTATTTGGGGTTCTCTCTCTGCCCCACCCCAACCTTTTCTCTTAAAAAAAAAAAAATGTTTCCTAGGTGTCCTCCCAGAAATTAACGTATGTATGTATGTGTGTGTGTATATATGTGCATATATATATAAATTAAATGAATATGTATATATGATATATATATATATAATGTATATGTATATTCGTATGTGTATAATTTCCATAAATGAAATTAATCTGTGCATGATCATTATCATGCTATTTTTCTTTCAGTAATATTTATGGATACAGTTCCATGAATCTAAATTTAGTTCTGCATCATTATTTTCTGCATAATATTATATTGTTTATTTACTTTAATTTTGATACTTAAATGTCTCCCCCTTTCGGTGTTGTAAATAATAGTACTGGGAACTGCTTGTGTATTTATCTTATGGGTTTGTTTTGAGCATGAATGTTTACATGGGATTAGCTGGTTTGATGCATAGTACATTTTGACTTGAGAACATGTCACCATTGGGGGGTGGCAGGCTCAGTCAGTGGAGCTTGCAACTCTTGCACTTAGGGTTGTGAGTTCGAGCCCCACATTGGATGTAGAGATGACTTAAAAATAAAATCTTAGAGGGGAAAAAAGTCACCAGTTGCTCTTCAGAAATATTATACTGATTTATACATTTACCACATTTATACATTTACCACATGAGGGTACTCCTATGAGGGTTCCACATAGCACCACTATACAGTGTCACCAGTAAACTCTGTTTTTATTTTACTCATTTGATTTTTCATAAGATTGGCCAATTGTATTTAACATTTCTAAAGTTAATTGTGTCCTTCATATTTTTTTGACCATTGGGTTTTTAAAGCTTGATTTTATTCTTTTTGTGTCATGTGAACTTGTGTTTCTTTTTCTAAAGGTTTAGTTCTTTTATAATAATTTCATCATATCTTGATTAGGCTTTACTCTTTTGTCCTTTTATATGCTAACTAAAATCATTCTACGTAGCTTTGTGACTTTCATCGATTCTTTCAGGCTACTCAGCTCTTTTCACTATATCACTCATATTCACTGTGAACCTTTAAACTTAAATCTCGCATCAGACTTCCAGACCAAAGTTCTTGCTGGGAGAATAGTAATTTTTCCTCTATTAATAATACACTGAGATGGTAAAGTTCTCTCCAAGGCTGTTAGGTCTGAGGCACAGAAGAAGCAGTTTTCAGGAAGGAAGGATCTAATAATAGCAGTATTCACTTAAGCCACAGTTTAAGGAGGATGAAGGTTAAGACAGGGTCAGTGACCTACCTGCAGGGAGTGCCCTAGAGACCCCTCGAATGGGGTCATGGAGATGACCAGGTGTTCTAGATTGGTCATAGCAGTTCCTTGGGTAAAATGAAAACATTTTAACTTGCTGGGGGCGAGGCAAATTGGTTACCCAATTAACAAGGAAAAGTTGACTTTAGGACAGGATCCCTTGAACACATTTCTAGGCAGAAGAGAAGAAATCTCAGGGCACCTGGGTGGCTCAGTGGGTTAAAGCCTCTGCCTTCAGCTCGGGTCATGATCTCAGGGTCCTGGGATCAAGCCCCACAACTGGCTCTCTGCTCATCGGGGAGCCTGCTTCCCCCTCTCTCTGCCTGCCTCTCTGCCTACTTGTGATCTCTTTCTGCCAAATAAGTAAATAACATCTTAAAAAAAAAAGAGAGAGAGAAAAAATCTGAAGAGAAGTTGAAGGGCTGGCAAAGAAAGAATTGAATGACTGAATTTTGGAGATAGTATTGGAGAGGTTGAGATTACCTCTTTCTCGCAAAATAGGGAGGTTTTACATAGCTGTTGTGGTAAGCAGAATAGTGACTGTCTGGCTATTGTTGAATAATGAATTATCGCAGAACTCAGCAGCCTTATGCCAGCTTTCAATTTTGCTTATGATTTTATGGATCAGGAATTTGGAAAGGGCAGAAGCAGGATGGTTTGCCTCTGCTGCATGGTGTCTGTGGCTTTAGCTAAGACATCTCAAAGGCTTGAAGTGACTTGATGGCTGGGGACTGGAATCATCTGGAAGCATACTTACTCTCACATATCTGGTCCCTGGGACAGAGGAATGGAAGACTGGAACTGTCAGCTGGAACCCTGCCATGTGGCTTGGCTTCCTCACAGCATGGCCGCCTCAGAGTAGTCACGCTTCTTACCTGGTGACTCAGAGTTCCAAAGGCAGACATCTACCTTTTAAAGTCAGGGCTGTGTTGCCTTTTACAACCTAGCTTCAGAAACCATGCAGCCATTCATGCTACATTCTTCTGCTCGAAGCATTTTGAAAGCCGATCAGATCCACAAGGAAGAGAAGTAGAGTCCATTTCTTAATGATAGAACTTCAGGGTTCTAGAAGACCAAGTGGTTTGGAAGATATTGTGTCCTTTTTTGAGGAATATGATTTGTTGGAAGAATGTCACAAGAACTTAATGAAAGGACATTGCAGCCTCCCATGAATGTTTAGCTAGGGTTATTTTTTAGCTAGGTTTATTTTTACTTTTCCTAGAGCATAAATTCATTTAATACTCTCTTTGTCTGGCATAAATTCAAAGTGCTAAGCCTGAAGCCCACTAACTGTATCAAATTGCTATGTCGGGTGCCTCATAAAGGAGTATGCACAAGTTGGTACATGAGTTGGGCTTTCTCAAGATGATTAAACTAGAAAGCATTCTTTGCTTTTGGATTATAAATCTAGATGGGACTTCAGATTGAGGCTCAAAGTAAGTTCTGTTTTCTATATATATGTTAAAGATCTTTTCTATATATATGTTGAAGATCTTTTACTTACTATATTTGTAGTCCTTTGACTCTAATACCTATGTTCTTTTCCCCATTTTAAAAATTTCTTAAGAATAATTGAGAATTTGGATTATACACAATGTTTCTTCTTCATTTTTTCTAAAAGATGTAACATCTGCTTGGGAAGACACCTGCAGTTGTGTGGTTGAGCCTGACCTTGCTGTGCACTTCGGTATATCCTTGCTGTCTTATAGGAGCCAGAAATAACAAGGGCCTTGACTTCGGAAAGGAGTGTAGTCTTTCAGTTATATATTGGTATCTGAGAGCGTGTAATTATGGGCTTTGGATTCAAATGGCCAGGGAACTGCGTTCAGAGTACTTTTACTTGAAAAGTTTCTTAGTTACTAAAGGAAATCTCATTGTTTTTTTTTTTTGTTTTTGTTCTTTGTTTTCGGATTTCTGAATTCTGCTTTTACCCAATTAAGATGTTCTCAATTGTTTTCCCAGATCAGTTGTTTTCCCAGTTCATATATTAATATATTTGAACTTATCTAGAACATAAAGAACAAAGAATGAGCCCAGAATCTTTGAGTACATATGAATCATGTCCAAGTTCTTGTACTATAAAGCCCATGTTTACTAAAAGGGGATAGTAACACCCTTTCAGAATTTCAAATTATATATATATATATATATATATATATATATATATATATATACTCTTCCTTTGCCCAGAAAGCAAGTAAGGAGAAGGCTAAGAACAAGAAACAAGATATAAAAGCTGGAAAAATCATGAAACCCCAATAAACACTGCAGCCTTAATCTGCTTGATATAGTGATAAAATTTTTAGGCAGAATGACCACATCTTATCAGAGGAAAATCAGATTGTTATCAGACTTTTGCACATCAGTGTTGTAGGACAGAAGACAATAGCGTAATGCATTTGACATACTGAAGGAAAGAGATTCTGAGCCAAGCATTTTGTATCCAGTCACACTGACCTTCAGTTCTAAAGGTCCCATGTAAACTGTTAGGTACATGCAAGTCTTGAGGGAGTATTTTTCTCTGAGAAATCTGTTCTTCAAAAAATTAACTGCAGACAACCAAAATTAATGTAGAGGGATAGACATAAAGACTGATTGCATTAAATGACAAAATTATACCTGAAAAATTACAGCTCTATCAGCCTCCGGAGTATTTATCTTACAACATACTATTAAGTAGGTGTATTAGCTAGACGCTCAAAAGGACTTTGAAGAATCAGTATTTATTTTTTTTTTACTATATTTTTCAATTTAAGGGTAAATTTTATAACAACATATTTAATAGAGCAATGGTTCAGATTCTATCAAAGACACATGAAGAGATAAATGGCTGTGCCTGGCACTGTGTGAGAAACAACAGAAAGTATTAGTAATAGATACAAAATGTGTCTGTGAACTCTTTAGCTGTGAATTCTGAGATTTGTAGATTATTGTATGTAAAATATATTTTTAGTGAAATTGCAATATTGTATGTATATGTATGAGAAACTCATAAACATGAGAAGCATCCATTAACCATTTATAATCTGATGTTAACTCCTCTGCATTTTAAGGTCTACCTACCTTCAAGGTACATTTATAGAATACTATGTTCTAAACCATTCTTCCTGGATTAAGAAGTGATTCAGAAGTATTCTAGACTACAGACTGTAGAGATTAGGCTTTTAGAGTTTGCCTTGCTCCACCATGGGATTTGCATGTCCACTGTGGGCTCTGGCATTCCTTTCTTTTCTTTTCTTTTTTTTTTTTTAAGATTTTATTTATTTATTTGACAGAGAGAGATCACAAGCAGGCAGAGAGGCAGGGAGAGAGAGAGGAGGAAGCAGGCTCCCTGCTGAGCAGAGAGCCTGATGTGGGGCTCGATCCCAGGACCCTGAGATCATGACCCGAGCTGAAGGCAGCGGCCCAACCACTGAGCCACCCAGGCGCCCCTGGCATTCCTTTCTTATTAAAGATTCTATTTTTAAGTAATCTTTACACCCTGCATGGGGCTCGAACTCACAACCCAAGACCAGTTGTTGCTTGCTGTACTGACCGAGATAGCCAGATGCCCCTTGAGGGTCTTTTCTAGCAAAGTGAAAATGTCCACATCATTATATTTTAGAAAAACTTTGCTGTATCTATAAAATTATGGCACTAAAGAAATTACAAGAAACTTAGTTATTGATCATAAAAGTAGATCAAATCCTTACTCTATTTGATTTTTGTCTAGAATCACATTCCAACTTTGTAAATATTTGGAGCTGTTAGTGGACTTTAACCCTTAAATATTTGTAGATCCTTGATGGCCATGTTTAGGGTCTTAGAAATAGTATCAGGGCTCACTTTCCTTCTTATCAGTTTGTCTTAAATATTGTACATTTTAATTTTGCAATATAAAAAAGTATAATTTTTCCACCGCCTCTCTTAGCGGTGTATTTATTTGATATTACTTGGGATACATTTAAATTATTAGTTTACTTTTCCCCTTTCTGTTCATAAGAGAAATAAAGGGAAATCTTCTAAGGATATGCTGTATTAGTAAATTCTGTTCACAGTTAATAATGAAATAACTCTCGAACAACTCTCAAGGCTTTTCACAATCTGATCCCAAAGTGCTTTTCTTGTTTTCTTCTTAGCAGCAAACGGAAGTATTGATTTTACTGTGAGCATGCCTTCCTGCTGTTGTAATTTTCCTCTTGCTATCTCTTTTTCTTTCTGGGCCTTCCTCTGGTTTTTGTATTTTTTTGTTTTTCTGTTTGGGTGTAATATTAACTCAGAATTTAATGCTAGCCCACATCTTAAACTGGTAAAGCCTTTTCAGTTTTTCCTCATACCACACCAAGGAACAGACAACCAGCCTCACTCCCATCTGTGTATCTTGTGTTCTCTGCTTTCTCTCTCGTGTATTTTATTGACTTGCCTGCTGTGATCAGGTACTATGTGCTAGGGACACTGTCTCTCTCATCGTAGTGTTTAAAATCTCCTGGGAAAGGAGCGCCTGGCTGGCTCCTTCCATGGAGTGTGTGACTCTTGATCTCTGGGTTTTGAGTTGAGCCCTACATTGGGTAGACAGATTACTTTAAAAAAATCTTTGGCGTGCCTGGGTGGCTCAGTCATTAAGTGTCTGCCTTTGGCTCAGGTCGTGATCCCAGGGTCCTGGGATCGAGTCCCACATCAGGCTCCCTGTTCAGTGGGAAGCCTGCTTCTCCCTCACCCACTCCCCCGCTTGTGTTCTCTCTCTCAGCGTGTCTCTCTCTGTCTTATAAATAAATTAAATCTTTAAAAATAATAACAACAAAATCTTTAAAGTAAAATCTGGGGAAAGACAAATGAGAAAATAATTAAAACATTGTGCTTTGTAACAGCATAATGAGACATTATAGAGGTTCATAAGAGTAGTACAGGACAGGAGCTTCTCCTCATCTAGGAGAAATCAGGAAATGCTTCCAAGGAGAGGGCCTTGTTTGAGCTTATCCTGAATGATAAGTAGCTGTAACTTTACATACTTGAGACATTTTACACATAAAATACATAGAATATAATAGACAAATAATGAGGAAATTATAGAAAAAATTAGTCACATTAAAGTTTATACATAAAGATATATAAATAGGTATCTGTACAATTTAAGAGTGTTGCAGATTTTCCTCTGGGTTCCTTAGTCATCAAAGCAAGGAAGGAAATGCAGTGGTTGTGAGACTGACAGTTTTCATAAGATGAAAACAAACTAGTCACTCTAAACAAGAGTGCTTTCTCATGGTGCTAAAAATAAATCTATCATGAACCAAGACATTTGTGAGATTTTATTCTTCCTGCAAGCTGATAACTTAGCCAGCCAGTTTCACAGATGCTTGCAGAAGACATGATACTCCTGCGTCAGAAACCAAGGGTTTTATTACAGCACAAGAAGCAGCGTGTGCTCATGTCCATACTGGTTCCCCCACTGCCCCAGTCCCACAGAGGCCATGTGGAGGCAGGCCCAGGTCGGTGCTCTTCACACTGTGCCTTTGTATCAAAGCTGAGGAACTTCAGGCTTGGGAAACTCTATAATCTTTTCCTGGTATGCAACCAAACCTGCCCAACCTTTGTTCTTGGGGGTGGGGGGAGATGCTTATCATACTGGATAGCAAACCAGTGTGCCCTCTTCTCCAGTGGGAGATAGTATGTCTATTATTCACCTTGGAATCCTTTGAAAGATAGTCTGGAACAAAGGCTATCAATGTCTATATTCAAAAGGTGTGCAGAAATCTGGTTGGTTTGGGACCAAGTTCTCTCATGAGGTTACCATCAAGCTGGGGCTGCAGTCTTCTGTAGGCTTGACTGGTCCAAAGGATCTGCTTCCCTGATCATTTAGGTGGTTGTTGGCAGGTCTCAGTTCCTCACTGCTGTTCATTAGAGGCCTCAGTTACCTGCCACATGTGTGTCCCTTCACAGGGCTGCTCACAACAAGGCAGCTAACTTAGCAGAAAAGGGAGAGGAGGGAGCACCCAAGATAGAAGCCACAGTTTTTATAAGACAACGATAAGCCACAGTCACATCTCTTAGGAAATGACATTAAACTTGAATTTTGAAAACCTCGATTCTTTTAAAAGTATATTTTAATGTTTGAATACACCATTGATAAATAAAAAGAAGAGTTTCTTTAATGAATTTTTAAAAAGACTTTATTTATTTGACAAAAGCATATGAGCCATTGACTAGGGTGGAGGTTGCAGAGGGAAAGAATCTCAAGCAGATTCCACGCTGTGTGTGGAACCCTTCATGGGGCTCAACCTCATGACTCCAAGATCACAACCTTAACCAAAGCCAAGAGTCAGATGCTCAACTGACTGAGCCACCCAGCCACTCTCACCATTTCTATTCGTACTGGAAGTCCTAGCCACAGCAATCAGACAGCAAAAAGAAATAAAGGCATCCAGATCAGTAAGGAAGAAGTAAAACTTTCACTATTTGCAGGTGACATGATAAGACAGAAACCCAAAAGATTCCACCAAAAAACCACTAGAATTGATAAAACAAGTCCACTAAAGGTGCAGGATATGAATCAGTGTACAGAAATCTGTTGCATTTCTATACACCCATAATGAATCAGTGAGAGAGAAATTAAGAAATCAATCCCATTTACAATTGCATCCCAAATTATAAAATACCTGAGAGTAAACTTAACCAAAAAGGTAAAAGGCCTAGATGCTGAAAACTATAAAACATTGATGAAAGAAATGAGCATGACACAAAGAATTGAGGGAAGAAAAATATTGTTAAAATGTCTGTACAATCCAAAGCAATCTACAGATGTAATGAAATCCCTATCAAAATACCAGCAGCATTTTTCACAGAACTAGAACAATCCTAAAATTTGTATGGAACCACAAAAGACCCTGAACATCCAAAGCAATCTTAAAAAAGAGAAGCAAAACTGGAGGCATGACAATTCCAAGTTTCAAGCTACATTACAAAGCTGTAGTAATCAAAACAGTGTAGAACAAAAATAGATACATAGATCAGTGGAACAGGATAGAAAACACAGGAATAAACCCATAATGGTATAGTCAATTTTGAACAAAGCAAGAAAGAATATGCCGTGGGAAAAAGTCTCCAACAAATGGTGTTGAGAAAACTGGATGGCTGCACTGGACCACTTTCTTATACCATAGACAAAATAAATTCAAAATGGGTTAGAGACCTAAATGTGAAAACTGAAACCATAAAAATCCTGCAAGAGAGCACAAGCAATAATTTCTCTGATATTGGCCATAGCAAAATTTGTCTAGATATGCCTCCTGAGGCAAGGGAAATAAAAGCAAAAGTAAACTACTGGGACTCCATCAAAGTAAAAAGTTTCTGCACAGTGAAGGAAACAATCAAAACTAAAAGACAACCGACTGAAAGGGAGAAATTTGCAAATGACATATCTGATGAAGGGTTAGTATCCAGAATGTATAAAGAACTGATAAAACTCACCATCCAAAAAACAAATAATTCATTAAAAAATGGGCAGAAAACATGAACAAATATTTCTCCAAAAAAGACATCCAGATCACCAATAGACACATAAAAAGATGCCCAACATCAGTCATCGTCAGGGCAATACAAATCAAACTACAGTCAGATAACACTCACACAAGTATCACATTAGTGAGAAGGGCTAAAGTCAACAAACAAAAACATGTTGAAGATGTAGAAGAAGAACCCTCTAGCACTGTTGGTGAGAATGCAAGCTGGTGCAGTGACTGTGAAAACAGTATATGGGGGTGCTTGGGTGGCTCTGTCATTAAGCTGCTGCCTTCGGCTCAGGTCACAATTTGAGGGTCCTGGGATCGAGCCCCACATTGGGCTCACTGCTCAGTAGGGAGCCTGTTTCTCCCTCTGCCTACTCCCCCTGCTTGCTCTCTCTCTCACTGCCAAATAAATAAATAAAATCTTTTAAAAATGAAAGCAGTATAGTTTCCTCAGAAAGTTACAAATAGTACTGCCCTACGATCCAGTAATTGGACTAGTGGGTATTTACCCAAAGAATACTAAAGCAGCAATTCAAATGGATACGTGCACCCTTGTGTTTATTATAGCATTATTTACAATAATAGGCCATAAATTATGGAAGCAGGCGAAATGTCTATCAGTAGATGAAATTGTAAAGAAAATGTGTGTATACACAAATATATACAGTGGAATATTCACCATAAAGAAGAATGAAATCTTGGGGTGCCTGGGTATCTCAGTGGGTTAAAGCCTCTGCCTTTGGCTCAGGTCATGCCCAGAGTTCTGGGATCGAGCCCCACATTGGGCTCTCTGCTCAGCAGGGAGCCTGCTTCCACCTCTCTCTCTCTCTCTCTCTGCCTGCTTCTCTACCTACTTGTGATCTCTGCCTGTCAAATAAATAAATTTAAAATAAAAAGCTTAAAAAAATGAAATCTTGCCATTTGCAGCAATGTGGACTGTGCTAGAGAATATAATACAAAGCAAAATAAGTCAGCCAGAGAAAGACAGATATTATATGATTTTACTTATATGTGAAGTTAAAACACAAATGGGCAAAATAAAGAGACAAACCAAGAACCAGACCTTTTTTTTTTTTTTTTTTTTTTTTTAAAGATTTTATTTATTTAGGGTGCCTAGGTGGCTCAGTTGGTTAAGCAACTGCCTTTGGCTCAGGTCTTGATCCCAGAGCACCGGAATCGAGTCCTGCATCAGGCTCTCAGCTCCACGGGGAGTCTGCTTCTGCCTCTGACCTCCTCCCCTCTCATGCTCTCTCTCTCTTTCTTTCCTTCTCCCAAATAAATAAATAAAATCTTAAAATCTTATTTATTTATTAGAGAGTGCAACTGGGAGGGGGCAGAGGAAAAGGGAGAGAGACTCTCAGGCAGACTCTCTGCTGAGCACAGTCCAGCATGGAGCTGGAACCCACTACTCTGAAATCGTGACTCAAGCTGAAGCCAAGCATTGGATGCCTGACCGACTGAGCCACCCAGATGCCCCCAGACTCTTAACTATAGAGTTTGTTCTCTGCAAATGAATGGAGTGGGGGGACTTAAAAAGGTGATGGGGATTAAAGAGTACAATTACCATGATGAGCACTGAGTAATGTATAAAATTGTGAAATCACTATACTGTATACCTGAAACTAATATAATGCTATATGTTAATATACTGAAATTGAAACAAAAACCTTGAGAAAAAAATGAGTTTCTTTCTTTTTGACATTTGGCAGCTTTTAATCATCATATCTGGTGTATCACAAACCTTTTACAAATTGGGCTACATTAGTGAATTAAAGAGCTATAGACAATACTCTGAACCCTGGTCTGCTGACTTGTTAGTCTGTCATTAGTCACAGTGGATTTGGGTAATGGCAGAACAATAGGGAACACTTACGTGGCACTGAGTGTGTAGCCGAGTACGGTCCTGATCAGGTGACTTGTAGGGGCAAATTCCCAGAGAAACAGACTAATTTGCTCTGTGTCACATAGCTAGTAAATGCCAGTGTGATTCAAATCAGCCCCCTTTTTAAAGAACAAATCTGAGTAAGTAATTGGCAGTTAGGCAAGAGCTTAAAATTATTCATGGGACTTTATATGAACATTTTATATATTCAGGGTCTCTCAATCTATGGATTTTACTTAAATCTCTGTGGCTCTACTACTGAAATTGTTCCTCCGTTTTATCATATTTTACTCTCAGGTCATTTTTGTTGTTACTTCTTTAGATCATAGATAAGTAGGAGTCTTCTTGCGGAGCATTTTCCTTTGCTCTGGGTTTCCCTGTAGAGCTCTCTCCTATTCATGAGTGTTACAGAGAGTGTTTGGTATAACAACAGATTAACTTATATTCAAAAGGGTTTTTTTAAAATAAGATTTTATTTATTTGAGAAAGATAATGACAAGGGACAGTGAAAGAGGGAATGAGCAGGGAGGAGAGGGGAGGAGAGGGAGAAGCAGGCTCCCTGCTGAGCAAGGAACCTGGTGCCCTGCTCAATCCCAGGACCCTGAGATCTTGACCTGAGCTGAAGGTAGATGTTTAGCTGACTGAGCCATGCAGGCACCCCTCCAGAGGGTTTTTAAAAAATGATTGTATTTATTTGAGAGAACACATGTGCACATGTGTGCAAGCAAGCGGTGGAGTGTGGGGAGGAGCAGTGGAGTGAGGGAGATGGAAGGAATCCCAAGCCGACTCTGTGGGGAGCAGTAGCCTGACTGGCGGCTCGATCTCATGACCCGGAGATGATGACGTGAACCAAAACCAAGAGTGGGACACTTAACTGACTGAGCCACCCAAGCACCCCTATATTCAAGAGTCTTTAAATAATAGTGATTCCTTTGTTTAAGGAATCACTATTGAATCTCCCTTAATCTGAAGGGAGTTTAATAGTTGTCTCAGAGGCTTCCTTATTGCCTTGTTTTGTTTTGATGGCTACTAGGGATATTTTTTAATACTCTAATTTCTGCTGCCTTTTAATGTGTAGTGTTATTAATGTTTCTACTGGGATACATTTGATTTTTTTTTTTATTCTTAGATTTCCATTAACATACAATTATTTTTTTCAGGGGTATATGTCTGTGATTCATCATTCTTATATAATATCCAGTGTTCATTATAACACATACCCTCTCCAATGTCCATCACCTAGTTTCCCATCCCTCCCACCTTCTCCCCTCCAGCAACCCTCAGTTTGTTTCCTAAGATTAAGAGTCTCTTACAGTTTGTCTCCCTCTCTGGTTTTGTCTTGTTTCATTTTTTTCCTCTCTTCCCTTACGATCTTTTGCCTTGTTTCTTAAATTCCACATATCAGTGAGATCATATGACCATTGTCTTTTTCTGATTGACCTGTTTCACTTAGCATAGTACCCTCTAGTTCCATCCACACTGTGGCAAGATTTCATTTTTTGATGGCTGTGTAATATTCTGTGTGTGTGTGTGTGTGTGTTCTTTATCCAATTATTTGTCAATGGACATCTTGGCTCTTTCCATAGCTTGGCTATTGTAGACATTCCTGCTATAAACATTGGGATGCAGGTGCCCCTTCAGATCACTATATTTGTATTTTGGGGGTAAATACCCACTAGTGGTATTTTTTACCCAGCAGGGTTATAGGGTAGCTCTGTTTTCAACTTTTTGAGGAACCTCTATACTCTTTTCCAGAATGGTTGCACCAGTTTACATTCCCACCAACTGTGTAGAGGGTTCCCCGCATCCTTGCCAACACCTGTTGTTTCCTGACTTGTTGATTTTAGCAATTCTTACTGGAGTGAGGTGATATCTCATTGTGGTTTTGATTTGTATTTCCCTGATACCTGATGAAATGAAATGACATACAAAATGATTTGTATTTCCCTGATGAAAAAGTGGAGCACTTTTTCATGTGTCTTTTGGCCATTTGGATGTCTTCTTTGCAGAAATGTCTGTTCATGTCTTCTGCCCATTTCTTGATTAGATTATTTATTCTTTGGGTGTTGAGTTTGATAAGTTCTTTATAGATTTTGGATTCTAGCACTTTATCTGATATGTTATTTGCAAATATCTTCTCCCATTGGTTGGTTGTCTTTCGGTTTTATTGACTGTTTCCTTTCCTGTGCAAAAGCTTTTTATCTTGAGGAAGTCCCAATAGTTCATTTTTGTCTTCATTTCTCTTGCCTTTGGAGATGTGTCTAGCAAGAAGTTGCTGTGGCCTAAGTCAGAGAAGTCCCTGCCTTTGTTCTCTTCAAGGATTTTGATGGATTCTTGTCTTACATTTAGGTTTTTCATCCATTTTGAGTCTATTTTTGTGTATGGTGTTAGGAAATAATCCAGTTTCATTCTTCTGCATGTGGCTGTCAAATTTTCCAAACACTATTTGTTGAAGAGGCTGTCTTTTTTCCCATTGGACATTCTTTCCTGCTTTGTTGAAGATTAGTTGACCATAGAGTTGAGGGTCCGTTTCTGGGTTCTCTATTCTGTTCCATTGATCTGTGTGTCTGTTTTTGTGCCAATACCATACTGTCCTGATGATTACAGCGTTGCAATAGAGCTTGAAGTCTGGAATTGTGATGCTGCCAACTTTGGTTTTCTTTTTCAACATTCCTCTGGCTATTCGGAGTGTTTTCTGGTTCCATACAAATTTTAGGATTATTTGTTCCAGTTCTGTGAAAAAAGTTAATGGTGGTTTGATAGGGATTGCTTTTTTTTTTTTTTTTTAAAGATTTTATTTATTTATTTGACAGAGAGAAATCACAAGTAGGCAGAGAGGCAGGCAGAGAGAGAGAGAGGAGGAAGCAGGCTCTCCGCTGAGCAGATAGCCCGATGCGGGACTCGATCCCGGGACCCTGAGATCATGACCTGAGCCGAAGGCAGCGGCCTAACCCACTGAGCCACCCAGGCGCCCCAATAGGGATTGCTTTGAATGTGTAGATTGCTCTGGGTAGCATAGACATTTTCACAGTATTTATTCTTCTAATCCATGAGCATGGAATGTTTTTCCATTTCTTTGTGCCTTCCTCAGTTTCTTTCATCAGTGTTCTGTAGTTTTCTGAGTACAGATCCTTTTCCCCCCCTTTGGTTAGGTTTATTCCTAGGTATCTTATGGTTTTGGGTGGGGTGCATGTGATTTAAATTATGCTGTAACTTATTAATGAATAAAAGAGTATTTTCTTAGATTTCAACATTTTTTATTTGATGTTGTGTAAACATCATTTTCGCAACTGTGAAATTTTACAAAGCTTATGTGGGATAAAATTTTAAAGCAATAGTTTATTTTCATATTTAGTTCTTAACCAAAATTATGGTTGCTAAATATTTGTAAAACTTGTTCATAAAGACCAATTACAATAGATTCTTATGAGTCATTGACAGGCAAACCATTTCCAACTCAGGCATGTTGTCAACACCTCATACTGAGAAAAGAGAGATCATTGAAAATGGCAGTTTTTATTTTGGAGTTTTTTTTCTCTCTGTTTATTCACAATGCCAGTATTCACTTAATTCATATTAGAATTGTAGACAGAAAGAAAAGGGCTACATATTTTAGCTCATGGGTGACTAGTATAAGTATGATGTTGCAGAAAGAGCCCAGTGTTGAGAGTCTGGCGCATCTGGATGCTAATTCTGACTCTCACGTGCTTCCCTCGTGGCAGGGGATTGATGATGGTGGAGCCTCGCTAGCCACCCCCTGATATACACGTGCGCACGTGCATACACACACACACACACACACACACACACACACACACACGCACACTTGTTCAGTAGGAATGATAAGTATCATAAATGCAAGGAATCAAGAGTGGACCTTCAGTAGGCTTTTTTTATTTTGCTTTCCTTCTAATTTATTTCTTAGAGGTAATTTTATAATTTTTTTAAAGATTTTTATTTATTTACTTGACAGACAGAGATCACAAGTAGGCAGGCAGGGAGAAAGGAGGAAGCTGAGCAGAGAGCCCAATTGCTGGGCGCAATGCGGGACTCGATCCCATGCTGGGCTTGATGCAGGGCTTGATGCAGGGCTCGATGCGGGGCTCGATGCGGGGCTCGATGCGGGGCTCCCAGGACCCTGGCATCAAGACCTGAGCCAAAAGCAGAGGCTTTAACCCACTGAGCCACCCAGGCACACCTTCTTAAAGGTCATTTTAGTAAAAGTAGGGTCCCACCTGTGTGTGTTCTCTGGTCACGCTGCAGAGCATCCTCTGTCCTTCAGTGGTTGAAACTGGTTTTTAGCTGCTTGGGGCTTGCCTCTAGACAGCCCTCTCCCCTGCACACATTTGGAATGAGTAAGAGACTGGTTAAAAATGACGTGCTTTTTATTATGGGAATTGTTGAACATACAGAAATGTTGAAGGAATAGTATAGCGAGTTCCTGCATTTCCTCTGTGGAGGAGGGTGTTACCATTTTAGCATCGATGAGGAGTTGCTGACATTCTCCCTTATTTGCTTTATTGTATACATATATATTTTTTCTTTTGCTGAATTACTGAAAAGGAAGTTAGAAAAATCATGACACTGTACTCCAAAAAATTTTCAGCAGACTTATCTAAGAATAAGCATTCTCATTATATAGCCATGATGTCATTGTTTGAACTAAGAAAATGAATAATTCCGTAATATCTAAAATCCATATCTTATTTAAGTTTACCTAATTGTCTGAAGAAATGTCCTTTATACCTATATATTTTTTCTTTTTAAATTTGGGGCCTAATAGGATTTACCCATTATAATAACTGTTTTTTTTAAGTTCTTTTAATCTAGGAACGAGCCCCCTCTTCTTTCCATTCCTTGGCGACTTTAAGTCTGATGCTGTCTGTAGGTTTTTCACAGATGCTCTTCTGTTCCTACTTTGTCCAGAATTTTGACCAGGAGTGCGTGTTGGCTATTAGGAGATTTTTTTTTTTCCTATTTATTGAGCTAATCATATGGGTCCTAAGTTTTCATTCCTGGAATAAAACCTGCTTGGTCATGGAGTATTATCCTTTTAATATGTTGTTTAATTAGATTTGATGAAATTCTGTTCAGAATTTTTATATCTACATCATGGGGAAAATTGGCCTGTAACTTTCTTATAATATCTTTGCCAGGCTTTGGAATCAAAGTAATGCCGGCTTCATAGAATGAGATTAGGAGTATTTCCTCCTTTTCAGTTTTCAGGAAGTATGTAGAATTTTAAGTATTTTTCCTGTAAATGTTTGAGATTATTCACCAGTTCATTTTTTATGGGAAGGTTTTTAACTACGAATTGATTTTTTTAGAAACAGAAACAGTTTTTTAGGTATGTGATTCTTTTTTTTTTTTAAAGATTTTATTTATTTGACAGACAGAGATCACAAGTAGGCAGAGAGGCAGGCAGATAGAGAGTGAGAGAAGGAAGCAGGCTCCCTGCTCAGCAGAGAGCCCGATGTGGGACTCGATCCCAGGACCCTGAGATCATGACCTGAGCCAAAGGCAGCGGCTTAACCCACTGAGCCACCCAGGTGCCCCTAGGTATGTGATTCTTGATTGGAGCTTGGGTATGTTGTGTTTTTCATGGTATTTGTTCATTTTGTCTATGTTTTCAAATTTATAGGTATAAATTTGTAGTATTCTCTATAGCTGTCCTTTTACTAGCTATAAAATATGTAGTGATGTCACCTCACTCGTGTTGGTAATTTCTGTTTTCTTTCTTTTGTCCATGGTCAACTTAGTCAGTTTATTATTTTCATTTTCTTTTGGTTTCACTGATTTCTTTCTTCTTATGTTTCTTATTTCACTGATTACAGCTCATGTATTTATTTTCTCTCTTTTGCATAATTGAAGTTACATTTGTTCTTTTTCTGTTTTTTTAAGCTGGAAACAGAGCTTATTGATTTGAGAACTTTTTTCTGATAATAGGCATTTAGTGCTCTAAAATTTCCTCTTAAGTTTTAATGTTTTAACAACATTTCGCAGATTCTGATGTTAGGTTTTCATTTTCATTTAGTGTAAAATTCTTTATAATTTCCTTTTGATTTCTTCTTTATCCTGTGGGTTATTCTGAAGTGTGTTAGTTTTCCAATTTTGTGATATTTTCTGTTACTCATTTTTAAGTTAATTCTTTTGTGGTCTGTGAACATACTTATAGTACTTGAATTTTTTAGTATTTTTAGTATTTAGTATTTTTTAGCTTGTTTTTGCCCAGTATATGGTCTATGTTGGTACATATTCTGTAAAAAATGAAAAAAAAAGTTTGCTGTTGATTAGAGTGTTCTATAAATGTCAATTATATCAAGTTGGTTGGTGGTGTATTCAAATCATCCATAGCTTTACTGCTTTTGTATCTGTTTTTTCTATTAACTTTTGAGGAAAGAAGCACAGATATCTTATGTGATCCCAGGTGTGTCTTTATTATTGTTCTGTGAATGACTTACATATTACCACACCTTCCTTTTTTTTTTTTTTTTAAAAGATTGATTGATTGATTGGATTGATTTGACAGACAGAGATCACAAGCAGGCAGAGAGAGAGGAGGAAGCAGTCTCCCTGCTGAGCAGAGAGCCCGATCTGGGGCTCTATCCCAGGACCCTGGGGTCATGACCTGAGCCAAAGGCAGAGGCTTAACCCACTGAGCCACCCAGGCGCCCCCACACCTTCCTGTTTTAAGACTGCATGTGTTGGAGTTGATTCTCCAGTTTTTCTTTAGACCTTTTGATAGCCTTCGGTGGTTGTAGAGACAACCTCCCCACCAGAGGCCTGAGAAACTAGTGTTGGTTCAAAAGAAATGAGTACTTTATATAGTATCTTTATTAGAAAATAAAGACTTTGCTGAAAATCGTTCCAAACTATTTTGTATGACAGTGTTCTGAATTTTTGATTCACTCAAATTGACCCTATTTTTGGCTCAGCAAGGGAAAGAAGAGTCATCTGTATCTTTGGCCAACAATTTCTAACACAGCTAAGAAGGATAGTTTTAGAATTGCCTTCTTTGGAGCCTTGATAGTTGGAGTAGAGCTTTAGCTACAGTTTTCTTCAATGTACTGGAGGGATAGGAGTTGAAGAAGAAATCAGCATGTGAACTTAATTACTTAACAGTCAATTTTTATTCTCTAGTATTTACAATCCAATCTAGTATTCATTTTTTAATAATCAGAGATGAACTTCTAAGTGATAAGTGCATGGTTTTTATATTGAATAATACAAATATTGAAGTACAAGTGTGTCAGCTGAACCCCAAGGCATGGTAATTCTCAGGTGCTTGATCCTTTTTGGTACTCTGCCTGATGCCATGAACAGGATCTGTGGGTAGCACTGTTGATAAATTCCTGTAGTGCCTGTTGGTTAAACAGCAGCAGGAGATGTCCTTACCTCTTCTTTTTTTTTTTTTTTTTTTTTTTTTTTTAAAGATTTTATTTATTTATTTGACAGACAGAGATCACAAGTAGGCAGAGAGGCAGGCAGAGAGAGAGAGAGAGAGAGAGAGAGAGAGAAGCAGGCTTCCTGCGGAGCAGGGAGCCCGATGCGGGGCTCGATCCCAGGACCCTGAGATCATGACCTGAGCCGAAGGCAGCAGCCCAAACCACTGTGCCACCCAGGCGCCCTGTCCTTACCTCTTCTGTGACTGTTCTTAAGATTCCTGTGTGCTAGGCAGTGTTGTCAGCCATGGAGTGTCCATTGCTAGCAGTCACTGCAGTGCACGCTGTTAGCTGATCTCAAGGAATTGGAGAATTAATTGCGAGAGTTACTGGAGTGTCCTTTTTCTCTACTTCTGTGGGTGTTGGGCAGGTTGGTGTGGTTTGTTAGGGGGAGTCATAGTCTACCTTCTGGCAGCATGATTACTTACCCTTCTAAGGGAAGAGGTTGAAAAATGGTCAGAAGAGGGGCACCTGCGTGGCTCAGTGGGTTAAGCCTCTGCCTTCCGCTCGGGTCATGATCTCAGGATGCTGGGATGGAGCCCCACACCTGGGATCTCTGCTCAGCAGGGAGCCTGCTTCCCCTTCTCTCTCTGCCTGCCTCTCTGCCTACTTGTGATCTCTGTCAGATAAATAAATAATATCTTTTTTAAAAAAAATGGTCAGAAGAGACTTTTTTTCTATGGATTTGGTAGTTAGAGTAGGAGAATATATGGAATATTGGTTTGAAATTCTGTCATATTTTCAAAATAAAAAGATAAGTGTTTAGTACTTTTTATTGTTTTTATATTTGTATTAAAAAATTGCTTCTTTACCCCATCTTGTTTTAGTTGGCCTACTTTTAGGTATATTATTATTATTATTATTTATTATTATTTTTAATCCTCTGCTAGGTAAATCATTGTTAGCTCATCTGTGGGCTCCTGAGATACCGTGACTAAACTAGTAATTTCTTTTGTTCAACTTTCAGAGTCTTATTGAGAAAAGGAGTAGCTGTGCTTACACTGTGATTATATAGGAACTAGTGCTCTTCTGGTTGTTGGAGAATCCAAGTCTGAAACATACCATAATGATACAAATCTCTTTTCTTTATGCATAATTCAATTATTTTTAAATTTAGAGACTTTAATATTGGGAATAATATGCAATTAAGTAGTAAACAGCTTTTAATTAAGCTCTCAAGTGTTCCCCAAATACTAAGACCAGGAAATAGTCCTGCACTTGTTAAAAACGTAATACATTTCTTCCTGGTAGACAGAGCATGGACTTCGGAATCTGACCCAGTTTCCAGCCCTGACCCTCTTACTGTCTCAGAGACTTGTGCCCACTTCAGCAGTATAGCAATCACACCATCAGCTTTGTGGGGTGATTGTAAGAAATGACCTAGACCTCGGTATTTCCTAAATACTTTGTGTTATGAAATGTGACTTGGTGTTTTTTGCTGCTGTTGTTTCTTTCTTTCTTCCTTTCTTTCTTCCTTTGTTTTTGAAGAAATCATTTCATGAGCAAATATGTCTGGGATTTGCAGCTTGCTCTTTTCTCTTTGAGGTCCCGCTGTGTGTTAAGACATTGGGCTCTTTGAACCCCTTGGTCAGGAAATCTGCTTTGCTTTGTTGAACTTCAAATTTCCCCAAAAGGACTTCTCCTCCCTTCTTCTTCCCACTCCCACCATGGAATGCCTGCACCATATTGTAGTTTCCTTTCCTTTCTTGGAATCTGGTTTTGAAAATAAAGTGCCTAGCACAGTGCCCCTAATTTGTACTTGGAAATTTATAGGTTTTTTCCTCCTCCTTTCCAGTGTTAATTTTAATGGTTGAAAACTTATATTGTAAACTCAGAGCCCAGTTCAATTTTAGTTTATTTTTTCTTCCAATTTTATTGAGATGTATTTAATAATTCAGCACTGTATAAGCTTAATATGACTTGACATATTATTTATTGTGAAATGATTACTACAGTGAGTTTAGTCACCATCTTTTCATTCATTTAATAATTTGCCATATTCTTAATTTATTATTTTTTAGCTCATATCTTTTACCCAGAATATTGTTAAAGACTTCGATATTAAGATCTGAGAAATGTTAATATAGTGGGAGGAGAGTAAGAAACTCAGTATCTGGTCAGATTCCTGCTTCACTAATTCCATTGAGTAACAGTTTAAAAATTCATAAACATTTGTAGTGTTATTTGAAGTTTATTCCTAGCCCTCTGAAAGATACTGAGATATGTTAAAAGATGTGGCTTGAATACTTCTGCACCTGCTTTGAGCCTCTGAACACGAACTATCCAAGTCTTTCTTGAGTGATTTGTAAGAATTCTGTAGATTTAAAAAATGAGAGATAACAACATTGCAGTAAAAAAGCAGATGTTAAAAGAATAAGAAGTAGGAAAGCATTGTTTGTTTTAGTTAAAAAATTAAGGTAGATAAAAAAGAATAAAAGTAATTTTATACCCAGAGATGTTTGTTGCTAACATCTTTTTTTTTAATCTTATTTTTAAAGATTTTATTTATTTACTTGACAGAGATCACAAGTAGGCAGAGAGGCAGGCAGAGAGGCAGGCAGAGAGAGAGGTGGGGAGACAGGCTCCCTGCTGAGCAGAGAGTCCCATGCAGGGCTCGATCCCAGGACCCTGGAATCATGACCTGAGCCAAAGGCAGAGGCTTAACCCACTGAGCCACCCAGGCGCCCCTGTTGCTAACATCTTATCCTCCTTGATTTTTCCTAGTGTGTTTCGCAAAAATGGTAATCACATTCTACATGCTACTTTTTAGCCTGCTTATTTTACTTCCAAATGCAAAGTAAAGGTCTTTTAATGATAGACATCTATGAAAGTACCCTTACCTTTCCCAAGTATCTGCCTCAACAGGGTGTCCTCTCTCTCTCTCTCCAGCCTGTTTCTCAGCAGGGCTTTTGAGGTTGGAGGAAGTATGGGGAGAGGAGCAAGCTGTGTTGGAGGGTAAACTGCTGTACATTATATGATTCCTTATTGGTTATGCATAAACTATTGGTGTATGCAAAATGAGGTAGAGTACACATCTTTTATTTTGTTGAGTTATGTTCTACTGACCCAAAAAGATTGGTGTTGAATTTATTGCTTAAAAGAGAAGACAATGACTTGTGGGAAGGTGGCAAGCTGGTGTGTGCATATTATGTATACCTAGACTTAAATATAAACCCAAAATTATTGTTATGGAGTACTGAATGGCTTGTTGTCTTTCTGAGTTAAATCAGAATGAACAGAAAGTGTAATAGGAAGGTAAAGGACATTTTTGTCTCGATGGAAGATGTTTTTGAGAAAAATGTTTAATTATTAAACATACCTTTATCTGATTTTATTGTTTAGAGCTTTCTTAAATGGTATTAAGAACTGACTGAAGGGGGTACCTGGTTGGCTCTGTCAGTAGAGCATGTAAGTCTTGATCTCGGGGTCTTAAGTTCAAGCCCTAGGTTGGATATAAAGATTACTTAAAAATAAATAAAATCTTGAAGAAAAACTGACACAAAGGAAGAGATTTTATTACTATTTCTCGGAAATTAAAAAAAAATTTTTTAATAAAAGGTGGCTACCATCCAGTGAAAATTGGAGACCTCTTCAATGGCCGATACCATGTCATTAGGAAGCTAGGATGGGGACACTTCTCAACCGTCTGGCTGTGCTGGGATATGCAGTAAGTGTACTTTGTCATTTGTGCATTTGATTTCTGGTCTGGTTCAACTTTATCATCAGGTATGGCTGAGGAGCACACCTACTTCTGTTGTGGTGTGTATAGTACTTAGCACAGGCCTGCCTCACCCAGCTAGACACCACCCTGCACGGCCCCACTCCCCTTAAGAAGTTCATTTGTGTGTTATCTTAATATATTAACTTTTTCTGCTTTTATATCTGAAGCTTGTTTATTGAAATAGCATTATGTCAAACATACTGTTCTTGTGGTAATTCATCCACATCAGAAAAATATTCACATGTAAAATAATAATGTATTGGCCTTTAAAACCTGTGGTTTCTGACTTTCTTGTAAAAAAAAGTCATGACCCCATAGTTTGAAACCGAGCTCCTACCCAGGACACATACACAGATGGTGTGTATGTGTGTGTAATAAAACACAGGTGTTATAAGAATTACCCTTAATCTGTATGATGAACTCTGACATTTTTCTAGTCCACTTTACTTTTATTAGGTAAAAACAAAGCAAAAAAGAAATTGTTTTGATCCATTAGCCTATTGCTTAATTGTGGCCACACAGTTTGAAGAGTACTATTTTAAAGGGAAGGTTATTAGAAGTTTCTATTTATTGAATCGATTTTATTATAATGATAACTTATGCTGACAATGTTAAATTTTTTTTAAGGGGGAAAAGATTTGTTGCAATGAAAGTTGTAAAGAGTGCCCAGCATTATACAGAGACAGCCTTGGATGAAATAAAATTGCTCAAATGTGTAAGTACGGCAAAAATGTGAATAATGCAAGAAGAATTAATGACTAAAATTTTACAGAAGGATTTTTATGTTCAAATACTGAATCTTTTATTTTTAAAAACATTGCTTTTGCTAAAATGTTTTTGGTTGGTTATAATGGAAACAACTTTCAGTCCTAAATGGTTCTGTTCTTGAATTCATTTTTCTTTCCATAGGTTCGAGAAAGTGATCCCACTGACCCAAATAAAGACATGGTAGTACAGTTAATCGATGACTTCAAGATTTCAGGCATGAATGGAATACGTATCCTTATTGACAGTTCCTTTTCTTCCTAATGATTTTTTACTTTTAAAATATGGAAATATTTTAAGCTTATTTAAACCTCTGTTTGCTGTATCAATGTCCACATAAAGCCTCTAATATCATTGCAGACTGTTATAAAATGGTATGCCAAAAAAACTCCCCAGCTGCCACCAGTCCATTTCGTGTCTGGTGTCATCTCTCTGAGGTTGTATAACATCTTAAGCATCCTTACTGCACAGGTACTGGGCTCTTTACAGACAGTCCCTCTACCTTCACTACCAAGCTAGGGAGGGCCTTGTATATGTGTGAGGGGAGAGCAGAGAAAGATGGGTTATAGTCATCTTTACAGACTACAGGGAGCAAAAGATCAGTGTGTCAGTAGCCAGGGTTGTCATCTTACCATGTTTGGATCAGATCCATCATTTCCGTATTTGACCTGGTCAAACTCCAAAAGCCCAAGGACAAAGCCTTCTCTCATTTCAGATCCCAGAATGGCACCCTGTTTCTGCATCTCCTAAGCTTTAATCCTTGGGGAGCCACTTCCTTCATACCCTGTATGTCTGAGGGAGGTTCTGTATTTCCTCTAGAGATTGGACTAGAAGCTACTACTAGTAAGTACCAATGCCTGCTAATGTCACCTTGACCTTTGCCTCAAGATTATTTTTGCTAGTTGCTGAGTGCATTTTTCCCCACTTGAAAAAAAAAAAAGAAAAGAAAAGATTTATTTATGTTTTGAGCAAGTTTAAGAGTGAAGGGGGACAGAGAGAGAATCTCATGCAGGACTCCCCACTGAGCACAGAGCCCGATGCAGGGCTCCGTCTCAAGAGAGAGAGAGAGAGTCAAGGCCAAGATTTCTAAATTATGACCTAAATTCTTCTTCAAAGCGCTGACAACCTGGATTATAATGGTTTCCTAGCATCCTATTTAATGGTAAAAACAGCCATTGGAATATACATACCCCAAACACTCCATTTACCTATATATCAGGTAGTTTCTCCAAAGAATTCCTGTCATCTATCCCAATAAGCTGCCTTACAGAACTGATCCAAAGAAGAGGGGCTGCCCTACCTGCCCATAAATAAACAGATTCAGCAGGAGACTGGTCAGAGGACCAGCTCTTTCTGTCTGTGGAGGTGGGGTGGGGGGGACTGGCAGCTGAGTGACTTGGTTGGCTGACCGTGTGACTCTTGACTTGGAATTAAGTGTCCTCCTTGATTGCCTAAAGACAGAATTTTTTGGGTCGTCCCCCCCCCCCCCCCGTTAGTTTTTATGAGGTTTCAGCCTTGCTCATTTTCATTACGACTGATGATCAGGGAGGGAATTGAAATGAGCAAGAGTGCAGGGAGGTGTGGGTTTATGTCATGGCCAGGCCACCTTGGGACTGTTTGATGCCAGAAAGCTCTTCCAGCTCCTGGGTTCACTGTGGCCACTTCTGTGTGGGGCTAGGCACATTGTTTGACGAGCATACATTGAGAAACATAGGAGATAGAAGTACTTAGGAAATGTTAGATCTATTTATTTTGGTGAGAAACAGCACATGACCACTATTGATAGTAGTAACATTGCATTTTAAAGTGGTTTTGGTTTTTGTTTTTGTTTAAGAGAGAGTGTGCAGGTATGCACAAGCAGGGGGAGGGGCAGAATGGGATGGAGAGGGAGAGGAAGAATCCTAAGCAGTTTCCGTGCTGAGCATGGAGCCCCATGTAGGGCTGGATCTCACAACCCTGAGATCATGACCTGAACCAAAACCAAGGGTCAGACACTTAACCGACTATGTCACCCAGGTGCCCATGATGTTGTATTTTATAAAGAAAAAATTGCCAAGTGCCACAAAATTGCTGCTTTGAGTAATTGCATCACTCCAGGCAATGTATCTGGATGATCCTTTACCATGTCCCAGATGTCTGCATGGTCTTCGAAGTACTTGGCCACCATCTCCTCAAGTGGATCATCAAGTCCAACTACCAAGGCCTCCCAGTTCGTTGTGTGAAGAGTATCATTCGGCAGGTGAGCATGTGAGGGCAGTCCCCATCCTCCAGTTCCTAACTGGCTCGACTTTCAACGAAAGCTCCTGTTCTTAAATACACACACACGCTCGTATAAATATAATCCCTGTTTCATAAATACATATGTGAATAGTATAGTGTGTAACATGTTGAACTTGTTATGTCAACTTTATAGGTATTTAGTCATGTGCCATCCTGTCTTGTACAGAGGACAGTATGTAAATGTCAGGCATGCATTTCTTTTGGTGTACTGACCTTTTTTAAGGTAAGTGATACGGCATACTGAGAAATTAAATTGTTCTATCTAATATCATTACTGTGAAGTGTCCCACTTAGTTCCTTAGAAAATAATTCAGAAGAAATAGATGATTTGTGCTCTTTTACTATTTCTATGTCTTTTTGGATGGAGGCTAAATGAAAGGTAATATAAGGAATGTTGAGGTTCTTTATGGAGTCTTATGTTAGATTTGTACTCTGTTCAGTTGCCTGGACAGAAGGAAACCTTTAGCTTGGGTCTGGTTCAGGGACGATGTTCCAGCAAAGATTGATAGAATGAAAGTCTACACATGTGGAAGATCTCCTAATTAGAAAATTTACCAGATTCGGTTTTTTGCATGGAATACATCAGTCTGTATTCCTCATTGCCCTTGTAGCCTACATTAGGAAAGTTGTGGATACAACTTATTCTGAATTACCTGTTCTGGTATCATGGACAATTGTCATGGACAATTCTGCAGAGTAAGTGATATATCAGGGGGTTTACTTGGTTTGCTCAAGAAAAGGGCTGGGTGATTTGGCACCCATCCCTTGCCCGTTTAGGCCCAGAGCTTAAGCTAGTGCTTGGGGTTGGTGGGGGAGGTTTCTAGACCCAAAACACAGGCCTCCGTCTACAATTCTTACATAGGAAAAGAATCAGGGAATGATTCACAATTAAAGAGTTGTGAATTCAAGTGCTGGTCGCCTACAAAAGAACCTTCCTCAGATGGTATTTGCATACATGCACAGGACTAGGTTTTTAAACCCATTTTATGAAGATTCTGGAGCTTAAATTGGTTTGTGAAAGCATCTTGGATTTTGCTTTTGAAATTGTATATAGGTAGGATTGTTTAGTCAGCCTGAGTGTTCTCATTTATCTTTGTTTCTTTGCATTACAAATTGGCAGCTTGTCTTTTAGCATTATAGATGTCCTGTGAAAGGAGAGGCCTGAGAGAGAAAGGCGCTTTGCCTTGGCTTATTCAGGGAAATCCTGTTCTGTGCACAGTAGTATGTTGGGTACACGCACATGCCCTTTGTGGTCTTGTGGCCTGCTCTGGATTAAAAATACTGTTTGTTCCCTTTTAGATTTTAGGTAGTAGCATTTTAACTTATTATTTTAACATGGCTAATATCTCAATCCAAAAAGCAATTTCCCTTTAACGATGGCAATTAACCTTTATTGGAATTTCTTGATTCCTAAATGACACCTTGGTATTATAGCGATTAGTGGCAACTCTGAACTCTAAAAAGTCATCTTGTTAAAACTCTGAAAAAATGCCTTAATTATCTCTTCATAAATCCTGAAAATATTAAGATTTACAGATTCTAACAAAAAGCAAATAATTTGAGAAACCCCAGCTCGCGTCTGTTTCACTTAGGTCTGTCATCCCCTGGAAGCTGGTACTTTTTGAAAGCTGTCTGTGGCTGTCTGAGGTCACTGACCACAGCACAGCGCACGCTGGGCACTGAAAGGACATGACTTCGCAGATGAGCCGTTGATACTTATTTTGTGTTTCTGAACACGGAAACAAAATGTGGCCTTTCTCAGCAAGTGAAAGAGTCTGTAAATCTAAAGATGAAATTCTTGTAGTTTAATGAAATTTTCATGGGTTGTTGCCAAATGAACAAATGATTTTAATGAGTGTATAATTCACATAACACTGAGCTTTGCGGACTGAGCACTCTTACAGTGTTTTATTGGTCTAGAAAAAATTCAAAGTGAAATTATCATTTTCTGTACTTAGTTATTAATAGGCAATATTTAGAAGTTTTGCTTTTAGTGTGAACCCCACCCTTAATTTTATGTAAGGAAGATGTCGATTCTGGAGTTCTTTCCCTAAACTTGTAACTTTCAAAGTAGTAAATTGTTATCTATCCAGTTAATAATCTATGTCACCTGGAATTCCCTTCATTTCTTTAGATTTAGCCTATGGATTCAGTACTTTTGACTCCTAGGTAATAGCGGGACAATCCTTTATTAATAGACCTCACAGTTTCAGTGCTTCCTGGAACAGACAAGGTAGACCAGCTTTCTAATACTCTGTCACTACGTGGCCTCCCTTGTCTTCGAAGTCAGGTGTGGCTGACCCCGCTCCAGTCCCCCATCCTCTTTCACTTGGCAAGCTTCCCTGGTCGCCTGGCCCTCCTTCCCTCCTGTGCTGTGCCTTTTACTCCGGATCTTTCCCTTTCCAGCACCACTGTCCTTAGTTCAGACCCTTAGCACCTCCAGCCAGTACCTTTTAATGGGCTTCTCTCGACTCTCCCAGAGGCCTGCGCATACCTACTCCATTTCCCTGTGCCAGTTTTTATCTGCTTTCCATTGGCAATTACCTTCCAAAACAAAACTTTGCTTCACTCCAAAACCTTTAGTGGCTTTCCAATGCGTGTCGTCTGAAGCTTAATGGTTGCTTTCAGGAAGCTACATGTGGCAGGAGAATGAACTCGGGTTTGGGTGTCTAGCTTGGAACTTGGGCTAAGTTCCTTAACCTCCTTAAGCCACAAGTTCATCATGAATAAAATGGGAATAATAAAGATACCTTCCATGCACGATTATTGTTACATGTAAAGGGACGCTACTATTAATTATCACAGATTTTTATTCAGTACTACTTAGTATGTGCCAGGCAGCATTGTAAGTACTTTGCAAATTTTAATCCGTTGACTCTTCACAGTAACTCTATGAAATAGGTATTTTTACCCTTCTGATTTTACAGAAGAGGAACAGAGGTGTGGAGAGTTTAAGGAACTTTCCCCCAGTCAGGAAGTGACTTTAAAAAGTAGTAAGCTGTGGAATGGGCATTCGTACCCAGAGCGTTTGGCTATGGAGGTTTTACCTTTAGCATTTGCCAGCGGCGTAGTGTATCTTTAGAATTGTACTTGGCCTAATGTCCAGTAAAAGTTAAATCACTATTCTTTCTATGAAACTATTTAAGGTTGTCTGCCATCTGGTATCAGCCCATATTTCCCCTTGCAAATCCCGATTCAGCTTTTATCTCCTGGCAGGTAAATGTTTTCCCATTAAAAATATTTTAAATAGGTAATGCATTTAAGTGTTCTAAATAGTTACGTCCTCCTGGCACCCAGTTTCTCACCCAGAGTCAACCAAGTTACCAGTCTCTTATGAATGTTCGAAGATGCCCAAGCATTTATAAATACATGCAAATTTACCTGAGTTTTTTGTTCATGAAGTTCTATTAGTTTCATTTTGTACGTTTTTTAGAGGAAGTACTCACCTGGCCATTTTTTAGCTGCACATCTTTGATCCGTTCTTTTGTCTTAGGCTGCCGAAAATACCACCCTTTCTTTTCTACCCATGCTTTGAAAGACTCAGCCTGTTTCCATGATGAAGGCTTCTCACACTGCCCCGGTTAGGAATGCTCTTTGTTGCCGCCTCAGTCTACCTGCACCTCCATTTGGGCCTTTCCTGATGATTGCAGCATCTTACTGCAGGGGCCCCAGCCCCGTAGCCCCGCCACTACTCACGTTTTGGACTGGACAGTTCTTTGTTGTGGGGATTTGTCTTGTAGGATCTTCACCAGCATCCCCTACCCTCAACCAACTAGATGCCTGTATCAGCCACCACCACCCCAGCTGTGATGGTTTTAAAGGTCTCTCAACTTTGTCGGGTGTTCCTGAGGAGGCAGAATTCCCTCTTGGGAGAAAACCACTGGGATAGGGGAAGGTGCCCCTGCTAGGTGCCTTGCCAGTAGGCCTCACTTCACATTATACCTTTGGCACGTACCGTTTTGTGACCCTTTTCTGATGATGTAGCCTTTGTGAGCCTGTTTTCTCCTTTGTAAAGCTGGGATGGTAATAGGTAATTTGTGGAGTTAACATGGAGGGACTGTGGATTAAGCATCCAGCGTGGTGACGAGAGTGAAGTGGCCAGTGTGTCCCCACCTGTGTGCAGGCTTCTGGAGTTATGAGTTCTCTGTGACTCCTGTGTCTCTTTGGAGCTTCGCTCGTGCCAGAGGTGGTCAAAGAATGTTTTTGATATGCTCTTTCCTTAAAGGAAAGCAGTATACATTCCTCTTTTTATTCTACAAAATGGCTCACTTTCTGTGATTTATGGGCTTGTAGACCAGCATTACCCCTAGATTGTATTTTAAAAGTAATGACATAATTGAATCATCTGTCTTTTCAGGGTTTTCCATGCACTGTTGTCAGTCCGTTGGTCAGTTTGGGCTGTCCTCGTGTAGTCCTGGTGGCTTGTGCTGGCGGGGGGAGAGGCCCATGCGTGCTGGTGGTATCTGGCAAGCTCTGTGCGGCCTCTCCCAGGCTATTCTGGCTCAGGCGTGGAGGCTTGTATTAGTCTGTTCACCCCCAGCTTTCCGTGCTGCTTTTGAAATCTGTAGTGAGGTCTGGTTCATCTCTTGCTCTTCCTTCTGCATCCAGGAGAAGAGACGGGTGCTCGTGTTGGCCGTGTTTATTGTGGAGCGTAGAAGGTGTGGCTTCTCTACATGCTGCTCTCCTCTCGGCCTGGCTTTGACTTGCTTGTACATTGAAGGGGTAGCTGACATTTTACTTTTTAAAACCTTACGGTTTAGTTCATTACCTTTTACAGGAATGTGAAAGGAAGTGGCCTCTTGGTAAGGGCAAGGCCCTGATTTTGGTGACTTTTGCTATCGTACTGGAAAAACTAGCAGTTGCAGCTTGTAGCTCTGGATTTTTAAATTTTTATTACTCTTTTGGGATGCCTGGGTGGCTCAGTCTGTGAAGCAGCTGCCTTTAGCTCGGGTCACAATCCCAGGGTCTTGGGATTGAGTCCTTCATTGATCTTGCTACACAGGGAGTCTGCTTCTCCCTCTGCCTGCTGCTCCCTCTGCTTGTGTTTGCTCTCTGTGTCTCCCTCCCTTTCTCTCTGACAAATAAAATATATTAAAAAAAATTCTTACTACTCTTTTCTATAACTGCAGTTGTCACTAGCATTGACAATACTCTTTGACACCCCTCTTTTTGAAGCGCTGATTTGAATTCAGGTGGTGTAATTCCAGAACCCATGCTCTCAGTTGCAAGGTCCTGTGAAACGTCTACATGGAAAGACCCGGGAGCATTTAGGTGATAGCACGTGTTTGTGAAAAGTGTGCCTTTGGGGGTCTGTTTGTGGTAATTCTTTGCCTTAATAGTAGAACTGGCAATTAGAATATTTAAAAGAATAACCATCAGGTGTTACTTACTAAGTGATTTGTAATTGGTAATATGTGCTGTGCTGTTTAGCCAAGGGGGCTTGTGCAATGCAGTGCTTTTCCACACCCCACTTCTGTGGGGCGGGGATTCTGGGGCCGTGCTTGGGCAGGCTGAGTCGACTGTTAGCACTGAATGCCTTTGTCTACACTGAGTATCTGTTGACCATTTCATTTATGTCCCTGCTCCTAATTACCGTGAATTCATGATCACTGAGCCAGGAATCGATAGAACAGAAGATTAATTTTAAGTTGGTAAACATTTTTATATTCATTGTGGTGGTTCTGTCCTAAGTCGGAATCCTCCTCAGAAGGTGGGTCCTCATCTATGAAATGGGGTGAGCCGCTTTCCCAGCGCAGTGCTCTGTGGTGCCCTCTACAGGCCGGGCACGGAGGCTTTCTCTTTTCCTTCCCACTGTGTTCAGAACGGCTGCAGGGTTTTCTCACGGATTCTCAGTAGTCCTGAGTTAGAACACGGGGCAGAAGGCTGTTTCGTGTCAAAGGAGACAAACACAGTGTCCACTGAAACTTTTGTGCGCGTGCACACCCACCCTTTCCACTGAGCGGGGATCCCCACACTTCCCCATGCAGTTTAATTGTCAGAATTGTCAGAATCAGCTTGTAGGGTTTATCTCATGTCTGTTCAGTGAAGAAAAGAAATCCAATGGGAGCCTTAGCTTTCCTAGTAGAAAGTGTCCAGGCCTGAGGAGAATCCTCAGGTATGCGTTCCTTCACACCACCAGGTGTGAGTGTCTTGTCAAAGGGATCCTGCGTGGGCCAGCCCCTCCCGCTGCCTGTTGGCCCGGCCGCTGCATAGTAAGGCCTTACAGAGTAAGAGCCTGGCCAAGTCTCCTCGCCCCATGTCCTTTGTTCAGGTGTGGAAGGAAGAAAGTCCCCGTGTGGTGACCAGAGTCAGAAAATAATTTAGAAAGTTGCTCTCATTCTGTTTCTCTTTACAGTTTAGGATTTTGAAGGAAGCTTTGTTTTCTGGGGCGTGAGCAGGGCCCAGAAGACATCTTTGAGGGAATTTCCCACATTCCTCTCAGCTCACTCCTGCTATTGTATCTGCATCATCACGGGACTGTTGTAGCGTGCTCCAAGAGGAGCAGCTTTATGTCACTCACACCAGCAGCAGACCATCTCCACCATCTTCACAGGCGTACACAGAGAAACCTAAGGGACTGTCTGACCCCCTTACTTTACAGATGGATTTGAGGTCAGGGAAGGGGACTTGCTCTAGGCCTAGCTAGTTAGTATCTGGAGCAGA
Organism: Mustela putorius furo; assembly: GCF_011764305.1. Lineage (NCBI taxonomy): Eukaryota > Metazoa > Chordata > Mammalia > Carnivora > Mustelidae > Mustela > Mustela putorius. The sequence continues at coordinate 19,356,978 of NW_025421998.1, forward strand.
ACTGGGGGCTCCTGGCTCCCAGGCCTGGGCTCTGCCTTCACTGATAAGCTGCTAGCCTGTCCCTCCGACTTCACAGAACTGGCCCCGCTTCTGAGGGTGTGATCCAGCTCCTCTGAATGAGGTGCAGCCCCGCCCTAGGCCCGGCTGTGCTCAGACTGGTCTCAGCGCTCCTGGCGGCTTAGATTCCAGCAGCCGGTCAGCAGGGTTCTCTGCAGCCTCTGCTGCCTCCTGCTGATGAGGTGAAGTATGTTTTTTTAGGCAAGAAAGAAATATACTGGCCTGGCAAGTGCAGGAAACACAGAAAATGAGTAAAGGCTCCTTTTAACTCTGTTTTTCAGATTTTGCAAGAAGAGCTCTATCCTTGGGCATGAAGCTTGATTCACTGCTTTTCTCTTTTTTTGCATCATCATAGTTATTCTGCATAAATGGTTATGAGATTGCCCATCATTACTGTTTATTCTGGATTCTGGGGTGCTTTATTGCTTTAAACTTCACTGGCTGAGAAGAGAAATGCTATTTTTCAAAATAACCATTCTTTTTAGTCTACATCTAGAGACTTTATAAAAAAATTGTAGTTCGGAATTCAGGCGTCAGAATTTCATTGCTGGGATGTACCACAGAATTTATCAGGGCTAGCCTACTTGTAGGTGGGAGAAAAGAGACTCCGAGAAGTTTAGTAAGTGACTTAGAAAAGTTAGAGTTATCGGGGCGCCTGGGTGGCTCAGTGGGTTAAAGCCTCTGCCTTCGGCTCAGGTCATGGTCTCAGGGTCCTGGGATCGAGCCCCGCATCGAGCCCCGCATCGGGCTGTCTGCTCCGCAGGGAGCCTGCTTCCCTTCCTCTCTCTGCCTGCCTCTCTGCCTACTTGTGATCTGTCAAATAAATAAATAAAATCTTAAAAGAAAAAAAAAAGTAAAGTTAGAGATATTTTGTTGATGTCAATACAAGTGTTTTGACTTAATTCAGTTCTCCCATTAATGTTGAGCATCCTGTGTGCTAGACCTTGTTTTTTTGTAGATTTTCCATAGAGTAACTCTTATCATATTTCTACTTAGTAGCTACATTCCTCCCGTTTTTTAAATGTGAAAATGGAGGCTCAGACAGTGTGCGGCCCTTCCCCAGTGAGTGAGTGATGTGGCCGCAGTCTGGGAGTGGGTGAGTCCCAGGGTTGTGTTTTAACACCACACTGTGCTAAGTCTGTCAGTTATTTCCTTTAAATTTTGCATTATCTTAATTAAATACTTAATCTGTCTCAGCAGTCCATTCTTCGTCTGTGTTCATCGTTAGACATTATAAGCTGTGCTTCTTAAGGAAAGGTAACCCAGTGGCATGCAATTGCAACTATTTTAAAAATCTGGAACCTTAACTTCTTGCTGAGAACACTGTGTTCATCTCAAGTGCCTGCTTTTCATTGGGAACTCATGAACACATCTGGATGCAGGATCACATTAACTCTTACTTATGTAGCCTCTCACACAGTAAGACAACCAGACCACCACAAAAGAGCTCAGGTTGGAAAGGCAGGAGTGACTCAGACATGAAATGGTAGTGAGAGATGCTGACATTTTTACTTTGAGTTAATATTTGATCACTGAAATGCAATTTCAGTTGGAATAATTTTTAACTGTTTAAAGTTTCTCAAAAATCATATTCCTTTGCCTCTGTAGGTTAGAAATCACTACTGTTCCTGTCTGTTAATTTCTTGCACTTCTCAGAATCTCTCTTGTTATTCAAATATAAAAATTCCCCATATTATTTCATTTTGAACAAAGAAGATGTATGAATGTCAGTGAATAACATATAGGTATCTGGATTATAACCCAATTCTTTATAGAAACATATAATGAATCTTTCTTCCTCGTCCTTTGATGTTTTAAACATAATTTAATAGTTCTAATTGCAGTACCATTGCAAACATTAAATAGTAATTTTCAGGCAAAAAAACCAAGTGTCTTACCTTCTGTTATTATGGTTTTATCTGTTTCACTCTTTCGGTGTTTACTAGGAACTTATTTGTTATGCCCATGCTCATCTTGGTTTCTTTTTGGCCAGGCCCTTTCCTCCTCCTGGCAGAAGACAGTAAGCTCTCTGAGGACAGAGGGGCTCTAAGCCCCAAGAGACGACGAGCTTCGTTTGTTGCTGTGTGTCAGACACCTGGAATTAGGTGCCTGACCTATTATAGGAGCTTGACTGGTGCTTGGTCAATCTTCCCTTCCCAGGGAAGGTTACTTTAGATGAGTATAGAGATTGTCATCCTGGTTATGAGATGGGTTTTTCCTTTTCTCATTTTCCTTGTGGAACCTCTGCCCCCTCATTTCCCAATGCTATTGTCTATTAAGGTTCCTTAGGCATTTACAGCAGACAGAAGCATGGGGCTGTTGGGGAGAACTTTTGAGAGTTGGAAACACATATTATGTGTCTGCTGCTTATGTTTTTCCCACTTCCTTGTCTGTTGTGGACAAGACCTCTAAATGATTTAAAGTGTATGATGATATTTATTTATTTACTTACTTATTGTTTTTTAAAGATTTTAATCATTTATTTATTTGACAGAGAGAGATCACAAGTAGGCAGAGAGGCAGGCAGAGTGAGGGGGGGGAAGCAGGCTCCCCGCTGAGCAGAAAACCCTGGAATCATGACCTGAGCTGAAGGCAGAGGCTTAACCCACTGAGCCACCCAGGTGCCCCTAGAAAATATATTTTTGTTGATGGGAAGAATTGAAGGAATTCCTCTCTAACGGAAAGAATTCCAGAAATACTGTGACCTTGTATCTAGGTCACTGCACTCTGTAAGTTTTGTGGGTTTAGTTTTTGTGGATATTCTGGTCCAGCAGTTTCTTTGGGTTTGGTGCTCTTGCGTGGTCTGGATTCCACAGCTGTTTAATCCTCCTTTCTTGCGCTATTAAAAATTCATACACATCATTAAGCATCACAGAGATGCAGATCATACATCACACCCACCAGGGTGACTAAAATAAAAAGATAACGAAGTGTAGACCTCCACGCAGAGGGCGGAACCTTCTACGTTGCTTGTGGGAATGTGATAAGGTGCGGCCGCTGTAGAAAACCAGTTACCCTGTGACCCAATGGCTGTACTCCAGGTATGCGCCCCCCCAAAAAATAAAATTGTGTGTGTGCACAAAAACTCCTACGTGAATGTGCAGAGCAGTACTCTTTATAGGAACCAAAAAGGGGAAACGATCCCAATACCTATGAATTGAACGGCTCGACGAGATGCGGCATGTCCAGTGGAGTATTACTGGGCAGTTACAGGAGCCGAAGGAGGTACACGCTACGCAGGGGCAGACCTTTACAACGTTACGCCAGTTACAAAAGACCACTTTGTAGATTCCGTTTCTATGAAATGTTCACAGCCAGCAGATGTGTGCAGATAGAAAGTAGACTTGTGGTTGCCTAGGGCTGGGAGCTAAGAGGAGAGGGAGAGTGACTGCCTGTGGGTAAAATGTTTTAATTTACATAGTGGTGATGGTGCACATGTAAAAACCATTGACTTGTACACCAGAAAGGGTGAATCGTATGTAATTTACATTTTAAGAAAGTTGTTACAAACAAACTATATGTGCAGGTGTGCTCGCTCCCATGAACGTAAAGAATCACCAGAACGATGCACATTGGTAGCTCATGGGAAGGTGCTGGGCTGTGCTGGGGGCCGGGGCGGGGGGCAGATTTTTATGAAGCAGCCTTCCTGTCTGTTTTATTTGGTGCCACTGTGATTATGTTACCAATTTTACAAATGTTGAACAATGAAGGTATTAATAACTCATGTCATCTCTTGATTTACTCCGACCAGGTCCTTCAGGGGTTAGATTATCTGCACAGTAAGTGCAAGATCATTCATACTGACATAAAGCCGGAGAACATCTTGATGTGTGTGGATGACACGTATGTGAGAAGAATGGCAGCCGAGGCCACCGAGTGGCAGAAAGCAGGTGCTCCTCCTCCTTCAGGTTCTGCAGGTGAGGGCACCGAGCTGGCTGGTTCCAGTTTGTTTGGGGGCATCGAGAGCTGGCAGAGCTGCACACTGAAGGCAATTGAGTCAAATGTGTACCTCGTAGGAACTTTTGGATGAGTCTGATTGCTAGAAATCACGAGACCTTTTTTTGAAAAGGAAGATGCCCCAATTAAATCTGCTTTAATATTTGAGTTGCTTAACTTTATCCTCCCTTGAAAGAGCATTTGAAATCTTACGAGCTTCTTCATCTACGTTGGAACATTGTCTTGTGCTGCGCACTCGTCTGTGGAGGGCTGCACAGTAACAGCTTGCTTATAGCAACCTGTAGACATCAGAACTGTTCTCTGGTTTGTTAGAAGGCTTCCTAGCCTCTGTTTAGTCATCGATCCGAGTCTAACTGGCGGGGTTTGAATCGGTTACAAAAGACCGATTCAAAGGTTACCCTTGAGGGTAGGAGAAGGCCAGCTGCCTTGAGTATTGGCATCTAGAGTTTTCCGTCTGCTTTTGATGGAGTGTAATGGCTGTGGGTACGCAGGGACCGCTCTCGCCATCTCATCACATGATCTGCCCCTGGTGTGTTGTCAGGCGAGTGTGTCACTGAGGGGCTATGGTCGAGTGACTGACCTGGCTCTCAGGAGAGGCACTGCCTCCTCGTCTTATTTCCCACTAGGGTTGTTTCTTAAAGATGCCCGTAAAGACCAGTCATGGCATTTCTAGAATATTCGATTTATTTCTGCTGCATAGACTTGCCAACTAGTTTTCAAACACAGATGTACATCTCCTAAACTGTTCATTTTATTGTCTATAAAACAAATTTAGTTAGATGACCATGTGACATTTGTGAACTCTTACCCGTTTTCTTAAGTTACCAGGCAGAGCTTAGGATTGACCTGTTTTGAAATGAGTGGGTATTTAATTTTTGATAAATAAGAGATGTGCCTTCATAGGAGCACATGCCTTTGCAGAGCCTGTCATTTGAGTTGGGTCAGTTTTCTTTAGATCTTGATGACTAAGAAGCTCTGATGTTTAGCTCCTTTGATGTTGGATAGCCATTAAAGGGCAATAATTGCTTTCGTTTTACAATTCAGGTTACCTGCGTAAAGATACAGATCTGTTTTCCTCTAAACATTCATTTTGTCTCATTTTGTTTTAGTGAGTACGGCTCCGCAGCAAAAGCCCGTAAGTACTTACCTGTACACTTGTATTCATTGTTGTTGCGTCAGAAACAGCTGTTCCTTACTGAGCTTTTCAAGTTACAAAAGTAGTCTCTGCTTTTTTGCAACATTTTTTTTCATTTAAGGTGGTTTGGGGGGGGGAATGGATTTTACCTGTTTTGTTATGTTCTCAATTGTAGATATTTAATACATAGTAATGCAAAAGACAGGCGTGTTTGTAAATGCTGTGTATCCTTGAATATATGAGACTTGCTATTTTGGAAAGTTGAAGTGATTGTGATTTTTAGAGTTGGTGTAGTTTGAGCTTTTCCACTTTTGATCTTCATTTTCCCTGTGCACTTTCTGGGATGCTCTTGGCTGAGCCTGGTGAAATGTGACGTGATTGAGATAGAGCTTCAAGTGTGATTATTATAAAACCCTTAGCATTAGTTCCGATTTGCCTCTAAGATACCTACTTTTCTGAAGCTTGTACTCCCAGTTTGTTTTCCAACCAGTAGTTAAATATGGAAGAATATTGTCTGTGTGTGGTATGAAACAAGCTACTTGGAATGAAATCTTACCCAGTGTCCCTCTACCTGCTCAGCTCCAGTAGAGGATAGAATACATAGATCTTGAGTTGGCGAAATTCTGAAAGAACTTTACGAACCAGAAGCATTTGAAAGGAAATGTTGAGAAATTGAGTTTTGGAACGAAAGTCCCAGGACCAGAGGAAGTCGTGATACTTACGCCACCCAGCTTGCTGAGCTGCCGAGTCGTTGCCTCCAGGGCTGCGGTGGTCTGAGCCTCTCGTTTTGAGAATTGGTTCTGTGGCAAGACTAGAGGCTGTCGTTGCTAGCACTTGCCCAGTCATGTGGCATGATCGGAGGCAGGCCAAGCCTGTGGCTTTGTCTTTTGCTCCTTGACTTGGTGGGCTGGTGGCTAACTGTTTCTGTGGTCCTGGCTGTTGGTAGCAGCTCAGCGTGTGAGACCCAAACACCGGCAGTGCTGTAGACAGAGCAGGGCACCCGTGTTGGCAGGCAGAGAGGACATACTGTTAGTTTGTGTGGAGGTAGCAGGAGATAGAACCTGCCGGAGGTGCTTCTTGTTCAAAGGCCAGAGTGTCTCAGCATTTTCTATTCTTAAAGTTGAACTGAAACAGACTTCTGGGAAGGGAGCCTTGTGTCCCTCTGAGGGCAGGGCCTGCTAGTAGCCCCGTTACTTGATGTTAGGCTTGTTTTTTCTGGTTTCACTGTAACCCCAAGCACGACATGGCTGTCATGTCTGGGCATTTGGTGTTCACGGATAAGCCCCGAGGAAACAGGACTTGTCCGTGTTAGCTGTGCCGCTGGTGCTGGACCTCTCGTGTAGTGCTTCCCCAAGAGGCAGACTGACCTGTGGCATTTTCTTGACATGTAGATAGGAAAAATATCTAAGAACAAAAAGAAAAAACTGAAGAAGAAGCAAAAAAGGCAGGCTGAGTTACTGGAAAAGCGCCTGCAGGAAATAGAAGAATTGGAGCGAGAAGCCGAAAGGAAAATAATAGAAGAAAACATCACATCGGCGGCACCTTCCAATGAACGGGACGACGGGTACGGCCCAGAGGGCAAACTCAAAGCTGCTGGCTTAGAGGACGCGGCCGAGGGCGAGCCCACCAACGACAATGGTCAGTCTGCATGGGGCCTGCATCTCCCTCCCTGGCTCCTGCCGGGTCGCCGCACAGGCGCGCTTGTGCTCCTCCTCTACACGCGAGGGTGATTCTCACCAGCTCGCGGTTGGGGAATATGGGAAACCAAACCACCTGCCACTTCATTTGTAAAATGAATGCCAGAAATATGTTAGTATTTCAAAATAGTTTTTTAAAAATGGAGAAAGTCTGACACCATGTCTTGATTGTGCTAATGATTGTTCTTTATTTTGTAATTAACCTTTAACCTAGCAGTAATGTACCCACAGACATTTTCAGAAGGTTGTAGAGGAGAGGGTAGAAGTGGAAAGGCACCTCTATTTGTAAATAGTCATTTTTCCCCAAATCTGACTTTTTCTTAATAAGAGTTAGCCAGTCATTTACTAAATGAAAAATAAGATTTAGAAAACCTAAGATCCTACCCTGAGAGCCAAGAGGCCTTTTGCTCTATAGTACATAAATCAAGCGCATCCAGGGGCGCCTGGCTGGCTGGGTCGCTGGAGCATGTAACTTGATCCTCAGGGTCATGAGTTCGAACCCCATGCTTGGTGTAGAGCTTACTTTGGAGGGGGGGTGGGGGGATTAAGTACATTAAATTGAATACATTTAGAATTATCTCTTGTTGGAGGAAGTATGTGCTTAGTGCCACTGTGTTAAGGAGAGTGACACATTCTGATTCTGAACCCATCAACTTTTTAAGGTGAGGCTGAGGACCAGGAAGAGAAAGAAGACACCGAGAAAGAAAACACTGAGAAAGATGAAGACGATGTTGAACAGGAACTGACCAACACAGACCCTGCATGGATAGAATCCCCCAAAACCAACGGCCATATTGAGAATGGCCCGTTCTTACTGGAACAGCAGCTGGATGATGAAGATGATGAAGAAGAAGATTGCCCAAATCCTGAGGAATATAACCTCGATGAGCCCAATGCAGAAAGCGATTACACATACAGCAGTTCCTATGAACAATTCAATGGTGAATTGCCAAATGGACGGCATAAAATTCCCGAGTCACAGTTTCCAGAGTTTTCCACACCGTTGTTCTCTGGGCCCTTAGAACCTGTGGCTTGTGGCTCTGCACTTTCCGAGGGATCCCCACTTACTGAGCCTGAGGAAAGCAGTCCATCCCACGACAGAAGCCGGACGGTTTCAGCCTCCAGCACTGGAGATTTGCCAAAAAGTAAGTGTCCTTCCCCACCAGGTGTCTGCTTACAGTGGCCTGGGTATCGTGTCCTTGACACACGCTGTGAAGGGGATCGGCTGGAGATGGTCACATCATGTATGTGTGCATTAACCGTTCTCATTGTATTTCTGTTGTGCTCCCGGATCTGTGGTGTAATTTCAGACGTACTCAGTGCCACATAGGCTTTCTCTTGCTCTCTGAGTATCAGTCGCGTTTTGGAGCTTCTGTTACTCCTTCTGTAACTAGTGACATCTACGGTTGCGAAAACCTTTCCGGTCCAGCAGCTTACACGTACTGTAGCTTTTATAGAGTGTGTGGTTCCTAATTTGTACTTCCATCTGATAGGTTATATTTAGTTTTGGGGTTTTGTTTCATTTCGTTTGTATTCAGGGGAAAAAAATACACCTGCTCTTTGTCTGTATTGAGGAAAAATTCTCTTACTTTATTTTGATGGTTGTTCCTGATTGTAGAACTCTGCTATTGAAATGTTAAAGCTGTTTTAGAGGAAGTGGCATGGATTTTAATGTGATGATGACCTCTGTCAAACCCGTATTTTGAGAGTGAATGCCACATGACCTGTCTCTGCCTGTGTCATGCTAGGGGCCCCAGTAAGCAAACGTGGGGCATCTCGGATGGTTTCCGATCCAGCCCGCAGAGGACTGGCTCAGAAACCTCCTCTGCTCCCTCTGCTGACAAGAGAGTTTACCACATGGCGCGCCAGTGACCCAGCCCTGCAAGAGCCCACAGAATCCCGCAGCCCCTCAGGCCAGCAGGTGGGAAACCTGCACAGCCATCTCTGTTCATTGGTTCTAGCTAATTGTCCTAAGGATGTGGGTTATTATTATTTTTTTTTCTTACTTGGATGGAATACCCTGTTCCTTTTTACTTTTACCCTGATCAAGAACTCTTCGAAGGTGCTTATAAAATGCTCTCACATGGAAGGTGGGTTCATCGAGGGAACGCCTCACTTCTGTGTGTCTCCTTCACTCTCACACACTACTTCTGACACCTTTGGTCACCTAATGGGTATGTAGGCCATTTTCCCTACACCAGAAACTTTTCTGACACCAGCTGGGTGTCCTACGATTTAGCTTAATTCTGACACCATCTAGGGACAGCATCAGATCCCACAGGTGAAGGGCTCAGTTCCAGGGGCGCCTGGGTGGCTCATTTGGTTAAGTGGTGCCTTCAGCTCAGGGCATGATCCCGGGGTCCTGAGATGCAGCCCTGCACTGGGGGCTTCTCCCTCTCTCTCTGCCTGCTGCTCCCCCTGCCTTTGTGGGTGTGTGTACTCTCTCTCTGTCTCTCTCTGACAAATAAAGTCTTAAAAAAAAAAAAAGACCTCAGTCCCATAAGACACCCCCACCCCCTTCATACACCAGTAATAGCTCATGTTGTCACCCGTGCTTCTGACCCAATGACCATGACTCGGAGATGCCCATGTCCCCTGGTTCAGGTTCAGTTAACATGTTACAGCAGCTCACAGAACTCAGGAAAACGGTTTGCTTGCTGGGTCACTGGTCTGTTACGAAACACTGTAACTCAGGAGCAGCCTGATGGAGGAGATGGAGAAGGTGAGGCTGTTCACGCTCTCTCCAGGCGAGCCTCCCGCTCTGCCGCCTCTCACACGTCCCTTCCTGCCATGCATGTGCTTGTGGATTCTTCGTTCTTCTGATAAACACTTTGGATTATGTCTGTAATCATTTACAGCTTCTAGTTGTTTGATGCTTGAACTGTCCCAAATTTGGGCCACACAAGCCTCTTCCAGTTGTCTCTTCTGTCCTGTTGACACGACCCCATCATTCTTCGCATGCTTCCTTGCTTTCCGGAACCACCTTCCCAGTTCAGACTCTCCCTGCCCCAGGCTGGAGTCAGTGTGTCTCCAAGTGGTTCTTGTGACTTAATTTTTTTAAGCTTTTATCATGTGCAGAATATATAGGAACAGTAGCATGTAAAATTCATAAACATGTCTCTGTGGACGTGGATATGCAAACATTCTTTATTAAAGGAGTAAACGGAGGAAGAGTTCCATGATCACAAGTATAATAGCTTCTCCCCCGGCTTATTTTCAGGATCTTATGAAGAGCATCTTTGTGCAAATGGCATGTTTGCTCATGCCTCTGTGCCTTTGCTGACGCTTTTTCTTCTACTCGGAACGTTTCCTCCTCGGGATCCGTGGTTCGTCTTTTTGGCCAACTTCACTCTTTTGCCAGCTCCACACAGGCCCTGCCTAGTCTGTGTGCCAGCTCCACACAGGCCCTGCCTAGTCTCCCCAGCTGGCCTGTTGCCTTTCCCCTCTTCACCTACTGCTCATGCTTCTCTTAGCTGAACCCTCGTTTTTTCCATTATCTTTCTCCTCGCTAGGATGTGACATCTTTGAGAGCTGTGTGTGTTATCTTTGTATCTTCAGCATCTCAGCCAGCGCTTTACGGAGTAACGAGCAGACCCCTGATGGCTGTTTCTCCCCTTCTTCACTTGGTCCCGCCTTTCCCGTTCAGCACCAGAATTTTCTGTCTGGCACACGCTCCGTCCCCAGCAGCCTTTCTGCTGCACCAGTGTCCTGTCAGGGAGAAATACGAGGCCGGTTTTTTATGTTGATCCAAATCTCTTAGCACTATTGTAAAATTCAAGGTACACACCAGGGACAGGATGTCATCATCCAGTTCTTGGTCCGGAGGCCCTCAGTGTTGGTTCGACAACCTTGGGTAACCTCCTGTGTGGGAGGGGCAGGGCCCAGGGCGGCCAGGTGGCCCCCTACCACTGTGTGAGCATGAGGCCACAGAGAAGGAAGGCTCTGTTCAGAGTTGGTGGGTCCTTGTCGTTAGAGCAGAGCTTACACACGTCAGGGCATAGTAGAAGAGAAAGGCCAGAGGAAAGGGTGGAGGGAGAACTTACATGCCAGGTGGAAGGGTGTGGACTTTTCCCTGGAGTGCCTGGGTGGCCACTGAAGGTTGAGGCAGCAGGACCTGGGTCGCTGCCCTCGCTGTGGCTCTTGCTGCCCGGTCTGTCCTCTGTGGGGCAGTCCAGAGAGAGCTTTTCAAAGCACATCCTGTCATCTTCCCTCCTGCTCTCTCCCCAGGACCTCCAGTGTGGTTCCACTCAGAGTCATACCCCCAGGCATCACTCTGTAAAGCTCAGGAGCTCTCTGCATCTCTGCAGCCCATTCTCCGGCAGCTCGCTCTCTGGCACTGCCCCCCCCCGCCCCGCCCTCCCACAATGGCTCCTTCCTCGTGGCTCTCGAGCATGCAGGCTTATTTCTGCTTCTTGGCACTCCGCACTTGCTGTGGCCTCTGCCCAGAGCCTCTCGCCCTTCGCGTCTCCCTTTGTTCAGGCTTCTCCTCACACATGACCGTCTCTGGAAACACGTCCCCTGCACACCCTCATCGTCCCGTCTCCTCTCTTTGTTTTTCTTCTTTCTTTTCTGACATGGAGTGTGACTCCACTATTTTATTTACTTCATTGCCTACTGACATGTGAGTTTCCTCATTTGGGGTGTGGTGGGAGCCTTACACATTTTGTTCATGCTGTTCTGAGTGCCAGGATAGTACGCAGAAGGGACTTAGTACATATTGGGTGAAATGAATGGACCAGGCTCGGGCATTCAGTTTTCCCAGTGCTGCTCCTTCCTGGGCCTGACATTGGAGCCACTTATCGACAGGATATCCACGCCTCTACTGTGAGGACGTTTTAAAGTCCGTGAGCGTGAGCCCAGCACAGCACCTTGCAGATGAGCGGGGACGGCTGCATGGTCACTCAGGAACCACGCTGCCCTCTCACTCCTTTCTAAGATGGCTTCACGTGGAATGAACAGCGTCCCTCAGACAGCAGGTCATCCGAGAGGATTTGAGAGCTCCAGTCCTTCCAGAAATGACCTATCCCACCTCTCTCCTCCCACTTTTCATCCCGTCCTGGCAGAGGCAGAGAACACGGAAGGGCTGTGGGAGGCCACTGCAGTGATGATGTAGTCAGAGGAGCCAGCTGGTTTCTGGGCCAAGCGAAGTTGGTATGAGGACACAGCAGGCACGAGCGTCCCTGTGTTTAAATGGGCTTTGTTGAGGGTTGCAGTCAAGTACCCTAGCCTGGGGAATCATCACACTGAGAGAAGAAAGTCAGAAATGCAAGTTGATTCTCCTTTAAAAGCCTGCTTTGTGTTCTTCACCAGTTAAAGTTCTGGAATGAATTCCCTCCTACTTGGAAGGCATCATGAGCAGGGTCCCTGCTGACCAACCTGAACCAGGAGGATAACTACCTGTCACCAGAGAGACTTTGTCTAGTGATGAGAGGGGTTAAATGCAAAGAAACTATATAGAACATGTGCAATGCTGTGTTTTTTACAGTGCATTTCCTCTGACTTACTTGAATAATGTAGCTTCTGGGAGACATCTTTATAAATACCTGGGAATGGGTGGTGATCGCAGACCCCTCGTTCCCCACGAGTACCCTAGGGCACCAACTTACTCTGGGCTGGTCAGAACTGGAGCTTCACCCCCTTCTTGTTTAGAACGTCGATCGGAATTGTTTCGCTTCTCTGCTCTCTGCTAGTGGGGCTTTGGTTCTGGCTGGTGGAAGCCTCTGCCTGGGATTTGGGGGCAGGGTGGCCTGGCTTCCTATGTTGATTGGTTGATTTGGGTGGGGGTAGCATGGCCTCTTCCTCCTCTTTCTGGAGCACTGAGCCTCACAGAATTTGAGTCACGTGCCAGAGTCTTATAACTTGTTGATGTTGAAACTTCGATTTGAATCCTGTTCTGCAGACTTCACGAGATCAGTGCTCTAACCCCTGGAGCCCAGTTCTGCAGACTTCAGCTTCCATGCTTTTGCCTGTTGGCTCTCCTTGACTGAATGACATGCAGGATTCGTCTGACCATTTCTAGTGTGGCCCCCTCTCCATTGGGTCAGCGTGTTGATGTTTCTCCTGGAGCTCTGTTCTCTGCCTGCCCGCCAGTCACCATAAACATTTTGCTCTTCATGTGGGTCTCTGCTTTCCTTCTCTTCCTTTGTGAGTTCCTGTTTGTTCTACCAGCTCAGACCGCCTTTGGTGAAGCCCATAGTGCACCGGCATCCTTAGAAGAAAGTGGTCATAGGACAGATGGCAAAAAGGGAACACGTGAGCCTGGCCTGTTTACATTGACCCACAGGCCTGAGGAGTGGGTCTTGAGGGTTAAGATGTTGGAGAGCTCTGTGGGTGCCCCAGCTCCTGGCTGCCTTGCTTACTTGCTGAGCTGCTAACAGGTGAGCGTGGTGGCCTTGTGTGGGAATGCCCAGGAGTCAGAGTGCCCTTGAGCCCGGGGCTCTGTGGCACAGGTGTCACTGAAGGAGGCTGTGTGTGCTTTAGCAGTGCCCAGCTTTGAGCGAACGAAGGGGTATTTAATGTTCTGTGTTGAGTGGACTTTTCGGTTTAGTCTGTAAATACCATTTCAGGATGACTTCTACAGGAAATAAGAGCCATGGTCATAACTCATCCCCTCTAGAAATACAAGCTTTTGGTCAGCGGGACGTTTGAAGACGCTTACTCGCTTCAGGATTTTCTGTCTGGGCCCCTCCCAGTGGCTTTCCTTTGTCAGTTGCCCCTGGTTAACTGTGCTTGAGACGAGCATGGTCTGGACTTGTCTGAGAAGCTTTTCTGGCCCCGGAGGGCTAGGAAGCCTGGTGACCCTGTGTCTGCCATTGAGCTTCTCTCCGGTTCACCCTGGGTTTAAATCTGGGCCAAACCCAAGCTGATTAGTTGTGGCCTTTCATCTGTATTTGTGAATCAGCCGTCACCTAAACTTTGAAGTCTGTGTGCTCAGCCCAAGTGGAAGGAGAGGCAGGTGAGGTGGTGACCAGGTGGACAGGTGTCACTTACAGGGGGATTGGACCTCAGGACATGTCTTCACTACCTTCAGGTTTCACGTGATGATGTGCAGGTAAACTCGATGTGGTCCACTGTGGGCTCTGCTGCAGTGAGGAGAGGCTAGAAAGACGCGAAAGGGAGCCGAGTAGGGTCAACCTAGAGGTGAAGGAAGCCAGGATATAAGGAGAAAAGACAAGGCCAGAGCAGGGAGGTGTCTGGGCAGCGCAGTGTGCTCTCTTTTATGAACTATCTTCCAGAAATGGAGACCAAGAATTTAAAATGCTGTTGAGTTCAACTTACAGAGTTCCAGGTCTAAGCGATCATCCCATCAGTTGTCTGGAAAAGGAGACTGTGGCTGGCCAGCACTGTGTGCGTACATCAGACCCCGTGTCCCAACACTAACTGTCCTGCTGTTTGCTCACGCCAGCAAAAACCCGGGCGGCCGACCTGTTGGTGAATCCCCTGGATCCGCGGAATGCAGAGAAAATTAGAGTTAAAATTGCCGACCTGGGAAATGCTTGTTGGGTGGTAAGTAAAAGTTTTCTTTCTAGAACATTTTGCTCGTGATCATATATTAGAACACACTTTCTGCTCTTAACACCTGTTTTCCTCCCTGGTAATGCAGTGTGTTCCCTTGCAGCATAAACACTTCACAGAAGACATCCAGACGCGTCAGTACAGATCCATAGAGGTTTTAATAGGGGCAGGTTACAGTACGCCTGCTGACATCTGGAGCACAGCGTGTATGGTAAGGACGGCCTCGGCCACTCTCTTCTGTGTAAAGGCTCATCCCCTTAATGGCTCGTGATGGGACAGTCCCACCGTGGCTTGTGGCGTGCATTTTCCCGACTGTGGGATGGGAGAGGGCATGTGTGCTGCTTTGAGTTGTTGAGAACTGGAAGAGCTGAGTTCTTCTCAGGTGTGTTTGGTGGTTGGGCATCTCTGATTTAGTCTTAAGATAGACAGTCTCTGGTCAAGGCCGTCTTCAGGCCACCGCCCCGAGAACCACACCCTCTGCTCTGGAGACAAAATCACTTCAAGTAATTCCTCCTGGTTTCTGAAAGCTTGTAGGCCATCTGCAGGTTTGCCCTTCACTCATGCTGTGGAGGAGGCAGTGGTGTCTGAGGGGAAGGTGGAGGTCGAAAGGCAGGAGCCTTTCTTGGTGACCTCTGGCAGACCTTGTCCTGACCGCAAAGGAAAGGATTTCCCTTTGTGCCAGTGTGGAATGTCTCTCTTTTGTAAGGCAAAACCTAGAGAATATTCTGGCTTATTGCTATAGGCTGTCCACTGACTTCCAGACACAGCAGCTGCACGATCCCCTTTGAGTCTGTTCCCAGGGAGAACATGCCGGCATCTCGTCAGGGCCTCAGGATGCCTCTTCTTTGCCCCGTGTGTCTTCATTTCTTGGTTGCATCACGAGATTGCTTGTGTCCACACTGAGCCCCAGGCCCTCACTGGGGCCTTTTTCTCACTTACTGCTGACCTGTGACTTGATGAGCATGAGTGGGCCCTCACCCATAAGCCAATTTCAGTTCCTCTTTCTTGACCCTGTTTCCCAGCCTGGGTGTGTGGGGGGAGGGGGGGGGGCTTGGGGTGCTATTTCATGTTTTTCTTGAACTTCATTTTTTTCTTCCAAATTCTCTGATATATTTAAAACAAGAGGCTTTGTGTATGAAACTTGGCACTTGTCTTCTTAATAAAAAGAGCAATGAGGAATGAATGTCATTGTTATTCAGAGATTAACAGTTCTTTAGAGTTGGCTGTGCCGGAAGCCTTCCTCTAGCACCACGCTAGCTCACCTCTATAGCGTGGTGCTAGATGATATGAAAAAAAGTAGATATTTGTGTAAAGTTACGAAGATCTCAGGCAATAGATTGGAAATTGTGCCTTTCTGGAAGGCAGCTATGCTAACCACTATACCACCAACGCAACTGTCCCTTTGTCAGAGCGAAGCCACCCACTTTGCTCTGACAAATTATACTAGATAATAATTTTTAAAACCAAGTTTTTCAGTGAGTATCAGAACTTAGGTCTTTGCTGTGCTAGGTATGGAAAAGAATGGTGAGAAGAATTGGTGGGCCTGTGGTGGCTGCTTTGAATTTGGAGACTGCTGTGCAAGTAGGGACAGGGAGGGTCGGAACTCTAGAGCGCGGAGGTGGGGGCCGGGGCTGGAAGCGGCAGGAGCCCAGGTCAGTAGGAAGGAGAGAAATGTTCCATTTCAGGATGTGGTGAGGTCAAGCTTACATGTCCCCAGCAACACAGAAGGGACCATACCAGGCTGCCTGAATTAGATCCTGAGGGCTCTTTCAACTCTGAGATCCTGTGCTTCTAATTTGGGGTGTTAAATTTTGGTGATATAACCAGAAAAATAGGACAGGATCTCAGAGGTAGGAGAATAATGGTGGAGATGTCAGAATACTTCTATACCTGTTGTCTGTCTTGTCTTCCATGAGCCCGGACTTGTCCCCTCACACGGTATCCGCATCCTGGCCACTTCCGCTCCTGTAAACAGTGGCACAGAAGTAGCAGCCTGTCTCCTTTCTCCTGCCTCCCCTCCCCCAGAGTAGCTGTAAACTCCCTCAGGGCTTGAGGGCTATTTGGAGGGTTTTTAAAAGTTTTAAATTCAGGGGCGCCTGGGTGGCTCAGTGGGTTAAAGCCTCTGCCTTCGGCTCAGGTCATGATCCCAGGGTCCTGGGATCAAGCCCCGCATCTGGCTCTCTGCTCAGCAGGGAGCCTGCTTTCTCCTCTCTCTCTCTCTGTGCCTTGTGATCTCTGTCTGTCAAATAAATAAATAAAATCTTTTAAAAAAAAAAAGTTTTAAATTCAGTTGGTTGTCACCAGGGTGATTTTTTTTTTTCTTTTTTCTTTTTTCTTTCTGGAAGAGGGCAAGCCTTGTTCCCCAGCCCCACCTTCCATCCCGGAGGGCGAGGCTGAGAGGTCCCTTTTGTTCTTCCTAGAGAACCTGGTAAACACAAGGCAGTTTTTCCCAGTCCTTGCTTGTGTTGAAGTTTGGAAGTACGACAGTATATTAAAGTCATGATCCGACGCTATACTGGAGCTCCAGCCTGAAGCGGCGGGTGGGGGGGTGCGGTGTGCGGTCCTTTCATGGCATCATGGCGTCAGTCTCGCACACGCCCCGGTGGACTTGAGAGCGCCCGTGAGCAGCTGGTGCTCAAGCTCAGTGAGGAGTGCCTGTGCTGTTGTCAGGACGGACCACAGAGCGAGGCAGAGTAACTGAAATATGCCACTTGTTGATCCTCTTGTCTTTTTCTGGACTTTTGGGACCCCTCCAGATGGAAGTGGATGTGATGTAAAAGTTCTCTGCGGGCCAAGGTGTGGAGTTGTGTCAGAGCCCCAGGAGAGGGCACTTCCTCAGGCTCTGCAGGGGGCCCCAGTGAGTGCCCTAGAAGTAGGAAAAGCCAGTCTGACAGACGTCACCCGACTTCCTCAGCACTAGTCACATCTCAGAAAGAAGAGGCGACTTTACTGATTTAGAGTTGTGTGGAAGGGCATCCAAGAAAGAAGTGTGCGCTCTTCCCAGAACCTGAGAACAGAGTTTGGTGTGGGGGCCATCCTGATAGGGGATCTGGTCAGGTAAGGAGGAAAGCGTTCACAGTTCCCGAGTATTGAACCAGTAACAGTAAAAGTTGTATTGGAGGGACTTGGTGAGTGGAAGGCAATCATCTTCCACAGTTTTGTGGCTCCCACTATGGAAGCCAACTAGAAAGCACTCCGGCCGACATTTCCCAATACCTGCCTCTGCAGTGTTGAACAGGTTTTTTTGTTAAGAAAATCTCATCCCTCTTCAGAGAACTAGGACCAGAGAGCCCGACAGGACAGCCTCCAGCTTACCTTTCCTCTTCCTTTTTTTCTTTTAAATCCTTTCTTTGTGGGCTTCTTTGATTTGAGAGTTTCATTGGAAATAACATGGGTGCTAATCAGAACGGTCATCTTTCAAGGAATACTCAGTTAATATCTTTGTGTTGGGTTGTAAGAAGTAGACTTCACCCGATTGAAATGTTCTTGAAAACGAACTAGAAGAGTGAGCAAGGGCTCGAGGGCGGGGTCAGGAGCAGCCCCAGCACCGTCCTGGGGGCTTCCGCAGCAGCTTCTCACTTCCTCATGGTCTCCCCTCTTCCTCATGGCTTGTCCCAGGCGAGGAAGACTCTTTTGGCCATTTACCATGAGATCTGACTGTTCCCTTTGCGTTCGCGGCCACGTGTGAGGTTTTGTGCCCTGATCTGCAATAGGTATTTCTTGTTCATTGGGTAGAGGGGAGAGGCCCCAGGTGAGGACCTTCTGCAGCTCTGCCGCACTTGCGTGACCTGACACTGGGTATGTCCAGATCCTGCGGGATTCTGAGTTCATGAACTGGTGCTCTCACAGGGTAGCTCGACCATCTTGTCACCCTTTCCTTAAAAAAAAAAAAAGAAAAATAAATAAAAGGAGGGCGATCTGGTCATGGCCTGCCTGTGCCCACCCTTGGTTTGTGGCAGGCCATGGTGGAGGCCCTGCCCTGCACCCTGGTTGGGGCCTCGGGAGGAGATGGGGGATGCGGGAGGGCAGAGCCCCTGAGTGCCTTTCAGAACAGCAAGATCTAATACAGAATAGAAGTGTACAAAAACCAAAAATAGGATTGAGCCTTTTCTTTTTTAAAAAAAGATTTTAAGAACATGGTATTGGATCGGCACAGCAGCAGCAATTGCCATCTTTATATACCGTTAGCAGATGAAACTCATGGTCCTGAGGGTTTTTTTGAGGACAGGGGGAGAAGACTGCCTAGCAGAAACGGAAACACGTGGCCTCCCCCGCCAGCTAGCAGGCTTGGGGGCAGATAGTGGCAAACCAGGAGGCAGGCCAGCTCTCCCTGCCCTCTCCCCCCGGGGTCCTCCTAGCCCAGGGCACAAAGCAGGAGCCACAGAGCCTTCTTTGTGGCTCTGGGTTTTCCCTTGGTTGAGTCATAAGTGAAAGAAATGATGAGACGCTGGGAATACTTCTTGGTTCCCAAGACACGAGGGTCCTTGCTTCACCTGCTCGCCAGGGGCTGGGCCAGCCTGTGGGCGGAGGGCAGGCACGAGTCAGCCCTGGTCCTGAATCGAGCCCAGTCCTGCCATTCAGAGGGGGGTACGGTCCCCGGCAGACCTGGCCAACGTGCTTCTTGCAGGATGAGGGGAGGACATAGACTTGACATCCTCCAGGAGAGGAAATGGAAGAGTATTTCTGAAACTTCCTTGTACTTTTTGGAGGGAAGAAAAAAGCTGGTGTTGAGCTCTTTCAGAAGGCCCTTTGGTTTGATCAGATCCTCATAAAATGGAGGTCTCTGGTACAAGGAGAAAAAGTTACTGCCTTGGGGGCTGCTTCTTGGAGTGCTTAGCATGTCATCTGTTGTATCCTAGGCATTTGAGCTGGCAACGGGAGATTATTTGTTTGAACCACATTCTGGGGAAGACTACTCCAGAGATGAAGGTGAGTATCGCTGCCTGCCGCGTATCCCAGGCGGGGTCTCCTGAAAGACCCGAGCTTCTGGAGAGTAATGTGTTTCTATACTAAAAGAGAGCTGTGTTCCGGTTTTCAAACGCCCAATTCAGTCACTTTTCCTTGAGCTTGAAGCCCCCTTGGGCACAGTGGATGTGCAGCTCTGTGGAGAGCCCTTGGCCCGAGCTCACCTAGCCTCCTGCTTGCCCCCGGTCTGGTGCCCAGTGGCCAGGAGAGGACAGGCTGTGGGAACTGCAGAGCCTCTCTGTGGTCCTTGTGTCCACCAGTCTGCTGCCCATTTCTCTGTCCTCTTGGGGAGCTGAGTTGAAAACCGGGGAATTCTGGCTTGAATTCCATCTGTAAACCTGACCATCTCCATGCTTATTTGCTTGCAATGCTGGGGTGGCCTGGGGGTGAGCTGGGGCCAGTCACCGTTAATGCTCCAGACGGTGCCTGAGGCCCGCCAGCCCCAGGATCCTCTGCATGGTGTGCGCAGACATTGTTGATTTGAATCTATTTTGGATTTTTTACTAATTTCAATTTTTTTCCCTCTTCTTTTATCCCATCCTTCCCTCTGCCCCTCCCATTCCCGTATCCTTTTTTTTCTCTCCTCCATAGACCACATAGCCCACATCATAGAGCTGCTAGGCAGTATCCCAAGGCACTTTGCTCTGTCTGGAAAATATTCTCGGGAATTCTTCAATCGCAGAGGTAGTACCTCATCTTTTTGAAAAGCGCCATGATGCAGACAGAAACGGGACAGCAGCTGCTGATCGTAGCATTAATGGTGACAGACCTGTCTCCTAAATTCAAAAAGCAACCTAGCCAAATTCCTCTGCTGATTTAAAAGTTGAGAGGGCAGACCGCACTCGCCCTGGGCTGTGGTCACCCCGTGCATCTGTGCTTGCATTACCAGGTGGCGCTCTGTTTCTGTCTGCGCGGGCGGTAGCAGTGTCCGCATGCAGTGTACTGATTAAACTGTCGTGTGTTTCTGTTTTGCTGGCAATGTTTCCCAATGCAGATCACATAGCATTGATCATTGAACTGCTGGGGAAAGTCCCTCGAAAATACGCTATGTTGGGGAAATATTCCAAGGAGTTTTTCACCAGAAAAGGTAACGGTATTTATGCAACGCTAATTTCCAGCATAATCCTCTCCCAAAAGGAGAAATTGTGCATTTCCGTTTGGGCAGTGGAGAAAGACCTGGACGTTTACAGCTGGGGAATTCTGCTGAAGAAAGCTCTCAAGACAAAAGCTCGAACCGTCTCGTATCTGTGGAGTTCGGATTTTGTAAGAGCACAACTTCCCTGAAACCCTCGGTCTCCTCCCCACCTCCCTGTCCCAGTCTGAGCTCATGTGTATATTGGTGGATTTGGAAAAAGGAGTTTAAGTGATCTTCAGGAGATCTTCAGGATCTCCTTTTCTCTGTTCTTGGAGCCCCAGTGTTTCTGCCACAGAGTGGAGGGAGCCAAGGGGCTGGACTTAACGAATGTCTGTCCCTGTCGTCTTGGGTCTGTTTGAGCTACTGGGGAGTGGCCATGGGCCTGTGAAGCCCGATGCCCCAAACTCGGAGAAATCAAATTTTGTTCTCTCGTTGCATTACTTACACTGTGTTGTAGCCGATTTACTTTGATAAGTTCTGTTGATCTTCCCTTGACGTGACTCTGAATAGATGTTTCTTTGCCTTGCGTAGTCTTTAATTAGTGATCAAGTTTTTAAAATACCCTAAAGCCCCAGGAATTTATTTTTGAAGGACCCTCCCCATTGCCATTTTCCTTTGTGTGAGCATGTTGGTCCTCTTCGTATTTTCCCAGCTTGGATTTTTTTGCGGGGGGTGACGTGGGCAGTGAGGGCTGCAGCACCCTTTAATAAATAACTTTTAAAGTTGGTTTGAGCAGGACATGGAGTTTCTAGAAATTTCTGAAAGTCCTTGGTACTCTGTTCCTCTCTGCTTTAGCCAGATTTAGAGGACTGGTTTTGACTTTGCATTTTCCTATGAGATAGATGAGTTACTCTTTTAGAGGAATAATCCTTTTTTATACCCTTTGGTGATGTTGACCTAATCAGCCCTCATTTCATCCTCTACACATTCTTGTGAAATGCACGGAGACTTGAGAACTGACCGTGCCGAAGCTGGCGATTTCCTGAGCCTCTTACTCTGAGCACAGTGACCCCGACTCCCAGCTGTTCTGGGATCACCTGAGGGGCAGCCTCTGAAGCATGTAACTGATGTAGTTACTCTCTTATTACCCGTTAAAGGCTTATCACAGGAGAAAAGATTGTCAGGGAGAACGGTTCTTCAGACAGCCTGTATTTTGGTTTCCAGAATCTATGTGGTCTTTGGATTTGGGTCCCGGGAGCAAGCTCCGTGCATGGTTCCCCTCACACGGAGGCCCTGGGAGGCTCGAGGGCAACAGAATGGTTTTGCCACTGAACCGTGTTCAGCGACAGCTGGGTGGGAGCGTGCTGTGAGGCTGGGCGTGTCTCATCTTCAGGTCCCCTCCGTGTGGTTGTTGCAAAGAAATGTAAGAGGTATCTGTGCAGTGCGTGGCACTCTAGTAGCTCGTGCCATGTCCACTAAGGCAAAGTTGGAAACAAGAGAACACTCTAAACAGGGTGAAATTCTAGACAGTGGTTTTCCTGGGAGAGTGGACCAAGTTTGCATAGGAAACTTCCAGAAAATGTTACTTGAAAATGGTTGAAGCGAGGGAAAGCTCCAGATGGTTATGGCTTGGGATTCCGTGTGACTTGAGGAACTCTGATTTCATCAGGCAGACCCCTTCTTCCACACTGGAGAATGTTTTCAGAGCCTGGAGAGGTGTCAGGAGGACTTGCTGGCAGACGACTTGCAGTGAACCCCCAGCCACGGCTGCCACCATTGTCAGGTGGGGGTTGGAGGGGATGATGGCAGAGAGCTTACCAGCCTAGTTTGTCCTGAAAGAGGGGACATTACTGACCTGCTGACGTTCTCAGGGAGGGGACAGGCACTGCAGGGCACTGGACCACAGCACCTGCCCCTTCAGCCAAGCAGGGTCTGCCACGGGTGCGTGAGCAGGTTCCGGCGTCAGGCTGTGGGGGGTGACAGCTGAGAAAGGCACGCGGGGATAGTTCCTTTAACTGTGCTGCTGCTGCCTTTGCTCCGCAGTGAGGAGCCGCTTGCAACACCTGGGCTCTGCAGCTCCCTCAGTGCATTGTCCCTGGGGAGGAAGAGGGACCTGAATGGTGAGAGAGTGATGTTGTGGGAGTTATTTGAGGTCATGTGCTCGGACTTGTTCCTGGAGGCAGCTGCTCTGAGCCTCTCATGCTCTCATGCTTTGCCTGGGCTGCAGACCACCAGGGACAGCTCCTGCTAAGGACAAGCCCAGACCTGGCACGGGGCCCGGAAGCCTCGCCTCAGCCCAGCTGGCAGGTGCTGTCTTTACAGGAGAGGCTGATGAGTGATGCATAGTGAACCGATACCGGGTCACCGGCGGGTCTCCGCTCAGAGCTGCCCATCCCATAGCCCTTGGTGCTGGTAGGCGATGTTCACACTGGCCTCCCTGTCAGCAACGCTGCTGGTCCTGGGACTCGGTGTGGTCTGTGCGCAGTCACGGCCTGCTGCCCCATGGGATCCCGAGTGCTAGCACAGGACCATGCTGCTGGAGTGGCAGGTCCCGGTCGCGCATGCGCTTTGGGACTCACGTGCGTGGGGCAGTTTTGTGGGGCTTGTCAAGCTGCAGAGTGGAAGTGTGTTTGGGCATCCTTGGTAAATATAGACCGAAAACACTGTGACCTGGTATTACTTTTCTTCTTCATTTGGATGTAAGGGAGTGTTTGTGACTAGGCAAGACATCCTCTAAAATGACTGGGACTTGAGGCTTTGGTCCTGATCACTGTTGAGTTATAATAACTGGAGACAAGAAGGGACTTAGGCTGGTTAAAAGTCACAGAACTAGTACGATGTTGAATGAGGGCCTGTCGTGAAAATAGATTTCACCGTGTGCCCTAGGATGATGCTACATTAAAGGTGGGCTTTGGTAAGATGTGCGAATATACATTTTGAAAGTAATGAGATCTTCAGTGTTATCCATTAAAGAATTTTTTAAAAAACACCTTTGTACCAGAACTGATAAAAGCAAAGCTGAGGGACGCCTGGGTGGCTCAGTGGGTTAAGCCGCTGCCTTCGGCTCAGGTCATGATTCCAGGGTCCTGGGATCGAGTCCCACATCGGGTTCTCTGCTCAGCAGGGGGCCTGCTTCCCTTCCTCTCTCTCTGTCCGCCTCTCTGCCTACTTGTGATTTCTCTCTGTCAAATAAATAAATAAAATCTTAAAAAAAAAAAAAAAAGCAAAGCTGAATACTTACTAATTTGCTGAAGTCACCTTGGAAGATAGCCAGTGGTTGAGAGGGAGTGAACAGCACCACATTTTTGTGCTCTCTGTGCTCCTGGGTGGAAGCAGATCTCCTCCCCACTGGAAGGCCGGGGAGAAAGGAGGCTGTGTGTGTTCGAGCTCGAGATCAAGTGCCGCTAAGTGACATCTCAGTTATTCTGGGTAAAATGGTTGTTACTAGTTTGAGTTATTTCTTGGCCAGGAATTTTTAAAAGGAGCTAGATTTTTTGGCAAACGGTAGTTCCTGTTCTCACCCTGTTAGGGTTTAATAACCAGCAAGCTATTCCTTCCGATGTGGACATTAGCCACCAAAGATTGCTCATAAAAATCATCTTATCAGTGTGTGAAGATGTGCCCCAAGAGAAACAAGCATCTCTGTGAATTCTGTCCCTGTCCTGTCCTGTTACAGTCTGAAGGTGCCTCCCCCCTGCAAATTCATATGTGGGAATCCTAACCCCCCAAGTATGGTGGCACTAAGAGGTGGGGCCTTGGGAAAGTACAGAAGGTCATGAAGGCGGAGCCCTCATGGGTGGGACTAGTGCCCTTGTGGAGGAGACCCCAGCCAGCTCCCTCGCTGCATGTGCCCCAGGAGGACATGAGGAGCCCGTGACCCAGAGGAAGGCCTGCAGCAGAAGCCAGTGTGGCTGGCGGCCGCTCCCAGACTACCAGCCTCCAGGACCATGGGCAAGAAAATAATGTTGATTTATAAGCTACTCGGTTGTACTTTGCAATGGCGGCTAGAGCAGGCTGACAGGGCCCCAGAATGAGCTGTCCTCCAGAAGAGCCCTGGCGCTCAAGTGGTGGTGGCATAGACAGTGCCGGCGGGAGCCACCTCCCTGTGGGTTGAGGCGGCTGCCACCGTTTCAGTAAAGGTCACTGTGTTGAGAATGTAAGTATTAGAGGAGTTGACTTTTTTTAATTGCTTTGATTCTAAGTAAGGCCATCGAGTGTGCTGGAATGTGTAGGATGATCTGTGTGTGGGACCAGAGACCTTGAATTGCTACTGGAGACTTCAGGGCGCGCATGAAACCTGCGTGTCCGCAGTATTGGCAGCGTCCTGCCCTCCCATGTCCCAGGCTGTGGCCGTGGGGATGCAGCGCGGCCCCAGACGGACCTGGCGCTGCGGGGAGCTCTGTAAACAAGACACTCTGTTCCGTGTTCTTCGTTCTCAGTTTGAGATGGAAGCTGCTGGAAAGGTTGTGATGCTGCCCAGAATCACCCCAGATCACCAGATGGCCTGATTTCTGGGAAGCGTGGGGCCGCTGTGGCTGGGCAGGGTGTGCTGGCCGTGGGTGACGGCCGGGTGACAGCGTGGGGGGCCGCGCATGCAGGAATCATCTCCGCAGGAGATGGGTGCGGTGCAGGCACCTAGAAAAGGCTCCTCACTCCAGTGAATCTGACACTTAGTTGTGGACGACTTGCGTGACAGTCGGACTTCAAACATGAGTTCTGAGTGGTGAGGTTCTGGGCGCGATCCGAGACTCGCTGTGTCTTTTTACAGCCTGATGCAGAGGGGGCACCCGAGGGCTTTGTACACTCAGAAACCGGAGCCCTGTTCCATCTTGGTTTTTGGAGGTCTTCTTGAGCCAGATCTAGGTGGCACTGTGTTCTCTCAGCCTGGACGCCCTTGCAGCAATCCCGCACCCTCTCACGGGGCCCTGTTGGAAGGCTGCACCGTCCAGGCACCCCCCACCCAGGGTTGGGGTGCAAGACGGGAGGACGCTGTAGCCATGATGCCACCGCGTAGAGGCCGACTCAGGACACTGAACACAGCAGACACTTTGGAAAAGAACAGACCCCAGGCCACAGCTGACCATAGGTCCGAATCCGTGTTTTAATCGTTTGAATTTGAGTTTAAGCATATGATGCCAAAAAGTGATGAAATTATTGCTGTAACAGGTTCAGTCAGAGCTCACCCCATGTACTCCCATCGCTCATTGTGAGCTGCTAACCAGTGGAGGGGGAGTTTGGACGCGCATTAACTGTGTTGGATTTCTTTCAGTTGTCGCTCTGTGGTAAGATTTGTACCCTTTTTTAAAAGAGCAGCTTTATCGAGAAGCGATCTCTTGCATCCTATGCGTTTCCGGGTGTACAGCTGAGTAGTTTCTGACACGTTCCAGAGTCAGGCAGCCGTCTTCACTCTCCCTGAGAAAGCCGCTGCCTGTTAGCCCGCGCTCTGCATTCTCCCTCAGCCCCGCTGCCAGTCACCTCACGTGGGTGGGATCCTGTGGCCTGTGCACTCAGGGTCCCTCCACTGCTTTTGGGACTGCGGACTTCGTGTGTGTGCAGAGACGTGCCTGCTTGCCTACTCGTCTGTTGACGGCTGGGTGGGTCATGTTTTCAGTCTTCGGCTCTTAGGCATAACGGTGCTGGGAGCTGGTACAGCTGTTGGGTGGACGCGTTTTCATCGCTCTTGAATGTGCGTGTATGATGTTGAAGTGTAAAACTTCAATTGGGATCAAGTCTAACTTTTTACGCTTTCTTCTGTTACTTGTTTTTGTTTTTACTTTTTTAATTTATTTTTAAAAATTATAATGTATGATTTTTTTCAGGGGTCCTGGTCTGTGATCCCCCAGTCTCCTATAACACCAGAGCTCACTACGGCACATGTCCTCCCCAGTGTCCATCACCCCGGTGTTACTTGTACTTTTCATGTCCATTCAGGAAACCATTGCCTACTTCACGGTCCTGGAGATTATCCTTTTGTTTTCTACAGAGAATTTTTTTTTTTTTTTTTTTTTAAAGGAGGCTCCATGCCTAATGCGGAGCTCAATGCAGAGTTTGAACTCACCACCCTGAGATCCAGACTTGAGCTGAGATCAAGGGTCAGAGGCTTAACTGACTGAGCTACAAGTTCAGTCATGATCTCAGGGTCGTGAGGTTGAGCCCCACTTTGGTCTCTGTGCTTGGATTCTGTCTCTCCCTCTGCTCCTCACCACCCCATCATGCACGTGTGTGTGCACCTTCCCCATCTCTAAATAAAAAATAAGATAAAAATAATAAAAATTAAAAAGCATTCTGATAATCTAGGATTGGCAAATATATTTGTAGTCCCAAAGCCTTGACTTGGTGGTGGGGGGCAGTGCTGGGCTGCTGAGGTCAGGGCCATCCATCCAGCCTTGCTGGGCTCCAGAGGAAAGAGTCAGTGATTCTCAGCATTCTTTAAGAAGGAAAGGAAGCTCAGTTTAAAAAATAAAGACTGCGGGCGCCTGGGTGGCTCAGTGGGTTAAGCCGCTGCCTTCGGCTCAGGTCATGATCTCAGGGTCCTGGGATCGAGTCCCACATCGGGCTCTCTGCTCGGCAGGGAGCCTGCTTCCCCCTCTCTCTCTGCCTGCCTCTCTGCCTGCCTCTCTGTCTACTGTGATCTCTCTCTGTCAAATAAATAAATAAAATCTTTAAAAAAAAAAAATAAAAAAATAAAGACTGGCACTGTTAAGTGTCTAATTATTTGCAAACTTTGAATGAAACATACCTTGGTATATTTTCCTAGGGAAGAAAAAATCGTCAAGGTAAAAATTTGTTGACCTATCAGGAGCTACTTGTATAATAAAAAATAGTGGTCTCAATTTCCCCCCCCTCATTTTGGTCTCTTATTTCCCTCCCTTACACGTGTTATTATTTTATTTTGTATTCTAAGTGCTGGGAGTGGCTTGGCTGCATTTCCCGCATGTGATTTGCGGGAGCTGTGGAGTGGACCCAAGGTCCTTCCTTACCAGGTGAGGCTGTCCTGCCGGTAGCAGCTGCACAGGCTTGGGGACTTAGAGTTTATTACGGAACATTTATCAACTATTGTTTTCTTTCCTTTTTTTTCCCCTTCGTATCGAATGTCTAGTTAACATTTAGTTAACGTACAGTGCAATATTGGTTTCAGGAGTAGAATTCAGTGATGATCACTTATCTACAACACCCAGTGCTCATCACGGGGGCCCTCCTCAGTCCCCACGGCCCGTCGTCCCTCCACCTGCCTCCCCTTCAGGTGCTCTCCTTTCGTTCTCTATCAGTGAGACTCTTAGGGCCGGTTGCCTGGGGGGCTTGCCTTCAGCTCAGGTCAGGATCTCAGGGTCCTGGGATCGAGCCCTGCCTCAGGCTCCTTGCTCAACGGGGAGCCTGCTTCTCCCCCACTCCCCCGCCCCCCGCCTGCTGCTCCCCCTGCTTGTGCTCTCTCGCGCTCTCTCTGTCAAATAAATAAAATCTTAAAAAAAAAAAAAAAAGTCTGTTATGGCTTGTTTCCCTCTCTCTCTCTTTTTTCCTTTCTGCTGTGTTCATCTGTTTTGTTTCTTAAATTCCATGTATGAGTGAAGTCATACTTTATCAACTGTTTAGAAGACTGTGTTTCATATTGAATTGAACATACTAACTTGTGCATGTAATCATAGGGCCTAGGCAAGTTTATGTCCTGCGTTTTTCTTGGCACATTTTTCCCGCTGTCTGCGTGGCCACATGTTTGCTCCTTGGGAGGCCGTTCCGTATTCTGTGATGCACTGTTGCCCTGTGGTCAGTACCTATCAGTGCCTAAAAGTGTTCTGCACGTTTCCTGTTTCCTGTTTTCCTGACAGCCTCTTTGCACATAGTTTTCTGTGTGGAATTACCTGGTGGAAGGAAGGTAGATATTTTAGTCTGTTCTTCAGAAATCTCTGTTGGCTCACAGCCCATTAGGTATGAATACAGATTGCCCTGGTCTTCTGCAGTGTACTGTCTTCATCAGTGTTCTTATGCAGATTTTAAGGTGGCTGTCTCCAGTAAAGCTTCTTTCTTTACATGGAAGATTGTACTTAATTTGATGCATTTTAATTTGAAACCAGCTCCCTCAGAAAGCCATTCCTTCTTTGTTCTGGGCAAACTGTGCATCTTAGCAGGTATATCCGTTCGTGAGCTCGGGGCATGTCAGAAGAGATGGTCAGTGAAGTTCTCTCCCCTTTCCAAAGAACTTGCCTTTAGCTTGTTGTGTGTGAACTTTCTTAGTTTCCTTCGGCTGGCTCTGCTGAAAGCCACAGTCACTGTAAAACCCCATAATGAAGCTGGAGTTCGGGGGCACCTGCTTTGCCTTTCTAGGGACTGTGGAAATTACTCTTGTGATCATGTTCTTCTAGTCTTCTGTTCTTTTAGTACCAAACATTCTGCCATGTAATTAAGTATTAAGTAGTATTCATCGAGCAGATGGAGCGTGGTTTGTTGTTTTTTAAGCCTTATTCTCCTGTTAGTGAGCACTTGTAATTGTGCACGTCCCTCTCACTTTGCAGTGGGTGTGATTTGGGTCATGGGCTGGTGGGTGCTGGAGCTCCGGAGCTGGGATTGCAGATGCGAGGGGGTGAACTTGGAGTGGCAGCTTGGACTCTGTGCTTAGGGACATGGTCTTCCTTCCACAGGAGGGAGCCCTCTCCTCTCAGATGGCAGGTCCACCTCCCTCGGAAAACAGACCAGACCGACCAACAGTTCTATGCCTGTGCTGAAATCTGTCCTCTGTCCTTGTCCTCAGAGTGTTTTCTGCACCATCCTCTGACAGAGGATGTTCTTCCGAATCCTGTGCATGCCCGATTACAGCTCTGTAGACATACCATTTCCCAGGAGTGTCACTGAGAGAGCATGTGGGCCGAAAGGAAAGATCCTTGTGGGTGGAATTATAGTCGTTTCTGCTTGTGTTTTTTTATTTTCTGTAACGTGCTTTTAATCATCTTTGTGATGAAAGAAGGGGGGGGGTGGGCTAAGTTGAGATGCATAAATTGGTGAGCCAGGCCCAGGTGTGTGGGGTGGGAAGACCTTTGTAATGCACACCAGGAGCGTCCCTGGTGGCTCAGGTGCTAGCTGGGTGTGGAGGCGGAGGGGACAGGAGCTCAGGCTTGAGCCCGTGCGGGGAGTGGGCGCTGGGAGGGCTTCCCTCACCTGCGGGAGCTGCTCCTGAGGCCTCTCCAGGGGCAGGGGTGGGGTGTCCTTTGCAGATGTCTAACTGGTAAAAAAAAAAAAAAAAGGGTGAACTGTGAGAGACTATGGACTCTGAAAAACAATCTGAGGGGTTAGAAGGGGCAAGGGGTAGGGGGTTGGGGTACCAGGTAGTGGGTATTATAGAGGGCACGGATTGCATGGAGCACTGGGTGTGGTGCAAAAATAGATGAATACTGTTATGCCGAAAATAAAAAAATAATTAAAAAAAAAAAACAAAAAGGAGTTACTCGTCATGAAAGGGATCCTCACCTTTCGGTAGTTTGACTTGTGACAACTTTTATTCCTGTCCTGGAAAAGGCTGTTGTCCGACCATCGACCGGATCATCAGTCCCTATAGCTTGTCAGTGGGGGCTGCTCACAACCTCCGCCTTGTACGTGCAGCCAGCACATTGGCACAGTCTAACTTCAAGATCCCATGTCCTGCTCTCTCAGATGCTGGAGCACATGTGTAGAAATGAATGGTATTTGATTCAGGTCGGCCTCTAAGGCGGGGTTG
Organism: Mustela putorius furo; assembly: GCF_011764305.1. Lineage (NCBI taxonomy): Eukaryota > Metazoa > Chordata > Mammalia > Carnivora > Mustelidae > Mustela > Mustela putorius. The sequence continues at coordinate 19,387,082 of NW_025421998.1, forward strand.
TTTGCTACAGTAGCCGCTAGCAGCTGGTGAAATTTAAACGAAGGGGAACTTCAGCTCCTCAGTTGCACTGATAACCACGTCTCAGGGCTCAGTGGTCACCTCCAGCTCGCAGCTGCCCTGTCAGGGAGATAAAGTGCATCTCTGCCACCAGAGAAAGTTCTGACGGCGCTGCTCTAGAGGGAGAGACTTCCTTCTCTCTGCATGGTCACATGCAGAAGTCATGCTCCAAGGGGTTTATATAGTGTGTATCTTCAAGCTTTTTCTAAGTCTGTTTATAGACTGCAAGAGATCCCACATTGGTGGGAGCGTAGCACCTTTGTCGTTCTTTGCTAAGGAAAACATTCTGGGTGGGAGCGCCCCTCGCTGCTCCGGAGGAGCCACGTGACTCTCAAGGATCTCGGGGTCGTGAGTTTGAGCCCCACACTGGGTGTAGAGTTGAGTAAAAATATATACATACATAAACTCAAAAAAAAAGAAAACATTCCGAGTGGACTCGACACCTCTACTCATTTAAAAAAACCTGGAACTGATTCAAGTGGACTGTTCCCTGTTTGATGAACCCCTTATTTGCATTTGCCAAGCTTACTTGAAATATGACACAGCCTTGTAGACCTTGAAGGACAACCATCTGGGGGGGAAGCTGGCTTGTTCGTTGTGGCTTAGTGGCTTAGTGTCGGGCAGGTAGGTGTCTGCTTCCTCACACGCCTGGCTGGACCACCCATGGGAAATGCACATCTGGAGCTTTCTTGACCCTGCCTGTTTCTTCCCTGTAGGAGAACTGCGGCACATCACCAAGTTAAAGCCCTGGAGCCTCTTTGACGTCCTTGTGGAAAAGTACGGTTGGCCCCACGAAGATGCTGCACAGTTTACAGATTTCCTGATCCCCATGTTAGAAATGGTTCCGGAAAAACGAGCCTCAGCTGGCGAATGCCTTCGGCATCCTTGGTTGAATTCTTAGCAGATTCTACAAATAGAGCATTCTGAGCTAGCAAATGTTTTCCAGTGCATTGGACCTAAACGGTGACTCTCATTCTTTAACAGGATTACAAGTGAGCTGGCTTCATCCTCAGACCTTTATTTTGCTTTGAGGTACTGTTGTTTGACATTTTGCTTTTTGTGCACTGTGATCCTGGGGAAGGGTAGTCTTTTGTCTTCAGCTTAGTAGTTTACTGACCCACTCTCTTCTGGAAACAATAACATGTCTCGAAGCATTGTTTGTGTCGTGTGACATTCAAATGTCAGTTTTTTTGAACGAAAAATACTTTCCCCCTTGTGTTTTGGCAGGTTTTGTAACTATTTATGAAGAAATATTTTAGCTGAGTACTATATAATTTACAATCTTAAGAAATTATCAAGTTGGAACCAAGAAATAGCAAGGAAATGTATAATTTTATCTTCCGGCAAAGGGACATCATTCCTGTACTATAGTGTATGTAAATGCACCTGTAAATGTTAATCTCCATTAAATATGGAATGGGGACTCAAATTTCAGAAAAGCTACCAAGTCTTGAGTGCTTTGTAGCCTGAGTTGCATGTAGCGGACTTGAACTGCTCCCAGGGGTGGGGCAGACTTTTCATTCCATAACAGTCCTTTTACATCGGATTTTAAAGAAGTGGCTCTGAGTTATGTCATTCCCTATATGGCACTTTAAAGCAAGACATGCTTTCATTCTAAAATACGTATTATAGTTTTAGCACTCCCATTCATATTTTTGCATATTTTAAAAAGTACTTTAAAGGAAACAGAGCAATTTCCCTTTAAAAATGTGATAGCCTGGTACCATGTGGTGTTGCCTCCTCCAAACACTGTAAGTTAAACTCTACATAGATTAAATTGGACAACAAAACCATGTGCAGTGTGTGGAATGAGAAAAAACAAAATATATATGTATATATATATATTTTTCGGAGAAGTTTGCTTGTGTTTGTCCAAAACCCAGGTATGGTATGCAGTGCAGCGGGCACGAGCCTGGCGTCTGCGAGGTCGCAGGGATCGCGCTCATTCCGTAGGCGGTTAACTGTGTGGCTGTGACGACATCACTAGCTTTTTCATTGTCTTCCCATGCACTGAGGTTGAAAAAACGATTTTCCCTTTGCAGGTTGCACACGATTTTTGTTGATGCATTTCCTTAATATTGTAGAATCCAGGACACAAACCATAGTAGGCAATACAATTTTAGAATGTAATATATGGAGGTGTATTTAGCCTCTTTTAGAAGTCAGTGGATTGAATGTCAGGTTTTTAAAAAAATTTTACATTCATTAAGGTGCCTCGTTTTTCTTGACTTTGTCCATTAACATTTATCCATATGCCTTTGCAATAACTAGATTGTGAAAAGATAACAAGTGTTGTAATAATAATCCATTGTTTGAGGTGCTTGCAGTTGTCTTAAAAATTAAAGTGTTTTGGTTTTTTTTTTTCCAGACATTGCCTTGGTCATTGGCCTATATTTGAAGCGATAGAATCAACAAACATTTGCTCTCCTTTTAGTGTAGCGTAACCCCAACTAAATAAGTACCCACGTTCCCATTGCAGGGAAGGTAGCTGTAGAACATGCTTAAGCCTTATTACAGGAAATCATTGTTTTTTAAGAGTAGAATATAGACCTAAAAGAATTGCTATAGGACAGATGCACTACCTAGGATTTCAGTAATTCTTTTTCACTCATGTTCCATCTGAAACCTACTAACTGCATTGTGTTTGAGCATTGCAAATTTTCTTTTTAATTGTATTCACCTTGAGGGAACAGACACATCCCTTTAGGCGTTACCATGGTATCACCTATCGCGGTGAGACAGAGCGTAACCACTTCCGTAGGCATCGCGCATGCTGTGTTCTGACAAGGCTGGAGGTTATCCCGCCGGTTCTGCGACAGATGGTTGCTGCAGTTTCCGTAGGAGCCATTCTCACGAGAACCACAAAGCACATGTCTTCCCTAACTCTGAAAAATCTGTGTCAGGGTTTGTAGCACACTTGAATGAACTTGATCTAATGCAGTTTTGGCTCATGTTAGAAAATAAACTCGATTGTTGGGAATTTGGAAAGATCTGTCCCTTACAGCAATGTAAAAAAGTTCTAGAAGGAATGTACATTTGTATTAGGTATAGTCTGGTTTGTAGCAGAAGCTCGGTGGCTTGATGAGAAAGAATACTGCGCTGAAGGAGCGGCGCTGGTGCGTGGCTCACTGAGGCCGGCTCGGTGGTTTCAGTGAATGTCCTGGCTTTTCCTCTTGTTAGTCTGTGCCAAGTCTTCCTGGAAAAGGACAAGCAGTGGATCCTGAACGTGGCAGATGAAAAGCTGGCTGTCTGGAAATTAGAACCGCTCAAAGGCCAAAAAAAGCAAGTTTAGAGGCTTCAGGAAAGCAAACTTTTCAGGTGAAAATTGATTTACTCACTTGCCTCTTCTTGTACCTGAATCATTTTTAGTTAGTTAACACGATAAACTGCTTTTCTCCTTGGGTAGAGAACTTCAGTTTCAATTCACAGTTGAGATTATTCCTTAAATTCCACTTTTTCTTCCATTATTGTTTTTGTAACTTGAATGAAATTCTGGTAGAGACAATATTTGAGAGTGTATGTGCCCTTCATCAAGGAGTCAAAGAATAAAAGAGATTCTGCAGTTCATAGAAAAGCTTCTCTATCATTATTTGTGTCGTAGGCAGATTCATCACAGGAGTTTTAAATCCTTAGGACAGTCTTTTGAAAGAGGTGAAGGCTGCCGCTCACTGTGCTGATAGTTAATTAACCACCTTTGTGCTGTGAAACCTCGGGCCGGGTGACCTGAAGCCGTGATTTCTTGGACAAGTGTTTCTTTAGCAAGTACCGTAAGTAGAGTGTTGTTTGCCAAGTCAAGAAGGGTGAAGTTGACTTCAAGTTCTTTTAAAACTTGAAGCTGATTAGAACTGAGCCCTAAACGCAGCTTTCTTCCTGTACCATGATTAGCTGGTTTTTAAAAGGAAATGGACATTAAAAGTTACTGTAAAACATGACTTTCCTTACTGCCAGATCTTACCCAATGATGTTTATTTAGTCTGTTGAGGTTTCTCTCCAAACCACAGAATGCTGTGCGGAATTATGTCAGGTGAAAATTGGAAAAATGTGTCATTACTTATGGTTCTACTTAATCCTCCTAAGAGGTAGAAAACAAAGAATCTTTTCAAAACAAAAACTAGCATTGGATATTTCAGCAAAGTGTCTGTCTAAGAGGCTGTTTTCATTTCACTTGAGAACTCTAAGAATGATGCCGTTTTCCTTTATTTTATACGCCCGAAACAAATTTTTAAGACATCCCATTACTACTTTCTCTTTAACTATAGCTAGATGGTAAATCTTAATTTAAAAGGTTTTCAAATAGTTTTGATTCATCAGTAGGACATTGCTGTCATGCATGTTCTGCAGTGTACAAATGAGATATTTGTGTTGTCAGGCAAAACTACGCCATGTTTTTAAACAGTTGTCAGTTCCACTCTAGAATTCGATCACGTGTAATACTTAACGATATTGGACTCATTTTGTATGACGTCAGCTAGAGGTAGCGCCTCCACCCAGCATAGATGTTTCCTGCAGAAATGACAGGAAGGAGCGTTAAAGGAACAGCCCAACTGCTCACTGTCTCCTGATGTCTGCTACAGTCCAGCTGAGGTAGGTGTAGCTGAAGAAAATGGAAGGCTAACCCCTGACAAACTAGATCTGATGAAAGGGAACTTCTTGTTAAAAACAAGCAAACAAAAACAAAAACAAAAAAACACACCACACTTGCTTAAACAGACTCCAATCTCAGAAGTTGTACAGGACAATTTGGTAAAACTGACATAATTGTGATTTATTAACATGAATTAAAATGCCCAACCAGTGCTTCAATGTGACAGTATATTTAAAATAAAAAAGAAATTAAAGGCCATATACTGTACTACTTTCACAAAGATCACACAGTTTTGCAAAGACTTGTCATATGTACAATGCTATATATCAAATGAGAAAAGCTGTAAGCAATTATGTACGCAAAAGAAATGCAGTATTTACAGTTTGTCAGGAGACATTAAAAATCATCTATACATTAAATTACATTCTGCTTGCAAATAACCGATAGAACAAAATGAGCCATGTCCACACCAAACTATAAAGATCTGTATTGCATTTTTTTTTTTTTATACCTAAGATGCACTCACAGAACTGCTGACAGGAAAAAAATGAAAATCCTCATAGTGCCATTACTTAGCTGTGTACTTAAATGCATATGTATAAAATAATATAGAAAACATTCACTAAATGAATTTTAACTGCAACAATAAAATTTAAAGATCATGTAGCATCAAATCTACTGCCAGAAAAACAGCTGGAATGTTCACTTACAAAATAAAGATACCTAATACTGGCTTAACAGCACATTTTTTAAGGAATTTTAAAAAGCAAAAATGGGAAAAATACAGTGAAAGAGCACTGGTGTTTGTTTTTTTTTATACAAAGTTTCATGTACAAGCTTTAAAAAGTACCTTAATAGGTACATATGAAATATACAGTTTATCTTACAGAACATTTTAAAAAATGTTTTTGGAGTCCATTTTAATGCCACCCCGAACCATGGTAATTGTTCTGAAATGTTGGTGGCACCTGTGCTCTGTGAATTGGAATCTGTCCAGGCACGGGAGATGCCTGCTGAGGTCCTTGAACCCCATGTGGCAGGGCCACAGAGCCAGGGTGAGGACAGAACCCTGAAGCAGTAGGTGTTGGAATACTGTTTGGTCCTTGGGGCTGGAGATGAGGACCTGCGACTGGTAATGGACAATGTGGCCCTGTTCCAGAAGGCTGGTGTTGGGGTCCCGGTCCCAGAGTGGTGTGATGTGTGGCTTGGGAGGGATACGGTGGTACGGCTGGATGAGCACTTGCAGGGAAGAGTGGAGGTCCTTGAGGAGGTGGATGGTGTAAGGCTTGAGCAGAGGTGGTATGGTGCCCGGAAGCCAAGACACTGGAAGGTGGCGGCGGCGGGGGTGGGGGGGGTGCCGAACTGACCACATGCTGGTGTTGTGCTGGTAGACCTTGGAGTCCCGTGGAAGGATGGGGTGGCGGGTGGTGATGAGGGGCAGGACCAGGAGGTGGAGGGGGTGGTGGCAAATGGTGTCCAGCAGTCTGAGAATGAATGTGGGACCCGGGGGTGACCGCGTGAACAGGCCCTACGACGTGAGCGACAGTGTGTTGCTGATGGGAGCTGGGCTGCTGCACGAGGTGTGGCCCTGGGGCCGGGGGCGGGGGGGGCGGGGGGGGCACCCCAGCAGCAGCAGTTTGATGGTGAAGAGGAGCGTTCGGAGAAGGCAAGAAATGCCCCGGAGTGACGTGGTGGCCTGGAGCCGGCTGCTGGCTGCCGCCGCCCGGAAGTGCTGGATTTGGTCCTGACGCAAACACAGTCTGTTGGGAAAGACTACCTTTAAGCTGATTATAATTCTGAAAGTTGGCAGAGGGCTGCTGGTTCTGATAGTAAGACGAGGAAGAAGGGGGCGGTGGGGGCGGAGGGGGCGGTGCCGTGCTGCTCAGACTGGGGGCGGTGAACTGACTGTAGGTCGCCGAAGATTGTCCTGAGGGCGTCTGTGTGAACAGTGCTCCTGACGGGGCCGGCGGAGTACTGGCCGGAAGGGTCTGTGCCGCTGGGTAGAAATTTCTCTGAGGCTCTCGCTGAGGTGTTCCCACTTGAGGCGACTGTGCGTGATGAGGCCTGTAGGGCGAACCTAGCTGCTGGGAAGGGGGCTTTGGCGAGAGATACCCGTGCTGCACAGGCGGGTGGGGTGTCGAGGACTTGGGAGGATTTTCTACATGAGGGGACGGAGGACAGTGCAACTTGACCGGCGCCGAGGGCAGCTTCTGTGCAAGTTGCTCAACGGAGTTTCGAGCAAGCGGCTGAGGAGGAGGGTTCTTTGGAAGTGCTTGGGTGCTGTTTAACAGCTGCTTCTGGGGGAGCTCTGCTTTCAGGTGCACCCCGTTCTCCACCTCCGACGCGGCAGCTGCGGCCTCCCAGTGGGACTCGGACTTTGTGGCTATTTTCCCATGCGGCTGAACAGAAGGTACGGGTCCCGGGGACGCGGGCTGTGGAGAGAAAACAAATCCGTCCGTTACCAGGGGTACGAACGGCACTTTGGGGGTTCACTTTAGAAAGGGGAAGCAGGTGAGGTGGACTGGGGAGGTCCATCACAGAGGCGTGGGATCCTGCAAGGGCAGCTTTTTCACTAGTCTACCGAGTTCTGGTGCTGAGCTTCCATCAGATTCTCTGGATTAATTTTTCTGGAAGACAAGTTTAAGGAGAGAATGGTCTTTACATTCCATTTGCCTTTTTCCCCTCAATGATCCAACCTGCTTTTGAGGCTTATTCTGAAAGAATTCACTGAGCAAGTTTCAATTCTGTAACAGAACCTGCTGCACCAACCTATCACCCGGTCTGAGTAAACGAACGTGCTCACCCCAACTGTTCTGACCCGAAACATCTCTTAACGTTGTTCAGACATGAACAATCCAAGTATAAGACACGTCAGTGTACATGATGTCACATAAACGGAAAAAGAGTACCAGCCTCGCGCCCCTCGTCCTTAGTTTGCGCAGCTCCTGCCGCCACATAAGACCCGCCCCTCTTCCTGAATCAGGATGGCCAGAGCATTTCTTCTCAACACGTGTCATCTGACCTTTTGTTTTTAGAGAACAGACCACGTGGTCCAAAACTGTATGAAAAGACTGCATTTCCTGGGGTGACAGAGGTGGACCTCCAGGAGAAAATATAAAGGATGGAAAAGCAGTGAGCACGTTAGACCGTGGGATGCCAAAGTGTCCCAAAATAGCAAAGTGACGCTTGGGATGGCAGGAGAGATCTCCACGTGCATGTGAGCGCCGCCTTTCCTGAACAGCCATGTTCAAAGGTCAATTTTATTACCTTGCTCATTTTTGAAGGGCTTTTACAAGTGTTTTGAGAGGTGTCTGGGGATGGACATTCACTTGTAGTCACGGGCTCTGCATTTTCAGGGTCAGGATCTGTAAAGCAGAAGAAAGCTAGAGTGAATGGAACATTGCGCGACCAGCACTGCCTTGCACTAACATTATTCAGCCCAACTCTGTAGAAAGGTACTCTCCTTGATGATTCAAAAAGGTTTTTAAAACAATAACCACGATAGGTCATCTGCTTACTGACCTTCCATAAGTTCACTGAAAGGAGGGACTGGGCCCTTGGGTTGCAACTGGGGAATGTGATTTGAATGAGATGAAGGTGAAGACGGAACATGACTCGGTGAACATGGGACACATGGTGACTCTCCCCCTAGAGATGAAGCAGACCCAAAGAGAACATTAGAACCGCAAAGAACGAGGGTGCACAGGGATTAGCTGGCTCCACTTTTGGGCAAAGGAACAAGCTCACTTACCACTGTCTTTATCTTTTCGGTGATCACTGAGAAGTAGTGCTCGCTGGTAACTCCTTTCTCTCACTTGCTCCACTGAGGTTGAAGCAGTCCTTGAACATAAAATCATACATTCAATTCAAGGAAGCTACTGCCAGCTAGATTAGTCTTTGTCCTTGATGGTCAACATGTCCTCTCAGACCAAGGCTTTTGCTCTGCTGGGAAAATACTCAGGTGTAAAGCTTTGAAAGTAGCCAGACTCCAGTCCTTTGTCTTAAGCAATTTCTTGGTGGGAGAGAGGTGGGGGAGCTGAAGTGCATCCACACCCAGAATGTCATGGGCACCAGATACACCCTTTACAGGTGAGCCTGTGTCTGCACTGTAAGGCTAATGGGACGCGCTTGGGGGGAAGGGGACCCAAGAGGGAAGTGAATGAGCCCTTCTGCCCTTTGCCAAGACCCATCCCATATCCAGCTTTTGCTGTTCCTACTGAAGAAATACTAAAACCTGGTTCTTCTTTTGTAACTGGTTAGGGATCTAAGGAAATCGCAGGCAGGATACAGACTACGATAAAAGTTCTCTGGAGAGGGATATTATGAGAAAACCGAAAACTGTCAAAGAGGCAGCACAGTGGACCCTTAACATAGGCAAATACAGAGCGGATTTAAAGCCCTATCAGCAAGGAGAAATCGCTCAAAATTAGGACCGCGAACATCTCTCTCCTTAGAACTGGGGTAATGATGACAAACAGGAAGAGAGTTCGCTACCCAAAGCTTGTGCTTTGCAGAACAGCATACTTCAGATCTTTCTAGATCTAGCTGCGGTCACAATCAGCTACAGAAAAGATCCTCCCTGGACGATAAAGAACAGAGACTACTTTAATTATAAGGTGTACTACTCGGAGTTCTAAAGTTAGCAATGAGCTCTTTTAGACAGGCTTACCATTGAACTTCCGGGTCGTTCTTCTCACTGGCAGAAGCCTCCTTAACAGGACAGTTATTGCTGGTTTCTTCCGAAGTCACACTATAAACGGTAGTAGCTGGTGTTGGTAACGGCAGACTAGCGGTGCTTTCTAGCTGCTCCCCGCTTTCGGTCCTGTTGCCACACCCGTCACCACTGTTGCTTGAGTTGCCGCTTGCATGAGGTGACACACTAACCAGTGGAAAGTGCTCGGCCTTCGAGCCACTCTTCCTGGCTTCCCGCTGTCTTTTACGGTACTCTAATAGAGAGACCTTGAGCGAGAAAGTGAAGGAAAAGCAAATCTTTTATTCTTGTTTTGTATGTCAGAGTCGATCTATTTTTTTTTTCTAAAGAGAATTACTATATTTACATTGGGAAAATTATGTAAAATAATTTGATTTTGAACAAATAAGAATAATTAACAATTACCAATGCCTAGTATATGCCAGGCATTGTATTTAGATGATTTACATACATTATCTCATTTAATCCTCACAACAACCCTATGAAATAGGTATATTATCATCCCCATTTTACAGATGAGGAAATTGAGTAACTCACTCACTCAAGGTCACACAGCTGGTGAGTGTTGGAGCCGGGATTCGAACCTAGGTCTTACTTGAAAGCCCGTGCTCTCTCCACTATACTACATTGCTTCCCACAAAGTTGCCAACTGGACTCTGTTACAAAAATTAAAAGCACACATCACTAAAATTCTTTGACTTGCAAAGCAATAAGCCCATTAACAAATAAAATAAGTGTCGTAGTTCATTCCATTTCTCTGAAGTAAGGCATTCTAATTGTCTCAGTATGTCTGCTGCCAACCAAAGAATGGTGGTAAGTCAGGGAACTTACAATTATTTACAGAACACTTTTCAAAATACTCATATCCACAGCCTAAATACTATAGATATTATGGATGAATAAAGAAGCATTTCTCCAATACAAGGCTGCCTGTTCTACATAAAATAAGGATATTAAGAACACAAGTATTATTTAACTCTCTTTATTTGGCTAGGAAGTGGTTATCTTGGGGTTTCGATTTCTCAAACTGCTTGTAAGCATTTTCCACATCACTAGAATGTTCTACTTCTCTGCATTTTCTAATTGAGCATTTACAAAAGGTTTGAAAGTATACATAACACAAATTTAACTTGGAATACCTGGAGTAGGAATGCCTTACATAACACATAACTGCTAATAACCCTCAGAAGTAGTATGAAAAAGACACTATTAAAAGGACTAAAATCGTTAAATTTGTAACCTTTTTCTTTTGTGGTGGATTCTGGGGTGTGCAACTTCCGTCGATCAAATTGTCATTAACAGTCCGTCCGAAACCAGAAACAAGCCCATCTTCTGAAGTACAAAACACAGGTGTTTCCATAAATATGCCTCTAGTATCATCCTGCATCAGGCATTTTGACTCACTTATTCGGAAGCCTCCTCCAACCTCCAACTGATGTGAGGGCGTCAGGTCCCTCAAGTTAGAGTTTACTGAGAAGTTAACTCCTGTTCTGTCAGGACTCTTTACCCAGGAAGAATACACTGTGCCCCGTCCAGAGTGAGCAGATTCCAGCTGGCTGTTAGGATCAGTCCTGTCATGTGTAGGTGGTTCCATGGTTTTGTGTAAGGCAGTCTGCTCGATTGCCTCGAGTCCCAGTTGAAGGTCGGACACAGATTCCTTTTCTCCAGGGCACTGCCTGTTGACTTCAGTCCTACTGCGAGGGCTGGTATAACCGATAGTCTTTATTTCTTGCAGACCAAGGTCAGTTAAATTAGAATGTCTAAAAGGCCCCAATGTTAACATGGTAGAAGATCGGTCATATCCCTGTTTAAGGAGTTAAAACAAAAAAAATTACACAAATAACCACATCTTGAGACTGTTTACTATTTTAAGATCTCCCAATAATTTAAGCAAAATAATGGTAATACGAAAATGTCACCAATTTAAATACTCTTTCTGAATAACTCCTTACCTCTTGATTATAAGTGCGTCTCTTAATTTCTGGAGAACTTTCTGGGGAAGAAATATTCTGTATAAAATAAATAAGTAGAACTGAAAATTAACATCTATAAATCCATGATATTCATAGAAATCCAAACAAACTATTACACAGACTTTGGTTTTAAACTTCTTTCTATTTCCATGCCCCCTGTAAAATCTCTGCCTTAAGGTCAGTTTGATACACACACACATAGAGCCGTTCAGTCTGACACCAAGTATCAGTAAGATCCAAGTTATGCTCATTTTAATAAAAATGTAGATGTTTAAATTCACATCAATGCACATTCCAAATTTACTCTCTTGGTTTCTTAAAAATGTTTTCTTCCTACTCAAAGCACAGTAGTTTGGGGGTGGTGGGAGCTGTTAAGTACCATCCCCATAGGTTGTCTTTTCCCCATTTAAATTTCTCACCTCAAAGTGCATGGTATTTCCTGGTGTGCCAGGAGTTACTGGGGTAACTGGTGAATATATGGGCTTATAACCATTTCTGCAGGCTTCATCATCTGATTTTACCCGTGGAGGAGTGGCAAATGATGGGTCCGTGGGAGTAATATCTGTGTGAGTCGGTGTAGCATACGGTGAAGGAGTAGGTGTGGAGGTTTCAGAGTAAGCAGAATCTAGCAACTGATAAAGTCTTCGTTTTTTTAGTGGTGTAGTTAGATCTGTTGGTGAAATAGTAATTAAGACATTATACTGCTGGTAGGTATTTGCTACATTCTGTATTCTGGGCAAGGTCAAAACATCAACAATAGTAATTATGAATTTCACCCCCAAACTAAATTTCAGGGTTTTCAAAGATACTACTAACATGAAACAAGCTCTCCCCACCCCCATGAGTTAATTTTACTACTATAGCATGAATTGTCTTGCCAAAGTGCCTACAGGAGAGTTGTTTTCGATCTGAGAAGCAGCCCAAAAATTCAACCATAAGCCCAATATATAGGGTACTGCAAATTTAAGATTTTCATGTTTATCTTCAAACAAAAGGTTAGAGGACTGAAAAAAATAACAAAATGCTTCTTTCATAAAGCATGTAACAACTAGAATGTGTCTGTTATACAAGCTGTATACATCCTACCACATTCTTCAAACTAAAACAACACTGAAAAGAAATTCTACCTGGAAGGGAACAGCTATCATTTAGTAGTAGTGGACTTTTACTTTCACCATTGACTGTAGGACTTCTGGATCTTTCTTGACAGGGTGAATTAAATCTATGTAAAACTGCTGAGTTTTCCTCTTCTAAGGCTTGTTTCAACCATCGCTGAAATACATAACAAATGAATAGGAATCAGTTTGTAGCTCTTCACACAGCCTATAAATGTAGAGCTGATTCTAAAAGCACTTCACCAACAGGGATGGTAGTAAGGAAGGAGACTGGCACTTAGCTATTCCTAGATTTTTATATCCAAAGAATGGTTTACCTTCTTGCATGAGCCTGAAATGTTTTCAGTAGGTTCTTTTCTTCTCCTTTTTTCTGAAAGGAATGGTGAAGTAAATCGAATATAGTGCTTAGGAGTAGAGTACACATGCGGACTGTAGGCCAGGCCTGGTAAGGAATTGAGCTGGGTAGCTAACACCTCAGGATCTGTAGTTATGCGCAGAGGCCTTTCTGAAAGGCTGTCTGAAGGTTTTCCTGTCTTCTCATTCTTCTCACTTAACCATTCATTGACCAAGTGCTAGAGAAAAGAAAAAGTTGGATCACTCTATATATAATTGCACAGATCGTCCTACTGAACATTCTGATACTAAATTTGAAATTGATATATTATCCAAAATGATACACTGGGTAATCATTACATTTCTTTGATTAACTTCCCTTACTTGTAAGATTTTGTATACAACAGTACTCTTCCAGGAAGAAAACATATGGTACCTTTTGTAAAACAGCAAGGTCTAAGAGACTTCAGTACTATCTTATAAACACAAACATTAAATTTAGGTTTGTTATTGCTTCTGTTACCATTGTGTAAGAAGAATCTGGTTTTATGCAGTGTTTTTGTACCCTGGCTGCCTATCAGAATCTCCAATGATGAGATCAATGCATATACATTAAAAAAAAAAAAAAAAAAAAGTGTCAGCATTAAAAACCCTGCTTTAAAATTTACATAGCCCTTTTATATTAATTCTGTTTATTTATAGCGTATGTAATTTAGACTTTACTTGTTATGAATATACCTGGATCCTACTACTCACTTTTTTTTTTGTAGGCTGGTTACAGTTATTTAATAAAGCAATTATAATGGGCACAGAAATAAGGATTACATCTGTCAGCACAAGCACATTTTGTTTGCTGTGTGGGCATTCATATTTTTCTATCTGGTAATCAAATGATATTCTTGTTATTTTTACTCTAATTTGTTCTAAAAAAAAAAAAAGTACTTGAAGTAATATATGCATTCTCACACATAGATACACACACAGTGAAAAAAATAATCTACCGGCACTGTCTTCCAGTGATAATCATTAAAACATTCTAGCATCTTTTTGTCCTCTCCCCACCCCGCCTCCCCGCCCCAGTGTATGTACAACTGCATATCCCAGACAAAGAGAAAGCTCATGGGGTCTGCAGCCAGGCTGCCTGGGTAGGAATCCTGGCTTTGCCACTCACACCGTGACTTCTCTACATCTCAGTCTTTATCTGTAAAAGAAAGGTCATAACAGAAACTAGCTCTACAAACAGGATTATTTTGGGGATTGAAAGAGCTAAATATTTATAAAGCTCTTCAAGTAGCACAGTATCTGGCAGAGTAGATACTATGTCTTCTTACACTGAATGAAGCCTTCACATTAGGGGAAATCATGATACTTTCATGTTTGAACAGTATATTTAAAAGAATGGAATACCATCAACAAAACCTGTGGCACAGGAGGCTCTTTTAGAGAATCAGATGGGAGTAAAGTCTCCATCTCTGACCAGGAATTGAAATAAATTGATAACACCACCATAACTAAGCCATTTAAAACTAAAAGGCAGAATTATGTTGTATCTGTAGTCGAGAAAGTAGCTTCTCTTTTAAAACCTGAGTTTTTTTCACTAATCTTAAGTTACAAAGAAAAGATGCAACTGTTTTTTTGTCCTTTCAAAGTAGGCAAAAATAACTGCTCATTTGACAGTTATCAAATTAACATACATTTAAACTGCTCCTCGTTAAGGCAAATGATGGCTGGCTTGTTCAAAATCCATGGGGCAGTGAGGAAGAGTACAGCCTTCCAGTTAGAACTGTGTTTAGATCTTAAGTCTCTAACTAACCCTCTGACTCGCCATTAAAATATACTCCCAGGTTCATCCCAGATGTTTACTGAACATACTTTTGGTTTCACAGTACCTACAAACTGTGCTGAATCTGGTAAGAACAAGATAAAGTTTCAAAACCTTTTGTGTACAAGAAGAATCCAGTTATGATCTAACCCCTTCCCCCTAAAGGAGCCCAAGGATTACCACTTTGCTATCTGTGCTCCACTGTACTATATTCTACTGGGGGTTGGGGGTGCTTCGTAAGGATGCTCTGTTATTTCTGAGCTGTGAAATTCAGGCTGGTTTAGCTCAGTGAATAATTTCTTGTAATTGCTTTATTAAGTCTTAACAGTTTTTCAAAGATGAATAAACTTGAAAACTACCCTTTATGGCAATCAGGAATTTCTTCACATTTAATTCTTACAATCTCCCTATATTGTGAAAACTGTAGGAAGTAAAAAAATAAAAAGATAACATATGTAAAACCATTTGTTTCTGCGAAGTATAAATTTAGTACATAGGATAGGCAAAAAAAGGAATTTTGATAAATGATTAAAATCATTACATTGTGATTTGTAATTTCCAAAAGGAAGTCTTGATATACTGACCATTTTAACTCTGTTTGTAACAACAGTGCAAACATTTTTATTAACTGATTTTACTGTTTTGTGATTTTCATTCTAGTCTAAAAACTATTAAGTGTAAAAACTATGCCTCTTGTTCTGTTCTATTCCTTAACAGACTAAATCTTAAAAACACAGATATATTTAACGTCATAGATAACTCTCCTGAGAAGAGTTTCCCTGCTCCTGAGAGCCCTACCTTCTTAGTTTTAGGGTACTTCGCGGGACATTTAGTAAGTGCTGGGACTTCAGTTTCGGTAATTAGTTCTGCTAGTGCAGTTTCAGTTTCTGGTTCTATTGCAAGTACAGTATTTTCAATATCGTTCTGTTGTGAAGTGACTTCTATATCCGGAGAAGATGGCTGGATATCTGAGCACATGCTGACAGTCCTGTGTCTCCGACGCTGTTGTCCAATGTGAGTCCGACTCCGAGAAAAACTTTTTCTCTGTTTAGTTCTATTCACTTTGGCAGGGGTTGGCTTGCTAGCAGTTTCTTCTTTTGCTTGTTCCTAATTCAAAATACAACAGAGTGGAACTTTGCACACAACATTTACATTAGTAACAAGTTGAAATCTAAAAGCATTAATCAACTTCAGAAGCTAATTTCCTGAAGTTGATGAATTCTGATAAATTAATATAACCTTTTTTTAGTCTAAAACAAAGCAAATAGGGGTGCCTGGGTGGCACAGTGGGTTAAGCCTCTGCCTTCGGCTCAGGTCATGATCCCAGGACCCTGGGATCGAGCCCTGCATCGGGCTCTCTGCTCAGTGCAGAGCCTGCTTCTCTCTCTGCCTGCCTCTCTGCTACTTGTGTTCTCTGTCAAATAAATAAATAAAATCTTTAAAAAATAAAAATAAAACAAAGCAAAGGGAACCTCGTATCTCAGGTCTAAATTCTCAGAATTTGAAAAATGCTACTAACACGTTAAAAATTCTTTACAGATGCAACTAAATCGGTGAGACAATTTTCTCCGAAAGTGCTTAAGTACGAAAACAAAACTAAACCTGAATAACGATACCTGAATAACTTCAGCATCGCTGACAATCTGTGCATCTTTACATTCACTTTTAACTTCAGTTTTGGCTGTGCTGATCCTTTCCAAAGCTTGTTCTCTTCTTTTCTCTCGTTTTTCAAGTCTGGCAAAAGCTTGCAGAATTGCTTCCATTTTCCTTTCTTCTCTTGTCTAAAAAATTTAAATTGGCATAATAAATGTCACTGCACTGAAGTAAAATTCAAAAGTCCAACTGTTCTTGTAAATTTAAGAAATAAATTCTATGATGATGTTAGCAAAACATTTCTACTGATGATAGCTTGGGGCGGTGGGGGGAAGGGAGACACATTCATTTGAGATCCTTCAGAGTCGGAAACATCTCAGGAAGCCCTGTCACTGCAAATACATTTCATAAAAGGGATACTGGTTGGATGATTGTCAAAGATAAGTATAAAGCAAAACCAAAAAATGGGGGGGGGGGGCAAAAAATCTACCTTGCTTTACTCCAAACTGAAAATCCTTCTGAATAAAAGGAAAGTTAGCCCTTTTAAAAATAAGATTCAAAGTTTCCACGTTAATGAATGTTAAAAAGATCACATTCACAGAAACTGAGGGAATGAATACATTATTAATACATGGCAGGGTATTACAGGGTGAAGTCCTGCGTTCAAATTATGACTGTACTAGTCACTATCTTTGTGGCTCTAGTCAACTTAACCACCCTAGTTACTAACCTTTCTGAGCCTCTTAACCAAATGTGGATAGTAATAATTACACTTCACTGAACTGTTATTGAATTCAGTTGGGAAATATCTGTGCAGCTTGCCAATACCACTTGGAAAATGGCATTCCCGAATTGTGAGTGATTATTTGTACTTGAGCTTTCTTGCCCCCTGTCAGAGTTCCTACAACGCATCCTTCTACCCTCTGTCTTCTACTGACAGTTTAAGGCAGGGACTGAAGAACAGCAATAGTTCCTTTGACCTTCAGTACTCTTTAGAGAGAAAATATTAAAAGCAAGACCCAGAGCCTTGGCCTCGTGGGCCTGGCAAGTGCTTCAGCTTTCAACCAGAAACAGGAAGCACTTCCATGGGACTGTCCAGTTCTCCACATGAAGAGAACCAGCTACTGAGTCTCCGAGCCATTTGGCTTTCCTCCTTTTCTGTCAGTGATGGGGGAAGAAGGGTTGGGATCTTAAGCTCGGCCTGCATGGTCTTCTCCACACTGGAGCTTTAGTCCCAGTCATTATCAGCAGAGGTTTAAGCATTAAGATACCCACACACTGGGGAAACTACTGCTTACTGTATTTTTTTCATTCATGTTTTTAAGAAGATTTACAGATAGAGCATGTGCATGAGAAGGGGAGGAGATGAGGGAGAAGAGAGAGTGAATTCACAAGAGGATTCCCCTGCTGAGCGTGGAGCCCAAAGTGGGGCTCAATCCCAGAACCAGGATATCATGACCTGAGCAGAAATCAAGTGCCAGCCGCTTAACTGACTGAGCCACATGGGTATCCCCTTTTCTTCATTTTTTTTACACTCAATATGGGGACAGAAACAGTCTGTCAGCAGACTCCTCTGACAATACTGCTGAGCTTCTAGTTAGTCACAACAAATTGCCGTCCTGCAAATTTGCCACTCTTACAAAACCCATCATCCTCACTTTGTACTACAGGCAAGGAAGCCGGTCCACAGAGGCAAGGCTGCTTGTTTGTGGGCACATACATACGTATGTACCTGCTGTGGGATGGGTTAACTGGCACTAAAATCAACAGCACAGACAAAAGTGGTCTTTTCACCGGAACTGGAAATTTACTCAAACCCCTTTCATCTTATAGCTCTTTTAAAAAAAAAAAAACCCTATCTCTGTATGAGGGCTTTTCTAAAATCCTAAATGTAGAAATCCAGAGTAATTAAAAAATTATTTTCCTAACTGCTTCACCTGTTGAACAGGGGAGGGGGGTGAAGAGGGAGAAAGGGTTAACTACTGTGGTTATTTTCTCTCTTGAAAAATTTTAAAATATATCTGACAAAAAGTACATTTTTCCAGAAGAAATAAACTTAGCAAGAATCAGTTTATGTATAAAAAATCACTAGCATTTAAGATAAGTATGAATTTATGACAAAAATCTGACATAGTTAATATTCACTTGTTTTACATGGTTAGAGTGAGGGTCAAAGATAAAATTATTTGAAATAAAGACCAAATTCATTCAATGAAAAACCGAACTGCCACGGTGCCTTGGGTGGCACCGTCGGTTAAGCATCTGACTCTTGATTTTGGCCCATGTCATGATCTGGGTGTCATGAGATCCAGCCCTGCTTTAGGTTCTGCGCCGAGCCCGGAGCCCGGAGCCTGCTTAAGGTTCCCTCCTTCCTTTCCCGCCGTCCCCGCCCCACAGCTTGCACACACGTGCATGCTGTTTCTCATGAAATAATAAAAATACTGAACTCCGTGTAAACAATACAATTAGCTGACAGTTAAAAGAAAATATTTTAGGGATGACTCAATCTTTTAGAACTAGTCCTGTGCTGCTGAAGAAACCAAAGCCCCTGTGCATTATATGACTTGTTCAAAGGCAGAGCCATGAGGATTATTCAAGTTTTCTGGCTCCTAATTTACTCTTTCCAGTTAACCACCACCAATACTACATAAAGCAAAATAAAGCGTTAACTCTTCCCATGTCTACTACAACTGTCAGCTGAAAGCACTAAGGACATGATATTACTTTTAATACAATCTCATCTTTAAAAAACACAAGTGTTGGGAATGTAAGCACGCCTTTGATTTTCTACATGAAAAAAACCATAGGCACACCGGTCTACTTTCATTTTAAATTCCAAGTTTCATATGTCATTCAGCATTTGTTCCCACTGAGTACATAATCAGATACACAGTATCTATTTAATGATTGAAAACTTGTCTATTTTACAGACCTAATGGAAAAATAACTAGTTTTACATATAGCCTGGGGTAGCTACAGTTTGTGCAGGGGATTAGAGATATCAGGAATCCTAATTAACCCCAGCAGACCCCAACATCTGTGCTTGATACTGTTCAAATATGGCTTAGTGCTAAGACCTGCATGTTCTGTAACCATGACACTCTATTCCAAGCCCATGACCCGACCTCAGAATCAGCTATCTGTGAGCTGAGTAATCACAGACCTGATAGAGAGTTAGAATTAGGTTTGACTTTCAGGAATACTACATTAGCATTTGACATACTGTTAATGCTGGAGTACTGGGTGCTAATCTATGAAGGCTCCCTGATGATATCAACATTGCTTTTATGACATGTACCTTAGTTTATGGTCTTACAGAGCAAATCTAGAGTACTGTAATTCCTGCAAGCAGAAGAAAGTCTGCTTAACATCCCCTTCCAGAATTTTATCACTTGAGTTGATATTATGAGTATTTTTATTCCAATTTCGTGCTTCCATATACAAACACAATGGAGGACAAATCTGTCTTGAAACCATATAACTTGATATACTTGGAAGAGATTATGAAGATCTTCTAAGCCTCCTTTCAATAAACGGTGAGGTCCATATAGTTCAAGGGCACGTAATAAAGAACACATATTAAAGTTTTATATAATATGGCAACTGAAAAAAGAAATTCCACTGAGTAAACTTATAATTCATCCTAATAATTAGAGATAACTGGCACTTTTTTACTGAGTAAAAACAAGCTGATGCATTGTGGGTGCCCCACAGCATGGGCACAAGGGCAACGCACCTCATAGGAGAGAGAACTGAGAAGGAAACAAAATGAAGACCTCTTGGGACTCACAGTTTTGTTTTTTTTTTACTGTGCTAATGGGCAGAAAGTGGTTCTCAAAAGAAAAAACTTGCCTTTTAGGAAAGGGAATCAGCAGGGTCAGCCTGCCAAATTACCCTACCCACAGCCTTGAAATAAAGTAAGAGATTCCTCACTCAAATAACTTGGCTTATCCTCTTGAACAAGAGAGAGTGATTTACTAATCTTCTAAAAAATGGTTAAGATTACTGATTACCAACAGAATAATTCCAAAATAATATCCCCATTTCTTCTCTACCACATGATGACTCAGTTTATTCTCACGGTACTGCTTCCTCTTTGAGATCTGTTTCTTATATCCATGCATGCCATCTCCAGGAAATTTTCTCCAGAACCTGGCTGCCTTTTTCACCCAGTACCTTCAGTGGTTCTTAGCAAACAGCAAACACTCACAATTTTGTTAAATGAGTAAGGAGTGTGTATATACTACAGAGAGCATATGTCACTGTTATGTGAAAGCACAGAATGAAGTATTTTAGCAAGACTTTGGGAATCCTGAGTTTATTACAAGGCAGGTGAAGCTGAAGATCCTCAGTTCGTTTAAACAGAATACCGATAAAAATACATGGGTTCCCTTTTTGCTATTCAGTAGCCTAATGTCAGTAATCACTCAGAACACAATTCCTAAACACTCTGAAGAGAAAATGAGGACCTAAGAAAATTAAAATTAGTAACCGACATAAACTTAATCATGTCATAAGGAGAGAAAGTTGATCAGATGGGTGATATATTTCACATATCATCAGATGACTTTCTGGCCAAGGTTAATCCTGATATCTTACTATCAAAATTTCTTCCTCATCTTCTAAAGTGCTCTTCTAAGTCAAGTTACTTCCTAGAAACATTAGGAACAGGATTCTTTCTAGTCTTTTCCCCTAGGATGCCTGTACCATCGAATAAAAATCTGTAGGCTATCAAAGGTATCACCACAAACAAGTTGCAAGGGTTTATGAAATGGTTTCACAAACAGAGTTTCTCAAGCTTTTAAACACAATGTGTGTATACTGGGAAACTCGAAGTTGGGAAACTGAAGCACTGTTTACTAAACTCAACTGGCTGCAGAGCTCTTCTGCCCTCCCCCCGAAAATGTTGAGTTCTGTGGAATAATTTCTGGTGTGATGGATGAGGCATAAGAAAATGATGGAGATTTCTGCATACTGACAAGGCTTCCAGGACACTTTCTGGCCTATAAGGAAGCTTCGGTAAATTCACACTTATGGGCTTACCCATATCTCTACTTGAATGGCTGCCACAAATATTTAGTAGGTTCATTTACTGACCACGGACTTTTTAATAAAGCCAGGCAGTTTTTTCTTCCCCCTAGAAGCTGGGGCTATACCATTTAACAAAATTACAATTTTTTAAAAAAGATTTTATCCATTTATTTCACAGAGAGATCACAAGTAGGCAGAGGCAGGCGGGGGGGGGGGCGGGAAGCAGAGAGCCCAATGAGGGGCTCGATCCCAGGACCCTGAGATCATGACCTGAGCTGAAGGCAGAGACTTAATCCACTGAGCGATCCAGGCACCTCTAAAAATTCTTTTTTAAAAGATTTTATTTTTCATTTATTTGAGAACAGGCGAGCAAGAAAGCAAGCACAAATGGGAGGGGCAGAGGAAGTGGGAGAAGCAGACTCCCTGCTGAGCAGGGAGCCTGACTCAGAACTCGATTCCAGGACCCTGAGATCATGACCAGAGCCAACAGCAGACACTTAACAGACTGAGCCACCCACATGCCCATTCCTTAAATCTCTATCCTCCAAACTGTGATGGCCTCCTGAACCACCTTCCCTGGATTCCAGTGTAAGCAATCTGACTAAAATATACCATCAAATATTACCAAGACTATATATCCCCAAGGTACAGTCTTAACACAATGCCACGAAAAATTATTTTGAAAACATCGATCAGAAGATACTTGAGGAAGTTCTTCTCATGCCATTATAAATCTGGAGTGGCAAGCCACCTTTTTTATTTAAATCTTTAAAAAGCTTTATGTTTCGACTGATCACTTGTTAGTTCAACAAAATGTAATGCACTTCCCAATATCTAACCCCCTGCTGTACACTCTTTACCCCTCACCATACCAACTACAGTGTACCTGGGGGTGTCCACTCAGTAGTGCCCTGGTTTTGGAATCAGGTGATTCCCTACCCTATTTCAACTTCTGTAGCTTAACTGGGCTGACTGTAAGATTCTCCAAAGTCAATTTCCAACCCACTGCCGCAGAAGTATTTCTTACCGGCTAAAAGGAAATGTCAATAACCATCTATTCAGTTCTTATACCATTTAGGCACAAATTTGCTTTTGTAGGTAGGTGACAACTTTTTAAAGGGGGAAAAATGGAGGGGAAAGGAAAATGTTAATAAAAGCTTTGTATCTAGTCATACAATAATTTGAATAGTCTTCCATGGAATTTCTATCAATCAACATTTCATGGGATCTGCTACCAACGCTTACCTCCCTGCTCCCCCCAAAAACACCCTCTATAATCCCAGCCGAGTATGATACAACCCCTTCCAGGCTATTTTCTCTATGGGCTATTTCTCCACTCAGTGCCATACAGTTTAGCTACACGCTAATCTGTACTTGTTCCAACCCTACAGCGAAGGTCCATCATAAACACTACTTCATGAATGGTCTCTGAGCAGCCCCCAACCCAACCACAGCTCAAGGTTATCAGATTTATATTTCCATTACCACATCTGTTGTACTATAATTGTTTCTGTAAATGCCCCTGAAGGCAGAGACACAGTCTTATCTCCCAACTTCACCAAAAAGAACAAGCAAGCAACAAAATAATACATCCACTGGTGCAATTTTTGGGAGACTGAACACAATGTTAAATATTAGGTTGTTCAAGAAATTGCCATTTAGGGACGCCCAGGTGGCTCAGTCATTAAGGGTCTGTCTTCAGCTCAGGTCATGATCCCAGCGTCCTGGGATCCATCCACATGTGAGGCTCTGATCTGTGGGAAGCCCGCTTCTCCCTCTCCCACTCCTCCTGCTTGTGTTTCCTCTCCCACTGTCTCTGTCAAATAAGTAAAATCCTAAAGAACAAGTGCCATTTATGTAGGTAAAGACTGTCGAATCAACAGTTTCATACAGTTCAAGCTATACTACGAAAGGATGGGCTAAAGTATATTTGAATTTGGACGTTACAGAGAGTATGACTAACTCCTTTTATATCCCAATCTCATAAATATACAAGACAACTAGAATCTCCTATTATATCCACAGTGATTTAAAGTCTGTCCTCTCACAGAAGGAGATTTCAATCAGTTTAACCTAAGGTTCTCACGAGCTGTCCTTAATCTTTCCAACTACTAATGTTAACCTAACCAATATAAAAGGCAGACACTAACGGCTAATATTAAGTTTTAAAACCAAGTATTTTGTTCCTCACAAATACTAATATGTTGGCAGGGGTGGGGAGACCCTGCCAAACTGGCTTAAGAATCCTAGGATGCATGCTTTTGCATTCTGCTTATATGGGTATATCTAAAAATTCTTAACTGAGATATCAAAGCAAATATACCATTAGAAATCGTAACACTGCAATGATTTTGAGAACTACAGGTCAAGGAACAAAGATTTTTAAGTATTTGTTTCACAGCCCTTCAAAATACCAGACAAATTCTGAACACTGATACTTTTCAAGTTTTCCACATTTTACTTGTATGAAAAATACCTAGCTGCACACAAGCAACCTTAGACTGGGCAGACATTAAAATGAATATGCCCAAAATGGACATGGAATTCGAAGCATTTGCCTGTATTAACATAGCATTCAAACAGGTAAAATCAGGACCAAAAATGGGCCAACTAAGCATTTTTATCTGTCCAAAGTTCCATCAGCAAAAGGGTATTTCTATTTTCTTCTGGGTTCTGAAAATGAGGATGTTCTTAAGTTCATGGATTTTCTCAGCATTAAAAGAGAGACGTAATTTTAAAGTAGCCCCACAGTCACAAAAACTTTTATAAAAAATGCAATCTGAGTAAAACTATTTTAAGGGCATTAAACCTTTTTCTTTTTTTAAATTTTGTGATTTTTTCCAAGTGGCTGTTATAGCCCTTAAAGTCACCTGCGAAAGAGGTTCCTTCTACCAGACACATGCCTCATCCAAAAACCAGTGATACTCCAAATTGGTTTTGCAGGTTAGTGCAAATACACTGTTGTGGCTACTGCAGAATGAATGGGCCAATACTTAAATCTAGTCGAGAGAGGGCCACAGGTGATTTGGGTAGGTATCGATAATTCAGATAAAATCAAATGTTGAAAAGGGTTCATGGTGACTCCTTCTGGTATTCCTTCAGTACTTTCTCCTACAGAGCTGTTTTTTTGTGTCTCTGATCTCTAATATCACCCTATCACACCCTCAGAGCAGTGCCTCTGAAATCCAAAGGCTGTGAAACAGTTCTGCATTGCTCTCATAATTCCCGAATGTCAACAAGGAAATGATACAGGAATGACCATCCAGGCAATAAAACAGGCTTACATTAAGTAGGCCTACAATGACCAAATTCCAAAGATCCTATCCCTCCCTACACTAAGTGTATGACACCTGAGATTCCATGGAATTCGGCGTGAAAATCAGATAGGAAACAAGAAAGCATATAAAGTAAAAGGGAGTGGGGAAAACCCATATTAGGATCATTAACTGGTGTGTAAAGTCATTTTCAAATCTTTGGGTAAACTATACCATACATAATACTTACTTAACTGGCCTATATAAATATATATCCACTGCTAAATTAACATGGATTTCTAATAAAATATCTTGTATTATTTATTTGCAAATATCTGTATAAAAAGTAGAACAAGGAACATAGATACCAAACGCATTTTAATGAAAACCTTATTTTATGATACCAGTATGAGAAACAGACATAGTAGCTACCAAACAGTGGGGTTTTTTTTTACATAACTCATTTATTTGGTGATGGTGTAAGGTTTAAAATTCCATTTTTGCTTTACATTAAATTATGAAGTGAAAACGAACATTTAGCTAATGAAAGATTTTGAACAGTAATTCTGGCATTAAAATTTATTAGTAGTTCTCAGCTTTAAAAATGTTAAATGTCATACATTCTATTTGAAGGGTAATAACAAAGTCAAACAGAAATGCTCAGTGGCACATCATGTTTGCTAACATGTTTCCTAATAAAGAACAGTGTCAAAACCTTCCTAAAGGCAACAACAATCTATGGGAAGAGAAGTTGTCATAAGCCCAAGAGACAGCATGAAGCAGCTACTGGCTTCCCAACTTACCATCTTCCTTTTCCTTTCTGCAATCTGCTCCTCTGATTCCATTTCTACTTCATTGCTAATGGGAGTTTTTTCTTCTATATCATCAATGAAATCTGGTTCCTGAAAGATGGAAATGACTGCTTTATAGAAACTACTATTCCATCTACAAACTAGGGACACTGAACTATTAAAATACCTTTAAATGGCAACTAATGCATTCAACAAAGAAAAATTACAAGCCTACTTAAATCCATTTCAGAACCTTAAAACTGGCTGTAATTAAAAATTTTTTTCAAAATTAAATGATTTTGCTTTTTAGAGTCCTAGTCCATAATATTAATAGAGCCCACAAAGTCAAATATGGTAGCATAGCTTTCTGTTTACATTCTTCCCAAAACATAAACATATAAAATTACTTCATAAAACTTGGTGCCTAGAGATTCCAAGTGCTTAATAAATGTTTGTTCAATTTAGAGCTTTTGGGAAATATATTAAGTTAATTATACTTAAATTATGGAAAATGGGCTACTGGAGAGGAGTGAAATCTTCCTTATTTTTCACTTTAAATGGTGCCTCCTAACTTCTATTTATGTAGAGGGCATATAAGAAACTCTTTCCTAGCAGGGCAGACGTATGGGCCAAACTCATCCCCCCCAAAATAATCCTACATGTTAAGAGTATTTTCTCTGAAAAATCTTCTGTCTCATCCTTATAGAACTGATTTAATTATGTCCCAAATGTTTAAAAAAAGGAAATTAAGACTTTAAATAAGAACACTGACTACTAAGATATGGACAATACCATCTGGGAGAAGTTTTTAAATCACCCAGTTATAGAAAAATCTTGTATTCAATTCTGCAAGGATCTGCTGGCTCAGCTGTTTAACGAGCTTAATGAACACTGCACAAATTCTAGCAGAACTTCTGTACTTGTGTTTTATGTTTCTAAGTACTTCATTAAGTAACAATAGATCTAACTTAAAAAATTTAAACCGTTTTACATAAAGAGGTTAAAATATGACAAATTATGTTCTTTTGTTGACTTCTGCTGACAATCAGAAGAGCGTAGTTCAGTACCTGATTATTTGATACTGATAGCCTCAGTGGAGAAAGCTTTCTCTGTTTAGTTTCTGGGCTCTTCATTTTGTTGGTGGTTCCTTCACAATCCAAAGTAATATTCTGATTTTGTGTATCTTTTTCTTTTGAAATATCCTTTTCTTTTTTTCCTTTTTTCCTTCTGGTCTCATAACCGCTGTTGATGTTTTCCATGGATTCAGAACTACGTTTTAGAACAGGGCACTCTGGATTTTCTTTGAGGCATGCGCAGTCCACCTTGTACTTACTGGAAAGATAACCAGTTCAATATTTATTCAAGACAAATTGTAAAATTTTCTAATTCATTTGAAGCTGCAACTCTGCAAAACTGCATGCATGCTACTACTACCACTTAATAAGCAATCCTTACTTTTCACTAATTTGCACTCCCCATAACTATCACAAAAGAAGTTTTTTGCCCTCATTTAAAAAACATTAATCATTAGAAGTTGTTTCTGATAGAAATTGGACCTTCAATCATAAGGATAACCAGTGATGGTTTCGAGAAGGAAAACAAAAACAAAAAAACCTCAATGAATTAAAACTGAATCCTTGTAAGTGAAACGATACATTTGGTTCACATTAAGGCAAAAATGGTATTTACTTCAGTAGTCCCAAACCTTAACTATGTCTTATACTTTAAGAAATGACTTTGATAACCAGTTGTCTTTAAAAAGCCACTTTGAGGGGCTCCTGGGTGGCTCAGTTGGTTAAGCCACTGCCTTCAGCTCAGGTCATGATCCTGGCTGGGATCAAGTCCCACATCAGGCTCCCAGCTCCATGGGGAGTCTGCTTCTCTCTCTGACCTTCTCCCCTTTCATGCTCTCTCTCTCTCTCATAAATAAATAAAATCTTTATTTTTAAAAAAAAGCCACCCTGAAAAAGGGTAGAGTTATGTTTTCCTTTGCCTCTCTTAAGTACTCCCTCTTTCAAATGGACGCTTGAAAAATAACTGCACTATCTCTCATCTTCACTACAGTGATAATTATTACCTCCACCATACAGGGAAGATTCAAATGCAGAGAGCTTCAGCACTTTGTCCAAAGTGGCACAGTTACTAAATGGTTGCGACAGCATTCAGGTACAGGTCTGTGTGAGTCCAAAGCTCACACTTTCCATCTCTTCTTAACTCTGCCCTCCATATCCCTACCACCACCATCTCCAGGATGCAGGCAAAATGCCCAAACCTAAGTAAAACACTAGAAGCCCCCCATTCGACATGTTTTTAAGTAGTTTAATACTTGTTCGCCATAAAAGTAATTCACTTTCCAAAGTTCCTAATACTGTTCTCCTTACTAACTTTCAAGATTAGTACAAGTCAAACTGCCTAAATCTGTAAATCAGGAACAGAACTCAAAAATTTGTTATCTATGGGACCCATCTCCCCAAATTAGGTATTACTAGAAACTAGGTTCAAAGTCTTTCTAGATGTTTTCTTTGATTTTAGGATAACAACTGCAAATAATGATGGCCAACAGCTAATATTTATTAAAAGCACTTATTTTGTGCCAGCAAACACTCTACATATCTTATACTCACTGAATCTTCAAAACATTCCTGTTAGGTGAGTATTATTATTCTTCTATTATGATATAATGAGATGAAGAAATCGGCTGAATAAGCAACCAAGCTAGGATTTGAAACCACTCAGATTATAAAAAGCTTATATTCTTAACCACTTATGGGAGACAGTCTTTCAAAGCAATGAGCAAAGAGCCACTATGCTAAATTTACTGCCATCTAGGAGAAAAAGGGCTAAGAAGGTCATGCTTAAGTTATAATAAATTTGACTCCCAACAATCAAGTAGAGATACACAGTGCAGGAAGTGAAATTTCATTAACAGAAAACATCATGAACATGTAAAACTTACACATTTAAATAGGTTACCATACAAAACTTTAGAAGTAAAATACAGAATAGGAGGAAATGAGCTCAAATGCTTATAACCAAACAGACTACAGGACACAAAAAAACCATTCCCCTCCCCACCCAAAAAAATCAGAAAAAGACCAGTAGGAAAATTGAAGGGGATTGAACAATTCATGAGAGAGGAAATCCAAATGACTAATATACAAAAAGATCCTTGGGCTTATAAAATAATCAAGGAAAACGATAATTAAAAATATAAAAAGATGGGATGCCTGAGTGGCTCACTAGGTTAAGTGTCTGCCTTTGGCTCAAGTCATGATCCCAGTGTCCTGGGATTGAGTCCCCCATCAGGCTCCTTGATCAGCGGGGAGCCTGTATCTCCCCCTACTTTCCTCTCTCTCTCTCTCTCTCTAACAAATCTTTAAAATACACACACACACACACACACACACACACACACACATGTATAAAAAATACCATTTCACATGGATTAGCACCAATTTTTCAAAGTCATAAGTAGAGCAAGGAAGAAAGGTGTGAGAATAGAAACTGGTCATGACCCCCTGTCAGGTAACACTGAGGCCGTGCACATGCCACAGCTGAGCAAGCATACCCACTAGATTCTCTCCCATGGAGACAACATGGGCCCACAAAAACATGTTCAAGGAGTCACAGAACGGTTCTGGTGAATTTAAGATCCAACAGAGAAATGGATAAATGCTACTGGCAGTGAAAACAAATGAACTAGAGCTACACAAAAAGAACCAAATCTCAAAAGTAACAAATGAGAAAAGATGAAAACAAAACACTACAGAATGTAATTTACATAGAACTTAAAAAAAAGTTTTTAATACTCAGAATTAACTTTATTTCCCTAGTGTTTCAGAACAACGGTTCTCAGAATTTCCTTACAGGACTCCAACAAACCCTTTCAATTTATACTACAAAAAAACTGCACAATTTCTTTTCTTTTCTTTTTTTTTAAGATTCTATTTATTTGAGAGATAGAGCAGGAGAGGGGAGAAGGTCAGAAGGAGAAGCAAATTCCCCTGGGAACCTGAAGCAGGATACCTGAGCTGAAGGCAGTTGCTTAACCAACTGAGCCACCCTGGGGGCCCCTGCACAATTTTTTATTTTGAAGGGCAAAAGTGAAACTATCCATTCACACTTATCAATTAACTTACATTAAAACCAAAAATGTATCCCCTAAAACACAAGAAAGAAGAAATTCTCATGTAAACAAGGTCAGTGTTATATGGCTGAATTAGGACTACTTTTTAAAATTACTATGATCATTTACATTACAATAATAAAAGTCTAGAAAAGAACTAAGTAATAATGCTTAGTGGAAGTTGACACCAAAATGCTTGTTTTCAAGTACATTTCACTTGAAATGCTTCATAATACATACAAATAAAAAACTATGAAAGTGATGACAATACCTAGATTTTTAGGAGGGCCTTAAGGAACTATTTCAAAACAGATAACATATTTAGAGACTTGAACTTACCAATTCCCATAGTCAAAATCAAAGGCAATAGTTATTTCAGTTCCCTTTGGAATACTCTGTATAGAATAAATGTAAAGATGTATGGTTCCATCTTCAATTTCATGCCTCACCTGTTAAAAGAATAATTTTACATTTTTAGAAATTATTTTCTTTAGGAGCACCTCATCCTGTAATTTTGAAAACTTTTCAAAGTAATTCATGAGTACAATGGGAAAAATATGCAACTGTAACACTGTAACTCTAAACTGGTGGTTATCAGCTGGAAGCAAGTGCAGTGAGGCAAACTGCAATCCACCACGTAGCATTAAAAAGCAAACACTAGGGCTACCTGGGTGGCTCAGTGGGTTAAAGCCTCTGTCTTTGGCTCAGGTCATCATCCCAAGGTCCTGGGATCGAGCCCCGCACTGCGCTCTCTGCTCAGCGGGGAGTCTGCTTCCCCCTCTCACTCTGCCTGCCTCTCTGCCTACTTGTGACCTCTGTCAAATAAATAAATAAAGTATTAAAAAAAAAAAAAGCAAACACTACACTTCACAATTTCATAATGCATATTTTTTCACCTCTCAGTATCCCTGGAATTGGGAGTTTTATAAGTGATAATATGTTTGATTTGATGACATGCAGTAATGAGTAATGGTACAGTTAACACCACACTTTTCTATGACAGACACTGTTCTAGGTACTTCACAGGTATTAACTCCTTTAGTCCTCCCATTAAGTTTTTACAGGGAAAAACAAGCACAGACAAGATTACAAAGCTAGTTCATCAAAGAGAAGACATGAATCTAGTAAGTCTGGCTTCAAAACCTATACTCTTAGCTGTAACATATAAATTGTAAATGTTTACTCTGGCATGAAAAACCAGAAATACTGTTTCAGGCTCCAAATTAAAGCACAATTTTTATAAAAAAAATTTATAGTAGCACATGTAAAATCTACTTTAGCTTTTAGTTTTGTCATCTATCTTGATCCAATCAGATCAAGATGTATATGACCCACAGAGCTTCAGAAATAAAGTCCAGTATTTCCCCTACAAAAAAAAAAAAATCACAATTTCTTCAAAATGTGCAAAGTCATTTCTAAAACCTGAGAGCCTAATTTTTCAAAGTGGAAGCACATGGGCCATATAAAATTCATCAATGGTCAAAAAGGCTACCAGATTTGTGTCTGATACTCATTTCCACATATCCCCCAAACTCCTGCCTCCCAAAAAGATTTCTGTAAGCTTACCTCTGCATTGGGTGTACAAGAACGCCTGATGAACCGAGCCTCATTTCCAAAAGTCCTTGCATCAACACACATTTCTAGCCCGTGAAATTTAGAATAAAACAAAACAAAAGGATATGGTCTACAAAGAAAGAAATGCATTATAAACTATTAACATATTACCAAACTTCTAAAATACTCAAAGTCAATAGTGAAGCCAAGATCTGGATACAGGCAATCTGATACCAGAACCCATTTGTTAAGGGCAAGTTCATGCTAATCCGATTTTTACTTGCTCCAATAATCTTACTTAAATCAAAGTTAATTAACTGAAGGTAGAAATTCAAATTTACAAGGAAAAATAAAAAGGGGGTGACTAGCCTTTACAGAAGGATTCATAACTGGATGCCTTTAAAATCCGTATCTAGTAGTGCATTTAAGTGTTTGATTTACAACACTGTTTCACATAAAATTTGTATGTAAAAGAGAAGTATTCTTGTATATCTTTCAAATCTTAAAAACTCAATTATAAACAACAAATAATCATATAGACTGAGAATGTTCTCAGTCTATACCAATGTATTTCTACACCTCAGGGAAGCAATGGTCACATCAAATCCCCATCAAAATCACAAACCACAGAAGAGGGCTCCAGAGCCATTCACTTTCACAAGAAAGTGAACGTTTTAAAGTAGGGCACATCTAACATCCTCTAATAAAGAGGAAGGGATTTTTGCCTGTGATCACCAATGGTCTTTTCAGGTTCTACCAATTATGTCACAAGGAGTTAGGAAAGGTCCTGGACTCAAAAGGATTCCTTAGAATCTTATGCAATCAGAGTCATCCATCTAAACTGCTGTAGTTTATCTTTGAAGTAGACTATTGTAGGAGTGTCAGCAAGACAGAGATGGGTAAGAGACTGAGGAATACATCTGCTTTTTGCTGTATTTTATTATAGTTCAAAAGTTTATCATTAGTCATTGTTCAGTCACACTACACTTTTAAATGTATTAAAATGCACTCAGGAAGGCAAAATATATATGAACACAGATAGCATCTTGGTAAAATAGCCCCAAAACCCCAATTCATAACTATAGATAACTGATAAAATAAAGAAATATACCTCTTAAAGAAATATCCATTTGCTTCAAACTGTTCTCTTAGCATAAACTTCCCTCTGTACTCAATGATAAGTGCATCAGGAGGCAAATCTTTTGCAGATTTCAGAATTTTCTTATTTTTTTGTATATGGCTCTAAAACCAGAGAAATGTTGAGATTAATTAAACCTGATTGCTTTCAAGCTAACTACTCAAGATATGCATTAGAAAACGGTTTTGTTTCATAATTTTTTTTGGCAAATGAAATATTTACCTCCACAGGAGGCTTGAAGAGCAAATTGTTGGTATTCAAATCTGATTTATTTATTTCTTTTTTGTCATTTCCATTGCCTAATCTCAGAGCTATTCTTTGTGCCTCCCTCTGAACACCCTCACTATACTGGTTACTGTTTGCCTCTTCATAGCGATCCATCCACGCTTTGATTTTTGTCTCCCATCCAAAATTTGAACCATCAGATGAAGGATCGATCTCTGGAGCTGACCCCTGAAATCACAGCAAAGCATTAATATCTGGACTTCCAAGTATTTATATACACACACTCAAATAAATGATCATCTATGTAAAAGAATGTAATATAAAGTAGAGACAATGATAGGCTTTCAGAGGTTCTAGGGAAAAACAGACCATAAATGAGCAGCCTACTACATCTTCATACTGCATGCCAGACAGGTAAGGACTTAGAAAACTAAAGGAGACCAAGTTATGTTGGACTAGCAAAAATTCAGCCTTCACTGACACCACTGTAGCCCAAAGGGCGTCATTAATAAAACTGCAAACACTCCAAACTTGGGAGTCACTGCTAGCTATTGGTTAAAAAAAGGACAGCATGGTGCTGACTAAGCCTGTGTAGCTCAGGGTCCAACTCTTAAGTGTCCAACTCTTGACTGTGGCTCAAGTCATGATCTCAAGGCTGAGACAGAGACTCAAATCAGCCCTGAGCTGGGTGTGGATTCTGCTTAAGATGCTTAAGATTGGAGCACTTGGGTGGCTCAGTCATTAAGCGTCTGCCTGCCTTCGACTCAGGTCATGATCCCAAGGTCCTGGGATGGAGCCCCACATCAGGCTCCCTGCTCCTCCCTTTCCCACTGCCCCTGCTTGTGTTCCCTCTCTCATTGTCATTCTCTGTCAATAAATAAATAAAATCTTAAAAAAAAAAAAAAAAAAAGGATGCTTAAGATTCTTTCTCCCTCACCTCTCCCTCTGCCCCTCTCACACTGCTCTCTTGGGAGCTCTTTAAAAAAAATAAATAAATAAAAGAACATGCACTATTTTATTAGAGACTGTCAGTATCTACCTTGTATTCATAGTTTTGACAGACTACAATTTTGACATGTTTTATTTAAAAATACATGTTGATATCTTAATTTAGTGTAATTTCAAGATCTATAATCAACTGTCCACGTGATAAATTTGACATAAGGAACAAAATATCTCACAGAATGTGAAATGACCAAAATGGTCCATAGCCTAAATTCAAGGGTCACAGTGACAGCAAGGACCTTTGCTCATCTATACCTCCTACTAAAAACCCAAAAGATAAGAATGCTTAGTGCAAAGTACAGAAAGTCATAGCCTCTCTTAATCTGTTACAGAGCAAAAAGTGTGGGGCACTTGGCTGGCTCCGTTGAAAGAGCATGCAACTCTTGGTCTTGGAGTGGTAAGTTTGAGCCTCATGCTGGGTGTAGAGATTAACTTAAAATTTAAAAAAATCTTACTGGACACCTGGGTGACTCAGTTGGTTTAAGTGGCTGCCTTAGGCTCAGGTCATGATCCCAGGATCCTAGGACTGAGCCCTGCATCAGGCTCCCTGCTTGGCAGAAAGCCTGCTTCTTCCTCTCCCTCTGCCTGCTGCTCTGATTACTTGTACTCTCTCTGTCAAATAAATAAATAAAATCTTCAAAAAATAAAAATTTTTAAAATCTAAAAAAAAAAAAGAACAAAAGGGGACTCTTTTCTTGCTGGAATGCAACTTACAGACAGGCATAATTACCACACATTTTGAAAATATATTAAAAGGTGGAATCCCACAATAAGGTTTTTTTTTAAGATTTCATTTATTTATTTGACAGTGACAGAGAGAGCAAACACAAGGGAGAGCGTGAAGCAGGCTCCCCACTGAGCAGGGAGCCCAACGTGGGGCTCGATCCCAGGACCCTGGGATCATGATTTGAGCCAAAGACAGATGTTTAACGACTGAGCTAGCCAGACACCCCTTCCAGAATGATTTTTTTTTTTAAGATTTTATTTATTTGACAGAGAGAGATCACAAGTGGTGGGGGGAAGCAGTCTCCCCGCTGAGCAGGGAGCCCGATGCAGGACTTGATCCCAGGACCCTGAGATCATGACCTGAGCCGAAGGCAGAGGCTTAGCCCACTGGGCCACCCAGGCGTCTCCAGAATGATTCTTATTTGCAATCTTGGGAAGAAAGTCAATCAATGCAGATAACAAAAACTTTTGTTTCATTAGCATAATTCAGATTGTAAATGATTTTAACACATGACATTTCAATTTTTTGTAAATGCTATTCATCAATTTTGTTCTACAACACTGAACACCTTGATGAGAAAAAATTATTTCCTATGGTAAGTGCTGTGAAGTGTGTAAACCTGGCGATTCACAGACCTGTACCCCTGGGGCTAATAATACATTATATGTTTATAAAAGAAAAGAAAAACACAGAAAAAAAATAGAAGCTTTTTTGGTTTCCTCAATAATTTTTTCAGTACACAGAGGCCCTGAGACAAAATTGTTTAAGAACTGTCGCTTTAGGAAGGCATTTATTTTCTCAGTTGGTGTGAGATGTACTAATAATAAAGATTGTTACTATCTGTTGGGAAAAAAAAAAAAAAGTTTATCTCTAAAGTATGTACAACCTACATAACTAAAATTTTAAAATCACATGTAGAATTAATAAAAGCTCTTATATATCCTGTTAGCCAGGTACACATGTACAGTCAACACTAAAGTTTACCATTTGTCCACCTTCCATATAGGTAATTTTTATTACAAAAAGTATCATTCTTTCCTACAATGAAACAAACTATAGTAAGTTGTTCAACTACTTGACAGAGTGTGTTTATTTTTACCAACTGATATTTTATGTAATTATATATTCCACATTATGACCACCTTTTAACAGATTTTTACACAAATATGAAATACTACATATTAAGGCTTTCATCAGCATTATTAAAGAAATCTAGTAATATCTCAGCTTTTATTTTTTTGTTAATTTTACTTTTTACTTTCTAAAGATTTTATTTATTTATTTGACAGACAGAGATCACAAGTAGGCAGAGAGGCAGGCAGGGGCGGGGGCGGGGTGCAGGGGAACCAGGCTCCCTCCTGAGCAGAGAGCCGGATGCAGGGCTCAATCCCAGTACCCTGGGATCATGACCTGAGCTGAAGGCAGAGGCTTTAACCCACTGAGCCACCCAGGTGCCCCAAGAAATCTAATAAATTTTAAAGATTTTTTTCTTTCTCTTTTACCACCCCCGACCCCAATCAAGCCTTCTACTGACCTGGTATATATCTGATGCAGTAAATTCTTCTATATCTCTTCAACCTATAAATACTACAGAATTACTAACTGGAATTGCTGTATCTTAAAGAAGGTATCTTTGACTTAAGTAAAAAATATCTTTAGGGGCACCTGGGTGGCTCAGTGGGTTAAGCATCTGCCATCGGCTCAGGTCATGATCTCAGGGTCCTGGATAGAGTCCTGCATCAGGCTCTCTGCTCAGCAGGGAGCATGCTTCCCCCCTCTCTGCCTGCCTCTCTACCTACTTGTGATCTCTCCCTCTCTCTCTCTCTGCTCTGTCAAATAAATAAAATCTTCTAAAATATATGTATATATCTTTAAAGATTCACAAAGATTATTAAAATTTCACTTTCTTAGTCACTTCTTTACATAATAAATGAAAATATTTTACTTAAGTAAAAGATACCCCATCTTCAATAAACCTATTGGGATGACTACTGGATAAATTGGAAAAGGAAACTACAAAGTATTGAGTTTCTACTGGGTAAATCCAAAAACCTTTTCAGACTGTACGTTATGTCAGAGAATATCCCATAAACTCAAGTTTAATATATATATAGTAAGTATAAAAGTACAAACATATACTTTAACACAGAAAGAACATTTTTGGGCTTATAGTCTGTTGAGTGTCACGATGTATTAACTTTCTTGAGAAAGAACTACAAAAGTATGTAGTAATCATCACTGCACAGGTGTTAAATGATTTGTTTTCCAGGGAATGTGGAATAATGAGTAACTATTATGCTTTACACAATGGTCACAACAAATATACTGTAACATGCTCCCTATTTTACTATCTGACAACTTGAGAAACCCATTATTCTTTAACCATATAACCTAGAAAGCTATCGACATACTATATAGCTGACCTCTGTTATCCAACACCTATCTTTTGGTGGGGAGGCAGAGCTAAAGAGCCTTGCCTCTCTCAGCAATCTGGCCATCTACAAAATTGAGGATGTATTCTAATTAATTCAAGGTACAGGTGACTACTTTGTACTTCAATGGTGATTTTATAGTATTTTATAACAACTTACTTAATTAAATCACTAGAATCCCAACTATGCAAAATATACAAATTTTCAAATTCTCAATGTGATTTTGCATTCATATGTCCAGTATATGAAGTGGTACTGGGAGGCATGGAATGCAATAACTGAAATTCATATTACCCCAAATTTTGATATTAGGTATTACTTACATACCACTTCCTTTTGCTTAATATTTTAACATTGTGAGTAAACTCCAAGAGTGGCATATTAATCAAAATAGGATTTTCTATGGTACACTTCTGATAAAGATATAATAAGCAATAAATGATACACAATGAAGAGAACATAAAGATTATGGACAATCACTTAATAAGCTCCTGAAAAACTGACAGTTGGTACTAAGGACTTAAATTTAATGTATTTACCTTAACTCTTGATGACTTCCTAGATCCTTCGCGAAAAGCCTGAAATAACATTAAATTCTGAGTGAGTTTTTCTTTAAACTGAATATAATATTTAAGAATCAATCAGTTCACTAAAGTCATCTACTAGAATATTATTCTATTATTAACAATAGAATGCAGACAGGGCGCCTGGGTGGCTCAGTCAGTTAAGTGTCTGTCTTCAGCTAAGGTCATGATCCCAGGGTTCTGGGATCACCCCATCAGGCTTCCTGTTCAGTGGGAAGTCTGCTTCTCCCTCTCCCTCTGCCCCTCCCTTCCACTTCTGCACTCATGCATGCTCTCTCTCTCTCTCC
This sequence comes from Mustela putorius furo, assembly GCF_011764305.1. Taxonomy (NCBI): domain Eukaryota; kingdom Metazoa; phylum Chordata; class Mammalia; order Carnivora; family Mustelidae; genus Mustela; species Mustela putorius. Next base: position 19,424,425 of record NW_025421998.1, read on the forward strand.
CCACCCCACCCTCAAATAAAATAAAATTAAAAAAATAAGAGTGCAAACTTTGTATACCTGAAACTAAAATATATTCAAATTAAAAAAAATAAGAATGTAGATTATGTAAGAACATAAGAATATGTATGTGATACTGCCCAAAAAACCCTCACGTTTTCTGTGTGCTCAATTATTACAACCATGGAAAAATATCTGATTAAAATTGAAAGGGTATTAAAAATAATACAATAATTTTATTGAAGTCATGAGTTTTGGGAGTGATAAAATAATGTTACTACTTTAATTCTCTAAGTCAACTAGTAAGTGATTTGAATTTGTTGTTTTATTTAAGAAATATACACTGTGGTAAAAGAGAGCTGTATTTATTCAATAAATATTTAGTGACAGCTCACTAATCTGCTGGGTCCTGAAAGGTATTTAACATTTATCTTCATCATCAGTCCACCCCAAAAGTCTCTAGGGGGACTAACAAACATAAACCGAGAGTAAGCAATATAGACCCAAATATATTTAAGTGTCAAGTCTGTGTGTAGACTACATGTTAGAAGCAAGCAAGATTTACTAACAACAAAAACAAGGCAATGAACCTTCATGGGAAACATGGGAAAAGAGCTAGGTAGACTTTAGAGAATGGATGTACTCAGAGAGATGAACTGAAAGGAACCCAATCCTAGTTCCTTATATGAGGGGCACCTGGGTGGCTCAGGTCATAATCTCAGGATCCTGGGGTCAAGCCACCCCCTGTCCCCCGGGGGGTCTGGTACTCCTTCTCCTTCTGTATACCCCTTGTGCTCTCACTCTCTCTCAGATGAATAAAATCTTCTAAAAAATTATAAAAAAATATGAAAGAAGGCATTAAATGGGAAAAATATGCCACAGTCAAGGAAAAATGAATATATGCACTTGTACCTACTGAAGAGTATGAAATAAAATTGGCTAAAATTAAAAATTAGACCTTGGAAACCTTATTTTAAAAAGTCCGATTTTATGATTCTGACTCAAATACAGTTATGCTTTTCTTTACGGTAGAGGAATCAAAATTCTTCTAAGCAGAGAAGAGATGTAAGAGCAATATTCACAGGAGATATTGCAAAGCAGAAAGATAAAGTTGGAGAAATTAAATATGGTAAATTATTACTGCAATACGAGGTGATGAAGGCTTAGATGAGTTTGCAGAAGCAAAAGAAAGAAAAATAAAAAAGTAAGAGACACTCCAAAGGAAAAAATTAACAGTGCTTTTGAAAATCAATCTGAATGTCCAAAAGTAAAGATGACTTAAAGATTTTTGAGGCTGGGGGCACCTGGGTGGCATTTCTATGACTAGTTTCACTAGTGATGATGGCAAATCACTATGCAAACATTCTTCTCTATTACGCTCCAATCTTTTAAACATATTAAAATTTTAAAACGAGTTTTAAAAAGCTTAAGATTCTAACACCGTTTCTGGCTACCATCCAATACTCATCTGCCTTTCCTGTAAAACTCAGCTCCCACCAATTTCCATCTATACATCTTAAGAAAGAAAAACATACCTTTTTACACTTTGAAATACTTTGGTCTTTCTCCCCACTTTTTTTCCTTCGTTTATCATTAACCTTGGAAACTCTCGAAGCAGTTAGAGTAATCGATGTTGGGGTGTGCTGAAATGCAGTATATAATTCCACAGGAACTTCATCCCCACTCTCAGTTGCACTGGTATCACCATCTTCCAAGGCAAAACAGAAACTATTGTACTTGTAATACTATTTCAAACAAAACAAAAAACAAACTACATGGCATTCTATGTGGCAAACTGTTATATCTCCATCTGTCTGAAGAATAAACATTTTTTCTTACTTCCTCACCTCAACGACACTTCAAATGCAAACTACAAGTACCATTTCTTACACACTGAACTAGATACAAAAGTTTGACATTACACAGACATAGTGTGACTGTGGGAAAGCAGCACTTGCATAAACTGCAAGGAAATTCACAATTCCCTATGAAGGGGAATTTAGTCATATCTAGCAAAATTCTACATTTATTACCCTTTCATCCAGTAATCCCATTTCTAGTATGTATTCAAAGATAAAGTGAACGAAACCCCCCCCAAAAAAAAACCCTTATCCAGGAGAGTTTCATTGAAGGTACTACTTGTAATAACATAAACAAAAAATAAAAAAATACTGGAAACATCCTAAATGTCCATCAAACAGGAAGAGTTCAATTAACTATGATTATTCAAAACCATTTGTACTAGTATTGTTTTAAGCCAAAATCAAAGTTATATTGTAGTTACACTTCTAAAATCTATTCTTAAAAATGAAAAACTACTACTCCATTATGATAAACTAACGGATCACCATCTCTCTGAAGAGCAAACATATTTTAATACTTCTTTAAACCAATATAACTTTGTAGAAAAACATGGATGATTTATAATTTTTATTTTCCTCTACTTCCTACGTTTTCTAAAATAAGTACATTCTTATTCTATAATCTGTTAAAAAAAGAATATTTAAAATCTCTACCTGATTGTAAGTCATATACACAATCAACATTCACTGCTAAGGTGTTTACATCTGACTAAAATACGCAGGCCACCCAATTCTCTTGCTCATACTGATCTTCATTTAGTATAGATTCTTTTCACCTACCTGACATATTCTCCCTTTTCCGGCGTTGTAGTAGCACTGCCCTCTCTTTATCCAAACTCCTGTATTAAAATATTAATGATTATTTATCAAACTTTCATGAATTTAGGTGTAAGCAGCTTGGTTTTAAACGTGATAAACTTTACAATTTCTCTAATATGTTTTTACTGAAAAATGAAAAGTATAAAATATTATGTATTATCCCTTGCCTTAGTTAGATCTTATCCAGCGTAATCAGCAGCAGATGCCAGTTAAGTGACTCTACTGTACTTCTAAGAAAAAAACCTTTTACTTAGGAAACAGCAAAAAGTCTGTTAAAAAAAGGATGCTATTTCATGAAAAAGATGGGGTTATCTTGAAGGGATGGAAAGAAATCAATCAACCTCAACATACCTCTATAAAGTGACCTTATGCACATATTTTTAAGAGAAAAAAATGAAATGTGGCAAAAACTATAGTATACTATCACTTACCTAAGTAAGGTAAGAAATACAAGTATGTATGTATATATCTGTTTCTAATAAGGAAACAATGGAAAGAATAATCCATTTTTTATCCTACTTCAGGGGTGGAAGGACATAATCACATTAGCATATAGTCATAAAAATAAAGTACAAAACAATCCTAAAAATAAAAAGTAACTAGATTATTCATATATTTCTGACAGGAATATAAAATGGTACAACTGATCCACAAAATAGTTGGGCAATTTTGTGTAAAACTAAACATGCTACTACCATGTGACTGAACAACTGCACTTTCAGGCATTTATCCCAGAGAAAACAAACTTAACACTCACACCAAAACCTGTACACAAATGTTCACAGCCACTTTATCTGTAATAGCCCAAAAGTGGAAAAGACCCAAATGTCCAATGGGTAGGTGGTTACTGTACATATATATCACAGAACACTACTCCGCAATAAGAACGAACAAAATACTAGTAACATGCAACGAATTAGCTGGCTCTCCCGAGAATTACGCTGAGTAAAAAAAGCCAATCCCAAAGGTCACATACTGTATGATTCCATTTATATAACATCTTTGAAATGACAAAATTATAGTCATGGATTACAGATTACAGCAGTGGAGTTGCCAAAGGTCAGGTATGAGACGGGTGGGAGAAGTGGGAGGTGGTGTGGCTGTAAAATGCAACATTAGGGATCCTCTCCATGGAAATGTTTTGTTTCTTGACTGTATCAATGTCAATATCCTAACCGTAATACTGTATTAATAGTTTTGCAACATGTCACCACAGGGGCAACTGGGTGAAGTATATACAGAATTTCTGTATTATTTCATAACTGTATATGAATCTGTAATTAACTCAAAATAAAACGTTTTATTTTAAAAAATCCACCAAAAATAAAATAACATCAACATAGTGTGTATTCAGCTGGTATTATAATCACAGTGAAATCCTTTTAAGGGACTTTAAACACAATAACTATACATTCCTTGTGGCATATAACTTAAGAAAAAAAGTTCTGAACTCTTTTATATAGGGGCAGCACCTGGCTGGCTCAGCAGTGGAGCATGCAACTCTTGATTTCAGGGTCATGAATTTGAGCCACAATTTGGGTGTAGAATTCACATAATAAATAAATAAATAAATGGATGAATGAATAAATAAATAAATAAACTGTTTTACGTAATCATATGGTTGGGTGCTAGTGTTGGTATTGTTACTCTGAGACCACTGTATTTTTCTATGAAATGAAGCAACTAAGAAATTGGTGAGATTCTAATTACATTACTGTCTATACTGCTGGGAACTAGGATGTAAAAATGGGATAAAGAAACGGCTAAATGAAAACTTTATATTCCTAAATTTAAACTGCAATTATCTGTATAAACTCATGTACTTTATCTTAAAAATAACACACAAAACGTATTTCCTAGCTTTGTCTAAAACAACAAAGACCTAGGAACATGACCAATCCGGTAGGAAGGAGCATGACTAGCTCTCAGATTCTACAACTGAAAACCAATTCTCAAGTTAGAGGCACAAGAGTATAAAATAAGCTCAAGACGACTTCTTACACCAGAAAGCACAAAACCTATCAAGTACCAGTAGGTTACGGTCATAAGGGCTCAAGAGCAAACTTGATGAGGTTCCCAATGACCAAAACTGGACAAAATTTGAGTATCAATAAGAATAATAACTGCAACAGACTGATATCCAAGATGTTTAAATCCCTGAATTCATAATGATACTTAAATTTCTTTTCAGTATTCTGAACACTAGTAAATAAAAGGTCAGAATCAACAAGCATTTATCCTGCCTTTCCTTACCGAAATACAGTTGACTCTTGAACAACATGAAGAGTTAGGGTCACCAACCCCCCCTCCCCATGCAATCAGGTATCTGCATATAACGTTTGATTTTCCAAAAACTTAAACTACTGAAAGCCTACTATTGAATGTCAGCCTACTGATAACATAAACTGTTGATTAACACATATTTGGTATATGCATTATACATTCTTACAGTAGAAGTGCACCAGAGAAAAGAAAATGTAATTAAGAGGGGGCAGCTGGGTGGCTCAGTCAGTTGAGCATCTTGTCTTCCGCTCAGGTCATGATCCTAGGGTCCTGGGATTAAGCCCCACATTTGAATCTGCTGGCTCCCTGCTCAGCAGGGAGTCTGCTTCTCCCTCTTCATCTGCCTCTCTCCCCAACACCTCGTGCCCTCTCTTTCTCTCTCAAATAAGTAAAATTTAATTTAAAAAAGAAAATGTGATTAAGGAAGTCATAAAAATCATTTACTTATTCTATTGAAAAAAATTCACATTAAAAAAAGAAAAAATCCACATTTAAGTGGATCTGCACAGATCACAACTATGCTGTTCAAGGGTCAACTGTATTTCTTCAGAGAACTGAACAGTTAATATGGGAGAGTTTGTTTCTATAGAACTATTCCAGCTAGTAAGTTATAAGCAATAAGATTAACATGGCACTAACTTGCAACCCCTATTAATGGATCTAAATAAGGACTATCAATCAGTATGTCCTATCACAGAGACAACCAGATATTATGTGCTATCTGACAGAACAGAGTCCATGAAAAATCCTCCTCTCAGCACTCCCCAAAAAATCAAACCTACAATCCCATCACACACTTGTTTACAGAAATACAAAGGACATAGAAGCTGGTTATTATCATGATAATGCAATCAGCAAACAAATCAGAACAAACAATTCAGTTCCTTAAAAGGGAGACCAGAGTTGGTGGGGTGATGAAAGGAGGTTTGTATTACCAGAGTCTTAAGAGACAGATGTGTATCAACCAATCAGTATTTTAACCGTGGCTGAATGATAATAAATTTTATTGCATGTATCATAATGGTTTGGGGTTGATTTTTTTAAAAATTCTTTTACAGATACATATTGAAAGACATATAAATATATATATATAGAAATACATAGGGATACATGTGTATGAAATACTATATCTGGGACTCCCATTAAAATGTGTGAAAGGGAGAAGATATATATATGACAGTATAAATGAAAAAGATTATTGAAAATTATTGAAGCAGGGTGGTGGAACAATGATTTTTTATGGAATACATGGATCTTGTAACTCTTGAACATAGTGCACTCCCGTGAAAAAAAGATGCCATCACTTAGAAGATGTGCTATTTTATGCACTATTAATAAATTTAAAAAAAAAATCCACAAAGTAAACTGTGGCATATTATCAATAGAGAGACTCTTTTAGAGATGTCAGAATTAAAAAAAAAAAAAAAGAACATAAAAATGAAAAGTTTACCTTAGAATTGATGAAACACAGTAAAATCCATTAATTGTTTAATCCAGAATTCATACATAAACCTCTCTTAACGGAAGATTGCTTCAGTAAATTAACTGGCAATCTTGTAAGTATGCACAACTTACCTAGGCTGACAACGTTCACATAAGTATGTATCAGGAATATGCTGCCTGTCAATCCCCATGCAGTCAATATGTTGCCAAACACTTAAAGAAAAAGCAGAACATATAAAATGTTAACAGAATATTCTTAATTTAAGATGTGATTGTCTATTTAACTATCACTTCATAAGCACCCACTTTGAGTTTAGCACTGTAAAAGGTGCTGTGAGGAATTCATAGAAATATGTCCTTGGGGAGATAAAACTAAGATGCAAAGACAAGACGACAAATATAGGATTTTATATATATATATATATATATATATATATATATATATATATATATATATTTATTTCTAAAGCAAATATAACTTTTAATGTGAAAGGTAGTATACATTATAAATATTCTCAAAAGTCACAGCATGAAGATGTCCACACTATTTGAAGTTAATGGGAAAATAACCCTGGTGAATAATGGACTTGAATTAAAACCTCATCTGGGAGATTAGAAAGAAAAGGTGTCATTATAGTAACTTTTCTCAAGTAGACAGATATAAGGAGCAACAGCCAGCAGGCAGTTATCTATATGAAGGGGGATTTTCATTCTGAGACATAAAGGGGGTAGAACCGGATTAGTAAAGTGTAGTCAGATTACACAGGACTCAAAATTCAGGATGTGTACATATCTCCTCTGACAGGCACGAGGTAACACTAGAGGTGCTTTGGTGGTATACAGTTAATTCAAAGAAGTTAGGAAACCCAAAGTAGAAAAACCAACTAAGACAATTTTCCAACATTCCAAAACTTAAAGAAGGACAGAACTAGAAAGCAGCAGAGAAGATAAGTTAAAGAATCCAAGATACATTCCATAAGGATAGGGATTAAACCTATTCTGTCCTCAAATTATTTTTATAGAATACATGGATCACTTTGAGGCAATCTCTCAATTTGCTACTATTACTTATTTTGTTGCCAGGACTTTAATTGGCCCAAAGCTGATAGATAGATAGACAGACAGATAGATCTTAATTACTCTTTATATAATAATTAGCCATTTCAAATATATCTCTAATGAGTTAACTATAGTATGCTTTCCACTTCTAAACTGGGAAAGCTGGGAAAAGACCTGGTAGGAAGTGGAAGGTAACAAAATATAAGATGTGGGGGGGAAAGTGAGAAATAAAAGCAGAGCACCTGACAAGGCAGGTTAGAATAACAAACTGAATTAAATTTGGTAAGTAATAATGTCATGCAGATAAAAGTAGAAACAAAACTAGAAAATGCAATAAATGATCTGAGCTCTAGATGTCAAACTTGAAAGAGGAGTATAGGCTGGAGGTACATGGACATACACAGAGGCAATACAGAACAAAAAGAGGAAAAAAGGTAAAGCCTTGCAAATATACTACGGATTAAGCAGTAGAAAAATAGAACAACAAGAACAACAAAAAAAACCCAGATTCATAAAAGAGAGCAGTTGCTGAGAAGCAAATACCTTGAACAATCCAAAAACTGAACCGGTCCTTCAAGAATTTGCAGACAGGTATAAATCCTAAGGACTATTTCACTATTTTCTAATTGAGATAATTCTATATTATATCTAGATCATTGTAATGAAATCGAAAGAAAACACTGCATTAAAATGAAAACACTGCCAAATGGTATGTAATTTATCACATTAGATAAGATCAGCTAAGAGAAAGCTATTATTACATGATCAGTTAAAATATGAACTAAAATTTCCTAATTATTTAAAAAATAATGAAGAAAACAAGTTATCATTGAAGTTATTTTTTTAGTTTTTAAATTTACCTCCTGAATAAATTTACTGAGGTGACTGTTCATACTAATGATATGTGTCACAGGTAATAAGTATTTATTTTAAAATTTTAAAAGGTATCACAATAATTTTATTAAAATTAATTCAAAATATCACATCTTTACACAAAAATGCCGAATTTCACTCTCCAGTTAAGACTAATTCCTTCCTTCTGGCAAAAGTAAATCAACTTTTTAAAATATAACCCTATATGCATGTTTTTATCAATAACTTCCAACTCCTAATCATGTAATAGATGGGAAGAATATTACAAATAATGCAAAGTAATTTATATTTGGCTTTAAGATGTATTTTTACACTCATACTCAAATATGGGTATATGCTATACTATTTCAAATCAAATAATGAAGCATTGCCACAAACATCTGACCTAGGAAATTGTGTAAAGCCACCGAAGTATCTTACCCCCTACAGTACACTGCTTAAATCCTCTCTGCTTCCCACTCTGTACAAGGGATGGACTCAGTAACTTTCAGGCTGAAATCCTACAGTTCCCTCTCCATCTTCCCCAACTCCCTCCCCTGCAAAAAATCAAAAAACAAAACAAAACAGAAAAAAAAAAAACAAAAACAAAAACAAAAAATGAAAACAAAACCCCACTTTCTGTCCCAATCACACCTTCTCTAGGGGAGGAGGCCTTTCTTGGTGGTTGAACCAGGGTTGGGGGAGGGGAGACTGTGGTTCTGGTTCAAGGAGACTCCAGAGGGCTGCAAGGTTCAAGTCAAAAGGAGGTGAGAGAGTCAGGTCAAACAAACATCAATCAAAATGTGTAATTCCCCCAAACTGGAAAATCACAGTTGACTATACAGCACAAATAATTCCAAAGGAAATTCAGAGGGCTCATTTTTCTATCTTGTCTACCATTATATGCAGTTGTATTATTATTGGATGAGCAAAAAGAGAGATGGGATCCTACACGAATGACGTTCAGAACCAACTGCCTATTACTCAGTTAATAAGGAGGATTTCTAACAAACTCTAATAGAGCTTCGTTCCCATAAGAAATCTTTCTAGCAAAACACACTGCATTGATAGTAGCAATGCATCAAAAAAAATGTGGACACCAATTCCTTTAAAAGTGACTTTATCTTTTCCAAGAATAACAATCAAAGGTTAGCAACATTCAAGAAGAGTAAACGAACAGCGTAAGGTATTTTACCTGCATTTGTCACAACAGATCATATATCCATCATCATGTGTAAAACCACATATGCACCTGGTTACATCAGTACCGTAACTGCCATCCTCAGATGTGCTGATTGTTGTAGCACTGGAAGTTTCATCAAAGTTAGGAGTGGCAAATATGCCTACTTCATTTTTGCTAATAAGAACTGATGGAGGAGGGGAAGCCGGAGGTGTTGGAGGAGGACGAGCACCATAATTATGGTCCTGGATAATTGAACACAAATACAGCACAATATAATTCCAACAACAGTATGAACTTAGATAAAAATCAATCCTTAATTTGAATATTCAAGAAATATGAAATTGACCCATTTCTTCCCTAATACCTTTAAAATAATGACTTGTGAAGCTAGAAATTAAACCATACTAGTAAGAGAAAATGTCTACCCAACCTCAGTCACCTGCACAGGGACTGGACTTCCCTCAAACTCCATGCCCTCACCTCCCTAATCAAAAGATATCCTCAAAATCTTTTGGTTAAAGAGCTCCGCTTTCAAGATAGAAGCAGGTATAAGATGTGAAGATAGGGGTTAAAAACAAAACAACAAAAAAAAACCCACAAAAAAATCTTGGGAATGTGGAGACATTCTTAAAGAATAACAAAAACAACTAATAAAGACATATTATCCCTATATAGATTTTTTAAAATTTGGTGTTTATTCTGGTCCCAGAGGTAAAAATCCGTCATAACTGTACCTGGATAGTATCACAAATGTGTCCAGTTCTCTGTTACAATCTAACTTGTACCTAGCTATGCAACAAGTGAATGAGTTTAGATAAGCCTTCATTTTTTCAGCTATGAAATGGGGACAAAAATTATGCCCATCTGATGAAGCTGGTTTGGAAGATTAAATGAGATAATATATGTAAAAATGTTTAAAGTCTGGCACAAAAGTGCTCAATAAGTAGCAATTATGTAATTTATTATAAAATTACTATATAATTTAGAATCAACAGTAGATAGTAAATACAACCCTATGTTTTTTTTTATAGAGAAGGTAAAGAATTATAACACTAAACTATTAATAGCATAAAATGCATAATAACAGGAGTAAGATTAATAATAAAACTTCTAGGGAATGCCTCCTTTAGAATTTTAATCCCTCAATATAGTGAGAGTAATAAAGTTAAACTATAAATTACATACCTAATTATTTAGATAATATAAAGCAAGTATTTTTTCTAAATATTGTTTTAGGCACAATACCACATCTTCTTTCAACATCTAGATATAAAATAACCTTTGAGAGAAATGTTGGACACTTACCGCATAGGGCAAACCGATGTAACTGTGTGAATGATGCGAGCTGCTGGTATATAACTGGTGGGGATAACTGTTGGATTTCTCAACTACCACAGGGCTAGCTTCTACGGATTCTGGTCTGGAGGGGGAAGAGTTGCATTAAAGAGAATTCCACTCATTTTTGTTCTGTTCATGCATTTAAAATTCTAAGCATTTATTTCATATAACTTGTTTCTACACAAATGTCATTATTTCTATACAAATGTTTTTTCACAGTAGGTAGACACCCTGTGGACAAGATACATCCTATATATCCTATCTAGATTCTGTGTCCTAACAACAAAACTTTTAAGTAAAATAGTATCTTGCCTCCAAGTTCAAATATAGTTGCCCTCTCACTAAGAAAAATTATCAGGGGTGCCTGGGTGGCTCAGTGGGTTAAGCCGCTGCTTTCGGCTCAGGTCATGATCTCAGGGTCCTGGGATGGAATCCCGCATCGGGCTCTCTGCTCAGCAGGGAGCCTTCTTCCTCCTCTCTCTCTCTCTCTCTCTCTGCCTGCCTCTCTGCCTACTTGTGATCTCTCTCTCTCTCTCTCTGTCAAATAAATAAATAAATAATCTAAAAAGAAAAAAGAAAAATTATCAGAGATTAAACATTCTTTAATATACTCAGTGGCACTGGGGACACTAAACACAGGGGAGGAGGAAAGTGGCAGAAACAATTTAAACAGGAGGAAGAACACACTGAATCTCCATGGAACCCAATGTCAATGTTAAGTACACATTTCAATGTTCAAAACTGTAGGTCTACGTTAGTGTGCCAAGATGTAACAAAGCTCTGGAAAATATCATTAAAGTTAATGAATAGTTAAGAATAAATAATAGTAAAATAATAGTAATTAATAAATAAGTAATAAATAAAGTTAAGAAATAGGAAACTTCACAATGAACCAAGGTTTGCTTATAAAAAAAATAGAAGCAGCAGGTAGAGTTATACTGATCAGCAGTTCTCACCTGTAATGGTTAGGTGATGATGACCTGACCATCAACTGATACAAATGGGACTAAATATGAGTAAGGAAGTAGGTAGTAAACCTACTTCTGAAGCCAATTCAGAATAAAATTACTTTCTGGCTTGCATACACAAAACATGACCTGTTTCTGCGCCTTTATTCTTACCGCAGCCATCAACTGAGAAGATTTTTTTCGTAACACTCCTTCTCTTACCTCTCATTAAAAACTTGCCCTTAGAACTTAGTACTTTTGCACTCGTCGTGGTTTAATACTTCTTAATGTACTTACACCCTAGCTTCATATATCTATAGTCAACTGCTTCTTGATATACTGCTCCCCCCCACTCCCCTGTACAAAGTCTCAATTTAGCTCTAAGTGGCTGCTGTTGTTGAGATCTAGTATTACACAATCAGGAAAGAAAGGAAGCACAAACTGAAGTTGTCACATGGTTCTAGAGGAAAGAGCAGAAGAGCCTCCAAAAATGTTCTGAATACTTTGACAATCAATGCCTATGCTGTTATTTAAAAAATTGATTACTTTCTTTTAAAAAAGAAATTTTTAAATTTTAAAATCAACACATTCTCACTGCATAAAACTTAAATACATAAGAAAGTGAAAGATGTCTTCATCCAAATCTCAAACATACCCATGTTAAGAAGCCATGTAACTCCCTCTAAATTTTTCCTATCCATAAATAAATCTAAGAGCTGTTTATTTTTTCTTCATTTTTTAAACATACAATGTATTTTTTGTTTCAGGGGTACAGGTTTGTGATTCATTAGTCTTACACAATTCACAGCGCTCACCATAGCACAAACCCTCTTCAATGACCACCACCCAGCCACCAGAGCTGTTTATTTAAAAAACTGAGAATATACTGGGGCACCCAGGTGGCTTAGTCAGTTGGGCAGATGCCTTTGGCTCAGGTCATGATACCAGGGACCTGGGATGGAGCCCCGCATGGGCTCCTTGCTTGTCAGGAGCCTGGTTCTCCCCCTCCCTCTGCTTGCCACTCCTCCTGCTTGTTCCCTCTCTCTGTCAAATAAATAATTTTTTGAAAAAATTATAAAAAGTGAGAATATTCTCTATTTGCTTTTTCATAATCAGCTTTTTCCATCTGTCAATATCAATACTTATTACCTTATTTTTGCTAATAACTACTGACTTCAATATATAAGTGTACATAGTACTTAACAATTTCCCCATTCAGGAGAGGATGCCTGGGTGGTTCTGTCAGTTAAAGTGTCAGACTCAATTTTGGCTCAGGGCATGATCTAGGATTGTGCAATCCAGCCCCACATGGGCTCCATGCTCAGCACACCGGCCACTTGGGAGTCTCTCTCCCTTTCCATTTGTCCCTCCCCCCACTACACATCCTCTCTAAAAAGAAAGAAAACAGTGGCGCCTGGGTGGCTCAGTGGGTTAAAGCCTCTGCCTTAGGCTCAGGTCATGATTCCAGGGTCCTGGGATCGAGCCCCCATCAAGCTCTCTGCAAAGCAGCTCTCTGCTTCTTCCTCTCTCTCTCTGCCTGCCTCTCTGCCTACTTGTGATGTCTGTCAAATAAATAAATCTTAAAAACTAAATAAATAAGTAAAAAAAAAAAAGAAAACAATTTCCTTACTGGTGATATTCAGTTTTCATTGTTAAAGGCATCACTGCATTTGCATAATACATGGGAGTATTTCTACAATATGATCCCTGGGAGATAGAAATGCTCAACAGAAAGGTAAATGCATATAAAATGGATAGGTACTAGCAAACTGCCTTTGAGTGATTTACAATATCAATTGCTTTAAAATTCTTAAACAATTACACAGAAGGAAGAAGTCGGGGTGGCTCAGTCAGCAAAGCATCTGACTCTTGACTTCACCTGACTCGTGATCTCTGGGTCTCAGGATTGAGCCCCATGTTGGGTTCTATGCTAGCTAGGAGGCTGCTCATGGATTCTCCCCTCCTCTCTACCTATGCCCCTCCCATGGCCTGTGCTTGAGCATGCTGCCTCTTTCTCAAATAGATAAATAAATCTTTTTTTTAAAAATTATGATGGGGCACCTGGGTGCCTAAGTGGGTTAAAGCCTCTGACTTCGGACTCAGGTCATGACCCATGGTCCTGGAATCAAGCCCCGCATTGGGCTCTCTGCTCAGTGGGGAGCCTGCTTCCTCCCTCTCTCTCTCTCTCTGCCTGCCTCTCTGCCTACTTATGATCTCTGTCAAAAAAATAAAATCTTCAAAAATAAAAATAAAAAATAAAAAAAATTATGTTGAAGGAAGAAGTGAAATTTAGGGAATTCCTGATCTATAATACTATTATTAAGGCAACATGGAGGTATTCTGGCCAAAAGAGAAAGATTCAGACTTAAAGAATTAGATCAAACTCTAAATATACTACTAAGGAGTATAGCAAAAACTTCGGCATTTTGGAGTAGTTAATGGTTCAGTCTAAAATATTTTTCAGCACAAATGCAGTTAAGTTCAAGCATGTAAATAAGTCACAAATGCATAACCTCATGATTCAAATTACATCTGTACCACTATTATAGAAGAAAGCAGAAATTTTTTATCAAGATCCTCATTTCTACTAGAGGGTATTATGCTTAGCGAAATAAGTCAAGCGGAGAAAGACAACTATCATATGATCTCCCTGATATGAAGAAGTGGAGATGCAATGTGGGGGGGTTGGGGGGTAGGAAAAGAAAAAATGAAAGAAGGTGGGATTGGGAGGGAGACAAACCATAAATCTCAAAAAACAGACTGAGGGTTGCTGGGGGTAGCGGGGACGGGAGAGGGTGGTGGGGATATGGACATTGGGGAGGGTATGTGCTATGATGAGTGCTGTGAAATGTGTAAATCTGGCGATTCACAAACCTGTACCCCTGGGGATAAAAATACACTGTATGTTTATTAAAAAATAAATAAATAAATTTAATTAAAAAAAAAAAAAAGATCCTCATTTCTAATGCTGCTGCTTATACCAAAAGTAATTTTAAGAAGGTGGTAATGGTCACTTTTTAAAAAATAATCTGGTTGATGGGGTGCCTGGGTGGCTCAGTCAGTTTAAGCATTTGCCTTCTGCTTGGGTCATGATCACAGGGTCCTGGGATCCAGCCCCAAATCAGGCTCCCTGCTCAGCAGGAGTCTGCTTCTCCCTCTGCCTGCCCCTCTCCCCCACTTACACATACTCTCTAATAAATAAATAAAATCTTTTTAAAAACATTAAAGAAAAAATATTTTAAAGATTTTTCCTGACCCGTAAGATAGCATTTAAAAAAAGTCATACAACATATATCTTTAGAAATATTCTTTATGGGGCGCCTGGGTGGCTCAGTGGGTTAAAGCCTCTGCCTTCAGCTCAGGTCATGATCCCAGGGTCCTGGGATCGAGCCCCGCATCGCGCTCTCTGCTCAGCGGAGAGCCTGCTTCCTCCTCTCTCTCTGCCTGCCTCTCATCTACTTATAATCTCTGCCTATCAAATAAATAAATAAAATCTTTAAAAAAAAAAAAAAGAAATATTCTTTATAAGTTTCATGGTGCTAAATATCCTCAAAACTCTACATTTCCGTAACACTGTAAACATGAAAACAACTTTGTGACAAATACCAAAAGTCAAACATCTTTTGATCCAGTAATGCCATTTTCAGGAATTTATCCTAAGAAAGTAATTCCCACTAGATGAAGACCTGCAGATTTGAGATGTTTATTGTAATACTATTCATAAAACAATATGTAAGAGGAGAACTCATTTAAATATCCAGTCAAAAAATGACTAATTAGGGGCGCCTGGGTGGCTCAGTGGGTTAAGCCGCTGCCTTCAGCTCAGGTCATGATCTCAGGGTCCTGGGATCGAGTTCCGCATCGGGCTCTCTGCTCAGCAAGGAGCTTGCTTCCTCCTCTCTCTCTCTGCCTACTTGTGATCTCTCCCTGTCAAATAAATAAAATCTTAAAAAAAAAAAAAAAGACTAATTTTATCCAAGCAAACCTACTATATTTATAGATGGGTAACACCTTGGCAGGAACTCCTAGTAACAAAAACCACTATACTGAGATTACAGAAGTTTTCCTCAAAATCTTCTGGACCATTTCATAAAGCTTTAATAAATTTCTAATGTAGAGCTAAAGGGATAATATGCAATAACAAATTTTTATGTGAATGGTTGCTATAGTGCTCTGTTTAGCCTATATACTTATATATATATCTACACACACACACACAAACACACATATAAATACGAATATAGAGATACCATTTATCATAAAGAAACATTAGCATACTTCTATACATAATTATGTATCAAAACATAAATCATGCTGCTTTTTTCATCCTATAGACCAATAGGATTTCACCTATATAATTTTGATGTCAGTTTTCAAGTAGTAAGATACTTACTTGTACTCACTCATATATGGCTTTGTATGTGTTTTTAAATCACTGAACCAATGATCACTATTAAAGAGATACTCTCTATCCATGGGAAACTTTCCAAAAGATAGTCACTTTCTAATCTGAGAATTCAGTGTTTAAAAAAATAACATGCAATTAAAGTATTCATAATACATGAGCACTAAGGGGGCACCTGGGTGGTTCAGCTGGTCGAGGGTCCAACTCTTGGTTTTGGCTCCAGACATGATCTTATAGGGTCATGAGATGGAGCCCCATGTTTGGTTCTGAGCACAGCAGGAAATGTGCTTTTTTTCTTCTCCCTCTGCCCCTACCCCTGTTCGCACATGCTCTAATAGATGAATCTTCAAAAATAAATATAGATACATGCAATAAGGTATGGCCAAATGGTCAAAACAGAATTTGTAATGAACTCTCCTTTTCAAAATTCTGAATTCTGTTTCCCACAAATTGAGGACATGAAATGCATATACAGAGTTTCTAATATGCAACTTGGCTCTAAAACCAAATTTTAAAATATGCTCTCTTAATCATCAAGACAGCATGGTACTGGCACAAAAACAAACACATAGATCAATAGAACAGAACAGAGAGCCCAGAAATAGACCCTCAACTCTATGGTCAACTAATCTTTGACAAAGCAGGAAAGACTGTCCAATGGAAAAAAGACAGCCTCTTTAATAAATGGTGTTGGGAAAATTATCTGGATAGCCACATGCAGAAAAATGAAATTGGACCATTTCCTTACACCACACACGAAAATAGACTCAAAAAATAATGAATACTGTTATGCTGAAAATAAATAAATTTAATTAAAAAAATAATAAAATAAATAAACAAAATATTTAAATAATAATAAATTTTTTTTTTTAAATGGATGAAGGACCTCAATGTGAGAAAAGAATCCATCAAAATCCTTGAGGAG
This sequence comes from Mustela putorius furo, assembly GCF_011764305.1. Taxonomy (NCBI): domain Eukaryota; kingdom Metazoa; phylum Chordata; class Mammalia; order Carnivora; family Mustelidae; genus Mustela; species Mustela putorius. Next base: position 19,441,538 of record NW_025421998.1, read on the forward strand.
AACACAGGCAGCAACCTCTTCGACCTCAGCCACAGCAACATCTTCCTAGGAACATTGCCAAAGGCAAGGAAGCAAGGGCAAAAATGAACTATTGGGACTCTATCAAGATCAAAAGCTTTTGCACGGCAAGGAAACAGTTAACAAAACCAAAAGACAACTGACAGAATGGGAGAAGATATTTGCAAACGACATACCAGATAAAGGGCTAGTGTCCAAAATCTATAAAGAACTTAGCAAGCTCAACACCCAAAGAACAAATAATCCAATCAAGAAATGGGCAGAGGACATGAACAGACATTTCTGCAAAGACATCCAGATGGCCAACAGACACATGAAAAAGTGCTCCATATCACTCGGCATCAGGGAAATACAAATCAAAACCACAATGAGATATCACCTCACACCAGTCAGAACGGCTAAAATCAACAAGTCAGGAAATGACAGATGCTGGCGAGGATGCGGAGAAAGGGGAATCCTCCTACAATGTTGGTGGGAATGCAAGCTGGTGCAACCACTCTGGAAAACAACATGGAGGTTCCTCAAAATGTTGAAAATAGAACTACCTTATGACCCAGCAATTGCACTACTGGGTATTTACCCTAAAGATACAAAGGTAGTGATCCGAAGGGGCATGTGCACCCGAATGTTATAGCAGCAATGTCCACAAGAGCCAAACTATGGAAAGAACCTACATGTCCATCAACAGATGAATGGATAAAGATGATGTGGTATATATACACAATGGAATACTATGCAGCCATTAAAAGAAATGAAATCTTGCCATTTGCGACGACGTGGATGGAACTAGAGGGTATCATGCTTAGCGAAATAAGTCAAGCGGAGAAAGACAACTATCATATGATCTCCCTGATATGAAGAAGTGGAGATGCAACATGGGGAGTTAAGGGGGTAGGAGAAGAATAAATGACACAAGTTGGGATTGGGAGGGAGACAAACCATAAGTGACTCTTAATCTCACAAAACAAACTGAGGTTGCTGGGGGGAGGGGAGTTGGGAGAAGGGGGGTGGGGTTATGGACATTGGGGAGGGTATGTGCTATGATGAGTGCTGTGTGTGTAAACCTGGCGATTCATAGACCTGTACCCCTGGGGATAAAAATATATGTTTATAAAAAATAAAAAATTTTAAAAAATGCTCTCTTAAAAAAGAAATATGCTCTCTTATTGACTACGCCAACACCAGATACTGACCGGTTTTTTTGGAAGTTCCTTAATAGCTAATAAATGCAGAAGGAATGATCAAAGTAGAAAAATCACGAATTTTCAACCCTCTAGAGATGATGGATTTAGGCAAAAGATAGCCAATGAATGCTAAAACCTTGAAAGGCTGAAAGCTGACGGACAGATAAGGCTGACAACACCTGAACCCGCTGATCTTTCTTGTCATCACTGAAAGTTAGACAACCAAGTTTTCTGTGCCTCTCTCATACTATGCAACAGAAATTACAAGGTCCCACTTTTAAAGTATCATGCTGCAAAGAAAAAAGAAGAAAAATGAGAAAGGGAAAAAACAAATCTGAAGCTAATCACATCTCTAGGTCGAAGTACCAGTTTATAGGAACACAGGAGTAAGTAGATTAATACATGACAGCAAAAGGAAGCAACAGGCCAAATCCAGAACATTAAAACTTCTAAAGACCAAAAGACTCTGTTTTTTTACCAGTGTATGGTATGAGGGAAAATAAATTTAAAAGGTTGCTGCAGATAAAAGAGATTCAAAGATATTTCAATCAAATACAATGTGTAGATTTTGTCTGGATACCAATTTGAATTTACCAATTACAAAAAGCCAGTTTTGAGACAAGTAAGGGAAATCTGAAGATGAATTTGGTATTTTATATTAAGAAAGTGTTAATTTTGCCATACAAAATAATAGTGTTGTGGTTTTTAAACAATCCTTATCTGTAAGTGGTGTATATTAGAGAAAACAAGTAAAATGACCTAGGAATTTCTTCTAAAATATTTCAATAAAACTGTAAAATAGATGAAACAAGATTCTAAAACTTGGAATACTACTGAAGCTAAGTAATGGGCACCTCCAACTATTACACTGCATTACCTACTGCTGTATATATTTTTGTACTTCCTTATTAAAAAGTTTTTTTACATTCCCCAACCTTTTCATCTTATATTTAGTTTCCTTTAATCAATAGGTACCTGTAAGAACGGTACCTTCCCAAACTCAGGAAGATATCCTGGGGATTTCTATTTCTAAGCCTCTATCTGTGGAATCTCAACCCTTCTTGATTTCAACACATGTCTCAAAGCTTACTTCACATGCTCAAGGAGTACTTTCCTAACTGCTTCTACTCATCACAATTTTTATAAATCCTATGGATTCCTATAGCACTTATTTACTGTACTGTTAATTTATTACCTTTCATACAATATTTCTGTAGGCTATCAACCATCTTATCACATGGATTTATTATTTCTTTCTTCCAAATGCCATCAAAATTAACAAGGCATCTTCTCTCTTAAAAAAAGAACATAGGGGTGCCTGGCTGCCTTAGTCAGAAAAGCATTCAACTCTTGATCTCAGGATTTTAAGTTCGAACCCCACGTGGGGTGTAGAGATTACTTTAATTACTTAAAACTTTTTTAAAAAGCATGGAATTGGGACATTTGTGTCTAAGACTGGCCATTCAATGGGTACAGCTGAGTAGTCACCTTTCTAAAGCTCAACTTTTTATCTATAATGTAGGGATAAATATCCCCCTTCACGTTCTTCCCAACAATATGGATGAAACTCAAAAGACAGAAAGGATATGAAGATGCATTTTCTCAACTATAACGCATCATGCAGATATGCAATGCTACTTTTTTCTTCAGAAATGTCTCTCAGATGTAACTATTCAGTCTGAAATTACTTTTCAATTATTTTAAAACCTTGAATCCACAGTAATTCAAACTTCCAACAGTGATTCTAAGTACAAGTTAGAATAATTTAATAATTTAATCTGTGTCAAATAAATAAAATCTTAAAAAAAAAAAGAATACACTACTGTGATGAGCACTGAGTAATGTATAAAACTGCTGAATCATTATATTGTACACCTGGAACTACTAAAACCCTGGATTTTTAAAAGTCTGTTTATTTATTTATGTGTTTGGGAGAAAAACTGTGCGGGGGGGGGGGTGGAGAGCACGCAGGCACAAAAGCACAGGCCAGGGGAGGGGCAGAGGGACAAGTAGACTCCCTGCTTAGCAAAGGTTGAGGGGGGGCTAGAACTGCTACAATTCAGAGCAGATGGAGTTAAAGTATGTAGAAGAGGCCAAGAGATGCGGGCAGATAAGTTGACCAAGCACAAGTTCAAAAACCACCCTAAGAAATACCTTTATTCGGAAAAACTGTACAGAGCCACTAATGATTTGTTTCTACACCAAGGAAGGTAACAATGTGATCAGAGTAGCAGCATTTCAAAATAAAGCTAAGGGTTCCAAATGCAAGGTTGAGTAATAGGTATGCAATTCTCCCAGATTCAGTAGGTTCAAGAAAAAGCCCTGATCTGAGCATGTAAAAAGTCTACCTCTCCAACCCCACTTAGAAGTAAGTTACCTTGGCTGTTCTTTGCTGAAAATTAATACCCTGTCTATAGTTTCAAAGTAATCTTCATGAGCAAATGGTGCCCACAGTCCAAATCAGTAAACTTTTTTATTTAAGAAAGGGGTAATAAAATATGCAACTTGCTATTACAAGCAATAATTTCTACAAATGAGTTTCTTCAATTAAGTATGGAACCAACCCACCTTGGTGATTTACCTACAATCAGTTTTTATTACATACACTGGGCACATTAACCACTATAAGATTCATGTGATACTTAGTTACTTTCAAAGACAATGTGGAAATAAAAGACTTTCAAATATTTTTTTACTAAAAGACAACTCTTAGTAATTTCTTAATCTGTTAATTACATTATCAACAGAAAGTCGCATTGATTCTCTAGTAGCCTTATGTTTTTAAAACCTTACCAAACTTGGTAACATTTGCCAAATATGCCTTAAATTATCTTTTCATCCACTTAATTTCTAATTATTACATGACATGCCAAACTTCTTTGCATCTACTTTTCACCTTAACTGACTGTTCTGTATTCTGAGAGAAGGCTTTTATATGGTTGTTTTATTTATAACAGCATCTCTTTATTTGGCTGGTTAGCCGCACAAAGATTAAATCAGATTCAAGTGCCCACTTTTGATCTATAGCACATTACTACCAAGATTCCAAACAGGGATCTTTACAAAGACTCTACAGTTAAGAAGATGAAATTATATTTTAAACTCCTACTTTTAACTGGTCGGGGAAATTTCATCACTTAATCCCTCAACAGTTAAAGAAAATATGATTTCAAGTTTCCTAGTCAAAATGCTATCACTTAAAAAAAAAGTACCATCACTTGTTATTAAAATTCTAATACTGAAGAATCTTATATCATCCCTCTTGCTTTTACATTCTGTCTAATGTAGTCTATCACCATCAAAACACAGTCACTCAGGTAATGTATACAGTAAACTTCAATCTCTCTCTAGTTGCTATTTTAATGCTGCTAGTTTCCTAATGCCTTTTATTATTTCCCAGCTTCCTGAAATAGGTACTAACTAAAACAGCTACTTTAAAGAACTACAGCATTCAACTCACTGAAATCACACCAATTGTGTAAGATTTTTTATACACAGGAAACAGTTTGTTCAATTCTAAAGCCCTTTACATCTTTTCCTACAACGGAGAGGCTATAAAATATTTCCAGCTTTAGTTCTGTCTCTCCTAAACAACTGAAATAAAATTAGCTAAGATATGAACATTCAACAATCATATATAATATATGCTATTTATAGGCTATATAATAGGCTTCAGAGTTAACAAAGAGACCAATACGATTCATGATTCAATACTTACTACATGCCAGGGCCTGTGGTAATAATAAAACAGATGTTTATATACATGAAGCTTGTATTTCAGTAAAAAGATAAGGAAAAAATAATGAAAGAAAACAAGACTTTTTTCAGAGATTTTTCAGGCACTATTTTAGATAGTGTGCAGAGGAAAGGCCTCACTGAAAAGTTGTATTTGAGCTCAGCGAAGACTATGCTAAGAGGAAAAAAAAAAAATGTTCAAGGCAGCTGGAACATCAAGTACAAAGGTCCAAAGGCAGGACCAAGTTTAGAATGTTCAAAAGAACAAGGAAAATAATACCAACATGGGAGTAACAGTAGGTTAAGGGGAGAATATAGAGCAGAGATTAGAAAAGTAGGGCCTACAGTACCAAAAGATAGGATTTTAAGTGAAACAAAAAAATCACCAGAAGGTTTTTAAGTGGGAGAAATTTAAGATTTGTTTAATGCTTCAGAATTACATTATCTTCTACAGAAACAATGAATTGTGGAAAGCAAAAGAGAAACACGGAACTTACTGTAGTGTCCAAACAAGAGATGACTAGGACAATGGTAGAAATGGAGAGAAGTATACTGATTCAAAGTGTTATTTTGGAGGAAGACACAGGATTAATCAATTAATCAATGAATCAGACATGGTGGGTAAGGGAAAAGGAATAACCCAGAAGAATGCCTTAGGGTTTTGGCTTAAGCAACTAGATAGAGGCGGAGTCATTTAAAAAAAAAGATGAGCCTGGAGCAGAGTTAGATCTGAGGGAAGAAAATCAAGCAAAAAATGGGAAAGAACGGCCAGCTAAGTGTGGCATCCAAAAAGCCAACAGGGTTAAATTGTTCTAGTAAGAGGAAACAGTTATTTATATCAAATGCTGATAAAGCTATATAAATTATGGAAGACTACCAATTATTTTGACAACCTGGGTATTTATAACGGTATTCGGTAGCCTGATGCTGAGTGTGAACTCTTTCAAGAAGTTTACTACAAAGAACAGAAAAATGGAATAGGAAATAAAAAGGGGTAGCACTCTTAAGGTATTTATATGAGTTGGGAATGATCTAAATAGAAAGAAACTGAAGATGCAGGAAATATGGGACGGCAGGTGAGAGTGAAGTGTAAACATCCTGAAAAAGATGAGGGGGAATGAGATCCAGACAGCAAGTAGAAGAACAAAATTTGACATTTTATAAGAAAAGCAAAATTTGAGTATAGACAGACTTCAGATGTGGAGCTGTGTTCCTACACCTGAACATGACTGATATAGTATAAGCTCTTAATAAATATTTATTAATAAACAGGAAGTTCCTATATTAAAATAGAGTCATACCAAAGAACTAATAGTACCTGCTTAAGCCAAAGAAATCAGAAAGAATGATGCTCTTCACTTGAAAGAGTACCCAAGATTCACTTTCTCTAAACAAGGAGACAGCAAACTAGGATTCCTAAGCCAAAGCCAGCCCAATGCCTGGTTTTGTAAATAAAGTTTTACTAGAACCCAGTTATGCCCATTCCTTTATACATACTGCCTAGCTTTACAGTGACAATACAACACAACTGAGTAGTTTCAACAGAAACTATACTGTTCCAAATCGTACATATTTACTCTTTGGCCTTTTAAAGAAATAGTCTGTTGAGGGGCACCTGGGTGGCTCAGTGGGTTAAGCCACTACCTTCGGCTCAGGTCATGATCTCAGGGTCCTGGGATCGAGTCCCGCATCGGGCTCTCTGCTTGGCGGGGAGCCTGCTTCCCTCCCTCTCTCTCTCTCTCTCTGTCTGCTGTGATCTCTCTCTGTCAAATAAATAAATAATTAATTAAAAAAAGAAAGAAAGAAAGAAATAGTCTGTTGGCTCCAGCTCTAAATTTAATTTTAAATTCCAAAAAGGATTCACTACCACACACACTACGGAGACACACATCTACTTTATAGTCCTGAGACACCTAAGAGACCTAGTAATGCAGGGGGCTCTATGGGTGGAGTTCATGAGACAGAATTAAGCTAAGGATGATTTGAAGTCATTAGCATGTAGGAAATGGTGAAAGCTACAGAAGTGGATGAAACCTCCAGGACAGGGTACACGGTTAGGTTAAGTTAAAGACTCCTAGAAAGCGTAAATATTTAACAAACGGAAAAGAAACCTTAAAAAAAAAAAGATTAAGGCACAAAAAGAAAACTAGATGAAAGCAGTTCGTGGTTTCTCATAATGTTAAACATAGAATTAACTATGACCTAGCAATTCCACTCCCAAGTACACATCCCCCCACATAACTGAAATCAAAGACTCAAATAGATACTTTATGCCAACATTCATAGCAGCATTATGCACAATAGCCAAAAGAGGGAAACATCCTAGGTTCCATCAACAGATGATGGGATAAACAAAATGCAGTACATCTATACAATAGAATATTATTCAACCATAAAAAAGAGGGTAATTCTGATACCTGCTACAACATGAACTCTGAAAACATTATGCTAAGTAGCCAGACACAAAAAAGATAAATATTTTATGATTCTATTTATATAAGGTATCTAGAAGAGACAGAGAGAAAGCAAGAGAAAGGAGTAAAATAGAGGTGCCAAGCACTTGGGCCTGGAGGGGACAAAGAGGTCTGTTTATGTAATAAATGCAAAGTTTCTGGGGATGATCAAAAAGTTTGGGAACAGATGTGAGACTGACTGCACAGCACTGTGAATGTACTTAATGCCACTGAATTCTATACTTAAAAGTAACCAATTTTATATAAGCTATATTTTTCTACAATAAAAAGACCCTAACTACAAAAAGGTAGTTTCACTAAAAACGAAAGTACTAAGAGTCACAGTATCAAATCCTGAGAGAGCAAGGAACAAGTCTGAAAATTATGCATTTGCCTCAATGTGACAGTAGCACAGCCAAAGTCAAAGCCAAATTGTACACAGCAAGTGGAAGATCAGTGCAAGAATTCAAACATATGACCAGGGTCAATGTCCATGGAATTATTAAAGTAAGAGGCACAAATAATACTGACAGAGGGTCAAGATTTAATCTGAATTAGCCACTCCCAGGACCTACTTGGGGTGATGTTTGGGGCCTGGAGAGAAGGTGAAATACTGCTGCTAAGACTTGGTAAGTAGAAGAGGTAGAACAAAGATGTGGTAGGCCTGGTTTGCATCTGGCCCCAAGAGACTATTGGGGCACAGTTTCTTTTCCCTCAGACTGCAAGGTTTGTTCTAGGCTGGGCCTGCTAGGAGTCGATCTGTTCCGGCTCAGTCCAGATTGGTACAGTGAAACAGACAGTTTTCGACCCCAGGAAGTATCGAAGCTAGGAATGGTGGATCAGTTGCTGAGTCCTACTTGGTATGGGACAGAGTGCAAAGGGACAGGAACTGTTTACGGAAGAATCTCTGCTGCTCCAAAGTGATGTTCAGACACTGTCCCAGAAAGTATTCTGTAGATCACATGGTCTACCCTCCAGCTTTACCCACCAGGAGATGACTGACGCTAGCTTCAAAAACTCTATAGTTTCAGGATACCTGGGTGGCTCAGTGGGTAAGCCTCTGCCTGCAGCTCAGGTCATGATCCCAGTGTCCTGGGATCGAGTCCCATACCAGGCTCCTAGCTCGGCGGGAAGCCTGCTTCTCCCTCTCCCACTCCCCCTGCTTGTATTCCCCCTCTCACTGTATCTCTCTGTGTGTCAAATAAATAAATAAAATCTTAAAAACAAAACAAAACACTCAATTCAAGCACTAACTCTACCACTAAGTCACTATGTACCGTTGGGACATGTCACATAACCACTCTGGGTCTTAGTTTCCACATCTGTAAAATGAACTCTTAATTCCAAGTCATGTGGCTTTAAAACAGCCAAAAAAATACCAAAGCCTGGATCTCTGAATGTGCTCTAGAAAGTTTCCCATTAAACAACATTGTCCCCAGTATGCGTGTGAAATAGGCATACTGTTATGTCTGTGGATTAGTGACTTAATGAGGTAAACAGCTTTACCTCATTTTTATAATACAAAATGGTAGTTTGTGTCACTTTATAGAGTTACACAAAGCCTGAGTTCTGGTAATCCTGAATCTATGCCATTTTAATTTTCATTATATCAAACTCCACAAATATGGAAAATATTTTTGGTCATTAAAATTAAAATTATTCCTTTATGTAGTATTTCCATTTATAAAAACGAAAACAGGCTATTTCCAAATGTGCTAACTGAAGTTCTAAATTATTGTTTAAGTATTATTTATTCTAAAACTTAGAAGGCAGAACTACTATTATTTTGTTTGCAGTCATCTACCTGATGATGCTGCCCCATTTTTCTGGAACCACTTTGTAAATTAAAAATCTTATTTAGACCAAAAATTCTTATTCTTCAAAAAGGCATCATAAATAACCACCCAAGGCCCAAGGCAAATTATGCATTCTTGGTGCAGGCATTTAACTATATTAGGTAAAGTGAACTTAAGATCTAAAAAGAGAAAGAAAAGGACCAATCACTAAGTGAGGCATTTAGAGAAAAAGAACAGGTTAGAATGACTGAATAGGGTCGCCTGGAAGGCTCAGTCGGTTAAGCATCTGCTTTTGGCTCAGGTCATGATCTCAGGGTCCTGGGATCAAGCCCCACTCAAGGGGAAGTCTGCTTCTCTTTCTCCCTCCATCGCCCCACCCCCCCAACCCCGGCTCATGCATATACACTCTCTCTCAAATAAACAAATAAAATCTTTTTTAAAAAGTGACTGAAGGGCACCTGGGTGACTCAGTCAGTTAAACATCCACCTTCAGCTTGTCATGATCCCAAGACCTTGGGATCTAGTCCCATATCAGGCTCCCTGCTCATCCCTGCTCAGTGGGGAGTCTGCCTCTCTCTCTCTCTCTCTCTCTCTCTCTGCCCCTTCCCCCACCCCCGTGTTTTCTCTCTCACTCAAATAAAAAAAGATCGTAAACAAAACAAAACAAAAAAAAAAAAACAGTGACTGAAAGGCACCTGGGTGGCTCAGTCAGTTAAGTATCTGCCTTTGGCTCAGGTCATGATCCCAGAGTTCTGGGATCCAGCCCTGCATTGGGCTCCTTGATCAGCGGGGATCCTGCTTCTCCCTTTCTCTCTGCCATTCCCCTCCTTCTTCTGACTCTGTCAAATAAATAAATAAAATCTCAAACAAAAAAAGGGGGTGTTTGAATAAATAAGCTGTGATTCCTCAAAAATTGCGAGTTTTATGATTTTCGTCTTTCTCAACAAAAATTTAATTTCTTCCTTGTATAAACCTTCAAAATATAGTTTGATTTTAATAGTTTATATGTCAGTGTTATAGGTAAAACCTCTAATTTTCTTTTTAATGTTAAAATATTCAATAACACATACCTGGGTGTCAGTAATGGCATATGGACAGAATGACTCCCTAACCACTACAGTAACATGTATAAAAGATCTCCGTGAGTTCTCAATATGCTCCTTCAGATTTGTAATCAAAGCTTGTCCATTTCTTTTATCCTTGCGATAACCTATTGTTTTTTAAAGCTATCACATGAAAATCAAACACATTATAATAGCACACCAAGAAACATTTTAAAATGGAGAGGTCTGGTTTGACAACTGCCCTCAGTTTATTTCATGTGGCACCTTACTTCATTTAACTCATCTGTTAGTAAAACCTATCTCTCCTGACCAAGTGGTCAAGCAACCCTGGGTTCAAACCTAACTTTACTCTTTATTAATTATGTGGCCTTACTGAAGTCTGTTCATCTCCTTTAGCTGCCCTTTTTTTTTTTTTTTTTTTTTTGGCAAAGTGGGAATAATACTTGGCTTTTTGCCAGGATACGTGTGTTATAGACAGCTGCATGAATGTTCTGAGCTCTGTATTAATTATCACAAGTGAAAAAAAATTAGAAGAAAAATTGTGTATGATTAAGTATGATTCAGCATCATTCTAAGGACAGTTCTAAACAATGCAAGTGCAGTGCTGTAAAACAGGCTTTTAAATGTTAGAACAAAACCACATTTAAGTGAAACCACTTCCAAATTAGGATAAGCAAATCAACACTTACTTTAAGAGCAAAGGAAAGTATTAGTTTCCTGATAGTGGATTATGTGTAAAGAAATCAGAGGTGAAAATGCTAAGGATCAGTGAAAATGAACCAGTATAATGCTACTAAAAACATTTCATTAGACACAAAACACTTTAGCATCTTCAATTACACAAATTCAGACTAAAAGCACCCAAACATTTCAACAAGTAATGAACTCTGTCAGCAGGTGGCTCTAGTGACATTGAAATAACTTAGTATCACATGCTATAACAAATACAAGTAAAAATGTATGGAACCTCATAAATTTCAAGTCAAAAGGAGTCACATTAATATCTCAATCCAAGCCCTCTTTTTCAAAGTAAGATAACCAGAGTCTACAATAATTAGGTGTCATGTTTAAGGTCTCACTAGTAGGACAGTGGCTGAACAAAACTGAAAATCTAGGTATTTCCTTTTTGTACTTAGTTAAAAACTGAGTATTTACTGTGTTGCCCGGTATAGGAAAATGAGCCCTCCTCCAAAATAATTCATCTCTAACCTACAAGTCACATTTAGTAATCTGTCTACCTCATCTGAAAGTACCCGTAATTATATAAGAGCTCATTTTAATGATTTCTAATGGTACCAAAATAGTAATAGTAATATTAAAAGGAATACAATGTTGGCAATCTTATTCCCAGCTGCTGATGAGAAAAGTAGCTTGGCTTTTCTTTTTTTTTAAAGGCTAGGAAAGAAGAAATTTAACATCCTCATTCACACATCTACCCACTTTCCAGCCCCAGGACTTCCCACCTTTTTGTTTATTTAACCAATTTAGGAATTCAGATAGTTGGAAGACCAGAGGTAGAAGAGGTAAAAAGAAATAGAGGACGGAAGCTCTCTCCATTAGGATAAAAAACACACAATTCTAAGAAACAGCTGAATTCTGGCTCATCTTTCCTGTCTAATGATAATGGAGTCTAGGTTTTCTTTTACTTCCCTTATTCTTGAGCAAGGACCTGAGAATACCTTTGTTATTATTGCAGTTATTTATTACCCTGAATTTACTACTGCTAGAAATGAAGCTACTATATACATGAACCACATGTCAAAACAATTATTACATAAATATTCCTTGTAATATTAGTAAAGTAGCTATATTACAGAAAAGGCCTAAAATGAACACAGTGAATTCTGCCTCTGCCGCTTTTCTGCTCTGTGACTTGTTTCTTCACCTATAAATTAAGAATGACAATATCTACCTCATAGCTCTATCTTTATCTTTCTCATTCAGAGAGAGAGATTCTTAGATCTCACTTTAACAACTTCCGTTAACTAGCCTACAGCCTAGGCTTCACTATGTCCTTTCCTGATGTTCTACTTTGTTGTCTAGTCTAGAGTTTCTTTATCCAATACAGTAGCCACTAGACATATAGCGAACACTTGAAATGTGGCTAGTTTGAATTAAGAGGTGCTGAAGGTATAAAATACATACCAGATCTTAAATATTTTTAGTGTGGAGAAAAAGACATGAAATTTCTCATTCACATCTTTATACTGATTTTATGTTAAAATGATAATACTCTGGACATACTCCATTAAATAAAATACATAACTAATTTCAACTTTTTATAAACCTTTTTATAATATGGACACTAGGAAAAAATTTTTTTTATAAATATGAAAGTATACACGACTCTGTGTACTTATTGCACAGCTCTGATCTAGATTTCTGACTTCCAACTGCTTATACTTCCCTTAAGAGTAAGGGTAAAATTTATACTTCACCTTTGTAACCTAAGCCTCTTATAAAACACTTTCCACACAGCTGATGCTTTAAGTTATGATCCAAAATGTGCTTTCTTTTGGATTACTAGTCTTACCCTATGAAATTATGTTAGAAGAAATCCACTTCTAGTATTAAGCAATAATCAAAAAAAACTTTACAGATGGCACTTCCTGATAATAAAGGCAATCTCCCATTTATTCCAATTACGGTCATTTTGCTAATCAAGTTTTAAAAAACTGCATTTACACTTAGCTCAATTTTTCCCTTTAAATATATTATTATCTTTCCACACTTTTTACTGTACCCAGGATCATGCGAGACAGTAGTGAGGAAATCAGTGAGTCATTATATTAACCTGTATGTTGTGATGGGTACTTTTCAAATCTAAGAACACAATGCAGGCAAAAACTCGCTGCTAAGATCTAAAAGTTAACAAGCAATTTTTAAGGTATCTTAAGAGTCTCCCCGTAGCATTTGGCTCCAAATCCAATTCTATTCATCAAGATCTAGGTATTGGTTTTTATCGATGCTATGTATAGTAAAAAGTAATTTTTGAATAAAACACCTTCAATTACATTTGACTGTGGAATGTTTATAACTCCTTTAAAAAAATACTTAGGCTAGGGGTGGATGGAGGGCTCAGTCGTTAAGCATCTGCCTTTGGCTCAGGTCATGATCCCAGGAGCCCTGCATCCATACTTCTCATGTTGGGCTCCCTGTTCTGCGGGAAGACTGCTTCTCCCTCTCCCACTCCCCCTGCTTGTGTTCCTTCTCTCACTGTCTCCCTCACTGTCAAATAAAATAAAATCTTTTAATAAATAAATAAAATAAACACTCGGGCTAATAAAACAAACATTTTTAAATTTTATTCTTATTATTAAAGTGGATATACCTGAACAATAGTCCATCAATATTCACTGGTCAGTTACTCATAAAATATTTTAAAGTTACTCTTTTTTAGTGCAAACATTTAGGTAGAGAGCCAAATCATGCAAGTAACAGGGAACAGAAAAAAGTAAAATACAAGATCCCTAACTTTGAAGGAAAGGCAAAAAAAAACAAACTAAGATTTTTCAAAACTTAGTGATGAGAAGAGCAAAAAAAAAAAAAAAAAAAAAAAAAAAAAAAAAAAAAAAAAAGTAAAAAAGAAGAAGCTGGACCTGGTAAGACTAATGAGTTTTATTTTAGAGACACAATAATTCAACAGCAAATGTTACCAAGTATGGAAATAATAGACTAGAGCTTAGCAAACCCATTCTTCAGAGATCCTAGACATTCAACTTCAAATTTCCTGTCTATAAAATGCTACAGATAAGCTAGATAAACAAGTAATCCAATAAATTCTCTTTTATAGCCTTAGAAGCTAGTGTAAATATGGTCTAGTATATAACAGACTCAATAAACAATCGCTGAGTATCTCCTAAATTTTGAAATAGTTTATTAGTGATAGACTGTATTTTAGCAGTACAATCTTTTTTATTTTTATTTAATTTTTCAGTGTTCCAGAATTCATTGTTTATGCACCACACCCAGTGCTCCATGCAGTACTTGCCCTCCACAACACCCACCACCAGGCTCACCCAACCTCCCACCCCCCTCCTCTCCAAAACCCTCAGTTAGTTCCTCAGAGTCCACAGTCTCTCATGGGTCATACAATCTTTTTTAAAAATACTTATGTATAATTATTATTTTCTAGCCACACGAATACAATAAAATGTAATTCTCTTAAAAACATTTGAGTTTCAAATTATGCAGCTTCACAGGAAGGTAAAGAAATAGAGAGGGAAGTTCCATGCACTGCTCCCCCTGCATCCTCCATCTTACACAACTTTTCTGTATTTGAAATAAAAAGAAAGCATTGCATTAATTACATCAAAATTTCTTATAAAAACAACTCTAAAAGCTTCATTTCTGTGGGAAGCAAGGAAAATATTATTTAAGGCTCTTTTTAAGCTTCCAGGTTTTATATTTAAAAAGAGAATTTAAAAGCTTGAAAATTAAACCACAAAAATTCTGATGGCTGTCCCATAATAAACATTGGCACTAGCTATACTTTCTGTGCCCACTGAGTAGGGGAAGCTATGCCCAAGCAACATACACCTGTATGTGGAATAGAAAAAAAAAATAATTTTCTAAAATAGAAAGACAGTCATTCTGTAATTCCTTACAAATTGATCATTTTCCCATAATAAAAATGGCCATATTTGTACCCAAAAAGATTTGGCTCCATAATATAAATCATACTTATTGAGTATTCTAATAAATATAATTTAAAAAACAGGAAGCTGTTCCCTACACTGCCCTCTTTCACTGTATTATTCATTCCCTTTTAACTGTATAATGCCTTCCACTCTGTGAATTATTTTCAAGTGCAAATACTAGATATGCCAACAAAGCACAGATGCATCTCATACTATATACTAGACAAATTTCTACCCTGCATATAAATTTCAGAAATTACACCTTATAGTAATTGCTTAAAAGACTATTTTTTTAAAGGAAAGAACTTTAGAGGTGATTCTATTTAGGAAGCTAAGAATCTTTACCAATAAGTGCCTGTAAGTATTATCAGATATGGATTTGCATCTACCAGATACTTCATATTAAGAAAAACCAGTACTTTTGACTCAGAACCCTTTGTTTCCCAAGCACTGCTTCCAGGATCTTTCCTTCCAACAGTATCCCTATCTGGGCAGAATAATGGCAAAGCAACTGTCACAGAGTGCCCCATTAGGAATCTATTATTTTATGACAAAAATAATTTATACATAGTGTAAAAAACATAATGGCTTTTAAAAATTGTATTACAACAATCATACAGTTACATAGACTGTATAATATATTACTGAAACAATAGAGAGCATCTCTGGGGTTTTCCTAATGGCACAAACAGAAATGGTGAAACACTTCAGACCACATGAAATGACAGCAAAAGGAAAATAAATAGCATTTTTATCCTCTTATGTATCAGTTCTAGAGACCCTAAAATAAATAAATTTCCTTTTTCAAACTTAAATTCTATTAAGATCAGCTTTCTGGTCAGAGTCCCATTAGACATAATATATCTATTCACTGAAACAGAGAACAGACATACGCATCTTTCTATCGGTCAAACACTGCTACTTGAATCCCTTGCAATTTCCAAAAACAATCAATTAATCCTCACAGCCAATATAACCTAGTATTAAAGTGGCTGGTCATTCAAAAACAAAATATAATGAAATCTATATGCACAACTGCCTAGACCAAATAGTCTGGAGTCAGGGTAAGAACCCTTCACTGAATCCATCAGAAACAGCTCTCATAAAAGCAAAGGTTATCAAAATAATCATACAGCAGAAAATAATCCCTTTCTCTTACTTAAAAATGGTTTGAATTTTTTTAACTCAACTTAAAAAAAAAGCAAATTCCACATTTAAACGGATCCTACAGTATTTTCAAATATTCAAATTTTTTTTCAAATATTCAAATTTAAAACCAAATTACTTTTCCAATATAAACATGACAAATCTTACAATATAAAAAAAAAACAGTAATCTTGAACCCACGACCCTGAGATTGAGACCTGAGCTGAGATCGAGTTGAATGCCAAAATGAAGTGAGCCACCAGGCACCCATTATATCTTGATTCCTTTTTTTTTTTTTTAAAGATTTTATTTATTTATTTGACAGAGAGAAATCACAAGCAGACAGGGAGGGAGGCAGAGAGAGAGGAGGAAGCAGGCTCCCCGCTGAGCAGAGAGCCCGATGTGGGACTCGATCCCAGGACCCTGAGATCATGACCTGAGCCGAAGGCAGCGGCTTAACCCACTGAGCCACCCAGGCGCCCTATATCTTGATTCTTGAGGTTGACAGCAAACAGAAAAGACAAAAGGTTAGAAAAGATACAGCATTTGGCTGAAGAATTGTTTTTTTTTTTTTTTTAAGATTTATTTATTTGACAGAGAGATCACAAGTAGACAGAGAGGCAGGCAGAGAGAGAGAGAAGCAGGCTCCCTGCTGAGCAGAAAGCCCAATGTGGGACTCGATCCCAGGACCCCGAGATCATGACCTGAGCCGAAGGCAGTGGCTTAACCCACTGAGCCACCCAGGCGCCCCTGAAGAATTGTTTTAAAAAGTAACTTAGTTAAAGGAATTTTAACCTTCTGATATTTTGTTTTCAACAAGAATCTAAAATGAGAAAATAAATGCAAATCAACCACTGCTTGGTTGTGTTAAAAACTGTGTAAAATATCCTGCCTTTCCTATCCAAAATACTTTTAATTTAAATACTTACTCTGAGCCTGCAGCCATTTCCAAGTATGATGTTTCTGCTGTATCAACCCCCAAAGGGATCACTATGCTCATGACGTTCGCCTCTGGTAAATTCGATTACTATGGAGTCCTATGCATTGGTATCCAAAACACTGGGGCATGCCAGCCACAGTGCTCATTGCAAACATCTAAGTGCATCCACAAACCCTGTTTAAAAAAAGAAGGGGAACAAAAAGTTAAAAATCACCTTCATATTCCTAACACAGTCATACTATTAAAACAGTTAAGTAAAAAACATGAAGAAAGCATTCTTCATTAAAATATCCATAGATACTGGAATTTGCTCAGGGAGACTGAAGGAAGTTTCTAAATCAAAATCTCCCTTTGGGAATGAATTTTAAAATACCAAAAGAAAGATTAATTAAGGTGTACTGCTTAGTGAAGAACCAACAAATATTACTCATTTTGAAAGACAAAATGGAATTTCTTACAGCACCATATCCAAAACAAGTCTCCTGGTTCAGAAAGTGATCTAAACTAATAAATACTGAGAACTTACTATGGACTAAGCATCATATTAGGCTTTTAGATGGATGATCTATTTAATCCTTACAGCTGGAGATAGGTATCTTTTACCACTGAGGATCACAAAACCAAGAAAGATTAAAAAACTTAGACAAGGCTGCTCAGTTGGAGAAATAAACCCAGGATTTGAACCAATTCCACTCTACTGTTTATATCTGTATAAAAGCAAAACTATTTTATTTGTAATAAAACCCACTGCCTTAAAGTGGCTGTCATTTTCTATACTATGTAAATATAGGTCTACTGAAGGAGTTCTCCATTTCTTCAGTTAGTATCAACTCCCTAGAACTAATATTCCCTAATACAGGCAATTAGTTAAGAAAACTAATATACTTCATTGTTTTTAAATACATTTACCAAGTAACAAAATATATTCACCTTTAACATCAATGCTTCTAATCTAATTCATTGCATAACATTTGTACATGGTACTCTTTGTGAAGTATCTACTCAAAATCTTTCAAATAATAAAACAGTATAACTCAGGAACAAAACAGAATGATAATCCTATAAACAGGAAAAGAGCAACAGTCAAAATCATTTTTTGCCATGTTATACCTGAAATACTGAAGAGCAAGCTTTCTTCAAACAGCAATTCTTGTATTTATTTTTAATTTTTTAAATTTTTCAAGTAAGCTCGAGAATACCTAATTCAGGTTAATTCCTATTTCTCAAATAATGCAGATTGTGAGCTCATACCTTATTGGAGTAAATACCAAAACAGGGAATAAAGCGGTAACAGTGGTTTGAATTCTCCAAGAAAACTAGCCTCTATTTTTAAACCATGTATAACTGGGGGAGACCTACTAGATTATAAGACATTATAATAAAAATACACAATAACAGTTGTGTTATTGCACTTAAAAGTTAAAAACAGAAGCACTGGACCTATCTCTAATGCTCACCAGACGTGTGAGACAAGCAAGTTATTTAACCTAAGCCTCAGGTTCCTTGTTCATAAAATGCGAATTTATCCTCATAGGGTTTCTGAGAAGAAAATGAAATAATGAATGCAAAGCATTTTTGTACACAGCACTGCACTTTTTTGGCAATCAACATGTGGCAGTCATATAAAAAGAGTTGCTCTTCTTTCATGGAAAAGCTCTCTAGGTTTCATTTAAAGTGAACTTCTAATAGCTTTTGAAACTAAAGTAATTACAGTTTTCAACTTGCTTTGTTTTTATAGTTTGCTCCATCAAATTAAAATCATCCTCTAAAAATAATTAAAGCAGATTGAGAAAAAGGAACAATGAAAAGCTGCCCTACCTTCTTTTCTACACCTGACCATATCAGAGTTACTTCATGAAAGCCACATAAAGCTATAAAATTTCTAATTAACAAAATGCAAGTAATACCAAACTTTAAGTTTGTTCATTCAAATGGTATCTCATTATGTATTTCTTTTAAATGCTGAAGACCTGGGCCTAACAACAGGTTAACAACTACAACCTAAAAAAAAAAAATTATCTTCCTTGTTGGTAGAATCTACTTGGTAGATGTTTTCTTTACATTAGACTCCTAAGAAGCCTTACATTTTAGGTGTATGTTGTTAAATATTTAGTAGTGCCATTTTTGTTTGTTTTAATCAGAAGCAGAAACAAGAAAGCAGAAATCAAACTGTTATATACTCCTTTAGGTAAATGAGTAATGTTTCCAACCTAAAGAATCTACTTGAGTATGTTTTCAATAGTATGCTCCATTTTTATAAAATATACACTCAATAAACACTACATTTGAACTATTTTTAAACAGCAATGAAGAGCTTGCCATGAGCCTATTTCAGCCAATAGCTTGTGCCTATGTGATTACGGCCTATCTCTCAAACGCTGCACAATGCCTGCAGCATAACACTCTATTAAGGGACTAGTGAATGAATTAGAGCACCTAAGATGAAACTGCAGCCCTGGCCTCATTAGCCAAATGAGTTGCCAGCCTCTAGAATTAAGTGCTATAACAGCAACTACATGACACCTTCTCCACAAATACATCACTCTAAAAACACAGACGCTTATCCTCAGGATAGGCACATCATCCCAACTGAAACAGAACCACAGACTGAATTTGACTTAAGAGGGAAAATCTCAGTAATTCATTCACAAAAGGTCAGAAGCCAAGAGATCCCATCTACTGAGACCATAAAATGGCAAACATTTCACTCTATTCATTAATATCAAAAACTCTAGCCAGAAAACTCACACTGTTTAAAAATATAGTTGATACTTAATAGAATCATAAATTCATTAGGGTCAAATCATTGCATGTTTAAAAATAAGAAGGGAAAGCCAAGGTAGTAAGCGGAAAAGGTGTGAGCTTGTAACATACGCACAACTAGAGGAAATTCAACAATTCAACACAATCCAAACAATTACCACAAAGCTTTCACAGCTTATATGCGAATCAAGAAACTGATTTTCCAGCTGTCAAGTAAAATATATACAAAGCACATTGAGAATAAATGGCAGCCATTAAAGAAATAATGTAAAAGGAAATACCATGAGATGTCTGGCAAATCTGAGGTCCAAGAAAGAATAAATGTCTTCACAAAACCTGCTATCCAGAATAGACCTAGAAACCAAGTGAACACAGGAGTATTGAGCTGTTTTTAAATGGCATAAAATTATGGGTATGTCTGTCTAATATGGCACCTAAAACCAAAGGGACTCACACAAAGACAGAAGCTAATTCTTAAAAAAAAATAATAAATTTATTCTTCACCTCTTTATACAAATGAGTGTAAACACAGTAAAGGCAACAATTAAAGCTAAATGCCAAATCAAACTGGACAGAAACTGAGAAAATACAATATTAAATACAGATTTAGCAAAGCAAAGGCAACGATACCAAAACAAAAACAAAATTCTAAAGTAGGAAAAACAAGTTGAAAAGCTAGGAAAAGCAATTACAAAACAGTCTATCAGAAAAACTGGAAGGCTGAGGTTGCTTTTAAGACCATGTTCAGAAAGCAAAAAATACCACTGAAAAGATGAATATCGTACCCAAATGCAGAAGGATGAAAATATGAGGAATTTTTTTTCTAAAATTATGAATAAAAGTGCCTAATTTAACAAAATCTCTTTGAAGAGTCATTTATTACCTTTCTGTCCCTTATAAGAAGCTTATACACAGTTCAAAAAATATTAGAATTAAATCAGTGTTTGTGTTTTGGACATGTATCACTAATAAGCTGGTGAATTTTTGGCTAAATTACTAATGAAAATGAAATAAAGAAACTTGAAAGAAATTGTAAGGGACCACATACGTAACATTTCCTTATAAATTAGAAATTAAACTGCCCTCACTATGAATGTAAGATTTCCTTCCTCTGTAGCAGTTAGCTAAGGTATAATTAAAAAAAAAATACTGGTTGACCAAGATTACCAAGTATTACCTATGAAACTCTGGAGAAGTCATTTTACTACTCTGGGTTTGAACTATAAATGGAGGTAGGTTAGGCTAATGATCTTACAGTTTAAATCGTACAATCACAAGTCTATTAAGAGATTACTCCTGATAATCTAAACACTGAATATCACATTCCAAAAAGCAACAAAAAATAACTTTGACAATAGAATGAATTACTTCTCCAACTGGGTTAATATTATTATCAGACAGTGCTCTACAACCACTTACCTAATACTCAAATCTCCCCAAATAGAGGTTCTGACAGCAATGACAAATACTGAGTGCCTGCAATGCTTAATCATCACAAACCTATGGTGGGAGTACATTTATTACCCCCATTTTACAGACAAGGTGGAGAGATTAAACTTCTGTAAAGCTTTATCGCTAATAAATAGGATAATCTGGGGTTATGGACATTAGGGAGGGTATGTGCTATGGTGAGTGCTGTGAAGTGTGTAAACCTGGCGATTCACAGACCTGCACCCATGGGGATAAAAATATATGTTTATAAAAAATAAAAAATTAAAAAAAAATAAATAGGAGAATCAAGACTGGAATGCTAGCAGTCTGATTCCAGAACCTACACATTAGTTTGCCTGAAATTAAAATTTGCTAGATGACTGTTGTTTACAATTAAGAGGAAAAAATTGACAACTGCCCTTCTCAAAAAGAGGAGAAATTAAATAAATATGTAAGTGTTGCACTCTAGGACATCTGGACTACATTTATTCCAGCACACTGAAAGAACAGTAATGAAACCCACCTTGCTCCTCCCCCAAACTTAATCTACTTACTCAACTTACATGCATTCCACAACAATGCACTAAAATACTACAGAAGAGGAGACCTATAGCTCAAAGCCTAAAATTTGGATTAAAATATTTCAGGGATAGTGCGAAGGACATCATCAAAGAATATTCAAATTCTCTATTTTCAGGAACAAACGTGCTTCAAATTTGAGATTACTAATATACAAGTAATATGCAAATTTAAGATGACTAATATACAAGTATAACTCAATTCCTTATACAAAACTATTTAAGTAAAGACCACCTATCTAACCAGTTAACTTTTAACTTGAATCCCCTTTAAACCACCACTTGGTTCCTAGAAACAATCTCACCAACCTACATTATAATCCTTTTGTAGCAAATCAAATTTCTTTTTTTTTTTTTTTATTTTATTTTTTTTTTTTTAAGATTTTTTATTTATTTATTTGACAGAGAGAAATCACAAGTAGTCGGAGAGGCAGGCAGAGAGAGAGAGACACGGAAGCAGGCTCCCCGCTGAGCAGAGAGCCCGATGCGGGACTCGATCCCAGGACCCTGAGATCATGACCTGAGCCGAAGGCAGCGGCTTAACCCACTGAGCCACCCAGGCGCCCCGCAAATCAAATTTCTAAGAAAATCTGTATTCTTGTGCCAGGGTTAACACTGGTCTTGAAAAATGGAACCTATAATATAAAATTCAATGTTCAGAAAGTGTATCTTCTGGTTCTGTGAAAGTCTCACAGTGTTTCACTATATCATATTTAATACAATCCCATTACTACTAAACTCAATGTCAAAGTAGCAATGCTTCAGCTTTCACATTCTTTCACATTCACATTTTCACAATCATTCACATTCACAATTACTAATAATGGTTACTTATTCTCTCTAAGCCTTAGCACCTCATCTCTGAACAGGAATAATCACAGAACATGTATTTCTGAATTGTTTCAGACTCTGTGTGGCACTCAGTATTAGCTATCATGATCAGATAAAATTTCTGGGAACTAAATATTTAGTGAAAGTCCTTAAGAATGAGTACTGAAGAACAATTCTCAACTATTATACTTGCAAAAGTCAAGTCAACTATTAAGAATTTCTGACCAGCGTGCCTGGCTCAGTAAGAAGAGCATGCAATTCCTGATTTCAGGATTGTGGGTTTGAGCCCCACACTGGGTGCAGAGATTACTAATCAAATAAATAAATAAACTTGAAAAAAGGGTATTAAAGTATTAAGAAGAACAACCTTAAAAAAACAACATGAAGACAGAGAGTGAGCTGTAATGTGAACTATACAATCTGGTTGATAAGGATGTTTAACTGCTGGTTCATTGAATGTAACAAATGTACCATAATAATGAGGAACACTGACAATGAGCAAGGTTGTACTTGGGTCAGGAGGAGGCATGTGAGAAATCTATAGTTTCTTCTCAGTTTTTAAGTGAACCTAAACTTACTCTAAAAAATGAAGTCCATTAATTCTTAAAATACATGTATGAATACAATATTGTGAACTATTTGTCTGGCATTATAAAATGGGGTACCATTCTTTCTACTAGGGTTTCTGGAAAACTTCTGAACACTGGCACATTCCTCCTTCCCCACCCCAAAGCATGTATAAGCTAAAAAAATTAATTTATTACTATCAATTTTTTAATGCATGATGCTTTTTTGAGGAGTATTTCTTATCTCCCAAAGTGGTGGGGATCACTAAACTTCAGTATAAAATGTGGCCTTTTAAGGCAGCAATTCAGGGGGAACTAGGTGGCTTAGTCAGTTCAGCATCTGCCTTCCGCTCAGGTCATGATCCCAGGGTCCTGGGATCGAGCCTCACATCAGGCTCCCTACCCATGCTCTCTCTCTCTCTCATAAGTAAGATTTTTAAAAAAATAAAATAAAAAGCAATTCAGTGACTGGTAAGAATTGACAAGTTAGACTGTCCCTAGATGGAAATACAATTTGTTTCCCATACACACAAAACTGCTCTTAGAGTTTAGTCTATACTCACACCTGAGAATATAACAAAAGCTATTTCCTGCTGAAACAGTTATCTATTGCCACTTTCTACTTGCAATATGGCCCCACAACAACATATCTTAGAATTTACTGCTCACAATACAAGTGCAGAAGAAAAAAATCTTCAAAGTTAAGAATAATCACCTTCCCAAATTCCTTAATAGCTTACTTTTACAAGCAAAAGCAGTAATACCACATTCTCCAATGTAAAGCATCACATATGTGAAGCATCGTACCTGTAAAGCATAATACCACGTACTTCATGGGTACAACGTCCTTCTGTTAAAAAACAAAAAAAGTTGCTATCCACATTAGTAATTTTTAAACTGTGCTCCCAGCAGCGCTCATGGAGTTGGTGATTGAGATATTAAGAGAAAACAGAATCAGGGAAGTTAACAAAAGAAAAGGAGAGACACGTACTACAGATTTAAAGGAAAAGTCTGAGGCTGCATGTCCTATGTCTATCAAATGAGAAAATGGTATTAAATGGTATACTACTTAGTAATATAAAGGAACTACTGATACATGCAACTTGGATGAATATCAAGGAAATTATGCTGAGTGAAATAAAAAAGCCAATCCCAAAAAGATCACATACCATATAATTCCATTTACATAAGAGTCCTGAATGACAAATTATAGAAACAGAACACATCAGTGTGGCTGTAAGAGGGTATCACCAGGGATTCTTGTAGAGATGGAAATGTTCTGTATCTTAAGTGTGGTAGTGGATACAGGAACCTACATGTGATAAAAATGCCAAGAACTAAACACACACACACACACTCCTATGCACACACACGTGAAATTGGGGAAATCCGAACAAAGTGAATAGACTGTATCAGTATCAATATTCTGGCTGTGACACTGTACAGCAGTTTTGCAAGATGCTACCATTGAGAAAAATTGCATAAAGGAAAAATAGTTTCTCTGTATTTTTTTCTAAGATTTTATTTATTTATCTGTGTGGGTTGGGGTGGGGGAAGGAGGGAGAGCATGCATGAGCACAAGGCAGAGGAGGGCAGAGGGAGAAGCAGACTCCCCACTGAGCAGGGAGCCCAATGCAGGGCTTGATCCTGGGAGACTCAGGGATCATGACCTGAGCCGAAGGCAGACACTTAACCAACTGAGCCACCCAGGGATCCCTCTCTGCACTACTTCTTACAAATGCATGTAACTCTATATTACTTCAAAATTTAAAACTTAATTTTCTAAAATGACATTAAAATTGTGGCCTTCAAACTTTTTTTTGAGTACTGATAGAAACTTTTTTACAAATGACATTATACAGTGAAATCTAAGCATTTTTTAAAGTATTTATTTATTTATTTGACAGAGAGAGAGAGAGATCACAAGCAGACAGAGAGAGTGGGGGAAGCAGGCTCCCAGCTGAGCAGAGAGCCCAATGTGGGGCTGGATTCCAAGATCCTGAGATCATGACCTGAGCTGAAGGCAAAGGCTTAACCCACTGAGCCACCCAGGTGCCCCATGTGAAATCTAAGCATGTATTTTGATTCCAGAATGAAAAATAGCTTGAATCTCCTATGCTTTTCCCAGCGATTGCTAATGTCAACTTGAAGTACTATGTTAAGGAGGCCACAGCCAGATACAATAACAGGAGGCCTCAAGTGATCAGTAATGTCTGTAAACAGGTACAACAGGCATTTGTACCTCACATTTGCTATGTCTGTGGTTAAAGAGGGTGGCAGGGGTATGTTCCTGCCTATATGTCCTCGCACCCATCAGTTAAGTTCCATGAAAAGCATATAAGCTTCCTGGAGAATAGCTCAAAAATTACTGGTTAAAAGAAAATACTTACTGACTCAACATATGACATGAAAAACTTATTTCACTGGTATACTCTACCTGCCCAAAGCAGAAAAGAAAAAATAAGCTTCTAAAAGTAGTGCTGGAGTCTACTGTATTAAAAAACTAACAAACAAAAACAACAAAAAAACTCTGCATTTAATCTTTCAGTCAACCTATACAGACTGTTAGGCTGGTTCATTCTTGCTTTTTCAGACTTTAAATAAGTATCCCACCA
The DNA here is from genome assembly GCF_011764305.1 of Mustela putorius furo. NCBI lineage: Eukaryota > Metazoa > Chordata > Mammalia > Carnivora > Mustelidae > Mustela > Mustela putorius. The sequence goes on from NW_025421998.1 coordinate 19,467,298, forward strand.
TATAAGGGCATAATACTTAAAACAATTAAAGCTGGTAATAATTTTTTTTTTTAAAGATTTTATTTATTTATTTGACAAAGATCGCAAGTAGGCAGAGAGGCAGGCAGAGAGAGAGGAGGAAGCAGGCTCCCTGCAGAGCAGAGAGCCCGATGTGGGGCTCGATCCCAGGACCCTGGGATCATGACCCGAGCCGAAGGCAGAGGCTCTAAACCCACTGAGCCACCCAGATGCCCCAAAGCTGGTAATAATTTTATTCTCTCATTCTTCGTTCTAGTCTCAAGCAAAACAATGTCCTCTCCAGGATTAATGAAGTACACCTTCAATCACTATTTTGAATCATTTCTTTCAGACTAGAGATCTTGAGTCCTCTCTTACTTCCCTAACAAAAAACAGTATGTATCAAATCTAACGAATAGGATTTAAACAAATCTTTCAGGTTCTACCATCTACATTTTTATTATTTCAGACCTGGGCTGCCAGAGCAATTTTTTAAGTGGTCTCTTTTCCTTTCTAACTTGACCTTTAAACCAGTGATCCTCAAACATAAATACACAAATTGCTACTTTTCATATACTGGGGTCTGGAGTTGGAAAAGATAGATTCCTAGGCCTCATTCCCACAGATTCTGATTTAGCAGGTCTGGGATGTAGCCTGGATGTCTTATTTTTTAAAAAGGCAATTGTTCCAGCCCTTTATAACAATTGCTTAGACAGATACACTTCATGCACTAGTATCCTAATTTTGCCCTCTTCACAAAAGCTCACAGTAATTACAGTTAAGTTCCTAATCTTGACATTATCAGGTTACCCTGTTCCAATACATAAATTCTCTGACTATGCCAGTCTTTTTACTACTGTTGGCATAACTTTGCTCATTCCCCTTCAAATTTTCTACAGTAATAGTCCTTCATTTTTGTCCATCCCACCAACAAAAACCTTATTAAACCTTCAAGAGTTATGTAAATACTTACTACACTTCCTTGGAAGCATTCCCAATTTCCCAACTTAAGACTTTTCTGCTACAAAACTAGCACCTGGGTGGCTCAGGTTAAGCCTCCACCTTTGACTCAGGTCATATTCTCAGAGTCCCAGGATCCTGTCCTGCATTGTGCTATCTGCTCGGCAGGGAGCCTGCTTCCTCCTCTCTCTCTCTGCCTGCCTCTCTGCCTACTTATGATCTCTGTCAAATAAATAAAATCTTAACAACAACAAAAAAAAACCTAGCTTTTAAGGTCTCTAGATCAACCTCCTGAGGGCTGTTTCCTTATCTATAAACAAAAATTTGGCCAGGCTACCTCAAAAAACTATCCCAGCTATAAAACCTGCTCCACCCTAATCTAACTTCCCAAAGAATGTTGTTATATTTTTTTAAGCCACTAGCATTTGACCCATTACTTGAAATAGCTATTAGATGCTTGGTTCTCAAAACTCTATCATCTACTTCACCCTTTACCAAGAACTAATATTTACATTTTAGCTATCAAAGCCCACGTCGTGGTAGTGAAGATACCACCTAAAATTATTCTGGATTAAATCATATTTGTCCTCACCCTAACACATTCAATCCCTTCCTCCCTCTTTTAGATAAACAGGAACATATCTCAAAACAAAGCAAAATACCTGTCAAAGAACATTATTGATTTCCTTCTGGAACATTTTTTTTGTAATTCTTTCTCTTATTACTTTTTAAAATGTGGAGTCTCTCAAGGCTCAATCCTCCCTATTATTAATCTCCACCCACACTGGATTTCACCTTTCATTCCTCTGATTTCCTATTCCTAGCCATCTATAGGGTATGTATCTATTCAAACATCTGCCATCACTGCAAAAACCAAACACTCAAACTGAATCTCTTCCACACTTTGCATTCCATTTTTTGTTTGTACCCCACTCCCCTAGTTCTTTTTAATCCTTCTTTTTTCTAGTCTCCTGTTATACTTGCTCAACAAGCCTTTTGTGCCTCTTCAGTGTTCCAGATTCATTTTTCCTCAGTTTCCATGGCTCCCACCATCATCTTCACCATCTGAATAACTTCCAATAATCAACCCCTCCAGCTTGCCACCATTGACTTCTGAATACCTGGTCTCCAAACAATGGAAGAAATCTTGCTTATTCTTAAGCACTTTCCCAGAGTATAGGGTAACTATTCTATTAATTTAAAATGCAATAAAATCAACTAAAATTTATCCATTTAACATATTTATGTTAACATGTTCCGTATACTGGTTTATGTGCTTGGGAATGAGCACTGAACAAAATTAAGTTGCCCTTAAGCCCCTTTTGATGAGCTAGGGCAATATAATATAATCAAAGGTATCTCAGAGGTAGTTTTAAGTAACTGCCTTTGATAACGATTTGTGTATTCTCATAACTTAGTCAAAAATTAGTCCTTTATAAGGGTCAATAGAGAGCTGAGATTTTTTCAAATGATCTGAATTCAAATTCTTGATCAGTGGCCTTTTTTTTCTTTTCTTTCTTTCTTTCTTTTTTTTTTTTTTTTTTTTTGAGAGAGAGGGAGTGAGCAAGCAGGTGCGGGGTAATGAGGAGGAATCTTAAGCCGGTTCTACACCAGTGCAGAGCCTGATGAGGAGCTCCATCTCACGACCCTGAGATCGTGACATGAGCTGGACTCAAGAGTTCAATGCTTAACCATCCAAGGACCCCTTATCAGTCACTCTTTAACTATGCTACTCCAAGTCTCTCTAGGTCTCTCATGAAAAATGGGTAAAATATCTACCTTGCAGAGTTGGTATGGATTTTAGCATCTTCCCTCTTAAGAATTAAAAGCATGAAGTTCCCATTACTCAATTTAATGATAATTTAATCAATCCCAATCACAAAACTGTGGATCACTGAAGACACTTAGTGAAAAACAGCATCTCTATTATTGTAAATATCTGAAAAGATCTTAAAATTCCACGTTTAAAATATTTGCTATAGAAATCTTAATTCTAAAAAAGAGTAATTTCTAAGTATCAACAAACTATAAAATCAGCAAGAGACTAGCAAAATGAATAAGAAAAAATACTTTCCATGTTTAAACCATTTATTTCTGCAAAATTTTCCCCAGTCTTTTTTTTTTTTTTTAAGATTTTTTGATTTATTTATTTGACAGAGGGAGAGAGGTTACAAGTAGGCAGAGCAGCAGGCAGAGAAAGAGGGGGAAGCAGGTACCCTGCTGAGCAGAGAGCCTGATGCAGGGCTCTATCCTAGGACCCTGAGATCATGACCTGAGCAGAAGGCAGAGACTTAACCCACTGAGCCACCCAGGTGCCCCCCCCACTCTTTTTAATCCCAAGACTTACAGTATCCAATGATCAACTTCTTCTCTGCATATATTAATATAAATAGAAAAACAAAATAAAAAACCCGGAAATGAAAAAAAAAACAATCCAGAAATCAAAGAACCAGTGCCTAAGAACTAGAGAGTTGAAGCTTAGAGAAAAAATGTCTACGCATCTCACAGGAATGAATTATGGAATTAGTAGATCTAAGCCTCCATCAAGAAAATTACTCAGAAATGCAAACTTTATTAACTTATTATGTCTTATTCAAGCTTTTAGAGTAGCCAGTCTTTTTTTTTTTTAAGGTTTTATTTATTTATATTTGACAGAGAGAGAGATCACAGGTAGGCAGAGAGGCCGGCAGAGAGAGAGGGGGAAGCAGGCTCCCCACTGAGCAGAGAGCCCGATGCAGGACTTGATCCCAGGACCCTGAGACCAGGGCCTGACCTGAAGGCAGAGGCCCAACCCCAATGGCATCCTAGAGTAGCTAGTTTTGAACAGGCATATAATCACAGAGAAACTGTACAATAAAGGGTAAAATGAAGTGTCAGGAATGAACTTAGTAGATAAAAGTGTCATTATTGACAAGCATATTTGCTATAAGACAGGCTACATCCACTTTCACTTTCCAACTTAATTTTAAAGACTTGTCTTTACAAATAGAAAACATTATGTATATACATAGATAAAAAAAAATCAACATTTACTGAGCCAACTGGCCACCCTTATAAAAGTCATTGTACATGAAAAAACTGCTGTGCAAAGTTAGGGGCTGATACTTTCCTCCAAATCCTTAATGAACAATTTACCTCAGGATATAAGAGGCATAAAATTTAAACTCCCTGTAAGTAAGAGTTTATACCAGCAGAGACTCCTTTTATAAAAGGCTATACCAGCAGAGACTCCTTTCAAATCTCCATTATCATTCTGGATTAAATTTAAATGATAAGTAAAATATTCTCAAAGTAACTACACAATAAAAGAACTTTTGTCTTCTGGCACAATACTAAGTCCCTAAGATCTCCCAGTTTTTACTTGGAATTCAAAAATCAAAATATTACTACATTAGTGTGTAATTATTAGGTTTTGCTAACATACAGCAACCATGTTACAATGTATCAAAAAATTACAGGCTAAAATTTGCAACCACACAAACTGATCCCAGAGTTATTAGCCAACACAATCATCAGTTACTTCCCCTAGGAAATATGTGCAAGGTCAGCAAGCCAAAATTAGTAGCTACCATAACACTTTCAATTAGAGGGCGTTCAACTATTTGCCACTAAATGAATCTAGTTTACAATATTAACAGAAGAGTCCTAAAGAAATGAATGTAAATCTCACAAAAAGAAAGTAAATCTCACAAGACAATAAAGGTTACGGGATCTTGTCAGATCAGCGCATCTATTCAATTCCATAGACATTTGAAATGTGTGATTTCATTTAGACAGAATTCTACAAACCCCAGTAGGACAAATCACAGATTCTGAAACAGCATTTTAATTATTTTTATTTGTGTGTATATGTGTGTGCTGCATGTGTGTTGTCTAGCAACGGGATTCACTGAGGTAAATGGAATATAGAGGGGTAGATTCATTTCTTAAGGATGCTACAGCACATGATCATAAACAATTCTAGAGACCAAAGTCTGAAATCAAGATGTCAGCATGAAAGAGCATTTTAAGACTTCTAAGATACAACCCCCCTCAAAAATCTGGATTTATAAACAACAGGAATTCGAAATTTGTGAGTTCATCAGTTAATGTGGAGACTCATTTAAAAATTATATATACCAGGGTGCCTGGGTGGCTCAGTGGGTTGGGCCTCTGCCTTCAGCTCAGGTCTTGATCTCAGGATCCTGCTCAGGGGGAGCCTGCTTCCCTCTCTCTCTCTGCCTGCCTCTCTGCCTGCTTGTGATCTCTGTCAAATAAAAGAATAAAATCTTTAAAAAAAAAAGAAAAAAAAAGGAAATGTCTTCCTTTAAAAAAAAATTACATATATCTTAAACACTGTATTTTTAATTTAAAATGGACCCTGAGATCATGACCTGAGTTGAAAGCAAGAGTGGACACCTAACCGACTGTGCCATGCAGGGATCCCTGGCACTAATATTTTTTAAGTGAAAGTTAAGGAATCTTCTACAATATCTATATAAAAGGCTTTGGGGAAAACACAATATACAAAAAAATTTAAATAAATTGTGTGTGTGTGTGTGTGTGTGTGTATAAATATATACATATATAAAAGCTATAAACAGTGATCAGTACAGCACATGAAACAATGGGGATAGAATCAGAAACTCACTTTTTTTCCAGGAACAGCTACAATACAAACAGCTGGAGAACTAATGAAGAATTGTACACCTATTAACTCAATGAATTCTCAAAACGACTCTGTAAGATAGGCTCTATTTATTATCTCAATTTTGCAGATCAAGAAACTAAGGCACTAAAAGATAAGTAACTTGTCCATAAGGCAATACAACCTTACGGTTCTAGTTTCTACTTTAAGTCCTAGGCAATACTGCCTCTAACGAAGTATTGTTGAGTCATATATAAGAATATATACTGCTTTCATAATCTTAAAAATTGGAGGGGATAATCAAGTCTTAGTATGTCACTCCCCAAAACAAATTTTTCAGCAGCTCTCCCATAAAGTCCATAATCTTCTGTCCTGGCATTCAAGACTCATCAACCTTGATCACAATTTGTACTGCTAGAATTCTAATCCGAGACTCATCCAAATAACACGTGGGTTCTGGAAACCAACAGATAATCTTGAATGGGGATGTAAAGAAACACAAAACATAGTCTGTCACATGACACTGCACAAAGACTAGTATTCCTTCATTCAGATAATCTAAAAATTGGCTTCTCAAGAGAACAGTCAGCATGGTTTCCTGGAAAAGTTTAAATATCAAGAATTGTGACCTAAATTTTAATCCCTGATCAACCACTATCTAACTATATGAGCTAAGGAAAATCATTTAACCTCCCTGGTTTCTGTTCTACTTGCAAAATAAAAGGGAAGAGCTAGAACACTGTAAAAACTAGCTGAGGCTAGCAACTAAAATGCAAATTCAAGACTCCACTAGATGTGATTAAGTAGGTCTGGAATGGGGCCCAAGAATGTCTGCTTTAGTGAGCACCACGTAAATAATACATGTGGTCCCTGGACCACAGTGAAAAATATTTAAATAAAAATCTCAGAAATCAGGGCGCCTGGGTGGCTCAGTGGGTTAAGCCGCTGCCTTCGGCTCAGGTCATGATCTCAGGGTCCTGGGATCGAGGCCCACATCGGGCTCTCTGCTCAGTGGGGAGCCTGCTTCCTCCTCTCTCTCTGCCTGACTCTCTGCCTGCTTGTGATCTCTCTCTGTCAAATAAATAAATAAAGATCTTTAAAAAAAATAAAAAAAAAATCTCAGAAATCAATTCTAACTCTAGTTTCTTAGCTTCAGTCAATAGGATGCTACTTTACATAACCAGCATGCGGGCTGTGGCCTAAAAGAAAATCCTCAGTTCATCATGAGATTTGTTTTGCACCTCTCACCCTGTACTTTTTTAAGACAATGGAATATAATTTAGTAGTGCTACAAACTGAACTTTCATCCTCTTAAGACACAGATACAGTTGATTAAAATGAGTTTTAAATTAATTAAGCCCCTACAAAATGCTGATTCAAGTGTATCATCTCATTAATCCTATTTTGAAATATGTTCTCTATCAGGATATTTCAAGTTTTAGAGAATGTAATCTCCACTCTGTAAGTACCCACAAGTCTCAAAATTTTCTTCTCCCAATTTTCTCTGAAAATTTCCAAAGAAATTAGTAATTTTCATTCAGTATGTTACCCAGGGCCTAAATCAGTAAAATATTCAAATTACCACCCAATTTCACTACCAGTATTTTATCATTAAGAAGAAATATGCCAAATTGATGAGTATCATTATAATGTAATTAAAGTCTGAATAAGTATTTTCCCTGTTTATTCTTTTCTTGTTCTAATGAACTTTTCCACAGTAAGTACTACATTTGTTCCAAAAAATCATACAGCACTTTGTTCTAAGAGTTACAGATGTTTGATGCTCTGCTATATTAAATGTACCATCTCACCAATCCTTTTTAAAAGAGCAAACTTGGGCACCCGGGTGGCTCAGTGGGTTAAAGGCCTCTGCCTTCAGCTCAGGCCATGATCCCAAAGTCCTTCGATAGAGTCCCTCGTTGGGCTCTCTGCTCAGTGGGGAGCCTGCTTCCTTCCCTTCCTCTCTCTCTGCCTGCCTCTCTGCCTACTTGTGATCTCTGTCTGTCAAATAAATAATAAACAGAATCCTTTAAAAAACTTGCATATGTGTTATATGTTAACATATATGTTAACATATATGTTTGTTAAATATATTTTAACATGTATGTTTAACATGTGTTTTTAAAACTTATCTCAATAATTTCAGAAAAAAAATTTTCAAAAGAATTACTTCAAAGATTTTTTTTTAATGGAGAAAGGGGAATAACACCATAATTAAAATATATATTTTCAGGGGCACTTGGGTGGCTCAGTTGTTAAGCATCTACCTTTGGCTCAGGTCATGATCCTAGGATCTTGGGATCAAGCCCCACATTGGGCTCCCTGTTCAACGGGAGGCCTGCTTCTCTCTCCCCCCCCCCACCACCCCATTTGTGTTCCCTCTCTCGCTGTGTCTCTGTCAAATAAGAAAAATTTAAAAATACATATATGTATATATATATATATTTTAGCATTGTCTCAGATATCAAAATGCGAGTGTTAGCAGCAAATCATAAACCTAAACAATTCTAACTCAAGGCTCATTTAGTAATAATTCTAAAAACTAAATGAGTAATTAGAACACTATAATTAAATAATTTAACAACCTATGTACTTATTTTCTGTATTCTGAATTTCAAATTAGGACAGCATTCAGTAAGCTATTTTAAATCCCATGTGTAGAAAATGACACTATCTGACACTATCCAAATTATCTACACTTTCCTTCCTTAAAGTAGTTTTTAATCTGTGTGATTTCAAAAACGATCCATCTGTCTCACAGAAAGACAAGAAAAAAGAAAACTCCCACAATTCCAATTACCCAGACACAAATCATTGCTAAAAACTTTGGTGTGTTTGCAGCCACATGGTAAAAACTTATTCTGGCAAGAATCACCAATAGACACTGAATCTAGGAAAGTCTGACAGGGAACAGAATATTTACACAACCTCAAAAATACCTTCCCACAAATTACTTAATAATGGCAAAAAGAGAAACAGTAACTATACAATGGAGAAACTACACCACGCCTTAACCAAGCAATTAAAATGAACTACTGATAAGGGGCAAACATATTAAATGCATCCAGATGATTAAACAAAACAAAAAACCCATATATTGCTTATCTAGTACTCCAGAAAAAAATCCAAAATCTGAATCTAATCATGAAGAAACCTTAGGTAAACCCAACTGAGGGACACTGCTTTAATGACTAGCCTGCCAATATCATGAAAGACTAAGAGACCTGAAAACTAAACACAATCTGTAATACTGAATTGGCAACCGAACCAGAAAAAAAGTGCTAATAAAGGACATAACTGGGAACCAATGAAAATGGAATATGGACAAGAGTCTAAATAAAAAGTATTACATCAATGCTAAATTTCCTAAATTTAACCACTCTGCTTACTTAAGACACTTGATCTTAGGAAATGCATACTTAAGTATAAGACAGCATCATATATGCAATCTACTCTCAAATAGTTAAGAATTTCTTTTCACATCAACAGAGAAAATAATAAAGTAAATAAGACAAAATGTTAAAAACGAGGGGATTTGAGTAAAGGGCTTAAGGGAAGTTTTGTTACTACTCATGTAACTCCTGTAAGCCTGAAATTATTTAAAAATAAAAAAAAAAAACAAAAAATCTTGGTGTTTTGGCAGTATTCCTTAGCATATGTGTATATAATTATATACAATATTTGTATTTTTTAAAATTAAAAAATGGAATCATCCATTTGACACTATTTAGTTTCAGAGGCCCTCCGAAGTACACATGAACATCCAGGGGAAAAAAGCAATTGCTTTACGATGAATTAAGTGTCCTTCTCTTGCTCTCCACCCAAGCAAACTCCCCCACACCATAAATACTCATTCTACCACCATCTCCTTAACCAGTCACAGCTAATTAAAGGGATCAAGATGGAGAACAGTGGTTCACTGACACCTTGCCAATTCCTGTGAGGTCTAACTGTACTTTCTTCAAAAAAGTTCTCTAAGATTTCCCTACAGTTCTATAACAAATCTTTTACTTAAGCTAGCTGGAGCTGATTTCTGTACCTTGCATCCAAACAAACTCTAAAACAGCAGGCTTTTGAGAAGTAGAAATAATCTTTTGTCTGTGCTTGAAAAAGATGGTTTTGCTGGGGGCTTAATGGTAAGATATAACAGGGCTGTGTCAATTCAGCCAATTATGCAGCTTCATTTAAAAAGCAGCAGAAAAGCAAATAATTCAAAAGGAACAATCTTACTTTCTCAAGAAGAGCTACTATGTATCAGACCAACCCCAGAACCTCATCAATATATGGCTAATGAAGCAGTCTCAACCTTTCAGTCAGTCACGTATCATTAAAGAGAAAATGGGTTTTCAAATTCCTGAAACCTTTCTTCAAACAACATACAAAAACAAGAGGAATTTTTTTCAGTTAGTCTTTAAGTAAAAATTATGTTATAAATACCTTTTGAAAACAAAAGTCAAAATAGATTTAAACACTAAAAATTTTTCTGGTCTTAGGGGCACTTGGCTGGCTGAGTGGGTTAAGACAGCCTCCGGCTCAGGTCATGTTCTCAGGGTCCTGGGACAGAGTCCTGCATGGGGCTCTCTGCTCAGCAAGGGAGCCTGCTCCCCCCACCTCCCACCGCTTGCTGCTCTGCCTACTTGTGATCGCTCTCTCTGTCAAATAAATAAAATTTAAAAAAAAATTTTCTGGTAGTAGAGAAAATGTTAGCTAACCTAATTCTGTGAACCTGAAATTTAAAATTATCTTATGAATACCACAAACCAAAACTATCTCAATCCCACTGTTCCATTAGTTAACTTTATTGCTATAGGCTCAGACCTTAAATGCTGTAACAAAGTTAGCTATAACACAGGTGTGATTACTCAATGTTCTTTCTCAATTATACACTTCAGGACGAAGATGTTTTTTCCTTCAGATTAACTCTAAATTAAGCAAACATCTAAGAGTTGCTAGAAAATTCTCTCTTCTCCAACTGTACAACTCAAATAAAGAAAGTTGCACAAATAATTTTCTCAGGTCCTGTCTTAATTAAACCCACATTTCACACTTAGGACAATTTTAAAATGCAAAAACAAATATTTTAACTAGAAATAATGGACAAGTAATCGATTATTTACTCAATGAATTACTATATTATAGATTACTAATGTGTGGAAAGCCATAGTATCTTGTTTTGATGGCATAACTCAACACATCAAAAAAACTGACTGAGCTGTTGCACTGAAAAGTCCAAGATCCCAAACAACTTAAATAGTTCTTATAAATAATCAAATCAGATTTTCCAGTAAAGCTGGAAAATTCACCTAACAATACAAAAATGGCTTTTGTAAACTACCTAAAAACAATTTTATTTATGAGCTGTCTGTAGGGAAGAACGACCTGATGTCATATTAAGGGAAAATATTTATCAAGTGAAATTTAAGACCCAACTATTTTCTTGACTCTGACTTAAGTAAAAAAGCATCCTTGTTACTAATGGTTAATAAAAACTTCTTATATTCTTAAAGACACAAATAACATCTAATTAAATTAGCTTTAGTCACCATCTGATTTTTAATGTAGCACTTAGCATGAGTGCTCACAATTAACAACAAAAAAAAATCTTTTGGTTAATTCCTACCTCTCTCTTTAGTTAGGAATTAATTTAATTGCAATAGCAAGATTTTTAGTTAAATACTGTTACTTCAAATCTGGTGTGCTAAAAAACTATTTTCAACCATAAATATTCCTCTTCCATATTAAATAAGAATTTAATACGTATTATCCATTTAATATTTTTTTAAAAAGGCTCTTCCCAACACTTGTACGTTACAAAAGACAGTAAAAAAGAAACAGTAAGCTACTCCAATTTAAACTCAGCCTAAAAACTAACATTTATACAGCAACATCTAAAATAGTATCCTTGTTTTTTTGCCAGTCAACACAAAAGAATAATTTTACCATAAAGTAAAAATAATTCTATAGCTAACATTAAAAATTCTCCCTGAATACAAGTATTAAACATTTATTCTAACATATCACAAGAAACAGTCCCTGATTACCCAGAATATTTGAGATGTGTCTGCTTAAATGAAAGCTTTAAATGCAACAAATAATTGAGCACCTACTCTCTACTGTGAATCAATCCTTTGGAAATGAAAGCTAATTATACACTATGAAAATATTTTAAAAAATAAACAGCATCTTTTACAAAAATTCCACACTGATACTTCTTTAGCACCTTTTGACAGTTCTTCCAAGTCTTTTTCATTTTCTCCATTTTAAACACTCAATGATAGCACACATTTAAGTCCCAGTACTAACTTCCAGAAAAGCGGATCTGTTAGGATTTATGTAACACACTTTAAAAAAATCCCTATAGGTGTAAGGCTTTGATGCATGAAAATGGGTACATTATTCTTAGAAATAAGAAACCAATTTTAAAAGTTAGACTTTCACTAAGACCACTAAGGTATGTGTTAAAAGAAGAATTTCTCCTAAATTATTAATTGGCTTTTATCCTCACTTCCTCATTTTAGATCCAAGAAGTCCTAGAGCTTACTGTGGTATACATGGTAAAAATCCTCTGGCTGGAAGCTCTAAGACAGACAAGCCAAAATTGTGAGAGTTATCAGAGATCTAAAGAGTTGAAGGGAAATGGAGGAGCCCTGTAAAGGTTCTAAACTTAAATTGAGATCAAAGGGATCCTATAACATACACTGACAACAAAAGGGAAGTACGATCAAAATATAGTCTCTAAAAATAAATTTGCTCTCCAATTACGTTATAATTTTTCACAAATCCACTTAAACAGATAAACACCTAATCCCTCAAAACTCTTAACAAAAGACCATTTGACTCGTCTCCCCCCTTACCCAGACCTACTGTATCAAAACTCACCAAGAAAAAACCTTGCCTAACCTTTTAATAAATCTGCCTCTACAATTCTAATTTAAAACACAGTCAATGGGGTATACATTAACAAAAGCCAAACATTTATAACCATGTTATTTATAAATTAACCATTTAAAATAAAGTACAATATCCTTTAAATATATATCAAAACAAGCAAAAACAAAAACAAAAACAAAAAAAACCAAAGGCAATGAAGCAGCCCAGTATGAGGAAAGCAATAGCGTGAAGGCAGCTTTTCTCATAATTTCTAACTTGGTATTGTTTATCTGAAGCCAAGTAGGTCCAAATGCTCTGTGTCTAGACCTGATCAAGGTCACTATCAAGAAAAAACAATGGGTGTAGACAGTGTTCCCTCCCCTGGCTACATAAACCAAATTTCCCTAAGAGTATACTGATTTCCTACATTAAATAGTAAGTTAAAGTACCAACCTTCTGGACCACAGATCTTAACCACACACTCTATGAAACAAACGCACAAATCTTTACATTAAAGTTACGACCTAGACTTACATGATCACCCAGAGCATAATAAAAATGTGTATTGACCAGAAACCCCTACACAAACTCCAACTATCCACTAATATTTCATTTTACAATACATTTCAAAGATTCTAAGTAAGGTTATGTGCTCAGTCTTCCATGATGAAACTCTCTAAGCCAGTTATTTCTAAGATTATTTTGTAGAACAAAAAGTAAACTAGCTCAATTATGAACTTCATGATTCTCTTGTTCCATTGTAAATATCAGAGCAGAATTTACAGTGGAATAAAAGAATCATTAAAGGGTGTATACTCCCCAACCTTTTTAAGAACTACTGGATTGAAAGGCACTCATCTTTCAGTTATTCCATATCAGACTGGTCATTAAACGCCATTAATGGCCCCACTGAAAACTCACTGCTAAGTTGAAGCCAAAAACATCAACCTCCCACTATAGAGGTGAATTTTAATCATTCCTACTTTTTCAAATACTGGTAAATGACACCATTTAATTTTCTGTCTCAATCTAGTAGATTCTGAAATTAGAATAAAATGGATTCAAGACCCTATATTATGGTATGGCTTTCATTTCAAGTCATTAAAACAGACTAAGTTCCACATCCCAAAATAGGTAAATGGGCATGGCGGGGGTGGCTTCAAGAACTAAAGCCTTACTTTTCTACTTACATAATTACAATAATATGCTATAAAACAATTTTAAAAGATAGCAAACTGTGCAGCTGCACTTCATGAAATACAGATAACTTGGAAAATTCTTAAGGAATGCTGAAATACGTGAGAAAAATGGATGCAAAATAAAATAATGAGAAGAACAAGCATCTCCACACCCAGCGAAGTAACAGGTTTAGGCTTGTTTGTACAGCTCCCTAAAAATTAATCTGAAAGAGTACAAAAACCAAAATTCACAAAACTGGTCAAGAAGTGGATGGGAAACATTTCACTTTAAATTAAAACATGTAGTCCCACAAAATGTTACACTTACACACTTATTAAACATTTTAACTTACTTTAGCACAGAATAAAAAACACTTGCACTAAACCGAGCAAGAAACTATTCCTTGTCCCAAGTATTTTTTTTTTTTTTAATGTTTAAGAGTACCTACCCTCACTACTTGAATTTCTAAGGCTACCTGAGTGTTTTAATTTTTTTTTCGAAAGTGGTGTCATTTTATTTGCCTCTCAGGAAAAACAATAAAATTAATCAACTAAAACACAGCACTATAATTTGCAGTAAAATCAACACATTTTTGTAAACTATCTGGGGAAGAAAAGAAGCACAGTCTTTTCATGTAAACATAATAAGCCCGTAATATGCTGCAGACAAACGCACTGCATGGGGTGTGGAGGACCCGAGCTGATTAGATTACCACAACATCAGCCTGGGGCCGCCATTTTTAGAATCTGTAAAGGACAAAAGAGGGAAATTTCACTTTTTACTTCCCATCTCGGAAAATAAAGGAAAAAACGGGGCTATCTTCCAGTTAGGTATTGATGTCTCCAGCCTAGAGTTGAATGCACCTCACTTAATTCTCTCCAAGGTCTCCAGAACTCCAACACCTTACGTTATTCACATCTCTAAAAGGAGGGGAAATAGGCACCAAAAAACCAAACCAAACCAAAACAAAACCCGGGGTTTACTCCAAAGCGAACTCTAGCGATTTCTCTTTGACTTTAAATTGTCTCATTCTTAAGAGTCTAGCAAGAACGGATCTATCTCTACGGAACTGAGGCCAGTGGAAGAGAGCACTCCGGATTGTTTTTTCTCTCCCCCCTCCCCCGTTTAGCACAGTGAACCGTTTGTTTCTCTTCTCTATCTGCTGCCACAGTGTTTGTGCCAATCCCTTTGGTCAAAATAAGCTTTTCTGAAATGTGCCATATTGTGGATTCTAAGCCTGCGGTACAGTAAAGGACCGCGATAATGCAAGAAGAGTGGGGGAGGAGACTGAGAAGGCTGGGTACTGGGGTGACCACCTCAGGGGCGGGTTTACCCTCTCCTGGAGAGGATGAGGAGCTGTCTCGTTCCCCCACAAAGGAAGATAGAGACCCAGAACGTCCTCTTAACCCCCCTCGTATTTACTAGGTAATTGCACCAGAGAATACCAGGCAATTAATGGAAGAAGAAGAAAATGGGGCCTATACGGTTTTTCAGCACCTGAACAAGATGCGGTCGAGGAAAGGGAGACTGGCAGCTCCTGGGACCACTTCGACACAAACCCTACTAACAGTCACAAGCCTCCCTCCTCACCCAAGCGGCCTTAACCCGCTGCCAATGAGGAGTGCGCCCCCTCCCTAACTCCCACTCTCAAGGGGGTTTAACTGCCAGTTTCCCCTTTCCCCAACCCTAAAACCCGCCATAATGCTCCCTTTCTAGGGACAGGGAAGAGAAAGGATAAATTCTATTCAAACAAGCAGCGTCTTCTTCCAGCCCAGACACCTGAGAGTCAACGTCGACTCCCCCCAACCCCCTCCCAAAAGGATAAAAATGAGAAAGCCCCCTCCCCCTTGAAACACGCGTCCCTCCACCCCACAAACCCCAAGAACTCCCAAGGAGACGACAGGCACTGACCTGTGATGTTCACACACCAGACACCCGAACCCCGTTATCTGCTCGACCCCCAGGGAGTCTCTCCACACCTCCGCGAACAGACGACCCCCCAACAGCAGCCACTGCGGACACAGGACCCGGCTCCACACACCCCCTCCCCAAACAGCAGCGCGCAGCCTCTTCACCAGCAATCAAAGAGTAGGGGAGGGGGCACCCAGACAGTCAACAGGAACGCAGAGGCGACGGCAAGGCTGCTCAGAGTGTCTATGCCCCCTCTGTTGCCGCTCCCGAACTCAGGCACGGTCTCCGACTCGGCCCCCTGCGCCCGCTCAGTGTCACTGCCTCTCGCTCTGGGAAAATGGCGGCGACGGCGGCGGCGGCCGCGGCGGCGGCGGCGGCGGCGGCCGCGGCGGCGGCGGCAAGTGCACGGGGCCCGCCCGCCCCGCTCCGCAGGGGCAGAGGGGGAGGGGACGAAGCTGCCCGCCGCCATTTTGCTTGTGGGCTGCCGCCCGCCGTTGCCTCTTCCACAGAGGCTTGAAGATAGCCAACTGGAGGCAGAGAGGTGGGCAGAACCTCCGTCTTTATCACAACAGATGCATTCAACTATTCACAGAAGGTTTGGGAAGTTTCGTATTTGGTGGGATTGGTTCTTTACCCCTTCTCCTTGAGCAGCCCTCAAGTCTGGATATCGGCGACGTTGGGCACGCCACTGTTGGGTGGAAGGATGAGGACTGTAGGCCCTGGGAACAACCCCCCCCCCTTCCTAAAGCGATGCACTTTCTCCCACTCCCCAAACCATCTCAGTCTCAGTCTTCCCCTCCCCCTCCTCAGTCTGGCCTCCAGCGCTGGGTGAACTCGGTTGGGGTGTCACTCGACGCCCACTAGGGGCTGTGGAGGCTCCAGTGCGCAGACTCCGGGCACCGGATAAAAGCGGAGCTGGGGCGTCCAGCGCCGTCTCGATGGAGGAGAGAGAAACGGAAGAGGTCGGGGGGAGAAGCAGCAGGAAAAGTACAGCCACCGTCAGCGCCGCTTTCCTGCCACCGTGTTTCGGGGTAAAAAGCTGCCGTTGCCGTCGGTGCAGTTGCCGTCGCTGCCTCCTACTTCTTTTGGCCCAGGGGAAGGATTTCCCCGCCGGCGGGACAGTGTGCGGGGTGGGGAGCGGGAGTTCCTTTATGTGGTGGTGATTAAACGAGGGAGGGACAGAGAGACGGTTATCTCGAAGAAAAAAGGGGGAAGCCAAAGAATAAAACAAGGGTTTCCCCACTAAAATAACACGGTGATTCTTGTTCTTGTTTTCGGGGTCTTCCCCCGAAATGGCGGTTTCCGTCTTCTCGCTCCGCAGAGACCAGGAGCGCTTGGTACGCGAAGTGGGGAGAGGCAGAGGCGGTCCGTGCAGCCAATCAGTGCCTGATGTGTTCTGTCGGGCGCGTCGTGATTGGCTAGCGATGACCTCATGCTGCAGCAGCGGGTGGGGCCAGAGCGGTCGGGGGAGGCTGTTGCAAAGGCAGAGAGGGAGAAGTGACGATGGTGATCGTTGCTGCCGCGGCTGATATGGAACCCAAGCAGTGGCGAAGAGAATCTCAAGGCTCTTCCCTGAGTATTTTCTCCTGTCCCTGCGCGAGGTGAGGGCCCCGGCTCGGCCTCTCCGAAACTTTGGGGCGCTGGCGCGGACGAGGAGACGAAATTACTCCCATGACTTTTGTAACTGCGTCAGGGCAAGATGGCGCTGGGTCTCCTTGGGGCGCGGGGGGAGAGGCACGTCCACCGCCGCCGCAGCGCATGTGACCGGGCTGCATTCCTGTGGGGTTTGGCTCCGACCCAGGCTGGGGCGGGGGAGGGGAAAGGGCTTGGGCGGAGGAGACTGTGGTGCGGTCGGCGTTGGCGGCCTGAAGAGGAAGAGATGACTGAGAGCTGTTCCCCTCCCCCATATAGCTTACAGTTGCGGCTCCCGGGGGAAAGCCCCTGGAGGGACACTCCTTACGGGGTGTGACGGCTGTTGGTGGTGGAGGTTTGGTGCCCTATTTTCTTACCTACCTTTCTCCTTGCAAAGTTCTTACGTAAGGTGACAGTTTCCTAGTGTTGGAGTCGCAGTCATCTGCGAGTCCCTAAGGGCCGCTGGACTGAGTAAAAAGAGAGAGTAGCTGGGCCACAACGTCAAGAAGTTATCAGTTATTTTTTGAGAAAGCGTTAGGTTTCTCAGATCCCAGAGGAAAAATATTTCGTGTATTTGGAAGCAAGTTTAAAAGGTGTAAGTAACACCCAGGAACACTTAAAATTTCCTAAAAGTTACCATTTGAATTTTGAGGATCATTTTCAGGCTTTCTGTTCCTTCCTGTGTACTTCTCATATCCTCCCTTCTGTATATTCTAAAAGAATGTGTCATTTTAGTGGATACGCTTTTCAAATTTAGGAGTGATTAGTAATAACAGAATAAAAGCTGCTATTGTTGTAATCTACATGAAATAAGGATGTTTTCAATACTTTTGTCTTTCTGTTGCCCTCTTATCTATGGTCTTTAAAAATAAAAGATGAAATCACTTTCGGTAAATGTTACTCATTAAGATTCCTGCACCATTATGAAGCCTACCTCTTTAAACCACTTCTGTAGGAAGTGTGGGACTTAAGTAACAGTTTCCGAAACCTTGTTAGTTGAAGGTCTTTAGTTCAAAAGTTATTAAGTGGCCTATATTCGTACGTTCAGGAAGAAATACTAGTTTTGTTTTTGGTTATTCCCACTTGGACAGACAAGCATAATAGCCATTTAACTAAACTGGTGAAAATTGAAAAAGCTTCTCCCTTCCGGTGGTGTTGAGAGTAGGGAGTTACACAAACAAAGATACTTGCACCGAAACCTGGCTTGCTTTTTGACAGGACACATCTTGTGCTAGGAGGAAATGTTTGCTAGACCTGAAAAGATGGGTTTAACTCAGGTCAAGGTTATGTTATTTCCTATAGTGTTAGTTGTAGACTTGGTAGTGTGAAAACAAGATTCTGTTTATACTTAAACCCTTGCTAGTTTTTGTGGCTTTTTCATTGAAATAACAGTATGAATAAACTGAAAAGCCTGTAATTAAAGTGTAAATATTAAGTAGTACGAAGATTTTAGAGTTCAGAGTTTTTTTGTGTTCATCCATTTTGAATAGAAAAAGGGCACTTTGCATTTAAGAACTCTTGAATAACTTGGAGGATTTGTCATGTATAAATTGTGTCTCCCTAAACTGTCATAACAACTTTTATTTTGGCTCAGGAAAAAGGGACCAAATATGAAGTCAGGTTTTGTTTTTTTTTTTTTTAAGATTTTATTTATTTGACAGAGATCACAAGTAGGCAGAGAAGCAGGCACAGAGAGAGGAGGAAGCAGGCTGATCCCTGCTGAGCAAAGAGCCCCATGTAGGGCTGCATCCCAGGACTCTGGGATCATATCATGACCGGAGCTGAAGGCAGAGGCTTGAACCCACTGTGCCATCCAGGCGCCCCTGAAGTCAGGTTTTTATTTTGTTTAATTTTGGGTTTTTTTAAAGATTTTATTTATTTATTTATTTAGTTCACTGACAGAGATTACAAGTAGGCAGAGAGAGGAGGAAGCAGGCTCCCTGCTGAGCAGACTGCCTGATGCGGGGCTCCATAGATCCCAGGACCCTGGGATTATGACCTGAGCCAAAGGTCGAGGCTTTGACCCACTGAGCCACCCAGGCGCCCCTGAAGTCAGGTTTTTAAGGTAATTTTCAGTCTTCCTAGCATCACTCTGCCTTAATAAGGAAGAGAGACCATTTTTCAAGCTAATAGAAGTATCCTTGTTTTTCTTTCCTAAGATTTTACCTTTTTTTTTTTAACAGTGGGGGATCTTAAGTAGGCAGAGAGGCAGGCAGAGACAGGTGGGGGAAGCAGGCTCCCTGCTGAGCAGAGAGCCCGATGTGGGGCTGGATCCCAGGACCCTGAGATCATGACCTGAGCAGAAGGCAGAGGTTCAACGGTCTGAGCCACCCAGTGCCCCATGTTTTTGTCTTTTTCATCAGTATGTCTACATTATTCCCAATTGCCACATCTTGAGCTGTAGTTTTTCTTTTGCCATGTTCCTGTGGTGTTTTAAATACTACTTGGAATTATTTCTTTGACTACCTCCTTGTGTTATATGTTCTCTCTGGGCAATTTCATTTTTGTCTATGACTCCAGTAAAGCCTAAATTTTTATCTCAAGCTGTAAATGCAATGTTAAGGTATTGGGGGCGGGGGGCAAAGTCTTCCTAAACTACTGAAAAAATACTGAGCTTGGTACTAGATTCCAAAGAACTTTGTTCACCCATTCCCTCAAAATATTTTTGCTTCTCATTCTCTTTAATTATTTGAGGAAACCATACCCCAGCCTTCTTACAATCTGATTCAAATTATCATGTTATATAATTGGAAGTTTTGTAACTGGCTCCAGGTGGCAGACATCCCCTAGTCGATAAAATACACCTGGAGTGCTGTTTCATACGTTTGTCTTTGTCCATTCCACCCATAGTACTTCCCACTCCTGGGTAACTTGAGACTTTGCCTCCTGAAACTTCATATTTTAGCTCCCAAGTCATATGAATCGTTCTTTAAATAGTGATGCAGCCCAATGCTTGACACTTGTTTGGCATTCAGTTATACCCGTGTTGGGGAGGGGTATTTTTTTTTTTAAGATAAGAGTCTACTAATAAACTGTAGTGCAAAATGTAAAACCTAGCTTTCACACTTTTCAAAAGCACACTTGAGTACCAGGGTTTGATGAGGAAAGGAAGGATTAGAAGACTCATAGGCAAGCTTTCCTCCCCTTTGACTTAGGTGAAAGAGGGGACGGCGCTGCTGGTGGAATATTTCTGACTGCAAAAAGATGGGAAGAAAAAAAAAGAAGGGAAGAAAAAAACTGGCCGTATTTTTCAACATCATCTTTCTCAAATGTAGAGGACATTTTAACTTCAGTATATAAACACTAGTTGTTATTTGGGCTTTTAATTCCTTGATGTGTTTGGGCCTTATCGAAGTGTTCAGTACTGCTTGCTCTGATAGCAGAGGACCCCCATGAGTTTAGTTTTTATCATTTTTCTTGCTGTCATTTATAAGTGTCCATGTGACAGCCTCTGGTACCTACATGTATTTATGTATCATGAGATTGGCATTCCAATAATAGGGCTTATTAAAATTGCATGTTAAATGAAGCTCCTCAGTAAGAATTCTAAGAGTCAGGGGGCGCCCGAGTGGCTCAGTGGGTTAAGCCGCTGCTTTCAGCTCAGGTCATGATCTCGGGGTTCTGGGATCGAGTCCCGCATCAGGCTTTCTGCTCAGCAGGGAGCCTGCTTCTCTCTCTCTCTCTCTCTCTCTGCCTGCCTGCCTCTCCATCTACTTGTGATCTCTCTCTGTCAAATAAATAAATAAAATCTTTAAAAAAAAAAAAGAATTCTAAGAGTCAGATTTGAGCTTTATAAACCATTGGTGACAATTTTTTCTGTTGTTAAAGCTTTTAGGGTATTTTTGAATAGTGATTGTCTATCTTTTGAAGCTCAAGTTCAAAGTAAGAAAATATTCTGAATTATATGGGTCTTCACTGGATATTTTTGTTTTGTTTTTGTTTTTTTAAAACAGTTTTTTTAAGATTTTTTGTTTATTTATTTGACATATCGCAAGTAGGCAGAGAGGCAGGCAGAGAGGAGGAAGCCGCCCCCCCCCCCTCCATAAGCAGAGAGCCCGATGCCTTGCGGGGCTTGATCCCAGGACCCTAGGATCAAGACCTGAGGAGAAGGCAGAGACTTTAACCCTCTGAGCCACCCAGGCGCCCCCCCTGGATTTTGTTTTTATATGGAATTTTCCTCTGCCCCACTCCAACCCCTGACTTTAGTGTTGTCTAAGTCTAGAACAAAAAGATTTATGTCTGAGGATTTAACTTAAACCCTTAAATACACCTTAAAATGTTACAGTTGAACTTGCCACGTGATTCGTTTAACTTCCTGAAAAATGGATTTAATGCTACCTCTTTCTTTCTGGGCAAGATGTTATTTATGTTAACACTAAACCTGAAATTCGTATTTGCAAATAGTCCTCAAAAAAACTTTTCAGGGTTGTGGATACCTTGAGTCAACTTGGTTGGTTTTCTTAAGAAAAAGATAGGTTTATTTCAGAGTATTAAAAAAACATTTTGAAGTTAACTGCCTTCTGGTATTCAAAAAGATCAGGCTTAGGGGTCCCTGGGTGGCTTGGTATGATGAGTGTCATTGAGCATGGATCCTTGGGTTCAGCTCAGGTCATGAGATGGAGCTGCCCCGCCCCCAAATAAATCTTTAAAAAAAAAAAAAAAAAGAGAGTGCCTGGGTGGCTGTCTGCCTTTGGCTGGGGCCTCTTCAAATAAATAAAATCTTTAAAAAAAAAATCAGGCCAGTAGTCTCCCTGCTAACTGTTCGAGTTTGGAACATATTTTATTTTATTGAAGATTTTATTTATTTGATAGACAAAGATCACAAGTTGGCAGAGAGGAGGAAGCAGGCTCCCTGCCGAGCAGAGCCTGATCCGCCTAGGCGCCCTGAAACATCTAAGTAAGGAGTTTGCCCTGGAAAATACAGAAACTAATAGTATTCTCCTTTCACCTGAATGAAACAAACAGGAAGCTAGCAAAATCTTACAGAGCCCACTATAGTGTTCTCTGGAATGATTTAACAGTAGATGTAGAAAATGGGCTCTTTAACATTCAGTGTGAACTATAAACTTTAGTATCAAATGTAAAAATGGAGTCAGTGAAGAGCTGAGAAATCTATTGGAGGTCCTTTCTTTACTCATAATGAGTGGTAATTTACAGAACAAAATTTCTGAATGGACGTAGTTTCCCAGCTCTGCTTGTCCTATTTAGAGCTTGTGATTGTGTTTTGTCTTAAAGTATTTTATGGCTTTTCCAATCGCTGCCTCTCTTTGCCATAAGCATTGAAGTATGCAGAGTTGGTTTTTTTTTTTTTTTTTAAGATTTTATTCATTTATTTCACAGACAGAGGTGACAAGTAGGCAGAGAAGCAGGCAGAGAGAGGAGGAAGCAGGCCCCCCGCGGAGCAGAGAGCCTGACGTGGGGCTGGATCCCAGGACCCTGGGATCGAGCCTGACGTGGGGCTGGATCCCAGGACCCTGGGATCATGACCTGAGCTGAAGGCAGAGGCTTTAACCCACTGAGCCACCCAGGCGCCCCGAAGTATGCAGAGTTTATCTTGTCTTTGTATTATAGAAGAAAATTGGATTTGGGTTTTTTGTTTGTTGGTTCCTTCTTGTAAGCACACCACAAAACAGTCAGCCTTATCTTTTCAAGGTACAGAATATACCTTCACTGAACAACTATCTCTTAAACAGTACTGGTCCTAATAGATTGGTTATCGACTTAGAGTAAATGATATTTCATAAAACTAAAACTTAAATCGAGTTAAATTATAT
The DNA here is from genome assembly GCF_011764305.1 of Mustela putorius furo. Classification (NCBI taxonomy): domain Eukaryota; kingdom Metazoa; phylum Chordata; class Mammalia; order Carnivora; family Mustelidae; genus Mustela; species Mustela putorius. Next base: position 19,490,248 of record NW_025421998.1, read on the forward strand.
AGAAGCTTATTCTAAATGATTATATCACTTTACTATTCCTTATCCTAAAAAATATTTTTTAAAGTGTCCCTCCCAAAGTATATTGATATTTGTGTCTCAAATTTAAAACTGTGATCTGGTTTTTCCCCTTTGATTGCTTTGTTCCTGGGACAGATTGAAACTTCAACCAACTCTAATTTGAATACAGTAATTGGCATTCCTACCATATTTAAGACACAGGAAACATATTTCCCAGCCCTTACATTTTCAGTTAGGTTGGCTAGATAAACTACTTGGTAATTAGAACGTTCGAAGCATTTGTGTCTGAAATGTTTACTTGCTAGTTTCTCCCAATTTTTATTCTACCGTTTTAATTTAGCTCAGTTTTTTTTTTTTTAAGATTTTATTTATTTATTTGACAGAGAGAGATCACAAGTAGGCAGAGAGGCAGGCAGAGAGAGAGAGGAGGAAGCAGGCTCCCTGCTGAGCAGAGAGCCCGATGCAGGACTCGATCCCAGGACCCTGAGATCATGACCTGAGTTGAAGGCAGCAGCTTAACCCACTGAGCCACCCAGGCGCCCTTAATTTAGCTCAGTTTTAATGCCACTTCCGTCTCTTTTTTGTATAGGTTGGCTTGTTGCTAACAGTTAACATTAAAGAAAGGAAAGATCCCTGGTTAATAAGTGAGGATATAACAGATGGAATTAATAACAGGACTTTTTTAAATTAGTAAGGTAAGCTGTATTCGGTTACTCATACTAGTATAGCAAGAGTGAGAGAAGTTGTCCTATGGAAGCACTCAAAATCTTAACTGCTAGTGAATCCCCGCATCCCCCAAAAGGAATGCTGAGTGGCCAGAAACATATTTGATACTACTGTATACTTTATCTTTGTTAAGGGCTGCTACTTACCTGAAGTTGGCATAGGTGATTTCAGCACCACTCTGACCTAGCTAAAGTTTATATTCTTTGTCTGGGTTACACCATCTGAATGAAAACTTAGTTTTAAGCGGAGAGACGGGACAGTGAAGTGTGTTAGGACTTGTTTTAAATCTTTACATCTTACCTACCCTTCAACCTTGGGAGAAGGGACTGATACTTAAGAGCCCTTACCTTAATGTAGATGAAGAGTCTGAGAGTGGGAGTAATATGAGGAGGTGGTACATACGACATTAGAAGAACATCCATGCATGTTGCCTGGATTTGGATTGAAAAAAGAACTGACTTTGAAGAAAAATAATTGCTTTAAATTTGGTAGTTTTAGAAGATGAGTGTTAAAGCTGAGAGTGTTCACTCTTAATAGATCTAACAAAGTGGATATGTTCACATTTTAGATCTAAGGGAACAGATTTCTTTCTCTTTTTTTTGGATGGCTGAATTATATGGAATAAAAGTCACAAGAAAAGAATGCACAGCACAAGGAATGTCATCAGTGATACTGTGATAGTATTGTATGGTGACAGTAGTCTATGCTTGAGAGCATAGCTTAATGTGTAATAAACTTGTCAAATCCTTGTATAGAGAAAACTAATGTAACATATGTCAACTATACTCGTTTTTTTAAACAATAAAATGAATAAGTAAAAAGAAATTCTATACCATACTTAGTTACCCGAATCTTGCTAGTTATAGTAAAAATAATATTTTATGGGCACCTCGGTGGCTCAGTGGGTTAAAGCCTCTGCCTTTGGCTCAGGTCATGATCCCAGGGTTCTGGGATCTAGCCCCACATCGGGCTCTCTGCTCAGCAGGGAGCCTGCTTCCTCCTCCCTCTTTCTCTGCCTGCCTCTCTGCCTACTTGTGATCTCTCTCTGTCAAATAAAATAAAATCTTTAAAAAATAATAATAATATTTTATTCATAACTATCCTAAGGATACCGTTTACTGTTAGATTATTGTAATATGCAGAAATGATAGCATTTTAAAGTGCCCTTAAGAAAAATTTAAATGACTCTCTAATAAGTGGAGACTTTTTTCAGCCAAGTTGTCTTAGGATAGGATTTTAGTTCGTTTTCAGTTAGGGGTTCCTGGGTGGCTCAGTCATTAAGCGTTTGCCTTTGACTCAGGTCATGATCCCAGAGTCCTGGGATGGAGCCCCGCTTCAGGCTCCCTGCTCAGCAGGAAGCCTGCTTCTCCCTCTCCCACTCCCCTACTTGTGTTTCCTCTCTCACTGTCTCTCTCTCTCTGTCAAATAAATAAATAAAATCTTAAAAATAAAACAAGGTTTTCACTATTCATCACCTCCTTTAGGTTTCTTCCTTCTTTAGAAAGTAAAATAGCATAAACCAGTTATGATTAACTCTGGAAAACACACATTGCTTGGTTAACTCTTTCAAACCAGGTTGCTTCAGCCATCAGTGACTTGATTCATAAGGAGTAAAGTAACAACCCAAATGTTTGGTGTGTGTAAGATGATTTAGCTATTGGGGCACCTGGGTGGCTCATTGGGTTAAAACCTCTGCCTTTGGCTCAGGTCATGATCCCAGGGTCCTGGAATCAAGCCCCACATCAGGCTCTGCTCAGCGGGGAACCTGCTTCCTCCCCCCTCTCTATCTGCCTGCCTCTCCGCCTACTTGTGATCTCTGTCAAATAAATAATTAAAATCTTTAAAAAAAAAAAAGATGGTTTAGTTATTATATGTTCAACTCTGAACTAGGGAAAATTGCTACTGATTTTTTGGACACTTAAAATCTTAAAGGAGGGTCAGAACTTAACTAACCTTGTAGGAATTTATAATCCTCTTTTTTTTTTTTTTTTTTTTTAAAGAATGTATTTATTAGAAAGCGGGGGAGGAGGGGCAGAGGGAGAGGCAGAACCCCCCCTTACCCAGCAGGGAGACTACTGTGGGGTTTGACCCCCAGGACTCCTGGATCACAGCCTGAGTCAAAGGCAGATATGTAACCAACTGAGCCACCCAGGCGCCCCTATTAACCTCTCCTTTTACATGTAAAAATAAATTCACTCTGACCGATTTGCACCTCTCCATCACTTACACATTATGACCAGTGCCTGGTTCCCATTGTCTTTCTGATAAGTTCTGATGTTTTTAGATAAAGAGGGAACCTATTTCTCCAGTTTAGTTTTCTCCCTAGTATTCACATTTTTCACGAAGGAAGGCTGTGGTAAGGTAAGCCACTCCTTCCTAAAGAAAACTTTTTTTTTTTTTTTAAGTTTTATTTAAGTAATCACTCATTGCAGAGTTCAGACTTAAGAACCCCAAGACCAGGAGTCTCATGTTTTCCAACTGAACCAACAGGCTTTCCAAAAACTACTCTAGATATGCAAGAAATGCACCCCCAATTCTGTGGTTGAAACCTGAAAAGGCAGCAGAAATACTCATTACTCTCAAGTTCCTCCCCTTCTGCTCTGTTCTAAACACAACTTGTCTGTCCACATCTGTGCAAGACATTCTGTGGCTATTCTCTTTATTCCCATGATACATCAGATGGGTGATTGAAGAATCCTTTAAAAATTCAATGACAGGAGCTATTCTAATAACATCAAAAGTCAGGATTCATAGTCTAAGGAATAAGGAAAAATTGTATGCAATTGTCTGTATATGTAACATTTTGTGGAAGTCTTGTATTATGTGCTCCAGAGATGGGTTGTCTTAACCCTGTCATGTTTAATTGCTTAGAATATACCTTGTTGAGGGGAACCTGAGTAGCTCAGTCAGTCATGTATCCAACTCTTGATTTTAGCTCAGTTAAAGATCTCAGGATTCTGGGATGGAGCCCCACATCTGGTTCCACACTCAGTGCAGAGTCTGCTTGTCCCTCTTTATTTGCAACCCCCCACTGCCACTCTCGCTCACTCATGCTCTCTTTCAAATAAATGTTTAAAAAAAAAAAGGCGAATATACCTTTTTGAAACTTTTTGGTTTATATGCTACCCTTTGCTAGTTGCTACTTCTGTCTTCCTGTTTTCATTAGTTGCTTTCTTCAACTTCTTAACTGTTGGTATTTCCCAGTGCTATGTCCCCAGCCACTTTTTCACCAGTTGTGTTTATCAGTGCCTCCAACTTTACTTACTGAGGACTCCAGAATTTAAGCAAATTCAAAACTGAACTATTTCTCTCTCAAGTTTCCTTCTTGAATTTCTTTTTTTGGTCAGTGATGTTCTACGCTTCTGGCTTACTTGATACAATCAAACATCTTTTCAAAACACGTCTTATTTGCTTAAAGCCCTCCAAATAATTTGCCAGAGATTGAGGATTGTGCACATCACTAAAGTTAAAAGACCCAAGATTCAGGGGCGCCTGGGTGGCTCAGTAGGTTAAAGCCTCTGCCTTCGGGTCAGGTCATGATCTCAGGGTTCTGGGATCGAGCCCCACATCGGGCTCTCTGCTCAGCAGGGAACCTGCTTTCTCCTCCTCTCTTCCTGCCTCTCCACCTATTTGTAATCTCTGTCAAATAAATAAATAAAAATTAAAAACAAACCCAAGATTCAGGCACTTGGGTGGCTCAGTTGGTAAAGCATCTGCCTTCAACTCAGGTCATGATCGCAGGGTCCTGGGATGGAGCCCATGTTAGGCTCCCTACTCATCAGGGAACCTGTTTCTCCCTCTGCCTCTCTCCCCCTGTTCCTGCTCTCCTCTCCCCCCCTTCACACACACAAATGAATAAATAATAATCTTTAAAAAACAAGAAAAAGAAAAAGTCCTGGGGCGCCTGGCTGGCTCAGTGGGTTAAGTCTCTGCCTTCGGCTCAGGTTGTGATACCAGGGTCCTGGGGTCGGGCTCTCTGCTCGGCGGGGAGCCTGCTTCCCTCTCTCTGCCTGCCTCTCTGCCTACTTGTGATCTCTCTCTCTCTGTTAAGTAAATAAATAAAATCAAAGTTATTTAAAAGAAAAAAATGTCCTAAGTTTCAATATTTCTCTTCCAGGGGCGCTTGGGTGGCTCAGTCAGTTAAGCGTCTGCCTTCGGCCCAGGTCATGATCCTAGCGTCCTGGGATCAAGTCCCACATCAGGCTCCTTGCTCAATGGGGAGCCAGTCTCTCCCTCTGCCTACTGCTCCCCCTGCTTGTGCTCTCTCTCTGGCAAATAAATAAGATAAAATCTTTTAAAAAGTAAGTAGCCTCCAGAGCCCAACACAGGGCTTGAACCCAGGACCCTGAGATCAAGAGTCAGGCACTTAACTGACTGAGCAGCCCAGGCACCCCAACTGTTCTCTTTTCTATTGAGTAGTGAGATATGGATAGGCAGTGTCTCATTTATCTTCGTAGCTTAAGTGCAAAGTTTCTGGCATATAATAGATACCCAGTTTTGTTGTACAAATAATAAACAGCTTTGAGGCCAGGTGCTTGAAAATGTTGCCATACCTTATGTTTATGGTAATAGTAGCAAGTCAGTGAAATATGTAATTGAATGCAACATGCTCTGATTCTATACCATCATGTTAAATTGAGGCCCCCCCCACTTTTTTGGACACACATTTTGCCAGTGTTACTAGCTCTCACTTCTGATTTCTGTCTGTCATGTTCATCTTTCTGAAATATTTGTACCTGTCATTGTGCAAGCCAGGATTAGGCCCCTACGCTATTAGTTTATAATCTAGTTTAGGATTAAGCCATGTGGGCATGTACCATAAGCGTTCAGGCAGAATGCCTGCTCACAGGTAATGTGTTTCACAGAGGAAATCAAATTTTTGGCCTAGGAGGCAAAATATTTGTGGATTTCATTAGTGACAGGTTACAGGCAGTGAAGCACAACATATTTGTAGTTGGCATAGCTTTATGTACAAAAGTATAGAACAGGAATAAAGGAAATGTTTATAAGAAACTAGTTTATGCTTACATGCAGTACATGGAGAGATAAGACTGGAAAAGAGGGTGGATTGTGACCAGATCATTGTTATTTTTATTTTTTTTATTATTTTTTTAAAGGTTTTATTTATTTGACAGAGATCATAACTAGGCAGAGAGAGAGAGGAGGAAGCAGGCTCCCTGCCAAGCAGAGAGCCTGATGTGGGGCTCCATCCCAGGACCCTTTTAATTTTTTTTTAAATTTAGAGTCCTTTGGTAGTGAAGTTCAAGACTTTTATTTTTATCTTCTCTGTTTTGAGGACATCTCAAAGAGGGAAATGACTGGCGTAAAGTCTCAGATTAGGCCTTGGACTCAGATTGCCAACTAATTCCAAATTGAAAACTAGACCCATTAGTAAAAAGTCTGTCATATAACTAGGTTGTCCGTTTCATTCCTAATCTTCCCTCACTCTTAGGTGGGATTAGGGTTAGAAAAAGTATTTGGTTTCTTTAAAAAAAAAGAAAAAGCAGGGGAAGGGGCGTCTGGGTGACTCAGTGGGTTAAGCCTCTGCCTTCATCCCAGGTCATGATCTCAGGGTTCTGGGATCCCGCCCGGCATCGGGCTCTCTGCTCGGCAGGGAGCCTGCTTCCTCCTCTCTCACTGCCTGCCTCTCTGCCTACTTGTGGTCTTTCTCTGTCAAATAAATAAATAAATCTTTTAAGAGAAAGGGGGGATGAAAGAGCAGGTATGAGCAAGTCTGATAACTTCCTTTCCTGTTTAAGCCCACCTGTTAAAATCTGTGGTTTTTTTTAGATTTTTTATATATATATATATATTTTTTTAAATTTATTTTAACAGTCAGAGTTCACAAGTAGGCAGAGAGGCAGGCGGAGAGACACGGAGGAAGCAGGCTCCCCACTGAGCAGAGAGCCCGACGCGGGGCTCGATCCCGGGACCCTGGGATCATGACCCAAGTCGAAGGCAGAGGCTTTAACCCACTGAGCCACCCAGGCGCCCCCCCCCCTTTTTTTTTTTTAATAAGTGGTTTCCATACCCAGCATGGGGCTCAAAGGCACAACTCCAAGGTAAGAGTTGTATGCTCCACCAACTGAGCCATCCAGGTGCCTCTACAACCTACGTGTTCTTACTGACTTGGTGCTTTGTTTCCTCATCTGTAAACTGTTTAATCTGTGAATGTATAGTTTAGTGCCTCACAGCATGAGATAATAACTGATGGTCACAAATAATAAATATGGATTTAAGAGACTTCTGGCATCTTAAATTTTACGCTGAGAATCCATGTAGCACAGGCAACCTGTGTTTACCTGTATAACAAAAGCCAGAACTAATAATTTTGCTCCTGCATCAGGAAATACATCTTGATACCTGCTTTCCTTACTAAAATTCCAGACCCAAAAGAATTTTATTAGGATGCTTCAAATTTCAGGTATTTCTGTTCATGTTTGTACATCTTAAATTCATTATGCCCATGCCAAGTGCATTTTTTTATGGCTTTAGGACAACATACAAACATTTGGCCATCAGCAGAAATCCTAACAATCATTGTTTTAATAGATAAATGCTACCCTTATATGACCAAGAGGTTACTATTAAATAGTATATTATCTGGCCATATAAAACTACTGCTGTAAGAAAGTTGTGGTTGGACTTGAAAATAGTCCTAAATAGGGGCTCCTGGGTGGCTCAGTGGGTTGAGCTGCTGCCTTCGGCTCAGGTCATGATCTCAGGGTCCTGGGATCGAGTCCCGCATCGGGCTCTCTGCTCAGCGGGGAGCCTGCTTCCCTCTCTCTCTCTGCCTTCCTTTCCATCTACTGTCAAATAAATAAATAAAATCTTTAAAAAAAAAGAAAATAGTCCTAAATAAACAGTTCTCATAATTCATTTACGAGATTTTCATGTCCTCACCATTTTACAGTGTATATTTCAGAAGAACTTATCCATTTATAGATCTGGGAGTACACCCATTGGAAAGCAGAAATAATTTGTCATATAAAAGTATTCACTTGAGTTAGGACATTGAGAAGGAAAAACACTGTCATCATTGGCATTTTTCTTTAAATAAATACATAACCTGTATTCTGTATATAACATGTGTCTTTTAGAATTAATACTTCCTGCCTGGGCAAATTTCTATGTTATACTTTTTCTTTTTTCTTTTTTTAATTTTAGAACACATAGGTTGGCGCAGTAATGGAGGGCAGGGAGAGAGACAAGCAGATTCCCCACTGAGTGTGGACCCTGACACTGGGCTCAATCTCATGACCCTAGCTTAAACCAAGACTTGGGCACTCAATAGACTGAACCACCCAGGTGCCACCTCCATATTACACATGTTGACTCAATTATGAGCTACATTAATTGTTTTAGTGCTTTTAATAAAGTTTTAAGAGTGTCCATCTTCCACGCATGGTTTTATCAGCCTTATTGGTACTTGACAGGATAGTTTATTCTGCTTCACAAAAGAAGTCTACCCATCAAGATAACTTAGATATTATTTTATTTACCTAGGTGTTTTCACATTTGATTATTTCTTTTTCATTTCTATATGAAGTTTATTTAATGTTTATTTAATTTAATAAACTTATTTAATTTCTTTATTTAATGTTTATGTTAAGTCCATTTTTTAAAAGATTTTATTTGAGAGGAAGAGTGTATGAATAGGGGGAGGGGCACAGGGACAAACAGACTCCCTGCCAAGCAGGGAGCCTGACATCGCAGCCTACCTCAGGACCCTGAGATCATGACTGGAGCTTAACTGGCTGAGCCACCCAGGTTCCTCAACTCATTTTTATTTTCGATACTTTTTATATCTTGTGTCTTCATCTCTCTTGGGTGATCATTAACATAAAATAAGTAGCTAATTTTTGGTTCCCATTTTTACTGTCCTCTCCCATTTGTTTTTTCTATTCCTGTACTCTACAGATTTCCTCTCTATCAATAGTATACCATTTCTGTAGTTCATGTAACAGTATGTACTCTTCTGTAAATACCTGTGTATCAGAGTCCTTTTTTTTTTAAAGATTTTATTTATTTATTTGACAGAGAAATCACAAGTAGATGGAGAGGCAGGCAGAGAGAGAGAGAGAGGAGGAAGCAGGCTCCCCGCTGAGCAGAGAGCCCAATGCGGGACTCAATCCCAGGACCCTGAGATCATGACCTGAGCCGAAGGCAGCGGCTTAACCCACTGAGCCACCCAGGCGCCCCTATCAGAGTCCTTTAAATTTGTAATCTCTGGCTCTGTCAGTGGAGTGGAACGTGTGCCCCTTGGTCTTGAGGTTGTAAGCTTGAGCCCCATTTTTAAGTTTACTTAAAAATTACATTTTCAAAAAATAAATTTGTTATCCTTGCCTCTGGAGGCAAGAATGAGTTTTATTTATCGCTTCCCTATCAAAGAAGTGCTCAGCCTCTGTAAAGATGACCAGAAGTTAGCTAGCATAAATTGAGAGGGAAGCCAAGATTCAAACTTTTCTTGTATTGAGCTACAAAATAAACTGACCTCTTAAGTTGCATTTAGGTAGAAGATTACTTTGTAGTTCATAGCTTTAGGTCCAGATAGCTTTATCAAAAACTTAAAAACAAAACACTGAAAGTAGTAGAGTGAGGTTTATGTTGTAAAAATCAATAAATGCTCATAAGATCTTAAGAGCTATGACATACAGTTGTTTCTGTATATCTCTTTTTTCTATCAGCTAAATGGGAAAATTGTGTTCAGGGATAAACTTTGATAGTAGTTTAATTGGAGGCTTAGATCAAAGTATGTAGTTTTTAAACGTTAAACTCTTCACACTCAAGGTTAAGATGTCCATACAGGTGCGTGGTAAAATTAGTTACTTGAGGAAGAGAAGTTGCTTGGTTTTCTATGCATAAACTGCCCCCTCCTCCAACCTTTGCCATCATGCATCACCAAAAAATTTCAGTAGGTTTTGTTTTCTATTTCTAAAACAGTCCACCAAGTCATGTTTCCTGGAATTACTTTTACATTGGTAAATAAACTGAAATGGTTTTTCCATGCGATGCATTTTTATGAAACAACTAATTTGTGTAAAAATCAAAATATCATTCTGAATATGAATTAGCAAAGTAAAATGAAGGAACCAGATTATAAAAATCAAGTCAGGGTCAATGCTGGAAGAGACAGGGAGAAGACAGTTAAGCATTATGCGTGAAGTATTAATTTAATACCCTGGAAAGAGAATTTTCAGTGAAAAGTGTATCTTTTAACTATCGAAAATTTGTTTGTTTTTTTTTTTAAGTGGCATTTTATTTTTTAAAATTTATTTATTTTGACAAGAGATGGTAGGTAGGCAGAGAGGCAGGTGGGGGGGGTGGGGGAAGCAGGCTGCCCACTGAGCAGAGAGCCGGATGCTGGGCTCCATCCCAGGATCCTGAGATCACCACCTGAGCTGAAGGCAGAGGCTTTAACCCACTGAGCCACCCATGTGCCCTGAAAATTTGGTACTTTAGAACTCAATAATTACAGCCAGACCAGTGAGTTGTTTTTTTTTGTTTTGTTTTGTTTTAACTTTTAACTTTTTTTTTTAAAGTTTGGGCCCTATTCTAATGTTCATATGAAGGTAGTTCATTTGATGGTACTGCTTATATGAAGGCTCATATGAAGGGTATTGAGGAAGGAATAGGAAGAGGTTGACATCGCAGGCCATGTGGACTTAAAGCTATGGATTTTTGTACACCTAAAATTAACTTAATTATATTTGAACATAAAAATTTTGGAAAAATGGGGCCCCTGGGTGGCTCAGTGGGTTGGGCCTCTCCCTTCGGCTCGGCGTCCTGGGATCGAATCCCACATTGGGCTCTCTGCCGGGCGGGGAGCCTGCTTCCCCCCACCCCCACCTGCCTCTCTGCCTACTTGTGATCTCTCTCTGTCAAATAAATAAATGGAATCTTTTTAAAAAAAAAAAAAATTTTTTTAAGCTGTGAATTTGAACATATTTTCTGTATTTGGAGTTTGATTATTCATGCTCTTTATAGTCATTCTGTCTCACTGGCAGACCTTATTTTCTTGCTCATTCTGCTGCTACTGTGCATCAAGGAGGCATTGTGTACCAAAAGGCTATGAGCTACTTGAGGGAAAAGGTGCTTACAAGAACAGGATAATTATTGCAGTGCCTGGGTGGCTCAGGTGGTTAAGTGTCTGCCTTCGGCTCAGGTCATGATCCCAGGGTCCTGGGATTGAGTCCCCTGTTGGGCTCCCTGCTCAGTAGGGAGTCTTCTCCCTCTGCCTGCTATGCCTGCTGCTCCCCCTGCTTATGTGTGCGTGCTCTCTCTCTCTCTGACAGATAAATAAAATTTAAAGAAAAACAGGGTAATTCTTAATCATAATAAATAGTCTTTGCCAAGGTGCGTGGGTAACTCCCTTGTGTATTAGTAGCTGTCAGTGGCAAGATAGCTTCCCAACAAGCAGGTTAGGTTTGTTCCTTCTAAATCACAGACCTCACAGTCTAAGGTTTGGTGTCTCACAGGAGCCTTGATAACATAGAATGGTTAAGATGGGAAAGACTCAACATCTGTATTCCATTCAAACAATACAGAGCTGTTGTTTGAGAACAGGATAACTTCAAGATTCAAGTAATGAGTGTTCGTCTAGATCTCTAGGATATGAATCAACAAAGCAGTACAAGTACAAGTTTCACTTGTGTGGGTTTTTTTTTTTTAAGATTTTATTTATTTATTTATTTGACAGAAGTAGGCAGAGAGGCAGGCAGAGTGAGAGGAGGAAGCAGGCTCCCTGCTGAGCAGAGAGCCGGATGTGGGGCTCGATCCCAGGACCCTGGGATCATGACCTGAGCCTAAGGCAGAGGCTTTAACCCACTGAGCCACCCAGGAGCCCCTGTGTGGGTTTTTTTGACAGAATGTCTCAGATTTGGTATATATGAGAGAAACTAAAGAGTTGGCAGGTTTTAGAGCTGTTCAAATCCATTGGTTTCCAGACTTTGGGATCTCGTGAATGAATCAAATGATAATACAGATAATAAACATAGTTGCAAGTTTCAGTTCTTAAAATAGTGACAGTGTATGCAACATTTGGTTTTAAATAGTTATTAATAGCAAATAAGGACATAGGATTTTTTTTTAAAGATTTGTTTTGAGAGTGCAAGTGCAAGCAAGCGTTAGTGAGGCGGGGTGGGGGACAGGGCACAGAGGGACCAGCAAACTCCCTGCTTGTCAGGTCCTAGGATCAGGCCCCAAGATCACTACCCCAGCTGAAGTCAGATGCTTAACCAACTGAGCCAACCAGGTGCCGCAGGACATACGATTTTAAAGATAATAAATTGTCTTTTTGAAAAGCTTGCCACATTGTTGTTCTCATTTTGCTGTGGAATAATGAAAAATACTCAGGATTCATTTGGGGCTATTTGGGACTCATTCATGTATCACAGCTCCTGTTTTATGACAAGTCAGTCTTAGAAGTATAGCAAATGTGTATATTATATATGTATAATAGATTATTGTATTTCCAGCAGTCTAATTAGGGTAAATTCATGAATAACAGTTATTAAAACTATTTGCAAAGAATCATTTCAAAATATTACATACTACAAAGAAATGGTAACAAAAATAGGGTTACAATTTTGTGGGACTTTTACATAAGTGTTATCATAGATAACAGCCTGGGTGGCTCAGTCGATTAAGCCTCGGACTCTTTGATTTTGGCTCAGGTGATAATCTCAGGGTTGTGAGATCAAGTCCTAACTTGGGTTCTGCACAGGGTGCAGAGCCTGCTTAAGAATCTGCCTCTGCCCCTCCCTCCTCCTCTAAAAATAAATAAACTTTAAAAAAAAAATGGGAAAAGAAAAAAAAAGTCAAATGGTTTCACTGGGTCTTTCTGGATTGTAGGCTTTACAGATGGATTTTCTGCAGCAATCATGTATTACCAGAATTTTTTTTCCCCCGAAGTTGTTATTGTTGGTAATGATATTGGAAAATGCTTGTACATTAACTAAAACCTAAGATACAAACTAAAACCAGTATGGTCTCAGCTTGTCCGAAACCTCTGCCCCATTCTCAGTCCTTTAACACCAAGTGTCCATTATGTCCCTAGTAATGTCCATTTTAACCCTTTTATCTCTTAGTCTGCCTGCCCTTGTCTTCATCATGACTACTACTACTTCATGCTTGGCATAAAGTAGGCAGTTGCCCTGAATATTTGCCAAATAAGCGAATTATTATATATTTGATGATGTAGTGGCCTTTGTGCTTATCCTGACTATAATCTTACTCCTTGAAATTTATGTATCATCCTTCCAAGTGATTTTACTAAAACGTGAATCTGATCTTATTCCTCCTTTAATGGAGGAGTCCTTGCTCCTCAGGATGGCAAACAAGGCCGTGTGTCTTAGCTCTGCCATTTTTCCAAAGATTCAGTTGCACCTTCTTTTGCTTCCACACCCATATTACTACTGTTCTCTGCTTCCCCCCCAAAAGCTACTTTGTTCTTTCAGACCTTCTTTTATATGTGATCATCTCTTCATGAAGTACTTTCTCCCTCTCTCTCCCCCATTGTGAAGGCATCCTTCAGTTCAAGTGTTTTCCCTCTATGAAGCTTTCTCTGGTGATTTTTCCAAGCAGTCCATTGTTCTTTATAATTCCATGTACCTTTTATCCAGCACTATTACTGTACTTACCGTAGTTTGTTAGAAGTATAAGTTTGTTAGAATCCCTCACCTCGTTAGAATGCGAACTCCAGAAAGGCAGTGTTTCATTTTGTCTCCCTGAGATAAATAGTGCTTGTATTAATACCCAGGATAGAGTAAATGTTTACGTAGGTGTTTGGCTTATTACATCTCTTTCTTCTTTTGGTATAAATATAAATTGGCAAAGTAGCTCCAAAACTTAGATTGTGAAGAGAAGGAAAGATTAGAGATGAATTTTTGTAGTTAAAAGTTAGGAGACCTAAAATTGCTAATGATTTGTGCCAAAGGGCAAAGCCTTCTTACTCTTAAAAATAATAATAATAATAATAATTGGGGTGCCTGGGTGGCTCAGTGGGTTAAGCCGCTGCCTTCGGCTCAGGTCATGATCTCAGGGTCCTGGGATTGAGTCCCACATCGGGCTCTCTGCTCAGCAGGGAGCCTGTTTCCTCCTCTCTCTCTCTCTGCCTGCCTCTCTGCCGACTTGTGATCTCTCTCTGTCAAATAAATAAAATAAAAAATAATAATAATAATAGGACATCTATTGGTCTTAGGTAAAATAATCGGGTATAATTATCATGAAAGATTAACAATCCTGGGTCAGACATCCTGGTACTACTCTCCACTGCAGGCAGGTAAAAGCCTCTCAAAACAGTGTTGTGTTGGGCAAGTTGAAAATTCTTTTCCATGTGTTAGGTTATTTGTCACATTTAACCTACCTTTCCAGTGCATAGGAAAAGAAAACTATAAAGGTACTTTAACTTAGAGAAGTTATCTTTCCTACAGTGAACTTTTCTTAACAGTTCAACAACCCTCTATTAATAGGATGAAAGTTCAGGGCTAGATTCTGGCATCTTCTCTCCCCACCCCCACCCCCCAAGATTTTTTTTTTTTTGTCAGCATGCATGTGCAAGCAAGGGCAACAGCAGGCAGAGGAAGACCCAGGTTTTCCCGCTAGGCAAGGAGCCTCATGCAGGACTTGATCCCAGGACCCTGGGATCATGACCTGATATGAAGGCAGATGCTAACTGAGCCACCGAGGTGTCTCCCCGAAAAACCATTTTTTAAAATCTGTTTCCCTGCTATGGGAATGGTAAAATGTTGCAAGTCGGTGGTTCCCAAGCCAGTTTGATCACTGCAATTATCTGGGAAGCTTATTAAACTATACATACCTGAGCTCCACACCCAGACTTCCCCAGAACAAGATGTTAGGTGTCATCATTCATAATTTTCTTAGGGTGTAGCAGTTCCTGAAGAACCATATGCTGAACTATTTAATGTGACCCAGGAATGCATTTTTGACAGACCTCAGGTACTTGTCATGCAGAGGTCTTTTTTGTTTTTGGTTTTTTTTTTTAAGATTTTATTTATTTGAGTGAGAGTATGAGCAAGAGAGAGCACACACCAGGGGGAGAGGCAGAGGGAGAAGCAGACTCTGATGAGCAGGGAGCCTGATGTGGGGCTCAATCTCAGGACCCTGGGATCATGACCAGAGCTGAAGGCAGACACTTAACTGACTGAGCCACACAGGTGCCCCAAGAGGTCTATTTAATAAACACTTAGATATGTTAAATAAAGTGTTTCACTAAAAGGTCTATACAAACGTACAGTACAAAGAATTTTTTTCATTTCTTTTTTGGGAATTGTTGCTGTAATATTAGACCTCTCCAATCTAAGAAGCTTGGAAGTACTGTTGTCAAGAACCATTTCCTAAATTTTTCTCAGTAACTTCATCAGAACAGCAACATTGTTTTCAAAGAAATTCAGAATATTCTGACAGATTGAACTTCTTTCTCTAGAAGATAAAAGCCGAGTATTCTTAGCGTCGAATTCAGTCTGTGAGCTTATTTAGGTTTTTTGGTGTTTTGTTGTTTTGGTTTCTTAAGTGTGTTTAGGTTTGCTGTGAAAAGGAAACCTATTTCTCAACTCCCCACCTTTAATATATGAGCACCTTAAAAGGGGAGGAGCTATTGGGGCACCTGGCTGTTTCTGTCACTGGAGCATGCAACTCTGCATCTTGGGGTTGGTAGGTTCAAGCTCCACATTGAGTGTAGAGGTCATTTAAATGTAAAATCTTCTATGGGTGCCTGGGAGGCTCAGGTCATGATCCCCGGGTCCTGGGATCAAGCCTTGAGTTGGGCTCTCTTCTCAGTGGGGAGCCTCCTTCTCCCTTTCCTCCACACACATGCTGTCTGTTGCTCTCTCTCCCTCCCACTCAAATAAAATGTTTAAAAATAAAATCTAAAGAATTTTTTTTAAGGGGGGTAGGGGAGAGTGGCAAGTATATGGCTCGGTTAGTGGAGGGTGTGACCCTTGGTCTCCAGGTTGTGAGTTGGAACTGCACTTTTGGTGTAGAGAGTACTTTATAAAATCTGAATGGGGGCAGGGAGGAGCTATCAACTGTTATTTAAAGATAGTGACGTTTCCTCCTACAGCTATTACAAGGAATCAATTCTGAGATGTTTCAGACCGTGTGATTTTTTTTTTTAAGATTTTTGTTTGTTTATTTGATAGAGCACAAGCAGGGGGAGCAGCAAGGAGAGGGAGAAGGGTCTCGCTTCCAGGGTCCCAGGATCATGACCCATGCTGAAGGCAGACAACTAACTGGTTGAGCCACCTAGGAACCCCCTATACAGTGTGATCTTTTAATTAAGGTTAATGTTTTCCTTAAAGCTCAAACCAGTAACTTTAAATTCTGTGCAACTCAGTGGAAAGAAGCAGCACTTCATCTAATATTAGTAACTTATGAGTAGTAGATCTTAAGAAATGAAGTAATGAGGTCTTTTTTTTTTTTTTTTTAAGATTTTATTTATTTATTTGACAGCCAGAGATCACAAGTAGGCAGAGAGGAAGGCAGAGAGAGGGGAGGAAACAGGCTCCTCGCTGAGCAGAGAGCCCAATGCGGGGCTCAATCCCAGGACCCTGAGATCATGACCCTCGGAAGGCAGAGGCTTAACCCTCTGAGCTACCCAGGCGCCCCATGAGCTAGGTCTTTAAGGATCCACTTCAACATAAAAAAATTTGGTCATAATGCCAGTAAATCATGTAATTCCATATGTTGGTATCCTTTTCACCAACCAGCTTTGAGTATAATTACACTTTGTGTGTTGTAATGGAGGTAAAGTACTGGCCGAAGAGATTTAAGTTTCCTTTCTTAACAAACTGATAAAACACCTTTTTTTGTTTTTTAAACATAACCTGTTTCCTGGTTGCTGTTCCTTCAGCCTGAGAGACATCAGTTGGCTTATTAAGTCCCGTATGTTTGAGCTCCCGTACCTTAGGTAAATAAGCGTTGTTTTGAATCACTTATAAAAGCTTATCACTTATAAATACAAGGAACTACAGTCATTTCAGCAAGTCAGTAATAACACCCAAACCTAGGGAGATACATATGAAAAAAATACAGTAAATACAAAAAAAAAAAAAAAATCTTCCATCAAGTTGGCAATAAACATTGTGTGAGATTCTGTTTCTGAGAATATGGACATGTCTTAGTCTGGAGTAACTTCTACCGTGGTCACTGTATCATCCAGAAGATTAACCACACACACAAAAAAATTAATTTCCCTTAGATCAAAGTTAAGGTCAACCAGGTCTCTCCTGCTGATTCTGCCAAGCTAGTTGCTCTACTGCTCTTCACTGGATGCTAGGTAGGAACAGTGGGAATCTTGTTATCCATTCATAGAGGTCACTGTTGAGATAATGAGGTATTTGGCTATCCTGAGAGTTGTGGTTACTCTATGATACCCTCATTTCATTGGATTTCTTTGACATTTGAAGCACTGGGCAGAAGTCACTAGTGTGGGGGACTTGGGTTTTTTTTGTTTTTTTTTTTTTTTTTAAGTTAAAGGATTGGGATTCTCCAAATTGGATAACAAAGTAGTCCACCTCATTAGCTATGGGGTTTTTTTGACGAGATAGGCAAAAGACAACACAGTTACATTTAAGGGTAACTGAGTAAAATAAGGAATTGTGTAAAGAAATTTTTTTTAAGGACTAGACTTTAACTCATCCTGCCTAATAAAGTCATGGCTGAAAGGATAAATGAGGTGTGGAATTTAGTCCTTCCAGCATTCCACCGTGTTAATCATTCTTCCTGTTCAGAGAGGCAGCAAGGAGTAATTTGAGTGGCTGCGGTTATAAATAATGTGCTATATAAGCTCCTGAGGGCTGAGATAAGGGAGTTAACGATTGTCAAAGAGAAGAACTTGGCCTTCATTCTTTTTCGTTTATCATTTGATGGTTTCTGTTGCCCCTAGAGAGTCATCTTAATTAAGGTCACTATTTCTAAAACCAGAGTTCACCAAGTGCTGAATACATGAACAAGAAAATACCCTACTAAACTTCTGTCAAAACCACTGTATTTTTTTTAGACTTTATTTTTAAGTAATCTCTGCACTCAATATGGGCCTTGAACTCATAACCCCAAGATCAGAAGTTGCACATTCCACCAACTGAGCCATGCAGGCACCCCTCAGACACTACGTATCTTAAGAGAGCAGGTTTATCTGCGGGCTTGCTCCATTCAGCATAAGCTTAACAAGTATTAGTGGAGACTGGTTGAATTTAGGATCAACCTAAAATCCTCTAAGGTATCCAGTGTTAACTAATTACTCTCCTTTTTTATGCAAGCATTAGTTTGCCAAAAAAGTGATTGACTTCTCTTCAAGTAGCCACATTGATTTGGGGGCAGTTCATCGTATCTTTGGACAGCTCTTTTGGGCCTGTAGAACTGAATACAAGATCCTAAATTAATTCTGTGCCGCAGAAACCTGAGTGAAATAAGGAATTGGGTGAGTAAGTGGCAAACAACATAGGTTATTAGAACATGTAGCTCACTCCATAAGTAAACTGAGAAACTTAACCAGGTTATTAGGGTTGTTGTTTGTTTTTGAACTATTGTGATTTTCAGATCTGTGGGAACATTTTCATAAAATAACTCTAGTTTTCATTATGTTAGCTTAGAATTGCAGGACCTATTTGAGATGTGAGATACATGTAACACAGATTATACATATATGATTGTAGCATTGTTTCAATAAACTTAAATCTTATTTTAAGTGATTTTTTTTTTTTTTTTTTTTATTTACTTGTTGGAGCAAGCACAAGCAGAGGGAGAAGCAGGCTCCCCACTGAGCAAGGAGCCTGATGAGGGACTCCATCTCAGGGCTCTTGGGACCAAGAGGAAGATGCTTAACCTACTGAGTCACCCAGGCATCCCACCTCTAGGGATTTCTTATTTTAATCATTTTCTCTTTCTTCATAGTGTAGCAGGCATATATTTTAATACATGCTGTATTAATTGGCCAAACAGAAGCATACAGTGATAATGTGAGATGCCAAGAAGTATTATGGTGAAAACCAAATTGAATTAAATATCTAGCCAAAACTTTTTAAGTTACTGTGATCATATGTGCACACAACTGAAATTGACCCTTTTCCCCCCAATAATGACTAAGAAAGAAATGGGCAAAATACAGGAAGCACAGCCTGGGAATTAAAGTTCCTAAAAAAGTTGTGTGTGAGGGGGGTGTCCCCATGTGACTGATACTGTGGCCCGAAAAGCCTAGAATACTTGCAGGGTGGCCTTATACCTGCCCGCCCAACCCCCCAAAAGTAGATCCCTGGACTAGAGAGAGCAATTAAAGGAAATAACTTTGAACATAAGACTTCTAAAAACAATGCTGAAATGGCAACTGGTTTACCAGAGAGCCTGCTGTTCATCAGGGGATCAGTGAGTATGTAGAAAAGAAGGAAGCCAGCTTAGCCAGGAGGTCAGAATACAAATATTTTAAGAACTGGCTAGTGAATAGGCAAATAATTATATGTATCATGTCACAGCCAGTAGTAGATGGAGTAATAAGCCACCATTAAAATGAATTTACAACAGCATGTAAAAACTGTTTTGGTATATTTAAACTTCTGGGATAGAGCTTTAATATCCTGTTAGAGACACAGGAAGAAAAATTTTAAAATATATTACACCACAGCAAGCAAATACAGATGTATTTTAACTTTGATTTAGTGCACAGTTCTCTAGTAGTTTTACTTAATCTCACTTTCCTGTTAAGTGGTTGGTTATTTAGCAGCATTCCCTGAAAAACCATGTTGGCAATACCCTTATTTTTTTTTTAATTTTTTATTTTTTATAAACATATATTTTTATCCCCAGGGGGGCAATACCCTTATTTTAAAGAGAAATGGAAACTACTAGGTTAAGTAATTCATGTACCAAAGCCTGTACCATGTTCAGGATTCAAAAAGAATAAACTGATGAGATAAGTGACATTAATAAATGGAAGGAGATTTGCCTCCTTGCTGGGGAAAACAACCTTCAAAAGATGCACTACTATGAAAGTTTTACTGCAGTGGAATCACAGATAACTGTAAGCGCTTTTTTATTACTTGACAGACTACTTGTAAAGTTGATCAAACATAAACATGGTCAGGGTTTTGTTTTAAGATGATGGACTCTTCAGTGAGGTGTAAGCTTTTTATAAAGCAGTTATCAAAGCTGTATTGGCCTTAAGTTTGGTCATCCATGCATGTACATCCTAAAGGCAGCTGCCCTCCTTTGGCAGCCTTTGACTCCTGCCAAACTTTAAAAACAGGGCTGTGTAAACTTAATCACATTCCTCAAAAAGAATTTAGTTTGTGAGACATAGTGTTTATTTTATTCATGATTTCACACGATAGACTGAGTAGGGAGTTTAAATTACAAAATAACCCATTTTGCTCACAAAATCCCATGCAGTTCTTGTTTTTTGCTTTTTTTTTTTTTTTTTTTTTTTTAATTGTGGTGAAACACATGAGCACAACCCTCTTAAATTTTAAAGTGCACTGTATAGTACTATGTCTCCTGCTTTTGTTTCTCACTCTCAGCTGCCTGGTCTTTCTAAAAGTTTCTTTAAGTCTTCACAGTTGAGCAGTTGTGGACACTTCAGCCTTAGCAAGTATATTCTTCCTTAAGATGTAACAAATACCATCAGATGTTATGTGTTGCCGTGTCCACTTACCCTTAATGCAAAGCCTTCCTCAAAAACCCTGAAGTTGCCTGTCACAGAGGGACACCCCTACAAAGGAGACACAGTGTCTGTCTCACATCTTTGGGGAATGTCTCACTGAGTTAAGCCAATAGATTTTGCCAGGTATTTGGCAAGGTGTGATTGTAAGACAAGTAGGCTTTTTGTTGTTTCAAAATTTTGATTCAAGTCCTGGACCTGCAAAGGCTTGGTTTGCTAACAGGGCTTTCCCAACAGCAGCACTTCCCTCAACCTGGGCCCTTAGTATTAACAAAGGTAATAAAGAATTGTAAATTTTAGGGGTGCCTGCGTGGCTCAGTCATTGGGTGTCTGCCTTTGGCTCAGGTTATGATCCCAGGGTCCTGGGTTGGAGCCCCTGCTCGGCAGGAAGCCTGCTTCTCCCTCTTCTACTTCCCCTACTTGTGTTCCCTCTCTGTCAAATAAATAGATTTGTTTTTAAAAAAAGAATTTTAAATTTTAATCATAAACAGGTGGAGAACTTAGACTGGTTTAATAAACTTAGAATACATTATATCTGAGCCTGAACATCCTAAATAAAAAGTCTTTGTGAAACAGGTTTTTCTACAGAAAGGCCACAGTTTCCATCTAGCACATTTCATTTGGCTGTGTTACTTTATATATTGTAAAACTTTGCAGGACGCCTGGGTGGCTTTTTTGGTTGGGCGTCTGCCTTTGGCTCAGGTCATGATCCCAGGGTCCTGGGTTGGAGCCCCTGCTCGGCAGGAAGCCTGCTTCTCCCTCTTCTACTTCCCCTGCTTGTGTTCCCTCTCTGTCAAATAAATAGATTTGTTTTTAAAAAAAGAATTTTAAATTTTAATCATAAACAGGTGGAGAACTTAGACTGGTTTAATAAACTTAGAATACATTATATCTGAGCCTGAACATCCTAAATAAAAAGTCTTTGTGAAACAGGTTTTTCTACAGAAAGGCCACAGTTTCCATCTAGCACATTTCATTTGGCTGTGTTACTTTATATATTGTAAAACTTTGCAGGACGCCTGGGTGGCTTTTTTGGTTGGGCGTCTGCCTTTGGCTCAGGTCATGATCCCAGACTCCTAAGATCATCCGGCTTCAGGCTCCTTGCTTAGAGGGGAGCCTCCTTCTTCCTCTGTCTGTTAGTGCTCATGCTCTCGCTCTCTGACAAATCAATGGATAAAAATCTTTTTAAAAAAGATTTTCATTTTTGTACAGTTTATTCAATTTTCTGCCTGTCTACCTCTATAGGTATTTCCCATTTGATTCTACAAAATCTACAGGGTGCCAGGATAACCTTGGGATCAACCACAGAAATAATTCCAAGCAAACATGATGTATTTGCCGCTAAGCATGTTTTTTTTTTTAAGATTTATTTATTTGACAGAGCACAAGCGGGGTGTGGAAGTGGTGGGCAGTGGGAGAAGCCGGCTCCCTGCTGAGCAAGGAGCCTAATACAGGGCTCCATCCCAGGACCCTGGAATCAGGACCCTTAACCAACTGAGCCATTCAGGCATCCCTGGGATCCACATTTTATTTTTTTTATTTTTTTTTTTTAAGATTTTATTTATTTGACAGAGATCACAAGTAGAGATGCAGGCAGAGAGAGAGGAGGAGGCAGGCTCCCCGCAGAGCAGAGAGCCCGATGTGGGGCTCGATCCCAGGACCCTGTGATCATGACCTGAGCCGAAGGCAGAGGCTACAACCCATTGAACCACACGGGCGCCCCGGGATCCACATTTTAAAAACCACTGGCTTATGGGGTGCGCGCTGACAGATAAATAAAATCTTTTTTAAAAAGTGCATTCTGAGTCAGCCTGCATCAGAATTACGTGGTGTCTTTATATAGAGTTCAGATTCTTGACAAACCAAGTCAAAACTAGATCATTTCTGTATTTTGAAAAGGCAACTATAATAAAAAGAAATGCTCCTTTTTTGAGATCCTGGAACTGCAGTGAAGATACTGTTCTCTTTGAAAATTATCTATTAAAAATACCATAATATTAATGGGATGTTATGAAACCCAAATGAGTATTTTAACAAGCTTTTAGGAATGCAGAAAATAGGGCACTGCATAAACAGTTGCAAAGAGGAGTGTATTTTTTTTTTTTTAAGATTTTATTTATTTATTTGACAGAGAGATCACGAGTAGGCAGAGAGAGAGAGAGGAGGAAGCAGGCTCCCGCCGAGCAGAGAGCCCGATGCGGGACTCGATCCCAGGACCCTGAGATCATGACCCGAGCCGAAGGCAGCGGCTTAACCCACCGAGCCACCCAGGTGCCCCAAAGAGGAGTGTATTTGAGCAGTCATGGATTTATTTATTTATTTATTTTAAAGATTTTATTTATTTGACAGACAGAGATCACAACAAGTAGGCAGAGAAGCAGGTAGAGAGAGAGGGAAAAGCAGGCTTCCTGCTGCACAGAGAGCCCAATGTGGGGCTCGATCTCAGAGCCCCAGGATCCTGAGACATGACCTGAGCCGAAGGCAGAGGCTTAAACCACTGAGCCACCCAGGCACCCAAGGGAGGAGGGCTTTTAATTTACAGTGCAATCCTGCAGGGAAAGGAGGGGGAGAAAATGCTGTTGAGCTCACAGAGAATTGCATCATATCCAAGATTGATGGATAGTCTCTCTCCTCTGTATTCCTGTTGAACAGGAAACCTAGTCATTAAAAGTAACCTGACCTAAAGATAATTGTAGGAGGTGAGAGAACAAAATACCTCTCTCAAATATTGTCAGGGAAGGGGATTGACTGGGCCAGATGAGTTAAGGGGATTAACGATCATCAAGACAATGTTTATGTAAAAGGAAGTTACCTCTGTGCATAGTAGGTTCACCGTAAACAAGGATACTGCAGTCAAAATGACCATTTGTTGATAGGCTTAAAAAATATTTTCAGCAAGTTACATTATTTTGTGAACCCAACCATAACTGAAAAATAGTCAAGGGTAATCCAGGAACAAAAACCAGGTTTCTTTGTCCATTAAAGAGCAGCTTTAAACAGTGACAGATTAGAATCCGTTTTATGGTGGTTTTGTGGAACCAAATTATTTGCACTGAGAAACCACCATGTATTTCCCAGTAGAGAAAGGAAAATAAGGGGAGAAGAACAGGACCACACTGGTTTCCGTAGTAGTAGTCCATTGAAGAAAGTACTTTCCCCCAAAACATTCCTAACTGGCCAAGGCTGTAAGCTGCTGTTTTTTTGTTTTTTTTTTTTTTTTTTCCCCAAGATCCCAAAAGATAAAAGGACCTTTAAAGAAGTTACTTACAGAGATCGTTGCCTTGCCCCCAACTACACAGATTTTCAGTTGTGTGCCAGGGGCCTTTTGACAGAACCTTTAAGATTCTTCTCAGGGGACGCCTGGGTGGCCTCAGTTGGTTAAGCAGCTGTCTTCGCCCCAGGTCATGATCCCAGCGTCCTGGGATCGAGTCCCACATCGGGCTCCTTGCTCAGCACGGAGCCTGCTTCTTCTCTGCCTCTGCCTGCCATTCTGTCTGCCTGTGCTCGCTCGCTCCCCCTCTCTTTCTGATAAATAAATTTTTAAAAAATCTCTTTTCAGGATGTTTTACATGTGTATTACATACTGCACATACAGCTCCCATCTACAGACAACTAGTTCAGTGTCACGTGCCGGTATTAAAATTCGGAGAGAGAACGAAGTTAATGAGGACTGTAACTAGTGATATTTGAGGACCCTGTTCAGTTTGGGGGTATTGTGTGTTACTTTAGCTTTTGGCTGGAGTGACCCCTTCTCTAAACCGAGAAATGAGCACACTTAAAAGTGGCTGAGGTGAGGAGCCAGTGAGAAATTTTACTTTGATAAGAAACATACGCGCTTCCAACATGCTAACCTGCCAATATGAAAGAGGGGTTCCATAACCCAGTTTTGACCTTTTGGGGAGATAGCCCCTGACACTGCGTACAATACATAACTGGCTTATCGTGCCTGTGGACACACCTAAGATCTCCTTTAAGGGCCCACCACCCACTTGACAGGGCGAAAACCCTTCCTTGAGACCTCTAGCTCTCGGTGGGGTGGTTATTTGTTCTCGTGACCTCCACCAAGCCGTCCAGACATTCGCCCCGCGTCTGGAGAGCGAGCCGTGGGTGGCTGCCAGCAGATACAAACTCGTGGCTTGGCCGCCGGCCTGAGCGAGTCCGGACCCGGCGTTTGTATGTTTGTATCGCGGCAGAAAGCTTGGCCCTCGCGGTTAAGGGTGTAGCCCCGGCCGCTTCCTGCGTCACAGGGGCGCCGCCCTCCCGGCGGGGGAGGGGCAGGCGGGCCAAGTCCGCCCGCGCCTAACCCTAACCCTCGTCCTGCGGGAAAGCGGCTCTGCCTTCCCCGGGGGTGGGAGCTCGGGCGGCCCAGCAGGAACTGAGGAGGGAAAAGACCGGCCGGGGCACATCCGCCGCTGCCTTCCTGCCCTCGCCATCTCAGAGGAGCGCCCGAAACGTACTTCCGGCGCGGCCAGAGCCCTGGTGCTGCTGGCCTGGATTTGCCAGCTTGGCT
Source organism: Mustela putorius furo (assembly GCF_011764305.1). Classification (NCBI taxonomy): domain Eukaryota; kingdom Metazoa; phylum Chordata; class Mammalia; order Carnivora; family Mustelidae; genus Mustela; species Mustela putorius. Next base: position 19,515,171 of record NW_025421998.1, read on the forward strand.
TCCGCCCAGCGCTGTCTGCGGCCCCTAGGGTCCAGGGCTCTAGCTTTTTCGGTATTGAGGGTCTTAAGTGACTCCCTTTGTTTTATCCGGTCTATCCATCGCTTTCTCAAAAAAGTATCGCCTCTTCGGCTTCCCCGCGCCGTGACGCACTCCGCTCAGACCGTGAGCCCGGTGCAGCCGCCATCTTCCGGAAATGCTCGTAACGGCCAGTGCGGCTATTGTCCTCTGTACCGAGCGGAAAGGACGGTTCCGTCCGTGTTCCTGATATGCTGCTGGGAAGGGCGGGAGCAGGAGTGGTCCTGCGGTGAGACTCCCGTGTATTTGAATTCCGACTCCCCCACCCCCACTCCTCCGCCTTCGGGTTTGCCCCACGTTGAAAAATGACAGTCTCTGAGCCTCATTTGTTGATGGGTCAAATGAGGTCGTGCATGCAAAGCGCTTAGAACAGTGTTTGGCATAAAAGTAAAAATAAGGGAAAGCTATGAGGGTTTATTGAGCACCTGTTTCCTCATGCCATGTTCCTTGTCCTAGGCATGTAAAGTGCTTTTGATTGCTCATTCCCATGGAATGGCTTTCCAGTACCTGAAAGAGCTGATGTCCGACAAAGCTCCTTAGTTTGCCTGCCGTCTCCCACGCAGCGCTTGATGCTCCCAGCTCCTAAGACACTTTCTTTAGTTGACTTCCCCGTTTGCAGCGCTTTTTATTGGATGAATATTCTGTAGCGACAGTGGACAAGCCTAGGTTTGGTGTGATTTTTAGCATGGCATGAATTAAGTAAGAGGTAAACTAGCTTCTTCCCAGGTACATTTTAGGCAGCTGCCTTATAGCAGGCCATATTGCTTCCCTACACTTGATCCCTTACCATTTGGAGGTAAGTATAGATGGGGGGGGGGTCTTAAAAGAACAAGAGAGAGATGCTAGATAATTTTGGTGATAACTTATAAAAGAATACAAATTAAACATATAAAAGATTATTGTCCCTACCAAAAAATGGACGAACTCCGTGAACTTGTAGCAGACTCATTGGTGATTCACTGAGTCTTCAGATGTTGAGGAGTAACTAAAACTCTTCCCTTCCAGGCTGAGTTGCTAACTTAAGTTTCTGGTGGATTTCTGTTGTCCCTACAGGACTCTTAAGTATTAGCCTCTTAAGTCTTTGCTCCTTCGAACACTAAGCATCCATAACTCAGACCGCATAATACCTTCAAACAGCACAGTTCCCACTGTGGAGTGAAATGACCCTATTCCAACATGGGTTGATTGAGTTGGAAGTTCCTTACACTTGAAAGTAATTAATTTGTATGTAAGTTACACTACAATAACAAAAAACCAAAGTGGAATATTTAATGATATGGAAATACAAGCAGTGTGTAGTTTAATGAAATTACATGTACAATGTAATTTTTGCAGAAATATGTGTATGTATATGATCAGAATATTAGTATCTTCTTTAAAGGCTCTTTTTAAAAGTTCTCTGGTGATGTACTGTTCTTGTAATAGTGTAAAGTAAAAGTTTTGTAAACTTATGAAGATGGATTATAAGAGTTGGATGTCTTTATAAAGGATGGATGTTCATTCTGTTAGCTAACTCAGTTTTCAAAGAAAATGTCAGTTTGATAAATCAAGAAATATAAATATTTAGAAATCTGGAATTACTGCTAAAAGATGATGCCTTTCCAGTTTGAGGTTGAAGATGGGGACTTACGCCTTTTTATTTTAAGCTCTTAGATATAGATGGAGTTTTTTTCTTTATAAAATATATGCATGTTTTACTTTGCTAAATTTAAAAGGTTAAAAATTACACTGAAGTATATTTTAAGATTTTCATGTAGGTTAACCTATCCTTTCCAAGTTTATTCTTTGCCTTCTTCGCAAGGCAGTCAGAGCAGACAAATTAAAGTAGCTGAAAGGTACTTTGAATAACAGTATCGAGTAGAAACACACTATGAATTGCTTAATATAAAGCATGAGGGTTTTTTTTAAATAATTGAGGGAATGAAAACACAGCTTCTTAATTAGCATGAACTGCATCATACTCTTTGGGATGGTCTTTTGGCTTGACTCCATTAACTGATTATGTATCTTGTAGCCCTGTGGGAACCGCATTATTAAAAGTTTCAAAGTCACAGCTTTTGTATTTGGCGCCCTCTAGTGTATTATTCTAAATAACAAAAGCCAGGTTACCCTTGCTAAGCTGTTAGCTGGAAGGTAAAATATGAATTTCAGTTTCCCCTGGGCATCTGGCCAGCTCAGTCAGTAGAGCATGCGATTCTTGGTCTCAGGGCGATGACTTGGAGCCCCATGTTGGATGTAAAGATTACTTTAAAAATAAAATAAAATCCATTTGATCCTACCTTCCCAGTGTGATTGATCTTGGCTTTTTGCGACATCCAGAGAGATACACCCTTCTCTGTACCTACACATTATTTCCCAGCCATGACGCTCTTAACTAGCCTGTGACCCTGCACGAGTAGCTTAATCTCCCGACTTCAGTTTCCTCATCTATAAAATACGAATGACAATCACAAGAGCTGTGTCGGTTTCCTCAGCATTAAGTGAGCCATTACATGTAATGTGGATTCCTTGTACATTGTAGAAGCTTAATAATTGCTAGCTTTAAAAATACACATAAATAGACCCAGCCAGTACTAAACATGTTGGAGAGGGTATTCAATCTTGACTCATACGTTTAATCTGCTAGTTTGGGAATGCAGAGAATGTTAAAGAACAGCTTAAAAAGAAAGAAGAAAAGCCTAGGCAGGACTCTAATCCCTGGTCCCATTTTAGTGAGTCAGTTCATGCCAAGTTCTCCAGTCTTGGAAACCTGTTTCTTTGCATCCTTCACAATGCCTGAAATTATACACCCTTAAAAGTACTTGTGTTGATGTTTAAGGTAAATGGTTCTATGGTAGATCTTAGAAAATCTAAGATGCAGAATGATGGGGGAAAGGAAAAATTTGAAAGATTTGGATTCACACTTCAGTTTAAGCTGGAAGATCCAAATTCCTTTTTTTGGATTTTATTTTCTGGATTGGATTTCCTGAACAAGCTGTAGAGGGTATTTGTATTTTCTGTGTACAGGTGGGAGAGCTCATTGAACCCAGCTGAATCAAGATTTACAGATTCATTGCCCACATTGACAGATTTTTAAGCTTAACATCACTACCTCCTGGGGTCCCGGAAGAACCGGTTACCTGAACAAAGCACTGGGTGCTTCTAATCCCTACTCAAGCCCTTCTAGAGTCTTTGGCTAGTCCTGTGTTTAATAAATGTCACTGTGCTATTTTTTCCTGTGTGTTATATTACAGGTCACAATTGTTTCTCCTTCTCTTCCACTGCTTGAGTGCTAATGCAGATTAGTTTCTTCACAAACAGCAATCAGCTAACCATTATTGAGCCTCTATTATAAGTTTGGACACTATGCTGAGTAGTTGACATACATCAGTTCTAATTCCCACAACCTCAGTTCAGTAAAGTAGGGGGTATTAGGCCTATTTTCCAGAGGAGAACATCACACTAGGTCACCCAGGTGGTACCTGGGTGGTACCTGGTAGAGCCAGACTTCGAACTTGAGTCAGCTTCTAGAGCCCAGGGCCTCAACTTCACATCAGAAATACTTTCCAGTGGGGCGCCTGGGTGGCTCAGTGGGTCAAAGCATCTGCCTTCTGCTCAGGTCATGATCCCAGGGTTCTGGGATCAAGCCCCGCATCAGGCTCTCTGCTTAGCGAGGGGCCTGCTTCCTCCTCTCTCTGCCTGCCTCTCTGCCTGCTTGTGATCTCTGTCAAATAAATAAAATCTTTGGCGGGGGGGAGAAATACTTTCCAAAGGGAGAACCGTGGGTTATGCAGTCTTCAGAAGTGCAAGGAGAATCTCGAAACTCCCTTCAAGCACCAAGACATCAGTTCTGAGGCTTCCTCCCTTTCAAGAATGCCCACCCATCTAGCCCTGCCATAATGGGAATGATTAGAACCTGCAATGGCTCACATAGGGTCGGCACCTTGCAGTTTTTCCAAGGCTGACCCATGAGGTGTCTCGATTTCTCTCCCAGAAAACCTTTGGCATTCATGATGCACTAAACCCCCAAGCTAAGCTGGGGCAGCAAGTTCTTCTCAGGCAAAAGATGGCAGCTGCTGTTATTTACCCCCTAGGGGATATACTGCAGATCCCAAGCCTTACAGCGGGGAACGTGGAGATCTGGCTCTGCAAGCATATAAAACAAATCTTGACAAAGAAGGAGTGATGTGCAGACACTGGCCATGCCAGTCCCAGGACACTGGGACAGGAGCTCTCCACCCCAAGATCTGTGATGCAGAGGCAAAGGCTCGGACTTGAATGCCAAAACCACCTTCAGCAGGCCTTGCAGTCCGAGGGCCTCCCACCTCGGACCCATTCATTTTAGGCCAAGCATGTGGTCTCCTAATTGCTTTTCCTCTTTTTAACCCTCTCCCTCCTCCTCCTCCGCAGCTGCCTCCTCGCCCTTGTCCTTAAATGCTTTCTCCAGGTTTACACCTTAACCTCTTTGTAGAATCCCAGTGAATGCCAAGGCTTGTGTGGGTGGAGGATTATAAATCAAAGCCTCAGACACAGGGGTGGGAGGGGGTGCTGCCCAGAGGAGAAAAGGGCCACAACTTGAAAACAAATGAGCCTCTTTCATCCCAGTGGGATTTTTGTTGTTTTCTAAAGCGGCTGTTCCTGCAGGGCACTTCACCAGAAGCTGTGGTTTCTGGAACTTTCTCAGAAAGCAAAAAGCAGAAGCACTAACAGAGTTGGCCCTACGTGTGTCCCCTTCACGAGTTCAAACAAAACTCGGGGGCCTAAAGAAGTTCTATTGCTTTAAACAAGCCTCAGATTTCAGGGTCGAAAAGCAACCGAAGCATATCCTCAACCATCATTTTCTCCAGAACCAAGAAGCTTCACAGAATAACAGAGGGATCAGATTTGGCAAATCTGGCTAACTGTAACTTAAGAAAAATGAAATCTTGTCCTTTCTCAGCGATCTGTATGATGGGAGAGGATCCCCAGATGGGACTCCAATGGGACCTTAATTCCCTGTTCATTTACATCTGATTTTATGAGACATTGTGGTAATTAACATTTTTATATGGGTGTGTCTGCGGTTCTTGGAATTTACAACTGTTTACAGCGAAGAGCAAAGCAACATGGTGAAGATGCTGACGGGGCTGGAATGCCGTCCAAGGACTTTTCCAGCCTTTGGACCAACTCTCCTTTGCGAGGGCTGGAAACAAAATGAGCTTTCACCTCAGAGGAAGATTTCTATTCTGATGCTGCTGTATGAGTTTTGTATTTTATTTTGTTTTATTTTATTGTGTTTTTCAAGACTTGTTTGACACAGAGATGGTGAGACTGGGAACACAAGCCGGGGAGGAGAGGGAGAAGCAGAACCCCCCCTTTGAGCAGGGAGCCTGATGCGGGGCTCCATCCCAGGACCCTGGGATCTTGACCTGAGCCGAAGGCAGATGCTGAACTGATTGAGCCACCCAGACACCCCTGTGTGACTTTTTAGATTCCTTTTCTGAAAAACAGGAAAAATTAAATACCAAGTAACCTTGAAAGTTGGGAGGGAATTCTCAGACACATCTAGCATTCAATCGGCTATTACTTTAATCTGAAAGGAGCCTGAAAGGTTACATACTTCCAGGAATAGACCAGCGCTGCTAATTAACTTGGGTTAGGAGAGCTTCACCAACCTCCCTTTAAATGATGACATTCTGGTTATAGATTATGAAGAGATTTAGTAGGACCCATAAACCTCATAGACTTGAGTCTGTGGCTGCAGTTCAGCCACTGAGCAACTCAGAAGGTAAGCATATTTTGTGTTCCTAAGAGGCCTCCAAAAAGCAGGATTTCTATTAAGAAGTTGCTGCTCCTGGGGCGCCTGGGTGGCTCAGTGGGTTCAAGCCTCTGCCTTTCGGCCCTGGTCGTGATCCCACAGTCCTGGAATCGAGCCCCGAATCGGGCTCTCTGCTCAGCAGGGAGCCTGCTTCTCTCTGCCTGCTTATAAACGCTGTCAAAAAACAAAAAGCTGCTGCTGCTCCTGGGGGTACCTGGGTGGCTCAGTCTGTTAAGCATCTGCCTTTGGCTCCAGTCATGATCCCAGGGTCCTGGGATCGAGTTCCGCATCGGGCTTCCTACTCAGTGGGGAGCCGGCTTCTCCCTCTCCCCATGCTCACGCTCTTGCTCATGTTCTCTCTCACGCTCTCTCAAATAAATAAAAATCTTTATTTTAAAAAGAAGTTGCTGCTCCAGATCTTTAGTTATCTTAACTTATCCTGAGTGTTAATACATGAATAATTTTAATTCTTACTAACTCATCTGAATTCCTACTAACCGGCAGATGTAGCCTGGAATTTACCATATTGCTGGTGAGGCTGCATACCAAGATGGCTTGTTCGGGCAGCCCTCCTACACAAAACCTTGGCACCACATGCACACATTCTGAGTTGTGTAGGGGGAGAGCCTAAGTATACATGGTCTGCTGAAAATGCTAGATGAATTTCAACAGCTTCTTCACCGTCCTTGTTATGTAACCCATCCTGCCTGGATGAAGAAGTCTTTTTTGATCACAGAGGTAAAACCGGACTCTTGTGCCCCTAAACACAGAAAGCTTGATTAACTCAATTGTATCCTCTTTACAAACTACACATTTGTTTTCCCGGTCAGAAAGTTGGACCATGGTTCTAAGTAAATGTTTAGATCTGGTATTGCTTAGGCTATTTCAACAACTCACAAAGAGATGCCAAAATACATGGCAGTTCAGCTGAGTCTGCGGCCCAGCTTTTCTCATTGTGCTGCCGCTCCTGAAACATGCCTTTTGCTTCATAGCCCAAGGTAGCTGCTCTAGTTCCAACACTCACATCGACATCCCAGCGGGAAGGAGAAAATAAAGACATTGTCTAAGGGCAACACTTGGGATGTTGTATACACCAACTTCTACACCCAAGTTAAGCCATATCCAGCTGCAAGGGAGTTGGGGAAGCTGGGTGACCATGTATCTGGCTAAAAATTTCTGTTATTATGTACAAAAGGAAGTACAGACCAGAGAACAACCAGAAGTTTCTGCCACATTTCGCGTCCTGTGGTTTTCTGCTCCAGACCTACTTGATAGTGGGCTATTAATTATTAATTATTGGCCCACCAATTTCCCTTTGTGCAAACATTGAAAATGAGAGGCCTTTTTACTCTATTATTTTTGGATAGCATAGTTAATACATGTTTATTCTTCGGTTGGGGGGGTACAGAAAATACAGATGAGTAAGATTTTAAGGATTAGCATCCTCATGAATCACTATTATTAAACCATATGTTAACTAAGTGGAATTTAAATAAAAACTTGCAAAAAAAAAAAAAAAACCCTTTAGACTCCATCCCCCTGTGAGAGGGATGTCAGGATTCTGAGGTCTTTCCTGACAGACTTGCATGATACAAATGTAGCTGCTGAATCTTAGGGTGGGAATTTATATTGCATGATGGTGGTGATGAAAAATGAGCTGTATTATTGTGGGGGGTAAACCTAGGTCAGGGATTACTGTCAAGGACTATCTACCAATCATAGTGTGCCTCAGCCCTTCACACCTCTGTCAAGGCCAAAGAAGAGGAAGAGGTAGGAGATAAAGCAGTCAGATGGGAGGATGTGGTCTAGCCTGGGCAGGCTGCCATTTTTTCAAACCCAATCAGCCCTACCACTCCACCATACTAATGGGCATTTTCTAGTTCCATCTAGTGGTCTCTGTGTTCCACCTTCTAACAGGGAAGTAGGAAAATAGAGATTTGCAGAAGTTGGTAAAGACTCATGTCAGGAGGCAAGAGTTCCATTTCTAGATCCAAGAAAAACTTCCTGTTTTGTTAAGACCCTTCTCAGGAGCGGAAACCAGCTCACTCAAATGAAAACCGCAATGAATAATTTCAATGATTTGTACCGTATGTTAAGCAAGCCCCAAATCCCAAGAGAAGGTTGGGAATAAGAAGAGAAACTATCAGAAGGGAACTGTCCCATGTCAACCCCCCCATCGACTAGGGCTCCTCCTCACTTCCTCCTCCCCCACTCCCTCTAGAACAGGGACCAACAGTGGTGTGGATTAACTCTGGGGAGAACATGATGCCAAGGCAATCTGGCAAAGCCTCAGGGGTCTTGTTCAAGCACTGCCTAACACCGATTGCTCACCCTCTCTCCAGATGGAGTTTCCTTTAACACAGAAAGATCCACAAGAGCCACTTGAGCCTCGCCTCTACTGCAATAACAAAATTAGTCCAGAATCTTTGTTTACCACAATAACATATATGGTCGCTTTTGTGACGTGATGGACGCAGGTCGGGAGTGGGGTGGGAAGTGGGGACAAGGGAATCCTGCTCAAGAACCCTTGTTGAGGGGTACCTGGGTGGCTCAGTGGGTTAAAGCCTCTGCCTTCAGCTCAGGTCAGGATGCCAGGGTCCTGGGATGGAGGCCCACATCGGGCTCTCTGCTCAGCAGGGAGCCTGCTTCCTCCTCTCTCTCTGCCTACTTGTGATCTCTGTCAGATAAATAAAATCTAAGAAAAACAAACAAAAACCCTTGTTGATAGAGGCTCCGAGCTGAAGGTATATGACTGGAGTCAGGGCTCCACCATCCTGCCGGAGAAGAAACGGGGCATGGAGAATTCCCATGTGCTCTTCTGTGCTTCAGCCTGGAAGGGCCATGGGTCACTTCCCGTGGTTGGACAGAACCAAATGCAGAGGGGCCAGGATGGACGGGGACACACGTAGAGCCGAGCCAGAAATGCATCTGCCCTAGCCACCCTGAGTGCGTGCGAGGACACGTAATAGTAGCTCAGAATCCCAGACCACGAAAGGATCATTTGAATCCAAGTCCGCTGAGAGGTCTCATCCAAAGGTCTTTCTTGATCATTTCCTGAGTGTCTTGCAGGCAGCTCTTGGGTCAAACAGAGCTTCCCCACCACCATTTAAGGCGGGTTCTTCATCAGGGTTTCACCTCAACCTGCAACTCCTCCCATTTATTATTTACCTCATCAGCTGGCCTCACAGTGTTGTTAGGAGACAGGCATAGCGTGGCGTCCCTGGGAGCATGGGTCGGTCATTGGAACGAAAGCCAAGGTTTCTTAAAATCATGGAATTTTAAGCTGTTCACATTCAATTCCATGAAAATGCCAACATAAAGTTGGAGGATTGGTCTCAAAAAGACTATTGACCAAATTGTTCAAAATATGATTCAAGCCTCCTCTTGCCGTTGACTCATGTCTGACTCTTGTCCAGGGTTCTTATGCCAAGGGAGGACGCTCTGTTCACCATCAATTAAATATACATACAGCTCATACAGCTCACACACACATGGGGCTCTCATGACCGAACTTGTATGCCGTCGCCAGGGGGTAAGAAGTGAAGTCACAGCTTATCCAGGACTTGAGTTCCTTTGCCTACCCCCCCCCCGCCCCCGGCTCCTTGCTTTGGGGACGTTTGCAACCGCCCAGAACGTCAGAGAGAAGCAAGGGAAATACAGCTCATCTCAAAGGCAGACTGACTTCACAGGGCGGTTCTCTGCCCTTTTGTTTTACTTGGCCCTGCTTGTGGAGCTGTTTGGGGACTTCGGAGTTCTCCAACCAGGAGGCCCTTTCCAGACCTTATTTCCCCTTGGAATGACACATCAGCAAATGTAGCAATTCTAAATTCCTGCCTGGGGAGCAGCGATTGCTTTGAATTACACACTATTTGAATCAACTAGCAGGGGATTAACAAGGCCTTATTGTCCTACGGAAACTCTGCTATAGCAATTTCTAGTGACACTGTATTTCCCTACCTAGCATTTGACTATGCAAAGCAACACTTTCCACACTTTAATGGGTCCTTTTAGTTGTGTGTAACAAGAACCTCTCGTTACCATTTTACCAACAACATCAAACAGGAGGAAATATTACCAGGTTTTCTCTGTTCCCTTTTTTCTCTTCCTTTCTCTCTCTTCAGCATCCCTACTAGAATTCCACATTTGAAGTTCCTCAGATTGGTGAAGTTAAACGTTGCTTCATGACTGCTAGGCACATGTACAAATTCACACACTGTACACGAACAATGTAGGATTCTCTCGTTTATGTTATGTATATATGCTATTTTTATTTTTTTTTAAGATTTTATTTATTTATTTGACGGAGAGAGATCACAAGCAGGCAGAGAGGCAGGCAGAGAGAGAGGAGGAAGCAGGCTCCCTGCTGAGCAAAGAGCCTGATGTGGGACTCAATCCCAGGACCCTGAGATCATGACCTGAGCCGAAGGCAGCGGCTTAACCCACTGAGCCACCCAGGTGCCCCTATATATGCTATTTTTAAAATAGACCTCAGTTTGTGACCAACTCTCATCATTGCCCTGGAAATGCTATTGTAAATATGTTTTTATGATAACCCAAGGAAACAATATACATTTATTCTAGTCCATTAAATACGCGTGCACACACATTTCTTGCTCTTTCACTTTTTACTCAATAACCAAAAATAAGTCAATATTTATTTTCTAACCAAAATTATTTCTAACAGAACCAAAAGGGAATCTCTTTATAATGAAAGGTTTTACTCAAAAGTGTTGAACCCACAACATGATTTACCTACAAAATAGACTTTATAAAGGCTTCTGATTCAGTAACTATAAAGCCAATGAATTAGAGCTGTAACAGAGTCTTTTCTAGCTGCTTAGGCCAGGTAAACTTAATAAAGATCATGAAAATAGAAAGCCAGCTTGAAGTAAGGACATTTTGTATTCTATTAATAATAAAATTAAATCTATGTAACTGCTGAGTGAAAATTTTCATTATTTACATAAAACTTTAGAGCTATATAACTATCACTACAAAGACAGCTTAATAACATAGTATTTTTTTAAGATTTTTTTTTTAAGATTTTATTTATTTGACAAAGAGAGATCACAAGTAGGCAGAGAGGCAGGCAGAGAGAGGGGGAAGCAGGCTTCCTGCTGAGCAGAGAGCCCGATGTGGGGCTCGATCCCAGGACCCTGGGATCATGTCCTGAGCCGGAGGCAGATGCTTTAACCCACTGAGCCACCCAGGCGCCCTAAGATTTTATTTTTAAGTAACCTCTACATCCAACATGGGGTTCAAACCTACAATCCTGAGATCAAGAGTCACATGCTCCAACTGAGCCAACCGGCTCCCCCAATAGCATAGGTTTTTTTAGATTTTTATTTATTTTATTTGAGGGGATGCAGGGAGAGAGGGAGAATCTCAAGCAGACTCTGACACTGAGCTCAAAGCCAGACGTGGGGCTCAATCCAACAACCCTGAGATCACGACCTGAGCCAAAACCAAGAGTCTGACACTTCATGGACTGAGCCACCCAAGCAACCCAGCACAGTATTTTTAAAATAAGCTTTGATGAAATTTACAAAGTAATAACCTTTACCCATTTGTCTCCAAACCATCTTCTCAGATCTTGTACCTACACTGAAATCTTTTTCATGGTTATTTATTTGAGAGAGAGCGTGTGAGGGGAGGGGGAGGGGAAAAGGGAGAGGGAGAAGCAGGCTCCCGGCTGAGCAGCGAGCCTGATTCGAGACTTGATCCCAGGACCCTGAGATCATGACCTGAGTCAAAGGCAGACACTTAACCAACTGAGCCACCCGGGTGTCTTCATATTGAAATTTTTGTGCCAGAAGGGAGTTGGAGGATATTTCAGATACAGTTATACTATACGAAGTATGATAAATTTTTTTAAAGACTTATTTATGAGAGAGAGAGAGAGTGCATACATGCATGTGTGGGGACGGAGGGCAGGAGGAGTAGAGGGTCAGAGAATCCCAAGCAGACTGTGCACCGAGAACAGAGCCCAGTTTGAAGCTGGATCCCATGACCCTGAGATCATGACCTAAGCAGAAATCAAGAATCAGACACTTAACCAAATGAGCCACCCAGGCACCTCGATAAATTATTATTTTTTAAATCATTAGAACACCAGGAATTCAACTTTTAAAAGCTATAATCTGCACTGAAAGGATTAATCTGCAAATATTTTAATCCTGTAATCTATAAACATATGATCCAGTTTCTCCCAGTTTTGAAACCTCAGACTTTTCTGGAGCATTTCCTCTAAGGAAAAAACAAAAATAAATAGAAATGGGTTGTTGCTGCTCTTAACAATTTCATCAGCAAGGGACAGAGCTAATTCCTTTAGGAACCTTGTTTCCGAGTTGAAGCATAGTTGAAATCCTGGGACTGAATTTAAGAAGCCTTATATGGACACTTGGCTCCAAGGTAGCATAAACAAGAAAGCTCAGGAAGCTCAAAGCAGAGGCCAGAAATCACAGAGTGATTTGTACAGGAGCAGCAGACACTGAACTGCATTGAAAAGAGATGCTAAGCAGAAATCTTATAAGGGGAAAAAAAAAGTCAGAAATTTAGAAAAACTGCCCCCTATTCCAGATATGGATTCCCTCCTCCTCGTGAGCAATGTATACATACAAACAAATGAATAGAGAAAAAAGTGACGGGAAATTTGCAGTATAATCTTACAGACTTCCGGTAACCCAGTTTATAACAGGGCTCAATAGTCAGGGTTGCATCGACGTTAAGAGAAACAAACGCATCCCAATTTGAAGCCTATGTACGACATTACCAAGGCATGAGCCTCGGTAAAGGATTTGGGGAAATTCCATGAAATCTACAGGCCAAGTAACTTCACTTATTCTTATAGTCAAACTTTTCCACTTCGTTTTGTTTCAGCAATTGTGAAAAAACAGACTGCTGGGGTAGAGCCAGGAGCTCTCTTTTCCAAGAATGAACCAGGTTTGATAAGAAATACCACATGTTTTTCCGAAGATATTTAGGAAAAGTCTTTTTATGCCTAGCTCAAGCCCTTGTCACTACTAAGGAATGTTCTGCTCCTATCTCCCTCAGACGGCCATGCCCGATCACCCCCTTCTACATCCAACGAGCACATTCCTGGAAGGTGTGCTCCTAGGGCCGGGGTCCTGGGTGGCCAGGACCAGAGCTATCGCAGGGTTCCAAGAGCTCGAGGTTTCCTGCATCACTTTCCTCCACTTTCTCCACTTCCTTTATTCAACATCCGCCTTGTGCCTCAGTTTCCCTCTTTAGGACCGAAGACCTGCCTCCCAGTGGAGCTTTAACTACCCTGCCTTCCTCTTCTCCAGCTCTGTGCTTGTCTTCCCACTGTTCCACACTGGCTGGGACTCTAGGGGAGTAAGGCGCATGCTGGAGAGTCAGGACTCCCCCGTGACCTTCGTCCACCATCCAAGCAGTTACTCCCGGCTTACTCTGCCCCCAGAAGATACCGATAATTGCCTGTACCTGATCCTAGCTTATCTCCTCCCCTGAACCCACCCGATGATCTTTTCCAGAACCAGCCTCGCCAAGTCAGTTCCACTGCTTCCCACCACCCCCACCAGCTGACCCTGCTAAAACGCTGATGATCACAGGAATGAATGATTAGGAGCTTAGTCTCTCTTAAACTGTCTTAGGTGCTTCCCGTACTTATATTTATTTAGGAATGACCACACCCCTTGGAAAACCGGGCTCTGGGAAAGGGTAAGGGGCTCAGGCGAGGTCACCCATACGGTGAACAGCACAGCTAGGATGGGAACCTCGAGCCTCCCGACGCCAGTATTTCTGTTCCCAGTCCTAACGGGCAGGCTTTTTCCACACACCGAGCAACTGTTGGACACCAACTGAATGTTCCATAATCCAACTCCGTTCTGACACCGTCTTCCTGGAAACAGCGTCCTCTCCCATGGTCAAGGGCTCAGTGGAACTACGGCGCTCTCCCTGCCCTGCCCTTTCCTGCCACCTTCAGGGGACAATCACAAGCAAGTTACAGGCTGTCCCTTGTGCTTCCGACCCACGAACCATTTACAGATCAGAGGTTCCAACACCCCCTCCTTGCGTTCCATTAATTTGCTAGAGCGGCTCGCACAACTCAAATATTTTACTTAGCAGAATGGTGGCTTCTGACGAGAGTCCAGAACAGCTGGGTGGAAGAGCTGCAGAGAGCGAGACGTGAAGAAAGGACGCAGAGTTGCCGTGTCCTCTCCAAGCGCGTCACTCTCCCTGAGCAACTCCATGCGCTCAGCCACAAGCTCTCTGAGACGCCGTCCTTTGGGGTTTTTATGGAGGCTTCATTTCTTGAGCGTCATTGATTACATCATTGGCCACTGATTGACCTCGGCCTCTAGCCCCTCTCCCCACCCCTTAGGTCAAGGAGGTGGGACCTGAAAGCTCTAACCCCCTAATCGCTTGGTTGGTTCTGGCAACCCAACCCCATCCTTAGGTAGGCATCGCAAACTTACCTTGTTATCATAACAAGACACCTTTATGGATCTTAACTCCTTAGAAAATTCCGAGGTGTTTGGGGAGCACTGTGCCAGAAATGGGGTCAAAGACCAAACATCTATTTCTTACTGTGAATCATAGTATCACACCAGATAAATACTCTTAAACATAGGCCAAGAGTTCCCAATATTCACTTTGCCTCCACATCATTCCCGGACACTGTGTTTGTGGGGGCGGGGGACCGTGCAGGATCTCAGCTACATTGCCTCCCAGCACAGAATGGAAAGAACGGAAGGGTGCTCTGCCTCTCCCATTTAGGCTTCCCCTACCCCAGCTGGCTTCACTGCCAGTAGATGGGGCTTATTGGCCATGATCAAAACTTCACACCTGAGTATGTCGTCCATCAGCTCTGAGGCCTGGGCAGGTTTCCCCGGGATCTAGGAAGCTCCCCCATCTTAGGGTTCTGGCCCTAGCCTTTAATTTTCCTCTTTATAGCTGAAGCTCAGAGAAGTGAAGTAACTTGTCCCACATAACAAAGCTAGTCAATGGTAGGGCCAAGAGGGAGTTTTCATGACTCTCAGGCTCCCCAGAGGAGGCTGAAAACAAGCAAAGTCACGTTGCACCCAGGGCTTCTAAAGATCTTATTTATTTATTTGACAGACAGAGATCACAAGTAGGCAGAGAGGCAGGCAGAGAGAGAGAAAGGAGGAAGCAGACTCCCTGCAGAGCAGAGAGCCCGACGTGGGGCTCGATCCCAGGACTCTGGGATCATGACCTGAGCCGAAGGCAGAGGCTTTAACCCACTGAGCCACCCAGGCGCCCCATCACCCAGGGCTTCTGATGGAAGACTGCTCAAACGTGTGGCTTTTGCCTCTGTGTCTTCATCTCTGACAGGGAGCAGCAAAGGAGGCCTAACGGAAAGGATGACAAACGCTGCTTAGAAGGAGCGAACTGTTGCTGCTCTAACACATCTTGGCGAGGTCCAAGACTTTGTGAGTCCGTTACCACTCTGGAAGCCTAGAAAGGTATTCATAGACGGGTTCACCTTGTGTGATCTAGTTTATGCCACAAGACCAAAGCCATCTTATAATAAGAATAACCTTTAGCTGAGCATTTACTACACACCAGAGATGGTTCTAGGTAAGCGTTTTAGATGTATTAACTTACTCAATCCAGCCTATCAACTCTGTCAACTCTAACCTTATTATCCGCACTTTGCAGATAAGGAAGCTGAGCCATCCAGAGGTCAAGTAACTTGCCAAGGTCACATAGCTAGGAAGAGGCAGAACTATTCTGGAAGAAACGGTCTTTTGGTGTCTATACTCCTAACCCCTGCACCAGATTGGCTTTCGTGGGATGTGGGGAATGGACGTTTGTAGGGGGGTGGCTTTGGTTTTTTTAAGATTTTATTTATTTATTTGAGAGAAAGAGTGAGAGAGAGAGCATGAGCAAGGGGAGAGGGAGAGGAAGAAGCAGGCTCCCCGCTGAGCAGAGAGCCCTGCTCGGGGCTTGATCCCAGGACACTGGGATCATGATCTGAACCACACAGGTGCCCTGGAATGGAAGGTTTTGAAGACACCTAGAAAGACACAGGGATTTGAATTTTTTTGCTTGAGAAGAAGAGCAATAACCAGTTATCACGAACATCCATATTCCTAGCTTCAAGCTGATAAGAGATCATGTATGACCTTGATGCCTATAGTTAGCTTTTCACTTTGCTTTTCATTTTTCACAGTTAGGAAACTGTTATCTAGCCCCATCTGATTTCTGGGTCATTCTCAGAATGCTATAAAGTCACTTCAGTTCCTAGGTTCAAGTTCAGAGCAGATAAGGTGCACGGAAACACAGAGAAGGAACGAAATAAAATTACCAAAAAAATAGAAGTTTGGCAATTTTCAAATCTTGTTGCATAACTCCTTGCTTGGGAAGAAATGCTCAAAAGTCAACAAAAGGAGGAAAAAACAGGATGTTAAACAGCACTTTTATTATGTTTTTAGAGGTTTACTGCCAGACTATTTCTGCCAAAAAATAACATGCCTCCTCCCTACAATCTACACAGTTTGGGGTTTGCTGGGAATTTTGTGGATTTTTTTGGAATAAAATTTAAGTTCCCACCAAGTTCATTGTCAAAAAGAATGTCCCAGAAATGAACATGCATATGGGGAATGAGCCTCCTGGATGGAAACAGTAGCCCGGAAGCCCTCAATATGAGTGAAACGTCCCATAAAGCTTGGGTCCCGAGACTAACACCTACAACGCTCCCTCTTCGTTGCACACATGGTAATGGCAGGTGTCTTGAAGAAGGTCTCTGTCCCCATGGGCTGGGGATACGAAATGACACCAGATCTCGAAGGTGGGGGAAGGGTCCGGGACTGGGTCCAAACGCGGACCCCCCACTCTTTAAGGCACCACCTCTCTGAGCCTCCATTTTTTCTTCTGTGAAAAGAGCACTAAAAATACCATCTGCAGGATCGTCGTGAGTCTTAGATGAGGTGTTGTGGGCTCATAGCTCAGCACAGGGTCCGGAAGTATCAGCATAAGCCCTTCCCCTTGGGAGAAGACGGGGAGGAGCCAATGGCCATCTTGAGCAGAGAGGGAAGTAGCAAGACTGAGAGCCCAGCAGAGGGGTTGAGAGAGCCTGGAGGGCCCGGCAGGGAGAGAAAGGCAAAATTTGGGGCCCCATCCGGACCTACCAACTGGCCCATTCTGAGGATGAGGCCGCCAGTCTGTGTCCTAAAGAAGCCCTCCAGGTGATTAGGATGCCAGCAACATTTGAAAACCTCTGGTCTTGGGGCACCTGGGTGGCTCAGTGGGTTAAGCCTCTGCCTTTGGCTCAGATCATGATCCCAGGGTCCTGGCATCAAGGCCCACATCAGGCTCTCTGCTCAGTGGAAAGTCTGCTTCTCCTTCTCCCTCTGCCTCCCAGCTCTGCCTGCTTGTGGTATCTCTCTGTCAAATAAATAAACTATTTTTTTAAAAGGCAAATTCCCACTTTAATCGTAATTCTGAATTACTTTAAAAAAAAAGAAAAAAGAAAACCCCTGGCCTTGGCCTTTAGTGGACTGAAGTGGACTGAGAAAACCTTAGGAGCAAAAGCAAAACTCCTCACCCAGATTAGCCAAGTGTTCTAGTCTGAGGGATGAAGGGAGACAGAGGGAGGTAGGTAATGAGAGAGAGAGAGGTGGGGTGGGCCACCAGGAGAAAACTGAACCCGAGTAAGCCCTATACTTTGCCCGTGCCAAGGGGCAATGCTACTCGCCTTCCAGCAGGTGTCCAGTGAGGAGTTACACTTGACAGCAACCAATTCTGTCCTCTCTCTACCATATATGCATAATCCCCCCTTGCAATATCCATGAGTGTTCATCAGCCTTTGAGAAGGGGATGGAGCCCTGGACCGCGCTAGTGGCAGGAGAGGGAGTGGTGGGAGAGTAAGCCTCACACTTGATCTTGAATGGCACTGATTGGACCCGCCACAAGATTACTCCCGAGCGAGAGCAAGGATAACATCCCAGTTACAATCATGATTTGGCTTGGACACCCATTGGCATTGAGTATCCATTCCCTCCTCTCCCTGGGGTGCCTTTCTGTGTTTCTGAGGCTGGAAAGCTTAAAACTACATCTCCCAGACTAGACTCCCTTGCAGTTGTGGATGCGCAACTTACTGACTGCACAAGTTCCAGAAGAGAGAAGGAGGCCAAGGCCCTCCGCCATCTTTGGTTGGCCTGTTGGCCAAGTTTCACACCGAGGGCTGTAACTTAGAGGCAAGAGTCTCCCAAACCCGTTTTCTAGTTGGAGGCTCATCTGTTTCATGGCTCGCTCATTGGCTATGCTGTCACTAAGCCACCACACCGAGGCCTCAACTCCTGCTCCTGTCCCTGGTTGTCTGTCTCTTAGTCTCCTTTCAGTCAGGTTAGAGCAATATTTCTCTTCTGCTCTGAGTGTCCCTCCTGAAAACAGAGACATATAGGCCCATATTAGTTGGAGTTCTCCAGAAAAACAGAATAGGAGGTATATATACAAAAAGATTTATTTTCTGGAATGCGCTCAGGGTTATGCCAAGTCCAAATGCTGAAGGGGGAGTCCTGCAGGCTGGAGACTCAGGAAACAGTTGCAGTTCAAGTGTAAAGGGTCTGCTAGCAAGCCAGGAAGAGCCAGTGTTGCAAAAGAAGTCTGAAGGCAGTCTGCTGGCAGAATTTCCTCTTGCCAGAACAGGGTCAGCCTTTTGTGCTATTCAGGCCTTCAACTGCTTGGACAAGGACCACCCATATGATGGAAGGCAATCTGCTTTACTTAAAGTCCACTGATTTAATGGAAATCTTGTCCAAAAACATGCTCACGGAAACCAGAAAAACTTTAACCAACTCTCTTGCCTAGTAGCCTATCCAATCTGACACATAAAGTTAACCATCACAGGGCCTAAGTGACAGGAGAATTGTCTCATGTTCTTGTACTTTAACTTCACCCTGCCTCCAGGGCAGTCAGCCCCAGGCCCCCTGTCCTCCTGCCCTCATATGGTTTCCCCTGGGGGGTGAAGTGGAAGAGGGGTGCTGGGCTGGAAGTTAACTAGAGAAATGTTGGGCTCAAAATGAGGTCTTCTCTCACAAATTCCCAGTCTGTATGTCCAAGCCAAGCCAGAGAACTCTCCCTCGGGATTCCTTCCATCGCCACTTTCCACCTCCAAGTCAGGGGAAGACATTTTTCCATCCTTCACCAACATCTTGCCCTGGAGGTGAGGTCTAGCCAACCACTGTCTCTCTGAAGCACTGATCTCCAGCTGGTCATCCCCACTACTCCCCGACACGTACCCAGAACTTCCTGAATCCATCTGTGTGGTTGAGCTGAGCCATGGTGACATCAGTCATGTTATTGCTGATCAAACACAAGGGTAAACTGTAACCAAGGCCTTTGTGGTTTTTGACTGAACTGTTGCTAACTCCCTATGATACAACTATGAAAAGGCCCCAAATAGAAACTGTGTATACAGTAAGCCTAGAGAGTGTAAGAGACCAGACTCTTCTCTTTTAGTGACAGAAAGTGGTTTATCTCCTTCACTAGAACAAGTTCAAGTACACACCCAACTCAGTGTTGTCTGTGCATTTTCCGTCTTCTTTTAAAAATAGCAGCTTTTAGGCACCTGGGTGGCTCAGTCAGTTAGGTGTCTGCCTTCAGCTCAGGTCATGATCCTGGGGTCCTGGGATCAAACCCTGTATTGGACTCCTTGCTCAGTGAAAAGAATGCTTCTCCCTCTCCCTCTGCCTGCTGCTCCCCTTGCTTGTGCTCGCTTTCTCTCTCTCTCTCTCTCTCTCTGACAAATAAATAAATAAATAATCTTTTAAAAAAATTAGTAGCTTTATTGGGATGCCTGGGTGGTTCATTCACTTAAGTGTCTGACTCTTGATTTTGGCTTAGATCATGCTCTCAAGGTCATGAGATCCAGACCCGCATTGGGTTCCACACTCAGCAGAGTCTACTTGTCCCTCTCCCTCCAGTCCTCAACCCCCTCTTCCTCACTCTCTATCCAATAAGTAAGTAATAAATAAATCCTTTAAAAAATTAATAGCTTTAGTGAGCTATAATCCACATTCTATACAATTCACCCATTTAAAATGTATGACTCCATGGTTTTTAATACATTCGTAGATAGAGTTGTGCAACCTTCATCACAAACAATTTCAGAGCATTTTACCACTCCCAAGAGAAACACCATACCATAAAAAGCCATTCTGATCCCCCCAACCCCAAATCCCCAGACCCTAGACAATCACTAATTTATTTTCTGTCTCTTCGGTCTTCTGTCCAGATGTACCTATTCGGCACATTTCATATAAATGGAGTCATAAAATATGTGCTTCTGACTCATTTTTTAAAGGTAAAATAAGCTTAGATGTTGTCATGACAACAAGATACCCAGACCAAGCTTTCACTTCCCAGGGCTACTGGCCACAGTGCTCAGCTCAGCAGAGGAGGCAAAAAAGCATCTATGTGGTAGGAAAGACAGAAATCCTAGATTTCTAGCAACACTTGGCTTATAGAAATCCTGGATTCTGTGTAAAGTTGACTTATCATTCAAAGAGTTCCCGAGAGGCGTTTAGTGGACAAGGCAGAAGAGCCCCTCGAACCGTTCTATCTGGAAGGTCAGTAGCAAATTTCCTGGAGTCTGCCTGCACCTTGAAGATGGATCTCTTGGGAAATTAACTCCCTTACCTCGTGCAGTTCTTCCCAGGAGGGAGTTCAGTAAGCATCAAATAGGCATTTTATTTTATTCCTACATATATATATATATTTTAAGATTTTAATTATTTATTTGCTAAAAATCACAAGTAGGCAGAGAGGCAGGCAGAGAGAGAGGGGGAAGCAGTCTCCCCACTGAGCAGAGACCCCCCCAACATGTGGGGCTCAATCCCATGACCCGAGCCGAAGGCAGAGGCTTAACCCACTGAGCCACCCAGGTGCCCCATTGTTTTATTTCTATAACTTGTTTGAGTAAGACTTAGGTGCAGAGGTTGTAAACAGCACCAGGATCACAGCATCAGAGCCTAACCCAGGAGTAAGGATCCAGATCTTGCTGTCTTGCAATGTTGTGCATTTGGCACATTGTAAGATGGAAGATGCCAAGAATGAAAGTCAGAGCTTTAAGGAACTCCTGGGTGGCTCAGTTGGTGAAGCATCTGCCTTCGGCTCAGGTCATGATCCTGGGGTCCTGGGATCAAGGCCCCCATCGGACTCCTTGCTCAGCGGGGAGCCTGCTTCTCCCTCTGCCTGCCGCTCCCCTGCTCATGCTCTCTCTTTCCTTCTAAAATAAATTTTAAAAGTCTTAAAAAGAAACTCAGTGCTTTGAAATGGTGTGACAGGCTAGTGATGTAAAACAAAGAGAAAATGAATTAACCAGCTCTCAGACTCTCTCTGGGCCTTGGGACATGGTTCTGCTTTCTCAGGACTTGAGAATTATTAAATGTTGCTTAAAAAAAAATGTACATGAGCGCTTAAGGATGCTTTGGCCAGTACAGGAGGCAGATCAAGGCCTGCGTTAGTGACAGAGCTCACTGAAGATAGAGTGTGGAGGTTGCAGAAGGCTGGCCGCCTGGAAAAAAGGAAGTCCCTGATGAGTGGACTGGAGCTAGAAGGGAAAGGGTGACGGAGCTTCCATAACAGCCATGACTGAGCTGAGAGAAAAGGGAGGAGGGTGGAGAGTGGCCTTGGCAGTGGCTTTTTCCAAACACTGCTGGGAAGTCAGATTCTCTTTCACTAATGTATTCCAGTGACACCCCAACTTTGTACAGAAGTTTTGGCGACACAAGACCATGGCTCTTCGTTCTCTTTCCTGCAGATTTATACCAAGTGCAGGTTGTTTCGCAGACCCCGGAGAAAGTGCCAGATGGCTTTTTCTGACAGCTCACACTTGGTTAAAGAGGGCCACAGAGAACCAGCCACTCAATGTAGCCAGGCAGCTAAACTGCAGACTAATGCAGTTTCCAATAAAGGAATAACTGGGACGTGGTCATTCCTATTTGGCTGTTTTTAAATTGTCTTATAATCTCTTGTGATTGCCTTATTTCCCCATTTGCATTTTTAAAATATTTTATTTATTTATTTGACAGAGATCACAAGTAGGCAGAGAAGCAGGCAGAGAGAGAGGGGAAGCAGGCTCCCTGCTGAGCAGAGAGCCCTACTCGGGACTTGATCCACGGACCCTGAGATCATGACCTGAGCCGAAGGCAGACGCTTTAACCCACTGAGCCACCCAGGCGCCCGTAAATAAAGAAAAGCTTAAAAAAAAAAAAAAAAAAAGAAAGATTTATTTTAGAAAGAGAGGAATTTTTTTAAGAAAAAGATTTATCTATTTAGATTAATTATTTTATTATAATATTTATTTATCTTGAGAAAGATTTATTTATTTATTTAGAAACATGTTGGGGGGAGGGGCTGAGGGAACTGAAAAGAGAGAATCCTCAAGCAGTCTCCATGAAGAGCCCAACACCAGGCTCTATCCCACGACCCTGAGATCATGAGCTGTGCTGAACTCAAGACCTGGCTGCTGAACCGACCAAGCCACCGACGTGCCCCAAAAGTCCTAGTTCTAGAAAGGAATTTATGTTCTAACAAACCATGTGTGTAACTCCTTGAAACAGTCTAGAAAATGTTCTTTTTCTTGAGTGGGTGCATAGGTGTTAAATGAAGATGAAGGACCAGGAATGAAAATTACTAAGGACCTTCTGTCGAAGAAGAGTTTTCTCATTCTGGAAAGAAAAGAAAAATCCCCAGGCTTCATGCTGCTTTCCAAAGTCTTCAGCCAAAGAAAATAATGCAAGTATAAGTTGGATTAACTTAGATGAGTACAAAACAGTGACTATGTTCAGATGTGAGCGATTATGATAAGCGGAAGAATTAGTATTTGCCCAGGAGAGAAGGCTGGGAGCTTGGACCCAGAGTCAGGACGTATGTTGCTCCAAAAGCAAAAAAATGCAAGATGCATCTAAAACCAAAACCAGAAAGTAGAAATTGGGACATGGAGGTTGGGGGGTGGGGAGTGGGTGAAATAGGGGAAGGGAATAAAGAGGACACCTACCATCGATGAGCAATGAAACATGTATCGAATTGCTAAATCACTGAAACAGAACACTGTGTGTTCACTACACTAGAATTAAAATTAAAAACGTAATGAAAATATTTTAATTAAAAAAAGAAATTGGGGGGACGCCTGGGTGGCTCAGTTGGTTGGACGACGGCCTTCGGATCAGGTCATGATCCCGGAGTCCTGGGATCGAGTCCCGCATCAGGCTCCCAGCTCTATGGGGAGTCTGCTTCTCCCTCTGACCTTCTCCTCGCTCATGTTCTCTCTCACTGTCTCTCTCTCTCAAATAAATAAATAAAATCTTAAAAAAAAAAAAAAAGAAAAAGAAATTGGGGCGTGGAAATAGTGACCTTATGAAATTTAATGTTTAAGCTGCTCCTTTCTCAGGCGTGAGTGCCCCTACTGGTCTGAAGGAGGCTCAAGAAAATGACCAGGAAGTTACTAAAATAGTCACATGCCGGGGCGCCTGGGGGCTCAGTCGGGGGCTCTTGATTTTGGCTCAGGTCGTGATCTCAGCGTCGTGAGTCATGAGTTGGTGGGCTCCGTGCTCAGTGGGGAATCTGCTTGAGATTCTCTCTCTCCCTCTGCCCTTCCCCGGCCCCGACCAGCTGTCTGTCTGTCTGTCTCTCTCTCTCACTCAAATAAATAAATCTTTTTTAAAAAATAAAAAATAAAATAGTCAGATGCCAGGGCCCAGCTTGGCCCTATTGAATCTGAGGCAAAGTTTCTGAAGTTAAGTATTTTTATTATTTTTTTTAACTTATTTATTTTAGAGAGAGAGTAAGTGAGTGAGTGAGGGAAGGAACAGAGGGAGAGGGACGAGCAGACTCCACGCTGAGCACAGAGACCAAATAAATACTTGATCTCAGGACCCCAAGATCATGACCTGAGCAGAAATCAAGAGTTTGATGGTCAACTCACTGAACCACCCAGGTGCCCCTGATACTGAATACTATTTATTTATTTATTCAAAGAATTTATTTATTTGACAGACAGAGATCACAAGTAGGCAGAGAGGCAGGCAGAGAGAGGAGGAAGCAGGCTCCCCGCTGAGCAGAGAGCCGGACATGGGGCTCAATCCCAGGACCCTGGGATCATGACCTGAGCCGAAGGCAGAGGCTTTAACCCACTGAGCCACCCAGGTGCCCCCTGAATATTTTTAAAGAGTAGGTGATTCTGATGCTGTTGGGTCTGTGGGCCACATCTTTTTTTTTTTTAAGATTTTATTTTTATTTATTTATATTTATTTGTATTTTATTATAAATAATAATAAAATATATTGTATATAAAAATATAAAAACAAAATTTTTATTTTATCTATTTATTTATTTATTTATTTGGAAGATTTTATTTATTTCAGAGCAAGAGCAAGAGAGAGAGAGAGAAAAGCATGAGTAGGGGAGGTGGGACTAGGAGTGGGAGAGGGAGCAGCAGATTCCCCTCTGGGCAGGGAGCCCACTGCAGGACTTAATCCCAGGATCCTGGGATCAAGACTTAAGCCAAAGGCAGACGCTTAATAACTGAGCCACCCAGGGGCAACCTCTCCAAATTCTTATGTTCAGGCCCTACACTGCATGGTGATAATATTTGGAAATAGTGCCTTTAGGAGATAATGAGGCTTAGCTGAAACCTTGAGGAAAGGACCCTCATGCTGGGATTAGAGAAGAGACAGGCCCTCTCTCTCCACAAGAAAAGACACTGTAAGCAAATAAGAGGGCTGCCATCAGGAACTGAAACAGCTGACACCTTGATCTTGGACTTCCTGGCCTCCAGAGCTATGAAATAAATGTCTGTTGTTTAAACCAGTCTGTGGTATTTTGTTATGGCGGCGTGAGCTAAGACAACCGTGAAGCAGATACACAAAGTTGGCCACCCTCTGTACTGCTGGGAAGGCTGTAGCCAACAGAGCACAGACTCTTTCAAATAATTTCATATTTTCCACACAGCTTCAAACCTATATTGTGCTGGCTTCTGGAAGACTTGGGTGTAGATGCTGAGCTAAGTTCTCAGTCATTGTTGGGTAAAGTGGATTCTACAAAGATATGCTGTTCCCTGAAACTGCTCTAGACAGGCCGCCTAGAACTTTCTGTGGCACACAGCATTTTCTTCTCCTTATACTTCATTTGTGTACATACTTTCTTTGCCACGAGACTCTAAGCTTCAAGGAGGCACTATCATGACTCACCCATTTCTGTAGCCTCAGAGTTTAGCTTAGGGTCTGGCACACAGTAAGAGCTCAATAATTGTTGAATAAAGTGCTTATTAAGTGAATTATACCTTCAAATATTTGGAAGGATAAAGTCTGCTGCTCAAGAACAAAACAAAACACGCTTGGGGCGCCCCGCTGTCACAGTCAAGAGCATGTGACTCTTGACCTTGGGGTCAAGTCACAAGGGCATGGGACTCTTGACCTTGGGGTTGTGAGTTTGAGGCCCACTTTGGGTGTAGAGATTACTTAAAAATAAAATCTTTTTTGGGACGCCTGGGTGGCTCAGTTGGTTAAGCAGCTGCCTTCGGCTCGGGTCATGATCCCAGCGTCTTGGGATCGAGTCCCACATCGGGCTCCTTGCTCAGCAGGGAGCCTGCTTCTCCCTCTGCCTCTGCCTGCCATTCTGTCTGCCTGTGCTTGCTCTCTCCCCCCCCCCTCTCTGATAAATAAATAAAATCTTTAAAAAAATGTTTTTTTAAAAAACACCCTTTTTATTTTTTATTTTTTTTTTTTAAAGATTTTATTTATTTATTTGACAGACAGGAATCACAAGTAGACAGAGAGGCAGGCAGAGAGAGAGGGAAGCAGACTCCCTGCTGATGTGGGGCTTGATCTCAGGACCCTGAGACCATGACCTGAGCCGAAGGCAGAGGCATTAACCCACTGAGCCACCCAGGCGCCCCTACCAGATTCATTTTATTTTATTTTTTTTTTTTAAAGATTTTATTTATTTATTTGACAGAGAGAAATCACAAGTAGGCAGAGAGGCAGGCAGAGAGAGAGAGAGGAGGAAGCAGGCTCCCTGCTGAGCAGAGAGCCCGATGCGGGACTCGATCCCAGGACCCTGAGATCATGACCTGAGCCGAAGGCAGCGGCTTAACCACTGAGCCACCCAGGCGCCCAAAACACCCTTTTTATTATGGACATTTTCAAACATACAAAATTAGAGAATATAGTAAACTAAGGTCCCATGCACTCATCTCCCAGCCCAGGACTGATCATGTTTTGTCTGGACCCCTCCAATCCCTATCTCCCTTCCCCCGACTCCCACAATAGTCATGATTATTTTGGCAAAAACCCCATATGTTACATCATTTCCATTTCCTTCAGCATCTATCTCTTGGAGATAAAGGCCTTTAAAACAAAACATAACCACAGTAACATCAAATTTAAAAAGACTGACCATAATTTTCATAGCATCAAATGTTCAGCTAGTATCCAAGTTTTCCCAATTGTATCATGAATAATATTTTTGTTTCGGTCTGTCTGTTTGTGATCCAAACAAAGCCCGCATGTCAGATTTTATGACTGATCTGTTTCTCAAGTCTTTTAACCTACGAATTCCCCTTCTCTTTCTCTCTTCTTACAACTTTTTTTTGTTGAAAAAGCCAGATCATTTGTGCCACAGAGATTTCCACATTCTGGACTTTCCTGATTGTATTTCTGTTGCATCATGTTCCTCTACATGTTCCCTTTTTTTTTTTTTTTTAAGATTTATTTATTTGGAAGACAGAGAGCATGAGACTGCAAGAAGGGGGAGGGGCAGAGGGAAAGGGATAGAATCTTCAAGCCGACTCCCCGCTGACATGGAGCCTGACATGGGGCTTGAACTCAGGACCCTCGGATCATGACTTGAGCTGAAATCAAGAGTTGGATTCTTAGCCAACTGAGCCACCCCAGTGCCCCCCAACACGTTCCTTAATCCTGAAAACTGGCTGGCGTGCCTCTCTTAAATTTTGTTTTATAATTATTTAAAATATGTACATGGTTCCAGAGTCAAATCTACAAAACAAAGAACGAGAGAAATCAAGTCTAGCTTCTATCACTCTCCTCTTCACTCTACCCCCCACCTCCAATGGATAACCATTTTTCACTAGTGTTTGGTTTATCTTTCCATTAAAAAAAGAGGCAAATACATACAAGTAGTTGTATTTCCCCTTCTTGGGTAATACTAGCATACTCCGCATGCTGTTCTGTACCCTGCTTTTTTCATGTGACACACTACTGGGATCAGATTAATACACAGAGTTCCTTCTCTTACTTCTCACAACTGCATGAGGGACCATTACATAGGGGTCCCTGCAGGGGGACATTTGTGCTGTATCCAGTCTTTTGCTATTATATAAAGTGTGTGTTAGCTTCTTCGGGCGTCTGAGACTTTATTATTATTAATTTATTTTTTATTTATTGATTTTAAAGATTTAATTTATTTGACAGAGAGAGAGAGACAGAGAGAGACGGAACACAAGCAGGGGGAGTGGGAGCAGGAGAAGCAGGCTTCCCGCTGAGCAGGAAGCCTGACGATGCGACGATGCGGTGCTCCATCCCATGACCCCGGGATCATGACCTGAGCCTAAGGCAGAGGCTTAACAATAGAGCCACCCAGGCGTCCCAGGGTGTCTGAGACTTTAGAATGAAATTTGGTTAAATCTTCCAGAGTCCTACATCCATCCCTGTCTCAAAGTGGGCTATTTCTACAGCTGACCCTCCTTGCCAAGATATTTACATTTCCACTTTCTCTCATCTCACTTTTCATAGGAAATCTTTAGCATGTGTAACTCAAGTTCCCACATTCAAAATAATATCCACTGGGCTTTCAAAGGAAAAGAATAAATCAGGAATCTATAGTTCTGTGGATTACCTCCTCCTCTCTCCCTCCTCCTTTAAGCAAGACCAAAATCAGGGATTATACAAATCCTTCTGGTTCAGCAGGACTTAGATGTTGAAAAAAAGACCACAGCCTCTTAAGCACGATCTCCTCGTGACTGGTGTGCAGAGCAACCTGAACCATTCACTTATTTATTCAGCAAATATTGAATAAATGTGTGTTATGTGCTACCCACCACAGTGAGGGACTAACAACAGTGCAGGGAGCACAACAGCCTCAGTTCTACCCTTCAGGAGCTCAGACAGGGGCTCTCCGATTCTGTGACTCGCTTAAGCCATCTTGGTCCCCACATAAAATATCACTTCGTTTTCCTTCCCCAAGGAGCTCACAGCCTCCACCCTGTCATCACCTTCCATGGGTGAACGCAGGAATGCGCTTTTCCTCATTTTAGGGAAAGTGATGCGGAAAAGCTCAAAGGGTTTGGCAATACTCCCAGGGCTTCCCCATCAGGTGTCTGGATTGTGGATCCCACAGGACCAATTGCTCTAATTCTGATGGGTAGTAGCCATCCTTTCCTTCACAGGCGCCTTGGAAATCAATCATGTCGCTGTCTTAATTTTGCAATGATTTTGCTTTGGACTCCCTACTCCTTTTTATAACAGCAACTGTCACCATTCATTGAATACTTCCTGTGTTCCAGGTGTTGTGCTTAAGTGCTTTACACTGAAGTGGTATAGTTTTCCAAGTATTATTACACAGGAGGACACAGGCTTAGGGAGAGTAACGCGGCTGACGTCACACATCTAAAAAGGAGAGACACAGAGAAGTCACGCTGGTGAAGGTAAACTAGTCTTGGGTATGACTAGTTGGGAAGCCAGAATGATAAAATAACAGCCAACTTTTATTGAGCACTTACTATTGTACTATTGTAGCAAGTCCTAGTACTTATTTATTAGGGTCGAAAAAACTTCTTCCTCAACCCTGATGGTCCCTTCCACACAGAGGAAGCTCTTCTAGCCCAAGCTTTCTGACCCCCCCATTACTCCTTGACGTACTCAGTCCTCCCTCGAGGGGAGGGGAGCAGCCACTTCTCAGCGGTGAGTCCGGGGGAAGGAATCCCGGATGCATAGCTCAGCCCCTCTCTTCTCCTCCTCGGCAGCTGGCCTCCTGAACACGCTATGGGCTCTGTTCTCCATGGTTTACAGGGACAGTCCCCTGTCCAGAGGCCTGCCTCAGCCCGTGTGGGTACCTGCCTCGCTCTGTGCACTTCCCTTCAAATACAAACCACTGACTCCAATATAAAACTGATCGGCGATAAAGTTACTAATTTTGATCTTGTATGTTGCGTTTCTTCCGGCCCATCTCAGACCTCTGTAAGGAATGAGAGGTGCCCTTTATTATACCCTCTTGGATTTCCGCACTACTGCCTCATTTAATCCTAATAAGAGTTCATCCGAAGACTACGCTTCTCTCAGATGAGGAAACGAAGCAGTCTCCGTTCGGCCCCTCCGCTGAAGAACGAGGACTGCGCGGTCTCCGTGGAGGGCTGGGCGGGATGAGAGCCCGTGAGCGCGTCTGCCGCCGGCTCGAGCGCCACAAACAGAAGGCGGGCGGGCGTCGCACCTGGCTTTGCCACGCCTCGGCAGAAGGGCCCGGAACCAGGGCTTTCCGACCTCCGGATCCTTTACCGGGGACGAGAGGGGTCGCCCGGCCGCTCGGAAGTCTGTGGCCGTGAGTCAGTGATGACCAGCCACCCACTGCCTCCCCTGGCTTCCTCCGCGTCATGGACGTCTTCGGATGCTGGCCTCTCCCCCGACTGAGGGAGGTCCAGTCCCCCGGGGACACGAGGTGCTTCAAACTTCCCCTGGTTTAAAGGGCGGAGCCTTGAGAGATCCGCTGCCCCGCGGCCCGTGTTGCCACAGCAACAAAACATGCGCCCACACTTCCGTTTCCGGGAAAGTGATGCCAGCCGCGGGGCGGGGCTCCGCTTGCTCGCCGGGCGCTCCCGGCTCCCCCCAGCGGTCCCTCGCGCCTGGCGCGGGAGGAAGTGAAGGAGGCGCGGGCTTCCGCAGAAGAGAGGCACAGCTCCATTAGGGCAGCCTGAGGAAGAAACATTCTCAAGAAATTCGGGCTCTGTCCTAAGAGGCTGACTCAGAACAGCAGTTCTGCCTCACTGCAAACGCCTGCCCTTTGGTTTAGTTATCAGGGTACGGGGTCGATGGAGAACTTGCGGCAGGCCTTGACTTCTGATAAGTTTCATCTGATTCCGAAACTCGGCGGTTTAACGCCGGAACGAGACAAACGAGCAAAGAACAGGAAGTGGAAAAAACATTTTGCCTAGTGGAAACCACCTTTTGTTCACCTGCATTCCTCCAAAACAGCAGTCAAATTAGCCCAGATAACTACCTTTCTGGGGGGTATCCGCAGATGGTGGATTCCCCCAAAGGGACTTTGTGGACGATTTTGACGCCCCGGTTCTTCACAAGAGAGTTCAAGAGGCGTCAGTTAGGAGAACTTGAGGTTGTGTCTGCCTGCTTGTGTAACAAGGTGGCTCACTCTTTGGTGCATTTTCCTTTTTTTTTTTTTTTTTTAAGATTTTATTTATTTATTTGACAGAGAGAGATTACAAGTAGGCAGAGAGAGAGAGAGAGGAGGAAGCAGGCTCCCTGCTGAGCAGAGAGCCCGATGCGGGACTCGATCCCAGGACCCTGAGATCATGACCTGAGCCGAAGGCAGCGGCTTAACCCACTGAGCCACCCAGGCGCCAATGCATTTTCCTTTTTTAAAAGATTTTATTTACTTATTTGTGAGAAAGAGAGAGCAGGATTGGGGCTGGGGCGGGTGGGGAGGGACACAGGGAGAAGGAACAGCAAATATCCCCCCGCCCCCGAAGCAGGGAGCGTGAGGCTGGGCTTGATCCCGGCGTGCTGGGATCACCCCTTGAGCTGAAGGCTGACGCGGAACTGACTGAGCCGTCCAGGAGCCCCTCTATTTTTGCGTTTTCTGTAAAAAAGAAATTGCTTTGGCCAAGGAGGACAAAAGGAATAGATAGGCACAGGTTCTAGAAGTGCGAAAGGGGTGGAGATGTCAGTATGTACCAGAGGGAAAGGGCTGGCAGCCAGGATAAGAGACTCCTCTGTCCTTCTGACCCTTGCCTTCACAGGACCTGTCCCCACTGGCAACCAGCAGACACTTCCTCAGTTGGGGGGGGGGGTGGTGGCTGTGGCCCTCCGTGGCTCCGTGGCATTGTTCCCAGAATGGAAAATGTGGGTATTGGCAACCATATCAAAGGCCTTGGATTGTTTATAAACCTTTGCACCTCTGATCAGCAGACCGCAGAGCCAGAGGGCTGTTCAAGGTCTGTGGAAGCTTTGGAACAATAGACTTGGCCCCCTGCCGATCTGTTTGCCTGACTTTCTGAAAGAGGTAAATGGGCCTCCAGACCAATTACCATCTTACTAACCTCCCTGAAGCTGCTCTCGCCAATTAAAGACAGTGCAAGGCCAACACCAGTTAGAGACCTCAACTCCACTCTTGGGAGAAGGCTTAGAAGGTTAGTGAGGTACTCCTCCAGACCAGAATTTAAGGGGGTGCCAAAAAAAAAAAACCCTCAGTCATCAAAATTAATAATATTTTAATGTAATCTTTAAAAATTTTTGACACTGTTCATTGTGGATTATTTTGCATTACTTTCAAATTTTGAAATGATTACATCCAAATGTCGTTTATCTTGATAACTGAGTCTCAGCACCCCCGTCACTTAAATTTTGCGCAGAGCTGAGGAACCCACTCTCCTCGTGTTAGTCTCGGCCCTGTTGAAAAATGGTGTTGTTCAAAATACTCTGAAATAAGAGGCAGGGAAAAGGCCTGAGATGATTAATCAGGAGGTGAGGATCCTTCAGAAGTTATGGAGAGTGTGGTCCAGAGTACCCAGGCCTCGACAGCAAACTTGGGCTTAGACGTGAGAAAAGTCAACCTTCTCGCAGGCTCCAGATACCTATAACAGCTCTGCCAAGGAATGTAGCTGGAAAGCGGCCTCCAAGAGCCCCAGTCCAGCTCACCTGCACTTTTCCATAGGGAGCATGGGGCGGTGGGCAGTTGACTGCCTAGCATGGGCTGGGAAAAATCTTTCCCTAAAGGTCACAGCAGGTGTGCTATAGGTAGAGTGGTCAATCCTTTGACTCTTGAAGTTGTCTTGTTTGTTTGTTTATTTGTTTGTTTTCCTCTTAAGATTTTATTTGTTTATTGTATATATATAGAGAGAGAGAGAGAGCAGGGGGAAGGGCAGAGGGAGAAGGAGAGACAAGCGCAGAGCCCAACACAGGGCTCCATCTCACAACCCCGAAGATCTGAGCCACCCAGATGCCCCAGTGTTGTTTTGGTTTTAAAGAACCTTCCATTAAAATGCAACCATCTCGGGAGGAGGGTAGGGAGAAGGTGTGTGGTTATGGACATTGGGGAGGGTATGTGCTATGGTGAGTGTGGTTAAGTGTGTAAACCTGGCGATTCACAGACCTGTACCCCTGGGGCTAATAACACACTATATGTTAATAAAAAAATTAAAAAATAATTTAAAAAATGCAACCATCTCTGTAGGAAGCCACTGTCAGCAGAGATCTTAGCAGAGATGAATTCATTCATTCATTCATTCATTCATTCATCCAACAAACATTTACTGGGTACCACACACCAAACAGAAGTAGGATCTACCCTGCCCAGTTTCATGACAGAATTGTCAACTTAGTGTACTACAGTCAGGCTAGAGACCCAGGCAGGCTGGTGGAAGGGCCCCTTACTCAGGCAGATTTCCTTCTAGCTGGGACTGTGGCTGAGGAAGAGCGGGACTCCAGGTAGGCTCCTGCCGGGGATTACAGGACAGGAGGGCAGAAGGGGACAGACCCTCCTGTCGCCCCGATTTGCCTGGGCTATGTAGGGCCAGAGGAAGCATCTAGGAATTGGCTTTGGTTCACGGAGCTCTTGCCACACAACTCCAGAGGGCATCATTCTCAGAATACGATGTATCACTCGCAGCATAGGGCATGTTTTGGGGGGGGGTTCTGCCCTCACCTGGTGAAGACTTTGAGAGGGGGGTGAGTTTTTCCCTGAAAGTATGTGGCTGTGTATCTGGGGGCCTTGCACAAGGAACCCTGTCCCATGGGGTGGGCAGAGAGGAGCCCAGATGGACCCCACCTCCTGGATCTCTGCCCAGCACTGGCCTGACATTGTGGGAATTTGCTGGACTTTGTGGCTCTGGCCCAGGTGCACCGGTGAGAATGGACTGTGACCCAGTGAGGCAGCCTCCCTGGGAGAGATAAGCCATCCCACTTGTACATCGCTTTGATGTGCCTCCCAGGAAGAAGCAGCCCCATGAGCTAATCCTTGATGTGGCAGCCCTGGGGAGTGACAAGAGAGGGGAGGCCAGCAATGTTTCTGGATCCTAAAACCTCATCCTATTTCTTTATCCTGACAACTCTGTTAGGAGAGGTTCTGTTTTTCCCGTTTGCTAGCCGAGGAAACGGAATCCTAAGAGGTGACATAACTTCCGGATATCTCAGTCAGTAAATGGAAATGTGAGGGCCTGAACATTACATCTGGGCCTTCTTCCTGTGTCACTCAGCCCTGTGACCCCAAATGCTCCCGGGCCCCAAATGCCTGGGGGCATCCTTTCTCCCTCCTCCTTACCACTCCTCACATACAACTCACTCCGACTACTTCTCCCTGAGAATCTATCTCAAATCTGCCCATTCTCCCCCGTCTCCCTGTCGCCAGCTTAGTGCCGACCAACCCTCAGGGTTCCCCTCCTCACAATCTCTCAGCGGCCCCTCAGGCGCTCCCTTGCAGTTTTTCCCTCTTCTTACTGGCTGTGTGTCCTTGGGCAAGTTTCTTAACCTCTCAGCGCCTGAGTGTGATCTCCACAAAAACAGAAACTTTGGTCTCACCTTTTCCTGCCTGCTGCCTTCACTACCAGAGGCATCGGGACTGACTCGAGAAAGGCTGAAGCTCTGGCTTCTGTTTCCTGCCAGCAGGAAGCCTTACCGCAGGGCCCGCCAGGCCTTGGAGTTCCAGTCTGCTAATGGGGAGCCCTTACACTGAGCTAAACCTAATTATATGGAATCAGCCTCGGTATCATTAGCGTGTCTGTCGGGGCTCCCCAGGGGTGGGAGGACGTATTTTGGGTGAGGAGGGCCAGGAAATGCCCCTTAAGAGCCTGGAGGAAAGGCATTTCCACGTCTCCCGGCCCCCTGCTGAGGAGGAGGGGCTCTCTGGGAGCCACGGTGGAAGCGGGTAATTAGAGAGGAGTTTCCAGGGAAGAGCAAAGCGGCTCCGCAGAGTTTAAGACGTCCGTCCGTCCGTGTGTGTGTGTGTGTGTGTGTGTGTGTGTGTTTTCATTTTAAATCAGTTTGGCTGGAAGCACTTAGAGCCTGGAAAAAGGGTCTGCCTTTCAGCAGGGCTTCCGGCCCCCATCCCCAGGCCTGCCCTCCCCTGCCCACATGCAGAAGCAAAAACACGCTCTTCAAAGAGCTGTGTCAGGCGGGCCAACTTTTGGCCTTGCCCTCGGAGGCTGGCCAGCCACTTCTGCCCGGCTGCTGGCACGGGCTCCTTGCTGCTCAGCGGATCTCAGAGACCTGGCTTTGCCCACCTCGTGTTTCTCAGGAGTTTACTGGGGCTTCGCTAACACAGTATCACACACCGGCCGGCTCAGAACAACAGAAACTGACGGTCTCACGGTCTGGAAGCTAGAAGTTGGATAGCAGGGTGTCGGTGTGGTTGCTGCCTTCTAAGAGCGGTGAGGGAAGGATCTATTCCAGGCCTCCCTCCCAGCTTCTGGTAGCCTCCGGAGATCCTTGGCTTGTAGATGATATTCTTCCTGGATCCTCACATTCATTTTTGCTCTCCGCAAGTCAGTCTGTGGGTCCACAAGTCTCCTTCCCGTAAGGACCCCTAATAACCTCATTTAACTTGATCCCCTTGGCAAAGACTCTGTCTCCAAATAAGGCCATACTGAGGATTAGGACTTCAACATATGGATTGGGGGAGGGGCCCAGTTCAGTCCCTAACACTAGCCTAAGCTTGCTCTTTCTTTCTTTCTTTCTTTCTTTCTTTCTTTCTTTCTTTCTTTCTTTTTGTTTTCTTTTTTGCAAGTGTAGGCATCTGCTCTCAGGCCTGGGGGAATCCAGGAGGTGGGTGAGCCTTTGAGCCTTCCAGGGCTAGGGACCACGTCTTCAAGGGTGTAGTGTATCCGAGAGAACTGCCAGGTTAATCACCGGTAATTACCAAGCCAGCTCCCAGAAACTCAGATTTTCCCGGGGCTGTAGGAGCTAAGGTGACCAGCAAAACTCAGCCTCCGTCCTTCAGGAAATGTAATCCAACAGGAGAGATAAGACAGGAAGCAGATAATAAAATACAGGACAGTGAATGGTACAAAGAATAAAGCCACGGAAGAGGGAGCGCTTTCTCCTGGTTGAGAGATAAGTGAGATTCGTGGAGATTTGCTTTGAATGGTCATTCTGACTCCAAAGATAAAGATGACAAAGGTGAGGCATTTAAAGGCTCAGGGGTATCTCAAAGGCGTTCTTAACGCCACAATGAGGAAGTGAGACAGGGAGCAAGGCAGTCCAGGGATGGGATTCCAGGGAAAGATGAGCATCTCAGGGAAGACTGGATGGCTCGGCACATCTGGGAGATGGATGGAAGCAGCCAGACGAGAAAAGGGTCAGAGGGCAGGACAAAGCCTAGCTGTGGTGAGCTTTTTCTGCCAGGCCATGGGGACCCACTGAGAATTTTCTAGCAGGAAGCCAACATAATGCACATCATCTGTTAGGGTTCTTAGTCTGGTGGTAGCATGGGCTGGCGGGAGTTAAAAAGGTGGAGTGGGAGGGGTGAGGACAAACCGGAGGAGGATGGGTCCTCAGTCCAAGGGGCGGGGACAGGCCCTAGTTAGGGCGATCACTGTGGAAATGCAAAGCAAGAAATGCGAGCAGGGAAGTGGGAAGAAAGACCCCACAGAACTTGACAAGAGTGCTGCTTAAGTGTTTCCAAATCCGGAGAGAGGGTGGCTACCATGAAGGGAAGGGAACTGGGAAGTCAAGGGTGTGGTTCTCCGCTGCTTTCGGGCTCTCCCTGCCAGATGGGCCTGGGGGGAGGTTTCCAGCCCTGGGCCCGTTAAGGGGAGGAGTGGCCAAAGCAGGAGTGGCCCTCCCCGAACTCCCACCCCAGCTCTCTCGACCTCAGAGGCGGTGTCTTAGTCATTTAAAGGCTCAGCGGTGTCTCAAAGGTGTTCTTAATGCCACAATGAGGAAGTGAGACAGAGAGCGATTTTACAGCATCTCACGGAGACCAGAAAAAAAGGAAGAGGTTGCCACGGTGTGAAATGTGTACTGACGGCGTAGTCTCAGCCCTAAGCTGGCTCCGCAGCCGCAGGGTGCCTCCCACACGGGCGTCCCTTCTGTGGGGGCAAAGCAGGCTCTCGCCAGCAGTCCCGGGGTCTGCCTTTTCTCCCTCTGAAATGCATAACATACAACTTTTGTCTCCTTAAGGAAGCTTCTCATTTTGTATTGCAAAGGGCCTGGAGCATCTCTGTGTGTGCCTGTATGTGTTTGTGTGTGCATGCTTGTGTGTGCCTCTATGTGCACGTGCGTGTGTGTGCCTGTACGTGTGTGTATGTGTGCCTGTGTGTGCCTGTATGTGTGTGTGAATGCTGGGGAGTGTGCCTATGAGTGTGTGCCTGTGTGTGTGCTTGTGTCTTGTGTGCCCTTGTGTGTGCATGCCTCTATGTGTATGTGTGTGTATGCGTGTGTGTGCAAGCGTTCACACATTCCCTACTTGGTGTCTTTCTCTGTGTGATGTCTCCAACCCCTCTCCCTGCAGGAGCATTTAAAGCCCTTGCCAGCCAGTTCCAGGAGCCTTCCTCTGATCAGCCAGAAACTCTAATGTGGGCGGAGAGATGCCAACAGTGTGATCTGGACGTCAGTGTCCACTAATAAAAAAATACAGGATTCTGGAAAAAAGATCTAGCTAAAACCGCCTTTTTTTGTGATCTGTTATCTCCAAGGGCTGAGAGGGGAAAGCCAAAGTAAGAGATGATGCCACTACGGCCCCTGCAAGACATGGTCCTGGCATGGCTAACCTGGACGGGATCTGAGGGGGATTGTGAGGGAACACGGTGTACAAAATGCAGAGTAGTTAGCGGTGGCCCTTTGGGGAACTTGAAGAGGTCAAGATGTCACCTCTGCTAGTCTGTGTCTGCTGCTTCATAAAAGAATTTAAATTCCATCTATCAAGGATCCAAAAGCACCACAGCAGGGAATTGGCTTAAACTCGTCTCTTTTATCCAATAAAGAAGCACGTGGTGAGGGGCTCCTGGCTGGCTCAGTCGGGGACTCTCTGATCTCAGGGTTGTGAGTTCAAGTCCTATGTTGGGTGTAGAGATTACTTAGAAATAAAATCTTGAAAGAGAGAAAGAGAGAGAGAGAGAGAGAGAGAAGGAGACACATGATGGCCTCTAGATGGGAGGTGGCCGAAACTGCTATCCTGACCTGGAAAAGCGTTCACCATCTGCTCTTAAGGGCACACAAAGCAGCATCTAGTTACTCTGTGTGTGAAAAGCAGAGGTATATTAAATGTTGGCAGTAGTTACGTCCTGGTTGTATTCTGGGCAACTTTTCTCTCTCTTGTCTTCTTAAAAAATGTTTTACATTATTTTTCTTCTTTAAATTTTTTTCTTCAATAAAAACATATTACTTGTGAAATTCCAAAATGCATAACACTATTTAACAAGAACACACGCCCGCAGGAAGATTTCTTCCGTATTTCATTTCAGGGAAGAATTAGATGGGGAGCATCTCCACTGCCCAAGTCAGCCCGCTCCCCGCCCCCACCGCTTTCCATCTCAAAGCTCCTGCGAGGGGATTTGCCTCTGAGCCCTGCTGGGAACCCCGGGGGAGCCGTGATGGGCATCACTGCTTTCATTAGGAGAGGGGTTTCTTCCGCAGGTCTAGTGACTCTTGCTCTGAAATCCCCAGTTAATCGCATCCCGTAGGAGGTAGGAACAGGCCTTCCTTTCTCTCTCCTTCTGTTTTCCAGCTGCCAGCTGCTCCTCTCATGAATATGTTTTCTTCTGGTTTCAGTCCCATGACTTTGCTCCCCGAGCGCTATTGTATCCACGCCAGCTGGTTAGCAGGCCTGGTTTTTAGGGTGAGAGTCTGCAGGTCACGCAGGGGTTAAGTGCCATGAGAAAGGCAAGAGTCAAGTTAGAAGGTCACCAGGAAATCACGGGCAAGGTTGAAGGTGAAAGGAGTAGGGCCTCCCGGTGTTGCCTGGTCTGAGCAAGGGTTAGGGACTGGAGTGCAGGGTTCCGGGGCTGGAACCCCCTGAGGGGCCTGGGGGTCCCGGGCGGGAGCTGGGGTCCTCAGACGGCTACGCACGCAGACTTTTGCTGCTGCTTTGTAAGGTTAAATGGGTCATCCCCACCTGCTCCCTCCTCCTTGCCCTCCAAGGGATACCATCCCAGCAGGTGAGGGGCCCTCTGGAGTTCTGGAAGCTTCTGTCAGAGCTTTAGAAAGCTGTTTGGTCGCAGACTGCTTGTTCTTTGTGAATCTTTACTATGAGCTAGCTCCTGTGCTTTCACAGGGGGCGATTGTACTGGAGAAAAGGGGAGCCCTGAGGACACCGAGACTCTCCAGGACCCTGGGGCCGCAGCCTCTGAACTCTTTTTGGCTGCTTGGTCTTCTTTTTTGTTTTGTTTTGTTTTTCTCTCTCTCTTCTGAAGATAAAATAATTCTGACCTACCAATCCCAGCGGGAGACAGTCAGAAAATAGGGAGCAGTGGTTTCCAACTCTGCCTGTGGCTTGGGCTAATTACTAACTCTGGGCTTCAGATTCTTCTGTAAAAGGAAATATGAGCAGTATATGCTTTGGAGTTGCTGTGAAATACACATCGTAAAGAATTTAGAGGACAGTGCTGAAGAGCATAGGAAGCAGGGATGAACTTGAAAAGCATGTCACAACTAGCAAGGGCAGAGACAGCGTCCCTCTTCCTGGAATAGAGGGCAAGACTGTGGGAGCAGGTTCTGGAGGGCCTTTGGGTGTGAGGCCTTGATCGTTAGCTGTTAGCTGCTGGATCATGGGGAATTTCCAGAGAGGGGCTGGAGTGATGGGGATGGTGATGCTATTTCAAAAAAATATATATTTTTTATTTATTTATTTGAGAGAGAATGAGGAAAAGAAAGCATGAGAGTGGGGAGGGTCAGAGGGAGAAGCAGGCTCCCTACCCTGATGCAAGACTTGATCCCGGGACTCCAGGATGAGGACCTTAGCCCAAGGCAGTTGCTTAACCAACTGGGCCACCCAGGTTCCCAGAGCACTGTGGTGCTATCTTATCAGCAAGTGTCAAGATACACGAATATTTTAACAATCAAGTATGGCAGCAGAGCACCCAAATGAATATCAATTGTAATTCTAAGCGCTAGATACCAATGATCAATTAGTGTAAAGAAATGTTAGCTACAGGGTTTTTAGAGCTAGATTCACTCTTCTCCAATGTGTATGTGTGTGTGTCTGTGTGTCTGTGTGCGTGCCTGTGCACGCACGCACACACACACACTTCTTAATTTTTAAGACAGAGAGACCAGAAGGCACTTAGGAAAGGAGCGGTCCCGTATGTGTCAGACTTGGATTGTAGCTGTTCAGATATGCAGTGCTCTAGTGTGTTTGTGTGTGTCTGTCTGTCTGTGTGTGTCTGTGTGTGTCTGCATTCCAGCCTACACAGGGCAACTGCTTTTTGATGAGTCAAAGCTCTGTTTGCCAGGTTGTCAGGGCCTCATGGGTTTATGGGATAAGACCCTGGGCTTTGGTGACAAATCCAGGAGTGCTGTATTAGTTTGCTAGCGCTGGCCTAAGCAACAGGAATTTATTTTCTCAGGGTGCGTGGGTGGCTCAGTTGGTTAAGCATCTACCTTCAGCTCAGGTCATGATCTTGGGGTCCCCGGATCGAGCCCCGGGTCAGGCTTCCTGCTCAGTGAGGAGTCTGCTTTCCCCCCTACCTCTTCCCCTCCACGCGTTCCTTCTCTCTCTTTCTTGTTCCCTCTCTCTCTCTCAAATAAATAAATAAAATCTTTAAAAAATTATTTTCTCATAGTTCTGGAGGCTAGAAGTTTTTTTGTTTTTGTTTTGTTTTGTTTTTGGAGGCTCAGAGTTTGAGATCAAGATGTCAGCAGAGTAGGTTCCTTCTGAGGACCCTGAGGGATGGTTCTGTCCTGCACCTCTCTCCTCGGCTTGCGGATGGCTGTCTTCTCCCTGTGTCTTCACATCACTCCCTGTACGGGTCTGTGTCCCAATGTCCTCTTTGTGTAAGGAAACCAGACACATTAGATGAGGGTCCTGCCTAATGATCTCACTTTCGACCCTAGCTCCAAATATGGTTACGCTCTGAGGTACCGGGGCTCCAGACTTCCATACGGAGCCGTAACTCTGTCCATTTCATTCCTCCCAGTCTGGCGTGCCCAGGGAAGCCTGCAGGCTTTTCTCTCTGGCACGTGTAGGGTACACACACCCCTGAAACATTCCCCCGCGCCTTCCTTTTCTTACTTCTTATTGCGAAACGTTGGTTAACATTTTGTAAGATATCATTCCCTTGATACGTATCTTTCTGTTTTTGGAACCATTTCCAAGTCACCTCTAAATAATTCCAGATACATTTCCAAAAGAAAATGAAGGGGAAAAAGGGATCCTTTACATCACCAAAATGCCGTCATCATACCTAGCAATAATTCCCTATATCACCTCAGAGCCCATATTCAAATTTCTTCACCAACCAGGACACACACATTGAAAATGTTTTTGTCTCTTCAGTATCTTGTATCTTTTCATCCTGAACATGTTCTCACACCTTTGATTTTCGTGATAGTGACTTTTTAAAAAAAGATTTTATTTATTTATTTGAGAGAGAGAGAGAGAGGGAGAGAAAGCATGAGTAGGAAGCAGAGGTTGAGGAGGAAGCAGGCTCCCCACTGAGAAGGGAGGGCTTGATCCCAGGACCCTGGGATCATGACTTGAGCTGAAGGCAGACGCTTAACCAACCGAACCACCCAGGCACCCCAATATTGACTTTTTTTTTTTTTTAAGATTTTATTTATTCATCAGAGGGAGAGAGGGGGAGAGAGCGAGCACAGGCAGACAGAATGGCCGGCAGAGGCAGAGGGAGAAGCAGGCTCCCTGCTGAGCAAGGAGCCCAATGTGGAACTCGATCCCAGGACGCCAGGATCATGACCTGAGCCGAAGGCAGCTGCTTAACCAACTGAGCCACCCAGGCGTCCCCCAATATTGACTTTTTGAAGATCCGAAGCCACAAAGCGGTTACTGAGGACAGGACCTGGTGTGACTGCAGTTCTTTATGTATGTTCCACATAAGAAAATTTCACCAGAATTGAGTGCCAGGAAAGAGATGTGTCTCCCCCTACAAACTGGTATTATCTTTCCTTTTTTTTTTTTTTTTAATTTTAAGTTATTATAGTAACCTCTACCTTCATCATGGGGCTCAAACTCACGACCCTGATAGCAAGAGCCATATGCTCTTCCAATCAAGTCAGCCAGGCATCCCGGCATTTAATTTTTTTTTCTGGTGAGAGCCAGGAAACTTACTGTCTCCCTTTTTATTCAAGAAGCATAGAGTCAGGGGCGCCTGGGTGGCTCAGTGGGTTAATGGGTGGCTCATGACCTGCCTTTGGCTCAGGTTATGATCTCAGGGTCCTGGCATCGGGCCTCGCATCGGGCTTTCTGCTCAGTGGGGAGCCTGCTTCCTCTTCCTTCTCTCTCTGCCTGCCTCTCTGCCTACTTGTGATCTCTGTCAAATAAATAAATAAAATCTTAAAAAAAAAAAAGCATAGAGTCAAATTTGTAACTGTGATACTTTTTAGTGGCATTACATCTGCTTCTCCTTTTTTCTTTAATCCTGGGTTCTATTTTCTCAAGTCTATTGTCTCTTTTGCTGTAAACTCTCTTCAATTTTTTTTAAGTTTATTATTTTTATTATTATTAATAATCTCTATCCCCAGTGTGGGGCTGGAACTTATGACCCCGAGATCAAAAGTTTCATGCTCTAAGGAGTAACACGGAGGACATTGGGAGAAGGAGAGGAGAAGTGAGTTGGGGGAAATGGGAGGGGGAGACAAACCATGAGAGACTGTGGACTCTGAGAAACAACTGAGGGTTTTGGAGGGGAGGGTAGTGGGGGGTTGGGTGAGCCTGGTGATGGGTATTATGAGGGCATGTATTGAGTGGAGCACTGGGTGTGGTGCATAAACAATGAATTCTGGAACACTGAAATTAAATTAAATTAAATTAAAAAAAAAAAGAAAAAAAAAGTCTCACGCTCTTCTGACTGAGCCAGCCAGGTCCCCTCAAATTCTTGTTTGTTTGCTTTAAGGATACAGGATATAAATAAATCCAGCTGATTTCTCCAAGGCCTTTGCTTTACCTCCAAGTTAAGAGATGAAGAGCTCCTCCAAGGTGCTTTGCAGCCAGCTCCTTTCAGGGAACCAAAGGATTGAAGACAACCTCAGAGGACCAGACCTCTCCTGCCCAGAGCACTCTTCAGTGTAGTCATGATTTAGCATTGATCCTGGCTTCTGACAGTGAACAGGAAGTCTGCTCTCTTGTTAATTTCCTAAGGTGATCCTTGCTCTCTGAGAGTAACCTATGGCCCGCGTGTACTTGGCAGCATTTAATTGTCACCCAGCTCTGTGCCGGGAATGGTGAGAAATCAAAGGAAGCAGTTATGGCTTCTGACCGATAGGGTTTAGGATTGATGGATCATTTCTATTTCCTGGAGATTACAATAGCTCTTGATTCTCAAGGACTTAAAAACACCCATCAAAGGGGACTACTAATCTCAGTGGAAATTTGATAGCCAGAAACACCATGAGGTCCGGTTGCAGCTGCTTATTGAGTGCTTATTATATGCCTGGAATTTATCATATTATTATTTGTCCTCTGAATAATTCTGGACTATAAATTTTCTAGGCTAGAAACCAGAGGTTCAGAGGTATTAAGGAAGTAGCCTTAAGTGGTAAAGCTAGGATGTGAACCTACATCTGTCCCCTAAGCTCATTCTTTAATGTTATACCACATTACCACATTGTGTTTTGTTCATTGCACATAAGAAAATTAGCGAGGAGAAAGACACTACTGCTTAACGCAGAGCTGGAGGGGAGAAACGATGTATCATGCTTTTGACTTGGCCGCAGCTACCTGGGGCTGCACTGTTCAAGGACGCACCTGGAGATGGGTTGATTCTGGCTTTTCCTTGGTCCCTTGGCTAGAAGTGGCTTCTCCCCACTCCAGCTGCCAGTGGTACCTGGTGGGTATGTGGGGCAGGAGCAACACCATCTGGCCACACAGGCTTCCTCTAGGAGGCTCGACCCTTGGCCTGCTCCCTTTCCAGTCGCAGAACAGAAATGTCAGCAGCCCCACACTG
Source organism: Mustela putorius furo (assembly GCF_011764305.1). NCBI lineage: Eukaryota > Metazoa > Chordata > Mammalia > Carnivora > Mustelidae > Mustela > Mustela putorius. The sequence goes on from NW_025421998.1 coordinate 19,558,325, forward strand.
GGAGGCTTGCCAAGAACTCAGATCCTTGTTCAATGAAATGTATGTGGTTGAAGAGAAAGTCTGTGGTTTGAATATGTATGTAGGCAGAGCTGCTTCCTGCTCCGGCACCCTTGATTACCTCTATTAATGAGGTCATTGGGACATGTATGTGAAATCTCCCTCTATCCCGGACATGTGCACTCCAGGGGCCTTTATCTCCTATGCAAATTGTGAGGTCAAGAGGTGTTAACTTAGGGGGGCACCTGGGTGGCTGAGTCGTTGGGGGTCTGCCTTCCCGCTCAGGTCATGATCCCAGGGTCCTGGGATTCAGCCCCGCATTGCGCTCCCTGCCGGAAGTCTACTTCTCCCTCTCCTACTCCCTCTGCTTGTGTTCCCTCGCCTGCTATCTCTCTCTGTCAAATAATGGATAAAATCTTTAAAAAAAAAAAAAAAAGAGGTGTTGACTTAGGGTTCCTCCCTGGGCTTTGGGAAATCCCTGAAATTCTATGCACACTTTATATATGTGTATATATGTACACATTTCTAGGAAGAGGGAGCTTAATTGCTGTAAGATTTTCAAAGGGGTCCCTGACCCCTGAAAATTTAGAGTCATTACTTTGGGACATATTCAGATAAAGTTTTGTTGGCTTAATGTTAACTTGAGCTACTTTAAAATTACCTTCCCTAAGAGATTTCTGTTGGGTAGTCTTGGGATTTGTCTAGGCTGTGGGAAAATGTTAAGGAGAGAGAACAACCGGTCACTGATTAACCAGTGAAAAGCTGAACACAGCAGTTAAGAGCCCAGGGTCTGGAGTGAGACTGAGGTTTGCGGGGGAGGAGAGGGGATCGGGCCCAGCTCTCCTGCTCAGTAACCACAAGACCTTGGGCACATTATTTAAACCCTGAGCCTCAGTTTTTTTTCCTCTGGAGAATGGGTTGGTACCATTACTACCTCAGAGCATTGTTGTGAGGACTAAGTGGGCTGATCAATGACACGGGGTCAGCCATTATTCGGATCTGTTCTATGATTCCTTATTACAGGGAGTGGAATTGTTATTGGTGGCAGGCTGACGTCAGAGCTATCCTTCTAACTCCTGCAAATGCTCAGAACACGCTGGGTTCTCCTACCTCACCCGTCCCTTCTCCTCCCAGATCGTGAATTTTATTTGTAAAAGTTTATTTATTTATTTATTTATTTATTTTTGTGATCTCTGCACCCAGTGTGGGGTTTGAACTTACTGTCCCAAGATCAAGGGCTGCACGATCCTCCAGCTGGGCCAGCCACGCCCATTTCCTTCCAGATAGTTTAAAGCTGGCTTGGTTTTAAGGCCAGATCAAAAACCACTTTCTTTGTATCTCCCAGCACATTTCATATTCCAGCCTGGTTTCTTGCTTTCTTCTTCTTCTTCTTCTTTTTTTTTAAGATTTTACTTATTTACTTGACAGTGAGAGAGAACACAAGTAGGGGGAGCAGCAGGCAGAGGGAGGGGAAGAAGCAGGCTCCCCGCTGAGCATGGCACCCAATATGTGGACTTGACCCTAGGACCCTAAGATCATGACCTGAGCCAAAGGCAGACGCTCCACTGACTGAGCCACCCAGGCGCTCCTATTTCTTTCTTAATAGCCTGTAACCTATATTTAGAAATGGAGCATCCCTTCTATATCAGACCTTGTATATATATATGTGTGTGTGTGTACATTATATAAGTATATACATATATATTTTGGTCCTTACAACAACCCTGTGAGATATCTTAGTAACAAATACCTTATTAGCCCAAGAGAATTGAGGCAGACAGGTAAGTAATTTTGCCTAAATCCTAAATCCACAGGGGTGCCTGGGTGGCTCAGTGGGTTAAAGCCTCTGCTTTCGGCTCAGGTCATGATCCCAGGGTCCTGGGATTGAGCCCCGCATCAGGCTCTCTGCTCCATGGGGAGCCTGCTTCCTCCTCTCTCTGCTTGTCTCTCTGCCTACTTGTGATCTCTATCTCTGTCAAATAAATAAATAAAATATTTAAAAAAAATCCTAAATCCACAAAGCTAGAAAATAGAAATCTGAGATTAAGGTTCAGATACCTTCAAAGCCAATCTGGTTTGCTGTGTTATTTAGTTATTTCCTTCCTTGCAACTTTAGGTTTTCATGTTTTTTCGCTTAAGAAGTCTATAAATTCCTTGAAGACAAAGACAATTCATTAGACTATTTTTCATACCTTGCAGTACCTAGGGCAATATCTTGGGTTTAATGGGTACCCCATAAATACTTGTTTGTGGGTTACTGAATAGGTACACTTGGCTGGCTTACTTGATAGAGTGTGTGACTCTAGGTCTCAGGGTCCTGAGTTCAAGCCCTGGATTGAGTGTGGAGCCTACTTAAAAAAAAAAAAAAATACACACACAAACACACATATATGGGTTACTAAATGATTATGTGTGTGTGTGTGTGTGTGTGTGTGTATGAACCAACTGAAATACTTTTTGTGATTTATTTAAATACTTTCTTACACATAAAACATATAGGGTGTGGTTTTTTTTTCCTTTTTTAAGATTTTATTTATTTATTTGACAGAGGGAGAGACAGCGACAGAGGGAACACAAGCAGGGGGAAGTGGGAGAGGGAGAAGCAGGTTCCCCACTGAGCAGGGAGCCTGATGTGGGGCTCGATTCTAGGGCCCTCGGATCATGACCTGAGCCAAAGACAGACACTTAACTGACCGAACCACTCAGGCACCCAGAGTATAGGGTTTTTTAAAGTATAATTTCTAGGGGCACCTGGGTGGCTCAGTCGGTTAAGCATCTGCTTTTGATTCAGGTCATGATCCCAGAGTCCCCACATCTCTCGGGCTCCTGCTCAGAGCAGAGCCTCCTTCTCCCTCTCCCTTTGCCCCTCCCCCTGCTTATTCTGGCTCTCAAATAAATAAAATCTTCAAAAAATATTATTTCTATAAAACAAATTTTTATTTTAAAGCTTTATTTATTTATTTACTTATTTCAAAGAGAGCAGGAGAGAGAGAGAGAGCACGCTAGAGTGTGTGAGTTGTTGGGGGCAGGGCGGAGGGAGAGCATCCTTAGGCCAACTTCCCACTGAGCAGAGAGTCCCATGTGGGGCTCCATCCCACAACCAAGGAGATCATGACCCAAGCAGAAACCAAGAGTTGGACATTCAACTGACTGAGCCATCCAGGTGGCCCTATTTATTTTTTAAAGTAAACTCTACATTCAGTGGGGCTCAAACTCCTGATTCAAGATCACAAGTTGCATGCTCTACTGACTGAGCCAGCCAGGTGCCCTTATAAAACAGAACTTAAGCATAAATAATGTGCTGCTCTTAATGCCACACTCTTTCTAACATATTATAGAAAGAATAAAAATACAGCTGAATAGTACAAGAGGTTTGTACCTGAAATTTTAGTGCTCAGCATGAAGCCTGGTGTGAAATAAGATATTATTAATATTGTTGTTGTTATTATGACTATTGTTATAATGCTGGGTGTGCAATTATCACTTATTACTACTGTCAAAGAACTCCTTGTTCCGAGGGAATTCTTTTTTTTTTTTCCTTGCAGAGAGAGAGAGTGCGAGAGAGTGTGTGTGTATGTGTGCACGTGGCAGGGAGAGGGGCAGAGGGAGGGGGAAGCAAGACTCAAGCATTCCCCACGCCCAGCGCAGAGCCTGACAGCGGGCTCAATCTCACGACCTTGAGAGCACGATCTGAGCAAAAACCAAGAGTCAGATAGGTGCTTAACTGACTGAGCCACGCAAGCGTTCCAGTCTGAGGGAATTCTTAACTCTAGCTTTATAATATTGCGAAAAGGGACATTCTCTGTTCTGTTATCCTTTGATCCTTAGGTAACTTGAGAGTTAAGTGTTATCTCCATTTTAGCTCGTGAGAAGCCTGAGGCTCAGGGAGGTGGTGCTATTTGCCCAGAGAGGGGTGGAACCAAGGCTTCGGGTGAGCTCAGTCTCCGGCCTGCAAGCTTGCGGCTGAGGTCCCACACATCGGGGAGCTGAGATTAGCCATCCCCGCTGTGCCCTTGTTTGAATTCCTGACCCAGAGAATGTGACATATAATGATTGTTGTTTGAAGTCACCGAGTTTTGGGGTAACTTGTTACACGGCAATAGATAGATATGATCCTCCCAATACGCTGAAAATAGACAACCAGTACCTTCTGGATGATACACTGAAAAAATGGATACCTTGTCATAAAATGCTGGGCCAGAACTGTTTTTCCGAGCAGATTGTCTCTTGGTAGGGTTTGGGGCAAGAGCCTTTTTGGTTTTGTTTATCCCTGGCTCCTTTCGCACAGGCAGTTACTTACTCTGGTATGAAGCGTAGAAGAGCAGGTTTTTAGCTCTCCGTCTGCAAGCTGTCTCCTGCATGTCCGGCCCTTGCTGGGGGGAAAGCGCCGCAGCTGTTTCTGGATCTGGCTTATCTTTTGCTTCACTGGTTCACTTAAGCTATTTCTCAGCATTAATCAATAGGTATCGAGGTTGTCCATATTTACTCTTTGCCTACAAATGAAAATTAGAATCATGCACACTTTTGGGGGGTATTTTTGTACTTCTATTTTATTTTTTATTTTATAGGCTCTAAACGTAGCATCGAGCCCAATGACCCCGAGACTGGGCTGAGATCAAGAGTCAGTTGTTTAACTGACTAAGCCCCTGCTTTTGTACTTTTGTACTTTTACTTTTGTACTTTTTAAAAAGAAGATTTTATTCAGTTATTTCAGAGAGAGAGAGAGAGAGAGCGCGCGAGCACAGGCACAAGAGGGGAAAGGGGTGGCACGCGGGAGAGGGAGAAGCAGACTTCCCGCTAATCAGGGAGCCCGATGGGGGGCCTAATGGGGGACTCAATCCCAGGATTCTGGGATCAGGACTTGAGCCAAAGGCAGACACTTAACCGATTGAGCCACTCAGGCACTCCTGCTTTTGTATTTTTAAAACTATAAGGGCCCCGGTCATGATCTCATGGGTCCTGCTGTAGAGCCCCTGTTAGGGTCTCACAGTGGGTGGGGAGTCTTCTCGAGATTCTCTCCCTCTGCCCGTCCCCCTGCTCACAGTCTCTCTCTCTCTCTCAAACAAATGAATAAATCTTTTTTCTTTTTTTAAGATTTTATTTATTTATTTGACACACAGAGATCACAAGTAGGCAGAGAGGCAGGCGGAGAGAGGAGGAAGCAGGCTCCATGCTGAGCAGAGAGCCTGAGGCGGGGCTCGATCCCATGACCCTGAGATCATGACCTGAGCCAAAGGCAGAGGCCTTAATCCACTGAGCCACCCAGGCGCCCCACAAATAGATAAATCTTAAAAATAAATAAATAAATAAATAAATAAAATAAAAAGCACAACTCCGGTTTCCTAGGCCAGGATAGCCTCAGGGGAAGAGAAGGACCCAGGTTAAAATCTATCACACAAGCTCCTGGGACTTTCCAGGATTCTGGAGGGCTACCTGTTTGTCCTCATTGCAAGGGTCAGAAGATACCTGTGTGTGTGTGCCTGTGTGTGTGTGCATGTGTGAGTGCGTGTGTGTGCGTGCATGCCCCTGAGAGCGCGTGTGTACAGAGGGGTGGAGTCAGAAGGCTGTGGGACCTCCTTTGAGGTGCTACGGTGCCTGCCCCTAGGATCCCTGTGCTGTGTATGTAATGAGGTTAAAGACTGAAGAGGAGGACTGTGTGGCTGGGTCTCTGGCCCTGCCTATTTTGTTCATAAAATATATATAACATACAAGCTACCATTTTCACCATTGTTAAGCATTGTTAAGCATACAGTTTCAGGGGCATTCAACACATTCACATTGTTGGGCAACTGTCACCACTACTTCCAATCCAGAACTTTCTCATCATTCCAAATTAAAACTCTATTCCTTAAACAGTAACTCCCCATTCCTCAATCCTCCAGCCCTTGGTAATCATTATGCTACTTTGTGTCTCTGTGAATTTGCATATTTCAGGTACTTCATATATGGTGGAAACAGACCTTTACTCTTTTGTGTCTGACATATTTCACTTACCACAATGTTTCCAAGGTTCATCGACATATGTGGTTAGCACATATTAGAATTCCATTCTTTTTAAAGGCTGAATAATATTCCATTGTATGTATAAATCTCACTTTATTTATCCATTCATCTGCTGATGGACTTCTGGGTTGTTTTCTCTTTTTAGCTATTGTGAATAATACTGTGGTGAGTTTCAGAATATAAATACTTGTTTGAGTCTCTGTTTTCAACTCTTGTAGGTATTTATCTAGAATTGCTGGATCATATGGTGATTCTAGTATCCAGAGACCTGACCATGGGTCCTGTTGTTTTTAACGATCTATTTGCAAATGGAATACAACAGGGGCTCTTCTGTTATCCCGGCATCCTGAGGGGCTATGCAAATTAGGATCCCAGTGATCTATGGATGTATGGAAACTTGTGTTTGCACTGAGCCCTTACTTCGTGCTAGTTTCTGGGCTGAGTGTAGTGTCTTTTATACTACTCTCTGAGGTAGATTTGATGATTATCCCTGTTTTACAGATTATGAAACTGAGGCATGCAGCTGTCTCATAACTAGTCCAAGGGCACCCAGATTGCAAGTTCTGAGCTAGGATTTGAGCCTACACAGCATTGTGTTCCTTCTTGTGAGTTCAATCTTTATACAGTTCTGCCTTTCCAAGTGGAGTGACCATTAAATTAATCAGCCAGAATTATATTTATTTATCTAGGAGAAAGAAACAGCTTATTTTTTTTAAAAGATTTTATTTATTTATTTGACAGACAGAGATCACAAGGAGGCAGAGAGGCAGGCAGAGAGAGAGGAGGAAGCAGGCTCCCCGCCGAGCAGAGAGCCTGATGTGGGGCTTGATCCCAGGACCCTGAGATCATGACCCGAGCTGAAGGCAGAGGTTTTAACCCACTGAGCCACCAAGGCTTATATGGGATAATTATGGTAAAAATTAAAGATAAAAGTAAAAAAAAAGAAACAGCTTATATGGGATAATTATGGTAAAAATTAAAGATAAAAGTAAAAAAAAAAGTTAATGCTAGGAGCCTCTGGTTTAAGAGGATCTCTGTTGGGAGCTCTTTTCTATATTTATGTTAAAATTTTTTTTGTTAATCTATAAGGTATATGATAGGACTTTTATACTTACAGAGGACAAGTTCTCTCTATATCTGCAAGCATAAACTGATTCTTCTACAATGTTTTTAAGGGTAACCCACTGGACTGACAGAAATGCACTTTAAGGTGTTGAAACTTGCAATGAAACATACCACTAGATGGCAGTAGAAATCAATTAAAAAAAAATCCAACAGTAAACTTCGCTCTAGGAAGCAACTTTATCATTTTTGACATGATTAAGGCAACTGTATTTAATTCCAAATGGGCTTTAATCACCTAGCAAAGAATCACAAGCTTTTTAAAGTCAAAAGACCTGAAAAGTGCAAAAGCATTGATAGGGAAACTGCTTCTAAAATTTTAGAAATTCCTGCCTTGGAGGCAGTTAAAATTTCAAGTAAATGTTTGACTTGGGCAATGGTCAGGAAAATAGGACCGCATCCACGTGCTTCCAGGATCCTTTCAGTTCACCATCTCGGCTTGGCCAGGAATCAGCCTTTAGTCCATAATTGCCAATAAAGTCGCCAATTCAGTCCCGAGGGAAAGTTCCTTTCAGTTCATAGCAGAGGAAAGGCCAGTATTTAAGCAATTCTGGAAACTCCGATTGAGCCACAGGTTGGTTCTTCTGCTATCTGAACCCCGGGGCCCATTGACTTGTGGTTGAGATCATGAAATAGATCCCCGATGCGGGGCTCGATCCCAAGACCCCGGAATCGTGACCTGAGCTGAAGGCAGAGGCATTAACCCACTGAGCCACCCAGGCACCCCTTGAGAACTGCTTTTTTAAAAAAGATTTTATGTATTTATTTGACACAGAGAGAGAGCGGAGAGGGGGAGGGAAGAGGGAGAGGGAGAAGCAGACAGTCTGCTAAGCAGGGAGCTCTATGGGGGGCTCCATTCTAGGACCTTGGGATCATGACCTGAGCTGAAGGCAGATGCTTAAGGACTGAACCACCTGGGCGTCCCTGTGATTTTTTTTAAAAAAGATTTTATTCATTTATTTAACAGAGAGATCACAAGTAGGCAGAGAGGCAGGCAGAGAGAGAGGGGGAAGCAGTCTCCCCCGACGAGCAGAGAGCCCGATGCGGAGCTCGATACCAGGACCCCGAGATCATGACCTGAGCTGAAGGCAGAGGTCTTAACCCACTGAGCCACCCAGGCGCCCCATCCCTGTCATCTTTTTTTTTTTTTTTAATATTTATTTATTTTAAGTAATCTCTGCATCCAATGTGGGACTTGAACTCAGGACCCTGAGTTCAATTCGCACGCTCCTTGGACTGAGCCAGCCAGGCGCCTAATCCTCTGTGATCTTATGGGCACATCATTTAGCCTGAGCCCCAGACTGCTCATTTGTTAAATGGCATAATAATACTTCGCAGGGGTGTTGTGAGGGCAAATGCCATGAATGGACATGGAAGCTCTGGTAAACTGAACGGTGCTGTCCAAATGCTGCTGTCACTGCTGTTACCATGTCAGCCCACCCACCTCACTGTCGCCTCTACCCCCTCAACACCCTTCTCGTAATCATTTTGGATTTCCGTCTCTCTAACCTCTTCCTCCTCTTCTTCCTAGCTCAGGAACCAACATCCCTTTCCAGAGTGAAAAATCAATAGCTCTCTCTCTTCGTCTTCCAAATTCATTCCTCCAACCAGTCTCATATTCTAATGACGCTTGTCTGTCCTAGATGCTGTGAGGAGCCCTCATGGCCTCCTTCAGAACCAGGCCTCATTCCCACCACGGCTGGGTGGGCCGATACCTCACAGCCCTCTGCCCTCTCTGGAAACTGCCCTCAGCTGAAGAGAGCCACCATGCCCAGGGTCACACCTTTTCCCTGGGGGCCAACCCCCTACATAAAGTGACAGAGGCTCGAGACCCAGCCCCTTCATGTAGTGCAGGACAACCCTGGAAAGCCATCCCAGCATCTGTGCTCCCCAAGGGTCAGCGGAGGCCTCCGTGAGCCCGCCTCCCTCTTCCCAGCCCACCTGTTCCTGCCCACCCTGCTGCCTCCCGTTCGCAGGTGCTGACCTGGAGAGCCCAGATGATTAGCTGCTTTTACCCATATCTCTCCCAGTTGACTTCCCAGGAAATCCAGTCTGCAACACCAGCTCTGGTTTCTGCCAGCTCCAACTCTCACCTCCACAAGGGGAAATCTTCCTTCTCTCTCTCTGCTTCTGCTCTCCATCCTCCCCCCGCCCCCCACCCCTGCAAGTAAACTCTACATCCAATGTGAGGCTTGAACTCACAACCCTGAGATTAAGAGTTGCATGTTCAACCAACTGAGCCAGTCAGGCGCCCCAGTAACCACAATCTTGGGATTTGTTCTATCATTCCTGTGCTTCTATCTTTATAATTTTACCATACAGACATTTATCTCTGAACAAGACATAGTTTAGTTTTGCTTGTTTTTGCCATTTATAGAAATGGAGTCATAGTGTATCAGCTCTAACTTGTTTTTTTCCTACTCAGCATTATAGATCGAATCATCTAATCAAATCATTTATGTAGAGGTTTATGAGTTTGGTTTATTCATTTCCATGCTTATAGTAATATTAATTAACTGAGATATAAAATTTAAACCGTCCACAGTTTATTCTCTATTGATGAATTTTTTGGGGGTGTTTCTGTGCAATAATTTCTCCAGCATATATATCTAAGAATAGAATTAATGAATTTAATGTATACAAATATTCAGTTTGGGAGCACCTGGCTGGCTCAGTTGGTAGAGCACATGATTCCTGATTGGATTGTTAGTTCAAGCCCCACATTGGGCATAGAGATTACTCTAAAGAAAGAAGGAAAAAGGGGCGCCTGGGTGGCTCAGTGGGTTAAGCCGCTGCCTTCGGCTCGGGTCATGATCTCAGGTCCTGGGATCGAGCCCCACATCGGGCTCTCTGCTCTGCGGGGAGCCTGCTTCCCTCTCTGCCAGCCTCTCTGCCTACTTGTGATCTCTGTCTGTCAAATAAATAAATAAAATCTTTAAAAAAAAAGAAAGAAAGAAGGAAAAAAAGAAAGGTATTACCTATTTGAAAAACAAAATAAAGAAAAAAATGTAAAAAAAAAAAAAAGCCAAACCAAAATCAAGTGTTCCATTTTGGAAGACAATGCCAAGTTGTTTTTCAAAGTGATTATACCACATTTTACTCTCATCAATAGTATTAGAAACCCCACTTTGTACAGCCATCCTAATGCTTAGTACTGTCAGACTTTTAATTTATGAGAGTAAAATGAGTATTATCATTTGCAATTAATTCGCATTTAAAAAAACATCTTATTTATTTCTTTACTTGACAGAGAAAGACACAATGAGAGAGGAAACACAAGCAAGGGGAGTGAGAGAGGAAGAAGCAGACTCCCCACTGAGCAGGGAGCCAGATGTGAGACTCGATCCCAGGACCCTTGGATCATGATCTGAGCCCAAGGCAGACACTTAATGACTGAGCCATCCAGGTGGCCCTAATTTGCATTTGTTGATTACTAGTTGAATATCTTATAATTTGTTTGCCATTTGTGTGTGTGTGTGTTTAAAGATTTTATTTTTAAGTCATCTCTACACCCAGTGCGGGGCTCAAACTCCCAACCTAGGATCAAGATTCATCTGCTTTTCTGATTGAGCCAGCCAGGCACCCCCACCATGTTTTCTTTTTCTGTTAAATTCCTATACATATCTTTTGCTTGTTTTTACTTTTTTTCTTTTTACTTTTAGGAAATTGATTTTCTAAAAAAACTTATTTTAGCGACAGAGCAAGTGGAGGAAGGGGTTGAGGGAGAGAGAGAATCCTGAAGCAGACTTCCTGCTGAGCGCCAAGCCCACCCAGATGAGGAGGCCAATCCCAGGACCCTGAGATCTTTTTTTTTTTTTTTTTAAAGATTTTATTTATTTATTTGACAGAGAGAGATCACAGTAGACAGAGAGGCAAGGCAGAGAGAGAGAGAGGGAAGCAGGCTCCCTGCTGAGCAGAGAGCCCGATGTGGGACTTGATCCCAGGACCATGAGATCATGACCTGAGCCGAAGGCAGCAGCTTAACCCACTGAGCCACCCAGGTGCTCCAGGACCCTGAGATCTTAAACTGAGCTGAAATCAAGAGTCAACCACTTAACAGACAGAACCACTGAGGAAATTGATTTTTTTTTAATGATTTTATTTATTTACTTGACAGCTGAGATCACAAGTAGGCAGAGAGGCAGGCACAGAGAGAGGGGGATGCAGGCTTCCTGCTGAGCAGAGAGCCCGATAAAGGGCTCGATCCCAGGACCCTGGGATCATGACCTGAGCTGAAGGCCGAGGCTTTAACCCACTGAGCCACCCAGGTGCCCCTCCTTTTTTTTTGTTTTTTTCCAAGTGAAGCATGGTGATCTTTTTCTTACTGGCCGACTAAGAAGCTGGTCTGCCACAGTGTCTGGATGCAGCAGAACACACGAGACTCCCGGTAAGAGACAAAGGACTTCATCATCATCCGTGGCTAGGCAAGCTGCTTGCCAGTGGTGGTTCCCTTTGCCGCATTCCTGGAGGGCCATGAGAAGAGGGCTGGGTGAACCTTGCAATGGGTTGTATTACAGAAGAGGAACCCTGAGCCCTAGGGAATCTGAATCTTTTATACTGGGCAATGAGCCAGCCTGACTTTGCCTTAGACAGAGACGTTGCCTTTATGACGAACAATAAACAAACCTATACTTTGCTCTAGAGGGAGGCCCTGTCTCTATCTTCCCAGGCTGTTTGCTATACAAAGAGTCTTGACAGGACAACTGGGAATAAAGGCAGTTAGGTGTCTCTGCTCATGAGATGTGCAGAAACACTACTCTCCTGAAGAAATACCTCCCAACAACAACCAAACGTTCTAGCACCATTTACTGACTAGAACATACTTTTTCAACTGAGATATCATGCCATTTCTTCTTATTTCAGTTTTCAAAAAAAATGCATTTATATACTTCTAGGCTTTCTATTTTGCTTCATTGGTTGGTCTATCTTAATTATTATAGTTTTTTAAAAAGATTACTTATTTATTTGAGAGAGAGAAGAGAGAGAGCACAAGCAGTGGGGAGGAGCAGAAGGAGAGGGAGAAGCAGACTTCCTGCTGAGCAGGGAACCCAATGCAAAGCTCAAGCCCATGACCCTGGGATCATGACCTGAGCCAAAGGCAGAGGCTTAACTAAGTGAGCCACCCAGACACCCCTCAATTATTTTAGTTTTATAATAAATCAATATCTGATTGAGCAAGTTTTTCCACCTCGTTCTTTTTTAGGAGCATCATGGCTATTTGTCACATCTTGACATCGTTTTATATATATATATATATATATATATATATATATATATATACACACACACACACACACACACACACACACATTCCATGCCCAATGTGGGGCTTGAACTCACCAGGATGAGATCAAGAGTCTCATTCATGTTCTACTGACTGATCCAGTGAGGGGCTTTGTGTATTCACAAAAATTTAGAATCAGCTAGTTAAGCTCCTCAGAAAGCTCTGATGAAATTTTGGTGGGCATAGAATCTGATTTTAATCCTATTGAATTTTCCTATTAGTACATATAGCATATTTCTACATTTTTAAAGATCTTTCAAGGATTTAAATGAAGTTTTCTAATTTTCTCCATAAAGTTTCCATACGTATTTTGCCAGCTGTATTCCTGGGTATTATGATTTTTGTTGCTATTATTGAAGACATGTTTTGAACTTACATTTAAAAAGAATAGTTTCTTAGTCACTTGCTGCTATGCTAGAGAAATGCAACTTCAATACATTGATCTTAAATCTAACTATCTTGTTAATTTCTTATCAATTCTAATAATTTTTTAAAAAGACTTTATTTATTTGACAGAAGGAGACAAAGCAAGGGAAGGAACACAAGCAGGGGGAGTAGGAGAGAGATAACAGACTTCCCATGGAGGAGGGAGCCTGCCTCAGGGCTCGATCCCAGGACCCTGAGATCATGACCTGAGCCAAAGGCAGAGGCTTACCCACTGAGCGACCCAGATGCCCCGATTCCAGTGATTTTTACCTGTCGTTTTGGTTTGTTTTTTATAAGGGCAATTATACATTGCTTTTGGCCTTTGGCTAAGAATCAAGTGTAGTATCTGTTCTTATTGGTTTAATATGAGAGCAATTATGATCATAAAATGGTGACAAATTTTCCTCTTCAAATTCTTATACCTTTTTATATCTTTTTCTTGTTTTTCTGTGTTGGCTTTATTAATACGATTATGATAGATATCCTGGTGGTGGGATTATTTGTCTCGTCCTTTATTTTGAAGGGACTACTTTTAACATGTCACAATTATATGTACAAGTACATTGTTTGGTAGAAATGGTTTCTTAGGAAAATTGTCTTTATCCCTAGTTTTGTAAAAATTCCTGCTATTGTGGGTGATTTTAAGTTGTATCAAATGATTTTTTTTTTGCATTTTTCAGGCAATCATATGGTTTTTATCTTTTAGCCTCTTAGTGACTTGCCTAAAAATATTCCATTATGATGTTTGTATTAGGGCAAAGATTGGCCTAGAGTTTTCCTTTATCAAACTGCCCTCAAGGTGAGTTGTGGGAGCATTGTTTCTTTCTGCTCTCTGGATAATTATGTACTAGCTTTAAATCATCAGTTCAGGGGTGCCTGGGTGGCTCAGTGGGTTAAAGCCTCTGACTTCAGCTCGGGTCATGATCCCAGGGTCCTGGGATCGAGCCCCGAATAGGGCTTTCTCCTCAGCGGGGAACCTGCTTCCTCTCTCTCTCTGCCTGCCTCTCTGCCTACTTGTGATCTCTGTCTATCAAATAAGTAAATAAATAAATAAGAAATCTTAATAAATAAATAAATAATCAGTTCACTGAAAATCTGATAGTTTTCTTTGTAGGTGACTAACATTTAAAAAAAATTGAGTTATAACACGTAAGGTACACAGAGTTTAATAGAAGTGACATTAAAACAAGATATGCTATGTAGCAGTTTTATCATTTTCCAGGTATCTACTAATAATTTGCAAAAAATACGTTAAAATCTCTCTTTATGATAACAGATTTGTCTATTTCTCCTTGTAATTCTTTCATTTCTGCTATACACATTTTGAAGCTATCTTATTAAATGCACACAAGTTTAGAATTCTACTATTTTGTTGGTGAGTTGAGACTCTCACCATTGTGTAGGGATTGTTTTGATTGTTGAAAATATTTTTCATTCTTTATTTTTTGGTTTGCTATTAAGATAGCTTTCTTTTGGTTCGTATTTGTCTACTGTATATTTTTATATTCTTTTATTTTCATTTTTTCTGCATCATGTTTTATATCTTTTTAAATTTTATTTTTATTTTTTTAAAAGGTTTTTAATTTAATTTAATTTTATTTGACAGGCAGAGATCACAAGTAGGCAGAGAGACAGGCAGAGAGAGAGGAAGGGAATCAGGCTCCTCACTGAGCAGAGAGCCCAATGTGGGGCTTGATCCCAGGACCCTGGGATTGTGATCTGAGCCGAAGGCAGAGGCTTTAACCCACTGAGCCACCCAGGCACCCCTATATCTCTCTTTTAAAGAAAGAGTTATTTATTCATTTGAGAGAGAGAGAGAGAGAGAGAGCACATGCCCTCATGGGGGGAGGGGCAGAGGGTGAGGGAGAGAGAGCGAACCCCCAAGCTGACCCCTGCTGAGTGCACGGACTGACTCGGGGCTTCATCCTAGGACCCTGAGATCCTGACCTGAGCTGAAATCAAGAGTCAGACTGCTTAACCAACTGAGCCAGCCAGGAGCCCCTGTATGAATAAGCTGCATACTGATGGGTTTTTAAAACTCCAATGTCAACAATTTGTTTTAACTGACAAGCTTAACCTACATTTATTTATTTTGTTGTCTGATTTGGTTTTATTTCTTCTATCTTACATCGTGTCTTTTTTTTTTTTTTTTTTAAGATTTACTTATTTATTTATTTGACAGACAGAGATCACAAGTAGGCAGAGAGGCAGGCAGAGAGAGAGAGGAGGAAGCAGGCTCCCCACTGAGCAAGGAGCCTGATGTGGGGCTGTATCCCAGGACCCTGAGATCATGACCTGAGCCCAAGGCAGAGCCTTAACCCACTGTGCCACCTAGGGGTGCCCCTTACATTGTGCTTTTTATTTTTTCTCCTTTTCCTACACTTTTCTTTTGTAGCTTTGGGGCATTTTATTACAAAAAGCTGCCACTCATATGCATAAACCAACAAGAACTTAGAATTCATCACACATTTACTTCATTTCTTAGCTTCACCTTCTAATAAATCTTTAGCTTTATGGATTTTGGCTGCCATATAAGGAGATCCTCCCTTGTCTGGGTGATTTAAAAGCATACTTCATTGATGAGCAACTCTTATTCCCTTTCTTGGCAGGAGGACTTTTGCCTAGTAATAACACTGCTTCTTGTTTTGTCATTTTGGGTTCAAACCACGCCCCCCCCCCCCCAACATGATAGCCACCGCGGAAGGCAGATTTTGGGAGACTGAAACACCTGTTTTATTTGGGGCTCAATCTGGTTCGTGACTGGCAAAACACAATGGCTACAAATCCTGCAGCAGCAGTGGTCAGGCCAGTGGCTACCACTCTATTGGCCTGGGCTGGGACTTGGTCCCCGGCAGCCACCAAATGTGAGCTTCATAGGCTCCAAAGGATGGATGGAGGAATTGCGCCAAGTCCATGCCTTTGCTCAATAGCTGTGTGACCTTGGGTAAATTATTTAAACCTTCTGTGCCACAGTCTCTTCATCTGTGAGCTGAGGATAACAACAGTATCTAACTTATAAGGTTGGTATGAGGGCTAAACGAATTGTTACGTATACCTGGCCCTTTATAAATAACCAATTTGGGGCACCTGGGTGGCTCATTGGTTTAAGCCTCTGCCTTGAGTTCAGGTCCTGATCTCAGGGTCCTGGGATCGAGCCCTGCATCGGGCTCTCTGCACAGCGGGGAACCTGCTTCCCCCTCTCTCTCTGCCTGCCTCTCTGCCTACTTGTGATCTCTGTCTGTCAAATAAATAAAATCTTAAAAAAAAAATAACCAATTGCTAGTTATGACTTATTAATCTGTATCTTAACTCTCTTTCCAATTAACATAAATGCCTTAAACTCTCTCAACTGACATGGTATGGTTATCCAGTATTTTAGTTGTCATTTTTAAAAATTCTGTAAATTAGATGTTTTATTATTATTTTGTACAATGCTACCTACCTACCTACCTACATACCAAATTCTTTGCTCTCTACTCTTTTTTTGCATCTTGACCCTTACTTCTAGGTTCGTTTTTAGAAATTCCTTCGGTGTAGCTTTATTGCTGGTAATCCTCTTAGCTTTGTTCATCTCAAGATGACTGTATTTTGTTTTTGGTCTTCCACAACTTTTGCTGAAACACAATTTTAGATAGAGTTATTTTACTTTGGCACTTTGTGTATATATGCTAATGTCTCTGGATTTTTTTTTAAGATTTTAAAAATTTATTTGACAGATAGAGAGATCACAAGTAGGCAGAGAGGCAGGCGGCAGGGGTGGGGGGCGGAGCAGGCTCCCTGCTGAGCAGAGAGCCGGATGCTGGACTTGATCCCAGAACCCTGAGATCATGACCTGGGTCAAAGGCAGAGGCTTTAACCACTGAGCCACCCAGGCACCCCGTGTCTCTGGAATTTATGATCAGTTTAGAAATGATTCCTTTGTAGGTGGTATGACATTTCTCTTTGGTTACTTTCATGGTCCTTTCTCTTTCTTCCGTCTACACTTTACTGTCATGTTTGAATTTACTTTTTATTTATCTTGGGTGATGACTATTGTGCTTCCTATGTGTGGATTTATACCTTTTATCATTAATGGAAACATTTCAGCCAATTTCTACTCAAATATTGTCTTTCCCTTTTTCTGGTTCTCCTACTAGAATTAGACATATATATTTTCTGATTAGACATATATATCTTCTCTGTTGCTGAACCACTTTTCATATTCTAGTCTTGGCTTTCTGTATTACATTCTGGGTGATTTCTTTAGATCTGTCTTCTAGTTGACAAGTTCTCTCTTTTGTTACACCTAGTTTATATTTAAATGATACACCATATTTTAAATTTCAATGATGATTTTTTTCAATTCTAAGAAATTTTTTGTTTCTTTTCAAGTCTAACTGATTATATCTATTGGCTTCTTTATATTTTTCAAGTAGATACCATCTTTATTTCTTTTACATATAAGACATGATTATTTTATATACTGGGTCTGGTAATTGCAATATCTAAAATCTATGAGGCAGTAAGTCTGTCATTCATGATTTCTGCTGATTCTCTCTTGTGGCTTATTCATATGTGTAGTAACTTACAAATTATGAACACATACTTTGTTGAGCTGAATTGGTGAGACCTATGTTACAAAGATGCTTTCCTTCCAAAATGGTGTATATTTGTTTTTTTTCCAAAATGGTGTATATTTGAATTTGCCAGCTACCAGGGCTCTGGCAATTTCTTTAATTTCTTGTTTTTTAAGAGTGTAAGAGTGTAAGATTGCATTCCAGATTGGGGGGGTGCATATCCATGGATTAAACATTTCCAAGAGTAACTATTCTTTTTCTTTCTACCCCGCTTCCCACAGCAAATCCATCTAGAGCTAATGAGAAGACTTAATTTTTGACAAGACTTCTTTTGTTTGCTAGCATGAACATCGTTCCCGTGCTGCACTGGTCTGGAGGTGGCAGCCTTTCTCAAGTGCTCTGCTTTCAGGCGGGACTCTCAAGTTCAGCTCATCCACTTTCAGTGGCCCAAGGCTCAGCCTCCCACCTCCCACTCTGATGTATGCATTTGCCTTCCGGCAGTCCCAGTTTCTGCACTGGCTTACACTTCACGCTCAGTTTTCAGTTTACTCTTCTTTTTTAAATGCCTTTGGGATTTCTCTTACTTTCTTGCAACCTAAGCTGTGTATTAAAAATAAGCTCATTGTCGTTTTTCCAAGTCCTGGGAGTATTATGTAAAGAAGGCTTTTCAGAGCATCTAGTGTATACTGCTAGATGCAGAAGCCAAGAGTAATCTTTAAAATCATAAAGTAGCTTGCATCGCTTTCCACAGCTTTGCCTCACCCTTAACAACAGCACCAGCCATCCTGGCCTACCTCATTCATGGTTCAGCTCCAGTCACCGGCCACTGTCGCCGGATTGTGTCTCAAGCCTAGTGACCTTATTCCTACTTCAGAGCCTCTGACTTGTGGCTCCCCTGTGTGGCATGGGACCTCCCCCCTTTCTTCCGATCTCACCTTATTTTTATTTTTTGGAAGACTGTGTTTATTTGTTTGTTTATTTATTTATTTAGGGAGCTGGGGGAGGGGCAAAAGAAGAGGGAGAAAATCCCAAGAGGACTCCACACCCAGCGCAGAGCCTGACACGGGGCTCAACCCCATGACCCTGAGATTGTGACCTGAGCTGAAATCAAGAGTCAGCCACCCAACCGACAGGGCCACCCAGGTGCCACCCCCCATCTCACTTTAAATGCCATGTTTTCACAGCTGCCTTCCTTGATCAGCTTCTCCCTGTCTCCCTCACATCATCATGTTCTCATTCTCTCGAGGGCACCTATTCTTGGCTGACATTTCCCTGCCAATGGTCTCTTTTCCTACTAGAACCTAAGACCTCTAAGAGCAGGGATCTTGCTTGTCTGGTTTACCATCATCTTCTCAGGATTTAGAACAGTTCCTGGCACACACGTTTATTGAATGATGAGAACTGAGTATTAGCTATTTATTCTTTTTAGATGGGACCTGGGCTTCCTAGTGCTCCACAGTCCCTGTTACTCCCTGCCCTGTCTTGTTTTGCTGTGTTAGTTCCCATATCTACCTGGCTGCTCTAGGCATCTGATTTTTCAATCCCTGCTGATGTCACTCTAATTATCCTCAGTATTTATAGATTTTATTTATTTGACAGTGAGAGACACAGCGAGAGAGGGAACACAAGCAGGGGGAGTGGGAGAGGGAGAGGCGGAGGCAGGCTTCCCGCTGAGCAGACAGCCTGATGTAGGACTCGATCCCAGGACCCTGGTACCATGATCCGAGCCGAAGGCAGACGCCTAACGACTGAGCTACCCAGGCATCCCTATCCTCAGTATTTTGAAAGCAGAAACCATGTTTTGTGTTTCTTTTCTTCTAGGTCTTGAATGTCGTGAATGTCGAAGAGGGTAAGGAATTCACATTCATTGAATATCTCTGACCAGTGAGGCATAAAAATGCTCTAACTTAATGTATATCCTCACAACACGGTGGGGCCAGGTATTATTACTTGCATCCATTTTATAGATAAGGACACTGAGGCTGAGAGGTGTTCAGAATCCTATAGTGAGTGACAGAGGGGGCACCGGAGCCCACCTAGACAGCACACACTCAACATGAATAGCTGGGAAAGGCTTGCTCATGGCCGAGGAGCAGATGGCTGTTTTCAGTTTGCCGAGTGGACACTGAGCAATTAATTGAGCATTTCAGGTCAAGTTTTACTTAAGCAATCTGGCTGGTTACTTGCTGATTTCATTCTGCTGAGTATATGAACATTCAGTTTTAGGTATGTCTATGCCAGCTAGAAGAGGTTTGGGGGTTTTTAAAAAGATTTTTATTTATTTGACAGAGAGAGAAACATCGAGAGAGGGAACACAAGCAGGGCAAGTGGGAGAGGGAGAAGCAGGCTTCCTGCCAAGCAGGGAGCCTGATGCGGGTCTTGATCTCAGGACACTGGGATCATGACTGGAGCAGAAGGCAGATGCTTAATAACTGAGCCACCCAGGCCGCCCCAGGTCTGGGGATGTTAATCATGCCTTCTAAATGAGGGTCCTGCCTATCTAATAAATGTCTGCTATTGGTGAACATTATGGAATCTGACAGAAAGGAGATTTTTTTCTTTCTTTTTAATTTTTTTTCTTGCTATTAGAGAGAGAGAGAGAGCGCACGTGCACGCATGTGTGCACATGCAAGTGTGTGGGGAAGAGTCAGAGGGAGAGGATCTCAAGCAACTTCCACACTCAGTGTGGAGCCCGACGCAGGGCTGGATCTCTCCACCCTGAGATCACAACCTGAGCTGAAATCAAGAGTTGGACACTTCACCGACAGAACCACCCAGGGGCCCCGCACAAAGGAGTTTTTCTGAATTATAGCTGATTTGGTCAAATCATGGTGTTGTCACTGGCTCACCAGACGAAGACACTGAATGCGGTGAATGTATGTGCCACATCACCAAGCCCTCGTTTAAATAACAAAATCTTATTTTTATTTTTATTTTTTACAGAAATTCAGATATTCCAACAAATTTCTTTACATTTCCTGGACCTTAAAAAAATTACACACAACTTTTTGGACGCAATACAACGGAACAGAATGAGAAAGGGAGTCACATTTTTTTTTTTAAAAAGATAAAAACATACTTCTTAACACTTAGTGATTTACAGGTGTATTACCTATGTACAAATGGTACATCATCGATGACCCTCCTCAGAGCACTGTGGTATGCTAAATTACACTTAGGTCTTACAGAAAAAAATTTTACAAAACATTTGCATGTGGATAGGAAGCACTTCTTCGTTTTCGTAAACATCACTATCCATGATGGAGGGCTCCCAGTGGAATCTGTAATTTACACGGATTAGAGAAAACTGACACTTTCTAATATTCTGGTAGATAGAGAGGTACCTCCCTTTAAATAAAATATGAATTCTTGAAAAGTTGTGTGTAATTAAGTTTCGTAAGGAGGGTGTTTGGAATGCAGGGGGAGAGCTAATATTTACTGTAACAGGTAACTCCCAGAATGGCTAATCCTTTAGAGATAGTAAGTATTTCCTTAATCTGGTTCTTTGGAAAACCCACATCTTTGTGATTTGGGGTTCACTCATTTGAGAATACCTGTAATATATTCTTAGCCATTTAAAACACAATCTCATTTAGGGTGAAAAGATAGCTCGTACCAGAAACATTTGGCAAAAATGGGAGTGTTGTCTGTAGAGAGACAGGGAACAAGAAATCAGCTCCTATCTGTATCACTTCCTGTCTTATCCTCCCTCTGACGTTACAGGGATGTATGCTAATTCGATCTTAATTTTGAGTTTAAAAATGAAGGCATTCTACGTGTCCATGTTTTACTCGGGTATGGAGCATGGTGTGGCTCACACTGATTACCCCTCTGGCATGTACATTTTAGTTTGTGCCCATTCTCAAGAAGTTGGCTACTACAGTATTACGTATTTTTCTGCATATTGGCCAGATATGTGATGAGGGTTATGGTGGGGGAAGCCTGGGAGCAAAAGACTGTTGAAGACAACTGACCAGTTGGAACTACTTCCAAATATCAACCAACTCAAAGAAATCTGAGTATTCTTGAAACCAACATTAGTAAACAAACAGGCAACTTACTCCTACCAAGTTTCTTGACCTGTATAAGTATATATTCATTTATTTCTAAGGCTATTAAATTATTATTTATTTTGTTAGTACCACTTACTATCATTTAGAAATAGGCTTAATGGAACAATTTTTTTTTTTTTAAACAAAAATGAGACCTGTTAGTAAGGAAAAGAAAGGCTATGGATTTCTGATGACAAGTACAGCAAAGAAATAGAGGGGGAAAAAAAGGAGAGCTTTTAGATGCCTACTTATAAAGTATATTAAATTCTTATGCATTTACTAGGGAGAATTAGAAAAAAAGTGTTTATTTGATAGCAGCCTATATATTACATGTGAGCATCCAAGGTGAAAATGAGCTTTCTATATTTTTCAGAGTTCCCTGATGCTGTTTCCTGAAAGATAGGGATAGCTAGGTTGCTCAGGGACCTATGATGTAAAGATGTACTTCCTGTAATATACAGCTTGATGGAGTTCTAGTATATGTCAGAAATCACTTTCTCAGTAATAACTTGTACAGACAGATTAAACTGAACACAGACTCTGTAAAAAGTTTGAAGTGTTACATCTCTGAACTGAGTGGTTTTACTAATTACACAGTGAAATAAACGCACGGCAGAGATGGGGAACCAAAGATCACGGCTCCTGAGAAAATACGCTGAGGCATTTTCCTAAGCTGCCTTCCTCTGTAAATGACGCTTGATCAGCCTCTTGGCTATTGAGATAGGAATAATTTAGGATTGACTGCCTTTTTTAAAAAGAAGGTTGAAAGATTAAAGCTTTTTGTTTTTAGTTTGATTAAAAAAGGACAGTTTACAAACCTCAGTACATATATATTTTACATGTTAATTCTAGCACATTTATATTCCTTTCTCTTAAAATATTTCCTGAATGTGACTTCTCATGAATGTGATCTGATCTTATTCGACGATATCTTCCCATGAGCTGGTGTTTAATCCATTATCACATCTCCTTCCAGAAAATCACTGCCATCTCTGCCGGTCCAGATTTGGAAGGTGCTTTGACAAGTAGACGGTTCACTCTTGTCCAGATCTGTCTCTGTACTCTGATTTCTCTCAAGTCCTCCTTCTTGATGTTGATGTACAAAAGCTCTTATTCGATTTGTTTAGCTGTTATTTGATTTGTTTTGTGCTCATTCTAGAGAATATTGGCTTAGCAGAACTGCAGAAAGGGGGGACAGGGGAGAAGGAGAAAGAGAAAGAGAGAAAGAAAGAAAGAAAAAAAATGCATCATTTTCTGTCAGCAAGATTTTTGTGCGTAGCTGTCACAGAAAAACCACACCAGCACATGGTTCGAATGCACTTTAGATTTATTTTAAAGAAGCCTGAAAGTTTGAGGCACCTGTTCCATAACCAAATGGCACACAGTCTTCTGGCAAGGAGAACCCCCATCACCCAGAAATGTGTGTTCCCCAAATCTGGGTGAAGATTACAGGCTGCTTTGAAGGAGCAAGGAAGAATGTGAAATGATCCCAAGCATCAACAATTTTTCTGCCTGGCACAGAAAATGTCTCACTTGAGCGGTTTCCTTTTCTTTCCAGGTGTTATTTATTATGCAATCAACATTGTAACAGCTGCAAAGGAGACACCGCTTTTTTCCCATATATCTTTCCGTTCCGTATCCAAATGTGCCCTTTATCTTATACAGTTGGAATCACAGTATAGCTGACATTTTTAACATCTTAAAAACAATTTTCTGCATTTCCACTCTGTATCATCACCTTCAATTTCCTTCTCTTTTTATTAATGATTTTTTTTTATTTTGAAGTAATTTCTACACCCAACATGGGGCTCGAACTCACAACCTCGAGATCAAGAGTTGCATGCTCTATCAACTGAGCCAGTGAGATGCCCCACCAACGTCAGTCTCTAAGAGCTGCAGAATATTCCATTCCAATATCATTCCTTTCATTCCACGCTCAGTATCCCATTCTCAACTGTTTGACCACTGGCAGATGGTAGGTAGGTCCGCCCCCCCTTTTTTTTTGTTATCAAGAAAAGTATCTTGGCATAGAAAGCTGTTTGTTCTTTCAACTTCTTTCTTTAGAACAAATTCTCAGGGGATAACCTGCTTTTCCTTTTGTCCAGCCCACTATTAGAGACTATTCCCTATATTGAAAGGACGACTACAAATAGTACGATTGATTTCTTTCTCTGGACGATCTCCATATATTTCGGCACTGCTAACCAGGGCTTAAGGGTCCCTTGTATGTTGTGAAGATGGGTAAATGCATCTAGCTGGCCAAATTTGGGCTGAAAGAAATAGCCTGCTGGGCTGTTTCCATCACAGAGTACTTAGAAACAAATATGATAATAAAACAACCGGTCCATTATTCAGTTATAGTCCTTGTTCCACATCACAAGATAAGATTATGGTTTCTGAATGACGGCTAGAGAAACCTTTGGAAGATTCTGTCCTTTCGAGCACTTATCCCCTTGTTGTTTTCCGGTACACTTTAAAACACTGTAAGATATCTTATGCACATTATGGTTCCAATGAAATTCTCTCAGCAAGAGATCTCAGTTGCTTTGATGTACCCGGACGACACAGGGGATAATTGAAATAGGATCTTGTCCTAATGATGATTAATCTGTAGTGATTCTCTGAGATTGCATCATGCTGGTAGAAGCCCTATGGAAGGGAATGCTTTCTTCGGATATTATTAAAAGCAACAAAGGCCACCCACGGGTTTTACATGCAGCTATAGGTGCTTCTGAACCTTGAGTGCTCTCTGCTCTGCTGCCCAGGAGCTGGTCTTGCTAGATGGAATCCAAAGTCAAGTTTGTGTGTCTACGATTTTAGTGCTCTAATTTTTTTCTATTTTTCTCCAAATATTCTTCTATTTCAAATGCACAGAGCAAAATGTCCAGGTTTTCCAGTAAGATCCATGAAAGGTGTCAGCTGGGGTGGGGGAGAGGGAGGAATGGGTGCTGTTTATAAAGACATGAAGCAGAAGAGGGGAATGAGTTCTGAAAAGGTAGGTATGCACATGGGAAGAGAAGGTAGTATGTGGAAGTGCCAGGCCCTATGTGGGTGATGCAGGGGCAGAGGGAGGCAAGAAGGTAGCCCTCATTTTCTGGACATCCACAAATAAATACACCCCCAGTTTCACGACAGAAAAGCATGCTTTGGTGTGAACCATTGATTGGCATCCAGGAACCTGAAACTCCCACTCTCTTTTTCCCTGGCTCTAAGCTACCTGATTTGGCTTTACGACATCACAGTGGGCTAGGAAGAGAACACACAGGGGTGCAAGGGCTTTTGATCAGCCCCCTCCGCCCCCCAGCACTGACACCCAAGCCTGAGGAGGAGAAGGAAGCTTTCTGGAGGCGGGGGGGGGCATCTCCCTGTAAAGTCCTGAGCCTTCTTGTAGGAAGAGAACATCTGGGGCCAATCTCACAAGGTTCCTGTTCACACTCCACCACTGGGGGGTCTAACCCAGTTAGTGGCTGCCCAGGGTGGGTCAGTCACCACCAATCCTTCTTGGATCTGCTGCCATCTTGGATCACCCATTCCCTCCATGTGACCAGACCCCTCACTGGATCCCTGACTGACCTCACTGTTGATTATTCGACCCTTCCCTCTTCAAGGTCTCTTCTTTGTTGACTTGGTTAGCCCTGGAACTGCACTCTCCACCTGCAGTGTCAAGGCCGGGTGGGGAGCCACGAAGTGAATGGGAAATGAGAGCAGCCGGAGAGCGAGGCTGGACTTGGGTGGCGCCAGGAAGACTCCTAGGGTCCAAGACTGAAGGAGGCACTCATTCTCTAGCGAGGGCCTCCTGGGAATATCTCTGCTTAAAGTCTCTGTTCCTCAGACATTACAAACACCAAATTTTTTCTTCCTAGTGCATGATACCACGATTCAACAGGAGTCCCAGGGTATTTGAGAATCCTGCAGACTTCAAGGCTGAAAACAACCAGCCTGCTCCCGCTGGTGGTGATCGGAACACAAACACTCCCCACACAATATCAGGAAAACACTTTGCCAGGAGCAGCAAAAGAATAATGCCCCCAGGATGGCTTAAATAGCAAACGTGGTGAGAAATCTCCCACCTGAGGCTTGGGAAGGGCGGGCCTGCACACAGATTTGGGAAGCCAGCGGGTGGAGGAGTTGAAAAGGCCGGTTTTCCTTTCCGGATGTGGCTGTCATTTCTCCAGGCCAGGGACCCGGCTACCCAGGCGGTCTGCAGAGTGGTGGGGAAGCCCTCCTCTGGTTACACTGTGATGTCCGCTTCCTAAAACATGGTTTCTTTTCCGAACTTTTGCTTGCATTTCCCATGCACTGTGGCTATTGCATAGCTCAGGGGAGGCAATTTAAAAGATGTCATATCCTCCCAGATCTGCACAGAGCAGGACTGAATAAATAAGTCATTCAACACTGCTTTGGATCTTTGTTCACTCGGGTTTGTCCTTGTAACACATCACGGGGCTCTGAGTCGCCCCGTTTCTAAAGGGCTCTTTGCAAATTCACGAAGCTGTCCTTTGAGTCACCGCTCAGGAGATTGGCGTTTATAATGTCCACATTGTCCAGACTATCTAAACGCTGCGTGTCTGAATTTTCCCTGTGTTTGTGGACTTTGCAAGGTCTCCTGTGGTCTGCTTCTGCTCCTTGTTCCAATCAACCTATTCAGTTAGGGCCCGCAGCCCCCCACTGTCGGGATAGCTGGGGGAGGGGGCAGGCATCTTAGGGAGGAAAATGCTTGGGGTGGGAGCGGTCAGGCTTTCAGCAGAATGGCTCGCTGAATCTTTGCTGGGAAAATGAGGAAGGGAGGCGGTCCAGTCCATTTTCTCTCATTGGCTGTACAAGCTTGGCCATTTCTTCCCACTCCATTGTTTCAAACCACGCCCACCTCTCCTGGGGCCTCCCGACATCCTTCCTCTCCGGGAGGCTGAAACAGGCACCTGGAAATAAAGCCTCGCTCTCTGTGCCCCCAGGTGCTCTCAACAGGATGTGCCCCACGGTGGGCATAGCACAGTAAAGGTGGCTGCAGATTTTTTAGCATTCTTCTTTTTGGGGTTAGGGGGACCTGAAGGGATGGGGGTGGGGCTCTGTTCCTCTCCCTTTGAATCTGGGCTTTAAGAGAACTGGCAGGGGCGTCTGGATGGCTCAGTCTTTTGAGCCTCCGACGGGTGATTTCAGCTCACGTCATGATCCCATTGGTTGTGAGATAGAACCCTGAGAGCTCCAACTCTCTGCTCAGCAGGACATCTGAGATTCTCTCCCTCTGCACCACCACCCCCCAGCTCTCTTTCTGTCTCTAAAATAAACAAATAGATTAAAAAAGGAAAAAAAAGTATTGGCAGTTTATTTTTGTTGTTGTTGTGGCAGAAAAACACATAAAATAAAATGAAATTCACCATCTAACCATCACTTTGAGGTATTACACAATTCAGGAGTGTTTACTATATTCACATTGTTGTGAGACAAATCTCCAGAACTTCGCCATCTTGCAAATCTAAAACTTCATATCCCTGAAACAACACTCCTCTCTTCTCCCTTCCCCCATTCCGCAGTAACTGCCATTCCTTCTGTTTCTACCAGTTGGACAACTTGAAATGGCTCCTGGGAGTAGGGTCAGAGGGTATTTGTCTTCCTATAACTACACCGGCTCAAGAGAAACCTCCCTTAACCACCGAGAAGAATCTAAATTGGGAGTCTTTCCCAGAGTAAGAGTTATTAACACACATCAGTTTTATGTGAGTGACCCATCTGTATGGAAGGGCAAATATCTAGTTACCAAACATTTGCTCTTCTCACCCTGTATGCGTTCCTCTGATGCTCTGGGCCTCTACCCCCAGAAAGACATCTCCACCCCATTTTGCCTATCTTTGGAATTTCCATGTCTATGTGCATTCCCCTGGCGTACACCTATTAAATTTGATTTTCTCCTGTTAATCTGTCACATGGCAATTTGATTTTTAGTCCAGCTAGAAGGACCTTTGAGGGGACAGGAATTCTTGCTCCCTGATGTTTTCTTTTCTTTTCTTCTTCTTTTTTTTAAAAATATTTTATTTATTTGTCAGATAACGAGAATGAGAGAGAGCGTACAAGCAGGCAGAGGCGAAGAGAGAAGGCTCCCTGCCGAGCAAGGAGCCCCATGCAGGACTCGATACCAGGATCCTGGGATCATGACCTGAGCCAAAGGCAGCAGCTTAATCCACTGAGCCACCCAGGCGTCCCTCCCTGATGTTTTCTTGACATAACAAAAGTCACTGTAGGAACCCCGGTGTTTTGTGATCAGTGCCTGAGCAGCACTACTCGCCCAAGCTCATATCTTGCAGAACTTCCTGGGGTATGTGAAAACTGTAGAAAAAGAGACTTCACTAACTGATGATTTTAAGGGAAGAGAAGAATGTAAAAACAAACAGCCACGACAGGCCTGGATGGAGGCCTAACCATATCAGAGACGAGAATTCAGTGGTAGAACTCTCAGTGTTGTTTCGAAAGGAAAAATTGACCTCACACACATTCTTGAGTTGTTTTTGCAGGATATAAGCTAGTTTGAGCACTTGAACACTGGACTAATTGGAACCAGAGACTGAAATATGCTGACCCTTGCCTGCCTCATGACTTCTATTAGCTAGAACCTGGACATTGTTAACTTACAAAGACTTTTGCCCCAAGTCTGTATAGAACACTCCTTGGCCCAGCCCTCCCATGAATATGTGTGAGCCTGAGCTTAAAACTGCTCCACTGTTGTTCAGGGAGATGCTGCTTTGGGAAATATCCCTGCTGTTCTTACTTGTTTCAAGTGAAATCCTTCCTTTTCTACTCTTTCATGTGGTTGTGTCTTTTGGCTTAGCACCCATCAAGAGGCAAACCCAGTTTCTGGTTATAGTGTGATAAACACGGGTATGTAAATACCTCTTCAAGACCCTGCTCTCAATTCTTTTGGATCTATACCCAGAAGTGGGATTGCTGGATTGTATGGTAATTCTACTTTTAATCCTTTGAGGAACCCCCATACTGTTGCACCATCTTACAACCATACCAATGCTGCACAAAGGTTTCAATTTCTTCCTGTCTTTCTGACAATTATTTTCTGTTTCTTCAGGGGGATAATAGTGTTAAAAATAAAACTACAGGCCCCAAATGGTGTCAGTTATGTTAAGGCCGAAAGTCAGTAAAGCAAGACTTCTTAAAAAAATATCTTACGTATTTATTTGAGAAAGAGAGAGAACACAAGTGGGGAGAGAGGGAGAAGCAGACTCCTCACTGAACAGGGAGCCTGACATGGGGCTTGATCCCAGAACCCCGAGATCATAATCTAAGTTGAGGGCAGACACTTTACCCACTGAGCTACCCAAGTTCCCTCAGTAAACCAAGACTTCATCCTTAACCTAACTGCAATTTTTTAAAATTATATTTTATTTTTAAGTGACCTCTACACCCAAGGTGGGTCTTGAACCCACTGCCCAAGGTCAAAAGTCTCACATTCCACCAATTGAGCCAGCCAGGAGCCCCAACCTAACTACAGTTTTAACCTTTAATCGGTCAACATGCAAATTACCAGGTCCACAGAAGGAAACTTACCGATAGACCCTTTCCATTCCCCTCAGGAGGGTGACTGTGCCTAAAACAATGGATTCTTAGCTAGTAATTTCTTTTTTTCTGCTCCCTACCTTTAAAAAACTTTTCTTTTCTGTACCACTTTGGAACTCCCCTCTGGCTAGATGAATATGGCCTAACTCATTAATTGATTAATAAAGCCAATCAAGTCTTTAAGATGTACTCAGTTGAATTTTTATAATGTAACAGTAGCCATCCTAATGGGTATGAGGTGACATCTCACTGTGGTTTGGATTTGCCCTGTGATTTGGATCAAAAAATTGATCTTGAACATTTTTTGAAGACAGTTTCTTACTCCTCTGCTGGAGTGACCACATGGGAGAGGCCTTGGTAGCACATGGAGGGTGAGGGAGGCCCAGCTGAACCCAGCTCTCCAGCCTTCGATTCATAGGAGTGATGTCATCTTGGGCCCTCCATGTCATTCAGCCACCTGCTGAACACCATTGAGTGACCCTAGTAGATGCTACATGGAAGAGAAGAATTGCTCCATGTGAATTGCTGATCCACACAATTGTGGGATATAATAAAAGTGGTTGTCAGGGGACGCCTGTGTGGCTTAGTCGGTTCAGCATCTGCCTTCTGCTCAGGTTATGATCCCAGGATCCTGGAATGAAGTCTCACATCTGGCTCCCTGCTCAGTGGAGAGCCTGCTTCTCCCTCTCCCTCTACAGTTCCCACTGCTTGTGCTTTCTTGTTTTCTCTGTCAAATAAAAAATAAAATCCTTAAGAAAAAAGTGGTTGTCAGTAGCAATCTTAAAGGGTGTGAGTTTTTCCAACAAAGCTTTGATACAGTTTTAAGCCACAGAGTTTTGGGATAGTTTGCTACCATAGCATAGATCACTGGGACAATGGGCAAATGCCCTCTCTCTGGCTGTGGTTTAGATTTGCTGTGTTTCGTATGCTGTAAATGACAACTGTGGCTGGACAGAGGCACAGTGCTCCCAGGGCAGAGAACACACTGCCATCTCTGTTTTTTTCCTTCATGACACAATTTCTAGAGAAGCAGCACCTGAAATCCCCAACATCCAACAACTATTATAGCCATAGTCTCTCTACGAGGAATCATTAGTTTGACCCTCTGACTGCAGGAAATTTGGATCTGGGTTGAAAACAAATGTATGCTTGGGGCATCTGGGAGGCTCAGTTGGTTAAGCGTCTGCCTTCAGCTCAGGTCATGATCTCAGGGTCCTGGGATTGAGCCCACATCCAGCTTCTGTTCGGGGGGAGTCTGCTTTTCCCTCTGCCTCTGCCCCTCTGCCTCCCCCTGCTTGTGCTCATTCTCTCTCTCTTTCTGTCAAATAAATAAATAAATAAATAAAACCTAAAAAAAAAAAGAAAAAGAAAAAGAAAAGAAATAGATGCTCACAGCATACGTTGGTGCTGGATTAAGAAAAAAAATCCAGGGAGGAGTCAAGATGGCGGAGAAGTAGCAGGCTGAGACTACTTCAGCTAGCAGGAGATTAGCTAGATAGCTTATCTAAAGATTGCGAACACCTGCAAATCCATCGGCAGATCGAAGAGAAGCAGAACAGCAATTCTAGAAACAGAAAAACAACCACTTTCTGAAAGGTAGGACTGGCAGAGAAGTGAATCCCAAGTGACGGGAAGATAGACCCCGGGGGGAAAGGCCGGCTCCCGGAAAGTGGCGGAGCAACAGAGCACAAAATCAGGACTTTTAAAAGTCTGTTCCACTGAGGGACATCACTCCAGAGGCTAAACCGGGGTGAAGCCCACGCGGGGTCAGCGTGGCCTCAGGTCCCGCAGGGTCACAGAAGGATCGGGGGTATCTGAGTGTCGCAGATCTTGCGGGTATTGGAACGGGAAAGCTGGCTACAGAGACAGAGCTGACAGTAAGCTCACAGCTCAGGGTTACCTTGAACCAGTCGCAGGCTCGGTGAGCTCGGAATGCAGCTGGAGGTCAGGCAGATGGAGTTACTGGGTGCTGTTCTCTGAGGGCGCACTGAGGAGTGGGGCCCCAGGCTCTCGGCTCCTCCGGGCCGGAGACCAGGAGGATACCATTTGTATTCCCGTCCTCCGGAACTCTATGGAAAGCGCTCAGGGAACAAAAGCTCCTGAAAGCAAACCTGAGTGGATTACTCAGCCCAGCCCCTGGTAAGGGCGGTGCAATTCTGCCTGGGACAAAGACACTTGAGAATCACTATATCAGGCCCTCCCCCAGAAGATCAACAAGAAATCCAGCCAAGACCAAGTTCACCTACCAAGGAGTGTGGTTTCAATACCAAGGAGAGCAGCAGAATTCCAGAGGAGGAGAAAGCAAAGCACGGAACTCACGGCTTTCTCCCTGTGATTTTTTAGTCTTGCAGTTAATTTAATTTTTTTCTTTTTCATTTTTTTTCTCTTCTTCTGCTAAAATTCTTTTTTAACTTTTACCCTTTTCTTTTTTAACTTTTTAAAAATTTTTATTTATTTATTTATTTATATATTTTTAAAGATTTTTATTTATTTGTTAGAGAGAGAGAGAGAGATACAGAGCGCAGAGTGGCAGGCTAGAGGCAGAGGGAGAAGCAGGCTCCATGCTGAGCAAGGAGCCCGATGTGGGACTCGATCCCAGGATGCTGGGGTCATGACCTGAGCCAAAGGCAGCCATTTAACCAACTGAGCCACCCAGGCATCCCATCTTTTTTAACGTTTTTAAACTAGTTTATCTAATATATATATTTTTTCTTTTTTATACTTTTCTTTATTCGTTTTCTTTTTTTAATTCTTTTTTTCTTTCTTTCTTTTTGAGCCTCTTTTTATCTCCTTTCTCCCCCCTCACGATTTGGGATCTCTTCTGATTTGGTTAAAGCATATTTTCCTGGGGTTGTTGCCACCCTTTTAGTATTTTACTTGCTCCTTCATATTCTCTTATCTGGACAAAATGACAAGGCAGAAAAATTCACCATAAAAAAAAGAACAAGAGGCAGTACCGAAGGCTAGGGACCTAATCAATACAGACATTGGTAATATGTCAGATCTAGAGTTCAGAATGACAATTCTCAAGGTTCTAGCCGGGGCTCGAAAAAGGCATGGAAGATATGAGAGAAACCCTCTCGGGAGATATAAAAGCCCTTTCTGGAGAAATAAAAGAACTAAAATCTAACCAAGTTGAAATAAAAAAAGCTATTAATGAGATGCAATAAAAAATGGAGGCTCTCACTGCTAGGATAAATGAGGCAGAATAAAGAATTAGTGATATAGAAGACCAAATGACAGAGAATAAAGAAGCTGAGCAAAAGAGGGACAAACAGCTACTGGACCACAAGGGGAGAATTCGAGGGATAAGTGACACCATAAGACGAAACAACATTAGAATAATTGGGATTCCAG
Organism: Mustela putorius furo; assembly: GCF_011764305.1. Classification (NCBI taxonomy): domain Eukaryota; kingdom Metazoa; phylum Chordata; class Mammalia; order Carnivora; family Mustelidae; genus Mustela; species Mustela putorius. The sequence goes on from NW_025421998.1 coordinate 19,590,682, forward strand.
AAGAAGAAAGAGAGAGGGGAGCAGAAGGTATACTGGAGAGAATTATTGGGGAGAATTTCCCCAATATGGCAAAGGGAACGAGCATCAAAATTCAGGAGGTTCAGAGAATGCCCCTCAAAATCAATAAGAATAGGCCCACACTCCGTCACCTAATAGTAAAATTTACAAGTCTTAGTGACAAAGAGAAAGTCCAGAAAGCAGCCCGGGAAAAGAAGTCTGTAACATACAATGGTAAAAATATTAGATTGGCAGCTGAGTTATCCACAGAGACCTGGCAGGCCAGAAAGAGCTGGCATGATATGTTCAGAGCACTAAACGAGAAAAGCATGCAGCCAAGAATACTATATCTAGCTAGGCTATCATTGAAAATAGACGGAGAGATTAAAAGCTACCACGACAAACAAAAACTGAAAGAATTTGCAAACACCAAACCAGCTCTACAGGAAATATTGAGAGGGGTCCTCTAAGCAAAGAGAGAGCCTACAAGTGGTAGATCCGAAAGGATCAGAGACAATATACAGTAACAGTCACCTTACAGGCAATACAATGGCACTAAATTCATATCTCTCCATAGTTACCCTGAGTGTTAATGGGCTAAATGCCCCAATCAAAAGACACAGGGTATCAGAATGGATAAAAAAACAAAACTCATCTATATGTTGCCTATAAGAAACTCATTTTAAGCCCGAAGACACCTCCAGATTTAAAGTGAGGGGGTGGAAAAGATTTTATCATGCTAATGGACATCAAAAGAAAGCAGGAGTGGCAATCCTTATATCAGATCAATTAGATTTTAAGCCAAAGACTATATTAAGAGATGAGGAAGGACTCTGATATTGGACAGACTCAAAGGGTCTGTCCAACAAGAAGATCTAACAATTTTAAATATTTATGCCCCCAACGTGGGAGCAGCCAACTATATAAACCAATTAATAACAAAATCAAAGAAACACATCAACAATAATACAATAATAGTAGGGGACTTTAACACTTCCCTCACTGAAATGGACAGATCATCCAAGCAAAAGATCAATAAGGAAATAAAGGCCTTAAATGACACACTGGACCAGATGGACATCACAGATATATTTAGAACATTTCATCCCAAAGCAACAGAATACACATTCTTCTCTAGTGCACATGGAACATTCTCCAGAATAGATCACATCCTCGGTCCTAAATCAGGACTCAACCAGTATGAAAAGATTGGGATCATTCCCTGCATATTTTCAGACCACAATGCTCTCAAGCTAGAACTCAACCACAAGAGGAAGTTTGGAAGGAACTCAAATACATGGAGACTAAACAGCATCCTTCTAAAGAATGAATAGGTCAACCGGGAAATTAAAGAAGAATTGAAAAAAAAATAATGGAAACAAATGATAATGAAAATACAACGGTTCAAAATCTGTGGGACACAACAAAGGCAGTCCTGAGAGGAAAATATATAGCGGTACAAGCCTTTCTCAAGAAACAAGAAAGGTCTCAGGTACACAACCTAACCCTACACCTAAAGGAGCTGGAGAAAGAACAAGAAAGAAACCCTAAGCCCAGCAGGAGAAGAGAAATCATAAAGATCAGAGCAGAAATCAATGAAATAGAAACCAAAAAAACAATAGAACAAATCAACGAAACTAGGAGCTGGTTCTTTGAAAGAATTAATAAAATTGATAAACCCCTGGCCAGACTTATCAAAAAGAAAAGAGAAAGGACCCAAATAAATAAAATCATGAATGAAAGAGGAGAGATCACAACTAACACCAACGAAATACAAACTATTATAAGAACATACTATGAGCGGGACGCCTGGGTGGCTCAGTTGGTTAAGCAGCTGCCTTCGGCTCAGGTCATGATCCCAGCGTCCTGGGATCGAGTCCCACATCGGGCTCCTTGCTCGGCAGGGAGCCTGCTTCTCCCTCTGCCTCTGCCTGCCTCTCTGTCTGCCTGTGCTTGCTCGCTCTCTCTCCCTCTATCACTGACAAATAAATAAATAAATAATCTTAAAAAAAAAAAAAAGAACATACTATGAGCAACTCTACGCCAACAAATTTGACAATCTGGAAGAAATGGATGCATTCCTAGAAACATATAAACTACCACAACTGAACTATGAAGAAATAGAAAGCCTGAACAGACCCATAACCAGTAAGGAGATTGAAACAGTCATTAAAAATCTCCAAACAAACAAAAGCCCAGGGCCAGACGGCTTCCCAGGGGAATTCTACCAAACATTTAAAGAAGAACTAATTCCTATTCTCCTGAAACTCTTCCAAAAAATATAAATGGAAGGAAAACTTCCAAACTCATTTTATGAGGCCAGCATCACCTTGATCCCAAAACCAGACAAGGATCCCATCAAAAAAGAGAGCTATAGACCAACATCCTTGATGAACACAGATGTGGAAATTCTCACCAAAATACTAGCCAATAGGATTCAACAGTACATTAAAAGGATTATTCACCACGACGAAGTGGGATATATTCCAGGGCTGCAAGGTTGGTTCAACATCGGCAAATCAGTCCATGTGATACAACACATCAATAAAAGAAAGAACAAGAACCATATGATACTCTCAATAGATGCTGAAAAAGCATTTGACAAAGCACAGCATCCCTTCCTGATCAAAACTCTTCAAAGTGTAGGGATAGAGGGCACATACCTCAATATCATCAAAGCCATCTATGAAAAACCCACCGCAAATATCATTCTCAATGGAGAAAAACTGAAAGCTTTTCCACTAAGGTCAGGAACACGGCAGGGATGTCCATTATCACCACTGTTATTCAACATAGTACTAGAAGTCCTAGCCTCAGCAATCAGACAACAAAAGGAAATTAAAGGCATCCAAATCAGCAAAGAAGAAGTCAAATTATCACTCTTCGCAGATGATATGATACTATATGTGGAAAACCCAAAAGACTCCACTCCAAAACTGCTAGAACTTATACAGGAATTCAGTAAAGTGTCAGGATATAAAATCAATGCACAGAAATCAGTTGCATTTCTCTACACCAACAGCAAGACAGAAGAAAGAGATATTAAGGAGTCAATCCCATTTATAATTGCACCCAAAACCATAAGATACCTAGGAATAAACCTAACCAAAGAGACACAGAATCTATACTCAGAAAACTATAAAGTACTCATGAAAGAAATTGAGGAAGACACAAAGAAATGGAAAAATGTTCCATGCTCCTGGATTGGAAGAATAAATATTGTGAAAATGTCTATGCTACCTAAAGCAATCTACACATTTAATGCAATTCCTATCAAAGTACCATCCATCTTTTTCAAAGAAATGGAACTATCATCCTAGAATTTATATGGAACCAGAAAAGACCTCGAATAGCCAAAGGAATATTGAAAAAGAAAGCCAAAGTTGGTGGCATCACAATTCCGGACTTCAAGCTCTATTACAAAGCTGTCATCATCAAGACAGCATGGTACTGGCACAAAAACAGACACATAGATCAATGAAACAGAATAGAGAGCCCAGAAATAGACCCTCAACTCTGTGGTCAACTAATCTTTGACAAAGCAGGAAAGAATGTCCAATAGAAAAAAGACAGCCTCTTCAATAAGTGGTGCTGGGAAAATTGGACAGCCACATGCAGAAAAATGAAATTGGACCATTTCCTTATACCACACACGAAAATAGACTCAAAATGGATGAAGGACCTCAATGTGTGAAAGGAATCCATCAAAATCCTTGAGGAGAACACAGGCAGCAACCTCTTCGACCTCAGCCGCAGCAACATCTTCCTAGGAACATTGCCAAAGGCAAGGGAAGCAAGGGCAAAAATGAACTGTTGGGATTTCATCAAGACCAATACCTCTTGCACAGCAAAGGAAACAGTTAACAAAATCAAAAGACCACTGACAGAATGGGAGAAGATATTTGCAAACGACATATCAGATAAAGGACTAGTGTCCAAAATCTATAAAGAACTTAGCAAGCTCAACACCCAAAGAACAAATAATCCAATCAAGAAATGGGCAGAGGACATGAACAGACATTTCTTAAAGAAGACATCCAGATGGCCAACAGATACATGAAAAAGTGCTCCATATCACTCGGCATCAGGGAAATACAAATCAAAACCACAATGAGATATCACCTCACACCAGTCAGAATGGCTAAAATCAACAAGTCAGGAAATGACAGATGCTGGCGAGGATGCGGAGAAAGGGGAATCCTCCTACACTGTTGGTGGGAATGCAAGCTGGTGCAGCCACTCTGGAAAACAACATGGAGGTTCCTCAAAATGTTGAAAATAGAACTGCTCTATGACCCAGCAATTGCACTACTGGGTATTTACCCCAAAGATACAAACGTAGTGATCCGAAGGGGCACATGCACCCAAATGTTTATAGCAGCAATGTCCACAAGAGCCAAACTATGGAAAGAACCTACATGTCTATCAACAGATGACTGGATCAAGAAGATGTGGTATATATACACAATGGAATACTATGCAGCTATCAAAAGAAATGAAATCTTGCCATTTGCGACGACGTGGATGGAACTAGAGGGTATCATGCTTAGCGAAATAAGTCAAGCAGAGAAAGACAACTATCATATGATCTCCCTGATATGAGGAAGTGGTGATGCAACATGGAGGCTTAAGTGGGTAGAAGAATAAATGAAACAAGATGGGATTGGGAGGGAGACAAACCATAAGTGACTCTTAATCTCACAAAACAAACTGAGGGTTGCTGGGGGGAGGGGGTTTGGGAGAAGGGGGTGGGATTATGGACATTGGGGAGGGTATGTGATTTGGTGAGTGCTGTGAAGTGTGTAAACCTGGTGATTCACAGACCTGTACCCCTGGGGATAAAATATATGTTTATAAAAAATAAAAAATTAAAAAAAAAAAAAAAAAAAAAAAAAAAAAAAAAAAAAAGAAATGAAATCTTGCCATTTGCGACGACGTGGATGGAACTAGAGGGTATCATGCTTAGCGAAATAAGTCAAGCAGAGAAAGACAACTGTCATATGATCTCCCTGATATGAGGAAGTGGTGATGCAACATGGGGGCTTAAGTGGGTAGGAGAAGAATAAATGAAACAAGATGGGATTGGGAGGGAGACAGCTGGATAGGAAGCTACCTCCCAGTCACCAGTTTGTCTAGACTCTTAATCTCACAAAACAAACTGAGGGTTGCTGGGGGGAGGGGGGTTAGGAGAAGGGGGTGGGATTATGGACATTGGGGAGGGTATGTGCTTTGGTGAGTGCTGTGAAGTGTGTAAACCTGGTGATTCACAGACCTGTACCCCTGGGGATAAAAATATATGTTTATAAAAAATAAAAAATTAAAAAAAAAAGTCCAATACTATTTTGGCTGCAGTTTGATTACCACTAGCTTTGTAGGTGATTAGAGGGTCTGAATTTGTTGGAGTTGTTTGTTGTGTAATTGGCCAGTGGTTGATGAAAGCCAGGGTATACTTCATCTTTACTGGCTAAATCTTTACTTTCATACCACCGTCCCACTCAGAGCCCCCACCAACACACTCCCCACCCCTCACCACAGTGCTACAGGAAGACAGCTGGATAGGAAGCTACCTCCCAGTCACCAGTTTGTCTAGACTCTCTAATGTCTTCTTACCCTAAGCAGAAAGGCCCAGCACTTCTCTCTGGGTGCTATAATGTACTTTGCTTCCAAGTTTTTATTTGGGACTGAGTGAATGCATGTGACTGCCTGCTTGGTGACATCTGCATTGCTAGTAATTGCTCCTAAGGCAGAAGGATGGGGAGTTGGGAGAAAGGAAAGGAGGAAAAAATACAGTAGTTCCCCCATATCCATGGTTTCGCTTTCTGTGGTTTCATATGATCAGGAGATCAACTGTAGCCTCACTCTGTGTCACAAGGGCTGCGTCATTCAAGTCTCTTCACCTCGTCATATAGACATTGTATCAGCTCACATTGTCACAAGAAGGATGAATACAGGATACCAAGATTGGAGAGAGACCACATTCACAGAACTTTTATAACAGTGTATTGTTATAAGTGTTCTGTTTTAGTGTTACTGTTGTTAATCTCTTACTGCGCCTAATTTATAAATTAGACTTTACAACAGCTACACATGATTAGGAAAAACCATATATATATACACACATACATTTTGAGGGTTTGGTACAGTCTGTGATTTCGGGCATCTACAGGGGTCTTGGAGCATAACTTCTACAGATAAGGGTGGGGGGGGATCTACTGTATTATAATCTTTGAATTTTTCAGGTAGGACGCAAGACTATTTACATTTTTTTACATTTTTAGAAGAGAAAGCAAGGGGCGCCTGGGTGGTTCAGTCGTTAAACATCGGCCTTTGGGTCAGGTCATGATCCCAGGGTTCTAGGATCAAGCTCCGTGTTGGGCTGCCTGCTTCTTCCTCTCCAACTCCCCTTGCTTGTGTTCCTTTCTTGCTGTCTCTCTCTATCAAATAAATAAGTGAAATCTTTTTAAAAAGATAAGAAGAAGAGAAAGCAAGATAGAAAATGAAGATAACTTACCCTGAAGACTTCTAGCACTCTGTAATAGTTCATTCTGGTTTCTTTCTACCATATTTTCAGTTTATTTGTTTCATAGAACTACTCACAATCTTTAACTATCCCATATATTTTCTTGTTTTCTATTCTTTCCCTGCATCAGAATGTGAGCTCCAGGCTCTCAGCACCTCCTCTGTCTTGCTCACAGTGTACCCCCAGCACTTAGGGCCTGATTTATAACAGTAAATACTTGCTGAACCAATTATAAGTGGAAATTTCAAGATGTAGCAAACAAGTCTAGCTAAGAGAGTCTCTTTTTAAAATGGGGTCAGGAGACCATAAGGGAGGAGGAATTTATTCACATCTGCATCCCAGGAACCTTGAACTTTTTGCCAGCTGCAAGACCTTAGCTGGGACTTAACTCCCGCCTGACCCTGACACCTGAATCATTAGCATTTTTCCAAAAGGAGCCACTGATTCCACAGGTTTCCCTCCCTCATTTACATATTAACCCAACCAATCAGAGTTAACCTACCATTTTTTCATTTTAAAAGATTTTATTTATTTGAGAGTGAGAGAAGCTTGTAAGAACACAAGCCAGAGGGAGACGCAGAGGGAGCAGAGGGAGAAGCAGATCCCCCGCTGAACAGGGAGCCTGATGTGGGGCTTGACCACTGGACTCTGGGATCATGACCAGAGCCAAAGGCAGACACTTAACTCACTGATCTACCCAAGTCCCCTCTGGGTAAAACAGAGATTGGAAGTAGGTTATAGTAGGTTAACTATAACCTACTATAGGTTAACTATAACCTACTTCCAATCTCTGTTTTATACAGAGGACTTAAATAAGAACCGTACTCCTGACCTTTAGCCTTTACAATTCTGCTCCTTCTGTGGTCTTCCTTGGAACAAGAGTTCAGGTTTCTACCTGAGTCTGTGTCTCCCGAATTGCGATTCTAAATGCCCAAATAAATACATTTCGGCTAAAATTTTCAGGGAATTCTTCCTCGGTTGATACAACGGAGGAATTAAGAAATAGAGGATCCCCCTGTCCCTGCCAGTGACCCACCAGGTCAGTGCTCCTCAAACTTCAATATTGTCTCAGAATCGCCTGGTGATCCTGTTAAAAATGCGGACTGGGATTCCGTAGGTCCAAGGTAAAGCCCGAGAATCTGCATGTCTATCTCCCAGGTGACACCAAGGCTCTGGGCTGCACTCGCGGAGTCGGACACTGTGTCCTCTTCACTGTTGTCTTCCCAGCTTAATGAGGCGCCTGGTGGATCACAGGGGCTCAAAGGTTGTTTGTTGAATAAAACCAAACCAGGCACAGGCATCCATGGAAAACCTGACCAAACAAATCCTAAGCAACCAGTAGAGGTACTCAGTGGCCTGCAAACTCAGTGTGGATCTCTGGTGACTCCCCGTGGCTTCCACACCACCATGAAGGAGAGGAGGGTGAGTGATTCCTACCCTCAGCCCACAGACAGCGCTTTTAACATTTGGCTTTAACTAAATATACAGAAGTATAAATATGTAAAGAGGTATCTGGGAAATGAAAAATGTACCATCGGAGACAGTCTTACCACATTTTCTTCCTTTCTTCCCCTAGTTTTTCTTTTCCTTTAACAAAAGAAAACAGAACACCAGAGTGCCTTGCTGGCTCTGTTGGAGGAGCTTGAGGCTCTTGAACTTGGGGTTGTGAGTTGGAGCCCCCCACTGGGTTTGTACAAACTTTTTGTATAAAAGTATAAAGTATAGAAGCGTAAACTTTTGAAAAAAAGCTGATATTCTCTGCTTTTCTCCCTATCTTCTTCTGTGTCCTACCTCCCTTTCGACCTGACATACTGATGTTAACACAGAGTTGGAGTAGATTTGCTAAACTATTCTGGCTACTCCTGTAGATCTTCTTCACTGAGAAGGGCCAGAAAGTGGTCCAAGAATCAGGTGCTGATAATTGTGTGTTAGTTCTGCAGGCAGCAGACGACTGGACTTTGACATCAGGCTCAACGCTTTCTCACATGACCTTTTCTAGGAAGTAATTCATGAGAAGGCATTTAGATGATTAATTCATGAACATTTCTTTTCTTTCTTTTCTTCTCCCCATTGACAAACACTGCAGAATCTATTGCAAGCAAGAAAACAGGTGCTGGTTTCTCCATCCTAATAACCGACACTGTCCATTTTTAAGATGAAGCCATTCCATATTGCATACAGGTTGAAAGGCTTTTATTAAGGAAGCCCAAGAAACATATGCATGGCAGGGTAGGATGTCCGCATCCTCAATTCTTAGTGCAGTGCACAAGAACTAATAAATCCCGTGTCAATCTTAATGGGCCAGCCCCAGCTTAGCGACTTCTCCGTGCTCTTCGGAAATTTTTCATGATTGTTTTGCCTTTCCATTTTATGAACTAGCTCATGACTAACACCTCACTATGTGGTCATGACCATCCTTTACAAATATAAATAAAAGTAAAACCAAACTGAGTATTATCACACACGGAATTGCAAATCATGCCACCCAACTATGTGCCGTCTTCTCAAAATAATATATTTGTCTCGGCTGATATTGAATATTCAGCCTCACACATCTCCTTCTGAGCTTCCTCGCCTTCCTGTTCAGGGAAAGACTGATGATTTCTATCATTTCCCTGTGCAGCCTGGTCTCTCTCTCCCTCCCTCTCTTTCTCTCTCAACAAGCTCCATTCACAAGCTTTCTCTTCACCAAATACTATCTTGAGAGTCAACTGGCCTTCCTGGATAATATAAATTTTCTGATTTTCTTGGAGGCCTACAGATTATTGCTAAATGTATGTGTTCTGAAGCCGTTTTCTCTGGCTTAGAATTCCTTTTTTTTTCTTTTAAGATTCTATTTATTTATTTGACAGGCAGAGATCACAAGTAGGCAGAGAGGCAGGTGGAGGTGGGGAGGGGCACGGTGTGGGGGATGAGAGGGGGAAACAGGCTTCCCGCTGAGCAGAGAGCCCGACATGGGGCTCGATCCCAGGACCCCAGGACCATGACCTGAGCCAAAAGCAGAGGCTTTAACCCACAGAGCCACACAGGCACCCCTAAATGTATGTGTTGTGAAGCCGTTTTCTCTAGCTTTGAACTCTAATTCCACCATTTACTTGTTGGGTAACACTAGAGACTTACTTCACACTCCGTACTTCCTTTGAAAAATGGGGGTGCCCCTTCCCAAGGCTGTCCTGAAGATTGTGACCGAGATGATGCTTGTAAGGCATTTATGACTTAACAGGAGAACCCGGCAAATAGGAAGAGCTCAGTAAATGTTGGCAGGTTGCTTTTTGTTGTTTGTTTGTTTCTTGCTTTAAATGTACAATAACACTATGGCATTCCAGAAATACCTTGTATATATACTAACCAACAGTAAATCACAGAAACATTTACTTTTCCCGGAGACAGGATGGCCCACTGCTTCAGTCTGGGGACACAGGACACAGACTGTCTGGGTGTGAGCTTCAGTTTTACTCCTTACTGGCTCTGTGACCTTGGGTACCTGACCTGGCCTAGTTTCCTCACGTGTAAGACGGGGGTGGACTAGTCTTGCCTATCCAGCTGTGGTGGGCATCACCCAAGTTCCCACACGGTGAGTCTTCTGTGAACTCTTCCCCTGGTTGGTATGACAGTGATTGCCGCGAGGTTGAGTTTCAATAGGTCGGCACCCAGCCCCCCCTTCCCCTTCTCTTGGAGCATGTGGAAATCTTGCAGTTGTACCTTTTCTCTGTGTCTGAAATGTGTGTAAATCCTTTTAGAAACTATCTAAGGCTCCTGGCAGCTTTAGGATGCAGGAATGTCTTTCTCAAGGATGGGAGCCATCTCTTTTAAACAGAATTGTCCAGGGGACCCCCCCCCACCCCCACCCCGTCTCCCAGTTTCCGTGGGAGCCTGGGAGCCTCCCCTCAGCAGTACCTGTTCCATGCTGCAAAACCACCTCTGTCGTGAAGATAAGGCAAGCTTATTTCTCCTGTGCATGAACCCAATTAACACAGATGGCCGCCCTCAATTAACCAGCTAAATCTAGGGTGAATGGTCTATAATAAATCCTCTTGAGGACTTACTACCATTTATTCTGAAAACACATATGTAATGGGTTGTATCTGCTTGGCTTTATAAAAAGGTGAAATTGCATTCTGTCTTTGCCCTCTCCAAGCAGGTTGCCTGTGCTGTGTATCACATTCTGGTTTAATGCTTTTCAGTATTAAGCACTGAATTTTTCTTTTTCTACTAGTGTTACGGTGAGGCTTTCTGGGGGGAAAGATATTGTTTTTAATTATATCATCTGTGTGACGTATATTGGTAAACTGTATTTGGGTGTCAGATTGCTTTATTTAATGCCTGTCCTCTTCTAGCACAGACTTTACAAGAGGGAAGGGACTGTTTAAAAAGAAATTCTGGGGGGCGCCTGGGTGGCTCAGTGGGTTAAGCCGCTGCCTTCGGCTCAGGTCATGATCTCAGGGTCCTGGGATCGAGTCCCGCATCGGGCTCTCTGCTCAGCGGAGAGCCTGCTTCCCTCTCTCTCTCTCTGCCTGCCTCTCCATCTACATGTGATTTCTCTCTGTCAAATAAATAAATAAAATCTTTAAAAAAAAAAAAAAAAAGAAATTCTGGGGCGCCTGGGTGGCTCAGTGGGTTAAGCCGCTGCCTTCGGCTCAGGTCATGATCTCAGGGTCCTGGGATCAAGTCCCGCATCGGGCTCTCTGCTCAGCAGGGAGCCTGCTTCCTCCTCTCTCTCTGCCTGCCTCTCTGCCTACTTGTGTTCTGTCAAATAAATAAAAAAAATAAATAAAAAAAAAAATAAAAAAAAAAAAAAGAAATTCTGGGGCGCCTGGTGGCTCAGTCCTTAAGCATCTGCCTTCGGCTCAGGTCATATCCTGTCCTGGGATTGAGCTCCACACCGCATCCATCTGGCTCCCTGCTCAGCGGGAAGCCTGCTTCTTCCTCTCCCACTCCCCCTGCTTGTTTTCCCCCTCTCGCTGTCTCTCTGTCAAGGAAATAAATAAAACCTCCCATCCAAGTACTAACCAGGCCTGACCCGGCTTAGCTTCTGAGATCAGACAAGATCAGGCGCATTCAGGGTGATATGGCCGTAGACTAAATAAAGAAAACTTAAAAAAATTCTTAGAGGATGCTAAAATCTGAGCTACTAAAAAGGGATTTGTTAATAATTATCTAATAAAACCCAGCTGATGCTCCCCTGTTCTTCTTTCAAACTACTCTACAGGCTTCTGTGAAATTATGGTAAGGTGCAGCTCTTCAAAACCCAAACTCATTCTCTTTTCTGGAAACAGGGAAGCTTTTGTTCCTCAGGATATGGACCTATGGACTTGAGTGAGTTGTTAGCAGGAAGTTCAGGACCCTGAGGCTTTCCATTGCCATTATTACCACAAATTTAATAGCCCTCATCCTAATTATCTATTTGGGTGTTTGTTGTAATGAACTAAGACATTCAAGTGTGATGTATGCTTCCTCTCTAGACCAAAGGGAAGTGGACTGCAGAGCCCAGAAGGCAATTTATAATCAAGGTCTGATCAAGCATGCGCACACATGCGCACAAGCACACACACACACTACTGCCCCTGCTAGAGAAGCAGCCAAGAATTAATGCATTTAGTAAATGTGTGATCCATCACTGACTGGCTGACATCGGTTAGCCACAAATGACATAGTGGCAAGGGAGAGCAGAGATCACTTGAATTGGAGGATTTTAGGGCTTTCTATCATGCAGAACTGAATAGACTGTGCTTTGCTGAAAACGCTTTAGGGGAGAGTCTTTGCTATGTAATCAATCCCGGTAGCTCAGCACCACCCACGAGGTCTTCCATGGCCTTTCCTCACCCCTCCAGCCTCCTCTCGGGGGCTCCTTCCCTCACACTACGCTCCCCGCCCATTTAATGTGATCTGCAGGTCTCAGAATGGACCCTCCAAGGCTTCCTTCCTGCTCCTGGAAATGTCCTCCCTCCGTTTTCTAGCTGCTGAACACCCTTTCCTTGTTTCAAATGTCATCTCAAGTCACTTCTCCAGCAGGACTGCGTTCTGTCCCCATCATCTCTTATCAGAGCTGCCTAATCCTACACAGCATGCCCTGTGAGCGCAAAGGCCACAGCTTGTAAGCCTCTATGTGCCAAACACCCAGAGCATGGGTGAGCAGAGAGCTGGTGCTCAGTAATTCCGCCCCCCCCCCCCCCAGACTGTTTGAAAGGAGCCTTCGGCTTAGCTATGGACTGAATTGTGTCCCCCATAATTCATACATTGAAGCCTTCCCCACCAAATGGCATTATATTTGGAGATAGGGTCTTTTAGCAGGTAATTAGGGTTAAATGGGGGTCATGGGGGAGGCCCTCATCCAACAGGAATGGTGGCGTTCTAAGAAAAGAAAGTGACGGGAGGGGCAAGCGTGCATAGAACAAAGGCTACGTGAAGACACTGCAAGAAGATGGCCATCTGCGGGACAAAGGGAAAGGCTTCCGGAGAAATCAGACGTGCCTGCACCTTTGATCGTGGACTTCCAGCCTCCAGAGCTGGTAAGAAAATCTCTTTCTGTTGTGTAAGCCACTCAGCCCACCGCAAGTTGTCATGACAGCCCTAGCAGACTAAGATAGGTAGCAACAACCCCAGCCTTTTGGTTTTCTTTGTTGTGGGTAAGTCCTCTGAGGGCCGGGAGACAAAGTTTGCCCCAAGTCATCCAGCTAGTTAACTGAAGACCTGGATTAGAATTCTGGGCGAGACTAGTGTTCTTTCTCTACTAGCTTCCCCCACTCCCCTGCCCCCCAGATAAAAACTTCTTTCAAGGGAATCTCTTGAAACAGAATTGAGGGCGGCTCCCTCGGTCTTGGGGTCCGAAGCCACCCTACCCAGGCTCTCCCTACTTCCCCACCTCTCCTCTGCATTGTACCTCGGCGGTTCTCTAAGGTTTCATGGAATTGACTTTGAATGACTGTCGTACCTCACGCTGCCTCTGTTAACACACACAGTAGCACAGATCTTCCCAATTTGCCGTGTTCTGTCACACTGACATAAAGGATTAGAAACCTGTTGTGAAGGAACAAAGCCAACTGGGTCAGTACCGGCAAGGCATGATGATGGCATGGAGGGTGGTGGGTTAGGATTCCAGAGAAGAAAAGGCCACTGCAGTTGATTTGGCTCTTTCCTGGGGAGATGATACTGATGACTGTAACAGAGAATCATCTAGAAACCGGGGGTGTCCCCACCACAGTTGTGGGATCCATTTTGTAAGTCTGCAAATATATCCATCATCAAATAAAATACATCCATCACAAGGGGTACAGAAGTTTCGGTGAAGCTGCTTTGGTGATGTTCAGGAGAATAAAAATCTGATGGCCTTACAGAAAGCAGCCTCAGAACCGGGCTTTCTAAAGGCCGTATGGCCAAGGCTCCAAATGTGGCCTCTGGATCTTCTTGAATCGGTTTGCAATCATTGGCGTATTTGGGAATATGTAAATTCCAGGATCTTGGCTTGACTTAATCCCCAGGTGATTCTCATTCGCTTTCAAGTTTAAGGTTGTTAGCACTTGGGCTTTGGAATCAAAGAAAAGTCTGAATCTTGGGTCAGCCACTTCCTACCTGTGGACAAGTAATTTTACTTGCCATAGCTTTGGCATTCCTATCTGTGAAATAGGACATAGTACCTATTTTATGGGGTTGTTTGCGGAATCAAGGTCAGCGTTTAATACTCATTCTCCCTGGGGAAAGACAGGAGATGAAATAGTGTAGAAATGAGAAAGGCCTCAGTTCTAAGACCTCCCTGTGAAGTTTTTACTATTTTGACACACACACATTCTTCCTCTGACCTTCTCCCCTCTCATGCTCTCTCTCTCATTCTCTCTCAAAAGAAAAAAAGAAAAGAAAAGAAAAGAAAGAACCCATATAGTCTCTAAGGGCTTTTTTGGAATCAGGCACTTAAAAATAACTCTTGCAGGTTTTATGGGCACTAAGGATGACATCCAAGAGCTGGAATTACAACTCCCTTTCGGGGAAAGCCTTTGGCTTGGGGGAGAAGGGAAGGGCCACAGACTTAACCGTGGGAGAGGACTGTCTACTGTTTTATGGATGTGGTCATACCCTGAGTCAAATCGTGTCCCCAGTAAGAACATCTCCCCAAAAAGCCTAGAAATCAACTGTGATCCTTGTTCCCTGTGAGACTACTGGCTAAGATTTTCAGGTTTCTCTATGATGATAACACTTACCTCTACTGAGCACAGACTGTAGGCCAGGCGATCTGCACAGTACCCCTGAGTGGCAGGTAATATCATTAATTCTGTTTTACCACATGAAAACTAATTCAGTAGATAACAGAGAGCAAAGGCAACGGGATCCTGCTCTGCTGTTTTCTTGAACATTCTACTTTGATATTGCTCACTGGGATAACTCTGAGTCTTCAGATAGTCTTGCCTGTCACTCTACTCCTTTCTTTGCTTTATACAGATGAGACAGGAGTGTCAAATAATACCAGGCTGTGAGCTTGAAATCCAGTGGATGGCATTTAATGAGCATTTGTAAAAAATGTTCTGAATATACTATGATAACAATAAAGTTGTACACATAAGATTGTTTATCATACAAAAAATTAAAAGTAAACTTGATGCCACAATTATGACCTTGGATAAATAAACTGTGGCACTTTCATATTGCCATTTATTTTTAATTTTTAAAAAAGATTTTATTCATTATTTTGAGAGAGAGAGAGGACCCTGAGATCATGACCTGAACCGAAGGCAGCTGCTTAACCAACTGAGCCACCCAGGCTCATATAGCCATTTAAAAGGAATGTAGTTCTAGGAGCGCCTGGGAGGCTCAGTCAGGTGAGAGACTGTCTGTTGGCTCTGGCTCAGGTCTTGATCTCATGGGCTGTGGGATCAAAGCCCACCTCAGGCTCTGCACTCTGTGCTCAGCAGGGGATCTGCTTGAAGATTCTCTCCTTCCAGCCGCCCACCCCTATGCGCATGCGCACTTGCGCGTGCTCTCTAAAATAAGCGAATGTAGATTCCCCCAAAAATAAATAAAATGAGTGTAGATCCAAATTAAAGGAGTGACATCTATAATATATTAAATGAAAATAGGTTATTAAATAGAATATGTGATCCTTTTTTGAAAAGAAAATATGTTTATATATACACAGAAAAAAATATGGAAGGATCTACCCCATACTACATTAATTAAGTTCTGAATGATAGATTTAGGGTGCTTTTTACTTTCTGCATTGTCTGATTTTTGCTTTTTATTTTTTTTGCAATGTGCTGAGTATGCTTTTTTTTTTTTTAAATATTTATTTATTTATTTATTTGCTAGAGAGAGAGAGAGATCACTCTGAGCACAGAGCCGGATGTGGGGCTCAGGGCTCCATCCCAGGACCCTGAGATCATGACCTGAGCTCCATCCCAGGACCCTGAGATCATGACCTGAGCTGGGGGTTTAACCCATTGAGCCACACAGGCACCCCGAGCATGCATTATTTTTATAATCAGAAAAATGCTCTATTATTAAATGCCTGGGAAAGAAAGCGAAATTAAAGATGGTGCCATCTTCAGGGTCTTCATGGATTTGTGCTTGTTTTTCTAAGAGGATGTTAGGAGATGGTGTGAAAAGCCAGCACACCAGGGCGCCTGGGTGGCTCAGTTGGTTAAGCAACTGCCTTGGGCTCAGGTTATGGTCCCGGAGTCCAGGAATCAAGTTCTACATCTGGCTCCCAGCTCCATGGGGAATCTGCTTCTCCCTCTGACCTTCTCTCATGCTCTCTCTCAAATAAATAAATAAAATCTTAAAAAACAAAACAAAACATAGTTAAGAAAAAAAAAAAAAAAAGAAAGAAAGGGAGCACACCAAAAGGAGAGTCATGTGTGGATTTGTAAGCTCTCTTAAGACCCCCCACCCCATACACTCCATGCATTCCTCGGTATAGCACTCAATATGTTCTTGTTGAATGAACGAGCTATGCGAAGAAAATCTCTGACTGATTCACAAAATATTGCACCAGAAGAACACTCTCGTAAGGATGGGAGGAAGTCATAACAATGGGAAAGAATAACTCTCGCTTTCTTTTTCTCAGATTCTGGGTTAGCAGGATTAGCTTGTGTTGAATGTGACTCAACAAGTCCAGCAGATCCCAGAATGAAGGCAGAGCAGGGCAGGAGCTGTTTAAGTCACCGCAAGAGCTGGCTGGGACATGTTTCCCATCGACCTGTCTACACTTCATCTCTTTTCTTCATTATTGTTGCCTTTGGTGGCTGTCACAGATAGGAGGGCTGAAAAATGCTCTCCACAGCACACCCCATTTCTCCTTTGTCCGTTGCTTGTTCACTGTAATAGGACATTATTCTTCCAGAGATAGGGAGCAGATTTCTGGCTCTTAGAAAGGCTTGCCAACCTCCAACCAGACTTCGATGACTTTATTAGGAATTCTGGGGAATGGTGCTTGGCCAGTACAACAGAACGCCAATCCAGGGACCATTCGAAACAGACTCTTAAAAACAAACAACAGAATAAACAAACAAAACCCCAAGACTGTTGTTACTTTGGCAATTGGAGGTCTCTAACGGGAGAGGAAAGTTGGGGTACACACAGGCATGGCACCAGATCAGCAGAAAGGCTCAACAGATGTGTCCAGCAACCGTGGCAGAAACAGAAATTATCTATCGTGCGGGCATTAACAAAAATTAAAGGAACATTCAAAGGCCGCCTACTCTGGTCTGTGGCAGAGGGTGAGGCACACAGGGCATGGCTGGGGAGCTTCCCCGCACCCCTGCCTGTGGGTTCTCTTCCGCCAGGGGCGGGGAAGCACACGCAGCGCCCCCTACAGGCTGTCCCGCAAGCCACATTCCATCTCACATCGCCTGTGTCTCTGGTACACAGATCGTGGAATCAAGCGCAAGGTTCACTGCTCGCCTGAACCTGGTTGGCTGCTGAGGTGCTTTGGCCGGAGGAGGCTTCCCTGTCGCTTGATCTGCGGACTCTAGCTTGCAATCTGTTCTTTCCCATTAGCAATTTATCTCCGCTCTGGGCAGTGAGGTTTTCACCAGACAAGCGTTCAGAACCCACCGAGGAGGGACTGACCCTGTTCTAAAGGGACCAACACAGCCCATTTCCGGGTGTGGTTTCAGCCCCCACGTGTAAGCATCAAGTTGGAGCTGTGGGCGGGGCTACAGCTGGAGGCCACCCTTGAACCCTCTGAGCTCCACATTGAACACATTGAACCCTCTGAGCTCCGCAGGGGGTTGTAGTGCAGGGAAGGAAGGGAATGGGGCACAGATGAAGATAAGGTCTGTAATAATGGCCTGTCACTATTTAGAGCCTTCCTTAGGGTCTCCCTTTGGCTCCGCAGGGCTAGGGCAGTGGGATGCCTTCCGCACTATTCTGCTAAGCTGTGAAATATTCCTTGTAGATGTTTCCAGAGCCCAAGGACTGAATGAGGAGAGAAGAGAGAAGGAAAGAAGACCTGTAAAGAATACAATTAGGGTTGCTCCTTCATAAGAAAAACTGCACTTACATAGCTTTGAGATGGGTACAACACACTAGGTGGAGTGTAGCCGCTTGAATGTTTAAATTGATTTTTTCAAGGCACTCTGTGCATGTTGTTAAAAAAAAAAAAAAAATCAAACCCTGGGGATGGTCTTGTGATAAGAAGAGCCGCCTCACCTCACCGCTTCTCATACTGAATCTTACTCTGGGGAGAAGCTCTCTTTTCATAGCTTCCAGTTTTATTACAGTAGCTCCTTCAAAAGTTGAGATGGTATGCAAATAGTCCCCTATTTATTAATTTATCATGTTTAGATAATATCTGCTGAGTCTCTTCTAGAAAAGAGAATTTGCCTCCATTCCTCCCAGTTTTTAGTTGGTTGCCTTTATGAGTTTAAATACTATGTATACTTATGCCTGTTTGTCTTATTCTCTTTCTGGCTTTGGTCAGACTCAAGTCTTATCTATTTGAGGTGAAGCTATCATGCATTAAAAAAATAGGCCCCAAATGGAGTCACTTGTGCTAAGCCCATGTCACCAAAGGCTTGATACCTAACTTAATTTCTGTTTGAATTCCTTTTCTAGGAGTGGAATCTTAAACCCAGGCTGGAATGAACTGGTCAGCACTAGTGAGGTAATCTGCCTGACAGACCCCTTCCGGCTCCTAAAGGAAGGTGACCTTGTCAACAAACAGTCCATTTGTTGCTAGGAACCTCTTTATTCTGCCCCCCTTTCATATTGTACAGCTCTTCAGAGCTCCTTTCTATCTTCAGGATGAGATGTTGCCTGATTCAGGAAATCACTGAATGAAGTCAACAAGATCTTTAAAATTTACTTATTTAAGTCTCCCTCTCTCTCTCTCTCTCTTTCTCTCTCTCTTTAACACATAGGATTGTTCCTTTACCTTCTACCTATTCAGCTCTGACTTTCTGACACGAGCTTGACTTTTCAAAAGTCAGTTTGGGGATTTTCAACAGATTAGTCAATGAAAACAATTTAGAGAGGAGCCTCCCTTCCTTCTCCTGGAAAACTTAGACTCAACCCAATACCCAAATGCTTTTTGAGAATGCATTCCAGCCATTGTCAAGGTTAGTTTAAGGCCTCTGGTTGCTACATGCCCACACATGACTGCTCATGCGTTGTTCCCACGTATGCCAATGACAGCAGTGGAATCTTATATATCTGTTACAAGGGTGTACTCTCCCTCCTGGCACTGGGCAAGACTCAAGAATATGGGTGCTTCATATTCTCATGACCTAATGGAACACCTAGTGCATGTTAGGCCTTTAATGTTTGTTGGAAAGTATGAGCTTTTCTATTATATATTTTTATATAATTAGACCATCATCTACTATTCAAAGGGATGAGGTATCTTAAAAACATGTCTAAATAGGAAAAAATTAATCAGTGCTGTATTTCTACTCTTATGGTGCCCTGAGTAAGCAGGTATGTATGTGTACATGTGTCTGAGGTTCTGGGTCTTGGAAAGAGTGGTCGGCGTGGCTCTGTGAAGGACGGTCAACCCACAGCAGGTAGCTTTCCTTCTGATGGCTACCCCAGGGGAAGTAAGAGCTTCTAGAAGGAAAGCCAGGGCTGCTTTCTCCAGCTGGGTCTATCAGATCCACTCTTATAACTTGTTCTGACTCTCAGGCTGTTGAGGGTTGTCACAAACAAAACTTAAGCCCAACTCAGAAAGCCCCACCAACAGATCCAGTCCTGAGCCAAGGTGACCCACTTCCAAACATATCCCCAGGATTTCCCTTCTCACTGAAAACTTTCCACAGTTCTCCTGTTAAGCTTTGTTCACATCCAAGCTGACTTTAAGAGGGGGAACACCCCTTTTAAGGCACAAGTGCTTTTTGGAAAAGCCAAACCTCAGAGCAGAGGCTATTGGTTCTCGGTCATTTTCCCCTTGGGCTTGACCACGTCAGTGTCCATGGGACCAATGTCCAGCTGCCATCTTTTTGCCAGAGGAGTTTCTCTGGACACCAGAGCTTTCCCTGCCTATCCATGTGGCAGACTGGAAATGTCAGGGAATCACAGTCCCTTACCACCCCCACCCCTACCAGTCCTTTGTCCATGACTGATGAGAACTGATGTGTAAATATCACCTCCCTACCCTGGGCTTCTAGAGCTCTCTGGCAGGATCCAGCTCCAGTGACTCTAATAGTGGCCTGCATGATAGTACGCTGGATGCCCTTCCTGGCCTGTCTCGCTTCCTCATCTCCTACCAGTGTTTTCTGGGATTTCTTCCTCAACACTACTCACCCTTGATTTCTTGTTTCAGGGTCAGCCTACGGGAGAGCTCAAGCTAAGATAATATTCTTAGAGCATAAATAAGATGATCACCTTACTTCACTCCAGGTATTTCCTACAAAGGAATCACTTTTGCTTTCTGCTTTGCTCTGTGGAGCAGCTACTGGTGTGGCAAGGTTAGGCTCATCTTTACAGGGACCATTTTATGGGAAATGCCTGTCAGCATAACAAGCTTTGGCATGCAAAGAGAAAATACTCTAAATTTCTTTAAGGCACAAGAAGAAAGTCACAAAGAAGATTCTCCCACCCACGGTCAAACGGTGAGCGTAGTAAGCTGCTTTGCGAAGTTATATTGGGCTTCCCTTCCCTCGACCCCTGAGACCCAGGGAGGACTGAAAGAGTTTTAATGTGATTTCTGGAATGTGCTTAACTTTCAGAGCGGGAGCAGCTTAGCCCCTGGGAGAATCCCATTAATATAATTTTGCAGTAGAAAAGCTTCCTATTGCCTAATCTCATTAACTCTGTTTTATGTACAGTAAGTGGGTAAGAGCTGAGTTTGTGACTTGGTAATGGTGCTTAGTGGAATAAAGAAGATATTTTCTGGTTTGCAAAGAGGAGATCCAGCACTCCAGAAATGACCACTTACTGAGATAGGGAATGAGATTGGGGCATGTCTTATCTTTGAGTAGCTGCCATAAAACAACACAGGGTCGGGGGTTGGGAGAGAGAAGGGCTAGTTATCCCATTCTTTCCTCCAACTCTCCTAATCAATAGGACCTTCAGTGTCACCTGGAAAGCACCTGTCAGTAGCCATCTGTACTCACATTTGTAGTTTTGTTTCATTCATTCAACAAATATTAGTTGAGCACATAAGATGTATCAGGCACTGTTCCAGGCACTAGGGTGGTGGGAAAAGAGCATTAAGTCCCAGTCTCACTGAGCTTACATTCAAATGAGGAGACAAACAATAAGCAAACACATATATACTGTAATATATCAGGTGGTTTTAAGTGCTATGAAGAAAAAGAAATCGGGGTAAGAAGAGAGTTGCTATCTTGGGGGTGGGAGGTCAGGGAAGGGTGCTCTGCATGAAGTGAGGGAACAAGACATTTGAGGCATCTCCACCTTCCAGGGAGAGGCATCATTGCCCAAAGGCAAGGGGAGGAGGAAGAGGTAGCTGGAGATGGGAGATGGGCCAACATTGTGGATGAGACAGGTCCTGTTGGAGCTGAGGACCAGGGTAAAGCACTTTGATTTTCACGTGATCAGAAGTCATCGGAGGCTAGGGAACAGGGGAGGGAGGAGATACAAGGTTCAAGGGTGGCTGTGTGTGGCATCTAGACTATAAGGATACCAGGGGAAGCAGAGAGGACAGGAAGCAATGAAGTGTCCTGGGTGAGAGGCAGTGTTGGCTCGGACAGGCTGGCAGGGGTGGAGGTGGTGAGATGTGACTCAGATTCAAGTTGCATTCTTCAGGTACAGCAGCAGAATTCGGTGAAAGTTTGGATGAGGTGTGTGTGTGTTTGTGTGTGGAGGGGGCAGAGGGATATTGATTGATTGATGGATGACTCCAAAGTTTTTGATCCATTTGGATGAGTGAGGTGTTATTTACTGGGATGGGGGACACTGGGAGGAAACAGGTTATTTTTTTTTAAATACTTTACTATTTATTTGAGATAGAGAGAGCACGCACAAGCAGGGGGAGCAGCAAGCAGAGGGAGAAGTAGGCTCCCTGCTGATGTGGAACTCCATCCCAGGACCCTAAGATCATGACCTGAGCTGAAGGCAGACGCTTAACCCACTGAGCCACCCAGGCATCCCGAAACAGGTTATTCTGGAGAAAAATCAGCAGTGTAGTTTTGTACCTGTTGAAGGTGTGAGCTGCCATTAGACATCTCGGTGGCCATGAGAGTCTGCAGTTAGAAGGTTCTGGAGTGCAAGGCAGAGGACTGGAGATTCACAGGTGGGAGTCATCAGTTGTACCAATGGTATTTAAACCCACGAGACTAGAATTCACTCTTAGGGCCTGTAGAAGGGAAGTAGGGAAGCGCAAGGACTGGGGCCCATGCCAGGCTTGCCTTTAGAGGGAGGAGAAGTGGCCTGGGAGCAGGAAAGAGGAACGAGTGAAGTACCGCCCCCTTGCAGCTTCATATTAAAACATTAAACCGAATAGCCAATAAAGTAGAGGGGTCAGTCGTGACTGTCGAGAGTGGAAGGGACAGTAGGTGGGTCCTTTCTCCATCAGTCCATTCTGTCTTCCCCTGAGTTTGGGGGGACCGAAAGCTGTGGAGGAGGGGCTGTTTGAGAGGGTTCTTCCTGTTCCCTTTCCCCTCCGCCACCCTACTTTTCTCTCAAACCTTCCTCAATTTCCCATTCTTCCTCCTTTGCCTTCCACTTCCCTTCCTCCTCTTTTCCCTCCTCTCCATCAGCCAGCCATCCTGGCACGGAGTTTCAGGTGGCTGAGGGCAGGAGGGATGCGCTCCTGAGTCCCAGACCCTTCCTTTCAACGTGCATATACAGCCTCCCCCACCCCCAGGAAGTGGGTCCTAAGTAAGGCCACTTTTCTTTAAACATCCATCCCATGCGGTTCACTAATTAGAAATTCGTAAAGGTTTGAGAAATGACAGAAGGCAAATTCTCCTGAAAGGCGAGTTTATTTGTTCTTCACAGTTCAGGGTGAATCACTTTAATCAGATAATCAGCTAATTTCCCTCCCAACAGCTGGTCGAGATCAGTCTGCTCTATAACTCTATTAAAAAACAACAACAATTCACTAAGAATATGGTGCCTAAGAGTCAGTTAGGAAACAGGAAAATGTAGAGAAATTCCGCCTTGTTGGTTCTGATGATTCTGAGGCAAGTGGCTCGTGAACTGCACTGGGAAACACTGGGGTACACAAGAGTGAATGAACATTGAGGGACAGAGGACATTTTTGGCAATCTGCCAGAATGAAGACCTTCAAACTGACAGAAGGGAGTAGGTCTCAGTGTCCCTGTGGAAAGACAGAGGAAGGGGGGAAGTGATGCCAATACGGAAGGGAATGGAACGAAGCTAATGTCTTCTCTCTGATGTTGTTAGCACCTGACCGCACCCTATGACTTCCAGGGTGTACCCAGGAACCGAACATTTATCACACACCAGACACAGGATTGGGTTTTAAGAACTTTCCAGGTACTGGGGTGCCTGGCTGGCTCAGGTGGAAGAGCATGTGACTCTTGATCTTGGGGTCATGAGTTTAAGCCCCACACTGGGGGGGGGGGGTAGATATTATGTAAATAAATAAAATAATCCCAAACTTCCCAGCCACTATTTCACTTAATTCCTATTACCTTCCTCCGAGGGAGGTATTTTATAATTATTGTGCATGCATTAAGAAGCAACAAAGGTTTTAAGTGGGAGATCTAGCTCTGTTTGGAATCCCTGCCTGGGTGACTCCAAATCTGCCTGTTCAACCACTGTGTGGCACGGCTGAAAAGCGCAGTCTGGGCATCAAAGCTCAAGGGGAAGGCTGTCGTGATCACCTAGGCGCTCAGGAGCAAGCCACAAAGCCTCAGTGACCTACACACTTTCCCCGGGATGGATACTCTGGTGCCCCCTAGTGGCCGCTAAGGGGTGTGCTGAAAATTCCAGGAAGACCCATCAATGAACAGAACAGTCAAGGAACCGAGTCGCAACAGAGGCAGCTCTACAGGACAGAAACATAAGTGATTCTTAAAATACCACCAGCCTCTCACCTGATCAAACACGCAAACCCTCTAATCCCAGTATCTGCGCGTTTCCAGGGAGCTTGAGTTAGAGCCGTGTTCCCATCTTCTGCCTCAGAGACACGTGATACCCTAATTTGCAAATTGCAAGCCACAGCCTTTTAACCTGATCACAGCGGCATACACCTTCTCTCCAACCGTCCGACTCCGAGAACTGACTTCATTTTCATTAATCAATAAGGAAGAGCTCCCCAGCTCGTCTACTAGGCCTGCTTCTATTTTTAACAATCTGTCTGCCAAAGCACTCGTGAGCTAAAAATAGACACATATAATACAATTCATCATGCACTCAGCAGCTGGGAGGAAGCTTAATTTAAGACTCATCCAAGACTAAACACCTTTAAGAAACACACTATTTCATGTAATTATTTATTAATATCATTTTTTAGGAAGTCCTCAATATGAACCCGTTGCTATTTAGTTCGGCTTGAAGAAGTTTCCACAAACCTATTTTGCTATAGTGCTGGCCAAGGTTATAAAATGCTTTGGGACCTCTTTTTTCTTAACTTTAAGCTCTTTTGGTCTCTCCTTGATTTTAATCCATTTTAAGTCTAGATCTCTGCTTCAACTTGATTTTGGGGAATTGGATCCTTTTATAAAACTAGATTTAGCAAATAAAAATAAAGAATTCCTAAATTTCAGATAAACACTGAATGGTTTTTTGGTGTAAGGAAATATTTGGGACCTACCCCAATATTGCATGGTTTGCCTTAGGCTACCATTTAAAAAAAAATATTTTGTTTATTTATTGGAGAGAGAGAGAGAGAGCGAGCAGGAGCAGAGGGAGAGCGAGTAGCCAACTCCCCACTGAGCAGAGAGCCTGACTTGGGGCTGGATCCCAGGACCCTGAGATCATGACCTGAGCTGAAGGCAGATGCTTAACTAACTGAGCCACCCAAGACTTTCCTGGTTTTAGCACTGAAAGTTCTATGTTCTGGAACACCCTTGATCCCAGGCAAATGAGAACCTCAAACCTTGAGAATTTGTTACTACTGAAAAGTCCCATGGGAGAGAAACTTTTTATTTTTTTAAAGAATTTATTTATTTATTTGACAGAGAGAGTGAGAGACACAAGCAGGCAGAGCAGCAGAGGGAGAAGGAGAAGCAGACTCCCCACTGAACAGGGAGCCTGATGTGGGGCTGGATCCCGGGACCCTGGGATCATGACCTGAGCCAAAGGCAGTCGCTTAACAAACTGAGACACCCAGATGCCCCAAAACTTTTCTTATTATAAGTCTTTTGGGGTGCAATTCACCTACCCTAAGTCACGTCTTCTAGTGTACAATTCATTAACTTTTAATATTTTCATAGAGTTGTGTAACCAGCACTACTAACTAATTGTAGAACATTTTCATCAGTGCAAACAGCCTATACTTTCCCATTTTCCCCTCCCTGCAGGCTCTGGAAACCAGACTAATCTACTTTCTGTCTCTATGGATTTGCCTGTTGTGGACATTTTATACAAATGAAATCATGCAATAGATGGTCCGTTAGGACTGGTTTCCTTTAGTTACCATGATGGTCTCAAGTGTCGTCTATGCTGTAACATGAATCAGTGTTTCATTCTTTTTTCTTTATTGCCAAATAATATTCCACTGTACAAATATAGCCATTTTTTTTAAAAAAATTAAATCTTTAGCAGAGAGTTATTTGGGTTGTTTCCACCCCCAAGGCCATTATGGATAATGTTCTACTAACTGCTCTAAACATTGTTGGGGAGTTTTTGTGTGTGCCCGTGTTTTTATTTCTCTTTGTTGTATACCCAGGAGTAGTATTGCCGGGTTCAACTGCAACTGTTTAACTTCTTGAGGAATTTCCAAACGATTTTCCCAAGTGTCTGCATCATTTTACATTCGCATCAACAATATAGGAGGGTTTCAATTTCTCCACTGGTTATGGTCTTTTTGAATCCAGCCATCACGGTGATTGGGAAGAGGTCTTTCTTTGCAGTTTTGATCTATATTATTCTAAAGACTGATGATGTCGAGTGTGTTTTCATGTGCTTATTTGCCATCTGTATATCTTGTGTGTATCATTTGGAGAAATGGCTATTGAAATTCTCTGCCCATTTTAATTGCGTTACCCTTTTGCTGTTGAGTTTCAATAATTTTTTTTTACTTTAAGATTTTATTTATTTATTTGAGAGAGTTAGAGAGAGAGAGCATGAGCAAGGGGAGAAGCAGATGGAGAGGGAGACGCAGACTTGCCACTGAGCAAGGAGGCTGATGCGGGACTCGATCCCAGGACCCTGGAATCATGGCCTGAGCTGCAGGCAGATGCTTAACTGACTGAACAACCCAGGCACCCAGAGTTTTAAGAATTCTTTATATATTTTGGATAAAAGTGCCCTATCAGGTATGTAATTGCAAATAAATTTCCCAGTCTGTGGGTTGCCTGAGAAACATGTTTTTAAGCCAGTGTTTCTCAAATGTTATTAGACCCTGGAGTTCTTCATTTTGATCCTCTATTCAGTATTGAATTTAAATTGTTTGCCTGGTATTGGGGCTCCCAAGATGACGAAGAGCTCCCAGGAGGAGCTCACAGTCTGGTGCAGGAGAGAGAAGCATGCAAACAAATGATTTTAGGGAGACTGGGGAGGGAAAAGTTTCATAAACATCTGGTGCGTCTTCTTTTATCTCTAGCCTTTGGTGCAATGTGGGACACCAGTGGTGATCAATAAATATTTGCAATATAGATTGGATCCGTAGCATCCTGAACTGGAAATCCTCCTGCCCCCCTTTATTGTGTGTGGAGTTGCAATGTTTCTGTTTGTC
Organism: Mustela putorius furo; assembly: GCF_011764305.1. Classification (NCBI taxonomy): domain Eukaryota; kingdom Metazoa; phylum Chordata; class Mammalia; order Carnivora; family Mustelidae; genus Mustela; species Mustela putorius. The sequence continues at coordinate 19,617,450 of NW_025421998.1, forward strand.
ATCTCATTTAAAGCATTCGAAAGGCTTGTTGAGGTCTGAAAAATGTCTTCTCTCTGCTACTAGCAAGTAACAGTTCCATCACTTTTAAATATGCCTAAAGCTTTGAAGATTTTGGTTAAAATAGAGCTATATTATCTGGGAGCTATTATCAGGCAGGTAACATTTTCCTCTGAATTAATTCACCCAGATGGGCTCTAATCACTTGCCAGAACCCAGGACTAGTAAATTTTCCCCAGAGTGTGGAGCTGGCCGATGTCTGGTGGGCTGGGGGGAGGGTAGCGGGAGGGGTGAGGACCTGGGGGTGGGTGCAGGGGGTACTAGTAAGGGGGTCAAAGAAAGAGACACAAAGAGCAGCAAAACCAAATTTTGACTGCACAATTATGCCAGGGCCTGCCTTGCTTATGGGGAACGAGCATTCCAACTCATGAACAGAGAGGACAAATGCATGTAAAATCATTCTCTGCAAGACCATCAAACTGCAGAGTTTTAATGTCACAGAATTAGGGGTGATGGATGAGCCCAGATCACCATGTTCCTATTGTGACTGCTCAGAGCCTCCCAAAACCCAACTCGCTGGGACATAAGAAAGAATGACCTTCACGTTCAAAAGGTTCCCTTTTAGGCACCAAAACACTGTCGGCAGAAAGACACTCTTGAAAAATCTCTCCCGTCTCTTTTTGGATAAATCAAATATTAATTAAAGCAAATAAATTAGATGGCAATTATGTGCAATTGTGAATTGTAGTATTGAGAGGAAACGCTCTTCAGTACAGTTAATTGGCATCAATTGTGATTTGTCCAAATTAATTGAATATCCAGAGCGAGGTTAGTATTTTGAACAGTTTAGTAATAAAGAGAATTAGAGGAATAAGATCAGAGCCCTGCCAGCTATGTACAGATAACATTTCTTGGAAGTCCTATCACATTTCCGGACTCACATTGTGGTCACGCCAACATCAGTGCTTATGTCAGTGAGGGAGGGCTCTGTGGGCCAGTTTTCATGAGGGATTTCCAAAAACTTGCTCACCTACCCCCCACCTCCCACCATTTCCCCATAGAAACACTATCAGGCCCTTCCCACAACCTTCTGAGGGCTGCTGAGACCCTGAGACCAGCTTTGTAACTGGGGCAACTGCAGACCTTTCTTCCACCCTGTGATCTCCCTCCCAGTGAAGCCAGTGGGCAAAGGCAGTGTGCTCTACATAGCTGAAAGCCCTACAGAAATGTAGGAAGACTTCTGCAAAGAAGACATCCAACAGACTCATGAAAAAGTGCACATCACTTGGCATCAGGGAAATACAAATCAAAACCACAGTGAGATACTACCTCACACCAGTCAGAATGGCCAGTCAGGAAACAGCAGGTGTTGGTGAGGATGCGGAGAAAGGGGAACCCTCCTACACAGTTGGTGGGAATGCAAGCTGGTGCAGCCACTCTGGAGAACAGTATGGAGGTTCCTCAAAAAGTCGAAAATACAGCTTCCCTACGACGCAGCAATCACACTACTGGGTATTTACCCCAAAGATACAAATGTAATGACCAGAAGGGGCACGTGCACCCGAATGTTTATCGCAGCAATGTCCACAAGAGCCAAACGATGGAAAGAACCTAGATGTCCATCAACAGATGAATGGATAAAGAAGATGTGGAATATATATACAACGGAATACTATGCAGCCATCAAAAGAAATGAAATCTTGCCATTTGCAATGACGTGAACGGAACTAGAGGGTTTTATGCAAAGCGAAATAAGTCAATCAGAGAAAGACAAATACCATATCATCTCCCTGATAGGAGGAATCTGAGAGGCAAAGTGGGGGCTTGGGAGGTAGGGAAGGAAAAAATGAAACAAGATGGGATGGGGAGGGAGATAAACCGCAAGAGACTAAATCTTAGAAAACAAACTGAGGGTTATTGGGAGGTGGGGAGAGGGTGGTGGGGTTGTGGACACTGGGGAAGGTATGTGCTATGGTGAGTGCTGTGAAGCATGTAAGCCTGATGTTTCACAGAGCTGTACCCCTGGGGCTAATAATACATTATATGTTAAGAAAAAAAAAAAAGAAGAAGAAAATACCTATAGAAGGCTCATGTGTGGGGAGCCAAAGAGGGAAGGATAGGTCCCTAGAAGGCTTGTGTAGCATGCCAGTGGCATTTGGAAGAGTAATCATAGCTCACATTTATCTGGCCGGGCATTATGGCAAGTAATGTACATGAGCTCTTTCCATCGAATTGAACTCTCCTGACATCCCTCTGGGGGAGGGGAACTCAGCTATCACCGTCCCCATGTTATTTTATTTTATTTTTAAAAATATTTTATTTATTTGACAGAGATCACAGATAGGCAGAGAGACAGGCATAGAGAGAGAGAGAGGGGGAAGCAGGCTCCCTGCTGAGCAGAGAGCTCGATGTGGGGCTTGATCCCAGGACCCTGAGATCATGACCAGAGTGAAGGCAGAGGCTTAACCCACTGAGCCACCCAGGCAACCCCCCATTTTATTTTTAAAGAAGATTTATTTATTTGAGAGAGCGTGCACATGGGGAGCGGGGGCAGAGAGGCAGAGAGAGAGTGGGTGGCCCGGGAAAACGAGGCTGTTGAGGCTAACCTCGGCCAGGTGGCCCTCGGTCAGGCGCTGTCACGAATTCCTGCACAGAATTCCTACACGGAGGGGGCCCCCATACACGCCGGCTGACCAAGTGAAGAACACTGTTCTACAGTGCTAACGTTGTGCCAGGCTGCCATCCAGGTACTTCTTGAACATGTATATCCCAACAATTCCGAGAGACAAGTGGTCTTATTATCCCCATTTTACAGACGGTCAAGAGGAAGTGTGGAGAGATTAGGTAACTTGTCGGAGGTCCTGTAACCAGCGGGTGATGGGGCTGGGGTCTTCCTGTGGGCAGTCCGGCTGCTCCAGAGTTTGTGAGCCTGAACACAACAAAACCCACCTCTCTAAGTAGGCTCCACGCTGGGTGTGGAGCCCAATGCGGGGCTTGAACTCAGAACCCTGCGATCAAGACCTGAGCTGCCCAGGCATCCACCATACTGCTTTTCTTGAATAAACATAAGCACATCCGAAGGGTAGAGGTCAGAGTTTTGTTTTGCTTGTTTGTACAGGATTCTGCTGTGTAAGGGGTGGGTTATCTCGGAGGAGGGAACTACTCTTGGGAACCTTCCCGACCCCTGCAGGCCTGCTCGGAAACTTCTCCCTCGGTCCCAGGAGCCACCCACCCTTCATGGCTGGCTTTCTTGTCGACCTCTCTTTGGCAGGGAGTAGGTGATTCAGTCTTTGTTAACTAACAAGCTAACTGCAACTCCATCCACCCATTTCTTGACTGGGCAAGAAGTCAGCGAAGAGGGAATTGGGGGAGGGGCATTGAGAGATGATTTTGGAAATGACGAGAAGAATGACAAAGGCTAGGACGCTGGATGAAGACAGGATTGTGGGAAAAAGAAGAGTAGGGCCAAGATGAAGAAGGGCACTAAAGTTAAAAAAAAAGTGGGGGGGGGACTTTTTTCCCCTAGAGAAATACATCTGTCTGCATCAGGAGGAGACCTGTCCAGCCCAATACAAGATACTTCCTCAGGGCTTTAGTACGTGGCTGATTCTAATTTATGGAGTTCAGGGCTTGATTCTCCCAGGGGTGAAACGGAGAGAGGAGCACGACAGAAGGAAGAGAAAACGGGCTTTGTAAGCAGAGAGAACCAGGTTCAAATCCGGGCCCAGCCAGCGCCTCCCTGTGTGAATGTGAGCCGGTCACCTGACCTGTCTGAGACCCTGCTCTGCTGTCACCTCTACGATGAGGACATTAACTCCTATCAGGGGCTTATGTGAAAACTAAGCCTCCACAAAGGCTTATGTGATAACTAAAGGTGATAACTGAAGGAAGGTGCCTGGCATGCCAGAGGTATTCAATAAATGTTAGTCGCCTTTTTGGCTGCCCCCTGCCATCCTGACCATATGCTGCCCCCATACAAACCAAGACTTTTCCCACACAGGTCCCAGCTGAAGAGGAGAGCCAGTGGAAGAGACAAGACTCTAAAAACCCAGCCCTTGCATTCTGGTATGCCTTCAATGTCACTGAAATGCCTCAGAGGTTTTAGCTATTCTGCTTTATTTGTAATTGGCCAGTGACCGCAAGGTGTGGGCAGACACTCATCAAAAATGGAGGCGAGAGAGTCAGTTTCAGGGGCGCCTGGGTCGCTCAGTGGGTTAAAGCCTCTGCCTTCAGCTCAGGTTATGATCTCAGGGTTCTAGGATCGAGCCCCGCATCAGGCTCTCTGCTTGGTGGGGAGCCTGCTCCGCTCCCCCCCCGCCTGCTTCTCTGCCTACTTGTGATCTCTCTGTCAAATAAATTAAAAAAAAAAAAAGAGTCAATTTCATTTGACCAGAATGCAGTTGGATACACCCATAGGAATAAAAATAAATGCCTCCAACCAGAAGATCAAGACCCCTACTCATCATTTTGGCATCGTTCACTTTATAGGATTTTTTGATGGAGAGAGATAAGTCCAGTGGAAATCAGGGAAAACAACAAAAAATGTGATCTGAAATCAATAACATAAAGCCATTTCTTTTCTTCATTTCCTTTTTTGGGCAGGTCAGGGCTCTAATTAGGAAAAGCCAGTATACCAAAAATGACGGGCAGTTAACAGAGCGTGACTCCTGCTCAGGGTAATTGGGCTAAGCTGTCCACATCGGAGCTAGCTTAAGGGTGCTCAGACATTTGGTTTCCCGGCTATACAACATCTTCCCTCAGACTTTCCTGAGGCTGGGCAGTGCTAGCAGCTGGACTCTTCTCCCAGCTCGGACATGTGCAGGGGCGAGTGTGTGTGTGTGTGTGTGAGAGAGAGAGAGAGAGAGAGAGAGAAAGAGAGAAAGAGAGAGAGAGACAGCTTTACCTCTTTGACTCTCCTGTCCTGAGCCTTGTTCATCTGGTTCTACCTATTTCTGGGTTGTTTTAAGATCCAGTGGGAGTGGGATTTCAACCTCCTTGAAAAGCTGACCCTGGGTGTGGCAGGTTCAGATCCGTGTCCAGCTTTGAGCTTTGCAGGACTGAGGGACATGGGGATCTAGTACCCAGTCTGGGTCTGGGACTTAGGCAAGACCCTACAGGTAGCCAGGGAGCCCAGACCTGCTCTTCTCCAAATCACAGAGGCCAAGTATCAAGCCTTCTGCTGCCTGGAGGGGAGAGGTGGTGTGAACCTCCGTTTCAGGTCAGAGAGAGTGCAGCTCAAATACAGCCCTCTCAGTGTGTGATGCTGGACAATTGCCTCTCATCTCAGAATGCCATTTTCTTATCTGAAAACTAACATGGGTATAATACCACCTACCTGAAAGGTAACAGGAAGCTCGGGGTACTGTTTTAAAGTACCTGGCGCTGGGAGGGGCCTGTCTGTGACAGCTCCTACATCAGAACCTTTCAAGTTCACCCCTGAAGTTCGTTCTCATCTCATCTGCATTGAAACTCAGAGGTTAGGGGACTCTAACTAGCCCTGGTCTGTAACCCCCAGCAACAGTGAGAGGTTGAGTCTTCCCGCTGGCTCACGTTATGGCCTTTCTGGGGTAGTGGTATCTGAGGTTGGTATTCGAGGGAGGTGAATATGGAGAGTATTTTCTATCCCGGAGTCAGTTTGTCTCCTTCTCCTCCTCCATAGGAAAACAAAGTGCTGGAAGATGGGGTGGAGGCGGGGTGGGTTGCAGGGAGGCACTGCCCATCACTGGCCCAAGCGAGTTCTAACCTGCCCACTGCAGGGCCCGAGGTCTCCAGGAGTGAGAAGTCACAATGCTGTTGCCGGAGACTCTCAGCAGCCCTACCACCTGCTCTGTGCCTCCATGCCCATTAGTTCCTTGGTGGTGGTGGGGGGAAGGGTGCAGCGTGGGACCCCTGGCATTCAGCGAAGACCTTAATGGACAGAACAACCTCCAGCTATCTGTGCCAGTCAAAAGCCTGACTGATAGGAATGCTCTGCAGGGAACATCATCTCAAAGGGAAGGGCTACCTCCCCTCCTCCCCAAGGTTCGCTGATGTCACCACTGACCACATCAGAACACCAGGGAGGTTTATGCTTTGACATGATCTTAGCTTTTTCCACAATCCCTTTCATTGCATGTCCTTTATTTAAAAAAAAATTAAATATTTATTTATCTATTTGAGAGAGAGAGAGAGAAAAAGCAGAGGGAGGGAGAGAGCTAAGAAGACTCCATATTGAGCACAGAGCCCAACACGGGGTTCGATCCCCAGACCCTGAGATCATGACCTGAGCTGAAATCAAGAGTCAGAGGCTTAATCGACCCAGGTGCCTTGCTGGCATGTACTTTAAATTTTATGTTCTGCAGGGGCAACATTTGATCTCAGTGTTGTGGGTCTGAGCCCCACATTGGTATAGAGATTACTTAAAAATGAAATCTTTAAAAAAATGTTGTACTCTGATTTCAAGAAATAGCCATGGAAAACAGTTTCTATTGATTATAAATGTGTTGTCAAGGACACTGTCCATTATGTCACTCAGTGTCTTATCTGAAAGGAAATTTATTATAGACTGTATTTCTGAAAACAGCCCCACAAACTTTCTTCTCCTGAGAAAATAGTATGTTACCTTTCTGAGAATGAGAACTGTTTCATTTACTGATCCCAAGAAGCTCAGAATTGAATCTGCAGCTTAGCCACAGCAACCAGAGTAACTTTTATTTATTTATTTTTTAAGGATTTTATTTATTTATTTATTTGAGGTTTAGGGGGAGGTCAGAGGGAGAGAATCCCAAGCAGACTCCATGTTAAGCATGGACCTGGGTGTGGCGTTCAATGTCATGACCCTGAGATCCTGACCTGAACCGAAACCTAGAGACTGATGCCCAAGTGACAGCCACCCAGGTGCCCCCAGGGTACTTTCATGATTAGCACACTGAACTGTGCTCCATTCCTTGGTTCTGATTTTCTCTTTCTCTTTTATTAACAATATAGACTGGGGGGCACCTGGCTGTCTCAGTTGGTGGAGCGGGCAACTCTTGATCTCAGGTTTGTTAAGTTTGAGCCCCACCTTGGGCATAGAGCTTACTTAGAAATAAAATCTAAAACCCCCCCCCAAACCAGTATATGTATCTTTTGTTGCGTGCATATATATATATATATATATATATATATATATATATATATCCTTCCTTATAAGGAATTTTAAAATAGATAAATGCATATATGCTACACACACACTTTGATACTTCATTATATGTGGAGTCAAAGCCCTTTTTGGAGGTACAGCTTTCCTCTGTGGACATAGCTGGCTGGCTGGCTGGCGGTAACATTTACGATGCATTAGCTTACATCGTCAAATGACCTTTGTCAGCCTCTGTGTCTCTGCAGCCTCCCACAGATCTCATGAATCTGGGTTATAGCCTTGGACCTTCTATGGTCTTTGAAGAACCATTAATCTCAAGCTTCAGCATAATACTGCTTGCCCCATTTACCTCATAAAATGCTACGGGGATCATATAAAAAAAAAATAATGAATGCCTTTCGAGTGGAGTCTTTTTGAAAAGATAGAAGAGTGGCTAAAAAATTTCCAGATAAGAGACCAGTATTGTTTGGTGAGCAAAATCAGCATGGGGGTCAGGGGGGCGGGTCCAGAGTGAGGAAGGAGACTCAAATCTGGGAAGCCTTTGCTTGATATTTTCTGATGGCCTCTCCACTCCATTCCTCACACTTCTCCACTGGGTTCTGTGTTCTAGGAGGCGCACTGTCTAGACTGCATGGGCTGGGCTCTTCTGCCCTCAGGCTTCAGCCATGGGAACCACAGGCAGAGAGGCAGGGAGTTAAGCAGAAGGAGGTTGGGGTGCCTTCCATGACTGGGGTTACAAGCTGGGGGCTGCCTTGCTCTACAGAGGGCCCCCACCCACAACCAGGTGCACAAAGAGCTCCAACACTAACTACTACACTTCTCTCCAGCTTCTGTTCACCACCCCCCTAGCGAGGGCTCCCTCTGCTGCTAACCCAGGGAAGCCTCATCGCCCCTCCACTCTCCTTAGCCCTGCCCACAGTTTTGTAAACTCTTCGTTAAACTTTGTAAAAGCTTCATTAAACTCTGCTGAATCGCCCTCCTGTAGGGCACCATGTGGGGTCTGGTGATGTTCCCCTCCAATCCCTCACAAGGCTCACCCCTCACAAAACCTCCTTGTCGTAGATATGCTTGCTCATTTCACAGTGGAGAAAAAAGATAGGGTTAAATCTGTTTCCCAAAGTAGTATAAATTCTAAGCTATGGTATTAAACCCAGATCTGTCTTGTGCCCTTTCTACCTGTTCTCGTAGTTGGGTAAAGTGTTTTTGATGCTGTATTTGTTCACCCCTCTTTCTTCTCCTTCCATACTAGAACACAATCTAATACAATTAGTATAAATTAAAACATATCTGGGGTATATTATATTGAGATAAAGCCTGTATCAACGCTGAGGTGGAGAATTCACCTGCTGTATCCTATCATCTTCTTTTACTTAAAAAAAATGATAAATAACACCTAATTTTATGTGACAGTGGAAAGCCCAAGATTGGCAGGGGAAGTCAGGGATGGCACTGCCTCTGGTAATCATACTGATAAAAACATTCCAGAAAAAAAACTTAAACGATTACATTTTTCTGTCTACTTCAGGCTGGATTCTTAGTCTACTCTCTGTGTCCTACCAAATCTGGAGACAGGAGACATTGGTTTATCTGAATATTTGATTTTTCTAGTTGTTAACATGAGCAAAGGGAGGAGCTAGGAGAGAGAGGCATTCACTGCGAGAGCTTGGAAGTTCTTATGTAATTTATATCCTAGGGAATAAAATATACATCCCAATACTTTTAATCCATTATGTATAGCTGCCATTAAGATAGAGTGGGCCCGGGGCGCCTGGGTGGCTCAGTGTTAAGCCTTTGCATTTGGCTCAGGTCATGATCCTAGGGTCCTGGGATCGAGCCCCACATCAGGCTCACTGCTCAGCAGGGAGCCTGCTTCCCCCTCTCTCTCTGCCTGCTGCTCTGCCTACTTGTGATCTCTGTCAAATAAATAAATAAAATCTTTGAAAAAAAAGAAATAGAGTGGGCCCTTGTGCACCTGAGTGTTTATAGCAGCAATGTCCACAATAGCCAAACTATGGAAAGAACCTAGATGTCCACCAAGAGATGAACGGATAAAGAAGAGGTGGTATATATATACAATGGAATACTATGCAGCCACCAAAAATCAAAATCTTGCCATTTGCAATGACGTGGATAGAACTAGTGGGTATTGTGCCAAGCGAAATAAGTCAATCAGAGAAAGACAATTACCATATGATTGGTCTGATATGAGGAATTTGAGAAGCAGGGTGGGGGGTTTTGGGGGGTAGGGAGGGAAAGAATGAAATGAGATGGGATTGGGAAGGAGACAAACCATAATCTCACAAAACAAACGAGCGTTGATGGGGGTGGGTGGGGGAGAGGGATAGGGTGACTGGGTGATGGACATTGGGGAGGATATGTGCTATGGCGAATGCTATGAATTGTGTAAGCCTGATGATTCACAGACCCATACCCTTGAGGCAAATAATGCATTATATGAAAAAGAAAAAAAAAAGAAGGTAGAATGGGCCCTTATTGTTTACTCTTGGAGTGTGTAGTGGGAAAACCCAGATGCTTTTGCAAAGAGACTACAAAATGATGGGTGTGGTGTGGGAGGGCTGGTGGGGGGGCATAGACCATTCAGATCCATTCCTGGGGTGGCCTCTGGAGGACTGGCCACATAAACCTAGATATCTTTTTAGCCCTGTGCACATACAAGTGAACCCCCAGGATGTTATGAGCATCCTTTATTAGTAGCAAAATGCTTGATCTGCCTTGGACACAGACATAGCAAACGATTAGTCAGTACTCAGAGCTATAACAAATACGATGCCAGGAGTAACCATACCACACAGAGTCCTTACTCAGCAGTGGATTATTTAATAATCAACCCTCCTTGCTTTAGGCAAAAGTCTTAGGTGTCTTGAAAACCTAGTTTGAGTAAATTTATTGGCCATGACATTTCTTCTCTTGTGAATTCCCTGTGCATTTTTTATTTAGGTAGAAATTTAAATTTTTCTTTTTTTTTTTTTTTTCTTGTAAGCTCTATGCCCAACCTGGGGCTTGAACTCATGACCCTGAGATTAAGAGTCACGTGTTCTACGCACTGAGCCAGCCAGAAATTTAAACTTGTAACGTGGTTAAATCTACCATGCATTTCCTTTATGGTTAGTGCTTTAATGTTTTGTTAAGAACAAAAATGTACATATGGACACATGGACTACGTAGATATCTATGTTGTGAATGTAACAATAGTCTAAATATTTAAAGTTTTGCTCATTCCATAGATATTTAATTCATATAAAATTTACTTTTGTGTGTATGAAGAAGGTATAGGATTTAACTTTTCTTTCTCTCTTTGGAGAAGCACTGTTCACTACCAATAGTTAAAAAGTTAACCCCTTATTCATGGGTTTGTAATGCCATTTATGTCATATTCCAGGTATATACATCTAAATAGGTCTCTTCTGGATTCTTGTCTATCAGGGTTTTCTTTTCTTTTTTTTTTTTTTTGCTTGTTTATCCAGATGCAAAAATATTTTAACCATTCTTGGTCTTTCATTCCTTTTAATCAATAGAGGATCAGCCTGCCAAGTTCTGAGACAACTCTATAGGGATTTTGATTGGAATAAATTTGGATTTATAGACTTACAATTGAGGGAGAATTGACATACTTAAAATTCTCAAAGTTTCCATTCATGAACATTTACTCGAACTTCCTTGTATGTCCTTTAGCAAAGTTTTATAATATTTTCTTAAAAATCCAGAGCACATGAGCTACTTTGTTGTCTTTTTCTTTGCTACTGAAACAGTTATAGTTTGATTGATTGTTGTTGGTAGACTCTATTAAATTTTGCATATTAATTATATGTTCAAGAAATACTGCTGAACCATCTTATTGATTCTAGTAGTTTGCCAGGAGATTTTCTTTAATTTTATATCAAGACAACCATACCTTCTGCAAGTAATGAAATTTTGTTACATCTTGTGCAATCCTTATATCTCTTACTTATTTTCTTGCCTCATGCCTCTAACTAGGGCCTCCAGCATCATGTTTTAATGGTAGTAGTGGTGAAGGCATCTCTTGTTTCTGACTTTAAAGGAAGGATGTCTGATGTTTCACAATTAAGAACGATGTTTGTCATGACTTTCTACTAGATATCCTATCAAGGGGCAAGGAAGTTCTCCTGTATTTTAAATTCTCTGTTTAAAAAAAATTTCTTAAATTTCCAAATACTTTTCCCTGTGGCTATAAGGATGAACAGTGACTTTCCAACTCCCACTCTTCAATAATAATAAAGTTGGAGAGTTCAGGTCTAGGCGGGTACACAGAATCAAGGATCTCAGTGGCAGCAGAGATTTGAAGAGAGGAGGCTGGAATTGCCATGTCCCTATCCTCTGAACTTGGAACCTCCCCTGATTACCCATTAACTCCCCCAAAAGTCCCTTCCATGCTCTGTAGTTCCAAGATGTGATTAGTTCTCCACTGGCCTCTGCCAAATCAGTAACCTGCAGTGCCTCCTACTGGTGCTTCCGAACACGGAGCTACAAAAGGTCTGTCTGATCTTTTTTCTTCTGGATAGCCCTTAGGACACGGCCATAATACCCATTTTAAGTACTATCATGATCCTCATTGTTCCTTTCTGAATGCCTACGAAGTTTCTTACAGCCTGGCTTTGAGTGTAGTGTCCAGAGTTGAAATCAGCACTGGATGGACCTGAATCAAATACTGATCAACTGAGGAGGACAATCCCTTCCTTGCAGTAGTTAATTTATCTTTTAGAACTCAAGATTCCATTCGCTTTTCACAGTATTGGTGCCCAAAGACCTTGCCATTTAACTAAATCCCTTGCGCCTTTCCTCTCTATAGCTCCTGACTTATGACCTCTCTGTGCGCTGGGTGTTTCAACCCATGGTCAAGTCTTTATGTTGACCTTTGCTATATTTCATTCTGTTAGAGTAACCTGTTACAATCTTTTGGATCCACATTCTGTTTTCCAGCTATACAATACCCAGCACAGCTTTGTATCCTTTACAAATCTGATAAGCTCATATCTCCATCTGAGTCATTGTTGGGAATGTCAGAGAATGGGGTTGAGGATAAAGCCCTAAGGTCTAACTGGAGGTCCTAGCAGGAAGGCTTAGTCACAAGTATCGTGCAAACATAAATTACAGATTTTAATTATTATCCCATTATTATATGTTATTATTAGATTTAAATCTATAAAATATAGACTGGAGATTTAGACTTGGGAGCCACTGAAATGTGGGAGTGCATGAGAAGTAAAACAGGGGAAAAGGATAATGTAGAGAAAGAAAGAAGATGATAGAAAACGAAGGTCAGAGACTTGAAAGGGGAAGTAGAGCTAGAGAAGGCAAAGAAGGAATCAGTGATTCAGATGGGAACTAGGAGAGTCCAGGGTCATGGTAGGCAAGAGAAGATAGGGAGGCAAGTAGAAGGGTCAAGGTCATTTGGTGTGTTTGTGCAGGAATGGGGGGTGTGGGGGGGCATGCTTGGGGGATGATGCTGATGGAAGGTTTAAAAGCAAGATGAAATCCCAGACCAGTTCTGGAGGCATACTACTGGTAATGCTTTTTTCTTAAGCCAAGTGGTAAGTAAGTAGGTGTTTATCACATGATTATTTATATTTTTTTGAATGCAGGAAATATTCATAATAAAAAGATTAAAAAAAGATTTTGTTTATTTATTTGACAGACAGAGACACAGTGAGAGAGGGAACACAAGCCGCGGGAGTGAGAGAGGGAGAAGCAGGCTTCCCACTGAGCAGGGAGCCCAGTGGGGCCCCAGGACCCTGGGATCATGACCTGAGCCAAAGACGGACGCTTAACCAATGAACTACCAAGATGCCCTACATTTTTTTTTTTTCCCAGAAAAAGTGAATAGATAATGTGGAAGGAGAAGTACTGGCAATAGATTACTTTTAAAAATGAAATTGTAGGGGCACCTGGGTGGCTCAGGTTAAATTCTCTGCCTTCGGCTCAGGTCATGGTCTCAGGGTCCTGGGATAGAGCCCTGCATGGGGCTCTCTGCTCAGTGGGGAGCCTGCTTCCCTTCCTCTCTCTCTGCCTGCCTCTGTCTACTTGTGATCTGTCAAATAAATTAATAAAATCTTAAAAAAACAAAACAAAACCTGGGTGGTTCAATTGTCTGCCTTTGGCTCAGGTCATGATTTCAGGGTCCTGGGACTGAGTCCTGGGCTGAGCTTCCTGCTCAGCGGGGTGTCTCCTTCTCCCTCTGTCTCTCTCCACTCCCCAGTGGCGTGTGTGTGTGTACATGTGTGCCAAAATCAATAAATAAAATCTTTAAAAAAGTGAAACTGTAGTGGTGAAAAAGCAAGAGAAAGAGTAAAAGCTCATGGGGTCGAGGGTACAGGTCATGGTCTTGAGCACATTGATAGTAGAGGGGAAGATGCCAATAGAGAGGAGGGTCTTCACTGTGGGGAAAAAGAAAACAACTGATAGACCAAACTCCAGTGTGCAGAAAGGGGAGGGGATTAAGAATTCAGGAGGCACAATAACTAAAATGTGGGAGCAATGCAAGTGTCTATCAGCAGATGAATGGGTAAGCAAAATGTGACATATATATGATGAAATATTATTCAGCTTTAAAAAAAGAAGGAAATTTTGGGGCCCCTGGGTGGCTCCGTGGGTTAAAGCCTCTGCCTTCAGCTCAGGTCATGATCTCAGGGTCCTGGGATCAAGCCCCGAATCAGGCTCTCTGCCTGGCAGGGAGCCTGCTTCCCCCTCTCTCTTTGCCTACTTGTGATCTCTGTCTGTCAAATGAATAGATAAAATCTTAAAAAAAAAAAAAAAGAAGAAGGAAATTCTGACACATGCTCAACACGAATGTATCTTAAAGACCCTAGGCTGAGTGAAATAAACAGGTCATGAAAAGATAAATACTATATCCACTTATATGAGCCTCCATTCCACTTATAATTGATACTTAGTCAAAATCACAGAGAGAAAGCAACACAGACCTAACTCCAGAAGCAAGAAAAATCTCAAATAAACAACCTAACCTAATACCTAAAGGAGCTAGGGTGAAAAAAAAATAAACAAAGCCTTGATCCAGGAAAAGGAAAGAAATAATACAGATTAAGGCAGAAATAAATGATATAGAAAATAAAAAAATCCCAATACAACAGGCCAATGAAACCAAGAGCTGGTGCTTTGAAAGGATCAACAAAATAAATAAACCTCTAGCAAGACTCATTAAAAAAAGAGCACTCAAATAAACAAAATTACTAATGAAAGAGGAAAAATAACAACAAACACCACAGAAATGCAAACGATTTCAACAGAATACTATGAAAATATATCTGCCAACAAATTGGACAATTTAGAAGAAATGTATAAGTTCCTAGAAACATATAACCTACCAAAACTAATGCAGAAGAAATAGAGAACTTGAGCAGACCAATTATTATCAAGGAAATTGAATCAGTAATCAAAAAACTCCAAAAAAACAGAAGTCCAGGACCAGATGGCTTCACAGGTAAATTCTACCAAATGTTTAAAGAAGACTTCATACTCATTCTTTTTAAACAATTCCAAAAAATACAAGAGAAAGGAAAACTTCCAAATTCATTCTATGAGGTCAGTATCACCCCAATACCAAAACCAGATAAAGACACCACAAAAAAGAAAACTATGGGCCAACAGCTCTCATGAATATGATGCAAATTCCTCAAAAAAATATTGGCCAACTGAATCCAGTAATATATTTAAAAAAATCATACACCATGATCAAGTAGGGTTTATTCCTGGGATGTAAAGGTGGTTCAATATTCACAAAACAATCAACATGATATGTCATATCAATAAGAGAAAGGATAAAAACTGATATGATCATTTCAATAGATGCAGGAAAAAGCATTCGGTAAAGTACAACATCGATCCATGATTTAAAAAAAAAAAAAAAACAAAAAAAAAAACCTCTGCAAAATGGGTCTAGAGGGAACATACCTCAACATAATAAAGACCTTATAGGAAAACTTCACAGCAAACATTATACTCAATGGGAAATAGAGAGCTTTTCCTTTAAGGTCAGGAACAGGACAAGAATGTCTACTCTCACCATTTCTATTTGACATAGCACTGGAAGTCAATGCCACAGCAATTAGACAACATAGAGAAATAAGAAGCATCCAGACTGGTAAGGAAGAAGTAAAACTCTCACTATTTGCAGATGACATGATATTCCATATAGAAAACCTTAAAGACACCATGAAAAATTCACTAGAACTGACAAATTCAGTAAAGTTAAAGTTTATGAAACTGATGTACAGAAATCTGTTGCATACCTGTACACTAAAAAGGAAGGAGCAGAAAATGAGAAAAGGACACAATTTCATTTTCAATTGCACCAAAAATGATAAAATATCTAGGAATAAGCTTAACCAAGGAGGTAAAAGACCTATACCCTGGAACCTATAAGACACTGATAAAAGAAATTCAAGATGACACATAGAAATAGAAAGGCATTTCATGCTCATGGATTGAAAGAAAAAAGTATTGTTAAAATGTCCATACTACATAGAGCAATCTACAGATTTAATGCAATCTATATCAAAATATCAAAAGCATTTTTTATATAACTGGAAAAACAATTCTAAAATTTGTATGGAGCCATGAAAGACTCAGAATAGCCAAAGCAATCTCAAAAAAGAAAAACAAAACTGAAGGTATCACAATTCCAGATTTTAAGTTATATTATGAAGCTGTAATAATTAAAAGAGTATGGTACTGGCATGAAAATAGGCCCATAGATTAATGGAATAGAACAGAAAACCAAGAAATAAGCCCACAATTATATGCTCAATTAATCTTTGACAAAGCAGGAAAAAATAATGGGAAAAGACAGTTTATTCAACAAATGATGTTGGGAAAACTGGACAGCCACACACCAAAGAAAGAGACTGAAACTTTTTCTTTCATTGTACATAAAAAGGAACTCAAATGGATTAAATATCTAAATGTGAGATCTGAAACCATAAAAATCTTCTCACATTGGCCAAAGCAACATTTTTCTAGATAAGTATCCTGAGGCAAGGGAAATAAAAGCAAAAATAAAGTATTGGGACTACATCAAAATAAAATGCTTCTGCACAGGAAGCAACCAACAAAACTAAAAGACAACCTACTAAATAGGAGGAGATATTTGCAAATTACATATCCAGTAAAGGATTAGTATTCAAGATATATAAAGAACCGATACATCTCAATATCCCAAAAATGAACAACCCAATTAAAAATCGGCAGAAGACATGAACAGACATTTCTGCAAAGAAGACATGCAGATGGTCAATGGACACATGAAAAGATGTCCAGCATCATTCATCATCAGGGAAATGCAAATCAAAACTACAATGAGATATCACCGTACACCTACCATGACAGCTGAAATCTAAAACACAAGAAACAACAAGTGCTGGAGAGGATGTAGAGAAAAAAGAATGCAACTTGGTACAGCTACTGTGGGAAAGAGTATGGAATTTCCTCAAAAAGTTAAAAATAGAACTGTCTTATCACCCAGCAATCACACTCCTGGGTATTTATCCCCAAATACAAAAATATTAATTCAAACGGGTATGCACACTTATGTTTATTGTGGCATTATTTACAATAGCTAAACTATGGAGGCAGCCCAATTTCCATTGAAAGATGAATGGATAAAGAAGAGGTGGCATATATACTATACCATATATTTATATAACACTATATTATATATAGTATAATAATATGTAATATAACGTATAATAATATATAATATTATGGAACATATTATGGAATATTATTTAACCACAAAAAAGAATGAAGTCTTGCCATTTGCAACAACACGGATAGAGCTAGAGAGTATGATGCTGAGTGAAATCAGTCAGAGAAAGACAAATACCTTTTGATTTCACTCATATGTGGAGTTTAAGAATCAAAACAAATAAGCAAAGAAAAAAGAGAGAAAGAGAAACCGAGAAATAGACTCTTAACTACAGAGAACTGCTGGTTACCAGAGGGGAGGTGGGTAGGGGAGGGGGAAAATAGGGATTAAAGAGTACACTTATCATGATGGAAAAAAAAGACCAAAATAAAATAAAATGATTAAAAAAAAAGTCATAGAGACAGAAAGCAGAATGGAGGTTCCCAGCAGCTGGGTAGAAGGAATGGGGAGTAGTCTCTGGGGCAGAATAAGGAAAGAGACCAGAGATGAAGGAATAAAAAAGGGGTGATGATTTAAAAAAAATTTTTTTAAAAAAGATTTTATTTATTTATTTGACAGATAGAGAGTACAAGCAGGCAGAGCAGCAGGCAGAGGGAGAGGGAGAAGCAGACTCCCCGCTAAGCAGGGAGCCTGATGTGGGGGTCGATCCCAGGCCCCTGGGATCATGACCTGAGCCGAAGGCAGCTGCTTAACCGACTGAGCTACCCAGGCACCCCAAAAAAGGGTGATGATTTAAGAAAAAAAAAGTTTGAGGTAGACAAGAAGAAATTTGAAGCTGTCACTGGATTAGCTTCATCATGGCACAGGCGCTGGTGGGGTCCCCTGAGGGTGGAGGTGTATTGCAGACTGGAGCAGAGGGCCTGAGGTCTGGGGTCACTTGTGGAAGGGAGGCATGAGGGACCAGTGAGGAATGAAGGAAGGAGGTACCAGGTGGCAAGGAACGCTCAGCGGAGGGAAGCTGTGTGGGGGTACAGTGGACACAGCACCGTTTTGGGGGGCTTTCTTTGGCTCTCCTCAGCTACCTGGGGATGCAGGGGGAGGAAGCAGATAGGGTGCTGGTGGTAATCCTGGACTGAGGGTTCTCAGGGTGGGAGGAAGCAGCTTGGGGTGCTGACAAAGTCTGGGCCTGCCGGAGTGAGACACACACCTCATACATATATTTGGGAGGAGGTCTCTGGAGATAGCTTTTGGGGACCAGATTGGGAGGGGCAGGGGAGGCCTGTGAGCTGTGTGTGCTGTGAGATCTGTGCCTCAGGTCTCACAGCCTGTGGGGGAGCTCCTAGGAAACCCCCTTGTAGTACTGGGGCAGCCTGTAACATTTGTAACGTCAAAGGGGCTGAGGAAAATTCTGACCGATTGATTAGTCAGAATGAAAGATGTCTGCAACGCTAGGTTTCAGGGCCAGTCTATGGGATGTCTGGGACAGTTCTACACAGTTTTCATACTGACAGTGAGATATCTTGAATTGGATTCAGCCTTCCTAGCAGGAGTAGCCTGGGACCCAGCTAGAATCTACCGATTTATTTCAACTAGACTTTACCTATCATAGAAACTGCTACATGGTAATGACTGCATACTGCTATTTCTCTCCTGCAGGACCCTCAGCTAGAAACCTCTCCACTGTTTGAATGTATGGTTTTGTTATCAGGGGTGACGTGGGGGGAGTGCGGTCATGGGAGCCCAGGAAATTTTTACCAGCATTCAGAAAGAAGAAAAAGACTGCATTTCACACACTGAAAGGTGTTAAAACATTAGAATTCTCCAGATGGCATGACAAAGAGGATTCGGTTCCAAATTTACTGCCCCCAGGGGTGGTTTCGCTGGAGTAAGAACAGCCCAGCCGGCAGAGTTATCCTGACATCACAGTAACTCAAGGGAGGTGCAGCTACTTTTCCTAGGAGCGTTTTTTAGAAAGGCAGGCGGGCTACCTGAATGTCCTCAAGATTGCTCCAGGACTTGGGGGGAGGGGTGTGTGTGCTGTTCTTAGTTCTAATTCTAGACTTTTCTATATGACTGAGCAACTTGGTAATTGGGACCCTCTTGAAGCACACATGTCGTTGTCTTGTATCTCCAGAGCCTGGCATCTAAGCCTGCGTCATGGATTTAATACACAAGGAATCACCAGTGGAATAGAAATTAGGTGGCCACACAGTAGTATAAAATATTCACATCGGAGAGCATCACCTCCTGCTTTCTGCCTTATTAGGGGAAGGAACATGACTCTGACAGCTGGAATGGTGTTGACTAAAAGCCTGCATTCTAGAGAAGCAGGCTGCTGGGAGGGAATCCTTGCTTCACTGCTTTCTAGTTGAACAGCCTCACTGAGCTATAGTATCATTATCTGTAAAACAGGGACAATAGATTTGTGCCTCCTTCACAGATCATTGTGAGGATGAAATGAGACAAGAGAGAAGAAGCCCCTGGCACACAGCAGAATCACAACTCTGCTTGGGGGTTGGAAGTCTCTTTGCTATCAGGATTCCCTTTTCCCCTCAAGCCTAGGATTCACCTTTCATTTCTGGCTGGTAGCCGAAATTAACAGAACCTTGGGCAGGTGCCCAGGTCAAAGTACATCCTCAAAACCTGCTTCTTGAAAGAATGTATGTTGAAAGACATTAGCTCTCAATCTCTGGGAATTTCAAAACACATACATACATTAGTCTTACTAAGCAAGTGATTTCAATATTACATGTATACAACAGAATTGTCTGACCCTTAGGTTTTGAGAACACAACAATTCACCGAAATTAACGAAAGTGTCAGGAGGACAGTGGTTCTCAAATTTTACCAAATGCGAGTTTCTGAACTAACTCAAAACACCCTAGAGTCAGAATCTGAAGATCTGGAAAGAGGGTTGTCTCCAGCATCTTAAATCCATCCCCCAGACAGTTGAGGCAACACTTTGGGGCAGCCTAAAGGTCTTTACCGAAAAACTCTAGAGGTCACTTCAAAATGTGATGGGTGCTCAACCAAAAGCAGGAATCTGTTTGTTCTTTTACTTCTCGGTGTCCTTTTTTCTCCAATGGGTGAGAGAAGCATAGGATTGAAATGTCCTTCAGCCATTGACTGGGCTGGGAGAATCTAGTGTTGAGCAAAGCAGACGCACTTAAAAGATTCAGCATGAAGATCTAGAGTCGCTCGGACACACTCTGTGCCTGGAAATCACCCACAAGGGCTATGCTCTTGGACTGTAAAGCTAGGAGCCTCTGTTTCTCAGTCTGACATTTCAGGAGGACTGTATATTCTCATTCAGGATTAAGGAAGAAATATTCTGCAGTGTCGTTATAAATAATTCAACATCTAAGAGAGCTTAATGTGAACCACAAGAATATGACCCACAGGATACTCCAAGTCCAAGAAGAATGCCTCCAGATCAGCATTCAAAGTCTGTTACTAGGAAATATATGCCAGGCCCCTCAGCGGGCAGGGGAGACATTTCTGTGCATTGAGAAGTGATTTTTCTAAGGAATTAGACTCTCCCGGAATCTGGACTCTGCTTTTAACCTCTGTCTGAGGTCACGAGTCTGTTCCGTCACGACGCGGTGATACCTGGCACCGGTCTCCCCTCCCCTGCTAATCTGCTGTCGTGAATGCTGCCTTGAACGGGTCTTAAGATTCAATTATTAATCAGAACCAATTTAACAGGCTGTTGGTGCCAGGAATGAATTTTTTTTTCAATTTGCAAAGCTGGGATAAGCTGATCTAGGAGAATGGTACGATGTCACAGGAAATACATTAAGCTTCCCACGCCTGCCTAAAGAGCTTACGGAGGTTGACAAGAGTGCAAAGAAAGGTGTGTTTGGGTAGATGCATTACTGGTGGATGGAGAGTCGCTATGAGGAATTTATAAGCCAGAGCAACATCAGTTCAGATAAAGTTTTCTTAACCTGGAAGGAAGGGCCAAGTTCCTATACTCTCTCTTGTAGCCACGAGAAGCTACAAGTTTATTAATTATCTCATGAGGCGCCACACTTCAGACAAGAGGGTGATAAGGGACCTAAGTCATTTGCAATATGTGGGGAGTGCAGATGGTCGTGCTGAGTGCAAAAAAGAGATTTAAAAAAAAAAAAGATTTTATTTATGTATTTGAAAGAGAACAGGCAGGGGGAGTGGTGGAGGGAGAAGCAGACTCCCTGCTGAGCAGAGAGCCAGATGTGGGGTTTGATCCCAGGACCCCAGGATCATGACATCAGCTGAAGGCAGCCACTTAACCAATGGAACCACCTAGGTGCCCCTGAGAAGCTACATTCTCGGAGAGGAGCTCTCATAATGAATGGACCTCACCATGGAACCTCAGCTGCACAGTGCATGCACAAGGTCACCTCAAAAGGTGGCCGGGTGCTTATCCAACACAAGAATCTCTTTGTTTTTTCACTTTCACATTTCTTCCTTTTTTCCTCCTGTAGATGAATGGTGGCTAAGATGGAAATTACCTTTAGTCATAGACTGGAAACTTTTTCTGCCCCAAAAGATTAGAATTTCACCTTGGAGGACCTGGATGGTTCAGTTGGTTGAAACTGCCTTTGGCTCAGGTCATGATCTCAGAGTCCTGGTACCAAGTGTAGGGCTCCCCACTCAGCGGGGAGTCTGCTTCTCCCTTTTCCTCTGCCAATCCCCCTGTTTGTGCTCTCTTAAATAAATAAATAAGACCTTAAAAAAAAAAAAAAGAATTTCACCTCTAACTCGGTGCAAGAATTAATACGATCTTCTCCTAGTCAGGGGGTACTGAAGTATAGGCAGTCAGCTGCATAATTTGCAGGCCCAGGGGCTAGAAGAAAATTGCTCAGAAAGTGGGAAAAATTGCCATTAAAGGTATTGCAATACGAAGCTTTTCCCTTTTTTCTTGGGGTCTCTCTGGCCTTGTCATGGCGTTGGAGTTCACTTGTTTTCTTTCTTTCTTTTAAGATTTTATTCATTTATTTGAGAGAAAGAAAGAGTGAGCAAGAGTAGGGTGGGGGAGCAGAGGGAGGGAGAGAAGCAGACCCCCTGCTGAGCAGGGAGGTGGCTGTGGGACTTGATCCCAGGACCCTGAGATTATGTTCCGAGACAGAGGCAGACGCTAACCAGGTGAGCCGCCCAGGAGCACCGCCCCAACTCTTTTTCTTGTTGTAAAATACATGGAACATCAAATTTTCCCTTTTCACCTTTTTAAATATGTTACATGTACATTTTACACATTTTTAAGTGTACAGTTCGGTGGTATCAAATACATTCACACGATTGGGCAACCATCACGAGTCATGGCATATTTTATTTGCTTTTTATTTATTTATTTATAAAAGAATTTATTTATTTATTTGAGAGACAGAGGGAGAGAGAGCACAAGCAGGGGAGAGGAACACAAGGAGAGGCGGAAGCAGACTCCCTGAGCAAGGAGCCGGGGGACCCTGGGATCATGACCTGAGCTGAAGGCAGATGCTAAACCCACCCAGGCATCTCTTTATTTGTTACTTAATGTCCTTCTAGGTAGATAAAGTTCAAACTTTTAATTATTAGCATGAATTTTAGCATTCATTTTTACATTGTGCCGTGCTAGCTTTAAATGTAAATGTCAGAGCATTTAGCTCATTTGTGCAATCCCTGAGATCATATAATTTGTTTTTCATCTCTGGAGGAGGCCTTGAACTGGCTGGAAAATACCAACACAGGTTCGGGAAGATTGGGAAGGAAGAGAGGGTTCCCCTAACTATAGGGTGGGCTGGAGGGAACTGGCTGGGAGCCCCTGCTCTGTGTGCCCACTTGGGCCTGATGACGTCAGCCCTCCCATCTGCTGACAGAGGGATGTATTGTATTGTTGCCTGGCTTGAAGCAGGTCCCTCCCCCTGCCGTGGTCTCCCCAAACATGGTGACAGGTTATCCCCCAGGGGATTGCAATCTCTGTTCTCGGTAACTGGATTGGGAGTGTCCCTTACTGAGTTGTGGCCTCCTGCCTGATGTCCACTGGAAAGAGGCAGCACTGTTGTAGCCTGTCCCCAGGATCCTGCAGGACAGGTGCATACAGCCAGGATCTTCCCCACCCATGCCTGCGCCCTTCCTGGGGTAGAAGGTGGCAGCGGTCACTGGGCAGGCCCTAGAAGAAAAGGCTGGGCAGGCTCAGGTTCCAGGGGACAGGAAAACGGGCAGAGAAATGCCCCTCGTCCTCTAGTTGGGAACATCTGCTGGGTGTGGCAGCAGGAAGCAGGGTCCCAGAAGCAGTCTCCGAGCCTCCCTACCCCTTTGCATGCTCCAAGCTTCCACTACCCAATCAGACTTCACTTACAAAACACAGTTTTAAGCCCGGGGCTGCACAGCATTCAACCCCAAGTGTGGGGTCCTTCTAAGCTTAGGACCCTACAGGACTATGCTGGTTGGTCCTGCACCCTTGGAGCTGACCCTGGTTGTGAGAGCAAAGATCGAGTGAGCCAGAACCGAATCAATGCCCCCTGGGGCGCCTGGGTGGCTCAGTGGGTTAAAGCCTCTGCCTTTGGTTCAGGTCATGATCTCAGAGTCCTGGGATTGAGCCCTGCATCAGGCTCTCTGCTCAGTGGGGAGCCTGCTTCCCCACCCCCCCGCCTGCCTCTCTGCTTGCTTGTGATCTCTGTCTGTCAAATAAATAAGTAAAATCTTAAAAAAAAGAAAAAAAGAATCCATGCCCCTGTCAGCAAGGCCAGCCCTGCCCATTTTCCGGCTCCCAAGAGGAGACCTCTTGGACCCAGAAACATCTCTGTGAAGAGTGGATTTGTTCCTTAGATAAAGCCTTCATGTCTCTCAGTACTGCCCCACGTTCGGCAGTGCCCTCATTTCTCCCCTGCCCACACAGAGTTTTAAGGACGGTGCTTTGTCCTGACCCCACTGCTGGGAGGGTGGGCTGCCCTCCTTCTGGACATGGAGTAAGTTTAAAATTTGAACACTGGTCATGGTTTCTTTTTGGGTGTTCCTTTGCAGCTCTCCTCTTTCTTGCCTCCCTCTCTCCCCCTCTGTCTGCGGAAGGGCAGATGAGACGTCTGTCTTTCAGGTGTGCTTTACAGTAGGTGAGGGGGGCAGTCCCTGCCGGGCAGGGTGCACACTGCTGGGGAGGCCTTTGAAGGCCTGGCTGGGGTGGGTGCCGGCTCTCCAGGATGGAGGGGGGCCCAGCAAGAATGGAGAAAAAGGAGGGGAAACGCTGCAGAAAATCACAGAAACAGAAAACGTGGGGGAGGAGGGCATGGGAGGATGGATAAGGGGAAGAAGATGGAGGAAGGTGGACAGGAAGGGAGCCAGCGCTTTGCCTGCTCCACTGACATACTGGAAAGAATAGAAGCCTGACCCGATCAAGCTGCTGTCCCCAAGCAGACAACATCTGTGCATGTTGTCAGACAATGTCCACGAGAACCAGCCACCAGGAATGTCAGCTCCCAGCCTCCTGCCGGCTCAACATGCCCTGGGAAGTGTGCCTCGGCACGTTAGTCTTCTCGGTCCTTCCCGAAGAATGAGTGCCCTAGGGAGGGTGTGGGTGCCCTGGATGGAACTGGGTTGGGGGTTGAAATGGGCGTGTGACAGGGGACAGAGAAGAATGGCAAATCCTTTCTGGAGTTCCCAGCGGGGCCCTGTGCTGAGGAGAGCTGGGACATTTGATTCACGAGAATCCTCACAGAAATTAATTCTATGTGAGCCAAAGGTACTCATAGGCTCAAGTTTTGAAAACTTGACAAGTTTTGAAAACTGATAATGGTAGAACGAACTAGCCTCTTGGGTCCTCTTGGGAAAGCACCATTAACTCTCTCACTGTTCAAGAATGGAGAAGAAAGGCAACTCACTATTTCGAAGGCTGGCAGCTTAGAGACGACCCACGGTTTCGCTTGGACAAGCCTGGGACGCCACCCCAGAGACCCAGACTCCTAAGAAACCACAGGCTTCCTCTCCTTCCTGGTCTCTCAGGCATTAACATCGCTTTGTTCAGATTATGAGAGAGATCCCACCGAGATTCTCCTCACGGCTGCAGCAACACCCAACTTGTGGCAATATGAGGACTGGAGTACTCTGAGATACTTGCAGGGATCTCTTTCATGACCAGCGAGATGTGAGAACAACCCTTACCTTTAATTCAAGAGAGGAAGCTAACCTGTGCTTGTCCTGCTCGTTCCAGAGCAGAAATCCAAAATGGTGGTCCGTGGGTCACCCACAACAGGGTTACATGGAACGATGGTTTCAAAATCAGATTTCTGCAACCCCACTTCAGAGCTACTAAATCCCTGTGGGGCAGGGATCAGAATCCACATTTTAAATAAGCTGGAAATTTATTATCTTTCATCTGTAGACGTTTGTGAATCGGTGCTTGAAATGGTTCTTGAACCACAGGCGGCCTCAGGAACACCCAGAGGTGGTTGGGCCCCATTCAGAGAGGCTCTGATTCTGTATGGCTGGGGCAGGGCAGGGCCTGAGAGTCTGCTTTTCTTCTCAGTTCCCAAATGATCCTGATGCTGCTGGTCTGGGGACCACGCCTTGAGAATGCCACTGGGTTAGTACAATTACCACAATTTAGTTTTGTGTCCATCAGGGGTAATCTACTTAACTGCTCTCAGGGAGCCCTGAGGACCAGAGTGTGGGAGGCAGGGGTGGTGGCAGGCTTGTTTTCTGTCCCTCTGGGAGGTGAGTGTCTGGGGAGGCCAAGCAGGGCTGCCCAGCCCCCAAGCCAGGCTGGGCTACCCAAGGCCCTCGGGGAGCAAACGCGGGCTGGTGTGTTTGTCAGGCTGCTGGTGGCTGGCTTTTCAGACTCTCAGGAGCTCAGCTTGGTCTCGGGGAAAAGTGGAGGATCAGGTCTGTTCTAGGGCAAGCCTTGAAGGATTGGCCAAATCCCGGACGTCAGGCAGATCCCACAACTAAGCTGGAATCGCTGAGACACCAAAGAAAGCTGAGTTCTTATCCTGTGGTTGGGAACCCACCGGACACGTTCACCTGACAGGCCTCCAGGCTGATGTTGCAGGGGCCTCAGGCCACAGAGGCTCCCTTTATTCCCCACATGGAAAGTGTTCCAGGCTGAGGCCTCCGAACACTTCCCGAGGACACGCAGGGGCAGCCCTCGGTGTGCGCATGGTTCCTCTCCCCCTTGTTCAGACGCCTGCAGTTACCCAAATGGCCACTAGAGGTCTCAGCAGGACAATGATTCTCTTAGGAAGGGCCAGGAAGGACCCAGAAGAAGCCGGGGAAAGTGCCTCTCCCACGGCCCCATGTATGATTCTCCGGCAAAGACAAAAGTAGCGCGAGGAGCTCACCACCTCTGCTCGTCTGTCCAGTATCCTCAGTGGGAGAACTGGTCTTGCACAGCTGCCCAAGGAGGCTGTTTTCCTCTTCATGCTGTGCTAACGGTTGTCCCTGGACAAGGGCTGGGAATTCTAGGGCAATGATGGTTGCCAGGAAGAGGCCCGTGGGCCCTTCGCATCATTTTCAACAGCTGCTCCCTCCAAAGGATGTGGTGGAGAGACATTTTTCAATCCAGTATGAGGTACCATGCAAAGGCAACTTTAAGAATCCTTTAACACAAACTTTCCAGGCAGATTTGGCCTCCTACCTCCCCACTCCACCAAAATCCTGGTGCTGAAATTCTACCCCAGGGATACTCTCTGAGGTCATGGCCTTTTTTTTGCCGGGCTACGTTCTGTCCAGCAGTATTAGAACCTAAGAAGTGAGCAGGCACCTGTCCGTCTCTGTGATTCACGCCCCCTCCCTACCATATCCTGACCTGCTCTTCCCACTCAACTTTGAATCAGGGGCAGCTTCAAGGAAGACAGGTGCAGACCTGATGGGCTACTTTGAGAAAAGATGCACATTAAGCTAAACTTGATATACAGAAGCCAAAATGGGCCAAATTGTTAAATCAAGGGATGGTTCGTTGTTTTATAAAAAAGATCCCTCGTTAAAAATGCCATGGATTTCCTATGGAAAAAACAAGTCCTGTTAAAAATGACATTGTGTATTTGGTTCATATCTGCCCTTCTGTAGTTTTATGTGAAGGAGTGTATCTCACAGCTTGGGTCTGTGAAGAAGGAGTGTATCTCACAGCTTGGGTGGCATCTGTGGGCCTCTGTTGGCTTTCCAATTATTCTTGGATTGCCTCAGAGACTTCCCTGGGCCTGTCACCTCCATAAGCAACACACTGGAAAGAGGCAACATAACCTTGTTTACATACTGGGCTTGGTGTCTTGCGGTGGAGAAGAGGAGACATCAGCTAGATAGCCCCGAACTGCAGAAATCGGAGATGACCAAGTTTGGGGTTTGCTGCGTCTCCCTTGGTTTCACGGGATGGTGTGAGGAGGGCAGGCTGCTTGCTTCTCACCCACACCATCTCCCTCCTGCTTCTGTCCTTGTTCACTTGGTAACAGAGACTTACGGGGCTCTTGCTGGGGTTAGAACAGCCCGATTAGAGCTTTCTTCATAACTCTATAGTGGGAAATGAATACTGCGGGGAGGACCCGCACAAAAGCAGCCGGAGGCTCGTGAGCAAAGTTAGCATTTATATACTTACTGAAACCAGCAGTTCTCACATTCGTTTTATGGGTGAGGAGCCTGAGGTGCAGAGAGGCACTGTAACTTTCCCAGGCTCCCCCAGATATTTATGGCACAGCCAGGACTGGGACCGGAGTCTTTTCTTGGGATGTAGGTTTCTTTGGTTCCATTCACTTTTAAGAAAAAAAGTGAATGGCCGTGCAGGGGGTTCTCCCCCAGTGAGAGATGAGCTGGGATGATGCACTGGGGAGAGGCTTCGATGGAAAGAGGAGGACTGAGATTTAATCCAGCCTCTGCCCCACCATCCTGGGCAAGTTACTGTCCCTCCCAGTCATCGTCTATGAATTAAGGGGTTTGGAGTAAAGGACCCAACATCCCTGAGGACCCGTCAGCTCCAGAATTCTGTGCATGTCTAAATGGCGGGGTGGGGGTCTCAACACGGAGGGGACGCATCTCATGACAGCCCCTTCAATTTTAAGTTCTTGTCATCTCCGACAACTAATTTGGAAAAGTTTCCTCCTTCCTGATGCCTACTGAACACACACTTGAAACTTCAGTGGGACTGAGGACAAGCAGATCCAGCCCCAAGGACAAGAAGATCCAGCCCCAAGGTCATCGGCAGGTGGGGAAGTCTGTACAGTAAGGCGGCGCCAAATTTCAAACATTCCAGATATTCTTTGTCAGGCACAAATTTCTCCTCCACCACTTATTCTGTAAGTCTAGTTTACCACATACTAAATTCACTCGAAGTGGAAATATAGTTTATGTGGATTCAGGGGACACCAAAACACCATTGTGTGAATGAAGCATCATAGAGCCCATCATTTGGCCTCAAACCCATTATTCTCTATGATCACAGGTTTAACATCAGGTATGTGTGTCCATCATATACATAGGTACAGAGGAAATAATAAAGAAACGAGGTACTACTTCTCTCCATGGCTCATTTCAGCGCCGCCACGGCAGGATAGTATTAATTTTCATATAACGTTCACCTCTGCAAAGACTCACAGAACAATAATCTGCTTAGGCTGGCAGCCCCAGAAGGACAGTGCACAGCGAAGGCGTGCGATCGGCGACCACAACCAGCATGGAGAAGCCCACAGATGTTTCCACCCTGTGAAGTCAGGCGTCACGCCAGAATGTGCGCACATGCCCAGCATCCTAAAAGCTGACAATCCGAGGGCTCATTGTCCGAGAACAATGACCTCACGCATTCCCCAGGAGTCCCCGGCTCCTCCCCAGGGCAGGTGCCGGGCTGACGGCGGCATGTGCTCTGGCTCCTGCCCAGGCGCCAGGCGTGGCGGGAGAGAGAAGCACAACTATAAAATCAGGAGCAAGACAGAAGATCTATGGCTTAAAAGTGATGGTTCATGCGGCCCAAGCGCCAAGCGGCGAAAGCGGGAAGCCGGCGGAGAGCAGCGGGGAGAACATGCGGGGGCGGTAGGCAGAAGCGCACAACACAAAAGCCGGACCCACAAGGAGCCATGCTTACACTTACATGGTGTGGTCTCACACTACCTTAGTTTGCTTTAAGCATTTCCGTCGTCTGAGAGTTTGGGAGGGAAAAACAGAAGGGTTAAAGGTAAAATAAATGAAGAGCTTGCACTTCGCGCATGGTTAAAAATAACAAGGTCATTCCGGGCTCTCCCAGTCTTAGTGTGCAAAGGATAGGCACGGGGGTTCATCGTGATGAAAGGCAGAGTTCTGGGAGCCATATCCTGGTTTCCTATCTTGTTCCCACCCCGTGCTAGCTGTGTGACCCCCGCGAGCATCTTATCCTTCCCGCCCTCAGTTTCCTCATCTGTGAAATGGGTCCTACAGGAGCACTTACCTCCTAAGATCGTGGTGAGGAGGGCATGACTGAACACCCACGAAATACCTGATCCTAGTCACCACTGAGCATTATCTAAGTGTTAGGTATCATTGTTATCTTTAGCTTTTACCTTTGGCTTCCTCAGGCAGTACCACCCAGACTAGACAATCAAACGTTAATGGAGAGCCAAGGACTCACAGCGAATCGATGCTCAATAAGGAAAAAACAATAGAAACAAATCAAGCATTCAGGAGAAACAGACAAAGTTAGAAACGCACAGGCTGGGCAGCCGTTTCATGTGTTGCGATCATTCTTTGAGGGCATGATTGCAAATTCCAAAGAAATTCAGAGTAGCTTTTAAAGAAAGATAAATAAAAACCAATCGCGTACCCACAGATCAGGTAGAACCCGGAGGCCCGGTTCATGTCGGACAGTTGAAGGCTGTGGACGTGTCATTAGGGATTACCCTTTGGACTGACGGCGCTGTGTGTTTTCCAACTGGCTTCACACACAGAATTGCTTAAAGGCGAGGACAGGAGGCTAGTGAGAACCAAGTGGTTTACCAGGTCAGGGAGGACAGATTTCACTCCTCTGTTCTTTCCCAGAACTCTTCTGTCAGTTCTGAGTTCACTTGGCAGGACACTGTGGTCCCAAGGGAAAGAAGGGGACGCGGGCGCGCTTCCTGCTTCCTTCTTTTGCTTGCTACCTCTGTCACTTCTTATTCATCACAAGCCCAAGAAAGTTTCCCAGGGGGAACCTTCAGGTTCCTCCTCTGTCACTCTAAGTTTTCCCACTTTCTCCAAGGTGTGGGGGGTTGTGTTAGCTCCCTCTGGAATGGGAGCATCTAGCCAAAGTGATGGGGTTGGTATGGTTGGATGGGCGGGTGCTAAATTTTTCAAATGAAAAAGGAAAAACAACATTGGAGGTTTCCAGCTCGTAGAGGACAGAGGGAACGAATGATAAGCAACGTGTCTGTATCTGTTTTGCCTAAACAACCTCTGCTGGAAAGGGTGAGTCACAGGCTATCCCCACCCCCACCCTGAAGCACAGACATCACCAGGGTGTTCAGCTTCCAGCTACACACAGGGTGTGTGTGTGTGTGTGTGTGTGTGTGTGTGTATCTGTGATGCCCCACCATGGATGCGTGTGCTCTGAGAAGGCTCTTGCTTTAAGTGGAGTTTTAACTTGGATACTATTCTTATGTGCAGAGGTACTCCAGAGTTGAATTCTCCAGCTGCCCGCTGGGCTGCAGGTTCCTCAAGGCTGGGCTGGGTTTTCCTGCCTCGGGCAGCCTCCCACCCTGGGATGGCATGTCTCCTGCTGTAGAAGGGGGCTAGGGCTACCGGTGATCGGTGATCGGTGATGGCAGCTTCATTGGGCAGGGAAGCTGGTTTTTTAAAGACACAGTCTGATTTCTTGATTGGATTATTTGTTCTTTAGGTGTTGAGTTTGATAAGTTCTTTATAGATTAAGACATGGACAGACATCTCTGCAAAGAAGACATCCAAATGGCCAACAGACACATGAAAGAGTGCTCAACATCACTAGGCATCAGGGAAATCCAAATCAAAACCACAGTGAGATACCACCTTACACCAGTCAGAATGGCTACAATTAACCCAGTCAGGAAACAGCAGATGTTGGTGAGGATGTGGAGAAAGGGGAACACTCCTACACTGTTGGTGGGAATGTATGCTGGTGCAGCCATTCTGCAAAACAGTATGGAGGGTCCTCAAGAAGTTGAAAATAGAGTTGCCCTATTACCCACTATTGCACTATTGCCCTATTGCACTACTGGGTATTTACTTTAAAGACACAAATGTAGTGATCCGAAGGGGCACGTGCACCCCTATGTTTATAGCAGCAATGTCTACAATAGCCAAACCATGGAAAGAGCCTAGATGTCCATCAACAGATGAATAGATAAAGAAGATGTGGGGTATATATATATATTTACACACACACACACACACACACACACACACACACACACTGGAATACTATGCAGCCATCAAAACTCTGAAATCTTGCTATTTGCGATGACGTGGATGGAACTAGAGGGTATTATGCTGAGCGAAATAAGTCAATCAGAGAAAGAGAATTATATACTGATATGAGGAATTTGAGAGGGAGGGCGGGGGCTCATGGGGAGAAGGGAAGGAAAAAAATGAAACAAGATGGGACCAGGGACGGAGACAAACCATAAGAGACTCTTAATCTCAGGAAACAAACTGAGTGTTGCTGGGGGAGGCGGGTAGGGATAGGGTGGCTGGGTTATGGACATTGGGGAGGGTATGTGCTATGGTGAGTGCTGTGAAATGCCTAAGCCTGATGATTCACAGACCTGTACCCCTGGGACAGATAATACATTATATGTTAATTAAAAAAAAAATAAAGACACGGTCGGTCTGAGATCTTTCCCAAACACAGGTACTGTTTCAAGGCCACAGGTTATAGGGCTTGGGCTCTGGAACACAGAGAGACACCTTGATCTGCTCAACACCTCTGCAAAGGGACGCTCTTTATGTCATCAGAATGTTGCTCAGGCAAAAGTGCAAATGGAAAGGGGCCGAGGATATTTAGAGAAGCGAAGAGATTTCCAACCAGGGAAAGTAGACCTAATGAATTGATGTTTGCAGAAACGGAGACATTTAAACAGAATTATTAAGCAATTAGCCAAATTATAACTAGGGTGGAAAACACAAGATGATCTCCAAGGGAATTGTTTCAAATAAGTCATTCTCTTGTACTGGAAGGCTTTCATTCTGTACTGTGTGGAAGGTCATTGCTTTAACAGAAGAGAGAGAGGCAGGCACGTCTTTCTGGTTGATGGGACCAGCAAAGTCATGTTTCTGGGAGGCTCAAGGAGCTCATGAGGCCACAGGACCACATCTGGAGGACTGGAGCCCCTGACGCCGAGAAGCTGGCCAGGGCACCATTGTCCTGAAGGGTGAACTCTAGTATGATCCGATGGCTGTAGCTTCTGAGCTCTACTTTGGGTTGAAGGGTCCCATCCTCCCTAAGGCAATACAGATATACCCAGGTGTCAGCTGGTAAGTTTCAGTAGGTAGCCCGAGGAGGAAAAAGGCTCAAAGAATGGGTTCTATCACCAAATGAAGGACTGATGCCAGAGTCATTTTTAGAGTATTCTGATGTTCTCTGCTTTAGCTATAAAGCAGAGACTCAGAGTCCGGTCTCAAGGCCAACTTCTTCTGGATCCCTCTGACCCCTGAGAATTATCCCCCAGGCCATAGGTATCATGTTTCAAGCAAGGCCGAAGCAATGGGACAGCCTTTGTCTGCATCCTTCCAGAGCCGGGGAGGACTTCTCAGAGAAAAGGAATAGCATTACCCCTACCAAAAGTCAGCTCTGGCTTGGTGTTTCTAAGCACACACTCCTCAGACCCAGACAGGCCTGTACCATCACTGGTACTACTGGGCACAGCTGGCTGTTGAGAGGGCTCCCCAAATCCAACAGTCACTCTTAACAGTGGGAGATGAACTAACAGCCTGAGATGCTACTCATTACATCACTTCTTCTATAACATTCAAAACACAAAAGCGGACATAGCTTTTATGTTTCCACTTGATATACTCACACTTAGCGAACAGCTATCTGGTTCCTTGGAAACTTTAAAAAATCCCAAATACTCCCTCTAAGTATTTCTTTTATATCTGGGAGAAGCTGCCTTTTATATCTGAGAGGCTGCCTTCGATCGTTTAATTTCCTACTTCCTAGGTGGTAGCAGGTAACAGGTGGGACGCTGGGTGCAGACGGATTTTCCATCAAATGCATCACCTCCTGGGCCTTCGGCGCTCAGTGGTGGAAAGTAGCAATGAAAAGAACAGATATGGCACAGAGCCCTAGGGAAAATGATTTTTAGCTGAAAGGCCTTTCAGAGGAGAGTTACAACATGGGACTGTAATTTATGGTTGGAATCAGAAATCTAGGCTGGACATGATCTTGGTAATTAATGACCCAGTCTGCTGCTTTGTTTTACACATAAGGCTATGAGCATCTCAGCTTGCTGGAGAGTCAGGGTTAGTGATGGAGCCCCAACTCACGATCTCGATGACGGTGCTGTGTTGCTCCCCAGTTGCAAGAGAAGAACGTAATCTTCTAAGCAATGTTATCCCTTAGGGATTAAAATACAAGCACTGTGCTCAGCCTGCCCTGCTGAGTTTAGAGAGGTTTAAGCTCTTCATAAGCAAAGGACAAAGTTAGGAAGCTGCTTCCATTCCCCCAATAAGAATAAAATCAGATAGTGTGTATGGTCTGCCTTTAAATCACTGATCCTCAAATCTGAATAAACTCTGGACCCCTTTAAAGGAAAATAATCGTCCAAGACCTATGATATACTCCCTTAGCCAACATTTGAGAAACCCTTTGGTAAGAAAGCCAAAATCTCATCCTTTGAAAATGATTCTCAGTTGAGAACTGTCACCGAAGAAAGACAAGTTACGCCTTTATATTTGGTGAAAGGAAAGCATAAAACTTAAACATCCCTACTAAACCCAGTGACCCCCCCCACCCCTCGCAAGAATACAACCCTGAAATTCAGTTCGAGAAACACTGTCCTGGCTCAGAATCCATCTCTCGCTCTCTTCTCTGGGCCCGTTAATGAACTTCCCCTCCAGTTTATGTTTCTTGCCCTCTTTGCTCCTGTGGTAGCTCCCTTTTGTACAGAATGGGTGGTTTTTAGTTCACGGTTTTGCAATGGAGCTGCGTGTCCTGTTAACCTCGTCAGCTGATCGCTCTCATTCTGAATCCTGGTCTTTTGTGGTTTTCTTAGTATTTGCTTTAGATGAAAATCCAGCCTGATCCTGCCTTGGTGGAACGGTATTTTTATTGAAAAATGCGAGTTTTGTGGAAAGAAAGAGCTAGAGGTCCGCATTCTGCCCTCCACCAGCAACAGCCACCGTCTGGATTTCGGGAAATGAAGTTCTACCGGTTAAAATGTACTTTAAACACCTCAGCTGGCCTTGTACGGTAGTTAACTTCCGTGTTTTACAATCTTGCCAATTTAACATCGCCATCCTGTCTTCCCTCTGGGGTGACAGGTGGCTAAAAACACATTTAGATTTTCCTCTGAGGGGGAATTACTCTCTCCTTGACAGGCTCTGTCTGCTCCTGTCTCATAACTAGGAATTTGCCGAGAACCTCCCCTTGGGAACGTCTCTTCCTGCCTACCTGCTTTCATTGACCCCTGGGTCAGAATTCTCGCCATTAAGAATTCATTCCCCAGTGGCGCATGGAAGCATACTAGAATTTCTTTTTGGGTCTTATGGTTGTTGTTGCTATTTTTGTTTTGGAGTTAATGGAAAGCAACTTACAAAAAAATGGGAGGGGTCTCAGTTCTCAGTTCTACATTATTTTGGTCAAGAAAGAAGAAAGGTTGTTTCTTTATACTTGCAACCTTCTAGTACGGTAGCCACTGGACACACGTCACTATTTAAATTTAATTAAAATGAAATTCAATTCAAAATCTAGTTCCTCAGTCTTTTCAACCACATTTCAAGGGCTTGAAAGCCACATGTGTCTAAGGCACATATCAGACACAGCAGTTACAGAACGTTTCTGTCCTTGTTCTTTGCCATTGTGATGTTCTAAAACATCTAATATCCATCAATAAAATTTGGATGCAAGATGTGTACTACATTCTAGAAGTCAGATTCTGAAAAACATAAATATGTAAGACAACCTCCGTCAAAACCCGTCTGTAAGGTGCTGAGGAGAATTATTGAATAAACAATACAGTTGGAAGTCTGGGTGTATTTATGGTCAAGTCACACAAAGCCTTGTCATTTAATTGAGATTCTAAGAAGATCAGCCTTTATTTAAATGAAATGATAGAATGACTTTTGTTAAATGGAGATGTGTATGTGAGGCAGGGGTGGTGGACATGTGTGGGGAGAGCTATCAGAAGCACCTGGGAACTTGCGTCCAACTAGACATTGTCTCCCCTATCCACATAAGACCAGGAGGTTATACCGCTTCTCCAAAGCATCATGGGGAGCTGCTGAAGCCAAGTTCACAGAGCATTAAACATGTATTCTTTCAAGAATGACTTATTGTGCATCTAGTAATATCTGTCACATGTCTTAATACATTACCGTGGAGTATGGTAAAATAAGTAAGTAATGATGCTGGAGTGTGGCAGCTCAGTTCCTGCATGGGCTTTGGAGTCAGCCTGAGTCTGGGTCTGGTATGCTCCAGCTGAGTCCTTAGGCACATTAGCTAACTTCTCCAAGGTCCAGTTTCCTGCATTAAATTGGGGATACTGCTTATTTCATGGGGTTATTATGATGCTTGAATGATAGAAGGTGAACATTCAGTAAAATCTAGTAACTACATTATTATCAGAGTAAATGGTTTTGCGAGGAAGACTCACTGAAAAGCTGTGCTCTTCCTAACTGTAGAGATGGTTCGTTCAACTGATAATGGAATGGTGCTAAAGATGTCCAAGGTGTAAGCTTAATCCCTGTGGCATCCCTTCCCCTGTAGGGTAGACCAGATGCCCCTGCCTTGCAAACATGGGCTCTCAGAAAATTGGGATGACGGTATATGGACAATCAAATATGAGAGCTAAGAATGATCCAAGATGGAGTCAGTTCCAGTTCCTTCCTTCAGAGATGAGCAGACTAAGGTTCAAAATGCTTCCCCAAAGTTTAAACATTGGTGGCAGAGCTGAGGTCAGAACCTAGGGTTTCTGATTTCCTGTCCCATGTTGTATATACATTGATAGCCTCCAAATGGAATAGAAATCTTCGTCACCATGAAACCTTAGGAAAGATGCTTATCGTACTGTCACTGTTTGAAACACACTGCATTAACTTCAGAATGCAGAAACCACACTGGGTACAATTTTCATCTGTCCCCAGAGATAAATTGATATCCTATGAGACATATCTCCTAGAAGGGACACTAAGAGGCAGACTCACAATCTATAAGAGCTCGGTGTTCTTGACATCTAGTCTGTGGTATATCACCGCTTAGCCAGGATACCTCTTCAATTCTTTCTGGAGTATGGCGATGACTAGGAGAACACAGTGGACTCCTGAAAAATAGGGTGCTGGAAGGTGGGACCCAATTTTATGTTCACCACAGCCCTGATACCATCTTTCTTGGTTTTCGATTCCGGGGCAGGTGGTCAACTTCTTGCGTAATCCTTGCTTTTATCTTGTCACCTCTAAAAATCACAAAGGGTGAAAGAACTGTGGACTTTTCAGATTCGAATGCGGTGGCCTTTGTCTTCTGAGCACTCCTTTCTGGCAGGCAGCTATATAGGATGGCTTATTCCAAAGACAGCAATACCTCAGCATGCAGGGCTCGCTGTGCCCAGTGATAGGGAAGAGGGGGCAGGAGAGGCAGGAGGAACATTTAGAATTTTTTTTTTAAAGATTTAATTTATTTGTTTAACAAAGAGAGAGAGAGAGAGAGATTACAAGTAGGCAGAGCAACAGGCAGAGAAGGAAGGAAGCAGGCTCCCTGCCGAGCAGAGAGCCCAATGTGGGGCTCCGTCCCAGGACCCCGAGATCATGACCTGAGCCAAAGGCAGAGGCTTAACCCACTGAACCACCCAGGTGCCCCGGAACATTTAGAAATTTAAGTCCGATTATATCACTCCCTGTTCACAGCCATCCAATAGCTCCCATCACAGTTGGAATGAAATCCAAACTCCTTTTCCTGGCTTAGGAAGCCTGTGGGATCTGACCCCTGCCTCCCTTCCAGCTTCAATGCACCCATTCTCCCCCTCACTATCATCCAACCAAACTGCTCTTCTTCCCATCTTTGGATCTTTGCACTCGCTCTTCCCACCGCGTGAAAGTCTTTCTCACTGGCTGGTGGATCAGTCTTAAATGCCACAACCATGGGGACCCTCCCTGGATAAACAACCTGGGGGGCCACGGTCTAGCTTATCACCTGGTTTAAATTCTCTGCATGGCTCTTACAACTCTGATATTTTCTTGCCTTTTACATTGATTTATTGCCCATCTCTCCCTATCAGAAAACAAACTCTAGGAGATATGGGATTTTGTCTACTTGGCTCATTACTTTATTTCCATCTTCTAGAA
This sequence comes from Mustela putorius furo, assembly GCF_011764305.1. Classification (NCBI taxonomy): domain Eukaryota; kingdom Metazoa; phylum Chordata; class Mammalia; order Carnivora; family Mustelidae; genus Mustela; species Mustela putorius. The sequence continues at coordinate 19,654,616 of NW_025421998.1, forward strand.
CTGTGCTTAACACATAGTAGGTACTCAAAAAACATCAAAGGGAATGAGTGGATGAACAAGGGGCGACCCCTGCAGGTCATATCTCCTGTAAGCTTGCTGGTGCTATTTGTACCTGCAGGGAGTCTCCCAGGCTCTGGATGTTGTCTGCCTAGAGGGCAAAGCATGCAGCCCCATGGAGAGCAAACCTAAATATCACTCTTACTAGTAAAACACACAGCAAACATTGGTTGATTGAACAATATTTCTGGAGTACTTATTCTGTGTCTGATACCAGAGTCTTTAGGAGGATTACCTCAATTAATCTCAATACATCAATCTGGTAGGCACTATTTTCATTTCCGTCAGTGAGGATCAGTAGACTGAGGTCCTAATGGTTAATTGTATCCCCCACAGCCATCCGGATGGTAAGCTGAAGGGCCAAGAATTGAACCTGGGGCATCTGACTCCAGACACCACTCTGTGAAGTGTTGCAGAAAATATAATGGAGCTCATCCAAGGGGAGACTGAAAGGAAGGAAGGAATGGCAAAAAGAAAATGCAAGAGAATGTGAATTTATATGTGTTTAACGATAAAAATCTGGCTGACAGCTGTCTCCTCCCTGCATCAAAATAAAAGGTATTTCTGCCTCTCCAAGTCTACAATGGCCGTCAGTGATCTGAGAACATCAGCTGTTCACCTCAACTGAGGTGAGCAAACTTTTCAGCACTACAGGCATCTAATAAAGGAATTCCTTGGGCATGTTTCATCCAAGCCATCAGGAAACCGAAGCTGCCTTCTCTGCTTCCAGGACCTGAGCAGGCCACACTGAGCAGACCATGCACACACGTGCTGATTAGCTACTCAATGGGACATTGGAAGCACGTCAGCTGGCTTTTGACTCTAGATCTTCCTTCTGTCCACTTGCCACTGTGCAAGTGTTTGTCTCTACTGGACAGTGGCAACAGGCACACTTTATCTGGGCTTGCCATTTTGGTCCCTCTTGTCCAGCCAGACCCCAGTGATGTCTAACAGGTCTCAACAAGTGATTTCAGGAGGAAAATGATGCTACAGAATATTTAAAGTCAGGAGGCCAACACGCCGGGGCTGTCTAGGCACATCTAGGAGATACAGAAGAGGGAGACAGGGGTGAAGATTCAGAAGGAGCCTGGGGCTGGGTCCTCATGGAACCCAGAGACAGGAGAGTCCTCCTGAGGATTTGGTTATTCTAACCATCTGGTCTGACCTTTGCATCAAGTAGTAATACTAAATAGAAAGATCCCAAGACAAGGTAGCGAGCCATGACAGGAAAAGAGCTTGCTGAGGTGGATGAGAGAGTACTCTAAATGAGAAATAACAAGAGCAAAAGACACACTTTAAGACTCAATTGGCCAGGTTAAATGTGCTTTACGGAAGTATTACTCCATGACACACTTGGGCAGAATGAACATGGGTTGTGAAGAAAACGCTCTCCTCAGATGTATGCACTCAAGCCCGTGAATTAGAGTCCCTGAATGTGTAGCTGGGAGAGAAATTTGGTCCTTCATAGCTACCCTTTATGTTCTCTATGTTCATTGGGGGATGTAATGCTGTGGGTATTAACAGCGCCTGACAGAGCGATGGACAATACAACCAACTCTAGATTTTCTACCCAAAAGGGCCACTGAAAGCTATCTGGTGCATCTAAGCCCTCAAACACTCCAAACATTCAAGTCTATCTTCTGTGGCGAGCTCTGTTATGGGAGCAGAAAATAACAAAGGACAACGCTGACTTCTAGAAGGTTTATTCCATCTCAAAGTTCTCTTACTATTCCAGCTTGGCTTCCACCAAAACGCAACTGAAATGGCAAAACACGGAAAAACAGGAGAAGCGCTGTCCTGTGCTCACACAATGATCATTGAGTTCTGCTGTGGGAGCCACATCTGAAGAGAAATCTAGTTCAAAGAAGAATGTGCAGGATTCTGACAATACTGTTTGACCAGAAGGACCTTGGGGCAGGCTTGGTGGAGCTGAGATGGCCTGATGAGCACAGGACAGCGCTTTCAAATATGCAAAGGGTTGTGGTCTAGAAGAGGGTCGGGCCTCCTTTGCAGGATCCCCAAAGTGTGGTGGAGGCCTCAGAGGGATGGGTTTTCACCCAGAGATGGAAGACATCTTCTGAGGGAGACAGCGTGTTGAGATGAGCCAAACGTTTCCAAGAGAGCTTTAAGAATAAATTAAATAAAATACCTATTATTCACTGAATACCTTGCATTTGCTGGATGCTTTACATAAAAAGAGAGAGACTGCTAATTATCCAGTACCTATTCTCACCTTTTGCCACAATCCCTTATATTGTTGGGAGTGGTAATGTTTCCAGCTAAAACCAACTTTTCCAGTCTCTCTTGAAGATAGGTATGGCCAATGAGTTATAAATAGTTGGGTGAATTATAAATAAAAGTTGTTGGATTAAAAACTCAGCCAGGAGGCAGACTTTTTTGTCCTTCCCTCTTCCTCCTTGTTCCTGTCTGAAATGCAAATGTGACGGTTGGAGCTGCAGCAACCGTCTTATGATCACAAGGTAATCTCAAGGATAAAAACCACGAAAACAAGGAAATTGGGGCATTCCCGATGTTATGGAGCCTTCTTGTCTACCCTAGACTGCTACCATTAGACTTCATAAGCTACAAAGAAAAGTCAACCTCTACTGGGTTTAACACATTATTATTTAGGTTTTCTGTTATATGCAGCTGACTTAATGCTAAAATACCCCTTATTTCATTTAATTCTCACAACAATTCTGATGCTGGGTCTCATCACATCCATTTCATAGATAGGGAGATGAAGCCTTCCAGAAGTTACATAGCTTGCCCAAGGTCACACCACCAGATAGTTGTAGAGTCAAGATTTTATTGGGCATCAACCTGACCCCACATCCATCCTATTGCCATATTGCTTCTCCTTTCACGGAGTAGCTAATGTGTGATGGCAAATTCTGTACAAGCATATTGGATATCTGTGGACTATTCTTGCTGTCTACATACTCTGTAGTCCATCAGGCTCACTGTTGCTCAGCCCATGCCAACCTGAGTGGACAAGTGAAGTGAACATCTGTATGCTTCTGACCTCAGTCCCAGTTCTTTCCATCTCCCATCTGAGAACATACTCTCTCTCTCTCAGACTTGCTTGAAATGGATAATAAAGACTAAGTCCTGTTCCATCTTGAGTGACTAGACTCTCTGCTTCCAGTGTCCACTCTGTGTCTCTAGCCACCACCAGAATCACATGAACATAATTCACAGAAGGCAGGTCACAAGCTGGGGCCCTGGGCTTTCCAAGCTCTAAATCTTGTTTGAATAGTTTATTAGCCATCTCTCTCTCTTTTTTTTTTTCCCCAGCTTAGTGGCCGTATCAGCAAATGTGGAGGTTGATTTACAGTTAGTACTTTGTGCACTCTCTGAAGTGGAGCGAAAAATTGAAAGGCTTATGTCAAGCCCATTCATTCACAGGCACATTCAAGATCAAATTAATTTTAAAGCTCTTATGGGCTAATTTAATGTTTCTAAGTTTTGCTTTACAAATCTATAGTGATTTTTTTATGGCATAATATATATTTCAAGCTGAAGCTATTGTCGACTTGGAAATACGGTTTTTTATATAGCACATTCTGGGATGAAATACATTGTCCGATGAGAGGCTGAGCTCAGAATGGAGAAACCCCAAAACTGCTTAATAAGTCCAATTACCTGGAGACAATTATCCAAAAGGGCTCAGAGTCAGGGAATGTTGTAGCTGGAAGGGCCAAGGAATGATCCAGTCCAGCCCATTTTAGAGATGGGGAAGACCTAGAACAGTTAAGTAGCAGTCAGGGTCAAGTAGCTGGTTAGGACCAGACTTGGCCTACAACTCGGGCCTTCCAAAATCTTCATTCAGATAAAAGATACCAACAAAATAGTTGGGCAATAGAATTTTCTGGAATGAACTCATCTTCCTTCACTGAAGTTACCTGTTAATCTCAAGAGCTGTCAGTGCTGCTCTCTGTGTCCTGCGCTGTAGGACTGGCTCTGTGTCTGACAGCATACAATCATGCATCACTATTTCTGTACATCACACATGCTACTGTATCTAATCCTTCTGTTGGACCTGTCTCTGCTCACCTCCTCCTGCAGACTAGGAAGTTCTGCAGAGCTGGACTCCATGTTACTTTGGTTTTGCAGCCCTTACAGGGTATGGCCCCAAGCCAGTCACACAGTGGACACTCAACAAGCACTACTTGGGAGAAGGAACAATGAAAACAAAGAAACCTCTGGGTATCAGCCCACTGTCCTTTGAAATTCTACCTTTGGTTTTTCCTTCCCACCATATCCTTTCTCTCTGTGTTGGCCTTTTGCGGAAGATCACAGCCATTCCAAACTTCTGTTTCATCAAGGATTCCCCCAAGCTGATACGGCTTATTTGGTCTTAGGGGGTGCACGCAGATGGGTTTGCTAACGTGCCACTGTCAGCCCTTAGAGGGCTCCGTGTGAATTAGAGAAAGCAACGCCTTCCTCTAGGCTGGTCGTTCTCAGCCAGGGGGATCTTTGGATCCTAGAGGACATTTGGCAAAGCCTGGATATATTTTGGATTATTATAACTGAGGGATCCCATGGGTTTATAATGGGTAGAGGTCAAGAATGTCACTAAATATTCTATTATATTCAGGAAAATTCCCTCCCTGAAAAGAAGCAGTTGGTCTAGGTCAATTGTGGTGACAATGAGAAACCGTGCAGCAGAAAAAATTTCAGAATTAGACAAAAATTATTTAGGGACTTTTTATGTCTGATAAGTGTGTTATACTAAGCATTTAGCATTTCCTGCGGCAAATACCTCCTTGGGCCATGACTGAATACTTCTGGACACTGGCATTTACAAACACTCTAATTAAACTAGAATTGTATTTAGGCTCTGTGTTTTCTACTTTTGATAAAGACCCTTCAGACAAAGACCAGTTCTGGAATACAGCCTGAGCCGGGGGTTACTGAAGTCCCACCCAATCACCTTGTCTCACAGAAATCTCCTTAGGTGATAAAGCTCCATTCATGGTCATTGGGTGTCAGTCACTGAAAGACAGTCACCACTTCCTTCTCCAGGTGATACTGCCACCAAGCTCTATGTTCGCTATAGCCCCTCATGCCTTGCTAAAGAGCAACTCCTTTCTCTGGTGTTGATGTCTTTTTAATATATGCAGGCTGTTATCTCTACCCTACAATTCAGGGGAGCTAAGTAGCTCTCTAAAACTCTTGGTAAATTTACCAACCTTTGATTACAGTACTTAATCTGTGTTTGCAAAGTACTTCACCTATATTCTTATTTGTGCAATTTATTGTACCTAAATGAGGTTTCACTTGGAGCTGGGAGAACTGGTTATTTTGTTCATTTCTCTGGGAACTCCTGCTTTTGCAACTCTAGAAGCTCTGCTACTTTAGGCCTTCTTTAAAAATGGCACCACTAGAAGGGCACCTGGGTGACTCAGTGGGTTAAAGCCTCTGCCCTCGGCTCAGGTCATGATCCCAGGGTCCTGGGATAGGGCCCTGCATTGGGCTCTTTGCTCAGTGGGGAGCCTGCTTCCCCCTCTCTTTGCCTACTTATGATCTCTCTCTCTGTCAAATAAATAAAAAATCTTTTAAAAAAAGGCGCCACTAGGTTTTATAAAGCAGTGTGGCAAGGAGGTCACATCAGAGACCACAAATTCAGTGTCCCACATTATTTGCATCACATGGAATACCCTTAAAAGGTCCAGTCTTTGTCTTCTAGAACCTTGGGGCCCACACAGCTTTATCTCCTAGAACTTGAAGATTTGGTGCTGTGGAACAGGGACAGGTGAATATACTTAGGGGATAATTCATTCTCCCATTACAGAACATTCCCTACCTCAGGTCTCACTTCAGAGGGAATCTGCATTAACTGCCTCTTGCCAGTAGCTGCAAGTGCTTCTAAATGGGAATTCCTTACTTCTTGCCTCTTCTCCTCCTGAAGAGTCAGCCCTGCTGTGCTGTGGGGTAGATGTTGTTAGCAGAAGACTGTGCTGCTTAGGAGTGGTCCACACAGCCTTGGAGAAGGATGTGGGGCAGTCTCTCCACCCTCAGTTTCCATTGTCTTCCCCACTATGGACACTTGCTAAGAATTACGGAATGGGCTTTCTTTGGCAAGCACTCACCAACCCTGTTTATTAAAAAATTCAACACCACATAATTTTTTTTTTCAAAGCAGAAAACATGCACTAAAGATTAGTCTGGGTATTCAGAAGAAGTGATGGTAGCAAGATGGCTGAATCCAACATTTGTCACTTGTATCCCCTCTGCAAGAACTGTTTGGAATCTGTCCACAGCTGGAAGTGCCTTTGTGGGAGGTGTGGGATCCAGGTGGAAAACTGTGACACCCCGGGGTAGTTCAAGAAGGAGGAGAACTGTTTTAGGAGACACACCTGCACCCAGGAAGCTGAGCCACCAACCATTGCCCCAACTATAAACCCAGAAACAACACCATACCCTTGAGGACTAGACTATAGGCCCATTCAGCTTTGGTTTTATCACCAGCACCATATGCCAAGGGAATCCAGGAGGAGTCTCGCCACCTGGGTGTCAAGTCATAGACATCTGTGGAGGCCGAGAAAATTAAGGCCATCCCACCTCAAGTTTAGCTGATGTGGGAAACGGAGAAGAAAATCATTAAAATTCCTCACCTATTGACAAGCCCTTGAAACAGACAGAGTAGCTCTCCCCTGGGGGCTTAACTGTCCTCACCTTGAGATTTTGCTAAGGACCATCCTAGCCTGAAAGACCCCCTACCCTGACAGGTCCGATCAAAATCCTGTAAGTCTACTTTAACAATTCCTTTAGGAAACTTTATCTCTAAACCTCCAAGATAGTGTCGAGAATCATTCCCAAGTATATGACCCACTGATAGACATCTAAAGGGTCTCACAAGAAGATTTTTATTATAGGTAATGAATAACCTTTTCCTCAGACAATGGCTAGCCCCTCAAGGTCCTGGAGACCCCGCTTCCAAAATTCCTTAGAGACTTACGTCATCCATAACCCCCTTTGTCCTCACCCACCGCCAAGTCCACCCCTACTCTGCCTTTGAAAACTCTGACTGTAATCTGGCTCGGGGTCCAAGTCCCTACTCCGCTGTGTCGGGTATACTTGGGCCCAAGCTTAAGCTTGTCAAATAAACCCTTGTGTGATTGCATCGGTGCTTGGCTCCTTGGTGGTCTCTCGGACGCGAAAACTTGGGCACAACAATCAGACCTCAGTCCTGGCTGCAGACCCTAAAGTGCCCTGTGAACCAGCTCCAGAAACTCTCAGCCATGGTCTAGAAGTCCCAGGAGAACACTATCTTAGACAAAAATTTGAGATTAGATGCTGTGAAGAGAGTAAGGGGAATAGTTTGACTTTACCTTCATCACCCTACCCCCATGGTGGCACAGCTCCTGGCTCAGAGAGCTCTTCTAGGCCTATAATTTCTCCCATGGGGGAAAGTAAGAGTGTGAGTGAGTGCCCAGTTTCCCCATTTGCATGGGGCACTGCTAAAGAGGCCGACTTATCTCTTGACAAGTCTTAAGCTGTCCATTGATGGAACCAAAAGATATCAAGAGGATGTGGACCGGGGAAGCCTGGGTGGCTCAGTGGGTTAAAGCTTCTGCCTTTGGCTCAGGTCATGATCTCAGGGTCCTGGGATCGAGCCCTGCATCGGGGTCTTTGCTCAGCAGGGAGCCTGCTTCCTCCTCTCTCTTTCTGCCTGCTGCTCTGCCTACTTGTGATCTCTGTCTGTCAAATAAATAAATAAAATCTTAAAAAAAAAAAAAGAGGATGTGGACCCTACTAGTCACATGGAAACTGTCAGAACAAACAGTCTGAGTTTTTAGAGTTCCAGAAGGAGAAGAGAGGGAAGAGGAAGGTAGAAAGCTTTTTAAAGAAATAATGGCAGAGAACTTCCAACATTTGGGGCAAGTTTTGGGCATCCAAGTTCATGAAGCTCACAGGTCTCTAAACTCAACTTAAAGAGGTATTCTCCAAGTACTATCTTACAGTAGTCCCCCCTTGTCTGCAGGGGATACTTTCTAAGACCCCCAGTGGATACCTGAAACTGGACAGTACTAAGCCCTATATAGGCTATTTAAAAAAAAATATTTTATTTATTTATTTGACAAGGAGAGAGAGATCACAAGCAGACAGAGAGGCAGGCGGGGGTGGGGGGAGGCAGGCTCCCTGCTGAGCAGAGAGCCTGATGTGGGGCTCGATCCCAGGACCCTGAGATCATGACCTGAGCTGAAGGCAGAGACTCAACCCTCTGAGCCACCCAGGCGCCCCTATACCATGTTTTTTGCTATTCGTATATATCTATGATAAAGCTTAATTTATAAATTAGGCAGTCTGAGATTAATAACTAATGAGAAAATTAAATAATTATAACAATATATTATAATAAAAGTTATGAAATATGGCCTCTCACTCAAAATACTCTATTGTATTGTACTCACCCTTCTTGTGATGATGTGAAATGATAAAATGCCTGTGTGATGAGGTGCCTATGTGATGAGACTCTCGCTTTGTGACATAGCATTAGGCTGTTACTGACCTTCTGATGATACATCAGGAGGAGGATCATCTGCTTCTGGACCACAGTTGAGTATGGCCATGGATAAGGGAGACTACATAAAATAAAACTGCCAAAGACAGAATCTTTAAAGTAGGAAGAGAAAAGAAGCTTGTAATTTACAAGAAAACCCCAATAAAGCCAATAGTGGATATTTCAGCAGAAACCTTACAGGCCAGGAGAGAGTCGGTTAATATAGTCAAAAGTGCTAAAATTTAAAGACTGCCAACCAAGCATACTCTATATGGCAAAGCTATCTTTCAGAAATGAATGTGAGATAAAGATCTTCCCAGATAAACAAAAGCTGAGAAAGTTCATCATCACAAGATGTGCCTTAAAAGAAATGTTGAAAGGAGTTCTTTAAGCTGAAATGAAAGGATGCTAATTAGTAGAGAAAATATGAAATTCTACAACACACTGGTAAAGGTAAGTATATAGTAAAATTCAGAATACTATAATGTGGTGGTGTGTTAACAACTTAACTGTAATATAAAAGGTTAAAGGACAAAAATATTTTAAAAACTATAGCTACAATAACTTGTTAATGAGTACATAATATAAAAAGTAGTAGGTTGTGACAATAAAAATATAAAAGGGAAGACTAAAACAGTATGTGATTTGTATGTGATTGATGTTAAGTTATCAGTATAAAATAAACAGTTAAGCATAAGGTGCTTTATGCAAACTTCATGGTAACCACAAAGTAAAACCTACAAAAGATAAGAAGAAAAGAATCAGATCATACCACTACAGAAATCATTTCACAAAGGCAAACATCATGACAGGAAGAAAGGAACATGGGAACTTCAAAACAGCCAGAAAACAATCACTGTGATGACATTAGTAAGTCCTTACCTATTAACAGTTACTCCGAAGGTAAATGGATTAAATTCTCCAATAAAAATGCATAGCATGATTGAATGGATAAAAACCAGACCTAGCCACAAGATGCCTACTAGAGACACTTCAGCCTCAAGGACTATAGGTTGAAAGTGAATGAATGCAAAAACTTTTTCATCCAAGTGGAACTAAAAGAGAGCTATATTTATATTAGGAAAAATTAATTTCAATTCAAAAGCTGTAATGAGAGAAAGGAGACCATTACAGATAAAGATGGGGGAATCTATCTATCTATCTACATAGGTACGTGATGGAATATTACTTAGCAATAAAAAAAGAATGAAATCTTGCCATCTGCAACAACATGGATGGAGCTAGAGCATATAATGATAAATGAAATAAGTCATAGAAAGACAAATATCATATGATTTTACTCATATGTGGGATTTAGGCAACAAACCAATGAAAAAAGGAGACAAACAAATGAAAAAGAGAAACAAACAAAAAACCAGGCTCTTGACTATAGAGAACAAATTCATGGTTACCAGAGGAGAGATGGGTGGGGGGAATGGGTGGAATGGGTGAAGGAGGTTAAGAATGTGCTTATTATGAAGAGCACTGAATAATGTACAGACTTGTTGAATCACTATATTGTACACCTGAAACTAATATAATACTGCACGTTAGTTACACTGGAATCTAAATAAATAAATAAATAAATAAATAAATGAAAAAATGTTATATAATTCATCAAGAAGATATAATAATTGGAAATATATATGTATCTAACACCAGAGCACTCAAATATATTAAGCAAACACTAACAGATCTAAAAAGAAAAACAGATACGATAATAAGGTGGGGACTTCAATATCCCACCTTAAAGCAATAGAGAGATCCTCCAGACAGAAAATCAGTAAGGACTTGAACTATACTTTAGACCAATGGGCCTAACGAATATACACAGAACGTTCTATCCCAAAGCAGCACAATACACCTTCTTTGCAAGCAAACACAGAACATTCTCCAAAATTGATCATAGGTTAGGTCACAAACCAAGTCTTAGCAAATTTAAAATAGAAATAATACCAAGTATTTTTTCCAACTATAAATCAGTAATAGGAGAAAAACTGGAAAATTCACAAACATTTGAAAATTAAACAATAAACTTTTGAACAACCAATGGGTCAAAGTAGAAATCAAAAAGGAAATAAAAAAGTATCTTTAGACAAATTAAAATGAAAACACAACATGTCCAAAGTTATGGGATGCATCAAAGAGAGTTCTCAGAGGGAAATAGTGATAAATGTCTAACTTAAGAAAAGAAAGATCTCAAATAAACAACCTAACTATATACTTCAAAAAATTACACCAATATTAGTAAAAGAAAGGAAATAACAAAGATAAGAGTTGAAATAAACGAAATAGAGATTAGAAGGACAATAGAAAAGGTCAATGAAACTAAGAGCTGTTGTTTTTAAAGATAAATTGACAAAACTTTAGCTAGAGTAAGGAAAAAAGAGAAGACTCATACAGATAAAATCAGAAATGAAAGAGGAGACATTACAGCTGATACCATACAAATACAAAGATTGTAAGAGACTACTATGAATGACTATATACCAACAAACTGGATAACCTAGAAGAAACAGATAAATTCCAAGAAACCTACAGCCTTCAAAGACTGAATCTTGAAGAAACAGGAAATCTGAACAGATCAACAATAAGGAGATTGAATTAGTAATAAGAAACTTCCCAACAAACGAAGTCCTCTACCAGATCGCTTCTATGGTAAATTCTTCCAAACATTGCTTTTTAAAAAAGATTTTATGCATATATTTGAGGGGAGGAGTGGGGCAAATGGGGAGGAAGAAGAAGAGAGAGAATTTCAAGCAGACTGTGCTCAGCACAGAGCCCAATGTGGGGCTTGATCTCTCCATCCTGAGATCATGACCTGAGCCGAAACCAAGAGTTGGATGCCAAACTGACTGAGCCACCCAGGAGCCCCTCTACCAAATATTTAAGGAAGAATTAATGACACTCCTTCTCAAACTCTTCCAAAAACTGAAGAAAAGGGAACATTTCCAAGCTCCACTATGAGGTTGACATTACTTTGATACCCAAACCAGCCATTACAAGAAAAGAAAACTATAGGTCAATATTCCTGATGGATCTGGATACAAAAATTCTCAATCCACTGGCAAACAAAGAGCTCTCACATCATGACCAAGGGGGATTTATCTCTGGGGTGCAAGGATGGTTTAACATACAACATCCTTTCATGATAAAATGTTCAACAAAGTAAATATAGAAAGAACATGCAGCAACACATGAAGGTTCATATAGGACAGATCCACAACTAATATTGTATTCAATGGTGACAGGTTGAAAGCTTTTCCTCTAAGATCAGGAGCAAGACAAGGGTGCTCACTTTTACCACTGCTATTTTTTATTTATTTATTTTTTTTACCACTGCTATTTAATATAGCACTGGAGGTCCTAAACCGGCAATAAGGCAAGAAAAAGAAAAAAAAAAGGCATCTAAATAGTTGAGGAGGAAGTGAAATTGTGCCTTTTTGCAAAGGGTATGGTCTTACATATAGAATGTCCTAAAGACTCCACAAGAAAATTGTTAGAACTAGTAAATGCATTCAACAAAGTTGCAGGATACTAAATCAATATACAGAACTCAGTTATATTTCTATACATTAACAACGAACTATCAGAAAGAGAAATTAGGAAATGCCATTTACAATGGCGTCAAAAATAATAAAATGCCTAGGAATAAATTTACCCAAGAAGGTGAAAGATCAGTACACTAACCTATGACACTGATGAAAAAAATTGAAGACACATATAAATGCAAAGATGTCCTGTACTCATGGACTGTAAGAACTAATATATTAAGAATGTCCATACCACCCCAAATGATCTATAGATTCAGTGCTATCTTCATCAAAATTCCAATGACATTTTTCACAGAAATAGAACAAGTGATTCTAAAATTTTTGTGGAACCACAGAAGACCCCAAATCACCAGAGTAATCCTGAAAAAGAGAAACAAAGCTGGAGGCATCAGCCTTCCTGATACCCAGAACTATTATCTTACAAAACTACAGTACAAAGCAGACACACAGACCAATGGAACAGAATCAACAGCCCTGTAATAAACCCTTGCATTCTGGCAACCAATATTTGACAAGGGAGCCAAGAATACTCAATGGGAAAAGCATAGTCTCCTCAAGAAATAACGATGGGAAAATTGGGTAATCCCAAGCAGAAGAATGAAACATTAACTCTATGTTATGCCATTCACAATATTTACTCAATGGATTAAAGACTTAAGCGTAAGCCTTGAAACTATAAAATTCTTTTTTAAAAAAAGATTTTATTTACTTTTTTGAGAGAGAGCAAGCATGGGGGGCAAAGAGGGAGAGATGATTTCAAGCAGACTCTGTGCTGAGTACAGGGCTTGACACAGGGCTGGATCCCACAACCCTGAGATCAGGACCCTAGCTGAGACCAAGAGATGGACACTTAACTGACTGAGCCACCCAAGTGCCCTGAAACCATAAAATTCTTGAAGAAAACATAGAGAAAAAGACCCTTGACATTGGTCTTGCCAATGATTTTCTTTTTTTAAACACTAAAAGCCCAAGCAACAGAAGCAAAAAATCAGCAAGTATAGTTGCACCCTTCTGCACAGCAGAACAATCAGGACAATGAGAAGTCAACCTATGGAATGGGAGAAAAATATCTGCAAACCACCATCTGATAAGAGGTTAATATTCAAAACATGTAAGACATGTTTTGAATATTACTACAACTCAATGGCAAAACAAAAAAAAAACCCTCCCCCAAACCAAACAATCTGATAAAAAAGGGGCAGAGATTCAAATTAAAACCACATTGAGATATCACCTTACACCAGTTAGAATGGCCAAAATTAGCAAGACAGGAAACAACATGTGTTAGAGGAGATGTGGAGAAAGGGGAACCCTCTTATACTGTTGGTGGGAATGCAAGTTGGTGTAGCCCCTTTGGAGAACAGTGTGGAGATTCCTCAAGAAATTAAAAATAGAACTTCCCTATGACCCTGCAATTGCACTCCTGGGTATTTACCCCAAAGATACAGATGCAGTGAAAAGAAGGGCCATCTGTACCCCAATGTTTATAGCAGCAATGGCCATGGTCGCCAAACTGTGGAAAGAACCAAGATGCGCTTCAACGGCCGAATGGATAAGGAAGATGTGGTCCATATACACTATGGAGTATTATGCCTCCATCAGAAAGGACGAATACCCAACTTTTGTAGCAACATGGACAGGACTGGAAGAGATTATGCTGAGTGAAATAAGTCAAGCAGAGAGAGTCAATTATCATATAGTTTCACTTATTTGTGGAGCATAACAAATAGCATGGAGGACATGGGGAGTTAGAGAGGAGAAGGGAGTTGGGGGAAATTGGAAGGGGAGGTGAACCATGAGAGACTATGGACTCTGAAAAACAATCTGAGGGTTTTGAAGGGGCGGGGGGTGGAAGGTTGGGGTACCAGGTGTTGGGTATTATAGAGGGCACGGATTGCATGGACACTGGGTGTGGTGCAAAAACAATGAATACTGTTATGCTGAAAATAAATAAAAAATAAATTAAAAAAAAAGAAAGGTAAAAAAAAATGGGCAGAGAACTTGAATAGACATTTTTTAAAAAAAGACAAAAATGGCCAATAGGTACATGCAAAGATGTTCAATGTTACTGGTTATCAGGGAAGTGCAAACAAAGCCCCAGGAGATATCACCTCATGCCTATTTGAGTGGCTCTCATCAAAATTCAAGGGATCACAAGTGTTGGTGAGGATGTGGAGAAAAGGGAATCCTTGTGCACCATTGGTGGGAATGTAAATTGGTATAACCTCTGTGGAAATACAGTGTAGAGGTTCTTCAGGAAATTGAAGATTGAATTACCGTATGATTCAGCAATCCCACTTCTGGGCATGTATTCAAAGGAAGTGAAAGCAGAATCTGCACGATGCAGAATTATTCACAATAGCCAAGATGTGAAAACAATCTAAGTGTGCATGTGTGGATAAATGGATAATGAAGATGTGGTGTGTATGTTTATATATAATGGAGTATTATTCAACCGTGAGAAAGAAGGAAATTCTGCTGTTTGCAACAATATGCATGGATCTTGAGGGCAATTATGCTAAATGAAATAAGTCAGACAGAAAAGACAAATATTGCATGATCTCGCTTATATATGGAATCTCAAAGGGCCAAAGCTGAATTCACAGACAGTGTGGAATGATCATGGTCAGAGGCTGGGTGGTGGGGGAAATGGACAGATGTTGGTCAAAGGGTATAAACTTCCAGGTATAAGATGACTAAATTCTGGAGATGAGTGTATATAGCGCGGAAACGATGGCTAGTGATACTGTGGCATACACTTGAACGTGGCCAAGAGAATACATCTAAAATGCTCTCATCCTTCCCTCCAAAGAGACAACAATGTGAGGTGATAGAAGCATTAACTCACCCTATTTTGGTAATCATCTTACAATAGATATGTGTATCAAATTGTCACGTTGTACACCTTCAACTCATACAATGTTGTACGTCTGTTACATGTCAATAAAACTGGGGAAAAAAACTTAGATAATGATTATTCTAATAACTGCACCAATGCCTTGAAAGTTCCATTTTTGGACTTAGTTTTGCACAGGCCAATACTAGGGAGAAAGCCCTGGTGAGGTGTTTGAATTCCCAGAGGAAGGGAAAGTGCAGTCAAGTTTTAGTGGAGGAAACCCTGGGTGGTGTGTGTGTGTGTGTGTGTCTGTCTAGGCTTCGGTTTGGGATCAAATCCTGAAAATGCTTGAAGTCAGTGTCAGGACAGACTGATTGGGGCGCTTACTGTGTTTGCTTTCCTTGGCAGTGGGTGCCTTGCAAAGGAACGGGAGGCCTGTCCTCCTCCTCCAGAGAGGGCATGGCCAGGATCTTGCAACACAGAGCTCTCTGCTTCTTTTGCCTGCGGGGGGACGGGTGGTGGTTTGGTTATGGTGTCTCCCTAAGCTGGTGCTCCTTGAGGTGGCCCAGAGTGAGGTGAGGTGCCAGGCCAGAGAGAGAAATAGGTTCTGCACGGTGCTGGGAGCACAGGAACTGAAGAAAGCTGGGCACTGGGTAGGCTGCTTGGGATCCTGGGGAAAGACCCCCGGAAACACCAGTTCACCTGCCTCCTGACTTTGTCTAGGACTTCAGCCGAGCCTGAAACTGCGGCACCACCCATCCCCCCCATCTCCCCCCACCCCCCACCCCCGGTTCCCCATTCCCCCACCAGCATCATCTCTGCTACTGACTTGACAGGGCGTGGTTGGCTTACAAAAATGTATCCTGAGCAGCTCACATTTCTTTGAGTATCTTCCTTTTCCTAATCAAACCCCAGAGAAGCATTTCAGCTTCTCAGATGCTGAGCAGGAGCACTGACACTTTAATCCGGAGCCGAGGTACGTTATTAGCACTCTGCTCACCCTTTTCATTCATTTGCTTCTCTTGCAGAAGCAGCCGCCTGTACGCTTTTTTTTTTTTTTTCCTACACTGAGAATGATAAATGGGCTCGGCATTTCCCACTCTCATATTTTTGCATGGTCTGTGAATGCACGTGCATTTTCCAATTTTCAGATATAACATGTCCAGATGTGTATGAGAGAGAAGGTGCAAAGCTCCCAATGAGCCCAATTTTCCCGGAGAGTATTCTCTAATAATATAACTATGGGGTCCAATTGTTACACACATAAGGACGCGGAACAGAGACAGGGCTTTCTCTCTCATTAATAAAAAGTCACAATCAGCTCACCTTGTGCACTGCTCGGATTCTAGTTCTTCCATCAGAGGCCTGGCGACGGTGGGACCGTCGTGGCCACTGAAACTTCCCCATGGTCGTGTTTGTCTCTTTGTAATTTCTGAAATTGAACATTCCTTGACAAATTGTGTGTGTCTTTAAAAATGCAGGCTGCCATGCTGGATTTATAAAGCTGGCTTGGCATCTCTATTAAGGGAGGCAAAAATCAACGAACTCCAGTATGAAAGAACTGGACTCCTGAGCGGTCGTGATTACCTTCAAGCAAAGGACTTCCTTGTGAACAGTGTTTAAAGTGATTAATTTGGCTGCTGTGACATGGGGTATTAGTGCTGAAGGACATATACTTTATATTACAGAAATCATACAACTGCTGCTTTTTATGAGACAAGAAGAAAAAAAAGGCTCAGGCTTGCTACTGTAAATTTTAATTTTTTTTCTGCTGGGGTATTGGGAAATCATTCAGAAGCAAGGGTCAGAGTTTTTTGTGTGTGTAATCGCATTGGAGGCTCCTAGGCAAGGCTAATTTTAAGTGGTCGAGAGTAGGGTTCCCCCTTCCCTCCAGATCCAAATGGACAAGAGGAATATATTGTTTTGGAGACAGATGAAGGGCAGCAAAGATGTTTGCCTCAAATCGAACCGTGGTGAGCCGTGGTGTAGTCCTGGTGGTGATATGCTAATTGCGATGGTTGTAAACAGGGACCATCTGTTTGAAAATTATTGGAAATGCAAGCACATTCCCTATCATTCATGTGATTTACTACTCTCTTAGCAGGATCAAGATGAAAAATTTTCAGTTGCATTTACAGGGATCAAATTAAGCTGATATTAAATCCAGTTAGTAATGCTGGGAATGGTTTGGGCTTTGCCTAATGCTTAAAGGCACGTAAAATAAACGTTGTGAATACTGACAGGGGCCATGATCTATTTTCTCATAAACTCCTACATAGCTGTGAAATGTACAGGCAGTTTCTTCTACATAGCAGGCGTATGATGGGAAAAGAGAATCTCACAGCTTGTGATGGCATTACCAGATTAAAAAAGGGGGGAAAACCTAAAAATGAGCACTTAGATGAAATCTCAAAGATCTTGAGTTTGCATAGGAAGTCCCCCCCCCCTTTTTTAGCGAGAGAGAGAGAGAGCAAGAGAGGAGGAAAGATTTATTAGGACAACAGATTCCCAAACCCAACCCATGTAAATAACCACGTTATAGGAAAGGTGAAATGCCTTCTGTTTTTCTAGCGTGGCTCCAGTTTCCCCCTTCTGAGTTCTTTTGAACATCTGAAATTTAGGTTATTGATTATTTTACTTATAAACTGGAGTCCACAGTGCTATGTTCACCCCAGGGTCAAGTACAAAAGAATCTCAGCAGAGTAAAGTATAAAACTGAAAATGCAATGCCTGGCATTAAAAAACAAAAATCATGATGGATATTTGAAGATGCAATGATATTGGGCTGCCCAGGTCGGCTGCTTTAGGCAGGCAAGGAATTCCACAAACAAGGCAAGATTTTCTGGAGAACTTCCTGGCCCTGTTGATGGGGACCGATTTGGTAGATTGCCCAGCGGGTGGCGGGAAGACTTACTTAGCTTGAAATCGACAGAAAACAAAGCCGAGCAGAAGAATGAACCACTGTACTCCTCAGGGAGTGTAGACACACTCTTCCCTAAGAGCTGCGAACGAGCCAGATGACACCCCTTCCTTCTGGTAAAACAAACCCTCTCTTCTCCTGTTTTCTCCTCACTTCTTGCTCTAAGCAAGCAACGCCCGACAGAACTTTCTGTGACGCTGGACATGTTCTCGGCCCGCGCAGTCTAATACAATGGCCGCTACTCGTCCTCTGAACTCTAGCCAGCACCACTGAGGAAATGAATTGTGTTTCATGCTGATTAACTTCAATTTAAAGAGCCAGCGTGGGTCTAAGTGCTTGGTGCTGGACTAGTGTTTCAATTACAGGCTTTATGATAAGTGGACAATAGGGGGATTTCACAGGACAGTTGGTGATGGAGCGCAAGGGAGGGGCCCTTCGGAGCCGGAGGGAGTGGTGGCGGGTCTGAGGGGCCTCGTATGGGATAAGGAGGAGCAAAACGCTGCTGTCATGGGAGGAAGCTTCCAAACCTAAAACTGTCACTTGGCCCATCAGGGAAGGCCTCGGAATGCTGGGATGTGAGCCCTGGGGGTTGTGTAATAAAGCGCAGGCAGGCATACTCTTGCTCCTCGGTGCTGGTCCCAGACTAAAGGGGAGACAGGTATAAGAGCAAAGAATATACTATCAATCTAAAGGCAAGCATATAAGTATGTCAGGAGACTGGGGAAAGGATGGATTTCAGAGACTGTGTTGGAAAGCAGGTTGTTGAGAAAACAAAAAAGGGTGGCATTTAATGAGAAGACTTCCCAGGGAATGAGGAGGATGTGTTCCCCATTTGGGGTTCGGATGGGTCAAGACAAAGGTTAGAGACAGTGAATCAGGTGAGCGGGAAAAGGGGAGGCATGTGAAGGTTATGCATTCAGGCTAAAAAAAATCAGAGCCTTTACCCAGCCCATCAACACTACACCTGCTATACTATACCCAGAGTATACTATACCCACTATACCCAGAGTATCAGCTGGGCACAGAAAATACTGGACATGGCTCGAGTCTCAGGGACATTATAAGAAAGACGGGTAGTTCAGCCATGCATGGACAGAGACAAACAGCAACGCAAAACAATGCTATGTGAGGTGTGCAGGGAGGCAGGATGGAGCTCCTCCCTTCAGAGCTGGAGAAGCCCTTGTGTGTTGGGGTGGTGGGGCAGGTTGCGGAAGGCTCGGAGCAGACCAGAGTCTGGGTGGAAAGTGGATGAGGCAGGAAAAGAAGGTGGAGGGGACCTACAGAATGACTGGGGAGGTAATGTTCGCAAGTTAAAGCAGTCATTGCCAAAAGCATGTGTTTGACCCAGGCAGAGGACTCTGGAAGGTCAGGAGACAGAGAGTTAGCGAGGCAGGCTTGGAAAGTACATTTTCTTTTCTTTCAGTTTTAAAAAAAATATTTATTTATTACAGAGGAAGAGAGAAAGAGCACGAGCAGGGGGAGGGGTTGGAGGGAGAGAAACTCAAGCAGAGTCTGTGCTCAGTGCCAAGCCCTATGTAGGCCTTGATCCCACAGCCCTGAGATCATGACCTGAGCTGAAACCAAGAGACAGGCGCCTAACTGACTGAGGCACCCAGGCACCCTGGAAAGTGCCTTCTCTATTAAAAATGTTGTGGTGTTAAAACAGCATGAGTCTGGGAGACTCCAGGGAGAGGTGGTAACCAGAGCAAGAAGGGATGTTTCCATGCAGGGCAAAGACTCGTTGAGGCCTGAGGCTTCAACCATGTTGAGTGTCGTGAGAATCATATGCTCAGCTCGGACAGCCTCTGCTTGCCTTTGACAAACAGCGTCTGAAGTCCGTTTTGTAAATGTGTTGCCACCCAGACCACTGCAGAAATTTCAGAGGGGGCTTAAGAGATTAAACCCAACATCCCTTTTATGCAACAGTTCATAGTGATTGAAAGAAGGATTCTGAAACCATGGTTACCACAGAGGACTAAAATTAAGATCAAAGGTGATGATTTCAAATCCAAGGAAATAGAAGAGGTTCAAGCTAGAGCTCACGTTTATGCTTTGTATAGACCATCTGCTTATCTTTGGCGAACACGTCCTTTTATGAAGCAACCTCAGGAGACAGTGTAGGGATTCACACAGCCCTGAACCTTCATGCAGACCCTGAAATCCTGGGCAGCGGGACTGAAGCCTGCCGGGCTGAAAGGAAACTAGGTTTGTAACAGGTATGAGAACTGAGGACACAGTTCTTACCCATGGAGCTGATTCTTGTTGTCCATGGTGGGCCTAGTCGGGGAAAAGCTAACTAAGGAAGATTTTCTACTAATGAAGGTTTTCGCTGTAAAAAGGTTTTCCAGGAGGACTCAAGAATACAGATGTTCCTATATGGGGCCTAGTTCTTCAAATTGTTCTTTTAGGCAGGGATCTCCGCCTCATCCTCAACGAGGGGCAAGATTGTTGCAGAACGTCCCAGAGCAGGTAACAGGAAGTACACCGTGGGGCTAATTCCCCTCATTGGAAAGGGGGTGCTGGCCTGTACAGAACGTGGTGATCAGCTCCAGGGAGGGGTTTGGGCTCTCTGTCATGAATGAACAAGGCAGTTCCACACATAAATCCATCATTCCTCAGAGAGAAGGGGACACTACTAGTCCTGTAAGTTTGGCGGGAGGCCATTATCACTGAGTGTCTTCCTCAGTACTGTTATGAGACAACATGGCAGCTTTTCTACCATCACCACACTTGCAGCCTGCCAAAAGGTAACCTCTCTTTGTTCCAGAAACCAAGAGGGAGGGTCCAGGGTGTGGGACCTTGTGCATGGGGGCAGGGGTCAGAGGTGAGTGGGAAGGCTTGACTGAGAGGGGACAGCATTGGGGAAGAGCTCTGAACAGAGGGAGGAAAAGGCAGAACTGGAAGAATTCCTGTTCCCATTGCAGAAATGAATATAATTAGAATTTTTGAATGTACAGATTTAGGGCCTCCCATATTTACTATTCCAAAAGTTTCTTTAGCTTAAAAAAGTTGGGTTTTGTGTGTGTGTGTGTGTGTGTGTGTGTGTGTGTGTGAAGGAGAGCACACATTCAGAAAAGCGCATGACATACAAAAGCGCAGTCTATTATAAAGTGAACACTATGTAACCACCAGCTAAGTCAAGAAATAGGACATTGACAGCATCCTGGAAAGCCCACGTATCTCTCCCAGTCCCATGCCAAGTCCTTTCCCTCGGAGTAACACTGCTCTGACTTAAATGATGATCACTCCCTTCCTTTCATTTCTGGAGTTGTCAGCTAAGTACACATCTCAACATTATTCTGAGTCCAATTTTTGATCCTAGAATAATACTCTATGTGCTCTTTCATGGTTTCCTTCTTTTCCTCAACATGGTGCATTTTCAGGCTTATCCACGTCAACATGGGTGTCTGTGGTTTTGAAGTTTCCCTTGCTGTATTGTATTCTGCTCCATCAATAAATCCATTTACTTATCCATTCTACTGGGGAGGGCCATTTGGGGGTTTGCTGCCCTTTCTGATTTGAGACTGCTGCTTTCTCAGCAGCTGCTGGCTCTCTTGTCAACAGCGGTCATGCCAAAAAAATAATTGAATTTCCGAGAGTCTTTCTAGATTGTCATGAAGATCAGTTACGGAGAAAGTGCTAGCAGCCACTTTCCAAGTAAGACAGCCTATGCAGCGAATGGTAGAGTTCATGGTGGCTCAGACCATGGGAGAAGCCGGAGTCTCCACACCAGCCGCTCTTGAATTTTAATGTGCTGCAATTCTGTCAGCATTAGAGAAATAATTACTGCACTCAGGGTAACAAATTATCAAATAATAATCTAAACCTTGTTTGTGGGATGCTCTAACTCGGCAGGCTTGCCAGCCAGATCGCTCACTGCGTGTGCATTCTCTAGAACTGCTTCCTCTTCGAACGATAGAATCAGCTAGTAGGTGACAGCAATAGATGTCTTCACGTTATTTCAGGTTGAGCTTTCAAAATGCGAATAAACGGAAAGTGGAAAGAACTTTAATATATGCATTCGTTTATGCTCGCATTGACAAAGACTAATGCGTCGCATCAGCGTGGCATCTGTCATAATAATAATGATAATTGCGAATGATGATAACAGCCCCAGCAACAACATGCTGTCATCCAGATATAAAATGATGCCACTAATCTGAAGTCAGGAGATTATCTCTTTTAAGCTTTTTTTTTTTTTTTTAAAGATTTTATTTATTTATTTGACACAGAGAGAGATCACAAGTAGGCAGAGAGTCAGGCAGAGAGAGAGAGAGAGAGAAGCAGGCTCCCTGCTGAGCAAAGAGCCTGATGCGGGGCTTGATCCCAGGACATTGAGATCATGACCTGAGCCGAAGGCAGCGGCTCAATCCACTGAGCCACCCAGGCACCCCAAAGCTTTTTTTTTTTTTTGCCCCTTCCCCTACCGCCCAAGACTGGGGATATATGTGTGTTCAACCATCCTTGTTCTAACTGACCTCCATTAAAAGTCTGACCTTAGGAAGTTGCCTTGATTGCAGTCATCCTGACTCTAACTTCAAGCTGGGGACAGTTCTCCTGGACCCCTCTGATAGGAGATACACTGTAGGGGAGGATAGCGCACAAATCCCTACCTGCCACTTTATTTGGGCATGCACAGTGACAACAGTCGTAATACGTGTCTTAATGACATATCATAAAGCAATTGGGAAAAAACCGCCTTCCTAAATTGTTCTCCTGCTGGAAAACTCTTTGGTCAAGAATTTCACCTTAAGGAAGGTCAGACACGTCTCTCGGCTGCCTACTTGACATCTGCCCTTGGATCTGTTATCGGGACCACCAACCGCAATACGTCCCCAGACTAGCATGACCAAAAGCTTGGTTTGCCAGGCACTGTCTCAGTTTGTGTTGTTGTCCTGATAGCACAGACTGTGCCTTCTTCTATTATGAAATGTGTGTCCGTCTGGACGATACACGATAGGTCACCCTACGAAAAGGAGCTCATGTCCTTCTTCTTTTTTTTTTTTTTTAAAGATTTTATTTATTTGACAGAGACAGATCACAAGCAGGCAGAGAGGCAGAGAGAGAGAGAGGAGGAAGCAGGCTCCCTGCTGAGCAGAGAGCCCGATGCGGGACTCGATCCCAGGACCCTGGGATCATGACCTGAGCCGAAGGCAGCGGCTTAACCCACTGAGCCACCCAGGCGCCCCTCATGTCCTCCTTTCTCCCACCTCCTTCCATGTCTCCGGACTGCTACTCCACTGATGCCCACCTTCCCTGTTATGGGCACGATCATTCTTCCTGGGGCTAAAAGTGGAGAAGAATGATGCTCTCTCACCAAGTCTTGTGAAACCTCCTCCAGGCGAGCCCTTCTGCGTTCCTGCCACGGTACTTCTCTACACCGTATCACCTCTTGCCTGGGCTATTCCACGAAGCTCCCTCCCTGGTCCTCCTGCTCCTCCTCTAGTCCTCCTCTAGTCCTCCAAATGAATCGCTTAAGGAGCTTACTACAGAAGGACTGGAGGACTGGAGGACCAGTCCTCCTCCTGGTCTTCCTCTAGTCTTGCTTCTCTGTGACTTGATTTCCACCCTTTGAACCATAAGAGTGAGAATGTCAGCTCAGCATAAATCTTTGCAAGGGCTTCTCATTGTCTTTGGCTGAAGTCTGTGGTTCACTGGGCCCATCGTGGCTCGACCTCCGGCTGCTCCTTTTGGCATTTCATGTGTTATCCTGGACCTTCCAGGCGTTCAGGACCTCACATGTTAGGAAGCACCATGCCCACTTCCTGGACCTCAGGTATTAGGAAGCACCACGCCCACTCTCTCTGGTCGCTGCACAGACACTTCCTTCCGGTCTGGCGCCCTCCTCCTCTTCGCCTGGCTTGCTCCTTCAGACTGTTGCTTTTTTTTTTTTTTTTTTTTAAGATTTTGTTTATTTATTTGGCAGAGAGAAAGAGATCACAAGTAGGCAGAGAAACAGGCAGAAAGAGAGGGGGAAGCAGGCTCCCTACTGAGCAGAGAGCCTGATGTGCAGAGCTTGATCCCAGGACCTGGGATCATGACCTGAGCCGAAGGCAGAGGCTTTAACCCACTGAGCCACCCAGGTACCCCTAGACTGTTGCTTCTTCTGAGAAGCCTTCTTTGGCCCTTCTAAACTAGATTCAGGGTTCCTGCC
Organism: Mustela putorius furo; assembly: GCF_011764305.1. NCBI lineage: Eukaryota > Metazoa > Chordata > Mammalia > Carnivora > Mustelidae > Mustela > Mustela putorius. The sequence continues at coordinate 19,678,646 of NW_025421998.1, forward strand.
AGGTAGAGCCTGCATCTTTCCTAGTGGAGCACTTACCACGATTTGTTCTAATTGCTTTCTTATAGACGATGAGTGGCTCCAAGTGGCCAGGAACTGTCTTTGTCTTGCTCATTACTGCCTCCCCGACACCTGGCTCAGTGCACACAGCATACTGGTGCGCTCAGAAGAATCATCAATGAAATGACTAACATTCAAATCTCAGGGTGTCTGAGCCACAGTAGAATGAACTGCTCTGTGCAGTTTGGGCAAGACTCTTCTTCTCTTCTCTTCCATAGTAAGCTCCTTAAGCGATTCATTTGGTGCTACATCCATATACATATTAGGACTCATGTTCTAGGACATAATATTGTTGACAGGAAATACTATTTAGGAATAGTTCAAAATTAAAGGTGTTGCTGCCATGAAAGTGCTGGCAAGATGTTTTAGTGTATCAAGAACTGGGGGGGGGGGGACGAAGGTGATCTTGGATCAAGGACTTTGGGATTTTTCCTAATAGAAAACCTGTCCTTGCATCCAAGCCCAAGCCCTCAAAGGCAGATGTGGATGGTTCCTCTAGCACCAGTCACTAATCTGCTCTCCTAAGTGAAACTGGAAAGAAAGCTTCACATTTCGCTCACTCTTTTCAGCACACATACTAAGAAAAGAATCTGAAGGCATATGTACCTCTTCTGTCTGTCTCAGGAATCTGACATTTAGGAAAAAGATGTTAAACGATTTATAACCTTTTGGAGAGCCCCAGGCTGAAAGACCTGCCCTTCCCTTCTTATTTTTTTAATCTCTCCCCGCCCCACAGCTTCATTGAGATATAACTAACAGAACATTGTACAATTTTGGGGTGTAAAAAATGCTGATTTGATACACTTCTGTGTGGCAAACTGATTTCCACCTTAGGTTAGCTAACACTTCTAGCATATCACATAATTACCGTTTCTTTTCTGTGGTGAGAACATTTAAGACCTACTCTCTTCACAATGCTGAAGTACGCAAGCGTTTCAAGTAGAATACGGCATTATTAACTACAATCACCCAGCTGTACATTGTATCCTCAGAACTTACTTGTCTTATAACTGGGAGTTTGTACTTTTTTTTTTTTTGAAGATTTTATTTTTTTAATTTATTTGAGAGAGAAAGAGAAAGACCATGAGTGGGGAGGAGGAGGGAGGAAGGAGAAGCAGACTCCCTGCTGAGCAGGGAGCTCCTTCCCAGGACCCTGAGATCACGACCTGAGCCAAAGGCAGGTGCTTAACAAACAGAGGCACTCAGGCGCCCTTGGAAATTTGTATCCTTTGATCAACATTTCCCCATTCTCCCACCCCCAGCCTCTGGTAACAGCCATTCTACTCTGTTTCTGTGACTTCTTCTTTTTTAGGTTCCACATATAAGTGATATCTTCAGTGTTATCTTTATTCTTTCTCCAAGACCTGTATTTTCAGATTCATTCTTAAACTCGTGGCAAGATGATCCAAGACACACAGGGTATGTGTGCGAGGATAGCAAATGACCAAATGGTGATGAACGAATCAGTGTTTTGTGAGGGGGTTACCCTAACCTCGAGAGACAGTCTTAATGACAATCATCTCTGCTGTTGTTGTTAGTTACCTGTTTTTAAGACTCACTGGCTGGAAGGTGTCTAATAAACATTGCCTGGCAGTGAGTGTAGTTACTACAAGTTGGTTAAATCAGCCATCGTCAGAACAAAGAGAATGAATACTGCTCTCCCAAAACACAGACTCCTGTTACCCAGAGCTCTGCCCTTGAGTTTGCTGCAGCTCTTCTCCAGTTCCAGAGAATTCTACCATGTTGTGGAAAGAGTACAGGCTTTGGAGTCATTTTGGCCACTGTTCCAGGGCAGTCACAGGGGCACACATTCAACTCCCAGCTCTGTCACTTCCTAGCTGGATGACCTTGGGCAATCCAGACAGTTGTGAGGGGAGGAGTATGTTTAAAAAAAAAAATTGGGAATAACAAGTCTTCCATGCTGGAAGTAGGGGTTGGTGGGATCATTTGGAATTATGAATACAAAGTAAGTGTCTGACCATGTTGTGAATATTGAGCAGGTGCTTGATAAATGGAACCACTTAAAATAGCCTGGACACTCCGGTTCCTGAAGGAGGTGGATGCAGTTTGCTGTTTAATGAGTCCTCGTCTCTATCAGAGAAAGAGTGTCGCTGAAGGGGGAGAAGAGCAGTCAGAGAGTCAAGGCGTTTGAATTACAGACGTGGCCCTTGTGTGAACATACCGCTTCTTCCCACTTCTACTTGGATGGAGGACAGTGCTGGCTAACGAGGCAGAGTTCCAGACTTCCTGACCACAAATAAATACTTCTGTTCAGTGAACGAGGAGATGGCCAGGAACTGTGCTTTCTTCTCTAGGCTGTCCATTTGTAACCAAATACTAGTGCCCACCAGTGTGTTTGGTAGGAACAGTCAGAAGACTCAGTAATGTGTCTGCTTTATATTCTTTGGGTGGGTGAGTCCGGGGTGGGGAAGTATAGAGAGAAAAGATAGAAAGGTTGCTTAGACCATCTCCGTCTTTTTTCTTTCCCAGAGAGGAGCCAGGCTCAGTGGATTCATTCTCTTTTTCTCCTGCTGCTGCTTCTGCTTCTTTTCCCCCTTCTTCCTCTGCTGTTCCCCACACTTCCCCTCATCATCCTCAGCCTCAGAGGTGGCAGCAGTGAGGGGCACCATTACCTTTCATGGAGAGCTTGTTAGGATACAAGCATGGGCTTGATTCGCCCTTTATGGGAGTTTGGGAAGCCTGTGTGTCCCTTTGTCGATCAGGCAGTTTTGAAGAATGTTTTGGGGTAGAGACGATAATTTGGGAGTTGAGATCTAGGTCCACTTTCTAGGGCTGCCGTGACGAAGTACCATCGACTGAGTGGCTTATGGAAGATGAATTTCTCATCTCTGAATTCTGGAGGTTAGACGTGTAAGATGAAGGTAGGGGCAGGGTTGCTTCCTTCTGAGGGGCATGAGGAAGAATCTGTCCCGGGCTTCTCCCCTCTGGTGATGGGTGGCCATCTTTGATGGTCCTTGGGTTGTGGAAGCTTCACCCCGATCTCTGCCTTTATCTTCACATGGTCTTTTCCCTGTGTGTCTGTGTCTGTCATGTCTGCTAATTTCCCTTTTTGTAAGCACACGGTCATATTGGATTTGAGACTACTCTGGGATTGCACTGTAACCTTACGACCTTTGTAAAGACTGGATTTCCAAATACAATTCCATGCTGAGGTACTGGGGGTTAGGACCCCAACACATCTTTTTTGGGAAGAACGCAGTTTGCCTCACAATGGGGTCACAGAAATAAATGAAATTATGAGGAAGAATATGTAGAAGGAGAAGAGGACTGAAAAAAGGAGAGGAGAATCTCCAAAAATAGTGTCTAATGCCTGAGAGGCATTACGAATAAAATGAGGCCACCAGCTTTGGCAGTTCTGAGGTGAAGGCAGATGCGTGATCTCTTCATTTGTGTGTGGCCCACAGCAGGACTTTGTTGGGTGCCCTCTCCTCATTCCAGTGCCCAGTCCCACAGGTACTTGGTAAATATTTTGTTCACAACTGAGTGGGGCCAAAGGATTCCCTGGCACTAACAAATAATTAATTTTAATTTCAGAAGTGTCAAGAGAATTTAATCATTTTGGTCTGTCTTCCATGTTGAAAAACATTTCAGATGGCGTTCAGAACAAAGAACCTAATGGACAAACATCCGAAAAATGATCCTGAGTGCTCTCGTTTCAGTAGATAGTCCAGAGAAAATGTTCACAGCCACCAAGAGAGCATGTATCATCACAGCAAAGGGATTTTTGATACTTTGTGTCCCAGAATCCAGAACTTGGATTTTTGTCAAAAACAACTTGAGGGGTCTGTGCCCTCCCTTTATTGGTTTAGGAAATTGCAGGGATCAAGAACCATTTGCAGATTCCCTGGATGAAGTGTCATAGGGAAATTTCCCCTACCAGAACGAGTTTTATCTTGAATTAATAATTCAGAAGACGTAATGCATCTCTAAAGAGTCTATGAATAACTCAGCCCTGAACGAATTGAAACTTAAGTATGAGTGAATCATTATGCTCCCCCCTGCATATCATATCAGAACTCTGGGAAAAAAGAACCCATAGTGAGACAAATGCCTAGCGTCATCAAGCAGTTATTACCCAAATGACCTAAATGTCAATTAGAAAAGAAGTAGTGAGGGGACCCGAGTGGCTCAGTCATTAAGCGTCTGCCTTCGGTTCAGATCATGATCCCCGGGTTCTGGGATCGAGCCCCACATCAGGCTCCCTGCTTGGCGGGAACCTGCTTCTCCCTCTCCCACTCCCCCCGCTTATATTCCCTCTTTTCACTGTGTCTCTGTGTCAAACAAATAAATAAAATCTTGGAAAAGAAAAAAAAAAAGAAAAGAAGTAGGGAGCTCCCCCCTCATCCCGTTCTTTGTCTGAAAGCTTGCATGCAGCCCAGCCATGTGACGGGAGAGCTGTTTCTTCACCGGGGGCTGCTGTAATTCCTGCACCGTCGGTCTATGCACTATAACACAGTCTACGGCAGGCTTTAATTACCCGTAAATGTGCCACCTGTCGCCTTTTTAGTGCTTGGTCATAGAATGTACCACCATTCACCATGCCCTGAGATTCAACTACTACACTGAGTTGCAGAATCGGAGGCCACGGAAGAACAGAGCTCAGGTCCCAGACGAAGCAGCATGGCTAGGGCACACCTGGTCAGTCCTGTTCCCTGAGGGGTAAGGGACTCAGTCTGAAAACTGCGGGTCGTGCAGAGAGGAGACAGGGGTGAGCAAAGAGGGGGCGTGGGGTCAGCCTCAAAGGCCCTGTGGGGGAGAGGAAATAGGACTCTCCATGGAGGAGGATGGTTCTCTGGAGAGCAGAGAGAACTTGGAGCCTGCCTGAAGGAAAGGCTTTGTGCTGTGGTGGCGGGAAGCTTTTGTGCTTCGCTGTGAATCCTCCTTCAGTGTCCCTGCAGTTGGGGCTCTGGGAGGCTGCAGCTGTGAGCCCTGAAAAGCATTAAAGAGAATAAGAGAAAGGAACTGAGGACAGAAAGAAGGCTGGGTGGGACCATGGAGGTCAAATCTGGCCATTCCTGCTGACTCTAGATAGGAGAGGACTTCAAAACCAGTAACAGGTGACAAGTGTTGACATCACTGCAGGCAGTCATGACTTGCTGTCAGCAAGAATTACATTTTCCCCTTAGTCATTTCTCTCTCTCTATCTCTCTCTCAGCAGTGATTTTGGGGTCCAAAAATGCTTTGTTCCCCTTAAGCTGACTTATGTAATTGAACCTAAGAGATGTGAGAAGGGCCCCAGCTATCCTCAATGAAAAATGTCACCCAAAGTCCTTTCCTTTGGCTTAAAACCCAAGGAATCTGTGATAATTGGCTCAGTCAGATGTTTTCTCTGAACAGTAAACTGAGGGTCGTGCACAGCTACAAGAGGGGACTGCATGAGGAGCAGAGAGTGCTAGGCCTTTCCCAGGGAGCAAAAGCTGCTGGTTGTCCGGGAGAGATTCTGAAAGAGATGTGGGAAGGAAAGGAAGTGCATTGGTTGTTTACTGCTGCAAAATGACATGACCACAAACCTAGTGGCCTAAAACAGGATACATTTATAATCTAGCTTCTATGTCCTCTGTCCCAGCATCTCTCACAAAACAGCGATCAAAGTGTTGGCCAGAGCTGAATATTCATCTGAAAGCTTGACCGGGGAAGGATACAATTCGCAACTCATGTGGTTGTCAGCAGAATACAGTACAAAAGGGCTCTAAGACTGAGGGCCTCAGTTCTTGTCTAGAAGCTTTCTTAAGTGTCCTGCCATGTGGGCCTCTCCAATATGGCTGCCTGCTTCATCACAACACCCAAACCAAGAAGTTAATAGAGAGAGTCTGCTAGCAAGATGGAAGTCATAGTCTTAACACCTTAACTGAGGTAATGACATTCCATCACCATGGCCATATTCTTTTGATTAGGAATAAGTCACAGGTCCCAACCACACTAAAGGAGAGGGCATTACAAAAGGACAGAATAGCAAAAGTTGGGGACACTTAGATGCTGCCCACCACCATAGGGAAGAAAGAGGGATGGCAGATACCTGTTTTTTTTTTCCCTCTCTTTCTGCTTTCTATCTATTCATCTTCCCTCTGGTAATTATACCTAGACTTTCCTTTGAGGGAAAGCCCTCTCCATCATTCCTAAAGCAATTCTGACAATTTCAACTTTAGAAGAGGACACATTCCTCAAGTATGGTCAATAGGAATGTCACATTCCTATTGATAGTGATAGTGATTGGCTTAGACTTGGACACGTGATCCAACAAGAGCCAATGACAAAAAATGAAGCTTTCTTGGGATTCCTGGAAAGATATGGTTTATTTTTCAGAATGATTTAAAACTAGAGAGGACCTAGGGCCTAAAGCTGCTGTTCCATTTTCTGTGACATAAAGCCCAAGACTGAAGGTAACAAAGCAGGAGGAGAACCAAGAGGAGATATTGAGTCCCTATGTTATTGCTGAATGAGCCTTGAGTCCAGCTGTGCCTTAAGTGAGTTATTCCTCATGTGCTCAATCCAGTTTGGGCCAAGTTTTCTGTAATTCACAACTGGAAGGGTCATGGAGGAAGAAACCAACATTTATTTAACATATTTTAGGGTCATGAGCATCCCATGCTTATTTGAAAGCAACTCTTGAATCCTTAACAGTTTTATTTAGAGTTGCCAAATTATTTTACTTACACTGATAAATATTTTACCTAAAATATTTAGCCTCTCATGAATTGTCCTAACATAAGGCATACAAGATTGGAGACAAAGGCGATGGCATCATTTTCCTTCCATCTTTGTGGATCTTGAGCAGCCTAGAGACTCATGGGGATTCCAAGATATTTATATATCCTGCATAGGGATTCATAGCTTCTTCTAGAGCAGATTTATGGCAAATATATCTTTTTTTTTTTAAAAGGTATATTATAGCACAACGTCTTTATTGATCTGCACTGTGACCTTTGTACATTCTAAAATTCCCCTTACTCCCTTCAGTACCCTCACTCCAGAAATGAAGAGGCATGGGTTAACATTTCATTTCAACTTGCACCAGAGTCTTCTGTTGGCTTTGCCTGGCCTCTAATTTAGCTCGAAGTTTGAATGTGTGAATAGGCTGTGTGGGGCATGGGGGCACACACCAACTGGTTGGGTGTTAGAGCCATTAGTAAGAAACAAACAGACCTATAGTTTAATAAGCCACCAATATTCCATTTATGTTCAGGTTGCTGTTATTTTTATGATACAGTTAATTGGTACCTAAAATTCTATCCCCAAATACAGTTCACTTATCTTCAGAGACAAAATGGGGATAATGGTTATACTGCAGCCATTAAAGGGATTGCAATAAAATTTCAAATATTAATATCAGTTTTATTTAATAAGCATATATTGAGTATCTGTGCTGATTACCCAACAAAATGTTGGTAAATAATTTTTCAGTGCTGCTGCAGATTTCATAGTATAAGTTTCTGAGTAAAAATGACATGAGTTAATCAATGGCATGCTGAAGAACGAAATAGAGTAATATAAAAACTACATAAATGACAGAGAAACAGTTCATAAAATATAAAAGGGACAAAGGTAGGGGCTCTTTCCTAGGCAAACTCATTCATCAACAATGATTTATTTTGCTTTTATTACATCTTAGATCTGGGCTGTTGCATATAGATGGGTAGTTTGTGCCCTGAAAAAGGCACCTAACCAAGGGGGTAAGTGGGAATTGAAACTATTCTTCCTTCTATTTGTCAACTCTTTACTCTGGTGTGGAAATCAATCTACTGTGGGTTAGTTGGGGGTGGAGGGGGTAGGAGTTCTGATTTGTGAATAGGCCAGCTGTCCTTGTTAAGTTGAGTCGGGTGGAAGGAGTGAGCATGGTAGAAAGGTATGGCTATATAGATTAATCCACATATGGTTCCTGATCTTTAGCGTTTAACTGAAGTGTGGGGTTAGATCGGCAAATTGAAGATCATGAAACAATGCAATAAAAGCTAATACAATGCAATAAAGGCTAACATATGGCCATAGCCTTGGAACCATAAGTTGAGGAATGTGATCTGCAAATGAAGAAAGGGTACCCTGAATGGGTGGCTTAGCAAGTGCAGAAATTAGTGGGGTGAAAGCACTTGGTCTATTCTAGGAATGGCCAATAGTTTCTATGACTGGAATTCACAATGTGTGAGAGAGGGCGGAGGGGTCATAGGGCAGGGTAGACAAGGGCTGGATTAGGAAGGAGCTTCTAGGACTATGGAGTTTGAATATCACCCTTTACTAGACTGGAAAGCTGGGGAGCAGGGTGAATTAGGATGGGCTGGAAAGAGGGGAGACAGAGATAGGGTCACACCATCCAGGTAAGAGATGACCAAAATGGATCTGGGCATTGACATTGGGGATGGAAAGAATGGAACATCCATGGGAGACAGTTCAGAGATACACAGCTGACCCTTGAATAACACAGAGGTTGAGGGCACTAACCCCCTGTGTGGTTGAAAATCTGCATTAAAAAAAAAAATCTTTGTATAACCTTTGACTCCACTAAAACTAACTAATAGCCTACTGTCAGCTTAGGCCACGTTACATGCTCAGAGCACTTATATTAGCCTACACTTGGGCAAATCATCTAGCACAGAGCCTATTTTATTATAAAGTGTTGAATATCCCATGTAATTTATTGAATATTGCATCGAAAGTGAAAAAGAGAAGGGTTGTAAGCGTAACAGTTGTTCACGCTCGTGATCCCATGGTGACTGGGATCACCCAGCGTCATGATGGAGGACTGTCCCACCAATTTACTAGTCCTGGGAAAAGATCAAACTTTGAAATTCAAAGTACAGTTTCTCCTGAATGTGTATCACTTTTGCATCATCATGAAGTCAAAAGATTGTAAGTCACACCTTCGTAAGTTGAGGACCATCTGTAGAGGAAAGTCGTGAGGGCCCTACCTAGGCTGTGCTGGTGCCGGGGCCAGGTACTTTGTGCTGGTGTCCCTGTAGTCATGTTTGATGCCTGGATCCCCTGCTGTTTGCACTCACCATTTCAGCTACATCCTTCCTGTTACAAGTCCTCACGCTCCGTGGCCTCTTTGTCCAGATCCCACGCTCTGCCTAGCCACTGGTTTTTCCAGAACCTCTCTGGTCCCCTCTGGGACAAGCAGGAACCCCTGTGGCCCCTACTATGCATGGAGCAGTTGGGAAGCTGAAAACGTTCTTAGGTACATCTGCCTGGTCACCTCCCTAGGCCATTTCTAATCTCTGGCTCAGGTGCCAGATGGTGTAGATTTCTGTATGAGGCTGGTAGTTTTATTAAGGGAAACCAGGCCAAGGGCCTATGTGCTCTGGGGCCTTCAGAACCTATCTGGAGCTCCTGTGGTACCCTTGCCTCCTGTCCTCTCCCTGGTTTTGGTCCCAGAGTTGGGGGTGTGTATAGAAACTCTACCATCTCGACGCTTACCCCTTGATGGTGAAGATGGCAATGGTGGTGATGATGCTGATGGTGGTGGCAGGGGACCACAGGGTGGGTGTGGGGATAAGGGACAATTTGTTCAGTGTAGACAGGGTGAATCTGAGGTATCTGAGGTACTCTAAGACATCCTGCATTTGGCAGCGGGAAATAGGATTTGGAGACAAGAATGGTTCTGGCTAGTGGGAGATTCTTTGAAACAAAAAGAAGCTCCAGAAAGAAGAGCCTATTCTATTTACATATTCATTCAACTATTCAATAAACATGGACTGAATGTGTGCTATGGTTCGGGCCTGTTCCTGTGCTCCAGAGAAAGTAGTTATTAACAGCAAAATCCTTCCCCTCACAGAGCTCACATTCTCCCATTAGTACAAGAATGCCAGGGTTATTACTTGAATAATGTCATTTTAACAGAAGAAAAACACATTTCTCAGATGAGAGTAGACCATATTATCATTAGAAAATAATATTTCACAAAATATTGAAAAAAAAAAAAGAATAGTTGTGGCCAGAGTTGCAGGTTGTGGGTAGATTATTTTTATTTAAAGATTTTTAAAAATTTATTTGACAGAGAGGAAGAGCAAGAGCGAGCAAGACAGTGAGTGAGAGAGCACAAGCCTGGGGGAGAGGCCAAGGAAGAGGGAGAAGACTGACAGGGGTCTCGATCCTAGGACCCCAGGATCATGACCTGAGCCGAAGGCAGCTGCTTAACTGACTGACCACCCGGGCGCCCAGGTTAGGTTATGGGTAGTTTAAAACAAGAGGAATGGTTGAAGTTAAGGAAGGCACCAGAAAGAGAGGGAGGGGAGGAGACGTTCAAGGATGTGGAGCGGGATGGACCCTGGCAAAGAGTGGCTGGGGAGGCAGGAGGAGGCTACTCGCTCTGCCTCAGACATGGAGTTGAGCCTATCACATACACATTCCAGAGGGCTCGAGGTCTCGTGCAGAGCTCACAGAAACTCACTTCAACAGCAGTACTTAAACTTCATTTTGCCTTTCAAATAGAAAGGCAAACTGCCATGTAGCCTCGATTATCAATGAGGTAGGTTTTTGAAAGGAAGAGCCACGAGGGAACAAACCTAGACCTGGAGTCCGGCACTTGCAAGCAGGAAGGTCGCCTGAAGAGCAGAACAAGAGATTCCGGCCCCAACTGGCTTTGGGTTCAGCAGGAGGAAGGATGCCAAGAAAGAAGATGGAAAACAACTCTGGAAGATCAAGACAGTGAGTGGACGCCCAGGCAGCGGCCGCGGGGTGAGTTGTGGGAAGGCCAGCTTATGAGGGGCATTAATCAAGGGAAAAGCAAAAGGAAAATGAGGTGCTTCAGGGCAGAGTGTGTGGGAAGGAGAGCATGATGGAAATCATTAGAAGAGATGCCCACGACTCCCTCACACAGCCTGCTCTTTTGTCAGCAGAGTGTCTGCTTCCAGCTCCTGAGGCCGGATGCCCAGATCATTGATGCCGAGGGCAATCCTAGAAGAGCTCTCGTGCCCCCACTGTGCCAGGGAAGTGGGAGCCCGGGGTCTGGGGACTTTGGGATGCTTTCCTCTCTGTGCTGCCCGTGCCCGAGGCATCGCTGGTGCTCCTTGGATCCAGGCTGGCCAGACACACCTGTGAGGGTCATTTATCAGAGGAAAGAGAGTCTTCTCCAGATGAGGCTGGTGTGGTTGCCTGGAGGGAAATGGGCTGCACACCTTTCCCATCTGCAAGTGGCTGAGACTCCACTCCCATCCGAACTTTGCTGGCTCAACCATGAACCAGCCAGGACCACAGCCCAGAGGCCAGCCTTTCTGGTTCCTGAGTCAGTGCCCCTTCATAAGCCAGCAGACAACCTAAGAACAATTCCCCCACTTTTGTATTTTCATCTCTGAAAGGAGAGCAAAAATAGCTCTCACATAGGGAATTATGACTGCATTTCAGAATAGGGAAAAAAAAATCTGAGAAATGAGCATCCTGTCATTAGGCAATTGTAGCCTGCTTTGAAGATGATGACCTAATCAAAATTACCCAGGTCTTCTGCTCTGGGAGCTCTCAACAACCAGACAGGATGTTTTTGGATGCAGGAATAAAAAATTAACTATGGGAGAAAACCCTATTGAATCTTAAACATTACTCTCAGGGAGGAAGGAAAAAAAAAACTTCCTCCAAATCATTTCCAGATTATACCAAGATATTCTGTAATTTTTTTTTTTTTTTTTTTTTTTTTTGCTGAGGCAGTTAGGAAAATTTTATAGTATGCACAGGTGAGAGTCAATCCCCAAAAAGCAGTAGCAAAGATCAGAGTTGGTTTTTTGAAGATTTTTTGAGGAAGAAAATATGGATGAATATATGGAAGAGGTATTTTAATTATTAATCCCTAAAAGAATGGAGGCTTTTAATTTTATTTTCATTTGAGAACTAGGCTAGGAAAACACATAAAATATCCAGACTTTATGGCACTTCTCATTCTTGGTCTGGGATAATTACACACACACACACACACACACACACACACACACACACATAATACACTGTTTGTTTATACTTCAGAAAATGCTGTCATTTTAGAAGAAAGGCAATTAAGAGTTAAAAAGGTGGTTATCAGGGACTGGATAGATGGCGGAATTGGGGAGATTTTGAGTGTAGAGTTACAACTAGTACATAGTCTGGAGACCTAATGCCCAGCACAGTGATAACAGACAACATTATAAACTTCAAAGTTGCCAAGATACTAGATTTTAACTTCCCCACCACAAAAAAGAAATGATAATTATGTGGCATAGATGGAGGTATTCGCTAACACTACAAGGGTGGTCAAATTGCAACAGACAAATGTATCAAATCAACACATTGTACACTTGAAATTTACACAGTGTTATGTTGGTTGTCTGAATGAGAAAGCCAGTTATAAGATGAAATGGTCCGGAACTATAATCTTTTGGTAGACTATTCATCAGAGCAATAAACACTGCCTAGGTGTCATTATATATGTGTACCAAGTAGGGATCACCTTTGTATTTCAAATGCATTTCAAAACTAAAATTTAGGGGCATCTGGGTGACTCAGTCAATTAAGCATCTGCCTTCGGCTCAAGTCATGATCCTAGGGTCCTGGGATCAAGCCCCTTGTGGGGCTCCCTGCTCAGCTCTGTCTACTTGTACTCTCTTGGTCAAATAAACAAATAAAATCTTAAAAAAAAAAAAAAACCCAAACCTAAAATTAGAGTGTGAGACTTAAAATTTTTGGTTTTTATTTTGTAGATTATTTTTTAATTTTTCCATTAATACATGTCTGATCTGAAATAACTGTTTCCAAGAATTCAGATTTCCTTGATCTGGGTAATTCTCTCCCCCGCCCAAATTCTTGAGTAATTAATTTAAAAAACTCAATAGAAAGTAGATGCCTTTTGGGCACCTAGGTGGTTCAGTGGGTTAAGCCACTGCCTTCAGCTCAGGTCATGATCCCAGGGTCCCACATCAGGCTCTCTGCTCAGCGGGGAGCCGACTTCCCTCTCTCCCTCTCTCTCTCTCTCTATATATTTGCCTACTTGTAATATCTCTCTGGCAAATAAATAAATACAATCTTTAAAAAAAAGTAGCTGTCTTTGTTTCACTGTTTTTTATTTCTTCCATGTGAGGCATGTGTTCTTGTCCTTAAGATTAATAGATTTTTTTTTAAGCTTATTAGAGTCTTTAAAAGGACAAATTAGGCATATCTTTCTTTTTCCTCTCTCTTGAGGATGAGAACCCTGGTGGCAGCTTTGTGTATTCAGGAGATTCTCTGGAAAACTTTGCTTTTTTCTGGCTCTAGTATGTACTTTCTCCCCCACGGTCTGGCCACACCAACTGGTATGTGACATTGGGGTTCGCCTAACCTGGCCCTCCCTTCCTAGGACAAGATATGGGTGCTAACATCAGCTGCTGCCATAGCAGCATCAAGGATAAACTAAGGCACACTGAAGTTTAAAAAAAAAAAAAAGGAAAGAAAAAAGAAAAACCTTCTGGGTTTTAATGACAAATAATGATTTTTTTTATTCATCTCCACCAAGGGTTCTGTTCTCTGGGGGCTCTGCTTCACGTCTCCTCACTTGAGGGTGCATCTTGAGCCATCACTGGTCTCCTAAGTAGAATTAAAGACAGGTATGGTGGCCTCCCATTGGCTGTTAAAGTTTCTGGCCTGGCAGAAATGCGCATCATTTCTGCTCACTCCCTGACTGTAATGAATCTCATGGTCTCATGGAAGCAAAATCCCATCTTGTGTCAGAAAGGCGGGAAGCTGCCTCAGTTATTCTTGCCAAAAGGAAATACTGGGTGAACAGCATGGATGGCTCTTACAGTCATCTGCTCGGTATGCATGTCCTCTTCTGTCTTCTTAGGAGGACACTGACTTTGATTAGTTACCCATCTCTCCCCCAAGCTGTCCATTAAGCTAGGCAAGATTGACCCTATTTTCCTCTTCCCATAAAGGATCCTGACGCACTTTAGCCAATCAAAAACATCTTAACCTGGCTGCAAATGGTTCAGGAAGGAAGACAAGATGTAATTCAGGCCAGTGAGAGGCTATGAGAGGTTTGCACAGGTTTTGGGGGAAGGTTTCCTCTTGTTCTTCTAGGACAGCATCTAAGAGTAACTCCCTTGCTTTCCCTGGATGTGGGGGAGGAAAGCATGTAAGCCCAAATGTTACTTGCAGCCATTCTGTGACCAGAGGAGAACCAGCCACCATGGTTGTTGAGCTGAGAGATGGATACAACCTGGGTCCCCCCCAGAATGACTGGCTGGGGAAGGGGTTGGTCAGCCAAACCTATAGCCTCTCCTCCCTCAGGACCTCAGTTATCCTTGCCAAAAGCATCCAAACTGATACATCCGCTTAACTAGGTTTCCTGCCATGTCCTTTCTGCCGATTTATAGTTCCTGACTCCAGCTTGGGCACCTTATTCACACTCTACAGGCTGTCTCTCCCTCTTGTCACAATTCACTTGAATATAGAACACAGATTTGCCACAAACTCCCAGGATCCTGTGAATTCCTTCCTTTGTTAGTACTGACTTCATGACCCTCCCAGGCGGCTAGCTCGCTCTTTAACTCTCTGCGTCCAGCCCCTTGGACCATTCCTGGCTTGCCTCAAAGAGCAGCCCCCACACCAACGCTGAGAAGGGGACCAGGTTCTCAAAGACATTTTTGTTTCTTTCAAGCATGTCCTGTCATTAAACTGTATCTTGCCTACACACTGGTTGAAACTAAAGCAGCCTGCATGGTCAAACGTTATAAAATACAAAAGGTCAGTGGAGTAGTCCCTCCACTCTGTCAGGGGTGTGGAGCATGGCAGGGCCAGGCGCTTTGCGATTTAATTGCTTGAGTCCCAAATTGGGACTGCGCTGTGGAAGCCTCAGCAAACGGATTTAAAGCTACCATGAAACACGCCATCCCATCCCATCTGTGAGCTGAAGGGTGACAGTAGGGCCCATTTTTGTGGCACTTGTCAGAGCAAAGAGCGGAAAGCCCAGTGTCGATGCGGGCAGGGATGCGCTTTTTAGATCCAGATTTTAATAGACATATTTCAGGGGAATTCTAATAGGCATGAAGTGAACACATTTTGTGTGTCTCCCAGCCCAGCTCATTTACCACCATAAACATAAGAAGCTATGCCAAGTTAACGTACCTCAAACGGTTTAGGAAAAATCAGGGACAACGCAAAAATGTGAGCAATCTAAGAAACGGTACTATTCTCGGAGCTGTGTGGGGGTGGTAGGCACGGCGGTACTGATGGGACTTGACATGTGGAGTCTGAATTGGCCCTTTCCTGAATTATTAATATTTCCTAAAACCAGACCATGGAAGATCTGGACCTTTTACACTGACTGCCCTTGTATCTAACAGGGATGATTCCAGAGAGATTTCTGGCAGGTTCTAGGAAAATATTCTGAGACTGGCAGTTACTTTGGGGAATAAAGAGACAGCGTGTGTCTGCTCCCCTGCCCCTCCCCCTTCCTTTTCTTTAGCTCATTTTATCAAGTCATGCAAAGCTTTCACTAATACAATTGAGGCTTAGAAACCGTTAGAAGAATTGCTGTCTTAATGAACATCATTTAAGGAAGAGAGGAAGAAAGAAAGCAGGCAAGAGATGGGGAGAGAGAACAGAAGGCTGTTATCTAGCTGGTTTGGCTCCCTCTCATCCAGAAGGCTGACTTTCCGGCAGAGGGAAGGAGGCTGGGTCAAATTATGGTAATTAGGATCTTATGTGGCAGCTCATGATTTGCATTTCCTTCATTTCATTGTTTCCCTTCATGTTTGCTGGAAGACTAAATAATACACTTCTATGTTCGTACCAAAGGTTTATTCTTGGGATTCAGAAGAGGGATGGCCATCAGAGAGCATGTCTGGCCTGCTTTTCCAAAATGGTTTTCATGGGGAATGAAGGCAGGTGGCTTGGTAGAATCAGGTGACTAGTCTCTAATGGACTTCAAAGACTTTAGAAAAGGATTATAAGAGTTTAAAATTTTCCCTGCAGATCTATTACCTGGGTGCTGACTACCTAGCTTGATTTTTCAGGGTATTATCAAAATAATTTATTTTTCCCTTCTGTGTTCTATTGAACATATTTTGCCTTCTAAGAGATTCAGGTTGTAGGTAAAGCCCATAGGGAGTTAGGGATAGCTTATTTTCTCATCAAATGGAGGTCACAGTAATTTCTCCTATCAGTCCAGCAAATGCCTTCTAGCCCAGGCCCTGGAATTTTCCCATTCACTGTGAGACATGATTGGCAACTTTTCACTGATGATAGAGAGGCTGATTCTCGGCAGCTGCCTATCAGCCACTGTGCGGATCACCTTTGAATTCACTTTATATTAAACAAGGAAGGAAAGGAATGCCTTGGAACACCAAATGGCAGGATTGGCTGGATGTTCCTGGAGTATATTTTAACAGCAGCTACTTTTGAGAAGAAAAGACTCGAGAAACATTGGTTCTCAAATTTAATGCGATCGCACACATCACTAACTGTGGGATGACCAGCTGCTTTTAAAATAGGGGTCAGGGAGGCCTGTGTGGCTCAGTCAGTTGGGCATCTGCCTTCGGCTTGGGTCATGAACCCAGAGTCCTGGGACCGAGTCCCACATCAGGCTCCTTGCTCAGCTGGGAGCCTGCCTCTTCCCCGCCTGTTCTACCTATTCTGCCTGTAGCTCTTGTGCTCTGCTGACAAATAAATAAATAAAAATCTTAATAAAAAATAAAATAAAATAGGGGTCTACACTGATGGCCATCGTAATTCTACTTCTTTGCTATCAACAGGAGCTCTGTAGTTTGATTATTCTAAGTCATTCCCCACCTAGCACATTTATAGAGCTTTCCAGTTCATTTTCTGGGAAGGCCTGTGGCAACTTTGCCCATGTTCTGATTATTATTCAAGTCATTAATAGGAATGTCAATGCTCTGCACTCATCATGTGCCAATGATCACGGCAATGAGAAGCTTCAGGGCTGGGATCATCTGGTCTACCTTTCTATTTTTTTTTTTTTTTCCATTTTGCAGAAGAAACCAAGGCTCAGTAGGCCTCCCTCAAATCTGCTGACTATTTAGAGCAGATCTGGCAAGAGAGTGCAAAGGCCTTTTAATGTAAACATTTTACTGAAGTATGTGTATTATATTTCTGTAGTAGATACAGAAAAGCATGCCTATCGCACGAGTAAGCTTGGCGCATTCACAAAGTGGGAACACCTATCTGGACGGCACCCGGCTCAAGAGACAGAATCAGGACCTTGAGGCTCCCTTTGCAACTATACCACGCCCCCTCTGACCCCAACTTCTAATACCTTAAACTAACTTTGATTTTGTATAAATGGATCCGAAAGCCTATCAAACAGCAACTCCCTGCACCACCCCAGCTTCTCTGGACACCACGTTCTCCTAAAGGAGATAACACAAAACAGTTCAGGAGTTTAAAAAAATGAGCCTGGAAGGGGACTCAGACTCTATTGTGAGGTCAGAGTTCTATCACATTCACAGTTAGGGACAAGGTCACTTCACTGGAGCCAACGCATTAAAAAACCCGAACGAGGCAAACCCAGTTCCTGTCCGAGAGCTGGGACTACAGACCCGCCTAGTTCCTGCCTGGCCACTCTGATGATAGTTCTAATTCTCTAAGCATGAATTCCAATCATTCCTTAGAAAAATTTATTACCATTTTTGTGGCTGCTATTGATTTTCATCCTGACATATTACCATCCTTGGTAATATTGCTTTTTCATCATTGACATCTTAACAGATCCCGACAAAAAAAGATCATATGAGTCCTTGTTAAATTTCTTCACAATGAATAACCAGCTTTCTCCATCTCACTCCTGTAAGGCAACGCTAGTCTTTCTGTTTGCTTGTTTTCATTTTGGTTGAAATGGTTTGTTTTCTATGACAGCTGAAGTGAAATACTCAGTTTTCCTCTCCTCTGTTTTCTCCCTTTTCTCCGGGAGGTAATGTAAATCTACATGCTTCATTTACTGCCCAGTTGTGCAGCTGACTGCATCTTATAAATGCTTGCACGTAGCAGGATCTGCTACAGACGAATGGTCAGCTCACAGGGCATCTGTGAGATCTGCATCTTTTGGCCACATATCCCTTTGCACAGTCAGACACTTACCAAAGCAGTTTATGGACAGAAATAGAAGTGGCTGCTGAACTGGGTCTACCAGCTGTCCAAACTCTTCTAGCATATCGGGGGATCATCTTATTTTTCTGCTCTATAAGTTACTGAATATGGAAAAAACAGAATAGATCTTCCTTGTCTAGTAAATGAAGGGGTAAAGTTACAGTAGTAAAAACAAGGTACAGGAACAAAGTGCTTGGGTTTGCTCTCCAGAGAGCATTTTATACGGCCGTGTGCCTTTTCCCCAGAGGCAACAGAACTCTTCTGATATTTGAGTCTGGAAGCATGGGTAAGAGTCAAAAGTGAAAAAGCTATTTGGTCATGGACAGCACCATGTCAAAGCAGACTGATGTAAGGAGCCATGATGGAGGGGAAGAATTCAACTGTAATAGAGTTTGGGCTTGCAGAGAACTCTAGCAATTTTTGGATTCATGTAGGAGAGAGATATGTTGTGACTTCCAGGGAAGAACCTGGCCAAAAAGAGATCTCTCAGATTAAAAAAACAACCCAAACAAACAAACAAACAAACAAACATAAGATAACAGCAGGCTAGTTAGGGAGAAGGCACACACTTCTATCCACTCTCCTTCCTGGGGTGTGCCCCTATGTGTGTCTCTCTTATCCTTGGATGATGGTAGGCACCAAGTCCCTGCCTGTGCAGGGAGGGGGAGAGGGCAGAGATAGCACTGAGAGGATAACACTTTATCTTTGACTTAATTAAACCCTTTTTAATTATGTCAGAACTAGCCCCATCAATAAAATGTTGCCCACAAGCTTGGTTCCCAGCCTTCTGAAATTTCCTTTGTACTTTTGTGAACAAACAGAGTTTCCCAAAGCCAGGAAAGGCTAAGCCAATACCACCTCCCTTCCTTGGATCAGACAGATCACAGCGGTGACAGCTTGGTTACTGGAAGGGAAATCAACTCAGAAAGACAATTCCGATTACACCAACAAGAAGCTTGAAGAAAAAAGGGGCGCGGCATTTGTGAAGGTAACAAGAGAATATTAATCAGAAAAATAATGAGAAAGTCTAAAATTTATGGGAGATCTTCCAGAAAGATGCTCTATTCATGCTTTTCATTTATGTCAATGACATATAGAAAAACCAAATGACTTGAAGATAAAGCCACACATTTGAATAATGTCTTTATAGCTCTGAGTTGCTTTTGCTTATCCTGTCTTGTTGGATCCTTATTTGAGCCTGGCAAGGAGAGAGGTATATAATACATTCCCTTTGTACACAAGGAAATGGAGTTCCAAAAGGTTATGTGACTGGTTCAAAGTCACAAATGACTGGAAATCTGGTCATCTAGCAACCAGTCAAGTGTGAATTTCAGTGCAATAGAATGCCCTTTAATATATTTCAGGAGGGTAAGGTATAGAAGGTGACATAAATTGGATAATTGAGATTAGAATGGCCTGTTTTCAGTACCATGGATTTCAAATGGAAGAAATTTTGTGATGTTGTTCACAGGAGGTTTATGATCTGATTGGGGAGAGAAGCCTTCACATCGGGACTACACATGACCCCACAAAACTGGACGGTACCAAACCAAACCAAACCAAACACATAAGCAATTCCAGAAAGGAGACATAAGCGTGGCCAGGCAATGCTGGGCATGTTTTCAAATAGGAGGCAGGATCCAGATGAACTGAGCATTGCACAGAAGTGGGATCTGTCTGTGGGGAGAGCAGTGAGATGTGTGAGTTGGACCCAGGGAGCAAAAAGACTAGTTGGGAGACATCTTGATTTCAGTTATGTACAAGAAGAATTTGTGGGGAGAACTCCTGTGGGTGGTGAAGAGAGCAGGCTATGAAGACTCACATTGCTTAAAGCATCAGAATAAGCTTTGTTTGCTTTTGGAACCAACCAGACAGCCAGACTGGAGCACAGAGCCCTGGCCAGCATACAGGGTCCTCATGGCTCAAGCCACTCAGTAGAGCCACGGCCACCGGCTTTCTTCTTGTCCTGCAAGGCAGTTTTGAATATAAAAAAATAGCAGGCTATATCAGGAAATCCAGAAACCCAGGGACAGATGTAGTTGGCTGGCAAATTCTATAATATATAATGTTAATTTAGGGCCTTCATGGAGAGGAAGAGCTTCTAGAAAAAGTTAGGGCCTGCAGTCAATATGAATGCTGACAAAGGCTCCTGTGACAGAATTCACTCCTCCACGAAGGTGCGCGCGGACAGGCATTCACTCAAAGAGCATTGGAGCCAGCCACAGGGCTGGTAATAAAGGAAAGAAACAGCTTATGAGTGGAGTAATTGTTCTGTTTTCCTACTATTCTTTAGGGTGTCCACACACCTTTTTTTTTTTTTTAAAGATTTTATTTATCTGACAGAGAGAAAGAGAGAGAGAGAGGGAAGGAGGGATCAAGTGTGCGTCGAGCACAGGCAGGGGGAGCAAGAGGAAGACGGAGAGACAGGCTTCCTGCTGAACAAGGAGACTGGCGAGAGACTTGATCCCAGGACCCTGGCTGGGTTCATGACCTGAGCCGAAGGCGGACGCTTAACCAATGGAGCCACCCAGGCAACCCTGTCCAAACCCTTTTAAAGGTTTTATTTATTTATTTGACAGACAGAGATCACAAATAGGCAGAGAGGCAGGCAGAGAGAGGAGGGGAAGCAGGCTCCCTGCTGAGCAGAGAGCCCCATGCGGAGCTTGATCCCAGGACCCTGAGATCGTGACCTGAGCCGAAGGTAGAGGCTTAACCCACTGAGCCACCCAGGTGCCCTAAACTCTTTTTATGGTAAATATAGATTTAGCAGAAAATGATGGGGAAAGAGTGACTGATGCTTGAAAACAAGAGCTAAAGTTTCTTCTGGTAGGTTGGGTAGTGGGACATGCAGTGAGAATTTAGGTTGCTCTATTAATTTTGTTTTCCTCATGGTGGCTTCCTACGCAGATAGTTGAAGGATGGCCAGAACATGGAAAAACCCAGAAACCCAATGCAATTAAGGAGATCCCTGTTAGCATTTCTGTCAACCTCAGGAGTCTGCTGGAGTTTACAAGCTTTAAAACAAGAACTATCCCCTTACCTCTGTCCCTAGGACTGAACTAGGTTCTCCATATATTTACTACAAACACACTATGCACTTGTTAGCTGTAACATAAGAGAGAGAGAGAGAAGTGAGCGAGGGAGAGATTGTGTGTGTGCAGAAGAGGGAGAAAGAATTTAAATAGTGCAGGTTGGTTACTGGCCTCCATTACATTTAGGGAAGGCAAGCTGTCAGTGGGCTTGTGATGGGGGCTATGAATTCGTCTTCACCTGGTCCTGCTCAGTTCCCCTGTGCTTTCCATGGTGTGGGCATCTTGCCATGTTGTGTGCTTTAGAGTTTAAAGTTATTCTTTTAAAAGCATAGTCCATAAATGCAAGAATGGAACTCATCCAGGAAGCAGCAATTGCTTCCCACACTGGTGGGAAGAAAAGCTTGATATGTTGGAGACAGAGACATGGTGCTTTCCTAAAGGGATTTTCAAGGGCAATTTGGCTCCACATAATTTTTGCCCTGACACCGACTTTAGCCACAGCTCCTGTGTAAGTGAAGCCTTGTTGAAGGACAAGAGAGAGAGAAAGAGAAAATGAATGAAGGCGAAGAGAAAGATGGTAGAAGCAGCAAGTATGACTTAAAGGACTCCTTCGTCAGTGCCTTAGGAAATTGTGTCCAAGCCCAGGAATGGGCACCTGCTCTCACGGTTCAAGCAGCATCTTTCTCTCTGGCTTCAGCAATTCTCACTCACTCACATGAGGAAGGCAGGGAGGAGACAGCCTCAGCCCCATTAAAACAACAACAGCAATAACAAACAAACCAAAAAACAAGAAAGTCAAAGTATTGACCGGCCTCGGTCTATGAGAAAGTCTTAGACTTTGAACTTTGGATTCAGTTTGTCTTTTTCCATGTATAATTTAAGCACAAAATAGAGCACTACATGCTTTCTCAACAGCAAGAGAGCAAACATAACAGAAAAAGGGTTTTATAGTCCCATTGGATGAAGCCCTACAATAGATTGAAAAGATAAAGTGTGAAATGGTGTGTGAAGAGAATGAGCTAAGTTAACGGACGAGTCAGTTTGAAAAGCTGTGGCTGACAGGATTCGGGATGGAGGATGCTGAGGCCTCCTGGAGAACGTGGTCTTGAATCATCTGATCATATCCCTTGATATACATTCTGAGCTCTCTAATAGTTAGGCTGTAGGTGATTCTGTTCCGCTTATCCAACTACAAATTAGTTGACCTACATCATGTGTCAGAGATTATACGGACAGAACCAGGAAATCTGCTGAGAATACTCTTCATAAAGGAATGACGTTTTCTTCTATGTGTGAACAAAAAGAAATGGTTTCTACTTTGCCTATGGTACTACACAGGATTTATAAAAGCATCACTAGGGATAGGCTGCATTGCAAAGGGCTTAAAAATTTAATGAGAAAGAATGTAAGGAAGATAACAATCTCAAATTGATTGTTCTCATGCTTTCTACTGTATTAGGACATGGACTACCCCGGGAGTGAGCTAACATTGATTTTTGGCTTCACAGCTGCTGTGTCTTAACAAGGCACCCAAATTATACTAAATGCATTTGTCAGACTTTCCTAGACTTGAAGGGCAGAGATCACAGTAAGGATAACATGAGGCCTGAGGGATCATGCTAGGAGAGTTTCTGAGTGATCCCCAAAGCAATCAAGAGAACAAACCCATTTCAGAAGTGGGAAGAGTATCTCTCACACTTTCTAGTGATGAAAACACTTAAAAGACAACAAAACAAAGCATGAAGGCAAGTGGCTTGAGAAAGCAAAGACATAGCATCATCATTACAGCTTGTAACTAGTAACTAGGCCTAGTCATACACAGGGCACAATGAGAGAATTTTCTAGAACTGTCTTGTTGGTTCTGCACAATGCTGAGCTTTCAGAAAATATATTACATTGTCTCTTTAAAGGGTATTTTCCTAATAATACAAATGCATTCATATGATCTGGGTAATTAAACTTAATTGTATCATTAGAACAAATGAGCAGAATTAGATTGCACTAACCATGTGTAACAACATGATTAGGTACGTAAATCTTTTCTTCAAGTTTTATATAGAATCCATCCCCCTTCCCCTCCAGAGCAGTCCTACCCCATAAGACCATGAACTGTCACCTTACGTTGTCCAGGATGGCATCTCTCATTTCAATCCCCCTCACTCCCCTGCCTACAGGAATTATACAGCAACACTAGAGACATTAATGAGGTATGTAGTGAGAAACTTTGCCCAAGTAACAGACTGAGAAAGCTGATTCTATGACAGTAATAATAGCTGCTATTTATTAAGCATTACATTACATTAGGGCAATCATTTTGTATATAATCTCATCCACAATTTGATAACTCTAAGAGGTAGGTGTTATTCTTATGCTTATTTGACAGATGAGGAGGCTGAGCAGACAGCAACCCAGCTATCAGAAAATTCTAAATCTCAGCTCCTAATTATGCTACCTTGACTTTGATAAAATTGACTGTTTTAATTCTACATACTGTCAGTTAAAGCCTCCACTCCCTGCCTTCATATCTTTCTCTGTGGATAGCTGAATTTTATATAAACATTTCAGTCTGTTACCAGTAGCTGAGCGGGAGATGGACCATGGAGCTGAGGTAGGAAAATTTTCAAAGTAAAGTTGTTTCCCTCTAGCGAGATTGCTCCTTGCTGACTGTTCATTTCATACCCACGCATGAGTTGTTTCCAAGAGAAGCTGGAGACAATGGAGAGTCTGTCCAGAGAGAGGGGCTGGCATGGACAGACATGGAGTTATAGAAAGGCCCGGCACATGAGGGGACGTGTGTCTGCAGTGCAGGGGGACTTGGGGCTAGAGAGGAAGGACTTGTGGGATAGGTGGGGCACAGAACACAGGGGCATAGTTGGTCTAACCAGCACCTGTAGAAAGAAATCTGTAAAAGATGGGAGTCTATGGATGTGCTAGTGAGGTTAAAGCTTAAGCAACATTGCTACTAACGCAATTTGTCCTTTAGAAAGAAGGAAACTAGCACTAGTGAGGAGAACGAACTTCTGTCTTGCAGACAGGCAGACTACTGCCATAGCCCACTTGAGACAGGATGAGGCCCTGGGGAAGGACAGAAGTGACCAGATTCTCCAGACGTTTCTAGCTTAAGGTCAGCCGGATTTGGATATTCAGTAAAGGCAGGTTTGGAGATTTGAGGACAATATTATGCAAGATCACAGGGAGGAGTTATGGTGTTTTTGTTTTTTGTTTTTGGTAAATGAGCAAGGGAGAAAGTAGCGGGGAGAGGGAGAGAGAGAATCTTAAGCCGGCTCCACGCTGAGGGAAGAGCCCTACGTGGGGCTCAATCTCACCACCCTGAGATCATGACCTGAGCTGAAATCAAGAGTTGGACCCTTAACCTACTGAGCCACCCAGGGGCCCCAGGAGATTCTTTGTTCCCCCAAGAGAGGTTAAATCAATTAAATGTTGGATACATTGAATTTGAAGGAACGGTGGTTCCTCCAGTCAGCTGGAGGTGTGCAGACAGTAAATGGAGCCTCAGGCTGGGTAGGGGCTAGAGATCGAGATATGCATTTACTCACAGGTATTTATGGAGTTTTAGAGACTTGGGATAGAGCAGTGAAGAGCCACCGACATGTGAGTGGCTGGTAAAGCCAAAGGAGTGGCTGAAATCCTTCACAGGGCAACAGCAGGAAGAGAGGATGTTTGAGGACAGGACTCTGAGGAATGCGAACACCCAAAGGACAGCTGGGGAAGGAAGAGGAAGGAGGAAAAGGGACTGAGTGGGAGTGGTGAGAGGGCAGGAGTACACAGCATTACAGGCAAGAAAGGGAGGGACTGGGTCCAGTATTTTTAATAAAAAATTTTTAAAATGTGGTAACAAAACACATAACCTAAAATTTACCATCTTAGCCATTAAGTATACAGTGCAATAGTATTCAGTTTATTCACATTGCTCAGCAACAGATTTCCAGAACTGTTTCATCTTGCAAAACCAAAACTCTGTATCCATTAAACAATGACTCCCTGTTTCTCCCTCCCCCCAGCTGGTGGAAGTCAACATTCTACTTTCTTTCTTTCTTCTTCTTCTTCTTTTTTTTTTTAAAAGATTTTATTTATTTATTTATTTGACAGAGAGAGAGAGAGATCACAAGTGGGCAGAGAGGCAGGCAAGGGGTAGGGGGGAAGCAGGCTTCCTGCTAAGCAGAGAGCCCAATCTGGGGGGTCCATCTCAGGACGCTGAGATCATGACCTGAGCTGAAGGCAGAGGCTTAACCCACTGAGCCACCCAGGTGCCCCAACATTCTACTTTCTGAGGTCTATGAGTTTGATGATGTTAGATACATCACGTAAGTGGGATTGTGCAGTATTTATCTTTCTGTGACTGTCTAATTAGTGTAATGTTCTTAAGGGGCATCCAAGCTGTTGCATGTGACAGGAGTCCCTTCTTTTTTTGAAGGCTGAGTAATATTCCATTGTATGTACATACCATATTTTATCCATTCATTCATCACTGGACATGTAGTTTCCTTCCACTCTTGGCCACTGTGAATAATACTGCCCTGACACAGGTGTGCAAATACCTCTTTAAAAATCTGCTTTCAATTCTATTGGATAAAAACCTAGCAGTAGTGTTGTTGCATCTGCTGATCGTTCCATTTTTAATTTCTTGAGGAACCGTGTACTGTTCCATACAGTCTACTTCTTCTTCTTCTTCTTCTTCTTCTTTTTGCTTGCTTGTTTTTTCCAGAAACTATTTATTTCCTGTCAACTTTATTTCCATTTTGTTTGACTTTGTGAAGAGCCCCTTAGGACCACTTAGTGGTTGTTGCTACCCATTCAGTGGCCTGAGCAGTGGGAACTGTGGACCAGTCTTCAGTGGCCGGCTGAGAGCTCCAATTTTCAGTTGGGAAATGCTATTTCTTTTCAAACTTTTCAGGATCTCTGTAGAAGCAGAGATCAGGCATGGCCTCCCATGGGTGTTCATGGGAAATGGTGCCACGCATGCACAGAATTTCTCGGGCCAGCTTCCACCATATCAGACCCACTAAGTGAGCTTCTTTATTTGTTGCAAGGGATGGCAATGTCCACATAGCACGGAGGAGAGTCTGTGTTACAGAGACTGATGGCAGTAGATTAATGTAAGACATCTCTTTGAGAGACTGGTGGTCCGCCCTGGGATCAGGAACCACCAGAAGTCTCAGCGTCCGGAGGGCTGCCTGGACCCAGTTAGTGAAGTTTCTAGGAGTAAAGTGGCCCAACAGAGGGATGGTTCCAGGAACAGCAGCAAACATCAGCACAGCTTGCTGGACAGTATTCCTGGATGACAGGACACTGACCTCAGCTGGGTTGTCAGTGGCAACAATGGCACGAGCGGCCAGCAGAAGCTTCTCCCAGGTTCTCTTGAGATTAGTGATGTAGATCCCATCACACTTCCTTTTGTAGATGTATGCTTCCATCTGGAAGTCAATGTTGGTCCCAGCTAAGTGGGTTCCTGCTGCAAGGAAATGGAAGGACATCCTCCTCTTTTATTTGCAGGTCACCAAGGGCTCTGGATACTGTAAAAGGTTCCCTTTAAGTTGCCATGGGAATGCAAAACAATGCTGGGTGAAGTGGACACTTCTCTGGGTAGTGCAGAAAGGCAGTCCACTTGGTTTCTGATAGCACTGTCTAGTTCTGACTACTAAACATAGCAATGATAGTTACTTGCAGTATTAGCTGTGTGTTGAGCACAAATGTGCATTATCTTATTTATTGTGAAGCGGTATTCCAGCACATTTTGCAGATGAGGTACAGAAATGTTAAACAAGCCAAGGAAGTAGTTGGGGCTTGGGATGTGAGTTCAGGTCTCTCCTGATTTTCAGGTGTAGCCACTTTGATGGTTTATTTCCAATGATTAGGGCTCATTTTCCCCAGTTCCCTAGTGATTTGTCAAATGTTTTTCACAACGTGGAGAGTATTTCGTGAATCACAAGGTAGAATTTAAACAGACTGGGGGTCCGTAGTCACACTGCCACTCTTGGATTCTGGCCCCCAGTTCTTAACTGGTCATCCGCCTCCACGCAGCACGTAGAGGTGGGTCATGGCCACACAGTGCCAACAGCACCCCAGGCTGGCACCACAGTGAGCCTCTCTTCTTCGGCTCAGTGTGTGCATTGTAACCGGTTGCCTTTATTGTTCAGAATTAATGAATAGTTTGCAAACTAGCATCACTTCTGTGGAAGTTGATGGACGTATTAATTATACCTTATTTAGATTACACAGTTGCGTGACCCAGATTCTTCTCTTCTGCCAAATTTCCAAAGATGCCGTGGCATTTTAAAAACTCCGGTTAAACACAGTTAGTGTATTAAAATGCAAACATTGGAGGAATCGGCCATGCAGAAATGGGATGATGATGAGCTTAGTTGATCTGATGGCAGGACTAGCATCGGGTGGTCCCTTTTCAGGGTTTTAGGTTGATTTGATCGTGCCTATCTTTCCTTTCTGGGGTTTTATTAAAATCTTATGTACGCAAAATCTTTCATATCTATTCTGTGTCCCTTTCTATTGCACAAGGATCAGAGCACTTACTGGAAGAATGATCCCAGATGCTGATTACCAATACTCTCAGTGCATTAGATCTCTTGTTTTTGGTACTTATAGTCTACACTGATAGAAGATTGGGATGCACACGAGGGTTTGAATCTTGGCTTCACTATTTCTTACTGAGCTACTGTCGTAACAGGCATTAGGTAGTTGCTGAGGAGAGAGTAATACTTATGATATAGTCCCTGCCTATGGGAGCTCAGAGGGAGTCACTGAGGTGACACAAGTAGGCGATCACAGTACCCTGTGATGGGGAGATGATCAGTGGAGTGGGGATGACTGTGGAAATATGCAGGAGACATCCCTATCCCAATAGCTGGGTGGAAGGTTGGGTCAGGGAAAGCTGCCTGGGAGAGATGTTATCTAAATCAGTGTTTCTCAGCCTTTACCAAACACCAAAATCAAACGACTAAGTCAGAAGACTGTCAAAATGAAGATTTCTGGGCCCCACCTCTGGAATTTCTGATTCAGTAGGTCTGGAGCCTGAGAATGTGCATTTCTAACAAGTTCCCAGTTGATGCTGATGTTGCCTGCTCTGGACCACATTTCCAGAATCACCTGTCTAAGCCAAGCTCTGAAGGAGGGTGAAAGTGGAAAGTGTGTGTGTGTGTGTGTGTGTTACATGCTTGTGCTTGCCCATGGGAGGTAGGGCATGAGGAATGCTGGATAGAAGGGCATTCCAAAGGGGAAAGAATGTACAAAGGCTTGAAGAGAGTGTGACATGCTTTGGAACACCAGTATTGTGGAGTTGAGAATAGAAGAAGTGGTGAGAAGTGGAGTGACAATATCAGCAGTGACAAGTCACAAGGGACTGACACAGGACTGCATGCTAAGGAGTGGGAAGCTGTCAAGGGGTTCGGTCAGAGACTGATGCGATATGATACGCACTGAAGAAAGTCTCTATGGCTTCATTGTGGGTTAATGGGCTGGAAAGGGCAACACAGGAGGAGGGAGACCAGGAAAGTGTTACAGTGATTCAGGAGAAAGATGATGGGGGCTGTGTGGAGACTGCTTTTTGCCAAGGAGAGGGCTGCGGTGGATTGAAGATGGATACAAAGTCTTGGATCCCTCTTCCCATTGAGAGAGGAGGTCTAGGTCTCCTTCCCTTGGATCTGGGTAAGCTTATGATTGGTTGGCCAACAGAATAAGGTAAATATAATGCTGTGCCTGAGTCCAGGCTCAGGTTTTGAGAAACTGGCAGCTTTCTCTTCCTAGGTCTTGGAGCACTTGTTATTGGCTCCCTGACCTGCCTTGTGAGATGACCAGCAGCCTTGCTGGGGAGACCCTGTGGACAAGTCCAAGACTTGGAGAGGGAGAGTGTACCACCTTTCTGGATAACTCTGCCAAGTACCAGGCACCTGAGTGAAGATGTCTTGGAACTTCCAACCCAGCCCAGCCGCTAGCTGAATACCACTGAGTGACCCCAGTCAACGTCATGTAGAGCAGACGGATTGCCCTGCAGGACCGTGCCTGAATTTCTGACCCATGATATTATGAATGCAATAAAATTGTTATTGCTTTCTGCTGCTAAGTTTTGGGGTAGTTTGTTCTGCAATAATAATTCACTGGAATAGGTTCAGTAAATGGAAACACAAAGAACGTCAATATTTAAGGGGGCAGGTAGGGGAAGAGGGACCCTCAACACAGAGTAAATTTTAAGAACGGAGAAAAACAAGAATATGGTGTCATGGAAGCCAAAAGAAGACAGTGGAAGGAGTGGTTAGCAGTGTGGAATAGTGCAGAGGAGTAGAAGACGATAAGGACCAAATAGTGTTCCTTACACTTATTAGCACAGAGGTCACTGTGACATCGGTGAAAAGCTAGCAAGCCAGAAGGCAGCTTGCAGGGAGGAAGTGTGGGAGGAGAGAGAAAGTGAAAGTAATTGTCAGGAAGCTTCACAGTGAAGAAAGCAGGGAGGTCAGGGAGTTCATAGGGTCGAGAGAAGGTTTTCAGTTTTTTTTTTTTTTTTAAAGATTTTATCTATTTGATAGAGAGGCAGGCAGAGAGAGAGGTTGGGGGGAACAGATTCCCTGCTGAACAGAGAGCCTGATGTGGGGCTTGATCCCAGGACCTTGGGATCATGACCTGAGCCGAAGGCAGAGGCTTTAACCCACTGAGCCACCCAGGCACCCCAAGAAGGTTTTTAGTTTTAAGTTACCAGACTTGAACACATTTTGGTGCTGATGGGAAGGACACCAGGAGAGGTTGGGGAGAGGTCCTGGGGCAGAAGGACCCTGTAAGGTTCTGCAGAACACAGAGGGGCTGTGTTCCTTGTACTGGCAGAGGGATTTCCTTGGGATGGAAGGAGGGACCCCTCTTCCACAGTGACAGGAGAGACAGGAAAATAAGGATGTAGAGGAGGAAAAGCATGACAACGCCCAGCAGCTGTAAGGTGACATTTATCTGACAGCACCTGTTTCTCCTCTGAGGTCGGAGACAAGGCTGTGGGCTCAGACTGGTGGAGGACAGCAGGGGACCGAGCCGAGAAACACAGAGGATGGCATCCATGAGAGTGGTACCTACTTCTGTGCTTGTGTGATTTTCTTTTCCCTTGGTCCCATTTAATGGTCCAGGGATAGAATCAAGGAAGGTGGACAGTTGGATGAAGTAGGGTCGGCCTCTTGGTAGACTCATAGAAGGAAACATGGCGAAGGACTTCAGGATGCTGGCAAAGAAAGGAATGAAGTGAGGGCACACTCGTCACAAAGCCTGTGATGACAGAGAAAGTCAAGTTGGAGGGATCAACTTGATCACCTTGAAGGACAGAGAATGGAGATCTGATTTTTGTTTTCCAGAGGTTCTAATTAGTGGCAAAGTCCAGGGTCAAGAGTTTGTGGCTGGGGTGCGCAGTAACTGAAGGGCAAGCAAGTAGAGGAAATCCAAGAACTGAGAGTTTACAACTATGTGGGTGAGCTCGGATGAGGTCACTGGAGGTGCCAGGGCTTGAAGGGGAAGGAGGACTGAGAGGCAGCTGCCCAGGTGTTCAGAAAGTGAACAGGCCTGGGAGGTTTGACTATTATCCCCACTGTACAGGAGAAGAAACTGAGGCATGGGGATCACACAGCTATTGAGTGGCAGACCCAGGTCTTTGAACCCAGGGAGTCTGGCTGCAGAGTTCACACTCTACAACACAAAGCCTCCCATCATCACGTGTATGTGAAAATACTTATAGAAGGCTCACACCAACAGCAAGACAGAAGAAAGAGAAGTTAAGGAGTCGATCCCATTTACAATTGCACCCAAAACCATAAGATACCTAGGAATAAACCTAACCAAAGAGGCAAAGAA
Source organism: Mustela putorius furo (assembly GCF_011764305.1). NCBI lineage: Eukaryota > Metazoa > Chordata > Mammalia > Carnivora > Mustelidae > Mustela > Mustela putorius. Next base: position 19,709,638 of record NW_025421998.1, read on the forward strand.
TCTGTACTCAGAAAACTGTAAAGTACTTATGAAAGAAATTAAGACACAAAGAAATGGAAAAATGTTCCATGCTCATGGATTGGAAGAACAAATATTGTGAAAATGTCTATGCTACCTAAAGCAATCTACATGTTTAATGCAATTCCTATCAAAATACCATCCATTTTATTCAAAGAAGTGGAACAAATAATCCTAAAATTTATATGGAACCAGAAAAGACCTCGAATAGCCAGAGGAATGTTGAAAAGGAAAGCCAAAGTTGGTGGCATCATAATTCCAGACTTCAAGCTCTATTACAAAGCTGTCGTCATCAAGCCAGTATGGTACTGGCACAAAAACAGACACACAACAACTATCATATGATCTCCCTGATATGAGGAAGTGGTGATGCAACATGGGGGCTTAAGTGGGTACGAGAAGAATCAATGAAACAAGATGGGATTGGGAGGGAGACAAACCATAAGTGACTCTTAATCTCACAAAACAAACTGAGGGTTGCTGTGGGGAGGGGGTTTGGGAGAAGGGGGTGGGATTATGGACATTGGGGAGGGTATGTGCTTTGGTGAGTGCTGTGAAGTGTGTAAACCTGGTGATTCACAGACCTGTACCCCTGGGGATAAAAATATATGTTTATAAAAAAACAAAACAAAACAAAACAACAAACAAAAAAAAAAAAACCAGACACACAGATCAATGGAACAGAATAGAGAGCCCAGAAATAGACCCTTAACTCTATTGTCAACTAATCTTTGACAAAGCAGGAAAGAATGTCCAATGGAATAAAGACAGTCTCTTCAAAAATGGTGTTAGGAAAATTGGAAAGCCACATGCAGAAAAATAAAACTAGACAATGTCCTTATACCACACATAAAAATAGACTCAAAGTGGATGAAAGACCTCAATGTGAGATAGGAATCCATCAAAATCCTTGAGGAGAACACAGACAGCAACCTCTTCGACCTCAGCTGCAGTAACTTCTTCCAAGAAACATGGCCAAAGGCAAGGGAAGCAAGGGCAAAAATGAACTATTGGAACTTCATCAAGATCAAAAGCTTTTGCCCAGCAAAGGAAATAGTCAACAAAACCAAAAGACAACTGACAGAATGGGAGAAGATATTGGCAAATGATGTATCAGATAAAGGGCTAGTATCCAAAATCTACAAAGAACTCATCAAACTCAACACCCAAGGAACAAATAATCCAATCAAGAAATGGGCAGAAGGCAGGAACAGACATTTCTGCAAAGAAGGCATCCAGATGGCCAACAGACACATGAAAAAGTGCTCAACATCACTCAGCATCAGGGAAATACAAATCAAAACCACAATGAGATACCACCTTATGCCAGTCAGAACGGCTAAAATTAACAAGTCAGGAAACGACAAATGTTGGAGAGGACGTGGAGAAAGGGGAACCCTCCTACACTGTTGGTGGGAATGCAAGCTGGTAGAATGACTCTCGAAAACAGTGTGGAGGTTCCTCAAAAAGTTGAAAATAGAGATACCCTACAACCCAGCAATCGCACTACTGGGTATTTACCCTTAAGATACAAATGTAGTGATCTGAAGGGGCATGTGCACCCGAATGTTTAAAGCAGCAATGTCCACAATAGCACACGGGGTGGGGGGGTGGGGGTAGAGGGGCAGAGGGAGAGGGACAGAGAGAATTCTCAAGCAGATTCCCTGCTGAGCATGGAGCCTGACATGGGGCTCGATCGCATGACCCGGAGCTCATGACCCTGAGCCAAAACCAAGAGTGGACACTCTACCAACAGAGCCACCCCAGGGCCCCACACCACCCCCATTTTAGAGAAGAGGACACTGAAACATGAAGTGGCTCGGCACTTGCAGAATGTGACAGACCACACACCGCAGCCTAGATTTTGATGGAGGCCGTCCAGGCCAGAGCCGGGGCATCCAACCACTTGTAGGTGCCTCAGCCTGTGAGCTCCAAAAGGATGGCGGGAGGAGATAGGGGGCTGGGGGAGAGGAGAGCGTGTTGGCCCAGGCACGAGGAGTTATGTGTGGGAAATCAGTGGATGTTAGTGGGCACAGGGAGCTCCCTGTAGGGTGCACATAATGGTTGGAAAACCAAGAAACAGAGTGAGGGGTTTAATTCTACTTGGGAGTCAGGATATTTGTTCCTTCCCATATGAGTATTAAAGCGCTGGGTGTCTCTCAGGTAAGTTTGTGGAGTGGTGGAGTCTGTGGCGTTATGTTCCTGTCTCCCCTCTCCCTGCACCAGACTCCATGCCGCTTAGCGATAGTCAACCAATGCCGGCTTAAGGACACAACAGCTCATCAAGGCGGGTGACCGCCTCCTGTGCACAAGGTCATGGGAGATTTGGCTGATTCATAGTAGAGCCGGGTTTCAGAGGAGTTGAGGTGAAGACCACTGAGAGCCCCCAACAATGACAAACGTAGACTCCGCTCAATCTGTGGTTCCAACAGCATGTGAAGGATATCCTGACCCAGGTGTGGGGCTCAGGGTCTGTCAACCAGGGCACCTGCGGCCCTACCACCCTGATAGGACCTGGGTCTGCTTCCTTCTCAGTCCTGCTTCTTCCTCTAAAGCAGGGCTCTTGCCCCAGGAAGCGGAGCCCAGCTCATCCCGGAAGGAGCTTGGGGAAGCACTGTTTGGGGTAGGACAGCAGATTCAAGACATCCCGGATTCTCTCCTGGACACCAAACCCTGCCGTGCCCCACAAGCGGCTGGTGAAACCAGGCTACCAGAATGCCTTACTCCTGTCATCCCTTTTCCTTTACCTTGGAGGAACTTCTCCAAAGAACATGTTTTCTGCTGTGTTTCTACTTGCAACTCTGCCTGCCTCCAGGTCAGTCTCTCAGGCAGCGAAGGACCGCAAACAAGGGGTTAGTCTGGCAATGGAGCCTAATACCAGCAGCCTGAGAGGACGACAACGTGGTCTCCCCAGTTTTCTGAGGTGTGATTCCATAAGACAAGTGGTTTTCTCAGACGTGCTGGAGATAAGGGACGGGGATTTCTGAGAAGGTTGCCTTTGGGAGTTTGGATCAGGCCAAGGGAATAATTAGCTGCAAAGGGAAGTGAGAAACTGCAGACAGGCCAACGGGAGGGCATCCTCAGGAAAAGCCTGTGGCTCCTTATTCCCAGCAGTCTCTGGGCTGGCAGGAACAGAATCAGGGTGGCTGGGGGTGTCTGCCAACAGGGTTCTGGGCCTCTTTGGGTACCCTTCTTTTTCCTGGAGCACGATCCCTGTTTTCCAGGAGCACGAAGAAGGAAAAGACCAAGTGCTCGAGCCTGAGTGTTCATCTCTAAACAAAGGATGTACAAAGATCCATTAAAAAATGATACAGGCAACATGGTCCTTTCAAGGCAGAAAATGAAGACGAGAGGCAGCTTCTGTCTCTTCAGGCCACGCCATAATCCACGGGGGGCTACCGTTGAACTCCCTGTGACTCCTTCCTGTGGCTCAGACAACCCAGCGCTCCTACAGGTCATGATGTTCAGAACCAGACAGCACTGTGCCTTCTGGAAGATGCTGGAACATAATGGTCCTTCCCAGTGAGGTGGACAGGGCTCACGGAATCAGGCATTGTTTTCTTTCTCAACTTTTTGCCACTGTTGAATCAGGAGTGGTGGGTATCTGGCCTTAAGCAGCTATGTTTGTTCTCCTTATTGTAAAAGCCTGTCATGGTTTTGTGCAACGTGAGATCCGCTACCCTCCCGTCTAGCAGCCTAGCCACCCCACGTGACCCCCACAGGTCCACGTGCTGTGAAGGAGGAGACCAAGCACAAGGGAGGTACGCAACAAGAAAATCTAGATGTTTGTATAAATATCTGGGACTTTGTTGTTGGTTTAAGAGCGGGGGTTCACCAAGTGCGGTCCTGGGACCGGCAGGTTCCTATAACCTGGGAGCTTGTGAGAAATTCTCAGGCCTGGTACCTCCTCCGCCAGCCCAGCTATCAGAAACTCTCGAGGTTGGGGCCCAGCAGAGGGGGAGGCTTGGAAGGTGATTCGGAAGCTTAGGGTTAGGTGGGAACCAGGGTTTACACTGACTGAGTAAAAGAGGGAGCCTCGGGGACTGGACTAAGACTTCAGGGTGTTTCAGACACAGGATGTCTTTGCCAGAGCTTGGGAGGAAGGCCTGAGGAGGAGGACCGAATGGGCAGTAGGGGTGGGGAGACCCAGGGGACGTTGAGAGCATGGATTTGAGGCGTGGTTTAAAAAAATCCCCTCTAGGGGCACCTGGGTGGCTCAGTTGTTAAGCATCTGCCTTTAGCTTGTTCATGATCCCAGGGTCCTGGGTTCGAGCCCCAAGTCAGGGTTCCGGCTCAGTGAGGGAGCCTGCTTCTCTCTCCCTCTCCCACTCCCCCTGTTGTGTTCCCTCTCTAGCTGTCTCTGTCAAATAAATACATAAAATGTTTAAAAAATAAAAATAAATTTAAAAAATCTATTTTTATTTTATTTTATTTTAAATTGCTCTATTTGGCATTGTAATTATGGCAAAGTGCCATCTTTCCAAACAATTTATTACCAGTGTGGGCATATAATTTCAGCTGTAGCCTGGATGACTTTGAACTCGCAGAGGTTATTTACTTTCTAGTCCTTCGTGTCTGTGATGTTCACCACCATGAAGCTTTCATGTTATTAGGAACACATTTATGTTCATATCCCACTGGACCTAGATCCTTCTTTGGCTTTGGTCTGGTACCAGCTAGTTTATAACTTAAACCCGAACTAGAAAATATGGACAGAGGCTATTTTTGAAATTACACTCTCCTCTTCTCCCAACCAATGCATTCCAAGATTCTCATAGAAATAGGAGGCATTTTAGGGCATGCATGGAAAAACCACGATTTCAGAAAAATGTGAGCATGCATTTTTTTATGTTCTGATAAGCTGAGAAGGAAATATGGAAGAGAAAGTCCAGAGAATCTAGAAGAAACCCTGAAAAATAAGTCTTTTAGCCAAGAAGAAAGATTGTTAGTTGTTGGCTGTATTCAGAAGATTTGCATTTTTAAAGTTAATGACTAATATAATAAAAGGTTCCAGTTAAATTATTACAGTGGCTTCTTGCTTCAGGGCAAGTGAAAAACCTTTGAGGTTTTAAATCATATTCTTCAGCCTGGCAAGAGAGCGTATTTTAAATTCTTGCAAACTGTTTCTTTAATCTCTGTAACTTTTCTCTACATGGTGCCTAATACTCATGTACCTGGCAGGAAAATGAGAAAAAAAATTTTTTTTTAACATAAAAATATTGGTATTCTGGCACGAATGGGTAATATCAAGAGAGCTGAGGGTTCCATGGAAATATTAGTTGGTTAGGAGCCTATGAAAATTTATAGCCATATTTAATGGCCTGAAATGCAGCATATTATGGAGACCCTACTTTTGAGCCTTGGTGTGATTCCGTCTTTGACACGCGTATTGACAATGACTGTTGAAATCAAACCCTCCCCAGGAAAGCCAGCGATTCATCTTAACTGTAACCCCGATGCTGATGGCTCAGTATTCACCTTGCACCAAAGAGGCAGGGCAAGTGGAAATTTTACAGTGTGGTTCTGCTCTAATGTAGAAAGATGCTAAGAGTCCTATATATTTTTTTTAAGAATCCTATATTTTGCCTCCTGACTGAGGCCTTTAATCGAGCATGCTCCTTGTACTGCAAACAGAGATCCTCAAAGCTCCTGAAGAAGAACACGATAAGCTAGAACTAATATACAAAAGCACTTGAATAGGAGGGACCATATCTTGATGCCCAGAATACAAATAACCAAAAACATTCTTTTTCTATAAAGCACAAGTTCTGGAAAAACACTGGGACACAGTGATGAGCATTTACTTGGAGGCTTTCCTGGGGTTTAAGCTCTGGAAAAGCTAAAGGCTTTGCTTGACTGCAGGTTGCAAAGACCCTTTCTCTCTACATTATCCGAAGGTATAGGAGGGGAAAGGACAGTGGTTAGAGTCGGGTTCTGGAGCCTGGCAGCCTGGGACCAAACCCTAGCTCCATCACTGGTGAGCTGGGCAACACTGGACAAGTCATCTAAAAATCCTTGCTTCAGTTTCTTCATCTGGTCAGTGGGGATAACAGCAGCATCTCCCTCCTTGTTGGGGCTTGGTGATGTCTGTAAACATTTTAGAACCATGCTTGGCACACAGCAAGTGCTCAACAAATTGAGCTCTTACTACCAATACCATTTCAATTTTTGTGAAGGAGGGCCCTGGAAGGAAAGGAGGAGAAGAGGAAGAGAGAAGAAGGGGAAACCACGGTCTTCCTGTCTCTTTTCCTTTACCTGTCCGCCCATCACCCTGCTCTCTTCCCATTTCTCCATCTTTGCCACATGCCAGGAGGGATCAGATGCCCAGGAATGGGCATTGAGCACGCCTGTAGTACATGGTGCACGTCGAGCTCTTCCAAAGGCCAGGAGGCTGAATTCCCTTCCTGGCTTTTCCACAAACCAGTTGTGTGGCAGCTTTTCTTACCTTCGGTGTTGGTTTGCCAGGCCTGCTGTAACACAGTACCACACTCTACGGTTAAAAGAACAGACAGGTATCATCTCACAGTTCTGGAAGCTAGAAGTCTGAACGAAGGTGTTGGTAGGGTTAGTTCCTTCTGGGCCTATGAGGGAGAATCTGTTCCATGCCTGGCATCTGGTGACTTCATGGCCATCTTGGACATCCTGTGCCTTGGAGAGGCATCACTCTGCTTTCTGCTGTCACAGCTGCCCAGTCTTCTTTCTGTGTGGGTGTCCATGTTCCAATTTCTCTTTTTCATCAGGACGAGATTAGAGGCCTGCTCTACTTCTGTGTGACCTCATCTTAACTAGTTATATCTGCGATGAGTCTCTACCCAGGTAAGTTTACCTTCTGTGGTACTGGGGGTTAGGACTTCAACATGGGAGTTTGGTGGGAAGAGGGAGGGACGCAGTTCAACCCGTAGCACCAAGGGACCTTTTTCAGTCTTCTGAACTTTGGCTGTGATTCTCCAGGAAAGCCATGAAGTACGCATGATATTTCTAACTAGAGGGCACTTTTGCTCTGTTGTGGAGAATCCTGACAGCCTGGTGCTAATCGTGATGGCTTTTGGGGCAGTGCTGATGGGGGTGGTACTCTCCTGTAGTGAATATGGACAATCAGGGCTGATGAGAACTAGGCTCAGAAAGTCCTCCCTCCAACTCAGGGCAGAGCCCACCCAGACTCTTCCACAACAGCACCCTGCCTGTTTATGCTTAGCTCACCAAGATGATGGGTGACAGGAAGGCAGCAGCTCCTCACTGCTCCATCAGTTCCTGGAGGCGGGGTGTGGGCGGTGGGGCGGTGTGTGAGACCCCCAGAGGGCCTCTCTGGCTGTGGAACACAGGGAGACCGGGCGGCTACATTTACATTCAAGCAGCTGTGATCCCATACAAAGTAGCAGGAAAAGCCCACAAGGGAGAAAATGACTTACTCATAAAATTTTAATAAATAGGTTAAAAGAAAAACCTGCCTCAGCTTCTTTTTGTGTTGCTGTCAGCAAGCCCATCTCTTGTAGCAAGCTGACAATCTTGTCAACAGTGCTGTTGAGAGCACTCCAAATAAGGTAATTACCCAATAAAGTTAATATTAACCAAATTGTGCGGAACTTGAATTAAAAATATATCTGATTGCAGGATTGAAGCCCAAGTCATGTGTCTTAGCCCCTGAACGTGTGGTTTGCCTGCCTCGAGAGCAGGCAGAGTCACGGGAAGGAGGCTGCCGTTTGTATTCAGAAGGTGAACCCACTCTCAGAAGGAGGATCTCCAAGGATGCTTTCTTCTCTACTTCAAGGCAGCAAGGGAATGAGGCTTCTGCTTTCTACTTTATCTCTGCGTGATGTTTCCGTTCACTTTGCTGGGCAGCAGTGCCGGTTAGCACAGCCTGCCCTTTCCTGGGAAGAGTGAGCTAAGGTGGCCTTAGAATGGGAAAGGGCACTGCTGTGTGGGTTCCAGTGTCCTTGTAGGGTTGTTGCGAGGACACAATCTGAGCCATTGTCTGAGCTCTCCTGTCAGCATGCCCTGCGACTGCAGGGCTGCAAGACAGCTCACACAAAGGCCATTAAGTTTGAGCAGAAAGAGTGCAGGATGTGGGGGTCAAAAGAATTGAGTTCTAATAGTCTCTGTGTCATTAACTAATTGAATGATTTTTGGCAAGTCAGTTCCCTTCTTTATGCCTCATTTTTCTCATCTGTCAAATGATGGTAAAAAAAAAAAAAGTCACTCCTCTCTAGGGTGAGAGAATAAAAAAATAATAGACACGGATGTATCAAGAATATAAGTAGCTATCATTAGCCTTAAAGGATTGGTCAAGAGGGATGTTGTCATTTTATGGCATTAAAACAGCAAAACAGAAAGTAACAAAAATCAAAAATAAAACTAAGGAAACTCCCAAACAAACACAAGTCCAGGACCAGACAGCTTCACTGGTGAATTCTACCAAATGCTCAAAGAATGAACACCCATCCTTCTCAAACTCCTCCAAAAAAAACAGAAGAGGAGGGAGCCACTTCCAAACTTACTTTACGAGGCCAGCATCACTCTGATACCAAAGCCAGACAAGGCTGACACACACACACACACACACACACACACAAAATTATAAGCCAATATCTATGATGAACATATACACAAAACTCCTCAACAAAATATTAGCAAGCCAAATTCAACAATGCGTTTACAGGATCAGATGCCATGATCAAGTGGGATTCAATCCTGGGGTGTTAGGCTGCCTGAACATCCAGAAATCAGTGTGATACACACATTAACAGAATGAAGGATAAGATCACACTGTCATCTCAATGGATGCAGAAAACGCATTTGAGAAAAGTCAGCATCCATTTACGATGAAAACTCTTAATAAAGAAAGTCCAAAGGTAAGGTATGTCAATACAATGTAGGTCATATAAGACAAGCCCACAGTTAACATCATACTCAGCAGTGGAAAGCTTAGAGATTTTCCTTTGAGTTCAGGAACAGGGCAAGGATGTCCACTCTCATCACTTTTATGCAACATAGTATTGGAAACACTAGCCAGGGCAACTGGGCAAGAAAAAGAAATCAAATGCATATAAATTGGAAAGGAAGAAGTCAAACTTTCACTATTTTCAGATGATATAACATTATATATAGAAAAATCCTAAAGATCCACCAAAAAAACCTGTTAGAAGTAATAAATGAATCCAGTAAAGTTGCAGGATACAAAATCAGTATGCAAAAATCTGCAGCATTTCCATTCATTAATAACGAACTACCAGAAAGAGAAATTAAGAAAACAATCCCATTTGCATGTGCACATCAAAAGGAACAAAATACCAAGGAATAAATTTAACTAAGGAGATAAAAATTTTGTACACTGAAAACTGTAAGAGGTTAATTAAACAAACTGAAGACAATGTAAAGAAATGGAAATATATTCCATGGTCATGGATTAGAAGAATGTTGTTAAAATGTCCATGCTATCCAAAGCAATCTACAAATTCAATGCAGTCCCTATCAAAATTTCAATGGCATTTTTCACAGAAATCGAACAAAAAACTACAATTTTTATGGAACCACAAAAGACCCTGGATAGCCAAAGCAATCTTGAGAAAGAGGAACAGAGCTGGAAGCACCACATTCCCTGACTTCAAACCGTATTACAAAGCCGCCATAATCAAAGCAATATGGTATTGGCATAAAGACAGACACAAAAGATCAATGAAACAAAATACCTGAGAAGTGCCATTATTGTAATTATTTGGTTGGTCTCTGTTCTTATTGTAGTTCAAGTCAACAGTCACTGATTGGGGGTCTACTGGGAAGGTGTGTTACATGTGGTCAAGAAGTTACTCATCCTGTGTGGCTAGGTGAAGGAAGTGGAGAAAGAGGTGGCCTCTGGCTGTAAGGACACAGAAGGGTTCCTTACGGAGGCAATGCTCCCAACATGAGTTTGGTCAAGCAAAGAATCATTCATTCCATCAAGATCTGTGGGGCTCCACTCCTGTGCCAAGCACTGTCAAGGGCCCTCAGTGTTCAGAAACAGAAAGATTCCCGCACTTCAGGAATTCACGTTCTAGTGGAAGAAGGTGGGGGCTAGGAGAAGCAGGTTGTAAGGCTGAGGAGAGACCCTCTGGGTGATGTTAACAAAGGCAAAGAAGGGGGACACAGGAAGGGAAAATAAGCTTCAATCCTGGCTTTCCTCTGGATTAGTTGCTAGTGGCTGTTGGAGTCCATATTGAGAAGGACTCTGAGATTCCTTCTGGCTCAGGTAGAAACATCTGGCCAGGATCAATGGATGATGTCTGCAACGAGGTGCTAAGGGTGATCTGCCATTCCCAGAGAGGTCCCATGTGGCCGGATTACACCTGTGCTATTACGCTCTGTGTCCTTTCACTCCCCTGAGACTGTTATGAAGCTCAATATGTCAGTATTTTTGAGTCTAGCATTTATGTGTGCCTGCAAAATTATTTGAATATCCTCTGAGAAAGGCTCTTCTACATAAAAGGCAGCTAGTTACGGGTCTGTTTCCATTTTTCATCTCCTCTTCATTGAGACAAGTAGTCACGTAACTGAGCTACGTTTTATAGAATGTGTGTCCACGGTTGCTCCCTGGATCCCAACTCAAAGTGAGCTTCAGCCTCTTAGACTCTCAGAATTTTTAGTTCCTTATTTGCTATTTTTCTCTTCTGTTTGGAGTATCTAATTCATGCCTGTCACAGCATTTGACAGAGTGATCTTCTTTCCTTTAAGTCTCCTTAGGAAACTGTACAGTCCCCACGTTGACTCATTTCCTCTTCTATCTCTTACAAGGTACAGAGGTTCTAGAATCTTTCAAACTAAGATGACTCCAGCTTTCTGGCTGGCCCTTAAAGGTAGATGGAAGGAAACCCTATTACTTAGCTTTTGATAGGTCAAACAAATGTAGAAAATCCCTTCTCTGTTGAGATGGTGTTGCTTTGAAGCTATCTTCTTAGTGAAAATTTTATTTTGTATATCAAAATTGTTAGTTTTTTTTCCTTTTAGGTTGTACTATAGGAAATTGCCATATTTTAGGTCACAAGGTTGACTGCCAGCAATTTCCCATTTGTTTACCTTCTGTAATAATCCTAATCTTGAGGATTGGGGCTTTAGGATGCTTCATGGAGAATGCCTTGTAGTTAGAAAGGCAAAGGGAAATAAACATTAATATTTTGTTAAAACACATCTCTCTAGAGGTGACTGGGTGGCTCAGTGGATGAAGCATCTCACTCTTGATTTTGGCTCAGGTTATGATCTCAGATTGTGAGCTCGAGCCCCATGTCCGGCTCCAAGCTCAGCATGGAGTCTGTTTAAGGTTCTCTCCCTCTCCCTCCGTGTGCTCTCCAGACCCCCACACATACGTGCTTTCTCTCTCTGGAAAACAACAACAAAAAACAACCAAAACAATGAAAAACATCTCTCTGCTTTCAAAGCCCATTCTTCCCATTTCCTCCTTAACAATGGTAAGAAAAGCTGCTCAAAGACTTTTCTTTCCCAACTTGAACAGTTGGATCCTCTTCGGCTTGGCTTTTATACAGGACATAAAGCCAGACGGCAGCTTGTCTCCGTTAGCATTCACCAGCTGAATGGAAAAAGGAAGCATTTCATGAGAAACTCCTGGGACGTTTGAAATGATATCCATACCTATATTGTTTCTCAAAAGTCTGAGGGCAATCTAGTTTCTCTGTTAACTACTGAACAGTATCTGCATTTAATCTGATGGAACCTTCTAGAAAGACAAACCTGGTGTTCAGAGGAGTTTTGTCTGAGCATCGCTTTTTATTCTACTCACGCAATCCAGTGGCTGTGTGTGCATGCAGGTGTGGTGTGGAAGTGCCCGAGTGTTTTAACATTTGTGGGAAGGATTGCAGAGCAACTGAAGAGAGCGACAGAATAGGCTAGTTGGAGAGGGCTCTTTCCATTTGATAGAAGATGACAACAAACCCTCTCCTGGAAGGGGGGATGCTGGGAGTAGCATTCTGTTCCCCAAAATGAAAGTCAAACTCATCTTTTTTTGGGCCGGGGCTTTGCTCCCCTGGTCTATCTTTCATTGTTGGAAAAGGGGTAGTCATAGAAATAGTGCAACCAGTTGGCTAATTAGTGGGGAGTCTGCTGTTGGGAAGGGGAGCCACTAAAGATGACCACGGGACGCTAAGAGACCTTAGCTCCCTGCGCTGCTGTCTCATACCTCTGGGTCTGTGGGCAAAGGAGCAGGCTCACACCCAGCTTGGCTGACTTCACTTAAAAAAATGACAGCACTGAGAGGGGTCTTCTCTCCCCACAGACAGGATCGTGAAGCCAGTTCACAAAAGGCCAGTGAGATGTTGCCCTTGAGTGTCAACTTTTTCTCACTAAGCCAAGAAAAGTGTTCTCAGCAAATTCTCAGATTCTTTCTGCCAAGTCACCAGGTTGCTGCATTAAAAAAGAAGAAGAAGAAGAAGAAGAAGAAGAAGAAGAAGAAGAAGAAAAGGAAGATCAAAACTAGAGACCTGTGATATTCCTAGTAAGAGGAAGGAAGAAAGAGGAAAGAGGCAATGTTCCCACTCCCCCCTATTTTTTTTTCCCCCAAGAAAAGAAACACTAGAGTGTGTGGATGTCTGCTTCAGTCTTTCATAAGTACTCTCCTTAGAGGCTGATGCGGAAGGAGTCAGTAGCTTCTATTTCTTTGCTGAAAGAGTCATTAGCTCAGAGATTTAGGGATTAGAAAGCTGGGGATGCCATGTGGTGGGATGGAAAGACAGAAAACAGAATCTGGGAGTATTTGCTTTTAGGCAAAGATAAAGCCACATATCTTCTCTCTCTGCTTTGCTCTACCATTTCTTTAAAAGTTAGGTCATATAGGGGCGCCTGGGGGCCTCAGTCAGTTGTCATTTGGGCTTCTGACTTTTGATTCCAGCTCAGGTCACGATCTCAGGATCGTGGGATCAAGCCAGCAACTGGGCTCTGTGCTTAGTGTGAAGTCTGAATACCTCCCACTCCCTCTACTCTGCTCCTCCCCTCAGTAATGCACATGCATGCTCTCTCTCTTTCTCTAATATCAATAAATATTTATTGCATGGAGCACTGGGTGTGGTGCATAAACAATGAATTTTGGAACACTGAAAAAAAATTTAATAAAAAAATATTTTCAAAAAAGTCATGTCATGTGAAGACAAGATACATAAAAATTATCTTACAAGTGGGGAAAGCCCCTAAATCTGGAAGTGTGATAGTCAGGAGAGGGAGTCAGAAGCAACTGAACCCTGGGTTTTTTATTCTCAAGACAACACGTGGATTTAAAATATACTTTGAGGCGCCTGGGTGGCTTAGTGGGTTAAAGCCTGTGCCTTCGGTTCAGGTCATGATCTCTGGGTCCTGGGATCGAGCCCCGCATTGGGCTCTCTGTTCAGCGGGACGTCTGCTTCCTTCTCTCTCTCTGCCTGCCTCTCTGCCTACTTGTGATCTCTGCCTGTCAAATAAATAAGTAAAATCTTAAAAAAAAAAAAAAGAAATATACTTCTACTGTACCTGTAATATAGTTTGGCCAATTCATTTGACTTCCATGATGTTTTCCAACAAAAGGGCTCCCTGCCTCACATGGAAGTTGCAAGGTTGGTTTAATTAAGGTTTGTACGTTGAGAAGCTCAATGAAAGGTGCTTAGCAAGCACCTGGGTGGCTCTGTTGGTTAACCATCTGACTCTTGATTTCAGTTCAGTTTATGATTTCAGGGTCATGGGATCAGGTCCCGTATCAGGTTCTGCAGTCAGTAGGGATACTGGATACTCTCTCTCTCCCTCTCCCTCTGCCTCTCCCCCTCCTATACTCTTCCTCTTTCTCCCCCCCCCCCATATAAATAAATAAATCATAAAAAAAAAGAAACGTGAGGTAGCATAAGAAAGTAAGCTGAGGACAACTTAGAAAAGAAACGTATACATGGAACCTAAAACCCATTGTGAAGGTGCTTAAATGCAAACTTCCTCCTATATCTATACCAGCTGGAGAGAATCAGATCAGCTTCCACATGCCTCATGGGATCAGAAATAGGGTAATTCAGGTAATCTTTTCCCTCTGGGTATTGCCTTCATTTTCAGACCTCTCTAGGTCCTCTCCAAGACGGAGGCCATCTTTCAGAGGTACATCTGGGTTTACAGTTCCTCCAACATTCACCACCTGTCTTCCAGAGCTCATTCCCTAACTTCGGGGAAAAGACTAGTCTCAGTTCCTCTAACCCCCAGCTGCTCCAGGACTATGGCACTGCAGGGCCTCTACATGGTGGTTACCTTGACAAAGTTTATCTTCAGAAAGGACCAGCTTATTCCTTTTGACCTTTAACCTTTTTTTTTTTACTTGTTTGGATTATAACTTCATCATTTGAGATTTGGAGACATTCCGTTATTTTTGTTTTTAAATTTAAAAGAAGAAAATCCAAGTTTCTGAGGATAAAGAGGAGCAATTCTAAAGCTTCCCATGATTATAAGCTCTGCTAAATGCAAGTTATAATGAAAATTAAAAGTACAAATGTGGTATGCAAGAGTAAGCTAGTTTGCATTTGGTGCCAATTGGAGATATTGACGGAAAACTCCTAAAGTGGGTTTTCCTTCCCGAAACATTATCGTGTGTGTTTTGAGTATGATTTTTCAGGGACGTCTGGTATGGTTTTCTAAACTCACAGTTTGAACATTGCTATAGATTGGTAGGGTGATAGAGGAGAAAAATTAAGGGAATTAGGAGAAAAAAATGGGAGTTGAAGACTGAGGGATGAAAGAAGGAATGTTTGCGCTCTTTCTTATCCTCCGATGTCACACTTCCACCACTCATCCGAGAGGCCCAGAATTAGAGGATCATACACAAGGCCAGAAGTATGGCAGTGGTTTTCAAACCGTGTGCCAAGGAACCCCAGAGGTTCTTTTCAGGAGTCGCCTCATAGAGGAGGTGGGAGAGAAAGACTCCATTTCTCCAAACCTTTCATGGACTTGACAATAAGACCGAATCCTAAAGAGAAGGCCAACTGTAGTTTTCTAGGTGCAAATGAACCCATTTAGTATTTCAGTTTTTAAAATCAGAATCATCATAAAATGAGCAAGGTGGAGAAAATCAGCAAAGATCACAAGTGACCCAAGGGAAAGATCTTGTTATTGGTTCATGCGCCTGATGCTTGAACTTTCCAATCTCAGGGCCTTGCCAAGAGGGTGCCTCTTCCGAAGCTTGGGTCCTGGAGCATTCAGGCTCCCAAGAAAGTACGGGTTAGCTTTGGATCACCCCACTCCTCAGGCTTCAAATCGTCTCCCACATCTGAGTTTCTTTTGTTCTCTAGAAAACCAGAATAATGACAGAGCTCAGCTTTATCATTGACAGAAATTATTTTAGGGTCATTCCAGATAATCATTAGGGATTTCTGTGCCAATTCAGGAACAGAGAATTTTATTACACAATGATGAGATAGCAGAAAAGAGACTGACCCCAGCCACAGAGGAGGGTTTGGAGAACGATGACAGCTGACTACAAAATAGGGAAGGACATGCTGGAGTTTTAAAATCATTCCCAGAAGCGGTCAGAAGTGAAATGGCTAGGAGCGAGCCTGATACTGACCGTGAAGGGGCTGACAGAACTTTGCCAGAAAAAAGGCAGGAGTTCTGCACAAGAGATTGGAGCCTGGACTTCCATCACGGTGCCTCAAAGTAATCAAACATCTGCATTGCACATAAACTGTAGGAGTGGAAACGCCTGCTGAAGGCTCAGCTGAGGGAGAATTGCAATAATTGAGCTTTCTATCACAGGGCTCTGCCCTGCTGCCACAAGGTCACTCTGGGAGAAATAATGGAGCAGCTTGCAAAAACCTAGAAGTATTTGGTCCTTTGCATGCCCTGCATTGTACTTGGCACATGACAGCAGCTCAATAACTATTAAAGATGGTGCAGAAAATGCCTTTGTAATTTCTCTTGGGAAATGTCTTTCTTTGCAAAAGTTAGGTGAAAAAAACAACAACCACCCTATTATTACTTCTCAAGGGGATGACAAGAAGTGAGGATGAGTCCTTCATGCTAATCCTGTCCCTTGACAATAGAAATACTTTCCAAGGTGTATTAAAATTGGAAGGTCATCTAGGTATCTCTCTGAAGTACAGAAAGAGGCTACAGCAAGGTCTTTGGCCAAATAGGGAGCTCGAGAGCGCTGTGCAGCCCCTGATGGTCTTTAAACTTTGAAGAAAATCATCAAATCCCGATTTCAGATGTGTTTCATCAACTCCCGAGGAATCTACGAAGGTCATAACATTTCCTGTGGTGCTGATGATGGCGCGGAGGAGACACTTCCTGGTAGCGGGCTGGGGAGTCCTTTCCTTTCAAGTTGTCCTTTATTTAGATTTATCAGATTTATCAGATTTGGGGGCTAAGAAAATTTGCCCGCAAACCAAAGTGTCATTTTCTGGTTTCTTCTCTTAGAACCCAGTGTAAGACCTGGCTTTGAAACATCAGATCTGATCTATCCTAGGAGATGGGCTCCATTTACATTTTTGGCTCCTCTTCCAACACGAATTCTTCTGACAACCAGGAGATGGAGGAGTGAATCTTGGCACCAGCTTTCACGTAACACCCGTAGCATCAATTTTCTTGCGTGTAAGATGGGCATAATGGCAACAGTGGGACTGCTGGAGGCATCAGATGAGTTTGGGGATATGAAAACACATTGTAAATTGTGAAATGCTCCAGAGATCTAATTATGAATACTGGAGAGGCAGCTCATAGTGGAATGAGCCTCAAATTCAAGGTCAGGAGACATGGGTGTAAATCCCAAGTCTTCTGTTTACCTGTTGTGTGATTTGGGGCAAGTCACTTAAACTAAGTCCCAGTTTTCTTCATTGTAAATGTGAATTACTGAACTACCAAAAAGCTTCACGGGATTTTGAAGCTGAAATAATAACCAGTTGAAACAGAGAAAGAAATCTATGCCACTCAGTTTTTCTCCTTGGGGAACTCGGGGTTAGGCACAAAGGATTGTCCGTTATTTCTGAATGAGGACATCAGGAGAACTCAAGGTGCCTTGTATAAAAGGACAGTAGAGGAAGTAGGAGGTAGGTTTACTGAGAAGGCAAGCTGAAGTAGGTGAGAGAGAGACACACACAGAGAGCAAAAGACCACTTCCTGATTTCTTGA
The DNA here is from genome assembly GCF_011764305.1 of Mustela putorius furo. NCBI lineage: Eukaryota > Metazoa > Chordata > Mammalia > Carnivora > Mustelidae > Mustela > Mustela putorius. Next base: position 19,726,759 of record NW_025421998.1, read on the forward strand.
CTATTCCGTTTCTCGGTGACAACCCCAAATATCCTTATTGTAAATTCCTTCTGGATTAGTCAAGGCTCAGTTGCAGATAAGAGAATCCATTCTAGCTGGTTTAAGCAGAAAGGGATTTAATGTGGGAATTGGGTATTTACAACATTGCTGGAAGGGAGAGGAGCAGGCTCGAGGCCAAGCTTTCAAAACAACTCCCCCAAGCTGCCCCACAGAAGTGACCCTCGGAGAGAGTTACTACCTGCCCTTTCAGAAAGCTAGGAAAGAAGCTGATCCCAGAGCCACTGGCTTTAGAACCACATGGCTTTAACCGAGATCCACACCAGAAGAATTCTTGACACCTGTGAAGCCAAGACCTGGCCACAGAAATAGCTGCTACCGCAGTCAGCCTCCACCCCACACACATTCATTCCCTCACCAACTATGGGGCGTGGCTCCAGCTTTTGAGGTCAGCTCTACTGGGTGGAAGCTAGGCGATGTCCAGAACGATGCTCTACGGAGTCCAACCAATGCAGTTTCTACTCTTCTTCCTGTGGCCTGTAGCAAGCCACGCATGGGATGCAGTGGAATTCAGTGGGTGACTCGGTATGTCCCCACCATATCTACTTGGCCTTTAAAAAAATTTTTATTTATTTAAGGCGGGGGTGGAGGGGCAAAGGGAGAGAAATGCAAACAGACTAAGTGCTGAGCATAGAGCCAATGAGGGGCTTGATCCCAGGACCCTGAGATCAGGACCTGAGCTGAAATCCAGAGTCGAATGCTTAACTCACTGAGCCACCCAGGTGCCCCTATTTTGCCTCCTCTCCTCTCAAATGAGGTTCAGTCCATTTCTGTTCATTTCGGCTGAAGAGTGCTCATCAGCACATGTATGCGACAGGTGAATATGCTGTGGGGTCATTTGATTTCTTTCACTGGGCTCCAGAGGGAAGGCCAGTTCAGAGACCAACATGGAGAAACGAGCACAAGGTCTAAGGTTGGGACACTGTGACCCTTACAGTGTCTCTCCTGTCCTCTTGCTGCATTATTATTGGCAAGCCTTGAGCTTCAGATAGGGTACTTCCCAGATGAAGTAAGATAACAAAGAAACTCTTCTTGGCATAATCACGATCGCAGCCTTGAGACAGCAGGTCTTCCCTAGGTCACACGATGCCTGGCGTCTCACTTTTCCCTCCTCCTTCCGTCTTCGGTTGTGGCCACTTCCCACATGGAAGGAGGCCTACCCCCTTCCTCAGATCTAGGGGCGCAGATGGCAGGAGGCCCAGGCTGGCATTAAGGTTACCTCCTTGATGGAAGGCCTGCGTGGTGGGTCACAGAAAGAGCACAGAATGGGAGTTTTGGTTTGCCCTTTATTAATAATGGCAAGGTACGGAATCCCTCTGACCCTCAGATATTTGTCCCCAAAATGGAGTACTAATGCCTGCCCCAGACATCCATAAGAATGACGTGGGATCTATGAAGCCCTTTGCCCCAGGGTCTGGCCCACAGACCGAGCATATTAAAGATCAGTTTCCTTAGGGCTGAGTCTCTATGTTTATGGGCTCCACCACGTTTCTGAAGCTCCACTTTTGGTAAATGGATCCTTGTCCTGTGGACCCTGATTTGAGTCTGTTTCTTGGTCCCCCGACCCCCACCATCTCCTTGACCCTGCTGAGACCTCTGTCCCCCCCTTCCCTCTCCTCCTTCGGTTCTTTGTCTCCTGTTCCGTGTTGAGTCCCACGGCTATATATCTGTGACTCAGCTGCCTGCTCACGTAGATATGTGGTATTTTTGAGATTCCCCACTGCATATATTACCCTTTCAATGCTCCTCACATCCTAGACTGCTACTGCTTGCCTAGCTACTACCACCTGCTATTGTCACGTTACCCTCTCGGTGCGGCTCCACCTGCCTTCTCTGGTCACTCGTGGTCGGGTGCTTATTCTCTCTCCTCGTTCCCTGGGTCCCTCTCCTTCCCCTTCTGCTGCAGTCGACAGTCTACTCTCAGCTCCTGGATATTAGCCCTGTCATGCCAGGCAGCGTTTCCAGATAGGAAACCGAGTCCTCTGGGTTCTTGCTACCCCAAGCGTGGTCCTCCGGCATCACCGGCTATTTTTTTGGAATCAGAACCTGTGTATTAACAAGATCCCTAGTTGACACAAGGACACGTGGAAGTCTGGGAAGCACTGAGCTATAGCAAGGGAATGTGGCTAGATTAGAAAACCCTTTGGTGGTGCCCAGCAAAATCCATTAGCCTTCTTCCTTGTGATGTTCTCGAGACAAAACGCTGTTTCCTCATATGGCCTGCTGGCGCTGCTACCTAAGGGACCGCAGTATGGCACCCTATGTCTCTTCATCCCAGGCATGGGCCTTGTGTTTCAGGGATGAGGTCCCTGCTGGTATGGAGATGCAGTTAAATGGGAATTCTAGTAGGTTATGTATCTGGGGAAGCTCACTCCAGGGCAGTTCTACTGGCTTCTGAATCAACTCCAGTGAAGGGATTCTGGGTTTAGGACATGTACGCCACACTTCCCCAAACCTGCCTTCTTTCCACCACTGCTTCTGGAAGCAGTACCCAAGTACAGAGCAGAGCCCAGTGGTCAAGAGGGGAACGCTGGGGGAGAGCGTGGAGAAATGGCAGGTATTCTTGGTGGCATAACTGAACGGTGGCCTTTTCTTCTAAAGTTTTTGTTCAAAATGTGTCTTTGTGAGATTGGGGGGATATTATCATTTTTAGTCTTTTTCATTTATTCCAATACATTAACCACCACCCTCCCCGCCCCGCCGCCGTTTCTTCTTAAAAGCTCTCAGTGCTAGAAGGACGAACTCTTCTAAATTTAAAATAAAAACCAGGAGAGTCTGGGTGGCTCAGTTGGTTAAATGTCTGACTCTTGATTTCAGCTCAGGTCATGATCTCAGGGTCGTGGGACGGAGCCCCGTGCTGGGCACCATGTGTGCATGGAGTCTCTCCCCCTCTCCCTCTGCCCCTACCCTCCTAAAAACCAAAACCAAAAAACCAAATCAATCCATATTCAGAGAAGCAAACAGGCTTAAAGCACCTGCTATGAAAGGTCCAGGCTGTGAGTAAAGTGGAGAGACCTCGGGGCCTCCCCAGCCTGATGCCCCACTGTGCCTGCCTCTCATTTACGCCGCCAGCTGGTGACTGAGGGGAAGACAGGGCCCTGCTGCCCTTTTCTGTTTGGAACACACAGATGTTCCTCAGATTTCTGCTCTGGCATCTAATGAAGGGAACTCCTCCATTCTCAGCACCAATATCCGTTTGACCTGGTCCTGGCCAACCGGCACTCCCAGGACGGCTGTCATCTTGTGAAAATGATGGGCTCCATGACACGCAGAAGGTGACCTGTTCAGATGTGGCAGGGTGTGGAGCTGGGGTAGATGAGAGGGCCGAAAAGTCATTAAAAATAAATGAGAGGAACAGAAAAGGTCCTCCCTTCCAAGAATAAAAAGGGCTAGAGGTCAGCGGCCAGGAAGATTGAAAGTGCTCCTAAGCTTCTTGGTAGAGCAAAAGGTGGTGGACCTTGTGGTTAGGTGGAGAGTTAAATAATTGCTTGCTTTTTGAGTCCAACAGTGGCGGGTAGCATATAGTTAAGCTGCAGACTCAGACAGGATTTTTCTTTTGTGTTGTTGGTGAAGATTTATTATTTATTTGAGAATGAGGGAGGGGCAGAGGGACAGACTCTTCAAGCAGACGTCCTGCTGAGCAGGAAGCCCCACTAGGGGCTCGATCTCATGATCCAAGTGCAAATCAAGAGTCGGCTGCTCAACCAACTGAGCCTCTGAGGCGCCCCTCAGATAGGATTTTTCTAAGCTGTGCTGAATGCACAGTGACTCTCAGTTGCTTTTAAAAAATGCCACTTGGGGGCGCCTGGGTGGCTCAGTCAGTTGAACTCTTGCCTGCAGCTCGGGTCATGATCCCAGGGTCCTGGAATTAAGCCCCACATCGGGCTCCCTGCTGGGGCTGGGGGGAGGTTGCTTCTCTTTCTCCCTCCGCTCCTTCTGTGCTCTGTCTCTTAAATAAATAATTAAAATCTAAAAAAAAAATACCACTGGGAAAATACTTCATGTGGCTGCATCTTGAATGAGAGATACTGTATGATTTTTTCAAAAGGAAGTAGTGATGACTTAGAAGTGTGTGTACTTTAGAAAAGCCTACCCAATGTTTACATGGTACAAGACATCCACACGTGTAATTTCTTCTTCCCTGCAGGAACTGAGTGAAGAGGTGTACGCTTCCCCACCGGCAATGAAGAACTTACGTTCGGTGGTTAATTATAAATGAATAAAAAGGTTCAGAATAAGGAGACCTGTTCCAGTCCATACTACATGATAGTCAACATTAGCTAAGAGAACAATGGACATATTTATCAATCAAAGGTTGGTTTCTGGCAGCATCCCTATGATGTTCCATTATTGCTTAAGACAGACAGACAGACAGACAGAGAGACAGACCAACCCCTATGAAAGGCATTAAATCCAGTCTCCACGGCAGAGGTTCTCAAATGTCATTCCTGGACTAGTAGCATCAGCATCTCTTAGGAACTTGGAAGCCCCACTCTGACCCGAATCAAGGACTCAGGGGTGGGGCCCGGCAGCCAGTGTTTTATTTATTTATTTATTTATTTATTAAGATTTTTTAAATTTATTTGACAGGCAGAGATTACAAGTAGGCTGAGAGGCAGGCAGAGAGAGAGAAGGAGGAAGCAGGCTTCCTGCTGAGCAGAGAGCCCGATACGGGGCTCGATCCCAGGACCTGAGCTGAAGGCAGAGGCTTTAACCCACTGAGCCACCCAGGCACCCCCAGCCAGTGTTTTATTTTATTTTATTTATTATTATTATTATTTTTAAAGATTTTATTTATTTATCAGAGAGAAAGAGGGAGAGAGAGCTAGCACAGGCAGACAGAGTGGCAGGCAGAGGCAGAGGGAGAAGCAGGCTCCCTGCCGAGCAAGGAGCCCCACGTGGGACTCGATCCCAGGACGCTGGGATCATGACCTGAGCCAAAGGCAGCTGCTTAAACAACTGAGCCACCCAGGCGTCCCCAGCCAGTGTTTTAATAAGACCGTCAGGGGGATTTGGAAGCTCTTTGGTTTGAGAAGCACCTGCTACCCAGGGATGCCTGAGCAGAAACACGGTAGAGTGAAAGGGCCAGGGTTTGGAGCCAAGCCTGAGTCCCTGACCTTGGCAAGTCCTTGGCCTCCCTGAATCTTGATGTTCTCTTTTATGAAATGAGGACCACTTCCTCTCCTCACAGACCTGTTGTTTGGTCTGTGACCAAAGTCTCTGCTTTCATAGTAGCTTAGAAAACAAGGGTGCTTCTCCTCCTCCCTCCATGAAGCTGGGTTCCTGCTGGGAAATCCAGTCGGTAAGATTCCATCAATATTTGAGGAAAACTAAGAGAAAACTCACATGGACGTTCCTCAGCACAAGTCAGACATCTCTTATAAAGTGGGCTGTCTGCTGCCAAGGACTTGGCCATCTGATACAGGAGCCACAGGCCACGTGTGGCCACCAAGCATGTGCAGTGTGGCCCATCTGAACTGAGACAAGCTGCACGCATAAAATATACACCAGATTTTTAAGACTTAGCATGAAAAAAGCAAACTATAAAACGTGTAATTTCTTCTATTGATTACATGTTAAATGGAAAGTTCAGATAACCATAGTCATAAAATTAATTAATAAAACCAAGTTCACTTTTTAAAAAAATTAACGTGTGGCCACGGATGGCAAGATCCTTGCAAGTTTCAAGTATACCACACAGTATTATTGTCACTGTAAAAAAAAAAGTGAAAAGAAAATGTAAATATGTGGCTCACGTGACATTTCTGCTGCACAGTGCGGGTCTAGGCACCCCCAGACTCACAGCCCTGTCCTCATGCCAGACCCAGGGAGCACGGGGACAGTCTTCTGATAAAACCTGCTTGGTAGCTTCTTAGTTACAATACCTCTGTTCTCTGGGGAATTATTCCTCATGATCATCTTTGCAGTCTTTTGTAGCTGCAAAGGATTCCATTGTCTTTTTATCTGTTATTCCTCATGACATATTCTGTGAGGCCGGTCCCTGTTGAATTAGGAGACTCTATCCTAATTGTCAGCATTCAAACGCCAGTGGAGCCCTCTGCAGACACATGCGCTCATGCAGACACACGCATGTTCACATGGACACATCCCTCACTTGCTCACCCAGACACATATGCTCATCCAGACACACATTCTCATGTAGACACACGCCCTCACCCAGACACACGCCCTCATGCAGACACCCTCACGCAAACACATGAGCTCACACACGCACGCTCATGCAGACACCCGTGCTCACGTGGACACACACACTCACGCAGACACACGCCCTCACGCAGACACATGACCTCCTGCAGACACATGCACTTACACACACATGCTTACATGCTTATGCAGACACAAGCCCTCACGCTGACACACGCCCTTACTGAGACACACCCTCACATGGACACACACCCTCACACAGACACACATGCTCACACACACACCCTCACGCAGACATACACCCTTACTGAGACACACCCTCACGTGGACATACCCTCACACAGACACACATGCTTACACACACACCCTCAAGAGACACACACCCTTACTGAGACACACCCTCACGTGGACACACACCCTCACGCAGACACACGCCCTCAAAAATATGTGCTCATGCATGCATGCTCACGTGACACACGCACTCACGTGGACACATGCACTCACACAGACAGGCAACCTCATGCAGACCCAAGCCCTCACGCAGACACACGTCCTCACACACACATGCTCATACATACACCCTCACCCAGACATGTGTGCTCATGCAGACACACATTCACACAGACACACATGCCCTCACCCAGACACATGCCCTCAAACACACACACTCATGCACATACCTTCACGCAGACACACGTGCTCACGCAGACACATGCCCTCATGCAGACGTACACGCTCACGCAGACACACACGCTCACGCAGACACACACGCTCACACAGGCACGTGCCCTCACGCAGACACATGCCCTCAAGCAAACACACGCCCTCATGCAGACACACGTGCTCACGCAGACACACACCCTCACGCAGCAGGTAAATGAGAATTCAAAGCAGAGGCTGTGCTGGGCGCAAATGCAGATGTGGGGCTAGCTCCCACAATTTGGGCTTCTTGATAACGCCCACTCCCAGGGCCCCCCTCCCAGCTAGCATCACCCCTTTCCCCGCCCCAACATGTTTTTCTTAAAAGCAGAATCTGGAGACTTGATGAACCCTTCCGACATTTTTAAAAAGTCAGTTTTCAGGAAACGAGAGATTCTCAGCCCACTCCATCTTCCCTTGCTTAACAGAAGACAGCGAAAAGCAATTCCCTCAGATGTCTACTTGTCCTTGGTTCCATTTAAAAATCAGCTTGGGAAATCATCTGTCAATCAAGTGTATTACAGAGAGAAACATTCATGGAATTACCTGAGTTGAGATGTTTTAAATGACAATTTCGTATTTGCATCTCTTAAATTATTCAAGACGACATAAGCCTGCTCTAATCTTTAAAAAAGATATAAGGATTAAGGAAACTTGGCACTCCGTATTTTAAATATTTAGTCTCATTTTAAGACCCAACTCTTACAGGAGACCGAGAGAGCATTCTAATAATAGGAAGAAGGCCCTCAGTGTATGTTCCTAGGACAGATTACGTGCATCTGTTCCATAGCTTGTTTGGGTGATATTTTCCCTGTGAAAAGCAAACAATGACATGTGGAATGGGCCAGGTGGTACAGAAAAATGAATCTGTACCTGTAAGATTGCACGTGTAATACGTGTTAATATCTCATCACTTTTCATTTCAGGTTTTACATTTTGGGTGGAGTGCACAAAGTTCCTTGTTATTTAAGTTTCAGTCGGTGGTGAGAACCTGCTGATGCCAGGCCCTATGGGTGCCGAACGAAGCAAGACACGGTCTTAGCTGCACTTTGGACTCAAATAGAGATAAAGGAGAATCCCCTTTATATATTCATGACTACTATTTTATTGATTTTCACGTTCTGGGCTCTTTGTTTTTGCTTTTTTCCTCCTTGCTTGCAGGGTACTGCCCTTGGTACCAGATGCTTGGTACAACATCCTATTTTTTAAAATACAAAAGGCACATATAAATTTAATTTTGCCGGCAGAGAAAGGGATATTTTACACCCAGCCAGAGGTGTTTAGAGTTTGTCTTTGGTATGAATGCTTCTTTAAAGGAAAAACTGTTGGATTTATAACATAATCTGAATACCTATTTTTGGCTGTTTAAGCAGGTCTACTCCTACTCTGGGACTGAGGATTTATTTTTCTCTTAAAAGAGACTTGTGGCTAATCCTCTATTTCATTAGAAACTGACAATTTTGTATTTAGATTTTATATACGCCAGACTGTAACTGTTGATATTAGTACGAACATCAACATTAGGCTATAATAGTACGTCTGTCAAACATTCAGGGCGATATACTGTTCCTTAAAGGTTAGGAACAGCTTTTACAAAAACCTGTAACTCAATCTCAGTCCTTAAATATCTCCACCGTTATTTATTCACCCCTGCATAATGAACATCTAGATTTTCTGCAACTCCCCACCACAAATAATACTTTAGTAAGCATCCTCAGACACAGATCCTTAGGGCCCTAGTAAGAAATTCCTGGGTATAAATCCAGGAACAGAACTGTTCGTGTCACCAGGAGTGTTTAACAATTGGACTAGATCGCTCTCTAGAATAGTTGCTTCAGTGCACACTCCCACTAACAATGCATGGAAGCAAATCCGTACCTGTTATCTTGTTAAATTCTGTGAACCTAAAAAGTCCAAGTTGACAACTCATTTAATTAACAATTTTCTAATTACCAATGATTTGGGACGTTTCTTCATATGCTAGTTCAGTTTTTGAGCTTCCTCTTTTACAAAGTGTCTATTCATTATCTTTGCTTATTTTGTAAGTGATTTTAATTTTTTTCTTATTAATTTGGAGGAATTCCTGGGTCTAGGCACTCATTGGCTTGAAATATTCCAAATGACTTCTCCCAATCTGTCACCTAGTCTTTGTCCTGTTGTCCTTCATGAGCAGAAGTCCTATTTTTTTTTTTTTAAGATTCTATTTATTTATTTGAGAAAAAGAGAGAATATGGGTGGGGGAGGGGCAGTCGGAAAGGGAGAAGCAGACTTCCTGTTGCAGAGACCCCAGTGCAGGACTCCATCCCAGGACCCCAAGATCATGACTTGAGCCACCCAGCTGCCTCCAGAAGTCCTATTTTGATGTAATTCAATTAATATATATTTTTTGCCTTAAGGCTTGTGCCTTTGTAGTTTTGTCTGAAAATCCTATCATACTTCCAGTTCTCAAAGATTTTTAGAAAAATATATTTTTTTAAAGATTTTATTTATTTATTTGAGAGAGAGACAGTGAGAGAGCATGAGCGAGGAGAAGGTCAGAGGGAGAAGCATACTCCCTGTGGAGCTGGGAGCCCGATGCGGGACTCGATCCCGGTACTCCGGGATCATGACCTGAGCCGAAGGCAGTCGTCCAACCAACTGAGCCACCCAGGCGTCCCTTAAAAAAATATTTTTATCTACTAACTTTATGAATTTTTCCTGCTTCCTTTTGAAATGTGATTGCTAAAATAACCTTAGTCCTGTAACATTATGAATGAAATGGGGTTTGAAGGGCAGGTCTAAGAATTTGATTGTTGTGTACATCAATACTTTCTATGAAAAGGCATGTAATCTGAGTTCCAAAACACCAATCTAGAAGTAAACTTTTGGAATAGAGCCTATTTATACATGGAATACAGCCACGATATTTATGAAAAGGAACTCTGAAGCAAAGGTGCTCGTCTGTCTATGGTCACTAGCCTCTGTAACATTACATTATAATTTTAGTGCTAATATGATTACAAATGACTCAGAGCAGTGTTGCTTAAGGTGTGGTTCTCAAATCAACTATATCACACGTACCTAAATGTGCTTATTAAAAATAAAGATTCCAATGGTCAAAGCCCAAAGAATGTATAACACAAAGAGTGAACCTTAATGTCAACTACAGACTTCAGTGTCAACGTTGGCTCACCAACTGCAACAAAGGCACCAAATGCGGGATGTTGACAGTAGAGGTGGCTGTGTGTGTGGGGAAAGGGTATGTGAGAACTCTCTGTACTTTCCTCAATTTTGCTAGAAACCTAAAACTAGTAGTTTTAAAAAATAAAGTTAATTAATAAAATATTACAGATGCCAGAATTTCACTTAACATAAACATCCCAGGTAAGTTCATTCCATTTAAAATAACCATCCCAGGTAAATACTGGGTTCACAGAAGTTTGGCAGTTACTCCCAGAGAGTTATTATTATTTGAATAATAATAATGATGAGGCTAGTGAGTAGTGGGTATGAGTGAGTTGGTGAGGGACAGGATCACATCAGAGAGCAGCAGGAAACACAGAGAAAAATGGCTTTTTTTCTTTTTTTTTGCATAATGAGGGCAGAGTCTCAAAGTTCATTGTAACTCCAAATAAAAATTTTATTTCTTATGTTGGTTTGATATGTGTATGTTATTTGCCGTGTTTATAGTGAGGGAAATAGATGTGTTCTGACCCAAACACAGGGACCTGCCAGCCTCGTGGCACTGTATTTTTATAACCCTGTGAAAGAACGGAAGTGATCATATTCTCTCCTCTTTGTGCGGGATGTCGGAGAATATGGCTGGAATCCCTGTCCTCCATCTCTTTTGAAAAATACCACTCCCAGACATTTTAAAGGCCGTGGGTTGGCTTGTCCTTCATCTGTCCAGCAATGCAGTGATGGAGTCATTCTGAGCAGGTTGAAAATAGGCAACACTGTAAGGAGTGAGTCACATTTTCATCAGGGAATCCAGGGCTCCCCTTGGTAACTGTCATGGAATGTGCAGACCCAGCTGCATGGTGTGAGCTCGCTGGGCAGCAAATGCACACGGAAGAGACCCCCCCCCCCAACTCACCCTGAGATAGGGCTTCTGTAGGCAGGTGATGTGCCAAACTAAACCTCCAACCAACCAACCAACCAACCAACCAATCAGCCCTCAGCAGGCCTCTTAAAAATACTCAAAAAAGCTGCCAGATGACCAAGTCATATTTAAGCACGTAGAGGAAGCAATCTCTGGACGTTAGTTAAGGCCGTCATCAGGACAACACGGGGCTGCAGGGACAAGATCCGGGAAGGGGGGTGGGGGAGGAGCTGTGCTCTGCATCATGGGAACCCAGCGTGGACTAAGCACTGTATATGCGTCTGTCAGGCAAAATCAAAGCTCTTGAAAGAACCACAGCTGATAAGGGCCAGGGATCGTGACAGGTTACAGGCATTACCTTATTTTCACAAAATCTCTGCAAGGCAGTTTCTAGAAATGCCCTAGTGGCGACACTGAGGTTTGGAGAAGCATGCGCACGTTCACAGAGCTAGCAGGGGACACATATCAATTTCCCAGGGCTGGGGGAGAGCTCTTTCTCCAAAAAAGGCAGCAACGGAACTCAAACAGCAGTGATTTCTTAGCCTGTTACAGAGGGAAATTCAGCTATGGGTTACCTGCTGATTTCTAATGATAATAATTTGAGCTGATGAGATGCTCTTTACTTTCCCTTTCTGAGCCTTGCCTCTTTATCTGTAAAAGGAGGGTATTGCTACTGGGTATTTGCCCTAAAGACACAAACGTAGTGATCCGAAGGGGCACGTGCACCCGAATGTTTATAGCAGCAATGTCCACAATAGCCAAACTATGAAAAGAACCTAGATGTCCATCAACAGATGAATGGATAAAGAAGATGGGGTATATATACACAATGGAATACTATGCAGCCTTCAAAAGAAATGAAATCTTGCCATGTCCAAAGACGTGGATGGAACTAGAGGGTATTATGCTGAGCGAAATAAGTCAATCAGAGAAAGACACCATCATATGATCTCCCTGATATGAGGAATTTGAGAGGTAGAGTGGGGGGTTTGGGTGGTAGGGAAGGAAAAAAATGAAACAACTTGGGATTGGGAGGGAGACGGACCATAAGAGACTCTTAATCTCACAAAACAAACTGAGGAGGGAGGGAGGGTATGGAAAGGGTGGTTGGGTTATGGACATTGGGGAGGGCATGTGATATGATGAGTGCTGTGAAGTGTGTAAGCCTGATGATGCACAGACCTGAACCCCTGGGACAAATAATACATTATATGTTAATAAAAAAAAAGAAAGAAAGAAAAAATAAAGGAGGGTGTTGGGTAAACCCATTGGTCCTCAACCCCAGCTGCATGTCAGAATTTTCGGGGCAGTTTTCATACCTGGACTGCCTCACGCCAAATGTATAAGAGCCTCTGGGGTGGGACCCAAGCCCTGAAATATTCTTTAGATCTCTCCAGATGGTTGGACAGAATCACACATGATTTCTGGTTCTACAAGCCCTCCCTCTGCAACTGCATCCCCTTTAGCTTGATCCCCAGGGGAGATCCCCAATAGGACATCATCATCACCCCACACGTGAAGATATTGAGTCTACCACGCAGTTGACTAAAAAACAAAAACAAAAAACCCAGTTGCTCCCAGTTACAGAATGAATGCTATGGGACTGAAGGTTTGGCATAGGGAAGAGTCAAAGGTCATATCAGAGCATGTACGGTGGTAGAGATTGCAGCTACACTTGTGGGGAGCGTAGCATAAAGCAGACTTACCAAGTCACTAGGTGTATTCCCAACACTGTGTGTCACTTTGTGTCAACTGCACTCCAAAAAAAAAATCCACAAGAATAATAAAGGAGACAGAAATGAACAAATAAAAACAGCAGCTGCTCCTGCTTCTAGAAAATCTTCCAAAAAAGGGGACTTGGAGAGAGCTGCAATGATTTACAAGTGATCTTTGTACCCCACCCCTTACCAAGGTCAGGAAAAGCTTTTTTTCCTTTTCTTGTGTGCGTGTGAACTAGAAACAAAGCTGCTGGAGACCAGACAATGGCATTTCTCCTCCTGAACGGTCAGAGGACGTCTGGTTCGTGTTGTACGCTGGCACCGAAAGGTCGGCCTCTGGAGAGGAATTCTCAGGTCAGCAGATGGAACTTGCTTGTGGGACTTCTGGGCTTGTCTCCTTCTCTGGGACGAGGGATAGCTGATTCTCTTTGGAGATGCTAACCTGTTATGAGGGCTGCAGCCTCACCTGGGCCGTCTCCAGCTGTCCCTGCCTGCACTTTTCGCCAGCCCATCCAGTGACTCTGTTAGAACATTCATGTGTGTGGAGGGGGGCTGACACTAAACACCACAGGTGCCTTTCTTCCTGGCTGACCTTTGCCCTCCAGATCTCTTGATGATGTCTTCACTCTCATGCTGTGGGCGCTGACAGCACATGGACTTGCAGAAGGCATAGCAGGGTATCTGCCAGAATTCGCACTTGGCCTCCTGATTATTCCAGGCACCTCGTCAAAGGGGACACAGTCAAGGTAAGTTAGGGAAATGATATCTTCTCAGCCAAACTGATTATTCCTCCCCATCAAATGTGAGGCCCAGGTTAGGTGTGCAGTGAAGCAGGAAGAAAACATCAGTGAGATGCATATAAACAGAGCTCTAACGGGGTATCAGCAGGCTGACTGGCTGGAAAGCCAGGGTTCAAGAGGGATCGTGTTGGCCATTAAGAGTGACTTCTTCCCAAAGCCATTTCTGGAGTTTAGATTTTAAAAAGTCTGTTCTACAATGAATGCTCTGATAAGAAGAGAAAACTTCCCATCTCCCCTACCTTTCTTGTCCCTGGCTTTACATCGATCCTGTTTTTCATTTCATTCATAGTTGGGTCTTCTGTTTATTTAATACTAATAGACTCACAAATGTTTTTACACGGCTGATTTTTTAAAGCCTCTCAGTGGATGAAATCTTGTATGTCAAATTGTCCTTGGGAAGCAGTTTCTGCTTATCACAGGCATCATCTTTCACTGGTGCTGGAATAAGTCAACTGTCAGGGAGTGGATTTCACTCACCCATTCACTCAACAGCATGGTGAGGCCACAGACACCAGAATAGGATGGGCCACAGAAATATAACCTCACACTTAAAACTAAGTGTCCTCCCTAAAGGGGAGACTTGGGGCAAAGCCTCTCCCACTAATAGTTTTTTTTTTTTTAAGATTTTATTTATTTGTCAGAGAAAGAGAGAGAGAGAGAGAGAGGACAAGCAGGGGAGCATCAGGCAGAGGGAGAAGCAGGTTCCCCACCAAGCAAGTTTCGGAACTCGATCCCAGCACCCTGGGATCATGACCTGAGCCGAAGGCAGATGCTTAACTTACTGAGCCACCCAGGCGTCCCACTCCCACTCATTTTGAACTCTCAGCGTCTATCACTAGGCTGGACATGCTTGAGGCATATGATAAAGGTCTGCTGAATTGAAAGTCATAGTTTTGGCCACTACTTGGCACAAGGTAAGTGCACAGGACATTTTTGTGGAGGTTGAAACAAGGCTGAGAGAGATGCAGTGATTGGCCTAAAGTGGCAGAGTTACAGTATCTCTAACATTCTACTCCATGATTCTTTTAAAATATGTATCTGTGTGTAACGTGTAGGCAAATTTATTTCCTTTGCAATCAAAGAAGGGACAAACTTCTTCATGTGAAGTGGGGGCATTCATGAAATATTTACACAGTTTTTTTCATCAGATTGAGGCAATGAAAATCACGGTAAGTGCTCGCATTTATTAAGCACTTACCATGTCCCAGGATCTACGACACCAGAGATAACCGATAAGTTAAGACAGAGCCCTTGTTCTTAAGACTCAGAGTAAAAAATGAAATTTGAGGTTTTTGGGGAGTCCTATGTTCTATGAAGCATTACAGAGGCAACACCTATTTCAGCAAGTAATCTCCACATTTATTTATCTCAGCAGAATTTTTCTTGGTTCTGTGTTCTTATCTGCCCTGCCAGATGTTAACAACTATGCTTCTCCTTTCTGAGGGACAAGCGACAGGTTACATTTTCACGGTGTTCTTTGACCTTCCCATGGAACCAATGGACATGTAACAAGAGTGTAAACGTCTGCTCTGCCAAAAAAATAATAATAATAAATAATAAATTTATGTAACTTAAAAAACAAGTCTGTATAAGAAAGCCGGGGCCCAAGGAGCTTCAACTAGAATTAAGTCAAGAACACTAATGTTTCACTTTGTACCTCTTATTCTCTGATAGAGCATATGGAAATGAACCAGAGGCTTCAGGATGGATAGAATTATGGGGGTTCATGGCTGGGAAACTATCTAAACAGGAAGAAAATAAACTACTTTTGGTATATTTACGCTGGAGACATAATTTTCAGAGGTATATCTGTGGTTTACAAGTGTAGATTAATGGGCTTTAGACAACAGATTTGCCCTGAGCTAAAAGCAGTTTACTTTAATGAGCAAGTCTTATTACAGGTTAAAAAAAAAAAAAAAGCAAATTTAGAAAGAGACAATTGATCACTAATAAACTTCAAATATTGAGGTGCCTATCAAAGCTATCCAGACTGTAGAGATCTAAAATAAGATCCAGGTTTATAAAAGAAAAAGGAATTGGCCACAGATCTATAATTCAGAAAAAAAAAATCCATAAGCTTGGGCTGTGTCTCTGAAGGTCATGATTCTCCCCACTTTCAAGTCTCATGATGTTACTGTTAAAAGGGAGAAGGTGGGGGTGGGAGGGTAAAGCTGGCTTTAACCTAGTTATAAGACTTCATTTAAAGTCATGCTGGAATATGGACTGAAAATTTATTGGTACGGCTAAATCTTGGATATCATGACTTGGCTATATAACGAGTCTCCACTTTTGACTCCCTCCTCTCTTTCCTTTCTTCAAGCTGATTTAATATTTAAAATCCCCAGATATCCTTTCTCAGGCATGGAAAAGATCACTGAGACATCAAAATCATTTTGTCTGTTGGAGTAGAGTGGATAATGATGGGACATTCGAAGCCAGCACTGTACTTGCCCTCCGAGTCATAAACCACTTCTGCTTGCAAGTCCACTAACTGGGGAAGGCGGAGAAGAATATACTGATTTTGAGGGTATCACCTGAGGTTGGGTACTGGTCAGAGAGAGAGAGCTCCCTTCTCGAGCACACCATGGTACATTTATGACCTCAGCGTGTGTTTGTTGAATGGACTGGAGTCAATCTCGCAACCTCAGATGTTCTCTAGATTACCATTAGGCATGGAGGATAAGCTGAAGGAGACAATCTCCAGAAAACATTCATGAGTGACTCCCATGGGATTCTCTTCCTTCTACCACACTTTCAGATGTCCTGGCTCTCTTCTTCTTCCCAAGGGTGGCACTCTACCAGGGTGCCTTGGGTGGGTAGTAGGCAGCAGTAACCACATAATGTCTCCAGATGTCCAACAAGACACGGGGAATTGGTCTGTTTGGTCAACGTGCAACTTTAGCCATTACAGACATGAGGAGTGTTTCTACATAAGCCAATAGCTTTAAGTGTAAGAGGGAATAGCAGTGGGTAGACATTATAAGGAGGTGTATTTTAACTTAACCAAAACCAAAACTTCCTAAGGCTAAAAATTGTGCAACAATGAAAGAATCTCATAAGAGAGAACTCAGAATAGATGCATTTCATTCCATAATTCCCTCCGGCAGCACATGGTTGCTGAAGGCCCACAGATGCCAGGCATGATTCCAGGCACCGGGGATACAAGTAGGGAAAAACAGACAAAAATCCCTGCCTTGTGGAACTTTTCTGGGGGCAGAAAATTCAAAAGACAAAGACGCAAACTATTTGGTGGGTTAGATGGAATACACATGCATGTGAAATTTTAGAGAGGTTGGTCAGGAACACCTCCCTAGGAAGGTGATGTTTGGGTAAAACCTGAAGGAAAAAAGGAGCAAGCTCTATGGCTTTGAGGAATAAAATAGGAGGCAGACAGGACAGCAAACACAAAGTCCCTGAGATAGGACCTCCCTGGTGTGTTTGAGAAACAGCAAGGAAGCTGGAATGGCCAGAGCAGAGGACATGTGGAGAAAAACAGAGAGGAGGTCAGAGTGGCAAAGATGAAGGCAAATGGGCATGGGTCTTTGGAACTGTACTGAAGAACTCTGGCTTTTCCTCCGAGTAAGGTCATCCAGTCACTGGAGGGTGCTGAGCTGAGCAACAGCCCAGTCTGCCTCAACCTTTCACAGTGTCCCGTGGCTGCTCTGTTGAGATCCGACCAAAAGCATGGGTGGCACCAGCGAACCCACGTGGGAGTGTCTTACAATGACGGCCTGAACCAAGATGGCAGCCACAAGGCGGGTGAGTGAGAAGTCAGAGGATGCTGGCTGTATTTTGAAGGTAGAACGAACATGACCTTTGGGTGGGTTAAATGTGAGTCATGAGACAAAGAAAGGAGTCCAGAGTGATTGAAGTTTTGGCCCGAGCAGCTGGAAGGATAAAGTAGTTGTTAACTGATGGGGAAGAATGTGCTAAGTGGCGGCTTTTGGGGGGAAGAAACATCAGGTACTCAAACATGTCAAGTTTGAGATGCTCAGTAGATATTGAGAAAGGATATCAAGTAGGAGTTCGGTAGGGGAGACCAGAGTTCCCTGGAGAGGTACTGGTGTCTTACACTTGGGAGTCATTAGTATGGTTTCCTCAAGACATGGCACCCAATGAGATAACCTACAGAGTGAGCGCAGAAGTAGGGAGGAAACCCCGTAGGAGATTCCACAGAGAGAATCCAGCGAGACAGAAAGGAATCTAGGCAGGGGCAGCCATTAGAAGCTGATGGAGTCTCAAGGTGGCTCATTGCAGTTGACTGCGAAAAGGTAATATAAGAATGATGATCACGAACACTTTGTTCAACACTAACCCCACGGGGAAACAGGGGGCTCACGGGTTCACTATGGCCTTATTAAAGATTTAATTCAAAAGGCTTATACTCTTTGCCAGGGCTTCCTGATCTTCTTCACTAGGTTCCCACAAAGTTATGGAGTCAAGAAGGAGGATGAGTTTCAAAGGCTGCTTCTCATTCTTGCAACCCACGGCAGGCTACTGAACTATCAGTGGGTCACAGAAGAAATCAAGAGAAATGAAAAAAATACCTTGAGACAAATGACAATGGACATACAGTGGACCAACATAGGAGTAGTCTATTCTCAAGTAGATTAGATTTTTGATTAACATTATCTAAAAGCTACCAAATGAAAGTAAGACTAAACTCTTTACTTGTACAGGGCTCATTGGTCACGTAGAAAGCAATCAAATCAGAGTATTTTAAGAAATGATTCTGGGGTGCCTGGGTCATTCAGTCCCTTAAGTGTTTGCCTTCGGCTCAGGATCCTGGGATCAAGTCCCATATCAGGCTCCCTGCTCAGCAGAGAGTCTGCTTCTTCCTTTCCCCTCTGCTTGTGCACTTTCTAATAAACAAAATCTTAAAAAGAATTATTTCACCATCTTGTATGGTAGAAAAAACTTGAAAATTTGAGTAAAATGACTTGTGTTTGAGTCCTGGATTCATTCCTGATCAGTAATGATCATTTTGATTATAAATTTGTCTACATACATGCTTTCACTGGGCTTTCCCAATCCCATGGGGGCAGACCTGGGTATTAGTATTCTCACACTAAAGAACATAAAACTGAGGTTTCGGGTTATTAGGGACTTGCTCAAAGTCCTAATGACCCTTCTTGTTGGAGTTGAGACCAGAGACAAAGTTTTTCTCTCTGATCTAGGGCTCTGTCCACTGTCAAGGTGTCCACATAGGCACCACATAACGTGGGAATTAGTTAGGCAAGGAGGCACATCGGCCAGCGTTTCTAAATCTGACTCCTTTCACTTGGTGGTGTGAGTGATGGGGGTGTGACAGCGCTGTTCGGGGAGGCACACCCTGGGCTTCCTAGAGCTCCTTCCCCTGGACCTTCATTGTTTCCTTCTCTTAGTTACCCTTATGTTGCCAACAAGTTCCTAAGAGCCATTGGCATATTCACTGCTCTGAGGCAGGAGCTCTTACTGCCCTTGGACCATCTTTAAAGACACTCTGGAGGTGTCCTCCAAATCAGAATATTTTAGAGCTGGAAGAAACAGCAGGTGCCATTGACAACCTTGAATCTTATGCAGGAGGAAGTTTCGTTCTGGAACTATTGAAATCTGGGGGCAGGGCTCTCAGGGAATGTCAGAGACCACGTGGGCTCCAGGCAGCACACGTTCGTTCCACTACACCACACTGCCACTCACACTGTGGTTGTGGCATGACATCTGTGGGACCTTTAAATCAAGATTCTGAATGGTTTCTCAATTAGCTATTTGAGTAAAATGAATTTAACTCCGCCTATTATAGCATAAAAAGAGCTTAAGCCATTTAATAAATGGTAGCTAGAGTCACCTCTTAATGGATAATCATGTTTTCTCATTTGCAGTTTAAGTGCTAGAAGACAGAGTGACTTTAAAACTGCTCATGAGAGGACCCAATTATCTGATAAGCAATTCCAAAGACCATATACACAAATGCAGAAACATACCTCTTTATGAACGGTGTCTGACAAGGAAAAGAGATATTTGTGGCACAGGAGTTCTGGAAAATGTAATTATTTATCCTCTCACAATTAATGAAAGAAATGGAAAATGAAGCTTTCATTTCAAATCCTTTTTATCTGGATGGAACTTTAATTTTACATAATTAAATTGACTTCACAGTTCAGTGTGTTAAAATATGCAATTAAGCAGCATATCAAGGTGAAATGCCTCCTGTTGTTGGCTCATTGAGAAACCATGCTGCTGAGCTCCCAAACAAGAATGAACACCTGCCTACCTGCTCTTATCCCCAGAGCCAGGGACGGCACACAGCCTGCAGGGCTGGCTTCCCACATGCTCCTGTATAAGTTAGTTGGATATTTAAAGTTTTCACTTCTCTTTGTTTTTCAGTGGAGTTTTTGTTGCCTTTTTTTTTCCCCCCGTGAGAAAATATTGTGGGACTTTGATAATGCAACACAGATGATTACC
Organism: Mustela putorius furo; assembly: GCF_011764305.1. Lineage (NCBI taxonomy): Eukaryota > Metazoa > Chordata > Mammalia > Carnivora > Mustelidae > Mustela > Mustela putorius. The sequence goes on from NW_025421998.1 coordinate 19,746,723, forward strand.
ATAATATCTCACAGAAGTTTTTTTTTTTTTAAGAATTTTATTTATTTATTTGACAGAGAGAGATCACAAGTAGGCAGAGAGGCAGGCAGAGAGAGAGGAAGGGAAGCAGGCCCCTGCTGAGCAGAGAGCCCGATGTAGGACTCGATCCCAGGACCCTGAGATCATGACCTGAGCCGAAGGCAGTGGCTTAACCCACTGAGCCACCCAGGCGCCCCTCTCACAGAAGTTCTAAGACAACCCTTGCATCTTCAAGGTTGGTGCCTTCCATTGGTTGAAATTCTGTCCAAACTCCCTTATTCCAATTTTGCCATTTTATAATTTGTGACAAATTTCAGCGGAGACCACTTTCAATTATTGTTGCATTCCTGGGAAATGCTTAAGAATGTTGCAGGTGATATTGAAGGGAGAAGTTCTCATGGGAATGGGGAGAGTTTCCGGAAAATTTATCACAACAGGTGGTGGTCTGTCCAGGTAGAGAGCTCACCTGTGCACCTTCCCCTTGTGTTCCCTTTGAATCATACCTTTGTGATCATTAATTAATGGCTCAGTAGCATCCTATATTCTCTTAAGGAATCTGTGAGTGGATTACAGTTCCACAATTAGAATGGAGTTCCCTTTCCTGTTTCAGTAGAGTCTAGGATTTATATAACAGTGATTCTTGTTTTATCCACTGGGGAGGGTGTTAGGCAGGACTCATGGACCTAAGCAGTATCCTTACTGTAGTGACACATGGCACACCTGAACGCATTTGGTGGCTTTTCCAGATACAGAGAAGTGTGTTGTTAGATTAATTATAAAAGTCACATAAAGATGATACAATCCTATCATGAGGTTCCTCAGGACAAACTTCTTGGAATGGGAGGCATATGCTCCACTCGTAGGTTTAGACTCTCCATAATGCCCCTGCTATTTATTATAGAATGTAGGTTGTTAGGATGATTGGCAGGCTATAAAACTAGAAGAAGATTGTAAAAGGTATTACAGTGTGTATAGTAATACAATGTATATCAGAACACAGAAATGTTGAGCCAAGATTGGAGATACGGTATTGTCTGCTTCTAGGACACTACAAGCATCATGGCATTAGTAAATTTTGCTAAAATTCTGTGAGCTAGAGTGGCCTCTGTCTCATTGCATTGCTCTGAAATCCAAAGGAGGCCTTCGCTACCAAGGGATAGAAAAAGAATAGTGAAAAAAAATAGTTTTAATAAGTGAAAAATGGTATGGATGTATCCATACAAATTGTAAAAGTACCAATTTAAATGTAATCGACTTCATATTTACAAGTTTTCTCCACTTATCAGATCTCCCCCCTTAGGATTTATAGAGAGTAACAGTGAAGGTAGTTTTGGTTAGTGCACGCACTTGAAAGCAACTGAACTACTGTTTAGTAAAATTGTTCATACACAGGGGTGCTTGGATGGCTCAGTGGGTTAAGCCTCTGCTTTCGGCTCAGGTCATGATCCCAGGGTCCTGGGATCGAGCCCTGCATCGGGCTCTCTGCTCGGCAGGAAGCCTGCTTCCTCCCCTCTCTCTCTGCCTGCCTCTCTGCGATCTCTGCCAAATAAATAAATAAAATCTTAAAAAAGATTTTTGAAAAAATATTGTTCATATACAAACATACACAATCATTGACTGGTGCTCTCCCGAACAATCCAACTGTGGAGGTTTCAACACTGAACCAAGTGTTTAAATAATATCAAACCCTAAAGGCTATTTGGTAGAAATACGGCAAGTCTTGTACCATTCCTCAGGAACATGTAGGTTTGATTACATTTTGGAGTCTGATCTTATACAGACCCTATCGGAGGAGGATCTGAAATTTCTGCACAATAGAGCTGCCGATACGTTCTTAGAATTCAGAGGAAAGAATCTGATTGTGGAATAAGAATGCGGTACAACTGAGATGTTGCTCGGCATGGCCTGAAGCTCTCTGTCACTTTACCGGGTCCCATTTGATAAAGATGAACCACTACTGATTTGGGTCCTTCAGAACCAGAGGGAAGAAACTAGGGACTCACACAAGTGTGATACAAACAGACGAAGATGATAAATATGGAAAAGTCATGCAGAGATAGTTCCCAGACCTTATACTGTCCTCTCTCAAAAATATTTTTATTTGAGAGAGAGGGAGAGAGAGAAGCAGAGGGAGAGGGACAAGCAGACTCCTTGCTGAGCACAGGGTCTGATGTGGGGCTTAAGCCCATGACTGTAAGATCATGACCTGAGCCAAAAGCAAGAGTTGGAAGCTTAACAGACTGAACCACCCAGGCACCCCTGTACTGGTTTCTTTTCACTTCCTTTTCCATCCACACTTTTACCAAGGTGCTGGAGTGGAAAATGCTTTTTAAAAATGAAAACCTCAACTGAAGGGATCAGACATCCACATGTAACTGAATCCAGCACAAGAAGAAAGAAGGGCCATCTGTACCCCAATGTTTATAGCAGCTGTTTATAGCTGTTTATAGCAGCAATGGCCACGGTCGCCAAACTGTGGAAAGAATCAAGATGCCCTTCAACGGCCGAATGGATAAGGAAGATGTGGTCCATATACACTATGGAGTATTATGCCTCCATCAGAAAGGATGAATACCCAACTTTTGTAGCAACATGGACGGGACTGGAAGAGATTATGCTGAGTGAAATAAGTCAAGCAGAGAAAGTCAATTATCATATGGTTTCACTTATTTGTGGAGCATAACAAATAGCATGGAGGACATGGGGGGTTAGAGAGGAGAAGGGAGTTGGGGGAAATTGGAAGGGGAGGTGAACCATGAGAGACTATGGACTCTGAAAAACAATCTGAGGGTTTTGAAGGGGCGGGGAGTGGGAGATTGGGGGAACCAGGTGGTGGGTATTAGAGAGGGCACAGATTGCATGGAGCACTGGGTGTGGTGCAAGAATAATGAATACTGTTGTGCTGAAAATAAATAAATAAATAAATTTAAAACAAAAAAAGAGACCCACTTTGAGAACTGTTGAGGGTTATCCTCTAATCCTAGCCATTTCTTTCTGAAGCATGCATTCAGAATGGTCACTCATATATGTGGACAGAAGTTAGAATTCTCAATGGCCAATTAAAAGATCTTCCTGGTTTTGTCATGTTTAAAACATTTTCTGAACTTCCTTTTTTGGGGGTCAAAAGAGGTCTGGAAAGTTAAATGGTCTCAGGATAATTTTAAATTGTACAGTGAATAAATAGCACTTCCGTCCATGACTAGGTGGGGGTAGAAATCAACATCTGCAGAACTGAGTGGTGTGTTCTTGAATTCATTCTGTAGGGAAAAGTAATTTATTCTAATATTGAGCTATTCTTATTAACTTTGAAGTGAAGCTAACTAGACAGAGACCTGTGTACATTCACCAGATTACAAAGACTGGACCTGGGTTCCAAATGAATGAGCGAAAGTGAAAGTACTTTAAATCTGTAACAGGATTTTAAAAGTATAATGATTATCTTTGTATCGCCTTTTTTTTTTTTTCTAATCTAGAAAGTACAACCATGAGAGGGAAGTAATTCTGTTTTTAGAAAGCAACACACCCTTGTGATTTTTATGTTTAGAATATTTTTTTAATTTTTAAAATTTATTTAGAGGGAAGGAGAGAGCGCATGTATGCACGTGGGTAGGAACAGAAGGGGAGGTACAGACACCATGCTGAGCGAGGCGCCTGACACGGGCTCGATCCCACAACCCTGAGACCATGAACTGAGCCGAAATGGAGAGTCAGACGTTCAACCAACCAAATCACCCAGTTGCCTCATGTTTAGAATATTTTCAATGAAACCAAGTATGTCTTCTGTACATAAATCAGGGAGATAAAGAGCTCAAGAATGACTGTGCTTTCCTAGACCTCTTGATTTTCTCTCTTTATAGTTCATAGTTTACAAGCATCAACAGCGATGGTCTAAATATAAAGCTTGTTACACTATCATTACATGTGACATTCCTGTAGACACTAATACATACTTCTATTTGAGGCTTGTTGAAGCAGTGAAGAGTTTTTGGAGTTAGCAACTACTTGAAATAGTAAGCTAAATTTTGGAATTCAAAGATAGTTTTAGTTTGCAATTAGAAATAAAAACTAGAGGCAGCAGTCACTCAATTGAAGGCGCTGATGTAAGTCCAAAGTATTAAAGTTAAAAATAACCAAGACAAAACAGTGAAATAAATCTAAGTTTGCAACAGACAGAGACGGTAATATTCTATCTCCAAACACTTGGTTTAGAAGTCTGGAAAGAAAATGGAGAGGCATCTTTACTAAGGACTTGCTACTTTTTAACGCACATTGTAATATTTACATATCATTTACTGGTCATTGTCCCTTTTTTTATTCTACTTTGTGTTTCAGAAGCCATTTTCTTTTTGAAAAGAAACAGAACTTTTCACCATCCAGATAACACGTTCTAATTCAGTTAATTAAGCAACTGTTGAAACCCCTAAGTATTTAGGGCCACTATCTTGCCTTCTTTCTGAGAGGAGTCTGAATTCAAATAAAATGATTGTGAAGAGCTTAATAAAGATGTTTCTAGATGGTTTTATGAGATTCCCCAGGATTTTATTTCAATCTGGAAAATGGCAGAAATACATGGAGAGGATGTTCTCACTATTTAATCAAGTAGACCAAAAAAAAAAAAAAAGCTACCTCATAGCCATTAACTTAGGGAGGGAAAAAGAAACTGGAAATGGAAAAATACGTTTAAATAACAATGGACTCTGAGAGCCTTAGAAAGGTAAAGTGTGTAAACTGTATTTCAACACAAACTGTATTTCAAAGGTAAACTGTTTTTCAACTGTGTAAAATTTCTTGTGTTGAGTCTAAGGGAACATCTATGAACTAGACAGCATTGGAAGATGCAGCAAATTAGACCCATGAGGGAAGCACTGGGACTTGACGTGCTCAAGGCATCGAGATAAGAGTTCCCCAAAGCAATCTTACCTTTGTTTTCTGCCTTCAGTTCCTCGGCCATCAAGCTGTCTTGTCGGTTACCAAGCACAAACGCCAGAAATGAAAGGATCAGGGCATCCAAAATCCCAATAATAGCCAGGATGTACGCCCAGCGGACTGAACAAGCCCCCAGAGTGTACTTGTCTGTCTTTTCTCCACACATCCGTTTTACTTCATCTGAATCCCAGCCATCGGGAAAAATCATGCAGCCAAGCACAAGGCAGGCAGCTGAGAGAGAGAAAAGGAAAAAAATAGTTAACATAAATGTTATTTTAACAAATACTGCTATTGTATGTCAAATCATTGCTTTAAATTCTGGACTTTTGAAAAAGTATTTACTTACTTGAGAGTGAGCATGAGAGAGCAAGTGCAGGGGGGAGTGGCAGGGAGGGAGCGGCAGAGTGATAGGGAGAAGCAGACTCCCCCGCTGAGCAGGGAGCTGGAACTTGACTCCATTCCAGGACCCTGAGATCATGACTTGAGCTGACGGTAGATGTGGAACCCACTGAGCCACCCAGGTGCCCCCCAAATTCTTGATTAAAAGAACAGCAAATCTTACCACTGTCCTACCCTGAATATTTGTTTTTGTTTGTTTATTTTTCTCCTGGTTTCCTTAAAAGCAGCCAAGCCCTGCAGCTCTGGGAACATTCTTTACTGCAAACCTAGCATTCTGAGAGAGGTTAAGGTATGTTGATCTCTAAGAAAATACTTAAAAAATTGAATTCTGGTGTGCATTTGTGGGAAGGCTTCCACTGCAAACAAGCCATAAGGAATCATAACACTGGAGAATACAATTCAACACTGGCTTTGAGGAACTCGACAATAGCCAGATAAGGGATTAGGATAACATGGAAAATACCCAGTGTATATTGACTTTGAGTCATGGTAAAAAATAATTTCACATTGGAACCTCCTTACAGACACACACACACTGAAAAATTCTCAAAACTATACTTAGCAGATGCAATGCACCCTGATGTTTTCTAATCTCTATTTCAATTTTTAAAAAATTTCATTTTGGTCCATATACACTATGGAGTATTATGCCTCCATCAGAAAGGATGAATACCCAACTTTTGTAGCAACATGGACGGGACTGGAAGAGATTATGCTGAGTGAAATAAGTCAAGCAGAGAGAGTCAATTATCATATGGTTTCACTTATTTGTGGAGCATAACAAATAGCATGGAGGACATGGGGGGTTAGAGAGGAGAAGGGAGTTGGGGGAAATTGGAAGGGGAGGTGAACCATGAGAGACTATGGACTCTGAAAAACAATCTGAGGGTTTTGAAGGGGCGGGGAGTGGGAGATTGGGGGAACCAGGTGGTGGGTAGAGAGCGCACGGATAGCATGGTGTGGTGCAAAAACAATGAATACTGTTATGCTGAAAATAAATAAATAAAAATAAAGAAAGAAAGAGGGGCGCCTGGGTGGCTCAGTGGGTTAAGCCGCTGCCTTCGGCTCAGGTCATGATCCCAGGGTCCTGGGATTGAGTCCCGCATCAGGCTTTCTGCTCAGCAGGGGGCCTGCTTCCCTTCCTTTCTCTCTGCCTGCCTCTCTGCCTACTTGTGATCTCTCTCTGTCAAATAAATAAATAAAATCTTAAAAAAGAAAGAAAGAAAGAAAGAAAGAAAGAAAATTAAAAAATTTTTTATTTGTGTATTTGACAGACAGAGATTACAAGTAGGCAAAGAGGTGGGCAGAGAGGGAGGGGGAAGCAGGCTCTCTGCTGAGCAGAGAGCCTGCTGCGGAGCTTGATATCAGGACCCTGAGATCATGACCGGAGCTGAAGGCAGAAGCTTAACCCACTGAGCCACCCTGGTGCCCCTATTTCATTTTTTAAAAGGCTGAAAAACACTGCAGTATGGTGTGGTACCAGAATTTTTAATGAATATTCAGGAATTTAAGCAGAATACTTATATTCTGTTTCCCAAATATCACTATGAGTATCCTATGAACCCTTTTTATAGACTATGTCACTGGGCAGATTATGGAAGAAAAGTGGCCATTTGTTGCCACTCTGTTTATAATTATTCAGGAGTAAAGGAGGATAGTTTTAGGTTATAAAGGGCTTTCTGAACAGGTATGTTCATTAATTCACTAATTCATTAATTCATTCACTCATTAATTCAACAGTTACATATTAGTGATCTCCTTTGGAGTGCCAGACATAGTTCTTGGCGCTAGAGACACACTAATCCAGAAAAGAGACATGGTATATATTATGTTTTAGCAGGGAAAGAGGCAAAAAAAAAAAAAAAAAGAGTTACATGCTAATAAAACAATTGGAAGTTGAAGTCCTAGGTAGGAAAGAAACAAAGGGCTTAGATAAAGAGTAACGGTAAGGGCTCTTGAGGGGGTGACATTTAAGCGAAGGCCAGAAAGAGACAAGGCATTGACCTGTGAAATTGACAGGAAAGCTGTTCCAGGCAACAGCATATACAAAGGCCCTGGGGTTCCAAAGAGGCCTGGGGTGTTTGAGGAGCAACCAGGAAATCAGTAACTGGATGGAGAACATGACCATGTTGGGGTTGCAAGGGAGGCATGGGCTATGGATCTAGGCAGGTGATGGTTTCCAGGGCATGCCCCTTAAGAAGACTCTGATGTCACAACCAACATAGAGTTGTGGGATGGTCACGGTCAAACTATTCCTGAAGCTAGCAAGCTGCTACCTCTTGAACAAGCCAGCCGTGGACACCTGATTTCCTACTTTTTACAAGAGCATGACTCTACAGGCAGGTGTGGATAACACAGAGACCAAGAGGGCTGACATGTAGGAAGACTGCCTGGAAGAACTTGGATTTAGGGTCTCATGTTATATTACAGGACAGTATATGTGCAGTATCTCTGCATAAGAAGGTATCATGGATACTATCCTTCTTTATGCCTCCTTATATCTCAAAAGGAACCCTAACTTCCCTCTATCTTCAGTTTACTTCACTCTAATCCAGATCACATATGACCACTGAGACCATCAGGATCCAAACCTTTGGTGGCTCCACCCTCCCTCCCCCCAGTACTGAAGACATCTTAGGTCTCCAGTGTCTCCACAATGCAGGCCCCACTTACTTTCCCACTCTCCCTCCCCTTTAGAATCTCCATTTCACTTGGGTTGAGCCACACTTGATCCTTTGCCTATGCACCAAGTTTTGGGATCATTCTCTTTTTTCTTCTGCCTCAAGTATTTACCACCATTGTCCCTAAATGGTCCACTCTTAAATCTCTCTCAATGATCAAGTCGAATCCAACACCATCCACGCAAGCCATTTTAAATTCTTCTTGACCTACAATATTGCCCTTCTCAAAACCCCTGTAACTTCTGACTGTACCTACTTAGAATCTTCGTAGCTTTTTACACTTGTTACTTATTTACAAGAATTTCAATTAACAGACTGTAAGCTTTCTGAGGAAGGAAACTTTGGTAAACCACCATACTCTTAGCACCTAAAACAGTGCCTTGTAGATAGCTAGCACTAAAATATTTTGAATGGGGAAATAAAATGAATAAATGAATTATAATACCTCGATAGTATACTCAAAAATATAGTGTATAGAAGTCAATATGACAACTGCCCAAGATTACAAACCTAGTTACAGATTTATCTTTAAAATGGGACATTCAATGGAGACAATTTTGTTATGATCAGACAACAGATTACAATTACTCAGAACAATTAGAAAAAAGTTGATGCTTTCAAAATACTTCAAATTCCCACTCCTTCTGTATCTCCTAGCACTCACAATACCAACTTGTTCTCCAAGGTCTTTCTAGAAATGATGATCTGTGTATTTAAAAAAAATATATGGTTTCCATGAGCAAAAATTAACTTTATTTGGAAAGGCACACAAGATGCTTGAATCCAAACCACAGTTGAGAAAAATCTCCTCTAAAAATGCTATGTTACTTGGAAGAGTTTAAAAATATTCTAAATGTTTTACACATTAAATAATGTTTATGTATGAGAAAAGTACTTTCTGACACAGAAAAAAAGAAAGCAAGTATTTTTCCTTTATGAATGGGAATCACTTGGAGAATGACACTATTATTACTTATAGCTTTAGAGAAACTTAACAGAAATCAACAAGTGACATAGGTTTGGGCAGGTTACTGGACACTGCAGGCCAGTTCCCTGGAACAGGATGTTTGTGGAATGGTGACATTTATAAAGACATCTTTTCTCAAGGTCTTTCTACACTGAGGGTAGACAGTCTTAAAATTTCCTTTTCTAGGGGTGCCTGGATGCTCAGTGGGTTAAAGCCTCTGCCTTCAGCTCAGGTCATGATCCCAGGGTCCTGGGATCGAGCCCCACATTGGGCTCTCTGATCAGCAGGGAGCCTGCTTCCTCCTTTCTCTCTGCCTGCCTCTCTGCCTACTTGTGATCTCTCTGTCAAATAAATAAATAAATTAAACCTTTAAAAAAAATTTCCATTTCTAGAAACTCTCAGTTACAAATTAGGATAAAAATAGGGGTAGAATTAATAATCTGAAACTAAAACCACAAGAAAATAGGAGGGGTTCTCTCATTGGTCCCTATCTTCAAAGGATAGGATTTCCTTAATCAAATTTTAAGAGATGAATCTAGTAAGATAGGAGATATGCCATTGTGCTTCATTTTATGCAATGGGTATTTGGCTCAAAGTTTCCAAAAACAGAACTTTTGAAATGCAATTATTATTTGCAATAGGCTAAGGGAGTAGCTGTTCAGAGAAATGTGAGGATAAAATCTGGGCTGACAGGGTCAGGCCCTGGAATCCTGGGGAAAATGTTTAGGTCTCCCCGCAGGAAGGGTACTCCATAACAGGTATCCTGTAGGCCACAGGACATTGGACTAGGTCTTGAATGCCCCACTGACTTCTTGTTGGCCTTCTCTTAAAGTAAAACATTTAGTCTTCTTCTAATGAAGAAGAATTCTGAAAATCTGGATGGTCGTATAATAGAGTAATAAAAATGAAGCTCAATTGCATTTGAAAGCTTTTAAAATTTGCTAAGTGAAATCTGTGATTAAAATTCAATTTTTAAAAAAGATTTTATTTATGCATTTAAGACAGAGAAAGAAGAGTACGCTAGTGTGCACACCCAAGCAAGCACGAATGGCAGGGGGGGAGGAGTGGAGGGAGAGAGACAGGTAGACACTGCACTGAGTGCAGAGTCTGATGCAGGGCTTGATCTCAGGACCTGAGATTGTGACCTGAGCTGAAACCAAAAGTCAGATGCTTAACTAACTGAGCCACCCAGGTGCCCTAAAATCCAATTTTTAAATAAATAAATCCTATGCTGAGGGCACCTGGGTGGCTCAGTCAGTTAAGCGTTTGCCTTTGGCTCAGGTCATGATCCCAGGGTCCTGGGATTGAACCCCACATCAGACTCCCTGTTCATCAGGGACTCTGCTTCTCCTTCTCCAACTGCCCCTGCTTGTGTTCCCTCTCTCACTAGTCTCTCTCAAATAAAATCTTAAAAAAATTTTTTTTCTTTTAAAAATAAATAAATAAGGGCATCTTTGCTCTTTCCACAGTTTGGCAACTGTAGCCATTGCTGCTATGAACATTGGGGTGCAGATGACCCTTCTTTTCACTACATCTGTATCTTTGGGTAAATACCCAGTAGTGCAATTGCAGGTTATAGGGTAGCTCTATTTTTCATTTCTTAAGGAATCTCCACACTGTTTTCCATAGTAGCTGCACCAACTTGCATTCCCACCAAAGTGTAAGAGGGTTCCCTTTTCTCCACAATCTCTCCAACACTTGCTGTTAATGGTCTTGTTAATTTTGGCCATTCTAACTGGTGTAAGGTGGTATCTCAATGTGGTTTTAATTTGAATATCCCTGATGGCTAATGATGGTGAACATTTTTTCATGTGTCTGTTAGCCATTTGTAGATCTTTTTTGGATTAGTGTCTGCTGAGGTCTTCTGCCTATTTTTTGAGTCACCAAACTGTGGAAAGAGCCAAGATGCTCTTCAATGGAAGAATGGATAAAGAAGATATGATCCATATATACAATGGAGTGTTATGCCTCCATTGGAAAGGATGAATACCCAACTTTTGTATCAACATGGAAGGGACTAGAGGAGATTATGCTGAGAGAAATAAGTCAAGCAAAGAGAATCTATTATCACATGGTTTCACTCACTTGTGGAGCATAAGGAATAACATGGAGGACATTAGGAGAAGGAAAGGAAAAGTGAGTTGGGGAAAACCAGAGGGGGAGATGAACCATAAGAGACTGTGGACTCTGAGAACCAAACTGAGGGTTTTGGAGGGGCGGGGGGTGAGGAGTTGGGTGAACCTGGTGGTGGATATTATGGAGGGGATGTATCACATGGAGCACTGGGTGTGGTGCATAAACAATGAATCTGGGAACACTGAAAAAATAAAATTAAAAAAATAATAAAAATAAATAAGTAAATTCTATCATTTTGAAAGCTGTGCTTCCACATGACCATTACATAACAAAAATTTTAGTTTCTGACAATGTATTATCAAAATATACATTTTCTTCTCCTCTAATCCATACTTTCCCTACTTGACTATTTTTGAAATGCGCAGTCCCCCAAAAGTTATAGTGTATTTAAGATTAATTGAAGCCATTAAAATAGTTTGGGCCCCGTTAGTTTCTTTGGAAAGGTATTATTATGTTCTGCATGAATGCTTGAGTGCTATAATAAATTCTGTTTTCTGGCATCCGATTAACCAGAACCTTATTAACCTGCACAATGCGTATAGCCAGTGGAAACCAACAGCTGTTCCTAATCCCAAGCAGTACCTGAAAGATCCTAAGCTAATGTCTCAGTCAACGAAAAATTAAATAATACTCCTCTAGGTTTCATAATTATTTCTAATGCTTTACAAATTGATCATCCAGGAAGATGTAGCGGAATCACTATACTAAACATTAGAATACACAAGTCACCAGAACATTTGATTAATTTGCACGTGCTATTTCCTGACCACAAGGAATACATAGAGAATTAGTTCCAATTGGACTATTATCCCCCAAATGGTTTTCTTATTAGAATGTCACCTAGGAAATGACTAAGTTACTTGGAGCGATAGATTTATTTCAGCAGCAGGTTTTGCGCAAGTGTATCAGAGAACATTTTTGAATGTTAAAGAGCTCACAAGGTGGAGGTAAGTGGAGAAGGATGTCGGAGAGAAATCTGTGCCCTTATGGTACGCTGTCATGACATCTTCTAACTTAGAATATAAAGATGTCCTTGTGAGGACAGGACTATTGATTTCAATTTTAAGCGTATTCCAAACGGTTAGGAAGGATTCACATTCTCCAAGAACCCTCTGTCTGAAGGCTGCTGATGCCCACAGTAGGTTCTTCTGAAACAGTACACAAACAACTAGAAACTTCCTAGAGCTGCTAATTGCTCTGCCAGTTTTCTGGCCAAAGAGTGGAACATAAGCTCTGCGAAGGAAACGTCCTTAGAAAAACCCACCAGTGCTTTTTAATTGGGTCTTTCTCCAAAGTAAAATTAAGCAAGAGAAGAAAAGCAATGAGAGTGGGGTGGGGTGGTGAGGGGGTCTAGGCTGTGGGTCACGTGGGCATGCTCCCGCGGCTGGTCTAACTCTCCAATCAGGACTTTGAACCTGAGAATGGCTTAGTTTATTTTTGTTTATTTTTGGACAGGAAGAGGATGTCTAAATTCATCCTTTAAAAAGTCCACGCACTGTTGCACAAAGAGCATGATAAATTGCCTGGTGTTGCTGAAGCAGTCACGGAGAACATGGTGAAAAAATGAACCTCCACTCAGTTAACTCCATCAATTACTCAGGCATGAGCTCACGGAAGGACCTGACGCCCGGCAGAGCCATCGCGCTGCGCCAGGGAACTTTCATGTGATTGTCACTCTGAACACCTGAAAGCAGAGCCCCGTCCCATAGCTTCTTCATTAGCCAACAAACCAGAGCTGTAGTATTTCTACAGCTGGAGAAGGTACTATGTTTACGCTTCAGTCTACCTCTGGACAACCGAGTTGCTAGGTAACCCAGGACATGCAATACTGTGGGTTAGAGTTCAGTGGAGAAAACAAAAGGGATCCTGATAAATTTCAGTTTTAAACCCAGTATAATTTTAGGAGCATCTACCTTGAGGTCATAGCACAAAAAGTACCAAATCTCTTAGAAAGCAGGGGAAGAGAAAGTGCGAATAAACACTGGGCTCTCAGAAGACAAGAGTCAGGGGTGTGTGATGAGGGTAAAAGCTCCTATATGCTGCCTAGATGCTCAGCCCTAATTGCGGGGCGAAGAGCCATACATCTATCTGTACCTTGTGCTGAATCAGCCGTGCACCCCAGGCGTTGCTGAAAGGGGCTAATCAGGAGTCTGCCCACGCCTGCACTTAGGAGCTACAGAGTAGAGAAAAAGCTTTTCTAGAATAGGGTGCCAGATAGGAGGAAACACCATTAATGGTACCACATCACCTACTAATTTACCCAAAATTTGAACCTTAATAACCAAGTGTAACACAAATCAGAATGGAAAACTTAAAAACCCAAGGCAGTTCGGATTCTAGAATGTCTACTAGACGGCTTTTGACACGTATCTTGGATCCAACCAAATTTCTTAAACTCCTGATAGTGACATAGTTAAGAATAACACACATCATAATAGCTAATTATTTATACTCCCCATGAGTGGGGTCGAGGGCCCATCATCTCATTTAATTCTCAAAGCCAAGAGAAACATGAGAGCACATGGTCCTGGCTTTTTTGGTTTCCATAAAGAGGAATTCTCCCTAAAACACTCCTGGCTATTTATCCCATACCTATTCCTCTCCATGGAGACGGAGTTATTTCCTGGAGGAAAATCAGGGCACAGGGGTCCAGTGCCTTCCTGACCTTACCTGAGGAGCTGCTTGATTACACGAGGCCCCTGTTCCACTTCTCTGTGCTGGGGATTAACACAGGACGGGCTTGCTTTTCCAGGGCTGTCTACTACTGTCCTACTACAGTAGGAAGGTAAGAGGCGTAATTCTGAGGGTGCAGCTTAGGATGAAGTCCTTTTGGCCGAGTGACCCACAGTCATTTCATCAGCCTAATCTTTCTCATAATGAAGGGGATATTTTGGTTTCCTGCTGCCACTCTTTCTCAGTGGGTTCAGAGCTGAGGAGGGCCCCCCAGTTTGGGAGACTGGAAGTCTTTGATTAGAGAGCCAGTATGGCTGGCTTGTGGGGAGCACCCTCTTCTGGTTTGGGAATAACTGGCTTGTATTCTCACCGGGTGGAGAGAGAGCTAGCACACTCTCTGCCCCTTCTTATCATCCATGCCAGCTCCACGCCCATGACCTAATTACTTCTTAAAGGTCCCACCTCCTCATAGCATCACACCATCACACTGGGATTAGGGTTTCAACCTGTGAATCTTGGGGAGACATAAAAATCCAGTCCATTGCAGGGACAGAGGGCTGTCATTTATTGTTTCTCTGTCAACACCAACATTATTTTCTGCTTTATATACGAGGAAGCTGAGACACAGAACTTTCAAATAGCTTGCTGAAGGTCACACAAAGCTCACAAAAGGGACAGCCAGATTTGAATCAGACAGCCTAGTTTTGGAATCCATGCTTTGAACACCAAGTTTGCTATTACCCTTTCTTTATTAACAGTAATAATGCATGTGAAATCACTACAGAGCACTGGTTTTAGTACTGAGAACACTTACAGAATCTTGGCAGTGCTTAACATGGTGTTTATAATTAGACATTTATTCTTGGAGTACAAGAGCTACTACTAAAATGATACTTAGAAACTGTGAGCTTTTATATGTATAAATATTTCTTTTGTTTACACTACTATTTCACCTAATCAGTATTTCATCTTATATATTTCATCTTATATACAGTGCCAAGAGCATTAGAGTAATTATAAAGTCTACATGTGTGGAATGGGAATTAATGAGGTTTTACTACATAAATACATGTACACTTGGATTTATACACATTTCACAAGAAAATCCGCCCTGATTTTTTGGCTTGAATTTTTTGGCTTGTTATTTTAAATTGCCTATGTGTCGGCCAGACATTCCTATATGTTCTTTAAGAACATTCTTATATGTTCTTATATTCCTTTTGAGATTATGTGTATCCCTACATATACGTGTCTAGGAATACATATGTACCTTCTTAATTTACACATGGTTACTTGCCTGTAACATAATTATCTCCTTTGGGTAAAAATAAAGATACTAATCTATTAGGTTCTTTAGAGGTTTCTGAGTAACATCTCTGGATTTTAACAGATACATTGTTTTAATGAACATGTTCATTAAAGGGCCGGCAGGTCACGAACATGTCTGAAATTGTTTTTGTTTCTTTGTTTGCAGGAAAGCCCTTGGCTCAGGCAACATTTTTCATGGGCTCAAATCTACACTGCATTTCAGACATAGGGTCTAAAGAAAAGATTCTCTTTCTCCACGTGGCCATATGAACAGAACCCTTTGCTGTACCTATGTATCACCATTTTCTCAGCAAATCTGCTGGAGCCACAGACCGAAAATGACCCGGGCAGTCGTTTCCCATGTGGCTCGTTGTGCAGTGGCTATTTTATCCGTGAGACAAGGAGGCCAGTGGAGATCACTGAATGTTACCCAGTCTTTACCTTGCATTACTCATAGTTAGGAATCAGTTTGTACTCACTGATGCTCCACACCTACACATATTATGGGAAGTAACAAGCTTGGAGAAATGCTTCATGAGCTGACTCCTGTCTTCCCGCCTAGCAGGTGCACAGAGGGTGGAACACTTGCTCTCCTCCTGACTCACCATGGGACTCAGCAAGGTCACTGTTGGCTGCCATTGGACAAGGTCAGGGATCTCCTGCCAATCTGGCTACCAGGATTTCATTCCTCAGCCCAAGCGATAACTTGAAGAGCAACGCAATTCCTTCTCACTGAGGATGAGCTCTCCCAAGCTTGCGGGACCCCCTGGAAACAGAATGCCCATTTCTATGCACTTTCCTGAGACAAAATTTGGCAGCAGTGGCAAGATTTTCTTTTATACAGCTCACTCACTTTTTTATGTTTCTGTTTTTTTTTAAATTTTAGTGCAGTCAACATACAATATTATATGAGTTTCATGTGTACATAGTGATTTGACATTTATATATATTAGAAAATGCTCATCATGATAAGTGTAGTTACCATCTGTCACCATACACAGATATTACAATATTACTGACTATATTCCTCATATTGTACTTTATGTCACCATGACTTAGTTATTTTATAACTGGAAGTTTGTACCTCTTAATCCCCTTTCCCTGTTTTGCCTACCCCCCCATAACCACCTATTTGCTATCTGTATTTATGAGTCTGTTTGCTCACTTTTGCTTTTTTTCTCCTTAAGTAACATTTTAATGTTTTAGAAACAAATGGCAAAAATGAACTGTTCAAAGGAAACACATGGGAAAACTAAATATTGCATGCCAAAAATCCGAAGGAGAACCAAGTTCAAGAAAGATGTCCACCTTTGGAAGGGTGGAACCGACTTCCAAGGGGTGATCAGATGCACACCTTTACATACTTCTAATAGACTCCCAGGCTGTGCTTCTTCACAGTTTAGTGATTATCTATCTAGTTATCTACCTATAAATCAATTTATCTATCTGCCTACCTACCTACCTACTTACTTACCTTCCTGTCTTTCTTTATCTATATATCCCTCTGCACCAGTCCTCAACTTTACACAGTGGAAGAAGGGTTGTATATGCTATAGACTGCAGTCATTCTCTTTGTAGAAAGGACTCACAGTATCATTCAGGACAGACATGATCTAGACCAGGCACTGAATTACTTTTCTGCCACACTGAAAAGGGCCGAGCAGGAGCACCTGAGTGGGTCAGTGGCTTAAGCTCCTGCCTTCGGCTCAGGTCATGATATTAGGGTCCTGGGATCGAGCCCCCCATAGGGCTCTCTGCTCAGCAGGGAGCCTGCTTTCTTTTCTCTCTCTCTCTCTGCCTGCCTCTCTGCCTACTTGAGATCTCTGTCTGTCAAATGAATAAATAAAATATTTTTAAAAAATTTTAAAAAAAGGGCAGAGCAGCATGCTGGGGCTCTGGGTAACAGAATCTGCAAGCTGACTGTTCCTTGCGTCCGTTCTGCTTCTCTTCAGTGTCACTTCTGCCCTCCCATCCCCTCACCTCTTGCCTGCTTAAGAGAGCAAGGTTCTATGGACGTTGAGCAACTGATTTATGACACTCACACCAACAAAAATCTAAAGAAAAAGGAAACTGTGACAAATTGTTTAAATTCCCCCTTCCCCCTCTTTATTTCTTTTTCCCTTTTCCCAGAAGATTTTCCTTAAAGTGTGTTTTTAGCCTTCCATTTTTGTTGCTGCTCCTTCAAGACAAATTATCCAGACTTTGGAAAATAAATAATTTGAGATATGTTAGGCTTCAACCAATCTATGGCAAGACTGTCCGGTAATCTATGTATTTATAGAGAATGCTGCTTCCTGGGAACAAGAAACTCCCCAGAGAAACTGAATTGGAATTGGCAGTAAGTATCAAAAGAAGTGTAGGACAAAAACCAGGTCAAGAGAGGGTAAAAGAAGTCAGCGTGTTAAATGTTCTGTCAAAAAATTTTCGCACATCTTTCAACTTCAAGTTCTGAAAGCAGTAGCCAAAAGTTTATAGATAAAACCTTGACCAGTGTGACATTAGAACAATGCTTGAATCAGAACAATGACTTCCCTTGACTAAAATAAAACTTAACCCAGTCTTAAGCTGCCAGAGAAATGCCCTGGAGGTGGTTTTGCTTTGAACTTGGGTACCACAGAGTGGCCTCAGGCAGGGCTGAGGGTAAGTTCTAGAACCTGAGCCAGAGCTTGGGCTTTTGCTCTCTGCTGTTGGGGCTCTCTCCTCTCCTCAGGGCTCTGTACTTACACCCTTTATCCACAGGCTCCAAAATCCTTCCGGGAATGCAAAAAATCAGTTGTGATTCATCTGCTGCTTTTCCCAACTGAGGCTGGGGTTTGCCAAGGGAATTCTAGTACTGGGATGATCTAAGCATTTTAAGTTCTGGGATGATGGCCTGTGAGTTACTGATAGACTCTGCTAGTTAGAAACACTTAATAAAGTGACAGGGTGGTACCCTTGTTCTCATATGTTTCACTGAAGAATTTCCTTGTTCTTCTTCTTTTTTTTAAAATTTTTTCTATGACCGCTATCTATATCTAGAATAGCAGTTACCTGTTTGCCCAGACAGAGTAGGAGATACTAGTTCTTGATGGAGACAAATATATGACCATGGGCAGAACTTCACATTCCTGAACGGAAACTGAGAATAGTCTAAAATGGCTGTGATCCAGGCTTGGGTCTGGTCCCTGTGTTGATTTGTGCCCAGCTCCAGGGAGTCAAGATGAACATGCATTCGTCCCCCTCCAACAAGCCTGCTTCCCCCCACCCCCTTCAAGGTATTACTTGTGTTCTCCAAGGAGAAGTCACTTTTTTATATAGAAGGAATATCATTTGAGACAAGTTATGGTTTGGCTGATTCTAGGGTCAATGACGATCTAAACATTCCCTCTGCCATAAAGTGTATTTGTTTTCCACTGTCACTGCAACAAATCATCACTGCCAACCTAGTGGCTTATAATGACATGAATGTATTATATTTATGCAGATGAGAATTCTGCTAAGGGTCTGACTGGGCTACAATCAAGGTATTGTAGGGCTGCATTCCTTCTGGAGGCTCTACGAGACCATTCACTTTCTTCTCTTTTCCATCTTCAAAAGACTGCCAGCATTCCTTGGTTGCCGGCACCTGTCCGTCTCCAAGGCCAGAAATGGTGTGTTGAGTCTTTTTTGGTGTACCACCTCTCTGATGCTCTGGTTTACTTCTTCTCCTTCTAGTTTCAAGAATTCACATGATTAGATTAAGCGAGCCTGGATAATCTCCCCATGATAAGGTCAAATGATCAGCAAACTTAATTGTGTCCACAAACTGCATTCCCTTTTTCCATGTAACCGAACATATTCATAGCTTCCAAGGGCTGGCGTGCAGACATCTTTGGGAGGCATTAATCTACCTACCATGTAATATGACACAAAACAGTATGTTGCTGTACTCTTGTTCTGGTCTTCGGATTTGTAGTCACCTGGGTCCACACCGAGGTACATAGAGTCAGCTGGAGATCTGTTCTTTGGGCTGAACCCTGAGCACCCCTGCCTCTCCCAGCTGGCCTTCCATGGATCACTGCTGGGTCTCCTCAGCTTGTGACATGGTTCTGTCTTGGCTTCCTGATTAGCTTTATGATTTTTCGTTGGGGCCAACATGGGATCATGTTTTCAGTCTGCTTGTCTAGAATCCTGATATTTTGTTTGGCTCTATACGTGAATTCTCTTTCTTATGTTGTTAAAGGCAAGCTTGAGTTATGTTCCAAGAAGGTGGATTGCCTTGACCAAAGCAAAGTGATATTCAGAGAGGCCTTGGCCTATGGACCTTCTAGTTGCAGGACCCAATCCACTGCTTGCCCACTCTCTGCCTTGGACATTACGTCCAGCTTGAATCAAGCCTAACTTTGTAATCCTTTAAGTCACTGGCTAGTCCCAGTAGTGGCTCAAGGTAAGATCAGTTTTGCTTGTCCCAATTTTTGCCCTTTCAGCACTGGCTTCCTGTTGTGGTCAGAGCATGCTATGTGGCTAAGCTCATCTAAACTGCACAAACAAAGCCATCTCAACAGCTCCAGCCCTGCAGAGACCATCAGCAGGGACTATATGTATATTGTCTCCATTCTTTCTTAAAATGTGGGTGATCGACACCCACATTATCTGCAGAGGGACAGAGCTAAATAAAATCTTCCTGAAACTTCTGGCATGTGACACATTTGGAAGTTTGAGTAAGAGAACCTATGTGTTCCGTTCCCTTATCTCCAGGTACTGATATAGTCAACCTGTGGCCCAACCTTCACACCTCTGAACGTACCTTCACAAAGACAAGCAACACACAGAGAGGTCCAGAATTAGTTGCATGGAGTTCGTTATGGGTCTAGTCTGGAGGATGAGCTCAATATCTCAATTCTTACCCATGACTCCCATGTGATGAGTGCTGATCTCTGGACCTAATGATAGTATTATTTTCCTATAAAGCCACAGTCATCATTTAGGCTTCTGAGAGTTTAGAATCCCCAGTGAAATTAGTAGTGTGAACCGTTTTGAAGAAAAAGATCTTCCAGAGGAATTGGAGCAAAAGCCATTAGTGCCTTCATTTTCCTACAGTATTCTGATAATGTACAAATGAGAGCGAACATTATTTAATACTTGTGCCAAATACTCTCTTATATGAATCAACTCATTGAAACTGCATTTACATCCCTAGGAAGTAGGTACTGTTAATATCCCCATTTTATAAAAGATGAACCAAGAAGGGAGATCTTAAGTAACTTGAAAAATGTCACAGGTATTGAGTAAAGTGCCAGGATTGACACCTTGGGTGTTCTGCCTGCTGTTCCATCTCTTACACCTTTACAGCTATAATGTTTAATTTTTCCTATTCCAGGAAGACAAATGGGTTTTCTCCAACAGTAAAATTAGAATGCTAAAGGAGAAGCAGATTTACCTAAGAACCGGAGAGACTGATGTACCTAATCTGGCAAAGACAGGACTGTGACTTCATTAAGTACAGTCTATAGGTAAGGATCAAGTAGGTTGGAAGGAATGCAAAAATTGGACTCACCAATATCTGTATTACAGTGCATCACTAGAAGGTTATTGCTGAGAAACTGTCTTGTGGTGGGACAATACTAGAGTTCCCATGAACATTAAGAAATGGACCAATTTATCTCAAGGTATTGGCATTCTGAATTGTCAAAATGACATCCCTAGAAATAACTGGCAGCAAAAATCTCAGTAAACTAAATGTAGGAACTTCATCGATTTTTGTTGTTGTTGAACTTTAGAGCAATATATTCCCAGCTAAGGGAGTTCTTGTCAGTGGCTGATGAGAGTCTTACGAATGCTGTTTTTTGAATGGCCAGACATAAAGCAATTTTACGTATCCTTGGCAAATAGGCTCTCCAGTCAGGTAAGTATTATTTATGTTGCAGGTCTGAGGATATCGGTGATTAAAACAAATCTCATTCCCTTTGTCAAGAGATTTGGAATCAAAAAGTTACCCAGTTTAACTGCTGTAATGAATAACCAAGTGAGGACAAAGGGAGACATAGGGTGCTCAGTGTAAATGAACATATAATTTTGAACTTCCAAGCTATGCTTTGGAATCTCAAACTTAAGATTGTTTGTTTCCTTTTTTCTGACCACTGTTCTTTCAACCAGATCTAAGATGTGGAAGAGGATGGGAGACAGAAGGCTAAGATTTGGAGGAGGAAAGTAAAACAGTGTCTGGCATGTCTACTTAATTACAGCATATAAATATTCAAATATAGGTTTAAATATAAAGTAAGAATAGGAAGGTAACTAGTATCAAAATAGAAATATGCAGAACTTATAATTACCAGGGAGACAAAATGATTTTTAAAAAGGTAATAATTTCAGCAAAGGAAATGTGAACTTGATTTAGTTTCCAGCAGAAGGAGGCCTGGGGATGTCTCTGTCCTATTACAGTAAGATTCAAACTCAAGGTCCCTGTATCCTCAGTAGGATGGTGTGTCACTCACCTCTTCTACTGTAGTATAGACAACAAGCGATACCAACCCTAGATGTTTCCAGAGTGAGAGATATGTTTCCTTGAAAGAGCCCACATAACAGGGAAAATGACTTACCGTTCCTATAATTTGGAAGAGGACACCTCACACCTTCTTTAGTGCCAGATCCTAGAATCCTACCCAGAAATGTGAAGTGATCCGTGGGCTATGAAAGCTGACCAGAACCTCACTCTTGGGCCTTCTGGCATGGTGATAGGTATTTGGTTATTTCTGCTAGCCCTCCAGGGTGGCCCTTGAAAGTGAGGGGAAAAGAGTTCTAGGCACTCACACTTCTGCTCTCCTCCTCCCTTTTATTTTGGACATATTCTAGGTCTTTTGGTCTCTCTGATGTCCATCTGGATTTCTTTCTTCGTATTTTCTGGAAGTCAGCAGCATTTCGTGGTTGTAGATCACTCTTGGTTGGTTTGGATTGGCTGGGCTGGTAGTCATGGCCAACTGTGTCCCCCCAAAACTTCACCTCTTCTCCTTTTACGCATCCCCTTTCCTGCCTTGGGTAAGGGATCACACTGGCTCCTTATACTCTGCGGGACATTTTTTCAGTCATGCAGATGAAATCAGAGGAGAAGTCACAATGTCTTTTCTAAGCCAGGATGGAGCCAGCGTACTGAAAAATCTAAATAAACAAAAAATCGGTCTCAGAGAAAATGAAAAAGGCATAGCTCTGTACCTAACACTTGTCATGTGTCAGAGGGAGGGAAGGAACATTCTTTTGGTGGTCCTAGAAGGACCTGTATCACAGATGGTTAAATTCCTTAAGGCCGAGAGGTTCCTGGAGTTTCCAGATGGCATGTGGCTGTGACAGGCTGATCTTCCTGGGGCATCACTTGCTGCCCTATTACAGACTCCTCTCTTATGGATGGGAGGCTCATTCACCCTCTTGGTTCCGACCAGATCCCAGTTGTGCACGTCCAATGTGACCAGGAAGTTTCCACACCTGGCAGGGAGGTAGTATTTATTTTACTCCTCTCTGGCTGATACAGTTCTAAATTGGACAGAATATATTTTTCGTGGAAGAGCTGGTTAGAGAACCTACGCTACTGGCTCTTCCCTGACCAAACCCTACATACCCTGGGAAGTGGTGTGGTCTAGACTGAGTTAAGCCTAATGAAGCATGAACGTAGGTCTCCATCCGTCTGCGGTCACTTCCAGATCCTAAGTTTGACTGGAGATAGTGCTTTGGACGTGCGTGAGGGATGACGTCCCTGTTCCTCCAGGACCCCCCAGGAGGTTGAATGCTTGGTGTCAAATGGAGAATGAAGAGCTAAAGCTTCTTTTTTGCTTTCTCCTCATCCTGCACAGAGAAACCAGGATACTGGTCTGCATCGTGTATCAGTGTAGTTGTGCTTTGAACCTCGTAGCTGCCATCGCTCACCCCCTATGCCCGGGAAAACAGCCACTACTCATATCTACCAGTTTTAATTTTTTTTTTTTTAAAGATGTTGCCAAGAACAAGAATCATGTCTGGGTCACTTAGTCTAGAATGATAGTAACATCGATGCTGATCATTGAAATGTCGTTACCAAGACATACATCACCCATACAGCTGACCAATGATGACCTTTCTCCTAATTGAGGAAAGGAGGCTACCAGAGGGCATTTTTAAGCTATGCCACACCAACCTGGACACCGGCTTCCAGGGAATAGTTAATACCTGTATTTTACCACCCTAACAGCATCTACTCATACATCGTCAAATGATGTGGTACTAGGATGCGATCTTTACTCAACTTAAATTTGAGCTCTGCTTCTACCTGGAGAATGAACTATATCATGGATGCATGATCTTGGATGTGAGACCTCGACGGTCAGGAAATGGAGAATATTGCCTCCTGTCCCGACTTGTCCAGCTCTGACAATGGACACAGGTGCTGGTGGTGATTCCCTTACCCGGTGGTTCCTTGGGATGCTGAGTCACAGGCTAGAGCCAGATCCAATGCAGCAGTGTCCTTGACAAGGTCTCCCTCTGAGTGATTACCCTGCCTGCTTCGTGCGCTAGTGCTATCCCTAGCTGACAACAACCGATATCCTAGAATGTTCTACATACTGATAAGTACCATGCCCACCATTGCTTTGGTGACTATAATGACCTTGAAACAGGTCAGACTGTAGGCCTATGACATGTCAACTGCCTTGCCACCAAAAAAATGCACGCGGAGGCCTGAGAACACATCCCCCACTCATTCCTCCTCTGAAAACACAATGGGAAAAATGAGGTGGCAGGAGAACCCTCTGGGTTAAGGTCTTTTCTCTCCACGGTGTTGAGGAGGAGCGGAGAGAACTGTAGTGTGAAGCCTCCAAATTTCCTCCTCCTTGAGAAGGCTGGATAGGCAGAGCCCGGTGCACATGTGCTGAATGTGCTCCAGAGAGGAACTGCCAGACCTCATGGCCTGGAGGAGGGACGCGCTGCTCCCAGTGCCTGCAGAGAGAGAGGACCACTGGTTGTTCCCACACGGGTCTCTTTCCTGCCTCTATGTAGGACCTGCTGGCTCGACTGCTCAGCAGCTGACAAAAGCCAAAGATTTCATGGTCAACATCATGGCCTAGGGAACCTCAAAGTCCTGAGGACCGAAGGTCAATAAACCATGCAGAGGCAAAAGAAAAGACAGTGTCTGTAAGAGGGAATCAGAGATACAAGGCAAGAAGGCAAAGTTGAACTGGATCTGGGGACCCCTACTGCCACAAAGCTGAACAAAAAAATGGGACAGCATGCTACGGAGTGTTGGTGCTCCTTGAGGAGAGGCAGCTAGAATATCCAAGACGTCCTCAATTTAAAAAGAAGAAGAAAAGAAACCTCTAAAGATAGCTGTTCCTGAGAACTGAAAGAGGGTTTGAAAGATCCTTTAGAACAATTGGCGGAAAAGAACAAAATCCCAAGGACGTGAGGGAAAAGACAAGAGATCTGGAGGCTAGAGACTTAAAATGGAAATATAGTAGTCCCTGCTTTTTCTCCTCTTATCTATGGGGGATACTGTTTCCCAACCCCCCAGTAGATGCGTGAGCCTTCTGTATACTGTGTTTTCCTATACCCACTACCCATGAGAAAGTTTAATGTCTAAATTGGGCATGGTAAAAGATTGAAAACAACTAATAATAAATACAGAACGGTTATAACAGTATGTTGTAATAAAAGTAATGTGAATGTGGTCTCTCTCTCTCTCTCTCAAAATAATTTATTATCCCAAATTCACCCTTCTTCTTGTGAGGATGTGAGATAATAAAATGTCTATGTGGTGAGGTAAATGGCGGAGGCATTGTGACATAGTGTTTGGCTACAGTCGACACTATGATGATTTGTTAGAAGGAGGATTGTCTGTTTACATACCACAGTTTACTGCCGGCAGCCAAACTGTGGGTAAGGGGACCGCTGTATTAAGAGCTCCAGGAAAAGAAAAAAAGGAATATATAGAGAAATACATTTTTTTTTTAAAAGAGAGAATTTTCTCTGGAGAAAGTAAGTTTTTAGATTAAAAACCAGTTACCAAGACTCAGGGGGGATTAAGGAACAAAAAATTACATACCTCGCTCTATGTTGGTGAAGTTTATAAATTCCTCAGATTAAAAAGAAAATCTTTTAAGGTCCCACACAGAAAGGGACCACAACAATGACAGCAAAAACAGATTAGTTAAAACAATTAGTTATTGCATGGTACGGAGTTTTGGGAAAAACAAAAAACAAAAAACAAAAAAACAAACTCTCAGGGCGCCTGAGTGGCTCAGTGGATTGAGCAGCTGCCTTCAGCTCAGGTCATGATCTCAGTGTCCTGGGATCGAGCCCGCATTGGGCTCTCTGCTCAGCGGGGAGCCTGCTTCCCCCTCTGTCTCTGCCTGCCTCTCTGCCTACTTGTGATTGCTCTCTCTCTGTCAAATAAAATAAATAAAATCTTTAAAAAAACCAAAAAACTCTCAAAAACGGTAGATAATAGCCCTGAACTGAAATTTTGCAGCAGTCCAGCAAAACCCACACACTTCAGCGGAAACAGAAATGCAGTGGTGTGTTGGTAAATGATTAATGACTCACCCTACGGAGAAATGACAAAGAAGATCCAAAGCCTGGCTTTGTAGTGCTTGCCAATTTTCAGGGCACGAATATTCCGTGCATGGCCAATTTCAAGCTCTCAAGGTGGTGTCTCCGAACACAGAGTTTGGAAGGGAAGAGTTGGTAGGAACCCGTTTCAGGACACGACTGTCCAGAGGGGTACTGGAGGTGGAAAGAAGTTGTCACAGCCCAAACATTCCATCTTTGGGGAATGTGGGCAGAGGAGGCCACGAAAAGAGGTGGGAGGGCACTTTAAATTCTGACATGTGACTAGAGAAAGACAAGTGTGACTATACCTGTTTGGGGGAGAAGGTAAGCCTTGGCAGAACTGAAAACAATGCCTTAGTACTTCCAAATCAAAGGGGCAAACAAACAAAGAAAAAAAATGCCGTGAAGAGAGAACTAGCCAAGCCAGAAAAATAAGGACAGGAACGGCCAGTTTCTGGTCACTCACGCAAGGAGCCTGGAAGTGACCTCATCCTAAATATAACTAAAAATACTGAACAAACTAAAAAACCTCTTGGAGATCGGTCAGGGAAGTGAGGTCACAGGGCAATCGCTGCCCTCACAATTGGAGAGACACAATTGGGGGTCCAGAGTGTCCAACTTACTGGAGCAAAAAACCTCCTTGGGAACCAGGGCTGGGGCCGGACAACTGACCTGTGTTTGATGAGTTGCTGGAGCCTCAGTGTGGACAGGTCCTGGAGTTAAAAACTCCAGGGGACCCAGCTGTAGCTCAGTCGCCAGACTCTTACTTCCTGGAGTTCTGCCAGGTCCTCACAGCAAAGATGGGAGAAAAACCCCCTCATGCTTCCAGCAGGGGGAGGGAAACAGGAACCATTTTGAAATGCCGGAGGATTCTGTATTTCTTAACAAGGTCTGCCCTCAAGGGAATCTGTTTTACCAGAGCCCAAGCTACCAGGAATTTATCAGAACCTGATCAATCGGGGAGAAGGGAAATGCGCGAACTCAGGCCCCTCTAGCCACGCTCTCCCACCTAAGGGGGAAAAAACTGAGAAGCACCCTAAAGAAAAGTCAGTGAAGGGGAACAAAAATAAAGGATGTTGAATATCAAGTCTAAAGTAAATGGAAGGAATAACACAAAGACTATCAGTTATCACAGTAAAGGTGAAAAGTCTGCATTTCCCTTTCAAAATACATTATCATATTTAGTTAGACAAAGATCTATATGTCAGCAAGAATCACAGTTAAAATAAAGTGAGAAAGAAAGATAAAAAATAAGGGCATGGGCAAAGATAAACTTAGTTCATGCAAACCCAATAAGCAGGAGTATGAGAATTCAAAGTTAAAAGTGTTTAAGGGGACAAGAAGTAATTTATATACTACCAAAGATGAAATCCAAGAGAAAAATAAGCCATAACAAAGTTATGTACAAACAGAGTCAGCAACAGATAAGGCAAAATTTGCTAAACATTTGAAGACAAAATGATAAAATTACAGTGGGAGATTTTAATAAACTTCTTTCAGAATTTGACAGATAAAATAGTCTAAAAATAAATAAACCAAAGGATTTGAATAACATAATCAACAAGGTCAAGTTAATTGACATTTATAGAATTTTTACCCTCCAAACAGAATAGATCATCTGAGTCCATAGAATACTTACAAACATCAATTTGGTGATAAAGAGCCTAAATAAATTCATCCAAGTTGGGATTTTAAAAAGCTACATCTTCATTTGAAAAGACCAGAAATGAACAATAAAAAGATGAGATGACCCAAAAAACAACTTGGAAATTAAATAGATACTAGAAGCTTAAAAAAAAAAAAAAGATCTAGAACAAATGGAAAGAAGTCTTTATCCAAAACCGACAGAACTTTTTCTTTTTCTTTTCAAGACAATAGACTGATGACATATGTTTATTTCATTGTTCTGAGAATTTAATGAGAGCATTAAATTTACAATATAGGAAAAAAGATAATCCTCAAACAACCAAGACAGTAGATGAAGGGGAGAGTTGTTATTGGCAGCTGAAACCTTCCAGGATTATACAGAACCGTGGAGCAGATGGAGGAGAGGGAATGAGTCAACAAGTTGGAAGCAGCCACATCCTCAAATATGAGATGAAAGGACCACGGCTGAGGAAGAATCCTACCAGGAAACTAGAAAAGGCAGGAACAAGGATGAGACATGACGGAGAAAACAGGAGTGAATTGAAGGTGTCTATCCGGAACAGTTGGTCCATTCCCTGCCTAGGTGCGTAATGCCCGTCAGGAATTTATATCCCAGGAAAAATAATTGGAGAATTTTCTCTAAAGAAACTGAACTAATTGTCATGGGAATTGGCTTTAAGAGAAAAGAATGGCCTGCTTTGTATTTTTGTTTCTTCTTTTGAAGGCCAATTTATTGTCTGCTTATCTTTAAGTGAAATTCACCCATTAGTAAGCCCCATTCAGATATGCAGGGTTTCCAATGAGCTTGTTTTTGCCTCATTCTGAATTTTGAATAGAAAATTAAGGATTAACAGATATTGGAGGAGAGCCTGTGAGGTAAGTGAGAATAAGAAAAACAAGCAGAAAAATATGACATTTAAAGGAATAAAAAATTAAGTAGGGGAAAGAAATTAGAAAGGGAAACAACACAATCCTCCTGTTCCCCCATACACACACAGAAATTTCTAGTTAATATACTCTAAAGAGTGAGAAAGGGATGCCCTCCAAGGAGTCAGAACAAACAGAAGTTTGTATACAGAAATACAGAATTTCCCAAAGCTGAAAGATGTAAATTTTTTTTCTGGAGAGAATCTTTTATTCAAATGTTCAAATCTATATTTCTTTTTAAAAATATTTTATTGATTAACTAATTATTTATTTAGAGAAAGAGTGTGAATGTGGGGAGGGGTAGAGGGAGCAGAGAAAGAGAATCTCAAGCAGACTGTGGGCTGAATCTGGAGCTCAATGTGGGGCTCAATCCCACGACTCTGAGATCATGACATGAATGGAAAACAAGAGTTGGATACTTAACTGACTGAGCCACCCAGGTGCCCCATAATTCATATTTCTTAAATGTAGTGTGTTTCGGGGCACCTGGGTGGCTCAGTGGGTTAAGCCATTGCCTTCGGCTTGGGTCATGATCTCAGGGTCCTGGGATCGAGCCCCGCATCGGGCTCTCTGCTCAGCAGGGAGCCTGCTTCCCCCTCTCTGCCTGCCTCTCCATCTACTTGTGATTTCTCTCTGTCAAATTAAAAAAAAAAAATCTTAAAAAAAAAAATGTAGTGTGTTTCATAATTTTTGGACACATAGGTAAATTTTACAAAATTAAGTGTCCTAAAATCAAAATAGTTGTTCTTTTTTCTAATTATTTATATTTAATTTTTTTAATTTAAAAAATAAAATTTATTTTATTAAAAAATATTTTATTTTATTAAAAAATTTATTTTTTTATTTATTTGAGAATCTACCATTGATATATTCCATATGCTGTGCCTTTTATTCTTGTGATTTATTCATTCCATAACTGGAAGCCTGTACTTCCCACTCCCCTTCACTCATTTTCCCCATCCCCTACAAGTAGGCAGAGAGGCAGGCAGAGAGAGAGAGAGGAGGAAGCAGGCTCCCCGCTTCCCCCTACCCCCATCCCTCTGGCAACCATCAGTTTGTTCCCTGTACTTAGAGGTCTTGTTCAACTTTTTTGTTAGTTACTCATTTGTTTTGTTTTTTAGATTCCAAATATGAGTGAAATCCTTTGGTATTTGTCTTTCTCAGTTTGACTTATTTTGAATAGGTCTATTCATATTGTTAGAAAAAGCAAGATCTCATACTTTTTTATGGCTGAGTAATATTCCTCTGTCTGTCTTTGTTTCTTTCTATATACATCACAGAAAATGTGAATTTTTGGATTTAAAAAAAAAAAACCTCACTAAATGTTGAGAAGAATGAGTGAAATTAGGTAACACCTACCCTTGTAAAACTGTAGAATGCCAAAGATGCAGAAGTAAATGTTAACAGTTTCCAAAGAGAAAAAAGTTCAACAAAGAGAAGAATCAGACTGACATGGGGCTTATCAGCAACACCTGGATGCTTGAAAATAAAATGGCAATTCCTTAAAAAGGAAAAAGGATTTTCACCCCAGAATTCCACACCCAGACAAATTATTCATCAAATGGGAGAGGAGTAAAGACCTTTACAGCCATACAAAGATTCAAGGTTTACCACACATACATCTATTATTAGGAGTTATTTGAGGACATATTCCAGTAAAATGAGAGTGTAAAAAAGAAAGAGGAAGGCATGGGATCCTGAAACAGTAGATCTACACCAAAAGAGCAATAAAGAGGGATTCATGTTACTGAATGTGCTGCAGGCTTGGGGATAAACAGGTGCAAATTGGATAGGGGGATGGAATGCTCTAAGAAAAAAGGGATTTAACAGGATAAAGAATACAATGGAAGTCTGGAGGGGAAAAGGGAGAACATAATAAAATCAAATAATGCAAGACAAAAAGGTAAAAACTAGAGATCAAATTCTGTAAATTAAACATGGCATAAACTTAAATTGCTGATGGAATGTAAGAAAAGTCAATCCAATAATTTCTATGCTAATGATACTCTCCTTTGAGTCACCCATAGAAGAAGGAAATATAACCAAAAATACCATGTGACCCAAGACCAAAACACATTTGCAAGTCATGTTAACATAAAGATAGTTCAGACATTTTCAACTTTCAGAGTCAACCAATGGACCAAGTACAGGTGACCTAATAGTGCTTGCAAAATATACCATGCAAGGAGTCAAATCCATTCCCCTCACCCCAGGGCAGGAGTGGAAAGCCCTTCATGTTGGTGGAATCAGGAGAAGGAGAGATTCACAGGCAATGCGTAAAGGGTGAAGACCCTGATTAAGTCCCTCATGAACCCAGGGGCTCCACCAATCCTGGCCTTGGTCGAGGAAGTTGGGCGGTTAGAGAAATTATGGAAACTTCTGATAGGCTAAAAGGAAAGCGAAAAACAGAGGGGATCGATGGGGCGCCTGGGTGGCTCAGTGGGTTAAGCCGCTGCCTTCACCTCAGGTCATGATCTCGGGGTCCTGGGATTGAATCCCGCATCGGGTTCTCTGCTCAGCGGGGAGCCTGCTTCCTCCTCTCTCTCTCTCTCTGCCTGCCTCTCTGCTTACTTGTAATGTCTCTCTGTCAAATAAATAAAATAAAAATCTTAAAAAAAAAACAGAGGGGATCGGGGTATATATATATAGAGAGAGAGAGAGAAAGAGAGAGATATTTTATTTATTTATTTGACACAGAGAGAGAGCACAAGTAGGCAGAGAGGCAGGCAGAGAGAGAGAGGAGGAGGAAGGCTCCCTGCTGAGCAGAGAGCCCGACGCTGGGCTTGAACCCAGGACCCTGGGATTATAACCCAAGCTGAAGGCAGAGGTTTAACCCACTGAGCCACCCAGGCACCCCTGGGCCAGTATTTTCTTTGCTGATCATCTTTGAGACAATATTGGGAAGGGAGGGGAGAAAATGAAGGGATGGTGTAGCCTATTGAGTTCAAGAGGACTCAAGGAAGCTCTTACTGATTCCCCAGAGCCTGTAGATCCTACATGGTCCTCACTTGTGGGGGATTGGGAATATGCCTGAAGAGGTGGACTGGTGGTCTTTCTGGGGTGCAGAGGGGAGCATGGCAGCAAGGGATGAGAAGACTTTACATCCACTGAAGGAGATTGGGGAATGTATGCAGAGTTCAGCTGATCCCAGGGGATTTGGGAGATCTGCTATATTTTATTTCTGATATTTCTGATATTTTATTTCTGATTTTGTTTCCCTTGCCTCAGGAAACATATCTAGAAAGAAGTTGTTAAGATTGATGTCAGAGAAGTTACTGCCTGTATTTTCTTCTAAGATTTTTTTATGGTTTCAGGTCTCACATTTAGGTCTTGAATCCATTTTGAGTTTATTTTTGTATATGGTGTAAGAAAGTGGTCCAGTTTCATTCTTTTGCATGTTGGTGTTCAGTTTTCCCAACATCATTTGTTGAAGAGATATTCTTTTTCCCCACTGGATATTCTTTCCTGGTTTGTCAAAGATTGATTGACCACATAATTGTGGGTTTATTTCTGGGTTTTCTGTTCTATTCTATCGCTCTATGGGTCTATTTTCATGCCAGTTCTGTACTGTTTTTATTACCACTTCATAGTATAACTTGAAATCTGGAATTGTGATACTTCCAGTTTTGTTTTCCTTTCCTGTTTTTTTTTTTTTTTTTTTTTTTTTTTTGAGGTTGGAGGGACAGAGGAAGAGTGGGAGAAAATCCTAAGCAGACTCCGTGCCAAGTGTAGAGCCTGACCCAGGACTCAGTCTCACAATCCTGAGATCATGACCTGAGTCGACACTTAACTGACTGAGCCACCCAGGCGCCCTTTGTTTTTCTCTTTCAAGGTTGGTTTGCTTATGTGAGGCGTTTTTGGTTCCATCCAAATTTTAGGATTGTTTGTCCTATTTCTGTGAAAAATCCCGTTGGTATTTTGATAGAGACTGCATTATATCTGTAGGTTGCTTTGGGTAGTAGAGACATTTTAACAATATTTGTTCTTCCAATCCATGAGCACAGAATGTCTTTCCGTGTCTTTGTGTCATCATCAATCTCTTCCATCTGTGTTTTACAGTTTTCAGAGTACAGGTCTTCCCCCTCTTTGGTTAGGGTTATTCCTACGTATTTTGCTGGTTTTGGTGCAGTTGTAAATGGGATTGTTTTCTTAATTTTTCTTTCTGCTGCTTCATTATTAGTGGATAGGAATGCAACAGATTTCTGTAGATTGATTTTGTATCCTGTGACTTACCTGAATTCGTTTATCAGTTCTAGTAGTTTTTGGTGGAGTCTTCGGGGTGTTTACTATACAGTGCCATCTGCAAATGGTGAACGTTTTATTCTTCCTTACCAATTCAGATGTCTTTATTTCTTTTTGTTGTCTGATTGCTGAGGTGAGGACTTTCAGTACCATGTTGAATAAAAGTGGTGAGAGAGGACATCCTTGTATTGTCTTGTTCCTGACCATTGGGAAAAAAAAATCTCAGTTTTTCACTGTTGAGTATGATGTTGACTGTAGGTCTTCCTTTTCTTTTCTTTATTTCTTTTTTTAAAAAGATTTATTTATTTATTTTTAGAGAGAGCATGAGTGGGAGGGGCAGATGGCAAGGGAGAGAGAACCCAACATGGAGCTCAATGTGGGCCTCAATCCTATGACCCTAAGATCACAACCTGAGCTGAAACCAAGACTCAGATGCTTAACTTGACTGTGCCATAAATGCGCCCCGACTGTGGATTTTTCATATAAGACCTTTAGTATGTTGAGGTGTGTTCAAAGTACAACATCCACTCATGATAAAAACCCTCCACAAAGAAGGTCTGGAGGGAAAATTTCCTTCCTTTTTCAAGCTGAATAATATTCCATTGCATGTATACCACATTTTCTTCAGCCATTCGTCTGTCAATGACAGCTGGGTTGCTTTCACCTTTCAGCTATTATGAATAAGGCTGCTATGAACACAGGTGTGCAAATATCCATTCAAGTCTGCTTTCATTTTTTCCTTTGTATGCCTATTTTTTGTCTACAGAGTGGTAGACCTGCCGGATCATACGGTAATCCTATATTTCATTTTTTTGTGGAAAAATGATAACATTTACATTCCTGCTGTTAGAGGTTAATTGGCACTTAGGAGGTCAGGGCCAGGGTCCCTAACAAGAAAACAGGAAGCCAGAACAGCTAAGATGAAAGTGCACTAACATCCTGATTTATAGCTTAGACGACAGCATGATAGCCTCCTGTCCAGTACTCTCTGCAGGAGTGACCTATGCAAAACGTCCTGAAACAACGCAATTAACCATAAAACATGGGTCACTACCACAAGATGAGGCAGTTAGTCCCCAGATGTCAGCCCCAACGACCATCGCTATGTGAACAATAACCCGGTAGATAGATAGGTGCATGATCAAAGCCCTGATTGGCAATCCACAGTGGGCCCACACTCAGAATGCTTAAGATAGTTCCTCGAAAGAGCTTACAAAACCCCCTAGATTTGTGTGTGTGTGGTTTTTTTTTTTAAAGATTTTATTTATTTATTTGACAGATCACAAGTAGGCAGAGAGGCAGGCAGAGAGAGGAAGGGAAGCAGGCTCCCGCCGAGCAGAGAGACTGATGTGGGGCTCGATCCCATGACCCTGGGATCATAGCCTGAGCCAAAGGCAGAGAATTTAACCCACTGAGCCACCCAGGCGCCCCCAAACCCCCTAGATTTGAAAGTCAAAACAGCAAATCTTTCAGGTCCCCTCCCTCTCTGGGAGCTTTGTACTATCGCTCAATAAACTTTGCTTGCTGCCCACCACTCGTCTGGTCTATGTCTTCAAGCTTCGAAGAGGTGTGACCAAGAACTGTGGGCACTAAGGGAACAAAAATCCCATAACCCTACCAGCCATGTATAAGAGTTCCAATTCTCCCAGGCCCTTACCAATACTGGATAGCTCCTGGTTTTATTTGACAGTAACCATCCTAATGGGTATGAGGTATATTACGATTTTCATTTGCATTTCTCTAGTGACTGGTGAGGTTGAGCATATTTTTATGTGCTTATTGGCCACTTAAATATTTTCTTTGGAGACATTTTCATTCAAAGCCTTTGCCCATCTTTACATTGGGTTGTTTGTTTTTTTGTTGTTGTTGAGTTGTAGGAGTTCATTATATATTCTGGTTCTCGATTTCTTATCAGATACCTGATTTGCAAATATTTTCTCCCATATCATGGATTCCCTGTTGATAGTGTCCTTTAATGCACAATGGTTTTATTTTTCATAAAGTTCAACTTGCCAGTTTTTTCTTTTGTTGCTTTTGCTTTTTCTTTGAGGGTTTTAAATTTTGAATTGACTGAGACCTAAAAGAGTCAACTCCTGAAAAGCTTAATAAACTGCAAGAGACATGATTAACTTTAATTGGTAAGTTTATGATTTTTTTTTGTTTTTATTTTTTGTGTCCATTAAGTAGGAATAGAAGCTCTCAGGCCAGATTCCATCAGTGACAGAAAATCAAAGTTACTTTTTTATTGTTTTTACACATCTGAATTTCAGTGCATACATTTCTGGCCCTTATTCAAAAGAATGGCAGAAGATTCAGAAGCAAAATGTAACAAAAGCCCCAGGAAAACTTTCCTGGAACACTGTTCCACATCAGGAACTTGCCTAGAATGGGGCTTGGTGGGCAAGCACATTGGTTTGGCATTTTTTTTTTTTTTTAAGATTTATTTATTTATTTGATGGATCACAAGTAGGCAGAGAGGCAGGCAGAGAGAAAGGAAGTGAAGCAGGCTCCCCGCTGAGCAGAGAGACTGATGCAGGCTCAATCCCAGGATCATGACCTGAGCCAAAGGCAGAGGCTTTAACCCACTGAGCCACCCAGGCGCCCCTGGTTTGGCATTTTGAGTTATACACAAAGGCCCGGTGATATTGGATGAGGATTTAGGCCTTATTTAGGATAGTTTGTTTTTCCTTCTCAAAAGCACAAAAACCATCGTGCGGGGAATAAGAAACCTCTCCTACAACCATGGTAAAGATGAGAATTTAAATGTAAGATATAAAAGGCAAAACAGAATTTTAGAAGACAATACGCTGTCACACCTGCTGCCTTCCCAGCAGATCCCTCGGACACAAATTCATTAACTGGATTTTCTCCCTGTTGCTGATGTCCTAAGGGCTCAGTTAAAGAACTGACAAACTGGCATATTTACCTTCATCTTTAACAACATAAATATTGCATCCACACCGGGTAAAACTCAATTATGAAGACTAGATGAAATGCTCATAAAAGCTTTGCTCTATAGTTTTGTTATCCTTCTGAAGTCCAATATGGAGAAACTGCCCCAATCTCCAAAGTACACTGTTTACTATTTTTGAAAAGGCAAATGAATTATTTTTAAAAAGATTTTATTTATTTATGTATTTGAGAGAGAGAGAGAGAGAGAGCATGAGTGGCGCAGGGGGTGGGGTGGATTTTGGGGGCAGAGGCAGAGGGAGAGGGACAAGCAGACTCCCCCCGGCTGAGCACAGAGCCCAACATGGGGCTCCATCAAAGGACCCCTGGATCATGATCCAGGACAAAGGCAGCCACCCAGGTTCCCCAAGGCAAGTGAATTGTTATACTATATTCTTTGATCTAATATGTAGCAAGTATGATTTCTGTTTTATTGATGCTTCTAAGAAGGCTATAAATCTCCTTTTGGCAGGAAACATAGCTTTACATTTTATTTTATTTTTAAATTAGGTGCCGTTAATACTCCCAGGCAGTAAATTTGCTCAATCCTTGCTTATGAGTTCTCACAACATATGAATTATTTGAGCCTCCTTTTAGATCTGCCAATTTGAAATAAATTGTAAGTTGTCATACAGATTGTCTAAAGCACTTGGGCTGTTTGCTAAGTCTTTCACTCAGAGCTTCTCTCTTATTAAATGGTAATGCTTGCCTTTATTTTTGGAGATGGTGCTTTCCTGACAACTATCTCCTTGTCACTGAAGGTCGCCTTGATGTGGAAGAAAGAAATCCTACCCTGAGTGACTTGCTTCTGCTCTCTCCTCTGACCTGTTGATGGGGAACCATTTCTAACAAAGGGATAAAATGACAGGGATTTCATTCGTTTTAACTTTACCAGCCAAGACGTCTTAGAGTTCATTTATCTTTCCTCACGGTTCCTACTCTCCCTTTCCTAGTTAGTGCCATTTTTGCAAGTTCATTCCTGTGCTGCGAAACCCCTCTCCAACGAGTCTGTCTGCTGCTGTGCATTTCTTTTTCATAAAACAGCCCAATGGCCAACTCCCAAAACAAATTCCTGGTTTAGAACTCTGCAGGGACACCCATTTTATCAATGCTGAAAAATCCCTAGAGTCACCAATTTCTTTCACCTTTGGTGGCATGACCTTGAATTTCTCAGTACTTGCCGCGATGGGTCCTCTTCTTTACTGATGATGGTGGAGCTGACTTCACTTGTTTATACCTTCCCTTCCAAGACTTTCCCTCCCCACCCCCTTCGTTAAGTGCACCCATACTCTCGATGCCCGTTAGGAGGTACACTATGGTGAATATTACAAAGTAAACACACACATACACACACACTCAGCTTAGTGACACTTTAAATCTTTCCACTTCATTGTTCTCAACTTTCACCCACCCCTTTATTTAAACTCCCATTGACGGAACCTGCTTCTTTGCAATGTATTCTCATTTAATCCCCAAAACAATCTGGCGAGTAGGGATTAAACTTGGTTTACAAACAGAGGCCTGAAGCTCAGAATTGAAATCCCCTGGCAAAGGGTGTGCACATTTACAAAGTGGGGGAGCGAGGATGTGAGCCCAAATCTGTTTTCTCTTTCTGTTATCGCCCAACTGCCTTTGTACCTGGCTTTCTACATAGCTTCCAACCGTCTGTTTATTATATGCTTGTTGCCCTGGTCTTTCTAAGCTAGATACATGCTAGATGTAGTAAATGTACTGCTTATGCTTGTAGGTCCCTTGGGTGGGGGGTAAGTTTCCTCTGGATACTTGCCATTCCACCTGTTACCTGACTTCATCCCCATGGACCTCCCCCAGCAGAAACAATGGGCCAGTCTTCCAGATCGGAAACACCCAGAGACAAAGCCCTTGACTCTCCCAGTCTCAGCAGCAGCTTTGGCCCTGTTCACAGGTTAGGATATTTGCTTCTGTTCATCGGCATTTCTTGCCAGCTAACTGCTCTAACCAGAATACTGAGGATTCAAAAGGTAGGAGACCCAGGATCAGGTTCTGCCCTTTTCATGTAGTACCTGTCTTCTTTTTCTTTTTCTTCTTCTTCTTCTTTTTTTTTTTTTAAGATTTTATTTATTTATTTGACAGAGAGAGATCACAAGTAGGCAGAGAAGCAGGCAGAGAGAGAGGGGGAAGCAGGCTCCCCGCTGAGCAGAGAGCCCGATGCGGGGCTCAGTCTCAGGACCCTGAGCTCATGACCTGAGCTGAAGGCAGAGGGTTAACCCACTGAGCCACCAGGCTCCCCTGTCTCCTTGCTTCTTTCGCATCGTTTACTGTAACACCTGCAGTTCCCTTCTATAGGGACGGTTCATCTACAGCAATGATACTGTATCAAAATAGCTAATCCATTCACGCATTTGGTTACAAACCTGACAACTTCCTTTTCTTTTCTCAGGAGAGGTGGTGGTGGTACACTTCCTTACATTTCCGAAGCTTTCATTCTATTTTGACATCATGTCCACAAACTTTATTTAGATTTCGATCACCACCACTGCTACTTCCAGAAAAAGAAAAAAAAAAAAAAAGATGTGTGTTTGTGTGTGAATTTAGGTTTCTACTGAGCAAGTGAATTAACTACATTAATTCAAGGTGATTCCCATCATGCCATCAGTGAATGGTTTTTGGATGTACATAGGATAAGACTGTTCAGTCTGGTTCCCAAGCCTTCCAGATTACAACAGATCAGTGTTTTTCAACTGTTGTGTTTTCATTATTCTCCTCCAAGGAGCATTTTTAGACATTTTTCCTAAATGGGTGCCTCAAAAAATGTAATAACTGTTTATGTACGGTAGCCCTTTGGGAAGGGGACAGAAGCCGGCGTGAATGGATACGGCCCCCAGGGAGAATGTAGCACAGACCACCAACGTGAATCCTAGGATACTTCAGTTGGATGTTAAAAAACTCTAAACCACTTTTTATGGTTCTTGCTCTTTCGGAACAGGGAAAATGAGGCAAACGCTCCTTCCATTATGACTCTATCAGCAGACCTAAGCTACATTCTAGTTTATGTAGGACATAAACCAATCCCTAATTATGTGTGTGGTTATTAAGGATCTCAGGTCATAAATTCAGCTATGCAAGAAACACAACTTCCTGTATTTTTCTATAATGGAACTTAATTTCTATCTCCTCTTCTGCTGGAGGATAGAAACTTATTATCAGGTCAGGGGTGTCTGGGTGGCTTAGTCGGTTAAGTGTCTGCCTTCAGCTCAGGTCATAATCCCAGAGTTCTGGGATAGAGACCCAAGTCAGGCTCCCTGCTCGGTGGGAAGTCTGTTTCTCCCTCTGTCTCTGCCCCTATCCCCTCTTGTGCTCTTGCTCTCTCTTTCTCAAATAAATAAAATCTTAAAAAATATTTATTATTAGGCAATTCAAGGTTCTTATCCATCCTTTCTCTTGGGTTTTGTTTAAACTCCAGATAGGCTTACAGAGCACTGGTCCTGAGTTCTCTGTCAATGTGGGGTCTGTTGAGACTCCTGGCTTTCAACTGCTTGTCCAGATGGGGTGCTGTTACATATACTTGCATATAATGGCAAAGCCCTTCAGCTTGGTCAGCTCTCTGCCCTGGGCTGTCCCGCTCTTGGTGCCTGGGACTCACACGATCACTCCCATACCATGGTGTTGCAGTGAGTTTTGTTTCTGTACTCCTGCCAGGCACCAGGGTTCCCCTTGACTCCCCAAGGCTGGTGTAAGGAACCCTGGATGCTGTTTGGGGCCTGTCTGCCTAGATACCCAGCTGTTTCTGATGCTGGTTGTGGCACCAGACTCTTGCTGGCTCTGTGCACTTCGAGGTTTCGAGCACACCCCCTCTAGAGATTCAGCCCCGAAGGGTAGGGGAATAGGACTTCTCTTCAGGGACCACCTTTGCTCCCCTAAACCCTCCTCATACCCTGAGGGCTCTATGCTGTCATGATTCACACTGCTTCCAAATCTTTGGTCTTATGCCAGGAATTAGACTTTTTTTTTTTTTTAATCTTATTTGTTTAAGTAATCCCTATACCCAACAGAGGGCTCAAACTCATGACCCCAAGATCAAGAGTTGCATGCTCCTCTGACTAGGCCAGCCAGACAGCCTAGGAATTGGGCTTTTGAAACTCAAGAGCCGGGGCGCCTGGGTGGCTCAGTGGGTTAAAGCCTCTGCCTTCGGCTCAGGTCAGGATCCCAGGGTCCAAATAAATAAATAAAATTAAAAAAAAAAAAAAGAAAGAAACTCAAGAGCCAAGAATTTGATTCTCCCAAATATAGAAAGAGGAGGGGTAATTAAAAAAAAAGAGAGAGGGGAAAACATAAATCAGCGTTTTTATTTTTTTTTAAGATTTTATTTTATTTATTTGACAGACAGAGATCACAAGTAGACAGAGAGGCAGGCAGAGAGAGAGAGGAGAAAGCAGGCTCCCTGCTGAGCAGAGAGCCCAATGCGGGGCTTGATCCCAGGACCCTGAGATCATGACCTAAGCTGAAGGCAGAGGCTTTAACCCCATGAGCCACCCAGGCGCCTCCATAAATCAGCATTCTGAAATCCAATCTCACCAATCCTTGGTACTTATTTCTCCTGTGCTTCTGGGTAAGGGACTACTTCCTAACTTTCTTTGTCGATACCATTTCCGTGCTTGACAGATTCCTAGCACTACCATCCTGCTTCTGTAGAGCTAGGCATGCCCCATGTATCTGAGAATCCAAGGTAACTGCCCCTCCGTGAATCTAGTAAGGTGTGCCCATTTATATCTTCAATGAGAGTCCTTTCTCCTTTCTGAGAATCTGCTGTGTTATTTAGACTTTCAACTCAGAATCCAGGCTCCGGAAGCAGAGGTCTAATTTGAGACTGGAGCCCAAGATGGCGAAGGGCCGACACTGGCCAATTTGTACCTGGTCGTTCTTAGAAGTAGCTGGAGAGGACAACCCAGGAAGGAACAGATTTTTTTTGTGGCTCGAGCCTCTGGGGAGCTTGAAGCACCAACCCTGAGGCTAAGAGCGTGATGATGGCCACGGGCAGGTAGTGCCTGGTCAATTCTGGCCATACCAGCTTTGTGGAGAAGTTTATTCTGAACCTGGTCTTGAAGATTAAACAGAACTTCCTGTACACACTGCTGAGTGTTTGGAACTTAAGCTTTTATCACTCTTCTCCAAGGAGGGACGAGGCCCTAAGAAGTACATGGTGCAGAGAGCTCAAGCAGAAATTTATTTTCTTAAAAAATTTCAGAGAGTACCCATCTAACAGAAAATCATTTCAGAAAGTACCCTTTCAATTTTAAATAAAGACAGGATCAGGTTTTATTCTCTTCTTCTTCCTCTCCCCTCTAGCTAAAAAGCACACTTCAGGCCTCCTGTCTTCCTCTGCAACACCGCGGTTACATAAGTGGTTTTTCTATTTACCAAGCCAACATGGAATCATCTGGCCACAAAGTCACCTTGGGTTTTTCTTGGATTTGCTAACCATTTTCTCGATTCCTCCTTGCCTAAGTTTTCAGGGACATTTCAACAACTGCCTCAAGGAAGAATTGACCTTCTTGTGGGAAACTCCTGCAATTTCTTTGGGCAGGTCTGAGAAGGGACCACGCACAACATGTGTATCATGGACTCAAAACCATGGATGTCTCTTACTGAATGAACAGAATCGTGGTAGAGGGTCCTGCTTGATGCTTGATTGATGTCTTGTGTCTAAGGTAGCTGGTTACATCTTCCCCAGGTATCCCGTGATGAGCACCTATAGGGATGCCTCCCGGGTGCTCTCCACACTCTGACTTACAAATCTAGTTAGCTGAGTAAGGCAAGGAAGACGCATCGCGGAGGAGACGGTGTGGAAGAGAAAACGGAAGGTCTGGGATTGGGTTGTGCTACTGCTGAGTGTTTTTTATGAGTTGTTAAATCTTTCTGGGCTAGGCTTTATCTGAAAAAAGGAACAACTGGACTAGAGCTGCATCATTCTGAAATCCTGTATCTAATTCTTTACTCAGTGGTCACAAGAATGAATAAAGGCGTTTCTCTTTGTGAAGGATAACATATTTTGCTTCTAAAAACACCCACAGAAGCAGGATAATGTCAGATGATCAATTCATATTTTGTTCTTACTGCTGTCAAAGAAACAGAAGGACTACAGTTTTCCCTCTCACCCAAAATTGGGCAAATAGGGCCAGGAGTGGTAGAGATCAGGAGTATCCTGAACTCCTGAGTTTTCAAAAATAAAGGGATGAAAAATTAGGAGCTAGAGAGGTCTAGGCTGGGTATGCTCCCCCCCACACCCCACAAACCAGTCCTGCTTTTACCCTAAGCATATATCAGTGACTGCAGTGTAGACAGAAGACCAGAGTAGGAGTCATAAAATCATACAGCCTGTGAGCAAATAATATATTTTATGTTTATAAACCACTGAAAAGAAATAAAAAAAAAGAATAATATTTTATGACTGCAGGATAATAGAAAAGCTATCTATTGGTCCCTGCCACTAGTTCCTGGCACAGAGCTCCTAAAACTCTTGTTATTTCCTGTGATAAGAACACTAGGAGCATCTTTTATAATATTTGGTTTTTGATTCCAGTTCCCAATGTAGAGTTTCTAAATCCCTTGGAATTTCCTGGGTGATAGGAGTGTCTTTTCTCCTAATGATGTGACTCTTGCTGGGCTCCTCCATTGGAGCTGGTGACCAGAAAGATCAAACCACGAGTACATTGGAATTTTCGGCCCCCTGTTCCCTTCTCCAGAGAGGAGAGGGGCTGGAAAGAGTTTGTGATCCATCATGCATCTATAAAGAAGCCTACACAAAAATCCCAAAAGTATAGGGTTCAGAGACTTTCCAGGTTGGCAAACACATGAAGGTGTTGGGGGAAATGGTGCACCATCAGTTTGTTCTCTGCATTTCTAGGTCTGATTCTGCTTTTTGTTTACTCAGTTTTCTTAGATCCTACTAACACAGTATTTGTCTGTCTCAGTCTCACCGATTTCACTTATCATTATATCATCTAGGTCTATCCATGTTGTCTCAAATGGCAGGATCTCATCATTTTTTATGGGTGTATAATATTCTGTCATATATTACATCCACACATATTTCCCACATTTTCTTTATCCATGTGTCTACAGACTGACATTTAGGTTGCTTTCATATCTTGGCCATTATAAATAATGCTGCAGTAAATACAGGGGTGAATGTATCTTTTTCAATTAGTGGTTTTTTTGGGGGGTAAATAATAGTGGAATTATTGAATGGTATGATATTTCCATTTTTAACTTTTTGAGGAAACTCTATAGTGCTTTCCACAGTGGCTATAGCAATTTATATTCTCATCAACAAGGCCTGAGGGTTCCTTTTACTCCATATCCTTGACAACAATTGTTATTTCCTGTCTTTTTTATTTTAGCCATTTGAACTGATGTGAAGTGATTTCTAACTGTGATTTTGATAGTTTGAAGTGATATCTAATTGTGATTTCCCTAATGATTAGCAATGTGGAGAATCTTTTTATATGTCTGTTGGCCATGTGTATGTCTTCTTTGGAAAAATGTCTGTTCAGGTTCTTTGCCTATTTTTAGATTTTTTTTTTTTTTTGGTGTTGAGTTATATGAACTCTTTATATATTTTGGATATTAACCCCTTATTGAATATATAGTTTGTAAATATCTTCTCCCATTCAGTTGGTTGTCTTTTTGTCTTGCTGATGGCTTCCTTTGCTGTGCAAATTCTTTTAATTTTGATGTAGTCCCAATAGTTTATTTTTGCTTTTGTTGCCCTTGCCTTAGGAGATGTAGCTAGTGAAATGTTGCTACAGTTGATATCAGAGAAATTACTACCTGTGTTCTCTTCTAGGATTTTTTGGTTTCAGGTCTCACATTTAGGTCTCTCATCCATTTTGAGTTTATTTCTGTGCTTGAGTTTATTTTGTGTTAGAATTGTCCAGTTTCATTGTTTTGTACATTGCCTGTCCAGTTTCCCCAGCACCATATTCTGAAGGGACTATTTTCCCCCAATGTGTATTCTTGCCAACTTTGTCATAGATTAATTGACCATATA
Organism: Mustela putorius furo; assembly: GCF_011764305.1. NCBI lineage: Eukaryota > Metazoa > Chordata > Mammalia > Carnivora > Mustelidae > Mustela > Mustela putorius. The sequence continues at coordinate 19,790,152 of NW_025421998.1, forward strand.
AAGGAGATGTGGAATTTTGATAGTTGTTTTTGTTTTTGTAACTTGGTGATACTATTGAAGTTTACTAAGAAACAAAGAATGCAAATTAAGATAATGACCCATCATTATGTTGCCCCTCAATTAATAGAGACTTAACATGTACTAACTCTAGACCTCCTTGGCTTTGTGTTTAGATTAGTACTTAGACTGCTTTTGGGACCACGAACTGATATGCCATGTATCAAAATAAAGGTATCAGATACCCTTTGACTCAGTAAATTTTTGGTGGAACCAATAGTAAGAAATCATTAATCATCAATTACAAATAAAAATGTTCATCATAACAATTTAAACAGTAACCACATTAGAAACTATACTTTTCCAATTAGAGTTGGTTAAATTTTGATATAATCACAAAATTAAATAATAGAGATCCATCTAATCATCTTCAAATTACATAAGATGGACAAGTGTTTAGGACAAGTAGAAAAATCAGGTCACAAAGTTCACCAGTATAATCCCACTTTTGCTTGAAATGAGACTGGTAAGAAACACACACATGTTCACAACAGTGGTTCTTGTTTTCCAACTTGGCTATAATAAGTATGTATTGCTTTTATAGCTAGATATAAATAAGCACCACAAAAGGAAAAAACCTCCATCTGAATAGGACCTTGAATTCAAACTGTTGCATATTAAAATTAATATCAAAGCACATGACACAATCAAATCCTAACAATGGCTCAGCAGTTCAGAGGATAAAAATAGACTTGCAAATACATATTAGAGCAGAGGGAGGGGACATATTTATCCAAAAAAAATTGTTTTTTTGCAGTTGGCACAGTTCTTGTCTAGGACCCTAAAAAGCCAGTCCCTCACCTTGACCCTGTAGTGCCAGAATAGTTGGTCTTCCCAGAGATTTTGAGGTTACTGTTATCACAGGGGCTTTGGGCATAAAGAACAAAATTCTATTTGAGCAAGGTCAGAAACTCTTTTGGGCACTTGTATTACATTTTACTAGATGAACTCACCGAGACTTACAGCTATGCTGCCCAAAATTCAATGTATCTATGAGTCACCTGGGGATCTTAATATGCAGATTTTGATTCAGGGGTTCTGGGGCCTGGATTCTGCTTTCTAAGAAGGTCTCAGGTGATGTTTGTGCTGTGTTCCTTGGAAGACAGTTTGGGGAACGAGAGTTTAGAGAGAGAGATCTCTGGTCCAAAATCACATACTAATACAAAATGGACATGGGAGTACCTTTTTCTTTTTCTGGCTGTTTTAAGATACATCATGGGTGCCTGAGTGGCTCAGATGGTTGAGCATCTGCCTTTAGCTCAGGTGGTGACCTTCAGGTCTGGGCACTGAGCCCCACGTCGGGCTCCCAGCTCAGTGGGGAGTCTGCCTCTCCTTCTTCCTCGGCCTCTCCCCCTGCTTGGGCTCTCTCTCTCTCAAATGAATAAATAAAATCTTTAAAAATAAAATAAACTGAGTTTGAAAAAGAGACATGGAAAACATTAGCCTTTCTAGATGCCCACTGAATTATTTCCCACAACTAGTTAGGCTGCTAATAACAATGCTTTGCAATTATGTAGTTCATTATGTTTTCAAGGTTTTTTTTCCTTTTTTTTTTTTTGGTAACTATTAATTTGCTAATCCACCAATTTATCTTGAAGAGCAGCAGCTGTTATCATCTGTATACTACGACCTGGTTAATTATACACAGTATCTCCTTTATAGGATTTAACTTGAATCTGGATTTAACTTGAGCTATTTAAGTATTATGCACAAGTCACATAGACATGTATGAGAATCTAAACCAGGACTGTGTGTGTGAGATCTGGTCTGTATGTGACAAAGTGTTGTTTTATTTTAAGGTTAGAAGAATAGTATTTGTTGAATGAATACAGGTGGGGAGTCAAGTTCTTTGTTAGTTGAGGTTTAACCTTGATAAGCCTCAATAACCTTATTTGTAAGGTTATTTGTATTTCCTCCATCTTCCCCCCCCCCACTTTATTAAGATATAATTGACATATAACATTGTGTAAGTTTAAGATACACAATGTAATGATTTTTTAAAGATTGTATTTATTTGCAAGAGAGAGAGAGAGAGAGAGAGAGAGAACATGTGGGGGGGAGGGGTGGACGCAGAGTGGCAAGGAGTCTCCCCATTGAGCGGAAGACCCCATGACCTGAGCCAAGAGCAGATGTTCAAAGAACTGAGCCACATAGGCCCCACACATTGTAATGATTGCTACACAAGTTGTTAAAAAGAAAACCACACGTACAAATAGCATCACTTACATTAAGACCCCAAGTCAGTAAACCAAGACTTAATACTAACCTAACTGCAGTTTTAGCTCCCCAGAAATGTAACCTTTAACAGTCCACATGGGAATTTCCTGGTCAGCACTAAGAAGTTTACTGATGGGTCCCTTCTGTTCCCCTTAGGAGGGTGACTTTGCCTAAAAGAATGGATTCTTTCTAATAATTTCCATTTATCTGCTCCCTTTCTACCTTTAAAAACCTTTCCTTTTCTGTAGCCTCTTGGAGCTCCCCTCTGCTTTCTAGATGGGATGCTGCCTGATTCATGTATGATTAATTACAGCCTATTGGATATTTAAAATGGACTAAAATTTTTGTTATTTAACAGTATATATTGAGAAATAATTATACGGTAAGACAAGTTAACACATCCTTTACCCCACACAATTACCACTTTTTAAATTGTAGGGAGAATATTTAACATTTAAGACCAATACTCTTGGCAATTTTCAAGTACTCAATACAGTATCATTAACTACAGTCACCGTGCCACCCATTTGCTCCCCAAAACTTATTCATTTTAAGCTGGAACTTTGTACCCTTTGATGCTTCTTTCTTTTTTCAATAAATAATTTTGGAACGCATACTTTCTGGCAAGAACTATGTTAGCTGTTGTTTAGGGATATAGCAGTAAATAAGACAGAAAACATCAGGGCACACTAGAAAACAGAAACAAAAGCAAAAGAAACAGAAGAAAACCGAAAAGCAAACCGGTAAGATATGTTAAGCATGCAGAACAGCTCATTTCACTTAATCACTGCTTAATAAATAAAAATACCATTACCACTGGGAAAGAGGCTGTATTTCATATGATACAATCTTCTCAAATATATATTTACTTTCCTATATGAAATAGCAATATTTGAAAAACTTAAGTTTGGTGGACGTTTGATGGATACTACAGTTCTATGCAGTCAGCCAACTCATCATTCAAGAAACATTTAGAACAAGACAAACTTTTCCTCCTTCAGATATTTCCCTTTCTGTGTGTTGGCTCTCAGGGAGAATTCACCCTGCTCTAGGAAACTGCTGACCTTCACTTCTTATCTTCTTTCACCTCCATAAAATCAAATTTATCTGGCTTTTGTTTGTTTGTTTTAGGTTATTCCAAGCAATGATCTCTCAGAGATGCCAACAAGCATCTCATATTACATTATCCCTGCTAATGTGTAATTTTGTAACATATATATTACTCTTTCTTGTGAAACTATAGAACAAAGCCTACAATAGGCCTTTGGGACTAACTTCTCTAGAAGGACTTGAGTAGCATCAGGCCCTGCAGGGGGAGTTGGTTTTAAGGACCTAAGGTGTGACTGATATGGTGAGAACCAGAACATGGTAGGGCTTGATAAAAGGAAGTATGGGGGTATGATAAAAGGAGGTATTTGGGGGACAAAAGCACTTCAAGTGCCCTCAAACCACACCATCAGAATACGTGTTCATGTTGCCCACACAATCCTGGGCAGAAATGATAAACAATCCCATGTTGGCGAGCTTTCTTGCAACCACGAGGAGTGATCAATACTATCACATAGGAAGTGCTATGACATCCAAATAGGGCAAATCTGTTTTCAGCTTGGAGCCCAATTAGGAAATTACTCCTGCTGCCAAAGGAGTGGGAAACAACTCCACCCATCTCTTGGCACAGGGAACACAGCCAACGGCAGAGGCAGGCTGACTGAGCAGCCCCATCACTGCGTGAGCAGAAACAGGGCCCATTCTCAAGGGGAGCATCTGACAGTCAGTGCTCTCTGCCTGCTTATCACACTGCTTTTCTTCTTCCCTGGGACACTGAAGGAAATAGCCTGCTTTGGACAGGTATGTTTGAGATGCCAATTAATCAGACCAGCAGAGATGTTGAGCAGCTGGATACGCTCTAAAGATCAGGGAGAAGTCTGGGCTGGAGATAAAAATGTGAACCTTGTTGAATTGCATGAGATCACCCAGGGACAGATTGCAGGTATGGAATAGCAGAGGGCAAGGGGTTATTTCAAATAGAAAGCTTCCATCCATGAAAGCAAAGCTGCAGAGCACCCACTATTATACTTTTTTGGCCCCTCTTCCTTCCCAGTTGAGAGACCACCTGAGTTTTCTTTGAGCTCTTCTATCATAGTGAGCCTAGCAGAAATCTTGAAAAACAGAGGGTAGCATGCATGTTTTTGACTTTTGATCTCATAAAGGTACATTCTTAGTGGGAAAAATGTGTCAGGCACAAAGTTACAAGGACTGCCTAACAGAGCTCCAAGAAACAAGGAGAGAAAAGTATATGCCAATCTGACATTTGGCTGTGGACCTCAGCAAGTAAGTTCTATTCGAAGTTCTAAGTATGGCTTTGCCTGCTGCTATTGAACTAGCTTTCCAGATATGTTTTGATTTAAAGTGCGTGCACAAATTCCTATGGTCTTCAAGAGGTAGAATCTCATTTCCTACCTCTTAAATATGGGTGGACTTAGTGACTCTTCTCATGAAGGGACTAAGAAATACAGCTATGTAACTTCAGGTTTGGGCCATAAAAGTCATGGAGGCTTCACACCTCCTCTTTTGGATTACCAACACTGGAGGAAGTCAGCGGCCATGTGAAAAGGACACTCAGGTGAGCCCTGTGGCAAGATCTGTGTGTTGAGGCTTCCGTTTCCGCCAACACTCAGTAAGGAACTGAGGTTTCTTGCCAACAGCCCTATTAGAAGTGGGTCCTCCACTTGGAGGCGCAACTGAAAGCTTTAGGATACTGAAGCCCTGGTGGAGAGCTTGATGGCAATCTCATGAGACACCCTGATCCAGAACCACCCAGATAAGCTGCTTTCAGATTCCTCACCTTCCCAAACTAAGTGACTGATAAATGTTTTAAGTTGCAAAATTTTGGGTTAATCTGTCATACAGCAGTCAATAACTAATATAATGGAAATTATGAACTGTTATCATTTGAAGTATATCTTCTACGTTTTTGCTTATTTTTTTAGAAAACTTCTTTAGATTTTAATTTAATTTTCCAGGAGACTTCTCAGACTAATGTGAAAAAACAAACCAAAAAATATTCATATGTTGTTTTCAAAAAGCAAGGAACAAGTGAAGCCTATGGCTGCACTAATGTTAAATGCAAAGTTAATTGCAATGTAATGGAAGGCTAATTGAAATTTTTATTGGGGCTATATAATTATATCTAAATGCTTCTGCCATAATTTCATTATTTTTAAAACATCATTCTCCCATCAGAGTATAATCATTATATCACCTTAAGTGCTATAAAATTTAATAATCCTGGTTAAGAAGAATTAAGAATTGTGACTTTTTTTTCTAGCTAAAAACAGATTGTAGATTTTTTGTAAGCTTTTAAGCACATTAACAACAAGAAAATAATTCTTAAAACATAAGCCATACACACAAAGCATACCAGAAACGAGAAGGTCCTCTGTACACCTTTTAAGAGGTTGTTATAGGGTAGTACTCTTAAACTAACATGCTGCATAGGCAGTTAGTAGTAGTAAGTCCATTTAAAAAGCAACATTTGGGGGCACTTGGGTGGCTCAGTGGGTTAAAGCCTCTGCTTTAGGCTTGGGTCATGATCCCAGGGTCCTGGGATGGAGCCCCACATCGGGCTCTCTGCTAGGTGGGGAGCCTGCTTCCTCCTCTCTCTCTGCCTGCCTCTCTGCCTACTTGTGATCTGTCTGTCAAATAAATAAATAAAAATCTTTAAAAAAAAAAAAGCAACATTTGATGGTGCCTGGGTAGCAAAGTCTGTTAACTGACCAATTCTTAGCTCAGGTTGCAATCTCAGGATCTGGGATCCAGCCCCACATTGGGCTCTGCACTAGGCGCAGAGTCTATTTGAGATTCTCTTTTCCTCTTTCTGCCCCTCCCCCCCACAGTCTCTCAAATAAATTAAAGAAAAACCAACATTTGATAAGGGGTGTTGATTATTGACATCAGCATACTGCTTAAAATACTAGGATAGCATTCACTCTGTCCAGAATTCTGTCTTTACCAGGATCTGGAAGAGGTCTTTAACTAAAAATTTTATAACAACAAAACATATAAATTAAGAAAAAGCCTACATTATGGAATGAAAATTCTGTATCATTTATCTTACACCTAAATTACAGGCGTCGATGAGTTTGATACACTGGGGTTGGAAATAAGCTTCCAATTTCTCCTAGGAAACTGATAGGCATCCTAATTCCAATGAGGGCTGATAGTCTCAGATCTGGTCTAATCCAGAGCTCTTCTTCCACTGAATAAATTCTGTTGATCTTTTTCTCTATGCCATGCCAATCTGCCATAGAATCCCATTGTCCAATATAGTACCAAGTATTTGCATGTGGTTCTGTAAGTTTAACTTAATTAAAATGAAAAATCAGTTTCTCAGTTGAACTAACTACATTTCAAGTACACAACTAGCACAGACACAGAGTATTTCTAACATCATAGAAAAGTCTAATGATGTGCTGTCCGAGGATGTTGCTTCTGTGTTATTTCTGTGAAAAATTTCTAGCCTTTTCATCTGTAATTGCTCAGTGTGCCAGTCTAGCTAATACATTTATGGTAGAAAATTTGAAACAGGAAAATCTAATAAAATTAAAATCACTTATCTCATACTACCCAGAAATGAATACGACATTTTGGTGTATTTTCTTCCAGTCTATTTTCTGGGCATACATAAACACAAATAAGTCAAACAATTTCACTATATTAGCAATATTTTTCTACGTCATTACTACTATGATACCACTTTTAATTGCTGCATAGTATTTTTTCATACAGATTTTTCTGTATTGCTTATGGGTCCCAACTTTTTACCACTTCAATTATGGATACTGTGGAGATTCTTATAGTTAGATTTTTGCCCTTATCAATTATTACTTCCTTTGTATACATTTTGAGAATCGGAACTTCTTAGGCTGGGACTGCTGAGTCAAAGACTATGCCAAGTTCTCAGGCGTTTGATACAAACTGACACCAGAAAATGACACCAGAAAATGTATGCAATACCAACACACACACCCCTAGCACTATATCAAGAAGACCATTTCTCTATCTTCTAGCCAACTCTGGAATTTTTCTATTTTGTGTCCTTTGCCATTTTGGTAAGGGAAAAATTATTTTTTATTCACATGTATTTATGTATTTACTTTCATATGTATTAATTTATTACTGAGGCTAAACATCCGCACGTCTTTCGCAATGGTGTTTCAAGGTGGTTTCCTTCATGTAATGTGGTTATGGGACTATTTTTTAAAAAAATGATTTTATTTATCTATTTGACAGAGAGAGAGAGAGAGAGAGAGATCACAAGTAGGCAGAGAGGCAGGCAGAGAGAGAGGGGGGAAAGCAGGCTCCCTGCTGAGCAAAGAGCCTGATGCAGGGCTCGATCCCAGGACCCTGAGATCATGACCTGAGCTGAAGGCAGAGGCTTTACCCACTGAGCCACCCAGGTGCCCTAAACTCTTTTTATGGTAAATGTAGATTTAGCAGAAAATGATGGGGAAAGAGTGATCCAGGTGCCCCATGTTGTGGGACTATTTTTAAAAATACAATATATGCTTAATTTCTTTGTCATAGAGTAATTGACCATATAAACATTGCCTTATTTCTAAACTCTGTTCTGTTCCATTGATCTATGTGTCTATTTTTGTGCCAGTACCATAGTGTTTTGATTACTACAACTTTATAGTATATCTTGAAATCTGGGATTGCGATGCCTCCAGCTGTGTTCTTATTTTTCAAGATCACTTTGGCTATTCGGGGTCTTTGTGATTCCATACACATTTTAGGATTACTTATTCTAGTTTGGTAAAAATGCTGTTGGTATTTTGAGGGTATTGCATTAAATGTATAGGTTCCTTTAGGTAGTAAGGGCATTTTAACAACATTCGTTCTTCCAATTCATAAGCTTGGAATATCTTTCCATTTCTTTGTGTCACTTTTGATTTCTTTCATCTGTGTTTTATAGTTTTTGGAGTATAGGTATTTCACTTCCTTGGTTAAGTTTATTCTGAGGTGTTTTATTCTTTTTGGTGCAATTGTAAGTGGAATTGTTTTCTTAATTTCTCTTTCTGCTACTTCATTATTAAGTGTATAGAAATGCAACAGATTTCTATACATTAAGTTTGTATCCTGTAACTTTACTGAATTATTTTTCAGTTCTAGCAGTTTTTTTTGGTGGAGTCTTTAGAGTTTTCCTATGTGTAGTATCATGTCATCTGCAAATAGTGAAAAGTTTTATTTCTTCCTTACCAATCTGGATGCTTTTTATTCCTTTTTCTTGTCTGATTGCTGTGGCTAGGACTTTCAGTACTGTGTTGAATAAAAGTGGTAAGAGTGGACATCCTTGTGTTGTTCCTGATCTTAGAGGAATAGCTCTTTTTTTTTTTTTTTTTTTTTTTACCACTGAATATGATCTTAGCTGTGGGTTTTTCATATATGGCTTTATTATGTTGGGGTATGTTCCCACCCCACCTGGTGGGCATTGGGAAATCACAGACTCTCAATGTGGGGGTGTCCCAGGCTCACACCCAGACAAATTTCTCCTCCTAGCTCTGCGGTACACAGCCAAAGGTCATCTCACCTGGTTTCAGCTTGAAAAATCATGCCTGAGTGGCTTAGTCAGTTAAGCATCTGCCTTCAGCTCAGGTTACAATCCCAGTATCCTGGGATCAAGCTCACTGCTCATTGGGGAGCCTGCTTCTCTCTCCCGCTCCCCCTGCTTGTGCACATGTTCACTCTCTCTCTCTCTCTCTGTCAAATAAATAAATAAAATCTTAACAACAACAACAACAAAAACAACTCAGGCATCATATGAGACTTCTCCCCTTATGTAACACCTTGGATCCTTCAGCAATACCTACTGATTCAGTCTTTAAAATATACCCAAAAATAATTTCTCACCACCCTCCTGTTACCATCCTAGTCCAAATTACCTTCATGTCCTACCTGGAAGGTTAGAATCGCCTCTTAACTGCTTCCTCAGCTTAATTCTTTGTCTTCTTACACTTTCCCCATATAGTAGAGGTTCCTTTAAACCTTAGGCTAAAGTATGTCTTTATTCTGCTCAAAATTTTGTAGGGCTTCACCATATACTCAGAGCAAAGAAGACCCTGCTTGGCCTGCTCCTACCTCCTGCCTTTCTGATCTCATTGTGCATTGTTTTCCTTTCTGCCAGCTGTACTCAGCTGCACTGATGGCTCTTATTTTGAAGACATGAAGCCCTCTCTACCACAGGACATTTGCATCTGCTCTTCTGGTCTTCTAGGAAGTTCTTCACTTAGATTCTAATTAGGAGTGCTCTCTCTTCCTCTGCTCAAATGTTGCCTCCTGAGAGAGGTTGACAGACTATCAACACCTGGGATTCCTTATTGTGCTGTTCTGCTTTATTTTTCTCTAAAATATTTATCACCATCAGATATATTTTGTAGTTACTTACTTTTAAAATTTGCTTATTGATGATCTTTGCACATAAGAATGTTCTTTTCCATGAAGGAAGGAACTTGGTCTTTTCTTGCTGTTACATTCCACCACCTAGAACAGTGCCTTGCCACATAGCTAGTGTTTGTTTAACGAGTATATTTGCATTTCTTCCCTTGTGACTTGCTCAGATCTTTGATTCCCTTTTCTTTCAACTTTTTAGTGTTTCTCTTATTGGTTTAAAAGATGGATCTACATTCTGGATATTTTACCCTTTGTTGGAGACATTTTCTCCTAGTTTTGATTGGCACTGAAATTTTATGTACTATATCCTCTGAAACATAAAAATATTTGAATTTTACATTGTTGGGTGTGTCCATTTTTCCAACCCATAATTTATTCCACTTCCTTTATGCCATACAAAGTCTTTTGTTCATTTCAGATTTAATAAAATCACACACATTTCTTTGAGGAGTGTTTTTAAAATGTTGAACTTTTCACTCTACTTAGGATCACCTTTGCTGTTTGTTGTGACTGGCAAGTAAGAATGAGGTACGTGAGAACAGACCAGAGCACAATGAACTCAGAGCTTCTAGAACATGTGGTTGGTTGTGAAATTACAGTGAGCTTGTATTTGGAGGTTTTCCTCATAATGGACAAAGCAGAAGGTGTCTCCATCTGGGCTACTGAAATTATCTCCCTCTAAGCTGATCCTGGAAAATCCATGAAGGTCTTGTTGAAAGACCGATTGTGCCCCACCAGTCTCTTCCCACTGGGGATCTGAACCGTCCTGCAAAAGTCCTCTTCAGCAGCCCAGTTCCTTCCTTTCTCAATGGGCAGAGCAATACTGTTGGATGGAATATACAGATGGGCAACAAGTAAACAAGTAGATACAGCTCTAACGGAGTGGCTTAAGGTGCTATGCTTTCAATTCCATTCCCAGGTCTAATTGAGGCTCTAGCTTCAAAAGAAAGAAATAGCTGTCTTTTCTGTTCTCATTCAGTTCTGAGCTCCTGCAACTAAATGGGGATCCCCAGATCCACAGCTTCCTAGAGACAGTGTCTCTTAACTCACACGGCACTCGCAGTTTCTAGCAGGCAATTTCGCCTCCCATCAGATTTTCTCTTCTGTACTGTTGTCTCATTATTCTGTACCTGCATGTTTCATTTCCCCAAAGAGAAACAAAGTGTTTTTTTTTTTTTTCAATCTAGTGCACACTGCTTTCAGAAAACATCAAAAAGCATTACATCTGGCTTCATTTGAGTTAAGATTTCATGCAGGGCATGTGGCAAAGGTGCAAAGACAAGTAGTAACTGCCAGCCAGAAGGTTCCCTGTGTGTTGCTTTTGATTATAAAGATCTCTGATCATACATCAGCCGTTTTGATCATAAGATTACATAATATCAGTGACCCTCCAAAAAGTGTTGGGTGAGAACACACAGCATAGATAAAAAGCAAATCATTTTCTACTTAATATTCTATTTTACAACTTCTTAAGGCAAACCAACAAAATAATGATTTAGTGTGTCCTCAAAACTTTATACTATATGTGACTAAGTCACCTTGCATCTACGCATATTGTCTTTTTATATTTTGCTCAAGCGATTTAAAAAATTAAATTTTAATTCAGTTCAGATTGCAAGTAATTCCCAGACTTTTGAAAATACATAGCCTTCATAAAAGGCAAGCTGTGAACTTGCAGGGGGCCTGCTGGATGTCGTAATGGATTTGTACGTAAATGAAAATTAATCAGTAAGTGAGCAATAGCTGCAAAGGATAAACATCTAAGGTTAAATGAAAGCAGGAGAATTATTTCACTCAGATTAGAAATAAAGAGCAGTCTTGGGAGAGTCATGCAGAGAAATTAATATATATATATATATGTATGTATGCATGTATGTATTACTTATTTATTTATTTACTTTTCCCTTATTGATTGGGTAGAGGAAAAGTTGCAGGAATCCTGAAGGCTCATTTGCTCTCAAGAGGAGGTAAAAATATGAAGCCATTCCTGGAATCAACCAAAATGGTGGAAGAGGAAGAAAGATGGAGGAAAAGCCTAGGAACTCCTCGAGGGTTTAGGATGAATGAAAAGGGTCTACTTCTTGTGAGACTACAAAAACCAAGACTAGATTAAGTTGTCAATCCAAAATAAGGGTTGAGGACTGAGATACTCAAAAGTACTTTGGTGGAGAAGGGAAAGAAACAAATAATTTTGAATTCCCAGTAAGAGGTAGGCACACCCATGATCTTAGAATGCCAACTCTCTCCTCTGCTATGTAAGAAGCAGGGAGAAGAGGGGTGCCTGGGTGGCTCAGTGGGTTGAAGCCTCTGCCTTCAGCTCAGGTCATGATCTCAGGGTCCTGGGATCGAGCCCCTCATCGGGCTCTCTGCTCGGCAGGGGGCCTGCTACTCCTTTCTCTCTGCCTGCCTCTCTGTCTACTTGTGATCTTTCTGTCAAATAAATAAATAGAAAAAAAAAAAAAGAAGAAGAAGAAGCAGGGAGAAGAGACAGGGCTGGGGCTGCCACTTCCTAATCACGGACCTTACAGGTTTCATTTTTCGGAGCATTGGTTTCATGTCACTTACTTTTTTTTTTTTTTTTTTTTTTTAAAGATCTATTTATTTCAGAGTGGGGTAAGGAGAGGGAGAAAGAGAATCTCAAGCAAACTCCCTGCTGAGCATGGAGCCCTGTCTCACAAGCCTGAGATCATAACCAGAGCTGAGATCAAAAGCCAGATGCTCAACCAACTGAGCCACCCAGGCACCCCTCACGTCAGTTACTTTTTATCCATTTATCCATTCATTCAAACATTTACTGATCACATTCACTGTGCCAACCACTATGCTTGGAACTGGAGAATGTGAAGATGAATGCAGATACAGACTCTGGGGCCCAGAAGTCTTCAGTTGAGAGAAAGGAGACATGTACTTAGCAGACATGATGGTTAGTGCAACTAGGAGGAAGGGACTCTGTGAGCCCAGATCATTTGTCATGGATGATAGTCAAAATAGTTAACATCTTGTTAATATGGGCCTGGTGAGTCAGAAGGGATGCAGCCAGAGAAAACCAACCCATTGACCCACCATTCTGGCCGTTTCTGTGCCTACTGGCATAATGTTGGATGTGTATATCCCACCACTGAGGAGGTCTTCATGATAACTCTCACTGAAGCAGCAACAACAAAGTATGTACTTAGAAATAAAGAAAGGCAAAAATATAAGAAATTAAATACTTTTCCACTTTCTTGTATCAACAGCTCTTTAGTCCTGCCATCATCATCCATAAAGGTAGTACACAAAAGGCACAATTCTTTCAAAAGAAACAGGGATGTTGATATTAGTAGACAAAAAGAAACTCAAACACCAATTTTCCAACAAATCATAAAATGGACATAATATGACATTGCTGGTTGTTATTAGGAATAAATTAAAGATGGAAAGCAATTATTTCAGTGCTTAGTACACAGAGGGTCCTAGATAAATGGGGTTATTAACATCTTTTTACCAGATGAGAAAACTGAGACTGAAAAATTAAAGAATTTGTTCAAGTTCACATGACTAGTTAATGTTGAAACCAAAACTTGATATTCCTATTAAGACCATACAGTGGAAAGCTCGCAATCTCTCCTTGTGTTTCTTTAATTACTCTTCTAAGTTGTAAATTGAAGATATAATTGTGTATTTACTTTATTTACCCTTAGCGATATTGACAAGTTCAATGTTGTACACTAAAGGGATAACTGATATAAGTTATTCTGATATTCGATCCAATTATGGGGCTTTATAGGAAGACTGGCTAAGCTGATCACAAGTTCATCACCCACATGACATGGATTCTGCTGGGGCAGCTAATTTAAATTACAGGCATAGGCACCCAGGAGGATGAAAGCAGCCGCTGGGTTGTGAGCCTTGAAAAGTCAAATCTATAAAGTGACAGCAATGGCCCGTGGCCTGTGATGCTTAATACAGGCAGGGAGCGTGAAAGTGATTTGTGATTAGAAGAATGTGAGCACAGCCACATAAAACACCTTTATGTGCTCATTTGTACCAGTGCTGTGCAAGCCAATTAAGAAATCCACCCCCCCACACACAAAAAAGGATAATGGAAGGAGGGGATATTTGCATTGGAAATTTTGTGTTGAAAAAGATTTCACCGAAAATTATTTAAAAGCCGTGATAGAATATTTTGCATAGGATTTGTAGAGGTAAAGCTCAGCGCACCTGTGCCGAGTTGGTGGTTTGTGGCTTTGTGCCCAGAGGGAGAACTCCAAGAGGGAGACAGAATTGATGAGCAGCAGTAGACCTCACTACTCGCACAGCCTGAGTCAGGCAGTCCTTTCTGATAGTTAAGAGATTATGAAGACACCTGACAATCACAGCACTGGAAAAAGTCAAAAACAAAGCAGAGGATCAATTCTTTCCTTATCCACATGTCCATCAGAGATAGGTCAGTCTCCCCTCATGCATCTGAAATAACTCACCTTTGAGCAGAGAAAAAAAAACCACACACATAAAGCTTTGCCAAGAAAAGAAATCATATTTTCTTTCAGACAAGTTATGAAAAAGGGATACACATGAACTAGGATGTCTATAATCATGGCTCTTACTGCTTTGGACACAGCTCAGTCTTGATATAATATCTTTGTAGCCACGCAAAGCATTTTATGCACACAAAAGAGTCAAAGTTACCATGGAAACCAAGGTTTTAGAAATTTCTGCTTTTTTTTCTCCTTCACAATGAAAAAATCTCTTTATGGTTATATATTTTTAGTTGAATAGATTACTAGCTTTTTAATCTCTGAACCGTATTTGCCTCATCTTCTGAAGAAAGCACTTCAACTATGGAAACAATTCAAGGTCTTCATGGATGGACCCACCTGCTGAGTATTCTGATGAAACTTACACTGAAAAGCCAACATGCAATTATAGATACACAAACGACCACTTTCCATAAGATGCTATGTTTGCAGATAACATCATTTCAATAAAAATACAAACTATTATTTCCGATACAGAATGAATTACCCCTTTTGATAACTGGTTTTATTGTAATAGTCTGGGCCAAGAAATTTATAACCAGTATATTAGTGATTAAGTGCTAAAATTCACTTCTATGAATAGTACTGCTTTTTAAGAAACCTGAAATTCCACCTACATTCCTTTTATAGGACCAGCAGAATAGTCACTATGTGTGCGATATGCCTACAGCTGAAATGTCTACATATCTACTAACGAAGGACTCACATTTCTCCTCCATGATGTAGAGGGATTACAGGGAAGTGGCTTCCCAACCGGGGACTACATTTTCCAGGGACCCTGCATCTAGAGATGGCAAGAGACTAGTTCTCACCAATGAACCTGATGCGTTGACACCTTTGGGGTAAAGTGATTCAATAAAGAGTGTGTGTTCTTGATCTTTTCTGAGAAGATTTTGAGACTTAAGGGGAGTGGTCAGCAACGTATAGGCCGCAGGCCAAATTGAGCCAGCCAGTTGTTTTTATAAATAAAGTTTTATTGGAATACAGCCCTTCTTAGCTGTCTATGGCTAGCTACAACTACAGAGTGGAGGAATTGCAAGTGACCATGTGGCCTACAAAGCCTAAAATATTTACTATCTGTCTTTTAAAGAAAAAGTTTACCAATTCTTACCATAGGGGATATTGGAGCTGATTATGGAAAGAGTCTGGGTTCTTGAAGAGGATCCTTTATGGGATTCTGTGATAATAAATATAAATGCAAACTTATCTTTGTAATAAATTTTGAAGTCCCAGCTCTTTTAGTTTTCTGGCTGTTTTCTTTCACCATAATATACATAGTTTCCTAAATTTACTCTTCCACACCTGTAAAATTTTGGCTTATGCTACAAATCTTCTTGGTTTACCCATGACAGTAAGCCTACTAGCAGGGCATATGATTAGGGCTCTGCATGTTGTATATGAATTCTCCAGCCAGATGGTATAGCCATGTTTCCTTTGTAATTAGCAGCCTGGCTCTAAGCTCAGCAAGGGGGTGAGTGAACCCTGGCTTCCCCTGAAGATGGGGTGTTCTATCCAGAACTGATGCAAGTTGTTCTTCAGTTAAATCCCTCTAGATAAAAGTTCAACTCTTCCTGGATGGGAATGTCAACACTGGCCACCCAAAGATGTTGAGAAAAAACAAGAAAGCCACACATTTTCTTTATGTGTTGGTTATCTGTTCCTCCTGGTATGTTTCCCCACCCAATGCAGGAGTTGGTCTTGTAGCATGTAGTTAAAATAATTTGTTTTAAAAATCCATAAAGCAGGCCACCTGCCTGGCTCAGTTGGTGGGGCCTATGGCTCTTGATCTTGGGGTTGTTTGAGCCCCACATTGGATGTAGAGATTGCTTACAAAACAAAATCTTAAAAAAAAAATCCATGAAGCATTTTAGATTGAAATTCACATGCACTATAAACAATTTGACTATAAACTCAAGAGGATGAACTAAAGTTCTTGGGTTTGTGGTCAAGGTTATTATTTTATGTTTATCTTTAAAGATTTCATTTATTTATTTGAGAGAGAGCAGAGCAGGGGCAGGGCAGAGGGAGAAGAAACAGACTTCCTGCTGAGCGGGGAACCCTATGTGGGGCTCTATCCCAGGACCCAGGGATCACAACCCAAGCCAAAGGCAGATGTTTAACCAGCTGAGCCACTCAAGTGCCCCAGGGTTACCATTTCATTTTAAATACTGAAGTTAACATAGGAGGAACAGACATTCAAATAAATAGTTTCTCAGGGTCAAGCATGGTTGGATTTGAGAAGAAATGTTACATGAGGAATTAAGACCTAAATCATGGTGAAAGGGAAAGTATTTTTATTTATTATCATTCTTCTCTTAAAAAATTTTCAAGTAGACTCTACATCCAGTGTGGGGCTAGAACTTCTGACCCAGAGATCTAGAATCACATGCTCCACTGACTGAGCCAGCCAGGCGCCCCAAAGAGAAGTATTTTAGAATATAGACAGGCATGACTTATTTGAGATAACTGTGAGAGAGTCAGTTAAAAATGTCTACATAGTGTTTCTGGAACATCATGCATTTTGATTTAAAAATTTAAAAAATGGATGATCTAATGGTAATCATAGAGAACTTTGCTTTTATTAAATTATTTTGATCCAATATTTGGGAAGATAGATCCCATCAACAGGAAGTACCCCAAATATTCCTTTTTTTTCTTTGCAATTTGGTTGAATATTCACTGTTCGCTTAATCATTTATTTGTATTATTTCTCCAACGAACATTCATTAAGTGCCTAGAAAGCATCCTCATTGCTCTGGGAGCCGAGTGTTGTCTACCACATCCTGTGGGGGCACATAGTTATAGACAGCATTAGCTCCAGAGCCAAGCTGCCAGAATTTGACTCTAGGTACTTTCATTTATTAGCTGTGTAGCTTGGACAAGTCATTAAAGGTCATCATTCTCACTGTTATCATCTGCAAAATCAAAGTTAATAACAGTACCTAAACATCACTGGGTCTTTGAGGAGATTAAATGAGATAATTTATGAAAAATTCCTGGAGCAGTGAAGGCAAGTAGCAAGTAATGACATACTTCTGTTACAATACTTACCTACAAGATGGTTCAGTTCAAACAAATCACCAGAGTTGAAAATAAAATATCACAAGCTATGTCCTGATGCCAGTTATTAGTGTCTACATATTATGTAGAAAACACATTTTGGATTTACCAAACACTTCTCCTTGTCTCCCAACATAACATAAAAATATCTTTTTCTCCTCTCACCAAGTAAACTAAGACAAAAGAGTCAGGACATAGTCATTTTCACTTCCTGATATTTACTTGCCTACAGTTCAGAGAAGAGCAGTTCAGGTGGTCCATTTTTTCAAATGGTGGTCTAAAATGGTTCAGCTCAGTTAGTCAGTAATATGTCCATGCATGTTGTAACTATTTGGGGAAAAAAACTCCAAGGAAGTGGGTACATGGGTGAAATAGGTAAGACAGCCACCGTCCCACTCCTCAGTCAGCAGAGCAACACTTCTAGAGGCCAATATTTTTCTTAAAAAGATTTATTTGTTTATTTGAGAGAGAGAACACAAGCAGGGGGAGGGTCAGAGGGAGAGGAAGAGAGAATTTGTAAGCAGACTCCCTGCTGTGCATAGAGCCTGACGTGGGGCTTGATCCCAGGACCCTGAGATCATTATCTGAGTCCAAATCAAGAATTGGACACAGTTGACAGGAGCTACTCAGTCACCCCCAGAGGCTAAGATACCTGTGTATAGTTTACATCTACATATCCAGCCATTACTGCCACCTCATCGGACCCTGAATTTCCTTCAGCACTTAATTAAGCTCACTAGGCTCTGAGTCCAGCAACTCCATGGACCATTACTGCATTCCTAAGCCTGCCTGATATCAGTGCTCACACAACCTTAATATGGAAGCATCCATTTCTTTAAGAAAGTTAGTTGTACCGCCAATGGAAATGTGATATCTCTATGGCTCCACTGTCACCTAGCAGTAGCACCAGTTTTAAGATTTAAGCCCATCTGAGTTTACATTTGCAGGTAAATATGAAGATGTATGGCATCTAGGTTTAGGGAGAGTGCTCTAGTGTAATGAAAAGAAGACCAGACACAAAGGTGTAGAATGGAGATTATGACCTTGGGAAAAACATTTGACTTCTGTGTGTTATACAAGATGAAATGAATATTGATGTCCAAAGGGCTGTTGTGAGGTTAAATGTGGAAGTTTTTGAAAAAGGAAAGAGCTATGCAAATATGACTATTAATATAACCTTCAAGGCAAAGATGAAAGTCTTCAAGGATGATTTAATTGACACTGACTATTTCTTGATGCCTCCATATGCAACAGAAGGTGACTAGGAAGTTCACATCGGGTTGTTTACATAGCAACTTTCTAACCCACTCTGACATGCAAATCATGTACCTTCTGGTACATTTGCCTCTAGTTGACAGAAAGAGACAACTCGGCATAGTACAAACAGGCAGCGTGCTATGATGAACATTCTCCCCACACTGACTGAGGGGAAAAAACCCACATGTTGTCCAAGCCACTGTTGGTCGGATCTCAGCCTGGGAAGAGCTGAGCTGGTTGTGCTGGCAAAGCAGATGGCACACAGATCACATGTTATTTACCAGGTTCAACTAAACAAAAAGGGCAGCTGTGAGAAACTCAAGAGCCAGAAAGGAATCAATCTGAAGTATCCTGTAATAATTAGAAAGTGACAATGAGACCCTTCTCTGGTGGCAGTAGGCCAGCACAGCATACAGGGGACCACTTCTAACTAACTTTTTCTCTCTAATATAGTGCTAGTTGGCTCAGAAATAGGGTCTAGAGCTAAGCCAGATGAAAGCAAGATAGATAGCTTTCTATGGTAGCAGCCAAGCATCTTCCCTAATGTTTTGAGTCTGAAGTTCTGCAAAGTCATTGTGAAGGTCTCCCATCACTTCAGTGGCTTATTTAGAACATTGCACTAGGGTCCTCAGGTTGATGATTTCAACAGTTGAAAAGCAGTCCCTTTCATCTGTTTCAAGGCCTTACATCACGCCCTTAATTGTGCTCAGAATTCCTCTACCACTGTGGATTTAAGTCACCAATGTGAGTATACTGTGTATTATGGAGTGATTTTGGAAGGCACCTAAAAGTTCATGACCTGCTGAAGGAAAGGGCACTGAACAATTGACAGAAGGTGGTGGTCTGGATCCTGACTCTACAATCTGAGTGCCATATTTTTGTTAAGATTTTATTTATTGATTTGAGGGAGAGAGAATGTGAGAGAGAGTATGAGCAGTGGGGAGAGGGATGAGGCAGGGCTTGATCCCAGGACCCTAGGATCATGACCCAAGCTGAAGGCAGATGCCCAACTGACTGAACCTCCCATCATCTCCTTGGTGCCATATTTAAGAGGCACCTCCTACCTTCTAGGCACTGGGAAAGGCAGTGAAGATCTGAGATGAAGTTTTCCATGGAGGAACTGAGTCTGTGGAGGCACAGACAGTGTAGAATCTGACATCTGCAATGTGATAGACATCAAACCATCAGAGAGCAAGGCAAGGGCTCTACAAGCAAGAAGATGATGAGTTCTGCCTAGCCAGGGCTGGGCCATGAAGGACAAGAAGGGCTTCATTACACAGAGAAGAAGAAAAGGGGATTGCAGATATGGCAAGATCACATGTAAAGGCATAGTGTGTGATCCGGGAACCAGAGGGTCTAGGTAAGGGGACCTCATTGAACCCCAGATTTTCTGCTGGTAAATTTTGATCTCACAGGCCTGTTTCGAGAATCCAATAAGGTCAAGTTTGTTATGATAGCTCCCTTTTTGCTTTTCTCAAGGTAGGATTTGCGGATCACCTGTGTTAGATTCATCTGGGGATACTTGCCAAAAATTCATATTCCTGGGCCCCAGCCCAGATATCCTGAATTTGAATCTGGGGTGCAGATTCAGATGATTTTTAAAATAAGTACTCCAGGTACTAAAGATAGAGAATCGCTGATACTGTCTATAGGGATTAGGAGCAATTCAGAGGTGAACTAATCTGATTTCACAGACTCACTGTGAGTTAAATGACTAGGTCAGCATGTTTTCAAAGTTGGACTAGAGCAAAAGAGAATTCAGAAAAATGTATGTATATACATATTGGGAAAAGTTACTCCCCTGAGTCTTTCTTCTTGATCTACCTAGAAATGCACTTGATACTTAAAAGAAATCAGAACAGAGAATTGCAAGAATATATATAGATATATTTAATGGTACATAAAATGCTATATGTATAGTATTTGACCAAGTCAGCATTCCATACCAAGCACTTCTAACTGCAAGGCAGCAAGAAATTTAAAAGTTCTCCATAATTTTACTTGAAATAATGTATTATTTTCTTCCAATGAACTCTTTATGATTTATTATTATGGCTCTCTCTCTGTCTCTCTCTCTCTTTTTTTTTTTCCTGCCAAACACTTACCATTGAAAACAACTGCACTAGTATGTATAGGAAAATACTCGATTGAGAGGGCCCACATATCACTGTAATTGTTTTCTACTGGAAAGTTAGTAACCAAATAGAATGGGACATGAGTCAACTGCCAAGACTCAGGATTTACTATCATTAGAGCAGTTCAAGTTGAATGGGATTGTGGAGGCTTTCAAGACAATGCAGAAGAGGGAGTTTAAAGTCATGACCTCTGAGTTGGAGAATGGGAAGTCTATGGTAGGCCAGGAAGGAAGCTCCAGAGAAGGAAGATGGCAGGCCAGAAGGGTGGGTGGGAATGAAATGCTCACACACACTGAGAGAAAGAGAGAGCGAGAGAGAGCGCACCAATTGTACTGGAAAGGGTGTGGGAACTAGAACCAGACCTGTAGTCACATCCATGCACCTTCATGTATCTAGTAAGGTACTTAGCTCTAGAGGCCTCGGTTTCTTCAGTAAAGTGGGGTATTACTATCTCCACTGCAGGGCTGTGAGGTGGATTCAATCTCTGCCACTATTGGACACCAAGTAAGCAGTAACCCTTAAAACTAGATATCGGTATACCCAACAGACACTTAAAAAAACAAAACAAAAAAAAAAAACCCTAGATTTTACTTTGAATCATCAGAATGAATTTCAGCCAATGATTTGCTGCCCGAAGAGTCAAACTGAAACTTTGCTTGTCTAATGTCATCAGCTACATGTGCCTTAGAACAGTTGAAGGGTGCCTGGGTGGCTCAGTAGGTTAAGCGTCTGTCTTCAGCTCAGGCTCTGATCCCAGAGTCCTGGGATTGAGCTCTGCATTGGACTCCTTGCTCAGTAAGAAGCCTGCTTCTCCCTCTCACACTCTCCCTGCTTGTGTCCCCTCTCTTGCTGTGTCTCTCTCTGTCAAGTAAATAAAATCTAAAAAAAAAAAAAAAAAAAAAAAAAAGAACAGTTGAAACTACTGACAGGCAGGCTTTCAATAGGCAGGCTTACGAGAGCATGCCTCTAGAAAGCAAAGTTTCTTTAGCAGCATTTAGTCTGCATTCTTCAAAGACAAGATGATACCCACAAGCTCCTGGTCTTAGAAATACAGTGTTGGAAAGCAGGTTAGCGCTGAGATATTTTGATGCCTAAGAACCACCTGGAGAGGGATTCAGAACACTAATTAGTATGCACATAAGATTGCTCAGCGGGTATTATCTTGTTAGATTATGCATGATTGAAAAAAGATAAATTGAAAAGGGGTATGTGGAGAAATGGAATCAGCACAATCAGCCAATGTCCTAGTCACAACCTTTAAAAAAAGGTAAATTGGAGGTCAGGCCTTTGTTTTTTCAGCCAGACATGGACTGGACAACCATAGGTGGACAACCATAGGTTCAGGAAACGTAAATAATATGGGTTCCAAAAGGCAGTGGTAGATACCCATGACCTTTCTTTAAAAGGACAGTAGAGGGCACCTGAGTGGCTCAGTTGGTTAAGCATCTATCTGTCTTGGGCTCAGGTCATGATCTCAGGGTCCTGGGATGGGCTCCCTGCTTGGTGGGGAGCCTGCTTCTCCCTCTACCTGCTGCTCTCTGTGCTTGTGCTCTCTCTCTCTCTCTCTCATTCTATTTCAAATAAATAATAAAAGTGAAATCTTTAATTAAAAAAAAGGACAGAATGTGAAGAATGTTTACATGGGGAATTAGAATATCCATGCGATACTGGGGTGCTTGGGTGGCTCAATGGGTTAAGCCTCTGCCTTCGGCTCAGGTCATGATCCCAGGGTCCTGGGATCGAGCCCCACATTGGGCTCTCTGCTATGCAGGGAGCCTGCTTCCCCCTCTCTTTCTGCCTGCTGCTCTCCCTATTTGTGAAAATAGGAAGAAAGAAAATCTTAAAAAAAAAAAAAGAATATCCATTCGATATCCTAAAAATAAAATGAATTGCAAATTTAATTTACAAGTGGTCTTACAATCAGCAGATATTTGGCCTGACAGGTCCATGATCCCTCAGGTCATGGCGTTCTGGAGAAGTCTGGGGAGAGTGCTGTGAGGATGGACAGCAGAGTAGCTTCGTGGAGCATGGGTTGTGGTTGCCTTTGGGCAGGCTCTTCTCAGGCTGAGCTGTGTCCAAGGAGTTACACCTCTTAGGAAGCACAAAGGGGAAAGATGCCCAGGCATGTCATCATCAACTCAAGATTGCCTATGAGCCTCTGCCAGGAGATCTGGTCATTAGGTACTGTTAGATCCCCCCCAAAATGGGTCCGTGATTAAAGGAGTGAGACTGATAAAAAGTGAAGGTCAAACAAAGCTTTATTTCACGCCAAGCATCAAGAATCAGACCGAACGTTCAGGGATGCACCTCTTACAAGAGAGGGCGACCCTTCTCTGTTTCACAGACTAGCTTTTAAGGGCAAAAGCCATGCGGTTGGGCCTGGCCATGCACAGGTGGCCAATGAAATTGTAACAGAGAGAAAGCTGCACAGTCATGCTAGGTGACCTACTGAATTACAATTTACCCTATAGTAGACATTTGAACTAGCCTATCACCTTGGTTAGAATTGGCACCCCAAAGGCTCTCAAAGGGCGGGGCCCATACTCCTTGGTAGCTAGGGAGACAGTATGCAACCCCCCACTGATCGGATGACTCCACCTGGCCTGACCCACCCTTGTATCTGGGCTTTGTTACCTGGGGCTGGTTTCAGGGACTTGTTTTTAAGTAAGTCCCCTGGGGGAAGGGGAGCAGGGATAGTTTAAGGGTTAAACAACGTTATTGTTTTAACCTTGATGGAAGCCTCTGGCTAAATAGGTCCTTACAGGTACCAGGCAGCAAGGAGGGAAATCGAGAAGCAGATATGTGAGCAGGGAATCAGCAGGGTCATACTCCTGAAAGCAAGCCCCAAGGTTTGCTCACAGACACTCATTTCTCAGCAAGACCCACTCCAGCTCATTTTACCTCCTCTATGGTCTAAACCAGACCTCATCCGACTAACTGATTCAACTAGGCTAAGCTCATTTGAATTCACTGTTGCATATAACAATACTTAGTAATCATGCAAAAAATAAGTTTCTTTCTTGCAATGGGTTTTCACATATACTCCCTAATTCCCATCACATCTTTTGCAGTCATATAAATCATTTGGCCAATTCAGGGATGTTGGTGGGACTCAAAAAAAAAAAAAGAAAAACAGCAGCAGTAATCTTGTTTAGTTTATTTAGGTGGAGAGACTCAAATTATTTTTTGTACAAGCAGATTGATTATATAGAGTTTTAAATCAAATGTCAAAATTCTGGGATCTGTGACAAGAGAAATAAAACCTCTCCAGTAAAGAAAACCTCTATGAGTCATTTTCTATTCTTTTGTTACTGTAGTAATTTTATTGAAAAAACAAAATGCAATGCTTTTCTGGAGACAAAAGCACAATCACTAGTTCTAACCTTTGTCAATGCAGCACAAAAGCAGAGAGATTTTTGTTTAACACCAGAAACCCACAAATGAAAAACTGAAAGTCATTGGTAACCAAGGAAACTCACAATGAATGGTTGGGTGTCCCCGGAACTCTTTCAAAGAAAGATAAGAAGGGGCAGGAGGAAGATAATACAACTATAGGTTAAATCCCACTGCAAGAAAAGATGTGCCCTGCCAAAGTGTCTTGTAAATAACATCTCTATTTGCATTTTGCTGATTCCCTGCTACAAACAATTCAACATCAGGAATACCTATTTTTGGCCTTAGCTCATAGCAGCATTGCGTTTTATAATAAAACCTATTTAATGTTTCATTTTAGTCTGTGGCCTTTCAGGTATCCCCAATTTTGCCCTCAAGGGCCATAGTCCCAAAGTTCTATTTCCTGCCAAGATATTTATTTCCTGCTGTGGTTGCCAAGTTATCGTTCCTGGATATAACATTGTCAATTGCGACTATTCACGAGGCACACCCAAATACTTGCCCACACAAGCATCTCACAGTTTTTATCGCCAAACACATTCCCAACATGCCAGCCATGCATGGAGAGGAAAGACAGAAAAAACAAGATATAGAACCCCAGGCCAAGGAACAGACAACTGCAGAGACAGAACAAACATATGGGATGAAAAAATAAAAGACATCCAACTGGAAATATAGCCAGAGAAAACATAAAAACTGTGCTTTGCCAAAGCTAGCTACACAGCACTGTATGCATGCGCGGGAGAAAGAGAGTCAGACATAGGGAGCTGTCATCACTAAGGGTTGATTTCCTGTATTAGCTGGGGGCAGGGCACACAAGGAGGCAGAGATGGAAGGAACCATAGGAAGCCCCAGAGCTAGGGAATGCATCAGGTGTGAGTGCTCCTAGGTAGAACAGAACAATTCGTACTTGGTATAGGGAGTGAGGGGTGTGTGTGTATGTGTGTGTGAATGTCTGTGTGTGCGCATGTAAGGGTTGCTTAGCTTGCACATGGAGTATAAAGGTGTGATAAGAAAGGGTAGTGGAAAGATACCATCAATAAAACAAGAAGGCAACATACAGAATGGGAGGAGATATTTGTAAATGATATATCTGATACAAGGTTAACAACCAAGATATATAAAGAACTCCAAAAAGCAAATAATCCAGTAAGAAAATGGGCAGAGGACTAGAATAGACTTTTTTTCCAAAAAAGACATACAGATAGCCCATAGACATATGAAAAGATTCACATTGCTAACCATCAGAGAAATGCAAATCAAAACCACAATAAGATAACACCTCACACCAGTCAGAATGGCTAGGCTAAAAAAGGCAAAATACAAAAATAGAAAGTGTGGGTGTGGATTTAGAGAAAAAGGAACCGTCATGCAACTGTTGCTGGGAATGTAAAGTGGTGCTGCTGCCGTGGAAAACAGTATGGAGGTTCCTCAAAAAATTAAAAATGGAAATACTATACAATTCCAGTAATTCCACTACAAGTTATTTACCCAAGGAAAATGGAAACACTAGCTCAAAAAGATATATGCCTCCATAGGTTTATATACAACTGCCAAGATATGGAAGCAACCTAAGTGTCCATCCATGGATGAATGGATAAATAAGATGTGATACACACATTCACACACACACACACACACACACACACACACACAGACGAATATTACTCAGCCATAAAAAGGATAAGAATATGATACAAATGTAGTGATCCAAAGGGGCACGTGCATGCGAATGTTTATAGCAGCAATGTCCACAGTAGCCAAACTGTGGAAAGAGCCCAGATGTCCATCGACAGATGAATGGATAAAGAAGATCTGGTATATATACATAATGGAATACTATGCAGCCGTCAAAAGAAATGAAATCTTGCCATTTCCAATGACGTGGATGGAACTAGAAGGTATTATGCTGAGCGAAATAAGTCAATCAGAGAAAGACAATTATCATATGATCTCACTGATATGAGGACTTTGAGAAACAAGGCAGAGGATCATAGGGGAAGAGAGGAAAAAATGAAACAAGATGAAACCAGAGAGGGAGACAAACCATAAGAGACTCTTAATCCAGGAAACAAACTGAGGGTTGCTGGAGGGGAAGGAGCTGGGAGGGATGGGGCGGCTGGATGATGGACATTGGGCAGGGTATGCATTGTGGGGAGAGCTGTAAATTGTGTAGGACTAGTGTATCACAGACCTGTACCCCTGAAACAAATAATACATCATATGTTAATAAAAAATAATAAACATTTTTAGCAAAATTAAAAAAAAAAAGACTTTGCCATCTGAGACAATGTGGATGGACCCTAGAGGGTATTACACTAAGTGAAAAAAGTCAGACAGAGAAAGACAAATGCCGTGCGATTTCACTCATAAGTGAAATCTGAATAAACAAAACAAATGAATAAAGAAACAAACAAAATGCAGGATCAGACCCATAATATACAGAGAACAAACTGGTGGTTGCCAGAGGGGAGAGGGATAGGAGGGTGGGGGAAATGGGCGTGGAGTGGGGGGTGGTGGGGGAGATAGAGGCTTCCAGGCATGGGATGAATAATTCACGGGGATGAAAGGTACAGCAGAGGGAATATAAGCAAGGGATGGTAAAAGAGTTGTCGAATCACTATGCTGCACACCTGAAATTATTATGGGTCAACTATACTCAAAAAAAAAAAAAAAGAGGCTGGTGGGGTAAAAAGCAAAATGTGATTAGGAATCTGGAGTCTCTAGAACTAGAATTGAAAGAAACTTTGAAAAAAAAAAATCACACTGCTCAGCCATTCATCGTCATCTCCAAAACTGTTGGGGATAAATGGCATCTAGTTTCTTTTCATATTTTCTGAAATGAGACTCTATGCCCTTACTAATATGATTATTACAATCATTTACTGGATGTATTCTGGGTGCGGGATGCCTCGTTTGGACGGTTACAAGCCTCACGTCTAATCCTTGTGATAATCCTGCAAGATACGCACGATTATCCTCCTCTCACAGACGAGAAGTCGGTGACTCAGCTAAGTTAGGTAACTTGCGCAAGGTGACAGAGACACTTGGCTCCGAGTTTCAGATCCACGTCTGAGTCCCAAATTGGAACATCCCCACAACGACATGCTGGTTTTCCGAGAGCCGCACTGCAGAGGGTATGATGTTCAGGAAATCATTCAGTCCTGGCTCCCCACCTAAAACCCTGTGGTCCCAGAAACACGTCAGAACCTTTAAAACCAACTAACGACATTCTTAGACATCATTAGCTGAAAGGAGCAAATTCCTCTGGTCAGCCCTTGGATTTTCTGCCAAGGACACAGGGCTGAAATACCAGCACGGGGCCGTGGACAGACACCGCCTCTGTTTTTTCTGCTCTTAGATAACGAAACTAAGAGCCCCATTAATTAAATCACATGAGGAGTTGCAATCCAAGAGGACCTGGAACTGCCTACTGGTGGTTTCTTTCTGGAAGGAAGTCAGGAATTACTTGGCACGCAATGAATGGGCAGACCTTAGGTGCCATCCTAAGATATTTTTAATGTCACGCAGGAAGTTGCTCCCAATTAAGCTTAAGTAGTGGGCAAAAAAGTGCCGTCTCCAAGGAGACAGCATCACCTGGCTGTGAATGGAGGCTGCTGGCATGCGGCTCGATGGAATGAATCCGGCCTGAGGATTTGGGGCCATGCCAAACAACAAATTAGTTCTGCATCTAGTAGATGAGGCTGTAATTTATTTTTCTTGGCTGGGAGGAGGGGAGGAAATTTTTGCAGGTGAATGTTCTGAGAAGGTCCCCATAGGCGGGTGGAACATCAAAGTTCTGCGTACCTACGAGTTGTGAAAGGGTGAGCTCCACACACACGGGATCAGAAACCACAGCTAGGAGAAGGGATTGGCAAGTGATGGCTGGTTGCATCCAGCTTGCAGCCCCATGTGGTATGGCCAGAATGGCTTTTGCATGTTTGTTTGTTTTAAGATTTTATTTATTTATTTGTCAGAGAAAGAGAGAGAGAGAGGGAGCACAAGCCAAAGAGTGGGAGAGAGAGAAGAGGGCTTCCCACTGATGTGGGGCTCGATCCCAGGACTCCGGGATCATGACCTGAGCCAAAGGCAGATGCTTAAGCAATGGAGCCACCCAGGTGTACCAAGTTTTGCGTTTTTAAAAAGGATTAATAAAAGAAGTTTCTGCAGGGACCATATTGGGCTTGCAAAGCCCAAGGTATTTGTCATGTGGCCTTTTGTAGAGAAAGTTTGGCCACTCCTGGTTTGAACATCACCACTGTGAGACTGAAGGGTCCCTCCAGGCCTCCTACCCCCACCCTGTGTACTTGGCCACTTGCGAGTTTCAGTGTGTCCTCCATTTCTGGTTCCTTCCTCCTTCTCTGTTGGATCCTTCCTCTCAGCTTACAAATATCATTACGTTTTCATGACCCCGCTTCCCCTGAGAAAAACTCTCTCCTTGACCAAACTCAGGCTCCCCAGGGCCCTCTTCTTGACTAAGCCTCCACCTCGGCCTCACAGGACTGCAGACACTGAGCACAGATTTTTGTCTGCTCCTCATTCTACTAGGAGACTTGAGCAGACCAGCATGTTTCTAAGGCCATGTCATTGGGTCGACCCAGCCCCTCCTTATGTGCATGTCTGGGAAAACTCAAGGCTGCCAAAGAATTTACTGTTTGTTGCAAGCAAATCTCAAAGATAAGGCCCCTGTCCCTCAGTCCCTGTGGGAAGCTAGGAGCCCAATTTCAGTAAGCATCAGGGAGCATACCCACATGATCTTATCACACGGACCTACACCTTGACCCACATTTGATCACCTTCCACTCCCCTGACAGACACTTCCTGGCAGGTCACTTTCTCTCCCCCTGCTCACTCCTTCTCTCTCAAAACTTCCGTCACCTTGGCAATCCTTGGTTTACACTGGACCCGCTTTCCTACTGCAGTAGTCACAGAGTAGAATCAGATGTGCCAGTCTTTAATGACCATCCATCTTCCTCTCTTTGACAGGACCCCCAACTCTGGCTCCCCTTGCAGTGGCCCTCATTCACCACCTCTGAACTCTCTACCTCCCACCCACTCGTCGGTCCCCAGCACCAGGGCATATCTCTACAATACCCCCAGTGATTAATCCGCCCGCCCCTCACGGACCCCCGGTGGCCTCCTTTCATCCCTATCGTCTCAGACCGTTGCAGTTTCTGCTCCCAGAAGGAGACTTTGTTTCTGGAACTTCCAGAGTCTAGGGCACGGTCAGGGGCTGGTTCCCCTCCTATTTCTCTGACTAATCTGGCTCTTTTCTCCATCCACCTTTCAATGTTGGTGCTCCCTGGGGCTCTTTCCTTGGCCCTTTCTCCATAGTTTACATACTCTTATTTGTTTGTTTGTTTTCCAAAGGACTTTATTTATTCATTTTAAAGAGAGAGAGAGAACGTGCACACGTGTTGTACATGAGTGGGGGGAGGGGCAGAGGGAGAGGGGGAAGCAGACTCCCCGCTGAATGCTGAGCCTGACGTGGGGCTCCATCCCAGGACCCTGAGATCATAACTGGAGTCGAAATCAAGAGTCCCACGCTTAATTGACTGAGCCTCCCGGGCGCCCCGCATACCCTTGTTCGTACTTACACCGGACACCGACTATTGTCCCAGGCTTCTTGTTCATCTCTCCCAGTGCCTCCAACATCTCCTCTCAAAATCAGTGTGTATCAACCCAAACATCTCACCCCCTCCTTGTTCCTCCTGCTACACTTCTTTCTTCGTTAAAAACAACTCCCAGAACCTAACTAGCAACCTTAGAAACTCAGAGCCCTCCCTCCTGCTCCCTTTCCATATTGTACTGCAAAACCTCTACACCATACGGTGGACCCAGAGGAGGTAACTACCATTTACTGAGCATCTACTATGCATCAGAAAACCACACGAGACACCCCACACATATGATGTCATTTAACCCTCACAACTGCCTGTGAGACTGGAATTATCATCACCTTTTACAAAACAGGAAACTGAGGCTCAGCGAGGTGACTCCGTTTCCCAGGTCTCACTGCTAGCGAGAGGCAGGGTGATTCTAGAATGCACGCTGACACGCGCTTCGTGGGCAAGACCACAGTGGTGGTGTGGGCTGGCTGCACGGAGGCTGGAATCGAAAATGGATGCTTGTACACAGGCTTGGAGACAGAAGGAAGAATTCCTGGCTCAAGTCAATTTTATTTCTTTGGTACTCCTCTATAAAAGAAATCATGAGGCTGGATCTTTTGTCTCTAATTCAGCTCTGAGAAACAAAGCTAGTGCCCTGCCTCCCTTCTCTTCACAAGCTGTACTGCTGAGGGCATGTGTCACGGCAAGCATCTGATGCCCTGCCAGGCGCAGAGGCACCTTAGAGCCGGTGCCAAGGCCCTGGGGCACGGAGCTGCACAGATGTGCTTCTCCAGAGATCCTTAATCCTTCCTGCACCTTCGGTTCGCACAGCTCACACTGCCTTCCAGCCTTCTAGCCTGTGGTTTAAAATCTTCATTTCAGAATACCGGCAATAAGTATCCTCGACAACACAGCCTTTGTTCAAACTTCTACCAGGTTAGAGCTTCAGGAGGTTTGATTTTTAGCTCACGGAAGAGAAACCACATCACCAGGGAAAGCGCTTCTCAGGGTGGCCCATTGAAAGGGCAGCCTCTTTCCCATTTATTCAAAGATCTGACAGACTTCCCGAGTGGCTTGGTTCAAACTCACCCTCGTTCTGTACCCCATGTGGTGTTATGCAGTCTGACTTATTCTTACGGTGGCTGCGTCCCCACCTCGGTGGTACTCAGAGGTGACCCTGTCACATGAAGGCAGTTACTTAGATTCTTAAAAGTCCTTTGAGATGAAGACAGACTCTTATTGAAGCAAGTCACCATCGAGTCTGATTTTTTTTAAAACCAGACTCTCTTTGGCAACACAGAGCCTTCACTCCTGAAGTTCCACTGTGATGCTCCATGGGAATGTGGGTCACCTTCAGCGATTGTCTGCTTCGCTTTTACAACCTCGTCCCTTTTTCTGGCCACTGGTTTCACTTGCATCTCTTCAATGTCAAGAGCGGCCCTTCCTCCACACTGTGGAATTTCTACACACCCTAAATGGGTTTGTGTTGACATGAGAAAAGGCGGTCAGCCGCTGGCAGCATTCAAATGCTCACTTTCTTCAGGCCGTAAAAGCATTTCGAAGGTTCCAGACTCTAGGGGTACTGAAGTGTAATGAAAACGATGCTTTCGGCAAGGAATTTTTAGTCCAAATGGAATAATTCAAGCTTGCTTGCATATAGCTAGGCACTGTCATTATTAACCTTGTATGAAATGTTTCTCTAATATTCCAGGTTGATGAATTCAAGATATTTAACTAGCTCACTCATGCTAGAAGGGGCCGCTGGCTCAGGAGGAAGAGACAGTGGGGACAATGACATCTACTGTCACCCTCTCACTGGGGAGTTCCCTGTGTCCAGCATCTTCTAAGGCTGCTGGGGATGTGTGCAATGGTGCCAGAGCACAGCTCGGTCAGATCCCGGAGATCTTATTAGTTAATAAACGGCAGCTTCTTACTGCATTCGACTTCCTCAGTGCATTACACAGAGCACGTAGCACCTGAGCCAGCATTTTAGAACCCCTTTCGTACTTGGGTGATGGCAAATGTTCACTCTTAGCTGCCGTCACAAGTTGCTTTTGTGAGGGTTTCTACTGGGACTCACTGCTTAGATGGGGTTCAGAAGCAGACCCTCAGGAAAGTTCTCTCACTTGCCTCTCCCTGACCCATGCTTCTCAAAATTCAGTGGGCATGAGTTGCCTGAGCATCTTATTACGAACACACACTGTGTCAGCATCTTAGGTGGGGTTTGAGACTCTGCATTTCTTTCTTTTTTTTTTTTTTAAGATTTTTTTATTCATTTATTTGACAGACAGAGATTACAAGTAGGCAGAGAGGCAGGCAGAGGGAGAAAGAGAGGAGGAAGCAGGCTCTCCACTGAGCAAGAGTCCGATGCGGGACTCGATCCCAAGACCCTGAGATCATGACCTGAGCCAAAGGCAGAGGCTTTAAACCACTGAGCCACCCAGGTGCCCCTGAGAGTCTGCATTTCTTACAAGCCCTCTGTATGGTCTAGGTGAACACTGCCCCTCTTTGTGAGTCAGAGAGTTAGTGATTCTGTTATAGCATCTTAAAGGGATTCCCACTCCCCCAACAAAGCTCATGTTCCATTTGGGATGTTATAGTCCCTTTCCTTGTTCCTGTGTTTCCCCATCATGTCACCCTTCTGTGCTAGTCACACACAAAGCCATCCTTCTCCCTGGACCTTTGGTCATCTTGTACCCCCTCAATAAGAGTCTGCACTTCAATTTGTCAAATACCAAATCCAGCAAACACTATGATTTTACCTCTATCCTTCTGGGCTGGTCTCCTGCTACCACTGGCTGAGAGGTTGCTCCAGGCCAGCCCCTGCCCCCTTGAGCAACTTCATTCATTCCTCAGGGCTCTTGCACACACTGCGCCTCTACCAGTCCCCCTCCCCTTCTCTGCTGCTGAGTGGTAACTGTCCCATGCCTCTTCCTCTGGGAAGCACTCCTGGGTTTTCCTATACAGGGTTGCGTGGACTCGTTGCTCTCACAGCTTCAGGACAGATCTGTTTGCTCATTTGCCTGCTTCTCTGCCCAAAATGCATCATCCAGATACTGAATTCTTTAGGGGCCTGCAAAGTGTTTTGTCACTCCTAGCATTGATCCCCGTGCCTTTCCCTGCTCTTCATGTTAATGCAATAAAGTGAATTCTGCTAGTTGACCTATTCACCCCATTGGAATACAGGAGTAAAGAAAATGGGAAGGGAAGGCACGTATAAAGACTTAAGGTCAGGATGTGTCCACAGAGGTCCCTAGGGATTAGGCTGCAGAACTGAGAAGTCATGTCAAATAGAGGAAAATTAAATGTTCCCATGTGTCGCTCTAAGAACTAGTACTACACCGTGGCAAAGGGCACGGGGCCTGGCAACAGATAAGCTGGCTTGCATCTAAGCAAGGAAATTTACTTCTAGAAACTGTTTTCCTGACTGGGACTTGGGCTCACCAGGACCAGTAGTCACTGGGCGGCTGCTGTGAGGATGAAACGGGCTCCCCTCTGACTAGCACTTGGCTCAGTGCCTGGCACAAAGTGTGTGCTGTGTACACAGTCATTACCATATCACGTGGTGCCATGTCAGTCTGAGGAGGAATACAGTAAGATGGTGTGGGGCTCGATCCCACAGGCGTGGTGTTCCGCTGGCTTCCGTGTCCTCCAGTGGGGGTAATACATAGTTCTTGGATTCTGGGATGGCACCAATGGAAAGGTATTTTGTTGACTGAAGGACAGCCTTCCTTTTGGTGGGGGTTAGGGGAGAGAAACTATTCCTAGTAACGTCATCTGAGAGATGTGTCTTTGGGTTGAGGAAATATGGTTGATTGGAGGGCCCAGAGAGGCCATCCCTGGGAAGCTCACTTCTGAGCACAGGGCTTGGCCGCCAATAAGCACTTAGTACAGAGTTATTATTGTCACTCTTATGAATAGAAGAAGCCCATGAATTAAAACAGCAGTTTTCAGGACCCTGGCTTCCTATGTAGGAGAGGTATGGGGATAAATGATATTGATGTTTGATTTGTCAGATGGAAAAAGCCCAGCCCACTCAGTAAAAAAGGTAGCGAACGCACATCTAAATATCTAAGAGAAACAGCCTATATTCCACTCTCCGATCAGTTCACTGGAACCCTCCTGCAGAAATCAGGTTATCACTGACAATAAGAGTCAGTTTGTTTTAACTAGCAGACATGGAAGGTCAATTAACCACTTATTTCAATGTCATCCACAGCATCCATGAGGGCCGTGAAGAGCAGACTCTGGTGGTGGGCTGACTCATCCCCTTCCCAGCTCCTTTTCCCCTTCCGGCCCAATAAACAGTCAACAGAAGCCTGGCTGTAGGCTCTCTGGGTAACTTTTGCTCTCCTGGTACAAATGCCACTTCCTCTACTTCCTCTTCCTAGACAAACACAAGGACGATGGCTGGAACTGCTGCAGTCATCCATGATGATGAGGACAAGGACAAGAGAATCAAGATTTCTGCACTGGCCATATAGATTTGTTGAAACAAATTCTGGCAATTTTACACAAGAAAACTAAATTCTTTAAGCCACTCTAGTTAAGTGTGTTGCTACCAGCACCAAAAGTATTTCTAAATACAATATGGCACTTTTTAAATGAATATTTGATGCGGTAAAATCCTGCAAATGTGTGTTAAGAACCAATGAGACAACAGAAAGACAAACACACAGGCTATTCAGAACCCTTTCTAGATGTCTGTAGAACTCAGATTCATAATTCCAGCTCTAATTCATTATATTTTTTTGGATGCTGAATGAATACTTTCTTTGGGCAGAGATCACAGCTCAAGCCAAATCCAGCTTAGCAGAGGTTCCAGAGCTACCCTGAGTTGGAAATACATCGAGCTGACTTCACTCAGGCCATTTTAATTGGGAGTGCTAGGAGGAACTGAGTAGAAAAATTTCCAGAGCTGATCCAGAGAGAGCAATTTCTCTTCCTGAACGACTTAGGTTCACAACTCATACATTTCAATCACTATAATACAGATAGGAGGAAAAAAAAAAACAAAAAAGGAAAACTTAGGCTTTCATTAGGCTGAATGAAAAGAAGTAAATAATTAAGACTTCTCTGAGACTTCCAGACTGTTCTGGGATCTTCACAAGGCATAGGATAGGCTCTTTGACTCCAAGATAATCAACGCTTGTTTCTAAGGGCACTACAGTGCTCTGCAGACTGAATTGAGATATTCATGTTCACAGCTCCTTAGGGCTTCTGGCCAGTGATGTTTGGGGCAGGCGCTGTGCTAATTCATCTTTGTATTCTAGCACTTAGGACAGCTTCGAGTATTCAGTAGCAGCTTGCTGAATACTGAATAAATGAAATAGCTTCTATTAACAGTGAGCTGATAATTCAGATTTCACTGCCATATTCTATGTGTACTTTACTTGCAGAAAATCAACTTAGAGACTAATGATTTAGGTTATATAAACATTCAATAGCACAATCTCCTATAATTATATTTATGTTTGTTTAGGATAACTACAATTTGTGCCTGCCCATTTAATTTGTTTTAGTACAATACACATTAGGAGTAAACTTGGAGAGTCTTCCTAGCTAAAACAATTTTCTTGTTGGGCTTAGAATCTATTTTCCCAATGGAAACTAGATAATGCAGCCAAAAAGTTTTCAGATCTTTTTTCTCTCTGTTTGCCAATTTTCATACTCTATTTCACAGAAATAAAACTGTGAATCATAAGTCCTCATTGTACACACATATAGCACCATTTTTCTTCACTTACAATGATGTTGATGATCATTTGAAAAATGTTAATAGCACACAGAGTGTGCTGCAGAAAATAATTGGTGAGCAACTAGCAATCCGAGTGGAAGTGAACAAACACTTTAAAATCCACATTTGCAAACTGAGCAATTTACGGACCAATTAAAATACACCCAGCACTGGGGTTGTTGCTGTACATAATTGACTTAAGTCTCATTGGCATTAAAGGAGGTCAGGCTATGCCATTCCCACATATGTCCTGATAGAAGGATCATTTTGAACTGGAAATGATGAACAATCAATAGAGGAAGTGTTCTCTGCCTTCCCAACATCTGCCTGAGAACAAGCATAAATCTCCCCCTTCTCCTGCACTAGGATGAAAAGCTCACTGGAGATGGACAGCCAGCACCAGGATGAGTCTGTGTAAAGGAATCTAACCAAAATACCCCTGATCTCACATTAATTCCCTTACCTATGTCCTAGTCACTTCTCTACAATTTATCATCCCTTAAAGCCAAAAACTTCTTTCTTTTGTTAAGAAGGGTATCTAAGCTCCTGACTCTAACTACTTCTTAGAGTTTTGCTTCTTTGCTGGGAATTTCCATGCATGTAAAAATATAAATACATTTATATTCCTTTTCGCCTGCTAATCTGTCTTTTGTTTGTTAAATTTATAGGCTTTCACTGACTGAGCCTAAAAGGGCAGAGAAAAAGTTTGCACTCCCCCCCCGCAGCATTTCTATCCCTCTCTTATGTAACTAGGAAAAATGAGGCTCAGAGAGATTAAGTATCTTATTTTTGGTTACCTAGCTAGGAAGGTCCCTGGAGTCAAACCTAGATTTGTCTGAGAGAAGATCCTCATGTTTTCCTAGGCTGAAGCCTCTCCCCGAGGCATCGCTCTGGTTTCTGAGGGTGATCCTGGTCCTGAAGAGCAGCCATATGGAAAATCTACCCCCTCAGGGCAGAAATACTTCATATCACATCACAAGGGGAGATATAGTTTTTTTTTTTAGAAGCATTTTTCTATATTTATAAATATTTCTACCACAGAATCACCTCACATTCTCTTTTTGTCAGAAACACAATTATTGTGAGATAGTCTGAGAAAACGTAATATTCACCAAGGAATTTCTAAAAATTTCTTCTCACTGGGCAATTGTATTTTAGATGACAAGACTAGATATCATTCAGTTGAGCTTCTTATTTCTATACTCAAGTAAAGGGTGAGTCAATTTTGAAAGATTCCAGTGAGGACGGAGGTTGGGAAGGGTTTGGACTGCCCATTGGGGTTGAGGTACCTGCTAAATTAGGAAAAAAAAGTCTCCTTTTTTTTTTTAACTTAGGCAAATTTTATATTTTATGCCAACATATGTTTACTTTTTAAAGACATACTTATTGCAAATTTTGACTAGATTATAATACATGTCCTTAGCCCAGACATAAAAAGTCTAAGCAGCTTAATATGAGATCTTGATGCCACCTTCCCATTTGCTATCTCCCTGCCATAGGGATCACAGCATGTTTCAGTTACATGTCTATCCTTTCAGAGAATAACCAAGTAAATCCAAGTACATGTACATATGTATTCTTTTTCCCTTAAAAATACATACTAGCACTCAATACATTTTATTCTGCATCCTATTTTTTTTATCCACAGTTGCTTTGCATATATATATATATATATATATATATATATATATCTTCATTTATTTGACTAGACCCCAAATGATAGACATTTAGTTTCTAATTTCTTGCTGCACTGAATACCCTTGTACATACATTTTGTACACTTCCAAGCCTATCTGTAAGATCAATTCTCAGAACTTCAATTTCTGGGTCAAATGATGTGTGCATTTACAATTTACAGATATGGCCATATCTCATTCTTTGGAACTGAGCCAATTTATACTGCATGAGCTACATATGAAAGTTACTCTCCATGGTCTCACAAACAAAATATGTTATCAATTTTTTGAAGTTTTGCCAATTGATAGATGAAAAACAGTGTCTGCATGCAATTCGAAATGACATTTCTCTTATTATGAGTGAAGTTGAACATCTTTTCAATCAAGCCATTTTTATTGAAGCCATTTGTAATCCCTTTTATCAGTGACTTTTTTCATATCCTTTGTTTTCTTTCTGCTTCATTTTTTCTTTATTGATTTTGTGAGTTCTTTTATATAATCAATACATTAAGCTCTTGTGATGAGATTGACAAATATTTTCCCCAGTTTGTTTTCAATTTTTTATTTTTTTTGGCCACTGAGAAGTTTTTTGAATTTCATATATTTGAATACATCAGCTTTTTATTTTATTGCTCTTTGATTGTAAGTCACAGTTGGAAAGACCTCTTTTACTTTGACATTATATAAAAATTCTCTCAGTGTTTTAATATAGTTTCATGACCTCATTCCTTAATTTCTAATTTATTGTGATATATTGTGTGACAAGGGAGTCAAATTTTATTTTTGTCTCTCAATTGCACTTGGTTGTTTTAACACCACTTACTGAGTAGACCACCCCACTGATTTGCAATACTACCTTGGTCATATACAAAAATCCCATCTAGGAGTTAAGACACTCATAGAACATTCCATCCAAAAGCAACAGAATACACATTCTTTTCAGGTGCACATGGGACATTTCTCAGAATAGATCATGTTAGGCCACAAAAAAAAAGTCCCAATAAATTTAAGAAGATTGAAATCATATCAAGCATCTTTTCCAAACAAAATGGTATGAAACTAGAAATCAATTATGAGAAAAAAAACCTGGAAAACCCACAAACATATGGACTAAACAACATCTTACTAAACAACCAATGGTTCAATAAAGAGATCAAATAGGAAATTTAAAAATACATGGAAACAAATAAGAAACAATAGTCCAAAATATTTGGGATGCAGCAAAAGCAGTTCCAAGAGGGAAGTTTATAATGAACAAGCCTACCTCAAGAAACAAGAAAAATCTCAAATAAACAATCTAACTTTCTACCTCAACAAACTAGAAAAAGAAGAACAAACAAAGCCCAAAGTTAGCAGATGGAAGGAAATAAGAAAGATCAGAGTGGAAATGAATGAAATAGAGATTTAAAAATATATAAAAGATCAATAAAAACAGAGCTATCTTTGAAAGATGTAATTGATAAACCTTTAGCCAGACTCATCAAGAAAAAAAGAGGACACAAATAATTAAAATCAGAAATGAAAGGGGAGAAGTAATAATCAATACTACAGAAATAAAAAGGATTATGACTACAAAAAGAATTACGACTATAAAAAATTACATGGTAAAATTTGGACACCCTAGAAAAAGTGAACAAATACCTAGAAATATTTAATCTTCTAAAACTGAATTAGGAAGAAAAGAGAAAATCTGAACACACAATTATGCATAACAAAATTGAATTAATAATAATAATAAAAAAACCCTCACCGAATGGGTTTAGAGAGGAGAGACTTGAGTGTAACAAAATCTACAAATGATAAACCCTCAACTAATATCATACTCAATGGTGAAAAACTAATTTTGCCCTAAGATCACAAACATGACAAGTATATCTATTCTTGCCACTTTTATTCAACATAGTACTGGAAGTCCTAGCCACAATAATCAAACAAGAAAAAGAAATAAAAGACATCCTAATTGGTAAGGAAGAAGTAAAAATTTCACTATTTGCAGATGACATGATACTACACATAGAAAACCCTAAAGAGTTCACTAAAAAACT
The DNA here is from genome assembly GCF_011764305.1 of Mustela putorius furo. NCBI lineage: Eukaryota > Metazoa > Chordata > Mammalia > Carnivora > Mustelidae > Mustela > Mustela putorius. The sequence goes on from NW_025421998.1 coordinate 19,829,307, forward strand.
ATTAGAAGTGATAAATAAACTCAATAAAATTGTAGGTCACAAAATTAATAAACATAAATCCATTGCATTCGTATACATTAATAACAAAGTAACAGAAAGAGAAATTAAGAGAACAATTCCATTTATAACTGCACCAAAAAGAGTAACATGTCAAAGAATAAACTTAACAAAAGTGGTTCAAACCTATATTCTGAAAACTATAAAACTTTGATGAAAGATATTGAAGGTGACCCAAACAAATGGGAAGATACTTCATGGATTGGAAGAATTAATGTTGTTAAAATGTCCAAAATGCCAATAATATTTTTCAGAAAACTGGAACAAATAATCCTAAAGTTTATATGGAACCACAAAGGACCCTGAAGAGCAAAAGCAATCTTACAAAAGAACAAAGCTGCAAGTATCATATCCCAGATTTCAGACTATATAACAAGGCTATCGCAATCAAAACAGTGTGGTACTGGCACAAAAATAGACACATAGATCAATGGAACAGAACAGTGATCCCAGAAACAAACTCATGTTTATATGGTCAGTTAATCTATGATAAAGGAGGCAAGAATACACAATGGGGAAAAGACAGTCTCTTCAACAAATGGTGCTGGGAAAACTGGACAGCTACATCCAAAGGAATGAAACTATACCACTTCCTTACACAAAATATAAAAATAAACTCAAAATGGACTAAAGACCTAAATGTGAGACCTGAAACCATACAGATACTGGAAGAAACCAAGAAGTAATCTTTTTGACATGAGACTTAGCAACATTTTTCTAGATATGTCTCCTTAGGCAATGGAAACAAAAGGAAAAAATAAACTATTGGGACTACGCCAAAATAAAAAACTTTCGCACATTGAAAAAAACCCCCAACAAAACAAAAAGGCAACCTACTGAATGGGAGAAGATACTAAAAAATGATATATCCACTAAGGGGTTAATATCCAAAGTATATAAAGAACTTTATAAATCAACACCTAAAAAACAAAGAATCTTATTTAAAAATAGGCAGAAGACCTGAACAGACATTTTCCCAAAGACATACTCATGACCAGCAGACACATAAAAGGTTTGCTCAGTATCACTAATCATTAGGGAAATGCAAGTCAAAACCACAGTGAGATATCACTTCATACAGTCAGAATGGCTAGGCTAAAAAAGACAAGAAACAAGAAATGTTAGCCAGGATATGGGAAAGAAAAAAAAAAAAAAAGGAACCCTAATGCAGTGCTGGTGGGAATGTAAATTGGTACAGCCACTGTAGAAAACCATATGGAGGTTCCTTAGAAAATTAATAATGGAAATACCATACAATCCAGTAATTCCACTACTGGCTCTTTGCCCAAAGAAAATGAAAACACTAACTCAAAAAGAAATACATTCACCCCTGTGTTTACTGCATTATTTACAATAGCCAAGATAGGGAAGAAACCCAAATGTCCATCCATAGATAAATGGGCAAAGAAGATGTGTGTGTACACACACACATAGATAAATGGGCAAAGAAGATGTGTACACACACACACACACACACACTGGAATCGGATCTTGCATCTTCAACCTCATGGTATTATGCCAAGTGAAATAAATCAGACAAATACCATATGATTCACTTATATGTGGACTCTAAAAACCAAAACAAATGAACACCAAAAAAGCAGAAACAGACCCATAAATACAGAGAACTGATGGCTGTCAGAGGGGAGGGAATGGAGGTTGGGCAAAATGGGTGAGAAAGAGTGGAACATACAGGCTTCCAGTATGGCATGTATAGGTCATGGGAATGAAATGTACAGCACAGGGAATATAGTCAATGGTATTGTAATAGCATTGTATGGTGACAGATGGTAGCTACCTTGTGGTGAGCACAGAATAACATAAAATTGTAGATTCACTATGATGTAAACATGAAACTATTTTATTGAAATACAGCTGACACATACACACACAATCTCTTCTGTACTGAGGCCCGTTTCTGAACTTTCTCCTCAATTACATTGGTCTAATTGACCAGTATCACACCATTCTACTTGTTAAGGCTTTATAATATTACAAAATCTAGTTGAGGTTAGTTATGAATAACAGATCTTTTTCAAACTTTCCCTAACTATTCTAGCTTGTCTGTTTTTCAATTTCAACCTAATTAGCTTATTTATCTACTTCAAAAAAAGGAGGGGGATCTTAGTACCTTTATTTATTATGATTGAGCTAAATTAACATATTAACCTAGGGAGAGTTGACATCCTTATTACATTTGAGGGTTCCCTTCTACACCTTGGTCATTTACACAAATAATTATTATTTTTTTAATATTACATAAAATTCTTCCACATCTCTAATCACTTAGCAAAACTCTGCTTCTGGGGAGATTTCTACCACTCATTTCTGGATTATCCCTTGAGGTATGTAAACCTTCTTTGGAGCAATTCAAGTTCTAAAGGGTTGTATTTAAGATGGATAATATTTATTCCTTATGGTATAGTTGGTTCACAACACAAGTCATGATCATTTAAAGTGCAGATTATCCGTGTCTTCTAAGTTACTTAAAGATCCTTCTCAACTGTTTCTTTGTAGGACTCTACTTACCCAGGGCCCACATACAGTGGTAGGCTCTCAGCAGCCATTTACAAAACATTACTTTCCCCTGGGACACCTGGGGAGTAAGTTGGGTAAGGAGCACCAGTTGGGTAAGGAGCCAACTCTTGATTTCAGCTCAGCTCATGATCTCAGGGTCATGAGATCGAGACCCGCCTTGGACTCTGCACTGGTCATGGAGCCTGCTTAAGAATCACTCTTTCTCCCTCTCCCTCTATCCCGCTCCACCTTTAAAAACCAAAAAAAAAAATAAACAAACCAAAAAACCCCAAAACATTGCTTTGCCCTGACCTCAGTGACTGGTCTGGAAATTGGAGACCCATATCTAGAAATTTAGGGTTGGTACTGAAAAAGACCAACTTGATTTCTTCTGGTGGCCGGGCCTGTTGGCAGCTAAGTGTTACTAAATGAGTAAGGAGAGATAAAGCTGGTCTAGCAAAGAGGGAGGCAGCAGGTACACAGACAATGAGAGCAAAGATGAGAATCATAATGCAGTCCCTGGCTCTGGACCTTTCCAGGCGGCGTGAGTTCCTATCCTTGAATTCTATGAACATCTCTGTATCCTCCTAATAATTCAGGCTACTTAAGCAAGCAGGTGTTGGTTTCTGTTTCTCGAAACCAAAAATATGTTAATACAGCCAGTCAGTGCTTCTGTATAAATCATTTATATTCATTCCATGATTATATGGGAAAAAACTTTTAAAAACTTCCAGATTTAAAAATGTTCTTAAATACCTAACAATAGCAATTATGAACATAAACCGCAAGCTTACCAAGCATATTCTCTTATTCTATCTGCACAACAGGCTAATCTTACTTGATCCAGATGGACACTGCGGTACAGATATGTTCAATACATTGCCTGCTCTGAGTTTTGAGAAAATCAAGATTTAAACCCAGAGCAGAAGATACACCACCTCAAACACAGACTTTACCTCACAAGAAACCATAGAAAAGTTGAAACCAATGCATCCTTGAAGCCGGCCCAAGTGTTGCTCAACTGGTGCTCCATGCTTACCAGGGCAGTTCTCTGATGGAGGAGTTGAAGATGGAAAAGGTGACCTGAGTAGGGAACTAACAGGAGGGGGGAGGGGTGCTGGGTGGCTCAGTCACCTAAGGCTCCAGATTCTTGGATTTGGTTGAGGTCATGATCTGGAGGTTCTGAGCTTGAGTCCCCAGGGGGCCAAGGGTCTCCACCCTCACAGGGTATCTGCTTGAGATTCCCTCCCTCTCCCCCCCCAGTGAACGAATTAATCTTAAAAAAATAAATAAATAAATAAAAAGAAGAACTAACATGTAGTCTAGGAGACCTGTCAGGTGTGGGAATGCCCATTTCTTCCCCTTGGCTGGATGACAAGGGCCCAGATTGAAAATGTGTTCTGAAACTGGACACCGGGTAACACATTCTTCCAGAGAACGGTTTATTCGGAATTGACTTAAATCTCGAGAAACGGAGCCATATGAAAGAAAATGATTTCCGACTACTGAATTTTAATTAAACACAGAAATGATGCCATGGTCACAGTGTTTCATAATAGGAGAGAATTTCGGAGTCTCTTCTCCATTCAAAAAATGTGTCATTCTATTTTTCACATGTGTACACCACATTTACCTTCAGATAAAACTGAATTAATTCATAAAACATGTGGAAAATAAATTTTTTTAAAAAGGAGCATTTTGGAAAAGAAGTCTTTGTTGTACCTTTGGGACTTCTGACCACGGAGCTCTCAGACCCTTGGCTTCTGCTGAATACCAGGGAGCAGGGGTGGAGAGGTGCCGGGGGTGGGGAGGCATTGAGGGATGTTTCTGTAGCTCTTGTTTCAAACACTAAGCCTTGAATTACATGCACGCCATCCCCCCTTTGTTCCGGTTTCGCTTCTAATTCATTTTTGTGACCTGCTGTCCTTTTTGAAAAGAATAATGGACAGGAGGCTCAGAAAGCTCACCAAGAGCTTGACTGCTGGGCACAATTCATCTTTGCAAATCAAGTCAGAGCCCAGTTTTTAAAGAAACAATAGCCGGACAAAATGCATCATGATAGAAAACTGTTTCTGCTGGCAGCCTCATTAGGGGTGACTTGAGCCCACCAGGTAAAACAGCATCCGAGGTTGCTCTGGTGTTGAAGAAGCAAAGCCCAGGCTGGTCCCACGTGGACGAGGCAACAGGGAGAATCTAGACAATCCAGATTCAATGGGAAATTCTGGACAGTTGCCTCTTTGTTATGGTGGGAGCGTTCTTGGAGATCAGGGCAGAGACAAGATCTGAGAACTGGAACAGGGACAGGTTGGGGGTGGGGTGAGATCCAGGCCAGTGATTTGAAACACTATATATCAGAACCATGCAGGAGCTTTTACAAAACGCCAATGCCCAGAGGGTTTTTTTCAATTGATCTGGCATGAAGCTCGGGCCTCCTGTAATTTAGAAGTGGCTCCAGGTGATGGTAACGCTCCTCTGGGGCTAGAAAACCACGGTGATAGATGACAGACGTCTCTAGGGGAAGGAGCAGGTGCGGGTAGGGAGGTGAGTCTGCCCCGAGGCCTCACTTACAACTCCGAGTGGGGCCCTAATGGCTGAGGTTCTAAAGCCATTCCTGCTGATGGAAGTCACATACACACGGCCTGATATCAAATAGTCTTTCTACCAAGAGAAAGCTACTACCCAGTTTCGTTACCACCAGTTCCAGAGGTTGCTTTCCCAAGAGCGGGCATGGATACTACTCATTGATCTCTGCTTTTACGGGTGTCAGCAGGCTTTCTGTCACCCAATACTGATTTTGTGTCTGTTACAGGCGGCAGGTAAAGAAGAGGTTTCTGGGACCTTTGGGTTAAAGAAAGTTAAAGAACTCTTAGGGTGCTGACAGGTCGTGCTCGGGTTGGTGCTTATACAGAGCCCCCCGGGGGAGAGGCAGGCCGTGGAGGATGCGGGACGTTTGCACCTACAGCCATGGGACTGATCCGTCTGACAGACCCAGGTCTCTAGTCTAATGGAAAGACTCAGAAACTGCAACTGTAATTTATGACTGTGTCAGTGAAATATTTGTCTGGTGATAGAGGAGACACCTGATAATTAGTATTTTGACTAATCTGTGATTTCAGTGACAAGTTATTTTGACTACTGTCAATTCAAAAATGGGAAATGTTTTATCAGTGGCTATAGTCTCCTACTGCAGGTGACACTCAGCTAAGAACTAGTAGTTGATATCCATGAATGATGCTTGGATTGGAACTACGTTAGCTCAGAAGAGCTCACTAATAGATTTCTCAGGGTCTCTTGTGGATAAGATCATGGTTTAATAGCCACCTGAGAAAATCCTGCAATTCTTACCAAAAAAGGTGGAGTTCCTTTGTGAATGGGCTATGTGCTGGCATTTTTTTAGAGGCTGTAGACTGAAGATAGAGCCTTGTATTAGATTTTTTCTCAGGGGGGCTGGAATCTAAATTTAAACAAAATCAGCTGTTTTTATCCTCAGTTGCCTGCTGAAATCATCTGGGGAGTTTTTTAAATGCCAAGCTGCATCTCAAACCAAATGATTTAATAACTCTGCAGGGAGGGGGAGAAGTTTCCAGGCATCAATAATTTGTTAAGCTCTCTCGGTGATTCCAGTGTGACCAGGGGTAAATGCTTGTGACCTACAGCTCTCCATAGGGCACTCGATTTCTCCTACTGCTCTAGCTTGACCCTGGAGGGCTCAAGATAAGCAGAAAAATTTCTAGAAACCTTTCAAGAAAAGCCATATGAAAGAATCCTAATGTATATGATAATCATAATGTATATGACATACATAGAATGCATTTGATCTTATGTATAATGGACCCAGTAGTAGAAGTAGTTAAGACTGAGAACAACAATGACCTTATAGATTCTCTCAATCATAAGGAAAACTGGGTGAAAAAGTCAAGTCTCCCCCAACACAAGTGATGTGGAGGAGAAATGACTCCTGGACAAGCCAATTTTATCCCAAGTTCAGACTGCAGATATTGGCAGGCGTCAGTGCCTCCTTCTGCAGAACAGAGGCCATGGTGAATTTACTTGAAAAAGATCTAAAGACAAAAGAGATAATAAGTAAATAAACTTAAAAAACCCTTGCTAATATAACTGAAGTCAGACTGAAAAGGGGATCAGCTTTGAACTTCATAAACCCAGAGAAAACTAAGGAGAAAAATCACTGATTATTATAAGACTTTAAGAACAACAGCCACTCTGGAGGCAGGTGCTGGCTTATAGTCTGAAGATCTTTGAACGTTTGGGATGCCAGCTGGTGAAGGGCAAATCTTCAGAGTGGAGAGCCTCAGCGATGTCTTATAATCAGCTCTGGAGGCAGATGGAAGTGTGATGTCCTCCAGTCTTCTCCTATCATGTTCTTTCTGCAACAGTGGGACCCAGGTTATGGGAGAGAATGGGGGGGGGGCGGTAAAAAGTGGCCTTATTTCCACATGGAAGGGAAAAAAACCCACCATCTCTCTATGGCTAACAAGGAGAAAGAGGAGAGAAACCTTCCAAGAGAGAGCCTTTATTCTGTAAATGTCCGATGTATGGGGCCCAGAAAATTGAGAGGTAAGTAAAGAAAAATTTTTAGCTGGAGACATTTCTAGTTATGTTGATTCACTTTTATTCTTTACCATATTTATTCTATAACAACCAGATTACTCCAGGGGAGAAATAGAAAATAAACCAATTTGTGAAACTCACCAGTTATGGGCCAGTAGAAAATCTCAGTGTGAAGCATTTTAACTATTACTCCTGAGGAATTTAAGAGCAGTAACCAAAAGATTTATTATTTTTAATGTCTATTTTGTTATGACTGGTTGTAAAACTTGGGTTGTTTTCATTATTTATGTATTACTTCAAAAACAATGGCTAATATACTGAGGTACAGACAACGGATACCCATCACACTTTTAAAGAAGTCTTTTATCTATGGAAATAATAAAAGAAAGTTCTGATCTACACAGAATTATATGCCAATTATATCTCAATAAAGATAGAACTGCAATATTAAAAAAAAAAGGTCTGATAGAACTTAATATTCTGAGGATGTAAAGGAGTAGTCTTGTAAATATTTTAACACATAATTTTATAATCTCTCATTTATTTCTCCCTTTGTATAAAGCTTTCCCCATTCACTTTAAGAACGAGTTCATCACTGAAACCACAGGCCAGAGCACATCAGTTAAAAAGAGTAATTAGCACCAGAGAAACCCTGTCATACTTCACTTAAAGGAAACTGCCAATAAGAAGTACTGTTCTCTCCCCAGAAGAACGCAGTTCTGTTTCCCAAGATGACCACAAATGAAGGCTATACTGGGCTTACTGGGAGGAAATCATTCTGTAAGATAGAGGGCCGATCCTCCTTGATGACACAATTAGCACGTGCATGTATCCTCTCTACATAATTTACTGAGCCTGTCATATTCTCCATGGTGCGTGAGGAAGGGGGTAGCATGGCCCCATTCATGTGAAGCTATTCTCTGGTTTCACTCACAGACAGCCGATCTAAAGTCGGATAGTGCCAACTTTTCTTGTGCATTGCTGGGGATCAGAAGGAATGCCTGGTGTATTTTGACATTCAAACTTTCATTACTTTTGCTTCTTCTCAAGCTGTTTGGCATTCCACTTAGAAGTAAGATAGACTGTCTGGGAAATAATGTGATACCAAAACACAGTCAACACACACTTCTTATGACTGTCCTACTTTCAACCTAGCCTGCCTTCTTGCTTCCCCAACCACAGCGTATGTTCACTTGGGAAAGTTAACTGTCTTTAATGTGAGTCAACCGAAGGAAGCAACATGGCAGGGATAAATAGGCTTCTAAAATCATGTAATATGGTCCAAAACCAAACATAAATATTTTCTCATTCAGTGTTTTAGATTATCTGTGTAATTCCCTCCCTTAGCAGAATCAATCAAGAGTTAACTGTGTTGTGCCTAATGGCCAAAGTTTCCTTATTTGGGGAAGAAGGACATACTTTCCTTTGGAATTCATGTATACTGATCCTAAAAATGCAAAATTCTCAAGCTCTTTAGTTCTAGAGAGAGCTCTGTGTCACTTATGGATGGCAGGTTTTCCAACTCTGCTGGAGAGGAGAGAGGACAGACTCTGCATAACAGAAGCTACTACTGGGTACTCCAACTGAGGCTTATTTGGCCATTAGTCTACTTGTAATCCAAAGTATCTTCCCCAACACCTTAAAACTGCAAAACGAGGGGCACCTGGGTGACTCAGTGGGTTAAGCCTCTGCCTTCGGCTTGGGTCATGATCTTAGGGTCCTGGGATCAAGCCCCACATTAGGCTCTGCTCAGCGGGAAGCCCGCTTCCCCCTCTCTCTCTGCCTGCCTCTCTGCCTACTTGTGATCTCTCTCTCTCTTTCTGTCAAATAAATAAATAAAATCTTAAAAAAAAACTGCAAAAAGATCACAGAATAATTAAGGAGTTCTGAAAATTCAAGTACATTTCCAAATGTATAGTTGAGCAATTATTTGATGTCAATGGTTTTATATACATTAATTCAAGCTATCAACCCACATGAATCTGGCATATAGATAAGTAAATATTCATCTCTGATGTGTGGCTTTTGGTTTCCTTCCAAAAGCCAAATGATAGTTTCCATTGCATTGCTTTTAAAACATTCCCTCCCACTCCAAAATGCTGCCCTGGATACAAAGTGAGGATTTTTATTCACTTTTCAAAAAAAAAAAATTACTTTAATAAGAATATTACATATACAAAGAGTTAAAAGCCAAACTATGCTACAATTCTTGTAATAAAAAATCTCAGTCTCTTGTATCCTATCTTATCTTTTCCTCATCCCTCAGAGGTAATTCCTTTCAACTCTTTGAGCCGTTTCTTCTGGCATTAACTTCCATATTTCTCAGTAGTACAAATACTATTACCTTTTAACATATCTGCTTTAGATACTGACTACTGAAAAAAAGTCTGAATTTCCTTTATGATAAGTGAATATTCTTCCCCTGTTTCCAATATAATTAGACTTCAGCTTTGGTTAGGTCCATACATATTCAGTGTTTTCATTATAATGCCTATGTATGAATTGTTCACTGCTGAACCAGAAAGTTAATAGGACTCCATTTCCTCTTGAATTATATTTTATTGTTCCTAGAGTTAATAATCACTTTTTTTATTTACTCATTTTTTTGGGAAACATCTGGTTGTTTTTCCACAACCTCCAACAACTCTATAAATATTTCTCAGTGTGATTTTCTACATGGTCAGATTTCTAATTTAATGTTTTGGTCTGTTTCTCCCCTGGACATGTCATACCTCCTAGAGTCTTCTGGTGGTTTTCTGCTCCCATCTTGACTGGCTGTGTTCCGTCTAGGAGCAGAGCTGTCACGCTGGGATTTCCTTTGAGTCTCATACTGGAGGTTTACCTCATCTCTTTCCCATATTGGATCTCCATTTGTCTTCCTCTTTCTTGGTTCACTCTTGTTGGCTGTGTGAACCACATTCTTTAACTTTTTTGAATAATGGTGCAGAGGGATACATTTTTGTGTGTGCTTGCATGCCTGAAAATGTCCTTTCCACCTTCCCCTTTACATGGTAGTCTGGCTGGATATAGAATTCTTGATTACAGACATTTTCTTTCAGTTTCTTGAAAGCACTGCTCTATTGTCTTTCAGCTTCCAATGTGTCTTTTGAGAGATTCTATATTATTTCATCCCTTTTCCTTTACATTTTCTTTTAGTATCTTGAAGGCACTGCTCTATCGTCTTTCAGCTTCCAATGTGTCTTTTGAGAGATTCCATACTATTTCATCCCTTTTCCTTTACATTTTGTCCCTTTGTTTTCTCCAGATGCTTCTGGGTATCCTCTCCTTCTCCCTAGTGTTCTAAAATTTCATTATGATGTACCTTGGAGTATAACATTGTTCACTCATTGTCTGAGTACTTGGTAGCTTTTCAAACTAGAAATAAATATCATCTTAGGAAATGCTATTCTGTTTCTTTTAAAATTTCTTCTTCACTCTCTTTTAAGTTCTGTCTTTCTGTAACTCACATTAATTGGATCTTGTGCATTCTGCATTGATAGTCTAATTTCTTACCTTTTCTCCCTCTATGCTGTCTTTCTTTGTCCTATATTCTGAGAGATCCTTCCATTGATAGACATTATTTGGCTACACCACTTAAAATTTCCAAGATGGGATTGGGAGGGAGACAAACCATAAGTGACTCTTAATCTCACAAAACAAACTGAGGGTTGCTGGGGGGAGGGGGGTTGGGAGAAGGGGGGTGGGGTTATGGACATTGGGGAGGGTATGTGCTTTGATGAGTGCTGTGAAGTGTGTAAACCTGGCGATTCACAGACCTGTACCCCTGGGGATAAAAATATATGTTTATAAAAAATAAAAAATTAAAAAAAAATTTCCAAGTGTTTTTCCTTAGTCTTTAATTGTCCTTTTTTTTTTTTTTTTAACATACCTTCTTTTTCTTGTTTTCTGTTTCCTCTCTTAGCTTTCTGAGCATTTTAATTATAGTTTTTGACATTTGATTCTGTTCTGTTCAGTACTGTTTCTGTTTCCCCTGAGCTCTGTTTTCTTCTTTATTTTGGTTTCTGTATTTCATGTTGGAGACTTTATTCAAATGTCACATGGTCCTTTTGTGTCCATTGATATTTAAGAGTGAGGCACCAAAAAGATTCTCAGAAGTTCTCTGGGTTATAGGAAGGATGGAACACTAAAGGGCTTTACTGCAGGGCAATAGGATAGCCAGCTAGCATTTTGGGGGGAATATTCACATGTCAGTACCTGTAGTTCTTGTGTGGTTCCATTCTTCATGGAAGGAACCTATACTCTTCTGCTTAGGAGATATGATTCTGGATGTCAGTCTGCTAGAGCTGGGGTGGGAAACAATACTGGAAGAGTCTCACTGTTCACTAGGAAGTGTACTTAATCCCCCCCTTTTAAGTCCAACATCCTTTCCTCCTTGGTGCCTGGTGTCCTTAATCTAGAATGTATTTATTCTTCCCCCTGCCCCCCACCCAGGACAAAAACCTGTGTTTTCCATGGAGGTGGGAGGAAAATTTATCTTTTACTCATGTGGGGTGGAGGTAAAATTCTGAGGGTTCTATCTATTCCTTATACAGATTTTAAATACCCTCCCCTCTTTATAGCCACAGCATTCTTCCTCCTGTGGTGCTCAAGGTATCCAATTTCTAAGACTCTTCAAGACTCCACAGAAGAGAGCCTTTTTGCTTGTCATCTTCCTTCCTCCCCTTGTGTGTGATGAAGAGGATCAACTTTATTCTTCCTGGATAACTCATTAACCATTCTATTTGCTTTCTCTTTTATATTTTTGTCATTCAGGATGGTATTTATCTCTTTGCTTAATTGAAAATAAAGTTTTTGTTCCTGCTTTTGTTCTCTCTGGTGTGTGTGTGTGTGTGTGTGTGTGTGTGTGTGTGTGTATGTGTGTGTGACATGGGAAAAGGGTCCTAAGTTACAGGATCAAAAAGACAAGGGCACAATTCCTCAAATTATCTGTATCCAATATCAAAATAGCTATCTGTACTAAAATGGATATTCAACTCATTGAATAAAAAGTCTAATAAGTTGTTTGCTTATAATATAGGAACAGTGTTTTTTAAGGCAATAACATATAACTGGAAAGAGCACAAACTCTGGGGTTGGAAGGAGCTGAACTTGAATCTGGGCTCTGAGTTTACCTAGCTTTCTCATTTTGGGAATTTTACTTAACCTATTAGACTTTAATTTATCTACATTATTACTAAATTCAAAGTCATAGTAAGAATTCAGTGACTATATAGTAAAGTTTTTAGCACAGTGCCTGGCACTTTGCAGCTTAATAATTTAGGAATCTTGAAGACATAGTCCTATGAACTGAACTGTGCCCCCCAAATTCCTATGTTGAAGCCCTAACCCCCAACAAGACTACATTTGGAGACAGGGCCTATGACAAGGTGATTAAGGTTAAAGAAGGTCACAACGGTGGGGTACTAACCCAATAGGGATGGTGCCTTTGTAAGAAGAGGAGAAGACACCAGAGCTCTCTATCTCTATCATGTGAGGACACAGTGGGAAGAAGCTATCTGCAAGTCAGGCAGAATATTCTCACCAAGAGTCAAAACTGACCATGACGGCACCCCAATTTTAGACTTCCAGCCTCCTGAACTGAGAAAATACATTTCTGTTGCTTAGGCCATCCAATCTATGGTATCTGTTACAGCAGCCTGAGCTGAAAAACAAAATGCCTGTCACAAGGAAGGTGCTTAGTTATGAGTTATGGAATGAATGGCTGTTTTTCCCTAGAAAGTTCTATTTGTTGGATATAATCTAGGAACTCAAAGTGGAAGACAAATTACTAAATTATGCTTCCAAACGTTTAGCACTCTGATTAATTGATGTTTTCCAGAGAGTATTTGACATTGAGAAATCTAATAACTTGCAGACGACCAAAACAGAAACCTTAGCCAGGGTTAGGACTGTTTCAGAACCTTTCACAACACTAAAAATTGTCTCTAGACATCATTATCATCATTGTCATCATTATAATCATCCTTTGTATTTACTGCAAAAACATCTACTCTGATGTGCTCAAAGCATTTTTGAGACCATCCAGCTATACGCATAATATCCACACTTTCCACTTCTATACCCTTATCATTCAATGGTATTAGATACCATTAGATATCATTAATCTAACCTGTGACCTGAATTTTATATAACTTTGACTTAATTTAAAAGAGTTATCTTTATCAAAAACTAGAGGGACTGAATCAAATTTCTTGGCAAACATGTATAAAATAGTTGTTCACCTTTTAAATGTAATTGGGTTATTTCATAATTGTTATATATTAGAAACTGCTTCACATTATAGGACTGTAATAATCCTTAGGCTAATGAATTCATATAACACAGTTTAAAATGGACCATCAAGTCCTCTCCTTTTATTATAATAATAATGTCTACATCCTGAAGAGCACTTTCAAATAATGGTGTTAGTAATGGTCCTATACAACTTAATTATGTGCAGGAATTTAATTATTTGGGTCTTTAGGACTGGGAAGATTGCAAGTTTTACTGCTATCTGTATATGAAAAGATGACTTTAGAGGTCTCTTCATTGTTTTCTTCTTAAAAGGCATGTGACTTCATCAGGCACAAATCACCTAGAGGATAAGTTAAATATGAGGACGCTGGTAAATTTCCAGGAAATGAGAAGTTAAGGAGTTCCAGTGGTTAATTTATTACCTCAGCTGAAAATTCATTCTTCATTGCCAGCTCTGCAAAAATTGAGATGGACACTTTAAATGCTTTCCTTTGTCAGCTAGTATGAGGTTACATGTGGTCAGGGAGAGATGTCAGCAGAGATGTCACAGGAGATGAGGCACCTCGTAGTGAACAGCGTTTCCTGGCACCCAAGGGCAGATCTGAGCATGTTCCACCATCACCACACCACAGTGACTTCTCTGCCATTTAATGAGTCATAGTTCTTCCCTCTCCAACGAGGTAAGGATTTATAGTCCTGAGGTGGGGAGGCAGGGGAAGGCTCTTCCTTGGATAGTTTGTCTAAGCTTTAAGGGTTATGACTTCTCCTTATAATCTGATTTTCTTATCTTCTCTAGAGATGTTTATTTTTTACTGGCCAATCTCTTATTGCTCCAATCCCTGGCTCTAAATAAGAATTCTTTATATTCAGTTTTCCCAGTTCAAGTTACTGTGTGTTTTTTCTCTCCTAATTGGACCGTGAGTGTTAGACAAGGGCATTGAAAATGAACTTGCTCCAACTTGAAAATATCAAGTGAATATCTCTACAACATCTGGCAAATGCAAAACAAAGCAAGGGAGCTGCCCCTTTGCCTTGAATCATCCAGTGCTGAGTTACTGGGTTCAGCACCTGTGCATGGTGTTCCAAGCTTCCCACCGATGGTCCTGGTCTTGCTCTAACGCTCAGAAATCTCAGTTTTCCCTTCTCTGCTGCCAGCATTCTTTACTCCAGGCAAATCTGCATGGTGCCCCCCAGAAGATGACCTAATCCTCATTACCATCCATGCCCTTTTTTTGTGTGTGATGATCTCCTTCTAGAATGGTTATTTTCTTCCTCTGAACCAGTCCTACCACCTTATAAACAGGGCTTACCATTCGTTTCTCTAAAAAAAAATTTTTATACATGAACCTTAACACATAGGATTTGCTTGTTTGTCCTGCAATTGCTCTTGGCAGTTCTGGGGCTCTGGTGTTAGTGAGATATAAAATAAGCATTTCAAATGTTTGAAATCTTCTTTATAAGTCTGTCGAGACTCTGACAGTAAATCACAAACTCCTCCAAAGCAGGAACTTTGTCTTTTATTTCTCTCATATGTCTTCTTGAGGGACCTGGTTCTATGCTCATTGAGGCTTCTTTCTTGGTCCGAGCTAACTGAATGACTAGGGACTGCAGGAACCTTAAGTTCTATGTCAGTTCTTGGACAGATGATGTCAAAACAACACGATGTGTTGACAACAGCGGTGGGAGAAGGAAAATGCACAAAGAAGTACACATACTGTTGAGGCATTTGTGATGTTAAAAATGCACGTCGCCCATTTTATACATTTCCCACTTAAGTGTAGTAGTCGGAAGTGAACTCCATTCAATAAGGCGTCAACACTGGATCAAGAAGAAGAGTCAGCTGACAGTTATAACAGAGATGAGGCTGTGATTAAAAGCCAGCATGGCTGGGATACAGACTGGCTCTGGCTACTGCAAGAAGCTTCTTAAATAGTTTTCTCAACACCTTTGATGCCTCAATTGGCAAGTCTGTGTCACAAGTGGCGAGCTGGGACACAGCCACAGCATCAGTACTGAAGCCAAGCTTGGAGAAGCATTAGCTCTGCAGGGTTGGAAATGTACAAGTGGCAGAGAGCAAAGGCAGGCTAACCAGCCTGCACGTGGGGAAGGACAGGCAAAGGCTTCTCAAGGAAGATGTAAGGTGCTAGTACCTACACTATAAATACTGCTAAAGCAGCAAGCTACTCCACTTGAGGCTTGTGGACCTCATAGATAAAGTAACTCATTCTGAACTGGAGGACCACAAATTCTGGAGAGCAAAGAAGCAGAACTGTGAACAGGGACCAGGCCAGTAGCTAACTTTCCAGAAGATGTGCATAGGTACAATGAGTAAGGAGCTGCTGAACCCTCAGTCCTTATCCTGTAAAAACACAGGAGAGTCAGTGACTCCAACAGCATTCTGCTATGAATACAAAGAGCGGTGAGTGAGACATGTCTAATGTATCAGATGATGTATGGGGGACACTGACCCTGTAAAGGGGAGATGGACTTTCCTGGTCATCAGCTGGTAGCACCTAGTTTTTAGTTGCCTAAGTGATAGTATTACAGTGACACAAAAGGAATAAAACCCAAACAAAAATGATCTGGCAGAAGGCAAGATGGGATTTTATTCTGTAATATTTCCAGACACTTAGAGAACATTTCCCACATATTTTAAGTCAACATTGACATGATCAGTGCTGAGGACAGTCATTGATCCCCTCGATCTGAGAAGCTTCCTTCATATCTGATATCAAGAAACATTCCTCTTTATGGTGTAGTCTCTCCAAATTATGGCCTCAGTGTCCAAAGACATCTTACTAATCAATGAGAGAAGAACTGAGGTCAGTTCTTAATTTCTTTAAAAAGAACTTAACTTGAGTTAAAATTACATAGAAAAATCCTATGAAAATAGTACATTTAATTTTAACTGAAAAAAAAAACCCATAAATTTAGTTTCAGGGCATTTTAGTAATGTGAAAATCTCTCTCTCTCTCTCTCCCGCTCTGGCCCTCCCATCCTCTTCCACCCCAAACACAAATCATACCTGGCTGCTTATTTCCAATGATCAAAAAACACTACTACTGGTTGTAATAATTTAGCAATTCTGTACATGCAGTGAGATTGTTGACAATATTTACCTGACGGGACCACAAGGGAAGATTTATCAACTAAATTTAGTATTTCAGCAACATGGGTTCAAAGTAAATGTTACTTATATCATCACTGAGATTTCCCCAAGAAATATTTTCTAAATTTAAAAGGATCCTTGGTTCATCCTCAGATTAAAACAAAACAAAACAAAACAACCAGTGAGCATTTGATTTTTGTTGCTGTTAAATTCTACAGCTTGATTAAATGCCAGTATCTGAGGATTATATATGCCAAGGCAGTGCCGTATTTTGATTTCTGGTGCTTTATCTTATCTGAATATGGAAGTGATTTATGGAAGGTTGTGTCTAGGGTAGTAGCTGCAGCAGTAAAGAACTGTTCTATTTGAGGTCTGCTTGGTAATGTACCTGATACAACATCACGTACTGTAAGACTCCATACCCATGCACAATTACCAGTACTGATGTAGAACAGGAGTGGGCCATGTGTATCTGATTTTCAGAGGACAAGAGAACAGCCCTCTAGTCATACACCCCAGCCTTGTGCTTTTTATCAGCCTGCATTCCAAGCTTTTCCACTCAAGGCATTCAAGAGTTACCCGTAGGCACAGCTTCCCTGACCCCAGAGCAATGTTAGAAGCCCTGCCCACTCCAATGATTCAGGATGAGCAAGGTCATACATTTACTACCTCTAATGGATTATGGACATCTGGTTTGGGTAATTCATGGTTATGGTTATTTCCTTATTTCCTTTATTGCAAGAGCAGCAGACAACTGCAGAATGAGAATGTTTGATTTTTCAATAACTCTCTGCCTATAATACCACATAATGAGGCAAAAGTGCCTTCTTCGGATTTTGCTTTGGAGGCAGTATAGCCTAGAAGATTGATCATGGATCAAATTTTAGAAATTCAGTGTTCTTTTTAAAAATCATATTATTCAATTTAATATCACCATTAATGGGACTGATGAACAATATGTAATTCCTGGTATGAAGTATTATGATATCTTCAACACTTGTATTACTACCAAAGATTCAGAATGTGATCACAAAGAAACAGGAAACAAATCTTATTATTTACATAAATGACCATAGCTAATGGTCATTCAGGATATTGTCAGTTCCTCCCATGTGGCTTTCCCAAGACATACCTACATGGCACTTTACAAAGTATCATATACATATAGGATATAGGAGTTACAAATAGACCCAAACCTATAAAAGCTCAGTACAGGATAAGTGTTTTTCTTCCTCACAAAAGTCAGACTGCTTAGAAGAAGGAATTTTTCTGCACAATAATTCTTGAGCCCAACTCTTGCCATGCGGTGGTACTCCTCCATCTTTAGAGTAGAGACAGGAGACAGAGAATATAAAGGGTGAAGAAGTCTTTCATGGGACTTACTTTAACACAGACACCCACATTCTACTGCATAGAACTGTACATTGACTTCTGTTAGAATTTCCCAAATCCATTACCTTCATAAGGTTTTTCATCTGGTTGGTACACTATGAGATCTCTACCACTCAATACATTTTCTGTAGTCCAGAGAAGGCTTTTGGCTGTAGTTATCACACATTTATTACTTTCTAGATTTTCCTCATTCTCTACTTAGGGAGATTCAAACTTTTGACAAAAAACTTTCACATTATTATTACTTTCTGTGTTTCTCCACAATGGAAGTTTACCAAAGGTTGAATTTACACACAGTGTTTCCTATATTCATACCTTCAGTGATTCTTTACTTCGGAGAATTTCCAATAAAGCCTAAAATTATCCTTAATGGCTGAAAAGCTGTCTATGGACATTTCAAGAGTCTCATTTCAGTGTGAGTTCTTGATCTAGACTGAATAGAAGTGTTCTTCCAAAATTCCCACGTTCAAACCTAATCCCCAGTGTGTTCGTATTTTGAAGCGAAGGCCTTTGGGAGATGATGGTCAGGAGAGCAGAGCCCTCATAAATGGCATTAGTGTCCTTATAAAAGAGGTCCCAAAGAACTCCCTTGACCCTTCCTCCATGTGAGCACAAAACAAGAAGATGGCT
Source organism: Mustela putorius furo (assembly GCF_011764305.1). NCBI lineage: Eukaryota > Metazoa > Chordata > Mammalia > Carnivora > Mustelidae > Mustela > Mustela putorius. The sequence goes on from NW_025421998.1 coordinate 19,847,836, forward strand.
GTCTATGAACCAGGAAGAGAATCCTCACCAGACAACAAAATTTGCCAGTCCTTTATCTTAGACTTTCCAGTTCTCTGAACTAAGAGAAATAAATGGTTGCTATTTATGCCACACGGTCTCTGATATTTTTCTTATAGCAGCCTGACTGGACTAAGACAGTTCTCTTATGAATAGTGAGGAACTTCCTGAGGAACATCCTTGTGCATGATCTTAACAGATTGTAAGCCCTTTTCTGAGTTCTGCTACCTTTTCTTAACCCTGACATGTGGCTGAAAGTTTCCCTACATACATCATCTTTATACTTTCTCCCCTCTGAGTTCTCTGATGTTCTCAAAGGTATGACTTCTGGCTGAAAGCATTCCAAGACCCATGACATTTATAGGGCTGTTCACATGATTAAGTTGTCTGATATAATATTTTATATCTGGATAAAAGTATTTCCATATTCATTACATTCATATGTTTAATTCTGTGAGTCTTCTGATCCTGATGTTTAACTCCTAGTGGAAATCTTCCCAATTAACAGGGTTCTCACATGTGATAAAGGGGATCAGAATATGCTATCCCCAAACATGCTACTTTTACGTATTATTTTGAGCTGAAGGCAACTTAAAAACAGCAAATGCAGAAAAACATCTCCACCTTCCCTCTTTCTACCCAAAGGCAGAGAATAACTCTTCCTTTGTGAAGGTGTTCTTCATCCCCTCTCCAGGAGAAAGAGAAGATTGGCCCCAACTAACATCTGTATAAAGAGCCTTTTTCTGAAATGACTTTATCTTACATTCATTTGCCCACATATTTACTTTCCCAGAATTTGCCACTACTTGAAGCTCAAGACCATTTTCCTTTGTCTGGACACTTCTCTGCAAATGTATTGCTCTGTTGTTAAAGTGGTGTATAAGCCTCCAGGTCTGACCACCTATTTGGGGTTTTCATTTCATTTCTGTGAGACCCCTCCATGTGCATATGAAAGAACATTTTTCCTGTTAATGTCTTTAAATTTACATGGTCCCAGACACTGAACCTGAGAGTAAAGTTATTTTTCTTCCCCTTAGCTTTTTACATGTGACAACACTCTGAAAATCTTCCCACATCATTTATAGGATATCTCATCTTTCTGAGTTTTCTGACACTTTCATAAGGTGAGACTCAAATTTAGAGTTCTGATCTCAAATTCTCAATACAGAGTAGATATGGCCAGCAATGAACTGTCCCGGGTACTGAAATTCTTCTTAGTTCGTCACTGAGAGGACCATTCAGTACAAGTAATGAGAGGAATGGCATAGTCAGGAGGGCCTAGCAAAAATAACGAGGGTCGTTGCATTGGAAGAACAGCCTAGTAGGACCCTAACTTTGTGAATAAGTCTGCTCACCTCAACTCCGTCCAACAGTGCAATATCTTCTAGTTCTTCCTGAAGATGTCCCTTCAGGACATCATCATCATCATCATAATCCACATGCCATAATTTGGTTGTAAAAGCAGCAGGAAGTGTGTACCACCATTAAATACTTGTTTTAGGATCTTCCCAACCAAGACATACCAGAATTTTGTAATGCCTAAACTCCTTTTGTGGTCTCACAATGTCTATCATCCACATGTCAAAACTCCTGAATTACACAGATTTATACATTAGATTGGGGGCTCCATATCACTACAAAGAAAGCCATAAAAGTCAAAGATGGAGCGGGGGGACATAAGTATTCTAAAGTGTTTAAATGAGAGAACAAAGAAAGGATATTATGCACACCAGAGCAATCCAGCTTATTGTAGATTCTTATTTGGGAAATGGAAAAAATAGAATGAAAGTTTGAAACCTTCTGCCTCTGATATTCACGCTTGAAACTCTGAGCAGCTGGACTCTAGAGGCAGGAAGTCTGATGCTCAGAGCCCTGTCATGAAGTGTCTTTGGGGTTGATAATGAGTCACACACATCACCCTCTCTGGAAAGCAAGCTTGTAAGGAGCAGACACTCCCATCTAAAATGTTCGGCTCTGGAGCTAGTACATATTTTGATTAAAGTGAAAAAATTACATGGGCTCGGAGGATGTTTTTCTCATAATATTACTGTCTTATTTATATAAAAGGAATAACTACAGTACATGGTGTTGTTTATTCTTACTGAGTATATATGCCAAGCATGAGAGTGGAGCTTATTAAGGCCTGTCAGGCAAACTGGTTCTGGCAGGGCTACTGGAGGGAAGATGACAGCTGGCTGGCTGGGGTGTTATTTTGGAAACTTTGAAGAAGTTTCATGATGAGAGCACCATGTGAGCATTTTAAACATCGCCCTCTTCCAACAGACACATGTAAAGATGCTCAACTTCTGGTGGGAATGCAAACTGGTGCAGCCACGGTGGAAAAGAGTATAGAGATGCCCCCAAAAGTTAGATATAGAATTACCCTATGAGCCAGTAACCACACTACCGGGTATTTACCCAAAGAATACAGAAAACTAATTCAAATGCATACAAGCACCCTCACGTTTATTACAGCATTATTTACAATAGCCAAATAATGGAAGCAGCCCAAGTACACACTGATAGATGAAAGGATAGAGAGGATGTGATACAGACCTAGATATAGATAATGGAATATTACTCAGCTATAAAAAAAGAATGAATTCTTGTTCTTAGCAACAACACAGATGGAGGGGGAGAGTAAAATGCTAAGCAAAAAAATCAGAGAAAGACAAAAACTGTCTGATTTTACTGACACATAGACTTGAAGAAACAAAGCAAACAAGCAAAGGGGGGAAAAGATAGACAAACGAAGAAAACAGACTCTTAACTATAGAGAACAAACTGATGGTTACCAGAGGGGAGGTGAGTGGGGAAATGAGGGAGATAGGCGATGGGGATCAAATGGTACACTTATCACGATGAGCACTGAGTACTGGAGGGATTTACTGAATCACAAGCCTGTACACCTGAAATAATAGAACACTGCATGTTAGTTGTATTGGAATTAAAATAAAAAATTAAGAATAGAAAATACTCAACATCATTAACCATCAGGGAAATGAAGACAAAACCACAGAGAGATATCATCTCACACCTGTCAGAATGGCTTGATTCAAAAAGGTGAAAAGGATAACATGATCTTCTCCTTCCTTTATGCATAAAATCTAGAGGGACAGCAGTAAGGGAGGAGTGCTCGACACTCTGAGGATAGAAAATGTCAAGTGTGACTTCTCTCTCTGTTAGGGTACCATGCTTATTACTGCTTCTGGGCTTTTGTTCATGAATGGGAGGATTCTGGTCTCTAGTACTGTGGAACTGAGATGGGCAAACTGTAAGTTTGCTGTTTAAGCTGCCTGTTTCCTATGATAGGCCTCAAAATGCCAAACATAATTGCAATCACTGTTTTCAAATAGTCATCATAATAAATTCAGAATAGTTACCTTCTTTTCACACATTTTGCTGGAAGAAGGACAACATATTCAATGTAATTAGTATCATTTAAATAATTGCCTAATACTTAGCACTATCCAGGTGGAGATTTAATACAAGGACCATCTTAGAGAAAAGTTCATCTGACTATGTATGACTTTCTAAGATGTTTTAATAAATTAGGAGAAAGGTCCCCTCTATATATAACCTTCAGGCAGATGTCATCTAAAGCATTGTGGGAAGATAAATACTTAATTCTTCATAATCTTGAAGGAGGTGAAAACACAATGCTTATTATCTACAAACCATCTCAATGATTAATATCCCACAGGACCAGAAAGTTCTTTTTATACCTGAACCCAGATTTATCCTTCCCTTGCTATTTAATGAATTCTCCAGAGATAAATATCTCTCATACATGATAAACCAAAGACTCATCTATCCAGCTTTTTCCACTAGGAAAGGAAGGAGAAAAACACACCCTTCATAAATCTCAACTTGCCACTTTTTGTAACAGTCAATTTTTTTGAGTTGAAGGGATACGAGTAAATGGTCTCTCAAAGAATATTATTTTTTCTCCATCTATCCACTCATACAACTATCCATTTATCAATCCAACCACCCCCTCCATATTTTTTTAAAAATAATAATAAATTGAAATAATGACTCCTTTATTACAATATTTAAGTCAGGAATAAGGAGAGCTGCTTTGCCTGAAGGGATGGTGGTTAATGGGGAGACCCACATGGCCTTGACCTCCTTTCTCACTTCTTTCCCTCTGGGCATACAACAGAACCACCTCCACACACCCTGTGGGACTCTGAGGAAGATGAGTTCCAAGAAGATGAAGGGACTTGTCCCTGAGTGACGATCAGAATAGCTAAAATCCCATAGGGGTTCTTGGATTTTGGTAGGTCACCCTTTATCTGCAAACCACAAGAGTTAATGAGAGGAAAACTCTGATTCTTGATTTGACTACTTAGGTAGTAGCTGAGTTGAGCATGGCCGCAGCTCCACAAAGTACACCCTGAATTCTTTTTGGAGGTGGATATTTCACTTTCAGATGTGTGTATAAGTCTCAGGATATTTGGTTTAAATTTGAAGTGATGGAGCAGTTGAGAAGTCACTACTGTCTAAACATCTGAAGAACCTCACATGCACAATATTTGAGATGTGGGATCCCAGGAATAACACCAAAGAAGATCATCTCTTCCACAGACGTTTGATAACTATAACCTGTTATTTCTGAACTGGACACTACTCAATTTCTCAGTGTTTCAGTTACCCATTTTTATGAAACACACAACACGATTTTATTTTCTCATGATTTTGAGTCAGGGATGTGGGCAGGGCTCCTCTATGCGGTTCTCCTGCTTCACGTGCATTGACAGTGGTGCTGGAGTACCCAGAAAGCCCAAAATGACCTCACTCCCATGACTGGCGGTCATGCTGGCTTTGGCCGAGAGCTCAGTCAGAACTGTTGGCTGGGACCATTGGCCCCTCTCCATGTGCACTTCTCCACATGGCTGCTACATTGTCTCACAGCATGGTAGCAAGAAGGTTTCAAGAAGTTCTTCAGATTTTGAAGGCATAATCCCATAAGATACAGACTCAGAAGTTATTCAGTGTCACTTCTGTCACATGTGCTCCTTGGTCAAGCAGGCCAAAGAGTCAGCCCACAATGAAAGAGGAATGTCAAAACTCTCATTGTAAATGAACACGTGGAAGGAGAAAATATTTACTAATCATATATGGTTCCTATCTAGACTATATAAAGAATCTAAAAACTCAATAATAGAATCAAATACCCCAGTTAAAAAATGGGCAAAGAACTTAAGTAACCATTTCTCCAAAGAAGACATATAAATGGCCAATAAATGCACAGAAAGAAGCTCATTAGCTACCAAAGAAATGCAAAGGAAACCTCAGTGAGAGAACATCTCACAGTCAGGAGGATGGTTACAATAAAAAAGACAGATTATAACAAAGTTATTGGTGAAGATGTGGAGAACACAGAAATCATCATGCGCCTGGTGGAAATGTAAAATCATGCAGCCACTGTGGAAAGCAGTCTGGTCGTTCCTCTCATGGTTAAACATAAGAGTTAGCTTATATTCCAGCAAATCTACTCCTAGGTATACACCAAAGAAAAATAAAAACATATGTCTGCACGAAAAGTTATACATGAGTGGTCAGAGTAGCATTAGAGTAGCAATATTCCAAATAGCAAAATCAGTGGAAACAACCCCAATGCCCATTCACTGATGAATGGATAAGTAACATGTGGTATAGTCATACAGTGGAATATTATTTGGCAATAAAAAGGAATGAAATATTGAAGCATGCCACCACAGGGATGAGCCCTTAAAACATTATATTAAGGGGGAAAAGTCAGTTGCTAAAGAACACATTGTATATAATTCCATTCATATGAAATGCCCAGAATAGGGGAATCTATAGAGGCAGAAATTCTGCTCCATGGATTGCCTGTTTAAGAGGAAATGTATAAAAATACTTGAGAAGAGCTAACTCTGTGAGCCGAGGATGAGGGCTTTCCTGACAGGGGTGGTTGTACAGGGCTGTGAAGTAGAAGGCAGAGAGAGGTGGAGAAGGCACAGAGAAACCATAGAGGGGAAGGGGAGAGTGAATGCTAATGGGTATGCCATGTTTCTGGGGAAGCTGTAAAGAAAATGCTCTAAAATCAATTGTGCATGATGGCTGCATAACATGTGACTATACTAAGAACCACTGGACTGTACACATTAAATAGGTGAATTTTACGGTATATGAATTATGCCTCAACAAAGCTATTAATGAGCTGGGGAATACTGTTATAGCCATTTGGAAACACAGTGTACCACTCTCAGAGGGATTCGCTGTTTATGCTATGCTAAGTAGAAATCAAAGGGATTAATTAATTATAAACACATATGTTGTATCTTCTGGGGTGGGAAGAATATTTGTTTGGTGTGTGGAAGGCGGTGTTTTTTATGTCAGTATGCTACTGGGCAGGAGAGACCTATTTTCTTTCTTTTTCAGTTTTTTAAATCATTTAGGAACTGAGAGCTCAAAGTTGCTATAAAGTTAAAGTTTTATAACCTCTGTTTATCGGGAAAGGGGTCCTTTGTTCTTGCCCTCTTTCCTTTTAACTGTTCTATGATCAAACAAGAGAACTGAAGTCAGAGTGTTACAACATCTCTGTTGCTAGTTACAGACACATCCAGATAAAACCAAAAAGCCAGCTACAACTCCCTTGTGTGAGAGAGGAGTTCCCGAGCAGGTCATCTCCACAGACGGCAGTGAGCTTGTGATCTGCCAACTCCACGGAGGGAAAGACATCAATGGCAGCACCTCTGTTTGGAGGTTCCGGGCCCTCCCTCTTGCTCAGCTCACCCTCCAATGGTCTTTCTCCTTCATTCCAGTAGCAGCTGCTTCCTTCCGTCTGAGACTGCTGGAGTGGGCACTAATTCAGTTTGCAAATGGGGTAACTCTGGGAAATCACACATTAGCGTATGTGCTTTTAAGAAAGGTCAATGGAAAGATAAGCATGCTTGTTTCTGGAGTGGCAAACTCAGCGAAACCTCTTTCATAGAATATTAGAGCTTTCCACTATTTCGTCAGAGAGAAAGGACCCAATTTCAGTAAACCTCGAGAGCCACAAAATCAATTTTCAGCTCCAGATCTCATGGGTAGCAGAAGCCTCATGGGATTATGGGTGGGGTTGAAGACTAAAAACTGGGGGATCTAGGGATGGGTCCACAGATTTGGAAGGGAAAGAAACTGATGAATCCAAACCCTTATTTTGCTCCATGGATTGCCTCATGAGAGGGAATGTATAAAAATGCTTGAAGAGGGCCAACTCTGTGAGCAGGGGGTGAGGGCTTTTTCCTCTTAATGTAAAGTGTTGAGGAAAGAGGGTTCTCTGTGAGAAAGGAAAAGAGACAGTTTCCCCAGGCACCGAAGACCTGCACACATGATCTCCAGACATCTTATCTGCATTAGCAGTCTGGCTCCCCCAAATGTACCTGGGCTCTTCATTAGCCTTCTCATTAATCATGAACCCCCAGCTGAGGCTCCTACCCACAGGAATTATTGCCATTTCAAGATCCTCAATGATGAGTTAGAGAGCTCTGGGCCATTACGTACCTAGAAATGGAAAATCACTGGAGGAAAAGTGCTACACTAAAGATAAAATGTATTTTTATTTGGCCAGAGTTGCTGCACGTAACAAAGAACAAGTTGAAGGCTTAGACAAGGGGTTAAAACTGATAAGGAGTAGCAGTAGAAAGGAAGGGGATGTTGATTTATGAAAGTATTCCAAGAATCATAGACTTGAAGGAAGAAAGCAAAGGCTGTCATACAGTGATAAATAGTCAAATGGGAAGCAAAAGTTGTATAGTTTGACATTGAAGCAAAAGGTGAGGTAGGAGCAGAAACTATGTAACAATCTATGCAGACAAAAGGGTATATGCATCATTGTTCCATCTAAAACACTCTTTAAAAAATTTATTTATTTGAGAGACAAGAGAGAGAGAAAGAGAGAGAAAGAGAGAGCACCCACGCATGTGGGGCAAGGGGGAGCGAGAGAATCTTCAAGTAGATTCCCAACTGAGTGCAGAGCCCTTGTAGGGCTCGACCCCATGATCCATGAGATCATGACCTGAGCTGCTTACCAACTGAGCCATCCAAGCGCTCCCCATCTAAAATTCTTGACAAACACCTTTATAAATCTACAGTACAGTGCTATCGGTTTCTAATTAACAAATCTAAAGTACTATGAGACCCCAACGTGTCCTCCAAATCATTCAAAATGAAATTATATTTAATAAGATGTGCCTGCATCCCTGATTTCCCAAGGCTGAGTTACAGGCTTGTTGACAGGTGCCCAAGTGCTATGTTCTTACCCTCATCATATGACAACTGTCATATTGTATGATACTTTTCTAGAACTCCAAGTAGACCATATACTTCTTGAGGAGCAATGTGGTAACACTGTTGTTTTCCCAGTATCTAGAACACTGCTTGATCCACATAACAAATGATTTCTGACTTCAACAATAAATTAATGAGCATTATGTAATTATGTATGCTTAATTTGGTTATTTGAGATTTGATACTTTAGCATACTGATTTAATAAATATAGAGTATCCTATTAAGTAGAATAAATATGTATTATTCTATTAACCAGAAAACCTCTCATCCAAATCATTCTGAATTAATACAAATTTTAACTGAATTATATAACAGAAATAGGATGAGTGTTTGCCAAAAAATTTCTAAAATAAAGGGACTATAACCGCAAGCTGACATGTAATATTAAAATACCAGAGGTGTTATATTAGAATTTTAAAGCAAGTCAGAGTAAGAGGAATATGTGAAAAATAACAGAAGTACAGAAAAGGGATAAAGAAACGCAAGAGAATTAATGATAACTTATTTTTCACACTGCGGTCAAAAAATAGCATCAGAAATAAACATTTTAGACAAATAAAGGAGACTATGAGTTGTGACTATAGGTCGTATGTGAAACGGTATTACTCTTACCAAAGTAATTTATATCTAAAAAAAAAAAAATTTACAGCTTAAAAAGCCTTGAAAGTTTCCCACTCTCCACAGTGCACGCGGCATGCTGCCTTGTTTCTCACGGAGCCCAGAGGGAGGGTGTGAAACCTGAGCAATGCCCCTGATACAACCACAACTAATAGTCTCATTTGATCACTGAGTGAAAAAAGGAGGTGGAGGATGAACCGAGAAGCCACCACGGGGCCTGTTTTTCTCAGCTGTCTTGCATTCCAGTGATCTACCCTGTTAGTTACACGTCATTTTCGTTTAATTAAGATATCCCCAAACTCAGCTAAGTACTGGCAAGACCTGTGGGTACAAGTCCCAGCTCTACCATGAAGGGGCTGTGGGACTTTGGGTAAGTCATGTGAACTTTCCGGATCTTACAGTTTCCCATGTAGACCAAATAATCAGAATCTAGTGATTTTTATATTACTCTTCCTTTTCAGAATCCTAGGATAGAGCTTTTCTCCCTGAAAACAAGAACTGTTTCTTATTTTTTTTTTCAGTAGTTTCAAAAATTTAAATTCAATTAATTAGCATACACTTTATCATTAGTTTCAAAGGTAGAATTCAGTGATTCATCAGTCTTATATAATACCCAGTGCTCATCACATCATGTGCCCTCCTTAATGTCCATCACCCAGTTACCTCTCCCCATTACCCTGCTCCACTCCAGCAACCCTCAGTTTGTTTCCTATGAGTCTCTTAGGAGTCCAAGAGTCTCTTATGGTTTGTCTTCCTCTCTTATTTCGTCTTGCTTTATTTTCCCTCCCTTTGTTCATGATCCTCTGCTTTATCTCTTAAATTTCACATATCAGTGAGATCATACCATAGTTGTCTTTCTCTGATTGACTTGTTTTGCATAACACAATACCCTCTAGTTCCACCCATGTTTCCTTAGGTTATTTAAATCTGTGGCACAGCCCATGTTAAGTTTTTCACGAAGAAAGGGGAAGACACGTAAAGCTGAGATGATCAAACCACATACAAAGAACTAGAAGAGGCAGGGTCTTCAAAATGAGGCAAATAGAGGCAGCAGAGCATGGGGTTTAAGAACGTGGACTCCGCAGCCTGACTACCTCGGTTTGCATCCTGTTTGGGGCAACAGGCAAACACTTAAGCTCTTTATGCTGCAATCTTCTCATCTGTAAAATGGGAGTTATAATAATAACGCCTTCCCCAGAGGTTTGTGATGAGGCTCACATGAGCAGGTGTTAGAAAGCCTATGGTAAGCATTATGTAAGGTGGTGTGTGGTTGTTGATCAAGCATGTGTTCGTTACAGCTATTTTCATTATAGAATTTCTTTGTTTTTACTTTTTTTCGTGGTTATAAAACATACCCTCTAAAGCACAGTGTGTCTAAAATATAGTAATGGGTATTGTGGATTGCAGTAGGAACCCAAGTGAAAAGTCTCTAGTTATTAAGAAAAAAAAAGGAACAGCTGTTTTATGGAACTAGTGTGGAAAGAAATTATGGGGAAAAATAGCAACAGGCAAGGAATGAGCAGAATCCCTTTTCTCCTTTCAGCCCTACCTGGGGGTAGTACCGTTGTGAAATAAGCCTGTATTCCATAAACAAATATGTACTAAAATCCTACCCTGTGTTAGGCACTCTTCCGGCTGGTGGGATACAGTGGTGACTAAAATGGGTAATATATAAGAAAATACTGGCTTTGGAATTGCTTATGATGTTGGGAAAGTGGAGCCCTTGTTAAAACAGTAATTACCTCCACGACCAAACCACTGAACAGGGGTGCAAACCTGCCCGTGTCAGTTTCAAGATGTGTTGCTCCTTTCTGCGTGCCCCACGTTTCCTGGTGGGACAGGTGGGATTTTTATTGACACACATGTCTGGGCATAGTGTTTATTAAGGGGCTTGGCTTTCACTTTGGTTTTCAAAACATAACACAGCCCCCTTCCTTAAGAGCAGGCAGGTGCTCCAATTAAATGTCCATCTCCACATTCCAGCAAAACAGACCTTGTCAAGGTCCCCAGTGTTCCCCATATTGCTAAATCCAGTAGTCTGTATCCAGACCTCCCCTATTCTCCTGACACCTTGAGCACTTCCCTCATCTGAGTTAATGGGGACTCTGTCCTCATGGCTGCCTGGCCCAAAGTGTCTGCAGTCACCCTTGGCTTTTCTTTTCTTCTTATCTTATCTTTTCCTTTCCTTTCCTTTTCCCTCCCTTCCTTTCTCTCTCTCTCTTTCTCTCTTGACTTTCTTTCTTTCTCATACACCACATCCAATCCTCCATCAGTAAACTTTCTATGCTCGATCTTAAAAACGTATCCAGAATTTTGTCACTTCTCATCCCCTCCACTGATACTCTGCATCAAGAACTCTGTTACCTCTTACTTGGAACATGGCAATGGTCTCCTCAGAGTGTCCTCTGTCAGGCCATGCCCACCCCAAGTCTATTTTCCAAGAAATATAAGTCTGATCACATCACTCCTCTGTTCAAACCCACCAATAGCTTCTTTTCTCTCAGAATTCTATCCCAAGTCTCTGCTCAAGTATCACCTTATCAGTGAGGGCTTCCCCAAATGCCCCATGTAATATAGTACATTCCCCCACCCCCAGTATACACCTGTCCACACACGGTGCTCAGAACCAGAAACTCCCTAGCCCTCTCACCTTCCTTTTCCCCTTCCACAGCATTTACATCCTTGTCTATCTGGTTTGTTTGTTTGTTTGTTTGTTAATAAATGGGGACAGAGGGAGAGGGAGAAGCAGACTCTCCTTTGAGCAGGGAGTCTGACGTGAGGCTTGATCCCAGGACCCTCAAATGATGACCTGAGCCAAAGGCAGCTGCTGCCCAGGCCCTTGTTTTTATTTAAGTACCTCCTGATTCTAAACTATACACTTAATGTGGGTAGGGCTTAATCTGTTTTGCTCACTGCTCTATCCGAGGGTCTCAAGTAGGTCCCGAGAATATAGTTGCATAAGAGTACATGACTGGCTGAGCGCTAGGGGTTTCAGGACCCTGAGGGTTCTAACTCTGGGGCTCATACACTCAAAGCTGTGCCCTCCTTCCTTGCTGGCAGAACCTGGCTTCCTCTGGACCTCCTACTGGGGGAAATCCTCATGACTGTGTCTTTCCCGAGGGTCTCATTCTTCTTGCAGGTGAGTGCTTTAGGCCCGTGCATCGGTAGAATGATACGATGCAGTGTGAAAGACTGCTGGGAAAATTTCCTTGGCTGATAGAAGGACACACGTAGGAAAAGGTGTCCCTTCTTTTCAACACACTCTACCTGGAGCTGGGCCAGTTAACTTTTGGTCCTGTGGACAAGGGTGACACCTGGAACACTGCAGAAGAGAAATGATGGACAGTGACCCTACGGTTAACCTGCAGATTCAACTAGTCTGGACTAGTTGAACCAATGAGTTCGGGTTCCATGAAGCAATTTGATTCCTTATTGTTGAAGTTTAAGGTTTAAGGTATTTTGAATTTGTTTTCTGTTACTTGGCAGTGGCAAGTATTATAATTGATACAGCAGGCACAGATTGCTAATTTCCTCTAGATACACAGATGCTGGCTCAGTTTTGTCTGCAACAAACTATGGACGTACTCTTGTCATGAATATATTAAAGAAAACCCTAAAAATCTAAAGTCTTAGCTTGAAGTCATTATTGAAGGCATTGGGTAGGGAACATTAGAACTTCGTGACTTCAGGACATTTGGAGGAAAAACAGACCATTCCTTTAATTATTTATTGTGTCAAAAGTTCAGAAAAAAGGGGAAAAAAGTTCAGAAATAACAAAAAGACCAATGAACTGCCAAAGCAATAACCGGTATAAGTTTGTCGTGCACACACCAAAACGGTAGTTGTAAATTAGGAGTGCTCAAATGAACCTCAGGAGGATATTGTTATAATTAAATATAAGTTGTTATACATACATATGCAGTGAGTGTCTATTCTTCACAGTGATTGGTTATACATTAGCATTTTCTTAAATAATAAGGAATAATAAGGAATTGGCTAATGGTTACCTCATATCAACCCTGGGAAGCAGTTCAACTTTGTTTATAACTTCCAGAAACACAAGCAAGAAATGACGCAGGTCAAGTTAGTCTTCCAACATAAGATAATTTCGACTTTGTTTGGATGTGTTATCTGCTCAAAGAATTTTCAAGGCTGGTCAACCCTTGGTTTTTATTTTAACAGTTGACAACTACATGTCTCTGTGATTCAGACATCTGTAAATATTTGGATATTAGATACTATCTAGAACAAGTCAGATGGCTTTTAATTAGAGTTTTCTCTTTGCATCCAGCTGTTTTAACATTATGTCAACATGAATTATATCTAGGGAAAATAAAAGAAATGTAAGATGCCATTATTAAAGCTCTCTGACTCAGAAACTTTGGAAAAGGACCAATTAAATATGCAAAAGAGAAAATCAGCTTTTGTTTTCTTTATATGCCATCACGGAATGGTCTGGAAGAAACAAAAGTCTTTATTTTGTGTTATGATATAAGAATGCAGTTCCACATTATGCATGAAAAACCACGAGTCATTATTGGTAGCTCGAAAAAGTTTTTAAATTTCTAGATTTATTGTTAATAAATTCTGTTTCATAGGGTTTCACATTCAGTTAACAACCATCTTCATTTTATTTAAAAGGTAGCTGAATCCCTGAATTTAGGGAAACTATCCTTATTGACAAGCTTGTGTTTCAGGTACTGTAGATACTTTTTCTGTTAGAACTTAATCTCCTATTCCTGGGGCACCTGGGTGACTCAGTTGGCTAAAAGTCTGCCTTCGGCTCAGGTCATAGTCCTGGGATAGAGCACTGTGTTGGGCTCCCTGCTCCTGCTGAAGAAGGGAAGCTGCTTCTCCCTCTCCCTCTCCTTCTGCCTCGCCCTCCACTGGTGCTCATGCTTTCTCTCACTCTCTCAAATAAATAAAATCTTAAAAAACAAAAGCAAAAAACCTTACTCTCCTATTCTAAGGCTAGACTCGAGTGATGATTTAAAATGTTTCTAAAATTACAGTGACTATTTCTGAAAAAGAATTATTGGTGGGTAATTGGAAAAGCTTTTACTTGCCATGGGGAAGTATATTCAAGAGAAGAAGAAAAACGACATTAATACAAATGTTTCCAAATAACATTTTTTTTTCGTATTTAGTAGAGTTTCTCTAGTTGAACCAGCTTATATAGGTGAAAAAATATTTTATGCATCTTGTGTGGAGATTGTTGGTATATTGTTTTTATTTGACTTATCAAGGGAAAATCAGGTAAGATACATGCTCTTTGGACAGGACAGTGCTGTGGTCATGGTAATAAATATTTACCAATGAGTGAATGGATTCCTTCTCCATTTGCCCAATATTCAAACAAATCTTCACCCTGTGATACCAAAGAAAGAGCAGGGAGGAATTTCTCCTCCTGAAGAAACTGGGTTCTTATAGAGGTCTCTCCTTTTCCCACGAATATTCAATGAGAGTCTACAATGTGCCAGGTACTCTGTGCTAAGAACACAGTAGCAAACAAATTAGAGACATTGTCCCTGCCCAAATGTACAGATATTAAACAAATCAGCTCTAGTCAATACAGGCACCTTTAGGTCTTTCATCAAGAGCTCATAAGATTATAAATTCACAGTAAACTTTTAGAAGCCCAAACAATTATAATCGAAGCAACTATTCAAAAGTGCCATGAAACCATATAGCGGGCAGGTCCTGACCAAGTTATCCTTCATGTTCCCCTCAATTTGACTAGATATTAGAAAACTTGTAAATTCTTTTTCTGCCCCTTTGAGAAGCAAGTCTTCTATCAGCCTCTTGCTGATCTTACAATCCAAGATGTCTTTCTTCAAGACCTGGTAGCCATCCCTTTGAAGTATAATTATCAAGAATGATAGCATCTCCATCTTTTAGTCTGAGGTGGTGGTGGTAGTTGTGTAGGTGTCTAACTTCAATGCCAGTGAATAAATAGATATGACCTCATCACATCGACTATCCTTGCCTCTAATATCCTCTAGTACTTTCCCACTAGCTCACCCCAATATATAAAAACTCTCCCTCTTTTTCTTTCAGCAGAGTTGAGTTCATTCTCTCTCCCCCACTGCAATGGCCTTGAACAAAGTCTTCCTTGCTCAGTATCATTTTTCTTTGACAACCTAATCTAGATGGAGTGGCAGAGGGGTTGAGGACACTCCATGGAGCAAGTGATGATCAAGCCAAGATCTGAAAGTTGGAATTAACTATACAAGCGCTGTTGAGGATGAGTAGAGGGTGGGTGGGTTGATGCTGGAGTAGTGTGGGTATAGAAGGCAGGAAGGGATAAATATTCTCTATTATTGCCTCTCATCAACCATTGACTACTTTTAGCCTTCCTACTGGTGCTGATGAGGTAATTTCAAAAGCATGATCATTTTCTAAGGCCTGGATCTTTTTATCTTTGATAGCAGCAATTAAAAGGCATTGAGGGTCATTTGCAATTACACAGAAAGAAATTATAGGATTCAAGGCAATAAAGTTCTTGTTCTTAAAATTCTTCTTAAACAGCTCAACTTGCTTTTAAGCTACATCTGCCCTAAGCTGATCTGTGGAGTTTTCACCCAAGAATTGAGATTCTAAAAATTCTGGAGCTCTGGCAACACTTAATATGGACTGCTTTTTTTTTATTCCTGTCCCCAAGCTTTATGATTGACAAATAAGGATGGCATATATTTAAGGTGTACCTTATGATGTTTTGATATACATTGTGAAGTGTTAATCACAATCAAGCTAATTAATATATCCACCCCATATTTTGTGTGTGTGTATGTGGTGAGAACACTTGCAAATTTTAAGTATATAATACATTAAAATTTGTTTTTTAGATTTTATTTATTTATTTATTTATTGGGGTGGGGGGAGAGAGATATGCCAGGGGAGCATCAGAGGGAGAGGGAGAAGCAAACTTTCCAATGAGCAGAGAGCCTGATGTGGGGCTTGGTCCCAGGATCCCAGGATCAGGACCTTAGCTAAAGGCGAATGCTTAACCAACTGAGCTACTTAGGCATCTCTACAATACATTATTATTAACTGTCGTCACCATGCTGTGTATTAGGTCTCTAGGACTTATCCATCATCTATCTAAAATCTGAAACTTTGACTGACATCTCCCCATTTTCCCCTTTCCCTCGCCCCTGGTAACTACCATTCTATCTCTCGTTAGAAGTTGAACTTTTTATGATTCCATATGTAAGTAAATAACTTTCATTACAAGCGCTGTGATTGTTAAATACATTTCTTTGCATATCTGTTTCTGAATGAATTACTCCAATTCCACCTCTCAATCATAAACATGAGAGCTGAGGGTAGCATGGGAAAACACTGATATGAAAAATTCTGGAACAAGGAAGCTATGATTAATGCCACAGGTTAATTCACAACAGTCAGATTTTCAAAGATAGTCTATGGAGGAGGAGGAAGAGAATCATTTGGCAAGGCAGATAGGAAAATGAAATGTCAATCTCTCTGGTCAAAGCACTGTCAACATCCATCATAGCACTGTACCTCCCATATTGACCCACAATCCCATCAGTTGAGAGGTGGGAAGATTTAGATATCCACACAGGTGCCTGTGGAATGTTTCTTAAGAGCTCTCTTTAAGCTTTTAAATTCATAGTCATATTTTAAAAACCCAAACAAATCATATGGGTATGCAGATACTTCTAAAATTACTAGTAGCAAAGAGAGAGGTCCTAAAAATTCTTAGGACTTCTCTTTATTCCAAACTTTGAGTGTTTTTAAGTCCACTCATTTCTTTTTGAAGCATTCACTGACTTGTTTTGCTTTGCTTCTTGGTCATCCATCTACCCACTCTTTCCATCCATCCAGTCCATCCATTATCGCTATGGAAGCATCAAAATGATTCTTGACACATTATATGCAATCGTCAACAACCTGGGAGGTAGCTCTACAAGCAGTAGTCTGCAAATGTGGAAATGAGATGCAGAGGGATCAAGTCCTAGAGCTAATCAGGGGATGTGCTGGGATTAACAAGGTGATTTGACGACAAAGTCTATATTCTGAATATTTGGTCGTGAATTTCCAAACATACATAATGAATCTCCCTAATGTTTCATATACCATGTTATTCCAAAAGAAGAAAGAAATCAGACTGTTGCTTAATAATGGAAAAGTAGTTGTTATGATAATCATCCAATTCAATTTGGGAGAATGAGAGTATTTCACTGAGGACTTACAGTAGGCAAATTGCTTTGTCAGAAGCTGGATGTCAGAAATGGATGACATGCTCCCAAGAGCTTCTGTGCCAGCATGAACTGTACAAGGCAGCACAGGATTGCATTATCTATCACACAAAGCATGGTACTGCTGTATCATCTTGTTTCTTTCAAATGATCTAAATTGGGATTGAATTCCTATACTTGTAACAACTCTTATTTTCTTATTGTTATTCCTATATAGAAACTCCTCTGAATTTCTTTACTGTTAACATTTTCTGACTTTTATTTATTTACTTATTTTTAAAAAGATTTTATTTATTTATTTGCCAGAGAGAGAGCAAGCAAGGGAGGCAAATGGCAGGCAGAGGGAGAGGGAGAAGCAGATTCCCTGCCTAGCAAGGAGCCCCATGTGGGGACTTGATCCCAGGACGCTGGGATCATGACCTGAGCTGAAGGCAGCCACTTAACCGGCGGAACCACCCAGGTGTCCCCATTTTCTGCCTTTTAATCAACTATCTTTTTTTTTTTAAAGATTTTTATTTATTTGACAGAGAGAGATCACAAGTAGGCAGAGAGGCAAGAAGAGAGAGAGAGAGAGAGAGAGAGAAAGGAGGAAGCAGGCTCCCTGCCTAGCAGAGAGCCCGATGCGGGTCTTGATCCCAGGACCCTGAGATCATGACCCGAGCTGAAGGCAGAGGCTTAACCCACTGAGCCACACAGGTAGCCCCAACTGTCTTATTTTTGACCCCATTTTTCTCCTCCGTAATTCATTTCAACTTTGAGAATGGGAAAATTGGGCAAAGATGATTCTATTTCTCTTCCACCTTTTCTCTTTTCATTTGTTGCATCAACTGTCCTTACTGCCAACTTCTCTGAGTTGAGCTAAACACGAGATGAGTCTTCCTTGTTTGCCTTTTGATTCAGACACTTGCGAGTGTTCTCACAAACACATCCTTCCTCTAATTACCTAGAGCAAAACTGTGCGGGGCCTGCTGTGTGCTGTGGTGTATTTGGGGCCTGTATTCCTCCCCATGCAGCCTGCATGGCATGGTAGTGATATCACCCTCTAGCAGCACCATGTGGTAGGCTGGAATTCCAACTCCATAAATGACCAATACCCTATGACTTCGGATCTAACCTCTAAAAGTCTGTTTTCTTACTTGTAAACTGGAGGTAATAATAGTACACACACACCTCCTATGATTAAATAAGGTTAGGGTTACCATAGTACCTACAAATCACTATAATCATCTACTTAAATTTTATCTACTATCACCACCACCACCACCACCACCACCATCACCACCTAATACTTACCATCACCATCTGAGGGGTTACTCCAATTCCCTTACCAACCTATGGCCACCTTTCCTGGTCCAGATATCTCAAGGCTGCTTCGTTTTCTCACCCTCCCTATCTCACTGCATTATAAAATTACCAGCCCAGCATCTCATTCATAGCACTCCAGTGAGTCATGCTGCTGTTCAGCTGGAAAGACAATTAGAAGGTTGTTCCAGAAGGTTGTTAAATACCCAGAAACTGGGTATTTAAAATAAAAAGAGCTAAAAAAAAAAATAAAGAGAGCTGCTCTCCTTTTTCACATCTACCATGCAATGGGTAATTTTATGTGTTGATTTGACTGAGTCATGCGGTGTCTAAGTATTTGGTTAAACATTATTTCTGAGTGTATCTGTGAGGATCTTTTTGGATGAGATTAACATCCGAACTGGTAGACTGCATAAAGCAGATTGTCTGTCCTCTCCAGTATGAGTGAGATGCATCTAGTCCATTGAAGGCTTATGTAAAAGAAAAGACTAAGTAAAAAAAAAAATCTCTTTCTTGAGCTACCTGACTTCAAACTGGGATATCAGCCTTCTCCTGGTTTGGAACTCAGACTCACTCAGACTTGAACTTACATCATTAGCTTCCCTAGTTCTTAGGTCCTTAGCCTCAGACAGGAACTATAGCAATGAACCTCTGGGTTTCCAGCTTGTCATCTACAGATCTTGTACTTCTCAGCCTCTATAATTGTGTGACATAATGTATATATGTATATATACACATACACTATTGGTTCTGTTTCTCTGGAGAACTCAAACTAATGCAGATTTTGGTACTAAGAGTCGTTCCAGAGGAACAGAATTACAAGGATGAGTTTTCTGAATTCATTCTGAGGTTTCTGGAATTGGCTCTCTAATCTGATTAAATTTAAAGATGCTAATGACTATTTCCAGTAATATGGATAATTCTTGGCATGCTCAGACAACAAAGGTATGCAAAATATCTCTGTTGGGTGGCCCCGATGAAGCTACTGTATATGATACTTCTGTACAATTTTAGAACTCTAAAGAATAAGATGTTGTCTAGTTGCTCCTAATGTCACTTGACAAAGTGGTGGGGAAAAATAAAAAGATGAGCTCAGGAATTCAAATTTCCAGCTGGAGTGCCACAGAAATGAGTGAAAGCTTCTGTGTGCCCTGAAGGAGACCCTTACGGCCTGTAGCCTCAGGGCTAAGACAGATGAACATCAAATGTAGAATTTCATTCTGCAATTGGTTAAAATACAATGCAAGTTGAAGTCTCAGCCTACTGTTTAAGTGAGGGCATTGCCTGGGGAAAAATAGGATCCTGTAAATTGCAATGGAGATGTGTGGGAAGACCTTGATGAAGATGGAGACATTGTGCCCCTAAATTCTGATATCTCTTCTTTGCTAGCGGAAGAGGTCTCTCTATTACCAGTGGGCACACCCTCCCTACCTCCAGGAGTAGCAGTCTTTCCACCCCTGTCTGAGGGAATTAACTATGGATTATTTGAAGGAACTATAGTGACCTCAAGACAATGCTGATTCTCTTTAGGATTCATCCCACTCTTTGTTTCTAGACCCATAACTAAACTCAAGTCCCAGCAGGCACCTAAAGGTGGGGTATGAAGTATGACCGATGTGGAGGTGTGCTACATTCCAAAAAAACTACTTGAATTTTTGAATTTACATAAGCAGAAATCCAAAGAACATATGTGGGGATGAATACTCAGGGTATGCAGGATAATGGTGGAAGGAAAAAATTTATTTATTGATATGAGCTTATTAAGCAGAGGTTCTGCATTTAATGTTGTAGCTTAGGTAGTTAGAAAGGGTTGTCACAGAATCAGACCTATAAATACAGAGAACAAACTGATGGTTGCCAGAGGGAAAGGTGGGGGGGGGGATGGCCAAAATAGGTGAAGGGGAGTGGGAGATACAGGCTTCCAGTGATATAATAAATAAGTCACAGGAATAAAAGTCATAGCACAGGGAATATAGTCAACGATATTGTAAAAGTTTTATAGGGTGACAGAGGGTAGCTACACTTGTGGTGAACACAGCAAAATATATGAAAAAGTTGAATCACGATGTTGTATACCTGAAACTAACATAAAAACATGTGTCAACTATACTCAAATTAAAAAAAAAAAATTTTTTTTAAAAGAATGGGGTGTCATAGTTCAGTTGGTTAGCTGAAAAGTGAACCTGGAGGTGGCTCACAGTGAGCAAACTGGAAATACTGGACATGCTTTTATTTAATATATAGGAAGGGATTCAAAAGCTCAGGGAGATTGGGAAGTTAGAGTGGATTTGCCATTTAATAACTACTCACCTACCCCGGAAGAGTCTAGAAGACATATCTTTCACCACTACTGTTAGAAATAAATTTGTGAGAGGAGCCTCAACTCAACATCCTTGAAGAGTTCCGTGACTGCTCTTCTATGTAGGCCAAAATTACAGCAGGGACCATAGTCACTGAATTCAGTAACCTAAATGTCATGGGAATAATTAAATTATGCCCAGTATGGCAGGGGCCAAGTGGCAGCATTCAACTGCCAAAAGCAAGGTGGGTGTGGCTGCCATAATGGACAAAGGGTCAAAGCAGCAATCAGAAGAGTGTGACTCCTAACCTGTGGTACTGGGTAGTCGTTCACGGTGTTCAGAGAAGTAAAACAGATAGGAAACCTACTGAATTCTTGATCTATATAAATAGAAACTTTCTAGGTCAAGTATTCAAAAGTCCAGCCTGAAACATAAAGACAGAATCATGGTACCTCAATCAATTCCCTGATTTCATCTGGTTTATAGACCCAGAAGTTCTTGACTGAAGGGGAGGTGGGGCAGCCTTGAGCAAGTACCCCGACAGAATACCCTAAATTTGTACTATTAATCTTTCCTCCTGCCTTCCTCAAAGGCATCAATGGCCTTTCACCAAGATAAATGTGCCCTGAGAACAAGAAATAGACAGACTTTTGGGGGAGCATTGGATACTGATTCTAAACTGACACAAATTCTGAAAGATCCAAAATGTCACTGTGGCCCACCAGAGAAGAGCCTTATAGAGGTCAGGTGATCGGTGAATTTTAGCTCAGGTTTGTCATGCAGTAGATGCAGTGGTCCCCAAACCCATCCTGTGTTCCCCCTGGCCCCCCCAGTTCCAGGATGCATAGCTGAAATAGATATACTCAGTGCCAGCAAATTTCCCGACCCATGGTAAGAGGATATTATGGTGGAAAAAGCCAAGTGGAAACCATTAATACTTCTTCCACTTGGGAAAATAATAAACCAAAAGTAATACTGCATTCCTGGAGGAAATGCAGAGATTAGCACCACCATCAGTGATTTGAAAGATGCAGGGGTGGTAATTCCCATGACATTCTCATTCAGCTCACCTAGCAGGCCTCTGCAGAAGATGGATCTTGGAGCATGCCACTGTATTATAAGCTGCTACACCAGATGTGGTTCCATCACCTGAGTAAATTAACACAGCCCCTGGGACCTGGTATGCAGCTATTGGACTAGCAAATACTTTTTTCTCAATACCTATTAGTAAAAAGATCACCAGAAGCAGTTTGCTTTCAACTGGCAAGGGCAGCAATATATCTTCACTGCCCCACCTCCAGTGTGTATCAACTCTCCAGCCTTATGTCTAAATTTAGTATGCGGGAACCTAAACTGCCTTTTCCTTCTGTAAAATATCACATTGGTCCATAACGTGGATAGAATTATGTGCTTGGACATAGTGAATAAGAGGTAGAAACTATTCTAGACTTCTTAAGACGTTTGTGTATTAGAGTGTGGGAAATAATCTGATGAAAATAAAGCAGCCTTTTAACTTACTGATATTTCTAGGAGTTCAGTGGTGAGAGACATGTTGGGATGCTTCTTCACCTTTTAAAGTGAGGGAGTGGTTGTTGCATCTGGTCTCTTCCACAACTAAGGGCAACCTATTCCTCATTTGGGTGTGTCACTCCAGCCTGTTTACTGAGTGACACGAAAAGCGGTTAGATTTGCATGGGGCTGAGAATGAGTCCAGGCAGCTGGACCAGCTGCTCTGCCCCTTGTGTTAAATGATCCAGAAGAGCCAAAAGTAGTTAAAGGGTCAGTGGTGGATGAGGTGCTATCTGGAGTTTTCAGCAGCCCCCAAAAGGTGAATTGCAGTGCAGGCCCTTAGAATCTTAGGGCAAAGTGGCTACGTCCTTCTGAACAACAGCTGATGGCTGGCTATCAGACCTTAGTGGAGGCTGAATCATGGGCCACCAAGTTATCACGTGACCTGAGGGGCCCATCATAAACTTGGTGTTATCTGACCCATGCGGCCATCAAGTTGGGCATGCATAGTAGCACTCCATCATCAAATGGAAGTGGAATGTATGTCATTGGCTTTGAGAAGGCCCTGAAAGCACAAGCGAATTACATGAATAATTGGCCCAAATGCACATGGTCCCCAGGCCTCCTACACTGCCTTCGCTCTCCCGGCAGGCAGCCATGAACTCATGGGAAGTTCCCGACGAGCAGTTAACAGAGGAAGAGAAAACGGCTTTGTAGGACATGCAGGTATCATCATCTGAACATACATATCCAATGGGTACTTTCTCTCTGGAAAACCCAAACAAATGAGTTGTAATTAGAATTCCAATCGACCCATAGGGCAAGGGGCAAGTTGATGGGGGGAAGATATTATTCAGTAAGTAGGATCTATAAGGTGCTTTATTATTTTTTTAAAGACTTTTTTTTTTTTTTTCATTTGAGAGAGAGGGAGAGAGGGAGTGCATGTGTGCGAGTGGGGGCAGGGTCCGAGGGAGAGGGAGAAGCAGACACCTTACTGAGCAGGGAACCCAACAGGGGGCTCAATCCCAGGACCAAAGGTAGATGCTTAACAGACAGCCACAAAGGCGCCCCTACATAACTTGCTTTAAATCATACCATCTAATGTAGAGGGTTGCCTTTGCTTTAGTCAATTAAAGCAAAAAAAC
Source organism: Mustela putorius furo (assembly GCF_011764305.1). NCBI lineage: Eukaryota > Metazoa > Chordata > Mammalia > Carnivora > Mustelidae > Mustela > Mustela putorius. The sequence continues at coordinate 19,871,255 of NW_025421998.1, forward strand.
TGACTAATTCCATCACAAATGCCCTGATGTTTAGTGAGTCTCTCAGAAGATTCAGGATACAGGGTGGATTTTTTTTCTATTTAAAACTCAGAATCTAACATTTACTCCTATGTTTTAATTTATTGTATTGGCTCTCCAGTCCCAGACAATAGCTATATGGCCAAGTGGAATCAGTATTGGAAAGGGGGTCAGCTAGCATAGTAATTAGATATAATTTTGGTTTTAGCAATAATTCTGTGAGGGAATTAAGGCAAAATGTTGATGTCCATTTAATCTCAGCAGTGAGAAAAGGTATCCTATTAATTTTGGTACTTTTGTTAGTTTGCATAGTTTCATTTTGAAAAACCAATGAAGTAATTCTGCTTCCCTCACAAGCCCCAAATGTCTCCGCTGGCAATGTCTGAGAGCACAATCTTGTGTCTTCCCAGTGTTGTTTCTCCCTGTTAGTCCCCTCCCAATTGCATGATTTAATTACTATACTTTCTAACTAAAATATTTTAAAACTAATTAGACACTGTTTTGTTTTAACTATTTTTCCAGATGTCTTTCTTGCTTACCAGCCAAATTTAGGAAGTGATGGCAAACAAGTTTGGCAGGAACTGCATGTTTAACTGTTTTATGGGCCCTGTGTAATACCAATATTGTCATTTAAAATGTACTTTACTGTTCTCCTGGGTTTTTACACTCTGCACCATTTCTATTACTGGTGATTCTATGTCTCTTCCTGCTCATTTAAGCTGGTACCTCTTATGTCCAACTTCTTAAACCAAAGAGAGTACCACTCTTGAACACTATTTACTTTGAAATAAAAAAAAAATCTACTTATGTATCTGAAGACATATCTCAATTACGGAAAAAAAAACCCACCTATATTTCTAGGAAATGTGTGGTTGCTTACATTTGTATGATAGATGAATAAATGGAGGTATTAGAGTTTTAATCCTGATTAAGATAATAAAACATAAAATGAATTGTAGCTAACATTTACTGAGACCTTACTATGCTGCAGGCATTGTTCTAAGTGCCATATTATCTCATTTAATCCTTTTTTTAAACAAAAAAGATTTTATGTATTTATTCTTTGAGACCGAGCATGAGAGAGGGGGAGGGTCAGAGGGAGAAGCAGACTCCCTGCAGAGCAGGGAGCCTGATGTGGGACCCGATCCTGGGACTCCATGACCTGAGCCAAAGGCAGTCACTTAACCAGCTGAGCCACCCAGGCAGCCACCCAGGTTAAACCTCGTTTAACCATTTTAAACAGTCCCTTTGCGTGGACATCATGACTATCTCTATTTTATAGATGATGAGACCCAGGCACAAAAAGGTTCCGTAATTTAGTCACTGCTTAGGTGGATGGAGCAGAATTCACTTTGTAAATTCTGTACTTCACCAACTTAATCACCATATGTAGATTCAAGTGGGTTTGCTTTAAAGGTTAGATTTCTGCCACAGTTATCCTAACTCTTCCTACGAGACCGACACAGTGTCTAAAATAGGGTATCTTTTATTCCTGCTTCTTATTCAAGAAAACGTAGTATACTCCTAAATGTCAGGTGCCTCTGGTCTCGTGTTTGGGTGGGACCGACTGTCCTTCTCCAACGAGCCCTGAATCTCCAGGCTTGCTGGACCTAGCCCTGGAGACGGTTTATAGAGGGGACATCACACAGGGAGTACTGCAAAGCCTTCGGCAGATGTGCAAGGCACCCTGATCTGAACATACGGCTCTGTATGTAGTTAAGGTTTCAGGATTGCTTGATGTGTCTCGGGCAGACAACTCTTCTGAGACCATCAGAACGAAACCATACATTTGCGAGGCGCTTTGTGATTTTCAAAGCTACTTATCGTAGAGCATCTCATTTGACCTTCCTCTCAATCCTTTGAGGCAGGCAGGTGCGGATTATCATTATCTCTACTTTTTACATTTTTACAGAAACCTGAGTTTTCAAAGAAGAAAAGTGATTTGCCCACTCACAAAAGATGGAGCATTTCAGTCAGTCCTGGACACCTGTCAGTCTGTTCAAAACAACAAAGCTAGTTGTGCATAGACTGGGCCAAATGATAAATTCGTACAGGGAAAAAAAAAAGACAAAAGCAACAATGCCTTCCAATAGCTCTGTCTTTCTGTTTCCAAATCTCACTCACTACTGCCTGGCCAAGACAGGGAAGTGACCCAATCCATAAAGGGGGATGATGAGGAGAGGGGTTTGGGGGTTATCCCAGTTCCCAGTCCCCATCAGCTCCCAAGTTCCACCATCTAAACATGTCTTCTTGGTTTGGCTCTAACTGACACCTTTATATATAAAAATGAGAGCTTGTCAAAAATCTGTGGTAGCTTTTCCATACTTTTAAAGACACTTGTTTTTTTAAGAAACTGTTATTTTGATTCTGGCCAGCTTCAAAAAGGACTTGAATTTTCTGTACTCTTAATATGACAGCAAGTCTGGTATATTCTTCTGTGGTTGTATCAACTGTGGTAAACATTGCTTTATGCAACATGGATGCTCTTGAAAGTTATCTGTAAACTAATCAGCCTCATTTGAGGCTCTTAAAGGGATGATTGCCTTTTTTTTTTTTTTAAGATTTTATTTATTTATTTATTTGACACAGAAAGAGAGATCAAAAGTAGGCAGAGAAGCAGGCAGAGAGAGAAAGAGGGAAGCAGGCTCCCCGCTGAACAGAGAGCCCGATGCGGGGCTCGATCCCAGGACCCTGAAACCATGACCTGAGCTGAAGGCAGAGGCTTAACCCACTGAGCCACCCAGGCACCCTGTGACGATTGCTTTTATAAGAAATATCACATACGTATGTTTGTGAGTTTACAGTTTTACAGCTGGCTTTATCACATCAGAGTACACCTTAGAATTTGGGTGTGTGTGTGAGAGAGAGCCTGTGTGTATGCAATTTATAAATATATTCCTATAAAATATTTTTTACTCATTACTCTATAGCCAGTACGCTATTTAAAAAATATATATATGTATGTGTGTGTGTGTATATATATATATATATATATGTATATATATATATATATATTTGTTTATTTTTAGAGAAAGAGAGAATATAAGCAGGGGGAGAGGCAGAGGGAGAAGGAGAGAAATCTCAAGCAGACTCCCTGCTCAGCAGGGAGCCTGACACGGGGCTCAATCCCATGACCCTGAGATCATGACCTGAGCTGTAACCAAGAGCTGGACAGTTAATGGACTGAGCCACCCAGGTGCCCCTGTAGTCAGCATTCTGCAGTTACAAGTTCATACAACTGCAGTAGTTATATGAGTGAACGTGATTTTGAAAAACTTAACCAAAGACAGCTAGGATAGCCATTAAGAAAATTAATATACATGCCTCTCACTGTCACTGGAAATCAGAAAATTGACCATTTTCCTTACTTGTTTTAATAGGAGAAAATGGTTCTTTTTTCAGTTTTTTCCATTAATAAGAAAATCTTTGGAAATTCAGATTTTTATTTATTTTCTTTTTTTAAAGATTTTTTCATCTATTTGAGAGACAGTGAAAGTGAGAGAGATTACAGAGAGGAGGAAGCAGGCTTCCCACTGAGCAGAGAGCCCGATGCAGGGCTCGATTCCAGGACCCTGGGATCATGACCTGAGCCAAAGGCAGTCGCTTAACCGACTGAGTTACCCAGGTGCCCCAAGAAATTCACGTTTTTAAAAAAATTTAATTTTAATTTTAGTGTACCTAACACACAGTGTTATATTAGTTTCAGGTATCCAATGTTGTGGTTCGACAATTCCAAATATTACTCAGTGCTCATCAAGGTAATTGTATTGTTAGTCCCCTTCACCTGTATCAGCCATGCCCCCACCTGCCACCCCTCTGGTAACTACCATTGTGTTCTCTACAGTCAAGAGTCTGTTCTTTGGTTTATCTCTTTTTTCCCGCTTTGTTTTGTTTCTTAAATTCCGCACATGAGTGAAATCTATGGTATTTGTCTTCCTTTGGCTTTTTTTGCTTAGCATTATATTATCCCAAATCCATGTAGTTGCAAATAGCAAGAATTCATTCTTTTTATAGTTCAATAATATTCCATATACATACACATATATATGTATGTGTGTATACACATACATATATTTTATGGACACTTAGGCTGCTTCCATATCTTGGCTCTTATAAATAATTCTGTAGTAAACATAGGGGTGCATGCATCCCTTTGAGTTAGAATTTTCGTTTTCTTTGGATAAATACCCAATGGCACAATTGCTGGGTCGTAGGATAGTGTAGAATTTTTAAGTTCTCGGGGAAGCTCCACACTGCTTTCCCAAGTGGCTGCATCAGTTTGCTCCCCCACCAAGAGTGCACAGGGGTTCTTTTGCTTCTTCTCCTTAGAAAAAACAGGGAAGGAAAAGAATTGTCTTTGTGAAACAAAGTGAAAGCCATTATTTTGACTGAGAGCTGTCAGTCAAATGTTTATGAACCTTATTTGAAGGAATTTTTCTTGCAGATTAGAAAAAATAGTTTCTGTGTTTTTACTTTACTCCCCAAGTCTAGGTTATTAGAATATTTGGTTACAGATATATTGTATAGATGGTTGAAAATAACAGAATTGTGTTTATTGAAAGACCTTGCAGAATCCTGAAGGACAAAGGAAATGGCTGATAAATCCCAGGAGAGAAATAACGATTTTCCCCCAATAAAGTACATTCAATTCTGATGGTCCTTTGTGACCATTTTGAAATAATTCTCAGGCTCCCTGGAGACTGACAATCCTGATAGCTTCATCTGGCAGTGGAACAGTCTTGAAACCAGTTTGGCATGGCCCAGCAGCTTCGATGGCTGAACAATTGAGTGGAAAAATCTATTATTGGAAAAATTGGATTTTCCTGCTATTTGCTTTCCCCAAAAGTTAAAAAAAAAATCATATCATAGTGACAGACACAGTTTATCCTGTTCTCTTAGAGGAGCTTATTTCAGAGTTTCTGCCAACTTAGATGGGTTCAAATTAGATATTTAAGAACTTTAAGTCATAAACTCCTCAAAATTAAATCATCAGGACTTAATACAGTTTTCAAAAATGGTAACTTATTTTTTTTTAAGATTTTATTTATTTATTTGACAGACAGAGATCACAAGTAGGCAGAGAGGCAGGCAGAGAGAGAGGAGGAAGCAGGCTCCCCGCTGAACAGAGAGCCTGATGCGGGGCTCGATCCCAGGACCCTGGGATCATGACCTGAGCTGAAGGCAGAGGCTTTAACCCACTGAGCTACCCAGGCGCTCCAGTAACTGTTATTTTTAAGTATGTATTTTAAAATCTGTGAGAGGTAAGATGATCAACATAGTATATGCTAAGGGATACTTGATGAGAGAATGGATAAACTGATTTATAATCCAAGTCCTACTTGAGAAACTCATGATAGAAATTCAGAATTTTGTCTAAATGCATCAGTGCAAAAAAATTAGGAAATGCCTAAGGGTCTGAATACAACAAATTTTATTCAGCAAATCTTTATCTATGTATAAGACACTGTGGGGTTATAAAGGTGAAAGACTGCTCTGTTCACATCGAGATGGGAAAGACAAACACACACTACAGATTAGAGCAACTCAACACAGAGATGTCATTATAGACACAGCAAGTATTATGCAAGGGTGGTAGTGTGTGAATTTCAACCTGTGTCATCAATGCAGGTGGTGCAAACCTAATCCAGGATAGATAGGTTCTACAGGCTATACTTTATATAAAGGCTGGCTCTGTGAATGACAATTTTCCAGCAGGTTCCAGCATTTTCTTTCAGCTCCAAGACAGACCAAGAAGAGCAAAACTGAATATAATGACTACTGCTAAGGGGGTCATATCTCCCGTGTATGTGACTTTTTTTATTTTTTATTTTTTATTTTTTTGCAAGGAGAGAAAAGAATGTTAATTTGAAAAATCTCTCCAGGGGTCATATGCCTCCTTTACTCCCATCACTGATGTTTTAGGTTAGGGTTTAACATTTATGTTTCCCTTTTATACATAAACTTTGTTCCCATTCAACGTAAGTCCTTGCCTGATCTCTTTCAGTGGTTGCTTTGTACGAAACACTTCTACTGATATGATACTGAAAACCCCATTGATTCTGTGTCCTTGAGTTTTAAATTATAGGGAACTTCACCAGCTAGCCTCCCTCTGTAATCAACACTGAATAGAAAACTAGTTGCTAGTCACCGTCTATGTAGAAGTTACAGAACATGGGATATAGACATATCACACAATGATTCATGAGCCAGGCTGCTTTCCAGAATCTAGTTCCTACTGGCTCCACAAGTTGCCTTGTCTCCCGCATGTCTGTTAAGTGCCATTCAGAGGACAGGGAAAGAGAAGAATCTGAATGCTTTACACAAACATCTTGTTTATAGGAAAATAAACTGTTAATGTACATGTTTTTCAGTTTTGAAAGAATGGATGTCTTGAAGTCCACTGTCATGTGAGTGGAGGGCTTTCTCTGTGTAGGTCCCTACCCTTGCTGAAGATGGAACAGGCACTCCTGCGGATGTGGGGAGCTGTGGGACAAAGGGCCAGGCACTCTATGATTCCAGGTCATGGGACCCAGAGCCAGCACCAGGCTCCCTCGAGAGAAGGGACTGGCTGGTGCTTTCCTTGGTCTGGCCGGAGCTGGGAGTCAAGCTGAGTTTGCGCTTGATGCATTTGTGAAATGAGGGAGAGTGGTGCCAGTGGCAGGTACGGACAAGAAAATATCCAAGATCTGACTCCAGAACTTTGAAAAACTGACTGCTTTTTACATTTCAGTCTTGGCCTGAATGTCACTCCTCAGAGAGGACATCCCTGACCATCTATTTCAGCAGCCACTCTCCCCTCTGTCTACCTCAGCATTCTGCTCCATTTCATTCCAAGAACTCGTCACCATCTGGAATAGAGGCTTCCTGAGTGTAGGGACCCACAGATTTTGTTCCCTGCTGTCTTCAGCACCTAAACACACTTGCCTCATGTAAGTACTCAATAGATTTTTGCTAAAAGGACAAAACAGAGATAAAGTTGGATCATTAAAAAAAGACCATTTTTAGAGTGAAGAGATATAGTTTAGGCATTAACTGGGGAGAGGAAGAATGACGATATAAACTGCCCTCTCTCCTGAATGCCCCTCTCCACACTCCCTTCCTCTCCCAGCAGATTCTGATAGACCTCCCAGGGGACCAGACCCTTCATGAGAAATCTCTGTGGTGCAAGAAGAGATATTATCAATGAACATGTGCTCTGCTTCTCAATGGATTGGAGATGAGATAAAGGCTAAGAACCTCTAGCTTAATGAACATTAGAAATGAGTTTAAGATTGACTCTACTGCTGATGAATGGAGATGTGTGTAATTAATTGGCTTACTCTTCGTCAGATGTGGATGAAACTACCTACCTAGCAGATTGCTTTGAGATTAGAAAACACACTCTATGTGAATGTCCTCAGCACAGTGCCTGGTCCAAAGAAGCCACTTAATACCTCTTAGTTGGGGGTGAATCTGCATGACCTAGGGTAGCTACATGGCTTCTACGCACCTCAGTTTCCTTGTCTGTAAAAGGGTGGTAATTCGAACTTGCAAGACACAGTGAAGAATGAATGAGATGACACAATACGGCCACTTAGGAACTACAGAGAGCTCTTCAAGCGTGAGGCTCTATTCCTGGCTTCATCATGAGCTCAGTGACTAAATCAGTCTTTGGTGCCTCAAAATCTTTATCAGGAAAAAGAGTATTTTATCTCATTATCTACTTTTTCGCTTTGAGGATAAAATGAGATAACAGTTTGGAAACTGTTTTGTGAAAGTGAAAAGCATTATGAAACATGAGCTTTTTGTCATTACTGTCATCAACATCAAATGACAGCTTCAATGGTTCTGGTGACAGCTCAATGGAAGATTAAGTGTCCTATTAGAACCTGCACGACAGTATCTTCAGTCGTAGATCAGCTTGGTGATTGGAAAGTGTTGAGAGTTAATGGTAGTTCCTTATGCTCCTGAGGCTTTCTATTCTTCACAGAACAGAGCTCAGTATCTCAACAAATGTTGAATGGAAAGAATGAAGGATTAATTCTCAAAAATAGCCACCCCAGGAAGTATTCGATAGTGAAACAATGTTATGATGAGAAAATCTATTTAACAATTCTCTTACTGTGAGTTCAGATACTTTCCCTGTCCCTCACTCCCCAGCATTTCAGGTGAGTCAATGAGCCAGGAGTGCCCCCAGGTTACAGTTCCAAGCTTTGAACACTAAAGAATGGGAGGAAGGCTGATACATTACTATACATGACATCAGGCCAAGTACAAAGGGTTATAAGTCCTTATCTGAAGCTTCTGGCTAGGATGAGACGTGTACAAGTCCAGTTAGGACTGAAGCCTAAGGCCCAAGGAGGCTATGAGTGGTGTCTGGGTTTAAGAGATCTAGGGCTTTTATGAAGTTTTAAGGTAGTGCAACTCAGAACAGCCTATCTAGCCAGACCTTGATTGTCAAATGGTCTCACACTAGCCATTGCTGATGTTTGGCCGGTAGAGGTACTTGGCTGATTGGATGGGAAAATAAGAGAGACCTTCCTCACTACTACTCTTGTGAACAAAAGCCTGGTTGAGGTCTCTCTTTTCGTCCCTCTGTGATGTTTCCCTAACACCTATTACATATCTACATCACAGACCTTCCTCATCATAGTTAAGAGTTAAATTTTTGGGGCGCCTGGGTGGCTCAGTGGGTTGAGCCTCTACCTTCGGCTCAGGTCATGATCCCAGGGGCCTGGGATCGAGTCCCGCATAGGGCTCTCTGCTCAGCAGGGAGCCTGCTTCTCCTCATCTCTCTCTCTGCCTATTTGTGCTCTCTCTCTCTGTCAAATAAATAAATAAAATCTTAAAAAAAAAGAGTTAAATTTTTGATGTTTTCCCCATTAGACAATGATAAGGACTTGGTTCATCTTCATATCCCCAGGGTTGTACCCAGTCTCCAGCAGAGAACAGGTGCTGGGCTGGTTGAATGAATGAGGAAGGGGATGGATAAAATGCATGGTGATGGATTCTTTTGTTGCTTTAAAAGCCTAATGGTGCTCTACTTGAGAGGCCAGAGGATAAGCTGGCAAATCAGAGATCATCTAACATCATTACTCTGTCCTCTGTCTTCCATACACCAGTGCAAGAACCTCAAATATGCTTACGAGAACAATTTATTTCCAAAATGGAACTTGAAAGCCAAATTTAATTCCAATGAAATTGAAAAGAAAATAAATGTAAAACACTTCTGTGATAGAGACAGACTATTAATGGTGATAGCAGTTATTTTACGTGTATGGGTTTAAAAATTACACAAAGTTAGAAATCTACGGGAATAACTCTCATTTACCAGATCACTAATTCTCCACTTGTGATCATTCAGGTAGAAGTCAGAGTAAAGTTTTCTATTATAAGTAAAAAAAATGTGGACATGGTTGGGAGAATATTTTCCTATTTAATAAATTTTTTAGTTTAAATAAATTGTTTAAAAAATTGAAAAAGCACAGAGTGCAGTGTCTAATCCAAAAGAGAGAGAAAGAAAGCAAGAAAGCAAAGCAAAACCAGGTGGTGGGTATTAGAGAGGGCATGGATTGCATGGAGCACTGTGTGTGGTGCAAAAACAATGAATAGTGTCATGCTGAAAATAAATAAATAAAAAAGAAAGCAAAGCAAAGCAAAGCATTCATGTCCTGAAGAAGCATTCATATACAGGCAAAATGGGCAATCACAATGCTAGGAGAAACCAGTATTGTCAATATATAAAGCAATTTTCAATATTGATTAAAAGAGGATAATTATAGTCAGAATTTTGGCAAAGATAATTCTAGGTCCTTAAAAATACAGTCTATTTCAGACTTTAATTACTGAAGATTATTTTTCCTCTGAATTAATGCAAGTAACCACATTAAAAAAAAAGCCACACATATCTCAATAGAGATAAGCTCTACTTGCCTATGTTTGTACTGGGGTAAAGTAGACTAGAACAATCAAAAGAGAATAGTAAGCATTTAATTACTCCTGGTATGACTGTATTATCAGAAGCCTGCAAATGGGCTTTAATCAAGGGGGATCAATTTAAAGGTGCATCTGCAAGTCTTAACTAAAGTTAAGTTAATAATTAACTAAGTTAATGATTCAGGTGCATGGAAGCTTGGAATGTAAAGTGTGGGTACGGAAACTTTATTTTGTAGTTAACTCTCAAGGAAGCTCTAATGAATATTCACAAAAAGGACTGAAATGAATGAAGCAGGATTCAAAAGACAAGAAGAATGAACAGTCGACCCCAAAGAACTTTTAGTGGAGAGAAATGCCTTAATGTGCTGTATACACAAATTAATAAAAGGATGTTCCTCCCATTAGGCAGATTATTATTGTGACATCTTACACATCCATTTATAGCTATGTGACTTAGAAACAGATACAGCGTGAATTTAGCCGGTGGGCAGATGATTACAGCTGTTTCAGTGGGAAAGAACAGAAGAGATAGTGTCTGTGAGCTCCTGTAGTTCAACAAACATTTATTCGGCACTCAGACATGATTCAGGCGCTGGGGCTGCTGCTGGGGATAAAATGGATGAACAAGGCAGGATCACTAATTCCCTCAATGAGCTCAATGTCATTTTCGGGGGGATGGACAAGTAAAAGGATAAAGAATTAAAGCTCATTAGATGCTCTAATAAAGAGTGCAAAGGCCTAACCACACATCTTCAATTAATTTTTAAAGTTACTACACCATCTGTTGTTGAGTGCTTTCTATTAAAAATGCAGTGGGTTGGGACACCTAGGTGGCTCAGTCAGTTAAACATCTGCCTATGGGTCATGATCCCAGGTCCTGGGATTGAGCCTCTTATCAGGCTCCCTGCTCAGTGGGGAGTCTGCTTCTCCTTCTCCCTTTGACCCTCCCCCCTGCTCATGTTCTCATGCTCTCTCTCAAATGAATAAATAAAAAAATCTTTTAAAAAATACAATGGGTAGACAGCATAATTCTAAAATATGTAAACTGTTTTATTCATTGGAAATCTTTTTTTTTTTAAGATTTTTTATGTATTTATTTGACAGAGAAATCACAAGTAGATGGAGAGGTAGGCAGAGAGAGAGAGAGGGAAGCAGGCTCCCTGCTGAGCAGAGAGCCCGACGCGGGACTCGATCCCAGGACCCTGAGATCATGACCTGAGCCGAAGGCAGCGGCTTAACCCACTGAGCCACCCAGGCGCTTTGTACAATTATTTTTTTTCAACAGGAAGGATAAGTTACATACCGTATTATATCTTCATTTTAAAAATACAGGAGAGAAATAATCACTATATTGCACACCTGAAACAAATATAACATTGTATGTTAACTATGCTTGAATTAAAATTAAAAAACTTTAAAAAATACAGAGAAAATATAAAAGGTATATGTACAGGTGACATCAAGGAGAAGAATGTGTTGATAGAAGCAGTAGATGAATTATAATAGCTGTTTTCAGCACCCTAAAAAATGGAAGAAGGGGTACCGGTTAGCTTAGTTTGTTAAGTATCCAACTCTTGATTTTAGCTCGGGTCATAAGCTCAGAGCTGTGGGATGGAGCCTCATGTCTGGCACTGCACTGGGCATGGAGCCTACTTCAGATTCTCTCTTTCCCTCTCCTCTGCTCCTCTTCCTAACTCTAACCAAAAAAAAAAAAAAAAAAAGGAAGAAATAGCATAAAAAGAAATAATGTGACTTTCAGAGATATTGTAGGTTTGGTTCCAGATTACCAAAATAAAGTGAATACTGCAATTAAAAAAAAAAAAAAGAATGTGGCTTAACCAACCATCCTTAACTCCTCTTTCTTTTTCCCCATTAGAACTGCAATCCTTAAAATTTCTCCAGGTTCAAATTCCAACACACCTTCATTCATTTCCTCCTTCAGAATGAACATAAATGAATTTTATTTTCATGGTTCACCTTCCCCACAATTTATGCATGTTCTGATATCCTAATTCAGATTTTCATTCTATTCACTTTTCACATTAATTCTCAACTGACTGACCCTCTTCATCTGTAATTATTACCATGAAGGTTTTGAATATCATTAAACTCTTCTCACCGACTACATTAACTTTAAGGTAATTTGATTAATTTGGCAAGCCACCAGTAGATGCAGATTTAACACCTCACAGAATTTGTGCATTATCACTATTTTGCAGCAAGTAGATCTAAAAGATAAATAAAATCCTTGGAGACCAGATAAAAACAAGGCTGCTTGTTTCCCTGTGAGATTTTAAGTAATTTTGTTAAGCTTTCAAAAGTGTGTTCCAAATTGTTTCCCCCAGAATTACAAACAGAGCATTCCTCTGCATTCCCCTGCAGTCTTGGTTTAATAACTTTTCATTTCTGTGGAGCATGTGTATTTCCAGGGCTCAGCCAAAGGTTCTTCACTTGGGAAAACACAATGACTTGGAGGCAGCAAAAGTTATCAACTGATAAATTGTAGAACAATGTAGGCTGCCAAAACCTTCAAGGTGGAAAGACTTCTGCTCTCTTCAACATTCATCAGGGACAAAGCCGTGTGTGTGTGTGTGTGTGTGTGTGTGTGTGTGTGTGTGTGTGTTTCCCCAGTGCCTTACTTCACTTCCACCCCTTGCTGCATCCTATTCAAACAAAGTGGCTGTTATTAAAATGTTGCGAGGGTTGATGGGGAACGCTGAAGAGCCTGTTACAGATCTTACAAAAGTAATACTTGTTCATGATAAATGTCAACATCTTCCTTTGCTTGGACAAAGAGTTGGTTACAAGGTTTTCTTGGGGTAGAATCCTTTTAGACACATGCACCCCCTCAGGCAAATAGTCTTCAGCATCCCCCCCCCCCCCACATAATAATCCCCATAGGAGTTACCAGGTGCCACAAGAAGCTGTGACAGGCCCATGGCACAGAAGACAGGGCAGATGGTGAAAGGAAGACAGGGTGCACACTATACCAGAGTGTTGGGAACAGGGAGAAGGAGAGAGGATGAGAAAGAGAAAAAAGTACCAATCGTGGCAGAGCTGTGAGGCTCAGGTGACAATGAGGGACTGCAGTGTGACAGAATGGCCGTCCTTCATGTACACGCATGAGAATTTGTTGTAAACATAAAACATGAAAACATAAAACCAGGAAAACACAAAAAGTCCTACTGATGCCACCTATATTGGTAAGTCTAACTCAATATTTATTTGATTTAGGTTAGTTGAGTTCAACTGAAATACTGTGCTGACTTCTGTTTATTCTGTGGATCACTAAGACCAATGAGGTATTTTTTTTGTTTTCTCTGAAGGACTACTATCTATTGAGTCTTTCTTAATTCCTAGGTTTTACTATTTCAAGTGGTAATGTGAGCATATTTCCTTAAGGATATGCATTCTTCCTAAATTGTCAGGATTTACTAAGGACTCAGACTTTATTACCTTGGTTAATCTTCTCATTTGATATATAACAACTGACTCTATTACCGGATAATGGGGTAACAGTTGGTTTACATTTAGATGATATTTTAGTTAATTGCTAGGGAACAGAATTAAATTATGTCAAACTATTAATAAAGATGAAGTAAAAGATCTTAATTTTCTACTTAGCTGTTTGACTAAAGGGGTGATAATGGATGTTTGCAATGTTTTGGTTTGGACAAGCCTATTTTGGCAGAACTTTAACATCTATCAATCCAGAAACTCTCTGAAATGACTCCAGAAGTGTCGGACCAGCTACTCAATGATTTTAAATATTTTATTTTGTTTTATTAAAAAGTAATATAAATCCAAAAATCCTTGGCAAAATAACCAATCAGTGTAATTCATTATATTAACAGATTAGAAAAGAAATACATAATAACCTCAATAAATACAGAAAAAGACATTTGACAAAATTCAATATTCACAATAAATACTAGTAAATAGGAATAGAAGGGAACTTCCTCAGTCCAGTAAAGAGCATCCATGAAATATCTACAGCATCATTTCCAATTGTGAAATGTTGAATATTTTCCCTTTTGATCAGGGGAAAAAGAAAAAAAAGAAAGTTCATTCTTACCGCTTATATTTAATAGTGTTCTGGAGATCTTAGTGCAATAAGGCAAAAAATATATATATAAAAGGTTTATACATTGAAAAGAAAGGGAAAAAAACTTCTATTTAAATATGGCATAATTATTTAAGTACAAAATATTTTAAAATTTTAAAAATAATTATTAGAGTTAATAATTAGAATGTAGTAAGTTGGCAAAATATAAGGTCAATATTCAAAAATCAGTAACATTCTATGTATTAGCAGTGAAAGATGAAATTAAATAATATTTCCATTAATAATAATGTCAAAAACACAAAATAAATTTTAAAAAGGGATTTAAAATGAGAAATAAATTTTTAAAAGATTTATAAACCTCTGTACTGAAAGCTATAAGATACTGCTGAGAGAAATTAAAGAAGACTAATAGAAAGATGTGCCATGTGCTTGGATTGGAAGACTCAGTTTCACTACCAATTTTCTTGAAATTGGTCATAGCTTCAATGAATTCTGATAAAGTCCCATCAAGCTTTCTTGGGTAAAAATAAAAATGTAAAATTTTATATGGAAATGAAAAATATCTAGAACTTCCAAAACAATCTAAAAAATCTTTAAAACTTACTATCAATCTACATTAATCAAGATAGTGTGGTAGGGGCATAACAACAGAAATCTAGATCAGTGGAACAGATTAGAGAGCTCAGATACAGACCCACACTTAGAAAGATCCAGATCTTCTTCAACTTAGGATGGGCTTCTGTACTGATAAACTCATCATAAACTGGAATATTATAAATAAAAAATGCACTTAATACACTAAGCCTACTGAAGATCATCATGTGCTAGAACATATATTAGCCTACAGTTGGGCAAAATCATCTTCTAAGACAAAGCCTATTTTATTATAAAGTACTGACTATCTCATGGATAGTTATAAGATAGATACTGTACTGAAAATGAAAAACAGAATGATTATATGGGTACAGAATGATTAGAGTGTATCAGCTGTTTACCTTCATGATTGCATGGCTGACTGGGAAGTGTGTGGCTCACTACCTCACCAAGCACCGTGGGATAGTACTAGGAACGACACATCACTAAGCTAGGGGAAAAAAAAATCAAAATTCGAAATTTGAAGTGTGATTTTTAACTGAACATCTATTGCTTTCATGTGATCATAAAGTCAAAAAATTTTAAGCTGAACCATTAAAACTCAGGGACTGTGTTTGTCTTTGGATAGGTGTGTCAAGATAATTAAATGATTAAAGGGAGACTTTTTAGCAAATGGTGTTGGAACAACTGAATATCTATATGGAAAAAGTGAACTTCACATACAAAAATTAATTTGAGATGGACATAGACCCAAACTTACAAGCCCTCCAGAAGGAAACAGAATATCTCCATAAACTGAGGGTAGGCAAGGTTTCTTAGACAGGACTCAGCAAATATGCACAAAATTTTAAAAATGATAAATGAGTCTTCATTGAGTTTAAAACTTCTGGTCATCAAAAGACACTGTTTAGAAAAGGAAGACACCAGCCACACAATGGGAGAAAATATTTATAAATCATACAACTGAAAGAACTTATATCCAGAACATAAAAGAAATCTGCTACTGAATAATAAATGGCATACAAGTCAATAAAAATAGACAAAATATCTGAACAATCACTTCACAGAAGAAGAGATCTGAGTGGCCATCAAGCCCATGAGAAACTACTCAACATCACCAGTCTTTGGGGATTTGCAAAATAAACCACAGTAAAATAACACTACACATCCATCAAAATGGCTAAACGTAAGAAGACTGACAACATCAAATGTTGGTGAGGATGTGGAGCAACGGGAGCTCTCGTACTTTGCTGATGCAAATATGTAACAGTTTGAACACTTTGGAAAATGTTCTGGTAGTTTCTTGTAAAACTAAACATATGCCTGTGATCCAGCAATTTCATTTGTAGCTTCCCACCCAAGTGTAATGAAACATATCCTCAAAAAGACTTATACAAGAGGGATCATAGCAGCTTTATTCATAATGTTCATTAATTGAAAATAACCTAAATGCCTATCAGCAGGAGAGTGGATAAACAAAATGGGTACACTTGTGTACTGAAATACCACTCAATGATAAGAAGAACTAGGATACATACAACAACAATAATGGATCTCAAAAATACGTTGAGTAAAAGAAGCCTTTCATGACAGGTCATTCAATTTATATGAAATTTAATTAATAAATTTAATTTAATCTTTGGTGGAATAAACCAGAAGAGTGGTTGCCTTTGAGGGTAGGAGTGGGGATTGACTGGGAAGAATGGGAATGAACTTTCTGGGGTAATGGGAATGAACTTTCTGGGGTGATGGGAATGTCCTAGATTTTTATAAGTTTTTGAGTTATTGGGGTGCATGTGTTTGCCAAAATTCACTGAATGGTATGCTTAAGTACCTCTGTACACTTGTATACTTTATGCTATAATGAAATATTGAACTCTACTTAACAATACTAAAGTACTTAGTGTCATACTAAAGTACTTAGTGTCATGCTAAGTGCTTAGGTGTCAAGGTCATGTGTGCCTGCCACTCACTTTGATATATATAAAAAGTAAGACAGATTAATGGAATGCTGGATGAAAAGATATACGATAAAGCACAAACTTGTTAATTCTAGAATCTAGGTGGCAGGTAGATAGGTGATCATTGCACATATCTTTCAAGTTTTCCTATGTTTGAAAATTTCCCTAATAAAATTTTTAAGGAAAAGGAAAAAATAACGTATGCTGCAACTGTCATCTGTGACACACTGTACTCCTGGGCCTTCATAAAGGCCAATAATCTACATATATCAGCATTTCAGGGAACCTGACTGGTCAGATGAAAGAAGTTTAAGTGTAAACACATCCTCAGAGCTTATTCTGACTAAAGATGAGTGTTTTAATTTCTATGTATCTCCCGAGGGTCTTTGCAAGTACATTGCTAGGTATCTCACCTTTTTAACTAGGATTGAACATTGAAAGGTGTTGATTTATAGCACCAAATCTACTATCAATAGTTAACAAGTTGGGGCACCTGGGCGGCTCAGTGGGTTAAAGCATCTGCCTTTGACTCAGGTCATGGTCCCAGGGTCCTGGAATCGAGCCCCACATCCGGCTCTCCGCTCAGCGGGGTACCTGCTTCCTCCTTTCTCTCTCTCTGCTTGCCTCTCTGCCTACTTGTGATCTCTATCTGTCTAATAAATAAAAAATCTTTAAAAAATAGTTAATAAGTTAAGTAAATACCTCATTACAAAAAACTGAGTTTTGAGTTGTAAATCTTGCAGTCAGCTAGTAAAGAGACTTAACTTTCAACCCCCAAGAGCTACAACATGCCCTATAAGCAAGCTCTAGCTCTAGCTTAGCCACATTATGACCTCCAGGAGGGGGGGAAACTCTGTCTTATCTCATTACTGTGTCCCCTAGTGCTAACATACTTCTTTGTACATGGTAGATGATCAGTATTTATTTAATATATAGTATGCATTTAATATAATAAGCACTTATTGTAATAAGTAGCAGGGTAATTTATGGGTTGAGGTCAGTTTTTTCACTAAATGTGTAATACAGTTTGTGTAGTTTGCTCTGAACAGATGAAGTTAGATATCTATAAAATACAAAGTGGTCAAGACTAATCACAATAACAATGGTCAATGTTAGCTCAGTGGCTCATTTATCTGGACCTTTAGAAAATGGGGAAGAGATGAGCATATGCTAAGATCAGGCAATGTAGTTGGCCCAGTAGACCCCTTGAATGCTTCCAAAAATCCATTATTAAAATCCTCAAAAACTTAGTCAAATAATGAGGACCCACAAGAAAAGTGGTCAGCAAGACACTAAAACCAAATTAGGAGACCTTGAAAGAATTCTACTTTAGAGGCAGCTGGGTGGCTCAGTTTATTAAGTGTCCAACTCTTGATTTCAGCTCAGGTCTTAATCTCAGGGTTATGAGATCAAACCCCATATCAGGCTCCATGCTGCGTGTAGAGCCTGCTTCGGATTTTCTCTTTCTTCCTCTGCCCCTTTTCTCTCTCTTCTTCTTTTAAACAAAGAAAGAATTCTAATTTAAGCTCAGGTGTAACCAAGAATGGTTTTCAACTGGCTACTTTTATTTGTGTCTCAGTTGACATTGACTTTATCTGCTAATTGGTCCATCTACCAATTCTAACTCTATTCAGGACCGCACCTAGAAGTAGAGTGAGAAAGATAAGGAAGTTATAGAGTGGTCTCCACTGGTGGGTGGGCATTGTCAGATGGCATCCACCATGCTCTAGGGCATGGCAGAGGTGGGCAGGCCCAAAGAACATATGCTAAGGACTGGACAGGAGAAACACTGAAGCCAGGTTAGTAGTACAAAATTGGAGTTTATAATGTAATATGACTTGACTTGACATAATATGATACAATATTAAACATTTTAAGGCTCTGACATATTTTCAGATATTCTATTTGATCCTCAGAACGTTATTGATTGGCGGCTTTAAGGCCTAGAACTCACAAGTGAAGGCAGGGGGTGCCCCTGGCTAGAGAAGGGGAATGCAGATGTATCAGCTGAAGGCAATATCTATCTATCATGAAAGGGAATCCAGTGTTCAAATGTCTGATGACACAAGTTAATCACAGGCAGCTCCATGGAGCCTTATTGGCAGGGGAGCTCAGTATGATCTACCCACATTTGGAGGAAACCTTTTGAGAAAATCTTATAAAACTGTAAATCTTAGGGGTGCCTGGGTGGCTCAATTGGTTAAGCAACTGCCTTCAGCTCAGGTCATGATCTTGGAGTCCCAGGATTGAGTCCCGCATCCAGCTCCCTGCTCAGCGGGGAGTCTGCTTCTCCCTCTGACCCTCTCCCCTCTCATGCTTGAGTGCACACACTCTCTCTCCCAAATATATAAATAAAATATTTTTAAAAAACACCTCCCCCCCAAACTGCAAATCTTAAAACACAAATCACAATGACTTTTTCTGAAAACTCTTTCTTAGAAAAGTGGGCTATAACTTTTTCCTGACACATGGAGTACAAAAAACCAATATTCAGTGACTTAGAAAAATGCCTTAAATAATTGTCTTCTATTGTATATCTTTATCTGAGGTACCATTCTCCCTTATATTCTATACAGGTTTCCCCTGACACCAGAAAGTACAAAAACATTTGTAAGCTGAAATGGTATAAAACAAAGAAACAATTGCCATTGATTTATATAGAAAAGATTTTGAGTATTTTTAGACCTCAAAGATGACATTTCTTGGGCCCTTTTGATACCTAAGGACACATCTTGTTAATGGATGCTTAAAATAAATAGAGATAGAACACAGATGCTGCTCACAGGCACAACTCAAAGGTATGGCAGCTTGATGCCAAGATGCTAAGTGTAGCTCCCCAGAAGGAGCCTGATGGAGCCACTCTCACCACTCAGGGTGCCTTGTTGTAAAAGAAACGCTGATCTTTACTTTTCACCTTTTTCTCATAAAGGAAAAAGTCAAATTTCTTTCAGTGAATGGAAACAGGTACTCATGTAGGTCTTTTGCAAACTTTCAAAAAACGGGATATCTTCAAATACGTCAGTAAAAAATGATTAACTGACAGAGTTTCCTTCCAGATTTTTTTTGGGGGGGAGGGGTTCTTCCATTAAAAAAATAGACTCAAATGTATTTTTCTCACTTCCTCATGGTTGAGGGAGAAAAAGAATCTATATTATATGGGCATGGTTTAATCATTTATTAAAGATGTCAGAATGCATTAGGAGACTTGGGGCAGAATGGGCACAGCGATGGTGTTCTAGAAAATATAA
The DNA here is from genome assembly GCF_011764305.1 of Mustela putorius furo. Taxonomy (NCBI): domain Eukaryota; kingdom Metazoa; phylum Chordata; class Mammalia; order Carnivora; family Mustelidae; genus Mustela; species Mustela putorius. The sequence continues at coordinate 19,891,057 of NW_025421998.1, forward strand.
GGTGATAATGAGAGCAACCACTCACAGAAACCAGCAAAATGTGCCTCACGTTATGGAGAATAAAACCCATCTGCTGCTTAGCTGTTCCCCTTTATAGAAGGCACATCTTATAAAATCAGAAAACTTGCAAAACCAAATATCAGAGGGACACAAAGGAAACGACATGCAGGTTTAAATAAAAATTCATTTTGGGGAAGGCTGGGTGGCTCAGTCAGTTAAACACCTACCTTTGGCTTGGGTTATGATCTCAGAGTCCTGGGATTGAGCCCCATGTTGGGCTCCATGCTCAGTAGGGAGTCTGCTTCTTCCTCTCCCTCTGATCCAGCCCCAGCTTGTGGTCTCTCTCTCTCTCTCTCAAATAAATGAATAAATCTTTTTCCAAAAAATCCAATTGCTTTAAGGGTACCTCGGTGGTTCAGTCAGTTAAGTGTCTGTCTTTGGCTCAGGTCATGGCCTGGGATTCTAGGACGGAGCCCCTGACCTCGGTCTCTCTGCTCAGGAGGGATCCTGCTCTCTCTGCCTGTCACTCTGCCTACTTGTGCTCTCTCTCTCTCTGTCATGTAAGTAAAAATCTTAAAAAAAAAAAAAAAAGCAACCAAACAAAACCTGCTTTGGAGAGAGAGTCCAAGATGGCAGAAGAGTAGGAGATCTTAGTTTCATCTGGTCCCAGGAAATCAGCTAGATAGCTATCAAACTATTTTGAACGCCAGCAAACTCAACTGGAAAACTAAGAAGAGAATAGCTGCAACTCTACAAATAGAAAAGCAATCACTTTCTGCAAGAATGATGAGACAGAAAAACTCACCTCAAAAAAGAGAGCAATAGACAGTATGGACTACCAGGGATCTAATCAGTAAAAGTAAAGTGTTGGAACTGGAGTTCAGAATAATGAGTACAAAGATACTAGCTAGGCTTGAAAAAAGCATAGAAGACACTAAAGAATACCTTTCTGGAGAAGTGAAAGAACTAAAATCTAATCAAGTTGAAATAAAAAAGGCTATTAATAAGATGTAATAAATAATGGAGGCTCTAACTGCTAGGATAAATGAGGCAGAAGAGTGATATATAATTCGTGATATATGAATTACTTATTATATATTATATGAATTAGTGATCTGTAAGACAACATAGTGGAGAATAAAGAAGCTGAGACAAAGAGAGATAAACAGCTACTGGATCACAAGGGGAGAATTGAAAGAAGTGATACCATAAAGAAAAACAATATTAGAATAATTGAGATCCCAGAAGAAGAGGAGAGAAAGAGGCAGAGCAAGTCATATGGAAGCAAGTTATGTCTCCCCTCTCATGCTCCCCTAATCTGGGGCAGGAAAGAGGCATTCAAGACCAGCAGGCATAGACAAACCCCCTCAAAATCAATAAAAAGTAGTCAACATCCTAACATGTAATAGGGAAACCTGCAAATCTCAGGGACAAAGAGAGAATCCTGAAAGCAGCTCATTCAAGAGGTGTGTAACTTACAGGGGTAGAAACATTAGATTGGCAGCAGACCTATCCACAGAGACCTGGCAGGCCAGAAAGAGCTGGCATAAAATATATAGGGTGCTAAATGAGAAAAATATGCAGCCAAGAATATTTTATTCAGTTAGGATGTCATTCAAAATAGAAAGAGTGATAAAAATCTTCCAGGACAAATAGAAACTAAAAGAATTTGTCATCACTAAACCAGCCCTACAAGATATTAAAAGGGATCCTCTAGGCGAAGAGAGAGTCCAAAAGTAACATAGACCAGAAAGGAACAGAGACAGTAAGATGTTATACAGTAACAACCACCTTACAGGTAATAAAATGGCACCAAATTCACATCTTTCAATAATTACTCTGAATGTAAATGGGCTAAATGTCCCAACCAAAAGACACGGGGTGTCAGAGTGAATTAAAAAGGAAGACCCACTGATGTGCTGCCTGCAAGAGATTCATTTTAGACCCAAAGACAGCTCCAGATTGAAAGTGAGGGGTGCAAAACCATTTATCATACAAATGGACATCACGAGAAAGCTGGAGTGCTAATCCTTTTATCAGACAAATTAGATTTTAAACCAAAGACAGTAATAAGAGATGAGAAAGGACACTATATCATACTTAAAGTTTCTATCCAACATGAAGATCTCACAACTGTAAATATTTATATGCTCCTAACATGGGAGCAGCCAATTATGTACACCAATTAATAACAAAATTAAAGAAACACATTGATAATAATACAAAAGTCATAGGGGACTTCAACACCCCACTCACTGCAACGGACAGGTCATTTAAGCAGAAAATCAACAAGGAAACAAGAGCTTTGAGTGACACACTGGTCCAGGTGGACTTCACACTTACATCCAGAGCATTCCATTCCAAAGCAACAGAATACACATTCTTCTCAAGTGCACATGGAACATTCTCCAGAATACATCACATACAGGGTCAAAAATCAAGTCTCAACCAGTACCAAAAACAGGGATCATTCCCTGCATGTTTTCAGACCACAATGCTTTGAAACATGAACTCAATCACAAGAGGAAATTTGGAAAGAACTGAAATACACAAAGACTAAAGAGCATCCTACTAAAGAATGAATGGGTCAACCATGAAATCTTGCCATTTGCGACAACATGGATGGAATTAGAGCGTATCATGCTTAGCGAAATAAGTCAAGCAGAGAAAGACAACTATCATATGATCTCCCTGATATGAGGAAGTGGTGATGCAACATGGGGGCTTAAGTGGGTAGGAGAAGAATCAATGAAACAAGATGGGATTGGGAGGGAGACAAACCATAAGTGACTCTTAATCTCACAAAACAAACTGAGGGTTGCTGGGGGGAGGGGGTTTGGGAGAAGTGGGTGGGATTATGGACATTGGGGAGGGTATGTGCTTTGATGAGTGCTGTGAAGTGTGTAAACCTGGTGATTCACAGACCTGTACCCCTGGGGATAAAAATATATGTTTATAAAAAATAAAAAATTTAAAAAAAATTCATGGAAATAAATGAAAATGAAACACAACTGTTCAAAAGCACTGGGATGCAGCAAAGGCAGTCCTAAGAGGGAAGTATATAACAATACAAGCCTTTCTTAAGAAACAAGAAAAGTCTCAAATACACAACCTAAACTTACGACTAATGGAGCTGGAGAAAGAATAGCAAATAAAGCCTAAATCTAGCAGGAAAAGGGAATTAATAAAGATTAGAGCAGAAATCAATGAAACAGAAACCAGAAGAACCACAGGACTGAGCAATAAAATCAGGAACTGAGTCTTTGAAAGAATTATTAAGATTGATAAACCCTTGTTTATTGAAAAGACAAAGGACCCAAAAAAATAAAATCATGAATGAAAGAGATCACAACCAACACCAAAGAAATACAATTATAAGAATATAAGAATATATGATATATAAAATATTTTGCCAACAAATATAGAATATATTGTCAACAAATTAGGCAATCTGGAAGAAGTGGATGTATTCCTAGAGACGTATAATCTACCAAAACTGAAATAGGAGGAAACGGAAAACCTGAACAGACCCCTAACTAGCAAGGAAATTGAAGCAGTCATCAAAATCTCCCAACAGGGGCGCCTGGGTGGCTCAGTGGGTTAAGCCTCTGCCTTCGGCTCAGGTCATGATCTCAGGTTCCTGGGATCGAGCCTGGCATCGGGCTCTCTGCTCAGCAGGGAGCCTGCTTCCCCCCCCCCCCTCTGCCTGCCTCTCTGCCTACTTGTGATCTCTCTCTCTCTGTCAAATAAATAAATAAAATATTAAAAAAAAAATCTCCCAACAAACAAGAGCCCAGGGTCAGACAGTTTCCCAGGGTATTTCTACCAAACCTTTAAAGAAGAATTAATACTTATACTTCTGAAGCTGTTTCAAGAAACAGAAATGGAAGGAAAACTGTCAAACTCTTTCTATGAGGCCAGAATTACCCTGATCTCCAAACCAGACAAAGACCTCATCAAAAGGAATTACAGACCAATATCCCCAATGAACTTGGATGCCAAGATTCTCACCAAAATACTAGCCAGTAGGATCCAACAGTACATTAAAAGGATTATTCACCACAACCAAGTGGGATTTATTCCTGGGCTATAAGGTTGGTGCAGCATCTGCAAATTACTGTCAGACAATGCATTAATAAAAGAAAGAATGAGATACTCTCAATTGATGCAGAAAAAGCATTTGATAAAGTACAGCATCCTTTCTTGATTTAAACTCTTCACAATGTAGGAATAAAGGGTACATACCTCAATATCATCACAGCCATCTATGAAAAACCCACAGTGAATATCATTCTCAATGGAAAAACTGAGTACTCTTCCCCTAAGGTCAGGAACATGGCAGGGATGTCCACTATCACCACTGCTCTTAAACATAGTACTAAAAGTCCTAGCCTCAGCAATCAGACAACAAAAAGAAATAAAGAGCATCTGAATTGGCAAAGACAAATTCAAACTCTCACTCTTCACAGATGACATGATCCTATGTGGAAAATCCAAAAGATTCCACCCCCAAATTGTGAACACTCATACAGGAGTTCAGCAAAGTGGCTGAATTGATTTGCAATATCAAATGTTTTAAAATAGAAAGTATAACTGATTAGATTTATTACACTATCCCAACTTAAATAAAATCTCAAGCAAGTTTTAAAATCTAGATGCAAACCATCAGATTGAAACCTATTGGAGAGCTGGACCCAGAGGAGGTATGAAGATACTCTGCCTATGTCCTAATTCATTCACTGCTTCCGCCCCTGGCCTGGAGAATTTTTCCCAGGGGAGTTAGAAAGACCCTCTAACTACGTAAGAGAACTCCACCTACTTAGGTTATAAAATTTTAGTTGCCCATGGAAATACCTTCACAGATTATAGTTTAATATCATACTCATTATTAATATCATACTCATTAGAGTGTACTACTGCTAACTTGGCTCTGCTGTGTCGGTTATCACTCCACTATCTGCTCTGCTCTCTGTCTTGTGAAAATATATTTCTTCTTTTGAAACAGTCTTTCTAGTTTTTTGGGTGGGGATGGGGGTAGGTGGGAGTTGTATTATGTTATTCCTGCACTGTCACAGTGTTGGGGTTTCAGAAGGGACTGCCATTTTTAACTGGTATCCTACCTATGTTTTTAGACAATCTGTAATTAAATTGGTCATTCTACTGTGACAGCTAGCCTGAGTCTCCGTTTAAACAACAAAAAATTTTTTTTACTTTTTAAATTAAAAATTTATTGATGTGTAATTGACATCCTAGAGTTTTTTTATTTCTCATTATTTTGCACCTGCTTTTAGAAAATCTTTATTATAATTATCCTAATGTACTTTATTTAACCAAATCTAAAAATATAAAATAACATTATTCTATGAATAATACTGTCAGTTAACCTATGAAGCAATGCTACAATCTGTTCATTTTATGATGCATACTTATTTCAGAGATAAAAATGAGAAAAAATTTATATTTTTAGAATCGATAAAATATGGTATCGGTCTGGTATCATTTGCTTCTCATATCCTGCTTGGAGGCAGGTGGAATGTTTATAATAAATAAGTAAATGAGCCTCTACACTGCACTGGGCTTCCCACTTGGGTCAGGTAAGCTATTGATCTAAAGGGCAGGCTCACCACACCTCTGGGATATCCTAGTGCTGGTATCCTAGTCACATGGGGACCCACTCATAGACTGAGAAGTCTCTGAGATGTACACAGTGAAGTTTGTTCCTCTGACATCTGTATCTTTAAGCCCCATAACAATTACAGATCTTGCAAATGATACACACTCAAAAAACATTTGTGGAATTAATCTCCAAGTAACCTAAATGATGAATTTATAGAAGAAAGCCTTTATGGAAACTTTTACTGGCTACTTAAAAAAAATAATATGTCAATTCAAACCATTGATAGATATAAAGTATATTTTGATACTATTCAATGAGAGTAAATATGGCACAAAACACATTGCCTGACCCAGAACAGGTCTTCAGTGAACATTTGCTGAATAAATAAACAAAATTAACTAGATCTTCTAAAGCTATTGTGATATAGAGGCTTAAAATGTCAAGTGGTGGGGCGCCTGGGTGGCTCAGTGGGTTAAGCCGCTGCCTTCCGCTCAGGTCATGATCCCAGGGTCCTGGGATCGAGCCCCGTATCGGGCTCTCTGCTCAGCAGGGAGCCTGCTTCCTCCTCTCTCTCTGCCTGCCTCTTTGCCTGCTTGTGATCTCTGTCAAATAAATAAATAAAATCTTTTAAAAAAAATGTCAAGTGGTATAGCTGAAACGGACAAAATACCTCACTTAGTTCATTCAGATGATTCCATGGTCTTGATTCTTATACCCCATGGAGTATCATACCCATGGGGATGCTGTTTTTCGAGGACAGCCAACGCAGTATGGAATCCAGGACCAGGTTCTCTTCTGGCCTGAGAGCCAGACAGCCTTGTGACCCGGGCAGACAGCTACAGCTTAGGATCCTCATCTAGAAAAGGAAGGAAACTGAACAAGAGAGCTCCTAGGCCCCTTTCAGCCTCTAATGCTGGTTTTTTAAAAAACGAACATCAGTGAACTCATGAGGAGATCCCTTATTGAGCTGCCATGCAAGACAGACTCCTCTGCCCTCCGAGGAAACTCCAACAGTTTCATAACCTCCAAGCTTGCCTTTTCTCATTTATATTCATGGAATAGGCTTTTATTAAATGCTCTGCCTTTGGTAATAATCATAGCTTTCTTGAAAATGGACCTATCAAATAAAATATCAACAGTAACGATTTTAGATGAAGGAATGCTATTTAGCTAACAAGGACTGAATTTAAACCAGAACATGATTCAGTTGATGGTGTTACATAACCACACCTCTGATCACTAAATTTCTCCCTAATGGGGCTCTCCAGCAGTTTGTAGGAAGGAATTCTGTTGTTGCTCTGATATGACAGCCTATCTTTTCACTCTTTTAAGCACTTCATAAGGATACATTCACGTGGAAAATACCTTAATTGCCTATTACTAGTCCCAATCTATTAAGCATGGAAAGCAGATTTTCACTAATAAAACTGTGTAGTTTAGGAATGCAAAAATAAATTTTTCTGGCACAGCCAAAAGTGAACAAAACCCCTTAATTTAAATTTTTGATCGTTTATCATCCAATAGGACCTTAATGACACTCTGAAAGTACTAGCTCATAGTTTAAAAGGGACTAGATAATTCAAATTGCAGACACTGAACAGAAAAAAAAACCTCAGAAAAGGGTGAACTATTTGAGAGCATGGATAGAAAGTAAATCATATGTGGTCTTACAATGAAACACAATGACAGAACGTTTAAGACTCTGTAAACACAAAGGTTAAAGTACACTGTAGAAGGTAGCGATTCTCTTCTTCACAGGCATCAAGATAACTCTAACCAGAACAGAGCTTTCAATGTCAAAGGAGGTAAACAAAACAAAACAGAAAATGGCATGAATTGGAAGAATGGCAGCAGCAAGTGATTAACAAAGGCGAATGAATTACGAGACAAGATTAAGATTTATCATGGGTAGGAGGGGCACATGTAACCCAGGGCTGCCAAAGAGAAAGGCAGGAGAGGATTTTATGAGACACAAGAACAGAAGTCCCACTGTTGCTTTTATTTACAAGGTAGAGAAACTGAGGCAAGAGGTGGGGCAGATTGTACAATTGAGAGCCATGTGCTCTCATTATATTATATGATTATATGATTAATCCATCCGTGTTGTGAAGACGTAGCTCTGACTTCCGGTTCTTCGAGTGTCCCATCAGGTAAGGGAAACAGCGAAAATCTAGCTCATGTAAGCGCTTCTCTCACTAAATTGCAAGGGGGTCTTGGAATCTTGAATTTTTCCTTACTTCTTCATTTCTTTATTTCATTGCATTTGATTTTCCTAAATTTTTCATTACTCTGTTTCTGGACTGCTGACCATATCAGCCAAGTGCTTATGAGTCTTGGCCCTGGACTATTTAAATTTGCAAGCAAGAATGAACTTTCTAAAGTGGTGGCACTCTCACCTCCTTCCCCAAAGCCTCCTGCCATCACAGCTGTCATCTCCTTAGTGACAATGACGTGGGCACATCTTGGTCTCCTTGAAGTCATGCTCCATGTCTCGCTCCCCTTTGTATCTCCTGCAACCAGCACACAGTCTGGCACATGCTAGGGGTTTAGGAACACCAGTTTAGGTGGTCTAAATGTTTGTTGAATTATAAAACCAATAAATTTTTCAAGAAGATGTTTCAAGGAGTGTAGCTAATTAACTGAAAGGAATACAGTCTAAATGTGTGGGAAACTTCCAGATTCAGGTTCTGAAGGGGAAACACTCTCCCAAAAGCTTTGGTGAAACTCTTATTCACTTCTCTTAGTCCCAGAAATGTTTAATATGAGCAAAGATGACTGATAAACAATTTTAACTCTGACTTGAGAAAACTGTCTCTACCACGATGATTATTCCTGATCCTGAATCCTGACTGATTCATAGACTATAAAATCAACAGGACCAATGATTCCAGTTTTTCAGATGTTCTCAGAAGGGAGAACTGTTCAAGTCAGTCTCACTATTTCCTCTGGGACAGACTCTGACCCAGTAAGTAAAAGTGTTTCTGACACACTAGCTGTTCTGTGGTGAATGACAGGCCAGTTCATAGATGAGGAAAAATCCTGTGCAGCTGCTTCTAGTCAGCAGCCATCTGAAGTCTGATGCCTGAATTTCAACTGTCAGAGTTCAAACACTTTCTTTGACATCAGATATTTTTCTTTGACATCAGTTAAAATACAGTTGGCACAAGAACAAGAAAGGTTTAAGCTCTCATTTTCCCATTGCTGGGAATTAAGAATCACAGAACAAATTTAGATCCAGGAGAGAGAAGGGGTCAGAATAAAGAGAGAATAAGAAGGCTATAACATTAAACTCAACTGTTGGCTCTTCACTAATTTTGAAACAGACATAGATGAGGCGCCTGAGTGGCTGAGTCAGTTGAGCATCTGACTCTTGGTTTTGGCTTAGATCGTGATCTCATGGGTCCAGAGATCAAGCCCTGGCATCAGTCTTCACACTCTGCAGGGAAGGGTTTTTTTCCCCCTGATGATTTTTTCCCTCTGCCCCTCCCCATCTTCTCTCTCTCAAATAAATAAGTCTTAAAAAAAAAAAAATACTGCCCCCCCCCTCCACCACCATAACCACCACCACCACCACCACTGGCCATGAAAAGCAAGTCTTTGAAATATGTCCATGAAAACTGGCCTGATTTGCCCACAGTCAGCTTCAACTAAATTAGCCTCTCCAGGGCCATTAGTATTTTCAAAGACAAGGAAGAGTGATTCTTTCTTTTTACATCCCAGCAACAACCACCCTTCTAACCCTATCCTAGTTTATGCTACCACCACCTACTGGGATGGGTTTGAAACTAAGACAACCACTCAGGCCCTTCCCTTATTGACTAATTGGGCCCACATCAATGCCCAGCCTCCCAAGGGATCAGAAATGCCCAGAGAAGTGTCCCTCATCAATCTCTTTATGTCTTCAGTCAGCTCCTTCTTGCTTTCCTCTCCTTTGGAGTCTTATCTCACAAGGGGACACGAGGCATGATCTCATGCAACTCTGTTTCAGGCTCTCCTAATATTCATCCATCTTCATATGCATACTCAAATTTCAGAGGATCAATCAGCCAAATCCAATACTCTATCTGTGCCCTTGACCACAACCTCTCCAGTAAACTCTAGAACCATGTTTATCGACCAGTCCCTTATACCTTCCCTGAATCCTCAATCACTACCACTCTTCTGATGACTTTCTTGCATTAGTTGTATCCCTGTAGTTACTGATTCATCTTTTCTCTTTACTTTTCCTTTTTTAAAAAAAATATATTTTTTTATTTATTTATCTGAGAGAACACAATCAGGGGAAGCAGCAGGGAGAGGGGGAAGCAGGCTCCCTACTGAGCCCCACATGGGGCTCGATCCTAGGACCTGGGGATCAAGGTAGATGCTTAACTAACTGAACCACCCAGGTGCTCTCCTCTACCATTTTCATCCCAACTCTCAAATATGCCCTTACTTCATCCCAGATTGCATTCATACAATCTGGCTTTCATCATCTTCCACCCCATCCTACTAAAAATTCTCCTGCACCAGCTTGCAAAATCAAATGAGCATCCTTCCATCTTTAAACTACCGAACCTCTTGCTGAACATCAAATTGCTGATGATCTTTTCCTTTCTGAAATGCTCTACTTTCTTGGCTTTCATGCCACCATGGCCTCTTGGTTCCCCTCAATCCTTTCTATTTTTTTCTTTTTCTTTATCTTTCTTTCTGGATTTTGTTCCTCTGCTTGCTCTTGAAATGCATATTTTCCCCAGAGTTGCATTCATATCTTACTCATGATTCTATAAAACTTCCCTGGGTGATCTTATCCACTTAAATGTTTTTACCTAGTACTTTCTAGTTGTGTGCTACACTCCCATATTTGGATGTCTGATGGTCTCCTCAGACACAGTCAAAACCAAATTCTTCCTCTAATCCAGCTTTCCCTCTTCATTGTCTGTCCCAGAGAAAGATGGAACTGTCACTATCTACCCAACCTTAAGGTTCAGAGTCAGGTTCTAATTTGACGGTTGCTTCTTTCTCTTACACCCCAAGGCCAATCAATCACAAAGTCTTGCTTATTTTGATTCTTATCTAGCTCTCACATTTGCCTTCCCTCTAGTCTAGCTCAGGCCCTTATACCTTTTTCTTTAGACTATAGCCATGGCCCCTTCACTTAGGTCTCTACTTCCAACTTTGCATATATCAATTCATTCTCTAGTCTTTAGTGAGAGTGATCTTTCTAGACTGTAGTCTGACATGATTTCCAAATTTAAAACTTTCCAGTGATTGTCTGGCCACTCACTTCTTCCTAATACCTAATGTTCCCAAATGCTGAGTTATTTGAAATTCTCCATATAGTCTGTGCTGATTATTACTTCCAGGCCTTTGTGTATGGTATTCTTTCTTTCAGGCTACCTTTCTCTCCCTAATCATTATTTCATGCCTATTTATCATTTAGGATTCAGGATAGGGCTGACTTCTTTCAGGAAGGTCTCTCTGACATCCTATGATCCCACCTGCTTATCTACACAGTCCCACTGCCTTTCCTAAAGCATACTGTCTTTGATTATTTATTTAACATGTCTGGCCCTCAATCTATGTCCCTCTCCTGAGCAAGAACTGAGTGTTTATATCCTTAGAATTGCATTTTCTGATTCATGTGTGATGTTCAGTAAATGTATACTGAATGAATAAATCATTGAAATTTTGGATCCTTTTCATGGAATATGGTAAAGCTAAGAATTCAGTTTATTTTGAATTACTTCATAAGGGTAAGAGTCATCAAAAGGCAACCAGTAAAACAGAGGATTGAGTTAGAGCCCAGAGCCCAAAGAAGATAAGAAGAAAACCTTTGGGAAAAGATTCATTGTGGACAAGGACCCAACAGGAGACTGTCAGAGAGATTAATACTTACACAGTGTAAAGACCCTTAAGAAGTGATAGCAGATAAGACTGATGGCTTTTGGAAATCTGGCACTAATCATTCTCTTGTTTAAGCCTTAGCAATGATGTTACTTTTTTTTAAAAAAAAAGATTTTATTTGTTTATTTGACTGGCAGAGATCCAAGTAGGCAGAGAGGCAGGCAGAGAGAGAGGAGGAAGCAGGCTCCCTACTGAGCAGAGAGCCTGATAAGGGGCTTGATCCTGGGATCATGACCTGAGCTGAAGGCAGAGGCTTTAACCCACTGAGCCACCCAGGTTCTAAGACCTCAAGCTCTATTATAAAGCTGTCATCATCAAGACAGTATGGTACTGTCACATTGCCCCAGCAATGATGTTATTAGAGCCAACTTGTTTCTCAAGGGACCTGGAGGTCAAGGTGTAAGACTGCTGACCAAATGACACTGGAGGATGAATGGCCCATGAAATGCTGTATGTCATGGCAAATATGATAGCAACTATCTCCAGCAGAATAGAGGATCAGTAGGTCTTCAGTAGGAAGACCTATATTCCCTTTGGTAGTGGCTAGGCAAATCTATCCTAGGTTTAGAAAGGAAGGCAGTATACAAGTTATAGGAATACTTTGCACTGGCAGGATATTAGGGTCACTTGAGCTTACTTATAATGTCCATCAATTCCCTTCCCCAAACTACTCAAAGTGAATGAATAGCCTAAATATAAATAGCATATTTGCAATCCTGGCTACAATAAAACTTCCTTAGCCATCCATTCCAAAAAGATTGCCTGGCTTAAGCCCTTTCTCATGGAAGTTCTGGAGACACTGTTTCAAGAACACTGGTTGAAAGTATGGGGGAGGCAGATTCCCTCGTCATTTTTAAGGATAGAGTCAAAAAACCTACTGCCTACCATGAAGAATTTCTGGCAGGTTGCTTGCTTCTATTTTTTTAAAGCTCTTGAGGGTATGTCTGCTATTTTATCACCCACTTCCTGCATGTTAAAAATAGGTTTATTTGTCAATAATATACAAAAAATACACATTATACTTCCAGTGAATTTTGCAGTCAGAATTGCACAGGTAGACATACTCAATTTCTATTATTATATTCTTTAGATAAACTAATCTTCAAATTTCTTTTCAAGGTTCATCCTTCCAAGGTAATTAGGGACATATCATAGACTTCATGAAAACCCTTAAAGAGAATTCTTAAAAGCAAGGGAAAAGGATAATAATTCAGTGCAAAAAGGGATAGTTTGATAGGCAGGAGTCTTGATGGCTAGTTCTGGTTTGGTAGTTAATTGAGTCAGGCACAATTTCACTGGGCTTCAGTTTTCTGATTTGTCAAACTGGAGGATCTAGATTCCCTCTATGTCTACTTCCAACTCTCAATTTTAAATAATTAGTAAAATGTAAAATATCCTTAGCTTCTATTAAAGAAGTCATCTGTTAAATGTGTTCCATTTCAATTCCCTCACAAACAAATATATAAATAATCTGTTACTTCCATTAAAACATTAATAATGATTAAAGAGCTAATATTTACCCATCAAAAGCAGTGACCATTTTCTCCTAGATTATACTGTGTTTAAAATATACAGAGCAGAGGAGCCTGGGTGGCTCAATCATTAAGCATCTGTCTTCAGGTCAGGTTATGATCCCAGGGTCCTGGGATTGAGCCCCACATTGGGCTCCCTGCTCCTCCCTCTCCCACTTCCTTGCTTGTGTTCCTCTGTCAAATAAATAAATAAATATATATATATATATACATATATATATATATATATATATATCAATACTAGAAGTCCTAGCCTCAGCAATCAGACAACAAAAAGAAATAAAAAGCATCCAAATTGGCAAAGAAGAAGTCAAATTCTCCTCTTTGCAGGTGACATGGTGCTCTATGTGGAAAATCTAGAAGATTCCACCCCGAAAGTGCTAGAACTCATACAGGAATTCAGAAAAGTGGCAGGATATAGAATCAATGCACAGAAATCAGTTGCATTTTGACATACTAACAATGAGATAGAAAAAAAATTAATGAGTCAATCTCATTTACAGTTGCACGCAAAACCATACAATTCCTAGGAGTACTAAAGAATCAAAGGATCTGTACTCGGAAAACTGTAGAACACTCATGAAAGAAATTGAGGAAGACACAAAGAAATGAAAAAAAGTTCCAAGGTCATGGATTGAAAGAACAAATATTATTAAGATGTCTATGCTACCTAGAGCAATCTACACACTCAATGCAATCCCTATCAAAATACCATCAACTTTTTTTTCACAGAACTGGAACAAATAATCCTAAAATTTGTATGGAACCAGAAAAGACCCTGAATAAATAAAGTAATGTTGAAAAAGAAAACTGAAACAAGTGGCATCACAATTCCAGACCTCAAGCTCTATTACAAAGCTGTCATCATCAAGACAGTATGGTACTGTCACAAAAACAGACACACAGATCAATGGAAGAGAATTGAGAACCCAGAAATGAACCCTCAACTCTATCATCAACTAATCTTCGACAAAGCAGGAAAGAATATCCAACAGAAAAAGAACAGTCTCTTCAACAAATGCTGTTGGGAAAATGGACAGCCACATGCAGAAGAACGAAACTAGACTACTGTCTCACACCATAAACAAAAATAGACTCAAAATGGATGAAAGACCTAAACGTGAGACAAGAATCCATCAAAATCGTAGAGAAGAACACAGGCAGCGACCTCTGTGACCTTGGCCACAGCAACTTCTTTCATGACACATTTCCAAAGGCAAGGGAAACAAAGGTAAAAATGTACTACTAGGACTTCATCAAGATAAAAAGCCTCTGCACAGCAAAGGAAACAGTCAACAAAACTAAAGACAACCAACAGAATGGGAGAAAATATTTTCAAACAACATATCAGATAAAGGGTGAACATCCAAAATATATTAAAAAAAACTTATTAAACTCAACACCCAAAGAACAAATAGTTCAGTCAAAAATGGGCAGAAGACAGGGACATTTCTCCAAAGAAGACAGCCAAATGGCCAACAGACACATGAAAATAGGTTTCACATCACTTGGCATCAGGGAAATACAAATCAAAACCACAATGAGATACCACCTCATGAATGAAAATGAAACCTCACCATTTGCAATGACATCAATGGAACTAGATGAAACCAGTCAGTCAGAAAAGGACAGTTATCATATGATCTCACTGATATGTTGAATTTAAGAAATGAAACAGAGGATCATGGGGGAAGAGAGGAAAAAATACAACAAGACAAAACCAGAAAGCGTGACAAACCATAAGAGACTCTTAATCATAGGAAACCAAAGGAGGGTTGCTGGAGAGGAGTGTGGTGGAAGGATGGGCTCTCTGGGTGATGGACATTAAGGAGGGCACGTGATGTAACGAGCAGTGGATATTATATAAGACTGATGAATCACAGACTTGTACCTCTGAAACCAATAATACATTATATGTTAATTAATTGAATTAAAATAAAAATTAAAAAACATATGTATCAGGGCACGCTTTCTCATCCTTTTCTTAGGATCTGCATGCAGAGAGTGTCATATTTTCCATCTGTCATCCTACTGCTCTTCTTTCTCCGCTCTCATACTGCTTTCTTTTTTATAGAACAGCAACATATACAGAATATTACAAGTAGCAAAACCCTAAGCCAGGAGGAAAATCCTAAATTAACAAATAAATTAACTATTAAATAAAGTAGACTTTACAAAATCAAAAAAGATCTTTTGGCACTTATCCCTTCAGAGTAGGTGGGAAGGATTTTGTTTATCAAAGAAACTTATAAATAAAAGGAT
Organism: Mustela putorius furo; assembly: GCF_011764305.1. Taxonomy (NCBI): domain Eukaryota; kingdom Metazoa; phylum Chordata; class Mammalia; order Carnivora; family Mustelidae; genus Mustela; species Mustela putorius. The sequence continues at coordinate 19,906,354 of NW_025421998.1, forward strand.
TTTTGACAATATCTATGTTTACCATCTCCAAATTCTTATGGCCTTCTTTTTTTTCCATTTTAATTTCTAGAGGGTACCTTGGTAGTTCCCCTCTCTTCTCCCTCTTTAAGGAAAGAAAAAGACTACAATAGGATTGGGAACTCTGTAATCTGCTATTTGCTTTAAGCAATCTTTCACAGATCTAGCATTTACCAAAACTCTTTAAAAACATGAAGTTCCTTAAGGGATTTTCTGAATAAAAAGGTAATAGTTACATTTTTGACAAAATTCTTTGTAAAGTGTATTTTACTCTAATTCTCTAAAAATTAATAATCCATTAATCATATCATATGACTTTTTTGTATCTTATCTAGGATGCCTAGGATGCTCCATCCCTAAATGGAACTCCGTGCATGAGAATGCATGTTGGTGACCTGTTGTGGTATATTTCTTTTCAACGGAAACAACGGTATACTGAGTAGACAATTAAATCTAGATATGACACTTAGATTATTGAGAAAGTCTACAACTCCTTAATTTTGTTGGGGTTTTTTATAGGTACCTATTGTCGAGTACACTTGTATTGATTTGGCCGCAATCAAGAGAACTGAATTAGCAGTAAATGTTTTTAAGCTATGATACAATAATCTTTTATTGAAAATGTCCGTCATTCCATCCTCTGCCTCTTACAATGCATGCTTTTTTGTGGAAGGATGTCGTTGTCACTGACACCAAAATTAAAGTCAAATAGTCTTCCTTTTTAACAAAGACAAAGGAGAAAGCTTAGATGGTGCACTCTGAAAGGCGAGAGGAGCCCACAGCACACAGCTGTGCAATGGAAAATACTGTGGCCAGAATCAGTGACGACCAGAATCAGAGAAAGCGAATGTCCCCTAGTAATACCTTTCCCTTGGGAAGGGCCACTGAGATGAACTTGCTGAAGGAAGACCAAAATAGTCACAGGTTTCTCCCACCCCACACCTAGGATTCTTGCTGTTAGGAGAATGGGTCTTTTAGTGACTAATGCATGACTGTAGCTGAGACCAGGAGAGACCAAAAACAAAACAAAACAAAACAAAACAAAACAAAAACCAAAAACACAAAAAAAACACCCCAAAACCTAAATGGAGCAAACTCCAAAATAGGAATATGCTCTCATCCCACTTTGTATATCATTTACATATGGGTTTCCTAAATCCATCCACATATGGCTTAATAGCCAAATACCACCTGTGCATTATTTATTAAGAACTTTTTTCTTTAAGTCAACACATTTTTCTTCCTTCAACCAATTGATTGAAAGGAAATTTCCTATACTAGCTTTAATAGAAAACGAGTATCAGTTGCCATAAATCTGAGGTAATTGTTAATGTAAATAAAGTGAAATAAAACAATTCTAATTCTAGCTAAATCTTGTGGTCAGCCAAAAGGTGTTCCTGAAAAGACTTGCTCTTTCTACTAAAAAGGAAACTGATTAATGTTTAAAACCAACATGTGATTTTGTTCTTCTTTTAATTAACAGAACTGAAAGATAATTGAAGAAGAAATACTTTTCTCATTATAATTCAATGTATTTGCTGTGGTCCCTAAAATGCCTAAAAATCATCTGCTGTAATACCAGTGGAGATGCTCCACACTCAGGAAAATACTGTTTACTTTCATCCCTATACAAGATTAACTCTTCAAAGCAGAGCACTATTAGGGAATGCATGGTGTTATGAAGTACTAAAAAACCTTTTTGTTCTTTTGCAAAATTTTCAAGCAGAAATACAACAGGGTTGACCAAATTATTCAAAGAGAAAACAAAATTCTGTGACATTGGTTTATGTAAAAATTGATGGACGACATTATTATGAATGTTCCCAGTGTCTGAAGAAAAGGGAATCTCTGCAAAAGGCTTTAAGTCTATGAAGCTATAAAGTTCTTCCTCAAGTAGAATCTTCTTTTTTAAAATTGAAGTATAACTGATACACAGTATCCTATTAATTTCAGGTGTACATGATAGAGATTTGATATTTTATGCATTACAAAATGATCCCCAGGATAAGTCTGGTTACCATCTGTTACTATATAAAGTTATTACAATATTATTGACTAAATTCTCTATGCAGTACATCATATCCCCAAGAATTATTTATTTTATAATTGGAAGTTAGTACCTCTTAATTCTCTTTACCTATTTAGCCACCCCCACAATCTCTCCCCACTATGGTACTCAATAGGTTGTTTCTTGGATCTATGAGTCTGTTTCTGTTTTGTTTCTTTTGTTTTTTAGATTCCACATGTAAGTCAAATCATAAGGTTCTCTGATTTATTTCACTCAGCATAATACCCTCTAGATCTATCCATGTGCTGCAAAGTGCAAGATCTCATTCCTTTTTATGGCTGAGTAATACTCCACTGTGTTTTTACAGTATACCACATCTTCTTTATATATTCATCTATCAATAGACACTTCAGTTTCTTCCATATCCTGGCTACAATACATAATTTTGGAATAAACATAAGGGTACATATATCTCTTCCAGTTGGTGTTTTTGTTCTCTTTGTATAAATATGGGAAGTGGAATTACTTGATCAAATGGTATTTTTATTTTTGATTTTTTGAGGAACTTCCATACTGCTTTCCATAGTGGTTACACCAATTTATATTCCCACCAACAGTATATGAGGGTTCCCCAACACATGTGGGTTTTTTCCCCCACGTTTTTGTTAACAGCCAATCTGGTGTGAACTGATAGCTCACTACAGTCTTGAGTTGCATTTCCCTGATGATTAGTGATGTTAAGCAACTTCTCATGTGCCTGTTGGTCATCTATATGTCTTTGAAAAATTTATATTCAAGTCTTCTGCCAATTTTTTCTCAGATTTTTTAATATTAAGTTGTGTTCTTTACATGATTTGATATTAATCCCTTATCAGATTTATAATTTGCAGAAACAGACTTAATCATTTGCCAAATGGAAACCCACATTTCTCTCTTACTTCCAAAGCCACACCTCTAAAAGGCAGACCATATGTGAGCCAAAAAATTAGTTGTATGGTATTTCAAGAACTTTTTGTAAAAATAACAAAATATAGATTCAAATCTGTGAGGAAAATACTTGAAAACACCACAATGCTTTTTGATTCCACAAATTCATTTTTTAAAAACTCGGTTGGTATACCTCACGAAGGGAAAAGAATTACTTGTTAAAATCTGTACTATATATAAGACAGACTGGCAACCAGAGGAATGCACAACACATGGCTCAGAATGGTTACCCCTTGGGGAGGGGGGAGATGTTCTGATTTTAGAAGGGTTTTATGATCTACTTTACCTATTGCATATTTTCAGATTTTTAAAATAAGAAAAAGTATTTAAAAAGTATAATTTCAACAAAAATGTTTACCAAAATAGAGTACCTCTAGAGAATCAACAGGATGGTAAATACACCAAACACCCTGCCTCTGAGGGAGGAAGAGAGTGTGAGGATGTTTGGCCTTGAGAAAGCTTGGTTGTCTGCAAATACCTATAGGTTGCCGGTGGCGGGGGCGAGAGGGTGGAATGGGGGGGGATAATGAAATGTATGCAGTGTTTCTTCTGGAGGCAGGATTCGGGTTAATTGGTGGAAATAACAGGGAAGCAGATTTTTATTTTTATTTCTATTCAAACAGCATTTTTCTTATAACCTGAGCCACCCATGGATGGATTTGTCAGACTTCAAAGGAGTGAACTCCTTTTCACTTAATGTGCTCAAGAAAAGTCTTGGGAATCACTTGCCAAGGACCTCAAAGACAAGATGGCCACACTGGGAAGAAGCAAAGGTTGGACAATGGAGGAGATCTGAGTCTCCTTCCAAGTGAATTATTCTCTGATTTATGCTGAAACACAGAACTTCATGTTATATCCTATTTTTGCCATTGACTGAACACTGAAAAGAACAGGAAAGTTTGGTTTAATGGAGAATTATTTATGGTCTTTTGACTGGACAAAATGATAAATTCTTAACTTCTTCATGGCCTTTTTGTTAGACAGTCTAAAATAATCACTTCAGGGCATCGCATAAAAATGAGAAGTATGAATTACCGGCAAACCACTTAGGGTGAAGTTGCTGAAGGAGTTTATATGAGGTTTTTAACACTGAAGGTGAATTTAAGCAGAGCATGAAATATAATCAAATTAACATTTTCGTTCAGTTGCTACTCTTATTCACATGTGCTGAATTCTTCAGAAGATCTCTTTTTGCAGGTGAACACTAAGGAGATAGGATGTCTGAATAATGTAAAAATGTCTGATTCTTACAAGATAAAAACAGCTAATATTTCAGAATGATTACTAGAAGGAAAGGCAGAATAATTTAGGTAGGGTATATATTCACATATATGAGTCCATAAGAAAGAAGCACAGTGTTTGTTAGGAACACTGCTGCTGGTAGAAACATGATAATAGAGACGATATAGCTCCTAGGCATCCACCCTAAGATAAACAGGGATAGACACTGGAAGTAAGCTATCTTCAGATAGAGCATCTGTCCATTTATCAAGGAGACTGAAGTTCAAGACAACTGCTTCAATTTTTGGCTTGTCACACGATAAAAAGGGCAAAAACATACCACTGGGGCCAAGTCCTGATTTGGAATCCAGGTCTTCTGAACACATTGGTGGTGTCACTGAAGACATAACCAGCTGAGCTCCTGAAATTCCATTGTAAAAAGCCATTCTTTTGGGTAAATCCTTCTCATATATGTAAGTCATTACAAAAGTCTGATGCATGAGCTGCTCTAAGGTGAGACATGGGGCCATCACGAGGGGTATAAGCAGTGCTGATGACCGCTGAGCAAATGAAGACTGACAAGGGCAGACAAAAGGTGGAAATGGGAAGGCTTCAATCAATCCATCAGTCGAAACTGATTCGCTATTTGTTCTGTAATGATAAATTCCACTCATCTCACAATTTTCCAATGGCTGGTGGAAAGTACAGCTTTCATAATGCAGAAACAGTCTAAATTAAGCGGCACTTTAAACATTTAAGAGCAAACATATTTTGGAGAAATTAACATTTTCATATAAGACTCTGGTGCTCCAAAACATAATGAGTCATGACTTTGCTACAGCAAATATTTACATGATTCTCCTGAGTTTGTTTTAAGACTATCCTTGAAGATAATCGGGAAATTGGGTGGTAGTAGGACAAGGAGGGCAGTATAGTGCAGAAGTGGAGAAGACAGTCTCTAGTGTCAAATAGAGCTGGGTTTGAATCTTATTTCCATTATTTACAGACTATGTGACCTGTGGCAAGTTACTCAACGTTCCTAAATCTTGTCTGCATCTCGTACACACAGGGGAAACAATAAAATCTACCCAATAGGGCTTGCCATTAGAATTAAATGGCACAGTATCCAAAGCTAAGCATTGCGCTCAGCACATAATAATCTCTCAGTAAATGTCAGCCATCATCAAATGTTAGCCATCAAGTATTTTCAATGGTTGCTATTAAGAGATCACTGAGTGATAAAGTCATGTGCAATTCTCTCTACCTTTGCCATGAAAAAAAATATTAATCTTCACTACGCAGGTCATATGTCATCCATTCATTTAAATGTGTTTATTGAGCCTCAGCTCGATGCTGGTTATACAAAAATGGACAAGACATTTCTCTGCTCTTATGCTGCCTGGAGTCTAGGAGAGGACATTGTCATGAAAACAAATACTTGTGGTACAATGTCATGGGTGCTGCATTGGAGATAAATATAAGAGAAACCATGGCCCATGGAAGGAAAGTAAGGACACAGGAAGACTGCATCCTCTGATTCCCTGTACTTCAATCACTATATTGTCTATAGTTGGCCGTCTATCCTGGACTGCAATATAAAAGATGAATTGAAAAACCCAATTAAAAAAAATATGGCAATAGAGTCTATGAATCCTCCAATGAAGACCAATCACCAAAATCTATTGATTCTTAGAGAGGTCTTTGTTATTGTTAAAATATATTTGTTAGCCTGTCAGTTTTACATATATTCAATATCCATGACAATAGTCAGTCAACACAAAGCTTTTTTTCTTATTAATTCACGTAACTCAAAGAGTCTACTAGATTTTTAGTAAATTATGCTGTTTTGCATCCCCAGGAACAGCATCAGGGGAAATTTAACAGGACTCTGAGGAGCTGATTGTAAAGTTTAGTTGTTGATTTATAATGATTTAAGAGATAAATTCTGGTTCCTCTAACCTCTAGGAGGGCACCACCAGAGCGTTTCTTGGGAGATAAGAATCTACACCATATCCCAGGGTGGTAAGAAGACAGAGACAACCGAAAGGGAACAGAAAAGCTGCCAGATGGGCAGCATAGTTTTGGGCATGTCCTATCAACTGCAATCAGGGGTTAGGTCCCACCAGAGAGAGGATAGGCAGATATTATAAAGCTAGAGGGTAAGTTCAGATGACGGTGCTGGAAAAATACAAAGAATAATGAGCTGAGATGATCCATGCAACAAATCCAGTCTCTGACCTTGGCGAAGACATTTAACATTCTGCAGCTTTGACTTTCTGAGCTAAAGAACTTCCCATCTCTTCTATAAATACTGAGTAGCTGCCATAAGAGAGGTGGTAAGATTCAGAGAAGAATAGGACATGACCCCTGCCTTCAAGGAGCTCGCAGTTAGGTGAGGGAGAGGAGTGACTCCCAAGTATCTTTAGCACAAGAAAAAGAGTGCCACATGGTCTTAGATGCTTAACCAGGACTGCACTGCAGAATCACCTTGAGAGTTCCTTGCATCTACCAAGTCAGTTGCTGTCCGTGGAGTTTGAATTTCAAAATTCTTCCCAGGTATATACTTTAAGGATCCTCCTAGAATCTAATCTCTCTGTCTCCAGAATTCTTTGAGGGCCCAGAGAATAGGGGAAGGGGGTCTGAAAAGGAGGGTAATTTTTTAAAAAGATTTATTTATTTATGTGCGAGAGAGAGAGAGAACAAGCAAGCGCATGAGCAGGGGGAGGAGCAGGCGGAGAGGGAGAAAAGCAGACTCCCCATGAAAGCAGAGCCGCACTGCAAGGCTCTATTCCGTGAACCTGAGATCATGACCTGAGAACCTGAGATCATGACCTAAGCTGAGACCAAGAGCCAAACACTCAACTGATGGAGCCACCAGATGCCCTGAAGAGGGTAATTTAAGAAAGGTATTGGAATCAGGATCCTTGCATCCTGACATCTTCGAATCTACGGAACAGCAAAGTACACCTTCTGGGGAAGCCAATGTTGGTACCTGGAGACTTGACCGAGAGGGCAGCAGCAGGAGTCTGGGCCAGGGCTCAGAAAGATGGGAGGAAAAGTATCTCTTGGAAGAGGTGGAAGGGTCCACAGGACAAACCAGCTGGCATGATCATTAGTTCAATAGCAGGGCTTATCTGTTTGTACTTAAGGTATAACCTCTATAGCACGAGGCGGAGCCCCACAGGAGCTTGTGAAAAATTGTACTTGGTCGCTGGGGCTACCTTCAGGCACAAAAGTTAAGGAAGTCAGCTCACTTGCCCACCAGCCCCATTCACTTTCTTCACGGTGGGTGGATCGCTGACAACACAGCTTTCTAATACTGTCTAAAAAATTAATAGAACCTCCCAATCAAGAGGATTAAACAAACATACCTTTGTGCCTGGAAGAATATTTTTGTCTTAGGAGTCTGTTGGTGTTGACACCAAAGGTCATACAGTTCTTCATTTGATGCCACAGATGGACTGACACCCCAGCTTTGGAGGCGTCAGTATATTCCAAAGGAAAATACAAGATGCCCACATCTCCTGGCATAGTGTGGTGTGGGTATAACTAACACGAATGAGAGCTGCATTGGCTGCTCCTAAAGAAGACTCATCAGAGCAGTGGCATTTCTTAAGAATGACTGATTTATTCAGAGGCCCTAAAACCTTGCTCTGATGAAATGCTGCTCTATTGCAGAGGTGTTCCTTTGAACATAAGTTTTGGGAAGTCACTGAACTCACTGCTAATGGAAATGCAACCTTCTAAAATATGCATGGGATCTCAATCAGTAGCAATTACTTTGGAAACTGCTTTCACAGAAAGTCTGTATCATTTAAAAACTTAGTTTGATATAAAGCTGATTCTATTTTATATATAACATACATAAAATATATAGCTGCCTGGGAAAAAGCTATGTAAATAAAACCGAGTTTGCCAGAAATTCTAGCAGTCATTGGGGAATTATGGCATGAAAGAGTGTGAGGGATGAGCCATGAGCACATGACATGGAGAAAAGAAGAAGAATTTTTGCTTTGTTTCAAAGGTTACAACACTTTCTCCTTATGAAGTACCTCCTGCAATGTAGTTATGAAATGAAAATTTGCATTTAAGAAATAATGTTTTCCGTTGGTGTGTGGGTAAACAAGGAAATAAACAGCACATAAGGGACATAGACCAAGCATATCCTCAAAACTTCTCATCTTAAAGAATACTAATTAATTCTCCATGAATAGGGTACCCAACTGCCCTGGTATCATAATGGGGGAAGAAGGCAAGATTTCTGGGGCCATGGATTGACTAGTGGGAAAGAGATTACAACAAGGTGTTGTAATCTTAGTGCTCTCTACAACTCTCAGTTTTAATAATATGAGAAATCTTTGGAACTTACTTGAAAACCCATCATTTTTCTTCCATAATACTAAAAAGAAACACTCGAAAGCAAGCCCTAGTATAAATATAATTTACAACCCAATTTCTTTCTTTCTTTCTTTCTCTCTTTCTTTCTTTCTTTCTTTCTTTCTTTCTTTCTTTCCTTCTTTCTTTCTTTTTTTTTTTAGATTTTTTTGAGAGAGATCATGAATGGGGGAAGGGCAACAAAAGAGGGAGAGGGAGGAGCAGATCCCCTGCTGAGCAGGGAGCCCAAGACAGGGCTCAATCCTAGGACTGTTGGATCATGACCTGAGCAGAAGGCAGACACTTAACTGACTGAGCCACGTAGGCTCCCCTACAACCTAAATTCTAAATGTGCATAGAAAGACTAGTCATGGGGTACTTGGATGGCTCCGTCTTTAAGTGTCTGCCTTGGGCTCAGGTCATGATCTCAGGGTCCTGGTATCAAAGCCCCACATCAGGCTCCCTGCTTGGCGAGAAGCCTGCTTCTCTCTCTCTGCCTGCCTCTCTGCCTATTTGTGATCTCTGTCTGTCAAATAAATAAATAAAATCTTCAAAAAAAAGGAAAGACTAGTCATGAAAAGTCCGGATATTTTTTATTTCCAGATGTGGAAGCTGAGCATAGCCAATAAGGTGGGAAAAGATGGGTTCTGAGCCACAAAACTGATTAGAGCTTACCTCTGAATTCCTATCGCTGTTTGGCTCTTCTAATTGAAATGCCATTTCCCTTTGGTGAATGTATGGCTTGGGCATTCACAGTGTACCATGCTTGTTGGCCACGTCACATATGGGCACAAACAGACTAATCAGTGGTTGCCCCAGAATGGGAGCTCAGAGTATTTGTTCACTGATAACAGAATGGCTATAAAAGTTGAAGATTAACAAAAAGTATTCTGTACCTTTACAGACCCAGTGTTTGTATAAAAGACACTTATTATCATATTTTCTGATAAATTAAGATGCAACCTGACCCATACCCCTGACTACACTTGCCCCAGATTGATCCTTTAGAGTGACAGTTCATATGGCAAGGTGATTAAGAATTATAGATAGTCAGGAAGATAAAGCATGGCGCCATTCATGCAAGGAGAGTAACTGTTATCCAATCAGATAAAGAACGTACATTTGCTGGGGTGCCTGGGTGGCTCAGTGGATTAAGCCACTGCCTTCAGCTCAGGTCATGATCTCAGGGTCCTGGGATCGAGCCCCGCATCAGGCTCTTTGCTCAGCGGGGAGCCTGCTTCTCTCTCTCTCTGCCTACTTGAGATCTCCTTCTCTGTCAAATAAATAAATAAAATCTTTAAGAAAAAAAAAAAAAAGAACGTACATTTGCTCCATGACGTTCTGTGAAGTGTCAAGCAGTAAGTGATCTGTATTTTAAATTACTATTTACCCTGTATACAAACATTCAGACAGCTTCCATCTCTCTCCTTCCATTTCTAGCCAATCCTTTCTTTTTTCCTTCTTCCCCAACACAACTTCTCCACACATCTACTGAACAAACCTGCTTCGGCCAAGTTGGACCAATTCAACTAATAGGCCAGTTTAGTCCTGATTCTCTAAGACAGCTTTTGAAAGAGTGTTTAAGTAAATAGCAGCATTTTCATTTTATGCATTAGCTTCTTAAACATATTATTTGAACTACAGAGCATTCTGAACAGGAGGTAGACTTAAATTTATGATTTTCTGGAAGGCTTTAGTTTCTTTCAAAATATCCATGAGCCACAACACTGAATAAGGTTATCTCCACAGGACTTAAAAGTTTTCCAGTAAATCCGATTCATACATTCAAAAGCATAAGTAATTTCAAAGATGTATTTGTACTTTTCTAAAGACTACTGGTCAATTATAATTTTAACTCTAATTACTAGTATTTTCGATTGATGATATATTAAGCCACTTGCAAAGTGGCTTTCCAGATCAATGCAGGCCACCCACTGTTACTGAATTTTCCAGGTTCACAAGATTCCATCACTGATGTCCTTCAGCTTATATTTCATTATCACAATAGGGGAGTTGCTGTAGTGGGAGCAGCGAGCATGGGTAATTCACGTTCACACAGTCAGATTCTGAGTCCTTACACCAGCACCAGTTTTCTAGACTCACCCTGGGAATCCTGAGATATTTTTCTACACAAGACACAAGGTGGGTGTCATGGGGTGGCCCTCACAGGTTTCAGAGTTAGAGAGCCCAGCAGTGTGTGATTTCAAGGCCAAACTTCCCACCCTCGGCCCCTTCCCAGGGCCTTCTAAACTAGACTGGGTGCACTTAGATCTGATTTCCTGGGTAAGGCATTATTGAAAACTTACAGAAAAACACTCAGGAGAACACATTTCTTTGTGCCCAATTATGTATGTTTTGTTTCTTTCTCACATAAAAACATAATTTTTATGTAGATGACCAGGTTCTATGAGATATCTAGATGAATTCGTTATATGACTCAAATATCTGTGTTTTTCCAAAAACCAGTTCTGTATTTTCGACACCAGAGGCCCTCCATAAATATGTGTTGAACTGGATAAAACAGAACTGAATGTCATCAGTTTCTCCTGCTAGCTGTTTTACCTATCTTAGTGATATATTTCATAATGTGGGGAAGGATTTTCTTAAAGTTGAAGCATTACATCAAGAAACTGTGACTCTGCCTGAGGCCTCTGAACATCAGTCAGTAAAATCAGAGGCAATAGAATCCAGAACACAAGGGTTATGGACACCAGTCCTAAGGCTGACAAACAGAGGTGTGAATCCTAATTCTAACTGGTGTATAACTCTGGTCAGGTTACTTCATCTCTCTATTGTCTCTAATACGAAATTGCAGTAGCCACACCATGAGACTGTGGTGAGAATCAAGTGAGTTATTACAGGTGGAGTGTTTAGCATAATGCCTGGCCCATAATAGGCACAAAATGGTTATTAATAGTAAATTATAGCTTACAAATGGTAGCTATTACTATTGTTATTAGAAATTTTCTATAGTGGGAAGACCAGTTATTGCAACACCATTTGCCTAACACTCAATCATTAAGTCCTTGACTGAATGCCAACTTTAATATTTCTGCATAGCCAGCTGATTTCTTAATTTATATTGATTGAGTTCTTTGTATAAAATGCTATTCTTGAAAAGGATAAAACAGATCCTAATGGTCTTTCCAATCAGGTCGTTGGCTTGCTGTTTGGTTGGTTGACTTGCAAGATGTGGAACATGATGACAAGATGGTATGGTATCATGAGCAGTGGGTGATATATGCAATTAATGAATCACTGAACATTATATCAAAAACTAATGATGCTGTACCTTGGCTAATTGAACTTACATTTAAAAAAAAGATTTGTAAATCATCTAGAATGTATAAGAAAAACAAGTATTAATGAAAATAACTGTATTATAAACCTTTTCTGAATGAGGCTAAGAATGGCAAATCAAGTAAGATTGATAAGAGCATTTTAAAAAACAAAAGCAGGAACGCAGGGGTGACTGAGTCATGTCCACCTTTAGCTCAGGTCATCATGGGAAGGAGGGATGAGGAGGAAGAGGGGATGGAGCGCTGCATCATCAGTGGGAAGCCTGCTTCTCCCACTACCACTCCCCCTGCTTGAGTTCCCTCTCTTGCTATGTCTCTGTCAAATAAATGAAAAAAAATCTTTACAAACAAACAAACAAGGGCACCTAGGTGGCTCAGTTGGTTAAGTGTCCTACTCTTGATCTCAGCTCAGGTCTTGATCACAGGGTTGAGAGTTCAAGCCCTGCACTGGGCTCCACATTGGGCATGGAGTCTACCTAAACAAAACAAAACCAAAAAACAAAACAAAAACAACAACAGAACAGGGGCTCCTGGCTAGTTCAGAGAGAGGAGTGTGCATCTCTAGATCTCAGGGTAGTGAGTTCCAGCTCCCACTGGGTGTAAACGTTACCAAAAAAATAAATAAATAAACTTTAAAAAACAAAAACAGAAACCATACTTGCCAGCAAAAATATTGAGCTGTTCAACAAACCAAATAAACAAGAATGACTGCTATAAAATTGATGGACAAAACTAAGCACATTGCAAAAGATCAGAGATTCTTTTTGTTTGTTTCTTTTTCTAAAAAAAAAAATTGAGCTATAACTGATAGATAATACAATGATTTCAAGTGTACAACAATAATTCAGTTATGTACATTATGAAGTGATCACCCCAATAAATCTGGGTACAATCCTTCCCCATAAAAAGTTAACCTTAAGGATTTACTCTCTTGATAAATTTCAAGTATTACAATACTATTGACTATAGTCACCATACTGTATATTACATCCCCATGACTTATTTATAACTTGAAGTTTGTACTTCAGCTGTTTTGCGATCACCAAAACTGTCTCCCTTCTAGCATCCACCACTCTCTTTTGTGTAGCTATGAATTTTGTTTGCTTTTGTTTTGCTTTAGATTCCACACATAAGTGAAATCATATATTTTTTGCTGTCTGACTTATTCCACTTAGCATAATTCCCTCATAATCCAACCATGTTGTTAAAATTGGCAAGATTTCATTCATTTTTAAGGCTGAATAACATTCCTTGCATATATACACCACTTCTTCTTTATCCATTCATCCATCCGTGGACACTTAGATTATTCCCATATCTTAACTATTTTTGTTGTTAAATTTAAAATTCTTTATTTTTTATAAACATATAATATATTTTTATCCCCAGGGGTACAGGTCTGTGAATTGCCAGGTTCACATACTTCAAAGCACTCACCAAAGTACATACCCTCCCCAATGTCCATAATCCCAACCCCCTTCTCCCACCCCCTCCCCCCAGCAACCCTCAGTTTGTTTTGTGAGATTAAGAGTCACTTATGGTTTGTCTCCCTCCCAATCCCATCGTGTTTCATTTATTCTTCTCCTACCCCCTTAAGCCCCCAAGTTGCATCAACACTTCCTCATATCAGGGAGATCATAGGATAGTTGTCTTTCTCCGCTTGACTTCTTTTGCTAAGCATGATACGCTCTAGGTTCCATCCATGTTGTCGCAAATGGCAAGATTTCATTTCTTTTGATGGCTGCATAGTATTCCATTGTGTATATATACCACATCTTCTTGATCCAGTCATCTGTTGATGGACATCTAGGTTCTTTCCATAGTTTAGCTATTGTGGACATTGCTGCCATAAACATTCTGGTGCACATGCCCCTTTGGATCACTACGTTTGTATCTTTAGGGTAAATACCCAGGAGTGCAATTGCTGGGTCATAGGGCAGTTCTATTTTCAACATTTTGAGGAACCTCCATGCTGTTTTCCAGAGTGGTTGCACCAGCTTGCATTCCCACCAACAGTAGAAGAGGGTTCCCCTTTCTCCACATCCTCGACAGCATCTGTCATTTCCTAACTTGTTTATTTTAGCCATTCTGACTGGTGTGAGGTAATATCTCATTGTGGTTTTGATTTGTATTTCCCTGATGCCGAGAGATATGGAGCACTTTTTCATGTGTCTGTTGGCCATCTGGATGTCTTCTTTGCAGAAATGTCTGTTCATGTCCTCTGCCCATTTCTTGATTGGATTATTTGTTCTTTGGGTGTTGAGTTTGCTAAGTTCTTTATAGATTTTGGACACCAGTCCTTTATCTGATATGTTGTTTGCAAATATCTTCTCCCATCTGTCAGTTGTCTTTTGATTTTGTTCACTGTTTCCATTGCTGTGCAAAAGCTTTTGATCTTGATGAAATCCCAATAGTTCATTTTTGCCCTTGCTTCCCTTGCGTTTGGTGATGTTCCTAGGAAGATGTTGCTGTGGCTGAGGTCGAAGAGGTTGCTGCCTGTGTTCTCCTCAAGGATTTTGATGGATTCCTTTCTCACATTGAGGTCCTTCATCCATTTTGAGTCTATTTTCATGTGTGGTATAAGTAAATGGTCCAATTTCATTTTTCTGCATGTGGATGTCCAATTTTCCCAGCACCATTTATTGAAGAGGCTGCCTTTTTTCCATTGGACATTCTTTCCTGCTTTGTCGAAGATTAGTTGACCATAGAATCGAGGGTCTATCTGGGCTCTCTATTTTGTTCCATTGATCTATGTGTCTGTCTTTGTGCCAGTACCATGCTGTCTTGATGATGACAGCTTTGTAATAGAGCTTTAAGTCCGGAATTGTGATGCTACCAACTTTGGCTTTCTTTTTCAATATCCCTTTGGCTATTCAAGGTCTTTTCTGGTTCCATATAAATTTTAGAATTATTGGTTCCATTTCTTTGAAAAAGATGGATGGTACTTTGATAGGAATTGCATTAAATGTGTAGATTGCTTTAGGTAGCATAGACATTTTCACAATATTTATTCTTCCAATCCAGGAGCATGGAACATTTTTCCATTTCTTTGTGTCTTCCTCAATTTCTTTCATGAGTATAGATTCTGAGTATAGATTTGAGTATAGATTCTGAGTATAGATTCTGTGCCTCTTTGGTTAGGTTTATTCCTAGGTATCTTATGGTTTGGGGTGCAATTGTAAATGGGATTGACTCCTTAATTTCTCTTTCATCTGTCTTGTTTTTGGTGTAGAGAAACGCAACTGATTTCTGTGCATTGATTTTATATCCTGACACTTTACTGAATTCCTGTACAAGATCTAGCAGTTTTGGAGTGGAGTCTTTTGGGTTTTCCACATATAGTATCATATCATCTGCGAAGAGCGATAGTTTGACTACTTCTTTGCTGATTTGGAGGCATTTAATTTCCTTTTGTTGTCTGATTGCTGAGGCTAGGACTTCTAGTACTATGCTGAATAGCAGTGGAGATAATGGACATCCCTGCCGTGTTCCTGACCTTAGCGGAAAAGCTTTCAGTTTTTCTCCATTGAGAATGATATTTGCGGTGGGTTTTTCATAAATGGCTTTGATAATATTGAGGTATGTGCCCTCTATCCCTACACTTTGAAGAGTTTTGATCAGGAAGGGATGCTGTACTTTGTCAATTGCCTTTTCAGCATCTATTGAGAATATCATATGGTTCTTGTCCTTTCTTTTATTGATGTGTTGTATCACATTGATTGATTTGCAGATGTTGAACCAACCTTGCAGCCCTGGAATAAATCCCACTTCGTCATGGTGAATAATCCTTTTAATGTACTGTTGAATCCTATTGGCTAGTATTTTGATGAGAATTTTCGCATCTGTTTTCATCAAGGATATTGGTCTAATAGCTCTCTTTTTTGATGGGATCCTAGTCTGGTTTTGGGATCAAGGTGATGCGGGCCTCATAAAATGAGTTTGGAAGTTTTCCTTCCATTTCTATTTTTTGGAACAGTTTCAGGAGAATACATGTTTGGTAGAATTCCCCTGGGAAGCTGGCCCTGGGCTTTGGTTTGGTGATTTTAATGACTGTTTCAATCTCCTTACTGGTTATGCGTCTGTTCAGCCTTTCTATTTCTTCCTGGTTCAGTTGTGGTAGTTTATATGTTTCTAGGAATGCATCCATTTCTTCCAGATTGTCAAATTTGTTGGCGTAGAGCTGCTCATAGTATGTTCTTGTAATTGTTTGTATTATTTTGGTGTTAGTTGTGATCTCTCCTCATTCATTAATGATTTTATTTATTTGGGTCCTTTCTCTTTTCTTTTTGATAAGTCTGGCCAGGGGTTTATCAATTTTATTAATTCTTTCAAAGAACCAGCTCCTACTTTCATTGATTTGCTCTATTGTTTTTTTGGTTTCTATTGCATTGATTTCTGCTCTGATCTTTATGATTTCTCTTCTCCTGCTGGGCTTAGGGTTTCTTTCTTGTTCTTTCTCCAGCTCCTTTAGGTGTAGGGTTAGGTTGTGTACCTGAGACCTTTCTTGTTTCTTGAGAAAAGCTTGTACGCTATATATTTTCCTCTCAGGACTGCCTTTGTTGTGTCCCACAGATTTAGAACCGTTGTGTTTTCATTATCATTTGTTTCCATGAACTTTTTCAATTCTTCTTTAATTTCCTGGTTGACCCATTTATTCTTTAGAAGGATGCTGTTTAGTCTCCATGTATTTGGGTTCTTTCCAAACTTCCTCTTGTGGTTGAGTTCTAGCTTCAGAGCATTGTGGTCTGAAAATATGCAGGGAATGATCCCAATCTTTTGATACCGGTTGAGACCTGATTTAGGACCCAGGATGTGATCTATTCTGGAGAATGTTCCATGTGCACTAGAGAAGAATGTGTATTCTGTTGCTTTGGAATGAAATGATCTGAATATATCTGTGATGTCCATTTGGTCCAGTGTGTCATTTAAGGCCTTTATTTCCTTGTTTATTGTTTGCTTGGATGATCTGTCCATTTCAGTGAGGGGAGTGTTAAAGTCCCCTACGATTATTGTATTATTGGTGATGTGTTTCTTTGGTTTTGTTATTAATTAGTTTATATAGTTGGCTGCTCCCACATTGGGGGCATAGACATTTAAAATTGTTAGATCTTCTTGTTGGACAGACCCTTTGAGTATGATATAGTGTCCTTCCTCATCTCTTATTATAGTCTTTGGCTTAAAATCTAATTGATCTGATATAAGGATTGCCACTCCTGTTTCTTCTGATGTCCATTAGCATGGTAAATTCTTTTCCACCCCCTCACTTTAAATCTGGAGGTGTCTTCGGGCTTAAAATGAATTTCTTGTAGGTAACATATAGATGGGTTTTGTTTTTTTATCCATTCTGATACCCTGTGTCTTTTGATTGGGGCATTTAGCCCATTAACATTCAGGGTAACTATCGAGAGATATGAATTTAGGGCCATTGTATTGCCTGTAAGGTGACTGTTACTGTATATTGTCTCTCTTCCTTTCTGATCGACCACTTGTAGGCACTCTCTTTGCTTAGAGGACCCCTTTCAATATTTCCTATAGAGCTGGTTTGGTGTTTGCAAATTCTTTCAGTTTTTGTTTGTCCTGGAAGCTTTTAATCTCTCCTTCTATTTTCAATGATAGCCTAGCTGGATATAGTATTCTTGGCTGCATGTTTTTCCCATTTAGTGCTCTGAATATATCATGCCAGCTCTTTCTGGCCTGCCAGGTCTCTGTGGATAAGTCTGCTGCCAATCTAATATTTTTACCATTGTATGTTATAGACTTCTTTTCCTGGGCTGCTTTCGGGATTTTCTCTTTGTCACTAAGACTTGTAAATTTTACTATTAGGTGACAGGGTGTGGGCCTATTCTTATTGATTTTGAGGGGCATTCTCTGAACCTCCTGAATTTTGATGCTTGTTCCCTTTGCCATATTGGGGAAATTATCCCCAATAATTCTCTCCAGTATACCTTCTGCTCCCCTCTCTCTTTCTTCTTCTTATGGAATCCCATTTATTCTAATGTTGTTTCATCTTATGGTGTCACTTATCTCTTGAATTCTCCCCTCGTGGTCCAGAAGCTGTTTGTCCCTCTTTTGCTCAGCTTCTTTATTCTCTGTCATTTGGTCTTCTATATCGCTAATTCTTTCTTCTGCCTCATTTATCCTAGCAGTGAGAGCCTCCATTTTTTATTGCACCTCATTAATAGCATTTTCGATTTCAACTTGGTTAGATTTTAGCTCTTTTATTTCTCCAGAAAGGGCTTTTATATCTCCCGAGAGGGTTTCTCTAGTATCTTCCATGCCTTTTTCAAGCCTGGATAGAACCTTGAGAATTGTCATTCTGAACTCTAGATCTGACATATTACCAATGTCTGTATTGATTAGGTCCCTAGCCTTCGGTACTGCCTCTTGTTCTTTTTTTTATGGTGAATTTTTCTGCCTTGTCATTTTGTCCAGATAAGAGAATATGAAGGAGCAAGTAAAATACTAAAAGGGTGGCAACAACCCCAGGAAAATATGCTTTAACCAAATCAGAAGAGATCCCAAATCGTGAGGGGGGAAAAAGGAGATAAAAAGAGGCTCAAAAAGAAAGAAAGAAAAAAAGAATTAAAAAAAGAAAACGAATAAAGAAAAGTATAAAAAAGAAAATATATATATATTAGATAAACTAGTTAAAAAACATTAAAAAAGAAATGGTTAAAGTTAAAAAAATTTTAGCAGCAGAAGAGAAAAAAAATGAAAAAAAAAATTAACTGCAAGATTAAAGAATCAAAGGGAGAAAGCCATGAGTTCTGTGCTTTCCTTTCTCCTCCTCTGGAATTCTGTTGCTCTCCTTGGATTGAAACTGCACTCCTTGGTAGGTGAACTTGGTCTTGGCTGGATTTCTTGTTGATCTTCTGGGGGAGGGGCCTGGTGTAGTGATTCTCAAGTGTCTTTGCCCTAGGCGGAATTGCACCACCCTTACCAGGGGCTGAGTAATCCGCTCGGGTTTGCTTTCAGGAGTTTTTGTTCCCTGAGCGCTTTCCGTAGAGTTCGGGAGGATGAGAATACAAATGGTGGCCTCCTGGACTCCCGCCAGAGGAGCTGAGAGCCCGGGCCCCCCTCTTCAGTGGGCCTTCAGAGAACAGCACCCAGTAACTCCCATCTGCCTGACCTCCAGCCACGCTCCGAGCTCACCAAGCCTGCTACTGGTTCTAGGTACCCCCGAGCTGTGAGCTCAATGTTGGCTCTGTCTCTGTAGCTGGCTTCCTTGTTCTAATACCTGTAAGCTCTGCGACACTCAGACACCCCCGATCCTTCTGTGACCCTGCGCAACCTGAGGCCACACTGACTCCGTGTGGGCTTCTCCCCAGTTAAGCCTCTGAAGTGATGTCCCTCAGTGGAACAGCCTTTTAAAAGTCCTGATTTTGTGCTCTGTTGCTCCGCTGCTTGCCGGGAGCCAGCCCCTTCCTCTGGGGTCTATCTTCCCATCGCTTTGGATTCACTTCTCCGCCAGTCCTACCTTTCAGAAAGTGGTTGTTTTTCTGTTTTTCTGTTTCTGGAATTGCTGTTCTTCTTCTCTTCGATCTGACGATGGATTTGTAGGTGTTTGCAGTCTTTAGATAAGCTATCTAGCTGATCCTCTGCTAGCTGAAGTAGTCTTAGCCTGCTACTTCTCCGCCATCTTGACTCCTCCCCCATATCTTAACTTTTATAAATAATGCTGTGATGAACATAGGGGTGCATGTATCCTATCAAATTAGTGCTTCTGTTTTCTTCATATAAATATCCACGAGTGGAACACCTGGATCAGATGATAGTTTTATTTTTTTAATTGCAGTATAATTGACAACATTCATTTTATTTGTAATTTTTTGAGGAATTGCCACACTGTTTTCCATAGTGAATGCACCAATATATAGTGCATGAGGGTTCTCTTTTCTCCACATCCCCCCTGACACTTGCTATTTCTTGTCTTTTTGATACCAGCCATTCTAACAGGTGTGAGCTGATATTTCTTTCTTTTTTTTTTTTAAGAGTATATTTATTTATTTGACAGACAGAGATCACAAGTAGGCAGAGAGGCAGGCAGAGAGAGAGGAGGAAGCAGGCTCCCTGCTGAGCAGAGTGCCGGATGCGGGGCTCGATCCCAGGACCCTGAGATCATGACCCGAGCTGAAGGCAGCGGCTTAACCCACTGAGCCACCCAGGCGCCCCATGAGTTGATATTTCATTGTGGTTTCGATTTGCATTTTCCTCATGATCACTGATGTTGAGTGTTTTTTCATGTGCCTGTTGGCCATCTGCATGTATTCTTTGGGGAAAAAAAAATGTCTGTTCATCTCCTCTGGCTATTTTGAAATAAGATTGCTTGGGTTTTTTGCTACGGAGTTGTGTGAGTTCTTTATAAATTTTAAATGTTAACCCCTTATCAGGTATATGATTTGCAAATACCTTTTCTCATTCAATAAGTTGCCTTTTCATTTTGCTGATGATTTCCTTTGCTGTGCAAAGTTTTTCAGTTTGATGTAGTCCCACTTGTTTTTGTTTTTATTGTCTTGTTTATTGAGTCACATCCAAAAATTTATTGCCAAGACCAATGTCAAATAACATACCACCAGGTTTTACTCTAGGAGTTTTATGTTTTCAGGTCCTATATTACAGTGTTAAATCCATTCTGAGTTCATGTTTGTTCATGGTGTAAGACAGAGGTCTAATTTCATTCTTTAGCACACATTGTCCAGTTTTCCCAATACCATTTATTAAATATATTGCCCTTTCCCCATTGTGTATTTTATGTCTCCTTTGTATATGGGTAAATTTAGTTCTAGGCTTTTGATTCTGTTCCACTGATCTATGTGTCAGTTTTTATGCCAATACCATACTGTTTTGATTAGTGTATGCTTTATAATATAGTTTGAAATCAGGGAGTATGATGCCTCTAGATTTTTTCTTCTTTCTCAAGATTGCTTCGACTAGTCAGAGTATTTTGGGATTCCTTGAGAAATTTAGGATTGTTTGTTCTTTCTGTGGAAAAATGCCAATTTGATTGGGTTTTTTGATAGGAGTTGCACTGAATCTATAGATAGCTTTGGGTAATATGGACATTTATAACATTAATTCTTTCAATACGTGAGCGCAGTATACCTTCCATTTACTTGTGTCTTCTTCAGTTTCTTTCATTAATGTCTTACAGTTTTTGTCATATAAGTCTTAACCTTCTTGGTTTAATATATTCTTACATAATTTTACTTGTTTTTGATGCAATTGTAAATGGGATGGTTTTCTTAATTTCTCCTTGATTGTTCTTTGTTAGTGTATAAATATGCAACTTAATTCAATGTTCCTGAATTTGATTATTTATTAACTTGCTTATTAGGCATCTTTTTCTATGGCATCATTAGGGGTTTCTATATATAAAGTCATGTCATCCGCAAATAGTGACAGTTTTACTTCCTTCCCACCAATCTGGATATCATTTCTTTCTCTTGCCTAATTGCTCTGGCTGAGACTTCCAATATTATGTTGAATAATAGTGATGCAAGTAGGCACCCTTGTCTTGTTCCTGACCTTAGAAGGCAAGCTTTCAGGTTTTTTACCATTGAGGTGTATTAGGTATATTAGGTGTGGGTCTGTCATGTATAATTTATAATGTTGAGGTAAAATTCCTCTATACCTAGTTTGTTGAGGGTTTTTATCATAAATGGATGCTGAACTTTGTTAAAAGTTCTATGTACATAGATACTACTAAGTACCTATGTGCATAGATACGACTAAGATGATCCTATGATTTTTATCCTTCATTTTGTTAATGTGATATATCATAGTGATTGACTTGCAGATATTGAACCATCCTTGCACCCCTGGAATAGATCTCACTTGATCATGATGTGTGATGCTTTTAAGGTATTGCTGAATCAGTTTGCTAATTTTTATTTTTTTGCATCTAGTTCACCAGGGATATTGGCCTTTAATTTTCTTTTCTTATGATGTCCCTCCTTGTCTGGTATTGGTATCAGAGTAATGTTGTTCCCTCCTCTTCAATTTTTGGCAAGATTTGAGAAAAATAGGCATTAAGTCTTTGAGTATTTGGTAGAATTTACCAGAGAAGCCATCTACTATGTTCAAATTTTTTATTTCTCCCTAATTCAGTCTATGATGATTACATGTTTCTAGGAGTTTCTCCATTTCTTCTAGATTGTCCAATTTGTTGGAGTATAACGGTTCATAGTTATCTCCTATGATCCTTTGTATTTCTGTGGTATCATTACTAACTTCTCTTTGATTTCCAATTTTATTTATCTTTTCAAAATACCAGCTCTTAGTTTTCACTGATCTTTTCCAGAAGTTTTTTTTTGTTTGTTTGTTTGTTTAGTGTTGATTATATTTATTTCTCCTCTGACCTTTATATTTCCTTCCTTCTATTATCTTTGGGCTTCATTTGTTCTTTTTTTCCTCTAGTTCCTTTAGGTATAAAGTTAGGTTTTTTTTTTTATTTGAGATTTTTCTTGTTCCTTGAGGAAGACCTATATCACTATGCACTTCCCTGTTAGAACAGCTTTTGCTGCATCCATAGATTGTAAAATATAATATCTTTTTTATTTTATTTTTTCAATTTTCCAAGATTAATTGTTTATGCACCACACCCAGTGCTCCATGCAATATGTGCCCTCCATAATATCCACTATCAGGCCCTCCTAATCCCACACCCCCCTCCCCTCCAAAACCCTCAGTTTGCTTCTCAGAGTCCACAGTCTCTCATGGTATTTCTATTTTTATCAAGTTATTTTTTAAAATATCTCCTCAATTTCTTCATTGACACAATGGTTGTTCAGTAGTATGTTGTTTAATCTCCACATTTTTGTGATTTTTTCCAGTTTCCTTCTTGTACTTGATTTCTAGTTTCATACTACTATGATTGGAAAAGATGCTTGATATGATCTCATTCTACTAAAATTTACTGAGACTTGTTTTGTGACCTAACATGTGCTCTATCCTGGAAAAACATTCCATGTGCACTTGAGAAGAATGCGTGTTCTGTTGCTTTTTGGTGGATTATTCTGTACATATCAAGTAAGTTCTTCTGGTCTAATGTCTGCCATTTAAGTCTTATGCTTCCTTATTGATTTTTCTGCTGGATGATCTATACAATGATGTAACTGGAATATTAAAATATCCTACTATTATTGTAGCATCTATATGCATAATAGCTTATTTTAAGTTACAATGATAGCAAACTAAGTTTGAGTGCACTCTAACACTCTATCTTTTTACTCCCTCCCACCCCCACATTTTATGTTTTTGATGTCTCACATTACATTTTTTAATTTTGTTCATCCTTTAACTATCACGATTATAGTTAGTTTCACTACTTTTGTCTTTTTACCTAAATACTAGCTTTATAAGTAATTAGTTCACTATCTTTACTATATAGTTACTTTTACCATTGAGATTTCTACTTTTATAAACTTTTTTTGTTATATAGTGCCTTTTCTTTCTTACTTAAAAAGTTCTTGATATTTCTTGTAAGGCTAGTTTAGTGGTGATCAACTCTAACATTTGCTTGTGTGAAAAACTCTATATCTCCTATTCTGACTGATAACATGTCAGGTAGAGTATTCTTGGTTGGAAGATTTTTCTTTTAGAACTTTAAATATATAGCATCACTTTCTTATGACCTGCAAAGTTTCTGCTTAAAATTTGCTAATACTCTTATGAGGATTGCCTGTATGTAACAAGTTGTTTTTCTCTTGCTACTTTTAAGATCTTTTCTTATATTTAACTTTTGACATTTTAATTATAATGTGTCTTGGTATGGATCTATTTGGGCTCATTTTTACTTGGAACTCTCTGTGTTTCCTGGACTTGGATGTCTGTTCCTTCCAGAGATTATGGAAGTTTTCAGCTATTATTTCTTCAGATAACATTTTTGCTTCTTTCTTTCCCTTCTCCTTTTGGAACCACTATAATGTGGATGTTGCTCTGCTTGATATTGTCTTGTAGTTTTCTTAGGCATCTTCACTTTTTAAAATATTTTCTCTTTGTGCTGCTTTCTCTGGATTGGTTTTGTTGCTTTGTCCTCTGGCTCACTGATTCATTCTTCTGCCTCAATCAGTCTGCTGTTGAGTCCACTAGTGTATCTCCCGGTTCAGTTATTGTATTTTTCAGCTCTCTGACTTCTGTTTGGTTACTTTTTAAAGTCTTTTATCTCTTTACTGAAGTTCTCATTGTGTTCACACATTCTTTTTCTAGGTTCAGTGAGCATCTTTATGAACATTAGTTTGAATTTTTTATCAGGCAGTCTTTGAGGTCTTTTCTGTGGCTTTTATCTTCTTCTTTCATTGGAACATATTCCTATTTCCTCATTTTCCTTGACTTTCTGTGTCTGTTTCTACATATTAAGCAAAACATCTACCTCTCCCAGTCTTGGAAGAGTAGATTTTTGTAAGTGACGAACCTTATCCTTCAATTTTGCCTTAGCTTTTTGTTTCCCTTGAACCTTTGAGATGTATAAGCAAGCTGATTTATTCTTGACAGATCCTAGCTATTGAGGTTATACCAAAATTCATTAGTGCTCCAAGGTAAAGAATCAACACCTAGTTTCTGGCTGATTTGAAGCCAGACCTTCAGGCAGCAGCTTTTAAAGTATGCAAAGATATACAGTCCTGTGCAGTCTTAATTATAAATCCTGCTGGCTTACAGACCAGGAGATCTGAAGGTGTCCCTGAGCAACAGTTGCAAACATTTGGCTCCAGATGGGTACGTTAGCCCCATCATCTCTGGATGGGGACATCAGCAAGCTGTAGTGAGGCCAGGAAACAGCATGAGGATGGGGTCTCCCTGCCTACATTTCCTGAGAGTTCCTCCGTAGTATCTATATATGTGTGGCAAACCTGAAGCCTATCTTTCAAGCTGAAGCTTCAGGATAAATCAATAGGCCTTTTTCATCAGAAGACTAGGAGTGTCAGTCTAGTATTTGTGCAGTGCCCTGGGGGTGGCAATCTGCCAAGAACTGTCATTCCAATTGTTACCATCCTGTGCGGCCCAGAATTATATGCCTCCCATTCCAGCCAACCACCAGAATCAGGTGATCAAGGGGTAGTCACCTGTGTGGACTGAGTGTACCTTCTGGCTTTAGTGATGCAGCTGGAGAGTGTGTGTGATGTTCTTTGGCTGTACACACCTGTCAGTTTCAGTGAGGCAGAAGGAATGTGTTGTGTCTGCACATGCCCACCAGCTCCTGAAAGGCAGTGGGAGTATTGTGCAACCACACATGCCTGCAAGCCTTAACAAGGAAGTGGAAGAGTGCAGCATAAATGCATGCCTGCTGGAAATAACAGGATACAGGAAAAATGCAAAAATGATGTTCACCAGGGTCTCTGTAGCTGAAGAAAGTTCCAACTGTTTCCTGCCCCTCCAGCAGAAGCTTTAAGATTAGCAAATAAGGGGCACCTGGGTGGCTCAGTGGGTTAAAGCCTCTGCCTTTGGCTCAGGTCATGATCCCAGGATCCTGGGATTGAACCCTGCATCGGGCTCTCTGCTCAGCAGGGATCCTGCTTTCCTTCCTCTCTCTCTGCCTACTTGTGATCTCTGTCAAATGAATAAATAAAATCTTTAAAAAAAAAAGAAAAATATTAGCAAATAAATCTCCTTCAAATATAGTCTAGGTACTTTCCAAACTACTGCTTTTGCTTTGATTCCCAGAATGAGAGAGACAGCATGTGAGTCCTTTAAAAGGACTATCTCAGTTCCCTACAGCCCTCTGGGTCCTTTAGAGGTAAGCCCTTTTGGCTTTCTAAGCCAGATATTTTGGGAGCACATCTCTCCAGTGCAGGTCCCATGGGCTGGGGTGTGTGATATAGGCATAAAGCACTTGCTCCTTTGGGGAAAACTCTGGACATGTGAGATCTCTCCCTCTTGCGGGTCACCATGCTGGTGTGGAGTTTTTAGTGAGATTGTTCCTGCCTCTCCTACCTTCTCAATAGGAAGGTCCTTTATTTTTTGTTGTGAAAGAGTAGTTCAACTAGTTTTCAGGTTATTTCACAGGGAATCATTCCATACATAGCTGTAGATTTGGTGTGTCCCTGGGAGGAGCTGTATTCAGGAATTTCCTATGCTGCCACCCAATCAGAGATTCTTTACTGATGAACTGTCATAAGCCAGAAATAGTCGCATCATGAAGAATCTCAAGTATCATATGGAAAGGATTTTGGGTCAGAGACATCTTGAGCAAATACTAGGAGACAGAATAAATCAGAATGAACCCATAATCCATAATTTCACATTCACAGAGTCAACAGCTGAGCCTCTAGTCTGGCCAAACATTACTTACTGGGAATGAAAGATTCCTTCAGGCCTGGACTAATAAAGTTCCAGTGTTTATGTCTCAGCATGAAATGTCAATAACAACTGGATATTAGTATGGCAACAGAAATGAGTCACTAATTTGTAGAGTATGAAATTATCTCAATATTCTGTAGTTTTAATTTGTAAATTGCCTTAAGGGTCGTGAAGAGTGTGAGGCAGAACAGTAAGGCACAGTAAAAGAGAAGTTCTTCTGAAAAAAGAACAGGGAAAAAGGTGACTTTAAGCCACTTGCATTTTAGGTTCATATTTCTAAGTCTATTGGGCCTAGTGGCAGTTTCATATGCAACCAGGACAGTTAGGGTTAAAATTTTCTGGAAGGTGCTCAGAGGCAAGAGAAGTAGCAAGTCATCTCAAGTCATTCCTTTCCCCCACGTTAGGAACAAAATAAGGGGGGGGCAAGACTATCTAGGTGGAGGATGCTGGCTCCTTTATAGCTTATCAAAATAGACAGAAAAGTGGCAAAGCAGCAGAGGAGAGCATATTTTTTGTGTCTTACAGTACAGTTTCTATGGGCTGCCTTCTGCCCTGAGTTATTAATCTGAAGGCCAAATTCTGGCTCCAATTCAAAAGGTGTGAACTCTAAGAATGTGAAATGTTGTTTCTTTGGGCAAGGATATTGTAAAACATCTATAAAACAAGACCTGGATTCTTATTTTAGATCCAGGATCAAAAAACATGGTAAAAATCTGCACACTGAGCTGAAGGTATAGAAGGGTACCTTACAATTAAGAAATCTAATATATAAATAAGCATAGTCATAATGAAGATAAATATGTAAAGAGGCAGTAGTCTAAGTGTATATTTATGGATATTTAAGCTACCTGATCATCAAAATGACATGCAAACCATCCATATCCTTGTTTAAAGAAGGAAAACCAAAACGTAAAAAAGTTTAAGTAGCATGCCCAGTCACACAGCTAATAAAAGGTAGAACCAGGATCTGTACCCATGAGCTCAATTCCTACTTTATATTTCCAGATGATTAAAAATCTAGATTAATAAAAGAAAATTAGGAAAGAGCAATTTTCTTCATTGGATTCATTAGATTACAATCAGCAAGCTTAAAAGCCAGCTGCATGTAAAGATATTTCAATTACAAAATCTCCACATATATAAATTTCATAGCATAGATTAATTACAGGTAACATACGCACCTTATTAGAAATGGCCCCAAAATGAAATTGTTCCATTTAAGCCTCCTACCCTAATTCAGACCTCTGTTGCTTAACTCAAAATCAGCAGTGAGTTCCAAAGATAATTTTTCTAAGGGGCGAAAGAGATGCCTTCCAATTCCTATTCTACCTCTAGCAAACTTAAATTTCCTTCACAGAACTCTCAGTGGTATCTCAATCACGTTAGAAGATGTCAAATAGCCCAACCATGGATGGGGTGACACCTTTAAAATCCACTGAGGCCACATCAATTAGGAGGAAATTGCCATAGCATGAAGTCAGAAAGCGAACAGTTCCTCATAGGAAGGGTCCTACGGAGCTGTCCGTGGTGCTGATCCCTGTTTCAACCTGCCTGTTGAGCTATGGTTTTGCTAGTGTTTTTATTCCCCTTACCTGATTACTTAGTTCATGTCTTGCTCATTTTATTGCGGTATGCTACCTCTCTCAATTTGCGGTAGACTACTTTAAGCCCTATGGCCTACCTAGGCAGGGTTTTACATACTAGGAAACTGAGGCACAAGGAGGTGAAGTAACTTGCCTAAGGTATGTTGTTAATAAGTAGTGGAGCTGGGATTCAAACCCAGCCAAGCCAGTGGCAGAGACCACCCCCTTGATCTCCACATACAACAACTTCCTGAATAAAGGTCAACAAGGCTTGAGATAGTCCTCCACAGAAGCAGATAGGAGGGGACAGGCCATGACATTTAGAGTCCTAGAGAGGAGAAGGTGGCTGATGAGCATGGCACACCATGAAATGCACAAATGACTAGCTGGAAAAGTTGCTATAAAGAAAGAAACTCCTCTTGGAGATGGATGTGCTTCAAAAATAGTCTTTCTTCCTGTTCTCACACTCTTCCTTGGGAGAACTAACCAACATTTCCCCCTGCTCATTTAGTTTTCCTCTATTTTTATTTCTGACAATCACCAATACCTTTATTTTAAGTAGGATTGCAAAGTTTAGGTTAATTTTTGAGTAGTTATGTTGCCAAAGGACCAGGAGAACATGCTTGGTTTCCCACTTTGTCATCCACCCTATAACTAGTATTACTGTTAATACTACAATAATAAATAATATAGTGGAGGCATTTGTGAACAAACTTGATTCTGCAGTAAAATACCTTGATACCATGACAAGACATCTCCCTGGACAAAATCAATCCACAGGAACAGGGCCAGTAAGGCTAGGGAATAGGTGCAGTGGAGAGAATGAGGGTTCACGTTCCTGGGGAAAAAACTGCTCTCCTGCAGGTCAATCTTTGCATACAGCTCCTGCCTGCAAACTAAACCCTACCTGAGAAAGAGAAACCAAGGGAGGGCCATTCAAGTTAAGATTTAAGCAACTGAAAACATACCAACATTATTCAAACAGAAAGAAAAATGTCCTAAGAAAGGAAGATATGCAACTCTATGGCTTCCCTAAGCTCAAAGAAATAAAGCCTATTTAAAACCTTTATCAGTAGCAAAATTACACTTTTGTCTTCCCCTGGATCAACTTGATAGTTGTTTTCGAAAATACTCTAAAACATGAATGAGTGTTGCTTGTGTGTATCTGTGTGTGTTACTATGTGTGTGTGGACAAGGCTGGGTTTGGGTCTTCCAAGTCCTCATTCAAGTCTATTAAGAAATATTCTGATCAGTGCATCATGTTGGGAAGTCTATTCAAAAGGTCAAGGTCTAGCTGAGCTAAATATAACCTGGTGAGAGAAAACTGGGAGAGCTCTGGAAAATTTTGAGAGGCTTTCATACTGTTTGGAAGATAAGAACATTTTTTGAAGGGATTTCATTCCTTTTATGAAGTACTTGATTGAAAAAAAAAGGTATAAAGGATAAATATAACTTCTTATACAAATAGCTTTAAAGAGAAATCTAGAATAATTTTTCACTGTTTAAAAAAACCATGAAAACAATGCTATGTTCTTCTAGCCAATCTTTCTCTAAGAAACTTAAATCATTTTTACAGGTTCAATAGAGCTAGTAATCTTGCTGCTTTTGTGAGAGCAGAGGTCAACGTGACCTTCCTAAGATACACAGCTGACTGAGATAGTTTGATGTTTAAATCCCAAAGACTTTTCATGGCCAATGGGAGAAAGTCCAAAAAATCCTTTGCCATGCAATCAAGGCATTTGGTTTTCTGGCCAATAACAACATTTTCAGCTGTCTCTTAAACTATATTCCTCCCACTCATCCTGTTGTCCTTCAAATGACCCATGATGTAACTGCGTGCTTTTGGACAGATTGTTCTTTCCCACGTTGTCTGCAGATCTTCTTTACCACAGCTTCATCTGACAGCCCTGCACCACCTTATCTTCCTTTCCTCAGGGCAAAAGTGATTGTCTCTTTCCTTTGGCCTCCACTGAATTTTTTAGGATATTTCTTGGTAAATATCTCTCTGTCCACCCCTGGGCTATTAATTCCAGGAAGGCAGCGACCCCCTTGCACAGTGCCCAGTATGTAATAAGTTGCATTATAAATAATTCAGATCTCCAGATAAATATAGAAATAGAGAATTTAAGAAATTTTCCCTACTGTATAAAGACATCCTCAGATTATACTTTTATTTGTAACTGATCTCTTACTCCTCATTATCTGCCAGTTATAAAAGCAAAACCCTTTGTGATTTCCTACCACCCTAACACAACATTTGGGTAGAGATAGTAGATACAAAATGTGTATTGCATATGTAGGTACATGTGTGTGTGCATGTGTACATATGTGTGTGATGTTGAAAAGTGTACCTTGAACAAGTACTAAGGTAGTGAGTGATTCCACTAGTCCACTCTTAATCAATTTTGACTATCTGTGCCAAGCAATGATAGTTATATGTGTCTAGCATTAAAGAATGTTAAAAACAGTTCCACATTCATTTTATACTATTTTACATGGCAGGAGACTAAGACCTCATATGCATTTATCAAGACCCTTCAAGTCTTCTGGACCAATTTCTTTCTTCTTCCCTTACACTAAGCTGAGCTCAATGACAGAAAAATCACATCATGTTCTTCCAGCACTTCACTTCAAGAGCATTATAAGGTAACAGTTTAAAGGAATGTCTACAACTGCTGCCTGGGCTCAAATCCTAACTCCATCACAGGTTGGTTATGTACCCATGTTGGTTTCCTTAACCTCTCTGTGCTTGAATGACATTAACTGTTCAATGGAGATTAGCAACATCCACTTTATAGGGTTGTGGCAAGGTTTATGTGATTTACATATTTATATAATAAAAAGATTTCTATTATATCTAGATATAGATAGGTAGATATATCTACCTTGGTAGATATATAGAATGCTTAATTTTAAAAAATCATCAGTTTTGAGGTTTTTTTTTTTTTACCTTGGTAGATATATCTACCTATCTATATCTATTAGATAGATATATCTACCTATCTATATCTATTAGATATATCTATATAGATAGATATAGATAGGTAGATAGATATCTTCCTAATCTAAAATCTTCAGCAGGCTCACCTTGATTATTGCATCAAGTCTGGACTTCCCCATCACTTTAAAAATCTTCTTTATTCTTTATTATTTATTATTTACTCTTTTCTCTACTGATACACCAGATTCCCCCATTATTCCCTGCAGAGAGCTTATTAACTTACATTTCAGCTTATAGAGGTCTTTTTTTTCCCCACCAGACCAACTATAGGATCCTTTAAAGTTATGTAAAGTTATGTAAAGTTCAGTTCTTCTATTTCCTGTCTCTAAAATTCTGCTCTGAGAATCCCCTAAGGACTGCCCAACTCCATCAAAACCTTAAAATAAATGTACTGAGCTACCATCTAGTTGCTTTGTGTAGGCAGCCAGACTGCAGGGTCCTAGAAGGCAAAATCAATGCCTGCCTTCTCAAGCCCTCCTGCGGCTGGCTCACAGTCAGCTGGTCATACTTGTGTGCTGCTTGGTAGAGAACCCATGGCTGCTTTGTCTCTCTCTCACAGGAAGGCACAGAAAAGGGGTGTGGGCACCTCATTTTTCCTACCACTTCTCTGGATGGCTAACCAGTCTGAGCTTGGGCAAGCCATGTCTCTCCTTGGCAGGGATTCCTTCTGGAGCACTTAAATAGGGAGTCCTTTCCAACAGTTACAAATAGAATGCTTAATTTTAAAAAATCATCAGTTTTGAGGTTTTTCTTTTTAAAGCAGCTTGTGTCTATATGTAGATTATACATGTTTATATTTACTGGAGCTCTCTATTTGCTCCTTTTCTTCTCTTCCATTTTGTTGAAATTTATTTATGTGTTCATTTATTTATGTGTTTATACACACACAACTGGAAAACAATGTTTAAATAAAATAACAAAAAAAAATCAAGACTGAGAGGAAAACATCATTAATTACTGGAAATTAATTAATTTAATTACTGGAAAAAGAATTTTATTAATTAATTATCATCATTAATTACTGGAAAAATAATTTTATGGTTTAAAGAATATTAGTATCAAACATTCTGGTTCTGACTTAACTTAAACAAGGGATTAAAAATACTCAAATAAACTAACATTCTAAAAATGTAGTAAGCTTTAAACTTTAAGTAATGATTATTTAATTGTGTATATTATCATAGTTGCTCGGATGCATTTTATCTTTCTGAAAAATCATGTTACATTATTTTTTCCAGACTAGGAATAGCAGGGATTTAATTAATATTTGCTAAAGTTTGCCATGAGAGCAAAGATTCTTTTCTAAAATTCTGCAACACTAGCTGGTTGTTATATTAATTTTCATCAGATGCATTTGATATAAATGAAAAGTGAAAAGGAATGGCCCACATAGTCTTTCTGCATGCTTTCCTGGCTCCTGGAGCTTGGAAGGGTGAAAATCCTACTTTCCTTCTTGTCCTATGCTATGAAAAAGGCCAGTGAACTGGTAAGTCAATGTGTTCTCTGGAAGTTTCCTAAATCTGGGAAGCATATCCACAGACATGGCCCCCAGACAGCTGTAGAGTCCCATCTACTCTCACCATCATCAGGTATCATGACTAATTTATGTAGGAAAATAAACTACTCTTATATTCAAGAAGCAACTTTGAAGGATCACCCCAGATAGCTATTCTAATTCTCATACTCCCAATCCTAGATTAAAACCCCTGGAATATGCTTATTTTTAAAAGGTATTTATTTATTTATTTATTTGCGAGAAAGAGTGCAAAGGAGCATGCACGTGCCTGTGGAGGTGGGCGGGACATAGGGAAAGGGAGGAAAAGGGTCTCCCTGACTCAGTAGGGAGCCTTATGCGGGGCTCAATCCTAGAACCCTGAGATCAAGACCTAAGCAGAAGGCAGTTAACCAATTGAGCCACCCAAGTGCTCCTGGAATATGCTACTGGCAAAGAACTGCATGACAGCCAACTGAAGTAACCAACGCAACCATCCACCCCGACAGGTGAATACAGTACCACCTACAAGAAGGGGAAATTAACTGGCATTAATTATAGTTACTTAAAGCCACCATTTGCTGAGTTCTTGTTAACATATACACCAGCCACCTCACATTTTCTCCTTTAATCATCCTAACAACACGGTGAGGTAAGTACAGATTATTACTCTCATTTTACAGAGGAGAAATCTGAGATTCAGAGTAATGACCAAGGTTACGTTTCTCAGAGCAGACCATGGAGGCAGAACCTGAAGCCATGACCTCCAAACCCAAAGCAAGAATGTTTGTCACTCATTTGTGTGGCCTTGGAGGACCCAAGAATTTATTGTAGGTGATGAATTCTCTACATGATCCTCTATAGCTACAGGGAATCTTTAATTCAATGTGGTAGTAAGAACATTGGCTATAGTAACAATTTGTACTACAATGAAAGAAGCCTATACTGTCACATTACAGTGAAGGACTCAATTACTAGTTTCACTACTTAATATTTCTGTGTGTCTTTTGCCCACCCCCCGCCATTACATTATCTAGTGCCTCACGAATCTTCACATATACAGTGTGTGAATAAGAATAGTTGGCAATCAGCCTTGGCTACATATCAAGGGAATTTCAAAGATAAATTAGTTTACTGATCCAAAGGTGCTAAATTAAATATTTTTTGTAGATTCATGTATTTCCACTAGAAATATACAATTATATACAAACTACAAATGAGGTGTTAAATCAAATTCCATGGTTCTTTCCCTGGGATATTTCTTTCAAAGTCAGGCTGCAAGCAGCATCCACCCACTAAAGACCCATTAAGCACATTCTGGTTCAGAAAGTTAGTTAAAATATTTATGTCATCACAAAATAAGCCTCGACAGTCCAGAACCAGCCTCTGAAACAAAAATTTAGTTTGGTAATACCGGGTCAAAATTTTCTCCTTTGTAATGTGTGTGTGTGTGTGTGTGTGTGTACTATGCTTTGTAAGATTTTTAGCTCACAGTGGGCCAACAATCCTTCGAATGTTAATGTCTGAAGATTTTCACACAGGTGGAGGAAGAAAGGAAAATGCCTCCCTGTTCCCTGTGGAGGAGAGGTACTTGGCTGTTGTGAGGTTTCGGTTTGCAATGCCCCCTTGGAAACATGCCTGGTGGAGGCAGGAGGCTGACCCAGGAAGACTGACGGAGTCATTTCCTTGTGCTCAGACTTTCTCAATTTGCTGAAGCACCAAACTCCAACCCTTCAGAGGGTGAGAGGAAGGAGCCACTGGTGGAAGGATGCAAATGGCTAAACAGAGTCCCCTTGGCACGGAAGCATCTCGTGGGGCCATCCCTACAATTAGAGGGGAAGTGGTGGCTCATACAGTATTCTACCAGAGCCAACCAGATCAAAATCACCCTAAGGAAAGTCTTCACACCCATACTCAAAGCCAGCAGGCAAAGATGCAGGTGGGTTGACTGGTAACAAGATTTGATTACTTCCCAGAGGCCAATACTAGAGGAGCGTGAGAATCTAGGGTGTGAGAGGAATTTGCAAGGGTTAAAAATAGAGAGGAGAGGGGTGCCTGGGTGGCTCAGTCCATTAAGAGTCTGCCTTTGGCTCAGGTCATGCCCCCCTGGGATTGAGCCTTGCATCAGACTCCCTGCTCAGCAGGGAGACTGCTTCTCCCTCTCCCTCTCCCTCTCCCACTCCCCCTGCTTATCCTCTCTCTGTCACACACACCACACACACACACACACACACACACACACACACAGTAAATAAAATCTTTAAGAAAAAAAAAAACAACACAAAAACAGAGAGGAGGCTAGGAGCAGGCCATTCAGAGGTAAAAAGCCCAGAGCTGTGCTGGGCTGATAACCATTCAGGGAGACTTACATGGTAGTCGATCTTCAGCAACAAATAACAAAGCTACAGAAAGATGAGGATAAAAATGGGGGAGAAGCACATATTTTTAACAGGAATGTAAGTGGGAATGAGTTTCTTATTCAGTTGATCCTAAAAAAAGGAATACATTGGATGACCTTCAAAGGTAATGATGATTTGTGAGCTTGGGAAGGAGGGTGGGCACAGAGGCTTGAATTCAAGTTCAGATGAGGCACCATCCATTCTGGTATAAATCTCAATGGACACACTCTCAGGTTTTGGGTAAGGTACCTCGTCCAGAAATCTTAAGCCTAAGACTTAAATGATGTTTCCTCAATTAAACTAGATACCTCTTCAAAAGGCCTAAAGATACTTCTGTGTTTCTCCAGAGCCTGCTTTGTGACAACAGCTCCCCTTTTGGTAAAGGGCAGGAAGAGGACATGTTGTTTCAAAGAATTCCACAATTGCATATACCTTTTCCCCAAATCACCTCTCACTTAGTGTATGAAAACACACCTCTTTTCTTCAGAAATCGTGTGTGCAGATAAACAGGGTATGAAGGGTGGATTGGAAGGGAAATGACCTGTGGGGTGTGCTATTTTTGTCTTTTTCAAGAGCCCCTGTCACTGAAGCTGAACTACCCTCACCCACCACTTCTCAGCTAAAACTCCTGCTTGTCCTAGAAAGAGCCAAGAGAGAAATGACTTCAGGGCTTGGGGTTAATGGGAAAAGAAAATGTTATATTTCTGAGGGAGCAGACAACAGATGTCCCATCAAAATGCATCTGACCTATAATGCTCCAAATTTTTATCTTTGGGAAGGCAAATTATAATCTTGTGGTTGCTTGCCTAATCACCACTAGCTACATAAAGTGACTTGTATACATGGTTAGCTTGTATCCTGAGATGACCTTGGAGTCACACACATTTCCCCCCAAAACCTATAAATGTGAATTTGTTGGAGTTATTTTCATTTCTCTAAAAATGGGATCCTAAAATTCACTGGAAAGGGACTGCAATTCCAGTTATTAGTGATGTTTTATGACCATGAGCATTTGAATTATAATGTTGTAATTATTCCCATTTGCTCTGAATGGCACCTAGATTAGATAGAAAAATTAAAATCAGATGATTCTGTTCCTCCTCACCCACTTCTGTGGGTTGAATGAGCGGAAATCTCCTAATAGTAGGTATTCTTAAGGAGCGCTTGCCCTGAGGAATGTGGATGAAAAAGCCAACAGCATCAAAGATGTCCCCAGTTCACCATGCACAGGGTGGACACGGCCACTTCCCACCTGGGACAGGTGTGCCTGAAGAGAAGACAAAGGCAATGCCTTACTGAAGACCATGTGCTTGTCTTGGCTGAGATTCCATTTTGGTAGTGGAGCAAGAGAACTGGGTGTCAGAGTATTTTCTGCATAGGACACATTTCCTGTCTCAAAGAGCAGCCCAGGTCTATAACAAAAGGTCTCAGGTTTCTTAATGGCAGTCCCCACACTTCTGTGCATCAGAACATGGGGCCACTCCTCATTGGCTCATCCATTATGGTTATTGAATAAGACATGCACTGGCTCCTTAAGACCACTCAGACAGGTGGAGGGTTTCATCTTCATTAGTTGAACTGCCTTATCTTGTTAAGGAAAACAAAGTCATACAAAGAATGAGAATAATTCTAGGCCAGGTCTCCATGACCAGGTTCTAGAATCGGGGGGGGGGCTCAAAAACCCAAGCTGCCTCCCCCTTAGCAGTTGTCTGAGCTTCTCTCAGTATCTGCTATCACTCCTGGACTTCCATTGCCAGGGAGGAAAGTTCTGGAAAATGGCCACTCCTACTTGCGGCTCTGTCTCTTGGCAGCACTGCTCTGAAATGACTGCTTTTTCCTCTCAGATACTCTCCTCTCCTGGCTCTCATGGCACACTCTCCCTCTTCTGGTTTTCTCTTAATTTTGGTATCTGCTTTTTCATCCTCTTCCCAGCCTCCTATACTTTTTGGTAGTTCCCTGGGTTTTCTCTTAGACTCCTTTTCTTCCTTAGCTAGGCATTGTCCCTCAAGGATCTCATTTATTCCTACAGTTTTAAATACTATCTAACGCTTTATTTGGATGGTTCATAAATTTAATAAAAAACACTCAAGTTTATATACTCAACCTTTATGGAGAATTTTCAATAGAGAAGCACGCTTCTACATTATCAT
The DNA here is from genome assembly GCF_011764305.1 of Mustela putorius furo. Classification (NCBI taxonomy): domain Eukaryota; kingdom Metazoa; phylum Chordata; class Mammalia; order Carnivora; family Mustelidae; genus Mustela; species Mustela putorius. The sequence continues at coordinate 19,943,181 of NW_025421998.1, forward strand.
TTATGGCAACGTGAGCATCCCAGTCCTACACACTTGTTCACTTCAGAATCCTTCCTTTGCAATTTTCTCTCTCCATCCTCGCACACTGTCCATCTGTCAACAAGTCCCTCAGACTTGTCTCCTTTGTGTATGCCACGTCTTTCCTTTCCTTCCATATGGTCAGACCTTATTCAATATCCTTAATGCCTTGTGTCTAGGTGGAGAAAATAGTCTTTTTGTCTGGTCGTTCTCTGTGGAGGATACTGAACCCAGCTCACTATTCAGACTGAGTGATGATGGAGGTGATTCACTCAGCACCTACCATTAGGGGCCTGCTATGTGCCTACTGCTGGGGACCTCTGTTGGAATTCTACCATCCTTGCTCTCAGGTTGTTTACAGGTTAGCAAGAGACACACAGGTCTGCCACTAACAAAGAGTGTGGCCTAGGCAATGATGGCATACTCACGGGAATCTTGAGAACACCTACCTTACCCCCGTGGATCAGAAAAGCTCTCCCTCTGAAAGTGAGTTCTGAAAGAACTGGAGAAGGAGCCAGCCAGAGAGCGGGGTGTGTGTGTGTGTGTGTGTGTGTATACTGTGGAGAGGATGTGGAGAGGAGGGAAACAAGCACAAACATAGTGAAGCAGAGAGACTGCCAGTGCCCCCTCATACAGGGTTTTCAGCAAAGTGATCTGGTCAGAAGCACTCTTGAGAAAGGTCTCTGACTGTAGTCCAGGAGGAGGGATGAGAGGAAGGCTGGTTGGAGGTTTGCTGCATTCAGTAACCCAGCAAACAATGGAAGCTTTGAAGTAAGATAGTGGCCATGAGGATGGATAGAAATGGAATAATCAATAATGGACTGGCCTTGGTGAATGAGGATGCTGGACAGATCCAGGTTCAAATCTGATCTTGGTCATTAAACTGACTGTAAGATGATCACAACCCTCCCCAGCCGTGGGTTTTCTAATTTACAGGAGGGAGAGAATAATAACTAGCACACAGGATCACTATGATGGTAGAACAGGATGTACACAGAGCGTCACTAAATTTTCATTTCTTTCCTTCCTCAAACACCATATTGATCTTGTCATACCCTACCCCCAGAATTCACAGCAGTTCCCTGTTATTTTATCACATTGAAACTAACTTCCTGTAGAGAAGTATTTCTCAGAGCCCTGGTGCTACTGACACTTGGGGCCTGATAATTCTTTGTGGTGGGGGGGGGAGATATCCTATGTATCATGGAATAGCCTCTACCCTCTAGATGCCCCTAGTACCCTGACCCTAGTGATGACAATCAAAAGTGTCTCCACACATTGCCAAACATCCCTGTAACCTGGAAGGAAAATCAGCTATGGTTTAGAACCATTGCTCTAGAATGTTCTGTTCCTTTGCCAACCACCATCTCAATCCCACCTCTTATTTTAAAAAATACAGCTTCTTGATTGCTTTTCTCCAGGGACTACCACTCTAGCCAGGTAAGATATGTTACAATCTCATTCCCATCTCATACCATGTAATTTCCCTACACCTTAAACAATGCCTAGAATACAGCAATGACTGTCACAGAATGATACACTCATCAACTCTCGGTTGTCAAGAAATTAAAGCCTAGACTCTTAGTATGGCAGTCAACATTGCAAAAATCCAGCCCCACTAGCTCTCCAGCTGAATCTCGTTATCTCCTTCTATGACCCTCAATTCATCCTTTGCCATAACAAAGGATGGCTGCCAGACTTCTACATTTTGTTGATCAGGGACCCCTCCCCACTCCAGCACACACTCATAAAATAAATAAATAAATAAATAACAAACCAGTGTAGGCTTGCCAACTTTTTCCAGGTAAAATCATTTTGACTACAGTAATGGGTATAACCACCCACCATCTTTTTGTTAAAGGAAGTTTTAATACCAAAAAGATAGAAAGGAACATAATCTCAGTAAAAGAAAAGAATTTAAATGGAACAAATTTAGCTTTATAAAAGAACTCACTACATTGTCCCTTTTTTCCTCATTTCTGAGAAAACGCTGGTGCAGATTTCACCATGAACCAACATTTGAGAACCACTGATTTTATTTCCAGGCCAACCTGATTTAACTAGATTACTCTCTTTCTTTGACCTGAACCTCTTGGCCTATGGACTTCTGTATGCCCCTACCCCAATATACTCTTCCAACTCATCCCTGCCTGGAAACCTTCTACTCCTTCTTTGAAGCTGGCATTCAAAAATTAAGTTATGCCCCAGACTACAGGCAGACTTTTTCCCTCCTTAGCTTATGTCTTGAGGATACTTCCTGTATTCTGCCTACTAAAGTTGTTTTCATATAGGTCACAATGAGCAGCATCTCCTTGATTTTGTAGAAAAGAGCCTTGCAAGTTAATAGTAGGCACCTGACAAATGTAGGCTGTATTAAGTGGTCAAATTGACTCTGGCTTTGGATATTCCATTCTTTCCACCAGGAATACCTACTCTTAGTTTTCTATTGCTGCCATAACAAATTATCATGACCTCAGCGGTTTAAAGCAATACGAATTTATAATCTTACAGTTCTGTAAGTCAGAAGTCTGATTCCAATCTCACTGGGCTCAAGTCAATGTGTTGGCAAAGCTACTACCTTCCTTTTCGGAGGCTCAAAGGGAGATTCCATTTCCTTGTTCCCAGCTTGTACAGGCCACCTGAACTTCTCAGCTCACAGCTCATTTCCTCCACCAACAAAGCCAGAAATGTTGCACCTCTCTGGTCATTCTTCCACTGGCACAACCCTCTCTGACTCTGACCTAAGTCAGAGCGGGTTCTCTGACGCTGAAGACCTATGCAATTAGAATAAGCCCAGCTGGATGCTCCTGGAGAATCTCCCCATCTCAAGGACCTTAATGTAATCAGTCATGCAAAGTTACTTCCACCATGTCAACTAACAACACATCCTCAGATTCTGAAGATTAGACTGTGGACTTCTTTGGGGGCCATCACACGCCTAACACACCCACTCTCACTGTTCTTTATCGATCCATGTTGCTTACTCTATATCCATGATCTGGAAGTTGCTCAAAATCACAAAAATAACAAATGACAGAATCAGAATATGAGGGATACAAAGCTCCCTCCAATGCCTCTGGGATAAAGAAAGAAATGACAAAACACCTACCCTGTGCAGAGGATGGCTCCAATGTGGAGTGGATGATGAGGTCTCGAAAACATTTTATTCTGAGACACCTTTTAGATGGCATTTGAAAATGCATTGATGCTTTCCTCCAATTCCTGGTATAAGTAGGGTTTTGTGTTCAAAGACAAATATTCATGGCCACAGAGGACACCTGAAAGACAATCTTCTAAACTGGGCTCCAGCTTTAGTAACTCAGCTCTGTGGGGTAGGGCGACACTCATTCCTAGGTGTCAGTGTATTTTTAGCATCTTGGAACCTTACACGGTGAGGCTTCCTGAGCTTTGATCTAAGAACACATTTCTCTCAAGCTCCCTTTTAGCTGTCACACTGTTCAGATTTGCAATGCCTTTGTGGGGTAGAAAGGGCTATTTTTGTTTTAAAATTTAACATTCATTATGCAGTGGTGATTCACGGCTTGGGCACTTCAAGGCTTAATTAATATAATAGTGCATGGTAAGTAAGGTCTTTGTGGCAGAATTCATCACTAATTATCACTGAACCGAAACCAAGCATTCAGTTTTATTTTCTTTAGCAGGGCTCAGAAGATGTTTTCTTTCAGAAGAAACCCTGCTTTGATTGCTGTTCACTATGACCGACCATTTGTTGAGCTGCTTTGACAATGCCTAAAACTGCCTCTGGCTTCAGAGTAGCCTTAACCTATTCAAAGGAAGACCTTGGTGGTAAGGACTTTAGAGATATTACCTGTTTATAGGCAAGGCTGTGCATAGATTATTCTAGATAAGTCTCTTCAACTTCCCTCATGCATTTGCAGTAGAAACCAACAGGAAAGAATGTGCTCTCCTTCTTGTTCAGTGTTATTGAGGTATAACTGACAAATGGAAATTGTATATATTTAAGGTATACGACTTGATGTTTTGATGTATGTATAATGCCATGACATGATCTACACAATTAAACTAATTAACATACCCATCACACAGCTACCATTTTCTTTTTTTGTTTGTGTGTATGTGTGTGTGTGTGTGTGTGGTAAGAACTTAAGATCTACCTTCTTAGCAATTTCAAGTACATCATACGCTATTGTTAACTATAGTCACCATGTTGTACATTAGATCTCCAGGACTTATTTTTCTTGTGGAAATGAAACTTTATCCTCTTTGACCAATACCTCTCCATTTTCTTCACCCCTTAGCCCCTGGCAACCGTCACTCAACTCTCTGCTTCTCAGAGTCTATTTTAGATTCCATGCGTAAGTGAGATCATGCGGTATTTGTCTTTTGTGTTGATTTATTTCATTTAGCACAATGTCCTCCAGGTTCATCCATTGTTTTGTCAACAGTAAATGTCTTTTTCAAGGCAGAATGGTATTCCACTGTAAATATATATATATATATATATATATATATCACATTTTGAGAGTGCTGTCTTGATTTAGGGTAGCAAAAGGTGCATCATTTATTATAATCCATCTATATATGACTGAGTTTCAAAGTAATCGAATCCATAAAGCAGGGGATCCAACCATTTTATCCACATTAGTCAAAGCTGACAAATACATCATAGATTTACATGCACAACCTTTATCAACCATGAAGACATGACAGAAACAGCTAGAGATGCTGGGTGATGATTCAGGTGCACACTTAGCAAGAACACCCTGTTCTATTACACAGGCTTCAGATATGGGCAATGTACCTCAGAAAATCAAAGAAGTGGAGCTGGAACCCACAACTGAGTAGGAGGGGTAACAAAGAACCAAAAAACAAAACCAAGGTTGCCTAAATGAGGAAATGTAGAACTTCTTTCTTACAATCTCATTTTCTAGGAGTCCTTCCTGGGAGATGGAAGCATCAAGAAGGAGGAGGAAACATGAAAAGAAGCTGAGAGCTTTTAGATATGATTACTATTAACTGGAAATGTCACTCTCCCCTACATCCCTGAGTCTCTTTTTAGATTAGCAAGCAGCAGTGGCCAGATGGAAGCTGTGTGCTGAAATGCTTTCTGTGATGTGAACCAAACAATTGCAGTAGTCAAGCTCCTCTTGAACAGATGGACCACCAATTTCTTGGGTTAAAGATCAGCCAGGCTCATTAAAGAAGCTGGAAGGGTTCAACAGTTAAAATTCCTTTTTGCCTCTCATCTTGAATGATTAAAACATCTTTTGCAACCAAAACAAAACAAAACTAACTGGAGTTGGGGGGGATTAAATATTCTATAACATTGATACCAAGGAATATAGGAAAGAATGCAGAAGAAAAGGAACGAAATTAATGGTAATTTAAGCCATGAATGCTATCACCCGTCATTTTTTGGTACTTCTCGGTGTGTTCTGTTATAAGCATATTGCCATGAAAGGCAACAGTAGGAGAGCTTTCATGTAAATGTAAGCTTACTCTGTTACCATTCTGAAGTAAACAGTACAGGCTGTATAGGGGAAGTAAAGGATAGGGGCATGTTATCATCAATGCAAAAGGATTAAATTAAATAGAAAACTTAAGGCTGTCACTCAAGGGGAAACATGTGAGTAGGCAGAACTCAGAAGTTATGTTTCCCAAGCAAGATCAGATCACAGAAGTTTGGATCAATAACTTCCTCTGACAGAACAACTTTAATTGATATTGAGAAAGAGCCAATTATTTATTCTTACTTTAGGGGAAGACTTGATGTAATTAATGGTCTGGGAAATTATACTTAGGGAAAAAAAATTCAGATTGGCCTGGAGATGAAATCCAAGTATTCCCAGGCATGGGGGCTGGGTGAACCATGAAATGATGTGTAACCTGGTCAAAATTTAACTTGCATTCATCTCTCTCTCATCTTCATTTATTGCGGCTTGGGGTTGCAGGTGTCTCCTGAAAAGATGTCTGGACTGAATATTTTTAAATTGGAAATCTTTAAAAACATACTATATGCACCTGTGACTTTCTTTCTTTCTTTTTTTTTTTTTAAGATTTTATTTATTTTTTTGACAGAGAGAGAGAGATCACAGGTAAGCAGAGAGGCAGGCGAGGGGCTGGGGGAAGCAGGCTCCCCGCTGAACAGAGAGCCCGATGTAGGGCTCAATCCCAGGACCCTGAGATCATGACCCAAGCCTAAGGCAGAGGATTAACCTGGACCACCAGGTGCCCCTTTCTTTGACTTTCTAAACAGAGAAAAGTAAGTGGACATTTTATCTTGATAGGACTTTGGGTCCTCTTCATGATTATGAATCATTTAATCCTCCCTCCATGCAGCTATGGCCACTAACAAAGGCAAAAATGGTGTTGGCCATGAGAAGATGAGGTAGCTTGTTCAGGTGCTACTATAGACACAGTGATGGCCCCTCCCTCCAGATGGCAGAGCTACACTAACTGTGCTAATGAGCACACACAGCTGGCTTGGGGGTTGCTAACTCAGCGCTGTGCTAATTTGCTTCCCACTTTTCAATGCCATCTTCTTTTCTGTCTTCTTATTACATCTCAACATCTGTAAAATGCTTATGATTTCCATGGCTCATTATCCCTGATGTTTTTAATATTCTTTAATACACTCTTCTCTCTGCACTTCTTTCTTGTCCCTTTGGATGCCCATGTTTCACCCATGTTCCTCAGCTCTCTAAAGCTAGCCAGGTCTTCAGGCATTCCTCCACTGACACAGGGTTTCCTCATTCATAATATGCCAGACAACTCACCACAATGTTCTCTGTCTGAAATTTAGGTGTTGGTGGCTTTCTCTGTTTCTGGGGTCCAGGGTTTCTCCTCTGCTGATAAAGACTCTTTTCCATTTACAACTGTGATTAGAACAGAACTGGATGCTTGAGGGGGGCTGTCGGTGGGGTGAATGTCTATGAACTAGCAAAAATGTATTGAAGTGGGTCCTGAATTATTTCACTCAGTAATAGAAACTTAATGAATATTTTCCAGTTACTACATGGGCATGCACAGAATCAAAGGAAGGGTACAGTGTTGAATGAATGCCTTGGAAATTGCATTTTGGTACATTTCGTTGGATTGTAGCCAGATACAACTTCTTATAAAACAGATCCAGAATGACAATTTGCACTGCTTGATAGAAGCATCATTTAGATTTTTGGCAAATTCTCATCAACTTATAAGATGTGATCAATCCTTTTCCAGAGATAAATATAATACAAAGTATTCCATTTTCTCCTAGGTTTTCTTCCTTACCAAAGACTAATGGATCTTGAATAAGCTTATTCACAGTTCAATCAGAAAAATACTGATGCCTAAAATACCCAATGAGAGGAGTAACAAACATCTTAAACATGGGTTAACATGACAAAAGATGACAGAAAGGGGAATCAGAACTCACTGTTCCTAAATAGTCTTGATAAATCCACCCTTCATATCCTCCCTATATTTTGTGCCCAGTTCTGGATCAAGCATGGGAAACATCAATGAAGCTAATGTCATAATTGTGATTCATAACTGCTATCCTCAGTGGGATTATAATCTACTCAAAGCAGAAAAACCACAACTTAAGAACTACATAAAAGAATGGAATAATTCAGGAAAAGCTATTGCCTTACGAAAGAATGGATTTCTAAATTAATAGTGTGGAAGCAATATGCAATCGGCTTAGTTAAGTGATGACTAAGTGAGGACATAAAAGCAGCCTATAAATACTTTAAAGGTGTAAATACCAAGTAGGGTGAGGAATTATTTTGTCTAGTACTCTACAGAAATAGCACTGAACATGAAATTAGAAAAAGGAATCCATTGAATACGGTGTGAACAACTGCAAAGGAATTCTTTAAACAGTAGCTCCAGGGTCCTTAATGACCTCAAAAAACAGCTCATGCTCTTTGATAATACTTGCTGTCCTTCTGCAGTAGTCCAGCAAATGTCAGTGAACATCAAGATTGTAATAGACCCCAGGATAAAGAAAGGTAAGAGACACCCTCCAGCTCTCCTGGAGCAGGAAGTGGGATAGGTTAGTGGGTAGAGGGAGGCTGAGATGGACTTGGTGGGGCCAGGCTAAGAGTTCTTGCAGCAACACAGATACCATGGCCCTATCCCAGATCCCCTGAGTTATCCTCTCTGGTGTTGAAGCCAAAAACAATATATTTGAAATGTTTCATGAATCTTTTTCTGATGAGATACCAGGATTGCAAATATTTGCTGATGGGTTTTAAGCAAAGGAATGATCAGCACTGCAGTTTAGAAGATCATTCTGGATGCCATGTGGGGAGCACAAAACAGGAGACTGGAAACCAAGCTGTCTAAATATTCAAGGGGAAAGTGGAAGAGGGCTTAAGTCAAGGTCTGCAGAGTACAGGACAGTCCAGAATAGCTTCAGTGAGGGCTTAGAGGTTAACTTAAATGTGAGGAGGTGAAGGAAAGTGAAGAACCTAGCAGAGCCCGGAAGCGGGGAGTCTGACTCATCCTCCATGAGCGGAAGGCAGCTTAGAAAGTTAGCCTGACTTGTCAAGGGAGTTTTCTTCCAAGATTGCATGGGACAAGAATGGTCAATTTGTTAAAGACATAGAAGAGTCAAGTATTAAAAGGGAAGTTGAAGTCCAAGAAGCAAAAACAGAAACTAGATATAACCAAATGGGCAGGGTCCGGCAGAGTGAAATCAAACCTGAAATACCAAGTCCAGTTGGATGAGAGTAGTAACAAGGAGTCTGGGAAGACATCTGGAGCTGATGCAGCAATCACTTGCTTAGCTGCTGATTGTGTGCCTGGGTGGGCTGGTCAAGAATGAGGAGCAGGGAGGGAATTCCAACTGTTTGGGACAGTTGGACCCCATCACAGGTTAGTGGGATAGAACTTGAGGCATTCTGCATTGGGAATGTTGAGTTGAGGTGCCATGGAACTTTCAAACAAAGGTGTTCTGGGGAGCTGACCCTCTCTTCTCTCTCTCTTCCTTGGCATATTAAAGTAAACTCAGTTTCTCTTTCATCTTGAAAACTGCCAAATTCACTAATTATTGAGTACATATGATTTGCAGGTCCTTTTGTCTAGTGTGTTTTTTTATTTATTTGGTTTGTTGGGCAGAAATGAATTAATCAGGCATTTACTTCTGAGAATGCATATGTGTCTCTGCTAAGACAATTTTATCATGGTGGTAATCTATAATTTTCACCCTATATTTTCTATTTTCTCTTCCCTTTCAGGAAAAGAAACAAAGACTGCCTATAGAAATGCCCTACTTGACTTTTGTTTCTGGAAGCAAAGGCCCAATGAGAATAATGGGGTATTGAGGAAATGGGGGTACTTAGGGGGAAACATGAAAAAGAGAGAAGGGTTTTCCAGGATAAAAATAGATACCCCAGGGTCAAAAGAAGAGGAAAGAAACTAGTCTACGTGCATGTTTCTGATGGAAATAGGGAGAAAGGAAAAGTTTTCAAAAGCTAAAAACAGATTATCTAGGCTGGAAGGAAGAGAGAGGTATATGTTTCCTCAGGCATTAGAATCTATGCGTTAGTCCCTGGCACTTGCAAGAAGAAGTGGTAGAACCTAGGAGAAATCAGGGCCCAAGACTCACAACCTTGACACAGTGTCTTTGTATGCCCAGTGTCAAACCAAAGCCACTGATCAATGTACTGATGACACAGGCTGGAGTAACATAGGGACAGATGTTTGATGGCTAGGGGGGCCAACCTGACTCCCAAAACCTTAGCAAAACCACAGTCGGGTGAGTCCCACAGAGGGCTCAGTTTACAGCCCAACAACATACGGTATATGCCAAAGTCAGACTTCAATTGCTAACTGAGAAATTAAAAAAATACAGTATTTCTTGGACTTTTGAGTTTGTGGCCACATAAGTGATTTCCCACAGAGAGCCCTTCATTACACAACTGGATATGATCCTTAGGAAAATCCTGTGGTTTGTGGACAACAGGGAGGCCAGGCTATATTTGTGAGGATCTCAGTTTCCAGAAAAAAGTAAAACTGAATTTGAGGCATCCCTGAAAGTAAAAGCTTCTCACTTCAAGGCCGATGACATAATTCTATAAACACCATGCCTACAGTCAATCAGGATCCTGAGTGTGTTAATCAGCAGACGTTTAACCCTCCTACTAGGAAAATAATCAGTTCAGACCCAGTGGCCCTTGCCAACTCTTATTTTATCCAGTGATTAACAGATGTTGTGGTTGTTAGCTTGTGATAATGCCTTTACCTCTTCACTGGAGTCCTCCAACTCCCTGAAGTTCTTAGCTGACCAAGTGAGCTTATCTGTCTGTGGAGAGGAAAGCATTGTAGAGAGAAAGAAAAGAATACTCAAAACCGACAGAAAGAAAACCAAATAAAAAGAGATGCAATATTGTTATAAAAATTGCACATCAGGGATTTGGCGTGAGAAGCAAATGGGTAGGTGGATATCCTTTAGTTCCAACATAAACTTTCTAACGTGGACCCATTCCAGGGCCTGCTCCCCCATCCAGAACTTTTATTTATTTTTTAAATACCGGCAGTATTTTGGTTTCAGACATTAGATAATTGTAAGGCACTTTCCACTAAAACAACCCAGGAGCGTTATGTCTCTGCCATGAAGAGAAAGTATAAATGTAAATCGATAGTATGTATCATAAATTACTTTTTATTGCAAGACAAGTAAATGATTGCCTCTGCGAGTGGACTGGCTGGTGTAGCACAGGATTAAAAGAATGTTTATTGTAGCAATCTAAACCTTTAAAACAAACCCCTCCGAGGTAGAAAGATAGATTTTAGTGCTTCTATTACTACTCCATGATACGCTGTTAAGTCAGTCTCATTTCTTAAAGCAGCTAGTAATTTATTGCCCCAAATATGTTGCGGTTGTCATCTGTGAATTCAGAGTCACACAACTGTTAAATTTAACGAACTACGGTTAAGAAACGAATGAATAGTTATGAGCTTCACAAATCAAAGTCTCAAATCTACACTTAGCTTTTCTTGAATTCTAAATGTGTTTACAACAGGCACAGCTCCACCCCTCACTGGCTTGTCATGCTCAATTTTACAAGGACAAGCAAACAACCAGCCGTCCTCGCTGTCTAGCAATTAGGGCTGTGGCTGTGCTGGGTCCTGGGTGCACCTGAAATATAACTGTTGGGAGCAAAGCACTTTTCTGGGCCATATGTTTGCTGTTTGTGGTCATAAAGAGCCACATGGCCTCCACTGAAAACTCACTTTGGCTATATTTGAGTCACTGTAAAATAGAACCAATATCTCATCTTCTGCAAGTCTATGGCAATTAACTTCTTTCCATTTCTGTGGGATGTACAATGGCTTAAGTCTACACTAAGGGCCAAGTCTCAAACTCGGAGTTGCAGTCATAAAGAGGGTTATCCAATCGTATCATCTTTCCATTTTATGTCTCTCCCTTATGATGTTACACTATTTCTAACATTTCACCATAAGCAGACTGCTTAGATGAAGAGGATACGAATACAGCCCAAGAACATGCCTGGATGGAAAGCAGTTGAAGCAATAGTCTCTCATGGCCCCGTTTCCTCTGGACCTTGGTACCTGCACATCCTTTCTCTTCTTGTCAGGTCTACACTCCCTTCAGACGCTGACTCATTCCACCCAAGTCGGTCTCAGATTTGCCCCTTGTTAGCTCCTGTTTGAGCACTGCACTCCCACCCAGAATCTCCATCCTCTGTGATGAGACAGGCTTTTCTGAATTCAGCCCTACACACGAATAACTTGTTATGACTTGCCATGATGCCCCTTTCCAGGCCACCCGAAGAACTGACCTGGTTCTTCTTCTGCCATCTCCCCAATTAGTCTGGCCCGCACACTGTGACCTGCATCTGCCGACATGATCTGCCTTGTGTAGAGAAAGAGGGATGGTCCCCCACAGGAGAGGAGATGGGAATCACCTGATGAAGACGTTCACTGAAAAGGGTGTTATGCCCAATATTTGATGTATGTTCTTCTACCACAATCATGATGCATGTTTCTCTACCACACTTCTTGGACAGCCTTTCATCAGCTCAGATCAAGCAGGATCTCAAAGGTTGCAACTGAGTTTTTCCCAGGAGAGGAAATGACATCACAGGCAGTAGGACATACACAGACATGAGCTTTGAATTCTGAAAAGGGCTCCACTTTCTTAGGAATTAATTCCAGTCAATGGAATGCTGGGGGCTGAACAAGGAATAGCAAGAGACAAAGCTGGGGATTTGCGGCCTAACTAAGGAATCCTGTGTTTAAGGTGTGTTGTTCCATGGTTCTAAAGACAGCAACAGGATATATAAGGGGATCCATGCGAACTAGGTCCAGCCAAGCAGTACCACACCCTTCCGACTACAGTCACTACTTCAGAGATGGACATTTGATCCATTCAGAATCAAGAGATGCAATGAACCTTCTGTGGGGCCTCTGGGGAAGAAAGCACATGCTTCTTGTGCACAGGGACTGGAGCCCAGAGCTGCCAAGAACTCTCATGCAGAGTCTGAGACTGAACGCAGTGTAAGAGAAGGCTTCACTGGCACTTCGGAGAAACTGAGCTCTTAGATCAAGCCATGCATGAAAATTACCACCCCCCCCCCAACTCCTCCCCACCCCCTGACCCCCTGCCCCCTCGCCCAGGGCTGGTTGTATGACCTAGTGAATTTCCTGTCCTGCCAAAGGCAGTTTGACTTGGGTTTCCTAACCCTTACACATACTGCCCCCCACCACCAAAATCATCAGCCATACATCTTGGACACCACACTAAAGTGGTAGACTGAAGTCCATAAAAAAAATAAAAATACATGACCTGAGGGCACGGAATCTACATAATTATGACTCTCTAAATGAGTATGAGAGTCATAACTGACATTTCATAATCTTGAAAATGGCCTGTTGTTCTTGAGGAACAGTGAATTATTCCATGTGATCAGAACATTCTTTCACATAAATTGTTGCACATGGTTTAGTTCTTCAGTTAGATGGTATAGCATTGGTTCTTGTGTGCTCCCCTGTTCTCCTGCTCTTCCCTTCCTGATACGAGGGACTGTATTTGATACAAGGGACCAATACACAGTCCTGGACATTCAATAGATCTCTTTAAATTGCTTATCTGCCTAGGGTAAAACAAATGAGAAAAGGAAGGCAAAATCCTTTCCCTGGAGTCGGTGAATGCTTCTCACCAAATTTAGCTTCCGTCCCTGTATCACGACGTTTGTGCTTATTCACCAAGAGGAAGAAGCCAAGTGACTCTGTTTACACAGCCGCAAAGCCCTCCTGCTCCTGTGTATGTTTCTACCAATCATAGCAACTTATTCAATTGCTTTGGAATATGTTGAAAAATCCCCTGGTGGCTGCTGAACCCCAAAGGAAAACACTGATCCCTTTGAAATGATCAAACCAACAGAGGTCCTGATGTAAAAGCAACTTATTTCAGTTTCCCCTCTGAAAAATGTATCACAAGTTCTAAAGAGCTCTTAATTTAATTATCAGCCTTCTGCATGAATCCTCTGCTCCCTTGAGAGTTTAATTAATGGGAACCGCCATTTCCAAGAGATGGAGAGGATAGAGATCAATGTCCCCAAAGATAACCATGTATAAACTTTGATTTCTGACTTACATTTAAATATAGTCGTTCACTTTGAATATTAAAAGTACAAGTTCTGCCCTTTTCACAATTTTTTAAAAAAGATTTTATTTATTTGGGGGCGCCTGGGTGGCTCAGTGGGTTAATCCTCTGCCTTCAGCTCAGGTCATCATCTCAGGGTCCTGGGATCGAGCCCTGCATTAGGTTCTCTGTTTAGCAGGGAGCCTGCTTCTCCCTCTCTCTCTCTCTCTCTCTGCCTGCCTCTCTGCCTACTTGCGATCTCTCTCTCTCTCTCTGTCAATTAAATAAAGAAAATCTTTTTTAAAAAAGATTTATTTATTTATTTACTTATTTGAGAGCATGTGAACAGAGGAGGGGCAGAGGGAGAGGGAGAGAGAGAATCTCAAGCAGATTCTGTGTAGGAGCTGGATGCTGGGCTCGACCCTCAGATCATGACCTGAGCAAAAATCAAGAGTTAAACACTTAACCAACAAAGCCACCTAGGCGTCCCTTTTTCACAGTTTTCTAAGTCCCAGGCTATCCTGGGGGAGGAGTCAGAAGTAAATGGATATTTCCTAAAGGGGTCAGGAATTGAGAACTTCTTCTATATTCAGACCTACAATTGAAGGTGAAGTGTGTTGCAGACTTTCAAAAGGGCCATCGTGGGTCTGTTGTCTGACCTTTCTCATCACCTGCTCCCATCCTTGCCCCTCTGCTGTCCAGCTTCCTCTCCAACACTCTGACTGAACCTCTCAAAAATCACTACTAATATCCTTCTATTTAAAAATAATAACGGACCTGGGGTGTCTGGGTGGCTCAGTCAGTTAGGCGTCTGCGTTTGGCTCAGGTCATCATCTCAGGGATCTCCTGGGATTGAGTCCCACATCAGGCTCTCTACTCAGTGCAGAGCCTGTTTCTCCCTCTGCCTCTGCCTCTTCCTGCACTCATTCTCTTTCTCTCTCTCAAATAAATAAATAAATAAAATCTATTAAAAAAAATAATAGCTGACCTATTGTTCAATTCAAGCCCTTTTCCTCAATCATCACTCTCCCTATTTGGGGGGATTCCTAACAATTCCTACCCTCTTCTTACTGAAACTCTCTTCCCCTCAGTCGTCTCCATTCCACTGTATTATTCTTCAAAATATACCCCAAATGTCCATGTCTCACACCATCTCCAATACTACCACCGGAAAAAGTTTGATGAACTCCTACCCAATCATTCAGTTTCTACTTTGGCCATTAAATCTATGCCCCACACAGAAACCAGGGAGACCTTACAAAACTTAAAAACTGGAGTTTTTAATCAATAACCACTGGCACCACTCCACAAATCCGAATACAACCCCAACTCCTTGCCATGGACTGCAAGGCCCTATAGTATCTGCCCTGCCCACATCTCCAACCTCATCACCCCTGCCTCTTCCTGCTCTAGCGAAACTGGGACAAACACACCAAGCTTGTGCTCACCTCAAGTCCTTTGCCCTGGTGTTCTTCCCCCAGATCTCCACATGGCTGTCACACTCACTTCATCTCAGTTTTGTCTTCCCTGACTCTTCAGCTAACATAGTCGCCTTGACACACTGTAGCTCTTAATGCCGAGCTTTAGCTTTCCTCATTGCACTTGGCTCTATTTGGCATTTGCTTATCTCATGTGTATTTAGTTACAGTCTCCCCACTAGAATGTAAGCTCCACAAGGGTAGGAATTTTGAATCGTCCTCCCCACTAGAATAGTGCTGTTCACTCAACACAACCACTGAATGAGTTGTTCTCTGCCTTCACTGGTAAGAGTTCCGTGGTATTAATACTGGATCCACAGAAGCAGAACTAATTTCTAAATCTTAAAATTGCTTTCTGAGCTCTGCTGTCAGTGCACACACACAAAAAATCTTAATTGCAATGTCAACCCAAGTTTGGATAACATTTCTCAAGTGGGTCAACAGCAATGTTGATTAGGGTCTTTGATTGGGTAGCTTACTTCCTACAATTCTGGAGGCTGGGAATTCCAGCTCAGGGCAACTCAGCTCTCTTTCTGGGTCACAGCTACTGCTTTTTTGGCTGGGTCCTCACATGCTGGCAAAGGACAAGGGAGCTCTTTGGTGTCTTTTCTATAAAGGCACTAATCCCATTCTTGAAAGTTCTCCTTATGACCTAAGCACCTCCCAAAGGTACCACCCCCAATCCCATCAAGTCAGGCATTAAGATGTCAACATATGGCCTTGGGCAATGGGGACCACAAACATTCAGAACATTAGCACTTAGCATTTCAGAGAAATGCTTAACGAACATTATTATGAGGTGTGCCACATTTTCAAGTTGATACTGGCCATCATTCATTTATATTAAGTAAGTAGCTAATGGGGTGCCTAGGTGGCTCAGGTGGTTAAGTGTCTCTTGATTTCAGCTCAGATCACCATCTTAGGGTCATCAGATTGAGCCCCATGTGGAGCTCTCCCTTCAGCATAGAGTCTGCCTGAGATTCTTTCCCTCTTCCCCTCCTTTTGCACCTCCCCCCACTCACACTCACTCACTCTCTCTCCCTCTCCAATAAATAAATAAAATCTTTCTAAAAATAAGTAACTAATGAACTTGTCATTTATAACAATCGAGCTGGGGACTGCTCTGACATTTTCATGCAAAAGGCTCTACCTTTGTTGTCTACCTCTGTTTTTATGGCATTACTGTTTTATCACACAGATCTTTGCAGACATTTTCATGGAATTATAAATCCTGAATGAAGCTCTTCTACAGAGGAATCTTTTTGTTTGTTTGGCTAGGGTCCCTTTGCTTTGGAAAACCATCCCTTCCCCATCTCATGCAGTTTTCCTAATTACTGAGTTGGCATTTCTGCTGGTGGCACATGGGAATCTGAATTTTCAAAAAGGGTAGGAATAGGACTCATGCAGAACCAATCCTAAAGCCAAGGAGAGACAAGCAGAGTCAAGAGGCGATAAAGACAGATCTGGAGGCAATTTCTCTGGATGCATCCCCAAAACCTGATTCCCTAAGCTCTTCTTTCAATCTTGTGAACTAGCATGGCAGCCTTCTCTGCTGCGTGAGCCAACATTTTCTCCTTTTGCTTCAGTGCACTGACTTGGATTTCTTTCACTTCCCAAAGCATCCTCCCTACCCTAGAGTAAAATAATGCTCGTGAAAATTGTGTGCCGGAAGGCTCCTTGAATATTCCTCACTTATGTTTAATGCTGTTCATCTTCAGACTTCCAATGCCTGCTGTCAGTATGGTCCGTGATAAGTGGAATAAGTACACAGAGTAGTGGCGACATGAGCCATGGGAAAAGGAGGGGAGTTGCTTCTCTTGGGACAAGTTGAATTTGGTAGTTTGGAGCTAACATGGCGAGCAGCATATTGAAAATCAGGAAGTGTGATGCACACCGAGGAGCTCAACTCTGGAGTGGGAAACAAACACACCCACTCCTTTAAGGAGAACTGTTACTCCAACACAAGCTGAAGGAGCTGTTCAATTAGCACCACCTTCTCCTATTTCCACTACGACGCACATGGCCACAGCACATTCTGCTTCTCTAGGAAGCCACATTACAGCAGAGGAACTAGGTGGATGTAATTTGTCAGGGGCTGAGGCACCGCAGAAGCCAAAGCAGGAATCAAAGAAGGAGAACCTTCGGTTTTGTTTTGCTTTTTAAAACAGGATCCTGAGAGCTAAAAAGAACAATGGGTTGAGAAGCATAGGAGTTGGAAGAATACTGTGGGGGAGGCCCAGAACTTACAAATTCTGGAAGATGTCTGAAGGATTATGGGCCAAGTACAACTCAGTATGGAAGAGTCCCCATTACTCTTGGTCTTTATTCAAAGTAGCGCTGTAATTAGTGTTCCAAAATTAAAACATACTTTCTTCCTTGTGGATAAGATTTTATAAGACTCTTGAGCAATCCTTAGGGTCTGAGTCTATTGGGAGTTGTGGATTCTGTCTAATTTGGATCAGTAAACTGACAAGCACTGGGCTAGGCCTGAGTACACAGGGTGGAAAACATGGAGCCATATGCAATCATTACAGTGATGCTGGGACCAGAGGGCCACTTGTGGGCCCCCCTTAAAATGCGTAAGGGAACGGCCTTCCTATGAAGCTCAGGGGTAAGCCTCCAATTCCTGAGATTAAAACCTCCTAACTCTGGGTCTTCTGCCCAGCTTTCCTTAGCCGTCTTCCTATAAACATGAGTCTTCATGCCTCTGCTCTCAAGTCAATCTGTGTGGTAGGTCTCACCGCCTCTTTCTTGGCCATAAATCCCATTTGTGGGCTTACCATCCCACTTGCCTTGTCTTCCTCCTCTCCTTATCTTCCTCTGTGCTATAATCCTGCTGGGTTCAATAACTACATATCTATAACAGTCAACTGAACTCAACACAAATACGATACTGCTGGAGCATAGGACAAAGGAGAAAAGAAGTCCTGTTAAATTCGTCAGCATCCTGTTACATTCAAGGACAGATAACGGTTCCTGAATACCAGTCTGTGGGCTGACAGACTGTATCAGAATCCTCTGAAAAATATTTTAAGTCACTGATGGTTGAGATGGATCTGGAAGACTGTCCCTTTTCAAGTTCAAGATGAAAACCATGAATCTGAACGTTTGAAACTTCCCCAGGCAATGCAGCCAGGAGGGAGGGTTACCGTGTCAGGGCTCTGTCACTCTGTTACCCAACCAGAAGAAACCAGCAAGGCCCTGGATCAACTTGGACTTCTGTTGCTGTTGCAGTTCTTCCCTGGGGAACTGGTCATCTCTGTCCATGCTGGAGGGTGTATCCAGGTGTCGCTGAAGCATGGGTATCCAGCACACACCTAAGTGACTATGTGTACATTACACAGTCATCATAAAGAATCTGTGTAAGGAATATAGAAAAGATGCCTGGACTGTAGATGAGAGGACAGAAAGGGCAAGGAATGAGAGGCAACATTTTGGGGGGTTTCCTGATCAGCTCTGGTTAATGCGTTGGTCATGTATCTTTTGCAATACATATGCAAAAGAAAAACCAATTGCTATTATAACTTTCTCCCCTCGTCCTAGAAATTGTCTTATTTCATTATAAGAAGGGTTGGAAAATACTTTTAATTTATTGAGTTTTTCCCAGTTTTATTGAGAAATAATTGACATACATCATCGTATGATTTAAAGCACACAGCACGATGGTTTGATTTATATATACTATGAAATGTTGTCACCAGAGGTTCAGCAAATACCCATCCTCTCATAGAGATACAATAAAAAGAAAAGGAAATAAAAATAATATAAAATATATTAAATAAATAAAAAGAAAAGTTCTTCTTGCAAAATTCCTAGATCTACTCCCTTAATAACATTCCTATATACCGTACAGCCGCGTTAACTACAGTCATCCTGTGGCACATTACATTCCTAGGACTTATTTATTTTATAACTGGAAGTTTTTAGTATTTGACTGCCTTCCTCCAGTTCCCTCTCTCCCTGACCCCTGCCTCTGGTAACCCCAAATCAGATCTCTTTCTACGGGTTTGGGGAGTTGGCTTTTTAAAATTAGATTCCATAAAGAAGTGAGATCATAAATTATTTGTCTTTCTCTGCCTGACTTATTCCATTTAGCATCATGCCTTCAAGGTCCATACATACGAGTTATCACAAAAGGGAGCATTTCACTCTTTTTAGGTCTGAGTAATACTCCACTGTGTGTGTGTGTAATGACTTGTTTATCCATTCATCCATCAAAAGATACAAGTTGGGAAAATATGCTTTCCAGATTCTCCAGTGTTTTTGTGCATTGTATAATCCAGAGACAAATCTGCCACAGGAGATCACGAAATATAATAATAACATACTTACTCAAAGGGTCTAATTGCAGTGTCTGGCACAAGTAGGGGGCTCGTAGCAGTGGATTACTATTACTCAGAAAGTGTTATTGTTCAGGATCAATTCGAGAAGCATATTTCATACATCAAAGTTGTGAATAAGCCATTAGAAAGTCAGCTCACCTCAATCTATCTATCAATCTATCATCTATCTTTACAGTAAGCACTCACAATTTTTTTTTTTTTTCAGCGAGCTGATACCCTACCCAAGATCTTGACAATTGCAGAAATCCACAGAAATAGGCAGGATGAATTCCACTAGCGCCAAGGACAGCCCCGTTTATAATTTATAATTGTTCATTTGTAAAGAATGATGCTCCTGCCCATCCCTCAGTATGACTGCCGACAGTTGTTTTCCCCAGCAGCACAAGGAGGCATCTGCGCACAGCTGGCTTGTCTTCCCTATATCATTTATTGTCTATGGCTCCCAGGCAACATAAAATTAATAGTCAACACAGTCATCAAAGCCATGACCTTGGCCTACTTAGAGAAGTTTTTGTAAAGGAAAAAGAATCAAAGATGTTTTCTTGACACAGTGCTTTATTGGGAGAAAACTGAGTCAACGTAACATAAAAAACACAAACACACTCAAGAATGCAAAGCTTCTTTAAAATATTGGAGCAGGAAGGATCAGAAATATCATCGCTAAAATATAAAAAGCAACACCTATTGAGTGAGCTTAATTTTCTCAGTCATGAGTTTAACCAAAATACTCTCTGAATCATGAGGTTGTCCGTGCCACCTCTCCTGACAGTGCAGTATTATGACCTAAAATCAGAGAAGGCCCAGCAAATTTCAAACAGCCATGTGAGTTCTGGGAACTTTTCTCTTCCCTCAGATGCCTTTGTCCCTGGCTGAAAATTCTCATTCAAACGTCATTCTTTTAGTTACGTTATCATTCCTAGGAAAAGTTGTACAACACAACCAGCTTTTGAGGGGAGTAAGTGATTAACAGTCACCCGCATCAAAGGGAGCATTAGCCTGTCACAGCAGAAGGGAGCAGTGACAGTCCTGAGGAAAGGAGAAAGAGAGATTTGTTATTGGAAGAGAAAGAAAAGCTCTAAGACAAGGGTCTCCAAAACAATTCCGTTCATATATTCCAGCCCCTGCCCCTAATTTAAAGAAACTATGTACACCCTTTTTACATTTTTCGAGTTAACATCTAAAATTCTTTATTGTAAAATTAAGAAGATATAGAGGAATTTTATCAGTATTCTCAAGCAAAACTCTAACACCACTCTTTTAAACATATCCAGTGGAATTTGAATACCATATACATTGGGTACCCATTATTATTCATTAAAAAAAACATGCCCAAGTTCTTTTTAGCAGGAATTTTTATACCATTCTTTTGCTCCTTTAACTTATATTTGCCTTCCATTGTCTCCACGAATTATTATTCAAACATCACATATTTTCATCCTTGAAAATCTTTTCTTGCTTATCCTATCCTAGCTATCTGAAACAATGAGGTATATAGAGTTTGCAAAATACATCCTGTTACCTACATAGGATGCAAAAAGTTTAAACTTATTCTTCCAAATGAAGAATTTATAATTATTAGTAACATATAAGTTTTAGTGTATGAGTGATCCAAACAACATATGTAAATTATAAATTTTGAAAAGCTATTAAAGCAAAATGTTCTTAGAAATGCAGCTCTTAATGATTTGTTGTTATTCTTATGGTTAATCTGATTCAGATATTCCTAGATTAATATTTATTACTAAGACGAAACAGGGCTCATTTTCAATTTGATTCCTATTTTTCATTTTTAATAATAATAATGCCAACCAATTATTTGAACGGATTTTGAGTTATATGCCAAAAATGGCAGGGTGATCTCTTGCAAAAATTACTTAATAATTTAATTAATGACATTTAATTACTCTTAAAGTTATTTTGTCAGAGAATTTAATTAAATTTAGTATCATAATGATTAAAATTAGGTTTAATGTTTAGATCTTTTAACTCAACTTTTAAAATTGGGGTATAATCGGCATATAACATTAGTTTCAGGTGTATAACATAATGATTCCGTATTTGTATGTATTGCAAAATAATCACCACAGTAAGTTTAGTTAATATCCATCACCATAGAGTTATAAATTGTTGTTCTTGTGATGAGAACTTTTAAGATCTACCCTCTTAGGAAGTTTTAAATGTGCAATACAGTATTATTAACTATAGTTATTACATGCCCATGACTTACTTATTTTATATAACCAGAAGTTTGTATCTTTTGACCCCTTCCCTTCACCAGTTTTGCCCATCCTCCCCATTCCCCTGCTTTGAGCAACATTTAATTCACTTTGGAAAATAGAAACTTGTTTAGTAAAAGCATATGATACTTATTCATTTGAGTCATTTACTTTATCAGGTCTCGGAAGCGTACCAAAAGGATTTTACAAAGATTTTTCAAATAACTATCCATGATACCTGTTTTTCTTTCACTTAAGGCATCTTCTTTAACTCCAGTTACTCAGAAATCGTTGGAGGGAAAAAAAAATACTGTTCAAGACCCATTTGCCAACACAGAATTATTTATAACATGACAAATTTTGGTCAAAAGTCTGGAGCTTAAGATCTAGCTCATTCCATTTATGGAAGATCTCTTTGATATAATATATATAATATAATATAATATAATATAATAATAGGCAAAACCATCTTTATTGTCAAATAATTGGCCTGCGAAACTGACATTTCAGGAGAAACAGTCTAGCCTTATGTTTCAGTTTAACAAACGTGTTAATACTCATCTTGGGCGCCTGGGTGGCTCAGTGGGTTAAGCCGCTGCCTTTGGCTCGGGTCATGATCTCGGGGTCCTGGGATCAAGTCCCGCATCGGGCTCTCTGCTCAGCAGGGAGCCTGCTTCCCTCTCTCACTCTCTGCCTGCCTCTCTGCCTACTTGTGATCTCTGTCTGTCAAATAAACAAATAAAATCTTAAAAAAAAAATACTCATCTTTGTTAAAGCCACCTCATTTTGGATTTTTAGTTCTCAAATAGAGAGGTAGATAGGGGATGAAGCTCTGCCAAGAGTCTGTTGCAAGGATCAAAAAAAAGGTGCTGTCATCTTCAATGTTTCTTTTTACAGTTTGTTTGCTTTGCTCTCAAAACCCTCTCCTTCAGGAGCAACGCATTCCTCAATAATAGTTGGGGAATGGGGAAAATGAGGCCATTAGAGGAAAAACTGCCATTGCTATGGGACTTCAGAACATCTCAAGAGGACCAGCATACTTGCTCTCTAAGACCACCCTTGGTCCATAACAGACACGAGTTTAAGACAGGAAAGACACTTGCCCTGCCTTAGTGCTGTGATGAAGGGAGACTCACCCAACCTCAATATCTCCAGTTGTCCCTGTGTCTGACATTCTGGAGATTATTGTAGTAAGACTGAGAAAGGGCGAAAGAGACCTTCTTTTATAAAGCAGGAACTGGGTGAGTATGAGGGAGGGGTGGGAAGGAACTGAATCCCTACATGTGCACTGCAATTCCCCTCTCTGGCAGATCAGGTTTAGTAAAGAGTACACATGTGCACACTAAGGATAAGAAACAGATTCCCTTACATTCTCTGTGTGTGCCTATTGCGTGGACACTCTCTGTGAATCCTGGGAGCCCTCATTGTGGAGTTCTCTGGCCTTTCGGATCCAAAGGGAGGGTAGACAGCAGTGCTAGAATCAGTGTCCGAGTATCTAGTCATAGAGATTAGGAAGGCAGTTGGCTACCCTCTGGCCAATGGTGTAAGTTTTCCGAAGGAAGTCAGAATTCCTAATTTTCAGGTGAAGAGAACCAAATCTCTTATTTGCCTACATCAAATGTGACAGGAAGTATAAATGTTTTTTAACATTTTTAATTTATTTATTTGACAGAGAGATAGAGAGCACAAGTAAGCAGAGCAGCAAGCAGAAGTAGAGAGAGAGAAGCAGGCTCCCCACTGAACAGGGAGCCGGATGTGGAGCTCGATCCCAGGACCCCAGGACCCTGGAATCACGATCTGAGCTGAAGGCAGCAGCCCAACCAACTGAGCGACCCAGGTGCCCCAGGAAGTATATTTTTTGCTGCTACATTGTTCAATGGGTTAACTTCGTCAAATATACAAAGTAGACAAACCCTATTTTAAGTGGGCTCCTTTCTGCCCTGTCTGTAACGCTCCTGACTCCTGGACCTCACTCCTAGGCTCAGGCATCAGGAAGTCTCAGAGCACGTCTAACCATTTAAAACCCCCCACCCTGGGACCCTACTCAAAACTTCTTCCCTTATGCTTTGAAATTAACCTCACTCAGCTCCTACCCAATTCAGACTCTCAGTTTCTCTTTATGGTTGACTTTCCCAAGGAAAAAGGTGACCCGATTTTCTGATTTGCATAATTCAGACTTAAGTGTGAATGGTCCAAAGGCTTAATTCTTCCTGAGGTTGCCTCCCTTCTAAAAAAAGGAGTTATCCGTGGAATACGGCCAGAGCTATTTTGTTTGAGGGGTGGAAGCAGAGAAAGGGGAGTTTCTTTTACTCTCCTCTCCCTAATACCGAAAAAGAGAAATTCAGCCATTTTGTTTGCCTCCCTACCCTCCCCTTTCTATGCCTAACCTACTTACAAATACACTCAGGCCTCTGTCTTTTAGTGGTACATTGCATTCGGGAGGACACCACATAAGTAACTGACCCACCAAAGAATGAGCTCAAATAGCATCCTTCTAGCTTCATGAAGGGAACAGGCTTCCCAGGTGCTCACCTGGGTATCAGAGTGACTCAGGCTGGGGAGGAGATGAATGCGTTTACACTGCTAAGAATGAAGAAGGCAATTCTTCCTGAGTGCCACCCAAAAACCTAAAGGGTCCTGGTATTTTCCACACACGGAGCCCCCATATCCTCCAAATGGACCCCCATAGAAGTATACCTCATCTCCAGGGCTGCCCAGAGAAGGAAACAATTCTATCTCCTCGTATCGCTATTGTTTCTTATGCCAATGAATTGTTCTAATTAGAAAGAATTCATACTACTTCACAGCACGATTTCTTTAGATTTCCAGTCATTCTACTAATCAGCTGAGGTTTATATCACAACGCCAGTAAACAACAGCAAAAAATATTAAATACAACCTGGAGGAAGCTAGAGGATGCAGCTCTGACTTTTTACTTCCGGAACAGCCTCTCCGAGGCCTGGCTAGCAAAATCCCTCCCTGTTTGCATTTTGTGATCCCAGTTCATTGAACAGGGGTACTCCTCTGTTATGGATAAAAGTCATGGAACCCGATGAGTCCTTTTAGATCTTAGAGTCAATTACAGCGAAAGAGTGACAACAAATGAAACTTGGCATCAGACTTTATTTTTAGTGCCAAATATTAAACAACCAAACCAGGAGACTGTTAAAGAGTAAAACATCTCAGGGAATTAATCTTCAATGCAGATTAATCCCTCTGGGCATTTGGATGGAAAGATGTGTTTTTAAGCTATTTTTGAAAATCAGAAAGTTCACAGTCAAAGGAGCAAATTTTTATTTGCCCTGTTTTTATGTCAATAATTAATTCCCAATTTCCTTGTACCTTGTACAGCCCCATCCCACCATCTCACTGCATAGAGTGCCAGCGGGCCAAGTCTTTGGAGGGATGGCTCTCCACCAAACACCACGATTAAAAGCAAAAGAAGCAAGGGAAAAAAATGAATGTGGTAAGTTATAAATACCTAACCCTTTGTGTCTGCGCCTGAGTTGTCACGGGCTTGGTTTCCCTTCAGTGCAAACTATGCTAGAGGGAAAGGAGGGTCATTTCCAAAGGAGGTGAGTTGCTTTACATGATGCTAAAATTGTATAATTGCGTCAGATTTTAGACATCATTAGGCCCAGCTAGTGGTTCCCAACTTTGACTGCATAGTCCATCATTCTGGAGCATTTAAAAATGTCCAATACCTGAGTTCTACTTCAAATCAGTTAAACAAAAACATCTGTGCTGAGTCCCACACAGGGGTATTTTTAAGTTTCCCCAGTGGTTTTTAACATGGGCAGCCAAGTTCGAGAACCATCCCCTTTCACAAACACAAACAGTGAGCCCCAGGGAGAATCAGTGACCTGCCCAAGGTGCCGTGAACTAGTTTTCAGTTGAACCATTCCTACCTAACTGCTTTTGTGACATCCTCTATCTCTGGTGAATACTTTATAAACAGAGACTGGTTGGTTCATTCAGGAAACAAATTATTTACAGAGCACCTATAACAGATCAGAGACATTCGGCTGGTGGCTGGGGAAAAAATAGTGAGCCTTTTACAGGGGAGATTTCTGCCCTCAAAGAGTTTCCAGTCTAATGGGAGAGACAGACATTATGGCATAATGATAAATTAACTGTAAATTGTAGCTGTGACAAGTACTGGGAAAGAGGGGCTCACAGTAGACTAAGAGGCTGACTCCTCTGCAGAAGTGAAAAGTGAATGAGAGCTGAAGGAGATTAATTAGGCAAAGGAGGGAAAGAAGAATGGGGTTGGATGAGAGGAAGGAAGCAACTTCTTGCTCTGGGTAGGACAACTGCATGTATATAAAACCCTGGGAGTGCCTGGGTGGCTCAGTTGTTAAGCGTCTGCCTTCGGCTCCGATCATGATCCCAGGTCCTGGGATAGAGCTCCGCATTGGGCTCCCTGCTCAGTGGGGAGTCTGCTTCTCTTCCTCTCTCTCTCTCCTTCTGTCTCTCATGAATAAATAAATAAATAAAATCTCTAAAAACAAAAAAACATAAAAACTTCCTGGCTTGGGGCAACTGGGTAGTTTGGTCATTAAGCATTTGCCCTTGGCTTAGGTCATGAAGCCAGGGTTCTGGGATTGAGTCCCACATTGGGCTCCCTGCTCAGTGGGAAGCCTGCTTCTCTCTCTCCCACTCCTCCTGCTTATGTTTCCTCTCTCGCTGTGTTTCTCTCTGTCAAATAAATAAATAAAATCTTTAAAAAAAAAAACCTCTGTGGCAAAAGACAACGTGGACTGTCCAAGGAGCTGAAAGGCCAGTGAGGCACACAGGGAAGTGTCGGGGGAGCTAACAACTATGTTAGTTGATGTCATTTATAAATATAACCTCTACCTTAGAAGATGTACTTAACCTTGTCTCTACAGGCACAGTGAAACAATTTACACACATCACAACCTTACCCCTTCATGTTCAGTTTAAAACAAACGCATGATATGTACCCACAAAGAAGATTCAAACAGCCTATGGACCCCCAGTTGGCCAGTGGTTCTCAACCCTGGCTACACTTCATCATCACATTGAGACCTTTAAAAATGCTTATGTACAGGGCACTTGGGTGGCTAATCAGTTAAGCGAATGACTCCTTGGTTTTGGCTCAGGACACGATCTCATGGGTCATGGGATCGAGCCCCATGTGGGGCTCCACACTCAGCAGTAAGTCTGCTTGAAGATGCTCTCCCTCTGCCCTTCTCCCCACTCACATGTGTACCCTCTCTCTCTCTCAAATAAATAAATCCTTCAAAAAATGCTAATGCCCAAGAGATAACTTAGATCGACTTAATCAGAATCTTTTGGGGGGGGGTAGGGGGTAGGGAATCCAGGCATTAGTATTTTTGTTTTTTAAGCTCCCTTGATAATCTCAAGGGAAATCAAGCCAAGACTGAGTACCACTGATGATCTGGTCAGGCAGAATACAAGGAGAAGAGAGATAAATTGTGTTTGTGTTTGCTCCTCTCTATCTTTAATTATTGCCTCCACTCAATGCATTAGGACTCACCATGTAATGGTGATCTCCTCTGTGTTATAACTTCTTAATAAGCAGCTGGATTGGAATTAAAGCTGCAGGAACACCAGGGAGAGCTCCTAAATAAAAAGTCAAATTCTCTGTTCCTATTTCTTCTTTGCATTCTCTCTTTTCATCTTCAGTTTTTCCCTTTCTACTGGTTCTGTGCATGTTGTTTCAGAAAATAAAATCTTTTGGGGCGCCTGGGTGGCTCAGTGGGTTAAGCCTCTGCCTTTGGCTCAGGTCATGGTCTCTGGGTCCTGAGATCAAGCCCCGTGTCGGGTTCTCTGCTCAGCAGGGAGCCTGCTTCCCTTCCTCTCTCTCTGCCTGCTTCTCTGCCTACTTGTGATCTGTCAAATAAATGGATAAAATCTTAAAAAAAAATAAAATAATAAAATCTTTTATTTTGAGACTATAGATTCATATGTGATTGTAAGAAATATGTACTTTTTATCCAATTTCCCCCAAAGGTAACATCTTGCAAAACAACAGTAGGATATGACAACCAGGATGTTGACATTGATACATTCAAGACACAGAACATTTCTATCACTATAAGGATTCTTCACGTTGTCCTTTAAAGCCACAGCACCTCCTACATCCTCGCCTACTCCTTTACCCTGACAACCACTAAACTGTCCTCTATTTCTACCATTTTGTAATTTAGGAATGTTATGTAAATAAAACCATACAGTAAATAGCTTCTGGGATTGGCTTTTTTCACTCGGCATAATTCTCTGGGGATTCATCCAGGTCATTTCACGTATCAATAATTTTGTTCCTCTTAACTGCTGAGCAGTATTCCCTGGTATGAATGTAGCACTATGTGCTTTAACTGTTCACCTATTAAAGGACATCTGAGTTGTTTCCAGTTATTGGCTATTACCAATGAAGCTGCTATGAATACATGTGTACAGGTTTTTGTGAACATATGGCTTCACTTCTCCAGGATCAAAGTCTAGGATTCCACGTGTTGAGCATTATGGTAGTTAAACGGTTGATATTTTAGAAATTGCCAGATTCTTGGAATCCCTTGGGGGCTCAGTTGGTTGAGCAACCTCGTTCTGATTTCAGCTCAGGTCATGATCTCAAGGTCCTGAGATGGAGTTCTGCATCTGGCTCCACGCCACGGAGCCTGCTCCCTTCCTCTCTGCTCCTCCCTACGTTTGTGCTCATTCTCTTGCTCTCTCTCTCTCTAAAGTAAATAAATAAATAAATCTTGAAAAAAAGAAAAGAAAAGAAATTGCCAAACTCTTCTGAGTGGTTATACGAGTTTTTGTTCCCACCAGCAATGGATGAGTGGTCCAGTGTCTCCACATCCTTGCCAGAATTCAGTGGTGTCACTATTTTTTTATTGTACTATTCTGATGGGTGCTTAGGAAAGACTCCTTGTGGTTTTAATCTGCATGTCATTAATGGCTAATGACATTGACTACCTTCTCATGTGTTTATTTGCCATTACAAATGGTAAATATCCTCATCAATGAAATGTCTTTTCATGTCTGTTTTCTGACTGGATTGTATTTTTATTGTTGAATTTTGAGAGTTCTTTATATGCCCTATATGCTAGTCAAATATGTGGTTTGCAAAATATATTTTCCCATCTGAATACTTTTACTTTTTTAACAATAGCTTTACATTTTAACAAAATCCAATTTGTCAATTTTTCCTTTTATGGATTGCATTTTGATGTCAAGTGTCCTTAGCTTTAGCTCACAAATATTTTCACCAATAATTTTTTTCTAAAGGTTTTATAAATTGACCTTTAAATCCATAAACTGTTTTGAAATAATTTTTGTATAAGGTGTGAGACTCAGGTCAATATTCGTTTTTATACCTATGGATGTCCAAATGCTCCAGCACCATTTGTAAAAAAGGCTATCTTTCCTTCATTGAAATGCTTTTGCACCTTTGCTCACTTAGGGCTTCTTTACTTTGCTGCATTGATCTATCCATCTCTCCGTCCGCTAATACCATTCTGCCAATCTGTCTTTTAACTGCTATGTTTAGACCATTTACATTTAGAGTAATCATTAATATGTTAGGACTTATTGCTAATACAACCTGGAGGAAGCTAGAGGATGCAGCTCTGACTTTTTACTTCTGGATTAAAATTAAAATTAAATTTAATAAAAATTAAATTTAATAAAATTAAAATTACTTTTATTTTTTTGTTTGATTTCTTGTTTTTGTTTCTCTATTATTATTCTCCTGCCATTCTGTGGTTGCTTGAACATCTTTTATCATTTCATTTTGATTTATGTGTAGTTTTTTAGTGTATCTCTTTATAGATTTTTTTGGTGATTGGTCCAGGTAGTCTATTATTTATACATAATTTTATAACAGTTTATCAGTGTCACGATTTAACCAGTTTGATTGATGTAAAAAGAATTTACCTCCTTCTACATCTTTTTTCTCCCCCTTACTTACAAGACTGTCTTAAATACTTCCTCTATATTCATTTAGAATGAATTATGTTATCATTTTTGCTTCAATTGCCAAACATAATTTAGAAAACTCAAGAGAAAAAGGAAAGCCTATATTACCTATATTTTTGCTTAATCACATTCTTTCTTCATTCTTAATGTTCCAATGTTCCTTTTCCTATTGTTTCTTTTCTGTCTGAGAATTTCCTTCAGCCATTCTTTCAGGATAAGTTTACTGGTGACAAACTCCTTAGTTTCCCATTACCTAAGACTATGATTTCTTTCTCATTCCTGAAAAATTCTTTTTGCAGGGTATAGGATTTGAGGTGGACAGTCTTTTATTTCAGCACTTGAAAAATAATGTTCTCATTCCTCTTTTCCTCCATGGCTTCTGATGGGAAATCCATCATCAGGTGAATTTTTTCCCCATAGCTAAGTTGCCATTTTGGGGGGAGGGAGTCTGTTTTTGGAAACTTAAGTATGAAAAGTCTTGGTGTAGATATCATTGGGTTTACCCTGTTTCTCCTATTCAATTTCCTGGATCAGTAGATGTAGGTCTCTTCCAAAATTTGGGAAGGTTTTAGCCAATTTCTTCAAGTATGTTTTCAGCCCCATCCTCTTTCTCTTCGTCTTCAGATACTGTGATGACATGAATGCTAGATCTTTTGTTTTAATCCTACAGGTTCTTTTTTTTTTTTTCCTGTCTCTTTACCTTGTTTCTTAGCTTCAGTAATTACCATGGATCTCTCTCAGTTCACTGATTCCCCTGACCTCTGCATTGTCCTGTTGACTCCATCTACTGAGCTTTTAATTTCATTTAGTATCTTTTTCAGTTCTAAATTTCCATATGGTTTTTCTTCATATTGTTTATTTATTTGCTGGGACTTTCTGCTTCTTTCCTGAGGCTGTCTTATTTCATCTGTTTCAAGCTTATTCTTGATTACTCATTACTCATTTATCGTAGTTGCTTTCAAATCTTTGTCAGATAATTCAAACATCTCTGTCATCTTGGTGTTGGCATCTATTGATTGTCTTTTTTTTTTTCCTGTTGCCTTGAGATCTTTCTGGTTCTTGGTAAAACAAGTAATTTTTTACTGAAACCTGAATATTTTCATGGTATGTTGTGAGACTCCAGATCTTATCCAAACTTTCTGTTTTAGCTGCTTTTCTCTGACATCACTCTGGCAGGGGAAGAGGCAGGTGTCTGTGTGGCTACTTCTAGGTGCAGGTGGAATTCCACATTCCCTCCTTGGGATCTGTTGACACCCAAGTGTGTGGGCTTTTTGTTAAACTTGGCTGGGGGATGGGAGTTCTGGTCCCCATGTATCCTCCGCTGACACTAACCCAGTGGGGAGGGGAGGAGTACCTAGTTCCTGCCAGGGAAAAAGGGAAGTCCAGGCTTCCCATGTGGTCTCCAGTGACACCAAAGCAGTGACACCAAAGAGGGGAGGAAATCATTACAGCACAGAGAGTGAAAGAATGTGCAAGTGTAAGGTCCCCATTTGGCTGTCATTGGCACGAACGGAGGTGGCATCACGGTTTCATCTATAATGTTTGGCTGGAATAGGCTGGTGCTAATCTAGGAGTTTTCTATTTTGCGAGATTGCCCCTTTCTGGGTGCTTTGGCTAGAAAGAGTAGGCTTTAGTTAGGACTTTTTCATCAGTGCCCACTGGCATATCTGTGTTCCTGGTGTCTTCAGTTCCTAGCCCAGGAAAATCCAAGGAACTCAGTTCCCTGTTGTTCTTTGAAGCCTAACAGTCCCCAGCTCATCTGCCTTCTTCTCTGCACGGTTCAGAGTCTCCTTATGTTTGTTTTGTCTATAATGCTAAAATGTCCAAAGTTTTTAGTTGTCCTTAGCAGGAAGAATAGAGGTAAATACATCTTCTCTAATCTCCCAGAGGTGGAACTTGGCACTATGCTTTAAATATGCACCAGGTCTCTCCTTTTGAAAAAGAGATACAACTTCTTAGTGACAGCCACATTTTTGTGGCCTCCAATGAAAAGCTTTGTGAATTAATCAGCTCTTTCTATTACTTCTCTTTTATTACAACTTGTTTTCTCTGAATTTCCTAGATTTGTGTTTCCATTCCTCAGGCTTCTGCTAAGACTGCTCTCAAAGATTATGTTAGCCGCACACTCTTTTCTTTAAATTAAATCCAAATGTCTGCTGCATTTAGAATTGTTTGGTCACTCTTGTTAAAAGTCCATCTCCCTTGGTTTCTATGACCAAATGTTTGAATCCCAGCTCTTTCACTAATTGTCTCTATGAGTTTATGCAAATCACAAAAGCTCTTAGAGTCTCATTTCCCTCATTGTAAAAATGGGTATTATAATCCTGACCTAGAGCTTTTAGGGCCAAATGAGGCCAAGTGATTTTATATGTGTTTAATAAACACCAATTAGCATCAGACAGTATGGTAAGATATACATGCAGTGAGTATAATACATCGTCAAGGATATGACACATAAGAGACAGATAATTGAAAACACATAGGGTAACTGGGAGGGAGCATGATATGCACAGCAATTGTCATGGGAACATTTAGGAGCCTTGAGGGATCAGGCAAAGTTTCCCAGAGGAGACACATCTAGGCTGAGACCTGAGGTATGAGTAGGAGTTCAGGAACAGGAGAACGTATGAGATGTGCTCTGCATTACTCTGAGGTATCAGAAGAAAAAATTATATTTTCTGTATAAAAATATTTTCAGTTTCATGCTATTCCAATGAATTGAAAGTGAAGTTCAGTTTCAAAGAAATTTGTACATATTATATGTAATCAAGTCCATTTTCAGCTTTGGTGAAAAAGATCTGTACAAGAAGTCTTTTCGCTATATAACTTCTGGTCTGTAACTGTGATCTTTGAAAATGGAGAAGAGTAACTTTTTAAAGACTCGTTATTAATCCACTTAAGAGGGATTACCAATGACATAATCTGATAATTTTAACAGCAACTAATTCCTTTAATTGCCTTTATTCATATTTGAATATTTGATTGGGTTCTTCCACTATAGTTATATTCATCAATTCGTGCTTATTTTTGTAAGTATAAGTATATTTTATATATATGATAATTAACCAATTGCCATATTCCCAGAGTTAAAATTTTTTTCCTCTCAAACAAAATAACTCAGTCAACCATGCTCAGACAGCTTCCCCCTCGACACCCATCAAGATCGATGCTGTTATGCCTTTTTCATCTGGAGCTCACTGACAGCCCACCATTCTCCATCTTCACCAGCTCCATCTTTGTACCCTCTGCTTTTTCATTACCTTTAGGCATATCCAGGAGAACACAAGGTTGTGCTTTGTAATTATCATCATTTGCTTCTAATTTGCTCTTCAACATCAGCAATGTGAAAGCGTTTCATTTCCATATCTCATTTCAGTGTGATGGCTTTAAAAATAAATGCAGCCCAGGTAAAGTGTTTTCTCCTATTCATGATTGAATGTAATCATGGAGTTAGAAGACAAAAAATTTTTTAAAAATCCTACTGGTAGTATGATTTATGTCTCATAGGACAGAAAAGTATATTTTCTTTCATGCTCATCTTTCTGAATATTGATTTTGGGAGCCAGTGCTACTCTGACACAACTGCAGATGTTGAAGAGATTTGCTTTGATGCACTACCTCCTACATATATGCAGTGTGACTCTTTAATCCTTGAAGACTAGGAAAATTTCAGCAAACTAACTGTTCCATTGCTGATGATCAGCCAACAAAATATTGCCACAGTAATCCTATGAAGAACAAAGTGCATTGAGCCAGTTGTCTTTCTTTTGATGATACTGCCACACAGCAAAAGGGACAGTGACTCAAATAGTTTTTCTCGAAATATGGCAAAGGCTTTAACAACATTGTACACCAAGTTTCAATGACTTGGTGTCATTGAGACACCAAGTCTCATCAACGAGACAGGAAGTAAGGTGTCTATTGCCCTGTTGTAATATGGGTAGGTAGCTGAATCAAGGATGAAACCTGGAGGAAAATGTGATGTGGTGTGTATTGGAATCAGACCTGGGGCTCCTATATTTGTATGCAACATGCATGACTCAGAATCAGGAATACATTTATCAAATCTGTGGAGAATTCTCAATCAGAAGGGTTGTCATTGCTCTTAATGCCACTGACAGCATTCAAAATGACCTTAACATTTTTTTAAAAGATTTTATTTACTTATTTATTTATTTATCTCAGAAAGAGTGAGCGTGAGTGAGCACAGGCAGGCAGAGTGGCAGCAGAGGCAGAGGGAGTAGCAGGTTCCCTGCTGAGCAAGGAGCCCAATGCAGGACTTGATCCCAGGACGCTGGGATCATGACCTGGTTAAGGCAGCTGCTTAACCAGCTGAGCCACCCAGGCGTCCCGACCTTAACATTTTTTTAGATACTTCAGTATCAAAAGAAAGCAATTTAATGACATAGAGTAAGCAATAAATGAGAAGACACTTAGGACAAAAATCTAACAGCAGAAATTAAAAATTGAAATAAAGTATAATAAGATAAAAATATAGCAAAAAAAGAGAAAAGAAATCCTTGGAAATATTAACTATAAATGTAAAGTGAATACACAGTTAACTATGACTATGGGGAAAAAATATGTATCTTCTTCTTGATAAGGGTTAAGGACAACTCCTTCCACTCTAGTCAGTCTTAGCTACATTTTTCTATGATTGTCTCCAGTTTGGTCACTACATCTTAAATTCTACATGAAAAGAGTAGAGAAGGTTCAGAGATGAACAACAAATAAATATTAAAGGAATAGAAGATCAGTTCATGAAGAAAGATGAAAGGAATGGAGTCTTCGCTGGCCTGGGAAGAAATAAGAGTAACAGTTGACTTGATTACTATCTTCAAGTAGAGGATGGATCAAGCAACTTGTGCTGAAGAGTTATTTTCCATTATTACTCAAATAAAAACAAAACAAGACATATAAAACAAGAGCCTAAGGAATGTTAGAAAAATGTTGGTTGGACTTAAGAAAAAAAAAATCTTAAATATGGACACCATTACACCATGAAATAGAATACTTTAGAGCATACTGGAAATCACTGCCTTAAGCACATAAAATGGCATAATCAGTTGTGTATCCAACTCTTGGCTTTAGCTCTGGTGGTAATCTCAAGGCTGTGGGATGGAGCCCTGCCTCAGGCTCCACGCTCAGTGTGGAGTCTGCTTGTCCTCCCCATCCCACCATCCCTACCCCACTCTCATAAGCATGTAAGCACTCACTCACGCTCTAAAATAAATACAATCTTTTAAAAAAAGATTCTGTCTCTTATAAAATAAACATTCATTATGGAAAATCTAGAAAACATTGGTGAGCAAAGACATGAATATGCAAAGCCAGAAAGATCTAAATTCTTCCAGTCTTTTCTTCACATATATGTGTGTATGGATATATGTGTTTATTTTACCAAAATGGAATAGTTTTGTTCATTCTACTTTTTAACCCGATCTTTCCACTTAAAAATGTATGTGGTCATCTTTTCATAACTTCATAGTATTTCACTGTCCTATAAAGCTGAATTTAGTTAACCAATTCCTTATCTGGGGTATTTAAAGTATTTCTAGTTTTTCTTTTTACAAATATGTGATGCACATTTATATAATTAAGTATTTGCAAACATATGTAATTAAATTTTTAAAAAGATTTTATTTATTTATTGACAAAGAGATAGAGAGTACAAGTATGTAGAGCAGCAGGCAGAGGGGGAGGGAGAAGCAGACTCCCCGATGAGGAGGGAGCCCAATGCAGGGCTCAATCCCAGAACCCTGGGATCATGACCTGAGCTGAAGGCAGCCACCTAACTGACTGAGCCATCTAGGCGCCCCAGTAATTACATTTTTAATGTAAATTTCTAGAAGCTGATTGCTAGATTAAAGGTTTGCAGAATTATAAAACTGTTAGTAACTGTTTCTTAATTATATTTCAGAAAACTTGAAAACTTAAACTATCACAGGCAGTATGAGAGAATGAGAGAATGCCCTATTCTAAGGACTCAGATATAACTGTGTATTATCATTTTAAAACATAATGAACATAAAACAACATTTTAAAACTAGACCTAACCAGAACCATCTTAAAACCTGTTAGTTTGGGAAGAGAGTTAAATAAATAATAAATATTACTTATGGCCCAATAACACTGACACTGAAAAAATAAATGTTAGAAACCCTCTGAGTTGCAAGGGTTAGAAAAGTACTTCAGGCAGGTTACACTGCACAAGTGCATTTCACCTTTGTAAAGAGCATCCACAAATTCCTCAGGAGGTGGTGTGTATAATGGGGCAGTTAGAACACTGCATCCTAGACCCACCCTGGACAACAGGTATGATCTTCTGTAATCTTAATATGAAGCAATAATTCTTGCTGTCAGAATCAAGAGCTGTGTACATACCTACTAGCCAGATGGCTTAGTCAACAGGTGGACACTCTTCTTGTGGTCTTTTCATGAATATGAACTTATTTTTGATTACAAATAAAAAGAGTATAAAATTGTCTTTTTCTTAATTTGGTGGTAAGCACTGTATCTTTTAAGAACTGAAGCCCTAAATACTGACTTCTTCCTTACTCTATTGATAAAAGCAGAATGTATTTTCAAATTCCAAACCAGGAGAAAAAGACAACAAATTTTAACTAGTTTAAGTGTTAGCAAATAAATTGTGCTTTGCATTATTACATTTCATGTATAACACAGGAAGTAATGTGCTATGGTTAGGATACCAGGTCTACAGTTCTTGTGGACATGAACCGTACTGAACTAATTGTTACAATATCAAAACAAATTTCAATAATAATATGTGAAGTTTTGATAATTCATATCTATTTTCATTCAATAACTTTCCTTATAGGTATCTTTGGAAATCTAGTGTTCACTCCTTTGATCAAATATATTTACAATAAGTAGACCACAGTCTGATTATTTTGAAATTCCATTCAGTTAATTCAATTCCTAGCACAGTACAATTGATCTAATTTACTGTCAGAAATCCAGTTACTACAGCCAGAAAAAGAAAAGAAAAGAGAAAGGACAATAACCATCAAATCAACTATGCTATGGCTAATTCAATAGCAGAGTCTAGACCTAGCTGCAGAATATATTTGGTTTTCTTTAAGATTTTTCTTGAATTACAGTATTTCCTTTTTCTTCTATTTTAAATGGAAATTATCATTTTTAGAAATCCCTTTCATTTCTCTTAACATACCTGTGCCTTAGGCAATATCAGATCAACTGGCCCAGAACCTCTGAACTCAGTGTGTTTGTTTCTTTTTTTCTTTGTTTGTTTGTTTCTTTCTTTGTTTTTTAAACTCAGGATATTTTATGGTGGGTCTCACCAAAGATCAGGGCCTGAGAAATAGTCATTAAGTCCTCAGAAGAGAAGGAATGAATGTCTTGTGGTTATGACTCACCATTACATTTAGGGAACAGGGGTAATCTTGAGTTCTACACATTTACAACAAAAACCACATGCAAAATATTCTATTTAGATGGAGTCCAAATTTTATTAACACCTTATTTGCTCTTACTTCAAATCTAAAAATGTTTGCCTTCAGTTTAAATCATATTAGCAATTGTAGAGAACACTAATTGCACTTAACTGAATGGAGCAGTTCTGTTGACTGGTTTTAAAAGCTTCCTCTTGCATAAGACCTTTTAAATTAGTAGAACAAATATTGTTGAAAGTAAAGCAGCGTTAAAGTGATATATAGTATTGACTTATTATATTGTAAAGAGTCTGTGAAAATACACTTCTGATTAACCAAGGAATAGTATTTGAAATTCGAAAGTTGCTTATTCCTTCCGTTTTTATTCTTTTCTTCCTTCAATCAATAAACATTTATTGAGTACTTCTGCCAGGCACTGTGATAAACTTTGGATATATTAATGAGAAAGATGAGGAGGCAAGAGGTAAAGGCAAAGCTGCAATACAAAATAATGACAAGCATACATACCCAGATAACTATATACCAGGTAAGCTAATGGTAAAGCTGCCTGGAAGTATAGGAAATGTGGGGCAGGTCTGAGAGGTTATCTTGGGGACATGTGACACCTGAAGGATGACAGCACATTTAAAAAGTCAGTAGGGATATTCCAGGGAGAGGAGGCTGGAAGACGTGAAGGAGTATGGAGTGTTCAAAGAATGGCACAGAGTCACATATGAACAAAAGAGATCATTTATTCTGTGGGCAGGGATTTGCTCAGGAATTTCAGGCTGGTGAATAATCTGATTTGTGTTTAGGAAATTCACAATCTTCTGTGGGGAGGGAAGAGTGTGCAAGGGAAAGATGTAAGTCAGGAGGACCAAAGGGACCAAAAGGGACTCATTTACGATGGTCCAGGTGAGACAGGATGGGTCTCAAGGACCCAGAAGTAATGAGGAAAGAGACACAGTGGGGAGATTTAAGAGACAGCACAAAACCACCCTCACCAACACACAAAATGCTCAGTAATGAAACTGGACACTATAGATATATATGTATTTCACCTCATCTATGTATTTCACTTTCATATAAATTTCACTAACCACCTTTTTGCTACCTTCATAAAGGTGAAATGTTAGTATATTTTCAGTTTTATAAAGCAAAATTTAGGAAGCAGTACTTTGTAAAATCACACACTAGGCTAGAGCAAATTCTATTTTGTTTTTCAAAATATCTAATATTGGTCTCCAATTGATAAGAAGGGTCACAAAGATACTGAGAAAAGCAGCAGGCTACTGAAATCCATTTCCAGAAGCTGGCTCACCCCCTCACCTGTCTCTGAAAAAGAACAATTCTCAGAAGAACTCTATCACCATTAAAACTAGAGGTTTATGATTAACTGTGGGATCTCTGAGGTGCCAATAGTCACTCACATTCCTACTTCTTGGACTCAGTCAGTCCAGGAAACAGCCACCCAGTCAGGGATGATATGCACTACAAATGTGCATATATATAAATGTGGATACATTTATCCAGCCACGTACCATTCCCATCTTTACGATTCAATCCTCAGTTAAAGGGATTAATAATCCCTTTCAATGCATTATTCTGTTGAAGAATTCTTTAACAGGATAAGATGTGTACTGCATTTGGAAAAACAAAAGTTGTAAGACATCTTTGTAATCTGTTGGTTCATTCTATTTTATTTCTGGTAGTGTTTTTGCTGCTAGTTAAGAAAGCAGAATTAAAAATATAATGGAATCTTCTAAAGCAATTTACCAAGTTCAGTATAGTTTTGGGGTTAAATGTAATTATAACTGCGTGTGTTTTATTACCTTGCTTCAAAATATGGAGGAGATCATTAGTTTAACGATTAAAACCTCCTGATAGAAAGAAATTAACATAACAGATTGAGCAAATTCATCTTATTACTAGTCACCAGGCTTCTTTGGAGAGGGAAAACACACTGTAATTAATGATACAATTCTTGTGCACTGAAAGCTAACAAAAACACAAAGAATTCCCTCATTTTCATGAAGGTCTTTCTCCAAAGGCCTGGGAGCCACTGAGACAGGCTGGTAGTATAACTTCCCAATAGGGCCTGTACCAGCTGATACACTAAGGTAGTTAGTTACTCAAAGGATAAGAACCAACTCATGCTCCATTATAGCCTTCACAAGTTTCTTCCCTTAGAGCAAATACTAACAAAAGTTTAAATAATGCAAGTTTGGGCTGGCTCTAAAAATATTTTTTTCAAAGCCCATTGACATTAGTCACTTCCTTTCATAGTAAGAACTCTGCTAAGACAAGTAGAGGAGATGTGATTCATTTTGAAAAAGAGAAAACAGGTACACGAGGGTTAAATAGTTTTGCCAAGATTACCCATCAAGTTGATGGCTAAGTGGAGACTGGATGCCATTCTCTTGACTCTTATCCCTGTATTCTTCTTTCCCTCACAAAGTATTTAAGATGACACTACTTCCCTCAAGAATAAAAGTAAGGGAATAAAAAGCCTTACCAACCAATAAAAAGCCTGTACCACCACTTTTGAAGTAAAAAGTACTTCCAATCATGCTTTGCTTAATTTGAGCTTCCATGAGTGACTATACAAACGTCCCTGCCCAAGCCTTAGACCCACTGTCATCATGGAAGGAAATTCACTGCACATTTTTGGAAGTGGTCCTCAAAGGAGAAATAGATGAATGCATCTCTCCATTTTAAAACGTACTTAAATGTTCTATTTTTAGCTTAGAATTGATTGTGGACCCATTTTCATCTTCACATCTGGCATTCCTAAATGTTCTTATTGCCAAGGGAAAAGAAAATTTTATTAAAAATTCTTTCCATGTGTGGAGAGTGAGGCATAGGGAATGCACCAAATGAAGACTAAAATTCATTTCAGATGAAAAATTCTTGGCCCAATTTGTCTTCCAATGCAAAGATAAGATATCCAGGCCGAGGGACAGAAGTGGGTGATAAGAAAAGCCTCGGGCTTTTCTGTCAAAGCCTCAGATGGTTTGACAGAGGCATACGGTTTTCTTCCCAGTTCATGGTCATTGTGGTTGACTGCATTGTCATAGTAATAACCATAATCGCAATGATTAAAAACTGCATTTTATAGCATGGTGAGTCTACAAAATACACCCATGGTGGTTATCCTATTGAATCTTCACAATAACACTGTGAGGTGGTTATTATTTTTTGTCCTCATGTTGGA
The DNA here is from genome assembly GCF_011764305.1 of Mustela putorius furo. Lineage (NCBI taxonomy): Eukaryota > Metazoa > Chordata > Mammalia > Carnivora > Mustelidae > Mustela > Mustela putorius. The sequence goes on from NW_025421998.1 coordinate 19,983,406, forward strand.
GATTAGGAAATGGAGGATCAAAGAGAATACTACCTTAAAAAGCAAAACAAAATGAAACAAAACTTGGCAAAAATCATTTGGGCCTTGGGCACTGATGTCTGGCCAATGCCCATGCCTAGTTATTCTGACTTCCTTAAAACCTGGACCTTTGGATTCTGGCTTCTCTCATTACATCGGTGACAGGCTATGACAGGTTAGGACTCTGCGACACAGGCGTCCAGCCTCTGTTATCAAAAGGAGCCATACAGGGCTCTGGCCTTGGCCTCACCACCCCTTTGGGTGTCTGCTGTCTTCCACAGTGGCACTGGAGATGGAATCAATGGGATGTCTGTGCCAAGGGATTTCAGATCAGGCTCCAGGCAGGTTCCCGGTGGTGGGCTCCTCCAGAGAGAGGAATGGCCAGCTCTTTCTAGGCCCCAGCTTATCCTGTACCTGGTGTTGTTTAGTTAAGGAAGGATGTTAATATTGCAATGTATATTTGTGCTCTTTTTTATTGGTGTGCGCAGGGATCCTGTACGATGGTAACCATAGTAACAGCAGAATAGGAGAAATGAGATTTCACCCCAAAAATGCATATCATAGGCTGTTTACTAAAAGTGGCAGATCTGCCAGCTCTCACAGATAAAGACAAAGGCTACTAATGTGACTCCCAGTTGGCTTCATCGTCATTCTACACACACACACACACACGCACACACGCACACACGCATGCACACACACACACACACACCACACACCCCTTTGCATTATTTATATGTATGCATTTCCTTTTTTAAAAAAGATTTTATTTATTTATTTGAGAGAGAGAGTGAGAGAGCATGAGAGGGGAGAAGGTTAGAGGGAGAAGCAGACTCCCCATGGAGCTGGGAGCCCGATGTGGGACTTGATCCTGGGACTCCGGGATTGTGACCTGAGCCGAAGGTGTCGCCCAACCAAATGAGCCACCCAGGCGCCCCTGTATGCATTTTCTTATTAATAACATTCAAAAGAAAAGTTTACTTTTTGAGGTTGAAAATGAAGAATCTTCAATATTAGATAAATGAGCAAAGCTTTTATATATATATATATATATATATATATATATATATATGGAGACACAGATACACCTTCATATTACATGTGTGTTTTTTTTAATTAATAATGTTCAAAAAGAAATTTTGCTTTTGGAAATTGAAATGTAAGAATGTTCTTTATCTGGTTAATTAACAATGCTTTGTTCTGATACATAAATAAACACTGTAAATGCACAAAACATGCTCTGGGAAAAATGCTTTTGGTTTTTTTGCTTTGTCAATCATACTCGATGAACATAATAGTGGTAATCAGATAATCTAGTCTTCCACTCTCTCTCCTGGCACTTCAGCCGCCCAGCAAATCACCTATAACAACCAGAGTCTCTAACCACAAAATAGGCCAAGGGACGATTTCATCTAGTTCTAGGGAAACTGGGAGATGTTTATGGGAGGAATGATAGATAGAGCAAAAGGGACAAAGAGACCTTGTTCTTCATTTAGACCTTGAATTTTATATTATAAAGAAGTAAAAATGAATCTGGGAAATAATTTGGAAAAGCTCCTAAGACCTGAAAAGCTTATAAGAACTTTGGCTACAACTTTTCTAAGTTTCCCCACCATCCCTTTCCAGGAATGTTTTGTATTTATATCCAACCTGCACTGCTCCGGCCCTCAGTGGGCTCAGCATCTAGCAGTGATGATGAATTATATATATTCAAAGGCATGGATTTAATTCCATTTAAGTTGAAGGAATACAAGTTAGTGGCTAAATGCAGACTTTGGAAGGAGTACGACTTTGTTCAAAACCTGGTTCCTCCATCTACTAGCTATGCAATTTCAGACTAATAACTTATTATCTCAGAGTGACGTGATAAATGAGGATTAATTGAAATAACATAAACAGTGTCTGGCATGTAATGACAACAAAAAGAAATGAAACATGGCTCAAATAAAGGGGCTTGGGAAAATCCGATCAGGGTAGCAACTGTGGCTGGTTGGGGATAGAAGAGGAAGAGGTTGAGCCATCCCTGAGAAGGAGAGGTCTGAACCACAGAGATGCCATAGGATAGCAAGACAGACAAAGGAAATAGGGTGACACATTGGAAAGCCAACTGAACTGATTTCCACCTCTTGATACGGATTTTAAAAGAGGAAAGGGATCAAGCGAGTATGATTTTTCTAAGGATTGCAAAGCAACTTGCACATAATGCACAGAGTGTTAAGGGAGGTGGGGGCGGGTAGAGGAGTATTTTTCTGGCAAAGAAGATTTTATTACAGATAGTGAAGGATGTGAAGATATAGATATGTGAAAAGGAGAAGAGAGTTCTAAACAGAGGAAGCATTATAAACAGAGAACTGGAAATGCAAGGGCATGGATGGGAAGTATGTGGCAGGCAAGGTGTTGACTATAGAGGGTACAAAGAAGGAGTAGAGTAGATGTGGCATATCTGCTGCATGACGGAAAAAAGGAAAGAAGGATGGAAGGAAAGAAGGAAGAAGGGAGGAAGGAAGGAATGGAGGAAAGAAAAACACAAGTTGGGACCCAATGGTTCGGGGAATGGAATGCTGAACTACAAGATTTGGATTTGATACTAAAAGAGGCACTTATGTGAAAGCATTTTGTAAAATAATATATGTTAGTTATTGCTTCTACTAGCAATATCATTTCATGGTAATAAGAAGCTATTAAAGTTGTTGAAAAAAAATTAGCTTCACTGTGTGCTGTGGGGATGCTACATAATAGAAATAAAGCCACATATGTAATTTTAAACTTTCTAGTTGCCACAGAAAAGATGAAATTAATTTTAATATATCATATTATCATTTCAACATGTAATAATATCAAGATTGTAGATGAGCTATTTTATACTATTCTTTCTACTCAATATCAGGTATGGATTTCACACCTGCTGAATATCTCACTTGGGGTTCCCCACATTTCAAGTGCTCAATAGTACTTGGGACCAATGGCTCCTTACTGGTAACACAGGTCTCCAGGATGGGGTAGAGAAGTAAGAGGCCAGGAGAGAAGAGTGTTCAGGAGATGGCTGTAATAGCTCAGGAATAATGAGGGCTTGAATTGGGATAGTGGTAGGGAGAATGACAACAAAAAAGACAGTTGCAAGAATTGCTACAGAAGTAGAACCAACAGCACCTGCAAATTAACTTGACAATGGGGTCAAGGGAGAGGGAGCAACCAACGCTGATCCTAGTGACTCGAGGTGTGGGTTGGTGATGGCGTCAGCAGGACTAGGAAAGCAACAGGGCTGGTGGCTTGGGAGGGAAGATGGTTGGTGGGTTCAGTTTTGAATGTGTCTGGAGGACATGAAGGTGAAAAAGGCCAACAGGATCTTGAGATACAAGGGCTCTAGAGAGAGGATGGGCACTAAAAGGTAGATCTGGAAGTCATCACACAAGGAGGAGACAATGAAACTCTGATTCTGGGTGACATCTCAGAGGTGGGAGCTTTGAAGGAGGGAATAAAGAGGCAAAGGTTAAAAATCCCACATACATGGAAAGAGGATAGAGTGAGGGAGGAAGAAGAGATGGAGAAGAAGCAATCAGAAAAGTCGAAGGAGGACTGGGAGAGCCCTAGGTCCAAGGTGAAGCACATTTCAAGAAAAGACAAGATCAGATTCTGAAAGGTGGGTGAGGAGGATAAGCACTTACATCCAAGAGGGGTTTTAAGGTGGTCGCTAGTGTGAACCTTCTAGATTCCAGGGCATACTGAGAACAGTAACTAATTCCATGGGATTAGACAGCATATGGAAAATGAAGTGGAAAAGTGCAAATATTATTATTTTAATAAATTTGAAAAATACATGAAAAATAAAGAAGACCTGTTCGAAGGAGAAAGTGAAGTTTGTGATGCTTTGTGTTCTGGCATCAATAAGAAGTGTCCCTGTTTACAGACTCAGGAGAAGGGTCTGCTGGAAAAGGAGGGATGGAAGTAAGGAGTGATGATGGATGGATGAAGGCTCTCAAAGAGGCACGAAGGAACAGGATCAAAGATGCAAACAGAAGGAACGAGACGAACATCTATATCCTCCGCTAAGACAGAAAGGAAAGGACAGAGGATGGAGTAAATTAACACATTTTACATTGGAAAGCAAGGAATTTGAGGCTCTCGTAAGTCAAACTTCTTTTCAACTAGTGGACATAATAGTTACAAATGAATGTGAGCGGAATAGTTTTTCATAGAATTTATGTAAGAATCTGAAACATATGTCCTGAATATTTATTAATAAACAATATTTATTAACCTTTTCCATGCTAACTGTTCAAGGTTTCAAGTGGAAAACACAGCCAACAGAACAGTTAGAATGTGTCAGGCAAAGCCTGATTACAGACCTACTGCCCAAAACACCTCTCACAGTAGCTTTCTTTGGTGAACTCAATATGGTTTAGGGTCTGACCCTACTGCTCTGGATGGATCTGCTCTGGATGGATCCATCTCAGAGATAACCAGTTCAAAACATCCTTCCTAAAATGAATAACATGGGCCATGTCAATCTCTTCTTTGCTGAAGGGGCCAGTGCTTCAAGAATATTACTATCCTGTTTCAATTATAGAAATTTTGACCTTATTTCCTGTTGCTTACTTATAGATAAGGGGAACAATTATTTAATGAAACATCAAATACAAAACCAACATTTAAAAATAAAATTCAATTCATAACAGCATTGCTACTCAAACAATCCTGTAGTTTTGATCTACTGCTTGAGAATTTATGGTAGAACAGGAAAAAATCTTCAGTAATTTTAAAATAAGTTAACTCTTGGTGAATCAGCATATACTGAAGGAAAGAAACATTCAAACCCATTTAACATTTTTCACACAAGTATTCCAACAGTTACACACACACACATATGGTTTCCTGAGAACACAGACCTAATTTTTGTGATTCTTAAAAGAGAATATGTCTGTTAAAAATGTGATGAGGATGAAATTAAGGATCATAAATTAGTAAGTGTAAAGAAGTTTCTGATTAGAAAATTTGTATTTTGTGTTCAGTGTTGGTCATTTTAATTTGGGTGGGAAAACTTAAACTATTTGGGGTATATTATAATGTGTAATTTGGATAATAAAAACACACACACTACAATAAATCCTTTCTAAGTGTTAAAGTATTATAATTCTATATTTTGGTTTATTTCAGGCCTCCACACTTCCACCCCTACTTTGCTTAGCACTGCCAGGGCAAAAGGGATGGTAAGCAAACCCTGCATGGCTGGTTGACTGTGATCTGATTTACTCTCCTGCAGGGTTCTGGTAGTACCCTGATACCTCCCTGACCAACTTGAGGCAAGACATGGGCTGATGTATTTTTGTCTAGCTCCCCCTGCTCCATCTATAATTTTTTTTTTAAACATGGAAAAGTTCTTATTTTGTCAAGCTTGATACAGTCATCTCTCTACTTATAATACTAAATGAACATACCCAGAAAGGAATACGAATGTGCAACCTCAGCCAGAATATGTCCTGATCTACAGGGGAACACACCTAGGCACACACGAAAAAATCTTTAAAGCTTAAGTAAAAGTGATCATTTTCCATTCCATTTCCGCCAACTGTTCTGTGGGGAAGTACAATACTGCCAGAATTCCTACAGAACAGATTGTTGATACAAAAGGTAAGTTTTTGGAGTCAGGATAGAAATGAAACCCTGGCATTGCACATCTGAGTCTCTGGTCTAATCTAAACCCTAGGTCATCTTCCAGAGCCACAGCTGAAGTGAGGCCATGGCTTCTGCTCTCTGGGGTCTGGTCTTCCAGATCTGAGTACTCCTAAGGGTAAATCCTGGGCCCCTGGAACGAAATTACTAATCCTTATAGGAACTTTGACTGAGTTTCAAAAGAGCTTAGTATGTAAAAGAACTCCTGTGTAAATTCTACCGGAACCCTGGAGGGGTCACCTGCACCTAGTTCTAGGAAAGGCAGAAAAAGGCCCAAGCATGGGTGGCTGTGGCTATTTTAAATGCAGCTCCATAAGAAGGCCTTAAAAATAAGATGTGGCACCCCAGAAAGAAGCACGTGAGAGGAGGGGAAAAGAGGGAATTCCAGAGTAGTACTTAGATAGAAAAGGGTCAGTTTTTATATTATATAGTGTTCTATCTGGAAAAAGAATTAGAGCAAGAGTTTTGGCAAAACACTTATATCCATTTTTTCCTGAATTTTTTTTCTGATCGTTATTATTATGTCTTAAATATACAGGGATTTGTTTTTATTTTAGTAGCTTTAGACCTATAGGCCCTTTTGTGGTTTATGTGTACCCAGTCAAGAGTGGAGAGCTCGGGGATGTGTGTGTGTTTCAGGGCTGCCTCATGTGATCAGAGATAGTTCTTGGATCTGAGTACCCAGGGGCTGATTTTCAGATCTTCTGCCACAGGTCAAGAAGAATTAATGTCCCCATACATTTGCTACACCCTGTGGTTTCTCTGGAGAGGGAGAATTATTTATGGGTATATCTCTTATGAATTAGAAAGAGGTCTCAACTCTACCTGGGGTGACATGGGCTTCTTCCATGGAAAAGTCACCCAGTAGCATAGAAGTAAGAGGGTAAGTACCTGAAAGGATGAGGGAATGTTGGTCATTTGTGGATTTTCATCACCTTATTTAGTAAAGTAATTAGGAAAATAGGTTAATCAAAAACAATCTAGTTTCTAAAAAAAAAAATGGACTACTAGGAAGGTTGAAAGTGGGACTGATAATAAAACTATAGAAAGTGTTTGAAAATTAGCCACAAAATGGCCTAATAATGGCTTGATGATGAGGTAGGCACATAGTTCTTGGTACAAGCCCCTCTTCTGCCTTTATTCTATCCTGCAGGGTGGCTGGCACATATAAAAAAAACTCTACAGGTAAGCTCATAGCAGAAGACTACAGAGTGAAGGGGTGGGAGGAACTGAAAAACCCTAGAGTGACAGCGGTAAGCAGGCTGCAAACTCCTGAGCTGTTTGGACCCAGCCACAAGGTGAGTAAGAGTGAACTCACCCTCCCTGACAATTCATTTTCTCCAAGTTATTCCAGTGAACTGCAAGGTCATACCTACCTGGATTTCGGGGTGGGGTAGGAGGCGCTCAGTCAGGGTACTATGGTACCACATATGCGGTATTACACTACATCACCCACCTAAGGTCTTCAACAGCCCAGCTCCCTGTCCCCACACTTCTCAATGCCTAGTGTTGAATAACTTGTGTTTTTACTCCCACCTCGGGTTCTTTTTTTTTTTTTTAAAGATTTTATTTATTTATTTGAGAGAGGCAGACACAATGAGGGAGGAAACACAAGCAGAGGGAGTGGGAGAGGGAGAAGCAGGCTTCCTGCTGAGCAGGAAGCCTGATGCGGGGCTTAATCCCAGGACCCTAGGATCATGACCCAAGCTGAAGGCAAATGCTTAACCAACTTGAGCCACCCAGATGCCCCCCACCTCAGGTTCTGAATTCCATCTTACTCTTGACAAATGGGAACTGAAGGAGCCCAAGGTCAATTATTCGAACCTTAAGCTCCCCTTCCAGTGACCATTACTAATTAAATATTTACAGCTGTGCACTAGATCACACACCAGAGGCACAAAGAGGATATATTTGAGTGTTTGAACTGAAATGTAAAGAAAAAACAGGAATTCCCAAGGATCTATCCTGACTTACACAAAACACCTGCTGTAGAGTTTGCAGAATACCCAGGAGTCATTGTTCAAAAAGCATTAAGTATTTCAAGACAGTGACAATAGAGCAGCAAACCACATGGGGTTCCCATCTGAGCAGTGATTGCATGTTCATGAAGCCAGTCATGGTTACACAAACTTGTTCTCTTTGCCTAAAATCCCAGACTCCCAAGAAGTTGGAACCTGTCTTTTATCACTTTCCACTCATTCTCAGTAGTTGAGTCTGGATCCTACTAAGTTCTGACAGACTTTGCTGGCTGCCTAGAATTTTGCTGTATGCTGTGGACTCTCAACACGCAGTGTCATTGCAGCCAAGGTCCAGGACACCACATTCCTACCTGAACTATGCCTTCCATCTGTTGCCATATGTCTAGATGTCCTTCGTTGCCTGATCAGTAGAACCTCCATTTATGGTCAGCCAGACTTCCTCTCATCCTTTGAACATCAGACACCATGCCCTGAGGGGTTGAATGGGTAGTTATAGTTCAGGTCCTGGACCTTCCAAACTCTTACTCTGGCTCTGGAAGTGTGGGAAATTGTGAAATCATAACCCTATGGTGAAAAGAAATATCCCAGTACCCCAACTCAAGTGGACCAAATGAAAAGCAGTATGACTGTTCTCCTGGCCCTTTTATATCAAAGACTTTGCTTCTCTCCAAGGAAAAATGAGCCAGTGGGAATAGCATTACTCCCTAAAGATCAACAAAGAATTTTGGTATGAACATAGCTGCCTAAATCGACATTCTCCCTTTCTCCTCTTGAAAAGCATCCAAAAGCACACTCAACTTCTGGCAAAACTAGAAGAAACTCTAAAATATTTGTTAAGGGTTGCCAAAAGCAATCAAGTTCACTCAGGAGCTTCGTGGAGAATACTGGAGAGAAGCCAAACAGAAATTACAATAGTAAGAACACAGCTGTGGGAGGTCTTACAAAGTAATGGTAAAAATACACTCTCTGAAGTGAAGAGGTCCATTCCAAAGGGACCTTCCCTGCCACAGTGGGGATGGAAGTGGGAGTGAGGTGACCTGGTTCGGTTCAGAGAAGCAAAGGAGAATGAATTACATCATGAATCACAAAGACAAGCCATATTTGCAGGAAGCAGTCTGTCTTGATGGCAGCCAAAAAGAAGAGAGCCTCAGAGGTTTCTGAATCACAGCTGCATGCAACCCTACCCTGTCCCTTCCTGCCTTAAATGAAAAAAAAAAAAAGTGATAAAACATCTAAAGTATTTAGTTTCTATAGTTGAAATAGAGGAACCTATCAAGGGATCTCCCCTCTCCCCTGCTGCTAACTCCTAAAAGGAGTTGCTTCCACCAGAAAATTTTACCAAATCTTTAAAAGGAATATAATTATACTGTTATTGAAACTGCTCCAGAGGGGAAAAAAATTAAAAGAAACATGCACAAATTCTTTTTATGTAATCATAGTATTAACGTCAAAAGATGATGAGTCCACAAAAAAAACATTCCCAAACTACAGGTCAATATCACTCATGGATATCAAAGTGAAAATCTAAATAAAACACTAGCAACCAAGCATATCATGCTTAGCGAAATAAGTCAAGCAGAGAAAGACAACTATCATATGATCTCCCTGATATGAGGAAGTGGTGATGCAACATGGGGGCTTAAGTGGGTAGGAGAAGAATCAATGAAACAAGATGGGATTGGGAGGGAGACAAACCATAAGTGACTCTTAATTTCACAAAACAAACTGAAGGCTGCTGGGGGGAGGGGGTTTGGGAGAAGGGGGTGGGATTATGGACATTGGGGAGGGTATGTGCTTTGGTGAGTGCTGTGAAGTGTGTAAGCCTGGTGATTCACAGACCTGTACCCCTGGGGATAAAAATATATGTTTATAAAAAATAAAACATTAATTAAAAAAAAAAAACACTAGCAAGGAGCACCTGGGTGGCTCAGTGGGTTAAAGCCTCTGCCTTCGGCTCAGGTCATGATCCCAGGGTCCTGGGATCAAGTCCCATATCGAGCTCTCTGCTCAGCAGGGAGCCTGCTTCCCTCTCTCTCTTTCTCTCTGCCTGCCTCTCCTTCTACTTGTGATCTCTGTTTGTCAAATAAACAAATAAAATCTTTAAAAAAAATGCTAGCAAATGGAATTAACAGTACATTAAGGAATAATGACTAAAGGACGGTCCAATATTAAGAATCATATTAATATAATTCACTACCAGTACTTCCAAGAAAAGAAAATTATATGCTCATCACCATTAGAAAAAAATTTTTTTGAAGAATACATCACAAAATGAGAATTAAGAGATACTTCCTTTGCGTGAGAAAATACATTTTTTCTTAGGGCCAAAGTAAACATCATGCCTAGGACCTGAGACAACGAGAGTAAAAAAAGGGAGAAAGAGTTTTCACTGTATATTTTTATATGCCTCATGATGTTCAAATCACATGAATAAATTATCTATTAAAACTATGCATACTATGTTAAAAGGAAAAGACCTTATCAGGCCTTCATTCCTTAGCTTTTCACTCATTTTCTTCTGTGGCGAACAATTCCTATGTGTGAGGTACCTTAAATCCTTCACCTCACCTGCCTCCAGAGAGAAGAGAGACTTGAAGAAGGTTAAATCCAATAAAATAAAATAAGTAAGTAAATAAATAATAAATCAAGAAAAAGCCAATGAGACCCATAGGAGTCACTTCCTATGGGCCTTCGCATGTTTACCCTTCTTCCTTCCCCCGCTTCCCACAATGCTATCCCAGAACTTTGATCCAGGAATGTCCATGCTCTGAGAGCTAAAGTGAAGGAGGGAAGGAGATGGGAGGTCACTCTCTGTGAGGCGGAGTGAGTAAAGTGGGGAGTGTGCTTTGAGGCCCTCTGCACATTGAGGGATGCCTGTCCACCCAGTCCCGCTTCCCTCAGTCTTTCAGAGCTAGAGGTACCATTCAAAGGTGCTGGGGGAAGAAGTAGAACATAGTCACAGCACAGCTAGGTGAGTTATCTTATTAAAGAAAGGACATAAGAGCCCCCATATCATTGAAAAGGAGGGCAAAGGTATTAAAAATTGTAATCTTCAGGCCTATTCTGATTGAAAGAACCAAAAGCCTCAAGGATACAGTAAAGACATATCAGTTGCTACATAAGCCAACTCTGCTCATTTACTGAAATCAGTATCTTATATAAAATGACTACATGTCTAAAATACAAATTTAAGAATTTGTTACTTGGAAGAATGACAAATATTTCAAAATGTGCCAAGAGTATCTTACCCACATATTTACTTTCATATCTTTTACATGATATATCTTTTTGTCTGGAGACAAACAGTAAAAATTAGTGGGTATTTTTAAAAGTCTGTGGATCATAATTTTTTTAAAATTTTTTTATTAACATATAATGTATTATTAGCCCCAGGGGTACAGGTCTGTGAATCATTAGACTGTGGATCATCAATTTTAAAACTTTGCCCTTTGGTTAAGGAGAGAAAGGAAATTACAACTGAACATGAAATTTATAAAATGATGAATTATAATGGTAGTCATAGTGATTTCTACCTTTCTCATTTAATCTCAGAATCCAAAACCAGTTTATCCAGACTTAATTAAGCATCACTACTAGCTGGAGATTGTTTTCTATCCTACCTTAGGACAAGAATGGCATCTGAGAGAATGGAATCAATTTTGCAGAAGAAATCAGGAGTAAGAACAAATGACTGGTTCCCACCCTTTGATCAGCTGGTAAAGTGGTCCCAAACTTTTGCTGCAATCTCAGTGAGCACATTTGTATAGAATTTAAGACTTCCTTCTATTTTGGAGTCTATACCTCAATTCTGCAATCACTTGAAACTCTCTACAAAGCCAAGGTTGAGAGAATCCATGTGGTTCCATATATGTCCATGTCATCAGGGCACGAAGGACACCCAACATACTTCTATAACCTCATGTTCATTTCCATATGGGTGAACAATAAACACTGTCCAACAAACTAAAACCCAGATGAAGAACTGGTGCTATAAAAAATTTTAATGAGTGTGTTTTCCCAGATCTCCTCCTCAAACTGGACCAACAGCCAGCCCAGGAGCTACCAGTCAAGAGGAAGAATACCTAGAATGGGAAAAGGTAGCAAGTGTACACCAGGCAACTTGCCAGCTGCCTTTTGGGTTCATGTTCAATGCCTGTTCAATGTTCATGGGATACAAGCAACAGCTGTTTCAGGGTGCGAGGAGGTGGCAGGGAGAAGGAACAACAAGAAAAGCAAACCTCAGAAAGGCAATATCTTCTTTTAGTCCCAGATGTGGCAGATGACTGACTCACCCCGCCTACCACACACAGCAAAGCAGGAAGAGAGTCACAGGGTGTAAAGACGGGAGAGTCTAAAAGGACAGACCCAACTTCAAGAAGAGTTTTGCCAACTGCACCACTGATGGGACATCTATTCAGGGTGAGTGGCTTGAAAGAGGCCCCTCCTGGGCAAAAACACGACTGGCAGCAGCCCTCAGGAACCTCTTAATCAGGAAGGTCTGGCGCCACGAGAGAACTTCAAGGCCACTCGTGTGGCTTTGACTGGGTCCCAGGAAGCAGAGCCCGAGCCAAGTAATTTTGCAAGTGATTTATGAGGCAGTGTTCTCGAGAGACAAACTTGTAAGGAAGTGAGGGAAGCAGAAGCTGCCAGGGGAAGGATAAAGCAAAGATATTCTACTGAAATCTCACCTCGGCGTCATCCCCTGGAGGGCTCTAGAGTGAAAAATAGATGCACGACAGAGTTCTTTCACCTTGAGGAAAAGGAGCTGGGGTTTTGTACCCCTGGTACAAGTCACTTGCAGGTCTCTGGAGAGTGGGAAATGTGTAACCATTCAGGCAGGACAATGAACCTCCAATACAGGCAATTCTCCAGTGAAAGTTACACGTGTGAGTCCACAGCAGCCAATGTTCATGGAGTGGGAGGGGCTGGTGGGTGCGCTGTGGCAAATGTGTGCAGGGCTGACAGCTGCTACCACAGCTTGCATAGCCTAGACTGCAAGCTCAACCACTTAGTGCTCAAGCTTATCTCCTTTCTAAAAGAGCTATCTATATTCGTAAGTGACGGCTCTTATTACACTAAAAAAAAAAAACCTGCCATTATTTCCTGTATTTAGGAGACATTTAAAAATTTCAATTTCCCATTATGCATAACAATGCATAATTTCAAAATATTGCCATGAACACACTACATCCCTCACCAGCTACCATGGTCTTGTGCTCTTTTCTGATTCCCAGTCTCCAACCATATCTCTTTTTCCATCTCCTTTTGTGGCCATAAGACTTCTCAGGTCCTGTCCCCACTGCTCCGGACTAATGGCATCTATCCTTTAGAAAAGGAAGTACAAGTGAGCAAATCTCAGAACTTCTCCCTCAGAGAACAATGAGTCTCTTTTCTCTACCAGTGGACTCCAAAAAAATTAACTGAATCATGTCTCTAGATTCCAAATTGCCATTTTTATGGATCCAGATGTGTTGGAGGCCTGCAAGTAATTTTGTGTGGCTGGGGCCTACAGTGAGGGAAAGTGAGAGAGGAGGCAGGAGTGACAAGTAGAGCCTGATCATGGAGATCCTTGTATGTCCTTAGTCAAGGCCTTATTCATGGACATGCAGAACGTCTGTGTGAAAATAAACCAGCATTTAATAGATGAGAAACACATTGCCCAGTAAGACAAGTGACATGACTGACCAGTGGCAGAAATGAGACCCAAAGCTGTTTCCTAGTTTCATCTAGTGTTTCCTAACAAGTCGTTCCTTCAAAGGCCAGACCTGGTACTTTATTCCATGAGCAGATAAGTCTCACACTCCTCTAAATAAATCAGAATTCCCAACACCCCACCCTCAACCACTCTAGTTTAAATGCCGGCACAAATACCAACCTATATAAATTCCTGATTTTGCCCACAAGCTGTTCAAGATTTCATTACTGTGTGGCTTGTTTGCCTACCAAACACCTTGTTCTCACCATAATTTCAGCTCTGGGATGCTCTGTGTGTGCAACAGTGGGATATGTTCCATAATTTGTTATATTTTTCAGACACTTAACTTTCTAATGAAGTGTTTCAAAACAGCTTCCAGTGCAAAGTGGTACAAAGAGGCAACTCTCAACTTGCCAACTGGGCATAAATAACTAATGTCGAAGCCTTAAAATCACAGATCCTTGAAATATTCTGAGGACAGTCCACTCCAATTGTCCAAGTAAAGTCATTTCTTTTCTTTTCTATTCCAAATATATTTTCCATTTCTTGGAAGGGCATTTCCTCTGTGACTTTTCATCTGCTGGTGGGCAGGGCTGTCTCACCTAATCTCACAATTAGGTGTTAACCGAGTTCCGTTCCACTTTATGCCTTTTCGTAATCAAGGGATGGCATATGTTGAGCACCTGCTGTGCATTCCGTACTCAACTAGATGACTTGCATATGTAACCTCACTTAATCTTCACAACAATTCTGTGAGGTAAAATCACATTTCCTGTTTTACAGTGAAGGAGAGAGGCTCAGGGAAGTTAAATGTTTAATCAAGTTCTCATGGCACAATGATTCACACTAGGGTCTCTTTTCTTCAAAGGCCTTGATTTACCTACTATGCAATACTTTCTTCTCTCCATACTTGTATCCACGATGGGATGCTTCAAAGCATTGTTTGGTATAAAAGTGCAATGAGTGAATACCATTCAAACAATAAACCTCATCCTAAAGTTTCCATTTTCTGTTCTGCATATGAAGACAATGAAACCTAACCTTACAAATGAACTCAGGAACAGATGAGATGATCAAGAAGAAAGTGGTAGAAAGTAATAAACTGCTACAGAAACATAAACAATTATTGCATGTGTGGCATACAATAGGCACCACAGAGAGATTTGGGGGTAGAAAACAGATGTTAGGGCAGAGAGAGCTCAAAAGTCATGCAGGTTTGGCTGACACAGAGATTCCGGGAACTGAATGCATTTCCTTCCTGGGGCTGTTTCATGTTGGTACCAGTAGAAGAAGTGCCCTGTATGTCCCCTCGACATCTCCTGATAGTTCTGGGGTGCTGGAGAACTAGCAAACCTATGAATGCCTTGGGGATCCCTCAGAATAGCCATTGGACAGTTAAATGCCTGAAGAAAATAATAATTCCTTAATGAAAACTATTAGTGCTAATATGTTAGTGCTTACTGTGAAGGACAGACAATAACTAGATTTAGGTAAATGGAGCCCATTCTTTTCTCTGCTTTCAGATAGGATCCTGGGGACACCTGGAGATTTCTTCTCCTCTCACCATGTGGGCTGGAGCCAATGGGCAACCCCAGCCTCACCAACCCCAGCGCACTACAGACTCTAGACAAGGCAGGTTTGCTTGGGACTTGTTCTCCTCAATGGTGCAATGAAATTTCCCATGACAGCACCAACATATGGCTTCACCAGTTGTTCTGCACAGCTCTCAAAAGATTATTTTATTTTACATTTAATTTTTTTAGATTTGAGAGAGAGAGCATGTGCATATGGGGGGGAGAGAGGGGCAGAGGTAGAGAGAAACTCTAAGCAGACGCCACACTAAACCTGAAGCCAGACATGGGGCTCCGTCTCACAACCCTGAGATCATGACCTGAGCCGAAACCAAGAGTTGGACACTCAACGGACTCTGCCACTCTGTCACTCCACGAAAGACTATTTTGCCAGATTATTGCCCCCTAATATGGTTCTGGGACAGGGCTGTCTTATCAGCACCTGCCTTCAGTCAGTGCTCACTGCCTCCACAAGGCATTCTTGCTACATCCCGGGGCACTTCATTTTGGCATTAGAGATAAAACTAATAGTTGAGAACTGACTGTGTAGCAATATACCACGGAGCACCTGGAACTTGGTAAGGCTCTTTCACTGGTACCCTGTAAGTGTTTATCCAACTCTTCCTAAAAGAGATATTTAAAGTGAAGGACAGGACTCATGGAGAGAACCCACTTGTAAGTAGCATCAAAGGACACCACAGATCCCTGTAGTATGGGAGCCTCATGCCAGGGACATGCATGATACAAGAACAAGGAAAAAGGTAAACCACTGGCCAGTAATGGATCAAGATGAGCAGAACTGGCTTCATCTCCACTCTGCTGCCATTTTCCCTCTGGAGGACTCCATGCCTCATTAAGACTTTCTGTGTCCCAGTGAGTGGAGCAGTGGCGAAAAGAGGACAAAGGACCAAAAAAGCAAACAACAAAACTGCTCCAAGAACCCCCAAGGCCCATGATCTCTTCACTCATTCAGGAGCTATGACTTCTAGGAACCTCTGGTGACTGAAGCCCCAGAATCCCGCAGACCCAATGTTTTCCCACGGTAGCTCTTTCTGTGGAAGCTGAAATAATTTCTCAACCAATCAGGAGTTTTATTAAAATAATGGAGCCTCATAAAAGGGTTCCTATAAAACTTTCAATCTAATAAAGTCCTTTTTGATTCATGGGGATTTTTTATAACTTCTTAACTTTAAAAGTATTATATCTTCATTGTTTAAAAAATGGTCATGGAATAAAAACAGAAAGGTAACAATATATATACAAAGCACTCACATTTAACATTTTTATGCTCATTCTTCCAATCTTTCCTCAACCCAAAATATAAAGGAAGCTTGGGAGATTTTAATAATTATTCCCCATGGGGTTTAACATGGACCAATCCCTCCCTACTCCTTTTCACATGTTGCTCGTATGTCTCTAAAGTTCTTCCCTCTCACTCAACGTCTGGCTAATTTCGTCATCCTTAAGATCCCAGTTAAGTGTCATTTCCTCAGTGAAGCTGTCCTCAACCTATTACGTTCTTTTTGCTATTTCCCTTCTAGGACAGCATTCCTTTCTTTAAACCACATCATTATGTTCATAACCATTCACTCATTCATGTGACTATTTGATTAAGATTTATCTTCTCCACCTAATGGTAGGCTGCATGAGAACAGAGACCAC